>NC_092322.1:677500-10677500 GCF_036785885.1 Coffea arabica | reverse complement strand
TTTCAATTTGTAACTTAAATATGAGGTGTTAATTCCTATTAATGTTGGTATTTTAATATTTCTAATTTCTTAGCCTATATATAAGGCATCTATCAACCAAACCAAATATATACTTTGCTATCTTTATACTACCTTCTATTTTCCTCCACTACTATAAGAGGTTATAGGGCAAAGAACAGTGTCAATGTGAGGTTTCTGTCTTGCTCCAATAGTGTAGATTGGAGTAGATTACAGTGTGCAAAAGGCTAGGCTGTTATATCCTGGAGGCGACGTGCTGAGACCTACTACGCTGGAGGATACTCCGTAGGAGCGCGAATCGTCTTAAAGAGAGCGACCTAGTCCGCACCTCAACCCATGCCAAATCAACATATTTATGGTACAAATTATTTGCATTTTAATGCAAGATTAAGGTATGAATTTTTGTTAATTTATTTGTTAAATTTTATTAGAGAAATTATTGTGACTTATATGATTTATTTTGGTCTAGAACCAACACAATTATGATGTCAAATTATCCTAAAAGAGAGAAATTTAGTGGAGGGAAGCAGTTTTTATGTACCATGAAGCTGAAGTCAAATCCAAGAATGACATTACTGGCAAGAGACACAGCAGCCAGCTCAAGTTCACCTAGGTGGCCTGTAGATGCTTGGGTGATGACGACTGACGAGCATGGAGTATGAAGCAAGAAGACTGAAGACTGAAGACTGCAGGGCCAACTATTCGCCAAAGCCTCTTTGTTTAATGCCAAACTTTATCTGGAAAGTTTTCACCTTCACCATTTTCTTGACTCTTTGACTTAATAAGGAAGCATGAATTTTCTAACAATGGTGTTGTATCCTCCATTACTATGACTAAGTGCTTCTACAGCAATATGAATAAGCTGGAGACAAGATAGCACATGTGCAGCGATAATATGGTAGGAGTACTTCATTATCTTCTGATTCGATACGCTTATATACACATAAATCTATCAAGACTAAAATGGAAAAAAAAATTAAAAATTTCTTGATATTGGATGCTTGCACTTTGCCTTGTCTCTTTGAGTCAATTGATTCCAGTCATATCATTTGAGTTAGCAAAAAGGTCAGTGCCATCCACCACATCCATATATCTTTCTTTAGGAGTCAAGGAGCTTGCGGTCCACTTGTAACAAATTGTAGGCCATGATTTTCTTGATCAGCACACGTACTCGAAGTTTGATCATATTTCTTTGATGTATGATATTGATTTAATGTTTAGTGCGGAGAATTGGTATTTGCCATATTAGACAGTTGAATAATTAAGACTTTTTTCCTTGTTTTTCTCTTTATTTATTTAGATTTTTAGATGCCGTGTGAGGTTAAGAATCATAAAATATTTGTAGTACATCACTAGAATGCCATAAGAGCTTATTAGGTGATCATGGAACTTGCTGGATTTTTTAAGTGGCAAGTTTTGAATTCAAGTGTCTTATTTATAATTTCTCTCAACTTATCACGAAATTCAACCCTCCCCCAACTTGCTCGATATAAATTTGGGCAAGTGAATTCTTTTCATTATCAAAAAATCAAAAAATAACATAATAATGAAAAACGTAGTACAAAATCAATTATGGGATAGAATAATAAAATGATAAAATCAGGTCAGAGTGGGCGATTTAATTTAGAGACCACCTTCGAAAGTCCAATTTTGTCAATCTCTTAAGCCTTGAATCAGCTACACGAGGGTTTCTTTGTCCCCGAGCATCGATCAAGCATCAAATCTTTGCCAAGCACAATTCTTATTTTTGTCGACTTGATTGAATGGTCATCATCCACTGTTCTCTCCATTATACATTATTATTATTATTATTATTATTATTATTATTATTATTATTGTAATATCCACCTCTTCAACATGACAAAGACATGCTTTATTCGATATTTCTCTTGAATGTTGATTAATAATTAAAGTATTCTGATACGCATTTCTCTGCTATAGATCATTTTTATTGATTTCTTTGCTTTGTATTTTATAGACAAAACAAAGATTGGTTAAATTATGTCTTTGAATTGGTAGTTTTTGCAGTTTTGGTTGGAGTTGCTAGTTGTATGACATTTGTAAGCTCTTTCCTGCTTATCAATAAAAGTTACAGTCAAAATTTAAAAAAAAAAAAACAATAGAAGTTTTTGTTGGAAGTCTTTGATAGTGCCCAAACACTACCTTCATGAGTTTTGCCGCAGTCAAATTAACTGAGCCCCATTTCCATTTCGTCGGCCCAACAGATCTGCAGTCACTAGTCAGTATTTCAAACATCCAAAATGGACAAACATCAGCCAACCCAAAGAGAAGCTCAGAGTCGCGCAAGTGCCTCAAGCCCCTTACCATCCAATACTTCAAAAGCTGTCCATAACACACCCAACTCAGTGGTAGAAAAATGGGTTGAAAACAAAAAAATCCCCAGTGATATACCTAATACATAGAAAAGCCTTCCGCGGTTTCAAATTATACAAAACAATACCTCATATTTTGAACTAAATTGTAAATTAACAAAATTCATTAAACTTAACGAAAATGACGGTTTCGGCTGTTAAACTTACCGGATTTCGTTAAATTTGCCGTTAAGTTTATCAGATTCCGTTAAGTTTTTCATTAAATTTACTGAATTTCATTAAGTTTAACGAAATCTGTTAGTTTACAATTTAGTTCAAAATATGAGGTGTCGTTTTGTATGTTTTGAAACCACATGGGACTTTTCTGTGTATTAGACATACCATAGGGGACTTATTTATTTTTAACCCTAGAAAAATTAATAATTTATTTTCTATAAACTGTCATTGTATATACTATTATTGTTAAATGCACGATAACTGATTTAAATTTAGGTTAAAATCTAAATTTTGTATATATGCATGTCATACATTAAACTATGATAATGTATGTATACTGTCAATGTAAATAAAATTAATCGTAAGATTTTCTAGCTTGATCCTAAAACCCTTATCTTTTCCTTTTCCATTTGTAAAGGTTGGAATTTCCTTTCAAAAAAAAAAAAAAGGTACAATACTTCAAGAATTAAACGTTATTTCAATGAAATAATACAATTTATTTCCTCTTTTCTTTTTCTATGCTATCATTGTCCATCTGCACTCGGTTTGCCTCTTTCATTTAAAGGAATATAATCAAAACGTTATTCACTCATTAGATAAATTGATGGCAATGCATCTAACTGAACTTATCATACCCTGAAATTCTATGCTAGACAACTCACATTGGAAAAGGTGCTAATGACAAACTAGATCCAGTGTCTTATCTTCAATTTGATGACCTAAATGAAGATAGTAAGAAACACGGCACATAAGACTCCACACCAAGAGAAAAAGAAAAAGAAAGAAAGCAAGATAGAGTCAAAGAATTTTAATGAATGGACACTATCAAGAAGTTGATCAATATGCATTTAATGAAGTTTTTTTTTTAGGCAAGGATAGTTTTTTTTAATAATAATCTTTTGTGATCAAGAGATTTAAATTCAAAATTTCTTATTTATCCTTTCTTTCATTTTACTATTCAACCTAACTCTCTTCTGGAAGGGGGGGGGGGGGGTGGGGTGGTTTGAAAGTTGATTTCTATGACAGGTTTTTCAAAGGCCATATTTTGGAGTGTCGAGCCAGTAGGCCAGATATCGTTCTACAATGCAATCAATTACTATCCCTCAAAAGAGAATTCTTTTTGCTAGGTTACTGAATTCAAGGGAAGAGAAATGCTTGCGATTGGTTTTTGGTCCAAAATTAAAGATATTTTAATGCTTCTTGTTTTGATATAATGTGTGTGTGTGTGAGAGAGAGAGAGAGAGCCTTTGTGGGGTAGAAAGGTTTTTTTTTTTTTTTAATCTTTTGGGCAGCTGGTAAATATTATCATATCACCCTTACATGTTAATTTTAATCCAAGGCAAGTGTCATTATAAAGAGATCATTTTTTGGCTTGAAATAGAAAAGGGACAAGAGAGAAAATTCATACACAATGCCTTCACAAGATTAGTCAGCTGACTAGCACTTGATTTGATCTTTTTGACCCATTAATCGCAATTTTCAAAAAAAAAAAAAACTGAACTATAAATTCCATTGAAAGATGGAAAAAACATTGAATATGCTCAGAGAAATTTTTTTTTTAATACCCTACCACCCCCAACTGCCACAGCGAAAAAGAAGAGTTTTCACCTGATCTGACCTAGTGATTTACACTTGAAAGATTATAGTTTGTCTAAACGCGGTGAAAATGTAACTACCAAAAGATTGTAAAGACTTAAATTTTGATAAAGATTATATCACAACTATCCAAAAAAAAAAATCACAAAAACTAATCTTAGTTGGTTTTTGTCATCAACATTGACACTTTTTCTGATATTATGAAGTAGCTTAAGCTAAATGCACCAAAAAATGGACAAGTTTTTGACCCACCTGCTTTGATCAATTGGAACTTTTTTTTTTTTTTCTGTGGTTAAAAACACTGATAAAATACACCCAAGGAGAATATGTGCGATTGAATTAAACCTGCAGCTTGGCAGAAAATTTAAAGCTCTAATAATTCGCCAGGTTCATATTGTCAGCATTGCACCTTTCTTCTAAAGACTTAATGGGCAATATTCTAATCCACTACTCCTTTTCAAAAATCTTTTGCATTCTGGAGAAAGTTTAGATGTCCAAATCGTCCAGAAAGCTATGCCCAATATTTTAAGGTACCACTTGCCACTAAAAGCACCAAAAACCATTATTCATTTCTGAAAAAATAAACCCAGCCTTCAAAAATTTCCACCTTTTCCAGCCAAGGCACCGTCGGTGGGTCATGTGCCCGCAGGCCTCAATCGCTGGCAGCTAACTACTGCTATACGTTTAATAACAAAGCACAATATTCACTTAAATTTTAGTATGAAAATGAAAGAATAAAATTGAGCACTCGATTTTAAGCAAGGAGATTTGGTATTAGTATGGACTACAATATACTGCAAACTAATAAATTAGAAACCCTTATTCCTTTAGCCAAAGTAATTGCCAAGTTCAATTTAAGACAATACTGACATTTTTGCAACACTTACAATGTCAAAGGTACTGCGTTTCCAAAACCATGTTTGACGTTTAAAAAGGTTAACCATGTCATATATTGCAAACAGTAAATAATTAGCATCTAACTTAGGATTCCTTCTGCTCTTCCTTTTTGCTATATTCTTCCCTGCAAATAACTTTGGCCCTTTTCTACCAAGTGGGCATCTTTGCATTGTGCACCAGCCGAAGATGCCCATCTCTGGCTAGGCAAAGTTAGCAGTATGATAAAGAATCCTCAACACCCTGCTAGTGAATAATAATGATGATCCTACACTCCCATTATTTTGGTCCGGCCAATATGCTAGAACCAGCACACGTTCAACAATTTGGTCACATTCTACAGCCATTCATTTCCCTTGAAAATGGTAGCATTACAACCAATATATGGGGCACTGCATTACTTAATTATGTCTTCCTTTGAATACAGAAAATTACAAGCTTTTACATGGTATATATTGATTGACTAGTAAACGACTTTTTGGTTTAGCATTTCAGTTTTTCCAGTCGGGTGGGATAAAAGGTAGGATGTGGAAAAAGAGACCAAAACCGATGAATTATTGAAAAGAATAGGAACTCCATTGAATAAAAATTATTTCATGTACATGGGACTCATCTAGAAATATGAAAGTATCAACACAAGAGTCATGTATCACCCGAATAATCAACACAAATGATCGGGCCTAATAAGTCAAATCCCCGAATGTGAGAACAAATGGAAAAAAAATAATAATAACAAGACAAATATATCCCAAAATAACAACAAAAAAAAAAGGAAAAGAAAAATACTACTCAATGCAACAAAGGTGAAAATAAATAAATCTCAGCCGTCCATAAGAATCGAAGTGCAGATCTAAACGTCATTGAGCCTCCACGTGTCCCCACGGTGGCTCTTACATCAGAGCCACGGCGATGAGTGTTCCAATGACCGCAGTTCCGCCAATAACGGCCCTGCTGGCCCAACCCTGAAGGGAGGAGCCACTTGGTGAAGGTGGTGCCTCAGCCGAGGGCCCGGCTTCCGGAGGAGTGCCGGCTTCGGGGGTAGGTGCTGGGGGTGAAACCACAGAGGGTGCAGGGGAGGGGGCTTTAGTAGTAGAAGGGGCAGGTGCTGGGGTTGGTGTGGTGATGGGAGTTGGAGCTGGAGCCGGAGCATGAGGTGCCGGAGCCGGAGCATGAGGCGCCGGAGCTGGTACAGGAGTTTTGGAGGGTGCTGGAGTAGGTGTAGCTGTGGGTGAGACTTTTGGGGTGGCTGCAGGGGCTTGTGCCATGCATGAGGTGGTGAAAAGAGCCAAGAGCAAGAAAGGCTTAAACCCCGATGGAGTATTCATTGTTGATGCCTAATTATGCTTTGAGAGAACAAAGCAAGCTTCTTTTTTGTGCTGAAAAAGAGAGAGCGAGAGAGAGAAGGTTATGAGAGTCTAAGCTTGAATAGAGAGGACTGTGAAGAGTATATATATACAAAGAGATGCTGGATTGGAGGGGTTTTGGTGTTTTTTTTGTGGGGAGAGGGGGGGGGGGCGAGTGGTGGTTCGAAGAGACTTGAGAGAGACTCTTTATCAATAATGCTAAGATTCCTTTTAACTTCTTTTAATTATTTACAGTCAAAAACCAAAATCCTTTACCATATGGGATAAATTTTTTAGAGCGGTGAAAACAATTGATGATATTATAATTTTTGTAATATCAATTGATATTAATATTTGTGTTAGACTATGTATTGGGATGGCACGTGTTCCCCAGTAAGTATAATATTCATTGGTAGTTGGTAAATCACATCTTATTTTGATCAAAGTTGTACCAGATAGTGCAACATTAATTCGTGTAACAAGAAATTAAAAGCATAGTTTTGGATATGCATACACCTTCAAATGTACATTTAAATTTTGTTATTAACAGTTTGTTAAGTTGTTGGACCTTAAGTATAAATATTTTCTTCGATGAGAGGATGAATATTTGAATAAGGTAAAATTATACGCAATGTATTTTCTTGGTACGTATAACCCGATCAACTTGCACAACTTTTTGTATTTTGTCATACAAAAATACTTAATTATTATACTCCATAAATAACAAAAATTAAGCTTTAATAGAAAATGATGTGTTTAATTGTTCCTCTGTAGCATTCTCTTTTAATATTGCATACTCATAGGTGGAGATCGAGGTCATTATTCATGAAATGGACAAGCTTTTAAAAGGGTTTAAGGAAAGGATAAATCTCAAACACTACTTCTTGAAGCTTCATGGAAATGGAGATTAGATCGAGTACCAAATGGAGTACAAAATCGTCACTAGACAGCTGTTTCATAGAGCGTGTTTAGATGCTTTGATTGGCTTGTTAGAGACACTCAGTCAAGTAATCTTTTTTGTCTTGTTCCAATTTCATACGCAGCATGCAATTGTGCATCAGGTCTTAAGCCCTGATGACCAACTTCAAGAAATTGTGATGTGGATCTTGTCATTTTCTCATGGTAAGTAAAATGTCATTATCTGCTCATGGACAAATGCTAAAATAATTGATGTTCGCAGTCTATTTTCCTTAGTGTACAGGGCATTTACTAAGAGAATCGGCTCACGGTCAAATTACTGTGTTTGTCCAGAATGCTTAATTTCCATATCAATAGAGGCTATCAGTTCCAACTAATTAAATACTGAGAATTACAGCCAAGATTTCAACTAAATTGAGAAGTATATATACAACCAAGGTTTCAATGATTAGTGCCATTTTAATCTGGAGACAAGTGGCATGCACCCATTTGATCATTTTGAGCCAAAATGTTAATTCGAATAGGGGTCCCATTACACGTGAAGAGATATTGGAATTGGAGGCATGATGAAGCCATGGAGAGAAATACTAATTAACAAAGATTGATCACTACTGTTTATGGTTCTGGTCAGGATTAGCTGTATTATAGCCGTTTAAGAGATGGATTATTGGGGGGGGGTAGAGAAATTATTAAACAACCCCATGTGAATCAGAAACAACCAACACGTTCCATCTCAGAAAGTTGTCCAAAATCCTTACCTCTTTGTGCTTCATGCATCGTGCTTTGTACATGATGATTTAAAAAAATTGAAAGCCTTAAACTCACCAACTACTGTGAATTTCCCAGTAACATACACCCTTAAACAATCATAAGAAAATTGCCAAGAAGGGTTTTTGTCGGACTATTTGTGTGGTAGACAACCAGGTATCATGGACCTTATAAATCCAGTCAAGGGGACTTAACTGGCTAGGCCAATCATAGGTTATCTTGATTTCAGTTTATTATTACTGGTGATCCAAAATAGTACTGTATGATTTAAGCTAGAAGCTGGCAAAAGCTGTCAGGCACCTAGTAATTATAATATCTGATAACAGCAACTCAAACCTTGTCTTATGAGCATCCTAATATATCAAGAAGTGCACTGCCTGATGAGAAGTGTGTTAGGTTCACAGGTACCATTTGATTCCTTACAGCCCGAAATACTGTGGTGTGTTGAAAAGGGCACCAAGAAGATACAGCAGACTATAGCATATAATTAAGATGTTTGCTAACTAGGCAAGTGCTCAGCCAAATGCTGTTAGATATATATCCCCATAGGAATTTTAAATAATGTAGCTGGAAATTCTTGATTGCAAATAGAGAATGATGCTAAAAATTGGAGATGCATTTGGGCCATTAGTTGCAGTTTTTGTAATGTGATTTGATTTTGGTAATTCCTCTTTGGAGAATTACGTTTTAGGGGGAAAAGAAAACTAAAAATAAGCTTTTTGTAATAAACCTTGGTTTCGGGTGCAAGAAGTTAAGGTAACCTTAAAGCCTTTAGTTACCCCTTCTGATAAATTAAACTTCTCTATATGATTAGGGCTTGTGCCCATTCAAAAAGACAAATTAAAAAGCTTTCTTGATCTGGATACAGAAAAGGATGTGTTGCCAGTTTTCGAAAGTTAAACGATCGAGTATTTTTGTACTTCAGTTTTATTTCATCAACCAACTGGATCCGTAGTGAGTTCCAGTCGACATCAAAGCTCGACCAAATCAATTGAAACTTTAACTCAACCAAGAATTCGGCTCATGATCGCTTCCAATTTACCAATTGAAATACAAAATGGCCCGTGATGCCACCGCAAAGAAGTGGCAATACAGGATTCCTTACCAATCAATTGGAAAAGTGACCAACTTTTTACAACAATTATGTGCTTTGCCTGTACTATGAACTCCCGGAATTCTTTTCCCCTTCATTGAAAATTATGGTACCAACACATCAAGTTAGCAAAAATGGAAGTTCAGCACTGATTCAATGTATATGCATCGTTGTCATCTTTCTTGCCGTAAAGTCTGGTAACCGTATTTGGAAAAGAAACTTGTATATTGTTAATTACTCTTTTGCTCTTGCACATAACAAGTAAAATTAAATTTTTTTTTCTTGCTAAACACGATTTTGGCTTTGTTCTCGGTTGTTTTAAATTTTACAAAATTTGATTATAAAAAATAAATAGAATCGACAAAATCTACTTTTTAGTTAATTATGGATTTTTAACTTTTTTTAGTGATTAAAAAAATATATAATCAGCAATCGAAAACATCACAAAAACGGATTTTCTAAAATCAAAATTTATAATCAATTAAAATAATCCACTGAAAATAAGCCCTTTGAGTTATATAGCTTAATCTTTACTAAAGTTTAAACCAACATCATTATTTCAATTGTGGTGATTGTTGTGTTGACCTCTACCACTTAATGCAAAATTTTTCAATGAAAATGTTTACATCATACTCCCTCCGTTCCTTATTAGATGGCCTGAATAACTAATTCTCTTAGATTAAGAAAGTTGGTTATTTTCTAAAAATCAACAAAAGTTTAACTTTACTTCTCAAAATTACCCTTTATATCTCTTCATCTCTTCAACTACTTTTATTGTTAATGCTACAAATACTGCATTTAATTATTTAGAGTTCCAATTCAAGAAAGTTGAAAGGGTAAGCAAGGGTAAATTTGAAAAAAAGTTCATAAATGCTTTCTTGATATCATAAAATGACAGATAAAAAGAAACAATGGATTAGGACATCTAATAAGGAACGGAGGGAGTATATTAAGTTAACATGGGAGGGTCAGCAATGACATCATGAAAGAAGCTTACAATTTTTTTCTTTCAGTACCGTTAGGATCTCGAGACCAGTACTACTGACCGCTGATGGCACCCTTCCTAGATTTCTGTGGAAGAAGGTCTTAAAGGCACACGTAGCAACGTAAATTGGACAAATATTGTACAATCAGTCAGTCTTCTATTGCCTAGTTTACCTGGTCCTCCCCCCAAAAAAAAAAAAAAAAAAAACAAATCTGCGATTTCACTTCAGCCATGATGACTCAGGATATCCAGACCAAAGTCTTAGAATTCCAGAAACAAGTATTACAAAGTCTTTAGATTCAGACTGTCAATTGCTAAAGCTGACGAGTGTAGAACACCTTGACTCAATTTAGTTTAAAACTAGAATTTAAAGTGGCAAAGTAGCTAGAAATGAGAACTGTTATAAAAATTGTGCATTTTGAACATGTGAACGTGCGAGAAGTGGGATAAAAGATCCTTTGCGAAACGCAACACTATTAGAACATGTGAACGTGCGAGAAGTGGGATAAAAGATCCTTTGCGAAACGCAACACTATTATAAAAGTGACGGATCAAAAAAAGTACGAAGCCTCGTATGTAAGGAATCAAATTGTATTATTTTAAAAATAAAGAGCTAAAAAATTTGCAAAAATCAAATTGAAACTTTTTACATCATGTATCAAGTTAACATGCAAGAATCAGCAATGACATCATAAATGAAGCATCCTTTTTTTTTTTTGTTACTTTCAGTTGGCCGTTAGGATCTCAACACAGTACTACGATTCAGTACTGATAGAACCCTTCCTAGAATTCTGTGGAAGACGATCACAAAGATAAAGGCACACGTAGCAACGTAAATTGGACAATCAATCTTCAAGTTATTGCCTATGTATTTTTACCTGGTCCTCCCCAGTCCCCAAAAACAAGTCCTCAGTTAAAATCCCAGAAACACTTTATTTTCATTGGACAAAGTCTTTAGATTTAGAAGGTCGATTTGCTAAAGCTGACGAGTGAAAAACACCTTACCATAATAACGTCCACCCCACAGGCCTACTCAGCTTGCAGATTTACCTACCCCGGAAAGAATTGGCAAGACTTTCTCAAACACAGAATTAGGGTACGCCTGCATTAAGGTCTACGCAAGAAAACAAGATGGACGGCTTATCTTTTACTATTTTTATCTTTGGATCTCGATTTAATAACCAGAAAAAGAGGATAAGACCAATAATCTGTGGCTAGTTAATGGAGTTTTAAAACCAAACATGCTTTGCTTAGTTGCTTCAAATCCAGCTGGGAGACCGTGTTTTCCTTTTCCTAACTACACGTCACATGATTACGAGATTAAAATCCCAGTCAACCAAACAGATTTTAACACCCCAGATCCTCACCTCCCATAATAATACCTGAAAAAAAGAATGTTTTTGTGCATATTTCCTAAACACCTGCAGTTATGCGTTGAGGAAGTCTTGGTCTAGTGATTAAAATTAAGACCTCTCATATCCTCACGTCCCATAATAATACCTGAAAAAAGAATATTTTTGAACATATTTCCTAAACAACTGCAGTTATGCGCTGAGGAAGTCTTGGTCTAATGATTAAAATTAAGACCTCGTCTAAATTTTAATTCTTCTATATCTCTCTCCACTTTTTAAATCTTACCCTTCTCCTACTCGAAAAAATTTAACAAAAAATCAGATTTTTTTTTTTGAGCAAATGCAGGTATATATGTTTGGAATGTCAAGTTCTCATGTATTCTATTGAAACTCCAAAAATCTAGCTTATATCCACAAATTCTTTGCAAAATCTATTTCTTGGTTTTCTTCCTTGTCTCCCCCGCCCCCTCCCCCCTCCTCCCAACCACCGCAGCCCTTCAAAAAAGGGGAAAACAACTTTTTTCAAGGTTCTTTAGAAAAGTAAACTATTCCCTTGTGACAGGTGCCAAACCTGTGCAATAATAATTACTAAAAAGTCTCAATTACCACCACAATTAATTATAGAACAAATCCAAGTACTGGAGGAGGGACCCTAGTTGTGCAATGGGTTACTTGATTCACCCTATTCCTGAAGAATTTGCTTGATCCGATATACCTGAATTGTCTATAAAAATATGAAATTTGCATACAATGACAAGCAAGGTCAATTCCACAGGGAACGGGTAGGAAGTTGTTTCTTTCCAAGTCAATGGAGTAAAATTGGGGGATAATTAATGGAGTAAAAATGAAAATAAAATAAACAAAATTCACAAGCTAGCTCAACAAGTACAATTTGCTAAAAATGGTAATTAATGAAATTCTACCGAAAAGATCAACTTTTCAGGCACGATCCAATTAAATGATCATCGATGCAAAGATATTCCATTCATTCATTACTAGGTTGGTTATAGCTATCAACAAGCTCTGACAGCCAGTTCTTCCTTACCTTTTCGAAAGTCAAGGTACGATCATTGACTGTTTTTTTAAATAGAAAACAATCCTAGGTACGACCGTAGGAATTTAATTACCCAGTTGCATTAAAGTTAGAAGAACCCAACCCTAACCAATAAACACGCTAAGAGGGTTTATTTAAACTAGATCTTACGCTCTCTCAACATAAAGCCAATTATGGTGGTTGTCATTAGGTATCAACTAAACAATCAATTACGGATTCTATTTAGTTAATGTGATAGTAGGCTATTAAATTAAATCAAATACCCGACCGTTGATATTCAATTAATAAAATACTCATGAACAATTGATCCAGGAAACACACGAATAGTAACGAATTAGAAGAAATAATAAAAATTAGATTAGATCTCACAGATATTATGGATCGCGCCTCTACATCGACCTTTGGATAGAGGAGAGAACTAGTCGCTCCTCACCATATCAATTTCGCGTGATTTAATTGATACCATACAATTAATTGCCAAAAAGTTGCGAAACGGGGAAGTAATGAGGAGGCAGAGGAGAAAGTGTTATCTCTCTTCTTTTTTCTTGGGTTTCGTCTCCGTGCGGGAGCCGCAGTAAAAAAACAAAAGCCAACGGAGAATTGTCCCAAGCAGAAGAAACGAATTCAAGAGTCAAAGTCGCATAAAGCAAAAAGCTAGAGAAAAGAAGAAAAGCTCCAACGTCTGACCAAGAGCCGAAGATAAGAAAACTGAAGCTAGTGTCTCTATTAGATGAATCTGGCCTTGCCCCTGTTGGCCGCTCAAAACGCAAGAAAGAAAAAAACGTCTGACACCCCAAAAGCCTAAAACTAATCTAATAATCAGACGTGAATCTGGCCCTCTCTTTTTTGCTTTGTTGCCGCCGCCAGTAGAGGCAAGAAACGTCTCCAATTTCACTTTCTTTTGGAACTGGGCTTTGATTCCATGCATCGGGTTCACGCGGGCTTGGTTTTCTAGATAGCTTTGTTGCTATCAACCCCGCGGGTTCAACTTTAGGTATGTCTCCTCAGTTTCTGGCGCGGACATGTCATAAAATAAAGAGTCTTCTAAAAATTTGTCTCATGCAATTACTTTTAACACTCACCCCCTATAATTTATACAAATATCAAATATAAACAAATTCTCAATTCTTAACAGTATGAGTAGCCAAAATTAGATCAGAATAATAGCGCAGAATGTGCTAAATAACCGTTCTATCACCTTGGTTGTAAGCCTTATCTTTAAAGAGATTTTCTAAGTTTTATCTGAGATCAAACCTCACTAGTCATTCTAATTAGTGGCTTGGTCATGGACGTGACAACCTGTTGGAATCAGCCGCACTAATCATCAATGTACATCTATCCATTGCAATAATGAGAGGAAGGAAGCAAGTTAGACTATGTCAATGATATTCCTGTTTTTGACTGAATCGCCTGATATTGCAAACAAAAAGTAGAGAATGCTGTAAATAAAGCATTTATTGAGAGATGAAATAAATACTTAATTCTGTAAATTTCAACAGAGTGTTAACAAATATTGTAATTTAAGACGGTTTTCTTAGGAAAAAGATAGATTTGTTGTCGCATCTTTTATAGCACTGTTTAAAAGTAACTTAAATAGGCAAGAGATAATACGTAAAACTCTCCAAAATGAATAAAAAGGCTTCCTATGGCAACTTAGAAATATATTGTCCTTAGAATTAATTTTTTATACACTAATAATGTATATACTATCATCAATAGATGCATGACAACTGATTTAAATTATATATATATATATATATATGTATTATATATAATATATACAGTATCAATATATACAAAATTAATTCAAATTCTTATTATTGCTTTTGGAGTGTGAAATATGGGTTAAGTGGAGGACCTCGGCTGAAAGCTTTCCTCTCTTTTGGGTCAAGAAGTCCAAAAGAGATTCAGAATTAGATGGTCTAATGATGTAGACGGGCAAGTAGCAATGATTTAAAAAGTCAGATGTTGGGCCATGTTGTTATCTATTACTTATGGGCCTTTGGCCCTGTCATCTATTAACGGAAATAGGAAGAAATTTATTAAAGTCCCCAAAAAGGTTCGAAACATAAGCTTTTTTATTTATTTATTTTAAAATATGATTACAAGAGTCCAAAACAGTGGAATCAATACACGAAAAATGGTGTAATTCAATAACATTACGACTATGGAAAAAACAGACCATTTAACTAGCGAGGCTGTGCTCGGGAGGGGGGAAGGGCTTCCGTCCCACATCGAAAGATTATGGGTTATTTAACCTGAGTTTAAGATTCTCAGTCGCACTTCCTATCACCAATTGGTTGGATGGTGTTAGTTTATGAGTCCCTCTTAGATTAGTCTCTGACTCAATTTGGTAATGACATTCTGAGCGTTACGACTACTATTAACCCACATATTGAAGGATGAAGATTAATATCTATAAAAATGAATTCACCTATACTTATATTTGAACCTAAAACCTCTAATTGATCATACATGATCAAAATTCATCAGCTAAAACATACTTGGATAGTGGGATTGAAGCAAATAGACAAAATTGACTCTTTTTCTTTAGAAAGAAGGCCAATGTTAATCTTGAAATCAATTTCTACATCCTAACAAAGACGGAAAACCTGATTTACTAGTTCAAAGTATGTGCCAAAGAAAAAATAAGTACACATGTGGGGGTTGTTTGGGAAATGATTATGAGGAGCAAAAATGGGCATCACCCTATTATTTGGTATACCACTATCATGAGAGTAATTGTAAGGGAATAGAAGTGTTAGATTTTATCCATCATCATTCTCTACTTATAATTTAGGTTTCAAATTGATTAACTCTGTAGTAGAATGAATCTCATCCCGCATTCAAATCAAATGTGCAAGGGATAATGATCAATACCCATATGCATAATGGGATTTACGATTCTAATTCCGATTACAGGATACAAACCAAACACCTACTTAATTTGAGTAGCTCCTTAATTTGCTCTCAAGTCTTAATACTATAATGGCAACAAAAAAAAATTTTTTTTTTTTTTTTTTGTTATTGCACTATTTTCTGTTACAGTCAAGGAAAAGTTATTTGCAAGTTGCTTTTCAACCAAAAACTGCTTTAACTCATATTCATACGTTTGTTTTCAAGGGCTGGAAACTTTTTTACTGTTGGTCCAACCCTAATATCCTATCATCTTCCATTGTTTTGGTCCCACTGTTACAGGTATGGTATATCTTAAAATATAAGTAGTAAATCTGGGGTGGGGTGCTGTAAATTGCCACATCTTCACTCAGTACTTCGCCGGCGACATTGGAACAAGTCAACGAATTTGTCATGGCCAACATCGAAGACCATGTTGTAGCTGAAGTGAAAAATGATCAAATCCAAAGGAAACCAAGAATTCTCTGCCTTCATGGATTCAGAACAAGTGCTGCAATTCTCAAGAAACTGATCCTGCGATGGCCAGAAAATGTTCTTGATAAACTAGATCTCGACTTCCTCGATGCACCTTATCCAGCTCAAGACAAGTCCGCCGTTGAAGGCATCTTTGATCCTCCATTCTTCGAGTAGTTCCAGAGTGACAAGGTCAAATTTATGTACTTCGAAATATTATTATTTCTGCATAGTGAAAATATCTATTCATTCGTGCAGTTAAAATTCGTTGTTTTCTTTTATGGTAGAGTTACACAGAATGCTATAACTTTGAAGAATGTCTAGAGTACTTGGAGGATTATATGATTAAACATGGACCTTTTGATGGGGTACTTGGTTTCTCTCAGGTAGGCGATAATGGACTTTTACAAGCTTTTGATTTTCTTTATGGATTTTATTCAAATAATAAAAAAAAAAAACTGCAATTGATTCTTTATTGGTTGGGGTGCAATTTTTTTAAGTATGTTGATAACTATATGTTTTTTAAATAGGGGGGTGTTTTGGCAGCTGCTTTTCCGGGGATACAAAGGGATGGAGTAGCACTTACCAAAGTTCCCAAGATCAAATTTGTCATAATATTATCAGGTGCAAAATTTGGAGGTGGCATATTAATTGGGATCCCCAAATTGGCTGAGAACGCATTCTCGATTCCTCTCGAGTGCCCTTCTCTCCATTTCATAGGTACTAATATGATCTTCAGAAAAGAAATATCATCATTTGTATAAGCATTTTGATACTAATCTTAGCACACAATTGATTGGTTTGCTTGTAGGAGAGACGGATTTCTTGAAGGAGGAAGGCATAGCATTGTTGTCTTCCTTCGTTGATCCCATGGTTATTTACTACCCTGAGGGTCACACGGTACCAAAATTAGGTGAGCAACATTTTCTAATTGTTTTTATTGCCTTGTTTCTAATTTTATGCATATGTTCCCATCTCCGTGGAAACTGTTTTTTTCTCCTTTTTCTTGCCCAAAAAAAAAAAAAACAGACCTTCTACGCATCCCCGTAAACTTTGCCAGTAATAAATTATCTGCAATTTATATTACTTTTGCTCTTCTGCTGTAGTTTTTTAACCACTGCAGTTCAGCTACATCATCACTTTGGCTTCTTCTAATACAAACCCAAAATTGACTCGAGTGTTTCTAATACTTCCAGGAAAAGAGGGTGAGGAAACGATGCTTAGTTTCATTGACAAGATTCAAGAGCTATTATAGGGCAGATTTAGAGAAAGATAAAGGATTTCCATGACAACAATACACTGGAGTGTACCAGCTTCCTTGCCGTTTGAACTTGTCCTTTTTCTAATGGGTTTCGAGCTTAAATATGTAATGTAACAAGAAGGTGTTTTTACAGTGTTTCGGTTTCATCTAAAGCTGCTATATATCGTTGTTTCATCTTCTTTATAAGGGAAAATCATGAAAAGTCCCCCTAAAATTTGTGATATTTTATATTTTATCTCATAACGTTATCTTTTTGGCACTTTATCCCCTCTGTTAGCCCACCTCAACAAATGATCCGTTGAAACATTGAATTATATGAAAATATCCCTTGTTTAAACTCTTAAAATTTCTAATGAATGCCCCCATCTATTATTTATAAGGAAACATTTCCCTTCAAACCCATAAATAATTTGTTACCATTTTATCATTCATTAGAGCTTTTAAACTTTCAAGTCCTACACTTGCAATCGAAAAAAGAAAAAAAAATGTCCCGAACTTTTTTAAATTCATTTCATTGTTGTTCCTATAGACGCTGTCCATCACAGCATCTAAAAGAACCAAATCAAGAAACCTATGGATGTGGTAAAATAGCATTCTTGAGAAGATCATAGACATCGAAAAATCCTGAAAAGAGATTTATTGGATGGTCAAATTATAAGGTGTGATTTGTACGATAAATTAATGTCTTTTTAATATTTAGACAAAATAATTTGAAGGACAAAAAAGTTTATTTTTTTTTCTAGAATCATCAAGCATATGATTTTCTTAATGGTTTTGAAAAGTGAAAATCATTGGGTGTTCGGGGGAATGGAAGGATCCGCCGAACGGCCCCTAAGCAAGAGAAGAGAAATGGAAAACGACCAAAGAGATTCCGTTTGCTGCCGTTAAACGGGAGTCAAAACCGAGTGGTTCTTTAACTTAACTCGGTTTCCCGCGTCAATAAAAGGGGGTCCAACCCCAATGCCGGTCACCGTTTTTGCCGGTAATTAAATCCCTCCAATTACGTGCCTGTGTAAGAGCAGGCTAAATGGAAGTTAGCACCTCAATCTATGATCTTATATCAATTTGCTCCCTTGTATTATCAATTGGTTAAATAACCGTTAGACTATTGAACTAAGATCCTGTCCTTGATTGTTTTTACTCAGTAATATAGCTTTATCTTTAAGGCTCTGAAAGATTTATGGGATAGGGTTGCGTACCTCTTATCCTCTATTCTTTGAAATTCTTCCCTTGTGCCAATAAAATTTTAATAAGTAATTATATTATTATTATTATATGTTTTCATTTGCTTTTGACATCATCTTAAGGTCTACACTAAAAATTTTTCATTCTAAAAATGTTGACTTGTTGAGGTGCCATTAGAGACAAATTTAGGCTTTTTTCAAAACTTTTAATTTTTAAACATAAATTAAGAAAAATTAAGCTTTTAGTTAGTTTTAATTTTTAATCATTGCAATCAACTCAAAAAAGCTTAAACAATCATGTAGAATTGCTATGAAGATTATACCCAAAGTCAGGTAATGCATTCAATACCTTTTTATTACCATTGTAAACTTTTTTTTTTTTTGCAAAAGAAAAATTGTATTTCAAACCCATATATTCATGTTAGGTGCTTTTTTATTTCTTCATTAACTTTTGTAAAAGATTTGTATGTTGACTTATTTGACACTCATTTCAAATAACTTTTTTAACCTATTGCGTTACAAAACTTAATATATTGTATTCTAATTCAATATTATTTTCTTTTCTTTTTTGAATCTACAAATGTCCACCTACCACGTACTATTGTAGGAACAATCTTTACTTTCATTGGTGTTTTTTCAAAAATATACCAAATAAACATTTATGACCATTTGAATGCAAAATAAATCATTAAAATGAATTTTAATGAAGATGGTGAAACCAACGGGAGGGAGCACGATATTGTGGGGAGGTGAGTGACAAAACTAATAGTTTCGTGGGTCAATACGAAAGAATGTGATAAACTATGGGGGACAAATTTTAAATACCCAAAAGTTAAATGATAACGTTGATTATTAGTGCTGTAAAATAATCTTATTTCAGCATCCAAGTCGTTAGCGAATACGAGGTAACCCAAAAAAGAGATCCAAATACTATCAAATTATTGCACGCGCCACCGTCATTGAAGTAGACAGACGATGGACCAGCCGAGCAAGGACGGAGGAGGAAAGAAAGAGATAGCGGAGGCAGAGGAGAGGAAGGGTTCGGGTCAGGGAACGGATCCGAGTTCGAATCCGGATGCAAAATCAAGCGAATCGAATGAAGAAGACAGAAATGAAAAACAAAATTTGGAAAATAATGCTAGTAGTAAGAGTAATGGTATAGTAAATGAGAATATTAATAGCAATAAATTCGATAATAATGACAGCGAGAATAATGAGAGTGGTGGCGGAAGTGGAAGCGATAAATCCCCGAGTCCGTTAAATAGCAAGTTGAAGAAATCGGTGCGGTGGAGCGAGGATTTGGTGTCGGATTCGCCGAGGCCGAGGTCCAGTACGCCGTCGTATTCTGAAGAACGTAGCGGATCCAATCCCTACGTCGCTTATTCCGCCGCTCCTTCCGATAGTAATTTGTCCTCCATTGATATCAAAAGTAAGATCTGTTATCTTTATCTTTTTCCTTTTTAATGTAATGTATATTACCTTTTATCATTTTTAGCGATTTGGATAGGAATATTTGTATTTATGTTAAATTGATGTACTTGAATATGTATTTCAGGAACCTGATCCTGGAAATGCAATAACTAGGGTTAATTAGGATGGAGAAGTTATTTTTTTAATGAATTTTTGGTTAAATTAATTGCTCAACAAGCAATTAATTGATTACGTATGGTGTTGATTTTGTTGAATTTGTGTACAGGTAAAATGGAGAGTGCAAAAGATGTGTTGGGGAGATGGGCGAGGAATGTTAAGGAAGCAACAAAGAAGGCGGAAGACCTGGCGGGAAACACTTGGCAACATTGTAAGTAGCTTGTCAGCTTTGTTGATCTTGTTCTAGGTTTTATTTTTGTATTGTACCACTAATTGTGTTGTTTAATTATATCTTTTTGTATGGGTTCATGTTGGTTTTTCTCTGGTAAATAAAAATTCATTTTCTATACGATTTATCAAATAGCCCTAGAGCCAGAGGTATTGAGGTTTATGCTGACGCATGTGCCCATGCAAATGCATGATGGATGCTAATGCAAACATGTTTAAATCTGTGAAGTATGTTAAAAAAGAAAAAAAAAACTCTGGAAAATTAAAAAGATGGTGGACTTTTTTGAGAGAGAAAATAATGCACACAAGGCAACCTGAATGGTGAGACGTGATTCTTGTGCAGGAAAAACATGTTACAATAATTAATGAAAATGAAAAGAGATGAGAAAAAATATCTAAGCCTTTTTTGTAGATAATTTACTAAAGTTTTATTAAAATATTAGTTAATGGTTAATTACTTGAGAGAGTTATCTACTTTTGTTTTGTACTATTATGCTCTCTGCCTTGATAGACATGGCTTTTCATTGGAACTAAGATGCCAAGCTTATCTCATATGGTGAATGTTTTGTTGATTTATTTCTTTTCCACTGATCATAGGAAAGAAAGTAACTTCAGAAAATGGAAAAGATATTCAATTCCATTTTATTGGTCAGATAGGTATCTCAATGAAATTATGCATGTTTATCACATTACCTTACTTATTATGTTTCAAATTTTAATGGTCTCTAGGACCATTTTGGGCCAACTATAAGGGTTCTGAGTTGATTTTCTACTGTCTCTGTTTATTTTTTATACAAGCAAAATTGAAATAATAGCATAGAAGTGCTTCCTCTCATTTCTATGGTATGACTTTTCTTGATTTTTTCACCTTGAAGTGGGTTTCCGGAAAGAAAAGGTAACTAAAAGCACTGCCTTGGAAAAAAATCCAAGTTGCAAAAATGTTAATAAGACGTTCAAGTAGTCCATTAGATAAATCATTGTTTGCGCTCATAAAATATTAACAGTGAAACTATTCTCGTTACCCTGAAGTTGTTAGGTTTTTGACATGGAAGATGATTATATATATAAGACATTCAACCAGTCCATTAATAAATCATTGTTTATGCTCATAAAATATTAATAGTGAAACTATTCTAGTTTCAAGTACGTGCCCTGAAGTTAGGTTTTTGACATGGAAGATGATTACATATATAAGACATTCAACTAGTCCATTAATAAATCATTGTTTATGCTCATAAAATATTAATAGTGAAACTATTCTACTTTCAAGTATATACCCTGAAGTTGTTAGGTTTTTTACATGGATGATGATTATATATATATACAAGGACAAAGGCCTCTAGGTTTTACCGCTCAAACTGCTAAAGTATGTTTTTCTTTTTTAATTAGTGAAAACTGGCCCCAGTCTTGCTGATGCTGCCCTGGGAAGAATTGCACAGGGAACTAAGGTTCTGGCTGAAGGTGGCTATGAGAAGATATTTCGTCAAACTTTTGAGACAGTTCCTGAAGAGCAACTTCAGAATTCATTTGCTTGTTATTTGTCCACATCAGCGGGGCCAGTGATGGGTATTTTATATGTGTCTACTGCAAAGCTTGCATTTTGTAGTGACAATCCTCTATCTTATAAGTCTGATGATAAGACTGAGTGGAGCTATTACAAGGTACAATAAAACCAGTTTTTTAGCAGAAAACAGTTTCTCTGTGTAATTCTATATGTAAAATCCGAATGAACCTCATTTAATATGATTTATTAGATCATCTCTGCTTTGCCTTAGTGGATATTCTCCTGCAATCTGACTGTGTTTTACCATGAAGATCAAGTTTATCACCCACTATCTTGGTCAGTTGGTATTTGTAACAGACTAGTATTTCAGATTCTTTTGCATGGTCATAGAAAATATTGGTCATAAAGAGTTTAAATCACAAAACTCAACCTTGGATATCCAATATGAGGGGAGAATCTATTAATTTCTGCTGCACTTCCTGTGTTCCTGTATGGGTAAAAATGCTTAGTAGCATCTTTCAACAGGTGATAAAAGACTTGATGAATAGTAGTATTTTCCTAAAACACTGAGTTTGTTTGGATGATTCATTTTAGATAATTACTGTAGCACTTTTTATGATATGATGTATGTGAGATAAAAAGATGATTGGAAAGATAAAAAGGTGATTGGGATTTGTGAAGTAAATTATTTTTTTTCAAATCATTTCAATCCAAACACACTCACTATCTCAATGATATATTTTGGTTTAGCTGCTAAAACACCCCAAAAAATTTTTAAAAAAAAATGTTGAGTATGGTTTATCTCAAGAGTAAGTCAAGCTTTAGATAAAAGTCAAAAGGTATAATGATGTGTTCAGAGCGTATTCGTTGTTACTTTCAGCACCTTTGATACTTGTTGAGTTTCACAGTGTATGTCATTGGATCATTTTATAGTTGTTTTCTGTCTTCCTGGCATAGTAATGCATTATGGAGCACAAAGTGGTCACTATTTATCTAAGCCAGTAGAACTTCAGGATAACTCTGAGGCTTGGCACATTACTTTTGGTCTGTGTATGACAGCATCCAATTTGAGATTATTATTGTTATTCGAGGTTTTCTGATCTTGGCAGAACTGTTTGTGTACCATGAATTCTTCGTGTAGCAAAGGGTTTTTCATTAAAAAGCATGACATAGTTGCTGATGTAAATTTTGGCAAGTTATTTGAATTCCGGATATTTTTCAATAGCCTTGCCTTCTCATGACTTTACATAAATTCACTATAAATTAAGATGCTGTTGGATATATTAGATATGATCTCTCAAGTATCAAGTAAATAACACTTGTATTATAGATTCCCAGATAAAGCAGGCTAATTGAAATAGAAAAATGACTATCTAGGGTGATGTTATAGTTGTTAAGTGGAAATTGGGATTTTGAGTTGCATGTTGTTTTAGATGCTAGTGGAAATGGGAAATGGATATATCAACTCAACAAAAACTATCTCCTATACCATAAATGGTTGTCTTCTGATTATGCTCATATAGTTCTGTCTAACATGCTGATCATTAGTCACTTGACAATGCTCCATATGACTTATTAACCTTTGGTCATCCTCTTCCATATTTTGACCACTGATAGCTATCAATTCGATCATGTCATGTCTGCACCAATCTTCAATCCATCTTCCTTTGAAGTCTGCAGTCCATTGCAGCATTGTTGATCTTTAGCCAAAATATTAATGTTCCAAAACATTTTTGCCTATCATTGCCTAGGTAAAGCATATTTTAAGACTCTGAGGGTGCTTCGATGTTCATTTTTGAATTGGTTTTGTATCAGAGTACTTCAAGGTGCATGTATTGGATTTTGCCTTTACTCATTCGCTTACATCTTATGCTTTGTCATATGGAAAATTATGAAGATACTGGTCTTCATTGGTTTTTGACCTGAACACAGTTCTTTTTGGAAACATTTTTTTTAAGAAATCCTAATATTATGGGAATTCTATTTAAGTGCATAAATCTTTTAAGGTGCCTACTGTTAGTAGGTAGTGCTTCTTTATTAGGAATGGTGTTGTTCTACAAAATCTCAGGTGCTTAATCTATTAGATTAGTAAAGAATATTTGCTGATCGTTTCCTGTCTCTTTGATCTTCATGTCTAGGTGGTGATACCATTACATCAACTTAAAGCAGTTAACCCTTCATCAAGCAGAAATAATCCTTCAGAGAAGTATATCCAGATTATATCTGTTGACAACCACGAATTCTGGTTCATGGGCTTTCTAAACTATGATAGAGCTGTGAAGTGTTTGCAGGAGGTATTACAAACGCACCAGTTACAAGTTGTATGATACAAGCTGTATGAATTCTGCTAATTCTGTCAATTTTGAACTACCTTAAAGGATGTAGTCCATATATTCGGTTTCATTCTCAACTTGAAGTGGCTTTAAGAGACAAAAAGCTTAGTGTCCTTCAGAGGATGGACTCGTCTGGTAAATTAGAAGTGAAAAGCAGTAGCTACAGAACTTTTTTCATGGAATATTTTGTGAGGAATGAAACATCTGAGGTACATGAACCATATATTGTTTGCTTCTGGTCCGCATGACTCCAGCTGCATGGAACTACTCGTTTGGCAATCACTTTAATAGTATCAGGAAGAAACAGATATCAACCTCACAATCATTTAAAGGACTTCTAAGTTTTCAGAACTTCGATTTTGCAATTCTTGATGCGGTTTTGAAGCTCGACTGATTTTTCTTTTCTAAGTTGTTAGATGTCACATGTACCAAAAGCGACGTTGTCATCACACAAGAGGTTAGTGCATATATGTGGCAGAGAAGTAAAGCAGAGCATTGCATCCCATCAATGCTCAGTTGTTGCCATCTCTAAACCCAAACTCGTTGGTGCCACTTCCGAAGGTAAACGATAATCAAGGATTCGCGGGGTACTTCCACTGCAGTGCAATTGTAGCTTTAGATTGTATTTCAGATGAAATTGTTCCTACTGTGTGAGGCATATAGGATTATCAATTCTGACATCTCGCAGACGGCCCACCAGCGTGTTGTCCGTCCTCTGTTCTTTATCATGAGTTTTCACTTGAAGAGATAGCCCACCTAAATTCTGTGCCTCCAGAAATCTGGGATAGGTCCCGTTGGGATTGCTCGGCAAAAAAAAACACAATTCTCTCGGGAAAAAAATAAATGACATGTTGAGTTCTGTCAGGGCTTTGGTGACTCATTTTATCAGTTCTTCATTATTTGTCTCTTTACACTAGCCTTTCTTACCCCCAATAATTAATCTGCAGAATCCTGGCGTGTGGATTCTCAAGTGTACGTGGTCCATAAATTTAAAGCGGTTTTTATCTCATGAACGTTGCACATCTAACTCTTAGCTATCCGTGATAATATATTACATCATTTAGGGAATACATGAAACCAGGGACAGTGGACATTTTAGTCGTTGTTTCTTCTGTCCACTAAACTCCACTCCTCATTTCTTCATCTTTCCATAGAAACCTCCAGACCCAATACTCAATTGAGATGGTTCGCAAGTTGTCTAATCCTAAAGGATTTAGAATTGAATTTGTTTGCTCTAAAGCATGGTTTGACGTTTTGGATTGTTTATAGGGGCATGAAGTCATGGAGTCCTAAGTAGAACACAAAGCGTGCTTTAGGTGATTTGCCCTTATCTTTTATTTGCACGCCTGATTGTCCATCAAAGCTCTGTGTCTACCTTTGTCTCTACCTACTTTTTAACGTTTCTAAGCGTATCTCTTTTTTTTTTTTTTTTTCTTTTTTTAGGGGGGTGGGGTGCTTGAACTTACATCCGAAAAATAGTCTCCTTTTTATGCCCTTTTGGTGTATGAAGTGACGTCATCCCACTTCCTCCATTTTTTTTTTTTTTTGTACTCCACATTAACAAGAAAATTGTAAAGAGGTTACGACAGAGAAGAAACACCGGAAAAAATTCCAAAAAAAGGGTTTTGGTGTATTTCAGAATTTCTTGTCTTTACAAAAAAAATCATTTCCTTATCCTTGGATTGTTAAAAGTTCGTGGTCAAAAATTCAAAACTGATGACCACAGCAAATGAGGTAGTATATTTCTAGACGAATCAATTTATTTTGTTTTTTGGTAAAAAAAAAATAAAAGGAGACAGGCTGGTATTATAAATATGTAGGTGAAAGTTATGCTAATGAACTACAATAATGATAAAAAAGGTGGGATGGGCAAATTATCGTGCGAATTGCAAGCAAAGATTTGTTGTATGTATATGGTCTGTGAGGATGACAAAGACTAGTTTCTGTTCGAGTGAAAGGTGGATGGTAGTGGAGGAAGCATTTGAGACTGTCAGCCCAAACATAGAAGTGTTTGATTCCTTGGCTTTGTGTGTAGCTTCCTCAAAACCCACACACATCACAAAATAATGATGGGGCCATACTATGCTAGACCACTGCAACTAACAAAATCTGATCTGACTGAAGCCTTCCTTGCTGCTACCCTGCAACACTCACATGCACCAATTATTTAGACCTGCATCAAGTCAAATGTCACCCTCACCTTTGAAAAAGTTCTATTTTTTAGGAGCAAGATTGTTGTGATACAGTATTATTGATGCATTATTTTCATTCGTCTAATACTCTACTAATTGTTTCAGAAATTGCAGGCGCGCATAGAGAAGTTATTAACAATTTTGATGATGTTTAACGACCAAGGAATTGGTTCAGTGATCTAAAAGGGCCAAAAAATGAAAAAAAAGAAAAAAGAAGGGTTTTGTTCAATGGCTAAGAAGAGCTAGGGCTCAAGCTGCTCGGTATGGGCCAAACCTACTGACTCCTATTGCTACTAAAGTCAATTGCTACTAAGGTCATTTCCTTTGGACTACTGATTCCAATTGCTACTAAGGTCAATTCCAGAAGTACTCTTTGCCAGGGGCAAACATTTCCTGCACATGTTTTGTAACCTATCTTGTGCCCAGTTGAAGGCCAGAGAGAGCTACCTAATAATAGGCTAATATTCACTACTATTTTGGCATTCTTTAAACAACTAGGTGAAAACCTAGCAGGTTCTCAAAGGCAGTGTTGAATGTCACCATGCCAAGTCTCTTGAGATTGTACCCTCCATTCCATAAACCTCCAGAAAAAAAAATATATATTTGCCATAGCAGGCGGGCAATTTATTTGTTTAATCTGCTGATGCACTTGTTTGTGTTGACGCAGTATCTCAAATGTGCTTGGAGATAAAATAGATAAAGTGCATTCGTCGAACGAGTTCGGCTTGATTGTAACTCAGCTTTCGCGAGATATAAAGTAATGCTACTTGTTTGTTAGCTTGCTTTGATTCAAACAATCAGAATTACTACTGTTTTTCTAGCTAGCTACCTTAGATATGGAGACCTGAGATCTAAAAATAAAAAGAGAAGAACATATAACACGAGCAATGATGAATAGAAGCTTTCTGGAATAAAGCAATGCAGCTTTGTCCTCGTTACATGCATCGTCAACCAAGCCACTGTCATTGGTGGGCCATTAAATCTCTCTCATTTTCCCTGTTATCTCCACCATATGGGATTGCATGCCAAGTGCCCCCTGATCTGGTATGAAAAATCAACCATGTAGGGTTATTTATGTTAACATCCATCCCGTTTGAGATTTTTCATGATTACGGTTTATAATCTTTATTACCCTTTGCTGTTTCTATTTGTGCTGTCAATTTTCCCCGTAACACTACTATTGTTACACTGCACCCAAAATTTTATTTCAGAGACATTACATGTTAAAGTTGCGTGTATTCCAATCTATTATTTTAGATGTTGGCCAGAAAGATCTTTTTAAAGTCCTAATTGTGTACCAGTTTGAGGGTTCAAGCCTCACCTGACGCATATACGAGAAGGTTTGTTTGGATTGAAATTTTTCAAGAGTTTTTGAAAAGAAATCATTTTAATACTTTTTAGGATGTGATGGTACAGGAGACGCAGATATGTGATTTAGAAACGTATTATAAATATCATGTGATGGTACAGGAGACGCAGGATATTGATATTTTTCCTTCATAAATATCATGTTTTAGTTCTTTTTTGTTTCCTTAAGACCCAATAACTACTAATTCAGTAATACACAAAATTTAACAAACTCAAAAAATCAAAATGCATAAAAAAAATGAGATCTTTTATGCATTTTCTGCTGTATTTTTTAATTTTCTATTATATATTGCTTTTTTTAAGCTGTTGTATTTATTTTTTACTGAATTAATAGTTATTGAATCGTAAGAAAATAAAAAAGAACTAAAACATGATATTTATGAAGGAAAAATAGTAATATAATAAAAAATGGGACAGAAAATAACACAAAATGTAGGACAGAAGATCCGTCGCGCAAAAGATATAAAGGTAAAAATAGTAAACTAAGGGTGCCTGGAATTTCATATTAGTCGTTTAACAGTTGTTACCAGTCATTTTTGTGGCAATAGTGATGAATAAAAAAAAGTTACATGTAGAAACAAGCAAATGGAGACAAGGACAAGAGCATATGATGGAGATGATGGTGAAAGAGGAGAGAATTGTGGGGACGGAGGCTGTGCCTGGGAATGGAAGAAGGATTGGAAATGGAAATCAGGGTCGCCCCCACTGATTTCTCGTCTTGTCACGATCATATATTGCCCTTTTTTCCCCTTATTCTCTCACTTTCTATCCTTTATCAACTGAGAGAAGGAAAAAAACACAGCACACACTGCTCCGATCTTTGTCTTTCAATTTACTGACTTATACCTGATGAACAACGAAACCCTGAAATCATCAAGAGTATAATTGCTCCAAACAAAAGATTTAAGCCCCTGAAGTATCGAATAAGATGGTTTTTGTGTCATCTTTCTTGTAAGCAAGTATGCATGCATGGAATTTGGTCAAGAACGATAAAGGAAACAAAAGTAACAGAAATGGGAATTGGGTCCTTGCGTGGTGCCCTTTAATATTTACTTTTGTCTCTGTGGACAATATGATGAACAGAATTGTATGCTACATTGGTTTCCCTCCAGCTGACAGAGTAGTGTGTGTCCGTCTGTTGGGGTAGTGTGTGCTGTGATTGCGTGTGTGTGTGTGTGTCTGTGTGTTTGGTTGAGGGGCTGTGTATGTATGTCAGCATGTCTAGTCATGTGTCTTTCATCCATCTCTGTGGTTGGCAGTTCAAGGAAACACATGAACCCCATTCTTTCTGTCTGAAAACAGGATAAAATTAGCTTCACTTTTTTAGGACCAAAAAAGATCTGTTTCATTGCTGAATATAATCACCTCTTTTCAGTTTTAACTCCACATTTTTTTTGGATGGCCATTTTGGTTGCTATTTTTTAGAGTTTTTGTAGAAAAAAACATATTATAGCAATTTGATACATATGAGATAAAATAATTATTGATAAATATATTCACGAAAAATATAAAAATTTTTGAAAAAAAAATTGGCTTTCCAAATAAGGTTACGAAAATGAACAATCAATTTTCTTGTTTTTTGTGTGTTTTACTTAATGACTTTGCCTTTTACTCAGCTGAAGGAATACAAGAGTCTTAGAGCCTATTCCAAAGTGTGTCTTACCGTCTATCTATTTGAGACTGCTGTATTTTTTTTTTATTAAAAACATACTATTGGATGATAGAGGTGCTTTTGAGATATTTGATGAACATCATTTCATAAATTTATGAGTAAAAATTAAAACACTGAAAGTGCTTTTAACAAAAACTCATATTTGGAACTTTTAAAAGTACTTGTTCAAAAATTTTGGGTCATTTTTTTTTTTATCATAAATTACGAACTGGATAAGGACATAAATGCATCTCAAAAATTAAAAATTACACATTCTCTAAGAATATAAGCACTTACCTGAGTGGGCATCCAAATAACATGCTTAAGTGCTTAATTAGTACCACCATTCAAAGTTCTATGACGTTAGTATTTTTCCATAAGTCACTGCAACCTCATAATGAGTAAATATTTTGATTGGTCGACTAAAAGTAGTAGTATTTTTAGTTATAAGGTGCAACAAACTTATGTGTGATTTAATGTGCTTGTGCTCCAAAGATCAGGAGGGTTTCGGATTTCTATTGTTTTTTTTTTTCTTTTGTTGGTACTTTTTTGTTTTTAATGTTTGAGAAGTTTTGGGTATTGGTTATTACATATATAGGTCAGAAGTTGTAGTAACTACAAGTCCATCTTTTCTCCTTTGAAGGAGACCTCAAGCATTAATACTCACATAATTTGCTCTAATCAACCCCATGGCATCTGCAAACCCTAGTGGGTACCCCTCTCATCATATTGTCATATCGTGAAAGCACATAAAAACAAAACATGCTGCATGATTGACTGATTGAGCATTGGGCAACCATTTAATACATAAAGCATATTATTGTACATTCACGATAACAAATCATCAGTGTAATATGTTCAACTTAGGCAATGGAAGTGACAACTTAGCAAATTGTTACTTCCTTTAGACAACGGGTGTCTAGATAAAGAGATTATTTGAAATAATTTTTCAAAATAATACTACTGTGATACTTTTTTTTTTTTGATGTAATATATATGAAAAAAAATTGTTAAAAATACTTTTATGATTTAAGTAAATAAATTTGTGTGAGAAAATGAAAATTTATTTTCTCACAATTCATCAGGAAACTACGATACAATAATGACTAGTAGTTGATTCTATACCATTAAACGCTTGTTCCTTGCTTCCTCGTACTAAATTCTCTTTCCAATAATCTGATAAAATTGCTCCCCTTAGGAGTTGTCCCGCATCGAAATTTATGGTTTGTTTGGATTGAGCATTATTTTCTTAATTTTATTTGCTTACATCATCATTACAATTTCCAATACACATTTTTATCTTCTCAATTATCTTTTTATCTCACATACATTACATCACAAAAAGTGCTACAGTAAAAATATCCCAAATAACTTATAATCCAAACAAACCCAATATGGGTGAGTAGCAACACTTAAAGGTCCTCAGAACTTTCCTCCAGTCAGCAATTGCCTGGATGATGAAGTTCCGTGAATCCCCTCTTAGGTTGAGTGAGACTCTCTTTGGTGTGCCTTTAAGTGTAGTTCAGCTTTTTCCCTGTTAAATGTTTATTGTTGAAAAAAAACAATAATCTGATAAAATCCTTAGCGCGTGAAAAACACCCTGACCATCACAACGCGTGAAATTTATCAACCAAACCTTGTATCGCACAGTATGTTTGCACCGAACAACATTAAATACACATATTTTTCAGCAAAAACGCATCTGTTTCTGTTGACGTCTTCTACTCGTCTTCCTCTCATTTTTTAACAGTGCAGAAAATTCCCACTTTTCAACCTTTAGACGCAACCTCGGAACACAAATTCCAGCCACCCATTTTCACCCCATTACTCACAATCACAAAATTGTAGGCTTCATTTTAATTAACACGGGTGATATTAAAGATGGTTGGTGACGTTATTGTCACAGTCTGGATTTTAATTTCTCAGTGATTTTTAAATAAATAAAAATCGTTCAAAACGTCATTTATTTTTAAAATGTTAATGTTATGTTTCTTACAAATTCAAATTAGTAAAATTATGTTTTAAACAAAATTTTCGACCATCTTTAAACATTAAATCAACTTGTGACCTACATGCAGTTATTTTTATGCACAAAAAGTTGTATCCCATTATTTGTTGCAAAAATAAATATGGATTGGATTTGATCCCACATTTTTAAGAGAAAAATATGGATATGGTTCGAGTTAGACGTTACCTTTTTAGAGCTAAAAATAAATATAGATTGAGTCATAAATGGAATCTAAATTTTTTGCCCTTAAATATAGATGATCATGTGCACAACACGTAATGAATTCCAGGCAAAAAGTGACAAAAAAAATTTACGTTTGAACCAAATTTTATTGACTTAATTTTGTAAGATAAGTAAAGTTACCATTTTTATGTGAATGATGAAAGAATTCATTTGGCAAAATATGAGAAACGTTTTGAACTATTTTTCCTTTAAATAATGAAAATTTGCCTTTCTTTAGTTCAAATGCAAGCTAGACTTAGGTCCCGTTTGATAACACAGTTCAACACTTAAATTTAATGGATTCAGATCTTTAATATGTTTAGACATGTTTAATACCAAAAATAAAACATCTAAATTAATTAGGTGGCATTGAATTGTTTAGGCAAAACTTGTCTCCAAAATTAAGTGATAAACTATTCACTTATTATTGAATGTGATATACACTCAAATGTATCAGATTTAGTATTTAACAATTCAATAATTTAATAGATTCAGACTTTAGATTTCAGTTTTCAAGCTTCAGTTTTATCAAACGCATCCTTGGACCTGTTGCACAATTGATTTTGCTTTTTATAATAGTTGATTTTTGAAAATTCAAAATTAATTAAAATTTGAAAAACAAATGTCTTGTGACTTCTAATTTTGATTTTTTTTGAACTTAAAACAAGTCAAAGTTGAAAGGAAAAGCACATCATATAACAAATTTTTTAACATCACATGAAAATTTTGTTGAGAACATGTCCTTAAAAGGAATAATTTTTCCATTTTATCACAAATTGCTGTGCAAAATAGAATGTGGGCAAATACATATTCATTTGCCAATAAAATGCATATAAAAAACAACTCTTGATTTCTTTACATTATTGTTCTAATTTTTAAATCTATTGTTCCTATGGTTCTAATATTCAATTTTAGTATTATAGTATTTATGTATGACTTAATAGTGCATTTTTTTGGGTAGTAAATAATGCGTATATTCTCTTGTATAATTATCTTGGATAAAAAATAAAAAAAATTCCTGTGGTAAACCTAATACACAGAAAAGCCCCCCTATAATTTCAAAATATACAATACGACACCTCATGCTTTGAATTAAATTGTAAAGGTGGCGGAATCCGATAAACTTAACGGAAATGACTTTTTGGAATCTAAAAAAAAAAATTTATACCTAATTTTTATCAAATATATCTATTCTAACCCTTAACCCTCAATTCTCTCTATTTAGAAAATAAAACAAATGATTTTTTTTGAGCTGTCTTTTACTTAATTATATTAGGGCATTTTGGTCATTTCGTCTATTTCCATTAAATTTAATGGATTCCGTTACCTTTAAATTTAGTTCAAAACATGAGGGGTCGTGTTGTATATTTTGAAATCATGGGGGATTTTTCTATGTATTAGATTTACCACAGGGGATTTTTTCATTTTTTACCCAATTCTCTTACATCTAAGAATTTATGATACCCATAGTTTCAAAAATAGGAGCAATAAAATTTGACATTTTTATTATTATTGAGAGGTTAATTTAAAACTTAAAATAAATAAAGAATTAAAAGCTAATGATTATATTTTATACTTTAGGAAATTTCTTGGGTAATTTAACCTAACTTTTTTTATAATACAACACCACTCCCTTAAATTCCAACAAAGTTTTACTGGGTAAATCCTGAGTTGGCTTCCTTGGTAACCCACCATGACTAGAGACACTATCACTAGGGTGTAAATGACCATAATGAATTTTATTATTTTAACGAAGTTAAAATTTTGTTCAATGACCATAATCACTAGAGCAATTTTATTATTTTAAAAAAATTGAAATTTTGTTCAATTTTAATTTTTTTTGTTGAATCAAATCTAAATGAATTTTTTTATGGAATTTGAATGTTATCAACCATAAAATATTATTCTTCATCTTTGATTTGAGTAATTAACAAACCAAACGCAAAATAAATTCTTATCAAATTGAACTCGACTTGAGTATTAAAGTAATTTGTTGCATCTCTCAACCCAACTTACCACCCTCTTCTTCCACGGCTTACTATGTATTTTGTTAACGCGCCGCTATCCACGCGCCTCCTTCTCCTGACTCCTGATTGTAGCAGTGTGGACCCATGCAGACGTCACTTCAATCGTTTGGTACGGAAATGCGTGCGCATCAGTTATGAACTTTGTGATGAATGATGACGCGAGAATGAGGAAAAGCGCGTGGCTTAAATTTCTTTTGTGAATTTTTTTTTTTTTTTTTGGGCTGCTTTTCTCTGCAAAACTGATAGTACTGTACTGCACCACATACTCTGTGTCTGCACTAGGTACTATTTTACACTTCGCTGGAAAGTGAGAAAAACAAAATGACTGAGAGATTAAAACAGTGTGGCAATTTTACTCCCTAATTCCCTACCGGCAGTAGCCGGTGACCATGGAATTCTTTCTGGAAGGAAAGACAGAAAGAATTAATTTCTAAGTGCTGGTTTGTGAAACAACCCAAAAAAAAAAAAAAAAAGAAGGAAGATTGAAGTAAGCTCATCCATGATCTATTATAAGGAAATATTAGATATTCCATTTGCATCACTTGATATGAGTATATGGTACATCGTAATGTTTAAAACGGTTAGATACGCTAAACAATCCATATATATTGATATATCAATATGATCTTCCGTAACGGTTGCATATATTAAACCAAATAATAGTTGTGTGATATTGATAATCTTTGTTCAAGTGAAGGTGAGAGCCTATCAGGTGAAAGATGACTTTATCATTTTTATTTGATAATCAATGACTGGTACTGGTACATCGGAGTACTATGTAGTGCACATAGTGTGTTTTCATGCACTAATAGTAGATTTTGTAATTTTTTTGGGGTGAAAGTAGAATCTGTAGTTCAATTTTCAATCTTCGATCTCGAATAGCATATTGGTCCGAACTCCTAAGCAAATGTTGAATTAGAGACATTTTGGTCAGAAGGCCCATGATTTTGATTGGCCGAATTTTGAAATTTAAAAATGTGATGTACATTATTTTCAACGTCAAATATGAAACTCGCAAATAAGTGTTTATGCTTAAATTGTGGATGGCCCCGTTTGATAAGTGAGTTTTTTGGATGTTTGTCTAAAAATTTGCTGTAGAAGTTTTTAAAAAATTTTTAAATGTGTGTTTTTTTTTAATATTTTGAAGTGTATAGTTCAAAAATTTTTAAAGATTGCTGTAATTAAAGTTTTTGAAAAATTTGTAGCAGACAAACTTGGTAAAAAACTTGTCTGCCAAATAAGGCCTATGTTTAAGATAATTTATACTATTAATGAAATAGAGTTACAATTTGTTCAAATGAATATAATCGCGCTGTATAGAACGTTTAAAACTGCAAAATATGCTTTTCATCTTACATTAAATACACTTGAAATAGTAAAAAAAAAAAAAAAAGAATACTGAATACTTGCATTACTTTTCATTTAAAACTAACTAGTATTATTCTATTACAGATCCCAATACATATGCGTGCTTTTCTTTTATTATATAACAGGATAAATACAAAGGCATTTAATTTAAAATACATTTAATGTAGGATAAACAGATTAGATAAGTTGAGCCCATGATGAAGAAGATTTTTGTCCACAATTTCTCATTTGTCTTATCATCCTAATTCCATGAGTTAAAAGATAAGGCATTTTCAGGTAGACGGTAACTCTCTCTCCTAGGGTTTAAGTTAGAGTAAGTACTGTCAACTATTTATACAGATACAAAAAAGTAGTGACTTGGGAGATAATTAGGTAGTCAATTTAGCTAAGAAAACATGGAGTTTGAGGATCAAGAAGAGAATGAAGGAGTTGAGATGGAGCTGGGTCCGAGTTACGACTCACTGGGCAACTCGAACTCCACTCGGGTCTCCAACAAAGTACCAAGCCCAGTGGAAATGTCAGCTGAGCCAACCTCCCAGAGAAAGCCCAGGTACCGAGAATGCTTAAAGAACCATGCCGTCGGCATTGGCGGCCACGCCGTCGATGGCTGCGGCGAGTTCTTAGCTGCTGGAGCTGAAGGAACACTCGACGCACTCAAATGCGCCGCCTGCAACTGCCATCGTAACTTCCACCGCAAAGAAGCCCTCCCCGGCCTGCCCCCCCACGACCCTTTTCATTTATACCACCACCACTACCACCAGCAACCGCCGCCGCCTCCGCCGCAACTTTTAACTTACCGTACCCCATCGGGGTACCTCCACGTGTCACCTCCCCAGCAGAATAGGCCGCTAGCCCTGCCTTCGATTTCCGGTGGAGGGGAGCACGAGGACATGTCAAACATGAACACCAGCGGCGGCGGCGGGAGTGGCGGTGGTGGTGGAGGGTTTGTGGGGTCGTCGAAAAAGCGGTTTCGGACCAAATTTAGCCAGGAGCAGAAGGAGAAGATGTCAGATTTAGCTGAAAAGTTGGGGTGGAAGATTCAAAAGCAAGACGAAGAAGTGGTGCAGCAATTATGCAATGAGCTTGGAATCAAAAGGCAGGTGCTTAAAGTTTGGATGCATAATAACAAGCATACCCTTGGTAAGAAACCCTAGTTAAAGAAAAGGAAAAAAAATGGTAGCTGAAGAGGGGAAGAATCATTATGGTTATCTATTTCTAGTTGGCCACTATAATGGAGGGTTTATTTTGTTACTCATATGTTATATATTACATATTGCTTGTAAGTAGAAGGAGAAGGTTTAAGAAGAGTTGAGATGGGGTTGTGAGGGAAATTTCAGTTCTAGTTTTAGTCTTTAATCAGTTTAACTAAGTCAGGACTTTCTTTAGATTTCATGTTGTATTCTAAGACTTGGTATCGTTTTAATTTGCTATTTCAGTTTTTTCTTTTTTGTTGGATTCTTTTTTTGTTTGATGTGTCTGGGTACATATATTACTAGCTATTATTGAGTTAAATGTTGGTGCAATCCTAATGAATCTAGTTGAAGTATTGAGCATTGGAAGACAAGTTTGCTTGTTCCGCCACAGGCAAAATGTGCTTTGATTGAAGCATGGAATGAATATAGTTGAAGTGTTGAGTATTGGAAAAGAAGTTTGCTTGCGCCACCACTGGCACAGTGTGCTTTGATTGTGCCATGGAAGGTGGTTCGGAAGCTTTAAGGTTAGGGAGGACGAGTCCTGAATTCCAAACTGGCAAACTCATGAGATGTTGGCCTGGGGTTTTATGGAATTCAATGTATGCACTTTTTTCTTCCCATCTTCAGACGCCGATCGTATGCTTGCATTCATTGTCGTGCTTCCTCGTTCTCCACTCTCAATCCCTTTCTTTTCTGTGATAATATAATGATTCATGAGAATGGCGTTGGAGCATTGGTTTGCTTGACTAAGTACAATGCCCATAAGGACCAGTGGGAGGTGGTACATCATCTCTAGCTAGTTCAATTCAGTGCACCATTAAATATCAAACCTGCCTTTCTTGACTGTTTCACTTGCAATGCTAGAGTTCTTGTAACATTTTTTCTTTCTTTCTTTTTTCAGTTGAATTGAATTTCATTGTGCAAGAATGCAAGTACTTATTTTTTCCTTAGTACACATTTTGTCCTAGCTAGCATAATATTAGTCCCGTTTGACGAATAAGTTTTTTTGGGTGATTGTCTAAAATTTTACTGTAGTTTATTGTAGAAGTTATAAAAAATTTTGAATATTTTGAAGTGTATATTTTTTAAAATTTTGATAAATTTTTTAAAGTTACTGTGACTAAAGTTGTTAAAAAACTTGTAATAGACAAATTTGATCAAAAATTTGCTTGTCAAATAGGCCCATTATTTTTTCCTTAGTAAGCATTCTTTCCTTGCTAGTATAATATATATATTTTTCCTTAGTACACGTTTTTTCAACTTATTTCTTTATCTTTATAAATAAATGTGCAAGTCAGAGAAGGTAGTTAATTATGTTTTTGAGGATGAAAATGGTGGTAGCACATGTAGTCCGATCCGAAGGATAAAGATATCATGATGATAATTGACTAATATGAAATGGCATTACATGTCTTTCGAGTGTATTTTAAACTGGTGTTTTCTTTTGTTTTTGTCGACACAATAATTTTTATTTCACTTCTACTCCTATTTTATACTAAGAGAAGGGGTGGATCAAAAAAATTAACGGAGAATTCAAGGAAAATTGAACTATCATCGTATCAGACGACGGGTGCTGCGCACTTGTTGGTTAAATTTTCAAAAAATCTAAAAAATATATATATAAGTCAAAGTATTTGATCCCTAACTTACGTCAAGGAGAGTTTTTAAATCTACTCCGTGGTGCCCAACTAGGTTCTTATGATTGAGTAACCTTCGATTCTGAGGAAGAAAGTAGAATCAATTAATTCTACTAGAAAACGTCTGGTGTTGGATCATGGATGGACGTGCATCTCGGGAAGGAAAGAGCTGAACCAGATTTTTGTACTATTAATTAGTTGGGAGAGCAATTAAAATAATGTTGTTGTCGAATCATCTCTGAGATTACCTGTTTGTTGCATCACTTGATTCTTTTCATTGGGAAAGAGAATAGCGTTGTCTAGTGTGTTGTGACCAGTGCATGGATACGTAATGTAACAGTAGTGTTTGTGCGTGTTCTTACAGAAAAATGCAGACTTTTTTTTTTTTTTGGGGGGTAAATAATCCAGAATTATTATAGGATAAGCTTCGTGTTCGAGAAAGTCGATAGATCCAAAGCTTGGATCGAAATTCCAATAATATTTCTTCTTCTTCCTCCCTTGTTTCTTTTCGATGTTCCAAAGGAAACATGCTGTGAAGTTATTTTCCTATTACCTATGCATATTAAAATGGCAAGGATTTGTCTTTACAAGAATTGTTAAAACCCCGGGTCCTAGATTTTCAACATATAATCAGATTTTTAAATAAATTTTCATATAGTTCTTGTGAGATTGAATAAGGCGGTCGGATTGTGCCCCGTGACAATGACAGTATCATAAATTATTCAGAAAAGAATTGGCATTGAATCCTAGCTGCTACTTCTTTGAGTTTAAGGGGAACATGACCACCATTAGGCTGGACCAAGTGTCAATTAGATAAGTAGCAGGGTGGTTGTGTGAGTTCTAGTCCCACATCGGGGAAGGGTGGTTGGGGTGAGTTCTAGTACCACCATTAGCTAATGCTACTTCTTAGTAGCAGGGTGGTTGTGTGAGTTCTAGTCCCACATCGGGGAAGGGGTTGGGGTTTGCTGGGTAGATAAGTCTCCTGGGGCTGCTCCAAGAGTTGCCGGCTTTTGAAGTATGCTCTGGGGTTAAAGTTTGTTGAGTCAGTAAGTGTCAATGACCGGTGGAGAAAAAGGTTTTATTTATTGTGCCTTCAAAGCTATGCTGGGCCCTGTGTTCAGTAGTATCTGTATGGGCTATTGTAGATTAACGGTGAAATGCACTTGTATATTTACGCACTCCTCGCTAGCTATCCACATTGACTTGGGGGCAATTTTACACTGCAATATCAGAGAATTTGGGGTGAAGGAATTTGGGCTTCATTTCGCAAGGCATTGAATGATGTCCATTTGATGAAGCCCATATCCGAATCAAGATATTTCTTAGATTATACTCATCATGCTTGAAATGTTCGTATTCTGCAAACTTTTCGTGCTTGAAGTTATTTATAATAACTATATATGATATTCATAATTCGCAGGCTCGATCCACCCAAAATTCTCCAAGTCAAGGTAGTTTATAAGCTTTTTCTTTTTGTATGTGGGGAGAGAACCCGAAGGGGCAAAGTTTTACCGGACAATAAGAAAACAGGAGCAATTTTCCGCCCTTGTTCTCTTACAATTGTTGATTGTTGCCCTAAAATTAAGAGCTTAAAAATTGAGAGCTTGAAGGAGAAAAGAAATGGCACCGGCCAATATATTCTTGCAATCAAAATCTTTACATAAAGGGCAACGACAAAATCACACTCTTAAGCAAAATATGCCAAGTTTCGACTCTCATTCCTTCCTGAAAATGTAGCACTCCATTCTCCTAGCTGTTTGGATAGTGAAATGATTTTCTTAATACTATATCACGCACGCACACACAAAGTTCCTCCAAACAATTACGTTATTTTCAAGTCAAGAAACTCTCAGAAAAACCAAAATCAGCTCAAAAGACATCTCATTTTTTCAAATTTTGCTCCAGCATTTTTGTCCTGACACCCATATTCAGCTTATGCTGCTGCTGAGAAGCACTTATTTTAGCTTTATTACCAAGTACTCTAGATTGATTAGAACAATCAACTCTAGAACCCGGACCAGCTGATCGAAGACTCTTGGCCCAGTCAAATTTCTTGGCAGAATTAGTAGCAGGCATGAATCCTCCTCGGGCAGTACTCTCAGTTTTCAGAGTGCTCATGCGATTTTCGCCAGGTTGTTTCTTGATTTCTTTTATCTCAATCTTTGTTCCACCTTCCATTCTGATATTGATGTTAACCTCAGACAGAATTCTGCTACTCACGTTACCTTGTTGATGACCTTTAATGCCAAGCTTAGATAATTCTTTGGCATGCCTTTCTTTTTGCTGCTGATATAGCCTCTGCAGCCTAAAAGCAAGATGGCATATTCCTTCTTTGATTTCTTCCTCTAGCTCTCTTTCGACATCCATCTCCAGCTCGCCGCGAATCTTGAGCTCCTCAGCAGACATTATGCCCGTCAAGCTTTATTGGTGCAGTTCTATGATCTCTGCAAAAACACTGATCAAAATCTTAAGAAATTTATAGGAAGAGATTGAACCATCTATAATGGACTAACTTTTTGATGCTACCTTTTGGAGATTATTCTGGGATTTGTTTGCATCATATGTCACTGAGCAGCTCCTTTTATATCTCGAAGGATGATGGAGACTTACTGGGAATTTTGGACCCCTCAAATGTTGTCTACTAGGATTGAAGATGACATAAATTGGAATGTTTAAGAAACAACTTGACCGTTAGGTCGTTATTTCAGTTGTCTGATTTAAACTTAGGCGCCAAATGTATGTGCCCAGAAAGTGAAATTAAATTGGGAACTGAATAGGGATTAATTGAAGAAAATTAGAGTTGTGTTTATCCGTGCTTTACGTGGAAGGCAGAAAATTTTTGGGTTGCCCTTAAAGCACAATCAACATAAGGCCTATTGGAAAGCATTTTCACTTGCTGATGTGATCGTCCATGGCAAATGGACTTTTGAACAAGACTGTGTTCGGATTATAAATGATCATTTTTGGTATCAAAACCAATAAACTTATGAATCCAAAATGGATATTCCGTTTCTTTTCTCATCGACAAAATGGATTCCCATTTATCCATTATATAACTCGATTATCAAAGATATAAGATTCTTGATGAGCAATTGTTCGAGACTTCATTGTCATTTTTACGATGACTAGAACGTTTGGATTGCATTTTCTATGATTTTTCATGAAAAATTTACTGTAACGATTTGAGTATGTGAGAAAAAAAGGTAATATGAAAATGTGATCACGAAAAATAACGCAATTTTCCGTCAGAAAATGACAATCCAAACAGGGCTACAAGAGGAAAGTTTTAAGTGTTTAGACATCAAAATCCTAACCTGTTGAAAAGATGCTCATTACTAGTATAATCGTACTTTCAAGGGTATGACTCTTTTCATCAAAAGTAAGCAGTAATCACTAATCAACGAATGAGTGGGATTAATTTCTTCCACCAACCCTTGCCCGCTTTTCCTTCCGGCTGTGACCGTTTTCTGGAGGCTAAAACCATGTGTCAATTACAATTCAATTGGTTAAGTAAATTTCTTCTAAGATTTTGCAATTCGAAATTTATACTTTTATACTTGCAAATAATTTGCTTAACATCGTTTTTTTAACCATTTCTTCAATTACCTTTTCTTCTAAATGTTTTCAACAAAAGTCTCATGGGTTTTGAAAAATCTTCAGCTTATAAGATGTGTAATGTGTATTTTTAATTTGTTTTTCTTCTTTTTTATTTTTATTTTTATTTTTTGTTTTTTTAGTATATAACAATCAAAATTATCATAGTATCCATGTTCCTTGCAAGAATTGCTTATATTTCGGCATTTATATGTAACCCCATTGGAGGTTTTGGCTGTTAATTAAACAGTATACCAAATTTATGCATCATCGGATGTTCTTTTGGCAGTTTTTCAGTTTCTTTTATAGGATGCATATATATTATGTTGAAATGATGAAATTATTTATGTAGTAACACCCTTGAAGTACATATGATCTCTAACTGTATTACGTAACTTGATTGGTTTCATGAATTTATTATTGTTTAAAGATCTTGATGCAGTACAAATTATTAAAAACAACATGCAGTGAATTTTTCAAAAATTAGGAAAATAATTGAAAGAATAGTGTTATGGCAAATTGTTTTCATTGTATGAAATAATAATTTTGAAGTGTTAAAAGTTATAAGTGAAAGTCATTAAGTGACAGGGACTTAATTGTCATATTGATTGTTAGGGTGTGGATTTAGGATATAAGGATGCGGATTTAGCCCCTCCCAATCTAGTTATATAACTCATCCAAATTTGCTTATTAATAAGTGAATTTGGCTACGTAATGAATTTTCAATGGGTTTAAATAGATGACTCCACTAAACCTATTTAATTGGTGAGTAATGGATTGACTTGCATTATCAATTTATATCCATGTAAAATAAATTGCACATTTGGATGTTAAGCTGATAAATTTCAATTTCTTACCAATCCAATAACAATAAAATGCTATTATTTTTTTGTCAAATAACATATGGAAAAACAAAAAAAAAGCAAATAAAATTTCAGGTTGGTCATAAATAGGTAGTTGAGTATATTCATATTGACTCATTTTGATATATTTATTAAATAGGTATAAATGGATTGATAAATTTGAATTTCTCATCAGCCCAATAAGAGTAAAATAATATTATTATTCTTTGTCAAATAACATTCGAAAAACAAAAAAATGCAAATAGAATTTCAAATGGGTCATAAATGGATATTCCCATATTCATTTATGTATACATGGGTTGACTCATTTTAATTCATTTATTAAATGGATATAAATATATTAACTTAATTATACCTATGATGCATTTTACGACCAACTGAAACCGCACAACTTACTCTTTTTTTTTTTTTTTTTTTGCCGCAACAATAACATTCATATAACATAATCTATCTTATTCTACAAAATGGGGTTAGCAAGTATTCAGATTTGATTAGACAAAATGGGTGTTTTGACACTTCTTTTGAATTTTTTTCATTACAGGTAATGTTCGAAATCCCGACCAACAATCCAAAGAGGGATTTGGCCCCCTTTGTGGTGGTCACTAAACTTTAGCTCAGTGTTTGCGCGAATTACTCATTTTAACACCTCTAGTTGGAGCAATAATAAGTTAGGAGCTTCGTATGGTCAACACTTTTCGACATGAACCCAAAGTTACAAAAAACCAAAAAAAAGCTCGTGAACACTAATGAAACTAGCAAACCATATTCGTTACTAGATTACTATTTACTAACGATCATCACAAAAAGAATAAGATGGGTCATTCCATAATTGGTTTCTTGGCGCTGAATGGTGGGTTGCCTAGTTAATATGAAGCGCATGCACGTGCCTGTTTGTCAACTTAATTAGCAGCTCTACTTGCAAAGCTTTGGTTGACAGCCCACTGAATCTAAACGGCTATATGTATGGTCCACTGTGCATGAAATAAATATATTGTTAGAATGCTTTTAAATCAGAAGAAGTATTTCATTTAATATTTTTATCTTTATTTTATTTGCTAAAGTGGCATTCATAATTTGTGTCACATAACATGATGCTTTCGTGTGATCAACAGCAGGCAACAGTTCTTTGTGGAAAAATATGAAGAGAATTAGTCAGTTTCTGCCAATACAGGGAAAGGGGTCCTATAATAATTCATTTTTGCGAATGCCGTGTAACTCGATAGACGCAATTGAAGAAGATGCGAATCTTTAGTTTTGTGGTTCCAAAATGTGCTTTTGCAGACATCGCCTTTCAATGCTATGAACAAGTCGGCCACGGCTTTACTTTGTGAGAAAATTTGGAAACTTCAATCCGCTAAATGTTGACAGAAGTATCAAACAAAAGGTCAACAACTCTTTTTGAAGGGAAACAAAATGCTGAACGGGGAGAAATCAAATTTGATGATGGTCCGTATCTTGATTTTAAAAGGCTAAAGTAATAATATATAGCATGGCCCTTCGAATTCGATACGAGAAATTTTTGCATTGTCATAAAAATTGGATTATGTATCAAAACGGTGGTATGAGAGAAAGGATATTTTCTAATTTTCTCTTATTTATCGGGAGTCCTCTTCAACTTCATAAACCTTTTTGTTAATTCCATTTTCACTCTCAATGTCTCTAACAATTCTCACTTTGTACTATGAATTTTTTTTTAAAACATTTTTCAATGTAAATTTATCAAATATCAGTTCTGATAAATACTTTTTTTTAAACACTTTGCGTACCAAAGTTACCAATTCCTCCCACATTACCATAATCTCATACGTAATTATTGAAAGAGTACGAGCGCTATGTACCTGTACAACTATGATAGAAATTAGCATCAACACTTAATTTTGGGCAAATTTGTATAGCGTCGAGTACTTCCATTCACAATATCAGTGGTTGGACATATATAATTTCAATTTTTTTTTAAAAACTTTAAGATTTAAATGGAAGATTAAATCAATGAAAGAAAATCCAAATTCTCTTGGGATGTTCCTCTAACACAAATTAATCTTACTTTCCCACCATAAAGATTTTGCCCTCTCGCTAAATTACTTTTCTTGAATTCTTTATTTTAAATTGGCCGGTATTGTTAATAAATTTTATGATAAACTTGCTCTTGTAATTAAGCATGCAGAGTGTAAGATCATCTGATCATTGTGATTTGTGACCAACTTCGAGTTATAAAGACATTTACCTACCAAAGTCCCAATTTACCAGATCATGTAGTCAAAATAGTTTAATATGGCCTAGTTTAGAATTTGATGTCTTACTTGGGGTACATATTAGACTTCAAGACACAAGTAATCCTTGACCATATGGCAAAAGAAAAAGAAAAGAAAGGGTTTGATAGATGAAAATTGTTAGGCAAAATGAATAAATGGGGTTGCTGAAAAAAGGAGTTCTCATTATTTTCTAAAATTTATTGTAAAAAAATATAATATAACGATTTGATATATGTGAAATAAAAAGATAATTAAAAAATATTTATATTAAAAATGTAAAAATTTGTTTTTGAGCTTTCTAAACAAGGCTGCCAAAGAATGAAAAAGAACAAGGAGAATTTTATAATGGAAACAAATAAGGAGCCCGCACGAGGGCAGGCGAGCGCTACTTTGGTTTCAAAAATCCGCTTTTAGAACTCCTGTTTAAACCCAAAAGGATACTGAAACCGAGAGAGAGCGAGAGACAGGGAGTCTGAGAGGGGAGGGGGGGGGGGGGGGGGGTTGGGGGGTATTGATTGGAAACGGTTCCTTAAAATAATAAAATGTGTTTTGATTTCTGGTACGCTACCTACCTATCAATATTATCACTTATGACCATGTACTATCAATTATGCAACTTAACACCCTCTACTCTAGCCTCCCTATTTCTTGTGCGCTCTTCCCCTTGTGCCAACGAGTATTTCTGCTCTCCTTTCAACCAACCAATCTAGAAGTACACACTACGAATTACAAGGGATTACACAAAGTTTTAAAGTAGAAGTTTCATTGGTATTAGTTAACTTTCAATTTTTTTATAGTAAATGTGCATGTGCATGTTCTATAATAATACTAATAGTAACAAAATTTTCAAGATATTGATTTTATAAAACAAATATAGACTTTTTGAACTTCCGAAATTCAATAAAAAAAAAAAACTCTGATTTCACTAGTCATTTACTATGGTCATTATTTGTATATTATGAAATTTATATTTTTTTCTCTTTAAATTTTTTTTTTTGTAACATGGATGCCATCTCAAAAAATTGAAAACCAAATTTAACCATAGAATTCAAATCCAAACGAAGGGGTGAGTATTAGTTAAGAACGGAAGATTGATCATTTCGATTCCCTTTATTCTGATAGTTTAGGCGCACACATACCATATGATGATACTTGAAGGATTGTTTTGCAATTAACCTAAAATCAAGGTGAAAACGACAGCTCGGTCAGCTCCCTCTTTTTCCCTCATTTTTCTTTTATAATTTTTATTTCTTTTCCCTTTTTTTCAATTTGTTTTTTGTACACAGTACAAAAATTTCCCCCCTCTCTTTCTCCGTCGCCACTCCGATCTCTCCTCCGACTTCTCTTGTTCCCTTATTTTAAATAACCATTTCGTCTCTTCTGATTATTTTCCCAACGTTACAGCGCATTTTCCAATGGACTCGCTCTCGCCGGTGATCGGACAGAGGCTGACACTTCCGGCGAGAGCTTCCGCTACTCCTCGTCTCTGTGATCGTTCATTTTTGTTCCGGTCGATCATTATCGGGGGAGCTTCCAGAAAATTCCCAAGAATTCGAGTAAAAGCAGTGACTAATAAATTAGGAAGTTATTCTTCGAGTATTGATTTTAGTGATCCGGATTGGAAGTCAAAGTATCAGAAGGACTTCGAAGCTCGCTTTAACATTCCTCACTTGACCGATGTCTTCCCCAACGCCGTTTCGTATCCTTCAACTTTCTGTCTCAAAATGAGGTGAGCTTTAACAATTTACCATTTAAGAAAATAAATTGGTCTGCATTTTTTTGGTGGTTTTGGTATTGAATTTAATCTAAATTTTGTGATCAGTGAAGAATTTTGCTTAGAGAATTCGTTTAGCAGTTTTGTAACTTGTTGCAGTACTATTGACGTTTGATGGAGCAAGTTATTGGAGATTCTATGAAAATCGAAAATAAAGTTGGAATCTTTTGGCATGCTGACATTATTTGTAAAAGGAAGCACATGTGGCCTTGTTTCTGAAGCTTGGGCTGAAAAGACGAACTAAGCAACTCAATGTTGGAATCGAGCTTGGATTCTTTAAGAGCTCGTATTAGATTGGTCAATAGTTTAATTATGATTGACTAAGATTCTAAGCTCTACTCAAGCTTAAAAAAAGATGCATACATAAACAAACTTGAAATTTACATGTAATTAAGTTGAGCTACTCGGTTCTGAAATTGTATAAAAGCTCAGTATTAATGCATAAATATCAAAGTAGGATTGACTTCTTGGCAGTTGCTCTGAGTATGAAGCCAAGCACTTAATTTTATGATAGTGTGCCTCTAACTATGAAGGAGAAAAATGGTCAGAAGGGAAGTTAAGATGGGCTTTTATAATCTTTTGAATTTGAATCTTTTGTCACAGGACTCCGGTGACTGAGGAATTTGCAGGAGGTTATCCATCTGATGAGGCATGGCATGGATACATTAATAATAATGATAGGGTGCTTCTTAAGGTATGTGTTGCTATTTCACTGACCTTTCCAAATCAGCTTCCCTCTAATTGTATGGCTTGTGGATGATATTGCATGCAATCAAAGAATAGTTTTTTTTTTTTTTAAATTGTTTTCCTCTCATATTAGGGGTAGCGTTCTTAGCAATTAATGATTTTTTCAGACTGGTGTAAGAAGGTGTACAAAACTGCTCAAATAATAAAAGGGTTGTACTGGAGATCTGGCTTAGCTTGCATTTAGAAGATTAGTTATTTTCATCTTTTCTCAGTACTTATTTTGTTAGGTTCTTTACTTAACTAACAGTTATCTGTTGAATATGCTAAAACTGAAAATTGACATATTTGGGTAAGGAACTAATTTTGTCCTGCAATTTCCACACATAGTAGTAAGAATTGGAAAAATGTATATTTGCAAGACAATGTTTTCCAAACAATTCAATTTCTGCAACATAACTTTGAAAATGCTAGTGCTAGTTTATTACCACCATTAGTTTAGTACTGCTATTGTCATTATATTGCTGCTCGCCAGGGATAAACCTTGAGTCAAATTCAATTAAGAGTATTTCAAAGGTCTTTTTTTTCCCCTTTCTGTTTTCGGGTGCGGATTGTGGAAGAGTTGCTGCTAGTGTTATAGACCCATAACAAGTGAGTTGTGTGTTTCAGATAAATTGGTAAGGGATAATGCACATTAAATGTATTTAATATACTAAGTTGACACAATTTCGTATCAAATAAGTTATTCTTGAGGCCAGATTTCAAAATCTAACATGGTAAATAATGCATATGCAATTGTTTTGTCAGATGCAAACTCATTGTGACAGGAAGCACAAAAAAAAACATAGAGAAGTTTCTGAACTAGGTGCAAGCTTTCTCACAAGTGCCTTGTTCAGAAGCACGTAGGTGCAACAAGTTTTTTGCTGTGCCTCAGTGCCTATGCATGCACCTTGTTAAACCTTTAATAGCTATTGTTGCATACCTTGCCTAATCATGTTAATTTTGATACAAGTGTATTTTTTTGGGGTCTACTTTAATCCTTGGGGGATATAGTAAATGAAGAAATTAGAATATACATGCATGTACCTGTACTTATACATCTGAGCCAATGGTTTGATTCTGTTAGTAAAAGTACTTAGATATGTTACTGTACAAAATTTTCAGGTGATACATTTTTCCTCTCCCACATCTGCTGGTGCAGAGTGCATTGATCCTGGCTGCACATGGGTGGAGCAATGGTAAATTTCTGGCATTTCCAGATTAAGAGGGCGTATAGTTGTTAAGATCTCTAGATATAAACTTTTACTATCTTTCATCGATGGAGATGTTGTCTACTTATAAAGCTTGGTGATTTAAGGATAGATTGCTGACAAACATGAATACTAGGCTCTCAATTTGTATTTCTTGAAACCTGTTTGGTCAGAAGGTGAAGTGGATGGGATTTGTCAGCAAAGATGGTGGTGCTTTTGAGGATAGGAACCCTCCGTTAGCACATCAGCAAGAGGATTCTAATTGTCTTCTTTGTGTGTTCTATGATAGTTGTGTAAAGTCTCAGTCTTGTCAACACAGAACTTCCTTGCATTCCATCTGGTTAGTAGCCATGCATAAAGTGGATGGAATTTGGTACTTCAAGTGAAACCAGTCATTGGTTCTGTCTCACCCAATTCCCAGTGCATTTTTAATTTCTCTTTGATGCATGTTAAGTTGAAAATCATCAATGGTCAAAGGGTACAATATTTTTCTGCACATTAGCAAAAACATTGGTAATGCTCTCCAGTCGAAGAAAGCTAGAAAGAAGCAATAACTTGATTGAAGAATGGATTTATAAAGAAGACACAAGTTTAGTTTTTTCCTTGTTTTTCTTTTTCAGCTTTATATGTCTTGGGCTAGTAGTCACAAACAGAAGAAAATTTAAGAGAATTAAGTTTTTTGCATGTAACACTGAAGGTGTTTATCCCGTTTATCCATTTTATTAATTTTTCTGGGAAATCAGTTGGGCAGCTTGATTTTCATCCTCTGCTGTCCATCAACCTTAATTGGTATTCTGGAGCATCATTCAGGATAGATATCTTACACATTTATGATCCTGTTTGACATTTTTTTTTTGTTGACATATTTGTGTTTTAAACTGATCTTTATCTCTATATAGTTGTTGGCTCTTGTATACTGGACAGGTGAAATGAGCATTGACCATATTATATGTTATGAATCTGGATTAAGATTCTTTTTGGTTTCTTTTCTCTATATAGTTGTTGGCTCTTGTATACTGGATAGGTGAAATGAGCATTGACCATATTATATGTTATGAATCTGGATTAAGATTCTTTTTGGTTTCTTTTCTTTTTGATCCCAATAAATACCTCTGTCATTTTGATGCAACGGATCATTATTCTACGGTAGAATCTTATCGTGTGGTTGGCACTGACTTATTTTCAGGGTGCACCGTGCTGGTCCTCGAGAGAAAATATACTTTAAGCCAGAAGAAGTAAAAGCAGCTATTGTAACTTGTGGGGGACTTTGTCCTGGGCTTAATGATGTCATCCGACAGGTAACAGGATCTTAAGTTCTCATTAAGTTTACTATGTCTGCTGAGATTATAGTGTCTTCATGCACATTAAATTGTACTAGAGCTGTGCAGCTGGCAAGACAACATCAAACCAAGAACATGTCCAATTTTGAAGATCAATTTTTTGGAGAAGTCAAATTCGTTACTTGTGTCCATAGTTAATTTATTCCTTTGAGATGTTTAGACAACTTTCCACCTTAATTACGGGACCTTTGAGAAACATTGATTGTAGACAGTTGCCAAAAGCTTTTTGTGAAGTCCTTTAAACCGTATAATGCTTCTTTATATGCAGCATAAGAACTTTGGAATTAATGCATGACTTCTTAGCATCTAACCTTTCTTTGCTCTAATGGTCTTAGGTTGTAATCACTCTTGAAATATATGGTGTGAAAAAGATCGTGGGAATCCCTTTTGGTTATCGCGGCTTTTCAGACCAAGATCTAGCTGAAATGCCTGTAAGTTCTTATGTTATTATCTCTCTTTTTTTTGTTGTCTTTATTTTTTTCCCTTCCCAGCAAGTAGCTCTTTCAATATGAGGAGAGATCTCAAAGAATATTTATAAGCAATTATAATTATGCAATGATTTCTTCTTATAACATGGATGTGGTTCATTCTTGTTAATCATTCTTTTATTTACAGACATTTGATGTGACAAGAACCTGGGAAGGGATGTGATGGTTGGGAATAATCCTCAATTTGCATATTTCTGTACCATTCCTAGATTTATTTCACTGGCTACTACATGTTTGCTAGAATGCTAGAAGTTACATGTCAGCCAGAAATGTGATTGCAGTTGTCAGTACAGACTGTGCATGTGCAGATGTGGCCTTGAAGAACCTTAGTACACTGACTCTAGTTTGTAGTCTGTAGAGTATTGTTTTAGGTCCTAAATTAGTGTGTGGTGTCAGATATTGATTGTGCCTGTGCTGTAATTTACTGGGACCTTGAGTTTTTGTTAATATGCTTTTACTGTCTGAGACATTTCTTGGGCTAACAAAATGCTTTTTCAATTGTGATTTTGTCATGTACCCATGCATAATGATGCTATAATGATGCTTTTATGTTATTATCTCGCTTGCTTCTCTGAATATGCTTCTCTAGTTTGGAATTGTCTTTGACTCTTTATTTACCTGTTTAGATATTTTTGTGAATTGTCAGTTATCCAGGAAAGTCGTTCAAAATGTTCATCTTTCTGGGGGAAGTTTGTTGGGAGTGTCACGTGGTGGACCTACTGTTAGCGAAATTGTGGACAGGATGGAGGTTCTCAATCAGACTTTGTTTTACTCGCATTACTATTTCACTTCATATTGCTTATACCAAATTGAGTTTGTAAGCAACATTTGCTGGTATTATCTCCAAATTAATTTCAGGACAGAGGGATCAACATGCTTTTTGTGCTAGGTGGAAATGGTACTCATGCTGGTGCCAATGCGATACATGACGAGGTTGTTAAACTTGTGACCTTTGTGCTGAGATGGGGTGTCTGCTATTACTTTGGTCTCTGTAAGATAGCAAATACGAGAAAACCTAAAGTTAACTAGCTAATAAGTTTTTGAAAACAAAATTCCAGTATAACTTTTGCTTGCCATTGTATGATAGATTCCCTCTGTTTGGATTCTCCATTTTTTGAAAAGCAAGTTTTCTATGTACAATGCTACAGTAATACATAAATAAAAACAACTCCAAAAACACCACATCCATATAATATATCAACAAGAACTCCAAATATACAAAAAAATTAAAAAATATACAAAAAATCTACACCATCTTCTTCTTTCATCTATCACCACCACTGCTGCCACCATCCCCTCCCTTCTCTTTCCTCTCCCTCCCTTTTCCTTCTCCCTCTCTTTCCTCGTCCCCTACTCCCCTCCCCTTTCCTGCCACACCCATTGAGGCCATGTACTAGAGGAGGGGAGGGGAGAGAGGGAAGAGGAAGAGGGAGGAGAAAGAAAGAGAGAGAGGGAGGGAGGGAGGGAGGGGGTGGTGATGGGTGGTAGTGTTAATTTTTAAAAAATATCCTAAAAATTTTTAAACTTTAAAAATATCCCAAAATATATCCCAAAAATGTCTTCAAAAACATCACCAAAAATATCTACAGTAAAAGTCTTTCATATACATTGCTACAGTAAAATATTTCAAAAACACCCCCAAAAACAATTAATCCAAACAGATTAAATAAAAACTGAAAGTGAAGTGTCTGCAGATATGCAAACCTATCTCTATTTTACTTTTTCAATCTTCTTAAAACTTGTAACTGTTGAGTAATATAAGTGTAAGCATTGACATATATCCATGTTTACTGTGTTCAGTGTCCTTACTTTTGTTTGGTGGCCTATTTTTTCAGTTACTTTTAGCATGTTAAGATTTAATATTGAGATTTTGTCTTTATCTGTGCTCTAGTGCCGGAGAAGAAAGATGAAGGTGGCTGTAGTTGGTGTGCCTAAAACCATAGACAATGATATCATGCTGATGGATAAAACATTTGGTTTCGATACTGCTGTCGAAGAAGCGCAGCGAGCAATCAATTCTGCTTATATTGAGGTATATATTTTAACTCGTTCTTTATGCATTTTAATTTCTGTTAGATTGCGATTGTGTTAACTTTTACCTTTATTTATTTATTTGGTTCTTAGATGAATTATGTATTTGAACTTGTTTAGTTTACCCTGTCCCAGTTACAATCATCTTCTTGTTCTTCTTGACAGGCTCATAGTGCTTATCGTGGTATTGGAGTTGTGAAGCTGATGGGGCGTAGTAGTGGATTTATAGCTATGCAAGCGTCTCTTGCTAGTGGACAAATTGACATATGTTTGATCCCAGAGGTATTTCTCCCACTGACAGTGAATTAACATATATTTTTGGGCCTTTAAATTGGAACCATCTGTTTTTGCATTCGTAAGGTTCCTTTTAATTTGCACGGACCTCATGGTGTCCTGACACATCTGAAGTATCTCCTCGCCACCAAAGGATCAGCTGTAGTGTGTGTGGCAGAGGGAGCTGGACAGGTGAGTTTAAGTTCTAGTTTCCTTTTAATACATTGGGACACATATTGCACTCGCATACAATTTTTGTCATAGCCTTTTGGGTATCCTCACTTGATGTTAGTTTAATATCTTGGAGGAATCTCTTCCCACTAGACTGCCAGGAATTTCTTGCATTTCTGTAGCATCACTACAGCGTTGGTGTGGCACGCAACTAATATACATGACGAAACATATACACTGTTTTCTTCCCTTCTATATTTTGGCAAAATAAGGTTTGTTGAATTCGACCTCATTGATCCAGGAAGCTCATAGTAGCTTTTAGGACATCAATGCCTTTTATTTTGATCTGATACTGACCTTCATATTAATTTTATACCTTGCTAAAAACAGTTGTATTTATATCCCTGCATCACGAAACATTGCAGAATCATCTGGAGAAAACTAATGCCAAAGATGCATCCGGCAACATTGTTCTTGGTGATATTGGTGTCCATATTCAACAGGAGGTCTGCTGCTTGATTTACTTTTATATGATTATTGGTTTTTGTATAATGCCTATAGTCCTTATTGACATCAATTAGGCGATCGAATCTAATATTCAAAATTTCCCTTGAATTTTCTCTTCCTGATATCTGTACGTGGGTATGTCCGTGCTCTCTTATTGCCAATAAAGCAGACGTGAATTAGGTTTAATGCTAACTAGGATATTTAAGAGTAATTAGTACTAAGTTAGAATCTTTGTTCCATCTGTCTGTACTAATTCCCAGATTAATTCAATTAATTGTCAGTGGAATATATGCTAAAGGATTCTTATCATGAAATGATATTTGTATATCCCAGAAAAGTTTTAAAGATGTGAGGAGCATAGTTAAGCCCATACTTGTTCATTCCTCATTGGGATGACTGCCTGTTGTCAAATATAGAGTACTTCATTTGGAAGACTTCCTTGCAGATAAAAAAATACTTTAAGGAGATGGGTGCTCCAGCTGACGTGAAGTACATAGATCCTACATACATGATTCGTGCATGTCGTGCAAATGCCTCGGATGGAATCCTCTGCACTGTACTTGGCCAAAATGCTGTAAGCCTATCTTAGCACCTTTTGGATTAGTGAAAACAACTCCTGGGAAGATAATATTTAGCTTCCTTGTCTACTTTTGGTGCAATGTATCCCTACTAGAACAAGTACAAACAGGAAAATGCCCTTTATGCTGCCACAATTGTTTGACAAAGAAGTCTTCCTGAAATGAAAATAATCTTGGGCTCATTTTTGGGCACTTCCTTTTTCTAACATCTACTTTCCTTATGTTACCCAATTAAAAATGTTTATGTCAAATTTGTACACTTGACTGGACCAAAAATGTCAATCATGAAATGTTTACTTGAGCTGTCCTTTCCAAGTGGGCAAATTGTTGTCAAACTTTTGCTCACATACAAAAGCGAATTTTATTTTTTTCAGCTGTCTCCTTCCTGAATAACAGTTTTCTTTTATTTCCTTTGTTGAAGCAAGTATTGTTCTTCCCCTTTTCTGGTTTGTGGCTAGTAATGGCTGTCTACCTGCAACTAATAGGAGATTTAATATCACTCTGATATTTGGGACAATAACCTTATGGTATACATATCCATGGATTACATCCAGGTTCATGGTGCATTTGCTGGATACAGTGGCATCACTGTGGGTATATGCAATACTCACTACGTGTACTTTCCCATTCCTGAAGTCATTTCTCAACCCAGGACTGTCGACCCCAACAGCCGTATGTGGCATCGTTGCTTGACGTCAACAGGCCAACCGGACTTTCTTTGAAGAGAACGAGGCCAATTACATTTTTAGGAGATGTAAGCATTGATTTTTCTGTAGCTTAGAGGTACAGAAAGCCAGTTCCAAATTTTCCCTGGCTAAAATCTGTTCACGGCCTTTTATTTATTTAGGTAATAAGAAGAGAAACAGTCCAAATTCTTTTTTCAGATATAGAAAATGACAGTGCCAGTTCTGAAGAGGCATGTGGATATATTACTCCAAATGTACTTAAGCCAAAGCTGATACACTTTGCTACTGTAGAACCCTGTTTATTTACGATAACACTTCTACTTGACCCAAGTAAGATCCATCCCTAGATTGGGAGCAGTATATCAATAATACTATTTCTTTGGGTATTTTCTCTATCAATATTGCTTGGTTTTGGAGTTAGCATTGATATCTGTATCACGCTGAATTGTATCCCCCACCTCCCGTCCCCCAGCCAATGGGGTATAGAAACTGTTTTAAACTGAATAGCTGCACGAAACTTCCATATCTAGTGCCAAATGTAAAATTTTCACAGTGAACAAGGTAAATATTGGCCTCCAAGCAGAGGTTTATCCATTGCAGTCTCTATTATAAACTGTTAAGCTTTAAGGTGCAGGAAACTTAATTATGTTTGTTTTATATACATTATGTAGATTGCCGGTGAATTGAAAAGAAAAAAAAAGAAGAAGAAGAAGGATTGAACGCCATAACTACTTGTTAGTTCCTAGGTTTGTGCTCTGGTCAAAGGGATGCACCAATCTCCTTGACAAATTATTATTATTTTATTTTCTCGATTTTATACTAAACGAGAGAGATTAAATAAGCACCTTTCATCCTAAATCTAAACTTCTAATACATTGATGACTTGTACCATTAGCATAGATAATTTATATTGCTAGTGTTAGAACTTTTAACTTGTACAAAGGGTTGATTTAGGATGCACATAACTCTAGTCTGTCCCTTTAGTTTATGTTCAAAGTGTGACAGACCAGGAAAGGAAGGGAGTACTCCAGGGGACATATATCATAAATGAGAACGTTGGCTTCACTGCTGAGGATCATATTGTAGGGTAGCAAAAGCTGGAAAGTGGAAACAAACTCTGTCAACAGATTTCTCAATAATTGCATGTCACTGACAAGTTATTGAATTTATAACATTCCTTTGCACTCCAAGCAGAAGAAAACTGGTGCATCATTAAGAAAATTCACCAACTCCAATTATGATGATCTAATATCAACTTGTGAAAAGAAACTGGTTTTACTTGGAATTGAAAAGTGATCAAGTTTTGCTTGTATGCGAAACCGAGGGGGAGGGTTAGGATGTGGGAACACTGCCTTATTCCAAATTTCGATATCCCACTTAGTTATGAATTTTCTGTAGCACTAATCAACTTCAAAGGTAATAAAAATGTATGTATGAACGTATATATTACTTCTTGATTATAATTACATTATCATCCATTGATATGCTCAGTGAAATGCAAACCATATCTACGCAACCTGATAAAAGTAAACTCACATTTTCCATGGCAATTGGATATGTTGTTAGCAGTTCAACTTGTGAAAATAATTCGTGTTTCTCGACTTATCAAACCATTTTTTTTAATTTCATATTTTTATTTGAGTTGTGAGTTGTCTCTTTAGCTGTTAATTTTTCACCAACCAAGACTGGATTGCGATGAAGTGACTACGACTACTATTTCTTTGCTTAGAAATGATTGAACAATTGAGTGATGGGCAAGAGAAAGAGAAAAGGACAACTGAGCTATACAAAGATCGCATTACTTGATACGCTGTCCTGGAAATAGACTCTTCATTCTTCACGAAAAGGGTTACGTCCATTCACTGTTTGTCTGTTCCCATGCATAATTGCATGGGGAAAAATGCTTACAATTGCTTTTGATGATCGACATGATATAAGTCAATGCTTAAAGCGGGAGCAGCGGACAACCATTTTGGCAATGTCTAAAACTTCACCAATGCGGTCAAGAGTCCCACCATTGGAATTTTCCAAAAGGGTTAGTTTTAGGTTAGTCTTTGTTTTAATTTTGTTTCATACCAAAAGTAAAAAGTTTAGATAAAATTTTTCCAATTATTGATTTACTACTACATGCACATTATTTTAGATGAGTTAAATTACTTTAATCGCAGCTTAGCTAGTAAGAACATTAGTCAGGTGGTAAAATCTGTGAAGTAACTCTTAAACTCTATGCTTTGGAGTTTCCCTTAGATGAAAAGGAAAAAGAAAATGTGATTGTTATCATCTTCGGTAACATATGACGTGTGACAACTAGTGAAATTGAACTTTGTTCTAACAACAAAAGGCCAAAACCGTTAATTCTGAATAAAATTTTATTGTTTTTGTTAACGGGAAATGGCATGAGACTAATTGAATATCAAAGTATCATTTATAGTAGTCGCAAACAAGGATTACCTAAACAAAAAAAATTAAAGAATAATAAGAAGAAATGTTCTATGATGGAGAACTAGATATAGCAAAGTCGGTAAAGTTTTTTTTTTTTTTTTCCTTTCTGTGCCTTAAATGAGGATCGAATTCTTATCATCTCCATATTCCCTCGCTTCCCAAGTTTTTCCTTCCAGTACCGTCCCTTCGAATTATTATTGTTAAAGACAACAAATTAAAAGGTTCCATAAGAACCTAATGGTTTTGAATGGGAAAACAGTAACTATTTGTTTCAAGTCAAGTAACATATTGGCCATTCCCACGCAACAGATGAATATTACAATCACAAAGGGAGGTTGTACAAATTTTTCTAAAGGCCTTTCTTGCTATTTCACTGGTGGCTTTGGTCACTGAAATCATTGCTTATTCCGAGAATTGGATTGGAGTTTGGTTCTTCCTTGGGAGGTTTATGGCGCCGTACAATGGCCTTATATAGCCTGGTTGTCCTTAAGAGTTGATTATGCTGCTGCTCCCTTGCTGTTAATACTTTCCAAGTTATGCATTGTACCTTCAAGATTGCGTCATTGGATCAACTGGTGCTTTGTCTTGGATCCTTCTGGATAAAGGTCGAGAAGTTGATACTAATAAAATATAGTATGAGAAACATATGACATTAAGGATGACTCTAGTTTTCCAATGGTTCTTGCACGGAATCCATGTGCAATGGCAAAAAAACAACCTTAAATCGGAATTAAATAGTTGCAGTAAAGCCTTTGAAAGTTATAATTAAGAACTACCAAATGAATGATTGACTAGTTCAATCTGATGCTTCCTTCTTGCTGTGGGAAAATGTGCTAATCCATTAGGAACCCTGGTAAAGTTTTTGAAAAACACCTCTAAAAATAACTAATCCATATGAAATCCTAGTATTTTCAATCTCTTGACATGATGTAAGCAGGACTTCATATGGGAAGGTAGTGAATTTTTTGTTTATCAATTAGCAAAAAGGTGCCAGATTCTTTAAAGGTTTAAACAGAACATCTGAACAGAAAAGGAATGGGAAGTTCAGGAAAAGTCAATTGAATACAAGACCATATGCAGTCGGAACTTTTATTGGCTAATAGACGAAGTATGAACAAATCCGTTGATCCTTGTAATCAAGTTAGTGACCTTAGATCTAGTAGTCACAACTCACATAAACTGACCAAACACATATAGCAAGCAAGAATTCAATAGTTGAAACCGACAAACGATGCCTGATTTTCTGGATTAATATTTTCCAGAAATACTCCTGTGCCACCTCTGTTGTTCAACTTGGGGATTTTTGGCCAGAACTTTGCGCATGTCAGCCACAATGCTCTGCCAAAAATTCAAAGTTTTGATCCATTCCAAGGTAAGTATAACCAGAATTTGGCCTTACGCTGATTTTGTTCACATCCAAGTGACTGATGGCTAAATGAGTTTTTATCCACCAATGAGTTCTTTGACTTAAATTTCTGACAACATTGACAGTAAACTCGTGGTTTGGAATGTGAACAGTTCGCAACCTTCACCCATTACAACTGTTGGTGACCACCGCGCTACATGCAAAGACATAAATACATATAGTAAGAAAATACTAAAGTCAGCTAAAAGAAAAGCAAGAAAGTTCTGAGAGTACTCTCTCTTCCCAAAAAAAACAATTTCATAAATCAACGTAGGAAAAATTCAAGGTGCATCTACAACACTCCACAGTCCATACATAAATGGTTCTCAGACCAGAAATATTCTCTCTCTCTCTCTCTCTCTATTCTCTCCTTCAGCCCTTCTTCACCTAGAAGAAGTAGAATACAGTGGGAGAAGTTGCGGAGAACCAAAATACCAACCTCGACAGTACAAGAATAGCCTTCAATCTTTTGTCTGAATCGATTCATTCACACAAATGGCTGTGTTGCATGAATCATTGCACTTAAAAAGAAAATTGGTAAAGATCTAAGCATAATAACAGCAGAAACAATTCAAATGAACTAAAAAACAGGCATAAAATCATGTTTTAAATGTGTAAATCTACCACGATCACTGGACCAAGTAAAGAAATTGCAACTAGAAGAAGGGTAAACACTTCAGCAGAAAAGACATATAAATCATACCTCACGACCAGCAAGTGTAAGCAAGACAGTACCAAGCCCTCCAGCAGTGAGCCATTTCTGGGTCGAGAAACCCGGCAATTCCATGAACAATGAGGCAGCAGCAACCCACACTGCAGTGTATACTGCTTTTCCCGCAAACTGGAAGCCCATCTGATGTTGGAAATATAGTAAATAACTAATCTAAACAAGACAAATGCAAAGACTTTGAGGCATGAAAACACTTTCCTTAAGATGTTATTTGCCTTTATATTAGACAAATTACCTCTAGAATATAACCAAATCTAAGAACTATCAATGAAAAAGTGATTTAATTCTGTCAAAATCCTACTATTTTAAAGAATAGAAACACCTCTCCAAGACATTATCAAAGAATGCAATCCTTATTGAATAAGTGTACAGGTAGTTAACCATTTAATAGGTATGTCTGTTAAATGTAACTGTTATTAACCACCTCTAATTAATTATCTAAAATAAATATTTTAGATAATTAATTAACACCCTACCCTAATCAGAAAGCCCCAAGGTCCAAGGTGTCCTCTTTCAATGTGGGACAATAAACTTCAACTTTTTTATTACAAACTATTACCAACAATCCCCCACTTAGTTTGTAATGAAATTAAATCAGCACTCATATTATCTTGCATAGAGAAAGGTGTTTGTGAACTTAAACCCTTCTCTTAGTGTAAATATTTCACTTGTTCTAACAAGTTAAGGTGACTACATTGCTTAAACCATAACTTTAAAGTTAAAACAGAAATAGCACACACAAGGTTATATCCTTTTCGGAGAATAGTTCACGAAATGATTTTTGCACTTTTACCGGTCATGTGCTCCACTTTAGATTCATGATCACTTACAAAAGAAAACCCCCACTTTTCCTAGGAGCGGCACCACTCCCATGATCATATAGGTGAAGTACTTTCAAGCCTTTATTACCAAGGCACTATGAAACCATATTTAACTTCATTAAGATTATGATACTCAGCCTCTTAAGTATCAAACTGCACTAGTACCTTGGAATGGTATAATACAATTTCTAGTGCTCACAACCACTTATTAGAAGCTTGTTATTACCCTTTAAACCTTTCATCTAGTGTTAGTGCTAGAAGAGAGGTTGGGTTACCATTACTAGTGGTTCTAGACAAAGGGTTTTAACCCCATTCCTAATGACATTGTTTTCACTATATCTCTTGAGAAAGTTTCAGTGATTGGATCCGCCAAGTTGTTGAATGATCTAACATACACCACTGTGACTATGCCATCATTCAATACTTGTCTGACATATTTGTGTCTTAGGCTTATATGTCTAGATTTGCCGTTATATATATATTCTATTGAAAGCTCTAGACATAGTGGCTTCGCTATCACAATGCAAAGAAATGGCTGGCATTTGTTTTGGCGACAACTCGATATCTAACAGTAAGTTTCTTAGCCATTCGGCCTCTTTGCATGCAGCTGCTAAGGCTACAAGTTCAGCCTCTATGGTGGAATAAGTTATAACAGTTTGTTTCTTTGATGCCCAATAAACAGCTCCTCTACCTAACGTAAAAATCCATCCAAAAGTAGACACTTTGTCACATACACTGGTTACCCAACTTGCATCAGTATAACCTTCAAGTACAGCCAAAAATTTGTTATAGGAAAGCTCTAAATCTTTGGTCCTTTTAAGATGTCCAAGCACTGTACCTATAGCTTTCCAATGTTCTATACCAGGACTCTCAGTGTACCTAGCGAGCCTACAAACTGCATATGAAATATCTGACTTAGTACAATGCATAGCATATATTAGACTACCAATTGCACTAGTGTACTCTAATTGAGCAATCGGCTTTCCAGAATTTTCAAACAACTTGAAGTTAGGATCATAAGGAGTGCTTACTTCTTCACTTTCAAATGTTGATACTTCAAAACTTTCTCAACATAATGAGATTGACTTAAAGAATAGCCCACACTATGTTTCTTAACTTTAATTCCTAAGATAGTATCTACTTCTCCAAGATCTTTCATATTGAATGTAGAAGATAAATACTTCTTAGTTTCTTCAACGCCTTTGTAATTGGTACCAACAATTAGCATGTCATCTACATATAGACAGATTATCACACCACATTCTCTAGTAAACTTGGAATAAATGCACTTATTAGCATTATTATATTTAAAACCATTAGAGAGTATAGCAGATTCAAACTTTTGATGCCACTGTTTAGGTACTTGCTTTAAACCATACAGAGATCTTATCAGTTTGTAAACTTTCTTTTCATTTTCTGGTAGAACAAAAGCTTTTGGTTGATCCATATGCACCTCTTCATTTAAGTCACCATTTAAAAAGGCCATTTTTACATCCATCTAAAAACGCCATTTTTACATCCATCTAATGTACACACAAATCAAACATTGAAGCCAATGTTAATAGTACTCTTATAGATGTAATTCTGGCCACTGGTGCATAAGTATCAAAATAATTAGTTCTCTCTTTTTGCCTAAATCCTTTTGCTACTAATCTTGCCTTAAAAGTTTGTACAGATCCATCAGTAGCATATTTCTTTCCAAATACCCAGTTACAGCCAATTGGCTTAGAACCCGGAGGCAAATTGACTAGGATCCAAGTATGATTACTTAATAATGAATCCATTTTATCATTAATTGCCTCTCTCCAAAACGATGCATCTCTTGATTCCATAGCTTCATTAAAAGTTTTAGGGTCATCTTCTACATTCAACAAGACAGGAATCTTGTCAAGTAGAAATTGTTTATCGCCTTCAACTAAGAAAACAATAGCTTGTGAATCTATAAAATCAGAGGATAAATGTTTTTCCTTTTACTGCCTTTGACTCCTCCTCAATTAACTTGGAACGTCCCCTGCATTCCTTTTATTATTATTAGAGAGTCTAGCATTGGAAATGGGCGGTGGCTCTTGGCTTGAATTCATACTCATTGTTGAATTATAAAAAAATTTATTTTCTAAAAATTTGACATCTCTATATTCCATAATGATGTTAGAATCTAAATCTAGCAATTTATATGCTTTTGAATTTTCAGCATAGCCTACAAACACACTTTTAAATACTCGATGTCTCTATTTAGTTCTTTTATGATCAGGGACTCTATAAAAGGCTATACAACCCCAAACTCGAAAATACTTCAAGTTTGATTTTTTACCTTTCCATAATTCATATGGTGATATCTTGGATTAAACGAAGTTACTCGATTATGTATATGACAAGCAGCCAGTAAAGTCTCTCTCCATAAATTTTTAGGCAGTCTAAAACTTATAATCATGGCATTTACCATATTTTCCAAAGTCCTATTTTTCTTTCTACCAAACCATTTTGCTGCGGAGTAAAAGGTGCGTTAGTTTGGTGTATAATCCCATTTTCTTCACAAAATTGAGAAAAATCAGTAGGCAAATATTCTCCACCTCTATCACTTCTCAAAATTTTAATTTTCTTTCCTAGTTGATTTTTCACAAGATTTTTGTAACACTTAAACATATGAAATGACTCATCTTTCGTTTTCATCATGTAAACATACACATATCTTGAATAATCATCAATGAATATGATGGAATACCTTTTTTCTCCCCTTGTTAGAAAGCCATTTAATTCACAAATGTCAGAATGAGCAAGATCTAACAAATCATTGTTTATTTCTGCTTTAGGAAAAGGTAATCTGGTCATTTTTACTTGTATGCACATTTCACATTTTTTCTCAGCATTATCTTTAAATGAAATCAGCCCATGTTTAGACATAAACTACAAAGTTTTATGATTAACATGTGCTAATCTACCATGCCAAAGAGAATATGAAACATCTACAACATATACAGAAATATTATCTTTATTGATACGTAACTTGAACATTCCATCACAAGAGTATCCCTTGCCTATAAATACACCATTCATAGAGAAGATAATCTTATTAGACTTTAGTACAACCTTTAGCCCCTTTTTGTTTAAGGCATCGGCCGATACAGGATTTTTCCTAATTTCTGGAATATGAAGTACATTGACCAATATAAGTTTCTTTTCAGAAGTAAACTGCAAGTCTACACTTTCTTTGCCAAGAACATTTGCTGTATTATGGTTTCCTCTCAATACTTCATGATCATCAGGAACTTCTTCATAAGTCTTGAATTGGGACTTATTATTACAAACGTGCACGGTGGCACCAGAATCATACCACAAGTCACACGATTTGGTTGCAACAGCTATATGTAACTCAGAAATCATGCCAATGTTCCAATGTGAAATCATTGCAACAGTCTTAGCAACTTCTTGTTCAACTAGATTTGCATTTTTGGCATTGTTTTTCTTTTGTTTTTTGTTGCAATCTACCTTGCATTCGCGCTCGTAATGTCCCTTCTTGCCGTACTTATAGCAGACTCTATTCTTCTTCTTGTCCTTAGATGTACTTGCTTCTGGAGACTTTCTTTTAGAACCAGAAAAATTATGTGAATTCTTCTCACTTAAGGTATTCACTTTAATATCATATTCTGTTTGCTTCTTTTGAAGATTTCTGGTATCTTCTTCAATACGCAAATGTTTCAAAATTTGATCTATAATGAATGTTTTATAGTTTGGAGCAATTTTTCTTATAGTCATTCCAACTGGTTGGAAGTTTCGCTATTATTGCTCCAACTTGCAAAGATTTAGATACCTCCACTTTCAGATCATGTAATTTAGACACAATCACTTGGAGATCATGAATCCGATCCATAAGAGAAGAATTCTCAGTGATATGAAAATCAAAATATTGCATAATCAGAAATTTGTCCGCACCTTATTTCATCGTATTATACTTGTACTCCAGCACATTCCAGATTTCCTTTGGCGACTTGACTGTAGTATACATATCATACAAGCAATCAGAAAGAGTATTCATGACGTGTCCTCTGCACAGCAACTCGTCATCTTCACGTTTCTTGCGTTGCACCTTGACTTCATTAGAATTATTATCTTTAGGCATTGGAATTTCAGGAAGTGAAGGATCCAGAACATAAGCAATCTTCAAAGCTGTCAGGAAAAATATCATCTTATCCTTCCAATGGGAGTAGTTAGTGCCGTCGAATTTGTCCAACTTGACGAAATCCTGATTCATCACTTTGAAAGAGGATTCAGACTTGACTCCATTGTTGAGAATATCACCTTAAGATTGTTGGAAATATTGTAAATAACTAATCTAAATTGAACAAACGCAAAAACTTTGAGGTGTGAAAACACTTTTCTTAAGGTATTATTTGCCTCTGTATTAGATAAATTACCTCTAGAATACAACAAAGTCTAAGAACTATCAATGAAAAAGTGATTTAATTCTATCAAAATCCTACTATTTTAAAGAATTGAATCACCTATCCAAGACACTATCAAAGGATACAATTCTTATTGAATAGGTATATAGACAGTTAACCATTTAACAAGTATGTCTGTTAAATGTAACTGTCATTAACCACCTCTAATTAATTATCTAAAATAAATATTTTAGACAATTAATTAATATTCTACCCAATCAGAAAGCCCCAAGGTCCAAGGTGCCCTCTTTCAATGTGGGACAATGAATTTCAACTTTCTCATTACAAACTATTACCAACATATGAAAATAAGCAAGAGATCCTCATTTGAGTGAAAAAACTAGTTTACATCACTAAGACAACTACAAATGCTTCCGTTTGTCTTTGGTTCCAGTATTTTCCATTAAAAATTATTATAAGTAGACATTAGAAAAGCTCATTCCATCTCCTTGAACAAAAATAATAGACCAAGAGGATAAAGCACACGATACAATAGGCAAATGATAAAATGATTAAGAAAATTTTTTGATGAACTATAGCTGCAACGAACATCGCTCACCTTGATAAACAATACCAAATGCCAAAACTATCGACAATGATCTTACAAAATTAACAGCCGTTGCTTGACAATTTGACTAGCTTCAGTTGGAAGAACAGCTGGATCCAATGCTCTGGAGACAAAGTCAGTATTTTCAGGATATTGCAGGTCATAATGTCACATGATTGTTTATTTCATCAAATGACAGTTATCTTCCAAGTGAATATCTTAACCTGCAAACTAGTAATACCCCTGTCCATAGCAGCAATGGTTGAAAATAAGAGGTCAAAATAGAATGTGTGCTACTCTTTTGCCGACTGTTATCACTCTTCCGCAAGATCATGGAATTTATAATTAACAATAGCCTGGCACAAATAGAAGAAAGAATATTGTGAAAAAGGAAGTAGAGATGAGTACATACGTCAGGAAATATATTTCTGCTTTGCTGCATAAGTGGCCTAAGACCTCATAATGCAAAAATGGCTAAACCAACTGCAGGAAACAACTTATTCACTAAAGGACTACCCTGTAAGTTGTTGCATGATATGCTTGTCAAGATCAAACAAAAATAGTTTGCCAAGTTTAACAACAATGAGAAAAAAAAGCAGTAAAAGACGTTGGCAAACTAACAGCCATTTATAAGTGTAATGACATTTGTCAAACTTTTTTCCAGTATGCAATATCCAACTTTTCAATTTCATCCAAATATACTTTGAACCAAACTGTCGCTTATGAATCTTCGAGAACTTCAAAGCACTTTTTTAGAAACACACAACTATCCAGAGGCACTAACCGTAAAAAGCAACAGTTCAAGTCAAAAATCAACACAATGGGATATGAGATAAACTAAGTCTAATAGACTAAAAGGAACATTTCTCTATCAAATTTTACTCAATATGTTTCAAGAACAATTGTTGGTCACAGCTAGCTATAGATCTGGTACCATAGCTAAAATTTTTGCAATTGAGCCTGAAGTACTGCTAGCGCTACAAACATACAAAGGAAAGTTGAGAATTTGCATCCGACTCTCTTTCTATTTGAATTTTACAAATTTCTTTGCTCTTTTACCGAACGGATGATACCATATGGATGCAAAGAGTTATAAATTGTCAAATAATTTCCTAAATAGATAATAGCATAAGCATGCCCCCAAGAGAAAAAACTAAACTACAACAAGTGCATCAATTTGGACTTTGAGGCAAAATGAAACAAAGTCCAAAACCAACAATTACATTGCTAGTGTTAAGGTGACATTCCTAACAGTAGAAGGAGTAGCCAGGATTTAATGAAAAGAACACTCGAACTGATGGTATTTGTAAGGGAGAGAGTTAGTCTGCCAACATAAACTAGTCAAAAGTTGAGGAGCCCAAGAATTCTGCTTCTATAAGGCAAAAAAGGTTAACTATTAGGTTTGCTCATGGCACAGAAAACTATCTCAATTTCATAATACAAATAAACAAAACCATGCAAGCCACAAAGATAGAATGCTGTGCCAAAAATTAATTATAGCAGATCATAACCCCAAAATTCAAATTGCATATAGCATAGGTTGCAATGAAATATCGAACAAAACCACCCCTCGAGTTATAAAGAATATATCCCCGCGAGAAGGAGGATACTACAAAGCAGAATTAGGGTTATGCCTCTAGTTGTTGGGCATTTATGGCTGCCAATTTGATCGCAACAAAGTATTATTTGAAGAATGGAGGGACCAAAAAATTGGTCCTTCTCTCGCATCAATATTTAGTTGACAAGGTGGTGGGTTCTGATCTCCCTTGGGAAAAGGATCACTATAGGGGCAGATCGCTCAGCTATGAAAATGCCTTTAAGTTTGTACAAAAACATGGATTGTAGGTACAATCCGTGTATCGTACAGGTTTAAGAGGGACAAAATAGAGAGATAGTTGGTGTGGCTTCCGCTGTTTTGAGGGTCAAAACATCAAGATATAGAAGTCTTAACCTTGAGGAAGCATATGACATTGTAGGGCAGGAGCCAGTAGCTAGAGTATTGTGTTATGGGAGTGTTTGCGCACAGTGGGAGGGCGAGGTATTCATGTCCTTTTTAATTGTGCATATTTAAATTGTTAATTCAATTTATTATTTTTTTGTAGGATATTATGAATGTACCCACTGGGAAACATAAGGAGAAATTGAGACATTCAAACATTCATAAAACGAATTATCACACTGTCCTTTTGGTAGCATCCGGGGAGTAAGACAGTATCAGATTTTTTGTGCCAAAGGGTTCCTATAGGTCTAATGGGAGAGAGTTTCAGGGATTTTATCCAATTTCAGTTGCCTTATTGGCTGGATTTCACCTAATCCATCTAAGTGTAATGAAGTTGCAAAAGAAAAGCTGTGCGATTTTGAATTTGTAACTCTAAGTTAGCTTTTGACCTATTATCAGCTTTAATACTTTTTCCACGTGATTTGTATCTGACTGCGAATTCGTAATTCTTGAGTCATTTGTTCTTTATAGCTTTTTCCCAGGTTAGCCTTATTTCTATGCCTGATCAATCTTGCATCTTAAAGCTGGAGAAGGAATAAGAAAATCAAAGGCAAAGGGTATGCAATATGAAGAAATCTTTAAGTTTCTTCCTACTGCATGCATCACCATATCAAACCAGTTCTAAAGATTCGGTTATAAAGATTCAGTTTGCATGCATCACCATGTCACGTACCCTTTCATTTGCAACTTCATTACACTCGTGCGAACTAACGACAACCCAAAATTCGGCCAACAAGCTAATTGAAATTCGATAAAACTCCTGAAACCCCCATTAGGCCCATAGGAACTCTTTGCCACAAAAATCTGACACCATCTTGCTTCCCAGATGCTACCAAAAGGACAATGTGATAATCCATCTATGAAAGTTCGAACGCCTCAATTTCTCTTTACGCGTCCCAGTAGGAATTTTCATAATATCTTATCGAAAAATTAACTAATGAATTAAGCTAACAATTTAAAAATGTAAAACTAAAACAAATGAATACCTTGCTCTCCCACCATGCAAAAATGCTCCCATAACACAACACTCCAGCTACCAGCTCTTGCCTTACAATGTCATATGCTTTCTCGAGATTAAAACTTCTATTTTTTGATATTTTGACCTTCGAAACAACGAAAGCTGCACCACCTATCTCCCTATTCTGGTTCTTCTTAAACCCGTACAGATACAGGATTGTGATACAATCTGTGTTTCTGTACAAACTAACGTCTTCATAGTTGAGCGATCTACCCCCATAGTGATCCTCTTCTCAAGGGACATTGGAACCCACTAACTTGTCAACTAAATGTTGATGCGAGAGAGGAATCAATTCTTTGGTCACTCTATTCTTCAAGTAATACTTTGCCGTAACCAAATCAACAATCACGAATACCCAACAACTAGAGGCTTAACCCTGGTTCCCAACCCGAGTAATACAAATTGGGAGGTGCCGCAAAATGCCATTAACCATCTTAGTCTGATGATTATTCCAAGGAAATTATATATCATTTAAAGAATTATTAGAGGAAAAAAAAGAAAGTAAAAAAAGGAGAGTTAATATGGCCAACTATGTAGATGTTTTTTTAAGTTCTCAGTTAATCAATACTATTGATGAGGCTTCCCAACACTAAAAACATTGACCCAGAAAAAACTAAGAATCTGCCTAGGAGATTAAATGCAGAATATCAAGTTCCAAGAAGGTCAATAACATTATTTTGAGCTAAAAAATAAAAGAAAACTAAAAAATAACTGATGGCCTTAAAATACACCAATAAAACGAAAATGAAGCTTAGTCTTTACCAGTATAAATGCAAGGTGCCGTTTAATCCTCTCTTTTTTCCTCTTTCTTCACCTTACACTTCCTTCAATGGATTGCTATAGAAACATTTGTTCTCCAATTGCACATCAAAATTATTAGAAGTTTCTTTTTAATAGTGAGCATCTTCTTAATCCCAATACACACCAATCCTCAGTAAACCTTCAAATTAAGACATCCTTAAGTTTATTCAAGAATTACGCTTTAGCGAAGCTCAATTTGGCAAGCACAAACTGAAAAAAATTACATTACATTCAAGAATTTACCATTCAATGAATTTAAAAAAGAAAAGAAAAGGTTTCCATATTGAAGATGGCTTTAACATAACTTTGAACATAGCTTAACATAAAAGGAGATAAACTAATACATCGTAATACTGAATCCAAAGGAAAGCATGGAGGGCGGGTAAGAGGGCCAAATTCATCCAAACTACGCAAATGTCACTTTATAGAATGATATTTACATAATAGTGATGCAGATTCCCTTAAAAAAGATAGTGGATAATTGATTTCATTAAAATATCTAACCTCAAAAAATGGTACTGTGAAGTCTGGGAATGGTGCACAAAAATCCACAGTTCATTTCCTACCACCTCGGGAGCTGGAGGATTTGCGGAACGCTGGAGCATTTTCAAAGATCATAAGATTTTATTGTTATTTGGATGGAAGCCAAAGAAAAACTTCCTCCCATGAGATAAGAAGAGATAAGATTTTGGATGGAGAGTAGGAAAACAAATACTATAAGATGAGAGTAGATGATGAATTGTTGGGATGGAAGGGCAGTAAAGCAACGTTAAGATGAGAATAGATGACGAACTATCGGCATGGAAACCAAAGGTTGTGAATTAAAACATAGATATGTTGGAAAACCATCACAAGATTTGCAACATCTAAGAATCTCTTCTTTGGAAAGAAGCCAGATGGGTAGAGGAAAACTTGCAGAAGAGAAGACTTTGACCCCAGAAAGGAAAAAAAAACAAAGAGAGAGAGGAAAAGAAAAGACGGGATTTATAGGAATGGCAACGGGCCCGTCTCCCCCACCCCGTCCCATTTTCTTTGCAGGAGCATTTGCGAGATTAATAAAAATTTGTCATATAATTTTATTGTAGTCAAATTTTAGCAAATAATTAAGTATTAAAATATCAATACATTAACAAATTATTATTCATTATAATTTCATAATTGAAATCATAAAAATAATCAAATAAAAACTATTTGAATACAATCCAACATGATAAAACAAATACAACTAAAGCAATCAAATTTTCACTTTTGAAATAAATACAATCACTAAATTATTATTGTATTTTTTTGAGAAAAAAGTATTATTGTGTTAAGTTTAATTAGAAATTAAGTATAAATGTATTAGTAAATTTAGTATAATTAATTGAATTAAATATTATATATACATATAAATATATATAAATATAACTATATACATATTTTAAAGGGTGTCCTAGCTCCGTTTCTTAACGGGAGAATTCGGCCCGTCCCAACTCCTATCCCATTAGTAGGCCTATCAATGGGCCGAGTCCGGGTCAAAATTAATAAATCCTGACTCGGACCTGCCATACTGTATTAATTTCGGACCTGATCCAAATACTTGACGGGTTTCCTAATCTCTCTACCAGACCCACACCTAACGGGTCCCGGATCCGGGTCGGGTCTACTCGAAAAAAGGCCGTCAAAAACTTGTTATTACTGCAACTTTAGCACCTGAAAATGCAATCTGATTTGTATCACATTTTGCGGACTGCGCAAGCCTTTGCGAAATCAGGGAAGCTAGTTAATTTGCCAAAGAAGCAGAATCAAACTTTTCTTGCCGAAAATTACAAATGAAAGATGTTTTGAAGTAAATTACAAAGTTATTCAAAACCAATCACAAACTTAAATCACAAACCACTCATAATAACCATTCTAAAGCCAACCACAAATCAATCTACAAACTACAAAGTCATATGTTAACAACAAAGCCAATATGACATCCAACAAACTACAATTTCTAAAAAATCCAATCAAACATTAAATATCAAATATATCAACCAACAAATGAAGTCTCACTGCCTTGTCGATTACAATAGTCTTCATGGCTCTCAAGTTTCACAATCTTCTGCAACAAAACAAGGATACAATATATTTGTAAACTAATTACTAAGTAAAACAACAAAAAATCAGATAAGAAAAGAAATCAAATTGGCCTTATTCAAATACATCACCCTAACTTGAGAACTTTAGAAGAATCACCCAAATCTTCTCCAAATAACTCTAAGAAAACAAAGAGAAAGAAAGTAGATTAGTCTTACTAGAGTAACTCAACCAAACAAACTTGTCATAACAATTCCTTGGAGTTCATCAGATGAAGCCTGTCCATGAGATCTCTCAGCAGTCACTCTTGATACCGCTAGTCAATCAACCACAACTTATTAGTTGAGCAAGTGTTGCTATAGAAAATTGTTATTTTTTTTTCCAAGAGGATCATACCATAACTGACTCGGTTAGGCTCCTTAACATCTCCTGATACCATTATGCTAAATTTCAAGTCCATCTTCAAGGAGCAAATTACATCTTATAATAACACATTTCCATATTGAGAGGACAGGAAAGAGGGAAGCTAATCTAAATTAGTTACCACGCAATATTGTTCAATGAAGGCTGTATGTCTTATGTATAATGCATTATGCTCCTTTAACCTTTAGGCAACCTAGCTAGACGACAATATCAAAGTCAAGATCTAGTGCTTAGACAAAGACAAAGTTCATAAAATACACTAGAGGTGAGAAAAAGGGGAGGACATTCAAATGGAGTAATTAAATGGGGAATATGTTCTGCTGAATTTAATAACATACAATATGAACAGAAGAGAGAAAAATCACTCAACATTTATTGTGCCTTAACATCAGAACCGATCAACCGTGACATTTTCCCTCAATTCGTCCATTTGTTCCCAGGAATTTCACAATTCAGAAGGAGAATCAAAACCCATCACTGAAGTTTCAATATTTAGCTCAATTTAGTAGACACAAATAACAAACTGCTACTCACATTCACGGTCCTTAAATTCACGGTCTTTGACAAAGACAAAATACCAGAATTCCGGCCTTCATCTCACCATGTTTTTTACAAACTCTTACAGTATTCAAAAATGTTTAAAAAATACTTGTGACTGTGAGAAAGAAAGCTGGGCTGCTAGAAGCTTGGAAGAGTTAGGCTTCTCTGGAGCTGCAACCGTCAGGCGTCAGAGATGGAGAGAGCTCTTTGGTTTCACGGTGGACTGGCGGAGGCAGAGCAAAAGAGAAGAGAGTGAGACTGGAACTGGAAGAGCTGGAACTGGAGGCAGGCAACGGGCTTCTCTGGAGCTGGGCTTCTTTAGAGCTGGAGATGGAGAGATCGTTGCCGGTTTCACGGCGGACTGGCCACTGGCGGAGGCGGGAGGCAGAGCAAAAGAGAAAATTCTAAAAGGGGAAAAAGGGATGTGCGGCGGTGGGTATTAGGGTTGGAAAAATTTGAGAATGAAAAAAGTAGAAATGTAGTATTGATATGAATAATTATGATAGATTGATATATATTTTTTAAGTATTAATTAATTAAAACGGGTTCGGGTCAAATACGGGTCGAAATGATATATTCTGTATTCGACTCGTAAATTTATTAGATAAAATGGGTTCGGATCGCGGATCTATATACCTATCCATACCCGAAAAATATTAATGGATCCGGGTCTATTGACATCTCTATCCATTAGCCCTCCGCGAGAGTACCTACCCTAATTGTCATCCCTAGACGGGAAAGCTGTTTACTGTAACGGGTCTAATCCAGGAACAGGATCCAAAAACAGTCGGATTTGGAAACTGTTCGAATCCGGGCTAAATTTGGTAATTGTGGACCTAGATCCAATTCCAGAAATTGACCGGTTCCAGGTTAGGATTGGTAATTGCAGACCCAAACTCGACTTGCCATGAAACTGTCTGGATCTGAATCCAGATTTGGCCAGAATCCAAATTTGGTCAAGTTTCAATCAATCGAATTCGGGTACATCGATTTTTTAGAATTAATTAAATACGATAAAATTTTTAAATAGTTTAGAAGTTTTATTTGTAAATAAACTTTATCAACACTACAATTAAATTATCTTTTTAAATTAAAATTAAGTATATTATCAATAAATTTTAATGATATATACATTTTTATTAAAATATTTATGCTAATTAGATCCAAGTCCAAAATGGGTTAAAACATATAAATTCATATCCGACTCGTTTTATCTTATATAAAAAATGGATTCAAGTGAACAGGCCTACTATTTATCCTAAATCCAGAAATCAAAAAAGAATCGGGTTCGAGTTAGGTTCGGGTCTGAAGCTGGTACATTGACAGTCCTACTCTCCGGAGACACATGGCTCACTTTTAGTATGGCACTTGGCCACATATGGAAAAAATTTTGCGTTATTTTCTCCCTTCTTGCATGTTAGGAATGAAACACTCATCAGCCGGTAATTAAAGCATTCAGTATAAAATTTCAAAAATTTGGAAATTAATTTTTCAAAACTAATATCTGATTACCGTTCAAACTTTAATTTGGTAAATTAAATATTGGTTTGTTTATCATATAGCTTTCGTGGATTTTAAATATTAAATATTTCGTTGATCAATTTGGATTTGTTGGAAAGCCATTGAATTGCTTGTCCTCGGGGTGCTGCAGTTTTTCATTTGATTTGTGGCTTTTATAAAACGGATCGGATTTGAGTTGGGCTTGGGTCTGAAGTCATGCCGTTGACAGCCTATTATCAGGAGCCTAAAATATTTTCAAGGGATCCTTCTACCATGTGGTATGCTATATCTGAGGTATCTTATCTCATGGATTTTTTCTTTTTCACCCTCTTGTTCCGACAAGGGGTCAGATTTATCCCGACGGGAGCAAGAGTAACAATACAGTTTATAATGCTACAGGAGGAGCAGGTATAGTAAGCAAAATTATACGTGTTGCAGAATTTCCTATTATATATTTTCAAGTGTTTTAGAACCACAAGAAATTTCTTTGCATTACTATTCTTTTTTTGGTGTAAATCAAGATAGCTTATGTAGCTAAGAAGCAAAAGCAAATATGTTGATTGGTCATACACACGTAAAATCATGTATGACAATGAACCTAACTAGCATCGAGGCCCTGAATGACCGTTTCGAATTCTTTTCAAAAGAAGACAGACGAGTAATTATTACTCAGGAACATGATAAACGACACCGCATTTGTCATTATCTTTGAAGAAACGGCAATTTCCACCCCAGATGGAAATGGAAATCTTTGAATCATGTAAATTGGCCTGAGGTCTTTATTAAATGCTCATAAAAATTCATCTTAACATGATTTTTTTCTTTTTTTTGGGTTAATTTAGGGGCACAATTGCAATTTCGCTCCCAATCGTTTTTGTAAGCTGATTAATAAATGTACAATTAAGAATAGTAGTAACATAAGATCTTGGTTTACTAGGAAGGGCAAATTGTACATTTTATTTCAATAGTTTACTGGATAAATAAATATCAATATAACAAATATATTGCCATCTGTATACTATACTGCTCTCCTCCTACTCTCTATCTCTCTCTCTCTCTCCTCTTTTTTTTTTTTTTATATATATTTGAAGCTACAAACAAAATGTATTATCCCTTGCCAATTACTGTATTGCCCTTCCAAAACTTTTTGTCATCCACATTTGCTATTCTGTAGTAGTTGACAGCTCCTGATTAATTCACAGCTGGTGACTATTCTTTTCATGCTAAAAGGATGAAAGTTGGGAGCTGTCTCTTCCCAACTCTTCCCTCATATTCTCTCTCTCTCTCTCTCTCTCTCTCTCTCTCTCTCTCTCTCTCTCTCTCTCTCTGGCATGGAAACCTTTTTCTTTTTTTTTTTTTTGGGTTTTTTTATAAGACCTCACACACCAAAGCTTCCATTCAACCAAAGTGATTGGACTGAAGGGACCTGGGTGTGAAGCCAAAATTCACATCTCATGACTTTTTTTTTCTTTCACTTTTGAGAGTTGTTGCCAAAAGGAGAAGTTTCTGTGTCCAATTTTATCCTATTAGCATCATCTGGAGTATTATTTGAAGAACTTGGACATGACCCAACTGTTCCTTCATCACTTCTAAAGTTCAAGGAAGCAGCTTCAAGTACCCCATTTGGGCTGTGGGGCACTAATGGGACAGAGGCATTAGCCATATTAGTATCTGTAGACCCACTCATCATCATCATCAATGTCAAATCTTTCAGCAGTTTATGGCACTTGAGCACTCTTTCCTGCAAATTTTCACCAGCAAACAAATAATTAATAGTAAATATCAATGATGCATAAATTTGAACAGAGTTGACAGGTGCAATATTATAAATTTATAAATTATAGCAGATTCTTGTATTTTTTTTTTCTGGTGGGCACCACAAATAATACCTTCTCTATTAGGATCAAACCAGACATTGCCTTCTCAGTATCTATTGCTTGTATGTTTTCTTCTGCAACAAATATTGCCACTGCTGCAGCAATCTCAGAAGGCTTGAATTCCAAGAAGTCAATGCCTGCATTCAATTCCCCCACCAGAACTGAATCAAACCCTCTAAAGATTTTAGGACCAATGAAGGTACAAGAGAATCAATTCCACAGCAGAACAAAAGATAGACCTTTTATGGTGCTCAAGATGAGATTGACTGCTTTTCCAATCAAAGCATCAAAGGCAAGCTCTTGATCATTACCATCACCACCACCAACATTTATCTTCCTAAGAAAATAGTCTATGTATGCATAAGGAGTATAAGAATGCATCCTCCAGTTCAGAGTGGTCAACACAATAAGCTCCATTCTTTCTATAGTATTGGCTTCAAAAACATATTTGGGGTCTCCAACCTATATTTTTAGTTTTAACAAAAATTTTACAAGGTTTGGTTAACATCTAAATGAGAAACAACCAATGATTAACAAATGAATTAACACAACCAGTCTTCCCCCCTTCCACCTGTAAATACTCAATTGGAGGGAGTCTGATTTCGGCCATTTTTGCTCCTATTGAGAAGCAAGCTACAGCTAACAGCTGCGCTGCCCAAGTAGTGCCTTCCTGCATATCCAATGGCAAAAATGAGATCAGTTACAGAAATGTCATAACAACACTAGAAAAAAAAGTGCTGCTGCATATGAATATCACTTGGCCCCTGTAGTGGACTTACAGGCAAATCAAACAGGGAAAGGAAGCGATCCAAATAATTCATAGCCAGATAAATTGTAAGTTCTCCAAAACCATAATGGGAATGAGCCTGTTAATGACAAAAACAATGTATCAGAAATCAGCACAGCAGAAAAAGAAGAAAAAAATAAAGACGAAGAAAAGAATGAAATTGATTAAGCTTCTATAAACGCATGATCGTTAAGGAATCATCATTAAAAGGGAATGGATGAAGACAAGCCAAAGAAGGAAATAAGATTCCGGTTAACCACTCCAGAAATGAGGCTTTGAATGACCAAAGACACCATCAATGCCTACTGATACCTTCAATTATGGCAACACAGTCGAAGTCATTAAAACTATTCAGACAAGAAAAAAGCTAATTTAAGAAGGTCAAATGAAGGGAAAACATTTAAGGAATTGATTACAACTCGATGCCGAAGACCAACATTTCCCAAAAAAGAGCAGAATAATTAAGAAAAACGATTTAAAATAAGAATGCTGATGAAAACAATATGAAATGTTAAAAGATATTACAATCATAGGAAAATCAGAGCAACTCTTTATCCTTTTTTCTGAAAATGAGGGGAAAAAATTCTTTTTCCAACTATTTAAAAAGCAAAAACCCAAAAACACCATTTGAAGAAATTAATTCATAGACCTTCAAAATCCAATCAAGGGCCAGTCTTCTCACGCTCATATCCAACTCCCCTGTCCTCAATCTCACGAGATAATCATCTTTTGGCAAATGGGATTTCTCTTCCTCAACCATCAAAACAAAGTTCTCTTCAGTCAGGGAAGGCAAATCAATAGGTACTGATCTGCGATAGCCAAAGCTTAAAGCTTCATCATTCCATGGATGGTCCATTTCCTCTGTAAGTACAGAGGCAATTTCAGGATCATCAATGGACAAGCCATTGCCCTCTGAGGAGTCAAAGCTGTTATCAGCCATTCTCAAAGCAACAAAGAACGTACTTTGGTTGATAAATGAGTCAAGACCTCATAAAGAATGGATTTTTATCTCAAAAAAATGGGATTTTTAGGCAAGAAAGCATTGCTGGTTGTTGATTGTATATAGTACCATCTAGATTTTTATTAAAAACCCTTTGTAGAAAAAGATTGACAGACTGTCTAGGGAGGGAGAGGACGAGGGGGTTCTTGTGTTGGAGAAACTGTGCCCGAGAGAGGGGCTTTATGTAGGAAGGCTCCATCAGTGCCTAGGGTAAAAGGGAGAAAGAGGGAGGAGGCTGTGGCTGGCGGCCCTGTGGTCTATTAGCAAAAAAAATTTAAAAAATTTTTAAAAAAAAGACAAACAACAGAAAAAATTAATTCAGACCATATCCTGGTATGAAACCGATGTATTAGAGATTTTATTGTAATTTTTGGGAAGGAAATTAGTGATATTCTTCTGAGAAATCGCAAAGGAAGAAGCAAAGTGATGAGCGCACTCTGAATGGATTGGCACAAAATGTGTGGAAAAATAAAGATCATAACGCCAACATTAAACCCTTTTGTAATTTGGGAAGATTTTGGTCAATTTGTGGGACAGTCAAAGGTGATTATATGGAAAGGTATTGCCCACAGCACAGCGAGGACTGAGGACAGAGATGATGCAATAATGATTTAATCGATGGATTCTGTCTTCATATGTTTGCTTAAATTGCAGCCTTACCAAAAAGTTTGTTTGAGAAAATTACTGCACAATCTCTTATTTACTAAACACTAAAGTCAAGTAACTTTTATGACAATTAAGAGTTATTGTTTTGCAATAAATTTGCAAGTGTCCTAATAAGTTTACATTTGTATTTTGTATTTTCTATTATCAGGATTTATATTGATTATTGGATTGTACATTATAAAAATACTTCTACATTTTTTATTATATATTTTTGTTAATATTTGTTTTTTTAAAAAATTTTTAGTCACGCTTTGATTGGATTTTAACATTATAGATGAAATTTTTTACATGAATAACAAGTAACTTTAAAGAATGTAAAAAATCTATTAAGAAAATATTTAATTGTTGATTCTCTATACCTAAAAAACCTATATTAGTTTAATTATGAGTTTATTAAAAAAAATCTTCTTATTACATGTCAAAATATAAATATAATACCATTATCGTTGAAGCATTAATTGTTCAGAAAACTTAGACTAATTATTTTGACTAATTAGTTATCAATCGTTTTATCCTTAACAATAGTGCAAGCATTTTCAAAATATAGTGAGGGAAAATAATAAACTTTTTGTTGATTATGGTCCAAATAGGGTTCAATAATGATTTTCTCTCAATAATAGGTGCGACAATATTGAAAAGTAGTCAGGCGAGTAATAAATTTCATGTGTCGATTCATTGGCTGAACAATCATAATTACCGATCACTTTTCCTAATAATAATTGTAGGAAAATTCCATATGAACTAGGAAACAGATTAATTTCATTTTATCAAGTTATGGACTAGACAAACTTAGTTACAAATTTTATTTGGGCGTATCAGGAAGTAATAAGAAAACCAAATGCTTAATTTGGTTAATTTTATATTCTTTTTTGTCGGTTTATAGTCCAATAAGACTTATTTACCCATTTTATTTGGGCATATTAGCTACAACAACAAGGAACAGTCAAAATATTTAATTTTGTAAATTTACGTTGTAGATACACTTATTAATGATCAATTTTCTTATTTATAGTGTTAGAAATATCTAAAAGCAACGAGAAAGATGAATAAATATTTTGTTGTCGTTTTATTGTCCAAACTACTTAATTGTTGATTACAATTAGACATTGTAGCAAAAATTATTAGGGGACTAATAAATTTAATTTTCTCTATTGATGGTACTCTAGATAGACTTAGTTAGCAATAATTTTTCTTAATTACAACATAGATCATATCAAGAAATGTATCACAAAAAAAATAAAACAATATCTTCTTGCCAGTTTTTGTTAAAAAAAAAAAAGAATTGTATTTGTATCAAAAAAAAAAAAAAAAAAAAGAGCAGAAGAACCAGAATTATGGTATTTACATTATAGAAGAGACAAATTTTCCATAGAAAATAGTTTATTATCTAGACATCCAAAGACTAAGCTACTTGATTTCTAGACATAAAGCATAGTTTATCATCTAGACATCCGATGTTTAATCTACTTGAATTGAATCTATGTGATTAATGAGATTGTTGCATGTTGATACTACGTTTACTAAATAAACATAGAAGTAGAAAAGCAAGAACATACGCTTCTTTTGATAGATGGAAACCATGTGACGTAACTTCAGTTGCTAAGATAAAAAAAAACAAAATTAGTTGCTCAATGTAATATTCTTTTCGGTAAATAAGCCAAAAACTGGCATTAATTCTAATGTTTCATCTTTAGAGATACTTATCATGCTATTTTGAAAATTGATCTAAAATATATGTAAATATGTCACGTGCATATACAATGGTCCCATTTTCATAGAGTATGTCAATGTATAAAAATTAAATGTTAAGTTGACCACTATCAGAACGAATACTCACTAAAATAGGTTTTTTATAAATATCAATTATTCTCATATTGAATCGCAAAACTAAAGCATCTTATTCTGTTATTCATAGATTCCATATCATTCGTTCCCTTTTGGCTCATCAGATCTAAAATTAGAGCTGGCAAATTGAGAAAAGCATACAGATTGAGTTAGAGGAAATTGACATCAATTTCTTACCTCCTAAATTGGATGACATAACTAGTAAAGGTAAGCCATAAGGTACCTTTAAGCACCTCCAAATCCTAAGATTGAAAGATAAAACCAACCAATCACAAAAAAAAAGGGGGTGGGGGGGGGGGGGGGGGGGGGGCGGGGACGATGGTGCATAGGAGTTCAATCTTCCAATTAAGGGTTAGCCCCAAAAATTCTGGTAAGACCAGAAAATAGAGTATTAACATGTTTGGTCACTTTTGCTACAAACATGGCATTACCAGTTTATCACGTGCAGATCAACCCAAAGAAAAAGGAAAAAAAAAAAAATCAACAGCAGCCTTCTCTCAGCTTTGTTTTTTTTGGTAATTAAAGGGACTATATATTAAACAAACTTAAGGTATAGGTACAAAACGCGGGAAACAAATTCCCTTAAGATCTGCATCTACTAGACCTCTCAAAGCATAAGGGATACTTTCATAGCATACAAAATTCCCGTCTTGTTGAGCACTCAGTTTCGCCAATCTGTCAGCACACTAGTTTGCTTCTCGGTAAACATGTCTAAGTGTGACTTTCGGCAGAGCAGAGATCAGGAACCTGCAATCAAAGATAATTGAAGCATACTCATGAGTTGAGGTATCTGCAGATTTAAGCAAGTGTAGAGCAGTTTTAGCGTCAACTTCTAATTCAACATTTTGCAAGTTTAGAGAGGAAGCTAAGGATAGTCAATCCCTTATCCCTTCTCTCAGCTTTGTGTTGTAGCAAATAAATGGTTTCTTGTCTTGGGTGCATGCACAAAAGAAAAAAGCTCTGCATGGACGTGCATGCATTAACCTGAATTGCAGTGGTCCAAACCAACTCTTGAAATTTTTAATCAGAGACCAAACAAGAAGAAAATAAGACCATATTCTTTTATACGCATTTCTGGGTCGAGATTCGAGCTCTTGAAGGAAGCCCCTTTTCTCTCCCTATCCGTTCCCAGTTCCCACCCAACAAATCAAATTTATTTTAGTGTCTATAAAACATTTATGTATCTCCATTCAACGCCGTGCCTCGGCATCAAAAGCATCCAGAACATCAGCCACGGTCTCTGCGACTCCACATTAAGCGCTGAGATTTTTGCGTGTAGCACATATATAGTACTTATATAATACTGAAATATGTCTCTTCCTGAGCTTTTCTGGCTCCATTTGTCTCCCTCACGATTCGGCATAGATACTCTTTGAGTCCAAAAATATTTTGTTATGACCATTGGTGTTTGTGCACGGTCAAGTACTCAGAAGTACAGATTTCTAGCAACTTTGCTTCATTCAAACACTCGATCTGTATATATATTTCCATTTCTTGCTAGTTGGGCTGTTGTTCTTTAAAAAAGAAAAGAAATTGGTTAGGAAGAGAAGTAATTTTTCCATGTCATTTAGAAGAAATTAGCTGTGGTACTTGAGCAAATTTAGTAATTAGAACATTAATTGTATTATTTTGATTTTTCGTTTTGTTTTCCTAGTCTCACATTGCAAACTAGTTTGTATGGGAAAATATATTATTAATTTGGAGGCAAATGTTGCGATAACAAAAATGATGTAAAATATGAATTACCCAAAAATAAAAAGCGATTAAGAATAGGATTAATCTTTTTATACACTAACAACGTATATACCATCACCATTGGATGTATGACAACTCATTTAAATTTAAAACTAAAATCTAAATTTTGCTCATATGTCATACATTCAATCGTGATAATATATGCACTATCATTATATGTAAAATTTACTTTTAAAGATTGTACTTCAAAGCGTGCATGGAGGAATTGCATAAGTGTTGTCGGCTTTAGGACTTGGTTGATGGTCCTTGATGGGCAAACCTCAATGGCATCCATAGTCATGAGCTCATGGTCAAAACATGATTGCTTGTTTGTTGCTCGTTAGAGGAAATGTTGGACTTGGACCATGACAGGGCTTTGTAATGTTTCAGTTACATTTGCCTTTTTGAGGAGTTTTGGCAATGCCTTTTTTTTTTTTTTTTTTTTCTGGTTTTTAGCATTTGACTATTCATATTTTGTTAATTTCTTGGTACTTGGGCCAACTAAATTTAGGATCCAGATTTAAGTTTAAGGTCGACCTTCGCCATGATAACTTGGCAGAAGATTAGTGTTAGAGCCAATTATTCCCCGCATCCCCATTGTTGCCTGAAAAATCCTACAAGCGCCTACTGTCATTTGGAAACATGGATTGGTGATTTTCACTATTTTCTTCATCAAACTGATGATAAAGTAAACAACTCCATAGTATTCCCGTGAACAATTAGAAAATATGAAGAAGATTAACTCAAAAAGGGTATTAGGGTCTCAATCTTGGAAAACCTTTCTGCTTCTCTCTAATATATGTGTTTTAAGTTTTCAGAACTCTCAGGTTTGCATAAATTTAACTATTCTGCACAACCCGAAAGCTTAAGCATTTCTTTTCTCTTCTTTTTTGGGCTATCAAAAGTTCAACAAGTAACTCTGATCAACTCTACAATCGTATATACAATGTCCAGCAGCAAGATTAACAGAAACTTAATCCTACAAATTGGAATCTCTGCATCTGATATTTTTACATAAGGTAGAAGCCAAAATATCATAATAAAACACTTTGTTTTCTGCCAAAGCAAAGGACGCCTGTTTTGTCTATACAGAAGTGCGTGGTATCCAGGCAATGATCACCCAAGAATTTATTTGCTTTTTTAATTCTGGGTCCATGAATCAAGGTTGGTATTAGAATGCTAATGTCAGCTGATAATATACATCGGCACCACTGCCTTTTGTCATCGTTCTACCTATCATCACATCCCATTCCCTGTGGAATTCAAGATTCCTGCTTGTCCTCTGCAACAATTTCCCATCCCTAAGGTACAATGTACTCTTAGTTAAGCATTCCGTGACTTCTCAACCTCCTTGCTGCGTGGCTGAAGTAAGGCAAATTATATGTACTTTGTAAGGACTCATGCAAAGCTGTAGAGAGAAGACCTTGCTAGGAGAGATCATATCCCATTCCCCTCCCTCCCTCTGTTGAGGCCATCTAATTTGGTAATCACAGACTGGCTACTGCTGATACGGTCGTGCTTTTCCCTCTGTTGAGGCCATCTAATTTAATAATCACAGACTGGCTACTGATACAGTCTGTGCTGCGTGCGGTTCAGTCCGATTATTTTACGTGTTCAAATTTTGTATATACAATAACATTTTACTTATATACATTATTTTTTTTTACGAATGCAATAAAACAATGTAACTATATGTCTATCATGAACAATAATTGAATCGAACTGCACAGATTCGTGATCGTATCAGCTCCATCCTGTAATCACTTTGACGAGGACCTCTCTAACCTATTGCTGTGCCATTGACTTGAATTCCTGTGATATGTTCGTCGTTAACTCCTTGGATAGTAGGGGGGGGGGGGGGGTGTTAAAAAGCACTTTGAAATTCCCCAACCGCCAAAAGCCTGCATCCATACGTGGATCAAATTGTCATATTTTGACAAGTCACTGCCATGAATACTAGGGTTAAAGTGACATTGGCAATTAAGATCTTTTGTCATCAAGATCAAGAGATGCATCGACCTGAAATATCATTGCACAGCCATTTTTGTAAAACTATGGAGCTTCCATCGACTACTCCTTGATAGTCAGAATGGTAACCTTCTCTATTATAGACCACAATACTTGCTTAAATATTTTCTGTAGATTGCCAAAATCTAGTCTGTGGAATTTGTTCTCTTTGTTGGAATTTCAAGCTTGTGTTTATCTACTGCTGGTTTTACTCAATTTCCATCTGTCTGTTGTACTTGTTTACTTAGTAGTGCTACAGAAATCGTTGGCGGAAACTTTTTTCATGCAAATATTGTTTGCTGTAACTTGTCATCCGTTCAAATACCAATTTATGCAATCTTGGCACGAAAATCATGCACAACATAAGCAATTCTAACATATATAAAAATGTATGCAAAGAGAAGGAAAATAAACATACAAATAAATACTCAACAATTTTATTAATACAAAACTGAACAATAATAATATCAAATTGTAACCTTTCACTCACGGTAACTCACAGCACTCAACTTAGAGACTTTTCCTCAACTCAACAAGAATCGACTCAGCTCAACTCTCTAAAACTCGGTTCAACTCTTTAAAACTCCACTCAACTCTTTCCAAAAATAATGTATTAGACTAATAGTATTTGTAGATTACAAAACTTTCTAAATAGACACAACTATAAATCGAAACTTTCTTGAAATTGATTTGAAATTTCCTAAACTAATATAGAAACTAAATAAACAAGACCAAAACAAGAAATTAAAAGAATTTGGAAACTAAATATTAAGATAGATTGGTTTAATTTCCTTTATTATCTCCTTTAAATCAAGATCGTTATTATGGTCACTTCCAACATCATATCAAGTTTGAATCTATCACAGTAAACACAATATTCAACCTGAACTTATGATTGGTCTTCAACTTCATCTAAACATGTGGCAGTAGATGAAACTTATACTTCTCAAACAATTCTTGGATTGATCACTTCTGTCGAAAAATTCAAACATATCCACCCTTTCTTCATCCAGTTCTCTATAATTCAATTGATCCATATCACTAATAAAATCTCCCAAAATCACAAAATCATAATTGCCACCACTAATATTTTTAAAATTCCCAAACTTGTTGACATGAACAATCCTATCACTTAAAGTAGTGTCACAATTTTCAATTGATTTATCCACTCTACAATTAATCTCAACCAACTCCGATGTTTGATTTGTCTTTTCAAACAAATTATCAATTCAAGTCAATATTTTTTTACCTTGCCACGATCTTCTCACAATTTCAATTTCTCGAGTAAATTTGTTTCTTCCTCATTTACTTGCAAATTTTTTTTGAACAAATTTCTCATCTTCATGTGCACCCACAATTTTTTATGTTTTTTTCTTTATTTGACTCATCCAAAAATTCATTTTCTTCTTCCTCATTACAAATTTCTTCCTATCATGACCACAATAATAATTTATCAAAAATTTTCAAGTCTTCTTTGCCGTCTTTGCATGCATGAATTTTTTCATCATATGCAACTGGACTTGGGTGCTGAGATATGAAATGTTTTGTAATCCAACTGTCTATTCCTTTCAAAGTGCTTTCTACAGGTTCCATGAAACCCTTTTTGGATAATATCACAAAGTCCAATAGTTTGAAAAACATCTTCATCATTCAACCCCAAACATCAAAATCATTTTATTATTAAAGATAAATGTAAAACCCACGATTTTTGGCACCGGTTTTATTATTTTATTTTTCCAATTAATTAAAAAGATAAAATTTGCTAGGTAAAAGAAAAAAATAAAATACAATAAAATGACCGTAGGATGGGATAAGGGTTCCTAATAAACTATAACTCTTACCCAAGTCACCTACTAGTAAGCAGTGCTAGGTTGAGGATTTTATTGAAACCCTAGACAGAAAAATAACCCTAGCCTTACTTTCTTTCATTTGCCTCCCTAGAATAAGAGCCGTCAGAGAGGAGAAAAGGAGGAGCAGGCGACACTGTCAATCGATCCGACGACTAGGCATCTAAACCTGTAAGTCTCGAGTTTACACAAGAAAACTTCTCTTTTAAGGTTTGATAGTGGTATTAGTTGTTCTAGTAATTATATGGACATCTATTGTTGCTATATAGGTATATATGTTTTGATAAGATTCGTATCTGGGTTAATAGAAATAGGGAGTTGATTTTAATCTAAGATTATAGGGTGATTGAATATATTTAAGGCAAAAAAAAAAAAAAAAAAGAGAAAGGGAAGAGCAGCGCTCTGTCTTGGTTGACGTTGCAGAAGCAGCCAACCCAAGACTAAAAAATAAAAAATAAAAAAAGGAGCAAATTCATGGTTGGCCGAATTGAAGTTTGGGTCGCCAGACCCTCTGGCAACCATGGTCAGACGTGGTTGGCCTTTGGCCAACCATGGGTCCCACTCGAGAAAAATAAAAAAATAAATATAATAAAAATAAAAATAAATAATAATAGTAAACACAAAAAAAATAAATAAGTAAAAAGGGATGCAATGTAAACTTGGATCAAACTATAGTATAAAAATTTAGTAAATGTTTAATAAATAAATTTTAAATATAACTAGCCCATTTTTATAATATATCGTGAATATTAAAATGCAAGACCCAATTTAAGACAATTGTTAGGATGGAAGGGTTAGTCATGTAAAGTTATACTTAGTTAATTATGTATAAGATATTTTAATGGAAACCTAAAAACATCTTAATCTAGTTGTATTAAGTCAAAGTAGACAAGGTAAGATAAGTGCTAAATTCTTAACCGAAATGTTTAAAGTCACAATAATAATAATAATAATAATAATAATAATAATAATAGTAATACTAATAATAATACAATAAGGATAACAATAATAATAGTAAATAATAAGGTTGACGATAACATTAATAATAATAATAATAAGAGTAATAAATAATTATCTTCTTTTAAATTAGGAAACTTTACAAAAAGAAGAACCTTCTCAATTAAGGAATGTTCTAAATTAGGAAACCTTACGCTTTCCAAATTAAGAACTTTCTAAAAATAGAAACTTTCCAAAAATAGAAATCATCCGATTTGAGGGAAATGCTATTAGGGTCCATACAATGGTCTAGGTATGAATCTTGTACTTACTTAGAGGTTGTATATTTATGCATCTATAGGAAATAACAACTAATTAGGGAACTCATGCATTTGATAGGTATGGTACAAGAATCTAAGGTAGTTTCACTCGAGCAGCTAAACAAAGGTAGGTGGTACTTACCCTTCTGAGATTTTAAAGGTGCAAAATGAAATGTTTGTTTTCAATCCTATTTTGTGGTGTTGACTCGAAAGGTGTTTGATTAAATGTTTTGCTTGGATATTTATGAAAGTTATATTCTACTATACAAAAATGGACCATGTGACTTATTTGAAATGTGTTGAGATGTTTCTTATATACAAAATGAACTGAATCTTTTATGAAAGCAAAGATTTATGTATACGATAGATGAAATGTATTTTGACAAGTAAAGCTCAGAGCAGTCATGGAATAGACGATAGGGGTTATATGTGAGGCCCCAGTTCGTACTACATTGATATATTCATTAATTTGGCGGTAACGTTTGGTTTTGGGAGTATTTCGAAAACCCTAAGTAGGGATTAAGATTTAAACCCTAAGTTCCGGTTAAGATTGAAAACCCGTTTTTTTTCTACATTTTCTTTATTAGAAAATTCCCCAGATAATTTTTATGAGTAAATATAGTTTTTAGATGATTTTTCTAGTATTGGTTAGATTTTGAGAAATTAAGAACGTATATTGGACGTGGGACCCACTAGTGCGAAAAGTTCGGAAAAATTCGGCCAATTAGGTTAAATTCCGGATACTGTGTAAAATTTATCGGGTGTTAAGAGATAAGTAGAGAGTGAGATATGATTGATGTGAGAGAGAAAAGAAAGGATAGGAATGCATTAATGGTGGTGACAAGTGTCACCATTTCATTGGAGAAGACTTAAGAATTACTATTCACTTTCTTGACTTTTTTGACCAAAAGATTAAATATCCAAAAATTGCTCAAAAATCACCATTTTTCTTGCACCTTGTGGCCGGCTCTCTCCTCTCTCTCTTTCTCTCTCTCTTGCTCCAAGTACAAAGAAGAAACACTTCAATCTTGTTCCAAATCATCAAACCAACCATCCAACCTTGATTTTGCTCCATAAAACATCTTCAAGTGGTGGTTGTGAGTTGTTTTGTGGATTTGTTTGGAAGAGCTAAGGTGGTCTACAACTCCTCTTCCCTTGTATACTCGGTAAGTGATGATTTAACATACTCTTGCACTTAATGAAGCTTAAGTTATGCTTATTAGTGATTAAAGTGCGGAAATTTCTGGTTTTTATCTTGGTTTGGAGTGATTTGGTGAAGTTTTCCATTTTATGATGAATTTCCTGGTTTAATATGAATGGGATGTTGTGGCCTTGTATGATGAATGGTAATGGACTATAATGACTCTAGTAGGTGTGTTTGATAAGAATTTGCAATCAATTTTGGGTTTGGAATGAATTGAGAAAAGTTAGGGTTTGATAATCCCCAATTCTGTCCGGTTTTGGATCATAGGGTTAGAGGCCGAATTTGACTTTGCTCAAAACATGAAAGTTGTAGGTATTGATGTGTTTGAGGTGCCTATAAAATTTCAGGTCATTTGGTTTAGTGTAGAGTGAGTTATGACGGAATTACTGTAGCTGTTCTGCTTTGGACAGAATGCGAAAACTGCGATAGTAATTGTCCATTTTGACTGATTTTGGTTTGGATTTTGAAGTTGGTTTCTTCTGATGAAATGTAGCTGGATGTCTTAGCTAACATATGCCTTTGGAATTTCGGCATTTGGACCTGTATAGACTGAGTTGTGTTCATTACAGCATTGTGTGATTTGTAAACCTGTTTTTGGTGGTTCTGGTGTAGTATTTGGCATATTTGACCTAGTTGTGCTAGGATTTGGATTGAGTGCCCTTCTACATTGTTGTAGCCCTGTTTCGTAGCTTCGAAACGGTGGGTCTTGCACCTTCATCCGACAATCATAGCGCATTTGGTACCATTACCGCAAAATGACGTCAAAACTGTTTTTCTGGTTTTGAGTTTAACCTTCATTTCCGGACTTTTCCCTAGCTTGACTTGTATTAGTACTACTTGGAGCTTGCTGAATGGCTATGGATGAACTTGTTGTTGTGTGTGTACCTTTGGGACTGGCTGAGGAAATAATGAAGCCATGATGGCTGGAAAAGTTAGCAAATGTAGGGGAAGTGCTGTCCGAACTTTTAAAGGATTTGTTTGCATTGAGTTTGTGATCTAAGACTTGGGTTTGAGCAAGGCAATGATACATGATGGATGATTTCTGAGCCATTGAGGTGAGTGACCCTAAACTGTTTCCAAAGTTACTTTTGAAATGTTCCTTGCATTGTTTCTTTGGTTTGCATATCATGTGTGCGCGCGTACGAGTTCTTGACATGGTTTGGCTTTAATGAGTTCTTGAGGAGTCTTGTGCTGGACACCAACGTCTCCACCACTTTCGTGAGTTTGTGATATGATCTGGAGCACCGATGCTGCTTCCCTTTAATGTTTATGGTTTCGTGATCTGTTTGAGCGTTGGATGTTTAGTTTCAATGATTTCACTGGCTCACGAGAGCAAAAATACGTGCATTTGATACTTGAATCATGACATCAGGACATCATCGAAATGAATTATTGTGAAAGATATTTGATTACTGGTTTTATTTGGTTACTCGCTGAGCTTCTAACTCACCCCAAAAATATTTTATTCCCCTCCACAGGGCTCAAGGCGAAGGCAGGACTTGTTGTGCTTATTCATGTGACTGGATGGCTTATATCGTGTACAGTTTAAGTTTGGATCTATTTTATGTACGAGTTGGTCTTGTATAAATATTTGAAATTGATATGGATGTAAGTATACGTTCCACGATTGGAATCAGTTTCCGCTGCATTTGTGATATGTAATCATTGGAGAATTTGATGTAATTTTGAGATTTATATTGTAATTGGGTTCAGGACTGTAGTGTGCGACTGAGTCCCGGCTAGAGCTGGGCAGGCGGTCCGCCGAACCCTCTGGTTCGCCTTAGGGGGAGGTGGGGCCGTCACATTATAGTCCTGTTTAATCGCCATGGTAGCCTGGTATAAACCCAACCGATTGGTGAGGTCATGGTAGCCTGGTATAGAGTCCAGCCGATTGACCCAAGAATGAAATAAGACCAATCGGTAGTCATGAAACCAATTGGTCGCCCACCTAGAATGGGTAAAATCTCTAGGCTGAGTACTCAGTAGCCGGTCATTGCATGTACTTGTTATAAGCTGAACTGAAAGAAGCTTTACGAATGGATATGAAACGATTTATGTACTGCTTTGAAATGATCTATGAACGGATATGCGACATTTTATGGGATGATTCATGAATGGATATGAAGAGACTTATGAATTGTTATAAAGTGGTTTATGACATTGCGATTTCTCATGTATGGGCATCAATAAAGTGCTTTTAAATTCCTTGTCATTCTTTACTGCTAATTGTTTTATAAATGACGTTACTTTTAAAACTATGGATGTGAATGATTTGCAAATGATTTGAATTATACTTACATATATATATATATATATATATATATATATATATATATATATGTATAAAACTAAGAGTGCATGGTCCAACAGAGGGGTAAATATTACCTACTGAGCGATGTGTCGCTCAACCTACTTCTTACCATTTTTGCAGATTCGGAAGAGTATGAATTGGTTTACATAGAAGACCATGAGAACGACTTTTATTAGTTTAGGTGCATAGAAGTTGGCAGGCTAGCTACTTCTAGTTATTAGTCTTATTTACTTTTGTTTCCGTGTTTCAATTGGAGAATAAATGTACGAACGTCTTGAATATTCGTAGACTTCTTTTTATATGTAATTCGTACCGCATTTTATTTAGTTGAATTATTTAGCGCTGTTATTAATGTAACCTTGTATTCTTGAGTGAGACTTGGGAGTACGGCGAATGTCATGTGACGGGCATATGCGGGTTCGGGGCGTGACAATAAAAACGTCAGAACATTGTAAATAATACGAACCCATACTTTAATTTCATGAACAAACATTAGGACCAAAGTCTAGAATATTGATATCACTTGTTGGCTCAAAAAAACATGCATAGCGGAAACAATTCTAACACATATAAAAATATGTGAGAAGAGGAGGAGAACAAACACACAAATAAGTACTTAATAATAATATCAAGTCGTTACCTTTCGCTTAAGACAATTTCATTTAAGGCAATTCACAACTCTCAACTTAGAGACTTTTCTCTCAACTCAACTTAACAAGACTCAACTCAATTCTTGGAAACTCCACTCAACTCTTCAAAAAATAATGTACTAGACTCCTAATATTTATACATTGCAAAACTTCCTAAATAGAAACAATTGTAAATCGAAACTTACTTGAAATTGATTTAAAATTTCTTAAATTAATATGAAAACTAAACAAAGAAGATACCAAAACAAGAAATTAAAAGAATTAGGAAACTAAATACTAAAATAACTTGGTTTAATTTCCTTCATGCCAGCATATACCATTGCTGAGAAATTCGTTACTGCAATTGAACTGCCTTGTCTCAAAAGGAAAAAATAAAGAAAAAAGTGTGAAAATGAAAGAAAAAAAAGCTTTGTTGTTAACTCTTCCTATTAAAAAACTGTAACTCACAATCCTCAATATCTAAGAAGAAGTTCAAGGCTCCTTCCAAAGATCGAGATTATCTTGGAGTTGTTGCATCATATGTGTGCTTTCCTGGTAGAGTTCTTCAGGCAATGAATTTATGTCTGCAAGAGCATCCCTTAAGGCCTGCAAAAAAAGAGCGAACAAATTCAACTAGCTCATGTGAAGAAGCAAGTACGTTCAATATGTATAGAAGCCTAAAAAGAGCAAGTAAATGCATGTCACATTCTCAAAACTCAAGTGTGTATTATTGCATTTAAGAAGACACAGCTTATTTTCTACCAGTTACTTGTGCATATTTGATATTTTGCTGTGTGTGATTATCTGCAGGTAGAGTTATGATATTAGTTTGTTCAAGAAGAGATCAAATACAAATATCCAGCAATGTCATCGACTGCATATGGTTATAATTAAGACTTCTTGGACGCTTCCATCACAAACACTGAGATTAAACTGACCTTTATTTTTCAGAAAATTTTTTGAGCAACAATTTATAAACAGTAAATTTAAAAGATTGCAATGTTATATGTTTTTGGATCGGATTGCATATTTAGCTCTAAAAACTAAAGCAAACTTTTATCGAAAAAAAGGTCTTAAGTAACTCTTTTATGGTACTTCCAATGGCTGCATATTATTGGAACAGTGGGGAATAAACTTACCAAACTGGCCGTGCTAAGAGCAGCTTGCGATGATTCCAGGACATCATAGTAGAAAACCGACAAGTTGATAGCCAGACCCAACCTTACAGGATGCGATGGACGAATGCCAGCCAACGCAGTTCTCTGTTCCAAAGAACGAAAAAAGTGAATAAAGCAATTTATCAACTTGAAAATATTATTATAAACAATAATTAGGCCCCTAAAAATGATACATTAAATGCTTAAATCTTTTCATACAATTTGCCCTCTTTTACTACTCTAATTGAAATAGTGCAGAACATAAACATAAGAAACATCCATATGAGCAACATTGTGCATGTCAGCCTCCACATTGCCTTGATCGATTGGGAGATAATTTACTTGTTTAAAACTTAAGCCCAGTAATTTGGACTCCAGCGAGCAATCAAGTCTGCCATGCAACCCTAATAATCTTTTTTTTTTCTCTAGCAAAAAAAAAATCTATATAGGGAAGGGATGCCAATTCTAATTCTCCTAATAATAAGAAAAAGTTACTAGGGGACACAAGTCAAACCCTAATAATCTCATTCCCCAAACAAAAACATCAAGAAAAAGGGACCTGTACTATTTAGCTTGCCTTTTAATATTACCAAAAAATATGTGTATGTATGAAAAATTAGACAACTTTGCGAGTTCTTAATTAATTCGGACATAAGTAATTTTTGCATGCATAAGTTTGTGAAAACTACCTCTGCAGCATTATAAGATTCCATGGCTTTTTCAGAAGCCAAGTTAAAATCATCACCATCCTTAATTTCAGCCGAGTACCTCTCGTAATCTCCCTTCTTTGTGAGGTAAAAAACCTGCGACTCACTCGAGGAGGCTGAAGGAATCAAGGATTTATCCAACAACTCCAAAATCCCATCACAAAACTTCGAAATTTCGGCTTCAATGCTGACTCGATACTGTTCAACCAGTTCCTTCTCTTCCACGGAAGCCACAGATCGCCATGCAGAACGAAGGGAGCCAATCACCTTCGTGCAAGCCAAGAAAAGTAGCCTTCGCTCCTCCAGGGTTAAATCGGAAGATGGAGAAACCTCTGTACATGCAAGATTTTTCATGTAATTCATCATGTCATTGTAACGCTCGGATTCATGGGCTAGTTTTGCCATGTACTGGTTTTGCTTTTGAGTTAAAATTTGGGAATCAGCCATTTTTGATGCAATTAAAGTAAGCTAAGCTCGTACACAAAAATTGTCTCAAGAGTTTCAGGTATGCAGGGTATAAACAAGGGGCCTGTTTGGAATCTGAGTTTTTTGAGAGTTTGTCTAAAACTTTACTGTAGTGCACTGTAGAAGTTTTTGAAAAAATTTTGTAGAAAATTTTGAAAGGTGAAAAAATTTTTTATAGAAGTTTTTGTAAGGTAAAATTTTTGTAGAAGTTTTTGTAAGGTGAAATTTTTTTTCCTTTTCTTTTTTTCTTTCTTTTTCTTTTTCTTTTTCTTTCTTTCCTTTTTCTTTTCTTTCCTCTCTTTCTTCTTCTTCTTCTTCCTTCCCCCTCCCGCCACCCCTCTCCTCCCTTTCCCCCCCTCCTCTCCTCTGCCTTTCCCCTCCCCTCTGCATGCCAACCCCTCCCACCGCTGCCCCTTCCCTCACTGCTCCGCCACCCCCTCCCCCTCTTCCCCCTCCCCTCTGCACAACCCCTTCCCCTGCTACCCCGCCTTCCCCTCCCTTCTGCACGCAACCTCTTCCCCCGCTGCCCCGCCACCTCCTCTGCCCTACCACCCCCTCCTCCACTGCCCCTTCCCCCCTCTCCCTCCCCTTGTTTCTTGGAGCGCCGACCACCACCTCCGGCGCCTCTTTGATCAGAAACGCAGGTGCGCCAGAGAGCCTGGTGCGCCGCCGACCTCCTCCGCAAGCGCATCAGCCAGCCCAGCTCCTGGTGCACCTTCTTCATAGCGCGACCACAGCGCACTCCAGTCATAATGCGCGCGCAGTCGTTCGACCTCCATGCCCCTGCTTGGTTATGTTTTTTTTTTTTTTTTTTTGGCTCCTCTCCTCTCCCCCCCTCTGAGACTGAGACACCTCCTCCTCCTCCCCCTATTCCACTTCTACTTCTAATTCCAGTTCCTCCCGCCGCTGCAATTCCTTCCATGCCCGCCATGGAAATAACGGATCCCCCAACCCTAACTCCACTTTGGGTGATTTGTAAAAAAAAAAAAAACAATAAATAAAGAAAGACAGTCGGGCCAACCCCCGGCATAAACGACAGCGTTACTCCTCTTTCTGCAAAGGAGAGGGGGTGAGGGTGAAGGACAGAAAAAAAAAATTTTTAGATGACCGGCGCCGGTACAGGTGGTGGAGGTGGTGGCTGGCATGGTGGGTTGGATGAGGGAGGAAAAAAGAGAAAAATTTTTGGAAAATTTTTTGTTTATTAGATTTTTGAAGTGTGTAGGGAAAAAACTTTAAGAAGTTTTTTGGGATTCCTGTAGTAAAAGTTGTTAAAAAACTAGTAGGTAAAAAACTTGGTCAAAAAACTCACTTCCAAACAGGCCCAAGGTTTTTGAGGGTTGACAGTTGTCGTATTTGGATTGAAATTTGGAAGTTTGGAATTTGTTACGGAAGGAGGTCTACTGCAAAACTTTTGGGCTTTGAAATTTAGAAAAAGAGTTCACAAAGTGATTAATTATTGGTTTTGGGCTTTTAGCCCGTGCATTAGTACATGATTTTTTTTTTTCAAAATTTGGATTAGTTATAAGCCAGGGGATATATTCCAAGAAAGAAATATCAATGACACTTTTACATATTTATTCATATTTAATTCAAAAAATTGTTGTATTCTAAATACTTAACTAATATACCAATGCTTAAAATTTTTTATATTGTCGTGAAGTAATATTCAACAAATATATAAAAATGAAATTATAGATTTTCTTTGAGATGGCCATTCAAACTTTTACAATGATTATACACCTAGAATACATATTTATTTTTAGTTAAACACAAAAAATTACAGCAATCTATTTTCTCACGAACAAACAGTTTAGTTTCTAACGAAATTAATAAATATCCAATCTAAGAATCAAACAATCCACTAAACTAAGGAACTATATATGGATTTAGCAAAGTTATTTAACTTTTTAATAGGCAATAAATATTATTAGAAGAGAGAAGAATTACAAAACTTTTTCGAAGAAGGTTAAATATTAAATTAGAATCCAAGTATCTATTGATCTATTCACTCTCTTCAATTAGAAGCCTCTACACACACACACACACACATATATATATATATATATACACAAGAGGGGGGGTGGGGGTGGAGGGAGTTAGTGATTGAAATTTGAGAATCAATGAATTTTCAAAACCACAAAAATAGAAGATGGCAATCAATGAATTATTCTATTTTCAACCTTTTTGAAGGACTCCCTCCCATGGCCCCTTTTTCCTATTTTTTTTGACCTCAGAATTATGGAAGAAAACATATTAGTAATATCTTTCAAATCCAACTCATTTTCGTTTTTGTTTTCCTTTAACGACAAGCTTACTTTTCAAAAAAAAAAAAAAACCCACACCATTTATTATTTTATTTTCCCCTCTTTATCTAGTAAACCAACGGTCCACCAATTACGTAACACGTGTTGCTATGTTCTTCCCCGCCGCTAAACCCTAGCGTTCCACATTTTCACTAACATTCCTCCATAAATTCCCCCAGTCTGAAAATCCCTAATCATATTTAGGGCTTAATCGAGTTAAATTAGCTGAAAGAGGGAAAAAAATGGAGCTTTGCACAGCTCGATCAATCTCGAATCATCCATATTGCAGGCTCTTCACTGCCGGTGCTTCCCCAATAGGTCGATTTCGGAAACTTAATCCCAAATTCCCTGCTTCAAGAATCTCTCCGTCCCATTTCAACCCTTCAGGTAATTGTTTCAATCCCAAGTCTTATTTATTGTTAATCCGTGGATCATTTCTCGATGTTTATTGTGAATTTATCAGGCGTTTTTTGTGAATGGAACAATGGGATTATTGGGTTTAGCTTGGTGCAACGGGTTTCTCAGCAATGAGGAGATTTTGTTTGTTTTGTTGTTGTGCAATGGCATGGGGTTGGATTTAGAATAAGAAATGAGATTATAAACCATGTTATCAGGGGATTTGGGCAGGTTGAGTTCATTGTTTATGGGTTACTGATAATCAAATTATTAAACTTTTTCATAAAAAATACACAACATTGATGATTTAATGGGAATTTGAAAAATCGAGAAATTGAATCCTTAAAAAAAATAGGGAGGCGATTTGCAGCTGCAAAATTCATGGTAGGCCTGAAAGTACTGCCGCCATCACCTTATAAATATTAGTGACCACCTTCTCCCCACTGACTTGTGAGCATGACCACTACAAGGCTGGAGGAGAGAAGGGTACAGTAACTTTCATATGGAAGAACGTAGGAAGAGCAGGAACCTTGACAAGAGGCGAGAAAATAAAGAAGAAGTCAAGAAATTGATTTTCTATGCTTTGAATCCAAATTAAAGTATTAAAATTTATTTAATATCGTGAAAAAAACCTTCGATATTTATGTAAATAACCCCGTTGTTTTTTCTGGTTTGGTCAGTACAGATATGGTTTAGCTGAACTGTGATTGGTTGCTTTAAAGAATCAATAAGTTGATTAGAAATGGTGTTGAAAATAACACCTATGTGATGTCTGTTTACCCTTTTATTATAACGTGAATAGTCAAATGGAATGTGTTTTTGTAAACACTTCCTATAGTAGCATTAGGAAACTAATTTAGAAATTTTTTGTAAGGGTTAAAGAAAGAAAAAGAAAGAAATTCAGGAACAGTTGCGACTGATTTTTATGTGTTCGCTTCAGGATTGCGATATTGCACCAACTTGTCTCTCAGATCATCACTCTCTGATGAAATTTCAACTGGGGCTAGTAAATATACCAAAGATGGACCAGATGGTGTGGTGACGTTGGAAGAGTCCAGGTCAGTTGAAAAGAATGTGTATGGAGAAAAATTTCCGAACGAAGCACCAAAAGAAGATTCTTCTGAAGAAAAACAAGTGCAGGCATTTGAGTATGGAGAAAAATTTCCAAACGAAGAACCAAAACAAGATTCTCCTGAAGAAAATCAAGTGCTGGCATTTGAGTTTTTAGAGAAGCTCAACATAAAGGTTTGTGTCTAGTTCTTTGTATTTGCTTATTGTGTTTGAGCTGCTTTTGATCATCCTCATTTTCCTTTTAGGATGTTCTTGTAAACAATAATATTGTGTGGTCTTTGTTGCACAAATAACTATCTTTAATGAACTCAATTGAAAGTGAAGAACTCCACTATGACTCCATAGATAGTTTTGCTCCTAGCAGCTTACATTTTTAGTGTTGCCCTCTCTGTTAGTCTTAATTCTTTTTCAGGACAAATTCTGCCAAACTGTTTATCTGTAGTTTAGAGGCTGAAGCCATGTCAGAAGGCTATTTACAAATTTTTTACTTGGTCAGTTTGAAAGATAGGATGCTGATTGCTTGGAGTGTCATCCTATTTTAAGCCATTTCCGTTTGGAGAATAAAGGACCCTTTTTGTTTAAATGAGGATTCACTTTGTCCATTCTTTTGATCTAATAACTCGTGGTCTGCATGAATTGGAAATTTCTGTCCAAATGTTGACAAATTTCCACCTTTATTAGTTTGAATTTTTTTACCTTAGCATTTTTTATTCTTCTAGACCTGAATACAGAGGACTGAAACAGGTGGTTTCTTCTTCATGTGACACCAGCTGCAAACTTTTTCCTTTCCTTTATGGATGATCCATCTTCCTTGGTGCTCAGCCAAGTTTTATAGGCATCAGCTGTATGAACTTGCTTTTTGTAATTATCTTACATCTTTTATTTTGCAAGAATTACTTGGTTGCTATGATGAAAATCAAAACTTATTGAAAGTTTCTTGATGAGACTTCGACAATTTGTGTCGATCCTGAGCGGTTACCTGAGCAGCCTTTCATCATTTTAAATCAATTTTGTCCAACACCCGTATTTTCCTGTTCTTAGTAAATGTTTTTGTGAATATTCTGTTTTCCAACTCTTCCTAATTTTTTGTCTGTGCATTTTTCTTTTTCATCAAGGAACAATCAATAACTAAGCAGGTTGCTATGATGACTTTTTTTTGTTATGATATTTGGAAAGTTATAGATGCTTGATGATATGTCGGCAATTACGTCGATCCTGAGCGGTTACCTGAGCAACCTCAATCTTGTAACTTTGATTTGCATTCTTCTACTTTCTCACTGTCTCTATCTTATGAATCCCATGGTATATCTTATGATGCTCCAATTGAAGTTCTCTTTGCTAATTTTCCTTTCTGTGGCCTTCCGTGCCTTTGGTTTAAGTTTCAAGCTTTAATGTAGTCCAAGGTAGCTGGGTGTATGGGGGTAGTAATGCAGTTTTGAAAGAGGGGAGAGGTAGAATTGTTGTGTCAGTGGTTTTGACTGAGTCAGAAACTTTTGTTATCATGATCAAATAAAGTTTCTGCATTATTTTGGTTCCTTTTCCTTTTGCTCCGTCTTTTTGCTGTATTCGTTTTGAAGAACTTTCTCTGTTTACTTTTTTTTTCTCACTGAAGGTTTGTGTGCTGATGGTGATCTAATTTTTGTTCCTGATTTCTTGTTTCGTGATTTGTTGACACTGGTAATTAAGTGGGGTGGCCTGTCAAAAAGTTACTTGTGTTCATCTGCGAGGAAGAAGAGTGAACTGATTAATATGTACTGTTTCTTTTGAACGTGGCAAGCACTTTTATCAGAAGACTTCTTCGCCCACCTGAAAAAAACAAAAAAGCTTAAATATGCTAAAAGAGGTCAATTCAAAAATAAAAAAGGGAACAAAGTCTCGTGAATGAAAAGTAACAAGAAATTAAGCATGAATTCTCCAGATGTAGTCCTTTCTTATTGGAATTGTTTGTTGATTATTTTGCAGTTTGATTCGGACGATAAATACCCAATCCTCTTATTTGGCGGTGGTGCGCTGGTTGCCGTCTATATAGCAACTGCAGTGGTTGGCGCAATTGATTCGATTCCTTTGGTATGTACGAGCGTTAATTTTCTCAAACTCATTTAGTCATGTTTTGAGAATCGTTTGGGGCTTTATTACTGACACAAGGGACTCTATCATTTCAGGTTCCAAAGTTGATGCAAGTCGTGGGACTTTCCTACACAGTATGGTTCGGTACCCGCTATCTACTTTTCAAGGTAGTTTCCCTGTCAAATTGGCGCCCCATTCTTCATTACCTTCCTAGTTAGCAATCATAAATTATTTTTGTTTACCTTGGTTTCTGCAGAAAAGTAGGGAGGAGTTGGCTGCTAAAATTGAAGATATTAAGCAACAAGTCCTTGGTTCAGATGATGATTGACGTGGACTCATGGATATGGCTATGATTTTGTTGCAATTAGATATATAAATTGAGTAAGGTTTGTCAGAAGAGATGGTCAAAGTTTAATGACTCAGTTTTGGTTGTCAATATGTGGATAGTAGGATCTTAGGTCGATGTATAATCTGAAATAGAAGATCAAAATCTTTATTTACTGATAATATTTTCCTACTTGCCAGTTTTTGGACTTTCATTTGTTTAGGCAGATGTGGCCTAGATGAATCTGCCCTTTTGAAACTTTAACTAAAGAAAGCAATATAGAAGCTGTTGGCGCTCTTCCAACAGAATATTGAAGACACCCCTTAAGCCTGGTTTGGTTTCTTGCACGGTTTTATATTCACAAAAGGATTCATTCCTGAAGAACTGTTTTGTGTCCGAAGACCAGCACGGTGCGTGCTGTTCGGCAGCCGTGTAAAGCTGTTCCAGTGAAATGATTCCAATGAGAAAGGAGACTGTTTAACATCTTTTAGCATAATTACCCCCAGATTTTTTGTCCTCTAATTGAAGGATGATGCGCCCAAGTATCCTTTTAACCAATATAGTTTACTATCTATCATAAACTGTTAACCAAATCTTTTTGTAGTCCTCAATTACTCTCATGTCTTCTTCTTTTTTTTTGTTTTTTTTTGACTCACGCAAGGAATATCTTAATTTATATCAGACTAATTTCTCTGCGACTATGCAAAGGTCGCCCCCATAGGTGCACCACACGGTAGACAAGCTAATTGAATCAATTATCCTGTCTTCTTGTTTTTTTTTTTTTTTTTTTTGTCGACGGAGTGGGTGTCCGGGTCAAGTCCATAAAGGCGGTCCGACTAATCCCACTTCGGCCCCGGTCCAGCGCCCCAACTTAGACCTAGCATGATAACAGCACGGAGAAGCCGATGTTGTTGCGGAGATTCGACCCCAGGATCTAACGGTCCCGAGGAAGAGACGCCAACCACCAGTCCATTCACGTGGGGCTCTTGTCTTCTTGTTCAAGTGGCCCACATTTGCCAATTGTGTTAATCATTTGCCTGCTTGGATGGTGATAGATTACTGTTATTTATTATACTAATAATAATGATATGGTTCTTGAATTATTTTCACATGCTCCTCTGTTTTGTTGCTTTTGCTTTGCTTCGAGTACCCTTCAACATGTTCATTTGGAAGATGGCGGTGGACAATTTTGTCAGCCAGTGGAAAGAGATGCTAGTTGTAAACAACTACTAGTCTACTACTTAACAGCTAACGCTTTAGAATTCTAGGGCTTCTACTTTAGACCCCCAAAACCAAGAAAATAAACCCTTTTTCAACGTTGTCAAGGTCATATGGTATGGTGCACTTTTGGGAACCATCACAGTCAAAAAGTGTTAACTAGCGCCTAGGAGACCAGTTACTGGGCCAAAAGCATAGCCGATTAGATTTTGACATCGTCATTTGACCGAAAACACTACTAAGTAATTATGAAAATTTTTAAGGAAGGCTTACATTTAATAGAAGTTCATGCACTTCTTCAATTGTTTACTTTAAAAAGGCAATTTCATCCAAGATATCAAAACTTTTACTCGGTATTGTTTAGAAGATTAGATTGTCAAGTGAGAAGAAATTCAAAGAATCTGCTTTGATCATTAACTTAGCCCTCAAGCTATAAATTGTTTATATACGGAAGTAAAATACAAAATCAAAATGAAGCAATTAAGGGTCTGTTTGGATTGTAAGTTATTTGGGATTATTTGAGATATTTTTACTGTAGCACTTTTTGTGATGTGATGTATGCGAGATAAAAAGATATTGGGAAGATAAAAAGGTGTATTGGAAATTGTAAAGATGATGTAAGCAAATAAAATTGGGAAAATATGAAGCAACCCAAACAAACCCAAAGTACGAGTAAATTTTATATATATTATTGTCAGTATATACATTATCACGATCGGATGAATGATATGTGACTCTGATATCAATATTATTTGAGAAAGGCTTTTTCACACCAAAATCTTGTTTAACCAAATCAAGGATGGAAGTGAATATATATTATAGTACAATACCAAATCTTTCCATTTCAAGATTAACATATTTTTTGCCCCTTTTTTGCACCTTACACATCACTTTCTTAGTGATTAAGCAGTGCAATTAACAAAGGACACAGCAGGCTCCCACTTAGGTTAGATTTCCAAGATGGCACACAAACAATTTTCTCTCTCACATACAAACGTGTCTAGAGAGAGAGAGAGAGAGAGAGAGAGTGCCTACAAGCAATGAAGCAAAGGCAGAAAGGAGGCAACAAAATGAGTGTGCACCAACTGGTAATCCAAAAAGAAACGCCCCAAAGACGCGCCACTAACGACCGGCCGTTATCAAAAGACAGAACATGCGGGTGCCACGTCATCCCCTCGCGTTAATTTCTGCCATGCGAACTTTTGATTTTTAACGTCTCCTTTTTAGTGCTAATCCATCCTTTGCTCATTAAACCTTAAAAAAAAAAAAAAAAAACCTCCAAACCCGAATTCAAGAACTCCATACTATATTAATTTCCCCAAAATGCTAAGCCACATTTGTTAACTAGCATGTTTGGGACTATAATCCAGATTAAGGAAACCAAGGCTAGTTTAAGCCAAGTAACTGTGAAAACCCATTGAGAAGACTGCAGAAAAAGTGCAGCCTCTACAGCTTCTTCTCACACACTGGTAAGTGCATTTTTACATTTGGTAGCGTGTGTCACTACTGTTGCATAGCAAAAGTTGCCAAGAATTCCTTTTCTTTTTCCTTGTTTCATTTGTGGGTTCAATGTATATGGAGAGTGATCTTTTTTTGTTCTCTTTAACGAATTATTGGATCAAAATCGTATCTTTCTGGTTGCATTGAATTGGGATGGGAAAAAAAATGGAAGCTGATTACAATCTTTCTCAGATTCTTTAAAAAAGACAATTTAGGAAAATATTGAAAGAAAATAAAAGTGGAATCCTTCTAATTTGATTTCCAAATTAATCCCAATAAGGAAAAGGGTGTTTCATTTGCTATCTTCCTGCTGCATTGTGTATTAATAGTGGGCCTTCTGCTATATTAATCTCTCACACCATTGAATTCAAGTAAGGTTCTTTTTTTTTTTCCCTTCGTTTTTCTTCTTGGTTTTAGGCAACTGATGTTCTGATTTTTTTTTTTGATGGATTAGGATATTATACTGCAAGGAAGCGGAAAAGTTGATTTCATCAATGCCGACTCAGGCTGATCATGTTGTCGGTTTGAGGAACCAAAGCCGGGGAGGTCGAGGCTTTGGATTGCCTTCTGCAACTAGATTTCAAAGTGGACACCTGCCATCTGGGATTATCCCGGTGTCCAGAGGCATGCCTGTCAAAAATGGCGCTGGAATCGGTTCAGAGTCGGACATGGATACCAGCTCTGACTCGGATAGTGAGGCTTACGGTGGACGTTATTCGGTTGAAACATCGCCCCAAGATGATAAATTTGTGAACGGTGTGTTGTTTTCAAAAGCAGTGAATTCTTTTTACGGAGAAGATAATGTAACTGTTGGTGCTTTCATTCTGAATATTGTACATTTTGCAGGCAAACATCAGAGTAATTTTCGAAGTTTAGGAGCACAAGGTATCAGAAGTATCGATGCTAGTGTGCCAGACCTCAGGAATGGAACTTCAGAGGTTTACTACTTCAATGGAAATCTACAACCAAATGCTAAGACACCAAGACAGGTTTTTCGTCTGAACTTACCTCTGTATGCTACATTAAAGCCGTTGGATGGCTGCTAAATTAAGTCCTAGCGCAGTCACCTACCTACGTTGCCTTTTCCTCCTCCATGCTCAAGAGGCACCTGCAATAATTGATGTCTATCAAGTGGTAGTAGTGCACAAAACTGCTTGTAGTGCTGCTATGTGCTGCGATTGTTATTTTCCTTTCTTGAATCAAATTTTATATGCTACTATTTTTCTCTTACAGGTTCTTCAAGGTGCAGGAGTCCAGAATTATAAGTTACCTGATGATGTTCCAAGTGCACCACCACTGGCTGGTTCTGTCTCAGAAACAAACCAAGTTTCGGGGCAACCTAGAGCAGATTTTTTCCCTCACCCTACAAAATTGGATGGTTCTGCAACCGCAGATATGCCAAATACTGGCAATGGAACCCCATTAAACTCTACTGCCAAGACAGCTTGTGATGCATCTCTTAGGTATATTATTTTGGCAAGTTTTGTTTTTGGTGAGCTGTTTGTGCAACTGCATGTGTTTTAAATTATCTCTATGTAAATTCATGGGAGAATTTCAAGTGTGATGGTTATATATCTAATTGATGACAGGGCTGCTGGTGTGTCTTTGCATTCCTTACCTGCAAAAATCCCTACTTTCCATGCAAGGTAGCTGAAATCTGCAAGTTTTTACATTTATTTTCCCTGATACATCTATGTTTATAACTCTTGTGGTGACAATAAAAATTGTAACACCATTGAACCTTTTCTGTCTGTTATCTGAAACAATACAGTGGTCTAGGCTCTTGGAATGCTTTCATTTCTTATGATGCATGTATTCGGCTATGCCTTCACGCTTGGGCCAGCGAATGCATGGAAGCTCCCATCTTCCTAGAGAATGAGTGTGCAGTTCTGAGAGATGCTTTTGGGTAAGATATTGTAAAACTCCTTTCCCTTTATGCATGTAGTTGTATCTCTGTTGTGTTAGTTCCATGCATTCTGATACATTTTACATCCAAAATTGAGGACTTTATGTGGACGTGTGTAATTTTTTTCTAATTCGTTGTTCACGAAAAACAAATGTATGAGGGGTAATTTAATTGATGCTAAAAGAGTGTATATTTTGTGGGCAACTACATATTTAGTCTCCACTACCGTGGTGTGGTAATGATCAGAAACCAGTTTTTAATTAGATCAGCAAGCAAGAGAAGTTCATGGCTGTTTTAGTGAACTGAATTGTGTCCTGGTGGTTTTGCAGAAGCATTAACACACAATCCAATCAAAATTAGTGTAATAATGTGATTACTTTCCTTTTGTTGTCAGTATGCCCAATGCAGTGACCTGTTGACTAATGATTTTTGTTTATTATGCAAAAAACCACGTATGACATGACCACTGTTTTGTTGTAGATTGAAGCATGTGCTGTTACAATCGGAAGAAGAACTCTTGAGGAAAAGGTCAGCAGAACTCATCAGCGAGGGAGCTTGTGTAAAACCTAAGAAAATTATTGGCAAGATGAAAGTGCAAGGTATTCTTCTTGATCCTTGTCCACAGTAGGTTCTCTATCTTGGAAATATGTTTGAATATTAAATCTACCTAGATTTTTCCAATCACAGTTCGTAAAGTAAAAATGGTTCTGGAGCCACCAACAGGCTGTAGCCTTTCATCTTTGAAACCACCCCTAAAGAAGCTGGAGCCTTTTCGAGTACGGTTGTCCAGCATAAAATCAGCTCTCTCGTCTGAGTGGGAAACTTACAAAAAAGTACGTGTGAGCCCACGTATGCCATCAAATGGATCTCTTTCACGCCAGAGCTTGGCTTATGTTAATGCTGGAACTCAGTATGTAAAAGAATTGCCTGAATTGGTAAAAATTGGCATTACTGCTTTGCGCAACCATTCGACATCCTATGAAATGGTGCAAGGTATGTATGCCCTCACAGCGTTTTAAAAAAAGGTTAAAATCAAAAGTTGTACATTTGTTTTACCTTCTTAATTTTGCATATTCTTTCCCTTAATTTACCAAAATCAGTTCCTCATTATAGTGTCATCCATACTACATGTCACTTGTACTGTTCATCAAGATACTTGAATGGACACATATAAGAATGTTAAAGGTTGTTGAACCTTTTATTGTTAATTATTTGCTAGGAATCGTAAAAGAAACATGACACCACATTTACCAAATTGAATCCAGTACCTGAAACTCATTTTTAGCACACTGCAACTTCTTTCTGGTCCTTGTACTTATTTTGTCTTTTGTCACTAACCACATTATTAATCAGGTTGTTTTGTAACCTTTGTGCAAGAGGATACAACTTACCATGGGTGCTTGGCTAGGCATAGCTAAGACACCCATAGGAAGCTTCTAGCACCTCAAGGTCTTAAAATGCTAATAGCTCAGTGTGTTCTGTTTTAGACTGTGATCCTATTCAAGGAATAAGTTAGTAGGAAATTCTCTTGGAAGTTCTTCTGAAGATGTTTGGTCTAAACTGAAATAGCAACTTTGATGGTTGTGAAATTCTCGGCTGTAAATACTTTTAGTGATAGCTAAAAAGTGGAGCTCCGAAACTTGAAAAACCACTTATAACTGAAAAGCAACCACATTACCCATCACTAAAATCTTTGAGAGATCTTAATGTTGCTATGTTCTCACTACATTTAGTTTTTCCATTAGATAGTGAAAATTAAGCCAGAAAAGTTGAACTCTAGCAAACATGGTACAATACCCTTTTGGATATTTTAGTTTCAGTGTTTATAAGTGTATCATATTTTAGTTTGCTTGCTAAGGTAAACTTTTTTTCAGTGATTGCATCCTCAGACCGCAGTAGATACATTGAAACATTCTGTTCAGACATATTACTGAAATGATTCATTATCCATCTACAGAAACATATTCTTGTTCATTGAGATTGAAAAATTCATCTGAAGAGGACACAGTTAAAATGCAGCCTGCATCTGGAGAGACTCATGTGTTGTAAGTTTTTGTGTTCTTCTTTTCTCAGTCTCCTATCGAATAGAAGAATAAACTGATTCTTTTGCTTCTGGAGTATAGCTTGCCGGATGGGTTAGGAGATGATCTAATTATTGAAGTCCATGATTCAAAGGGGAAGTATTGTGGGAGGGCAATGGCTCAGGTGGCTGAAATTGCTGATAATCCGGTAGGATATTCAGATTACTATTTGTTTCTCAAATTCTAGATACAGATTTCTTTGCTAGATACATGAAGTATTGGTTGGATGCAGGCTGACAAGCTTCGCTGGTGGTCTATATATCAAGAGCCAGAGCATGAACTTGTGGGGAGAATACAATTGTATATCAATTATTCAAGTCAAGAAGAGAATAGTCATCTTAAGGTCAGTAAGATCCTTGCAATAGATCTTTTCTAAATTTTTGTTATCTCACTGTTGATACACCAACATTCTGGTGCAGTCTTAGTCCGGCAAATGATTTTTTTTATTTTAATTTTGACTGAAATGGTTGAACTCTGTTGTTTAGTTGTGACATGTCTTTTAATTTTTCATGTCCACAACTTAACTCTAAGTTGCAGGCGTGCATTGTCATAGTGTTAGAAATTACAATCTTAAGGTTCTATGTTCAAATGTGAGAGCAGCCAGTTTGCCATAACTGGTTTTTTTTGCTGTTCACTAGCTTTCAATAGATGTTTAAGTGATCCTATTTGAATCTTTTAATGTTTTATGATTTGAATTGTTATCGGTTCTTTCTTCTCCATTTTCTTCATTTTTTCCCCACATTAATTGTTCTTTGATGTAGAATCAGAAAAGGGATCAGTAGTTTTAGCTACATATTTAATGTCTCGCTTTCTTTCTAAAGATCATCTGATGGTATTTTCAGCTATCATGTAAGCTTAAGGAATTTTCTTTGTGGTTCAGTAGATGTGCAATACAATAATGGTGAACAAAGGAAAAAAAGGGATTTTATATTATTTTGACTATCATATGAACTCTGCTATGCATTGTGAATTCAGACTTCATTGGTTTATTGAATGACTTTAGTTCTACTTTTCATTTCTATGTAACATTTATCCATTTAAATGTTAAAATGAGGTAGTTTCATGGTAAGGTGTATCCTTATTTTGTTCTTTATTTCAGTATGGTTCTGTTGCTGAGACTGTTGCATATGACTTCGTTTTGGAGACCGCAATGAAAGCTCAACAGTTTCAACAGAGAAAGCTTTTGCTGCATGGTTCATGGAAGTGGCTAGTGACTCAATTTGCTTCATACTATGGAGTTTCAGATGCATACACTAAGCTGAGGTATTCAAATTCGTTTAAATGCCTATTTACAGATAAATTGTTTCAAGGTGTGGTGTGAAATTACTGTGTAGGTCTATAATGTTTGATTACTTTGCAGATATCTTTCCTATGTTATGGATGTTGCTACACCAACTGCAGATTGTCTAGATTTGGTGCATGATCTGCTCTTTCCTGTTGTGATGAAAGGCAAAAGTAAAGAGGCATTGAGTCACCAAGAGGTAGGAGGGATTTAACTTTAAAAAACGTGAACATTTATTGTCCTGCTCAATTTTGCACAGTATCTTATGCATAAAAATGAGACAGTAAAAGTATCCCACCTTTAACATGGACAATCTTATTTGATTTATCTGCACTTGTCCTTCAGCAGTTATATTCAATGATACCATGTTTCATGGACTTTTTTTGACTTTTTCAGTTATGCTGAGGTCGTGTTGTACACATCTTGCGCCTTTTCATCTAGCATCTTCCATTAGCTTCATATGCATTTAGTGCTTTCTTCTGTTATGATTCTTTGAAGTTTTTATACCAAATTTTCAACTAACATACTGTTCTTTCTTATGCGTTCCCCACCAGAATCGTATGCTGGGAGATGTTTCTGATCAAATTGAGCAGACCATTGCGGTGGTTTTTGAGAATTACAAGTCACTTGATGAGTCATCTCCATCAGGGGTCGCTGATGTGTTTACACCAGCTACTGGATTTGCTGCTTCTGCTCTGATACCAGCCCTAAAGCTGTACAAACTTTTGCATGATAGTCTCTCTTCTGAGGCACAGTTGAAGCTTTGCAGATATTTTCAGGTATTGAATGCATACATACTTTCTTTCCCTGCTGCACTCCATTTCATTAACCATTTCTTTTTGGTAGACTGCAGTGAAGAAGAGATCCAAGAGGCATCTGTCAGAAACAGATGAGATTGTTTCTAACAATAATGGGAACGTACTAATGGACCCAGTAACTATTTCTGCAGCATATCAGAAAATAAAATCTCTTTGTTTGAACATCAGACGAGAAATCTTCACAGACATAGAAATTCACGATCAGCATGTACTCCCCAGGTAAAAAGGAAAGGAAGAAAATGAAAAAAAAAAGACCCATTTTTGCTGAAGTGTAGATAGCTTGATTGTGCCATATTAGATAATTAGAGATGTTTGTAGTTCCTATAATCTGGTTTATGCAAGTCTTATTTGCATTCATTTCATGCAATGGCTTCTCTGTTATTTATTCGAGCATGATCTCTTCCAAGGATAGGATTTTTGTTCATAGAAGTCTCTAACTCTGGTTTTTCTCTTATCTGTCTTTGCATAGTTTCATAGACCTTCCAAATCTATCCTCATCCATATATAGCACCGAACTCAACAGTAGATTGCAGACATTTCTTGTTGCTTGTCCTCCTCCTAGTCCATTGCCACCTGTGACAGAACTCGTTGTTGCAACAGCTGATTTTCAAAGGGATCTTGCCTCCTGGAATATTAAGTAAGTCTGATATGTGCTTAGTTTACACTTTAGTCTTTTCTAGCATGCCTTAATCATATCATGACCTTTTGCAGAGCTGTTAAAGGTGGAGTTGATGCAAAACAATTGTTCCACTCATATATAACCTTCTGGATCCAGGAAAAGCGTCTTACCTTGCTGGAACTATGCAAACCTGATAAGGTACTCTTTTGTCTACATGGACTCACTGGGTCAAGTTCATGGTCTATGTTATATTTCTTCAATTTCCATCAAGCATTGTTCAGTGGAAGTCAGCACCATCTTGTGTTGGATATGCACATAAAATTACCTGGTCTGAATTCTTCTGAGCTATTAGGCTGAACTGGTTATGTGCACATGAAAACTTATTTGGTAGTTGCCTCAGTTGATTTCTTGAGGAGATCATTCCAATGGGAAGAAAGTTTATTTGACTTCAAAATACAACGTAGGTCGTAGCTTTTCTGCTATAGACTAATATCTGATCTGTCCCAGTTTTACTACCCTTACCTTTGTAGATGAGAAGCCTGATCCTTACTTTTCTAAATACAAGCTTTAGGTTCAACAAGATTTCACCTTATTTGTCTGCTCATCCGCAGCTTAAACACTGAGCAAAGCAATAGAAAGAGATACTTTACCTTAAGTTTTTTCTTTGTTTCAATAATATATCTATGGACCATTGAACCTTTTATAATGTGGCACTTGCATCTTAGGCATTACTTGATAAGAGTGGGTTGCACTGGAGGCTGATAAAATAACTGGCTCTTAAGGCATCTTATATTGATATAGAAAGGTAAAATTGTTCCTATGGAATTAAAATAGGGAACAAGAAACTCTTATTTCAAAAAACATCAGGTTACTCATCTGTGTAGGTTTTACTGTTTGTTTGTAGTACATATATACATAATTAATATGATTTGACATATCTGTTCTTCTTGCTTCATTTTATGTTTGGCCAAATACTGATGCTTTGGATGAATTTGTCAGCATTTGCTGGTGTGTTTGTAATTTCCCTATTGCTGATTAGTAGAATTTACATGCCTCCAGGTAAAATGGTCCAGCTTCCAAGCACTGGATCTCACAACCCCTTTCGTGGATGATATTTATGATCAACTGAAGGAGACACTAAAGGAATATGATGTTATTATAAGTCATTGGCCAGAGTATACCATCCAGTTGGAAAGTGTAAGTAAAGTCTGAATTTTTTAATTTCTATTGCCTTCATCATTTTAACTCTTATTGGGGTTGGCAGAAACCGGCTAGTATTCTATATGTTACTTTCCAGTTTGAAATTTTCCTTGTATGCATTTGGGAAAGGTTTTAGCTAAGTGGGGTATAGAATCCCAATCTTCTGCTATGATTCGATTAGAAGGTCTTCATTTGGTATTACTGCATCAATGGATAGACATTTAATGATTAGTTTGTATGATAATGGTACTTCTTGATGACACAGTAGGACCCAACGGATCATGGTAGCTAGTGTATTTTCTAACTTTATGGAGTAATACACACAATGCTTGACATCTAATTCTTGTTTGGATACAGGCCATAACAGATGTGGAAAAGACAGTTATAGAGACTATGGAAAAACATTATGCAGATGTTTTATATGCACTGAAGGAGAACTCAATTCCAATTAAATTAGGCCTCAAGTATGTTCAGAAATTTGCTAAGGGCACTGTATCTGCCTATTCCGTTTGCAGAGAGGTCAGATTGTTTGCTATCTTTGGATTTTTGTGAACTTGGTATCTCCCTTCTTTTGACCATAAATTAATATTTTTGCTCTAATTTTTCAGTTGGGAATTTTTCTTAATTCCTTGAAAAGGATTCTTGATGTTTTGCGGCCCCCAATAGAAGCACAGATAAAGGTATGGGGTTCTTGCATCCCTGATGGTGGGAGTACCATCCCAGGCGAGCATCTGAGTGAAGTAACGGTTATGCTCAGAGCCAAATTGAGAACTTATTTGCAAGGAGTTACAGAAAAGCTTGTGGAAAATGTAGGTGTACTAACATTTAGGTTATGAATTTGGTCCTTTAAAAAAAAAAAAAAAAAAATTCTTCCTGCATTGTGTTGTGCTGATTATCCAGCAAGATGCATTTGGATGGAAAGCATGCTTTTTTTTTTCATCTCTTGGTCATTTATTAATGCAAGGTTACAAGTTGCAGAAAAAGTCATTATGATCACCATTACAACTATACTTTGTGGTGTTCTTAATGACATTTGGATATGCACTATCAAGTATTGATTTCGTTTTTTATACTGCTTTTCTGGATTCAGACAAGATTGCAACCGTCTACAAAGTTGAAGAAAATAATTCAGGATGCAAAGGAAAATGTTGTAGAATCTGATGTTCGAAGTAGGATGCAGCCCTTGAAGGATTTGCTTGAAAAAATGATTGATCAACTTTACAATTTATTGGACCCTCAGGTGTTCATAATCGTATCAAGAGGTATTTGGGATAGGATGGCACAGGTAAGTTTCTTGGTAGAATGTTCAGCAAAATGCTTCATAATTATTTTTTCATTACGCATCTTTTATTTTCTTCTTCTTTTTTTTCCTTGTTGTTTGATGTTTTGTGACAGGATGTGCTTAGATTTCTGGCAGAGAGGAAGGAAAATCGGTCATGGTACAAAGCTTCACGGGTTGCAGTATCTGTAAGTTGAGCTAATTCTTCCAGGATTCAGATAGTCACTTTATGCAGTAGCCATTATTTGCAAATGTTTAAAAGATTAAAAGCCTGACGTTTTTAACTGAAATTCACCCTATACGAAGTTGAGTGTTAAGAAGGAAAGAGGGATAATCTGATCATCCTTTGAATCTTCTATGTGATGCAAGTCTTTCATCCTTGAAATAGTTATAGATGTTTGCAAGGTAGTGAAAAATGCAGGCTGACTTGGTAACTTGGCTCGAGTTATACTTTTGCTGGCCAAATCGTCAGTGTTTCACATTAGAGTGGTTGTGATGATTTTCTTTGTTGTTTTGAGGAGGAATTTCACAATTTTTATTCCAGTAATTGAATGGTTTCCGACTGATTTGACCTTGATTTATGGAAGTAAAGATGAGAGTCTAATAAGATCCAGTAATATGATAAATACTACCATGACAACAAAGATTCGGATTTGCAGGTTTTAGATGATATTTTTGCCTCACGGATGCAACAATTGCTCGGGAATGCACTACAACAAAAAGACGCGGAACCTCCCGGATCGATTATGGAAGTGCGGTCGATGCTATCCTAGGATGCTTCTACTAGAATTGTAAAGAAATACACAGACATAGAAGGAAAACTCCAAATGATGCCCCTTCGATTTCTCATACACCGATAACGATAGAAGAATTGAGGAATGGCTGCTTCGTTGCAGCGCATTTAGCTAAATTTACCCACACCCACCTATGAATAGTTGTATATGGGTATCTTTAAATTTTGACATATGGATATAAATGGTAATAATATCCATTTATTATCAAATCTAATTAATTCATTTAGAATTATCTTTTTCAAGCCTTCCATCCATTTAGAAGAAATTTGAGCTTGCTTTTGATTATTGAACTTATTGTTGGGGACTTTCATGCATTAATATTGCTGAAACCTTGTATGTATTGGAATGTTTTATTTTTCAGCCTTAGCAAATATTTGATGCATTTTTTGACCACCATTGCTATACCAAACCCAAGCAGCAGCTGCATTAAAGCAAAGAAATGGCAGCAACAGAAGGAGCAATTACAGCAAGACTAACTATCAGGAATAATTGTCGTCATTCATCCATACATGCAAACATATATATTCATGGCCAAACTTCTGGGTCAGACATCAAGAGCGCGGATACATGAGCCTTACTTTGATTTGTTGCTCTGCATGAATGGCTATGCAAACCAATAAAATAGAGCATAACTAACATTAAACATCTGCAAAGCACCCGTGCTCTGATGCGCAATTCACTTGCTCAATTATTTGCAGTCTAGTAGAGAACTCAATAGGAAAACGAGGAAAGGGCAAAACACTGGGCAGAGAAGCTAAGAAAAGAATAGAGAAAAAAGATTGGAGAATGAGGAACGGAAAAAACGCTGGGTAGAGAAAGTCAAGAAAAGAATAAGAGAAAGTAACGGAGACAAGGCTAAGAAAACAATAAGAAAAAGTAATGAAGATTGCAATACTTTGAAGCAGCGCTTGATGCATCCAGCTCAACTCACCGCTAAACTTGTTGCCGTCCGAGAACAACACGTGGGGACGGTGAATTTCCAGCAAAACCACTCCCACTCGACTCCAAAAGACCATAAGGTCCATAACACCCCTCAGGCTCACAAAAATCACAGCATAACCGGACCATAGGCACTGTTCACAAGCGATTCCCGGCTAAGAAAACAATAAGAAAAAGTAATGAAGATTGCAATACTTTGAAGCAGCTAAACTTGTTGCCGTCCGAGAACAACACGTGGGGACGGTGAATTTCCAGCAAAACCACTCCCACTCGACTCCAAAAGACCATAAGGTCCATAACACCCCTCAGGCTCACAAAAATCACAGCATAACCGGACCATAGGCACTGTTCACAAGCGATTCCCGGCTAAGAAAACAATAAGAAAAAGTAATGAAGATTGCAATACTTTGAAGCAGCGCTTGATGCATCCAGCTCAACTCACCGCTAAACTTGTTGCCGTCCGAGAACAACACGTGGGGACGGTGAATTTCCAGCAAAACCACTCCCACTCGACTCCAAAAGACCATAAGGTCCATAACACCCCTCAGGCTCACAAAAATCACAGCATAACCGGACCATAGGCACTGTTCACAAGCGATTCCCATTTTATATATGTATAAGATTTGTTGGTTTTATCTTATCATTTTATCTTTTCATAGTTTATTAATTTGTTCATTTTTTAGCATTACCAATTTATGATAAGTTTTAGTCTCCTCTCCTACCTTTCCAAAATGAAATTTTAAATTTACATACAAAAAAATTGTAAGCGGTTCAAAGTTTTTAGATTAAGTTTTTATATTAACTTTCATGGTAATTAGTTCAAATTTTTATATTCTTTTAGTAATTAGGCTTATTGATAATGATGGATGCAAAGAGTGGTATCAATTGATAATTTAGTTTGCAAAAATAAATTTAAATGAGTTTATAAAAAGTTAAAATAAATGGGATATAAATGGTAATTGAATTACCCAATTCATTTTTTGAATTACCCATTTATACCTATCTAATTAAATGGGTATAAATGAATTAACTTATTTATACCCATTATCTATTTCAACTCATCCAAACCCGTCCAAATCAACCATTTTGACACCTCTAATTTCTTCAAGTAAATATCAGCCACAAACAGGAGGATCAGATGGGGGATAATTTCAGAAATTTCCCTTGAAGTTTTTTATAGTTTCACTGAGTACTCTTAAAGTTTTAAAAATATCACTTTTCCCCCTTATTTTCAAATTTTTATCACATTCCCAACCCAATTCTAATTATATCATTAAAATACTATGTTTAGGAAAGAGAAAGTTATTTTATTCTAAAGTTGCTCTTTTATTGTGATCCCTTAGCTGTAATGACAAATCAATTTAAAATCCTTTTATATTTAAAAACTTGATGGATGTGTTTTTTAGTTAAAAAAAAAATTACAAGTTTAGAGTTGAGAAATCTTTAACAAATCTTATCTACAATTTGGAGGCAAAATTTTAAATTGAAAAATCATAAATAATTAACAAAGTATGTGAAAATTATTTGCAATATTGTAAAGATGTGAAAAATAACTTTTTTTTTGTCTTCTAAACAACTCAAATAAATTCTCAATGTAATTTAAAAATTTTTCCCTTTTCTAAATTTTCAAGCCATTGATTCAAATAAATAAAAATTAAAGATTCTAAATAGTTCATAAAATTTATTAGATTCAATCAAACCATTTTACATAAAAAGAAAGATTTTTCTCATTCGATAACCTAAGAGCATGTGATAAACATATGGATAAATAAGGTTGGACAAACACTGAAGTTTTTAAATTATAAATAGTCTCCTAAATTACAACACTTTTGTAGAAGAAATCTACATTTTTGTCAAAAAAAAACAATAACAATAACTCCATTTGGATTCCTCATTTTTTCAAAAAAAAAAAGTTTTTCATATACTATGTTATAATAATACACAAATAAAAATAACCTCAAAAATATCACATTCATACAATGTATTAAAAACAACTTCAAATATCAAAAAAATATATATATACCACCACCATCAACAACAACAACAACCAATAAAAACACACTACCACCCGCTGTTCCTTCTCCTTCTCTCGTCTCTCCCCTTTTTTCTCATCCTCCCTCTTCCCTTCCCCTTTCTTCCTCTTCCCTCCCCTGCCCTCTTCCTCCTCTTCCCTCCTCCTTCCTCCTCATGACTCTCTCATTGCCCCCTTCCCCCTTCCAATTGCAACCGAATTTGGTCGCAAGCAGCGTCCATTTTCTAGTTGCAACTCACGACTAGAGAGGGGGGTGGTGAGAGAGGGTAGGGAGGAGGGGAGGGATAGAGGAGAAAGAGGAAGGAGAAGAGAGGAGAAAAAAGAGGAAGAAAGAAAGACATGAAAAAGGGGAGGGGAAGAGGGGGAAGGAGGGAGGACGAAGAAGTAGAAGGAGGATAAGGGAGAAGAGAAGGGGTGGTGGGATAGTGATGGGTGATTATAAAATTTTATAAATATTCCATTAAAATTTTAAATTTTAAAAATATTTCAAAATATATTTTCAAAAACACTATTAAAAACATCTATAATAAATATTTTTCAACTACATTGGCCCCGTTTGGAACTTGACGTTCTTGAAAATTTGTCTAAAACTTCTAAACTTTACTGTAGTGCACTGTAGAAATTTTTGGAAAAATTTTTTAAGATGAAAAACTTTTTTTTCCTTTTCTTTTTCTTTTTCTCTTTCTTTTTCTTTCCTTCCTTTTTCTTTTCTTTCCTCTCTTCTTCTTCTTCCTTCCCCCTCCCCCTTCCCTCCGCCGTTACCTCTACCTTCCCAGCAGCCATGGTCCTACCATTTTTTTTTTCTTTTCATTCTTTTTCTCTTTTTTTCTTTCCTTTTTCTCGTTCTTTCCTTTCTTCTTCTTCTTCTTCCTTCCCTCTCCCTCTTCCCTCGCGGTACTAGATGAACCAGCAACCATGGTCCCAATTTTTTTTTTCTTTTTCTCTTCCCCTTTTCTCCTTCTGCTCCCCTCTCCCCCTCTACTCCCCTTCACCCTCCCCCTCTCCCTCCAGAAGCTAGAGAACCAGTAGCCATGGCGTGCACTTTTTTTTTTTTTTTTTTTGCCTTTTCTTTTCCCCTCTTCTCCATCTTCCTCTCCTCATCTCCTCCCCTTTTCTACTCTCCTTTCCTTCCCCCTCCCCTTTTGCCCAATCCGGTCGCATGACCAGATAGCAGCTAGGAAAGGGGGAGGGTAGCCAGGGAGGGGAAGGAGAGAGGGGAGGGAAGGAGAGGGGGAGAGGGAGATGGAGAGGGAGAAAGGAAGGAAAAAAAAAAGGGGAAGGCCGGCGTCGGAGTAGGTGGCCGACGCCGAAAGCAGCGGTGGAGGTGGTGGCCAGCGATGAAGGTGTGGTTGATCGGGACGGGGGAGAATGAAGAAGAAAAAATGAAGTTTTTTGTGTATTAGATATTTTGAAATATGTAGGTTAAAAATTTTAATAAGTTTTTTTGGATTCCTGTAGGTAAAGTTGTTAAAAAACTAGTAACTAAAAAACTTGGCCAAAAAATTCGATTCCAAACAGGTCCATTGTTACAGTAAAATATTTCAAAAACATCTCTAGAAATAGCTCATCCAAACGGATCATATTTCTTACCATGTGACTTTAGAGTACCAAATAGACAAACATTAAAGGGAAAAAATTACTTTATAATTTGAAAACATGTTAAACAAAATTTTATTATTTGTTTGTATTTTAAAAAAGTTTATTGTTTATGGTTGCAATTATTATATGTTGTTCCTTTAAAAAAAGAACATTTTCATTTTTTGTCCTTATTTTTAACATATGATTATTATTCTTACAATTAAAAAATTAAAAAATGAAAGGGCATTATTGGAAACAAATTATTTTCTCTTTCCTAAAATGAGTATTGTAAACATATAATTTGAATTGGTTTGAGAATGCTACAAAAATTTGAAAATAAGAGAAGTAAATGATATTTTTAAAAGTTTAAGGGTGCTAAGTGAAATTATCAAAAATCTCAAGGGAGGTTTATGAAATTACTCCATTAAATGGAGACGCTAATGTTTTCCAACTAAGAAAGGAATGCAGTAAATGGTGTTTATCAACCTGGAGCAAATATTTTCTCTAATGAAACTACAGTGTTTGGATTGTAAATTATTTGAGATAATTTTGTGAAAAAAGCATTATAGCACTTTTTTGTTTTGTGTCTCTTAACAATCAGTAACCATGATGTTTTGTTTAAAAGAATCAATGCCTGTTATAGCAACTTCACTGTTGCTTTTAGGCAGTGGCGGAGCTAGGAATTGCAATTAGGGGGGCGAGTCTCCGTTATTTGGACAAAGTCCAAATAACTTTCAAACATTATTATTTGGGTCCTTAGGAGGGGGCAAAGTGAAAATTTTTATCAATATTTTGGGGGGGCAAAACAATATAAGAAAATTTTTTTTTACTTAGAAATTTTTTTATAACAATTGGAGGGGGGGCAAAGTGAAATTTTTTATCAATATTTGGGGGGGCAAAACAATATAATAAACAAATTTTTACTTATAAATTTTTTTTTAACAATTGGACCGCCCCCCTTCCCTCCGCCCCTGCTTTTAGGCCACCTCTTGACCTTTGATGATCTCCATGAAGTGCTTTCATGGTTTACAATTTTGTCAAGTGTAACCACAAGATTGTATTACATTAATTGAAATTTTTTATTTTGCTCAAAATCTCCTTGGTTTTATTTCCTCATTTCGTATATAAAATTCCCTTTTGAGTTGAAGCATTGGAAGGACCTCAAGAGTTGCCGGCTTTTGAGGTTTCTTCTGGGATTAGGTTTATAAAAGCCGAATTTCTAGACTTCAGTTTAGAAAAGGTCAAGAGTTGAAGCATTGGTGTTAAACTAAAATGTTGCAGTTGAATAGTAGCCTATTTTAGGCATTAGACTGCTAGTGGCTTGGTGGCTCCTAGCTAGTTGACAGCCTTTCTAAGTGGAATTTGGTATTCATTCTAGTTTCTGGGTACAAACCAAACATCCAATAACAGCATACAATTTTTTTTCCAGACAGAAAAAGATGATGGGACAATCATTTGACTGGTTGAAATTATAAAAGGGACAAGACAAAGGAATTCTTTGGATGTTGTTTTCAGGATCCAGGCAGGTACATGCATCTAATATCGTGCATGACATGTATTCTTAGGTGAATGATTGCTCTGGGAATCAAGGCACCTCCCGGGAGCCATTTCCTCCATGAATTCATGGGGCTGTCTTATGCACAAAAGTTCCATTTCCCTAGAATAAATCCTCTGCGCTCCGTCCGCCACTACGCTCATTTCATGTTACTTGTCCAAACTACTTTTGAACAGCATAGAATTCCTATTAAAGAACAATTATAAAAAACCAACCCCCTCTAAAAGAGTTAGTCACCACATTAATTGTGAGGTGGGAGAACCTTACCTCCCATCAATGCACCTCTATATGAGTATTGTTCTAAATTCATACGGATGCGTGGTGTAATTTGGTCTGATGGTGGTTCAGTTTTCATTAGGTTCCCTCGACTCAGTTGAACCATCTCCTAGAATAGGCTCCCCCCAAGTAGGAATAGGACTGTAGGAGTAGATTAGGTTAGATTCGATGTGTCGTTAAGACAAAGAAAGTAACTATAAAAATTTTTTTCCAAAAATAGTAAACTATATATTAAATGTGAAGCTCAAAAATTTTTTTAATATATAAATGGTCTGTTTGACAAGTGTCTAACGGGTACTAATTAAGAGAGATCAATATCGGTTTTGTAAACAACTAAAGTTAAATAGGAAAATTATTTAAATATAAGGCAACACAATGCATATCAGCATGTGCATTCATATGTTAATTTGGTATAACACATACATTTGAAAATTTTCACTTTCACAAATAGTTTGTATGTATTGTTGCACAGAATGTTTACTCATTCGCTCTTATAGTACCCAATTACAAAGTTATCTTAAACCTTAATACAAAATGTAATTAATTGAACACCTTTGGCCAGCCCTCTCCTAACATGTTTGGATAGCCAATTATTTGTCAAGATTTATTTGCTTGTATCATTAACACATTTTCAATTACCTTTTTATCTCACATATATCACATCATTCAAAAAAATTATCCCAAATAACCAAAAATTATCTCAGAAATTTCCTATGGCACCCCTCGGAATTTCATTGGAATGAAGGTTTGATTCCCGAGGGCTGGAGCCTGGCAAAAATAGGATCCACAGGCAACAGCTTCTAGCGATTTACGACAAAAAGAAACCCTCAACGTGCAAACACGCTTTGGCCACCAAACTACGAACACTAATCAGCATTAACCCTACTATTAAATCTAATATAATGAGCTGAGCACTCTATTTTCTTTGTGATTAGCTTGATTTTTGAGACACAATATAATTTGGGTCATGGTGGCACTTCATTGTCCATAGCTATTGAATTTTGAAGAGGCAAAATCGTCCAACTCATTTTATAAGCAATGAGATGATAATTTTCTTTTTTTTTTTTTTTGATAAAAGGGTTAATTTTATTTTAATATCTGCAACGTAATTTGGATGGTTTCAGTTTGGAGATACTAAATGCACATAATCAAGGAATCTTTAGTCAAGCACATGAGAGAGAGAGAGTTTTTTCTTTTAATTGGTGGCTTGTTCTTAACTGATTTTTTGAAGTCAAGATGCTTTAAAAGAGAAAAAAAAAAAAAAAGAAGTCAATATGACAAGTTAGAAGATACATGCTTTATGGGTTTCTTTGTAAGTAAAAAAAAAAAAAAAAAAAAAATTGGTTTTTTCAAAAATTGAAAATCAAACCCAAAAATCAGAAATAGTTGACAACATGCTACAAGACCGACCCAAGGATATCGGATCATAGACAAAAATAATTAGATTAACTAATCAAGATTTAAACAGGAGTAGGCCTACATGACTTTCTACTCGTTTGCAATTAACAACTATGTCCAATAGCAGCCACTCAACCTCAATGTAATTAACCCAATTTTTAACCACTTGACGTTGGAAATCAAGCGAGTTTCTCCACTTGATACTATCTTGCCAGTCATTTTCAGCCTGACGGAAGTTCTTCAATACAGGGAACGAAGGAAAGTTGGCCACCGGTCTATTTCACCTGGAAATTTCTGAATGGCATGCATGATTCAGGTCCTTGCTTTTCCTTTGCGGCCAAAATAAGCGTATACATCCCGTATATAGTTGTTCTGTCGTTACGTAACTGGTATGCAAGTTTTCCTTTTCCATTCTGTTCTAAGATTAAACTCCTAGCATCCTGTCTCCTGCCACATACCATTTCTGTTCTCATGAATAAAGACATCTCTCTTCCACAAAATTTTTTCCAGAAATTAGAACTAACATAAAAGAATCCTCCCACCGATGTGCCTACAGTTGTGTGGCACTCCCATCTATATATGTTTTTTCTTTCTCTTGAATCAACTATTAAAGCTAAATAAATAATTTCTCATTTTACCAGATATCACATTAATCCCTCGTATTTGTCTAATGAATAGCATTTGGGTTTTTGCAAAACCAATGTGCCTGCATTTTTGCATGACTGATACAATTGTTAGATGATGTATTGTTAATACACTATCACTTAATGGAATGGTTGAGATATATATTTGGTGTTACTTTTTTTTTTTTTTTTTCAAAGTTTAAGTAGGAAGTCTCGAAATCCGATTCCTCTCGCTTACACCGTCTTCTACGACCCATCCTTCCCCTCAAAATTAGTACGTATTACTTTTTGTGAGTGACAAGTCCAGGAAAAACTTAACATAACTACTATTTACCAAATTCTTATATATAAGAAAAGAATAATACCTTCAATTTAACACCACCCAACGTGAGAATTGAATTACTTCTTGTGCTGGACCAATTGATCCTCCAACATGGTTTGTCGTAGCCACGATTACAGCCAATTCCAAGAGTTGCTGCCCGTTGAAGGTGCTAGGTTCCACATCTCCACTTTCATAAACAACAAAAAGAAATAATTCCATGGTTCATATGATTATCTCATCTTGACAGGTCGGCAGCATTTCGACATTCATCGTTTGGCCTATTGGCCATTCACATTCTCATCTTGACAAGAAATTGCAAAAAATAAATAAAAATCCATGTCCACAACCTTTCATGTTGTCCTACGTAAACGCCAAAGACTCAGGTAAAAGTTACATTTAACGTCTCTGTTTGATAATACCTTCATTGCATGTGAAGATCATGCAACCCTTTTTTTTTTTTTGTTCTTTTCCTCTTCACTTATTGAGAAAGAATTTACCTATACTTAAATACATTCGTTTTTCATAAAGTTTGTTTGAAAACATAAAAGAATAATTATTATTGATCCTTAAATAACTTCTTAGCTTGAGAAAATACATATCTTACAACGATCACTTCTAGCTAAAGAACTTTTTTTTTTTTTGGCACATAAGAGGTGAGATTCAAAAAACAAAAAAGACTTTTAATTTCTGAAGGTCTCAATTTTAGCCATAACTAAAGAATATATACATATCTTATAAGAATATACCAGCACTTTTTAGCAGCGCATATGAGCTTCGAATATTCCACTTGAGTACAAAGTCCAACTGAATTCAACAATATAATAGGTTGTGTTTGGATTGCATTTTTCTGGATTTTTTGTAAAAAAATTACTGTAGCGATTTGATTTGATGTATGTGAAGTAAAAAGATGATAGGAAAATGTGTTCACGGAAAATGTAGTAATTTTTGGACGAAAAATGTCTGTCCAAACACAACTATATACTATTGCTAATTTGGAACTGAATTTTGCTTAACAAAGAAACCAAAATCAAGCTTGGGATATAACTTTTTGCTGATATTATATGTAATTATGGGACTACAAAAACAAGAACATGAGACTAATACCGCTCATTTAGAAAAAAGGAAAAAAAGGGTAAGTAGAAGCTAGAGCCCCTAGCTCACATGAACAAACAATTAGTACTAATTGCAGCCACTCAAATTCACCTTTTGTCAAATTGCATCGACTTTGTTCGATATTCGGCCAAAAGTAAAAGTTAATTTGTTCGTCCAAGAGACAAATAAGTTTGCATTGATTTACGTATTCTCCCACGACCTTTGAAAATAATGAAAAATAGAATACTTTAATTGCGTTGGTTTCAAGTTTATAATTCAAATTAAAAAAAATTAACCATTTACTATAAATCAAAGGACATGCAGTATCTGACAGATTTCTTGCTATTCAAACTCCCAGATCTCAGGAACATAAAAGAAGAAACATAATTTTCTTTTTATTCTAATTTCTTCGTCATCATCCTCAAAAATCAAAATTCCTTGAACAATTTCCGGACTTGTTCCAGTGTGACAAAGAGCACCACTGTGAATGGTCCCTGCCTTGAGATTGTGGGAATAAACCCCTTGTAAAGGGCCAGTGGGCCCTCAGCCTTGATAGTTTTCATAGCACAATCCACGGCTCCACTGTAAGGTGGGGCCATCCCCGGCTCGACCTTCATGTTCATCACCCTAGTCTTGATCACGTCCACCGGATTCGACGCCACCGCCGCCACGAACCCCGCGGCGAAGCTGGCGGTCACGTGGGTCCCAAGCCCATCCTTCATCAGACCCGTTTCCAATATCGATTCCTTGATCTGATCATATGATGCCAGCTGTGATGCCGTCACCACCATAGCGCGGTTCACCGTAAGGGATGAACCGCGCCACAGGCTGCCAACTCCCTCGGTTTTAGCCATTTGACCAATCGCGTCAACCACGCTCTTGTAATTGCGCCGCAGATCCACCGGGAGCCGACCATCGGCTTGCATGCGGACCATGGCCACGTCAGCGGGGTTCCCGACGGCCGCTCCAACCGCGCCGGCGATGAGCCCAGCAGCGATTTTTCTATCCAGAGGCATCTTGTTGGTATGTGGGTCGGTCCATTTTTGCTTCAGAACATCATAAAGTCCCATGCGGGTGGTGGAGTAAAGAGTCTGGCGGAGGACGGTGGCGGAGACGCCGGAAAACAACGCGGCGACCCCTTCTTGCTGGACAATCTTGACTCCCACGGCAATGGGTCCCACGCGGGGCGGCGGCGGACGAAGAGATGGAGAAGGGACGTGAATGTGAGGATGAGAAACCTGACCAGCTGCAGGGTGGAAGGCTAGAGCTGGTCGGAGCGCTTGAGCAGCCGGTTTGGGGACGGGGGATTCTCCCTGAAGTTGCATTCGGACCTTGATGAGGTCCAGCGGGTGGGTGGAGCATCCAGCCACTATTGAAGCTATGCCTCCTTCAAGAAAGCCTTTCAAACCCATATTTTCTTCTTTTGTTGAACTCAGAAAAAATGAGTAGCGTTTTTCTTGATTCCTTTCTTCTCCTTGTTTGTTTGGGTTTAGTGTGTGTGTGGTTTTTAATTTTTAATTTTGTGGGGTATTTAAGGAAAAAGACTAGGTGGTGGAATAGCTACAAGGTACGAGCAGAAGAAGACCAGTTGGAATTAGAGGACATCTCACTGGAAACCAGGAGATGGGAATGGAGGCCGCAGGCGACGGAGGAGAAGTGTGGGACGTTGGGTCTCTGAGACATGTGCTGGTAAAAGGGGAAAGAAAATTGAAGTGATTGATGGTTTGAGGGGGAAGGGAGGAGAAAGGTTTACATATATATAGTGGGGGAAATTGGAACTATTTTTAGGAAAAAGGAAACGAAAGGAAAATGAAAATGGGAAATGAAGGAAGTTTCTTGCGTAGTAGTAGAATTTAGGTTGAATTTGTTTACGCGGTTATGGGGTCAGAGACTAATTGTCTAATGACCTAATAGAACGCTACCACATCCTGCGCTTTGCAAATTGGCCAACTGGCGGAGTTCTAAGGTTATTGGTTACTGTTAAAGAAGAATAAGGGGGTCAGTACGAGAATTCATGAATTCGTGTTGTTGCGGGCTGTGGCCAACAAAGTTTTTTCTTTAATGCCTTTAACACTTTTGTAACTTTTTGCTTTTTGCAATTTTTTAAGGATATATCTAACGGGTGTCCAATAGGCACATTTTAAAATATAATTCAAGTGTTAAATTTTTTAAAAAATAAAATTAATTAAAAAATATATATAAATAGGAGAAGGGAAGGCAATAATTATCAATATATACATGCACACGCGCGATATGTTAGATGAAATTTAGATGTGTTATCGAGTATCAATGAATGTCTTAGAAAACTTCAATTTTGTATTCATTTTTGTTGTTTTATTTTTTTTTATTATTATTGGAACTCGTGAATTGTGGATACAACGAGAGCTAGAAAGGTAATTAGCAAATATTTGCACCATTTGCTTTGGCAACTTACCTATTTTGGCTCTTTTTCCTTAAGATAGTTTCCTTGCAAGTTTTCGAGTAATTATGGACATGTACAAGTTTCTCAACTTGAAAAAAGTAGACCAAAAAAAAAAAAAAAGTAAACCTCTTGCTTAACAGGTAGAGAAAGTCAGAATAATTTGGATGCTTCATTTCTCTTTCATACACTAACTTCCAAGCAAAGTAAATATAATTCTCAATTTCTCTCCTAAACCCCAGAATAAAAAAGAATAAAGTGTCGCACATTCTTACCTTTAAATCCCTCTTCTATCCAAATTAATAATTTTGGATCGGAGATTATTTGAAATATTTTTTTTAAAAAAAATATTGTAGCACCTGTTATATTAGCATGTAAGGTATGTGAAATAAAAAATAATAGTTAGAAAGATAAGAAGGTAATTGAAACCACAACTTTGTTTAGCTCTCCATAATCTGGAAGGGTTGCTAATGATTACATGATGAATTACGTCCACAAAATAGAAATTGTTGTCCAACAAGTTGCTTTATTACGACTTGGAATGGTTGGAACAATACTGCGTAGTCTACACAGCGCAAATTTGACCAGAGCAGAGTTCCAGCTGAATAATGGATGCCTTTGGGAACCAAGTCAGAGCGTGACGCATTCTTCTTTTATTTTTCATCTTTTCTTTCCTCCCCAGACCCAAAGCCTGCATACCCGCTTTGTTATCATGCATACGATTCTCTGCCAAAAGAAAAGAACAGAGAGTGGAATAATATCGGATTCCCACCTTGGCCCAATCAAGATAGAAGAGCCAAGAGTCAACAGCATGTTCTTCTGACCTGCCCTAAAGATATTTTTGACCAGTCAACACACACGATCGAGTTTCTGACTGTTGAATGTATGTTTTACACGTAATAATTTCTCGAACAATTATTTTTCAATGCTGAATAAAGTTGAGATTTCAGGATTTAGAGATATTGAATTTAAATTTTTCTTTTTTCTCCGCGCTTTTTAAATTTCACCATTTATAGTAGCTAGCTGATCTTTTTTTTTTTTCTTAAGATCTTCCAGTTAATTACTAGATCGTCAAGTAATCTTCTCTACAATAGATATCTGAACCTGAAAACAATAACGTCTTAAAAGCATTTCTCTAGTAGAAGTTAAAAGTCCAATTCCTGTTCAATAACTAATTGCTACTTATGATAGCAGGCAATCCATGAAAGACTGCCCAAAGTCGCATCATAATTAAATTCATGCATCTGAATATGTTCGTTATAGACGAAAAATATACTGAGCACCATGAAGAGAACTAATTAAGGCCATTATTTGGCATCAAATTTCCATCACTGATTTAAAGTTTCTCCTCAACTCCTGCATCTAGATGACGCGCCCGGTCCTCCAGCCACTACCTAAGATATTACCTCCCTTGAGCAAACCTCCGACCTAACCTCAACGAGTCCATGCTGCAAATCAACAGCTTCAATATTCGATTCATTTTTTTTTTTTTTGGGGTACCCTAATGTCACTATAACGCGTGATTAAGGAATTTTTTTTATTGGATTTGATGAAAGAATAATATGCTTATGCACTTAATCAATATTAATCAAGAGAACTTTAATATCTACCCTTCAGTTAACCACCTTATCACAAGGATTGGAAATACTGAATACTGAAAAATGTGTCGACTGAATAGGTTGTTTATTGAAGTATTCTGAACAATTTGAGGGCATCAAAACATATGCATATAGAGTAATTCAAATAATGGTTTTGTAAAATTTCTGCTCATGTAGATACACAGATCGCTTGATGATTATTTGCCATGCTAACTTAAAAAGGTTAATTTAATAGAGACGATTTATAAATCATGTAAATAAACAAATCTTGGGTTTAAATCTCACTGAATGTGAATTTATTAGTTACCATCCCACATTTTCTAATGTTATTAGCTGTAATGTTGTTGATCAGTTTTAATCTGTGTGTGCTCAGTATTGTTGTCATTATTGTGTGTTAATTTTAATCATATAATTAAAGAAAAAAAATTCCCAAGTAATTGGCCCATGGAAGAAGAAAACGTCACTTGACCACGTTAAAGGACACCAATTCCATCAGGTAGATGAGGCTAATGGCAACTGTCAAAAAGTTTGAGAAAAAATGAGGCTGATAAAATATGTTAGTCGTTCACATTATCATTGAAATTAAATATGGTCATAGACTGACGGGGCCGTTAACCCTTTGATTGCAGCCAAATGTTAAGCTTGACTCCACCGTGTTTGCTAACCTAATTCATCACTTAAATTTAGTGTATTCAAATTTTAACTTATTTCGACACGTTTGATAACTAAAAATAAAATATTTGAACTAATTAAATGACGCTGAATTTTTTAAGACAAAATTTGGATAAAAAAAATAAGTGATAAGCTATTCACTTATCACTTAATGTGACATACACTCAAATGTACTATTAAATTTGGTACTTAATAATTTAGTAATTTGCTAAATTTAGATTTTAGATTTCAAATCTCAAATTTCAATTTTATTAAATGCACCCTTATTTTCCAATTCCCATAAGTCACTACTCCAGACTTGAAAGGAAATGCAACCTTTTTCATGAACAACAAAGGCTATGTCAACACAAGTTGGTCCAATTAATAAGAATGAATCACTTTTTTACACAAGTTGGTCCAATTAATAAGAATGAATCACTTTTTTACAAAAGATTATGTATGCGAATCCCGCCGCCAATGTGAAAACTGTGTTGGTAGGCGATCTGTAAAAATTTCTGTAAGCGATCTATGGTTCGGGAGGTATACACCAGTATTGATTGGAGCTGAATGTACCCAAACATTTTTCTTGAAAAAAAAAAAAAAGAAAATGCTACGTGTCAAGAGGGTGGACCTAATGCATTGGACTTATTGATTGGTGAGTTGTTGTTGGCTGGATTGCCCAGTTCACCAAACTGGTTGGAGGGATGGCCGAGTCACCGCGTTAGGGTCGGTCTTGAGACAATTCAAAAGTCAGAAGAGGTATATATGGGGGAGGGGGACAGAGCCACAGAGGGAGAGGTGGTCATTGACTTTCTCCGGTGAGGTCCCCTTCCAGTTCCCATTTCAGGTTCTCCGATTAATGTGGACGAAAAGTTGTCTTGACTTGAAAGCCGGAGAAAGAACAAGTGTTTAACGGTCAAAAGTGAAGAACTACTAGAAAGTAGTCGGTGAGATTGTAAGAGCAAACGGAAGCCGAAAAGGTAAAAGAGTCGTCGCCTGAGAGATTCGAACTCTCGCGGGGAAACCCCATGTACTTAGCAGGCACACGCCTTAACCACTCGGCCAAAGCGACGTTGGGGATGGAGACAGCGAAGCGAATAAAAAATTATAGTTTTCAATAGTATTAGAAAGCAAAAACAATTCCTTGCATTTGTGCTTGATTTACTAGGAAAGTGTGGTATTTTGCTTATTTTGGCTCATCAGCACATGCAAAATTTTTTTGTGAAAAATTTACTTTTTTCACATAAACTTGAATAGATCATGTTTTTATAACTTATTTCTAGTTCTATGTTTAGTACAAAATGAAGGTTCGAATGAAAAGACCATCATCTTAGTTTGTTTTTTTTTTTTTATTTTCATATTTAGTATGAGACTTTTGGATTGAAAAGGGGCATTTTTGAGGAGTGCCAATCCAATTTAATCATGAAAAAACCTTTAGTTAGCGAATCACATCTCTTAACATCATATTGATCTTTTACATTTTATTTTGCAGTAAGCCTTGATAATTTAATATTAAAATTCACAATGACATATTTCTTTGCATGGTGGTCTTCTTATTTTGGCATGGACATCATTTGAATATGTATTTTCATACTTTTGTTGTCCTTCATTAAAAAACCTAAGAATTGCTCGTTGACAGAGGAAATACTACTTGCATAACTTGAGCAAAAGGAAAAGAGAAATATTATTTGCACTCATTTTTTGTTACTTGCACTAGCATAATTTGTTTTATTATATGTTCTAACAAACAAAAATTATATGATTAAAATAATAGTGGGAGTGTAATTAACAGAAATGGCGCAAATAACATTTTCAAGGAAATTCTCAAAATGTAGGTATTTAAGCCAAATTATGCATATGTCGTTCTAGGCTAACTTCTTAAAGTTACTTTTTAATGGATGGAAGTGCATTTTCCAAATTTTGTCTATTCGAGTAACAAATCACAAATGTGGGGTAACTTTTTTTTTTTTCCCCCAAATATCCCCATCCTTTTGCGCCCTCAATCTAAAGCGTCCCATATAATACTCAAGAGTTCCACGCCTCGATGTTTCTAAAGAATATTTTGTTGCTTGCATATTTTAAAGCGTGCTCTATAATCCTAAAGACTATTTTGTTGCTTGCATATTTTTCTGTCCTCAAAATTGAGCATAAAAAACAAAGAACGAAACCTTAATCGAATTCCACCATCACGACAACGTTTTAGATGGAAAGAAATTAAGGTTTTTGCTGATGCAGGCGGCTGCTTCTATGCGGATTCTCTCAATCCCTTTCAAGAATCTGAACAAAGCCCTTCTTCTCCATCACAATCTTCAGAATCACCGTCACCGTTTTCTTCCCTCGTTCTCCGTAATTCAGACAAAACCCTGTATTTATCTAACGCCAATGGCCACCATTAGCAGCAATAGCATCACTGCGTCTGATTCTAATCCCAATAATAATAAAAAAGGTGGTGCCTTTACCACAATTAAAGAAAGGGTCACATTTCAGACAGAGATAAAGAAGAGTAAATTTATCGCCATTGCTGGCACCATCTCTAATGAACGCTCTGCTCAGGCCTTCCTCACTGAGGTATTAATAATCACTCCTTCCTCTCTTCTTTCTTGCATTTTACTTTTGGTTTTTTTTATTTTTTTATTTTTGCCATTAAAGACTTATTTTTTGTTTTGTTTGGAAATAAGGTTCGTGACCCCAAGGCTACTCATAATTGTTGGGCATATAAGGTACAAAATTTGATCTTTTCCGGTATGATAGTTATTAGTGATTCTTGGGGTACTTGAATCAATTATGAGGCTTTTATTTCTCTTTGCCCCTTTTGTTTGTTGGTTGTTTTCGACGCAAATGCAGTTATTTGTGAATTCTAGGTTGGGGATCAGTTTCGGAGTAATGATGACGGTGAACCATCTGGTACAGCAGGCAAGCCAATACTTTCTGCAATTGAATCTTCTGGGATTGATAGAGTTATGGTAGTCGTGATCAGGTAGACAAATGTTGCACATTTTTTGGGGCCATGCTATTGCTTTTTTCCCTTTGGCTCTGATTCAAATGTTTCTTTTGTGAATGAAATGTAGAGAGTGTTGTTTTTACGTAACAATTTTCATTTTTTGATACATGCATTAAGTTTTTGACATCCATTAGTCTGTTATTTGGCTTTTCTATCTAGGGAGAGAAGCTATTCAAGATGTTCATCTTTTTGCATTTCATAATTTAGGTACTTCGGAGGTATTAAACTTGGCACCGGAGGTTTAGTCAGGGCTTATGGAGGGGTTGCTGCTGATTGTTTGAGAAATGCCCCCACTTGTCTTGTCAAGTCCAAAGTAACAACTCATCCTTGCTGGCTTTTACATTCTCTAAAACTTGTGCCTATTGAATCAATAGTAGTCTAATTCTATAAGTTTCTTTTCCACTTCGTACTTTGCACATTGAAATCTGCTTCATGAATTAAATATTGTGACAAGGATCTTGATTTGTAGGTTCCAATGGGCTTGGAGATTCCATATGACCTTTTGGGGGTTCTCTACCATCAGGTAAGATTCAGAGGATTTATAAGTTCTCTTCTGGTTGTGTTGCTGGCTAATTAACTGTCAAATATTGTCATGACAAATCATGTTTTGATTGTCATTTTGACATGTGGAGCATACGTCAGTTTTTCATATATTACCAGTTTGCTAAATGTCATCAATGCATTGACTTGTTTGATGAGGTTGTGATTAGTGCATCTCAACATCGTAAACAGTTGTCTCACAAATACACCATTTGTGTATCTTGCAGCTACAATCATTTCGGGCTGAAGACATTAAGCAAGATTATGACACTGGAAAAGATGGTGTTACCATGGTAACCTTCAAAGTTGATTTTGATCAGATGGAGAGTTTGGAGGAAGCTATCAAAGTTAGCTGCGGCAGAGATATTGTTTTTTTCAAGCGCTAAGACAAGGCTTAAGAACTCTTCTGGTTCTTTAGTATGACCCTTTTTTCTGAAGAGACTGCAACCTCATCACCCTTAAGGCTCGCATCATGGGTAATATTCTTTCCTTTGCCTCTTACTATTAAACGATCTTATTTATCTGATGCTTCTTCTTGTTTAAATTGACTAAGCTTACTTGCAAGTATGGTGTATTTCATAAATATATCTTGCCGTGTTTCAGTTATTTAAGGACTAATTTTGTGCAACTTGTTCATTGGCATAGACTTAACTTATAGTATAAATTTCTTTTCTTAAATTCAATTATGGAGTGAGAAAATTTCTGGATGTCTTTCTGCTGACTATTATAGTCGAATAACATTTTATGAACTAATTAAAAGAAAAGCAAATAACTTCAGCAGGAAGATCTATCAAGTTTGTTATGTTTCTCATATTCAATCGTACTTGTAACCACATTTCCATTGGCCATCTTTTCCAAATTTTGTGTTTTCAAACCACTCCTTTTGATTTGATAATCAGCCTTGAGTTGTATGATTCTCGTGACTAATTGGGATGGTCAATACGACTGGCTAAGTATATAATGTGCATTTAAATGCGGATTTAACTAATGCAATCTTTGGTTTCTCAAACATATCATCCGGCACCCTTTCTTAAGTCACTTTTGCAGAAATGCAAGCTTACAAGTAGTGTCGTTGAAGTCTGATGTGAAATCTATTTGTTTTATGCCTCATTTTAACTATTTTTGGTTGCCTTTGACTGTTGGATTTTACTTAAACAGCTGTGATAATGGTATTTCTTTGTCTAAGAAGACCACCATTTGAGTGATGAGTGACTCTCCAGTCTTCAGCGACGTGTCTGAGTTCCATTTTATCTTCTGAGAGCATCGGGCATCAAACTTTAGTAGCATGACTCCTGAGACTGTATACATCTTGTTGTAACACATGCTTGTACGGATGTTCACCGACCCAATGCAGCAAAAATGTTTTTGATTTGCGTGTAACTGTTCTAAATGTGAAATACTAAATCTTTGTTTTCAGGTTAGTTTCATATTCTTTGCTTCTGGATTTCTTTTGCTGTTGTATCCTGCTTTAAGTAAATGATGAGTCAAAGCCTGCATTTCCTTGTCAATCTTAGAATGTCAGCGCTACTTGGAAGAAGTGACATTAGCGATTTGATTTGATTTGCTTACTCGAGTTTGGTCCAATGAGATTATAATTGCAGTTCGACGAATTTGTGATTGAAGATGTTGAACCGTTTTGTCATGAATTTCAGCAATCACAAAAGTAATCTCGCTGATCAACTTCAAGGAAAGTGTATTCTGCCACCCACATTGGAGGACATAAAAAGTCTGTAGCACCTTTCTTCATCCATCGCCCATTTTCTATGTAGGTATTAGCTCCCGAGTCCTCCCAACTCCCAAGTCCAAAGATGTGCACTTGCATTTGTCAAACCTGATGATGCTTTAGTTCTCTTGTTTCCACGAACAAGCAGAACATTTACTGTGAGAAATTACTTACAACTCTATATGGTCATAGCCCACAAAGCCAGCAATTCCTGCAACTACATTGCCTCCATCAGTGGCATGAATACGTACCCTGCCAATTACACTCGATTTAATTTTTTTTTTCTGATTTTATGTGGCTTTCGTTGTTTTTTCTTTAATCGAGTGTACTTTCCAATTATCTCTCTGGCTTCCTACTTCCTACTTCTATCATGAATGATTGGTCTGGTGTTGCTATTTTTATTTATTTCACAAATTTACTTAAATTTTGACTGGAGCATTCAAGTGCAAATATTAAGAGCAAAGACAAACATGACAAGTAGCAGATGTCAAATTTAAAAAAAAAAAAAAAAAAAAAAAAATCCAGGCATGGGATTGAAGGACACTTGTTGAAATTCACATCATCAAATGATGACTGAAACTTTTTATTCCTTACATATGTGCTAAGCACAGAAGCACATGTACTAAGTATTTTATTTTTGTCATAAGATCAACATTCAACCATGTAGTTATTCACGCAAACTTGTACATGGAAGTTTCCTTGATTTATGGCTTGGCTCAGTTCTCATTTTGTACAAAAGCTTGAGCTTCTTCAGGGTTGTAGCAGCACCTGCAATATTTGCCATAGCCACCACAACAGCCGTACCTGCAGTGCCCACCATATCCACCTCCACCACCATGACCACCTCCCCCACCATGACCACCTCCGCTGCCACCACCACCACCTCCATAGCCGCCGCCACCACCATGTCCGCCGCCACCACCTCCATAGCCGCCGCCACCACCATGTCCACCGCCTTCATTGCCATTGATGTCAGCGTTTACTTGGGTTGCTTCAGCTTCATTAGCTACATGGACAACACAACTTTTTAAGTTACAAATACTGTTCACGCATTTAAATCCTGTTTCTTTGAATGGTGCAACTATTACCTGTTCTGCAGCACTTACTACAACCATAGGGGCCCCGACGACCACAGCAGCCATAACGACACCGACCTCCATATTGTTCGGGTTCCTTTGCCTTGTCCTCTGCAAACAATAATTGTCAACCAGGCAAACATTTGTAATTCATCCTATAATCCATACTATTCATTTACGGAGATCGTATGATATTTCTATTGAAAAATAAGAAAATCAAGTTAATGACCGATGGAAATCTTGCAAAAACATAAGCATAGCTACTTGGTACTAGTATTTTCTTACCCTTTGTTCCATCCTTGGGTGTATCAACAGCCATAGTGGAAGAAACGAGAAGAAATAGAGCACATAGAAGTGCAACCAAAATAAACGCTCTGGACTTCATTTTTCCTGTGCTTTCTGGCTTACAAAAGAGATACTGAAGATGTTAGGAAAATACTAGTTCATTCAAGCTCTATTTATAGTGAAGGAAACCAGAAGGATTTCATGATATGTGCTTGAAGAGCTTGATACATTGATTAGAATATGACGTTGGTGTCTAGATTATCAGTAGAAAATTGCAGTGCGGTGGGTTCTTGGCATTTTCTCAATCTGGACTTATGGTTTCTCAGGTTTTAGATGAGTTTTTGAGATATGATTTGGAAAAATTTCATGGCGAAGGGGCTGAAATGGTGACAGGTAGCAAAAGTGCTGTACACCTGGAAACTGATTTCGCAATGGTAACACTACATTGGGGGGGTTTTCTTAGCAACTGCATGCGTGGAACTCGTCAGCTGCTTCAAAGTCCCCTCTTGTTTTCGGCTTTTACTTTTCAAACACACACATACCATAATGGGAAAGTTAAGACCAAAAATTCAAAGGATGATGTACATCCGTTTGGATTTCTTTGGATGAGTTGCGAAACTTGCTAATAATAGTTTAGCATTTTTTTGTAGCTCCTTTCTGATGCAGATAAAATGGAAATGATGCAAGTACCATTGCGGTAGGTGCAGTTCTATACTACTGTATTTGTTACATAATTTTTTGATGCAAGTTTACATCATGTGATTGTACATGTGAGCCATATTTTATTTTTTCTGTACGTTTTGTTCTTTTGCACTCCATCTCGTAAGAAATTCAGTGCAATAACTTGTGTAAATGCATACCATATCATATTATGTAAAAAGTACAAAAATCGACTGTGATAATAATATCAAATCACACAATACATACATGTACCATATCCTAATGAATTATATAAAAATCGTTGAAGTGGTCAACATAGTTATTTTATGTTAATGAGTTGCTTGCACAACTACGACCAAACAGCTCTAGAAGTTACAACAATTAAGAGGACCCAAACTCGTCATTGCTTGAACACACAGCTTGTGTATATTAACTGGTGAACAAAATTCTCATTTAAACCAAAAAACATAAAAAATTTTAATCTATTTCAATTCACTATTGTGATATAAACAGCATATTTATCAAAGATGTGATGACAAGATTTACATCCAGACTACAAAAGTGCATGAAAAGTAATATTCCTCTCATGTTTTGCTTGTCTATCTCTCTCTCTCTCTCTCTCTTTTTTGGGGTCTCCAAGATGAAGTTCCATCAACTTTCACATGAAGCCTGATTTCAATCTAGACAAGTATGTTGCACCTGAATGCTTGGATTGTAAAAGGGACTGAATTGCTACTGCCCCAGTACACAGTTGTCGGTGATAGTAGTCCTTAGTGTTTTCGTTCACAGCCTTAGATTTGCATTTTATTTTCGTCTTTCAGAAAAAAAAGCAATTAATTCAAAGAATGTAACCAAAGAACCGCTTTTATGTTGTTGAGATTAGATTTCTGATGGCTGTCGGTCAAATCTTAACCAGATACTCAGACCCCGTGAAAGAAAGGTTTCAAATAATACGATCATAGTATGAGTAACAGATATCCAATAATACAATCATAGTATGAGTAACAAAGATACAACGCCGCAATCATAGTACGAGTAACATACGAATATGGCTGGAGCCACCAAAAAAAAAAAAAAAAAGAAATGATCGATAATCTTCATGGATTTCCAGACTTCCCAGTAAAGAGATGATGATAAATAATCCAAGTGCTTCGTTTTCAATGTCTAGCTTGATGGTGGTGGTGAGGGGAAAGGTAAAGTAGGAATTGTAGTAGGAATAGAGGGAATGGAAGGGATGGTAGGCAAAGTTGGAAGCTGAGTGCTTGGCAATGGCGGAAATGTGGGCTTTGGCAGTGATGGAAGATTTGTGGGTAATGTGGGCAAAGGGGTAGCTGGCATTGGTGGCAATGTGGCTGTAGGGAAGCTTGGCATGGTAGGCAATGGAGGCAACTTGGGCAACGATGGCATTGTAGGTATTCCTGGCGTCGTCTGCAGAAGGTAGCGAGCTGCGTTAGAAACCTTGATGCTTGAAAATGATAGAGCTAGGATCAAGGACAGAACAAAGCAAACTTTGGAAGATGTAGCCATTGGTAAATGATCCTGTATTGAAATTCAGAAATTAGCAAACACTTTTTTAAGTGTTACGGCAAGTACAAGATGGGTATTTTTCTGGTTTCGAGTTGAGGGACTCGCATATTGTTTCTTGACTCTTATTTATAGATAGCCATAGAGGTGAAAGTGTTTGATCGAATGTAGTTGGATTAGTAGAATTAGGTTTAGTTGGCCTTTCTCAACTAAACTTGGAATTAGTTTGGAATTAGAATGCTGATGAACTACCAACAGTTTATGGTGTGCAAGTGTACACTTGGTTATTAAGAATTCCCCCACAGAGTCTGAAATGGGGTAAGGTCAATACAGGAGAGAAACTTGAGAGAAAAATCCAATCCAACAGCAGCGATACTGAGGCCAACACTTGACGAGGAGAAGGAAAAAAAAAAAAAAAAAGAAAGAGTAGTTCAACTGTATTTGTGATGTGAAGTTGTCCTCTTAAAAAAAAAACAGCTTACTTTTCTATTTTTTTAAATTTTTTTTTTAATAATAAGGGAAGGTTGGAATTTAAAAAGAGGTAGGGGTACATTTCATGGCATCAAAACATAAGTATCCCTCTGTATCTTGAGAGCTTCTCATTTCATACTAATCGATCTCCTATTATTTAGTCGAAGTAAAAGTCCTTGTATTAATACTACTGCAAGTAATAAAAATGAAAGGGATTAAAGGTCAAATTAAAGCATGAGCGACATTCCATGCAAATAATGTCGAGAACGTACATATAACTTGCACGAAATATTCAAATTAAACTACAAACAGACATGAGCAGCCCTTGTACTGCAATGCACTTTGGTTTATTTCCTATTATTTGCATTACAGACTTGGTCACAAGATGCAAAGTACAACAATTGACTTATCAAACATTTATCTGAACTATGTCGAAATTGAGGATTTTATTTAGATTTTTCATGTAGAGAAAGCAGATCTCGCGTTTCGATTCCAAGTTCCAACCATGAATTATCTCGAACAATCACTTCAGGGTTTGAGGCTACACCTGCTGGCATACTTTTTTTTTTTTTTTTGGAATACTGCATCACAATCATCATCATCTTCGCATATTGGGTTGTCAACAACAAGAGTGATTACTGCATGTTCAATCGTCTGCAGGGGAACTTCGCATTCAGTCTGAAGTAATTTTCTTGAGATAATTGTGGCCATTTTCACGTCCATCCCTTGAACCATTGGCGATGACAATACTGCAATTAAATCCCATAAAAAATCGTCAGATGAAAAGCCTTTTTACCAGTCCTTTTTTTTTTTTTTTTTTGAATATAGATTTGAACCCGTCACTTCTAGCTAAGAAGCAAAATCATGTTACCCGAACCTACCCCAAAAAAAAAAACAAAAAATCTAGTGTTACTAAATATATCTGAAGGGTCATCACGGCTGCAACGCATCTTTTAGTTGTTTTAGAGTTTTTCGTGTGTTTTGTTTTCTTTTTAGGTTAAACTTTTATAGTTTATAAATAGGTTTTTCCAGGACTTTTTAACAAGTCTTTTATCAACTATTAATGAAATTTTAATTGGATATTCTAACTGTTGAAAGTTATCTCACATTTCTTATGAATCACTGATTCATACCTAGATTTCATTCGTGTAATAATTTTCTGATGGAGGGTGTTCGTGTAACCCCTTTATTTTTCACACTTTTGCTATGGCATCACTTTTTTTTTTTTTTTTTTTGCAAAATATGTTATTTATCTCTTTAAAACGAATCTTTTGGGTTGTTCGGATGAATTCAGCTCTTAATGCAAGTGGTTTAGTAGTGTTGTTTCACTACTAAATCAAGATTTTATTGGCAAGAGAGACTTAATAAGGTAATTAATCATCAAAGACTTTTAATTTTTTTTAAGTTGAAAGTTTAGACAGCTGGTGAATCTAATCTTTGTTTTTTTTTTTTTTTTTTTTGTGAAGTGAATGTAGTCTTTATTGGATAGAATTTTCATTCTTTCAAATAAAAAAAAACACAAATTCCGCAACATTTTCCCAAATGTCTGTACATTAACACATCATGAGTTTCCAATTTATTTGTGCAGATGATAGAACTTACATATTGAAACTCTTCATTATGCCCATCCCAAAACTTCTTTCTTTTTTTTTTTTTTGGGAGTACACCATTTTAAGCGTAGATGTATTCTGGTATAACGGTTGCTATAGATCCCAAAACTCAAAACTAAAAACTTTTGTCTCCCACATTCATATCTATGACTTAAAGTTATGTTTAGAGTTGGCAAAAGAAACAAACATACGTAAAAAAGTGCTCGTTCATAGTGTCAGAGAGCTCATCATAATTCATAACATAAACAATCCGAATACAATCTCCAAGGCACAATACATGAAATCCAAACTCCGTCTACTTCATAAGATCCCTAGCTAGACGGACTAATGAAACTGTAAAAATTTCAAGTACAAGAAATCGTATCGATAAGCAATCTGAAGGAACGACAAATATGCAAATTCAAACACTGAATCGTGTTCATGTCTAAAATGGTCTAGTTGGATGGCGGTGGAGAGAAGAAAGGAATTGAAGGAAATGACGTTGGGATATTAGTTGGGATAGAAGGAATTGTGGATGGAATGTTTGGCAATGAAGTTGCAGCTGGAATGGGAGGGAGGGCCACCTTAGGAACTGTGGGCATAGTTGGCAATGTGGGCTTTGGCAAAGGTGGAAGATTTGTCGGTAATGTTGGCAAAGGAATACTTGATAATGGTGGCAATGTGGTAGGCAAATTTGGCAGGGTTGTACGAGGCAATGTTGGTATTGCTGGTATCACTGGTGGGGAAGTTTGCAATAGTTGGCGAGCCGCCTGGCTTTCTTGGATGCTCGAAAATGATAAAGCAATGAGCAAAGACAGAAAGAAGCAGACATTGGAAGAAGTAGTCATTTTGAGCACTTGTTTGATTAATGCAGAAGGTAGAAGCTTCAAATTGAATCCGTAGGGGATTAATTTGTTTTGTATTGATTCCGTAGGGGATGAGCGGGTAGATGATGCTTTTTATAGGAAGCAATGGTTGGTCAGAATCGTCAGATGTAGTTGGACAAGTTTGAAGAAGCATTGGTTGGTTTGCCTTCTCAACTAAATTCACTTCTTAGAAACTCAGATTCCTCAACAAAAAATCTACCAAGTAAATAATAAGTACATGTGTTCTACCTGGGATGGAATTTAGACCGCAAATTTGAATTGGTAATCCAAGTTTGGAAGAGCGAGTACAAGTTAGGAAAAGTTCATAGAAAGAATGGGTTTCAAAAAATTGGCAATTTGCATTATGGGCTTCTAAGGTTAATTAACAATCTTGTTCGACTGAGAAGTAGCAAATTTCAGCATTTCTGTTTTATTATCTGAAAATTTGCAACCTCGTTTTATTATTTTTTAAAAAAATTTTGGGCCACTAAGGTTGTTTCAGTTTGCTTTTTGGATGATCTTGGATCACAAATAATCTACAATCCATCATTACTCCAGCAGGTCAGTCTCGTATCATGGGTATCGAACTCAATACAACATTTATGTGAACCAAGAAATATAGAAATTACCAAGATTTGGCCTATACTGATTAAATAGAAAGAGAACATCTTCTGGTTCAATCTAGACCAGAAGTAAATCCAAACATTGACAATGAGTAACTAACACACCAACAATCTCATCCTACTATCAAACAAGGAGAACATGGATTACCTAATTTGACTAATTGGAATAAGGCTTTATTGTTTAAATGTATCTGGCACATAACACTTGAAAAGGATTCTCTTTGGATTGCTTGGGTTCACATTGTGAAACTCAAAAATAAATGTTTCTGGTCTATTTCATTGCCTCAATTTTGTTCTTGGGTTTGGCATAAACTCCTTCAAATCAGATCTATTATACAGCCTTTTATTGTCTCAGTGATCAAAAGTGGAGAAAATACTTCTTTGGTATGATAATTGGCACCATAGAGGGCCATGCTTCACAGCTTATGGACCCAATATGGTGCGATAGTTTGGAAGTACGCCACAAGCTAAGGTTTTTTCTATCATTGAAAATAGAGAGTGGAAGATCCCTGCTGGTAGGAGGAGACCTGTTGAAGTTGATGATTTTGCACAATTTTTTCCTTCTGGATAGTTACTAAGCGAGGGAATGTCAAATATAGTGAAATAGCTGCCCAGTAAATTAGATTTGTTCTCTGTCAAATCTGCAAATGAAGTGTTGAACCATTTCGCTACTGAGGTCTATTGGCATCATCTTGTGTGCTTCAAAAAATATATCCGAAACATTCATTTATCTTGTAGTTGTTGTGTAAGAACAAATTAAGCACAAAGGACAGGTTGGTTAAGTGGGGCATTATGTCTGAAATGAGATATGTATTATGCTATACTGGAAATGAATCTTGTAATCATCTCTTTTTTTAATGTGAGTATGCAACTTATATTTGGTCAAGAATACAGCAATGCTGCTTGCAATACGCGGAACTTATGAATGGAATACTGAAGTTAAATGGCTCAGTTGTCATTGGAAGAAAGAATGTTTTATAAACACAGTAAAAAAGTTGGCACTAGAGGCAGTTGTATATTATATATGGAAGGAGATTCGCTATTATGTGGCATAATGGAGGAATGTATTGAGTACAAGAGACAACTAGTTATTTTGTTTTAGTTGGGATTTCCCCAAGAGATTTTTCTTAAATGTTGATAGCATAATCGGAGTTTAGTTCATTGTAGCAGTACTATTGTATAGCTTAATTGGTTTTAGTCGTACTTTTGTGTAGCAAATACCTCTGCACTTGTGTACATTCATGTTCTATTCAATAAAATCTCTTTTTACGTTAAAAAAAAAATCTCATCCTACTATCTTTATTACAAACAAACTCTTACTACCAAAGAAACCAATAACCAGTAGACAAAACCTTTAAAATAATTGTATTACACGCCTCTTATTGTTTGCCACAATGCTTGAATTTCGTCCAGGCAACGACTAACTTGAATACAATTACCATTATCGTCACATCCCTCTATGGGAGTCAGAGCACAACTAAAACCTATGCATGTGCAATCCGCATCAGAGCCACAAGGAATTGCACAATCCTGCTGAAGTTTTCTTGAGATGCTTGTTGCCAGTGACTTTCACTTCCATGGCTTTCATCACTGGAAAAGATAATACTACAATTAAATCACATTAGGGGAAAAAAGGTTTTGTTAGATGAAAAAGGGTCTTTTTACCTGTACTTTTTTCTTTAAATGGAAAAGGAACAATGTTTTAGTAGGGGAAATAAAAGTGTGGATTTTTAACCCGTGACTTCAAGTTCTGAGGTAAGAATCCTAGAGAAACTCACAAATTGGAAGAATGAAGAGAGCAAATAAGAGAGCGGGCTTGATTGAAGCCTTCTCCATCTAGTATCCACTGTTGTTGATGAGCAGTAGAAACTAATTTTTGTATGCATGAAACTAGTCTATTTCAGGTGAATTTATAGGGGATAAACTCAAACTGGAAATGGATTCGACAAATGAGGTTTGATCGAGAATATGCCAAATAGGTCTTTCAAATTCGGTACAATATAAAAGTTTCCATAGCGGGCAGAATCTCCCGTTAGGAACTTAATCCACAAGAAACCATATAATGTTAATATGTCAATAAATTTAATGTAAAGAAAACACACGAAAATTGAACAAACCGCTTCGCTTTTGATTTTTTTTTTTTTCCCAATTCATTGGCCAGTTTCAACAAGTCACTGCTTGAACAAAAGTACAACCAGATAAAATCAAAACCAAAGAGTAATACAACCGCTAGAGACCAAAATAATAGAGTAAGATGACGGATGTTCACGAATCACAAGCACAAGTTTCTGATTCAGATTATCTTTTTTGTTTGTTCGGTCTCAGAATATGAGTAATTAAGATTTCCACATTTGATGATACTTTATGATACACAAACATATCAAAAAGTGCTTACCACAAAATATACTCCTGGTCCAGCGACTTTTTTTTTTTTTTTTTTTTTTTTACTTCTACTACGATCCCACCATTAATTTAATCTTTACTAAAAGGAATTTAGGCTACAGTAACTAAAGTTCCAATAACCACGTACCTAAACAGGCAAACTTAAGGCTCCTGACAAAGCATTAAGCCTTTAACCGTATAACAAAGTCAGATAGAGCTTAAAGAAACTCAAACAAAGTGTATGATCATATAAGCTTGAAGAAATTGAAACCAAGCGACCTAATAAATAAATAAATATTTATATATATATATATTGAATCCAAGTGTGGGATCATACATTTGGCTAAACGCTGACATTTTAGTTATTTGGAGTTTGCAATTATTATATCCATGTTAATACTTTTTGGTTTTATTTTTTGGACGTCTGTATCAAATTGCTGAAACCAGCATAGCTTGGTTGTCTGTCGTCTATAACTATTGTGGACATTGATTAGCAGCATATTTCCACCATGAATAACTAAAGAAAGAAGTATACCCCTTTGGGACTGGAGCTGACTCCATTACTTTTCAGATGTTATTTGAGAGAGGGGAGGGATTGAGGTATATTGGTTGAGGAAACCAAAGTAGCAAAGGATTTGGGCAGACATGCTTGATGGCAAAGAGGGAGCATATCGTGTGTGTGTGTGTGTGTTTTTTTTTTTTAGGTTTTTGGGCTGGTAGATTATGGCTTGGGTGGTGTTGCAGCATCTCATTCGAAATTTTTTTTTTTTTGGGCAGGTAATTTGAGAAGCATCTGTTTGCCATGCTTCTGGCAATGATGGTAGTGATGGTGGTAAAAATGGATAAAAGTACAATAGTGCTGACAAGAAGACGGGGAGTGTTGGGGAATTTGGGTGAATAATTTTCTGGTTTTTTCTTCTGTAAACAGCCTGTATCTTAGAAAAGGGTTATGATACTCAATTGAAGTTAGCAATGTAGGTGGGTTTAATTATCCAAATTACAAGAGAGTACTGCCTGAAATCGTTAAAAAATTTAAGGAAGGTTTCTAAAATTGACCTTAAATTAAAATTTTACATTTGATGAATGATAGCTGAGTGGTGAGAATGTAATTTACAAAATAAAAAAGATCGTCTGATTTATGTTATATTCTTATTAGACAAACAGTTAGATTGAGATGTGTTGCATATAATCATGGATAAGAATCCAAGTTCTTTTGATTAATGTGTTGTGGGGATGCATGTCATTTTAAAAAGTTGAATAATAAAGTGTAACGAGAGGTGTAATATAAGGCCTCAAGCCAACGAAAGATAGATAAATAAACGAAAGTATCAAGAAACAACAAACAAGAAACTCCTACATGGTATCAATTAAGAACTAGTTATAACATAAACAATCGCAATACAATCTCAAAAACAAACCAAACTCCGTCTACTTCATAAGATCCCTAGCTATACAGACGGACTAATGAAACTGTAAAAATTACTTGTACATGAAATCGTATGATAAGCGATCTGAAGGAACAACAGATATGACAAACTCAAACATTCAAATATCTAAAATGGTCTAGTTGGATGGCGGTGGTGAGAAGAAAGGAATTGAAGGAAATGAAGTTGGGATATTAGTTGGGATTGGAGGAATTGTGGATGGAATATTTGGCAACGAAGTTGCAGCTGGAATGGGAGGGAGGGCCACCTTCGGAACTGTGGGCATAGTTGGCAAAGATGGAAGATTTGTTGGTAATGTTGGGAAAGGAGTACTTGACAATGGTGGCAATGTGGTAGGCAAATTTGGCATGGTTGTACCAGGCAATGTTGGTATTGCTGGTATCACTGGTGGGGAAGTTTGCAATAGTCGGCGAGCGGCCTGGCTTTCTTGGATGCTCGAAAATGATAAAGCAATGAGCAAAGACAGAAAGAAGCAGACATTGGAAGAAGTAGCCATTGGATTGAATACCGCAGAAGGAAGAAGCTCGAAACTGAATTTGTAGGGGAATTCCCAAATATATGTGTTAGTATGTTGTCTGAGTTGAAGGGGGAGGTAATGCTTTTTATAGGGAGCAATGGTTGGCTAGATGCAGTTGGACAAGTTGGAAGAATTACTGCAGGTTGGTTTGCTACCTCAACCAATTTCACTTTTTCGAAGTTCAGAATTCTCATCAACAAAAGTCCACCGAATAAATAAATAATGTGTATATATGATGATATGGAATGACCTGCCAGTTGCTCATTTTTGACAACTGAAATAGATGAGAGGATTTTGATGGACAGGACGTGGTTGTGAGAAGCCAGCATAGAAAAATGTCGATGAACTAACTCCAGACTAGGATGATGACGTGAATCCTTCTATTTACACTAAAAAAAAAAATTTTTAAAAAAACTTCAAAATTTTTAAAATTGGTAACATGATTGATTATAAAATAACTTCGAAAGCCACTTTCAACAAGGAACGCAACCATCTCATAATCTTAAAAATATGTTACAACAAAATATATAGTCGTTGTACGCATATTACCATAATTACGTAGCTAAGAAAACATGCATTTTTAAATACAACTAACTCATCATTTGCCAACGTTTGTTGTGAGTTTGAAGTTAGTAATTTAGGGCCAGCAGCCTGAGTACTCGTTGGGAAAAGACCTGGACGAGTGGATGGGGGGCTTTTTTTTTTTTTAAAAAGGTAGAAAATTAGCGCTTTGGGTTTTGGGCTTGTAAAATAATATAGGGTATATTTAACTAGTACCGAATGGATTGTCATTAAGATAGAATTTAGGAGTTCATATTTTTTAAAAGTAAAAAGTTAATTAAGAAAAATATATATATATATATATATGTAAAATATAAAGTGGGATACCATTATTGTTGGCCACCTTGGTTAATTAAGATTGCCAAAATTGATTTGAATATAATAACCATTATCATCACATCCGGGATCGGAGCACAATAGAAATCAGTGCATTTGCAATCCGCATCAGAGCTACAAGGATTTCCACATTCAAATATCTGAAATTTTCTTGAGATGCTCGTTGCCATTTTCACTTCCATCATTGGGAATGATAATACTGCAATCAAAGGGCCTGTTTATCTTTTTTTTTTTCCTTTTTTGTGAACAAGAAACAATCTTTTAATAGAAGAAATAAAGTGATGATTTTCAACCGGTGAATTCAAGTTATGAAGCAAGAATCCCTTCACCAATACACATTCTAGTCCTGTGCAAGTGTAAATGAGAGATCAAGAGAGAGAGACTAACAAATTGGAAGAAGAATGAAGAGAGCAACTGAGAGAGTGGACTTGATTGAAGCCTTCTCCATCATCTGGCAATCCACAGTTTTGAAACTGATCAGCAGAAATTACGTTTTGATTGCATGAAACTGATCTGTATGGCGGGGTGAATTTATAGGGGATGAAATGGAAATGGGAATGACTTGGACAAATAAGGTTTAATCCAGGCTTCGCCAAGTGTTCTCTTCTCCGAAAGTCAGACACGTGGAATATTTATTTGAGCGGACCAACCTCTCAAACATTAGGGAACTTTATCCCCAAGAATCATCATATTTGTATTATCATGCGAAGGGAATTAAATGAACAGAAAATTCAAGAACATAAACCCCATCAGTATTGATTTCATTCATGCGGTTTTGTTTTGATTTCATGATCATTTGAGAGGCTATTATAACTGTTGTAATTTATGCTGCTTTTATATTATTGGCTGCTATTCATTAATAACTCTTAAAACTGAATCTAAATAGTACGTACGTAGCACCAAAACGATACTAACTGAAGGAAACCCTGGTATCAATTAACAAGTATTCCTATATATTAAAGTAGGGTTGCAAACGTCACAATTGAACTACTCATAAGGTTGTTCAATTAAAACTCGAATTCGATGTTGTTCCGATGGAGCTTGAACAATTTCATGAATTCGAGAAAAAAAAAAAATGGACGAGTTCAAACTTGAACATTTGTATGTGATGAAACCCAACCTGAGAGTTTGTCAAATTTGAGTTCAAGTGCTTTAATTCACGCCGAGCTCGAATTGTTCACTAATTGAGTTCGAAGTGACTTCATTACACCATATTCTTAAAACTGAAAGTAAATACAAACTGTTGCTTTCCCAATCGCAAGCAATGCAACTTGAAAAAGGTCGTGGCTGTTCAATTTGGCCATCATTGTTATTATTTTTCCTCAGAAACTCAGAAGTGAAGCAACAAATATTAAGATTATAGCAGATGCAAAATTGTTCCTTCTTAAAATTACATGGTAGATCTGACTTTTTTTTTGTTAAAGTTTCCGTGTCATTTTTGGCAAATACCACATGGGGACCAACTCGGCGCGAATGTTGTTCCCATCATTGAAACACAACTCATAATTCAAGAGACATATCATCAAATGGAATGGAATTAGCAGAATAACAGAGCACGTAATTCCAGAAAAATCAAATACAAAAAAAAAAGAGAAAAATTTAAGATGTTGCTCTTAGATAGTATAAATATAAAAGGATTCATAACATTAGAAATGGGAATACAACCTGCAGTGTGCAATACAGGGACTCACAATATAATCCAAACTCCATCTGTTTCATAGGATCCCTACAAGGACCATTGTAACTGTGAAAATTTCCCAATTATATGGAAATCATTAGGCTATCACAACGAAGCAACAGATACGGCATATTCAATGATTGAAACAAGTTCAGGTAGAAAATGGTCTAGTTGGATGGTGGAGGTGAGAAGAAAGGAATTGAAGGAATTGACGTTGGGAGATTAGTTGGGATTGAAGGGATTGTGAATGGGATGTTTGGCAATGAAGTTGCAGCTGGTATGGGAGGGAGGGCCCCCTGAGGAATTGTGGGAACTGTTGGCAACGCGGGCTTTGGCAAGGATGGAACATTTGTGGGTAATGTTGGCAGAGGAGTGGTTGGCAATGGTGGCAATGCTGCTGCTCCGGTGGGCAAGTTTGGCAGGGTGGGCAACGTCGGTATTGTTGGTTGTGAGGTTTGTAAAAGCTGGCGAGCCGCGTCTGTTACTTGAATGCTTGGAAATGACAAAGCAATGATCAGAGATAGAAAGATGCAAAGGTTAGAAAAAGAAGAAGAAGCCATGCTGATTGATTGATGCAGAAGATTGAAGCTCCGCTTTGAGTTTCCAAGGTAGTACGATTTTTTTGTGTATTTTGATCAGCTTAAAGGGGAAGACTATGCTTTCTAAAGGAAGCACTACAAGGTTAAGTTCAAATGTAGCTGGACCAGTTTGAAGATGTATAGGTTGGTATGCCTTCTCAACTAGATTTTAGTTGCAAAAATTTTGACTGAGATAATTAAATCCTAAGTTCCTAACAGCATCCACCAACTGAAGAACAGATGTTGCAGCGGAATGACATAAACATCAAAGTGGCAACTGGCAAATGAACAAACAATTTGGATCTTTAGTCGCATGGACAAAGCTACTACAGGGGAATTTTGATCAACTACCTCTCGACTTATGATGAGATCACAAAGGTTAACAACTAAACATCACTTCTCTCTGGCACCTGTATACTCCAAGTCTCCAACAATGGTAGAGTCGGCAATGACGAAGCCAGAAAAAATTCTCAGTGAGGGTAAAAGCAACACTAAAATTTTTTTTACCTACTCTTTTTCTAATTTTTTAAGTAAAAAAATTCACCAACAAATTGAAATGAAAAGCCTTTATTCACCTTATTTCAAATGAAACTTTGTGACCCACATATCTTTTTAAAATAGTAGTTTATAAATCAACTTAGAAGACCATATAATTCTTTCATAAGAAAACTCTCGACGTACATTTGAAATTATATCAAAATTTTATGGATACTATAGGAAATTTAAGGGAGCAGTGGAGGTACCTTAAATCCGCCACTGGGAGTCGGTATTTGGCTTATGCTTAGATGGAGAATAATTAACGAAGAATCATGTTACATTCATCGTACTTGTACTAAAATGCAGAGGATGCTTAGATTTGAATGTATGTGTCGCCATTCTAATGAGTCTCCTGACTAAGAAGAACTCCGTAGATTAGAAACTTCCCCGGGAATTTGGGGACTGAAAAAGGTACTGAATTAGGGTCTGATTGTTTCGACTGGAAAAGTGGGGAGAACAAGATAAAAAAGAAGTGGACATTTTGTCCATGAGAACAGTGGGGGGTTTTCCCAAGGCATTAAAAAAAATCAAAAAGCATTTTTACATTGCCCTTCTAAAATCATTTAAAATTCTTGTTCGAAAGGACGGTTACATCATTCATAATTGAGCTTATTTCAGATTCTTAGTCCATTTCGGATATTATTAGACTACTGTTATTGGATTATTGGTTTTTTTACTTTGATTCAAAGGAGACTCTGACCTTATAAGGAAGAAGAAGGAAAGGAAAGAGCATACGCTAAATCCTCTTTAATTGCAAGGTTTGAGATTAAAACTACAAACTTATACCCCAAATTAAAATTTTGAATCTCTATTAACGACCAACTTGTCTTTGACAAGCTGATTCTAGTGTCATAACACCTCTTTCCAGTAATAGCATGCATGGAACCATTTTAAACCCATCTTTTTGTGTCATGGGTGATTCTCTTTCCTCAATACTAATGTAAATATATATATATTTCCTTATAATAACTTAGTTTTTGTATCCCTTAAAAAACCACGAATTAATTGTAAAGAAAATTAGCCAGGACCCATCATCATCGTACACATTTAATGTGAGATTTTATGATGATTATCATTTATTAAATAGTCTCCAATGATCTCATGCTGATAAATAAGTAAATCGAGAAGCAATAATAAACCTATTCCTAGAAAAGCTATCATTTCAATAGCCGATAGAAATTCAGTGTCAATCTTTTTCTGCTCCTATCATTGCAAATCAAAACGCTTCAGTAGTTGTTCTTAACCAGTTTCAACAGTTTCGTAATCGCAATTATAATGTCAATCTATTTTTGTTCCTATCTTAGCAAATCTTCAGCTATTGTTCTTGTAATCAGGCCAAATTGGTCTTGAAAGTGGAAGACAAGATGGAATGGGAAGAACATCGGCTTTGAAACAACATGGTGTTACGAAAGAGAAAATTCGTAGCATTTTGGTTTTGGGCCTCCAAAATTATTAAGGGACCCAATTGGAAGAACAATTGACGGATTTGGTCCCTTTCTTCCCCCCCTTCAATGAAAAAGTTTGCAACCTAAAGGTCATCTGAATTTGGATTTCGGTTGACATGCAACCCCACCAAAAAAAAAAAAAAAAAAGTTAAATTTACTTCACTTTTTTTTTTTAAAGGTTTTAAAGAACTGTAAATCACCGGAAGAAACAAGGTAAGCTCTTTTAAGTTTATAAGAGTGCTAGCTATGATGTTTACAAGTACATGCACAGCTGGTCAGCATAGAACAAGCAAGCTTATTGTTTATCAAAAAATATTGATTCGTAAATTTGATTTTCATTAGAAATTACAAACAACGCTAAAGATAATTCATGTTGAGGGACGTCCATTAACATGAAAATGAGTCTTCAACCTAAGGTTTAGGGTTCAAGACTTTAAATTCTTAAATTCAAATTTCACTATATATGAGTTTATAATAATTCATATGAATTATTGTACAATTATCATGTACTTATTATGCAATAATTCATATGTTTTCATTTTTATTATTATTGAATTGTAATACATTAGGGATTCCGTTTACTGCATGCGGTCATGGTTTTTGGCAGGTTTTACATGGAATTGTCAAGCACCAAATCCAACTAAGGTACCCAAGTAACGCTTGGCATTTGCCCCATTTTGCATTCAAATTTATTCAACATTCCTTTTTCACCCTATTGTGGAGGCGATTTCCAACGTATGTTACAACCCTCTGATTGATGATTGATGAAGAGTGTCAGGCTAGAATATGCCCTCCAAATTTTATTTAGACTAATTCTTTAATCTACATTCACAATTCATTTGAAAAAAAAAATAAACAGGTTTATAACCACAGAATGAAGATGATATAAACGAAGATAAAAGTTATTTTTACTAATACCCTAAAATAGATCTACAACACACGAACGCTCCAAGAATACAATGGATGAATACAGAAATGGAAATGGTTTACAAATCGCCAAAGGACAAATACATGTAACCAATGCGTAAAAACGACAGAAATACTACACCAAGCCATGAACATAAGATCAAACCGAACAGCTCATGAATCTACCAATATGGCGTAATGAAACCAAATGCAAGAACTCGAGTCTCCAGCACTAGTGAGATGGTGGTGGTGCTTGGACGGGGATTTTTGGAATGGATGGCAGTGGAGGTAGAGTGAACTTGGGAACAGATGGGAAAGATGGTAGAGTGGGTTTTGGCAAGGATGGGAGCGGAGGTGTGCTTGGCAAAGTGGGCTTTGGCAGTGGTGCAGCAGCGGCTGGGATTTTAGGCAATGTGATGCTTGGCAAAGGTGGCAATGTTGCCTTAGGAATGCTTGGAATTGAAGGCAATGGAGGCAACCCAGCGGGTTTAGGCAGCGATGGGATCGTAGGCATTGTTGGAATCAATGGTGCCTGCAGCAGGTGGCGGGCTGCGAAACTCATTTGGAAGCTTGAGAAGCAGAATGCTACCGTGAAGGAGAAAAGGAGACAATGGTTCAAGGCAGCCATTGTTTGATCAAAAGCACAAAAAGAGTGCGGCTAAAAGGGTTTGTACTTTCTTTTGTTTTGAGTTGAATGAATTGATTGGAACTGCATTGGCTATTTATAGTGAATTATAGATTTTGCGTGTTTGGAAAGTTCAAAGAGTTGGATAAAATGTAGTTGTGAAGAAATGGAGGATTTCTATTGTTAGTTCAACTTCTCAATTGATTTCAAACATAGGACAACATTCTTGATGAAGGTATGTGTATGGCTTGGTTGAGAAAAAACATGGAGTGGGTCTTACGTAATTTAAACAAACAAATGAGAGGGAGTGACTGCAGTCGCGGGTCAAATAAGAGTTAGAAATTGGTAATACATTTGCTCCAAAATTGAGAAAAAGATAAGCTAGTGTTTCATATGATTAAACTACTAAAGGCTAAAAACATGTGCCTGAAACAGTATAGTCTAGTCTGATAGGAGCAAATGTTAATGATTACCTTGGATTCTAAAGTCCAAAAACAAGAAATCAGTGATTAGGCTCCCCCAACCCCACTTTTCTCTTACTCTAAGTCGAAGTCAAACTTTTGATTAGAAAAAGGAAAATCATTACTAGCTCAACCCTGTTACAATTTTTTTTTTCCCTTCAAAAAAAGGAACATGTTAGTAACTCAAGGAATCATTAGAAACAACCTGCAAAACGAAGAATTCTACCAAAATAATTTAAACTTTTACCCCTTTCATAATTCACTCAGAGCTCGCAATTTTGCTTCTCAATTAAAATTAAAAGGAAACACGAATGAAGATCTCGCAGCGCAGGCAGTACTACTTTTTAGATTCATAGCACCAGCTGGGAGTTTGACATTCATACATAACTAGGATAAATCTTCTACCAAATTGACACTTCAAATTCTCCTACCTCATCCATGATCACCTTAGCTCACTTTTCAATTTCCATGGGGTCATTGGTCCCCATCCCCAACATTAGTATGGACCATTTTAAACAGGTGGCACCGTCAAGATTCAAAAAATACAAAACCCTAAACTCATATATTCAGCAGTGATAGAGACGAGGCCGCTTGTTACCCGGCAAAGCCTGGCCAGGAGTAGGCAACATGATAGACCTGTCTACAACCACTTTCAGTGCTCTCCTTATTGTCGCCAGCCCTTCTTCTCCAGCTGCTGAAGCTTGCAGCCAAAGCACAGTTTTTGTTCTTCCCCCAACTGTTGCCATTTCTGCCTTCACCACCTTAGCTTTTACTGCGTTTAATGCCCTCTTTAACTCTATCATCATCTCCGGTCGGTCCTCGCAGCATAATGTTGCCTTTATAGTCCTTGAATCTCCATCATCATAACATAACTTGAGTTCATCAGTTTCACTAGGAAACATGAGTTTCATTGCTGTGTTGGACTGATCATCACCTTCTGTAGCTGAGAGTTCTTCTGTTGACTTCTTTAGCTCTCTTATGCACCGGACAACCTCAGCTAACAATGATGCCTTGTCTGCCTATGTTCATTACATTTCAAACTTATTAACCAAGAAAAGAAGAATGGAGGGTCGTCTTTTGAACATGGAAAAGTTGAATAGGGCAATAAAAAGAGCAACTAGATGAATGAACAAAACTTACTTTGATGGTTTTGGGAAGAAGGTTGCGAAGTGTAGCAAGATGACCATTGATACGCTTTCTTCTTCTCCTTTCAGCTTCACTGTGGCTCTTGTTTGCTGCAACTGCTTTTGCCTCAGCCATTGAAATGGCATTAACGGTTGAATTGTCAAGGTGCAGTTGCTCTCTTGAGTTCAAAATTTCGTGAAGGAAGTTGTAAGACTCTGAACAGCTTCCAACTTCATAGAAACTTGGCAAAGTATGCATTTGCTCCTCTCACTTGATATAAAAAGAGTCGACAAAAGCAAGTAGAAGTGAGGCATCAAAAGTAGACAAATGAATAATCCATCTCGGTAAAAACAACAAAGAAGCACAAGAAAAAAGAAGAATCTTGGCGTTTAAGGCATATGTTTCAACGGGAACTAGTAGAAGTGAAAATGATTGAGGAAAATTGCAACGTACTCAAGGTGAAGCATTTATAGTTAGAATCCAACCTGCTTCTTCTGGTACGCCTCTGAGTTTGAAGATTCTGTAAATCTGAAATATCGCACAAAAATCCCAGAGATGATTTCTCCTGTTACCAAGACAAAAGGATTGTTTTCGTAAGAGTTGGATGCCAAGATTGCTCTATCTTCATCAGGACATCAGCCAATTTGAAGTGAAAATGAGTGATGCTTTTAGTATGTCTAGTTGGACTTGTTAGTAAGGATGCGGTGTGACTATAAGGCAAAGGTTCACTAATAAAATCAAGCTATTTGTACTTTTCACTTTTCGGTATATTCACTTAAGCCCCCAAACTATGATCCCTCTTTGAAAAGATCCCTTGACCTCTTAATGGTTGTAGCTATGCCCTTAATTTGGACAAACAGTCACAGCGCTGTGAATTTCAATTTCACTTACACAACATAAACGAAAAATCATGAGAGTATTCTCTTTTTAGGAGTGAATGTATCTAAAATTTTGGAATAAGAATAGGATAATATTATTGAGATATTCATTTATGTTAGAACACCATTAATATTTTATAAATGTCTACAACTCTAAAAATTACAGTAGTGTGCTTGTCATACAAAAGGAATAATCATTACAACATTCACCCGTCATTGAGTTCTTGACTTCTTGTTAGATCTTATGGCAGACAGGAATACATGCAAAGAAACTTTGAAAATTGTAATAGCAAACTTCTAGACTAGATAGAAAAATTATCAAAAATATATTTCAATTAAAATACGTTTATCAAAATTGACAAATCGAATGGAGGAGATCTGCTTCTGCACGAGGTCTAGCAATAGAGAATCAAAAGGTGCACGTATGATAACCAAGTGATACTAGTACAATTCATAATTTTTTTTATTCCCCCCCCCCCCCCCCCCCCCCAAACAAAACATGAAGTATAGAATTCACAACGTATAATGCTGCGTTTGACATTATTGGAATATGAACAAAACACAGGAACAAAAAGGTGAGAAGCGCAGGGAGAATATTTATCACAAGATGTGCTTTTGGTTTGGCCAGTGAATTCTAATGGAGAAGTTCAAAAGAGCAATGATTTTCCGGCGCAGTTGATTACGGCATTGGCATGCAGCAGAAGAATTTTATTTTTGGGGTCCCAAGAAAGAAAAGGCAGAGGCAGCCTTGCTGTTTGTCCATTTGTTCCCACACACCTGCAACTTCAGAGCCCCACAGTCCCCTCTTTGACCTCAAACTTGTTCTCCGCAACAAGGACCGCTGGCTTGTTTTTCCTGTAACCGTTAGCCTCTAACACAGACCAATCAGCAAACTGTTCTGTTCTTGATAAAAAAAGTTTCTAATTTCTTCTCTTTTAGTTGTGCTTTAATCAGTTCCCTTTGTGCTAAAAGTATGGAGGTTGGTGGTAGGATGCTTTTGTACCTTGTAACAAAGAACACAATATTAAGTTATTCTAGATTAGGATAGAATAGATTATATACATGTATTGTTACTGACTAAGCAAAAGTTACCCTTTCTCTGAAAAGATTCCAAGCACATTTATATCATTGATGATGTTTGAAGCTTTAAGGCTTAAATTAAGCAAGCATGAAAATCAAGATTGCTCCAGTTTAAACTGCTTTTTCTTTGTCAAATAGGTGTCCGTGAAAATCAGCATATGCAAAATTAGTCCTAGGATAAACAGGACCAAGAAATACGTGTATTAGCAAAACAATGCAAAATCATTTGGGTTTCAGACAGATTGAAATGGAATGGAAAAAGATCCCATTCACAATGAATGAAAAGTTGAATTCAATCAAATACAGCTGGGACGGTCACCTCACTAAGTTCACGGTATGAAGAAACATAGGGTGTCCTCTTTATCCAGCATCTACAGTTTGGATCTTTGCTTTGCTTTGCCTTTTTCACTTTTCGACTTAAAAGATGCAAAGGTTGGCAACAACTTTGAAACCAAGCCGTTTGGCATGCCAATAAATTTTTTAGGTGTTTGTCTAAAATTTTACTGTAATTTACGGTAGAAGTTATTGGTAAAATTTTTGAAATGCGTAAATTTTTTGATATTTTGAAATATATAGTTTAAAATTTTTGAGAAGTTTCTTGAGGTTATCATAGTTAAAGTTGTTAAAAAACTTGTGGCAGACGAACTTGATCAAAAACTTATTTACCAAATAGGCCTGTAAACTCTCAGAGATGGTCGGTTGCCATGGATAAACTTCCAAGGAGGGATTTCCATGCCCAACAACTTAGTGACAAAATGTGAAAAATCCCCTGTTTAGGCAACTATCCTTGTGTGTGTGTGTGTGTGCCTTGTGTTTTTTTTTTTTTTTTTTTTGGGTTTTGGAAGTTATCCTTGTATGCATATTTGGTGTGAAATTCTTTTGTATTCGTGTGGGATTGGGGGAGGACTGAGGAGAGGCAAGGAATTGAGTGTCTTTGCCCACGTGGGTGTGAAAAGAAAACCCAACTTGAGAGAATTGAAGTTCTTTAGTCCTCAGCTTTGACAAAAATGATCACTTTGATTCAAAAGTAAGCCAAAGAGCAGAACAAAAGGCAGTAGTGTGATTTTTTTTTCCCCTGGCACGTTCAAGTTTCTTTTTGTTATCTTGATTTTCCGCTCTCGGCCAAATTTAAATGTCTCCTCCATGTTCTATTTTGCATCTTTGCTTCAACGAATTGTGCAAAAAATCAACTTAAATCTTCTTCCCTCCACTTCGCAAGCTTGACTTGATTTGTTAAATAATGCAACCAGAAAGAAAACCCCACATTTTCCCCACTACAAAAAGAGGGAGATGACAGAATAAACCATTCCAAAAGACTAATTCTTTTGCTGTTAAAGATATCCCATGAAGCTGCTTGTAACAAAAAGTTCTGTTTTCTTCCTTGTAGCTTAGGAAACAATAATACATGCACAGAGCAATCGAACATGTGCAAAATTGGCCCATCAGGAATCCCAGATGGATAAAAGTTAGGGGTCTCGACTTTCAAGTTAAAATCTGCTTCCAAAAAGTTGTTAGTATAGCCATTGGATGACACCTTAAAGAAAGAAGCATCTTTCTTCACACTGAAAAACTGTTTTTAGTTGAGCCTGATCGAAGTTAACATCAATCTTTTTCTTAAGCAGTCTTAATTAATCTAATATATAAACTCAATCAACCTGCAACAAGCTAGTTCCTCATCCATCTCAAAGTATGAACTCGTACGCGGCCTAAAAGAGATCACGCTCTATCTGATCATACATTATCAAATGGAAGAAACATAAGAAAAATCAAAAGCAACTAAGCAAGAGAGAGGGAGAGAGTTGGTGAGGCAAGAAAATGCAGAACCAGAACCTGTGGGAGCGGCTTTAAGCCTATGAAGCTGTTTCTCTGCACCTAGGTAGTTTAGAGATTTTTTTTCTTCTCATTCCTATTCTCAGCACAATTTAGGCGAAGAATGACATGACGACTTGAAAGGGAGGAATCTCTATCTACATGCATCAGAAGGTATGCAGTTCAACTGTGACATCTAAGCAGAATAAAGCAGAACACGCAAGACACAAGCAAATCAAGAAGAGGCAAAATCTATTCTCGTTGAAAACACAATTAAAAGAAAAAGAAAAAGCATTCGCAGGGAAGCTAAATGCTCAATATGCAAACGCACACACATGATATAACACAATCTCTCTTCAGACTTGTTAATAGCAGTCAATATAGGTAAAAGACCATCCAGTCACAGGGGGCTAAACTGGAAGATAAAATTAGGTAGACATGCTAGATTAGTCCGGACAGGCCCTTGTAGGGATGTCTGCCCCTGTTCTGCCACTTATATATCATTCCAATTCTCTTATTCTACTTAATGCTAAAGAGACAGAAAAGAAAGGGGCCACAGGACAGGACTAACGATGCTTGATTACTAGATTTCTGCATACTTTTAGTGGTTCAAATTAACGCAGTCGCTTCTTGATTTATACACACAAAACATTTTCAAAGATGCAATAACTTCTTTATTGCTTCCTAGTACTAGTGTGTCACCCTAATCAAATAAACATAACACATAATTTCCCATTGTTGACCTGAGTCTTCAAAAACTAGTTTGTCAGAGCTGAACTAGTCCATTATACTATCCCAGTATCTCATTAAAAGATAACCCCATATTGCAGGATATCCCTTGATGCAATCCAAACCTAAATAACCAAAAAGTTACAATGGACCTTCCAACAAGAAGTAGAAGAAGATAGATAAGCCACCACCAATTTATTAGAATCAAGGAGAATGCACCAAACCTCAGGACAGAACCAAAATTCAAGTATAATGTAAATACTCGACAGTTTTAAGAGTTCATGTCCTCTTTTCTCAACTTGACAAGTCAAATCCCCATCAATTTAGCATCCTAGATATACAGCTACACCAACATTCAGACTTGTCCAATTTAGAGAAATTTAGGCTAAGATTTTCAGACATTAAAGATCCTCAGCATCAGCACTAAAAGGATGACCAGAAACATAAACAATGCAATTCAGCAAAGAAAAAGGCAAAGGTAAAGAAAATCTAAAATATTGACAGGAAACGTAAGAAAATTAGACACTAAAGCAGAGCAGATCAAAACCCAGCAATCTAACTAAAGCAGCTAGAATAGTATAAAAATTGACAGGAAATATAAGAAAAATTGGACTTTAAAACAGAGCAGATTCAGATCCAATTTGATTGCTGAAGAAATATTGGCGGGAAATGTTAGGGAAGTTGGACGGCAAAGCAGAGCAGATCCAAAACCCAGCAATCAAATTAAAGCACCTAGAATATTTTAATCTTGTTTCCTTGCTTATGACTTAATACTCGTATGCCAATAACAAACTATAAACAAAAAGATAACCAATCATATGATCCATTTCTCTGTTTTTTTTTCCAACTTACTTTTGGATAAAACCAAGCATACTATTGGCCATATAACTGTTTCAAAACATCAAATACTACCGGCAAAAGAATCCACATGACAGCCACACAAAGATATCAAGAACCATATTCAGGATTACTTCTTCACTTCTACCAGTTCTAATGATTATCAACATGATTCTACCAGTTACAAAACTTTACTGGCCATTTAGTACACCATCATGTCCAAGGCTCCCAGCTAGCAAAACAGTGCATATAAACAGAGTTCAAAATCCCCAACTCATCTCTCATCAATTCCTAAGCTTTTCACATCCTAAATCAGCCCAAGGATTCACAGCAACAAAAATATCATCATCTCCAGCACAAAACTCCAATTCCTCCTCATTACAGCCTTCCGTTACCCCTCCACTTGTATTTGCATTTGCTTCATTCCCTGGACTTGTATTCGCATTTGCTTCGTTCCCTCCAGCTTTAAATCCTATTCCTTCACCACCCTCCGCTGATAAACTATGGTTCCCAACAACTCTAATCCCTTTTCCCATCAATTTCTTCTTCCCTATAGCAGCCATTTTTTTCCTCTTCATCACCACCTTCCCATTATTAACACCGTTTCCCTGTCCCCCTCTTTCAATTTTCTCTCTACCTGCAGTTTCATCATCGGAAATTTCAATAAACCCATTACTCTTTTCACTCTTTGAGTCCACATTAGTCCTCACATCCACCTTTTCCTCATTGGCCCGAACTGGACCCGGATATTGACCCATGGATACAAATGGAGCCCACCAACTTTTCCCTCTCTCTTCACCAGAGTCACCACCACTTCCATTGTTAGGACCCAGCGGCGAAAACCCATAACAGGTGTACTTTCCTTCCTCCACCAACTCCGGTGGCGGCGCGGCTGAAGCAGCAACCGCCACCGCCGTGAAAGCCCTCCTGCATTTGGAATTCTGACACCTCAGGACACAATCCACATACATTTTCTCGTACTCATACATAAAGTAACAGTACGGACACAAAGTCCAAAAAGTTCCGCCGCCATTTCCACTATTTTTTTGCGTCATTTTCAATCCGTTATCATACTGGGCTTTCGCGTCCGGGTCAAACAAAACAGATTCTGCTTTGACAACCCAATCACGGGCTTCGGCTGCAAATGGGTAAGGGTTTGTGTCAGGGTTTAAGAGGTTGACGAGCGAAGCACAACGGGTCCGAATCAGATTCTGGTCTTGAGTAAAACGAGGGAGGTTGATGATTAAGTACCATTCTGGCTGTTCGGGTCGGGTCGAGGACGGAGTGGCCGAGAGAACAGTGGATATAGCGAGGATTTGGGGCGGACCAGGGTGGTTTGGATTGGATTGTTGGGCTTTGTCCGCGTATTTCAAGCTCTGGGAAAAGCTCCGGTGACAGAGGAAGTATTTGGAGGCGTTCAGTAATGGCTGTATGTCGGGTTCGAGTCCGGGTCCTGGGGGTTTATCCTGGCCGCCCATCTCTCGCGTCGGTCTGGAGAATTGAGAGACGCCGGATGCTTGGAGGGAAAGAAAGGAACTTTACTGCTGTGCACGGTGACGAGGAGTCTCTATGAGTCAAAGCCCAGAGGCTTTTCCAATCTCTCTTTAATTTCCACTCCCAAGTTCCACACATTTCCTTTCAAACATAGGTGTTCGTGTTTTTTATTTGTTAAAAAAAAAAAAAATTTAGAGGGATTCGGATTCGATTTCGGGGCATACCTCTAGGATCATATATAGATTTATAGTCATCAACACAGCAGCTCTGACATCGTTTAAAACATGATGGTTTTTGTTTTATTTATTTATTTTTTGGTAAAAAAATGTTTTAGACGGATTCGGATTCGATTTCGGTTACTCTTACTAGTCAAACATACCTCTTGGACTATAGGTGAATTTATACAGATTACTCACCGACGTAACTCTGACATCAGTACCAGCAGTTACAGAATTGTTCAGTAAGGATACAGATCGCTCATCAACAAAATTCTAACATCGGCACCAGCAATTACAGATCATCCAGTGAGGATACAAAATTTGACATCAGTAACAGTAGTTACAAATTATCCAGCTAGGACACACATCACTCACCAACACGTTTTTGACATAGGCAACGGTTACAAATCGTCCATCAATGACACGTGACTTTTTTATAGGAAAGTGGCTCGTCGTTGCCAACTTCTATTAGCATAAGGTGTTTGTATAGCTCATCACTTAGAAAAAAAAAATTATTACAACATTATAGATGTATGTAATTATGTGAAATAAAAAGATAATTTAAATTTTAAAATATAATTAAGAGATATATTTATAACGTAAGTAAAATATTTTTTTCAATGAATTAGGTATCGAAATATCCTTCTAGAGTACATATAAAACTAGTAATCTGACCCGTGTTATGCACAGTTTATATCTAAGATGACGATGATGATGATGATAATAATAAATGAATTATTTATAATAGTTACATTTAAAAAAGATTAGAAACTCAAAAGAGCACTATTATCTAATTTATATCTTATCTAGACCTTAAAGCATATAAAAAAAATATGAAAAAAGATAAAAAAAAAAAAAAAAAGCACACTGTAGTGGGTGCAATCCACATGTGACACTCTGGCACACGCGAGGTCGGCAATAGAGGTCTCCCATCTCGGACGCCTCAGTTCGGTTTAGAGAGAGGTCAGCCCGGCCACTGCTGCCGCCTCTCCCTAGAGTGGGTCTAGTGGGCCGCCGCCTCCGAACCTTTAGGGATTGTCATACGAAACCCTAAAAGGACTCCGAACCCTAAGGGGACTCCTACTCCTATAGGAAACTACTACCCTGAAACCTATAAATATGGCACCACACGACAATACAAGGTACGCCATCCACAGTACTCTTTACTGTTGTCCTACTTTTAAACTCTACTGATTTGATCGTCGGAGCTATTCCGGAGACTCTAGTCCCGCCTTCGTTCTTTCTTCGCATAATATTCAGCTCGGCATTCCCCTCTCAGCTAGGCAGCTCCCAACCAGCTCGATCTGCAGCAACTCAGCTCAGACTGTGTTCTTGGGAAACACGTAGTTCTTTTCTTGCGAATCATGCCAAGAACTAGATTTCAGATGAACGCTGACGGATCTAAGGAGAACCAGAAAAGTGGCCCCTAAAACCCCACTCGGGGTTCGACTCCTAGAGATGAGGGAACGGGACCGTCACAAATCCTACCTGAACAGTTAGTTCAAACGGTGGCGAAAAATCTACCTACTTTCGAGGCAATCATGGACTACCTCAAAGGGCGGACGGGAGGTCATCATGACCAGGAGCCTAAGGTCCAAGGGGTGGAAGGAGTTGGCCTGACAGAATCCCGAACAGGGAACCCAACCCCCGGCCCAAGCGGATGCGCCAGGAGCTCACGTGTGAATAGATCGAAGTTATGGAGTCATCCCACAAGCACTACCGAACCAAGCATCCGAAGCCCTTCCGGAGGTACTCCAGGGGAGAGCTCTCCCCGCGAAGAGAGCAGCACCAGGTGCAGAACAAGTTGGACTTGCTGTTGGATCCTGAGGCAGATAGGTATATTGCTTCCTCCTTTGTACCTGATATTGAGGACTACCCGTTGCCCGCGAAATTCAAAATACCGAGCACGAAATCTTATGATGCAACCACGGATCCGGAGGATTACCTGTTCGCCTTCATGAGGCAAATGCGCTTGCAAATGGCCGCGGATGCGGTCAGGTGCAAGACTTTTCCAATGTTCCTGGAGGGAAAGGCACGTCAATGGTTCCAGGGGCTTCCCCCCAGGTCTATCCGATCCTTCACCCAACTCGCACGATTATTCTCAGCACAGTTCGTTTCGTCGCGAGCCTTCTCCAAAAGCACTGCTCACCTGATGACCATCCAGCAGAAACCTGAAGAATCCTTGCGCGAGTTCATGGTACGTTTCAATAATGAGTCCCTCCAGATCCGCGATCAGGATGACAAGGTGGTCATGGCCGCATTCATCAACGGGCTGCGAAAACAGAAGCTCTACACCAAGCTCGTGGAAAGACCTCCCAAGTCAGTGCGCGAGATGCTGGACCGAGCTCATGAAAAAGCCAACACGGAGGAGGCCAATCGCCTGAAAAGCGCGCAGGAAAAGTTAAGGGATGATAAGCGCAGAAGGAACACTGACCAGATGGACGCGCGACACAGCCAGGAACGGAAGAACGCCTACGATCGCCTGCCCAGGAGTCGCCCCATGGGAGGAGATAAGTTCTGGACTGCCCTTACTGCACCTCGAACTCGGGTACTCGCTGTGATGAAACAAGAAGAACTCTCTCGACCTCCCCGACCCTTGATCGGGGACAAGAGCAGGCGGGATCAGGGTTTGTATTGTGCGTATCACCGAGATGTGGGACACGATACGGAGGATTGTCGCCACCTCAAAAAAGACATTAAAAAGTTGATCAGACTGGGCCACCTCGGGTAGTTCATACGTAATGAGCGAACTGACCAGCGACGGGGAAGGCCCAAACCAGAGCACCTGAGCTACTCCCGTGACGGATCTCAGGGGCCCCGTGGCCGAACTCTCGAGCAGGAGGGTCAGAATCTGGCCGGGGTGATCAATACTATTGCGGGAGAACCGGTTGGAGGGGATAGCCATACAGCTCAGCGTCACAACCGCCCTCCTCCCAATGGGGAGAGTTCAAGCAAACGATTAAAGATGTACGAGAAAATCATTTATGGACCTGAAGATGCAGTCCCTCTGGCCTCTAATAACCACGAAACCATCGTGATAGAGGTCATTACCTGTGTAACAGCCCCACCTTCCCCTAAGGCGAACCAAAGGGGTTAGCGGACTGCCTGCCCAACTCTCGCCAGGACTAACGGATCAGTTTACGTCGATCTAATACGTTCCGGAACTTACCAATGCGCGCAACCAAGTCAAAATCACAAAATAAAAAAAATGAAAAAAATCGAAACCGATGATGAACTGTACCGGCCACGTCCGACTCCGGATACTAGGCCGAGAGTAGCCAAATTTTTCTTTTGCCGTTTGAAATACGAGTTGATCCGAAATCCAACCAAATATCAACCAAACATACATACATTGAAATGTAACATTTACAAACCAAAGCGGCATATCAAAACGATTCATCATGGATATACATGTTCGGTTTGCCAATCAAAAGAGAATGAACCCAATGCACATTAGGGTTTCATTCAAAGAGCTATTCAAAAGACATTTACATAAGCTCAACTTGACAACCAACTAACACAACCTTTTCCAAAAGTGGTCATTTCCTATAAGAAAAACAAATGGAACGGAATGAGCTTAAATTCAGTGAGTTACTACCACATAAGCAACAAAGAGCATATAGCATAACCTTTCATTTCAAGTACACAATTACAGAGTAAAACAAGTCGGTAAAAGGATACGGACGGCTCTCAAGAGCCCATTTCCACGCTTACATTCTTGATCCAATCTCATTGATTCTCCGTCAACGTTTAAGAGTACCAACCGTAGAACCCACTTCACTCCCATCCCTTCCACCAAACATACCCCAACCAGGCCCGCACTCCAATCAGTAGCTTTTGGTAATACTCGAGTTTACCGAAATCAAGAGTTTCAATACTACAAGATTCCCCAATACAGTCCCCGTGGCATGTCAATTTTCACGACCAAGCCCTCGCCGGCTCGATTCAATTGACTACCAACGAGGTTGAGGTCAGTAGTACAGTAAGGCCGTTGGATACTCGTCCAAACGACATCAAATCAGTTTTTCATGAAGTGAATTCAATATCTCATATAGCAAGTGCAGTATATCAGTGAAGCGGTAAACAGTCATTAACGGTATCACAAGGGATGAGGACGGTCAAGTACACCCTCACCTCAATCAATTCCAATAGCCAAATAAGCTTTCAAGGCATCAAAATCACATATAGCAAAGCCACATTGTAACATTCAAGTGAGTAGTATACTCACTTATCAATTAAGTGTTGTTTCATGCACTTCCGTCAAGAGAATGTCGTGAACCACCGTCACGCCCTAGAACACGTAAACAAGTACAATGAGACTCGATAACGAGTCATAAAGCAATGCCAATCACAACCCCAATAGGGTTTCATATGCATATACAAGTATCATAGGTAACCAGAAAATCCGGAAATGCAATTAACTTTGGTCCTGAAAAAAAAATAGTTTTTATCCTCATTTTGCGGTAATGGTACCAATTTCACTACGATTATCAGATGAGGGTGTAAGATCCACCGTTTTGAAGCTAAGAACCAGGGCTACAACAATGTAGAAGGTCACTCAGTCCAATTCCTATCACAACCAGGTCAAATATGCAAGATACCAAACCAGAACCTTAATTGCAGGTTTACAAATTACACTATGCTGTAATTAGTCCAACTCAGTCTATACAAGTCCAAATTCATTGATTCCAAAGGCATGCGGTAGCTAAGACATCAAGCTACATTTCATCAGAAGGCCTCAACAACCAAATCCAAAGCAATTCCAGTCAACACAGCCAATTACAGGCGCAGTTCTGCCATCCTGATGAACCCAGAACAGCAATAGTAATTTCGACATTTCTCACTCTACACTACTCCAAATGACCTGAAATTTTACAGGCACCTCAAACACATCAATACCTATAACTTTTATGTTTTAAGCAAAGGCCAATTCACCTCTAACCATATGATACAAAATCGGACAGAAAATGGGGTTATGAAACCCTAACTTCTCACGTTTCCTTCCAAATCCAAAATTGGTTACAATTACCAATCATTTACATCTAATAGAGTCATAAAACATCATTTCCAACCATCATGGACAGCCACAACCTCATGATCAAATTAAACCAGAAAAATCACCATTAAATTGAAAACTTCATCATTTCATCCAAAAGCAAGAAATAAATCACAAAGGTCATCACTTTAGCTTCCACTAAGCACAACTCAAGCTTCATTAAGTGTAGGAGGAAGTTCAAACACCACTTACCTAGAACACAAGAGAGGGAGAGTTGTAGGACACCTTAGCTTCCTTGAACACTTCCACAAAATCACTTACTAGCACCAAATGGAGGGATTTTATGGAGTAGAAACAAATTTAAGCAATTGTTTTGGAGGATTTGAGTTAGTTGGAAGCTTGAAAATTGGAGAAGTTTTCTTTCTTTTCCTAGAGAGAGAGCCGGCCAAGAAGTTGAAGACAAGAATGAATTTTGTGTGATTTTTGAGATATTTAAGCAATTGGTCAAAAAGTCAAGAAAATGAATAGTTGTCCTACAAGTGCCACCATTCACCAAGTGACACTTGTCACTATATTTAAAGCATTTCTATCCTTTAAGTCTCTCTCACATCAATCACATCTCAACCTCTACTTATCTCTTAACACCCGATAAATTTCAACCAGTATCCGAAACTTAACCTAATTGACCGAATTTTTCCGAACTTTTCGCACTAGTGGATCCCACATCCGTTATATATCCTTAGTTTTTCAAAAACTCTCCAATACTAAAAAATCATCTAAAAACATAATTACTCATAAAATTCACCAGAAAAATTTTTCCTAAACCAGAAAATGCAGAAAACATGCCATTAAAGGGGATAAACCCTAAGAAAATTATTAAGAGAAATTTATGGGTTCTCACAACCTGCAACTACAAAGTGAAGAAGGTATACATTGATAATGGCAGTGCCATCGATGTGCTGTACTACAAGACCTTTAAAGAGCTGTAGCTGGAGGACAGACAGCTCATCTCAGTCTGAACTCCATTGATCAGATTTGTTGGTCCTCCGGTGAGGCCGAAGGGAATGATAACTCTCATGGTCATGGTGGGGGTGTCACCAAAGTGTCGAACTGTGCCAGTGAATTTCACGGTGGTAAGAGGGCCCTCATCGTACAATATGATTCTGGGACCACCCACCCTGAACGTCCTCTGGGCTGTCTGCTCCACCTTGCACCTCAGCATGAAATTTCCTACCCCTATTGGGGTAGTTGAAGTGCTCGAAGATCCGGAGGTGGCTAGAGCCTGTTATATTGCAACTCTCAATGGCAAGGAAAAATTGGTAGTTCAAACAACTTGTTTGGAGCCCTGGGAGCCCATGGAGAAAAGAGAGAGACTGGAGACGGATAAGGGGCTGGTTGAGCTGCCCGTCCGCCCAAACCGACCTGAGTGTACGGTTAAGGTCGGCACCTGCCTCAGCGAGTTGACCCAGAACTCTATAGAATCCCTTTTAGAAGAATATGCGAAAATATTTGCTTGAAGTGCTGATGACATGCTTGGAATCCCCACCGAGCTAGCGGTTCACAAGCTATACGTGGACCCCAACGTCCGACCAGTAAAACAGAAATAGAGGAACTTTGCGCCTGAACGAAACGAGGCCGTCAAAAGTGAGGTAGGCAAGCTGTTAGAAACCAAGATCGTGAAAGATGTCTATTACCCGACATGGCTGGCCAATCCGGTGCTGGTCAAGAAGGAAGAAAGAGTTTGGAGGATGTGCGTGGACTTCACTAACTTAAATAAGGTCTGCCCAAAGGACTGCTACCCCCTCCGGCAAATTGATCAGCTTGTGGATTCAACCTCGGAATATGAGATTTTTTATTTTTTGGACGCCTTCAAAGGGTATCATCAAATAACACTGGATGAGGAGAATCAGGAAAAGACCTCGTTTATGACTGAGAACGAAACTGACTGTTATGTCACCATGCCGTTTGGGCTAAAGAATGCAGGCGCGACCTACCAGACGCTGGTCAATAGATTGTTTAAGGATCAGATCGGTCGAAATATGGAGGTCTACGTGGATGACATGTTGGTGAAGAGTCGGACTCAAGAACAGTTCATTGCTAATCTTAGGGAAATCTTCGATGTCCTTCGGAGCTCATGGATGCGGCTAAACCCTAAGAAATGTACCTTTGGGGTTAGGTCGAGAAAATTTTTAGGTTACATGATTTCCAAAGAAGTGGTAAGAGCTAACCTGGACAAAATCAAGGCCATCATAGACATGGCTCCTCATCGAAATGTTAAGAAGGTACAGCGCCTGACTGGAAGGATGGCGGTTTTGGACAGGTTCTTGTCTAAATCAGCAGTTTGGGACTCCCATTTCTTTAAAGCTCTAAGAGGAGGTTCGCAATTCGAGTGGAGATCGGAGTGCCAAAAAGCGTTCGATGAGCTAAAAACCCACCTTACTCGGTTGCCGGCCCTAACTTCTCCAGAGCATGGTGAAACCCTGTTCATCTATTTAACTGTGGGGGAGGAGGCCGTTAGCGCGGTGCTGGTACAAGAGGAAAACAAAGTCCAAAAACCTGTATACTATGTTAGTCGCGCCCTACAGGGGGCCGAAGTGAGGTATTCGACGGTAGAATGATATGTCTTGACATTAGTTCATGCAGTTCGGAAGCTCAGGTCGTGCTTCCAAGCTCATCCCATAATAGTGGTGACGGACCAACCCCTGAAACAGATCCTCTCTAAACCCGATGTCTCGGAGTGAATGGTGAAATGGGACGTAGAGCTGTCAGAGTACGATCTCGGATACCAGCCGAGGACGGCCATCAAATCCCAAGTCTTGGCAGACTTCATAGTAGAATGCGTTTTCTTTGGATTTCCCGGGACTAAGGTTGACCAAACCAAGGAAGCAAGTAAGGCCGGGAAAGTCAAAGAAACTGCTGAGAACGCACGCACCAGACGAGCAGCCAAAGCCTTACAGGTCCAAGAAACTACCAAGACCACACAGACCCAAAAGGCAGTTGAGATCTTGCAGGTTAAAGACACTGCCAGGGTCGCCCAGGCCAATAAGATAGCAGAGGTCGAACAGGTCGGAAAAGCAGTTGAGGCCAAACAGAACAGGCCAGAGAAGTAGCTAAGGCCAGGCAGACCCGAGAAGCTACTGAGGCCGAGCAGGCCAGAGAGGCAACTAAAGTCGGACAGACCAGAAAGACTGCTGAGGTCGAACAGGCCAGAGAAGTAACTGAGACCAGGCAGACCCAAGAAGCTGCTGAGGCCAAGCAGGTCAGAGAGGCTACTAAGGTCGGACAGGCCAGAGAAGCTGCCGAGATCGCGCATTCTGGAGGAGCAGTCAAGGCCGAGCTGGCCAGATGGACTGCTCAAACCAGAAAGGCTATAGAGGCTGCAGGACGAACAGGTCCAGTCTGGACGCTGTACGTTGACGGTGCATCAAGCAAGGAAGGATGTGGAGCAGGTCTTCTTCTAATCAGCCCAACAGGAGAAGAACTGGCCTACGCCTTGAGATTCGATTTTAGAACCTCTAATAATGAATCTGAGTATAAGGCCCTGATTGCGGGGATGGAGATAGCTCGAAAATTAGGGGCTGAATCAATAAAAGTCTACAGCGATTCGCAGCTGATAGTGAACCAAGTATGGGGGAGCTACGAGGTTATAGAGGGGCCACTGAGGAAGTACGTTGCCAAAACACATGAATTAAGGGACCAGTTCAAGCAGTTCATTCTCGAGCAGATCCCACGAAACCAAAACAAGAGAGCTGATGCCCTGTCCAAGCTGGCATCTACCTCGTTTAGCACTCTAAATCGAGAGATATGGGTGGAGGTCGTTAAAAGTCGGGCGTATGAGCAGTTAAACGCCACAGTCATTCAGGTGATGAGCTCTTGGATGGACCCCATTGTCCAATACCTAGATCATAGAGAGCTCCCCCGAGCAGGACAGAGGCCCGCAAAATCTTTCTCAAGTCACAGAAGTACATGCTCACGCAGGGAGTACTATATATAAAATCCTACTTGCAGCCATGGCTAAAGTAAGTAACGCCAGAGGAGGGGAGCATGTCTTGCGCGAGTTGCATGAGGGCATCTGTGGTAATCACGTCGAACCAAGGGTATTGGCCAAGAAGGAAATGTTATCTGGATACTATTGACCCACCATCTTCCGAGACTCAGCTAAGCTGGTGGCCAGAATGCCAGATGTAAGTCTTGTCAGTTGCACGCACCAATTCACCATGCCCAACTCGAGATGATTCCTCTCCATATCCCGTGGCCGTTCTTCCAACGGGGGATTGACCTGCTAGGCCCATTTTCCCGAGCTCCAAGAGGTTATGAGCATCTTGTGGTAGCTGTTGACTACTTTACTAAAAGGATAGAGGCCGAACCACTTAGCACAATCAATAGCAGGTTGATTCAGAAATTCCTTTGGAAGAACATAATCTGTCGATTTGGCATACCCCGGATCCTAGTCTCAGATAATGACCGACAGTTCGTGGACAGTTTCTTCCAGAAGTGGTGCTCTGAGCTCGGCATCTAGCAGCACTTCACTTCCGTGGGGCACCCACAATCTAATGGACAGGTCGAGAATGCTAATAGAACCAACCTGCACGGGTTGAAGACACGAATAGAATCTGTTCGAACAGGGTGGTTGGATGGGCTGCCCACCATACTGTGGGCTTACCGGACTACACCTCGGACAGCCACCCTGGAAACCCCGTTCGTCCTGACATATGAGATTGAAGCAGTAATCCCGGCAGCAATCGGAGTACCCTCAAGCAGGGTGCAACATTTTGTGGCCCAGAATAATGAGAAGGAGATGCGGTTCAACTTAGACCTGCTCAAGCACCGTAAGGAAGAAACGTGCATAAGAATGGCTAAATACAAGGGTCAGGTCGCGCGGTACTACAACGCTAGAGTCAGGCACCTCTCCTTCAGACCGAGGGATCTGTATTACGCAGAAACTCCGTAAGTCGAGTTGGGGGCACGGGCAAGTTAGATCCAAATTGGGAGGGGTCCCTACGTGGTGAAAGAAACTGATCGTGCGAGGTACTGTAAGCTAGCTCATCTCAATGGGGATGAAGTCCCGCGCACCTGGCACAATTCAAATTTAAGGCTCTTTCGTTAGAGCTCTGCCCGAGCTGGAGAGTGTGAACTAGGTAGTCTTTTACTTAGTAACAGCTGAAGAGGTCAGCTCGGCATTTTGATAGCTCGATACTTGGAGTCGTAAGAATGTATTCAAAATCCTATGAAGAAATAAATAATTTTTACTAAGTGTTTGATGAAAAGACCATCTATTCCATTTCAAAAAGATATGTACATAAGGGGGGCCATACAAAAACGAGTTGGCCAGTTCAGTTCCTACCCTGCTCTAATCCCTATCTACGCCTATGCTAAGCGCTCCCTAATTTTCCCCCTGCTGCTCCTACTCGAGCTCAGGAGAGGTCGCGGCCAAAGTAGGGTCGGCGATCAGGATGGTCAGGTCGCACCCATGCACATAGCCCTCCACGAGCCTATCGATTTGGTGGATGGCTTGAGAGTTGTATTCAGGCTACCTGCCCAAGTCAAACTCAAGCAGGTTCAGGGACTGCACGTCGTGCATTGCCTGAGCATACCCCACTTGCAGGATTGGCCCGTTGAGGAGGGCCAGGTCTTTCAGGAAGCCCTCAGATTTTTTGAAGTCCTTGATGCCGAGTTGGCGACCTTCCTCACGAGCAGCTTCGATCTGACCAGGTAGCTCAGCAAATTTCCTCTACTCAGTATCTAGCTGCGAGGTCAGTTTCGCTGCCCTTTTCTTCTCCAACTCGCAGGCAGACTAGGTTTCGGCGAGCTGCTTCTTCAAGGATTCCAGCTCTGTTTCAGCTGCCTAAAGCTGACTGGACAGCCTGTCCTTGGCCGCATCAGCTTGGGAGAGATTCTCTCCCATGTTTTCATACCTCTGTGACAGCTCAGCACCAGCCACGTTAAGATGCCAGTTAAACTCAAGGTGAGGATCAATAGGTCAAGGAAATACCAATAAAATGCCGCTAGTTGAGGAGTTACCTGAGCCGCGCTAAGGTAGTAGTGCTCCAGCAGTTCGGAGTTGGACGCAAGTCGAATGTAGTGATGATCGCGCGGGAGCATTGTGCCCCTGAGGAGCTCTCGAGCTGCTTCCGAAAATTGAGTTCGGTCATTCACCGATAACCCCCATTTAGGGCAAAAATGTAGGGGGTGCGGATGGGCACTCAGCTGGGAGGGAGGCTTCAAAAGAATCACGTTCCCCTGGCGCCACATAGCAGGCGGTGACTCTGACGAGGCCTGCTGCTCGACTGAGTTTACCCCATAGTGCTCCAGGAGGCATCAGTGGACGTTGGTTGCAACGCTTGGGCAGGGGAAGAGATGATCTCGATTCGAGCTCTCTTGGCCGTGGATTTCTTCCTCTTCTTCTTGGCCCCCTCAGTAAGAGAGGACTGAGCAGGGGCCTGGGGGGCTGGAGCAGGAGGGGGAGCGGCAAGGCCCGAGCTGTCCGGCGCAGCAGGCGGTACGGTGGCAGGTATACTAGAGCTGCCTGTTCCCCCTATATTCAGTAGTTGGGAGAATCTATTCACTACAAGACGAAGAAAAAAAGTCAGCACAAATAACATAGTCGAGCTCGCAGAAAAAGAAGAAAGGATGATGAGATCAAGAATTTACGAGTTGCCAGCTCCTCGGATGTGAGAGGTCGGAGATCGGGGTAGGGTCGTTCACCTCTGCCTGAATCAGCCCCGCAGACCAGAGTTCGGGTGTTGTTAAATTCCTTCACCTTCAACCTAGCTCCCGAGCTAACCAGGCGATCTAGCTCGACCGTTGGCAGAGGTGAAGGAATATGGTCGGATACTTGGGTCTCCTCCCTCCAGGTCAAGGAGGAAAGCCTGTGTTCTTCACGTAAAAGAACTGAGCCTTCCAGCCCCTAATGGAGGAAGGGGCTTGCGTGAACAGCTCACGGGTCGAGAGCTCTCCCCCGCTCCTACGAGTTAAGTAGAACCAACCGTGAACTGGTCCACTGACCTTCATCTGAAAGAATGACCTAAACAGGTCCAGGGAGTAGGGGATCTCAAGAAGGCGGCACAAGATGAAGAAACCTAGTATCGATCTGACTGCATTGGGGACGAGCTGGATTATTCGAATTCCCCAGAAGGTCAGGATTTCGTAGAGGAAGTGAGGAATTGAGAGACGGAGGGCGGCTACGAGCTGATCTCTATATATGGCCACAGACTCAGGAGGAGGTCGACACGCGTACTCCCCTGGCCGGGCAGCCCTAGCCTAGAACTGGGAAGGAATATCATACTTCCCCACCAACTCGTTTTTGTCCTCTTGGTCCAAGAGGGGGGGATGATCTCGACTTCCCCGAAGTCGATGTCAGGCCCCCTAGAGAGACCTGCCCTGGCGCGACCTAGGACTGCTTCCAGTGGAATTACTGGGGCAGCAGCTCCAGTGTCAGGTTGGGCAGGTTGGTCCAGTTGGTCCATGTTGTGGGTTGGAGAATGTATTGGGAAAGGTAGTACTCAAACCCAGATGAACTAGAGGATGAGGAGCTAGAAGAAGAAGAGATTATATCTATGGGGGCAGGTCGGACTACTCTACGCCTAGGTGTCGAGCTATTGAAGTCTGAGTGTGTGGAAGAGGAAGACATAAAAGAGAAAGAAGACTTACTAGCGGATAAGGGAGAAGAGCTGGTAGGTGCTTAGAAGGAGATGCTACTCTCTGACGAACTCACTAAGCGCGGAGCGAGCTGATGGAGATTTAGAAGGAGAAAAAGTGAGGAATGAAGCTTGAAAGTAACGTTTGATGGGGTCTATTTATAGGCTATCTGGACGGGAAGACGAAGAGTCCCGAATTGAAATTTCAAATTTATTGCTAAGAAACTGTCACCTTGGAAGACGGTTGAGCTGATAACCGCCATTGCAAGAGGACATGACCTTTGAAGCGACAGTTACGACAGTAGACGTGGCAGTTATTCGAACAAGAGGCATAGCTATGGGATCGTGGACCCTACGCCGAACCGACCCGACGCCTCGTAATTTGGTCCAGACTCACTCGACCTCTCGGTGACTCTAGATTCAAAGGGGGATAGTGTAGTAGGGCCAATCCACATGTGATACGTGTCAACTCGGCTCTAGCACACATGAGGTCAGCAATAGAGGTCTCCCAGCTCAGACGCCTCAGCTCGATTTAGAGGGAGGTCAGCTCGGCCACTACCGCCGCCTCTCCCTAGAGTGGGTCTAGTGGGCCGCCGCCTCCGAACCTTTAGGGGTTGTCATACGAAACCCTAGAAGGACTCCGAACCCTAAGGGGACTCTTACTCCTATATGGAAACCACTACCCTGAAGCATATAAATACCGCATCACACGACAATACAAGGTACGCCATCCACAGTACTCTCTATTGTTGTCCTACTCTTAAACTCTACTGACTTGATCACGTTCGGGCTGACACGAGGTCACGGATGGGCACTCAGCTGGGAGGGAGGCTTCAAAGGAATCACGTTCCTCTGGCGCCACATAGCAGGCGGTGACTCTGACGAGGCCTGCTGCTCGACTGAGTTTACCCCATAGTGCTCCAGGGGGCATCAGTGGACGTTGGTTGCAGCGCTTGGGCAGGGGAAGAGATGATCTCGGTTCAGGCTCTCTTGGCCGTGGATTTCTTCCTCTTCTTCTTGGCCCCCTCAGTAAGAGAGGACTGAGCAGGGGCCTGGGGGGCTGGAGCAGGAGGGGGAGCGGCAAGGCCCGAGCTGTCCGGTGCAGCAGGCGGTACGGTGGCAGGTATGCTAGAGCTGCCTGTTCCCCCTATATTCAGTAGTTGGGAGAATCTATTCACTACAAGACGAAGAAAAAAAGTCAGTGCAAATAACATAGTCGAGCTCGCAGAAAAAGAAGAAAGGAGATGAGAACAAGAATTTACGAGTTGCCAGCTCCTCGGAGGTGAGAGGTCGGAGATCGGGGGCAGGGTCGTTCACCTCTGCCTGAATCAGCCCCGCAGACCAGAGTTCGGGCGTTGTTGAATTCCTTCACCTTCAACCTAGCTCCCGAGCTAACCAGGCGGTCTAGCTCGACCGTTGGCAGAGGTGAAGGAGTAGGGTCGGATACCTGGGTCTCCTCCCTCCAGGTCAAGGAGGAAAGCCTGTGTTCTTCACGTAGAAGAACTGAGCCTTCCAGCCCTTAATGGAGGAAGAGGCTTGCGTGAACAGCTCACGGGTCGGGAGCTCTCCCCCGCTCCTACGAGCGAAGTAGAACCAACCGTGAACTGGTCCACTGACCTTCATCTGAAAGAATGACCTAAACAGGTCCAGGGAGTAGGGGATCTCAAGAAGGCGGCACAAGATGAAGAAGCCTAGTATCGATCTGACTGCATTGGGGACGAGCTGGATTATTCGAATTCCCCAAAAGGTCAGGATTTCGTAGAGAAAGTGAGGAATTGAGAGACGGAGGCCGGCTGATAGAGTGCAATTTAGTCGGTCTTCTCACGTTCTTTTCCTATTTATTTGGACTAAATACTGCACTAATCGGTGGATTTTACTAAGATTTTGTGTTCTATGCGAATTGCAGCATTTAGGGGCAAAAGGAGCTGAAAAATTAACTTTTGAAGCCTTCCTGTCAGTTAGACGTGGGCACGCCTAAGTATGATGTCCAAAGCCGGATTTGCGGGATTGTTGGCCACGTGCAAACTTCCAAATATTTGGAGATTCCTTCGCGGGTGACAATTCTGGAACAATGCTGACTTAGCCAATTTGCACGTGAAGAGTCATTTGGCAACAAGACTTCAATTGGATTTCACTTGATTGGGTTCCTTCTTTGACTAAACGTGCTGGCCCACAAAAGTAGGAAGACTACTGGGTCTCTTTTGGAGACAGCCGCACGAGGACTCTATAAATACAATCCCTTCGCTGGCTTCAGGGGGGGCTCGCTCTCTCTCTCTCGGCATCTCCAATTTTTAGTTTAGGCTTTTATCATAGTTTTAGATTCTCTTTTCTTAGCTCTTTCGCATGGTTGTTCTCCATTAATGGAGGACTAACCTCCTACTGCTAGTCAAGGGGACAACTGAAGATTTGGTTCAACAATTACTGTGAGATCTAATTTATTTTAATTGTTTCCTCCATTTATTGGTATTCATATGTTTCCTGCTTTTAACTGTTATAGCTCTTGTGTATGATTGATTAATGCGCAATAATTAATTGTTCACATAGACTATTTTGCTAAATAGGGATAATTGAATCCGTAATTGTTCGTTATCTCTATCCCAGTAGCAACTGGCGTAATTGGATTTATGTCAGGGGAACATATGATCTAATTTAAACAAACCCTCGTAGCGTGTTTGTTAATTAGGATTGGGCCTTTCTAATTACTAATGCAAACCAGAAAATTAAATCCTACGGTCGTACCTAGGGTTGTTTTTGGGTTAGGGAAATAGTTAACGGTCGTACCTTAGCTATCGATAAATTAAGGAAGGGTTGGTTGTTTAGCGCGTGCGAGACAACTATAATCACTCTATTAATAAATGTTGGAATTACCTTTGAATCAATGATCAGTGCATGAACCATTTCTGAAGTATACCCTTGGCTAGAGTTTCTCTTAGTTATTTCTTTTAATTAATTAGTTTCTGCATTTAATTTGTTCAGTTGGCTTTTGATACCAAAACCCCCCCATTAATCTTGATTTGAAAAGAAACAAATATCTCTCCAGTCCCTGAGGAGACGACCCTGCTTATCACTGTCTACTAGTTAGGGAATTCAGTTAAATAATTAATTCAGGTATATCGGATTAAGCAAACTCTTCGGGAACAGGGTGAATCAAGTAACCCATTGCACACCTAGAGTCCCTGCTCCAGTACTCGAATTGATTACTGACTGTTTCAGGTGGTAGTTAGGATTTATTTATTATTATTGCACAGGTTCGGCACCTGTCAATTTTTGGCGCCGTTGCCGGGGACTGGTGCCAGATTAATTTGTTTCCTTTTGAGTTCATCTTGTTTTCATTTTTTTTATTATTTATTTTTCTCTTATTTTTTTTATATAGTTTATGGCTTCTAACACTCCGTATTTTGGTGATATAATGGATTTTGCTTCCGAGGAGGGCGATGAGACTAGTTTTTGGGCTAAGTTGGCATATGCAGAGGCAGTAAACTCTATTAGAAAAAGAATGGCTGCTGCAACATGTAAAATTTGTTTTGCCAAGGATCATTCAACTGGTGTGTGCTCCGAATATCAAGATGATCTGAGTGTCCCATTCGATAATTATGGAGAATTTTCACCATGGTCTCAAACGTGGTATAACCCTAATCCAAATGGGTATGATCAAGGATGGTGGGATAACTCCAGTTATAATTATACAACGGGGCCAATGAATTTTCAGCAGTATGAGTCTCAAGAACCGTCATCCATGTCAGGTATGTCTCTTGAAGAAATAGTTGAATTAATAGCTACTAACACATATCAAATTCAACAGGTGGTATATCAACTTCAACAGGAGGTATATCAACTTCAACAGGAGACACAAAAGATGAGTGAAGAGATGAAAGAAGGAAGGCGTGAATGGGCATCTAAAATGAGCAAATTGATTTCTCCAGTTTATGAAGAATTGCCCTCACTGACTATTATCGACCATGAGGAAGATGAGAATGCAATTATTCTGACAAATGACATGGTACTGCAAGAGTCTCAAGAAGAAGAATCTAAAGATGTAGTTAAAAAGAAAGTTGAAGCGCAAGAATTGAGACCCCAACATCAAATGGTTCAAGTGAATGAATCCAGTGAACAATCTCCAAATGCGGTGACATCTCCTCCATTCTTTAATCAATATTTTCCTGACTCTTATTTTTTAATTCCTGTTAGTGAGATTGATTTTATTATACCAGACGATTTTGAATTTCATGCCAGGAATAAGTTAAGAGTCATGATGGCAATATATCTCAAACCAGTAAATGCTTGTGATGGAGGAGTGAGTGAAGATTTAAGATCATCACTTGTTTGTTTGGCGCCATCTACTAGCCCATGGAAGACCGTAGCTCGTGTGCTCAAGAATTACTCTATTTACGAGGGCTATCAGGATTACATAGAAGATGAAGCACTGAAGCGAGCTACACGATTTTATCCTCCATGAATAAATATGGCAATGTCTAGCCAAAGACATTAAAGAAAGGCGCTACTTGGGAGGCAACCCAAGACTATTTGTTTCAGTTTTCATGCATTTTTGAAGTTTTAGTTAAGTGTTAGTGTCAATTAATAATTTGATGTTTGGTGGCAGGAAATTAGTAGTTAGACGTGCCAACGCCAGGTGGTCACGCCTGAGGGAAAGAAATTTTCGTTCAAATTCTGCGGACTCTATAGCAGTTAGACGTGCCCATGCCAAGTGGTCACGCCTGAGGGAAAGCAATTTTTGTTAGGATCTGCGAACTCCATAGCAGTTAGGCGTGCCCACGCCTTAGCCAAAGGTTACTTGACTCCAAAAAAAAAACAAAAAAAAAAAAAAACATAGCCCTACTTCTTTTTTCTTTTCTTTCTTTCTTTCTTTTTTCTTTTCTTTTTCCTTCTTTTCTTTTTCTTTCTTCTTCTTCCTTCTTTTCTCTTTGTCTGCCGCAGCACCTTCTCCTCTTCATCACCCAAAGCACGCCGCCGCTTGGCCAGGCTCCACGGTCGCCACAACTCTAACTAGCTCCTCCTCCAAGCCCGCGAGCCTCGTCTCTGTCCCTCCACCAGACGCCGCCGCCACCTGCAGCCCACAGTGACGTGCGCCGTCCAGCCCGCAGCTCCACTTCCCCGCCGATCTCCTTCTCCAGCCGGGCGCCACCAGTGTTGACCCATCCACTCCGCCAGCCCACGACGCGCGAGGCACCAGCCCACGACGCGCGAGGCACCAGCTCGCGCGTCTCTCTCTGCATCAGCTCCGCCTCACCTCGCGCCAACGACCGCAGCCGCGCCACCACCAGCTCACGGGCCCGCCTGCCCGCGTCTCTTCCACCGCCACACGCGAGCTCTTCTTTCTCCACCTCTCAGCTGCTAGCTCCTCTTCCACAGCTTGGAGACAGCTGACATTCGCGCGTGCAGCCAGCAGTCAAGCGCCACGCGCAGCCGCAGGCATGTCAACCTCCATTGGCACCACCAGCTCCATTGCCGCACGTCGCCACCTGTCCAATTAAGACAGGTGGAGGTATTGTGATTTCTTCCCCAATTAGTTTCACTTTCTGAAATTTGGGTTCAATTGCTGCTATGTGCGGGAACATTCTCTGATATTCATTGATTTGTTGGGCATTTGATTTAGTTTTTTTTTTTTACTGCGCGTCCACCAGTGGTACTGGTGTGGGTGGTTTCCTGCATATTTGTTACTCCTGTGCTGTTGGTTGTCTCATTGACTACTGGGCACCTGTATTGAGTCGTTTTTGTCAACTTCTGAACTGCTGCTGCTGGAGTTGCCATTTTCTTGGGTCAATTGCTAATTTTAGCAGGTTGAAGTGGGTAATTGACTGTCCAATTAGAGACAGTTGTTACGATATTGGGTCCGATTGTGTCTAATTGCTGAAAGTTGTTGATTTATTAAGACACTAGCACAGTTCCTAGTTTGTTCGAGTTGTTGTTCTGTTGCATTATTCGGAGCTGTGCTCTAGTATTGTGGCTATTTTCCTGCGTTTATTTGTTGAATTGGGATATGAATGAGCCGTTTGCATTTGTTTGTTGAAGTCGGTTGCCTCTAATTGACTTGCTTGGGGTATTTGGAGCAGTTGTTGCACTTTGGACAGCCTCAATTCTGAATTTGACTATATGGGGTCCATATGTATTTATTGATTGTATTTGCTATAAGTGTTGGGGTCTGGTTTGATCTGTGGGAGATTGAATTGTGCATTTTGCTCATTGGGATGGCTTTAAAAATTGTTATTGCTTTGAATTTTCGGTTTCCATTATTTGTTGGCAATTGTAGTCTCTTGTTGCTTAGAGTGATATTAGAGTTCATGGTGAAGCCGCGAATGGCACCAGCTCCAGATGCGAGTTGAGAGACTAGAGACTCGGATGACCCGCATTGACGTCACTATGCAGGTCTTGATCCACAATTTCCACCTGAGCTGCCATTGTTTTGATGACTTCAGGGAAGTGTCGTTGCCCCAATATCTCTGTTTTGCTCTTTCTTTGCTTACATTGAGGGCAATGCAAGATTTAGGTGTGGGGGGAGTAGTATATTGGCATTTTATTGAAAAAGTGCAGGTATAGGCATTTTTGTTGGAATTTTTGTTTGACTTTGTCGAATTTTGTCCGATTTTTGCCTATCTTTGTGCTTATTTGTGATTATTCCTGATAAACGATGGTTAGATGTTTCAAATTTTTCTATTGCTAAGATTTTACACTTTAAGGTGTTGAGTATGACATGGTTGAGTTTAAGGGTATCTCTTTGGTGAATATTTGAGATTTTGTGACTTTTGCACTTTTTGGTTAACTTTTCTAAGTATTGTAAATATTTGTCTAGCATTTTTTTTTGTGCAAATTGGTTCAGCTATTAATCTTAGTTCTCCATGTTTAAGAAATGAAGCGGGTTTGTGTGGTATTTAATTTTATTTTTGGTGCTTATTTCTGAATAGTATTCAGCTATACTCCGCTGGTATCGTTGTCTAGTAACCGGAGGTTTTCACCACAAGTGTCGACTTTCGCGTCAAAAAGCGACGATAACTATGAGTATGTGGTTTTTAAGCGATGATGGCTGAGTAACTGGGCTCCTTCATGTGGCCAATGTTGGAGTTCGCGTCAAAACGCTTGAATGGCTGAAAACTAAGCATTCCCCCGAGAAAAAAAATCAATCAAGTGGAGATATTAAAAAAAAGGTGCTAATAGTGGAAAATATGAATGACTTGCTAGCCCGCTGACCCATGAATTTTATTGTTGAGATTTTGCTTAATAGTCGAACCATTTGCTTACAGATGTTGGTTGAATATTTTATATTCTTAGATTAGTTAGTCATAAATTGAAAGAGTCCTTGATCTTGAAAGCTAATTGGAGAGATATTTCTTGCAAATTGCCACTAATACTTGACATGTATTTTAATTGTATTTTGGCAATAGAAGATTTGAGCAATAGCCATTATTTGAATTTGATTATTTGATTTGTTGTTCTCATACTTGAGGACAAGCATGATCTAGGTGTGGGGGTAATTGATAGAGTGCAATTTAGTCGGTCTTCTCACGTTCTTTTCCTATTTATTTGGACTAAATACTGCACTAATCGGTGGATTTTACTAAGATTTTGTGTTCTATGCGAATTGCAGCATTTAGGGGCAAAAGGAGCTGAAAAATTAACTTTTGAAGCCTTCCTGTCAGTTAGACGTGGGCACGCCTAAGTATGATGTCCAAAGCCGGATTTGCGGGATTGTTGGCCACGTGCAAACTTCCAAATATTTGGAGATTCCTTCGCGGGTGACAATTCTGGAACAATGCTGACTTAGCCAATTTGCACGTGAAGAGTCATTTGGCAACAAGACTTCAATTGGATTTCACTTGATTGGGTTCCTTCTTTGACTAAACGTGCTGGCCCACAAAAGTAGGAAGACTACTGGGTCTCTTTTGGAGACAGCCGCACGAGGACTCTATAAATACAATCCCTTCGCTGGCTTCAGGGGGGGCTCGCTCTCTCTCTCTCGGCATCTCCAATTTTTAGTTTAGGCTTTTATCATAGTTTTAGATTCTCTTTTCTTAGCTCTTTCGCATGGTTGTTCTCCATTAATGGAGGACTAACCTCCTACTGCTAGTCAAGGGGACAACTGAAGATTTGGTTCAACAATTACTGTGAGATCTAATTTATTTTAATTGTTTCCTCCATTTATTGGTATTCATATGTTTCCTGCTTTTAACTGTTATAGCTCTTGTGTATGATTGATTAATGCGCAATAATTAATTGTTCACATAGACTATTTTGCTAAATAGGGATAATTGAATCCGTAATTGTTCGTTATCTCTATCCCAGTAGCAACTGGCGTAATTGGATTTATGTCAGGGGAACATATGATCTAATTTAAACAAACCCTCGTAGCGTGTTTGTTAATTAGGATTGGGCCTTTCTAATTACTAATGCAAACCAGAAAATTAAATCCTACGGTCGTACCTAGGGTTGTTTTTGGGTTAGGGAAATAGTTAACGGTCGTACCTTAGCTATCGATAAATTAAGGAAGGGTTGGTTGTTTAGCGCGTGCGAGACAACTATAACCACTCTATTAATAAATGTTGGAATTACCTTTGAATCAATGATCAGTGCATGAACCATTTCTGAAGTATACCCTTGGCTAGAGTTTCTCTTAGTTATTTCTTTTAATTAATTAGTTTCTGCATTTAATTTGTTCAGTTGGCTTTTGATACCAAAACCCCCCCATTAATCTTGATTTGAAAAGAAACAAATATCTCTCCAGTCCCTGAGGAGACGACCCTGCTTATCACTGTTTACTAGTTAGGGAATTCAGTTAAATAATTAATTCAGGTATATCGGATTAAGCAAACTCTTCGGGAACAGGGTGAATCAAGTAACCCATTGCACACCTAGAGTCCCTGCTCCAGTACTCGAATTGATTACTGACTGTTCAGGTGGTAGTTAGGATTTATTTATTATTATTGCACAGGTTCGGCACCTGTCACCGGCTACGAGCTGATCTCTATATATGGCCACAGACTCAGGAGGAGGTCGACACGCGTACTCCCCTGGCCGGGCAGTCCTAGTCTCGAACTGGAAAGGAATGTCATACTTCCCCACCAACTCGTTTGCGTCCTCTTGGTCCAAGAGGGGGGGATGATCTCGACTTCCCCGAAGTCGATGTCAGGCCCCCTAGAGAGACCTGCCCTGGCGCGACCTAGGACTGCTTCCAGTGGAATTACTGGGGCAGCAGCTCCAGTGTCAGGTTGGGCAGGTTGGTCCAGTTGGTCCATGTTGTGGGTTGGAGAATGTATTGGGAAAGGTAGTACTCAAACCCAGATGAACTAGAGGATGAGGAGCTAGAAGAAGAAGAGATTATATCTATGGGGGCAGGTCGGACTACTCTACGCCTAGGTGTCGAGCTATTGAAGTCTGAGTGTGTGGAAGAGGAAGACATAAAAGAGAAAGAAGACTTACTAGCGGATAAGGGAGAAGAGCTGGTAGGTGCTTAGAAGGAGATGCTACTCTCTGACGAACTCACTAAGCGCGGAGCGAGCTGATGGAGATTTAGAAGGAGAAAAAGTGAGGAATGAAGCTTGAAAGTAACGTTTGATGAGGTCTATTTATAGGCTATCTGGACGGGAAGACGAAGAGTCCCGAATTGAAAATTTAAATTTATTGCTAAAAAACTGTCACCTTGGAAGACGGTTGAGCTGACAACCGCCATTGCAAGAGGACATGACCTTTGAAGCGACAGTTACGACAGTAGACGTGGCAGTTATTCGAATAAGAGGCATAGTTATGGGATCGTGGACCCCACGCCGAACTGACCCGATGCCTCGTAATTTGGTCCTGACTCACGCGACCTCTCGGTGACTCTAGACTCAAAGGGGGATAGAGTAGTGGGGTCAATCCACATGTGACAGGTGTCAGCTCGACTCTGGCACACACGAGGTCAGCAATAGAGGTCTCCCAGCTCAGACACCTCAGCTCGATTTAGAGGGAGGTCAGCTCGGCCACTGCCGCCGCCTCTCCCTAGAGTAGGCCTAGTGGGCCGCTGCCTCCGAACCTTTAGGGATTGTCATACGAAACCCTAGAAGGACTCCGAACCCTAAGGGGACTCCTACTCCTATATGGAAACCACTACCCTGAAGCCTATAAATATGGCACCACACGACAATACAAGGTACGCCATCCACAGTCTCTATTGTTGTCCTACTCTTAAACTCTACTGACTTGATCGTCGGAGCTATTCCGGGGATTCTAGTCCCGTCTTCGTTCTTCTTCGCAGGATATTCAGCTCGGCCTTCCCCCTCTCAGCTCGGCGGCCCCCAACCAGCTCGGTCTGCAGCAGCTCAGCTCGGACTGCGTTCTTGGCTGTCGCATCACACACCAAACACAACATTAATACCTCTCTCTCCCATATTCTCCCTCTTAGTACCATTTTCTCCACCCTATCCCTCTACTCTCCACTATCCTTTTCCTCACCTTTCTTATTAGCCAACTTTCTCACAAGTCACAACTCTCTAATACTTCATATTCCCCAAAATTCTATTTTCTATTTGCTCTATCCTGCTCCTACCTAATTACCCTATATCGTACTCAATTTTGCAATGCACTTGCCTCCTGTGCTACTATTATTTTTATTTATTTATAAATGTAAATGGTAACCTATTTACTTGACTCGCCCATCAACAAATAAACAAGTGACCTAATTAAACCCAGTAATTAATGGGTATTAAATTGACATGTTTGAATCACTTATTTTGACATGTTTATATCATTAATGGGTAAATCTAAATCACTCCAATAATTATATTCTAATTATTTACAAAGACATATTTTTCATTTTTCCTCTTTTTTAATTTCTATTCTTTTATTTTTTAAAATTTTATCCTACTTCCTCCCTTCATTTCATAGAAGTCTAATAAATTTCCTAAGTGTTAATTGATTAATTGCATTAATACATAAGTTATTTTTACATTCTTGAAAAGTGATAAAATTTGAAATTCACTATGATCACAATTTTAGGTTCCTCTGCGAAATTTTTTATATTTGTTCTCTTTCTTTCGATAAAAATTGATTTACTAATTTAATATGTTGTTTTCTTTTGTTTACAATGATATACTACTTTGTTGCTAAACAAAATATGGAAGAAAAAGTAAAAAAAATTTAGTAGTGGGACGTGAATGGGTAATTAGATAATTCAAACCCATCTAAAACTGTTTTCATTGATGATTCGTGCATTTTGAACCATTAACTAAGTAGATATACATATGTTAACTCAATTATAACTCGTCAAAACTCACATGAATCATCCAGTTCTATAGCTCTTCCCCAACCTCTATCCTCTCCAATCCTATAGTCTTATCTTCCCACTCTTTTCACTATTTAGGATTCATTACTTCACTTTTTAAGTGTTTTTGGACATATAAACAGCTAGAATAATCTTTCCATTTCTTTCACTGTCTAGGGATGCATTGCCTTATTTGTTAGAAGTTAGAATTGCAATCATCGAGAAAAAGTAAGCTTTTGGGAGTTTGGTGAAATACTACACTTTTCATCAAAATTTTGCTAAAATACTGCCAAAAACAACCATTTAAGTATGCCTTTATTGATTTAGAATTTATACATAACTTTGATATGCATATTTTGATGCACATATGCTATATGAAAATCATCTAGATGCTTGCATGATATTAATATTGAGTTTATTCTAAGTGCAAATAAAATGTCATCACGATTAGGTACATACTCCAAATTTAATATTAGAGTATAAATTTCAACATTAAAATTTTAAAACTTTGAAAAAAAAAACCTACTAAATAAAGTCTAACATAAAAAATATTAAACTTAGAAAAGCAAAGCTATCAAAATGCCTTAAACTCACTAAATACAAAAAAAAATTAAGATGAGTTTAAGCCCACAAGAAAATTGATTTAGTGATTATGGATAAACCATTAAAAAATAGGACTAATTGAATATATCACTAGAAGAGATTGACAAATGATTATAGTACCTAGAATATAATTGGGTGAATAACTAAAAAATAGGAATAATAGGGTGAATAATTTTAGAATGGGACTAATCAATTATCCCTTAGAATTTAGCATGACAAATGTATTTTCTTTAATTAAGGAATAAAAAGGGTTTAATGTTTAAATAACAAACCGTAAATGGTTTATGAAACACTCAATTGATTCATCTAAGGGATAGTGGGAAAGTTTTAGATTTGAAATTTGATTGGTAATAGGATTAGTTATTGCCCGATATTTTAAAGTTTATATAAATATATATATATTGTTTACCTCACTGTAGTAATGCAGTAAAAATGTAATACAAAAATATATAATTGTTAGTAACACAGTAAAATTAAGATGCTCGCACATAAATAGTGGAGTATGGATCAAGAGTTACTAATAATGCAACTTTTGTGGCCTTTCCTGTGTCACAATTCGAATGCACAATAATCTTGTTTTCTTGAGGTGGATTAATTTTAGGCCTAAAATTAGTAAAGATAAATTAAAAAAATTTAAGATTCTTACAGCTTTGGTAGGTTAATGGAACTTATGGGATGTAAAAGACTTTTACATTACCTCGTTCGTTAAAAAAAACCCCCAAAACATGGTTTTACTTCGAGGACGATTTTATGATAATTTTTACTTTTGGCATAGTATATGTGATAAAAAATTCACAGACAAAACTTCATCTTATAAAAGAACTCAACCTGGTGCAATTGTACCTATCCCAAGACCCTCTTTTTAACAAGGAGGAAAACAAACAGGTGGGGATCTTTGCCAAACGCCAACAACAACAGGTGCTTCTTTTACGAATTAGTACAAAGGATTCCTCAAACAGGAGCATGTCCGATTGCCTTTATTGAGAAAGAAAATTAAGAGAGCACTGAATCAAATCATTAACCAATTAATGTATAGGCGTTTATAGTCATACATCTTTGTCCACTTTTGAAATGGAACAAGCAAGTGTTGAATGGGAAGGGACTATCTCTGAGATTTTTTTTTTTGGAAACTTTTGATACGTAAAACCTGAATTAAATGTGCCATAAATAAACCTTTCCCTCTACGCCTAATATCTCACTTTGCTGGATAAATTAATTACTCACTAATCACATTGTTCTTTATATTCTTTTAAAGATCCACACTGTTCCATTTTCCCTGTTAAAGATCCTATATTAGTCACCCTATAAGCAGACACATTGAGCATGCCTTAACCACAAAAGTCTACCAATAACTCCACAAAAGTGTACCAAGAACTAGGGCCCATTTGGCAAGCGAGTTTTTTGGGTATTTGTGTAAAATTTTACTTTATCGTAGAAATTGTAGAAAAAATTTTTGAAATGTGTAAATTTTTGGATATTTTGAAGTGTATGGTTTAAAAACTTTGATAAGTTTTTTGATGTTACTGTAGCTAAAATTGTTAAAAAACTTGTAGCAGACAAACTTCGGCAAAAACTTACTTGCCATTACACAAATGTTTATCTTTACAAAAAAAAATGCAAGTGATAATATAAGCCTAAAAATTCTTGAACTAAAGCAAAGAAACACAAATCCAATTCCCAGATTACTAGGTAACTCTGATTCCTTACCTGAAAAAGTTTGTCCATGGAGGAGTTTTAGGTGCTTATCTATTCTTAGTGATTCTTTACGGGTTGAATGCCAATATCCCCTTGTACTTTGCCAAGAATACATGGAATACGAACATTGTTTTCCGCTCCGCAACAGTGAAGTAATTTTCTCGAGATGGTTATCGCCTACATGAAGCTAGTAATCGCGGATCAGTCATATGACAGTGAATCCGTTCTCGGGCCTTAATCTTGCATCATTCCCAATAACAAAATTGGGAATAACAAATTGAAAGTATCAACGTACAGCAATTATGCCTTCATCATGTTAACTTCTAGAGTTGCAGATCACTAGAATTATTTGACTGCATGGGATTATTATCGATCCTGACAATAATTTCTGCCCCTTCTCTTGCATATTTCCTCGTACATAAAATGTAGCAAGAATTTGGACGTGAGCAACTTATGTACGAATATTCAGGCTTGTACAGCATATTCTGGGTAAATAGTAGCTGGAGGCATATTCTGAAATCACTCTGTCGGGTACAGTTGTTCCTGGCTACCTATTTCTCTCGTCGGATTAGGAACAGGAGGACACTAGTCAGTGTACAAGAAAGGGACCCTCCAGCCTTATTTTAACTCATTCGTAGGTTTTTCTGCTTTTGTTTGTACACATATTGATTTTTGCTGCCATAGCCCAGTAAATGTCTGGTTTTATTGGATCTTTCGGTTCAGTCTTGAGAGTCTACTCGTGGCTGCTGGATACAGGAAACTAGCAAGAAGGGTCTTTAGGACCAAGATTTTTTAGCTGTGACAATTGCACGAGTCTGTCTAATATGTAAATAACAAACAGACTAATCCATAGTAATCAGCATTTGGCTTTGTTCATCAATTCTCGGACTGCATGGTAGAACAATTTAATTTTGGGTCCCTGTCATAAGGGTGAGGGTGTCAATGAGAAAAAACCATTATTGTGTAATCATATTTTCTCCACAGGAAAAATCACCGAATTTACTACAATCACTGATGTTCAGAATTTACTACGCTACAGAATCAAATAATGTTTACAAAACTGCCATTTGATCCATCTTTCAAATGAAATGAAGAATTGCATTCTAAAATGCACTGCTCTATTTGCTCATAGCACGAGAGCAGTAAGCAAGAAATCTTAACCATCTGATAAAATCTGTTGGCGAACACACTCTCTTTCAAGTCAAAATCAGCATGTATCTTCAACTTCTTCGCAAGGCAAGAACCCCAAAAGAATATACCACTGCTGAGGCCACAATAGAGACACCCAGAAAGATACAGATGGTAGTGGCGCAGACATACAGGTACCTGGAGAAGCAAGATGAGTCATTCAACTGCAACAGCATGCAGGATAATGAAATATAGAGTAGTGGACTATAACTAATTTACACTCTTTTTCCATCTATCAAATCTAGAGCATTCTATGCAATTTTTTAGTTATTGCACCCTGCTTTGATGTCCTCGTTAAGTTTATGATATCTCAGGAACCAAGAGATTATTTATGGAATTCATTTAGACCTTAGCTAGCTAAAACAGTTGGAGAAATTAAGCTCAGAGGACAAGCTCGCTAAAGAAACGACAACTTTCACCCAAAACGGGGGAAAAAGGCATGCGAAGAAGAATTCTATCATTCCATGACTAATCAAGAAGTCCACTTGGAAATATTTTGGATGAACTAGCCTTTTTCCCTTTTTCTGTGTGCATGTGGACCCATTAGATGCTATCAATTTGATTAGTGCAGTGAATGCTTCAAAATTACAATTTGTGCTTATTGAAAGCAATCGACTCCAGCAAGTGGCACAAGACCCTTAGACTTTCTGTGGAAGAACTGTGTGGCGTTCAGATTCTGGAAGAGAATCTGGGATTGAATTGAAGACATTTATTTTGCACAAAGAAAGGGAAGTTAGGGAACTGGAAAATCATGATTCTGATTTTTTTGGGCAACTATCCATCTGGTTAATCCACCTATGATTAGAACGAAATTGAGCATCTTTCCTTCTGTGCAGATGCATGTTGTCAGATGCCATTCATTTTTTTTATAAACAGTAAAGAAATCTGAAGCATAACAAGATCATTTGTTTCTTGGGACACAGCAAAATTCTTTCCAACTGCCAGAGCTCAATCTACAGTTAGGGTGGGGAATGTGGTCTAGGTACACTGCATAGGCATTATTGGCTCAGTATGACTTACTTTGGAGAAAAGACGCTCCAAATGAAGAGATGATTTCTCATTAGTAGCAAGACGACGGTGTATGCAATCAGCAACATGGAATTTATACCCAGCGGAACCAGACAAGGAAAGCTGAGATTCCTCTTTAGCAGATCTCCAATATCTACTTCCTTGGCTTCTAGGTCACCACCTAGATCCTTCACAGATATATATAGCACCATGCTAAGAAGAGCAAATATCGGGGAAGCATATGTGATCATGAACATTAAGATGCCAGAAAGTAAGGTGGACTGGCTTGAGACACCCTGGCAATATTGAAATCAATGTCACTGAAGATGTAGCCAAAAAAAAAGTTAAAAAACCTCAGACACACTAATAGAATAACTTTAGGCATCAGGATGAAATCAAAAAGCTTTTCAGGGGAGAAGTAGTACAGTAAAAGCACCAGCAACATCAATTGTAGCTAGATTGTTGGTGTTACCAAGACCAAAATGGCCAGCCATTCCCAAATAGTATAGTGCAGCCACCTGAATGTTCAAAAAATATTCAATTAATTGCACATCTAGCATCAGTTTCATTTAATATCAACAAGAAACCGTTAAGAAGGGCTTCAGCTAAATGTATAGAAATACACAGTGATCTTATTTCAACAAACTACAGAAAACAAAACAAAATTCCTTAACTGCATTTTTCCAGGTTCTTACTTATCAAGACAATTAACTTTAAACTCATGCTACTCTTCTTCTCCTTTCATGATTGTTGATAGTGGGTGGGTAGAAGTAAGAAAGTTGGGCAGAAACTTTGGCATCATGACTCACCTCAATGAACTGGGCATCACCACCAGAAGAATACCACATGGTAGCTAGGATTTGAATGAATAGTAACAATAAGGGCATTGAATTCACAGGTTGTTGCAGCAACAGCTGCAGAAGACACCAGCTGAATATGAAACTCCAGCCAGTTATAAAGGTAGAATCTTTCATCCCTTCAAGCAAGAGATTCCTTCTAAATTCAGAAGAGATATCACGGCATAAGGTGAAATCATTTACTGGGCTATTAGAATTCTGTAAAAGCATAAACATTGGTACAGAAACAACAGTCCCAAGTGTAGAAATGCCCAAAATTGCATAAAATCTTTGAACCATTTTGGTGGCACCAAAACCAGTTGTCCCTAATGTGCTACCTTGATGTATAATCATAAGGTACACAATCATCAAAGATGGGCATATATTGATCAAAAGTATCACCACAGCAAAAGTTCTCTTTGATCGTAATGAAAAAAGAAGAGTAAAAATATTTGCACTGATAATTAAGACACCAGACGTCAGCTGCAGCGCATTTGTATAACTGCTTCCTGCCTGCTCAAGCCATTTTGCCATATCAGGAAGATGAGCCCAATTGACACCACCTTGATGCCAGCCTCTTAAAATTCTTCCAGAAACAAGAACTACAATAACAGAAAAAATTTGAAGAAGACCTCTTTCCCTTTGTTCCTTAAATACAGTTGAAGAGTTTTGCAGTACCCCAAATCCAAATGTGATGGACTGCAAAGTTTTTCGGAGTAACACCAAAAAACATGAAGATGTCAGAAAATGCCATATATATTGTTCTTCTTCTACCATAGAACTAGATCCCATACTTAGCATAACGATACAAATTATGGCCAGTGTAAAAGTCTTATCCAACTGCCACACGTGCTTGGTTTTCCCCAGGTGAGAATGAAGCTCCCTTTCCTTGATATAGGTTTCACGGATAAGGAAGAAAAGAAGGCCCATTATTATTGAACAAGACACCAGCATGGCTGCAAATCCACAAGCAAGTAGACTGAAAGGTCTCTGTAAGGATGAAAGACAACATGTTAGTCCTAAAAATCATTGAAGAAGTGAAAGAGAGAACTGAACGTTCAGCAATTTACTATTGCTCTCTCTCTCTCTCTCTTCCCCCCCCCCTCTCCCTCTCTTTGCACCCTTTTGGCTGCGCTGATTGGTATACCTACAATCCTAATTACAACCAAAATGTTTGTTGGAGCATAATGGTTATGACTATTCAACTTTCACCTAGAACATCAACTCAAGTCAACGGGTAAACCATCATATGGAACAATAGTATTTATTCCTAGACTTACGTCAGTTGCTCTGTGAGATAGCCATTGGCCTGCCGTTTTCAGAAATTCACGGTAAGCCAAAAAGGTGCTACCATATTCATCTCCCCCAGGTGAACTGAAAACAAGAATTATGTAATTAAGCAGTAGTTCAGCATTTTACAGAGAAGTGAAAATCCACCACCTAAAGGCTTACTCAGATTTCATAGATTTGTGGACAGTTGCCGCATGTAAATATAGACAACAAAACATCTCCTCTACAGTGCTATAGTCTTGTCTGATCTCAGATCCATTACCATCTCTATGGACATTGCATTTGGAAATTTCACACTCTAAACCAGGCAATTGAGCCTGAAGTAATTGGAGCAACTGCCAGGCATTTAACTCCATTAGCCTCAGCTGTTCATCATCTGCAATATTAGAGAACCATGTTACCAAATGAAATACAGCACACCCAGAACAAGAAAAAGATTAGCTTGAACTTGCAAAGCATGTAAATCCATTTGCTTATGCTGTCTATTGAGACGAGGAAATGAAACTTCTCAAATCATCACCACTCTACTTATCCTAGTCAGTCCAGGAAATTCATACAATGTAAAGAAGTACCTAGGCCAGGCAACTGATAGAAGTTCAAGAAAATTGGCATCTTACTCGAATAAGAATAAACCAAAACAATGTAAGGATTTTCACACACACACACACAGCAGTGCCTGCACCAACCCACATGCTTCTTGTAGAATTTGCAGTTTTCCAGATTATAAAACATACGTTAATGTAACTTGTCAAGGCTGTACTCTACAAGCTTTTAGCAAACAGTAACTACTTTCCAACATAAGAGGCGAAAATCCCATTGTCTAATTTCATTTGGTGTATTTGGCATAGATTATTTGAACCATAGCACTCTAAACGGCTATGTTAACCATTTGTACATTTTGTGCTACTTGAGTTAATTAGATGTTTATAGAACAGTTAAATTGTAGGCACTTCTTCAAACAGAAACCAGTTGATCTCTCAATCCAATGTCATTATTAGACTTTAAAAGCAAACATCTGATCCAGTAGCTTTCCAACAGAAATGGAAGAAACATTTAACATGGTTAAACCTGTCAATGACTTGAAAACTTCCACCATAACGATGCCAACATTGTTCTTTGGTATTGGGACTCCATAAAGTAGAGCTAATGTTGGAGCAATATCAACCTGTCTTACAAGAGCACAAAACAAAGATTGAGGGGCCAAAGAAAACAATAATAAGACATACACATGCACATACTTCACTACCCACGGAAATTATACAAAATACAAATATAGCCAAAAGGATGCTCTGACAGAATACAGGCATATTTTCACAAATCTGACAAATTGTTGTCTCTTCAGTTGCTATTCCCATATAGGATTACAGTCAATCCACAATCATCCTTTTCCCAGATGAGGAAGATATACACTTCTAAACTGAATTATAATTATCACATGACAGCTACATGTGTTTGCTGTCTTTGATTGCAAGCAAGACATAGGCCACCATGCAACTCTCTCTTATTATGTCGTTTCACCAATATGGATCATCATTCCATTTTGTGTTATAACATTTGTTTGCAAAATTGAGACAGAAAATGGCGCTTCATTTGGTGCTCACCATTTACATTGCTCAATGATGTACTTTATAACTTGGAAATGCCGGGTAGATGGCAAAAACAGTTTTTTCAATTCAACGAAATTGGAGAAAAAGAAAGAAAATAAGAAAGCACAGCCAAGGAATATACCAATAGGTCCTCTAAACTTTCTTCTCAAAATATAATTATATAAGCAATTTTGTTCAAGAACTGAAATTTACTTTAATATATATATAGGATCACTCATTATAATTTGGGAAATAACAGATTTGCTGTCCAAAAACTCCTTAATGTTCTTTCATTTAGACTACTATCTTAACTCCCATCCTATAGCAGTCATCTAGATTCCAATGGCAAAGATAGCACTAAACTAATATGTAAAACATTAAAATGCATGGTTATGATTACAATGGCAGTCTTCAAAATTCAAAAGTATAACAGTATCAAACTGCAAGCTCAATCAGCCTTGGAGGCAGTTAATGTTGTCAAATGTTGCAGCCAATGCTACCCATGTGAACTGTCTTTCCCAAGATGGTAAACATATTCAAAAGAGCCTAATCTAATGCCCTGAGAGAATAACTAAATCTTGTCTGGGACCCTTGTGATAGATGATGATAGCAAACAGCACCAAAACAAGACATGCAAACATCTAGACATGCAGCTTATTCAGTTCAACAGAAATTTACAACTTCAATTGGCATAATGAAGAAGAACATCAATACTAATTGATTATCCATTATAATGCAAATGGCCTACTTCAGAAAGCTTTCTCAACATATTTTGAGCACGGAATCAGGAAAAACATAAAATGCCTATATCATTTATAAACTATCTTCTCAACATATTTTGAGCATGCAAGCAGAAAAAACATAGAACGCTGTACCAAAATCCATAATGCAATTTTCTGGATGCCAAAGTATCATTTAGAGAGACAGACAGACAGAGAGAGAGAGAGAAAGAGAGACTGCAAGAGAGAGAGAGAGAATATGCCCAATCAAGTCATTCCACATAAAGAAACAACAAACCCATGAAGAACACAACAAACAAAAAAACTGCTTCTCTGATTAAAATTTTAAAAAATGATAAACTGTCCTACTTATGATTCAAAAAAACATCTCAGGGGTTGCCCCTGATTGTTTATTTAAACATGCTTGGAATATGCCCCCAGAATGAAGATACTGATAAAACCAAAACTAAGCCCCTTTATGTAGCAATATTTTGTGAAACATATCCATTCGTTGCTCAACCAAGCAGCTGTAAAAGGAATTTAAAAAACAGACAAATATGAAAAGGGATAAATGACACCCATACGGTGGAAATCTGGATAAACATCAATTGCAAGAAATATTCAGAGCCCAACCTGGTTGGCTATGTTATTGGTTGTTGAAGAATCAGTAAATTCTCCCAGCCCAATAAAGAGTGCCAAAGAGTCAATTTCCTCATAGGATGATCCCCCATGATTGCCATTTTCTGTCATGCCATGATCACTTACAACCATCTGCAATTACAAAAATCAAAAAACAAACTAAATCACAACATTTTCTCAAGTACTTTTCTTAATAAAGCAAGTCTATTACAAGACAACTTAGTAGAATCATAGCTATCATCACTGCTGCTATGAAACATATTTGGTATTCCAACAATAGGCATTTTATTGAACACTCGCTCTCATTACAAACCCGCTATTACTATGCAATTCTGAAAAAATTGGATAAAATTACAATTTCAATACTTTATTTGATATCATACATAGTGTCATTTCTCACAGTCAAATTGCTGTCAACCTAAAGGCAATCTCTTAAAAGTTGAATACAAGGATTATTGAGATCAAATGACTCCATCCCAAAAACAAACTCAAACATGTTAAAAAGTTAATGAAGTAAATCTTAAACAGAGAAGAGTCCACTGGATTGTTATAATTCACAAGCATAACAGCCCATGTATATCCAAATTAAAATAAGATATTAAAAGTAAAAGTCAAACAATGTCTAAGCAACAGGAATTAGACTAGAAACCCACTTCCCAAGAAACTCTGTCAGAGGAATGAACTTGGTAACAACAATAGGACACCAGCACTACCATTAGAATGAAGCAGCACCAACCAGAAGTGTCCTTCCTTGATTGTATTTTTGACTTTTTAGAGTAGTCAAATCAATCATTTTAATCACTTCATCCATCTCCTTGAGTTTTGGTCCCATCAACAAACTGAATCATCAGGTGATTGAAATCAATGGCTAAGGCTTGTTCTTCTTCACCGAAATAACAGCAAAGAAACACAAACCTACCTATTGCGACCTCCAATGTGTCCAACATGATCCAAACCAAGAAAATGAAGAATCTGCATGGTAAGTGCCAAAAAAGGGGATCCAAGCACATAGTTTAGACCTAATTGTAAAGAAAACGGGATCCCAGCACGCAGTTTAGACCTAAATAAGAATCATAAAATTGTAAAGAAAAAGGGGCAGGAAACAAAGGAGTAAAAGCCAAACTGCTTCACCAAGGTAGGCATTCAGCCAGAAAGTAAAGGCTCAACCTTTCCGCAAACATTCACAGACTCTGAATCATCATATAGCATATGGATGCATACAAACTCTAGCTAGTGCCGTAATAAACATCCAAATATGAACTATTAAGCAAATACCAGAACATTCCAGTCTGTCCTGTTGAGCTCAACATTCAGATGGCGAGAGACATTGTGATCCACTTGCACAGTGTCTTTAACCTGTATCAAGAATATCAGAACCAAATAAAATAGTGCTTAGAGAGGAGCATGCTAAAGGAACTATCATACACCCTGCTTCCAAAAAAATGGAGTTTTCCTAGAGGTGGCAATTTGTCCCAAGTCCCAATGGGCTACCCATGCCCAAAGGGACTTTGGGCGGAATGGGTATTATAATTTGATATTGGGTTTAAAATGGGACATATCCCAATTGTACCCATTAATTGATGGGAAATATTGGGAAATACTTGGGTACCCATTGGGCCCAAATATCTTCCCAAAAAATTTCATTTCCGACCTGGTCCACTCCTCTCCCTGAGACGCTTCAGGAGCAATTGCCGGTGAGTAATGCATATGAGGCTCGTCCTGAACAGATGATTGAGGTAGAGATTGAGAAGGAAAAGACTCCAAAAATAAAGCTAGACCTTGGACGGGGAAACAATTTGTGTAGCAGATGAATGCATATGTTCCATATGCGAATGCATGATATAGTTTAATATAAAGGTTCACACCAAAGCTAAAGAATGGCCTAAATGGGTTCCAATAACCAAAAACTTTGGTTTGGTTGATTATTTGAAATAATTTTTTGAAAAAAAATATTGTAGAGTGTAAATCATTCTAGAGTGTAAAATGAATTCATGAAAATATAAATTCACAATAAGACTAAAAGAAATTTAATAAATAAAAAATATTAAAGTTATTTAAAAAATAAAAAATGAATTAAAGGAAAAAAAATATGTAGAAAATAGATTTGGGTATTGGGCGGGATCAATCTAAACCCATCCCAAAGTGATCCCGCCCAAGTTAGTCCCAAAACACATGGGTAAGGTTGGACCCAAACCCATATGATTCGGTTCCATCTCAAACCCAAGCAAATCCCGCCCATTTTGCCACCTCTAAGTTTTCCTATTAAATGGAAATTGAAGAAGATTGTTACTGCAAACCATGCAAAAAAAAAAAGTTTATTGTCATCTAGGCGTGTCAAAATCTTGTTGGCTCCCCTATTAGTTTTCTGATTTCATGCTGCAGACAAAAATTTTATACCTTTGAGTTTTACAAGCACTTATTTTCAGCTTCTCTTTCCCATCTGTTTTTCTGACTTCTGAATTTTATTGTATCAATATCAGATGCAGATCTGCTTCAAAATATTAAGTTGTTTCTTCACTTACTTTTTCTATTCTAATAGGAAATGATTTTATCCAACTAGCTCAGAGGGTAGAAAAGTTCCCATCTATAGACCAAAGAAAATAAAGATGCCTCTTATGAGGAGGCAGAAGCACTCAATGTTTATTTTGCACACATTCCCCTGAAGCGAAGCAACTATTTTGTAAGTTCACGTAACTGAAACTAAGAAACAGAGAATCCAATTCATCTAGCAAGAAATTGCTGCCAGTTTTGTACACTCAATGCCTTTGTAGTTTTTGACTAAAAGCCAAAGCTTAAGCTAGTAATTTTCTTGATTTTTTGTTTTTTCTAGTTTTGTTTGGATTAATGTATGCAGTATAATGTTTACAAGTTTGAACAACACAGGAATCAAGCAACAGATCAGAGACATTATACAGAGGGTACTCTATTCACAAGAAAAAAGCTTACAAATGACAGATGTTAGCCTATAGAATATTTTCTCAGAGTAATTGTTACAAGGATGTTTATGTTTCTCAGTAATATCTGCTATGATTGCATAAATAAACAAGATAGACAAAACTTTCCCTCGGCATGCACATTAACAAAAAGTATTTCCTGCAGAGTTCCTACTTTAGTGGAACAGCTCTTGCAAAATATGTAATTCCATTGCAACTTCACTTGTTATTCCTCTGATACAGGGAAATAGCACAAAACAGAATTTCCATTATGTTCATTAATTAAAATGTATTTAGACAGTGCGTTAAATCTATAAAATCTTCACCTCATTGTTCTGGTGAAGACAAGTTGAACATTCTAGAAAGGTACTATATCAAAGGCATTCAACCAAAAGTGCATGTGTAACAAAGTAACACCCATCATCAAAATACAGATACCAGAAAGGCAGAAAAACTAAAACATATTCAAGTAAAATGCTTTAAATTGTGAAAGCAAAAGAGGCTCACAAAGAAACTGCTAACACCGTCATGCCTTGTGAACATCCCAGGAAACAGCTTAAGCCATGTGTCATCACCCAGCATTACCATTTTCCAGCCAATTCTAGAAAATTGTTCTGAAAAAGAGATGGACGAAAATTGCAGAAGTTGCTAAAAACACTCATATAATTAGTGAGTTCACTTTAGCAAGGATAACCAACTGACCAATAAGATTATCATCTAGAAAGGCTTGTGTGTTGAAATTGAGAGCAACATCCAGATATCCTCCAATTGCACCAGAAACCATGGCCTACTATACACAAAAACAGGACTAAGAACAGTCAGACTACACAAATAGCAGCTTCAAATTTCACCCAAATAACCAGTTTACAAACCTTCAAGCGAGGCATTGTCACGGTAGGAGGAGCAGCCCTAGCATGGTATCCAATTGCCTTTCCCTTAGCCAATAATGATTGTGTATATGGCATAGCTTCCATATAAACCTTAGGAGGAGGCTTGCCATCCTTCCCAAGCACAAACTCAGCTGGCAGACCATCAATGACCTAGAACAAACATCACAACAAACAGGGTTCTCCCTTACGAAACTAATTCAGCAGAAGCAATTTTTACACAAATTGAGCAGCGTACCATTAGTATTAGCCGGTCAAACAAAGGCGGTACACCAGATAGTTGCTGTAAAGGAAGACAAAAATAACCCACTTTGCATGAAGAAATAAACTTTAATAGCTAAAATGAGAAGAAAATATATAGCAAAAATTAAGTGAGTATTTTCTTTTCCATAATCCAGTGTGCTGTAAATGATGAATCTTTTCACCAGGGTCCCAAAAAAGCTTTCAACAATTATTATCCTAACCAACAATGAAGCACATTACCAGTCTTAAGCTACTAAATATTTTCCAATTGCAACAAATTTGAAAATCCAAATTTAAAAGAAAAAAAAAAAGAGAGTAAAGAACAGGGTAAACAGTGGTAGTCACCTGATATAGAGATTTAAGCTGATGAGGAGGTAAAGTTGTACTAGCATTTCTATCATCACTTGAATCGAACCCAGGTGGATAAAAACTCTCCAAACCACTGAAATTTTCGTTAAAAGAAAAGATGTAAAACAAACAAGAATAAAAATGAAAAGGGACAATCCTTGATACAGGATGAAGAACAGAACTAAAATGAATCAAGCGGGAAAACTGGAAGGTTACCTGGCCCCTGAGAGAGTGGTTTTTACTGGGAAGAAGCCTATAACGAAGAGAAATAATCCAGTAATTTGCATTACAACTGCTAATATTGTCAATATTGTTAATCTTTTACATGTTAAGGAAGAAGAAGATGAAGAAGAGCCCATCATTTTACTTGACGAGAGAGAATCTAATCCAGCTTGTTTGAAGATTTTTCGCAAAGAATCGGAGTGGGAATAAAGGGAAGGAATTTATAGGCAAGGTAAAACCCCAGAAGCAAGGAGCACAAGATCAAGGAAGGGGTTTATGGAATTTAATTCAAAACGAGAACAATAAAGAAGAAAAAAAAAATTTAAAAGGCACTGCAATGTATTTAGGAAAAGAATTTTAAAAAGGTAAATATGTATGAATTTCCCTTATCGGATTTTTTAAAGAAAAATAGGAACTTTAAGCTATTATTGGCAAAAAAAAAATGGTGGATATGTCATTGAAACTTGGGCTACTTGCAACTTGGAGTTAAATTAGCAATTGTTGATAATTGAGGTTTAAAAAATACATTGTTTTATTCTTAGAAACTATATAATAGCTCATAGACAGGAAAAATACTACTTCATTGCAAAGTTATTTAACTATTTTTTCTCCTTAGCAAATTACTAAAGCTTCTTGCCAATTAAAAGGCTAGATCAATTTGTAAGTTACTAATTTTCTTCCTTTAAAGTCAATCTTCATTTTTTTTTTAATCTTGTAAACTGTGATATGTCTATAATCAATTTTTTTTTTTTTTAAAAAAAAAATCTTCTACACTTTTAATTTTGTAAATCAAAATTCATTTCTATCTGAATATTGCCATTCTAGTTCATAGCACTCTTTGCAATAAAGAAAATAACAATTAGAGAAAGCCTTTGAATTAATACTTCAACTTAGAATACCTTAAAGTCTGAAAATAGCCTACTTTTTTTTTTATTTTTCTTAAACGGTGAAACTAACCTACTTATTAAATTACAAAACTTATTATTAGGGTTAAGAGACGTACATTTTTTGTGGCCATATGCCTAGTAAAGTACCAAAAGCTGAATAGTCTAGGAAATAAGTGTACCTGTTTTGTTCGGACTGAACATTTTTAATTAGGCATGTAGTTGAAAATTTTAATCACTTAATTGGCACACCCAACCCAAGCTAAGTTTCGGAAATACTTAAACATGTTTGTAATCAAATAGCTGTTGACCATTAGATTTTAGGGTTTTGTGAGTTTGTTTAGGTAATTGCGTGAACTAAAAATCAATTCCATCTATGTGACAAGAAGTACTTAACTTGATTAAATATCTTTAAAAATGTGGAAGATCATGTCTATAAATGTTCTTAAATTTATGAATTTTGCGGTTTATTGGTTTTAATAATTTTGAAACTATTTATTAATTATATCATCAGATGAGGAAGGACTACTTATGCTTGAAGAGCAGGAAACCCCTAAGCCTGTGTTATTTAGAACAAAGTCTTTGATCAACAAAGCATTTTTGTGCCTTCTTAGTATTGTCCCCAAAATCAATGAGATGACTGAGAATCATTTAAGAGTCTTGTATAATAGTCTCCAAGCATATTTTTCACCATAATTACTCTCTCTCCTTTTTTTTTTCTTAGTCTTTTTGGACAAATTATTACCAAAATTTATTTCAAGATGTTACCCAAATCACACCTTTTAAAATATTTTTTCTACTACTACAATCCATCCTGACCTTTTTTCATTACTACTGTTGAGCGTTTGCAAAAGTTTCATATTTTCATTACTACTATAAGCTCTGACGCTCTTGAATGATTTCGCGTGTGCCGTGATAAGTAGAGATGGCCAGCCTCAGCCCCCACACGGGGGAAGGCGGGCAGATTAGGATCAACTGCGGGGTAATCAAATTAGTCATTAGAAGTATCGGTTCATTTTGTTTCTTAAAAAATGTTCTTGCTCATGCTGCTTCCTCGACAGCAGGCTAAAGGAAACATTGTCTGGATCCAGGAGACGTAGAAGACATTTTTGTTAGAGGGAGTGGCAAACACGGGCAGGATTATCAACTATTAAGTGATTCGCACGACATAGGGAAGGGAACCAAAAAATGAGGGTAGAGGAAAATAACTTGAAAATGTAGCAGACAAAATACTTATTTACAAAGTAAATCACAAAACTGGCTTAATATCCATCAACTTACCATCAATGCAAATAAGCCGCACACCATAGACCAAAAACACCGGCTTAAATGACGTCATCCAATAAATACCACTCAAAATTCAAACTTCAGAATCATTTTGCAGTGAAAAGACAGCAGCACAAAGATAATCAGGACTTTACATCCTTCAGCACTCCCCCTTTCTCCAGTTCGTTTACTAGGTCCCTCAAAGCTGGAACCTTCATAGCTAAAGTCCTGTACAATCTAGAATACCGAGCTCGAGTACCATCTGCTGTCCTAGCAAGAGCAAGCAAGCTCAGAGACTCGGGAAGTTGAGCGAATAACTCTTTCATTTCCTCCAAGCTCATGTTCTCTAAAACAGTTGGTCTTGGAACAACTCTAACTATCTCGCTGCCCTTGGGTTCTTGAACCCGGGAATCAGCTTTAACCACCAATTCAGAACTCGAGTTAGCTCCACACTTTATGATGAATGGGGTTGTTGAGCCCGTGTTGAACTGCAAAACATTCCACTGTCCCACATCTGTTTCAACAGCAGACCCCATGTCTGCTGAAAGTTTTGAAGCATTTGCCGCATGATGAAGCTGGTCATCCTCCTCAGCAACACACTGTCGATCAAGCAAAAGAAACATATAAACAAAAATCGCATCACAAAAAGCATTTACCCCAAACTTCAACTTCTGATCAAGGATGAAATCCCAACAAAACTTGAAAACGAGTGCTATCAAGTTAATTTGGCACTCTCAGACAAATGTAACAAGCGGTTTTTCTAACCAAATATCAACATCAAAAGAAAAACAAACCAAAAGAAATCTTCAGTCCCAAATAAAACGGAAAAACATGCATACACATGCATGTATGGAAGCGGCAGACAGATTTTTTCTTTTTTCTTTTTTCTTTTTTTTTTTGTGTGGTAGAGGTTTGGGGGGTTTGAGAGAGACTTTAATCTAACATCAAAATCAGGTTGACAAGAAGTAATTATTGTAGCTGAGCAACTGCAGACCAACTGAGGTTTGAATTTGAACAGAAATACTCGAAAAGACATCTTCCAAACTACTTAAACCTACACATCAAAAATTCACATGTTCCCTCACAGCATGATTTACAAACCACAGAATTCAAAGGCTGGGCTTCCAGAAGTAACTAGAAAGATATAATTTTACCGCACCTCTACAGCTTTACGAGCCTCTGTAATGTGTTTTCGCGCACAAGGATGATCAATATCAAGTAGAGAAGGCATCCGATCTGCAAGTTCATCCAAAGATGAAAGCATCGATCTCTTCTTACTCTTACTCAGTTTTCCTGCTGAAGACTGCCTCATTATATCCTGTGAAAACACAGCCTGTTAGTCTTGCAACCTCATTCATTCACTGCAACCTCGCCTTTCATCACTGAATACTGGAGGCACATGCCTGTCTGAATCTGTTATGTGTGTTTGTGTGTGTGAGAGAGAGAGGCAGAAAGAATTTAAGAACCTTCACTTGCTTCAGTATGCCATCAAGGGAGACTAAAGAAGCTAGTCGTGCATCCTCAGCTGCAGTTGAAGGATTCCTGATGGGTGAACCACTGTCCCCTAGAGTCAGCAATGCTATGTCACTTCTCATTTGTTGCAAAATCTAGCAAATGAAACAATGCAAGTCACTTAGATTTTAGATGACAAAGGAAGTTTCTCTGGGAACCAAATTTATAAATCGAAAGGAATGTCCTCTAATTTCAATTTTGATCTTGTACATCAATAAACATCCAAATACTCCATGTTATAGATGAACACAATAGAAAGACAAACCTAGTGTGACTAAATGCTGACAAGTAATTTGACGGACACTGTCAGTGAGAATGAAGTTGGGGCACCATGTATTTCTATATTCTCTTCAACAAAACATTGCACTCTGAAATGGGCCTAACACTTCCACATTTCCTCAACGGGGGGGTGCTTGGGACATAAAAGTTATCAATTTTTCAATTTAAATTTCCCTCTTTTCCCACGATGTTCACGTAATTTGGAAATGACATAACATTATACTAGCACAATTTAAATCAGAACCAGCGACTGTAAAACCTCAATATCCTACAGATTCAAAACATTGCATTAGATGGGCCTAACTCTTTTAGTGCAGTAAACAATCTGTAGGATAAAATCTATGGCTAACTGATTAAATGCGGGACAAACAAGAATATGAAATGAAGATACCATAAACAATAATGAAATGACTATTCTACCCATGATATGAACAAGAAAAATAAGTTTCAGAAACATCACTTTTGAGCTATTAGGTTCTTAGGAACTGAAAATTAAGCACTGTAACACAGGACAATTACATATAGCTTGTAAATTCAGCCAAAATTGTGATTGGGAAGATTATTAGCATCCTTTACAACTACGAGCCAGTTAAGATTTGTATAAACTTGACAATGAACTGCAGTCTGCAGAGGTGCCATAGATTTTAGAAATTGACTTTAGAGTTTATCTACTTATTTGCAATAGGAGAAAAAATAAGGAGAAAAAAACCTCAGAATTTTGAATTTTCTATAAGATTTTCCCCAGAAATTTTCATTTTTAAATACAGACCCACCTTCTGTTAAATTGCCATAAAATAGTCAAAATTGGTATAGATCTAGCCGAAAATTAATGGGATAAGTACAACTTTTACTCTCAAAATTTATTGATAAACAAATGCTTCTAATCACTGAACACTAGCTAAGTAGTTCAGTAAGGTTTTATATATATATATATTACAGAACTTGAATTTCTGCTACCTTTCTTCTCTTGTGATCAACGGACTCTAGGGCTGATCGCAATTTAGCTACTTGAGCAGAGTCCTCTGCTATTTCAGTTGCCAAGGTACCAGCAATATCCTGGCAAGGATCAAAGTTACATAAGCAAGTACCAAGAATATTTTAGAAGAGATGCAACATGGTCTTATTCTGCTCTACTGGAATTTATTAACAAAAAAAAAAAAAAAAAACAACAACAACAACACTCTTAGCTGCCAATCAACAGCAGCAACCCCATTAAAAGGTGCATCCACAAGAGAAAACAGGAAATTTCTCATCATAGACTATGATGGAAAAATTTTACAAGCCAAGGAATGGAACTGACACAGCTGAGCTGACCAAGAGATTGGTTGGCTACCATAGGCAGAATAGTGGTAAAAACATAATCCAGCTTTGTCCATGGCACAGAACTGGTAACTTTGAAAAGAGCATTTGCTCATGCAAGTCACAAACTTATATGGCGAGAAGAACTAATGGAAATGGAAAATTACTCATGCAGTTAGGTCATCGCTTTTAGTCCATTAATTTGTCATTGGGATTCTGAAAAGTACTTCAGAAATGGGGAGGAAAACCAAAAGAAAGTGCAGGGATTATACAAATTAGCAGTGGATCATAAGAGTAATCATAACTCTCAAAAACCAAAAGAAAGTGCAGCGATGATACAAATTAGTGGTGAATCATAAGAGTACCATAACTCTTATGAGTTCGAATGCAAGCAACTAGTGGTAATAGACTTGACACAAGGAAAATTGCTCAATACACACCTTCAAATGCTGCAGTTGAGAATTATAAACTCGTTTTGCATACTCAGATAAGAGCTGCCCCAGAGCATCAGTACTAGGAGGTTGAGCAGCACCAAGTCCAGCCATCCAACCATCCATTATTGCAGTAGAAAGAAGCTCTAGCTGACCAGTTGCTCCTCCAACCGTATCATCAGTCACAGAGAGAAAATCAAAGTTTTCAGCTAGCCAATTCCGGATCTGACGCTGCAACTCACCAGCTGGAGTATGAACAAAAAGCGCTGCAAGAGCCCTATTTCCAACAGCAAAACTTTTGGCTTCTTCAGTTATTTCTCTCAGCTTTCCACCAGTTACATGTTGTCTCCAGGTTTCCTGCACAATTATGTCAATCAAGCCCACGGATCATAAGCAAATAGCTGAATCTGAAATGTGTTCATAAGCAAAAACATAACAATTAAATAGCACAAAGAATGCATAGCCTATGTAAAAGGTGCACCGGGAGAACATCCTTTAGAGCCCCCATTTGATGGAAATCAGGATTATATTTCTCTTTGTAAGAGAGGTTAGCTCTATGATGTCTTGTTATCAGTTGCAGCACCAAATTTCTATTTATTAGCAATTTATGGACAGTAGCAAAGACAGTATAACCTTTTGATGAGGCCTTTAATGTCTACAAAGTATAATAAATGATGGCAAAATTAATCATGTGGGTCCTACTTGATGGCAGATTTGGCCACCAATGGTCAGGAAGCATATCACCTATTCCATTAGAAGAGATATTAACACACCATGTCCCAAGGGATGTGCAATTGGTATCTGTAGCTGTTTATGCATCATTTCACCAAGCCAACAGGTTAATTGGCAATGACAGTTCCAATTAGAAAAGAAAAGCAAGACAGACTTGACAAGATTGCCAAGCACCATTACCAAAATCAAAAGAAGAGGATGTATAACAGTGCCAGATGGAATTCTGATTTGAACTTGCACCAATTAAAATTGTCAGATCTAGTGGAAACATAAACCAAGTATACATCATGTTAACAAAGCATTCACACTGGGTCCGTTTGGTTAGCATAATTTGCCAAAAAATAATAATAATCATTCAAGTGTTATGCAGCTTGCATCATAAACACAATTTCCAAACACCTTTTTACCTCACATAAAAGTATACCATCAGTGGGAACTTTGCTTTCTGGTTGGAAAGTGTCTGTCATTTTTACTTCTTATTACTCTTTTCATTCACTCTTTCTAACATTTCTAGTACGAATTAATTCATTCGGGCGAGACATCTTATGATGTCATGATGCGCCCATTCCTATGGCCATTCCTTTAATACTTCTGGCTCTCGGGAGTCTCTTTGTAGGATACTTGGCCAAAGTGTGACCTGTTAGCCCATAAGTAAGTACTGTAACGAAGCGGCTGTTGCTCACCTGACACCATCGTGCAAGGTCACAATTCACCCAACACAATCATCCGTTTGGCTAGCATAATTTGCCAAAAAAAAAAAATAATTCAAGTGTTATGTAGCTTGCATCATAAACACAGTTTCCAAACACCTTTTTACCTCACATACATCACATCGCAAAAAGTGCTACACTGTTATTCCAAATAATTTTTTCAAAATAATCTCCTACCCAAACACAGGCATAGGTTTTATGCATAATGGCACCATTATGCTGTATAACTTACAGGCCAAACCCGACATCCTACTACCCCTTCTGGACAAGGAAAACTAAAAGTTGGAATCAAAATTGATCATAATTAAGAACAAAGTAAAAAGCAGAAACACCCAAAAAAAAACAGTATTCACCTGATCAATACCGCGTATCTTCAAAACTACTGATGACAATTTTGACTTCTTTTCTGGCTTAATATTTACTTTAAACCCTTGAATTTGATCCTCTACAAGAGCATTCCTCAAACCAGAATCATATCGGACGGGAGATCTTCCAGGGCTGCTACCACGACTAGAACTTCTGCTTCTTCCACTATTTGCTTTCTCCAGAAATCGCTCAACTGGTGGAACCTAACACCAGTTTGGTACAATTAGACAGGAAAAACCTTCAAAAAAATGCAGATTCTAGCACATTTGTGTAAGAATTCTGAAAGGTGAAGGCAAAATTCTTGAATACCTTGATAGACTGCAGCTCTGGTGACCTAGCAAGCAGAGATCTGATATACAGAATTCTAACCCGAGAAACCAACATGGTGTCCATCACCCTTTTTGGCTCCATTTTACGAATAAAACCAAAAACAGCATCTCGTATTTCTGCCAGTATTTCATGCTCTCTAGAAGCGCCAGCTTTAATGACAGCAGCCAAAACCTGCAATGTTGAACGTATAGTCATTAGCGCAGATAAAGAAAAATACTGGAAACAAACAACAATTCAGCAAATTATAACTAACCCGAGGAAAGTTTTCAACATCATGGGAGAGTTAAACCACAGTACAATAATTACAATAACTGAGTTGCATCATCAAGATTGGGTTCAGAAAGGAAAACATGCAATAAGATATCCACAAAGACAATCAAGGAGCAATCAATGCATCAAAAAGCTTCTCAATGCACTCAGTTCTAATTCACGCTCAAAGAATGCATATAAAGTCGCAACAATATCAGCTTCAGCATCTGCATGGTTAATTTTATACTTCTCAATTCAGCTAACAGATAAAAACTTTTAACTTGATAGCTTATCATAGCCAATCCAAAGCTAAGGCACACTACTAAATGTTGACGACCAGCATGAAGCACCTCAGATGTGCAAAGACACAGAAATAGTGAAGTGTCTAAACACTAAACCTAACAAAGCAGGGGAATACACACATCTTTCAAGTCACAGGCATGCTCATAGAAAAATAATTTGTATTCATGACCACAAAGCAAAACAATGTTATACCCCTTTCATAAGCGTTCAGCAAAAGCTACACAGACAGACAAGAGTGTATGAAGATGAACACGGCAAGAGACCAGATACAGGACACCCTTCCAGCAACTTCCCATTTTTTCTGCATCGTCCCAACAATCTCGAACAAGGCTTCTCTTAACACAACTTATTCCAAGCCAGCAGAACCAAAGAATTTAAACAAAATTCATGATTTGCCTCCTCTCCTATTATAACTTAATAGTAATGCATTCTCTGAGGCATCCTTCTGTATTTAGACCCAATAGGCCCAGGAATGATTGGTTGAGTATTTAGTAAGATACTTGATTTAAAACTTATTGTAGTCACATATCAACAACACTGCATATCAAATACTTTCTTCTTTTTACTAAAAATGCTTGCCCAGGTTTTAGCATTTTTGTTAGGATTAATAACACATTTTACAACACCCAAAAGATAGCTGCCGGAACAATACAATTGCCTGACTGGTTTTGAATCAATAGAAAGTAATCACAACAATGACAATTAAGTAATCATCTTGAATGTAAAAGATCCTTCAACTCCATAGTCCACTTCAGACAGCAGTCACAGCAAAATGATTTGTATCTTACCAGCATCAAAAGTTTATTTGCGCCATCTGAAATTGCAGCTAGACTGTCATACTGTTCAGGATCAAAATCGTTCAAAGCAGAAGTAAGATATTCACCAGCTGGCGTGGTCTTTACTTTCTCAACACCTGATTTAACCAAGGCAACTGTGCCTTCAGTCTTATCTGAGGCCAAAGGTGAAGGAACAGCTACAGATCGCCCTTTAACATTATTATTATCATTTCTGCAGGAAAATTTAGGAAAAGTTAAAATTTTTAAAATGACAAGAATCAACAAGCTTAGTTACAAAAAATGCTTAGTCAATTACATAATAACTCTGAAAACCAGTTTCAGACAAGTACCTTGCCATGTCACGAGATGTAACCTCTTGTCCTCCAGGGGATGGGCTTGAAACCTAACAAAGATGGACAATGAGGTGAGGTAAGATTTTCTGGCGTCAAGAGTAGCAAACACTAGATGTCCAGAGGTCCAAATATTTTTCAGTGAATAGGATATAGCATGTCAGGCAGCTAAGATTACTTCCATTTCTGAAAGGGGCAGCATTCAGCCATTCAAAATAGCTGTCCCATTTAAAGCTCAAAACTAACATAAATTAATAACAGCTAGTTTGATGATCAGCCAATGACTACAAAAATCCATCTCGGTATCAAGAAGCAGGAATTCAAGCTAAAAAAATTCAGTCATAGAAGTCCACCCCCAAAATAACAAATTAAAGGATGGAAAATTCAACTTAAATTGCAAGATGAATCAGTACCTGCAGTGAACCAGCTGAAGTCGATTTTTCAGTCAATCTGTCAAAAAGTCTCTCATTTTCTTCATGCAACCTCTGCAAAACCAGAGAATTTAACCAATATGCAGGTGACGTGATTTCAACAAGAAAGAGGATCACTCATTCGAAACAAGAAATAAGTATAAACCAAATTGTGTCAAATGTCCAGAGGCAATAAATAAATCGTGTCAATAACAGCACAAGGAGACAAAATTCAAACTTCCAGAATACATTCTATGACACTCAAACTCAATTTCTCATATTTATTCTTTTGCATCTCAGTATTAACCTAGACTTCTGTAGCTTTCTATTAACCATGCATCTCACTATTACCTATTTCTGTATTTTTCTTTTCACCATCACTCAACATTCAGCATACTTCCACTTTTCCCCGTTTTGGAGGCATCTCTTTCCTAAGAGCTAGAGCAGCAGACAGGTCCTACATTGATGGCTATCTGTTAGCCAATATAAAGTTTCAATATGCTAGACCATTTTGGACATTTTGACTAGCACACAGCTCAGAAGTATTTAGCCATGGAACTACATTTTGTATTTAACTTCCCTATGTTCGCACACAAAGTTCATATTGAAACAAATTTAAGTTCCCAATCTCGACCCCATTTCGTGTGACTTGATAAAAATAAGCCTTAAAATGATTACCATGCCAAAGCAAATGGAACAAACTACATCAGCTCTACAGATTTGAAAAGTATGAAATACCTCAATAAGTGCATCCCGTTTCAGAAGTTCCTCTTCAAGTCTTTTAGTAACAGCTGCAGAATCCATATTCTCTCCAGTCATTTGGGGACTTGTTTGCATGTTGGACTTTGATTCTGCACCATTTGTTGGCCTAGCCTCACGGTTATGGAGTGCTTCATTCAGCTGTGACTCAATGCTCTTTATTTTGGCCTAAAACAATCAATTACAAGAAAGACAGAGCAAAATCAGCAGCATCCAATATTTGTATAGCTTCTGTATGCATGAAATCAGATGATTAACCAGTCTATGCATAACTGGAGTCAGAATATCAGAAATAAGCAGACTTGGCTATGAGGCAAAAACATATCATTGACACAGAGTTACTGAAAAATTAAGAAACCGTAGAGCCCCTGTTTCAACTAAGATGCCAAATCATAAAGAACTAGGCAAAAAACAAAGCATTCTGGTCGGCCATAATCCATGTAAATTGAAGGCAAATTCCAGGTGAAAAGCAACTGCCTTGAGGGAAAGAGGAAATTTAAACGGGACTAATCCATCGACCTGTAAATTTTGAATGGTAGAATCCCGTTCCTGTATCTGTAACTTCTGATCTTGCTCCAACTCTAACAAGTGAGAAACTTGATTCCTAAGCTGGGTATTTTGCTCTTTCTCTATTCTGTGCTTATCAGCAAGCATAATATTCTCTGACTGCAAGAAATAGGAAAAATGAAGCAGTTCAGTGAAAGAATTTTTTGGCATGGAACAAAAAAAAAAAGCTAGTAAGAATAGTTCAAAATGGAACTTAAAAAGTACGTAATTAAGAAAGATACTTCCCACACCACTAAATGAACTCATATCGGTCATTTCAACAGAATTAACAGGCTGAAAACATCACATTGGAAAAGGAAATCATAAACTTCTAAGAAGTCATTGTATTTAGAACGAAAGAAGAAGAGCACCATCCCATGGCCAACCCTAACCACTTTCCGACCGGATGTTAAATTATTGTAACAGATACAAATCTCCTATGCCCATAATGTAAACTCTATATGAACATGAGTTAACATAATGCAACAGATTACATGACTACCTTTCCTGTTTTATTAGGATAAACATAAGTGAATCAAGATCATTCTTTTATATTGCAAGATCAATTAGGACGTGTTGCATAAACATTTCAGAAAGCTAGAACAGCAGCTGATTTTCTTGAAGAACTGGTTCACAGTTTTGAGCAAACAGTAGTTTTTAAAGATATCTGCAGCTCCCAAAGGAGTTCAACGGACCAATTAGGCGAAGGCAATGGTTGTTACTATGTTAAAATTGGAGCATATTTTAGGAGGTTAGGCCCTTCGTCCCCACCTTGTAACTTCTCATTCGATTTGTTAAGAACAGGTAAGGCTCCCTGCCAGAACCCCCACCCCCCTGGGGAGTAACAGGTGGCATTTTTCTGTTTGTCATATTCTTTGAAAAAAGGAAAGTATTAACTTGGACTGATTCCTCTGCAATTTTGTTGCACTGGCCATAAATCCTGATTCATAACAACATATCACCAGCATATATCATATCCACTTTGATCAAGCGGGACAAATCATTCAAAATGAACCAAAAAACTGAACAAGAGTCTTGAACTTAGTCATTTTACCATTGCATATTTCACATCTAAGTCTCCCCAGAATGAGTTATACAATCAGGTGTAGCAATTTTATCCAAATACAAGAAATCTTATGAATCGGGTCAACTTGGAACCTAGTATAATTCGAGAGGCAAATAGCAGCAATTAGGGCGCTAAGTTTTAAAAGTGGCATAAGTATTGACACAAAGCAGGACTAATTCCTACTTAAACAGTACATCTTATTTGTGACATGACATTGAAGAAGAAAGTTATTATCTTCAATAAGGAATATGAAATAAGACAGCCATGGACATCTGACGACTAACCACCCATTTGGTTGGGGGGTTTAGCACCTTTCAATGGGAATGAGAGGGTAATGATTGGCATTGATGGTGTTTGGTACACCGCTATGGGTTTTTTCATTACCCACTTTAGGTCTTTCATTACCCAATACTCATTATCCACTTATTTGGGCACTTTCACTCCCATTAACAATCAAGATAAAAACAAAAACAAACTAAAAAATAGGGAAGGAAGAGGACGAACAGCAGCATCTAATCTCCAACTTCTCCTATCTTGCCTCCCCCCTTTTGTTTCATCCTAATCTCTCTCTCCTGCCTTCTTTCTCCCTCTCTATACCATACAATTTCTCCCCCTTTTCTCTCTCAGAAGAAGTTTTGGTGTGATGAGATTTTTTTATTTTTTAGTAACAATTTTGAATTTAAAGTTTGTTGGATTGTTGTGTAATACCAGAGATCATTGTATCTAGCAGTGTTGAAGACAATGAGAGGTCGGATAGGTGGAGGTGGCAAGGGCAAAGGGATGAAGAGGACCACAAAAAACAAGGAAAGAAGAAGACAGAAAAGGAACAAGAGCAGGAAAATGAACAACAAAGATTGGGAGATCGGTCAGCAGCATGCAAGAAGCAAAAACAGAGAAAAAAAATGGTGGTGGTCAAATGGGCTGGAGATGAAGAAAAAGAAAGAAAAGGACAATAATTTCCTTTTCTTATGCAAAAAATCATTGCCACCAAACACAAGATTCCATCAAAAGGAATCTTCACAAACCCATTGTAATTGAGGGTGTCTTCCATAATGATTGTCATTGTCATTCCTTAGTAGTGACCAAATGAGTGGTAAATCTCCATCTTGTTTAAAAAGCTCTGGCGATATGCAACTGACAGGAATAATAGCCGTCCATATGAGCAAAAAAATTTCCAAAAAAGAAAAAAAAACTCTTGATCCTCTTGGTCCTGCTGTCCCTTGGTTTAGTTTGGTGTGGGGGAAAAGCATGTGCCTAGGCTCTCCTTTATTCTATGGTTGACATGTAAAAGAAGAATAAACATAAAGGATAGACTTCTCTCTTGGGGTATTGAAGTGGATGTTAGGTGTGTTTTGTGTGGGTCTGCTCCTGAAAATACAGATCATTTATTTTTCTATGTCGATATTTATGCAGTATGGGAATGTGTTCAAAAAAGCTGTTTGCTTTATAGGATTGCAGCTCATTGGAGAGAAGAGTTAGCATAGTTCATGCAGCATTGCTCAGCAAACTCTTTTTGTTTTGTGTTACTGCACTTGCAGCAACAGTCTATCATTTGTTGACGTGGAGGAATAAAAAGGTATTCAGGGATGTGCTTGTTCTTACTGAGCATGTGTTTCATGAGGTGCTTGCTGATATTAGAGGTATAGCAGCCAGATGGAATCGTGTAGCAAGGATACAGCCAAATGTGGACTTGTGTACTGCACTTGGGATTCACTTTAATGTTTTCCAGTTAGCTAGGTAGGTACTGTATATGTTTGGGTTTGTTATTGTATTCCCGGTAAGAACTAGATGTATTGATTGGGGTACTCCCCCTTCTGGGTATACTCTTTATTGCTGATCAATGGAAAAAAAGGAAGCTTACCAAAAAAAAGACAAAAAACTGAATATAGGTGGCACTGTTTTTTTTGGGTCCTATTCTTTGGAAAAAAAAGAAGAAAAGATTAACTTGGACTAATTCCTCTGCATCTTTGTTGCACTGACCATGAATCCTGATCAGTGACAGCATAACACCAGCACATACGATATCCACTTAGATCAAGTGGGACAAATCATTCAAAATGAACCAAAAAACTGTACAAAAATATCAAATTTAGTCCATCACACTTTCCACATATAAGTCTCTCCCTAGAATGAGTTCTACAATCAAGTGTAGCAATTAATCCAAATACAAGAAATCTTATGAATCAGGTCAACTTGGAAGCAAGTACACTTTAAGAGGCAAATAGCGAGAAATTGGTTTGCTAAGTTTTAAAAGTGACACAGTATTGATGCAAAGCAGGCTTAATCCCTAATGAAATGGTACATCTCAGTTGTGTGATGATATTGAAAAAGAAAATGATTATCTTCAGTAAGGAATATGAAATAAGAGAGCTATGGACATCTGACAACTAAATCTCCATATTGTTTAAAAAAGCTCTAGCAATATGCTACTGGCAGGAATAAAAGCCTTCTATGTGAGCCAAAATTTTCCAAAAACCAAAAATTCCACCAACTATACAAGTAAAAAACACTTGAGTTCCTCAAAGATCAGGTTGATGAGAAGCTCTATAAGACATGCTAACAGCAATGATGCTAACATTTGAAGAAATAAACTGCACATTTTAGCATTTGACATTTTTTATGATTTCTCAACAGGTTGAATACTCTTCCAAATACGGTTTCTGAGAGTGTGTACAGGATTGAGGACTTTTGGCAAGAAAAAGATTTCATGTTGTATTTTGGTGTTTGAGTTACACGAGCTTTTGCTAAGGACCAAAAACCAAAAACACCTTGCCATGGAAAAGCAATTTCCGCCTACCAAGTTATTTAGCTCTTCCTAATAAGTTTGACATTCACTTGATTGCATCAAAACAAACCACAAACTTCCAACCAGTCCCTTTATGTGCTTTCACTTTTGCAGATAGTAGTCACCAAAAGGAGAAAGTTATAAATAGCTCATTTTGTACAATAAGCCAAAGTTATTGCTAAATGGCAATGAGAAGTCTTAAATAGAGAATGGAGAAATGTGGGGAAGCATGAGAACGAACCTTTAAATCAGATTGAAGTGTAAAAGAAACTTTCCAAGCTTTCTGAACTTCATTAAAAAGAAGGACGCACTGATCATTTGCATGTTTTAGAGCTTGTTTAAGTCCCAAAACATCTTGCTTCAAGTAGCTGATCTCCGTCTCTTTTTCATACAATTCTTTACGTGCATCATTTGCCTGCATGCACATTGATCAGAAGAAGAAACTGTATAAATATGGATTATCGTGATCCTGATACCAGTTCTTGTACAAACCACAACTATTAGATCATGGTATGGTCATGCTTGTGTTTAGGCATGGAGTGATCAAACTTGTCTTTGTATCATGAAAGGTTTTCCCTTTTCCCTTTCTCCCCTCCCCCGTTGGGTTACCAGATGAAAATCTAACTACAGGCCTTCCCATTCTCTACCTCTCCCATCTTCAAAGATGACTAACAAACGGTTAAAGCAATGTTAAAAAGCAACACTTTGTCAGTTCAGAAAACAAAAGAATATTTGAAGATGTCTTACAATATCCCTCCATTTCTTAATCGTATCTCGATTTCCCAGGCTGAGAATAGAGTTTCGGGCTCTGGCAGCAAAGTTAAGGGATGATAGTGTCTCAGTCAAATTTGCAGCATTTGGAGAGACGTTAACAATTACCAAGCTTTTCGAGCTTCCACCTAGATTGTCAGCATAACATAAGTTAGAGCTGGTCTAACATTGATATTTCATGGGCAGACAGATAAAAACTCATTGTTGCAGCCCAGTAAACAAAAGTGCTAACTATAATGTACAATTGTGCAAAGTATCTAAATTATTATTAATTACCAATAAAAAAAGTCACAAACAAAATGTTGGATATACATATTGTCGAGTAACTCAGAAGGTTATCAAATATTAGCAGAATAATTAAGATGTGCAAGACACATCGGTGGAAAAAAGTTAAAGAAACAAAAAGGTGTCTTTATAGTGATGTTGGTTCTCTTGTGGACAACCAGGAAGAACCATCATGAGAAAGAGAAAGTAGAAAATATTGATAATATATATTCAAATCCATCAGGCAATTTTGTCATGCAGTGAGAATTCTTCACCAAATTAGTTCCACAACAATGATTAAAAGATACTCTCCAGATTATTTTATCCGCTATGATGTGGTACAAACTTAGGCAATTTTGTGCAATTTTTGCTCAAAAGGCTCTACTTGACTCTGAAACAATCACTGGAGTGACACTTAAATGCTTGTCATGGTAGAAGTCCCAAAAGCACTTGGATCAAATCTTCCATTCATTCTGAAATGTTTTTCCATATACACACTTCAGATATACCTTTAGATGTCATTTTCTGCTTCATGAGCTCTTCCTGTTTCCTGCCTATATTTGTACTTCTGATAAGTGTCCTACAACCTCTACACCTAAGATGAGCCTCTTAATACTATTCCTTTTTGAAGGCTCCAGAATGGCAAGCGGTTTGGTGTGCTACTCATTCATGTATATATATGTGATAATTACCAGCCCCATGGTAGTGAAAAAACACGTCTACAACATTCATGCCTTTTACAAATCGTCATCATCATATCTTATTCAACAGTTTGACAGCAGACAATAATCCTTGACCTCAATACTGTGTCCCAGGAGTATCCAAGTGTTATATCACAGTATACCATGTTAATTCCCGTCCAAGTTTATGTTTCCTGTATGATTCAAGATAAAGGAATATCTTTCAAGATCAAGGAATATCTTTCAAGATCCTCCCTTTCTCCCTCCATCTCTCTGATTGACTTGTATGAATACTATTGGTTTACCCATCTCTTCCACCTAGGCAATGCTTCTGAATAACTTTCAGAAATTTAGACAGTCCAGCAAAGTGTTTGATGAGATTTCAAAAAGTTATGCAATTTGGGGGGCAGTTATGTTCTCCAAGTATGCTTAGGCAGGTTGTGTGGCATTTATGAGGTTGTCATTAAACAGTTCTCAGAATTGGTGTCTTCTAGTCTCCAGCAGGAACCCTATATGCCTGTAAAGAATTCTAATTGAATGATATGAATTATGAAGAGAATGCTTGCTTTCGGATACGCCTTTTGGAGTAAGTTTCTCCTCATGGACCTTTTCTGGAGTGGAAATCAAAATTAGGGGTTGGTGGCAGAGGTCAATGGAGATGGCAGAAGTGGGCAACAGAGATTACCATTTGCCATTGGTAAAGTCAGAAGCTAGTTGTTTTGAATTGGCATGGAGGTTATCCAAATACAACATTCATTTTGCTCATAAGTGAATAGATTGTATTCTGCTTACTTTTTCTGAGATGCAATCTATACCCTGCCAAATTCAACTAGAACAGCTGTTTACCAGCCCAGGCTTATCAGTTGTGCCAAATAAGGACTTTGCTACAAGCAAATGTATTATACAAAAGAGAAAAAATACCTAGTGAATCTGCAAGTAATTTTGTGAGCACTGAATTTCCATAAGGAACTGTTTCCTTATTGGATGTTAAAGAAGCCAAAACATCTCCCAAACTGCACAAACAAGGACAAGCATAAGAAAAGCTGAAATGCGTCAGTTTTCCTAGAAAAAATAAGTTTATGGTAACAACCAATAAACCCTCTGCTCTGTAAGAAATAATACATACGCTAACTAACAACAGTCTTTGTTATCTCAAGCACCAAACAGAACAATCACCAGTTATCAAGAGTCCTGCCTAACCCAGTGACCAACAATACATGCAGACACAGAAAAGAACTCAACCTAAGAATTAAGTTACCATGAAATGTGTACTTGTTCACCAGACAACATACAAACAACAACAAGGAGAGAAGGAGCTAGTTACAACTAAAGATAGTGAATGCAGGAATTAGTTTAGGACATCAAAATTTTGAAAGTATAATGTAAAACATTGATTTTAGTTTGATCCATACATGGCAGAGTTGATAAGCAGCAAGGTTGCACGTTAGATGTTCTTTCACAAGGGAGAATTGAAACAATGAGGTTATGCTGAAAACAAGGCAACTAAATATACGAAGTACATACGCGGAGAGTGATTTCATGGCATGCAGCAGGTCTGTCACACGTTCTCCACTATCATCTTCAACATTGGAACTTGCACTTCCAGCCAAATCAACAAGAGAAAGCTTGCTATATAAGTTCTCACCCGTAATCAAGTTGTCATAATATATATGCACAGTGATGACCCTGAGGAAGGAAATGAGAATTCTCAAGAGAAAGCTAGACAGTAGAATACAACTGAACATAGATGTTTCCTGAAGCCCCACGTAATTCATACATCAAATACAGCAACAAAATTGCATAAGGATCGAAAGACAGCTTTTTGTAAGTCCAAGAAGTTTCTTCAGGCCAGTCAAAGAGTGCTACACTTAATCATTACTTAAGAAGCAAAAAGGGAATGATTTAGTCAACACATCAAGAAAAATGTTCAAAATACCTCAGGATTATCAGTAGAAGGAAATTGGACCCTAACATACCATATTCCAAAAGTACTGTCTAAGTGGAGAAATAAACAAATCCTGGTTGAGTAACACGTTATTGCTGCTGACCAATTACTCATCAGAAGGGATGATAATGGGCAGGGGGCCTTCTTGAATCCCTTTCCCTACTAGTAAAGTGCGTGACACCACCTAGACAACCCCCCCCCCCAAAGGGAAAAAAAAAAGCACTCAGAGTTGACAACGACCCCTGAGTTTTGGTTGCTGGATACCATCACAGTTTTGAATATTGGATATGATTATTTAATATTTCCAAATGTGAGTCAAATATAAAAAAAAAAATTCTGAAGATCTAATGCCAAATTTGCACTGAAAAACTTTTAACTCAAAATGAAAAACAACATAAAATAACGAGCAAGCATATATTAACACAAACATGCAACAAATAGAGTGAAACCGTTACTTGTACAACTTAAATGTTAAATATTTCTACATACAGATAAAATGAGGAAAATCAGCCCTGATGCAGAGACCAACAACCACTCCCATACCCCTAGCCACTTAAAAGTGGAGAGTTTTGGCTCCTAGACCTGCCCTAACTACCAGATGTCAAAGAATTACATAGAAATCAAGCAACAATACCCAATGTATCAATTTTGTGCTGTTCCTTCAATAGTAAAAGCGTCTTAAAGTGCATATTTAATCATTGGTCACTAATCGTTCCAGGATTTCCATAATTTATGCCAAAAGAGAATTGATGGCTTTTAACAAATCATTCAAGATGATCTTTGATTTTTTTTTTTTCTTTTTTCAAAAAAAGGGTAGCAAGGGGAAGACCATGGTGAGTAAAAAAATCAAGCCATAAAAGGAGCATGCATTGGTAGGGAAATAGAACTATCACAAATTTGAAGCTAGACCATACAGATGAGAGACGTTAAACTTTAATACATCGGTTCCTCGGTTCTGCAATGCCACTTTGAGGACTCGGGTGAAATCAATTGGATTCTCAACTTTTTCCTGCACAAGTTCAGCAACATAATCTGTGGAGCCCATCTGGATCTTTGGAAGACCACTCTGAGATTCCAAAAGCAAATCTCTAATCTACAGAATAATGGTTACTGAATGTCAAGTATTGCTAAATAGAAGTCAATATTTAAAATAAGCAATCCAGAATGGTCAAGGAACCTGTTCATTGAAAAGCCCAAAAGCCGTGAGAGAGAAATTAAATTTTGAGGTAGAAGTTGTATCTGAGTTGGATAAATCAAACAGCTCCTCAAAGCATCGAGCATATAGGCCACGATCATGGCTAGATCCTTCCTGCGGACAAGACCTTGCAATCAGAAAGCAGTTCATCATAGTATTAACCCCCCAGGTAGTGCTTTTCAGCACAAAAACATCAGGTTACAAACATCTTTATGCGGTCATGTTTGTTCAACATAAGCATACAACAGTATGCTTAATCAAGAAAGTGTCCTTATAGAATTATTTACAAGTCAAAGCAATTTAATGATGATGTGTACCATGTATGGATGAAGAACCCGTTAACCCGAGATTTAAAAAAAAAAAAAAAACACAGGGTGAGACATAACTGCAATACCCTACACAGAGAGAGAGAGAGAGAGAGAGACCATAGTATGTGTCTTTCCTGACTGCGTTTGTCCATAAGCAAATATAGAAACATTATACCCATCAAATGCCGACTGCACAAATGGCTGAACATCAGCGAAAAGTTCAGCTGCAGAAAGGAACATCACAGTGACTTAACATTCCAGAGTGTTAGACGAAAACAAATAAAAGCTAGTAATAAGGTCCACTACCTTGTGCAACATGAGGACCATAAACCCTGTCAAACTCAAAATCCTTCTTTGGATTGGAGACGTTATCATCACCAGTATTGACACGAACAGTACAGTCATCCGGAAACTCAACAACTGATGGACCTTCATCTTCAAAAAGTGGTCTTGCACGACAATATACCTTAATGCTTCCTGAAACAGTACATCCAGCCTAAATCTCACATCAATTTAGTAAAATATTCGTCCTATTATATTTCTTGTTCCCATTTTTTGTGCATGTGTGCCCACAGGGAATGAATTGTTTGTGAATAATGACATCTCTCTCTCTCTCTCTCTCTCTCTGTTTGCCTGTCTATCTCAAAAAGGAGTCTGCACGACAAAATACCTTAATGCTTCCTGAAACAGTACATCCAGCCCAAATCTCACATCAATTTAGTAAAACACTTCTCTCATTTTCTGTCTTTTTCCCATTTTTCGCTTTTTTTGTTGTTCATATGTACCCACAGGGGACGAAATTGTTTGTGCACGCGTGTGCATGTTTGTGCCACTCTCTCTGTATTTATCATTTTCGCCCATCTTCCCCTGATTTTGTGCATAGGCGTCAGTGACAAAAGGAGTCCAGAGGCCACTCAAAATCCTACCTTTAGCAGTCAATAAGTCATTAAACAATTTTTTCTTCTCATATATCAGAGGAGACATTCTAGCTTCCATTTCAACCGCAGCCTGATCTGAAAATAATTCATGATTAAGAAACCAAATCACCCACGAAGATATGCAGGCAAACAAGAATGGATAAGCTACAGCTCTGATGTAGAAAATATGCAATCAGATGAAACAAGACCTGCCAAAGCCTATGAATAACCATTTACCTAGTTTACGAGTTTTATCAGCAAGTACACCTAGATATCGCATCAAGCGATCCATTTTTGCATTTGAGTACTCTTGAAGATCAACGGCTTCTTGTCTAAGCTCCATGTAATCCTCTCTCACATGCTGCTCAAAAATGTTTATGTAGATTGCCAACAGAAAGTATTAGAATATTAGCAGAAGCCAACAACATATTCAAGCTGAAACAACACAATCAGAAATGCAAGATTTTAGAACATCACAGATAGGCCAATAATTGTTTCAAACATGCACTTCATTAACTAAATTCCAAGCCTGACAGAAGGTATATTACTTCCTCAACAGCAGTAACAGACACTAGCATTAGCTTAGAGTCTTTAATGCTGTTTTGAATGCCAACAAAGAGAAAAAACCAGAATTCCAAAATATTACAAACTAGAATGTCCGTACTAGTCCACATCAATGCATGCCATAAATTACTGGCTTAATATTAACAGGTCTTGCCAAGTCGAACTCCAGCTGAATGCATACTAAAACTCCAATTGGTAAAGTTGATATTGCAAAGGAGAGAGCTACTTATATTTTTCCTTCTGCCAAGCTTCAAATATGGTCTACATTGTAAAGCAGATCTAAACTATTTTATTCTTTTGCAACCACAGAAAAAGTAAAATTCTTTGCTGAAAGGAAAATAAGCAAAGATTGCAAGAAATAGATATTGCCATTATAGCCTAAATTTCCAATTATAGAGAACTAGATAAGGCAAATTGACAGAAAAAAAATCATATAACTCATGCCTACCTGGCAATGTGTTATAATTTGTTCTGAATTTCTCTGTTATAATTTGCTATAGTTTTTCTATGAACAAAAACGAAGTATGATTTTCCTACTTTGAATTTCCTTTCTCACCAGTCATAAAAATTCTCCATTTGTTGTTTCTGCAAACAAGTCATCAAAAGCTTATAGCAGGTTAGATGATTTGACTTCCAACACAACCATTACTGCCCAACAACTTATATTCAACTTCCTCAAGAGGAAGTTGATTTTCTCTAGTATGTACAGACTTAGTTGATTTTCTCGACAGCTACTAGGGTTGGACAAAAATGATTAAAAACTATTGTTCCAGGTCAATAACCTCTTCTCTCATCTTTGTGTGTGACACAGTAAAATAGAGATGATATGTATGACCTTATAGATTTTAAGCATTAAAAGTAAATGAAATGTCACAAACTCATCTATTCCACCATGGGCAAACTCCTTCACCACACCCTTCTATTCTTTTTTACAAGTCTTTTCATGGTGTAAGGTATAGTTTAGCCTCATTCAAGTTCAAGAAGAAGAAAGGGAAAAAAAATCTGTTGATGAGACATAATGATCAAAAAGACTAACAACAATTGTCTAAAGTTATTAGGCTGAGAACATCTATATCTCTCAATAATGCATCAGTGGAGTGTGTATCGTATCAACTGCAAAATTACACAATAATAACCAATGTTTACTGGTTCATTATCAGTGGTATGGACTTGTCTGTGATCTTGGCTTTCCATTCTTTAAGAATACTAGACTGAATGTATTATGGAATCACTTAGCTGAAACTACAGTAGTGCAAAGGTATTCCTATTTCTTCTTGTTGGAGTTTTCTGATATTTGCAATCCTTGCTTGAGCTATCACTCCAGCAAATCAATTAGAACAGAAATTTCTATTGTGAAAGGACCCATGCATGCTTTTCACCATATTTACCATGCCAAGCTTTGAATGTTCAACTATATCTAAAAAAAAAATTGAAGAGAATGTCAATCCTGCAACACAGCATTGCCCTTTAAGAAGTTCAGAATTTAGTACCAAATTCTATTATTAATAAAGTATTTTTCTTATAGGAACTGCAGTACATTTTAGCAATTTCTTCCCTCTCCCTTTCTTTGGTTAGATTCTTTACATATATGATATATCCAACACCCGCCAGAAATCTAAAAGAGAGGGAATATCCATATAGTTGTAATCTTCCTAATGAGTGGGCCATTCAATTTAATTTGGAGTGCAGATTCTCTATAGTATAAGAGATGCGCTGTGTTATGTCACCCAGCAAGGAAATAGATTAAAGATTGCTGCTGGAACAAATACCACAATGAAGATCAATTACATTTCAAGTAGAACTTTGCCAGATCTGACTCATGTCCAGATTGAAAAATAATGTCTTCTGACCATACAGCAACTTTTGCCAAATTTTTTCTTGAAATGGTTATTAAAAACATTGCAGTCCTTTCAACTAACCGAAAAAGTATATGCCACCGCCAAGATCATCTCATGGCTTAACCATGAACAATCGCATATTGAAGTGAGGTGGCAACCATCCAATCCTGCAAAATTCAGCAGCAACTATCTACAAATGGGACACCCCCAGCTCACAACAACCTTTAAGCATTAAATGAAAGCCAAAATAGATAAGGCAAAAAAAGAATTACAACTCCCCAGTGACTGCTATTCCCAAGTATACAATCTCCAGCCAGTTTTGATAATGCAATATTGCTATACAAGGTTGCTCGTACTATAATTCTTTACTAAGACTACCAGGGCTACAGCCATTGCTATGAAAATTACATGAAACAAAAATAGTAAAAGTATTTCACAAGCAGTTGCCTCAGTCCCTTTGCATCTAAACTATCTCCAGCTGCCTACTGCAGCCATGCTGAAACTAAAATTCACAACTAAAACCAGGTAAAGTTCGTCATTTTGGCGCCTTAAAGAGAACTCTAAAATCTTCCCCAGTTGCCCCATCACTGTTTGGGATAATCGTCACCCTACACTTCATCTCAATAAGAAAGAATTCTAATAACGTTGTCAAATCCTATATGCCCACACACTGTTCAGTATCAAACCACCACTAACAAGTTTTATTTTCCTCACTGTTATCAAAAAGATAATCAATTTCTTGCTACAAACTGAAAACCTCTATTCTCAACGACTTCTCCTCCAAATTAGCCCAAAAAAAAAAAACGCATCTTTGGTACAAGAACTCCTAGAAATAACTACTAGCATAACGGAGTTAACTACTAATTTGTCAACACAACAACTCACTAGATGGACAAAAACAGCAACAAAATCACAAATTTCCAAGTACATTGCCGCAAATCGTCATAAAAGCATTAAAACTCGCATAATCTTCATCCATTATTGAACGTGAAAAACAACCGAAAACAAAAAAAGTTGAACTAAAAAAGTGAGACCTCGACTTTATCCTTCAGTTTGAAAAGCTTGGAGCTGAGAGCATGCTTGGAGAGCTCAGAATGCGTCGAAAATGAAGACGTAGAAATCGAGTACCTCCGAGCCAACAGCGGAGGTCTCTGATAATGATCCTCCCGCTCCGGTGACTTCCTCGGCGGCTCAAACCCCGTCACCTCCCAGTTCCACCTTCCTTTCTGCTCCGCCATCCAATCCAGTTCTAATTTACACCAATAATTTACAAATTCGAATCAAAAATTCACAAATGAAGTTAAATAAAAGAAACAATAATGAGAGATTGAGAATGTGGAATTCTCTCTCCCTCTCTCTCTCTCTGTTTCTCTCCCCCCCTCAGCACTGCTCAGTTTCTCTCTCTAGCTTTTGTGGAGTATTACTGGTCACTCAAATGAATTCCCTCTTTGTGAATTTCGATTGCTTTTAACTCTTTTTTATTTCATTTTATTTTTTTGCCCTTTAGTTTTAGAAGACGTTGAAAACGACGACGTAAGAAGTTCGAGGAATTTGCATTTTTGTTGGGCTGGGCATGAAAAAACGACCGCGTAAGAGGAGGTCGAGTGATTTGTTTAGTGGACACTTTTAAGCTTTGGTAGTCACAAAAATTTTAGCGCTTCGGATAATTTGAGGACTCGCTCTCAATCTTTCATCACCGGGATGGTACCTTTTGCTGCATGTGGTGTACCTTTGTGCTTTGCTTTAATTCTTGTTCCGAGGGAGAGTTTTTTTTTTTTTTTTTTTTTTGAAAGTTGTTCCGAGGGAGAGTTAAATTGGAGTACTTGATTCAGAGTTGATGAACAGCAAGCAAATTTCCTCTCAAGCAAGTTTGACTAGCCTCCCCAAGAATTTGAGTTTTGGTCTTGTTTGGATTGCTATCTTCTGAAATTTTTGTAGAAAAAAATACTGTAATGATATGACGTACGTGAAATAAAAAAAATATTTAAAAAATATATTCATGGAAAATATTTAAAAAAATTTTGAAAAAAAAAAAAGGCTTTCCAAGCAAACATGATTGGATGTTACAATGTGTCATAGCAAACCATAACGTTGCTTAACTATCTTTCTGCCACCTGCTTTTATGCAGATATCAATAATGTGCCTTGAACTGTCTCCGTTGATGTTATCATTTCTTGACCAAATTGCTACAATTTGAAACGCTAATTGGAGGTTAAAAACATGTTAATCTAATCCGGGATCAGATTTGAGGAAATTTTTGTATTTGTCAAAGTCTTCGATTTCTTTTAATCTCTGTATGAAAACATAATAGGGGTTGTCACCAAGAACAGATTTGAGTTGCTAAACAATAGACTCTCTGAACTTGCTTGAGAGAGCCACTCCATTTTACAATTCATCATATTCCGTATCATATAAATAGAGTTGCAGATTTGATGCCTTTCACCATTGCAAGGCCTTAATTATGGACTGACAAAATGATACATCTGTTGCTGCACTCAACCCGTTTAGATGCCATAATGTTTTCCTGCTTAGCTCTTTGTCATTGCTAACTCATAAGGATGTAATTAAAGCAAACATATTGTTATAACTCCTGATACATTGCCTAAATTCCCTAGATTTAAGAGTGTTTGCTTTATAAAGCTGCAAGAGTTTATCTGGCATCTTTTTTTTTTACTGCCAAACGGACTATTTCTGAATGCACAACAAAATCTTGACGGTTTCGTATAAAAGCGTTTAGCATGGCTTGATTCATATAATGGGCAGCAAGATACTTGGTTGTGCTGAAAATTGGCCACTGCAACTTCAGCTATAATACTGATGGTGGAATAAATGAAACTGGAAACATTCATTTCAATAGTTGAGTGTCCGATGGCTATGGAAAACCTATACCAATATGAATAGGAGAAGACAGCTACTGAATAATGATGTCAAATGATGGTGAAAGTGAAAATGTTTTCTATGACTGCATCATTTCTTGCAGGAAGGCAGATTATATGCCTAACAGAGTCAAGATTTTGATATTCACTGTCTGAATAATAAACGTAGAGAAAAAGATACGTGAAAGGGTGAAGGATAGCAGCACTACATCTGTTGTATTAGAAATTGGCATGACAGGGCAAATGGAAACAGGAGCAAGCAGACTCTTTTTTTATTAATCAATAATACTAGTAGTATTTTGAGCTTCATCGATCGAAACAGACTCTTTTTTTGTGTCTGGCTACGTCTGCAGCATATCTTTCTCGTCGTCGTCCACGATTTCTTTCTATACAGCTTTTATCGTGGGAGCAAAACTTGCGCTTTCGAGACGTATCAAATAAGGCTAGCTCATATGGGATAATGCATTTTATAATCAATGCTATTGATAGTTGCATATGTTACTCAAGCAATAATTAGGTGAACAGAAATGGTGGTTACGATAATACGAAGGGTTAAAAGCAAATAAGCCCCCTGTGGTATACATAATACACAAAAAAAATCTTCCGTGGTTTCAAAACATGCAAAACGACGCCTCATGTTTTGAACTAAATTGTAAACTAACACAATTCGTTAAAGTTAATAGAATCCGATAAATTTAACGGAAAATTTAACGGAATTCGATAAACTTAATGGAATCCGGTGAGTTTAACGAATTCTTTTAGTTTACAATATAGTTCAAAATATGAAGTGTCGTTTTGTATATTTTGAAACCATGAGGGGTTTTTCTGTGTATTAGGTATACCACGTGGAGTTTTTTTGTTTTTAACCCTAATACAAATGACAATCATTATAAAGCCACAAAGCAATGAAAGGAATCTTGCATTAGTAGCAATAAAGGAACCTTATATCAAGTAATAATTGTGACATAAAATGATATGGAGTTTCTTTTACGTGATACATACAAGGTATAAAGCATTGAAGGTAGCAGTAGAGGGCACAGGAACTTCAATAAAAATGTACAAGCATTCATAATAAATCCAGAAGAGAGAAATAGGTAGGGAAAAAAAAACAAGAATAACAACAATGCCCACGATTGCTAGAAAATAAACTACGATAAGGTGATATGTTTTTACATATAAAGAAGGCATACATGCAAATACATGCAAGCCAAAAAAGAATAGAAAGGACAAAGCAATCACATGCATCAGTGATCTACGATAAACAGATGGTAGACATATTCATTAGGTAACAGGGCAACTCCAATCCTGAAGGTAAATAAGTAAGTATTTTATGGTGATCAAGAGGATTTTAAGAACTGAAATGAATAGCCACCTATACAATCCCAAAAGAAAAAAAAAAGGAAAAAATTTACAATGGAATTTAGCTGCAAAACTAAAATGGTAACATAGTGAAAAGGCTTAAATGCTGCTGGAAACATGTTTGAAATTTAAAAACAAAAATGGGAAACAAAGCAAGGTGTTCATGAAAATGCGAGCATTCATAAAAGTTAAAGGAAGAGGGGGGGAATATGCATACTCAATATTTTTGTTTCCTTATGTAAAGCAGGACACATGAAAGACTAGCAAAGGTTGTCAGATATGATGGTCGAACTCTATTTGGCAGTCAAACAAGAAAATGCAGTTAGGAAGAAAGGCGCGGGAAAGCAACGGTTATATCGAATACAAAGCAAGGGAGTACTGTAAACAAATAGATAGACGAAGGAATTAAGGCAAAAATTGCGATGCAATATTGCAACATGAAGTAAAACTGAGAAAAGAGATATAAATGCATGATCATAAACAGAAGAAATAAATAAGGGCGGATAATCATAGGCTATATATGCATCTCTGATCAGGTAATAGCAGTCAAAAGGAAGGAAGAAGAAATAAGTCACTAATGCAACAAAAGTATAAATTTCAGTAGTATACAAACCATGAAACTAAATATAAAACAAGTATAAAGCAAAACAAAAAGATTCTTACAGATAAAAGTAAGAATCAGAAAACAGCAGCTTACCAACTGGGAGATACAGAACAACGAAAGAGAAGATGAAAAGTGAGCAGCAGTGAAATAAAGTACAAGAAAGTTAGGTGAAAATATATAGATACTGTAATAAGCAATAAGAAACGTAATTATGACCAATGAACTTTGAAATCTGTCTCTAGCAGAGACCCAACAAATGAGAAAGAAGATGGAGCGTATTTAACTATGATCAATGGCCATAAGATAATTTGAGTACCAAATAAGCAAATGGGCACATTTGATGCAGATTATAAATTAAAAAGAGTTGATGTAAGAAAAGTTTTGAAAGAAACGGTGCACAACATTTATTTTTTGTAAATGGAAGGTTTTAAATTCTAAAAACCTCCTATTTATAATTTCTCTAATCTTACCGTTCAAGACTCAATCCTTCTTCCAAGGGTACACAATGTAATTGCATGGGAAAGACAAACAAAGCAATAATACTGGGTCAATAGAGCACACACAAATATAGGGAAGAAATGTGAAAATCAAACAGTAGGAAAAGACTGTGCCATAGAAAACTAAAGTACAAAAATATATAATTAGAGTCAGAGAATATTTATCTATATACCAAAAAAATCCATACAAATAACAGAAGGGGACGTAGAGGCCCTTGGAAAATATATTAATACCATACAGTATATTTTTTTTTTTTGAAATGTTCACATAATTTGTTGGTCATGGGGCTGGAATTGGAGTTGTGGTAAGAGACCATCAGGACAAGTGGAAGCTTTAATGGCTGAGAGGCTTTCTGAGGCCCTTAATGCAGAGCATGTGGAATGCTTGGTTTTTCTTAAAGCTTTACAGATTGCCAAAGATTTTGGTAGTTCTCATCTTATTCTAGAAGGGGATGCCTTGGGTATTGTCCAGAGAATCAATAGTACAAGTCCTGTCTGACCGGTGTTAGGTAACTTGATCAGAGGCATTAAAGATATGCTGAAGGATTTTTGTTACATACGAATTTCACGTGTAAGAAGGAAGAACAAATATGTTCCTACTTATTTATTGATTCATTTGTCTCTGTCACTTGAGGGAAGTCATGTTTGGTTTGTAAACTTTCCAAAGGAGATTATGTAGGCTGCAAATGTAGATTTACTTTAATGAAATTTCATTTTTTATTATCAAAAAAAAAAAAAAGGACCTGCACTCTACTTTTATTAGGTTTTCCTTCTCTAACCTAATTTATGGGATGTCCAATTGGACCTAGGAGTCGACGAGAATACTGTTGGATCAGACAATTCACTGTTACCAATAGTTGGCTAATGCTTCTGTGCTTTAAGATAAGAAGAAGAAGAAGATTAGGTCGAGATAAGATAACTAGATAAGGAGAGGGAGCTTTTGTGGACCTCATTAGTTAGTTGCTGGATCATTCATTGGCTGGTTGTGCACGGGCTGGGATCATGTGACTGGTTGGAGTAGGCCCTGTTGGTGGAGGTCTGGAATTATATGGTTAATTTCAGTTTGGTCATTCAAAGTAATCCAAATTCTCAGTTTAATCACTCAAACTTAGGAATATGATTGTTTTGCACATCAAAAAAATCATTCCAACCAAATGGACCCAAAATTTTGTTTAGTGACTTCATATTTGGTCTTAAACTTGGGTTTGCCTCTCTTCTTTTTTCATAAAGAATTACCATGCACACAAAATCAGTTACAAATTTATTAGTAGAATAAAGGTAATTAAGCTATAGAAGAAACCTCGAAATTATTTTGTGTGGTTAAAATTTGTAAGTGACAAAAAAAGAAAACCGGGGACTAAAATGTCTCAAACTCTAATTTGGAGAGTATGCTTGCTCAAGATAGATCTGCTGTTACTTTTCCTATTTTGTCTCTACGTTTCAGAGCATATCCTATGCATTAATTCCTACCATTATGGAACCAAAATTTGCGTTTCTACTACGGAATAAAGTATTCAAATTAATTTTTTATGCATTGAATTCATCATTTTTGTCTCTTTTCTCACTTTAGTCTGCATATTTTACAATAATTCAACTCATTTAATTTAGAAAACTATAAAAGATAGAAGTTTAAAGTTTTAGATTTTGATGAGTGCAAAGTTTCCTACTCTTTGGCCTTTACATACTTTTTGTGCTTCGTCTCAAAGAACCTCTTCTTATAGAAAACCATATAAAGGAAAGAATCCATGAGTAGTAGACATACTCTTAAATCCCTTGTGTTGATACCGTTATTTGTCTTGGTAACCTGTAATGCATTTGAAGATTTTCTTCATTGCATATCCACCAGTTCCAAAGAAAACATTGGCAAATATGTTCACAAGCCTAATTCTCCAGAGTACTCATCACTCCTGAAATATGCCCAAAAGATTTCAAGATGGTCAAATTCAACATCTGCGTTCCCTCTTTTTATCGTCACACCATATCATGAGGCCCAAATAAGAGCCATTATTCTTTGCAGCAAAAAGCTTGGTTTACAAATCAGAGTCAAGAGTGGGGGACATGACTATGAAGGCCTCTCATACCGCTGTCGATCCCCGTTCATCATGATTGATCTATGCAATCTCAAATCCATTAACATTGATCTGGTAAGTGAAACTGCCTGGATTCAGACTGGGGTAACTCTAGGCCAACTTTACTACGCAATTGCTCAAAAAAGTAAAACCCATGCATTTGCTGGTGGCCTATGTCCTACAGTTGGATCAGGTGGGCACATAAGTGGTGGAGGCGTGGGGACTTTGTTAAGAAAGTATGGTCTTGCTGCTGATAACGTTGTAGATGCAAGAGTTATGGATGCCAATGGACAAATTCTTGACAAGAGAAAAATGGGCGAAGATTTGTTTTGGGCTATAAGGGGAGGTGGAGGAGCAAGTTTTGGGGTAATACTTGCATGGAAACTCAAGCTATCTCGTGTTCCTGAGCAGGTTACAGCTTTCACAGTTCGTAGAAAGCTTAATCGTGGCAATATAAAATTGATCCAGAGATGGCAAAATATTGCCCATCAATTTCCTGAAGATATTTTCGTGAGAATGATCCTTCAAAATCCAGCACCAGTTATAAAAGGAGGAGAAAAGATTGTTCAAATTTCCTTTCAAGGTTTGTATCTTGGGACGGCTGATAAGCTTGTTACTTTATCAAGCCGATACTTGCCGGAATTTGGGATAAAGGTTAGAGATTGCTTTCAAGATCCCATTGAAATTAAAAATTGCAAAAGGAAACCTTGCATCAAGAAAGAATGCTATCAAGTTCCGTGGATCAAATCAGCACTTTATTTTGCATCAAAAACACCTAAAAGTTCGTTGAACTATTTGGTGAGCAAAAGTAGCGCGCCTGCTTATTACAAGGCAAAATCTGATTTTGTTACACGACCAATACCAGATAAGGCATGGGTATTGCTAAAGAAAATGTTTCTTGAAGAAGACAGTCCCATGATGATATTAGATCCTTTTGGTGGAAGAATGAGTCATATTTGCAAGTCTGAACTTCCATTCCCACATAGGAATGGGACATTGTATAACATACAATACTTGGTAAAGTGGAAACACAATAACCAAAGTGAGAGCAACAAGCATATTAAATGGATAAGAAAGCTCCATAAGAAAATGGAGCCATTTGTGTCTCAATCTCCTAGAGCTGCATATATCAATTACAGGGATCTTGATTTGGGGGTCAATGGAGAGGGGTACAAGTATGAGGAAGCAAAGACATGGGGAGAAATGTACTTCAAAGACAATTTTGAAAAGTTGGCAAGGATAAAGAGCAAGGTTGATCCTAGCAACTTCTTCAGGAACGAACAAAGTATTCCACTTTTATTTTGAGGCTAAAACAGCACAAATATGCATTTGCGTAGTTTGCCAACCATGCTAATAGCCCTTCACAGTAGAGCAGTTGCTTTTCGAAGTTTCTTTGTTATTAGTTCGTATGTTGTCGTCCTCCATGAGCAGTGCATGTGATAGGATGCTTGCGAATTGGGCTCTGTTGTGCATTTACGAGGTAACCACTCTCGTCCATTGTCTGTCCTTTTTTTTCCAAAACACGCGGTGTTTCTTTTGGGCAATGGGTTGGAGGCCAGAAAGTCGGAAACCGGGTGCTTCTCTCTCTTTTTGTCTTGATTCTCTCTCCTTTTCTTCTCCTCTGCCATCTTCGTCTTTCTCAGGTTGCAAGACTAATCAAGGATTTGGTAAATCGGGCTTTTGAGGAAGCATTAAAGGTAAACTGTTTTGAGTTGTAATTTCTCAGAATTATCTAGTTTCTTAGGTTTTGTTTTCGTTTAAACTTTTAGTGGATAATGATAGGATGCGCAGCTGATAGAGAATATTGCACAAAAATCCCAGGAGCAATCGTGTCAAAGGTTAGCGGACATTTCATTTCTTCTTGCTGCTTTTGTTTCTTTCTAAGCTTATCTGATGTTTTATACTAGCTTGATGGTAAAATACCGTAGTTTCTTACTTTGCTTTTTGTTGACTGTGGAAGGGAAGCGTTACTGATGAATGGAAAGTTTGAGAGATGCCATCACAAGTCTTTGGGATTGTGGTGGGGAAAAAAGTTGGGTTAGTTTTAGGACTATCATAGTATGAAGGACATATTAGGTTATGAGATGTTATGTATTGGTGTGGTTTTGTACATAAATGGTTTAAGAAAGATTAAAATCAACAAGATTTTTGGAAGTCATTTCACTGCAATGCTTGCCCATTAGAGATACTGGAATGCATATGGATCCTCGTGAAAATTTTAGGTAGATAAAGTGAATCTCATTAGTTTTAGTTCAGCTCAGTTTTCTTAACTGCAGAAATCTTCATAGTCACTGTCTGCCGTTCCAAAGCTGTCCCTAAGATCGTATATTTCTGCTGCTAGTTGAATGTGAATTTTTCAAACCTATCCCTAGAATCATATAATTCTGCCTCCTACTTTACTTTTATTATTATGCCTCCTACTTATAGTTTCCCCTCTTTATGATTTAAGTTTTAATCGGATTCTATAGCTATTTCCATAATAATTATAAAGAGACGGTTCCTTTTTTTTTATTACAATTTGTTGATGTCATCAAATTGGGTGTTGAAAACTGGAAATTTTGCTTGAGTTGGATGGTTCGGTGTAGTAGTTACGGGAAATAGGACAAATTGAAATTTTAAAGTGTGAATTTTCACTTTTTCATGTTTCCGAAATCATTCAGCTTTACAAATCAGTTGAAGAAATAACTGGAGAATCTTATTAATGTTTATTTTTCTTGTATTTTCTTTGGCTTTGTACGTGATATCATGCCTCTTGAGTCATTGCGTAATTTTACCAATCTAATCGTTCAGTTTCGATGGTCAAATTTTTCTTATTGGATGGGATAATCTGAAATTTTTAAATGGTATGCAGACACGGAAGATACTTGGCAATGGATGGACTAAACTTGTAAGAGTTGTTTTAGGGAATTATCTAGTGTTTTATTTAGTGTTTTAATATTTGTCTTGCATTAATGCCTAGATATTTCAACAGCCATTTAAGCCATTGGCAATTTGCGGTTGATTAAGCAAAATCTTGTGCAAGCTTAAAAACTAAGTTTGCAACTCCTTTTTTTTTTTTTTTAAGTGCCATGAGTCTATGATTATTGATTCTTTCTAACTGTATAGAAAAAAGGAACTAATAAAATAGTTATATTTGCATAACCAGATTGTACTTTTATCGAAAAACTAATTCACCTGGAATGTGAAATTTGGGCGGGGCGCGAATAATTCTTTAAGTAGCAAATATTCTTTGAAGATTGGAGAAGCCTTTCTGGTTTCTGGAAAATCATTGCCACGCTTGAAGCCTCCACCTTTTTAAAAAACTTTGTTGTTAAATGTGCATCTCTCAGTTGTCAGATCTCTGGAAAGTTTTTCTTGTTTGTATTTTATTTGTCTGGTTTTTTTTTTTTTTTTTTTTTTTTGTCATTGGACAAAAGATAAAGAATTTTTGTTTTTTTTTTTTTTTGGTGTCACGTTTATTTGGATTTATTTTGAAAGATAAACTACAAACATTTTTCCTCCAATCTAATTTCACCTGTCAGGGAAAGGAAGAGAAAAAAAAAGAGGATGCAACGTCTTACAGTTAAGCACTGGGGCTACGTTAGTCATTGGTGTATTTTACTTGGCAACAGAGGTATGCATTGCTAGTATCTATATTCATTTATGCTCACAAGAGTACTTTTCATTCCGCATATTAGCAAAGATTTTGTATAGTCAAATGTAATTAAATAAAAGCTAAATTACATCTTCTCAGATGCCCTTCTCATTTTGTCCCACTCCCACCTTCTGCTGGGAGTGGGAAAGCAAAGAAGGGTTCTAAAGGTGGTGCGGCTGCCGATGCTCCAAAGGAATCAACCCTTAGCAAAGAAGTCAAATCCACCACGGTTGTTGGTGCCAATATTCTCAAGGATGGAGCAGACCCGAAGATCTTGCCAGACTCGGAGTATCGTGAATGGCTGTCACACCTGCTTGATAAACGCCCGGCACTAAGTGAGCTAAGAAGGAAAGACCTGGAAACTCTTCCTTACGAGGACCTAAAACGTTTTGTCAAACTGGACAATCGAGCAAGGATCAAGGAAAATAATTCCATCAAAGCCAAGAACTGAGGTTACTGAGCTGAGCTGCTGCTGTTTACAAAAGGTCCATGTACCGTACTCCTGTTAGAGATTTAAAGTCGTTCATCTCAACAGAGGTTTCCCCTGTTGGTAGTTTGTTTGGGTTTTGCGTTTATCCTGATGCTGTTCAAACTTTGATAAGGTCTGCCGGAGTAAATAACTCTGCAAGTTACTGCAGCAAATCTGGTTATGACTCTTAAAGCGACAATTTTTCTCTATTTCTACCCAAAAAAAAAAAAAAAAAACTTCTCAGAGAATGCAGAACGGTTCCGTCATTTGCTAATAAATGGTGGAAACCATTTAGATGATTCAAATAAATTTGTTTTGAAATATTTCGATCTTTGAAAATTTAATGTAATTTTCTTCTTCTTAAATTTAGTTATGTGCATTAAGTATTTTCTTAGTTATGGCTATGTAATTTAATGTAGTTTTCTTCTTCTTAAATTTAGTTACATTGATGATGCAAATTTAGTTTTGTGCATTAAGTAGATAGATCTTAATATCCTTTATTCTGATGTCTCTTCTGTTTTTCTACAAAAGATGTTCTTATCCTCTTGAACTTCTTGAATTTATTGCATGAGAAAATAATTCAAACTTCTTAGCACGATCAAGCATTGATCTATAGGTCGACACAAGTAATGTTTAGTCAATTGAAATTGTCTTTATTCTATTTATGTTGTGGTCTTCAGCTCATTTTCTTTTTCTCTATGCCTGAAGTTTCAGCAAAAGTAGACTTTTGATCTTATTAGTCAGTCATTCTCTGTCCGTTTTCATAGCTGCTCTTTTAAAGACTTCTCAATGTCTAAGAGCCATGGGCAATTAAGACTAAGAAACTTGTTAGAATTTTTAGTTTTAGGGGGCAGCTATTCACAATTACGTAATTCAATTTTTGGTACATTTTGTCTGGGCACTTTTGCTTTTGTTTACGAGTTCATAATATTTTTTTTTATTTAGTCAAGTAGGATTTTGTGAAGGGTAAGTTTAGAACATGACTCCAGAACCTGTCACCAATAAATATAAGAAATTGGATTTTTTTAGGATAGTGTGGATAAAGGTACAATTAAAGGAAAATTAATTTTACTGTAAGTAAGAGTAGCAGCAATGGCCTAACAATCGATTGGCCTCCTTACTTATTTGATAATTCTCTTGTCATTTTTGTTTTTCATTGGAGTTTTGTCATTTTAATCTGAATCATGTGTTTCTCGAATTATCAAATGTTTGGTTTCAAAAATTTATCAACTATTAGATAGCATCATCCTTAACTTTCATAATAAAATGTGAAGCTTTAAAATTTATCAACTATTAGATAGCATCATCCTTATTTTTCACCATAAAATGTGAAGCTCATACGAAAGTTAAATTCACGGTTGATTTTGGCACACACAAAAGCCATGGTGACAAAGTACATTATCACACTCGTATAAATGCAAGTCACATACCAATTGAGGATTGATATTGCTTGTATATATGCATCATAGCTATCAACTCCTTAAATAATTAATGCAAAAATAATTTCTAATTTGATATCATTACGCAAATTTGCATTTATACATTGACACCCTTTTAACTCATATGACTCTCATAATAATATATTTTTCTTTTTTTTAGAAATAATACAAACTTAGTAGACATAATCGGGCAACTAACTTATACAATCTCACACCGCACATCGCACGGTGATGCCCTCCTAGTCTCAATAAACAACGCTCAGAGAGCATATCATGTAATATATGACTGACTGTTCATGGCAAATCCGGCATTATAGGTAGTTTTTGGTAAAAGGGGAAAAGAGAAAGTTATGCTTTTTAGGGGCAAAAAAAGGGCGTTGGTTGTAGATGGAGCTTATTGTAGTTTTGAACAGGATGAACCCATTGTCGCATTTTACTTTGAGCTTGAGGGCCGAAGTTTATTTGGGCTTTCTTTTTAACATTTTCCCAATATGGACGATGCCTACGGTTCAGCAACATTTCCTGGTCCAAACACACACGGCCAGGCAGTCGTTTGGCATTAGGTCATGGGCCAAGACTTTAGACTCCATCAAAGGAATACAATTAAGACCGTCACTTATATTGTAGCAAATTTTGGTGAGAGACAAGAATTGAACCTTGACCTTCCGCACCACTGAGTTGGTGGTGACCATCAGGCCAAGGCCTAGTGGCCATAGGCCGAGATTGGATAGCCCAAATTGAGAGTCTGTCTGGCTTTTTCTGCAGTTCTTATAAAAAATATACTATAACGATTTGAAATTTAAAAAAATAATGATTGAAAAATATATTCATAGAAAATCTAAAAATTTTTTAAGAAAAAATGACAATCCAAATATGACTTAAATGTTTCATGTTTGTTAATCTTCTGTCTCGTTCTGACTCAAAAATAAACAAATTAAAAGTTTAGTATTAAAACCAAACAAATCAGGATTTTGCATTAACCTAAGAACACCATGCATAAAAGGTCCATCACAAACTCTTCATTTGATACAGCTTTATTCGCTGAAATTATGAAACTAATATTTAATACTACTGAATTACGGAGTTCATTTTGTGTAGAAAACACAAGGTCAAGGCCTTAATCCAGCTGAATTTATACATACAATTACTTTCTCAAATTAATCATAACTGGAGGGGGGAAAAAGTGCACAAATCCAAACCATTCCACATGTTTTGCTGGCTCTATAATGAAGTGAGAGTTTTAGACCTTTCAGGGACTAGTGGGCGAAATGTGTCATATGACATTAACAGATCAAGCAGAAAACCGGGAATTCCAATGCAATGGTGGTGAGCGAGTTTGAAGACGTGAATTGTTGAAGTCATAAAAGCCTGAGAAAGAAGACTGGGAACTGAGAAGAAGACGTGACTAAAGCTGAGTCAGATCTACTGTACATCATGCTCAGCCGGGATTAATCCGTACTAAGTAATTCAACGTGTCCACTAAAATTCAACTATTTAGGGTACTGTACTACGTTGATGGTAATCAAAGGTTGAGCAGGCAACGTGCAGTTGATTAATGAGCCCTCATGCTGACGGGATAATAACCACCGGAGAAAACTCCCCAAGCTACGGATTCCATTTGTCCATTTCCCTATTCCTTTCTTTCTGGCTTGAACCTTGGACAACTTGCATTAATTTAGCAATTAGTGCTAAGTACACGGCTTGAATAAGCGTGCCACTTGGTTGTGATGAACTCTTCATTTATTGTCCTTTTAAGCTTTCTGCCCCCTTTAAAAAGTACACGTTGATTTGATTTAATGAGGGTATAAAATGAAAAAAAAAAAGATAAAATAGTTCAAAACGTTGGTCATTTTTTAAGAATTGAATTTTTTCATCTTTTACTTTTAAGATATTAAATTTGTGTTAGTTACAAATTTAAGTTAATAAAATTTGATTCTAATTTAAGTTTTCAATTACTTTTTAACCTGAAATCACCACGTAACTCGTATGTAATCATTTTTTATGCACAAAAATATTACATGCCACTTTTTTAATAACAAAAATGAATGTGAATTTGATCATATTCTACCTTTTTAAGAAAAGGAATGAGGTTCGGATCAAATCAAACTTTGTTAGAAACAAAAATGAATATGAATCGGGTCAACTGATTAACTACAAATGGGATCTAATTTTTTTTTGTCTCTTAAAAAGTAACTATCTATGAGTCACGTTATGGACTTAGAGTAAAAGTGGTCAAAATCTACATTTGGACCAAATTTTATTGACTTGTTTTTGTAAGAGATATAAAGTTGCAATTTTAAAAGTAAAAAATTAAAATTTTCATTTAACAAAATATGTGGGACATTTGAATGATTTTTCCCAAAAAAAGGGTATATATGGCATTAAGTTACATCAGTTTCAAAAGTAAGAGAGTATATTTAACAGTTTCTCACGTCATTTAATTGCATTTAAATGCGAAAATAAATGTTTTGCTTTGTAAAAAGAAGCACATAGGGTAAAACACAGCCACTTGGTATTTATCCTTGAACTCGAAGTCAGTGGTTTATTCCTTCCTTAGAGATATATGTACTAAGATAGTGTAGTTGGAAATGACACATTCAAAGAAATGTAAATGTTCATGTCCTGTATTCATACTGATACATGAGGGGTGAAATCAACTTTCTTGATTTTGAAATATACCTGGTTCATTAATAATTACATTGCGTTTGATCTACTTATACGTGTATATCAACATTTGAAAATGATAAATAAGTGCAGTTGCTTGGATTTGAGTGGTTCTTTAGCATGCTAAGTACTCATTTACGGTTGCAGTGATTTTACCAAAATGTTGAGTAAATGCAGTTTGAGGGGTGTTCGGCGACAAGCCAAGGCACTCCAAACTTTACCCCAAGTTTGTTCGACATGTGATATTTTATCTGAACTAAAAGGGAGTAGAACTGTAGAAGATGAAGATAATGATCTAATTAATATACTTCTTGTCCTTAATCCTTGTACATTTTTTTTTTTAATTTTTGTACTCCTCTCTTTAGCTTCCTCCTCTCTTTGCTCAATTATTATACTTACAAATAACACTAACCTTCACTAACCTTTATCATAATCAACAGATAGCTTCTAGAGGCTGTTAGAGTAGCCTTCCGGTAACATTTTTCAGTTACTTAATATTTTTTTCGTACTATCTAAGTATAAGATTGAAATATTATTTGAAATAATACGTGTTTACGTTCCCTCTATTTGGTATATAAGTGGCACAAATGGTATTTGACTGGTTACCTATTGAGACGCTATAATCATGCTGCAATATCCATGCACTACAATAGTCTAGCTAATGTAGCGTGGGTGGTCCAAGAATGTACATATATTACTTGACAAATACTCCTGTCAAAGCTAAGATCATCATTGATTGGAAAAAAATATCATATATAACTAGATAAAAGTTCAAAGAAAATTCAATCAAATTTCAAAAACTGGGAGGAGGTCTTCATAATCACCATAAATTTAGGGGAAGCCAACATAATTTGGCCTTTTTCATAAGCTGCAAACCCCTCGGGACCTAAATTCCCTTTGATTTAACACTTTTGGGCAACTGTAGCAAAAGAAGAGCCAAAGGAGAGGGAACTTGTTTCGCCTTTAATAGCTCTCGGTAGTATCTCTTTTGGTTTTCCACCCTTGAATTCCAAAGCCCCTTTCTTTTCTTTTCTTTTCACAAACAAACCACTCATGTCTCTGTCTGTGTCTTTTATTCTCTCTCCTTCTCTGCACCTCTTATTGGTTGCGTATTTTCCAACAGTCCCTCTTGAGTTGCTCAAATAGGTGGGGAGTGGTGCCAGTAGTCCAGTACTACTTGCACTAACACTTAATCACTCGTGTCACCAAATCCAACCCAAAACAATTACACACAGTAATAGTGAATGGCAGACACAGACAAATGTACAAATCCAAAGTCCAAATCAACCAACCAAGACAATCAAGGCAGCAATAAATTCTTTTTCAACCAATCCAAAAAACATTTGTCTATCCTTTTACTCCAAAACCTGATTGGTGATTGGTGGGTCTTTCTCAGACAGGTCTTCTTTCTACTCATTTTCTCTCTCTGCCTGCTGCTTCTCTCTGGATCTAAAACTAAACCAATAACAATGGCCGCATGAACAAGTGTCTGTTTTTCCTTTTTCTCTCTCATTAGGGTTTGTTCCCTTATTCCCCCTCTAAATTTGGCAACATGCCGCCATTTATTTTCTAACCTTGTCTCCTCCACCTTTACTTCTATCCCTCTATTTTTAGAAACCCTTCTTGTCCTTTTTAAACTTTGCGTTGTATGCTGGTTTATTCCTGGATTGCTCAAGGGGTTTGGATACCTTTGACTCTTGGTGACTTTTTGATCCCATAATATCCTTTTCTACCATGGCTAGAGAGAAGATTCAGATCAGGAAAATCGATAACGCAACGGCCAGGCAGGTGACTTTCTCAAAGAGAAGAAGAGGACTTTTCAAGAAAGCTGAAGAACTTTCAGTTCTCTGCGATGCTGATGTTGCTCTCATCCTCTTCTCCTCCACTGGCAAGCTTTTTGAGTATTCCAGCTCCAGGTAATTGATCGGTTAATCTTCATCAGCTAGCTCCTGTATGTATTTCTGGTCACGAATAGTTAGTTAGCATATCTAGGCTCTTATTGAATTTTGTGTTAAAGAAATGTAGGAGGTGGTGGAGCATTCATTGGAGAGACTGAGGAAAAGAACATATAGTACTATTTATATTGATGTTGGTATTCTGAAAGGGTTATAATGATTGATAAATTTTGTCGGGGAATCATTCCTCTAGTGAATCCGTGGTTACTGGTTTCAGCTAACATGGGCTTTTGATCTTATGGTGCCAAGTGCCAGCATGGTCATTTCAGGTTTTCTCATTGTCTAGGTTATTTTCTGCATATCTATGTTCTTTACGTTTTTCACTTTTATGCTATAGCACGAATCAAGATTGCTTTTTTGCTCGTTTCATGAAAATATTGTTGTGTCTGTTTTGATTCTCTAAGTGCAGATGATGGTGTGTAACGAGAAAAAAGCTACTTTACTTTTTTTGTGTCGTTGATATATTGTTGTTTTTGTTAGAAGATGTGGAGAGAAAATAAGACAGAGAGACACCGAAGACATTTGCTTAGTTAAATATTGGTTATGGAAGAAAATAAATATATTAAATTATTCCTTTTTTTTTCCCTTTTTTGCTTTTATATACTGATCCAACTGAGGAAGATTAGGCAATAATTGGGCCGATGTCTGCGTTACATGACGCTAGAGATGACAAATTTGCAGAATTCTGATAATTATCGCTCGTGCCCCAAAAAGATAAGGGTGGTTTCTGCCAACTTTAAAGATAAGGGAAAAATTACTTCAAAATGTCTTTTTTATTTGATTGTCAAGTACGTTTTTTACTTGAAAATGGTTTCAAGTACGTTTGTTTTTTATTTGATTGTTGTTCATTGCAATGTAATGAGTGAGTTCAGCTCTCTCTAAGGATGCTAGATCTGATAGATGTGAATTGTTGGATGCTAAATTATTGGACACTGACTGGGGAAGGAAAGTAGGTATAATTGATTAAACAATAAGACAAAAATTTCCTATAAGCTAATCTAGTATAATGTTTGTTGTCTCGTTAAACTTTTAATTTTCTTTTCTTCAAAAATAATTAGGAATAATTCCTTTTTTCTGTGTATAATGTCTTCAAAAATAGTTGGGAGTTTTCACATGTGATATGCTAGTACTTCTTATCGAACACATTTGAAACCAAGTGATTTTGGGGAATCAATTAAACTCGTTGTAGAAGATCAATTTCTACGGATAAACTACTGTTTCAAATAAACACATTTCTGCAGATGTACGTTTATGAGCAGTGGTATGCTTTAGTGTGTATCAAGCACGAAGGCAAATGTCACTAGCTGTTTTTGCTGGTTTCATGCACCTACGTTTTAACTGATTCATCTACAATCAATTTGCAACATTTCCATTGGTTGATTCTGAATTAGATGTGGTTTTTAGTATGAAGGAAATACTCGAAAGGCACAACTTACACTCGAAGAATCTTGAAAAAATGGAGCAGCCGTCGCTTGAGCTGCAGGTGAGTTTCAAGTGGCCAAGCAGCTGATGCTGTATTTGTCATTCCACGATGATTCTGCACCGTTAGAAGTTATGTATGATTAACATGAACGATCCTCGCAGTTTATGTGAACAGTCCTTGTAGATCAGTCTAAAATGGTTCTTTTGAAGGGTTGATACTACACTTGGCAATTTGGTTCCTTTTTGCATAGATTTGATTTGTAAAGGAACGGAAATCTTATTTGATGCAGCTGGTGGAGAATAGCAATTGCTCTCGATTAAGCAAGGAAGTTGCTGAGAAAAGCCATCAACTGAGGTCTGTTCTTCTATGTGTTCAAATATGTTTTCTCTTTTTGATGTTCACTGGCATCTATGAAAATTTAACATTGCCAATTCAGGCAAATGAGAGGAGAGGAGCTCCAAGGATTGACTGTTGATGATCTGCAGCAATTAGAGAGGTCGCTTGAAGCTGGATTGAACCGTGTGATAGAGAAAAAGGTTACAACTTCTTTCCATATATATTAATGTTGAAGGTATTATAATTTTGATCCTTCATTTCCTAGTTTGGATACATATGCCTTACAGAATTTAGTTCATTTGTTCAGGGCGAAAAGATAATGAAGGAAATTAATCACCTTCAGCGAAAGGTGAGAAAATTTTTGTGCTTCCACCATTAGCTTTGACCAGCATTTGCTTTTGGTACATTTCCTTTACTCCTATATTTGGTGTCTCTGCTTCTTAAATTGCCCTTAAAAGAGAAACTATCCTCCGTACAGGGAATGCAACTAATGGAAGAGAATGAGCGTTTGAAGCAACAGGTAAGTACAGCCATGGACCTCTGGGATCTTATCTTGTGGATTTCTTCCTACCCCATTACCTCGTTTGTTTCTCTGGTGCACGCCCATTATGGCAGCTTCGATTGTTTGCCTGAAGGTGATGGAGGTATCCAATGGAAGCGGGCAAATGGCAGCAGATGATTCAGAGAACGTTCTGTACGAGGAAGGCCAATCATCTGAATCGGTTACTAACGTCTGCAGCTCTACCGGCGGTCCACAAGACTATGAAAGTTCTGATACCTCTCTCAAATTGGGGTAAGGCCATGATTCCTACAAGCTATTGACAACACAAATATCTTAAAAAGGATTCGGGGACATGTTACTGTCATATTTGTCTTTTTGTTGTTTTGGGGATTCAGAATGACTTTATTTGCATCACAGATTCATACAGATCAATGATTAAATGATAACAGCAACAGCTATCTTTCCTAACCTTCTCAGTCCAAATTCTTGGAATTTGGTTTTTGCAGGCTGCCATACTCAGGTCGATCGGAAAAGTAAAGCAGTATGTAACACCAAAACGGGCGAATGTGTTGTTGGTGGTCACATTGCATGAAATAAGATGTAAAAGCTAACCAGCAACTTCAGATTCTTGATTCAAAACCAAGCAAGCATATTTAAAGAGAGGGAGGGAGTTGATGAGACTGTAGATGATGAAACCATAACTATCATTGACAGTAAAAATGGGATGCATTGCTAACCAGTATTTCGAGACTTTCTCATTCACCGCTACTATTCAATAACTTTAATAGATATTGCATTTAATAAATTGAGGCCTCTGCCATGGCTATTCTGTGCTAGCTACTCCTTTCATTTGGTTTTATTGATCTCACTTTTGATAAACGCTTGTACGTTGCATAATATGAATTTCAGGGAGCCATTAGTGATGGAATCTATAGAAAAACTTAAAGAGTGAAGAAAGTTTCACTTGACGGTAAATTGCTTAAATAGAGTTCATAGAGGTTAAGGCTTATCTTCTTCTTTTTTTGCTCCTTTTAAGGACACGTTGCTTGATTAGGGCTTATTAACCCATAATAAAAAATACATTGGAGATGCCTTTCATCTTAACCAAGTTTTAAATCTTAAAATCCTAACAGGGATGCTTCTTAAAGATACTTAAAGCATGTCTAGGTATTTTTTTAAAAATTTACTTGGAGTATATGTTTTTTTTTATTACTGTAATTTTTGGAATTGAAGAGCGTGAATGGGAATGCCTTTCATGAAAATGAGACTACAATATAGAGCATGAATTTAATAGGAGGTTATTTAGAATAATACTTTGACAAAAACTGCAACACTTTTTATGATATAACGTGTGTCAGATAAAGAATAGTTAAAAATAATTAAAAAAAATGTTTGTAATGCATTCAAATAATTTATTTTTTTGCAAGTAAAATCATATCGAACCAGTTACTTTTCTAGGAGTTGGCTTCCTTATGTTAGCCATGCCTTGCTAGTTGCCACATCTCCATGCAGTGAAAACTGCGAAATTCAGTGCTTGCTACAAATATTAATAAACCCTTCTGATTTCTGAAAGTTGTTGCTTCTGTGGTCAAGAAGAAAGAAACCCTGCATCAGCTTATTTCATTCCCTGATAATGCAAGTACCACAGGTAACTGCCAAATCTGTAAAACTGATGAAGTAACCATTGCCATCTTTTTTTGACCCCAAAAAAAAAAAAATTTATTGCCATCTTTTAATTCGTTGCTGTGTCACTGAACCTGCAATTGCTGATTTATTAGGCAGTTTTTAGCCTTTGCCTTTGGGGAAGTGTCGACTGTGTTGGAAATAAATTCGACTGCAATAAGTGTAGCCTGCGTTACTGAGCCCGTACCCGACGTTATCCACTTGTCTTGGGGACCAAGAAAATAAACAGCAACGAATAATGAATGTACAGTTATATAAGTTCTAGTGGGGTACAGGGTTCACTTTTTGTTTAGATTCATTTGGAAGGAAGAATCAAAGGGCAAAGAGTTGTGCTTTAGGGGGTATAGAAATTTAGGACTTCTCCCTCCATATAAGCAAATCCATCATAGCGAAACTGTTCAAGAATTTAGTGATTCCGAATTGAACACAATGAATCTAGAATAAAAGAACCCTGGTTTGGGACAAAAAGAAAAAGGATAATTTCAGAAACCTCGGTTTTTGATAATTGCAGCCACCTTCGGTAAGGTTTGAAAACTGATAGTAGAAATTTCTCCTTAAAAAGTATGTTTTGGTAACAATTAATGGTGTAAGTAAAAAAAAAAAAAATCCAATAAATATCGAATATCATCCCTATGTGATATGTTAAAACAAATTAAATGCTAAAAAGTCAATTATTACTATTATTCGTTAGACGAAAACTTCAATTTAATTTTTTGCAGGAAAATTTAAGTCATGTTCCGAAATCTTTCTTTTTTGGTACTTCATACATTCTTTTTTGGTACTCATTTTCAACTTAAAATTTGTTCCATAAAGTTTATCATAGTGTGTTTTCATAATGAATGTTAGAAAAGGTAAGTGTAATTTTTCAAACTTTAGAGAGGGTGGCCACAATTGTCATCAATATCAAGGGAGGTTTCTAAAATTATCCCAAAGAAATAAATGTTTAGGGTTGAAAAAATAAAATTCAACTGCGGTGTGGGGGACGGTGCTGGTCCCAATACCAATCGCACGAAGAAGAAAAGGAAGAAGGAGCCTTTTAGAACTGTTTAAGCGCTTACTCTGGTGGCTGGAATAGATCGATCGGTCTTCTTCGTTTCGTAATTTATTGCGCTTGTCCACAATTGTGCGAACATGCTCGTGAGAGGTGGAACCAATATGGGATTCGTTACTCACACTACAAATCAATTAGTAACAGAAGTGTGATTTGTATTAATCGGCTCAAATCTATCAGAATCACCTATTTTAATACCTCCACTCCCCCGGCCATGTCACAAATTTAATCGACTTGGCTCTATGTCACAAATTTTTGTTTTTACAAGGGCTCTAGTTCACACGAATCCATCATCAGTACATATCAAATTTACGTACCGTAAAAAAAAGATGTGCTGTTCCCTTTGCACCGACAGGTTCCTGCCTACGATGTAATTAAACCAGTGACTTTCTAAGGATTCTGAAACGTCAAGGACTATGAAGGTGACTTCCCCTCTGTTCTCCGTGCTTTTGTTGTACATGCTTCATATATAGATTTGACTCCACTGGCTGTGCTGTGGCTGTGCATGTCTTCGTTTGCTTTTGTTGTTTTCACACGTTTCATATGGGAGTTTTAGTGGGCTAAGCTTTCGGCTAAAACAGCTTGGATTCAAAATGGACGAATGTCGTTGAGGTGAAAATTCTTTTCTCTTCTTGTAGCACATGGCTTGATTTTACGTCCCTGTTTAGAATGGACGTTGTCTGAGTCTGCTGAACTCACAAAGCCCATTTGACATCCCAGAAATTTGAACATTAACAACATAACTAAGCAAGGGAAGAACTTCAAAGCTTCAGGACCTGCTGGGATTGGCTGCCGGAAAACTGCTGTTAGAATTTAGAAATGGCGGTTGATTTGGTTCAGGAATGGCACAATTAGGAACTGTAACCATTTGAACGACTTCAACCATAGATGGTCTTGAAGTAGCAGAAGCTTGACCGCACAAAAGCCCAATTTTAAGCACATTCCATGCCTCTAGCGCTGGAAAATTCCCTTTCAAACAAGGATCGACTAATTCCTCGAGTTTATCCGTTTGGTAAAACGTCCAAACCTGGGCCAACAGTAAAGAACAATTTTTGTTCATCTTGTCTGAGCGAATCTGAACCCTTTTAGGCTTTAGCAAGTTGAAATGAAATGTGGTGATAAGAGAATTGGATCTTTACCGTTTGCAGAAGTGAGCCAGAGTCGTCCTTGGAAGCATAATTATGCTTTCTACCACAGACGATCTCAAGAACCAAGATGCCGAAACTGTATACATCAGCCTTCTCCGTGAGCTGTCCTTTGACAAGGTATTCAGGAGCCATGTATCCTCTGTAAACAAAGCCAAAATCAAACGTTCATTTCAGCAAATGATTAAAATTTCAAACATGCAATCTGGAGATACGATGATGTTTCCTTGTTCATCTTGATTGCATTTGTTGACAGTGGAGTAAAATGCTAATCGCAGTAACATTTTCTCTTACAAAGTCCCTGCAAGTTCAGTGCTAAGGTGAGTTCTGTCCTCGGCAAAATGCCGAGCCAATCCAAAATCTGCAACTTTAGGAGAAAAATCCTCATCAAGAAGCACGTTGCTGCTTTTTATGTCCCTGTGGACAATTCTGATCCCGGCTCCTCCATGAAGAAAAGCTATCCCTTCGGCTGTTCCAATTATAATTTGGAATCGCTCCTTCCAACTTAGAATCTTAATTCTGTTTTCATCTGCAGAGTGATTTGTAAGTCTACCATGTTAAGGTGCACGCTGCATTGCTACACAAACTTGTTAACCAGAATATATGGTCTAATAATGTTACTAACCAAAGAGGTAGTGATCGAGGCTCTTGTTGGGCACAAACTCGTAAACCAGCAAGCTCTCAGGACCTTCAATGCTACAACCCAAAAACTTGACGAGGTTTTTGTGCTGAATTCCATTGATCAGATCCACCTCATTGAAGAACTCTTCAACCCATCGACTGGTACTAAAGAACAACCTCTTTACAGCAATTACTTTTCCATCCGGAAGAGTTCCTATATATACGGAACCAGCTCCTCCTTGGCCTATTTTCATTCTGGGATCGAAATAGTTTGTTGCCTTCTCTAAGATTTCATATTTGAAGTACAAATATGACTTGTTGTATGCATGTGAAATTCGGGCTAATTTTCTCTGTTCTGCATCACCACAAAATGAAACAATTTGTTACGTTTAGTTGAAAAAAAAACACTGCATTAGAAATCATCTTTACTTACGCCTTGGTTATCGATCATCTTATCATACCTTGAATGGATTTTTTGAATCTTGCGTAGAATGCATAGGCAGCGAAAAGAGAGAGCATAGAGAAGGCCACAACAGACGAGCCTATAGCCACTCTTTTTCCCCATGTTGAGGGTCCTGAAAATAACCAGAATGTCAACAGGAACAAAACAAGCGAAGCTGCGAAAGAAATTGCTGAAAGAAGAATAATTCTAACAAAGTTTTAATTCTGAAATTTGATAGCTCATAAGACTATTGGTTAACACAAAAATGTAGGTTAAGGCAAAACAATTGGATAGTCTTGGCAAGAAACAGAATCGATAGAACACTTCTAACTGCAAAGATAACACCTTTAATCGAATAGAATATATTTGAGCAACTCTAAACTCAATTTGGGATCAATTCTCTCTTCATCACAAACTTTTTGTACTGCATACAACAGGTGCGATAATTCATGGTACTTACCTGCAATAGTCTTAGGCGGGTCATTATAGAATTTCACAGTCGAATACCTCAAATAACAGCCAGCATCCATCCCACGGCCTTCCCGGCTAGGCAAACACCCTATAGCATTTCGACTTGCCTTTGTTAAACATTCTTTACACCCTTGTTCGCTTAAAGTCTTCCAACACTGCGCCAAGCCAAACACTCCATTCAACCCCTTTACAGCAAACCCTCCATTCTTCAAAGCAACTGAAGTTACTTTATCAATCAACTTTACAACATTCTTTCCAAAATTCTCTACATCTTCGACACTCAGAACACCAGCTGATCGGCTGCTGCAATTTGATATACCTTTTGTTGTATCAACGCTTTCATCAAAGAAGTTGTAGTTGTCAAAACGCAGGAAACATCCGTCCATATAAACTCGACCTGATGCTGCACGGCCGCAAGCTTCATGTCTAATACCTCGACTCGTTAGGTAGCAAAAATAGCAATCAACCGGAGCAAGATCTTGGTAACATTGGGCTAAGGCATAGAAGGATATATTTGTCTTGTTCCCTGCATAAAGACCCCAGCCGTTTTTAATCACAAGAGATTCTATCTCGCCCATCACTTCAGATTCTATCTCTTCCACCACTTCAGAAGAACGGGGAATGTTGTAGCTGGTGTTTATCGGTGCTATATTCTGGCCACAAATCAGGCCAGCTTCGTGAAATTGAGGATTAGCAAATGAGAGGAATGGGAAAAATTTCAGGACGAAGATCAGCCCTGAAGCCAAATAAACAGAATTTGCGCTCGAGAACTGCATGTAGTTGATGAACTTGGATAGTTTGATGATTATGGCGTCGAGAAAGAGTTTGGTTTGCAGTTAAAAGATGTTTAATTAATTGCACTAGTACACAATTAATCTAATCACGAGGTCTCATAACATTTGCTGCATACTCCTACCGCATTCAAAATGAAGAACGAAGAGCAGAGCAAAGCAAAGCAAAGTGGAAAATAATCCTACAGCATTTAAATGAAGAAGGAAAGCAAAGGCAAGTCAATAAAAGCAAGTCAGCCTAGTAAACAAAATTTTCTTTTTTCGAAGTTTATTAAATTTCTGCTCTTAAGCCTTACCTAGTTGAATTTTCAACGTATATGAAGTATTTCTCCGTTCGTCCTTCCAGCTTAAAGCAGGAAACTGAAACTGCCTTTTGTCTTTATTCCCGCATTCTACTGATGAACCTATTTTGGTATTCATGCTTGGAATACCTACCAGTTTAATTAGGAAGGTGCCCATTCCATTCAAAACCGTGTGTGGAAAAAACTCAAAAAGTAGGTAGGGCAGTATTCTGCTACAACTGTTTGAATTAGTTATTTTTGGAGTGTTCTTAAAAAATTTTATTGTAACAGAGTTTTTAGAATATATTTTGCGATATTTTTAGAAAATATTTTGAAATATTTAAGAGTAATAGAGTTTTTAAAATATTTTTTAAATATTAAAAAATTTTAATTTCCTTTTCAAAGTACTTTTAAAAAAATTTTATAATATTTAAAAAATTAGTTTTTGAAAAACTCTCTAGATCCAAACAGAGATGACCGAACCTCAAAGTGACTGAACCAAAACAGATAAATAACGGGCCACCCACGCTAAAAAGTCTTCTTTTCCTTATTGTGTGTGCAAGGCAAAGTGCAGCCGACCATGACTCGTCGACGCAATCCAGCAGACACGTCTCTCATCTCACTCGCAAAGATGGTATATTTAGCTCACAATTCGGGGGGCTGGTAGCTGTGTGTCGGTGAGGAATTGAACCCCCAAATCTTTAGCACCTATTTATAGCTTTGGACAGGCATCTCAAACATCTGAAAGAGAGAAGGCGAGCAAGTGCAATTTGGAGCCAAAGGGGCGAACTTTTTCTGATTGAGGAGCCAAATTTCTAGTTATGAAAACTAAGCTGAAAGAAACAACACCAGAGTGTACTAGAAAAGGGGAAAATACCAGTTTTCATCCCCAAACTTTGGAGTAAGGACACATTTCATCCCCCAACTTTTGGGAACGACACATTTGATGTCTGAATTAATAATTTTTGACCAATGTCATCCTCAAACGGCAATTTAGCTAATTTTTAATGGAACTAATCACGTAACATACCAACTCTTTATGAGAAGTTGGCAGGTTTTGTAGTATGTTTTGTACCAGCTTTTTATAGAAAAAATTGATTAAATAGCGCCCAAAGGAAAACTAGTATGTTTTTTATTTAACATAAATTAAATATGTGAAAGTTAAAAAAAAATATATAAATTGCCCATAACATACCAGTTCTTTATGGAAAACTGGCAGGTTTTGTAGTATGTTTTGTACCAGTTCTTTATGGGAAACATACCAGCTCTTTATAGGAAAAATTGGTTAAATAGCGCCCAAAGGAAAACTAGTATGTTTTGTATTTAACATAAATTAAATATGTGAAAGTTAAAAAAAATAATAAATTGCCCATAACATACCAGTTCTTTATGGGAAACTGGCAGGTTTTGTTAAAAATGTGATTTAAATTTACTTAACGGTCATGTGATTTTCACGTGACCAGTTCCATTAAAAATTGGCTAAATTGCCATTTGAGGATGACATTGGTCAAAAATTATTAATTCAGACATCAAATGTATCGTGCCCAAAAGTTAAGGGACGAAATGTGTCTTTACCCCAAAGTTTGGGGATGAAAACCGGTATTTTCCCACTAGAAAAGACCATGCGAACTGTGTCAATTGCCAAGGCTATTGTCGGACGACTAAACTTAAAAAAAGTGTTCTGAAGTATGAGAAAGACAATTATCAGACCCAAAGGGCTCATATGGTAATTAATCTTGCATCAGGGAAAACTAATAGTATGATTTAGGTAATGGGAAAACGAGGGAATATATTGTCTCAAACTTCCGCGTGACAATTTAATAGGAAAACTACATTCAGTAAGTTGAATAGATGTCAAAAAAAAAAAACATAGATAATTCTTGTAAAATCATAATTTAAAGCATATATCAGTTCCAGGAATCTACTCCTTTTTCGATTTGGAGAGAGCTTTCTTCCTTTGCCCGAGCATATAGGTATACATGTGAGGACTGCCTGCATGGGACAGCAGCGGTTGTTGATTAATAACAGCAAAGAGAATACAAATTGATCTTTTGTTTTTTAACTTTGATGGACCAGTATTTGGAGCCAATAGAACAAAATAAACAATCTTTAAGGAAGGAAAGTCATGCCTGGTACATAAACACCAAGAACGACAAATGCAACATAATAGTAATCAAATGAGAAGTTCCACTTGTTGGGCATCAATACAGAATATTTTGCGGATTCCTGCAAAAGAGTTCACGAGGTCAAGAAAGTCGATTTCTTTTAAGAAAGCTCTCACAAACTTCTACAAACTATTTCAGCAGTACATGGCCATGCGTGAAGCATCGTAGAAATGAAATACCCAGAAGCATGGAATACAGCACATGCTGATTACAGTAAATAACAAGATGAACTTGCAAAAGGAAGTATTTCAATAGTGAGAGACTACTTTACAGGGATTTCGACTACCAGGAAATTATGTCTTATTCTGTTAAAACAGATGCGCACCCAGGAGACATGTACAACTGATTAGGATATCTGTTTATTGTGTTCAATGACAGAGATTTGATAATGAGTTTGAAGCTATAAAAGGGAGTTCAAACAAACTGTCAAATTACTGCTGCATGGCAAAAGAAATTTAGATTTGGGCAATTATTTTAAAGTGCAATACAATTCAACGGCTTAAAAAGTTTCTAGGTCTGCTGTCGTCCAAATTTTTAACCACTAGGCAAAGTGAGCTTAAATGTTCTGCAAGAGACTTCACCATAACCACTTAACGATATTGCAATCCATGTCTAGATTAGGAAAATGTTCTGCTGAATGCTAAAACTCTCAAAAAGTCCATCACTAGATGAGCAAACTGAGAACACAGATGATTCTACAGGACTGCATCATCAACCTTATGACAATCACACAAACTAAAATGTACAAGTCATTCATTCTATGACAATCGAGAAGTTCTTTCCATTGGCAAAAATGTAATTCTGTAGTATGGTAATATGTAATAAGAGTGCTAGGGGCATTCAACTCCTGCTGCACTGGATATCTCCAATATTAACTAGCCAAACAAGAGACATTAAGGGCAATGATTGACAGTAGATTAGCGTAATTTGTTACAGGATTTAGTTCATTACCTTGATAAAAGGTAAGGCATTGTATATTAAACCGACCTCACTCGTGATGCCCGTTGGGTACAGCAAGAGGAAGGTGCTATACCTGAAGCACACAGTTGAATAATTAATGAGACTGATAAACACCATGGCTTCCATATCACAGTTGCATGGTTCATACCTAAGCCACAAAAGCCATGAAGGTGCAGAGCCAAAGGCTTCCTTTGTCCCAAAAAATGAATATCGGATAATCTGAAGTGTAAGAAAGTAAATCATTCTCAAGTGAGATTGATTTTCCAACAATAAATAAAATAAAGTGAGGCAAGAGATTCTAGAGTAAATGCAAACTAAACGCACATGAATATGAAAGGTTTACCTCAGTGATAGACCAGCTAATGACCAAACTGCTAACAAGTACATGAGTCCTAACCTGTGAGGTGAAAGATAGATTTTTGTAATATAAAATTCTCTCACCATTTAAGGGAAAAAAAAAGAGGAGAAAACCTATTAGCATCAATGGCTCAAACCTCAGGAAAGCTCCACAAAATTCCCCAAGCTACATATAACCTTGAACCAATCTGTGGCAGCGTCGCAGAAACTGGAGATCTAACCAAGCCTTTTGAAGGAAAAACCATCAGTTTGTTTTGATACAAAAATCTACAGTGCTATTATTAGCTTATCAGTGAGTCCACTTACCAACTAGACCATGAATTATCTGCTCCATATAAAGCATACAGGATGAAAAGGACAGAAAACAGAAGTTAGGTACATATTAGATTTGACAGGTAAGAAATGGAATCCCCATTTGTAAACTAAATTTCATCAAAATTGTAAAGTTACAATAGACAAAAGGATGGGAGAACTGCATACTATGTACCGGGGCGTACATTTATCATATCATCCACAGAAAACAGGTTGAGCATTTGTATGAAATTGCTTATCTCATAATTCTAGGATCAAACAATATTCTTTCTCATATGTACAAACCCACTATGAAGCCCCAGAGAGTCTCACATCGACAAGAAGATTTTTATCCAAATACTTCTGAGTAATAATATGTTTTCTCTAGTGGCATAATAACTCTTTGATCAAATTTTTATGATTTCAACTCCTCTAGTTACTGAAAATCCTAATAGTCTACTAAGCACAAACACTCCAAGACAATACCTCCTCTGACTAAAATGCATTTGACAGCATTGACAGTATACAGCAAACCAAAGTAATTTGCTCTCAGCCTCCATTACTCACTTTCTCAGTACACAACCACCACACATGGAGCAAGTGCCTCATCCTTAAATCCCAGAAGCGTATCTGATATCAATCAGCTCAAGTATTTCACTAGTACACGAAACAAACTGCTCAAGAGGGCTGCGTAACGTTCTGCCCGACCAATACAAGGACTTAGCTCTGTCCACTAGATGGCATTTTATTTATAAGCTACATTATTCCACTAAGTTTCAAAGATCATACATTCCCATGCCTCAAGGAAATACTGGGTACTAGACGTGGGCAGCCAAACTCATTCAATTTTACATAAAGGTCAAAACTTGTAGATATCCTAGTAAAATCTTACACCAGTAATGTCTCCGCATGCCCATTTAAATATAAAACAAGACCAGAAGTTTCAGAAAAGAAAATAAAATTAAGAAACCAAAGGAATCACCTCTAAGATGGCAGCAGATTGAGCTAGAAGCAGAGGCTTCTCAACGGCATCGTAGACGTGTTGGTGCCCCGACTCCTTGAGGGTCTTCACAGCTAGAAAAAACACCTGCAGCCTGGTAAAAAAAAATCAAATTGAAACCAAGATTTAATTGCAGAAAGAAAATTCAATAACCGAAGGAAATAAGATCAACTCCGAAGAAGCGAGTAAAAGAAGAATTACCATCCGACGAAGACGGTCCAATTGTAAATGGTGAGGTATAGGCGTTTCAGACCTGATAAAACCCCTGCCATCGGACAATATACAGCCTGCTTCCTCCTCCTCCCCCTCAATCTAGAGAGCTATAGATACAGAAGAAGTTCGGAGATTCCAGTGTAGGACGGCGGAGAAACTGAGGGAACCTTATCAACTTCTCGAGGTAGAGAAATGAAGAATTCTACTAGTAATAAATAGCAATAGTAATGGAGGACTGCCGGTTGGGGCGGGTGGTGAATACACAGAATTGGTGAGTAGTTCAACTGCCAACTGAACATATAGAGACAGTTGAGGGCTGGGATCTGCTGCAGCCTCCTTGCTTCGTAGTCGTAAGCTTCAACTGCCAACTGAATCTGTTTGATGATTTGAAGCCCGTACTAAAATAGTACTAGCATCGCCACTAGGAAGTTGGGTCAAAAGACGACGTCGTTTGCAAGTGTTTCTTTCTTTCTTTTTTTGAATAAAAAACTATTTTATTACTCAAAATGCTAAAAATTGTCAAAAATATTTGCTGAAAATATTTTTTTTGAATCTCGTACTAAATACGATTTACTTGACAAAAAATTTTATTACTCAAAATGCTGAAAATAGTCCATGATTTACTTGGCATGACAAAATTGAGTGAGAGGTTTTCGCATAAATATGCAAATTCACGTTCAACTTTATTCGCTTCCCTTGAATCTAATTTATACTGCATTTGAATTTTAGGACAGTATGGGCTGTGGCCCAATTAGGGATGGATGGGTTGATATCTCGATTTTTGCTTTCAATTGTCAGTATACTTAGATTGAGGCCCAAGCGATTGTGTGTGAATTTGGGTAAACCTAACCAGGAAGTGAGTAAGAATGCAGAAGTGTACAAATTATATTCCTCCAACGCTGCAAAAATACTTTTCAGGCCTGGTCTAAAATTAATCCATACATCCGATTTTAGTTTTTGATTAGAAAATAGCTTTTCTTTTTCTCGTATTTTTAGTATTCTGAATTAGTGTAAGCTGCTTTTGGCATTTTTGGGAGATTAAAAAAACCAGGGTCTTTTCTCCTTCAAGAGCCTCCCCATCCACCACTTTGGGGCATGACGGAATCGGAATTAGCAAACCTTGACGACTGCAATTGTAATGGGCCTAAAGCCTTCCGAATGACCCCAAAAAAAAGGTCCGAAGCAGAAAAATAAGCTCTTTTTTTTTTTTGGATTATGATTCTACTCTAAAAATCAGTAATAAAACAGCTATTTGGTTTGGATGAGACTGTCTTCCTTTTAACCCCTTATACAACTCAGCGCGTGTTTAATAAAACTGAAATCTGAATCTATTAAGTTATTGAATTGTTAAGTATTTAAATCTAATACATTCAATGATAAATGAATAACTTATCACTTAATTTTGGGAACAAATTTTCTCTAAGAAATTCAGTGCTACTTAATTAATTTAGATGTTCAATTTTTTGTTATCAAACGGTCCAAATATGTTAAGATTTAAATCTATTAAATTTAAGTACTGAATTAAGTTATCAAATAAGATCTCAATTGAATTTTTCCTTCTATGTAAAATATGATAGTATAGATGTTGCCAACTAATTAAAAAAAAAAAAAGTAAGTATATTAGCCATATAACCATAATACCGGATAGTGTAGATGGAAGCTAACCAGGTTGCTTTAGTTTCTTTTAAAAATATATTTAAAAAATAGTATAGATGTAAACTAAATCGGTTGCTTTAGTTTTTCTTAATTATTTTTTTTTTAGTAAAAGAGGGTGGAATTTAAAAAGTGAGGAAGGTAAAAGGAGGATTTGAACCTAAAACATCTTATTTCTCATATCTGAATCTTAACGACTAGACCAAAGGCTCTTTGGTTATGTTGTTTTAGTTTATTATTGTGCCACAATCATTAAATGAATAAGTAAATTGTGTAAACCTTTTGTCACAAAGAATCTGCATTGGAACACACACTTTCTTCCTTTTTGTGACACAATCCTTCCATAGCATAATTTTGCAATATTCAAAATAGCATATAGGATATAGGTTGTGTTTGGATTGCATTTTTCATGATTTTTCATGGAAAAATTACTGTAACGAGTTGATGTATATGAGAGAAAAAGATAATAGAAAAATATAATCACAGAAAACGACATAATTTTCCGATAAAAAATCGCAATCCAAACAAGGCTTAACATTCTTTTTTTTTTTTTTTTTACACCAATCTTGTTAAAGATCCATCATGATAAATTGTTGTGCGCTCTATGCAACTCATGGGACATTAAAGGGAAATGAATCTAGACTAGGGTTTGTTTGGATAGAGGATTATTTGTCAAAATTTATTTGCTTACATCATCATTACAATTTCCAATACACCTTTTTCTCTTTTCAATTACCTTTTTATCTCACATACATCAAATCACAAAAAATGTTACAATAAAAATATCTCAAATAATTTACAATCCAAACAGTCAGAATAAGCCAAAATCTACAGCGATACGATGGAGGCAATAAAATATTAACTCAAAAAAGTAAGTAAATGTCCTTTTCATGATTGGATATCGATGATAAAAATATATGTACAATTGAGAGAAATCAGGAGGCGCATCATATTTTTAAGAGATTTTGTGATCCAATGCTTTACGCCAGTGTCCTTGTTTTGCCCCCTCAATAAGCTTTTAATACGATTTCCTTTCGTTTTCCAGCTTGTTGCAACGTGGGTTGAAACGGAGAACTTTTCTTGATGCATTGTACGTGCCTCTTTTCTGAAGGGTGAAAATCACGGGGATAACTTAAGTTTAATTAAAAAATCACAACAAGTTTAATGCATTTTATTCTTTTCATTAACTTTTAATCTTTCTTCAATGCGCAGAGGACAACTGTCACTTCTACGTCAATTTCCATCATTTCACATCTGGCCAATAATACAGAAGAAATGGGAAAGAATGACAGCATCCAATTGTGAATTATTTGCTCATCGTTATCTCCTACGTGAAAGGGGCGGGGCATCCACCTATAAGCTTATTGCGTCAAGAGCCAAAAAATTTGTTTTAAAAATGTAAATCCTGTGGCAATATTCTATGTGCATTATTAGTACAAATTAATTGACTTTTCTAGGGGAGGGTTGGGTTGGGTGGTACGGGGGAGGGAGTGTAAGCAAGAGGTCTCGAATTCGAGTCCTTCCGCTTGCAAAAAAAAAAAACAAAAACAAAAAATTGACTTTCCTAGTAATTTGTCAGCTTATTTTTGCTTGAGTATGTCACTTGTCACATTCCACAATTAGTCATCGGTGGAACATATTGAGGAGCATCGTTAATACTACTAGTACTTAGTAGGACGATAATATGTACGTGTAAGGCTGTACATTAGCTTGTAATCCTTGCGATTACAAACGGTAGAGGATGAAGCTTTCTTTTATTTACCTTACTTGTGTTTTGTGGGGGTTGGCTTGATAGTTGTTAAACAATAATGACATCACGTATTGCACCGCCATAAAGAACACCAAACAACGATTCTATTTCGATCGTCACTACGAGTCTTTCAGAACCAACGATGATGAGTCGTTTAAAGAGATTTTACAAATTATCAATTAATATAACCTTCGCAATAGCGATGTGCCACGGAAGTATTATATGAATAAAAGGCACATCTCATTATTGCAAGACCAAGACACACGCTGTCAATGTATCAAGCGGATGATAATGGTTCTTTATATTGCTTACCTTGGCGTTTTAGCTGGCATAAAAGAACTTAAATCATCCTTTTGTGATTTGATGAAATGCTAAAATTTGTTAAATCATTAACTTTGTGTAACTTTGATTTTTTGGTGTATGAAATGGGATTTATAGGTAAGTAGTATTCTATGTTTGTTGACAGTCAAGCATCTTTCTTTTTGTTGCATTTTTTTTTCGATAACGATAACAATTGTATAATTTAATCTATCCTATTTTACAGGACGAAAGAAGCTAAAGAGACTATGTAAGAACTAGCAGATAGGTATACAGACCTAATTAGATCAAAGAGATACTCTGATACCTTTATTTAAGTTTTATTCACGATAAATAGGGTTCAAATTCTGACCTACAATTCAAAAAAAGGGATTTTTCACTGATTAGTTCCTCCTTCGGATTTTTGTTGCATATTTTGTCGTAATGTTTGTTTGTGACTCTGAGGCCGACTAAACCCGCCAGAATTCTTATACAGCAATTATAACCCTGTCCAATCCATGGTTGTTGGATCTTCTAAAAAAATCCAAACACCACCTTAGGTAGTTTTTGGGGAGGAAGACGCAGAACCATTAATGGAGGATGATAGCTGCCCGCCTGCACTAACTAGGGTCCGGTCAACAGGGTCTGGAGAGAGTCTTGACTCTGGAGTGACAAAACTGTCTTTCCACGTTAGTTCAGGGATTGGCTTAATTGCCCTTTCAGTACGGCAAGTCAAAAAGTTTCACATTTCTCAGGAAAAATACAGAAAAAAGTACTTTCATGAATTCTGCCCCCACAAACCGGGTATCTTAAATTCATCTCAGCTCTCAAACCCATAGATACAAGTGGATGGCTGGTGAAGTCACATCCCCGTTAGTACCATTAACACAGTTTTATAACCCCATTTATGGTTGTTGAAAGAGAGATTAAGTGGGGAATCACTTGATGCATTTGCAATTATTCCCTCCATTCCACTTTAATAGTTTTGTTTTTTTTTTTCGTCTGTCCCAAATTATAATCCAATTTTCAATCGAAAAATGTAGTTATATTTTAATTTTCTAAAATACCCTTATTCAATGTAAGTTGTTGTTACTATAAACCTACCCCATTTAATGAGAGTTGATTTTTTTTTTTACCATCAATTCAAGTTTCCATAAAGTTGTACTCTAATTAATGTGAGGGTAGTTTAAAAAAATAGGTACATAAATTGATTGTTTCAACAAAATTAACTATTTTTTTTAAACTGTGTGAAAAAAAAAGCCAGAACTATCAAAGTTGGACGAAGGAGTAATATTGATGTAACTAATTTTGTGGTGGGAATATAACCTATAAATATAAGTGGATTGACTATTGAAATCACATCTCTATTAGTGCCTTTAACTTAGTTATACAACCCCATTTATGGTTGTTGAACGAGAGGTTGAGTGGGAAATCACTTCTTGCATAATTGCATTTGCAATTAGTGTTGATCTAACTATTGAAATCACATATCTATTAGTGCCTTCAACTTAGTTTTATAACCTCATTTATGGTTGTTGAAAGAGAGGTTAAGTGGGAAATCACTTATTGCATAATTGCATTTGCAATTAGTGTTGATGTAACTAATTTTGTGGTGGGAATATCTAATTTTGCTGTTCATGGCTAGAAAACATTAATTAATTAATGTGTTTGGATAATAGTTATTTGGCAAAAAATTATTTGCGCGCATTATAAACACATCTTCCAACATACATTTTTATGTTCCCAATCATATTTTCATTTCACATACATCATATAGACAATTGAAGTGATACATTAATTATTTTAAATAATATTTCAAATAACCCACCATCCAAATATTTCAAAATGTGTTTGGATTTCAATAATTTGCTAATTATTTTTTTGCATTGCAAACACATTTTTATATTTTTAATCACTTTTTTATTTTATACGCATCACATCATCACATTGCAAAAAACACTATAGTAATTATTTCAAATAATCTTTTATTCAAACACACAGGATTCTATGTACTAGCATAGAGTAGAAGGTTGAGAGTATTATGACTTCCTTAATATACAATCCATGCTCTGGAAATCGGATTTTGATTCGACTTATAGATACTTACTATATTCCTCTGCATGCATTATTGAAAAATAGGGAATGGATATACTTCAAATTTAGATATTCGAAATTCAAAATGAATATAAATTTTATAAAATAAATTGTTACTATTATGTACTTGAAGGGTGCAAGATAATATTTTATCTTACTACGCGGTAATTTACAACGAAGTATGCATTCTAATAAACCTAACAAAGGAAAGTATAAGGTTATTTACTTATTTTACTCTTTACGTTCGAGAATATTGGTTTATCAGCAAATAAATTGGACTTGTAATTATCCGTGCCCCTGATTATTCTCAACATGCTTCCCTCAACTCCCTTGATGGATCTGAATCGGTCATTGCAAGTTTAGAGAAAGAAAATACACAATAATGACCGATTATCCCAGCCAAATTTATCCCAATTTTGTAGAAAATATACAATTAGATGGTCATGGGAGTGGTAAAATTGATCCCAACATCATCTAAACCTCATCCAAACCAAAGTATTTCCAAAAATGTGGGATAAAAAGGATAAAAGTCATTTGCACATTCCTCTGTCAAAGCTGATTTTGAGTACTATACCCATGAGTATTAATTCACCATAGTTCCTAAATGATTTTAAGAGTTTGCATGATTGAATGATGTATCAAGAATTTATTAGATTATGATCATAATACATAGCAGCATTCAAATAACGATGGTAGAATTTCTCCTAAGTTAGAGCCATCCTCATTGGATGGTACCATCCACCTTACGTGATAAAAAAGAAGTTTATGAAATCACTTCACTTATTCCAAATCAAAAATCAAGCAGGGTACTAATCTCAGAACCAAATACACGGGACTCAAGAATCATGATGAAATTAAACCCGGGAGATGTGCCAAAACCAAAAGAGAAGTTTCTTGGATGATAGATAGGTTGTTGGATTCCTTGTCTCCCATTTTATACAAAGGACCACACATTCCAATGCAAGGATTAAAAGATGCAAAAGTCTTCCTACAGTTCACACCGGAACATAGGAGTTCTAAACACCGATTTATGCATTTCCGATTCACCACATTTACACCAACTCCCCCCCAAAAACACCAAATAGTGAGCATTAATGATTAAGGGCACCATAAATCTGGAGGTATTATTCTTCGGATCACTCTAGCCCGTCCAAGTGTCGGTGGTGAACCGAAAGGGTCCAAATCCCATTGTCATTTCTGCAAAAATGATGTGCTATTGCGATAAAAGCCAATGAATCCAAAGCAAAAAGTAAACCAGCCAACTGAGAAAGCATACCTAAGCTCGAGGACGACAAAAGACACTGTGCCTCGTTCTATTGCTGCCACGTACCCTCCAAAGTTCGGTGGGCTGTTTTTTTCACTTTTCGGTTTTCACTCCCAACCCATATGACAGAATCTAGTGGAAATAGCAGCAGAACTAGTCTTTGTTGTTGTAACAAATTATAAATCTATCCGTTGGGAGGCTGGACTCTCAACCTGAAGAGGACGCCATTTACGTATAAACGTTTATCACTATCATTAGGCACAAGCAAAAAGGAGAGGAACTCAATATATTTTTTTGGCAGCTGGTGCCTTTAAGATTTGTGGGTTTTTCCCTTCAATATACACAAAAAGAGAGATGTGGAGAGAGGTGCCCATGTGAGATGCTTTAACCACAGCTGCTGCTCTCGCTGAGGTTGGTAATGATAATGGCCCCTCTTTACTGTGGCTCCCCTCCATGAGAATCACTTGGGTAGCGGTTCAAGATTGTGACTTGGTGGTTCCTTATTTATCAAAATCAAGTCTTGAGCTTGCTTGAGCAAAGCCACTGCTCATATGGGACGCTATCCCCCTCGTCAGAACAACAGAAGAGGAGCTATGCCTATTCTTTTTGTGTTGCTTCTTCCTATTTTATTTCCTAGTCTTTTTGCCCCTTTGAGCCATGCTTCACCATCCGTTATTTCGGTATGTTCTATTGAAGTTTTTATGTAATTTGTAGGGGAAAGTAGTTTTTGTTAAGCTAATTCTTATTATTCTCAGTGGTGGATTGCTTGTTCAGACTTTTTTGAATTGTGGTCTCTGTTGAGTTGTGGTTGAAGGGAAGTTTTTTCAAGCCTTGCCTTGTCTGTTTTTGGAGGAATAATTACGTGAAAAAGACACGATCGTTTATGTAGTGTTGTGAAATTTTTAGAAGGGAAGTTTGTTTATTTGCTTATGAGTTTAGGAGCGAGTAGGTAGAAATCTCGGTTTTAGAATGAATACCTAATCAGAAGTTCGGTGAAGCCTTTGTTTGTGGATACTGCTATTATCATTCATATCTGTCACTTAAAAGAATTTGATGGATTCTATTACCAAAGTGGCAAGTCGTGAAGAGGGTCGTTAATTATGGTCATAAAGTTCTCAAGGGAAGGAATTTTGCCCCGTTGCTGTATGGTAATGGATTATTTGCAACTCAAATCAGATTTCTGGGCAAAAGTATTTTGATGTGTTTGACTGAATCTTTCTTATGCATTTGGTGAATTGGATGTGCTTGGCTGGGATTGGTAAAATGTCAACTGATTTGTGGTGGTATGGAGACACAATTAGTACTCAAAAATGAGAAATGAGTTCTATCTTGGGAGGGGGATTGGGTTGGAGTTTTCATTTTTCTTTCTGTCTTCCCCCTTAGTTTTAAGGGGTATTACATGGTCTACGGAAAAGGGAGACTCTGCTAGCTAAAATCCTCCTTAGTCAATAGCCCCCGGAGCATTATGTCATCCAGGATAACATGTTTTAAGTAATTTGCCTAGTTCTTTTGTAGGTTACTTAACATAGGTTTAGGAGAAGTATAATGAGTTTCCGAGCTAAGTTGGCAAAGCATGAAGGGGTGAACTAGTTGTTGCTTGGCTTGAAATGACGTAATTCTGCTGGTAATGTCCTATAGCTTTTCCTTTGATGGCATAATTAGATAATTGTTACCAAATGACATTGAAAAAGACTTAGCTTAATCCTAGTACGCATGCCTGTGTCCTTTGGCACATCTCTAAAGCAACTAGATCAATAGGGTATGCCATAGTATAGAGTTGTTTGCTAAGTGATATTTAAATTCACATCAAACCTAGATTATGTTCGGAATTATGGAGTGATGGCCATATTTGCATATTAACCTGTTTTAGTTAGCTCAGTGTTTGTACTTGGATGTTTAAACCAATTGAAATTCACTTATTCATTACTTAATTTCTTTCTGCAGGAGTGGAATACTCCAAAACCTAGGCATTCACGTCTACTCAAGGGTGCTTTGCAGCGTGAAACTGTAAGCCTTTACTAAGTATACTTGAAAATTTCTCTTACTAGAAATGTTTATTTAGTATTTTATGTCCTTTCTTGTTTAGTCACTTGAGCAGCAGTCTGAATTATGGACACCATTGCCTAAACAAGAATGGAAAACGTGCAAAGTCTCGGGCATGGCATCAAGTAAGTGGTGAAAAGGGTTTTTTGACAGAATTTTGAAGTAGCTGTACATTATTTAAGATATTTGTTTAGGGGTGAGATTTAAATTTGTGGCATGCAATACGTATATAAAGATTATTCCGTTGATCTTCCTTGATGGACTTCATAATTTTTGTTTTTAAAACCAGGATTGCCTGAATCATCAGAAGGTTACATTCAGGTGTTCCTAGATGGCGGACTGAATCAGCAGAGAATGGGGGTAAGCTTTAACAGTTATCTCACTAGCTCAGTGCAAAAACAAAAAGCACAACTTATGCAACTACAAATTTTTTTTTTTCTGGGATTTGCATATTCCCTAATACTTTTTTTGTTGTCTAGAACAGATTTGTGATGCTGTTGCTGTTGCAAAAATTCTGAATGCAACCCTTGTTATCCCTTATCTGGAAGTCAACCCTGTTTGGCAAGATTCAAGGTCCTTCTAAAGAAATTGCTTTTGCTGTAAATTTGTTCTTTTTTTTTTTGGAGATTTTTGCAGTAGTGTTGCTATGAACTATTTAGATGAAATGGCCCACACTCTCTGCATTCTTCTTGCAGCACATTTATGGAAATCTTTGATGTGGATCACTTCATCAGCGTACTTAAAGATGATATTCGTGTAGTTAAGGAGTTGCCTGATGAATACTCATGGAGCACTCGGGAGTATTATGCTGCAGCCATTCGATCTACCAGAATTAAAACAGCTCCTGTTCGTGCTTCAGCTCATTGGTATCTGGAGAATGTCTTGCCTGTCCTGCAAAGGTTGGTGAAAAACTTGAAGTTTTTCTTTGAAAATTAGAGCAACAAATGGATTTTTTATCACCAAAGAATGCTGTTTATTGTAAATTGTTAGTTCATTAAGGTTTGAACTATGCAATTCTTATATGATTTGTTTGAAACTGGATATATTTTGTTCCCCTGATTTTTAGAAGAATTGGGAACAAAAAGTCTGCCCATTTGGATACTTGTGTTCAATTTGTTTTCTGACCTATTAGTTGTATAAGTAGCCGTCACTTGCTTTAAGAACCTCCACTGACACACTGAAGCATTGCTGAAAATCGTCAGCTACGGGGTTGCCGCAATTGCTCCATTTTCTCACCGATTGGACTTTGACAACATGCCTATGGAAGTCCAACGCTTGCGCTGCAAAGTGAACTTTCAAGCCTTAGTTTTTGTGCCTCACATCAGAGCTCTTGGAGACGCTCTTGTCAGTCGCCTAAGGTATTCCCCTAGCAGGAATGAGATGGTGGGTGATAACTACATCAGGGAGGTTAGTGGTTCTAGAGACGACCAGGCAGCAGGGAAGTTTGTTGTCCTACATCTTCGGTTTGATAAGGTATCGTTGAATCTTCAGGCAAATAGAGATTAACATCTTTATCAGATAATAGTTTGCAACATATCTTTTTGGCCGAGGATGTCTCTGCATTGCATTCCATGTCTTCACTCCTCCTTGACCGGCTTACTTTTGTAGGATATGGCTGCTCATTCAGCTTGTCATTTTGGAGGGGGCAAGGCTGAAAAACTGGCTTTGGCAAAGTATCGCCAAGTAATATGGCAAGGAAGGGTCTTGAATTCTCAATTTACTGATGAGGAGTTGAGAAGCCAGGGGCGGTGCCCATTGACACCAGAAGAGATTGGACTTGTGCTTGCAGCTTTGGGATTTGACAACAATACCCGCCTATATCTGGCGTCCCATAAGGTTTGTATTATTGGAGCCATCATAATATACTAAACATTATAATTACCGCTTGAAAGCTTAGATTTACTTTACAAAAGTATTCATCCATGGTTTCTGAAGTTAGCCGTATCATCCTTTCCAGGTCTATGGTGGCGAAGCCAGGATTTCAACCCTACGAAGCTTGTTCCCGCTTATGGAAGATAAGAAGAGCCTTGCGTCTTCAGAGGAAAGAGTCAAGATTAAAGGAAAAGCTTCCTTATTAGCTGCGGTTGATTACTATGTCAGCATGCATAGCGATATATTTGTTTCTGCTTCTCCAGGAAATATGCACAATGCCATGGTAAGATGTACAGCTAATTGCCACTATATAATTTCGCTTCTGTGACCAAAATTCTTTATTAGAGATATTTCCTTTGCAGGAGAGGGTGGGTTAAAAGTAGTTTCCATGGAATTTGTTGAAAAGTAGTTTCGGCCAAAATTTACTTGCAGAATCTAAGTCTATAATTACTACCTGAGGTCATTCTTATTATAGGAAAGTGCAGTTTAGTTGAGGAATTTACTTGCAACTTTTATTACAGCTTTCATTTTTTGTCTGATAACGTTCAAAATCTGCTATTTCTGCTGATTCTGTCCTTTTTAAGTTCTTCCAATACACTCTGATTCTAATAAAATGTTGAAATTGTACAGGTGGGACATCGAACTTATATCAATATGAAGACCATAAGGCCTAACATGGCATTGTTAGGCCCTCTCTTCCTAAACAAAAACCTGACTTGGCCTGAGTTCCAAGAGGCAATAATTGAAGGCCATAAAAATAGACAAGGGATTATCAGACTACGCAAAAAAGAGCAGTCCCTTTATACCTATCCTGCTCCTGATTGCATGTGCCAAGCATAATACTACTGCTTCTAGTGTTCTTGGATTGAAGAATTAGCTGCCACTGATGCCTGCCCTCTAGTGTACATGCATCTATTAGCTGTGTTGGCTGATGTTAGAAGGAATAAGTGATTAGTGGGAATAAAGTGCGACCCCTCCTCTGGTATAATCCATACAGCCATTCGTGTTATTTTCACTTGTGAGATATATATGATAGGGAGTGAGAGAGACTTTAGTAGAATGTGGGGTTGTGCTCTGTTTGGTCAGAATTGATAGCAGAATCTTGAATAGCCTATCAAAGACAAAAAGCTCTCTTGTATCATGCTACCATTCATTTATGTGATTGATTTTTTTGTCCAAGGGAACACACAGCTCATCAAGGAAATTGTCATAGGCCCACGACAGTTCAGCATTGATTGAAATGACATAAGGCCTAGAATTATGGACCATTCTTGCTGGTGAGATGTGCTTTTCTTGCCAACCTGGATTGTACATTCATCAAGAAGGTCCTTTAAACTTAATGGTTTGTCGAGAAAAAGAATAGTAATTTTGGAAAAAGCTAGATCCATTCCTAGTTTTCACATGATTCTTGAAAATCTCGTTGAGAAAATGGGAACAGCAAAGCAAAGGAACTAATGATTAATCATAATCATTAAACCTTTTTTGCTTGCTTATTTTTTATGCATGTGTTGCATCTATGCTTTTAGCCCTCCGTGACCTGAAAAACAAGCGGAAAGTTTTGTCGGCTGAGAAATTGATGATGAGTTACCCTTTGAAAAAGGTTGGTAGAACTATAATACTAAGAAGTTCGCAGTTCGATGCTCCTTTTTTTTTTTGTCTTTACATTATTATTGTTACATGCGAAAAGCTATTTGTGATGTGTACGCGTTGTTGCTGCTAAATTTTATAAACTCCATTTAAGGGTTTAACAGAGAAGATTTGTTATAATGATTGACCAATAAGTAAAGCAATAAACAAATAGAAATTTTGAGCTAAACCAAAAGAAAAGGAAGATGTGCAGCGTAGTTATTTTTTTTTTTTAAATAAAAAAGGAAAATAGTTGTATAAATAGTTATCAAAACATGTACTATATAAAGAGGAGGAGCAGACGTCCCTACATCAGATGAGCAACAGCTAAATAAAGGCATCCTTTCACGGGGCACCATTCTCAGTCAAATCATCTAGGGAACAAGGCTGGAACAGAGATTTGAAGTCGAGGAATCTAATGAAACTCTCCGATTGTAGCTGGCATACAAGAGGATGAAGAAGGCTGTGATCATTGAAGACATTAAATTAAAGACCTGGAGTGTATTTTTTTTTTTTTTAAATGCTCTCATAGTTTTCTGTCATAAGGTGTGTGCAGCAGTCTCGTTTGTTGATGCAGCTCCATGTTTCAGTGCCTTGCTAGCACAAATTGTAGGTGAAAAGCATGTCCTCATAAGACAACATCTATCATTGATCTACAATTCTAAATTAACACAATGACGAATGAACGAACACAAAAATTGATGCCAGATACCAGGTACAGAGAGAGAGGAATATCAATGGAAAAGCTGGGGGGGTAAGTTGCTCAAGTCAAATTATCAAGACAATGCTGGGAGAAGAAGCAAGTGCCTATCGCTTCCACTTCACAGGATTAAAGCCAAAAGATAATAATTCAAAAAAAATAAAAATAAAAAGACAGCAATAGGACGCAGCATCGTGCTAATTCTTGAACATACCATTGCAAAACCAGCAGCTGACATCAATGAAATAGCAAAAATATTCACACTGATGTATAGTTGTTCTCTATTATTTCACTTTTAAGTATTTTTTCTATTCTCTCTCTTGATCCGAATACTGTTTAGTATATACAAGCGACTGGATAACTGCAACGAGTTCCCTACTAGTGATCTACACAGAACAAAATGTTTAATCTTGCTATAGCGACTAACAAGTCAATGAGAAATGTAGCCTCATACAAAGGAGGGCTTTGCAACTTCTGTTGATTAAGCCAACAATAGAGCAATCAAAAGCCCATTACTCTTGCTGATCCAACTGATCAGAAGCGGACTTAGCACTCTCTGATTGTACAATCTCCTTTTTGTCCTTGTCTACCAATGGAGTACCGTTGCCACTGTGACATTTAGCCAGTTCCTTCAGTTCCGAAGAATTTGGTTGGGGAACCATGCCTTCTTCAATTGGAAGCGTTCTCTTTGAGCCCTGTAAAGCAACGCCGAGAACAATATTCTCTTCCATGACAGGTTTTGTTGAAGATGGCTGTGAATGGGGTGGCCTATCATCTTCTTGCTTCAATTGCTTGGTAGAGGATGTGGTAGCTGGTTTCTCGCCTCCATGCTCTGGTAAGTAAGTTGATGCATTTCCAGCAGCATTGCCCATAGGACCGCCCTGGACAGCTTTTGCAGGATGGCTTTTGTTGGAAATTTTGCTATCAGCTGACAACTTTGAGTCAACAGTAGGCAATTCAGTTGACTTGCTTTCACTCTTTGTTCCAGCTGATGACGTTTTGACTTGAAATTTATCACTGACTTTTGGATCCGCAGAAGGCTTTGCTTCAACTTTCGAGACCCCCTCTTTGGAATCAGGATTCGACATTTCTCCAACCTTGGTATCAGCTTGCAAATCAGATGCTGATGTCTCTTTTGCCTTAAATGAAGGTGCCTCTTTAGATTTAGAATCAGAACCTTGATTTGTTCCACCTCTACCCTCAGCCTTAGTATCTGGTATTCGCCTCACTGTAGCCTTGCCATCCTCTCCACCACTTCCGCGAACTGATCGACCATCTATTTTCTTCCTTTCTTCTCCATTGATGATTTTATAAGGGGGCTCAATGAAAAGCAATGGACGCTTTGGTGCTGTCCCCCTGTCAAAGAAGGAATCCCCATATGGTATATTTTCCATATCAGCATCGTTGTATATTTTTTGAACTGTACGGATTGGAGTGGCAAGTCGAGCTCGGTGATGCCGGATGACTTTAAGCAAATCCAACATTATAGTCTCCTGTTTCTCATGAAAAATGAAACCAAGTTAGCTGATCTTTGCATATTTCCAACTTAGAACATGATGTACTCCCATTTGGAGTCAAGTTGGAACAACTTCTGCTTACGTTTTTAGTTAATAAATGCATTAAAGGTAAATAGCTGAGCTATGTTCAGTCACACAACCAAACATTACTGCAGGAGATGACTTTTAAAAGCAGCTGCAGTTTACTAGCACAGTTGTATTGTAACTAATCAAGCTATTTGCTTATCTTTTCTGTATATTCAGTTCCCTAACATGTATCTCATGCCTTCCATCAATGCCAGAGCTCAACTGTGAGTAACAAGAAATTCAATAATCCTCATGCTTGTATTTTAAATAACAGTGCATCAATAGAACAATACCGCACCACTTTGACCCAGTATTGACTAAATGGAATTCTGACAAAATTTTCGTCTCACCTTCACACATAGGTACTCTTCAAAATGAGAGGTTTTCACGAAGCATGAGACAAAGATCTGCAAAATGGAGATGATAGATCAATTAAAGTTTTCAAAATCTATAAAATTGAAAGAGTCCTGGTGAACACAAAAGCTTCAAATAACAGAAAACATGAGTATTTAAGTATTTTCAACCTCTTGCCACAATGTCAGCAGGACTTGATATGGGAAGGTAGTAAATTTTTGGTTTATCAATGAGCAAAAAGGTGCCAGATTCTTTAAGTGTTAAAACAGAACAACATCTGAACAGAAAAGGAATGGGAAGTTCTCATCTTAATAGGCATGGAGGAAAAGTCAATTGAATGCAAGACCATATGCAGTCAGAACTTTTATTGGCTAATAGACGAAGTACAGACACATCCGTTAATCCTTATAATCATGTTAAGCGACCTTAGATCTAGCAGTTGCATAAACTGAACAAACACATACAGCAAGTAAGAATTCAAGAGTTAAAACTGACCAACAAGGCCTGGTTTTCTGGATTAATATTTTCCAGAAATACTCTTCTGTGCAACTTCTGTTGTTCAACTTGGGGATTTTTTGCCAAAACTTTGCGCATGTCAGCAACAATGCTCTGCCCAAAAAAAAAAAGAAGAGAAATGTCAATTGTCAAAGTTTAGAAAACAACACCAAAATTCAAAAGTTTGGTCCATTCCAAGGTAAGTATAACCAGAATCTGGCCTCACGTTGACTTTGTTCACATCCAAGTGACTGATGCCTAGATGAGTTTTTATCCGCCAATGAGTTTTTTGACTTAAATTTCTGACAACATTGACTGTAAACTTGTGGTTCGGAATATGAACAGCTTCGCGATCATCACCCCTTATAATTGTTGGTGACCACCACCCCACATGCTGCAAAATGTCAAAGACGTAAATACAGATAAAAAGGAAAAATTTACTAAAGTCTGCAAAAAGAAAACCAAGAAAGTTCTGGGAGTATTTTCTCTTCCCAAAAATACAATTTCATAAATCAACTTCGGAAAAATTTAAGGTGCATCTACAGCACTCTGTAGTCCGTCCATAAAATAAAAAAAAAAAATCTCAGAACAGAAATATTTTCTCTCTCGATACTCTCCTTCAACCCTTCTTCACCTAGAAGTAGTAAAATACAGCGGGAGAAGTTGCAGAGAACCAAAATACCAACCTCGACAGTACCAGAAACTTCATAGCCTTCAATCTTTGTCTGAATCCATTCATTCACAACAAATGGCCGTGTCGCATGAATCATTGCACTTGAAAGAAAGTTGGTGAAGATCTGAGCATAGTAACAGCAGAAACAATTCAAATGAAGTACACAAGAAGCATAAAATCATGTTTTAAATATGTGTAAATCTACCAAGATCCCTGGACCAAGTAAAGAAATTGCAACTAGAAAAAGGATAAACGCTTGAGAAAAAAAGACATCTAAATCATACCTCACGACCAGCAAGTGTTAGCAAGACAGTACCAAGCCCTCCAGCAGTGAGATATTTCTGGGTTGAGAAACCCAGCAACTCCATGAACAATGAGGCAGCAGCAACCCATACGGCAGTGTATACAGCTTTTCCCGCAAACTGGAAGCCCATCTGCAAATAAGCAAGAAATCCTAATAGTTTACATCACCAAGACAACTACAAATGCTGCCTCCATTTGTTCTTGGTTCCTGTATTCTTCATTAAAAATTCTTATAAGCAGACATCAGAAAAGCTCATTCCGTCTCCTCGAATGAAAATAATAGAGTGCAAGACTAAAGAGGATACAAGCACATGATACAACCAGATCGTATTTAGAAAACTAAAAAACCATGCTCCAGCAGGAAAAGCCTAATAAACTGACAAAAGCATAATCAATGCAATAACTGGCATCAGAAAAAATATGGATACATTTCCTGCATAGTGATTTAGTTAGAGTACATGATGATTGACTAGCATCTTGTGATTTCTGCCTATTAGTATTCAATTCAACCAACCTGCCTAGGAGGAAAGGCATGCTACAGAGAATGTGCAGCAGGAGATGTTACTTAGGTGCACGAATAAAAATTCCACTTGTTCAAGTTGTACCTCAAGACTTGTCTAGATTGATGGCACCTAAACTCTATGCACTATAAGAAAGCTACATGAGATTTGATTACCAAACAACAGGAGTAACATGGATGATTTGATGAATGAAGGGGAAAAAAAAATCACGAGCACATCAAGTCGGACAACACAAAGTTGAGCAAAATTTTAGAGGATTCTCAAAAATATGACTACTAATTTTTTTAGATATCCACAACCGGAACTGTAGAAATATAGAAGAGAAATAGCCTCAGTTGTGATGAAATTTTGGTCCGGTAAATTCAATCACTACAAGAACTAAAAGAGTAAAATCCATGCTGTTCTAGTAATGTTTGCTAATTTGTCTTTGAGAGGATTTAAAAGTAAAATTGAAGCATGTTGCAATAAATATCATATGTACATACATTTCTAGTATCAGCAGGTTCATTTGTCTCCATAAAAAACTTCTGTGCTTGCTGAATAACACTGCAAAAAATTATCAATAGCTGCTTAGTTCCATAAGAAGCCATCACAAATGTAGTGTCAGTTTGACCTGAATTGGAAATCCAATACAAGATAAAACAAGAAAGAAAAATAACTGGCACCTTAGAAAGCAAGAGAATGGTGCCAAAAGAAGTTAAAATTCAGTTCTACAAAAACATAATACACAAATTTTTACACATAATTACTAGAATTTAGGTAAATTGACTAAAAATGTAAAGTGATTCAACACAGATCTTAAACTATGGTCCAATGAAGCTCAAGAAGAACCAATATCATCAACTCTACAAAGTCCCAGAAGTGGGCCAGAAATTTATATCGACACATTTAGAGCAATTAAGAAAATTTTCAGATAAACTAGAGCTGCAACGAACATCACTCACCTTGATAAACAATAGGCAAATGCCAAAACTGTTGACAATGATCTTACAAAATTTAACAGCCGTTGCTTGACAATTCGACTAGCTTCAGTTGGAAGAACTACTGGATCCAATGCTCTGTAGACAAAGTCAATATATTCAGAATATGCCAAGTCACATGATTGTTAATCTCATCAAATGATAGTTCATCTTCCAAATGAATATACTAACCTGCAGACAAGTAAAGCCCCTATCCATAGCAGAAATGGTTGAAGATAAGAGGTCAAAACATAACACGTGCTACTCTTTTGCCAACTATTATCACTCTTCTGCAAGATCATGGAATTTATAATTAACAACAGGACAGCACAAACAGAAGAAAGAATTTTGTGAAAGGAAGGTAGAGATGAGTGCATACATGAAGAAATATATTTCTGCTTTGCCGCATGAGTGGCCCAAGACCCCATAATGTAAAAATAACTATACCTACTGCAGGAAACAGCTTATTCACCAAAGGACTACCCAGTAAGTTGTTGCATGACCTGCTTGTCAAGTTTAAACAAAAATAGTGAGGAAAAAAAAAGCAATAAAAGACATGGTGGAAAACTAACAGCCATTTAGAAATGGGGTGACATTTATCAAACTTTTTCCAGTGTGCAATATCCAATTTTTCAATTTCATCCAAATATACTTTGAACCAAACTGTAACTAATGAATCTTCTAGAAACTTAGAAGCACTTTTTCAAAAAACACACAACCATCCAGAAGCACTAAAAAGCAACAGCTCAAGTAAAAACTCAACACAATGGAATATGAGACAATGTATAATAGACTCAAAGGAACACTTCAGTATCAACATTTACTCGATATGTTTTTAAGTAACAATTTTTGTCACAGCTGACTACAGATCTGGTACCATGGCTAAAAATTTTTGCAATTGAGCCTGAAGTACTGCTAGCTCCATAAACAAATAAAGTGACCATGACTCTGAGTTGCATTCATTTTCCAATTTTACTTGCATGTTCAGTTCCCATACCTTCACGCTGTTCATACCAAATCTAGGTGAAAACGAAGGTAAAGATCAGATTTTATGGATAATGATAGAGTGCCCTAACAAATCTAAAATTGATGCTCCTATTTCAATTAATAAGCATGTAGTTAAGAGACTAAGGTCCCAAAAATAATATGTATATTTCACACAACCTGCCTCAATTACCGCCAAGCAATGTTCTTTGGAACCACATTAGGATTTAGCCAATGATTGATCTATCAATCATACTACATTTTCATTTATGTCAAGTAGTTAAGGCTACATTGATGAATCCGACTCCCTTTCTATTTGAATTTTACGAATTTCTCATTCTTCTACCTGAATAGATGATAGCATATGCATGCAAACAGTTATCAATTATCAGAATTTCCTGAACAGATGATAGCATATGCAGGAAAAAAAAAGTCTACAACACATGCATAAATTTGGACTTCAAGGCAAACATGAAATGAAGCCCAAATCCAACAATTACCTTGTTAGTGTTAAGGCAACATTCTTAACCGTGGAAATGTCAAAGGAGGGGCCAGGACTTAGTGAAGAGTAACACTTGAACTGATAGTATTTGTAAGGGAGAGAGTTAGTCTGCCAACGTAATCTGGTCGAAAGTTGAGGAGTCCAAGAATTTCGCCTCTGGAAGGCAAAAAAGGGAGACTGTCAGGTCTGCTCATGGCATGGAGAAGTATCTCAAATTTCATCATGCAAATAAACAAAACCATGCAAACCACAAAGATAGAATGCTGTACCAAAAATTAATTATAGCAGCTTATAACCCCCAAAATTCAAATTGCATATAGCATGGGTTTCAATGAGATACCAATAAAATCTCCCCTTGAGTTATAGAGAATATATCCCAGCGAGAAGGAGGATATCAAGAGTCAGATTAGGCAGCTCGATAAGTTCAACAGAACAGTACCCAAAGCTTAATTTAAAACAGAGTTTATAAATCTGCTGACCCAAATTAAGCCAAACTTCTCCTTCTTCTTGTTCTTTATTTTTTTCTTTTCAATTTTTTTTTTGGCTATGGTAAGAAGGTTTAGCAATAGGAGCAAGTAGAAAAGCAAATCAAGTCAGGGATCAAATAATTCTCCTTAAGAAAGAAATCATTACATCAAAATTGCATTCTAGTTTCTTTCCAACTCTGTCAATGACGCTCCTAGCACAGTCAAAACTAAAGTCCACAGGAAGAATTGAATAGAAGTCAATCCCCAAGTAAGCTCACCAGTATAAACCAACATAGAAATCATAACTAAATTGCTAAATCCATCTTTGTAGTATTCAAACATTGTAACATACAAATGATCCTAGACAAAACGCCCCCTTTGATGAACCTACACATTCAACTCCAACAGGTAACACCACCAATAAAGCAAAGCATAGAGTAAATTCGCAAAAGCAAGAAAACAGTACCAAAATAAGTGATGTAAAATTGCTGCCAAGAAAGTAAGTTTTGCATCCTCCAGTTACATTCTGCAGCAGAGCACATTGATACTATTATCCGTAAGAGGAAAAAATTAAAAATAAAATAAAATAAAAAACAAAGTTAGATCAAACTATAACGGTGACTGAAAATAAGCATCTGTACCAGCGACTGCTTATTGCATACATGGTTCCTGCAAATTTCCAATTCATGGGAAAGTTGCAAAGAACCAGCAGCAGCCATTAGTGATCAAATCTAAAAACTTTGAAAAACAGGCAGCATAAAAACGATCCGTCTTTATTAACAAATCCTCAGTATTCAATGAATAAATCTTCACAGCCCCTTTTCCCAATAACCTGCAAAAGACCACAGAGAATAAATCCATCAATAATTCCACCTTCAACCCATCATCAATCTGAAATTTATTCAATTTCCCATAAAAATGCCTCAAAACCATAAACCACAACATTCCGCACATATCCAAAAATACTTCTCGGTCATTTACAACAGTTTTCCCTACCTGTTCTCTCAAGAAGGTTTGTCAGTCAGACACAGAAAGAAAAATAATCACTTACAAGAAAAAAAAGCCAAATATGAACCTAGGGTTTTATTTCCTCCAATAAAAAAGTAGGGAAATCCTTATTGATGGTCAATAAACATTTCCGTAGTTAGTAATTAATCTAATCCTTGAACAAGAAGAAATTTAATTGAAGAAAAAATAACTAACTTATAACTTTTTTGCACTATAATTGAAGTAAAACTAAAAGAGGGGGAAAAAACGACGTCGGTTGGTACCTGGCACTAGATAGCTGTGGAGTTAATGAAAGGGGTGGTTGTAAGGTGTCTCCGGCGGAGAAAATAGGAGTCAGATGGCGGGGGAGGCCGTGAATCTTTTTTTTTTCCCCCCTTTTTCTTAATGAGGCCGTGAATATTACTCCGGGTTGAGTGGGTCCCGCGGTAATGCCTGGGCATATTCTTGCCAAGTGGAAATTGGAGAATTTTCCTTATAGTTTATGTGGGTACCAGCGCAGGAGGACTTGTGGTTACATACTGTTTAATATAATCATTTGAATTCTCATTTTATTCTTCTAAGTAGTTGTGAGTTTGTTTATACACATTTCCCAACCCACCTTTTTATATTTCCAACTATTTTTTTATCTCGCATACATCATATCACAAAAAGTATTACAGTAATTATTCCAAATAATATCTCAAATAATACACTATTCAAACAAACCCAGTATTATTTGTTTGAAACTCAAAAATAGCTTTTATAAGTTAAAGGTATTTAAATAGTATTATTTCATATATTTTTAATTTCTCTAAATTATATGAGTACTAGTTTATATGAAAAAATAAAAAACTTAAAAGACATTAACAAATAAATGACATGCATTCAAGATTTAAAAAAAAATTAATATAGCCAATTATATGTCATAAATGTTAGACAATAGTTAATATATAATTATGGAGGAGAGAGATAAATGAATAGAATAAGACAATAATTGTTAAATTGTCTAATTAATTGAAGATAATTATGCATGGGTAATTGATAAACTATTAAATTTGAAATGTCATTGATGAGATTAATTGACTAAATTCAAAATTGTTGGTTTAATTAATGTTGGATGTTGAACTGACTAGTTCTCACAAGATCATTTCAGTTCAACCATTGTCACAAAACCATTTCAGTTCAACAGTTCAATGGTTGAACTAAGTGATTCAACTAGTTTAATGTAAAATTGATGATAACTAGTTTTTAAACTTAATCTAGATCGAAAAACAGGCCAATCGATGGTTCAATCGATCCGATCGATCGGTTCAAATTGGATTTTAAAACAAGGAACAAAAAACAAGTTATGCTTTAATTATTCTTAACAAAAAACAAGTTGATAAGGATTTATTTTACGTATTTTTAAGTGCATTTTATTAGTTAATTTGGTTTGATTATTTAGTTTTATAATTAAAATAACTAAGGTTTTGGTAAAAATATACATTTTTGGTAAAAGTGGCTAATATTGCATTTCTATTGATTTTAATAGGTAAAACTTCATTTTTATGCAGGAATGATGATTTAACCACCAAAGGATGTCAATTGAAGTGAAAAATAGAGATTTGGTGATGAATTCAAAGTGGTAAAAAGAAAAATGAAGTGAAAAACGTTTAAGTAAGGAAATGCAAGTCAAGACAGTTTTGACACTCTTCAGGATTTTGACTATATCTGGAGCTATACTGATCGGATTGAGGTGATCTTTATACCAATTTAAAGCTAAGAAAGAGATCTACATTTGGTATGAAGACATCAAAGTACAATTCAGCCGTTTTCATAGCCCAAAAGTTGACATACCGAAATTCAACTCAGCTGTCCAAAGTGGAAAACAGAGCTCTGACCAGTGTTTAGTATTTGGATCATATCTCAGGCTACAAAGATCAGATTTGGATGATTCTTGAAGCATTGAAAAGCTAACTCAAAGAGCTACAACTTTTGTGTTTTTCACAAAAGCCAGTTCGGCCTTGATGATAGAGAAAATCGCAGATAAAGTAAGGCCAAAGTGAATACGCGAGTGCACAAAACGTGACTTGTAACCGCGTTTTGTGTAGGCGCGTTTTCTGGCCGAAATTCTGCAATTTGTTCAGTCAATTCTTTTGTGTTCAGACTACTTTCCAGCTATAAGTTGCAAGTGAATTCGGTGCACATGCTTCAGAAGACAAAAAGAGCACACAATATGGCTTATTCCAAGTCAAAAGTCATTGTTTTTGACTTCCTTAACAAATGGAGATTTGAGAATCATTAGAGCAGAAATTTTGGACTAGAAAGGAGATTTTCATCAGCTTATATGCAGAGACATTTGGGAAGAGAAAAAAAAGACATACGGGGGAAAGAGCTTGAAGTGCAGAAATGTAGTTCTTCCATTTCCTTTGTGTAGGATAGTTTAGCTAGTGTAGTTCATCCATTCTTGTATATTGCTAGACTAGGATCAAGATGGAGATGAAGAAGTCAAGGTGATGAGCTCAAGTGACATGGGTTACATTCCTTTCCAACTCTTTATCTTTTGTACTTGATTCCAAATTTAGTTAATATGCAAGTTCTGGATTTTGTGTTATTTATGTGTCTCTAAAGTTTATGCCTTGGGTTTGGTTGAACTTCCTATGATTGTTAGTATTTATTATTTGGCTATTTGATTGCTAGTATTTGAGCAAGTTATTTAGCATTTTAGTTCTTTAAATCATGATTAATCTGGTACCATTAATTGTGATTATTTAAGGTGTTATTTCTGCAATGAAAATTGAGATTTAACATTAGTTCAATAAGTGCTAAACATGGGGAGTACACTCACGAGAGTAGAGGTGCACCTATGGGGTTTTGGTGATTAATTTCATGTAATTTCATTGAAAAAATAAACTTGTAGCTAATTTCATAACCATGAGAATAGGTATGGATTAGTTATGAGTATAATTGATTCACTACGAAAGTAGGTTTCAAATGCATAAGGAAATTACACCATAACTAGCTTAGATGTAGTACTCAATGATCCAAAAATAGCACTTGCATGAGTAGTTAGGGATACCACAACCTAAGGAGTTTTTATTTGTTATTTTGTATAATTTCAGTAGGTTAAATTTGTTATAATTTATTGATAGTCTAAATAATAGAGAAGCTTTAGTAATACCGGTAATTGTTCACTCTTCCTTGTGGGATCGACCTGATATATACCCTAAACTACTAGTTGATCTGTATACTTGCAGTGAACGGGTGTAATTCGGTATTTTTTAGCTTGCACGTATGTAAAATATCCGTCACAAGTTATAATTAAATGTATTCTTAACAAAAAAAAAAAGTATTCGTAATCTAGATACCGCACTATTAAAGAAGTGCTAAGATAAGAACAAGGAAGGACACAAGAAACACTAAATGCAAGTTATGCGACAGCTGAAAAACAGAATATATAGAAGTTGACATTTGACAAAAAAAAAAAAAACAGCTGAAAAACAGAGAAAATATTAAAAAGAATATAAATTACTACCCTTTTTTGGGGTAATAAAGAGTGCCAAAAAAAATATTAAAAAAAATCATTGCTATAGTATAGACAGTAGCCTAAAATGTTGGAAACTTCAACCAATGAGAATGAATATAGTCAAATATCAACCAACAAAACCGCCTCCACAGCACGCCACCAAACATTGATCAAATAAGCCACTTTTCTGTCTCTTTCCTCTGGGCACGCGAAGCGGGCAGAGAAGATAGCAATGGCGGATGACAAGAAAGTGAAAGAAGAGGCAGACCAAATCCTGGGACTTCATCAGAAACTTCCCCGCCTTGTTGTCTTCGATCTTGATTACACTCTCTGGCCTTTTTACTGGTATATATATGTTTTCTGTTTAAACCACACCCTTCTTGTTATTCACATCCATCAATACAAACTTCTTTCGCCAAAAAAAAAGACCTTTTTCAGCTTAAAATTCATTCCAGCTTAAACTTCGGATTTGTTTGGATTGTGGTTTAGTGTCCTATGTCTAATTTTTTTTTTAATCTTTTTGGTAGGTTTTTCTCTTTGTAATTGATAGTTGCAGTGCATGCATATGCTAATCAAAATGTCCGTGGTAGTGAAGCATTGCCCTGCCTATTCAAAATTTGTTCTTTCCAATTCATTTCTTTTTATGCATAGTCATTTACAAATTGTAGTTGATTGTTTTTATGTTAGTTCTAGAGATTGCTTCGTATTGCAGAATGAGGAAAGAAATTTTTAAAAAAAAGAGCTTTTTATGCTTGTCAGGTTCATTATCTACAATTCTTTGTGCATTTAGCTCTTCCATTTTGTAGCCCTATGTACTAGCTTACGTGGGTAGAGTAGAGAGCAATCAAATTGATGTCTGGACCCTCACTTTACCACTGTCTGGTTTTGATCAAATCAGCAAATTCTTCAGATGGGTGTATAGTGAATGGCTATGTATAACGAAAAATGTTCAGCAAGTAGATCGAGTAACCAAATAAGATGAGTAAGAATTTGACTGCTTGGAGAAGAATATTGGGATTTTAAAATCAAATATGCAATCAGTTGTTAGCAGTTTATTGGCCCATTGAATTGCAATGCTGGATAACAACACATATATAGATGATGCTGGTTGACCTTTTGTTTGGTGTAATCTTACTCGTTGGTCATTCATGGCACTAATAGTTTGTGACTTCTTAGTGAGTGCTGCTATGAGAGTGATTCCCCAAATTTGTACCCTCATGCAAGAGGAATAATTCAAGCTCTTAAGGGTCGAGGAATTGATGTTGCCATTGCTTCAAGATCTCCAGCTCGTGACATAGCTACGACATTTCTTGAGAAATTGGGTATAAGATCCATCTTTGTTGCCGAGGTAAGCCAACTGAAAATGCATTTTTCCTTCGCATTTTGGCTTCTTTCAGCCTATAATGGTAACTGCTTATTTTCTTTTCCATGTCCTTACTTTACAGAAGTAATGTTTTTACTTGGCCTCAGCTGAACATATTTATAGTTTTTGCTTTGAATGATTCTAGGAGTAAAAGTTTTAAAGTATTATGTACAATAGCATCCCAGAAGCAAAACTATAAAGGGGAGTTTGGAACTTGTGCGTGATTGTATGGCCTATCTAAGTTAGATAAGGAATAAGGTCTGAATGTCTCCACTTCCTGCACTCACTTAAGAAAGGAAGACAGGAGAAATGCAACAAGAACTATACCCCTCGTGGTAATTCTGATGTCTATATATCACCCTTGGCTCCAAAGAGGCTACTATCAACTTCTGTCTTGCAATCTCCAAGTTCTATTGATGCAGTTAAATGAACTCCTGAGGTGGATGCAGGAGGAATCCTATTTATAAACCTCTTACGAAATGAAATTTGAGAAACACAATAAGAGCTACAAATTTCATCTCCCCTGTTGAAAAACTTATTTTTAAGTGTTGAACGCATGTTACCCCCACCAGAAGATACAAATTTCCAATTACAGTATAATCATGTTGTCTCTGGAATGGAAGTCATAAAAGTTTGTTTTCTTTGTCATAAAAATTGTCTCTGACATGAATTCTTAACTATTTAAGTGCTGGAGAAATTTTTGTTTAGCCCAAGTAGTCATGCTGTCCTACTGAGAAAAGTAATTTCTACATCTCCCCAGACGCATGGTCCGGAGGTACTCTATCAGAATATACCTGCAAATTATATTCGCAATCCTCATTGCACACTGGGAAACATTTTCATCAGCAATTTGCAACATGCTAGCATGGGAACACAGACTAGTATATTCTTTCCTGATGTTAAATACATCTACACTTTCTGCATGCATTTGTTTGCTCATAGTTTTAGAGTATTTGTACGATAATCCACCATATGTATCCTAACATTCAGATGGTCTGAGTTGACAACCATGCGTACTCCCTGCCGCATGCCTTAGTAGTTTGAATGTGTATCCTATACAGTAGCTTGTTGAAGTCATACTTTGTATCAGGATCTGATTACAAAGGGGTGCAATGGCTTTGGGTTCCTTTTCTCTTACGTTGTGTCTTCCTTCTTTTTGAGAAAAGAAATGGCAAGGAGAAGGGTAGAAAGATAAAGAAAACCAGGCCATTTACCTCTAGGCCTTAGTTAATCCTTGATCTTGACGCATGTCTTACTTATGAACAAAAGTATCAATATTTTCTCGTAATTCTTTTCTTCTTTTCATGCAGGAGATTTTTTCTAGTTGGACTCACAAGACACAGCATCTGCAGAAAATTCAACGGAAGACTGGAATTCCATTTGATGCAATGCTGTTCTTTGATGATGAGGATCGAAACATAGAAGCGGTAAGAGTCCTCCTCACATGCTAATTAACTCTGAATGGTCAAATGTGCATGATGCATTACACTGCTTTCTAACTCATAAAATTGTTATTCAGGTCTCAAGAATGGGTGTCACGAGTATTTTAGTGTATAACGGAGTTACACTAGAAGCTCTCAGGCAAGGACTTGTTGAATTCTCCCAAGAATCAAGTTCATATGGAACAAAAAAGACAAAGTGATTTTCCTTATTCATCCCAGAGCTAAGACATCCCGTCTCTGCAGTTGCGGCGACTTGTTCAGTGAAGCTGACATTTGTTACTTCAAACTAATTTGTCTGAACATGAATCACCACCCTAGTTAGTTATCTAGATTAGTATTTTGATAATAAGTAGAATGTGTAGAGCATAAGATACTGACTACAGAATTCTTGAGGCTGCATCAACCGTTCACATAGGACAGGTTCAATTTATTTGACATTGAATTGAAAAAGGCTCAAGGCTTAAATCCTGTTGGTACCGGCTTAAACTGTGTTTGGAATTTGATCAGAGCTTGATCAAAATGAACATTTTTCTTTCAAAGTTCTGTCATATTTTTTCAGGCATTTGATATAAACAAGCAATAAATTTTAGTATCTTTATAACAAGCTTTTTGTTTCCCTTGCCAACAATTGCCATACAGCTTAACCTTTTGAGGAGAGATATGCCGAGGAGAGATATGGCGAATAAAATTGCATGCTAACAAATAATTTTTCGATGTATTTGTACCAAGCTTTGCTATTTTGCTTTGCACTCGAATTCACCTAAACTCATAATACAAACAGGAGAAAACAGAAACAATATGTGATATAACCAAATAAAAAAATGGGTTCTACAAAATTATGTAGCGAATACATTACATAATCCGTTTGTTGAAAAAAAAAATTGATTACATAATCTACAGGAGCAGTCCACTGTTGACAGCTCTCAACGGCAGTCTTTCATCAAGAATGACTTCAGCTTTTGTTGTTCTGGGAGATGCATAATGGATTTTGTTCTCTTTCACCGGGTCAAAATATTCATCCTCCCCTCTGAAGTCTATTCCTAATTCAGTTGAATTGAAGTTGTGCAGTATATTTCTCAAGCCTTCCATTAGCTGCAGATCATCCATAGACAGCCTCTGCATTCTTTCATACAATCCCTCAAGAGTGTCCAATAAATTCTCCCTATCTGATGACAACTTCACCACATCTTCAATTATCCTTCCCTTTTCCTCATTAAGCTTCTGAATCAACGCATCTGACCTACTCTGCTCCTTTTCAAGCTCATCCCTCAATATCTGCACCTCTGATTTATTCGCCAGTGAACCAGTTTTCAGATAACTTAAGTCATTTTCCAACTCAGCATTAATCAGGTCCTTCTCCTGGATTTCCATCTCTTTCAAAAACAAAGTTGTTGCCATCTTGTGCCAAAAATCGTGGAACATTTTAATCTCCACCTGCATCTCCGATAGCCTTGAGGAAAAGGAGCTGGTTGAACTCTCAAACTCTTGTTCCAATGACTTCACAAGCTGCTGGAGATGCTCTATTCTCTGGTCTCTCTCCTCCACAAGATGGTGAAGGCTCTCTCTCTCATGCTCGTGGTTCTGCTCTGCATCGACTTGTGCAAAAATTGCACCTTCAAGCTGTCTTTTCACCCACTCTTCCTCTTCCTGTGAATAATCTGAGCTGCCATCTGGACTTTGAAGACTGGTTCTCGAACTGTAAAACTTTGCATTCTTTGTCGAATCAGGAGCTGCGTCTTTTTTCGCTCTTGTCTCAATTTCCTGATTCAAAAAAGTGATCCGTTCACCCAATTCTTCTAATCTCTTGTCTTTTTCATCTAGCTGGTTCAGGAGTCCATCTCTCTCTTGTCGTAGATTGACCTGAATAGATATTTCTGCAAGAAGAGAAGCCTCTACTTCTCTACGCATGTGATGATTATCTTCAAGGTTGGCTTTCAGCTGTTCAGCAATGGATTTCCATATTTGCAACTCAAATTCAGCTTGGTTTCCTTCACAAAATCTTGCCGCCAGTTCTTCATTTGCCCTGGCCAAGGTCTTACGAACCTTTTTCAAGTCACTTTTCAAGCTCATCACTTGTGCATGAAAAGAGGCCTCCGCTTCTCTATGCAATTGATGATTTTCTTCAAGGTTGTCTCTCAACCCCTGGGCAAAAGGTTTCCATATTTGCAACTCAAATTCAAATTCCATTCCACGGGAGGTTTTGTCATCCAGTTCTTGGTATGCAGCATTCAGGGCATTACAAACTTCTTTGAGCTCAATAGTCATGCTGAGTACCTGCTTCTTTAACCCATGTTGACATGTATAAGATTCACTGAGCAGTTTTTCTAGTCTTTCAAGCTCTTTATGTTGCAAAAGCTGCTGTTCTTCAATGTAAGTTACAGATTCCACCTTCTCTGATAAATGGGCCACCTTCTTGCGTTCTTTCTCAGTATCAGAGTGAGCTTTTGCTAGAGCAATATTCTTCAACTCCAATTGCTCTAGTAGAAGTGCTTGGCGGTCTTCACTTTTCTTTTTTGTCTCCTCTAAGTCAACATAGGATTCAGCAAGCTTCATTTGGGCCTCCAGAAATCCTGACTTCAACAATAACAGAACAACACCTGCTGCTTCATTCTGCAATGTTAGCTGTTCTATTGTGGAATCATGAGCTTCTGCCTCCATTTTGAGTCGATCTATCAACGTGCTCTTGCTCTCCAACTCAGAACTGCAGCAATTGAGCTTTTCCATCAAGCATTCCACTTTGGAATTCCATTCAGCTTCTTTAGACCTGAGTCTTTCGGAGCAATATTTGTGCACCCGTTCAAGACCTCTAAACAGAGAGAGGCTTTGTTCACTTTTCTTCCTTTCATGATCTAAGTCAACATAAGCATCAGCAAGCTTCATTTGGGCCTCCAGAAGCCCTGACTTCAACAATAAAACCATCAAAGTAACTTCTTCATTATGCGATGCTAGCTGTGCTATCATGGAATCCTGAGCTTCTGCTTCCATTTTGAGTTGGTCTATTAATGTATTCTTACTCTCTAACTCAGAACTGCAGCTACTGAGCTTCTGCATCAAGATTTCAAGTTGAGAATTCCATTCAGCTTCTTTAGACATCAATCTCATGGAGCAGTCCTTGTGCACCTGTTCGACACCTCTAAGCTTGTTCCGAAGTTTTGTTAAAGAGGAAGCGCTTCCTCCTTCCCGAATTTGAGCTTCCTGGAGTTCTCTGAGAGATATCATTAGTTCCTGCTTGTCTTGGTCGAGCACCCTGACCTGATGTTGCATTTCCTTGTAAATGCTCTCCTTTGTACACAAAGAGTTCCTCAAGCTAGCAATTTCTTTATCCCTTTGACCTGTCAAGCTTTCGATTGTGGACTTTGCCTCCTCATAGTCAGCAAAAACATTGTCAAAATTGGTCCTTGATTCGGAAAGTTGAACTTCCAAATATTTTCTCTTGCTCTCTTCATGAGCAAGAGCCTGGTTACACATCTCCAGGCGGCTTTTAAGAGATTCTGAAATTCTGGTTTGCGAATCTAAGTTTGTCTGCAATCTAGAGATCTCATCAAGCAATGAAACTCTCTCTTTCTCCCACTCTTTCTGACAGACTTGAAACTCATGCCGAAGCTTCTTATGGGCTTCTTCTAGATGACCAAATTGTTCCTTCTTCCATTTCAGCTGATTTTCATACTTACTTTTCTCATCTTCTAACTTAAGAAGCACATCTTCTCCCTGTCTCACTTCTTGAAGTGCTTTGTGCTTTCTGTCTGCTTCTGAACACTTGTTCTGAGACGCAGACACTATTCCCTTCAGCCCTTCAACTTCTACTTGCAATGAACGGATCAGTTGCTCTTGATCCATGTTCTTGGCATTAGCCTCATCTAAAGCTAGTGCTAGCCCTCTATTCTCTTCCTCAGAACTTTGAAGTTTCTCTTTGTAATCAGCACGAAGCTTATCATTGGCACAAGTCAAGTGCTCGATAACAGCCTCTTTCTCTTTCAACTTTGACTTCAGTTCTTCATACATCTGATTTGCAACAGATATTTCTTCAGCCTTTTCATTTAGTTCCTGAGAGAGCTTACCGACTTTCAAATTTACCTCCTGAAACTTTACCAGCTGCTCGTTGTGTGCTCTTTTCAGGCTTTCAGAGAATTCCAACTTTATCTGGTAATTTGCTTTGAGCTTTTCAATCTCAGCTTTAGCATCATCCAACTCTTCATAAACAGTACCCATTTTTCTTTGGCTGCAAAACTCCGTATGTTCTATCACGCCTGTTCACCACACACAAAAGATAGATTTAGCTTGACTGTTATTTGGACCACCTAAAAAGCAAAACAGAACTGAATCACAAGCTAAGCAAAACGCCTAAGATAGTATTGAAGAAACAAAATCAGAAGGAAAGCTTAAAAAGAGACTTTGTCAAAACTGTTCATTAACATTCCATAAGAACTACTAGCATTTTTCACTTAGCCTGAATGTTGCAAGGTTTTATTACTTTTATTAAGTCACATGCAAATAAATCCGCATTGCCATGCTCTCTTTCTGACCACCATCACAAACAAACATCTAAATCTAAGATTGCCTGATTAACATAAACTCTTAAATTAAAATTAGAAAATAAATTTCTGCAAAGCTAGAAAAATTCAGGAATACAGTTCCAATAGCAAATACTTCTTTTCGTTGAAAGCTGGATTAAATCCTTTAATTTAAGCTTCATTTAATTATTTGTTTATTTCCCGGGGGAGCTCAGTCAAAATTGCTCCTTAAACACTGTAGATGTACAGATGTACTTAGATAGAAAGAGGAAGGAGAACTGATTAAACGAATTATAAACATGATGTCCATCCCAGGATAATGAATATGCTAGGAAAGCCCTTTGTAAGACAACTAAAATTAGATAGAGAGCCTTTTTAGGAACTCAGGATAAAGAAGATACCAAGCTTGCTGATATTGTCCAAAATTAGTTGCCTCTTCTTAAACCTACTAGTTTGCTACTGTCACTGAGTTCTGAAACAACTAAACTAAAAACTTCCCACAACTACTACAGACCCATGGATGTCTCCCAGATTAACTTAAATCAGCAACAGATAGTACATCAGTTGTGTCCCAAGAAATGACATCATTCTTCCATCTTCCAGAAAATAATGATCTTTCCATGATTTACAGTTCAAAAAGATCATAACTTGGGGTGCCGAAAGCTTCAAACAAGACAATATATATAACAGGAAAGCTTGATACGAACCACTAACAAAATGTGTTAAAACAAACCTAAGAAACGTATGGTCTCTAACAACAAATTACAAATATCTGAAATGGGTATAAATATGTCAATGAAAACAAGCATTACAACTACATCAATCAAATATCACAAGTCTATACAATTTCTTGCATTTACACAGCATCCAAACAGAAAAAAAAAAAAAATTACCTGAACATAAGATGTGGGTTTTTCCATTAACTGAACTAAGAGTTGGAAATTCTTGATTAAGAGTGCGTTTGCGCTACTTATTTCGATGATTCTTCGCAAAAGTTTAAAGAAAGGGGAGAACTGAGGGGTAAAAGTGGAAAGAAAAGTAAAGAAGGATGATTTTTCAGTTCTTCGCAAAATATAGCCGTTGGAGACAGTGGGCCTTGATCATCCTTTTGTACCGATTTGAATTTAGCTTGACGGAGTCCGGAAGGGACGGGGAATTGCCGTTTGTCTGTTAGTCCCGGATCGAAAATGCTTACTAGCCGTTGAGGTCTTGGGCCTGGCCCAATGTTTACCCAGTGTTGTGCTTTTCTTTTCTGGAGTAAAACTTCTAGGCCCAATAAGTCTGGGGCTTTTCAGAGATGGGAGTCCAGTGATCAAGCGAACAGTAGTGTATTTGATATTGGTATCATTTTTTTTGAGAAAGTTTTTGATTTTTTTTAATAAAACAGGAAAAACAAATATGAATATACATCTCTTCAATTGACAAATTGAAAACTTTTAGCTTGAGGATGAACATATGTTTTTCAGAAATAAAGAAAAATGAGAGGAATATACATCTCGACTGACTGAGTTAATTAGCAAGTTGGAACGAAGAAAGTATTGCAAAAAAAAAACAAGAGGCAAAAATAAAACTCTTTGACCCTAGCACTCTGGGCATCTAGGACATTTTGATCATAAGAAAAATGATATGAATTTTGTCATTGGTAAATTTACCACTAACTAGATTCTATCTTTTGTTTTTTTTTTTTTTAACTACGCATAGTGATATTCTTGCTACTAACCAAATCGTTCAATGACCAGGCAATGTCTCGTTATTAACATTTTTGTACGTTTTCAAGACATCCCATATTTTTTGCAGATTCGTGTATATTATTACGGCACTTATTATGTGGTACCAACACTTGTAAAACTCAGGACGCCATTGAAATGATATTGACCTTACGTACTCTTTAAACTCGGTAAGAAATACTCTTGGAGCTGCTCTTCTCAGGTAAGTTTTGCTCCTCAAAACTTTTCAGAGACAAATGCAGTTTCTATGTTGAATGAAAGGGCTCCTCTATAGGACAACTAAAAAGAGCAAATGCAGGCCGATAGAAATCTTATGAATCATAAGCTTATAGAGGTTCTTTTCATCAACTCAAATCCATCACAAGCCTGTTGCAATCACATGTTGCCTCTTCGCAAAAAAAAAAAAAAAAAAAAAAAAATGTTGCCTCTTGAAGTTATTGTTCTGTTATCTTTCATTTTCTAAATCTGCAACAACTCTCAAGTTAATTTAAACACGAGACCATAAAGCAAATTACATGTGGTTGTATGTATAGTCCCCTCGATGCCACATGTATCTTATCTTTTACAGCTAGCTTTTGATATTCATCCTCTCATATGTATCGTTCATATGATAAGAACCACCAAATGCATACTCTTCCATATATATATGTATATATATATATGTGTGTGAGTTGTAACATTGATACGTCTTCTTCAATGTGTTGGCTCCTGAAGAGTGCCTATCTTTATCCTTTCATGCGCCACCACCGGCATCGAATTGTCTTGCGACGTTTTTTCGAGTTTCTTTGGCTCGTTTCACTTGTAGGGAAAGGGCATGCATGTGTGATTTGTGGATGAAATGTCAATAGTAGTTTTAGTGGTTCAAGTGCCATGAAAGGATTGGAAACTCGAATGCCATGTAACCTCTCTCATTTTTGCAAGTGTTAAGACAAAGAGAATATTAATTTGTTTAGGAGACGGAGAAATTCCTGAAAAAGAATTGTTGAGTATAGCTTTTGTTTTATTTTAAGATTCAGGTTTGATAAAATGTTATTTTGGACAGTTTTGTGGCATGTAGTGGAAAAACGAAAAGAGGGTAGTAGTTTTGAGATTTATAAAAAAAAAAAAAAACGAAATTATCAGCTTATGCTTTGTCATTAACTTAAAAAGACAAAGAAAAAAAAAAGAAGAAAAGAACAGAAATTTAAAAGGCAAAAAAAGGGCCATTATTAGAAACATATTATTGAAACGAATCCTGAGAATCGTCCAATCTTCTTGAATGTGATTTCGACTCATTCCGGCCTTTGCATGCATGTCCTCCAACCAAATCTTCTTGAAGCTAATTCGGTGAATGTAATCATATAGTTTCGTTTAGGACGGCTGATCATTCTCGACCAACAAATTAAGAGTATCAGAAATTGCATGTGAAATTCCAAAGCAAAGACTAGGGCCCCCTGCCTTGAGACTCACTCAAAACCTTGGAGTTTTCTGCTGATGAAAAGGATGGCATAATGCCATCTGGAATTTCTTATACTCCCTCCGTCCCACTTTGTTAGTCTTGTTTTCCTTTTTCGTCCGTCCCAAATTATAGTCCACTTTCCCATTAAGAAATATAGAGTGTGTTTGGACAGCCAATTATTTGGCCAAATATATTTGCTGACATCACCATTACAATTTCCAATACACCTTTTTATCTTTTCAATTACCTTTTTATCTCACATACATCACATCACAAAAAGTGCTACAGTAAAAATATTTCAAATAACTTACAATCCAAACACACTCATAGTAATCTTTCAAATTGTCTAAAATACCCTTATTAAATATCTTGTTATTAATACATTGTTATTAAATACTAACCCACTACATTGAATACATTGAGTTTTTCCAATAATACATTGACTACATTGATTAGCATAAGGGTATTTTAGGAAATTATTAATCTAAATTTATGTTTCCAATCAAATTAATTACACTTTCTTAATCTGTGTGAAAAAAAGACCAAAACTAAGAAAACGGGACGGAAGGAGTATGTTTTTTCCAATTTTGCGGCCAACATAATAATCAAGCACTGTCAGACAAGCATATAATAATTAATGTTTGGGAACCTACCTGGAATGTACCTGGTAATTAAGGGAAAAAAAATAATTCAGTCATGAGTCAATTTTTCGTATGTTTATCTGAATCTAGGGGGCAATGTAATGAGAGAAAGTGTTGAGAGTTGTAATTGGTTGCAGACGTGAAGTTTTATTTTATATCCAGCAACAGCAAGCAAGCAACACATATTAATTAAAAGTTCCATTAGCTGTCTATGTTGGGCCAACGAGATTGCCGACCGTCTGGTTGGCAGCTTTCTTTCACACCAAGATCACACTACACAAATTCCCAGCTAAAAAGTGGAGTTTGAGTAATTTCCAGGGAAACCATAGCTGAATCTTGGGACTTTTTGTCAAAAAATAAAATATGGGTTTTAGCGGAAATGCAGGCACAAATTGGAATTTTATGAACATGGACCTAAATAATTTAGGTGGGATTTAAAAGAACATTTACTCGTTCAACAAAAGAGGTTGTAATTCATCACAAGTCACAGCTCAGGTAGGTGGATGCATAACATAAAGAAACTCCACCCACATTTCACATGGTGCTAAAGATCGTTGTTGATCCATAGATCTCTTGAAATGAAACAACGAAAAAGAAAACACAAGATGAAGCATAAATCATGAATCAATTAAATTGCAAATCACACGCACGATGCAGGCACGTGAGATCGAGCCTTGAAGCTATGTGAAAAAACAATTAGCTATTTTTTGGAGTGTTTTTGAAAAATTTTACCGTAGCAGAGTTTTTAGAGTATATTTTGAGATATTTTTAGAATATATTTTGAAATATTTAAGAGTTTTTAGAATATATTTTGGGATATTTTTTAAACATTAAACAAAATTTAGATTACTTTTTAGAGTATTTTTTAGAAATTTTTATAGGATTTGAAAAACTGAAAGATTCAAACAGAGCAACCATAAGCTTGGATTATGATCGTAGGGTTCTTTCAAGAATATATTGTTGGTTAAAGGTAGTCTTCTGTAAAAAAAGCGTGATTGACTAATCTTTCATTTTCCATCTAGATCAAATTATGCGTTACTCTTGTCTTCAACATCAAAGAACATTTGCAAATCTGCTTTTTGTCTTTGTGATAGGGTAGAGCACATGCAGATGCCCAGAGGCGGACGAAGCAAAGTTAACCTCCTCAAGGATATTGGGCATCATATATTTTTTTCGTACGTCCTAACTTTTTGGCCGATCCATTGCTTGATTGCCTCCCACCAGGCTTTTTTAGTCCTTTACTTACCACAAGTGGGCATTTTGCATGTTATTGACTACACCATCCGCATTGACCAAATCTCTCTCACATATTCAAGTAAATAAATTCAGGGCTCATAGGTCCCATGCACATATCGCAATCAATCTTGATAAGATATATTTGCTTGCATTAGCCATTAGGCGGATGGATCCCAACTTGTCATTCGTTTTATTAGGCACCCCCTAGCCTACAATTTGATATTTTCGCTTCTTTGTTGTGATTTCTCTATTTTCACAATTAATATTTAGTCGATCGCAGTTACGTGTCCATTTTTCACGGTTTGTATCTACAGCTCTATGGTTTGGAAAGTATTCTTTGTGGTCTCATCTAATTCATGCCTCCAATGCCTCGAAACTTCTTAAGCGTCAATTTATAATTTTATAGTAGGCGACAACTATGACAGTTCTGCACCCCATTTGCTTGCCAAGTTCAACTTTTGAAAATTACGTTTAGCAAAAGATAAGATGGTTTCAGGAGCAATGGATAAGATTAATCTGTTTGTTTCTGACTGAATTGATCCGCGACTGTTATTACGTGCCAATAAACCTTTGAATTGCTATTTTTCGGAGTTTTTGTAGAAATATGCACCGCAGTAATTTGATGTATGTGAGGTAAAAAGATGACTGAAATAAAAATTACTTTTGTTTTGCAATTCGTTTCTTGCCGTTACAAAAGCTGCTTTTGGTTAATTGAAATTTTATGAAAAGAAGCGTCTTACGCCAATCTATAAGGCTAGAGAGAGAGAGTCTATAACAGTAGTTTTTTCAGTGGAAGGTGACCGAGAAATTGGATCAAAGATGATACGTCTGTAACAGTCTACTCCCTCCCTTTTTTTATAACCGACGTTTAAGATTTTGCACATCAATTAAGAAAAGTTTTTCATTGTTTAAATCTATACACTATTTTCCTTTTGTACTCTCATTAATTATCCAATTCACTCATATTTTCTCTTACTAGAGTATTAAATGATGCTGTTTTACTAGGCCAAAAGCAAAGAGAGAAGTAATAATTACTAGGAGTAGTAATTAAGGGCCCTGTATTGGTAAAGAGAGATAAAAGGGTAAAATTATAAAAAAATAATTAATGTTGCATGGGGATAATACAACGACAGATAAAAGTACTTAAGAGCAAATTTCTTAAACGTCAGTTATAAAAAATGGGAGGGAGTATTAAACAAAGCATAAACATAAAGAGAGAAGAATAACCTCTTAAAAGTGTTAAAGCAAATGGTGACAGGCCAATTATCTAATCAAATGCAAACTTCTTCCTTGCTATGAGCTTTTCATTTTGTCCAAGTCAAAGGTCACCAGATGCCCACTTCCATCCTTAATTATGAAAGCAAACATATATCACAGTTTTAGATGAAAAAAAAAAAACAAAATACTTTATCATATTATTGTCTTGTTAGTTGTTACCAATCCCCATGTTATTATTCCATTGCAGCCTTTTTTTGGAGGCTTCTATCTTACTCCTTCGATCGTGCTACACTATAGGCCTGTTTGCGAAAAATGGAATACGAAAATCACGTAGCACTATAAAGTGAATAAAAGGGCCATCATTTCCAACTTTTGCAATTGACAAAAGCAGCAGAATCTTTAGCTTTTGTAGCTAAAATGAGTGTATATCACTGTTCGTTTGTCTTTGTGATTATCCTTATAATCCAGTTCCATTTGGCCAACAAAAAAGAAAAAAAAAATTCAAGTACAAGGAATTTTGACATGATCATGATTAACTACCATGAAAAGTATGCAGTAATATAAAATGCATCCAAGTGTAATTCTTTAATAATGGGTAGATAATAATTCATCGATGAATAAAACATGAGTTTTTAATGGTTGACGAGAGGGGCTGGTGGTTGCGGGGATGTGGATGTGGATGGAATGTTTTCACTGCCCATAAGCCTGCCGAACCAATAAAATCCCACATTCGACAATTTCACGTTTTCAGCCAAAGACATCAAAAGATTTGTTTCTCACGATTGCGATGGATTCGTGAGTACATATATATATATATATATATATATATATATATACATGTTGGTTTACCATTGGTCAATCATCTGGAAAATGACTTCTTTAATTGGTGGGATTAAGAGGTACATAAAAAATGGGATAATTAAACACCCCTACAAGGCATGAAACTCATTCAGATTTTCCTTCTTTCTAGGTTACTAGTAGGCCTGTCAACGGGTCGGGTCTAGACCCGGATCCGGATCGAATCCGCGAAATTATTGCGGGTATGGGTAGGGATTTAATTCCGTTTTTCGGATCCGGATCCGTTTTGTCAAACAAAAAAACGGGTCGGATACGGAATATAGTATTCCGACCCGTATTAGACCCGGATCCGGATATAAATGAATTAATAATTTAAAAAATATATATTTATCAATATAATTTGATTAGGATTATGTATTTGAGTAAAGTCAATTTGATTTCTTTTCTTATTTGGTTTTTTCTTTGCATTAGTTAGAAATTAGTTTACAAATATATTTTTTTCTCATTTTTATTAGAAATTATAAATTTTGCTAAATTTGTGCGGGTAGACCCCACCCGGATCCGAGACCTGCCGGATCCGGATCCGGAACATAGAATAAAAGATCCATCGGATAAACGGATCGGATCCGGTTCCGGTATAGTAATTCGGGTCCAGGTCCGAAATAATGAATTCCGGCCCGTTGATAGCCTTAGTTACTAGGTGCATTGTTCTTCCTTCGGTTTGTCTAATGGACACTCATTAAGATATATTTAACAAAAGTATATAAATGTAAAAAAAATAATTATTATTAATATATATATATTAGATTAATTGTATATTAGGTGTGTTAACGCGTAGCATTCGTTCGAATAACTCTACTTTCTTTTTTGCTTTTTTTATTCTCAAATCTCAGTAGGTCATTTCCGTGTCGTTTGGGGTGGAATTTAGTGCGTAGGAGTGTTCCAAGTGCTCTTTCCAACCAGTCTATGATCCATTTTAAAGCTTTTGCGTACAACTTAATTGACTAGTTACAACTCAAGAAGATAAGGCGATGATGCATATTCCATATTCCAAGTCTTTGGATGAGCCAAGAAGCAAATGTCTCCTTGCAAGCTTTTCTTTTTTGGTTACTATTATCATGCACGGCAACTTCTTTTTTTTTTTTTTTTTTCACTCTAACCAACTTCAACCAGCTTTTTCCAGGAAGTCAGGTTACAAATGTCAACAATGATAACTAGGAATCAACGGCCAAGACTAGAATTAGGGGCAGGGAGGGTTGTAGGTTGCAACCAGAAAACATGGAGTAAATCATCATATTTAAGCGTTATCATGCGTAAGATTCACAAAAATTTGTTACATATTTACATTATATTGAAATTGATTTACATTTTAAATTTTAAATGAATTTATGTTCTATTAAATTGAGCAAACTGTTCTGAAACAGCAATTGTTCGTGCCTCAAGTTTCTAACCCTAACTTTTTTCTTTAAATAACCTTACCCTTTATCTTCATAGTTGTCACTAAGGTTGCAAACGAGTTCGCAAGTCAAAATTCAACTCGAGTTCGAGCTGGCCATAAAAAATTTTAAGTTTTAGTGAAATAGGAGATTAAGAGTTTAAATTTTATCTCCTATCACTTGTCACAATACGATTTTTTCAAATCATATGGATGCGTTGCATTACGCATCCATATGATTCGATGGTAGTTCAATTCCAATCGTTTTTCCTTTAAATTCAGTTCAACCTTTCCCTAGATTAGGTTAGTAGTAGTAGAGTAGATCAGTAATGAATCACAAAAAAAAAAAAAAAAAAATTACTTGCATTGATTGGATTGTTGACAACCATTCAATATACCAACAAATAAACATGTGCATGTACTAGCGAGAACAAATGTGCTAGTGACCACATGAGGCCATCTCGTAGTCATATGAATATATGGTTAGAAGAACCAAGTTCTGTTTCTTTTGGAGATTTTTCAACGAAGAAAAGGATATGTTAGCAACTCCCAACAATCGTGCCCCTCTCCTTTCTCTCTCTCTCATTAATTTTGAAAGAATTTCGTCTCTATTGTATCTTTCCAGCAATTTCAAAGGCAATGCAAAGTCCAGAGTGACATACGGAATAGGGAAACAGGATAGAAGTTCTATTTAATTAACCACACGAATTTAATTTTCATTTATTATTCCTCCATTGATATAATGACAAAACAAAAGCCATCATGTCATATAAACATAAACGCGAGGAATTGAAGATCGGCTTGTGACGGTGATAATCTTTGATTACTTGGGTGGACGACCACACGTTGACGTGTGTCCTGGGAAGTCAATTACTTGCTGTTGATTACACGAAATCGTTGGCTTCCTATGCCTGTGTAACCTTCCACGTGTCTCCTCCTCATTCCACAGGCTCAACTGCTTAATTACTTTTAAAATTGATGATTAATCAGTTAATAGTCCAGTATTATCTGGTTATGTGTTTGTCATACTCCAATTGGTTGCAATTGGACATCTTGGTGCTTTTTTGGTTTTTGGGTGGAGGATGTAAATTTTGAGCGGATTGGGCTCCAGATATTATTACGGGGTCAAAGCACGTTCTTGACCGCTTATGAAAATTCTTACAGATCGTTCACCGTTTTAAACACATGATTTTGTTACTAAAATGTAACTACTGATTTTCTCACTTTTTTGACCTTTTGCGGAAAAACGTTGGAAGAAAAAACGAGTAAACAACGGGGAGTTAAACCTCAAAACAATAAAGAAGAAACATTAGAATTTGGAGAAGTACATAAATAATCTGGACGAATTGGACTCTAATTACCCTCAAGAATCAGGACACATTTTTGATGGTTTATAGAGATTCTTATAGATCGTTTACCAACACACAGTTCCACCAACGCACAATTCTAATATCCACAGTATGATTTTGATACCAAGATTTAACTGCTGATTTTCTCACTTTAGAATATATATATATATATATATATATATATATATATATATATATATATATATATATATATAAATGATGAATGTAAATCATAACTCACAGTAATTAAGTAGCTGGGCTGAAGTCTGCACTAGATGCAGTAGACAAACTCAGCCAATTGATATCAAGGGCCAGACCGCAACAAAGAGGAAACAAACAAACAAATGGAGTAAAAGAAAGCAGAAAGTTAACTTAAATCTATAGATGTTCTAAGGACTCTAAACGAATTAAACAACTCTTCATGGCAAAAATATACCACATTCGTCAACATGTACCGAACCTGACTGAGTCGAATAGGAGAGGCCGCTTTCTCTATGTTTAAAAAATTGAATATGCCTTGCATAACTTTGGCCGTATACGGCATTTTCTTGAATGAAATAAAACACTTCAAAATAAACGTGATTCTTGCTTTTAGCAGAAGAAAGTTAATTATTTTAATTTATGTTGCACTTCTCATAATTTATCAAAACTGTTTTAGTTCTTTTGCTTTGTTGGAGAACGAATGTCACTAAAATTTAAAGACATCAGAGTTAGATTTTTGTGTATTATGCTACCTTGTTTCACTAAAATAATTTTTTATAAAAAGACATTGGATTTTCCGCCATTTTATAAATGTCTTAAATTGAAAAGGATAAAATAAACTAGCAGCAGTAATTTAACTAAAAAAAAAAAGTGACATTTGACTTTTGGATAATGCCTTGGGGGGAATTCGAAGAACAAGGCAAATATGATTATCATTGAACTCTTAAATGTGAACATGCATCTAAAGGGAAATTCAATGGAATCATTTTAATCAAATTCACGAACCCAAATGATTTAATTTGGTCTCTCCGATTATTTGAATAACTTTTTAATGTTGTCCTTCTTGTCTTTTTTTTTTTTTTTTTTTTCTAGAAATGATAGATGAATATATTTCTACTGAGAGAGAATTTACAATATATGAGCAAAGGTTCAAGTTTTGTTTTACAAAAGTGTACTAAGACACTGATGATCAAAGAACTCCTCGACAAGTTTTCTCACCGTACAACTTGATCAAAACGAATTAAAGAAATAAGGAGGAATTCTTATGTTTTAAAATATCAAATTACATGGGAAAATAAAATAACCAAAGTCTTAAGAATTAGGCAATCATTTGGTAACTTAAATAGAAAATACTCAAACATTAAACTCCAACCCCTTCAAAATTGGCTACATTTTTTTTTGAGTGACTGCATGGTTATTATTCTTGTATATTGCCAAAAAAAAAAAGAACAAAAAGTAGAACATCGATTAATAATTCCTACACTTGTAAAAAACTATCTACATGTGCAGGTATAATTATAATGTCACAAACGCAAAAGAGAGATTTTGAATTCGAACACAAATTATTATAATAAATATGTAGTTGTAAATAAAAAAGTTTTAAATTTAAAAAAAGGAAATATTAATTCATTAAAAAGGATTGATTGATGAATCAAATCACAAACAAATATTGAAAAATTAGTAAAAGTAAAAAATTAATGAAATTTGATGCTTTTGTTGATAAACAAAAGAAATATATTAGACCAACAAAAATTTAACCAGATACAAATTTAAAAAAGGCGGCATTTCTAAAATTTCCATAAATACTAAAACTAGGTGCCTCTTTCTTCCCCCTTCAATAACTTTTTTTTTTTTTTTTTTGGAGCAATTGCAGTTACTCTTTCCTTTTTTTTTTTTTGGGTCAATAGTAACTCCTCTTCGGTTAACTACTTGAATGTACAACGGAAATACCACTAGTTGCAGCAAACTACAAAATTCATATCCCATCATAGATTCCCCCCAACTGACACCCCGCTATATATACCTCAGACACCCTTCCTAACTAGTTTATTCCTTCTCTGTGTGTGTGTGTGTGTGTGTGTGTGTGTGTGTGGCGTGTGCTGGAGGGGAGAGAGAGAGAGAGAGACTCTTAGTGAGAGAAAATGTGGTGGTGATGATCGGCAGATGACAACATCATAGCCTGATTAACCATGAATTCGGGGTTCCTCTACCTTCTTCTTTCTCCTTTTAATCTTAGAACTCCTGCTTCTTTCTTAGTCCTCCTAGCTTAGTACTAAACCGGCGCCTGAGAATTCCGGTTTTCTTTTCTCCTTCCGGTCCTAATCACCGGTTTCTGTCAACAAAATCTCAACTTTGGTTGCTTTCCCACTGTCCCTTTTCCGGCAGTGGAGAAAGTTCACTTCTTTGGTGGCCTAATCGTCATCCTACATTTATTTCTCAGAAATTCAACTTCTAAGTTTTTATAAGAAGACATTTTTATCCTTCTGGGGGCCCTGAATTTTTGTTTCTTTTTGAAGAAATGGCCTTGTAAATTTGGGAATGGGATTTTTTCTTTGATGAAGATTCCTAGTTTTTGGGGGAAAATAATTTCTGGGTTTTGAAGTTATATCATTAATTGTTTGCTTAATTTGCTTGCTTGATTGATTGAGTGGTTACTTTTTATTTTTTTTAGTATATATTATTAATTACTAGCTCAAGTGTCTCTTGACATAATGGACGCACTCAAGTGATGCTGCTTAATTGGTAGTCATTTTAAAAGAAAACAAAGATCAGGGCTTTTGCTGAAAGAATCATCAACCGATGCTAGTATTAACGAAAAGTAAATTTTTGAGGTTTGTTTGAACTGATCATTCCTTGAATTTGTTTGGTCCTCTGAACCTGTTTCAGTACCAATAATTATGGGCTTTCAATTGGATTAAATTTTTTTGTCTCCCAATTTGCTGATACTACCTATATTTGATCATTCCCTTGAGCGTGGATTGGAGAAAGATGGCTGTTTCTTGGACTAGATTCTCGTGGTGGTGGTGGAGTGGTAAGGAGAAAGAGCCGGTTCCCAACGGGTCTTCTTCGATGAATACCTTACCTGATTGGGGATTTGGATTAAGGGAACCGGATAATTTGAAGTTTAGATCAGTTATGGCCGCAAAAATGGCACCGAGTAGCAGGAAGGTTAAGAGGAAATGGAAGAGCAGGGAGGAGAGGAGGAGAATTGATAAAGAGTATGATGTGGTGTTGGTGCCATCTGATGGTGTTTGTTTGTCAGGGTCTGAATCCGATGACTCAGACTGGTCAATTGGGTGGCTGGAACCACATGCCCCTGATTTCCAGAGTGAAGATGAGGCAGATGACAGTTTTGCTGTGCTTGTTCCTTGCTATAGGCATGCTTACACGGAATTGGAGAGGGAGCCTAGAGGGAGTAATCAGTTCTTGAGTGCTATTAAGAACCTCCCAAATGAGTACTCTGATGGTAAGATATTCTGACCCTGCAGATTTCTGAGATTTTTATTCATCTGGTTTTGAAAATTTTGCCATTTTCTGTTTTATGGACTTGTGCTCTGGCTCATTGTTTTCAGTCTCATTTTTTTTTCATCCCGTCTGCTTTTATATTGTTGGTGAACGTTTTGTAATTTATTAACTTTAAGTGAAACTCTTTAATCCTGTATATTTGAAACTGCTATTGGTGTTGGAGCTGCATCCTTTGAAGTTGGATTTAACAAAAAGAAAATGATCAGATGTATGGAAGGTTTTTCTCATTTTGTACTTATGCTAACAATTATAGCAAGGCTGTTAGTTAAAATGGTAAAGTAAAGGTGGATTATGTATTGTGGAGAACCTTTTTTTTTTGTGTGGGTCATTAATTACTCTAATGCATCTTAGTGATTTCCAGTTAATTCATCTTGTGTCATCAATGATTTCCATCATAATCATTCTTGATTTGATGAATGGTGTTTGCGAAATAGTGTTGGGAGTGGTTCTTCCTCTCACTCCGAATGATTGAATGCTTATCTAAGCAAATCTGTGGTTCATTTCTTTTGCAAGAAAGGAGGGTCCTCTATTTTTAAGGGTCCACAGATTTATTTTTTGCTGCAGCGATGAATATATTTGTCTTCTATGAGGCAGGAGGCTTTTCCTAGTCAGACAAAAAATGAAACCTTTGTTTGGGTCATGTTTGATTCTTGAAGTATTTATTAGTCTTGAAAAAGCGGGTTGTCGTTTCTTGTTAATGCTGCTTTGTGAACTTACTCTACCATCTAACTGGTTGGTTTTCTGGTTAAATCGCTTGAGTGCGGGAGAGACAGTTAACTGATTTTTCTGTGTCTTTGTAGTTTCAGATGGCAAGAAGTATGTGGAGCAGTGGCTTTCTTCACTCCAGAATTTCTGAAGCTGCTAAATGGCTGGTGAATGCTTTAGTTAATTATCTACTATCTGCTAAATGGCTGATGGAACTCATCTAATTTTGTGACGACTGGATTGTAGTTTAGAGTTCAAGAATGCTGCCTCCTGTTATTGGGATTACCAGGGCTTTGGTCCTTAGCAGTACAAGAGAGCATTATGTTATGTTCTTCCAGCTACTGGGGCTGTCCTACCGTCGACCGTTTCATGGGCAAACTTGACATCTAATGCTAACTCATTACTGTAAATACTCTACTATTGTGTATGCGTGGAAGTGTTAATTCTCTTTAATTGCTGCAGTTGTAAACAAACTCTTCCTCCTATCTCAACTGTTGAATGAATCTTTGGATCCTCGTAATTTATATGTCTGAATTCTATACCAATAGTTTGCTTCATCTCATCGAGATACTTTCAATTGCATGGTGATCTTCAGTTCTCAGTGTTTAGTCCCAAATTGACAGCCTGCATTAACTGTGAGAATACAAAGTGTAATGAAGCAAGAAAAGGACAAGTACTTTTGCATCGTAAATGATGAGGTTCTTCCTTGTTTTTACCTCACTCCTAGGTAACTGATAACTGTGCTCGTGGATGCATATGGACCATGGTCCAACTTCGTGGTTGATTCTACGCCCTATGACTTGAGGGGATCAATTATGTTTACATTTGTTGCATGTGGCCTTTGCCACTAAAGGGACAGAGAGCAATTGGAAAAAAGGTTGCAGGTGTATCCTGTTTCGGCCCTTGGAGAGCTTTTCTGATTGTCCATTTTAATTTGGTGAACCCAAAATAGTTATTGACCCCACCTACAGAAGTATTAGAGCCGCAATTAGAAACTTGAGAGGGTGGGAACTTGTGGAGCACTTCTATTATTGGTTTTTGGTCATTGTTTTCTTGTATTTTTGTGCTCATCTTACCCAAGCATAAACCATCACAAATTGAAAGTAAAATTAGTTTAGAATTAGGAGGGTATATGCTAAGTAATCAATGATGGAGCCAGGGGCGCAGAGGGGGCCATGGCCCTCCCTAAGTTTGGAAAATTTTAATTCATAATATGTAAATATGTGTGTAAAATAAAATTGGTCTCTCCTAAATTTTTACAATTTTAGTTTATATTATGAGAGTTGATATATATATATATATATGAATTAGTTATCTTTGAATTAATTTTTTTCTTAAAAAAAAGTTATTTATTTTGTATTGTACTAATTATTTAATTTTCAAAAATTAAACATATAATTTGATGTTCCATAGTAAATTGACCCAATGTGATGTATTAGAATAAAAAGATCCAATTCATAATTGTTAATGGGCTAAAACAAAAATAATTATTTTATTGGCCCATATACAAATACATTATGGAAAGACATTATGAAAATTACTCATATTCTTTATATAGCATTGCAACATAAATCTCAAGATATTTTGAATGCAATGCATCTTGTCTCAATCACAACAAAGCTACCGAAGAATTTTCAAGATTTGGGATGAGATGATTTCTTGGTGAAAGTTAAATTATTTTGTGAGCAATATCAAATTGATATCTCGGATATGAATGCTCAATATATTACAAGACGTGGTAGACCTCGAAGTCATCATGATGAGATTAGTGTAGAGCATTATTATCAAGTGGATATATTTCTTGCAACAATTGATTATCAATTGCAAGAGTTACACAGCAGGTTTAATGATCATACCGTGGAATTGCTTGTTTTGAGCACTGCTTGAGATCCTAGAAATGGATTTATGCGGTTCAAGATTGATGATATTTGTAAACTTGCAGAGAAACTCTATCCGAATGATTTTATGGAGCAAGAACTAGTACGTCTAAGAATAGAACTTCAACATTTTGAGCTTGACATTCCAAATCATCCTGAATTGCAAGAATTATATGGTATTCATGAGTTATGTTAAGGCTTGGTGAAGACAAGAAAATCAGTGATATATCTTTTTATTGACAGATTGATTAGACTTGTTCTTACTCTTCTTGTATCAACTGCAATTACAGAACGGACATTTTCAATTATGAAAATAATCAAGACAAAACTCCGAAACAAGATGAAAGATAATTTCTTGAATGATTGTCTAGCAGTGTATATAGAAAAGAAAGTTGTTGAAAAATTTAGCAGTGATTCAATATGAATTTAGTTCTATGAAAGAGCGTAGAGCTCAATTTACTTCTAAGAAAAGATGTTGAAATTTCAAATTATGTTAACATAATTTTTATCTTTTTTCAATTAAAAATAGTTACATTTATATTACATGGTTATACATATATATATATATATATATATATATATATATATATATATTGCATAGGTGACATATTGGAGAGCATCTTCTCATAATGTGCAAATTGGATGGTTTGTGATGTTATAAGATATTTAATCAAAGATTATCTTTTTTATTAATTTTTGTTATGACTGTACCGCATATTTATGAATAGACATACATTTATAATTAAATTTAATATTTGATATTTTTAGATCTCATATATTTAAATAAAAGAAAATTATTTTGAATATAATATATTAAAATAATTTTATTAGGAAAAAATTTTGACCCATCCCAAAAAAATATCTTAGTCCCGTCACTATCAATAGTTGTTTGATATCACTTATCAATGAAAAAAAATTGGTGATTAGTAGTAGGGACAAGGGAGATGAGAAAATTCTTAGTCCTAGTAGAGAGTAGGGAGTAGGGAGATGAGAAAATTCTTGATCCTATTAGTAGTTACATATGCTGTGGGGTTTCATTTTTCAATCAAGGTCAGCATTATTATCACTTTTCTCTAATCAAGTAGGTGGTGATGATAGGAAAGGATTTGGTTCAACAATCATTGCCTTTCTTTTTTTCAGTTTCTCCAATTCCATAGGTAGAGGAACTCTAGTCCAATCTACTCATTTCATTTTTCAGTTTCCCTAATTTCATAGGTCGAGGAACTTTGGTCCAATCTACTGGCTTTTGCAACGTGTTCACTACTGCTGTGAACACGTTTTTAAATATCCAACAAAGGATGTAAAACGAAGGGGAAAAAAAGGTAGGTATCCTGTTGAACCTATCTTATAGCATTATTAGATGAATGAATGTTTTACTTTATTTTTTAATGTGATTATTTTAAGTTATGTATTATGAAAAGATAACCATACGTAACTTGTTTGTTTGTTTAAGAATAAAAGAATAATGTTCAGAATTTCTATGTGTGGTCAAGGGTCAAATCTTATCTTATATTTCTTACTCACTCACTATATGTGATTTTTCCAAATTCATATGGGTACATTATTAATGCACCGTGTAGTTCGATGGTGATTCAATTCTCATCGATTCTTCAATAAAATTAGTTGGATCTCTCTTAGAATAAAGTAGAGTAGGAACAGAGTAGACGGTGACAATTAACCAAAAAAAAAAAAAAAAATTGAAGATAACAAACATTCCAACACGGATTGATAAGCATGCGCATGTGTGTACTTTTATAATTATCAGAAACCTACACTTTTTATGAATGCAAGTATGTGTTGTTCATGATAGTATCCACAAGGACCTAACGTGGACTACTTCCTTAATGAGCTGTCACTTACAAATAGGATCTTTTCTTGGTTTCTCATTTTTATTATTGTTCCACGCCCTTTTTCTTTTCCAATTCTTATCCTATTCTCATCCGTGCATGACTTTTGCCATTATGAAAAAAAAAATTTCTTAAATAAATCGACTAGTTCATCACACCCTTTATTTATGAGACACAAAAGTAAATATATTATTTGAGTTGGATAAATTAACGTCTACCATGTATCTTCGACCAAATGGCAAAATCATAAGTTAAAATGTTTCAAAATTTTTAATCTAGGAAAACAACTTTTCATATGTATGGGAATTCCAAACTGGCAAAAGCCATATTTGTATAATGGAGATGGGCAGATTGGCTGGTAACCCTTTTTTTGATGCGAAATTATCTCCCTTTCCTAAATTCACAAACTTGCATGTCGAATTCCTTAGGATGATTCCCTTATTCCAAGTTTTCTTTTTCCCCAACAAAGCCTAGCATTTTCACCCATTGAAAGTTGGAACTTTTTCTCTTCCTAAAAGGAGGAAAAAAAAAAAATCTCATATCAATTCTCTATACCTTGTAAGGAGAGAGAGAGAGTTTCATCAACTTTATCATATGTAACTGTTAAAACACAAGAAGAAGAAGGGGCCAAAAAAAGAAAAAGAAAAAAAAAAGGAGATATAAGATCAAAACAAGAAGATGTTGCAGAGAGCTGCAAGTAATGCATATTCATGGTGGGTGGCAAGCCACATTAGGACAAAACAATCCAAATGGCTTGAGCAAAATCTTCAAGGTAACATTTTGATTCATGTTTTAATTTTCTGAAAACTAATTCATATATGTTATGATGATCTTTGACGTTTGAGTTTTTGTCATTGAAATGAAATGATTATAATCTTTCTTGGACCCTAAAAACTTATTCGCAAATATCTGCATTCTTTCTAAATGTTAGTCGAGTCCTCAAGCAAACTTTAATCCCTTGATTGAGAGGCCATCAGGTCAGCATTGATGTCTATCTATCCATTGTCTAGCTGAATTGCAGGCAACCAGCAACCTGCATTGTAGCTTGAGCTAGATCGAACGTACATATTTAGGCCTTGTTTGGATTGCAATTTTTCGTCGAAAAATTACGTTGTTTTCCGTGATTTCGTGTCTACAATGACGATAATATGTTGTGATGATTTTGAGACAATATTAAAACGTTAACAACTTATTTCAGGAACATCCCATTATTTCGATCCTAAAGGCATGCACAATAGGGCGGGCGTAATAAAGGACCGCAACAATTATACCCGCTCTTATAGTGGGAGCGTAATAGCCATGATCATGGCTATTACACGAATAATAGACATGTAAAAAAGAAAAGAAAAAAAAAAGGTTGTGGATTTCATATGACAATTTTAAAAGTTTTAAATTTTGTGAGATTGTGAGTCATTGCTATTATACTCTGTAGAATATAATCGATAGTAGGAGATAATAAAGTGATATGCTCTAAGTTAAATATGAAATTTCTTCCAAACTTTGGGCCTGTTTGGAATGTGAATTTTTTGGGTATTTGTATAAAATTTTACTGTAGATCACTATAAAAGTTGTAGAAAAATATTTGTAAGATAAAATTTTTTTTTCCTTTTTCTTTCTTTCTTTTTCTTTCTTTCTTTCTTTTTTCTTTTCCTTCCTCCCTTCCCCCTCTCCTGTTCCCTCTCCCGAAACTGCCTCTGCAAACACATACAAATTTTTTTTTTTTTTGCTTTTCTCCTCTCCCCCCTCCCTCTCCCTCCCCTGCCACCCCTTTCCTCCCCTCTCCCCCGCCACTGCCCTCTGCCCACCATCCCTTTCCTCCCCCCTCTGCCCCTTTAGATGCCCATTTAGATCTCTCTGGCCCAAGGGAGGTAAGAACAATTATGACGCTGCCATATCCGTGAAAGACGTCGTCCCAGTTTTGGTGGAGGAAAAGGATGATAATAATGAGGAAAAAGATGAGCTGGATCATGATGGGCGAAAAGGGAATTGGGTTTTCAAGATTTTGCACGTTAGGTCCCTGTGGAAGCAAGAACAGCAAGAAGAAGAAGAAGAAGAAGATTTAGAGGTGAGGACACCGGTGAAAGAAGCAAAATTAGAAAACAATGGGCTGTAGGGGAGGAAGAGGGGGAGAGGGAAAAAGGAAAAAAAAAAAGAAGACGACCGGCACCGGAAGAGGTGATCGGGGCCGGAACCGGCGGTGGAGGTGGTGGCCGGCGACAGAGGTGGTGGTGGGGGAGGAAGAAGAAGAAAAGGGGAAGGAATTTTTTTTTTTTTTTTGTGTTTTGGATATTTTAAGTGTGTAGGTTAAAAATTTTGATAAGTTTTTGAGATTTCTGTAGCAAAAATTGTTTAAAAACTTGTATAATACAAACTTGCTAAAAAACTAGACTTGTCTTTCCCAACATCATGCAATTAGCTCACACATCATGCAATTAGCTCAGCCAAAAAGATGTCATCAAATGGCTAGATATCTCAGAACGACAGGGAGATAACTTGATAAGAAGTGATCAAAAGGGATGAAATACAACTCAATCATTGTCATGTATTAGTAAAATGATACATTCCCTTGCGCATGTACGAGTTTTGAGTGGTAATTATTTGGATGCTACTTACTAACCCTTGATGGCTTCGCAGATATGGAAGAGAAGGTACAATACATCCTAAAGCTCATTCAAGAAGATGGAGATTCGTTTGCCAAAAGGGCAGAAATGTATTACAAAAAGAGGCCAGAACTGATAACTTTTGTGGAGGAATCTTATCGAGCTTTCAGAGCCTTAGCCGAACGCTATGATCACTTGTCAACAGAGCTGCAGAATGCCAACAATACCCTTGCCACACTCTTTCCAGATCAGATTCAACTAGCAATGGATGATGAGGATGATTTTTCTTCTCCTAAACTACCAAAAGGTTTTCCACAAGTTCTAAATGCAAATGCTCCAACAGTTCCTAAGGTTCCAAAGGCTCCTATAAGAGATTGGAAGGGTCTCATTAATGCCTCAAAAAATTTAAAAGCCAAGAAGTTGTCAATAGCAGATGAGGCTAAGAGGACAGATGCTAAATCTGGTTTGACCAAAAGTGAAGCTTTTGCTGAGATTGATAAGCTTCAGAAAGATATTTTGGGATTGCAAACTGTTAAAGAGTTTGTGAAGAGCTCCTATCAAAGTGGCCTTTCAAAGTATTGGGGAATTGAAAATCAGATCATGGAAAAACAACAAAGAGTCTGCAGCTTGCAAGATGAATTTGGTGTAGACAAGGTCATTGAAGATAATGAGGCTCGGACATTAATGGCTGAAGCAGCTCTCAAATCATGTCAAGAAACCTTGGTTCAGTTGCAGGAGAAGCAAGAGAAGTTTAACCAAGAGGCAAGAGAGGAATACAAAAGGATTGAAGATGCTCGTAAGAAACTCAAGTCCATCAGGCGGGAGTTTCTTCACGACCAAACTATTGATGAAGAGGAAAAGGCGAATGAAAAAGAAGACAAATCTGCAACAGCTGGAGATAAGACAGAAAGGTCGAATCAAGAGGTTGGTGGTGCAATCAAAGAAATACAGGTGAAAGGAATTGAGGTGGGCTCTTTGGGCTCTCTGACGGTTTCACAACTAGCAGAGAAGATTGATGACCTTGTTAACAAGGTGATCAACCTAGAAACTGCAGTGTCATCTCAGACTGTTCTTATAGACAGGATGAAAACAGAAGCAGATGAGCTTCATTCACAAGTCCGGGTATTGGAGGAAGACAAAGCCAACCTGATTCATGACACACAGAATTTGAATACCCGGGTGAAGAAATTAGAGGACAAGTTGCATGGTATCCAAGATCTTAACCAAAATGTTGAGAAGCAAAATAACCACCTTCAGACAAACTTTGCTGAGGCAAGATCTAGTCTTGGTCATCTGTCGGAGAAGCTAAACAGTGTGAAACCAGATGAAGAAATAGAGATTACCACCATTACAACAGAGAGAAGTGATCCAGCTAATGCTGTTGATGATGCAGAATGCAGAACATCAAACAGTGAAGACATAAAGGACATCAAAGAACAGGATTCTGGAGAATCTGTGAATTCTGGAGAATTTGTGAATGACCAAGGGCAAGAAGGTCATAAGGCTGCGAAGAAGACCGTGACATTTCAGAATCCAATAGCAAAGATAAGAGTTGATGAGAACAATGCAGCCAAAAAAGGAGATCTTTCCTCAGCTGGATCAAAAGTAGAGACAGAGAAAAAAGATGACTTCAACTGGCAACAAATGCTGCTGAGCGGAATGGAGGATAAAGAGAAGATTCTACTGGCAGAATATACAACAATTCTCAGGAACTATAAGGACACCAAGAAGAAACTGACTGACATGGAAAAAGCCAGGAATCATCAATTTGAACTGGCATTGCAGATAAGAGGATTGAGGGTTACAGTTGCAAAGAGGGATGAAGAAATTCGATGCTTGCGAAAGAGGTTGGATGGTCAACAAGGTGAAGGTAGGGATGTGAAGGAAGATGATCGAATCCTCAAACCTGAAGCAGGAAGTACTGAGGATTTAGCATCAGATGTTCCTCTGGTAGACAATGAAGATGAAGCTATAAAGTCAATCCTAATGGAACAGCCTATGGTCATGTCACAGGTTGAAGAAAAACTCAGGATGGAGATTGATGCAATATTGGATGAGAACTTGGATTTCTGGCTAAGATTTAGCACTACATTTCATCAGGTGCAGAAATTCAGAACCACAGTCCAAGATTTGGAGCAAGAAATATCAATTCTAAAGGAAAAAAAGAAGCAAGAGGAGAGCGCCAGTGACCTGAAATCTGAAGTCCGACCAATATACAAGCACCTGAAAGAAATCCGGGCAGAATTAACCGTGTGGTTAGAGCGAAGTGTAGTGCTTAAGGCTGAACTTGAACGGAGATTTTCATCATTATGCAGCATCCAGGAGAGGATCACATCTGCTTTAAAGGAAGGTGTCGAAGACGAAGAAATTAGATTCTCCAGCCATCAAGCTGCCAAATTCCAAGGGGAGATTATGAACATGAAACAAGAAAACAACATGGTAAGCGCGGAGTTGCAAGCAGGCGCGGATCATGTAAGTAAACTGCAAACGGAAATTGATAAGACCCTTAGGATGTTGGACGAAGAGTTTGAGCTTACTGTGAATAATCAACCACAATTAACCCATACAGCTAGTCGATCAAAAATTCCATTAAGATCATTTATCTTTGGAACTAAACTAAAGAAGCAGAAGCATTCCATCTTTTCATTTAATAGGAAGTATCAGACCCTCAGAGCTGGGCTACCTCTGTAGATCTTTGTAGTAGATATTGTCTTTTCTGGATTCTTTTTTTTTTTTTTTTTTTCCCTTTTCTCATCCTGGAGATTATTACTGTAAGTAATCTGCGGGTAGATAAAACTTTTTTTTTCCCTCTTCCAGTCAGAAAATATTGTTGGACTGTTACGTCTTGTAAGGTTATGCCCTGTAAGTTTGCATGTGTGAAATGGGATTTTTGACCAGTTGCACCTTTTTGTGTCGTTTTTGGATTTAAACTTCAAATCAGTAACGAGTACAAGAAATCCACAACCTTATTCGTGTTTAGTGGTAATAACAATACCATGAAATCTAATCAAAGACCTTTAATATAGAACTACGAACTTCAATGTACAGTGATCAGTCAAAGCACTAGACCTCTAACATTTGCACGTCATTTCTGTTTTTCAACCCAAAGATAAACAGCTAGACGCACTAGAAGCCTTTATTACATTGACAATACACAGGATCCTCCATGAGATCGATCATATCTCTACTGGTATATCAAACAAAACTTCCGATGCTACCTTGGCTCCCCTTCCTTTAGCCATGTAAAGGCCAACGTGATGCATCAGCTCCTGCCAAAAGATAATAGAAAAATATAAGAAGACGAAAGAATTCTTCGTACAGAAAAGACAACAGCATATTTGAAGGTTCAGAACAGCCGAGCAATTTAATGTTTGCTGCATATTAGAGGTAGGCAATGGAGTAGCAATTCAGCACCGGGACAAACAAACTATCAAAAAGAACTTATTTCCTAGGAAATGATGAGGTAAGGGCGCTTGTTTGGCGAGGCACATGCACAATAATTGTAGCTGGATTGGTGTAAGGTCAGGGGACAGAGTTATGAACGAATACAAACTTGAAGCATTCAAGATTTGAAATTGAATTATACACAAAGAACAGGATCCAGCATTTAGAACTCTTCAAACAACTAAATATATACAGTAGTATCCTACCTGTTTCATTAGACAACACTAAAGAAATTAAATCTCAGGTCTAGCCAATTTAGATCCATACTCCAAGAAATATAATCGGAACACTTCAGTTATGCAGTAAATTGGCAAGAAACAGAGTGGAACTTTTCCTATCTCTTTTATTGCAACGCCAATGGGGGGATGACCATGTTGGTAAGCATTGCAGAGTTCTGCTCCAAGAAGGATTCCTACTGCTACTGTTTAGCAATTAAAAAGCACACATTACAACAAACAGCAAGGCCGGTGAGGGGATTTAAACCACCAGAAGAGTGAGAGAGACTCATAAATCATAAAAAGAAAGTTTGTCTTCGTCTAGGATACCAAACCCATTTTGATAGAGGTAAAACCCATAACAGAATGTAAGATCTTCATTGTATGCAATCCTATTTCATTTAGGAATTTTAACAAAACAGCTCCACAAACGACCCCACCCCCAAAATGTAGCTCAAGAGGATAGCAATGTTAAAACTAGTGGTCAAAAAGCAAATGCAACCTGAATAACTCAGATTACCTGAGGATGAGCTAAAGCACCTTTGATGTTTTGGGCAACATGGAGTGGAAGGTCAAAAGTAGCACAGGCAGGGGAATATACAATAACATCTTCCAATGGGGTAAGGATTCTTCGAGTTCTCGCAGAAAGTGCAGAGCAAACAAAATCAAGCACACATATGTCTGTGCATATCCCTACAACCAAAATCTTGGGAAAAGAAAAATAGAACCCAGAAGGCATTCCATAACTAGTTAGTACAAGTAAACTGTTTTCCCAGTCCACCAGTAAAAATTAACTATTTTAAACAATTAACGAGAGACAAGAAAATACTTACAACTTTGATCTGGTTGGTTTTCACCCAATCCACAAAGACATTTGAACCATCTTTATCAATTGAACCAAGAAAGCCATCAATGCAATCCTTGCACCTTAATGTCACATTAGGTTCATCTTCTAACCACTGTAGAGCTTCAAATCATAACAAAAAGCAACATAAGAGGAGAGAAAACGATTTAACCACTTGGGTTTTAATTCAAAAGTTGGGATATGAAGTACCAGGAACCAGTTTGGATTCATCACTCCCTGCAATGCAATGAGGAGGGTAAGGATGCTCAGGGATATCGGGATGATGAGAATCAAGTAAGGCATATATAGGCCATTTCTTTTCACAGAACATTTTAGCAAGCCTAACTGACTCATCAACCATCCCAGAAATTTGTTTATCAGGTGCAACTGGAGCCTGTGGAAAAGCATGGCTAGTGAAATTAGCTGTAGCCCAACAATATAGTGCAAGGATGAAAGTTTAGTTGCATCCCAGTTATCCTCCATTTCTGCTCCTTACCATAATTCCTCATCCTATAAGCATCCACTTTCCCTCAAACACATTCCAGCCCACAAGACACTAAATTCTTGCAAGCACATAAAACGCTTCCAATCTTTTGTCAAAAAAAGAAAAAAAAAAACTCCAATTTAACAATACCAAATAATGGACCTGATAATCTCATCTATAAAAGTCATATTTCTCACTCAACAGATTGTAGAAGAAACAACCAGACCAAAAAATAAAATTAAAATCATCAAAGCGTCATGCATGTATGAATTGATATTCATACATACAAAAAAGCAAAAGCATTCAAGAAAAATCACAAAATTACCAAATTTCCAGCGCCAACAGTGCAGAAGCCATTGACTATATCAACAAGGACAAGACCAGTCTTAACGTCATCAGAAAGCACAAGGGTCTCCTGCTCCACTGGTAGCTCCTTCTTCAATTGATCCATGGTTTGTGACTCCATTTTCCTGTTTTCTCAATCGGGTCTCTTTTTCTGTTTCTTGATGATTTAGAATAGAACCAACCCAAACCTCTGTTGTCTATAAAAACAGAATGAACTTGCGTGTAGAGACGGGGAAAAAACAGCGAGTCAATGAAGAATGAAAAATACGAGTATCTGTTTTATGAGAAAAGCAGTTACGCTGTACAACGTATATCCCTGTTAAGGATTCTGTAGGTTGGAATACTGGCGGAGAAGAATCCAAAAAAGGGCGAGGCGAGACTTCAGTGACGTCTAGTCCAGCTTTGTTGTCTTCCTAAGAGTCCAAAGAACCTATTTCCTGCAGCCACTCGCTATACAAGGTATGTTTTTTTTGGTCCCATTCTTCTTAATATTTTTCTTTTTCTTCATTTTCTATCTTGAATTTTATTTATTTTTGTTTTTCACTTTTTTTTTCCAGGGACGATAACTGTTATATAATCTAATCTATCCTACACTCGAAGGAGGAGACGGACTTAAAGAAGTCCAGGAATAATTTGAAGGGGATTGAACCACCACCGAACTAAAGGAGTACACTACGCACCTGCCTGAATTTTTTTAAGCAAATCTACTTTTAACGTGACAAGTGATTGCCTCCCACCCCACCAAACTTTAATGCTTCGGTGGCGGCCATCAGTCCAAAGGCTGGTGGTTTTTATTCTTGTTTTCCACTTGGAATTGGAGAAAGATGAGGTTCACAGAAATAGTCAGGCAATTTTTTTTTGGGAAATGTTATTTGTACTCTCACTATTTATTTTATCATATAATTTAATAAATAAAGACTATATAATTAAAATGATGGTGGAAATATGATTAACAAAAATAGAAAAACATATATATATATATATATATATATATATATATAACGTTTTCCTTTTTATCAAATGTTTTCCTTTGTTAGGATTATTATCTGGAATAGCACTTGTTCTCAATTTGTATTTTTTTCAACAACAAAGGAGACTTTCTTTCTTTCTTTCCTTTTTTTTTCCTCCAAGTAATTGGTACTAAGCATGGACAACAGCACTTGATTTGATAGGGCTTTTTATATGAGAAAACCTAGCAAATGGATCTATAAAGTTGGTTGAATATTGTAGGCAAATTTATTCTTTTTTTTTAATAAGAAAACTGAATGAATTTATTAAAGTAAATATAAATCTGCTGGGCAGAATAAAGTTTGGGGGGTTGTCGGCAGATTTATTTTTTAGATCCACAATATGGAAATTTTCTTTGTCCTGAGTTTTGGGAATATGCAATGTCTTATTAGGTTTCCTAGTATCTATCTGATAGTGCAAATCAATCTATTGTTTTAATTGACAAAGGATAAGATACAAAGATGCTTACAAAAGTCTCATCCTGTTGTATGAGTATATTATTAGTAAATAATTAGAATCTGGGTAAGGTAAAATTTTTTACACAGGAATTGGCATTTAGATTGTTTACGAAATCACAATAGTTTAATTTTGAGAATTGTAAAATAAGAATTTTGAAATGCACCTGAAAAATACAAAATATTAGTAAAAGTGCACAATTTGTCACTAAATTGAGGAAATCAAAAGGGTGTGTAGCTTTCTTTTCTTTTATTTTAAAGGGATGCTCTAAAACTCAGGAGTAGTAGTGAAAAGAGAAACTTTAAACTTAGATTTCGTTTGGATTGAAAAATTTGATAAAGGATTTCAAATCCTTCAAATCGCTCTCAGTTGTTTGGATTTTTATCGCGCGACAAAAGCTTTAGATAATCCATCCTAACTACAAAGACACAGGAAATGCCAAACTTTTGATGTCCCACTTTAAATCAGGTTTAGGAATAGTGCAGCAAAACTACAAGCTTCTTTTGTGCAAATATAACAGAGTAGAAGCAACTGAGAGATAACATCATCAGGATATCATTTGAGTGAAGACATTTGCCTAGGAATAGCTTTAATTCCTCCGCACAACACTCAAGGGTAGGGTAAAGGATTCACCCTGTAAAACCATCTTTAACAAGCATGTCTTCTTCACCCATATTAGAAAGGCCCTCAATCAATCTTAAGAATAGGTTCGAGGCCAGTTCAATTATCCCACCAAAATTTAGTATTAAGATCCTTCATAGCAACCTCATACAACCATTCTCTACCTCAACCCCCACACCCCCCCCCCCCCCCCAAAAAAAAAATCTCTAGGTTTTTTGGCCTCCTTCAGTTCACTGAGATGGAAAACAAAGGATTGTAATCAACAACTATAAACTGCTACCGTGAACAACACAAGTGATTAGTTATGGCATGTTATATATGTAAGGACGACTACTGAGTCTCTCTCGATCAACAATTTTCAAAATTTTCCAGTATGAAGGCCAGTTACTAGGGTACGATAAAAGTAAGGGTGAACACCCTATCTATTTGCCTTTCTTGCCATCTTCAGGAAGCTGCAGACCCATAAGTCCTAGTAAATTGGAAGCCGGACCGGGAAGTCCTTGCTGAGATGAAAATGAATCAAGCAAACTTTTAACGAGGTTGACATCCACATCCACTGGATTGAATTCTTCCTCCATGTCTTCGGTGGCGTTAGATATTCCCTACAATATGTATTACCCAATAAACAACCTCTAGAAGAAAAAACAAAAACAAAAAAGCAAGTATGATAAAAGACACCTAAGGCTTAAGAATGTGATCTGAAAAGGATACTTCTTAAGACTGTTTAGCTAATGAGTAAAAAAATTCCAGTGATCAGCTTGCAGCTCCCCCTACACCGCACTGCCCCCCACCCCCCTCCACCTTAAAAAAAAAAAAACGGACAACCACCCACCCCACCCAGAAAAAATTAATCTAAAGCTGTAGTATGGCCAGATATTGTCTCAAAATGCACAAATAAATAATGCCTATGTAATGAATACAATAAAGGAGAAACAGCAGTAAGTGAACGAATATTAGAGCAGACCTCGTCTTTCTTCAAGGTTTCTTCATTAGCACGGATGAAACTCCTGTCAAGTGTGGTGGGCTTCAATTCTTTGTTAAGTGCATCTGTATATGACTCCATGAAAGCATCACCTCCCTCTTCTTCATGGTCAGAAGGCTCAGCAATATCGCTGTCATCCTCAAAATCATCTGCACGGCAAAAACACGGCCAAGTAAGAAATGGACATCATCCAAATCAACTCGTGCAGATGTAAAAATATGAAAATAAGAAGTTATAACAAATTTCGGAAATTGGTGCTCCAAATTGAACTTAGGCAAATTTACTTGAGTGCACCTTGGTACCTAGGGGCTTTAGCACAGATATGACATACAACTTCGACTTGCTATATGCAGGGGGGAAGATAAAGATTAAAAACAATTGCCAAATGCTTATGATCCGGCTAATCTTTTTATAAAATCTGACACATGCACTATAAAGAAAAACATAATCATGATGAACGACTCTCTCTCTCTCTCTAATACAAATACAAGTTAAACTTTCAATCAGAATATTTCCCCAGAATCATAATAGCTGATACTCCCACCGTTCTATCCAAGATAACATGATTAAATTTTTCGGTCAGGCAGATTTTTTAGGAGCTGCTAATGTGTGAAATTTCTTAGTTTTTTAGTCCAAGAAATTACCAAAGTCCATATCGGATGATGAACTTTCTCCATGATCAACATCGTTGCCAGTATCTTCAAAACCCTGACCTCTCAATACTGATTCCATGTCCTTCATGAAGCGATCCACGTCGAAGTCAACATCTTTCGTGTCTCTATAGAACAAGCAAAAAAACATAAAGTTCATGACAGAAGAAACTAAAAGTTGACCAATCAGGCAATCACAATTATATGTATTTACATACGTACATAAATCTAGACATACATACATATGTACACACACACACACACACAAAAGTGTGCCTCTTTTTTGCCAAAAAAATAAAAAATATTGTTATAAAGCCATACCATAAACAGTAAAGACAATCCACATCAAAAATTTTGCCGTTTCCAACCCATGTTACAAGGTTTTATAAGCAGCTAAGCCAAGCCTTTAATGATGTTTACTAGCAAGTGGTTTGAGAGATCTTTCATTGGGCCGCAAGGATGAAGATGGAGGTGGTAAGTCATTCCAGAATTAGAACTTCAATTGAAAGGAAAGATCTGACAATAATATATGAACTGAACCATGTGTCCACTAATCAAGCATGCTAAAGCATACGAGGTTCTTTAACGCCCCATAAACACTAAGTTCAGTAATTATTCGCGAGTTAACTCTTATCAAAAGTAGAAAACTGATACAACCTTCCAGCTTTTCAAAATTATTCAATAAAGCAGCAAACGTTTTAATCATGTCTCTGACACAGTGCAGCACATATCAGCCCATGACACCAATGTACTTCAACATACTAATTTGCCACAATAGAATAACTAAAGACACTTGCCAGGACATCATAGTCGCAAACACAAGTTCTGCTTAACCAAATAAGCAAGACAAGTATGTATCCAGCTACACTCTAATACGAAACGAAAAGGATAAACCAACCTGCTTTCTGGAACCTCTGCACCTTCATAACTCGACATCTTCTTAACAAAAGCTTGCATAGAATTTGCTATTTCTCCTAGATCATAAGCTGATGGACCTGCATCCTCCTCCTCTTTCACCTTCTGTTTCCTTTTTCTTTTTGAATCAAAAAGTTCCATCTCCTTTTGCCGCTCCTGCAGAGCAGCATTTAGCTCATCCTCCCCATAATAAAGCCATGAATCATCATCCGATGGAGGTAGCTCATGCACCTTAAAATCATCAGCAGAGTGCGGTAAAGCTAGAATTTCATCTATTCGTCTGACTGGAGCATTCAGTATATCACTTGCTCTAGAATGCAATGCACTATTCCTATAATACTCGTCAGCGTTCTGAACTAATCTCTTATATTCTACGGAGCCTGGCAACAACCCTTGAAAATACCCACTCCTCTCCAGATTTTCTCTAAAAACCTCCCAAGTACTCCCTTTCCCTTCTCCCCCTTGCCTTTTTCTCAACTGGTACACCATCTCAAACCCACAGGCAATCTTCATTCCCAGCTCAGCCTCCTTATATGCCTCGGCATCACTACTCAATGGCATCCTTGGATAACACTTAGGCGGCCTAAACGTTTGCTGCATCAGTTGAGCATACATTGTCTTAGACATTTTCACAAACATCTGGACTACGCTCTCCTCTTTCCCATTAGGCAAGAACCTCTCCATTTTCTCCGCGAATTTCATACTGTCCACATCCCTATCATAAAAACCTCCAACCGCAAGTGAAATCAGACAGGGCTCGTGCTTTAGAACCCAGGCCACCGATACAGGCACCCTAATTCTAACCCCATGCACATTTTTCCTAGCTTTTTCCGGATATTCTTTAATCTTCTTCTCCAAATTAAGCTGAACAGCATCCGGGGTAGCCCGAAGAATATCCGGGTTGTTATCATTTTCCGATAAGAATTTCAGAGCTGTGATCAAATCAGGAGTGTTGGGAAAGTGCGATGGCGGGAGAATATAAAGCCGGCCGCGGCGGATGAAAACCCGGTTGGTGGAAGTATTTGGATTGAGCCAACGGGGAAGGTGGAAAGCAGTTTCGATTAACAGAAATTGGCCGTCTGAGTCGTGGAGGGAAATGGAGAGATTGGGGAAGCTTTGGGAGACCGTGAAGAGGAGAAAAGAAACGAACCATTCGTCTTCAAGGTTGTCTCCAAAGCGGAGGCGGCCGTGGAGGTGGGGGAGGGGGGAGAGGACAGGGGTTAGAGTGAAGGGTTGGTGTTGGAATATGTAGGTAGTGGTGAATGGAGCTAGAGTTTGGAGGATTTGGAGGTGGAGATTGTGGAGCTCGGCAGTAATAGTGGCGGTGGAAGTGGTGGGGTTTAAGGAGAAGTCGGGGAAGATTGAGTAGAAAACGGTGTCATCTAGAAGATGGGTTTTCTGGGAAAAGATTGATGTGGAGTCGACGTCGGGTTCCGACATAGCTGCTGGTGACCGGAGGAGGTTTTGTACAGTGGCTGGTAGAGAGTTCGGGAATGATGAACCTGTGGATTTCAGCTCGATGACGCGGGAGACAAAACCATTTTTCCAGGTGCAAACGGCGGCGTTTAATTGCGTGGAATGATATACAAATTCTATCCTTTTTTTTTCGTGCGCACAGCGGAAGGAATCTTAATACGTATAAAAAATACGTGGGAAAAGAAAATAAATACTAAACTATTTATTAACCTAAAATTCAACAATAACATAACAAATACTAAACTATTTATTAATCCAAAATTCAACAATAACAATATCAAATCGCAAAATACAAATACTAAACTATTTAGTAATCCAAATTTCAACAATAACAAATATCAAGTTGTAAAATACTAAACTATTTATTAATCCAAAACTCAACAATAACAAATATCAGTCGTAACTCGTAACCTTTCATTCATAACACCTCAAAATTATGACATTTTCTCTCAAACCTACTCTCAAAACTCAATTCAACTCAACTTTTCAAATAATATATACCAAGTTTTTTATATGGGGTGCATTTTATATATATATATATATATATATATATATTATCATATTATAATAAAAGTATGTAAACAAATCTTTAAAAATTAGTAAATAATTTAACATTTAGAATACATTAATTTTTTAAAGTTAATAGATAAACATGTAAGGTTGTTGTTAATTTTTTTATTTAAATTATTTATATTTGTATAAATTCACAATAAATTAAAAAAATCGTGCAAAACAATGAGCAAAATTCTAGTATATATATGAAAGTAGTTATTTTAATCAGAATTATTTCTCACTCTTACATGACATGCTTAATTAAAGAGAATTAACGGGTTATAGGTCATTTGGATTTTGTCCATATTGAATCCTAACTGGATTATATTATATGAATTAATTATCTCTAATTTTAACATAAGTTTAAAAAATAACTAATGTTATCTTAATGATATATGATTTCTATCCAATTATTGTATAGAACTATAGTAAAATATTTTTCAAATCACAATGATTGAAATCTTACATACCCATAAATTATTTCTTTTAACCACCATATCGTTGATTAGTAGTCAAATTGTTCATCATTTCTTCCATTAATTTTGAGTTAATTTAGTGTAAAAAAGAGAATTAATTGTTAAATCGATAGATTTACCAATACTGTTGAAAACTAAATATTTATTGATGAAGAAAAATGAATTGCTGAATCTTTTCTACTTAATTAAATATGAATATATAGTTCTTGATTTATGGTCATTACAAAAATTTTAATTATCTAAACAATGTTTAAAAAAAAAAAGAATATCTGCTAAGTTTTTGATATGGGTATATTATTTGATGTCTACTATAATATTAGCTCATTTTTGCTCCCATTTTTCGTTGCCCTACACGTTTAAACAAGTACCAGGATAGCTAATATTCTCTAATGTGATTTGGGGACACCAAAAATAAAAAAACTCATTTTCCAAATCAAAAATTCATTTTTCTGACACCTAAAAATTTTTTTTTTTTTCAAAATGGTGCGCGACATAAGGCACAAGAAAAATTCTAGTTACGAGAGAATAAAGTAGTAATGTTACAATAAATGACAAGGTTAAACCATTTTATTTTCCATGATATATTGCTACGTGTGTTGGTCTATAATGGCATATGCCGTAGCGATTATGGTTTCTTTTATCTTGCAAAAGTCTTATTTCATCAAAATGTCAAAAGACCCTAGAATTCAAGATTCACTCAAGAAGTTTCGCCTAAGTTCACAACTTGGAGTATCAATTTGCGAAATTTGGCACAACTATTCTTGCCCTTGTGTCTTCACTTCTGCATGGAATGATAATGATTTGAACGTTGCGTTGCGCACCTTTTACTTTGACATGCAGATGATGCTGAGGGTGACAGAGATACCGCTGAGCCTTCTGACCATAACGAAGAAGGAGGTGATGCTTTCATGGAATCATATCCAGATGCATGATATGTATGTGGCCAAGCTACAGATTTTGACTCATTTGTTCTTCGTGAGGGTTTTTTTTTTTTTTTTTTTTAAGCCTTCAGAACCTTGCAATCATAGCTGCTATTCTTTTCAGAGTTTGCTTTTTGGTTCAATAAATATGCAGGGAGCATCTAATGCCACTGAAGATATGGAGGAAGAATTCAATCCCAGCAGATGAGATGTCAAGTATCAACCTCGTCAATAGTTGTTGATTGAGAGAGACTCTCGATTCGATAGCTGTTGATTGAGGGAAACTCAATCATGGGATAATTTAATCACTCTCAATTAAGGCATTTGAGAATGTTTCCTGCAACTTCTTCGGTTTATAAGCGAGGTTCAAAGTCATTTGGGTTTTCGTGTTGTTCAGGGGAACAGTCTATAGTTACTGACAACAATCCTATGTTAGTGTATATGTTGTCCTCCGTCTAATACTCAACTAATGGCACTCAAAGAAGCTAACAAGGGATGTTTTTGTTTCTATCGTACATCTCCAGAATCCGGACAACAGATTTACTTATTTGTGTTTATTATGTGGTCTTTTGTTTTTCAAGAAATTCATAATGATCGGAGTAATACAACCAATAAATTAACTTATAAATGATGAGAATTATAATTCAATAATATTATTATAAATAAACTCATGTCTTACTCTTGAGCTTTCAACTTTGACCATTATTTGAATCGCTATTTTTTAAGTTTTTGTATACAAAATTTATTATTATAATTTGATGTCTATGATCTTAAAAAGTAATTGAGAAAATGTGATAACGGAAAGGGAAAATGACATGTTTCATCCCTTACATTTCGTAAAAATATTCTTTTCGTTCCTCATATTTAAAACGAAACAAATTGGTCCTCCACATTTAAAAATCCAAGCTTTTATATTTTAGAAATAAACTCTCAGTTGTGAATCAAACCATCTAACAACCCGGTTACAAATTTTGGAGGTAGAATTGGTAGATCACTCGCAAAAACATATTTCCAACAAATAAATTAAAGCACTTAAAAAATTTTAATTAAAATCCATTTGTTTCTTCAAAAAAATGAAATAGTGCTAAAGCTCTCAAGTACTAAACCCTTAGACACATTCCTTCCTCAATTTTGTTGTGCAACAAAATTGAGGAAGGAAGGAATGTGTCTAAGGGTTTAGTGCTTGAGAGTTTTAGCACTCTTTCGTTCTTTTGAAGAAACAAATGGGTTTTAATTAAGATTTTTTAATTATTTTAATTTATTTGTTGAAAATATATTTTTGTAAGCACTCTATCAATTTTATCCCCAAAATTCGTAACCGGGTTGTTAGATAGTTTGATTCACAACTGAGAGTTTTTTTCTAGGATGTAAAAGCTTGGGTTTTTAAATGTAGAAGACCAATTTGCTTCGTTTTAAATATAAGGAACGAAAATAATATTTTTACGAAATGTGAGAGATGAAACATGTCATTTCTCTAACGGAAAATGATAAAGTTTTTTTTGGTAAAAAAAACTATAATCCAGTCTCATCCGCTATTATGTGGTCTTGGAAAGGCCTAAAGTTTGGGACAATTTTTTATCGGGAAAATCGTCCAAAACGTCTTTCACATTTTGTAAAATGACTTTTTTCGTCCCTCACTTTTAAAAGTGTAATTTTATGTCCCTTACATATTCACATCGGTCAAATTTAGTCCCTAACTAGGTTTTCGATTATTTTTTGGTCAGAATCCATCACGTGCAAGGCACGTGATCATTTTTTAAGGGTAAATTTGTCAAATTATATTTTACATAATCTGATCTATAGTCCTCCACATTTTATAAAATAAATTTTTTCGTCTCTCACATTTTATAAAATAATTTTTTCATCCCTCACATTTCACAAAATGAATTTCTCCATCTCTCACATTTCAAAAAATGAATATTTTCATCCCTTACTAATTATGTATGTGAGGGAAACTCTAAAAAAATATATATATGTGTGAATACATTTTGTTTAAATACATGTATATGTCTATTTGATTTTGGTTAATAATACGAATAGCATAAATATATGTATGTGTCTATTTGATTTCACTTAACAATATGAATACCATATATTATACGTGATCATTTGATTTTATCTGGTATTAGCTAGTAAATAATCTTGCATTCATTGTCAAGTTGGCCAATAAAGCTATTTTCAGTCAAAATACAATAAGAATATGCAAATTAAGGTTCTATTGGTAAATATTAGTCATAATCATACAAAAAGAAAAGATAACCCGCAGGTTAGGCCCAATTATATACATGTGTTTATGCTATTATTATTAATCAAAATCAAATAAACATATACATGTGTTTCAAAAAATGTATTCATACATATAATTAGTGAGAAATGAAAAATTCATTTTTTGAAATGTGAGGGATGGAGAAATTCGTTTTGTGAAATGTGAGGGATGAAAAAATTCATTTTATAAAATGTGATGGACGAAAAAATTTATTTTATAAAATGTGGAGGACTATAGATCAGATTATGTAAAATATAATTTGATAAATTTACCCTTAAAAAATGATCACGTGCCTTACACATGACGGATTCCGGCCAAAAAATAATCAGAAACCCAGTTAGGGACTAAATTTGTCTGATGTGAATATATAAATAATATAAAATTACACTTTTAAAAGTGAGGAACGAAAAAAATTTTTTTATAAAATATGAAGGACGTTTTGAACGATTTTCCTTTTTTACCGTACAAGAAAGCAAATCACTTAAATATTGCACCAATTATAGCTGGAATGCGCTTGTATCAACTCAAGCCCACTGTTTCTGAAAGTATGAAATATCTCATTACAGTTTCTTAATTGGATGTCTCTCTGTTAAGCCCGTAGACAATAATGACATCTAACCTATAACGTAAAGCCCTGTACTTGACTTGGACTATTGACAAAAGCCGAGGTAAAAATCTGCGTCTCCAAAACAGTACTGGGGCTACAAAAGCCAAAATTATAATGGCTTTATTTGAATTAGCTGTTATTTAGGATGTTTTTCAAAAAATTTACTATGATCGTGTGTATGAAAAACTTTTATCTAATTTTTAAAAGCATTTTAGGGATTTTTTAAATATATTTTATGATATTTTATAATTTATCACTTTTTAAAGTATTTTAAAAAAAATTTTACACCACCACCAACCCTTTCTCCTCCTCCTCACTTTTTCCTCCCCTTCCTCCTCTCTTCTATCTCCACCTCTCCCTTCCCGCTGCCCCAAAACGCCTCTCCCTTTCGCAAGTAGTGATTGCGATTCCAATCACCACTCTAGCTGCGGCTTTCTTAGTCGCGGTCAATAGAGGGGAGAGGGGATTGAGGGAGAAGAAAAGAAAGGGAGAATAGAGGAATGAGAATGAGAGAGAAGAAAGGAGAGAGGAGGGAGGGTCGTAGATGTGGGGGGTGGTGGTGGTGGTAGTGTAGAGTGATGGGTGGTGGTGGTAGTGTAGAGTGATGGGTGGTGGTAATAGTAGTGGGTGGTGGGTAGTGTGTAGAAGAAGAAAGAGAGAATTTTTTTTTATTTTTTTTAAAGTTCTTGAGATGTGTTGTATTTTTTGAATTGTTTTTGAAGTTATTTTTAGAGTTTATTACTATAGATGTGAAACACAAAAACAATATTTCAAAAAAAAAATGCTAAATCCAAATGGAGCCAAAAGTTTGGCTTAGTGATGCCTCGAATATTGGTTAAAACAATTTCTAGTGAAAATTATAGCTATTGAAAATTATGTTGTTAAAACAATATTGGTTTTTGTAACCCAATTCAAGCTCGATAAATACCAACCTGGAGTCTAAGCTTAAGCCAATTTAGTGAATTGTGAATTTGTGAGTCAAGTCCTAATACATATACACAAACATCTATATATATATATATATACTAGGACTCGTATGGTGGGCTTGACCCTTTACATTTTTAATAAATTTCTTATTAATATTAGGGTAAAAAATAAAAAAGCTTCTTGTGGTAAATTTAATATACAGAAAAACCGTCCCGTGATTTCAAAACGTATAACACGACACCTCATACTTTGAACTAAATTGTAAAGATAACAAAATCCATTAAATTTAACGGAAATGGACAAAATGATCAAAATGTCCTGATATAATTATACAAAAGGTAGTTCAAAAAAATCATTTATTTTATTCTTTAGGTAGAAAGAATTGAGGGTTAAGGGTAGAATAGGTATATTTGCTAAAAATTAGGTATAAATTTTTTTTTTTTGCTTCCAATAAGTCATTTCCGTTAAATTTAACGGATTTCGTCACTTTTACAATTTAGTTCAAAGTATGAATTGTCATGTTGTATATTTTGAAATTACAGTGGATTTTTCTGTATATTAGACTTACCATAGGGTTTTTATTTTTTATTTTTACCGTTATTATTACAATTTCATATCTTTATTGGAATAAAATGTCTATCATATCCATTTAAAAAAGCAAAAAAAAGTATGAAGACAAGTCGAGTAATAGACATCCTAAATGGGAATCTAGAAATTGACACTTTTTAAATTTTTATTTGAATTCAACTGAAGTTAGAACTTGAATTTTACTAAACTCGAATTAGAATTCAACTTGAATTTTACTAAAGCTCGAATTAGAATTCAGCAAGTTTTACAGTGAAGCTCTCAAACTTGAATTTGCTAAAATTGATTCGAACTAATTAAATTAAAATAAAAAATAAACCCCACTCTACTCATTTGCAAGAAAAAGAAAGAAAAATGACTTGTTAATTAGATGGGATGGGATTCTCTGCAACAGACATATCTGCTCACCAACCGAACCCTCTGTTGCCCAAATGCCCAAATTCAACTCTTCAGTCTTCACACGCTTCTTGTCAACATAACCGCCCACTCCCACCCCCCGTCGTCTAAACGCCGAGCCCAGAAAGGAAGGGGAAAAAAGCAAAGCAGAAAGCGGGATTAATTTTGGTGGTGGGGTCAGTGAAGTGAAGATGTGCTACGGAGGCGAAAGGCTACCATCCAAAGAAGACTTCGATGTGGATGGTCCGACCCGGCCCACCGCCGCCGCAGCCCGATTGGCTGCCGTAAACGAGAACGAGGCGGTGGTGGAAAACCTGAGGGACAGGCTAGCTGAGACGGAGGCGCGGCTGGAGCGAGCCAGGGCTCGGGAAGCCGCGCTGAGCCGGCAGCTGGAAGAGATGAAGAGGTTCGTGTCGGTGATGGAAATCCTCGAGACTTATCTAAAGCGCCGGTATAGAGAGCAGCAAGACCAGCTCTGTCGCCTCTTTTCTCCGGTATCAGCTAAATCTTTATAATCCCAGTTATTGTATCGAAAAATAGGGAAAGAAAAAATAATAATAAAAGAGAGACCCTGTTAAGCGAAAAAGAGAAAGAGAGTAGCTTGGGTAATAAATATTTCTTTTTTTGTTTTTGTTTTTGTTTTTAATATTTTGGTTGGATGTATTATCAGTAATAGCGATGGATGATTGATGCGTGTTATTTTGTATAGTCAAAATTTGTAATTTCCCACTGCTTTATTTTTCTTTTGATTTTTATTCCAATGTCTCTGTATGGTTTATACATTGGTAATTGTCTCCCCATTTATTCAAGTCAATGTTTATGATTTCTGGATGCTTGCCAGGGTTGCTCATATCCTGTTAATTGGATGGGCATCGACAGAGAGCCACTTTGCTTGGTTGGGGAAGGGGGATTTTTATGAGAAAGATAGGAATTTTGGCCGTTTGAATGAGAGGTAAATGATACTTTTTATGAAAAGGCCGGTGCTTTGTTAGTGATTTTATTGAGTTCTTAGTGGTTGAATTGTTCTTTTCTGCTGGGTTAGGAGTAAGCAGAAGGGAGTTTTTGGTGGAAATCAGCTAATGTAAGTTCTTTGTTGTTGATACGCAGCTAAAACTTCGGTCTTCTCTACGTTTTCAGAGTAGCGTACCAGCACATAGTATGTCCTTTTCTGTGGAAGCCTGGAAATAGAAGTTTGTTTACTTGATGTTAGCTGCATTGTATGGTCTTTGACAAGAAAGCACTGTATGGATACTTGTTATTGTGTACTAGTTCTAGAATTTAGTGTTATTTTGTTTCATAGAAAGTTAATACTGGGATTTGTTTTAGGTGTCTCTGCCTTGCTCAGAATACCTCAACAGGTCACCTTAGTTGTGCCCAAGATCATGAAAGATATTGTTGTTCGCTGATTTGTTGTTGAGTTCTTTGTGCTGTCAGTAACGACTTGTGCATCGCTAATGGGGTTTCAGCACGCATTTTATGAGCGTAGACACTTATAAGACTGAAAAAGTTTGCTCCTTGGAAAAAAAAGTAGCTTGTTAATGTACTTAATGGCAGAAGTCTCTTAAATAAGATTGCAACTATTGCAGTAGACCCTGCCTCGTACAAGAAAAGGTCATGCACAAAAGTGATACCTTGGGAATAAAGATATTGGAAGCAACATTGCAAACAATACACTTTTTTCACTTATTTCTGACTGTAAGACTTCCTTTGATGCCTTTTAGTTTTAATATGTGGGTGCATTGATTTGTCCCTGTTAGGCAATGGGATGACTTTTTTTTGGCCTTAATATGACTTGTTGAGGTAGCTTTCCTGGCATGTTAAGCTTTTAGATGTGAGATTGTTGTTTATGGGATAAAGGTGCAGTGGATTAGAAATTTGCACACTTTGTAAGGTTTTCTTGTTTTTTATTAGGAATCGGCAGATGTCTTTACAATTTTGTTATCATCAACTTAGATAGCTCCAATAATAAGAAAATAGCTTACATCGTGAGTCTTTAAGGACACAGTTTTTTAGAACCAAACTTGACCAGTTTGGTGTTCTTTGAGTTTACATATTGATAGAATGGCTTTCCTCATTCGTTCTGTTGAGTTGAAGACATAGGGGAGCATCTTAAACCAAAGTTCCGAATGCGTTTCTCCACCCTGTTTTTCAGTGTTCCATCTGGTAAAAAGAAGGAAAATGTGCTGATTTTGGTAGTTCTGATCATTGACCTTGTGCAAAGATGAGAATATGTTGCATGAAGTGCTTTCATTTTATTTATAGAGACCATACCTAGTGGGATCTTGATCTTAGTTCTGTCAAATCATAGACTTTATGTTAGCAATACAGGGGAAGGACTAATAATGTAATCTCGATGGTGGTTTGTGAAATCACTTTAGATTAGTAGATGGATTGCTAAAGTAATAGCATGAATTGCATGATTGGACTCCCATCTAAGGAAAAACCTTTCTGGTCAAGACACTTAAATTCTCACATTCTTGCTTTAGTTGCTAAGTTTTTAATACCTTGTGGCCTTTGTGAGACCAGCCTCGTAATCTGATTGCGGTGGTATAACCTGAGACAAGATCAACGTCTTGCATGCATCTCATGGTATCCACAAAAGGTATGAACACCATTCTTGAGGCAAACATTGAGCCAGTCTGCTCAGGCAACGACATACTTAAATTGTATGTCGTGCTTTCAATTTAACTTTTTTCGACATCCTATGCTATCCTAATCTAAGGAAGGGGGTGACCCATCTGCGATTGAAAAATTGCACTTTACCATCCAAGTTGCACTTTACTAGCCTTCTTAGAGATTGAAAAACTACTCTGCTGGATACTTGGAGAGTTAGCAGCGGGTCCAATGGGCTTGGCCCCTGTCGAGGTTTCTATCCCACATCGGCTTTGAGGGGGTTGGGATTTGGGTAGTTAAGTCCTGAGAGCAATCCAAGAGTTGCCGGCTTTTGGGTTGACTTCTGAGATTAGGTTTAATTAGTCAAATTTCGTTTCTCGAAATAAGAAGTATACTTGGAGAGTTGGATAACATAAATAATACTACTATGTTGTCTGCGTTTTTACAGATTAGAAAATTTATTGTGATCTCATTTTCCTGGGCCATCTTACAAAGAAACCTCATTCGGCAACGTGTCAGAAAAGACCTGCCAAAGCTACCGAGGGAGTGGGTTTAAATTAACGTTTGAGCCAACATATTTTCATTAGGGAAAATCGTCCAAAACGTCCCTCATATTTTGTAAAATGACTTTTTTCGTCCCTTACTTTTAAAAGTATAATTTTATGTCCCTTACATATTCACATCGGTCAAATTTAGTCCCTAACTAGGTTTCTGATCATTTTTTGGCCAGAATTCATCACGTGATCATTTTTTAAGGGTAAATTTGTCAAATTATATTTTACATAATCTGATCTATAGTCCTCCATATTTTATAAAACAAATTTTTTCGTCCCTCACATTTTATAAAATGATTTTTCATCCCTTACATTTCATAAAATAAATTTCTCCATCCCTCACATTTCAAAAAATGAATATTTTCATCCCTCACTAATTATGTATGTGAGGGAAACCCTAAAAAAAATGTGTGTGAATACATTTTGTTTAAATACAAGTATATGTCTATTTGATTTTGCTTAATAATCCGAATAGCATAAATATATGTATGTGTCTATTTGATTTCACTTAACAATACGAATACCATAAATTATACGTGATCATTTGATTTCATCTGGTATTAGCTAGTAAATAATCTTGCATTCATTGTCAAGTTGGCCAATAAAGCTATTTTCGATCAAAATACAATAAGAATATGCAAATTAAGATTCTATTGGTAAATATTAGTCATAATCATACAAAAAAAGAAGATAGCCCACAAGTTGAGCCCAATTACATACATGTGTTTATACTATTATTATTAAGCAAAATCAAATAGACATATATATGTGTTTAAAAAAATGTATTCACACACATAATTAGTGAGAAATGAAAAATTTATTTTGTGAAATGTGAGGGATGGAAAAATTTATTTTGTGAAATGTGAGGAATGAAAAAAATCATTTGATAAAATGTGAGGGACGAAAAAATTTATTTTATAAAATATGGAGGACTATAGATGAGATTATGTAAAATATAATTTGACAAATTTACCCTTCAAAAATGAACATGTGCCTTGCACATGATGGATTCCGGCCAAAAAATGATCGGAAACTTAGTTAGGGACTAAATTTATCCAATGTGAATATGTAAGGGATATAAAATTACACTTTTAAAAGTGAGGGACGAAAAAAGTTATTTTACAAAATGTGAGGGACGTTTTGAACAATTTTCCCTTTTCATTATCTCTACTTTAAGTCTATCAGAACAGTAAGTGTGTGTGGAACGAGGATTATTTGAAATAATTATTGTAGCACTTTTTATATCGTGACGTATATATGAGATAAAAATGTAATTATTAGAAAAATAAAAAAGTGTGTTGAAAACTATATTTGTGATGTAACTAAATAATTTCTTACACACCACTTAGTTTTGGGTTTTTAATTTGTGTTATTTACGTTTCAACAAATTCATTTAACAAAAGAAAAAGTGAAATACTATAGTACCAATCAGTCATACTGTATAAAACCTAACACCAAATCTTGCTGTTTTTAGAGTGTAAGAAACCGACATTTCTGGGCACTATGATCGTGTCGGTGTTCGAATGGATGTCTAGAAAAGAAAATGGGGCATATTCCGTTGCTTTGCGGTCGGTAGAGAAAGGAATTAGTACTATGGTGAGTTGGTGACAAAAACTTTTTGTTTGGTCAATGAGCATAATCTCTGGTATCTTTATGCTTAAGTAAGTATTTCAGAGACCATAATTGAAATCAAGACGGTATCATTAAAGAGATTCAATTGAGTTCCCAGCTGGACATCCAATAACTGAAGATCTTATCAACAACTAAAGACTTCTCGACCTTTCTTCCTGTCATCAATATATCTTCTGCGGTTTCCACAGCATGTAAAACATATTTTCCAATTAATGACCAAAAATGAAGAATTTAAAAAAAAAAAAAAAGGGGGAAGAAGAAAAAGAAGAGGAGGACGAAGAGAAGGGGAATCATACTTTATTCTGCTCATTCGACCGTACATGAAATTTTGCGCTTGCTCATGAATCACCTTTCCTTGAAGAGAAAATTAAAGGCCTTGATTGGATCAAGAATCAGTTCCATTAGGAGAAAGACCAAACCCTGCTGGTTATCTCGTCCAAAGTCTCCTTTTGTTGTCGCTGACTGTGCACGTCAAAGCATGGACTGTAAAAGCAGCAGCAAGAGCTTTGAGTCTAAGGAAACCTTTCCAAGAAGAAGAGAAAAAGCACATGATTGCTGTTTCGCTCTCATCAAATCAGCTTAACCTAAAAGAAAAAAAAAAGAGGCAAACTGTTTACTTATGAGGGCGTAAAATTATGTCAAATATTACTTTACTTGTGTTACAAACATAATTTTTAATCAATTTTTTTTCTTATTAAATTTTTTTATTTCACACACACATCACACATACAAAAATATTTTACAGTAATTAATTTAAATAATATTTTATCGAAACACATTGGTAATACTAATATATTCCAAATGTTGCAGAAGGGCATTTATGTAATTTGATATGCAAAAAGCTGTAAAGTCAGAAACTTTCGATAGGTGCCGGAGAGCGGCAAGCGGCGAAAAAGACAACAACCGATGAGAAGATGGATAGATGCCTTCACTCTCAACTATTCTTCACTCAGTAGCTCCCCACTCCCGTCAGCTGTCACCGTCAACCACGCCATCATGACTAACAACAATGACGCCTTCTTCACTCATAAATTCTTACTAATGTCTTCATTAACCACGCCTCTGTTCTTCCTTTACTTTTACTCTATATCTCTCTTCTTCTTATTCTTCTTCTCGCTAATGTACTAAAGGACCAATATTTTCATACTATTCTTCATTCTTTAGCTTGCTCCAAGTGCGACCCATTTGAGGAAAATAGATATGGAAGGTGGGTCGAGCTCAGAAACCGGTGAGAAGGTGGATAAACAAAAGGGTCTGAAGCTGGGGTCTGTTTTACCAAATGTTGAGCCCTTTATGCCAAGAAAGAATTTTTATGATCCCAGAGAGCTAAGATCTTGGGCTAAGAAGACTGGTTTTGTGTCTACTTTTTCTGGGGAGACTGATAGGGGAAGTGTGAGTGGGAGGAATGTTGAAAATGAGAGGGAGAAGTTGGATTTGGAAAAGGTTATTGAGAAAAAGGAATCTTTATCACCAAAGATTGAGATTGATCCTATTCTGGGGAGGACAAGGAATAGAGGAGTGGAAATTGAGCAGGATTTAAGGGTTGGAAATGGAAAGAATAGGAATGAAAGGGATGGAGAAATTAGAGATGAGAATCAGAGGAATAGAGCTGGTCTTGAGCCTAAAAATGAGGAGAGAAGAGATGGTTTAAATGGTGCTGGAAATGGTAAGGCCAATGTGGCTGTTGCTGGGAATGGGAATGGGAATGGGAATGGAGTTCAGCCAGCAGCTCAAGTTACTGAGCTGAAAAAAGAGGATGGAGAAGGGGATGGAGAAATGGGATTCCTGGGAAATCCTGATGGTGAAGATCCAAGTTATGGAGGATGGCATCGATCACCTAAAATGAAGTGTGGGCTAAGAGAAAATCCCGGTTTTGGTTAGTATGCTTTTGTCCTAGTATACAATCTATCTCTTGTAGCTTAATGAGCAGTTGCAGTGATTGATTGTTCCCAGTCACTCATTCTCTAATTTACTTTTTTATTTTTGAGTATTTACTGCCTTTGAGTTTGATATGGAGTTAACAACTTCGTCTTAACTTGGGATATCTCTATGACAAGCATGGCAGAAAGATAATAATTTGTGTAGCTTAAGATTCCTTTTATGCCAATTTTATTAGTCGACTCTGAGACTAAGCAGTGACTTCATAGACTGCAAGCCCTTTAGGGCATGCTCATTGCCTTTGCTTTAGCCATCTCTCCACAAATTTGTTTTTTCTCTAGAGCTGGGAATCAGTCACTTGACCGAAATCATTTAAGGATATGGCAAATAACAGTCAATAGTCGTCCAATTATCCTGAGTCTGCAATGTTCACCCTTCCTAGCAACAAATGGTTACCGTTCTGCTTAGTGCTTTGAGAAACCTAGTGATGCATCCTTTAGTTTGCTTGCCATTCTTGTCACCATTATTAATGCTATAAAAAAAAAACTGGTGATATTTCTTGATCTCTTTTGGTATTTCATTCTGAAACCTTTTTGATGGTAACATTGAAAATGCAGATCTGGTAGCTTTTACTCTAATTCAATGAGCATGGATTAGAAATTCTCCACTTGCATTGTCCTTGCTGACATTTATGGAAATTTTAACTAACTTCTCTTGTATAATTCTTCACTTCAACCTCAAACAGTACCACTTATATATTATGGGCTGCAACACTTCTTGTCGTTGGCTGGTTCACTCATATTCATTCCATTGATTATCGTACCTATTATGGGTGGATCTGACGTAAGAGTTTCTTTTTTTCCTTTTTGTTTTCAATATCATTTTCAAAACAGGTACTTGTATTAGCAGTTATCACTGACTTTTTTTCCTTTTTGGTTGAATGAATTACAGAAGGATACTGCCACTGTAATTTCCACAATGCTGCTAGTCTCTGGCATTACCACGATACTTAATTCATTCTTTGGAACGCGGCTCCCATTGGTTCAAGGGAGTTCATTTGTGTATCTTGCACCTGCATTAGCTATTATGAATTCTCGAGAATATCGAAACCTTACTGAACATGTAAGTCTATTCAAGCTTGAATTTGGTTAGAATATCCTCATGTAATTTAGATCCATGATTGACTTGTTTCGTCTGCTCTTTTAAGTCTACTTCTAGTATGGATATTGAATGTTTTATTTCTTGTGCACAGAGATTTAGGCACATAATGAGGGAAATACAAGGGGCCATAATTGTTGGTTCAATTTGTCAGAGCATCTTGGGTTTCAGTGGTTTGATGTCCTACCTTTTAAGGTAATCTAAGGTACTTCTAACAAATTGCAGTTAGAAGCAGTATTAGATTGTCCACCCCGATTTTCCGTAGTGCTACTCTGGCAACCATAGATTTATGATAACCACCAAGTAGATTATCACGCAAAGTATCTTATGTGTCCTTTTTCGGTGATCTATCAACTTTCCCAAAATAAAAGGAAGAAAATAAAAAACAAGTTTCCACATTTTTCTTCATTTGAGCTTAACTTGTTTTGGAGATCTCACAGGGTTAATTATTGTGACATTATATTAACCAAAAAATTCTTGCAGATTAATAAACCCAGTTGTGGTTGCACCAACTGTAGCTGCAGTGGGCTTAGCATTTTTTAGCTATGGCTTTCCCCAAGCTGGTTCTTGCGTGGAAATTAGTCTCCCCCAGATAGTCTTAGTTCTCATTTTTACCTTGGTAAGCAACCTCCTTAGATAAAGCTTTAGCTAAGCTAGATTTTTACCGTTTATGATGGTACATTTGAATTCTCCAAGTTCAATTCTGCTTAATTATTGTTTATGCCTCTTGAAAAAGAAGATATTGAAAGAGGAAAAAATTAAGTGAATTTCATCTCATTTTCATACACTAATGGTTGCAGTACCTTCGTGGGATATCCATTTTTGGACACAAGGTGTTTCGAATATATGCAGTAAGTATGTTCTCCTCAGGTGCTAAATAAATGTATGTAATCATTTACTGGTCTGATCCATGTGATCCACCTAATCCTATTCTTCTTGGCTCTATCATCTGGAAGAGGAATTAGTGTACTACAATTTTGCAAGATATACAAAAAAAAAAAAAAAAACACACTTGGATTAGTTTCATAAAGTTGCCTTTTGCTAATGCTATGATGGGTTTAGCAACTCTTCCCTCTGCTGAAGTGTTATTCTGTCATCTGAAATGCAGGTTCCCTTGAGTGCTATAATTATATGGGCATATGCTTTCTTTCTTACAGCTGGTGGAGCATATAATTTCAAAGGTTGTGACCCTGACATACCAAGTTCCAACATCCTAATAGATGCCTGCAGAAAGCATGCATACACAATGAAACATTGCAGAACAGATGTTTCGGATGCTATGAGAACTGCTGCTTGGGTTAGGATCCCTTATCCTCTGCAGTGGGGTATTCCTATCTTCCATATGAGGACATCAATCATAATGGTCTTTGTGTCACTGGTTGCATCAGTTGACTCGGTAAATATTTTTTTTCTTGTAGACATACATCCAGTGCTATAATAATAACTTTTGCCAAGAATTGATTGATCTGCATCTTGCAGAAAGTGATTTGCATAATGAGAATAAGAAGAACATTTGCTTTGGTTTTAGTTGTCCAACCAAAACTTTTTGTGGCAGAACAACCTCTATGGTACATATAGTTCATAAATCCACTAAAAAGAGTTTTAGCACCAAAATCATATATCCTTAGCTCAAGGCAAAATTAACCTACTCCGCTTCCACCCAACCAACCAATGACCAGAAAACAAGGAAAAGATATATTCCTGGAACTGGATTTTTGTTCCGACAGTTGAACTAATGAAGCAACTGCAAAACTACAGGTTGGGACATATCACTCTGCATCTGTGGTAATTAACCTGAAGCCTCCAACTCCTGGTATTGTGAGTAGGGCTATTGGTTTGGAAGGTTTTTGTAGTTTACTGGCAGGGCTTTGGGGCTCAGGGACTGGATCAACAACCTTGACAGAAAATCTGCACACTATTTCTGTAACCAAGGTTGCTAACAGAAGGGCTGTGGTATTTGGAGCACTTTTCATGATCTTCTTCTCGTTCATAGGTACAATACTTGTCTACTATTTTATTTCTTCCAAAATCCTAGGCCATTTGGTTTATTATTAGTATGATTCTTACCATGCACTAGTAGATGGTCTGTTGAATTACTTTTCCAATCGGTAAAATTCGGTTATGGTGTTTTGATGCAAAATCATGTCTTACTCTCTAAAACAACTGCTTAAATTGATAACCTTGCCATTCAAATTACATAGGATGGATGTACTAAATTGTTCAGAGTACAATGCATTTGCTATGAAGTACTTTTCAAATGTCACAAGATGACACTAGCTTTTTGACTTATGACATTTATGTTTACCTGGTTCCTGGAATAAATTATCAAGTATTATACTTGGCTGAAAAGATTTTCACTAAATTTGGCACTTCTCTCTCTCTCTCTCTCTCTAATGCTATAAAGAACCTTTAATCACCATCAGCAATGATAATTGATTGTATAACTTATTCATTTCTCAACTTGCCTTCTCAGGAAAAGTGGGTGCTATTCTTGCATCTATTCCACTTGCTTTGGCAGCTGCCATATTGTGCTTCACATGGGCTCTGATTGTGGCATTAGGTCTCTCGACGTTGCAATATACTCAGACACCTAGTTTTCGTAACATAATGATAGTTGGTGCTTCACTGTTCCTTGGCTTGTCCATTCCAGCATACGTTCAGCAATATCAGCCTGAGTCCAGCCTGATACTACCTAGCTATCTTATTCCTTATTCAGCAGCTTCTGATGGACCAGTCCACACTGGTAGTGCAGATGTAAGTAACCAATTTTTCTTTCATTCATCCCATCCGACTTCCCCTGGATGTCATCTGGATGCAAGGCCTTTTGATTTTGATGTCAAGTTCTAGGAGATCTTTTCCTCCCCTGAGTGAAGTTCCAGGGCTTAGATCTTTCCATTCCTTAATGAGGTTCAGACAGAAAGATCGTTTGAGGAAGTTTTGCCTATTAACTAAAGTATAAAATGTAGGCTTCTAGATGAATGTTTTTGAGTTGATACAACTGGAATCAGAAAGAGCGGGGACTTCTATAAGCTCTCTTTTGTCTCTTTCATTTGTTTATCTGGATTTTTCTTATTTTTGTCGTTTCCTGGTTATGCAACAGAGGTTTTGTTTGCAGTTGATTCTGACAAAGAATCATCAGTAGACAGAATAAGTGAAAATTTACAACACCAAACACTACATGCAAACATGAAGAGTCTGTTGTTTGAATGCGTAATTACTTGTACCAAGTGCTACGTGCAAATTTGACCTGCTGACATGTACATATATTTATTTATCCAAGTTCTCCTATTAACCATGCATGAGTACTCTTAGCTTCTATTTCATTAAGAAATGGCGCCTGATAATGTTTCTTTGTTATTTTGTCAGTTTGATTTCGCCTTCAATGCTCTTCTGTCACTGAACATGGTGGTAACACTTGTGGTAGCATTTGTATTGGACAACACAGTCCCAGGTAGCCGGCAGGAACGAGGGGTGTACCTATGGTCAAGGACCGATGACATAATGACAGATCCATCTTCACTTTCAGATTATACCCCTCCAAGTAAGGTTGCACGGTTTTTCCGCTGGGCAAAATGTTTGGGATGCTCTTTGCACCGTTGGGAACCATAGTCTAGATTGTGCCAAGTGTAGAGAAGCAGTACAGATAGGTTATAGATACATGCACATATTCGTTTATCTTATTCAGAAGCCATTTTTTCTTTGCTGAAAGTATAGCAACAGGCTGTGTTTGTTAGTTCAATGAAAACACAAAGTAATACATGTCACCTCAACAGTCAGTTTTCATATGAAGAAGGGGCGATTATAGATACATTTGCTGTTCTGCTAGGTATAAACCCATTTATGAATTGCTTCATGTGAGGTCAATACTCAATTTTCTTGTGCAGAAGGGGAGATTTCATTGCATGAGCTATCTTCTTCTTGTGTTGTCATTGTTGATATCTCATACAGGCCTGCTTGATTGATGATTATATAGTTGTCACGTAGGAAAGGTTTCCGGTTCAAAAGCTTCACATCTTTACTTCTATAGTTTGGGTTTGCTTGAATTGGTTGCCCTCTGGTGCAGAAATAATGCATCAAGAATGAAGATTCAGGTATAATAATGAGTTTGTGTTGCATTTGTGGCAATCTTAAACCCTAAATTCTTTCAAAGCACACCACGGTGCCAGTATGCCTGGGAAACTTTCGATTTAGTACAAGTTCATAAGTACAAAAAACGATTTACTGCATATATCCTGTTATAACATATAAGATTACACTTTACTGCCATCTCTTTGATTTAATAAGGAATGGATCTTTTATTGTGCCAGTCCTGGATCAGTGAACGAAGAGTATGATTAGGGGTGAGTTGCTTGTGCTTGAGCCTTAAGTTTGTCATTGGTGATGTGTCATGACCTGTTCTTAGCCATTCCTCTATGGCTTCAAGCTCATAAGAAAATCCATCGGCTGCTATACGCGGATTCTTCATGATATCCTTCACACGAGAGAGACAGATGAATATATATTAGTTTGGTATGAGAATAACCTCTTGATTAGAACAAACACCCTTGCCATCCATAGATGGTACGGTTCTTTTCGTATCTTCATATCAGAGCATAACTGGTAGCGGGAATTGTGTGTTTACCTGATATATGGGGCAGTAGAAAACACTAGGCACGTTACTTTCTACTGACACTTCTGTGCTTGAATCTCCATCAGCAGCCAGCAAACACTCTCCATTAGCCAATAGCTCGTCAGCATTTTCCCTCACCCTCTCTATCCTTCTCATCAGAGATGTGCTGCTAAATTCCTTGTCTAGGCTTTCATCTATGGCAAGGCAGCAGCTTGCTATTCCACCGAGTTCCATGGCCAAGTCCAATGGCCAAGGTCCAGCCATTTTATCCAAGGCCTCAGTAAGTGAAGCACCATCCACCATTATTGCCTCTTCGCCAACCCTTGCCCAATTCCTTCCGGTAAGAAGTTGTAAAAGCAAGGTACCGAAAGCTCGAATATCTGCTCTCATTCTAGATGCATCATTGCACGGGCAAGGTTTAAAACCATGAATCCTGGCAACATTGTTTCTATCAAGGAGGATTTTGGAAGGATTGAGGTTTCCGTGAACTAGGGGCTTTGGCTTGGCCTTGTGAAGAAAGCTTAGTCCCATGCAAACTTCAGCTGCAACACGTATCCGAGCGTGCCAATTTAAACCATGGTTTCTTCCCCTGTGGTTTGAGAATAAGATGTCTCTTAAGCAGCCATTGTGCATGTACTCAAAGACGATGCATTTTGGCTCTGTGCAGAATCCTATCATGCCGAGAATATGAGGATGACGAATGTGGCCGAGAAGCTTCACCTGCATAACGTGAATGCTCAAATTTTGTGTTGAACTTTTCGTAGAAGAGAAAACGTACTTCAAAATTGAATACCATTAGTCCATAGATGGTATTAAGAGTTTAAGACTCACCTTTTCCAAGAAAGTATCTTGAGAGAGCGCTGCATCTGAGTTAGAGAGCTTGATTGCAACTGTTGTTCGGTTAACTCGTCCTCTATACACATTTGTCCAATCTGCTGCTGATTTCAACCTCAAACATTCTGAAAAATCATCAGTGGCTGCTCTAATTTCTGCAGCAGTGAACTTCCTATAATCAAAGCACAAGTCATTCAACCTGTTAGCCATTCCTATGGCATCTTTTTCTTTGCAAAACTCGATTCTACGCTGCAAAACATCTCTTTGCCGTCTTAGCTCCTCTATTTCCTGAACCATCTCTGCTCTATTACGCACTGCCTTCTCTAGCTGGCTTTCAACGCGTGATTTAGCCAATGTAGATAATTGGAGTTTGTTTGAAAGCTCGCGCTGGAGTTCTAGGATTGGGTTTAGTTTGTTCCTCTTTTCCTCAACTTCACTCTGAATTTCGAAGAGCTCTTCCTTTGTGCTGTCCAAATCTTTCTGTAAATCCATCCTTTTTGCAATCTCCTCGTGAATCCGAGCTTCGAGGTCATTAGCCTACAACATGAAAAACAATCAGGTTTCGTGAATGATGTTGATGAATATTGAGACTTTAAAACATTCCTTACCCGAGCAGTACACAAACCAATGGCCCATTTGGCTTTTGCACATTTTTCTGCATTGGCCCTGGCTTCTTCTTTATTTGATTGAATTGATTCTCGAGTGTCACGAATTTTTATCTCAAGAATCTCAATTTTCTCTGCTGCTGCCTAAAAATTTTGCCAATATGTGAGCGTTTCTTATGGATGGACCAATCCCTTAAAGCTGAAAACAAGTAGTTCATATACCCAAGATAGCTATATATATATATATATATATATATATATATATATATATATATATATATATATGTGTATGAAAAAGTATGCTAAACCATAATGCCTAGAGTCACCAACTCAATAGTGGGATTTGGTTGCTAGGGGGCGGCCTTGATTATCACTAAGTAGAATATGCAAGAACAAACGAAGGACATTTCACATCTTATCACTATCGTCATATACAAGAAAAGTCAAAAGTTGGAGTAGATAAAGAAGACACTTTTCTTGGTACAAGAAAGTTGAGGGAACATGATGAACAAACACATATCTACATGTGCTTCAAAATAATCAAAGCCACAGAATTCTCTAAAGAATATCAATTTTGTCGTTACCATGTTTTCCGCCATATTCAGCTCTGGTGAAATACTGATGGAGGTGTCATTTGCCTCCTCACTATTTCCTTCATTTGCAATTGAAGATGACAATTCATTGAAATAATTTTCAATCTCTTCACCGTACTTTTCCCACTGATCAGGCGTACCACCATTGCTAGCTGACGAAGAAGAAGGTGATTCACAATGATTTTTTCCATTGGCATTTTCAGGGAAAAATTTCCCTATCCAGCCCTTAAAACTAGGCCTTTCTTTTATCCTTGCAACAATAACTCCTTGATCATCCTCTATGAATCCTTCATTAGTTTCTTCTTTAAGGTATACTAATTTCCCATTAAAAATCACAAACAACTCACAGAAATTGGGCTTTTTCGACTGGAGATAAAATGATGCATTCATGGCAGTTCTCGATTTCCTACAAAATAATCATTCAAGAAAATGGCAAACTAATCAACCGCTAATAAGCAGATACTACTGATCAACAAAAATACCTCAACCTTCGAAAAGGAAATAGAAAAAGTAAAAAATGTGCACACCATGATAAGGGCCTCAACAGAGAAAAGGCCATGACTAATTTGGTTATGGGAAGACTTGTTATCAATCCCAGTACAACTTTATGGATTGGTTCTTCATATCTGTCGATTCTGAGACCTTCAGCCTTGACCTGTGAAAAAAACCAACAAGAAATCAGGCAATTTCTAGGCTCAGATACTTTTGCATTTAATGTAGGCTGACTTTGGTTAAAGCTAGCATTAAAAGTACTACCAGACCTTGCCACAGAAAGCTATATATTTGGATAGAATCTTATCAGACTTTGCTTCCTCAGACTTCTCAAGAACTTTCAGCTTCTCTTCACGTACAGAGCTGGCAGGAATCTTTCCAACTAGAAAAAGAAAAACCCAAGTTAGTAATTGAGTACTGCGGGGGAGAAAATTAAGAATTCATCAAGGAAACGTGACACAAACCCAAAAAAATTAGGGGAACAAAAAGAGAAAAATATTAGGAAATGAGGTTTTTCAGATAGCTTACTTGGGGTGAAAACATAGTCTCTGCAGATGTAATTATCTGAAAAGAGAATGACTATTTTGATTGGATGAGAATTCCACTTCTTTAGTACCCATTCTAGAGTGGCAAAACCATCATTCAAGTCTGTTCCAATGGCTACAAAAATCCTCTCTGCAGGCTGATCAGTTTCCATTTCTCAGCTTCATTCATTCACTGGTTGGAGCCTCACGAGTACATATATATACTTGGGGCAACAACCAAACTTTGTTAGGTTGATATTAAATGAACTAAGTTTGGCTAGAGGGATTACACAGGAAAAGTGACTCGAGCCAATATTTTATATTAGCTACCAACTCGAGAACCATGTTAAGGAGGAGAGGGTCAGGTGTGAAAATTTACCGTAAAGAAAATGGAAAAGAGGGGTCGCTAATCGCAGCTGATTCTTGAATTTTGTCAAAAAGGGTGAAATCATTAACATGCTTAGTTTCAAAGGGTGCTTTTTATTAGTTTATGGGCTGGCAAGACGGCCAATTTTGGACTTTTATCTGCTCAGCTGTTACGGTGATGGCAAGGCAAGCTTCGGTTCATTAGACAGACACTAGTGTCTTTTATGCATATATGTATTTCCTGTAATAATTCCTTGCTTACCTTACAAAGCCAGCTTGCTAATGCGAAGGAATTTTCCGTTGATTGCACACTAATTTGGTCTAATTTTGTAGCAAGAAATCAATCAAAATTGACTAAATTAAAGAGGTAAAAGCTATATATTTTTGTGATTTTTGGTGGTGTGGATGAAACTAAATCGGGTTTGATGCCCAAACCAGATATTAATATCTTCTTTAAAGGTGGATGTTGCACCATATGAATCCTACATTTCAATATCAAATATCTGAAGAAAGTTTCAACTAGACATGGTCTATTCAAGAATCCTGCGTTCCAAAACTTGGTATACAAAAAAATCCTGCATTTAAAAACTATGCCGCTTTCAAATTTTGAGTATCCTAGGATATTCTCCCAGACTGATGGTGGAGAAATAGATAAAAATGACAAAGTTTGTTGAATTTTTGCCACAATTAACACACTAATAGACAGTTTTATGGCTAATCAAACATGCAACCTTATCAAAAATGACATAATCACACGTTTAACAATCCAGCTTTGCAAAAAATGACAGACAGTAAGTCAGATATCGTAATACATCTGTACGTGATTGTCAGCAGTACAATCTAAGAGTATATACAGTTCTCCATATTAGTCTGCTAGTAACCTAATACTTTCTTTCCTTCCTTCCTTTTCTTTTCTTTTTTCCCCTTTTTCTGGGTATTGTACAGTATCAATACCATCTACTGAGTGGTAATTATTCTTGAAAAACATCTCGATTGAGAACATGTTACCGCTTGATTTATATTGGATCAAACACAATCAGGTGTACAAAGGTTTCCATCCTAGAATAAGTAGCTACTTTCAAGTTACTTAATTGTTACCCTTAAAAAAAAAGGGTTAGTTAATCGTTTTAACGATAGATTTTTAAGTTATTAATCGTTTCAACAACCAATGCCTTGGGGGTGTAGCTCATATGGTAGAGCGCTCGCTTCGCATGCGAGAGGCACGGGGTTCGATTCCCCGCACCTCCATTCTCTGAATTATTTCCTTTTTCAGGCGGAAATAAGCTTTTGGGTATTTAGATTTTAGACTTTAGCCAGAACATCGAGAGTCGAGACAGAAGTTTGGGCTTGCTTGGCCTTTATATCAATCAAATAAATCCAGGCAAGCGGTAGCGGATCCATTTGGAATGTATCTAAGAGGTTAGGCCCATGACAATTTATAAGAACAGAATCAAGCATTGAGATTGAAAATTTTCTCATGAAAGCCAACATTCTACACGCACTAACTCAAGTGCTTTGTTTTTTTGTTTTTAAAATTTTCATGCTTTCCCACACCCTTTCTATCCTCGGCTAGTTGGCACAGGATTTAAATCTTGAATTTTTCAATAAAAAAAATTCGAATAGCCTCTCTTGACCACAAGCGCTTTGAAAATGGAAACAAGTAAAAAGAAAATATGTTTTTAAAGCAAAAGCCAAATATATGTTGCGGGCTTTGATTCAGGAAAATGTTTCTACTTCCTCAATTTTCAGGACGATAAAAAGATTGATTAGAAAATGTGTGTTTGTGATATAATAAAAGAGATTTTTTTTTTTTTTTTTACAAATAAATCACTATCCAAACATGTTCATCATTCCAGTCCACCAATAAATTATGGAATAGAATGTCATCTCACCAACAAACTAGAAAACAAATACTAATAAAAAGATTTAGGATACATCTTCCCTTACTCGCCCATAAGCTAATCGAATGTCATTTTACCAACAAATACTCTAATAAAGATGGTTTAGCTCAATCTAGGACTCACCTTCTCCCACGCTTCCGCTGGTATTTAATCACGACCCCAAATTACTACCAGTTCTTTTTGACAAAAGTGGTCTCCAAGAATTTCAAAAGATCTGAGATGGAAAGGGCAAGACTAGTGAAGCTTTTGTTATCATCCTGATCATCATCATATGATATGATATGATCAAAATTAACACAATCAAGCGTGGTAAGTGGGACCCATAGTATGATGATCGAATTTAAGTTCTGTCTCCTGCTACCTACGTGGAGGAAGAGATTTATTTATAATGATGTGTGTGCGTACCATTATTCTGTACACGAGAGAGAATCCTGAATGCTAATTACTAAGAAGACCACCACTAATCTCTAATTAATGCTAATACGGCATTATTATTATTAATTATTTTATGCCAGACAGCAGAAAGTGCACGTGCGTGTTCCCCCCCGGAATCCTCGAGAGTATTTGAGTCAAAAGATGCCGCGCACGTGCCTTTCTGGTCAAAGGTCAAAAGAGCGGGAGAGAGGGTGATTGCATTGCACGAGCCTATGGACCTAAAATCATTTCTATGAGCATAATTTTATGATTAAACAATAATTAAAAAAGGTAGTTACTAGATTAGACCTAAGAACCTTAGGATAAGAACGCCGATGATGATGAGGAGGAGGAGGAGGAGGAGGATCCACTCGATCAAGATCATCAAATCCACACCGCACATCAAATTCTTGTTGTTGTAGTTTTTAATTTGACCCCTTAGCAGATGAAATTGATAAGGTTTCGTGCTTTGCATGTTACTAGAGTTTATGATGATATTTTTTCTAATTAAGGTGGTACATTTCCTCCACATGGGATTAAATCCACTCGTTTTCCTCTTTTTAAATGCGTGATTTTATTTTATTTTATTTTATTTTTTTGATCCCAGATTACAGCTAGATAGATTTCATTCAGACATTAGTCCAAATGGGGTTTTATCCAAAATCAAAGATTCGATTATGCTTGGTTTTCTTCTCAAATCAGAGTTTGCTTTGCATGTCTGTGTAGGTGAGAGTCCGTTGGACTTTTTTCTCATTTAGCGCTTAGAAAACTTGGACGAACCTCTATCTACTTTGTAAATTCTTTGTTCATTAAGTGAAAACTAGACTCGATTCCATTAGTCTATAAAATGAAGTTCAATTTTAATACTACGTTCTTGGAACTCCATACCAAATCATGGGCAATACCATTTTAATATCGCGCCACTAGCTACGATACCATACCACGTAACAAACCGACCACCCACTTCATAAATGATGCTCGCTACTTCCATCATCGTCATCAAATTAAAGGAAGAAGAAGAAGAAAACATGCATGCATGCAAGGAACCTTACCGTGCCAAGAAAGCGTGCGTACATTCACGACCTTTTGCTTATGCAGTACTTATAACAGTACGAAGAAACTATAATGAATTATATATAATTTATAGATATTTTTTTTTGGTTTCGCTTTTTGGGCAACTTGCTTGTCTTTGATCCAAACCCTCGCTAGTTTTAGGCCAGCACGTGTGATGTCACATGGCGTTTAAGCAGGGATAAAAGGTAACGAGTCAGCTGGCTAGGCAGCAGGCAGCAGCATATAAACATATAGTAGTATTACTATATATATAGTCCATGGCCAGCAAAGCTTGGAAACTATAAAACTTGGGGTTGGAAACCATATGAACGCAAAAGGTGCAAGTTGGTCCGGCAGGGTCGGCCGGATCCTCAAACCCGAGGGGGGGGGGGTAAAGAGCATGAATACTGAACACATTTACATGCATCCCCATTAATATTTGTTTCTTGAATTCAATTAATTAACAGGTCTCTCTTTGGCTTCTTTGAATCAGGTGATCTGTGATCCCTTCTCCTGCAAATTAGGTCCCCCCCCCTCACCTGTTGAGCTAATAAACATCTCTTCTGCGAGCGGCAGCAGCAGATTTCCAGTTACGTGCATCCCCCCCTCCATTGGCCTGGACAAAAGTTGATTAGTTGCAGGAAGAAAGGAGATCGAGTTCTTGGTTGGGATGTGATATCATATGTGGTTTCTCCTTTTTTTCTGGTTGTAGAGAGGGAGGATAACAAATTGACTGATATGAAAATGATGACTTCTGGTGGTGGCGAATTATCAAATGTTTGGCTTTTAAGTTCATTATCTTGCACGTAGCTTTGTCATTTCAAAGTCGAATTACAAAGAACAAAAAAGATTTGGTCAGTTGCACCCGTAGAGATTTCTCTTGATCCGTAGACTTCGATTATTCTTTCTTTTAATAAATAATTTGCAAATTAAAGAACTCTAGTTTAGCCTGGCTGAGAGTAGTGGGAGCTCAAGATCTTTAAGCATGACTAGACTAGTGGCATATGAAGATTTTCTTATGGTTAAAATTCAAACTTAGGACTAATACTTTAGTCATTTGATAGAAAAAAAGAACCCCTTCAACTCTAAATTTATTCACTAAATAATCTTCGTAGTACTCCTAACAACTTGTGCATCCTTCCATTAATTTTACGTTCCTGATGATTAACTATTCTTGACATGTCTAGTAATTAATTTTGGATTACAAAGAGAATTTCGCGCGCGCGGATATACAAAAACTTCACGCATGCCAAGAGAATCCCACTTGTTTCTATTTATTATTTAGGTGCGACTTGAATTCTTTGTATATTCACATGACACTCTTCTATTGATTTTGGACCGACTCCTAGACATGTTAAGTAATCGATTCTGATTCACAAAAAATTAGTTTTGATAGTATAAAACTACAGTGATGTGATAAAAAATTAATTAAAAATTTAAAAAAAAAATTATAACATTTTTTGGACAAAAAAAACATATATTTGATATATATATATATTTTTTATCGACACAGGAATGTCCGGATCAATTCTTATGAGATCCGATTAATTCTCTGTAATCCGGACTCGACGCTCCAATCTGGTCCAAACACATTAAATGCGCGGAGCAATCCAATGGAGCGGAGACTCGAACTATATTTGATACTCAAATGGCAAGAGTAGTTTGTTTTATGGAGTCAAACAAAGTGTCCCTTTCAATGAAACACCCGAGAGGCCACGTCGCGCGCGATGTCACGTGGGCCCTATGTCCTGTATCTGTCTATCAATATCCCACCGTAGGCTATCTAATACTGCCGCTGAGTAAGAAGCGAAAACAAACAAACAAAGCAAACAGAATTAATTAAAAGAGAAAAAACAAAGAAAGAAAGAAACTGCGGTGCCAGAGATCCAAAACGACTTTTCCTGGTTCCACACCTGGACGCTAGACCAGTGGTAGAGTGCGCGTAGCTGATTGATTACACCGCCGTTTCAGCAAATCAAGCTTGCTTACGTGTTGAGCCCTACATGCGTCCGTCCTCTTTCCGATTACAAATCAAACACTTTTCATTCTCTGCTCTCAGCCTCTCTCCGATTACAAAACTCCGATGATGTTTTGATTTTGATCAAGCGACCAACGTTACACACTCCCACCGCCTCCGAGTCGGTGTGCTGCGAGCGCAAACAAAGCTATTCACGAGATTGCTCGATCCATACTCTGAGCTATGAATTTGCATTTATTGAATTCAAGCATCTAAGCTTGAGCGGTTTGAATAATTTAAGGGCTCGGTGAGATTAATTTAATTATTTGTATGTATACATGTTAATTTTTTTTTTTTTTTGCATATCTGTTATTATGAAATATTTATTTTATCTACCATTGTTTTAAAAATATTGAATTACATCACTCATGTTCGACTTAGCTACATTCAATCGAACTTCAATAAACTAAAACTGAATTGAGTTAGAAGTCAAAGATTGAGAGCTCTCAACAAACTCGTACGAAAGAATTTTAGCTGGAGCATTAGTCTCAATTTCAAACTCAATCCGACTCGTTTACGCCCCGAACAAAAGAAGCTGACGATGCATATCGGATCAAACACCTTATTGATTCTACTTCTGTATGCTTGGGATATACTCGACTCGTTGTACTTTTTATACAACTAATCTCAAAATACACCAAAATGCTTCTTATGCATCTCTATTATACCAACGTACAGTGCACATTATGAAATACACTAGAACTCAGCTAAGATGCTCAAATCGGCCTATGCTCCATAAATCGTAATTAGGAGTGTAATTGAATCAAATCAAATTTGAGTAGTAAACAATTTTTTAAACTTAAGTTTTGAACTAGTTGAATTCGATCAAATCAAATCCTAATCGAACTCAATTTGAATTCAATCGAATTTAATCGAGTTTAAAATAATATAAATTTACATTTTATATTATTTAAAAACGAGAGACAAGAAAATCATTCGCACAGGTCCCCCCCGCCCTCCCCTATTTATAATTTCAGCCAAGCATTTTTCATGATCCAACGAACCTCTTAGGTGATTGTAGATCCTCTCTTCCCAAAGTCCAAATAGTCCACTCCCATAATCCGCAACACGTACGACGTAGTACTACCACCATAGTACGTATGGATTTGAAAAGTATAACGTGAATTTAATAGAAAAAGAGGAACTTTTCCAAGGCTGGTCTACGACTCTACGTTACACGTAGAGCAAGAGTACAGGCTGCGTAGCGTAGTAGGTGTTACCGGTCTCGATGTGGCATTCACAGAAAGCGTACAGATGTATTTGTAGGGAGAAAGGAATAGGGATTGTAGTTCTAGTTATAATTTGCCATCATTTCCCCCCCTTAAAACCTGGAGCTCCCTCAATTTTGCGATATATGGAACATTTCCTGAGTATCTGGTTTACTGTTTCCTGTTTTTTGGGGCTTCTGTTCTCCCCTAGAATTGCTTTTCTTTCTAGAGCCATTATTGAGTTTTTTATTTTATTTTAATAATAAAAAGGTGCTGACGCCTAAATTTACCACTATTTTTTTTTTTTTTTGCCCTTTTAGGAAGGAAGCAAATACAGTGGAATCCCATCAGCATTAAAGTATGTTGCACCACTTCTGGATATACGAGTCATCAGAAGATGATAATTTGCAGTTTAGCATACTCCAAGGGATAAGTATTATATTGTCTATTATTAGCAAATAGATATTCAATTCGTGCAAATGCAGTTTGCAAGTATGCAATGCTATTTTGAAATGACAAAAAGAGGGCTAACTAACTGCAAAAAATATATATGTGTTCAGTCTTGAAAGATATTTTTTTAAAGTTTTACAGTGTAATTTTTATCTGTTCTGCAAATATGTACTAGTATTTATTTTTCAAATCTGTTATTAGTACAGATTTTAATGAAATTGCGATGTTTTATCAACAAAAATTATTGTTTTGTGGTACTTGAGAAACTTGAAAAGTTTTCACAGCCTGCCCTACCACAATGTGGGCATGATTTGTTCACCTTCAATGAAGCATCCAAATAAATGGGGATGATATAATTTTTCTTTGTTTGGTTAAAAAACGTGGTACACGAGAAAGTTGAAAATTTTTTGAAGCCCCTCCAATATTTCGCGTGATTTGTTCACCCTCAGTGAAGCATCCTCTAAATGACGGTGAAGAAAACTTCTTTATTGTTTTAGGGTGTTTTATTTGGATTTTGAATATTGAAAAGTAACAAAACAAAAAAGAATTTCGAAAGAAAAATATTCTTTCACTAAAACAAAATTAAATAACGATTCTCAGTTTTGTATGCTAAATTTTTTTATTTTAGATACTGCACATTCTAAATTTATGAAATATCATCATTTCATCCTCTCTCAAATTTTATTTTTGACAATTTACACATTAAAGTTTTCAATTCATCCCAAATTACTATACTATTCTATTTTGATTTGAGTGAGTTGGTGTGATTTGAGATTTTTTTTTTTTTTTTTTTGAGAAACCAAACAGCAAAGGTCGCTGTCTAAGGGGGATCCGAGGTTGGAACAGTTGTCAGAGCAATCGTTCCGGAAGATGTAACATCATTTGCACACAATGTAACATCATCTGTACAAGGTGTAACAATAGAATAACAGCGAGTAACACTAAAATAACATTTTTGTGAGTCTTACACGGCATAAAAATCGAGTTATAAAAAATGATCTGAGCCGCATAAATTTTTTTGATCTAATCATGACCGTGAATGTTCCGGACTGACAACCGTTCCAGCCCCTCCTCCGTCCAAGGGACTTGCTAAAACTTTCCTGGCTTTGACCATCATCATCAACTAGAGAGAAATGCATTCTTGATAGCTGTTTTGTTTGGCGCAATTGTATTTCTGTCAAAATTATTTCTTTGAGCAGTTATTGTGTAATAAAAGAAACATTTGTAGGATATTGTTTTGAATGTATAAGGAAATACGAATAAGTAGAAAAAGAAATGCCCCTAACTCCAGATTACGTCTTTCTAAATTTTGAGTTAGAAAATACCCATTTGTACGAAGATTCATTTTTATCATCTTCGCATTATTTTTGCTGCTATAAACAAAGTAATAAAATTAAGAGAAGCAATTTTTAAGGCATATGCTTTTTTTTTTAAATCTAATATTGGGAGGAGGACTTGTTTTATGCCCGCGAAATAAAATTATAAATTAGTACTATATACATAAACTCTTACTTGGATTGTCATTTTTTTTTTCAAAAAATCTTTACATTTGTTATGAGTACATTTTTAATTACCTTTTTATTTTACATGTATCAAATTATTAGAATATATATATATATTTTATAAAATAGCAATTCCAACAAGCTCTGAAATGTCGATTTGAAAATTAGAAAAAGAAAACGGTGTCTTCAAGACTTGTCAAAGAATAATAAAGAAATAAAGCGTAAACGGTAAAATCAGCACTGACAAAGTGTAGAATGCATACTCATATCGAAACACACAGATTCCACGGCATGGAAGACAAGTGTGAGAATTAGGGCCATCCTGCAAAGTCAAAAAAAGAGGACAACCAATCCCCACCCCCCCCAAAAACCAAAAAAAAAAAAAAAAAGGAGAGAAAATTTTCTTTCCTTCCTGACAAGGTAAAATTAAACAAAGGAAAAAAGAATTGAAAAGGTTTTCTTCTTACATTTTTTTAAGTTAAAAAAAGAAAAAGAAAGAAAGAAAGAAGTGTCCAAAATAAATATAAAGAAGAGGAAAGAAAAAACGAAATGAAATTGTCCGCCAGCCCGGATCTTTCGCGACCTTGTTCGCAGACAAAATTTCTTCTCCGCAGAGCCAAAAGTCACTGCTCACTTATTTTTACTAATATTTTTTTAAACCCCCAAGTAAATTTTAGATTTTTATATTCACCCCCCCAAAAAAATACTAAAATCAAATAGTTGTAATCTACCACTAGTCTCAAAGTATCCCTCTAAGTTTCCGCCGGATGGCAGATGAAGCCGCTCTTTGCTCCCATTATATTCTTCCACCTGCTCATTTCAACCTTCTTCCCTTCTCTTCTCTTTCCCCAGCTAGCTCCCATTTTCTCCTTCAAACACTCCCAAAAAACGGAAAAAAAAAAAAAAAGAAGCTTTCATCTGCAAACAAGAAACTAAACAACCCCTTCAATCCTTTTAATATATATACTTCTACTACTGCTTCAACTTGTGTGGTCTCTCTAGCTCCATCTACCTCTTCTTCTTCTTCTTCTTCTTCACTTTGCATGTGCTACCTTTTTTTAGTGTTTTAAGACCTCTTTTAGTCCTCGAAGCAACTTACACTCCAAAACTACATTCTTCAATGAGCATATAGATTTGCTTTTCTCATCACATTCTGCTCTGGTCCATGATATGGGGTCTTTATCATCAAATGGCTAATAAACTTCAATTTGTGCAAGTTTCTTTTTCGAGTTTTACTGGTAGCGAGTTGTGAGTAGCACATACTAGTTGAAGATTTGAAAAAAACCAACTTTGAGGCACGAGAAGGCAAGGGGAGGAATATATATAAAATGGCACCAGAAAATAACTGGCTATCATTTTCACTCTCCTCAATGGAAATGCTGAGCTCTTCTGCTTCTCAGCCTCAGATGCTTCAGTCCACCATGAAACTCGCTCCTTTTGATGCTGATTCTCAGCAACATTACTACTACTCCGATCACTTCTACACCAATGGTACAAAAACTACAAACTACACATTACCTCATTTTCTTTGTTCAGACTTCAAAACCCTTTTTTTGTTGCCCTGAAAAGGGAAAAGAAAGAAATTTAATCTCAAAATCTGACCTAAGTGTGCATCGTCAACAGCTCAACCTTCTGTTTGGTTGCTGAGACAACCATAGAAGAAAATATTGCTAAAAGACAAGATTATGCAATTGCGTCATACTTTTTCCGTTACTGGAGAATTTTTTTTTTGTTTTTTCAAAAAATCTCCATACCTCTTCTTTAAATCCAAATGGTACCTTATTTGTACAACCCCTCATGAGTCATGAGTTGATTTTGTTGAAACTTTTTCTGCCCCATTTTTTTCTGACCGAACAAATTTTTTTGCCTAACACCAAAAACACCCCTTTCACGTATTTCAGCTTATTAACAGCTCGGATCAAGTTGTACTGTATTTTCTTTAGCAGCATATATTCACTATACTATTTTTGGTGTGACAATTTTTTTGCAGGGTGGCAAAACTCAAAGCCTGAAGAAGTCACGGAACAAAGCAACATGAATGTTTATACCACCTTTCTAGACCAAAATCAGGCACCACCAAAGCTAGAAGATTTTCTAGGTGGTGACTCAACTGAGACCCAAGACTCGTCCTTGACTCATATCTCGGCTTCTGCTGCTGCAGCAGCTTACTTCAACGATCATCACCATCAGGATCTCAAAAACATAACTGGGTTTCAGGCCTTTTCGACTAACTCGGGCTCAGAGGTTGATGACTCGGCCTCTGTGGCGAGAACCCAAGTCATGTGTGCTGAGTTCACCGGCCAGTCTATTGAGTCGGGCACCGAGTTGGCCTATCCCCAGTGCCCCACCGGAGCTCTGTCTTTGGGTGTGAATGCCCAGAACCCTCCTGATCAGAAAGCCATTGTCGCTGTTGATTCCGAGAGTTGTAAGAAAATTACTGATACTTTCGGTCAAAGGACTTCAATCTATAGAGGCGTTACTAGGTAATACTATATTCTTTTCTTTCCCCTCAAAATATCATATTTAAAATTTTTTTTTGGTCTAATCACTAGTGAAAATGACTAATCCCAACTGGGTTTTCAGTTTTATGAATTTCTTTTCAGGCTTTTCTATAGTTCGGTCACTGTCTTATGGATTTTTTTTTTTGGGTTTTGAGCAAAGTGAAAAGCGTATTTAATTAAAGTGTTCTTTTGTTAAAAAAAGGGGGGGGAAATGATAAACGGGATTTGATTATCTTTGAGGCTGTGAAAATGGGCTAATTTTGGTTTCGATGATACCAGACACAGATGGACAGGAAGATACGAAGCGCATCTCTGGGATAACAGCTGTAGGAGGGAGGGCCAAGCCAGAAAAGGGCGTCAAGGTAATGCCAGGATTTTTTTTTCTTTTTAATTTTTTTGTAAGGACAAGGCCATAGGAATATTTTTCATTTTTGTGATTCGAATGCATAAGGCTCTGGGGAATGAATAAATGACTGATAAGAAGGTTGCATGCAAGTGAAAATCACATTAACTGAGGGGTCAGGACTCAGGTGTGGAGGGAGAGTAATAGGAGTACATTTCTCTTGCTTTCTTTCCATTCAGAACTTTTATGATGATTGATTGATTGAGTGATGGCATATGAATTGTACAAACTTGTACTTTGGCATGGTGGACTATGAAGGAGAAGTAAATAGTCTAATACTACTACTAGTGTCTAGTACCGCTGCTGCTGCTGTAGTATTTTCTTTTTCTTTTTTCGTTCATTGATATGATCAGATGGGCCGCCATTTTGTTCATATGGGCAAGGATTTGTTTTGTTCTGATCTTCTCCTGTACAGGACAGCTTGCAATTCTTTCTTCCACCGGTGGTTATTTGATTCAAAATTTTGTCCGGTTTATTCAATCTCTTGTGCATAAAATTCTTTGTTATGGTCTTCTCTATCTAATCTATCTGACCACACCCCAGGTTGTCTACATACCTCAGCTAGTCTGAACACTATTATCTGAGCCTCTGAATTCTATCAGTTTGCTTTATAGTTCGCTTTTGCTTTTCTTCCCCCCCTCCCCCCTGCCCCCCTCTTTCTCTGGGCCAGTGACTCTCAATTGGTTTGACCAAGTCTTGTCATCCCTCCTCTTCCTATTGCCCTTGCCCTTCTAAGTTCTATCCCCATACTAGCCCGCATGAAAGTTGAATGCACTGCCCACCATTTTTCCCGGATTCACACCACCCCTTGATTATTTTAATATCAGTTTTTCCAGTGGGCTTAATTAATTAGCATACATTTGCTGAAAAGGGTTCGAACTTGAAGGCATAATTGATATCTGCTCCTTCATATATTACTGAGATTCTGGCTCTTTCTTGGTGTTTGTTCGTACTCTTTCTTGGTGTTTTTTTTTTGACTGCTAAAAAAGCTTTATTATTCGTGAGCAAGCATGAATTGTGACTAAACGGCTTTGATTCTGGTTAATCTCTGACAGACAATTGTAGTAATAATTGAATTCACATTACGGAACAGGATTTGAGAAGAGCTTTAATGGTTTAAAATTTTGGTAGTGACTTTTGAGAAAGAAGAGGACTGATCGAAGTGGTGCGGAATTGGGACATGTCATAGTGACTTTTTTGGGGGGAATATATATAGGACGTAAATTGTACTGGTACTGATCTTGCTCTTTCGGTACAGACTTGGGATAATAAAGGCTTCAATGCGCATGCAACCGAGTTTCTTTATCTGCTTTTCCTTTTTCTATGAGTAATCTATATATATATATATATATTTTTATGGCTGAGATATTTTGACCATCTTCTGTCTGTAGTGCTGATGTTTTTATCCTTTTTTGGCATGGAATGGCCTTTTGATTCGCCTGAAAATGTGGAATTTTGTTTTCCCCTGCAGTTTACTTGGGTAAGTGATTTTCCTAGCTTACAACCATTTTTCTTTGAGACCCATGTTTCAAAGTTTGCGTCTTTCTGAATTATTTATGGAGAATCTACCAAAATATGCAGGTGGGTATGACAAGGAAGAAAAGGCAGCAAGAGCTTATGACTTAGCAGCCCTAAAATACTGGGGTCCCACTGCCACCACCAATTTCCCTGTATATACCTGGCCTTTTTGCCTTTCCCAAATAACTAAACCCGTTTACCCTGTAGTTGCATGCATGAATTACTCTTCAACTGAACTAATTTTTAAACTGGACTGTATATTTCAAACAGGTTTCCAACTATAGCAAAGAACTCGAGGAAATGAAGCATGTCACCAAACAAGAGTTCATTGCGTCACTGAGAAGGTATGTGCCTCTAATTAATCCCTTTTTGCCTTGCAATCGGCTTTGAAGTTCGGGATGCTTATTATTCTATAATTGTCGAATTCTCATACAAATTTCTGATATAATTTCAGAAAAAGTAGTGGTTTCTCCCGCGGAGCATCTATATACCGGGGCGTAACAAGGTTAGAAGCCTGTTTAGCAACAACTATAACTGTCTTAATTGTTTTGGTATCATATTTTCTCTTCATAGTTGGCAATAGTAATCAACCGCGGATGAAATGATTCAATTGCTATTAGCGGAACTAAACTGTTACCTTTAGCGCTGATTGATTTGTGTATTCATCTGTGTTTTTTCTTCTCCAGGCATCATCAACAGGGTCGCTGGCAAGCTAGGATAGGTCGCGTTGCAGGGAACAAAGATTTGTATCTCGGGACATTTGGTGAGTATATTAGGCTTCACATTTTGTTTTTTTTTTTCAAATGACTTGAGTAAGGTTCTTGTCTTACTGTGTCACTTTATTACTTCATCATACTACTTGGTAACATATTATTATTATCGACTCTGTCGCCAAATATTAACTTTATTTTTTTGGGTGGCAGCTACTGAGGAGGAAGCTGCAGAGGCATATGACATAGCAGCAATCAAGTTTAGGGGGATGAATGCAGTGACTAACTTTGAGATGAACCGATATGACGTTGAAGCAATCATGAAGAGTGCTCTTCCCATTGGTGGTGCGGCAAAGCGCTTGAAACTCTCTCTGGAATCTGAACAGAAACCATCCATCAGCAGTGATCAGCAGACTCAATGCAGCAGCAACGGCAGCAACACTATCAACTTTGCTGCATTTCAGCCAATTTCTTCAGTTCCTTGCGGAGTGCCATTTGATAACACCCCACCACCTTATTACCATCACAATCTATTCCACCAAATCAGCTCCAATAATACTGGTACTCCTGATACTACTGGCCCTATCTCCATGATCACTCCAGTGCCTCTACTCCCATCACCTGCTGAGTTTTTCCTCTGGCCTCACCAGTCCTATTGACATCATAATCACAAGCTGGTTTACGCTTTCGGCGTAATTCTATGAACCTCCTAATGTTCTTAGCTCTATATTAGCTGTCGTCCCTGGTATTTATCTTAAAGCTGACCCTTCTCGTCTGACCCTCCCTCTTAAGACATATTAGCATAGATTTAACCATGGCATGGCTGGGATATGTGCTCGTATGAATGAATCGACGGATAAAGGTTTAGTTTTCTAGGCAGAAGAAGTTAAAACTTGTAATTATCTTTGACAGCTGAATCAGACCTTGCTGTTGCTGGTTTAATGGCGGTATTGGAGCACTCGTTGTGGAAAAATTTTGACTTCCCCAGATTTCCATGTTTTGAGTAGCTCCTCCTGTATCAAACCAGTTTTGCTGAACGGTCCAGAACTAACAAGATATGAAAAATCACACAAACATGTCGGAAATTTTATGGACTGCTTTTGTCTCCTCGACCACCGAGTTATTTACAAACAGGTCGACAGTTTTATGGACTACTTTTGTCCCCTTGACGGCCGAGTTACTTGGCCCGGTAAAGGCAATGGCGTGGACCATATGTTGCCAAATCAAATCACTCCTTGCATGTGAAAATGTATCATCAAGCAAGGTCCCTATGCCATTATCAATTTGCATTCCCCTTTGTTGTGGCCTTAAAAGACTAGGAATGTCAATTGAGCTGCTCAAGCATTGTCCCTCCTTCAGAAAACAGTAGTTTTTGTTGGATGACTGTTTGTCTAGGCTTTGCTACAGGCTGTTCTATCATCCTCTATGGCCACGAGATTAAAAATTAGTAATTAACGACAAAAAAAAAATCATGTAAAATACTTGTCTTCGATTGGATTAAGGAGCCTAACCAAAATGATAAGAGGACGTTCATTGCTCTTCTCAGACAAACGACTGAATTAACCATCATTACCATTTCCCTTCAAATTTTCCCCACCCACTCCCCCTCTTTCTCTTGTCAAGCACGATGGTAATTGTGTTAATGATACAAACGTTAAAAATACAGATTCATTAACATTAGCACAGAGGATCAAGTTCATCCAACTGAACAAGATTGGTCAAACGGCTAAGGTTGAGACTTCAGAAAGTAGAGGTTCTAGATTCTAGTTCTCCTGCCCCCCTCTTGCTTCTTAAATTCAACCTCTCTGCTAGGGAAAAAGAAAAAAAAAAATAGTTCATCCAACAAGAAGAAGAAAATAGAAAGGAATCATACCATGAAAGGGAAATTGGAGTATAAAAATTCCCAGTTCATTACAGAAAATCGAGATTTTACAATATTACAAGCCCAAGTGAAAGCCCACCTAAGAGTATATCCTCTACCCAACTTTAAAAACCCACACGGCCCAATCCCTCGCGAGCCTCATCGAGCCCACGATCAATCTTTAAGGCCTCGAGAAAAGCGTTCTTGGCTTCCTCCATCAGCCCTTTCATTTCGTAGCACCGTCCGAGTAAGCAAAAAGCGTCAGCATTATCACAACTCAGTTTCACCGCTTCAACCAGGTCCGACACGGCCGAGTCAACTCGTCTCCTCCGATTGATGGCAATTTGCAACTCGGCCCTTTTAAACAACGCATCCCCTCTATCTTTCTCCGACAATCCCTTCACGACCGCCGGCGACAGGGCCACGTCAAGCGACTTCAGGGCCGGGCCTTTATGGCCCATTACATCGAGGGCCACGGCTTTGAGAATATGAGCGGCTGGGTCTTTGGGCTGAATGGCTAGTGCTTTGTCGGCTTCCGCCGCGGCGGATTTAGCGAGGTTAAAAGCGGTGGATTGGTTGTTCTTGAATTGAACGGATCGGGCTCGGGCCAAGAATTGGGCCCCCGAAATGAAGTGGCGGTGAGCTTGGACGTTTGGCCGGGCCTTTGACCGGAGTTTACTTAGGGCTTGTTTGGGAAGGTGGTGCAGGAGGTAGAAGATGCACAGGGTGAAGATGAGGACAGCCAATTGGAGAGTGACATCTGTCCCCATCCGGCAATGTAGGCCTAGGCTTTCGAGGCTTAGTTGTGGGGACAGACAGAGCGATGAGTTTGCTGGAGAAAGGAAGAGCAGAGGCAATTATTGTTAGTAGGTGCTTTTGGTGGACTGAAATGGCAAGGAACTGAGTTGTTCTATTTCTAAATCTACCCTTAATGTTTGTGGGAAGAGTAATCTTTTTATTACATGGCAGACTTCTAGAGTTGGCTTTTTGACAAGGGCCGGCTATCTAGTCTGGATTAAAGGGGGGAAAATTCCCTGTAATAAATCGACATAAATTGATAAAAAGAAAGGCTTAAGAAAAAGTTTCAAATCAAACAATTTTGTAATACTTGGACACAAAATTTCTGTCTTGCAAGCTTTAGTAGGGCCAAAAGTTATGGAGGCCAAGGAGAGGAGGAAGAGGAGGAGCTGATTTCACTTGTCGAAGTCATATTGATTTAAGCACTACTACTTTTTCTGCATTATTTTGAGAATGATAATTAATGTTTTGATTACGAAATAACACTAGTAACTGTACTGGGAATCAAATGATACCCTTCTGATGTGAGGGCTCTATTCTAGGTGTCAAAGTCCAGCTAGCAGACGAGGCATATGATGCAGGAGAATGTGCGTAGCATTCTGGTTTAAGAGGTGTAACTTTCTCCATGGCCAATGAATTTACTGCAAAGTTGTCCTGCATTTGTTTACTTTTCTGGAGCAGAAGAGAAGTTTTTTTTAAAAAAAGAAAAAAAACTTTTTAGAATGAGATGCAGATTGCCTCTTCCAGGATTCAGTACCATCTGATTAGTTATCAAAATTCCTCATCATTTCAGAAAACTGCAACAAAAGGAAGTAAACGAGTATCTGTTGTTACACCAATTTCCTTCCTTTCCTCTGCATCATTTGGCTGCTATGCACTTCTTCTTTATCCTTGTGCAAAGCAACCAACGACTTGGAAATACGAAGAACATGTGAAAAACATAAAGGTTCCTCATTTGATGTTGCACAGCTGACATGAACAGCATTTAGTCACCTTGAAAAGATATCAAACTAATTGAGGCTTCTATGTACAAAACAGCATTGAGGTTGGTTTTAGCAACTTCAGTAACCAACAGCAACAGCAACAGCATCAGTGGAATCAACAGCAGTAGATGACACTGGTGCAGCATGAACCAAAACAAAGAGAATTTATTCCATTAGAAGCTCCATATGTCGATTAAGGTCCTTCAGATAAGTTGTACAGGAATATTCTTCCAAGTCACAAGCATCCAAGAGCAATGCTCTTCCCCCCATAGACTTCTGCTTCACTTCTAATGCTTCCTTTTCCCCTTTCAATAGTTGAACAACCTGGAAAAAGAACGTATCAACCTTCAACAATAATCATCCATTGCAGCCTTAAGTGGCAGACCCCTTCTACTTCGAGACAAAAAAAAAAAAAGAATGATTTACCCGCTTCATGCTGGGACGCAGACTGGGTAGGTGATGAATGCATGTTGAAGCCGTAAACATGGCACGGTTCATTTCGGCGGCATCATACTTACCTCCCAGACAAGGATCTGCTAGTTCTTTTGCATTATTCTTCTCCAGCAATGGTTTTGCCTGTATATGCGAATTCCAGGTATTAGGATTATGTTGAACCAACGTAGTAGGAACATAAGTGAAATTAGTCAAAACAAGCTTAAGATGACATATTGATCTGCAGACAAGCTTGAGATGTAAATCCTTGAAATCAAAGCTCATCTCGAATTCTTAGATTGTTAACATAAGACTAATTATGCTAAAAAAGTTGGAGACTAATTGGACCGTACCCACATCACAAGGCTCTGTCTAGATGAATCAACAGCACGGCGACCTGTTATGAGCTCCAGGAGTAGAACCCCAAATGCGAATACATCAGTCTTTTCGTGTACAATTCCGTGCATGAAATACTCTGGAGCCAAATATCTGCAACGAGATGGATAAACATATGATTGGCACTAGCAGTGTATAACAGATTACCATATCCATATTTGAACCAATTAAGCTGATCTGCTGTACCCAAAGGTGCCTTCGATGGGAGAAACAACATGGTGAGCCCATTTCTCTGGAAGCCATTTTGCTAGTCCAAAATCAGATATCTGCAAATGCAAAGAAATGCGAGACAAATCATTCAACCCTATGCGTATCAACAGAAACGAGAAAATTTACTTCGCCGTCATGATCAATACCTGAGGCTCGTAATCTTCGGCCAGTAATATATTCGATGCAGTAATGTCTCGATGGATTATGCGCCTCTGGCATTCACAGTGGAGATACTGCAATCCTTCAGCTACCCCAACGGCCACCTTATACCTTGTCTTCCATTCCAAATTCTCTGCTGAACCTGGAGAACCGAATTTCTCTCCATTAGCCATAATACTGCATGATGAATTGTTAAATTACAATGCTCTATAATTCCAGAATTATGAATTCAGCAGTCTTTCGTGCCACAGAAACATTTAAAAACTCAAGTTTATAGGATTAGGTCTTCTTCTATGTAATATACCTTTCCAGTTTCTGCCTACAATGGAGCATGCCCACATATAAAATTCTTGGTATAGATACGGCTAGAATGCAGGAGAAAAATGAAATGTAAAAGGGAATTAAAGGCAAATAGATGCAGCACCGTGTAGCACTGATGCCAGGCTGCCATGAGGAAGAAACTGAAGGACGAGATGCAAACCACTGTCGACACTGAAGCCAATTAACTTGGCTGCATTTGGGTGATTGATATGAGCAATTATCCCAAGCTCAGACAAGAAATCACCAACTCTATCTTCATCATTCTTCTCTTTCTTGGTAATTCTTTTAACCGCAACAATTTGACCATCAGGTAAGAATCCTTTGTAAACTTCTGCATGTCCTCCTTTCCCAATCAACTTATCTGCCAAAATTTCGTGTCAAGTTGTTATCAGAAATTAATTAGCAGGATTTCCACATTTCAGAGACCTGGTCACATGGATTATTATTCTAGTGGACCTACATGCTACTCAATCATTGTGGTTCAAGCAGGGCATTAATTTATTTACGTGACTCATCACTGAAAGCAATTAAAGATCATGGGCCATTCAAGCGTCCTTTAATTGTAAGAATTTGTATATCTATTACAAGATGTATACTGGCAAAATCCAGCAGCAAACAATTGACTAGTTGGTTTATGAGTATCGTCAATCGTGGTATAGATGTCCACATTTCTCAGCCCTTGCCTTTTTAACTTGCCCATCTAGCATTAGAACAAGGCTTGAAATACAATACTTAGTGAACATCTAGGGGACCAAAGGGGTACAATATCCTGTATTACTCCATCAACATCAGAAGAATAGTTTGTGGCTGCTGTCTCTCCCTTAATTCTTTAAACAATTCTGCTTTGATGTTGAATTCTTTTTTATCAAAAAATCAGGAAATTTCTCGCCATGCCGGGCAAGGAATGGCAATGGCAATGGAACATTTCCTTTTACATCTCAATCTACAATATAAAGACTAAATTTGTCAGCAATAATTTTACCAAAAAAAATTTATACTGACTTGGGCAGTTAGTCTATTACCGGCAGTTGACAGTATTGGACAAGTTTGGACAATCACTGCAGAGCGCAGTCCATTTAGATTTTTCAATCATAAATAATGCAAAAATGGTCAGCAATAGTGGTCCGGGGTCTGGTCCCAGTCTCACACTTTCTCATTTCTGTGCATCAAAATTTTGACAAGTCAAAAAGTCTGCAGCTGCTGCAATAGTCTCTTCGAGCACAGTTTCTTTTTGACTACTTTAGAGTTGGGTGCTTATATACCAACTCAAAAAATAAGGGGCGTAGTTAACTGCGCATGCCACCACAAATATTCAAATTACACATGATGTTTTATGATTCTGTGATTTTTTGTCTTCAGAACAAAAAAGCTAACAATATTTTGGTAGTTGTCCCAGCTCTCAAAAGGGATGAAAAAACAGCAAGAAAAAGAAAAAGAAAAGAAGGTTAAGTATCAACCGTCCTAAAAAAAAATGGACGGAATATAAAAGAATATCCTTTAACAAAGAATCGACCATCATGTCTTTTGAAACCTCAAAGGAATAAAAGAATCCCATTACATGAGCATGCAAGAATCAAAATTTATTAACTTATCTTTGATGGATCAGTTTAAACTTTCAAGCCCCTCATGTTATTCATTCCCCACAGCAGAGTTTCAGCTGTTCCAGTTACGACATAAATCATGACATACTTTATAGCTCAACACATAATCCTAAGACTCCAACTTGCTCCAGAAGATGTACTCTCAACCTCATATATCAGGCTAAACAGAAAAACGATAAAGAAAAGAGAGGTGAGCAAAAGGCATGGTTTAAAGTTATTTGCCTGCAACGTATAATTATACAGTAAAAACAAACAAGGAACAGGGCATTCAGAAAAACCATATGAGGATGGAAATAGGCATTAAACTTGAGTTGTTACCAGAGCTAAAATTATCAGTGGATTCAGCCAGTTCCTGATAGCTAAAATTCCTCCAAGATGGTTTAGGCACAATCATATCTCCACAGTCAATGCTTTCCTCAGCACTACAGTTCCTGCCCAGCTTTCTCCTCCCACTTTTCTTCGTAAATTCTTGTCCAACCCACAACAATGGAACTACCGAAAACCTCCTTACTGATCTTTTCTTAAAATTATCAAACAAATTCTTCCACTGCACAACATGGCCATCCTTGCTGGAACCACCTGTGCCTCCCTCAACTGCTGCTTCTGATTTTTCATCTAAAGATGAGGAACCAAAGCTCCTGCTCCTTTCCCCGCTGCTGATGCTGCTTTGATCAGAATCTGAAGAACCTGACGTCGGAATTTCCAGTACACCTATTGGTGATGCTGCTTGCTCATCAATGAGATATCTCTTTATTTTCTTATACATCATTGATTCTTCTGCTTCCTCTGTTTCTTGATTTTCTCCATCCTGTTTGGCGGCATCTTCTTTTACTTCCATTTGTGAGTTTGCTTGGTCTTCCTTTTCCATATAAGTTCCACCTAAAGAATTATAACTTCCCACAAAAAAAAATCCCATCTCAAAAAATGATTGAAATGATCAAAATATCACACATTCTCATTAACCTTTTCCAAACAAAGATAAAGACACATGCTCTTATTGCTATCTAGGGAAAAGAAGAGGAGATTAGATTACTTACCATCCATGAAAATTTGTTAAGATGAGCCAAATAGGATTTTTTTTCGTTGTCTCAAATATAAATCAAAAGGCTTTCAATTCAATTTCATGAGGCGTCTGAATAATTTTCTTCCTCTTTTTTTTTTTTTTTTTCTCTTTTCTGGTTACATAATGGAAATATGAATGAAGGCCACGAAGATTTTAAATTTGAGCCATCATGGAATGTGACCTCTCTCTCTCTCTCTCTATTTCTTCTTCTTGAAAAAGAAGGAACGGAAGAAAGAGAGAGAGGAAGAGAAAGAGAAGGGGGACAGAAAGCAAGGAAGTTGGAAACGAAGATGGAGAGAATTGGAGATGGAATATCTTGTGGAGGTTGTTATTCTTTGAGCAAGAGAAAGAAGAACAGGAAGAAGAGAGAGGACTTATCAGAGAGGGAAAACCTCAAAAACACAAAACCACCTTTGCGGTGTTAATGGACTATATTGCAAGACATATTTATAAACAACTTCAAAACAAAGAAAGAAAAAGGAAAAAGCAAAATCCAAATCATGTTCGGTTTTAACTTTGCACTAATATTTAGGGGTGGCTATGGTTCGTATTTGAACCGGAATTGGGTCGGAACCGTCCCAGTGGTTTGTTGAACCGCAATCCGAAGCAGATTTTGGAAATTGGAATCGAAATCATAACCATGACTAAAGATTCGGATTTAAGTTCACCAAAAAAATTGAATGATAATTGGAACCAACAGTTTACGATCCGTTTAAATTGTATGAAAAAATATTTACTACCTAAACTTATTTAGGTAGTTTAGAGTTCAATATCAATAGTTAGCACATAATATCAGTAATTTCAATCATAAATCAATAATTCATTGTCCTATTTCATTAGTAAGTTTATACCTCACGACTAATCTAAATTTAAGACCAATTCGATCTAATCAACAATGAGATATTTTTTTTCATAAAATTTGCATTATTTTTCTTTTTCCTTGCACATAATAACACAATAAAGTTCTTTTTTCTTAATATTCATTGTCATATTTTCTTGAAATCAATTTAATAACAGCAAGTATTTAAACATAACTAAAAGAGCTAAAACTATAATCGAAAGAAATCGAAACCAGAGTTCAAGAACCACAACTGTAATAACCGTCGCTATAAAGGTCATTTTAGATTTTATCTTTCAGAATCGGAATCATCATGGGTATGTTTAGTAATTATATAGGGAAATTTTACATTTCCCATTAGGATATCATCTTCATAAGTGAAAATTCACCGTTGGATGGTGAAAAAAGTGTTATTGACCCTTAGATTAAATATTATTATATTTTTAAAATTTAAATTATTATCTTTAACGAAAGATACAAATTGAAAGAGTAGTATCAAAAGGGATCATAGAAATTTTCAATAATATAATGAAGTCAAAATCTAATCAAACCTTAACACAAATATTAGTGCTAAAATAGTTTGATAAAATGTCTGCCGTTGCTTATTACATTCGTGATTGTTGGCGCAACTGCCGCTGCTAATACAGGCACATAAAAGAGCGATAACGAACCCAACCGACGGATGTAATTACTGGGGTATAATCAAGGTTATTATGGGCATTTTACAGGGAAAATCTTCTTTTGATGTCATACTCTAGCTTAGATTTTAGGTTGCTTTGGAAAAATCAATTCAATGTAAGTACTCAAACTTCTATATGTCAACTTTTGGCGCCACCTTTGATTTTAATTTATAGCAGCAGTAATCTAATCATGTTTGGAAGTTGGAGAAAGAAGGAAAACAATTTCCAAGAATAATTTCATGTTTGAAGATCATTTTTTGGTTTTTGTCTCCTCTTTGAGGTGAAAAGGGAAAAGTAATATGCTTGTTCATGGTTGGCTACTTGGGGTATTCTGTACCCTTTGCACTAACTGTGAAATAGAATAGCAATCCAAATCCCAATGTCCAAAGGTAAAGAATCAACTGTAGCGTACCCAAAACGAAAAGAAAACACAAGAAGGAAAAAGTTATGGATTAATCTTTTATATATTTACAATTTATACACTGTCACCGTTACCGTTAGATACACGACAATTCATCTATTTTTAAATTTAAAATTTAGAATTTACTCATGTGTCATGCATCCAATCGTAACAGTGTGTATACTATCAATGTATATAAAATAAGATTTCCTCATTAAAAAATCTTTGAATTTCCTCTCAGGCAAATTTACTTGAAAGGAAATTAATTTATACACTCGATTAATTTACCTATAGACGGCTGGAGAAAACAAATAGCCGTATCATCTACAAAAAAGGAAAGAAAAAAAAAACACGAAAAGAGGAGAAAGATAAATACAAAGAAAAATCGGGAGAAGAGCGCGCATGCAATAGAATAAAGACATAATAATAATGTGTTACTATCAGTCGGGTTAAAATCAATTTCCCATGAGAATTTTGAGGCTAAATATTAGGTCGGGTTCATTGACTCGGGTGCATGTCAAAATTTCTGCTTTGGCACTTGCTAGGAGAAAAGGATGTTTATCGAATGCCAAGCCTTGAAGAAACTAATTTCTATTCCTTTCTTGTGCTCCATGATTTGGACATATTTTTGTAGTTTCCCTTATGAATCCTTCAATTCGTTAACAATTAATATTTTGATAAAACTGTTTCAAAATAATTCATTCAAACAAAAATGTTTGTTCATAATTAAACAGCTTATTAGGATAGATATATATATATAAACACTTTCTTGAATGGAAGTATGAACAGTATAGTGAATAAAATCATGCCCTCGTTTCTAATGTGATTTTGCTTGATATTGCTGGTTGCAAGTGCAAAGGAAGGCAGCGTTAAAGGTTTCCATATATTTTGCACCAAAAAATGCAGTAAAACCCCACGATTTTCTCCAGGACATGATTAACAACAAATCAATAACTTGTACTTCTCTGCATTGGGTTGTTTTGCCAAGGCCTAGCCAAGATTGCCCCCTGATGGGAGGAGCAACTGCAAATCTGATCAACCACCAATCCATCAGTAGTGTATGGTAACTAAAGATAAAGCAATTTGGACTTCTAAAAATTTGCAGCCAAAATGAGGAAATGGTTAGGACAAAAAAACATTCACCTTGGATCTGTTCCATTGAGGTTATCTTAAACTTTGAGTTTTTTTTTTTTTTTTTTTTTAAGGAAATCTTAAACTTTGAGTTCGTTTCAGGTCAAACTCAAAACAAACAAGTGCTTTCTTGTCAGTAGAAAAAAAAAATAAAATCTTTGGCTAAACCACTATCATACCATCAATAACGGCAGAATTTTAAAGCCAAAGTTAATGAATTGGGTATACGTCCTTCCTAAAGTAGTCAATGAATTAGTTACACAGACTTCTCAGCAAGATCACCATCCAAGGCTGCAAAGGAGGACTTTAAAATACATTTTATTATCTTTCTGAAGGGGAAGATTCATGGTTTAGTGGGTGAACTAACCAGCCGCAGTTTAAAAATTGTCTGAGAGCATGTACATAAATTATATGTCCCATTCCCATATAGTGTCATATTACCTCGTAAAAAAAACACATGTATGCATCCAAAACAAAGAACCCACCAACCTCACCACCAGTCAGGGAAGTGAGTTTATCAGAATTTTGTGAGTGATGCAAAAGGCATTTGGGTCAATAAGAAAAGAGAACATTCTAGGCATCTGGGTTTAAAGCTTTCTGCCTGTTCTTGACTGATCAACTGCTTAGTAGCAACATTTGACTCTTCTTTCTTTTTGGGGACCCTCCCCCAACTTCTTTTTTTTTTTTTTTTTAAAAAAAAAATTTTCAAAGTGAACTGGGGAGGGATATATTTACAAAAATTGAGGTTCTATAGAGCAAAGTGGCAACCTTTTGCTCTTTTTTTGACGGGGGACAGTTGTTCTTTTTCTCAGACTGAACTAGGTACATAATTAATCACAACGGTTGAGATTCATCAGAACAGAAGTCGAACCTCATGTATAAATGGAACCAAATATGGTCATGGATCTAATGGTTTTGCAACAGTCTGCTTTTTCGAATATCAATAGTAGCTTCAATTTTGAGGAGTACATTACGTGGACTAACCTCAAATCTTAATTAGATGTGTCAAACTGTCGATGGAACAACACTAATCTGTTTTGCCCAGTTAGAAACTATACGAGTAGCTGTTGTCAAAGTTAATGGTGGGCCTCAAAATCAACTTTTATATGCAAGATTACGCAAACCCTGCATGCTTCAATGGTTTCCAAGCTCCTGATGGGATTTGGCGACGGAACTCAGGGTGGGGCACCAACCTGGAGAAATTGTCTGGAGATGGATAGGTAGGGTGCAACAAAGATGAAAAAAACCAGTTTTTGCATTGGTTAGAGCTGCCTCCAAAAGGATCGTGGTTCAGTTGTTCCAACTGATGAGGTTTGCTTCTTAGCTCAAATTAAGTTAGTAATCGCAGACAAAGATCACAAGAAAATGGCAACTGCGAATACAAACAGAACCATCATGATGGCGATACATCTTTATAAAAGATAATAAAAACATGACATCACATGCATCCTCTTGAATGCTGCTCAAGTGCTTTAGATGGATTAAGCCTTCTGATGTCCGAACCAAATCCCTTCTGAATTATTAATTCATTGTTTAAGGTTGACATAATGATAGATCAGCTAATTCTGCAAGCACAGGTGACACCATGGCAATTTCAGTATCATCTTCTCATTCGTTCTAGGGGATAAAACAAGTCAGAGATAATAACTATGGGAGGAAAAAAGAGTTAGTGCAGGACATCTAAAGGTAGCCTATGTATCAGAAATTTCTTCATTATTATAGCTGTCCTTGACTGAAAGACAAATTCAGGAATAACTACATGAGAAAACAAGCAGATGAACACCTTCAGTCTCTGATAATTGTTAAAAGGTACCCTAAACATCAGATAGATAATCACACGTAGCTGGATAACCTGAAAATAAACCCCAAGATCACACGAGTACTGCACCCGAGAATATGATCACCATACCAAAATAACTGGATGATTGTACTCAGACCAACTTCCAAAGATCAAATTAAGGCATTAGTTCCTAAGCCTAATCATAGGGAGTCTGGACAGGACAAAGAAGCTACAGCAACAGTTTGATGATAGCTTTCACTCACAATAGACCCCGAGCATAGCGGTGGTAGTATTGCTAACAAATTTCGCACGCACTCAAAATCACAGATGCACTGGCTTGTGATTCAAAAAATGAAAAGTGCTATTTCTTGCTTCATTACCTAAAGGAAATGGAAAAGAGCAGTGACGCCTTTACTACTGCAAACAACCAATGTTTCCCTTTTTAGTTGCCACAAAGTTTTATCCATCCCAAAAGACACCTAAAATTCACCTGCGAATACTGTGATCCCACTACGAAGTTAAGTCACTACACTATAAATTTCAGACACAAGATGGAACAGCGACCAGGAAAACTCCATTTCTTAACAAGTTCATAACCTTATTGCTCTAATTCCTAACAAATGAAAGACAACACCTGTTCCGAGTGAAAGACACAATTGGAAAAGAGCAGAGACGTCTTTACTACTGCAAACAACCAATGTTTCTCCCTTTAGTTGCCACAAATATTAATGCTCCCAAAAGAGACCAAAAACAACTGTAATCCAGAATGCAATGCTTGAAGAGACAGATATACCTCCATGGCACTTTCACCTGTGAACGCTCTGATCCCACTACGAATTTAAGTCACTACGCTATAAATTTCAGATACAAGATGGAGCAGTGACCAGAAAAACTCCATTTCTTAACAAGTTCATAACCTTATTGCTCTAATTGCTACCAAATGAAAAACAACACCTGTTCAGGGCGAAAAGACACCTAAAGCAACTGTCGCAGAATGCAATGCTCAAAGAGACAGATACAGCTCCCACTTTGAGTTTAAGTCACACTACTACAAAACTCAGATACAACATCGAACAGGCACCAGAAAAGCTCTATTTCTTCACAAGTTCATAACCTTTGCAGTAGCTATTACTCTTAACTCCTATCAAATGAAAGCAACACTCGTTCAGGACGGCAATGTAGTTGTTCAGGATGATCAATAAAAATCTCCTAATCATCGGTCATAATTATCACAGCAAACAAAATGAACTGTCCCCAAAAATCGAGAAGTAAAATTTGCACCATAAATTCACATCTCAAATACAGCAACCAGTACAATTGAGACAAAATTGCACCATTAATTGAAATCTCAAAGTGAGCGCATCAGTAAAATTGAGAAAATAAAATCCTCACAAAAATGTTCTATGCTCAACGTTCTCTCACCATAATTCATATTCTATGATGCTCAACATATATAATCTCACAAAAACAGAATTCCAGAATCCATCTCTTTTAACTAACTAAATTACAATCGAATTACTATCAGATTAAAAATAATTCAAAACCTCTCCGCCAAACGGGCAGTGACAGCTCTAAGCTTGGAGTAAACCTTGCCTGCGGGAGACCCCAAAATAAGACTACAAAGTGAATCCCGCGCAATCTTAATATTCGCAAAAGAACCCAGTATATGAATCTTAGTATCAGCTATGACAATCCTAGTTCTCGTCGAATTTTCAATGGCAAACTTTGTTTTCCCTCCTTTTCCCGACAATCTCCCAATAGCCCTCGACAGATGCTCCCCTCTCAAAGTCTTGACATCTTTTATCTCGAATGATTCGACATACAATTCATCCAATCGCAGCAACGAAACGGCGTCGCACACGTCGAAACCGAGCATGAAGGCGTGGACGAAGTCGGCGCATTTTTGGAGGTTGCTGATATCCGGGGTGTCTGGTCGGGTCTTCAGCTCGACTTTTCGGCCCTTGAGATTCATTCGGATGTCGATTTTCATCTGATCATAGATTGGCGTGTAGATTTCCATCCAGGCTTTCTTGAGAGGAGTGTAGCGGTGAGGTGGGACGGGGACTTTGCGGAATTGGACTTGGCCCGAGGAGATTTCGTGAGCTTTCAAGGGTTGGAAATTGGGTTTTACCGGGAGTGAAGAAGAAGTGTTTTCCACCTCCATTTTCTCTAGGTGGTGGCGGCGCTGTGAAGGGTAGCGGTGGTGGAAAACCCCGCTGGACTGGGGAGGAGAAGCTGCAGCTGAGCGAAACAGAAGGAAGAGAACGCTAGGGTTTTTAGATATTAATGGGTCTTCGGTCTTGGGTTTTGACTTTTTATAATTGCAATTTATTTACGACCAGAAAATTTTTCGTGCTTTGCTGATCGGGCTGGACTGCTGGAGTTGTTCCCATGATTTTGGGCCTCGTACTAAAAGCAAATTGAAATTAATGATGTTGGTCGGGTTCCTTTGGTTGAAAATTGTTCGAGGAGATCTAAATACGAGATCATTGTTTACTTGTTCCGAACCTGACGGGTGATAGATGGTAGGCTTGTCAACATTCGGACCGGACTGGACCGGTCAAATTTTTCTGGGTATGGATAGGGAAATATTCTATTATTTGAACCCAGATTCAGATCCATTTACTCTAATAAAAGTTGGATATGGAATATAAAATTTTGACTCGAACCAGTTTAAATAGATTAATAATTAATAATTTAAAAAAATCTATACTTATAAAAACAATAATACTTCTATTCCCAAATTTTCCAAACCCCAATGCCCCAATTTAGCTGCACATCCCTCTCACTCTCTCTTCTCTTTTGCTCTGCCAGTCCACCGTCCGGTTTCCAAGCTTCCAAGAGAAGCAAGATGTTTGATTAGGGAAATGGGAAAACTCATATTTGTGACCCATTTGATTAGGGTTTAATAGACACCTTTTTCTCTCTCTTCTTTCTCTCAATCTCAAGGTTTAACTTCTCCACCACCAGCCAAATCGCTCCTCCTCTACAGATGCCTAAAAAACCTACACTTTCTAGCACATTTCGACCATTACCACTGCCACCACTGATAGGGTGTGAAATTATCATTCAATTTATGATTATTTTTCCTTTTATCCTATCCAATATTGTATTAATTAATATATTCTACTTATATTTGGTATTTGGTGCTAATTATAGGAAGGTGGAGCAAAAAGTGATAAAAAAAAGGTAATTTTTCAAGAGTTTTCCAATTCAAGATGGAGTCTACGTGGATTATTGGCGGAAGATTAGGAAATTACTATTTTTCTTAAATATTTTATTAGGAAACAATTAGCATTAGTTGGAGAAGTTTCCTGTTGCAATTAGAATTCTATCTTTGGTTGGCCAATGGACGACCGAAGTATTAGGATTTGATAGGAAATCGAATGAGGATGAGAAGAGACATTGGGATTGTGAGTAGTCACAATCGAGGACGGCCACTTGGCCTCTCTATTCATCTCTCCTTGAATTATCTTTACTCCATTGTCGAATGTTCGTGCAAGTTTTGTCAATGAAATTGCTTGGATTGTTATCAACGGAGAGTAGTTAATTTACTTATTTCTTTTATTCATTGGTATTCGTACATTTTCTAGTTTAACTTCTTATGATTATTGTATTATTTGAATATCACGGGTCCGATATTTAAATTAACCTAATAATCTATTGTCAGATTAATTGATTGATCGATTAATACTAGTGGCAACTAGCATAATTGGTCTCATGTTAACGAAACGTATGATCTAATTTAAACAAACCCTCGTAGCGTATTTATTGGTTAGGGTTGAATTTTTCTAATTCTTAATGCAATCGAGAAATTAAATCTTATAGTCGTTATTTCTTGGTTAGGAAAATAATTAACGGTCATACCTTGACTATCAAAAAAGTAAAGAAATGTTGGTTGTTTATCGCGTGTATGGTAACTATAACTAATCTATTAATGAGTAATTGAATTATCTTTACATCAATGTTCAATTGAATGGATCATGTATGAAAAGTTGCATCTTTGGTTAGACTTATATCTACTGTTGATTAACTCCTATTTATTTCCGTTAGTTATTTTATTAGTTGGATAATTAGTTATTTTTTCTAAAAATCCCTTATATGTTGAACTCAATGAGAAACAAATTTTTTTAGTCCCTGTGAATTCGACTCTACTTATCATTGTATACAAAATTTATACTTTATTTGAATAGATATTTATTATTGTACAGGTTCGACACCTATAAATTTTTGGCACCGTTACGAGGGACTGGTGCCTGATTAATTTATTTCTTTTTTAAGCTCATCTTATTTTTATTTTTATTTTTCTCTTATTAGCATTTATTCACTAGTTTATGGCTGCTAACATTCAATATTTTGATAATAAACTGGATTTTATTCCTATGAAAGATAATGAGACTTGTGCTTTTTCTGATGATCAATATTCACATTCACTTAATTTTCTTATAGAAAAAAGACTGCTGCAACCTGTGAAATTTATTATGCAATGGATCATTCAACCGGTATGTGTCTTGAATTTCAAAATTACCTGAATGCCTCAATCAATAAATTTAGAGATTTTTCACTCCAATCTCAAATATGGTATGATCCTTATTCAAACAGATATGATCAAGGATGGTGAAATAATTTCAACTTGAATTATGCAAAAGTACCAATAGGTCTTCAACATCAATATCAACAGCAATAACCATCATCCATATCAGATATATTCCTTGTAGAAATAATGAAATTAGTAACTGTTAATATACATCGACTTCAGCAGGAAACAAGAGGTTTTCAACAACAAGAGTCTTAAAAATCATCATTCATGTCAGGTATGTTTTTTGAAGAAATGATAAAATTACTAACTGCTAATATATATATCGATTTGAACAGAAGACAAAAATGAGAAGTGGAGAGAAGAAGGATGAAATGCGTCAAGAACCATCATTTACATCAGATATGTCTCTTGAAAAAATAAAATATTATTTTTAACAGGAGACACAAAGGATAATTACAAAGATGGAAGATGGAGGGTGTGAATTGGCATCTACAATGAGCAAATTGATTTCTCTAATTTATAAAGAATTGCTCTCACAGACTATCATTGACCTTAAGAAAGATGAAAATGCAATTATCCTTACAAATGACATGGAGTTGTAAGATTCTCAAGAAAAATGATCTAAAGATGTAGCTGAAAAGAGAATTCAAGTGCAAGAAATGAGACCCCATTATCAAATCGCTCAAGTGAATGAATTCAGTGAATAATCTCCAAATATGGTAACATATCCTCCATTTCTTAATCAACATTCTCTTGACTCTTATTTTTTATTTCCTGTTAGCGAGATTGACTTTATTATATCAGAAGATTTTGATAAGAATAAGTTAAAAGTGGTGATGGCAAAATATCTTGAACTAGTAAGTGCATTTCATGGAGGAGTGAGTGAAAAATTAAACTTATTGTCAACTTGTTTGGCACTATGTACTAATCCATGGAAGACCGTAGTTGTATGCTCAAGGATTACTCTATTTACAAGAGCTATCACGATTATATAGAAGATGAATCACTGAAATGAGTCACAAGATTTTATTTTCCATAAATAAACATGACAACGTCTAACCAAAGGCTAAAAAAAGGCGCTTGTTAGGAGGCAATCCAATTTATTTTAGTTGTTTATTAAATTCTATTGTCTGTTTCAATATGTTTCTCTTAGATTTTTCACAATTTTTTTGGTTTAATTTTCTATTGTGGATGATTGTAGATATCCTCCCGACATAACATGCCCGCGTCAATAGGGCACATGGTAATGTGCAAATTCTCAAGTTCTTCGTCAGAAGCATTTGGACTATCATGACGTGCCCACGCCAACCCGTATGGAAAGCTCCTATTTCAATTTTAGAGCAGATTGGCCGACATGACGTGCCCGCGTCAACAGGGCATGTGGTAACTTTCAATTCAACGAATCATTATCAGAAGGGTTCTTACTATCATGACATGCCTACGTCTTGTCCTAGGAAAGGGTAAAAAAATCAAAAAAAAAATTTCTCTTTCTTTTCCTTTTCTTTTTCCCTTTTTTTTTCTCCTTCTCTTTCTTTCACTTTTTTTCTTCTCTCCTTTTTCTTTTTCTTCTTTTCTTTCCTTTTCCAGCTGTAAGGCCGCAACCTTAGGACCTTATATTTCACTGCTGCTCATCGATTGCTGTTGTCACCGCTCATCGCGCGTGATTCTTTCTCATTCATCATGAGCCACCTGACATCTTCGGCTACTGATCATAGCTTTTATCTTCATCAGTTTTGCCATCGTGTCATTAAAGGAGAAATTTTTAAATTGATGGTGATCCTAATTTGTCAATTTTTGTCTACATTTGCACCTCTACCACCATCATTCCTCGATGCCAAGTTGCTGCACCTACATGGATAAGTTCATCAACTGGATGATTGGTTGGCCACAATTGAACCCTACATATCTTTTGCTCTTCACCCGTAGGTGTCCACGGACCCCCTCAGTTCTCAGAAAAGTTTCGTTGTCTCTTTTATTTCATCTTTTGATTCTTTATTTTTTTACATTAGGGACAATATAATATTTAAGTGTGGGAGAGTAGTATATTAGAAAAGTACAAGTGTAGACATTTTTTGTTAGAATTTTTTGTTCAATCTTTTTTCAAATTTTATCTATTTTTTGCCTATCTTTATGCAAATGAATGGTTATCTTTGATAAATGATGGCTATATTCTTAAATTTTTCTATTGTTAAGATTTTATACTTTAAGGTGTTAAGTTTGACATGGTTAAATCTAAGGATGTAACTTTGGTGAATATTTAAGATTTTGTGACTTTTGTATTTTTTGGTTAATTTCTTTAAATATTGTAAATATTTATCAAGCATTTTTTGTGCAAATTGATTCAGCCATTAATCTTAGTTCTCCGTGTTTAAGAAATGAAGCGAATTTATGTGATTTTTAATTTTAATTTGGTGTTTATTTATGAATAGTATTTGACTATACTCCGCTCGTATCATTACCTAGTAATCAGAGGTTTTCACCACAAGTGTCGATTTTCGCGTCAAAAAGCGGTGATAGTTATGAATATGTAATTTTTAAGCGATGAAAGCTGAGTAACTAGATTCCTTCATTTAGATGATGTCGAAATTCACGTCAAAAGGTTTGAATGGCTGAAGACTAAACTTTTTTCCTTAAAAGAAAAATCCAAGTGTAGGGAACTTCTTAGAAAAGAAAAAAAATTGTACTAATAGTGAAAAGTGTATATGAATATGAAAGTGTGTGAATGAGTTACTAGTCCGCTGATCCATGAGTTTTAATGTCGAGATTTTGCTTAATAGTCAAATCGTTTACTAACGAATGGTGATTGGATATTTTATATTCTTATATTAGTTAGTTATAAATTGGTAGAGTTCTTGATCTGTAAAGCTAACTGGAGAGACATTTCTTGAAGATTGCCACTAATGTTTGACATATATTTTAATTGTATCTTGGCAATAGAAGGTTTGAGCGATAGCCATTGTTTGAATTTGATTGCTTGATTTGTTGTTCTCATACTTGAGAACAAGTATGATTTAGGTATGCGAAAAATTGATAGGGTATGAAATTGTCATTCAATTTATGATTGTTTTTCCTTTTATTCTAGACAATATTGTATTAATTGATAGATTTACTTATATTTGGTATTTGGTGCTAATTATAGGAAGGTGGAGTAAAAAGTGATAAAAGAAGTGATTTTTCAAAAGTTTCCCAATTCAAGAAGGAGATTACGTGGATTATTGGCGGAAAATTAGGATATTATCATTTTTCTTACATATTTTACTCGGGAAGAATTAGCATTAGTTGGAGATGTTTCCTTTTGCAATTAGAATTCTATTTTTGGTTGGCCAATGAACGGCCGAAGTATTAGGACTTTATAGGAAACCGAATAAGGAGGAGAAGAGACATTGGGATTGTGAGTAGTCACAACCGAGGGCGATCGCTTGGCTTCTCTATTCGTCTCTCGTTGAATTATCTTTACTCCATTATCGAATGTTCGTACAAGTTTTGTCAATGAAATTGCTTAGATTGTTCTCAATGAAGAGTAGTTAATTTTCTTTGATAGTCGAAGGTCAACTTGAAAACGCGGTACCAAACATCTGTGAGATCAAATTATTTTATTTATTTCTTTTATTCATTAGTATTCAAACGTTTTCTGGTTTAACTTCTTATGATTGTTGTGTTATTTGAATATCATGGGTCCGATATTCAAATTAACCTAATAATCTATTACCAAATTAATACTAGTGGCGACTAGCATGATTGGTCTCATGTTAGGGAAACATATGATTTAATTTAAGCAAATTCTCGTAGTGTATTTGTTGGTTAGGGTTGGATTTTTTCATTCTTAATGCAATCTAGAAATTAAATCTTATGATCATATCTAGGGTTATTTCTTGGTTAGGAAAGTAATTAACAGTCGTACCTTAGCTATAAAAAATGTAAGGAAAGGTTAGTTGTTTATCTCGTGAATGACAACTATAACTAATCTATTAACGAGTAATTGTATTATCTTTGCATCGATGATCAGTTGAATGGATCATGTCTGAAAAGTTGCACCTTTGGCTAGAATCGTATCTACTGTTGATTAATTCCTATTTATTCCCATTAGTTATTTTATTAGTTGGATAATTAGTTATTTTTGTATTTTCCAAAAATCTCTCATACGTTGAACTTAAGAAGAAACAAATTTCTCCAGTTCCTGTGGACTCGACCCTGCTTACTAGTGTATATAAAATTTAATTTTATTTGAGCAAGTATTTATTACTGTACACACTCGATACCTGTCAACCACCCTAACAGAATATTCCCCAAACTACCCTTCTCTTCTTTATCATTTGCCCAGTCCCATACCATCTACCTTCTCAGACCCCACTCCAAAACCCTATTCTTTATCAGCTCATATGAGCTTTGTATTCGAACAAATCAATGCTATTGAGAAGGAACGCTCCTAGAAAGATCAAACCCTGCAGTGAATTCATGCCTAGCGCGAATTCGAGAATAAATAGCAACAACAATAACAACCCTCCACATACTTAAATCCGGTCGAGGCCGAGTTGTCAGAAAAGAAATTGGAATCGAAGAAGGATGAAAATGAGGTTAGTCATAAGAATGCTAGGGAATTGTTGGATGGTAAAATAAAGGAAGTGGAGTTGGTCTATCCGTGGCTTGAGTGGATTGACTTGATGGAGAGAATAGTGTAGCAGATTTATTTTGATCATGAGAAGAGAGATAAAGATGGTATGATGGAAACTGTGGGCTTTAATTGATTTGAAACGGTTGAAGAGGAATGATTTGATTTTACTAGGGATTTCAAGACTGTTCAGATTGCTGTTTTGAATTCTAGACGCGATCGGTTTGATATATTGAGGTCTGTTCTTGTTAATTTTCGTTGGATTTTCTTTGATATTGTGAGTGATTTGTGTTTTATCTTTGTAATTTGTTATTTAGGTTTGTGATTGGCTTTGAATGACTTTGTAATTTGATGCAAAACATGCTTTGTTTTAATTCTTGGCAAACTAGGGACTCTTTTTTTTTTTGATAGACCTGACCCAGATTCGAGACCTGTTGAACCCCGTTCCAGGAGATAGAGTAGAAGATTCGTTAGGTAGACAATTTGAATCCAGAACGGGTATACCATGACGGGTCCGGGTTTGGAATGATAAATTCTAGCCCGAATCCAACCCATTGACAGACCTAATAGGTGGTGTTCGTCCAAAATATGCATCCGATTAGTGGTGTGCATCGGATTCAAAATTGATACTTTGGAAATTTGAATTCAAAAAATTTGGTAAATTGAACCTTGTAAATTTTGACCTATTTTGTTTTTGAATTCAAAACTCCAAATTCAATTTTGCTTTGGATTCAATTTGGAATTCAGTATCCTATCGAATCCACCAAATTCATATTAAAAAAAACTAACCTAAATTAGTGAGTTAGAGGTATTATATTATTATTATTATATAATAAAATGATTTACATATATTATATATTATTATATATACAAAATTGAAATCGAATTAGGTAGTCGAATTTTGATTTCAATTTGTGAATTTGAAATCGAAATTTTCGCTTTTAAGAAGCATAGCCTCGAATTTGAACCAACTTTGCCACTTTCAAATACAAAACTCAGAATTTCTTTTTGATTTTCAAATTCTCAATTTCAAATTTTTGAATTCAAATCAAATTTAGTCGAAAATTTAAAAATTTTCAGATTTGCATACCCCTCCATCCAATGGGTGATCGGTGGATGTTTGAGGACTATGGCCCAATTCGACTAGCTACTACTCTTGTACCTACCTAAATCCAACATTTACGATGCTATTTTTTTCTACAACGATAACATTTATATAATCTAAACTACTCTATCTTATAGGAAGGAAGAGTCTAAAGAGGTTATATAATGGGATAGCAGGTTTACGGATCCTACTATAGTTCAAAGGAGTGTTTTGACACCTCCTTTGAGAATCTCCTTCTGGGATGATGACACCAGCAAAAATTTTCAATTGACATCAGCATAACATCCATATTGAAGCTTTCAAAATTTTGTTGAGGCTGATTTGTTGGGATTTCAAGAATATTGCTAGAACTTAGAAGTTTTCCTATGAAAGGGGGAAAAATTTTGTACTACCATGATTGGTATATATTGCAAAAAACAAGGCACGTAGCCACTGTAAAATAGCTTATAAGTCTTCCTAACTTCGTAATGCTAATAAGAATCAATAATTAGTTCAATCCATTGAATTATATTCTCAAAGTGATTACATGTATACCACAACATACATTACACGTATAGTACAACATACATTTTAGATTATGCCAGACTCAATCAAAAGTACTAATCAGACAAAAAGCTATTCGTTGTTTAATCACATTATCTATTTTATATGTTTAAATATAAGATGAAACTCGATATCTTCTAAGTTACAATAATAGTTAATTTGATCCCACATCCAGAGATTTCACTTCTTCTAGTTAATGCTCCTACCGATTAAGTTGGATTTCGAGAACTCATCGTATTATTATTTACTAGGGGGAGTGCCGGGCATCGCGCGGGTGTTTGGTGCTTATGGGGAAGGAGATTTTTTTATTGAACAAACAATAGTACATTGTGAGAAAAAATAAAATTTAGTATGAAAAAATAAATGATATAATCAATCAATTCACACAGCATTACAATAAAATTGTATCAAATTGAAGGTCGTTGATAATGCAAAAGGCAGAGCAACACAGAAAACTAATCTTATTCCAGAATTCCCATCGAGAGTTCTTTCTTGCTGTTGTTCCAAACCTATAAGGTTATAACCAACCCAGACCAATTGGGGTTAGGTAACACGAAAAATGCTATCTTGCAACTAGACAACGCGATAAGAGTCGCTAATTTTAGATACTAAGAACACACTGACAAAATTAAGGGAGGAACTGAAAATTGAGGGGGGGTGAAATCTAACCTCACGCTGAATCACCAGGAGTAGCTGAGATTGAAGAGCATTTTGAGCTGATTAGTATGAAACCAGGTAGAATTATCCCAATCCTAAAATGCTAATAGGGAGAAACTGATAATCAATCATTTAGGCTTTAAGATACCAACGGTTTGGCAATTGAATTGGGTATAATTAATGACGAAATAATAGGTAATTTCAAAGTTGAGCTCAAATGAAAGAGAAAACGATGAGGCAAATCGTTATAGACAAAGGCAAAAAGGAAAAACTTAACTCTTGAAACTAAAAGGGGGATAAAATGACCAACGTTTGTGACTCATAAATGCAGATTATAAATGATAGAGAAATGGCTTCCTACCATTGATAGAGAGATCGTTGGCTCATTTTCTAAATCCGATTGACATTCAAATGTTTCAGACAAAGCAACATCTCAAACGGTTATCTGTGACTGAAAAGGGGAATTATTGATAGTTAAGGGATATTCTGGTAATTACACCAACATACAAGCATATATGGGTTGTACAAAATGGAAAAATAATTACACACTAATTACACATTCCATCAATACCCAGATGACTCATCAGTGACAATTTTAAATGTATTAAAATGGGGTCATTTCAGTAAACATATCAAAATACATGCTTCCTTAATTTGTACGTAAAATTTTTAAACTAATATACAATATTTCACATTCCTAGAAAGCCCCCACCTATGCGGTTGAAATTCAACCTATTCATTGACCAAAATTCAATCTTATATAGTATAAAGACTAGGGGAAAAAGCTCGCGCGTCGTGCTGGAGTTTTGTGCCTGTAATTAAAGATGGTTAATAATAATTATTTGGTATTTTGTAGTATAAGAATTGAAGTATGACAAATTTATTATGTGATATTTAATAGAAAAATCATAAGTTACATATTGAGTCAAAATAAGATACGATCAACTACTTTGCGTCTGACGAAGTAAAATAAAAGCCATATTTATATATGCTCACACATTTTAGGGATATTAAAATCTGTTGTTTAGTTTGAATTTGATCAACCACATTATCTTGTCAAATAAGTGAGATTTGAGCAGTTAGCATATTTAAAGAAATTATTGCTAGTGAAATTTCGATTCTTACAAGCCAAATTCTTGAATTTATATTGATTCCAAAGACATCATCACGAGATCTCCACCTTGACCAATTAATTAATTATGATTTAAGATATATAACAAAGCATCTCCTTCTCGATAAATATTACAATCACGAACATCAGTTTTTGACTTAATTGCAAAGATATACAATAATTAACACGCTAATTTAATGGAGCAATTATCTCAAAAAAGTACTAAAACATCTTAATCTACTCAATTCAAGAAAATAATTAAAAGTAATGAAGTACATAATTTAGATTTGCAGCCAATAGTTTTAAGCAGATAGTTAAACATATTGACAAATTAAATGAAGTGAAAAAATTGCCTAAATGGATCGTCTGAAAATTTCCATAACTAATAGTTACAACAACAAAAGAAGTAAATGCAATCTATAAATGGAAAATTTTATAATGATAAACTTATTTTAAACCACAAATAACAATTAACAAATATGATCTCCTTCCTATCAAACTTGTCTAATATGGACAATTGAATTGAAACACTTAAAAATTATCGTACATACAACCTGCAAGATTACAAATTTCTTACAACCAAAAAGTAGATTGACTAAAGAAAACATATCTATTGAGAAAAGGTATTGCAAAATGAGGAAGATGAGTAACTAATATAGCAACATCTGAATTCAATAGGTTGCATAATTGTGGTGGAACAAAACTGTAAGTAGATGAAATGAATTTGAACATAAGAGTTACAATAGTAACGACCAAGAAACCAAACTTCTCTGCTAATTGGCATTAATTGTCAACATGTATATGTCATAAGTTTGTAAATAACTGATGAGAAAAGCTTTAGAAAATTACGAGACCTGGATGTTAATACATTAAAGGATTAGAAGGGTTTTGATATAATTCTATTAAAATGCAAGCTGAACTCAGTTGTACCGAATGTTCAATCGAATATTAAACACTGTCACATGTCAAACTTGCCCTTAATTTAAATGTCTGAAAGGGCATCTAAGTAATTATAACAAAATTAAATTAGTTATAATGAATTGTATTCAATATTTTAATTGCACTTCAAACACTTTTATATTCCCAAAATAGCCTCACCCTTACGGTCAAAATCCAAAAATCATCTTTGTCCTAAACTCATTCTTATATAGTATAAAAACTAGGGGAAAAAACCCGCGCCATGCGCGGGAGTTTAATACCTGTAAGTAAAAATAGTTAATAATTATTATTTAGTATTTTGTAGTATAAGAATTGAAGTATGACAATTTTATTATGTGATATTAAACAAAAAAAATCATAAATTACATATTGAGTCAAAAAATATAATATGCAATAAAATATAATTATAAAATACGATTAATAACTTTGCGTCTAATCTAATAGAATAAAAGATCTACTTATATCTACTCATGCATTTTAGAGATGTTAAATTTTATCGTTTAGTTTGAATTTGATCTTGATATGAGGGCAATCTATCTTATTATCTTGTCATATAAGTGAGATTTGAAAAATTAGTCTACTTGAAGAAATCATTGCTAGTGGAATTTCGGTTCTTGCAAGCCAAATTCTTGGATTTATATTGATTCCAAGGACATATCATCATGAAAATTTCACATTGATAAATCAATCAATTATGATTTATTGTATGATTTAGGACATATAGCAAAACATTTCCTTCTCGATGGGATTACAATCACAAAACATCAGTTTTTGACCTAGTTGCAAAGATATACAATAACTAACATGCTAATCTAGATGAATAATTACCTTAAAGAAGTACTAAAACATCTTAATCCACTTAATTCAAGAAAACAATTAAAAGTAATAAAGTACATACTTTAGATTTGCAGCCAAATAGTTTTAAGTAGATAGTTAAATATATTGGCAAATCAAATGAAGTAAAAAATTGCCTAAATGGAATCATAAAAAATGTAGCAAATGATTTGAAAATTACTGTAACTAATAGTTAAAACAACAAAAGAAGTAGATGCAATCTATTAATGAAAAAATTTATGATGACAAACTTATTCTAAACCACAAATAACAATTAACAAATGTGATCTCCTCCCTATCAAGCCTATCTAACATGGGCAATTGAATTAAAACACTAAAAAAAGTATTGCATATATAACTTGCAAGATTACAAATTTCTTACAACAAAAAAAGTAGATTAGTTAAAGAAAACAAACCTATTGAGAAAGATGTTGTAAAATGGGAAAGAGTAGTAGCTAATATAGCAACATCTGAATTCAATAGACTACATGATTGTAGTGGAACAAAGTTTATAGGTAAATGAAATGAATTTGAATAGATGAGAGTTACTATGGTAACGGCCAAGAAACCAAACTTCTCTACTAATCAGCATTAATTGTGTCTTAACATTTATATATCATAAGTTTGCAAATAACTGTTGAGAAAGGTTTTAAGAAATTAAGAGATTTAGATGTTAATACAATTAAATGATTAAAAGAATTTTTATGTAATGTCACTAAAATACAAGTTGAATTCAATTGTACTGAATATTTAATTGGATATCGAATACTGTCACATGTTAAACTTATCCATAGTTTTAAATGTCTGAGGACATTTAAGTAATTATAAAAAAACCAAATCAGTTATAATGATTCATATTAAATACTTCAATTACACTTCAAATACTCTCATATTTTCAAAATAGTCTCATTCTTACGATTGAAATTTTTACCCTAAATTCATTCTTATACAATATAAGGATACCAGTCAAATTTGTCTTTACAGAAGGGGGAAAAAAAAAAAAAGCGAACCTTTTTTCAGAACCCCCAAAAAAAAAAAACTTCAACTTGGGCTTACTAGGGAACTTGTCCAAAAGGACCAATACTCTGATTAACAACAAAATCAAGTTACCCACCCGCCGCATCGTTGACCCGACCGCAAAACTCACCCGTCATCGCTCTTCCGAGTCATCACTCCCATCTTCCTCACACACAGACAGACAGACACACACACATGGCTTTGCTGGGAGACGACGGCAGAGGCTACGAGCTAGCTCGGAAGCTGGAGAGCCACGGCGTATGGCGCACGTGGCTCGGCGAATCCCTCCACTCCAGCTTCGTTCACTTCCTCGCTTCTCCTTCGGCTTGGGAAGCCTTCATGCGAGCTGACTATCCCGCCGACTCCTCAACCTCCTCCTCGTCCTCCGCCACCGCCGCCGTCGATTCGCTTAAAACTAGGGCGCTGCTACACCTCCAGCTCCGAGCACGAGCTCTCCTTTTCGATAAAGCCTCAATTTCTCTCTTCCTCCGATCTCCTAATAATAATCCTCAGTTATTATCACCTTCATCGTCCTCGAATGCAATCTCGAAACTGAGTCCAAATTGTACGGGAAAATTACTGAGTTTAGAATTATTTTAAGGAATTGAGTATTCTAGTTATGTTTTGACTAATTTTATTTTCTGTTCTCAGATTTGCAGTTGCACGGTGATGATGTGTATTTCACTTTGGAGGAAGCTGCTCAACGGTCGGATAGTGTTCTTGCTTCTTCTACAAATGCGACGGCATCAAAGGTTTCATTTTGCTAAATAAACTCTCTTCCTTTTCAGAATTTCGGTTTTGTTTTCTTTATTTTCTTTTTCTCAATTGTTGGTTGATTTTTGAAGTCAAAGTGATGAAATTAGGAATATGATTGAGCGTTTTTCCAGTCAATAGATTTCCATATGTAAGATTATGGGATGATATTGCTAGATAAGTTGAATTTCTCATGAATTCTTGGATAATAGGTGTCAAATGATGAGGATGTATGATCACATTTGCCAGAGGTGTTTGAGTTATAAATTTTGTTAACGTAAAATGAAAATGGTTGAGTTGTTTTTGTTATTTTTTGTTGAGAAGAGAATAAAATTGCTTCTAAAATCTGAAGCATCTAATTTTTTTTCGGAGATGTCATTGCCTAACTGAATGGAAGCTGAAAGCAAAGCTTGAATTAGCTTTTTAGCCACTGTTTGCTCAGAATGGCTCGTCAGGAAAAAAGAGCTTTTATCATGTCTCTTGAAGACTCATGTCTGAGTATCAATTTATAAATGCCAACCTTAGAGCTTTAGCGTTATCAAAAATGCTTTTTAGTTGGAAGGGTTAGATGATATTCTAATTTTAAACTTAATTGGGTGATTATAGTTGTAATTTCTTGGAAATAGAATGGTCGGAATTTAGTCAAAACTCTCTCTCTCACAAACAAGAAGGTTATGCACTGACATCTGCGATAAACATTAGAAGTTTTTTCGCTTTTTTTGTTCTTTCTTTCTTTTCCTCTTTATGTTCTCATTAATTTGTTGGTTATTTCCTGATGTGAAAAATTTGTTCTGGTTAGAGCATCTTTTTTTTCTTGGTCAAATCATCAATGATGAAGTACCAAGAGGCCTTCCCCGCCCCCGCCACGCCCTGGGGATTTTTGTTCATTTTGTATGCACTCCTTTCTACCAAGTTTGGCTGACAATTCGTTCATATTTTGTTGCACCAATACTTTAACTCAGCTGAAATTTATTTCCAGAGCTTATGAAGTTTAGTAATTAGGTCTGCTTGCTAAACTTCTCATCGCATTCTATCTGGTAGTAGGAGATTCTATCATTCCTGTACTATGTGTATTAGAGTTGTGCTTTCCTTCGTAGGTTATATTCTTTTCTTTTCGTGCACTACCACAAAAAGAAGTTTTTCTTGTTCATGCTTGACTTGACATCATGCATTGGTCTTTTTAATTTAATTTTCTTCTCCATTTCTACTACTTCACCAACTTATTTACTCTTTTCTCTTTTCAGAGCAAATCATCTTTTGGTGTTGGATCGAGACACACTGAATCAGAAATTGGTTCTTTGCCCCAAAGGTTCAAGTTCGATGAATTACCTGAAACATGGTATGCTCAGTTTTTTGAGAAGTATAGAGCAAGTAAATCATACAGACTATCCTTCGGAGATCAGGAAACAGAAAAAAGGACTCCTGAACATATGTATAATTATCTTAGGGTTGCGGAAAATCACAAGAGAAAGAGAGTTGCTTTCAAGGTAGATCAGAACATTGGTGTTGGCAATTCCATGTTAGACAGCGGGTCAAACATGCTGTTAACCTCAATAGTGGAGGACAACAATGCACTTGATGATGAAGCACCGTTTTTCCCTGAAACTATGTTTAGTATGAATTGTGTTCCAGATAGTGCTGTCTTGCAGAAACATAGAGTTTCACTGAACGTAAAAGTGGAGTTCAATGGGATTCTAGACACCTTACCTCAGATCGTTACCAAGAGTCCTATCATGATTGAAAGGCTAGGTATCAGACCAGAATACCTAAGTATGGATCCGAAAGGAAATCAAAATCGTGGAAGGATTGGTTATGATGGGCGTGGGAAACTTCTGGGTCAGGAGCAAGCATCACAGCTATCACAGAAAGTGATAGCTCGTTTCCTATCTAAAGTTGGTTTTGAAGGTTCCTCAGAAATGCCACTGGAAGTTTTGTCTCAGTTATTAAGCAGTCGTGTATGCAAATTAGGTTGTACATTAAAGCTACTTGCTGATAGCTACAGAAAGCAATGCTCAGTCATGGAGTTGTTAAAGATGTTCCTTCACACAACTGGATATAGGTGAACATCAATCCTTGTCACATCAGATTGTACAAAGTCTTATATTGTCAATTTCATAATTGTTAATGTAAATGGTTTCTTGATTATACCTGAATGCTGATGATGCTCAATTATGCGTACTGAATTATGCATCACATTCTAATTTTTGCAAGAAATATAAGATCTCCCTGAAGCATGGTAATCCAGAATCTGATAGTGTAAACTTTCAGGGGAACAAACTTTTGGTAGCCAATTTACACATAGATTTCTATAGCTTGCAAATATTGATGCCATGCTAGCAACCATATAAAGAATGAGCGGTGAACTTAATGAGTAATCTGCTTGATACGGTAATTATTTTTGTTGACAACATTTTTTCTTTTCAAGTTTATTTCTAATGCATTCCCCCATGTTGCCTCAACAGTAATCTTGTGGTACTGTCTGAGCTTGTGAAGGATGCTACCAGGAATCCTGTACCGCAAACTCAGCAACAAGTACAGGGATTTCAGTTGCAATTGCAATCACAGAACCAAGGACCCATCCGGCCATCGCAGCAGGTGTATAGAATATGACACCATGTTTTAGTGTTACAATTAACTTTCTGGGAGATCAGAGGACTGTCCATGGTGAAATTTTCATGCAAGTTGTCTTGCTACAGTTTTCAAACCATCTTTAAACTCTAAAAGGCAGTAGTAATAAGAAATTGGCCAGTAAGTTGTAGTTGGCTTAGGTGTATTTGTCGTCCCTGACATTTATTCCAAGGCAATTTATGACTATGCACATGTAGGAGAACTGTCATTTGTGGAAAAAAGGCGTACGTCTGCCCTTTTTTGGCTCATCTTTTACATTTTTTTTTTATTTTGTGCTCCTTATTTGGTCTAATAGTAAAGGAATTTGGCTGAATAAATTAGTCTGCCAAGTTTTACTGTTAGCCTCCTTGTAAACGTAGTAACATATTCTTCCTACTAACAGATTCCAAGGCAAATGCTTCCTCAGCTTCAACAGATGATTAATTCCCAGAATCTGGCTTTTCAGCAGCATCAACAATGGGAGAGAATGAGAAGACGACAGCAGTCAACACCTCGTCCTGGTATGAACATGAATATAAATATGGACAAGGATAGGCCTATGGTGGAAGTCAAGGTTGAAAATCCATCTGATTTCCCAATGGACAATAATACCTTTGCCACAATCAATTCCCGGCATTCCCAGCTGCAGCCGTTTCGTCAGCAACAAATCGCTGCTATGACATCTTTCCAAACTAGCAATCAGTTCAGGCCCATGTCTTCGCCTCAAATTCCTCAAATGCAGTCCCCGTAAGGAACTTTGATTGTTGAATACTAGCTAGGATGTGACAATATCTCTACTAACATGTGCTTCCTTTTTAGGAACATGGGGATGGCTAGGGCTCCTCCTGTAAAGGTTGAAGGCTTTCAAGAATTGATGGGTGGGGATGCTACACTTAAACATGATTCGGAAGAAAACAAACTAACATCACCGGCCAAATAGTATAGCTTTGAGTTTAATACCTTCCGGCATAGAAGGTACTATTTTAGAAGTGTTCTTGCTCGTCAAGTTCCAATGTGCAAATTCTACTTAAATCTAATGTGTTACACAATGACAATTTCTGAAAAAATTTTGAAAATGAAATTGTTATGCTAACTTTATTGATTCTCTCATGTTGGTAATAGATGCCTATGTCCATTAAATACTGCAAAAAATTTACTAGCGTTATTTATTATTTTCTTTCTTTTTGTTTGTGTAATTAATCTCAGCTTTCCTCCATTAGTGGTAGGATACATATGAAGCATATTGAAAAACATAATAAGTGTTCTAGAGGAATGTCCTTTCAATACGTGGCCCACTTGACTTTTGATTCATGGCAGAGAATGTATCACCCGGAAAGAATCTATTATTTGTTTTCCATGTTTTCACTTTTGAAAAAGTATATGTAGTGTTGTGTGGAGTCTGCTGCTATTCGTCGTTTGTGTACTCATGTGCTTGCTTCATTTGTTTTTGTCTTACTGTACTTGGTTCTCGAAATGCTAATGGGAAGATATTGTGAAAAGATATACCTTGAAGTAGGGGTGCAAACGAATCGAGACTCGCGAGCGACTTGATTCAAGCTCGACTCGAGCTCGAGCTGGTCGAGCCAGAGTCGAGCTCGAGCTCAAAACATTAAGCTCGTTAGTTCGCGAACTCGAATATATATATATATATATATTTTTTATTTTTAATAGTAAAATTACATAAATATCCTTAATATTTTATTAAGAAAAAATATTATTTTATTTATTTTTTTGAAAATAAAATAATTATTTTTTATTTTTTTTGAGCTCGAACTCGGCTCGAATCGAGTCGAGCTCGAGCTCGAGTTTGAAAATTACCAGCTCGTCGAGCTCGAGCTAAAGTTCGAGTTCGATGAAATTAAGTCAAGATTCGACTCGATAAGGCCAAAGCTCAACTCGGTTCAGCTCGTTTGCAGCCCTTGAAGTGACCTCTAAATTAATTCTCAGATTGTTTTCGAATCAACCATTGGGTGATAGCTTCTGCATTTATCAAAAGAGGTGTGTGACAGCTTCTGTTGCCATATAGGCACATTGTATTATATAAGCCAAAGCTTTAAACTCGTATTGAGTTGTGGGTTATACTCTCGGGGTGCAATCAGGCTCCATGAGCAGGATTTGGTGTGCCCAAGCTCAGCTCAAAAAATAAATGGGGCTTTTGGGCTCAGGCCTAGGTCAGAAAGCTCAAGCTTGGGCTCAGATCATATAATATGAGCTTTGGGTTCAAGTTCATAATTAATTACATAATTATATATAATATATTAATGTTTATAAATTATTATAAATTTGTATATAAATTATTAATATTTTAATGTTATAATATGTATATTTATAAATTGTATATATTATTCAATATGCAATTAATATATATATTTATATATATATAAAATTATAATTATACATATGAATGGGCTGGGCCTCAATCGGGCTTGAGGCTAATGAGATTCAAGTTTGGCTCACATATAATTTGGGCCTATTATGACCAAGCTCTTCCCAGCCCGATCAAACACAAGGCTCATTGGGCTTTTGCAGGCTAAATGGGCCGGGCTTGGGCTAACCGGGCCCTGTTGACAGCCCTTTACACGGCAATATGAGAGGCATTGTTTTAACTGATTATGGGTTTCTTAGTGATGTTTACTTGCTTAACACTTGACCCTTCTGTTTTCAATATAATCTCAAATTTATTTTGGAAATTGGCAACCTTTACCCTATGTTAGGGAAAAACAGCATTGGATCAGGAATGCCAGGATAATATATAATATACATAGCAATACATTTACGACCAACCCGAGGTACAATGACAATCTTGAGCTGTACACTTGCGATGCTGACAATCAACTGTGCACTTGGACTAATGCCTGTTACGTTTGTCTTTTGGGATAGCCTGTAACATTTTGTGATAAGTAGCTTGCAATTACTTATTGATATTGACATTTTAATGTTTTGCTCTTAGGATAGATGAATTTATAAAGGAAAAATATTTAGAAGATCCAGAACCACCTCTGCAATGTGGAGTAGAGAATCTGTGACTCTGGTGCATGTCAAGATCAGATCTCGGATTGTGTTGATTATCCTCCATAAACTCAAGAAACTTGTTGACTTGAGTATCATGTGGCTCTTTGTTTCCAACTACACTCATTTCTTTTGCTTTGTTTCTGAATATCTGTCCCTTGTCTTCAACAGTGATCAACCTAACTGTCTGGCCCACCGAGTTTCTTGTGTGTGACCCATTTTATACTCACTTCTGCACAATTCTATTCCCAGCTGCTTGGTCAGGCCTCCTCCTGTAAAGATCAAAGGATTCCAAGAATTGATGGGTAGGGATACCGCACTGAAGCCTGATTTCAAGGAAAATGAGTTAACTTTGCATGCCTCATAGGATAATTCAGTTAAATACCTTCTCGTATAGATGTAAAGGTACCATTCTTTGATAAGTTTTCCCACTCTTTTAGTTCTATAGCATAATCCTACATAAATATTAGTGTTTGTTGTAGAATGCCAATTTTGTAAAAAGATTTTACAGATGAAATTATTGTGCTAATACTTATTGATTCTGGGTGTGGGCTGTTGTGCCATGAAGATATTCGTCTTTTGTTTCCTATTGGTATAGTGTTTTTTTAGTTGCTACTTCAAAGTTCTAATAATTAATATCTAGAAAAAATTAGTATTTTCTTAGTTGCTATTTAAAAGTTAAAGTAATCATACACTAAATTAAAGTGATATACTTGCGATTGTTAATATTAGGAAAGTAAGAGTTAGATCACCGTAGGACATTTTTACAAAAAAGAAATTAAGGGGAATTCGTTATTTGATGTTTAAAAGTTATACCAGACACTAATTTTATATTAATAGGCGGCATGCTAATATAAAGAAACGAAGAGTTGAATTACTACATGGCACTTTCATAAAGAAAAATTAAAAAGAAAAAGAATTAACTAGTGATAAACATATTGTGGGAGGGGCGCAAGTTGATCAAATTTGTTGTGAAAAACTTCAAGTTGATCAAATTTGTTGTAAAAAACTTACAGTCGGAATTAGTTCTTGGGTTTGTGTTGAGTATCCTCCAAAAGCTGGCTAATTCCTTAGATTATAGGTAAAAAAAAAAAATAATCCGCCAAGTGTACCTCTGACATGGGTGTTTCTTAATATATACGTGCCGTGCTGACTCAGCACGACCGCATAATAAATTTGATTTTTTTTTTTTTTTGGAAAAAGTAAGCACGGTCAAAAAGCCAATGCTTGCTTGAGGCTGTGCCCAGTCAGCACGGCTGCAGAAGACAGTTAAAAAAAAAAAAAAAGGTGTCAGGCGCCTGCTTTCTGCCCGTGACAAAGGCCGACAACGCCATGTGAAAATTAGCCATAACGAGGAAAAAAAAGCTTCGGATATGAAAACAGAATTTTGACACATAATACCATAATGAGGAAACTGTACAAGAAAACAGAGCAAATAAGGGAAAAATAAATCAGCAAAGTAAAGAAAAAAGAGAAAGGAGGCTCAGATTTGCCTTTAATCAGACAGAAAATGGCTCAAGCCCGCCATGGCTGCAAAAATCACTAGTAGTACTTGTGATTCTTGCCCAGCCAAGATACGGGCTTAGCTCAAAAATCTAACTAGGGGCAAGAAAGAACCCTCCATTCTAGGGGCAAGAACCCTCCACAAAACTCCCTACCTCCCCCACAATTACACTGCCTCATTCTAGGGGTCCTCCTTCTACCGACGCCTCTCGATCTGAAAAAGCTGATAAAGCATGTAGAGACCAAGGCTAGTTTGTGAGTTTAGGATAGAAAGGAAAAGAAAGAAAACTCTAATGAGGATTGAGGTGAGAAGCGAGCTTGTTGAATATGGATTCTCAACAAAAAAAAAAAAAAAAGAATGGAACTTAGTTAAGGCTCAGATCCGTCATATCAGTAAGGCAATGAGGAAGTAAACCGCCATCACTGCAAAAATCGGTTGCATGTCGGAGAGAACCCATACCAGATTCTCCTACTTCTGCCATCCGAGTTGCCCAACCAAGATACGGGCCACTTTGTCTCAGTGCCAAAATTTCATTTGCTCAGAGAAATTATCATCATGGTCTCAAATTCAGTCCTCCGTGATCTTTCTTTCTTTCCTTTTTTTTTTTTGGGAGTGTTTGGAAGAGCATGAATATTGTGGATTGATGATGAGGAACCAGAAACAGACCTCGCACTTCAATTCGTCCATGGATCCATGGCTAGAAAACATCTTCAGTTTCTGCAGCTGAAAGGTTGTTGGCTTTGTGGAGACTCGGGGGCAAAAAACAGAAGAAAGTCACTGGCTCAGGAGAGGGGCAAACCCCCTTAAGAAAATCCCATATCTTTCTACAACCTCATTTCTTTGCTCCGAGTCTGAGGACAAGTTCTGAGGACATGCTGACTGGGCAGTCTGCTCCTAGTCAGCACGTCCGCACCTGACTTACAGGACCGTGGCAGTCTGCTTCTGTCAGTCGTGGACGTGCCCAATCAGCACGTCCGCGACTGACACCTGCTGCCACCCGACATTTTTACAGACGTCTGCAGTGAAAAACTGTGCTGTCGTGCTGAGTTAGCACGGCAGCTATAGAATGAGAAACATTCCATGTCAGAGGTGCATTTGGCGGTTGTTTTTTTTTAATGTAAATATTCTAAGAAATTAGCCCCAAAAGCTCAAGAAATTTGTTTATGTAAGCATCATGTAGTTCTTTGTTTCCTGCTACTCCGCTCATTTCTTTTGCCTTGTCTCTGATTATCTTTCCCTCTTCTTTAACCATGATCGATCTAATTGTCTGGGCCACTGAGTTTCTCGAGTATGACCCATCCTGTCCACTTCTTGCCACTTCTATCCCCAACTGCTTGTCCTATAGAACCCTAGCATTTAACCCTTGATCCAGCAGAAAGGGTAACATAATAAGTGGATGACCAAATGCGAGTCCCTCTATAGTTGAACCCCAACCGCAGTGAGTCAAGAACCCGCCAATGGATTCATGACTCAGTAGCTTCAACTGTGGCACCCAACCTTTCCATACCATTCCCCTTACCTGAACTCTCTCTTTGAACTTATCAGGCAACTGAACTGATTCAGATTCACTGAAGCCGGGTGGCTTCCTCAGAACCCAAAAGAAAGGCACCCCTGATAGCTCAAGAGCCAGCTCGCTGATATCTGTTTGACTGGGTGGCACTTCGCTCCCTAATGCTACATAAAGTACAGAGGCTCTGTTTTGACCATTGAGCCATTCTTTGATTGGAAACCAAGCTTCATCATTCATCTCATCATCAATTTTGTTGTCAATTCGGGAATGGGGTGGCACTAATCCCAGAGGCATCACTGGAGTGGGATGTATCTCATTTAGCAGCTTCAAGCAGTGTCTTACAATAACAGCGTCTGAATCCCTGGTCATCATTCCAACTCGGTATGCATCCGAGACACCTGAAACGTTGGGATTAACAATTCGCAGAACGGAATTAGTTTCATGGATCTTGTAAACCACTTTTGTTTGAAAAGCTACCCACTTCGGCGGGACCATGAAGTCTTCAGCCTTGCTTCTTGGATCTGTGCCATTAATCAACATGTCTGATGGTCCAAGAAAGCCCAAACACTAGGTGAAGAGGTGATTTTCGGCCCGCAAGAGCGAGTCACCTCGAATGGAGGAGTATCTTTACCTTGGGCAACTCTCTTGGACGAAGTCACCTGCTTGGATAAGAAAAGGGGCTAGATCCCCCGGTATAACTTCGAAACTTAAGTTAGTTCGGATATAGAGAAGTAGGAAAGCAATGAGTGGAGATAGTGTTCTACCAGAAATTGGTCATCCCTCTCCTTCGGAGAGACGTTGGGTATTTATAGAGATTCACCTGGAGAGAGGGAGACTACTTGCACAGGTTCCCAGGGATTTGACATGATGGAGTATCAAGTTGATTTGACCAGTCTTTGTGACAGGATGTGGCCGGATCTTCACCAGGTTCGAACGGCATGTCAGGGTGTCAGTCCGCCGGTTGTCAGGTGTCAGACGTCATCTTCTACCCTCTGCAGGCATTATTAATCAGCCGCCACCTCGGCGACCGACCTGAAGGTCTAAGACGAGGTGGCAGTAGAGTATTGACCGCCTGGGTGAATAATGTGCCGAGGTGGTCCTTCAGGATGTACCATCGGATGAGGTCTCGGGAGATCCGAGCCGAAATGACCATCCTCACTAAGCCCCCCAAGCTTCGAGGAAATCGAGGTCGTGGTCTCCCGAAGTCGTTACTTCCCGAAGCTGATAAGCGTGTAAGACACGAGATGCAGTAATCATGACTGCGCGGATGGGACTACTGAGGGATCGACGCGATGGCTGCCAGTCTGAGCGGCAGGTGCATGAACAGGGGCGAAATCGGAGGCAGACGAACAGCCTTTTCATTAATGAGGAGAGAGAGAGAACGCGCCTCTTCACTGTTCCCCTGGGTGCCTATAAATAGGTCCCCTTTTTACCGTTTCATTCTTTACCAAAAATCGTGAATCACCTCAGAGCTCTGTTTCTTCATCTTTTCACTTCGGCAATCCTTCTAAACCACATCTTCTTCGGCACTCCTTTCGAATCACATCTTCTAAGTAAGTTCACTTCTTCCTCTTCTGACAATGGCTAGAACAGCTCGTACGCATAAAGAGACAGTAAGGCCTGACCTCACCCAAGAAAGGACCGCGTCTGAGGGCGGAGGCACGGAGGCGTCTCACCGAGCTGAGGAAGGAAGTGCCGAGGCATCACGCCGAGTTGAGGCGGCTGAGGTGCAGCCCGAAGAGATTGAGGTCGAGCCCGATGTCCTATACAATAATGACCTCGGGACTGAGATCCCTAGATACGAGGGAGTACAAGAACCTTCCACTCCTCTGAACGTAGCAACTCTCAACTACGGCCAGATGCCGTTCTTCACTAGTGGTATGGGACACGCCTCAATAGCCGAGGTGGTCCGCAGGTATCCCTGGAGAAGGGATTACAGCATTTATATACCCCAGCCTCATCAGTCAGCTGCACTGCCACCAAAGGGCAGAGTGGCTATCTACCAGGAACAGCTGAAGGCCGGGCTCAGAGTGCCCACGACGAGATTTCTTCGGGATTGCCTGAGGTACTGGGGGGTGAGAATCACTCAACGCACCCCTAACGCCATCCGCATTCTCGTCGGCTTCCAGCTACTCTGCCGACATCAGGAGATAGAACCTTCGGTCAACCTCTTTCGCCGCTGTTACTCACTCAAGAACAGCGGGAGTGAAAAAGGATGGTTCTACTTCGGAAACAAAGTTCCGAAATTGGTGGTTGATGCTCCGAGCTCAATAAAAGAGTGGAAGCAAAACTTCTTCTTCGTCTCGGCTGATGACTTCCATCGCGGATTCTGGTGGAGGCCTCCCACCTCGATCAAAGAGACATCTTCAGGGAAGTTAGAAGAGCGTAACTTCCAGAAGTTAACGGGGTCGGGCCTCAGGATAAACTGCTGGGATTTCCCCGAAGTGGTGCTCGTGGAAGGCGGGATTAGTCGAGCCTTGACGAGCTCTGATCAGCCCGTCTTACTCTCGACTAGGCTTCACAGACCTTGTATTTTTCCATTTCTTCCCTTTTTGTTTATCTTTCTTGAATTCTAACTAACTCTTCTTCATGCTTTGCAGTGACGAAGATTTCCGACCTGATAACCTCGGGAGATGTCGAGGTGGTCAAGAGAGCTCCCAAAAAGCGCAAGGACGCCGCTAAGCCCTCTACCAGGCCGGCTAAGAAAACCGCCACGGCAAGAGACTACCGCGAGCCTGCCGTGATGATCGTGGGCGAGGACTCGCACACCTCGGCCACTCCAGGAGGTTCCCGAGCCTCGACGATTCCTGTGGGAATTCCTTCTCGCGAGGTCACAATTGCCACTCCCCCCCGAGGTCAGGGTGTGACTGTGTTCCCAGAGAACCCCGTCACGAGGTCATCTTTGTTCAACCTCCACCACGTGCCCCACAAAGCAGCCGAGGAGGATAAGAGGCACCCCGGATCACATTGGTATCCGGAGTGGGATATTAACGTCAACGATCGTTGCAAGAATCCTCTGGTGGCTCAGGAGCTTTTGGTGCACTCGGTGCTGCCTCGAGACAGTACTTATGCCAGAAAGCTCTCCGCAAGGGAGCTGATGCAGAGCGCCTCGGTGTCGTGGGCTTCCACCACGGCCTTTTTTGCCGAGATGATCCAACGGTATGGAAAGTTCATGAAAAATTATGAGCCTCCTGCCGAGCTCAAGAAGAAGATCGCCGATCTGGAAAAGAAGCTAGAGGCCATCGAGCTGGAACGAGACGAAGCCGACGCGGTCAGGGAGAAGGCCGAGGTCGCAAACAGCTCCCTCGTAACTGCTCTTGACGAGGAGAGAAGGAGGAGAGTTGAAGAAGAACAGTCGACCAAGGAGGCCATCAACGAAGCCGGGGTCACTGCCGTGGAGGCCTTCCGGAAGTCGGAGTCATTTACTCGTGACCTCGGCGAGCTCACCCGGCCGAGGTTCATGTTCGAGTATACCTCAGCCATTAACAAGGTGGCGTCCTTTCTTTCTTCTGAGCAGCTGCAGTCCCTTCAAAGTGCTTAACACTACAACGAGGACGCCAAGGAACTGTGCGACCGCATGGCTGAGGGTATCCAATGTGGGAGAGACCTAGCCGAGGTGCGTGTTGAGTTCAACAAATAGCTCCAAAAGTTCGATCTAGATGGTGACAGCGCTGGAGAGGACCAGGCCGGCGGAGGAGGTGAAGGACAGCAAAAAATCGAGGCAGGGGGCGAGACTATTGGAAAGCAGGACGCCGGGGCAGGAGGTGCTTAGAAGCACTTATTTTTGTAATAGAGGGCCGAGGTCATGGATAGCCTCGGTATTTTACTTTTGTCAATGGGGCCGAGGTCATTTACAACCTCGGCCTTTACTTCAATAAAGTTGACTTTTTATCCTTGCACATTTGTGCCTTCTTTTCGATCGAGTTCAGTTTTCTTTTGACTACTGCTTTGTCCCCTTATTTGTCACTTGTAATGAAATAAGAATGAGTGAGAAATAACTTAAAGAAGTGAAATTTAAGAACACGTACCTTTCAAGGGTGATACAACTTAAGGTTTTCAGCGTGCCAAGTTCGGGGCACCCGAGAACCATCTCGGTAAGCTAGTTTACAATATCCATTTTTGCTGGACTCAACAACACGGTAGAGTCCCTCCCTTTTGGGGTTAAGTTTCCCCTGGGGTTCAGCTCGGCTAATCGAGTTCTTCCGGAGTACCAGGTCTCCCGGACTGAAGCTTAGGTGTCTGACTCGAGCATTATAATAACCAGTTAGGATATTTTTATAAATAGCAACTTTGGCCGCGGCCATATCGCGTTTCTCTTCGGCGAGGTCGAGATCAACTCGTCGCTCCTCTTCGTTGACCTCGGCAGCATACGCGGCCATTCGCGGGTTGGGAGTGATGAACTCGGCTGGGACGACAGCCTCGGATCCATAAGTTAGAGAGAACGGAGTTTCTTGAGTTGCTGATCTCGGCGTCGTTCGGTAGGACCACAGCACGCTAGGAAGCTCTTCCATCCAGGACGATCCAGTCCGGTGAAGCCTGGTTTTGAGACCATGAAGGAGAGTTCGATTAAAGTTCTCAACCTGTCCATTTGCCTGAGGGTGTCCAACCGAAGTGAAATGTTGCTTAATCCCCAAGTTTTCACACCACTCCTTGAAAGGATTATCTGCGAACTGCCTGCCATTATCCGAGATTACCACCCGGGGCAAGCCGAAGCGACAAATCACGTTTTTTCAAAAGAATTTCTGCACGGCAGCCCCGGTAATGCTTCTCAGGGGCTCAGCTTCAACCCACTTGGTGAAATAGTCCACGGCCACCACCACGTAGGCATAGTTGCCTGGAGCCCTGGAGAATTGACCAATTATGTCAGTTCCCCATTGCTCGAATGGCCATGGCGAGGTGATGGGGATCATAAGGTTGGTCGGCTGGTGGTGCTCAAGGGCGTGATGCTGGCAGGAGGAGCAACTAAGGACCATGACCTGGACATCTACTCTCATGGTTGGCCAGAAGTATCCCAGCAACAGGGTTTTCTTAACGAGCATCCTGTAGCCGACATGAGCACCACAGAGTCCCTCATGTATGTCTTGGAGGATTCTCCAGCCTTCCTCCGGCGTGATACATCGTAGCCAGGGGCCGAGGTAAGATCTCTTGTATAAGAGGTCTTGTAGGAGGGCGTACCGAGCTGCTTTTCGTTGAAGCTTCCGTGATTCAGCTCGATCGTCTGGGAGCTCACCCCGGCTGAGAAATCGAACCAAAGGCCCCATCCAAGTGTCCCCGGGATAAATGGGATATACAACCTCTCCTTCGTAACCCGACTCGACTAGGACTTCTACGAGAACCGTCTTGTTCAGGTCGCCAAAAGAAGTAGAAGCGAGTCGGGAGAGAGCATCAGCCCTCCGGTTCTGTGACCGCGGTATCCTTTGAATTTCGAAAGACTCAAAGTGCGCCACCAGCTGGAGGACCTTAGAGAGGTAACGATGCATCACCTCATCCCTGGCCTCGTATTCACCCAATATCTGGTTCACGATGAGTTGGAAGTCACTATAGACCAAGATGTGTGCGGCCCCGAGTTTTCGAGCTAGTTGTAAGCCGGCTATGACAGTTTCGTATTCGGCTTCATTGTTGGAGGTAGCGAAGTCGAACCTCAGGGCGTACGAGCACACATCTCCCTGGGGGTCTTCGAGGAGCAAGCCTGCTCCACTACCCTCACTGTTGGACGATCCATCCACGTGTAGAATCCATTACTGGAGCCCTGCGATGGCCACTTCAGCTGTGACCGGGATGGTAGTTGGGATGGGTTCTTTCACCTCATCAAAGGTGAGCTCGGCTAAAAAGTCCGCGAGAGCCTGGGCCTTAATTGCCGTGCGAGATTCATAAGAGAGGTCATATTCCCCCAGCTCAATGGCCCATTTGGTAAGACGTCCCGATGCTTCAGGTCGTGTCAAGATCTGCCGGAGTGGTTGATCAGTCCTCAAACAGATGTGGTAAGCTAGGAAATAGGGCTTGAGTCTGCGGGCTGCATGGATCAGGGTCAGCACAAGTTTCTCCGCTTGTGTGTATCTTGTCTCGGGACCTCGGAGAACTCGACTAACGTAGTAGACGGGCATTTGGACTCCTTCCTCCCTTATCAGCACGGCACTCACGGCTTCGACCGCAGCAGAGAGGTATAAGATCAACTTGTCCCCTGGACGAGGTGAGGTGAGCGTGGGAAGGTAGTGAAGGTAGTCCTTCAGCTGCTCAAACGCCTGTTGACACTCTTCAGTCGAGGAGAAGTGGTCAGCTTTCTTCAAGACTTTAAAAAATGGCAGGGCCTTGGAAGCTGACTGCGATAGGAACCGGTTCAGGGCGGCCAATCGCCCCGTCAACCTCTGGACATCGCGGATGCACTGAGGTGGAGACATCTCCTGGATGGCTCGCACCTTATCCGGGTTCGCTTCTATGCCTCGTCTTGAGACGAGGTAACCCAAAAATTTTCCCGAGGTGATCCCAAAGACGCATTTCTTGGGGTTCAGCATCATTCGCGTCTTCCGGAGAATATCAAGGACCTCTTTCAGGTCGGCCAGAAAAGCAGAGGTCGTCTGGCTTTTGAGGAGGATGTCATCCACATAGGCCTCAACGTTCCGGCCGATCTGAGACTTGAATGCTTGGTTGACCAAGCGTTGGTAAGTGGCTCCGGCATGCTTCAGCCCGAATGGCATGGTAGTGTAACAGTACGTGCCGCGGTCAGTGTAGAAGGCCGTCTTCTCCTGGTCTTCTTGGCTCACACCAATTTGGTGATAACCTTTGAACGCATCCAGGAAACAGAGGATCTCGTATCCCATTGCCGAGTCTACCAAGATATTAACCTTGGACAATGGGTAACAGTTCTTGGGGCAGGTCTTGTTGAGATCGGTGAAGTCGACGCACATTCTCCAAACCCCCGTATCCTTCTTGACCATGACCGGGTTGGACACCCAAGTTGGGTATTGGACTTCCCGGATTATTTTAGTGGGTAAGAGCTTGTCCACTTCCTCACCGACAGCTCGGCTGCGCTCAGGGCCGAGGTGCCTTCTCTTCTGTTTGACCGAACGGACTTGGGGGTCGACGTTCAACTTGTGCATCATGAGGTGGTGCGGGACTCCTTGGACTTCTTCGGCGGCCCAAGCAAAGACGTCCCGATATTCTCTGAGGAGGTCCACCATACCTCTTCGGACAGGACCGGGCAATCGGGTACCAATGCGAACTGTCTGATCAGGCTTCGTGGGGTCCACGGGAAACTCTTCCACCTCATCCCTAGTCTCCAGCCTCGGGACCTTCTCAACTCGCTGAGAGTCGATACTATCTATTGAGAGGATATTTGACCTCTTCTCGGGCCTCGTTCCGGAGATTGAGGGGGAGACCGCTTGTAGAGTGGCGAGGTAACACTCCCGGGCAGCGCAGACGTCGCTACTGATTTCGGCCACCCCTGCGGGGGTAGGAAACTTAAAGCTTAGGTGGTAGGTAGAGTACACCACCCGCAGAGCATTAATAGTGGGTCGACCCAAGAGCAGGTTATATGGGGAGTCAGCCTTAACCACCACGAAATTCACTGGGATAGTTCGGCAGCGGGGGTGGTGCCCCACGGTCACCGTCAGGGTTACCATTCCCTCGGGGTGCACAACGTGCCCCTCGAACCCTACAAGAGGGGTTCTCACCGGGGTCATGTGCTCCCTGGCCAGTTTAAGACTTTCAAAGGTGCGAAGGTACATGACGTCAACTGAACTTCTCGGATCTATGTAGACCTTTTTCACAATGTAGTTGTTGGTGAGGACTTCAATCACCAAAACTTCATGACTGCTGGAGGCAGCTGGGACGGGATCACTGGGTCCATAGGTGATCATCTCAGACAGGCGAGAACTCGACTCGACCTGATCCGGATTGGCCTGCCTATAGGTCCTCTTTCTGGAGTTCTGACTATCCCCTCCCGTCGGACCTCCGGCAATGGTGTTAATGACTCCAGCGATATTCGGCCCATATCCCAACCCATGTCCTGCAGATCCGTCTGGGGGAGGCCTTTTCGTCTTTCTGGGATCCTCAGGGGGTCGGCAACTGCTTCTGGTGGTCCGCCGCTCATCTCGGCGCTGGTCACCTCGTTTGTCACGCCGGTTTTCGTCGCGTTGGTGGCCTCCACCTCGGCGGATGAACTGTTTCAAGTGCCCCCATCTAATGAGGTTCTCGATCTCCTTCTTGAGATCGTTGCAATCCTCAGTTTCGTGACCAATGTCACGGTGATACAAGCAGTAGAGGTTCGAGTTCCTCTTGTCTCGGCTTCCAAACATCCTCGGTGGGGCCTTCCCGAGGTTGTTTTGTTCCATTACGGACAACACCTGAGATCGGATAGTATTCAAAGGAGTCAACTCGGACTCGGGAATGGGTGACTTCCCCTTGGATATCCTGTCGAACACGCTGCGGCGGTCTTGGCCAGGACTTCGGAAGCCACTTCCCGACCCCACTTCAGTTTGGCCAGCGTCTTTTCCCTTTCTGGGATCAGCCCTTGGGCGAGTGGTTTGGACCTCTTTCTTCATGCGGTGGAGGTCTTCGGCCTGTATGCCCTTTTCGACATTCAACCACAATTCATGCAATGTGCGGGGATACTTCTTATGGATCCCCGTATTGAACTCTCCGACAACGAGTCCATGGGTAAAGGCAGCGAGGGTTACCTGCTCATTGGGGTCAGGTATCTGAACGCTTTTCTCATGGAACCTCCGGACATACGACCGGAGTGACTCTCCCGGGTTCTGCTGCACGGTGAGCAAGTAAGCCGAGGTCCTGGTCGTAAGTCGGGAGGAGACGAACCGGTGGAGAAACTTCTTCACTAACTCACCCAGGGTCGAGATGCTTCTAGGTTCTAGGGCCCAGAACTATTTTTGAGCTGTTCCCCGGAGGAATACTGGAAAGGCCCGGCATATAACAGGGTCTGGAATGCAGTATAGGCGGAAGGTCGAGATGAAGGCATGGATGTGATCTTCGGGATCACCTCGGCCGTCGTAAGATTGTACTGCAGGGAGCTTAAAGTTAGGAGGGAGCCTTTCCTCGTTTATGTCATCTGTGAATGGTGGAGCCCTCATGCAGTCCACCCCAGGTATTCCCAAGGGCCGAGGCTCTTCCTCGGGTCGTCTCCCCAAGAGCCCTCGAGAAAATGCCTTGGTCAAGGAGGCTACCTTAGAGGTGGCCTTAGAAAATGCTCGCTTTGAGGCACTTCGGCTTAAGCGCCTCCCATCAGATTCTTCCTCAGACGAGTCCTCAGGAGACCCATCCGACTTCCTCTTAGAAGACTCGGCCTTTTGCTTGCCTTGTCTTTTTAGGCATCTTCCCAACTCCTCAAAGATGTTGGGGTTCTCTGTTACGAACTCGGCCATACGAGTTATGGCTTCTTCGTTCGCGGGCTGAGTCCTTGGGAACTCATGCCCTCCAGAGATATCTTCATGTTGAGCTGCATTGCTTTGCTCAGCCTCTATAGTGAGAGCTTTTCTGCTCCTAGAACGCGCAGGCTTCATTTTCTAATGTCTTTGCTTTCCCACAGACGACGCCAATTGAAGAGGTGATTTTCGGCCTGCAGGAGCGAGTCACCTCGAATGGAGGAGTATCTTTACCTTGGGCAACTCTCTTGGACGAAGTCACCTGTTTGGATAAGAAAAGGGGCTAGATCCCCCGGTATAACTCCGAAACTTAAGTTAGTTCGGATATAGAGAAGTAGGAAAGCAATGAGTGGAGATAGTGTTCTACCAGAAATTGGTCATCTCTCTCCTTCGGAGAGATGTTGGGTATTTATAGAGAATCACCTGGAGAGAGGGAGACTACCTGCACAGGTCCCCAGGGATTTGACATGATGGAGTATCAAGTTGATTTGACCAGTCTTTGTGACAGGATGTGGCAGGATCTTCACCAGGTTCGGACGGCATGTCAGGGTGTCAGTTCGCCGGTTGTCAGGTGTCAGACGTCATCTTCTACCCTCTGCAGGCATTATTAATCAGCCGCCACCTCGGCGACCGACTTGAAGGTCTAAGACGAGGTGGCAGTAGAGTATTGACCGCCTGGGTGAATAATGTGCCGAGGTGGTCCTTCAGGATGTACCACCGGATGAGGTCTCGGGAGATCCGAGCCGAAATGACCATCCTCACCAGGCGCTGATAATACAAAAGAAGGATTTCAAAATTCCTAGCTTAGCTGAAACTGGTCCAGTCAGGAAGTGAATTCTCCAAGAATTGAGTCAGTTCAGGTTCAAGCCCATCATAGGCTTTCTTTAATAGAGACATTTGATCTGTGTGGATGTCCATGGTGGCCTCAGCATTTTTTGGTAGTCCTTCAACTTGGGGCAGTGGTATTTTAACAAAGGTGATGGAAGAAACAAGATGTGGAGGGATTTTTGGGAGGCGTGCGATGTTTCTAGGGGTGGATATGAAGGTGACTCTGTGACCCCTTTGAGCAATGAATTTAGAGAGTTCTAAAAATGGGATGAAATGCCCAAAGGCCAGCCAAGGCAACATCACTACTAAGTGCAACTTGGACTCGTTGGCCATGGACAAATTCAGGGCTTTAGGAAGACAGATTTCAACTTGGGGTATTGTTTAAGTTCCTTTTCCTCAAAGAGTTCTATGGTATTACATAGTTGTAGACAGCATGAATCACGCCTCACTGTTTGATGACATCTTAGCACAATAATTTGTTGACATTTATTAGATGTTGGTGGTCGATTATTGGGTATGTATTACATTTACTGACACTAGAAAGATCTGAAGTTGGTGGTCGATGTTGACATATATTAACAATTTCTTTTCTTGTTTTCTTCCGCTAGATTGTCAGCAATTGTTTATTGAGAATCTTTTCATGACACTAGAAAGATCTGAAGTTGTCTGATGGAAAAATCAGTGTGTTCCGCGGTAAGTTGTTCTTGTATCTTATTCCCCGGGATTTAATGGGCGTTTGCTTTCGTGATTCATTTAGCCAAAGGAATGATTCAAATGAACAAATTTGAAGGCGACCTGTTTATCTTTTATTTAATATTTTTTTTTCTTTTAATACTTGCACTGGACAGCTGCTGCATGGAGCAGCAGATTATGTGGAGTCGTTAATGTGTTGTTGAAAGTTGAATATCAAAAACCCCTTCAGTTTTAAGGCAGCAATACATTATAGTGATTCAGTCAACATAATTAATTGAAGTTATATGCTTGTAGATCAAGAATGCAACCAGAAAAATTAAATTGCACAATGGATACTAGTGCACTGATTATTGTACAATAATACTAGTGCCAAATTTTACAAGATAGTACTAATTCTTCTCATGTGGATTTGCGCACGTTCTTTTCCAAGTAATCTACAAACCTCTGTAAGTAGCCGTCGTGCAGCTCTCGATCTCCAAATACTGCGCTAATTTCTTTTGCTTTGCCCCTGTAGGATTTTCCTTCATCTTCTTCCATGATCAACCTCACCGATTTGGCCACTGAGTCTCTCGTGTACGATCCATCTACCGGATTTCTTGGTATTTCTATGCCCACCTGTTTTTCCTCCAGAATCCGAGCAACCAACCCTGTATCGATGACGAACGGCAGCATGATGAGTGGATGACCAAGCATGAGTCCTTCTATACTCGAACTCCACCCGCAGTGAGTCAGGAACCCACCCACTGAGTCATGACTCAGTATGTTAAGCTGAGGTGCCCAATTCTTCCAAACAATACCCCTTCCCTCGACTCTATCCTCGAACCCCTCTGGCAGCCCAGATGGATTCCTTAGAGCCCAGAAAAACGGCACCCCGGATAACTCCAGCCCGAGGGCTAACTCACCGAGTTCCAGTTGACTCATGGACACCTCGCTCCCAAATGCCACATAAACCACCGAGCCTTTACCTTGACCATCCAACCATTTCTTGATTGCAATCCATGACTCGTTGCTTTCAAGGCCGCTTTTTTCCACCTTGGGTGGCATCAATCCCAGCGGCATCACAGGCCGTTGTTGCAAATTTTCAAGCAAATTTAACCACTGGCCTTCAAACTCGCGGCAATGTCTCACTAAAACGACGTCTGCACCCTTTATAACCGATCCAATCCGATACATATCCGATGCACCCGAGCCATCTAGATTACTAGCTCCCACAATCCATTTACTCTCGTACAGCTTATAAGCCACTTTACTCTCAAATGGGATCCACTTCGGCGGAACTATATAATCCTCCACCTTACTTCTGGGATCAGTACCGTTGATCATTGCATGAAAAGATGGTCCAAAGAATACCACAGTTGAGGCGCTAACAATACTGAAGAACGATCTCGCTATATTAAGCTTAGCCGCAATGGGAGGTAACCAGTATGGAGCAAAGTCGTAAATAATCCAGTCCGGAGCTGAGTCTTCCAAGAAACGAGTCAAATCGGGCTCGAAGCCATCATAGGCTTTCTTGAGAAAGGCAACATCAAGACCGCCGAGGTCTACCGTGGCCTCCACATTTTCTGGTAGCCCATCAACTGGGGGAAGTGGGATTTTTATGAAAGTAATAGAAGATGCTAAATTCGGTGGGAGTTTAGGGAGGCGATCGATGTTTTTGGGGGTGGAAATGAAGCTAACTTTGTGACCCTTTTGAGCTATGAACTTGGAGAGCTCTAGAAAAGGGATGAAATGGCCGAAGGCTAACCATGGGAACATGACAACATGTAAGCTGCCGGATTTGTTTGCCATGAAATATTGTCGGAACTTTAGAACTCTATTATGGTTTTTTCCTCCTTGCCTGCAGAGTGCACAACTTGCTGAAATATAGAAGCTGGGTGGTACGATGGGTGGACCAACCGACCAATTGATTCGATTTACTGCCTTTCCAGCATCACATGTTGTTAAGGGAAAATGAGTGATGTACAAGTCACTGTGTTAGAATAGATGTTAAAGGCAAAAAATTTGTGAAGATGTTAAGAGTAGAGATTCGATGAACCAGCTGTTGAGCCGGGCGGGAGGAACCGGCTACATGTTAAGGGAAAAATTTTGTGAAGATACTAGAATAGACATTTGAATTTAGAACCTCATGCAAGAAAGTAGACTACAGTTGCCCCCAGAATAGCCACCCATTTGTTGATGATTTTATCCTTCTTATATTATATGTTAGACTTTTATTCTTATTTTATCTCTTGAAAACAAATTCTATTTGGAATCTTTTAATAACATTTTATTATTCCTCAAGCTCTATAAGTTATGAAATTAACTTAAAAAATAATATGTTACACAATTCATTTTAAAGATAAATATCATTCTTAATAAACTTTTGCACTTAAAATTCACAAATAAACTAAATAATTACATTTAGATAAAATTTTATACTTGAAATTTGGTATATTACTAATTAAATTTAGGTTGTTAATTCTTATAAGAATTAATGATTCTATAATAAATTAGACTAATCGAGCATTTATTATGGCATAATTTATAATTTCAACCATATAAAAAATTATGAGACATAATATTTAAATATATTTAGTGACCCACCGGTTGAACCACTCACCCATTAATTGAACCAGTAACCCGTGGACCCAAAATTTTTTTTTTTGAAAGGTTCATCCCCGATAGGTTTAATAACTATGCATTGTTGATCTTTTTGGGAAGTTGAAAATTTAGCAAAATTGTTCTCTCTAGCTTTTTTATGTGTAATAAAAATTCACTTCTTGTAATATATTATAAAATAATTCTTTCTTACTAGGTAACTAGCATTTGCTAAAATTTTTTTTTGGGTAAGACTAGGATTTACTATATTTGGCTATAACGCTTCCTAGAATAGCTATAGATCGATTTTCTTTTCTATTTAACAATGAGTGATGCATCTATCTTCAAATAACGTCTATTTTTTGAGTTTATTTTAATGCGAATTAGATCAGATCGTATCTTTCTTGCATGATCTTGAGCAAATGATTGCATGGCAGTTGGCCCACCAACTGCAGGGATTTCGGATTCTAATTACTATATATATCAATGTTTTTAAACCCGAACTGAAGTGTGAACCGAAAAATCTTCTGGTTCACAGTTCGACCCAGATTCAAATATTTAATAATTTTTTATTCATTTTAGTATTAAGAATTTTGAATAAAACTAAAATATTTATTTATAAAATAAAAACTTAATAAAAATCGATTGAACCTCTCTATTTTTACCGATTCAATCGGTTCTTGACTAATTTTGATTAGTTCAATTAATTCTTTGATTTTTCAATTGAATCGGATTAGAGATATGGCTAGTTTGCAGTTCAATATGTCGAACCGGTCTGATTTTCAAAACATTGATATATATAGTATTATGTCAATATTAAGTTGATGACTGTAAAAGTCGAATCTATCGGAAAAATAAAAAGATTAACATTTGCTTCAAATGTTCTTGAATTATTAGCAAATGTAAAAAACTCCTCCATCAACCATATACCTGGTTGCATTTTACCTTCTGAGTTACTTTTATAAGTACTTTGTCCCCTTTCACATTATATTTGGACAAATCTATATCTTTTATCTTAAGCATCATTATTTTTCTTTTTTCCCTATAATTTTCTTTTAGATTCTTCCTTTTTATTTTCTTTAAGCATTGTTTAAATCAGTATACTAGATTAGTCAAAACTTGTTTATATCTTAATTTCGTGTGTCAATGTTTTAGAAAATAAATTTATGGTATACAAGATTTTTTTTCCAAATGTTGAAGTCAATGTCATTTAAGAAATTGAAATATTCAAATATATAAGAACAAAATAGAGATATTGATTAATCAATTATTACTAGTATCAATAACAAATAAAAAAAAATGAACTACTATTGTTGTTTATTCTTATCTTTTGTTTCACTGCACATATAACTTTTCTTTCTTACGTGATATATAATATGTTAATTTTGTTATAAATAGTTGAATAGTTGTGAACTCTAATTGGTTTATAGGTACTTAAATTGTTGAATTACAAGATTAACACACTTTATGTTACAAGCTACATATCTTTTGCAATAACAAAGAGTTTATGATGAATTATTAAGAATGAATTTAACAAATAAACAAATTAAAAAGCAATTTAAAAATTTTAAAAAGTTTGACGTAAGTCTTTCGTCCCTGGAGGGAAATATTGGCTAGTTCTATGAGAGAAGGGGAAAAAAGAAAGGGGAGTAAAGGAAAAAATGAAAAAAAAGAATAGAAAAAAGAAAAAATATAAGATAGTACGGATAGTGTTGTTCAAACATATCGTTCAAGGGGGCAAAATGCTTATTATTATAGTTTAGAGGGTAAACTACAACTGCATATATAGTTTGTTTGGGGGGGGGGGGGGAGGGGGGTTTGCATTTAACCCTAAATAAAAATATGAGATGCATAATGAAGAAAAATCGGATAGCCATTATTTGGCCAAAAATAATTTTCTTGCGTCACAAATATTTCCAACACATCTTTTTATCTTTCCAACCACCTTTTTATCTCACATACATCACATCACAAAAAGTATTATAATAATTATTTCAAATAATCTCCTGTCCAAACACACTCGCGATCTTATCACGAAATGTGGTATCATGCGAGTGCATAGAAGGATTGGATCATGTTGTGTCATCAACAAGTATTTATGTAATTATAAACGTTCAAACCTAACCTAGATTATTTATAGGTTTATGTGTCAAAATCACATGATAAATTAACGTCAACAAGGCAATTTCTTTTCGTGAATACATAATTTGTTTGGTTAAGTATTCTAAATTCATATTTGTTGTGAGTCCCTATAGACCCTCTATATAGTTAAAAAACAAAAAAGGGCACATCTACTAGAGTTTCCTATATTATATAAGCAGAATAGCGTCTTGAAGAAAATCTATCCAATCTTTGAATATTTACATATCATCCATAATTTGAGCACACCCAAGAAGTAAGAACTTGTTTATTGCAGATCGAAAGTCAGAATAATATATATAGTTTTATTCAAAAACTAAAAAATTTTAATGTTTTTAACTAAAAATAAAGAAACCCTAATATCTTGTAACTACAAAATTTTAAGTTGAGTCAAATTGCTTAACATATGCATATTAACCGTTCTAGGCAATATGTTTTCCTGTTATAATCAAATAAACATGCTTTTCGTCATGTTTCTTGTGTTATTTAGAAGTTTTAAACAGCGTCGCGGAGGGCAAAACCCGAATAGGATTGTAGAAATATAGCATGTTAAAAGACCAAAAGTCCAATAATTTGACTCTGAGTGCGCAAAGTCCGTTGGAGTCGAGACGTTTGAACAAATAAAGGCTAATGGTGACGATCCATTGTTTGAACAAAGAACTTTGTACCAGTATATGACTTCGTGAATTATCGATTTGGTTTTTCCCACGTCTTTTTTTTTATTCAAATTTATCAAGGCTGGCCTTTTAGCCTATGCTACATGACATATCACCCTCTAGCAAGTGATTAGCACCGCTATATAGCTATACGTTCACCATGACGTACATTGATTTTGATGGGATCAACAAAAACCCCGCATGAAAGGGCTATAATTGGTTTATTTGCCGGCTTATGAAAGTTGCTCGAAAATTTTAGATTTATTTGTCAAATGCTTGCTTTCGTCAAGAAAATGTTAGAAAAAAAAAAGGGCTATAATTGGGATGGACTTGCTTCCTTTGGTGTACAAAATGAAGCATAATGTATTCTAGGACATTTTTGAGGAGAAGATTGAGATAGCGTCCGCAGAGGTTCTTGCGTCCGCTTTGATTACAGGCGGTAACAGTGATGGAGGCAGTGTGGGGGTTAGTGGAGGGCAATTGACCCCACCATAATCTCCATATCTATGTATAGAATTATGGTTTTGTTTCCACACTTAAATGAAATTATCCCCATTACTCTTCAATAAAATTTAAAGTATTAGAGGATTGTCCCCACTAAATTCTTTGTATCTGCATATAAAATTGCAGGCTTGGCCTCACACTTAAATGAAATTATCCTCACTATCCTTAAACAAAATTTAAAATAATTGTGTATATTTTGTTTGTATCTCCTATATCAAATAATTTAACAACAACTAAAAAAAATGACACTACCTTGTCTAAACAAAGAAAGAGATTCAAATTACATTTATTCTTTTTTTAAATCTATTCTAATATGCTCCCAGTATAGAAATCCATTTGAAAATTTTTAAACATTTTTCACAACACATTGGAACTCACAAATATTGCTCATTTTTATTTCATTTTAACAAAAATCTAGAGAAAATTTTTAGAGTTGTGAGTGGAGAAGTGGAAGAATCCTTTTGATAGGGCATAATTTGTTGTTAATTTTATGATTAATTTCCCTCTTTGTTCTTGCCAAATATTGTTTTAATTGTTGAAATGTACTTATATTTGGTATTTGGCTCTAATTACAGGGAGTGGAGCAAACAAGTGCTAAAAAGGAGATTTTATTGAGAAAAATACTCCACACATGGGAAGTTCTAAAAGGAAATACAAGCGGGGCTCCACAGGATGCTACAAAAAGGGATTTCCTCTCTTTATGCTGAAAAGGGTGGACTTGTACTAGGAGTCTGACGGGTAGAGAGGAAACTAAAAACAAGGACTTTAGCAAAGCACCAATTCTTTGGCCCTTGGACTCTCAATTGAGTGGGGACCACTAGCGATAGCATTAGACTTTCTTTTGGCTTTAGAAAGGGAGAAAGGTACAGGCGGCTATAATGAATAGTTTTAGCTTAGCTTTTGGCATAGTTTAGTTTTTATTCTTTCTTGGTTCTTTTGATGGCCTGGACCTCAGTTAAATTACGTGGAGATTTTTCCATGAGGCGTGGCTAAATTCTTCTAGTCGAGGGGACAACTGATGAATTGGTTCAGCAATTACTGTGAGATCTAAACCACTTTTAATTGTTTTTCTCATTTATTGGTATTTATATGTTTCCTGCTTTTAATTGTTGTAACCCTTATGTATGATTGATTAGTGCGCAATAATTAATTATTCAAATAGGTTATTTTGCTAAATAGGGGTAATGAAATCTGTAATTGTTCGTTATCTCTATCTCAGTAGCAACTGGCGTAATTGGGTTTATGTCAGGGGAACATACGATCTAGCTTAAACAAACCCTCGTAGCGTGTTTGTTAGTTAGGATTGGGTATTTCTAATTATTAATGCAATCTAGAAATTAAATCTTACGGTCGTACTTAAGATTATTTTTGGGTTAGAGAAATAGTTAACGGTCGTACCTTAACTATCGAAAAACTAAGGAAAGGTTGGTTGTTTATCGCATGCATGACAACTATAACTAATATATTAATAAATGTTGGAATTATATTTGAATCGATGATCAGTTGCATGAACCATTTCTGAAGTGTACCCTTGGCTAGAGTTTCTCCAATTATTTCTTTTAATTAATTATTTTCTGCAGTTAATTTATTTAGTTAGCATTCAATCCAAAACCCCCCATACTTTGGACTCTAAAAAAAACGAATTATCTCCAGTCCCTGTGGGTTCGACCATACTCACCGCTATATACAAAATCTGTATTTTTCTCGAGTAGATATTTATTATTGTACAGGTTCGGCACCTGTCACCTTTATTAGGGATTTGACATTTGAGAGATACTTTATTTTGTTGCTAAATTATAGACTAATTATACGCATAATTTCATGCTTTGTTAGTTAAACATATTTTTTCATATTGTAACTAGTAAAATTTTATATCTTAATTTTACCCTCACTAAATTTCTTTTCTAGCTCTGCCCCCGAGGCGGTAATTGTTTGTTCAGTGGGGAGGTCTTTTCTAGTTCAGTAGGGAGGCTGGGGTTGGGGAAAAGGAGAGGAAAGACCGACAACTGAGGAAATACTAAGGGGGTGCTTGTTTCATGTTCTAGAATTGGAATTGGAGATGGAATGATATACAAAAAATCAGTATGGGTTCGAACCCCTCGTATCATTCTACAGACTGGTGCTTGGTATAAACATAGTTGGAATGGCATCAAAATTAATTTTTCATTTTTTAAATTATTGTTCTCTTTCCTGGATTGATAATCATGCCCACCATCAATTCGCAAGTTGAGGGAATTCAATTCGTGAAGAACAAGCCTCAGCTATTCAGCCATCTTCCATGCGTAAGAACAAACTAGCTAAAAGGCCAAAAAAAGGGTCAACAAAAGTTGCTAAGCTAAAGGCTACCCAAAATTCCTACGAGAAGAAAAGTCAAAATCCTAAGCTAAAACTAAAGAAACGGAAAAACTAAGAGGACCAGACAGCCCTCTGCTGTGCGGCGGTTCCCCCAGGGGGAAGAAGACTCTCCACTTCAACCCTGCGTTCCTCCTTTTAATGTTGCCCTCTGCGAATTACCAAAAAGGACTTGTATCTCCTTGTTCAAAAAATGTCCTCGATTGCTTGCTATGTGAACTCTTTCCCGATAACTATCAAATTGGCCTTTATTGTGATATTTTTGTTCTACTCCCTGAAATAAATATAAATTACGAAAAGTGAGTAGAATCTAACAATTAATTCACATCAGGTCAAGTACTAGGGAAATTAATAATAAAATAAATGATAAAATTGCAACCTATCACCCACCATCGGACCACCACTGAATTACTACCAATCCAAATCTTTTTTTGGTTCTTTGTTTAACAATTACCAACAAAAACTCATGACTAATCAATAAAAGATCTGGATGTTTGTCATTTTTTTCCCTTTTCTCAAAAAATTGCAACCAGAACTTTCAGACATTCGCAAAAAATTTTCCAAACAGAAACGGCAAATTTCGTTCTCTGCTAAAACCTGTTAGAATCACCATACAATGTAATCAAGTTGGAGCCCTTCACAAAGAGAAGAGAACTTAAGAGATCGATTGTGATGGGGAAGACGATTTGATAGCGAGGGAGGAGAGGAAAAGGTCTACTGGGGCGATGGGAAAGTGACGGACATTGGGAAAAAAGGAGGGATTTGTCAGATGCCATGGAAAAGGAGGAAAATTGGAAACAAAGTAGGATGGGGTGTTGTTAGATGTCGAGGAGGAGGGAAAAGTGGTCAGAAACAAAGGAAGAGGGAGGAGTTGTCAGATGCCATGGGAGAGAGAGGAGTGTTGAAGGCAAGTGACGAAGGGGAGGCTTGATGGTGGGAGAGGGAGAAAGGAAGTATTTTATCAAAATATTTTATCTTTTATTTATTCATTATTGGAAATGAATTGAGGATTTTGAGTGATTCCTCCCAATTTAGTCAGGAATCATGAATCCCCAAATTTTTGGATATGATTCCAATATTTCAATTCCTATTACAGTGTACCAAGCACTAAGGTTCCGTTTGATAAAATTAAATCTGAATTTTGAAATCTGAATATTGAAACAATTAATTTGCTGAATTTTAAGCACTGAAAAGAAATATGTGAATGTCTGAATTTTAAAGCTAAACTTGTTTATACTGTTTGATAAATATTTATAACTAAATGTTTAATAAATTTAATTTGACAATTTTGCCCTTATATCTTTTCATTCAAAAAATAAATAGAACCTATGATTTAATTAGTTTAAAATTGTTAAGTGTGAAAATGATAATATTTATTTTTAAATCAAATTAATATAAAATATGAAATATATTATATGAAAAATATGAAAAGATGTGAAAGTCATTAAAAAAGGAGAAAAGAGAAACATAAACCATTAGATAGAGAATATCAGATTGTTTAATTAGATAAGAATTTTGAATCTAATTAACAAACAAGGGTATATTTGGTAGATAAGATAAGGTAGTTGAAGTAATTCTACTGATTCTTATCAGAATTAAGCATTTAGGCTCCGTTTGATAACACTGAATCTGAATTCTGAATACTGAAATAATTAATTTGCTGAATTTTAAGTACTGAAAAGAGATATATGAATGTCTGAATATTAATGCTGAATCTATTTATACTGTTTGATAAATATTCATAACTTAATGCTTAATAAACTAAATTATACAATTTTGCCCTTCTATCTTTTAATCCAAAAAGGAAATAGAATCTATGATTTAATTAACTTAAAATTGTTAGGTATGAAAATGACAATGATTGTGAAGAGCAATGCATACAATGACAATGTTTCTTTGTGTGGGAAAAGAGTATGATTTCATCGTTTTGATAATGAAAAAACGAGCTTTTAATACTCCAAAAGCACGTTCAATTACATTTCTCAATCTTGCATGTACTTGGTTAAAGCGTTTTTCTTTTGATCTTAGACGAGAAGCATTTCGAAAATCAAACAACCAATATCTAATATTTCGATATGGTGTCATAAAGTCACGTGTGTATGGATAAGCTGCATCACATAAATAATATTTATCTGCACAAAAAAAATATCAAAATATAAATGTTTGTGGATGAAAATTACTGCAAAAAAATATTATTGTTAAAAAAATTTTTTGAATAGAGAATATCAGGTTGTTTTGTTTAATTAGATAAGAATTTTGAATAGGGAATATTAGGTTGTTTAATTAAATAAGGATTTTGAATGTAATTAACAAACAGGGATATATTTGGTAGATAAGATAAAGTAGTTGAAGTAAATCTCTTGACTCTTATCAAATTAAGCATTCAGCTACGATTCTTGTGCTGAAAAAATACATACAAATTCAGCACCACTTAATAAGTTCAGCAGGTGAATTTTTATTTATCAAATACCCGCAACATCTGAATGTCTGAATGAATTCAGTTTCAGCATTTTTTTATGTTATCAAACAGGCACTTAGTTAGGATTCTTGTGCTCAAAAAGATAAACACAAATTCAGCACTGCTTAATAAGTTCAGCAGATGGATTTTCATTTATCAAACACTCAAAATATGTGAATGTCTGAAAAGATTTAGTTTCAGCACTTTTGTATGTTATCAAACAGACCCTAAGTATTAGAATTATCGTCATTCCCGTGCCAAAACCCTTAGGGTGGGGCCCAAAAAAATGGGACTAGGAGTCACGCAGTAAGTTTTGACTTCTAAAGGACATTTTTGGTAATAAAATAAGATGTGGTGTGGCAGTATGATTATAGTTGTGGCAATATTAGCCGCCTCAGGGCTCAGACCATGGCACCAAACTCCATCCCCCTGCAGTTGCACGTGGTTTGTGCTAGCCTACATCATCCTCTGCATCCACTCTATAGTCTATTTTTAGACGTCTTTCCTTAAAATTGTTGTTGATCTCATCAAAATCAACGTCAAGTCACAGTGAACGCGTAGCTGTACAGCGGTGAAGGAAAGATAGAACCCACTGATTAGCAATCCAAACGAGTTTTTAATTAATTGCATCGAAAATATATTATTTATCTTTTTCAATCACTTTTTTATCTCACATAAATTATATCATAAAAAATATTACACAATTTTTTCAAAATATTATCTTATTAAAATAATCTCTTATCCAAATACTAGCATTGTCAATGAAATCCGATCAACTCGAGTTCGGCTCGAAAAAGTTCACTGAACCTAAGTTTTAATTCGATCAGACAAATTTCGAACTTAAATATTAGGGCCAAACTAAATTTGGGTTGAGTTTGAATCAAACTAGACTCAAATTCAATTAAAGTCCAATCCATATATGAGTATAATCGCATATGTAAAATATGTATAATAATATCTATAGTTAATAATTATACATACTACGACATAAAATGTTAATGACTTATATATGAATTTATATTAATTCATAATTATAAAATATATATTATATATAATTATGCATTTAATTATGAGTTTGTACCGAATTCGATTTGAGCTTGAAACTCATATAATAGCATGAGCTAAACTTGAGATTTTAATTTGAACTCAGAGCCCGAAAGTTCGAAACACAAAAATTTGTATAATTTATGAACCAAGTTTGGGCTTGCTGAACCTGACCCAAGAAATCTAATTAAAACCCCTGACAAATACTTATAAATCTGGATTTTGTAAAAAATTATTTGAAAAAATAATATATTATCGACTATTTGGAGAACAATAGACACAATCACAAGGATGGATTCTGCCATCTTGTCTTTGTTCTTGCTTTTGACTAAGTGAATGGTGGGAGTGGTTTATGTGGGGGCTAGGGACTTAAACGGTCATTAGAAAAATTGTTTGGATTGATTTTTTTTTCTATTTTACAGGACATAATTTTATTTGTTTAGAATGTAATTCACTTTTAATATATTGTAATCATAGAATAAAATTTTGTGGATGTCACATATGATATTAAAATCGATGTAGAAGATATGATATGAATCTTAACTTTTTTTTTGTCAAATCATGATCATAAACCTTTCTGGACGATTGTACAAGATGTAATGGACATTCTTAGTGAAGGAAATGATGTAATTTTAGTAACAATTAAATTAAAAATACAAAAGAAAATCCACAATGGATACATTTTTTTTAATCAAGCAAAGCAAAATATCTACCAACTAGATAAGAGAACAACTCAAGTTCTTCATTGATGCCAAGTGTCAAGGTGTCATTGTAAGAAGCAATTTTCGTTTCTTTATTTTGGCCATTAAAGAGTGAGAAATGTCTATTTGAGCCTTGGTGTCCAAATTCAAAGGCTTAATAGTTCCTTACTATTTAGGGGCTAATTGGTAAAAATGATTTAATTATTTTCATTTGTTCCTTTTGTTTGGTTTTTAATTGGTGGGAAAGGTCAATTGAATCCTTTTATGAAAACTAGCTCTTTAAATAGTTGTTAACTATTTAGGGTTATTTTTGTACATTTGAAATTATTTCTTTCATAATTTTCTGATCAAATACAAATAGTTGTAGACTATTTGTGGGCCCTTTTATCACATGGGCTGTTTTTGGATTAATTAAGATAATGGAGTCAGTCTTATTAGTATAACTCATGTTAGACCCGTTAGTTAGTGAAGCACCATAATTAACAAGTGGTTAGTTTAACACTTAGCCCTAATGATTCTCTATTAATCATCATTTTTGGTCGTTGTTTAGCTTTCAGAACCAGAATTTCCTTCCCCCGTCTTTCGGTGAGATAGGTACCTGTAAGTCTGCAAAATCTTCACTTTTCTATCAATTCCTCCAACAATTAATTGTACTTCCTTTTGATTGCAACCCAAAAAATCCTCCACATACACGTGAAGATTTCTTTTGCCCCCAAAATCAGTTCAGTGATACTTCTTTTCCCTCAAAATTAGCTCACTTTAGGGATGAATCCGGTACCAATTTATCAATCATTTTGGTACTTGGTTTGAATTTAGCACTGAAACTCTCATCTTTTCCCGGTATTTGATTTGAAGTGATGTTTACTTTCAAAAAAGAATTTTTAATCATGTATGGTACAAGTACAGAAAATATAGGTATGTTTCATTTTCCTCGCGTTAAAACCCTATCTTCGGGCGCTGCAGCCGATCAGCAATCAATCTCTCTATTCTTCTGGATTTCCACTGTATCTCAGAGATGAAGGTGGTCACCGCATATTTGTTGGCCTTGTTGGGAGGAAACACCTATCCCTCTGCCAAGGATATTAAGGCCATCCTTGCTTCCGTTGGAGCTGATGTTGATGATGAAAAAATCGATGTGCTTTTATCTCAAGTGGATGGTAAGGATATCACAAAGCTGATTGTAGCTGGTAGGGAGAAGTTGGCTTCAGTACCTGCTGGTGGTGGTGCTGGTGTTGCAGTTGCTGCCGCTGCAGCTGGAGGTGCTGCCGCTGCACCTGCTGCTGAGGATAAGAAAGAGGAGAAAGTAGAAGAGAAAGAGGAGTCCGATGACGATATGGGCTTCAGTCTTTTTGACTAACGAGTATCAAAGTGCTGGTCTTTTTCATTTAGAAGTTTCGTTATGTTTTTGTTTCTGTTTAGTATTAGTTGGTGTCCCTGATTTTGCTTAGGAAATGAGTGACAGAGATACGACATTCTTGTTCTGAAACAAGCTTTTTTTCCATCATATTGTTGCTTAAAAAAAAAGGTATGTTTCTATCTTCTTTCCTTCTATTCTGAACTGCAATTTTTCAGTTTGAATGTTGTTGCCTTCTATTAATTGCCTTCTGTTAATTAAAGACCGCCATGTGTTTGATGTTATGCATAAAAGAAACACTATGATGGTAATTTTGTGGATTAGCTTATGTTTGCTTTTCCTTTGTTTTTAATTTCAAATGTTGCATGATGATTTTAGTTGTTTGTTATGAATTGGAAGCTAGATTTACATATGTCTTTGCACAAATTAAATGAAGCGTTAATAATTCAGCAGACTCGCTAAATACTCCAAACGAGTCGGTCTTCTCAGGTACGGATAGCTTTATGCTCAAAACATTTGTTTTCAGACCAAATCAAACACGCTACTATTATCGACTATTCACATCACACTAGCACGTAGCGAGTTTTGGTTAACCATTTATCCAATTTTGCCGCTTTTAGTTTCCCGTTTCAAGTTATATGGCACAAACATCTTTTAAGGCTCGTATTGTATTCCGGCATTGGACACAAATGACAAACAAAAAATCTGCTAAGCAAAGGCTGTGATGTTTGAGCAGCTTCCATGTTTTATACTACTCAATTTCATTTTCTACACTAGGGAGGGACAGCCCGTGCGACTCGCGGGAATTTCGTGCTTGTGATTCAAGATAATTAATAATTATTGTTTAATATTTTGTAGTATAAGAACTGAAGTATGATGATTTTATCATGTGATTTTAATAGAAAAATCATAAGTTACATAGTGAGTCAATAAAAATAATGTGCAATAAGACATCTTTATCGTTATACTATATAAGAATTCGTTGTGATCAAAGGTTATGTTTGAATTTCAACTGCAAAGATAAGGGTAGTTTGAAAATGTAAGAATTTTTGAAGTGTAATTGAAAAGTATCCGAAGGTCTCTTCTAAAACTTATCCAAGATGATAAAACATTTTAAAGTATCAATTGGACCCTTCATTTCTCGAATCTATATATGTTCGTGAAAGATCCCTCGAGCAATACTTCTGATTTTTCCCTCGACTTAAGCTCAATCTGAATTATCAAGTCAAGTTTATCCATCAATCATTTTGCGTCCAATCTAATCTAAAATAATTTTATTTTTTACTAACTATTTATATAATTTGGTGGGTATAATACGACTTAATCACATGTTTCTTACAGAGATAATAATGCCCAAAAATGATAGATAGATAAGAAACTTAAGTGGTCTTTTTCAAAATTTTGTAGAAACTATTCAGATTTGGTATTTTTTGCTAGAGGCATTTCTTTATAATCTCATAAATAAATTCAAATCTGCATAATTGTTAAAGATCTGAATTGAAACTATCTTGATTATAAAAAATTGGTGCAAATAATAGTTTCTAAATTTGAAATTATAGAAAATGGTAAGTAAAATCAGAAGAAATTTCTTATATGAATTCGAATTGCAAACTATAGGTAGAAACTACTTAATGATATTTTTCAATGTTTACTTGTATAAGTATCCAATATAACATCTCTACTTAATTGACTTGTTTGAACTATGGATAATAGTTGTTTCAATCAAATCAAGAAACATTATTTATCATTGTACAACATACAATGATGAGTAAATGAATTAATACAATGCAATCAAAATGGTGCTGTAGTTAAAGTATTTAAACTCATCAAGTTCCACTACAAATTCTTTTACATAGCATAAAAAAACAAATTTTTTGTATTTAAAACTATATAAACAGTATAATACAAGAACGAGATCATAACATGGAAAGCAAATAGAGTGCAAATGACATCTTAGTACTATGTAGCATGATTAATTTTATTTTTTAGTTTCAATGAAGTACAAAATTCTAAATTAATAAATTTTACAATCATAAAATTCCCAATTAAAATAAACACAAGCTGAATTCCAAATCATATTACATGAAAAAATAATTACTTGAACCATAACTGCTGGAATGTAGTCAACAGATCCCTGGAGTCAAGAATAATATAAGAAAGTTCATGAGAAATAAGTTTATTTGACTTAAATAAATAGATAATACCTTGGCTCAGGAGGAGAATATGATAAAATTGCTTTTCTGATTATTTTAGAAAGTAACAACATTATCTCAAATTGTACTTTGACCAAAAACAGAATCTTTGGGACTACTAAGAAAAACAATACAATTAGTCAGTTTTTGGAATTAGAAGTATCAAAAGACAAACTATATGGAGTTCTTGAATAAACCAATCATCAGAAAAAAAAAACTACAATCGAAAAAGACAAACTCAAAGAACTCACCTCAATTTAAAGGAAAAGCTATGCATTTCACCAAATATTTAATAGCCATAATAAAATCAAAGAGGTGAAACCGAAAAAGAAGAAAGGGTATCGGCTAAACATGGGAATATAAATATGATAATAATTGTTCAGATAATAATTAAGTTAATTGATTGTAATTAAAATCCAATTATGTAAATATCCAATTAATTCCTTAACGGATGAGAAAGGTTTCAAGAAATTGGAAGGCTTGGATGTTAGTATAATAAATGATTAAAAGGATTTTTATGTAATTCTATCAAAATACAAGCTTTATTCAGTTGTACTTGATACTCAAATTGGCACCAAACATTGTAATATACCAAACCTGCCCCTAACCTTAAATGTCTGAAAGGTTATATAAGTAATTATAGTGAAATTAAAGCTATAATGACTTGTACTCAATGTTCAAATTACTCTTCAAACACTCTCATATTCCCAAAATAGCCTCACCCCTGCGGTTGAAATTTAGTTCTAAACTCGTTCTTATATAGTATAAGGATTCTTTTATAGACTTTTACTTTTTTCCATTTGGACAGCAATTTTCTACATTCTTTTTTAGACTTTTTACTTTTTTTCATGGTTAGTTTATGTAATTTATGGTTGTAATTTGCATATTATTTACCTCTTGAATCTATATATACATTATGACCTTTTAGCAAATTATCCTCGTTGTTACAGCAAATTCAAAAAATAAAAAAAAATCAATAAATAGTAATTTTTTAATCCATAATTAAATTGATCATATCAGTGGTAGGCCAGTACATAGCACGGCCAAACCCATGCTAGTATTAAAAGAAGCAAGAGTACAAACGTCTGGTACAAGTGGCCAGCTCATGTAATACAGATTATTCTAATCTATCAACTTTAATAAGGCTAATTTTCCTAAAGCTAGATGCTAAATAAAGTGTATCAGATAGGATGTATTTGACACTAATGGTGGTCTTGGCAGAATGGGCACAATGAATACTGATTAGTGTATCCACCGTGCAAAAGTTTCCAACACAGTTCTTATTTGGATTCATGTCTTTTATTTTCCAAGTAATCTACACACTTGTGCAGGTAACTGTCATGCAAATCCTGATCTCCAAATATTGCACTAATTTCTTTAGCTTTGTCCTTGAAGATTTTACCTTCGTTTTCCACCATAATCAACCTGACCGAGTTGGCCACCGAGTGGCTCGTATACGATCCATCTACATCATTTCTCGGTATTTCTATCCCCACCTGTTTTTCCTCCATTATCCTGGCAATCAACCCCGTATCTATGATAAAGGGCAGCATAATGAGCGGATGACCAAACATGAGCCCCTCTATACTCGAACTCCACCCGCAGTGAGTCAGGAATCCACCCACTGAGTCATGACTCAGTATGTTAAGCTGAGGTGCCCAATTCTTCCAAACGATACCCGTTCCCTTGACTCTATCGTCGAACCCCTCTGGCAGCCCAGATGGATTCCTTAGTGCCCAGAAAAATGGTACCCCGGATAACTCCAGCCCAAGAGCTAACTCACTGAGTTGGAGTTGATTCAGTGATACCTCACTCCCAAGTGCCACAAAAACCACCGAGCCTTTACCTTGACCATCAAGCCAATCCTTGATTGCAATCCAGGACTCGTTGTTCTCGACGATGCTTTTTTCCATCGGGGGTGGCATTAATCCCAGCGGTATTATATGCCGCTGTAGCAAATCTTCAAGCAACTTCAACCACTGGCCTTCAAACTCGGGGCAATATCTTATCAATGTAACATCAGCACCCTTTATGGCCGATCCGACCCGATACATATCCGATACACCCGATCCATCTAGGTTCTTGCTTCGCACAACAAATCTACTCTCGTGTAACTTGAAAGCCAATTTACTCTTGAATGGGATCCACTTCGGTGGAACCGTAAAATCCTCGAGCTTAGTTCTGGGATCAGTACCCGCGACCATCGCATCAAGAGAGGGTGCAGAGAATACCAGACTGGCAGCGCTGAAAATACAAAAGAATGATTTAGATATGTTGAGCTTAGCTGCGATGTGAGGTATCCAATATGGGGCAAAGTCGTAAATAATCCAGTCCGGAACTGAGGATTCCAAGAAACGAGTCAACTCGGGCTCAAGTCCGTCGTAGGCTTTCTTGAGAACGGCAACATCAAGACCGCCGAGGTCTACGGTGGCCTCCACATTTTCGGGAAGCCCATCGACTGGGGGGAGTGGGATTTTTACAAAGCTAATAGAAGATGCTAAATTTGGTGGGATTTTAGGGAGGCGATCGATGTTTTTAGGGGTGGAAACGAAGCTAACTTTGTGACCTCTCCGAGCTATGAATTTTGAGAGCTCTAGAAAAGGGATGAAATGGCCGAAGGCTAACCAAGGAAGCATGACAACATGTAAGCTGCTGGATTTGTCTGCCATGAAATAGTATTGGAATTTTAGCTCTATGATTTTTCTCCTCGCCTACAGCTTTTCTTGAGGTGTTGATGACATATTCGTTGTTGTTCTTCTGTTGGGTATTCATCCTAGACGCTTCATCCTGGAGCGCTACGTACCACAAATCAATGCACGAGTTGCTATCACGCCGCTGATATTTTTGGAGAAATTTGCAATGATGACTGGGGCCTCTCGGTTTTGTAATCACAGGTTCACTGTCACACTGCATTGAGTTTTTGGCAAAAATGTAACTGTCTGGTTTTTTGGATATGTAGTGAAATTTCACATTACTTCTTGTTGCAGCGGATACAAGAACTGTTTCTAGATAATTAGACGCTGTTTTCCTGTTATAATAAGCAAGTAAACAGGCTTCTTGTCGTGTTCATTTTCTATTCTTCTTACGTGTTAAACAACACTTTTCCTTAATAGAAATTCTATTCGTCAAAAATCAACCAGTTGCTGATTTCATGTTTCAAAAACTAATCGCCAATTCCCCGATCCAATAGCAATACAAAGTGGAAGGGAATTGAGTGTATTAAACTGTCCAACACAATTACGCGCATGCACCCAAGGGAATCGTTTGATCAATGAATGCCCATAGTTGCTCCCAAAAAAATTATAAAAAAAAAAAAAAGGCACAGTTGCTATAACAATAAAATTTTCATACCCCTCAAGTCATCGAACATGATTTGTTAACCATCATTCCCATAGCACAAGGGTCCTAGTGGCAGAATCCATCCATGGGATTGTGTCTATTGTTCTCCAAATAATCTATAAATTTTTGGATGTAACCGTCATGCAATTCTCTGTCTCCAAATATTCCACTCATTTCTTTAGCCTTCTCCCTGAAAATTTTCCCTTCATTTTCAACCATAATAAGCCTAACAGACTCAGCCACTGAGTCTCTCGTGTGCTCAGTCCTGGGTATTTCAATTCCAACCTTCCTATCCTCCATAACCCTGGCGTTCAACCCTTGGTCCACCAAAAATGGGAGCATAACCAGCGGATGACCAAACACAAGTCCCTCTATGCATGAACTCCAACCGCAGTGAGTCAAGAACCCACCCACTGAGTCATGACTCAGTATATTCAACTGTGGGGCCCAGCCTTTCCACACAATCCCTCTCCCCTTGACTCTCTCCTCAAGCCCATCTGGCACCTGAATTGACTCGGTTGATCCAGACGGCTTCCGTAGCGCCCCAGAAAAATGGCACCCCAGATAACTCCAACCCGAGTGCCAACTCAGTGACATCCGTTTGACTGAGTGGCACCTCACTCCCTAATGCGACGTACAAAACTGAGCCCTTGTTTCGAACACCAAGCCATTCCCTGATTGAATCCCAGGAATCATTCCCATCATTGCTAATCTTTTCCACCTGAGGTGGCATTAATCCCAAAGGAATCACTTTTCTTTGATGCAGCTCCTCAAGAAGCTTCAACCACTGCCCTTCAAACTCGTAGGATTGTCTTACGGCAATAACATCAGAACCCTTCATTAACATTCCCGAACGGGAGCTGTCAGACACTCCGGTTACATTCTCCTGACCTGCTCCTAGAATCCAGTTGATCTCGTACGGCTCGTACGCCACTTTTGTCTCAAAAGGAACCCACTTGGGAGGAACTATGAAATCCTCGACCGTCGATCTTGGATCTGCATCATTGATCATTACATCTGACGGTCCTAGAAATGCCAAAAACCATGAGTTGATAAATGAAAAGAATGCTTTAGAAATTCCCCGCTTGGCAGCAATTGTAGGCAACCAGTAAGGAGCAAAGTCGAAGATAATCCAATCCGGAAGCGAGCTCTCGAGAAAGCGAGTCAACTCGGGTTCGAGCCCATCATAGGCCTTCTTGAGATGGGGAATGTCCTCGTTACCGATGTCCATGGTGGCCTCCGCATTTTCCGGAAGTCCTTCAACTCTGGGCAGTGGAATTTTGACGAAGGTTATAGAAGAAGCAAAAATTGGTGGGATTTCTGGGAGGCGATCGATGTTTCTTGGGGTGAAAATGAAGGTGATCTCGTGACCCCTTTGAGCTATGAGTTTTGCGAGCTCCAAAAACGGGATAATGTGCCCAAAGGCCGACCATGGGAACATAACTACGTGTAATGGTCTGGTGCAGCGTCTGAATTATCTTTTTTTTTTTTTTTTTTTTTTTATCGATACAAGGATGTCTGAATTCACATGATTCATTTATGACATGAATCGTACTTCCAATAATTACCTGTGCATGAATGTGTGTGGATAATATTGGACCGATGTCATTTTTTTTGAGTGAGAGGATATATTATTTATTTATTATTTGGAAATAGTTTACTCTCATTCTCTCTAGTTGCTGAATATTTTTCTATCATACTCCTGTTATCGCTTTGCGCTGTAAAGAATTTGACTTGTAAAACTCGTCTGAGGAAGAGCAGAGCAGCTTGTTCGAGCAATATCATTACAATGTGTTGGATATTTTAATAAAAAATATCACATATTTATTTTGAATTCAAATAAAATAAATTACAAATTCTTTAAATAAATTTTCAGTTACAAATTGAAACATTTAAACGTGTAACTTATGGGATTTGTGTCTTGCATTTGTAACTTATGTAATGATTAGGTTTTATGAATCCATTTGGTAATTTTTTACCGTTATACAATGAATCTAGTCTTTTCAATTTGTAACTGAAATATGAGGTGTTAATTCCTATTAATGTTGGTATTTTAATATTCCTAAATTCTTAGCCTATATATAAGGCATCTATCAACCAAACCAAATATATACTTTGCTATCTCTATACTACCTTCTATTTTTCCTCCACTACTATAAGAGTTTATAGGGCAAAGAACAGTATTAGTGTGAGGTTTCTGTCTTGCTCCAATAGTGTAGATTGGAGTAGGGCTGCAAACGAGCCGAGCCGAGTCGAGCTTTGAGCTAATCGAGCCGAGTCTCGACTAAATTTTACCAAGCTCGAGCTCGAGCTCGAGCTCGACGAGCCGGCAAATTTCGAGCTCGAGCTCGAAAAAAAATAAAAAATAAATATTTTATTAAAAAATAAATAAATAAAATAATATTTTTTTCTTAATAAATAATAAAATATTAAGGACATATACGTAATTTTACTATGAAAATAAAAAATAAAAAAATATATATAATATACGTAATTTTATTATTAAATAAAAATAAATATATATATATATATATATATACTCAAGCTCGCGAGCTAACGAGCTTAATATTCTGAGCTCGAGCTCGAGCTCGAGTTTGACTCGAGCCGGCTCGAGCTCGACTCGAGTTCGATTAACATCGAGCTCGACTCGAGCTTGACTCGCGAGCGGCTCGATTCGTTTGCAGCCCTAGATTGGAGTAGACTACAGTGTGCAAAAGGTTAGGCTGTTGTAACCTGGAGGCGGCGTGCTAAGACCTACTACACTGGAAGATACTCCGTAGGGGCGCGAATCGTTTTAAAGAGAGCGACCTAGTCCGCGCCTCAACCCATGCCAAATCAACATTTTTATGGTACAATTTATTTGCATTTTTAATGCAAGATTAAGGTATGAATTTTTGTTAATTTATTTGTTAAATTTTATTAGAAAAATTATTGTGACTTATATGATTTATTTTGGTCTAGAACCAACAATTTTAAGACGATCAGCCTCTTCACATAAGATAAGATTATCATTGCATGTTTTGCTTCTAAATAATCTAATCATAAAACTAACATAATCCTGACGATAAGAATCTTACATGGTGTATAACACAATTCGGACAAACTTTAATAAACAAGATATTTCATGTGAATGGTCACAATTATAGACTGAGACTAGAAAGGATAATATCCATTGGTTTCATATGCTTTAGAGTCTGGTATCAATATTATGTAAGCGCATTAAATAATTCGCAATATATACCTTTGAATCCAAGTTGCCTATTATTAATAGAATATCATGTATTTGTTTGTTCAAGAAAAACATGGTACTTGCATGATGTCTTTGTATATTAGTTGACCAAATACAATAATTTTTTGCCATTTTTGAGTTTATAATATATGTTGTATGAAGCAACTATTTTCGCATGAGCTTGTTATGTTGCATAGTGAACTTTCAATGAGTTTGTTTGGACAAAGATAATTTGATTTGCAAAATTTATTCTCACAAATCCCAATCACCTTTTTATCTTCTCAATCACCCTTTTATCTCACATACATCATATCACAAAAAATGTTACAGTAAATATCTCAAATAAATCATCTAAATAAACTCTTATCCAAACAAACTCAATGTCTCTTATATTAACGGATTTATTCCGATTGAAAATTTTGGCATTGACATATAAATGATTAATTTGATGATAAAGATATGTACTCCATGAAATGCATGTATAACGTGGCCAGTTATTGTCTTAAGAATAGTGGTATCAAGGTGTATCAAAAAAAACTGCAATTATGAGGGTTCAAGTTATATTTAAATAATGGGGGTTTCAAATTCTCTAGTTTTGTCTTGAATTCATATGATCTTAGTCCAGCTTGAGGTTTGCATTTTCACAACCAATAAACGGTATTAATAATAAATGAAGAAACATTACATTGTCACCAAGGAAAAATTATATACATGGATAATAGCTTTAGTGGCTTGAAGTTGTGAAATATAAAGTTATTAGCCATATAATTCTCAACAATTCTATTCTCTTGACTTGTATTTTGTTAAAATTGTGAATATGAACTTTTGAGTTGAAAATGTGATATTGTACATTAAAAAATATGTATTCGAGTCAAAGGCCATCAATTTGCAGGCAACCAACAACTTTTGGATTTGTATTAAATTATTTCATGTTGTTTGTTATGTGGCTATCTTTGCATTTAATGCAAACTGGAATACTTAATTTCCTTGCCAAGCATGACTATAGAAAGACTATGCTTGGATGGAAACGCTTGGATGGAAACACGGACAGTGGATGTTGACTAAGCTGGTAGCTATGAATTTTGAAACTCTTGAGATTTTCATTATGAGGCTTGCATTACTTGCAGGTTGAATTTTGAAATTAAAACATAATAGTGCATTGACTATTATATTTTTTGAATTTTCTTAATCTCTAATTTGAGTTGTGCAGATTAAAAAGTGAGGCATGATTTGGATAGATTTGAATTACTTATGAAGTTTTCTTGCAAAAGAAAATTCATTGAGGACTATGAGAGTGGCGGGTTACTAGATTACTAGTCACTGAGAAGATTACAGAAATGATGGAAATTAATGTGGCTTTGCTTGATGTGAGCAAATATATGCCCATTCTATTTGCTCAATTTGTGAGTATAACATAATTATTGTTTTTTGAATCTATTCTAACTTTATTTTGAGTTGTGCAGACTAGTATTCACTGAAAAGTATGACCTAATGTGAAGGTACTTGAAATATTTTTTAATATTTTTGCAAAAGCAAAAATAACCATGGAGATTTTTTAGAATGGCTTCTAGTGCATCACGAGACTACTGGCCATGAAAAAAAAATTTTAAAATTACATATGAGTAAATATACGCCTACACTATTTGGAAAAAATATATGGATGAGAAATTTTCTCATCGAAGATTGGTTCCATGTATTTGGACCACTAAGAGATTATTTGAAAAAATTCAAGAATATCATATATTTGTTATTTTATTTGTGTTGAAAAAATAAATCTCAAACTTGAATCAAGGATATGATACACATCGAGGGGGATAAGACAAAAGTCTAATATATGTTAAAAATCACCTACAAGGATACAACCACCTAGGGATTGGAGATCCCAAGAACTAGGTCGGAGACAAATGAATCATAGAGTGATTTGGTTGATTAATATGCACTACTTTGATTATATTGTCCATCCTTATGATGTAAATGCATTCGTGATCCTATGACGATAAGCGAGGTTGGGATTTTTATTCCTTTAATGAGTTCTATAGCCCTTATGGGTGGGATGTCTAAGTCATAGGAGCATCTTTGATAGACTCACCTATATGAGTGTGGAAGTAGGGCCGCTTCCTATGAGAATTTGGGCTGGTTCTCTAGAGCACTTATGAAAACCGGGATAAAGCACAAGGCCATAAATGTTCTAGCTTATGAAATCTATTTTAGAACAATGAAAGGTTCATACATGTAATATGATTTCACGTGCCCTCAAGTAGTCATCGTTTAAAGGCTAAGTCCACTTTGACTCTAGCACGGGAATTGTTGAGCACTAAGTGAAGGTTTAAAGGCATTGCCACCTTCATTATGCATGAATTTTTAATCTTTGCCCTATTAAGTGTTAAGTTTTGAATATTATATTTTTTTATTAAAATAAGTGGGGGATTGTTGGATATTTTAATAAAAAATATCACATATTTATTTTGAATTCAAATAAAATAAATTACAAATTCTTTAAATAAATTTTTAGTTACAAATTGAAACATTTAAATGTGTAACTTATGGGATTTATGTCTTGCATTTGTAACTTATGTAATGATTAGGTTTTATGAATTCATTTGGTAATTTTTTACCGTTATACAATGAATCTAGACTTTTCAATTTGTAACTGAAATATGAGGTGTTAATTCCTATTAATGTTGGTATTTTAATATTCCTAATTTCTTAGCCTATATATAAGGCATCTATCAACCAAACCAAATATATACTTTGCTATCTCTATACTACCTTCTATTTTTCCTCTACTACTATAAGAGTTTATAGGGCAAAGAACAGTGTTAGTGTGAGGTTTCTGTCTTGCTCCAATAGTGTAGATTGGAGTAGACTACAGTGTGCAAAAGGCTGGGCTGTTGTATCCTGGAGGCGACGTGTTGAGACCTACTACACTGGAGGATACTCCGTAGGGGCGCGAATCGTCTTAAAGAGAGCGACCTAGTCCGCGCCTTAACGCATGCTAAATCAACATTTTTATGGTACAATTTATTTGCATTTTTAATGCAAGATTAAGGTATGAATTTTTGTTAATTTATTTGTTAAATTTTATTAGAGAAATTATTGTGACTTATATGATTTATTTTGGTCTAGAACCAACACAATGCACCGCGAAATCTATCCATCTGCATATGAGCTTTTAAACTTTTGTCTTAGAAAGAATATATTGTATAACATTTTCTGGATAAAGGTACGCATGCATATGCATTACAAAAAATTTCAGAATTTCTTTGTTTTCATGCAATTCAAACAGAGAGTTGGCCCGTTAATACTGAGGTTTATAAGAAGCTAAAGTTTATCAATGATTTAGTTTGCTGAATTACAGGCTATATAGTCTTCATTCTGGCTGAATTACAGGCTATATAGTCTTCATTCTAATGCTTACCATGCTCCGTTACGGTATTTGAATTAGAGGCGGCAAAATGGGCAGGATGCGCGGGATTTGCTTGGGTTCGAAAGGGAACCGAATCATATGGGTTTGGATCTAACTTTACCTATATGTGTTTTGGGACTAACTTGGGTGAGATCACTTTGGGATAGGTTTAGATTGATCTCGCCTAATACCCAAATTTATTTTCTAAATTTTTCCTTTAATTTAATTCTTTTTTATTTTTTTTATATAACTTTAATATTTTCATTTATTAAATTTCTTTTGATCTTATCGTGAATTTATATTTTCCTGAATTCATTTACACTCTAGAACGATCAACAGTTACTTTAAAAAGACATAACATTTTCGTAAGAATGAACATATCTTCTCCCTGGATTAAACCAAAAATTGGATTAACAAATAAAGGAAAAGATAGATATATAGTCATATTCCAACCTTACTCATAATGTTATCTGACACAATGACTAGAAATAAGATTTTTTAACATCAAATTCATTCTTACTGACATTTTTAAAATTTCCAAAATTTAATACAAAAGAAATTCACATTAAATGCTGAATAAAGCTAGCACAGAAATGAAGAAGTTGATTAAAAATTGATAACAAGGTTGCATATAGAAATCTATGTAGATAGTTCAACAATTAGCATAAAATCAACATAAAAGGTGCCAATAGTTGTTAGTAAAGCATTGATTATTGTAGACACCAAAATTTTACCAATTCATTTTATTTTTATTGTTATATTTATTTTTTTAAAGTTGTTTAAATGAAATCATTTTAAAAAAAATAGAGAATTTTTGGATAAATAAAATTTTTTGGGAAGATATTTGGGCCCAATGGGTACCCAAGTATTTTCCAACATTTCCCATTAAATAATGGGTACAATTGGGATGTATCCCATTTTAAATCCAATATCAAATTACAATACCCATTTTGCCCAAAGTCTTTTTGGGCATGGATAGCCCATTGGGATTTGGGACAAATTGCTATCTCTAATCTGAATTACCACATGATTCAAGTTCTGTTCAATTGCATGTCATTTTCTTTTTAGGGGTAAACGACACGAATCATGCTTCCAATAACTGATGTTGGACCGTCATCATTTCTTATGATAGAGAAGAATTTGCTATTTTTTGGAAATAGCACGAAACTCAAATGTACTTTTCAGTGGCTCAAATTTTGCTACATTTTTTGCCATTATTTTGCCCTTAATGCTTCGGACTCCATAGATTTTGACTTTTGGGAGTCTGTTTAAGGAAAAGTAGAGCATCTTGTTGGAGCACTATCACTATACTGTACCACGAAATCTATCCATTTCCATATGTCTTGTAGAAGTACATTTCAAAGAATAAAAACAACTTTTAGATGAAAGTACACATGCAATAAAATGTTAATTGGCAAATATGTTTTAAAAATTTTAAAGCGTTTCAGAGTGAGTTAAAGCATCTTCCTTAATACTCCATTATATATGGTTATGTGTCTTGTTACTCTAAATGAAGCAAGCGAAAGAAAAGAGTCTTCTTTCTTGTCCGAATTTTGCTAATGGTCCCCTTGAAGGGATGAGAGATTGGACATGACAAGGTCTGTTACAGGTAAGGTTATGCTACTTCATGGACAAAAGTCCAGTATTCCTACTTTTTCTTTTTTATTTTTTTTTTCCTTTTTGGGTTCTCCATGGATGTTTTGGTCTTTACTTTTTTGAGATGTATCAGTTTTTCTAGCTATCAAAATCTTATGTTGAAAAGATTCTAATACAAATACTCCTACAAGACTTTCATTTATTTTAAGCACTTTTAGTGCAATATTGTGGCAAGTAATTTTGACATGGAGGTCAAGATTTGGATATATTGATCAAGTTCATCGGTCTCTTACCCCAAGAACATATGTCATGGCTTACAAACTTCGGATATTTTATTCTCTATCCATAGCTCATTTCCCCTTGAGAATGTGATATGTACCCCACTGGATACATTTTCGCAGGGGAATTGAAGAATTGGCACCATTATTACCAACACGACACTTTAATAACAATGAGAAACAACATACAAAATATATAGCAAAACAAAACACAAAAATTGATCATTATGGTTTCGATCATAATTCACAGTCCAATTTCCAGAGGCCTGTGGTTTTCCAGATACTCAATGAAGCTGTTCATGTACCTACTGTGCATATCTTTATCTCCAAATACATAACTCAGTTCCTTCGCTTTATCCCTGAAAATCTGACCATCTTCACAAACTGTTACTTTCTTAACTGACTCGGCCACAGAATTTCTAGTGAAAGAACCATCATTTTCATCTCTGGGAATTTCTACACCCACCTTTGAATCCACCAGGATCCTTGCATTCAAACCTTGGTCAACAGCTATTGGTAACATTATTAGTGCTCGACCAAACTCAAGTCCCTCAATTATAGAACTCCAGCCACAGTGGGTCAAGAAACTGCCGACCGAGTCATGACTTAGTATCTTGGATTGGGAGCCCAAGTTTCCCATACAATCCCTCGGTCCTTAACTCTCTCCAGAAACCCATTTGGTAGCTCCAACGAATCAGACCTCCTTAAAGCCCAGAAGAAGCTTAAACCTGACAGCTCCAATCCAAGAGCTAACTCAGTGAGTTCATCTTGACTCGGTCCCACCTCACTCCCCAAAGCTACATATACCGCAGACAACTTCTTCTGCACATCAAGCCACTCCTTGATTGAAACCCACGATTCATTTTTGTCAATGATTTCAATTTCTTGATCACCTGGTGGCATGAGACCCAGTGGAATGACTGGCTTGTGATGAAGTTCTTCGAGCAGGTTCAACCATAACGGTTCAAACTCGAAGCAGTGACGAATTATAATCATGTCACACCCCGATATGGCCGAGCCAAGCCGATGCGTATCAGTAACGCTCCCTCCAGGCTTGTTTGACGTCTCCAGAGTCCGTTTCCACTCGTACATCCTATATGCTAAATTCGTAGGAAATGGAATCCATTTCGGGGGGGCAGTGTAATCCTTAAGAGTCAAATCTTTCTTGGGGGAATCGATCATGACCGATGTTGGTCCAAAAAAATCCAAAAACCACGCATTAGTCACAAAGAAATGGGCACGAGAAATTCTAAGCTGAGCAGCAATGGGAGGTAACCAATAAGGAGCAAAATCGTAAATAATCCAATCAGGAGTTGAAGACTCAAGGAACTGAGTCAACTCATCTTCAAGACCATCAAATGCTTTCTTGAGAAAATGGATGTCTTCAGGGGGAACATCCATAGTGGCCTCTGCATTTTCGGGGAGGTTTTCTATCCTTGGTAACGTGAGATTAACGAAATCAAAACACGGGACTAAGTCTGGAGGCAAAGTTGGCAAGCGATTCATGTTCCTAGGGGTGGATAGGAAGGAAATTTTGTGGCCTTTTTGAGCTATGAATTTGGCCACCTCAAAAAATGGAATCAAGTGGCCAAATGCTAGCCATGGGAACACTGCTACGTGTAATTTCCTATTGTCAGCCATTAATCGCTCTATAATCAATCTCTCCCGGGCTAATTGCTACACTGGCTTTCTAATAAATTTTGAGGACAAGGCTATGCAGATGCAGAGAAGAACAATTGTTGCAGTGATATATCCAAACAACAATTGGATTATAAATAACAAAATAGAAAAACTGGAATTAAATAAGATTAAAGTACTTAATTAAGTGGCCGGTGTCGTATAACGTTGGAGTTGATAATTAAATATAAATGAATCTTAGCGTGTTTTGGACGGCATAGTTGTTTGTATAAACGTCCTTGCTGGACATAATTAGATTCTTAATTAATTAGTACCTTGGATTACGGATCTTATACTTATTGCACCAATCTTATTCAATTTGGATTTGGTCAATTCAAACTATTGCTTGTGAAGAGTTTTATTCAGATGAAGATTAGCCTGATACAAGTATTATGATGCTAGAGTTATTAAAAAAAAAAAAACAAAACAAAAAAACAGAACTAACCTTTCAATCTTTGATTTTCATTATTCATTTTTTTTCCAGCGAAAGAAATGACTATGTATACATTTGTGCGCTGTTTTTTTTTTTTTTGGATTTTTTGTAGTTGAAAACGTTAAAATTTATTCTTCATGGAAAATATTTTGAGTTTTTATGAGAATATTCCGTAACACATATTCAGCAATCTTTTTACCTCACATACATCATATGTTAAAAACAATGTTGCAAAAGTGTTTTTTTCTACAAAACTCCTACAAAATTTACAATCCAAATGGATTGCTAATGAATGAATGATTTTCATTTGAATTTATTTTTAAGAATTACACCTGTCTAATGTACAAAAACATTAATCATATCATTACTTTAACATTATTTAGGTCAGTGAAACATTTTATAATTTTGAAAATATTGGAAAAACTATCGTACTAGTTGTCTATACTTTTCTATGTTATTATTCATTATATATATATATATATATATATATATATTGCCTTTAATAATTAATGTATTCTATACTAAAACAGTTGTTCCCTTTAACCTTGACTACTAGCTCCCCCACTATTTCTGCTAATGATCAGCCTCCTATATGATGCCTAAAATCCTTATGAAGATGATCAACCCAGTCCTTCCATCTCCTGTAGATTTTTTTCTTTTAATAGATTCGTGAGATAGGTGGTTTTACTGGCCGGTTGTGCGTATGTCAAACTAATGCGGTAATGCCCCTCCCATGGATTTGAGCAATAGTGGGTGATTTTTGCAAATGTGGAGATTTAAATCCAATGATCCTTTTTATACGTTTGGTCAATTGCAACTTCTTTTCACTTAGGCTAGTCAGAGCCACCCAACCATTTTTGGCTTGCCATGCACAAATAACGTCCAGACAAACTTTGCAGAAGTTCAATGCAGCCTAATCAAACTTTGACACCTAAAGCTAGCATGTTGTCAACTGTCAAGGGCAGCTTTGCCTAGTGCTCTCTCCATTCCTAGCGATGGGTGTCGGATCTCGTACAATAATAAATATCTATTCAAATAAAATATAAATTTTTATATATAGCAGTGAGTAGGATCGAATTCAATGGACTGAAAAAAATTTGTTTATTCTAGAGCTTAGAATATGGGAGATTTTTATAAAAATGGAAATAATTTAAACAACTAAATTAAAATAAATATATAAAAACTAAATGACAATTTATTAAAATTGAAATAATAATAGATAAACTCTAACCAATAAATAATTTCGGAAATGGTTCACTCAATTGATCATTGATACAATGATAATTCCATTTACACACTGATAAACAAGTTATAATTGCTAAAAAATCGATGGTAATCAACTTCTCCTTAATGTATTGGTGATTAAGGTGCGACTATTAACCATTGTCCTAATAAAAAAATAACTCTAACTATGACTGTAGAGTTCAATTTCCTGTTCTAAGTTAATAACACGTTACGATGGTTATTTTAAATCAGCCTATATGTTCCTTAGCAATAAATCTAATCATGTCAGTTACCACTAGATTAAAACAATTAAACAATTATGAATTTAATTACTTTAATTGGTTTAGATTATTAGATTAATTAAAACACCAGGTCCTGGATATTCAAATAATATAATAACCACAAAAAATTAAATCATAGAGCATACGAATACCAGTAAATAAAAAATGGGTTAATAACAAAAATGCCCCATGTGGTATACCTAATACGCAGAAAAGTTTCCCGTGATTTCAAAACATACAAAATGACACCTTTTGTTTTGAAATCAATTGTAAACTAATAGAATTCGTTAAACTTAACGGAATCCGGTAAACTTAACGAAAAACTTAACGAAATTCGGTAAATTTAACGAAATCCGATATTTTTAACGGCCAAAACCGTCATTTTCGTTAAATTTAACGAATTCTGTTAGTTTTAAATTTAGTTTAAAACATGAGGTGTCGTTTTGTATGTTTTGAAATTACGGGGAGGTTTTCTGTGTATTAGGTATACTACAAGGGGCTTTTTTGTTTTTAATCCATAAAAAACAAATATAATCAATTTGATCTTATAATTTTAGTTGAACCAAATCCTCCATTGTCCCTTGACTAGAACGAGAAGTTTAGTTCATTTCTGTTGAAGAAATCACACGCAAAATAGTTGAATGAATTGTCGAAACCATTCTTCAATTATAGGATGAAACGCCAAAAAGAAAAGAAAAAGAAAAAGACGTCGTTCTTATATCCTGAGGAAAAGAAAAGAAGTCCCCGTGATGTCCTGACTTCGTGAGGAAAAAAAAAATAGAAGAAGAAGAAAAGACATACGACAATCCTCGTTTTTCTTGGTCTTCTATTCCGACTAAACTACTCTGTAAAAACAAAGTCCTAATCCTAATAATCCAACGAATAATTTTTTAAAGAGTCCTAAGTAAGAGACTGTTCATTCGGTGAAGAATCTTACTTTCATGACTTCAATTTAAGATCGGAGATCACGTGCTAAATCCCCAAACTTTCTGGACACGTAGGCTTGAGACCTTGACGCACCATGCTGAATCGCACAAAAATCCAGTTAAAAAATCACATCTTCAATTACTTTTTGCTCAGATTCCTGCAACCAACGCCAATTACCAAATGTAAGTAGAATCTACTAATTAATGAAATATTTGACCAAAATCAAGGGGAAACAATCATATAAATTTGATAACAAAAAATGTAACCTATCACCTAGTAAATTAAAGTCGGTTCTGCAAACTGTAAGTACCCGCCCTTGACTCTTTCCCATTTGAAGTAACAAGCAACGGCCTCTCTCACTCACTCTCAACCTTGCTAATTTAAGTATAGAAGATGATGAAACGGGGGACAGGTCCCGCCTCTGCTGCTCCTTGTTTACAAGCAAGATTCTCACCCCGCTGGATTTTGACTGCACAGATTCCATGCATCACGTTCCTACATAGAGAGTCGCGTGTTTTATGTGAATCAAGGCCAATGTCAAGTCAAATACAAATTTGGTAGCGTAAAACTGACAGCGGGGGAAATGAATTTAAGAATGATATCGTCTTGAAACAAAATTTCCGTGGGCCAGTAGTTTGGTTTGGGGCAAAATCATACTACCACAAGTCTAATGCTGTGTGCTGGAACACATAATTGCTTGCATGAAGCAGTTCTTATTAAACCCAAAAAAAAAATTGCTGGAACATATAATTGCGTGAAGCAGTTCTTATTATTAACAAAAGTACATATACTTGTTTGATATCAATTTCCACTTGGGCAAGTAATTCACCTTCTCAAATCTACCCAGTTTTTGAGAAGAAAAATTCCATTTGCCAACGTCTTTCCGCCAGTCCTCCCAGTTGTGACATTTTTTGAGTGGCTGGTAATTCAATGTTTTGGTCTGTACTTTTCAGTTTGGTTGTTTTGACAAGTAGTCCAAGGAAGAAACAAATGCTTGTCTGTCTCAAAAGTTAGGCAAAGTTGGAAAAGTAGTAATCAAATCTACATTTTTTTTTTTTAACGAAATCGAGAAAGCTGACTATATTAAACACACCAATCACAAATTCACGATAACCATTGATATGGTTTTTGGTCAAGTACGAAACATATACTCCTAAACTAATTTATGGGCAATAATACTCGCACGCACATCTCTATTTGAAATTCACGCACTCTCATCACCATAACATGCATTGCATCTTAACCGATTCAAGTTTAAGGCAGTGAGAATGTGTGAATATCAAATAGAGGTGCGTCAGTTTTATTCCCTTTCAAAAATCTTTTGCAAGTAGTCTAATATGAACAGCAATCTAGTTTGCAGGAAAAAAAGAAAAAAAAAAAAACTTCTGCTATCATTATTATAAATAGAATATACAAGTTCAAATTGGCTTGCAGGCATCGAACAAAGCAACATCTGAAAACGAACAGATACTCCCATTGGCTATCCTGCAATACTTTGCATAGCTCATCCCGGCCGACGTTAATCCATAATTTTAACTTCAAGAACCAAACAGAAGCCGTTAGCTCCACAACCATGGTTTCTGATTCTTGGAACCCCATGGCCAAAGCTCGAGGAGCTAAGCTACACATAGCTATGTTCCCATGGCTGGCCTTTGGTCACATAATTCCATTTTTAGAATATGCCAAATTCTTAGTCCAAAAGGGTCACAGAATTTCCTTCATTTCCACCCCGAAAAACATCGACCGCCTCCCGAAAATCCCACCAGAGCTAGCTACTTCTATCACCTTAGTTAAAATTCCACTACCCAAAGTTAAAGGGCTCCCTGAAAATGCGGAGGCCACCATGGATGTTCGAACCGAAGATGTTGAGCATCTCAAGAAAGCCTATGACGGGCTCCAACCCGAGTTGACTCGCTTCTTGGAGGACTCAGTTCCTGACATGATTATTTACGACTTCGCCCCTTATTGGCTGCCTGAAGCCGCTGCTAAGCTTGGGATTTCTCGTGTCTATTTTTGTATCTTCAACGCTTGGTTTTTTGCATTCTTTGGGCCGACCGACATGATGGTGGACGGGTCAGATCCCAGGAAAAAGGCGGAGGATTTCTTGGTCCCACCCAAGTGGGTCCCGTTTAAGGATAAAGTGGCTTACAAGCCGTTTGAGGTGAACTGGATGTTGAGCTCGGCTGAAAGGAATGCCTCCGGCGTTTCCGATATTCACCGCGCCGGCAAAGTCGTGGCCGGCTCTGACGCTATTCTAATAAGGCACTGCCACGAGTTCGAAGGCGCGTGGTTAAATTTGCTTGAAGAGCTTCATCAAAAGCCGTTTATTCCACTCGGCTTAATGCCGCCGCCGACTCACGTCAACGGCTCAGACGAGAAAAATGAAACATGGGATTTCATTAGCTCATGGCTTGAAGTTCAAGAAAGAGGCTCAGTAATTTACGTTGCATTGGGGAGCGAGGTGACACTGAATCAATCCCATGTGACTCAGTTGGCACTCGGATTGGAGTCATCGGGGTTGCCATTCTTTTGGGCTTCAAGGAAACCAGCCGGGTCAAACGAGCCCTTTGAGTTGCCAGACGGGTATGAAGAGCGAGTCAAGGGAAGGGGGCTCGTGTGGAAAGGATGGGCACCGCAGATGAGGATACTGAGTCATGAATCGGTGGGAGGGTTCTTGACTCACTGTGGTTGGAGTTCCTGCGTGGAGGGGATTCTGCTTGGGCTTCCTCTTGTTATGCTGCCCTTCTTGGTGGATCAAGGGCTTAATGCTAGGGTTCTAGAAGATAACGGAGTTGGGATTGAAGTTCCAAGAGATGAGGAAAACGGGTTGTACACGAGTGACTCTGTGGCCGAGTCAGTGAGGTTGATCATGGTTGAAAATGATGGGAAGAGACGCAGAGAAAAGGCAAAGGAATTAAGTTTGATTTTTGGGGACAGAGAATTACATAATTCATACTTGGAAAATTCTATTGTTTGAGTTTTTATGTCAGTACGAAAGCTAGAAAAAAAAAAAGAAAAAGAAAAAGAAAGCCATGCAACTACTTACATAGGAGTTGAAGCCTAGTTCAGAACAAATAAATGGAACTTTTCTTTTCCTTTTTTAGAAATAAATGGGATTTTGTTGGAGGATATGTGCTTATTGCCTTCTTTCGATATTGCTTGGCTCCTAGTTATTGATCTTCTTAGGAATGCTCTCCAAAGTCCAAATCATCTTCTGCATCCACTCTGTTGCCCATTTTTTAGATGCCTTTCCTTCGGAAAATTGTTTTGAGCTCGTCAAAATAAACGTCAAGTCACAGTGAACATGTAGCCGTACAGTGTTGAAGGAAAGATAGAACCCACTGATTATCAATCCAAACGAGTTTTTAATTAATTGCATCAAAAATATATCTTTTAATTATCTTTTTATCTCTTCAATCACTTTTTTATCTCATAGAAATTATATTATAAAAAGTATTACAATATTTTTTCAAAATATTATCTTATTAAAATAATCTCTTATCCAATACTAGCATTGTCAATGAAATCCGATCAGCTCAAGTTCGGCTCGAAAAAGTTCACTGAACCTAAGTTTTAATTCGGTCAGACAAATTTCGAACTTAAATATTAGGGCCAAACTAAATTTGGATTGAGTGTGAATCAAACTAGACTCAAATTCAATTAAAGTCCAATCCATATATGAGTATAATCGCATATGTAAAATATGTATAATAATATCTATAGTTTATAATTATACATACTACGACATAAAATGTTAATGACTTATATATGAATTTGTATTAATTCATAATTATAAAATATATATTATATATAATTATGCATTTAATTATGAGTTTGTACCGAATTCGATTTGAGCCTGAAACTCATATAATAGCATGAGCTAAACTTGAGATTTTAATTTGAACTCAGAGCCCGAAAGTTCGAAACCCAAAAACTTGTATAATTTATGAACCAAGTTTGGACTTGCTAAAATCCGACTCAAAAAACCTAATTAACACCCCTAACAAATACACATAAATCTGGATTTTATTGAAGAAATTTATATATATATATATATATATATATATTATCGACTATTTCGAGAACAATAGACACAATCATATGGATGGATTCTGCCATCTTGTCTTTGTTCTTGCTTTTGACTAAGCGAATGGTGGGGTGGTTTAAGTGGGGGTGGGGACTTAAACGGTCATCAGAAAAATTGTTTGGATTGATTTTTGTTCTATTTCACGGGACATAATTTTATTTGTTTAGAATGTAATTCACTTTCAATATATTGTAACTCTAGAAGAAAATTTTGTGAATTTCACGTATGATATTAAAATCGATGTAGAAGATATGATCTGAACCTTACATTTTTTTTGCCAAATTATGATGATGAACCTTTCTGGACGGTTTGTACAAGATGTAATGGGCATTCTCAGCCCAAGGAAATGATGTAATTTCAGTAACAACTCAATTAAAAATACAAAAGAAAATCCACAAAGGATACATTTTTTTAATCAAGCAAAGCAAAATATATTAAAAGAAGCAAGATTACAAACGTCTGGTACAAGTGGCCAGCTCATGTAACACAGATTATTCTAATCTATCAACTTTAATAAGGCTAATTTTCCTAAAGCTAGATGCTAAATAAAGTGTATCAGATAGGATGTACTTGACACTAATGGTGGCCTTGGCAGAATGGGCACAATGAATACTGATTAGTGTATCCACCGTGCAAAAGTTTCCAAGACAGTTCTTATTTGGATTCATGTCTTTTATTTTCCAAGTAATCTACACACTTGTGTAGGTAACTGTCATGCAAATCCTGATCTCCAAATATTGCACTAATTTCTTTAGCTTTGTCCTTGAAGATTTTACCTTCGTTTTCCACCATAATCAACCTTACCGAGTTGGCCACCGAGTGGCTCGTGTACGATCCATCTACATCATTTCTCGGTATTTCTATCCCCACCTGTTTTTCCTCCAGCACCCTAGCAATCAACCCCGTATCTGCGACAAACGGCAGCATAATGAGCGGATGACCAAACATGAGCCCCTCTATACTCGAACTCCACCCGCAGTGAGTCAGGAATCCACCCACTGAGTCATGACTCAGCACGTTAAGCTGAGGTGCCCAATTCCTCCAAACGATACCCGTTCCCTTGACTCTATCCTCGAACCCCTCTGGCAGCCCAGATGGATTCCTTAGTGCCCAGAAAAATGGTACCCCGGATAACTCCAGCCCAAGAGCTAACTCACTGAGTTGGAGTTGATTGAGTGATACCTCACTCCCAAGTGCCACATAAACCACCGAGCCTTTACCTTGACCATCAAGCCAATCCTTGATTGCAATCCAGGACTCGTTGTTCTCGACGATGCTTTTTTCCACCGGGGGTGGCATTAATCCCAGCGGTATTATATGCCGCTGTAGCAAATCTTCAAGCAACTTCAACCACTTGCCTTCAAACTCGGAGCAATATCTTATCAATGTAACATCTGCACCCTTTATAGCCGATCCGACCCGATACGAATCCGATACACCCGATCCATCTAGGTTCTGACCTTGCACAACCCATCTACTCTCGTATAACTTGAAAGCCAATTTACTCTCGAATGGGATCCACTTCGGTGGAACCGTAAAATCATCGACCTTAGTTCTGGGACCGGTTCCCGCGATCATCGCATCAAGAGAGGGTGCACCGAATGCCATACTGGCAGCGCTAAAAATACAAAAGAATGATTTAGATATGTTGAGCTTAGCTGCGATGGGAGGTATCCAATATGGGGCAAAGTCGTAAATAATCCAGTCCGGAGCTGAGTATTCCAAGAAACGAGTCAACTCGGGCTCAAGTCCGTCGTAGGCTTTCTTGAGAACGGCAACATCAAGACCGCCGAGGTCTACTGTGGCCTCCACATTTTCGGGAAGCCCATCGACTGGGGGGAGTGGGATTTTGACAAAGGTAATAGAAGAAGCAAACTCTGGAGGGATTCTAGGGAGGCGATCGATGTTTTTAGGGGTGGAAATGAAGCTAACTTTGTGACCCCTCTGAGCTATGAATTTGGAGAGCTCTAGAAAGGGGATGAAATGGCCGAAGGCTAACCATGGGAACATGACAACATGTAAGCTGCCGGATTTGTTTGCCATGAAATATTGTTGGAACTTTGTAACCCTATTATGGTTTTTTCCGCCTCGCCTGCAGAGTGCACAACGTGCTGATATACAGAAGCTGGGTGGTACGAATTGATTCGATTTACTGCCTTTCCAGCATCAAATGTTGTTGGCAGATCACGTGAAATGTGAGTTCATAGTACCGGGAAAATGATTGATGTGCTAGTCACTGTGTCAAAATTTAATAAGACAATTTTTATCTTTAATACGACAAATTCATCGGTATTGGAGCAAAAGGAGGAATTCTCCCGAGGAGGGGCTCACGCCTCGTTAGCCGAGGTATTCAAATATATCAGAATAAAATAGAGGTATTGATTAATTAATTATTACTAGTACCAATGACAAATAAAAAATAACCCTCTAGCTAGTGATTAGCACCGCTATATAGCTATATGTTCCCCATGATGTCCGTTGGTTTTGATGAGATCAACAAAAACCCCGCATGAAAGGGCTATAATAATATATTACACCAATCAATTCTATGTATGTGGTGCAATGTTTGCCAGATCTTCGTGTTAGTGTTCGACAAGCTTTGTAATGGTGATGACCCCTTTTGGCTTTGATTGGATAGACATTAGTTGAAACGATGATTTTCTATTCTTTTAGAATAAAAATAGTCATTATTATTAATATCCAACTAAAATCACCCTTTATTTTGGAAACTTACTTCCAAAAATAGGCTCGAGGTGAACTCAATTTCTGTCCTTGAACTATTTCTTTGATTTCTAACATTTCAAGCCGCTCTAGATTTGTTATTATAACTCAACTACATATGGCTGAAAAAGAAAGGGACAAAAAAAAATTACATATGCCTGACCAAAAAAAAAAAAAAAAAAGAGTAGAGAAAAAAAAGTACGTATGCTGAAGTGGTTAGATCTAACCGTTGTTATGTTATTCTCTAAAATTATATCTTGTGTTTCTAGTGTCAAAATAGATGGAATTTTTTTTTTTTTTTTTTTTGTTAACGAGAGAGAGAGAGAGCATGTTTCTAAAAATTTTTGTTATTATAACTCAACTACATATGGCTGAAAAAGAAAGGGACAAAAAAAATTACATATGGCTTAAATTTTAAAAATTACACCCACTGCCCTTGTTTTCACTATTTATGCTTCAAAATAGACCTAATAGCCTACATTTTCCTTCATATATCCTAAACTACCCTTCTTGCAAAAAAAAAAAAAAAAGGAAAAAGATTTTTGCTAATTGTCTTCACTAATTGCTGTCTTTGTTGATTGTCTTCTTCCAAAGCAAGACTATCAAAAGCCAAGAAATCCTCTCTACCAAAACTTTTTAAAAAATAAAATAAAATAAAAAGAATTTTGATGATTGCCTTTTCTTGGCAACACCATCAGAAAAGCCAAGTAAACATCCCAAGCTGGATCAAAAGCAATTCCAACAATTGTAGGCACGCAAAACATCGCAATCCAATTTACTTTCGGTAGCCTAGGCTAATTCTTACACTCTATCCAGCCCCAACACTTTCTCTACAAGGTAAATACGCCCGCGCTCTTATTATTAAATTCATAAAACTCAACCAATACTCCATCAAAGTTTACCAGAAATAAAAACCTCAAATTTTTATCCATAACCAACACTCCATCAACAACCAATCTCACATGTGAAATCCCCTTACTCTTCCTCCCATTGCAGCCTTTTGTTTTCTTTCAACAACCCATTTTGTGAAACCCAAGATCCATCTCTCAAACTCTTCATCTTTGACATCACCAAGTTTTATCACCCATAACCAACCAAAATTGGATAAAGAACATAGATACAAAAAAATCAAACCCACTACACCCTAAATAGGGAAAAAAAAAAAAAAAAAAGGGAGGAAGGGATGAATCTAATCAAATCAAGTTTGTAAAGAGAAGGGAATTGATGTAGGAAAAGTCAAAAAAGGAGAAGCCAAGAAGAGGGGACAAGCACGGGCAAGAGTTGATGGACAATAATTAGTGTCCTGAAGTAGAGCGAGCAGGAAAGTTGGGTAGACGAGAGTTAGAGAGGGGCACTGGGAAGTTGGGCAAAGGAGGAAGTGGGAAAAAAAGCAAGGTAAGGGACACCCAAGACAGAGAATCAATTGTTGTTGTTTTTGTTTTTGGTTTGGATTTTCGAATTTTTTCCAAAAAAATGTCTTTAAGTATTCTATGAGGGGTAGTAGAGTACTTTTGTACTGATATGAGAGGTATGTGTAATTTTAAAATATTGAGGGAAGCTTTCTAAAATTGTCAAAAACCTCAAGGATGGTTTCTGAAATTATCCCTAAAATTTACATAGTGTAAGAAGTCTAAGGATCTAGTTATTTTCGTCATTTACGTTTTTACTAAAGAGGCTGTAATCGCTAGAATGTGAAGAAATCGCCCTACAACGATATTATCAGTCTAACAATCCTTTATTTTTGTTGGATATTTTAATAAAAAATATCACATATTTATTTTGAATTCAAATGCAATGAGTTACAAATTTTGAAATGAATTTTCAGTTACAAGATCACTATTAAAAATGTAACTTATGAGATTTATATCTTGCATTTGTAACTTATGAAATGATTAGATTTTATGAATTCATTTAGTGATTTTTTTTTACCGTTATACAATGAATGTAGACTCTTCAATTTGTAACTGAAATATGAGGTGTTAATTCCTATTAATGTTGGTATTTTAATATTCCTAATTTCTTAGCCTATATATAAGGCATCTATCAACCAAACCAAAGATATACTTTGCTATATCTATACTACCTTCTATTTTTCCTCCACTACTACAAGAGTTTATAGGGCAAAGAACAGTGTTAGTGTGAGGTTTCTGTCTTGCTCCAATAGTGTAGATTGGAGTAGACTACAGTGTGCAAAAGGCTGGGTTGTTGTATCCTGGAGGCGACGTGCTGAGACCTACTACACCGGAAGATACTCCGTAGGGGCGCGAATCATCTTAAAGAGAGCGACCTAGTCCACGCCTCAACCCATGCCAAATCAACATTTTTATGGTACAATTTATTTGCATTTTTAATGCAAGATTAAGGTATGAATTTTTGTTAATTTATTTGTTAAATTTTATTAGGGAAATTATTGTGACTTATATGATTTATTTTGGTCTAGAACCAACAATTTTAAGACGAATCAGCCTCTGCACATAAGATAAGGTTATCATTGCATGTTTTGCTTCTAAATAAGCTAATCATAAAACTAACATAATTCCGACGATAAGAATCTTACATGGTGTATAACATAATCCGGACAAACTTTAATAAACATGATATTTCATGTGAATAGTCATAATTATGGACCAAGGTAAGAAAGGATAATCCATTGATTTCATGTGCTTTAGAGTCCGGTATTAATATTGTGTAATTGCATATAAATAATTTGGATCCAAGTTGTCTGTTATTAATAGAATATCACGTATTTGTTTGTTCAAGGTAAACATGATGACAACAAAAAAGTTACTTGCATGACATCTTTGAACATTAGTAGATCGCGTATAGAAACATTTTATCATCTTTGTGCTTCTAATATATGTTGCATAGAGCAACTATTTTCTCCTAAGCTTGTCATGTTATATAGTGAATTTTCAATGTCTCTTATACTAATGAATTATATCAGTTGAAAAATTGGCATTGACATAAATGATTAACTTGGTGGCAAAGATATATGTCAACATATATCATCAGTCACATTTAATTTGGAATGAAAATGTACTTCCAAGTTGTTAACCAAAATATATATCTAGGGATTTCAAGTTTTTGTGGATATACTAGTTTTGGCTATTTACGTACAAATACATTAGTAGGATGCTCATCAAATTTTAATTGCTATGCAATGATACTAGATTGTGAAATATAGTGGCAGCTGATGTTTATGAAAAAAATTAGTCTACACTTTTAGTAAACAAACTATCTTCTGACTTATTGTATGTAGATGTTAATACTGTGCGATACTAAACTTTTAACTAACTGGATACATTTCCTGTTTAGTTGTCTTCTATGAGAATTAAGTGGGGGCATATGCATTGACTAATAATACTTCATGACTTTGAAGGATAATTATTGATTTCTCTTATTTGAAATACCGTGCATAAAAAAAATAAATAAATAATATAAAGGAGGTTTTGCTAAGCTATTTCTCAAGATGATCTTTTTAAAATTATTTTTGAGTGGAAGAACTCTTGCTTTGGCATTGAATATGCTACAAGTTATATGTTTTGATTTGTTGAAAAATATGTTTCCATGTACTTATATTAGCTTTGGGAGATTGTCAATATTTTTTTTGTATTTGGTTATGACATTTAGATCCTAAATAACCAAGTTACTTATTACAGACTGCTAGTCATCTAAAATAAATGCCTTCCATACCATGATCCACTCAGTGTGAAATTTGCACTATATTCTATAAAAAATATGATAAATAGTGGGGGCCTATAATTTCTAAGGCTAACATAGAATTTGATTTACGTGATAGTATGCATCACTACATCTCTGTCTTGGAAGGAGAAGGATTTTAATGTATTTTAAAATTTGCTATCATTTTGGTGTCTCATGTGCAACTCTTGATAAATGTGTTTGAAATAAAACACAATGGTAGCAGAAGCGGTGAAAAATAGAGTGATATCATTCTATTTGCTCAATTTGTGAGTATAACACAATTATTGTTTTTGAATCTATTCTAACTTTATTTTGAGTAGTGTAGACGAGCATTCACTGAAAAATATGACATGAGGTGAAGGTACTTGAAATATTTTTTGATATTTTTGCAAAAGCAAAAATAATCGTGGAGTTTTTTGAGAATGGCTTCTAGTGCATCACTAGACTACTGGCCATAGAAAAGAATTAAAAAATTACTTATGAGTAAATATATGCCTACACTATTTGGCAAAAATATATGGATGAGAAATTTTCTCATCGAAGATTGGTTCCATGTATGTGGACCACTAAGAGATTATTTGATTCGAGAATATCATATCTTTGTTATTTTATTTGTGTTGAAAAAATAAATCTCAAACTTGATATATGTTAAAAATCACCTATGAGAATACAACCACCTAGGGACTGGAGATCCCAAGAACTAGGTTGGAGACAAACGAATCATAGAGTGATTTTGTTGATTAATATGCACTACTTTGATTATATTGTCTATCCCTATGATGTAAGTGCATTTGTGATCCTATGACGATAAGCGAGGTTGGGATTTTTATTCCCTTAATGAGTTCTATAGCCCTTATGGGTGGGATGTCTAAGTCATAGGAGCATCCTTGATAGACTCACCTATATGAGTGTGGAAGTAGGGCCGCTTCCTATGAGAATTTGGGCTGGTTCTCTAGAGCACTCATGAAATCCGGGATAAAGCATAATGCCATAAATGTGCTGGCTTATGAAACCTATTTGAGAACACTGAAAGGTTCATGTGTGTAATATGAATTCACGTGCCCTCAAGTAGTCATCGTTTAAAGGCTAAGTCCACTTTGACTCTAGCACAGGAATTGTTGAGTACTAAGTGAAGGTTTAAAGGCATTGCCACCTTCATTATGCATGAATTTTTAATCTTTGCCCTATTAAGTGTTAAGTTTTGAATATTATATTTTTTTATTAAAATAAGTGGGGGATTGTTCGATATTTTAATAAAAAATATCACATATTTATTTTGAATTCAAATGCAATGAGTTACAAATTTTGAAATGAATTTTCAATTACAAGATCACTATTAAAAATGTAACTTATGAGATTTATATTTTGCATTTGTAACTTATGAAATGATTAGGTTTTATGAATTCATTTAGTGATTTTTTTTACCGTTATACAATGAATGTAAACTCTTCAATTTGTAACTGAAATATGAGGTGTTAATTCCTATTAATGTTGGTATTTTAATATTCCTAATTTCTTAGCCTATATATAAGGCATCTATCAACCAAACCAAAGATATACTTTGCTATATCTATACTACCTTTTATTTTTCCTCCACTACTATAAGAGTTTATAGGGCAAAGAACAGTGTTAGTGTGAGGTTTCTGTCTTGCTCCAATAGTGTAGATTAGAGTAGACTACAGTGTGCAAAAGGCTGGGCTGTTGTATCCTGGAGGTGACGTGCTGAGACCTACTACACCGGAAGATACTCCGTAGGGGCGCGAATCATCTTAAAAAGAGCGACCTAGTTCACGCCTCAACCCATGCCAAATCAACATATTTATGGTACAAAGTATTTGCATTTTTAATGCAAGATTAAGGTATGAATTTTTGTTAATTTATTTGTTAAATTTTATTAGGGAAATTATTGTGACTTATATGATTTATTTTGGTCTAGAACCAACAATTTTGCCAATTAGTATGTCTAATATGAAGAAATTCTATGGTCATATATCACAATCTTTCCTTTTGGTAGACAGGGTGCAAGTCTTATTGCTACGCAAGTTAATTGTGTCATATTTCCAATGCTGTTAATAATTCAAAAAATGCCTTAGTATTTCCCAAATTTTTTGGAAGTACATTGTCAATAATTTGGAGATGTTTCAGTGAATTTACAGGTAGTCGTGCTACTACCAACATAATTCGATCAAATTTTCCCAAATAGATTGCATAAGATCTTTGCTGCAAATAAGAATAAAATGCATACAATCTTGTAATGGGATTGTTGCTTCGAAAACTCAAATAGTACATCAATCAATTGACAATTATTCATTAAAGAAAGGCCAACTTGTACAAATCTATGCAAATCATTACATTAAATAATTGTTGCATCGATCTAAATCTGATCTCTAATCTTTTCGAGATGCTCATCAACCAGGTAATTATTATTATTATTATTTTTTGGCAAGCCGTAATTTAATAAATCAATTTCATTTCCTTAGCCTTGTCCCTATGATTCTGTCCCTTTAGTTTTGATCTGTCATAATTATCAACCTGAGTGACCCAGCTACCCAGTCCCTACTCAGTGAGCCGTCATCTTCAAATCCCACCATTTCCTCTTCCAAGGTTCCAAGATTCTAGCATTCAACCTTTGATCTAAATGGAAAGGCAGCTTCACAATTGGTCAAATCAAGCTGATTCGAGCTAATACGTAAATCAGATGCGAAGACTCGATCAGGCAAATGCATGAAGCTTCTCTATTTCAGCAGCCAATTGGTTTTAGATTGGAGTGGTCGATGTAGTTGACTGAAGATAGTTTAACTATTTCTAATATGTGTTATGTGTAACAACATTAAATCCTCCTAGGTATGTGTAACATTAGAGCCGGCCAATGTCTTAAAAAGTCCATAATTAGAATGCCTATCTCTTTCTCAATGCCTCTAACTAGCATATACTACAATGTTCATTAATTTATCCTAATAGTCACAAAGTCGGACTTCAATTTATTGATTTCTAAGAAACCAATACAGTAATGAAAATCATAAAAGTCACAAGTAAAGTTGGACTGCGTTTTATTGCCTTTTATATCGATCGTAGGGCACTTGAAGCTGCTAAAAATGTAGAAGAGAAACTACAACGAAGCTGCCTTTTAATTGTTCATGCACTATTTGAAAAGCCATGCAGTAATAGCAATTAAAATTCATTCCCAGGCAATAGCATTCTAGCAAAATGGAAAGGGGACGTGATTGGATATTAAACTTTCTGAAAATTATGGGAAGATAAACTGCGTGTAGATTTGCCTTCATGATAAATTTGAATATTGTTCTTCATCATCCACTCTATGAGGGTTGGAAAATGCAAGAAAGGGCCGAATGTTGAACAACTACTTTCGTAGAGCAGTTGTTCATAATTTTCATAGAGTTCCATATTCATTCATGCCCCCTTTCCATCAGGTACTCATGCATGGTAGATGCAACATTCCTGAGCAAAATGAATTCAGCATATAGTTGTGTTTTTTCATGACGACCAACGAGACTATTTCATTTTTAAGGGTCGACGCAGATTGGAATCTAGTGATTCCAAGGACGCAGAGTTTTCAGCTATATATGTGTTGTGGGGTTGAATTTGCTCTGGAAAAAATTGTTGAAAATCATCAAAGGTTGACAGGCAATAGGTTGGCTATAGTTGGAGATTGCGAAGGCATTATAAACGCTAGGAGTGAAAAAATGCAAAGTAGGTGGTCATGATTTGGTTTGAAATGCTTAAACCCTTGAGAACTCTTGCAAGTTTTCGATTTATTACAATCTTTAGAGTAGCAAAAGTTTGGGCGCACAAGATTGCTACGCTGGTTTTAAAAGTGAGCATAACATCTGAGCAAGAAGGAATAAAAAGTTTACTCGAGGATATTAAATCTGCTGTCATGGCAAAAGGACAACTCATGGTTCAGGACAACTGGCTGTGTTACTGCAATTAACAAGTTGTCAAATGAATGGTTGCAGCAGAAACGATAAAACAAAACAAAACAAAACAAGCCGATCTATTAGAAAATTCAGAACCAGCGTGGCCAAAGGAGGGAAAAAGAATAAAATGCAAATGATTCCAAAGGCTGCATCTCAGACAGGTCAACAATCAACAAAATGCAAACCAAAGCATAATCCAGATATGCCATATATTAACAGTGCAAGACTGGAGGACCGCTGAGCAAATACGAGACTATGGCTGGTGCCCTGCAAACGAAGTTACCCCTTGTGGCTTAAACGCGCGAGTAAAACTACCATATAACTAACATAGCCTTGCACCTGCAACTTAAAGGTAGTAAAATCTACAAAATTGTAGAACTTCAAGAAACCAATAAGACTGATAAACTCGTTCATAAAAATCAATTTAGCAAAATATTGAATATTCTCAGAAACTCAGAATTAAAAGGAATGAGACACCAACAAATTAACACACTTGCAAGAAAAAGCAGAAACGAAACAGCACAAAGAGCAATTCAGTTGAAATTTTTAGTTGTATAGAAGAAGCAAGCTAGTGTGCTATCCTTCCATCTCAGAACATCTGTATATGCCGATACATCATAGCCAGGCCACCACTTAAGTGTGACGATACCTCATTAACAGACTAAATTGAGCTGAAAAGAAAGGAATGGCTGAAGGGAATGAAGAAGTTGTGTTAGGATGATAGGCAAATGTCACCTCATGAAAATCACTAGTAAGTTACATTTGAATGGCGTCAATTTTTCCAATTTCCAATAGCCCCCCTATTCAATGGTTTTATTTACCATTCATGTCTTTTGAGTGGTTGCTGTAAATTATTGCTGCAACCGTTGTTATCTACATGGTGTTCGTGAGAGAATCTTGCTGGGACAAAGGATGCTTAATTTGGTAATTATATTGGGCAAGTAATTAAAGGTGCAATCGACTCAAATTATCAAGAGTATGCATTTTTTTTTTTTTATCGTAAGGGAGTATACTAATCTGATAATAAAAGTAGATCAAATGCCAAAAACTTGCATTAATGGTAATAATTTAGAAGCTCCCTATAAAATTTACTCTTTTCGATTTTCTGCATCTCACATTTGTGGCAAAAAATCTTTACAGGGGAAAATTTGAAGTGTAATTTTCCTTTTTAGTTGATTGTCCTATTTGCAATGCCGGCATTATTAATCTAATAATCTCCAAATTATTTTGGCAAGTAAATCAACTTTCCGCCCCATAAAATGCATATAATTTTGTGATCAAGCCGTTCTTATTCTAGTCAATCAGAAAAACCAAACTAAGTACGAATTATTTGACAATCATTAACCAAAGAGATGCCAGGCAGCTCGTACCAAATCTCTGCAAATTATATTACATTATGCAATCGCTAAATCAGACCTCTAATCTTTTCCAGATACTCAATCAGGTTGTCTTCGTATTTTTCTTGCAAGTCCTTATCACCGAAAATCAATTTCATTTCCTTAGCCTTGTCTCTGTAAACCTGCCCCTTTTGATCTGCCATTACCAACCTGAGTGACTCAGCTACCGAGTCTCTACTCAGTGAGCCGTCGTCTTCATCTCTTGGCACTTCAATTCCCACCATTTTCTCTTCTAAGGCTCTAGCATTCAACCCTTGGTCCAGTTGGAAGGGCAGCATCACTAGTGGCCTCCCATTTTGAAGTCCCTCTATAACTGAACTCCATCCACAATGAGTTAAAAAGCCTCCCACTGAGTCATGGGCTAAGACCCTGAGTTGAGGTGTCCAACTCGTCCACACAATTCCTCTTTCTTTAACTCGTTCCTCGAACCCATCCGGCAACTCAAGCGATTCAAACTCACTTAGACCCTCCTTTTTCCTCAGAGCCCAGAAGAAGGGCAATCCGGAAAGCTCTAGCCCAGTAGCTAACTCGGTTAGTTCTTCTTGACTCGGTGCCACCTCGGTCCCCAGTGCTACGTAGATTACAGATTCTTTTCCATGCCGGTTTAGCCACCCACTAATCGTATGCCACGTGTCATCCCCGTCATCTTCTCTATCTCGTGCCGACGGCGGCATCAAGCCCACGGTTATCACAGGCTTTTCATGCATCTTTTCCGTTAGATCCAGCCAATCACTTTCGAGTTCTCGACAACTCCTGACCAGAATCGCGTCGCAACCGATCAGAGCCTCCGCCACACGGTCCCAGTCCGATACGCCGGAGGCGTTCTCTACGTTGCCAGCATCCATCCGCATTAACTCATGACGACGAAACGCCACCTTTGACGGGAATGGGACCCACTTGGGTGGGACCAAGAAATCTTCGGGCTTAGTTCGAGTGTGAAAGGTTTTTGCTGATCCAAAGAAAGCGGCGGACCATGCATTCATGGAAGAGAAGAAGGCAAGTGAAATACCAAGTTTACCAACCATCGATGGCAGCGAATGAGAGGCAAAATCGTAAATCAACCAATCAGGTAGAGTGGTCTCAAGAAATTGAGCTACCTCAATTTGGAGACCATCATAGGCTTTCTTAAGGCAATGGACCTTGGTTATAGGCAAATCAGTCGTAGCCTCGGCATTTTCAGGCAGATTTGCAATTTGAGGTAGAGGAAGTTTGAGGTAATTGAGTTGGGAGATTAAGGTTGATGGGATTTCTGGGAGGCGATCGACGTTTCGTGGGGTGGATACAAAGGTGACTCTATGCCCCTTTTGAGCAATTGATTTGGCTAGCTCAAGAAATGGAATCATGTGACCAAAGGCCAGCCATGGGAACACTACTACGTGAAGCTTCTTTGCTTCAGCAGCCATGTCGCCTGGTTTAGACGATAATGGCCGGAGGTACTATATATTGAGCTCCTCTTTGGCACTTTCTTTCTTCTTTATTTCTTTGTACTAGCACCATATATTGATATGTAGTACATCTCATTCATTTGTCTTTAACGTTATTTTCTCTTGATTCATCTGTTTAGCAACTTATCGTCTACTTAAAAAAGAGCATACCTCGCTCTCTCTAACCTACTGAAACAAATAAAAATTTGACTAGACTAATGAAGTGACAGAAAGACGAATAAGAAGATGGTAGAGACATCCGTTGGCTGCTGTTGTCTTGTCTGTCTGAAGTAGGTAACCATTGAAGGTCCGCTTGGTTAAGAGGGCTGGAATAACTGCCATACTTAGTTGCTTGGTAAGTAGGTATAAATATTGAAAAGTTGGAATGAATTTTAAAACGCAAACCAATTTGGTTATCAATGACAAAAGAAAAATGGGAGACAAGGCACATGAATTAGCCTTCCATTAATATCTTTGGTAGATATTATAGCAAGCATGGCATATATATTAACACACCCCGAAAAAAATTTGCTATTCGACAAGCATCTTTGCTCTGTCTTATTGATTGGAATTTAATTGATAAATGATAACACATACGAATTTGATGCATCTTCTGACTTGCCTTAGACTGTGTGATGACTTCCCCAAAAACCAAAATTAACTGGTTCCATATTTGAAACACCATCCATAATCACTCGTACTAGCGAGAAGCATAAAGAGCCCAAAGTAGTCTATAATGTAGTATCTAAAAGGATAATTTTACAAACCTCCCCTGAGGTTTATAACAATTTCAGGTTGTACCCTCCAAGTTTAAAAAATTGCACGTACCTCCCTTCATTGTCTAAAATGACAAAATTGGCCTTCATCCAATGTTGAATTTAAAGCCTCCATGAATAGAACTAATGTATTGTAAATTAAATTTAGTAAATCCTTTGGAAAAAAGTTTTTTTTTTTTAAAAAAAAAAACAAGAACAAGAACAAGAATGATAAATTTCCATCTTGTCATAGACACACACAAAACCTAAACCCAATCTTTCTCCATACAGTAGTGATTTTAGGGTAAATAAAAAATTTAATTTCCTCAATACTTTCATCAATTGTATGCCATTCTAAGACGTACGAGAATGCTCCTATTAGGCTGCTCTGTGGCTATGGGGCTCGAATTCCCTCTCCCAATTTGTACCATCTAAGAGCAACGGAATGTCAATTTCAAGTGAAAAAAAATGATGAAATATCTGTATGTCCCTTTTAATATGCACACACACCTAACCTTAACTTTTGTGGCACCCTAGGTCTATTTAAGATATCGAATGTGTGTGGATATTATTTCTATTTAAAGAACGAGAATATATTGTGAGAAGTAGCTGAGACTTAAATTTATTAAGCCAGATTATGTGCAGGAATGGCTTGTTATAATGTCTGCAAATTAAACACTACAAGCAGAGAAAACCACTCCTATGCAATGTTTTGAAAACCGGACCGGACCGGCCGGTTCGACCGGTTGAACCGCGAACCGGCCATGGCACCGGTCCGGTTTGGCATTGTTGACTTTGCTAGAAAACCGGTCAAAGACCGGTTGAACCGTGAAAACCGCCGAACCGGATTGAACCGGCGGTTTTCCGGTTTTCAGCTTTCCCTCTTTTTTTTTTTTTTTTTTTTTTAAGTTTTGCAAAATGCAGCAATCAAGATTCGAACCCAAGACCTTTGTAATAAAAGACCAATGTATTAACCATTGCACCATTACATCTTATTAGTTTTTTTTTGATAACTTATTTATATAAAGCAAACACTCATATTTCTTTTTTCCATTTTTCTTACAAAATCTCATCCCCTCATGGCTCTTTCTTTTTAATTTTCAACTCTCTCTCTCTCTATCCTCTTTTCTTTTGTCACTCTCTTTTTAATCAAAACTCTTTATTTTTAAATTATTGATGTTTTCTTCCATCTTTTAATTTTGTTTTTGTCCATTAAATTGAAAAAAGTTAAAAAAGAATTTTTTTTAACCCAAATTATTTAATGCCACAACCACTCACTTTTATCTTATTTTTTTTGTTTCTTATCAAGTTTACATTTCTATTTTCGATTTTCTTGATTTCCTTCGAACTCCAAATTTTCTTTTTTAAATTGCAATCTCTAAATCCCAAAACGTAAATTAAAATTTAAATTCATAATATCTAAATTCTCAGAGACATGAATTTTGTATAATTTCAAAATATTGTGATATTTTGGGATTGGATTTAGATGTAATTGAAATTGAGATGAAATTTATTTGTTTTAACTTATAATTTAAAAAATTTATTTTTAAAAATCCAAGTTATTAAAAAATAGTAAACTTTTCATCATATAAAATATTAAATTAGTCCATTACATGTCTTATTTTGTACATATATATATTTATATAAATTATTTTTTAAAAAATTCATTAAACCGAGGTTGAACCGGTCCGACCGGTTGAACCTCGACCCTTTCACTTCACCGGTTCAATTAACGGTCCGGTACCGGTTGAACCTCGACCCTTTCACTTCACCGGTTCAATTAACGGTCCGGTACCGGTTGAGCCGGTTTTTAAAACATTGCTCCTATGGAGGGAAAAACTACTCCCACCATGGAGGAAAACTTCATGATTAAGGTCATGACCAGTCAAATTTTCCAAGCATACACAAAAGCACGCCCAGTGGGACTCGAACCCACAATCGCCTGATTAGAAGTCAGACGCCTTATCCATTAGGCCATGGGCGCTTCCTTGTTTCGTGGCGGGAAAACAAAGAATTACACTACTATGATTAGATGTTGACAAATGCCAATTATTCACTTGCCCAGCCCAATCGACACTCCTACAATAAATTGGCCTATCATCCATAATTCCAAGATATTCCATATTTTGTACAGACTGCTAATTTCAATGCAGGTTTAGACTATAAAAACACCACCAGAAATCAAAGACATTTCAGCCACGAATCAGAGTTGAGACAACTTGACATCCATGGCTGAAGACGGCAAATTACACATAGTAATGTTTCCTTGGCTGGCCTTCGGCCACATGATCCCATACTTAGAGCTCTCCAAGCTCATAGCTAAAAAGGGTCACAAGGTTTCCTTCCTTTCCACCCCAAGAAACATCGATCGCCTCCCAAAACCACCTCCAAATCTAACCCGTCATCTGAAATTTGTCAAAATTCCCTTACCCCATATCGAAAATCTCCCTGAAAATGCAGAGGCCACTACTGATCTACCCTACAACAAAGTCAAGTACCTCAAACTAGCCTGTGACGGCCTTCAACAACCCATATCTGAATTTCTTCGACAAACTTGTCCTGATTGGGTCCTCTTCGATTTCGCTCCTTATTGGATACCATCTGTTGCATCTAAGCTGAACATCCGTACAGCTTTTTTCAGTATCTTTACTGCGCCATTTTTGGGCTTTTGCGGCCCCGTAGAAGTGATGAAGGGCAATGGAGAAGACAGGAAAACGCCCCAGGATTTCACTGTGAAACCCAAATGGGTTCCTTTTGAGACAAACGTTGCTTTTAAGCTGTTTGAGATTTTGCGACTCGTTGACAGTTTGATCGGGGATGAAGAGCCCATCTCCGACATATTCCGGGGCGGATCTTCCATTGAAAACTGCGATTTCTTGGCTGTAAGGAGCTGTTCTGAGTTTGAACCCGAATGGTTACAGCTTATGGAGGAGATTTATCAGAAGCCGGTGATTCCGGTCGGTCAACTGCCGACCACCGGGAACAATGATGCAGATGGGGGCAAAGATGAAGCATGGAGACCTATAAAAGAGTGGCTTGACAAACAAGAAAGAGGGTCAGTTGTTTATGTAGCATTCGGGAGCGAGGCGAAACCGAGTCAAGCTGAACTCAATGAAATTTCTCTAGGTTTGGAGCTGTCTGGTTTGCCATTTTTCTGGGTTTTGCGGACGAAACGGGGTGGTGAAGATACTGAGGTGATTGAGCTGCCTGAAGGATTTGAGGACCGGACCAAGGATCGTGGGGTGGTTTGTGCCAGTTGGGCGCCACAGTTGAAGATACTGAGTCACGACTCAGTGGGTGGGTTCTTGACTCACTCGGGTTGGAGTTCGGTTGTGGAGGCTATTCAGTTTGAGAAGGCTCTTATTTTGCTGACAATGTTGGCTGACCAAGGAATAAATGCGAGGGTGTTGGGGGAGAAAAAGATGGGGTATCCGATTCCTAGAGATGACTCGGACGGGTCATTTACGAGGGACTCGGTGGCCGAGTCACTCAGGCTGGTGATGATTGAGGATGAGGGAAAGATATACAGGGACAAAAGTAAGGAGATGAGGAGACTATTTTGTGATGAGAGGCGGCAAGATGGCTACGTTGAGAATTTGTTGAACTTTCTTCAAAGCTACAAAAGTGCAAAAGAAGAGAAATAAATTTGGTCTGTCTGTAAAATTTCTTTGCAGTACTATGATTGGAAGGGGAAAGAGTTGAATGAATTCTTGCAATTGTCCTATATCAAAGTGAATTTTAATTTCCAAAATGAAATGTTCACATTCTCATGTTTATTGGTATCCTTTTAGAATGGCTAATCATGTTAAAAATAAGAACGGTCCAATTTTAACTCAATTGCAACGCGAAATGAAATTGAATTATACAATTTGCTATAAAAGAGTACTACGAATAAATTTGATAGTGGTAAACTGTTAATGTCAATTCCTGGCTCTTTTTTTTTTTTTTTTTTTTTGGGGAGTGTTTATTCAATATGTGATGATCAGAATTACCATTCACATACGTTCATGTAAGTTTTCCAAAAGAAGACATGAGCTAACATGATGTCGATCATTGAGCAAAAGCAAAACAACTTAATTTGCTAGAACAATGTTGCCTTTTGTTTTTCGTGTTAAAAATTGCAATTTGATTGACCTTTGCAATAGTTGTGGAGATTCTCTTTTTTGGTCATAAGGAGGCCTAACGGCCATTACATATTTAATTGAACGATGATGATAGGATGCTCACATCAATTTTGCAACTAAAACAGATTTAACTGGATGAGGAGGATCAAGAAATAACGTAATCGTCGATTTTAAGTTTTTTTTTAAAGGAACTCTTTATTTTAAGAAATAATTGGTTGTGGAACTCTCTAATTTTTTCAAATACAAGTTGGTTGGTTCAGTTGATAAAGGCGGATCACTTTCTTTTTTTAAAAAAAAAAAAATCACGTGTTCGGATCTCACTAGTAATATGCAAGCTGTGTTGGTAGACGATGATCCGTAAAAATTTGACTTATGATTTTGAAAGCATGTCTTAATCCATGAATCCAACCCATCCAAACTTTTCAATTGCCAAAAAAAAAATCTCTAATCTTCCGTATATGTTGAAAAGCTTGTGTCTTCCATACAAAGTCGAACAGCTTGTGACAGGAAGAAGGCCCATCTTTCATCAGTGCAAGGAGTTCTGAATAGTATTTAGATAATCAGGCAGCCCGACCCAGTTACACAGCCCACACTAGGCCCACATGCAATAATAGCTGACCATGGCATGTACCTGAAACGATTGTGCATTTAAGGATTTTATGCACAGTAAAATTAGGACAAAAAGGTAAAAATGAAATTTCATGTCCATTGTACTGGGTGCCAAATTACCAAAAAATGCACTTAAAAAATACTACTATCAATGAATATACGTGCCTTAGAAGTATTCTTTAACCAATAGAATTTGTCTCGTGAATTATGGGTAAACCTTGAATCTATCTCAAATTGCGTTTTATCCTGTATCAAAGAACCAAAGTACAAAAACTACAATTCCGGAAGCTTTGTTTGGATAGAGTATTATTTCAAATAATTATTTGGAATAATTACTGTAGCACTTTTTGTGATGTAATATATGTGAGATAAAACATGGTTGGAAATATAAAAGATAAATTGAGAAATGTGTTTATGATGCAAGCAAAATTTTTTTTTTGGCTGTCCAAAATTTTTTCGTACTTTGGCTATATGTTAGGGAATAAGACAACTAGATGTCATGCATGGGATAAACTACTAGAAGTAATACCGCATTTGCATGGAAATCCCATTATTTAGTGACTGATTTGCAGTATTTCTAGACACATTTACTGGTGGACTATGTTCACGCTGAAGAAGCTACAAAGTTTGTTTGAACATATGGTCCGTTTATATTGCAGATTATCTGAAGAATTTTCTACTATTTACATTTTTCGATTTTTGCAGTATGATATATATGAGATAAAAAATATTAATTAAAAAACCTGTTTATAGTAGGAGTATAATTGATTCGAGTTGAGTTTTTGTCAAACTTTTAAAAGCTAAGTTTAAATTTGAGCTCCACTTTATTTTACCTAACTCAAATTCGAAAGCTCAATCGAGTTTAATCAAACTCAATCGAGTTCATGCAATGTAAATTAATATTTTATATAATTCTATAGAAGGGGTATACTCACCAAGGCTCATCCAACATCTAGTATCACTTATACTTCATGCTCGAATTCGGTTGGAATTACCCATTAATTAAGTAGTTCGAACGAACGCAACTCGGATTTGAATCTCTTGTTTACGTTCTCTTTTTCTGCATCATTCACCCATCTCTCCTTCACAAATTCGAACCTAAATTAAAATGTTGCTCTGGAAGCTCGTGTCTCGTGGCGCACTGGGCTTGCACCCCGAGTTTGGGGAATAACAAAACAAAATTATTCTGATTAATCAAATTTCCAAACGGAGGTGATCGTTGCCTTGTCAAATTGATCGCGTTTTTGTTTTATTCTCTGGCACCTCGAGTTTGAAAATTTGTCATTTCACTTATACTGGAAGCCTTGACAATGACATCAAAGAATGTAAATGATCTATGACCGCAAAATGAATTTTATTTCTGATAGAAAAAAAAAAAAAAAAGGTCCAATCTAACTTCTTACCAAATCAACCATTTATTTCCCCCACAAAACTCAATTGGATACAACAATTTTCTTTTCTAACTCCAAGGCATCCAATCATGGCTGGAGTGTTGATTCTGCAAAAGTTCAATGAAGTCGAATTTCCAAATGGCAAATACAAGAGCAAATCATCCACTCTTCTCACTTCGAACATTCCTTATTTGTCATCTTTTACACTTCTATTGCTTTGAAGAAAGGTCAACAAATTCTCCACATGCCTATCTTGTCTACCCTCATCACAAAACATGCCCTTCATTTCCTTAATTTTGTCTCTATAAACTTTCCCCCCTTCCTCAAACATCACCAACCTTAGTGACTCGGCTACCGAGTCTATCGTAAACGAGTCATCTCTAGGAATGGGATACCCCCATCTTCTTCTCCTCCAAAACCCTCGCATTTATCCCTTGATCAGCAAGAAATGTCAGCAAAATGAGGGGCTTCTCAAACTGTATAGCCTCCACAACAGGACTCCAACCTGAGTGAGTCAAGAACCCGCCCGCCGTCTCGTGACTCTATATCTTCAGCTGAGGTGCCCAACTTGTGCAAACCACCCCACGATCCTTAGTCCGATTCTCAAACCCTTCAGGCTGCAAAATCACTTCAGTATCTTCACCTCCACGTTTCTTCCTTGAAACCCAAGAATCCCAAAAACGCAGCCGTAAAGATACTGGAATATGCTGTATGGATACTCAGCATATATGCAATAGAGGGTATCCAATAAGGAGGAAAATCGTAGAGAATCCAATCAGGACAAGTTCGTTGAAGAAATTCGGTTATGGGCCGTTGGAGGGCGTCACAGGCTAGTTTGAGGTACTTGACTTTGTTGTAGGGTAGATCAATTGTGGCTTCTGCATTTTCAGGGAGACTTAGGTGATATATGTTTCTTTTATGATTGAAAGCAGAGATGTAGACATTGACCAGCATAAATGCATCAAGTCATGATATCATCGTACCAATCCTTTTCACAACGATAACAATGACATGTTGTGCAGCCAATAACAATAACAATAACACTACTATCTTGTACCAATCCGTTGCTCCACTGATTTTCTCCATAAAATTTATTATACTTTCTTGCGTGTGTCTTTGGTTTTGTGGCACGATAAATCCAATCTCATTAGGTGCTCATGCACTACATTCGCCACACGATAGTGTCACGATCTACGATTTATTGCCACAGCAAAGTTTGTTGAAATGATGGAACTATCTCTTTCTAAGCATAAATTGTACTTGAACTCGAGAAAGGCAAAATTAGTATTTTGTATAAAAATGTCTTTGAAATTTTTTTTAAAAAAAAAAACTTAAGAACAATAAATAAATAATAAATAAGTGCTAACTCAGTAGATAATATAGCTTTTCTTTAATGCTCGAGGTAAATACTTGTGTGTTTAACGAGTAGGATGCCCCTCGAATGTATATATGGCCTGCTATTTCACCAGGCATCGGTCAACGAAGTCTTCTTCTTCATTGTTTTTTTTTTTTTTTTTTTTTTTGGGTTTCAATTGAGCTCCACTGTTGGTTTTTCTTAAAGGAACGACTCATGCCGCAGATTTCTATTTGCCACTTTTTGATTGTGCAAATGATCAAATTATGGAACTGAAATATGAGGGGTTACATAAACCAAATTCTCCAATTAATGGAATGCATTTGATGACTGTACATTTAGAGTGTGTTTTGATTGTAATTTTTCAAAAAAAAAATTATTACGTTTTTTCGTATACATATTTTTTAATCACCTTTTTTACCTTATAACTATCAAATCGTTACAGTAATTTTTACACAAAAAATCTAGAAAAATGTAATGCAAACAAAGCCTCAGCGATTGCTACAAGCACTTGTGAATAATAAGATTAGGCAAGTCTCTTGTAAATGGCCTCAATATGAATATGATTTTTTTTAAAAAAAAAAAAAAAATCTTTTGCTAAACGTCTAGCAAACTTTTCCATCAAGTCGCATCATTTGATTGCCATAAACCAACTGAAACAGCTCCCAATGCTTCTATTGACAGTGCATAAAGAAGCTGCCAGTAGCAATTAGAATTTGAAGCACCCTAGTAATCTATGCAAGATTAGTCTGGATCTAACACTAAGAACTTTTTACTTTCCAACTAAAAAGACTTGTCCCTTATTCTATTGTACTCCCTCTGTCCCGTTCTATTAGTTTTGGTTTTTTTTTTTCACACAGATTAAAAATATATAATTAATTTGGTTGGAAACATAAATTTAGATTAATAATTTCCTAAAATACTCTTATGCTAATCACGAAGAGTGCCAATTAATATCAGTTACAGCTAATTGGTTAGTATTGGAAAAATTCAATGTATTCAATGTAGTGGGTTAGTATTTAATAACAATGTATTAATAATACGATATTTAATAAGGGTATTTTAGATAATTTGAAAGATTACTATATTTTTTAATAGAAAAATGGATTATAATTTGGGATAGACGAAAAAAGAAAATAAAATTATCAAATTGGACGGAGGGAATAGTATATTCTGTGATAAGATGTTTGTCTTGTGCACAAGAAATGTATACACGTTTAGGTCTGATCTTATTTATATGCACGCAGATTGATGGAGTCAGTATTCAAGGTTATTTAATGCCTTCTTCCACTTGTCACTTTTTCTCCCAAGTACCCACGACTCCAGAATCTAAAGAGCTTATAGAAAATTTCCCGTTTCAAATGCACTTGTTTTCGTGGACACAGAAATCTGCCACAGATTTTCTGCCCTGTTCGGCACGCTTCAGCACTCCCACAGGTCCATTCTGGAGTAGGCAGTTAAGATAACGAGTACAGATATACAACAGAGGTAGCCAGTAAAGAAGCAAATTCACACAGTATTCAATTGGATGTAGACCTTTTAAGAAAGACCATCATAGGCTAACTTGAGGTACATTCTTTTCTTATAAGAAGGCATGAAATTTTGCCTCTGCATTTTCAAGCTGATAATCAAGATTGGGCGAAAAAAGTTTCACAAAGTTCAAAAAAGAATCAGCCAGAGTTGGATGTGGTATAGGGAGGCATTTACTAGCTATTTCTAGCAGTGAAACAAGGAAAACTCTATGAACCTTCTTAGGGATGTGCTTTCGGCAAGCTCTAGAAAAGGGGATCATCATATGGCCCAATGCTAGCTATGGACACATTACTATATGTAAGTTACCTCTGGTATGGGAGTAAAAGTTGGTGGATAAATATCTAGAGCCCCTTGCTGTGTATATTAGTCAGTAGGGAGACTGAAAAATGAAAATCAACGGTATCAAAACCAGAAAATTCACTCCCATGAGAAATATTAGCCTTCTCCTTTTTGACTATTGCTATGCAGGCATTCAGACCATGCAACTTAAGAATCCGGATGACCAGAAGTCGTGCTCTAATGATATGAATGAAAACAAGCAACTAAATTTGAAGGGGTAAATGAAATGCAGTTATTTTGAGTGCATCCCCAGTACAAATATCAACGAAAAATCAAGAATAGCAAGAACATCGATAGCTCCTGTTCTGACTGCAGTTTACACTAGTGTAGGCAAACCCTTCTATAAGTCACCTCACCTTTAGCCTTCACAACTTTAGGCCATTGATTAGGTCTTGCTAACGAACCACTGGGCTTTGGCTCAGTGGCCACCACCTACTTGGTGGGGCCATAAAAAATGCCACATTTCAGTGGCTTATCTTAAAAAAATTCAGGCGGGTGTGCTGTGGCACCCGTCTGATCCGGTAGTGGTTCAGTCCCCTCTGGTTTATCCTTGGGCCTCCTTACGTCCGCCCCCTTCCCCTTAGTATAGAATAGATTAGGTTTATCGTCTTCGGCAAAAAAAAAAAAAAAGATTGGGTCTTGCTAACGTGCCTATACTTTTTTACTAGGAATTTCTGATTTCACCCGGCGTAAACATTCTGAGAAATAAATGGAAGGTAATTCTTCACTTTTGGGCCTTACAAAACAAATCTTCATTTTGTTGTTTAATAGATAAACCAACACATAGATAACTAAATATATGACACAACTTTCAAGTTTATTGCAAAGGGACCTTAATTTTCCACAATTAACTTTCAATATCAACATCAAATATTCGATGCTGTCTATTAATCGCCCTTGAAAAGAACCTAGCTCTGTACACTGATTTCATTTTGCACACAATGCATGAGTACATAATCATATACTAAGTGCGTCACTGTGAAACAACAGAAACTCATGAGGTCTTCCCTTCTCATATGCATGCAAAGCTTCACAAGCTCAAGATCCTATGATCTACCATCGGCAGATTCTATAAGCTAGCAGTTTTAGTTTGTCTTTCCATTCAGATGATGCAAAGCTCGGCAAACAAAAGGGTAAGAAACTTTTCCCATTGTACCTTCTTTCATGCAATTCGCTCGATGTATAATGAGTTAAGACAGCAGCACGCTCAGATGAAAGCCTTCTCGAAACTGTTCTGCTGGAAGAACACTCTGACAAACTATCAAAGAAAGATTAAATGCGTTTGTTTAAAACATGAATAACAAAATCATCAAGAATAAAGCGAAATGCAGCAATCAGACTTAATAAGCAGAAATAATTAGTGCTGAGATAAAATGTCCGGGCAACAAAATCAAGAACATAGTATTACATAGAAAGGAATAGATTTCAACATTGGAAACTTTTCAAGATATTTTCCAGTCTAAGAAGTTTACCAAATAAAAATTGCAGACAAAGAACTATCAGTCTCATTCAGCAAGTAATGTATACTGAAGGCAAGAGGTCATGTAGAAATTAATGTGCTCCATAAGTATTTTTCAAAAGTAGATCTCCAAAATCGGTTGCTTCTTTTCCGTGTTTCTGTATGGTAATTTTCAGAATGAAGCACTCTTATCTTTTCGAAATCCTGAGGGCCCTGCCTTTCAGTCTTTGAATAGTTCTTGGATTCATGGAGGCATGCGCATACAAAGCTTCCACAATGTGATAATCCATTTCTCACTCTCATCAAGCCTCGTTAAGAATGTATACCTAGTTAGTCACCCAAGCAAAAAGGATTGTGGAAAGCTCAATACACTGTATATCATACTATCAATTAATTGGAGGAATATAAAGCTGAAAATGGTTGTTGCCAACTAACTGAAATATACATCATTCATTCACCACATGATGGTTAATTTATACATTCATCTAGACAAATTTTACATAAACAGACGCTTATTGACAGAAAGATATAGCTTGTACCTTTTAAAATTTGCATTGAGTTGATACTTTAAAAGCAAGTCTTTGGATTCTGAAGCAAAATAAGCTCTTGTATCCCTGTTGACCTCTTTGCATATCATTACGAGGCATCCCTTCTGAGATTACCAATATAGTCTACTGTAACAATAAAAACCAACAGTCAGATGAGAGTGATAGCTTCAAATAATTCCCTAAATAATAGTTAGTTTCTAGCCCAGGCTGCTACTTTGAAGTCCTAGTCAATTCTTTACCTACTATTGATGCAAATTAGATCCACTTTCAGAACTTGCAAAATTTGCATTGAATCTCAAACAAATCTTCCAAATATATGTTTTAGATTCCTCTAGATACTAGAGACGTTACGTAGATAATACCGTATTTACTTCATCAATCACGACACATTTCCCATTGGTGCCAAACGATGATACTCAGATATATAAGATACAACGACATGCGCCCTGCTTGACTCTTAATAATCATGTTACCCCAAACTCAGATAATCATGGTTGACTAAATTGAGAATCTTTGTTTGCTCTTTTTCTATGACAAGTATTAAGTAGCCAAGATAATACAAATTTAGATGGTTGTGAGATTAAATGGCTCTAACACAGATCAATAAATAGTAAACTCACATTTGGCGAACCATTGCCAGAGCTCAAACACCAAAGCAACTATAACTTAATCCATAATTACACAAAGTAGGAATTCAGAACACGTTTGTTTGGTTACCATAATTTGCAAATAAAATTTTCAAATTTTATTCTATTTGTATCATAAACACAATTTTCAATCAATTTTTTATCTCGTGTACGTCATATTACAAAAAGTGTCACAGTGTTCTTCCAAATAAATTTTTTCCAAACAATCCCCTATCCTAGTCTTAAAAATTAGATTCTTCCTAGTCTTATCAAAGAGGAAGAACTACTACATTTTTCTTATTTCCTTCATTATCTCAGGAGGATGTATAGCTGACGACAGACCAAACAACTGAATTTTCAAAATACTATGCCGTGCAATATAAACGTCATAACTAATACAAAAATTAGCTGCAGGAATAAAGTTAGAAACGCTCTGGAAATTGTGAAGAGCATGTTGTCTTGTCAGATTTCCGTAGGAGTAGATAATATTGCAATTTCAAAGTGAGAAAGCAAATCAAAAAGAAGGACAAGCAGAAAGGAAATTTTGTAACGTCATTATGGTTTCTCCAACATCAAGAAGTTACCTTCTCAAACCAGACGCATAAGCTTGTAAGCTAGCATTTCTATATAAGTCATGTTTTACGGAATCTACCAAGGGAAGAAGCTTGTTTCTCATCCTAAACAAGAGGCGTCTGACAACACAGGTTGATAGAAAATTACTGCAGCAAAACTGAGGGAACAACAGAGCACATGCAAAATAAGACAACTAATACTAACTAAGAACAGAAGGCGATAAAGACATCAGGACAACAATGTTATGGTAAAACAATAAGTTTAGTTATCAAATAAACCTAATAGAAAAAGTACTTAACGTATTAATTTTCAATATTTAATGAGGTTATCAAACAGCCCCTAGAAATGTTGTAGCCTCGCAGTGAATTTAAATCAAATTACTTATATGAGAGTATACCTGTCAAGCAATAGACAGTTACGTATGATATTTAAGATGGATTGGCCGCTTCTAACATATATAAATAATTCCACTGTTGATCAACTTAATACTATATTAAGATGAATCAATTATAATTCCACTGATATTCCACTGTTGATCACATACATAAATAATTTAAGATGGATTGTTAAACTTAAAACTAGACATAAGAATAAAGCTTCTTGAATGGAGAACTAATAATTTGAAGGAGTAATTGGCCTAATTTTAAATGAAATTAAAATTGCCAAAGGCGTGAGTTGAATTATAATTGGAATATCAGTGGAGCAATGCGAAACTCTTTAACAAAGGGAAATGAATCAAGTCTAACTTGCAAACCAGCATATTCTTGAACCGTAAGGGAAAATAATACATTTATTTCCAAAAAAAAATTATCTATAATCTCCCATCCAAGTGATTTTTTGTTTTTTTTTTTTGGAAATCCTATCCAAATGATGTATCAGGCAGAACATCAGAAACTTAAAGGCTCATGTTTCTGTTATCTTTTGTTTCTTTTTCTTTGGGTGGGAATAACTGGACACAACTTTAGTCTTTCATGAATGGGCTGTATTCCGCATGAAATTAGTATACTATTCTATCTGTTCAATTTCTTTTTAATTTTATTTTGGCTAGAAAATGAAAAGGCAAGTAGGTTGTTCTACATTTTACAGAAAAAATCAGCATATTGCATACTATGACATTGTTATAAGAAAATTCTCAATTAATATAAGAGTTTCTGTTAGAAAAGTCGCTTACTTTCTTTTAGTCAGGTTCTTATTTTGTATGGAAATAATTAGTTTTCCTTTTATTTTAGTTACTTAAAATAGTAGCCAAGAAATTTCTTATTTGTATGAGTTTAGAAATTAGAAATTATTTCTATTCTGTATAAGATTAGAAATTAGGAATTAATTCTTGTTATTATTTCGGTGTGAATAAGTGATATTTATAAATAGGTGGGGATTTACAAACTACAAAGTGATAGACAAGAGGAGCCATATAATCTTTATATGAGGTGAGAGAGACTTCTTGACAGATGAGAGCAATAGTATATAAGGGTTGAAATTGGGTTCAAATTGAAATTTTGTACAGTTTTCCTCTCATAATAAAAAATGAGTTTCTCTCTGTAGATGTAGGCACAATAATGAAATCGAATCACATTAAATGTTGTGTGTTGTTTATTTTTCATTCTTGTGACATATTTTTCATTAAATTATTGTATTCTTGATGTTTCAATAATTGTTTGTTCCATAATTGGATCAAGTAAGATTCCTAACTTACATATTAGGAGGCTTTGGTAAATTCTTTCAAAGGTGTTTCTCCCTAACAAATGGTATTAGAGCTTTTGATCACATGTCTGAGTTATTCATTGGCAAGTGGATTATTCTCAAAGTAAGACCAATGAAAATTCTCTTTTTGGTGATAGATTAAAGTGCTAAGGGATTTGGTTGGTATTGGACAAGTGTGCCAAAAATTTGATAGGAGGTCCAATTGGTGTTAAACCAAATAGTCAAGGGTTGATAGGGGTTCAAGATCCAATTTAGATGTTGAAGAATAGTGCATTCATGAGTTGAGAAAAGATGATTTTGGATGTTAAGATAGACTTGTATTTAGTATTAAAAAATTTATTCGAAATAGAACCTGTAAACTTTGATTCAATGTGAGGAGTTACTCGTAAAGAGAGTGATTAAACAAAGTGTTTGTTCCCAATAGTTTCTACTAGAATGAGTATGATAATATATATGGGCATCGTTATGACAAACTTTAAATCCTCGACCTTATACAAGAGCATTTGGTACCACTTAAACGTTAGTAAGACAACATGCCTCTCGAATCCCTTTTTTTATTCTTTAAATCTTTTGTGCCTCTCCAATACAGTAATGTACAAGGAAAATCAGCTTTCCACAGTTAATGTTATTATGTTATTTTCCTGTAATTAAAAATGTATTTGATCATCTTTAGACAGAATATTTGTCCTCTAAATCAAAGAATAATTTGAAAATCAGAGGTGTATGGCGCAATTTGCAAGTAACGAGCTGCCGGCTTTACTCTTTTGACTTAGCGAAGAAAAGAATCACTTGTATAATAACATTTTGCCCCCCCGAAAGTGGGGTAATAACACTTTGCTCCCGTCAATGAAAACAATAGGTAGTTACCCATTTAAGAATATTTTATTTGGTATTTGTGACAAGTATATCATTTAAAAATGTAGAAAAATGGCTGCTTAAATATGTTAACAATTGTACCCTTATGTTATTGATAAATAATGTACTCTTAAACTATTTATAAATAATGGTAATTTATAACGGACATTTATTGCAGAATAGAAGCCGTATTTAGCACTAGAGGTTTTATTTGGAAGTAACACACATTTAAGGGTGTTCAAATTTGAAAAAAAATTGAAAAAGAGAAAGAAGTAATCTAAGTATAGATCAAATATTGGATGTCGGTCAAAAGGAAATTAATGAAATGGACTGACATCCAAACTTTAAAGTTTGGCAAAATAGTTTGGAAATAGACATTCAAATTCGACTACTAAATTCAAGATTAAAATTTGATAAAATAGTTTGAGAATGGATATTAAAATTCGATTATCGAATTCCTAATTACAAGTCAAATTATCCAATTGTATATGTTGATATAGATATTATGTATATAATTACCTACTAATACATTTATATATCATGGATTAAACTATTGTATAAATGGTGTTATAAGTTATAACCTATGCTTCCATAGAATAAATTTGACTAAAGATAAAATTACAAGATAATGGTAGAATTGTCAACATATTTAAACAATCCATTTTTCTACATTTTCCAATGAAATACTTGCCTCAGATACCAAATAAATGTTTTCAAATGGGTAAAGTGGCTATTGTTTTCATTGAGGAGGAGGCACGGGCGGAAGTGTTATTACCCCCACTTTTAGGGGGGCAAAGCCTCATTAACCCTTATTCTTATTGGTGGACAATGGCAAATGAATTCATTATTCCTTGGAGCTCACATGCTTCTTTTCTAGGCATTGGCATGCTTTAACCCTCCATGCTATAGGCTAGTATCAAGAACTCATACAAATGGATTCACCATAGAGTTATCACATTTTAATCCTCTAAAAATGTTAATCTGAAATGCTTATTTTCTTTTTTAGTTTCCCCAATATATCATTTTGCTTTATCATATGGTAGGAGTGAAAGATCTGCATATATTTCAGCCTAAAATTGGACATTTGGTGCATGTAATTTCGGATAACGCACAAGAAACCCCCAAACAACATTGTCAAAATCTACCAAATAATTCTGGGTGCTGCCCATGGAGCCTGCTGCCGACGTCTATAGATCATACGGTGACCCAGAAAAAGTGCTCAATTCATCGTACTTAGAATCAATTACACAATATATATATATGACAAATAGGAGATGAGATATTCTATACCATACATAACTCAACAAAAACAAAGTAAAAGACTACACAACTCTATGCCATAAAAAAAAAAAATGTAGACATTTGGTAGCTAAACTCGTAATTTTCCCATTACATAACCATCTCGTGCTTTCTCAAATATTTGTTCTTTTGATAGCTAAACTATTTGACCATATACACTTTCAACGCTTGTTTTGTACTATTTATTTTCTTATAAATCAATAATGATATCAGTAATTTTTTTTTTTTGGACCAGATACACTTCGAATGCTTGTTTTGTACTATTATATTTTCTAATAAATCAATAATGACATCAATATTAAGATTTTATGCCTTTGTACCATTTTAATCTTTAAAAACATATTCATGAAAAACTAGAATTTTGCCCGTGCCTTAACACAGTCTTTTTTTTTTATTTATTGTGAATTTATACAAATATGAATAATTTAAATATGAAAATTAACAACAATTCTACATGTCCATTCATATTAATTTTAAAAAATTAATGTATCCTAATTGTTCAATTATTTACTAATTTTTAAAAATTTGTTTACATACTTTCACTATAATATGATAATATACATCAAATAATTAAATGTATCCCATATCAAAAAATTGGTAGATATTCTTTTTTATAAATATTCTTTTAGATAATTTAAATTTTTATAATGACCATAAATCTAAAACTATATATTCACATTTAACTAAGTAGAAAAGATTCAGCAATCCATTTTTTTTCATCAATAAATATTTAGTTTTCAACAATATTAGTAATTCTGTCGGTGTAACAATTAATTCTCTTTGTTACACTAAGTTATTTCAAAATTAAGGAAAGAGATGCTGAACAATTTGAATACTAACTAGCGACATGGTGATAAAATAAAATAATTTATAAAATATGTAAGATTTTAATAATTATAATTTGAAATAGGCTTTGATATAGTTCTATGTACTAATTCGGTAGAAAGTAGATATCATTAAAATAGTATTAGTTATTTTTTAAAAGTTATTTTAGATATAATTAAGTTCAGTTTAGTTATTTTTTAAATTTATTTTAAAAATAGAAATAATTTTTAAATATATAATATAATATTTAATATGAATAAAATTCAAATAATTTATAATCTGTTAATTCTTCTCAATTAAGCATGCTACGTATGAATGTGAAACATTCTAATTAAAATAAATTAAAATAGTTAATTATATATATGTGTGTGTGTGTGTGTGTGTATGTATGGATTAGAAACATATTCACTATGTCACTAAAGTCAAGTCCTATCCTAAGTTCTAACAAGAAAAGACAAAGATCCCTAACACTCCGCAGTCAAATCCCTATACCTCGTTATTGTCCGAAGCAGCCTTTCCACCGCGTTACCATTACTATTTACTTATCTATCTCTGTCCGTCCCTTGTGGTTTAGATAGAAGTTAGAGCCTCCACTATCCGCCGGCCGCCGCCGCCTTGCCCACTGCTCAAATGATGTGACAGATAACTTATCCAACGGTCAGATTTCACATGGCGGAACCTCAACCTAGCAGACCCACAGCTCCAGAAACCAACAACCACCACCAGCACCAGCACCAGCGGCAGCGCCACCAGAACTACAATCGCAGCGGCACCATTCGCGGCGGAGATGGAAAGGTTACGCTGGAGCCGGGCTCAGTAGTATTCCGCATGCTCTGCCACGTGAATACAGCTGGAGGGGTTATAGGAAACTCCGGCAGCCTCGTCAAACAGCTCGAAAACCAGACGGGTTGCAAAATCCGGTTCGAGGAGTCGCTGCCCAAGTGCCACGAGCGCGTGATTAACATTACTGGGGAGGCAGCTATTGATAAGAAAATCACGCTGAAATTTGAAGAATTGGGGTCCGAAGAGGAGTTGGATTATGAGGTTGAGGTTTCTGCAGCGCAGGAAGGTTTAATGAGGGTTTTCGAGAGGGTTTTGGAAGTTGAAGGGAATGGAAATGGGGTGGTTGGGTGCAGATTGCTGGCTGCTAATGGCCAAATTGGAGGGGTTATGGGCAGAGGAGGCAGTATTGTTGATGGGATTCGGAGGAATTCCGGGGCCAGGATTCGGGTCTTGAAGAGGGAGCAGATTCCAGCTTGTGCCACACCTGAGGAGGAGTTGATTCAGGTCACTTTTTGGAATATATTTGTTCTGGTTTTTTTTTTCCCTTGAAATGAAGTAATTTTCTTGTTCGTCTAATTCTAGATTAATAGTCTGTTAAAAAGTTGAAGCTTTGTTCTAAAGTGAGGATCACAGACCCTTAACTATTAGGCGATACATTTAAGTAGCTAATTACTTTATTGTATGATGATGATGATGATATTTCTGCTGGAAGGCTAATGTCGGCAGTTAATTCATGTGATTTTGTTGACAAACTTCTGTATATACTTAAATAGGAGAAAAATGGAGATGCAAGTTAGACCTGATTTTACATGAACAATATAATAAATTTGTTCCAGGTTTCTTTTGGTTGTCTATGACCCATTTTGTCCTACCTTCTTCCCCTTCCCTGCCTCAAGAATATGGGATGCTAGTGGTTTGGAATTAATTTTTATCTGTAATGAGTATTATTTACTTTTGCTTTGTAATAGAAGGTGTCGTTGCTTCATTAATTTAAGTTGAACTTTAAGGATTGTGGACAGTTAATGGTGAGTAAGGTTGGAGCTGCTAAAAAAAAAAAATTGTTTGCTAATTAATGTAAGGTAGAGAACTGAGCCTGTGCACTGTTTCTTCGTTCAGCAAAAGATTCCAAAAACTGCTATACACATTAGGAACCACAGCCCCAACGCAACTGAAATGAGAATTGAGCATGGAGTGGAATCAAAACAGAAGCGGTTGTTCCACTGGTGTGCCATAGTCCCATAGCTGGGTTGTAAGTGGACTGATTTGCTTGCAGGCGCTGCCAACAATACTGTACATGTCCTACATATCATACTGAAACTCAAATGAGGCATTTGATTCGTTTGTGTGTGAACGGAAACCTAACAATGTCATATAAACAAGAGATGAAGTTAAACTCTTATTTATGTTTTTCTCTTTTGCTTTTTCTTTTTAGTTTTTGTGGATAAGTTGGAGATAAAAAAACCAAGAAATTCTTTTAGAATGAATTAGTCTTCATATGTCTTAGATTCCTTAAGGCAAAAAATCCATTTGTTATGCATCGTATAAAATGATTGTCTCTAGTTAAACTATCTTTATTAGTTACTTTATATTTAAGGATGTAATAATATCATGGCAGATAATGGGTGATGTTATGGCAGTAAAGAAAGCACTAGTTGCTGTTTCCCATTGTCTTCAAGCTTGCATAACTGGGGAAAGATCAAATTCATCTCCTCAAGGGGCATTACAAGATGCACATTCAGATATTCCTCCAAAAGATAATCATACTCCTCCATCTTTTCCTGGAAGTGATAATAATTCAGTTGGCCTTTCCTTGTCTGAGGACATTGACAAAATTATGAACCTTCATGAAGAAAATGCTGAAAGACGAGTGGTGTTTAGATTGCTTTGCTCTCATGGTTCTGCTGGGGGTATCATTGGGAAAGGTGCAATTATTGTGAAAGCATTGGAGAAAGAAACTGGTGCTTCCATCAAATTTTCATCTCCAGTAGCTGGATCAAGGGAGCGAGTTGTCACCATTTCTTCGTTTGAGGTTTGTTATGCTATACTTGAAATTCTTCCACTTTCTTATTGCTGCTTCAGTACCCGTCTTGCTCCTCTTTTTGACAAAGATGTGCTTGCCGATCCATTCTCTCATTTTCTTCGTGGTTGATGTTATGAATTTTCACAGAGCCAAAATCCTTTGTACTCATCTGCCCAACTTGCCATCGCTCGGGTTTTTGCTAGATCAGTGGAGGTTGGTGTTGACCAGGGTTTCATAGCTGGTTGGGGTGAGGGCCAAACTGTAACTGCCAAAATTCTAGTTGCTCCAGATCAAATGAATTGCCTGATTGACAGTGAAGGAAGAATTGCTTCAGATATAAGTGCCACATCCGGTGTTGAAATACAGCTATTGGGTACAAACTGTGTTCCAAATAGCGGTGCAGAAAACGATGAAGTAGTCCAGGTGTGACCATCACCGGTACTCATTTATGACTGAGTGTGTTGAACAAAAACTCACCAAATCATTGCAATCATTAGTGGTGCCGCTGTTCTTAATATCAATATTGTCTTTGCTTGGTGTGCCAATACGCTTTTTACATCATCTGACAAGCTATCATTTAGTTTTTGCTTCTGAAGCTTTTAGTAACAAAAACTCACCAAATCATTGCAATCATTAGTGCTGCTGCTGTTCTTAAGATCAATATTGTCTTTGCTTGGTGTGCTGATATGCTTTTTACGTCATCTGACAAGCTATCATTTAGTTTTTGCTTCTGAAGCTTCTAGTAACCATTTAACCAAAATTCCATAGTAGATGATGAGTCCCATTTATAAAAGGTGTAGAAAATTGGATGACAGAAAGCGGGTTTATGCATATTAGCTATTCTGTTGAAAATGTTTGATAGACTTTCTTCATATGAGCAAATTTTACTTTTGCACTTGTCTATATTTTAGACTTGATTGAAGCTCCTGTTTGTCAAGGTGCAGAATTTGCGGAACTTCATTTGCTAGAAATGTTTAAAGAATATGTTTTTCACTTTAATTCAATTTGGAACCAGAGTAGGCATAATTGTGTCACTTTTGGTCTGCAGCGCTAACTATCAAGCCTTAGACTTCTTTATGTGTGAAGAAACTAAAATCTTGCAACTTTCAGCTACTGTTGTCACTGCAGCAAAAGAATGACAGCAATGGTGGTGACATAAGAATAAGAATTGCAGTAACTTGTCAGTCTATTAGCTGTTATATACTGAAAACAAGAAGTTGCTGTTCACAGGTTGCTGGTGAGTATGAAAATGTGGAGAGAGCCCTCTTTCAAATTACTGGTAGACTGAGGGACCACTTCTTTTTTAGTACTACACCTGAAGAAGCAGACCCAAGAAATTCTTCAAACCCGTATTCTGCTGATGAATTTAATCGCCCTGGGTTTAGGCGTAAGGTCGGCGGTCCTCATAAACCTAGCTTGCAAGGCAAGCAGGTAATGCTTGTTCCATCTTTGTTTCTGCCCTCTGTTTTGTTCTTTCCTTTCATTTGTAGTAACTTTTTTTAAAATGTGTAATTTTGACACCATAGACTTGTGATATAAGTTTACATGTTGAATGCAGTTTAAGGACATGAGAAAAACAAGAACTCTGGGGGATAGTGAATGGGGTTTGTCTGGTGGGGCACCTGGACAGCAAAGGTTAGTTTTGACCCATGAACTGATTTTTGTCTTTGTTTTTGAAGGGTCTGAACATGTTAATAAGCTAAGATTGTTCAGTAGGAAAGCAGAACTATTTATGGTTTACTCGTTTGTTCTTGATCCAAGTTTTTCTTAAGTCCTTGCATTAGGCTGTTGGCTGTTGGTTTCCTTATGCACATTCTCTTAGATATGTGGTTGACAAAGGGTCCAAACTTTGCAAAAAGCGATTTCACTAGTAGACAGAAACCTCTTCCGTAGATGATAATCAGGCTTTCACATGATGTGAAATGAAGCATATGGATTTTTTTGCATGGAATGTTTTTTTTTAATTCTCGCATGTGGAAAAGTATGTGGTTTTTCAGTTTCTTCTATTTGTGTTGGATTTTGAGAGTATGAGATTATTGATTCCTTCCTTCTTCTTTGTACTTCAAATCTGTTTACATTATCTATTCCTTTTTTTTTGTGGATAAGGGTTATATTTCTTGTGATTGTTAACTCTAGTTAATTGTACTTAAGAAGTTTGTTCCTCCTAGGTTAAACAGAATGCTATAACTTGCTGATTCCAAATTTTGTGCCATTGGTTCTTCAAAATGATAATTGATCTCTTGGTATCTTGTGGTGATACTGGTATTCTGGGTGTGAGCATACTGCGTGTTAAGCAATTCAGTTGTATAGATATGCTTGTGGAGACATAAACTGACATAATATATTACATTGAGGGGGAGAGTTTCATACACTTAAAGTTTGGAGTTAAATGTAAAATTTTCTCAAAGTTCTTGTAGGGGTAAAAGTTTTGAGCTTATAGAGAGGGTTTTTGAAAACTTTCAATTTCTGGTGTCTCCTCCCCACCTCACCCCTAGTTCCTTCCTTGGGTGGAGATAAATGGAAAGCAGTAGAGATAAAAAATAGGGAACAAACTATCTTGGAAGTCCCAAGTTGCTCTCTTTCTCTCCCTCTAGCTCCAGATTCTACTGTCCCTGTGAGCAGAAGGGTAAATGACACAGACCTGATCTTGGTTTTTGTCATCGCCAAGGACCTTCTCTCAGTTTTCCAAGACTATGATGTTCAGAGATTTGGTTGTATCTGATGTGGTTTTAACTTCATACTGCTATACAATTCTAAAATTAACCTTGCGAGGACCATAGAGAGGACAGACTATTGTGATCAAAAGAAGGTGATGATTTTGTTAGAATTTTATCATAAAAGAAAATATAATTGTGTGAGATTAATGTAATTTCAAGGATCTTATTTATAGCTATGGAAAAACTCTTGAATGGTTTTTATCGTTCACATTCAAACAAAACTAAGAACTGCCAAAATTTACAAGTAATTGAAATTATGGTGTTGAATGTCTAATAAGCTAAAAATTATTTTTCCCAATCTTTTGCTCCATTCTGTGGGTAAACCTCGAGTCCTTCAAAGGTGTATTATTGTCATGTATGTTGAGAATCAGTTTACTTGCCTTGAGCTTTTAGACTATTTTCATGCAGTTTGGATGCGGAAGCTGTTACTTATAAGACTATTGAAGTTTTAGTTCCAGAAAAAGATTTTGGATCGGTCTATGGTGAGAATGGCAGCAACCTGGCTCGCCTCAAAGAGGTAAAAGCCCTGCTCTGATGCAGCTCACTTTGTTCCCCAGTTTATCCTCCCCTAGCAAACATAAAGAACTGAAGATCCAAAAATTGTTTAAGGAAAGAGTTAAAAGGACAGTAAGAGAATCACAAAATCATTCACTTCTTTTGCAACTGATGTCAATAAGATAAAAATGGAGAAATGCACGATCTGAGTTATTTAAATAGCGTAATCATATGCCACAATGTTAATGAACTTTTATAACTTAATTGTACTAATTTGATGAATTCAAATGCCCTAATTTGAGAGTTTCGGGAAGAAAAGAGTAAAAGATAATGGAAGAGAGAACTTGATTATAGTTCTCATTTGTCTGGCAGTTTAGCAAGAAATGAGCGAAGAATTGATCTGTTTTATTTTTAAACTGTTTATGGAGAAGAATTTCATATGCCTCCACATTTGGGAATGAGAACTTTTTTGTCTAATCAATCATCTAATTCATGGAACGAATTCTGTTTACCCATGACTACCCAAAAATATTAAAGCTCCCAATAGTATTTTGTTCTCTCCCAATCTCCCAATAGTATTTTCTATGCATGGTTTCTGTTCACATCATTCATTGCTTCATGGTGTGGATCAGATATCAGGTGCAACCATTTTACTGGAAGATCCTTCTCCTGGAAAATGTGATGGAAAGGTGATTATATCTGGCACACCTGAGCGAATTCAGATAGCACAAAGTTTACTTCAAGCATTTATGCTAGCTTGAGCATATTCTTTTGATCAGCATTTCCAGCTGTCAAAAGTGTCAAACTATTGAGATGGTAGCTCCTCCCGGGTATCAGTCAATCCAGTTCTTCAGCCCTATATGCCACTGTATATGCTCCTGTAGTCTTATTCAACTGAGCAGCCTCCAATTAGTCAAACATCTTTCCTTGATAACTCCCAATTTGTTGAAGATGAGCCAGTACACATCAACATGCATTTTCATTAGGCCTGCAGAAATTACCAATTTTGTAACTAATACCTGTTCTTCTTTCTCTTTTATTTTATTTACACTGACAATGTAGGATGATGAATGAATAAAAACATGTACAACTTTCTACTGTACATTTGGCGTGTAATCATTTATCACTTTGGCATTTTCAGTTTTAGAGAGTTAAATGTTGCAAACTGCTTTCTCAAGTCATCTATTTTTCCCAAATTATGATTTGGAGGACACAGCAGAGCTCTCTACTATGTTCTCAACTGAATATGACTCTTTTAAGTTTATCCTTAATACGCATCAGCATTAGCATTTGGAAAGTGGTGTTCGTTGGGAAAGATTTTGTCCTAAAGAAATTGTGTTGACATTATGGCCCAATTGCCTCAGAAATGAGGAAGACATTAGGGTCCGAATGAAATGAGATTCATATTATGGAGGTGATTAGTGTAACAAGATTTTGATAGGAAACCATAAAAATTGACAGACTTATAGATTTGTGTGTCTGAATAATTTTTGTATGTAAGATAAATTTTTTATTAAACTAAACGTATATACACTTTCATCATTGCAAACATAGAGACGACGAAAGGAGATTAAATCTGTGATTGTCTATTGGTATCCAGATGTCAGTCAGTCGTCCTGAAGGAGCAATCAAAACCCCGTTTGAGCTTTGGATTCCTTTCAAGTACTGACAATGAGGTAAAAGAACATTTAAATCAGTCACCTTAGCTGTTTACTTTCTTCTAACGAGAAAGAAACAACTGAGGATATTGCCGCACTTCCCAACAAAGAAAAGGTAAGATTCATCTCTGTCCAACTCTTTTGGAATTCGGCACTAAGAATATGTATAATAATGTGCATGATGATAATGTAATGAAAGGTATGATTTCTTTTGCAAGTTAGTTAATTTTGTGGTTCATGAGGCGGCAAGCATTCTCTATCAACATAAAGGACAAAACGCATCAACCAAAATGGAGAAGATGGAACCATAATTGATTAAAAAGGCATCATCTTAGGGTAGGAACAGGTGTCTTAAAAATGAGGAATGACAAGCTTAGTTATGGCTATTTTTTTCAAAAAAAAAAAAAAAAACAAAGTGGCCATTTATGGTGGTTTGCTAGGTATAGAATTATTCTTTAACCGAACCAGGAATGCCACAAATTTTTATTTTTTGTATTTTTCTTTCCCTGTTTGGGGAGTTTGTGTTTTTGGGAACGTGGGGATTTGTAGGGGCAGTATAACTGTTGATTATTTGCATTCTTTTCCCTAGTGTAGAAAAACCTGTGGAAAACACCCTTTTGCCTTTAGAGGAAGCAAATAGGAAAAGAAGTGAAAAAAACAATTGCATTATTTTTATATTCACAAAAGTTGAGGTCAGAATAGATTTCCAAACAAGGTAATGAATACATGCTCTAAACAACAAAGAAATTGTTATCCCTTTCATATTTGCATCAATACCCAAAAGCTCACGTGAGATCCTCAGTATTACTTCTTCGGTGAAAATTCAGTGTAACTTCTATGTTTACGCCAAATGTTTTATTTATTTAATCTGTCATGTATTGTTTATTTAATTTTTTTCTACCCTCACGTAATAAATGGAATTGACACTGAATTTGATCCATATGAGATCCTGAGTATCACTTTTTCAGGAACAACTCAATGCCAATTCTATATTTATATCACGTGTTCTATTTATTTAACTTGTGATGTGCTATTTATTTAAATTTTTTCTACCCTCACATAATAAATGAAATTGACACTGAACTTGACATCGAATAATGGCGCGGAGGATCCCAACTACCCAGAAGCCACCACCTCTCCTTGACCCAGCCACCGTCCAGAATTTGACTTTTACCATTGGTAGGCATAAAGTCCTCCCAACCCAAACAAATTTAAGTATTTGGTTACTGTGATGCTTCATTGGAGTTGAAGAGCTTCTTGAGGCCTCCCTAGTAGTGATAAAACTGTGCCACAAATATGCTTTGCAGAAAGACCAGCTTCTTCAAGTTGATCCTTTGGTGATCCATGGTCAATGTATCTGTCAGGCAGCACCATCGACCTCAACTGCAATTAATCAGTTCCCAAAATCGTCAGAATCAGTTCACAATTACTTGCAAAAGGAAGCTAAAAAAGCATTTAATAAATAAAGATGTTTAAAAAAAGGCAAAAATCATACTAGTAAAACTGTAAAAGATTTTGTTGGTGATGAATGAAGTTAACTACCTTGATGGGTCCGTCCAATATACCAGTTAAGCTTAGGAAATGAGCTACATGGGATCCAAAACCTCCGATTGAACCCTCCTCTACAGTGACCAAGATTTCATGCTCTTTTGCCAACCTTTTTATAAGATCACCATCCAATGGTTTACAGAATCTAGCATCAGCCACTGTTGGTAATATGTTATGGGATTTCAGAATTTCTGCTGCTCCCAGACATTCTTGGACTATAGAACCATATCCTAAAATTGCCACTCTATCGCCTTCTTTTAGAATCCTTCCCTTCCCAAGCTGCATATAATCACAGAATAAAAGGAATGAGCTCCCTTGTTTTTGTTATTTGATGGGACACTTTTACTGTATAACGATTTACAAAGATTTAAGGCTAACCTCAATGGGAGTTCCTTTATTGTTGGGAGGAAGAATTGCACCAACTCCGTTGCCCCTTGGAAACCTCAAGCAGGATGGTCTATCATCTATTGCTGCTGCTGTTGCAACCATATGCATTAGCTCTGCTTCATCAGAAGGAGCCATGACCACCATGTTAGGCAAGCAAGCCATGTATGCAACATCAAATGCACCACAGTGTGTAGGTCCATCTGCACCAACAAGGCCTGCTCGATCCATTGCAAATCTCACCGGCAACTTCTGAAGATCTACATCATGCACAACCTATACGTCCATTGCAAATCAACCAGAATCAGAAATCAAGATCATGACTTTCAATGGTTTAATAATTCAGATGCCAGTAAATCTGATTTAATGTAGCCAACCTGGTCATATCCTCTTTGCAGGAATGACGAATAAATAGCACAGAATGGCTTGAGGCCTTCAGTGGCTAAACCAGCTGCAAATGTAACGGCATGCTGCTCAGCAATGCCAACATCAAAACAGCGATCCGGAAATATCTTCTGGAAATAGTTAAGACCAGTTCCACCACCCATTGCCGCATGGATAGCTACAATCTTCTTGTCTAATTCAGCTTCCTTTATCAGGGATTCAGCGAAGTACTGTGTATATGTAAGAGTAGGGGATTTTGACTTAAACTGCTTCCCAGTTTCTGGATCAAACTTCACTACGCCTGAAAGAAATGGAATCATAAATACGAAAATTTAACTTTTAGCAGAATCTTCGATGAATAATTTCATTATTGCGTTTATGAGTTTCTGACTCACCATGCATTTTATCTGCTGCTGCCTCTGCTGGGGGATAGCCTTTTCCTTTTTCCGTCACAAGATGGATTAAAACTGGCCCAGGTGCTGGCATACGTTTCACTTTTTGGAAAATGGTGACTAAATCTTCAACGTTATGCCCATCCACTGGTCCAATATAGTACAATCCAAGCTCCTCGAAGAGGGTTGATCCAGGAGCATTTACCATACCTCTAGCATATTCATCCATTTTAGCAGCAACTTCATGTGCTTGTGGTCCAATTTGTTTTGTTATACTCTATTAAACAGATGAACTTTTCTTTAGTTCTCTTATAAATTGAAAAGACAGAATGAAAAGTCATTCAAGCAAGGACTAGCCATTTACTTTTGCTGCTTCTCGTAGTTGTCTGAATTTGGGGCTGGCTTGGAGCTTGCTTAAACAACTGCTAAGTGCTCCAACAGGTGTTGCAGGACCATCAAGTGTAGCAGTGGGTAGAGAAACTTGCTTATTATCGTTCAATATCACAATCAGGTTAGAATCAAGAAATCCTGCATTATTCAACGCCTCATATGCTTGTCCTGCCGTCATAGCACCATCTCCAATGACGGATATGACATTGTTGTTCTTTCCTAGAAGATCTCTTCCTACCGCCATACCTGTCAATGTTTTCGATACAATAAATTTATAGGCTTTGAAAAGTATCATTGTCTCTTCGAACGTGAAATGGACGTTCCAACAATGAGAAGAGGTACATAAAGTTATCACGTAAATCCAAGCATACCTAGACCAGCAGAAATGCTTGTTGAACTATGCCCTGCCCCAAAAGCATCATAGACACTCTCATCTCTTTTCGGAAAGCCTGCAAGTCCAGAAGTTTGCCTAATGGTATGCATTTTAGACCTTCTTCCTGTCAGAATCTTATGGGGGTACGCCTGAAATTTAGATGCTCTAATCAGAAAACATGGTCCTAAACAGATTCTAAAACAATAGTAAGTAAATGTTCTCCTGACGTCAATTGATAGAACCATTTGTAATTTCTCACCTGATGGCCTACATCCCATATGATTCTGTCCTCAGGAGTATTGAAAACATGATGCAGGGCCACAGTTAACTCTACAACTCCTAAGCTTGCACTCAGATGTCCTCCTATCTTGGCTACAGTATGCACAATCTCTGCTCTAAGTTCTGCAGCTAATTGTTCAAGATCCTGAAGAGAAAAGCGCGATCAAACTCCATCAATCATCTTCAGTGCAAGAGAAATATGTGAAAAGAGAAACACAACAGCTCTTTGAATGTCATTGCATAGAAATTCAGGATGATATACATGTATCGAGAGGTTTTTCATGTGGGCTGGATAGTTGACTGTGTCCAGCACTGGAGTAGCGGGCTTTTCTCCAGAGAAATCAATCTTCCAACCATCTTTGCCCTTCTTTATCGTCATCTTCCCATCCTCAGTACCATCTGATGTACCACTACTTGCAGATGCTTTCAAGAAGAACTGGAGGACAAACAACATCAAAAGAACAGGCATCAGAAAAAAAATGGGCTAATGTTGGTTACTACAACAAATGCAGTAGGGGATTGAAATTTGGCTTGCAGTTACCTGTTTTCTTCCACAGGGATGAAGTCTTGGAGCAGCCAAATATGGCGACATATGTTTGTTCAGTCCAATGGCAGCACCTGAAATCGCCATTTCTGATGATCAAATTTGTTCAGTCAAGAGAGAAGGCTAAGAAGTTTGGTTACAAAGGAGGAGGAGGAGGCTGTAGAAAGTGGCAACGAGGACAAAGATTTATACAACGCCTTGGTTTGAGCCGCTCGCCTCATCAAATTATTATATAGAAATCAATTTCCAATTGGAGCATGAGTGTATACTCAGTACACGACAAAATTTTCTTGCCACTTCATATCTGTTATTAACAATTTATGGGATATGTTATTTGCATTCTTATTTTTTTTTTTTTAGGGTCACTCTCATTTTTATTAACCACACTTCTATTATCACTTTAATTATATATAATTTTCATGTTGTAGACTCTATAATAAAACAAATAATGAATATATAAATAACACAAAATTAAGCTCAAATAACATTTTTGTAAATTTATATGTTGGATATTATTCATTTCCACTACCACGAACCAAAAAATATTAATCTGTTTGTTTGGATAGGGTATTATTTGAAATATTATTTGGAATAATTACTGTAGCATTTTTTGTGATGTGATGTATGTGAGATAAAAAGGTGATTGAAAATATAAAAAGATGAGTTGAAAAATGTATTTATGATGCAAGCAAAATATTATTTAGGATAAGTTTTGTATCCAAACACTCCCAATTATTCGTATGGCAAGTCAAAAATAAATAAGCACGTGACACTCCATCTATGGCTAATCATTGTGGTCTCCTTTTGGAAAATATATCTTTGGTCCCGTTTGGAAGGCATAGACCTCTTGCCATCATCAGACCACAAGATTGCCATATTAATTATATTAATTAATGCACTTTTGTCACTTCGGTGCAGGAATCAGACCAATAGTTACATTTCTTGTAGATTCTCTGTATCCAACCTTTGTGACCCGAGGAAAATTTACAGAAAAGGGGAACCGTTTCTACTGCTAATCATCCCTATTTACACTAAACTGCACCTGATTTACCTTAAACTGGATTTGATTTACACCGAAATCTTGCTAGTTTACACCCGAGCATGATGTCGACTTATACGAAATTGTACGAAACACAAATTGTGAGGGTCCGGGTCCAATAGCCAGTTGGCCCAAGTCATAATAAGTTGGCTGTACCAATCAAAGATACTTTTATTGCTGGGTTTCTATTTATTATTAAAAATATCTTTCAGGAGAATTGGTAAATATGGCAACCAAATCCAATTTGACAAGTCTAATTAGTGTACGTGGGCAGCAGCAGCATTAATCTTCCAATTTGACTAAGAGAATAAGGCAAGACTAATCATAGTTGAGATGGAATTTTCCAAGCAGGAAGATATTTTTTCAAATGTAACAAAACCGCCTGGAAAGGAATCATTTTATCTGGCAGAAGAAGTTGGAGAATTTTGATTCCCTTTTGTTCAAATTTCATAGGCCCCAAAATAATGCATGATTGGTTCGTAAATAAATAACACACCCATATAAGCTACAAGCATATCACCAATTTCTTTGAAATTAACTGATTCGACAGCATAGCCATCACATTATCATCTATTTGATGATTTCCCACCATATGAAAAGCTATATCTGAAGTCAAAAATAATTAAAACAAAAGGAAGAATGAATTCATAAATTAAAAAAAAAATGAGAATGAGAATTTTTTTTTTTTTTTTTTAAAAGAGAGCTGACAAAATCAGTGCTGAGCCTTCTACTATAGATCAAATTCCTTGCTCGCAGAAAAAAAAAAAAAAAATTTGTTCTCTTGTGAGAGATTAGAGATCAAAAGGAAAAAAGAGAAGATGAAGACAGATTAATATAAGATACATACGATTCTAATCGCGCAACTAAGCATCTATTTTCTAATTCGCAATTATAAACTACAATTAACTTGCGGATCAAAGAAAGTTCTTTGTTACATAGGCTGATGTTATGGAATACATTAAAACTGAAAATATTACTACTAATTTCCATCGCATTCTCATAGTGCAAAGCATCCAAAGAAGTTAAGGTAGAGGAAAGAGTCAGAAGTATTTTCTATTTCTGTAGGTGACACTCTTTCTTTCTTTCTTTTTTTTTTTTTTTTCCTTAATGCCAGAAGCACATGAATTCAGAAAAAATTGCAGTCTAAAAGTCAGAAACTAGTGGTTAGATATTAATGTTTTATGGTCATTGTCGTGATGCGTACATATACATATGTTTTGAAAATTCTCAAGCTTTGGATCTGGACAGAGACATTTCTAAATTATAGTTTTGATAGTCCAAGAATATACTCCATGTAGTTCGAATCATGGACTTATTAAGATGGGGAAAAAAATACTTTCAGTCGAGTAAAACACATGTTAACAAAGTAACACTAATCGTTTAAAACTTTAGAACTAGTTTTAATTTCTCCTTTTCAAACCGTAGGGCAGAACTCTTATGGTGACCATTTAGGTAAAATATATTTTATCCCTTTATGATTTAGTGATTTTTCATATAACCCCTCCCTGTAGTTTTAAAAATTATACATAATTTTCTTATAATTTGAACTAAAGTATCAAAGTCACTGGATTCGCATTCCACGACAGAGTCAACTAAAATGTCAAAAGTACTCCTTGATAAAGTTGAAAATTATTAGTCAATCATAGGGGAGTTATGTATATATTTTAGAAATCATAAAGGGTTATGTGATAAAATACTAAATTATAAGCGATTTATTTATATAGTAAAAAATAAAATTACAAGGGATTAAAGTATCATGCATATTAAAGTATAATATCGTGTATGGTTGTTGATTTTTTTTTTCTTTTTTTGCTTTTGTCACTTAATGTGTAAACTGCGAGGCCTTTTGTGTGTGTGCGCGCGCGCGCGCGTGTATTGTTTACATTTGCGTTGTCTTTATAAGAGAGGACAAATATAGAAGTGCATAAACCTTTTAAATAAAGAGAAACAAAAGCCGTCATCGTTGATTGGCACAAAATACTGAAATATATTAAACATCCCGAAGTTGCACTCATCAATTGGAAAATATCACCAATGGATGAGACTATTCTGAGCATGTGACAAACTTTCCGAGGACTTGAGCAACATCTTTATGAGTCTCACTCTAATGTGAAGAAAGAACTCAATTGGACTATATAATGGCATAAAGAAAGACAATTCATGCAGATTACACAAATTCTTTTAATTATATTTACACGTTGAAATACTGTTTACATTTAAAAGAATAAAGAATTCTGAATCTCCCATTCTGGCCAACTCGCTCACTACTAACTTTTTTTTTTTTGGTTGCCTGCCACGGTATCCAGGGCTTTGCCCTGACTAATCCGTTGGTCGACCCGGGTCGCACACCTGGCTGTGGTGGGTGAGTCTCCCAACAAGGGTAGTTGCATACGCCAGGTTTCGAACCCGAGACCTTGCTTAAGCGGAACCAAGCTGCTTACCACTTGGCCCAACCCCAGTTGGTGCTCACTACTAACTTTGAATCCCCAACATCGATGCACTGCACCATTGTATGGGACAAAAATTTCAATGATCTGTCCGGACACTGGATAAGAACTCATTTATGGACGGACACCTATGAAAGGCAAGAAAAAAGGTAAAACCATAGGAATTCACACGTCAGCAGGCTCAATATGGCGACTTGATATGGTACTTAATAAAACCAATGGTGGTGTCTTCGTCTGTTTTAGAAAATAGTACTAGTATAACATTCAATCTTCTCCCTCTAAATTAAAGCTGATGCTTGCGCTGTCTTAATACTTTGGAAAAATTAATGCATGGATTTTTCTCTGGTTGGACAGTCAAATTTATTGTGCCTAAGAAATTGAAGTATAATATTTATTTCTATCACACGGGGGTTAATTTTATAATGCTAAATTCTCTACTTTTTGTAAAAAGTGCTCTCTACATAGCCTCTCCCTTGATTCTCCCTCAACCTCCGTGAACCTATATGTTTGACTGGCATTAAGTACTAATTATTCCATTACCAAACGCCCATATTCAATTTAGTTGTCCTAACCGACCTTAAATCTTTTCTTTTCGCATTTTGTTTAGGGTAAAAAATAAAAAAGTCCCCTGTGATAAACCTAATACACAGAAAAGCCCCCCATGGTTTCAAAATATACAACACGACCCCTCATGCTTTGAACTAAATTGTAAAGGTGACGGAATCCGTTAAATTTAACGGAAATGAACAAAATGACCAAAATGCCCTGATATAATAAAGCAAAAGACAACTCAAAAAAATCATTTGTTTTATTCTCTAAATAGAGAGAATTGAGGGTTAAGGGGTAGAATAGGTATATTTGATAAAAATTAGGTATAAACATTTTTTTTAAGGTTCCAATAAGTCATTTCCGTTAAATTTAACGGATTCCGTCATTTTTACAATTTAGTTCAAAGTATGAGGTGTCGTGTTGTATATTTTGAAACCATAAGGGGCTTTTCTGTGTATTAGACTTACCACAAAGGGTTTTTTTGTTTTTTACCCTTTTTTTTAATAACCTTTCCCAATTTCAAACCCAAAACTCCTCTCCCTACTTCTTTTTTGTTATTTTTTTTCCACTCAAAAGAATCTTACCACATATTAATTACAAAGTGTGACATTAACAATACACGGTTCAAGTCAATTTAATTTTGATAAAAACAAAGAGTTTCCACTGCTCTTTTTTTTTTGTCAGCAACGATACATTTGTATAACATATTCTATCCTAATCTAAGGGGAGGGGGAGCCTAAGGAAGCTGTTATAGGGGCTAATGGGTATACAGACCCAATTAGACTAAGAAAATACTATGGCATAACTCTTAAATTTTTTTCACTGCTGGTGAGATTTGAACCCTCACCAACAGCCCAAGGAGATAAGTCAGCCCAAAGAGGTAAGTCCCTTCCTGGTGGCCACTGAGTGGTTGAGTTTCCACTGCTCGAAGAGGATGGTTTTCGTTTGTTAGATGATTATCAAACATTTGAATTCAATCATGTCATCCTAACAACACTTCTTCCTAAGCTAGCAAATCTTACCATATCGCAGCCGTAGTTTCCGTCAGGAAGGATAATGGTGATGCTGCTGGCTACATATTTTTATACATTATTGTGTGTCATGAAATTCATACATTTCTCTTACTTCATGGCACGGAGAAGTTGAAAACAGCATCCCCTGCCAAATGCTAATCGATGCGTTGGAAGACGAAATGGAACCTGACAACGAGAGACATTAAAATAGACACTACTGTTACACGAAACGAAACTAGTAGAGTATTATATATATTATTAGTTGATCAGATGAACGTGTCGCCAAGCAGAGCAGCATCAAAGTGCCGGCATCCGCCTATTCGATACCGATTACTTCCTGACAATACAAGTGTGTGAATTTGGTCCCTCATTGACACCTTTACTGTGTCAGTGTGGATTCTTTCATCATTTCGCCCGTATTTCACCGCTGCTCACATTTCTTGGTGAATTTTTTATGCCCTTGGATCTCGCTTTTACCCTTGAAGAAGTAATTGGTCAGGTCAGCAGAAGTAGGCTTGGCTTGGTAGGGGGTCTTTTGGTTCCATCCGAGATTTTCAGACACCTACTGTAGTATCACATGGCTGATGGCTCCGGTTCCGATTTAAACACTTAGCGGTGCGGTGGGCGGTTCGGTGGAGTCTTGTTCTTTCCCCATGCGTGTGGTGACGAATTGGAGCGGATCAGGAAACAGTCAGGTCAATGAGTGGAAAGTACATTCATGCTCAATGAGCCATGTTGTACTACCTAACGACATCCCTTTTGTTTTTTGAGGCCAAATGAGACTCGTAACTTTTGATAGCCTTCCAATGCGACTTAACGAAGGCCACATGTAAAGATCCTTGATGAATCAATGTAAATATTTATTATACAAGAACAGACTCGAAATATTGAATCTGGGCACCCTCGCGCTTCGCGCGAGACGGAAGCAAAATAGTAGTATCTCCAAAGTTCCAAGAATTGTCTTCTTCTGCATGGCCCCGTAAGTCCACTCATCATTTCACATGCAGTCAAACTTGGCCAGCAAACACCAAGTACATCTACCACCAACTCCAAGTCTAATTATTGATCGATATATTTCAATGGCAGCTCTTAACCGCTTCAGCCTCCTGCGACATTTAATTATTGCGGACAGATTGGAATCTTATGTTGAGTCCCACGAGGAAAAAAAAGTAATGAAAATCGTGCCATTCTAGGATTTTCACCAGATGTAGCTACAGGTGCCATCCAAGGATATGAGGATTTAATATTTGTTTTTCTTTTTTATGAAAGAAAATGCAATATTTTCACCCAAAGTAGCCGTGGGAATACTTTTGTCCATGTAGAAAATCGTGCCATCGAAGAATATGAGGATTTAATTTTGTTTTATTGAAGAAAGTGCAGCATCCTCATCCAAAGTAGTTGAGGAATAATTTTCTACGTGTAGAAAGTAGTGCCGTCAAAGACATTGTCCTACATTTTCAATGTGAGATGTTTTGGGTTTCTTCTTTTTTCTTTTTTGCCCTTTTTGGAGAATTTAGGTAGAGACTTTTCTTCAAGTTGAGGCATAGGTAGTCAACTTTTTTGTATTAGTTTTTTTTTTTTTTTTTTTTAACTTTGGTCAGTTTATGGAGTGCTAGCTTTTTACTCTATTAAGATTGAGTTGAATGAGCGGACCAGTAGGCAACTGCCCGAGTAGGCTAGCCGCCATTTTTGTATTTCATCTAGTTTGTATTGATTCTTGCTCAATATCAGTTCCTTTGACTAGAAGACGTTGGGGGTCAACTTCAATTTTTTTTCCAGCTCTTATCTTAAAGGAGATTTGAGGGCTCTTTGCTATATATGCACCTTCGAAGTATGCACTGTCATCCTGCAATTGTGAAATTAACATAATCTAAATCTTAACAAAAATTGTAAGCTCTGCCCAAAAAATATTTGTTTCAATGTTTGGAAAATACATACAAGATGGTTCGTAATTCTGAGAGGAATCACGGATTAATCATTACCGTCCAAAGTATTTTGAGCAAAATGAGTACCTGACGAACTAGTTAAATTTTCATTTTCATTTTCGATCCAAAGTAACTCAACTTTCTTTTACACCGGTCCTTGCTACTTCTACACCAATACTTTCTTTTACAATTCTCGGTATGCCTTTCCACCAATGCCACCACAAGTCCACAACCCAGCTGGATGTTCCATTAACTCCGTAGTCCAGGATCATGATTGTAATTTGGTGGTCTCAGGTTGATTTTTTTTTTTTCCATCTTTATTTTTGAAGGAACCAAATTGATAATCACACATGAACCCACAAGAACAATGTCAAGAATTTGATATATGAGGTAAAGGAAATTTTCTTCTACTATTGATTAAAGAGGCTGCCGCCTTTGTTTCGGTACAAATGACTTGCAAAACAAAACAACCCCAATGACGCAGAGGCTGCCAATTCACACTTCTTCTTTTTTTTTATCCAACGGACTTGCCCCAACTTATTAGCACTACGAATATGGGATTTTATCCGGCGTGATCACATCTACGATCTAACAATGAAATCAACATTACTAACAAATAAACTGACCACACGTGGCTAAATAAACTAACCAATTAATATTTGCTTGGTTTAATTTTCTACATTACCTCCCTTAAACCAAACTCCTCTAATCTAAACATGCCCAACATCTTTTTGAACTTGACAAGAGTCTCAGTTTTCAATACCTTGATAAAAATGCCAGTCACTTTCTCTTTAGTTCTGCAATAATCAACCTCAATCTCTTTTTCTCAAGCCATCTCTATTGTATGAATTTCTTTTTCCATTACTTTCATCCGACGATCATCACTGGCTGCTTCCTCATACACAACTAGATCACAATTTGCAAACAAAACAAAATTAATAATATCTTCGTCAGAAGGAACATCATCTAATATAATAACATAATCCTACAAACGAACTGGCATCTGTCGTTGACAGTGGGGACGTCTAGTTAACTCAATTTGTAGACCCTGAGCAATTGGTGATAATTGAATATCATAATTATCCTCCTCTTGTTGATAATTAAAAGTCACCTCTGCTGTTTCAAGATCTCCAATAAACCAATCTCAAACACATCTTTCGTCAAAAATCATATCTCTACTCACTATCAACATTTTTGTCATAAGATTATACAACCTATAAGCTCGAGAGATTTCACTGTAATCAATAAATACACACTTCTTCTCCTTATCATCAAGTTTCTTTCTTAATTGATTAGAAACATGGGAATAGATAACATAGCCAAAAACTCTGAGATGACCAACAAATAGTCTTCTATCACTCCAAATTTCTTTAGGATTTTTTGTTAAAACACTTTTGGTAGAATACCGGTTTAACAGGGAAATTCCACAAGAAACTGCTTCTGCCCAATGATTTTGACATATTTTTCACCTTCAATATACATTTCACCATACCTATAACTGTCATATTCTTCCTCTCTATCACTCCATTTCGTTGGGGAGTGTATCTGATTGTCAACTGATATTGTATTCTATTTTTTGCAAAAAAAATCATCACACGCTAAATATTTCTGACCTCTATCTGTTCTCAAAATTTTAATCTAATACCCACTTTGTCTCTCAATAAAAGTCTTAAAAATTTTAAAAGTGTCACGAGCATCAAATTTTTGTTTCAAACAATACACCCAAATTTTTCTACTAAAATCATCAATAAAGGTAATAAAATACCTACAACCATCATTAGAAGGAACCTCCACAGTGCATAAATCTGAATGAATAATTTCTAATGATCTTCTGGCTTTCCATGATTTGCCAGTCTGAAAAGCATCCCTATGTTGCTTTTCCAAAACACACATATCACAAAATCTACTAGAATTTTAATATTAAGCAGTCCACCAACCATTCTTTTACTGGTCAAAAATTTCAAACTATCAAAATTTAAGTGACCAAATCACATATGTCATAACCAATTATTGTCATTTATCACCGTACTCAACTATAAAAAATTGGCAAAACTGATTTGCAATTTTACTATTTATTTTATTATTAATTTTCCCTATTACCCGACTTGATGTGAATTAATTGCTGGAGTCTACTCACTTTTCATAATTTGCATTTATTTCAGGGAGTAGATCAAAACACCACAATCAATGCCACTTTGACAGTCAACGGGAAAGAAATTAAATAGAAGGCTTGCAAGGGCATTTTTGGAAAAAAGGGACACAAGCCCTTTTCGGTCATTTTGGCTAAAGTGTTCTTTTCCCTGGAGCCGCCGCACGGAGCATGAGGATATAGAGGAAAATTGCGTAGAAGAGGGGAGAGCTTCAAGATAGCATTAGACTTTTCCTTGTAGACTTTTGATAAGGATTTCTTTTTGGCTTCTCTTACGCATGGCAGAGGAGCACTAGCTTAGCTTTGGATTGTTGACTTTTCCATTAGAATGCTTTTTGCTTCCTTGTGACTCATAGCAGGCATTAGCAATTCTTAGCTTTTGACTTTTCTTCACGTTAAACGCTCAGAGCTTTTCTTTTCTTTCCTCGTATGTCGTCCGCAGTGAGACAGAGGATTACTTCGCGTGACTTTGCTATCGCCTCTTGATTGGAACGGATTAAATTCTCAAAAATCAATGACAATGGCCGCAGCTTTCTCCTCAATTTTATATGGGCTTGGTTCATCGAATATGAACTAATTTTACCACTCTAGTCAAGGAGCAACGAAGGCCCTGGTTCGCCTAAAAATTGTGAAATTGATTTAATTTAATCTTTTCCTTTTATTTATTGGTATTCGCATATTCCTTGATTGCTATACTTATGGTTATTTAATTAATTGATTGTCTTGGATCCGGATAATTAATTGATTTGGTAACCTATTATTAATTAAGGCATTAAATCCGTAATTGTTTAATTGTCCTGATATAGTGACAACTGGCACGATTAGATTCATGTCAGGGGGATACGCGGGCTAATATGAAATAACTCTGGTAGTGCGTTATTTGGTTAGAATAGGGCTCCTCTAATACGTAAGGCAGTTGGGAAATTAAATCTCACGGACGTACCTAGGATTATTTCCTAATTAGAGCCGTGATTAACGGGCGTACCTTAATCACCGACACAGTAAGGAGGGGTTGACTGCCATCGCCTGTTTGGTAGTTATAACCTATTTATTGATGAACAATTGGAATTGCCCTTGCTTCAATGATCAATTAGGTGAACCATTGCTGAAGTTATTCCTTGGCTAGATCTTTAATTAATATTACCTTGATTTTAGTAAATTGCCATTTGACTTTTAGTTGCCTACTTTATTTTATTTTCAATTGTTTTCTTGTTTTAATTGATTTAGGCCTTTACTTATTGTTACTCTAAGTTCAGTGAATTGTTGTTTAATTTCTAGTTAGTTATTTATTTTTATTTTCTTATTTGAATTTATTTGATTGTCGTCGTTCCTACAAAATCACCCCCTGTATTATTTGGATTTCTTAAGAAACAAATATACCCAATCCCTGAGGATACGACCCTACTTGCCCTGTTTACAAATTCATAATTATTTGTGAAAAAAATAACCATCTCATTCGGGTATATCGGATCAAGCAAACTCTTCGGGAACAGGGTGAATCAAATAACCCATTGCACACCTAGAGTCCCTGCTCTAGTACTTGGAATTGGGTTTTGATCATTTTAACTGGCAATTAGGTTTATTATTGTGCAGGTTTCGACAACCTGTCAAGAACTCAAATTCAGTGAAAATAAGCGATTTGAAATCATTGATACACTAGCAATCATTCTAATATTTTTATCAAAAATAGTACAAGTACCATTTCTGATATGAATATCATGTTTTTTTCTCAAACAACTGGCCCATATTCAACAAATTTTGATGCAACCCAGAAACATAGAAAACATCATGAATAAAATTAGTAGACCCATTTTTCAAACTAATAGAAATTTTTTCGGTATCAATCATTGGTAAAACAATCCTATTCTCAAATTTAACTTCACCACAGACAGATTCATCAAACTCAACAAATAATTCTTTCTTGCCAGACATATGGTTACTATAACCCATATCCAAGTACAATTTATTTTTATCAACCATATCAAAAGCATTACAAGCTAATAATAAAGTTTCAAATTTTTTATTATTATCCTGCACCTGATTGTCAGCAATATTGTCTGAAAATTTCTGTCTATATTTTCTCCAAATATATATTCAAATTGTCTATGACCCAATTTTTCACAATTATAACATTGAACTCATTGTCCAAAATCATTCTGAAAATTATTTTGATTAAAATTATTTTTTCTGCCAAAATTATCATTTCTGCCTCTACCAGGACCACATCTAAAATTAAAACTATTATCTCTACCACGTCCAGAATTTGATGTACCTTCTCTGCCTCTATTATTGTTGTCACGATTACTTCTGTTATTGTAACCACATATGTTCCTCTGACTGAATTCACCTTATTTCCTGACATCATTATTGTCTCTCAAATTTAACTGCATCTGCAGTGTCTTTTTTACTGTATCTTGCCTTTTCTATTGTATCCTTTTTTGGGATATCCTCTAACTTCCCATTAATTCTTTGTTCATACAGAATTAATGATACACGTAAATCTTCAATACTCAAATCCTCCAAATCTTTCGTTTCCTGGATTACAGCTACCACATGATCAAATTTCATGGGTAAGGTATTGAGAACTTGCTTAACAAATGTTCTATCAGGAAGGTTATACTGATTGAGTTTCATTTCATTTTTAATATCTGACAAACGAAAAAAATATGACTCAATAAATTCCGACTTCTCCATCGTCACAAGTTCAAATTTTCTCTTCAAAATCATCAAATTATTTTGTTGCACCATGTCAATTCCTTTGTATGTTTTCTTCAATATATCCCAAACCTCCTTTGCCATATCAGCCGTGACAATTTTTCCAAAAACTGAAATTGTTAATTACCTAATGAATCTGTGACAAAACTAAGTTATATTTTGCCTTATCATCATCACTAACATTTTGAGTAAGTGCAGATTCAATATATCTATGTAATTTACATGAGTTATCATCTGTTTCTGCCAAAAATTAAATTTTACATTTGTTTTGAATTTTTGGACAGAATAAATAATATTGAGATTAGGATTTGTCATACTTCAGTTTACCGTAACTCCGATACCACTTTGAATTACCCAAATTGATAATCACATATGAACCCACAGGAACAACGTTAAGAATTTGATACATGAGGCAAAAGAAATTTTCTCCTACTATTGATTAAAGAGACAGCCGGCTTGGTTTTCATACACATGACTTGCAAAACAAAAAAAAAAAAAAAAAACCCCAATGACGCATAGACTACCAATCCACATTTTTTTTTGTAACCCTACGGACTTGTCCCAACTTATTGGTACTACCAATATGAGATTTTATCCCAGGTGATCACATCTACGTCCTAACAATGAAACCAACATTACTAACAAAAAAACTATATAACCACACGTGGCTAACCAGGGACGGAGCCAGAAATTTATTTTTGGGGGGGCTGAAGTGTATTAAAATTTTTTTTTTGTGACGAAATAAATATATTTAATAAGTAAAATTTAGAATCAATAATTATAAAAATAATAAAAACATATAATTATACATACCCAAAAATTTGTTATTGATTAACACTTGAAGTATTGGTAGTTGATTTGGTCTTAACGCACCCGCACTAACTCTGTTGGATTTTGCTTCTTAGCTAGAACATAATTTGTTTCTCAATAGAAAAAGCTATTAGGCTTCTAATTATTTTGTAATTCAGATTCTGATATTGTTGAGCATTGAGCCTTTTCAACTTTGGTGGTGGCGCCATCAGTGAGTACCCCACATTATATTCTTTGCTTGTCTTAATACCTGTGGTGGATCAACTTTGGCAAAGAATAACTTGTTCGGCAATAGAGGCCTAAACAATTATTCAGCCTAAATGATTTAGAAAATTTATCTAAAAAAATCAACCACAGTGCGATGGTGATTTATAGATGGGTAAATTATATTTTACCCCCCTGTGGTTTACCCTTTTTTTACATAACCCCCCTATGGTTTCAAAAGCTATACATAACCCCCTCATGGTTTGGATTAAAGTGTCAAAGTAACGGAAATAGTCCCTCGTAACGGAACTTCTAAAAATGTCGAAATTACCCTTATAAATACATGACACATTAACCCCCTATGATTTTTATATTTTACCATATAACCCCCTTATGGTTTAATACTTTACCATATAACCCCCTTATGATTTTCAAAATATACACATAACCCCCCTTGGTTAATACATAAATTTCAGCCTTACATAAGGGTATTTTTGACATTTTAGATGACGCCGTTACGAGTGACTATTTTCGTTACTTTGACACTTTAATCCAAACCATAAGGGGGTTATGTATAGCTTTTGAAACCATAGAGGGGTTATGTGAAAAAACGCTAAACCACAGGGGGGTAAAGTGGAATTTGCCCTTTATAGATTGATTATCACATAAACAAACCAACTCATGCTTGTAATGCATATAAATGGTATTTAACCAAAACATTTGAATTGAAGATAAATAAATAAAAAATTTTGAACTTCATTAGAATCGGGAGGTAACATTTATGTTCTGCTCCATCTTATACTTATTTTCAAGTGACTTAATAAATTTTAACTTTTATTTGAAAAAAAAATTTAAGGAGTACAATTACCTTAATCAGTGAGAAATTTCAAGTAGTGGCATAGCATAGGTGTTAAAAACTCCATGTTCCACCTCAACTTCTGGTTGCCAGTAATAAGCATGTGATTGAAATGACCCAGAACACAACATCATTGATGTAAAAACTCCATGTTCTGACTATCTCTTTCAATATAAAGTAACCTGTAGGATTAAAAAAAAAATTTCGTGGGGGGGGGGGGGGGGCTTAAGCCCCCACCAGCCCCCCCTTAAATCCGTGGCTGTGGCTAACTAAACAAACCAATTAATATTTGCTTGGTTTAATTTTCTACAATTTTTCTTTAGGAAATTAATAATTTTTTTGACTATATCTGGACAACATAAAGAAAGGACGACGAAAGAAGAAGAAGAGAACAATAGGATGATGATTGTGAATTTTTGTTGACATGCATTAAGCTTGAGTGGGTAGGAGTGGTCTGATTATTTTTTGAAGTTGGGGTTTCACTGTTGGTAGATTCACAAGACCGAGTGAGTTTTCTTATGAACCCATTTTTTTTTAAAAAAAAAAAATACTTTTAAGCAACTCAATTACGAATTTCTGTTGTTCCTGCATGATTGAATGGAGAAATAGAGATTGCAGGATTGGAGAAAAAGAGGAAAGAGGGTTTAGGAAGAAGTAGGGGGTAATAGTTGCCTATGAGATTTGGATCACTTTATATTATTATATATGAAACTGCGATATACTTTTTCCAATATTTAAGCAGCAGTAGTACAGGCGGGCATGAGTTTTCAAACTCATCACGGTGTCTGTAATCTAAGCGGGACTCTTCCATGTTTAGTGTTCTAATTCCACCTTCCGTAATTTTTTTCTCATATGGAATCGGACAAGCAATGAGCACTCTCTTTCAGCTGTCTTTTTGGCCGTACTCGGGTTCGTCAAATCAACAAAATTCACCACTTTTAGTTGCTTAGGAAAAGATTAGGAATTAAGACTCCTTTCCATAAGGAAAACAAAAATACTTAGAAAAAAGAAACAAAAATTCATGTAATTGAAAGTTTTAGGGGTTAAAACTAGGAGAAATTAATGGTCAAATTCAACCCTGAACATTTTTTCTAAACCCGATTTAGTCCCTAAATTTTAATTTTGAACAATGTGGTCCTTAGACTTCATTTTCAGGTCTAATTAAATCCCTTCACGATAGCATCACCACCTGCACTCCTGAACTATTAAGAGAGCATTTTAGAAACATCGAGTGATCCGTACGAATCGGGGTATTATTTTAAAATTTATCCCCACCACCACATGACCGATGACACCCGCCATCCTCTTACTCCCCACTTCTTCTCCCCATCCGCCGCTCCTTCCCCTCTCTTCCCGTATTGATGAACACCAAGAAAACATGAGCACTCGGAGTGAAAGATCGACCAACTTTTGTACCAAAAATGTATTCCTGTTTATCCTATATATGATACCAATTGGCAGAGTGAAATTAAAAAATTAGTACTATTACGATGGATCCATTAAAAATTCAAGCGTATTCAAGAATTCTCTGGACCAACAAGAACGATCGAGTCCAAGCATGGGGAAAAAAAAATGGTCCTAGAGCTAAAACTCACAAATTTGAACTCATTGGAAATGATGTCGGAGACTAATAAAATCTGTTCACCTTGAAGATTGTTTGCTCATACGTTAAAAATGGAAACCCCAAGTCAAACTAGCGAATTTTGCATATCACCAGCTAAAATTTCAACTGATTAACTTCAATAAGCCGTGACAGCACATAACTTCCACTTTTTCATGTGAAATTTTCCTAAAGATGTCACCCTTTCCCTTATCCTTCAAAGACGAACCCACAGCCAACAACAATTCCACTCCAAGAACAATATATAATTCCTTCAATAAAGAGAGATTGGTGCTGATCCCATTATCCTAAATTTTTCAAAAATCGAAAAATTTGATAACGGAATGGCATGTTCAGAGGGTTATACGAGAGTTTCAAACAAAAACATAAACCCAGTTTGTTTAAATTTGACTGCACTCTTTGGCAAACTAATGCAAGAGAATGCCAAATTTTTTTGAACGTCACAAAATCTATGCCAAGGAGAGGTGGTGGTGGTGGTTGGTGGGGAAGAAGAAGGGAGAAGGGAGAGGACAGTGGCCCAGTGGTGTGAAAGGGACTAAGGAGGGTGGTAGGTTTTGTGTGCGGATGGGGACAGCAATATGGTTTTTTTTTTTTTTTTTTTGTCAGTAACATTTGTATAACCTACTCTATCTTAATCTAAGGGGAAGGGAAGCCTAAGAAGGCTGTGATAGGGGTTAGTTGGTATACAGACCCGACTAGTTCAAGAGAGTGATAGGCACTGAGCTATTGGCCCAGTGATTCAGTAATATGGTACTTTTTTTTTTTTTGTCGACTGGGGGTATCCAGTCATTTCTGACCAGACTAATCCCCCAGGCTGGAAGAGCCCGCCCCAAGGATTCCAGCACGTTACGGGGGAGAGTCGAACACTGGACCTTGCTCCTAAAGAGGAGACGACGGGACCGGCCGAGCTAACCCCCGGAGGCCAGCAATATGGTACTTGGGACTGAAGAATTTAGAAGAGGACAGCAGGTGCTGGAGATGGGACACGGGAGGAGGGTTCGTAGGGAGGATTCATTTATGGGAAGAGCCAAAACCAATTTAAAAAGTCTCGACAGTATGCCAACATTTTTAAGAAATATCCAATTCATATGGACCCGCTCAGAGATTTCCAAATTGGGAGTGCAGTCAATTTTAGGTGGCAGCGCTGTCATGGAGGGACTTAAACAGACCCAAAAAGTCAAGTTTAAGGACCACATTAGCCAAAATTAAAGTTTAGAGACTAAATCGAATTTCATAAAAAATGTTTAGACACAAATTTGTATTTGGCCATTTTCCCTTAAAATTATTATCATCCTCGCAACCTTTCCAAAACCTATAAATTTGAAAACCAACATGTTACATATACTATGAAGAGCGAGTATTGCACTGTTGACCTAGGCCAAGTGAAAAGTTTGCTAGCACTCCAGTAGTTTTATATGTATGTAGACTTTCTGTTAACATAATAATAGAAAAAAAAAATTCAATTTAGACTCTCAACAATTATGCTATCATATGTTATATTGATAGCACCTACAACTTTTTTTTCTTCCTTCTTCTTTTTCCTTCCTGTTTATTGGGTTTTGTCCTAAACAGTGGATTTGTTTCGTTGTACCTTTTTGCCATTTTTATACAGTAAGCGTGCTTCACGTGCGATCAAGAATGCGAAGCAAAATGAAAGCCATTATTGTTTCTGGTCGAAAATTTTCCGCATGCAGAACTTAGGCCACCCAATTTCTAAGGTACAGAAGCATAGTTGCATGCGTGGACATATGATTTTATATTGCATGCCACCCCCCTAAGGCTGCATATGAGACGAGCAACTCGCGAGCAATTTGTATCAAAACTATATTCCATCTTGGTGAACATCGATCTTGAGTTGGCCTAGTCAAGTTCAAACTTGACTTTAATGATACTCAATTCGTTCATTCATGAGTCGGTTCCATTATATATATATATATATATATATATATATATATATATATATAGTAAAATTAAATATATATTCAAAATATTTATTATTTGTTAAGAAAAATTATTATTTTATTTATATTTTAAAAAATAAAATAATTATTTTTTATTAATAAATCTCGAATTTAAGCTTGACTTAACTCGAATTTGAAATCAAACTCGAGTTTGAGTTTGAATTTTACATTAAGAGTTCGCCGAATTCGAATTCGAATTCAAATTTAATAAAATTAAAGTGAAACTCAATTTAATTAGATTAAAATTTAATTTGACTCGACTCTTTTACAGCTTTGACCCCCACGAGGTCACGGCACCCACTGATTAAAGAGTGAGTGAAACCAAGTTACTGCCGAAGAAATAAAAGACCGTAACTGAAACATTGGGGTGCTTATGTCTTTATCTGCAAAATTTTCGTAAATGGTGACTCAAATTCTTGCATGGTACTGTTACCGTTCAAAATGATGATTGGTGCTCCATGTGATCAACTGAATAACTTTGAAACCCAATTTTCTATTTTTTTTATTATAAAACTTTAATGTATTAATCTTTTGCTTTTTTTTTTTGGTCAAAATAATGAATTAATCTTTTGTAGGGTCGGTCGATATACGCTTCAATTCTGTGTCCCAAATTTCTCCACTGTCCCGACCGTCCCATTTATATCAATCTATCACGTGTATGATGTATCGACAATTAGTAATACATCTCTCCACTCAGCATTGTTAACAGTACGAGAAGTCACCATCATTTTCATCGGTATATGCTTCATGAAAATTTTACTTCTTCCGTTCCACTTTGATAATCTTACTTTGATAATTCTGTATTTCTTTTTCATCTGTCTTAAATTGTAGTCCACTTTTCAATTGAAAAATGTAGTTATATTTTAATTTTTCTAAAATACCCTTATTCAATGTAAGTAGTTGTTACTATAAACCTATCCCATTTAATGAGAGTTGATTCTTTTTTTTACCATCAATTCAAATTCCCATAAAGTTGTACCATATTTAATGTGAGGGTATTTTAGAAAAATAGCAATCTAAATTTACTTTTCCAACAAAATTAACTATTTTTTCTTAAACTGTATAAAAAAAAAACAGAACTATCAAAGTGGGACGAAGGAAGTAGTTAACTACTCGCAATGCGATAATGGAGTTGTGGGTTCCGTACCCGACCGACTCAGATCTTTTTCACTCCCTCTACTCATCATCTTCCTTTATTCAATTGCCAGTTCAATTGATCTGACATTAACTCCTCCGTCTTGGAGAAGGGGGTAGGGAATCGTCCCTGTCAGTTAATGGCCAAGATTTGGCCAACAAAATTTGTAAGGTCCAAATTTTAACATGTGTGGGACCCATAAAATGTTGTTCTAATGTTATTCGCTGTTGTTTTAGTGTTACATCGTGTACAAATGATGTTACACCATATACAAAATGCACACAAACTTCCGGAACGATTGCACTGACAATCGTTCCAGCCCCGGGTCCCTCCGTCTTTCCCAACAATCTTCACCACCTACACTAGAAGGCTCAAATTTTACATTGAAAAAGAGATTTAATTAAACAAATATAATTATAGACCGCAAAGTTTTCTAAACAAAAACCAAAACTTATTTGGAGAAGATTTGAGATTTCTTAAATCAATATGGAAACTAAACAAACAAAACATCAAACTAAGAAACTAAAAGGATTAGGATATTAGACTCCGTTTGGCAAATGAATTTTTTGAATGTTTGTTTAAAATTTTATTGTAACTTACTGTAGAAATTGTAAACAAAAAAAAATTTAATGAAAAACTTTTTTTTTCCTTTTCTTTCTTTCTTTCCTTCTTTTTTCCTCTCTTCTTCTTCTCCCCTCCCTCTCCCTTGCCCGACCTCAAGCAGCAACAACATTTCTTTTTCTTTTTTTTTTTTGCCTTTTTCCCTTCCCCCTCTCCATCTCCCTCTCTTCCTCCCCTGCCACCCTCAACCTTCCCCTCAATCGACTTCAAATATCCAATCTTCTACCCTATAAAATACGAAACCAACGTCCATAACTCACAGAGACTAAACATAACACACGTTTCACGATCTCTACTTCTGCGCTCGAACCTCACTCATTGAGTCCAATAACCAAGTTTCTGCCTTCAGCAGATTCCAAAAGTTCATCCCCTGTCCCAAAAATGCAGACATTCTCCGAGATGCAATATACGGCAACGAGCTTTTTCTCGTCCTACGCATTCCTTGGCAAGGACCATTATGCTCTTTTGATCACCGATTGATAACATTATTCCAACTTCCCTCCGATTCTATACCTAGTCATTTTTACCTTATCTTTTCACCTCTCCATTCACCCAAATCACCATCATCATAGATGAGCAAAACGGTATGACTCGGAACCAAGTTTATGACTTGGTCGAGATACATCTCAGCACCAAAATCTTCTACCAAAGGTGGTGGGGGAGAGGGGAGGAGAAGGAGGAGAAGGAGAGGGAGAGGGAGAAAAGAAAGGAAAAAAAAAAAAAAAGAGGTGGCAGACACCGGCGCCTGCCGATCTTGTTCGGTGGTGGAGGTGGTGGTGGGTTTAAGGTAGGAGAGGAAGTAGAAGAAAGGAAGAAGAGAAATTTTTTTTCTATGTATTGGGTATTTTAAATTGTGTACTTTAAAATTTTTGAAAAGTTTTTTTATGTTATTGTAGTTGAAGTTGTTAAAAAAAACTTATAAGAGAAAAACTTGACCAAAAACTCCTTTACCAAGCAGGCCCATAGTTTGGTTTAATTTCCTTCATTGCATCCCTTAAATCAAACTCTTGATATTGTCATTTTCAATGTCATTACAAGTTTGAATGTCCATGAAAAACTTGGTCGCAATATAAACGATGTAAAACACCAACTTACAATGGATCTTTAATTTCATCTTCACGGGCGATAGAGGACAAAACTTGTATTTCTTGAACAATTTTTTTGATTGATCACTCTTGTAAAAAAATTCAAACATATCCACCCATTCTTCATCCAATGCTTCATAATTCAATTCATCCATGTCAATAATAAATTCTTCCAAAATTAGAAAATTATAATTTCCACCACTAAGATTTTTAACATCGCCATGTTTTTCATTTAATTTTTTCACAATAACAACTGCACCAACTTTAGCAGTATCACAACTTTCAATTAATTGTCCACTCCATAATTGATTTCAACTAATTCCATTACTTGATTTTTCTCTTCAAAAAATTCACCAACTTTGATAAATTCAACAATTTCTGCATCATTACGATTTTCAATCACATCTTTACTTTGACCAATGATTTCACTTTCTTTCTCAACCACATATGGAATTTATTCTTGAGTCACAAATTCTTTTTCTTCAAGTGTACCTGCAATTTCTTCTTTCTTTGCCTCATTAAAAATTTTTGTTTCTTCTTTTTCGTCACAAATTTTTCTCCACCAAGACCATAAGAATTCATTAAAATTCAAATCTCCGTTGCCATCTTTGCATGTATGAATTTATTCGTTACATGTAACTGGACATGGATGCTGAGATAGTAAAATGCCTTGCAATGCAACTATCTATTTCTCTTTGATTCTTTAACTCCATCGCTTGATAATTTTGTGCCTATTATGGGTTCTGTGAATCCTTTTTAAACAATATTCCAAACTCCAATATCTTTAAAAAAAAATTCTTCATCATTATATGTCAAGTCTCAAATTTATTTTTACTATCAAAGATAAAAATAGGACAATGTTGTAAATAATGCGGATCTATATTTCAATTATTTAATCTCTACTCAATTAGGACCGATTATGCATCCAATTTGTCAAAAACAAATCTTCTAATCTTGTACCCCAATTTTGCAAACAAGTCTTAAACCCTAGGATCAAAATCTAGAGTTTTGATACCACTTGTTAGCATACAAAAAATTGCGCAAACAGTGAAAGTAATTTTAATGCATATAAAAATATGTGGGAAGAGGAGGAAAACAAACACACAACAAATACTCAATAATTTTATTTAACTCAAAACTCAATAATAACAATATCAAGTCATAACTTTTCGCTCATGACAACTCACAACTCTCAATTATGAAGTTTTTTTTTTTTTTATCAAATTCAATCTCAGGACTCAACTCAATTCTCTTTTCGAGACTTGACTCAACTTTTCAAATATCAACTTACTAGACTAGTAATATTTATAAATTGCATAGTTTTTTTAAACAAATACAATTATAAATCAAAACTTATTTGAAATAGATTTGGGATTTCGTAAACCAATATGGAAACTAAACAAATAGGACACCAAAATAAGAAACTAAATATTAATATAGTTTGGTTAAATTTCCTTCAAAGTTTAATCTGAAAAAGTAATTTAGTAGTTTTAAAAGATAACGACTCCAATATTGCCAAAGGACTTATCATAGGATTTTTTTTGACTTGTCACTATGTTAATTGCGCAGTGTGGAGAGGAATTTTAATTAGAGAGAATTATGTAAGTAAAATTTTAGTCCTCTAGAATGAAAACGAACAATTTTATCTCTTAACATATAAAATGTGCTCGTTTTTTGGGTGTCTGGCAATTTTTCAAGTCAATTTTGGCGGAACAAGCCACTCCATATTTAAACAGTAAATATGACAAATCACTTATTACATGAACCAGATCAATTTATTAAGTCACAACACATGAAAAATTATTCTCCTCCCAAGTCCAAAATGAAACCCTAGTAATTCAGTAAATGCAACACAAAAGAAGTGAAAAAAAATTTATGCTTCGACTTTGCCCGGTCTATTTTATACATATTTTGGAAAATCTCTGTTGAAATTTTTATCATTTGTTGGTGAAAATCAAGTAGGTTTTTGTAATTTTTATATTTTTTTGATTTTAGGATGTGGTTTTGTAATCTTTGTGGTTCCTCAATGCTTATCAATAAGTATTACTACTACTCCTTTTATATAGGATTAAGATTTTGGAAAAAAAAAAAGATGATGAAGATGTTATTCTAGTTGGTGCTATGGTGGTACCAATGATCTAAGTGCCTTTGGTTTTTTTTTTTTTTTTTTTTTTGGTGAACAAGTTTCAAATATTTTGTTATCTACTGCTATATCCTCTACGTAAGAGTAAGGTTTACTGTACTTGTATATGCTTTGTTTAGATGTTTTTGTTAAATTCATGAGTAAAGGATTATGTCCCACATTAATTTGAGAGATGGAGAAAGAGTAGTGAATATGTAAGTAAAGGTTCGAGATCTAATAGTTTAAACTTTTGGGTCATAGTTGAGTTCCTGACTTATATATTGGTCTCTTTGGTAAACTCTTTCTTGAGATGTTCCTCCTTATCAAATTGGTATCAGAGTTTCAAGTTGCGAAACTGAACTACTCATGGGCAAGTGGATTCTTTTAGAAGTTGGACCGGTGAAAGTTTTCTTCTTCACGATAGACCAAAGTGCCAAAATGTTAAGAAGTTTGGTTAGTATTGGGCCAGATGCACCATAGGTTTGGCAGGAAGGGTCCGGTTGGTGATGGACCAATGAGTCAAAGGTTGGTTGGAATCCAGAATGCAGTTTAGATGTTAAAGAAGAGTGGGTCCATGTTTGGGAGAAAATGTGACCTTACGTGATAAGGTGGATTTGCGTTAAGTATTAAAAATGTGTTCGAAAAAAGGTTTGTAAATTTGGGTTTAATACGAGGGATTACTTATAAAGGGAGAAATTTGTTAGATTCATGAGTAAAGAATTATATCCCATATTGGTTTGAGAGATAGAGAAAGAGTGGTTAATATATAAGTAAGGGTTCGAATCCTAATAGTTTAAGCGTTTGAATCAGAATTGGGTTCCTAACTTACATATTAGTTTCTTGGTAGACCCTCTCTTGAGGTGTTTCTCTCTATCAATCTTGTAGAGGAGAATTAAAACATTGTTTTCACAATTTTTTTTTGTGAGTTTTGGATCTCTCGTATTATTGCTGCAAGGATGCATATAGGCCTGTCAACGGGTCGGGTCTAGACCCGGATCCGTGAAATTATTGCGGGTATGGGTAGGGATTTAATTCCGTTTTCCGGATCCGGATCCGTTTTGTCAAACAAAAAAACGGGTCGGATACGGAATATAGTATTCCGGCCCGTATTAGACCCGGATCCGGATATAAATGAATTAATAATTTTAAATATATATTTATCAATATAATTTGATTAGAGTGATGTATTTTAATAAAGTTAATTTGATTTCTTTTCTTATTTGGTTTTTTCTTTGCATTAGTTAAAAATTAGTTTACAAATATATTTTTTTTCATTTTTATTAGAAATTATAAATTTTGCTAAATTTGTTCGGGTAGACCCGGATCCGGATCCGGATCCGGAACATAGAATAAAAGACCCGTCGGGTAAACGGGTCGGGTCCGGGTCCGGAATAATGAATTCCGGCCCGGACCCGACCCGTTGACAGCCCTAGATGCATACTTGGCAAATAATTACTAGTATTTTGGATATATGTTGAATTGAAGACATGTACATACAAGGCTGGTAGGCTTTTATGTTAGTTATTAATGTAGGACTAGTTCTGAGAAGCTCTGCATATTTTGGCTATTTGAATTTATTGCTTCTATCACTGTACTTTCTCAACACTTGTGTCATTTACCTCAAATGAATGTGTTTCTCCAATTCCATGTACTGGAGTAATTTCGGTTAGGGATGCGCGTGGTCACCCGCCCCGCGAGGGGCTAATGGGAAGGGGTAGGGCGGGGGTGGGGCGAATTTTTCCCCCCCACTTAGAAATTGGGCGGGGGGCGGGAGAGTGTACCCCCGCCCCATCCACCGCCCCGCCACCCGCTTTAAAAAAATAAATATATAAAATATATATGTATATAATTATATATATAATATATAATTTAATTAGTTACAAACTTATGATAATGATATTATTAGTTATATGTATTATATGATATCTATTAGTATGTATAATATAATTGATATTATTAATTATACTAATAATTATATATGTGTACTAATACAAATTATTAATTGGTTATACTAAATTTCTAATTACACTTAATATAATAACACTTTTTTCTTAAAAAAAAACACAAACACAATAATGAATTAGTGATTGTATTTATTTCATCATTGTGTTACCACCAGATGGCTGTGAAATTGCGCTTCCAATTTTCTATCTCCAAGTTAGTTTCTGCCTCTTTTGTCCCCTATTTGTATAGTTGTCACGTTGCCTCTAATTTTTTGATATCTCAAACTCAAACAAATTGATAATAATCAATTGACAAGTTTACTCAAAACAAATTAAAACAGATAACTCTGAACTTTTTTTTTTCTTTTTTAACAAAAACAAATTTTGTTGGTCGTAAACATAAAAATCAACTAAAACTCTTTGTTATTTTTTACCCTAATTCATCTTTTTCTTAAACCATAACAAGGATTTTGATTCACTTATTATATCCTTAATCTTGTAACAAAAATAACGGGCCCTCACGGTTCTCGTGAGCAATTGCGGATGTAAACGATATAATCCAACATGGTAGATAAAGTTAAAGACAACGATATCATAGGGATTTGGTGAGCAATTGAATTAAAAGAATAAGTAGTTCGAGAATCAATTGATTGACATAATGTTGCAGACTTGCAGTCTTCTTTCTTCATGTAAATTAGAGTTGAAGGAATTCTAATTAGGGAACCACCGCTTGATTTATCCAAAGAAAAAAATAGTTTTGAATTATTGGATGAATTGGTTTTAAATAAATTTATCAATCGATTATTATCGATTTGTTTGAATTTGAGTTATTAAAAAAATTAAAGGGGCCCAGGATCTGCAGTGCAGTTATTGTATACATTATCAATGTGCGAAAATTTTACACTAGTTTTGGTGGGATTTGGGTGCATCTATTTTATGTTTTAATCTATGATGCGATTTGCAAATAATTTTGTTTCTATTTTATTTTTAAAAAAAGAAAAAGGAATAGATATGCTTTTCTCCCTTGACGAAATGACACTTTTGCCGCACGAAAAAGGAATAGATATTTGTTTCTATTAGATAACACTTTTTGCCGCACAAATGTTTCGAAAAAAATTATATGTACCACATTCCAAAACAATTAGAGATGCATGCATTCTTTGCACGTTCAAAATAAAAATCGTCCGTCCAAGTTGGCACGCAGTACCAAAAGCTTGAGCATATCTTTTCTTCTTGTGAAAAATGTGGTCGAAATTGAGATCTCATGTGAGACCACGACGACATATTTTGTCGCAATATACCAAATGCAGTATTTCAATTCCTGGGTCAATGCAAGTAACTGACTATTTTCTTTTCTTTACCAAACGCACTTGACCGTTTTATTTAGGTTGCCGTGAGATATTTTTAGCATTGTTCTTTGAACCAACTGGCAGTTTTTGAGCTGCAATCAATCAATCAATGTCCCTGAAGTTCAAGGATCAGCTACCGCTAGATCCCGTTACTGGTGGTGACGTGAATTCGATTTCAAGGCTTGATTATTGACTTTAGAAAATTTAAATCAGAAAATGGAAGACCTTTCTTTCTTCTGTTTTGACTGGGCCGGCATGTCTGAATTTCCAACGCATATTAGATCGATCACAAGTTTTAAATTTCGTCTTTGAATAGGATTTTTCTATAGTACTGTCTTCAATCTTGACTGCTCCTTCTCAAATTCCATCAGCTTCACCAAATTCTAGTCAAATCAATCCTTTTTTTTTTTTTTTGGTTCTTTTCATCTTCTTTGGCTCGTGCCTCATTCTCTCTTTCCTTTGCAAATTCTAAATTCCAACGGGCTTGTGGTCAAGTCTATGATGGCATCAGCGAAAAACCCGCACGCAACATGGGTTGTATCAAGGACAAGAACACCATAATGTAGTTTCGAGTTCATTGCATTTCTGTATCTTCAAAGAATTATAGTCTGTAGAAGACAACTAAATTTCAACTTCGACAAATTTGAAGCAGAGTATCTGTCTTCATATAGGCGTAGTGGTTGGGGGTGGTGGTGTGCGAAGAGAATGACAAAACAAGTGCATAGGATTCCAAACATCAAAATGGCGTTCCTCAAACCATCAATTAGAAGATTTTTTTTAAAAAAAGGCAGATCCATAGACTCTGGAATATGGTTTTTACGTAAATGTAAAGGATGGGTTTGCAATACGAGACAAGAGATGGCCCAAATTTCGTTGGCAGTCAGCACTACATGTAATCCGGTGCTAGATCTTGCTCCTCCAATTTGCGTTTTGCTGTGACGAGACCTTTCTCAATTATTTTTCTTTTTTTTTTTTTTAGAAGACAAGCTGAGTACTCTAGTAAGGTAAGTGATACACAAACGAGTTTTCAAATACAATGTTACAATAATACATAAATAAAAACAATTCAAAAAAATCTTATTCATACACTATATCAAATATTTTAAAAAATATTTATAATAAAAATTTTTAATATACACTGCTATAGTAAAATATTAAAAAAAATTCAAAAAGTAATTAATCCAAATGGAGCGGGACGTGATAAAGACTTTTCAAAGCGCATCCGATGCGTGTGCAATGATGGAAGATTATTAGTGAAGATTAAACAAGTAAAAAGCAAAATGGAGTTAACAAAAACTTGTGATTTTATAAAATAATGACAACTAATAAAGAAATAGTTCAGGTGGGGATTGTATAAGCACATTACCTAACCAGTAGCCTGTCGGGCTGTTAGCGAGGGAGCACCCTTTGTCAGGTTGGGAGTGCAACTTCTGGTATGGCAGGTTTGGGGTAGGGGTTTAGGGCAGGGGAAACTGGGGAAGGATTAAAAAAAAAAAAACTAATAAAAAAAGTATAAGCATATTACCTTCCAATTATTTGAGATTTGCCAACTTCTGAAGTTGAAGATACGAATTCCCAAGAAAAAAATAACTAACAAAACTCACTATCATTAAATGTGGAGTGCATAGCAATTGTTTGTGAATAGTGGTAGATTAAGTGCTGGAATTCCGATTAAACATGGAAAACTAATGGTTTTCCTTTAAGTTTTTTAGTATTCAATTTCAATGTTCTAGTGTCATATTGTAAAATATCAAGTGACACTTTTGTTTTACACCAAGAAAAATCTAATAGCTCTTTTATATATAACTAGTGGGAAGAGTTGTGTGCAAATCTAAAATAAGAATATCTTTAAAGAAAAAGTTATTAAGTTGGGGGTTTTTTTTTTATAGACATACGAATGGAAATAGTGTGTGTGTGTGTGTGTGTTTTTTTTTTTAAAAAATTTTGGAATAAGAAATTGTTGGCGATTATTATTATCTTATTGGAAGTTTTATTAGACTTAAAAAATAGAACGTGTGTGTGTATGCAATAGTGTGTATTTCTTTTTAAGAGAAGGCGTACACTGACAGTGTATACATTATCACGATTGGATACGTGACACATATGTAATATTTGAGTTTTAAATTCAAATTCAGATTATGTGTTATGCATCCAATGATAAAACTATATACACTGTCAGTATATAGAAGATTAATCCTTATTTAAAAAGTAAATATAAATTATAAAAAATGACAGAAAAAGTTTACACTGGCTCCCTCATTTTTATATATTGTGTAGATTGTATAGATAATAACAATTCAGATCTTCCAGCAAATTTATTGTAGTTAATCAATTATAAAAGTTTGTTGTGTAACCTCCATGTATCTACATATTGGACAAGATGAATTCGGAAGAAATAAAAAATGGTATAACATCTTAGTCTTTACTCCCACCTTTATATACAGTCCATGGATTTGTGGATGGACACATTTCAGTAAAAGAGACGCTTCTTTAGTCCGAGCCCAATTAACATCGATGGCGTGATTTCCTGATACAGGCCTACAGGGTGGACTACGGAGAGACTATGCCAATTTGTACTGGGCCTTTTTCAGAATGAATAGTCGGATCAGGAACTGGGTTAATAATTGTCAACAAGGTTCTCTTTTTTCTTTTTCCTTTTTTTTTTTTGAGGAATTCAGTATTTATTGAAGACGATCAAGATAGCATTCATAATTGACAGGTGAAAATATCTAAAGATAATTCATTTTATCTTAGGGATGTTTTTCCATGAAGATAGATAACATAAACTTTTTCAATCTTTTATCTCTTTTCCTTGATATTTTTCTTTGGTCGCCTGTGGTAACAAATTTTTATTGTCAGCAAACAATTGGTAAAAAACGTGGCATGAGATATGGCTTTTGGGATTCCAACAAATACTGTTGGAATTTACCATGCAACATCAATTTTATGATAGCTATCTGAACCCTAATAATTTATTTTGCACCGTATCTGATAGGATCACAAACTTACACTATCTTGATTTTACGTTATCTAATTCGTAAGGGATTCAACTCTATGATTCGTCACGTCAAATAACAAAGTGTATGTCCCAGTAATCTATAAAATCCGAGAAAGGAAAAAAAAATAATTCTAGAACTTGTAATTTGCAGGAATTGTATCCAATAAACTACTAGAATTGGCTCAGTGAACAGGATGACTCTATAGTTAGTATATTGAATAAAGAAATTCTAGCGTTAAAGTAGGAGTAGGAGAAGATATAGACGGTGACAATAGATAAAAAAAAAGAAGAAATTTTAGTGTTTTCGTAGTTGCTATTTGAAAGTTATATTTTGTACTAATACTAATATAAGCAAACTAAGAATTGAATCACTACAAGACAACTTTATAAAGAAAATTCAAAGAGAAAAAGTCATACTAGATAGTAGATTAAACATTTAAAGTTATATTTTATTCTAATACTAATATAAGGAAATCAAGAATTGAATTTCACGCTACAAGACAACTTCATAAAGAAAAATCAAAGGGAAAAAGTCATACTAAATAGTAGATTTAACATTTGCTAATAGTATAATAACAAGCACACTAACAAAAAGTTATTCAAAATTATGATATGTCTAAACAATAAATACAAATATGACAAATTCCTAAAATCAAAATGGCGTGTCATCATTTAGTTTATGTATATCATATAAGTCATGACATTTAGAATGGGATCTTTCGTCTACTAATATAAAGAAACATAGAGTTGGATTATTATAGGACACTTCGATAAAGAGAAATTAAAAGGGATTAAAAAAACTCAAAATTAAAGTATTGAGAGGGACGAAGTAATAAATTTTGATGTAAGACTAATACTCCATATAGCGAAGGGAGGGGGGATGTCAGGTCTAATTATGGAAATTGTGGATCTAATTCTACTAACAATCATTTTCATAGACAAGAAACTAAACAAACCAAATTAATTATGGAGAATGTGTGACATCCTGTGTCCTACATAAAAAAAAAATTCTCAAAGTATTGATTGATGGATAATATATTGGATGGTGGGCTATCAAATACTAGGGCTAAGCATTTTGTATCCATTGACAGTATGCTAGCTAAAGAATGTTCATGTAATACATAAAAGGAAATAGAACTGGAAATTGGAAAAATCTTGTTTAAAACACAAATCACAAATTGTGCCATGCGAAAGTGGGTTCGTTTGGGTTTTAAAATAGCCGTGACTGCAGCGTTGTGGAGAAATTATTTGATATGCTGGCTGTCCTATACTTGTAAGTCTAATCTATCCATAAGAGGAATTAATGATAACTGACTGATGTTGATCAAACATGTAAATTATTTTGCATCTTGCTTATCCAAACAACAGACAATTATGCATTGCCACCAAGGCAAGTGCGTGGAGCCTTGGACTAAGAGCCTTGCTCAGAATGGGACAAGAAATCAATCCCAAAGGCCACTGTGGTCACCACCAAGACTTTTAGACCCTCGCCCCCACCAAATAATTACCACAATATGTGACGACCTTAATTGATCATCTTCCAATTCTACCGTTGCAACAAAAAAAAAAATGAATCCCAAAGGAGCAGGATGTCCCATATTTGGTTGTCACAGTAGTGATAGAGGACTTTAATGTGGTTTTGTGTTTTCAGTTTGCAAGAGGACTTTAATGTAGGGGTGAGCAAATTTGGTACATACCGAATTTATAATCGAATTCAAATTCAATTTAGTAATTTAAAATCGGGTATTTGGTAATTTGGTACAAATTCGGTACGTACCGAATTCACCGAATTCTAATATGGTATGAAATAGGTAATAAGATTATGAATTTGGTAATAACCGATTTCGCATTCAAATTCGGTAAAATGAATTATGGTACCACATTACCGCATTCGAATACCAAAATAGTTTATAAAATTATATAATATATAGATAAATGCCATTTAGTATTAGTATATACTACTAATATATTATTATATTATATAGGTAAATGCTATTAATAATAGTTAGTATATGGTATTATCATGTACTTATAATAATAATAATATAATAATAATGTACAATATATTATTTTAGTATTTGTTAATTGTTATATGACTATAATAATACAAATATATAGTAATACATAACAATATGACATAAGTATAATACTTATTATTTTATACATGAGTAACATTACTAGAATTAGATAATAATTAATACATATGTGTCTAATGCTAAATATTAAATAATAAACATAATTAGTAATTAGAATTTAGATATTGGTAATTTGATACATTATTCATGTTTGAATTATTGTATATTTGAATGCGTAACTTGTAACTTACAAGTATTAGCGTGCTCTAAATTTACATTACATATTAACATAAAAATTCATATTCTCTATTTACTAATATTAAGACTTTAAGTATAGACAAGACAACTAAGCAGTGTAAGTGAATGCATATGAATTGCAAATCAATGTATTAGTGTATTGACTTTCACAATAACATATGTAAGTAAATAAGTTTTATCTTGATTTGAAATAAAGTATAAGTTTGTAACTAATATAACTTATCTCTAATCATTGTAATTTATAAGTTTGTAACTAGTATTACTTATTATTAATTATTGTAATTATAAATTCATAAATTATCACTAATTATGTACAGTCTAAGGTTTATTCTAGTTTAAATTAATCACTTTTTATGTGTTTCTTAAATCATAGACTAAGGATTCTAGGTATAAGTGATCAAATAAATGCCAATTGAATCACAAAATGATTAGAACATAAGTAATGTGTTAAATTATGAATAAATTTGGGGATCAAATCAGTAATAATTTTCAAATCATTAAGGAGCATAATGAATGTATTATAATTTAGGAGCCCTAATTTGTAAATTAAAAATTACACAATTTCCTTCAGTTGAGGTGAATTTGGGAAAAGTCGGGTTATGAGGTTATCACTTATCATTTAGGAGCCCCAATTTTTTTTGTTTTATAAATGAATTCAGTTAAACTGAATTCATTACCATTTCCGAATTCGAAATCGGTTACGAACTGAATTTGATTATAGCTAATTCGAAATTGAAAGTGGTTTAAATTTCTATAAGTCAAATAAACGAATTACCGAATTTGTACCATTTGCTCACCCCTACTTTAATGTGGTTTTTGAATGTTATAGATTCATTTAGATTTTTTTTTTGTTGTTGGTTTTGTGGGTTTTGTTTTTTTTGTGTGGGGTGTTGTGGGGTGGGGTGGGGGGTTTAATGAATTATAGGACACGCAAGGTTTGATATTGACTGCTCTTGAACTTGGGTACTTGGATACCCGGAAAAATATAATCGAACTTAGATTTTTTTTTCGGGTTTAAATGAATTAAAAGATACAACAAGCTGATTTTAAAAAAATGTCGGCATTTCCCTATTGCTTTTTGATATGATCCTCGTAGTAGTTGTTCCCTATTTTTTTCTTAATAATTATTTATCATTTTTAATGTTTATATGATAAGTATTGCTGCCTTTGCAGTGCACCTTAGATTCAGATATTAAATAAATAAAATACTGCAAGCAATTCAGTAACATTTTCTTCGCATGTGCAAAATTTGAATGAGGAATTCTAGGCAATGCAAAAGGAGATAAATATAAGAAAGACAAGCAAGGCTATATATACAGTAACAAGTAGCATGTTCCTTAAATATTGAGAAGGAAAAATCGTTTAAAACGTTACTTACATTTTAATTAATGAATTTTTTGTTATTCATTTTTAAAGTATTAATTTTACGTCCCTTACAAATTCAAGTTAATAAAATTTGGCCCCAACCTAAGATTTCGATTACTTTTAGCCTGAATTACTATGTGACTTACATGAAATCATTTTTTTTTATATATACAAAAAGGTCAGATTCCACTTTTTTAGTGGCAAAAATGAATATAAATAAGGTTAGATCTCAATTTTTTAGCGAAAAAGATGAATATAGTTTAGGTCAAATCTTATTTTTAGTGTCAAAAATGACTATAGATCGAGTCATTTGTTTAATTATAAATAGGATCTAACTATTTTGTCTATAAAAAAATTGACCATATCTGAGTTACGTGATGAATTTAGGGTAAAAGTTATTGAAAACCTAGGATGGACTAAATTTTATTAACTTGATTTTGTAAGAAATGTAAAATTACTATTTTAAAAGTATAGAATCAAAAAATTCATTTGACGAAATATGAAAGATGTTTTAAACAATTTTTCCTATCAAAAAAACATATTAATGTCAATCACCAAATTGTACAGGATCTAGTTTCTTCGAACTTTTCCAAAAGGTATAGTAGTTGCAAGCCAGACAAATAAATTCATAAACGCGAACTATCAAATTTTGGAGAGTAATGGCATATAGCTAAGACCTTTGAGAAGCTGTAATAGATTTGGATTGAAATCGATGGAAACGGACATAAATGAGCTTTCTTGAGAAAGACAGATTCCTGTTCTCTCAAAAAAAGAAAGATATATAAATTTGTTTGGATAGAGTATTATTTCATATAATTATTTAGAATAATTATTGTAATATTTTTTTGTTATGTGATATATATGAGATAAAAATGTAATTGAAAATATAAAAAAATATATATTTATGATATAAATGAATTTTTTTAAAAAAATTTGCTATTCAAACATAGATGGATTTCCTTCTAAACCTAAAGAACCGAGCAATTTTTTTTTTTCTATTATCATTAGTGTCATCATTATTGTTTTTGTTACTGTTGTTGTTGTTATCATTTTGCTGGGGGAGGACCAGAGAAAATAAATTTCAGTGGTGATTGGAAAAATTCTTTCTCTTTGTTTTACTGTTTCTGATACTTGATACTTCAGAGAGTCATGGCGGCTGTGGTCCTGTATACTTGTCAAGTTAGCATTGATCCATGTGCAAAACTCAGCAAAAGTCATGTTATGTCTTCTCAACATCGACGTCAAAGTGAATACGGTGGTTGAACACTACTGTATTATGATGAAAACTCTTACTGTATTATGATGCACAAAATTATTAAGATTTTCTTGTACCATTTTCCTGTATAGTTCAAGATGGATGAGGGGTAGGAGGGAGACTGCTCCTAAGCTGTTTACGGTCAGATTTTGATAAAAAAAATATATATATACGATTCAGATCACTTTTTATATATCAATTTTTATAATATGTGTGAGGTTCATAAAATTTTACACTAAAGTTACGCCGTATGCAAACAAAATCACGTGGTGTACAAAATGCACAAAATCGTCACCTGCAACTGTTCCTGTCCCTTGTCCGTTCAAGATTAACTTTTAATCATCTGCCAGAAATAATGGAAGGATTTTAGCTACAGGGAAGGGTGGCGAAAGAGTGTAGTGTTGAAGACGTAACAAAGAATATGAAGATGGTTCTCTAGTCCAAAATAGAAATTGCAGGATTGAGTAGAAATTTGGGCATGGGAGAATCCTTCAGTCTCTTTTGTTATGTTGGGTATCGAAGGACATTCCTTTGAAACTTCTTCAAATTGAATCCATTCAATTAACATATTGAAAAGATAAGCTAGGTACTTTTTATGGTTATGAATATAAACTAGCCAATTCAACTATGCAAGTAAAACATGTGATATCAATTACATACAATGCCTTAAAAAACAAATAAAAATTGACTATTTTGATGCTATACGAAATAAGAAAATGAACTAGCTTAAACTTGGAGGGAAAGGTCCCACTTTGGACAAATTTCACTTCGCATTTTTAAGCTTGCTGTTAATCCCCAATTTGTATTCAAATCTTTTATTTTGGACGCTTTAATTGTAAAGTAAGTGAAAAATTTACTTGTTGTTCCTTACGGGATCCGACTAATCCCCTGCGGCTAGGACCCGGTGCTCCAACCCGGCCCGAATACGTTAAGTGCGCGGAGGAATCTAGCGAACCGGAGATTCGAACTTGTGACCTCAAGGTTCACTGGTGAGAGGCGCTGCCGCTGGATCATTCACGCGGGGGCGTATACTGGGATATATCCACTTGATATCTTTTGCTAACACAAGCACATTGGGTTCCAAGTACATGAAAATGAGGGGTGTATACCTAATTTTCGAAATTAAAGGGAGCTAGGTAAAATTATCAGAAACCTTGGGGAAGGTTTCTGAGATTTCTGAAATTATCCCATGATTTTGATGCAACAACACTCTGGCCCCAATGGTCGAGCTTCTGATTGGTCAAGTGGCCTAAATTTCTTAGAACTTGTACCTTGTTCAGGTCTATAAATTGATGGTAGGCAGACACACTCAAGAGCTCTACCACTGTGCTTTACATTCAGCCATAGACCAAAATGGCAGCATTAGTTCAAATCAAGGAGACATCATCTCCATGGAAGAAGCTCCTAGGCTATATAGGTCCTGGGATTTTAGTTTCTGTGGCATATCTTGATCCTGGGAATTGTGAGTAACCCCCCGCTAACTAACCTTATTGTGTGACACTACTCTTTTTCTAGTCCTTTTTTTTTTTTAATAAAAAAAACTTGGCTAAATGATGAGTTGCATATATATATATATATGCAGTGGAGACAGATTTGCAAGCTGGTGCTGACCACAAATACGAGGTAATTCTATACTGCTTTCTAGCTCATATCTAACTTTTTCCCCCCTCCACTACTAGTGTCTCCATGCCTTCAAGACCTCGAGCATACTTAATTTGAAAATCTGTACAGTTGCTATGGATTGTCTTTGCTGGGCTTTTATTCGCGCTTTTGATTCAATCTCGATCAGCAAATCTAGGGGTGGCCACAGGTCAATTTTTCTACAATTTATTTGGCCATGAATTTCTCTCAATAATGCATGAGGTATACTGGTCACAAATGGTAATACATGTAGTAATGTTTGTGCTACTTTTATTTATGTGCATAACGCATTATGAAAGGAGCTACAGCTCCCCACGCCCAATATGAAGGAAAGAGGGGCCTCAAGGATTCAACGCAACTGTTCTTGATCTAGCACCGATGGCCTTAGTTTAGTGATTAAAGTTGAGACTTAATACAGTTCTAAGTTTCGATCCCATTCTTCCTCTCCGTTCCTTAAACTTTTTTTTTTTTTTTTTTGGCCTAAAAGATTTTTTTTTTTTAATACACTAGATTTCCTTAGAAGTTTAATACACTATTGAGTAAAATTGCTTTGTTACCAATCAACCGACACCATTAGCCAGCCCATCTGGGTCCTGCTGAAATAAAGGCCTTGATCGTTTTATTTAAGCGCCAGACTGTCGGGCTAGTTTCATTTAGTGAGGTATGGACCTAGCAACTAAATGTCAAACAGATGTCTTCTCTCAACAGCTGGGCCCAGTTTTGACTGGAAATCGGATGGACGTGTTCTTTTAAGAGCTAGGCCCAGTTTCAATGCGGAATTTAATGTTGAAGTTAAAGTTAAAATTTTTTTTTTAAATTTTTTTTTTTTTTTGGCCATAAAGCACGATAAGAAAACCTGCAAAATATGAGTTGTTCAAGTTGGACTAGCTGGTGGAAGCGTTTTATTGTATTACTGGTACTTATAATGTGGAATGATAAACAGGAAAACATTTATCTGAACACTGCAAGAAAGAATATCCAAAATCAGTGAACATTTGTCTCTGGATGCTTGCTGAGATTGCCGTGATAGCTGCTGATATCCCAGAAGGTTCGGATACTATATTCTCTACTCAGTAAGAACGTGGAAAATTATCAGAACAGATATTCTCAGGGCTTGTATAGATTGAGAAAATTTGCATCATAAATTTTTATGGTCTTTCATGCAGTAATTGGCACAGCTTTTGCACTCAACATTCTCTTCCGGATACCAATATGGTCAGGGGTGTTGCTAGCAGGTCTAAACACTCTTGTTTTGCTTGGTTTGCAGCGCTATGGCGTGAGTAATTATAGAGCAAGAAATCAGTTTTGGAACTTTCATTTATGCGCTAGGTCCATTTTAGAGATAGCGTTTAGGCTTCTTTTCCAATAATTTTCCATTGCTCTTGCAGATAAGGTTGCTTGAAGGCGTAATCAGCATACTATTGTTGGTCTTGGGTGGTTGCTTCTTCTCTGTGATGGTGCATGCTAGGCCTAGTGTTAAGGAGATTGCTATGGGGTTGGTTATTCCCAGATTGAGCGGTGGAAGTGCCACAAGAGATGCTGTTGCTCTTTTAGGAGCCTTGATCATGCCGTAATTTCGCAAGATTCTCCAGCCTTGATTTAAGTTGAATTGTTGATTTAGACTTATTCGTGAATCACCACTTCTGATGCAGGCACAATCTTTTTCTTCATTCGGCTTTAGTCATCTCCAGAAAGATAACCCGTTCCCCAGATGGTATCAGGGTGAGTGAAGTTACCAGCCATCCATCAATTAATCAATTCTTTAAAGGAATATTTCAATGCTGCCTATATCTATCATAAACAGATTTTAAGGCTATTTCTGACTTGCATTTCCTCTATTGTGAGTCTTTGACAGAGCGCAAGCAGATGCTTCTTGCTCGAAAGCAGTTTAGCTCTCTTATTTGCATTCCTGATAAATGTTGCAGTTATAGCTGTTAGTGGTAGCGTTTGCTCATATCCAAATATCTCCTCAGAGAGCAAGAAACAATGCAAAAATATCACTCTTGACTCCGCTGCTTTTCTGCTTAAGGTCTACCTGCTAGCTAGACTAATCCTACATTGAATTCATTGTTGACAACAGTATTGATCAATGGAATCATCAAAGAATGTTTGTTCATTCTTAACCTATCATGTCGAAACAGGACGCTTTAGGCAAGTGGAGCTCAAAGCTCTATGCTATCTCTTTGCTTGCTTCGGGTCAGAGTTCAACTGTTACAGGAACCTATGCAGGCCAGTATATTATGCAGGTAAAATTTGCAGAAAGAAACATATATCAGGGCAGAGAACAACACTAACCATAAAACTAGTGAAACGTTATTTTGCAGGGTTTTTTAGATTTGAGAATGAAGCTGTGGCTGCGAAATTTGCTAACAAGATGCATTGCCATAGCTCCAAGCTTGGTGGTCTGCAGTGTAGGCGGATCTGCAGGAGCTGGCAGGCTAATCATCATTGCTTCTGTAACGTCAAAACTTTTTAACTTAATATTGGTAATTAACCATGTGAGCGAAACAATGTCTAACAAAGGATCTATGCTTGGGAGGAGCACAGATGATCTTGTCCTTTGAGCTCCCATTTGCACTAATTCCCCTGCTCAAGTTCACAGGCAGTGCGGCAAAAATGGGGCTCCATAAGAATTCTATTGTGGTAAAGTTATAACCTAGTGTTCTATACCTGCGAGGCTGAATTATGGGTGGTGGGGAGGATACTTTGGTCACTCTCCTGCAAATCAATCAGCGAGTTAATTTCTACAGGTATCTCTGTGCACTTGGCTCTTGGGACTTTGCTCAATTGCGATCAACATATATTTCTTGAGTACAAGTCTGCTGGGATGGATTACAAACAAGAAGATGCCCAAGGCTGCAAGCATTCTTTCAGGACTTCTAATCTTTCCGCTAATTACACTATACATTGCACTGTTGGCATACTTGATATTGAAGCCAGAAACCGCTTCCCAAGGCTCCTCGGATTTTGATGCAGATTCAAACCACCACGATGAAGCAGAATCTGAGCCAAGAGCAGAATTCAACCATACCCAGAGAACTGGCGAGATTGAAATCGATAGCATTACTTGCAGTTAGAAGCAGTCGCATCTTTAGCTCGATTGTGTGGTGGAGAATATTGAAGAATCACTGTTAAGTCCTTTAGTGTTGAAATGTGTCGGCATCAGAACACATTACTCTTTGAGTCACATAAAGAACCATCATCAAACAAATCTGTGTTTGATTTGTTTGGACAGTGTATTATTTGAAATATTATTTAGAATAATTACTGTAGCGCTTTTTGTAATGTGATATATGTAAAATCAAAAAATGGTTGAAAATATAAAAGATGAGTTGAAAAATGTGTCTATAATGCAAGCGAAATATTATTTGAGATAATTGGAATATCCAAACAAACTTGCATTTCTTTGGGATTGACCCTACAAATGAAATATCTAAATAAAGCAATCAAGAGCTGTAAACTTTGTCCAATTTCAATGAGGTTATCAATGAGTTCATTGATATATACAAAAAAGAACTGATTAAGATCCTTAAATGAATAAAAGAAACAAAAAACAGTAATAAACGCCCAGTCATGCCTTCATAATCTGTACCGTCTGCGAGTTAAAAACTAGAATACAACTTCCTTTCCTCTTCTTTGTCAAAGTTTTTGTTGATAACTGGATACAACACAACAAACTGTTAACAAGCAATTTACAATACAAGAGTTGCTCCGTAGCCATCTCCCAACAAGTTCAGAGGCAACATATGGCGACGAACTTGTAATTTAGTACTTGATCAAATAGTGGCGCAACCAGAGTTCATACATGACCATATGAAAAGCATCGTATTTGACAGGAGGTGTATTCCACTGAAAATGCTTCTGAATCTGCATGAAAACAAAGCGATCATCAGTGCCACCATGCAATTAACCAAGAAAACATTCTTTTGTTTAATATGTATAAACCAGCCTCTTTGTATGTACAATGCATCTAACCCCTTAGTTTAGAATATCTATAAAGGAAGTTGCTGTAGCCAAAAAGACTTCAGTAGAACAGAAATACCTGAAAATTCCCCTCCCCCTTTCCACCCCAAAGAAATCCCATTCCAGCAGAGAGTGGCCAGCCTTACCTTGACTAGATTATTGTGCAAAGAAACAAATTCTGTTTGAGTTATGCTTTTGAGGATTTGCTTCAGCTGATAAACATCTTTCTGCTTGAGAATGACTGAAAATTTCTTCCAGTCAAGGATGTCATTGAATGGCAAGTCATAATAGTCAGAAAGTATCACTGCACAAAATACGCCCATCCAATTAGAGAAATAATCAGATACTTCAACAAAGAATCCAGAAACAAATGAGCCAAGTCATACAAAAAAGGCACATAATTCACAAATAGGACATACAATAGTAAACAAAGTCCTAATGTCCCACAATATGATAGTAAACAGGAAAATAATCAATTTTCGGATATCACTTCTCCCTTAGCTGGGTAACGTGTAAGAACACAGGCCACATGTCGCCATAACTACAAAGCTCCATCTGGGGTATCATGTTCAAGGTGGAGCACCAGTCAGTAACACAGACTCCAACTGAAGACAAATTTAACCCTTGACTCCCCAAATCAGGTGACCAGCCAACAGAATAAAACTGCAGACTGTATTTTCACTTGATTACTCAGTAACTCTGGAACCCATCTTGTGCTAAGGCTGTTCTCTCTGTTCTTCAATCTAGCATGGAATTGGATTAGGAAAGATTCTGTATCAAAGAAACAAGAGACCCGTGCAATTTTTCTGATTGCTTAATTGCTAAAGTAGATAAAGTTAAGAACCCACCAATTCTCCTACTAGGAGTAGGTAAAAGACAAGGTGCAACCCCCATTGCTTTCAAAAAGTGTTACTCTACTGTCACAAGAATACTGAAATGCCAGGTTGCTGCCTGCATTTAGCTCTAAAGTCAAAGCTAGCCATGCATATTATTCCATAACGTATTTCCAAATTTATCATGCATCACAAGCAATTAGAGAAAGTTGTTAAAGGATACTACATATTAAAGAATTATGTTGTTACCAGGAATACACCCATAATGTATGGAATCTGCTATGCGAGCACTATTGACCTGGGAGCCACCAGGGCAGATGCAGAATTTAGACCTGTAAAATTTCTTTTGATACACCAGTTCTCCAGTAGCCCTGCTTATTCTGCTGTCTTTGACATAAAGTTCTGTGTCATTCATCCATTCACGTGCCAAAATAACCCTGATTTTAGAGTTCCTACTACCAGCCCAGTAACCAAGTATGGTCCTGCAAACACCTATATTGTTAGCTACACATAATTAATCATTTAATTATAAGGTAATACCTTTAAAAGGTGTCTACTTCATATAGTTCCCTGAACCATACAGAAGCTGTACTGTTGTTGAACTTGATCAGACAATGATGTGATAAACCAAGTAAGCATACATAAAATCTAATAGCAGAATAAGGGTTGCTTTCCTGTATCAGATTAAAACTAGCCCAAGGTACTTTTCAAGTTGCATTCTGAGTTAATGTACTTACTGTGGGATCGCAGTGTGAGTATAACCCAAAAAAATAAATAAGCAAGCAACCCAGTCAAGTCCAGGTAAATGACAAACAAGAAAATATGCCTGACCACTAAAATTTGCACTTCTGAGATGAAAGCAGAAGCTTTTACCCGAAATAATAATAATAATAATAATAAGTGAGGTATACGAAAAACCCAGTATACTTTCAAACAATAAATCTCATCTAACCAGGAAGCATAAAATCAATACATATATTACACAACCAAGTTGAAACCAAGACACTGCTACCTGTTTTCAACATCATTTCCTCCCCGTGGAAGGGCAAAAGGCTGCAGCACTTGGGGAAGAGCAACATCTTTGTGTGGAATAAACCCAACATCATAGCTTGGGGAGCATGCAACCCGTATTGAGTTCTTCACAAGAAAAGGAAGTCCTTCTGTTGCCCTGACTCCAACATCTTGACAAACTACAAAGAAGTGATCTGCACCCAGGGTCCTATTCCAATAAGGGTACTTGGCTATTAAACTCTCAACATACTCCTTCACAATCACGGTCATGTTTTCATATGATGTAGCCTGAAATGTCATCATGAAATCATCAAGCTATGTCACAAAATCCAAGGACATCTTGGGAAAGAATATTGATTTGATTTACTGGAACAATCGTTTAGACATCTACCCTATCATACTGGAAGGAGTTTGAAATCATAACAGCATTTGCAGAAAGTAGATATATTATGTACAAGCATCTCATATATCAAGGCTTACATGATAATTCTAATTACCTTAGAAGTGGCTGGCAACAAAATTGCAGCATTAATACAATACTGTCCAATAAAAAACAAAAAAGAAACTTCCGGTTGAGTTTAATATGAACCAGTAGGCAAAGGAAGCCACAAGCTACATGGACTTGCTTATGCAATCCAACTTTTAATCTCCTTACTTTAGGTTTAAGATATACAGAAGGACCAGACAGATAGCTGAATGTCAAAGTAATTGCTTTGTATTGTAAACGGGTACACCTTTTAAGATTCAGATTATGCAAGCTTAAATGTCCCCAATACATTACGCACTACGGGGCAAGATAGAGTATCATGTAAGATCATGAACTTGAAGACTAGTTCAGGTACAAACAAATGCTACTACTAAATCCAACTGCTAAATAGTCTATATCAACAAGACTTTTTCAATTCCAACTCAGGGTGTCTGTGTATGCAAAGACCCTTTCACCTTAAGAAATCAAGTAAATGTACCCAAAATAATACTATCAAAAAAGTCATTTATATTTCATTCTTTCCAGGGCCATTTTCCTGCCAAGTGCCCCCTGTCAGTAGAAAACCTTACATGGCAACACACTTTTGCAAATCAAAACCAGTCCTTGGATATTATCACTCAACTACATCATCTTCTCTTCATTCACCGAAAAAGTTAAAATCAACTGAACCAAGAAAGCAAAAAACATCAGCATCCATATCAATGCACATCAACTAATCAAACTTAAGCACACTATACCAGTCCTCTCATCTTATGACAAGAGATTGGGATGAAAAACAAGTCAGCCTTATCCGGATCATCGGTAATGAATCTACTCTCCCTAATATTCTGAAAAAAGTAGCCCTCACTTGCATACTTCCCGGTCAGCTTCCTCGGCGTCTGATAATAAGTTTTGGGATCACCATCCCGGTAAATGTACACCTTAAACTTCCTTTCCATTTCCGCATAATTCAACCGAAATACCTCTGGCGAATGAAATACATCGGACGACACTTCATCTTCCCCCTCTACCCTCTCGGCTTGATTGATTCCATCTTTATCTACAACACGCACCTGCGGAATCATCAAAAGATTAGAATTTGTGAAAAGGGTATTCGATTCAGAGGATTTTTATCAACGGGATGGGAAGAGTGAGTAGAAATATGTACCTGAGGGGCGAAAAGAGTGGTGGAAGGTGGTGTAGATGATGAGATAGAAGGGGAATTAAGGGATTTGAGAGAGAGACAAGTGAATGAGAGAAGAGTGACAATGGCTAGAGTTAGGAGGGACCCCTGAAGAGTGCAGATGGCAGCTGTTGGCGGGGTTTGTGTGGGTTTCGCCGCCGACATCGGCGGAGCTGGAGGTGTTTGTCAGTGGTTTTTTTCCCTGGGGTGGTGATATTTTATTACTAAAGCACTGCTTTCGCAGGAAATTGGAAGAATGTGTATATGCGAGTGAAGTGTGTGAATGTGTCTGTTCTATGAAGCCTTGAGCTTTTACGGCGGTGGCGGTGGCGGTGGCGGTGGCGGTGGTAAAGGTGGTGGCGGGATGGTTGCCGTGGCTGTTCGATTTGGGCAGACGTGTAAATAAGGCCAAAGACAGCTAGTAATGTACTCACATATTTGGGCTGTTCGATTTGGGAGTATTATTTTTATGACTATTTTAAAAGCTTTCATCAATTTCAATTTACACCCCAAAATGCTGGACTTTGAGGATTTTTTTCTTTTTTAAAAAAATTTCCTTGGCTTGAATATAGATAGATGGTTTTTTTCTTTGCACAAAACTAAAATGCATTCAACTGACTCGTGCTTGAATTTGATTATCTACATCAAATAACTCGAATTTGACTCCAAATATATCCAAACGATATACATATAAAGGAAAAGCACCATAATAATCATTTTTTAAATTTTCAGTTGTACCTGTAATTGGAAAAGTAAAGTGGTTCCAATTTGTTGAAAAAAAAAATCTCATGCTAAGTTTGATATTTGAATACACTAATCCCACTGCCATAAATTTATCCAAACTTTTTTGTTGGGTATAAATAAAGTTTGAATTGATTCAGCTCAATTATCACTCAAACTTCTCTAATTTTTTTTTTCATTTTAATCTAAACTTCTCTACCATCCTTTACCATTCTTGTACAATTTCTTTGTCCATTAAATGCCAAAAAATTAATTCTAAATAACCAACCAGCCACAAAAAAAGGTATTTAATCAGATTGTCTGTATATTTATTACAAAAATGTAAGATCAATTTTGATAAAATAGAAATTATACAAATGCGATATTTTTGTTTGGTGCACCAACACACCATTGAGTCACAATCCGATCAATAATAACAGCATTGGTGATTTGCAACCCAATAACATAAGGTCCAATTATTGAACGTATATTGCATTTGAAAGAATTATTATTGACTCCCTTTTTTTGGTGATAAAAATTACTGACGCCTTTAATTGGTGGTTTATTTTGAAAAGCACAATAAATTCAGAATAGTGGATAGCAAGAGGCATGACAACAACCTTAGCAATTATAATAATGGATGATTGTTGGAAATTGCTCCTTGGCATCAAAACGTAGAGGTAGACTGTCAAGACCACGCCTTCATTCATTAGGAAGGGGGAAAGAGAGGGAGAATCAGCAAGAAGGCGTTATCGATATTGACTGAGGAGATCTCCTTCAGAATTTTTGAATTTCAAGAGATTTGAAGCTGCTTAAAACTCGTTTCAATCCAATTTTGACTAAAGCAACTCCAGAAGATAAGCCTGTGAAAATCATTAACACACTAAAAAAAAGCTAGCTATTCACTATTATATGTGGGCTGCGTCTTCTATTTGATAAAATGCATACCTTAAACTGTGGACCTGTTTGGAACCTGGGTTTTTTGGGAGTTTGTTTAAAATTTTACTGTAGTGCACTGTAGAAGTTTTTGAAAAAATTTTGTAGAAGTTTTTGTAAGGTGAAAAACTTTTTTGTAGAAGTTTTTGAAATGTTACTGTAGACGTTTTTTGGATTATTTTTAGAGGTATTTTTAAAACATATTTTTGAGTATTTTATAATTTATAATTTTTATATTTTTACATTTTTAAACATTTATGCATTTATAATACATTTATAAATATTTAGAAATAAATATATTTATATAAAAATATATAAATGTATTATATTATATATAATACGTAATATACATATATTTATAAATGTATAACTGTATAATTAATATAAATGTATAAATTATAAATGAATATTATATAAATGTATAATTTATAATTTATAATTTATAAATTTATATGATGATTATGTATAAATGTATTAATATAATTAATATAAATGTATAAATGTATTAATATTATGTATAAATGTATAATTAATATTGTTTATAATTTATAATTTTTATTGTTCAAATATTTATATATATATTTATGCATTTATAATACATTTATAAATAAATATATTTATATATTTATATAAAAATATATAAATGTATTATATTATATATAATACATAATATACATATATTTATAAATGTATAAATGTATAATTAATATTGTTTATAATTTATAATTTTTATTGTTTAAATATTTATATGCATTTATGCATTTATAATACATTTATAAATATTTATAAATAAATATATTTATATAGTTATATAAAAATATATAAATGTATTATATTATATATAATACATAATATACATATATTTATAAATGTATAAATGTATAATTAATATAAATGTATATATTATAAATGAATATTATATAAATGTATAAATTATAATTTATAAACATATATGATGATTATGTATAACTGTATTAATATAATTAATATAAATGTATAAATGTATTAATATTATGTATAAATGTATAATTAATATTGTTTATAATTTATAATTTTTATTGTTTAAATATTTATATATATATTTATGCATTTATAATACATTTATAAATAAATATATTTATATAGTTATATAAAAATATATAAATGTATTATATTATATATAATACATAATATAAATATATTTACAAATGTAATAATTGTATATTATTATAAATGAATATTATATAAATATATAAATTAATATATTATAAATATGTAAATATATAATATTATGTATAAATGTATTAATATAATTAATATAAATGTATAAATGTATTAGTATTATGTATAAATGTATAATTAATATTGTGTGTTAATATTATGTATAAATGTATTATGTTATACATAATATAATTATATATAAATATACATAAATATATATACATAAATGTGTAATATATATAATATGTCTTATATATATTAAATATATAATATTTATATAAATGTATAATTACATGTTTATATTAATATTAATTTATATGGTATATATTATTTATATAAATATATAAAAATATATTTTAAATAAAATAAAATATTTATAATATGTTTAAATAAATATATAAATATATAATAAATTTTTGAGGGTGAGGGACTCAAAAATTCAAAAAAAAATTTTGAGGTTACCGGCTGCGCCGGGAGAGGTGGTGGAGGCGGTGTCTGGTGTGGTGGGTTGGGTGAGGGAGGAAGAAAAGTTTTTGAGAAATTGTTTGTGTATAGATTTTTGAAATGTGTAGGTAAAAAATTTTGAAAAGTTTTTTGGGGTTCCTGTAGCAAAAGTTGTTAAAAAACTAGTAGGTAAAAAACTTGGTAAAAAACTAGGATGCCAAACAGGCCCATACTTTGTTATGTAGCAACTAGCATCTTGTGTTTGATTTCCTTAGTGATGTAGTAGGTTGGCTTCTTCTCGTGTAATTTTTTTTTTTTGGGGGACTGGTAGGGTAGCATTATACCCTTTTGTATGCTTATGATGAGATTTAATGCAAAGCTAATTTTCATTTTTAAAAAAAGTCCAAAAATATAGGACCAGTGATACATACACGAACTCCGTAAACTGTACACACAAATATAGATAACTACAAATGCAAACGTGAAACGAAATTAAAGAAAAATAACCATGTTCTAGTGTCCCAACATCATAGAAGTCCATGATTTTTTTTTTCCTTTTCCAGAAATACGTACGTACCATGGCACATATACGTCCATATGTTATAAGGCTCTAAAACAATCATGAGAAACTTTAAAAGCCTTCCCAATTATCACTAGATATACAGTATTAATTTAATTGAGATATATATATGTATGTATATATACACGCGCGCGCGCACACACAAAAGTAGGTCTAAAGATTAAGAAGAACAATTAAGAAAACAACGAAAAAGAAGAGAGAACGGCAATGGGCAAAAGAGGTGGTTAAAAAACATGTACCACTAGCTTGATCGGCCATCAGCTATGCTGTTTTCCTCCATGTTGAAGGAACAGAAGAAACCACAGGGATGGTAAAAGCAAGGAAGCAAGAAGATGAATGTAATATTACTTTGTTTAAGAACCAAAACGAAATATGGGAAAATTGCCAAATTGGTCCCTAACATTTAAAAAAAAAACTTTTTTAGTTCCTAATATTTAAAATCAGCCAGAATAATTTCTAACATATAAATTATGAGCTAGTTTGGTTTTAATGCTCGTATTTGCTCATTTTTTCGACTATAAATAGCACACATCTCTCACGTGAACTTAATTTTAAGGGCAAAATCGGAGAACCTTCGTTAATCCATGGTTTTAGACTCTGAAGGAACGAAAGTATTCTCTTCAAAACTCAAGCTCTCAATGACTACTCTTCCAAAACTTCACCCACTCCTCCTAGAGTCAATCTTGAATCATTTTCCCTACACCTACTCCATCAGATGTATTCCACCATCACCACTAACCGAAAGCCTGATGATCTCAAGAGAACTAGAAAACTTGAAGTTTCATTGAATGTTGAAAACCAAGAAAAACAAATCATTCACAACATTTTGCAGTCCTTCACAAAATCCCAGCTTGTTGAAATCCTTCAGAAGCTGCCATTGTCCATCCCAGCATTCTCCATACCGTTCTTTCCATCGTTGATGACATCCCATCCTGCCATAAAATCTTTATCAAAAGTCTATGGTTTTGTTACTTTCAAGAATGTTGAGTCTTCCATGCTTGCCCTAGAAAACCCTTGCAATAAAATTGATGGGTTTGTCAGCAATAAAATTGGTGGAGAATGTGCTAACCAAATGAGATGAGTTCTGAGACTTTGTTGAGTTCTTTTGAGAGGTTTGGTGAAATTGAAGAAGGGCCTTGGGGGTTTGATATAGGGATAGGGAAATCAGGAGGGTTTGCTTATCTTTTGTATAAGAATGAGGAAAGTGCAAAAGCTGCTTTGGCTGAGAAAGTGAAATTTGTTGATGGTTTCCAACTAGTTTGTAAAATGGTGTCGAGGGAAAGGGAGAAAAGTTATAGGAACCCAATGGAGGTTTTGCCAGTAAAACCATGAATTAACGAATGTTTTCCGATTTTGTCCTTGAAATTATGCCCATGTGAGATAGGTGTGTCGTTTTTAGTCAGAAAAATAAGCAAATACGAGCATTATGACCAAATTGGCTCATAATTTATATGTTAGAAACTATTTTGGTTGATTTTAAATGTTAGGGACTAAAAAATTTTTTAAAAAAAAAAAATGATAGGAACCAATTTGACAAATTTCCCAAGAAATATTACTTATTTAAAGATTTTCGGAACCGACAAGTTAGCAGTTTACTTTACATACGAGTTGGTTTCTACGTACTTTTGGAACAGATCAGATCAGAGCTTACCATGATACCATCTTTAGTCAACTGATGGTCAATTGGTCACAGTGTGCAAATCGATTTCAAGCCCTACGTTTCAAGCAGAGATTTTGCAAGTATATACGTTAGAAACACACATATGATAAGCAATTTTGAACTAAAAAATGGCATATCAGTGGTAAAAAAAAAAAAAAAAAAAAGGTTCAGATAGAGAAACAATTAGATCATACATGGTGCCTCCCATTGCATCAAATCTAGTACTAGTAACATAAAAAAAAGTCTATGTTCGTCAAATCTCCTTAATGTTGATATTTGTCTAGAGACCTTCTAACAAATCTTTCAACATTCCGGACGAATAGTCTAGTTTTTTTTTTTTTTTTTTTTAACCAATCTTAAAAGGCTATAAGTCATGTTGACTGGTCCAGTTTGAGACCCCCAAAAAAAATCCATAAATTGACTTATCAATAATTAGTGTAATAAACCTTGAATCATCTGTTGTACACATTTATGTTGTTTTTGTAAACCCTGAAGTACGTGCATGATAAGGGGTGCCTACCCCCTAATTTACCACTGATATGCAATCTGCATTGAGAATAAATTAAGCAAGAAAAGCAGACTCCATTGGCAGCAGATGGTTGTGCACTCGCCTATTTATGGCTTCTAGCTTTATCAATTTAAGCTTTATTATCTAGGCTTTCTAGCTAGATATAACTTAATTATATGACCCTTCGTGGCTTAAATGTACACTAGTAACTAGTTTGTTTACACATTATTATGTGCCGTTTTAAAAGCAAAATACCAATGCAGTTTCGTGAACTAGCTAGGACATCCAATTTCATCTGGTAACAAGAAATATTTGACAAAACCATTAAACTTTTAAAAAATAATAATAAGAGAATAATGTAAGACAACGAACGATATCAAGAAACTACGTACTTACACCATGATATGACCATAATATTAGACGAAATGGGATCGGCATCACTGAATCTTCTTCTGGAGGAGTTATAATAATCTCATTCTCCTCGTTTAGTCAGCAGTCTGCCACTTTGAAGTCAGCTTTTCCTAAAGATATGATATAGCAACATTTTTTTTAGTCAACTACCGATTCAAGAACCAAATAGACATGCAAACATTCTAACAACCACCTTGATGAGTCTTGAGTTTGAGGGTTTCTTTAATCTCCCTAAAAAATGATATAATTTTTTTTAAAATGATATATATAGTTATCATAGAATTAATATTCCCTCATTGGCACTTAATTTTTATCACGAAAGAAATGTCAAATGCAGAAATCTAACTATGAATTGAGATAAATTTTTCTTCCATTAATTGCGTCAAGCTAATATATAGCAGTAGCACAATTGTGGAGATAGAATTGTGTTTTGAGCACTATTTTAGATGTATCGTAAGGGGCTTTATGCCAATATGGTGTCAACAAAATAAGTTTGAGTACTTAATTGGAAACAATAAAATCTTTAGTGTACGTAAAGCCTCTACCACCTTTTAGCTATTTGAATAGAGCGTCACTTAATGTTTTATCAATCTTATTCCTATTTCACCAGGTACAATACCACTTGAAAACTACCCAAAATGAAGTCCCAAAAAAGGCTTTAAGTTTTTTGACTGTCTATGCACGATAAAAACAATCAATATTGAGTTAAAATTATGAAAAGAAAAGAAAAACCCACAAAGTTAAAAAAAAAAAAAAAAATCTTTCATGTAAATTAATTTTCATTCATTCTTTTCATAAACGAATCATAAGTTTAGTAATTGCATACACACCGAGTGTATCAGAAGTACAAGGAATTTTTAACTTTTAAAATTCTTATGAACGTTTGGTAGTGAGTGTCACAGCAGGATTACAAAAACCACAAAACCTTAAACGTATAGCTCCTGGCAACTAAGAGATGGAGTGCTTAACTTGACAGGGAAAAATAGACATGCTTTCTAGCACTGGATAACCCTTTCTCGTCTACAGTCAAGTGTGAAAGTATTAATCGAAATCAAGCATTAACTGTATTATTAGACAAGAGGAAAATCAGAGAGAGATTGCTTACCTAACACAGTGCAATACTTCTCAATAGGAGCAAAGTGCTTCTTACAAGTATATGTCTCACTACACTGCAACGTCACGTATAAAGAGTATAGATACATGAGATTTACAAAACACGGCATTCTAGGGTTTTTAAAAAAAGGATTAATCTTTTCTACACTAACAGTGTATACACTGTCAACATTACATGAACGATAACTATGCAAATTTTACATTTAAAATTCAACATTTGCACACATATTATGAATCTAACAGTGATAGTGTATACACTGTCAGTGTATATAAAATTTACTCAAAAAAAAAAATGCTAATTCACTAGTGGAGAACAAACTTAAATTGAAGCAAGTTTTGTCCAAATTTGCATCTCATATGTAAATTGCAATTACAAAGTCACAAATATGAGCCTATTAAGACGCAAACCTGAGGTTTGTCCTTCTAAGGTTTCACATTATATATTCAAAGCCTCACACATTAATTTTATTTATTTATTTTTCAGTAGGCAACAAAAGTGAATGAGAAATTACGTACATCAACATACAGATCAAACATATGCTTGCAAATTGACGGAGCACTTCTGGATGGAAGTTTAGTTGGATTTGGAGTTGAGAAGTAGCTTCTAATTTGATCAAATCCCAATTTGACCAAAGCAGCTCCAGAAGACAAGGCTGCAAAACACAAACACACAAACAGCCAAATACTTTTGAATAATATAGGATTTGCATGTTGGTAATAGGCAGTGATCAACCTATTGATCTTTTTTTTTTATTTATTAAATTGAATAGCAATGGTGCAAAGTTCTACCTCGAAATATATTGTTAAAGTGATCCTCCGCACTTAATCCCATATTAGCACCTGATGGAGGTTCTGAAGCCTGTGCTGGCTGAGTCGGTGCTGATTAATTGACAAAAAAAAAAAAAAAAGGATTTGTCAGTAAAGGCTACTGCCCGGAAAAAGTCAATTTGAGGTCACCTCATTTGTGTATACCGTATAGATCATAATGTACGATATTATGGATATACAATTTACTCTAAGGAGATATAATGCTTATAATCATTTATAGGCTACTTACTCATACAAGAGATGGGAAATTCTACTCTATATATATGTCCTACACATAAAGATCTATTGTTATTTTGTAAGAGTCGCTAAAAGTTACAATTTCAAGTTTTTTTTTTCTTCACAAGAATAAAAAATAATCTGTCAGATAACTTAAAAGGCAAAAAAAAAAAAAAAAAAAAGGAGGGAGACAGAAGAAGAATGCATCAGAGCTAATTGACTAAATTTATGAAACCTCTTAAGAAAATTTCAATTTTTTAGAAATTCTTATATTTGAGCTTTACAAATGCGTATATTAAAGAAAAATTAATTGTCGTAGATGTTTATGAATGAATACGGAGCATGGCTTGTGATATCCAAGGATATCAAAGTTTGCCTAAGAATTGTAGGGCTAAGACGAAACATCCAAGCCTAAAACCAAAACAAACAAAACATGCAATCAACTTCACCAAAACAACATATATTAAGAGAGAGAGAGAGAGAGAGAAGGAGAATTTGTTTGAGAACATAAATAAATCAAGTCAAGACTTGACAACTATAGAGGAAAAGAACAAAAGTAGCTTGAAAAAAAAGGGAATCGGAAACTGCAAAATCCTTCTCTATAACACAGACGGAAGCACCTACCGTTAGCGCTTCTATTGTCAGACATTGTTGATTTAAATGCTCCTCCGTTGAGAGAAGAACTACCGTGGAAAGAAAAGGAGACAAGAAAAAGAGAAGAAGACGAAGCGGTAAACGTATTTTATCTATTCGCCGAGGGATTAGCTAACCAGAAAATACAGAAAAGATATTTCCTTTTTTTTTTTGGCTTTTGTCTTAACTTAAGAAACTATTAAAATTGTGATAAGGCTTACCATCTTAAATTGACTTGCTATCAAAGTTATCAATTGGCGTTTAATTCTAACTGAGTTTGAGCGGAAGTTGGAGTTGTTGCTTGCTTAATTATTAAAAGGTACCTTTACATTATAAATTGGGGCACTATCTATCTTAGTTTTTGTTAGTTGGAAACTTAATTAATTCGATCTTTTGCTTTTCTTTACATAACTCGATTAAATTCCTTCCTTCTACTTCTTCTTGTTTCCTTTCTTTTTTTTTTTAAGGAAAAAAGAGCAACTCATTTCTTCTTTGGGGTTTGGTGCAAATATTTGATATTTTACCCTTTACACTTGTCATAGTGGTAGAAACCTCCTTCGAAAGGTTAGAATTTCTACTTATGACATTCTTTCGAGTGTTTGATTGTGTTACATTAATTAACCTTCCTTAGAAATAAATCAGCAAAATTTTATATATTCTTAACGGTTAGTATTACTTATTGCACAGTACAAACGGGAGTCAAAACTCACAATTAGGAAAGGACGGACATAAACTAGACTTCTAAATCCTAATTACGACAAACTCTAGTAGAGGACACGGTAATCTATCCTGTTATTTTTGGTTTGTTCTTTTCTTTTTGGTCTTACACCTGTTTGTTTGTTGTCAGTTTTACACTCATAATCTTTTACGTGTGTTTTAAGCTTAATTACACTATTCACTGGGGTTGGTTTAGTAGAAACTTACACTATTCACCGGGGTTGGTTTAGTAGACAGGGGAGGGTTCTTACTGCCTGTCATATTTTTCATATTCAGAGTGCAAATCCTGAGTCTAGGCACAAATTCTAAACCTGATAATTAGAGGTGGGAAGGATATTAGGAGAGGCGGGAGGTTAAAAAAAATTTAAAAAAAATGCTTAATTACTCTGAACCCAATAAATACACTTAGACATAAAAGTAATACGCATTATTCATTTTTCATATACAAATTGATAATAATAAAAAGGAGAAATTTGTGGATGTTCACAAACAACATCTGAATTTTACGCTCTCTGCATCTAACTAGCACACAAATTGCGTGAAAATTAAGATAATCGATCGGGTCAGGAAGTTCGATAAACAAGTGCTTCAATCCAATCAAGTGCTAAACTCTGCATGCATTTTTCAGCTTTGAATGCCAAGTTAAAGACCAATGTCACACTGCTAAACAAACAAAAGTAAAATGAATTATGAAATTAAGTTTCACATATTCAGACAAAAGCAATCAAACTGGTAATACGAATTTTCATGTCCGATCTACGAAGTAATTAAAATTGCAGAGATCGAAGGTTGGAGGACTATTACGTTCAATCCCTAAATTCTAAAATCTCAATCTAAGTTTAAAAAAAAAAAAAAATCAACACTGTTAAACTCAAAAAATTTTAATAACCGCATTAATATAACATCGTATCTCTCAAATGTTAGAATACCAATACCAGCCCTATCCTTACGCTCACCTTCAATTTACGTCTTCAGATCCTCCAAGCAAAGTTAAAATTAACTTGTAATACGTTAAAATTGTGTTTAGGACATAATTGGTTATTCCACGAGTGAATATTATTTTTGTTTTCATTAAATGTCTAATTATATGATGCATTCATATGAACAAGATTAGGAGCGAATTGTTTAATTGCATGAACAACATTATTATGGTAAGATTATTATGGTCATTTTGTAGGACCATAGAAAGTAGGTGTAATATTGAAATTTGAAGGGTACTAGATGAAATTGTCAGAAATCTTGAGAGAGGTTTCTGAAATTATCCTTTGCTCCAAAGGAGCTAAAATGTTACAAAAAATATCAAATCAATGGACATAGGTGAGATTTTGAAAATCTAAGGAAGTTTAAGTGATATTATGAGAAACATCATGGGAGGTTTTTGAAATTATCCCTTTCTAAAAACCATCAATTATCCCTGTGCCATGCTTGACAATGTAAAAACTAATAATGAAACTCCTCAAATTTAAACAAACGCTATCCTGACTCTTCCTCTTTTCTATTTCTAAGTTGGAATCCTCAACCAAATCTGACAAGCTACAAGTATGCCAACTGTATGTATTTCTTCAGAGAAGGATACGAAATGGTTGTTTTTTTCGTAGTTGTGCTGCCGTTGGTCTGGAAACAGCTGAGAAAATCAGATGGTGATGCAATGTACTCCACTGCCATACAATGAAAGGGGAAATGAAGTTAGTTATTGTTAGTCATGTTAAACCACCAGCAAGTGCCTTTCTCAATCAGGTTCTACTTCAGAATGGATATGTTTTTGTTGGTTGTTTTTGTGTGTGACAATGCCTACAAAAACCAGTCAATAGTACCTCTGAATCGCTTCAGTAACGCCCGTTTTACACAAGGAAACAAGATTAAATCTTCCTGGGCTGTAACATGTAGAGGAATATCCCACCAGCTACTGAAACATTGAGAGACTCAAACTCCCCTGCCATTGGAATGCTTACAAGCTCGCATTCTTGTTTACTTGTTTCAGAAAGACCATTTCCTTCACTGCCCAAAACGAGGCATAAAGGAGTTTCAACTAAAGAGTTTGCATAGTCTTGAGAAAGGCAAGAAACTGGTTTTGCTTCCGCACCTTTTGCAGGATGGCCAGCCACAATCGTCATGTGAAAAACTCTTCTTAGAGCATCTAAATGTGTCCAACCACCAGAAACTATAGGAAGCTGAAAGGAGGCTCCTCGACTTGCTCGTAGGGCTTTATCATTGAATGGATCACAACAGTCAGAAAGTAAGAACACACCATCCTATTGAAATGAGCAATTACATCAGTTTCTTTTAATTCTCTCCAGAATAATGTGTGTGTGTGTGTGTGTGTGAGAACGAGAGAGAGAGAGGAAGAGAATGATGAGAACATGTGTAATATGTGACAGACTTGTTGCTAATTACATCTTCTTATAACCAAAGAGATATAAGAACACTGAAAGGAAGTTCAGTTCTGGATCAATGCACAATACAACTTATCAAGGCAACAACTTCTGCAGCAGAGGGAGTACTTTTGTTCATAAACAGCTTGGGCTTGTCACAAAGATGAAACCTTGACGAACAAAAGGTCATTAGGTTAATAAGCATCATGCCGTCAAAAGCTACTTTTAACCAGAGACAAACATTCTACAAGACATCATGAAAAGCGCTAGATGCAGATTGCATTTTCATGATTTTATTACAAGAAAGGAAGGCCAGAAGCATTTATTATCTAAAAAGGTACAATCTTCCTTACCCATCTAAAGGCCATAGCTGACCTAAGAAGCGTGCCAAGATTACCAGGGTCCTGCAATGAACAGTCATCATGAGCTTGTGATTCGCAGACAATCCAAAAGGAGCTAGTATACAAGCAGCAAGAACTATTGATAGCCTGAATTATAATTGGTTTCCCCAAAATACATTCAAGATCTGGAACTTCCAACTAAGTTATTTGCATTTCCTACCATAAGCACTGTCTATTGGTAAGGACCCCAGGAACTTAAATGACACTATGACATAGAAATAAGTTCTGTTGAAAACTGAAATAGTCTAGATCCAAGATAGTTTGGCTTGTCTTTCTTCTGAAGCAGTAAGCGACTATTATTGTAGCATTTATAAATCAAAATGCTAAAGGCTTATGGGATCAAGATGGTCCAGGGTTTTCTTTTACATGGCTGTCTAGGTTATGCAATTTGGTTTTCTTACTAAGATCAATTGGCAGATCCACTTTACTGGTGCAAGATAGTACTAGACAAAGAATCAATGTTGTGGTAAACCTTTTTAAAAAAATTAAGGGAGCAAGATGGGCACATCATCTGCATCCCCTTCGTGTAGGCTGTTGACACTGGTGCCTTGAATTCTTTGATTAGAAAGAATTTGGGGTGTAATATAACTTCAAAACTAGGAGACTATTGATGACCTGAATCCACCATGAAAAGGGTGATCTGGAAGGATTTCTCTCACCAAGAAAAAAATGAACAAATAGAAATGGTAAGAACAGTAATTGTTAGGAGAATAACCTGAACTCCATCTAGGACTAATATCCGATAAGGAGATGGGAACCATTTATGACAATCTTCTTCTTTCAGATAACTACCAATGCTTTGAAATGTTGAGGGAATTCTTATTAGCGCAACCATGTCAATGGAATCAGTTGATTGCAGCCCAGAAAGTTTCTTCATCACCAGTGAACTAACATTGACATGTCGAATTGACTGATTATTCAAGTATTCAGGAACATTAGTGTTATCAAGCACAAGTAAGCATTCTATTGCAGCAAGTCCATCTTCAATTTTGTTTTGAAATCTGTATAGCTCCCTGCAAAAGTTTATAACAATCAACTAAATACTCTGCAGTAGAAATAACAAAATCAGAGGAAAAAGAGCTAAGCACGAGGCATCAATGATGATCTTTTGAGCATGCAGTAAGCATTCATTATCAAGTTTAACCGGAGTTCTACTTGAACTATTATTCACACCTCCACCTAAAGCCTCCTATTTATTTCTCAAGCCCTGCACAAAACTGGTTTCCTCATCTTTTCCCTAAAATTGGAGTTGTTTTCCACTCAAGTTGCATTCATATTGATTCCTTTACTTTTCACTAGAATCTCAAGTCATAGCTTTGATCATAGAAAATAAACATCTATGAATTAAGTGATTCCCCACGGCATTACATAGCAGTAGAATTGCAGAATGATACCTCTGCCAGGATTTTCCTTACTTAGAGAGACATCTGCGATAGTCAGTAAAATCATTAATCTTAAATTGTTAACTGCAATCACTAAAATTTCACCCCTTTGCTGACCATCCCAATGCAAACCACAAACTGTCACACACTAACACAAGCATTTGTACAAACACTCACAAGACATATCAAAAACAAGAAACAAAATCCTGTAGAAACACAATTAGCAAACATTCCAGTACATAAATCTTACTTCATAATGAACCAAGATTAACAAATGTTCAAGAAAACTGAGCAATATAGCGATACAGAGATAGAAAGCGAAGAGACCTTATAGGAGTAGAGCCCACCAGAATAACTGAGCCATGAGAGTGGCGATAAGAAGAGCTCTGGCGAAGCTTTAAACAATGCTTCACAAATGGGTTTGATGTGCTTGTGATGGATTTCACATGGCAAGGTAAAGGTAGAGTCTTTACTGAATTCTGGCCATTTTCATTTTCATCAGTTTTTGCGGCATTACAGGGTTTTGAGCTACGCAGAAGTTGAACTTTGGGGTTAAATTTCAATGGGTTATCGGGCTCAGGATCTAGTGGTTTATACAGCTGTGAAGGAATAGATGAGAACCAGAGAAGCTTCATGCATTGCATACTCGTTCTTTTTCTCGCTCTTTTGCCTTTTCTCTACTGTTGGAATAGAATTTTAAACTAGCAATCTTCTGTTGTTGTTCTCAATCCCGGAGCCTAGCAAAAGTTTCTAGTAGCAAGATGCAACTAATAAGTACTCCATCTTTCTCCCATATCAGAAAGGCTAATTAAGCTATTATTCATGCTTTACAACTCCCCATCTCATTATTATTGCTGTGTTTTAAACGAAGATGCAGCATTTCCTTCAAAAAAAAAAAAAAAAAAACTACGAAGATGCAACAGCAGTTGCGTAAGCAAAATGTTTTGTCGGAAGATTGGAGTTTGGTTTGTCTAATTTTTTGTTCTTTATTTTGTACATATGGCCTTATCATTAATATTATTAATAATTTTGGGTGAAATGGTGGCCCAATGTTTTTGGGTTTGTTAATACCGTAGACGAATTGCTATTGAAGGATGGTTGGGCTGGACTACCCAGGATTTTTCAACATTGAACATTTGGTTCTTAGTATTGCGTTTCTTTGGAAGCTCTAAAATTGAAGTGCTGTTGTCTATCTTACAATCAGCTCTGCGTTCATCCTTTGAATAATGTATTAGTCAATCGGAGAAACAAATCACCCTTTGAATTATGTATTAGTCAATCAGAGTAATTTTATTTCTAATATGTTCATTTAATTTTTTTTTTGGTAAAAAAGAAAGTTTGGATGGGTTCGGTTCCGATCACCACCACAAGTCAGCGCAAGCCTTCGGGACTATAGGTCGCTTATAGAGGTACTTACAGATCACCCACCAACACAGCCCTCACATCAATAGTGAGATTCGAACACACAATCTTTTACGAGAAAGTAGTCCGTCATTGCCAACTGAGCCAACTTGTATTGGCTCATTCAACTCCTTGTTCATGCAGATGGACTTGCATTCAGAGGGATTTCTGTTTTCTTCTTGCAGATCCAGATCATTGTAGTTTTTTTTTTTTTTTTTTTGGCTATGGATTTTTAAAAGAAAAGCCGTTGAGATATTAAATAGGATTGAAGTTTTGTCAATATCTCAAGAGACTACAAACTTGAGATCCAATTCTAGCTGGGGGGCGGTGGCTGATTGTTTTGTGGGGACAATAAAGTTGGGATAACTCAAATAGATTCTCTACTTGCACGCTTGGTCCTTTTTATGTTTTGTTATTTTTGCTTTGTCCTTTTCTTGCTTCAACCTTCTTTTCTGAATCTTTGAAATTAACTGATCTTTAATTAGCACTGCTTAAAGTTTTTCAAAATTGTTACTTTTGTACTACTACTTAATATTTTATTCTTAATCTCCTCCGATCCCCGTCATTGATCTTTTAAACCATGCTTTTCTTGTAATAATTGCTGAGTATTTCATTGTTTTCTTGTCAGTTGTTACTGCAGGAAAAAGTATAAGAATTCTGTCCAATCACTTCAGATCCTACTTCTACCAATTTTATGTCTCTTCTATTTTATTTCTGCAATCAATTTTAGGTAATAGATTCAAGTTGTCGCTGAGTTCAAATTGGGATTTTTTTTTTTTTGTTGGCTTAAGATGTATCATTAATAGTTGTACTTTAACTCAAATCTTGTTGGTTCTAGACCAAAATAAATCATATAAGTCACAATAATTTCTCTAATAAAATTTAACAAATAAATTAACAAAAATTCATACCTTAATCTTGCATTAAAAATGCAAATAATTTGTACCATAAATATGTTGATTTGGCATGGATTGAGGCGCGGACTAGGTCGCTCTCTTTAAGACGATTCGTGCCCCTACGGAGTATCCTCCGGTGTAGTAGGTCTCAGCACGTCGCCTCCAGGATACAACAGCTCAGCCTTTTGCACACTGTAGTCTACTCCAATCTACACTATTGGAGCAAGACAGAAACCTCACACTAACACTGTTCTTTGCCCTATAAACTCTTATAGTAGTTGAGGAAAAATAGAAGGTAGTATAGAGATAGCAAAGTATATATTTGGTTTGGTTGATAGATGCCTTATATATAGGCTAAGAAATTAGGAATATTAAAATACCAACACTAATAGGAATTAACACCTCATATTTCAGTTACAAATTGAAAAGTATAACGGTAAAAAAAATTTGCTAAATGATTTAATAAAACCTAATCATTACATAAGTTACAAAAGCAAGACATAAATCTCATAAGTTGCATTTTTAATGGTGATATTGTAACTGAAAATTCATTTCAAAATTTGTAACTCATTGCATTTGAAATTCAAAATAAATATGTGATATTTTTTTATTAAAATATCCAACAATCCCCCACTTATTTTAATAAAAAATATAATATTCAAAACTTAACACTTAATAGGGCAAAGATTAAAAATTCATGCATAATGAAGGTGGCAATGCCTTTAAACCTTCACTTAGTGCTCCACAATTCCCGTGCTAGAGTCAAAGTGGACTTAGCCTTTAAACAATGACTACTTGAGGGCATGTGAAATCGTATCACACACATGAACCTTTCAGTGTTCTCAAATAGGTTTCATAAGCCAGCACATTTATGGCCTTGTGCTTTATCCCGATTTTCATGAGTGCTCTAGAGAACCAGCCCAAATTCTAATAGGAAGCGGCCCTACTTCCACACTCATATAGGCGAGTCTATCAAGGATGCTCCTATGACTTAGACATCCCACCCATAAGGGCTATAGAACTCATTAAGGGAAAAAAAATCCCAACCTCACTTATCGTTATAGGATCACAAATGCACTTACATCATAGGGACAGACAATATAATCAAAGTAGTGCATATTAATCAACCAAATCACTCTATGATTCGTTTGTCTCCGACCTAGTTCTTGGGATCTCCAGTCCCTAGGTGGTTGTATCCTCATAGGTGATTTTTAACATATATTAGACTTTTGTCTTATCCCCCTCGGTGTGTATCATATCCTTGACTCAAGCTTGAGATTTATTTTTTCAACACAAATAAAATAACAAAGATATGATATTCTCGAATTTTTCCAAATAATCTCTTAGTGGTCCAAATACATGGAACCAATCTTCAATGAGAAAATTTCTCATCCATATATTTTTGCCAAATAGTGTAGGCGTATATTTACTCATATGTTATTTTTTAATTTATCCATGGCCAGTAGTCTAGTGATGCACTAGAAGCCATTCTCAAAAAACTCCATGGTTATCTTTGCTTTTGCAAAAATATCAAAAAATATTTCAAGTACCTTCACATCAGGTCATACTTTTCAGTGAATACTAGTCTGCACAACTCAAAGTAAAGTTAGAATAGATTCAAAAAACAATAATTATGTTATACTCATAACTTGAGCAAATAGAATGGGCATATATTTGCTCACATCAAGCAAAGCCACATTAATTTCCATCATTTCTGTAATCTTCTCAGTGGCTAGTAATCTAGTAACCCGCCATTCTCATAGTCCTCAATCAATTTTCTTTTGCAAGAAAACTTCATAAGTAATTCAACTCTATCCAAATCATGCCTCACTTTTAATCTGCACAACTCAAATTAGAGATTAAGAAAATTCAAAAAATATAATAGTCAATGCACTATTATGCTTTAATTTCAAAATTCAACCTGCAAGTAATGCAAGCCTTATCCGACAAATCTTGAACCTCATTCAACACCTAGGGTAAGCTAGCTGATATATGCATGTCTGATGGGCATCTGGTTCTTAGTGGTCACGTTTCTCTTGAGCATTGTAAAATTGACGTATTGTTAATTGGAAGAGAAATCCAGATGCGCCATGGAATATTTAGATATTTGTCGTGTATGTCTCAATGGAGCTAGATAAATGGATGCTCTCCAACATTCAACATTTATGTATAGGAAGAATAAACTAATAAATAATAGAACAGTTATTTACTGGCCATGGGCCACCATAAATGCATTTATTCAGATAAACCAGTCAACACATATAATGCTGAAGAATGGGTCTGATATATATTTTAGATTACGTTTCTTCACTTTTAAAGGCGGTTACAATTTATCATTTTTTGAAGGGGAAAAAATTAGACTTATATTTAAGAATACACTCATATTTAGAAGTTGAAGGCACTAATATCTTTTCCTTATTTAGATGAAGAAAGATAAAAGTTCTCATATTTAAAAACACACCTAAATTTACAAATAAACAATTTGTTATCTTTCCCAAAAAAAACAATAAACAATAATATTACTGCAATTGTTGTTAGACTATTGTTACACAAATTGCTGCCTTTGGATGCTTGCAAGTGGCCATTAGCTATGTGTAGCATGGCCAGGCTTGGAGAGAATGAAACAGCTTGGGGTAAGCATCCGGTGCAAATTCAGTAATTTGATGCATCCAATTCGGTAAATTCGGTTATTTGACCTATAAAATCTTAAGCCTATTTCAATTCCGAATTGGAGCTAACCGAATTCATTTCAATTTTGAATTCAATTCGGTATTGGTAATGAAAACGGGATAACCGAATTAAATGGGAAAAAACTGCAATAAGTCAATAACATGTAAATTAACTTTGTTAAATCACTTGTGCAGTTGTGTTTACTTATACAATTATACGTTTATTTATAAAATGAGATTACCATGTAAATTATGTAATACATTTGTTAAATCACTCGTGTAATTGTGTTCACTTATACACTTATTTATAAAATGAGATTAACTTGTAAATTATGTAATGCATCACACTTACACATTTATTCTTATTTTCTTATATTGCTTAAATGCTTAATTTGCAAATGACTTGATTGCTTTTAATGGTGAAAGATAATACACTAGCATGTTGACATGAAATTCATATGCATTGTTTTAGTTGTCTATGCTTAAACAAAATTAGTGATTAGTGGTTATAAAGACTGAAGTTAAATATTCAAATATTCAATAATTCAAACATGAATTATAAACTGATGTCAAATTACTAATTATGTTTAATATTTAGTACTATACTTATACTTATTAATCTATTTATGTATAAATCAATAAGTAATATTGTTAGTGTACTATTATGGTTATATTACAAATACTATAATAGCATATTGTACATAATTAAATATTATTATAGGTATATGATGATAGTATCTACTATTTACAACTAATAGCCTTTACCTATATAATATATAAATAGTATATAGGCTTAACCTATATAATATATATTAATAGTATATAGCAAATTTGATATTCAAATGTAGTAATATGATGCCCTATTTTATTTTACCGAATTTAAATTTGAAATCGATTATTACCAAATTGAAAATCTTATTATCTATTTCATACTATATTAGAATTCAATAAATTTGATAAATATCGATTTTGTATCAAATACCAAATATCTGATTTCAAATTACTAAATTAAATTTGAAATCGGCCACGAATTCGGTACATACCAATATTGCTCAACCCTAGAAACAGCGACAAAATTGACAGAGTTGTGTGCGACTGTGACTTCGTGGCCGAGTCGTGTGCGATATTGGAGCAGGACTGCTTTTGGCTCTGACATTCAAAATTGATGAGCTCTTCATGCATTCTGACGGAAAGATTGTTGTTAATGCTACATGCAGGAAAGCTCAGAGCAAGTCCAAGGAAAAGCAATAACCACTGGCCAATGGATCAGTGGCCACTAGGGAGGGGTTTAAGTCCCTTCTTAGACTGTATGTGAGGGTTCAAACCTCATCTGCAGCGAAAAAAATCTAAGAGTTGTGGCAAAACACTCTTTTAATCTAATTGGATCTGTATATCCACTGACCTTCTACCACAGCCTCCTTAAGCTTTTCCTCCTCTCTAGATTAGGATAGAGTGGATACATTTGCTCTCTCTTGGTCTATTGGATCTGTATATCCTTAAGCTTTTCCTCCTCTCTAGATTAGGATAGAGTAGATACATTTGCTTTCTCTTGGTCTAGTTGGATCTGTATATCCACTGACCTTCTACCACAGCCTCCTTAAGTTTCCCCTCCTCCCTAAATTAGGATAGAGTAGATTATACAAATGTATCGTTGCTGACAAAAAAAAAAAAATGTCCAAGGAAAAGCAACCTTGTGAAGGACTGCCACGAAATGATAATTAAACTCTACAACCCAGTTGCCATCTGGAGAATGTAACTTTGCAACAGGCGCATTATCCATGCATGCATGCATTGGAACTGCCTTTTGATATAGTAGGATGTATATATGGTTTTTGTTAGCCCCCTGACTATCTTTTGCCTTGGCTACAAAAGTATATGTATAAATGGTGACTTGTAAACACTTTTGATGAATCTAATGCATCTTCTTGTTCTCGTTTCTTTAAAAAAAAAAAAAAAAGTCTTAAAAGAATCAAAATTGATAGATAATGTTGCATTTAAGAAAACTCGGGTCACATTAATATCTATGCGTAAATTAAAGAATGTTGGCATTCATGAGCTGAAGACGGTCCAATTATTAAGACAAATCCCTGGCCTTATATGCCAAGATGTTCTTCAACAAGGCTTATGAAATTTAATAGTGAAGCTAAGAGACAAATTAATGAATTTAAGTTTGTTCCACCAGAAATAGCTAGGAAGAGGATCTATCTTTAATTAAGATCCAGTTAATTAATGAGTCTATACTTCTCTGAAGATCCAGTTAATTATCTAATGAACGTGAGTGAAGAAAGGAAACAAACATCTCTGGAACTAAAATTATGTTTTTTTACAATTATATCATATGCGTTATTCTTCTGATCAACACGTATAATGTTTCTCTTTTGACTGCATCCTAATCTTAGTATGTCGACATTGTCATGTTTCTCTTTCTACTGCATCCTAATCTTAGTACTAGCTATTCTTGTCACCATTCCTACTTTTCTTGCACATGCTCTCTGCTTTTTTTTTTTTTTTTTTTTTGGTTCCCCATAGTTGGTTTGCTAAAATAGTTTAATACTGCTTATAGCGGATAAGCTTAATTACTTATTTATTGATTGGGTGTAAAGAAGGAATGGTTTAGGGGAAAAAAAGTTCAAAGTTACATTATTACTGAGATCCCTTGAACTTAATGGCAAAAGACTAGCTAATTTCTTCCTACCTATATATATATAAAAAATCACATATACATTAGGATTATTGATGCAGTATTTAAACAAATTGATGGCTACCAATTTTATCATGTAATAATCCTTGGCGGGGATGTGCGTCATTCGTGATCTATTGATATTATAACAATCCCTCCCTTTGGGACCAGACGCTCCATCATAAGTAATGAATCAATTATGGGAAGAGATTGAGAAATCAAGATCCCTTTCACCAAGCAAACAAAAGACAGTGGAATTGACATGAAGATCGATGTACTTTTTGTTGTAGGAGAAAGATCCTAATAGCAGAAAGAGGAAAAGTGAAAGAAGAAACCCCATTCACACAGCCAAACCCACACGGTTTCAAAGCAAGTTTACCCCCACATCGTTTAAATGCATGCCCACAACATTTAAGCACTAAATTAGCAGGCAGCAGTGAGCACTTTATCGTCACCACCATGATGTCAACCTCGTTTTTTATCCACTTTCACCACACATTAAGCATATTATTCAGGATGTGGGGCAAACTTGATCTTTTAATGCAGTGAACCACCAAAAAACACAGAAGCGTTTCCAGTTGAAATCAAATAAAGTAATGTTTGATAAAAGTATTAGTACCAGTACTAGTAATAGCAGACCACGAACAAAATTTCCTTCAATGTGCTTTGAGCCAAAAATTATTCCATATAAACCAGGCGCTAGAACTGAAAAGCATAGTATTTTACATTACACGAACGCATCCGGGTTCCGGGAAATGATAAAGAAAGCCCTTAAAAATCGTCGTCTGATCATAAACACCGAAAGCATTATTGATTGGCATGCTGCTGGAACTTTTAAGCCTCAACCCTCCTGATGAGAATATGATAAACGGTTGCAGCAAAATCCTCCCATGGCTCGCTCCTCAGCCTACGCTCAATGTTATTCTCATCATTGTACGGATCACTATGCTTGGTGTACGTAATGTCTGGGTAGTCTGCGCCACCTGGATAAGTACGATGTCCTCCACCACATTTTTCGTACAGATACAGCTCTAGTTCTCCATAGTTGTGGAACCTGCTAATCCTCGTGGTTCTTATCTTCATCACAAAACCACGTCTGAAGGGTTTTGGTTTCTGGTATTGAATGGCGATCCAATCCCCAGGAAGTTGCTCAGGCATTCCTTGATCGGCCATTCTAATATGAAATCAACATTTATTTATTTGCATGTAAACACTAGCAACAGAAAATTCATCTTCATTATATATACTGACTTATCGAATATGCTTAACCACTGATTCATTATATTCTTCACTTAATTAGCCAAGTAAGATCAATGAAGCAACCTTTTTGGCCCCACAAAGATTTGGAGAAATATTCACTTACTTCGAGATGTTCCCTGCACTAGTTGCTCAAGATCAACCTGGTTAAACAAAGCTTCAAATAAGTACCCAAAGAAAACCCCTTAATTGTCCTTGGGAAATTCTGCAAGAGGGATAGGAGAACGTGACATGTTATTATCATTTGTGCACAAAACCCTTATTACTAGTTGCTTCATGTACTAGGGAAAATTAACAATGCTTGTACACGGAATGGGTTTCATGGAAATAAATGGTAGAAGTCCCAGTACGTGCGGAATGAAAATCCACTTTCTTCATGAAAGAAAAAAGTAGAAAAATTAATGACAATTCACTGAAAAGAAAGCATAATTACTTAAAAGGACTAATTTCACTTTTTTGACCTTCTAAATTCTAATTAATTACCAATTATCACTTTACCTATTAAATTACAGTTTTAGATAAATTGCACCCTAAGTCTTCATATAGTCCAACTAATTGGACTCTTTAATTTGTTAATTGCGCTGTGGGATTCCTAACAAGTGTTACGCATCTGAGTGCCACATAATATTGGTAAGCAGGCCAAATTCCATTTTCCATACTAAATCAGTATTTAGTTTTACTTTTTACGCTCAAATTCTAATTTCTGGACACATTCCATCCCCTTACTTGGTTTTAATCTGTTACACAAATTTGAATGGATAGGATACATAACTTTTTATACCTGCCATTTCATGCATGGCCTTGCTAGTATAAAATCAAACGCTTCTTTATAAATTTTTATTTCCCTACAATTATAGAAAATATTAAAATAAACTAGAAAAAGCAAGGATAGAAATGTCTAAGTGAGGTGTAGCGAATTCTGTAAATTAAAAAAGATAATTAAACTTGTTCACAAATGATTCATTTATGAATGATTAAACCTGTATAATTTATTTAAAAAACAAAATCCAATAAACACCTATGTAATTTATTGTTTAAGTTTGATAAGATACACCATAGTAGTAAATCTGTTCACCCTGTTTAATTAATTATGAGTAGCATGCTTGTAGTGTTTGTAGACATATATATACTGATACGCAAGTGTATATGATAAATAATATATAGAAATAATTATGAAAAGTGAACTCTGACCTACTGATTTACATGTGTGCTAGTGTACATGCGAGAGCCTAATTTTTTTTCAGCACCACTAATAACTCCCTTAACTGTTTTAACACTATTAATAGCCGGACCAAAATGGGACATACCTAAAATTGTAGGCATTGTTAACTGTAATGCGTCCAAAATTAGAGTGGATGGTGCAAAGTGGAATAGGTTATAAGTTAAGAGGCCGAAGTGACTAGCTCTTTTTAAAAGTGAAATTAACATGGTTATAGTCGATCGGGATTCAACTTTTCGTCCTGTTCTACAATTTTCTTACAAGCAAAGATATCTTTAAAACACACACACACACACACGCACACACACACACAAAGAAAAAATAAAACCCTCAGAATCTCCATGGATGGAGTAACTCGCCATTGATGCTAGCTAGACCCAGTTGTCTTACAAGCGGAAGAGATAGAGCTATCCAAATGAAGGAGAGTTGCAGGCTACAGAAGCTGTTCTTGTTGTTGGTGCAAAACTATAAAGAACATCAACAAAGAAAAGCCCTAAGACTTCTTGCTTGTGCTAGACCCAATGGGAAATAGAGCTGCCCAAAATGAAAACGTTAACAAAAACTAACAACTCTGAAAAGGAAAGAGAGAACTCTAAAAAATCTCCATGAATGGAGTCACTCCCGAGAAGTAGTGGATTGTTACTGCAACGGATCACGGGAGTTGAGGAGGAGCTGTCCTTGATGATCGAGGAGGAGATGGTGAGGAAGAATTTTTAGACATGAGGCGGAGTTGGTTACTATTTACGAGGTTCAAAGCTGAAGCTCCAAGGTCTAAGTAAATTGTGGCCTAAGGAAGACGAAGATTAAGGGAAAGTGCGACGGATTTCATGAGAATTGATGATGAATGTTTAATGAGGAGGACTGGTGTACTGCTGGTCATCTTGATTACCTCTTAACCCGTGTGAATAATACTAATAAGCTACGCACACAGATCAACATTAGACGTTTTTCGGCAAATAAAACAACATCCAAGAAAAACTGACGAATGAGGCTTTTGAAGCAGAAACTTTAGGAAGATGATTAATTGAACCAAAGAATTCAAATCAGAAAACACTAAGGAAGCAATGGAAATTTACTTTCGAGTAGTGGCTGCAGGGCTTGGATATTATAAACAGAATCCTTGTTGTGATCAATCTTCAAGGGACCTGCAATGCACAAGAAGAGTGAAGTCAGTCACGGATATGATACACAGCAGCAGGGTGTTGAGGAAGAGTTTTTCGGGCAGAAGAGTACTTGTGATCATAAATGATTATGGGGAAAACAACTGGGCTGAAGTTAGAAGGTAGAGAGACTAAAGAAGGGCGAAGCGATGCTATTTATAGAGCACCAACGCTTTCTCTGCAGCCAAGCATCTGTTACTCCGAACTGTGAAACAAAACTCACCAAACTCTTTTGCGATACTTTTGATTTGACAAGCTGATGATTGTTTATCTGGCGAAGCATGAGCTTCCCAAAGTTTTCTAGTCGTAGGACGCAGTTGACCATGGCCTTTTCTTGCTTTTTCCTTCTTCTTTGGTGATCGTCTCAAGTTGCGATTGCTTCCAACATGATGTGGTTGTGATTGCTTTTTTCACTGCAGTGGATGGCGTTTATTATATTGCTATCACCACCAGAAAGCCAAAAAGAAAAGGAAAATCGTATTATGTACTGAGCATGATTCTGCATATGAAAGATTGCTCACCCACGTCAGCCATGTGGCCTGTGGGCATGACTCAAGTCAAATGCCACTCTTTTCGTTTCGTCCAAGAAGGTGGACGGTTCAATTCAATTTTAACGGCTAAGTTCTGAATCAACCAAGTAGAAGCGTTATCAAACAGTCCCCTTAATTAAACTATGAGACATCTTGAGCTTTAATCAATTTACTGGATATAACCTTCATTTTGTGACTTTCTTTTTTCTTTTCTTCATTTCACATTACAGATCATCATTGCTATTAGAGCCAAAAAAAAAAAAAAAAAAAACCCCAATATGACCGTACTAGTAACCTTTCGCAATAATTTTAGAGTATTATTAAAACGATTTTCTTTATTTTTCCTTTCCCCCAAATATTAGTCTCCCGCCAGTTGATTAGGATGCATGTAACCCACCTCTCCCTTGCTAAGCTAATTGAGGGAGACAAAGCAAAGATTAAAGTGCGTTGGTGAATTGTGATGGAATAAACTTAAAGAGAGCGAGAGAGAGAGAGAGAGAAGACTGTACCATTGACTGAATATGCACCGCACGTAATTTGGAGTCAAAAGTCAAAACTTAATTAAAAACACCCGTCCATCTTTATCACTACTCTCTCTTTTTTTTTTTTTTTTTCTTCTTCATGTATCGTAAGATATAAGCCACCACAGCTCCGGAAGATAGGGCCTTAATGCCTTTTGACAAGATTCAGCGCATATTCTTTGGGTCCTACTTCTCCTAGGAAGCAGGACCCAAACCATGCCGTTCGTATATTGTAATAAGGATTAATATCAGAAACCTCCCTTGAGGTTTCTTCTAATCACACCTGGAACCCCTCATGTTTTCGAAATCACACTTAGCACCCCTGAAATAACAACTTTGGTATCATTGTCAGCCCCTCATTATTTTTGTTCCACTTTTACCCTCCTTGTGAACTCTATTTATGTAGAGTTAATTTCGGAAACCTCCCTTGAGGTTTTCCCTAAATTATGTAAAACTATTATGTGATTATGTAATATTTTTTGTACAAAGTGTAATTCTAATTGAACTATTTGTAAAACTTATCAACACAAATACGATTATTACATATTGGACTCATATGTACACTAACAACTTATCACACTTCTATTGTAACGATGTACAAGAAATTTACATAAAATTACAAAATGTTCAAAAAATGTTACACGATTCAGGGATGGTTGATCTAACAATTGTTCCTATCCCACTCCCTAATATTAAATAGCTATAGAGTTTCCAGTGATGTTGACTTTTGGCAATGGACATAGTGCCATTGCCAAAATTGCAATTTCTAAGTGAATAATAACATAATCTAAAAGTAGTTTAAAGATGATGGGAATTCATGAGTATATAGCATTAGCAATCCATTTTTACTTGATAATAGGGTATCGCAATATTAATAAAACTTACAAACTCCATTCGACTAGAATGCATAAAAAGCTATTTATACCACCTCATTTTCACAAAAATGGAAGAGCAAGTTTATTTACAACTACAACCACATATTGAAACTATTGCTGCCATTATGAGAATCCATAGTCATATTTTTTTTTATCTCCGTTCAGATCAATGTAACATTTTTTAAACAATGTGTAACTTTATGTGAATTATTTGTAAAACTTAATAACAGAAACGCAATCTATTATAAAGATGTCCAAGAATCTTACATAAAATTACAAAATGTTCAAAACATGTTACACTGCTCAAGGACGATTTTGTAGTGTTACAAAAGTTGGAGGGATGTGAGTTACATAAATAGAGCTCACAAAGAGGGTAAAAGTGGAACAAAAATAATGAGGGGCTGACAATGATACCAAAGTTGTCATTCCAGGGGTGCTAAGTGTGATTTTGAAAACATGAGGGGTTCTAGGTGTAATTAGAAGAAACCTCAAGGGAGGTTTCTGATATTAACCCATTGTAATAAAGCAATAAAGCATGAAACATTTATTTTGTCGGACCCGGAAACCAGAAAACAGAAACAAGGCGGCATTCATGAGATTGTGAACGCGTGCAGGCTCCAAGTAGACACAACCGACGTAACAAAATTTACTCAAGGACTTGCATTTTATTCCCAAAAAAATAAATAACAATAGAAAAGGACTTGAGTATTATCTTCCCAAAAAAAAAAAAGGGGAAAACGAAAATAAGAACGAAGAAAGGAAATTGATTTTTTTCCTTTTTTAGTAGAACTCATGTAGTGAATCTTTTTTCTTTGATTAGTGTTTTGATCAAGCTCATCATGTGATAGATAATATTGCACTTCCGATGTTTTTTGACTTGTAATTGCAATTACGTACCCAAAAGAATCTTTAAAATGAATCCGACAAATTCATTGTAATGTTTGTGATCTTTTGCTGATGAGACAATCGTATGATAGTTACTACCATGTAATAGATTATATACTTCTCTCTGATGAGTCTGCCACTATTGTGTTGTTGTAAGTTTTATGGATCAAATATTTGTTTAACGGAAAAGTACTTGCCACAAAGAGCAAAGGGGAGCGATTAAATTCTTTATCAAGTAGGTGTGGCACGGTGGGCAGGGCCAGTAGGGAGGGAGACGGATGGATTGAATGATACGAAAGAAAGAAGCGCAAGTGAAATATTTCGAATTCGAATCCTCTCACTTACGCTAAAAATAAATATATAAATAAAATCATAGGCAGTTCAGTTCAACAACAGTTGTATGTTAAATGTGATCTGCTCAACTCAAGGCCATTTCTTACTTTGGCAATTGTACTTTCTTTTCTAGTACTTCAGTTTGGTAATTGGCCCCTTCTATTTTCCTTTTAAAACAAAATTTTCTAGCAAAGAAATAATAGGATTTAAGAAGCTGAGACGAGAGGGGAAGGAAGATTGGAACCTATAATCTCTTACTTTTAGAATATCAATTTTAACTATTAATTAATTAGATCAAAACCTTCTCGATCCCTCCCCTTACCTTTTACTTTATACATTTTTCTTTTTTCTTTCTTTTTTTTTTTTTTTTTTTTGGGTCAAAAGCTGCGGAATTTCATTAAATATGCACAGACATGTGCAAGTACTCTGTATATCCCAGGTAAAGGCCTCAAACCCCACCGTCACCACAGAGGTATCCTGTCATTCCATATCTGTATGCCAAGCCGCATCATCAGCTTTCAGTTTTGTTGCATGTCTAGGTGTACTATTAGTGATTATATTCCTATCCTCATTAATTACATAATGATAGCACATCTCAAAGCTTTTTGATAGGCTAATGATGTCCATCTTTATTGCATTGCATCCATGCTGAAGTTTGCGTACGAGTCTTTCATCTTGCATTTTCAACCTTGTTCTCCTCCTAACCATCATGTTCCTTTGCTTTTTATTAGTGCCATCCTTTTTTCTTTTTTCTTTTTTTTTTTTGGGGTCCTCTCGAACGATAACAGCATTTCAATTCGTATAACCCAAAGTAGACAAAATGTTTATTTTATGCATGGATTGCAAGTTTCTAACACGACTCTTCTTCACTTATTAATGCGTACCATCCATAAATGCACGACAAGATTTTCTTCAGCATTGAAAGTAATTATTGTTTCACCTAGTCCAATTTGGATGGTTATAATTAATAATGGACCGTTCTTGGTGTGGTGCTGCTAAAAAGGGAGAATAAAGTTGCCCCGTGATGCACCCCAAAAGCAAGAATCATCCCAAGAAAAAATGCGACAAGTTTTTCGACTCTCCCCGCGGATCCCAGCTGGCAGGTGATTAGACGAAGGGAAAGAAAACCGCTGCGTGGTCCAAACGTAATGTATGAAGCTAGACCGTCAGCTGAAGAGTTGGCCTCAGGATATACAAGAGAGGCAGGCAGGACCTTGAACGGGTCCAAGAGCCATCCCAATCTGTCTTAAATATCTGCACGAAGGCCACTTAGCCAGACGATTCTAATTTAATAACTGAGCCAGTACAGCTGACTGTACCTCAACTTGGTGTTAGATCCAAGTCACTTCACACATGAATTGAGTTACTACACGTGTCATGTTCGTTTTCTGAACTCAACTCAATAATGCTACTTTTACCAATTACTGCACGTAAAAACCTTAAAACGGTTGTATGGCGTGACCTTTTGTTTTCATATATAGATCTATCTATCTAGAATATAAAAGTACGGAATATAAATTTTAGTTGTACCTTTCACACGATCCTCGTAACCGTAAACTAGAGATGCCGATTATGACTCAAAATTATATTGATCCATCTAAACTCGTACATTAATAAGCGGATTTGGACATGCAATAAATTTTCAATGAATTTTAGGTAAATGAGTCGTTTAAACCCATTTAATTGATAGGTAATTGATTGACTAGCATTATCCATTTATATCCATTTAAAAATAATTGCATATAGTTCAATAATGAAAACTATTTAATTAAAATTAAGGCAGGAGTGTGATTAATTAAAAAAAATAAGAGTACAAATAACATTTTTCTAGTGTTTGTTGGTCACTTAATTTTTAGGGAGGGAAGAGTTTAGGAGTTCGTTGTGGGCTTCACTTATTGAGATCGAAAGTAATTGGAGGAGACTGCATGAGTAATTTTGTTCACTTGTAGGTTCTCTAGTAGTGAATTTTGCTTCTTTTTTTTTTTTTTTTTTGGAGATTGTAGTAATTATGTCAGAATCTTAGGAGTTTATAGAGATTCTCTAGTCTGATTCGTTCTCTGGCTGTTCTTTCCATGCTGCTATTGTCGGAAAATTTGGTACGAGGGTGTTGGTGTTAGTCATGATTTGATGGCAGAAAGGTTCGAGTTTCTTTTAGATTTTACGATTTGATTTTTTTTTTTGTTATAATAATAACAGTTGTATAATTTAGTTTATTCTAATCTAAGGGGAGAGGCAATCGACAGAAAACTTGTCGAAAAAATACACTCGAAGAAGGTAGCAGTCACAATTAAGTTAAGTGACAAATTTGACATGACGTCAAGGGTTCAACTTCCCAAGACTTCAAAGTCTTGGGGCTGTTGGCGATATTACGATTTGATATGTTCAGTGAACTTACTTTAATCTAAGACATTCGTGCTTGTTAGCTTATGAATCCAATCATGCTGGAAATAAAGAAAGATGCTTTCAGGGAACCAATGAACATGTTGGAAACGATGCATGCATGCCAAAATCACTCTTTTAAGTGCTCATTCGCACCTCTACCATCGAAATGACAAGACACAACGATAAGTTAAAAGCGATCTTAATTTGGTTGCCATGACGCTATCTACTGACCATATGAGGTGATTAAAGTTCAAGCCACAACTCCTCCAATTTTGTCAAATTTAGTATCAAAAAACACACCTATGCCTTATTGCACTGTGTTAATTTACCTTTGACTTGCAGAACGAAACAATACAGTTTTACAAATATTTTCAGTCAAATCATCTACCAACCAACATCACGAAATTAATAATGAAAAAAACACACGGATACTATCCCTCTTTAACGACGAGCTTAAAATTGATAGAGAAAAAAAAACACGACGGGTCAATCGCAAGGCCAAGAACTGGTAAATGATTTGATTCTGAGATAGATGACAAAATCTTTTCTGCTGCTTTCTTCCAGGGGAGAAATGCTCAGCAATTTCCTAAAAGACCAACTTTTAAGCATAAACAACTTTAATACCATACTGAAATACTTGATCCAGTAATGACAAAAGAACAACATACAACCACATCTTGCAGAGATAATGGTGGAGTTGGAGTAGACGCCTGAGCAGAAGAATAGAGTATGCAAAATAGTATAGATTTCTGGCATTTATTGAACTGACGAGCAGGAGTACAAGGTTATTACTCTTGAGGGTCAATGTCTTGAAATCAAAATGTAAGCGAGAAAAGGCTAAATCTATAACCATGCTAGAGAAAAGTTGTATCTTTCTGCATTAGAATTATAAGGAAGAGTTGCATCCTATAATGACTGAGAGGAAGGATGAGTTTGTGGTGTTATTTGGCCACGATAATTATGTGCTGACATTATTTGGTTTTCGGCATATATGCCCTGAGAACTTGCAGGCATGAATAACCTCTCAGATTTTGATGATATACCGTCATGCTGAATCTCTGTAGGTACGCTCATCTTGTCAGACGTTGAAGCCATCACATTTGAGCAAGATGTAGACATGTACAAACTCCCAGAAGCTGGAGGAACTGATGCCTTGGCCATTAGAGGCATCATACCCATACCATCTCTCCTATGAGACGCCATGTACATCTTGTCTGGTTTCAAATGGAGTACACCAGTCCTTTGTGAGGTTGGACCAACACTTTCTTTGTGCTCAGACATTACTGGCATATAAACCATCTCAGAAGCAGGACGCACATTTATGTCTGTCATCTGAATATCATGCCTGAGAGACATTGGACTAACACTGTCATTCCTAAGAGATATTGGGTTTATCTCACTACTACAAGTCACAGGAAAGTACAATCTCTCAGAATCTGAAGCGTCCACAGTATCTGTCCTTTGGATTCCAGGAGCTAATGTGTCAATCCTCTGAGAATTTGGAGCCATATAAACCTTCTTAGCAGTTGATGGAGTAGTTTCAGTGCTTTGTGATATCAGGGGAAGTGGATCACCCCATTGAGAGGTTTGACATGGATATGTCCGCTCAGATACCGAACACAAGGACGATGATTCACTTTGCCCAGCAGCATCAATCTCAGCCGCTAGAGGCATCAGCAATGACACTTTCAGGTTAACTGAATCCCTTTCAGATATCAAAGACATGGCCAATGCCCCTTCTTGCTTGGGTAATTCCGGCTCTCTTGTCGGTGGAGTAGAAGGCAATACTTCCGCGTTTGATACATCCCCTTCACTTGGGGGCAATGGCAGGTATAAGTTTTCAGTCGGCAGATCATTCTCCAAAGCTAGAGGCATAGCTGGTGACACTTCTCTGCTAGGTATATCACTCTCAGATGAAAGTGGCTGTGATAAGAATGTCCCTCAAGAACTGATTTCTGTCTCAGATGTTGGAGGATGAGGTAATGATACCCTTCTGGTTGGCAAGTCCTTCCATTGCTGTGCTACTGCTTTTATCTGTGTGTAAAACTGCAATCCAGCCTTTCCTGAGATTGTCAATATAATTTAATTTAACTTTGTACTCCGATGTGGAGTTGGGATGGGAAAGGGTGCAAAAGATATGTCTGGGTTTGTCCAAGATAAGAGAAAACTGTGACATACCACAGAAATTGAGATCACCAGAAAAAGATGCTTTTGAACCATTGACCGACGAAAATGGCAAAGGAATTGGGACAGCCACGTTTATTCCAACCTGATGGATTCCACACTCTTATTAAAATCTCGGTTTGAGTCAATACTTGGCTATTCGCTTAACTAAAACAAAATAGATGACTTGGTGACAAATCAATGAAAACCAAGTTGACATGAAAATTTCCCCAATCCTACTTAAAACGAATATTTAACATTAAAATGCACATTTCGTAATTGCTACCCAACTTAGTCAAAGTATCTGATGGTAGCTAACCTGAACAAACTTATATGTCAGTGAAGAAAATATACAAGATGTCGTCTTATACTAAATGTCTAACTTCCAGGTCTTGGTTGATGATACAATAAGTAGTTTCCTACTTCCCCACTTTAACGCAGAATAACTTTTCCATTCAAGCCAATTCAAGTAGATAGCACAGTCAAGACAGCTCCACATAAAGAATTTGGCCTTAGAAAAGCTAAAGCAGTTCTTGGTTACATAAAATAAAAAGGATCAGCTCACCAGCCCAGACTCAACATCATTCTGGAACTTCCTAGCTGCGACCCCTAAAGATGGAAGCTCCATTCACATGCCTATGAGAAAGGACAATAAAAGAGTAGAAATAAGACATAAGGAACTTTAGTAACTTGGCTTTGTGAACAGAAATTTTTTGATAAGGGCAAATTTTGACAATGAAGTGAGGTAGCTCCATTTTAAACCAGACAGATGGCAAGAGATGAGAGATAGATAGAGAGGAGGCACAAGTACATGCTCATTTCAACGTTCTAAGAAATTTCTATATTACTTCTTGGGGCAAGTATGCTCAGTCCTGTATTTTTAGAAATAAATGATGGTAAAAAATAGTGTCAACATAGTGTATTTAAATAACTGTTTGAAGATCAAGTATATCAGAATTCAGAAGAATAACCTGTTTCTATTCACAATGGCAATGGCTTCTTCAAATCTGTTAGCCTGCTAGCGAAACAGATAATATGATTAGTAAATCCTGCTCAGGAAATTATTATGGAAAAATGGACTATCAACATTCAATAATATAAACTCAACTATAACTAGAATTACCTGCATACAAAGAACTGGCCCAAACATTTCCTCCTGTTCAAAAAATTACATTACATCAGTAATTTGCAAGTTCTTTGATTCTTGTTCCAGAGGATATGACCATCATGATCAGAGAATATCACCACCTATTAATTGCATTGACCAGACAAGTATGAGAAAAGTGAAGTGTACCTTGTAGCACTCCATGTTGGTTGCAACATCACACAATATAGTAGGGCCCAAAAAGTTACCTTGCTCATATCTAGGAATCTACAAAAGCAAGGTCAGTTCTTGCAGGTTTCCACAACCACCTAAACTTTTCATGGAAAAATAGAATACAAGAGTTTAGAGTGCATATAAAAAATTCCTTAATCAGGTTTAACAGCATCCAAAAAAAAGTTTCTTACTGTGTACATGAGACAAAAGAGCTTAAGGGTACCTATAATGAGAAGAATGCAAATAATGCCAACTGAATGAACTGGTAGAATCGATAGAGTAAGGTGCAGAAAACAAACTCATGATAGATATTAACCACGATTTTGAATACAACTCAATACAAACTTCACTTCCTAACATGGAAGTCATCTGGCCATGATTTCCGATCTTTTTAAAGCTCCAACAAGCACAGAATTCCCCAGAAAATTGAAAAGAACAGCAGATTACCCGACATCCCCAGCCCTTTTCCAAGTCGTTCAGCTGCAAAATTTGATGTGTCTTCAATTATGTATCACGGTTTACTTAAGTAGCTAAGCCATAATATATGAATCAACAATTATTTATGTTGCAATTGCAATTTTCAATTTTCAATTTTGTAGGTCAAAAATGCACATTAAGTTGTCTAAAGAACAATTTCTATTGTTTTACCATACCTCAGCCATCACCGGCTACTAATCCTCTCGTGCGGTAGTAGTCAGCATCTTCTTATCATTCTTCCTTTATAAACCTTTACCACAACTATAAGCGAAAAATATCCATTTCTGATACATGACAACCAATCTAGTAGCTGACCCCTAGCTACTATTACTGGATGAACTGAGCAGATGTTGACATCCTTACTGGTTGCGTGACTTAATAGTGCTTATTGACCACTAATAGCAACTTCCATTATCATCTATCCCCCTATTATTATGCAAAACTAACCCATGGGATAAATGACCCTGTTGGCACTTTTTATTCAAATTAGATTGAAGTTATAGGAACTGACAGGCACAATCTTCATGTGAAAAACTCTTCTTAGAGCATCTAAACGTGTCCAACCACCAGACACTACAGGAAGCTGAAAGGAGGCTCCTCCACTTGCTCGTAAGGCTTTATCATTGAATGGGTCACAACAGTCAGAAAGTAAGAACACACCATCCTATTGAAATCAGCAATTAAATCAGTTTCTTTTAATTCTCTCCAGACCAAAGAGAGATAAGAATACTGAAAGGAAGTTCAGTTCTGGATCAATGCACGACACAACTTATCACGGCAACAACTTCTGCAGTAGAGGGACTACTTTTGTTCATAAACAGCTTGGGCTTGTCACAAAGATGAAACCTTGACGAACAAAAGGTCATTAGGTTAATAAGCATCATGCCCTCAAAAGCTACTTTTAACCAGAGACAAACATTCTACAAGACATCATGACAAGCGCTAGATGCAGATTTCATTTTCATGATTATATTACAAGAAAGGAAGGCCAGAAGCACTTAAAAACTAAAAAGGTACAATCTTCCTTACCCATCTAAAGGCCATAGCTGACCTAAGAAGCATGTCAAGATTAGCAGGGTCCTGCAATGAACAGTCATCATGAGCTTGTGATTCGCAGACCATCCAAAAGGAGCTAGTACACAAGCAGCAAGAACTATTGGTAGGCTGAATTATAATTGGTTTCCCCAAAATTCATTCAAGATCTGAAACTTCCAATTATGTTATTTGCATTTCCTACCATAAGCACTGTCCATTGGTAAGGACCCCAGGAGCTTAAATGACACTATGACATTGAAATAAGTTCGGTTGAAAACTGAAATAATCTAGATCCAAGATAGTTTGGCTTGTCTTTCTTCTGAAGCAGTAAGTGACTATTATTGTAGCATTTATAACTCAAAATGCTAAAGGCTTACTGGATCAAGATGGTCCGGGGTTTTCTTTTACACGGGTATCTAGGTTTTGCAATTTGGTTTTCTTACTAAGATCAATTGGCAGATTGACTTTACTGGTGCAAGATAGTACCAGACAAAGAATCGATGTTTTGGTAAACCTTTTAAAAAAATTAAGCGAGCAAGATGGGCACATCATCTGCATCCCCTTCGTGTAGGCTGTTGACACTGGTGCTTTGAATTCTCTGATTAGAACGAATTTGGGGTGTAATATAACTTCAAAACTAGGAGACTATTGATGACCTGAATCCAACATGAAAAGGGTGATCTGGAAGGATTTCTTTCACCAAGAAAAAAATGAACAAATAGAAATGGTAAGAACGGTAATTGTTAGGAGAATAACCTGAACTCCATCTAGGACTAATATCTGATAAGGAGATGGGAACCATTTATGACAATCTTCTTCTTTCAGATAACTACCAATGCTATGAAATGTTGAGGGAATTTTTATTAGCGCAACCATGTCAATGGAATCAGTTGATTGCAGCCCAGAAACTTTCTTCATCACCAGTGAACCAACATTGACATGTCAAATTGACTGATTATTCAAGTATTCAGGAACATTAGTGTTATCAAGCACAAGTAAGCATTCTATTGCAGCAAGTCCATCTTCAATTTTGTTTTGAAATCTGTATAGCTCCCTGCAAAAGTTTATAACAATCACGTAAATACTCTGCAGTAGAAATAACAATATCAGAGGAAAAAGAGCTAAGCATGAGGCATCAATGATGATCTTTTGAGCATGCAGTAAGCATTCATTATCATGTTTAACCGGAGTTCTACTTGAACTATTATTCACACCTCCACCTAAAGCCTCCTATTTATCTCTCAAGCCCTGCACAAAACTGGTTTCCTCATCTTTTCCCTAAAATTGGAGTTGTTTTCCACTCAAGTTGCATTAACATTGATTCCTTTACTTTTCACTAGATTCCCAAGTCACAGCTTTGATCATAGAAAATAAATATCTATGAACTAATTGATTCCTCACGGCATTACACAGCAGTAGAATTGCAGAATGATATCTCTGCCAGGATTTTCCTCACTTAGAGAGACATCTGCAATAGTCAGTAAAATCATTAATCTTAAATTGTTAACTGCAATCACTAAAATTTCACCACTTTGCTGACCATCCCAATGCAAACCACAAACTGTCACACACTAACACAAGCATTGGTACAAACACTCACAAGGCATATCAAAAACAAGAAACAAAATCCTGTAGAAACACAATTAGCAAAACCCCATTCCAGTACATACATCTTAATTCATAATGAACCAAGATTAACAAATGTTCAAGAAAACAGGAATTTAGCGATACAGAGATAGAAAGCGAAGAGACCTTATAGGAGTAGAGCCCACCAGAATAACTGAGCCATGGGAGTGGCGATAAGAAGAGCTCTGGCGAAGCTTTAAACAATGCTTCACAAATGGGTTTGATGTGCTTGTGATGGGTTTCACATGGGAAGGTAAAGGTAGAGTCTTTACTGAATTCTGGCCATTTTCATTTTCATCAGTTTTTGCGGCATTACAGGGTTTTGAGCTACGCAGAAGTTGAACTTTGGGGTTAAATTTCAATGGGTTATCGGGCTCAGAATCTAGTGGTTTATACAGCTGTGAAGGAATAGATGAGAACCAGAGAAGCTTCATGCATTGCATACTTGTTCTTTTTCTCGCTCAGTTGCCTATTCTCTTCTGTTGGAATAGAATTTTAAACTAGCAATCTTCTGTTGTTGTTCTCAATCCCGAAGCCTAGCAAAAGTTTCTAGTAGCAACATACAACTAACAAGTACTTCATCTTTTTCTCATATCAGAAGGGCTAATTAAGCTATTATTCATGCTTTACAACTCCCCATCTCATTGTTATTGCTGTGTTTTAAACGAAGATGCAACAGTAGTTGCATAAGCAAAATGTTTTTGTAGGTTGGAGCATGGTTTGTTTAATTTTTTGTTCTTTATTTCGTGGATATGGCCATATCATTAATATTATTAATAATTTGGGGTGAAATGGTGGCCCGATGGTTTTGGGTTTGTTAATAATCTAGACGTATTGTTATTGAAGGATGGTTGGGCTGGACTACCCAGGAATTTTCAACACACATTTGGGTCTCGGTATTGCGTTTCTTTTGAAGCTCTAAAATTAAAGTGCTGTTGTCTATCTTACAATCAGCTCTGCGTTCACCCTTTGAATTATGTAGTCAATCAATAGTAATTTTATTTCTAATATGTTCATTCAGCCTTTTTTTCTTTTTGGTAAAAAAGAGTGAGTTCAGTTCCAATCACTATCGTGGATTAGGACAAGCTTCCGGGACCATAGGTCGCTTATAGAGATATTTACAGATTACCCATTAACACAGCCCTCACATCGACAACAGGATTCAAACACACGATCTTTTATGAAGAAATGACCTGTCTTTGCCAACTGAGCCAACTTGTATTGGCTCATTCAACTCCTTGTTCATGCAGATGGACTTGCATTGAGAGGGATTTCTGTTTTCTTTTTACAGGTCCAGATGATTGCATCCCTCACCTCAAGTGGTTTTAGCACACGTAATGGAACCAATCATTATCGTTTTTTTTTTCTTTTGGCTTTGGATTTTTAAAAGAAAAGCTGTTGAGATATTAAATAGGATTGAAGTTTTGTCAATATCTCAAGAGACTACAAACTTGAGATCCAATTCCAGCTCCAGGGGGCGGTGGCTGATCGTTTTCTGGGGACAAAAAAGTTGGGATAACTCAATAGATTCTCTACTTGCACGCTTGGTCCTTTTTATGTTTTGTTATTTTTGCTTTGTCCTTTTCTTGCTTCAACCTTCTTTTCTGAATCTTTGAAATTAGGTGATCTTTAACTAGCACTGCTTTAAGTTATTCAAAATTGTTACTTTTGTACTACTACTTAATATTATTCTTATTCTCCTCCCCGTCATTGATCTTTAAACCATGCTTTTCTTGTAATAATTGCTGAGTATTTCATTGTTTTCTTGTTAGTTGTTACTGCAGGTAAAGGTATAAGAATTCTGTCCAATCACTTCAGATCCTACTTCTACCAAGGTCTCTTCTATTTTATTTCCGCAATCAAATTTAGGTAATGGATTCAAGTTGTCGCTAAGTTCAAATTGTTTTTTTTTTTTTTTGTTGGCTTAAGATGTATCGTTGTTGTACTTTATCTCAAATTTTGAAACTCACTCAACACCTGGGATAAATGCATGTCTAATGGGCATTTGGTTCTTAGTGGTTACGTTTCTCTTGAGAATTTTAGAATTGAAGTATTGTTAATTGGAAGAGAAATCCATATGAGACATGGAATAGACCTTGTCGTGTATGTGTCTCACATCATGAGACATGGAATAGACCTTGTCATGTATATGTCTCACATCATGTATAATAATCTTAAGATGGTATACACATCATGTATAATAATCTTAAGATGAAATTGTGACCTGATTAATAATCATCAATTGAAATTTGTGACACGTGACATCATATAAAAAATCAAAATTAGTTTTTGATGCCTTTTAAACTTTCACCTAGAAATATGCAATTACAAATTCAAATAAAAATTTTCGTACAAATGGAATTTTCTATTGGAAACGATGAGAGATAGAAGAAAAAGAAAAAGAAATAAAAGAAAGGAAAACAATTTCATCTTATATTTTCTTGAGAATAAAATGAAAAACTAGAAAGGAAAGAAGAAAATCCAAAATTAAAAGAATTGAAAGGCTAAAAAAATTGTATTTTAGGAAAGTAATTTGAATATTTTTTTTAATCATTTAAGAAGAAGATAGATCTCTGTAATTTCTCTTTTTTTAATTTCAATCATTAAGGTGAAGAATTTTGTGGAAAAGATAAAGAATTAAATAAAAAAAGAAAGAGAAAAAGAAAGGAAAGAAAGGAAAACAAGGTAAATAAAAAGTCAAAATAATGCAAGGGTAATTTTGTCTTATAAAAGGTTAAGTGAGTAAAATTAAAAGTTAGACAATAAACTGAGAAATGGGATATACTTTAAGGGAATTAAATGTGATTAACCCTTTTTTTAATCCAATTTGCAGATTGTGACTTCGTGGCCAAGTTGCGTGCGATTACAGAAGGGCTGCTTTTGGCTGTGAGATTCAAAATCGATGAGCTCATCATGCATTCTGGCGGCCAGATTATTGCTAATGCTATATGCAGGAAAACTGGTCCCTTAAATTACTGTTAACTGGTCCTTTAACCGTTAATCTCCTGAGTGTTTCTAATTTAATTGGATGTGTCTCCTGAGCGTTTCTAATCTAATTAAATGTGTGTGTTTCTATCTCTCGATAGAAAAAAAAGGAAAACTCGAGCAAAAACAACCTTGTGAAGGACTGCGAGGAAATGATAAACTCCACTATCCAAATTTATTTATTTTTTGTTATCGTCACTTTATCTATATTATCCTACTTTATCCTAATATAAGGAAGAGACCTAACTGAACTTACGGAACCGATATGATTTAAACTACCATCGAACCACTCGTATGAATTTTGAATTTTTAGCGAAATCATATATTGTGGCAATTAATAAAAGGTAAGATTTGAACCTTAAACTCTCACCCCTCAAAACCTTAAAAACTTGGTGTTGGCCAACAACCCAAAGCGGTTGGTTTACTACCCAGTTGCCATCTGGAATTTCCGCCAAGAGAACGTAACTTTGCAGTAGACGTATTATCATGCATGCATGCATGCACGCATTGGAACTGCCTTTTGATATATATGGTAGGACGTAGATATGGTTTTTGTTAGCCCCCCTCACTATCTTCTTTTGCCTTGGCTACAAAAGGACATGTATAAATGGTGACTTGTAAATACTTTTGATGAATCGAATGCATCTTCTTGTTCTCGTTTCTTTCTTTGCAAAACAAAAAAAAAAAAAGAAGTGTTAAAAGAATCAAAATTGACAGATAATGTTGCATTTAAGAAAACTGGGGTCACATTAATATCTATGCGTAAATTAAAGAATGTTGGCATTCATGAGCTGAACATGGTCCGACCTTATATATATGCCAAGATGTTCTTCAACAAGGCTTATGAAATTTAATAGTGAAGCTAAGAGACAAATTAATGAATTTAAGTTTGTTCCGCCAGAAATAGCTAGGAAGAGGATCTATCTTTAATTAAGATGTAGTTAATTAATGAGCCTAGCTATACTTTCTGAAGATCCAGTTAATTATCGAATGAACGTGAGTGAAGAAAGGAAACAAACATCTCTAGAACTAAAATACTAATAATGTTTTTTACGAGTATATAATAGTATTATTCTTCTGATCAAATTGGTTATAATGTATCTCTTTCTACAGCTGCATCCTAGTCTTAATATGTCGACATAATTATCACGCTTCTCTCTCTTCCTAATCTTAATATGTACGTCGACATTATCATGGCCTCTTTCTATTGCATCCTAGTCTTGTCACCATTCCTACTTTTCTTGCACATGCATGCTCTCTGCTATTCTGGTTTGCTAAAATAGTTCAATTCTGCTGGTAAGTAGCTCATTTCTTGAACTCAATGACAATTGACTTAGCTCACACATACATTAGGATTATTGATGCAGCATGCAAACAAATTGATGGATGGCTACCAATTTCATCATGTCCTTGGCGGGGATGTGCGTCATTAATTCGTGATCCATTGAGAAAGTAATGAAATCAATTATGGGAAGAGATTGAGAACTTAAGCTCCCTTTTCACCAAACAAACAAAAGAGAGGAAAAGTGAAAGAAGAAACCTCCAATCACGCACGCAATCAGACCCACGTACACGGTTTCGAAGCCCAGAACATTTAATTAGCGGGGCAGTGAGCATCATCATGACTCGTTTTTATCCACCTTAATTTCAATACACATCAAGCATATTATAAGACAAAAATTATTCCGTCAAAAAACAAGCGCAAGAACTGAAATATATATATATATATATATATATGTATATTTTTTATATTACACGAACTACTTAATTATTCATCTGGCCGGGTTTTGGTGTCTGCAGGTGGATTATTTCTTTGGATGGTATTTAGTAAGTGGTGATAAATAATTAATTAGTAGCAGTCACTGGGGAATCATATCTTTCTTGTGTTTTCATTGTTCCAAGTTTGTAACTCCATAAAATTAGATCGATTTTACCTATCAAAATTTTGAGAAGATAAAATTATTTGACCAAATCAATGCCGCTTACAAGTTTTGGAGTTTGTTTTTTATTTTGATAGCTGGACAAAACTAAAAATTAATAGGTACCCAACTAACAACCCAAACTGCCGAGAATTCATTTGGGTTTTTTCACTCAACACCTAACTAGGGGGTGGCAATGGGGTAGGGTGGGGCGGGGCAGGGGGGACCCCTGCCCCATTGTCAAATAACTCCCCCCCCCCGTCTCCCGCCCCACCCCCCGCCCCTTGCCCCTCACCCCGCCCCCGTCCTGTTTCCCCTGCGGGGAAGAAATCAACTTATCATAAATGTTTACTTACAATAATACAATTGTAAACAATGTTAAATAAGATTAAAAAGTTGTCAAGATGGAAATAAAACACAACAAGTCAAGTTACATTCAGTGCGGAGGAAGAAAACCGGTCAAAATAAAAATGGGTTAGGAGCAAAACGGATTGGAATTGGATAGCTTAGTCTTGGGGAGGGGGCGTTGGAAACAAATCAACAATGGTCCAAGAAATTTCTTCAGTTGTTGCGACGGCCATTGACACTACCTAACATTGTACTTGTAAATAAGAGTGCAATTTTGAAAATTTGAGGTTGTATTATATATATATATATATTTTTTAATTGTATGCGGGGGACGGGACAGGGGATGGGGCAGGTGTATGTTGCCCCACTCCTCGCCCTGTTTTAAGGCGGGGGGAAATATTTTGCCCCCGCCCCCGCCCCATTTCTACCCCCGCGGTGCAGGGGCTCGCGTTGTCATCCTTACACCTAACTAGTCCAACACTCAATTGACCCAACCCAATCTCTCAAATTAGCAGACGGGTTGTAGGGTTAGGGTATTTTTGCCAACCATAATTAAGTTTCTTCACTTTTAAGCGATGGGTACTGACTATTACAATATATCATTGTTTTTTCTTTTTTTAGGGGGGAAAAATTAGACTTAAATATAAGAATACGCTCATATTTAGAAGTTAAAGGCACTAATATTTTTTTCCTTATTTAGACGAAGAAAGATAAAAGTTCTCATAATATTTAAAAACACACCTACATATACAAATAAACAATTTGTTATCTTTCCCAAGAAAACAATAATATTTCTGCAATTGTTGTTACACAAATTGCTGCATTTGGATCCCTGCAAGTAAGCATTAGCTGTGTGTAGCACGGCCAGTCTTAGAGAGAATGAAACAGCTAATAGGGAACATCAATATGCAGATTGTGACTTCGTGGCCGAGTCTTGTGCGATTGGAGCAGGACTGCTTTTGGCTCTGACATTCAAAATTGATAAGCTCGCGATGCATTCTGACGGCCAGATTATTGTTAATGCTATACGCAGGAAAACTCGAGCAAGTCCAAGGAAAAGCAACCTTGTGAAGGACCGGCAGGAAATGATAAACTCTACTATCCAGTTTTTTATTTTTATTTTTTTGTCGTCATCGCTTTATCTATATTATCCCACTCTATTTTAATATAAGGGGAGACCCAATTGAAACTATAGGGCACCGATGGTTTTTTGTCATCGTCACTTTATTTATTTTATCCTACTCTATCCTAATATAAAGAAGTGATCCAACTGAGCCTACGAAGGACCGATTGAGATTAAACTATCATCGGATCATCCGTATGAATTTTTTAGAGAAACCACATATTGTGATAATTGGTGAAAGACAAGATTTGAACCCTTGAACTCCCACCTCACCAAGACTCGAGGACTTGACGGTGGCGAATAGCTCAAAGGCTGTTGGTTTACTACCCAGTTGCCATCTGGAGTTTCGGCCAAGAGAATAATGAGTTTGTTTGGATATAAGAGTTTATTTGGATGATTTATTTGAGATAATTACTATAGTATTTTTTGTGATATGATATATGTGAGATAAAAAGATGATTGAAAAGATAAAAAAGTGATTGAGATTTACGAAGCAAATTATTTTTTTCCAAATCATTTCAATCCAAACACACTCAATGTAACTTTGCAGCAGACGCATTGTCCATGCATGCATGCATGCATTGGAACTGCCTTTTGATATAAATAGTAGGATGTATGGTTTTTGATAGCCCCCTGACTATCTTTTGCCTTGGCTACAAAAGGATATTTATAAATGGTGACTTGTAAATACTTTTGATGAATCCAATGCATCTTCTTGTTCTCGTTTCTTTAAAAAAAAAAAAAAAAAAAGTGTTAAAAGAATCAAAATTGATAGATAATGTAGCATTTAAGAAAATTCGGGTGACAATATCTATGCGTAAATTAAAGAATGTTGGCATTCATGAGCTGAACACGGTCCAATTATTAATACAAAGCCTTGACCTTATATGCCAAGATGTTCTTCAACAAGGCTTATGAAATTTAATAATGAAGCTAAGAGACAAATTAATGAATTTAAGTTTGTTCCACCAGAAATAGCTAGGAAGAGGATCTATGATTAAGATGTAGTTAATTAATGAGCCTAGCTATACTTTCTGAAGATCCAGTTAAATATCTAATGAACGTGAGTGAAGAAAGGAAACAAACATCTCTAGAACTAAAATAATAATAATGTTTTTTACAAGTATATAATAGTATTATTCTTCTGATCATCTTTGTTATAGTGTTTCTCTTTCTACAGCTGCATCCTAGTCTTAGTATGTCGACATTATCATGTATCTCTTTCTACTGCATCCTAATCTTAGCACTAGCTATTCTTGTCACCATTCCTACTTTTCTTGCACATGCTCTCTGCTTTTTTTTTTTTTTTTTTTTATGTTCCCCGTAGTTGGTTTGCTAAAATAGTTTAATACTACTTATAACGGATAAGCTTACTTATTTATTGATTGGGTGTAAAGAAGGAATGGTTTAGGAAAAAAAAGAGTTCAAAGTTACATTATTCCTGAGATCCCTTGAACTTAATGACAAAAGACTAGCTAATTTCTTCCTACCTATGTATAAAAATCACACATACACAACAGACTAGCTATTCTTTGTCACCATTCACGCAATCAGACCCCCACCTCGTTAAATGCCAAGAACATTTAAGCAGTAACTAGCGGGCAGTGAGCATCATCATGACAAGTTTTTATCCACTTTCAATACCACTCAAGCATATCATAAGACTAAAATTAGTCCATAAAAACCAAGCGCAAGAACTGAAATATTTATATTTTATATTACAAGAACTACTTAATTAGTTATCTAGAAAACGCAGCTGGCCGGGTTCTGGGAAATGATGAAGAAAGCACTAAAAAATCATCGGCTGATGATCATAAAAGCGTTGATTGACATGCTGCTGGAACTTTTAAGCCTCAAACCCTCCTGATGAGAATTTGATAAACAGTTGCAGCAAAATCCTCCCATGGCTGGCTCCCCAGCCTGCGCTCAATGTTATTCACATCATTGTACGGATCACCATACCTGGTGTAGGATATGTCTATGAAGTCTGCGCCATCTCGATTATCACATATTTCTAACAGATACCACTCAAGGTATCCAAAACTGTTGAAGTTGCTAATCAAAATGTATTTTATCCTCTGCACAAGACCACCTCTGCGGCGTATCTGGTATTGAACGACGACCTCATCCCCAGGACGTTGCTCAGGCCTTCCTTGATCAGCCATTCTTATATCAAATCAACATTTAGTTTTTTTTTGCATGTAAACATTAGCAACAGAAAATTCATCCTCATTATACTGACTTATGGAAATGTTTTATCACTGATTCATTAATTATATTGTTTTCTTAGCCAAGTAGGATCAATAAAGCACCCCAAAAATTTGGAGAAATATGCATTTACTTCAACATAGTCCCTGCACTAGTTGCTAAAGATCAACCTGGCGGTTAAACAAAGCTTCAAATAATTAAGTACCCAAAGAAACCCCTAAATTGTCCTTGGGAAATTCTGTAAGAGGGATAGGAGAACGTGACATGGTATTATCATTTGTGCACAAAACCCTTATTATTAGTTGCTTCATGTACTAGGGAAAATTGATAATGCTTGTACACGGAATGGGTTTCATGGAAATAAATGGTACAAGTCCCAGTACGTACGGAATGAAAATCCACATCTTTTAAGAAAGAAAAATGTAGAAAAATTAATGAAAATCCACTCGAAAGAAAAGCATAATTACTTAAAAGCAAACTTATTTCACTTTTCTGACCTTCTAATTAATGACCAATTATCACTTAACCTATTAAATTTTAGTTTCAGATAAATTGCACCCTAAGTCTTCGTTATAGTCCAACTAATTAATTGGACTCTTTAATTTGTTAATTGCGCTGTGGGAGTCCTAACAAGTGTTACGCATCTGAGTGCCACATAATATTGGTTCGCAGGCCAAATTCCAGTTTCCACCCTAAATTAGTACTACTTGCTTTTACTTTTTGCACTCAAATTCTAATTTTTGGACACATTCCATCCCCTTACTTGGTTTTTATCTGTTATACAAATTTGAATGGGTAGGATACATAACTTTTTACCTGCCATTTCATGCATGACCTTGCTAGAGTAAAATTCAAACACTTATTTTTGTAATTTTTATATCCCTACAATTATACAAAATATTATAATATACTAGAAAAAGCAAGGATAGAAATGTCTAAGTGAGGAATAGCGCATTCTGTAAATTAAAGTAAAAGATAATTAAACTTGTTCACAAATGATTCATTTATGAATGATTAAACCTGGATAATTTATTTAAAAAACAGAATCCAATAAACACCTATGTAATTTATTGTTCTTGATAAGATACACCATAGCAGTAGAGCTGTTCACCCTGTTTAATTAGTTATTCGTAGCATAGTTGTAGTGTTGTATATATATATATATATACACACACACACAGATACACAAGTATGATAAATACTATATAGAAATAATTTTATAAATTTGACGCAATAAGGTGTGTGTGCCAAATATAAGATGAAAAATCTATGTATGTCTAACGTGGCATTTCAAAAAAATTTGTAATAACATACTATAAAAGAAATAAAGTGTGGAATATGTCCAAACATTAAGGGTACAAATAGTGAACTAACGACAAATAGGAGGTGAGAAGTGAACTCTGACCTACTGATTTACATGCGTGTGAGTGTACATGCTAGAGCCTAATTTTTTTCAGCACTACTAATAACTCCCTTAACTGTTTTAACACTATTAATAGCTGGACCAAAATGGGATATACCTAAAAATGTTGGTATTGTTAGCTGTAATGTGTCCAAAATTAGAGCAAAGTGGAATGGGTTATAAGTCAAGGGACAGAAGTGGAACTAGCCCTTTTTAAAAGTGCAATTAACATGGTTATAGTCAAGGGACTGAATGGTTCTACAATTTTCTTACAAGCGAAGATATCTTTATATAAAAAAAAAAGAAAAAAACACAGAGAAAAAAGAGAACCCTCATAATCTCCATAGATGGAGTAACTAGCCATTGATGCTAGATCCAGTTGTCTTACAAGCGGAAGAGATAGTGCTATCAAAATAAAGGAGAGTTGCAGGCTACAGAAGTTGTTCTTGTTCTTGGTGCAAATCTATAAAGAACATCAACAAGGAAAAGCCCTAAAACTTCTTGCTTGACCTAGACCCAATGGGAAATGGAGCTACCCAAAATGAAAACGTTAAAAAAAAAAAACTAAAAACTCTGAAAAGGAAAGAGAGAACTCTAAAAAATCTCCATGAATGTTTAATGAGGAGGACTAATATATTGCTGCTCATCTTGATTACCTCTTTACCCATGTCAGCAATCATAAGCTATGTACACAGATCAACATTAGAGGCTTTTTGCTTTTTGATAATTAAACAACATCCAAGAAAACCTGAAGATTGAGGCTTTTGAAATAGAAACTTGAGGAAGATGATTAATTGAACCAAAGAATTCAAATCAGAAAACACGAAGAAGCAATTGGAAATTTACTTTCGAGCGTGGCAAGGCTTGGATAGTAGTAGAATCCTTGTTGTGATCAAGGGACCTGCAACGGACAAGAAGAATGAAGTCAGTCACGGATACAAAGCAGGGTGTTCAGGAAGAGATTTTGAGAAGAAGGGTACTTGCGATGAATGATAATGGGGAAAACAACTGGGCTGAAGTGGGAGGCAGAGAGACTAAAGAAGGGCGATGGGTATATATGGAGCAAGCTTTTTCAGCAGCCAAGCATCTGTTACTCCGAACTGTGAAACGCTTTCTCTTTTGGGATCTAAGACTTCTGATTTGACAAGCTGGTGATTGTTTATCTGGAAAAGCATCATGCCTTTGTTTCTTTTTCCTCCTCCTTTGGTAATTGTCTTTTGTTGTGCTTGCTTCATAGCAGTGGATGGCATTTGTAAAATGTAAATGTTGCTATCACCACCAAAAAGCCAAAAAGAAAAAGGAAAAGCTATGTACTTTGCATGATTCTGTGTTTGAAAGATTGCTCGCCGACGTTCTATTTTGACGTGGGTGAGCAAACAGGAGGGTTCCAGTGCTTAACGAAAATTAATTCATTCAGAACTCAAGCCGCCAAACATGGGAAGATGATTGATATGAGCCTTAATTTAGTGCTAGTAACCTTTCGCCATTGACTGCCTCAGAGAGAGAAAAGATATTCAGAGAGAGAGAGAGAGAGAGCAAAGATTGTACCGTTGAGGCATTGACTGCACCGCACTCAAAACTTAAAAACTCATCATTACAGCTCCGAATAGGACCCCTTATGGCAAGATTCAGCGCAAAGTCTCTGGGTCCAGCTTCTCCTGGAAGCAAGGCTTCATTAGCATATTGTAAAGCAATGAAGCATGAAACATTTTTTGTCGGACCTCGTACCCAGAAACCAGAAAAGGAAAAGCAAGGCAGCATTCATCATGGTACATAGATTGAGAACACGTGCAAGCTCCAAATAGACGCAAGCAACGTACTTAAGGCCTTGTATTTTATTCCCAAAAAAAAAAAAAGGACTTGCATTTTATTGTCCAAAAAAAAAAAGGGAAAAACGAAAATAAGAAAGAAGAAAGGAAATTGATTCAATCTTTTGCCGATAAGACAACGTCCAAGAGTTGGTACCACGAATTCGCGAATGCCCGCCCGAGTCCTATTAGTGCGTTTATGGTGCACTATTAGCTAGTGATTATATTCCTATCCTGATTAATTACATAATAATAGCACATCTCAAAGCTTTCCGATAAGATAATGATGTCTTGGTAGCTTTCAGTCCATCTTTACTGCAGCCATTCCATGCCCAAGTTTCTGTACGAGCCTTTCATTTTGCATTTCACACTTGCTCTCCTCTAACCATCATGTTTCCTCTGCTTTTTATTAGTGTATGCATGGATGCATGGAGGCTCAATCATCCAAACAAAAAGGAAAAGGCGCACAGGACATTCCAAGATTCTAACACGACTCCTCACTTATTAATGCGCACCATCCATAAATGCACGACAAGATTTTCTTCTGCATTGAAATTAATTATTGTTTCACCTAATCCAATTTGGATGGTTAATAATGGACCATTCTTGGTGCCATTAAAAAGCAAAGAAAGAAGAAGAAGAAAGCTGTCTCGTGATAAGCCCAAAAGCAAGAATCATCCCAAGAAAAAATGCCACAAGTCTTGACTCTCCCCTCGGATTCTTGCTGGCAGGTCATAGGAAAACAGCTGCGTGGGTAACCTTGAACGGTTCCAAAGCCATCCGAATCTGTCTTAAATATCTGCACAAGGGCCACCACTTAGCCAAAGAATTAGGCACTATAATTTAATAACTGAACCACAACGGCTGAATAGCCAAAGAATTATTAATCATCTACTATAATTTATTTAATAACTGAACCAGAACAGCTGAATGTACCTCAAGAATTTGGTGGTTAGATCTAAGTGACTTCGCGCATGCGTTATTACACGTGTGATGTTTGTTTTCTGAACTCAACCCTACTTTTACCAATTACTGCACGAAAAAATCCTAAATTGGTTGCGTAGCGTGACTTTTTTTTTTTGTTTTTTTTTTTTATTTTCATGTATAGAAGATCTATCTATCTAGAATATATATGAAAGTACGGAATATAAAAGTTTAATTGTACCTTTTATGGGATTCCCATAATAGTAAGCTAGATATGTTAATCACAATCCAAAATTATACTAATCCACCCATAACTCACACATTAATAAGCTGATTTGCGCAGATAATAAATTTTGACTGGGTTTAGATAGGCGACTCATCTAAACCCATTTAATTGATTGACTAGCATTATTCATTTATATCCATTTATTAAAAATAATTACATACAGTTTAATAATGAAAACTATAAAATTAAAATTATAGTAAGAGTGTGATCAGCAAAAAAAAATGATAACATTTTTTCTAGTGTTTTTGGGTCACTCAATTTTTAGGGATGGAAGAATTTAGGACTTCCTAGAGACTTCACTTATTAAGACCGAAAGTAATAGGACGAGACTTCACGAGTAATTTTGTTCACTTGTAGGTTTTCTATTAGTGAATTTTGCATTTTTTTTTTTTTGGAGATTACAGTAATTTTTTTTGGAGTTTATAGAGAATCTCTAGTCTGATTCGTTCTCTGGCTGTTCTTTCCATGCTGCTAATGTCAGTGAAGAATGTAAAAGTTTCTTTGTATTCTTATGTGGTTTTGAAACTCGGAAAATTTGGTACCAGGGAGTTAGTGGCAGTCATGATTTGATGGCAGAAAGGTTTAAGTTTCTTTTAGAGATTTTATGATTTGATATGGGATCAAGAAATCCTCCGTTTGGTTGTTAGCTTGTGAATTAAAGAAAGATATACTTTCGGGGAACCAATGAACATGTTGGAAACCATGCATGCATGCATGCCAAAATCACTTTGTTAAGTGTAAGTGCTCATTTTCACATCTCAACTGCCAAAATGACGTGTTACATCTGTACGATACACAACGATAAGTTAAAAAGCTATTTTAGTTGCCATCTCCACTGACAATATGAGGTGATTAAAGTTCAAGTCAAAACTCCGCCAATTTTGTTAAGAGCATCAAAATCACTCGCAATTAACATTGAGGAGAAACAAAATTTTGGATGCATGTAAACATGACAAAACGATATCGATTCAAGCACCATTAGTGAAGTTGGACAACTTCTTCTTTTCTTTTCTTTTCCTTTTTTTTTTAGGAAAAAAAAAAACTAAATTTGACTCCTTGCTTTTGCAATATTTTTAGAGTATTATTTTAAACGATTTTCTTGGTTTTTCCTTTCTGCCCAATATTAATGTCCCACCAGTTGATTGTGGAAAATTTTCTACATTTGCTACAGGTGAGGATGCATGGGCGCCACTTCACATTTGCTAATGTCCATATCTCATTGCAAAGGTTAAAGTTTGCTAATTGAAATGAGATGGGAAAAAAAAAACATAAAAAGATAGAGAGATAGAAGATTGTACCATCGACTTCGTCTGCACCACACGTAATTTCTGGTCAAAACTTAAAACCCCATCTTCTTTTTTTTTTTTTATCAGTACTCTTTTCATATATAATATCGTAAGATCATTTATTTGGCAGAATTTCTTCAATGGTTTTCGAACAAATTATTATTCTTTAGGCCATCTTCTTCTCTTCTGGGCACAATTAGATTGGCCTTCTTCATCTGCATTTTTCCTTTTTCTTTTTAGTACTATAGCTCATGTACTGAATCTTTTCTCTACGATTAGTGTTTTGAACAAGCTTATGTGATAATACTGCACTTCTGATGACTTGACGGTTTTTCCAGCACATAACTTTAAAACGAAAAAAAAAACTTTTCTTAATTTTTAATGCGATACTGTCTTAATTTTTGTTTTTTCTTAATAGTAGTTCTTTCTGCTAAGGGACAAGGGACTTACGATGATTATAATTGCAATTACCAAAAGAATCTTTCTTTAAAATGAAACCGACCAAATTCATATTGTCTTTGTGATCTTATTGCTAAGCGTTGAAAGGATACAAGAAGACGTCGGTTGGATTCTCTTCCCAGTCCAGTCCAGCGGTCAGGGATCAGGGGCATGAACGGTTGTAGGTGCAAGCGTTCCTGGTAATTATATACATTTTGTATAGCGCGTAACTTTATTTTCACACGACGTAACTTTGTTTGCACAATGTGTAACTTTAGAACAAATTTTTGTGAGATTCACACACATTATTAAAAACGAGGTACAAAAAATGATTTGAATCATACAAATTTTTGGAATCAAATCTTGGTCATAAATAGCCCAGGGACGGTCCCAGCAGCTAGACATCCCTTTTATCTTTCTGGTCCACGCAAGTGTCCATGCAATTCGTTGTCTTTGTGATATTTTGCTGATAAGACCACACCCTTGTTTGTTAGTATAAGTATACTATGTAATTGGGGTACTTTGACCCTCCACCAATCCAGTCCAATCCAGTCAAGCAGCCAGGCACCAGGGGCAGGAACGATTGCAGGTGCAAGCGTTCCTGGTAATTATATACATTTTGCATAGCACGTAACTTTATTTTCACAGGGCGTAACTTTGTTTGCACAACGTGTAACTTTAGAATAAATTTTTGTGAGCCCCACACACGTTATTAAAAAAGAGGTACAAGGAGTGATTTGGACCATACAAATATTTGGGATCAAATCTTGACCATGAACCGCTCATGAACGAGCCACCTAATGACAGTCTCTGTCTCGTATCCAGCAGCAAGACATCCCTTTTATCTTTCTGGTCCACGCAGGTTTCCATGCAATTCATTGTCTTTGTGAGACCTTGTTTGTTAGTACAAGTATACTACTCCCTCCGTCCCACTTTGATAGTTCTATTTTCCTTTTTCGTCTGTCCCAAATTGTAGTCTACTTTCCAATTGAAGAATGTAGTTGTATTTTAATTTTTCTAAAATACCCTTATTCAATGTAAGTTGTTGTTACTATAAACATACCCCATTCAATGAGAGTTTATTCTTCTTTTACCATCAATTCAAGTTCACATAAAGTTGTACTCTAATTAATGTGAGAATATTTTAGAAAAATAGCTACCTAAATTGATTATTCTAACAAAATTAACTATTTTTTCTTAAACTGTGTAAGAAAAGAATCAGAACTAACAAAGTGGGACGGAGAGAGTATGTAATTGGGGTGCTTTGACCCTCCACCAATCCAATAAAAGATAGGAATAGGATACGACGAGTTCATGGATTTCTTCTTTCACACTAAAATTTTGATACGTGTCCTCTTCTCATTCACGCTTGGATGAAAATTAATGGCCATGCATGCATACGCGTTCTTTACCTCATCATTACATTATTGACTCCATTTATTTATTTATTTTTTTGGTTGGTTCAAAGGAAAGGGATCAAATATATATTTGTTTACCGGAAAATTACTTGCTACAAAGAGGAAAGGGAAAGGTTTAAAACGTTACAGAACGTGGCAAGTAGATGTGGCATGGTGGGCAGTTCCCCAGTTGTATGTTCAATGTGATCTGCTCAAATTGAGGCCATTTCTTACTTTGGCAATCTGCAATTGTACTTTCTTTTCTTGTAATACTTCAGTTTGGCTTGGTTTTTTTCAAGTTACTTTTAAGCAAAGAAATGATAGGATTTAAGTAAGTAGAGGAAAGGAAAAGGAAGATTGGAACTCAAAATCTTTAAGTTTTAGAATATTAATTTTAATATTCTTTAAATCAAAACCTTCTCGATCCCTCCTATTACTGCTTATTATTATTATTTTTTATTTTTATTTTTAGTACTCTGTATATCCCAGGCAAAGACCTCAAATCCCACCCACCATCCCCACAGAGGCATCCTGTCATATCATGTCCGTCTGCCAAGCCGCATCCCATCAGCTTTCAGTTTGGTTGCATATCTAGGTGTACTATTAGTGATCAGTATATTCCTATCCTCATTAATTACATAATGATAGCACATCTCAATGCTTTTTGATAGGCTAATGATGTCCATCTTTATTGCATTGCATCCATGCTGGAGTTTGTGTACCGAGTCTTTCATTTTGTAGTATTTTTCAACCTCTCTCTCCTCTTGACCACCACCATGTTCCTTTGCTTTTTTTATTAGAGCCATCTTTTTTCGTTTTTCTTTTTTTCATTTTTTTTTCGGTCCTCTCGAACTAACGATAACAGCAGTTCATGTAATGCAACCCAAAGTGGGCAAACTCTGTTTACTTTACGCGTGGAAGCTCAAGCATCCAAACAAAAGGAAATGGCACTGACTTCCACGGGACATTACAAGTTTCTAACACGACTCTTTGCTTATTACTAATGCGTATCATTAATGCACGACGGGATTTTCTTCGGCATTGAAAGTAACTATTGTTACAACTAATCCAATTTGGATGGATGGTTAAACATGGACCATTCTTGGTGCTACTAAATAAAAAAAGGAGAATAAAGCTGTCCTGTGACGCACCCAAAATCAGGAACCGTCCCAAGAAAAAATATGCGACAAGTCCCCGCGGATTCTAGCTGGCAGGTGATTAGATGAAGGGAAAGAAAACCGCTGCGTGGTCCAAACGTAATGAAGCCGGACCTCCATAAGCTGAAATGCTGGCCTCACGATAAACGTGAGAGGCAGGAGGCGGGACCTTCAACGGTTCCAAGAGCCATCCGAATCATCTGCACGAAAGCCACTTAGCCCACCTAAGAGTTCTAATTTAATAACTGAACCAGTACGGCTGACTGTACCTCAACTTGGTGGTCGATCCAAGTCACTTCACACATGAGTTAATTACACGTGTCATGTTTGTTTTCTGAACTCCACTCAACTGTACTTTTGCCAGTTACCGCGTGTAAAAATCTTTTAACGGCTTCGTACAGCGTGACTTTTTGTTTTCATGTTTATATCTATCTAAGCTAAGCCACTGAGAGCCAAAGCTCACCCAACACTAAAAAGGGACTAAATCCGTTTTTCTACTATAGGTTTGGAGGTTCAAACTTCATCTGCGCCGAAAAAATTTTAAAAAAATTTCTACTATAGGTGGAGGAGGATTTAAACTCCACCTATAACGAAAAAAATTCAAAAGAAATCCCTAAACCCCCTTTTGATCTAATCATAAAATTTAATTGTACCTTTTGCATGATCCTCTCAACTCTAATTTAGAAGTGTCGATCACAATTCAAAATTATATTGATCGACCCAAAGCTCGCACATTAATAAGCAGGATTTGGACATGTAATAAATTTTGAATGAGTTTAGATAAGTGACTCATTTAAACCCATTTAATTGGTAGGCAATTGATTTACTAGCATTATTTATTTATATCCATTTAAAAACAATTGCATATAGTTTAATAATAATGAAAATTATGGTAGGAGTGTGATTAACAAATATTTTTCTAGTTTTCGTTGGTCACCTATTTTTAGGGATGGAAGAATTCGGGAGTTCGTTGTGGACTTCACTTATTGAGACCGAAAGTAATTGGACGAGACTTCATGGGTGATTTTGTTCACTTGTAGGTTTTCTATTATTGAATTTTGCTTCTTTTTTTTTTTTTTTGGAGATTGTAGTAATTATGTCAGAATCTTAGGAGTTTATAGAGATTCTCTAGTCTGATTCGTTCTCTGGCTGTTCTTTCCATGCTGCTATTGTCGGAAAATTTGGTACAAGGTCGTTGGTGTTAGTCATTGGTACAAGGTTCAAGTTTCTTTTAGATTTTACTATTTGATTTTTTTTTTTGTTTCAACGATAATAATTGTATAACCTACTCTAATCTAGTTTAAAGGGAATAAGAGTCGACGGAAAATTCCGTCAAAAGAAGCCACTCGAATGTAGCAGTCAGAATTAAGTGATAAGTTTGGTGGGAGATCAAGGATTCAACTTCCCAAAACTTTAGAGTCTTGGGGTTACCAACAGCCCAAGAGGCTGATGGCGATTTTACGATTTGATATGGGATCAGGAAATCTGTTCAGCGAACTAACTTTAATCTTAGACATTCGTGGTTGTTAGCTTATGAATCCAATTATGCTGGAATTAATGAAAGATACTTTGAGGGACCAATGAACATGTTGGAAACGATGCATGCATGCCAAAATCACTTTTTTAAGTGTGTGTGCTCATTTACATCTCTACTACCAAAATGACAAGACACAACGATAAGTTAAAAGCTATTTTAATTTAGTTGCTATGACGCTATCTACCGACCATATGAGGTGATTAAAGTTCGAGACAAAACTCCTCCAATTTTGTCAAAGAGCATAAAATATTGCACTGTGTTAATTTACCTTTGACTTGCGGAACGAAACAATACAGTTTCACAAAAATTTTAAGTCAAATCATCTACCAACCAACATCACAAAATTAATAATGAAAAAAACACACAGATACTATCCCTCTTTAACGACGGGTCAAGTGCAGGGCCTAGAACTAGTAAATGATTTGATTCCGAGATGGATGACAAATCTTTTCTGCTGCTTTCTTCCAGGGGAGAAATGCTCAGCAATTTCCTAGAAGACCAACTTTTAAGCATAAACAACTTTAATTCCATACTGAAATACTTGATCCAGCAATGCCAAATGAACATACAACCAGATGTTGCGGAGATAATGGTGGAGTTGGAGCAGATGCCCGAGCAGAAGAATAGAGTATGCACAGCAGTTTAGATTTCTGGCATTTATTGAACTGACGAGCAGGAGTTCAAGGTTATTACTCTTGAGGGTCAATGTCTTGAAATCAAAATGTAAGCGAGAAAAAGCTAAATCTATAACCATTCTAGAGAAAAGTTGTATCCACATGCACTAGAATTATAAGGAAAAGTTGCATCCTATAATGACTGAGAGGACGGATGAGTTTGTGGTGTTATTTGGCCACGATAATTATGTGCTGACATTATTTGGTTTTCGGCATATATGCCCTGAGAACTTGCAGGCATGAATAACCTCTCAGATTTTGGTGATATACCGTCATGCTGAATCTCTGTAGGTACACTCATCTTGTCAGACGTTGAAGCCATCACATTTGAGCAAGATGTAGACATGTACAAACTCCCAGAAGCTGGAGGAACTGATGCCTTGGCCATTAGAGGCATCATACCCATACCATCTCTCCTATGAGACGCCATGTACATCTTGTCTGGTTTCAAATGGAGTACACCAGTCCTTTGTGAGGTTGGACCAACACTTTCTTTGTGCTCAGACATTACTGGCATATAAACCATCTCAGAAGCAGGACGCACATTTATGTCTGTCATCTGAATATCATGCCTGAGAGACATTGGACTAACACTGTCATTCCTAAGAAATATTGGGTTTATCTCACTACTACAAGTCACAGGAAAGTACAATCTCTCAGAATCTGAAGCGTCCACAGTATCTGTCCTTTGGATTCCAGGAGCTAATGTGTCAATCCTCTGAGAATTTGGAGCCATATAAACCTTCTTAGCAGTTGATGGAGTAGTTTCAGTGCTTTGTGATATCAGGGGAAGTGGATCACCCCATTGAGAGGTTTGACATGGATATGTCCGCTCAGATACCGAACACAAGGACGATGATTCACTTTGCCCAGCAGCATCAATCTCAGCCGCTAGAGGCATCAGCAATGACACTTTCAGGTTAACTGAATCCCTTTCAGATATCGAAGACATGGCCAATGCCCCTTCTTGCTTGGGTAATTCCGGCTCTCTTGTCGGTGGAGTAGAAGGCAATACTTCCGCGTTTGATACATCCCCTTCACTTGGGGGCAATGGCAGGTATAAGTTTTCAGGCGGCAGATCATTCTCCAAAGCTAGAGGCATAGCTGGTGACACTTCTCTGCTAGGTATATCACTCTCAGATGAAAGTGGCTGTGATAAGAATGTCCCTCGAGAACTGATTTCTGTCTCAGATGTTGGAGGATGAGGTAATGATACCCTTCTGGTTGGCAAGTCCTTCCATTGCTGTGCTACTGTTTTTATCTGTGTGTAAAACTGCACTCCGGCCTTTCCTGAGATTGTCAATATAATTTAATTTAACTTTGTACTCTGATGTGGTGTTGGGATGGGAAAGGGTGCAGCAGATATGTCTGGGTTTGTCCAAGATATGAGAAAACTGTGACATACCACAGAAATTGAGATCACCGGAAAAAGATGCTTTTGATCCATTGACCAACGAAAATGGCAAAGGAATTGGGACAGCCACGTTTATTCCAACCTGATGGATTCCACACTCTTATTAAAATCTTGGTTTGAGTCAATACTTGGCTATTCGCTTAACTAAAACAAAATAGATGACTTGGTGACAAATCAATGAAAACCAAGTTGACATGAAAATTTCCCCAATCCTACTTAAAACGAATATTTAACAATAAAATGCACGTTTCGTAATTGCTACCCAACTTAGTCAAAGTATCTGATGGTAGCTAACCTGAACAAACTTATATGTCAGTGAAGAAAATATACAAGATGTCGTCTTATACTAAATGTCTAACTTCCAGGTCTTGGTTGATGATACAATAAGTAGTTTCCTACTTCCCCACTTTAACGCAGAATAACTTTTCCATTCAAGCCAATTCAAGTAGATAGCACAGTCAAGACAGCTCCACATAAAGAATTTGGCCTTAGAAAAGCTAAAGCAGCTCTTGGTTACATAAAACAAAAAGGATCAGCTCACCAGCCCAGACTCAACATCATTCTGGAACTTCCTAGCTGCGACCCCAGATGTAGTAAAGATGGAAGCTCCATTCACATGCCTATAAGAAAGGACAATAAAAGAGTAGAAATAAGACATAAGTAACTTGGCTTTGTGAACAGAAATTTTTTGATGAGGGCAAATTTTGGCAATGAAGTGAGGTAGCTCCATTTTAAACCAGACAGACAGCGAGAGATGAGAGATAGATAGAGAGGAGGCACAAGTACATGCTCATTTCAATGTTCTAAGAAATTTATATATTACTTCTTGGGGCAAGTATGCTCAGTCCTGTATTTTTAGAAATAAATAATGGTAAAAAATAGTGTCAACATAATTAAGAAGTGTATTTAAAATAGTGTAATTAAGAAGTGTATTTAAAATAGTGTCAACATAATGGTAAAATACACAAGTGTATTTAAATAACTGTTTGAAGATCAAGTATATCAGAATTGAGAAGAATAACCTGTTTCTATTCACAATGGCAATGGCTTCTTCTAATCTGTCAGCCTGCTAGCGAAACAGATAATATGATTAGTAAATCCTGCTCAGGAAATTATTATGGAAAAATAGACTATCAACATGCAATAATATAAACTCAACTATAACTAGAATTACCTGCATACAAAGAAGAACTGGCCCAAACATTTCCTCCTGTTCAAAAAATTACATACATCAGTAATTTGCAAGTTCTTTGATTCTTGTTCCAGAGGATATGACCATCACGATCAGAGAATATCACCAACTATTAATTGCATCGACCAGACAAGTATGAGAAAAGAGAAGTGTACCTTGTAGCACTCCATGTCGGTTGCGACATCACACAATATAGTAGGGCCCAAAAAGTTACCTTGCTCATATCTAGGAACCTACAAAAGCAAGGTAAATTCTTGCAGGTTTCCACAACCACCTAAACTTTTCATGGAAAATAGAATACAAGAATTTAAAGTGCATACAAAAAATTCCTTAATCAGGATTAACAGCATCCAAAAAGAAGTTTCTTATCGTGTAAATGAGACAAAAGAGCTTATGTGCACATATCATGAGAAGAATGCTAATAATGCCAACTGGATGAACTGGTAGAATTCATAGAGTAAGGTGCAGAAAACAAACTCATGACAGATATTAACCACTATTTTGAATACAACTCAATACAAACTTCACTTCCTAACATGGAAGTCATCTGGCCATGAATTTCGATCTTTTTAAAGCTCCAAGAAGCACAGAATTCCCCAGAAAATTGAAAAGAATAGCAGATTACCTGACATCCCCAACCCCTTTCCAAGTCGTTCAGCTGCAAAATCTGATGTGTCTTCAATTATGTATCACGGTTTACTTAAGTAGCTAAGCCATAATATATGAATCAACAATTATTTATGTTGCAATTGCAATTTTGACTTTTCAATTTTGTAGGTCAAAAATGCACATTAAGCTGTCTAAAGAACAATTTCTATTGTTTTACCATACCTCAGCCATCACCGGCCACTAATCCTCTCATGCTGTAGTAATCAGCATCTTCTTATCATTCTTTCTGTATAAACCTTTACCACAACTATAAGCGAAAAATATCCATTTCTGATACATGACAAACAATCTATTAGCTGACCCCTAGCTACTACTACTGGATGAACTGAACAGATGTTGACGTCCTTACTGGCCGCGTAACTTAATAGTGCTTATTGACCACTAATAGCAACTTCCATTATTATCTATCCCCCTATTATTATGCAAAACTAACCTATGGGAAAAATGATCCTGTTGGCACTTTTTATTCAAATTAGATTGAAGTTATAGGAACTGACAGTTCTATTCTCCCTCACTCTACTCTCTACCTATTGCAGACAAGGCAATCTGTTTCTAACTTCAGGACATATGGACGCCTGGCTATTTCTTTTCTTCACAGATGACCATATCCTTCTTTAATTTAGACAAGGGATACAAATTTGTGTCTTTTAGGTTATATAATTCTAATAGAACCTTTGATAGTTAAAGGATCCTCACGAAAGTGCAAAAGTTACTGATACAAGATCCTAGAGGAACCTGCTGACGTAAGAAAGAGATACACATGGAATCATAAACTAATTAAAAAACCATAAACTGAAGAACATCCAATTCCAACAATCTTGATCAGAAGTCTTTGAAAAATGCATTTCATCTCCCACAATAAGCCACTCCCATTGTGATGGTCTTTGCACTAGCTCAGAGAATTTGAATCTCCAAAACACAATTCTTCATTTCACATCCATAGATTAAGTAGCAAAACCCTCTGTTTCTTTTTCAAGACAAAAAGACTTCCTTTCTATTATACAAGCCAAGTTAGAAAGACACCATTATTTTCTATCATGTCAGTAACCCAATTAATTATTTGATAATGTAATTCAAATTCTCCATCTCTCTCTCTCCCTCCCTCTCCCACAGCCTGCCCCTAGAAGTTCATTTGCATGAACTTCTTGTAATGATGCCAAAAAGCAACTTCTTGTATCAATGCACGATTACTTCAATGATTAAAAGCTTCAAAAGAGTTCCACATGGAACTCTGGAATGCATTCTATAAATCAAAGACCAACCATATAGAAAGCATGGCATGGCGTATCTAAAGAGATATACTAATGTCCTCTACATCACATGATGCAAATTAGTTTATCATATACGTTGGCACTGAACTTTCACCGAATGGCTTATAGGATATATCCTCAAGTCAATAGGACTGCATGGACACAAAAAACTTGCCCATGTTATAAATGATCAGCAGACACAGAACACAAGCAAATAGCAGCTTTTCATTGGAAAGTCAACCGTGTTGAAACTACAATTACAATAACATATTCTAAAATGATTTACAAAGTAAAATAAAATAAAATAAAAAACTGTACCACTATATTCCTCCCATCAAGAAGAAGTCTAGCACCACTTTCAACACCACCTTGCACTAAACTGCAAATGTGATCCTTTGCCTGAAACATCAGAAAACATGCCAAATAAGAAAAATAACAAAGATAAAGAGCTATGTCTGAGGATATGATGTCATGTAGAGCAGGTTAAGACCTCTTTCAAAATATAGAGTAGAACAAAAAACAAAAACACAAACAATAGGAATAGTGATGATAATAACAATAATAAAAAAGAAATAAAAGCAAAAAAATGATATATAAGGCTTAGCAAACTCAAAGTTGTGATACTTAGTTTAGACAGTTGCACATGTAGATAGATATAGTTTACCATATCAAAATATAAAAACAACTATCATAGGCAAAATAGGAATGATATATGAGTTTGTAAGAAAAAACAAACTCAGCTATATTCTTCCTCTGACTGATTATGGTTAAAAACAAGATCCAAGATATGCCAATACCTCTTTGCTAATAACTGGTCCAAGGTCAGCTCCAACCTCAGTTCCTGCATTTACTTTCAGTGCATTTGCACGATTTACAAGCTCCTGCTCCCTAAGATAAACAACATAAGTATCTGCTGTTAAGGGACAAAGTACAGACTAGGAATTTGCAGTGCAGAAGCATATCTTTAAAACTCTTAATGTACTCGTGGAAGGAAAAACTTTACCATCAGCCAATGAGGGTTGAAGATCTTCAAATAGCCCAAAAAAGAGCAAATACTATTAAAACAAATCAGAAACAAACTGCATCTCCACCCTTAAGTCTAGTGGGGACACGGAAGCTTTTATTTTTTAGATAGAACACACACAGATTTACTTCCACTCTTTGATATATGGAACAAAAATCTAAGAGAGTTTTTGAAAGCAATATAGTAAACTATAAGCCTGAAATGCAAAATATAGTTGAACACAAACAGTAGCTCACACCAATATGTTGGAAATCCTTTACCAATTGCAACACCAACACATTCCAACAGAAACTCCCCATATAAAGGCAAGATGGATGTTTAAACAGTACAAAAGAAGATAAATACTATAATTAACAAATAACCTATACTCGACAAGAGAAAACAAGTAGTCCATCATTTAGAGGAATCATTTGTCAAGCCTCAATCTGGAACAAATGCTTCAGTTAGAACAAAAACGCACACAAAACAAGAGCAATTTTGGTCAACTTAGTTAACAAATGAAAAAATTTAAAAAGACAATATACCATGGAGCCAAGCCTCCCACAAATATAATTGTGCTTAAAGTCATGCACCTCTGCCCAGCAGCACCAAAACCAGCACCGATTATAGCATCCAAAGTAGCGTCGGGATTTGCATCAGGCATGACAACAGCATGATTTTTGGCTTCCATATTAGACTGAGAAGTATCCATAGCTATAATCACCCAAAAAAAAGAAAGGAAAGCATAACAAACCTCAATAGAGGCATTCTGCATAAGAAATGAAGATATACATACCTGAACACGTTTGCCTCTAGTCGCCGCCCTAGCATATGTGTGCATACACGCCTTAATACACAAGGTATAGAAAATATTTAAAGTCAAGATTCAACTAAACAACGTCTTAGTTTTTTTTTTCAAAATTCTTCTTTGAAAAAATAGTTATGCTGAATTTTTTAAAGCATAACCAGTGAACTGCTAATCCGATACAGAGCTGAATGACAGGAATCACAGATAAAAATAGAATTTTACCCCTGGAATCATGAGGTTTGGAATGTCACACAAGTTATGAAAGCTTTTCTCTTGAAAATAGGAGGGGCAAAGATATGCCATCTTCAGTGTGTATTTATTTGAACAATTTTTCACATAGCAATATTCCAGTGGAGTTGTATGAACTTTCACAAGACAAACTCATTTTTTACAGCATCAACCAAGGACCCTTGGCAACTTCAAACACATGCATATTTATCTGTGAGCATGTCAGTGTCGGGTTATTAATATCAAGAATAGCTTATACAAGCTCCCTCCAGCAACTTACAGTATTTGAACCAACCAAGGATATAGCTTTTACATCATCATCATCACACATGTAGTTGATAATCTCCTGAACAAAACCAAAAAATTAACAACAGAAACATCAAAAACTGCAATAAAATGCTTTCCCACCAAAACAAGTTATTAGCTTAGATCAGTTTCCAGAATAAAAAGTTCAGGGAGGCTGAGGTCCGCAAGCATAGGGGCATTCAGAGTCAGCCATCTGACTAGGTTGAAATGATTCCATCTTTATTAAGTTAGACTCTGGAGTCAATACAATGGTCCCATCTCCTTGTGGGTTGAAGTGCCTTCATAAAACTATTTTTTTAGCATTATGATAGTAAATTTTCTATGAGAACAGCATCATAATCCCATTTTGAGGGCCTAAAGACAAAATTAGAACCGAGAAATCAGCTACAGATTCACCAATTTGCTCAACATAACTGATCCTGTAAGTCATGGAACTGGTCAGGTTAATTCCAGTTGTTCACACATTCTGATGTCAGTTACAAAACTGGTAGTCAAACTCTAGCAGATATTTTAAAAGTTCAGCCTGTACCCTTTTTACATGAGCAATGCTCACCAATCAAAGACCCAAAATCATCTACTTGCAATCCATTATTCGTATCACCAGAAGAAGAGGTAGAAGAAAAGAATAATATCAGTAAATTATAAAAATAATAATAAAAAAAGCCATAGGAGTCCAATTAAGAAAAAAATGGAATTTCGGAGGAAGTGTCCGCAACATCTAAAAGTGACAATGACTCTTGGAATCAAAAAACTTACCTGGCCGCCATGAACAACATTTAAAACACCATCTGGTAAACCAGCTTCTGCAGCCAATGCTGCAAGCATCATTGAAGCTCCTAGAACAACAGGCAGTTACTTAACAAAAATTTGCTAATCTAAGAGATTCACAACCAAAAAAAAAAAGGAAACTTGATGGTTTTAATAATAGTAGAACATATCAGTGGTAGAGAAAACGGCTACAGGAATAATGTAACAACATAGCTAGTTTAGCCCACTGTCTCTTCTCAAAACCATTGTCAAACTTTATGTTGGCTCCTATTCTGTTCAGTCCTGTCTGCTGAACTACAAGTAATCATCCGCACTTCACAAATTGATTTCTTGAACCTTTATTCAATCCAGAGATTGTCCACTTTGAACTAGTTTAACGTAAGTGCACCTGAAGCAGTTTTCCACTTTATTTTATAATCATAATTCCTAAGAGTGGTATCATCTATTGGGGAATCAGACAAATGGAAGGACAGGAGCAAAGCATAAGGGATGGAACAAAAAGGGAACTTAAGAGGGAGGATAGGAGCAAAGCATAAGAAATGGAAGAAAAAGGGAATTTAAGAGGCTTTATTAAATTTTTTAAAACTCTTCATTTGCATTGCATTTAACATCCTTTCCACCAGCAGATAGGTTACTGAGACAACTTTACTTATGCAAACAATCAATGGATATTTTGTGCCCTTTCAGTTCAGTTACTCTATTTCTTGCTTAAGGCTTTGATTCAAGCAGAACATCTTGTATTGTGATTTCCGTAATTCTCATGCAAAGATGCCAAGTGTTACAAGGTGTTTCATTCAATTATCTAGTGCGCCCACGCAAAAAGGCGCCCACCGTTCTGACTGTATCCAGGTAAGTATGCAAGGCTTAGCAATTTCCCATCTTTAAAGCTGAGAAACATCCATCTTTTGGAACTCCCTTGGAGATCACAACTTCTAAAAAATATTTGATGAGCTCATCTTTTCAAACTCAAAAATTATATGCCTCTAGACTGTGGGGCGTGGGTAGGTCTAAGTTTAGATTTTCGGGCCTTCTTTCTCATTTGCATCTGGCTAGCAGAATTATTTAGACAGATTGAGAAAAAAACAACATATTTTTAAAATTCAACCATTCAATATGAAGTCTACCTTGGCAATTACATACATAATGCTGATATCCAGTATAATCCTACACATAAAAATGATTTCGCAAATGAGACCGAATTTTCTACAAAAGCGAACTTAAATGGACACAAATCCAATATAGATACCTGGACATAGCTTTTTCCAATATCACAAAATCACACATACCAATACACACAACTCACTAAGTGAAACTTATAATATGCATTTCATGGCTGTCCCACTGCAGACCTATAAACTGCTACTAAACCCATTTCAATTTATCAATTCTCCCTCCATACTATTCACCACTCTGCCTATTTCTTAACAGCTCCCTCTGTTGTCTTGCGGTTTTTGCTAAAACCACTTGCTCATGAAAAGCTTCAGACCAAATAATATACACTTAAAATGCTTCCAGGAATATAGTACCTAGCCATCGCCAGACCACTGAAAAATCTAGATCCTTATATAGAACAAACAGAATCAATAGTTCTAAGTCACTTAATTAGTTCAGGAGGACCAAAGAAGATGGGACTATCATTCTACTCAGAACACATCAGCAGTATTTCTCAGCAAAAGCTCAGAAGCTACAGTTATGAACACACAAGGACAAGCTGCGGCAGAGACACATATAAGTGAGGATGCACATTGCCCACCCTCAACTTTGAAAAAATTCTAAAATAGGCTAGGAAATCTCTAGGACAAACCTAATCTTGTCCTAAATTATAAGCTCCAAATTTTGTAAAATAAATATAAGAGCCACTTCAAAATAAATTATCACAGACTTTTGAAGCCAAATAAACTGGGATCTGTTTTTCATTGAATGTCCCATTTTCAAGTACTGTAGGTGTCTATTGTGTAACAAAATGTATATAATTCAGCTGCCTTTTGTAATAGGTGTCTATGGACTATAATTTCAACAATTCATAAAAGTTGGGGCCAAACGCCATACCCATTTCAATGGTTGTCCATAACACAGTCTGTTGTTATAAAAGTTTCCATTGGCAGTTGTCCTACACCTACCAAAAAAACAGTGAGCTCCCTACACTCAGGCTCCTGGCTGAACCACTGAAGATGAGCTCAGTTAATATCAACAGGGTATTGAGATATAGGACTAATAAAGATAGAATTCAGCCCAAGAGTTCAATTGGTGTCTTCAAAAACACATATTCTAAGTGTTACCAGATGACCACAGAGAATGATGCTTCTCGGTTTCAACTAAAAGCTAGTTGTTCTGTAGATCCTAGCAGAAAAGAGAGACAACAGCAGTAAAAAAGACACATGATGACAAAAAGTAGGTAAGATGAGGTAACATAAAGATGAATCTACTATTTCCTTCACATAATACAAATGATAGTGCATACAGTATTACAGGCTTCAGCAACAAATTAATAGATATTCTGTGGAAGCAAATATTATAATACTGACTATATAGCAAACCCATAAAGTTCAATTAGAAATATAACAGGCAAGTTTTAAAGTTGACATACAAGAAGAAGAAGAAGAAGAAGGATAAAGAATTACCAGGATTCTTCACAGATGGCTTCAGAATAAATGTATTGCCACATGTAACTGCAATAGGAAACATCTGTGGACCCAATAAACACTTATTTAGGATTAAAAATTTCGGGAATAGAGGTATATAAAATAAGCAGAAGTCCACCATTGCATACCCATAAAGAAATCATTTCTGGCAAGTTCAAGGGGCATATACCAGCACAAACACCAAGAGGTTCTCTAATACAATATGTATCAACTCCACTTGTGGCATTAGGAATAAACTCCCCCATCTGCAGAGTTGCCATACCACATGATTGTTCAACAACCTCTACAAGCAAAGCCAGGGAAAGAAAAGGTGGAATCAAGACAACTTGAGTTCAAACCCTAATTCAACTGCTTGAACTGAAACCATACAGAACAAAAAATCTGATATAAGTGAAGTATTAGATATAAAAATGCTTTTAACCTAAACCACGAAGCACGTCGCCTTTGGCTCCATTTAGTGTCTTTCCCTGCTCTGTTGCAATATTCTCCACAATCTTGTCCTACATATTTTTGTGAAAACGGTAGTGTCTTTCAGGTTCATCAATTTTCTGTGAAAACAGTAAGCAGCTTATTAAGTACAGAAACAAAAGCACTATATTCCACATACTATATCCCTGCGAATGAGCTCTTGGAATTTGAACATGATCCGCTGACGCATTGTGACGGGCGTGTTTCTCCACATAGGAAATGCATGTTTGGCTGCAGTCACTGCAGCTTTGAACTCTTCATGGGTAGTCAAAGGAACTCGGGAAACAACTTCTTGAGTTGCCTGATAGTTTCATTTATTCAAAAGGTATATATCTACAAACGGCTCTTGGTGAGAAATTAATAGTATTAGAGAAACAAATTGCAAACTCAATGTATATTTGCTTACAGGATTTATGACATCAATACTTTCACTGGCTTGTGACTCTTCAAATTTACCACCAATATAATTAGGAACCCTCAGCTATAACACAAAAAATAAATAAATAAATAGACATGTTGCCAATATCACAAAATTAACATATTAAGAAACTGATGACATTTCTCTTCTACATGCATCAAGACTTACAGGGTAGCTATGTTTTTCCAATTCATCAGCAGATGTACTTAAAGGCATGAACATGTTGGGTCTCCATGACTTAAAATTGTTCTCTGCAGCAGAAAAATATTTTTCTGTAAAGTTCTAATTTTCTTGCAAAAGTCAATCCAATGAGCATCAATTTTTCTGTTATTGGAATGCCAAGAGTTTATCTCATCAAGAAATAGCAGATTTCTATGAATAACTTACCACGATGTAATGAATTGAGCAAGCTAAGAAATTAAAGAGCATAGAAATGGATGACCTGAAAATTTCCCTTGACGAATTTTAGCTTTGAGATTGTAAAGATGTCTTGGTGTTGACTGAAGCTCAGGATTGCTTTGCTTTAGAGCTTTAAGCACTTGACTCGGTTTTACACCAGCTTCCGTCATTTGCTTGATTTGTCTGACCTCATCCTCAGTAAAACGACGACTATAAGGATGCTCAGACATGTCCCTTAAAGGTTCATGGTTGTGCTCTCCATTTCGGATTGTAAGCACCCAAACATCATCATCTTTCTTACCTATGGCTTCAAAAGGACAATTGATAAGGCGTGAACATGCTTTCCTTTTGCGCTTGCTTTCATCCATCTTCCTTCTGTTGCGATATACACCTCCTCTGTCACAACCAAGTATAACTCTTCTATCCCTCCTGGACTTCTTAATAGTCACCACATATCCCTGGCTTGCACCAAACTCACGGACATGTTTGATTAGCTCTTCACGATCCTGAAATGTACCAGGTGGCGGTGGAAGCATCAACCTCTCCATAGTGACATCTGATTGAATCTGAAGATCCATCTCCAGCAATATAAAAGTATATGGCTAACCAATAAAAGCATAAAATGTAAGCGAGGGAGCAACATTTTTATCCACAAAACACCAGAAATAACTAATGACATTAAAAAAACACTGATTCAAACCAAGGATAAGATGGTAGGAGACAAATTATGGTGGATGAAGAGCCCATACACATATAAGTCCAAAATACTTCCCAGGAATAACACTTCAATTTTCTACCTTTAGACTGCAAATGGAATAAAAACAAATAGATATAGTAGCTCCACTGTCAACACAACTTATGTTAATAAAACAGCATGATAGCTTTTTCTCTTTTCTCTTTCATTCACTTTTTCATATAAAGACTAGCCAGCTGATGCAAGGAATTAACTCAACAAGGATCAAACTCGTAACAAATTTAACATCTCAGAATCCCATTCGGAACTTCACGCTGGCAAGGCGTTAACTAATAATTAATCTGGATAATACATCCAATCACGATGCAGCCTTTGGCTCATATGGGTTTGTTTAGATAGTTGAAGTTAAAATGGTTTATTTAGCTGATCATGAAAGCTGTCAATCCTCAATCATTTTCCTTTAATGTAACCTTTAGCTCAGCTATAAGGATTACTTCAGCAGCAAGTCTGGCAGTTACTTTCCATTTTAGAAGGTTTAAGTGTTGAAAAATGGTGTTTTGCTCAAACTTTCCCAGGATTCTTCTACTCTATTGCTAATTATAAACACCCCTCTTAACAGCTAATGTTTCATGGATTAACTGATAGTGAACCAACAAAACCAACTTCAGGAGTAAAATTTCGATTAAAAACCATCCATTTTTCCTTCCAAGATCTTGATAAAACCACAATTAGGCCAAAAAACACATTCAAAAATCAAAACCAAACAAGTACTCATCTGTACTAATTACTTAAGCAATGTCCGCCAATAGCAGAAGGCTGATTCCCAAAAATCCCAGTTGCGAAATCAAATAATCCTCTAACTTAAACTGAAAATGTAGTGCAGCAAAGAAGTAGCAACAATCAAAAACAAAAGAAAAAAGACTGACCTTTCCCCTTTTTTCTGCAGGACGGCACTGAAATCAATAAAATTATCGAAAAGGTTCTTTAGTTGACTAGATAAAGCCAAAGATTTTGTGATGACCAAGACGGACTTTCAATCTTGCAGCAGCAGCGATACTGCTGCTTTAAAGACTACAAAAATGGAGGAGCTGGGAAAAGATCCCTTGTTGGGTTCTTTTTTCAGTTTGAGGGCTTGGGGAGGAAGGGGAGAGGGGCCCAGAAAAAGAAGAGTGAGGAAAGTGAGGGAAATTTTTTAAGGGTGAGGTTTTGGAATTAAGCCTTCTCTTTCTCTTTCTCTTTCTTTTTCTTTCTTTGCTTTTTCTTTTCCTTCCTCTCTTCTTCTTCTTCTTCTTCCTTCCTCCTCCCCCTTTCCCGTTACCTCTGTCTCCCAGCAACAACGCAGCCTGCTCCACCCCCCTACTCCGCCACCAGCCCCACCTCCAGCACCTCCGCCAAGGCCTCCTCTAGCCCCTCCTCCCACGCCTCCACCTGCTCCACCCCCTGCACCACCACCAATGCCTCCACCAGCCCCTCCTCCTACTCTCCTGCCTGCTCCACCCCTAACTCCACCACCAGCCCCACCTCCTACACCACTACCTGCTCCTCCAGCAGCACCTCCACCTGCTTCTCCACTAGCACCTCCTCCAACTCCAGCACCACCATCGACTCCACCACCAGCACCTCATCCAATGCCACCTCCCGCCACCCCTCTCCTCTCATTTTCCCCTTCTCCTTCCCTCTGCCCTTCCCCCTCCCTCTTCCTTCGCCCGGTAATCAACGTGCACCTCCTCCACGGGCCAGTCAATTTTTTTTTTTTTTTTGCAATTTCCAGCCTTCCCCTCTTCTCTCCCTCCCCGCAATTTGGTGCGTGGAAAAATCCCCCTCTCCAGTGCGATGTAGTCTCACTACCAGATCGGCTAGAGAGGAAGGGGAAGGGTGGGAGAGGAATGGGGAAGGGAATTTTTTTTTTGTTTAAAAAAAAGGTCATACAAACTGGGTAAAAAGAGAGGATGACAGGGGAAGATGGCGGGGAGAGGGAGAAAGGCAAAAAAAAAAAAAAAAGGAAACGGCGCCGGAGAGGTGGTCGGCGATGGAGGTGGTGGTGGGTTGGGATGGGAGAGGAAAAAGAAAAAAAAATGAAGGGAATTTTTTTTTTTTTTTTGTGTTTTGTGTATTTTGAAGTGTGTAGGTAAAAAACTTAGAAAAGTTTTTTGGGGTCCTTGTAGCAAAAGTTGTTAAAAAAACTAGTAGGTAAAAAACTTGTTTAAAAACTTGACTTCCAAACAGGCCATATATTTTTAACCAACAATACTTATGTATTAATTTTTTGTTCTAGATGTATAATCGTTATAAAATTATATCAAACAGTACCTAGTTTTTCTTATGCAACTTAGTATTTTTGTGAATTCTATGGCTTTATCTTCTGTTTATGTAGAAAAGTTTTCCAAAATTGCAATGGTAATTTGAATATCTATTTTCTCGAATATGTCAATAGAGACATAAAAAACACTCCTATGTCTTTTGAATTAACTCATACTAAGACATACCTTGTGTGTAATTGATTCTTTTTTTTTTTTAACGACAAGGTTCACACCTAGTAGGAAAACAATGGAAGAATTTTGTTTTCTATTTCTACATCATGTTCCAATCAAAAATGGTAGATTATGGTTGGTAGGGGATGAGGGTATAAGAAGAAAAGCTATAATTGTTGCAGGGATAGAGGTAGTGATAGAGAGGGGAATGAGCAAGACAACGCGTGATGAAGTTGATATTTAAGATAATTCTAAAGAATTGGACGATATGTTGGCAATTAGGCAATTATTAATATTGATTGGACTCTATGATTCATTTGTATTTCTTGAGGGTCAAAAGTTAAAACTCAATTTATGTGAATAAGTAACCTAAGTTTTGGTATAGCTTTTAAAAGATACATACTAGCAATATAGCGACCAAAAATGATAACTTGGGACGGGAATGGATTGGATGGTTCGCAAAAAGGGAGTGTAAGTGGGAAATTTTATGTTCGAATCTACTTACACAAAAAATAAATAAATAAAATGAGAGCTTGGTCATTTATTAATCCCAAGCATATATTGTGTTTAGTTAGTAAAAAGTGTAGAATTCAAGTTGAACCAAATGTTTGTCCAACAATAATTTTTGCCTACGTTAATGTTGGACAAAAAGTTTTATCATTTCAATTTTCAACTTGACTTTTGTGTTAAAATTGATTAAAAAAATGATTATGTTACTTGATTTTAATTTGAAAATTTTAAATGATCAACCAAAATTTGATATTCAATTTAAAGCAAATTGCGCGAAAATGTCACTAAACTATTGCAAAGTATCGGTTCTGATTACTAAACTTTTTTATTAGCCAAAAATATCACTAAACTAGTAAATCTGTACCGTTTTAGTAATTCTATGTATTTATGCCGTTAGGAGAGACGGAAATTCACTTTTTGCGGGGCAATTTTGTCCGCACAATTTTTTTCTTGAAGCTTTTTCATAATCAATGGTTCCGTATCCGGCAAAGACATAAACGAGATTGCCGATTTGAATGGCAGCACCGTCAAGATCTGAAATCGTTACCTCGCCCCCGCTCAATCCTTTTGCAAAGGAGGTAATATACAGTTACTAGCATTCAACATCTACCCGGTGATGACCTTTTATTAACCATGACCTCATTGAACTGATCCCTATTTATGTAAATGGACTGGTTTTGACAGGTAACAAAGAGGGTTGAAACTGCTGAATACCAGTAGAAGAATTGGAACTGGAGATCAGAGGGCAACCTGATGCTTAATGGTGCCTATTTTACTCCATCTGCAGCAGGGGCCTCGGCCAGCTATGCCAGAGCTTCAAGTTTAGGTGCCAAGTCGTCTTCTATGGTCGCATCAATGACTTCTGGTGCTGGTGTCCTTAATTGCCGCAGGGGCCGCACTTGTTAGCAGCTGGTGCCAATTGCACAAATATGAAAGAGAGTCTTTTTTTGTTTTTTCTTTTTTTTTAAAAAAAAACTTTTTCCCTCTCTATGCTAGTATCCCCATCTCCATGATATTACAGCCATTGTTTGTGAGTCATCCATCCATTTACTTCAATTGGCAAGTGTACATTTTTTGCACATGTCAATCATTCATCCTCATCTATATTCTCATATGCCTTTGTCTCCCATTGTTGGCAACCTCGGCCTGCTTCAATTGAAAGAAACCACCGCCCATTCCAGAAGCATTTGCTCAGATCTTGAAGACTAGTGCCTCTATGTCCGAATGGCATCAGGGTTGTGTCGTTTGTTGTTGTTCTCCGATGAGCTTGGATTAAAGGTCGCAGCTGGAGCTCTGGTCAGGATCAAAAAGGGGAGGGAATGGGGGGTTTTAGTAGAAGAGGAAAAAAGAGAAGGCAAGACGTAGGGGAATAGAGAGGAGGGGAGGGGAGGTGGGAGGAGGAAGAAGAAATAAAAAGGGAAAGGAAGGAGAGTGGAGGTGGAAGTGATGGCGGTGGGGTGGCAATGTAGGTGATAGGATGGTTGTGGATGAAGAAGAACGAGGTATAAATTTTTTAACAGCTGTGTAGACGAATTGTCCCTCAAAAAGTGACTTTCTGTCTCTCCTAATGGCATAAATATACGGAATGACTAAAACAGTACAGATTACTAGGTTAGTGATAGTTTTTGCTAATAAAAAAGTTTAATGATCAGAACCGGCACCTCTCAATAGTTTAGTGACATTTTGCGCAATTTGCTCTTCAATTTAATCCAATATTTTTATATGTGTGTATATGAAACATGGAAGATTTTCGTTATCTTTTATAAGAGGGCTTTTGTTAAGCTCAAATACTTACTAGTCAATAGGGAAAAGCGTATCTGGTGCATGTGTAGAAAATACTTAAGATTGTTTTTGCAATTACATATAACAATAATTGGTTATATTGTGGGGCTTATCATACAAAGTGGATGAAAAAAAGGCTTGAGAGTCAAGAAAATAACATTCGAGAACTAAACTTTTATCTCTATTGTTATGGTACAAAAAACTAGAGTTTGCTCATGAACTCAACCCCATTTGGAAGATGAGTTTTTTGGGTGTTTGTCTAAAACTTTACTATAGCTTACTGTAGAAGTTTTTAAAAATTTTTTGAAGTATGTAAATTTTTGAATATTTTGAAGTGTATAGTTTAAAAATTTTGAGAAGTTTTTTGAGGTTACTGTAGTTAAAATTTTTAAAAAATTTGTAGCAGACAAACTTGCCAAAAAACTTAGGTTCCAAACTTGGGTTGCCAAAAAACTTGGGGCCTGTTTGGAACCTGAGTTTTTTGGAAGTTTGTCTAAAATTTTACTGTAGTACACTGTAGAAGTTTTTGAAAAAATTTTGTAAAAGTTTTTGTAAGGTGAAAAACTTTTTTTTTTCCTTTTCTTTTTTTTTTTTCTCTTTCCCTTTCTTTTTCTTTTTCTTTCTTTCCTTTTTCTTTTCTTTCCTCTCTTTTTCTTCTTCTTCTTCTTCTTCCCCGTCACCTCCGCACGCTCAGCAGCAACTCCACCTCCCGTCCTACTCTCCCGCCTGCTCCACCCCCAACTCCACCACCAGCCCCACCTCCTGCACCACCACCTGCTCCTCCACCAACACCTCCTCCAATGCCACTTCCCACCACCCCTCTCCTCCCTTTCCCCTTCTCCTCCCCTCTACCCTTCCTCCTCCCTCTTCCCTTGCCCGGCAGTTAAATTGGGCCTTGGTTGCCTGCATTTGATTGTACTGTCCAGAGAGGCAATAGATGCAACGTCAAGGCGGAGGTCCCCAGTTCCCTAGTAATTTCCAATTATCTGAACACATTCAGGCTTAGGGGCTGGGCCATGCCCTGGCGGCTCATGCCCAACATGAAAATTCTGCAACTGCCAATGCTACAGGTGTATCATCACCTGGTCCATCAACCCCTGTAACTTCAGTGGGCAGTAGTAGGCGGACGCCGTCTCATAAGCCCCCGTCGCGGCCTTCTGGTGCTGTGTCCTCTGGTGGACACGGACAAGGTGCTACCGCTTCCCCATTAAAAATCATGGAATTAGCTCCTGTTGTGCGGAGGAGGAAACGGAAGCTTCCTGAGAAAGAGATCCCCCATAAAGCGGCATCATCCTTGCTAGAATAAGTTCTTTATGCTCAGTTGCTTGAAAGGCAAAAAAAAAGGAAATGGCGCCGGACGTGGTGGTCAGCGATGGAGGTGGTGGTGGGTTGGGATGGAGGAGGAAGAAAAAAAAAAGGAAGGGAATTTTTTTTTTTTTTGTATGTTTTGGATATTTTGAAATATGTAGGTAAAAATTTTTGAGAAGTTTTTTGGGATCCTGTAGCAAAAGTTGTTAAAAAACTAGTAGGTAAAAAACTTGTTCAAAAACTTGGCTTCCAAACAGGGCCTTGGTTTCGCTAGACTCGTATAAGCTCAAGTTCAGCTTAGGCTTATTTTCTAAACAAATCGAGCTCAACATAGCTTGCAAATAGTTCATTTAAATTCGCCAGTATTCCTAATTTTTCTTAGCAATTATGTAGATATACTTTGCTTTTATTGTTTAAGAATTTTTGTTTAAAAAATTGGGAACCTTTTGATATTTAGTGAAAATTTTCTCATTCAATAGACTAATTAAATTGGTTAAATTTTTTGAGTTGTGAAATTGTATAAGATATTCAAGAACATTTGAATTTTTTTGAACTCGACCTCATTTGAACTCACATTTGTGTTAGATGAGTCAAGTTCGAGTTTGAATTTGAATTAGTGATCATTAAAACGAGTCAAGTTCAAACATAATTTTTGACTATTTAAATAAATGAGTTGCGTTTGAAAAAAAAAATAAATGAGTTGAACTCGAACTCAACTTAATAACTTAATGAGCTGAGTTTGAGAGTCAAAAGTTTGGCTTCTTTTCTTGCATCAAAGAAGCCAATCCAAACTAATACAGTAAGCATTCGGCTGGATGGGATTTTGGGTTTCTTCAAGGACCAACCATGGCCCAGACAACGACCGCCCAAGTTCCAACAAGCTGAGCCCAAGGTATTTTTCTTAGCCCATTCTACTGCAGCATAACGGTCAGCTTTTTAACGAAATTTGAACTTGAATGCGCTTTCAAACTGAATCAGACCGACCAGTTTCTTACTTCGACCAGCTTTCCCTAAAGTTCAAGATTGTATCTTTTACTCCATTTACACGCCCAAATCAGAGAAAAGAAGTAGAAAAATTTCAAATTTCCTTAGAACTGAATCCTAAATTTCATGGAGAACGTTGGGTTAAATTCATCTGAACAAATCCCTGAAGAAATATTAATTCCAGACCCCCACCTTTCTGGGGTGTTCTCCGAAAAACCTATAAATCAAGAATCTGAAAGAGTTTCAGCCATGGATGAGGACCAAACCCGAGAACCTTTAGCTGATTCGATGGTTTGCGATATGGGTTCTAGACTAGTCCCAAAAGGGTTCACAAAACCCAATTGTACAGGTTGGTTTTTTCATCCTTTAATTGTCCCTGATTTTTCCTTGAAATACTAATCATTATGTTATTATGACTTCGGTAGAATTATGGGAGTCAATTTTGCGTGACTAATAGTGTGAAATTCTGGATGATAAGAATTATCTGGTTGTAATGTTGATTAAGTTAATTAAAATGTTGTTTTTGTAATGATTACAAGAAAGTTCAAAGGGTTCAGTCGAGTCACATGTTGCTTATATTCTTGGCTTATTAATCTTGCCTTAAACTTACTCAGCAGTAACATCAAATAATTTACTGGTTTCAATAGTTAGGCTTAGGCCAGTGACATGATGCAGCCTTAGAACCTAGACAGGGGAACCATTGAGAATGTTAATTCCCAAGACTTCGTTTGTAACAGTTGATACCTGAAATAGTATTGTCATTGTGCTTCAAGTTCCAGCATGTTCATTTGCAACAGTATTATATTTACTTTTCAGTTACTGAACCTATAGGCAAGCAGCTGTTTTTGGTAAGTTTGTGAGTTTTCCAGCCACTTATATATGTATGGTTTGGCTGTATTTTATTGCAAAAGTGTACCTCCATACGCTAAAAAATGGCTGTTAGCAACTTTCATATCACCAAATTATCAGCTATCCAAGTCAGACTCTTTGAAGAAATTTTGGATTTGCATCTTTCCTGGGGTTGAATAAACTTCTACAGAATGAGAATGATTAAGTGTTGTATTATCAACAATGCAAATTTCATTCTAGCATATCTTTATAAGTAATAGTTTGAAAACTGAGCAAATGGAATAGATTTTCTGCACAATTGCTTAACTTGGGGTAGGTAGATTTGCTTCCATATCTAAATAGTTTGGTATCTTGGCTTGGTTGGACAGTGGCAGTGCATGATGGAACGAAAAAGAATTTTTCTTGGTAACGCTCTGACTGCAATCTACTTTATTGAACAAGATAGACATTTTTGGCTAGCTTAGCCTGAAAGACATATTTTAAGGCGCTTTCTAGGGTTTTTTTTAATTATTTTTTTAACTGCTTTAGGGTTATTGATAAAGATCTATACTATCTGTTTTGCTGCATATTTTTTAGTGAATCAATTCTGACTTCAGAATCTGGTTTCTTGGATTAGAGGAAATCATGCTTTTCATTAATGCTGGTGCCCAGGCGTCAGTTGAAATAGATTCCAGTATGAAGTTTCTGGCTGATGACTATTTCCAAGGGGGAAACATATTTCAGACAGAGGAATACATCACTGAGGGTGGTGACTGCCCATTCATCTATCAATCAGCACGACTAGGAAACTGTAGTTATGTGATTGATAATCTTCCTCCTGGAGATTACTGTATTGATCTTCACTTTGTGGAGATTATAAACGTCTTTGGTCCGAAAGGAATGAGAACATTTAATGTGTTCATGCAAGATGAGAAGGCAAGTTCATTGAGTATGAGAATCTGGAGTGATGTTTTCTCTTGCTCTCTTTTTGCATGAGATAATGGTCCTGTGTTTACCTTCTTTTCTTTACTCATTTATTCACTTAAAATGCAGGTTCTATCTGATTTTGATGTCTTTTCAATTGTTGGCGCCAATAATCCCTTGCAATTAGTTGATGCTAGAGTTTCTATTAAGGAAGAGGGGCCCCTGATAATTAGGTTTGAAGGGATCAGTGGAAGCCCAGTGGTTAGTGGGATTTGCATACGGAAAGCATCTAATTCAGGTCTGCTGTGCTTTTTCTTTCAGCATTGTTTTATATAGTGGTGCTGAGAAAATTTCTTTTTTCTCTACTCTTCACTTAATTTCAGGTCCCAGACTGAGAAGGGAGCATCTTATATGTAATAACTGTTCTTCTGAGATAGAAGTCACATCAGCTCAGGTATGACTTGCAATTTTTGGAAAAAGTGATGCTACCCTTTAATTGGATGATGCTTACTTCTGTTTTTGTTTTTTTGGGGGAGCATGCAGAAAAAAGAGCTGCGCTTCCAATCAACCGCAAAATATGAGAAGAAGATACAAGAGCTGACTGAGTCATTGCAGCGCAAGACAGATGAATGTTATCAATCATGGATGTCCTGGACATCCGCTAATGAGCAGCTGGAGAACATTAGGATGGAACTTGACAATAAATCTTACCAGACTTATTCCCTTGGTAAGATAAGAAAATAGTTGAGTGACATTGATTGTCTCAGAAGCAGGCATTTTCGTATATTAGTCACAGTAATTTATTGTTTCTTTTCTGTTTTCGTGGTTATATGACATATTATGATGAAGTCGTTTTTCATACATGTTAGATCTGTCTAATTGTGGTTCTTCTGGTTTACAGATCAAACTTTACAGAAGCAAGCTGAGAAGCTGAATGGTATTTCAAGCACATATGAGAACAAGAAAAAGTTCTGGGCTGCAGCAATAAGTGATTTGGACAAAAAAGTTCAGGTAAATAAAGCAACTTTTTTTAATAGGGTAGAAGCACTTCTGCTCTTGAGTAAAGAATTTATAAGAAATCAGCTCAGTGTGGTTGTCTGTTGGCAATGACTCATCATGCAGAGGATGAAACAAGAGCATATTCAACTTTCTCGGGAAGCACATGAGTGTGTCGATTCAATCCCTGAGTTGAATAAGATGGTCTTTGCAGTTCAGACTCTTGGTAAGATATGATTGTGAATAAACCAGTCATCTGGGAAATGAGTGGAAGATTCATAATCTGAGTGAATTAATTTACAGTTGAGCAGTGTGAGGATCTTAAAGTGAAGTACAATGAAGAGCAAGTGAAGAGAAGGAAGCTATTTAATCAAGTGCAGGAGGCAAAAGGTGCACTAAAACTTTATTTTATGCGCCTGTTATATGGCATTACCATAAAAATTTCATATCAAAATGCTTTCCTTTTTCTTATCGGCCAGTCAATTTGCAAATTTGCGACAGGAAATATCAGGGTATTCTGTCGATGTCGTCCATTAAGCAAGTCTGAGGCTTTAGCAGGCTGTTCAATGGTTGTAGACTTTGATGCAGCCAACGATGGTGAACTTGGAATTCTGAATGGTGGCTCAATGAAGAAAACCTTCAAATTTGACCGTGTCTACACTCCAAAAGATGATCAAGGTGTCTATTTTTATTGGTGTCTATTTTTATTCAAGATTACTGGATAACATTTCAGTGGTTTATAATTTGAAATGTGCTAATTTAGTTTATGTTCTTTTAACAGTTGATGTCTTTGCTGATGCTTCACCTATGGTTACTTCAGTATTAGATGGATACAATGTTTGTATCTTTGCTTATGGGCAAACAGGAACAGGCAAGACATTTACAATGGAGGGCACTGTAGAAAAAAGGGGTGTCAACTATAGGACCCTAGAAGAATTGTTCAAAATTGCCAAGGAGAGGAGTGAGAATTTTACTTATAAGATATCAGTTAGCGTGCTTGAAGTCTACAATGAGCAAATTAGAGACCTTTTGGATGCATCATCTGCATCAAAAAAGTAAACTTTCTTTCCTCATGCTTTTTCACGGATAAACTTTTTGTACCATGTTCCGAAACAGTACTAGAATAATTTTGTGTGTTATTGCATAGGTGAAATTATGAATCTGGCTTAGTATGATAGGTTTTTTGTGGTGTAGTGAAGTGTTTTTCCTTTTTGGATTGATAAGCTCTTTTTTATATATTTTTAATTTGGGGCTAATACTAAATAGATTGGAAATTAAACAAGCATCTGAAGGCTTCCATCATATACCTGGGATAGTGGAAGCAGAAGTGGAAAATATAAAGGAAGTCTGGGATGTGCTGCAGGCTGGAAGCAGTGCAAGAGCAGTTGGATCCAACAACGTGAATGAGCATAGTAGTCGTTCTCACTGGTAATCATCATAATTTTTTTTAATTTGCACTCTTAGTCATGTTGATTAAGATCATTTCTTGTTAACTGTTTTCTTATGGTTTTCTTGGCATTTCAATATAGCATGCTTTGTGTAATGGTAAGAGCTAAGAACATGATTAACGGAGAGTGTACCAAGAGCAAGCTCTGGCTTGTGGATTTGGCTGGCAGTGAGAGGCTGGCAAAGACTGATGTGCAGGGTCATAGGCTCAAGGAAGCTCAAAACATCAATAGATCTCTTTCAGCTCTTGGAGATGTTATATCTGCTTTAGCAAATAAAAGCAGCCACATTCCTTACAGGTTCTTTTCTATATTTCTTCCTAAGGAGTTAAGTTTCACCCCCATCTCTGATCCATATTCTTGTCTTACCTGTAGGAACTCGAAGCTAACACATTTACTCCAAGATTCATTAGGTAAATATAATTCTTTGTGACACCTTTTGTTTTCTTGGCTATCAAGATCTCTCCCTTGGATTATTTTTCTCTGTTGGACCAGTTCTCTCTTTTTATTTCCAGCTAATTATCTTTCGCAGGTGGTGATTCCAAGACACTGATGTTTGTACAAATAAGTCCTTCAGAGAAGGACTTGAGCGAAACTCTAAGTTCATTAAACTTTGCAACCCGAGTCAGAGGAATTGAGCTGGGTCCTGCAAGAAAGCAAATTGATACTAGTGAGCTCCAGAAAATGAAATTGATGGTATGCTTGTGTTAAAGCAATGGTCATCCTTGCATTACTCCGTCTCCCACTGTTATTCTATGTCCAGACTTGTTTCTTTCTCATTGCATTTTCTTGTCCATTGTTTTGCTCTTTACTTCTCTGGAGCTTGAGAAAGCAAAACAAGAATCTAGATCTAAAGATGAATCGATCAGGAAGCTAGATGAGAGCTTACAGAGCATAGAAAATAAGGCCAGAGGGAAGGATGCTATTTTGAAAAGCCTGCAGGACAAGATCAAAGAATTGGAAAATCTGCTAGAGTCAATGACATCATCACACCTACAGTCAGAAAAACAAGTTTCGAATCTTTCAGATAGATTGAAGGGGAGAGACGAAACATGTGCTAGTCTTCAAGAGAAGGTAGTTTACTTTCTGAAGTTCCTTTGGAAGGACTGATGATTCTTTTTCTGTAAGATGTTTTCTCATACGCGTCCAATTCTGTTACTTCTTTTTTTTTTTTTCTAATTTTTTGTAATTGATATTGGAAAGTTTTGCTGATAACCTTTCCTGTCTGCTGAAGGTCATAGAGCTAGAGAAAAAGCTAAGAAAGGAAGGGCAGCTTGAATCTGCATCGTATGAGAAGAAGGTTCTGTGACTGGCTTTAAACTTGTTTGGAAATTAAACTAGTATTTTATTCACTAATCCTTTGAATGCTTTCCGTCAGTTCTTTTCCAAAATCATTGCACTTTCTGGTGAAACAAAGAACAAAGTTTTTGGAATGAATTTATCGTGCTTCTTAAGCAGGTAAAGGATCTTGAAATCAAGCTGAAGGAACAAGTTAAGGAGTCAGAGTCGCACTCTATCATCCTTCAACAAAAGGTTGTTCATCCAACTAGCAAGGAAGCACCATTTCATGTTTAAACTGGTGGTCAGCGAAGCTTAAATAATCAGTTCTCTTCTCCATTTTCAGGTTAAGGAGCTTGAGAGAAGATTAATTGAAGAGCTGGAACATAACTCTGAGGCTACTTCACTTCATCAGAAGGTGATGCTTACTCTCTTTCATATCTTTCTTCCACAAAGAATATTAGAAAGTACATGTTGATTCCCTTGCTCCCCTCTGAGCATATCTGTAGATATTAGGATCAAAGTGCAATTATGCAATTAACTTTCCAATATTTTAGATAATACACAACTCGTTAACTGCTTAGACATTTAACATTCAGTGGCAAGCACTTTTCCAAGTTATTCTTCTCATTGTGGCTTAAGTTACTTGGACCCTTTTCTTTTTTGGAACACTGGACCATAATTTTTTAATATGAAAATTGTATGCAGGTGCTGATATCATTTTCCCATTTAAAATGCAGATTAAAGAACTCGAAGACAAGATCAGAGAGCAAGAACAACAGTTGGCATGCGCCACAGTTTCTGACTCGGCTATTGATTCAACACGATCCACCCCTCTTGAAGGAAAGCATTCAGTCAGAGATGAGCTAATGAATGATTGTGAACGTCGTATTTTAAGGAGTTCGAATTCGTTAAGCCACCATTCGAGTCAAGGTCCTACTTCCCAGAAGGATGACTTGCTCCACATGGCTAGAAGGAAGCGCTTATCAAGAAATGGAGAGACAGAGAACAATGCTGCCATATCAAGTGATAACAAAGGCAGGCAGTCTGACCCCCCTAAACCATTTCCTAGAATTTCAAGAGCAACAGCCAAGCCGGTGATCACAGCCCAGAGGCCAACCCTTCATGGCAAAACAAGCAGGGACCCAGTTCAGGGAATAAAAGAGCGGGAAAACAAGAAAAGGATTTGGTCAAGGTAATGCAGGTTAATCAAAAGAAGCCACTCAATTTTAGGAACGGCAGCCATTACAGATAGTGTATATTTTACACTTAGCTCGTATTCTGATCTGAATACCATCTGTTCAAAATTGAGTCCAAACCCGCTATGATAAAAGATCATATTTTCTTTAGAATTATTGACAAATTCTAATTAAACTACCTGGTACCTAGTACTGTTTACATATACAGAAATTAGATGAACAAATCTACTGCTTATTTGGAAAAGGCAAAAAGAAAAAAGAAGCACATGAAACACAAATGAGTTCTGAAACGCCTAATGTAATGTCAGAAGTTGTGCAATTGGATTGGTAGCCTAAAACTAGATCCCGGCTAGATGGTCAAATAAAAGGCTTGAATTCCTCGTTGGATTTGATTCCAAGTCTTTTTTTCCTTGGAGTCCAGTCATTTATGTCCGTAGGTGCCCATGATCATTGTTTTTGATCTTATTGGTTTTTGATCTTATTGGAATTGGACCTTTGATGAAGGCTTGCATTAATGCGTGAAAGTGGGGGATCAAAAGATATTGGGTCGATGAGATGGTCTGTCCATGAAGAAAAGGTAAGAATATGTTGTTGTGGAGTGTTGAGAAAAATAAAATAATTTTTTTTGCATTCTAAAAATGGATGCAAAAAATATTAAAAAATTGATTCATAAACTTTTTCTATTTTTTGATTTGTAAAATAATTTTTTTTCTCATCCTCTTTTGGATCCAACCATTAGATGTAAGATTCTTCCTTACTTTTCTTTTCCGTGGATAACTAGGTTTTTAGTCAACAATTTAACAATATGGTCTGCAACATGACCATCCGAACTAAAAAAAGGTGATGCAAAGACAAGTAGACAAGATAACCTAATTGTCAATGTAGCCATCTATAAAGTTGAAATTGTCTCAAACCATAAAGCCTATGCTATCATTCGTTGTCTTTTCATAAATGGCTGAAAAATGTTACCTTTGGCATGTAGGGTCTCATAGAATGAAATGGGAAACACATTCTACTCTTTTTTTTTTTTTTTTTTTTTTTTGTCAATAGTTACTTTTTATCTATATTCTACTCTATTTTAATTTAACCATGGAAAATGCTCAACTGAACCTATGAAAGGTCGATAGGAACAAAATCATCACTGGACCAGACGGGTGCACTATGCACTCGTTTGGATTTTTTAAAAGAGCCACATAACGTGGCAATTGGTGGGAGGCAAGATTCGAGGGGTCTTGATTTAGTTGTCAAGATTAAAACCCTAAAACGTAAAGGTTCTGAATTTTAATCTCTTTACTCTTTTCCTGTCTATTAAATCTCATTCCTACTCTGAGAAGTGAAAAAAAAAAAAGAGAGAAAGTACAATTACTGCCACACGGCTTCAAGCCTTCAAATATTGGTTGGACCAGTGAATGGGCGGACTAAGTCGGCAGGCCCAAAACCTTAGCAACTGCATTCTTTTTTCATTGAAAATAATATTATGTTTAGTTCCTATATAAATAATACCTAGTCCCCTTAAAATTTACCAGAATACAAACGTAATTATTAAAATTTGATGACATAATCTGTACAATTTTGAAGCATAACTAAAATCAAATGCATAAGAAACATGAACTTATAAATTATATCAGAGTGTAATCAACAGGTTTACTCCACCATGAGGCATTAACCAAGCCACTTTTTTGATTGATTGCGAGCCTCCACAGCAGTAGAAGTGATAATCATGGCTTAGCAAGTCACAAAACATAATCATTATTATTTACCTCGTCAAGAAAACTTAAATCCGGGATTAAAAACGTGATGTAAACCAAAGTGATCAGAAATCCACATTTAAGGCTGGTCAAATGAGACGGAGTCAACAAGAAGGAAATACTAATAATAACCATATCCACCAAGAAATCCAGGGTGGAGAAAAACTCCAAGTTCTGTTAAGAGAACCAGAAAAAAGTCCAAGAAATGGACGGTTACCTGGGACATATTAGCCCACTTATTGCTGACAAATTTTGTTTGTTCTTGAGGGATGGTGATGAACAGCATTGCATGTATACGGTTTTACATGCTAGGGGCTAAAATTACAATCATGATGAACAGCGATGAGCGGAAGAAGCTTTGGTGAATGGAGAGGTGGGTCTGAAAATTGCAGTGTTGTTCAGAACCACAAAAGGGACCCAAACAATGACGATCTTGAATGCAATTTTCTCGTTTTTGGGCAGCTTTCTCTTTCACATAGACACACAGTGACTGGACTGGCAGTGAACTTAGGACTCATCATCATCACACAAAGCCAACAAAATGAATACTAAAAGCCAAAAGCATGCACCAGCAATATTTCTGGTAACGTCGGAGACACATATGACGACGGTGATGATAGTTATATGTTTGATTAGGAAATGGACAAAAAATTGGGAAGATTCCTTCCTTGCTTCGCTTATTCAGGGCACAACCGTCCAACAGTGAAGAGGTATCGATTGTTTTCTTGTTCATCGATCTCTACTTGAAACTGTTACGTACAGCTGCTTCATGACATGATGCTAAAAATGTAATTTCTTTCAACAACAAAATTTGATATGAGATGTTAATTTTTTTGCGAATCAAAATTGATTTACATTGAATTGTTCAAAATTAATTTTTGGATCTAACAATGAATATTTACCACAATTTAGAATACGGTACGGTAGGACGGATAACAAATAAAATTTAGCAAAATAGGGTGAATAACATATGAAATACTACAAAAAAGAAATATAATTGATGTAGTTATATATGTTAGCTAGCAAAAAAGACTTGCATGTACAATCCTTTTTTTTTTTTTATATAGACAAAATAATTTCATGACATAAATCTACACTGATGATACGAAATATATCAAACATGCAAGAGATAGAAACCAAAAGAATGCAGTGCGGCATAAAATCGTAGCTTATTAGTTCTTAATGCTAATGAGGTCTCGATGAAGTTTATTTGAATGCTAAAGAGTAGAGGGTAGAGAAGAGTTTAAAAGGGCATCAAGTTAGTTTATATGTGTATAATATGACAAATTAGTCATAGCTTATGGTGTATATGACTTCCTTAATTAAATGGATGTCAATATCACAATGAACCCCGGCCTTTAAGACTTTTAGGTTGTTAATTATTTTAGAATTTAAAAAAGTTGAAAAAAATAAACAGAAGAAGATTTTACAGGATTTTGGCTCTGACTGAACGTGAAAGAGAGGAACAAAGATTGGTTAAGCAAGCTGAGAACTATATCTACCTTGCATGTTCGAAAAATCCAGGTTAATGTGACACTATAAAGTCAAAAAGTGACAATTGATTAGATAAACCCCTATGTTTTTAACCAGTTGAATCGATCAACTTAGATTTCCAGCTAATAAAGATATGGTGCTCTTGGACAACAATGTTGCAGTTGATTGTCAACTTCTCAAACTTAGTGAAATTATTTAGGGCAAGATTTCTGTTTTCAAGGGAAAATACGTAGAGCCACAATATATGTGACTTAATTCAAATGCATAATTTTTCTTAAACTATTCTCTTCCCCCATTTCCCATTTCCCCTTTGCAAAGTTTGGAGTTGGTTTTCAGTTAATAATTGGATGAACTCTCTTCCTAAATTATCACCGGTTTAATTTAATTACGCCCGACAAGGCTAATACATAATTCGTTTGATTAAAAAAAAAAAAGAAAGAAAGAAGGCTAATAGTTATAAATCGCACCAAGAAATTATTCCGACATCTCCACGTTGATTGGCAGGCAGGGATTGCATCTGAAATTTCACAGTTGCAAAATATAGAGTTTGACGGTAATTGTTGACTACTAAAGCCGGGATAAGTTTAGCTATGACATTAATTAAGTAGCTAAAAAGTATGAGTACCCAAATGTGGAACTAAATTTCATTTTCGAACTAGCAAAAAAAAAAAAAAAAAAGAATGTAAGAACAGAAGGTTTTTGCAACATATGTGACTTGAGTTATATCAAGAGAAATAGTGCGTATTTTGCATTTGTAATTTTTTTCAAGATTATAACAGTAGGTTAAAGAAGTTGACTCCTCCCTGTATTAAAAAAACCCTAGCAATCAGTCGATATTAAACCCAAGAACGAAATGATTAATAGGTCAATTCAACATTTAAGCACTTCATTAGTAGGGTTTTCGGTAAATGAACAATTAAAGGACTTACTTATTTTATGTACCCTTCACAAGAATACTATTCCATATACAAAGGTAATTTGCACTTTGACTAAGAGAAGCAAGAGAGAACTTGCACGTCTTTTGCCGAGTATATCCTATCTGTCTATCTTGTTTCTCGCGAAATGTAATCTCAATAATCTATATTAAAAAAAGGGTTTACCTAATGAACGCTCTTAGGGCATTAGTTGATACATGCACTAATCCACCCAATAGTCTATATTAAAAAAAGGGTTTACCTAATTAATGTAATCTCAATAATCTATATTAAAAAATGGGTTTACCTAATGAACGCTTTTAGGGCATTAGTTGGTACATGCACTAGTCCACCCATGCTGCACACAGTTAAATTTACAACCACGTGAATTTAATTAATTGCACTTCTTCAAAAGACTAAATTGAACCCCAAATGCACTGGTAAGACAAGAACTTAGAAAACAAATTGAATTTGGGCAGCTAATTTGCACTCTAAATTTTTTTTTTTTAAAAAAAAAACAGGTTTTGCACACTATTAAAACTTTAAAATTACCACCCACATCCCCCTATATATATATATATATATATATATATATATATATATATATATATATATATTTTTTTTTTAACACTTAAGCTGAAAAAATTTTCCCATTTCCAAAAAAAAAAAAAAAACTTGGTTAACTTCTTATTGTGTGTATGCCCATAAGGCCTCAAATAGATTTTGAGGCTGCAATCCTAAATTTGGTTCCTTGCATGTATACCTATTGGAAGTGGATGATTACGATGAACCGGACATTCCAGTAAAAACTTTACAAAGTCTTCTTCCGATTTTCGTTCTCTTGTCTTGTGGTCAATTGATGGTTGATAATTACCATTAGATCAATCTAGTTTCCCATCATATCATGGCTCAAAGCTCACGGATTTCCTGCAGGGGCTAATTGACAGTTGAAGTGTACCATCCAAATGCAGTGTTAGGGAGAAAGTTCTATCACGTTAATCACGCAACTTTCTCCAATGGCTTCCTATTTCTTGAGCCGCTATTTTCCCATTCTACCTCTTCTTCGGCCTGCCCATCCAAGAAAAACTGCAATAGCTTCGAATTTCTTGAGCCAACTATGTATCTCTGTCATTTAAGGCCACCAAAACAAAGAGGGGAAAAAAAATGAAGAAGAAGAAAGCATGGCAAAATTCGACTTGCTGGAGTCTAACTTTATTCAACCTTGTAATGATGTGCTTAGCAAAAGCTCATAAGACAAAAAGAACAAAGCAGCAGAAAAGAGAACAGCAATACACTGTTCTAAAAGGTGCAAAACACACCTGTATGATTCTCAATCCTTTTTTGAGTAGGTGAATGTTGCTTGATGTGAGAAAGAGAGAGAGAGAGTGTGTGTGCGTATGGATTTCATACTGCCAAATAAAAGTCCGAAAATCGAACCTTAATCTAATCATGTTAGATTTCTTTTAAAGGTGGTTTAGGGTTGTTTTACAAATCATGAAACAAAATTAATAAAAAAAAAATAGCTTTGTTCATACCTTATGTTCTAAAGTGGTAAAATAGTTATTTTTTTCCTTATCACGTGACTCAAATTGTGCTAAAGCAGCAAATGCCATTAACTTGTGCTTTCTACATGTTTATTGAGGGTTGTGAAAGCGGGCTAGTTAGAAGTAATAACCAAAGGTTGAAAACGTAAGTCACAATCCACCATTTTCAGTAGCAAATAAGTACGCAGATGTGATGTATAGTGTTTAAGGCTTAGGTTTCGGATTTTTTTATGTAATAAATTGTGACTATGTCAAACAACAATGGGGAGGGTTGGATTGGATTGGATGTACGACAAAGCGAGGAATTGTAAGTAAAAGATCTTAAATTCAATACCTTATACTTATATTATAAAAAATTTTTTAAAAAAAAAACCTTGCTTAACATTATAAGTCTTGGGGACCATAGATTACAAATGAACAAACATCGATTCTTGCACCACCTGATCAAGACCACTCGAATATGGTCCATTCAAGTACGTAGGTATAGCAAAATCAGAATGAGAAGAACCCATTCTCTGTGTACTTATCCTGCTCGTCTGCAACTCTCCAATGAGATGGATCTACTTACTTATAACATCGTCCTCTTGCAGTACAAAATTTTTTTTTTTTGAAAATGAAGCGAAGTAAGTGTACAACAATTTGTATAAATATTGCATCATCATGTGAAAAAAGGCAGCTAGGTTATTAAATCAATGATGAGCATTTTAGAGTTTGTGGGCCTTTTAGCTTTTTGAATTAAAACAATAAAGTGCAAAAATGAACTTGTTTGGTAAAAGCAGCGAAGAAAAAGCAAAGGATATTCCCTCTCTTTGATGATCACATAAATTACTGAATATGTTTCTACTTGAATCTTAAACTGTACCTGCAACGTAGCTCCAGAGAAAGCACCATGCCGACATATTTATAAGGTGTGTAACGCAGCAGTAAATACGTCCTTTCTAGCTTGTTGCACACCCCTATTACGTATTTCGTTCATCAAACATACAGGAAGTTTTGCCTAGCCAACATTCAAAAGGTGTAAAAAAAACTAGAGAGGGACTAATTATGGATGAGATTAAGTGGCAATTGGCAAGGGGGCTCACTATCCAAGACTTCTAAATTGAAGTGGACTGGACAATTTTGCAGTGGTAGATACATGTATGAAGAAGTAACCCTACGAGGCTTAGATGCACTAGTAGCTGCATCTCCCTCTCACATTCATTCAAAAATTGACAGTCTCTCATTGAATTCACTTTCAAGCCACCACTTTTTCAGACACCACCAAATCACTCCACCACTGCAACTAATTATTACGAAAAGCCCAAGGCAATGTGTGTAGTATGTGAGAAAGAGAAAGAACCCAAAAAAAAAAAAAAAATAGAAACAGAAAGAGAGAGAGCAAGAAACAAAGTGCAGGCTAGGCCTAATGGCCAAGAGCAGGCAATTAAACCACAGGCATAGGCAGGCCAAGAGAAGAGGGCATCATCGACTGTGATCTGTTGTGTTTCATATATCATATGTTGTCAGTAAACTGATCAGAAGTCTGAGACTCAGTTACCACTTGCATGATGAAGAGAGACATTGGGACAGTGAGTATTCTGAAATCTGAATATTGACTCTCCAACATAAAACAAATCTAAGATATGCCATTAGGTCCATTAAATGACAGTCCAAAATCCCTCACTAGTCCCAAAGAGATTGAACAGATAATGGGATTAGCAACACAAGATTAACCCGAGGGATTAAGGGTTTTCAGTTTTCCATTAGGAAGCCATTTTTGTCGTCAGACTTCTCGTTTCATCACTCCTGATGAAACATTAAAACATGAAAAAGAAAGAGTAAAGGATAAGAGGTACCTTCTAGAGAAAATTGACAGTTTAGATACAATGGGCAAATGAAAGGAGGGATTAATTGTATATACAAATTGAACAAGATCAATCATAAAGGTAAACATGATAAGGTAAAGAGAGAGAGTGAGATTTCCAGTATTTTTTTCCATAACTTTTTACATGAACATTTGGACTCCTACATCTTCGAAGGAAAAAAGAAAAACTACAATACCATTCTGAAACATAAACTATACATAGAGAACGAGACATTTGCTCCTTTACTGGGGTGAAGCTGAATATTAACTCGCTAGACAAACTAAACAACTACTTTCCCTCTTTACCGACTGTTTTTTTTTCCCCAACCTGATACAAGAGACAAAGCTGAAAAGAAGCATCTTATGATAGATGGACACAAGACTCTAGCTCGACAATTACTGAAAGGAAAAGACAGACAAGACCAGTCTAGGTATCCTAGTATACTGTCAACACTGTTTTTCTGTTTCTTTGATGAACTCTAACAAGGATAATCGCTGGCAATAATTTTTGAAATTGTTGTCAGCCGGCCTACAGTGCACTGTATTGACTCAGATTGTTCCATACTGGATTGGTCATTCCATTCCAGTTGTGGTTCACCAAATGATTCTGATCACTTCCACCATTGCCGCCGCTGTTGGTTGGAGTTGGGGTAACTGGGGCATAAGTAGTATTGTCAAAGAACCACTCAGTTGATAAGCTTGTTCCATTGATTCCTTCCTTTCTTGAATTGATATCAACACCAGAAGCATTTGTTTTCGGAGTAGTAGAATTCTCCAAGTTGTGAAACAAAATGGGCTGTGGTTTCTCGAAAGGGACAGATGGATTAACAGAAGTGCTCATCATCACTTTCTGATCCTCCCCAGTAGTACCATATAGCATGGCCAACCTTTGCTGCTGCAACTTATAGTGGAGGTCCTGGTTGATAGAACTCAAGGACTCAATAGAGTAAGCTAGAGAACTATGAACGTCTCCAGGTGTAGTGCTGAATCCTAAAGCAGTGCCATGATCTCCAGCCGGTTTGGGAACAGAAGAGAAAGGGAAATTGAATCCCATTAGAGAACCACCAGAACTTGCCGATGGATCAAGATTGAAACAAGGGCTAGAGGTAATTGCACCAGAAGTAGTGCCGGAAATCGAAATGTCTCCAAAAGAAGAAGACAATTGATTATAAATACTTGTTGGAGAAGAGTGATTTGTAAGGACTCTAGAGAAACTAGTTATCCCTCCAAGCTGAAAATCCATGGCTGGAGTCAGACCATGAAAGAACTTCAATCCACCAATATCAGATGTCATATTTGCATCCTTTGGATCAACGGTAAGCCTTGAGGGAGGCTTGGACTTCTTATTCTTCCTGGAACCGCCGCCAATCGGAACGTTGCGCAAGGCCCCTCCTTTGGTCCAATACCTCCTGCATGTCTTGCAAAAGTGCCTCGGCTGAGTGAGGCTGTAATTGTTGTAGTAGCAAAACTTCGTGTTTTGCGAATCGCATCTGGGGCACTGGAGAGCCTGTTCTTGAGACCTAGCTGATGTTGATTTTCGGGTGCCTGAGCCATGGTTGTTTTCATCTTTGTTTGCTGCTGATGACTTTGCTGCCATGTTGACTGGTGCCATCTTAATGGTGTCAATTTCTCCTGGAGCCAAATTACCCTCAACAAAGAAAAAATGTGAAAAAGAAAATAGTTATCAATAAAAGGAAAAATGAGAGGTGGAGGGAATAGAGTAAATAGTTGTTGGATTGAGTTTCCTTTTGCAGAGGCAAAGATACTGAAAATTGAATGGTTTCATGCATGACGGTTAAGGAGATCAAAAAGTTGTTGATGGGGTCTTGTGATCTTCATCAAGCAAGCTTTGGAGGTTAGATCTGGTAGAAGAATAAATAAAGCTAGGGGAGATTTTGTGTTGGGGAAAAGAGAAGGAAGAGAGGATTGAAAGAGTTCAAGAGAGTGATGGATGGTAATGGGAAAAGGGACTAGGAATATATATATATAGGGAGAGTGGGCTCGTGATGACTGAAGTGAGAGTGAGAGGAAGAGAGAGATAAAGGGGGAAGGATATGAGGGACGAAACTAGATGATTATTTTTGATGCAAAATCAGGCAGGGTGGAGAGTCTACATGTACCCGAAGGATAAACAATGCAATTGAATTCAAGAAGGAGAGATACAGAAGAAAGGGAACTAGGATTCAATACAGCACAGAGAGACTAAATCGATGAGTGCAGTAAAACAACTGCACCAAGTCTTGATGATGCATGATGGGGCATATAGGGACCGTTTGATTTAATCACACAATACTCTTCTTCTTTAAGTTTGAGAAGCATGTTCAAAGTCATGTCACAATTTGGCACACAGAGAAAATCAACTCCATAATAAGGCCAAAAACCTAATTAATGATTCTCTAAACTGAATCATTATTATTTTCTTGACCAGATCATTGTTTTGTTTGTTATATTACCCATTCGCATGTACATGTACATGTTTGATGTTCTTTTATTTTCTTTTTCTTTTTCTTTTCCTTTTTTTTTGTGCAACCAATCTAATATACATTTTGATTCTAGTTCTACATTCTCAAAGTTAAAATGGTTTTTTCACAGTGCTTAAATTAGCTAAAATGTTAAGTAAAAAGGTTAAGTTTAAGGCCAATGACCATTTAGATTTTTCCACGAGTTACCAAAATTCTCAGTGTAACTAAAAAAAAAATGTTCTTGGCTCTCCTTCCCTAAAATCAATGGCCTTTCTATAGCTATCATATTAATCAAACTATCCCACTACGATTAAACAAAATTTAGTTGAGAGAGTGAAAGCAAATTCAGATTAAGGATCATACAGGCTAATTATTGGTTTATAGTTTCCCTGTTATTAATTTCTTTTGTGTTTTCAATCCCCACTTTTAAAGTTAGATGATAATCTGATTAGAAAGGTAACATTAATATCATTCAACATAATGATGCCATGTAATTGAAAGCGATGATCATGCATGGGAGCTTTGGATATGGTATATGATCGTAGAGTATGGGTGGCAGGTGAAGGCAGCGTAGTACAGCATAGTAATGTAGGCAAGTAGTAGCAGGCAGCAGCAGCAGCAGCTAGATTGGAAATTCAGTCAGGGAAACAGCTGCCAGGCACAGAACCCTGTCTCTTCCTTCTCATGAAATGTCCCTTTTAACTCACATAACCCCATCTCTCCTCCTCCCTGCTCCCATCTTCCATGCATAAACTCACACACGTATCAAAAGTGAAAACCCCCATTGTTTGTTTTTTCATCATTTCAAGAATTAAAACATCTCTGGCACTAATTTCCCTAGTAAAATTAAAGCGTTAGTTATATGTTCAGAATATGGGATTAGATTGTCTAAAGGGTTAATTACGTTATTCCAAGGGGTTAATTACATTTATCTCCCTTGACAAATTAATGGTATTAGTATTGTAGCCTAGATAGCTGTGTCAGCACTAGGTTCATCATCTAAAGATGGGGCTGCATATTGAAACTTAAAAGTACCGGACCTTGGACCTCACACAGAACCTTTAGACTTACTAAGCAGTCAGAAAAGCAGAAGAAAGTACAATTTTGGAGAGACTCTAACTTACATCCAATTTATCTATTTAAAGATACCTTTACAAACCCCCTTTTTTTTTAACCAAAAAAAAAAAAAAGAAACTAAACAGAATCTGGTAGACCTGTTCTAGATTTTTAAGAACACTTTTAGCCCAAAATGATAGCAAGAAATTCAGTAAGATTATTACACCTTTTCGAGTGTCGCCAACTCGTACGGTACTGAAATATTCAGAGGTAGAAGGAGAATGAATACTAGTAACTGTTTTCTCCCATAATTTCCATTTTGAATTCGCTGCTCAACATGTGATCAAGTTTTAGCTTTTATAAGTGTACCTTCAGCTTAAGGACATCGATTATTTAATCACAGTTCTAGCTGGCGCATATAGTTCATCTACAGCAACTGTTTTTTTTTTTTCCTATTTCTTCAGCAACTACGTTGCCCTGTGATGAATAGAAAAAACCAATTGTCCAGTTTTTGCTGTTATTAATTTCAAAAATCAGATTTTGCTTGCTATTAGCTTCTTGTAATGCGGGTTTTAGATGATAGAAAATTTTGGAAAGCACTAATTTAAGATCATTGAAATTGGTTCCGGTTTGTGAATTAGGATCATTTAGTTGTCTTGCATTCAGCTAGGAGTAATATATGTACCAATTAGGTAAAATTAAGGACAAAAGAATATATTACATGTATACACTTCTGATGACCTATATGGAGTACGTATATATATATATATACACGTCCATATCATGCGATCAAGAACATCCATTTTCTCTGTTAATTAATCAAATGAAGAAGCTCAAACTTAAAGCCTCATCTTTTTTTTGTTTTTTGTTTTTTGTTTTTCGTCTTCTATGGCATGCATGAGGAAAAGGCCATGGACAATCACAATTGTAACTTAAAAACGAATGTGTCCATATTACAATCATTTAACCCCAACAAACACAAGAAAAGCCTTAGCTCAGCTTAGCTGGAAACCCCCTACATGACATGGCACTACCGCCCATCAAGAAAAGCACTATCACTTTTCACTTGCAACACAACAAACTACACAAGCAATAGCCCAGAATAAACGTGTAAGCGCCGTAAAAAATTTGTGTACATACTTGGTCCATAGTGGCAGTCTCCCACAACTGTGTGTTGTGCGGGTAAAACAATGGTGTTGCAGTGCTTGTGTAGTGTGTGTTGTGCATGTGTTTGAGGGAGGGAAATAGGGGGGGATCTCATGATCAGAGGGTGTGTGGATTCCCGTGAGGGCAGAACCAAAAACCCATTCCCACATGCAAACACACTAATGATCACTGATCAAGAAACTATTTGCCAGCCATCGAACGTTACATCTGATCAAATTTCTCACGGGCATTTTCTTTTCTTTTCTTTTCTTAAAAAAAAAAAAATTCTCTTCTTCTTCTTCTTCTTCTTCTCTTCTCCACATATGATCTTATCTTTGAGTTGAGACAAATAGCCCAGGTTTGGTGCATCCGTTACAATTTCTACAGGGTCCTTATATTTCGGTGCAAGAAAGGTATCTAAACTGCTAGGCGAGGATGGTCCTCTCAATTTTCTGTCGATTGTTTCTTGCTTGCGTACGACTGATCGATTATCTGCATGAGGTCATGAAACACAAGAAACTCGATCGGCCCTCGGACAAAACCATAAAACTAACGGCCATGCAAGATGACCAAGTTCTCGCAACGCAATAATTATCCTACCTGTTGGAAATCTGGGGAAAAAAATGACCTAGTAAACGTATTTAATTTGTGTGGTCCGAAATATTAATTGACCCGAAAAGTACTTAGTTTTAGGCATGCACAAGTACTTATGCACTTCTAATTAATTTCATGCTTTGCCATGCCATGATTGCATCTGTTTGTGTGTATCCATTTATAGAGTGAATACGTACATTAAGACTTGAGTAGAGAAACAGAAGTTGTGTACGTAGTTTATCATAATATGTCATTTTCTAATTTAATTTAGTTTTTAGGCTAATATAAAGATGAGGGCAGAATAAAAACTTTTGTTCAAATAAAAGAATGTAAAGGGATTTGGATTTTCTTTTGTAATTTCCTTAGTCTTAGTTTTTCTTCAAAGTGTTTGTGAAGAATAAAACCAATTAATAGGCTATACGATTGCAGATTATTTTCTTTGTGCTTCTCTACGATTGCAGATTGTTTTCTTGCTACTTAAAAAATGGAAATTCTGCAAGTCTGTTTGAATTAGCTATTTTTTATTAGCTATTTTTTAGAACATTTTTGAAAAATTCAATAGTTCTTGAGGGGCCAGAGATATGTGGAATTAATTAGGTTCCATGGGTCATAAAATCTGGCAGCAGCAGCTTTGGGTCTAGGATTTCTTGGGCTTGGATTGAATTCTGTCTTCTCCTTGCTCCAGGTGTTTCTTACAAAAGTATTTCCATGAGGCTCAATGCAAATTCTAGGGTTGTCACACTCTTAAGTTACCCAACTTTTGTAGGTGTCTCAAAATACCAATAGAATGGACAGGATCCAGTGACCCTATTCAACTTCAAAAGCCCTAACACACGAGGTGGTTCTTTTGTACTCAGGATGGCAGCCATTACAGTTGATGGAAAAGAAAAGAAAATGGTGTCTCTTTTTTACTCAAGGAATGATTGCAAATTGTACGAAATGGTAGCTTAAGAAACCACCCCATTTTATTGCTTGAAGCCTTATTCTTGAGGATCAATTTAATGAAATGGTCATATGGCTGCAATTTTGCATGCGATCCAATATTGTTGATGACTGGAAATTGATTTATTACCTTTTAGGCAATCTTTACCGGTGAAGCAATGACATGGTAATCTTCTACCAGATTAGACTCATCTCCATTGCATTGGAGAGAGAAATTTATATTCCAATAAAATAAATTTAAAAATTATTTTTAAAAAATCAACACCATTCATAATAATATATTTTATCACTTGTGTTAGCTATACATAAAATATTTCATATAAAATTAATTAAGTTTTACCTTTTGATTAATCATTACAAATTTTGTTACAGTTTTGACTGATTTTTCACCATTTAAATGTTTCGTGAAAATTGAATGTCAAAGTATTCTCAATAGAATATTACTTTTTTACTATGTTGATCTAGAGATTAAAAGAAAAAAAATACAAAATTAGATGATTTCATGTAATCATAAAATTTTAGATATAAATAGCTGGAGGGAACAATGAAAAGAAATTCAATAAACAGGATTCTAATCCCTCTTCTACCTTGTACTTTGGTTTGCACTTTATTTACAGTTGAACACCTACCTTTTATTGGTGAGTTTTCATCTTAGTGGTTCTTGTGACTAAATTTGTGAATGTAAACCAGTTATAATTTCGTCCAATGATAAATTGCCATCTCAAGTATTCCACTTATACTTTTTCTTTTCCAATTTCAAAGGCTTTTCAATTGCCAATCTCTATTATTCATTTCAGTTTTTTCTTAAAAAAAAAATACCAATACAACTAAGTACTACTAACAAAAGTGAGACGCATCAAACTTGTATCCAGTCAGGTCAACTCTCTCTGAAGAATCTGAGCCACTCAAATAATTATATAACCTAAGGAATCAACAAAGACATCAGATCCTCCTGAACTAACAACGGTGTGATCAGCTACGTTTGTGCTGCACTTGCAGCAGTCTTGTGTTGCTGCAGCTATCCTGTACTTTTTTTTTTTTTTTTTATATAAAGAAAAACTCCAAACCTTATATGGGATAATGAAGAAGTAGAAGGATTTTGATGATCAAATTAGAGACCTTATGTCATCTTTGATTAATGTCCTTACCACTTAAGTTGGATCTTGAAGGGCTGCAGAGCATATTGGATAGAACTAATTTATAGCGTTCAGACACATGTATTAAGGAAATTTTGGAATGGGAAAATTTTAGAATTTTTCTTAGCACCCCTCAAGATGGAACTTCTTTATAATAGGGACATTACTTCAAATCTCTCCTCCTCCTCCCCTATTGAAGAAAAAAAAATGTTAAAAATGAAGTATGGCAGGGACGTTACTTTCTTTAGAGACACAAAACCTGTTAAAATAGAGGTTAACTTAGCATCTATGGCACTGCAAAAGATATTAGAACTTCCCAAATTACTATTCAAATAGTTTGAAATCTATCAAATACGAAGAGAAAATGCCTAGAATCTGGAGGTAAGATGCAAATGAATCTTTGTTGATTTCCATAGCCATCATCACATACCCAAAGTTATTAAGAACCATCATTGGTGATGACATTCATAATACTCATATATCTGCAACTTGAAAAGACCCTTTGAGCATCATAATGAGAAGACACACGTAACGCTAGCATTCCCACCACTCAAAATTCTCAAGAACACAGCTCAAGGCCGGGATATCAGTTGGCAAATCATCTTCATGATCTCTCTGAACAGAGTGAATTCTCTTAAAGAACAAGAGATCTACACAAACAGGAAGCTCAATTTATGCAGCTTTTTCAAGACGCCCGATCATAGTGTTTGTTGGGGAAACCGAGTAATTTTCCACTCAATAATTCAACTACTGATTTAAACCGATTCAGTAATTCTCAAGAAAGATCATTAAAACAATCTCTTAAGACAAATTACTATTTCAAGTAAATTCCCAGAAAAGGCTAGAGAGGTCACAAGCGGTCCGACTTAAAATCCAGTTTTCAATGGCAGAATTTACGTGCACGGTGTATTATTACAAATAAATTTGTGTATACATAAACAATACGTACACATGAATAAGAAAAATACACCCAAATGAATCGTATAAAACACTACAAATAAAATCCGACAAATATATTGAATACTATACTATAATTGAAAAGAAACTACTAAATAAATGTGAAGTAAAAAAAAAAGATAAGGAAAGAATGCATCCAAAAATTGATAACGGAGTTCGGCCAATTTTGTCTAATTTTCAGACACCGCTTAATCGACCCCCTCTTAATAATTTTTTAAAAAAAAGAATTACAAAATAATTCTTTTTGGTGTTACTCTTTGGTGTGTCTAATTGGGAAGGCTTGAGAGTTATTTTATAACTCTCATGCAATCCCTCAACTTCTAAATTCACCGATGTGGAATGAAGATTATGCTACAAAAGTAAAAAATTGTGGATTTTAAAAAATCAACAAATTTCATCAAAGGTAACACAAGATGAGACCAATGATACTCCGCAACAGGTAGAGTGTACGCTGAAACAGATGAAGTTTAAGTAAATAATGGTGAGCTCAACAAATAGCACCATCAGTGACTCTCACATGACAGAAGAGGAGTCAGATGAGAAAGAGAAAGAGAAAGAGGTTTCTACCCAAAAACCTTAACAACAGCAAGAGTCAATTGCCGTCAATAGGCCAAAATGAGAAATTCAAAAACCTACTCGTTTTGCTGATATTGTAGCCTATGCACTTCCAGTTATTGATGATGTTCTATCCACATTTTCCGAAGCAGTTCGAAATACAAAAAATGGTAGATGGAAAAATACTATTGAAGAAGAGATGCAATCTCTTCAGAAAACAAGACGTGAAAGTTGACACAACTATTGAAGGGCAAGAAAGCAATTGGATGCAAATGAATATTTGTAAAAAAAGAAGGATTTCCTGATACGATTGATGTTCGCTACAAGGCAAGATTGGTAGCTAAAGGCTACGCTCAGAAGGAGGGAGTTGATTATAATGAGATATTTTCTCCAGTTGTTAAACATTCTTTTATTAGAATTTTGTTGGTCTTGGTAACACGGTTGAATTTGAAACTAACTCAACTTGATGTGAAGATCACGTTCCTTCACGGTGACTTGAAGGAAGAAATCTATATGTCTCAGCCAGATGGATTCAAAGTTGCTGGTAAAGAGAATTGGGTTTGTAAGCTGAGCAAATCGTTGTATGGATTGAAGCAATCACCGAAACAATGATACAAATGATTTGATCAGTTCATGATGGGTCAGAAGTACACAAGAAACAAATACGACTAATGTGTGTATTTGCGCAAGCTACGATATGAGTCCTACATCTACTTACTCTTGTACGTTGATGATATGCGGATAGTGTCAAAGAACTAAGTTGAAATTGATAAAATGAAAGCTCAGTTGAGTAAAGAGTTCGAGATGAAAAATTTGGGAGAAACTAAGAAGATTCTCAACATGGAGATAAGCAGGAATATAACGAGAGGCAAACTTTGTCTAACACAGAAGCAGTATTTGAATAAAATACTATAACGTTTTGGTATGAATGGAGATTCAAAACCTATAAGTACTCCGTTTGCTCCTCAGTAGAAACTTAGCAGCCTATTATCTCCAAAAATGGATGAAGAGCGAGCATATATGGCGAAAATCCCATATGCTAATGCAATTAGTAACTTGATGTATGCAATGGTGTGTATGAGACCCGACATTTTACCGGCAGTTAGTGTGGTAAGCAGATTTATGCATGATTCGGACACAGGTCATTGACAAGCTGTGAAATAAATTCTACGGTATATCCAACATACTGTAGATGTTGGATTAATATTTGAGCAGGATGAATCACTTGGTCAATATGCAGTTGGATATTGTGACTCTGACTATGCAAGTGATTTGGATAAGCGACGTTCTACAACTGACTACTTGTTCACGTTTGCCACGGCGTCAGTTAACTGGAAATCTACTTTGTAGTCAATAGTGGCTTTGTCTACAACAGAGGCAAAGTATATGACGATTACTGAAGCTGTGAAGGAGACAATTTGACTTCAAGGATTGCTTGAAAACTTGGGAGTTAGTTAAAAACACATTAACGTATTTTGTGATAGTCAGAGTGCTATTCATTTAGCAAAAAACTAGATCTTGCACGCAAGAATGAAGCACATTGATGTTCACTATCATTTTGTGCGAAAAATTCTCGAAAAAAGGCGAGATTTTTCTCTAGAACATTCGGACTACAGAGAATTTTGTAGATATGCTGACCAAGATAATTACAAGGTCCAAGTTTGAACATTATTTAGACTTAGTCAACATCCAACACATTTGATTTGGTGCTTGAGGGCGCAAATTTGAAGGCACCGCAAGAATCGTTTGTTATTTTTTGTTTGAGTGAAAAGATTTGTATTTTTGGTGAGACTAGAAATTATGCCAATGTAGAGATTTGTTGATTTTTTAAAACCCACAATTTTTGACTTTTATGGCATAATCTTCATCCCACATCAGTGAATTTAAAAGTTAAGAGATTATTTGAAAACTATAAAATAATTCTCAAGCCTTCTTAATTAGACACACCAAAGAGGAACACCAAAAAGAATTATTTTGTAATTCTTTCTTCTCCCAAAATTATTAAGAGCGAGTCGTTTAGGCAGTGTCTGGAGATTAGACAAAATTGGCCAAACTCCGTTATCAATTTTCGAATGCGTTCTTTCCTTATCTCTTTTATTTATTCCGCATTTATTTAGTAATTTCTTTTCAATTGTAGTATAATATTCAATATATTTGTCAAATTTTATTTGTAGTGTTTTATACGGTTCATTTGGATGCATTTTTCTTATTCGTGTGTACGTATTGTTTATGTATATACGGGTCTATTTGTGATAATACACCGTGCATGTAAATTCTGCCATAAGAGACTGGATTTTAAGTAAAATCGCTTATGACCCTTCCAACTTTTCCTGAAAATTTACTTAGAATGGTAATTTCGTCTTAGAAGATTATTTTAACGATTTTTCTTGAGAATTACTGAATCAATTTAAATCACTAGTTGAATTATTGAGTGAAAAATTACCCAGTTTCCCCAACAGTGTTTACGTGGTCCATTGGTATGACCTCAACATTTGGTAGTATGTTGTGTTTTGAACATAAGTCGATCATCTCCTGCATCTCTTTCATTCCACCAATGCCACTCCCACTGACAACTTTCCTCCCTGCAAGTACCTTCTATTAGATGAAGCCTCTTATTGCACAAGTGAAAAACTATAGCAATAATGGTGGTTGTAACAAGTTACTAAGCACTGCTTTTTTAGCACATAGCAATATGTTTCTCACCCGTAAGTAGAGGAGGAACTGGTAACTCAAGGGCCTTGGTGGCACCAAGCAGGACAAGCTTTCCTTCAAACTTCAACAAACTTAGCAATGGCAGGAGAGGATGAATAGCAGAGGCTGTATCCAGAATGCCATCCAGTGTTCCTGAAGCAGCCTGTCGAAGTTCAATTAACAAACAGAGGTTACACATAAAGGATAACCTAAAAGTTACATTGTGCACTATTTTCCGGGAGGAGAAAGTACCTGTAATTGATCTTGATCCTTGCTAATAATAAAAGGGTCAGCACCAAGACGTTTGATGGCTTCATCTCTCTTGGCATGGGATGTACAGACGACTGTCACCTTTGCACCAAAAGCTTTTGCTATTTTCACAGCCACATGGCCGAGCCCACCAAGCCCCACAACACCAACATGCAAGCCTGGCTTGTCTAGCCCAAAGTGCTTCAGTGGACTGTAAGTTGTGATCCCAGCAAATAGTAATGGAGCTCCAACATCAAGAGGAAGGTTTTTCGGCCAACGAACCGCAAAATACTCATCAACAACAATAAAATCAGAGTATCCTCCATATGTCCGGGTTCCATCATGATAGGTTCCATTGTAGGTAGGTATAAACACCTTAATACAATAATTCTCAAGATCTCGAGTGCACCTATTGCATGAGTGGCATGATCCTACCATACACCAACACCAATTTTATTGCCCACCTTGAATTTCGTCACCTTGCTACCAATCTCTTCTACTATGCCTGCAATCTCATGCCTGCATTTAAGAAAATGTAACTGTGTTAGCCTGAAAAGCTCATTTCCCCTTTTTACTTGCTTTTGTATATTTTTTTATGTGTTTTGATAATACTGCTAGACTTGATAGCTGAGATAACAGAAAAAAAAGGAACAGCAAGGCACAATAGTAAATTCAAAATCCAGATTTTCTGAATTATTGGTTTCAAGTTCAACTATGACTATCCAAAATATAGTTGCAAGCATGAAAAACATTAGTAAAACAACTGGAATTGTTTGCCTCAGCTTTTCTCTCATTCATAAACAGATCCATACTAATTAGTCTATTCAGTTGCCAGGAAAGGATTAGCAATTATTGGTATCTTGCACATAATCAATTCCCATATAAAGCTGCTTACAACAATGTATCAAAAAGTTAACATTATTGCTTTTCTTGTAAGTTAGTAAAGTCAAATTCAGTGCTTCGTCCAAGGAGCTTGAAAAATCCTCAATTGAAAATGTTATTGAAGATGACAACGAAAGATGGACTTTAGTCACTCGAAAGAGGACTTGCAAGTCAAAAATAAAGAAGTACATCTTTTCGTAAAGCATTCGTTCAACAAAGCCTGAAGTGACAATGAAACGACGAAATGCAATAAAGAAACAAAAGGGAGTGGCCACAAAACCAATTGCTTCAGATTTTCAGCTCCTTCAAGAGGTTCGACAACCCGTGACACTGAGAAAATTTATACCCAAGGGGTATTTAAATGACGATGCTGATAACTCCACCTCTTGTAATGTTGTCAAAGCTGAAAATTCTCAGGTCACGCAAATTAGCACGAAATTTGAGAAAAAACTCAAAATCGACGATAAACCACCAGTGGATTGTGCAACGACTATCATTTTTGATGATAATGATTTAACTGTTGAGTTCAAAACCCACAATCGACCTTTGTTTGTTAGTGCGTATGTCCGAGAGCAGAAGATGAATCGGATACTCATTGATAGGGGATCTGCTATCAATATCATGTCCGTGCGTGCTATGAAAGAGTTAAGAATCTCAAGCGATGAACTCTCCCAGAGCCGCCTCATGATCCAAGGATTTAACCAAGGGGGCAAATAGCAATTGGTCTCATAAGGCTTGAATTGCTCATTGGCGAGTTGTCTTCAAGTGCGTTGTTTCATATCATTGAAGCCAAAACCTCTTATAACATGCTCTTGGGAAGACCCTGGATTCACGATAATGAAATTATACCGTCTACTCTACATCAATGTTTCAAATATTGTCGAGACGGTATAGTTAAGAAGGTTATTGCTGATGATAAACCTTTCACTGAGGTCGAAACTCACTTTGCCGATGCCAAATTTTACCTTCAGAAAGAAGCAAAAAGAACGTTCGAAGAATTAGCTACTCGTGCTCATGATATGGAGTTAAACATCACGGCCAACGCAACTGATGGGCTTCCCATTCAAGCTTCGCGAGTGCAGCCGCCTCGTCAAAGTAATGAAAGGCAAGAAAATAAAAAGGGGGGCAAACCTCATTCAAAATTCAGTAGTAAGGAGTCCATGACAATAAATACAGCTCCCATGAAGATTGATACCAAAGTGAGTCGAAAAGTCACCGAAAGAGTAGACTTTCCTCAAAATAGGTCGGTAAGAAGACCTACTCTAAAAGAAATGCAAGAAAAGGAGTACCCCTTTCTCGAATCCGATTTACAAGGAATGTTTGATGATCTTTTCAAGGAGAAACTCCTTGACAATTGACATGCTTGACATCTTCTAGCAAAGTCAATGCAATCCTTTACCATTGTTGGCCAGTAGTATCCCATTCATTTAATGCGAAAATGTAATTTCGGGCCAGACTGGTGAGCACCGCATATCCCAGAGTGAGCCTCCTCCATTGCTTGCATGGCCTTATCTTCTCCAAGACATCGTAGAAGCACCCCATCGAATGACCTTCGGTAAAGCGTCCCTTTGTAGTAAACGAAACGTGGTGCTCGACGACGTATATCAACCCTTTTCTTAGGATCTTCCGGTAACTTCCCATAATTAAGGTAATCAATGATGAGGTGACGCCAATCCTCCTTTTCGATCTCATGAATAAAAATATGATAAGTATTTTCTTCCTCACCATCACCTTCTTTGTCAAACATCGGAGGTATGACCCAATTATGACATATTGAAATTTGATTTCAATGAGAAGGTAGAGTGATCATGGACGCCACTCTTGCCAAAGAATCAGCTTGTTGATTGAAATTTCTAGAGATATGTTCTATAGTGACACTATCCAAATATCTCATGAGTTGTCTTGCATACTTATAAAATGGGATCAATTCAGGTTTCTTGATATCATAAATATCAAGAAGTTAATTTACCACCAATTTTGAATCACCATAGACTCTAAGATGCAACTGCTTCATGTCTACGGCCGTTTCAAGACCAAGAATCAACGTCTGATATTCAGCTACATTGTTTGAACATCGGCGTGTTAAAGTGAAGGAGTACGGCAATACATCTGCTTCAGGAGTATAAAAGACAACTCCTGCACCAACTCCATCACGGTAAGCAGCTCCATCGAAATACATTGACCACGCAGCTCCATCACGGTTAGCAATTCTTGGTATCTTGCACATAATCAATTCCCATATAAAGCTGCTTACAACAATGTATCAAAAAGTTAACATTATTGCTTTTCTTGTAAGTTAGTAAAGTCAAATTCAAAATTCGTGCAGTAAACCAACTTGATATGTTATTTTGTTTGAATAAACAGGAGCCAGGGGGGCCATCATGCCAGCTCCATCATTAAAATTTCCAGAATTTTGCAAAATCCTATTAAATGACGGATTTTCCTAACCAGTATCCTAAGACTCGTACAGACACATTTATAATTTCTCTTGTATTCCTTACTTAAATCTAACTTCATTTTAATATAGGCCCAATTGAACCTGAGCTCTATTCAATAAACCCTTACAAATTTTCGCAAAGGATGCTCTTTCAGACATATATAAACACGTAGATCATGGGAAATCAATCGCGATCTAGCATTCCTTTTTCCAGACATAAATGCTCCAAAAAAAAATATCCCACTTCGAACACAGACAAATACTGCATATATGCTTAAATAGTCCTAAAATTAGAATGGAAAGGGATTAGAAGAAATGATGGCACACCCAGCGAGAAAAGGGCTATGTTTTCAGAACCGGACCGGATAGCGACTCGGCCAAGGTCAGGGGTCAATGGGTTCGACCGGGGGTCGATAGGGGTCGAACCGGATGACGTCATAAATAAAAATTATTTAAAAATTAAAATATTATATTTATAATATATTGATATTAATAAAGGTATATTCATATATATTTGATGTTTCAAATATATTTAACAAGAAAATATAAAGAAATTAGAACAATTAAGTAGCAATTTATATTATTTAATAAATATTAACAAGTTTAGAATTAAAATTATGAGTTTAATTGAAAAATAACATCAAATTTTAGGACAATATTTATAAAGTATCAAATATTTGAAGTATATCGATAAGTTTTAACAATTTAGGGGGTCAAAACATAATATTATAAAGTTTAAATTTTTTTTAAAAAAAATTACTGTTGAACCAGAAAAACCGATTTTTTTCCGGTCAAATCCGGTCAAACCCAGTTTTTGACCGGCTTTGACCGGATTTTAAATTTCCGATTTTTTAATAAGACTCGGACCGGCTACCTGGCCGGTTCCCGGTTCGACCGGCCGGTCCGGTTCGACCGGCCGGTCCGGTCCGAGTTTCAAAACAGAGGAAAAGGGTACTTAGAAACGCCCCTTAGATTTTTTATCCCATCAAGATCAGAATGGCACATTCCAGCATACAAAATCTTTACTTTGACATCTTGCTCCCCGGTTTGCCTGCCAGCAACAGCCCAATACAAAAACCTCCATCAGTAACATAACTCTTGATGATAAAATCAGAGAACATAAAAGCAGAAAAGAAGAAAAAGGGATAAAAAATCACAACTTTTTTCCATAAATACTCATTTTAAGTGATCACCTTCTGGAGAAGTGGAAAGGAGAAAGGATCCCAGATCACTCTCCGGCAGCCCATCCAAAGGCCTTGACCGGATGCTCTTCTTCTGGGGATTTAGCCACTGCCGTGATATGGTATTTCTCTAGTCTTTGTGATTACACACGAGGAAGAATAACTCGTAAGTTATTAAGAAGAATAAACTCAGCTCTGAAGTAACCTCTTGTGATTACACGCGAGGAAGAATAAGTTGTAAGTTCTCAAGAAGAATCCAAAAAGACTCGACTGAATTCTGAGCGGAAGCATCCTGGTTCGGTTCTCCCCTCAGCTAGTAAGCTGACTATATAGTCAAAGGTCAGTCCCATCAAAAATGAAAATGGATAAAGCTTACGTCACACCAGTGAGATAAGCCGGACCACCATGTTCGATCATCAAGTCTACGGCGTACAAATTTGGAAAAAAAAAAAAAAGTACTCAAAATTTGATATCCTTAAACAAAGGCGAAATAAGGAAAAAGGTTTTCATGTTATCGTTTGGAAAAAAAAAAAAAGAAAAAAAAGGAAAAAGGTTTCCTTGAAATGTGTTTGATACGACGAGTACTACCTTTGACGGTAGACAAAAAGTTTGCCTCTGTTTTTTTGCATTATTTCAGGGAGCGTCTTTGTGCGAATATAAAACCACGTGACCAAATTCAGCTAAGAAAATGAAAGAAAGATGACCTGAGAAGATGGCATAGTCTTATTAGTGTAGGTTTCATCTCATATTTACAATTCAATTATTAATGCCAAGATGAATTTTATCAAAATAGCAAGATTATTATATTTCCCAAATCAAGTTTGTGATGATATTTTATTTCACTTAAGAAAGGGATGCCAGGCTAAACAAACAAATAACATTGTTGTTGAATAAATAAAACAAAACTAATAAAATAGGTTATGTCCTATAAACTAATTCAAGGCAATTAACTCAAATTTGTACTATTTGTATTGCATTCTAACATCTAAATAGTAATTATACTAAATATTGAAAAATAAATAAACGTTCCATTTTGACTTATACTGGAATGATAAATTTTTATCCTCATTATTTTGAGGTGAAATATATATTCCAGATGGAAAGACCTTTCCATTTTTGGCATTCTTGCGTACCAAACAAAGGGTAAGTAAATTTGGTGTATTTATCAAAAAAGTTGTTATTGTATTAGAAATTAAGTTTTGACATTTTCCCTAGATTTATCATCCCTTTTGGGATTAAGCACATACACCATAAAAAAGGGAAAAAGAAAATAGAATTATCAAAAGAAAAGTGATAAGTAATGAAATTGTGATTCTAAAACATTTTGGTTAGTTCTCCATCTTAATCTTTTAAATAATTTTCAATCCTTTAAGAAAACGATCGGATTGCATTAGTTGCTAATACATGTGAAATTTCCATTGCATCAAGTGCATCTAAAAGCTTGTATCACCGATAAATTTTTGTTCTTTCTTGTATCCCATAAATTAAAAAAGAAAATCTCGTAAAATAAGATTAACACATTTGAGTAAAATATCTACGTCCACATTTACAAATGGTAATCCAAAGTGAAAAAAAATACAGAGGCCCTGGTAGAAAAGCTTAACAATTCAAGGATCCGCTCATAAATAGACAAAAAAGGCGCCACCAAAATGCCAATTTAATTGCATTATGCCCCCCATATTCTGAACAATGTACATTTGAAAACCCTCTTTGCCTCCTTTTCTCTGTTTTGCCGACTTTGGGGGTTTCAAGTATTCAAGAACCACGATTTGAAAGCCAGAAAGAAGTTAATATCATCAGGCTTCTCCGGCAGAAAGGTACTGAGGCTTGAACTTAGTATACATATAATCCTAGTCAAGTTATAGCTAGCTTGATCATTTTGTACACCAGCAGCTCGACAAAATGCCTCCGAGAAGCTGAACCTGTAGTTTCTGAACGTAGGTTATACGTCGCAATCAGTTATCCACAACTAGTCTTTGAAAACCTGCATGCTGAAATGAGGAAATGCTCTTTTTTTTTTTTTTTTTTTTTGCAATAAAAATTCCTCTAGTTCTTTGCCAGAACCTAGGAATTGTAGTTTAAAGATTACTAATTTGCTAAGATATGAGGGTTCCTTTTTGTAGCTATCTGTCTTATATGGTAGCTTCATTTTTGTCATGTATCTAATTCCAGAAATTTGTTTTTCCTCTTGTAGGAAGAGTCGAAATCAGAAGTTTTCTGATGGCTGCAAATAAGCCTCGAACGAGTAGTTTCTCTCGCAATGTTGGTGTTGTGCCAACGTCTCAGGTTCCTGGACTTAAGCATGGACCCAATGGAACAGTCTTTCTTTCATCTGGCATTGCGGACCTTGACAGTAATTTCCCAAGAACTCCCATAGCTTTAGTTGGATCATATGATCCGTGTGAATGTTTTGCTGCATGTGTAAATTAAAGTTTTTAGTTAGTTTCTAACCTTTAATATTTTTGTGGTTTCTAGAGATTTTAGGAGGTGGGTTTTGCTTGGGAAGTCTAGTGATAATAATGGAAGATCCAGACGCACCTCATCATATGCTTTTGTTGAGGAATTTTATGTCTCAAGGACTGGTTCACAAGCAACCTCTTTTTTATGCTAGTCCTGCTAAGGAGCCAAGAGGGTTCCTTGGTACTCTGCCCAATCCAGTGTCTTTGAAAGATGATAAATCTCGTGAACATGACACAGAACAGGTGCCCCTTCTTGATCCAAACCATCTGGAAACATGCTTATATATTTTACTATTTGTGAATGCTAGACATTGACGTATCTAGTAAATTACAGGAAAAGACCTTGAGAATTGCCTGGCAATATAAGAAGTATTTTGAGGATCAAAATTTGGATAGCCAGAAAGGTAAACTAACTTGAAGCCTTGTTTTCCTTTCGTTAAGTGTAGCATTTTGGGTAATAAGCTGCTTTCTGAGGTTATGATTTCTGTTTGTTTGCCAACCACATAAAGTTTAAATGAGTTCAAGACTCTGTTTTGTTGTTATTAGCCTCTGAGGATTTGTAATTAGTCTGTAAAGTGGTTTCAACTAAAGGAACCTTTCAATGGAGTGAAGGAGCTATTACATGAATTCACTATGCCATGATATGAATACAAAAGAGTGAAATTGCTAAAGTTATTTGGTTTCTCGAATAAAGAATAAGAGGTAAGTTTTCTGTGGAAATGATCAGATTCATATATACTGACACTTTCAATGACAAAGATAGTTGGGAAAGTAAAATAAATAAATGAAGGCCCTTAGGTGAAATAAATATCTCATCTTTTACCTTCCAGATTGCTTTCATCCTTGTTTGCCACCTAGTTCTGTACATACAGGATGTTGGTTGATTTGGTGTTTAGAACGAGCTGCTACAGCCTATATGTATACTTGTGAAGTGGATAGCAACTGGACCCTTACAGGAATGTGTAATGTCTATGATTTATTGCGTGGAAAGTTTTTGTCTGCAAACAAAATATTGTCTAGATGATCAAATGTTCTGCTGTTCTCGTTTGCTGTTGATTAAGATAAACTCAGAAGCCTGGCCTATGAGAATATTTTACTTTTTTGTTTTGCAGATGGAAAAGTAGAATACTGCAGCGACTTTGACTTGCGGAGACCCTTAGACAGGCATGCACTCAGTGGTCAGTGCATCGATTGTGTGAGCCTTCAAGATTGTCCCAACCTTGCTACTCTTTATGATCGTTGTTCCACATTTTTAGCTCAGATTCCAAGGTATTGTCAATTATCAATTCTTAAGCTTTAAATTTAAAATTGTTCTTTAGAACTTCGAGAAATCAATTTAGTATTTGCTAGGACCTCTTTTTGTTCTTTGGTGAAGTTCATTGTTCAAGAGAGTAAGAAACGTGACAAGAGTATGGGACATTCTCTGGAATGTGGTTCATGATCAGAAAATTGTTTAACTTGTTAGTTTTTATCAGATTTGATGGCAATATCACATTGGCTGGACGAATTTCCATTCAATCGTTTTCTGCCCCACAGTGTCACTTTTCTGACAAGGTTGGTGTCTTTGACTTTTTAATTTGTCTGGTAATTAGTCACTTGATTTGCAAAATGTGTTTTCATCTAAAAAAAATGTTTGTGAGTTTTTAGACTTGACTATTTGTTTAGGAATGGGACATGCTTAGTTTCATCAGATCTTTGAAAAGTTTGGTAAGGTCTTCAAATGCTGTTGCAGCTATGACATTTCCACCTTCCCTTGTTTCACCAACTGTCCTGAAGAGATGGCAGCATTTGGCTGACACATTGCTTTCAGTAAGAGCAGTTCCAGGCATGTTGTTACTTTTGGTCATCAACTAGCATTACTATTTGATTGTTGCCATATGCATTGTCAAATATGTTTCTTATTTGAGCTTGGATCAGATGAGGACAAGGATCTGGCAAAGCTTCTAACTGGTTACCAGGACATGCTTGGCCTTCTCAATGTACACAAAGTGGCACGTATTAACACACAGGTGTTGCTTCGGTCTCTTTCATGCTATTTTATGTGCATAACTTGCTGCTATACCTTTTCAAGAACTTATAAAATATATTTTCTTAGTGCTGGTATTCACTCAAGTTCTTTCCCTTTTGTCTCCTTTTCTGCGGGTGTTGCTGGCAGCACAGCACTGAGGACGGTTGGGAGGTGTTGGTTGTTTTGTTTTGTTTGGGGGGGGGGGGGGGGGCAATATTCCCAAATTATATCCTAATTGACCATTTTGTTCTTGAAGTTGCTCTTTGTCATGGTTCAGTCTCCCTGTCTGTCTGATATCCATGTATAGGTATAATTTTGCTTGTAGAAATAGTGAAATTATCTTGTGTTTCATGTTTCTGGCACTGGTCTCCAGCAGACAAATCATATCTGTGGCAGTAACGTAGGCATTAATATTTGTCTGCCTCTAGTTGCCTGAATGGTTCCTTGTACTTTTAGCGACAAATTACCATCGAGTCATACTTTGAAACTACAGAACCAGAAAGTATTCTAGTACTCCTAGTATCACTTCCTATAAAGAATTCAAAGTTATTGCATTCTAATATGTAGTTGCTTTCCATGTAGGATTCTTGCTGTACGTAGTTTTGAAGATTAAGCTATCATGACACATGAATTTTGAACTTTTTTCTGGACAATTGATAGAACTCACATATATCCTAAATGATTGAGATACGTTTTTATATGAGAAGACACAGCTTTGGAGAAACATTATGGTCTTTTAAGTTGCAAAATGTAGCTTACCAGTAATTGTTCCTAGCTATTTCTTGTTCATGCCATTTTTTGTTATGTCACTTTTAAGTTTTTCACCAGGTTCCAGTAATTCTGGAGGCAACTACATATTCAATGAAACTACACAAGCGGAGATCCTTAGTTTTAGAATGTCTGAATCAAGCTCCAGTAGATGGCTCAAGTGGCACTTCTCATGCTACTTCTGGTAGTTGTTCTGTGTCGTCTAAGACAGGTGCTCTCGACTTTTAGGTGACTTGTACAACAGCTACAATTTGCGGTTGAAGCAGTTTAAGGTTGGCGATTGATGGGTCAATCCATTTGATTGGTATGATTGTGGACCACAGCGCCATATTTGGTTGGATTGGAACTCCCTTTTGTCTTGCTTTGTTTGTGATAATCGAGAATCAAGCATACAACCTTATAGCAAAAAATGGAATCCTGCAGTCTGCTTTTATTTCTTTTACGGGTTCTTGTACATGGTGAGATGCACAAAGAAAGTAAAGTTTAACTTGGGATGCAATTAGTCGCCTTGGAAAAAATAATAAATGTAATGCAATTAGTTACTCCTGTAAATTGACTTGTTACCAATTCTCTTTCTGCAATTCCGGATTGTGCACAATATCCAGTCTTAAATATGTATGGAATAATACTGACACTAATCAAGAGGTGCCTAAGGTGTTTGTTTGTTGGAGAAGTTAATTAGATTGGAAAAATGTTTAGATGTAAAGGGTTGATAAATTTGAGATGGATTCAATTAGCAATTTGGACATAACTTGAGACTGAACTAAGTGCTCGTTTTCAGAGAAGTTATATTAGTAGATCAATCACAATCACCATCTCGTAATTGATCTCTTACAAATTCGTTGTAATAAATAAATCATATCCTTAATTTATCTCTTATTGAATTGGGTTCCAAAATTGCAAGGCTCAAGTATTCAAAGACAAAAAAAAAAATGAAAAATAAATAAAACAGCCATTCAAATAATTTTAATAACTTAAACTGCCTTAACAAGTAGTCTCCATAAAACATAAATATGCAATAGTGCTGTAACGGACTCCAAATAACATCAAGAACAACTCCTAAACATCAAAAGTTAATGCCAAGTAGAGCTTCATAGATTTTGTAGCCCATTTCTATCAAGACGTCCTCTAAAAATTAAGGTAAATGTAAAAGGATAACGAGAATAAATGCCAGCCCAAATATGGTGCTTATCAAAGATTTAGAGGCGAGGTTTGTTGAAGCACCGTTATGACATTTATCATGTTTGTGATCTTTGTGATCCTTGCGACTGGTAAAGTAGTGGTCTCCTTCAGAAGAATAATCTACTGAATCCTTTCTGCCATTGTAGGGAGCAATTGCAATTGGTGAAGATGCTTCGTTGTACTTGTAAGCATCTTTGTTCCCATGAAACGACCAACTGTGATCAGAACTTGGGGGGTCATACTTGAAAACTGCAGATTTTAGACAACCAGAATTGTCAATGCTTAAAGTTTAAAAAAAAAAAAAAAAGATTATAATGATAAGAGTAATACAATTAACAAACTTAATAATATTACAAAAAAAAAATCACAATTAACAAGCTTAATAATACTACGAAAAAAGTTCTTACATATGGTACGAAAACAAAATTCATCAGAATCTCTAATTTTTGGGATGCCAACTTTGATCCCTTGAATGAACAAGGAAATCTTAAGAATGAATATGTAAGTGATACTTACCGCGAGTTTCACCAACTTGAGATTTCTTGGTTCTCCATTCATCCTCGTAATTTGCAGCCATGGAACCACCCAAAGTGGTCACAATGCAGAAGAATATTACTACTATAATTTTTGACAACTCCATGATTGGACCTTTACTAAGAAGAAGATCCTGTGCTGTGCATTATTTTTATAGGCGCAGGCAGTGTAACAAAGGATCCCTATTCTTTAGCTACAAAATCTCTTTATTGTAATAGCGAAACAATAAAACAGAACTAATAAGGAATCAATACGCGCGATTGAAGGAGAAAGAAAGAAACAAGAAGGGCACCCTACAAATTATTCAAGGAATTTCCTATTAATTCCAGCTCCATCTTTTTAATTATTCAAGGGATTACCTAATAATTATCCTATAAATAAGGGGGGCTTTTAACACATAATTAATCGAGGTACAAGTTGAGTAAAGATATAGCAACTCAATCATGCACTACTGTGATTGAAGGAAAAAAAATTGGAAAGATCATTCGTCAGTAAAGTTTCTGTACTGTGTGTTGTTCCATATACAGAGTTCCAAACCTCCGATAAGAATTTTAGTGCCTATTTTCCTAGGTATGCAAAATCGTTTACGGGCTATCCTTTGGAAAGAATGCGAAAAAAGAGAATTTGATGGTGGTCACAAGGGTTGGCGATGCTACTAGAGCAAAGCAATTTTAATCTGAATACCAATAATATTTCCCTTAGTTAATCTCATATATTTTTTATTAATTATGTTGGATCCTATTATCCACTAATTACTCTTTTTCTTTCTCTTTCCCATTAACGCAGCGAGATTTCCAAGGTATGCAAAATCTTTTACTCGGTATCCTTTAGAAAGAATGTGAAAAAAGAGAATTTGATGGTGGCGATGCTGCTAGAGCAAAGCAATTTTAATCTGAATACCAATAATATTTCCCTTAATTAATCTCATATATTTCCATTAATGATGTTGGATCCTATTATCCACTAATTACTCTTTTTCTTCCTCTTTCCCATTAACACAGCGAGATTTTGTATGCTTCTCTCACTTCCTCTCATATTCCTGCCTTTCAATCTCTCTCCATTTTTCCTATTTTATAATTTCTTTTTATTTTCTAAAACCTTTGCAGTATGTGGTTCAAGATCTTTTACACAATACTTTTCTCCGCTTCGTTCCTGCTATTTGTCCATCATTATCAATAAGTTTTTTTTTCTTTATGTTTTCTATTAAATAATCTTTGTTTTTATTCGTTTATGTTTTTTTTTTTTTTTTGCAACCAATACATTACTACAAATTTTCATTAATGTACTTGTAGCTCGTATGTTCCAGGTACTTTTGTTATAAGTGCTTTATCTACTTTTGGATGGCTTCATCAATTTTAGCAGAACTTTGAACTTTTATGGTACAATAGCTGTTTTAGTGGACAAGCTCATATTTGCTAAATTCGGTAAATTACCGAATTTCAAAATGTAATTGAAGCGAATTCGAAATTGAAATCGATCGAAATTTTCAACTTCCAAATATTCAAAAATTCCAAATTCATGGGTCCAATTTACCGAAATTATCGAATCGTCTTTGAAACGTACAAGCTTACCAAAATCCGATTCGGACATGATGCCTTTGTCGGACTTGTAAATTGTAGGAGAAGAGGAGACTTGAAAATTGTAATAATAATCTTTGTTTTGTTTACCTGCAAGAAACTACTATATGATTAGGACTTCCTATCATATTTGACAACTTCACAGTTTACACTAGGTGTTTATATGTCCAATGTGTGTGTATGCGGGTGTGTGTATATATATGTATATATAAATGTGTGTGTGTGTATGCGTGTATTTTCATAATGACTTGTAATATAGTTATAGAAGTTTTTAGCTTTAAAAAATGAAATTAGTATTCAGAGAAAAATGAAATAAAAAATCTAAATTTGCTACCACACAGAATCACCATTCTGGAATTCAATATTAATTTAAATAAAATCGGATTATAATCAAGTTCACCAAAATCCAACAAATTTAAATTTAATTAAGTCGGAAATTTGGTTACCTCCCCAGCAACATCACTACGTAGTTGTAGGCTGTAGCACGTAATAGAACAATTCACGGGGAAAGAAGGGAGAGGGGTCTCGATTTGGCAGAAGTAAGGCATAAAAGCGAGGAGTCTTGTCTCGAAGTCTCAACTCTCAGGCTCGCTGCTGCTAGATAAGGAAATGGGATCTGTCACTCGTGATTGGCGTTGGGAGATCTTTAAAATCAGCCTAAGATTAGTTCTGTCTTGGGACGGGAGATTGTAGATTTTTGGAGAGGCTAATGGAAGAGCAAGAAATACAAAATTAAATAAGTGGAAGTTCAGGGCTGATTGTACTTACGATCCTATGTTCTGGTGGTTATCTTTTTACAGGGGCTAATAGAGAAAAAATTTCTGTATATAGATTGAGATTGCAGGTGTTTCCTGGCTATGTTTGCCATTACTCTTTGCATTTTAGACGCTTTCGTACGAGTGAAAATAAAGTGTGGCATAATAAGCAATGCAGAATTTGATCTGGCTTGTACTAATCTGGGATATGTAATTAAGAACCTGTTAAATGTTAATGACAATTAGCATTTCACATTTAATTCGAAGGGAAACAAATTTCCCTTTCATTTCTTTAGTGTGGATACTAAATCGTCTCTCGTGCTGTGCACGGAGAGATACCATTCCATGATTGGGAGGATTGATTTCAATTAAAACTTTGGTACCACAGCGAAGTTAGGCGACAAAAATAAGCTTGCACGTTTCCAAGACGCAGGAGCCCCGTGCAGCACGAGGACCATGAATAATGAGGAAAAGTGAATGGTTCCTACGGTTTGTTTGGCTTGAGGCAATCGACCAATTTCTAATAAAAGCAATATTTGCGAAATTGTCTGTACTCCTCAAAACTTATTGCAGGACATTCGCTATAAATTCAATTTTCGCAGCATAATCCAAAAGGTATAAGTAGTTTCTTGAATAGAGATTACTCATTGTATTTACTATTTCCAACTCAAAGACATCATTTTGTAGCTAAAACAAAACAAAAACCCTTTCTTCTATCTCCCAAAACTCCTGAATTTGTTGTATTTTTTTTTCTTTTCAATCTTCTATTTCTATGTGAAGCTTGCACACAGTCAATGAAGAGGTCTTTTCTTTGATGATATGGAAAGAAATTGTGCCCCATTAATTAATTATGATCGTATTTGATGTATGTATCTAGTGACAATGAATACAAAAAGCTAGTAGTACAATAATATATATTTTTTTTTTCAAAACGAGAACGTTCTATTAGTATATGGAAACGTATTACAAAAAGGCTGGGCAACTGCCCTCACAATCTATCTGCACAAGTTCATGCAGCCATGCTGGGAAGACATCCTTCCGTTCAGCTAAATTTTCCAAGCTAACTGCCAATTTTGCTAGCGTATGACTAATAGAGTTGTTTACTCTCCGAGTGAAAGTAAAACAACATTCATCAAAATTTTTCTGAATACTCCTAATATCCTCAAGCACCACTGACCCAATCCTATCAGTACCTTCCCTGTTTAGCTCTTCCACAACCTGTAAACAATCTACTTCAAACACCACCTTTTTCCACTCATATAGCTTTGCCATCCTCATAGCCATTCTGAGAGCCATTGTTTCCTCCTGCTTTGGGTTCGAACAGCTTGAAGATGGTACAGCCCATGCTCCTAACACCAACCCTTGCCAATCCCTCGCCACCACTCCCCAACCTGCTCTATCTATCTTACATTGCAAGGCAGCATCTGAGTTCAATTTTATCCAGCCCTCCTGTGGCCTTTCCCAGCCATGCACCTCCATGTCCTCCTTCGTACCACTGTCCCTAATTTCCCCCTCAGCCTCTTGAGCCTCCTGATACTCTTGCCACTCCATTACTGCCTTGTTAACTGCAACCAATGGATCCCTCCCACGACCATTAAACTGCTTATCATTTCTGTACTTCCAAATTTGCCAAAGCAGATTAATTGTAAGACATATACGTTCATTACCCTTCTCCTTGATCACAGCTTCTTTAAGCGCTTCCCACCAGTGCCAAAACCTATTTCTGTAGTCCTTCAAGCCCTCCCAGCTCAAAGGTCCAACTTTCCATATTAGCTTTGCATTGTTACAGAAATACAACATATGTTCAATGGTTTTTGGCCCTTCCCCACATCCTTTGCACATATGATCTCCCTTTGAACATCATTCCTTTATCACTGCATTTACTGGTAGGATGCCATGCAAGCATTTCCAGATGAAATGCTTTAATTTATGTTTCACATTCAACCCCCAGAGGAAGTTCCAGTGCTGAGTTGCACCTGTCCTCCCATAGCTGGTTCCTGCCTTAGTCCACACCTCTCCATCCATCCTTTTCTTTCTCTTTGCCAGCCTGTATCCTGATTTTACAGTATATATGTCAGTGTTCGAAAAAGCCCAAAATATCCTATCCTTCCTAGGTTCCTCACTAAGTGGAATACTCAATATCTTCCTACCCTCATCCCTATCAAACACCTATGTTATCAGTTCCTTGTTCCACACTCCCTTCTTGATGAGCTCACTCACTTCCTGCAACTCTATATCCCCTACCCTTCTTGTTTTCACTTTGCCATCATCAGACCCTGGAATCTATTTGTCCTCCCATATATTTATAGATTTGTCATCTCCCACCTGTTTCCTTATTCCCTCTTCCAGTACACCCCTAGCCTGCAACAAGCTCTTCCAACACCAGGAATCTGTACCATAACTTTCTGTTCTCCAAATAGATGTCCCCCTAAAGTACCTGGCCTTCAGAACTTTACTTACCAGTAAGTTGGGATTCATCAGAATTCTCCACAACTGCTTTGCAAGCAAGGCCAGGTTGAATTCATGTAGCTCCCTAAATCCCAACCCCCCTTCTGCCTTCACCTCAGTCATCTTCCCTCAACTTAGCCAATGCACCTTATGCTCTTTTTCCTTCTGACCCCACTAATACTTTGTCATTTTTGAGCAAATCTCCTTGCACAATATCTTTGGGAGAAGACATGAGGACATGACATAGGTGGGCAAAGCCATAATAACATATTTCGGAAACCCCTCTTTCCCAGCTAAACTCAGCAGTTTCTCCTTCCATCCTTTCAATCTAGCTATTGTTTTTTGCTTTATAAAATCAAAAACCTATCTCTTTGATCTACCAATAACTAGAGGCAATCCCAAATATTTGCTTTAAGAAACATGCTGCATTCCCTGGAGCACATTCATCACTTTCACCTTCTGTCTTCGACACACATTCCTACTGAAAAACAGTGAGGACTTCTCCATGTTGATCAACTGCCCTGAAGCCTTCCTGTACACCTCCAGAATCCTCCTTAGCTGGCCTGCCTCTTCCTCACTTGCTTTACAGAAGATCAAGGAATCGTCTGCAAAAAATAAGTGAGATAATCTAGGTGCCCCTCGAGCAATTCTCATGCCTGTCAAGGTACCTTGTCTGTTAGCTTGCTTGATCAGAGACGAAAACCCTTCAGCATAAATCAGAAAAAGGTAAGGAGACAAAGGATCCCCCTGTCTTAAATTGGCCTAATAAAACTAGTTTTTTCCCCATTAATGTTCACAGAATAAGTCACACTAGTTACACATTCCATTATCCATTGAATCCACTTAGGACAGAAACCCATTTTCTCCATAAGCTTAGCTAAAAACATCCATTCCACTCTATCATAAGCCTTGGACATATCTAGCTTGACAGCCATATAACCATCCCCTCCAATCCTTTTGTTTTTTAAAAAATAAACACTTTCATGAGCAATCAACACATTATCAAGAATCTGTCTGTCTGGAACAAAGGCAAACTGAGAATCACTAATGCAATGGTTCAGGACACTTTTAAATCTGCTAGTCAGTACCTTAGCAATGGTTTTATAAATGACATTACACAAGCTTATAAGTCTAAAGTCTGTGACTGAAATAGGAGAATCAAGTTTAGGAATCAAACTAATCGGGGTCTCATTGACAGATTTCAAAAGGAAACCAGAATGAAAGAAACTCTGAACTGCTTGCACAACATCAATTTTAACAATTTGCCAAAATTTCTGGAAAAAACAAGGAGACATACCGTCTGATCCAAGAGATTTGTTTGGATGCATTGAAAATACTGCCTGATAGATCTCCTGTTCTGAGACTTCCTTGGTTAGCTTCCTGTTCATCTCAACAGAGATAGACTGTGGGACTCCTTGTAACACTTTTGCAAATTCCTCGAGATAGTCTGAAGTGAAAATTTGCTCAAAGTAGTCTAAAATCTCTTTACTGGTTTCCTCCTCACTTCCACACCAGACCCCCATCCCTTCTCTTCAAAACTCTGATCCTAGTACAATAATATTTACTAACTATTAAAGTTAAACATTTCTTTGTCTGTTAAAAGAATTAGTGCGTTTTATCATTAAAGTCATGCAAAGCTTGTGCAATCTCCTGTCACGTATGGATTGGAATTGAAATATATTTGTTAAAAAAAAAATTAGAGCATTTTACATTAGTTCGTTTAAGAATTGAAATGGGATTGAAATTAGAATTGTTTCTATCGAGATGTAACTCAAAATGAATACGCAAAATTTCGACTCTCATTCGAAACCAAACATGGCGTTATATAGTCCACGAATGTAGACAAACCGCATAAAGTACAGCCAACATAAGAAAACGAACCAATAATAATGAATGCAAAGCTTCCAAGCGCTTTTGCTCTCTTCGTACAGCCCGTGGCGTACAACGTCAATTTTTTATTCTACCAAAATGGACTACTACTACTACATATGTTTTGGGAAATAAAAAAATGGTCCATTAATATATATATATATATATATATATATATATATATATATATATATATACGCGAGGCAATAATGTAAAATCTCATCGCACAAACTTCCTTTGCGAAAGCTAAAAGGGGGCCAGACTAGCCAGTCACATTTTTCACATTTTTCTGAAGAAATAATGGCAAAGTCACCAGAAACGCAGTACCCAGTGCAGGTCATTGGATGGGCTGCACATGACTCCTCTGGGCATCTCTCTCCATTCAAGTTTTCCAGAAGGTATTAAATTTGGAAAACTTCTTGTCTGTGTGGGATTTTAAACGCTTTCTCTTCATTTGGGACCTTTTTTATTCGTTCTCTCTTTTCTTGAAAATGAAAATGACATGGAACTCACATTGACACTTTATTGGACCGTTTAATCCTATTGAAAGTTTTTAGGACTGCTGACTCCTATTTTCTAGCATTGTCAGGGAGATATCCTTGTATTTTAAAGCAAACATTTCGAGTAGACAATTGTTAGTTGTCAATTGTACTTTATTTCTTGCATTAGTAGAGAAATATTACACTGAAAAGGCTATTTGATTTATGAATTAAAAGTAATTTTAGTTACTAAGAATCCATGTTCCATGGAAAAAGAGGAAAAAAAACACACACACGCACACGCATAGTGAATAACTTAGAAGGGATATGAGATATCGATCTAAAATGAGCATGCATGGCTGGGATGTTGCGCAGGGCCACGGGCGAGCATGATGTGCAGTTTAGAGTGTTGTACTGTGGGATCTGTCACTCGGATCTTTCTATGGCCAAGAATGAATGGGGCTGGACCGTATACCCTAATGTACCAGGGTAAGACTGAATTACGATGCTAATCTTCCATTTTTACGTGGTCAATTCATGAGTGATTAGTGTGTGGACATCATATGGAGTTTTTGGCACATGCAAACATTTTTGTACCGTTTCCTTTGATTATACACAGAATGGGCATAGGCAGGGAATGCTTAGTAGAGACATTTGTTTCAAGTATGGCTGCAAATAATAAGTCGAGCTGAACTTTGATTTAATTAAGTCAAGTTCAACTCGATTTCATTGAGTTTGAATTCGATAGGCTTTCAATATAAAACTTGAACTCTCGTATTCGAACCAGTTCTGAGTAGCTTGATTTATTTGCAGCCCGCCCCAGTTCTGAGTCACAATCGGGCATTGGTGCCAAAATATTTAGTAATCAGTTTATCATTAAAAGGTTCGGTTGACCCTTAGAAAAATGGCAAGACATACAAAAAATATAGGAATGGTGGAACATCCGACTCTAAGCTAGGCATTCATCAGGATATACAAGATATGTGAGATACGTATTTGCAGTAAGGCAACTACGTGTGCTGACATGCTAGCCAAACCGGGCTTGAAGTTGCAGTTAGGTACCATCGATGCTGCAGACAAAACTAGCTTGAAGTTGCTGTTAGGATTTTCCTTTTTCCCCGAACTCGTTGCGCTAAAACACCGCTTGGTAGATGACTTGATGGGCACCAGCATAACTCATCGTGAAAATTTTAGCAATGTAAATCGCCTTGAGCCTTCTTTTGCAACAAAAACTAGACACAATAGTTGACAAATTTCTTGAAATCAAATGAGAATTTGAAGCTTTGATGAAAAATTTGGTCCACCCCACATTTGCTAATATTATCTGCAAACATAAGAAGTAATTGTTGGATTGTCCTGTATTTTCTTTTCTCCTCGTGTGGAAATTTTGGACTATTGAAAGTAAAGGATAACCCCTTCATACATCTTCCAACTTGGAAAGGAAAAAAGTTATAATTAATCGATTATGAGCAAACGACCCCTAGTGGCATAAAGAAAATGAGTATGATTTGTCATATGACTAAATTCATAAAGATGGCGATACTGTGAATGGATTGATGCAGCCATGAAATTGTGGGTGTGGTAACTGAGGTTGGCGACAAGGTGGAGAAATTTAAGGTTGGTGACAAAGTAGGCGTGGGCGCCCTACTAGCATCATGTCGCAACTGCGACATGTGTGCCCAAGGTCTTGAAGTTTACTGCGCACGAAAGATATTCTCTACCGGCGCAATTGACACGGATGGAAACCCCACACACGGGGGCTTCTGCGATCTCATGGTAGCTGACGAGCACTATGTTATCCGGTGGCCTGAGAATTTGCCTATGGATGCTGGTGCACCACTCCTGTGTGCTGGGATCTCTACCTATAGCCCCTTGAGATATTTTGGACTTGACAAACCTGGAATCCATGTTGGCATTGTTGGCCTTGGTGGGCTTGGCCATTTAGCTGTGAAAATTGCCAAGGCTTTTGGTGCAAAGGTGACTGTCATCAGCACATCCGCTAGCAAAAAGCAGGAAGCTATACAAAAACTTGGTGCAGATGCATTCTTGGTCAGCAGTGACCCTGAGCAGATGCAGGTAATTAGTACCATTGCTATAGGAGAATTGAATGTGTCAGTGTGTGTTTGGAGACTTTAACTTTTTCAAACATTATTTTGTTTGAATGATAAACACACTTATCCGTTCTACTTTTTTATATTCACAATCATATTTTTATCTCATATACATCACGTTATAAAAAAAAAGTGTTACAACGTCATACCAAATCATCTTTTCAAATAATCTCCTATCCACAGTTGTCAAGGGTCTTATATTTCTCATCCTTGAATGAGAGGATTCAGCTGCAACTGTTTGCATTTTCCCTTCCCACTGCGTCCTTTTGGTAATGATATATCAGGTGAGACACAAGCAGTTGTCTGACTGTCATTGATTCATAAACCTTTGAGCAGGCTGCAGTTAGCACTGTGGATGGAATTCTTGATACTGTTTCGGCAAATCACCCGATTGTCCATTTACTCAATTTATTGAAGCCTCAAGGGAAGTTTATAATGCTTGGTATATCTGAAAAGCCACCCGAGCTGCCTACAATTCCTGTCATAATGGGTAAGTTTTTAACAATTTGGCGTTCCCTTTTCGGTTGGCCCAGTAATAAGATGGTGTTTATCTAACTTGCAAAATGAGTGATCAACAGGGAGAAAGACTATTGCCGGGAGTGCCATTGGAGGCATGAAGGAAACCCAAGAAATGGTCGATTTTGCAGCAAAGCACAACATATTAGCAGATATAGAGATCATCCCAATCGACTATGCCAACACTGCAATGGAACGCCTCAAGAAAGCCGATGTCAAGTATCGATTTGTGATCGACATTGGCAATTCACTGAAATCTGCCTAAAATGATTGTTCCATTTTCTTAATCAAGCTAGTATGTGATTTGTTCGAGAATTCAGTTCAACCATTCCATTCAACTCAACAACATACACACTGAAAGTAACTTAAACTACGCCAAAGCTAGAATTGCTAACTCACGAGCTATATATGCATTAAAATATACTCTACTTGCTAGTTGTTTAACGATGCTAAAAATAGTTAAAAGTCAAACAAGCCTCACCAAATCAAAGTTTCAACTTCTTTTTGTTGAAATTTATGTGGGCCAAAAATGTCTGATTGATTATAATTCAACTAATTCTCAATTCAACCATCTTGAAACCTCCGCCTAAAAGTGAAGAGTTGAAGTTGAGTTTCAGACCACCGGAATTTTTTTGTAATCGTGGTGTAATGATGAAAACCTATATCCATCATGAAGTTAATGATTTGGATTCCGAAATGCAATCCAAACAATTCTACGGGAAACGAAACATATAATCAGTAGTGTATTTGGAAAAATTTTCCTAAGACAAACACATTTTATAAATAATATTTTTATTTTTTAATCACACTTTCTCTCAAATAAATTATATTGACTACAGTGGTTATTCTAAAACATTTTTCAAATAATCTTCAATCCAATACGTTATGGAATGTATCCCATAGACTAATTAATTAAGAATCTAAATTCAAAGTTCGAAATAGTAGTGGAGGCCCGGTGCATTTTATCTACAGCCAAAAATTGGACCACCATGCCCCTGGGGAAAGAAATGCAACCTTGGCCAATGTAGGAAAAATCATTTAAAATGTCAATCACATTTTATTAAATAAATTTTTTCCTTCACTTGTTAAATATTAACTTTACATTTCTTACAAATTTAATTTAGTAAGGTCTGATTCCAACCTAAGTTTTGGACTAATTTTTAATCTAAAATCACTATGTTATCAACATGCAGTTATTAGATCCCACTCTTTTAGTAACAAAAACAAATGTAGATTGGATCAAGTTTCACCTTTTTAGGGAAAAATAAATGTATATTGGGTTAAATCCTACATTTTTTAGTGGCAAAATGAATTTGAATCGGATCGTTTATAAAGAGTTATGACTTTATGATGCGGTGGCAGTACTTAAGATTATTTTTTAAGTGGTGATTTTTAATGAAGCAAACAAAGTGGTCTATGGATATTTTTGTCTAGTAAAAGGGCAGCTTAGGGTTTTTAAAAATTTTGTCAATAGCAAAAATAAGGGAGGCAAGTGATTATTTTTAAAATTTCAGGGACACTAACTGATATTAAGAGAAACCTCAGGGGAGGTTTCTGATATTATCCCAAATGCAAAATCTCAGAGCCCAAGCGAAAGGAAGCGAAAAAGGGGGGCAGAGTTTTTTCACCTTTGGTGAAGAAATGGCGAAGTCACCAGAGACAGAGCATCCAGTGGAGGTCTTTGGGTGGGCCGCAAGAGACTCATCTGGGCATCTCTCTCCATTCAAGTTTTCCAGAAGGTACCTAACTGTATACATATTAGGATTTTCAAAGCATATTTCCCTGGTTTTTCTTTTTTTTTTTGGTTTGCTTTTCACTTTCTTGGGAAAATTACGCCAAAATCACACTGTAAAAGTTTGTCATTTTCAAAGCATTTTTTTTTCCCTTTGTTGCCTTCCAAAGTTTGTCATTTTGTAAACAAAAATACATCTCCTTGAGGTAAATAACACTTTGACTCCATCCGAATTTTAGTAGACTAGAATCCTGATTATGTAGCAGATCAGATATGATTCCATACACCAAATGTGAAAGATTAAAAATGAAAAAAGAAGTTATTATCATGATTATTGTCCTTTCTTTTGGGTTTTTTTGGACTTTAAAGTAGTGGACTTGTGATTGTTTGTGATATTGCAGGGCGAATGGTGAGCGTGATGTGCAGTTCAAGGTGTTGTACTGTGGAATCTGTCACTCGGATCTTCATTCCATCAAGAATGATTGGGGCTTTACTTTGTATCCTACTGTACCGGGGTAAGACTGAATTCCAAAGATAATCTTCCGTATAATAGTACAGTTTTCTCTGTTCAGTAACAAAATAGAGATAGGCATGGGATCTGCAGGTAGAGACTATTGTATCGACCTAGATTTGCCCTTTAGTGCCAAAAGATATTACTTGGAATTTTAGAATTTGCACAGTGGCTTTTTTTTTTTTTAAAGACTTATCCTGTCCTTCTGAAATGAAATGTAGGCGGATGGATAAATATGCATACAAAAGGTGAATTTGATAGTTTTTTCCCCCTCAGAATGAATTAATATATTTCTGCCAAAAGTGTATGGGCATATGTGTGCTTATCTTTGCCTTGCCTTTGTGGGCATCAGAAGAAGAAGCCCCAAAAATAATAATTGTTGTAAATATAATCTACCATGGCCTAAGAGTTAAAAGATTTCTTTGCATGAGTAGGTGGCAATGCATAACACATATATGAAAAGAATATTTTAAATGTAATAGAGATTATGTGTCATGCGTCCTCACTGGTCTATTGAATTCGCCATTTTTTTTTCACTCGTGTTTTTGCTTAAATGTATACCGATTCTTTCAAAGTACCAACAAAAATAAGAAGTAAATTGGATTTTCCTGCCTTTTTCAATCATTTCACTTTACTTAAGCTTCTCTAAAGATGGTGATGGAAAAGCTGTTGAAACTGAAAATATGGTCTCCATTTTAAAAGTTTTGACTATCAGAAGTAGATGAGAATCCCTGCAAACGATTTTTTACTTGAAAAAATTACAATCAAGTGATTATGTACAAATGGTCATAAGTGAGCTGTGACAATACAATGAATTGTGATTTTTCATGAAACCAAGTTTAAAGAGATGCTGACCATCTGGATTTGATTGACGCAGTCATGAAATTGTGGGTGTGGTAACCAAGGTTGGCAGCAAGGTGGAGAAAGTTAAGGTTGGTGATAAAGTAGGCATGGGTGCCCTAGGCGCATCATGTCGCAACTGTGAAATGTGTTGCCAAGATCTTGAAGCTTACTGCTCAGAGAAAGTATTCACACATGGCTCAATTGACAAGCATGGAGAACCCACACAAGGTGGCTTCTGTGATCTCATGGTAGCTGATGAGCACTTCCTTTTTTGTTGGCCTGAGAATTTGCCTATGGATGCTGGCGCACCCCTCCTATGTGCTGGGATTACTACTTATAGCTCCATGAGGTATTTTGGACTTGATAAACCTGGTATCCATGTTGGCATAGTTGGCCTCGGTGGGCTTGGCCACTTAGCTGTGAAATTTGCCAGGGCTTTTGGTGCAAAGGTGACTGTTATCAGCACATCTGCTAGTAAAAGACAGGAAGCTATAACAAAACTTGGTGCAGATGCATTCCTGGTCAGCAGTAACCCTGAGCAGATGCAGGTAATTGATCCTACTGCTACAGTAGAATCAGTTATATAAATGGTATTGTGGTTTCGTGTTTGAATGAGATAATTTTATTGTCACTGTCCAGATTGCTCCTTTCCAATTCTTTCTGGCATTGATATATATTGTAGGGGTGAGACACAAGTAATTTTTTAATTGACTTTGAATTCTGATCAATGCACCTTTGATCAGGCTGCAGCTAGTACTATGGATGGTATTCTTGATACAGTTTCTGCAAATCACCCAATTGTCCATTTAATCAATTTAGTGAAGCCTCTAGGGAAGTTTATACTGCTTGGTTTACCTGAAAAGCCACCAGAGCTGCCGATATTTCCCATTATAATGGGCAAGTATATCATGGTTTTGTTTTCCCTTTTCAGTTGAATTTGTCCATCTCCTGCGAGTGATAAGATTGTGTCTAACTTGCAAAAACATGTGATCAACAGGGAGAAAGACAATTGCTGGTAGTGCCAATGGAGGCCTAGAAGAAATTCAACAGATGATCAATTTTGCAGCAGAGCACAATATATTAGCAGAAGTCGAGGTTATCCCAATAGACTATGTCAACACAGCAATGGAGCGACTTGAAAAAGGTGATATCAAATATCGATTTGTCGTCGACATTGGGAATTCATTGAAATCAGCTTAAGATGTTCACTTTTTTAAAGTATTGATATCTCAAAGAATCGTAGGATTTGTGGAGTGTCTAGCCTTATTTTTCAGTGATTTGTGACGGAAGATGTTTGTTTTGTCTATATTTATTAGGATCATTTTTTTTTTCTTCACTGAATACCTATTAGCTAGGTTGACGATATGAATATAATCCAAATTAACACCATGGCATAAAAAACTACTCCTTGAATTCAAATTCTCAATTCACCTCAACTGCAAAGAATCAGCTCGAAAAGCAGAACAGTTATCTACTGATCCCCTTTCTGCGCTCTCTTCGAAAACATATAATTCAGCAAGCAATGCAAAATCCCAAGCATGAGGGCTATTGGGGACTTGGATGAGAGACTTGTTGAAGCACTACGATAAGGGTAAGGATATACCCGGGGAGGAAAGGGGATTGGTGGCTTGGGGACTTTGCCCAGCACTCAACCACTATTGGGCAATAGTGCAGAAATTGAACCAACTTTGATGTGTAGTCTATAGCCGGCCTTGCATTGGGCAGGAAAGCCGCTGACTTGGTGGTAATCACCGGCTGATATGAAACTGGTCGAGTCATTTCCAGAGTTGTATGTGGCAATTGCAAATTTTGCTGTGCAGGAGTTTGTGACATTCATCAATTAATTAGAACATTCATCAATTAATCATTGCAATCTTTATTACTTAGTCTGTTCCGTTGTCTTCTGCTAAATTGATGGCCCTACTCCCTCCCACGTGGTAAAGCTTAGAAACGTCGACTAGTTCCACATGTTTGATATTTTCCTCGAAGTTGCTTCCTCGTTCTGCTCTGCTCCTGTATTCCTCTTCCCTACATAAAAAAGCCACCCAACTATTTGCTCTTTCATCACCAACGTTTTCTTCAAGCTCTAAATTGATAGGATCTGACCAGCTTCCTTCTTTTCTGCTCTCTTTCTCATCTAGTCTTGAAGAGAGAGAGAAGTCCAACCAATATCTACCTCCCTAGTGTCTACACATAAGCAAAAACCACTGCAAGTTCCTTCAATCTGTTCCCCGGTTTCTTGGGTTTGCAATTTGAAGACGAAAAATGGCGAAGAAAATGATGCACATGAAGTCATGGATGGAGGTTGCACCATCTCCTTCAGTTCTTCCGTTGAAACCTTCTCATTCTCCTAAGCTGGAGACCATCAGAGAGGATAGAGCTGAAGGGCGCGACGACAACGACGATGGATCGTGATTATGGGTGTGGTGCCTTCCCCTTTTCTTATTCTGACAACCTTTTCTGGTAGCAGAAGGTTTGCTCGGCCTAAGTCTTATGTACATAGTCAAGAATATGGAATTATGTAAGGTAGCTTGCTCTGATTAGTACAGTACGATCATAATCTAGATTTTAGAGATTAGAGACATTAATTCTCAATAAAATTGTCCAATCTCTGATTTACTATTAACTCTCAAGATCTCTCTCTTTTAATTTATCATTTGCTCGTGCGTTCCTAACATGGCACTTTGGCAAGGGGAAACATTGCTGAGAGAAGGATTTTGCCGTGTTTGAAAATAAAGCAAAACAGGGTTGAATATATTTTTCAATCACTTTTTTAACAACTTACATATATTATATCAAAAAAGTGCTGCCGTACAAACTTTGTTCATGCCTCTTGAAAAGTGAAAACAACGATTCAAGAAAAGTCTAAATTTCAATTTCAAGCAATCAAGTACTTGGGGCAGCCACGAGAGTATTTCCAATGTCAATGACAAATCGGTATCTAACATCTCCCTTCTCAAGACGTTCCATTGCTTTGTTAACATAATTCGCAGGAATGACCTCAACATCTGCAGTGATATTGTGCTTTGCTGCAAAATCAATCATCTCTTGAGTCTCCTTTATCCCCGCAGCAGCAGATGATGCAAGCATTTTTCTCCCTGTCATCAATTATATATAGGATCGAATCAAAGGGCATAAATTTTTTTTTTTTTTGAAGATAATTGAATTTCATTGTTTTAATTCACAAACCAATCATGAGGGGAAAGATGTCCACTTCGAGTGGCTTATTCGGTGCCCCAACAACAACAAGCTTTCCATGAGTTTTGAGCAGACCAAATAATGGCATGACCGGATGAAAAGCAGATACTGTGTCAATTATACCATCCAATGTGCCAGTGGCCTCCTGTCAGACAAATTAATATATCCTATGTCAATTGATGATTTTGAAGAAATTTATAATTTTTCTAATTTAGTGTTGTGACATTAAAAAAAAAAAAAAACGACGACGACGACATTGAGAGGCATGGTTTCTATTTACAAGTTGTAAAATTAGAGTAAAAAAATCCATGTCTATAAAAAGGGGACAGGAAGCAATTTTTTATGGTGAAAATGATTTACAAAATTTCCTTCCCAAGTCTCAGCATGCTGGCATAGGAGGGTAATTTATGTCATCACCTGCATTTGCTGTGGATCAGTGCTGACCAAAAACTTGTCAGCTCCAAGACGATTGATGGCTTCCTCCTCCTTCCTAGCTGAGGTGCTGATGACAGTTACAGTGAGCCCCCAAGCCTTGGCAAATTTTACTGCCACATGGCCCAAACCACCAAGTCCCACAACGCCCAGATGGCTTCCTGGTTTGTTCAACCCATAATACATCATTGGACTGTATACAGTAGAGCCGGCACAGAGAAGCGGAGCACCGCCATCAAGAGGGAGGTTCTCCGGCCAGCGAATTGCGAAATGCTCGTCCACCACCATCTCATTGGAGTATCCTCCATGAGTAGGCGCTCCATCTTCGCCAATGGAGAGGTAGGTCATGATGTTCTTGGGACAATAAGGCTCCAAATCATTTGAGCATTGCTCGCACGAGCGGCATGACCCAACAAAGCAGCCCACCCCAACTTTATCTCCGACTTTGAATCTTGTCACCTGTTTTCCGATTTCGGTCACAATTCCAGCAATTTCATGCCTGCTCCCAAAAAAAAAAAAAAAGAATTAAATTAAGGCTAGAGCAGCCTAATAATGAAAAGTGACTGAAATTGTTTATAAAACTACTCATCAGTAAAACGATCTTGGAAAGAGGTTAATTTTAGTTCATTAAGAAAATTAAACAAGATATATTCCGCATAGTTTACTTTTTGCTTTTTACTATAAGCGAGAAATCTTGAAACCGAAACATCTCATTTATATTTACAGTGCTTTCCTCCTCCATACTATTCAATCCATCCCCCCTCCGCAAGCACAGTTAACTTGTCAAGGATGAACAAAAGCATTTGATGACAAGTTGACATGAATGTCCTACCCAGGTACAAGCGGGTATATAGGCAAGCCCAAGTCACCTCTTGCAGCACCGAGGTCTGTGTGACAGATTCCACAGAACAGCACTTTGAATCTAACATCCTTGGCACCGGTTGCCCTACAATTCATCCACATTAAATTCTTCTTGCCACGTTAAAATTACGACAAACAAATAATTGCTAGATAACAAGAAAATAAATGGTTTCTTCACAACCATGTGCCTTGCAAATTTTTCTCGAAATGTAATGCAACTCAGTATTTTTTCCAATAAATAGAAACCAGCATGAAAGATTTGACTAGATCTTGTACTAATAAAATACCAATTGAACCAGTTTGTTCATTTGACATCGACACAAGGCCAGAAAAGGCCAGGTATATAAGATTTAACCTTCTTGTGAATTCAAAGGGAGATAAGATGCCGGAGGTGTCTCTTGCCGCCCATCCGAATGTCTTAACCCCATCCTCACCGGCCATCTCTGTCACTTTTTTTTTTTTTTGTGGGATATCTTCGATATGACTATCTATATTGGCTTAGTAATTCTCTGAGAAAGATTATCTTCCGGCGTTGCTTAAATACTCTGAGGACTGAGGAGTGAGTAAACACTGAAGTTTGGAAAGCAACCAATCGGGTTGAATTCAATAATAATAGTAGTGTAATTTAATCTTTTCCATAGATTTTTGCAATAGAGACAAGTGATAGCAATTAACTAACCATTTGGATATTTTATACAATCTTGTAACGGGATTTGCTTCAATATGTGGCGGCTTCGATTTATATAAGGTTTCCGTTCGAACTAATTGCCCACGATTGGGTGGATTTTTTGCATTGTTTTTCTGGTCCATAGCTCAGCATGACCGTTGCCCTGACTTCACCGTGGCTTCACAGTTGTACAAGTACTGCTCCACTGTATAAGTTGCATGGATATGATCATTGATAAATGATAACGAGTCAAATATATGTAAATGTTACTATTTGTTATGAAACTAATAAAATAAACTCCCAAAGTAGGGATTGAAATAGTAGAGTGAGAAGAAGAGATATTATTATATTTACTGATCAAAGTACTTCCAGGTTTCAAGGTTACAAATGAAGTAGGATACACCCCTATATATAGGTGATCCAAGATCAAAGGTACATGAACCCTATTAAATACAAATACATGAATTTAGTACATCAAGTACATCCATAAATGAGTTCATCCAATGTACCAATGAATCTAGGGAGAATACATGTGACTATCATCTTGAGAATACAAACGGACATCTTCATCTTGTAATCCTTCTTGAGAATATCAACGGACAGCCACATCTTAGAGAATATCAACGGACATCCACATTATTTCATAACACTCCCCCTTGGATGTCCATGACACAAAGAATATGCCTCGTTAAAACCTTACTAGAGAAAAACCCAGTGGGACAAAAACTCTAGTGAAGGAAAAGAGTACACTATTCTTGTGTAATAAATTCTCCCCCTGATGCAAACATTATATGAGATCTTTCAGCCGACGCATACCAATATTCTTCACCAATTTCCCAAATGTAGCAGTCGGCAAAGCCTTGGTAAACAAATCTGCCAAATTATTATCCGATCGGATTTGTAGCACATTAATCTCACCATTCTTCATTCCAACGTCGTCTTGTAGGCGAGGAATTAAATCTTGCTAATAAATCCACAGCAAATGATATATCTGGTCTTGTACAATTAGCAAGATAATAAGCGCACCAAATGCACTGAGATATGGTACTTCAGGACCAAGTATCTCTTCATATTCCTCTTGTGGCCTAAAGGGATCCTTATTAGGATTCAATGATCTGACAACCATTGGGATACTTAATGTATGTGCTTTATCCAGACGAAATCGCTTTAATACCTTCTGGGTATAAGCAGGTTGGTGGATAAAAATTTCACTCTCTAAATGCTCAATTTGTAAACCAAGACAGAATTTTGTCTTTCCAAAATCTTTGATCTCAAATTCTTTCTTCAAATATTTGACAGTCTTTTGGATCTCTTCAGGAGTTCCAATCAAATTGAGATCATCAACATATATCGCAATAATCACAAAATTTGACCCATTTTTCTTGATAAAAACACATGGACATATTGGGTCATTGATATAACCTTCTTTAGTTAAGCATTCATTGAGGCGGTTATACCACATACGTCCAGATTGCTTAAGCCCATACAAAGACTTTTGTATTCTAACAGAATACGCATCTCTAGGATTTGATTTACATGCTTCAGACATGTTGAATCCTTCAGGGATTCTCATGTAAATATTATTTTCAAGATTCCCATACAAATAAGCAGTGACAACGTCCATCAGACGCATATCAAGTTTTTCATGCACTGCAATACTCATAAGATATCTAAATGTGATCGTATCCACTACAGGTGAATACATTTCATCATAATCAAATCCAGACCTTTGTGAAAAGTCTTGGGCTACAAGTCTTGCTTTATATCTCATAATTATCCATTTATATCCAACTGGTCTTTACACCTTTAGGTGTTTGGACTTCAGGTCCAAAAACATTCCTTTTAACCAGTGAATCTAATTCAAATTGTATCGGCTTTTTCATTTTGGCCAATCATTTCTATGCCGACATTCATCAACCGATCTAGATTCATGATCCTCATCAACTTCTATAATATCAAGTGCTACATTTTATTAGGCTCCAATTAACTTTTCTATAATTTCATTCTCTTCAGGAGTTGGCTCTTCGGGAGCTGGCTCTTCAGGAGCGACCTCTTCAGGAGGTTAAATTTTGTCATGACATTTATTTAATCTCCGGAGATATTTGAAATCAATGTATACCTTATATAGGTAGGCCGGCCTTTATCTGTAGCACTTGTACATGTCCTTCAGGGACGTCGATTTTAACAAGAGTATTTCCTGCAGGAATTGTTGATTTGATAACTCTTCTGGAGTCGATAAATATAACTTTCTTCAAATGAAGAATTTCTTGAACTTCTAGTTCACATTGTTTTGTATGAGGATCGAGGAAATCCAATTGTTCAAATGATTTCCTTTCGGTTGATCTTTTCCTCCCCCTAATGTCGGGATAGATCACTCATCAATAGATCATTCATCAATATTTTACGATATTTAATCGTAAAAGGTGATGCATATCCGACATCAATTTCTTTTTTGGAGCCATGTATAATATAAAGAGGGGTATGTATAAATACTTGTCGACATTCAAATACGCTCATATATTCATTGGGATCAGTAAACTTCTGGTTTACTGCAGGTGATGATTATAAAGCAAATGAGAATGAAGATAACTATATCGATAACCATTTCACCCTCGAATGATTAATATGATATAATCAACCTTTATCTCACTTGACTTTTATTATTATCTCATTCAGTGTCTCGGATAAATTTCTTTGTGACATGGGAGAGAGTAGTGCAATATTTATGATAATTTTAATTCCTTCAGGGAGAAATGGAATGGCTCTTCCGGAGCTCTCAATTAATTTTGCACTACGACTGATGGTATCAACATTTGTCTCTCCCATCTCCAAAAATATCTTTTATTTGTCAATATAGTGTGCATAAAAGCACTACTAATGAGACAAAAGTTATCATCACCATTATTTGATTCCAAATATTTGGCATCCATTTCTTCTTCAGGAAGAAAATAAATGAAACTAAATATTGATAAAAGATAGAGAATAGACATATGCAAAGTAAATAGATAAAACTAACAACATACCAAACAACATACCAAAGTAATAGACATATGCAAAGTAAACAAATCAAACAAGTAGACAAATATTAAATATATGATCATTTTGCATCTTCAGGATGCTCAAAGAAATCGGCAATATCCAGGTGTGTCATGTCAGCATCATCATCATCATAAGCATCCTTTTGGTCGATAAAATTTGTCTCGACATCTTTGTCCTTCTTTTTCAATGATGCTTGATAGAGGTCAACAAGATGCTCAGCCGTACGACAGGTACGGGACCAGTGACCTTCCATACCACATCGGAAGCACTTTTCTTCATAAACTTTCTTTTTTCCCTCTTTCGGATCGTAGTCATTTTCTCTGTCTTGAGAAATATTTTGTTGCTTGTCACGGTGATAATTTTCACGGGGCACAAATCTACTACGATCACGTCCACGGCCACGCCCACGTCCACGGCTTCTTCCACGGCCACCTCTACGGCCACGTCCACGACCAGAATTTTGAAATTGAGTCACATTCGCTTCAGGGAATGGACTTGCACCAGTTGGTCGGGACTCATGATTTTTCAGCAATAATTCATTATTTTGTTCAGCCAACAAAAGACATACAATAAGTTCAGAATATTTCTTAAATCCTTTCTCTCTATATTGCTGCTGCAGGAGCATATTAGAGACATGAAAAGTAGAGAATGTCTTCTCTAACATATTTTCATCAGTGACTTTTTCGCCACACAATGATAATTGAGAAGTAATTCTGAACATGGCTGAATTATATTCGTTGACAGATTTGAAATCTTGTAGTCGTAAGTGAAGCCAATCATATCGGGCTTTTGGAAGAACGACCAACTTCAGGTGGTCGAATCTTTCTTTCAAATCTCGTCAAAGGATAAGAGGATCTTTGACAGTAAGATACTCTACTTTTAGTCCTTCATCTAAATGACGACGAAGGAAAATCATGGCCTTAGCACGGTCTTGGTTTGAGGCATCATTCTCATCAACAATAGTATTACCAAGACCCATTGCCTCAAGATGAATTTCAACATCCAAAACCCACGATAAATAATTTTTTCCAGAAATATCAAGAGGTATGAACTCTTGTTTTGTGAGATTAGTCATAAGAATATGTAATAGATTTGTAGGAAAGAATATTACCTTGATAAGTAGTCAAAAGTTGTTCGAGCAGAACCTTGACAGCGTCTCGTGCTTTTCCTTCGCTCAAGGTAGAGACTCGTGCTGATAACGTGTTATGAAACTAATAAAATAAACTCCCAAAGTAGGGATTGAAATAGTAGAGTGAGAAGAAGAGATATTATTATATTTACTGATCAAAGTACTTCCAGGTTTCAAGGTTACAAATGAAGTAGGATACACCCCTATATATAGGTGATCCAAGATCAAAGGTACATGAACCCTATTAAATACAAATACATGAATTTAGTACATCAAGTACATCCATAAATGAGTTCATCCAATGTACCAATGAATCTAGGGAGAATACATGTGACTATCATCTTGAGAATACAAACGGACATCTTCATCTTGTAATCCTTCTTGAGAATATCAACGGACAGCCACATCTTAGAGAATATCAACGGACATCCACATTATTTCATAACACTATTATTATTATTTTTTTTTTTGGGAAAAGTTTACTTCTTTATATTCAATTCTGTACATTCTGGATGTACTTATTCTACCAAGGAGGATCTATTGCGTCCAAAAGATAACCAAACAAATTCTTCTTTGTTAGAAAACTGTAGTAAATAACAAAACTATACTAGACAAATACAGAGACTTTGAGGCGTGAAAGCACTTTCCTTAAGGTGTTATTTGCTTCTATTAGACAAATTACCTCTAAGATACAACAAAATCTAAGAACTATCAAATGAAAAGTAAAAAGTGATTTAATTCTGTCGATATCCTACTATTTAAAAGGATTGAAGCACCTGTTTACCTCTGATTGACACCCTATCAGAAAGCCTCAAGGTGTCCCAAGTGCCCAAGAGTCCTTGTCAAGATTTTATATATCTTGAAATAAGTTTCCCACCAAACTTTACCTCCAAACTAATATCTTGGAACAAGTTTGTAAAGGAATAGGACAATGACTCATATATAGGCAACATGCACTTTATCCTCTTTCAACGTGGGACAATGGATTTCAACATACTCATTACAAACTATTACCAACATTCTTTTCCTCAAAGAATCGCAAAATGAAGAAAAAAACTCAATTGCTGGAAAACCCCTTAATGCAGTCAAGTGCTTGGGGAGGCAAGGAGGGTATTTCCAATGTCAATGACAAATCGGTATCTAACATCACCCTTCTGGAGACGCTCCATGGCTTTGTTAACATAGTCCATGGGAATGACTTCAATATCTGCAGTGATGTTGTGTTTTGCTGCGAAATCAATCATTTCTTGAGTCTCCTTCATTCCCCCGACTGCCGAACTTCCAAGCATTTTCCTCCCTGCAATTAATCAACAAAATTTTAGATGAAATATGTAGGAAATAACATTGCAGAAAATTAAATACCAAACATTTATTTCAAGTTGTATTGTACGAACCGGCTATTAGGGGATAGATGTCTAACTCTAGTGGTTTATTTGGTATGCCAACCACAACAAGCTTGCCATCATTTTTGAGTAGGCTAAATAAGGGCATGACAGGATGAAAAGCAGATACTGTGTCAATAATGCCATCCAATGTATCCCTCGCAGCCTGCAAGATAAGTTTGTAACAAGTCTTATGTCCCCCTCCAACATTCTCTTAAAAATTCTTGTAGAATCGAAAATGAGGTTTTCGTTTTGTTACATCATCAAATTTTAAGTAACTGCATTCAATTTCTTTAAAAAAAAAATATTCCAATTGTGTCAAATTTTTCATTTTTGGAATAAAAGATGTTGGCGGCCATAATTTGTAATTAATTGGCACTAATTAGTCGCACGGACATGTAGCTAAAGAGTAAAGACATAACCATTGTGCATGCGTCTAATTCGTACCCTTTAATTATAGATTATGACCACCAACATCTTTTTCTTTTTTCTAATTTTTTTTTTTCAAAATTTAGCCGTTGCTATTGGCGTGAATGAATTCCAGTAATAATTTATCAAAGCCACTCAATTGGACTAAATGTACTTAGAAATTAAAACAATTTGGACTAGATTTGCTTTTATTCAAACTTTGAGAACTAAAACCACTGATGACCCAAATATTTGGTACTAAAACTACAATTTTCACTTTTTGTGTGTGCGTAAAACAAAGACTATAGTGCCAAAATCATTTAACTAAGATCGAAATTTATAGAGACTCGAAAATTAGAAAGCTTTACCTGCATTTGCTCTTGATCAGTGCTAACCAGAAAAAAGTCTGCTCCAAGATTTCTGACGGCTTCTTCTTTCTTACTAGGTGAGGTACTGATAACTGTCACTTTAAGGCCCAAAGCCTTAGCAAATTTTACTGCCACATGACCCAATCCACCAAGCCCTACAACTCCCAGATGGGTTCCAGGTTTGGAGAATCCGTAGTGCATCATAGGACTATAAACAGTGATACCAGCACACAGCAGCGGAGCACCACCATCAAGGGGGAGATTTTCTGGCCATCGAATTGCAAAATGCTCGTTCACCACCATCTCGTTAGAGTATCCTCCGCGGGTATGAAATCCATCATTGTCAACTGAGTTATAGGTCGGGATGACTTTGGGGCAGTAAGGCTCTAAATCATTTGAACACGTCTCGCATGAGCGGCATGATCCAACCATGGTTCCAACCCCAACTTTATCTCCAGCTTTGAACTTGGTTACCTTGCTTCCCACCTCGGTCACCATACCAACAATTTCGTGCCTGCTCAATCCAAAAAAACACAAGAAATATTTGGCAAGAATAAAAGAAAAATTAACTCAGGAATCTACTGATTCTGACTAAGTTGATAGAAACATGTCCAGTTGCCATTGGCACTTTGGCCGACGAGGAGGATGTCTTTACCCTGGTACAAGTGGGTACATTCCAACGCCGAACTCATCCTTGGCTGCGTGAAGGTCAGTGTGACAGATTCCACAGTACAGAACTTTCAATCTCACATCCTCCTCCCCAGTTGCCCTGCAAATAACACAGATCAACTTGCATTAGTTAAGAATAACAACTAAAATAAGTCAAATGGAAATTCTACTTTTTGAAAGAAAATTACAATTTAAACTTGGACAGAGTTTCGGTAAACAGCTACAAAAATCATGTTAGTTCCCGGATAACTTGAAGTTGTTTCACGTCGGTTTGAAAGAGAAGAGCGTACGTTCTAAATACCTACCTCAGCCATTGGACAGTGCATCAAACTATTTTGATACCTTCTAATAGAATCTGGCTGACGCTAACTATTAATTTTGTAGAATCACAGAACAAACTCAGAATAAAAGTTTAAGATATGAAGATTGAAGAGAACGTGACAGTGCATGAGGAAGCCAGCTCATTTCTTATATCGATTCGAATGAAATGTACATTGTTTATATGTAATGCACCTTCTGGTGAACTCGAACGGGGAGAAGATGCCGGAGGGGTCTGTAGCTGCCCATCCAAAGGTCCTGACTTGATTCTCCCCGGCCATCTCAGTCTCGAATTTTGCCTCCTTTCTTTTGCGGTTGCTATCGCTTTATGTCTAATTGTGTCTCAAACATCGCCCCGCTGCAACGTTTATATAGTACGAGGAGTAGAGGCTAAAAGGCATGCGCGGAGGGAGTGCGGGCCAAGTGGGCAAGGCGGCAGCCGCCCCCTTTCGAGATTTTTTCTTTTGCATGTTTTAAAATTTTGACAATTTTTTTATCGAAAGTCTTTCTTTTGCGCCCATTAAAATTTAGATAAAATTCCTTTCCCCTGTACCTAGCTATTGGTTATGAAAATTTTAAACATTTATTTAGTTTTGAATATTTTTGACCTTGCAGTATTATCAGTTGATTACTTCTTACCAATTGTTTCAGATGGCAAAATTGTGTCGTTTTTGTTAAGAAAAATATCTTATTAGCTAAGTTGTGTACGCCTTTTAATTAAATATTTAACTTTGTTTTTCATGATCGATTTGTCAGATTTCAAAATTAAGTGCTTCACTCTACATTCATATGATCTTTTATATGTAAAACAAGAAAACTGATGAAAACGCATGTTTTAGAAATTCTCTTCTTAAACATCTAAAACCAACATTTAACTAGTACTGTTATCTCTTAATTCGCTTTCTTTTTCCGTTTTGAGATGTGATTGCTCTCCAATGTCTGTAATTAGATAAAAGTTAAGCTATATTTTGTCGCCGTAGAATTGCAAGAATAAGAAGATGAGGGATTCAGTAGCGCCATTCATTTAATGTGCAAGTTCAAATTTTGATTTATTTCACAACCAAAATATATAATTTTCTTATTATGTTTCATTAAGTTAAGTGTTATTATTATTTTGTCAAAAGGCAAAGTGATATGAAGGAACTTGTTAATATAGAAATTCAGAAGAGTCTAAAAAATAATTAGCATGTAATCCATAATTCTAAAAAAAAAAAAAAATGACACACACAAAATAATAATTTTCTACACATGTATAGCTGCCCATCCTCCCTGATAATCCTGGCTCTGCCATTGGTAAAAGGTCAGGAAGCTGTTTGGTAAAAGAAGCGCAAGTTGTAGGAAAATCAGTCTCGATTGTCTGCTTTGCAAAAAAGAGTTGAATATCTGATTGGCAATATTAATCTCAAAAATATGTTTTCCTTTTTGTCCTCTAGAAAATTTCCACCTTTTTCATTTGGTTTCCTGTTTTTGCCCTGTTGTACCGGTAAGTCGCCCGGTGACCCTTATTTTGGTCCTTTTTTATTTGAGCACTTTGGTCTTCTTGTTAAAGATGTTTGAATATTGAACTCTGCATCTCAATTTAGCTATCAATGTAACTTGAACAATAGTGACTTTAAAACCATTGAGTAATTATAGTCAATACAGTTAAACCAAATGAACTATACTTGTAATATTTGTCGTACATTTCTACCATCAAGATTAATTTTCTTGAACCCTATCATTTTTTTTATTTCTACAAGAGAGGAAAATTATAAAACACTTTGAATTCAAAATATTCAAAATTTTTGGTAATCTAAGTGGCTGAAAAGATATCTAAGAGAGCTCTTCTTGCTGTCCAAGTCTTTTGTAGCGAAATTCGCTTTTACTTTGTGGGAGTGGGTTCTACCATCTTGTGGGTTCTACTTCTACCACGGATGCATGCACATTTGTAAATCGACATCTCATCTTCTGAAACGATTGCAGTTCGATTCATCCATCCCACTAACATTATTATTATTACCTTTGACTCCTTGTAATCAAAGGATGCAATTTTACAATGACAGGGCATATTAATTTAATTAGTTTCCCAAAGGAATATATAATGGCATGAAAAGTTTCAGTAGAATTTACAGAGCAGAAACACTTGAAATAGTAAATGTTATCTCACAATTTTCATTTCCCAGAACTCTCAGTCAACCATTTTCTGAAATTTTTAAATGGAATTAATGATTATCTAGTACTAGAAATAAACAACTAACAGTCTACGTAACTGAAGGTGATTGTGTATTTGTTTTCTACCAAAAAATAGATTGATGGCTGGTGCATTATTAGTCCGGTTTTATTTTTCTTATCTCAACTTTCAAGCTCAGCCTTTTTGTTTTTGTTTTTGTGTTTGTGCCTAACATTGAAGCCTAGGGTTGTTTCTTGATGGGAAAAGTAGTTAACGGGCGTACTTTAAATATCGAGACGGTAAGAAAAAATTGATTGTCATCGCGTATTTGGCAACTATAACCTGTTTATTAACAAATAGATGAAATAATTATTGTATTAATGAACAGTTGTATGAATCACTTCTGAAATTATTTTCTTGACTAGAGCTTGTTTATTATTGATTTAAATTTAATTTGCTTATGTTTGATTATTTTTATTTACGTTGATTGTTTAGTTTTAATACTCCAAACCCCCTAATTAACTACTACTGGAAAAAATAAATAAATTATCCAATTCCTGAGGAAACGACGCTACTTACCACTATACTCGAATTTAAGTTTTTAGAGTAGAAATTTTAAATTTAATGATTTGACACCCATCAAATTTTGGCACCGTCCAGAAGATGGTGATAGGGTCTTGACGGTACTAGTTCAAAACTATTGACTGTCTTGACTCTTGAGCAGGAAAATAATTGAGAGGGCCCAAGTTTCCCCCATTGAAAGTTGTTTTCTTTTTTAATTGTTTTTAGCGTAAGTCTCCTACTTACACTCCCGCTCCCTCAAACTATCCAATCGATCACTTTCCTCCTACCACATTGAAAGTGAGAGAGAAAAATGAATGCAATATATGCTTGAATCCATTGAATGATTAATAATTCAGGTTTGACGGGCCATCTCTAAAATCTGGAGAATTGATTGTTTCATTGAACAAGAGCCACCTCTGTCCTTGTGAAGGCTTTAAGAGCTGATGAATGAGAGAGGACCCTATGGGAGAGGAAAAGGAATGAAATGTATGCTTGGCCCCTTGGACTATTACTAACTTGGATCAAGGAAAGCACAAATCATTTATAGCTCCAGAAATTGGTTAAATCTCCCCATTTGACAAGCTTGAAACTGAATTGAAGAAAAGCTGACTGAGAATTCAACACATAATAGTTAGTATTTCATTTTCAGCTTAGTGAGCTGCAAAGTGCAAACCAATACATTATTAGTCAAGCAAAACCTCGTGAATGAACTTTGAGCATGTCTCGAAAAATAAATAGTTGTTCATGCCTTGAAAAATGAAAACAAAGTAGAAAAGTCTCGGTTACAATTTCAAGCCATCAAGTTCCTGGGGCTGCCTCAAGAGTATTACAAACCGGAACCTACCATCTTCCTTCTCCAGACGTTCCATTTCTTTGTTAACATATAGTTCCATAGGAACAACTTCTGCAGTTGTATTGTGCTTTGCTGCAAAATCAATCATTTCTTGAGTCTCCTTTATCCACCCCCGCCCCCCACAACGGCGGATGATCCAAGCGTTTTCCTTCGTGCCATCATCAATTATGCTTCGAATCATCAAGCCGTGGCACATGGCCCAGCCCACCAAGGCCCACAACACCCACTTGGTTTCCTGATTTGTTCAGCCCACAGTACATCACGGGACTGTAAACGGTAACAGCGGCAAGGAGTAGCGGAGCACCACCATCAGGATGGAGGCTCTCCGGCCAGCAAATCGCGAAATGCTCATTCACCACCATCTCACTGGACTATCCTGCGCGGGTAGGATTTCCATGTTCATCAACGGCGAGATCGGTCATGATCCTCTTGTGACAATAAGGCTCTAAATCGTTTGAACATTGCTTTGCAAGAGCGGCTTTATCCAACAAAGCAGCCCACCCTAAGCTTGTGTCCAACTTTGAGCTTGGTTCCCCTGCTCCCTGCATCCATAACTTTTCTAACAATTTCATGTCTTTTAGGGTGTGAACGTGATGATGATCATTACTTCAAACTCCTTAATCATGAAATCTGATTCTGGAAATAAAATTGGCTTGAAACACATTTCGGCACAATTTTCCACGTAAAGAATTTATACGTGGGGAACGGAAGCATGTTTCTATGGAAAATATCAAGATTACGGATCTAATTTTGAGAGTTACAAACTTTTGTAAACCATTAATGGTGTTCTATCATGAATCAATCTCTCAATTTAATTCTAACCTTTAGCGATACACCCACCCCTGAAAATCATCGCGTCTATTGTCCTTCTACAAAGCTTATGGGAGATCCTTGAGAAGATTAATGTGAATTTGAGGTTCAATGACACATTTTTACCTAAAAAGGAAAAACGTTTGACTCTCTTTTGTAACTGAACTTGGGGAATTCACATATCATACCAAGCAATCACAGGAAACTTTCCTGCCGCGCATTTTACTACTTCCCTTTTCAATAAGTTATAATTTCGAAGGAAAAAAAAAAAAAGAAATCCGGTTACTTTTCAAACTTAAAAGAGCCAATCACAACTTTAAAAAATGTAATCTATTTTAAAAATTTTGAGCACCAATACAAATAGATTTACTCCTCAAGCTAGACAACAAATTTTTTTTCCTTTTAACAAGAATGCTCATTTAGGATAAGAAACCATTTATTTGACAAGAATGGCCTACCCTGGTACAATTGGATATGGAGTATGGCCAAAGTCATCCTTGGCTGAGTGAAGGTCGGCGTGGCAAATTCCGCAATAGAGCACCTTAAATCTAACATCCTCCTCTCCAGTTGCCCTACCAATATTCCGGACTAGTGTCAGTAAAACATCACAAATGAATAAAATTTTTTTTTTTGGTAAGAATATAATGTTTTACATACATTCCTAATATTCACGATATATATGACAAAATAATTTTCTCTAGGGCATAACCAAAATTTAATTCAAATGCAACTTCTTAAACGTAATTAGCTCCTTCAATGTAACCACGAACTAGTGTACTATATACGTACCTTCGGGTGAATTCGACGGGAGAGAAGACGCCGGAGGTGTCTCTAGCTGCCAATCCGTAGGTCTTGACCGCATTTTTTCCGGCCATCTTCGTTAGTGTTTTGCAGCTAAGATGTGTGTTTTGGGTTGGTAATGTGTGCAATTGCTTCACTGAAATGGATTGCCTAGGCCTGGTTTAAATACTGTGAGGAGTAAGGAGTTAAAGACTGAAAAATATTTCTAGAGTTGGAAAAGTATCCAACGATTAATCTTGGGCTTGTAAAAGAAGAAACATGAAAAATACCAAATCAACCTAATCAAGTACAGATGCATTTTCTTCTTGGATTTATTCTGGGGTATAAAGATTGTTAATAGTTGAGAGAAATTTGTAGGAGATATCAGTACTAATTAATGACTAAGGCTGTGACGAACGTGGTGAGGTTAAGGTTTGCGATTCAGCCTTAATAGAAAGCTTTCATATACTTCTTCTTGGTCGTGTTTTATTCTCTTGCACTGTAGTTTGTGGAGTCAGTCTATCAAAGAATTTTCAAACCAGTAATTTTAAAACGAGAGAGCAGCGAACTTTAAATCGCCTCGTGCGATGGACTGTAGTTAGTTTTGCCTAGTAATCAAGTGCATTACTTTTCAAAAGAAAAGAAAAAGAAAGTGCGACTCACAAAAATTATATACACTAATGTATAGGTACTAGAGGAGGATGTTTGTAAATTTTATCATGCTTTTTTCTCTTGAGATTTATTATGTATTTCAACCTACAAGTTATTTCTGTTTTACTCCTAGAAGACCCTGTAAATAAATTATAGAACAATTCTAGGTTTATAAAGTTTTGGCAAAATCCGTCCGAAAAAAGCGACCAAACATATATTTACCAGAGTATTTTTGTTGCGAGCTTCACTTAACCTTCTTGTACATGGCGGCATAAAAATGTATTCCTCTCACTTTTACTTGCTGTGATAAGCAATGAGCTCATGAACTCTCTCTCTCTCTCGGTTGTAATAGCTGATGAATGACTTCATTCGTGAGCTATAAACCTCCAATGCCATAGCAACTCTTTTTTTTGTCGCGAGGGAAGGAGAGTGGCTCAAAGAACCCTATACCATATTCATTTGTAAATGGGTAAATGACTTATTACCTCCTATGGTTTTGTCTAATGCCAGATGACCCTCCCTAAGATTTTAAAATAACCACATAATCGAAAATAGACGGAATGCACAATCAGTTACTGCATTTATATCAAACATGCTTTAAAAGCGCATGAGATAAAATTTTAATATTCACGTAACTCTCTTATGATTTGTATAAATATTCACTTTACTCTCGTGGCTTTTGCATTTATCCGTGCAATCTCCTTATGCATTATGCAAGGTGGTTAAGCCGTCGATTGATTTAGTATTTAAGTAAGGGCACTATTGATATTTCAACTAACAATATTACATAGGTTATTTTCCGTCTAGTTCCACTTTACACAAAACCATAACGGTGCAATGGATATTTTGAAACATTAGGGGGAGTCATGTGGCAATGGACAAAACCATAGGGGGATTACAAGTAATATACCCTTTGTAAATCAAATTATGATATATTAAAGTAATTTGAGTTCTATTCCAGAACCCGGCTAATATTATTATAGCCTTTGATTTTGTTGCAACCACAGGATGGAATTCCACAAAGTAGTTAATATTAATGTATTTAGTTTAAAAAAAAAAAAAGAATCATATCATACTACGACAAATTTCAGTAAGATTTACGGCATCGAACTTGGAATATTTAAAAAGCTCCAAAATCTCAAAAGAAATTTCCAAAAAGTTGTCTAACTTAACTAGAAATGTAACAACAGTAATAGGATGGAGGGAGCACATTTAATTGCATGGGATCAAAATGGCGAGGATATGATCTTTTACTGTCATTTGGTTTTTAAGCCAACTGTTTAGTTCATACTCCATTTGGTTTATCGGAAGAAATTGTAACAATGCTAGTGAATGTATTACACAACATGACTGCTCTTTAGACTGGCGCTTTTGGTACACCCAATGCTTGTGTAGTTTAGAAATGATAATTAATTTTTATGAATATATTAATATTATTTTTACAAAATTAAATTTTATATAAATTATTCATGAAAAAAATACAATTTATTAGTAATCTTTTTTTTTTTAAATATAGTTAGAGTAAATCTTATATACACTTATAGTATATACATTATCACCGTTGGATCCATAATAATATTTAAGGGAGTTATGGGAGACTGAATTAGCAAATGTGATTAGGTGATTAGGATAAAAGTTAATCTTTTTAAGAGTAAATTTAAAAATTCAAAATATGATACAAAATGTTTACCCCAACTACCACTTCTCTCGCTTTGTTATTCCATGGATAGATGTTGAGAAATTGCGGGGAAACTTTTGATTCTTGAGGTTTCTCACCAAGGCTAAGAATGATTTTGGCTAATTAGTGTATTAAAAATGCTCACAGTAAACAGCTGCAATCACATGTAGTATTGGTGAAACAGTGACATCCATTTTAATTTTCTTTCTGAATTGTCAAAAACAATTTAATTGGATGAATGGCAATAAATTAGAATAAAAAAGGCACAGAGCAACATTTTATTATTATTATTATTAATTGTCTCTTCCATTTACACACGAGACAGCATCATAATGACGTATTATCCCAATTCCGTACGAGTTTACAAAGCCTGCTGGCATACATAACATAAAGGCAACACCTAGTTCACACAGGCCCTGTGGTCTGCTGAGCCCTGGAATAGCTTGTTACAGAAACAACAACATTATTCAGTATCATATCTCATTTGCATCCAAGTCAGAGTGAAACTGTTACAAAAAGTAGCTTCCCAAATTTGTCACTCGAAATTAAGAAGACAAAACCAAATTTCACCATGCCAGAGGGATATGAGACGCTGCCAAAGCATGTCACTCAAGAATCTGTATGGGAATCAGATCTTGGTAACATCTTCCCAAACACGAGATCAAGGAGCTTTCAAGGTGTTGGCAACATCAATGACAAAGCGATATCTCACATCACCTTTTGCAAGACGTTCCATAGCTGTGTTCAAATCTTCCATGGAAACAAGTTCGATATCTGCGGTGATGTTGTGCTTTCCAGCCACATCAATCATCTCTTGTGTCTCTGCTATTCCTGCAACATTACTTCCACCAACCAACTTCCTTCCTGTTAATGTAGTGGTTTAGTTGCCATTGGGTTCAATGCCAAATAACCCAAAAACTGAAGCATAAAATTTTTAAGAGATATATAAACTATGCCTTGGAAAGAAGAGCACATATTTCAGTCTCACATACCTACAACTAGAGGGGCGATAGGAAGCTCAAGTGGCTGTGCTGGTACCCCCACAGTGACAAGCTTTCCATGAGACTTGAGAAGACCAAGCAAGGGTACTAAGGGATGCTTAGCTGAGACACAGTCAAGTATACCATCCATTGTGCCAGCAGCAGCCTGCTACCAAGTATCTTAAGTTACAAATTCTAAATAGTAGTGAAACATTAACCAACTGGACAGGCAATAGTAATATCGTGTACTGGCAAATCAAAAGAAACGTAGAGGCTTAGATCAGTCATTCTATAAGATGCTTAGACGTAGATATTTGAAAATTCAACCATAAGCAAAGGATAGTTAGTTGATGATATCATACAGATAATGATAGCTATATCATGGAGCCAATTCTGAAAAGTTACCTTCATATCTTCAACATTTCGGCTAATCAAAAATGCGTCTGCTCCAAGATGGTTTAGAGCTTCGTCCTTCTTGCGATCAGACGTACTGATAACTGTCACTTTGGCCCCCAAGGCCTTCGCAAACTTAACAGCCACATGACCAAGCCCACCAAGGCCATTGATTCCAATGTGGCTCCCTGGTTTGGCGATGCCATAGTATTTCATTGGACTGTACACACTAGCTCCTGCACAAAGTAATGGTGCACCCCCATCAAGTGGCAAGTTCTCTGGGAAGCGAATGATAAAGTGCTCATTGCAGACCATCTCATTCGAATAGCCACCATACGTTTTGGTTCCATCATGGTAAGGAGCACCAGAGGTCAACACCACTTTCGGACAATAGTTTTCCAGGCCTTCAGAACAATTCTCACAAGAGCGGCATGACTCAAGGAAGTACCCAACGCCCACTTTGTCTCCCACTTTGACTTTTGTCACCTTGCTGCCAACCTCTGTAACTTCACCCACAATCTCGTGCCTGCAGAAGTCCATAGGTAAAAGAACGAAAACTGTTCCATATTCTTCAGCGAGTAACGATGATCATGAACTGATAGGTAAGATTGTCATGCAGAAGAATTAGCTTCTGATTAATATACCAGTGTGACTAGAATAAATAAAGCGAATATGGCTAGGAAAATTATTACATTATCAAAATTTTCCATGCAATACTTAGTGTTTTCAGGTTTGGCATCTGAGTTTTACCCTGGTACAAAAGGGTAGGTAGAAATTCCCCAATCATTCTTAATGAAGTGAAGGTCGGTATGACAGATCCCGCAATATAGCACCTTGAATCTGACATCATCCTCCAGTGTTGCCCTACAAAAACATGAATTAGTGTCAATCCTTGACTAAATTTCTTGATACCCAGATACTCTAGCATCCGTTACTTATTTCTAACTTTGGTTAACATTAATCGTGTCCAATTTAAAACGAGCATGATTGTAATGTTAGAGATATGCAAGTCCAAACAAACTCACTCAAGGACCTCTAGGCCTAGAAATCACGGTGCTACATAGCTAAAGTGAAAGATCAGGGTTATTATGTATAAGAAATCTAGTTGTGTTGGTTGCTACACAAAATGTTTGCATGACAAAGTAAGCAAAGTGTTGTATTTCAAGTTTGTCAAATGCTCAAAGGAAGATCATTTGATTTGCTCAAAATAACTCTATGTAGCAGGAGACAAACCAAAATTTGTAGACTTACTGCACAAAAATCATAGCATAATATCAAGCTGGGGACACTGCTTCGCATTAGCTGAGATAGCAACAATATATCCTGATAACTATAGGAGGGTCCAAACATTTGGTAAAACGGGGCCCAATAATGTTTAAATCTGAATAACCTTATATTTAGTTATACAACAGCCATACACAACAGATAAGTTTTCTTATTTCATTCTTACTGCTATCAATTAGACCTCAAAACAATGAAACAATCACCAGCCGCAGAGCGATGTCTAGTTCTCTGTTATAACCATTTCGAAGCAAAGACATTTCATCACCTCCTAAGTAGTGACCAGCTAATGACTCAGAAGCTTTAAGCTTTATTTAAAATAAAATAAAAAAAGAAAAAGAAAAATGCTGCTCTCACCAACTATAGCAGAAAAAGACTTTAGACATGATATTAGATTGATCTGCCACAGGTTCAATCTTGGCAATGAAAGATGCACAACTTTTTTACCATAATCATATTTCACAAAGCTCGATCATCATCTTTAATACAGATTTCAGGAAACGTTGATAATTGGATCATCATTAGCTTACTTAATAGAGCCGTCTCAAACTCTTTTTTTATCCAATAAAATAGGTAAAACTTTGCTGGTTGAGTTAATTAGTGATCACTCTTCCCAGCTGGCATGACAATGACGAGCCTCTAAACCAATCAAGAAAGCGGGACATTTCCCAAGAGGAAAACTAAACAAATGGGCTTAGACAAAGTCTGAAACAATCCCAGATTTAGCAATGGATTCATGGATGTATAGGTATACCTTCTGGAGAATTTGAAGGGGGAAAGGACCCCAGATGAGTCTCTTGCAGCCCATCCATATGCCTTCACTGGATGCTCCTCTTCTGGGGATTTTCTAGCCATTGCTATCAGCTGCGAAAGCAAAGAAATCAACAGGCCAAATCGTTTTTTGTAGTAAGAGAGCTGTGGAAAAAAGAAGCGGCTTTTCTGCAGTAGAAAGAGTCGTGCTTGCTTTGTTTTCGTCTGGGCTCTGGCTCGCTAGTACTTATCCTGTTAAGTGTTAACCACAAAAGTGGGAAGTGGGGACTGAAAGGCAAGGAAGACTTTCCCAATAGTGGTAATGAGACAGCAACGTTTAAGGTCGTTTGACAAATTCTTGCCAAAATGCTCAAGAAATTTCGTAAGTTTTAGGTTTTTTAGTGTTTTCTTTTCGGTCCCGGCGCTCCTCCTCGCTTTTTGCAAATGTACTGTTGGTAAGTGATTTATCTGTTACATTTTCTTTTTCCTTTTAAATTGACAATCTCATGCTATTTATATTTTCTCTATCAAATCTGAATTTACCAATCACTAGAAAGTCGCATGTTTCTTTTCTTTTTTCTTTTTAAATATTATTGGTCCCTGTATTCTGCCCAATTTGAAGCACTCGCTTCCATAATCTGCTGATTTTACTATAGTTTGCATTTTTTACTATTCATAAAAATTAAAAAGATGGCAGAAACTTGGCGGCTTAGGTGCCTGAAATTGTAGAATTAGAATATTATAGTGACGAGATGGTAAATTACCAATTGGAAATGATCACGTTACTTATTTGTGCGACTACACAAAGGAGGACGTGCGACAATTTTATAAATTAAAAAAAAAAAAAAAAGAGACAAGAATTCAAGTATTTTGTCTCCCAAAAGATCTTGTACTGTATGAACTTCAGCTTTACCACCTCTTATTTATTTAGAAAAGTAGAAAACAAATAAGAATTGAATTCAAGTCGTTCTACTTTTGTCCGACCTGGGTAGCTCGTCTGGTGGTGTAGTCTCTAGTTAGAGCATTCACCAAGATTCGACTCCCAGTAACCAAAATGGAAAATGACCCAACAACCCAAATAAGGGTTGGGGCCTGAAGTTGGGCAGGCCCTTTTGTTTGTTAAAAAAAAAAAAGTCGTACTACTTTTCCAATAGAGAGCGATGCACCAACCAAAATCAACCTAATTTATTGTACTCGTGCTTCCATGCAATTTCTTATTCTAGGTCTCTTAGCAGCGACATGGGGCGGCGGAGTGGAATTGGTCGGGTCCGGACACCCATTCAATCGAAAAAAAAATATATATATATATCTTAGCAGACCTAATACGTAGATTTCTTATTGTTTGCATTTTTACAAGTAATAAAGAACAATTTTTAAGTGCATTGAACCTCGTTCTGTGCCAGAAGGCAAGCAGGACCTTCCTCGCTTGCTTTAGCTAAAAGTCAAATTGTCAGCCAGTTTAATTGGATATATGAATGGAGATAATAAATCAAAATGAACAAAACATTGGAGATAACAAAATTATCTCTTTCGCCGACACGTGAGAGTAGGGTCATATTATCCCAACTCCATACAGGTTTATTAAAGCCTTGGGAGACGCACAGAACCTAGTAAAAATGAAGGGATAATTTCACAAATCTCCCCTGAGGTTTCTAACAATTACAGAGAGCTCCTTTCAAATTTTAAAAATTATATATATATCTCCCCTGCTTTTATTATTTAGTAACAATGTAGGTCCAACAAGTTAAATTTCAGGCTGAACAAATGACGGATGCAGCGGGTATCAAACGTCTGAAACTGGAGCAGCTTGATAGAGAAACAACATTACAATAGTTATTTGGTAATCTTAAACTTGGAGGTTTTGACATTAAGGCCAAGACTTGAATAATATATATATATATATGTATATATATATATATATACACGCAAAATTATATAATAATAACGTAAAGGGAAAACTAAAAGGCAAAGGAAGTGCAAGCTTTTTGCAGGCACTCCAGTAATTGGCCAGCAAAGAAATAAAAAGAGAAAAGAAAAAACGGGGAAGGAAGGCATCAACTAATCAAAGTACTTTTTTATTAGTAATGTCCCATTTGTCGTATTCTTGTTGCGTGTTCGGTGGTCCGTCGTTAACTTTTTTTTTTTTTTTTTTTTTGAAACGGCAATAAATTATATATCTCATAATAGAATAGTGTATTATTTACACAAGGTTGGCAACTGCCCTCAAATCCTCTTGGGCTGCATTTTGCGATCACACCTGAAAAATATCTTTCCACCTAATGCCACTGGATAATTTGATGTTGAACTTAATTTGCCAAAGATGACAAACATTTTTCCCTATTCCAAGACTGCAAGTTAACCAAACTATTTGACTCTAACTCAAGAATAGTTCGATCAACTATCCGATTCGAACTTGACGTTGACCAAACTCGAATCGAGTTCGAGCGGTTCAATAATATATACGAGTTTGGATATTATATTTCTAAGCTGGTAGGCTCGACAAGCCTAATCGAACTTTCAATATATATATATATATATATATATATATTTAAAATTTTTATATTTATTAGAGTGAGATGTCAATTATATCCTTCGTTTAAATTATATATAAAATATTAATTTTTATTAGTTGAGTTTAATTAGATTCGATTAGATTTGAGCTCAAGTAAGATGATTGAAGTCAAACTTGAGCTCAATCTCAACTTCTAAAAATTCGAGAAGTTTGAATTCAAACTCAATTGTTTAACTCGGGTCAAGTTCAACCAGTGCATTACTCAAACTTGACTCGATTTAAATACACCTGCCTTGTTCTCTTGATGTACATAAAAGAAATTTCGTGGGACCAATGACTTAAAGTGTGAATATCATCTAAAACAATACTAGGACGCGATTGAGAGCCTTCAATACAATCGCTTTGCAATCAGCTTGGATTTGAATCCTCCTCCACCTTGTTCTTTTGCTTTGTTCAAAGCAACTTTATTAAACGGGATAAATTGAATTTCCTTCGTTAACTCTTAACTGGTACATTGTATATTGATTTTCTGAAGGGAATGATTTTTTTTCCTTTTATTTCAAAACCACTAAATTGGAATAACTAGAATGAAAATATAATGAAAAGAAGAGTTTTCAATTAACCTCCGTGTTTACTATTTTGTTTCCTCGTTCCACTGACTGTTAATTGCAGTTTTTCCTCTTTCATTTTAGTATATAAAATGAAAAGAAAATTATTGGATTATAGGAACATAGAAGTACTGAAAATGCTAGCCGTTGCATCGCATTTTGCGTCCAAGGTGCATTCTCGTTGTGGATTTCTTGGCAGACCTTTCCCATTTTCACAAGAACAATTTTTGTGGAATTTTTTTTTTTTTTTTTGGAGTTTTTGGAGAATGTTGTCTGAACACATTTGTCAATCATTTTTTACATTACATCTTAAAAATAGTGTTATAGAGTTTTTTTTTTTTTTTTTAATAAAAGCTCTCAAAAACTCCTAAATATCAATCCAAAAGTAGCTGTTTGCTCCAATAGTAACTTAAATCATTTGGTTCTAAAAGCTTTATAAACCCAAGAACCAAGTGATAATTTTGGACTATGCTCATCGTCAATCGCATATTCTACTGCTTATACAGGGAGACCTATATTTGTTTAATTTCTTTTTGAACTGTCAATCAATTTAATTGGATGAATGGCTATAACAAATCAAAATGAGAAATCATTGGGGACACCATTTTATTCTTAATAAAATCTCTCTTTCGTTTACATATGAGAGTTGAGACTACACTCGCATCATTCCAACTCCATACAAATTCGGTAAAGCACTAGAAGACGCACAAAACAGGAAGCAATACATAGAAAACATTCGAAAGAGTAATGCTGCTACGTAGGGACTAAAAGGCCTAGGGCACAACCATTGTGTTTGCAATGTCAAGCACAAATCTGTATTTCACATCATTCTTTGCGAGACGGTCAAAGGCAGTGTTCATATAGTCCATAGGCACAAGCTCAATCTCCGCTGAAATGTTGTGTTTTGCTGCAAAATCAATCATTTCTTGAGTCTCCTTAAGCCCTCCAATGCTGCTTGCATTTACACCTTTTCTTCCTGTTAACCACATTATTGTTAGGTCATTTACAGCTTTATCCATCAACAACACCACCAAGGTGTAACAGATATTCTTGTGGTACATTACCATGCATTATCTAAAAAGTTGCATACCAAGAATTAAAGGAAAGACGGCTAGCTCAAAGGGCTTGTCTGGTAACCCAACCAAAACAAGTTGTCCATTGGTCTTGAGGAGGTCAATTAGTGGCATGATGGGATGATTAGCAGAGACTGTATCGAGGATACGGTCCATTGTGCCTGATGCAGCCTACAGACAAACAGCAGAAATTAGAGACCACTGCCTCGTCAATGTCCAAATCACACGTACTTAGTTGAACCGGGAAAATCCAAGTTCGTGCACTGTGAATGATTAGCATTCTTGGATGCAGAAGAACATTTACCTTCATTTGATCTGGATCACGGCTAACCAGAAATTCGTCAGCACCAAGAAGATTGATCGCTTCGTCCTTCTTACTAGGGGAGGTACTGATCACCGTCACTTTTACTCCAAAAGCTTTGGCAAATTTTACAGCCACATGACCAAGACCTCCAAGGCCAACAATCCCTATATGTGATCCAGGTTTGTCAAATCCAAAGTATCTCATCGGGCTGTAAACAGTAACCCCTGCGCAGAGCAAAGGGGCAGCAGCAGCCAGTGGCAAATTTTCTGGAATACGAATTACAAAGTGCTCATCAGCAACCATCTCATTGGCATATCCTCCTCGTGTAACCGTCCCATCGTGGTCTACAGATTGATATGTCATTATGAATTTTGGACAGTAATTCTCGAGGTCACTGCAACAGTTGTCACATGATCCACAGGATCCAACCAGGCAACCAACTCCAACTGTATCTCCAACTGCAAATTTCGTTACCTTGCATCCAACTTCTGTCACAGTACCTACCATCTCATGCCTGCAAGAATCATCTCATCTGATTAGTTTTATGGCAGGGGAGAAGCTTACTAACTAAAACAAATTCTAATAGTGCCCTCTATGCTTTCAATCAAGTATTGTGGATTTAGCAGTGATTCAGACCAATCCAGCTGTCTACTACTCTTGCTACAGTAACTTGTATAGAGAAAACAAAAAATATTCAACTTTCTCAGTTTCAGTGGGACTTACCCTGGAACTAGAGGATAAGTAGTCCAGCCTAACTCATTCCTGGCTATATGAAGGTCTGAATGGCAGATGCCGCAGTAGAGTATCTTAAACCTTACATCCTTTTCACCGGTAGCCCTGTAAACCGACAATACCCAATTAAGCACATCATATTCTTGAAATTTATGCTCATTTTCAGAGTCCCTTAACCAAAATCAGATACATTGATGAATTTCAATGCAGAATTTCCAAAGGAGATGGCGGAACAAAAGCAGCAAGCAGATTAATTGCTTTGCAATATAATGACTACCCAGGTTTATAACATTTCAGGGCTTGTATCCTAACAGAAGCAGCATCAGACAATGCTGGCGCAAGATCAATTAGTCAAGTCAATGACTGGAGGCCTCTATCCAGCCTATAATTTCTGTAATCTTTCAAGTGCATTTTCCCCTCATGGTCAAAATACATGCTTAACATTTTCCACTCAGGATATGTCGTAGTAAATAACCAATTTGTGGATTAAAATCTTACTAATCAGAGGATTAAGAAAGGCATGTTCACTTGGAAGACCTTAAACAAGTTTCATCTAATCAAAGTAAACTTAAATATCAGTAATTAGATTCTTTCCATATGAAATAGAAGAAAATTTCTATCATGTATAGCTCTCGATGAAGTTATGGAACTAAATATGTCTGTAGACTTGCAATAAATATAGAATTTGTGAAGTAAATTTATAACTATTTAACAATCGACTCTATATGTCCACTTATGGAAACCAAGTAAGACAGTCAATGTATTTCTTAATTTTCAATAAAAAACAGTAACTAACTCCAGTTGGTCGTGATAATTATGTGGTAGGCCAAGAATAACCAAGTCTGGATAACCTCAGCATTTAGTGAAATATTAGCAAACTATCAATTTCTTTTTTTTTTTCTATGTTGAGTGAAAACAGCATGTAATTAACACCATCATGTCCTGATAATTATAGGAGGGGTCAAGAATTAATTAGTTAGACCCCAAAAGTAATTAATAATCACCAGTTCCCGAGTGCTATCTAACACACTGCTTTTTGTTATATTTCTCTCAAAGAAAAGACATTCATCACCTCTTCACCAGCTAATGTTCCGGAAGCTCTAAGCAAATAAGAAAGAAAGAAAATCAAATCGTCACCTACTCTAACAGTTTGTTTTGGATATGATGTTAGATTATTGATCTGCCACTTAGAAGAAGAAGATTGATCAACCACTAAATCCAATTTCGTGAAGGAAAGATGCATAGCGCTTTTACCATTCTCCTAGTATTTACCCTTAAGACAAATTCTCAAGAAATCTTGATAAGGGGATGATCGTTGATTTGCTTTCCCGGAGCTGAGCAAACTCTCCTTTGAATAAAAAAAAATGAAAAAATAAAAAACTTGTGGTAGAGTTTGGTTAGCACGTAGTCACTCTTTCAAGCTAACATGACACTGAAAAGCCTATACACCAATTAAGAGAGCAGGATTTTCACAAGAACACGATCAAGAAACTGAGCTGAAGCAAATTTTGAATCGATCCCTGATATAGCGTGGGATTTATGAACGTATAGGTATACCTTCTGGAAAATTTGAAGGGGGAAAGGACCCCAGATGAGTCTCTAGCAGCCCATCCAAAGGTCTTGACTGGATGCTCTTCTTCTGGGGATTTGGTCGATGCCATGGTACTTCTTTAGTCTTTGTCACTTCAACGAGGAATAATAACTACCAAGGATTCAAGAAGAACAGAGTCCTCTTGGCTGGATATGGTACCAAAGGAAAAGTTGACAGCAAATGGTGTACAGAAAGCAAGGCAGCAGAATGGTTCAGAGGGTTAAAGAGTAGTTTCTTTTTACAAAAAATTTCGGAAATGATAACTATCTTGTACAGTTGTATTGTATTAACCTTTGCACTTTGGAGAAAGCCCCTCATTTATTTATTTATTTATTTTTTAGAAATGTAGTATAAACCGGCCAGATTGTTTGAGAGTGTGGTCGTCCTCCACGTGAGTCTCACGTGTGAATTAGTTGTTATTGCTATTTTGGAACTAAGGTAGTAATAATAATAATAAAGCCGGATTCCTCTTCTGCTTTGGAATTGAGCAAGCATCATTCCTTTCATTTATATGTGTAAACGGCAGGTAAATGGCGGAGTTAATGAGCAGCATATCTCCCTCTGCTTTGGAATTGAGCAAGCATCCTTGCGCTTTTATTTATATCTGTGTAAACGGCGGACTGCTTATCTCGTGAACAGCATATATTGTTTCGGTGGCAGCTGCATTGTTATTTTTACTATTGGTTGTTAGAATTAAATCCTACTATAAGCTCTCCATTAGTAGCGGAGGTTTGCTCTGCCTGCAACCTAATCATTTCTTTGGTTTCCAAGACTTCTCTTGCCAGCTTCTCGTGCATCCTCTTCTCTGCTTTTCATAACTTCCCTTCCCACCTTTCTGTGAACGACGATGAAGAACTGCATTTTCGTCTCTACTGGCATGCTCTGTATTGGTTGCCAAAGTTTGCTCTGCCTGCAACCTAATAATTTCTTTGATTTCCAAGACTTGTCTTGCCAGCTTCTCGTGCTCCTCTTCTCTGCTTTTCATAGATTCTCTATCCTGCATTCTCGTCCTTATTATTAGGCCTTTGGCCTTCTTTTTTTGGCATCTCTGCAGCATCTTTTTAGTCTTCTCTTTGCCATTGTATGTGACCTTCCTGCACTTTCTATTGCTCCTGCGTTGGTCTACCCCGTACTGATGTCCGTCCTTTGCTCGTGTTGGCGTCACCGTCGTCACTGTTCTTTCAGTTTTCACTCTAAAAAAAAAACAAAAAAGGTACCTGTTGTGTTCTTTTTCCGCTTCTCTTTCAGTTCTTTTTTTACCTTTTTTTCCGCCGCTTGTATCTTGCATGCATTTTTTTTATGTGTATCCGGTGCTTTTGAAATTGCTTTCCCCTCGTTTCTTTGCTATCTCTTTTTTGTTAGCTTCTCGTTTTCATTCCATACATATGCTTCTGGGTTGTGCCGGTGCCTTTTTTAAACCTAGCTTTTTCGCCACCTTCTGTTCCACCTAAAAAACTTTCTATAGCCGTTGTTGCTTAGCCCTTGTAAAGCCATTCACATTGTGCTAATGCCTTATTGGTGGATTCATATTCTGTCTTGTTGGGAAGCTCGTTGTCTCTCTTGCAAGGCGATTGTGTTTTAAAGTGGTTGCCATTGTTTGCTTAGCGGTTTTGGGTTCCATGGATAGAAAATCAATCTGTCGCAAGCGCTACCAAGAAATGCCCCAACGATAGGGTTGCAAAAGGATGCTGGTTCTTATTTAGATGTACTGAGCCTGACCAGGTATTAAGATGTTTTAGCACTCTGCTGCTACTAGCATAGCTTGCCATCTGATATTGCTTCTCGTGCGGCTTATATTTACATTTGAACTGCAGACTTTGCCTATTCAATTTCAAGCCCTTCTAATCAAACACCGATGTAGCCAGCTAACCATCAGAGAAGGGTATAGAACATGGATTATCAAGCTTCATCGACAGTCATTCGCTGAAGGATGGCAAGAGTTTTGCCGCAGCAACATCATCAAGGAAAAATACTTTTTCTTGCTCCGACATGCTGGTCACCTAATCGTCGATGTCATCCATTTTTGCGAAGACAAAAAACAAGTATACATGCCATGGACAAATCCTCTGCCTAATATGCTACATTCACAGCTATCCCTTGAGTTAGAAAGTTAAGTGCTAACCATTTTTTTTTATCGGGCCATTTATACTTTTAAATTTGTTTCCCTCATGCAAGTGTCCTTTAATTCCAGGTGATAAGGAGCTGAACATGATACGGCAGTGAGTGTCATCATCAATGAGGCATGATTTCGCACAAACCTTAACTACAGGTGTGTGCTTCTATCAATTCACTGACAAACAGAATCGGCATAACTTTGTAAGTTTTATATATAGATTTATTCAATTTTTTACATCTATATATCATAGCACTCTTAGCTTTTGGTCCATGCAATGCTAGAAAGTCCCAAGATTTGTTGCTCAGTTCGTCCATAGTAGAAAGACTCCTTCACTTACTCTGAGGACTGGAAACAAAACAATAACTGTTTCAACGGGTGAAAGGCAGTTTATGGCCAACTGGAACATCTTTGTGGCACAGCACCGATTACAGTTTCGAGAAGTTTTGGTCTTTGTTCCTGAATCCGTTACTACCTACACTGTTCTAATCTTTGATAGAAACGGTGCAGAAAAGCATTTCCCATGGTATGACAGCTTTCATGTGTATTCTACCATGGGAGATGCGACAACTTAGTTTTATCCTAATGACTTTTCTAATGAACGTGTAGTTTGAAAACTCCAGCTATTACTTTGTTATCCATTTCTCCATGTACGTTGGTGGTGCACAGCATGCATTTCCCTTTAAATAAAAGTTACATATTTTACATTTATCCTTACAAATGTATTCCTTATTCATGAATGCACTTTATATAGCACCCTTTACGCTCTTTCCTATGCTGTGAATCATTAACATAATCTGTTAATTTAATCCGGCTAGAATATTCATTGCTCAATTTTAAACGCTGATTGCATAACAACAAATGTTATCTAGCATTTGATCCTGGGCATATATACAATTTACGCACGGTGATCATCTCCTAGTTTCTTTACAAAAAGTGCAGTGCAGCACAGAGAATTAATTCATTCCTTGTCATATAAAATGGCATGAGCATAGGAACTAATTTTATTACTAATATATTTATCACATGTGAACAGAGTTTTTAACCTAAGTAGAGTGTGCATTTTGATATGATGGAGAAAATAGAATTTGCCTTCGACGGGGAGATTGAACCGCTAGCTCGACAACGCGTAGCGCAGAGCTCAAGAACGTCGTGGGAAAAGAGAGAATGTAGCGGGAGGAAACCGGAGAACCGGAAGCAAAAAAGGGAATGCCAAATCGCCCATGACTCAACCGAACCGCAAGGAGCGAATCGGGGTCGGCTGCACACCGATATTGAAACGGAAAAACGGAAGATATAACGTAGTAGTCGAGGGGGAGATTTTATAAGAGAATAAATCTCAAGAGAGATTAATATAATTTTTAAAACCTAGAAGAAGGCCGATGAAATAGTTAGAAATCATAGGAGAGCTTTTTGAAATTATCCCTTTACAAAAGTCAACAGCAAATGGTAACTTAAGACAAAGAAGGTGGAGTTTGAAGTATGAAGATCCCAAATCTATCTTAATCATATCATGATAATGAGCACCACTAATTGTCCTTAAAATACTATCTACTACTTGAGTCGGGATGAATCATCAATCATCACACAAGTGACATGTTCCTTTTGGCCCTGGTGATCATACACAGGGCGGCTAAATTTATTTTTCAAGAGAGGCTACTAGTCGGCTGTCTGGATGACCACAGGCAATAACGTCACTTGAAATAGTGGGTCTCATTTATATCACAATACAGACCTAGACATCTTTAATAACAAATGTAGATTAAAAAAATATACTATGTCACTTTCTTAAGTTAAAAGCTTATTGTGTTTAACGATGAGTTGCCTTGATTAAATTTGATAGTGACGTCGTTTGGACCATCAACTGTAAAGCAATTGCAAAATGTCCATCGCTTTTGATTGATTAAAAAAAGGGGAGGGTTGGGTAAAAAGTGGTGATTACATGTAGAATTTCACTCCCGTCTCCTTATAATTTGGGTCACAAGTTTCATTTCAGACCAGTCGAGTATAAAATAATTATTGTTTAATTTTCAGATGCCACAATACTACTATTAGCTTATATGGGTGTTCAAATTTTTTTTTACACCATGTCTCTGCCTATTTACACCCTGATTTGAACTGGAACTGGAACTGGCGAGGCACCTGATCCCAAATTATTTGGAGTTGAATTTATCAGCACTGACCGGGCCTGAATATTACCTAGGTCTGTAGAACGCATGTACGTAACATTTGTAAAGTTTTATGACCCTGCGATTCCATTTTAGGAGAAAAGTAGACAGTAGCAGTTTATCTCAAAAGGAAAAATGATAATCGCACTGTTTTAATATGCTAATGGTACAACATCACTTCACCATTTTTATACTTATGTGAAACGATAAGAATGCCCTCTCTTTCAATTTAATTACAACGAACGGTATAAAAAGGAACCCAATGAAGGATAAGGGAACTTTTGTTTTCACAAGATCAAATGCCATTAATATTTCTTCATCAAAATTGCGTTGATTGATTAGAGCTCAACTTGATAATCTAAAGAAAGATTTTTCTGTTGTTGTAGTTACCAGTAATCTAGATTTTTTAGTTTTTCTTAATTTCCTTCTTAGTAAGATATCTCCTGCTTACTTATTACCTCAAGGCAAAGCCCCTCGAGCAGGTCTCACATGAAGCAAACTTCATTTTGGTTTTCGGCTAAATGTTGTGATTGATTGTCTACAGATATGTAATTGGGTTAGCAAGGTTTGTTGGTCTCAAGTGGGAGTTATTTTCGGTTGGGCTGTTAATGGACAGTGATGATTTTAAATCATTTGTTAGCCTGGGCTTAATCCGAATCTGGTGAACTGGATGTATTCTTCAACCAATATGATATACAGCAGCTTAATCAAACCCAGAATAGAAGCCGATCAAGTCAACTGCAAGCATCATGTTCCCAAAAAGAGGGAAAAGAAAAATGGAAGGAGGAGACACTAAACTATACATATTTAACATGTTTTGCGCCAAAATAAGCAACTGAAAAAATTGATTACTTCTTCCTGCATTGTTCCTTTTAAATTATCTGTTTATTCATCAGTTGATCTATTTCATGTAAAGCCATCTATATTTGCTCTTCATTTGTATCGTGTATAAAATCTCAAAACTCTCCGCTCTGTTTACGTAAGAAGTAAACAAGAGAGCAATGAAAAGAACAAAATGGTTTGGCCTTTGGATGCTCTTCTCTTGTTTGTTTGTTTGATAATTTTTTTTCATTTTTCTTTTATTAGATCTGAAATTTTTCAAATTTTTATTATTAAATCTGGAATTTCTTAGATCTATTCAGCAGATCTCACCATAATATCTGAATTTGAAGCAGTTAATTAGCAGATTTGATGATTAGAAGCATGCACGGATATCCGTGGAGTTACAATTATTTTATTTCATTTTTTAAATTTGGAGCTTTGTAATGTAATTTTATTATTCTTCAAATCTGAGTATCCTTTCTCTAGCTCTATTTTTTGATATCTGTGGATTTTGATTATGTAATTTCTACCATCAGTGCAAATTTTAGAAATTATGATATTTTATCAAAAAAAAAAAAAACTTTTCCCTTGAATTCTCCCCAAAAATTTACTTAGGATGACAAGGACGAAAATTTCAAATTCTCCTCTGAAAGTCTTAGTAGTCACAAAAACACAAGTGGAAATTCCAAGTAAACTTCTACCTAGAATGATGACTTCTAGGAATCAAGCAGACGCACAAATTGAACCAGCTTAAGCAGCCTTAAGACTGTTAGCAACATCAATTACAAATCTATACTTGACATCAGCTCTGGATAATCTCTCCATGGCAGTATTGACATAATCCATTGGAATGATCTCAATATCAGCAACTATGTTATGTTCTGCTGCAAAATCAAGCATTTCTTGTGTCTCCTTCATTCCCCCAATGCCACTTCCAGCTAGTATCTTTCTTCCTGCAAATTAAGCCCTCAAGTTAGCATTCTGGAGGTTTTTGTTTGCTTCAACTTTGATAATAAAACCTGCTCAAAAATAGTGTTCTTGAACTCTTTACCTGCAAGCATGGGAAAGACGGGCAGCTCAAGCGGCCGATCGGGTGCGCCAACCATAACAAGCTTTCCATGAGACTTCAAGAGACTAATCAATGGAAGGAGTGGATGAACAGCAGAAACTGTGTCAAGGATACCATCCATGCTGTCCATAGCTGCCTAATAATATCAAACAACAGATTTTGCAAATCAAAGATGATGAAAAAAAGTTGAAATCAGTTAAAAAAAAAACAGGAACCTTGTGTAGTAAGTGATCTAGCTACCTTCATCTGATCTTTATCAGTGCTGACTAAAAATGAATCAGCGCCAAGATGTTCAAGGGCTTCCTTCTTCTTATGCAAAGATGTGCTGATGACTGTGATTTTAACGCCGAATGCCTTTGCAAACTTCACAGCAATATGCCCTAATCCTCCCAGACCCACAATACCAATGTGCATACCAGGTTTGTCCAGTCCAAAATACTTGAGGGGGCTATAGGTTGTGATCCCAGCACATAGTAGAGGTGCACCAGCATCAAGTGGCAAATTATCAGGAATTCGGACTACAAAATGCTCATTGGCAACCAATATGTCAGAATATCCTCCATATGTTGGTGTTCCGTCGTGATAGACTGAATTGTAAGTTAGAATGATTTTTTTGCAGTAGTTTTCAAGATTGTTGGAACAGTTCTCACAGGAGAGGCATGATCCAACCATGCATCCCACACCAGCCTTATCCCCAACTTTGAACTTGGTTACCTTGCCACCTGTTTCTGTCACCACTCCCATAATTTCATGCCTGCATCAACCAATAGAGCTATCAAATATATGGCACTGATATCAAGCTGTTTTTTCTTAACTCTTTCTCTGTCCATTTCTTTTATAATTTTTGTTTATTCACTCTGGTGGACTTATACTACTAAACCCTGATAATATTAAGAAAATATCTATGGAAGCTTAATTTGAACGAACCAAGAAGATCAGCCACTTACAGTGTTCTGGAAAGATGAATGATTGAATTTCAGTTACTTCTGTTGCAATAATACATTGGGTTCATTGAGACAACATTTACTTTGTATTGTACCCATTTCTAGATCTAGATTTCATTATTAGTAATAGAATCCAAGAGCATAAGTACTGCGGCACGAAACTTTAATTCTCTATCTGCATACAAGAAATATACATACCCTGGAACAATAGGATACTTGGAGGAGCCCCATTCATTCTTGGCACAGTGAAGATCAGTGTGACATATTCCACAATACAATATATTGATTTGAACATCTTTTTCGCCAGTTTCCCTGCAGACATTCATCAAGCAAGGTGCTTTTCAAGAGGATGTTGAATCAAGGAAGCAAATTTTGATACTATTATTGCACTTGCAAAATTGTGCGTAACACTCACAAATACTTTGCCAGAATTTGCGTGCTTGAAATAACTAAATTTGCCGACCAAAATTAGCTCTAGAAAATCATCACAAGCCATTCAATATGGGACGAAGAAAGGAGTGAATTCCATGTAAGAACTGCAGAGGATACCTTCTAGAGAAATTGAAAGGAGAGAGAAAACCAGAAACGTCTCTGGCAGCCCAACCAAAAGCCTTGATTGGATGCTGTTCTTCAGGAGATTTCTCCATGAATTATTTCAGTATATCAAGAAAACCAAAATGGGATGGATTAAGAGGAAGAAACAGAGCTGAGGAGATCAAAGAATATCCTGGAGATGATGTATATATAGTTTTAAAGAACGAAATCCTGAACAGATACCCCGTTAGATGATAGTGAAACTATTCTGACTTTTGGCGGGGCCTAAGGAGGTGAGTGGACTTCTGGAACTTTGTTAGGCAGGAGCCACTTGTAAACCCACTTCACCGTCTTGACAGTGTTGGATGCTGAATATTGCTTTCGGCTGTGTAAATGGTGGATTTCAACCATGATTTGTCGGACTGTAACTCTCAATTATGGAATATTGCGACAATTATTTAGGCACTAAATTCTTGTTTTGGACCCTTCTGGTACTAGGTACATTATTATTATTATCCATAACATGAGATATATCTGTTGTCATGACATTGCTCCTATTACCCTTTGATTGCAGGTAACTACTTCCGGTTCAAAGGGAGCTCACATCTTCATCTTGTACTGTTGTTCATTGCCCTCCCGGTTTGTTGTCTTTTATGAATTAGGATTTAAAGGGAGTTAGGTTTCCCAGAAGCATTGTAATTGACTATAGCTTGCTTTTTATTTGTTTTAATGTCTTTCACTTTTCTACCAAAGAAAAAATAAAAATAAAAAATCTGTCATAATGATATATTTTTCCAAAACAAAAAAAAAGAAAAAGAAAAAGAAAGTAGCATTAATGCTGGAAAGACATCACTCTATATCTCTTTTACCTTTTCTTTATGCATCAACCATCTTAATGTTTTTCTGAATTGTCAATGACTCGATGACATCAAGCAGCAATTGGAGTTAAATGGACGGTAAAGTAGATTACAAGCATCCTCCGGTCCAAGGTTGCTGCACCACAACATGTGGTAAAATTCAATTAGCTTCCCCCAGGTCATTTGGGAAACTTTGCATTGGGCCTTAAGACGGTCTCCTATTTTCGGCTAATTTCTCAGATTATTTGTATTTAAAAAAAACATCCGTCAAATGCACCTCTGACATGGGATTTTTCTAATTGTATAGCGGCCGTGCTGCATAACTAAAAATTCCACCCAAAATCTTCTCTGCAAAAAATTCAATGATGCACAGTCGGTGTCAGAGGAGACGTGCTGACTGGACACGTCCCCGGCTAACAGAAAACTGACTCCGTCTGCGTATGAGTCAGAGGGGAAAAAGCAAAACTTGCATTATTCCATCCGGGAAAAAAAAAAGGAAAAGATAAGGAAAGGAGCAAGTGAGCTCCATTGATCGAAAAGAGATTCCCCTGCAGCTTTTTTGTGCTAATGGTGCAGGCGAACCCCAACTACAGCCAGCAAAAGTTTTTAATTAAAAAAAGAAATTTAAGCTGGCTGCCGGCTTGCAAGTTTTTTTCTTTTTTTTTTTTTTAAAGTTAAGTTGCAGGTTGTCAGCCGACTAAACATTGTTAAGTACTTTTAAGTACTATTATATTTATTTTTACCTTTATTCTTTTAACAACCCACTACCAAATAATAATTTATTTGTATATTTTATTTAGATATATATCAATTTTCTATATATTTTATAAAAAAATATAAAACCAAATTTTATACATAATAATTTCAACGATTATTTTTCAAACATTTGGAAAATGCATATTCTTGTAAATTGAATGACATTTTTTTATCTAAAAACTTTTTTTAGGGATAAAAATAATTAATTTAGCAAATTTATCTTGACCTTTTTCATACGTTTGAGCTTAACAAAAAATTAACCACAAAGGCTACCGATAGCATAAGTTTTTATTTTTTTTTTAAAGTAAGCTACAGGCTGCAGGGCTCAAACCTTAAAAAAAAAAAAAAAGAATTCTCTTGTCTACCGGACTGACTCAGCCCGGTAGGTATAGTTTTCTACTGCCAAATTGTCAGAACAACATTGTTCCGACCTTTTTTTTTTGGGCAATAATCAGAGCAATTAGCCCAGTTTCAATTATCAAAATTAAAAAGCAAGATAGGCTTTCAAAGTTGAAATTTTGATACAAAAATGCACATGTATCTTAGAAAATTTAGTCTTTACTTTTGTAATAAATATGATGACTTTTATTTTATATGGTTGTGCATTTGTTTATTTAATTATAAAGGGTAACTAATTGCTTGAAAATGTTATTATGTTGAATATGCTAGATATTTTGGAGAAGTTTATTACAGTTCTTCTCTAAAGATAGAAGATTGTGCAGCGTTTCTTTCTCATGCCATTTTAGAAGGAATTTTTTCTTTTTTTTTTTGTTTGTTTACAAAGTTTAATAGATGGCATATTTGGCTTACAATATCAAATTGGATTTTTATGCTACTAGAAACAGGTAAAGAGAGGGTGTAACTTGAAATTGGAGAGGAACTTTCTGCAATTGTCATAGATCTTGAAAGAAGTTCGTGAAATTATCCATATTCTTTTTCATAATTGGGCTGAATCAATCGTAATCAATTAAGTATCCCTTAGTGTGGGCTGGTAGGAAAATTTGGCGTGAATGAAAGGTTTGCAATTTTGATGCGCTTTTAGTATTGCACACCAGGCAGTATACCACTCGAAATGGAAAAATAAATTGGGGGACGTGCCCAGTCAGCACGTCCCCTCTGACTCATACGCAGATGGAATCAATTTTCTGTCAGCCGGGGACGTGCCCAGTCAGCACGTCCCCTCTGACACCGACTCTGACACCGGGAACGTGCCCAGTCAGCACGTCCCCTCTGACACCGACTGTGCACCATTGAATTTTTTGCAGAGAAGATTTGGGTGGAATTTTTAGTTATGCGGCCGTGCTGACGCTATACAATTAGAAAAATCCCATGTCAGAGGTACATTTGACGGATGTTTTTTTTAAATACAAATAATCTGAGAAATTAGCCCCTATTTTCTCACATAAAAGACCATACGAAGGCAAAGGCGGTGAGTCAAGAAAAACATAATGCCAGAAACACGTAATGCCACTATTGTACTGTGCTCGGATGGTGAACCATGATAAACAAGAATAATGAGACAAGCAGGAATCTTGAAAAGGTCAAAACAACGGAAAATCCAGGGGGGTCTGCATCATTATGTACGAATGATGCCATTTTCTACCGAAAAAGAAAAGAAAGATGCCATTATAATGAAAACGACACCAACTGAGCTTGTTAAAACCTAAAAGTCTCCGGAGACGCCAGATTTCAACATCAAGCCAAAATAGCCCTTCAGAGCATGGAAGTCTATTCCTTCAACTAGTTGAGATATCAAATCCCATAACAATGGGGGAAAAATAGAAACAGGGAAGGACATTCTACAACTTCAGAAAAAATGGAATTTAAAGAAGTGAACAGAAAAATTTAAGCTGATCTCGATGAACTCCCAATGTCGATCACAAATCGGTACTTGACATCAGTTTTCAGCAGGCGCTCCATTGCAGTGTTGATATAGTCCATTGGGATGACCTCAACATCTGCTAAGATGTTGTGCTTTGCTGCAAAATCTACCATTTCTTGGGTTTCCTTTAGCCCGCCAATGCCACTCCCAGAGAGAGTCTTCCTGCCTGTTAATCCATACTTTTCCAAGTTAGAAATAGGTCCAGATATCGGGGTGATTAGGAGGCCAGCAGAGACGAAGAAAAGAAAAAGACAAATCCTTACCCATTATAAGGGAAAATGCGGAAAATTCAAGAGGTTTTTCGGGTACACCAACCATGACCACCTTCCCATGAGGCTTCACCAAATTCATCAACGGAACAACGGGGTGGACGGCAGAAACAGTGTCAATAATACCATCCATGGTTCCAGCTGCAGCCTGCTCATACAATCACTCATACATTGAATACAATTTTAATGTTGCAAATTGCAAGACGGCTCAATATCACTTGGTAACAAAATCATCAGAACAACACATTTCCAATCATTAATTACCTGCATCTGCTCAGGATCACGACTGTTTATGAATGCATCTGCACCGAGTTTTTCTATGGCTTCCTTCCTTTTATTCTCTGAGGTACTGATCACAGTCACCTTTGCCCCAAAAGCCTTGGCAAATTTCACACCAACATGGCCAAGGCCACCCAGGCCAACAATGCCAACATGCATGCCAGGCTTATCAAGTCCAAAGTACCTCAATGGACTATATGTAGTGATCCCTGCACATAAAAGTGGAGCACCAGCATCAAGAGGCAAATTTTCGGGCCAGCGAACAATGAAGTGCTCATCAGCAACCATGACATCAGAATAGCCTCCATAGGTTATTGTTCCATCCGTGTAAGTGGCGCTGTATGTTAGTATCTGCTTCGAGCAGTAGTTTTCAAGATCTTGGGAACACATGTCGCAGCTGCGACAAGATCCGACCAGGCAGCCCACGCCCACCTTATCCCCGACCTTGACTTTCTCTACCTTGCTACCAACCTCAGTTACCACACCCACAATTTCATGCCTGTATCAATGAATTCCATTCAGACGTCAACACCCTTCCAATAATCAATATAAAACTGACCATTTGATCAGCTTTTATTCACAGGAGAGAGGAGGACAAAATTCCAGCAAGCTCTGTTTTTGTTCATCTTAAAAGATAACTTGATCAATCATCAATCTATGTCATTTACGAACATGGACGTATTGTTTGACTAAACGTAAATTTCCTCAACTTAAAAAAAAAACACTTGTTCAAAAAAAATTCATAGCCCCATGTTTTTAGGACTACCACTTACATTCTTAAACATTTGCTTTCAGCATTAATTAAAATCTTACAACGCCATCAAAGCGAGATCAGTTATACACTTCAGATCACAATTAAGGAGGAAAAATCTCATTTTTGTCAGACAAAGTGTGCAAATTAGAAGCAAGATCTTAATCATTCTTACTTACCCTGGAACTATGGGATACTGTGTCACGCCCCATTCATTCTTTGACATGTGTAGATCCGAATGACACACCCCACAATACAAAACTTTGAATTGAACATCCTTCTCACCAGTAGCCCTGCAAAATGAGAACATCAAGAATTCCATAAAACCCACCAGAAAAAAAAAACAAAAAAAAAATACCCAGCATCAAAATGATGAAAAAAGTAAATGTATAACAATACCTTCTTGAAAAATTGAATGGGGAGAATACTCCAGATGTGTCCCTAGCTGCCCATCCAAAGGCCTTCACGGGATGCTCTGTTTCTGGTGTTTTTGCCATTTCTTCACCCAAACAATTGAAGGGGCTGCCTTGTTTTTGTTTTTGTTTTTGGTCGCCTAGCAAACGAGCAGCAGTTCTAGACTCCAGGAGGAGACAGAGATGGACTGGGGAGCTAACAGGCGAATATTTATGGCTGAGTTTTGTGCTAAAAAAAAAAAAAGAAAGTCGGGTGAATTTACATCATTTTCGGGAGTAATGAGGGTGACGTATTGGGTGAGGTAAGAGAGAGAATCCAACGTCATAACTTACCTTTCATGATTCGCCACGTGGATGTTACAGGTGCATGCTATGTGTACTGTTCACACTTCCGAGCAAATGCCGCCATCAAATTTCAAATCAAGCGTGGTGAGTAGAAAGTCAAATGAAGAGAAAAAAGGGGATCTGTCAAGGGTCGTCACACTTTGACCGTACCTACTGTAGGAGCACAATGTGGGCAAGACACGTGTAAGAAACAGTTGTTATGGCCACCTCCACAGAATTTTTTTTTTTTTTTGGGAAAACAAGAGATGCTTTTATAGATAACCGAATCTTTACAATATTTGAGCAACCGCTCAATCAGTTATATAAAATGTATCATGATATTTAAGGAGTAATAAAAGTTCTCCCCTCATTCATTTATATGCTTAGTAGAACTGTTGAACGAGTCAAGTTGAGTTCGAGCATAGGACAATCGAGCTCGACTCGAACCTCTAATCGAGCTAACTCGAACTCACTCGATTATGAAGAGAAAAAAGGAGATCCGTCACGGTGCAACTGTTCCTGCCCCTCGTCCGGTAGGCACACTTTGACCCTGCCTACTGTAGGAGCACAATGTGGGCGAGACACGTGTGAGAAACAATAATAGTTATGGCCACCCGCACAGAATAGTGGTTGTGGAAGTTGGACGCGCATGAACGGATGGGCATTGGGCAGGAGGAAACGGTTTGGATATCCGACCAAGCATAAGAAGAATAAAAAGTTGTAAGTAGGGTGTAGATCGTAATGGGACGAATACGAGGAAATCTATTATACTAGAAATTTATTAGTCCATGTTTTCTAAAAGATCTAATAATATGTATTCTGAAATTATTTTACTCTTTAATCAATTCAATTAATGTAATTTAATAGTTCAAATGTTTAAATTACTATATTTTAGTTAGAAAAATATTTTGTTAAACAAACTTATCAAAAAGCCTCTCTAAGTAAATATTTTATTTTACCATTTCCTTTAGACATAAAAATCCTAGTTAAACTAACTTATCAATAACCCTTTCTAAGTAAAATTTAGTATATTTACTACTTTTAACGTTTCCCTTAGTTGCAAATGACAAATAGTATACATATACGTTAACATGTGTCATTTCTCAAGGATTTTGAATTTTTTATTTTTTTATTAATTTCAATTAATGTCATCTAATGATTTTAGTTTGTTTAATTTACATGTTTAAATCCCTATATTTTAGGTCGGAAATATTTTTGTTAAATTACCTTATAAAAAATCCTGTCTTTATTTTAACATTTCTTTTAGGCAAAAAAGGCTTGGTTTAACCAACTTATTAATAATTCTCTCCAAGTAAATTTTTTTAGTTTAATGTTTTCCTCAGCTTCAAATGACAAATAGCATGTTTTGTCATTTGTAACATTTTTTCGTATATAGGATATTATAGATTTAAATAAATGGTTTGACAAACTGATAAATATCAATACATGACTATCGTAAAAATGTAAAAATGATACATTTTTTTCCCTTAATCCTATTGTACAAATTGAGAATTTTACTTATTGTCTTATCTTTATATATATGTAATAGATTGAGGGTTTTTTTTATCAGAAACCTTCACGCATCTCCAAAATCCCAATCCCTTTTTCCTAGAATTTTATATTTATTTTAATTCACACACATTGGCTCCACAATTTGGTACAATCAAACCACTAGTCATTCTTTTAGGTAATTCCAACATAAATATGTATTATTACCTGTGGTAATTCTAACTTAAATATGTAACTACTGTTTAAACATTAAATTAAAATGTTCAATTTATAAACATACAATATTTATATTGTCTAATGTTAAAAAAATTAAAAGAACAAGTTTATGCTTGAAAAGATAACACTTTAATTTTTTGGCAGGGCACTACCCAAAATCATACTATTAATTTGGCAAGAGCAAAATAAAAAATAACTTAGGAAATACCAAAATTAAAAAATAATATCAATTTCAAAAAGGAAATAAACAAATGACGGTAGCTTTTACATTAGATGTTCTTTATTTGGGACAGTTAAGGGTTTGCAAAAGTACCCACTAACCTAAAAATCTGCCATCTCTAATTTTATTCAATCCGAAAGTACTCGATTCATATTATTTGATCAGGTCAAAAGAGGGTCGAATACCAATTTAAATACGGACAGGCTAGGATCGCATAATTAAAAACTCACGGATACTAGACCCACTCGCATATATTAATTTAATTATTTATTTATATATATACTATAAAATAATATTTTTGGAGTTAAGTGAGTAATTTCATTCAACAAATTGCATTACAAATATCAAAGACTATAGTTTGTCTATAAGATTTATTTGTAGATGTCATGATCTTATATATTTTAGAAAAAAGTTTAATTAATATGGAATATATATTTTATAAAATGTGCTACTTATTTCAAATTTTTATTGATTTTGAATTCTTTTAATTTTTTTTCCTTTTCCTTGTGTTCTCTTCACATATTTTTTTTCAGCGGGGGACTTTTTTTTGAGAAAAAATCTTTATTAAATCTTATATGAATATGTAAAATATAAAATTAAATTATTATAAATTATTTTTTAAAAAAAATTAAATGATAAGTTGGACAGAATGAGTACTCGTTGATTCGATCTTATCTCAGTAGAGTACCCGCTGAGATGTGGGGTAGGTAAGGGTCAAAAAATAGTTAATCCACAAGATGCAGATCGGGTCAGTCAAATGGTGTATAGGACAAGTACCTAACCCGTGTCCACCCTTAGGGATAGTGTCTATCAATAATGCTAAAAAAAGTTAATACTAGCATTTAAAATCTTCCTTTGGATTTTGTTGTGATCTATTTTGAAAAAAGCATGTACTAAAATAAAATAAAAATACAACTACACAAGGCTAGATATATAATTTTTGTGGGTTTGGGCACCCGTTAACATATATTTCAGGCGTCATATTTTTTAGAAATGTATGATTAATTAGAAAAAGTAAATAAATACAAAGAATAGTAGGTAAGATTAAATACGAAAAGTATATATATAAGAAAAAATAATTATTAATATATGTATATATATAGTAGAATAGGTGAACATTAGATATATTAATAGGTGCCCATTGGGCACCCATTAAAGAAACCCTTTTTCTATGCTTTTCATGTACTATTTTAAATAAAGTAAAACTTATATACACTGACAGTATAGACACTATCATTATTTGATTTATAACATGTGTACAAAAGTTGAATTTCAAATTCAAATTTTGTATAGTTGTCATTCATCCAACATTAATAGCGTATACATTGTCAGTGCGCAAGAGATTAATCATTTTAGATAGAGTAAATGTTATATATACTGACAGTATATATACTATCATGGTGGCTGTCAAACTACCAAAGATAAAATTTATAATAATACCTACTCCTAAAACTAAATGAGTATAGTAATGAGTAGGGTCGTCTCCACAGGGAACTGGTAGATTTATCACACACAGATAATTGGGGGATTTTTGAAAGAGAGAGAGATAAATGGAACAAATTAAAGACTTAAAATTACTAAATGAACACTCACAATAAATGCAATAACTCAAGAATGAAATAAACAATTAATTGACACAACCTAGTCAAGGAGATAATCTCGGCACCAATTCACACAATTGATCATAGATACCTGAATTAATTCATGCGTTCGCAAATAAATTGGTTCTACCAATTTAGCAACCGCCAAACTTCCAATCTCTCCTAAGTTTATAGTAGTTCAGAGACGCTCGTAAACTACCCTCTTGTAAAATAGACAACCCCAGAGACGTTCGAAGGATTTAATCTAATTACAGTTTTAGGAATTAGAGAGACCCAATTCTAGTTAACAAACACACAAGCGGGTTCATTTAAACTAGATTAATTATCCCTACGACCCAGTTTAGACTAAACTAGATAATTATCGTTCGCCACTAAATTAAGACATTCAAGTGATACGCACCCCTATCCTAATTGGTGCTATATTATTTAGACAACTAAACAACTGGCCACATTAATTCAACATATCTAAACAATAACAAGCAATTCAACCAAAGAATAATTAAATACTCACAAACGTAGAATTCAGAATAATAAAAACGATGTAACATCCCGAATATTAGGAGGTTGTTTGTGAAGAAAATATTAAAGTGTATTTCTTTGGGGTTTGATTTAAAACCTTATTTTGTTTTAAAAGACTAGAAACCCTAATATTTTAGTCAAAAATCCTAGTTTACTTGTGACTAACCGGTTTTCCTAAATCTCTCTTATTTTAATTGAAACCCTAATTTTAATTACTGGAATTGGAAAATTCCTCACGTTTTCTTAAAAATTTTCTTTTATTTGAAAATTATCATTTATTAAAGCCCTACTATCCAATTATTCCATAATAAGTGCAAATGAATCTAGAAAGTAGGGTTTTATTCATCGGTTTCAAGTTTGGAGCAAAATTAGGGTTTTCGCGATTTTTGACCGGATGAATTTTCGGTACGGAGTAAGGATTAAATTTGGAGATTAAAAGTGACTTTTAAGTGAAAAATAATATGTGATTAGTAGCAATGATATAAGGTTAGTGAATGGGAAGTAAAAACCCTAATACGTGTGTTTTTAAGAAAAACGGCGCGAACCGGCGGGTCCCACGCACTACCGATTGAACGCACCACTTGACAACCACTTTCTTGCCATACAAGCTCATTAATATTTGAGCAAAATATCTCCTAAATTTCAGCTAAGCCTGACCGAAATTAATGGCTGAAAATACAAGAAAGAAAAAGAAAATTTTACTTGGTAAGGTTTGTGACAAGTGCCACACTCTTAGTGGCCATTGACCAAGACAATTGTTCAACCTTCTTATCCCCAAATTGGCTTCATTCACCTTCATTTTTCTGCTGGAGAGCCGAGAGAGAGAGAGGGAAAGAACAAGAGAGGAACTCCTCCATTTCTTCTTGAATCAAGCTACTAAGTGAGAAAACAAAAGAAAGAAACCGATTAAACTTACCTTTGAGTGATTAGTTAGTGATTGTTGGTGAGATTTTGGAAAGGGAAAGCTAAGGCTATACTTGGTGAACTCTAATCAAGGTAAGAAAGATGATCTCTCTAATTTTGACTTTCAATCTTGTTTAAATTAAGCTTAGTAACTCAATTTGTGATGGAATCATGGATACTATCATGTTTTGGAGGTTTTCCCCTTTTAGATATGATGAACTAGGATTTGAGACTTGCTGCCAATTTGATGTATGATGCATATATGTTGCAATTAAGTTTGTATAAGGGGTTTTGGTAGTGATTGAAGTAAGAAATTGAGGAAGGTTGCATTAAAAATTGAAAATTCCAGATTTCTGGAAAATTCTGCTTCCATTCTGACCGGTTTTGTAACCTCATGTTAGAGGCCGAATTGGCCTTAGGTCAAAGAATGAAAGTTGTAGAGAATGGTATTTTATAGGTTCCTACAAAATTTCAGCTCAATCGGAGCAACGTAGGTCATGAAAAGTCCAAAATACCCTTACTATTTTAAGTTTTTTCCCCAGCAGTCCGTTTGGTCAGTTTGTCCAGTTTATCACATTTTTTCACTAGGATCCGTACTGATTTAGTTTTTTGCCAAAACATGAAAGTTTTATTATTCTGACTTAGATTTCAAACGCCTCTAAGAACACCTGAATTTGACTTTTGTAACCTGAAATATGACCATTACAGTACAATGCGGTTTTATAGCCGATGAGTTGGATTTTGGTTCTGTAATTTGAGGATTTGACTAAGTTGCATTAGAAACTGGACTAAGTGATCTTCATGAACATTGTAGCCCTGTGTCTTAGCTTCGAAACGGCATAGGCTGCGCCTCAATCCGATAAGCGTAGCCTCGGATATGTTATTTCCGTATCCGCACATCGAATCTGTCTTTTACTAGATTGTATTTCTGCACTTGTGATTATTGTGATTCTTATTCTTATGATGTTGTGAGCCTATGGAACGGCTTTTGACTTGAATTATGATATGTGTGACTTTCGGTTGTGGTTGAGGAAAAATAATGAAGCCTAAATGGCTGAAAAATTAGGTAAACACAAAGGGCATGCTGCCCGAATTTACGCTCGAGAACTATATAAATACACTTGCGACTTGGGTCGAATTGATATGAATAGTACTTAAACCATCTAGGGTACTTGAGTCTTCTTGTTTCGAGGTATATAAGTAAGGATTTGGCCGAACTTGTACCCTTGAGAAATGAAATAATGATTGCTCGAAGTATGTTTTCCTTGTACTTTCAACTCGCAAGACAATTTCAAGTATAAATATTACAAAATTTTACTGTTTAAAAAGGCGAGCAAGTGTTTCACGACTACTCTCCAAGTGAATTCCAATTTCTTGATTTTGATTGAATGAAACGTCTAAGTTTCGAATCTTAGTCATGTTTCAAAGTTCTCAAATTGAATTTTTATCACAGATCTGGACTCCAAACCTGGAGTATAACTGAACGTGAATACTAGAAGCACTATATCTTTTGGTGAGTGCTTTCAAATACCGAATTGCACTAGATACTTGAACTTGATACGTGACCGAATACATGTTATATACGTGAATTGATAGGGCAAGAGTGTACTTTATCGCACTTGCCCTTACGTGATATACTTGTTTATTGATTGCAATTGACTTGATATACTTGTTTATGAGGTGCGCACTTCCTGGAATTCCAGAAACCCTGAGACGAGTTACTCTAGTCGAGCCGGCAAGGGCTTGGTCGATTGGGTAACGAGCCCTGGGTCTCTTGCTTTGTCGAGTGGAGTGATATCTTCTCGACTAATTGGTATACTCGAGTATTACCACCCGTGTTTATTGAGGATTTTGGACCAAGTAGGGGGTGTGAATGGTGGACGGAGAGTAGTGTAAGTGGTGTTCTACTGGATTGGTTCCTTTACTTGAAAGTTGACGGCGTGTCAACTACTACGTGATCAAGCTCCTGATGATGAATGGAAGTTGGCTCCTGAGAGCCATCCGTATCCTTATGCTTTGGAATGATTATTGTTTATTGGATTATTGTTTCTTCTGAAAACTTTTACACTCGCTCATTTTGAGATTGCTACTTTAAGTGTTATTGCTCACTTTTATGAACTCTTCATGCTCGTTACTTTGCTATATCGAAAACTTGTACTTATAAATAATGGTCAATTTGCTATTTGGAACCTCACTAGACTTTTAGCTCATACCACGTTATTTGTTCTCCTTACAGGGGGTACGAGCGAGGCATGAGACATGTAAAGACTAGCATAGTCTAGTTGTTTTTTACTTTTGACTTTTGACTTGTACTCGCGCTATTTCTCGAATAGAATATTTTGTATTTGGATTGTATACGCTTTGAACCAGTTTGAGTATATTGAGGCTTTGTACCTTGATTTGTATCAATGTAAATTATAAGTTTGAATTGTGGGTGTTATTTATGGTTCATGGATGTGTGCACATGATTTGAGTGAGTGAGTCCTGGCGAGAGTTGGGCAGGCGGTCCGCCAAACCCTTTGGTACGCCTCAGGGGGAGGTGGGGTCGTCACAAACGATCTCACAATTGTTTGTGTTCCGGCCCTTGATTACTCCTCAACTAGATAAACGAGTTTAGCCTTGCCACATAACGACAAAGCAATTCATAGTTTTCATGAAGTTTTTGCCGAACCAAAGACGAAGTGAAAACGATGCGGCCGCTAGGCTACTAACAATGATAAAGCAAAAACAAGGACAAAAGTCCAAGATGAAGATATGATCCCTAATCTATTGCTGTCTTTTTATTTATAGTGTTGCCGCCGCTTCCCTTTGCTTGTTGAATTGGAATTTGTTTCTCACAAGGATTGTTTCCTTATTTCCCTTTTTGAGTTGCTGCCAAAAGTCTTCATTGAAAAGGCTTCCTAATCCCACGTAAGTTCAGAATTTGTTTCCAAAGAAAGGTGGTAATTCCAGAGATAGGACCCGCGATCCGTCTTTTTCACGCAACTCTATCTTGTCTGGCGTAAGCACACCAAAGAATGCCTAGTCTTCTGGAATTTGCCTCTTCTTTGCACTTTTTAACATCACTCGCCTGCAAATAACACAAATACTAAATCTAGGCAGAAATCTAATGTCTCGCACAATAAGTGACCAAAATTTAAGACCAAATACCAACGAATAAATATTCAATTATCGCCCTATCATATCACTATTTGATTCATAACATGTATGCAAAAGTTGAATTTCAAAATCAAATTTTGTATAATTGAATTTCACAATTCAAAAGTTTTGAAATTCAATACTAATGATAAGGTTTTGTTTATAGTAAATAATTCAAATCGGTTTTAAGTAGCTACTTTCATTAGTATTTATATTTTGTCCTTATTTATCTCGTTATTATTTTATACAAGTACATAGTGTTACTTTGTTATTTTTGTTGACTTGAGTTTTTCTTAAGGTTCATTTGGGGTTACAGTGATTTGTCAAAAAGTACTTATATTAGTTGAGATTTTGAAAAGGATGTGTTGTGTGGTTGATGAAGAAAATGGTATTGATATGTGGGTATTTTGAGTATTTTGGTGTGTCTTTTTTTATGGATAATGGGTGGATTTTTTTAAAAAAATGTTTTATAGAGGGTCACTATATGTATGTTTTGATCATTCAAAAATGACCTTAAGTTAATTAACCATCATATTGAATGAAACTTTCATTTGTATAAAATGTAAATTTTAATAATGGAACACAAGCAGTACAAACTATGCAAAATCAGTCGCTATTTGTTGCAATTCAATTAAATTTGATTTATTTTAAATATTCTAAATTTTATATTTTAGGTTTTGACTTAAATTTCTTTTACAAGTTATTAATACATTGGTCTAGGATTGCTTTTGTATGTATTTTTTACAGATCGAATTGTTTTATGCACAATATAATCAAATATTGACCTGTATTAGATAAATAAACATTGACTTGAAATTATCCATATAAGTAAACCTACATAAATTTTCTTATAATCCATAGTACTTTTTCTATTTTGAGAAATGGGAACATGCAACTATAGTAAATTACCTTGATGTTGAAAATAATTAACACATTTTATTGAACCTTATTTTATATCTTTTTTTACATCTAATTCGTTTTCATAAATTTGGAGACAAATATAGTACTTCTTAAAAAATCTTTTGATTTTAATTTTCATGTAAAAAATAAATTTTGTTATTATTATGGGTTAAAATATAAACTCGTGCATAGCATGAGTCAAAATACTAGTTATAAAGGGTTTGAGCAAGGATATACTGCTTTTAAATTATACAAAAACAATCACCTTTATTATTTACAAATATATTGTGTATATCTTATCTTTTCATGCAAAATTTGTATATTTTCAAATTTATTACTTCCAAGTAATTAGTGTGAACACTACTTACACATTTTAAGCATTAATATTTACATATCTATGCTACCTACCATTCACTGGTTCAAAACTTCTAGAAGCTTTCCTAAGTAATAATATAGAGTTTACAATTATTTTTTTAGTTCTTCAAAATTTTGTATAGACCATATATGTTGTCTTTCCAAATTAGAATTCTTCAAAAATTCACAAAAATTTCAATTGTCAAAGAATTATAACACATTAACTATTCCCTAAATCATTTCCTTCCTACGCTTAATTCATGCGCGTGGCTTCCAATGTTCATTTTCCCTTACGGATCCACTGTACTAATCATCAGAGTACATTTCTGAGCACGTTTGACCGTGCCTACCATAGAACGATCCGGAAAAAAAAAAAAAGAATTAATCACGACTTGAAAGTTGAAATGTGGTCAATTTATCAATTTATTCAGATATTTGACAAAATTACAGTCAAACGTCAAAACTCATGATCAGCAAAACATTTGTCTAAGTACGTAAAACACATTAAAGTTGCTAGTTGCGCTCCTCATATCAATTATAAGTAGTATATTTGAAGGTCCTAAAATACTTTTCTTGGCAATTTTAGGTAAACATATATGAGATTTCATGAATGAAAGTCATTGTGGAACGCAATAAAGTTCTAACAAGTGACAAAAATTTTTGTGAGTTTTGTGTACATTACTTTTGAATGATTCTTTTCACACCATCAGTGTGTATATTTATGGGTGTAAATACTTATCATATCAACTCAATTTGAATTTAAGTATTAAATTATATTTTTTTTATTGATAATAATACATTTATATAATCTAATTTATCATAATCTAAAGAAGAGGGGGAGCCTAATGTTATAGCACAATCTTTAAATTTTTTTTGTTGTAAATAAGGTTCAAACCCTCACTTACAATTTGAGTCCCTCCCTAGTGATTATTGAGTCACTGGGCTAGTGGTTAAGTATTAAATTTTATATATGTGTGTCTAAACTCGTTAGTATCTGACCGATTTATTATTTTGACTTACATCTGCATGGATGATGACACCTATCTTGATGTCGATTGATGTTGTTGCCTGCAGACAGCGGACAGGTGACTTGTCTTAAAAATGAATTTAGCCACCTCTTAAAAATGATCCAGATGGCGGACGGGTGACTTCTTTTCATTTTCTTTTGGTCAAAATATATTTTTCCTAATATAATAGCTTGAGGTGCGTCAAAGCATGGGAAGACGAGTCACCAATTACTGCTTATGCCTAGATCCTAGGACACCACTACTATATTATAGTAATATGCTGGTCACGTAGGCAAAACATGGTCCGTAACACTTCTACTTAACCATATAACAGAAGAATTAATTTCAAAAGCAGTAAACTAGAAAACAACTAGTACAAATTTGATTGGGATAATTTTAGAGACCTCCCTTGAAATTTTTGGTCTTGGTCAACTTGGTGGTGTGATTGATGTTGTTAGAGAAGGGATAAAGTACTTGAACAATTCTAAATCTAGGCTTCTTGAATTTGCCAAAATTAAAAAACAGTTATAGTTGCCCTCTAGAAACCTAATTTTGGACTGTCCAACAAGATGGAATAGCACCTATTTAATGTTAGTTTCGGGTTTAGAGTTCAAGGATGTCTTTCCAAGATATGCAGACATTGACCCTGAATTTTACTATATTCCTACTGATTTTGAGTTGATGAAAGTGAAAGAAGTGTGCAAATTTCTAGAAATATTTCATGAAATCATTGATATGATTTTTGAGTCCGAGTATCCAATAGTTAACAATTTTCTTGTGGAGCTCTATAGGATTAAAGAGCTTTTAAATGAAAAAACTCTTGACCCTTTCGAGCATATTCGGACTATGATTGGAAATATGTCTGCTAAATTTGATAAGTATTGGGGGGAAAGTAATGTGTTGCTATCTTTGGATGCAATTTTGGATCCGAGATACAAAATGTTTCTTATTAATCATGCTTTTTCGGTGATTTATGGCGAGGATGCAACTCCTAGATTCGTGGCTGAGATTAGAGACATTTTTTATGAGCTTTATAATGAATATGTTGATTGTCACATTGTCTTCCATTCTGAACAACAACAGAGACATGTTATAAAAAGGAAAGAAAATGAAGGTTCTAGTTCTTCTAGTACGAAACAGAAAATGACTGGACTTGTCGTTTTAACAGGTAAAGAAAAGTTTCATATGCATGTGAGTGAAATTGACAGGACTCCATCAGAAAAATCAGATTTAGATGTTTATTTAGAGGAAAGTAGGTATGATTGTGATGCAAATGCAAATCTGGATGTTTTGGGTTCGTGGAAAGGGGAAAGATTGAGATTTCCTATCTCGTCGAGAATGGCTGCCGATATATTCTCCATTCCTGTTACAACTGTGGCTTCAGAATCTACCTTCAGTGCCGGAGGTAGAGTAATTGATTATCGACGAACTTTTATGTCAGTTGAGACGGTGCAAATGTTGCTTTGCGGCAACGATTGGATCCACAGTCTTCATGGCCTAAAGAATAAGTCTCGCGTAAGTAATTGATTGGATGTTTTTGTTGTTGTTACAGTTTCTTTATATCTGATTTTGAAGAATTTTATAACTTTCATACTTTTGTTTTGTAAGAATCACTTGATGCGGCCGAATCAATCACATTTGAGGAAGTTGAACTTCCTGAATCATTCACAACCTGATTTTGTGGCTGTTGATGTTGCTTGATGCAAGCTGATTCATTCACATGCTGATTTCGTTCAAAAGCTGCATCATTCACAAGTTGTTTTCACCCAAGAAAGTTGTTTTTAACTCTTGGTCTAGAGTTTGGACATTTTAGAAACTGCTTAAAACGTATTGATGGCTGATGTTTAATTGTTTGGACTCTTTTATGTAATTTTTCATTTTGTAATCTGATCTGGTCTGATGCCAAGTTTGGACATTTTGTTCCTCCATTTGATAGTTTGAGCTGCAGTTTTTAACTTCTTTTTGCTACTCGTGCTTATGATGCTTCTGTTTTGCATTGTCTAATTAAATGGATGATATATCAGGGAATGTGTTGTTCTTTTTTTGCCAAACTGAATATGAGTGTACAAGAAGTTGATATGTTATCTTCCATAAACGAGCTCGAGCTCGAAGCTCGGCTTGAGTTCAAAATCGATTTTGAGCTCGAGCTTCAAGCTCGATAAGCTTGGCTCGCTTTTGTGAAGTTCGAACTCAAACTCGAGTTTTCTACCGAGTATATCGAGTCGATCTTAAACAACTTGTGAAACTTGAATTACTAGTCAAGCGAGCTTGAACTAGCTCGATTAGATGTTCGAGTCGAGTTCGATTGCCGTATGCTCGAGCTCGACTCGTCTCGTTTAACAGCTCTATTTCCAAGTAAATTTTGACTTACAATTGTATTTATTTTAAAATGTTTTGGAGTCTATAAATACTACCAATCTAGTAGATTATTACTTGAAGAGTTGAATTGAGATTTGTAAGGCGTCATGAGCGAAAGGTTATAACTTGGTATTATCAATATTGGGTTTTGTTAAGATTTGAGTTAATTAAATTATTAAGTATTTGTTTCTCCACTCCTTTCCACGTATTTTTATGTGTTAAAATTGCTTATGTAGCACGCATACTTTTGTTTTGTTTTGTTTTTTTTTTTGATAATGCACGCATACTTTTGTTCGTGCTAACAACAACCCTTCCTTGTCTCCCTGCAACAAAATCCCTCGGGGCACTATTTTCTGCCTTGGATTATGGAGCCTCTGGAGATCTCGAATAAAATTGTCAATACGTTCCAGGCATGTACAGTGGAAAAATGAATGTAGAAAAGGTTGTCGGCAGAAAATCACGTGACAAAGAGGAAAGTTCACCGAAGAGGGCTTTGCAGAGAGAAGTTCCAAGAAGATGAGTCCTTTGAAACTGCTGCTCAAAGTGGCGGGCTACCTCCAAGCAACTGAATAAAATACAACCACCCACCGGAAATAATTGTATTCTGTTTTAATTAGTTTAATCGGAACTAAATAATACTTGTTATTTACCTTGCACTATACACACGCCACTCACATTTTCGTTTTCCTAAGACGACAAGGAAAGGATTTCCTAATGCATTAGACAAAGACAATTGAAATACTAGATATGTGCATTTTCAAATTTCAGAACCATATATAAATCCAACAGAAAAAAATGACATTTATGTTGAGGACTTTAATGAAGTGAAAATTTTAAGAATTACATCACGGTCTCAATGTTTAGAGAAAGCCCTGTTTTAACTTATTGAAAAAAAAATACTTTATTTAATAGAGTTTTTAATAAAAGCACTTATTAAGTGCTTTTAAGTCCTTAAGTATATTATTTAAATACATAGTTCAATAAGTACTTATGGTATTAGATAATATATAATTTGAAAAACTTTATAAATATATTTATCTCTTTATTTAGTTCATAATATAGCATAAAGTGATTAAATTAATATTTTATTTTTTCAAAACACAAAAGCTATTCTAAAAACACTAAATTTGAATTTTTACTAAAAATATTTTTAATACAAAAAAGTTTCACTCCTAATTTTATAGAACAATATTCATCTCAAAAGTATTTTTATCATCTAAAAGTATTATTTTATTAAAAGCACCACAATGCCAAATAGGTCCTTAGAGTTATGTATTCGTCAACATTAATTACAAATTTATTACCTTCTCTTCTCGTACGAAAATACTCACTTAAGAAGTTACAACCATATATGACAAGAGAGTTTTTCTTGAAAATTAAAAACGAAATGGTTGCACATCATATCAATATCTACCATAAGTATTCCAGCAAGAATTATCTTTAGACAGGTCACAATCAATGTTTTGTGGGCTCAAGAACAAGCAAAACGTTTGGACATGGGTTTGTTTGGATAGGGACTTATTTGTCAAAATTTATTTGCTTACATCATCATTACAATTTTCAATACACTTTTTTATCTTCCCAATTATCTTTTTATCTCACATACATCACATCACAAAAAGTGCTACAGTAAAAATATCTCAAATAATTTACAATCCAAACAGAGTAATAATCAACCGACGTACGAAGCTTAAACTCCATATCATTTCTTACTTTCTCGTTGGTGGCTAATTTACACGAAACAACTTGCCGGATCTCACGTAGGCATCAAAACTTGTGATTTCTTGATGACTGGAAATTGGTAAACAGGTTGCTGGATCTCACGCAGCCGGGCGGCGGGGTCAGCAGAACATGCACAAGTAAGAGTCAGAGCCGGTTGCCGGTTGGACAGGTATCGCGACAGCTGAACGTGGGAATAGATAGATTTGAACTGTTCCAAATGCGTGTACCAAAGAGTGAATTAAGACGGCTCTACGAGTACGCCTCACCGTATCGTACGTGGAAAGAATACAACGCCAGCGGGTGCGGGTATTGTGTGCTTCCTCGATACGTCACGTTTCCTTTGTAATGCAATGGCTCAGTGGCCACTTGGAGGGACTTAAGTCTCTCCTTGGATTATGGGCCTGTTGGAAACCTAAATTTTTTGGGAGTTTATCTAAAACTTTACTGTAGTACACTGTAGAAGTTTTTGAAAAAATTTTGTAGAAATTTTTGTAAGGTGAAAAACTTTTTTTTTTCCTTTTCTTTTTTTTTTTCTCTTTCCCTTTCTTTTTCTTTTTCTTTTTCTTTCTTTCCTTTTTCTTTTCTTTCCTCTCTTTTTCTTCTTCTTCTTCCCCGTCACCTCCGCACCCCCAGCAGCAACTCCACCTCCCGGCTGCCCCGCCTTCCCCCTCTCCCTCGCCGCCCCCATCTGCGCCGCCCCCCTCTGCCCCTTCCCCGTCTGCCCCGCCTTCCCCCTTTCCCCCGCCGCCCCCTCTGCGCCACCCCCCTCTGCCCTCCTCGCCACCCCCCTCTGCGCCGGACGTAGAGAGAAAAAAAAAGACAAAAGAGGATGATGGCAGAGGAGGAAGAGGGGGAGAGGGAAAAAAAGGGGGAAAAAAATTTCTTGTCCTGCACCGGCACCGGAAATTGGTGACGGAGCCGGCAATGGAGGTGGTGGTGGGGGAGGAAGAAGAAGAAAAGGGGAAGGGAATTTTTTTTTGTTGTGTTTTGGATATTTTAAGTGTGTAGGTTAAAAACTTTTGATAAGTTTTTCGGGGTTCCTGTAGCAAAAGTTGTTAAAAAACTAGTTTTATACAAACTTGGTAAAAAACCAAGCTTCCAAACAGGGCCTATAGGTGAGGTTCAAATCTCATCCGCAGCAAAAAAAATCTAAAAGTTATATCATAGCACTTCCTTGATCTAATTGCATCTGTACACCCTGACAAAAAAAAAATAGCATATAGAATTTGATTTTTTTGCCCTTTACTTTCTTGCATCAACGAGGGTAATGGGACCCGCAACTATAACCTTTCCTCTCATGCCCTGAGGTTTCTAACAATTTTTCCAAGTCTGTTTAGGTTTTGAAATTTATGCTTACCTCTCCTTGTCTAATATTTAAAAAAATGATTCAAAATAATTAAAAAAAATGTTTACAAGTAAAAAAATTTTACTAATATTTTTCTTTTTACATTGAATGCGTAGAAAATTTATATTCAAATTTGAAAGTCTAATAGTGTAAAATAATATTTACATTACCAACATCATTTCACTTTAACCTTTCAAAGTAGATCAAAGCATTAATGCAAAGTGTTCATACAGTTTTTTTCCTTTTTTTTGTTAATGCAATTTTTGAAATTGATTAAGTTTTAATCAAACTCCACTATCAAATACACAATTGACAAAACTTTAGTCTTAAAGTGATATAATACAAATTCTTTAGAAAAACTTTAAAATAATTATCTTCCTGCATCAATGAGCTAAAGATTTTACTACCATTTTAAAATTTCCAATTTTGATTAAAAATAGCACTATTTAATCCTTTTTAGCTCATTTTGGTAGTACAGCCTTAATGTGTTTGGATAAGAGATTATTTAGAATAATTTTAAAACATACTGTAGCACTTTTTTGATGTGATGTATATGAGATAAAAAAGTAATTCAAAAATGTGTTGACAATGATATAAAACAAGTCAATGTGTGTAAATGAGGTGCAAACCAAACACAATCAAACTCTCTATTTACAAGGGGAAGTACGAGCGAATATTTATTTGGAAGATAAGGACAGTAGAGATGAGGGCAAGTATGAGCGGATACATCGATTAGGATTGAATATAATGGCGTTTTGTGCGATTCTTTCTTATTGTTATACATGTTTAAATTCTTTTATGTATAAATATATCAAAATATTATATTGAACATAAGTCAAATATTTTATTCATATACACGACTTTTACTTTTATTTCAATTACAATAATGTAATTTAATTATATACTAAATAATATAAAAAGTACAACCAGGCCACATTGTATCAAATTTCAACTCGCCCTCTCCCGATATTTATTTGGAAGTAATGATAATCGACTAACTTCAAAGTAACAGCATCTGATGCTATTATTAGAATCTTATTTCTTTTGTGCGAATTAATGTCGTCAAGCTGCATTAGTGAATCAATTGAGCCAAAAAGAGTTCTTTTCCAAGCCGTTCAAGTCTTACAAGGTGCTCTCTACAAAAGTAATGAGATACATTGTTGTTTACCTACGCTCCCCCCAGGCCAGGCAAATCCCCAGCTAGAGCCAAAAATGCAAAATACGAGAGTGTTTAGATAACTAAATTTTTTTATATAATAATTCGCTTGCATCATTAACATATTTTTTAATTTTTTTTTATATTTTTAACTACCTTTTTATTTTACATATATTACATCACAAAAAATATTTTAAATAATATTTTATCCAAACACATTCATATGGTAATCTCCACGACAGGGACGCCCGTTACAGTGAAAGACGGCAACAACAAAGGTTGTTACAATTGAGACTACAAGTATGAAACTACTCACTACAGATGGTAGTATATTTCATTACTAGTAAAAATCCAATCCCATAACAGTTGGGCAAAAATTCTAATAGGGAAAGAATATTTTTAGGAAAGAATAGTGTAAAGTTTAGTTGATGATCAATATATTACTAATATCGTTTCGGAAAAAAGAATATTTTTAGGTCTTTTCTTGTATAAGCTAGATTTTCAAGAGCATGGACTGCACAACTTAATCAGATTTCAATGTGTTTCCAATGTCAATCACGAATCGGTACTTGACATCAGCTTTCAGCAGGCGCTCCATTGCGGTGTTGACATAGTCCACCGGGACGATCTCCACATCTGGTAAGACATTGTGCTTTGCCGCAAAATCGATCATTTCTTGAGTTTCCTTTAAGCCACCGACGGCACTCCCAGAAATGGTCTTCCTGCCTGTAAATTCATCAAGTTTACAAGTTAGGCACAGGTACTACGACCAGAAAATGCCAGGCAAACAAAGGGAGAAATGCAATGCTTACCCGCTATAAGGGGAATTGTGCCAAATTCAAGTGGTTTTTCGGGTGCCCCAACCATGACAATCTTCCCATGAGGCTTCAACAAATTGATCAGTGGGACAATGGGGTGAACAGCAGAAACAGTATCTATAATACCATCCATGGTACCTGCCGCAGCCTGCTCATTCAATTAAACAGACCAAGTACAATTTGAATCAGTAAACATTGTTTTGTTGCAACTAGCAAAACCTACAATATCAATCGGTGACTAATCTCGGAACCAAGACAATTCCAATAAAACATTAATTAATTACCTGCAGCTGCTCAGGATCACGGCTGTTTAAGAAACCATCTGCACCAAGTTTTCCTATGGCTTCCTGCCTTTTACCCTCGGAGGTACTGATCACAGTCACCTTTGCCCCAAAAGCCTTCGCGAATTTTACGCCAACGTGCCCAAGCCCGCCCAAACCAACAATGCCGACATGTACGCCAGGTTTATCGAGTCCAAAATATCTCAATGGGCTATAAGTAGTGATCCCAGCACATAGGAGGGGTGCACCGATATCCATCGGCAGATTCTCCGGCCAGCGAACAACAAAGTGCTCATCAGCAACCATGATATTAGAATAGCCTCCTTGCGTGAGTGTTCCATCCGTGTCAATGGCGCTGTATGTTAGTATGTGTTTCGGGCAGTAGTTCTCAAGATCTTGGGAACACATATCACAGCCGCGACATGATCCTACTAGGCAACCGACACCAACCTTGTCCCCAACCTTGACTTTCTCAACCTTACTACCAACTTCAGTTGCTACACCCACAATTTCATGCCTGTATTGATGAATTGTAGTTGTCAGCACCTTGCCAATTGTTAAAACAAAATTAACAGGATCCTTAGTCATTCTTCACGAAATCTTATTTGTCTTAATGTCCGCTTAATCCAAATCTATCCATACAACACCATTAAATCAAGAAATCATAATTAATTTGTCATACTAGAACTTCAAACTTGGTCATATAAAATGCAAAAGTACTATCGATCCAACGAAACAGTTTCTGCTAACATTTCGAGTTTTCCATCCTTTTTTACACAGCAGGCGTAAAATTACCTTGAAGTGCGTCGATTTCAAAGTAATCTTTTGCACTCGAACAAAATTAGCATAATTTTGCTAGCCTAGTTTGCAAATTTTAAAAGTACGACGAGCTGATCATGCTTGGGATTCATAAATTCTTACTTACCCTGGCACCATGGGGTACTGGGAGAAGCCCCATTCATTCTTGCAGAAATGAAGATCCGCATGACAGATTCCACAATACAACACTTTGAATTCAATATCATGCTCACCAGTAGCCCTGCAAAATCACAAAAACAACAGCAATTTCATAATCCCACCAACCCAACCAAAAAAAGAAAAAAAAACCATCAAACCAGTTAAAAATGTAAATGCATGACTATACCTTCTTGAAAACTTAAATGGAGAGAGCACTCCAGATGGGTCTCTCGCAGCCCATCCTACAGCCTTCACTGGCATTTCTTCACTTCAAAATTAACGGGGCTGAGCGTTTTTCACTGGTTCAAAAAAGGAAGCGAGGAAAGCAGCAATAGACAGTAGGCTCGCAGCCAGTAATGCACTAATACTAGAGAAAGGAGTCTAGAAATGGCGAGGTTCTTCGCTTAACGTGGTAATGGCCGAGTCTATACTTATAGGTGGAAGTTTGCAGCTAGGGTGACGTAGCTGGAGAGGTAGGAGAGAGAGAGAATCTAACGTCAGATTTTAGGCTTCCAATTTTGTGGTATAAAACCATAAATGGGACTGGCGGCTTCACATGCATGATTCACGAATTTTCTGACTTCTTCTCAAATGACAGCCAGTTATGTTGTTGTTTTTTGAAAAAAGGTATATATAATTAGAATATTCCACATTTAGTTAATACAGTAATAAACGTGTTAGAATATTCCACATTCAGTTAATACAGTAATAAACGTGTTAACGTTAATTAAACAAGTACCTATAAACTAATACATGGCTCTCCTCCACCAGAAAAAGAGTCAGCTGTTGTCGGACGGCTTTACTTTGTCAAAGGCAAAGCCTTGGGTTGGCAAGTGGAAGAGTGGTTAAAGATGCCAAAAGTGGCACCTCGATGCCGAGCAAAAATTCTTCAACTCGTAAACAAACTAACTAGGCTTGGTGCCCGCAGGTTCCGCGGGTTATCCATTATTGATTGTTTTAGAATAACATAAGATTTATTTAATAATATAGATTTAGAGTATTTTGTATAATAATGGAGCTGGAATAGTGGATAGATGAGTGATATATTAGATTTATTTATTTGTAAATAAATATAGTGAAATTTATGTGATTTGTATTGTATTTTTTAAAATTAATATGATCTAAAGATTTGATGGATAATATGCGTGATGAGATAGATTAATAATTTGGAATAATTTGATGTTATAGCTTGGTATAAAATGTGTTTATTAATTAAGTACTTTTTTGTTGATAAGTAAAGATGACATTGATTTATTTATGAATGAATGTGATTGAGATAGATAGAAGGTGTGTTTTTTTTAATTATTAGAATTTGAATAAGTAAAGGATAATATTAATTTTGAGAGTTGAGAGATTTTATGTATTAATGGTTTATTGATAAATGGATATTATTGAATGTAATGCGATGTGTATAATTTTTTTTATAAGAAATAGAAATAATTGCACACGAAAATTATAGAGTTTAATCATTGTAATTTGCAGTAGAATTAAATGTTTGTTTGTTATATTTTATTATTTATTTATATATGTGTGTGTGTATATATGTATATGTATATTTAATAATTTATTTGAGTTTGTATGATTGTTTAGTTTTCTTTTGGCATGATTATCTTTTGTAGTTTTGTTTGTCGTTATATTTGTGGTGTTGCTATTTGTCCTGTGATTTTTGTGTCAATATAATATATTTTTTTTGAGTTGCATCATGTATAATTTTGTTTGTATATATAAGGGTTTGTTATAGTTTTAGAGAAAGGTTTCTTTTTCTTTTTTAAATTTTGGTCTTCAATGGTATATTTTTCAATTTTTTAATTTTTGGAATATTATCGAAGTAACATTTTTGTAATAGAGGGAAATTATCTTTTTTTTAAAAGCAATTAGTCATATTAATGCAAGCTAATAGAAAGCGGAAAAATTGATTTATATTTATTAGATATATAGAAAATTTTCATTGATATATATATGTTTCAAAAAATAAGTATTTTTATCGATATATATATTAGTTAAATACATAAATGTTTGTAAGTAAAATTTAAAAAGTGATATACTAATATTTTTACAAAAGGAAAACTAGTAGGTTTTGTATTTAACATAAATTAAATACGTGTATACTATATTAGTATAACTGTATTAGTATAAATGTATTAGTACAAATGTATTACTAAATTTAGTATAACTAATTCATAATTTTTATTAATAAGCATGTATACTTAATACTATAATTCATATTATCAATTAAATTACCTATACTCCTGCACATTATATATTACACATAGCTAATACTATCATTATTCTAAGTTTGTAACTAATCAAATTAAATATTTTATACGATAAAAGAAAATTATAAAAATTTTGTAATATTAATATAATTATATATTAATATACTATACACAAATATTATATTAATATAGGCCCAGTAAATATTAAATTAGTTATAGTAATTATATTGAGAAAATTGAGGAGTAATAATTGAGTTTGGATTAAATCCAAATAAGGCACAAAATTCGAATATTTTGTGAGTTGAGTATAATTTTTACATTTATTAACTTGAAATTCATGATCCGAAGCTCGAAATGTTACAAATTAAATAAGATGAATCTGAACTTATGAAAGCGAAACTCATATGGCCCATTGACAGACCTAGTTACAAACTTTCACCGGGCCACAAATTTAATTTGGACCGCTGATTCAACAACAAGTGGCAGAAGTTGGCAGCCTACTCTTCAAACTTTTTTTTTTTTTTTTGTTGACACAATAATTTTTTTTCTATACCTAATCTTCAAACTTGATACCTTGTTAATTGGTTAGAATAAATGATATATTGCTAAATATACTGGGATAACCATAAAGGATAAAACTAGTTATTCTACTGTTCTTCTAATTGTAAAGGAAGATTATTTGCTTGGTTTACACGAACTATGGAAACAAGACATTTCCAACTTACACATTCCATTTTGCTACTGGAAGCACAACTAGCTATCTGTAATAAATAAATAAATAAATTCTTAGACTGAGATGTGTAGCAATTGAATTGCAAATGCAGGCACAGCTAGGCAGGAGTTTGCACGGTATTCCGTGATACTAAAATTTAAAGAAAATGAAATCTAAAAAGGGCAATGTATAGGATTTTAGGCGTTCAAAATGTCCAAAACTCGCTATACATACAGAGTCATTTATTCGCGAAACTATGAATATAATCCTGTTAAAAACTAGCTTTCATGGTTTTCTCAACGTCAATCACGAATCTGTACTTAACATCAGCTTTTTCAAGGCGCTCAATCGCGGTGTTCACATAATCAATTGGGATGATCTCTACCTCTGGTATTACTCCGTGCTTTGCTGCAAAATCTATCATCTCTTGTGTCTCCTTTAGCCCGCCAATGCTACTGCCTCCTATGAGCTTCCTCCCTATTTTTATAAAAGAAATACCCAGTTATTATTTTGTCGTACATTTATATAAGAAATTCTGACAATGCACTGTAATTCAACTCTTGTATCTGTATCAATTTTGATTTCATGGAAAAAAAAAACAAAAGGTATCGAAAGGAAGTAATATTAGACAATTGCCTTGAAGCAGGGGAGATGCTGGCAGTTCAAGCGGCTTTTCTGGCGCAGCAACCATGATAAGCTTCCCGTGAGGCTTAATTATATCGAGCAATGGCACAAGAGGGTGAACTGACCGTATCAAGAATGCCATCCAAAGTAGCACGCGCTGACTATGTTTTCTCGTGCATATTCAGAAAGAGAAACATTATTAATCTACCAGTTTAGCTACAAAAGGCAATTGAAAAATCACGAGATGCTAACATAATAGACGTAGACATTAGCATAATTAAAACATAAGAGGTAAACTATCTTTTACTTTATATATATATATATATATATATATATATATATATGGCATAGGATTGTGTGTAGTATTGATAGGTTACAATTTTATTATTAATTTTTCCTATTACCTGATTTAATGTGGATTAATTATTAAATTCTACTCATTTTTAGTATTTTGCATTTATTTCAAGAAATAGAACGAAAATATCATAACAAGTGCCAATTTGACAATTATCAGAAAAAAGTTTAATTAGCAGACATTCAGAGACATTTTTGAAATATCAAGCTCCGACCCTTCTTGGTAATTGGGCCGAAGACTGCATTAAAAAGAAGAGGACGGGAGTCTTCTTCTAGAGGCGGCGGACGCCGCACAGAAGCATTAGAGTAGACTTAGGTAGAATGGAAGATGCAGAGAACAAGCACTACTGAGGGAGCTTTTGACTTTTCTTTTTTTTTTTTTTAGCTTTTAGTAGTTTCTTGTCTTCCTTAGCATGTCAGACAAGAGTAAAAGCAATCAATCAACTCCTGTAGCTTACTTTTCTTATTGATTAGAGTGAATTGAATTTGCCCAATTCATGGATACGAAGGCAGCAACTATTGCCGAAATTTTGCGTGGATTTTGTTCATCAAATATGAACTAATTTTCTCACTCTAGTCAAGGGACAACGGATACTTTGGGTCGCCTAAAATTGTGAGTTCGATTTAATTTTATTTTTTTCTTTGTTTATTGATATTTGTATATTCCTTGATTGTAGCGTTTATGATTATTTAATTAATTGATTGTCTTGAATCGGGATAATTAGTTAATTTGGTAATCTATTATCAATTAGGGTATTAAATTCGTAATTGTTTAATTGTCTTGAAATAGTGACAATTGGCATGATTAGATCCGTGTTAGGGGGATACGCGGACTAACCTGAAATAATCTTGGAAGTGCGTTATTTGGTTAGAATATGGCCCCTCTAATATGTAAGGCAATTAGGAAATTAAATCTTACGGGCGTACTTAGAATTATTTCCTAATTAGAGCAGTGATTAACGGACGCCCCTTAATTACCGACACAGTAAGGAGGGGTTGACTGCCATCGTTTGTTTGGTAATTATAATCTATTTATTGATAAATAATTGGAATTGCCTTTGTTTCGATGATCAGTTAGGTGCACCATTGCTGAAGTTATTCCTTGGTTAGATCCTTAATTATTATTCATTTGATTTTAGTAAATTGTTATTTAATTTCTAGTAGCTTCTTAGATTTTATTTGAATTTCTTTGATTGTCACCTTCCGCATAAAATACCCCCCTTGTAACTGTGAATTTGAAAAGAAACAATTACTCCCAGTCCCTGTGGATTCGATCCTGCTCACCGCTATCTACAGAAATTACTTTTAGTTTGAGTAGGTTTTATTATTGCACAGGTTTCGACAACCTGTCAATTTTTGGCGCCGTTGCCGGGGACTGGTGTCAGATTAATTTGTTTCCTTTTGAATTCATCTTGTTTTCATCTTGTTTTCATTTTTTTATTATTTTTTTCTCTTTTTTTTTATATAGTTTATGGCTGCTAGCATTCTGTATTTTGATGGTAGACTGAACTTTATTCCTGAATGGGGTTATGAGACTCATGTTTTTTCTAATGACCAATGGGCTGTTGCAAATTGTGGACCTTATTTTGCCTCAAGTTATTCAACCGACACATGTCCCGCATTTCAAGATCATCTAAGTGCTCCAATTGATACTTTTGGAGATTTTTCACCTCGATTTCAAACGTGGTATGACCCTTACCCAAACAGGTATGATTAAGGATGGTGGGATAATTTCAATTTTAATTATGCGATCGGGCCAATGGATTTTTAACAGCAAGAGTCTCAGCAATCATCCTCCGTGTCAAGTATGTCTCTTGAAGAAATGATGGAATTACTAATTGCTAATTCATATCGATCTCAACAGAAGTTACAAGCGATGGCGGATCAAATGAATCAATTGACATCCAGGATAGCGCGATTAGCTTCTCACCTTAAAGAATTGTCCTCACAAGCTAATATCAACCTTGAAGAGGATGAGAGTACAGTTATCCCGTCAAATGACATGGAACTGCAAGAGTTTCAAGAAAACGGATTTAAAGATGCAGTTGAAGTGCAAGAAATGAGACTCCAGGATCAACTTATTCAAGTGAATAAATCTAGTAAACAATTTTTAACTGCGGTGACATCTCCTCCACTCCTTCATCAATATTCTCCTGACTCTTATTCTTCAATTCCTGTTAATGAAATTGACTTTATTACACCAGAAAATTTTGAATTTCATGACAGGAATAAAATAAGAGTGGCGATGACAAGATATCTTGAACCAATAAATACAAGTGAGGGGGAGTGAATGGAGAATGCAAATTATCGTTGACTTGTTCAACGCCATTTACTAGTCCATGGAAGTCTGTAACTCGTGTGCCCAAGGATTACTCTATTTACGAGTGCTATCAGGACTATATAGAGAATGAATCATTAAGAAGAGCCACAAGATTTTATCCTCCATGAACAAAACATAATAATGTCTAGCCAAAGACATCAAAAAAAGCGCTCATTGGGAGGCAACCCAATTTCTTTTAGTTGTTTGTTCAAAGTTTAAATATATTTTTCTTGAGTTTGACTGATTTCTGGTTTCAATTTTCGTTTTTGATGATTCATAGATATCTCTCTAACATGACGCGCCCGCGTCATGACGTGTGAAGAGCTCACGGTTAGATTCGCCAGAAAGGGTTCTTACCCTCTTGACATGCCCGCGTCAAGTAACCTGGAAAGCCCCAGATTCCATACCTTCATGACGTGCTCGCATCACGTTCGCAGGAAAGGTAAGTATTCTAAACTCGAGAATAGCTTTCGATTTCCTGTTAATCCCTAATTTTGAATTTCAAAAATAAGTTCTGTTATTACTAAAAAAAATAAATAAATAAAAATTAGAAAAAATTAAAAAAAATTAGAAATTTTTTTTTCTTTCCCTTTAGTTATAACATTTGTTTCCAAAATTAAAATTTCAAAAAAAAAACTACTTCTTTTCCTTTTTCCTTTTCTTTCCTTTCTTTCTTTTTTCTTCTTCCCGCTGCCCCTGTTCGCCCTTTTTTTCTTTTGTTCCACACGCCGCCGCACTTCAAGTCCACCATCTTGCTCGCGCGCGCCGCCAACCTCTGTCTCCAGCTTAGACCGCGGCCAGCACACCGCCGACCCATCGCGCGTCGCGGCGAGCTGCCCCCCGATCTTCCTCTTTCTCGCAAAGGCCTGCAACTCTAGCGGCCGCCGCAGCCTTTCTCCCTCAATCGCAGCGGCGACGAAGCCCCCACCATGGCTGCGCGACTCCATCTCCACTAAGCTCCGCCGCCACCTTCTTTCAGCTTCTCCTTTCTCGCGTCTTGCGCGCGTTGCCGTCGCTACCTCTCTCTGTGCCGCGCACCGCAGCCACACCGAGAGCCACCGACGCTCCCTCGCAGCTGCCTAGCTCCTCTCGTCTCCGCGCGTGCAGTTCCTCTCCACTCCTGCTCTCTCCACCTCCACCGCGCGCCAACGGCACCAGCAGCAGCATCGCTTCACTGCTGTCCGCCGATCTCTTTCTTTCTCAGCCCACGCCACTCGTGAAGCCGCGACTCTCCAAAAGCCGCCGCTTTCCACCTATGCGTCGCAAGCTACTGAGTCCCTTGTCGCACCTTTGCTCCATGTAGTCATTGAGGTGGAGGTATTCGTCTAACTCCTGTTCTTTAACATGTCCAGCAACCCGTGTTGGTAATTTTTCAATTTCAAGTGCATAGGGCAATTTTGGAGTCATTTGGGATTTATTTTGCCGCTTCAGTATTGCGTAAATTGAAGTGAATTGTTGGACTACTATAGGCATCCACTGAGCGCTGCTTTACTTGGATTTTTGTTGAAATTTTTGCTGATTCGGTTGGCTAGTTGAGATTTTTCATTTACTAGAGTTTACCCCCAGTGGTACTGGTGGGAATATTTTAAATTGAATCTGTTACCTCTAATTGGTTGGCTGAGTTCTTATTGACAAATTTCTAAGCTGTCGTAGTTGCATTTGCTGGTTTTGACTTATGACATTGCCTGGCCAACTGGAGCCATCTGCTGAGATTTTGGGTGGGCCTACATACTGCAATTGTTTATTGATATTTGGGTGATTTGGTTCTGCTATTGCCTGTTGATTTGAAAAAACCTGGTTGCTTGATTTACTTGTTGAGATTGGTAGTTTTCAGTTGAGTTGTTGGGGCACTCTAATTGTTGGTTTCTATTATTGATTTGGAGGGGCATTGTCAGTGATTTGGGTTGTCTGTTTGCATTGTTTCTTACCTGTGTGTGCATCAGTGGCACTGGTTGGGATATTTTGACTAGCATTTGTTATTTCTATTTGGTTGGCTGCCGGATTGGAAACTGAGTACTTGTCATTGTGTGGCTATTATCAAATTTCTAAACTGCTTTTGCTGGAATTGTCGATTTTGAGTTGAGAAATTAACTGTCCAATTGGAGACATTTATTGATATTTTGGGATGGGCAAGTTTTGTCAGCTTTTATGCAGAAATTTGGCGGCATTTATGCAGCACACCGGAATTCCTCCTTAATTTCCGCCTAACCCTCTACTGTTTTGACGACTCCAGGGAAGTACCGTTGACCTTCTCTTTCCTTTTGCTGTTAGTTTATCACATTGAGAGCAATGTGTGATTTAGGTGTTGGGGGAGCAAATAGGGGGGGTGCTAGCGTTTCTAGTTTTTAGATGTTTTTATTTATTTATTTATTTATTTTTCTTCTTTTCTCATATATATAATTTTTTTTTCTTTCGTTTTAGTTTGTTATTTGGCCATCTTTCGTGCATTTCCTTTCTTTTTTTTTTTAGTGATTAGCTCACATGTGCATGCCAAGGTTTGATGTTGGATTGTTGCCCCTATTTCTACTTTTGCCAAGTTTTAATAATAAAAATGTGTCGAGTTAATGTGGTTGAATCCAAGAGCATTCTTTTGGTGAATATCAGTGATTATGTAGCTCTTCTAATTTTTGGTTAATTTCTCTAGGCATAGGGAATGATTGTTGGCATTTTCATGTGAATCAGTCCAATGATTAACTTTAGTTCTCCGTGCTTATAAAATGAGGTTAGCTGATGTAAATTCTTTTTTGATTTTTGTGTTATTTTGAATTTTTGGTGTTATTTGGCTGTGAATAAGAGTTGACTGTACTCCGCTAGTATTTACTACCAAGTAACCGGGGATCTTCACCAAAAGTATCGATTCTCACGTCAAAAAATTATAATTGCTATGAGTACATGGTCACGTGGCGATAGAAGTTGAGTAACCGAACTCTTTCGTCTGACAAATATTGGAGTTCGCGTCAAAAGACTCCAATGGCTAGCGACTAAGTCTTTTGTTACTATTGAGAAAAGTAAAAAAGTAAAAAAAAAAAAAAAGAAAAAGAAAAAGAGAAAAGTAGAAATATGTAATAAAAAAGTGAAAGTTGTATTAGTATATAATAAAAGTCAGCCTATCGATTTATGGATTTAATGTTGAGATTTTAGTTAATAGTTGGATCATTTGCTGATAAATGTTGTGTGTCATTTCTTTTTCTTAGATTAGTTAACTTGAAATTAAAGGAGTTTGTGATTTAGAAACTAATCGAAATGATGTTTCTTGGATCTTGATCACCCATGCTTGATATATGTTTTTCTTGATATTTTGGCAATATAGTAGACGGAGCAATGACCATTGTCAGATATTGGTACTTGTTTGCTGTTCTCATGCTTGAGTGCAAGCATGGTTTAGGTGTGGGGGGAATTGATAGGTTGCAATTTTATCATTTATTTTATTATTAATTTTCCCTATTACCTGACTTGATGTGGATTAATTATTAGATCCTACTCACTTTTAGTATTTTGCATTTATTTCAGAGAGTAGAACGAAAATATCATAACAAGTGCCAATTTGACAGTTATCAGAAAAGAGTTCAAATAGCAGGCATTCAGGGATATTTTTGGAATATCAAACCGCGACCCTTCTTGATAATTGGGCCGAAGACAGCATTAAAAAGAAAAGGACGGGAGTCTTCTTCTGGAGGCGGTGGACGCCGCACAGAAGCATTAGAGTAGACTTAGGTAGAATGGAAGATGCAGAGAACAAGCACTACTGAGGGAGCTTTTGACTTTTCTTTCTTTTTAGCTTTTAGTAGTTTCTTGTCTTCCTTCGTATGTCAGGCAAGAGTAAAAGCAATCAATCAACTCCTGTAGCTTACTTTTCTTATTGATTAGAGCGAATTGAATTTGCCCAATTCATGGATACGAAGGCCGCAACTATTGCCGAAATTTTGCGTGGATTTTGTTCATCAAATATGAACTAATTTCCTCACTCTAGTCAAGGGATAACGGATACTTTGGGTCGCCTAAAATTGTGAGATCGATTTAATTTTATTTTTTCTTTTATTTATTGATATTCGCATATTCCTTGATTGTAGCGTTTATGATTATTTAATTAATTGATTGTCTTAGATCGGGATAATTAGTTAATTTGGTAATCTATTGTCAATTAGGGTATTAAATCCGTAATTGTTTAATTGCCTTGAAATAGTGACAATTGGCACGATTAGATTCGTGTTAGGGGGATACGCGGGCTAACCTGAAATAACCCTGGTAGTTCGTTATTTGGTTAGAATAGGGCTCCTCTAATATGTAAGGCAATTAGGAAATTAAATCTTACGGGCGTACTTAGAATTATTTCCTAATTAGAGTAGTGATTAATGAACGCACCTTAATTACCGACACAGTAAGGAGGGGTTGACTGCCATCGCTTGTTTGGTAGTTATAACCTATTTATTGATAAATAATTGGAATTGCCTTTGCTTCGATGATCAATTAGGTGCACCATTGCTGAAGTTATTCCTTGGCTAGATCCTTAATTATTACTCATTTGATTTTAATAAATTGTTATTTAATTTCTAGTAGTTTCTTAGATTTTATTTGAATTTCTTTGATTGTCACCTTCTGCATAAAACACCCACTTGTCACTGTGAATTTGAAAAGAAACAATTACTTCCAGTCCCTGTGGATTCGACCCTACTCCCCGTTATCTACAGAAATTACTTTTAGTTTGAGTAGGTTTTATTATTGCACAGGCTTCGACAACCTGTCAAGTATAGAGTATTATTTTCTTGATTTAATTATGCCTACCTGCATCTGGCCCTGGTCGCTGCTAAATTTAGATATGATAGATAAGTATACCAATTGAGAGTGGAAGAACAAAGAAAGAGTCAATAAGAAATCTGTTCACCATATCATCATAAGCATGTGACAAAAGTGAAAACTAGGAAGTTAGATTCTTCTGCTATAGAGTAGAGATCAAGATTACAGCTCAGGATATTGTATTCTATGTAGAAATTTAAGTTTTTTTTTTTGGGTCAAATTTAGTTCTGAACTTCCATAATTGGATGGTTTCTTAATCCAACTTCACCTCGTGCCGCTATTACGATATTTCATCTGGCTGAAAGACTTGCGTATTTTTCTTCTTGACCAAACCGGAAAAATTGACATTGAATACAACAAGACGTACTTGAAGTCTGATGATCTTAAATTGCTGTTTCTTTTCTTTGCAATTCTAGCAGCGACCAATTATTTCCTTTGTGGCACTTGGTTGAAAACTTGAAACAGCACCGCGGCTTAGACATCTACCATTTGTATTTCTAACAATTCCAACATTCAACATTACGTACCAAATTCTTGGAATTCTTAGTTTCCTTTTGAATACGGAATTTTGGAATTTTGGAAGTAATGAGTATAATGTGCATCAGTTACGCCTCAAAGGCCGGAGAAGAAATTTTGATTACGTTCATAAGACGTTTTTTTGTTTTTTCTTCTTCCTTGAAAAAACTAGGAACTTACTCATTATGATCATCTATTTTCAGGTCATAGACCAAATTTTTGCTTACTTAGGAGAACAAGTGATGCGGAACCAGCTAATCAAAAGACATTTTTCCGATAAAAGTGTGCCTAAATCTCATATCAAGAAGTCTATCCAGTTGATCAGAAGACTTCTTTTTTTGATATAGTGTGCCCATGCCTTATATCAGTAGTCTTCTACTTAAAATGAAAATTAAGGTTTTTTTTTTTTAATTTTTACTCTATTTTTTCTTGTTTTATTTTGGGAAACTGATATAGCCTATAAATAGACATGCTTTAAGGTTTCTTTAGGAGCTTTTATAAACTTTGTTGAATTTTTCCAATAAAATTGAGAGTTTTCTCTCCAGATTCGAATTCAAGAAATTGTTCAAGGGACTTTTCCTTTGAATTACACTCCCTGTATCATCAAGTAATCTCTCAATCTTGTCACTGCAGACCGCACTAATGACCATATGCCGCAAAATGTTTCCAAGAAGCTACGGAAGTAATGAAATTAAGCCTTTTCATAGTTGTTTTCTTCAGGGTTACCTATTCAGCTTAAATGGCCCGCCTAGGATTTATTCTTTCTTGGGCTTCGTTCAGATCAAAATAGACAAATGGTATGTCTGCGCTTTTGTACAAATTTTTAACGTGGCATCTAACTTCTCTTCACAGAGAATCACATTTTTTTAAGCCAAAAAAAAAAACAAAAAAAAACAAAAAGAACATATTTTTGCAGGAGCAGATGTTCAATTTTTCAAAATTGAGAGGTAACACAAAGTGCAATTGGATTTATTAGCTTAAGTATGAATTCCGCCCTCTTTTCCACTGTTCTTGAGCATTGACTTAACATTTGTTTCACTTTCGAGAATAAGGTGTGTAAGTTGAAAGGAAAAAAGATACAAGGCCAGGAGATGCTAACTAGAGATAAGAACAGAGCTCTTACAAAATCAACAGCCAGTCTCAATGGCTGTAAGCTTCTCTAGGAATAATCTAAAGCTCCTGAGAACTAAGAATATCCAATTATGCCTTCTATTTATAGAAAAAAAATGAACAAGTACGATGACCATTTTCCCTTTCTCCTGCTACTTGTACATCATGTATATTCAGGTGGACCTTCAAGACGAAGGTAATCATACATTATCCCTCTCCAAGGACTTGAGCCTCTTGACTGTGTGAGATATATTATATTTCTACCAAACAGCAGCTGAGAGCCCGGGATTTCTAAGCTATACAGCCTATATAATCCATGAATACCATGTCTAGCAATTGCGTTGTCCTTGCCAATCGTACCCGTTGTAAAATATGGAGCCTCTTCATCTGGATTGTTGATTCGAACCTTAGACATGAAGATAAAATACATTGTCAAAATTTACAAAAAGCTATTTTGGAGTACATTAATTAAAGACCAATTGAAATATTTTGGTCCCTTGAAAAGAATTTCCAAGCTAAAATAGGAAAAAGTAGTTGGAGTAGAAGGAAATTAAGAAATGGGGTGGCAACAGATAAATATGAAGTTCGTACCTGTAATTCAGCCTCATTTGCTGATGCCATAGCTATTTGAAGCATATAGGTGCCAAAGAAATCAATATTATCCAAATCAAAAGCTATTTGCCAAGTTGTTGGAACGTAAGTCTTATTTCCAACATTCCTGTAATGAGGTGACAGTATCAGTATCAAGCAAACAAAAATTAAAAAAAACCCCCCACCCAAAAAAAAAAGAAAAAAAGAGCCCCAAAGTGACAAGTACCTATTTACATGAGCAAAGAACCAATCTGTTTGATAGTTATTAACACCAACTGTGAAAACCAAATCCTCGGAAGGATATAATTCTGAATACCGATCCCACAATCCATACTGCCTAAACCTGTAATTCCCCAACAAAAAAAAAAAAAAAGGAAAATGCTTATTGCCTATTAATAAAAAATAATAGAGCAAATTAGAGACGGTTGATAAGATATATAACACACTTTTCTGCCTGGTTAACTGAATATAGTTGATTCATCAGCCTCGGACTTGGTTCAGGTACGAAGAACTCAATAGCAGTCCGATCAGGAATGCCAATTTCCCACAATGTTGGACCATTTCTTGGGGGATTATATGTCAAAGCCCCGAGTGTGATTCTGCTTCCTGATTATTACCATGCATTAATAAACGAAAATTCAGTAGTATAATTTAGGGCCATTCTTAAGAAGGGAATTTACGAGGCAAAGGAGATTAAAACAGATCAGATAGGAATTACTTACCTGGACGGATATTGACATAGAAATCATATTTGTAATCACCAATGTATCCAGGTACCCAAGCATATAAACTATAGTTCCCCGGTCGGACATTTTTAATCAGAAAGTAACCCTCCGAATCCGCTACCGCCCAAAATTGGTAGGCCTTCAGAAAATATGGTACAAAGTTAGAAAATTATGTGTACTTTATCATAAATAAGGTAATCATTAGAAACTGAATTATGTCTAATTCATTCATAAGCAAGGTAGTGGAAACCTTGTTTTCTGTTTGCCATGATCCAGCATCTCCAGGTGCAGCCAATCCCACATATGCAGAGTTCCCAGTGATTAGCCTTTCACTTATGTAGCTAATTAAGAAAATTCATTCTGGTCAAGAATCAGTTCCAATGTCTACAGCGTTGTTGGCAACAAATTGTAGTAAAACGGAGCCAAAAACATTTACCTGTCCTGGATTAGTAATCGACCAGTAGCACTACCACGTTGATAATCAAAAGAGTAGTCTTCCGAGAGTGGGAAACTGTATGGCCAGCTTTCAGTTTCTATTAACATCTGCCAAAATACTCTCACTAATTAGTACCAATGTGACAACTTTTCAAGTCATTGCATGATAAGCTTTTATTAAATAAAAAAAAAAAAAGGTAAGTTGATTTTATTGTGTAGAAGAAAATCAGCAGATGAATAGAATACCTGTTCCTTGGCATCGGCCCAGAGGGAAAGAGGCTCAGTATCATTTTCTTGAAGAGTATTTAGGTAAACAAAAACAGGTCCAAAAACCTTTCTCCAGGGCTCTCCATCACGAAATGTCAGCGCCAAGGGCTCTCCAGCGTAGTGGGTGCTGAAGTACATCTGACCAGCAAAAGCCAACACGAAAATCAGGAATAGGGCCTCACAAGTTCCATTTCATACAATTTGTGGATAAATGAGTAGTAATTCATTCTCAAATTACACCAAATTGTACCCGATTTACAATAACAAACCAATTCTAGCTGATTTACACCCGAATCTGACTTGCTTACACCTAAATTCAATTTATTTACGCAAAACTCCAATTTTTGTATACCTAAAATGATATAAGCCGAAATCCTACTTATTTACATCACAGGGAAAACTTGTTCAAAATTATGCTAGACATGGATACCCTTTGTGAGGCTTCGGATCCATAAAAATCACCAACCCACTCAGTATAGGAAATGGAGTTTAGAATTAAGCTAGGAATTAACAACCGATGATCTGGTATGCCATGTAATGAGATTCGGGCTTCATAAGTTAAAAATATCCAGTGCGGACAAACTCACGGATAAAGTTGTTGGGCCAACATGGGAGGTCAGGTCTTGTTTGATAGGCCCACCCGTTTTGAATTCATTACTGGGCGTAATCATCCAAAATCCAGTGGGTGGGTCTGGACAAATCCACCCGTGGACCCGATTGTCTTTGTTATCACTGGAATATTGATACTTGTCATCCACCTGCCCATTTAAGGCATCAACCCAAGTCATTTACATTTCTGATTTCCCCACCCCCCCCCCCCCTCTTTTCCAAAAAAAAAAAAGAAAAGGACTAATCAAGAACTGCTAATTGATGGAACCAACCTCTCCTCTGAGAAATGTATTGGCTGGATTTGTGAGAAGAACAGCTTCAGGGTAGTCAAGAATCTGACCTCTTGCCCTATCATCTGCTGTTGGCATTATTCTTTGCCTTTCATCAGATACAGCCATGTATTCAAACCTGATTATTGTACATAAATATCCAAATTACCTTTTTTTTTTTTAAGCCAAAAAAAATTCTGTTTTTAATAAAAAAAATTTAGAGCTGATTGATTCTTACAGCTTATCCTGAAGTTTGAATACTGTACGGCCCTGATAGACATTGATATCAGGCCATCCTTCCAAACGCTCAAAAATCCCATATGTGTAAAATCCAGGATAGCCACGCAACAAAATGAACCTGCACCAAGAGTTTCAGTTTTGACATTTTTAGTTAGTAGTAAGGAGCAAATATGAATTTAATTTCCAGGGGCTGTTGAATTTAAGTATCATGCATTCTTGCTGCCCTAGGCATGGTATGGTATGGTAAATTGGTAATGGTTCATTTTCATGACTTACACTGCACCTTTTGTCAATATTCAGCGAAAGTTGTGTCTCATAAATGGAATCATCATATGTTCTGGTGAAAGAAAGCTCTATTCCATTCTCATCTTCCAAAACCACATTCAAGCTGGTAGCTGCCAACCTGCATTATTGTATTCAAGATCCAAAGAATTAATCTTCAAGAACCCAATATACCTCGAAACATTTTTTCAGTTACTACTATATGATTTTGGATTGTTGATTTGCCCTTTAAATATCAGTTATACCTTCAGAAGTGTATTAATTAAGGCTTACTTGTCAAAGATATTCCCATGAGCTTCTGGTAAATTCCAAACAATATCCCAATACCTGCATGCAGTTAATTTAAGCAAAAATGAGCAAAAGAGATGGAAGGTTTTACTTACATTTTGATCAAATGAAATATTGGCAGAGCACATACCCTCTGTCATTTTCTTTATTTCTTTCTTCCAATAAATTTGCAATGCCATTGTACTGTATCCCTGTCACCATACCCTCAGGAACAGACAGCGTAACATTCACCAGGCCATTATCCATCACAACCTAACCAAAGATATTAGAAATTATTTGTCTGAAGAATTCGAAAATCATTCATGAAGTAGAACCCAAATATTTTACTGATAATGCTTTTTTACGTGATTTTCTAGCAGATGCAACCGAACTGGAGGATACGACTCCAGGTCTTGGAAGCCTTTCTTTGTTATTCTTCTGCATAAGATACAAAATGTAAAAGAAAAAAAAAGGGCAAACAAAAATTAGATTAATTCTCTGCATTTAAATTTCAAATTAATAAATTGTCAATGAATGTCATAGTAGTAACAGTTCATTCATTTGCCCACACGTTTCTACATTCATGGTAAATGACATCGTTTTTTCATATGGTTTCTGATACTTATTAAAACTCATAGCAGTGGACCAAATTCTCCTCCTCGAGGGGACTGGAAATTGAAGGGTTCTTATTTTGTCAACTCAATTGTGGATTACAGAGCGTAAAACAAAAGGAGGGACTAGAGTTGGGATGGATGAGGGCTAAAAAGCTCATAGACAATTGAGTACAGATGGATGAAATTGGCTCCAGGAGGAGGAATTACAATAATGTATGAAGCCCTTTTTCACTGTTGCTAGGACATGATCACGAGATTGTCTAATGTTTTTATTGTAAGGTATGGTTTGAGGTCCAAAGAGTCCCAAGTGTCCATTCTTAACAAAAATTGGTAGTACACCACACATCTTTGTCACGGAAGGGTGAAAGAGACAAAAGTGGCACAGAACACAGGGCAAAAAAGTGCCTCATCACAGTTAACACACACGAGAGTGAGAGAATATGTCTATGTCTGTGTATCATTCTCTTGTTTCCAAAAAGCAGCAGTCTTGGATTCATCTGACAAAGAAGACTCTCCCCACCATACCCAGGTAACCTTCTTAACAAGTTATAGAAAAACAAATGTGAAAGAAAAATGAAAATAACAATAATTAAAGCCCACAAAAAAAAAAAGAACAGAAGAATGTTTTTTTCAAACACTACAACAGTTTTTTAGTAGTTTATATAAGAAAATCTAGGTTCATCCATCTTCTCTGCAGATGAGTATAATTTGCAAAATCCTAAATTTGGGGTTCACAAGAACATGGCAGTTGAAGACAAGCACAAGATGAGGAACTGAAGGAAACGTGATGGAGTAAGAACCTAACTGTCTTCTCACTGTACATTCAGCAAGCAGCAATAACTGAAGAAGGCAAATTCCGAACCACCCCACCACACATCTCCATTGTCTCCTCTGGCTCATCTTCCCCATCTCTGTCTCTTGCACTCTTAATGAGCCTGCAATTCAAGAAGATGCAATGTACATGGATTCATGCAGGAAAACTCTCAAAAACTTGGCTGCCAACCCTTTCTTTTTCTTGAAGAAATAAAGTAACAGAAACAATGTACATTAATTAAGTTGAATGAAACTTACCTCTCCAATCTGTAGAGAAGCAGAGGCTGCTTTCAATGGGTGGTAATAAGTGTTGAAGTATGGGGAGATGAGAAGAAACTACAAGTAACAAAAGGAGTATGTGGTTCAGGTGTGAATCTAAGACCGTATGACCAAGCGTTACTGGTAAAACGGAGAAATTGATTCCCAAGGCACTTTATTATACCTTGAAAACGTCTTATGTATATAATGTGTCTTTGATCAATTTGAGGAAGGTAGTAGTATTATTTCATGACTGGGATGTGAAATCTAATTCAATGACTTCTCCATTTCTCCATGAATTTTTTGGTGACTTACAGCGACTGAATCTATCTGTACCCCTTTTGGAGCCAGTGTTAGGTATTTATGGGCTGACTTGTGAAGGTTTTCTCCTGTCAATGACCAAAAAGTTGAGGAGTGTGAGACATTAAATTATATAATGGAGGACCAATTACAATTTTCTTTTAATTTTCAAAATTGGAAGAAATTTTCAGTAATCTTTGGTTTCCTTAGTTGACATCATCTGCCTTGAATCTTGACTTGTAGGATGTAATATATTTTCCATTAAGTTCACTTGCGATTACGCATTGTGCTGACGCATCATTTATTATTATCCATGTATACAATACATGGACGCGTTATTTAAATGAAATTAAGGAAAAGAAAATTCTGAATTGAAGAAAATCCCAAAAAAATATCTAATCAAACATATATAGGTCCTTTTCTTTTGGGTTTTGATTCTCATTCTCAAGTTTGGCAAATGTTGAAATTTGTTGAAAAGCACGAGTACCCAAAACTGCGAAAACTCGTATGCATCGAAAACCAGTTGATCTAGACGAATTAGCAGAACCTTTCCACTCACATTTATGTCTACCGCTGAACAAGGAGGTAGATGTACGAAGTTTCGTTATGTTAATCTTCATTGAAACATTCTTCTGACTTATGCTTAAGCGATGAATTCAACAGTAAATAATCAAAGAGAATTTAGAAATATAGGTTAATTTAATGAATTAATTTTCTATGCATTAACAGTATATACACCATCATCATTATATACATAACAACTCATCTAAATTTAAATTTGGTATCCAAATGTTACTCATATGTCTTGCACCTAATCGTGATAGTGTATATATATATATATCATCGTTCATATATATATACAAAAGATTATCTTTAATTTAATAGGCCTTTGGTTCTCATTCTGAATTTCGGCAATCATCACCTAACCAAACATTTAGTTTGCCTTTTAAACATTTGTGGCATCTTTGGGTTCACAATTTTTAATTTACTGGCGGCATAAAGTGTTAAGTAATAGATCTCTGAGGAAATATAATAGGGTGTAAAATTCACTTTAGCTTTAGTCACTTTAAAGAGCACTAAATGGTGCTTCTTACTTTAATTTTGCAGCAGCCCTGAAAGGTAATCCAGCCTCCAGGCATCGAATAATCTAAGTAAAGGCCTAACAACCTATTAGATGGATAATGTTTTGGTCAATAAAGAAACCTTCACTGTACGGTTTTAATCAAAGACCAAATAACCTAACAGATAATATGATGTTTCATAGCATGGCTTTATAGCCAACGACGTCGCTGAACAACTTTTGCCTTTTCAATGTTAACATTTCACTTTTCTTTTCTTCTATGAAGTGAAGACTAGTAGAGCATATTCTGGGATTAATCAAGAGAGCAAAACCTAACTCAGAGAGATAAGGTGAAAATTATCAAGGGAGTGAATATTTTCTCTTGGCTCATCGGTTGGGTTCTCCGGGGCCAAAAAAGATCTATCAGAATAGTACTAATATGCTCTAGAGAGATTCTTTGCAGTTCCTATACAACTTTTTTACAAGAAAAGCAATTTCTTTTTGCAGTTCTGGTTCTAAAGCAAATTATGATGCATACTGAAATTGGAATTTGCTTCACTTCCACTTAAAGGCATACAACTTCTTTCGGTATTCATATGATTCTCTCATCACTTTCAATATATATGGATTGCAAAATGCCAAATGAAGAGACCCGGGTCATCTAATTTTCATTGTGCATAGAAAAGATACACCAACATGATCAAGATCTCAGCAAAACAATCGAGGACTCAAATTAGAGCAGAAGTACTATGAGAACCAAATTGGTGTACTTTGTCTGAATCTCCTCTTTACATCCTTGGATTATTTAACAACTTGAAGTTCATAAATTACTAATTCAAGAAAATAAAATAGGCAAAACAAACTAACATTGTGGAACCACTTGTGATGCACTTTTTGACGTTTGTAGTGAAAGTGCTGAGAATCCCATTATGACGTGCCATTTTATTTTGTAGCATCACGTGATAACGACTACCACATGTGATAACGACTACCACTGACTCGAGCGGCCCGCTCCCCCTCTTTAGGGTATGGCGACCTTTTTGGCAACCGGGATTCGAGTCCCGCTATTAACACGTTCGGGGGATGGGGCCTCTCCACTCGGATCGAAGTGAGATTAGTCTGGCCCCGTAAGAATTGATCCGGACACTCACTCCGGTAGAAAAAAAAAAAAAAAAAAGTATAAGCCTATAAGGGTGTCCAATGACTCCAATGGCTACACGGAGCACTGCCCCCGATGTTTGCCTTCCCTGTTCTAACTACAGTACCTGCAGTTTTCAGGGGTTTTTGAGTTGGGCCTAATTGTCTTCAATAATTGACTGCAATGCAATACGTCCGAGATTAAACTTGATTGTACATTTTTAAAAGCTAGTAGTAATATGTTCCTTTATGTTACTTCTCTGATATAAAGGGTTCGAATCCTAGACCTAACTGTTGGAATTAGGAAGGGCATGAAGAGGGGTGGGATGGGGGAAAAATGTTCCTTTATTCAATAGTGCTATGTAGTTATGTTTTTGAAGATTAATGAAAGGAGAAACAATGGTTTATCTGTTCAAAGTACTTTTAAAAATACCAAATTATTGGTATTCTTGTTCTTCCAAATAAGAATGTACATTTTTTACAAAAAAAAAAAGGGAAAAGAAATTTATTCTTTCTCCTGAAACCAATTTTAATTGAATAGCAAACACCAACATCTGGTGTCATACTAAAAAGAAAAGGCAGTTTATGGAAAACACGGGATGATGCCTTAAACTTTCATCATACCACTGCATACCGGTAAGCATGCACAGCAACTCGCAAGTTTGCCCCTCTCCAACTATTTCTATTTTTGCTCCAAGTTCTCCAGGGCTACGGAACAAAAAAAAATCATGCAAAATTTTTTGGATAACAACCATGATCATTATGGAAAATCGAGCGAAAATTTTAGTAATAACGATAGGAAATGACAGTAAATGAGGAAGAGAAAAAGAAAGGCACTCATCTAAGTTGGAAAACGAAATCGAAGTGATTTTGATTGAGTACAGTTTGGGCTTAGTGTTCTTAGGGGAAAGATTGCATTTATATATACAACAAGAAAATCACGCAGTTGAACCATGGACGTGGGGGAAATCAAGAATTCTATCAATAAGTAGCGCAAGAGAGGAAATGAAAATAAAAGAGCAAAAACAATAAATAAAAAAAAGTTGAGAATAAAAGGTAAAGAATGAAAAGGAATAGGAAACGTTTTAAAAGAAGCAACAAATGATTTTTTTTTCTCATATTAAAAAGTACACTTGTAAAATCTCAATGATTATATCAAATTGTGCATGAATGTAGTCACATTCCTCTTCGCAAGATTTCCAGATGATTGCAATATCACAGGTTCAATGCCTTCTTTCCCGCAATGTTGAATTATACGGTGAGATGAATTTATCACCAATTAATCTAAAAAGAAAAAGTAGGATGGGTGAAGAAAAAACTGGATAAGACAGGAAGAAATCTTCAAGTTACAATAATGAGTTGCCAATATTAGAGAATATTTATATCTACAGAAAATTTTCTAGGATTGACAAAGAATTGACTCCCTTGCAAGTTGCAACCAGTATGACTAGTTATGCCTGTTTCAACCTAAAGAGTACAGTGATTTTATTGGATGAAATACTCGTTAGCCATGATGAGAACTCAACAAATTTTAAATTATGAGTTCAATATACATTAAGATGCATGCCCTCAGTCTGTTGAAACTAAGAACATCCGAGCTGCTTTACATTTTTGGTCTTAATGAAGATGAACAATACATAATAAAAAGTCAGAAAGCGAAAAGGCCTTGCATTTGGGAATTGTACGTCTGCTGAAGATGGCACGAATTATGACTCTACAAGGCATAATAAGCACGCTTCAGGAACTAAGTCAACAATTCCTTGTCGTTGATAGGAATGCTTATATCTTTTTTTGTTCGAGTTTTAATCATTAAGCAAAATTTATCCTACATTGCCATAGTTCGTATCATGCAGAAATATAAATTTCATGGTTATAACATGCAATTTTAACACACATTATAACCCCATTTTCTCCTATCTATAATTTCCATCTTTCACTTTTCGCTCCTATAGCTACTTAGACATCAGTTATCTTGAGGCGGACCTTCAAGACGAATGTAATCATACATTATCCCTTCCCAAGGGAATGAGTTTCTTGACTGCGTGAGAAATATCGAATTTCTTCCCCGCACAAGTTGAGAGCCCGAAACTTCTATGCTATATAGCCGATACAGCCCATGAATACCGTGTCTGGCAATTGCATTGTCCTTGCCAATCAAACCCTTATTAAAAATGGGGTTCCTAGCATTTGGGTCGTTAATTCGAACCTTGGCAAGAAGTCGAAAGAGAAATATTAGTATTAAATAATATGACCAAATAGGAGTTAAATAAATTGCCAACACTAAGGAAGTACAATTGAAAATTTTCAAGAATTGGCAATAGATGAACATGAAAGCCATACTTGCAATGCAGCTCCAGTTGACGATGCCAGTGCAAGTTGGAGCGTATAGGTTGCGGATTCATCAATATTTTGGAGATCAAATGCTATTTGCCATGTTGTTGGAATATAGGTATGATTTCCAATGTTCCTGTAAAAAATGTGACTAATTCAGCATTAGCGCCACACAATTCTCTCCCTTTCCCTCCTAAAGAATTATTACAATGAAGAAAAGAGTGACAAGTGTAATCACCTATTTACTTGAGCATAAAACCAATCTGTTTCGTAGTTGCTATCGCCAACAGTGAAAACTAAGTCATGGTCAGGATATATTTCAGAGTAACGATCCCATAATCCATATTGCCTAAACCTGCCATTTTAAACCACCAAAAAAAAATTTATGGCTCTAGTGGCTATCGATTGAAAAAAAACAATAGTAATAATAGTTGTATAACCACTGAAACGTACTTCTCGTAAGCCAAGTATAATGGATTTGTGAACCGTGGACTCGGATCAGGCACGAAAAACTCAATTGCAGTCCGGTCAGGGATCCCAATTTCCCATAACGTAGGGCCATTTCTTGGAGGCTCATATATAACATTATCAAGTGTGATCCTTGTTCCTGCTTATCAGGGCATTGAGCATCAAGACCAATTTAGTTTTGATAAGAAAAAAAAAAATTTTTGGCTGATCTTACAATTCACAAATTGTTAAAGTTGGATAAAATGCTAAATTTGCTCCAATTTGGACCGCTTTCCCTCCATTCTTGGTTTTTCTAATCTCATCAAATTTAAATGAGCTAAGTAAGGTATTTCTTAAACTTTAAAAAAAGAAAAGAAAAAGAATTACGTGGAGAGATGATGATGTAGGAATCATATTTGTAGTCACCAATACATCCAGGCACCCAAGCATACAAACTGTAGTTCCCTGGTAGGACATTTTCAATTGAAAAGTTACCATTATTGTCCGCCTGTGTCCAGAATTGATAGCCCTGTTAAGATTAAGCGTGAGTAGACTTTACAAGTTACAAATAATAGGATTATCAAAACTAAATTTCTCTTGAACCGATCACAAAAATGGTGTAATTTTACAGATTCAACCATCTCTAGCAATTATCATGCATGTCATCAAGGAGACTGATTGCAAGTTTTAAAAAAAAAATTATCTTCATCTAAATCCAATTTTGGCTAACTCCATTAGATTTAAGTACATACCTTGTTTTCCATTTGCCAAGATCCAGCATTACCCGGTAGAGCTAAGCCAACATAAGCTAAGCTCCCATTCTTTAGATCCTGATTTTTGCCACTGAAAGATGGTAATTATTGAGGTTTAGTGCTAATCCAATATTTGCAACATTGCTTGCAAGAAAGTATGAGGACATAAAAGCTTAGGTTTACGTACGTGTCTCGAACTATTAACCGGCCACTAACACTACCACGTTGATCAGCAGAAAGATAGTCTTCTGAACGGGGGAAATCGTATGGCCAGTTCTCAGTCTCTTGTAACATCTGCCATAATTGAAAAATGCCCATATGATAAAGAATCTCACAGTTATTTTTCAACCTATGTGCGATCTTATTTAGAGTAATTTTTTTTTTTTTTGTATTTTTACCAATTAAAATTACCTGTTGCTTGGCATCTTCCCAGAGTGAGTCGGGGTCACCACTTTCTGGAACAGAATTTAGGTAGACAAAAACAGGGCCGTAAACCTTTTTCCAGGGCTCTCCATCTCTGAATTGTTGTCGCATGTCTTCTCCAGCATAATGATTGGTATGGAACGACTTAAGAGTGAAAAACAGCATTAAAAATTTGCTTTTGTTTACATATCTCAAAATTTATCTAAAAAAGGAGGAGCTGACATAATGAAAAAAACAAAGTTATGATATGTAAAATATCAATCTTACATGCCAAGATTGTTAGAGATTTTAAGCCCTTACTACCGTCTAGACAATTATATTCAATGAAACATATTTCAAGAGACGGGAATTCATATAAGTCCATGCTCACCGATATAGTAGTTGCGCCGGCCTGGGATGTAAGTTCTTGTTTCATAGGACCACCAATTCTGAATTCATTACTTGGGATTATCATCCAAAATCCAGTGGGTGGATTTGTACATATCCACCCGTGCACCCGAGTATCTTTAACATCACTAGAATATTGGTACTTGTCATCCACCTGCCCATTAAGGGATCAAATTACTCCATCAGTCATGATGGTTTTTAAAAAAAAAAAATCAAGAATAATGATAATTCATGATAATTATCGTATCATAATTATCATGAATTATGATAATTGACACATTGGGAAGTGAAAAAAGGGTACATCATATTACTACGGCTTAATTAATAGAATCACATTACCAGTGCTTAATTGATAGAACTAACCTCTACTTTGAGAGAATGATTGGCTGGATTTGTGAGAAGAACGGCTTCTGGGTAAGCAAGAGTCTTACCTCTTTCCCTATCTTCTAATGTTGGCATTATTCTTTGCCTTTTATCGGATATAGCCATATATTGAAACCTGATAGGACATCATAAACTATCAAATTGAGCTTAGGGACACCAAAAAAATTTTTAAAAAAAAAATTCTCCAGGGGGAGGGTGTTTAGAGTTCTTTCCGCTGGCAGATTCAGAGTTTAAATTTTGAATTTAACAATTGAGAGTAAAAAGGGCGTAAGAGGAGTGGGAGGGTTAAAAAGAAAAAAACTGCTGATATGTTATTCTTTTCTTTCGTTTCCATCATCTTTATTTTTTCTTTTATTTGTTAAAAAAAATCTCCCCTTTTAGTTTTGTCAATTGTGATTCTTACAGTTTCTCTTCAAGTTTGAATACTGCCCGGGTCTGAGATACATCAAGAGCAGGCCATCCTTCCAAACGTTCAAATATGGCATATGTGTAAAATCCATTGTGGCCACGTAACAATATGAACCTGTATAAGAGTTTCAATTTTGTCACTGCTCCATGAATGAATTTTGTAGTGAATAAAAACTTCTAAACATGCTTCACCATGCACTTGAAACTATTTTGATACTTATTATTGACTTCGCTATGCTGCACCTTTTATCAATATTTAGTGGAAGTTGTGGGCTATTGATCGAATTATCATATGTTATTGTGAAAGAAAGCTCTACTCCACTGTCTTCTTCCGTAATCACATCAAAGCTGGTACCTTCCAGCCTGCAAAATTTGCCCAAGATCCAAGGATTAATCTTAATGTTGGCAAGAAATAGTTGATGAATTGGTTGGAGAGGCCGTAAAAATTCGAATCAACCATCAAAACTAGAATTAAGGCTTACTTCTCAACGAAAGCAGAATGATCTGGGAATTTCCAAACAACGTCCCAATATCTGCATTCACTCAATTTAAGTCAAATTTGCTCAAAAGAAAAAAAGAAGGGAGTGTTTTTTTTTTTTTTTTGGGTGGGGGGTGGTGAAGAGAAAGGGGAGAATAAACAACATAACATCGTTGAGAAGGAAATTGGTGTATACCCTCTATTAGTTTCTTTATTTCTTGTTTCGAGTAAATTTGGAATGCCATTGTACTCTATCCCTGTAACCGTGCCCCCAGGAACGGACACTGTAACCTTGACCAGGCCATTATCCACCACAACCTACCAAAAAAAGAAGAGGGCATACATTTCTCAAGAATTGGAAAATTTTGAAATAGAATTGAACAAATAGTCAATAGGTACTTCGTCTTTACGTGATCTTTTTGCCTATAAAATTGAACTGGAGGAAATTTCTTCAGGTCTTTGCTGTCTTTAACTGTAAATCTTCTGCATAAAATTAGCTCATGAAATAGTAGGTCATGAAAATAGAAAGTGGTCCGACATAGGAGTCTCCAAACTATAGAAATTTTGCAAAATTCCCAATTTGGGTTCCCATACAAAATGGCTGCCGCAGCGAAGAACACGCAAGATCAAGAAGCCAAGAAAAATGATTTTGAGCAACAAACTTACTTTTTTGTCACTGCACATTCAGTAAGCAACAATATCTGAAGAAATATTCCAAGCCACCCAACCACATTATTCAGTTGTCTCCTCTCGCTCATCTTCCACGTCCCTCTTATACTCTTAAACCTGTAATGGAAGATGTAATATACATTATATTAGGAACCAAAACTCTACACACTCTTTCATTACAAAATATAACCAAGTTAATCGTAATTGAACCAAGAAAAATAAAACTCAAGGACTTGAAAATACAATTCATACTCAAGTTAGTTGAATTTTTGGTGTCAAGATACCGGTAATTGTTGAGATTGGACAATATAAGTTTTTTAACTTTCTTGTGAAGAACTGAAATGATAGTAATGACGTGTGTATAAACAAACAAATGTTATGTTCGGCCTGAAACTCTAGCAAGACGATAGCAACATACTTGTGAGAAATGCAACGACCGAAGCGTCTTCTAATTTGTTGCTGATGAAATGTCCTTCCTTCTTGCAGATCACCGCAATAAATGAGACCGTGATGAGATTTTTATGCTTAGCAGCAAGCTTTCGATTCGTAGGGCTTTATCTGTGCGCGTGAGAAATTTAAACGGCAACGCGTGCTGAAACTCTTTCTGCTAACTATTTCAAAAAAAAAAGTGATTTAAGTATAATTGTAATAAAACATAATTGAGCAAATGAATATACATGTGAAAGAATTTATAATGATTGGTCCGGTGACAGGAAAGAACTCATAGATTCTTCTTTCATAATAGCACTGATGGAACTAACATAATATTCTCAGTAAATGTAGAAATACAGAACTCTATATGTGCATGAACATATAGGAATCATAATCTCCAGTAATACCGCCCAACATACTTGTGAATTTATGAACCGATAGTACTTGTCTTGGATGGCCATTTTTTCAAAAACAAATTTTTCAAATACAACGTCACAATAATACACAAATAAAAACAACTTAAAAAACATGTCATCTATACAATATATTAAATATTTCAAAAAATATTTCTAGTAAAAATTTTTCTTATACTGCTACAGTAAAATTTTTCAAAAACACCTTCAAAAACAGTTAATCCAAACGGCGCTATAGGAATTAGAGTAGCAACATACTCGTGAAAGGATTCATCGACAGAAATGTCTTCTTATTGTTGCCGATGATTTCTTCTGCTCGTTCGTCATTTCTTCTGCTACGAAGTAAGCACACCGAAACGAGGTTTTGTACTTAACTTCAAGAATTTATTTCCTCATCCTCTATTTTTCGGTGGTTTGGCCAATTTAGATTTCTAGTTTATGTGGTACAACTGTCTTTCGGTGGTTTGTTTAATTTAGATTTCTAGTGGAAACATGTCTCAAGATTTCCTGATTTTATTCACTTATCAACTTTAGGCTCTAACAAGAGAATTGCTCGGCACCGACATTTTTTTTTTTTTTCCAGTTAACTGTGCCTTCAAATTGTGGATGAGTCCTTATTTCCTATTGTGAAGTAGAAATAAATAGTAGTACTAGTCTGCCATAACATGTTATCAAAGTACCTGTGTAGACAAATGTTTTTTCTTTACCATTTTGCATTGCTGAAATGTTTTAATCCAACTATTACTTTTGAGAAATTTCTACTTGCGCAATGTTTTTTCAAGGGGCAAAAAAAAAAAAAAAAAAAAGAGGAAAACTCTGCAGAAGCATAAACCAAGCCAACCCCAGTAACAATTTTCAGCATTCAAGATTAAAACCAAATCCAGAATTAATTTCAGAAACTCCCATGTTGTATTCGCTTGATCTCGAGATGGTAGACAAAACTAATGATGTTCATTTGTAATTTTAAGAGCAAACTCGGTAAAATTCGGACCAACAGCCAACTCCATGACTAAATTACTCGTTGCTTCCTCTTTTTTTTCTTTCTACTTAGACCAATTAAAGGAAAAATTAATTATGTGCTTAAGCATGAAGTTTCAATTTACTCGTAGTTACTATAGAGTTGCATAAAAATCTAATGTGCAATCTGATGTGTCTCGAATACTCGACTATTAAACTTGACAACAAATTTTTCTCAGAAAAGGTAGACCATGTTAAATATTTGTTGGAGGTTACTCGTTTAACACTCGATCTACTTCTGCTACTTGAATTATAATAACATAAAAAAGTCAAAACTTCCATAAAACTGCAATTTGCAACATAAGCAACCACTCTGATCAAAATCTTGGGGAGAGGGGCCAGTGCAGTTGAAATTAAGTGTGATTCCGTCCGGTTATTGTACTTTTTACCTTATTTGGTGTTCAATTACATTATATTATTATATTTGGGATAAAAGTGATACACATGAATAAAATATTTGACATATATTCAGTATAATATTATGATGTATTTATACATAAAAAATTTAAACATGCATAATGATTGAATAGAACCGTACAAAACACAATTGAACGAAGTCTGGTAGGGTGTCTAATTGCCATTAAATTTATGAATATTTTTCTTTGATTTTGGCCAAATATTATAATAATTGATGGATTCTACTTATATTTGATAACTAATGCTAATTTCAGGAATATGGCATGAAAAAGGGTTAAAAAATAGGATTAATGAAGATTCTTAACCCGTTCCATGTGGCCGCACCTAAAACTAGCTTGCGAGTCCGGAGAAGTCGAGATTTATGCACATGATAGTTTTTCAGTTCAAGTTGAAGACCTAAGAAGCATGTATTCAAATTGTATTGGAAAACGACTTAGAGTATCTTTTGTTAATTTAGGAATATTTCTTTCGTGGGAAATTAGAAGTATTAGCAGTAGTAGTCCTAATAGATTAGGAAAGGAGTAACGTGAGGAGTAGGGATTTTTCCTTTCGTAACTTTTAAGAGTCTGCCTATGTTTGGAAAAGAATCAATCTACCAGTCTCAACACCAGACGAGAATCACAGAGCTTTTCCCTTCGTCTTTTCTTTTTCTTTTGTTTGTTCGTTGTCAAAAGCTAATGCGACGGTCGTTAATGAAATTGTCTGAGTTATTCTCAACGACGAACAATTAATTTTCTCTTTTTAGTTAAGGGGTAATAAGGGATTTGGTTCAATTACAACTGTGAGATCTAATTATTTTTATCTATTTCTTTTATTCGTTAATATTCGTATGTTTTCTGATTTAATTTCTCATTGTTATTTGATTGTTTGAATATCATGAGCATCCAATATTTAATCCAAGTTAACAATCTATTGTCAATTACGATAGTTAAATCCGTAATTGTTAAATTATATTAAAATAGTGGTAACTAGAATGATTGATTTCATGTTAGGAAACATATGATCCAATTTAAATAAATCTTGGTAACATGTTTATTGATTAGATTGGGGTTTTTCTAGTTTCTAATGCAATCAAGAAATTAGAATGGGGTTTTTCTAATTTCTAATTTAATTTCTCATTGTTGTTTTGTTACTTGAATATCATGGGCACCCAATATTTAATCCAACTTAACAATCTATTGCCAATTAAGACAAATAAATCCGTAATTGTTAAATTATCTTAAATTTATGGTAACTAACGTTATTGGTTTCATGTTAGAGAAACATATGATCTAATTTAAATAAACCTCGATAATGTGTTTATTGATTAAAACAGAAATTTTTTAGTTTCTAATACGATCAAGAAATTAAATTCTACGAGTGTATCTGAAGTTGTTTTTTGGTTAGGGAAATAGTTAACAGGTGTACCTTAACTATCAAGACGATAAAGAAAAATTAGTTGTCATCGCGTATTTGTCAACTATAACCTGTTTATTAACGGATATATTAAATAATTATTGCAATTAATGAGCAACTGTATGAACCACTTCTGAAATTATATCCTTGACTAGAGCTTGTTTGTTATTAATTTGAAATTAATAACTTGACTAGAGCTTGTTTTTATTTACGGTAATTATTTATTTTAATTACAATTTCTGAAACCCCCCCCCCCCATTTAATTCTTGTTTGGAAGAACATAAATCATCCCGTCTATGAGGAGACAAACCTACTCATCGCTACACTCAAATTTAAGTTTTTAGAGTAGAAATTTTAATTTTGGTGGGTTGATACCCATCAAAGTCCGTGTCCAAAATATTGAGAGGAAAAATGAATAATGACTTTTCATCATAAAATGGCAGTGAATACGAAATATTGAAGTGACATTACAATTTCTCCAAAGTGTAGAGCGTCGTTTCTGATTAGGACGAAAATCCATCCACCTCAAAAGTGGAAACATCTTTCAGCTGATCATGATCATGGGGTTGCGGGAGCTTCAAATCGGATGTAGTCGTACATGAATCCTCTAAACTGGTCGGAGTTTCTTGCTTGCGTTAGAAATATTGTGTTTTTCCCTTTGACAAGCAAATTGCTAGGTACACCAATGCTAAAGAGCCAATACAGGCCATGAGTCCCATGTCTGGCCACGGCATTATCCCTCCCAATTAGACCTGCTGTAAAGAGAGGAGCTGCATTTCTGTCGTTGAATCGGACCTAATTATCAACAGCAATCACGCAAAAGAATCAGCACCAATTTTAATTGCAAAACACAACAGAACTCATTTAAGCTTTTGCGGTGTCAAATTGAATTTTGGTAAATGTACAAGCGAATACCCTAAAATAGTTTTCAAGGAAACTAAAGAATTATATCAATAAATTAAGCGCACCATAGATTACCAAATTGTATTTAGAAAATCTCATCTAACCCATTATAATTTTTCTTTTTTCGTGTCAATATTTAATCAACCTACCTAAATCTTGATAATTCTCTAATTTGACGATTCTATGAATTTTCATTAACACTACGAGATGTATACCACTTAAATAGGGACAATTTTATCATGTCACCAAAATCATCCTCCTCCATCTCTTTTTCTCCCTCTAAACAGAAACAAATACTGAGAGAGAGAGCATTGTAGGAGCCTAGAGCTAATAGAAATTTAGTGGGCTAATTGAAACGAGAAAAATTTTAATAGGCCGTGACCCGGGAAAATGAAGTTCGGGTGAAAGGCTAATATAATTATTTGATCATGCTCGATTTCAATTGATGCTCAAATTGTGCTTGAAAATTTTGAAGCTTGGGGTTGTTTTCTCTATTTCCATTTTTCCCTTTAAGCTCACACAAAAGCAATTTGTTTTCGCTATAGTTTGAGCTTATTGAAAATCTAATCATGCGCTGGGAAATGGTAAGGGAAAAGAATGAAGGATAAAAGTTCATACTTGAAGCTCGGCAAAACTTGCGGATGCCAGTGCTAATTGGAGAGTGTAATTTCCAGAGGCAGCCAATTCTTGGAGGTTAAATACACTTTGCCAGGTGGTTCCGATGCAAGTCTGTTTGTCCTTGCACCTAAAATTAATAATTACAGATTAAGTACGATTCTGGGTAATTAGTGGGATGAAATTAGTAAGCAGGCATGATAATTAAGTGGGAGTATACCTTTGAACTTGAGCATAGAACCAATCTTTTGTATGATTGCTGACTCCGACGGTGTACACCAAATCTCTTGTAGGGTACAAGTCATTGTAACGGTTCCACAATCCGTACTGTCTAAATTTGTCATCGTATGTTCCGCTGTTGCGGTGGGGTGGTGGGGGGGGGCACCAATAGACAAAATATTTACATGCCAAGTTGAAATTAAAAAAAAATAAAAACCTTGTTTAGTAAATATTGCAAATTAATTATAGTAATTATATCTAACCTTTCACCATCGCCAGTCGTAAATACGTGGACCTTTAAAGTTGGTTCCGGCTCGGGAACAAAGAATTCACCGGTCGTGCGGTCTGGCACACCTATCTCCCATAGTGTAGGTCCATTTCTCGGAGGCTTGTAGACCAAATTACCCAAATTAACGTTGGATCCTGTATTAACCATTCACAAACTAATAAGTAATAATTACCATAGGTCAGTGTAAGGAGCACCAATCTTCACCATTGTCCAAGTGTTAAATTTTTAGAGAAATAAGTATATAAATGTGAAAGAGGATAATAATTATTAGCACGTACATTTACATGATATGTTAAGTGTGATTTCAGTAGTAGCAGGGGAAGCAATGATTGTCAAGGGGGTGAAGACTAAAATCTTTGAGTATGCATTATATTAACGAGTATCCATTAAATCTCTAATTATCATGTGAGGGTACATTAGTTGTTAATTATGTTGGTATTAGAACCTAGGAAGAAATTTACCTGGGGTTATGGTGACATCTTGGCTATGTTTGAAATCCCCAATAAGTCCTGGTACCGATGCGTACAAGCTATATTTCCCTGGTATGATTCCCTTGATTACGAAGTTCCCTTTAGCATCAGTTTTGGTCCAAAACTGATAGCCCTGAAAATATAACAAGATGAAAAGGTGTGGCTTATGATCAAGAAGAAATTTATAGCTAGGTATCTGTTGTGTATATAACCTTGCTTTCTCTTTGCCATGATCCTGCTGCTCCTGGTGCTGCTAATCCTACATAGGCGTTTATGCCTGGGACAGGGGCCTTATTCGTGAACCTAAATTAGTTCATCAAATACTTAGTTAATAAATTGCCAACGAGCGAACTTATGAATCCTACAGAAGAGTAATTAAAATGGGAGGCGTATAAATATAATATACTTACTTGTCAAGAACTTGCAATTGACCTCCAACTGTTCCTCTTTGATTGGGTTTAAAGAAATCCTTGGAACTGGGAAATGTGTATGGCCATGCTTCAACTTCTTTTAACATCTATAAATTCGAGGCAAAAAAGGATAACTTCTTTGAATTAAATGTAGAAATATAGATATAATCATCAAATTGAATGTGAGCCAAAAAAGATCATTACCCGTTGCTTTGCATCCTGCCAAAGTAGGGAAGGATTTTCCTTGGCTTTAACGTCTGAGTTAAGATACACAAAAACCGGCCCGAAAACCTTTTTCCATGGCTCTCCGCTTGTGAATTGCAACGCGAGCTCATCTCCCGCGTAGTGTGTACTTACAAACATCTGCAAATGGCTTTCACTCATTAGAAATACAGAAATTGGAAAACCTAATCTACATAATTTCATTAATTACGAGATGAAAACTCACACACCAGCCTGATACTATAAATACTACTGTAAATGTGGAGCGTGTTAATTTCTTTTAAAATTTCTCTGAATTAAGGTGTGTAGCCTTGCTATCATGTACTCTTTGAAAATTTTTAATAAACAGGTCGGAATGTATGTCTAATTCCAGGGGCGGATTCAAAGTGGGGGCACGGGCCCCCACTGCCTCCCTCAAATTCCTATAATATATCTATAATTTTGACATAATTTTAAAGGTACCCCCAGAATTTGTTTTAGAAAAAATGTGAAAGAATGGGTCACAAAATTTATATCATTCACTTTCCTCCTTTAGTTCCCATTTTCCCACCAACAGGGCCAAGTACCAATTATATCAGTCATTCCTTTTGGTCCTCACTCCTCAAGTTCCCTTTACTCCTGTGGTCCCCCATTTTCCTTCACAACCGGCTCTTCTTCTTCCACACCCAAGCCAACTACTTTTTATTTTTATCACTTCATCCAATTATCATTTATTTCCTTTGTCCCCACTCTCCAACTTCCCTTTCCTCATCTGGCTCTCGGTTATCCCCACTCCCTAACATACATAGGAGAGCCCTTTTTTCCCCACAACCAAAGCTTGTTACTCTTTCTTTTGATCACTTCATCCTATTTAGAGATTGCACCAAAATCAATTGATTTTCTAGAACTTGGGTCCGCCACATTTTGCAGCTCTTTTCACCAACTTTAGGAGACCATCAAAATCAGGTTCTAAACAATTACTTCTTATTATTATTATTTTAAATTTGTTTGCAAATATATTTCTAGAGCATGAGACTATTATTGTTTTAAAGAAATTTAAAAATTGATTAGTTAATGTAATAACTAATAAATGGGTTATTTGATAAATATTTTAACTTGTGAAATGGTGATTTTATGCATGAGACTTTTTTTTTTGCTTTAAAAATTAGAAAAAGAGTAAATAAAAAATTTTAGTGTTATTTTTGCCTCCACTAAAATTTTTTTCTGGCTCCGCCCCTATCTAATTCCCACCATTTCTCGAGTTATTTCCTTAAAGAAAAAAAGCAGAGAAAGGAGAGAGAGAGAGAGGTTATTTATCTATTTTTTTTTATTTTGTACCACAAATGCTGCTATATGTTTCTTTTTACATATCCTCACTCTTCTATGAACAAAATCTTATACTCTCGTGTAATCATTTTTTTTTTCCCATAAGATTACCTATTATCCACAACCGTGAGGCTAATACAAGAAATTATAAATAATTCAAACTACAACTGATCCCCACAATTGGTGGGACATATAGTTTCACAAAAACGAAGATTGTGTTTATTGGGTGGAGAATATGTTTAATTAGAAATTTAGTGATCATTCAAAAAAAAAAAAAAAAAAAAAAGAGGCAATAATTGCTTACATTGAGGACGGTGGGACCAACATGGGTTGTAAGATCTTGCTTGAAGGGCCCACCGTTACGGAACTCGTTACTAGGTGTAATCATCCAAAACCCAATGGTTGGGTCACTGCATACCCACCCGTAAACCCGGTTGTCGAAGTTGTCACCCGCATAGAAGTACTTGTCATCAACCTTTGTTCACGTTCCAGCATTGCATGTGGCAATAATTCGTATCCCAATTAAATCAGAAAAAATCTCCATTTCCCAAAGCCAATGAAGACATTAAAAGAAATCAACTCGTAAAAATTTTAAATCCATTTTGTGCAAATATGAATAGATTAATGGACTCAAAAATTAAGAAAGAAAAAAAGTTTTGGATCAGTGGATTTGAGCAAGGAGAAAGATGGTTAAGTAATTACCTCTCCTTTGAATACGGGATCAACTGGTTTTGTTAACAGAACGGCTTCAGGAAAATCAAGCACCTGACCTGTCTGACGGTCCACAGGCTGTGGCATCAACCTTTGCTTGACATCGGATACAGCCATGTAGTGAAACCTATGCATCCGGGTCCAAGTATTAGTACGAGTTTTCAAGTAAGAAATATGTGTATTGATTACAGCCATTCAAAGATGTGATTTCTTGATATATACATGAAGATATAGGAGAGCCAGAATGTCGTTGGTGAAGACGAGATCCTCTATATCTTTCTTCAGAAAAAAGATAATTTACTTCAGAAGTTCAGAAAATAGATTGATGTCTTTGTTGTTTTAAAACCCACCAGTATTTGAGTCTAGTTTTAGATACTGTCAAGGATTTGCTGAATGGATCTTTCCTAGTTAACTCCTAATAAATCTGCAAAAATAAATTATTATTACTGACTGATTATTTATTACAAAGGGTTATAGAACGAATTAGATTGTTAACTGGCCCTCACAGGTGAATAGGAATGGACTAGAAGATTAAGAAAGTAAATAATGTCACTTTTTTTCTTGTTTTTTGACAGACTTTTGCTGGTCCGTGTCAAATAGTTCTCTTGGTTTGGTTATACAATGTGTCAACAGTTTGGCTAATTGGTGTTTACTGCACACTCAATAAGAGGAGTTTTAAGTGTTAGATTTTTAATTTGAGGTGCAATAACTGTGAGTGTGTATTTATATGGTAATTCAAATGTGATTTACGTGTTAAGTAATGGGCACCCGTTAAAAGAATCCATGTGTTAATATAACTTCCCTCCATTAGCGAATAATGCCTAAGCACCCAGAACATGACTAAATCAATCACCAATTTCATGTGAAAATTGCTAAAATTGCAAACAAGAAGATGATGATAACAGAAGCTTCAAGGGGAGTACTTGTCATGTTGAAGCTTAAATACAACTCTTGCTTCTGGGATGTCCAGATCAGGCATTCCAGGTTCATGTTCAAGCACGGCATAGGTGTAAAATCCTGCAGATCCCCGCAGCATAACGAACCTGCTCAGCAATTCAAGAAGAATTAAAGATCAAGTTCTATTTGTTTCACTGTTTTCTTTTCTTCTTGACGTTGTATATACGCTTCCAGAGGTTTATTCCTGAACCAAAACAATGCAAAAAGGAAATTAATCCGTTTATGGATTTACCTTTTGTCTACATTCAAGGGAACGACTTGGCCATTGAGGGAAGCGTCCCATTTTTTGGTAAATGAGATCTCGACCTGATTCTCATTTTCCACTTCCACCTTATAACTCGTTCCTTTCAAGCTGCAAAATCATTCATTCCTTGACCAAATTTTTTTCTTTAAAAACTAATCAACTATGACTATGAAAAAGGTAAACTGTAAACAACACTTACTAGTCCAGTGTCTTACTTTTGGTCCAAACGACATCCCAATACCTGTAATCCGACAATTTCATGACCGAAACCCAGAAGCTTACAATAATATATGCAAAGAAGGAAATTATTCCAAAAAAGAATTTGTTCACGACGATTGTGCTTACCCTCGATCATCGTCTTCGTTTCCAACTTCTAGTAAATTATCCAGCCCGTTATAGCTGATTTTTGTGACCAGGCCTTCCGGAGCTGACAATGTAACGTTGACGATGCCGTTTTGCAATGCCACCTGATGGATGCGCATATAAGTCAATTAACACCATGCATTGAATGCACAAAAATTAATGTTAATGGCCATCTTAGAGAATCGGGGAGTGCAACATTGAATAATGAATACAACCATAAGCCTCGATCCTTTTGTCCATTTGAACTTTAATCTTCCTCCGTTTCTTGTATTGCTATTGAGAATAGCTATTCATTGTGGGCTTTACATTTCTCCCAATTAAGATGAACACTTTTGACAAGTCTTAAAATTAAGGATACATGTTTTCAATGCATTGAAGGCTGTGTGTGTGTGTGTGTTTTTTTTTTCCTTTTCAACCAAAAAAGAAGTGTGTTTTGAGTGCAAATTACTTGATGATCCTCAACCAACAACTTCACCCCCGGAGCTGAAGGCAAATTTGTTCCCATAACTGTCCCCTTTGCGCTCCTGCATTCATGAATTAAAGAAGCAATACGCATCATATTAAAACTGATATACATTGGGTAGCGATGTAGTAGACAAGAATTAATAAGATAATATTCGGTTACAAAACTGCCTGCCAGAAGGAAAGATTGAAAAACTAAAGCACGAGGAGGAAGGAAGTAGAAAACCTCTAAACTCACCCATTAAGGAAGAACAATATGTTGGCAACCACCGTCAGCCACCAGATTTTAGAGCTCCACTGCCTCCCACAGCCCATCCTTTTAGTTTTCTTTGGAGATATTAGCAAATTCTAGTCACTATATGTAATAATCATTCATGCATATATGATAAAAAGTTGAGGGATATATGATAATCAATTATCATTCATGATGCGAAACTTGCAGTTTCAAGGTATCAACGACATAAAAATGTTGAGGGATAAAAAGTGCACTAAGCACCAAGTTCTATGAGATGATTTAGCTGTATATTTATAGACAGAGTCATGAAGAACAACTACTTAATGGAGGAGAATGTATAATTGATGGAGGGAAACCCGAGATAACCGATACAATTTCCTTAAGATAACATAATATGTTGCCTAGGGCTAGGATTAGGCCTTTTGAGCAATAGTTATGGTTATTACAAGACAGATAGAAATAACCAATGTCACAAAAGAATAGGTACAAGTGAGGTTATTAAACAGTAGATTTGCTGTTCAAATGCAATTCCTGTTTAGACTTGGTGCAGCGCATATGTAGCTATGAATTTCTTCATCTTCGTCCAGTTTTAGTAAAATCTAAGTCCATTTAAAAGTATGTAAAATGTGCATAAATTCCTTGACTTGGGGGAAAAAATTGAGGATGCGGGGTATTTTCTCTAGGTATGGATCAACATTTCCTAGTGAATAGAATTTTTTTTTTTTTTTTTTTTGGAGATCTCGTAAGACTTCCTTTGTCTCAATGTGAATGTCTCTTTTCTTTTGATCTCCCAAGTTAATTAACAATCGCTTCACTTAATTAAAACTTGTATTATAAGTTTATAACCACGCCATTTTGAATATTTTCATTAGTCAGAAATCAACATGGCTCTGTACATTCTCCTATTCTGGATTTTTAAAACTCAATCAATCATAAATAGCCAATTTATGTTCTGCTTGCTTCTATTTACACCTTATTTATGTAAATATCAAATTTCTAAATCTTGTTTTTTAATTTTTAGTTAAGGTATTAAGGTGGTGATGTTGAAAAAAAAATGCATTAAGGTCAATTTGAAACAAAAAATTGCATTAAGATCAATTCGTAAATATGAATTAGTGCACATGATATTTTTCCTTTTCTAGTGACTTCCTAAGAATTTTTTTTTTTTAAAATTCAAATAGAAAACTTTAAGAAATTAACACCATAACACAAGATATTCCATGCTTCAGATGCACCACATACGTCATACATTAGTATCAATCATTGATCATCAAACAGTAGTGATGGATTAAATATTGTCTGTTGCCTACTATCAATCATTGATCTACCATCATTACTGGATAATAGATTATTAGTACCAGTGATGCACAAAACATCTAATATTTGTCCAGCTCAATAAGAGTAACACATGCATATCTTAGGTCTTTCAATCATTGTTCAACTCAATAGATGTAACATTTGCAAGAAAAAATTTGCTAATCGATGCTAACAAAATGAGGGCCAATGTGCACAAATTAGAACGAATGTGGAAATTGTATCCAGTATAACAAGTAGTTTGTCTATGCATGTAACATAAATTATATCCTCACATAAAAGTATTCACACTAGAACTTTATCACAGCTGGATTTTCTCAAATAAAGTGCTGCCTTTGTCTGAAGCAATACAACCACGCCCTCCTTGGGAGTAAACAAACATCAGAAAAAATGCCTTGAATGGAGGAAAAACAATAAAGGAAAAAGGTTTGACACCTCAAGTACAATATACCTCTAGTGCCTCTTATCAATTTAAGAGCCAGTGAACACTCTTAGCCATTTTAGATCACTTCCTATTGACTAAAAGCTCGAATTCAATTGGAATTGCGTCCCGTGCATCGCTCAGCAAGGGTTAGACTTGATCAATATTTAGTAGCTAAGATTGCAGCACTTTTTAAATAGAATTCCAGTCAAACAACCCCCCAAAAGTAAGTGTATCAATTGAACTTGTAAAATAACCAGATGAAATATGGATTGATTTTTCTAACAGGCACTCATTGGATACTCGTTAACACGCCTAAAATTCACCTAACCTGTGTATATAACATACTAACAATTATTATTCTCTCTTACATTTGTATACTTTCTCTATTTAATCTTCCTTATCCTCTCTTATATTTATTCACTTTTCATAATTAATGTTATATTTTTAAAAATATAGCACTTAAAATATACCTTAATGAGTGCCCAATAAACACTCCTTAGATCAAATGAATATATTTAACATGGGGATTAAGACACATTGCATGTCATGATTCAAATGTCCACAATGAAGATAAAAGGCTTGACTCAAGTGACAACCAACGATCCAACGCCTTTTGTTCCTGTGATCAAAGTGGAAGCTCAGTGGTCCAACTTGAAAAAGCCTGCCGGGAAACTTTTAGGACTAATGAATAGGAGCCTGCTTATCACTAACGGACCAGAAAGGATACAATAAAGTCAGGCCCAGTAGTTTTGTTACTTTTCTGTGTTAAAATTGTAAAATGTATTATAAAAAAAAAAAAAAAGCAAATCTTATATACATCAATAGTGCATACACTATCACAGTTGAATGCATAACATATAAACAAAATTTGGATTTTAATTTTCAATTCAGATGAGTTGTCATGCATCCAATGGTAATAGTGTATGCATACACTATCAGCGTATAAAATATAAATCCTTATAAAAATATAATTCTTAAGTACATTGTATTTTTACATTTTATAAGTTCAGAACTTTTAAAAAAAATTGAAATTTTGAAAGTTCATCTTGACTTATTTTATCATTCAAAAGTTAGTTGAAAACTTTTTTGTGAAATTTTATATAACATGGGGAAGGTAATATTCTCAGTTCACACAACCATATACGTTGCACGTGCCAAATTCAGCTCGAAATTGGACTCCCCAACCTAATTATACTACCTGATTGAGAAATTTATAATAACATGGGAAGTGAATCGATTCAATTGGTCATTCAAGGGGATAATATGAGAAGGAGACATTTTAGAAGGGGGTTTATTGGAATTAACTCAAAAACATTAACAAATTATTAAATTCTCCCATCAATAATTGTTGAGCAGCAGTTAGACTATACTCATAGAACGGTAGAATTGTCTCCATTTCAAAGTAGATGTCCTATTTCAATTGTATATCTTTTCAAATTACACACAGTGTTGTTCTTAATTAGAAGTAGTATCTGTCTTCATAGTACACCTTTTTTTTTTTTTTTTTTTTTTTAAGCAGAATCAAATTTGTGAAAATGTACGGTGCTACTTGTTTGAAAACGTGTGTTGTTTTTTCCAAAGTTCGTAGTTTAATAACATTCCTGGCAGGTCACAAATGAAAATTTGAAAGCAGGCTAGAACAACAATGCCAAACAACACATACCAACAGGGAATAGGGTCCCAGGATTCAGATAACATGTCAATGAGAGGAACAAAACAACCACTCAAGTTTGCTGTAAATGATGCTGATTGCAGAGTGCTGTCCTGCGGTCGTCCCAGTAAAAGAGAATCGACTCGTCATCTTTGCTAGTTGATAACCAGGCTCTACCTCTGTCCCAGCAGAAGAAATAGCTGACCTCTGTTTCTAGAATTTGCTTAAAACATGCTTCAACTTAAATGGAAAGACACAGAAAACGCCAAGTATGAAATCGAGTGGCCAGGACTGTTCAAATGTTCAACCAGGTTCCTGCGAAAGCATATTCAAGAAGAAAGAAAAGCTCAAGAAGAAACTTTTGTTCGAAAACTTCAGTAATCAATCTCGTCGACCTATCTCTTTGTTTCAAACGTTCTCAGCTTAAATTAATTAAGCTAAGTTGTAGTAAAATCTCATCGACATATGTCGGCGCTTGTTGGTCAAAATTTATACTCCAATACATACATACATACATGTTGAGCCTGCAGCATGATGTTTGTGCCCAATTTAACAAATATAAATGTTGAGTGCACGCATACTTGCTTTCGTGGTATTAGTGCTGGAGATTGTACGAGTTGCAATTAATAAAATTAATGATCTTAGAAAGCGTTCAATGTCTTTTTCACCCTCTTTATTAGCTAAAGTATACATATTTGATTCTCACACTATAGGGTCGGCTCGATATATAATGCAGAAAATCAATTGAAACTTGTAGCATAAGTAATTTATCATTAACATGCACCGATCGATTTTGTTCTTTGGACATTTTTTTTCTTCATCTGTTATCTGCCTTGGTTTGAATTGTCCTTCTTTTCTAAACACATTTACTAATTATCTTTTTATCTCGCATGCATTAAATCATTACAGAATATTTTTCTAAAAACCAAAAAACTAACTTCGGAAGATAGCAATCTGAACAGGCTCTTACTTTTTGACGCGTGCATACACCATACAGGCATTTTATGTAGCAGAAGAAGCAATAACGCAAGTATAAATGCATGATCCAAAATTGACGAGCACCAGACGAACATGCAGCATTGTCGTATCATATAACCCTCGCACACTTCACTGGGCAGGAGCAAACCATGAGCACGGGTCACATGCATGCTGATGATGATGGGAGCCCGCTGTCACAGCAATGGACGGTGGTTAAGGCTCAGCTGATGGGGGTCTCCATGCAATATACTTGCGTTTTATCCCTACCCTCCTCCAATGGCCAAACAGTGCCACCCAAATGATAAATCCTTGAATGTATAATTTTAGACATCGATTTGACAACCCCAAGCACTCTTGTGCGGTTCGAAGCCATTTTTTGTGAAATGACAGGAACTTTAGCGGTGAGTATTCTATTTTTTGTATTCAAGATCTTTTCTTCTTCTTTTTTTTTTTTTTTTGTGTATGTGTGTGGAAACACTTGTAGAATCTTTTCTGAAATTGTTCGCAAATTTTGGGATTTGATATTTGTTGTAGTTTTACAAGTCTAATGGATAGAATTAAAATTGTCATAAAAGATAAAAGCACTAGTAGTACTTGCTATATGAATTTCTAATATTCTTTTTTTGTGATGAGGTTTTTGTTAACAATAGACAAACAAAGGTTGCCGTTTAAATAGTAGATGTTGGATGATAAAGTGAGAGAAATTGTAAATGAGAGGTTCTGATTTTAAAACCTCTCATTTACAATAACAAAAATTGTTACCGGTTAACTCGATGCACGCTCGCAAATAGAATTTATATATTGCAATATATTACTGAAGTTTACTTCTTTTTATTTTCAACATTTGCTAGAAAAATAACTTGGTCTATCTGGTAAGTTTATTAGGGTCATATATATGTGATGTGATGTCTCGCCATGGAAATTAAAGCTTCAAATTCAGCTGTTTTGTTTCGCATATTCTTTTGCTTAGGTCGTGAGGGTAACAACCACATAGGATTCTCCACGAGAACATTGTCTGCACATTCCATCAAATCGGTGAACAATTAAAATTTATCACAACCGATTGAAGCATTGATGTTCTTTTTTCAATTAACAACTGGTGCCTTTCTTCTTTTGCATTTGACAGAGCAAACTGTCGTCACTTTCACATCCCATTGATAAGCATCTTCCCTCTAAGCCATTAATGCGTGATTGACACTAAACATCAATTTGATTAGCGACCCTTCTCGTCTTCCACTAATATTATGACACTGTATTATCCTATTTGCCCTAATTATGCCTTTCTATGCCAGTTTCTCCAATATCTTTAAAAGTTACCTGATCATCACCCTGTAGATAAAATATCAGTCCAGTTTGATGTACTACATGAGAAGAGAGTGTCAATAATGTTAATCTATTCACTGATGGATGGAAACCCTTTATCCAATTCAATTAATTTGTGGCTCTTAATACATCTGTTCGGCATTAATGTATGGTTTCTTCGCATCCATGCAGGCTTAATGAATATTTTAAGGACTCGTGATTACAGGATGCTTAAATCAATGATGGGACTATGATTTAAATATAGTTAGGCTTTAGTCAAAGGATTGTTGACGCCTACCTTTAGGCTTTAGCTGCGTCGTCCTTTGAGATCGATGGTGATTGAAAATGCTATTATTGTTTAGTACCAGCTGCTAAGCAATGTGCGATGGCAACATCCTGCGCTTTCATTGGAGCTTTAGGTAATGGCCTGACATGACTCCTTTCAAGTTTTATGTATATTTTATTCTTAGTTGGTACGGATGGATGGGTTGTGTAGGCAACGTTATGCAGTGCATGGTCCTTTTACGGCTCCAAAGATAAGGGAGGAGGGGGTGAAAAAGATGTACAGAAAGGAGTATACAGTGGAGGATTATCACTTGGGAGGAGTAATTTTGGCATGGACGGACCGACCTTTAATACAAGCAAGTTCAGAATGTATTGCACTGGTTTTTAGTGCCAGTTTCAGTCTTAATCCTTGGTATTCATTTGCTGCTTTCTTGGTTCTAACAATCTATATACTATATGTTCAACCAGAAAAAAAAAATGCACGAGAGTTGCTTGTAAATGCTGTAAAGATACAGCCATTTTCAGATTCTACAATTTGCTCTTAGTATAATCTTGAAAACCAACATGATTTACCCTCAATTATACTATTTCCAAAAAAAAAAACAAAAAACAAAAAAATTGAAAGTTGTGGAAGTTCTAAAGATGGGTGTGTGGGTGGGTGGCCTGGCTACTCTATTTAGCCCGTTAGAAATTCATTATATTTGCTTCATTAGTTGTGGAAGGAGTCTTGAGAACTTTTTGATGACCCTACTCAATCAATCCCTCGTAGAATTTGAATCTCAGACTCTCTCTGTTAAAGCCAATACTAACCAATACGAGTACAGGTTTTTAGCTAGCAAATTAATGTGATTTTCTATAATCTGATTCGCCTAGGACGCAAAAGCCAAAACTACAAATTTTAGCATGTGAGCGAACATATTTCTGACACCCAGAAGAGATGGACCCCAAATGTAAGTAAGTACTTAGTTTTGTATATGTACCACTTATTTGTCCTGATTGTACAGGGTCTTAAAATCTACAATCACTGTTTAAGCAGCTATGATGTGTTTGTCAAAAGGCCGCATAAACTTTTCTTGAGGAAATGGATGGGCATTTCACAGTTGAAAAACAGGATAAGGCACCCCGCCCGTCTATTGCAGGTTTGCGGTTTCCAAAGGGCTATAATATAAGCGGACATGCTACTCATTTTTAAGAGTTGACGACTGAAACAGAGAACCCTCTGCCCATCTCTTTTCTTTATGGCCATTTTTGGCCAAAAGGCATTTGCCGATTCGCATCTTTCCTTCGCACTTGTTGGTTACTCGTACAAGTCAGGTGTCCTTCACCCAAGACACATTTTGAACTTTTTCAATGTTCGTTTAATGCAAAGATTCAATTAGGTAGACAAACAGTTGCTTAATAATTAAAAAACTTTTAATTCCCTAATCCTACGAGGCACTTTTACACGGAATAATTGACAGTAGGATATATATTGGACTGTTAATGGGGTCGGGTTAGCCTGAATTTGGTTCGTTCGGCCCGATAAGCACGACCTTTTAGTGAGTCGGTCTAAATTTGAACCTAAAAGTTAACCCTGAATTAAATATGAGTCGAGTTTGGGCTTTATTAGACTCAAATCCGATATAAGTCCGGTCATTAAATTACCTATATGTATAATGGTATATATAATATTTATATTTTGATATTATATATAATTATATATCCAAATATATTATTACTAAATGCTAAATATATATATAAATTACAAAACACAAAAATACATTTGAAAACTCTTCTACTAGCTTTCTTGAGAGCCAATATTGATAATACATAAATGAAACTTTAATTTTTCTTATTGGTTGAGTAAATTTTTATGTTGGCATAATATTAGTTGATTTATTTTTGGTCTAGAAACACAAATCATCAAACATGTTTGAATTCAAGTTACAAAACTATGAAGAAGTTCAAACCTTTGAAGACGTATTAGTTTATGACCGCATGTTTTATCATTATTTTTCATATATTTTGAACTAATTAGATATCAATACTGTTAAAAAAATTCTTGATTTATGTACTTTTAAAAACCTATTACTTGTTCGTGTTTAGTTTTAATGTTGTAATCCTGTAAATGTTGAGTTAGTTTTACAATTCAATAGTTATAGTAATTATATTAAAAATTAAAAAGCAATAAGTGAGATTTTGTGAGTTAAGTATGATCATCACATTTATTGACCCAAAACTCACCGTTGAAATTCAAAAGTGTTACAAATTAAATGAGTTGAGTCTAAAACTTATGAAAACCCGACTCGTATAGCCCGATTGACAGGTCTAGATATATATAATTTAGGATTAACGGTTTATCCTAAGACGAATCTTTTAATGTTTTTCATTAAAAGGGACTAGTGTTCACCGTAATCGAAACCGAACCAAACATAAAATGCAACTACTACATTACAAAATAATTGTAGTGTCAGTAACTAAAACCGCAACTTAATTTTATTTCACTAGTCATAAGTTTACTACCCCTACAAAATAATTAGCTTAAAGATGCTCATGGGCCTCCATAATTTGATACAAAACCAGTAGAGGAACTTCTAAATAATATTCTACTTATATCACAAACACATTTTTTTAATTATCACTTCATCTTTCTGATCATCATCGTATTACAAAACATATTATAATAATTATTTCAAATAATATATATTTCTTGTCCAAATACATCCCTGTTTCCATTCCTACCCAAGTTCTATAGTTCTAGCTTTTTTCCTTTTTTTCTTTTTTTTTGGGTAGCAGAAGGCTTCATTGTTAAGAAAGTGTCCGGTCGGAATTTGGGATCCCAAAAAAGAGACAGCAACATCACTGAAACTTGTGGGCCGGAAACTGAATCATCGACCAGAAGTCAGAGGTGCAGCCGGAAAACAATCTGTTCCGAAATTCTAAAACTCAATCGCTAGAAATAGGCGACTAGCACAAGTACTGAGTACTACCGTTTTTACTAAAAAAAATTTGGGGGTAAATAAAATACCCATTAGTAAAAGAAAGGGGAAAAATACAGATGCGTGTGGTGACAGAGGGGAACAGAATACAATGTGGTGAGGCGGACAGAAGAATCAGAGCAGGGTGGCATAGGGCCCGCCATGACCAAGGAATCGGGGATACGTGGCAGAATCACATGGCGAATGGGTCCAATATGTGGGTGGAGGTGTCAGTGCGGCGACGCCGGGCTGGCTCTCTATCCCTCTCGAAATGCTACACAGATAACACCAATGGTCCCTACGTCCACCCCAGCCCCCTTCCCAACCCATTTTTATTTTCTTTTCTTTTCTTTTTTTTTCCTCAGAGTTTAATATCCTACACTTGCGCCTGCTCCCATGCTAACGAATCCAGCCAATCCAATGAATTCGGAGGGAGCTAAACTATTTTCAGATTAGACTAGACGAGTGCATTGAGGCATTTGCTGGATTTGAGAAGCAAGAAATTGCTAACGTTTAATGCTAGGATGGGGATTTTGAGCCTTTTTGTTTCTGGGTTGTTCTGCGACACAAATGGAGAAAAAAAAAAAGAAAGAAATTCATAAGGCTGTTTTAGATGAATTGTAAAATTTTGGGTACTTTGAGAATAAATGAGGCAAATAATATGTCACAGCGGCACAACCAACAACTTTTTTGCTATAGCAACTTCGTTAAAATGATAAAACTACATCGTTGAAGCCCAAATCGCATTTGGACTTAAGAAGAGCATGTTTGGTATTATTGCTCCAAAAATAAAATCATGACTGTGGCATTAATAGCGACCCAAAAAGTTTTGTTAGAATATTAGAGCTCTTGAACTAATAATCGACTGGTGAGTTCAACTCAGCTCAAATTGCATAAGTTCAAGTTCAATTCGTTCATTTAATTAAATGACCCGAGTTCAAATATCAAATTGAACTCATTTTTCTAAATAAGCTGAGCATGGTTCGGCTCGTTAATAATTCATTTAAACTCATTTGTATATTTGTTCAAGCTAATATTACGAATTTTCCTTAGTAATTATGCAAAATTTTCTTGTTTTGATTGTTTATGATTTTAGTTTATTTAAATATTGGGGATCTTCTTATATTTGGTGAAAATTTTCTCATTCAATAGGTAAATTAAATTAGTTAGATTTTTTGAATAGCAAAATTGTATAAGATATTTAAGCACATTTGAGAATTTTTTGAACTCGACTCATTTAGACTCGGGTTTTTTATGTCATATAAGTCAACCTCAAGTTCGAGTTCAAACTCAAGATAATTTTAAGGAGTCAAATTCAAACACAATTTTTTTTTTTTGGCTTATTGTATAAATGAGTCGAGTTGAACTCAACTTGATAACTTAATGAGCCGAGCTTGAAAGCCTAAAGCTTGGCTTAATTCGGCTCATTTACAACTCTATAAAAATCGCATTTGAAGTCTTTAATCAACAAGTATCCAATACATTTTGATAACTTGGCTTTTGAAAACAAAAATAATGAAAGAACAATTTCACTATAAAAAAAAGGGGAAAATTCAATTGTTACTTTTGGGAACCATTCCCTCAAATTGTATCTCTAGATGATGATAGTTGCGTAAAAATCAAATATTTAGAATTAATATAATTTAAGGGTAAAAAATATTTGTTTCACCATCTAATGATGAATTCAACTCGAGGGCATGGTGTTTAGAAAGGACTATAAAATAGTATTTAAAAAAAAAAAGTGTCGTGATTTCAAAATGCTTAAGGGCACCTATTCCTACATTCCTATTTTTCCAAAATGTTGTCCTCTATTTTCTAACGTGTCCCCCTTTTATTTCTTCAAGCATTTTATTGAAATTTTAAGATGGAGTCTTTGATAGCCATTAGCTTATGACGCCTCCTTTGATACTAAGAAAAGAAAGCATGGGATGGTACGGCCGTCTTCCATTACTAGTTTCTATCTTCCGCTGATGGTTTTCTGTTTGATTTCTAATTTTAGAATTAACGGAATGAGCGAAAGAGGTGGGTGCATTCCTCAACCTTGACATCACAAGTTGCAACTTTAATAATATGACGTTTTTTGTTGACTAAACTCAATCGGTAATCCAATTAAGATTAGAATTTTTCGCATTCAATCTTTTCTTGTGCATTGAATCTTCTTCTTCTTCTTCTTCTTCTTACAGATTTATGTATCAACAAATTGCGTGGTTCTACTTAAATCGGAAACCGCAAAGATTCAACTAACCCATGTCATTAGTCTTATTACAAAAACTGAATGGTGACTGCCTGCCTGCTTTTGAAGGAGAAAAAAGTTTTTTGTAATTGGCAATTCGAAACATATATTTGTATATATATATGATCAAATAATGATTAACCACTTATGATTCGTGGAATGAAAGTTGAAGTATTTGAATATTTTGTCTAATTAATAAACTAAGAAAACGGGTTTTTGCCTTTTATTTTGTTTAAAATTTCTTTTTTGGAAAATAAAAAAGTCAAAATTTTATATTATTATAAATTAAAAAAATCAATATTATTGCACTTTCAATAAGATTATTTGGAAAAAAATTCAACTGATAATACACTTGTTATGGTACGTATTCAATATAAAAAAGTGATTGATAAGATTTAAAAAAAAACAAAGTATTTATCATGGCCTTTTTTTTTTGTGTGTGTTTTTTTAGGGTGGCTGGGCTGGGGAGGCGAGGGTGGGTTTTGTGTTAAATAATTGCCTATCCAAACCGATCCAATGAGTCACCTAATTACTCATTCAAGCGGATTTTTATCGGATGAAAGCACTTTAAAACCTCTCTATCACAACTTTCCTGTAATTCCCTTCAATGGGTGGGCTCCATCCGGAGGCCCAAAAGTCGACGTTGACGTCTGAATCTCTCGACCTCGTTAGCATGGGTCCCACCGACCTTACGGCTCAGTTGTCATATTCCGAACGTGGATTGCACTCTCTAGCCCTTTAGGCTTCTCTATGGAGCCGTGTCTTTGACATGCCTGAACGAGCGTGCAAAGGAAAGTTGACCCTCCCGTGCAGTTCGAGTGGGACATAGACCAATAAAAGGTTATTTTGCTGAACAGAAATTTGTAAAAAATACAGTATCAGATTTTCAGAACCTCACTCTACTTTGTAGACTGTTCAGAGCACGCAATCATAGGACTGAATAACTGCAGAGGATTGGGGGTAAGGCCACTTTGCATTTTGCCACTTCAATTTTGCCCCAGTGCCACTTCGCACCTTGCTCATTTATTTTAACTGTATTCAGCCCCAAATTAATATGCTAATGAATTGAGGCAGTTCACTAATTTTGAGGCTCAAATATTTTCTCAAGGCTAGATGACAGGCTCGAGTTTTTTTTAGCCTGGCAGAGCTTTATGCATCTTTTGAATTTACTGTTGAAAAATATTTTTTGAGAAATTATTAATAGTTTTCTTAGTATCCAAAATAGTTAGATATCAGTATCAACAAATATAGTGTAACAATCCACTAAGGCAAAAAAATGATATTTCAAACTAAAAAAACATATATAATCTTGGAATTAAAAACATTAATATAAAGGCTCCATTTGAAATTATGGTGAGTTATAAAGAAGTGTTTCTAATACAAGTGTCCTTTATAAAAGTATTTTGAGTTACCAAAAACTGAGCTACTTAAGTTATGATAAATTATTTATCGAACACTTTAGAGGTACTTTTAGTGCTTAAAAGCACTTTTTTTTTTTTTAAGACGCACTCCAACCCCAATTATAAAGCAAGGTAACATTTCCCGTTTCTATTTTCAAATAGCATCCTTGCTTTATAACTCTTTTTTCTCATGTCAGCTTCTTCTTCGAACATGACTTCTTTTGTTAAATTGAAGTTTAATAAATTTGTGATCTTTAGAGTTCAATTTAATTGAAAGCTTGAACTTTGAGTGAAGACAAGTTCAATGGACATTTCAACTCAAATGCAGCATTTTAGTCGAATAGATAATTTTAGTCTGGCTGAGATAGTTGCACCATTTACGTTTGGGTAAGTATAAAATATCTCGTGAAAGTGAATAGATGAGAGTTTAATGAGTAATTGAGTTTGAAATCAAATTTGGACTTGTATCCAGCACTTAATTTAAAAGCATGTTCCTCTAGGGACTTGATTTCAATTTTAAATTTTAAAATGCTCTTTCGCTGTCTTCATCACCTTTTAAATCCTTGTTTAGTTTACTTGTTGGAAAAAATTTTAAAAGTCCAAAACATCAAACCCATGATGCTTTTAACTTTAGGAAAAACGGTCAGTTTTGTCTCTAAATTTTTTCGCTAACATCGATTTATTCATTAACTTGTATTCTTAATTGACCGACTAAATAGAGATATTTTAGGAACGTCACTCATGGGGCCCTAATAAATCAAATAAATAGTATAAAAAAATCAAGATTAAACTTAAAAAAAGCATTTTATCTGGTGATTTTTTACACCATTTAAAAATTTTGTCTAATAATTTTTTACATGATTTACTTATTTTAATATAGTCTTGTGAGTGATATTCCAATAATATCCCTATTTATTTAGTCAATTAAGAGTCATATCGAATTTAAATAGTGATGCCACTATTGAGACTCTTAATTGGAGTTGTAAAAACAAGTTCAATTTTTATATTGACCATAAATAAAACGCTCCGTTTGAATTAGCTGTTTTTGGGGATGTTTTTGAAAAACTTTGCTGTAGCAGAGTTTTTAGAGTATATTTTGAAATATTTTTAGAAAATATTTTGAAATATTTTTTATTGGCACTTTATTTTGAGATATTTGGTAAAATTTTAAAAAATTTTAAATTAATTTTTAGATTATCTTTTAAAGTACTTTGTTGTAACTTTTATTGTTTTTGAAAAACTGTTTTTGAAAAAATAGTCAATCCAAACGGAGCAAAAAGTCAGGGACTAGATAAGTACCTGAAAAAAGTTTTGGAATGAAATTGGCATTTTCCCTTTTAACTTTAAATCATACTTGTAATTTCCATAAGCAATTGGTAACCAAAAAGACCGGGATCCATGAACTAGTTCTTGTTTTCCTGTTCCCTGGAACGTAGGCTTTACCTAATACTACCTGATACCGACCGTCCTCAAATGCCGTGGAGCGTACGTGCAACTCGCTGTAGTCGCCGGTGGTTTGATAAACTGGAAGTCCTGAACGAATCAAGGAGCCCACAAGGGACCCCACAGTTTCATTCTTACCCGTAACAATATATCATAATCGGTTAATGTGTACGGCCACCTGATCTCGAAGTGCATGCATGAGCTCTGGTACAGGCGAGCTGCACCTTATCACCGTGGCATCTTTTCAGCATTGCGGTGCTGCCACGGCTCTTTGATGCTTTAAGTAGTTGCAGGGCCATTCCCCTAAAAGTAACCTATACAACTTTTGTTATGTCCATTTTAATTACAAACAACGTCACACCATAGTATTTAAAAAAAAAAGAATTTATTAAAAAAAACTTACGTTACAATCGCCACTTTGTAATTTGTATGTCCTAGCTGGTTAATTATTATGGAATATTGACAAATAAATTTCCAAATCTATGCGTATTTCAAGGCGTTTTTAGGTTTTGAATAATAATAATAATAACCAGCATTCACAACGTAAGCAATTTATCGTCACGAAATACTAATTATATATTTTTTATAACTTATTCATAAAAAATTAGTAGTTTTGATGTCGTGAAATTTTTATTTTGCACTTGCGAATATGCCTCCGAAATATTCCTTATTTAGGTAGACTTTTAAATAATCGTGTACTCTTGAATTGTATGAATCACTAGAACGATGATTGAAAATTTCAACTTCAAAGCACTCCAAAATTTGCCTAGTTACGTTTGCAGAAATGGAACTCCAATCACTTGATGATATCATTTATTGTTCCATAATAACGGTTAAGTTGTAGAAATTTGAAGTACTCCACTAGTTTCGTAATACAACTCTGGGAGTAAAATATTTATCATTTAGTTCTCATTTGCATCAGCCAAAACTTACCTAGAGAACTACTACTACCGTATAATATACAAAAAAGGAATATACTGTCGCGGAAGTTTTGGAATTTTGACAAAACAAATTATGATGCCCACAAAAGTAAGTATAAAGTTGCGAAAAAAGGTTATTATGCTTACTCTTGTTTTCTGGAAAGCATAAGGAGCATTGGGTAAATTCAGAAAAAATATGTACGTAAGAAAAATTTTTAGATGAAGCTTCATTTATATGCGTATCATACCAGTTTTCGCCATTGTATTTGTACTACGTGACAACAAAGATGGGATTATGTGCATGCATTTATATACGTAGGAATTTCATCAATTAGGGCATCCTCCCGCAGTTTCACATTAATGACTGCGTTTGGATTGGCATAACTTGCAAAAAATATATATATATATATATATATAACACAAGCATGTTTTTTTAATTTTTTAATCACCTTTCTACGTCACATACATTACATTATGAAAAAAAATACTGTCATAATTGTTTAAAACTATCCAAGCTAAAACATTTGATTTTTTATTCAAACTCAACATTCTAAATATTGTTTTGTCCATGGTGACTTTTTTTTCTTTTTTTTTGTTCATGAGTACTTTTGGATTGCAAATTTTGAAATTTTTATAGTAAAATATACTATAGGGTCTGTTTGGATTGTAAGTTATTTGGGATTATTTGAGATATTTTTACTGTAGCACTTTTTGTGATGTGATGTATGTGAGATAAAAAGATATTGGAAAGATAAAAAGGTGTATTGGAAATTGTAAAAATAATGTAAGCAAATAAAATTGGGAAAATTTGAAGCAATCCAAACAAACCCATAATGTAATCGAAAAATGTGTCGAAAGAAAAAAAATAACTAGAACCAACTTTCGAAGAAAATAGGTTTCTGTCTAACCCGAAAAGAGATGAAAGCAATATATATATATATATATATATATATATATATATGTATGTATGTATTTTAAAATTAGCTTAAAATAAAGAAATGATAAAAGGAAACACCATTATTGTTATGGCTGGCTAGCCTTCTCTCTCTCTCTTCCCCGTGCCTTTCTTTCTCTGCCTTATCTTTCCCTCACCACACCACACCACACCAGAGTTTCACCTTCTGTTCCTCTCTTGAAGCTCGCGCCCTCTTCACGAGCACATCCTCTTATCTCCCCCACCCCAACCCTCTCCCTCTCTTTCTCTCCCACTAGTTATTTCCACTAGTACTACTGGTACTGTACTAGTGCTACTATTCCCACCACTATTTTATGGTTATTTTATTCCCAAGATTTCCCTGAGAAAAATTTCCCAAATATTGTAAAGTAGTGATGCGAAAAACCAAGCAAACCACGAGAGACTTCCGAACTCGTCCACTCGATATCATCCAGGTTTCTTGAACCAATTGCTGCTCCTGGTCCAAAAATTAAAGCGAAAAAACCTTCCATTTTATCCCGAGCGCCCAAAATTTCCGATGAAAATGAAAAGGGATCGCAACCGTGACAAAGGGGAGGCTTCATCCTCATCCATGGTCAAAATCCACCTCCCGACGCCCTCCCCACCTCCCCCTTTCTCCACCAAAGCTAAGATGTGGGAAGAAGAGCAGCAACAAGCTGCAGATGCGGGGATGGACGAGCTTTTGGCTGTGTTGGGGTACAAAGTTAAGTCCTCAGACATGGCGGAGGTTGCCCAGAAGCTGGAGCAATTGGAGAGGGTCATGGGGACGACTATGGAAGATGGGATTTCCTGTCTCTCTGATACTGTTCATTACAACCCTTCTGATCTTTCCGGATGGGTCCAGAGCATGCTGTCTGAACTCAACAACGTTAATTTGCCCCCTTCTTCTGCAACGAGTATTATCAGCTATGACGAAATTTCACCTGCTATTGGCGGTACTGACGGTGCTACCAATGATAGAGATTTGATTTTTGATGATGATTTGAGAGCTATTCCAGGTGATGCTATTTTCTGTAACAGCAATAACAATAATAATAGTGCTACTAGTAAAGAAAATGCCAAAGAATCGTCGCCTTCTTGCGAGTCCAACAAGAGGATGAAATCCTCCCCCTCAAGTACTGGATCTGATTTTGGTGGGATATCGGTTTCTTCAATCAATCCTCCATCTTCAGACGCAGCTAGGCCTGTAGTTCTCGTGGACTCTCAAGAAACAGGCATCAGACTTGTCCATACTTTAATGGCTTGTGCTGAAGCTATTCAGCAGGATAATATGAAGGTTGCAGATGCACTCGTCAAACACATAGGAATTCTAGCAGTCTCACAAGTAGGCGCCATGAGAAAAGTTGCTACTTATTTTGCCGAGGCCCTAGCTCGAAGGATTTACAAAATCTACCCACAAGATTCCCTCGAATCATCCTACTCAGATGTCCTTCAGATGCATTTCTACGAGAGCTGCCCTTACCTGAAATTCGCGCATTTTACTGCTAACCAGGCCATTCTTGAAGCATTCAGTGGAGCGAGCAGGGTCCATGTTATTGATTTTAGTCTGAAACAGGGGATGCAATGGCCGGCTCTCATGCAAGCTCTGGCTCTAAGGCCAGGCGGGCCACCTGCTTTTAGGCTAACCGGGATTGGCCCGCCTCAGCCGGATAACTCAGATGCATTGCAGCAAGTGGGGTGGAAGTTGGCGCACTTGGCAAAAACAATCGGGGTGGAGTTCGCATTTCGGGGATTTGTAGCCAATTCTTTAGCTGATCTTGATGCTTCCATGTTGGAAATCAGGCCGTGTGAGGTTGAAGCTGTAGCTGTTAATTCTGTTTTCGAGCTGCATAGGCTGTTGTCTAGGCCTGGGGCAATCGATAAAGTGCTGAATTCGATCAAATCCATGAGGCCAAAAATCGTGGCGGTCGTGGAACAAGAAGCTAATCATAATGGGAATGTTTTCATGGACAGGTTTAATGAGGCGTTGCATTATTATTCTACAATGTTTGACTCGTTGGAGAGCTCCGGGTTGACTCAGCAGTCCAACAGCCAGGACTTGGTGATGTCTGAAGTGTATCTGGGGCGGCAGATTTGCAACGTGGTGGCCTGCGAAGGCGTGGACCGAGTTGAGCGCCACGAGACCTTGACTCAGTGGCGGGGGAGGATGAACTCGGCCGGGTTTGACCCGGTTCACCTGGGATCCAACGCGTTCAAGCAAGCGAGCATGTTGTTGGCCTTGTTTGCCGGTGGGGATGGGTACCGGGTGGAGGAGAACGATGGGTGCTTGATGCTAGGTTGGCACACTCGTCCGCTGATTGCTACCTCGGCGTGGCAACTCAGGGACGGGAGTGAGTCGTTGTGAGTCAAGTCGGCGGTTTGGTTTGGTTTGGTTTTTGACAACTGAGTCAACTCGGATGTGGGGTACGACTGAGTCGTGGTCAACTGGTTGAATCGGGCCTCCGCTGACTCTCCGACCACGGAGTACGAGTGCGGTACGCTGAGTTGGCGAGGAGGTGGTGGTGGTGGTGGTCTGGAGGCGATGGTGGGAGGGACATTGAGAGAGACTGACCTAAACGAGTCAAGTCCTGTCTTTTACTTTTTTTCACCTCTACAACTACAAGTCAGCCTTTTCTTTTTCAGTTCTTCTTCTTCTTTTTTTTTTTTAATTATTAAATGTTTTTTTAAACCCTTTTTCTTTAATGTTGGATTTTATTTTTACCCTGTGTTAATTTTTTTTCCTTTTTTTTTTTTTTTGTGGATTCGTGTACTTGGCTAGATATTGCCCCCCCCCCCCTTTTTTTTTTTTCGCCTCTCCGTCAATGTGATGAGTGGTCAAATGAGACAATGACCCGATGCCACTGTGTATCTATATTTGACGTTAATAAAATGTGAGAGTTACCCCACTTTGGGTTGCATTTTTAATCAGTCAATATTGTGGAAGTAAACACCTCAACGCTGAAGGCATCCTATTTCTTGATCATTCCATTCCTCATAGGTACTACATTATTATTGTTTTCTACGCAACTCAGAGAAAAACATGATTATATGGATTAGATTTTCTACCAGCCATCCTTGTCAAATTTTACCAAGGACCTGACTGTGTATGAAATGCGCTTTAATTCAATCGGATTCATGAATTTGAATCATTCAGAGGAAAGATGGTTCTACCACATCTAGCATCGCTTTTAAGATGATGAATGAATCCAAAGGACCAAACACCCAAAGTGAGGGTCGGTCACCAGGCAACGTAATAACCGTATGGTTCCGATTGCAAATCAAAGGATTGAACTCTTTCAACAAGGGAGTTGATCATCAGACAACACAACGACCGCATAACAAAAAAATTCTATACTAAACGAGGTTACTACGATGTCCGTGATAATTAACATCTTCTTGATTTCAGGGATCTTTAAGTCATTTGTTTGGAGATTCCATATTTGTATCCATCGTTTAGAAATGCCGTGATTCTCAATTGCTTTTTGTAACCTAATATATGCCGTGATCTTCTGGTTGTTAGCTAGTGTAAAACAATTTACTTCATCTTTTTTTTTTTAAAAAAAAATCTGTATATTATGTTGTAGTATGACAATGTTAGTGTTTGGGGGCGCACGCACCAATGCAAGAGATATATACCCTAAATAGAAAAGATCCCAAATCAGAGTAGCCTTAACCGATAACAACATAGAAGTGATAAACCAGTTTCCAAAGAGACAAAGTAGATGATTGCAAAGTTAATACCGTGTAATTATTTCCCCAACCCCTTCACTCTTCACTGACCACCACAAATAAATACACCAAAAAACCAGACAAGAAAACAGGTGTTCAACAACAATTGTTCCATTCCCCTCCCATCTTTGTTTTGCAGATCTACATGGATTTTGGATGAAAAAGTCTGCCGTGCCAATACAACATCTGCAAGATAATTGAACCTTCGAGCTGCTTGCAGTATCGAGATTTTGCAGATTAGTGAGTGAAGAAACTCAAGAAACATCTTCTATCTCCCGTTCGCCCTCTCAAGCATGCATCCATATAAAGTTATTGCTACAAGATTAAGAAAAAAAAAAAAAAGGCAAATTCAAGAGGAAAGGGGAAATGGGCAGGAGGGAATGTCTCAGGAATGTTGTTATCATGAAATGATGGATTCTTCTTGGTTTCTTGACATCTGTATACTGGAAAATAATAGACACGGCCCATCTCCTTTTCAACTCATTTGAATAATGCAATTTGTGTTGCGAATAATTGAATAAAATAATTACCAGGGCTCAAACCCGAAACAAAAGTCTCTCGTTAGTTTTCAGAATTTGGCTTTCTCATCAACTATCTTTAGACAGAATGTACCGGCCAACATAATTTTTTTTTTTTTTAATTGCATTTGCTAGGAAATGCTAGTTGCAGTTCTATGATAAACCCTGAAAGCAAAAGCAAGGGGGGCCAACAAAAAAAAAAGAAACATTAGAGGACAGGTTCCTAATTTTCTATTATCAAGGTCTCGATCAAACTCTGTGATATGTTATATCATGGCTCCAAGTGGCTGATTTTATTGTCTAGTTGCTTCAATTCGTACTTGGCACGCTCGGGCCATGAACGCACCCGGAAATACAAAAAGAAAATGCATAAACATGAATACTGATTTCCAAATTACACCACCACATCTTTCGCTCTTTTTTCTTCTGTTTTAGTGATGAATATTCTTCTCGTTGCTGGGAAACTCACAGTTGAAACTAAAGTCCCGGTCCTCCTTTCTATGCCGTAAAAATCTGGTTAGCGACCAAAAAACTGGGGAGCTTTAGGGCCTACATAAGTCAAGACTGCGGGATAAGGTATCACACAAAACCGCCAAGTATAATTGCATTGAGTAGTTTTCAGCCATTCTACATCCACTTCTTGGCGTCGGTAACACGGCGTTTTCACCAGTGAAATTTTTTTCTGAAACCTTTGACCCTCCATTTTTATCTATTCATCTCTTTACCCTCGTTTGGTTATTGAGGTAATTTTATGCACACTAAAAGTGCACACACACTTTTATAACATAAATTTTGAATCTTAATATAAAATTTAAATTAATTTTTTTAACAATAATAATGCATGCACCGTCAGTCAATCAGTCAGTCAGTGTATATAAAATTAACCTTGCGTTCTTGATACTCTTTTTATTTTGGGGGCTGGGGATGGAGGCCAAGGAAAACTCGGGATTAGTAATGATGCTTTATCCACAATCATCCCATTCCGGTCTTTCTGGAGTGAGTGAATTGAGTCCAATCATGCAACTTTAATACAAACATGTTGAAAGCATCCATCAACCATAGATAACGCATTAATTAACACTACTCTTTCCATGCCCCAAAGACTCTAAACTTATCCATAATAGAATGTGATTAATCAATACTATCTTTTTTCACAGCTGCAGCACGATTTTTTGAAGTGCATGATTTGGCATCCACGGCACGAGGAGGAAAGGTGCAGTACTTTATGTGCATGGACTAATTTGATTAGATCCAGTGTAACTTTGGCAATGATGGCTAATTGGCCCTTCTCTAGCCCCTTGGGCACTCCCTCCCTTCACAGTATCGCGATTACACCTGTTAGCTAACGTATAGAAAATTAATTTCATTAATCAATATTATCATTTTTCACGGCTATAGCACATTATTATTATTATTTTTTAACTGCATGATTTGGCATCCACAGCAGGAGAAAAGGTGCGTGGACTAATTTGATTAAATCTAATCTAAATTTGGCAATGCTACCTCCCGAGTAAACCCTCACAGTATTGTGATTAGTTGGTCGGGGGTCACCATTTCCACCAAACTTTATCCACTGAGGAAAACCGATAAAGCCTTTTGCCCAGATGGTTAAGCTGCGTAAAGTTTCTACTTTGAAGTTGATGGCGACTCCCTTCCCCGCTGGACTCGATTGGCATTCGATGACCTTCAACCAAAATTCGATGACCTTTACCGCCAAAAAGAATAAAGAATAAAATGGAAAGCATTAGCTATTCCCTTTTTACTTGGAAATTTGTGTTTGATGAACTTGCACAAATTAAGATTCTTCAACAAACTCTCCCATTTGTGTATAATAATAGTTCATCTATATATATATATATATATGTACGATACATGTGTAAAATTTTTATTTTAACTCTTCAAGTTTTTAGTATGCAACACGCATTTAAACTCGATGATGGTATGTAACCAACCACGTACAGGAGTTTTATTCATAAAACTATATGAACAAATCTTCATAGCAAGCTGGCAATTAGTAACGAGATAAAGAATTCTTCAGATTAGTTTTCTCCTCGCATCATCAATAGTTCAGCAACTTACTAGCTGAACCAAAAAGAAAAACGGAAGCATGCAGCTCTTGGATCTTACAATCAATTTTTTCCAAAAAAAAAAAAAAAAAAAAATAGAAAGGGGGGGGGGGGAGGGATCCTGTACCAATTTTTTGCCAGCCCATATTGAAAACAGAACAGAAACTTCAAGAATTGAGACCCTTAGTGGGATCCCAGGACGCACATTCAACCTTTTGCTCTCCCATCCCATGTGCATCATGCTACCCAATAGCCAATAATTGCTGAAACATCTACTTAAGAACATGGAAAAGCATTCTTCCCATTTCTTGCATCAACAAATTTAAGGGACCTCAAAACAAGAAAAAGAAAAGAAAAAGGACACAAAAAATTGCCCCAGGCAGGTGAGTGCAGGTGTGGGGCGGTGGTGGAAAGGGCGAGGGCTCCATTTTCTGCATTAGAGCACAGTCATTTTGCTTCTCCGTACAAATCCCACATGTCAGTTACATGTGATATGGGACATTGGGGACCCTATCTCGCATTCGAGCGATGATCGATATTGTTGTACCAGCAAGAGAATTAGATTGATGTGATAAATTTGGCCTTTTAAGAGGACACAAGTAAATTTTGCCATGCCCAACTTTATGTTCCAAGATTTCCATTTTGGACCCACCCTAGATTTTTGCATTTGAGTGCCTAGTGCTTGCAAACCATATTTCCTCCAACTATTGATTGGTACTTTGGTTGTTGGGTAAAGATTATTCCATTTCATAGCTGTAAAACCTTTCAATGTCACTCCAACTCGTAGTATTGATTTTGTCTCTCTAATCGATTCTGTACACTTTAAATGCCTCTTTATGAAGAAAGACTTTTTACATTTCATTCATCACATTATTCTCAAAGTTTTTAGTTAAGATTGTGGTTCATTTATTGCATTAGACAAGCATCAATCGATGGGTACTACTAAACTAACTTAAATGCTGACAAGATGGAGATTTTGCCAATTGTCCTTGAATTTTTCCTCTGAGGAGGTGACCCTAGCGTAGAAGTGGGTGTAGGGTCGACACCCTTCTCTTGAGGTTCGAAAAATTCATCTTTAACCCCATAACAATGTGAAAATTTTTAAATAAAAAAAAATTTTTTGTCAAAAGTTTATTGGTTGCGCCCCTCAGATATTTTTAGAAGATCTGAGGCTACGTTGGCGTTCTTGCATATCATTGTAAATGTTGTACTTCCTAAGTAAAAATTCTGTCCATAGGCTGTCACGGTTATAAGAGTGCAAAATAGGACCCGATCCGTCCCTCATGTTAGGGAAAATCGCCAATTTAGTTTCTAAACTTTTTTCTATCGATTTAGTCCCTATACATTATTTATAGCAAATTTAATCCCTAAACTTATATTTCGGTTCCAATCAAGGGGCTTAGCGGCGCCGCCACCGCATAATTTCCATCAGCTTCCCAATCGAGCAACCCAAAAGGGGTATTTTAGGGACTTCTATTGTGGAGTCTTAACCAAAATTAAAAAAAGGTGCAATCTTGCCGTTTCTCAGAACCCGAGATTCAATTCTTGACTTCACTTGGATGTTGTGAATTAGAGTTTCAAATCTAGTATGCTCAATTCAATTCAATTGAGCTCAATTCAATCCAATTGAGTTTCCATCAGATTCTGAATTGAGCGTTTTCAAAATCCAATGAGTCTGAATTTGGTCCTTGCTTTTCAAATGCGACATAATCTCCCGAAAGAATTGGCGATGGAAATTATGCCGCAGAACCGAATGCAAATCTCCCTAAAGCCTCAAATCTCCGAATGCAGAACCGAATGCAAATCTCTCGAAAGACCCAAAACCCAATTCAATCGAGAAATACCTACCCAAAACCCAAATCTCCCGCAGAACCCAATGCAGCGGAATTATGCGGTGGATTTTCAAAGCAAGGACCAATGTGGCAGAACCGAATGCAAAACCCTCAAGTCGATGATGGCCTCAGCTCATCATTTGGAGTCACCTCTCGTCCTCGTGAGGAGTCCATCGCCGCCGCAAATCCTTCCTTCACCAATGGAGTTGCCACCAAGGACATCCACATCGACCCCTTGACCTCTCTCGCCCTTCGAATCTTTCTTTCTGACTCCTGCCACGATTCCGCTTTCAAGTCCCAATGCATCAAATCAAGGGCTAAGGATATTCGACCATTCGATTATTCTGATCCCAGATCCGATTCGAACCAACTTTTTCTCTGGCAGAACAGCTATGGCTCTGCCAATGGAGTCACTACCACAACACCGACCGTGACCATCGAAATCAGAATCATTCGAGAAATAGCCATGGCTGTAGGAGTGACAATGTCAATTTGAAATCGGATAGTGGGGTTTACGGAGGATATAATCTTAGAAACAAAAATTGTCAAAAATTGCCCGTCATGTTGCAGTTTCATGGTGGAGGGTTTGTGAGTGGGAGCAATGCTTCAGTGGCGAATGATTTGTTTTGCAGGCGGATTGCCAAGGCGTGTGATGTCATTGTGTTGGCTGTTGGTTACAGGTTAGCCCCTGAGAATCGGTATCCGACTGCATTCGAGGATGGGTTGAAGGTGCTACATTGGTTGGCTAAGCAGGCCACCAACCCTCTTCTGTGAGAACTGAGCAAGAAATTTTTGTCCAAGAACTTTTTTTTATTTTCATTTTGGGTTTTGAGTGGGTATTTCTCATAAGACTTTTGTTTCGGTTAAATTTGGTTAAGGCTCCACAATGGAAGTCCCTAAAATACCCCTTCTGGGTTGCTCGATTGGGCAGCTGATGGAAATTATGTGGTGACGCCGCTGCTAAGTTTCTTGATTGGAACTGAAATATAAGTTTAGGGATTAAATTGACTTTAAATAATGTATAGGGACTAAATCAATGAAAAAAAAATTTAGGAACTAAATTGACAATTTTTCCCTCATATTATTTAAAACTAACGTATAAATTAAACTAAAGACAGCCTACTCTATAACTTTTCAATCAATTTTCCAATTTCATTTTATTAGATTCTTTGATTTCATACTTATATATCTTATGATAGAATAATATAAATTTTCTTGTTAATTTATTGTGGTTAAACGATAATTTTGTTATGTTAGCTTACTTTTTTTTGACATATGACGTGTTGTTTATATATAAAAAGAAAAGTAACGATAATTGATTTAGATTTCATGTATAATCAAATATAGGGAAACAGATTCACAAGATCAAAATAGCTTTTCAACTTTATTTCACAAAAAATAAGGAACAGTCAATTCGTTATTATACTATTGTAAAACATCCATAAAAATAAAAATGTTAGTGGGATGGGTGGTAGGGGGAGGTTTTGAACAACGAGACAGAGGAACCTTATCCTGTTGTCAGTCCTAAACCTTCTCCATTGTCATCCCTAACTGTGCATGTGCAAATGTTAGTCTGTCTTCCTCTGGTTCCCATAGACTATTATTCCTTTATTTATATATTTGCTCATTTATTTCCTTCTTTTTTTTTTTTAACCAAACGATAAAAGATCATTTATTTCCCTCTCAGTTTCGACTTTCTTAATTGTCAATAGGGGTGGGCGCGAGTCGGGTACCTGTCCCATTCATCATTTGGTTGACTCGACCCCGCACCTTGCGGGTCAGCCATTTTTTTATCCTTACCCGCCCCGCATATCAGCGGGTACCATATAATCGGGTACCCACTGAGATAGGGTCGGGTCAACGGGTACCCGCCCCCGCCCCATTTATCATTTAATTAAAAAAAATTTTATTTATACCAATTTAATTTTATATTTATACATTCATCTAAGATTTAAGAAATATTTTTTTTCTTAAAAAAGATTTCCCACCAAGAAACAAGCATGTGAAGAAAATATAAGATAAAGAAAAAAAATTAAAAGAATTCGAAATCAATAAAAGTTTGAAATAAGTAGCACAATTTTTAATATATATGTTCCACATTAATTAAACTTTTTTCTATAAAATATAAGATCATGGCCTCTACAAATGAATCTTATAAATAAACTATAGTCTCTCATATTTGTAATGCAATTTGTTCAATAAAATTACTTATTTAGTTTTTATTATTTTATATTGTGTGTATAAAAATAAAATAAAATAAAATAAAATAAATATATATGCGGGGCGGATCGGGTACCCACGGGTTTTTAATTATGTAACCCTAACCCGCCCTGCATCTTAGCCGGTACCCGGCCCTCTTTTGACCCGATCAAATAATAAAAATCGAATATCCTAATTTTCGCATCCGATCGAATCGGATATGACGGGTTTTCGGGTTAGCGGATAATTTTGCCCACCCCTAATTGTCAGTCACTCTCTCTAACAAATTGGCAAGAAAACAGATGCCTCCGTTGGTAAATGGTAAGTGGAAGTGCTATGGTGAAATTTGAAAATGATGGAAAAAGCCCAGTCTTTGGGATCAAGATATGAGCAGTTTAATTACATCCATGGAGATTGAATCCAAGGGTTGGACTAGCTTTCGGCCTTAGTTCGTCTGGACAATCACGTTAAGCTTTGGACCTAGGCAGCAGTTTACCTCCTTTTTGGGCGGTCCTTTTGTTACATAGGTAATGGGCCAATTTCATTTTAGTAGTTCCTCGGGATACGGTCGGAGAAAACCTTTTTTATGGAAGCTGAGGAATTATCTGCTGTTAATGTAATGGGCCAATAGGGCTAACGTTGGTTTTTTTTTATTTCGGTTTACTTGCTAAGATTGTTTAACCGATAGAAAACCGAAAAATAGATAAGCCAATGTGAAGTACTTCAGTTCGATATTATAGTAGCTAAAACATTCAAAATTTGATCACCACTAATTGAGGGACGGATTGCACAATTTCCAAATAAATAGTCGAATTGCCAACCCAATCATACTGATAATTATAACCAATTAGCAAGCGGATCTGTTGAACTTAATTAAGCTGATTAACAAAATTAAGAAATCAATCAGAATTGAAATTTGAAGGTCCATTTTTGTCAATTAGGCATTGTCCAAGCCGTCGATTTCCCTAGAATTGTGAAACAATATAAGTAAGCAAGATTAACCAAGTAATTATGAAAAATTTTGGTTCGAAAATCAAGCCACCATGTTTACCCGAATTTCATTCTGAACCGGAAAAAAGTCTAGAAGTTTTGAGAAGCGAATAAAGCAGGATAAAATAAATCCATGCCACACGTCGCCTCACCATGGACCGCATAAAATACAACCAGCTGACTTGACAGCTGACACCACTGGAACAGTTGAGAACCTCGACGCTTTATCGGCGCAATTCAACCGTTCTTCAGCCCCCAATGTCGACGGCGAAGATAACACCGTCAGCCACAGCACTCTCCACTACTATCAAGCACCTCACCTGCAATCTCAACCTCCAGAACCACGCCCGCGTTCGCACCCTGTTCACCGGCGCTGCATTTCCGACCCGGACGCTCAGACGAACAGGCTTCACGGTATCAATGTCGGCGGCAGCGGCAACTGAACCTGTAGAAGTCTGCGTGAAGGCCTCCGTCACCACTCCCAACAAGCTCGGCGATTGTAAGCACTAGTTTCTTAATTCTTTACCCATCAACAGTAGTTTTATTAGGCTGCATAATTTCAACGCCAGAATTTGTTAACATGAAATATATATATTCATTGTTTGTGACGAATAAGTATAGCACTGTTTGTGACGTGATTACGTGAGATAAAATAGTGATTGGAGCACACATTTAGGGAATAAATATAAAAGTTGTTTCAAATAGACAGTGAGTTATCCTAACGGATGTGAAATTGCAGCATTTGTATAAATTCGTATGCAAATAATACAAGTTGGACTCGCTATTTGAATGTGTATGTTCACTCTTTAGGCCCCTTTTCCCAGAGGGTTTTGTTGACATTGGAGGAAAAACATCTGCCGTATGATGTGAAGTTGGTTGATTTCGCTAACAAGCCAGATTGGTAATTGTTCATTTCTTTTTTCAAAAAACATGGCGGTCTGATTAGTTAGAGATGGATATTGTGTGATTAATCCTGGCTCTGCTCTGAATTTTGTCCTTTTTTGTTCTTTTTGGTTTTTTTATGGATCATAGGTTCTTGCAAATAAGTCCTGAAGGTAAAGTCCCTGTGTTAAAGCTGGAAGATAAGTGGATTCCAGATTCAGGCGTTATTACACAGGCAATAGAAGAAAAGTTTCCTGAACCGCCATTGGCAACGCCACCTGAGAAGGCTTCTGCGTATGTTATAAGCTTAGGCTTGATTTTGGACAATGTTTTGGATGCTTGCGTTTCTAGTTTGAAGTGCATTAAATGAATCAAGAGTAGAAAGACCTTGTTGTTAATTTTTGTTATCCTCTTGCAGTGGGTCGAAGATCTTCTCCAAATTTATTGGTTTTTTGAGAAGCAAAGATCCCAGTGATGGAACAGAGAAGGCATTGCTTGATGAGTTATCTGCTTTCAATGATTATCTTAAAGAAAATGTACACGATTCACTTTGATATAATGCATGTCTTTCTTTATCATCTAGTCACTAGAATATGTTGTTTCCAATTAGCTAGCACAGCACTTCCATTCATATAATTCACTGACAAAGATTTTGAACTTCAAGCTAGTTCTTGGTAGTTTAACATCGACCATGGATGATACATTGTTTCCAGTCGAAATTGCTTGTGTGAGATGCATCTACAACAAGTTAGTTTCGACTGATCCAGTGGACATTTTGCTCTCAATATGACCTTTTCTTGGTTGGAGCACCTCATTAGTGAATAAATCTGTGGTTTCACTCTGCAACTCCAGCAAGGTGAAATTGCTTTTACGTCTTCTTATATCTGAAACATATGTGCATGAAGGGCCCACTCATCAATGGAACAGAAGTATCTGCTGCAGATTTGTCCCTTGGACCAAAGCTTTACCACTTAGAGATTTCTTTAGGGCATTATAAGAATTGGTCAGTTCCGGACTCTCTTACATATCTGAAGTCATACATGAAGGTATGTTCACATTTTAATGCATATCTTCAAGCAGTGATTTCCAACATCTCACTAATTTTTACATGATACATACAAATTATTCTGTTTAAGGGGTATTGCAACTTAATCGGAATTGTGTGCACGTTAGATGGTTGACTGCTGCTCCACAATTTTTAGTGGTTCTGTGCTCAAAACAACCTCCTTGGAAGTTGATGATAAAGATGTAGCATTTACTGCTTCTAGTCTCTGTGCGTCTTTTTTGTTTCGTGACTTTTATCTTTGATGATGACGAACTTAAATTTGGTGGTGTTAGTCTCAAAGATTGTTGAATTAGGCAGAACAGTCATTCAACCGTATTGACGCCAGCAGAGACGCAAGAGAAGGAAAATCACTTCGATCATGGATCAAACGTTTGGTTTTTAGGATCAACCAATAGAAAACAAGGGTGTAGTTTCACACGTCTTTAGTATTCCTAGAAGAAGAAGTAAGACGAAGCAATTATTTCATTAGATGTCAACAACTCAATTACACATGCTAAACCTGAATATTTTACAGCATGAATAAATGAGATAATGGAAGTCGACTGTAAGGGTCTATATTTAACTAGTTCTATCTTGCTTAGATAATGGACGTCGACCTTGTCCTACAACCTTGTCCTGCTAAGATACTGAAAGTCGACCTTAAATCTGGTTAATGTTCAGATTAGATGTACCAAGTTTTTTTTTTTTTTTTAACCATGTATTTATTGCCTCTGGCACAGGCTATATTTTCTTTGGAGTCCTTCATCAAAACACGGGCTCAACCAGAGGATGTTATTGAGGGTTGGCGACCAAAAGTTGAGGGCTAAAATAGCCTGTAATCTCCTATCATGATCCAGCAGCTTGCGTAGTTTCCTTTACAGGCAGTATAACAGTATGCAGCAGCCTTACATTTCTAGACTCGTGTACGTTTGTTAGTTTTCATTCTTCCAGCTGAGCCTAGTTTTCAGATGTACATCTAAGGGGAGAAGAACACATCTGTATGTGGAGATGCTGGATTGCAGAATGCTAGTGGGTGTGTTTGGATTGCAATTTTACTCCGTTTTTCGTCGACACATTTTTTAATCACCTTTTTACTTCATATATATATATATGAAAATGTCTATAAAAAATTAAGAAAAATGCAATCCAAACACAAATTGTTAGTCTTTAATTTTTCACCATATTTAGATACACACGTGTAATTAATTGAGTCCGGGGAAGATCATCAGAGTTCAGAGTCGTAAAGGTGTGTTGACTCTAAGACGTGAAATTTTCTTCAGGTCGTTGTCACTTTCAGGCCTTAGATTTCTTTTTGGCAACGGTGGGAGTATGGTATGCTGGTCCATGGTGGCGTACTGTCTATGCTAAGATAGAGTGCAAAAATTGATTTTCGCAAAGTGCCTTTGTCAGTTTGGAAATTTACTGGAGTCTCCGTTGCATACTTGTCGTTGGCTTCAATGGGCCCTTAAAATCTTCTCTGCTAGACTTCTTTGCTGTCTGAATATTCCACACGATGATCCTCTCTTGGTCTGTGAAGGCAACTGTGTTGTGCTTTTGAAGTCCAAATTCCATCATTAAAATAATTTGTCAAGACTTTTCTTTATTAAAAAATATATATATATATATATATTTGTTTTTGGGGGGCTCAAAGTCATGGGTGAATAATTTTGTCATGATTCTCCTGCGTATCAGACAAAAAACATAAATGACAATTCAGGAGAAATACTGTGCAAAAACATATAAATGATACACTGAAAAATTTAGGAACTTCTGGGCTGTGAATTTTTGCCTTGCAGATTGCACATATTTGCTTCAAATGGTTTTTATGATTTAAAATTTTTTGAGGTATTTTTAAAATTAAAGTCGTAATATTTTAAGAATTAATAATTTCAAAATTTTTAATTAACTTCTTTAAGATTTCCATCGGCTGTAAAAATATTAGCCAATGTTTATTATTGTGTTGCTACAACTACAAGGGTGAGCCCTGCCCCTGCCCCTGCCTGTTAGTATTGAATCGATTCTTAAGCCTCCTTTTTAGACAAGTTCCGTGCGCGTTTGATCATTTTACTTGGCTATGTTATTTTCCCTATTGCCGCTATCTTTTCAGTTGCATCTATTTTACTTCGGACAAAATCAAAACCATTAGGAATGCTGTGCTTTTTTGATGGTCAAGCTAAGGATCCTTTGCAACTGTTGCCTTTGGGAATTAATTTGCTTTGGAGAAATTAAAGCAAGTGGAGCTGGTGGGAATGTGTCGGCAATGATCTCAGCAAATTAATAAACTAATACGGTCCGGACTTGAGTATATGATGAAAGCGAACTTTGATGGAGCTGTATTTATTGATCTTGCAGGCATCTGGGATTGATGTGATTTGTGAAGGGACCATGGAAGACAAGCTCATGATGGTACGGTGAAGGTAAATTAAATCCTGCCCCAGAGCGTAAAAATGCCTTAATCGTGTTATGGAGGATGATCCACTGATGATAATAACTCAATTCAGATGGGAAGAATCATTTGTCACTTTTGCAACCTTTGATACAACATCTGTTAGATTAGCTTCTTGACTTTTTTTTTTTTTTTTTTTAACTTCTGGAGATTTGAGCCAGGGTAAAAAGAAATACGATCGGCCATATTATTATTTTTTCCCGTGAATGACAAATTAATACAACTAATGAAGCGCAATTTTTTATCATTATTAACCAGTAGTGCTAAGTGTTCTACCAACTCTACTCTAACCACGACATATGGACCACCAATCCAGGACAAATGTCGTGCAAAATAAAATAATGATGAATAGTAGTAGGTGGGTTTAGGTTGGCATTATTTGAAGTGCAAAAAAAATTTTTTTTTTTATTTGCTTGTATTTTTTTTAATGCATATTCTTGTCTTTTCAGCAAATGTTCTGCTACCAAGTAGTGGGTGAGTTTAGATGAGAACTCTCATTGTCCAAACACAAAAGTGTTTCGTTGAGAAAGCACAACAAGTCGATAATGGAATTTAAGAACTGTGCTCCATATCATTATTATTTGAAACATTGCAGGGTTAAGTGGGTTGAAAGAATGGCAAATAAGAAATCTCCAAATCCCTTCTTCGACAATTCAACCCCTAATCTGATTCATGCAAGTAATCAACAGATTGAGATGTAAGGTAATTTACAACTGAACCACGAACCAACTGTGAATCAATTCTGCCGATAAGCAATGTAGTTTGCCAGATGATACAACGGCGCAGCCTTGACAGCATCAAAGTGGCTGAGCTCTTCAGTGGCCACTGCCACCAACTCATCGGCAAACTTCTTTGCCCTCTCGAGCCCCATTAGCTTGGGATAAGTAGCTTTGTCAGTTGCCAAATCTTTACCTGCAGTTTTCCCCAATTCCTCCGACGATTTTGTTACATCAAGAATGTCATCCACCACCTGAAACAGCAGTCCGATGCACTTTGCATAGTTCCTCATTCTCTCGATCTCTGCTTCATTTGCTCCTCCCACAATTGCTCCGCAAACTACTGCAGCCTCCAAAAGCTTTGATGTTTTGTGAACATGAATATACTCCAAGTGATTCAAATCCACTTGTTCCCCTTCACTACTCAAGTCCACAATCTGCCCTGCTACGAGCCCTTGAGAACCCACAGATGAAGCTAACTCAGCGATGGCTCTAACCACTCTACTTGCTTCAACGTTGCCAGTTTTTGCTGCTACGTGTTCAAAAGCAAGCGACAAAAGCGCATCACCAGCGAGAACTGCAGTTTCTTCACCATAGGCCTTATGATTAGTGGGCTTTCCACGCCGTAAATCGTCGTTATCCATGCATGGAAGATCGTCATGGATGAGGGACATGGTGTGAATCATTTCAACAGCGCAGGCCATTGGCATGGCCAACGACTCATCTCCTCCTACTAACTCACACGAGGCGATGCACAACATCGGCCTCACTCTTTTGCCGCCGGCAAGGAGGGAATATCTCATTGCTTCGTGAATCTTGATTGGCTCCTGCAATGGGATAGCATCATCAAGTGCTTTATTCACCGATATAGCCTTTGTGTTCATGTATTCGTCAAATCGGAAGTCTGGAAAAGGCGAGTCCAGAGACAAAGGCTTCTTTTCTTGAACTTGCGCGGCTTCAAGAGCAGAAGAGTTTGCAACATGGGATGCAGGATTAATTTTCTTAGGAACAATCATTCTAATGTTTTGGCTACGTGGGATTGTTTGGACAGATATTTTGAAATGATCAAGGTTTTGTTGAAGGAATGAACCTCCATAGCGGCTGGAGATGGTTGCAGAGATTGCCATTCTTGCTAGGCTCAGGGAAATACTGCCAACTTTGCACAATTGATATGCTCTTTGTGCAGAATATTGCACCAACTTATATAGCAAATGCTTCCAATCTCCTCGAGATACTGTTACTTGTCTTGTTGCTTCGAAATCTGAACCCATTCCAAAAAGACGCCTTGGACTTTGATGGCCTGGTTGTAGTAAGTTTGAAAGCAACATGTGTGAAGGTATCCACATATTAATTTAGTAATAAATAAATGGGAAAATTTTAAAAACCTCCCCCGAGGTTTTTAACAATTTCACTAGTCTCCCCTAAAGTTTATAAATTTACATAAACCTCCCCTAAGGCTAAGGTTAAGGTTTGATAACAAAATTAGTCTAATTAAAAAAATAACATTTAAAAGTATTTTAAGGAAAGAGATTAAACTTTTATTTCATAAATATCCCTTGTGTATACATATAAGTTGTATTAGTAAAAGAATAAAAATAATTAATACATGCATTTCACCATTCGAAAAGTTCATATTTAATAAATTAGAAAGCACAAATAAGTAACAAAACTACACTAATAATCACAAAATTCAACAAAACAAAATAGTCATCTCTTTCGATATGATATTTGTTATGATTCCTATAACAGAAAAACTTTTCAAATTTTGTCTTTCTTTACCATATTTCCTCTATTAGGTGTATCAATTGATGTTATTTTGTAAATATAAGTCATCGTTCATCACTAAAAAAATTTTCAATTAGTTACTAATAGTTAATTAGTGTTCTAATTACTTAATTATTAGATATTAGTAAAGGAGAATGGAGGGAAAAGAAGTGCAAATTTTGAAAATTTTTTCTATTCAAAATTACAATAATCAAAGCAAACATCATATCAAAAGAGATGATTAGTCTGTTTTATTAAATCTTGTGATCATTAGTGTTTTTGTTGCTTATTTGTGCTGTTTAATGATTAAATGTGAATTTTTTTAGTGGTAAAATGTGTGTATTAATTATTTTTATTCTTTTACTAATACAACTCATATGCATGCATAAAAGTTTTATCTCTCTCCTTAAATTTTTTTAATTTACTTTTTTTAATTGAACTAATTTTATTATTAAAATCTTAATCTTGTAGGAAGTTTGTATAATTTTATAAATTTTAGAAGAGGCCAGTGAAATTATCAGAGAAACCTCAGGAGAGGTCTCTGAAATTATCCTCAATAAATTGACAGCCATATATTTCTATACTATCAGGATTGCAATCCTTCCCTTGAAGCGTTGGAGGGGTCATCATTTGTCTCGTAGTGAAAGTTCAATGGTCTCCACATGCAGAAAGAATCAAGCACATATTCGCCAATTTTTATAAAAGGGGGAGTTTCTTTTTGCCCATCCAATTACGTAATTTTGCAACTAATCTAAGATGACTTGAATAAACTCGTAACGGCCCTCCTCCGCCGCTGCAGACTGGCACTGGTAACTACGATTCTGCGTATTGACTTGTCAGAGGGTATTGATTTACATGAGAGAATAACGTAACTGTGGAACAGTCGATAAGAAAAATGGATGAATTCTGATTGTCAAGAGTCGACAGAAAAATTTTATTCAGCCAAACAAATCCATGCAAATATTAATTAATACTTTCCATTTTTTTTTATATTATCGACTTTGTTACAATTCGTATCAAAATGCAATGATATCAGGATCAACAACTTTTTGAAACGGGTGTGGTATTGCAATTAGATTTCAAATCCCATGAAAGATGAGGCAAGTTCTTGTTGATTCCAAAGCGTGGCCAATGGATTTTACTTCACAGACTTCCAAATAACCATTTTTTCTTGGCTTATGAGCGTTTGATAAAATTGAAATCTAAATATGAATTCATTAAGTTATTCAATTATCAAGTATTAAATATGACACATTTGAATCTGTACCACATTAAGTAATAAGTGAATAATTTATCACTTTTTTTAGAATAAATTTTGTCTAAGAAATTCAATATCACTTAATTAATTTAGATATTTAATTTTTTATTATCAAACAGTTTGAACACGTTAAGATTTGAATTCATTAAATTTAAGTGCTGAATAGAATTATCAAATAAGGCCTTAATAAACTCGTAAAAGCTCATCCTACTTCATTTAAGCCCTATTTGGAATTATAATGACTTATAAAAAAAGCACTTCTGACACAATTACTTTTAAGTTACTAAAAGTTGGACTTCTTATATTACAGAAAATATAATTACTAAACACTTTGAAAGTTGGGGAGACATGAGTTGAGTGGTACAAAAGGAGGGAGCATAAGTTGAAGATCTTGATGAGAAATTCAGAATTTGAGACATTCCGCTTATATTACAAAAAAAAAAATTTAAAAGTACTTCTAGTATTTAAAAGCTTTTTTCTTTAAACTCCAAATATGGCCTTTTATGCAGCTTGGACAAGCACATAAATAACCGTTCAAAAATTCTCCCCTGGCTAAATATTACACGACACAAACAAATGGTAAGACAATGGGAGAATCTATTATTTACGCTGTGAGAAATGTCTTGAACAAAATCACAAGACATTAATCTACTCAAAGTTTGTTGTTAGTAAATGTGCTAAATGTCAATTTCATGATGGGAATTGTACAAGCGAGATCGTGCTGAACGACCTGAGGTCAAACACAATCAACACTCCCCTGCAACACAAGAAAAAGGGACGCTAGGACTTTGTCCCCGAGATCACTCCGATGCCTAAATTGGAAACTATTTGGATTAAAGTAAGGTTGGATGGGCAAGATTGCATACCACACAAATTGACAAATAACCAGTATTTACACTACTGAAACTAGGGGACGAAATGCTAGGACTATTAGCATAGTCTGAACTCATAGAATAGAGTATCGTGGCCGCGTCATAAGCAGCCCTCAATCATACAGCGGCTGATTATCAAATCAATCATGTCAAATGTTAATTATCACTTAATAATAAGCCGAGACTCCGTTGATCTCGAATGAGAAAGATATGCCAAGGTAAATTTGGATGCTGGCCGAGGTGCCAACAAGAATCAAATGAAGCAGGTGTTTGTAATATGCCTAGTTTATGATATTAGTACTTGCTAATTAAGCCGCCCAAAATATACTTTCTCTCTTGCATAATGATCACCAAATGGTTTTAGTATTTGATAGTTGACGCTAGGGCTACAATTGATTCGAGCTGCTCGCGAGTAGTTCGAATCAGAGTTCGACTCGATTTTGATCAACACCAAGTTTGAGCCGAGTGTTAATATATACGAGTCGAACTCGAGTAATCATTTGTTAAATTTAATTGCTCGATGAACTGTTTGAAAAACTCGATTTGATGTGAAATTATAAAAATACCCTTACATCAATTAAAATCGAGCTGATATCTCGAGTTGCTTGCGAGTCAGATATCAAGCCAAGCTTGCGAGCCAGAAACGAGTAGAGCTCAAATTTTCATTTTTCTAAATCGAGTCAAGCTCGAGTTTCATTTTTTTGGCTCGACGAATTCGAACTCGAACTCAAATTCACACATTAACAAATCCAATCGACTCGATAAATTTAAAATTCGATTCGATTCGATTCATTTACAACCCTAATTAGGGTTACAAGGAACCTCGACGGAGACAACGCACGTGAATGTCCGAAACACGACACTCAATTTCCCTGGAAAAGTCGTAGATTTGAATGTATTAAATATTGAGTCAAAAATTAAAACTTCGAATTCAAAATTCGTGGCATTTATATTTCGTCTTTGATAGTATATTTATTTATCAATTAGTCAAAGTTGTCAAGTCTGGACTTACTTCTCATTTGATTCTGTGTAGGAATAACCAAGAATGGAAATACTTTTCAATTTGACCAAAAAAAAAAAGGAAATACTTTTCAATTGATCTATCGTATTTTTAGGTAAATTATGAATTTGGCTTTAGAAAGCCCATTCTTGCTCATCCTTGAAAACCACATTCCTCAACAAAATCCCAGGAGAAGCTTTTTCCTACTTTATCCTAAATGGTCAAAATAATAAGATCAAGTCTATTTCCTTACATCTCTCTACTCCATTACTAAATTTTAGAGTGATATTTGATTGTAGTTTTTTTTTTTCAATAAAAGAAAACTCTAGTTATGTTTAAAATAATTTTTTCCTCTCTGTTATCAACTTAGACAATATTTTTCCAGAACTTTTGTGCAAATGCGTAAGAACATTTTTGAACTTAATACAAAAAAATGAAAACAGCATAAAGAGTTTGACTTCATGTGAATTTCTTTGTAATATAATGTTTTGATTATATTGCTAATGCATATAATATTTCAAAACTTAAAAAATTCGTAATGTAGAATTAATTAAATATTATGACTGCATCATTTCAATAAGAATACAATTTATTCTTAAAACAAAAAAAAAATGTTAAAGTTCCTTGTTGGTACACAAATGGCATATCATAGAGAGGTGACACAAAAATAAAAGCTTGTTATCTTTAGTAGTAATACATGTCAGGGTAATTAAGTCAAGTTTATGTAGATTTTATTCCATTTTAACATTCAATATTTGAATTTAAAAAAAAATGATGGTCATTTCATTCTGGTTTTGTTGCCAGTGTTAGAATCACAAATTTTTTTTGAGTGGAAAGACACGACTCTTATCCCTCCATCGAGCAGAAGATTAGAGTATTGACGAGTTGAGTTGGCAATCATGGAAAACTACAAATCAAGTTATATTTATATTTCTTATATTTGAAAGTAAATTCATTCGAACAATTAGTCAAAGTTTGGACCCTTTTGCCTCGTAAGAACGTTCAACATCGCAGCCAAATTATGCTTCTCACACAAGAAAAATAGCAGTCGCACTTGCTCATTTCCACTTCTTATTCAGGAATAGTCTGCAAAAACATGCTCCTTATAAAAGTTGGTTGCCCATTTGAAATTTCATCGAAGATGGATAATTCGGTCAAAAGCTACGCGGTTATCAAGTTTGAATAGAAAATATCTGCCATATCTTTTAGGGTTAAATGCAAAAAACCCCCCACAAATTATATACCCAGTTGCAATTTACCCCATAAACTATAAAAGTAGGCAATTTGCCCCCTTGAATAATATGTTTGGACAACACTATCCCTACTATCTTAAATCCTTCTTCTTTTTTTTTTTCTGTATTAGATTTTTTCATTTTTTTTCCTTTTATTTATTTTCTCCATCTCTCGTGGAACTAACCAACGTCTCTCTCTGATGTGAAAAGACTTATATCAACAATTTTAATATTTTTTAAACTGCTTTTTTAATTTGTTTATTTGTTAAATTCATTCTTAATAATTTGTCATAAACTCTTTATTATTACAAAATATATGAAGCTTATATTGTAAAGTGTATCAATCTAGTAATTCAACAATTTAAGTACCTATAAACTAATTAGGAGTTCACAGTTACTCAACTACTTATAATGAAAGTAACATATTATATATCACATAAAAAAGAAAAGTTAGCAATTGTTATTTGTAGTGAAATAAAAAATAAGAATAAACAACAATAGTAGTTCATTTTTTTTTGTTATTGATACTACTAATAATTGATTAATCAATTTCTCTATTTTGTTGTTATATATTTGAAAAGTTCAATTTTTTAAATGACATTGACTTCAACATTTGGAAAAAAAATCTTGTATTCCATAGATTTTTTTTATAAAATATTGACAAACAAAATTAAGAAATAAACAAATTTTGACTAATCTAGTCTACTTATTTAAACAATGTTTAAAGAAAAAAAGGAAGAATTTAAAAAGAAAATGATAGGGAAAAAAAGAAAAATAACAATGCTTAAAATAAAAGGGGTAGATTTGTCCAAACAAATCATTCAATGGGGCAAAATGTCTATTATTATAGTTTAGGGGATAAACTGCAATTGGACATTTAGTTTGTGGGATTTTTTGCATTTAACCCTATCTTTTACAAACGTAATATCCGTACCATGTAAGATGAATTTATAGGCTGCTTGGGAAATATAAAAACCCATGTGCAGAAATTGTGGATTGTGTATTATTGACCGTGTAGAAAATATATAATATCTGAACCATGTCAGATGAATTTCTTGTGTGCTTGGAGAATATGAAGCCCATGTGCCGAGACACCAAAAGTAATTTGTTTGGATTGTGTATTATTTTCAGAAATCTATTTACTTATATTTTTAATTATTTTTTTATTATATATATATCATACTAAAAAATATTATAATATTTTTTTTAAAAAAAATTCCCAACAATTCACCGTCCAGACCCACACCAGGCTGGATTCCAGTCGAAGAAGTCACGTGATAAGCTATGTTTTCAGAACCGGACCGGATAGCGACTCGGTCGAGGTCAGGGGTCAGGGGTCAATGGGTTCGACCGGGGGTCGATAGGGGTCGAACCGGATGACGTCATAAATAAAAATTATTTTAAAATTAAAATGTTATATATATAATATCTAATAATATATTGATATTAATAAAGGCATATTCATATATATTTGATGTTTCAAATATATTTAACAAGAAAATACAAAGAAATTAGAACAATCAAGTAGCAATTTATATTATTTAATAAATATTAACAAGTTTAGAATTAAAATTATGAATTTAATTGAAAAATAACATCAAATTTTAGGACAATATTTATAAAGTATCAAATATTTGAGGTATATCAATAAGTTTTAACAATTTAGGGGGTCAAAACATAATATTAAAAAGTTTGAATTTTTTTTTTAAAAAAATACTGTTGAACCGGAAAAACCGGTTTTTTCCCGGTCAAACCCGGTCAAACCCGGTTTTTGACCGGCTTTGACCGGGTTTTAAATTTCCGGTTTTCTAATGTGACTCGGACCGGCTACCTGGCCGGTTCCCGGTTCAACCGGTTCGACCGGCCGGTCCGGTCCGAGTTTGAAAACAGAGGTGATAAGGCCCGTTGGGAAAAGGGATAGCAATAATTTTTGATATTGTGGTTACTTTGAGGCAGCCATCCTCGTCTGTATCGACAGAGGCGCGAAGGAGGAAGGAAAGAATCAGCGGGGAGCGGAGTTGGTGCAGGGTTTGTTTGGATTGGTTCATATTTCCCCAATTTTATTTGTTTACATCATCTTTACAATTTTCAATACACCTTTTTATCTTCCCAATATCTTTTTATCTCACATACATCACATCACAAAAAGTGCTACAGTAAAAATATTCCAAATAATCCCAAATAACTTACAATCCAAACAAAAAATTAGTGGAGGTTAACTTTCGTCCGCAACTAATCGTATACTTGAAACAAAAAAAACACACCCATTGCTAATTATCTACTAATCATTTGTGTCTATTAGGGGTGAGCATAAATGGGTGCGAACTGATTTACCGATCGATTTTGAAATGAAGTTTAGCTTGAAACTGGTAAATCGTGATTTGGTGCGAAATCATTATGAACCAAATTCATCGAATTCGAATATGATGTTTAATATAGGTAACGAGATTCCGAATTTGATAACAATCGATTTCAAATTCACGTGCAGTAAAATGGGATCCGATATATTATCATTTTACTACATTCGTTGACCAAACTATACATCATATATGTAAAAGATTATGTCCTGTTAATAGGCAAAGGCTATATGCCATTAATATATGTTATTTAGGTAAAGGCTACTAATAGTGAAAGTTTAAAATAATTAATTTTGTGGGATGCTATTTCTGTAGCAGAGGTAATATAATGATGATGCTGCTGCTGCTGCATGATTGTTTTAGTATATTGTGGGCAGAACTTAAAGGAATGGTTAGAAAATTCATAAATTACGGTTGGAGATGGTATTGAGGAAAACGACCTATTTTTAATAGCCGGAGTGCGTGATGGTGTGAAACTATCAAGCAGATGCATCATATTATGCTAGAATGAAATAATTTTTAAGAAGTAAAAATATAAAATGAGAAATCCGCAATGACGGCCCATTGGAGCTGGGAAGTCACTCGCACCTATATTACCTGCAAAATAACTTGATTGCTTTCAATAGTAAAAAATAATATATAATATTAATACTTTGACGTGTAATTCATATGCATCGTCTTAGTCATCGATGCTTATACAAAATTAGCATACTATATATATATACATATATATATATGTATGTACTTTTAACATACGTTTGCAAGTCACATGTTTACAAGTCATAAATTCACATATTATTATACACGTACCTTTAACATATGTTTGCAAGTTACAAGTTATATATTCAAATACTCGATCATTTAAATGCGAATGAATGACGAATCAATAGTAGTGTTTAATTATTAATTATTATATATCCAGATACTCAATCATTCAAATGTGAGTGACGTGCCGGTGTCGAATTACTAATATTTATTATTTGGCACTATCTTTACAATTATTGTCTAATTCCAACTTGTCAATTTCTCTATACTTTATCTTTCAGCACTTATTTATTTGCGGGGTCGGTACGCTACTATTTTCTAATCATCTACCCCTTGTTGATGATGTAACAAATTGTAGATTTCAATTGTCCTCGTTAATTAATTCGACCCCTGCTGCCTTTTTTACTTATATAATAACACACTAACACCTTCACATTCGCACATTCGTCTCTCTCTCAATTACCTTTACGTCCTTTCGCCGCTTTGTATTGCACTCCCCCGTGTCTTCCCGTCGTCCGTTCGCTTGATGCTTACCATTCAACTCTCTCTCTCTCAATCATCTTTGTGTCCTTTCACTCTGGTCCGCCGGTTAAAATTGCTCCAAGCGTCGTCGTATTGTCCGTTTGCTTCATCGGCGCTGCCTACCAGACAATTTATATATAGAAACACCAGTACCATTTAGTCGAACTTTTACAAAAAATTATAGTACTCACTTCACTTCGTCCCTTTTTTAAAAATAAGCTAATTTTTTTTTAAAAAAAATAATTAATTTATTACTTTATTAACATACCCATATTTAATGTATATAATTACATCATTAATTAATTATTCTACTTGAAATATTAAACACAACACTAGACGTGGCGGGAACATAAACGTTGCCCATTTGAAATCGATCTTATGAATACGCAAAGCTTAATTCGGACAAAATATTATGAATTTCTACCATTTATGTTTTGAGTTGATCATTGAGTTGAAATGAAATTTCGAACGTGCTCCAATTAGAATGCAAGGCAGGAAGAAAGAAAAAGAAACGGCAGCAATATCATTGAGCTGATCACCCGATTGCTTGCACCCCTTTTTCGCAAGCCAGTCCAAAACAATAGACGTGGTTTTCCATGGCTTTCAAATAAATTAGTAGTAACATATATATGTGCATGTCGTCCTCTGGGTCTTGTTGCTGTGGTGGATCACAACTTCTTCAACAAATCCTCACCTTCCCAGAAAATGGACATAAAACTTGTTTGTAATTCCAGACAGACACGACAAGCTAGTGGAAAGTAAAACAAATATATACTGTAACATTTTATGATGTGACGTGCGTGAGATAAAAACGCAACGACAGAACCCCTCACAAATCACGGTAAACCAGACGACTTGTGACGACGACGACGACTTGGAACGTAAAACCAGGTCATGTTGTTAACGTGGAACAACGAGCGAGAGGTAAGTGTGTGACAAAGACCTGGAATATTAAACCGCCAGATTCTTATTGTGGTGGGACAAAGTGACTTTGGTTTAGTAGTAAATGCAACAATTTTAGAAATCCATTCCTCTCTAGGACCGGTAATGAATGATGACTTCGATGGAAATAACGTCTTCCAAGTCTATTTTCTTTGCTACTTAAAAATCTTTCGTTGCGGATCTTAAAGCTCTATAGCAGCATGGTGGACCAGGGTGGCAGTCTAGCAAGGCAATATGCTGGACTACCAATTTGTGAAAAAAACAAAATACCATCAATCAAATTGTTGTCAAAGTTCTTTCATGAGCTACCAATTTTGTAAACAACAACTCAGCCTCTGTACCACTGCATGCCAAGACTGGATCAGCACAAGTGCTGCTCCAAATCGACAATAGGCTGCAATTGCCATTCTACATGTGACAATTCAAAGGGTTGATGAACAGCTGCCACGCTATAAAGTAGAGCCGATATTTCAACGATCTTGTGATTACGTTTATGAGGAGCATTTCACGTTCTGGGCAACTGATATGAACAGACAAAGATAGGGTTAATAATATAAGAACGCCAGCACCTCCACGTAGACAGAGCCTCCACTGCTACATATCCCTCCCTCCTCGCAAATATAAAAAAAATTAGAAGAATCTCACCAACTACAGGCAAACTTTTAACGCAAATAAATTAACTTGTAGCCAAGCATCATCTAGGAAAGATCGAGGAGGAATGCATGAAAGATGAAGAACTCAAAGCTTCTTTTTATCTCACGACGGCTCATTGTCTGCAGCCAGAAGATAGATAGGGAAGCAAAATTATTACCAATTTAGTTAGAATACAAATAATAGGATATTTATTCATCAGAACAATTGTTTGTCGAGAAGCTGAGAGTGGAAAAGTTCCTATCAAGAATGTGCGACTAAATGGCATGCGTCTTTATGGAATACGAAAACATTTTAGGCAAGAAGCGAATCGACATGCAGGTAACTTAGCTGAATCAATAATGTATGCTTGAGGACATAGATCTAGGGTAAAAACACATACTACTATTTATTACCTGCTCCGAAGAAAGGAGTCCTCTGAGTACCTAAGAGAAGAGGCTACATGAATAGCACTTCCATCCGTATCAGGTAAATAGCCCTGGATATGGCACTGTCAACCAATCTTCATAACCACTTCTGCCCATTGTTTCAGCACAGTGCACCGCTCCATAAACTGTGGCGTACTCTTGGCTGGTGCAAGCAAAGCAAGTTATTAATCCTCAATGTTGAAAGCTGAAGACCTTTCAACAGGCTTCTACCTGCTCCAAATTTAGCTGCTTGAGATCCAGTTGATTGCTGCATGTTTGAACGATACCAGAAACAGTACTCTGATCATAGGTGGTGTTGCTCTTGAACCTTTACACACAGACACACACAAAAAAAAAAAAAAGAGTTTGCAAATGTCAAAGTAGTACAAGTTGCAATGCAGCAGTCTAACATCATCTATACATTCTGGTCATTAATAACCCAAAAAAAGGAAAAATTTAGAATTATTTATCAACTACTGGATTAAGTGATTTATGTGATAAGAGTTTCTGTCTGTTCTAGTTTTAGCTCTTCATTACCATTTACTGACATCCGGACCCTCTCCAACTATGAACGTAGCTCTTCCAGTTTCTAAAAGAAAGTCTGTGGCGTCCTCCTTTTTCCTAAATCCAGACTTTTGCTAATCAGAATATTCTAATGATGGAATTCCTTTCTATGAAACTTTTTCCGATCTCATCAAAATTGTAAATTACCGCAAGAAAGATTAAGTTCAATTCACAGCATTCATACCCCTACAACAAAAATTATCGGTGTTCTTATCATGTGTTCTTGTACTGGAAAGTTAAGATAACTTTTAGTCTCAGAATTCTAGAAGTTTAGCGTTTAAAAATTGTATTCTCTGAAGCCACTAATTGAAAACTGTATGCTAGAATATCCCACCAAAATGCACCAAACCCAAAGGAATGCGTGAAAATCAGAAATAGGACAGCAATCTTGCTTCAGCTGGGTACCCCAAACTTGATACATCTGCAGAGATTCCTTGCTCAGCTTCATGGCAAAAACCATGAGCTCAATATATGTCCAGCTTTTGTCTAACCGCAGATCATATGAATATAGCCCAACACAGATCCACCAATTTTGACATTACATCCAGGAATCCCCATTCAACTGCGTTGTTTCTCATGTCTTATTCAGCATCTCAAATCTCACTTTACCATACTATGTTTGCTATGGTCATTCCACGGTTCAAAACTTCAAATTAATAGAATGATGAAAATATAATAATATGCACAGACAAAACCTGACGTGCCCTTTCTTTCAAAGAGAGGAGGACAGGTTATCCACATTTCATTTGATGGTCAAAGGCGACCTAAAAGCTAAGCAGTGGGAATTCTGAAGATTCCCACTGTTAGAAATATTTACTATTATTAGTTAATCATGTTTATTTGTTTTGTTCTACCAAATTAGTGGAATTAGTAGAATTAGTGGAGATATTGGAGTAGTTAGTGAAATTAGTGGAGTAACTAGTGAAGTTAGTAGGATAGTTAGTGGAATTGTTTTGAATTTTATAAATAGAACAATTTCATATTATGAGTTGAGAATTAGCTTTACAAAGAAATAAGTTCTAATCCTTTGCTTCTCTTATTATTTTTCTCAGCCATTGTAACAATTCCCACGGCGGTGGTGAAGATGTACAGCATGTTTGGGGTTTCTGGTCTTTCTCGGTTATAAAACAATGACAATGAATTTTCTACACAACCTACCTCCCTCAAGTTTAAGGCGTCCATCTCTGCAGGTCCATCATCACGTTACTAGCTGAGACCATTTACCATCCAGTCTTCAACTCATTTCTACCATTTCTTCACAAAGCTGCTGGGCCCTGGTTTTGTTCCCCTTCTCCAGATGACTCGCAATCAATGTTTTATAAGTGTGTGATCCAGGGATAAGTGATCTAGCTTTCAACAAATTTAAAAACTCATCTGCTTCTCTTACCCTCCCATGTCGGCAAAGAGCAATTATTAGGGAATTTAAAAATGCAGAACATGGAGAAAGTGATCTATATTCCATCTCGTAATAAAGTTTCAGAATCCTCTCCACATCACCAAGTGTCATATAGCCATTAGCGAGATGAGAGTATGTGTTTTCGTCGGGAACAAACCCCATTTCCAACAAAACAGTCAAAGCTTCATCAGCCCGCTTTGCCTCCCCATCTGAACAAAGCTTACCAACCATCATATTAAATGCCAAAGGACTTGGTAGAAGTCCCATCTTGACCATTCTCTCACAAAATTTCAAGCTTTCATCCAAATATCCTGTTCCCGAACAACCTTCAATTAGATGATTAAATGTTTCATCATACGGCTTCATCCCCAAATCATCCATTTCTCGCATCAACCTCATTACTTCCTCAATCTTCCCCTGCTTACAGTAAGCACCAATAAACGAAGTACTTACAAAAGAGTTCCCTTCAAAACCCCTCTTACGCATTTCCTCGTATACCTCCCATGCGGCATCCAGATCCCCCATCCTCACCTTGGCCATTATAACCAACGAAAATGAAATGGTATCAGGAATTATATTCTTCTGCAACATCTTCTTCAACAAATTCATCCCCTCCCCAACTTTACCCCCGTCTATCAAACCAAACACCAAACAAGTATTCACCACCATGCCCGGTAAAGAACATCTCTTGCCATGAATCCTCTCCACCACATCCAAAAACCTCTTTAGCCTCCCTTCTTTACCCAAAGCACGAACCAAAATCCTATAAGTAACTTCATTTGGGTACGTTCTCTTGTCAATCATATGCTCATACAAACTCCAAACCAGATAAGTCTTCTCAGACTTTTGCATAACATGAAGCAAAGTATTATAACTAATAACACTCAATCCAAACCCACGCTCATCCAAGACTTGACAACCATCAACAACACTATCAATAATCCTCAGCTTAGCGCAAGTTTGCATAAACAAATCAAAGACAAAAGGGGTCGAACCCACAACTTCATAAGAACCAAGCAGTGAATCCAGAACATTGTTAAGCATTTCAACAGAACCATCATGCATGGATTTTTTGTTGACTAAAATTGATTCAAGCAATGCCTTGGCATCCTTAAAAAGCCTAGCTTTAACCAAAATGTGAATTGTAATGCAATAAGAAGACATCCCATGTTGCAAATTCATATTATGAGCTGACCAGTGGAAAAATTTCAATGCTTGCTTTGCATTAATGGGTTCTTTTAGTTGAATTAGTACCTTTTCGACCTGATGGATGGTGAGATGAACTGAGCTGAACTTTTGGGTTAAAGAATCCCAACTCAGGCCATCTTTGCTTAAGGAGTCACATATCGACGTCAAGATTGCATCCTTATCAGCTGCAGGCTCCGAACAACCGTGTGTAAATTGGTGAGCGTGAAGTAAAAGTTGGGTAGGTTTGATAATTGAGCGATAAATTGGAGTTTGAACTTTGGAAAGCAAGAACTTTGCCATTCTCTCCCAGAAAACATCTGAGGCAAAAGAACAACCGAAATTCAATATGATCCAGCGACGAGAACAGTATGAAATGCACAAAATCATGCCAAAAAAATGAAATGCACAAAATAGATTCTAGGATTGTTAGCCCGTTGAAGCAGGGGTTTATTCCTCAGGGGGCCATTTCAACATCAGTCAGTAAAAAGCCCATGTCGGAGCTTCTTTGAACAGGGGGCCTTCCAAGGTTCCATCTTAAAAATATCAGGCAGCATAAAGCAGAAGGCAATCAGGCCTTAGCAAGTTGATCATTTGAAAAGGCCGCATTGACAATCTCATCCTCAGCCCAAGGAAATTCCCTTTGGGCCCTTTTTTTTTTTTTTTTTTTTTAAATATGAGCACACTAATTCTCCATTTGCTCACTTTAATTACTCGAATCCGTAATCTATCAATTGTATCTAACTCGTTTTATCAACTAGACTATGCTTCCTTATCATCCCTTTGATCCTTGTATTACAAAGAACCAAAGGCATAAGCGTGGAAAGATATTTAAAAAGTCAGAGCATCCTTCAATTATCTCATGTCGAGTTGTGGATAATCGAAGGCGAGAACAAGAGCTATTGCAGACAATGGTGGATGGCAAGGACACTTGCAACATTATAAAAATTTGGTGAATGGCAAGGATTCTAGCTACACTACCAAAAAAAAAAATGGTAGTTCCAATGACTCTTGTGGGTGATCACACCCGTAGAGAATTTTCCATCTAATTCCCAATTGGGCGTAGACAAGATATGGTGTTTTAGGAGCTAATTTAAGTAATGGCATGTTAGGTTATGTTAATAATACAAGAGAAGAACAATTCTAAGAATGACTTCCCTCATTTATCTTCTCTATTTAGTTTGATGGCGGGGAGCTGGATAGTGTTTGCTGAACCACTAGCTAAGATGAGATTAGAGTTTTGATAGACTGTGATTGATCTAAAAGAAGTTGCAATCTGGCTTGGAAGGACTATTAAAGTCTCTTCACCATCTAGGTTCAGGACTCAAATTCTGCGCCCGTGCCTAATATTTACACTTGGATATGCGGAGGGGTGAGACGAATAAAAATTTGAAAAAAAAAAAAATTGCAATAGGGATGAGTAGGAATTCATGCTAAGATCAATAAAATGATCCAAAACCAAAGCTTCTCAAAATTTTCACCAGCCCAAACCATTATTCAGAAATCAATACCAAACTAGATTGAACCAAGAAAAACAAACGAAACAAACACAACGACACTGCCTCTGGCCGGTCCCCACTCCCCACCCCGAGTGATCGCTGGTCACCTGGTCACTGGTCAGTCAGCCAGTAGAAGGTAGAACCCAGCAACTCCCAAGTCCCAAGCCATGGACTCCACCCTAGCCCCTGCCCCACCCATTAAAGCCTCCGCTTCTAAGCTTCCCATTAAACGCAAAACCCCAGATCCAAATCCCTCCAGCCACTCCGACCCCGACCCCGACCCCGACCCAAAATACTCGTCCCCGGTGCCCGATGGAGATCCTAGGCCTCCGCCTTTCAAATTTCACCGGATATGGACAGAACCCGACGAAATCCGATTCCTACAGGGCCTCCTCCATTGTGCCTCCGACAACCTCTCCTTCCCTCGAGACCTCAACATTTTCTACGCTCGATTCTCCGACACCATGTCTCAGCCTTACACTAAATCTCAGCTCTCCGAGAAGCTTCGGAGGTTAAGGAAGAAGTTCCGGGTCATTGCCTCCCGGATTTCTAAAGGGTTGGATCAGTCTTTCTTATCGCCCCACGATCGTGCTCTTTTTGAGATTTCTAAGCGGCTCTGGCACCCTGATTATGCTGACACGTCGCCGTTTGGTGGAGTTAGTGGTGGGAAAGCTACGAAATCGGATTTAGTTGGGGTTGAAGTCAGCTTTTTACCCGAAATTTTGTCGGGTCTGCATCCTAATGAAGTTGAGAATTTTGAGCTTAAGTGGGAAAAGAGTGATAATGTGGTTGAAGGTGTTGATTTTGGGGATATGGGTTTTGATGGGGGGGTGAAGCTGAGTGAGGTGAATGTGGAGTTTGAAAAGGAGGAGGAGGAGGCAGATGAAATGGGGTGGCGGAATGGTGGAGAAATGGGGGCGGAGGAGGTGGCTGTGGCGAAGGCGGTGATTGATGCGTTTGATAAGTCATTGGAGGAAGTTAGGATGGGGGTTGTGAAGGATGGGGGAAGCTTGAATGGTTGTGAACAGGAGGAGGAAGGAAAAAGATGGGACTTTGACAGAAGGTGGAAGGTGCAAAGGGTGGCAGAATTGGATGTGTTGACTCGCAGAATGAGGTTGGTTTTTGAGCAATCACTTCTCCGAAGGCAATGAGTAAATAGTTTTAGCAGGAGTAGTGACCTTTTCTGCTGCTTTGGTTAGATCAGTTTATAGTATTGTTAGTGGAATTTTGAAGCCTCTCTTGCTATATTGATATTTGATGTTTCTCCTTCCTCGTACCTGCTGGTTAAGAAGACATGTACATTTGGTCATTGGTAGTGTATTGCAAAAAAAGAGGGGTTTTTTTTCATGTCTGCTTTGTGCATGCTGGCTAAGTTTAGAGGATGAGGGGCAAGTGTTGCAGTTATATTTATGTCTCCGAATTATATTTTCCATAAAACTGACATTTGTAATGCCATTCAGTTGGTCTGCTCATGCATATTTTAGAACGGGAAATATCTGTCTAGTCTCGTGCAGAATGAGCTAGCCCGCCTTCACTCATTTTGCCCATTGATATACTAGATGTTTATTGCTACGACACCTCCAACATTTTCCATCCCGCCGTAAAGAAAATATTTCAGGTTGAAGCCACGACTTGGTTGACACTTGACATTGAAAGTAATTCATGAGATCTACTTTATGAATTCGTGTTGGTTTTGTAAGATTTTCACCCAGTTCATTGTCCAGTGACAGGCTCGTCTTGGCTTTTAACATTTGTTGCCTAGGCTATGGTGCGTTGGAAGGCAACATGTGACGTGAATTGTTAGTGCATGTTGTATTGTATCTTCCAGCTAGACCATTTCCAAGTGTGCTAGCATGTTAGTGAAAATGAAATCAAGTTATCAAATATAAATCAGTAGTTATCTTGGAAATCTCCCTCTGAATTCATTTACATTGTAGGGATAAAGTTAAAAAGTACTGCTTTGAGCATGTAATGAATTGTCTGCTAACTTCTCTGGATAGTACCGCCCTTGTTAGTAAACTGGATACGATGAATTTGTCCAATTGATCCTACAGCCCTTGTTCCCCTGGGAGAGCTCTCCTACATGGAAGACTCGTTAACAGATAAGAAGCAAAAAAAGTGCAGAGACGTTTTAAGCTAACAAGTTTACTTGTGTAAAATCTTCTCCCATTATCAACACATGGGAGCTTTCATTCCCTTTAATGTTCGTGACCATGTCTTGCCAACTCATTTCCTTACCTTGTTTTAGCTCCTTGGTTTCAACAAGAAATTCTTGTGAAATTGGGCAGAAGAATGTTTCCATTCCCAAATGAAAGTAAAATCTTTGAGCTGTTACCAGAGAAAGTAGTCAAAAATTAGCATGCAGGTTAAAGTCAATCTGCTGTTGCGTGGTGCCTGGAGTAGAGTTTTGCCTTGGCAGACTTTGGCTTGAATTACTTGTCTTTGCCGTCGCTGTGCTTTGCCAATTCGGATCTCCGATCCTAGAAAAAGACTTGCAAAAACTCAACGAGTTTGAGTTAGAATACAGCAACATATACCAAAAAAAATCGGATCGGATGTCCGAAGCAAATGTCTCAGGTAAATTGCTGGTTTCTACAAATATATTCACATCCTTCTTTCTTTTTTTTTTTTGTTTTTTGATATTCTCTTTCTTGGTAGGAAAATATCAACATCCCTTTGGGATTATCTTATCTACAATCCTTCTAATATTAGCCACTGAAAATTAGTAAATGTTAATTTTGTTTGTCGACTAGCAACCTCGTGCGATGCATGGCTTCAGGTAACTTCTACATTTTGTTTTTTCCCAAGTGTATTTCGAGGTTCATATGAGCTTAATGGGGATGGAGAAGCTTCTTTCCTAGTAAAAAAAAAAAAAGAACTTTTCCCTAAGCCCAAGCAAGTCCTAAAAATTTTAAAATAAATGAGATGGGCAATTTTTTTTTTTTTTTTGGAAGCGGATAATAAATGAGATGGGCAATTGAATAATCATTTTGTTGGTTCTGGGAAGCTGGAGCCCGCTGCCGCTGGTGATGGATGCCCGAAAGCGCGTCTCCACCTTGGGAGTTGGGACCAACTAGCTTTCCAAATATGGCAAGCAAAACAAAATTACGAGGTAGTGATGTCGATTCATGAGAGAAAGACAATAAAAGAAAAGAGGGAAAAAAAAAGACTTGCGTATTATTCATTTGTAGATGTAGGCACTGGAAAGTCTGGAATAGATTTTCTTTCTGGAATAGCAATCCTCCCAAGTTTTCTCCGCCCCCGTCCCGCTGCCTACCAATTACCCCTGCCCTGCCCTGCCCTGCCCTGCTTCCCGCAGGACTAATAAAAATTTATTATATAATTTTATTATAATTAAATTTTAATAAATAATTAAATACTTAAATATCAACACATCATCAAATTATTATTTATTTTAATTTTACAATTAAAATACATAAAAAAATCAAACAAAAATTATTTGAATACAATCAAACATAATAAAATAAATATAATTAAAGTAGTCAAGTTTTTACTTCTAACACAAATACAAATACTAATTCAATATTGTGCTTGTGTTTTTTTTTTAGAAAAAAGTGTTCTTGTATTAAGTGTAATTAGAAATTTAGTATAAATGTACTAATAAATGCAGTATAACTAATTAATAATTTCTATTAGTAGACATATATAATTATTAGTATAATTGATAATATCAATTATATTATATATACTAATATATATTATGTAATATATATAATGAATAATATCATTCTCATAAGTTTGTAACTAATTAAATTAAATATTATATATAATTATATATTTATTTATTTTTTTACCCCCGCCCCCCCAATTAGCCCCTTGCGCGCGACCACCCTCCCCCATTGCTATTCCTACTTAAAATTGATGGATGTTTTGAATTTTTCAAAACGAAAAAATATGGGTTTTTTTGCCTCTTTTCTTTTTTTAAATTTAAGAAAAAAATCTAAGCTAGATTTGTTTGGATAGCAAATTATTCTAAATAATATTTAACTTGCACCAAAAACACATTTTTCAATCTACCTTTTTAAATTTTTAACCATTTTTTTATCTCATATGTATCACATCATAAAAAATACTATAATAATTATTTCAAACAATATTTCAAATAATACTCTGTCCAATTCTTGATCTTACTTATGTGTTTGATAAGATATCCAGACGCTCTAAAGAAGGGAGGACTCATCATCCAAGAAAGTGTTCACACTCATAAAATAAATATGGAATTTGTTAATGCAATACTATCAAATTTGCAAATTGCACTTCAGCATATGACGTGTTGGGTGCCGTGCAATTGCGTGGAACCTTTTTGTCAAATAATCTAGAAGCAGTTGACCCCAATCTAGTTTTTTTTTTCCTTTTTATTTTTTTTGGGTGGGGTAAGGTTTCGGGTGTTCACTTTGTTCTCCAACTCATTTTCTTTTCTTTAGATTCCAATAACAAAGTCAGAATGATAGAAGGGAGAGAGGCTAGTGCGATTGAGCTCCTGTACGGTTAAGTTCAATTATTATACTTTTTAGGGCAAAAAACCTCAGCGGCCATTAAACTATTGCCGGGATCATGTTTTGGCCATCGAACTATTTTTTGTTAATAATTGGCCACTAAACAATTTAATCTGTAAAACCGTGACCATTTCGTCGTTAATTGCTCTTAAGTTTAGAAATTAGCATTACACGTGGCAATGCCCGAGGGCAATTTTGTCCAGCAACTATGCGACCTTCTTCTCCCCTGAATTTCTTTCCTCAGACAATCACCGAATGGAACATTATGTGGTGGAAAAAATATGGACTCAATTGGGAGTCCCAAATATTCAACCACAAATCAAAGATATTAGGAAGGCCGTATTTTTCCACTGAGGGATCTGAGCACTATTTTTCCATTTCCAAAAGTAATGTTCCGCTAATAACAGTATGCATATTAAGAAGAGCCGTACCAGTCCAAGATTATCAGTTAATGCATCCAGCACTTGCTCAGCTCCGTCGCATCCGGCTGCTATGTGCAGAGGAGTCAAGCCCCCAGGGCCTTTGACATCGGTCTAAATACATAGCAGATTGGACTTAATTTTTTCAGATCTGCATCTAGATGGTATCTTAGGAGGACTTCAACCATGGACCTACAATTTCGTCGAACAGCTTTATGGAGCAACCCATTTTCCAGCAGTGCATCTTCAATTGAAGAGCGTTTTTCTTCACCCATGAGTTTGATGACCAGAACATTCAAAAGCATCTTGACCACTGCACACCAGTCATGTTTGACTGAGAACTCTATAAGCCATCTGAAACGCTGGAAGAGAAATGTATCCAAGTTGGGATCTTGAAAACCCAATCTAAACTTCAACTTACTTCTACGGAGAAGCCAACCAATTTCATGTATGAAGTCCAGAGCTTGTTTGAGGAAAGAAATTCAGGGGAGAAGAAGGTCGCATAGTTGTTGGACAAAATTGTCCTCCCATTTTGACACGTGTAATGCTAATTTCAGAACTTAAGAGCAATTAACGACGAAATGGTCATGGATTTACAGATTATATTGTTTAGTGGCTAATTATTGACAAAAAATAATTCGATGGCCAAAATATGATCCCGCCAATAATTTAATGACCGCTGAGGTTTTTTTGCCCTACTTTTTATATTATTTGATATATAATTATATTATATTATTATATTTGAAATAAAGATAGTATATATATAAATAAAATATCTAACATATATTCAGTATAATATTATGATATATTCATATATCAAAAATTTAAATGTATGTAATGACTGAATGAAATTATACAAAATATAATTATACTGAATTCTCGTCGATAAAAGGTTTCCTGAAAAATTTCAACCAACTTGTTTTATTTAGACTCCTAAAATTGAAGTTACAATCTGAAAGTTTTGACACTGCATTAAAGTTTGGCCCTAATGCGACTCATTTCGACCAAAATAGGGCAATGGAAATTCCGTGGTTTTTGGTCAAAATTAAAAAAATATCTGGGATCTTAACTGTTCGGTTGAAACTTCAGTGACCAATTTGGTCAAAATCAGAAACACCAAAGACTAAATATATATTTCTGCAAAAACTTTAGGGAGTAATTTGCACCAGAAGTACAAAATATATTAGATTCTCAAATTCGTCCTTTCTAACAAAAGTACAAAACTTTCTTCACTTCATTTTTTTTTTTTTTTTTTTTTTTGCTTTTTGGGTAAGACTTTCGTCACTTTATGAGCCCTTTGTTTCTCGATTCTTGTGATTGCAAAAGATTCCTTTGTAGTTCTCCTGGGAAAAACTAGTTCAGCGTGAGATTCGTCAAAAAAAAATACCTGTGAGAATCGTTTTTGATGTTACATTGGTGGGGGAGAAAAGGACAAAGAATAGTCGATGCTAAGTCTGAGTGGGTCTCCAGTCTACAAGCGTACATTAAACCCAAAAAAAAATAAAAAAATCAGTTAATACAAATATACGATACAGTACACGGTAGGCATGACTTGAGAAAAGGCGCCTCGTCCAACAATATTTTGCTGGCTTTTTTTTATTTGATAATATTTTGAGAAATTCATCCAATTATTGATCTCATTATTATGGTCTTTCTTTTTTTTTTTTTTTTTGGTCCATCGTGTCTCGAATATCTATATTGGATATCGGATCATCGTTTTCTATACCATTAGTGCACATGATACAGTGAAAAAAATTTTAAGGTCCTTTCAAGGAGCCATTCTCTAAGTGTATATTCCTCAATGACAACCATTCTCTGACTTGCATATTTCTCGATGATGATATTGGTTTATATTTTAAATAGAGTAAATTTTATATACACTGTCAGTATATAATACACTATCACGATTGGATGGATGACATATAAGTAAATTTTAAATTTTAAATTTAAATTTTTTATATGTGTCATATATCAAATAATGATTGTGTATACACTGACAGTGCATATAAGATTAATTCTTTTAAATATTTGAAAATTTCATAATCTAGATGTTAAAAACACTTATTTCATCATTCAATAAAAAATTAGTTTGAATGTATAATATTCAAAAAGAACTATAAAATCTCCCACAAGGTGTATAAAGTGTGAATCTAGAATTATTTTGTTTTTAAAAGTTTAAATTTTTAGATAAGATATGCGGGGTTAAGTGATAATAATGTTATAATTTGATAATATGCACACTCCATCTTTTTTGGCGTAACTATCTGCGCAGAGGATAAAGATGGGTCTAATTTAAATTCTGTGCAAAAGTTCATATTTTTCTATGCTAAAAGTATCATGAAGTCACGAATTGGGGAAATACTATTTAATTAAGCTTTGCATGCAAAATTGTAAAATTTTCAAAAGAAAATAGTTTGAAACGTGCCTCACAAGTTTCTAAATGATTTTTTTTTTTTGTCCTTCACTTTTAAAATTGTAACTTTATGTTTCGTACAAAAATTAGGTTAATAAATTTTGACCCCGATCTAAATTTTTGACCATTTTTTATCTTGAATCCATCATATGATTCGCGCATATGAGTAAAATTTTATATATACTGATTGTGTATAAATTATTATCGTTAATCCATGACATATGTACAAAAGTTAAATTTTGAATTCAAATTTTGCATAGTTGTCATTCATTCAAAACTGACAATGTATATGAAAAATTAAATTCTACACGTGTTCATTTTTTTTAGGTGCAAAATGGTTAAATCCTATTTGCAATTAAACAAATAACCCGATTTTTATTCATTTTTGTCCATAAATAAGTAAGATTTGACCAAAATCGTATTTATTATTTTCCTAAAAAAGTGAAATTATACCCAATCAATATTTATTTTGTCACGAAAAACGTAGGATTTGACTTTCTTGTATATAAAAAATGATTGTATGTGGGTCACATGTTGATTTTCAGACTAGAAAATCATTTTTTAGATTGAAACCAACTATGGCTAATTTGAATTTGTAATGAATGTAAAGTTAACATTTAACTCCACACAGTTAATCGATTAACTTAACATAATTTGAGTTGCATTGAGATTTGGTTTAGTAAGGGATGCTTGGCAAAATTAGATAGAGTGGAATAGAAAATAAGATATGATGTGCAATAGAAGATCTACCATGGTAAATTTTGAGATCTGACATACATAAAGTTAGAATTGGCTTTAAATTTATTCACTTGTGGAGTATAAAATAAGGCATGATGTGCGACAAAAGATCCACCACGGTAATTTTTGGGATCTAACATACAAAGAGTTAGAATTGGCTTTAAATTTATTTTATTTGATGGCTGATGGTACATGGACAGGAGAAATTCCATTTTCCTGTTGGTAATTATGGTAGATAAAGTCAAGATGTTTAATTACTAAAGCTAAAGCAATTAATATTTACAAAATCAAATCGTTAAAATTTGATTTCAACCTAAATTTTTATCACTTTTTTATCCTGAATGTATCGGATGACCCATATATGGTTATTTTTTTATGGGCAAAAATATTAGATTCCATTCGTGATTAAACAAATTGTGACGCCCCGAATGAATGAGTGTGAGAAATCGAAAATTTTTATATATTTTCTAGACATTATTTTGTTTCCTTGTCTATAATTTTATGCCTTTCTTCAATATATTAATTTCCTATATATTTTTATAAGGGAATATAGTTTTCAAATCATTTTCTTGATACAAGTTAGTCCACGTTAAGTTTGAAGAGTATTATAAACGTGGGACCCGCTAGTGCGGTAAATGCAATATATTTTTGACAACTTGTTGGAGTTTCGTATTAAGTGATATTATTTTACAAGGTACTAAGAGATAATTAGATGTTACCTATATGGATTAGTATTGGAGAGACAAAAAGATAAGTTTTAAACAAAAATGTGACAAGTGTCACCATCCAATTCACCCTTGGACTTTTGACCAAGATATTTATACCTTCTTAAAGCTAATTTTGATCAAAATATCTTTTCATTTTAGCTCCTCTTGGCCGACTCTCTCTCTACAAGAAAAGGAAAGAAAGCTCTCAATTTGTTTCTTCAATTTCTTGCTTGGATCTAGCAAATCAACCGTTTAAACTTCCAATTTCTCCATAAAAACCCTTAGTTTAGTGATTGTGAGGTTGGTTGTGAAGTGGTTTGGAAGAAAGTGGTGCTAAGTTGCTTCTTTTCTTGAGGTTCCAAGGTGAGTAGCTAATGGATTCCTTCTTTGGTCTTGATGATGCCAAATTAATGGTTTGTGTTGGCTAAAGATGTGATTTTATGGAAGATTTTATGGATTAAAGTGAAGTTAGCTCAATTTCGGATTTTATTGGAGATTTTTCTGATTTTATATGATGATCATGGTTTAATCATGGTATGATGGCTTGTAATGGTGTAAAATGAAGCTTGTATATGTTAGTTACGATTATTTGCGGAAAATTTCGGTTTTATGCGGAAATTCCAAGTTAGGGTTTTGAATTTGCCCTGTTCTGACCGGATTTATTTGAGCATGTTAGAGATCGAATCAGGTTTAGGTTAAAACATGAAAGTTATAGCAAATGGTGTTAACTAGTTGCTTATAAAATTTCAGCTCGATCCGAGTACTGTATCATGTGAAATGACCGAAATACCCTTGACTGTCCATGAACCATGTTTCGCGCCCAAATTTCTATTTTCGTGGAGTTTTTCATTTTTGACCATGAAAATGCATGATTTGGCTTCTGAGGTCTTCATAAGAAATGTAGGTATATGTCTTGGCTTCGAAACGCCATAAGATTCGTTTTAATCCGATAAGCGTAGTTTCAATTATGGATATTGTGCCGAAAGGTGTATTTGATGGTTTATAATGTGTATGTGGTTAATTTGAGATGAATTGGTGTTGCTTGTAAGTTGAAAATGAAGCACTTATGGGGAAATGCTGTCCAAACTTATAGAGTATACGATTGCTTTGAGTTTGTGATTTAGGGTTTCGACTTAGGCAAGGTAATGAGATTGATGGATGATTCCTGAGCCGTGGAGGTGAGTGACACTAAACTGTTTCCAAAGTTACTTTTGAAATGTTTCTTGCATTATTTCCTTGTTTGCATATCATGTGTGCTGGCATGTGAGTCTATGACATGATTTGGCTTGAATGAGTACTTTGAGAGTCTTGTGCTGAACACCAATGTCTCCTCTACTATTTACCTGGAGCCAACGTCTCCATCGCTTTCGTGAGTTCGTGACATGATCTAGAGCACCAACGTTGCTCCCCCTTATTGTTTATTGTTAAATAATCTATTTGAACGTTGGGTGTTTAAGTGCAATGATTTCACTGGCTCACGAGAGCAAAAATACGTACATTTGATACTTGAATCATGACATCATCGAAATACATTATTGTGAAATATATTTGTATATTGATTTTAATGGTTACTCGCTGAGATTTTAGCTCACCCCAAAACTATTTTATTTCCCTCCACAGGGCTCGTGGCGAAAGAAGGACTTGTAATACTTATTCATGTGATCGGATGGATTATCTCATAGATAGTTTGAATTTGGAATTCCTTCTGTATAATAGCTGGTATCAAGGATCAGAGTGGCGCAGCGGAAGCGTGGACGCTTCGCTTATGATATATAATTCTTGGAGAATTTGATGTAAAATTTGAGATTTATATTGCATTTTGTTTGAGGTTTGTAGTGAGTGAGTCTCGGCAAGAGTTGGGCAGGCGACCCGCCGAACCTTGGGGAACGCCCTAGGGGAAGGTGGGGCCGTCACACAAATAACTAGATCAATTTTCATTTTTTCCTCTAAAAAAGTGGGAGCTAACTTGAAACATATTCATTTTTTTTTCTCTAAAAATTGAGACTTGACATAATCCATATTCATTTTTGCTACTAAAAAGTGAGATTTGACCTTTTTTGTTTAAAAAAAATGACCGCATATAGGTCAAGTGATGATTTCAAACAAAAAAATGATTGAAAATTTAAGTTGGCGCTAAATTTTGTTAACTTGAATTTATAAAGAACGTAAAGTTAACATTTTAAAAGTGAATGATGAAAAATTCATTTGAAAAAATATGATGAACGTTTTGAACAATGTTCCATTTAATTTACTACTACTCATGACATCTGGTATACTTTTAATTAAGAGTAAAAGATTTGAAGAGCCCCTTAAATTTTAAACCGTTGTCCACTTTTGGCTCTTAATCTATTTTTGTCTTCAATTGACCCCTAAAAAAAGATGCATAGTTTAAGGATTTCTAATCATTTTAAATAATTGGAACTGAAGGGCATTTTTGTCCAACCTTAATCAAAAGTATCGGGAATTTAATCAAAAGCGTCAAGAGTAGAAGTAGAAATCCTGAAAAAAGAAAACCTTTCATTTTTTTTAAACTCCACATCAAGTTTCTCTACAAAAATTTCAAATTCATTGATTTCATACCTTAGAGGGACATGAAAAATCCGATGAAACTTTAGCCACTTAAGTATGAAATCAACGAATTTGGGAATTTTGTGGAAAACCGATGAAGAGTTTAAGGAAATGAATGATTTTCTCTTCTCAATGATTTTGATTAAGTTCCCGTTGCTTTTGATCATGGTTGGACAAAAATGCCCTTCGATTTTTGCATGACTTATGTCTGAAATGGCAATAAGTCATAAACTATGCACTTTTAATTGTTCAGGGGTCAGTCGGAGATAAAAAAAAAAAAAAAGATCAGGGGCCAAAAATAGAAAATGAATTATCTTGGTGGTCCCTATAGTTGTTCTTTTTTTTTTTTTGTTGATTTATTCCTGGTCACATTTGCTTGGCGAAGATTACAATGGAATATTATGTTGGAATTTGACAATTAAAGTGTCAGCGTCAATTTAGTTGAAGTTGAATGGTTGAAAATATTCATCTTTACCCCAGTTAACTTCATCCTTACCTTGATTCTGTTCCAAAAATATTTCATTATCAGTTCAGCACAAGATTTCGGCAATGCAGTCCCAGAATCAATAGCCTCCAACTACAAATTAGTATTTGAAATTTCCAACTTTTTTGTTTTAAATTTAGAATTCACCAAGTGTGAAATTTCAAGATTTCAAAACGTGACCATTTGCTTTAGCATTTTCCGCGTAATTGGAAAGATATTCTCCTAAAGGACTTGAGAGCAAGTTTAGATAATTTCTCATAAAGAAAGGGTGCAAAAATGGTAGAACACAAATGTTTCAAATCTTTCTTTAGATACGGTCTCCATTAGTTAGTTGTTAAATTCGGATAAAAGTAACAGCCACCGTGCATTGTCTTTATCTATAATTTCCTTTCTAGGACACACACTAGTGACGAAATCCCCTTTTTCAACAATTAAAACTCTAATGGCTTACTACTTTGCCTATTTTCACTTCATCACGTGCATTGTTTATAGTGTGACATCAGAACCAGAACTCAATTTTCCTGATTTCGAAGACTAACTTTTACGTGTTGTTTAGTTGTCAATTCTCCCAAGGCTTGTTGATTGTGTCTAGTTTCCAGACACGGATATCCAAAGCTCTTCGATATGTAATGTAATTAGGAAATAAATATTACAGTTATTACTGCATTTTCAAGCATTCAATGCAGCATTAAATATTTTCCTTCTAAAAATTTAATGTAAACTAACTATTTGTACTAGGTGCAGTAACGCAGACACTCGGAGAAATGGACAGGTTCGTGTGAAAACAAAAGGTAGCCTCCTAGTCTTGCACGTCAGATGATGACAAGGACATAAATTATACTATAGGATTTTTCTGAGTAGGTGTCCAACGGGTACCATTAATATATAGATATTACACAAATTTTATGATGTTAATATATACAATTACAATTAATGCATAGATTTCTCTGTGTTAATTTGGTACAGTTGAAATGGATTTGTACAATAGATTAGGTGTTAAGTACGAAAATGGCCATGATAATCCAAAACAAATGCTTCAAGGTTCGCAAAGCTCCACTCATTTTACTCTTTTGCCCTTTCTTGATCCTAAAAATCACTATATATGCCATGATTGTTCTCCTCCCCCAAATTCTCAAAGTTATCAACACAGTAGTGTAGATCTTATTCATTGTGGTTGGTCAAGATTGGCAGCTGGAAATGAACTACAATTGCCTACCTTCTCACCTTTTTAATCCTTTTTTATGTAGCCACTATTAGAACATGTGGCCTCGTTTGGATTGTGATTTTTCATGAAATAATCTTTATATTTTTAATTATTTTTTTATTTTTTATATAATCATTATAATGTAATTTTTTTAAAATAAAAATTCCTAATATTTGGTAGCCCAATAGTCCTAGCTATACACATTTTTGAAAATAAATCAACAAGGAGACTTTGAGGGCAAGATCCGTGAGTGAGCCGGTTGATCTCAGGGTCATTTACAGATCAAGAAAATGTTGGAAAGGCATCACTCACTGCCTAAGCAGATTATGGAGTTTTTGCTTTAAAAAAAAACAATTTCTTTTAAGAAAAATATGTAGCTAAAATACATTTTATTTAATTGTGTTAGGAGATAAAGTTTGATCCAATTGCAAAATCCTACCTCATATGCCAACAGTTTGGAAAAAAAAATGCTATGACTATTTTGCTGTTAGCCATAAATATGAAGGTTAATATTTTATACACTGATAATATATACACTTTCATTATTGGATGCATGACACGTAATCTGAACTTGAATTTGAAATCCGAATTTTATATATGTGTTGCTCATCTAACTATGATAGTGTATACAATATTAGTATGTATAAGGTTTACTCTAAATGTAATCATAAACGAGGCGGTCACGGTGAACTTCCAATTTAAAGAAACATTTCGCGGTGCCACCTATACTGTAAAAAATATTTAGACAAATAGCTATGAAGGGAACTAATAATACCCAGAATGGGAGTTTATCCTCAAATCAACAAATTTAGGTGATGATTAAACTCTACTTTTTATACACGAAATGCTAGAACATTTTCCCAAAACATCATTTGTGTCTGGACCAGTTATATATATTCCAACATAGCAAAGTCAAAAATATGCTACTAGATGGCAAAGTGTTTACCCGTACGATTTGTTATGAGGAGAGTATAAATCAAATCACTTTGTTATGTGTCTATAAATAGTGGTGTAGTCAAGACTATGTGATCAATGGAAGTAATAACCAATTGCGTCAAGAGCAATAAGTTGCGTTTTGTTTAATGTATAGAAACAGAAGTTAGTATGAAGCAAAATTATTAAGTTTTTCAAAGTCTTTTTCATTCAAGTAAAGTTTCAAGCAAGATACCGAACGTATAAAGGAATTTTACAAAAATTTAGGCGTACAAATGTAAAACAAAAGCTACTTAAAAAAAAAGAAAAGAAATATATACTTATTTGCAAAGCTTATATCCACTTTCCATATTGAGGGAGCAATGACTCGCCCTCATTTCAACGTGGATGGCCAGTAGCCACAATATGTAACATGCCATGCCACACAATTTGAAAACAAGTCTTTGTGACAATGAGTCAACCGGCAATCTGCATACTTGAATTTCACATTGACTGAACTGTTTGTTTTGTCATTTGCTTTTTGGTGCTGTATAGAAAATTGTCACCGCCCAGCTTTTGAGCAGCTGAAAAACTTTAAACACAATTGATAATGGTAATGCGAAGAAATGCATAATGATTGATAATTTGGTAAAAGATATATTTGAAACACCTTTTGTAATTTACTTATTATGCATATATCCACTAACTTGATATGACACAAGACTAAAATATTTGAAAATAATCATACTTAACCTTGTCACGTCGACAGTGAAACCTAACTTAGTTGATATAACATTTACTTGTAACCTACGAAAGTAAATAGAATCGAGTCATCATCAAGGAAGTAAATAAAAAACTACTACTCATCATCTTTATATATATATATATACAACTTGTCATATTTTGGTTTTGGGCGGACTTCATTCTATAGAAATCATATCCTCTCCTCTAAAATAACAAATATATATATATATATATATATATATATCATATTTTGGTTTTGGGTGGACTTCATTCCTATAGAAATCATATCCTCTCCTCTAAAATAACAAATATATATATATATACAACTTGTCATATTTTGGTTTTGGGTGGACTTCATTCCTATAGAAATCATATCCTCTCCTCTAAAATAACAAAGATGATGCTAATCCTATTAACCAAATGAGTAACAATTTTGTTTAAGAGTAATAGTGATGGATAGATTTCTTACTTACATTTCTTACCTCTGAACCATCCAATCCATCTTTCCCTCTAAATGTGTAATAGTTTGTTTTATTTTGAGATTGTAAAGAATAATACTTTGTTGTGATGAAACCAGGTTGAAAAACGGTCACCAGCTTATAAATGCCTTAGTTGTGAAACAAAAAAAAAAAATTAGGTTCGCACTGCCATTGTTTTCAAAACTTCTTTTTTTTTTTTACATTTTTTGTGAATATATTTTTCAATTACTTTTTTATCTCATGTCATCAAATCGCAATAGTATATATTTTTTTTGTAAAAATTTTAGAAAATAGCAATCCAAACAATTCCAAAGTTTTCATTTGCATTAAATACTAGTCACTTAAATTAGTTTTACATACTAAAATATATCTTTGTACAACTTGTCGAGCTGCAGGACCTATAAATCTCTGAATTTTTCATTAGATCATCTTTTACTTTCCCAAGCAAATCACAAACCATAATCCAAGTAGGGGTGGACAAAGATATCCGCTAACTCAAAAATTCGTTATACCTGATCCGATCTAATCCGAAAATTATGATATTTGATTCATATTATTTTGTTGGGTCAAAAGAGGGTGGATACCCTTTTAGATGTGAAGCAGATTAAGGTCATATAATTAAAAACTCGTGGGTACTCGACTTACCTAGCATATATATATGTAATTTTTTTTACACATATTACAAAATAATATTTTTAGAGTTAAATAAGTAATTTCATTGAATAAATTATATTACAAATATGGGAGACTGTAGTTTGTTTACCAAATTCATTTGTAGAGGTTATGATCTTATGTTTTTTAGAAAGAGTTTCATTAATGTGAAATATATATGTAGAAAAAGGTAATACTTATTTCAAAATTTCATTGATTTTTTCTTTTTTCTTGTATTCTTTTCGTATGTTTGTTTCTTGGTGTGAGATTTTTTTGAGAAAAATTCTTTATTAAATCTTAGATGAATATGTAATATACAAAATTATATTAAATAAATTAATTTTTTTAAATTAAATGATAAGTGGAATGGAGGCGGGTACCTGAATACCTGCTGATATGATAGACGGATAAGGATCAGAAAATGATTGATTCGTAAGGTGCAAGTTAGATCGGTCAAGTGAGAATTGATATTCGACCCGTACCCGTTCCTAAAGCCAAGGGAAAGTTAACTCCCAATCCACCTAATTTTATTTTTGTTTTTTAGAAGGGGTCCAGCTATTTCTTTAGCCCCTGATTAAATATAACTCCACTATTATGATTTTATCTTATCCATCGTAATTTCATAACAGACGCATAATCACCAAACCAAAGCCTGCTTCTGCCCGCAGCCAATTCCTACCGGCACCAACCCAACCGATACAAGACAATTGCCAATGATGTAATTTCGCAAACAATCCAAGGTCAATAGGATAACTCCAAGCTAGCTCATAAGCCCACGTGGACTATTCCTTTATCCGATCTCAGCCCCAATTTGGCCCGAACTCGGCCCTCTCCTCACCTAATATATATCCCCACTCGTCTTCCCCATTTCTACCGAGAGGGACACATCGCTGAGTAACAAAAACCAGAGAGAGAGAGAGAATAAAAGCTCCCAAAATTTTATTTTAATTTTTAATTTAACTTTTTTTCCAGTTGGAAAAGGATAAATCGAAATCTTAGCCTCTTAGGTTGCTGAGAAAGAGGAAAAGGGAAAGGAAAAGAATTTGATTTCTTTTCCATTTTGATTTTCCTTTTTTTAATAGTTAAAATTTGCAGCTTTAATTAAGTGAGGAAAAAGAGATGGAAGAGAATTCAAATTCCATTGCTGAGATGAAGAACGGAAACGACGATCATGGTTGGAAAACGGTGACGTATCAGAAGAAGAATAAGAAACAGCCGCAAAATCAGCAGCAAGTGAGGTCAGCTGCGGCGGGAGGAGGAGCTGGAGGTTCCGATCGACGGAGCGATGTTTTCCGGGTGATCGAGGAGCACTCCGAGGAGAGACACCGGAAATGGCTGGAGGATCGAAAAGCCGCCGCCGCAGCTATGGAGGATCATTCCGTTGTCATTGACGACGTCGAGGAGGTTAGCGACGGTGACGAGGCTCCAGTGCAGAATGGCGCCCCGGAAGAGAAGAAGACTAAGCCTAAGAAGCCTAAGAAACCGAAGGTTACTGTTGCTGAGGCTGCTTCGAAGATCGACGCCGCTGATCTCACCTCTTTCCTTGCTGATATTTCAGTAAGTAAAAATTATGTTTTGGCTATTTAGGGCTAAAACAAATTTTCAGATATTTCTGAATCTGATCTGCTACTACGTTCAATTTGTGTGTTAAAAGTTTGGGTTTTGAATCGAATTGCCCAAAAAATTGATGATTTTGACTTTTTTTTGGTTTATTTTAGGTTTCCTTTGAGACGCAGCAGGATATACAGCTGATGAGATTTGCAGATTATTTCGGACGTGCATTTGCTAAAGTGAGTGGGTCCCAGTTTCCATGGATGAAGATACTTAAGGAATCTCCTGTTGCAAAGATGGTTGATGTGAGTTTTTTTCCCCTTTTTCTTTAATTAGTAAAAATTTTGGAAAGTCAGTTTTTTTTTTTTAAAAAAAATAAATAAACCAAATTTTGGTGTGTAACAGGTTTAACAATGATAAGAATCGAAAGTTGTTGGCTTTTTATGAAGAACAACTGCGTTTTAATAAAATGTGGTTTGATGCGTGCGCAGACTAGAGAAAGACTACTATTTTTCATGTAAAAAGTGTTATATGATGTGAATTAGTCTAGATGACTGTCTATGACGTGTGCGTGGATCGTTTGTCCTTCATTTTTAGATATAATGTAATTCAGAAGTTTGACGTGTTAATTTCAGTATTGTGTCGGATATAAATATGGCTGTCCCTTGTTCTTGGAGCTTGCAGACTGCGGTAATATTTGTCATGTAGATCATCAGCTTCTGTTTCTCTTGTTTTTGCTTTCAACTTTAAAACCCGTCTATGCCCAAGTTTATTTAGCATTACTACTACTGAGCGCAGGTTTTGTGTCAGTATATGCACACTTCTGAGTCAATCCAACATGCAGTTTTAATAGTATAAGTCCATTTGAACTTCGTTGTATCTCTTGATTGGGTGTTTTTTCTGGTCAACTTTGTTCTTTTCTTTCTTTCTGAGAAGTGTGTTGAATTTGTGAATACTTGCTAGGTTTTTCACTTTGTTGAATCTATTGACTGGGTGTTTTTTTGGTCCACTTTGTTGTTTTCATTCCTTCCAAGAAGTTTGTTTCATAACTGTTGAATGGTCATGGTGATTCAAGTTACCTAAATCTTATAGTGGGTAACGGATTATAAATTTGGAGTTAATGATGCACTCAATTGGTAATGATTTTGTGGCTTTTGTGCAGCTCCCTCTCTCCAACGTGTCTGATGATGTGTACAAGACATCAACAGATTGGCTTAACCAGCGATCTGTTGAAGCGCTTGGCTCTTTTGTGTTGTGGTCACTCGATAGCATAATATCTGACATTGCACTTCATCAAGGCTCTACCAAAGGAGCTAAAAAGGTTGTTCAGCAGGCAGCTTCAAAATCTCAGGTAATTGTTCTTGGTCCTGCCTTCCTGTTTAGTTGAACAATGAATACATCTCTCTCTCTCTCTCTCTCTCTCAGAAGTCTAATTTTTAAGCTGCTTAGAACCTTTTTTTTTTTTCGTCTTCTTCTCCTCTTGCCTCTGCTTCAGCAAGGAGTAACTATTTGGGCATCATTACTCTCTAAAGTAGAGTCATTGTCAGTGATTTCACCAGAATAAATCAAAATCCCATCTTGTGTGGTTATTAGAGGCCAAATGGAGCTAAATAGTGTTTACTAAGGTTGCGATAATCCTTACTAATGTGAGACAAGTATTTAGTAGAAATGCATGCTCACAATTGTTGACATAAGCTGGACTGGAAGTGCTATATTTTGCCAAAGTTTGGTTCAACTGTTTCTACACCCTCAGGCGAGCTGAAGAATTTTTAGTTTGATTTAAAATGGGGTAATTTTGTATTTTGCCCATCTAAGGTGATCACTCGCTCTTGGAAAAGTACTCCAGTGGACATTAGTACTGCAGAGATCATGTGGTACTGTAGATTGAGTGATCAATCTTCATACTGTTTCTCCCATTGGAATGTTTTCTCCAGTAACAACAGCACATGTAAATCTCAGTAGAGGGATCAATACTGACAGAATTACGACTCAGTTACTCATCAAGAAAGCAATTAAACTGGAAAATGGTTGGATAAGCACTAATATAAAGTTAGGCTAAGCTCACAAGTAGTTATTTTAGTTGTTGATTTATTTTAGATTGGAAAGTACCTACGGAAGTGGTCAGTTACTTTGAGAGTATTTAAGTATTATTCACGTATAAAATGATTTACCTTCTTTGATTCTAATGGCATGTTGTGGATAAATCAATTACATAATGGCATTATGGTGCAGGTTGCCATTTTTGTCGGCTTGGCAATGGTATTGCGACGTAAACCTGACGTGTTGATTAGTTTGTTGCCATCACTGAAGGAGAATGCTAAGTATCAGGGGCAAGATAAGCTTCCTGTTCTCGTGTGGGTTATCACTCAGGTATTCTCTTGATAGAATCTGATAACCAGATCCTACAGTGTTTGATAAAAGATTGACATTTCCCTTTCTTTCCTATCTTATTGATTTGTAAGTGGAAAAAAGGTATCCCCTTTAATAATTATTACTCAAATACTGCAGGCTTGTCAAGGGGATTTGGTTGTTGGACTGTTCCTGTGGGTTCATTTTCTTTTCCCTATGCTTAGCGGGAAATCCAATTCTAATCCGCAATCCAGAGACTTAATTTTGCAGGTGGTTGAGAGGTAAATAGCCTTTTTAAAAATTTTTTTTTTCCTTTTGTTGTTACTGTAGTCAATTTATGGTCGATTTTAACTGAACTCATTCATTTCTTTGCTAAAAGCTTAAATAAGTTCTGTTTGGTTTTGATTGCAGAATTTCCTCCTCACCAAAGGCTCGAACCATTCTACTTAATGGTGCAGTCAGAAAGGGAGAACGTGTGGTTCCTCCATCCTCACTTGACCTTTTGATGAGAGCCACCTTTCCAGCAAATTCAGCCAGAGTAAAGGTCAGCACCTTGAAGCTAGAAATAATTGTATTCCAAAATATTTTTTGTTCTATTTATGTATGTTGGGTTCTGAGGTGTTTGTTTTTGCTTTTGCATTCAGGCAACTGAGAGGTTTGAAGCTGTGTATCCTCTTTTGAAAGAGGTAGCTCTTTCTGTTTCCTCAGGAAGCAAAGCTATGAAGCAAATCACTCAGCAAATGCTGCCCTTTGCCATTAAAGCTGCCGGAGAAGGTATTGTAAAATTTAAATACCAATAGTCTTCAGTCTTCGTTTGTGCGTTCTAAGAGCAGTTGTTGCCCTACCAAGGTCAGTTTATGGCTTTTGACAAGGTGAAAGCTTTTCAGGTATTCCTGAATTAGCAGGAGAAGCGAGTAACTTGTTTATTTGGTGTTTAACTGAGAACCCTGACTCTTGCAAGCAATGGGTAAGTTCAATAGAGTTGTAGCCAAATCATCTCTTATCTGCTTGTTGGATGCTTTCCTTTTCTATTTACTCATTATGATTTGTGATTCAAGCAGGATAACATCTATATGGAAAATCTTGATGCAAGTGTCGTCATTCTGAAAAAGCTGTGTGATGAGTGGAAGATTCATGCGGAGAAACATTCTGTGGTTGACCCTCTAAAGACAACTTTAAGAAGTTTGATAGTGAAGGTAAGGCTATGCTTTAATTTGCATTGGGGAAATCATTTTGGTTGTTCATTGAGTTCATTCTGAAAATGATAAATAATTGAATTGGGTAATTAGATGCGTGATCTACAATAATCACTAATCATGGAGATGACGCCATGTGCTGTGGTATGTAACTAAGGATATTCCTCTGGCAAATAGAACATATGTTGGTTGTGCATGCATTTTCTTTTCCTGAATCAACAAAGTTCTCAGTGGCCTTTAGTTTTGCACAGCAGTAATTTTGGATCATTGGTCTGATGGTGGTTTATCAATTGTGTAAGCAGCATATATTCTACCAAGTGTCATTCTCTATACAAAATCTGAACATGTGTGTTGCTTCGATGTTGGCTGGTTGTGGTCCTCAGTTGCCTAGTGTCTCTGTTCCTAGGATAAGCTGTCTTTTAGTATGTTAACGATGCGTAGTTACAAGTAATAAACTTTCTGCAACCAGACCTAAAACACTTGTGCTGTGGATTTGCAGAATGAGAAGGCATTGGCTAGTGATGAGAAGGATGCTGCTCGTCAAGCGACCTTGAAAGATGCTCAAAAGCACTGCAAGATACTTCTGGGTCGTGTATCACGAAGCAATGGATGCTTGAAGGCATTCGTTATATTGAGTATTGCAGTGGCTGTTGGTGCAGCTTTTGTGTCAAATGACTTGAAGTCATTTGACTTGAAGAAACTATTGGTCGACTTAAACTTATCGTAGAATTTTCCTCCCTCTTAAAATGGAGGCATACTGGCATATAGTGGTTCATGCCATTGTTACATGTCTAAATTATACCCGGCATAGAGAAGCTAGACGCCCATAACAAAATGGGTAAGAGATCGAGATCCTTTTAGAACCTTCCTTCAACCAAATCTTGTCGAGTTCAGGGAGCATAGGTATAGAAAACTAAGAAACATAATTCGTGTTGTTTTTACTATAGTCGTTTAACGGTGTTGTCTCTCTTATGTTCATTCCAAATTAAATTGAGAATTGAATTCTCTTGACATTTTGTTTATGTTGGCAACGTTACAGTGGTTTTTGTGCTTACTGAATTATTCATATGTGCGCTGAAGAACTGTGGAGATCAACTTTGATTTATTTATTTATTTTTTTTACTACTCTTCTTATCCATGTTGCGGGTTACAAGTACAGCAATTGCTCATCTTTGCCATCAACAAGTATATGTACCTCCTCCTAGTGCTAGGGATACTTGGTGTGCTCTCTCTGCATTTGTCATTTGGTGGCCGAGATTGTGCCTTTCATTCATGAAGTTTTACCGCACGGCGTTAGCAGCAGCATGTCAGCTGTAATTGGCTGCATGGACCTGTTATTTTTTTTTTGGTGCGTTGGAGGGTCATTGGCCCTTTCCATTCAACAACTACTTTGGGGAGAATAGAGCTGTTATTTGTGTCGTCTCTACAACTAGAAGTTTGGGACCCAGGAGGAGGACACTAGTCCACTACCGTAGATCTGCTCATTTATCTTTTCTGTTGCTTTATAACTTGGATCAGGAGTTACTGGTATGTATTGCGTTATTTGGCACCTAAATTCTTTACCAAGAATGATTACCCATTATGTTTTCACAGCTTCAGGTTTATTATAACTTTTCTTGTCAAACATTCGTGTTAAAAATCAATTCATAGCATGAGCCAACTGTAATTCCTTTTTTTTTTTTTTTTTGAATGGTCATCATATGTTCATCTTCTGGCAAGACTATTTGGAGTCAAGATAGAACGACGCCCATTTGGCTCTGGAATTTGACATTCGACCTTGGGTTAGCTGATGGGGTTGAGAAGAATCACGTATAGATATCAAATCAAGCAACTCAAATTAGATATGTTAAAATCTATTATTAGATTGTTTCTCCCAACTGAAAGAAGAAGATCATAAAACCTTTTTAAAATAATAGTAGTGATTCTTTTAAATTACTATTTCCAACTGCTGCATTTTTTTTGGGTGGACAGCACTGCACCTATCCATTACTTTTGTCAGTTCTGTGCGTTTAGACATACCAACCAAGGGTTCATCATCGTTCACTCATGATTCAGCTGGGGAGTGCTCATTTTTCAGGGTAGGCATATCTAAATTTATAAGAAAGATAGGATTAGATTGAGAAATTGAGTTATATGGTTATGGACGCTACCTGTGATGTCGACATTTTCCTTTTACCTATTAGTTGTCGATTGTCAATTAAAAATGCTACTTACCACTAAGAAAGAAACAAAGTCAAGGATATATTAATGTTTAGTTGCGACTTGCCAATGAAAGTTGCACTAATCAACAAACAAAACAAAAGACAATCGTCCAACATGTTAAAAACTCGACGGAACAAAAGACAACCTGCCGACATGTTAAACCCTTGACAAAAATGATGCTCACAAATTAACACAACAGTTTTTTAAAACAAAATCGTTACACGACATATCAATCGGCAACCAGTCCACGACGCCTTCACCACCTCTTTTCGCGATGATTATTCTTTGGTATCATATGGCGAAATTACATTTCCTGTGTCAAATTTCAATGTTGGCGGCTTAAAGAATGCACTTTATTTCCCTATTCTGCAGTCATCCTTCGGTACATGTCCTTGATAAATCTTCTATATATATATATATATATATATATCTGTGTGTGTGTGAATTCAACTCGATCTTACCACTCCTGGATTAGCATTATTCTACTACTTCACTATTATAGTTTTAGGAAGAAATCTTAAAAGAGAAAGATGGCATTGGGTACTCGTGCCTGCAATGCTATAGCTAGTCTGTTCTTGATTTTCTCATTGCTTATATATATTTATTACCTTTTCCAGTGTAGCTGAGGTAATGAAACAGATTAGTTTTTCTTCTTTTAGAACTTTTGCTCTAAGAATATGTGAATATTCAGTGGATAATAATTGTCCCTTACATCTTCTTTCTTTGTTGTTCAGTTTTTGGATTTTTGTTTTCCTTTCGGGGAAGGGTTACAACCAACTTCGTCCACAGGGTCTGTTTAATTTCAAATTTTGTTCCTTACAAAATATTTTAATTTTGTAAAAATGACATTGTTTGGAATATATTGTAATTAAGCATCTGTTTTTTCTTTTTCCCTTTGATATCATTGTGCAGATTGCAGGCCAATATGTACATATGGCTGCTCGGCGGCATCACACAAGCCATGCATGCGTGTTTTTCTGTCTTGAATGCTGTGCAAAATGCTTATGTGCGCCTCCGGGCTCTTCCGGCAACAAACAAACTTGATCTTGCTACAACAATTTCAAGAATAAGAACGGAAGTCCCAATTGCCCTTAATTTTTGTAGCCTACAAAGCGAGAAAGATGAAGAAGGTGGAAGAGAGGAGTCCCTAGCCTTCCATTTTTTTGTTTTGTTTTGTTTTGTTTTCCATCTTACAAACTTGGCTTCTCTCTGGTGGATTTCCACTCCATTTCTCGTAGTACACATATGGATGCATGACATGTGTCTTTATTTATTAACATGGATTATGATTAATCAAATTTAAAATGATCAGGTTCCTTTCTAATAAATGAACACACATGTCAAGTGTCCAAATATATATTGTGAAAAAATGAAGAGAGAATCCACTAAAAAAAAGCCAAATCACTCTACCCCTCTTGTTAATAAGACTGTAGAATGTTCTTGCAAATCATGACCTTTGTCTGGAATGTGAGTAAATATGTCATGTCGATTGCTTAATGAACTTTGGCTGTCTTATCTAGAGTTGAATTAGGTTTTTTGGGTGTTCTAATTGAAACACGTGAGTATACTCCTTCCTTCTGGGGGCATTGATCCAAAGCTCGAGCACGGTCCGTGCACTATTTTTCTTCTCTACCATGACGAATCAGTTGATCTTAATGTAGACATTGTTAAGCAATGTGTCTCGCTCCATGAATTGCAGCCTGAGCTCTCAAATGCAGAATACCAAGAGAGCAGGAGATTTTTCGAACTCAATTTGCCTGAACTCGACGTCAATTGCCCGCACCAAACTACTGTCGTTATCGCCTCAAGACGTCACGCTTGTTGGGTTCATCGTCTTTCTTTTGTCTTTCTTCAATTTCTTGCCCTATCACGAGTGGTTACTTCCTATCTAAAGCACATCTTTTCTCCATTTTACTGTTAATTTCACGGATGAGATTAAAATTTGCCCTTATATATGGTGCTTCTCGTCTCCTCAGTTGTAAAAAACCAAACCTCCCTACAAGTTAAATTTTCGTTTAGACAAGTTTTAATTCTTTAACCAACTTTCCCGATATGATCTTCAATAACTTAAAAAAAAAAAGACACGCGTGCGCGCGCACAAGTTGAAGCTGAATGTTAAGCCCAAAGGTTAGTTGGGCAGAAGATACTCGGATGATAGCCTAGAAGCCGTAGACCACGGTAAAAGTAAGACCCTGGTAGATAAGTCCAGCTTAGGCGCTTCAGGCCCAATTGTTTTCAGGAAGCGATGACTGCTAGAGGATTATTTGAAATCCACAATAATGCATCACTTTTTTAATAAGGTAATGTATGTGAGATAAAAAAAATAATTATAAAAAAATTACAATTATGTTTACAATGCAATCAAATAATATTTTTCAAATAACAAAATATTCAATCAAACTTGTACTTTGCAAACTAGTGAGTAATTCTAAGCTTGTTAAATCACACAGTAAAATTTGCATATAGTAGAAAAGACAGTTAATTTGCTGCGTTTGTTACCATCTTCTCCATTAACAGAGGTGTTTGTTACCACTTACCGCCTCTTACTGCTACTGGCAGCTGTGGTTTCTCTGCATTTGTAACTCGGATTGTGCCTTAGTTCAGTTTACTGCAACGTCCACAGCAGCGTGTGAGGCGTAATTGGTTGGGTGTACACGTAGTTGTTCAATTTGAAGATTGGACTTTGGCTCATTTGATAAAACCGGATCAATCACTCTCTTAATAAATATCACGTGCTCAAATTCCAGTGTTGATGTGAGAGCTACACGTGAAAAATCCAACAAAGATTGCGTTGGTAAGAACTCTTACAAGTAACCTGTAATTGCAGGGCATACTCCTGCTTGTAATTATGAGCGAGGCCCAAATTCATCCAAATCTTATTCAATAACGAGCATAACTTGTAATCGGAAGTTAAACTTATTCAAACTTTAGTCGAAAAAGAAAAAGTTTGGGATCCTTTGGAGGTAACCAGTCTACTGTAGTTTCACCTGTTTGCCTATTTCAAACTGCTTTTTAACAACTTGAATATAGGGTAACAAAAGAAAGGAAAATTTCCTTTGAGCTATAAACAAAAGTACCGTAGACTTTCTGCTTTGTTTTTAGTGATCTGGCAACTCTTTTTTCCCTTGTTTATCTGGCGGATGCACGATGATGTTCAACCAATTTCTGGGGAGAGACCGTACTGTTCACACTCCGAAATTTTGGACCAAAACCTGTCTAGAAAGTCCATATAAATGAGATTCGTGATTATTTTACTACTTTCTTGGAAACTTGCATTATATCCAGTTCTAGGATCGGCCATGAGATCTAAAATTTGTTATAGCACGTTAAGTTCTTGGACTGTGACAGAAAATATTGTGCTACTATCCAGAATTTTCTGGTATTCCGAGATAAGTTCTTTTCTTTCATTTACGACGACATAATATTCTGACGGGAGTGAGAAAAATCATGTAGATTTCAGATCAATCAACTCAAATTAGATATCCATAAATCTTATACTGTTTTTCCCTTCTTGAGGAAGACAATCTTAAAATTTTCTCAAAACAAGAAAAATCTTAAATCTTAAGACCAGAAAGAATAATCAAGCATCATCCCCTTTTTCTGGATCCATCTCATGTCAATAACCCGACCCCTACCGTCGTCTACGGGTAGTTTTAGACAAAATTTCTCTCAAGGTAGATACATGAATGCCAAGTATCAATCTGTGCAAAGGGAATGTAGAATATGTGGTTCTCGTTAAGAGGGGTTTTAGCTCGTTAGAAAAATCCATCATTAATTGGGGGGTTCCATTTATCAACCTCTTGAGGGAAAAAAAAAATCTGGAAAGTGACTAGAGAATATAATGGTGATTTGATACTATATTAAGCATGATATAATGAAAAAGAAAAATTTCATCTATGAATTGCTGATAATCAATTAAAAATGCCAGTGTTGATGAGGTATTAGTCTAGTGGCTAGATTCGAGACGGCCATATTAGAAGTTTTGGGTTCAAACTCTCCTGCTGCTCTCTCTTCATTTGTTTTAGGTTTCGCTCCTCCCTTGTTGGAAAAAAAAAAAAAAAGAAGAAGAAGAAGAAGCCAGTGCCACTGAGAAGGATACTTGTCTAGCTGCAACATGCATAAGATGGAAGTTGTAATCATTAAATCAACAGGCAAAAGAAGAAAAGAAAAGGACAATCAACCAAACAAACGTCAAAAAGTTGACAAAAATGAGAATTACAAGTTAACACAATAGACACGGCGCCTTCACCGCTAATCGCTTTTCGTGATTATATTTTGTATGTCGTGAGATTTCACTATTCGGGTGTCAAATTCCCAATATTCACGGCTTAAAGAGTGCACTTCATTTCCCTATTCTGCATCATTCTTCCGTTCAAGTCCTTGACAAAATCTTCTTATAAGTATATATGTGAACTCTTCTACTCCCATATCAACATTATTCTACTACCACAATATTCTAGTTTCAGCAAGAAAAGAGCAAGAGAAATATGGCATTGGGTACTCGTCCCTGCAGCAATGCTGGTCTTTTCTTGATTTTCTCATTGCTCGTGTTTATTACATTTTCCAGCGTAGCTGAGGTAATGAATGAACCACATTAGTTTTTCTTTCTTGCACTACTTTTTTCTCTAGAATGTGTAAAATTGAGTGGATAAAAATCGCCATTAACATTTTTTTTTCGATTTTGTTCATATTTTCCTTCTTTGTAGGGCTACAATCGCCTTCATCCACGAGGTACGTTTAGTTTCGAATTTTATTACCTACAACCAAAAAAAAAAAAAAAAAATCTGATTTTTCTCTTGGAAAAAGAAGGAAATTATATATGTGTGTTTGTTGTTTGACAAAATTGTGCAGACTGCAGTCCGAGATGCACATACAGGTGCTCAGGAACATCACACAAGAAGCCATGCATGTTTTTCTGTCTGAAGTGCTGTGCAACTTGCTTGTGCGTGCCTCCGGGTACCTATGGCAACAAACAAGCATGCCCTTGCTACAACAATTGGAAGACTAAAGAAGGAGGCCCCAAGTGCCCTTGATTCTTGTCAATCACAAAGTTGGAGAGAAGAAGACAAAGAAGCCCCTCTAAATATATCTATATATATATATATGATTCTCAAAGGCTTTAATTTTGCTTATGTTTTTGGTCAGAAAAAGGGCGCAAGAATTTTCCTTGAGTTTACATTGAGCTGTGATAGAGGATTGGGAATACTATTCCGTTCCATGATGCTTCCAGTAAACAGCACCCTAGCTGCTTTATTTCATCATTTCAGTTGGGATTGGTAGGATCATGAGACAGTTTGGTTAGATGTGATCCGCATGTATTGATCTATATGCATCTATCGCACCATTGCGAGTGAATTGAGATTTTTGATACTGTTTCAAAAAGTATAACAGAGAGTTGAGATAACTGACATGTATCTATGGCAAGGAGCTAGGAAAGAAAAGAATTTGCAGCTCAGCCAATAGTTCCAGTAATCGGTGCAAAATCATTGACAAAACAAAATTTGGGGTACAGAAAATTCAGATAAAAGAAAGAAACTTCAGACTGCTGTTATTTAGGCTTATCGACCGGGAACAGGCCCTCAGTTAGTTAACCAAATTCAGGCATAAACACGCAACCCTGAAGCCTAAAAGTTAGCGTCAGACTATATGTTGCTCTTGTCCTCAAGAACCAACTTGACGCTATTCATGTCACCGTGATTCAAGACTCCCAGACTCTCTCTTTTTTCCTTGACCCTTGCTTGTTCGGATTTTCCCATGAAAGAAAATAAGGGTCGTCAGTGGCAAGAAGTCTCTGCCCACCAAGGCAAGCAAGTAAAATACTACTAGGTCCCTTGTGTCTGGCATCCTGGCTAAAGGCGCAGTTCAGGCCCAATCGCACGAGGAGATTAGGTGCTTTAAATGGTAATGTGAACCATTTCCAATAGCCGAGATATCTTCTGGCTTGGGAAATCAACATCCAACAGTTGGTCGAAAGCCTTTTCAACTAATAGCTTTCATATTCTTTACATATAGTTCTCTACAATTTACCAATTCTACGTAAAACTATGCTCGTTACATCACACAGTAAAATCTGCATATAGTAATAATGTGGTAGTAGCAAAAGGTGCAAGTGTGACGAGGACAGCTAGAATAGACTTCTTCTGGTGTCTTCTTTTTTTTTTTTTTTTTAATAAAAAAAACTCCCTCTCTTCAGTCTTCCCTGTCCCTAATTCCTCCTTATCTCAAATTTGGCTGCCAAATTCGAATCCTGAACCTTGGGAAATATTTTTGTCACAATTTGTACAATAATTTTATGTGATACTTTGAGTGTTCCCTCTTACATCAGGAAAAATGAAAAGGAATGATTTTTTCCTTTTATAAATTTGAGGCTTGTCAACTAACAATTATTAATAATTTCGACTTGAACATTTTAAACATACAATTACAGTGTACAGTCCTTACGCGGGTGGTGGAAACGTAGTAATTTGCACCTAGTCTCGTGCAATTGGGCAAATTTTTAGACCTCTCCAATGTCCAGACTCTATGGTTGGGTAATTTTTAGAACGAGCAACACTGTACACTGAAGTTTTTTAATTCTGCATGTCGCATTACATAAAGGCTGGCTAACTATTAAACTAACCCAATATATTAGGTTTGTTTGGATAGAGTATTATTTGAAATAATTACTGTAATACCTTTTTGTAACGTAATGTTAAGGGAAAATCGTCCAAAACGTCCCTCACATTTTGTAAAATGACTTTTTTCGTCCCTCACTTTTAAAAGTGTAATTTTATGTCCTTTACATATTCACATCGGTCAAATTTAGTCCCTAAGTAGGTTTCCGATCATTTTTTTGCCGGAATCCATCACGTGCAAGGCACGTGATCATTTTTTAAGGGTAAATTTGTCAAATTATATTTTACATAATCTAATCTATAGTCCTCCACATTTTATAAAACAAATTTTTTCGTCCCTCACATTTCATAAAATGATTTTTTCATCTCTCACATTACACAAAATGAATTTCTCCATCCCTCACATTTAAAAAAATGAATATTTCCATCCCTTACTAATTATGCGTGTAAGGGAAACCCTAAAAAAAAATATGTGTGTGAATACATTTTTATTTAAACACATATATATGTCTATTTGATTTTACTTAATAATACGAATAGCATAAATATATGTATGTGTCTATTTGATTTCACTTAACAATATGAATACCATATATTATACGTGATCATTTGATTTTATCTGGTATTAGCTAGTAAAAAATCTTGCATTCATTGTCAAGTTGGCCAATAAAGCTATTTTCGGTCAAAATACAATAAGAATATGCAAATTAAGGTTCTATTGGTAAATATTAGTCATAATCATACAAAAAGAGAAGATAGCCCACAAGTTGGGCCCAATTACATACATGTGTTTATGCTATTATTATTAAGCAAAATCAAATAGACATATACATGTGTTTAAAAAAAATGTATTCACACACATAATTAGTGAGAAATGAAAAATTCATTTTTTGAAATGTAAGGGATGAAAAAAATTATTTTATAAAATGTGAGGGACGAAAAAATTTATTTTATAAAATGTGAAGGACTATAGATCAAATTATGTAAAATATAATTTGACAAATTCACCCTTAAAAAATGATCACGTGCCTTGCACATGATGGATTCCGGCCAAAAAATGATCGGAAACCTAGTTAGGGACTAAATTTGACCGATGTGAATATGTAAGGGACATAAAATTACACTTTTAAAAGTGAGGGACGAAAAAAGTTATTTTACAAAATGTGAGGGACGTTTTGGACGATTTTCCCTAATGTTAATATAATTTGTTTGACATGATATTTTTTTTCCATTACTCACAAAAAGATCAATAATGATTCCCACTTAGGGTCCGTTTGTTTCAGGTGAAAATGTTTTCCAGGAAAATATTTTCCTAATTTCCCGTGTTTGGTTGCACAAAAGTTATTGAAAACATTTTTCTCTGTAAAATATTTTCACTCATCTTATGGAAAACAACTTCCCTTCCAAACTTACTGAAGTTGTTTTCCGAAATGCATGCGGGATGCCTGTAATATATTCCAAACTTACTGAAAACATCTTGTAGTATGTTCTTTTTTTTTTTTTAGTGTAAACAGGAGGATTCGAACCCAAGATCTCTTCCTTACATTCCCTCCCCCGTATCACCCAACCCAACCCTCCTCCTAGTATATTCAAAAAAAAAAAAAAAAAATCTCATCCTGCTCATCCTATGCTAGTAATTAATTATGTATAATAGAGACATTCTTTTCTAGAGAAACTTTCAGTAATGAGAGTGCAAGATATATGTCACAATAAGCATTGCATGTGATTGATATTTGATACTAAATGACCAGCAATTTGTTTATTACTTAAGGAGATATTTTTTTATTCATGTATACATTTCTCCAAGATTTTTTCAAAATTAAACAATGAAATAAATTTTCTTATTTTGCATGGGAAGAAGTATGTAGTTATAATGTGTAGAAAGTAAAGATAGATATAAAAGTGAAAATATTTCAAAAGTTAAACAAACACCAGAAAAATGAAGTAAGAAAATATTTTCAATAAGTTAACCAAACACCTGAAAATGATGAAAGGGAAATGATTTTCATGGAAAATTACTTCCACGGAAAATATTTTCCCAAGGAAAACATTTTACTTCCAACCAAACAGACTCTTAATCTCTAATGATTGCAGTTCCGATTACAAGTGAAGCTTTTTATCGTTTAGGCTAAATTTCATTGTCACAATTTTAGTAAGGTGCTAGCATGGTTCAAACTTGGAATTTTGTGTACGCTGGCACTTCAATTTCTTTTTATTCCATGGAGAATTGATATTCCATCTGATTACATGCACTGGCTTATCCATTCCTTCAGAAGCCGACACTTCCAGGGTCCGGCTCGTTCTTTTTTTTTTTTTTTTTGGCAGAATTTTCTTTGGAATTAATTTTGTTGTATCCTGGAGTCATGAATCATGAGTGAAGTGCTAATTAAACGGAAAGTTTTTCCGTCTTACCGTATTAACTGCAGAAAGTGACAGAGTATTTGTTCCCATCCTAGTTTTGGAGTCTAGCGTTGGCAATTGACGCGCCACGAACTTAGTTTGTGGTTGGAATTTCTTGCGATCTTTGCAATTTCTTGGTCCTCCACAGTCCTTCAGGCTTCAACCCCTGCCTATTACAATTGGAATGCTGTAACTTAACTCTGACAAATATAATTCCACTGTATTCTCACACTCCTGAGTCCTACCACCTCTCTTGATTGTAATCTCCTTTTTGACCAAACGGTGAGTGTCACCTAAACTGCTGCTTTTCTGCATTTTCTTCCACTATTTATTAACTGTTGACATTCCAGACGTTTTAGTTGAACTTGCTTAGTCTCTTCTTTGTGGGTTTTGTTTATTCTTCTCAACTAGTTCTTGAAGATTAAAAGTCGAATAATGCATTTAAGAATTGATCAGGGCCATTTAGCTTTCTGTTTGTATTCTTGCAACCCTGTTAGTCTGTCTGGCACCTGTTTTTATGTGAAGCTTAATTGTATTTAGACTAGTATAATATTTGATTAGGCTAATATCTTTAATTCCTGGGAAATCTTTTTTGTAGTGGATTTGACTATCTTGGTTACCAAGAGATGTGAAAATTCTGTCTTGTAATAAGATTAAGGATATCTACTCAGTAATCTAGCGAAGTTGATTGAAAGAAGATGATGAAAAGAAGATTTGGTTGCAGTTATGGTAATATTAGTAGCGTATTACTACATCTCATGTTGGATTCTAGTTAACCGACCTTTGTTTTGAGTATTCAACGTCTTTTCAGTTCAATTTCTCGAATGTCTGCTCGGAATTGTGGCATATTTCATCAGATAAATTGAGGTTTCTAGTTAATGTGTCAAACTTTGCCAAATTGTTCAAATCGAGAAATACTTCCAGAAAATAGGGATTTGGAAATGACTTCAGCTAGCTTTGATAAAGCCTAATCCTTAGAAAGATATCAGGAGACTACAAAGAGTTTTCACCATATCAAATAGTCAATGCCTGAACTATAGCGTCAAGTTGTTTTGCAGTTGATTTCAAATGCCGTTAAGATGCTTGTGAAATGCTGCAAATTCTACTAATGAGCTTGTAAAACAAATAATGCTTGTGAAGATTAGTGTCAACTTCTCTAAATTAAAATTTCTGCATTTTTCCTTGGAGGTGAACTGTAATTCAAATTTTTTTTTTCATTTGTTTCTGCTTTTAGGTTTTGCTGGGGAAAAGGCTATCTTGAATATTCTGCTTGCAATCTCGTCATCTCTTGACTACTGTGGTGACAAAGGACTCAACAGGGTTTTCATTACCTAATAGAACTATGGCTTACAACGGCATTGCTTATTCATCTGTACAATCACCACAGCATAGTAAATTATCCGCCATTAATCAAGAAATTGATCCCAGCAGACGAAGCAATGGACACCTCTCTCTTTTTAAAATGAAGTTCTCTAGCAAGGGCTTCTGGCATTTACGGGGAAAGCTAAATAATTTTGTTGCCTTCTCCCGTGGACATCCTATATCATGCCATTCAACAAAAACTTGCAATTCTGAAACAAGAGAGCGTGTCAGACACTTAGATGATTGTCCCGATGTATGTAGGTATGAGTGGTTTATTTCCATTCAGATATCCTATTTAGCAGTCATCTATATTGCAGTTCTGCTTCTTGATATTGCACTTACAATTTGGGAATTCATGTGACTTTCCTACATAATTGCTACTTTTGATACATGAACAAAATAAATACGGTCTCTTTTAGCACACGTCACCCAGTATATAATCTATCAGATTTCAAAACTTTGGGAGGCTTTCCACCAGAATATCAATTGTCCCAGATGTGAAGTCAGTAGTCACCATTAGGCCAATTTAATCATGAGATTGTCGTGCTTGGATCGTCTAAAAAAAACATCTACAAATTACTTGTCAGATTTTGGTTGGATTGACATTCCATTCTGCTTTTCTAAATTCACAGTGTTTAGATACTCAATGAGATAATTCACCTTTCATGTTGTCAATGAAATTATATAGGAACAGAATCTCAAAATGTATGTAGTACTTGTACTGTTTCTCTTTCTTCACCCCTATCCAATGTCACGGTTTTATTCTTTCCACATTTTCGATTTTTACCATGTTCAGTGTAGAATCAATTGTAAATTACTTTAATTCTTATGTATCAGAGAACGAGTTGAAGATGACCATCCTGTTGGGCTTCGAAGAACTGTTTCTTCAAGTCAGGGATTAGCTGAAGCCTGCAAATATGTTTGTAATGATGCAAAGTTTGTGAATGAGAGGGCTAGAAATGACATTGTATTGCTTTCTCGGTAAATTTAATCCCCAACTGTTCTTGGATAAGCTTTTGCACAACAATTGTGGGTTCAATGATCACATAATTTTAACTCTTCTTTATGTAGAAGTGTTGTTTTCAGGATATTTCTTTTATTCTATGGGGAGTCCTGTTGTTTTCTTCCTTATGCCTAAAATTTTACACTATTACTAGTTCAAGGCTCTGAGATTCGCATATCAGAGATGCCTAAAATTCAGTTTTCAGAGATTGCATTGGCATAGTCATGATTAACTTAGAATCTTGAAACGATTCCTGAGCTATCTATAAAAGATAAAGAGATGACTAATATTTGATCAATTTTTTTATGGAAATCTGACCAGCAAATAAGTCCTTATTCTTCATTTCTCAATATTGAAGGGTAGATTGAATTATTTGAAACGTATCAAACAGTAACTTTTTGGTAGATTTTCTCCAACTTTTTTATCATATTCTTGCATGAAATATGTAATACATTTCTGTTCACAAGCTATTAACAATACCTAGCATTCAAGTGAAGCACCTGCTGACAGGATTTTCTTTCTGTTAGAGGCATAATGAGATTGGATGCCCGTGCACGCCAAGACATTGCTTTTCTTGGGACAGAGTTCCTCAAGCTCGATGGTAAAAGTTCCTCAGCTGTCCCTTTCGCTCTAAGTATGATGAATAAGAACAAACACAACGAGTTCTTCACATCACTATTTTCCCGTGTTGTGATCTACTAGTTTATGTAGGAAAAAGAGGCTTAAAAGACTGTTTGAATTGATCTTTGTGTGTTGACCATCTGAAATGTTGCCTTTCTCCCTTTGTTGTGTTTACTCTTCTATTTTTGGTTTCTTTACTTGCACAATTTGGTTGCATTTAGGAAATTTCCTTATTACAGATGCAAGGACATGCATTCCAACGTATTGAACTTTCTTCTTGACCAAAAACTAAAATGAAAGAAATATGTCAAGAAGAAAAGGTCACTGTGAAGTTTCGTATGCAGGATTGCTCAAACGAAATTCATGGTCCATGTTAGATTTGTCATTAATTAAGTAATCATCAGTGTATTTAGAGAGTTGACTTCATTTCTTTGATAGCTCGGGCCAGGGAAGGTACTGAGAAAATTGACCATGATGTAAAACGTAAAGCTGAACGGCTTCATCACGTTGCCATGGTAAGGGATTATGATCCGTCAAATTGTCACTGAAATTAGGATTTTTTTTATAACTGGAACTATCTTTTCCTGGGTAGATTTCTGAGTTGTTTATGTTTTCCTCGCCAGATTCTGAAAAACAAAGCTCAATCAAAGCTAAAAAGTGCTGCCGATAAACATTGGAGTGATGGTGCTTTAGAGGTTTGCCCATTGTCACTTGCTGCAATCTTGATTTGCGGTGTCAATGTTTGGGTGGTAGCATATTGTGATTGTGTTTTTTCATATTGGAATGGATGGTATAATTAGAAGGGCCTCTTTATTGTGGTCTTGTCCCAAACGGTATCCTCCTTGCAAAGGAGGCATATTAAGTTAATGGGATGCAATATTGCGGCCACATTGGCTGACTGTGTCCTTGATCTAAAGTCAGTTTTTGTCTTTCCTCTTTGACGTTGCTTCACCGAATGTTGTTAGGTGAACTTATTCATCTCACAAATTCCTGTGATGTTTTATTTATTATATGGTTAGCATTGTTTTAAGCACATATAGTTACTATTTTTCATACTCAGGCTGATTTAAGGCGTGCTGACTTTGCTGCCAAGCAGCGAGCAATGGAAGATGCACTTATGGCTCTGGAGGTATTCATTCCAATCACCATATATTTTCAGATAAAGTGACTGGTATACCAAAATTTTCCTCTAAATTAAGATTGCACTTTTCCCCTTTTAATATTTTTTTTTTTGTTGATAATTTTGCAGTTGGTCATGAATATTCACGACATGATGGTGAGCAAGATGTACAAGTTGTAAGTTCCCTTGTTTGTATCTCAGCCTTACACTAAGTTATTGTCATAAAATAACTATCAGAAGTTAATCATACCTTGAATCCCCGCACATGTTGACTCTGTGGAAGGCAGTCCTTCAAACAGCAAAAGAGATTCTCTAAACAAGAAGGCAGAGCAGATTACTCTTGAAAAGAATGGAAAAACCCATGACTTCCTCCCTGGTGAAATATCTGCAGATCGTATTACTGCTATTCAGGTTATTTCCGAAGCTTCTGAATTTTGACTATCATTTTAGAGGACCCTCTCTATGCATCTCACTCGTTGATGTGAGGAGAAGGTTTTAACATATATCACTTGAGATCTTCATGATGGATGTACAGGATGCTTATTTGAGCATAGCATCTGCACTGTCAGAAGGTGATGGAATTGACTATACTGATCCTGAGGAGGTATGATGTACGGGATTGCTTGCTTTAAAGTTGTTAATGTGCTTGATGGAATTCAGACAAATTTCTTAGCGATGTACGTCCTATATTCTGTTCGGAACAGCTAGAGTTCTTGGTTGCCACTCTGATAGATCTGGACGCAATGGATGGCAAAAGCAGTGTCTCGCTGTTGGCAGAGTGTTCAAGTTCCCCTAATGTCCAAACCAGGTAAAGATAGCATAGGATCAATTGAAATACAGTCCATCATTTCATTTTTGTGGTGAAAATTCTACTTGTGCTATGCAGTACCACTAGGAGATTAAAAATTCTACTAGGTTCTAGCATGGAGAGGGAATATACTGCCATATTAAAATGTTTTAAAACAGTTCCATAATGCATTCAGCCACATATTCCCCATCTTCTAGAAAAAAATTTGAAAATAGTCCTGCATTTATATTTGTACAAGTATATGTGTAGACAATCAATTAGGATGCTTAGTTTTCGGCATTTCTAGAGCAGTCTAAGCAAGGTGGTGGTTTAAATCTTTATATCATGCATATTATTAGAATAACAGGTCAGTTCATCTATGCTGTTAAACAATTCTTTAGTTTGATATCCAGTATCTTGCACTAATGTAGGTTCGTTTTGGCTAAGTTTGGTTTAGTCCTTGTCCCTTGTTATGGTTTGATTCAAACAGCTTATGCAGTCTAGAACGTTTCACCTCTTTTTTGGCTAATCATGTAACTCAGAGTCACTTCCCCTGACCTCTCTACCATGACTTTGAACCATTCCTTAAATTCATTGTTTTTCTATTCTTTATTGGACAAGAGTTTCAGTTGCTAGTCAGCTTAATTGTTGGTTTATACTCTCCAATTTCTATAATCAAATCGAAGTCTCTTAGCCCGTAAGAAATATGTCTACTGCTAGGATCCAAGTCTGCCATCACCATAAATTGATAACTGAAATGCATCTAATATACCGTACATTACAGCAATTAGAGCAAATTGCCCGAGTAGCCACTAAACTTTTCGAATAGCCAACTCAACTATTAATAGTATGTTAGTACTCACTAAACTATCAAAAGTGCAAGTAAATTTTGGGCCATTCCATCTAATTTCACCATTAGTTCTATTATACCTAACTATTCAAAGTATGTCTCGTGAATCGTGCGGACCATTAAATCTGGCAAGGTTAATGGTGGAATCAGACCGAATGGACCAAAATTTGTACGTTTGATAGTTCAGTGGATAAAAACCTATTATTATTAATAGTTGAATAGCCAAATCTTAACTATTCAAAAAGTTCACTGGGTACCTGGTTAATTTGCTCCAGCAAATAATATTCTGAGGGAATTGACTGGTAGTTGAGCAACTCTGACAGTAAGCCTCAGTGGGGAGTAGGAACTAATTCCAAGCTTACAATTTGTTCCTGCTTATATTGATTCCTAATCTTTTGTTTGTATTCTCGTTACAGAATTTGGTTTATTTAGCTGTGATGATAGTACATTTCTTTATTCTTCTGAAAATTCTGACGTACAGGAAAGCATTAGCAAATGCATTATCAGCTGCTCCATCAATGTGGACTCTTGGAAATGCAGGGATGGGAGCCTTGCAGGTATTTTTAGCTTTCTTCTGGCTGCTTCTTTCCCCTTCTTTTCCTTTTCATTCTTTTAGCCATCTCATACGTCCACATCCTATTAAGGGTCCTTTTATTCTCCCGCCTACAGAGACTGGCTGAAGATAGCAATCCTGCAATTGCTGCTGCAGCATCTAGAACCATCAATGAATTGAAAAGGCAGTGGGAAATAGAGGAGGGAGACAACTGGAGGTTCATGGTGAACCAAACACCAGGAGAGGAGCCGGAGAGGAATGAAGATAATACAGATTAGGGGGGATTCTAAATTCTTACTCTAGATAGTAAAGGAGCTGCTGCATCGTTGGTTGATCATAATTCATAAATTTCCCCAATCAAGTCTAGTGGTGTAAGGAGTGACCTGTTACCTGTGACTTTGGAACTAATATACTGAGATTAAAAGAAATAGAAAGAAAGGTTTTCTCCCACCAAAAAAAAAAAAAGGGAAAGAAAGAAAAAAATTAAAGAGGGAGGAGGGGTGGGGGGCGGCAAAACTATCTTCTATATGTTGAATATTGCTCTCGAGTACATGGATCCGTTAACAGCTAGAAGATTAGGAATGTTTTAGTTCAAACACCATTATGAGAACAAAACTTAACTACCTTGGATATCAAAAAGCCGTATTAAGTCGCACAAACGTGCATTTCATCATGTAAAGCAAAATAACTAACCCAAAATTATCTTTAAAAAACTCAGCCAATTTGTAAAGAATGCGAACCGTGTGTTGGTTTCAACTTCTCATAATATCATTGAAGTGACATGATTTAATCTTTAGAAGTAAAAATTAGATCACGATACAAAGCTATTAGCAGCAAGAAGGTGAACAACCATGGTAGAGTTCTCTTGGCAGTTACTGTATATTGCATTTGGGAAGAACACATACACATTAGATGAAGATGAGGGGTGGGCATGGATTGGGTACCATTTGGCTGATTTGACTCGTATTTTTTGATTAAGTTATTTTTTGATCCTTAGCTATTTCGCATATTAGTTGGTATCTGATTATCGGATACCTGTTGTTGAGATATGGTTAGGTCAACGGGTATCCTTCTCGTCCTGCTGGTTATTTTTTTAAAAAATGATTTATATTAATTTATTTTTATATTTTACATATTCATCTAAAATTTAGCAAAGTTTTTTCAGAAAAAGTCTCTTGCCAAGAACAAACGTGCAAAGAGAATATAAGAAAAAGGAAAAGAATTAAAAGGATTCAAAATAAATGAAAATCTAAAATAAGTAGTACCTTTTTAAAGATATATATATATATATATATTACATCAATTAAACTCTTTTCTAAAACACATAAGATCATGATCTCTATAAATAAATCTTGTAAACAAACTATAATCTTTCATATTTGTAGTACGATTTATTCAATGAAATTACTTAATTAGATAAAAAAATATTATTTTATAGTATATTATGAAAATAAAAATTAAAAAAAAAATATATATATATATATATATAGGGAAGGTCGAGTACTTGCAGGTTCTTAATCCTGTGACCCAATTCTACCTGCATATAAGCATGTATCAGTCTCTCTTTTGATCAGGTCAAATAAGACGGATCAGGTACTCCATTTCTTGGATCAAATCGGATTGGGGATAACGAGTTTTTGGATCCACGTGCAATTTTGCCCACCTCTATAATAGACCAATTGAAAAGCAGAATTTTGAGTGAGTAAGATATAAGTTGTTCTCCCTATAAATTTAAGAAGAACAACGCAAACTAATGGCTCCAAAGGGTTTGGTTATTAGCTCATCAGATTTTTACCTATTAAATGCTTCAAGTTGGGAGGTTTTGATTATTAGTTTGTGAGAGACTTGTGCAATGATAAAATATGCGTTTTGTGAGTTTCTGGTTTTGTGCCTCGGGCACGCCTTTTGTATTCTGTATTTGCATCTCATCAGGCACTGATAAATCCTTACTCGCCCAACCCAAAAAAAAAAAAAAAAAAGGAAAAGAAAAGAAGGTGAACAACTTATTTCACACGAAAAACTTTTACAGATCAATCTGAAATTGTTTTTGCATTGGCTCTATGTATACATGCTACTTAAGCGATAAACATTCTTGGTTCCGTTTATTTTTTATTTCCAAAAACCCAAACTTTCAATCAGTTTCTTTTAACTTGTTTATCTGATTTTAGCCAAAATTCCGTCCTCGAGTATACCTTGCCCCCCATGTATTATGCTACCTTCATTTCCCTTTATACTTCTCTTCTATGACAAACAATAGCCTCAACTTAAAGCGTTGTTGTTTAGGGTAAAGAATTGTACCAAAGGAATTAAAATTTAGAACTAATTAGTCACACTCAGGACAAACCAAACCCCTTCATGCAATGCAATTCATCCAAAATTGCTTCCTTATTATGCACGTCACCAATCCAATCCATCTGAATCCTCCATCAAATGATTCTCACCCTCCAATGCTTTTCCATTCCTCCAATCTCAACCATCCAAATTCTCCCAATGGATATGACATTATTTGGAAAAAATTGTTTGAAAGAACAGTGTAGCATTTTTTTTTGGTACACTACAGGCCCTATTTGGAACCTGAGTTTTTTGAGAGTTTGTCTAAAACTTTACTGTAGTGCACTGTAGAAGTTTTTGAAAAAATTTTGTAGAAGTTTTTTGTAAAATAAAAAACTTTTTTGTAGAAATTTTTGTAAGGTGAAAATTTTAGAGAAGTTTTTGTGAAGTGAAAAACTTTTTTTTTCCTCTCTTCTTCTTCTTCTTTCTTTCTTTCCTCCCCGTTACCTCCCAACAGCCGCCACCTCTCCTCCCTTTCCCCTTCTCCTCCCTTCTGCCCTTCGCCCGCCACTGATCCCTTTCCACCATCCCTTTCCTCCCCCCTCGGCCTGCCACCCCCTTGGGCCGCCACCTCTCCCATTCCCTCCACCACCACCCCCTATGCCTACCATCCCTTTCCCCCCCTCTCCGCCGCCCCCCTGCTGCCCGCGACCCCCTCTCCTCGCCATCCCCCATGCCTTTTCCCCCAACGCGACCCCCTTCCCCCGCCACCCCCTGCCCTTTCCCCAGCTTCTCCCCAGCACGACCCTCTCCCCCCGCCACCCTTCTTGCCCTTTCCCCAACGCGACCCCTCCACCCGCCACCCCCTGCTCTTTCCTCAGCTTCTCCCCAGCACGACCCCCTCCCCCGCCCCCTGCCCTTTCTCCAGTGTGCGCATTCTCCACAGCCATCAACAAGTCAGGCGCATCTCCGCAGGATGGGGGACGAAACAGTGGTGGTGGTTGAGACCGGCGGTGGTGGTGGGTTGGGACGGGGGGTGGAAGAAGAAAAAAAGGGAAGGGAATTTTTTTTGTGTGATTTGGATATTTTGAAGTGTGTAAGTAAAAAACTTTAAGAAGTTTTTTGGGGTTCCTGTAGCAAAAGTTGTTAAAAAACTAGTAACTAAAAAACTTGGTAAAAAACTAGGGTGCCAAACAGGAATGTATATGAAATAAAAACATAATACAAAGTGAATAGTATTTTTTTAATGCAAATTATAATAACCAAATAGACTCCTTATTTTTTCTTTGATTTTGCAAATACGAGTATAAGCAAGCAAGGTCCTTTCGTACTGTATTTTGATCTCGAAATGTTAATTTTTGTACTTTAATTAAAAAAATTATTGTGTCATTAGTACAGAATAGAGTTCATGGAATAAAAGTATATCTTTTATAAATTAAAAGAATTATTGGTTTGGGACATTAAATTTGAATAAAAAAGTTGAAAAACCTAAACAGTGGGTTCTACGTCACATTAATGATTTTGGCAAAATTGTTTGGAGAAAGTATATAGGTGATAATTAGGTGATAAGTTTTTTCTGAAAGGAATTAGGTGGAAATTTTAATGTCTATTTTAGTGGGCTTAGCCCGTTTTGTCCGGGCATAACATTAAACTAGAAAACCCCCACCTAAAAGAAATACCTATTCCAGTGTCTTCTCTTTTTGGACTCTTGACAAAATTTACACACTCCACACACACACACACACTCTCAGTCGGCGAAGAAGCCGTTTCAATGGCGACTGAAGTTGGTAAACCTCCCTCGCTCCCTTCATACCCACAGGTAAAAGAAAGCCACAACCCAAATCCAGAAAATTCCCCATCAAATTTCAAATTTTTTTGCCCCTTATTCTTGTGCATGTACTGCTAAGAAATGGAGCTGACCCCTTTAGTGTGTTTTTAATTTCACAAATCTGCTAAAATTTCGTAAGTTTTAGGTTTCTTCTTCTGATTTCCGGATGAAATTCGTGTGGGTTTTTGAGATTTAAGGATGATCCCTTTTTTCTGTCTGATCTTCTTTCCATATTTAGGGAGAAAAAGCAAAAAAAAAAAAAAAAAAGATTGCTGTTTTATCTTTCGTGCTTGGATTTTTAATTTTTTTACCTCAATTTTGCTTTTGCTACTGAATTGCTGTTCTTCATCCAAAAATTGAAAATGGATACTTTATGAAATTTTCTGAAAGTGGGGGAGAGAAAAAGAAAAGAAATTCCCTTTTTTTTTTTTTTGTTAAAGGGGAACTAAAGAAACAATTTTTATGTGACCCCCTGTTGCATTTGCAGCTAAAAATGTGTGATGTCCAACTCTAAAGTTGCTGGTATACCGTCAGTTTGGACCACTCCCCAATATTTCAAATTTACTGCATTTTTCCCTTTTTCCTTTTCCCAAGTTCGATTAAAAGAGCGGAATTTCTGTCGCAGATGATTTTTGAAGCCATGAGTGCATTGCAGCAAAAAGATGGTGCGAACAAGACAGCAATTTCCAAATACATAGAATCAAGATATGGAGACTTGCCAGCTGGACATTCGAACTTGCTTTCAGCCCATTTAACCAGAATGAAAGATACTGGTGAAGTTGTTTTCTTCAAGAACAATTACCTGATTCCTGATCCCACTGCCCCTCCGAGGCGGGGCCGTGGCCGGCCCCCAAAGCCAAAGGATCCTCTGGCTCCAGGGGCAGTGGTGCCTTCTGAGCCAAAGTCTCGTGGCCGCCCAAAAAAGGACCCCAATGCAGAATCTGCTCCTAAGAAGCCGAAGCCGGTTGCCCCTTCTGCTCAGCCTGCTGTGTCGAAGACTGGGAGGCCTAGAGGTAGGCCTAGGAAGGTGCAGCCTCAGTCTGCAGGTGGTGGTGCGGAGGAGAGCTGAAATTTGGTTTATCTGATGAGATGCTGATGATATTATTAACATTATTATTATTATTTGGAGTTGAGTTGAGACTTGAGAGTGGCCTTCTTTTGGTTCCGAGGGAGGTTGGCTTTCAAGTTTCTGTGTAATTGGTGGTGACTTTTGTCGTCGTCTTTGTAGTTTAATTCTTAGAATCTTAGATGCATGTAAATTGGGAAGTAGTACCTGGTATTGCTACTGGGATCAATCCACCTAACTATTAGGAATCATCAATTTGCCATTTGGTACTCGTATCGTATGCCGCCTATCTTATCTAAGGAATTGTCTTGCAGATTGGTTCTTTTGTTTGTTCCTGTCGCGATAATTGTATGTAAATTTGCATTTATTCTTTGGCAACTATTCGATTTCCTCTCCAAGTCCAAGCATTTGTTTGATTGCGGATAATGGAAGTGGAATAGATAATGACTAGGATGATGTTTGGACTTTGAACAGTTTGAACTGAGGTTTCAGTAATCACTACATGTAAAGCTAATGTTCGGACCAGTATCTCTTTGCGGATGGTGCTACTACTATTATTCTGTACAGACTAAAGCAACAGACGGTCAACGAAGAATGACTGATGTCGGTTGCTTACATTTGGTGTTTGTTGTCGGGAACAGTTTTCTGGGAAAAATACTACTACTTTTTTTTTTAATATAATTTACTAACCTAACCCACTGGTACTCCTGCTCAGAAGAGAAGCCTATTCTAGAAGATCGGAGGAACTTGCATTTAACCAAACTCAACCTACTTCTACTCCTACTCTCTGAGAGAGAGAGCCTATTCCAGTGGGTGGGTCGGGGAACTTGATGATGGGACTGAACCACTACTACTAGGGATTGAAAAATACACTACTATTTGTTAGCTTCAAGTATAATCATGGATTCTTTTGGATAATGGGTGAATCTTGTGATATTTTAGATAAAAGGTTGATTTGCAAGGAACTTGTATGGTTATAATTTGCAAAAACAATGTGGATATGGTATCTCCATCCGGGAAATAGTCTAAACAACCTGATTATGGATGATGGTACTCTTTGTCTTTGTCGGAACCACCAAGAAGACCCCACTTGGAATCTTTGGTTTACTAATAATCGGCTTTTCATCTGGGTTCCCTCCCTAGATTGTTGGAATCTGCTTCTTCTCCTCCAATAACAATTATATTAATAATTCTTGGAGTGCGAAAAAAAAGATACTACTACTACTGTTAGTGCGTAGCGCTGATGATGAAGCGGGATCCAACCCAAATGACTTTCGGAATTGCCATAAAGAACAGTAGGGCAATCTGCCATTGTGAAGGGTTTAATGTTTTGGGAAATGTATTTCCTCGGGAGATATCTCTCTGTTTCAGATAATGGAACAACACTTGGCTTACAACCAACTGGATGCTAAGCCAATTACAAACAGTCTTTTGGATATTATCGCCTTGGAACACAAAGAACTCCCCATGCAGTTGAGTAAAGCTCACTAACTGCTGCTGCAGTATTCAAAATCAATAAAACTCTACATGATTGACCACTATCCATGCTTTTCAGTCACTGTGTTTGGATTGTAAGTTATTTGAAATATTTTTATTATAACACTTTTTGTGATGTGATGTATGTGAGATAAAAAGATAATTGGAAAGATAAAAAGGTGTATTGGAAATTGTAATGGTGATGTCAGCAAATATATTTGGCCAAATAATTGGCTATCCAAACACACTAGTATTCCAACTGGGCTTTTTTTTTTTTTTGGAAACAGTGAATTTTCTGTCTCATTTGTTCACATTTTTTATTATATTGTTATTTTTTTATAAATATTATATTTTGATTCTTTTTTCTTTCTTTCAAATCTAATAATAATTAATTGAGTAAAAAATAAATACAACAGTCTCAAAAAATGTAATATATAATAAAAAATAAGCAATAAAGCAAAAAATTCATTAAAAATCTCATTTTTTATGCATTTTGATTTTTTGAGTTTGTTTAATTTTGTGTATTAATTGATTAATAGTATTGAATCTTAAAGAAATAACAAAAAACTAAAATATGATGTTTACGAAAGAAAAATAGTAATACAATAAAAGGTGGGACAGAAACTCATGGAAACTCTACTATCTATAGGAATTAACTCCAGGCACTCTGCCTTGTTTGGACAGCCAATTTTTTGCCGGAAAATTGCGTCATTTTCCGTGATCACATTTTCCTATTACCTTTTTTCCTCACATATATCAAATCACTACAGTAATTTTTCTACAAAAAATCCTAGAAAATGCAATCCAAATTTTGAACAATTACTGTAGCGAGTCCTTTGAACAATTAAAAATTTGAACAATTACTCCTGTCCATAGGAAATAACTATTAGACCCCTTCAATGTCTCTAGTCCTTTTGCCTCTAATATTTTCTAATTCAAAAGTGGTTTTTTTTTTTTTTTTTTGGATAGATCTAATTCACAATATTGTTGCTTGAAAAATTGTACATTACAGAGAACAAATGAAATTGATAATCATGCGGGACTTTTAATGTGGCGTGTGCATGGGGGCCCAGCCAAACAAGGGATATTTAAGCACATAGCCCCAAACATCAAAAAAACAAAAAAAAAAAAAATCATTTCAAACATTTTGCCCAGCAAAGTAGATGCCTTAATCCACGTCACCGATCCATGTGAGCCCAGAATCAAACAATCCTCACCATCCAATGATTTTCCCTTCCTCCAATCTCAACCATTCGATTTCAACTAGAATGCACAAACCTGAAACCCCTTTACTTTGGTTTCTTTATATTTTCTTTTCAGTCCCTCTAAAATGACCAAATAAATAATAGTGTGTCGATAAGCTCTGTTCCCCTCACCAAGGACTCAAGTTTTACTGTTCTTTTCTCTTGGCTCTGAAGCTGACGCTCTCTTAACAAAATTACGCACACTCACACACTGCTCAGTGCTCACTCACAGGGCGAATCAAGTTTCAATGGCGACTGAAGAAGTTGGTAAACCTGCTTCCCTCCCTCCATATCCGCAGGTAAAAATACCAGGCATGAACTAAATTGTAGAATTCCCTATTCAAGCCTGTTCAGATTTTACTATTCTTTTTTTTTTTTTTTTCAAATCTGCTAAATTTTCTTTATTATCAGATTTTTTTCTTTAATTTTCCAGAAGAAATTCATGTGCCTTTTTAAGATTTTATACATACCCTTTGTCTGCTGTATGATTCTCTCTCCCAAAAACAAAAGCTTGGTAATTTACATCTATCTATTCGTGGATGCACAATTATGCTTTTGGCGAGTTTTGCCCGAATTTAGATGTTCTTGCTGCAAGAAAAATGGGAATTTTATTTTTCCAAAAATGGTAAAAAAAGCACTTGTTTACTTTTATAAGGGAAAAATAAAGAAACAATTTTTGTGTAACCCTTTTTGTCTTTGCAGCTAAAAATGACTGGTTTCCAGCTCTAAAGTTGCTCGGTACCATTTAGTTGGACCACTTCTGACATTTTTTTAACTAGAAAAGCAGATCAGTTCATTTCCATTTTTCCAAGTTGAATTCAAAATTTGAATTTTGTTGCAGATGATTGTCGAAGCCATTGATGCATTGAAGCAGAAAGAGGGGGCAAACAAGTCAGCAATATCCAAATACATAGAATCAAAGTATGGAGATTTGCCAGCCGGACACTCCACCTTACTCACCGTTCATTTAACCAGGATGAAAGAAAGTGGTGAACTCGTTTTCTTCAAGAACAATTACCAGATGCCTGATCCAACTGCCCCGCCCCGGAGAGGCCGCGGCCGTCCCCCGAAGCCGAAGGACCCTGCTGCTCAAGGGGCAGTGGCTTCACCACCGAGGCCTCGAGGCCGCCCAAAAAAGGACCCCAATGCTGAGCCTGCACCTAAGAAGCCCAAGCCAGCAACTGCCCCGCCTGCTGTTTCGAAAACTGGAAGGCCTAGAGGTAGGCCTAGGAAGGTGCAGCCATAGTCTGGTTGCTGGCCATACAAGAGAGCTGAATTTGAATAGGAAAAATGGAAAGTAGAGTGGGGGAAGTGCTGGTTTTGTTGATGATGTTAACGTAATTTTTTAGTTGAGTGGTCTTTTGATTTGGAAGGATGTTGTCTTTAGCGTTTATGCGATTGGTGACTTTGTAGTTTGGGTTTAGAACGTTAGGTGGATGTAAATTAGTATCATTATTGTTACTTGGGTTAATTGATGATGTTTGCTGTCTTTAGGAGTTAACTTAAATGGTACGGTACGAAAATCTGGTTGCTGCTAATATGCTTTGGATGATTATCGTTTCTCGGCTCTTTGTTTGTTCCTTTGGTGATCAGTGATAATTTGCGTAGTTTTGCATGCATTATTTAGCAATTATTCAGTGCAATAAGAGGAGGTAACAGTGAAAGGGTAGGCAATAATCTCAATGTCCAGGCAATTTATAATTGCTGGACTATTCGGACTAGGGATAAAGATAAAGAGTAGATAATGACCTCGGTGGTTGTAATGGTGGCTTTTTCTATCTTGTTCGTAAGGTTACATGTTGAGCACAACAAAATGAGAGGTAGGCTTACTGTAGAAAGTGTAAAATTTTGATGCTAATAAATCTTCTGCAAATTAACCACGCCTTTTATCCGACACTACAGAGGGATTATTTGATTATTAAGTGGGATGGATTTTGAGTCCATTGTCACTTTATAAATCCACTAGATACCCGTGATGAGATATATATTATTGTAAAGTTGATTGATTATATGTTGAGCTGCCGGTCGAAGAGAAATGGAGGGAAACATAACTTGGGAGCTTCAAATTTTAAAAAATTTGGATAAAGGGTGAATGTTAAGGAATTTTTTACGGGGACGAGATCTGCAAATAGTACTGCTGAAAACCAGTGTGGATATGATGGTTTATCCATCCACGAATCAGTCAATTCCATTATGTGTAAATTGTATCAATGTCGACATGTCTTTGACCTGTCAAGAAAAGGGCAAAAAAAATGTCATTTCTTTGTGCAAACGGACCCCACTCGGAATCTTGGTGTCCCCAGATTGTTGGAACCTTCAGCTCCTCGGACGAAATGAAATGAGTGGGGAAAAAAGATGCCGTTAGTGCTCAAAAGGTTGTTTGCAATCCCCGTAGCGATCACTGCTGACTGACTGTAGATATTGGCATGGGGAATAAAACAGTGGAGTTTGCCAAATTTTTGAACGTTAAGGTTATTTAATAGTAGTCTGTATTTGCAGAAGATTCTATCTACTGTCGGATAATATGTACAAGAGGATTCCGAGCAATCAAGAAATCCGAACACCTGTCAACAAGATTTGGGTGCTAACCCAATTACGGACTAGCATTCCATTAATTGACCTCAGTCTGAGAATCGTACTTTTTGAAGATTCACCCATGAATAAAAGGGATGAGATTGGACCGATTTTAATGGGAATTCAGGAGTTTGAAGAAGCACTTCATGGTTCACTTTAGCATTCATATTCAATAAAACTACATTTCCGGTATTCTTAGATGTTATAAAAAAAAACAGATCTGCTATTCCTTTATCTATTTCAACTGTTTGGAAAAACAAAAAAAAAAAAACCAAATATATCCTTTAATCTCTCTTGTCTATGCTTGTGGATTATGGTCTAATATTGTTACTGCAGCAGCATTAACTCGCCCCCAGCGACATCTTCAAACTTCTCAGGCAGGCACTTCTACTTGCCGTGAAACTCACTTATTCCATTATGAAGCACTTTAATTCAGCCGGAGATGTAAGTTTTGTCATGCAGCCTTCAGCTTAAGCAGCAGGTGTGTGTGCTAATCTGATACTATTAGCAACAGCATTCAGTCATCTTGCATATGTGTCAGACGGTAAAACCCTGGACATGCTGATACTGACCCCGTCAGGTAGTACTCGTCACGGAAAGCTCCTTTGGAAGGCCATAGGGATAGTGGCTGAATATTTAGGGCCCATGGAATGAGCAGATTCTCTTTCCTAGTACAAGAATGTCAGAAAATATAGACATAATATGCTGGTCTGATCACTCGGGCATCACTCGGTTAGGGCCCCCGTGGGGTGTTCTATCCCACATCGGTTAGGAGAGGGTTGGGGTTTGGGTAGTTAAGCTCCTTGGATGTCTTCAAAAGTTGCCAGCTTTTGAAGGTTGTTTGGAGATTAAGTTTATCTGCAAAAAGTCTGAGTTTCTCAGAATTGAAAAAGATCACTCGGGCATCACAGACACACTTAAAAGCTGTTGTTGCATCATGTACTCGTGCCATAGGTCCCTTTCCATCCAAACGGAATCTAGCCGGTTCCTAAAATGCAGTTTCTCAAGCATAGATGATTTAACTTTCAACGTAACATCTGTTCATTCAATTTTAAATTGGATCAACAGCTTCAATGCCTGGCACTGGCAGAACTGGAAGATCACTGACTTATCAACTTCAGTATATTAACATCTTAGCAAGTTCTTCCAAAACTGCAAACAACTCCTTGGACTGTAGATGAACTTTGTCCCCAGCCACAAATTCATGCATTTGGATCCAGCATCCCCCCGTGGTTTTTCAAGTATTCCTTCTCTCATTTCCTCCCTAATGGGATTCACTTCATTCCAATTGTCTAGATCAGAACGCTAGCATCTTTGCAAGCCTTTCCAATCCTTCAACAAGTGTATGCAACTCCTTGGATTGTGGATGAACTTTGTCCCCAGCCACAAACTCATACAGCTCATGTTTCATTTGCATCCAGCTTCTCCCAGGTGGCCTTTCTTGCATCTCCTCTCTCACCTCCTTCCTAATCTGAATCACTTCATTCCACTTGTTCTCATTGGCATATATATTCGACAAAAGCACAGGAATTCCTCCACTTCTACCGCCCAATGTCCCAATCTTCCTTGAAACAACTTCCCCCAACTCCATATTATTATGCAGTCTACAAGCACCAAGTAAAGATCCCAGTATGGCCAGGTTAGGCTTGGTTGGCATTGTTTCCACAATATGATTAGATCTTTCCAGCATCCCAGATCGTCCCAACAGATCAATGATGCATCCATAATGCTTGAGATCAGGCTCAATCCCATATTTTGTCCTCATAGATTCAAAAACACATAAACCATCTTCAATCAATCCAGAGTGAGCACAGGCTGAGAGTATGGCAATGAAAGTGACGGCATCAGGTCTTATCCCAGAATCATGCTCCATCCTAGCAAAAAATATATATGCATCCCTTCCCTGTCCATCATCACTAAGCCTGAGATTATCGCAGTCCATGTATATGAATCCTTCTCAGAATCTTGCACATCATTGAACACCTTAGTAGCATTTTCTAGACTTCCACATTTCGCATATGCATCTGTAAGTGAATTACGAATGGAAACATCCAACTCAATCCATCCAGCCTTCTCTAGTAAAGCACGCAAGCATTTAGCATGATCACAAGATCCCAAATCGCCACAAGCAGACAGTACAGAGGCAAAAGCAGCAGCATTTGGCCTTGTCCAACCATCCATCATCATTTCCTTGAAAACATTAACCCCTTCACCATAACAACCTAATGCCACCAGTCCTGAAATCAAGGTTGTCCGTGAAACGACATCTTTCTCAGCCATTTGATCAAACGGCTCCCGGGCAAAACATTTCGCTCCACAAACAACATAGACATTAATCATCGAATTCCCTAAAAACAAATCCTCATCAAGACCAAGTTTCGTAATATGTGAATGGACCTGTTTAACCAAACCTGGATCAGAAATTGACCCACAGGCCTGTAGCAAGGCGGGAAATGTGTATTTATCTGGGAAAGTATTTGAACTCTACATTTTCATGTAATAAAGAAAAGCAACCAAAGCAGCTTCAGAATCATCACACGAAGCAAAGAACCTGATGATAGTATTCCAAGAAAACAAATTGGGTTTATGAATTTCATTAAAAATTTGAATCCCAAAGTTTGAAACTGCCTTTCGATGGCCTTCCAATTCAAATAGACTAAGGTAAAGGACACGGCTCATGACAAAAGGGTTTCTATGCAAACCCGAGACAAAAACATAGGAAAGGATTTGTTTGAGTTGATGAAACGATTGGCAATGTTTTTCGAGAAAATATAAGCGAGGGTGCCTTTGAAACAACTTGTTATTGGAAACCCAGTTGGGTAGTTTAGCTCCAGATGTTGAAAACTCGATTGCTCTAACAAGAACTAAAGGTGATCTCTGGAGGTTCCTTCTGGGGTTGATTATTAGCAGTGACAGAGATCTGAAACGCATGAGTTCATACTTCATACTATTAATTTTACAGGAATTGGAAAATTTCTGCCCTGTCTTAGGACAGAAATTGGGGGTAACGCAAATTTTCTAAGAAGTTAATAAACTTGTCCATTGCCATGCATAAAATCTTCTGGTGGCCTGTGAATTATATTTTCTACAGTTTGTAACGAGAATTTCTCTCATAATATATCAGAGGGGCACCTTTAAAAATAATTGAAAAAAAAAAAAGCAGAGAGAACGTAGACTAATTAATTTGGTGGCCGTGGACAATTGGAGCAGTAAATACTAAATGGGATCAGTTCCATTAAAGAAGAAACCTGTTATTTCCATGAACAGCACTAGTCAAAAACAATATTTTGAATGAATGCTGTAGAATATTACGATCTTAAAAGACTGTTTAGGCAAAAGTTGGTCTGTCAATCTGATGATGTTTACAAAATTGTACCATCACTCTTAAGCATATCAAATTTGTGACTTGAAATTAGCCATATAATATGTCTGTAGGATTTTGCTTCGTCAGTAGCTCAATTGTCGAAATACATTTCTCGTTCAATAAACAAGGTAATTTGTATATTGTCTGTACAATTCTTCTTGTAGATGTTTACGTACGTACATGTTAACTTCAATATTTTCATGAGGTTTATTTACTAGTCGGACGGATTTCAGGGATGCATACTGGTAAGATTCAAGACAAAATTTACCATTTTAACGCACTAAAGCAAATGTTAAATCATCCTCAAAACAAATACAATGCATATGTTAGAAGGCTGGCCTATGTAATACGAACATGATTACAAGATACTACAACTTTTCTTGATCAAATCTCAAACCCTTACGAAAAAAATGCTAAGTTCTGGTCCACTGTTGCGACCATCCGGATTCATCATATAATAAGTTTCCGAGTCCCTGGATCCTACCACTCGTTCAAAGCAAGCTCTCATGTAAGTCAATTCTCCCTCATCCGATGAAGATTCTCCAGCACTGGTATGATCAATGGGAAGCACCCCAGCTCCCATTGAAGCTGCATGAAGCATTTGTATCACATTCAAATCATCCTCAGTTGGCTCTCTCTTTAGTGCATACCCAACTTTTTTACCATTGCAATACATAGTCCATATCGGTTCGTCAATGAGCTTGATTTTCTCCGAGGGATGATGCTTTTCACACTCCAAAGCAATTCTGACCAGCCCCAATCCCATCTCATGGAGGAGCTTTCCGGTGTTGATGGAGAGTTCGAGCACAAGCAATGGAAGGCACCTGGGATTTTCTTGGATAGCCAAGTTAACTCTAGCTTTTCGATACCCGAAAAGGGTTCCTGTCATCTGCTTTCCTCCGTGAATGTGGTGGCTGTCGTGAGGCCGACCACCGTTGATTGGGATCGGCATCTTGCAAGGCGTACTGACTATAGGAAATGACTTGAACACTGACCTGACTCGACGGAAAAGTTTGGTTGATATAAATGAACCCTTTTTGTTCTGATGGGAAGATTGTTGAAGGGCAATTTGGGGCCGGGAGGGCGACGGCGACCTCTCCGGTGCAATTTCGCCATTGGGGGTTGCTGGAGGTGGCGCTGATGGAGATTTTGGTGCCGGCATTAGTTTGTGAGTGTGGACATGAGGAGAGCTTTGGCAGGGGAATATATGGTGATCGTGCACACGCTTTTCCATCAATGTCGGAAATGATTTGTAGTGCAGCGCACGTTTTTGGAGCCGCCCGTCATGCATCTGCTAGAATAAACTAAAGAACACTACTGCTTCAAAGCTCAAACTACTAGCTAGTTAGTTGTTCTTTGTGTAGTTGCTCAATCCTGTTTAACCTGGAAGTACTTCCAATTAGCTGCTTTAGTCAATAATTATTTTCTTTAGGTTTGAGGACGAGCCCATCCATTGGGAATTAATAGATGTTCAAAGAATTTCTATACAGGTGTATAGAGATTGTCTTTTTATGTCTCTAAATGTTTGGTGCTAGGCTTTACCTGAACGAATTGACCTTTTTTTTTTTTTTTGAACAACATGAATGAATTGACTTGAATACTTAAATTGTTGGACTATTGGTCCACTTTTCACTTTAACTAAAAGCCTTAGCATGACCGACTCATACTTGTAATTTTTTTAACCCCAATGAAATATGGCCACCTGCCAAGTACAAATATTATCAATTTTGAACTTTGGTGTTTTATTATTGCATATCAAATTATCAACAAGACCAACAACTAAGGGAGGAGAAAGTCTTCGACCTAAACAGATAACATGGTGATCAGGAAAGACAATACGGACTCATAAACTGCCGCCTTTCTGTAAATTGAGAGACTGTGAATTCCTTCATTGGTTCCAAAATTAGACAGTATAGGAAGAGTTCAACTAGCTGTTGTAGCTTCCTAGTACTAAGAAAATGCAAAACAAGGTGCAACATCGTACCATGGTTAAAAGAAGGTGCACCATCCTAATGTAATTCACTAGAAGCTATCATAAATATTGCAGCAAATGAACATAAATATTGAATGTATGGAACTAATTATCATGTCATGAGATGCGCAACCTGCCAATGTGAGATGCGCAACCTGCGACTTGATCAGATGTTGTGGGACTAGAGAGATATCACATGTGTCAGATAAGTCGGTTGTGCAACCAGCGATAATAGCAGATGCGCTAGGACTTGATATGGCAGCTGTTCGTGGTTGGTTTGTGCTAGATCCTGCGGTGGAAAATGTGTCAGGTCGAGCGCGCTTGCTACCCTGGATTGCTGTGTGATTTTGCACCACAGCTGCAAGATTACGCTGCGATAGTATTTTATGCCGATGCCGACGTTGTTGTAGCTGCTGATTCCTCATAATAGAGGTATTGCCAATGATCCTCACTGCTCTTGGAGTCGGAATCATGTTTGCACAAAAGATTTTGTATGTTGTTGTGCTGCTACAATAGGAAAATGACATCCCATGGAAGTGTTTCCAAGACTTGCTCCATGATTAAGAATTCTTGGACCAACCAAAGGCCATTTTGGGGCAATACTATTGGGAAGGCCATCGTATACAATCCTTGGACCAGCCAAAGGCAATGTTGGAGCAATCTTGGGAGGAGGGCCGGCACAGCTAGGAACAGTGGCTGAGTCAATTGCAGAGGTGGCTGCAGCATTAATTGTAGTTGTGGTACCATTTTTTACGGCAGCAGCCAAGGTGGGAAACAATTGTGCTTCAATGTTGGGCTGCTGCTGCACGGCCACATGCTGAAGCAATTCATCCACCACGGGAGCTGAAGTCAGGCACCGTTGGCGGTTGAGGTTCACAGTCTGCCTAAAGTTTTCAGCCTCGATCGTTAAGCCAAGAGCAACTAAGTAGTTGCAAGTCATCTTGTTCAACATATTGAACTTGATCAACTCTTCTTGATCTCGACTTCTTTCCGTTGGTAAAGGGGGACAAGATGGAGGATTCATCTAGAAATTTACAATCATAATCATGAATAGGGAGCTCAAAGCGAGAATTTCCTTTAAAAGCGTGAAATTGAAGCACAAATCTATTATCATAAGTTCATAACTTGAATAAATGTTGCCCAAAAAAAAAAAAAAAAAAACTAAATAACTGCAGGCCAATAGACAATATCAAAGAAGGTAAACCTAAATTCATGAGCAAATTAGTTTCATACAGCAACACTTTCGTTAAACCTTTCCATGCAATGTATACTTGGTTAAACCTTGCATGCATAAAATATATACCTCGTTAAACTCTGGCGCAATTGCCGTAAACATCGGAAGCTATTGTTCTATTCAAACAGCTTGCTGAAAAACCCCATGAATTATTAACCATGTATAATTCTAAGCCTAAAACTTTACGATTGGACAATCACAGATTGAACAGAAGACATGAGCATACCTTAATTTCGGTTGTCTTGAGGCGAAGAAGCAATTCGATGATGTGAGGAAGATGTTTTTAGTTAGAGTAAAAAATCTAGAGAGCCCTTGAAGTATCACCGTTGTCAAGTTTTGGTCCCGATCTAATTTTTGTCTCCGATAAGACCCTAAACAATAAAAAATGCATAGTTTTTCGATCATTTTATGTGTGAGTCAAGCCAGCAAATGGCATTTTTGTTCAAATATTGTCCAACCATATTTGAAGTATCAAGAAAAGTATCTCTCTCTCTATCTCTTTCCAACTAATGATTCATCTACAGATTCAAGTAATTGTTGAAGTAGCAGAAGCTGGATTTATTATTATTATTATTACTCAAACATCTATAGTTATTTTATCATCCACCAAATCCAGGCAATCAATACCAATAGCTTGTTCCTTATTTTTTTTGAGTTCAAAAGCTTAAAGTGAGCTGCAACAGGAAGACAAGAATTCAACTTGTCTGCTTACAACTTCAATGCTTGCAAAACATGAAGAGATCCAAAAATTCACCGATAGGCCATAGCGCTTCCTGAGTTAGATTGTTAATTAGGAGTAGAAGAAGAGGATAGCATCTCCATGAGCTTCTTGTCCCGTCTTTCCATGGCCACATCCCAAACGTTGTTATCGATGTGCTTCGGCCAGCCATGGGTGGCTTTGTGGATAAATCCTGAGCATTCCCCATCACGAAAAGCATGCCAACTGTGATTTCCAATGGTAGAAATGCTTTCAATATCACCCATGCCAATTCCGCTACCACCACCACCGAGATGCTTGATTGGGTTGGGTTGCTAGTCACTGTGTTGTTCCCCACACCGCTGGTAGAGCTTTTGCTTGCAGAGGCTGGATTCTATCTTTAGGAACAAGGAGATTATTGGTAAAGGGTTCAAGGTGAAGATGGTCTAATGCTTTTTTATTAGAAATCTGTCTAATGGATCTAAAAGGGTTCAAGGCGAAGATCTGATGTTTTTTCTTTTTTTTTTGTTAGAATTCTTGTCTAATGGATCTAATGCTAATTCTGGTCCTGATGTTTCAATTATAGTTGGACGAAATTGTCCTTTAATTCCAGTTTGACTTCAGTATAAAATGATCGGAAGCACTTAAATTATGTATTTTTAATTATTTAAGGGCTTATTGGAGACCAAAATTAGATCGGGGCCAAAACTTGACAACGATAATTGTTTAAGGGCTCTCCAGCCTTTTACTCTTTTAGTTAAGTAGAGTTTTGGCAAGTAGAGAATTTGGGTTTCCTTTTTTTTTTTCTTTTCTTTTGACAGAAGGTTTCATTTCTTTTTCTTTTTTTTTTTTCCTGACGTTTGAGATTGTAACAAAATAATACTTTTACCCTGTTTCCATTATGATTCCTAAGCAATATGTTTAGGTAAATGACCACAGAGTCCCTTATTTATAGGCTTTAGTTTAGTTTTTGTTTTGTACATTTTAGTCCTTTACCTTCAAAATCGGGTCAATTTAGGCCCCGTTTGGGATTACGGTACTTTTGGTAAAAAAACACTTTTAGATACTAAAAGTACTTTTACAGTGTTTGGTGAACATCATTCCATAAAATTAGGAATAAAACTTTTGGTGTTAAAAGCACTCTTAGCAAAAGCTCAAATTTGGTGCTTTTAGAATAGCTTTTGTGATTTAATAAATAAAACATCAAATTTAACCATGTTATCCTATATTATAAATCAAATAAAGAGATAAACACTTTTAAAATTTTTCAAATTACATATTATCCAATAGAATAAGTATTTATTAAATTATGCCTCCAAACAATATATTTAAAAGTACTTAAACAGTTAATAGGTACATTTATTAAAAACTCCATTAGAAAAGTATTTTTCAATAAGCTACCACAACCCCAAACGGACCCTTAGTCTTGCTCAAGTTTCTTGAACAAATCAATGAAATCATAATAAACTCTATCAAGAACCGGTTTTCAGAATATTTTGTAGAACTTAAAAGTAACATGGTGAATCTACTTTGTCACCATGTTAAGGTGATGTTTAAGGGATCAAAATATAAAATGGTTATACAAAAGGTACACCTAAGTACTTCTAATGTTTTACTTCACCAACAAACGTTGTACTGAAATATGAATTAGTAGTAGTATATTATCTTTAAAGACCTATAAGTCGCAGGATCTTGTATGTTTTTATTTTCGTAACTTCAAGATGTTATTAGGAGGTTTAAGTATTCGAAGGATTAATGCTAAAGCTTTTTTAAAATTCTTCATAAGTGAACTAAAAAGAATGGGGTGAGAAACGCGGAAGGGGGAAGAGGTACTAAATCATTCTCCATGAAGTTGAAGCACAAACAGCAGTAATGTAGGTGGATAACCAAAAAATATCCAAAGAAAACACAATTATGGCAGCGTCAATCGGAGAGGAAAAGTCCCTCTTATCGACTAAGGGAAGATCGGATCCCTTGCTGTTTTGCTTGTCTCAATAGCAGAGAAGAGATTGTTACTCTTTTCTTTCAGAGTTTGGACTTTGGACTGAGCTAGCTTTATCAAGACTTTTCGTTGTTAAGGTTCAGAGGAAGACTCCAAAACCTTAGCAGGAGAAGGGAAAAAGAGGAGGATTTGAGAGTATCCCATGACCATCTCTCGCTAAGCTTCTCTTTACATTTCATATTCTGTAAACATGAGCAATCAAATGGCTTGGATGCCCCGCTTGTGCCAAGGCTGCTTCCCTTCCTTGCTCGAAAGACAGAAAATGAAACAGATGTTGTCTGGCCGAGGGATGCAAAAGCTATTTATATCTTGGTACAAATGTTACATATCCTTTTACGTTGCCCTCTAAATCTACCCCAGACCATCCAACCTGCCATACAAGCATTAGTAATATTACAGGCAATGTAAATTACGATTACACTGCAAAAGTTACAGCGAGAATAGCATACACATGATCTACAATTCCTCAAACTGGATTGAAAATCCACATTTACATCGCTTTGTTCGTGTTGAACTCTCTTCATCAAACATCTCATCATCCAACAAGAAGACATGTTCATGATCTTCTGTGGGTACAGATTGTGGACTAGTGGGCTGATTATCCTTCAACTTATCCTGGTGGCATCCACCAGATTTCCTGCTATCCTCTTTACAACCTGCCTCAGCAGATAGTGTATCATCTGATTTTTGGATGCCAACAGAGGCCTCCTGTGACGTGCCATTTCCATAGCAGTTGTTCAACCTTTGCCTGGTGATAATGGAGGACAGCAGTTGATACCACCTGGAAAGAGCTTGTGCTTCATTCCTCCTTTTTTCTTCGGCCACTCTTCTCTCTTCTTCTTCTTCATATGCCTGAGAAAAGGTCAAAAAATTATCTGAAAAAACTATAGTGTAGTTTCAGAGTTCACTGAAAGTGAAAAACATATATATATCAGCAGTTGATCCACCAATGCAACTTCGTGGAGACAATCAGCTTCATAGAAAACTCTCTGAATATTTCAAAAACTCATGCAGACAAACTTTCATAAAAGATAGAATCAGTAAGAACTGAATGGTCCAGATGCAACAAATGTCAAACTAGATCAATACAAGATACTGCATCCCACTATAAACAACTGGAAGACATTTGTAAACCACTTTTCTTGTAAGAACCTAAGTACAGAGTCATTTACCTCGAGAATTGCATCCTTGAATTCAGCACACACCACAATGCCCTCAAATACAGGTACAGACCTACCATTCCGGAACTCAAACCCAACCATTGCAGGTGCAAAATCAATTTCCAATCTTTTTGCAACCAGTGTGACCCTTGGCAACCTCAAATGGACGGTTCCAGGTGGAAGACACTTCTCAGACCAAACATCCACTTGACCACGCTCATTCTGGAAATGATTTAAGAGGTCATCAGATATTCATAAAAGTGCATTAAGAAAAAAGTGTCAAACACCGAAAAACAGATATTTATTACAATAATCCATATACTGTGGAGGTGCAGCTAACTTAAAAATTGTCATTCACTAACATAGTACAACAATTGTACAATCAAATAGCAGATTTCACATATAGTATACAAATTTTTAGGTATTATCTTTCTCACTTGAACTAGACCTTGGATTATCTCGAATGTTATCCATTCTGGTACATCGACCAAATAATAGAATGCAAGCAAAAGCTCCTCCATCCACAATCACTCACACCACACTCTCCCCTACCTATTTCCCCACCCAAAAATACAAATATCTACACGGAAAAACTAGAAAAGGACCTGTACAAGTAACATGAATAAGGACCCTCATACAATAATAAATGTTTATATCACGTATAAAATCGGGTAAACACCAACTGATTCAGAGTGCATAATGATTCACATATGCATAATAGTTCAACCACTATGAAGAACTTCACAAGTGAAATAGCATTTAGCGAGGCCGAATTACTTGTTCAACAACAATTTTACCTTTGCTATGTAAATCAAATTTCTCATATATACTTGACCTTTCAATGCTTAGCAACATTTGTTGTGAACATAAGAATGGCAAACACGCATACAGAATGATCTGAGTAACATCATATGAGAATCACAAAACCAAACAAGATATATTCTTTGATAATGTAATGACTGTAGGCCAATCTTTCTCAAAATATATATGTTTCACCAAGTATGAACTTTGTATTAATCCTCTTCCAGATGACAGCATTTTAACCTTGGGAACAATTCCGCCTACAGCATGAGGAAGACACAGTGGTTCTGTCTGCCACTTCCCAAATAGCGCAAGGTGATCCCCCTCACCAATCTCATCGTCTTCACCAGCTTGCTCTTTGCTTTGCTTCGGAGAACGTTTCAAAGTCTGAAAACAAAAGGACATGGATATAAACACAATCAAGCATTCTAATAACTCGAAAACAATCTTAAACTTCGAGATAAATCACACTTTTGCAGGGAGTTCATCAGCTTTCACTTGGAGTCCCTCTCGCATCCATCTCTCTTTTGTGTGAAGTGTCTGGACACAAGTTCGGGGGTAAACTGGATGACCAGAGCAAAATCCCAGTATAGGCCCCTTTGGATGTAAAATTTGATACTTGTTGAGCCATCTCTCAATGGCATACAATTGATGATTTCTGTAGGCCTGGTGAAGATTTAAGAAATCTCAATACTAAACCTTTATTATAACTACAAACCTGGATCATGCAAATCAAAACATATATTTGGGACATGCCTGCTGATTGGTTGGAAGAGGTTCAGTCAAAGCCCTAGTTTCCAACTCCATATCTTCCAGAGAGCTTCTTGTAGCAGAAAAAGAATTATTCACAAACTTTTGAACTGAATAATCCTCACAATTTTCCTTTTTTGACTTCCCATTCATCAGAAAACTGTCCGGTAAGCAATCTTTAATTTGATTATCAGCTCCTTCCAAAGTCCCTATTTTCTCTGTGGTTGAGGCTTCCTGGTGCGAGTGAACTACACCACCAGTTGCTCGTGACTCCAAATCCTTCAACGGTGCCAATACAGCATCCCACCAAATTGCGTTGATGCGTTGTGATTCTATCTTGTACCACCTTGTACAATACCTAAAATTGAATAGCTTTATCAGCTTATCTTCAAAAGACAGGTTAAATTGTATATGCATGCACATGGGAGTCTGTAATGTGTGTGTTATGCAAGTTTCCAAACTTCTAACTTGTAACCGGAGCATTACAGGTCTAGACACAAAGTCAAATGAGGTACAATAAGATCAAGGAAGAGTAACATTTTGTTTCTTGTGCCAAATAATGAAATTGGACAACAAAAATTCATCCATTTGGATTAGCTGTTTTTGGGGGTGTTTTTGAAAAATTTTACTGTAGCAGAGTTTTTAGAGTATATTTTGGGATATTTTTAGAAAATATTTTGGAATATTTAAGAGTAGTAGAGTTTTTAAAATATATTTTGGGATATTTTTTAAACATTAAAAAAAATTAGACTACTTTTTAGAGTACTTTTTAAAAACTAGTTTTTGAAAAACTGAAGGATCCAAGCAAAAAAATGGATTCAAACCTGCGGGTCACATCTTTAGCCCCATTTCCTGCAAAGGCAACTACATATCTTAAAGACTTTCTGCATGCAGCAACTGCTACTTCCACTTTCTGCTCTCCATCAATAATTGCATTGACAGCATCAACATGCACCCATTTTCCTGTCAAGTTCTCTCCAGAACAGTACACTTCTGCCCAGTAGAGAGGAGCCCCTATTTTTCTTGACCCAATCGCCGTGGACATTCCATGGGGAGAAACAGAAGATCCTTCTGCTCCAACTACCTTCATTTTTTTTGCAGGAGGGAATTGTTTTGAATTGGTGCCACGTACATCCACCAAATCTGAGTTCATAATAGCTTTCGAATTTTCGATTGCTGTAGCAGAGAGAGCCATTTCCAATTGCATTTCAAATTCAAGATCTCCTTTCCTCTTTGGTCTGTCTGATTTTGCGGCTAAACATGCATGAGAGTCAGCATCTTGACATTTGGAAGTTGATGGTTCTGCCATTCTATCCTTTAAGTTAACACCAGACATATCTTTAGATTCAAAACTGTTCTCCAGCACCTTCCTAGCTTTTACTCTGCTTTTACCCCCAGCAGATGTTAGGCAACCATCGTCCTTTTCATCAGATGCCGGAGTGGTTAAGGGGGGAGAAACAGACTGATGACCTGATCCAGACACCATCAACGTAGAGGAGTTGAATATCCCACCACCTACCTTTCCTGTAACCTGACTATTGTACTCTGGTCTGTCTACTTCAGGCTTCAGAGAGACCACATCCAGAGTAGCCACGAACCTAATAGTAGAAGCCATGATTATTGTAAACCTCCAAACAACAATTTATATGTAGATATTGACATGCATCATAGGAAATTAACAGTTTTTGATTGAAAATTGGATGCCAATTTCTGAATCTCTAGGTAACATTCTACAGAAATATGGGCCATATACAACATCCATTATTACTAACCAAGGGCTACTGAAGCAAATGGCTAAATGAGAAAGCAAAAAGTTTCTCAAGTTCATATCAAATGAATGGTCTTTTAAGCCAAGAAAAGACTACGAAGGTATTTTTGGGACATATCTAAGATAATATGAAGTTCATCAAATAAATTAACCGACAGACCTCAACACATGCAACCTCTCCAATTCCTTGGGTCATGACAGAAAACCTAGACTCATGTATCCTATACCAGCTATTCATTATTACAAATCTTAGCTAAAGATGTTTACAAGCACGCATAAATAATTTGAACCAAAACAATACTAAGGAAAAAATTTCAAGCTAGTTCTAATATAATGAAGGCACAAACTCTTGTAAAACAAATGTAGTATTCTCAGGTTTGCTATAACCATACCTAACTGTAAGATTCAATGCCCGAAATAATGCGACAGATAAGGCAGCAACCTGCAAGAATAATACTCCACTAATTAACCTCAAATAGAAGGCGAATTCACATATGCGTCTCATTTGTGTAAGTAACTATCCTGGGATATCTTCATTGAGAATCAGGGATAAAAAAGGAGTACTTCGTTGAGAACAATTTGACATTATATTTCATCAACTTCCAGTAAATCGTAAATATCATGTCATACATGTAAAAATATTTAATTTCCACATTCTGTCAACTAAGTTGACCGGCCATTTGGTATGTGATAGCATTAACTGCAGCAGAGGAACTAAAACGTCTTGCAGAGGGACTATGTATGGTAAAAGATACTTTAACTGGACAATGGTAACTTTAAAGTGTCAGATTAAAGACGTCTCAGAATATTCCCATGGCGTCTAAATATTAGACAATAATCTCCATTCCTTCTGTAATTTACAAATAGAAACATTAATAATGTGAACTCAACTAATTAGCAAAATTGTTAAGGGTGCTTTAATACTCTATTTGACATTATACACATTCATTTTTTAACAAGCAAGGATTTTACATTCTTTATTAAGCACAATAGATTAATAGTAAAGCAAACTATAGATCATCTTCCCCAGTAACTTATCCTCTGCAACTACAATTGATCAAGTAGTATTTCCTGAGTGTTTCACCCCGGAAAGTAGATTTTCTTCTGGGGACAAGCAGAAAATAGATCACAACATTTAACAATCAAGAAGATCAAAAGATCAAGCATGAAGATGCAGATGAACGTCTAAAGCTCACCATTAAGCCCAAGATTCTTATCAATTAGCAGAACTAATTCATGTGCCTATTTTTCCCTCCCCAAACCATTTACTCTTTTAGCAAGCATCCATTTCAAATCCTTCACACTGCAGCTTATCTTTACCAACAGCAATCAATGGATTTAAGGAAGTTCAGCACCTCCTCAGCAAGAAGGCGCTATTCTCTAATCTTTGACTAACAGTATACAGTAAGAAAAGGCTCTCACCAAACCAAAAAAAAAAAAACACTTCAAACTTGAAAAAAAATGTCATAATCTACTCTAGTGCATAATGCAAGAAATGAAACCCAGTAGTGAAAGCTCAAACTACAGGAACAGAATCATACCTCTTCTGCAGTCCCTTCCTGAGCCTCAAGGGTAGATGCTAAAGCTAAATGAGGTGGTTTCTCAGTACTCCCAGGACCTCTAACATGGAAATTATTATGAAACTGGATGTCATGCAGGCATCAAAAAGGAGGAGTCAATAAATATTCACCCAAACCAGAAATAAAAGGAAATATAAGCCCTTACAAGTATCTCATACTAAACCAGACAATATCATGGATGAAACAAGCTAATTCATACCCAATCAACAAGCGGAGCCAAAGCTTTTGCTGTCAGTTTTGGAACCTCTGTGATCTTAAGCAAGCGAGCTGGCAGAAGTGAAAGCAACGAAGCCTGCAATTAACATTAAATTTCTCAATAAACGCTTCAAAGGAGGCCACAGAATATTTAACACTCATCTGAAGCTTCACAATAACCACTTCAACTAGAAAGAAATTTGATTTGCTTCATTTCTCTTCAACAATTGGCATATCCGTCAACTACCTCAGATTGAGCCATGCTATAATCACATGAACCGGCCAAGGGGTTCATGTACCAGCATTTTGCAGCCATGTCGATGTCATGGCCTCTATTCATGAAACACAATTTCAACATGAAACCACATAATTTACATATGACCCAATGCACAATTTCTATGAATAACTAGTTAAAGTTCATGCAAGTTGTAAAACTTCATACAGGCATTTATCATCGAAGCAAACAAAAAAAAAGAATCCAAACAAAGACATAGCCACACAGCGGAATTATAATGCTTTTTGGTAAGTCCAATAACTTTCCTGAAGGAATAGTCAAAGTGTTCCATACAAGAAAGCGATCCTATCAGTTATCAACAAGTATAGATCAGCTTCTCCACACCACAGGACTCTTAAATGAAGGCCTCCACAGTAACTGCTAATTCTGATCTACTAACTATAGAATGGAAACATAGTAGATGAGCAGAAAAAACTAACAGTGATCACTAAAAGATATTTGCAACACTGATAAAGCAGGAAAAGCTAGATTTGCACAATCAACAATAGCCTAAAAATTGAGCAATAGATTGAAGATACCTGAATGAGAGGATCATTGCAAGCACTATCAAATGATCGTCCCCTACCCAATAAACAAAGCAGATTAACCTTGTGCACTAGCTCAGACAATTCCTGTTACAAGCAAACCATAACTTAATATGTGCATTTAGGTAGGAGCTATGAAAAAACATCTCCGACATAATTCAACTGGACACAGACAATCCACCTTTTCTTCAGCAGTTGCTCGACGTATGGACTTCTTTTTAACAGAATCAGGTGTAACATCAAATTCAACTGTTACCCCACCAATTGTTTGTTCTTCATTACTCTTTGTCAAAGCTTCAGTAGGAAGTGATCCTTCTTCCCATTCTGATTCATCAAGACCATCCCTTGCGCCAGACTCCGATGGAGTGTTTGTAATCACATTTCCACTAAAATATCCATCTTCAACTCTGTCAGTTCTGTTAAAGCATAGCTTGCTGTTCTTTTCTGACTCACTCTCCAGCTAAAAAGGAGAAAAAAATTGCTCAAATCAGATTTTTTTTTAAACAAAAAATAATAAATATGAGAATTGCAAATTTGACACAAAGAAATCACAGCAGACACAAAAATTTCTCATTACAAAACTACTCGCAATAAATGCAAGAAACAAGCAATTAACAAAATTTACCATGCCTGTGGAATCACATGGACGTAGGTAACCGTCATCTTCTTTACTCAAGCCTCGTGAACCACATGATTTGACTCGTTTCAAAAGTTTCCCCACAGCATGTCGAGATATATTAGTAAGTGTGCCTGCAATACTGACTTCTCTTAGTTGGTTGATACTTAAATCCCACTCGCCATACCCTTTACTGAAATTGGACATGTTCTCGCTAAAGCATAATCAAATGAGCACTAAACTAACCAGAATCATCAAATTTCTCTGAAACACTGCTTCTTTTCCCTTCATTACCAGGATACTTCGTCGAGCCTTCTTCCACTGATCCAAGATAGAAACCACTCAATAGATTATACCCGTATAGTCCGTTACCTTAAAATGAATTTCAAATTCAAGACATTTTAGCACCGTGTGTATTTTAACCGGTTCTTCTACTCACCCCAACCTGATAATCGACAAATTTTCAAATACCCTTTTACAGAATATATCCAACTTAAAAGCTTGCACCAGAGCCATGAGTTCTTTTCAAAATCCCAGTCAGAAATACAGGGTAAAAAAAGACGTCATTTTTCACAAATATTTCATTGCTTCTCAGCAAATAGATGATTTCAACAATCATTTTTATCATTGGATGGATTCTGTAACTAGCATTTCTGCTTAAAGAAAAGTTGAAATACACTCTGACCCCAAAAAAATCAAAACTTGGAGGCTTTTCATCAAGAAAACAAAACAACAACAGTGTCCAAAATTTAATCACACAAATATGATGGTAAAAGAAATTATACCGTTTGGTTGTTGAGTTTGCCGGGACTTACTTCTGGTCCGCATTTGTCCACCGATTCTTGGGAGAGAGAGAGAGAGAAGCGCGCTCTTCAACAGTCTACTGCCCTTGTATTGGCGCTTGGGAGTTGGCGGTACAAGAGTGCTCACAAACCAGAAGTCTTTTGGGCCGCTGAGCCCAACGAAATTGACATGCAAAGCTATGACATTTGAATGACTGCCCCACTTTTTGAAGGCCTGGTTTAATTGTTGCATACTTGCGTGAGTGTGTAACTGTGTATGCTCTTTATGGCTTTTTTTATTATTTTTTGTAATTATTTACTTTCATTGTGTTGGGTATCGAAGGGCCCAAGTGACACCTGATGAACTAAGCTAATCTGCTAATGTTGTTTATGACAACAATTTGTAAGAGGATCGGTTAGAGATTATAAATAGGAGGTCATGAATTCAAAAATCTTTTATTTTTTAAAAAAGTCAAAAAAAAATTCAACATATTGTCCAAAGCACTAGTAACTCCCAAAAGTACAAAATTAGCTATTATACAATTTTCTAGTAACTTGAAAGCTTTTTGTAAATAGTTATTAACATCATTAGTAACCTAATCCAACTTCCAATTAATGCATAAATTCCCAATTGCTCGTGAAATAAAACCACCCTAATAATAATTTAAAATTTGTGCAAAACTATTAAGAACCCTAGCTACTAGTAACTAAATCAAAGTTGCTAATAAATTGAAAATGTTAATTACACTTAATTTGGCATCTGTAAGCACATTTAGAATTTCTACTGCATTAAATAAAGATTAAACCAATATTTATTTGGTTAATTGTATCAAAATCCTATTATAATCACTAAAACAGTCCTAATTGTGTTTGGATTAGGGATTATTTACAATTTTTTTGAAAAAACACTATAGTATTTTTTGTAATATTTTATATATGAGATAAAAAGATGGTTGGATTGATAACAAATATAATTTAGAAATCAAATAATTTTTTTAGACCAAAAAGAGGACATGTAAGCAAAGCCCCTAACACTATAAAGCTTTAACTAATATTTTTTATACAAATAAACCATATTATTGGTAACTTGAAAAGATATACTGTTTACTAAAATAAAAAAGATATAACCTAAGTTATTAGTTGTGGTTGTAAGAAGTGCCAAATCACTAATGAAATAAAAAACTATTGAATTCGGAATTCAAGTAATAACAAAAAAAAAATACTAAAAAAACTAAAGAAAGAACGAAAAGAAAGAGAGAGAGAGAGAGAAGCCCAACGCGATCAACAGCCCATAACCCGCGACGTTGATCATTTCCCTTCCCATTGACTCACGACTTCTCAGGTCGTCTCCACTATAAAAACGGCACTAGTCTGGAAGTTGCCCTGCTCTCACCCTCACTTTCTTCCCCTCGAACATCTCCCCAAATCTTCCGTCTTCCTTTTTCTTCAGCAAGCCCTAACGCTAAAAGAATTAGCTCCCCCAATTTTCTAATCAATCGAACCAATGGATCTCCTCATCCTCATCGTCTAAAATTCTCACTCTCTCCTGTTCTTGTTTTTTCTCGGTAAAATTTTCCTGAAAAAATATCCTCGGAGCCGTAATTTTTAACGCGTCCGGCTCGCGTTGCTGTCAGATTTAGGTAACTTTTTGAAGCTTTCGCTCGTTTTATGTCCATGTATATGTGTGTGTGTACGCTGAGGTCCGTGTTTATATCTATGTTTATGCTTGAATTCTTTTGATTTGTGGATTGTAGGTTACCCAGGGTAATGTTCATTGATTTTTGTACAAGTGATTTCTTCGGTAGCATGTAGAAAATTAGGTTTTTCCGATATGATGCGTTTTGTGCAAATTCCTTTTACGATATGCTGATGTTGGCAGCTTTTTCTTGTTTTATTCCTTTGGCCGTTAAATGGAATGGTTTGTTAGCACGAAGGTGCCGATAACTTAAATCAGAAGCTGTTCTGTATGGAAGAACGTTGTAGTTGCTTGATATTTTCTTTCATCTTTTGGACCTAAAATTGTGAGCTTGTCTGTTTTTAGCCATAGATTTGCGTGATTTGTATACAGGTGACTGAATTTATGCTTGTCTATGAAGCCATAAATATTGTTCAATTTTTTTCGGAAGAAACCGTTAGTATACAAGATTAGCACTTTTGAATTGTTAGAAGGTTGTAGTAAATTATTGTAATATTAAATTTGGCAGATTTTGGGTATTATTCTCAAGTTTCATAAATGCAGCAGAGTTTATGCATGCGCCAATTTAGTTCTTCTGCTATTATCATAACCAAAAGATTTGCTACAATATGCTCTGGCTGAGTGTGAGGGGTAGGAAGGGATAAAAAATTGCCAGTTGCCACTCCTATGAAATCAACCCCAAATTCCTAGAGGTTACCCTGTTTTCTAGTAATAGAGGTTATTCTGTTTTCTAGTAATGTGGTTAGGTTTCTGAGGTTGTTTGGCAGGTTTATTTGCCCGTTGCTTGGACCCACTGGATGCAGTCTTTGTCCTTGTTTTCCCCTTAGACCTCACTGGGTAATTTAATTGAAGGTCGGGGCTAGAGAGTATGTTAGTACTATAGAGACTTCAAAAAATTTTAACTTTTTGTATGTCCAATTCTTGTTTACAAACAATTATTTCTGATCTGATTAGCTAGCTCTGTGCTTGTATTGCATTATCTGCCTGTTCATCTTGCTCATGTCCTGTAAGAAATTCAGTAAACATCTGTTGCAGATTGGTTGGGAGTGATTTTTCATGTTAAGTAGCCATTAGTTCCAGGATTTCTTGTGTTGGTCCTTGCATCCGATTCTGGCTATCATTTTTTGAATAGCTTAAATTTTGATGCCTGACCTTGATTCTGATGGTCTTGCATGTCCTTTATCTGTTTGATTGCAGATTTACTCGAAAGCTTTGTTTGTGGATTAAATGGCTTCTTTGGATATGTCACTGGATGATATGATAAAGAACAGGCGTAATAATGAGAGAGGCAGAGGGCAAGGTAGGGCCCGTCGTGGTAGAGGAACAGGAGGGTCTTTTAGAGGTGGAAGGACAACTGGGGCTCCTCGCAGGGGCCCACTTGGTGTAAATACTCGGCCATCAGCTTACACTATTGCCAAGGCAAGCTAGATTCTATGGATGTCTTATGCTTTTCCTAGACAGATCTGATATGCTTTAAGAACCAAACACGAAGGTTCTCTAATTTTGCTTTAGAAATTCAATGTGAGAAGTTCTGTGACATTATTGGCCCAAGAAGAAGTTCCATTTTGGTTGAGCTGTAAAAAGTTGTTGTATAATAGTGCCCCCTTGCTGCATCCTCAGTCTCTCCATTCGTGGACTATTGTTCAAGGACATTGGAAGGGATTTTTTTGACAAAAGAGAAGATTTTTGGTGGCGTTATTGTTGCATAATGCTATTTGACATTGATGCCTCATGCAGGCAAAATTGAACTTCTTTCTGCTGGTCTCATTAAGCCTAATGCTACTTGTTAGCACCTTATTTTGCGGAGCTCCATTAATTGAAAATTAGCAGCTTTCTCCATGTTAATATCTCTTAACAACTAGGGGGTCAAAAATACTTTGCCATAGCTAAATCCTTTCCATATAAGTAGCAATAGTTTCTTAACTGGTTGATTAGAAGTGGAGTAAAGATGGATCTTTTTGCTATATCTGGAAATACTTCGTGGGCGAGATATTCAGTTGCCTGTCTCAGTTCAGTCATCTTTGCGAAGGTGTTATGATGGCTTCCTTCCCTGAACTTCAGAACTGGAGCTCTCACCTTTTGCATGGAACCAGTGGATGTGCTGTGGGTCAAGTCTTCGACTCCCATCTACACATAGTTTTCATTGTTTCTCCTTGGTATCTGATTCTTTTGTTGTTTGATTATGTCAAAGTGACTGATACTACTAGTGCCAGAATGTGATATCTGATTTACTCTTGAAGAAAGGTGAATTATGTTACGGTTTGGTAGTATGCTGACATTTGTTTTTCCTATCCCAATTACTTTTGGGCATCAGTCCTTCCGCAGAACCAAGAATCTGCCATGGCAGAGTGGTTTGTTTGAAGAAAGTCTCAAAGCTGCAGGTTTGTCGGGTTTGGACAATGGCACGAAGTTATATGTTTCTAATTTGGATGTTGGAGTGACCAATGAAGATATAAGGGTATAGCCTGCACATCTTTTTCACAGTATAAACCTCTTTTGCAAGGATAATGTTTTGAAGATTTCTTGGAATGACTTGCAACACAGGAACTCTTCTCTGAGATTGGAGAATTGATACGATATGCAATTCATTATGACAAAACTGGTCGTCCAAGTGTAAGTTTTTGTGTTCCAGGAAATTTGTGATTGTTCAGTTGGTAGCTATAAATTTTATGTTGTTATGGTGTATATTTTGTGTTTGCAATGCATTACTGTTGTAGTTGTTTTGTTTTGTTTCTCCATTGATCTTACTTGTCTAACTGATTGGAAAGTGATGACAGAGTCATAGAGAAGCCAAATTATGTTTTTTAGTTGGATAGGTATTTATGAGTGGTGATTCATGTTTTTATTCTTGCTAATGTTAGGGAACATTTATTTCAACAAACTGGTCTAATTGACTAGTGCATCTTTAGTTTGTATTTTTGCTGAATGTTTTTAATGTAACTAAAATTGTTACACAGTTTCAATTTAGGTTCATGAAATTTGTAGCAAAGTGTTTTAACATCTTCGACTTCAATTGTTTTTAATTCTGGTTATGTCCATTGACAATTACAATTTTCTTTGGAAATCCATTGTTTTGTGGAGATGGTCCTAATCTTTTGAAGCAGGATGATTTCTTTGACCATATTTTTCCTAGTAGTACTAATGTTTCTTTGAAATTAAAGTGTGTTTTTTCATGAAATCTTGCATCGATAGTTTATCACTTGGAAGTTTGTTATTTGCAGTCTGTTACGTGTGCTGTGTGTAATACTGAAAAGAGTTTAGGTTCAAATGAGTGACACATGTATAATTGCATTTTTTTACACATGTATAATTGCATTTTTTTTTGTGATGTCCGTGCCTCCCCCCCCCCTCCTCCTCCTCCTCCTCCTCCTGCTCCTCCTCCTCTTCCAGGGGCGATCTTTATGACTCAAGGTTAGCTAAGTTTATTGTTGAGATTTGTAGCATAGACTTTTGCTTTTGTGATTCTGATTCTCACATTGTAGCCTTCTGCATTTATGCCTTAGTTATGTGTAGTGCAGTTCTTTTTTTTTTTTTATCACCTTTACAGACTGATGCGTTACATGTGTATTGTTCCTTGAGTTTTATTTAGGTGAATCACTATATTCATTTTTTGGGTTAGTTTTTGGCTTTTACATTTCACTTTCCTAATTAGTGAGTCCCATAAATCGTGTCGATATTTATGCAGGGTTCAGCTGAAGTCCTGTTTGCTCGAAGGAGTGATGCATTTCAGGCACTTAAGAGATACAACAATGTGCAATTGGATGGCAAGCCTATGAAGATTGAAATAGTTGGTACCAATGCTGAGGTTCCTGTCTCTGCTCGTGTAAATGTGGTTGGAGGGTCCAATGGGAGGCGGCGGACAGTTGTTGTGACGTAAGTGAATACTTTTTATTTTTGGTTCCACTTTCTGTCATTCTCTCTACTTCATTTGTGGTGCATGTTGCTGATTTTAATCGATTCAATGATGTCCAACAGAGTGAGATGCTTAGCTTGAGGAATGCTTTGAAAATTTACATTTTAAGTTAGTCTTTCTACTTAAGACTGAGTTTATTCTTATATGTTCATGAGCCTTTAATACAATATTTTGCACACTGTATGATAAGTGGCACTTAGGCCATATGTTGGGCGTATTCAGATCAAATTTTAATTAGTTATTGGCATTACTGAGCTCAAATCAATGTTTTTTCTTCGTTTGGCTTAATTAGCACATCACTAATGAGACTTGGGATCATGCAGGCCAGGACCTGGACGCACTAGAGGCCCCACTGCTGTTACTCGTGGTGCAGGGTAAGTGCTTATGGAAATGCTTGGTTCATGTTATTTGTCTTTTTACTGCATATTGGTGGTTGCTTGGACCTGCCTTGAGCCAACCATTTTCATCAATCTTGTATTGTTGGAATTTCATTTTCAAAAGTACCTACCAAAATAAAAGGTCACCTGCTATTTCATGTCGTTCAATTCTGTGTAGTATTTGGTCTATTCTGGTTTTTTTGTTGTTGTTTGTATTTGTACAAGTCAATAACTGATGGTCCCTCTTTATTGCATTCCTGATTTCCAGACTTAAATTTCGTCTGGTCCATTTACAGCCTGCTTTGTGTTGTTCTAGGCAAAGGGGTCGTGGCGGTATGAGGGGTGGCCGTGGCCGTGGTGGTGGGCGTGGGCGTGGACGAGGTCGTGGCGGCGGCAGCGGTGGTGGTGGCGGTGGTGGTGGTGGTGGTGGTGGTGGGGGCCGTGGGATAAAGAAAGCTCTGGACAAATCAGCTGATCAACTTGACAAAGAGCTGGATGAGTATCATGCCATGCAATCTTAATTGACCCATGTGCTCTGTTATGCAATGGAAAATCGCTAGTGATAAATTGCAGTTGTATGAAGTTTGATGCTGAGTGCTTGTTAAGTATTTTGATGCATTAGGACAACTTCATGCTCGGTGTTATGTACTTTGCAGTGACTCGATAAAGTTGGCTAGTGTTTAGATTCTAAGTGGCTAGGTTTCTATTCTTGCCTTTGATCACCTTCTTTCACTTTTAGAATGTTGTGTTAAAATAGTTATATCCTGCGGAAAATATCTTTTCCTTTTCTTGACCTCGGCAAGTGCATCCACATTATTTGTGGTACCGTCAGAGTTTGCAGTTTAGCTAAATGAATACTTGAGAGTAGGAATATTTTATTTTAGCCTTTGGCAATTTGCGAATAGATACACATGGTAATATGCTGCAACCAACGTGTTCAAAATCAAAATCAAGCAGCTTTGTGAATGTGAAGAATTTCCTGATCTCAAATAAACCCTGCTTGTACGGCTGTACTTGATCGTTTGGTTAAAGATGAGGATTCGAGGGTATAATGTTAGTTTTCTGTATGTCCCTGCTTTACATCCTTGTACAACTCCCACAGCCAATTAGATCACAACGGATGGAACTACTTTAATTACCCCAGCAGCAGGTAGATGAAAATTTGTGAAGAGTAAACCACAATCTACTCTCCGTTCAGTATAGGATTCTGATGATATGGTAACAAATGAACAAAATGCGCAACGCTTGAGGGATTTAATAAATTTTTTTCCCCTCACTTGTTTTTGCTGTTGAAGAGGGGAAATATTGTGCATTCCCATTTTATACAAGAAAAAAAAAAAAGAAGAAGACTATAGAGAGCATTGCCGCGTATGAAGCACGAGTGACACCAAGGAAAATTTTCACCTGAACAAAAATAAACTCCCAAAAACTCAGGAGTGGACCAGAGTAGCCAGTTATATAGGACGAGCCGCATCTCGCTTTAATAGTAACTGTCTGGACTCATCCTTCTGGAAAAGCATCCGGGCTAGGTCATCCCAGTTAGTTCTTGCACCCGAGGACTTTGATCTTGCTTTCGATGCACTTCTGTCCTCCTTGCCTACATCCTCACATGGTTCTGTACTTTTCTCCCCTGATGATTCTCCTTCCTCAATTTTGGGGACCGCATGAGGGACGTTCAAGCTGACAGCTCTTTCCAGTGCATCCTTGTGTTCTTGTTCTAGAGTTTGCAACCTTTCAATCTTTGGTATTTGTGGTGCAGTTGTAACCGTCTCTGTACATTCTTTCAGTCTCTACCAAGAGAAAATATACTAACTCAGTACGTAAACCAGCAAAAATATGGCAAAAGCCATCATGAGTGAGGACTTTAAAAGGTTCAATTTGCTTAAATGAGGTGATATTCTACATGCTTGGTTCATTCAGTGACTTGGAGATGACAGGACATTGAAAAGGATAAGAATACACGGCCAATCTCACATTAAGAAGAGAAGACAAGCATAATGAAACCTAACTGCAGACTATACAAACAACAAAACCCAGAAACTTGGTTGCCGATTATTGGTTGACTGGTGAAAATACTATATAAGGTATACGTATGGCAATTTCCAGGTGTCAGACTAATACTGAATAATGTCCACGATTAAACATTGATATGTGATTTTGACTGCACCTTTACCACTACTTTTTAGCAGTCAGGAAGCAACAATGAAAAACGAAGGAAACGCTTATCATGACTGCAGGTGAGGAAAGAATTAACCCAAAGCAAAAAAAAAACCATAGGGAAGAGAACTCTGGATCTGGTTTTAACTTACATCCAAGGCCTTTTCTGCTTCTCTTTCTATCCAAACGATTGCATGATCTGATGTAGCATTGCATGACAAGACAATATGTTCAAATCTTCCCTCAACAGGAATAGCAGTTCTGACTTCTGGAGGATACCTTCCACATCTGTAAATAACACGGCAAAAGACATGTCAGGAACACTACTTGAAAATAGGAACAGAGAAATAAATCAAAATCTGACTGCCGGGGAACAAGTAACTCTTTAAGATATGCATGGTTCTAACCAAAAGATTTGTGTATGCTTCATACTGCAGTTGTCTCCTTCAGATTTTCGATAGCATAAGTTGTCATAGTCCAGACTAACATCAGAAGACAATAACGAACAAAAGGTTTTATATTTTTAAAGAGATTGCTTTGTCTATCAAAAGCAGCATTTTGGCAATTTTCTTTTGAGGTGGGCAGGAGGGATGGAGGCAATTACATATTTACATCCTTTTTAAGTTTTTGCAATTGATTGACATGAACATTGTTTGAAATTCCTGAACATAGAACATGCAATATGCAGCTAAATTTGTTTAAGGAAAATATCTCCAGTTCTCCAAAAGTTCAAATATCAACTTACCTGCAAAATTTTCTCTCTACAATGTGATACATGCGACCAGGTGCATACAACCTCCTTGGATCTCTGAGCTTTCTACCTTCTGGAATGAAGGTATCTCTCAAGCATATAAGAAACATCAAGCAGGGCAAACTGTCCAAAGGATCAAGGCCTGGTATAAGGGATAATAATAACAATTCACTCCTATGACAATAAATCAAAACAGTGAAAGAACTTAAAGGTTTTCTGCATCCTCCAAAAGGTGATAAAGAAACTAACCAGAAGATAGATCTAAATATATCTTCCAACGGGGTGGGTGTTCTTGGTAAGAAATCATCCTGAAAAAGTCAAATGAGATACAGTATAATTAATTCTGTATGCATTCACCTTCATTTCTGCCTAGAGAGCAAAGTCTGACACACTCAGAAGTGCGCTTAAGCTATGCATATCTTTGCATCCTTACACACATAACAGCATGAACAATCATAACTAGACATGCCTGTGAATACATCCAAAAAATGAATGGATAAATTAGCAGTTACATCATGTTATGTGCTTCAAGGTTGGAAGCTAGGAGCATGGCTACCAAAGAAGACAGATTAAGACTAGAGGGAACAATCGGAGGATGATGTCTTTTCTATATATAGAAAACAAGGCCTATTCTTATCTTTGATCCTCAAACAAAACAATAAGCATATATTGCATTATGTTTTGAAATTATGAGAATTCCAGTAAGCTCGAGTCAATAGTGATGAACAAAGAATTTAGCTTGAATGCAACTGAACGTAATTTATCAGGTGGTAAATATAACAAGAGAGAAGATTGGTGGCTGTTATAAGATATAAATGGCTTAACAATGTAAAATAATAGAAGCCATTCTAGGAAGATAATTTGGAACATATACACGATTTTGTTTAAGCAGGCATTAAAAATTCAAGTTTTCATCACCCTTATAAGTTATAATAAATATTTCTTCTTTTCTTCTGCTTGGGGTGTTGTATTTCATTTGGTTTATTATTGTGTCATAAATCCGAGACAGTTCACTCCTTAAATTTACTGTCAAAGGTATTGCATCTAATGTGATTCCCTTTTTAGCATTCAAAGCTGCTTAAAAAATTACACATACTTCCAAAACAATATCATTACCCAAAACCGACAATACATCTGAATGAGTCAGCTCTCACCTGCAACACCACGGAGTGTATAACATCAGCATACTTCACAGCCAAATTCAGTGACATACATCTAGCAGGTGCCACAGCATAACAGCTGACAAGGCTCCGTGGAATTCCCCCTAATCTGTTTCTATGATTCACCACAATCACAGTCAACAGAGCGGCAACTCCAGACCCCAAAGAATGCCCTGCAAAAACCAGCTTATAACTCTTCCCGTTTTCCTCCCAAACCCTTTTTAAAGTCTCAGATTCCTGGTTCAACAGCCAAATTGCTGACATCAATAGCCCATGATGCACATAACCCCCATCAAACATCTGCATTCCTAGCCTATTATCGAGCAACATCTTATAATCACTCTCTTTAACTAAATTTAGCCCCCGAATCGCTAACACAATTTCGCTATGGTCATGATCAAGATAAATGATATAAGGCGGGGCATTGCCTTGGGTTTGCTCATAGGTGACTCTCTTAATAACCCAATCTGGGTTTAGTCGATATCCGCCAGGAGGGGGGTACTTGGGGTTCCTGAGGTCCGGCTCATAGACAGCTAGGACTATTCTGCAGATTCTAGGAACGGGTTCAAATTCCTCAGCAGTGGCAATTGGCCAAGTAGTGCTATCATAGGAACCAATGTAAGTACAACGCTTCCAACCCCACCTCAAACATCCTACTAAAAAAAAACACCCCACCCCACAAGAAACCGACATCGATAATTTGGGATTTTGACACAAGGATTGTTGGAGAATTTCAGTGTAGTTAACAAAATACAAAAATACATATCAATTGAGCCTAACACCAGAAAACTGCTCCACCCCACAAGCAACTACATCAAAAAAGTTGGGATTTTTGGCAAGAGGGCCGGTGGAAAAGTTGAAAGTTAGTCACCGAAGTATCAGTAACTCCATCGAATTTGATCATATATAGCATCCACAGATACAAAGCTGGCTGTTTGACACAATGAGCAAACAGTATTGTCCTAACAGGAAAAGAATCAAATACTCGAGAGACAAACCGAAAACAGTTAATAAAAAGGATAGGAAGAGCTTAATTTTTATGCGTCAGTGAACAAGAAGTTTAATGGCTGGGCATGTGAGGAAATAGCTGGAAGGGAAAAAGGGCGCGGGAAAATGGTGTAGGGGGCACGTGGGGCAGCGGTAGATTAGTGCGTTTTCTTCTCACTTTAGTGCGTGTGTTTTGTGTGTGAATCGCGGTGGCGTAGAGGCGGAGGGAGTTTTGGAGGGTGCTGGTTGTGGAAACAAATAAAAACAAAATTGGGTATCAAATCGGCGGCTTTGAGTTGGCCAGAATTATGGGTTGGGTTTGAAGATGCAAAATTGGCACTGAGAATATGGGGTGGGTGCAGCTTATTAATTGCAAGAGATCGGAAAAGTTTTATGCTGGCACTTGTCTTAGGTGGTAAGGAAGCTTTAATATTAGTTTCCTTTATCAGAGGGGTACTTGCTAGAAATCACAGTGCAGTTGGTGATTAGTGGAGAAGTTAGAGGTAAATTACAAACTTACGGAGAATGACAGAGGGTTTTTATAATTTTTTTCTTTTGGAGAATGACAGGTTACTTAACAAGGACTCAAAATCATACTAATTCATTATGAAGAAAGAACAAGTTTTTAATTTTATAATTCATTCAGAGTTCAGACCGCGTGGCTTCTACATGAATTGACCAGCTGGCCGTGTTTATTGAGGGACTTGTCTTGTTCTTGAAATTTCTTGACTGCGCAATTGGGAAGAAATGAAGCAGCAGTAGTAGTAGTTTATTACTATTAACTTCAGACCTGAATGATTCTTGGTTCAATGTATAGGGGCTTTGCCTGAAATTTCTGCATTATGTTTCTGGAATTTTTGATGCTGAAATTGGGACTTGAATGATTCTTTGTTCCGTGTAAAGGGGCTATGCTTGAAATTTTTGCTTTCTACTTTCTTTCTGGGAACCTTTTTATTGCAAAGGATTTCAATTTAAGGGAAAAGGGGCAAAAACAAAAAGGAAGAGACAAATTTTTGCTTTCTGTTGAAAAAGGGAAAAACAAAAAACACCAAGGAAAAAAAACTAGAAACAAATGATACCTCCCAGCTATACCACAAGGTATATATTTCATCTCTTAAAATTGAAAGAGAGAGTGAAAAAAAAAAAGAGAGAAAAAAAAAAAAAAAAAAGAGGACTTGTTGGCATTTCCTCGCTCGGATGAAGAATCCTTAATTTCTAGAATAATCAACAAGAAGAAAAATGAATTTGCTTCTACATTTCCTTAATGGTCACGTATTTTTAGATTTCCCACTATATAAAAGGCATATTCTTCACCTAAGCCACCTTTCATTTGAACTTTTCCAGCAAAAGCTAATACACAAGTTTGACACGTCGAGGATTCTGGACTCTGGAGGATGGTGATGGAACTAAAAGCGTCTCGATTCTTTATGCCCACCAAAATGGGACGAACGGGGAATAGAATTTCCGAGTGTATTTTAGTACTACTACATCTTTTGTATCTGTCCCAGTCTCTTCCTCCCTACCAAAAACGATGATAGTTTCCGTAGCTTCACATGTTTGTTACATTTGAGGTCATTCAAAATTGCAGGAATTAGATTTTCAAATTCTACGGCGTGTTTCCTAGAACGACATTTCATTGCCAATAATTCATGATTCTTGCTAATGTTCAGATTGCCATTTCTTCCCGAAAATTTTTACATTTTTCGTGAATTCGTTTCTTAATCGTCATTTTATCTCATCGTTATCACAACTTTTTACAAAAAGTCCAAAAAATAGTAATGTACTTAATCTATCTAAGAAATGTAGCAAAAGCGCCAACCATGTTAAGGGCTAAATCAGTAACACCAATACTTCTACAGGGTAGCTCGGCCAGTCATTTAGTCCTCTTTAAAGCATTGACCAGTGCTCGAATCCCATGGTTACCGTGCTTGGAATGGGTTAGGGCATCCTCTCCTGGGTCGTAGGGGAATTAGTTGGATCAAAGGCCCGAATACCCCCTGTGTCATTAAAAAAAAAAAAAAAAGAGTAATACCAACACTTTTTCCTAATAGTAATATTCCATTGTCCCGATAGATGACTTTCAACTTCTGGCATTTGTTTTGGAAATAGACTCTAAAACCTTCCAAAAGGCCATGATTGAAACTATGAACAAGCAAAATACCGTGTCTTCATAGAATATTGCATCATCAAATTGTGCAGGTCAAATCAGTGGACATGGACACGAGCATCTTGATGAATGGCTTGTGCTGCTGTCTACTTCAGGCATCAGATACTTCTAGCCACAAGATAGGTGCACTCAATCATGCATTATAAACACAGGAAAATTGAGTTTCATCAAATGTATTAACTGTTACTAGCTAATCGGTTTTCAAGATTTGGTTCTGGTTCTGCAGGTAGCTTTCACTTGCATTTCGTCTACAAACAAGACTAAGAGAAAATATGATAACATACCACAGACAAAGAATGAGAACAACTATCCAGAGAACTAGTCTTATTTAGTGACAATTGCATCTGTGCGAAGTATTAATTCGCATTTTAAGGTTTTGATAAAGTATTCAAAGCATCTTCATCCTCATCCTGACAGTCCTTTATCTCTATATTTGTCTCCTCCAAGGATTCTTCTTCCTCCGTAGTTGTCACAGCATCAAGTATGTTCATACTGATAGCTCTTTCCAGTGCATCCTTGTGTTCTTCTTCAATAGTCTGCAACCTGTCACATTTTGGGACCTTTGGTGCGGTTGTAGTGGTCTCATCGCCACTCTCTTTCAGTATCTGAAAGTGAAATTGTGTCTACAAATAAGGAAATCTAATGCATTTTCTTCTTTTTATCAGCAGCAGTAATCATAGTCTGTTAATTATTATGACATTCAGTACGGGATTAAGACTTATTGAGGTAGATTCTCGACCCTCGTTCCCCGTCCCCCTCTCCACAATATAAAGAATTGCTGGGCAGTAGCTAGGAATATGATGAAACCTCAAAGAAACAAAGAAAAAGGTCCAATGACATTCCTACGTACTTGCAATGCCTTCTCTGTTTCATTTGTTATCTGAATGATTGCATGGTCTGATGTAGCATTGCAAGACAGCACAATGTGTTCAAATCTTCCATCTACAGGAATGGCCGTTCTAACTTCTGGGGGGTACCTTCCGCACCTGTGGACATAAAATAGTAAAATACCACCATAAGAATTTGGCAAGTATTACATTATCTGTTTTCTTCTAGAAGAACAAAGAAAAAATTTTCGGTTGACTGAATTTCTTGCTTATATTTCATGCTCAAATTGTTCTGGAGTAAAAATAATAGTCGGATATCACTCCATTGTGCCTTCCAACTAATCGTCAGTGGCCATACCTTGAAAAACCTGCCAATCATTTCAGTGTTTGCATGCTTCTGAATCTTTCTTTAAGGAAACATTGCTCTCTTTTTGAAAGCAGAATACTATCGACTCATAAAAGTATGAGAGACTAGGTTACAATCACAAGAAGACTTGAGCTAAAATTTGTGTACCAAATCCTGCCGAAGTAATTTGATCAAGATTACTGATAAAACATCAACGGGTGGCATATCACTAGGAGTAGAACACTGCACAAGTAAGAATTTTGACTTCACCTGCAAAACTTTCTCTCCACAATGTGATATATTCGACCAGGTGCATACAATCTTCTTGGATCTTTAAGCTTCCTATCCTCTGGCATAAAGGTATCGCTCAAGCACAGACAAAACATCAGACATGGCAAGCTGTTGAAACTTGAATGTGTCAAGCCCTGATTTGAAGCTGATAGTTGTAATATTTCACTCTTGTACATGGTAAAATATTGAAGGACACTTCCAAATGAGAAATGTGCAATACGTCTAACTAATGTCATGAATTAGTGACAACTAACCAGAAGATGGATTTAGCTATATCTTCCAGTGGGGTAGGAGTTCTAGGCAAGAAATCATCCTGGAAAATATCAAGTATAGACTGTCATGGAATAGTTAATTCATCCAAGTTAACTCCCAGATAAGAATCTGTAGATAACAATAAAAAGGTATGGCTCAATCTTTTATACAGCTCAATAACAACAGTGTATTCTTGTAATGCCGAGACATGCAACTCATAATTTGGTCTTGAAACTCACCTGCAAGACAATGGAATGTATAACATTGGCATACTTCACTGCCAAGTTCAGTGACATACACCGTGCAGGTGCCACTGCAAAACACCTAATATTGCTCCGCGGAATCCCCCCTATTTGATCCCCATGATTCACTGCAATTACTGTCAGCAGAGCAGCAATGCCAGCTCCCAATGAGTGGCCAGCAAAAACCATATTGTAGTTCTTCCCACTTTCCATCCAAAGCATCTTTAAAGTCTCAGACTCTCGACTCAGGATCCAAGTTGCTGACTTCAATAGACCATGATGCACGTAGCCTCCATCAAACATCTGCTTCCCCAGATTATTATCCCAAAGTATCTTATAATGGCTCTCTTTATACAAGTTAAGGCCACGAATTGCTAGAACAATTTCGCGGTTCTCGTGATCAGAGTAAATAATGTAAGGTGGTGAATGGCCTTGTGTTTCTTCATAGGTTACACGTTTGAGGATGTTGTCATAATTAACCCGATAATGGTTGGATGGAGGGTACTGAGGATGGTCAGGGTCGGGCTCATACACTGCAAGGATTACGCGGCAGATTCTGTGGATAGGTTCAAATTCTTCCATGGTGGCGATAGGCCATGCCTCGCTATCATCTGAACCAATGTAGGAGCACCGTTTCCACGCCCAGCGGATGCATCCAATGACTACTACACATCCCACCCCACAAGCAATTGACATTTATATGCTACAATCTTACAATATGCAGAATTCTGAATTTTCTTGTTAACAAACTGAGAATGCCAGGAAAACAATTATACACATTGCCGGTTGGATATAATGAAATGATCTGTGACTTGTCTGCATTTTCAAAAATTGAAAAAAGAAAAGGGCTATGCTAATGGAAAACACTTTGCAACTGTACTGGAAGATCAGATGGAAGGTGGTGGAGATCAGTTGCCGAATGATGAAATGGTGACCCCAAAAAAAAAATTTTTTTGATTAAAGCGAAAGAAAGGTATCATAGTGGGTTGGCAGGAGCTTTACATGGCGTAATGAACAATAAATTATTCATAGCTTCTGTTGAAACTGCTGTGGTTCTATTTCTGGTTCTTGTCTTCGTACTTTAACATGGTATCTAGAGTAGTATAAGCTTCCTGGGAATTTATCTTCGATAAGTAAGAATTTATTAATACCCAAGAACCAAAATAATGTACAAAATATGTCTCAAATCAACAACTCTAATTTACACAACTTATATCCGATGCTAATCTCACAACAGTTTGAGATACTTTGTTTATCTCTTGGATTAAAGAACTGAATTACTCTGAATGGCTTGATGTTCCTAAAATATTTTGCTTTGATCCCCCAACATCTACACTGGATCGATCATTCATGTTCCTCCATGTTTAGTAGTATTTAAATACAAACAACTCTAAAGAAATTTATCAAAAGCAAAAGCAGATTAAAACCGCTTTAACTTTAAAGCATCTTCTAGAAAAATCACACGCGAATCTTTTTCATCTCTTAAAAGAATTTTTGTTTTTCACTTTTACCTTGGAGGCAAGCAAGAAAAGCTAGTCAAGGACCATGTAGTAGTTTTCTCTCAAAATTAGAGGTGCTGTCGGGTCGAGTCGAGCTCGACTCGAGGCAAAATAACTAAGCTCGAGCTCGTCAAGTTTTTAAAATTTAAGCTCAAGCTCGAGCTCGACATCAATTTATGGAACTCGAGCTCGAACTCAAGCTCGAGTTTAATTAAATGTAATTAATTCAAATCAAGTTCAATCGAGCTTATTCGAGCTCAATCAAGCCTAATCAAGCTCAAGTAATAAAATTTAATATTTTATATATAATTTTAAATAAAGGATATTATTGATATTTTACAATAATAAAAATTAAAATATATATTATAAAAAGCTCGATAGAGCTCGTCGAGCTCTCGAGTATTATATTTCCAAGCTCGAACTCGAGCTCGATAGCTCTAACGAGCAGCTCGAACTCGAGCTCGAGCTTGGTCAACCGAGCTCGAGCTGCTGACCAAGTAGCTTGTGAGCTCGAGCCGAGCTACTTGGTTCAGCTCCAGCCCTACTCAAAATTGGAGCAGTCCCTTAAAGATTCACATCAGAAGTAAGCTTCTTTCCTGCTTAGTAATTAGTATCCTCTGTGATATTTCTGGACATCGTGCTTCTTCTACACATGGGAGTAGAAACGCTTCCATATGGTTACAATAAAAAGCAAGTAACCAGGAAGCTATTAGCATATACTAGTTACATGGATTCAATAAATTAGTCTTACCTAATAGAAAAGCCGCAGCAAGCCCTCAACTGGCTTGAAAACCTAATTAGAATAGCTGTTCTGACTGTCAGACTATGTTAAAGTAAGTTGGCCAACCGTTGAAGGAGGATATACCAACTACTAAACTTACAAATATAAGCTTCCATACACTCTGATCAGAACCCTCTGAAGATTACACCATATGGATCTTTTGCCCATATTGAAATTAATCACCTACTATCTCCAAACTTAGAGAACTGGGCATGACTTGTAAGGCATTGTACAGGCTTCGGAGATGCTATAAATTGTCTCAGCAGTTGATAATACCTAAACAGTGGAACAATAAGCAGAGAGTGAATTATGGAGTTTCAGGGACAAGTGTGTATAGTGTTGATGTTCACAGTTTTAGCAGCTGTGCCAGCAGCTGCATCCTTGGTCACATTTGTTTTTGGTGATTCCTTGACAGATGTTGGGAATAACAACTTCTTTCAGCTCTCTCTAGCAAAAGCAAATTACCCTTTCTATGGCATTGATTTCAGTGGTGGAAAAGCTACTGGAAGATTCACAAATGGGAGGACGATTGGTGATATAATATGTAATTAGTTGTTCTACGTTTAAACTGATATAAATCATGTAAAGAATCCAATTTATTAGACAATTTTAGCTGTGCATTATGTGATCATTTCTGCTGTATGGTTAAAACTGCAGCCGCAAAGCTAGGAATTCCATCACCTCCGGCATATCTTTCAATATCGCCAACTGATGATGCAATCCTAAAAGGTGTAAACTATGCGTCTGGTGGAGCTGGAATTCTCAATGACACCGGCCTGTACTTCGTAATCTCCATTCCCTTGGTTTTGTTCTTATCGTTAGCATGTCTGAAACAAATTTCTGCAGAATAACTAGAGATGTTTATGCTTAACTAACTTTTCTTGTTGTGGACATTCATTCACTGGTCACACAATAGATTGAGAGATTAACCTTTGATGATCAAATCAATTGCTTCAACAAGACCAAGGTAGCAATCAAGGACAAGATTGGAGCAGAAGCGGCAAACAAGCTCTGCAATGAGGCCATGTACTTCATTGGACTCGGTACCTTCATATCCTAAAACACAAATTTTCCCCGTCAAATTTGACACACCTTCATCTGCCCTTAATCCTTATACGTCATTAACACCCCATGTATCAAAAGCAAATGTTGTTATGTTCATGATGGAATCAATGACTCAGATGTAGGAACATATGATTCTTTTCCTTTGTCATTGCATTTGAGGTGATAGTTCCTGCTTTTCCTCATCTCTTGCCAATTTTCCAGGGAGCAATGACTATGTAAACAATTTCCTTCAGCCATTCTTAGCAGATGGTGAGCAGTACACGCATGATGAGTTTGTCGAACTTTTAGTCTCGACTTTAGGCGAACAACTCACTGTGAGTAACTCTACTCATCCTATCTAGTATCTGTACGTGGTTAAAAGTATCATATCAGATGTTTCCTGACGAGCTGCGAGACTTGTAATTCTTGGACCAGAGGCTTTACCAACTGGGGGCAAGAAAGATGGTTTTCAATGGCCTAGCACCACTTGGCTGCATTCCATCCCAGAGGGCGAAATCAAAGCAGCGAATCTGCTTGAAGCAAGTGAATCAATGGGTGCAAGAATTCAACTCAAAAGCACAAGAGTTGGTAACTGATCTGAATGGGCAACTCCCATCTGCCCAGATAGCCTTTGCAGATACCTATCAACATGTTCTGGATTTAATTGAGAACCCGACTGCCTATGGTAATTCTTCCTCAAAATTCCTAGCGCTCTTTATCCCCAAGTTATTCTAATTATTCTGAGTTTAATTTTTTTTCCACACTTTTTTGGTTCGTTTAGGATTTAATGTCTCCAACACTTCATGTTGCAATGTGGATACAAAACTCGGAGGGCTTTGCTTGCCCAACTCCAAAGTGTGCACAAACCGTGCAGATTATGTATTCTGGGATGCTTTCCATCCCACGGATGCAGCAAATGAAGTGCTTGGAGATCGCTTCTTCAACTCCTTGTTTGCGAATAAAGCTCCTGCCCCTGCCCCTGCCCCTGCTCCACAGCCTTCTCATTGACCTTCTGGGCCGAAAACAACATATTTAGTCACATAATGTAACTAGGCAGTTGCCTATTATTAAAAGTGATATAGCCTATTAATTGAAAGCAATATCCAGGAAGCACAGCAGCAGAACAAAGGACGCTGCAAGAGCAAAACTTGATTGTATTAATGTCAGAAGCCAATTACAGTCTTGCTGGTAATATATGTCATACAAAATTTTGAGCAGGATAAATTTGATTGTACTTCTATTCTTTCGTGCTAATCCCTTTGCTGATCAAATCTGATCATATTAAACAACTTCAATCATAACTTAAAGCTGAGATGCTTAATCAAAAAAAAGAAAAGAAAAAAATTAAAAGCTGAGATAATACGACGAGAACAAAGATTCCCAAAACAGGCCATATGTGATGAACAAACATTTCCAGGATTCATACGCAGCTCATTCTAAATGAAGCTTAGCGCACGTCTAGCAGATTCAAGTGTGTTGAATAGAAGCATTGCAACTGTCATAGGGCCAACTCCTCCAGGGACAGGAGTGACTGCCGAAGCTACCTTCACAGCTTCTTCATAGCAAACGTCTCCAATAAGCCGATAACCATTTTCACAGCTGGGATCTTCAATTGGATTTGTTCCAACATCAATAACAATTGCCCCAGGCTTTATCCAACTTCCACGGACTACATTGGGCACTCCAGCAGCTGCAACAAGAATATCAGCTTCACGGGCAATATTTTCTGGGTTCTTGGTGAAGGGGTGCACGATACTCACTGTGGCATGATATCTCTGCAACAGCAAGGATGCTGGTAACCCAACAATATTGCTCCTCCCTATCACCACAGCTCTCTTTCCCATTATTTCTACATCAGATCTCAGCAATAACTCAACACACCCTTTTGGTGTGCATGGGATGAACAGGGGTTCTCTCCCATGCATAGCTAAATTACCCATGTTCAGAGGGTGGACGCCATCCACATCCTTCTCAAGTCTTATTGCATCCAAAATTCTCCCCTCATCCAAATGTCGAGGCAAAGGAAGCTGCACAAGAATACCATGAATAGATGAATCCTTATTAAAGCCAGTCAATGCATTCAAAATTTCATCTTCTGTACAGTTGTCAGGCAATTCAGTCAGTACAAACTTAATTCCAACCTCCTCACAGGCAGCTATTTTGTTTCGAACATAAACCTGAGAATCTCTTCTCTGACCAACCACTATTACAGCCAATCCCGGTACTTCACCAATAGAAGCCTTCATCCTACTAACTTCAGTTGCTATTCCAAATCTAATTTCCTCAGCAACCAACAATCCATCTATTCTTCTACCCATATTTCTGTTGAAACTAGCTTGGAAAGAGTGAAAATCAGAACAGACAATATTTGAATCCCATATGTCAGGAATATCAAGAGAAACAAGGGAAGGAGATTTCAAACTACGATAGGCATGATCAGTCTTCAATGTACATAACACCCTGATCCCAGATGGCAAACAATTCCTTCTTCTCAACCATCTTTCCCCAGCAATGGTCACACTTAGCATCCTTCTCCACATCATTCTGGCCTCTTATGTCTCTTTTATATATCATTTCCTTCAAAAACAAATGCACATGTCTCTCACACAGCTTACCATTGCATTATGAGAATAGTCCTTATCAAAGGCATGTCTCAGACCCTTGCATATTATTAAGTCCGATCTCCAAATTCATATCCTGCGCTGGAATGCAGAAAGCATAAATTTTCTAACTCATGATAGTTTTCATCAGAAAAAAATAATGATGCCAAAAATTCGTTCACTTTCACTAATCTGATTAATGGGAAACCAGTAAAACTTTACGCTAATTCTTTGTCCTCTATAATTGATTATCATACAATTTTTTGTCTTGCTTATTTTTTCTTGAGAATTTGATAAATGATTTGTCATTACTCAATCTTAGCAAAAGGCAAAGAATTAAGATAAAGAAGAGATATCCCTTTTCAATTCAGCTGCTTTGGAACAGAAAATTCGATCAAAATAGTCACTGCATCACAAATAATTGGTGAAGGAATCAAGAGGAGCTAAAACCAATGACCGGATTAAATTTGATAGCTCTCAGAAAAAGGCCAAAGTTTTCCACATGAGAGATAACTAGAGGAGGAAGGCAAAAAGAAGCCCTCAAAGATTTAACCCAAAGGAAGAATCTTTCCTCACATTCCCTAATCTTAAAACTGCAATATCAGCAAAAAGCCTTCAACTTTTACCCTAGAGCAAAGCCTCATCAAGCCATCACTAATATGCACCCACAAAATTAGTTTAAAAATGAGGAAAAAATAAGGATTCTTCCTTCTTAAAATTGAAATCCAAGAGCGCTAAATTTGCCAGCCCCCATAGTCTTCTCTTTTTCGGTGTGGTTAAAGCAAATCAATCATCATTGAGCATATCAAAAAAATCACAAATCAAGAAATAATTAAATTCATAGAACAAACACATTCAAGAAATGTGGGACCTACGAGAAAACGCAAAAATCAACGGGGTGGAAATTGGAATCTGCGTGTCCATAAGTACCGAGAGAAGTAGAGAGTTAATTTTGCATCTTTTCGTATTTCCTCTGTTATTTTTGTATTGAAACAGAGCAAATCATAGTGGATGCTTTTTTCATTAATGTGATAAAAGCTCCAATTTTCTAGGACCCTTAAATCTGAAAGAGAAGAGAACTTTTGTTGACGGAGAAACTGAAGAAAGGAACAAAAAACAATTTTTTTTTTTTGAGCTGAGGTAGTGAAGTGCAGAAGTGCTAGAAAGTAGAAGCTTTGGTCAGTTTATATAGGACTAGGGTTTCAAATTGCAATAGAGTTCTTTTCTTTTATGGGCCTGGTGCGCTATCTTGCCCGAAAATAGATTTCAGCCCGCTATGACTGGTCTACAGTCTTTAATTCTTTTTCTCAGAAAAGTAGTACTAGTTCCTTTGATGAAAGTGAAACACTTGCTACTAGATTAATGATTTTCTTTTAATTTTTGAAACTTGAGACTTGGAGATGATTGTTGCAGGGGGAAATAAAAATGTCATTATTCAAATAGGGATAATATCAGAAACCTCCCCTGAAGTTATTCTGAATATCGCCTAAAGTTTTAAAAATATCACTTACCTCCCTTACTTTTGTTATTTATGTAACAAAATTTTTTAAAACCCTAAATTATCCTTCTACTTGCTAAATAAAAATGCTCCTAGATCACTTTGTTTTTTTTGCAAGAAAATCATCATTTAAAAAATAATTTCTAATAGTACTACCACATCATAATGCTATAGTTCATAAAAATATATATTTGAAAAATAAAAAAGATATTTGCAAAGAAATACAGTTGACTAATTTAACTCTACATGCTCAAAATCGATTTCTTATGAACTTTCTATTTTTTCCAACTTATTATCAACTTGTGCCCAAACCTTTAAATTGTACTAATCATTATAAAAAATAACTCAAAATAAGCAAATAAATCATACTCCACTCTATCACAATTATAAGAAGTAAAAGATAACAAAATTCAATTTATTATAATTTATAAATAGAAAATTGTATAGTCATCCAAAAAATGAGTAAGAGAGAATATTGGAGAAAAGGGAAAGAGAAGAAAGTGACTTTTGTTTCTTTTTTTTTTTTAATGTTTAGCTCCATTTTATTTGATATGTGAATTATGTTTCAAGCGAGGGTGAATACAGTCCTTTTGTAATTACTAAAGGAGTTAAGTGATATTTTTAAAACTTTAGAGGTGTCAAATAATATTAAGAGAAACCTCAAAAAAGGTATGATATTATCCCAATCCACCAGTATGTCAAATGCACGTAATATAATCCAAAGGGGGCATATCATTTGAATTGCTTGTATCAAAATTATTTTGGGTACAATGGGTCTTATATGCTTGAAATCAATATCTGACCTACTAAATCAAGAGCTGGAACCTTTTCCTACAGACTACAGTTACCACTTGAATTCTGATGATGCAGTTCAAAACCGGTTTTTGGTTCAATCCGGTTACTGTTGGTTCAAAATGGAACCATGGCTGCCTCTAAGCCTATAAGTTGACAGGAAAACCTGACAAAAATCAATATTGAAAAAACCAAATATAACAAGAATGGATACGACCAGAATGAATAGAACAAGAATAAAATGATATTTTCAGCTTATTCTGAACTTGGGAGCTATGGCCAATGGAACCAATTTCATTACACATCCTAAATTTCCTATTGCCTAGAAACACCAAGAATAACTGAGATGTCCTTTTTCAACTGAGATTTTTCACCCCGTTGCCTCATATTGTACAAAAAATTTCCCCTGCCAAAGGCCATCGTCATATTATATATCCTTTCCCGTTCACCTTCTTGTAATGTTGAAGGCTGTACAATTTTTTACCCAACAAAATACACAATTCAGATCAAAATTGTTCACAGCAATCGCGAGTACAGCGGCAAAAACCTGATACGGGAACTCTGCCATCTCAAAGCGATGATCATAGTCGAATGCATTTATCAGACTACAACAGAAGTGCACTGGCAATTGAAACCACCACTATCATGAAGTATGCTGCCGAAACAGGATTGCATTGCTGGGCAGGAGAACCTGAGCTCTTGGAACTCATAGCTGGCGCCGTGCTGTTCAGAAACGTCGCATTTTTGTCACTACTGCAAAACAGAAAAAGTAGAGACTTCGCATCATTTATGATCTAAAGAATGCGCGAATGGCAGAACTACGTAAAACCACTCTATAGCAGTTAATGAGCTCTACTTAGAGAATGAAATTACCTTCCCAGAAATAGGCATGAACCATGACCTGCAAAAAAAACAAAAGGATGATAGTACGATTAGTCGTGCAAATCACATCCCAAGCCATGTGTGATTAAGCTTGATGTAGAAGAGAATAAGTGAACATGTGGTGTGTTCATTACTTGGATTTGTAGTGGTGATTGCAGCTACTCCATTGAAATCACAAGCCAGAGGAGCCTTCCCATTTTTCTGGTAATAAGCATCAAATGCATAAGTTGCATGTGCAGAAACAGTGTCAGGTTCATAGCATGGTTGTCCCTGCAAAAGTGGAGAACAATCCACCTTGCCAGGTCCACACGCCCAATCAAGAGCAGCCTGCAGCATTTTGGAGTCTGCACTATCTTTTGCAGCACAGTACGTCTGGTTTGTGGTATCATTAGCCAATACAGATCCCGATCCAGTCAAGCGCAAAATATATATGGGCACGCCATTACCATCAAATAGTCCCCAATTCTTTTCTGACAGTGGTCCGGGTCTTGTGTCTTCATTGTAAAGCTCATAAATGTAAGCACTAACAGCAATTCCAGGGTGTTTAGGAGTTCCAGTTTTATTCAGGACATGTCTTATTAGATTGCTGTTGTAGGTGTTGGCATTTTCTATTGTGGCATCTGGCTCATGGGAGTCGCCTTTCGATGGCCAACCTGACTCAGTCACTAGAACAGGAATGTTGGTGAAGTTAAGTGATGCCATTGCAAAGAAAGCAGCATCAACCATCGCATCAAAGACATTGGTGTAGTGAAGGAGTGTGTTGGCATCAACAACTTCTCTGTTTGCAGGAAGGGGCTTGAAGAGCGCATAATCCAATGGAATGACACCATTAGACTGCATATAATCGTAGTAAGGATATACATTTAGCATGAAATACGATCCCGTGGATTGCAAGAAACTAAGCATGGGGACTAGAACTCTGTTCAAAGAGTGATTAAAGAAGGCTTGAGACGGGGGAAATGGATCGAGGATAATGGAAGAAGGAAGAGGTGTTGAAACTTTGATTTGCCTGTCAAGATTTGATGCTACGAGAGCTGACTGAATGAACCTGAGGGCATTGACAAGTATAGGTGCTGCATTGGGAAGAGAGGTAAAAACTTCTGAGCCAACGCAAACTGTAGTAATATTGGTAGCTGGGTAGTGTGACACAACATTTTGTGAGACCCAATTAGCTGCAGTTGAATTGGACTGGCCTATTGCTAGGAGTTGTTCATTTGGAACGGAGACAGCAACTTTAATTCCTGTATTGGCAAGCGCAAGAAGCATTCCACGATCCGCATTGTATAGCCTAACATATCTGATTTGCTGCTTTTTAAGTAGGGCTACTACTTGAGTTGGGTCTGGCATGTCCGAGAGGTCTGTCCCAATATTCACACCAATAAAGGCTTCTACATTGCAGAGATAAATGTCGTAAGAACAAAATTTCGAGACTTCTTCTGTCAATATAAACCTGTTTCTCTCGCACTTGTTGGCATCTATTAGTACCATATGAAGATGCAAGTAACTACTCAAAATGATGCCACTGGAATCTACTGTTCAGTTTTCCCTACTTTAACTAACTTGAGAGAAATTAAGTTGCTTTACTTGGTCAGGTTAGTGAGCCAACTCTAGTGCAAAAGTACTACCAAATTTCGTATCACATGAAAATCTGTACCAGCTGAGGCGATTGCAGAAACTGAAGCCGCATATTCAACTGACTCAACACCAAATGTATAGCAGAGCATGGAGAGGGAATTTCAAGATTAGAATCTTAATTTGATGCTATAATTCAATCAGATAGCAGCATTGGAACTTTCAACATTAGCATCCATTCTATTTATTTGGATGAGTCATTAGGGTGTGTAATATGTTATGTGAGTAGCAGTACTCTGTGAAACTATCAAAGCTTCAATGATAAGATGTCCGGCAAAAATAGCATTTTTTTGCCATTTTAAAAGGAGGAAATGAAAAGGCAATGAATGACAGCTCTTTAAATATGGACCATTGAAGATAAACTCCAAGAGGGATATGTAGTCCCACCAGCCTCCCATTTATTTTCTCCTACTAAGACCCAACTAACTAAGCTTCCGAGGGACAAAGACAAATTGAAGAGAGTGATAAACTTTACTTTAAGAAGAATGCAGCCCCACCCACCATGTCAGGAACATGGTTTTATACATTAATTAAGTAGCTAGCATAGACAACTAAATCACATGACAATGATAGTATTATTTATTCATGCATCGTTGTTCACAGGTCGAATGAGCATTCAGTAGAGGAATTTGGGATCTTAAAGATCTGCACGAACCACTTAATAAGAAAGCTAAAAGTGACAACTTGACAAGCAAGAGAAGAACTTAATAGCAAGCAAAGTACTGCACTGCATACATTGAGGAGAAGCAAGGGCAGACGGGTATGATGAAGGCCTTACCTTCATCAGCAGAAGCAGCTGATACTACAACCAAAAGCAGAAGAAACAGCAGTGCCATAGCAGCTTTATTCAAATCCCACTTGAGAAGGTGCAGCAAAACTCCAGAAGGTTGAAGAAGGAGAGAACAGGGGAGACGATGAGGAAGGAGGATACGGTGGTTTTTGTGAAATGAGACAAAGATCAAGAAAAAGAAAGAGTGGGACAATGCTGAAGTAAATGGGTATTTAAGAAGAAAGAAAGAGAGAGAAGAGCAAATGGATTCTCATTCTGCATCAATCACGTTAAACTCTTGTCAGATTGATCTAACGGCTAATGATTCATCCTCTTTGACACGATCCCTTCTCTTTTCTACCAAGTGAATATGTACCATATTCTGTTTTACAGATACTACGAAGAATACAGTAGCCCGACAAGTAATTAGATATTTTACATACATTTATACCTTATTATTATTAGTCTAACTTACTATTGCTTCGAAAAAAAGGAGAAAAAAAAATTACTACGTTAGGATGGTGTCAAAGTTTTTGCTTGCGAAAATTCAGATTATTTCGGACGGACTTTCAAGAAAAACTTTACAGTGAACTTTTTTCTGATAAATGTATTTATAAAAATAGTAGGAGCTTAGAGAACGTTTCAAAAATTTTTCATAAACATGTTTATTCAAATATAAAAGGAGCTTATATTTGGGCTTCTCAAGGTTAAAACATGTTACTTTTTCCACTACTAAACACTACTGGCTACCATTGGAACAGCCCTTGGTATTACAATTAAACAATAAAATAAATTTTATCTAATTCATTGGGAAATGACCCCATTTAGCTTTACTGGTATTTTTAACCAAGTCAGTCACAGTCTACGGTGAAGGCTGTGAAGTGTGCAGTATGGGACTATGGGGGACTGGGGAGTAGTCTTGTCTTGATTCTTGAAACGAACGAACCAAAGCAAAGCAAAGCAAAGCAACTTTTGTTGGTAGCCGTTGCGAGTTTATGAATCCTCGCATTTCAGGCTTCAGGTTTCTACTTTCTATTGGGGGTTTTGTTTTTTGTGTTTATCCGTGCATGTAGATGTGGACAACTGGGCATAGATTTAACTGAGAGAGTAGGGCCGAAAGTACAAAGAAAGGCCAGTGATTGCTGAGGCTGAGGTTGTTGTCTTCCAAAGAGGTAAACACCTTACAGCTGGTTTCAACGGTCATATGCTTTGTTTTTTGACGAGCGTCACATTCTTGAATCTGCATCCAGCGTCAAGTCCGTTTTACTTTGACTGCTTCGGTAAATAGTTCTGCTGAGGCCTGAGAGGCTACTGGATTTGGAGCTTGAGACCTGAGAGCTGTGCACGATGCAGAATTGCAGACTCTGCCAATACCAATCCAATTAAGGTCGCACAGTTAGTCGATAAGGAGTAATTCAGAAGCTATATATATATTGTCGCTGCGCCCGTTCTTAAACAATGCAAAACATTTCTTGAATAAGTAGTAATCCCTTTATTTTACACTATTTGCCATATTGTATCGTAGTATCTAAGGGGTTTGGGAGAGAAAAGGTTAATAATAGATATAATTGGTATGGTTGTTTTAATTTTTCTAATGATTTGACTTACATTTACATAATTTTATTATATTTTATAACGAGCAACAAAAATCACATGAGCATACAGTAAATTATAAAATATAATAAAATCATATCAGTGTATACTGATTCACTAAAAAAAAAAAAGTATAACAATAGTATCAATTGTGCTTAATGTTAATCGTACCTACTTCATTCCCATTACTAAGTATGTTACATTCAACTAGTATCTATTTGGATTTGTAAAAATTTTGTTTGTGATAGAGTAGCAAATTGGCGAGAAATATATAAGAAAATCGCAAGTACTCGTTTTGCTATATTTTTATGATCAATTAGAATGCTCATTTACGCTTCAAAGTGATTTTTTTTAAATGTCTTTTCATTGTTACAATTACGTTATCCCGTATTTTGGAATAAATTGTCCATGAGCTATCAATTAGATAAAATGACAACTATCACATTAAAATATGATAGAATATGGATGCAACACCAAAAAGTGTAACATAGGATCCAAAAACCCCAATTCGAACGATGACATTAGTTGATTTTTCATGTCGCGCATATCTAGCTTGTCATGAACTCTTTGATTGAAATTTAGATATGAGTAAATTTTGACCCACTGATTTTTTTATTTTTTTTGTTTGCAAAGTTACACATTATGGTCTTGTTCTTCGTTATAATTATTCTAAAGCTGAAAGGGTCAAATCAAAATGACAAATTTGTTTGTCCTTTTATGGTAACTTCCAAATTTGATGTGACGTAGAGGGGACCAAGTTAAGTTTGGGCCTGTTGTTCAGGTTTGGGAGCCCATTAATTTGGAGCTCGATCCCGGACACGTACGGCTTTGTTGGGATATCATATTATTTTAAATAATATTTTATTTATATTATAAACATATTTTTTAATTTATTTTTTTATATTTTTAATTATTTTTTAATTTCACATATATCACATTACAAAAATGTTAAAGTAATTATTTCAAATAATCCTACTCTATCCAAACAAATCATCATTTTATTGGGTGCTAAACGTAAAAGATGAAATTGTGTTTGTGGCCAGATTCGGGAATCAAAATAAAAAGAAAATTAGTTGACATGTAATTCAGAATAGTTTGTGAAAATTTAATTGCAATTGATCAAGTTGAGGCAAAATTACACTAAACCCCTCTGCAGTTAGGTGTAAGTCCACTTTGCCCCCTAAATTTTCAAAAACCATTTTGCCTCCCATGACTATGGGGAAACTTGGTAGTTTCTGTTTACTTCCAATAGTATGATCTATGACTGCATTGTTCTGGAATGTTGCTCCTTTAATTTAATTTGATTTTATTTGTCACGAATTGCCAATAAAAATTTGCACTAGTTTCACTTTACACCTTTGAACTTGCATCATATTTTCATTTTACACCCTAAATTTCAATCTTATACACTTTGTATCCTAGTTTTTCGTCTTTGCCCTCTTAAGTCCAATTAATAACAATTCACAAGTACGGCTCAATCATGTGCACAACCATGTTAACAAAAACTAGCTGAATAGAGGACCATGTGCACAAGTACGGCTCAATCATTCTGTTAGGTGATTGTGTATTTACCATTATCTTACGATTTCTATGAATCATGCAAAAAAACATGTTTTGTGCAGAGTCATCTCTTTTGTTAATTTTGCTAAATTTATTATAAATTAGATTCAAATGGGATAAAATTGAGACATAAAGATATATAGTGTCTAAAATTAAAATATTTAATGTACAATGTGAGAATGAGATGCAAGTTTTGGAGTTCAAAATAGAGCTAGTCCAAAAAGTTATAATAGAATACATGTTCAACAAACACAATCTTGAAGGGTTGTTTTGATTATGCATTTTATACACAAATACATCATTCTATGGGTGTAAACGAGTATAGTCAATTCAAATATTATAGTGTTTAAACTTATTTGATTATTTTAATTAATTTAAAATTTTGTTTAATTTTGATTTGTTATTTGTCGACTCGAATTTGAATAAACTTTTTATCAAATTTGAAAGGATCAAATTATCCGGTTAGTCACCAAACTTTTGCAATCGTCAAGTTTTGCTCACTCAACTATTAAAAGTCTAGTGAAAAAAAATGTGCCGCTGGTGAAAAAAAAAACTATTAAAAGTCTGGTTTTGGCCATTAAAATGTATCAAGTTAAGACGCGAGACTATTCTGTTAAATTTAACTGTTAAGTTCATCGATCTATCTGTTCCCACGATTTTCAAGACAAAAGGCAAGGTCAAATTAGCATTCAATGCTTCTCACAAAAATTGTCGCTCTTCTTCCTCCCTCTCCTCAAATCTTCGCCAGACGCTTTTCATCCACTGTAGACATCACTCATCCAATGCCACCAGTAGATTTTCGAGCGTCAAATTCTTCGCTGTGCCTGCAAATGCCAAGACCACCATCCCAGATGAGACAGAGGAAGCATCCCAGTCTCACTATGTTCACTCCTCAACATCCACCGCTACCCGCAGCAGTGAGTGATTCCCTCAAAAAGTATTTTTTGTAAGACTCCACTTTGGCATGGTAACACTCGTATATTTGCTAACTGAATCCTAGTGAGTGGTAACCAAGAAAATCTCTTAAAAAAATATATAACATACAAAATAACCATAAATCTAAACCGAGTCTCTACCGGGAAGAGAAGAAAAAAAAAAGTTCTATACCAAGCAAATGCTTTGACTCGTTGACTAATCTTACAATCCTACTAGTCTACTACTATCACACATTTTACTGCTGCCACTATCCACTCTTGAGTGACTGCTAGTCCGAGTCGCACAAACTCAGTCAGGATCAACAAAATGTCTGCCACTACAACCAAGGTCTCCAACTTCTCCGATCTGATCCAATGCGTCACCGCCAACTGCTTATTCAACCCCCTCGGCTGCATCTACCATGCCGAAGATGCCTCTGTTCTTCACTCCCCCGACGATGCCAACTTCAAAACTCAAGAAGATGAAGAACAAGACGTGGACAAAGAAGACGATGACCGCTACGATGTGGGTGACGAAGGAGATTCGCTGAAGAATTGGGATGTGAAAAGAAACAACAGCAAAGGGGACCGAAATTGTGACTTGAGAAATGAGAGTTATCCAAATGGAAATGTTGATTGGCGAAGTGTTCCTAAATTGACCATGCATTTTGTCTTGGAAATCGCGCGGACAGATCGATCGACAAACTTAACGACTAAATCTAACGGAATGGTCTCGCGCCTTAACTTTATATGTTTTAGTGGCCAAAACCAGACTTTTAATATTTAAATGATCAAACTTGACGATTGCAAAAGTTTAGTGACCAATCGAATAATTTGCTCATTTGAAAGTCATCAACTATAAAATATTATTTAAATTTGACTTACTTATTGACGAATCAAATTCAAACAAACTCTTACCAACTCGAGCCTGATTCGAATATGAAATTGTTTAGTTCATCCTTCAACCGTGTATCATTCTTATCATGTTTTCTAAACTAATTTTGCCACTCAAATGCTTAACCAAAAAGTGTCGTATGCAACTTTTTCCAACTCTAGGACACAAAAAACGCTTACGAGTACTGACAATGTACGTTGCAAGCTTTTGTGCACATGCTAAAAATAACCGAATTTACTTGACAAGGAGTGGTGTAGTCTGTAGTGCAACCCGATTGTGAGGAGATTTTCTAGTCATTTATTTAAAAAAAAAAAAAGAGAACATTAAATTTGATGGTTATCTCCAAGCAATTTGTTCGCATTAATATAACTTTGTTTCGACTTGGTGAATACTTAACAAGAGTTGATTTACAAACGGATAATTCTACACTAAATCACAAATAGTTTATACGATAGATATAAATTAAAAGATAATCCATCTAATTTTGATTTTTATAAATTTTTATATTTATGTCTATCATCTAATAATATCGTATTTTTAAATTTTTTTAATAAACTTGACACAATCTCCCCAACAAAATTATAAAAAATGATTAATAAAGCAATAAAACCTATGCTAGTATTACATAAGTAGAGAAGACAGAAAAAATTGGCTCAGTCATTATTATTCTACTCTACCTTATGCTAGTAAATTCCATTAAATATCAAAAAAAGAAAAAAAGGGAGGGAGAGTGAGAGTGAGAGAGAGAATAGAACAGGGCCTATAAATTGGCATAGACCGTCGGCTACAATTGGATGAAAAAGAAAAGGGTAAAGGAAAAGATAATAGCCCTGGGACTCTTATAATCAGCTCGAAACTGCCATGGCTCCACCTCCCAATTGAAAGGAACAGTAACTAGTAGAGAAAGAGACCTCTGTCCTTACCTTCTCCAATGGCGCGCAAACATTTCATAATCAAACACAAGAAAATTGCCGTAGGTACTCTCGGGAAAGCCAATGGTACTACTCATTTATCCTCTTGGATGACCTAAGATTGAATATGTACATTTACTAAGAACCCTAGTTTGATGAAATTCATCAACTTTTCTGTTTAATTTGATGCAGAAGTCGTGGCCTTGGAGGGTAAATGAATAAAGTATTGATTTTGAGAGCTATCCCTTAGAAAATATGGGTGAATTGCGTACGAGTCAGGTTCGGGATTCCGGTTTGTGGTCCGAAGAGCACGACCGGTTGCCGTTGAAGCAGCGGTTGAAAATTCTGTTGGCTCGCAGTAGTTTTTCCGATTTATTTTCGGATTTCGATTCGGAAGATGACGGGACCTCGAATTTACCCGCGTAAGCCTCTAGGTTATGTTTCTGGATTATTGGTTTTTGTTTTTGGTTTCAATATTTTAGAGCTTGAAAAAACGTTTTTTTTGTTCCTTTCTTTTCTTCTTTGTGGTCGAAATGCAGGGTCGCTAATGATGCTTCTGTGAAGGAGGAGGATGACAATGGGCAGTGTGGCTCTGAGGTGATAATCATTTGGCTTTTATTTCTCATGAATTTAGTTTGACTGAGAGGATAGGAATTCTATCCTTAGTTTGATGGTACAAATTTCTACTTTTATGATTTTATTAGAGATTTTTCTATAGTCCTATGATGCTATGAATGTTTTGGGATTTTGGACATGATTGTTCTGCTGGTAATTGTTGTATGTTGCTTTATGGAATGGAGGACACTGCCGTTTTAGATTAGAACCAAGATTGGCAATACACTTCCAGCTACGAATTAAATACTTAATAAGTTGTATTCCAATTGCACTTGTCATTCTTTAGATAACCTTTCCTTTAGATTAAAGGTGATTTTCTCCTCTGTCATTAGATGCATTCCGTATTTTGATTTTCTAGCAAATGAGTCTTGTTTGATTTAGGTCCAAATTCTGCTATTTCGGTTGGGATTTTGGTGCTCCTAATTTTGTTGGTTGGAGAGTTCTAATTACTTAAGTGATTCTGCTTCCGTGTTCTTGTTAATTCTTATGCATAATTGTGCAGAAAAATTTTCTAGTAAAAAATGCCCACAGTATGGTCAAGATTCATTCCATCTGCTGTACAATGGAATTTGGTATATTATTGTCATGTAGTTTGCTTCAAAGTTAGCTTTTCTGTCTGAATTTTTTTATGTCATTTGTATCTATACATGTTGGTCAATTTCACTTTTCAATTGGTATAAATTTTGTCTTACAGAGTTTCTCTTCTGCTAGCCTTGCTCGGGAAGGAAAGGTTGGGAGTTGGTCATATGAACAAAATCACATTGGTAAAAGTTCTTATGCCATACTTGGTGACATATAACTGGAACCTGAACTTGGTAGTCAGAAAAATCTGAACTTTTCTTACCTTTCTCTATCTCCAGACCTGATTATTGGGTCCCCTCATGAATTTGCTTCCAAATGGAGGGTTTGCTCTTTGGTAGTGCTATTTAAGAAGTCTTTTATGCGCTGTTAGACTTGATTTCTTTCTACACAAATGCTTAGGTGATCAGGGGGATTGCAGTGATCAAGTTATTGAAGCAAATAAAGTCTGTGTTGAGATGGTTCCAGCAGAGATACTTAGTGGCATGGAAAGTAGTTCCTGTCAGCAATCACTGCTGTCATCACGTGATGTTTCCATCAATGTCCAGTGTTCTGGCCACAGTCCATCAAGTCCCTTTAAAAACCCTTCAAATTGTGCAAATGGTGGTGATTTGCCAGAGATTAAGAATGATAACCCTGCTGACTTTTTTGATGAACTTGATCATGTTGTACTCAAGGAACGTCAGAGAAGGCTTGTGTTAAGGTGTCATTTTGTCTTAATTTGACTTATAATGCATTTAAGCATGTTATTGTGATCTCATTATGTGCATTTTTATGAATGTTGAAAAGCAGGTGCTAGTAGTCTGAGTTCCAGACAGGAAGAATACAGACATATTTAGTTCATTCTTATGAAAATTTCACACGGTAAGGCTAGAAACAACTAAAGTTTGACCTTTTCTTTTTCAGTTGCAGCCAAATGTTGGGGTTGACCAAGACTCCTTTAGAGGTAACTTATCTGTCCTTTCCTCCCTTGTTGATTTGCTGTACTTCTCTGCTTATTTAGTGTGAGGGGTTTAGTTTGCAAGTAAACAAATTCAATCAATCTTTAACAGATTTAGCCTTGTTACTTTATCTAGGCTATCATGCTTCATAATGCAATGCAGCTTGCAGAAAAATTTAGGATCTGGATTCTTCTGGATTCCATTTTACAGTGCTCAAAAGGTTAAATCAATTTAATGTTAGCTGGGGAGTGTTTTGAAATGCAGATAAAAGTGCAATTGTTACTTTCCTAATATTGGGTTCAGCTCTCTGGAAGTATAGTTTTTCTTTTTAGTTTGTTATTTAGAATCAAGTTTAGAATAATATCTCCTTTTAAACTTTTGTTTTCAGAAAGATTTTGATGTTCCGTGTGTATTCTTTTTGCCTTTTTAGGCAATGTGCTGTCTTGTATTTGCACAAAGTGAGGATAGTGTTGAATTTGTGGGAAAAGCGGAATTTTTTCTGAGTATGTAACTGCATAGTTTTTTCTGGAATGGCATGGTTGAAGTCTTCATAGTTGCTTTCTTTCTAGAAGTCGCATCTCATACAGTCAATCGGCATGGAGGAATTGTCTTGTTCGACCTAAGCTCAAAGGCAGAGCAGAGGACAATTCCTCTTGGTTGCTGGTTCGATTCCAGCAGGTCGAGTGCTGTGGTACTTGTGGGGCGTAGCCTCTTGCTTCCAAGTTGAGATTGGATGATTGTTTTGAGCCTTATTCATGAAGTTGGTACAATTACGTTTTTCTTTAGTATAAAACTTGAAGCTTTACATAGAAAGGTTTTCTTTTCCAGTCTTATGATTTTGCTCTTCTCCTTTGTGCATGCCCATTCAGGGAGCAAAGGGCATTCAATGGAAAAAAACCCCCTGGGTTTAAGTTTTGACTGCTCTGTCTTAATTCATCTGTTAGTTTTTCTGCAAAGTTAAAGTCAACAAAGTTCGAATGCAAAGAAATGTGTTGCTCTATTGCAGCTGACTAATGGATTGGTGGGTTGATTAGTAAATAGAGTCAAACATGGGTGTTGAAATCCCTCTGCTTTTATTGTTGTCTTTATGCACCGCAATTCTTCATTTGGTGGTTTGATGGTGTTTCAGATCTCATTTACTCTGCAGACCCTGTGATTTAAATAATAGCCTGTTATTGCTCACAATAGACCCATATCTCCTTTGTTTAATGTATACAATCGATCAACTATGTCCCACACTGACTTGTAGCTTGGTGGTTGAGTAAATACTTATCCATTGATCATGAGTTCAATTGACCAAATGAAGAATACAGCACAGGTTATTCGAAGTGTTAGGATGTTTACCTGAATATATACTTTAAATAGTTTCTGATACAGTTGATTTTGATGCATATTGGTCTGTGGTTGGAAGAATTCCAAGTTGAACATAAAGATTTTTATCAACTTGTTTGAATTCTAATTTGGATTGTAGTGAAGATACTCTGGAGTCGTTTGATTTGGTATTTGCTTATTTTGTTTTTTGTTCTTTGTTGTTCTCGAGTGGCTTTTTTCCTGCTCTTGGGGAATGGGGAATGGTAGCCTGCATGGTTTTACCATGATGTTTTCCTAAATCTTTTTTCTTTCTTTATAAATTGTTTCCAGTGTCTGATTTAAGAGATTATTTTGAGCTGTATGCAGCTCTCTGTTATATGTTCTTTTAATATTTTGACTTGTACTTAGTGGGAATTTGTTTCCATGCTTGTCTGCTTCTGCTTCTCATTACCGTTGTTGGTTTCTGGTTGGTAAACAGGGTAATACTGCCCTATCGTCTAGGTCAGCTTTGGATGATTTAAACAAGCAAGGTGCTGGAATTGTTAAAGAAGAGACTGATTATGTAGATAAGGAGTCACCATTTGGTGAAAACTCCAAATGCAAGATGCAAACGACTTCTATCTCTAGTTCATCAAAAGGCATCATTATGGCATTACCTAATGCAGATCATAGAAATTCACAGTTCTTGTGTAACTGGCAGGGTAATAAATCAATTAAATCAGGAAAACTGATGACAATTCAAGAACAGGTTAAGACATGTTCTTTGGAGAAAGAGTTCTCTACATCTGGTGCAAATGGTAGACAGAATCTTTTGTCGAGTAAAAGTATCATGCGCAATTTAGGTGTAGCAACTCAAGAACATGCTATGACATGCTTTTTGGAGAAAAAGTTCTCTATGTCTGGTGCAAACAGTAGACAAAATCCTCTGCCCAGTAAAAGTGCCATGCATAATTCAGCTGTAGCAAATGTTGTCAACATCAAGGTAGAACCCTTGGGTAATGACGAGGCAAGCCAAAAAAGTTTTCCTTCAGGTTATTTGCCTTTGGATAACATGGATCTGGTTAGAAGTGAACCTGGTCTTTCTGCTGATTCCAATGAAGATGAGCTTGATCATTTGTTGCTGCGAGAGAGGATGAAATTGCTGTCAGCACAAGTGGCTCATTCAGATGTTGTTGGAATGGAATGGTTGAGCAAGATGGTTCCTGCTGGATTAGATTGTCATCCCATTGCACAGGAATCTGCCAAGCCACTGAAGATTAACCGTCCTAGGAAAAGGAGAAAATCAGCCACGTAATTGTTTGACCATTTATATTTCAATGAACTTGCTTTTTCAAAGCTTTTGTGTGGTTTATATTTGTTTTTTCCCACCTGCTTTTGGGTGGAAATAGTTCTTTGAGCTTTGTTAATCTGCTCTGCTACAACTTGTAGGGATTCTGTTGAAACAGCATTGGAGGAGGATGCTCCTGGGCTTCTGCAGGTATAGTTTGTGTTTTATTTGGTGTTCCCACCTTGATTTGGGTTCATTTGGTTTGTTATGTGGGCAGGTATTGATTCAGAAGGGTGTATCAGTTAATGAAATTAAACTTTATGGGGAAAAGGAAAGTGACGAGGCCCTTGATGATTTGTCCACTGAAGACAACTTTTCAGAACTCGAAGCTATTATTTCGAAGGTTTGTGGGTTCTTCCTTGACAACATTAGAGAAATCTATGATGTCCATCCCTTTTCGCCCATATGCCAGAGGATATAAAATCGTCTGAAATAAGCCAATCTTTAGCTGGAATTCCCACTTTTTTGAAAATTTTCTGTGTATTTTCTTTAGAATCCTGTTGTTCTTTTACAGAGACACACAGAATTTGCCAAATGGTAGCTGTTCTTCAAATGATCATCAAAAGGATCAAAGAACTAAAGTACATAGATTTATTTTTATTTTATTCTTTTGTCCTTTGCCCTTGGATGAAATTTATTACTGTTGATAGGTATTATCACCAACTAAATAGCTTGGTGGATATGCATCATATGCCTTCCGCAATTGTCTTTAACAAAGTGAATTTTTTTTACTTATTTTCCACCCAGCATCAATTCAAGAAGATGTCTTGTTAGTGAATTTTATGCTAGGTAACACGTATATCGTCTGACTCAAGGATGAGTTAGTTGTCAGGCCCTTTTTTTTTTGGAGTTGGTGCTCACTGTGGGAAGTCATAATACATGTCCTGCCATACTCAGTGATCATCATGCCTAGGTGCTATCTTACCCTGCTGAGTTATAAGAGTTGGGGTTATTAGGATAATTTGTGGAGTGCAGGCCTTTAGGACTAGTAACAGAGAAACATGGTGCCCTTTTCATCAAAAGAACTAATGAAGTACTCCCATCCCCAACTGTCTCCAACATCACTAGTTAGCCTCAACTACTGTATGCTGGTGTATTTTTAATTGATTCTCATTCCTTGAAACTGACATCTAGGTGTTAAAATTATTTTGTGTCTAAAATTTGTCGTCTCCACCACAGTTGTACATGTTACCTGTTTATGTTGTTCAGTAGCCTGCCCTTAAGGACAATATAGAATTCACGTGTTCTAGCTCCGTAAAGAAGTGGGAAGCTGGAAACATATGGTGGATTACTGAAGAGTGAAGATTCAGGGTCTAATTTGAAGATTTGTTCCTCCCTCCCCCCTAAAATAAAGATATCTTTACAGGATGGATGAAATAAAGATATCCTGATTTTCTAAAATAAAATTTTCTGTTGGGAAGAATTTTTTTGGGGGATATTTTCTTGTTTGTTGGGTGGGATCAATCTGAAGCTTAACTATTTCCTCTTTCCACTGTGTGGTACCTTTATGGCTTGTGTCTAGACATGACATTACAGTATTACCTGTAGCAGCTTAATTGTTACAGTTAGATGTAGACTTCATCTCATATTTTCGTACTTTTGGGCTGTTAGCCCATCAGCTGTCATTGTCACACCTCCTGTGGTTATGATGACATGAAATAATGCTGCAATTGAGGATGTCCACAGATCAGGATTTTTCAACAGTTGCCTGGTTAATTTTTCAATTAATTTCATGCGATACTTTAGCACATTCACCAATTTTAATCTCTGATATGTGAATTTTCTTCCCTTTGTTTCCCTTTTTCCAATAAAAACAATGTGGGATAGCTATTTTCTCAACGGAGTTCATTGTTAAAGCTTGCTCCATTGCGGTGTGCCAAGGGTGACAAAGCTACCTATTGTTTGGCTTGTCTCTTTTCACTTGTGGAGCAGGTATAGTGTTTCCTTTTATTTTGTATCTCAGTCTTTTTATCATTATACTTGGTACTCATTTCAATTCACATCCATCCCAATCAGAGTAAAATGCATTGTACCCACTAATGGATGAACCTTTTTTTCTCGTTATACTTTTTCCTTAGGCACGATATTTACAATTCAGAAAGTGGCCTGTTGAATGGGGATGGTGCCGAGACCTTCAAGCATTCATATTTGTATTTGAGAGACACAATAGGTATGTTGTTTGTTGAATAACATACAGGATAGAGGCAATCATACAGGATAGTGCTTCTGTTTTAGGGCTTTCTCATGTTATTTTAGTGGGCTTCTATGAAGTAATTGAGATCTTCTACATAACATACAGGATAGTGCTTGAACGCCCTGAGTATGGTTACGCAACATACTTCTTTGAGTTGATGGATTCCTTACCTATAGATTGGCAGATCAAGCGATTGGTGACTGCTATGAAGCTAACTAGCTGTAGCAGGGTTGCACTGATCGAGAACAAAGCATTAGTGGTAAACATTCTTGCATAACTTCTAAGTGATTGAATTATATTATTTACTCTTTTGATATGTCTGTAATTAGTGTACATGTCAGAAGTCTTTAAACTCTGGTGGAGTTTATTGGTCCTTGTCAATCAACTGTGCCTTAAAGGAGGGAGAAACAGAAAGCCCTAAAACAGGAAGGAAAAAAATGGCAGTGCCTGACTGACTAATTATGTTTTATTGAGACAATTTGTTTTCGTTAGTTTTGATGCATTATTATAAGGTGTAAAAGCAGCACAATTGTTGATATTAGTTGAGCTGGTTGGTCCGTATCTGCTTGAAAATATTCGTAAGCCCACGGGTTTAACACAAGTTCCTATAGAAACACAGATTGGACTGTGTCATTATTTCTTGTTAGTTGTTATTCTTTTTTATGTTCCAAATTATTACTAGTATTCAGGTCAAGCTTACCCCCATCATATATCCTATTTGAGCACAGCTTCAGATGATGGAAAACTTGAGATATTGGCAATATAGCCTTTAATTGATTGGTGCAATCATCCAGATGTTTCAAAACAGTAATGCTAGATTGTTCTAACTTGAAGATTTTGAAAGTAAATAGAAATCTGAATGAGCTTTAGTTGTATTTGTTCAGTGATTATTTTCACTGAATATTCGTGCTTTCTTATTGTCTCTCTGTAATGCTAAAACAGTAATGCTAGATTGTTCTAAGTTGAAGATTTTGAAAGTAAATAGGAATCTGAATGAGCTTTAGTTGTATTTGTTCAGTGATTATTTTCTCTGAATATTCGTGCTTTCTTATTGTCTCTCTGTTTGCCATTATAATGACAATTACCCGTCAAGTTTGAGTTGCTGATTTTTCATGGAAATTAATGATTAATATTACATGCTCTCAAACAAATACGACAGGATATGCTCTTTTTACTAACTTGTTTGCTGAGAAGATAAAACGATCTTTTGGTCTACAACTGTTAGGTTGAATCATTTGGTCTACAACTGTTAGGTTGAATCTTTTGGTCTACAACTGTTAGGTTGAATTTACAGGCGTTTTTCTTCTCCATAATAACATTGCCTTCTTTTCTCTGGCATTTAGCCATAGTTGGAAAGACCTGATGTTTGGATCATAGCAACAATAGTCTAGTTATCAGTGTGTTTTAACTCATTCTTTCGTAATATCTTTGATTCAGCAATGTATCTGCTCACTGATCTTGGTTTTCAACTTAATAGGTAGGAGAGGACCTGACTGAAGGTGAAGCAAGGGTCTTGATGGAATATGGTTGGATACCAAATTCTGGACTTGGATCCATGCTAAACTACTGTGACAGAGTTGTTCATGACAGGAAAAGTGAGGACACCTCGGAGTGGAGGTCAAAAATAGGTAAGTTGCTTATAGATGGTTACAATGGTGGCTGTATAGTACCAACGGACGTTCCAAAAAAGGTGGTGGAGTATAATTTTGCTCAGGCCCCTCAGATTAAGATGGAAATGAATTGAGGTTGAGTTGGTCCTGATGTTGTAGACACGCTCAGTTCTAGACTCTTGTACATTGTAGGGCTTTAACTCCATACCTGATGACATTTTGTACGGATGATGTACCTCCAGTCTGAGATGTATTCTTTTGGGCCTCTAATAGGGGTAATATATATATGTGTGTATTTGCGCTCAAGTTGAAATTCTGTTCCTCTGATGCTGCTCTATGTGACATCTAATTTCAGAAACATAATACTGTTCGAATCTGTTGATGAACAAATTTGCTCCATCATGATGAAGAAGTTCCTTTTTCTTACATTTTGAAATCATTGCGTAATCGAAGTCGCCGCTTGAATTATATACTTTATTACGATTTCTAGAGAAAGTAAGTGGATCTTCAATGGCCAAACTGTTGTGGACTACAGGGTTGTAATTCCAGACCAGATGTGTATGTACTTTTAGGTTCGATCCATGGGACTATCCGAGTGGGTAAGCCCATCAATTGGTTTCACTCGTCGAGATAACTCGGAAAGCTGAAGCCCACGTGCTGCCATGCCATACTACGTGCTGCAGGTATGGAATCATTTTGTTTCATGCAATCGGATCATTTCTTGTTGGGTCGTGGGCTTGTTGAGCCAGCCACCCGTTGTCATAATATTGCAGTTAGGTTTCGAATTTAATAGCAACAATCCGCACCGTGTCACTTTCTGGCTGAATTTGTTTCTCCGGAAAGTGGCTCCTCTGGCTCGCATCTCATTTTTTGGCTAGAAACTTCAATGTGAAGCATGGAAGTTCTTGTAATTGGCAGGTTTATCGTTTGAACAGGCTGACCATAGTTTATTAGCTGGCACGGATATTGTCCAGCTGCCTCCTTAATCAAGTGCCACCCACCCACCCACCCAAAAGGAACAGAGAAGAGCATTTTATCTGAACCAATAGAAATGGTGATCTGAACTTGTGTGTAAACAAAACAGTTTGTTTGTGACCTGCCAAGGTCAAAGCACAAATCAAATGCCTTCGAGGGGATATCCCTATTCTAACGAACTCTAAAGCAGCACAACAAACAACTAAAGCCCATCTGTAGAAGTATGATTTGAGACAAGTTATCTTATGGATGGATTAGTCATCTGACACGGGAGACATCCAGTGGAAAACCAAAGTGAAAAAGGTGAAGGGATATGCGTCCTTATTCAACCATTTCTGAAATGGGAGGGAATGATGATGAAGTATCCTCCAAAACAAAATGTCTCCTCTGCATTCTCAAATGGCCCCAATTGGAACAATGTAGAAGATGAAGAAGCATATATGGTCACGACCTTGCAGTGGATAAGGTTATTGTATGAAGGCATTATGTTGCCATTCAAAAGGGTGCAATTATATTGTATCCATCACCACCGCCATAATCTACATCATCATTGAAAATATTGACGTAAATGAAATTTCACCTTTCACACACAACATCAATACGATTTCATCTACACGTAGCTTTCTAATTCCAGTCATGCATATTAAAAATTTAGTTATCTGCATTCCATTTTTGTTAATCGCACTCCCACTATCATTTTTGCTAATGATATAATTTTCATTTATTAGACTCTATGATAAAATAAATGGTAGGGTTGTATATAACAAAAAATAGAGTACAGATAGCATTTTCGACGTTCTTTTTTTTTTTTTGTACACATCGGTGATAACGTGAATCTAAACGACCTGCTAATAAAAATAAAATTACAATTTTCCCATTGAAGAAAGGGAATGTGAAAAGGAGAATCCCTTTAGCATTCTTCCTGTGGAGCTCCACTAACAATACGGGTTCAAAACCTGTTTATCGTACTCCAATTTTGTGCTGTGGTGTCAAAGCAGGCTCATCACAATCTTGTATGTGCCCATGTATGTGTTTCAGTTTTGTTCCACGTTTGGCTCCGTGATCCTAACCAAAAAGAGAAGAGAGTAGAGAATTGTAGGCCGCGTAAACGATTACGCTAAGGGGGACCTAAATTCCATAACAACATGCTTTATCCAAAATAAGGTTTCCAACTGTGCCAGCAAAAATTCCATTGCAAGAATCAGTGGATTTCAACCCATAAAACAGTGACTACATTGTGATACGCATACATCAATAGGTTTGATTTTCCTCCTTAAAATAAAACACATAATTAAAGGAAAAGGACACAAAAATGTGGAGTGCCTGTCTTTCATTTTTTCCCCCCTCTCTTGTTGTCAAATTCTACACGCCATGAGTTCATGGACAGAGGTTTTTCTCAATACTGAACGAAAAGATTATCAAGTGTCATAATATGGATGGTTGCATCATCCATTTATTTTTATCAGAGACTGTTTTTTTTTTTTTTTGGGCTTCATAAAATATATACGAATGCATCATTATCTTTCTTGCATACGTTCTCATACATTGTACACAAGCATATAATTATCTTTATTGCACACTATCGGTACTAGTATTTGGTGAATAAATAAGGAGAGTGAATTGTAGTGTCATAGTTTATTCTTTTTAGTCAACTGGGAGGGGATTATCTTCCAACAAATTAAAGAGTTTAATTCGTCAACCTCTTCTAAAGAAAAAAAAAAAGAATATTGCCACCAATTAAGCTCCAGAAGTATGTCGGCACCTTGTGATTTGGCATTATAGCTACTATACATGCTTAGTAATTCCATTCTAAGCATTGCATCATCCAATCCCCTGCTCTAATCATTTAAGAATAAAGTTTGGAGTTCGTGGTATAACACTAAGTCTTACCCCGGAACCCTTTCTACAAACAGGAGAAATGAAAGCATATATAGTTAAAAATTGACACGTTGAGTTGAGTTAGTTACGATGAATAGATAGATTTAAATTAGTGTTGAAATAGCTACATGCTGCATGGACTTTAGCAGTGCTTCTTTAAATTATGGTGTATTTAGAAAGAGCAGAAAGAAGGGAAGAAGCAGTACTCAATGAAACATTTGATTCACTGGATTCATGATGATAGTCGATAGACATAAACATTTTTGCCAGATACCATTTCTCAGGTGTAGCTTCGAGAGTGGAAGAGAAAGGGGCCCCAAAATCCACTAAAAGCACCCCAAACCAAACCCTTCACAGAATCAATCCACGCGCATGGGCGACCAGCCCTTTGATTCAGCAACCGCCCGAGTTGAAAGTGTACCCGTTGCTACAAACTGCAAGTTATGTATTTTAGTGGGTCTTATGGTCCTCCAAGGCCACCTATTGGTATCTGTAGTCTATTCCCATATGAAAAAGAGCTTGAAAAAGTGCCAAACATCTGAAGTTTTTCTTCTATTCCCAGAATAAACTAATACTCGTTGCTTTAATTGCCAACCTCTTTTGAGTACTTGAGAATGTGTAGTACAGACTACTGCAGTAGTATATTTGCCAACCCTCACTTTCTCACACCCTCTAAATAAACAATCATATCTATCAAAAGGGATTCTTCTTCTTGATTATGCCATTTTGTCATCCTTCCACTACTTCTCTTCTTTTTTTTTTTTTTTTATTTGAAGACATTTGCAAAACTTTAGCTTAAGGCAATCATTGTTAGATGCCGTTCTTCTTTAAACAGGTGAAATTGCTAATTTTTTGAACTTTTTTATGGTAGCTGGAAGTACAATGATAACACTCAGTGACTTTACTTTCTTATTCTCGGGCTTTCTGTGCTTTATTACTTTTTTTTGGAATGGTAAATCTTGTTCTTTCTTTTTTTTTTTTTTTGCCTATTGCTTCTAATATAGTAGTACTTAATTAAGTATAGTCTGGTTCTTGTAAATTTCCTACGGCCTTTGATTCCAATGTTTCTTTTTTTTTTTTTTTTTTGTTCTCGTTTACTCAACCGACTTGCCTAAATACCAAATGCAGTTTCTTTGTTCCACTTCCTTTCCTCATGGTTGGATTGATCTTATTATGTAGTCATTTTTTGAAGAAGAGAAAAAGAGTGTGTAAATCACTTCACTAAAAATGAGAACAAATGAGCAATAATAGACTAATAGCGCTAATTACATGCTATTTTGATTCGACGGTACGTAACAGCTAAAAATCAACTTGTCAAAGGCAAATTAATCACTAAGAAGAATTTAAATCTCTTCTACAGACTAAAAATTAGAAGTCCGGACCCCGCATTAATCTGATCTAGATAGGTCTTCTATCTACACAAGTCTAAATTTTTTTCGATAATAAGCATTTAATAGGGGAAAAGCTGAACTACACTCAGAACACATCAAAGAGAGTCTCACTCAACCTAAGAGGAACCCACAGAACTTCACCATCCATCCAGGCAATTGCTATCTACACAAGTCCAATTGGTTCTCCAAACCCATTAGAGTGGTTAGTATGAGTTTTGCTGTTGTAAAAGAAATTATGTATCTGGAGAAATATTGGCATCAGCATGATGTAAGCTATGAGTCATTTATTACTCAGGTACCAGAAAATGACAGGCCCCACTAGCCGACAAACTAGGCCATAACTTCCTATGTTTAAATAATCCTCTTACAAAACGTTTAAATAATGGATTTCTGCCCGTGTTTTTGTTTTTACGAGCGGAGGAGGTTCTGGATCAAGAATCTCTTACTTGTAATTCTTCCTATTTTATCATTCAACTCAATCTGCCAACATTTTTAGTTGAATCTAACAATTTGACATTACGTACACTTTTATACTTATTAGTTCTGAGTACAAAATACATAACAAAAATATTGTGGACAATTATTCAAATTAATGAGAACAAGCATACAGGAATTAAGAAAAAAAAAAGAAGCAAATTACGAGAACAAATTTAGCAGATTGTGAACACCTGCTTATTACACATAAAACGGTAACGAGTGCTTAATGGGCTCCTCTCTCCCTCTGCTAAACTCCCGTATAATCATCCGGTTAGGTTCCTCCTTTCTTGTAATGTCAGATAAAGAAGGATTAATACAGATATTATGGCACCGAAAAGAAATAGTTAAATTGCGCAAGTAGAAGAAGACACTACTAATTAATAAGCTACATTATGGTGGTGCTAATAGTAAATGCGCAAAAAAAAAAAAGAAAAAAAACCACGCACACACACACACACACACAGACTCATAAAACACAAATGAATCTGACAGGGAATATTTTGTTTGCACACCACAAAATCAAAGTCGTTGGTTTTGAACTCTTATTAAGGACAAAAAAAAAATAGAAAAAATCTAAAATCTGTGACCCGCAGAATTAGTGTGGAAAGTGGGAGAGATAGAGAGGGCGTTGCGGATTCTATTGGCAAATTATGTGTTTTGGTGGGGTCAACTCATCACACACGAGGGAAGATGGTATACGCTGAATCATGATTGGTCCGCAAGTCCATTTGACTTCATTCACGCCATCGCATCAGCATTGTGAAAATTTGTCTAGGGTCTTCTTTTGAAAACGCGTGGCAATTTTTTTTTTTTTTCTTTTTTAACGAGTTTTCTACTTTTCTCCCAAGTACCAAAACCTATTTACTTTTGATCTCAATATTTATATGAATCTTTTTATTTTGTTGCACACTTTCATTATGCATTTCTCTAAAAAAAAAAATACTCAAAAGCTATGTATGGATATTATTACCCTAATATTTTATTTATACGTGCAGTTGTACTCAAGAAACGAGTAGAGGGAAGGGAGATTTAAACTCTAGCTATCTAAATTTTAGAGTTTCAATTTTAGCCAATAGATCAAGATATCTTCGATCATTAATCGATTATTATTACGTTTGTGATATGACTGTTCAAGTAACTCATTCTGATTCATGCCATCGTAAACAAAGAATATGCTTCATAAAATGAAGTAAACCTGCACAAGTTTATATACTCAAAGCAATTGTAACAACTACACAATTTCACTACCACAATGTACATCTTACTCAGTAAAAACTCGTCATGAAAAAAAAAGGATGATAATTAATATAGTCATTATCCAAAACAAAAGAGAATCAAAGCTCCACCAGTCCCATTGGATTTTACATACACTAAAATTCAAGGTATAAATGGGGATGTGGACTGTTGAGAACGATGCGCATGATTACGATAATGATGACGGGGTACTCGGTTTTACTCATTCCATTGTGAGAAAAGGTTGCGGTTCAATAACTTTGAGTCAAATTTTGCTCGTACTATTCTTTTGTTTTCTGACTTTGTGGCTTGGGTTTGTTGCGTTGTGGGGGCTTCAGTCGGTGCTAGCCAAGAATGAAGACCTTGGCTTGCTTGTATTTTTTTTTTTTTTGGGAATGATTGGATTGCTAAAGTGTTGACAAGTGGAGTTTTTTTCACATCCTTTTGACAATGCAAGCCAGTTTTTTTCCCTTTCTTTTTCTGAAAATGATTAGAATTCATAGCACCCGGTTAAATTCCTCAATGATGAAGGTACGATTCTTGTCGCCCTCAGAATTAGAGGCGGCAATATGGATAAATGGTTCATAATTGGTTTTGATTTAATGGATGGTGGATAAAATTTATCCAATCCATTTAAATCCATTTAATAAATGGATCTAAATGGATGGATCTAAATGGATTAAATAAAAATCAATTATCCATTTATAATCCATTTAAATATTTTGATTACTTTATTTTTGTATTATCATTTCTTGTAATATGAAGATACTTTTTAATGTCCTTGTAAATTTTAGATGTATTTGGATGAGAAAGAGGACAAAATACGCCATTCTCTCATGGTCGTAAAAGGACTTTGGATAGCACAAGAACTACAATTAAGCTATCAAAGATTAACTGATGCAGAAACTTATCACGTGACTGAAGGTGCTTGCAATCCCCAGTTCACAAGGGAAGACGTAGTCACAAGCCATGTCAAATAACTTTACTACGATAGTTTCAAGCTTTTTAAGGTGGCAGAAAGAGATTGTAGCAGTTAATAATAACGAACACTACAAGGAATTTAAAGAACACTACAAAGAATTAGAGAAAAGAATAAAATTCAAACTGGCATATTTTATGATGCCCAATCCAGCAGGCACATGTATGCACGGCAGAGAGAGAGAGAGAGAGAGAGAGGCTACCAAGGCCAAGGGGAGCTGTTGAGGCCTCACCAGGCATTTCCTTTCCGTTTCTTTTATTTGGTTTTTAAGTAAATGGATATATGTGGTTTTTGTGGATAATCCATATAAATCCATTTAATTTAATGGTTTTGCTTTGGTCATCCATTTAAAACCAATATTATAAATGGATAATCCAAATCCATTTAATTATGGATTATATGGATGGATAAATGGATCTCAATCCAAATTGCCACCTCTACTCAGAATGGAGGAATGAGACGGTAGGGTGAGAAGAGACTAGTGCAGTATATGGTTCACACTCTTTAACCCTGTGTACGTCTGCACTAAGTAAATGTATATATATCTGTATGTCTCAAATCTTTCTGCTAAATTGCCAAAAAAAGTGGACAAATGTGATAGTTTCGAAAATTATAAGCAGGGTCCATGCTTTGCATTTTGGAAGTATAAGAATACGTAGAAAATATGTGTTTTTTGTTTTCTTTCTCTTGGTGATAGTAGAAAATGCATCATTTCGCCATTCTTAGGCAAAGGTGAAAAATTGAAGTAGCATTATTGACAGCAGCAAAAATTCACCTCCAAAACGGTCCAACAAATTAATTAAACTATTTGAGGTAATCCTTGCTTTTACCGTTCAACAAATTGAAGGCAACAAACCACATAGCTCTGCATACCTTTCACCTAAAAAGAAAAAAGGAAAAAAGAGCTTGTAGAATTAATTTCGTGTTATATATATATATATATATATCTCTGTGTGTGTGTATTTGGCAACAAAATTTTTTTAGTAGGGAAAGGGTGGGATTTAAGAAGTTGGGAGAGTACAGAAGGATTAGAACCCAAAATCTCTACGTCATGGAGTTTTAATCCTAACCATTAGATCAAAATTTTTTTTTACTAATTTCATATTATATAGCAAAGCTAGTATGTATATATTTGTATGTGCACAAAGGAAGGGCAAAAGGGGCAGTACGAACCCCCTTCCTCTCGCCCTCCCCCAAAGAAAAAAAAAAAAACCAAAATCCCATTTTTTATAGTGCTAATTCCCTATATTTAAAAAACAATATATAGTATAAGTAGGGGGCTCAAAATCGAAACCTTTCACTCGTACTCCCTCCTCCCAAACAATCCAACCATCCCTTCCCCTGCCAGTTCCTACATGCTTAGTCATTGCTCGTTCTTTTTTCCCCCTTACTTGAGCTCATTCTCTTTTAATTTTTATACAAAAATTTGTGGATCAAAATGTTTGACTATGATGGGGCATTGAACGAATCGCCAGGCCTATATTTGAAGCAAAAGTCATCAAGATTATCAGATATTCATAGTTATTAATTAATATTGTTGAAGATTGATGACATTGAATTTAAATTTTTTCTTTTCCACTACGTAATGTCTTGTACTTTGTTATAGTATGAAAACCAAGTCCACTGTCGACAAAAATGATCCATCGACTGGCCAAAAAAGTCAAAACTCGTATCTCCACCAAGGTAGAGGCAGGGTTAAAATGATAAATTCAATCTTGAGCCTTCTGTAGAAAATTACTACAAAATATGGATACAATCCAATCGTGTCCTTAATTTCTAAGTGCTCTTTCGAGCACCTCACTTACACTTGAATTCAGCTCTTCTGACCCAAAAAGGGAGCGAAAAGAAGAAGTTCCTAAAAGCAAAGAATTTATATGAAACAAATGATGGTTCCTACTTTAATCACAATGGTAAAGCATGTTTAGAGAAATGATTACATGAACTAATAATTAATAGTGTAGAAATTTGAATGTCTTTATTGGATTTTGATTCGATTCGCCCTAAGATGCCACGTTAAAATCTAAATCAGTTAACAAATCGATGAAGTCGTGAAAGCAGCGCACATAAATCTGTCGGGAGAGGCAGCGCATTTATGCTATGCCCAGAACTGCGTGAGACTCGTTGTCATAATTAATGAACAAGAAATCTTGACGCCAGTTTAATTGGATTATCATTCCCATTGCTAATAAAACTAGTAGTTAAATGCAGAAGTTATGATGTCATGTTGCGCAAAGAACCGTATTCATCAAATAAAACTTTTGCTCACCAACTCTTGCTGACGCTAAAGCCAAATTACTTTGGATTAACTAACCTTTTTTTTTTTTTTTTTCGCACTGACGGTGACAGTGAAGTGATTTTTTTATACTAATAGTTGTGAATGTATACTGTATGTACATGATTTGATTTCATATTTTATATGGCTTATCTAAATCTGCTAGTGTAAAAAAAAAAAATTATAAAGTGATTATATAAGTCTTCCAGTGAGTCCAATAGTTTACTCCAGTCAAACAAAGAATTCGAATCATAAATTTTCATCTTCGAAACAGATCATGAAAAAAAAAAAAAAAGAGATTGGAGATTTCATTTTGCGACAAAAAGGGGAAAGACCATCCATACCCAAAATGAGAAGTTTGACAAACAACAAAAAGAATTGGTGGCTCAAACGCGGAATAGAACAGGGGGGAAAGAAAGCTAGGCATCTTTTACAATCTTCACATTTTCACACTGAGCATAATGCTGAGGAGTCAAGGCTGATATAGAATCCTGAGGAGTTCCAAACACATAAATCCTAATTTCTTAAGTCGTCAGCTGAACTTCCACAAATCACTTTCTTGAATACATTAAATTCGATTAATTTTTGTCTGATGAAGAATTGTAGCAAGTCTTATTTGTTTTGCATGCTTCGTGTTTTTCAGGCTGATTTGACGTTACTGATGGGGGAATGCATCTAAGTTTGGAGCAGCCGCGGTTTTTGTCGTTCATTCCATTTTTTCCTTTCTTTGTTGTATTTTTTCTTTATGATGACATGGACTTTTGCATGGAGAATTTACTCTATAGCTTTATTTGTTTGGGATGCATTATATATAATGTGCTATATTCTGCGAAAAAATGGATAGGAAAAAGGGTAATAAAATTACAAATTTTGATATTAAAAAAAGTAGAAAAAAAATATTTGTTCACAATTTTAAGCCATAGAATTGTAATTACAAATTTATTAAATTTCGATTTCGTGCATGAAAATTGCATCTGGGAACTCCGGAGGTGTCCGCGGGCGGAGTCTAATTACTGGGCACAGACTTGGTCAAAAGGCAACCCTTACTAGCTAGAGCTGGGTACCGAATTCCAAGACTCTCTGCCTCAAATACTTTTCACCTTTTCTTCACCTAATAAATAATAGTAATACTGTAGTAATCAAGATTCAGCTGTTCGTTAACTTGAAGTGTTTGGAATTCCTGCACGTTTTTTCATTCGTTTAATAATGCAAATGAAAACCACATTTGTGGTAATTAATGCATTTTGACAGTGTCCAAGACAGCTGCCTTGCACCTAATTATTTGAGTGAGAATTCTTCACCCTCTCTGCTAGAATTAAACTTAAGATCATTAAATTTTTTTTTTCTTTAATCCAATTTTCTGTGTATAGGACATTTAGATATGGATATTGACAGTCACTTTAATAAGAAGAAAAAATTAGGGTGACTTAACTATACATTAGTCGGCGGTCAAGTGTTCTTGTTTCTCCATTTAAAACGAAACTCCGTTCTCAATTTAAACCATTTATTACAATTCCAGCTCTTAAAGGGAGGACCGGTCTATTAAGGGATTAATTAATGCAATAAATCTATACCAGCTATTACACTCTCTAAAATAGTAGTACTATTTTTGTAGCCGCCTTACACTCTTGGTTAACTGACCAATTCATTGAGTGGCAAAGATTGGCACCTCAAATAGACTAATTAATTTTCACTTCGTAAGAAATGTCTAATTAAAAATACAGAAAAATAAAATATGAGTTCACTTTGAATGGCAATTAAAACAAAAGAAGAATAGGAAAAAAAAAAAAAAAGAGAGAGAGAATATTTTGCTTATTAATATGTGGGTTTTAATGAAGGTTTCGTATTGAAACTTTTTCGCGGCTAAATTCATATGCAAAATTTTCTCATTCAAATTCTTGTGAAGATTTCAAGTTACATTTTGCCTAGTAGTATATATGAAGTCATGGCATTATGATGTGTTGAAGAAGATAAAAATTGCAGCAGTGGTCTCTCAAATTTTTCCCACCAAAAGGCTATTTTTTCAAGGAGGATAAATTCACCAATTGCTTAGATGGAGTTAATTTTTGTCATTATTTTTTAGTTGACCAAGGAGGCAATGTGTCTATTAAAATAAGTTAGGTGTAAATTATAACTGGCGTAATAATTCATGGGAATTTTCTACATTTAACCCATATATTAATGATATTCAAGTTTTCTATTACATAATTCGCAGAATCTTTTTTTTTTTTTTCCATTTTCATTTTGCCATTTCAATACGCTTGTGGGATCTCGTTGACTAATTAATCCTAACAAACCTGAAAACGACTTGACATTTTGCTTACCTGGATTTTCAGTATTGGCAATTACTTTTATTGTTGTTTATCAAAAACGAAAGACGACCGAAATATAAAAAAAAAAAAAAAAAAAAAGGGATCCATGCGATATTCTTCGTACAACATCTAATACGTTTGGAAGTCGACATTATTGAGTTTTCGATTTTCACGAATTTAAAACAAACAGAAACAGCTTTGGCCTTCAGCCCAAGGCAACATAAACAAATAAAAGAAGGACATTTTCTAGCAAAACGAAAATCATTCCAAGATATGAAACTCCAAGAAATCAAACAGGGACACTATAAATTGATGCTCAACCAATCATTCCCTTATGGTTGGCACAACTTCACAAAATTTTTTGCAACAATAGATTCCACCAAAAAACTTAAATTGACCCATCAACAAAATGTCTTATAAGCTACAACTGCATTGACAAAATCTGATTTTCTGCGTTATTTATAATGCTAGCTGTGGGGAATTAACAACTAGTTTAGGAATATTCTGAATTTAATTAAAAAATTAATTTTTTATGCACTGACACTGTATTAAAAAAATTTTTTTTTTATACTAGCAGGTTTCAATCATATCACATAACTTAAATTTAAATCATGCAAATGTAGCATATATTCATAGTTGTTAGTATAAAAAAAAAAAAAATCAATACACCATTAGCGTACAAAAAATTAATCCTTAAAAAAACTAAGAGCAACAATGTAAAATATGTGCCATATGCTAAAGACTTCTAATCTGTCGTTTTGGGATTACTTGAGAACTCCCGATTACAGTTAGGTTATCATTAATCATGATGTTTTTGCATAAATTAATGGGAGGAAAGATACTAAATGTATGCCAATTGTCAAATAACGATACCGTTGAAAGTAGCCTTTCTCAATTATGCTCTTTTTTTAGCGTGCACGTTTCCGTTTCCTAAGACACTCCTCCGCCGGCTCCTCCATTTATCGTCTGCAGAGAAAGAAAAGAAAATAACAATTGATTGGTATTATGCCAATTGTTTGGAAATTACAAAATTTTTGTGGTGTTAAGGGCAAAAAAAAAGGAAATAGAAGGGCAAAGGAAGCAAAGAACAGAGTAGCAAGATAGAGGAGAACTGAACCGCTTTTATTTCTAATTTTTAAAAAATATATATATTTTTTAATTTTAGCAATGGAGGAGTAAAATTTAAAAAGGGAGATTGAACCAAGAATTACTAAATCCTTTCATTTCAACTTTGGCTATTAGGCCAAACTTTTCTGGCAGAACAGTAAGAATCAAATCCGAATTCTGAAGTAATAAAGCGAGTCTTTTGACAGCAAAGTAATTTTGTCATATTCGACGTTTGCAGAAAAATCAACTCTGTTAAATGTACATGAACCGAAGGCTTTAGAATAATCAAGCAAGTCTATAGAAGAGGCAACTCCATATCTAACCTAACCTGTATTTGCATGAACAATAGTCTGTCTTCCATTATGTATTTGTTTGAATAATCTGTACCGAATGGTGGAACAATTTTTTTTTTTTTTTGTCTATTAGTTTGAGTCTCTAAGTACATAAATAGAAGAAAAATTTGCCAATGGTTGATTTGAATTGGAATTGTGTTTGAAGCCTAAATTTGATAATCACTTCCAAACCACTTTGAGAATTACAATTTCAGATTTAGATTAGCTCTAGCTCCTATCCGATTGTGTACCCACATCAAAAACTTTCTCCGTGCACGAATAAACATCAAATTAGAGTGGCAATGGGCAAGTCCTATAAAAGAATATTTTTCTTGTTCAAAACTAGAGGTGTCAATCACAATCTAATTATATTTGCTCTGTTCAAACCCGTCTACCATTAATCCGTCCAAATCCACCCATTAATTTTGAATAGGTCTAAATGAGTACTCAATTAAACCTATTTAATTGGTGGGAAGCGGGTTGATTCGACTTATCTATTTTAAATAATTATACATGAAAACTCAACTTTTAGCGAGTGTTAAGCAAATAAATTTGAATTTCTTATCAATCTAACAATAATAAAATACGCTTGTCTCTTATCAAATAACATGTGAAAAAAAAAATAAGTACAATTTTAAATAACTCATAAATAAGTAATTGGATGTACCTATATGTGTTTATTAAATGGACATAAATAAGTACCCATTTACACTCATTTATTTATTAAAATGTGTATAAATGGGTTGACCTAGCTTGTACACGCATTACCAAATTACGACCCATTTGGACACCTCTCCTCAGAACCCAAATAAGTCTCTCCTCTTGGGGGTGGGGGAGTCACAAAGACTAATTGAACACATAATAAATGAGGGTTCTTATCCTTAACTGGAATTCTTATCCACAAACCCCAATGACAAATAAGACTCGTAAGAACAAGCTACATTGAAGATTATATTATACATTATTTGTGGCAGGAAAGTCCTAAACGGGGCGCTTAAAAATTTCAAATGTATGGTTTCCCGTAAACATCAGTGTTGTTACGTGACTTGCATGAATGATCTTATTCCATGACTTCATCACTAAAAGTTCTTCAAATCCTTGCTATCTTTGTGGCTGTTACTTGTAGTAATATATATATATATATATATATATATATATATATATATATATATATATAGTTGTTTTTGTAGTTTTCTCCACCCTTTCACGTTTTGGCATGCAAGCCATTGTTATGTTCCAAACAAACATCTTCATCTTGATTTTAGTTTGCATTTTGGTCTTTTCCTGCCCTTGAGGTTGATGGGACTCTTGTTTTTAAGAAATAATTACGTATCGCATTTTTTAAGCCTTGTGATTAACCGAACATCCTTGTCTGGGTAGGTAGAGACAATTCCAACGCAAGATTTTCGCCCCTCTTTTTTTCTTTTCCCTAAAGTAAACTTAACCTGGTAATTGCTTAGCCTAACAAGCGAAAAGGAAATAAATGAAAGATCAGTTTTTCTCATGTTTCATATTAGATCTGGCGATGAAACATGCCAAATTTGTTTCCTCTACCTCCAGTGTTGCAAGGTTTTCTTCTAAAACGGATTGAAGTCCAAAGATTTGGGTAACCGACCCTCAAATTGTCTTCTGCCAAGTACTACATCCTGTGTTTGTGGGACTTATCAAAATTTTGACTCCAAGCCTTGATCCATGCATGCCTCATATATCAATTGGTGAATAAATAAATACAAATCCGAACATTCAGACGACGGTTGATTGGATTGCAGAGTTTTTTTTTTTTGAAAAAAAACAGAAAAATTATTGTAATACTTTTCAAAATGTGATATACGGTGTGAGATAAGAAGGTGATCAGGAAATATATAAATAAAAACGAATATTCACCACTGAAAATTAGCCATCCAAATTTGTGGCTATTACATGAGAATGGTTTTGAGTTAAATCATAGCTCTCGTAAAAAATCACACATAGCCACGTACTGTTATGACTCGTGAAATAAAATCTTACAATTAGTCATAACACACATTGTTGTTATTGTTTGTCAAATGAAATGACACTCCCGTGACAGTTATCCAAATTCATTAATATTTCTAAAATGGCCCCAGCAAAACAGCCTGGTGCAATTGACAGATTTTGAACATGTGGGTTTCAATATTTAATGAAGCTCCCTCTATAAATCTTGTGATCTTCCGTGCGCCCATCAAATTCTTATTGGTGCTATTTTAAGCCTCTTATTGATCACGGATTAAATTGGAGCATTAGCACAACATATACAAAGGTGAAAATTATTTATATGTTATTTTGCTCTAATGAACTCCTGGCAAATGCTTGGATGAGTTCTCAATTTTTATACAGAGTTTTGGTCCCAAACTTAAAAAAAAAAAAAAAAAAAAAAAAAAAAGAACTGGTCATAACCAAAAAGAATGAAATGAAATCATGAAAACTTATTGAGATAATTACCAACTTTAATACGCAAATCAGCAAGCTTTACTCCATACGCACTCATTAGATAAATTCATAATTACATTTTCACAAACTTGTAATTTACGTGGTAGCCATATGTTTCATGGGCAGGCGTAATTGGAAACTTTTGTGCCCATTGGTAGCTACATACATCACATGCTGGTGCAATATACACTTGACAATGAAAGTAGAGTATTAATACTTACAAATAAGAAATTGACTGTTGCATGCCATTATCGTACTCCAAGATGCCGGCATGTTCTTCCACTTCATTGATGTACAGAGGGATTTTATTTTTGTCTCTAACATGAACAAAAACAAAAATCTACAAAAACCCAAAAAAAGCAAAAGTAATCAATGGGTTTTGTCCCACTGATTCTTGACTTTTTATTCATTGTAACTATTGGCAGCTAATCAAGGAAAGACCAATTCAACATTAACAAGAACTTAAGCAGCTCCACTTGAATTGAAAAGAATGTCTGATATGATCACAAGTGATAAAAATTCCAGGAATCTTCATCTAATTGGACCATTTCTGGAGGGTACTGGACCAGGGAAGGTTCAACTCCAAGAGCAGCAGCTGCATTATTTGTGTCACTATTATCATTAATTAGCATATCCCAATTGCTGATGAAGTCATCATCCCAGAAACCCATGATAATGTTGTTTGTGTCATAGTAGTAGTCACATGACGATGCTGATGATGATGACAACTGCCAGCAGCAGTCCATTGTCGGCAACAACTCTTGATGATGATCAAATGCATTGTAATTATTCGAGCTGCGGTCATAAGAACAAGAAGATGATGATGATGACGATGAAGAAGGGGTTGATGAAGAATTTGGATACGGTACTAATATTGCATCAGGTTCGATCAAGGGAACTTCATCTATGCAGAAGCCATTGTTGACTTCCATGGTGGAGGAGTCAATTGGACTTTGAGAATGATTATTGCTTTTGTCATCTTCTTCTTTTGCCTCTGTTAAAGTTGACTGCATTGAAGTCTCTGCTTCTCTATTTTGCTGAGCTATTTCTGGGATTGTATCAGAAACACTATTTGAGAAAGGCGGCGGGTCTTTTTTGGCCTGTTGATCAGAATCAAGATTATTCTCTGGCTGCTCCTCTTGGGGTGGTTGATCAGCAGTAATAGTTGTTGACGGGGGCAGCGGCTTGTGAGTCACAGGATCAATCCCCATTTTCTTCAGCTTTTTCTTTATGTGAGTGTTCCAGTGATTCTTGATCTCATTATCAGTTCTTCCAGGGAGATGAGAAGCAATCTTGGACCACCTACAGAGCATGAAGATAGAAAATTAATATGATTCTGAACTCATAATTGGCCACCAGAAATGTCTGTGTAAAAAGCTATGTTTCATAAACAAAGACTATTTACACTGGAAAAGGTGCCTCAGAATAAATAATATATTCTTGAAATGCATTTTTTTTCTTTTTCTTTTTCTTTCTTTTTATTATAGAAAAAAGGGCCTTTTGTGACAGGCAAAATGCAGGGATTGGCTCAGAATAAAAGGATGATGATAATACTGAGAAAGGGATATGTGGAGGAGTGCAAAATATGATTTGCGCAAGTCTTGTCCGCCACTTTGCAAGTAGCTTCAACTGAGCTCCACATGTACAACCTCTGCTAAAGAATCCAATTGATTGAAAATGCAGAAGAACGGAGCCGGGATAAAGAGGTGCTCAAAATTCAACTAATTTTCTCATTTTGTTTTAAACTTTTCTTTGGGTAAAGATCAGGATAGAGGATTAACCTGTTGCCAAGCTGAGCATGAAGATCAATGACCATCTTCTCTTCATATTCTGACAATAACCCCCTCTTCAAGTCTGGTCTGAGATAGTTAGTCCATCTCAATCTGCAGCTCTTTCCGCATCTCAAGAGTCCTGCCAAAATTGCAATGCACTCAATCAACAAAAAAGTCCCAACTACCAAACAAAGATGAGCAAAAAGGGCCAAAAGGATTTCACTAGTCTCTTCTTTTTCTTTTTCTTTTTTTTTTCTTCTCTTACTTAAAAAGATCAATCACTAGTACATTACAGAGTGAGCTGTTTATTGACCATGTAAAAACCTTTCTTTCCCTCTCACACTCGAGTAGATAATACTGATAGAATTTTGGAGAAATGGGAGACCTGCAAGTTTTGGGACAGCTCTCCAGCAGCATTGGCCATTGGTAAGAATGAAACTGATGAGTTTCTTGTCTTCATCAGCAGTCCACGGCCCTTTCTTTAGGCCAACTTTGTCACAGCAAGGTTGCCTTCCCATCTTTTTACTTCTCTCTCAATCTGATCAATCGGATGACTGGAAGTAGTATATCAATCAATATATTGAAAGAGTAGACAAAGAAACAGTCCTATGACTTGAGATTGAGAGAAACCCGCAAGGACTAGGGACGGATGCACAAGCTACCTACATATATATATATATAGGAGAGAATTTGGACCCATGGCTGCCCTCTGGAAAAACACGTTATTAGGAAATAGTGGGAATTTGCACTGTTTAAAAAAAAAAAGGAAATTTTTTTTTTATATGGGGGGCCGGGGGGAGGGGTTCCCCAAATATTTTGACTCCACACGTGTTGTCAGACGAGAGGAGCGCGTCGAAGCGCGTGGCATATCACCTTTCAGAAAGCGCCACCTCACCTTTTCGTGGCCTTTACTTAAATTCCAAGCGTAGAAGTGCACATACAATACTGCAACTCAGCCTAAGGGTTAAAAGTAAAACATACCCTACCCGCTGATATAAAATTTGAGCAATATGTATGGAGACAGTAGAAGAAGATCAATGTCATTCATTATACTTGTAGTTATTTTTCTACTCTACTTATCGGTCCCACAACCGTATATGCTAAGCAAAATTCGGTTCCTCGTTTTCCAAAATCTTGGATTATCACATCTTTGCCAGCTTGGAAAATGGAGATATTCTAGCTAACTGCAGTCAATAATTATCCTAGGATTCCAGTTTCCTAGTCTTTCTTTTTTTTGGAGTGGGGAAGGGGAGGGGGAACGTTTTTCTCCTTCATCTGCTATAAATGCAGATGAAGGTTCTATGCGAGAAATATGATGATGGTTTGGGGAGGTTTAGATGGTATGCTTTGTCAAACTAATGTACTTTTGTTTTTTCGGTTAAGTATAGCCACTAGATGTCTAGTTTGAAGAAGAGGTTAGGATTTATAGCCAACCAATTTTTCCTATGGACGTCAAGGTTAATGTCTAACAGGCACTTAAGTGGCTAAGAATTGTACATGTCAACTGTGCTTGAGTGTTGTACCACGCAAGGGCACTCTGTCCTAAGTTATTAACTCCTAGGTAGTAGACTAAAGGGATTTTTATTTTCAAGCCAATAATTGAATTTTTTTTTTAATTTATTCTCTCTTTTTTTTTTTTTAAGGAAGACAGACTTCACATAATTTTATTGGATGAATCTCCTAAAGTCAAGTTCCAGAGAAATCAGATAACCAGTTTACACCGAAACTCCCTTACAAGTCCAAACATTTGAATTTGCATCAGACCAATTCAAGAAAAAAAAAAAAAAATCTTGATTTGGCCAATTTACTCTGCTGAAGCCACAAAATTTTTCCATCCAGGGGACCAGATTTGAAGTTACATGACGTATAATTTTTCCATTAGTTGTTTAATATAGTCATAGGCCACATGCCAAGACTTTCATGATTGTGGGCTCTTTGCACAATATTGCTATATATGCTTACAGAGACATTCGTTCTTTAGGTGAAATTGATTGCCACTTAATTGGACCAAGTGCAGTTTAAATCTCAAATTGCTCGAGCCAAATTCATCGAGTTCATACTATTATTTTTTTCTTTCTCTTTTTGTTTGTTTTTTGTTGTTGTCTTTTCGGAGATTCATAAGAATGATTGATGTAAGTTGTAACCACAGGAAGACTTGAGTCTTCTCATTTGTTCCGGTTATAGGCAGCTGGTTTACCCTTGTAAACTTTTGTGGGCCTCAATTGGGACTTGAGAAATGGGAAGAAAAGAAAGAAATTGCTTTATATATATATATATATCCCTTCTTTAGGAAATTGAGGGGGAGAAAAAGAAAATTTTTTTTGCCAAAAAAAAAGAAGTATATCCAAAACACCATGAGTTCAAAAAATCAAAACAAATATTTGTATAACTAATTATGAATTCCAACCTATTCACAGTGTAATTTTTGATAATTTTCACTTTCTAGACTTCCAAACTATACCTTAGAGCCTGTTCGGATTGTAAGTTTTTATATTTTTTGTAATAAATATATATGTGTGTGTGTACTTGTTTGCAAAGCAAAGAAAAATTGCTGCGTTTTGTTTTTCACGAATACATTTCACAATTACATTTTTACCTCACATATATCAAATCGCTACAGTAATTTTTCTAAAAAAAATTCAGAAAAACACAATATATCCAAACATGAAGCTAGTCATGTGGCTAACTTGATTTTTGCTATTAAATAACAGTGCGTTTCTTCTGTATCCCTTCTCAATCATGCACATAGATAATGTTGAGTAAAGACCGTAGAGTGGTAGTACTAAGATGAACTTCGATTGAAGGCCCTCTGACTCCTAAAATGATGCCTGCATGCCTAACTCGAACTAAATTTTCGACCTTGTGGCGACACCTGCTCTCTATTTAATGAAGTTCCTATCCTTTGGAGCCGCGATTTCTTCCTTCAGATGGTGGCTAAAATCTATATTTGTATTAAGTTGATGTTGCGAAATTGAAACCTCTTTGATTTGATTGACTAGCTTACAAAAACCATTTGACTAACTGGCTGGTTCTTGCGTAACTGCTTCAGTCATCTCTAAACTACTATTTTAATATTTAGGCCTAATTTGGTAGTTAATCATGATTTGGAGTATCGTTGGTTTTGTGTTGAACGGTTTAGTATTGCCTGTTATGTTACGGGCCGTATAACATTTCAACCGAAACAATTGTGCATGCCTTCTTTTCGCTCAACTATGACGACTTGTAATCCACGTACAAAACTTGATTTTACAACCGTACGTGAAGACAGTTAGTTATCTCTAGACAAAACCATGAAACGAACGACTATTTATATAATTTAGGTGAATGAACTAGTCATTAAGCCATAAGCCCGTTTGGTTTAGCATCTGTCAAGTTGAAAGGAAAAGGAAATTAAATGTACGTTAAAAGCTGTTTAACAATATTTGAAAAGGCTTCTTTTATTATGAAAGTTTTTATTATCAGGCTTTGGACATGAGATTAGTTACAGAAAAGGTCAAACAAATCATTTAACTAGCTCTTAAAAATAGCTTTTACCATAAATTTATAGAGCAAATACCCATCATGAGAGAAAATTGTTCTTGTGCTGGGCTGAATTAAGCTCATAGGCAACGTTGCCTTTTAAGAAAAATTATTAAAAAAAAAAAAAAAATCTCCTGCACATTTGTTGTCAAAATGGTACCACTCTACAAAGACAACCAAGCACTTACAGTCGACAAAATTGGGAAAAAAAAAATCTGTTCCAGTCCCATAATAGCATATCTTATCCTTCTTCTTTTTCTCGTTTAATGATGTTGTCGACACAATTGAAAAAATCATCTATTCCAGTCCCAGAATATATCTACGCCTTCGTCTTTTTTCTTGTTTAATGATCTAATGCCCGGAAATAAATATAATCATAAAAAAACAGGGAACAATGCAAGAGCAAGTGGCTATCTTGTCCTTGACTTAAATTTGAACGAGGGTGAGCTATATAGACTATTCACTATTTAGTGTAGACTAATCAATTATTAATTACTATCAGGTCTTCTAGATTGGTAAACTTTTTCCACAATTGCTTCATTGCTTAATGAAAAACAAAAGCAGTAAGGTTTTCTTACATCATAAGTTATCATACACTTCAAAAAAAGGATCATCTGCCGGAGAGCCGAAATGTGAGAATGCTACGGAGGACTCGTTTGAGTTCAGTCAAAAAGATGATAGCATTTAAATGTACAGTTTTTGTTATTTTTAGGCGTTTAATTTTGCAGAGGTCAATGCGATAATCATGCATGCAAGAAGCTTCTTAGTTAGTTCACGTACAATTATGCTTGTCTCTTTTGCATATCTCATCAACTCCCAACTCCCAAGTAAACGCCTCTCAGTTGAACTGGTGAAGTGGGCTGCGTTTGGTCACATTGCAATTTCTTTCTCATTTTCAATGGCTAAAGATGCACAACTGCACGATGATATATGATGATCCAATACTTTCAGACTCAAAAATATATATATATATATATATACACATACATACATACTTGTGTGTGACTGTGTGTAATCAGATAAGAAAAAAATGTCATGCAAAATTCAATAACTGGGATTACCATTTTGTGATCATTTTGCAAGTAGATCGATATACTAGTTTCTGCTCGTCAAGGGCAGAATACTACGGCTGATATCTTTTCTCAAGTTAGTACGTAGTGGGTAAATGGTAAACGCTAGAGAAAGCATGCTTGTTGATTAATAGGTATTTCTTAATTGGCGAGGAACAGCTAAGATTGAACACATATTCAAAGTCATCGCATATATCCAAATTCTACAGTTCAGTTCATGCCGAGTAAAATACTTTTCTTTTTCCAGAAGTGCATAAGCTCTTGACCTTTTGCTCTTCTTTGATTCTTTCTGCATTTGTCATAAGCTAGTTAGTGATTAATTTCAATGAAAGTTCTTGGATCATGGTGACAAGTACGTGATGCAGCAGACGAGGCGTTTGTTTTGCATTGAAGATCGATGCATAGAAGGAACCTTTGGGTAAAAAAAAGAGAGGTGCTATACAAAGATTGGTATACTAGCTAGGTCATGATCATGAATTTTGAGTAAAGTATCGAAGTTCCAATCAAACGAAGAGAATTTTCCAGCCAAAATACAGGAAAAAAAAAAACAGATGAAAACCAATTAAACATTTTAAAAGAGTCCATAAACTTAACATACTTAAATAAAGTGTTCATTCTCGAAATAGCAAATTGAATATCAGGTAAAAAGATGATGGAGATGCATGGAAAGTTTTCACGCGGTTTTCTGCATCGGGGTCCCCGGGTTTACATTTCTTTGTCAACTCAAATAGTAGGCAAGTTCAGCCGTTCAGGGAGACTACTCAGACGACTAACTACAAATAGGCATGCAGACACGTTAAAAGCAAAGGTAGCTGTATAGGCTGTATGCAGGAGGAAAATTCTTTTTGTGCATATCCAATTCAAAACGCAGATTCTTTTTAGACTCGAGCACTATCACATGTTTCAATAAATAGCTTTTAATTTTCATTTTTGGTCAAATAGATTTTTCTACTAATTAACAACAATATATAATTGTGCAAGTACATTTTTTTTGGATATCAAAACACACACATGAATGCACTTTTGGCTTAATTCCACTTAACCCCTCGTAATTAGGAATAAGCTGTACATTGTACCTTGAACTTATTATACTTTGTAGTTTACCCCCTTTAATAGATGGTCAAAATCGTTTGTTAGTTTTCATTTAAAAAGATGGCATAGTGCCTTCTGTGCTTTGACTATTAAGTGTCTAGGATGATTTACCGGTCTTTATATTTTTTTGTTTCTTTTGCTTCTTTTCTCATGCCATCACATTTTTCTTCATCTGCAGTCGTTAACACGCTTAAATCCCATATAACCTATCATGTATACGCACATATTATTAATATTCAATTTGTTCTCTTGCACGTATATACTTCACCCAAACTACATCTTAATGGACACCTAGACAATTTTTTTTTCTTTGAAAACAAAGAAAGACAGATTCTCCAAGCTTCCAATGGAGAGGAAAAAGAGTCGAATTGAAACCTTATGCTTAGGGATGGCAACGGGGCGGGGGACCCCTCCCCCGCCCTCCGCCCCGTTGCCTATTAGTTCCCCCCGTCCCCCGCCTTGCCCCGCTTCCCCCCCGCGGGGTTAATAAAATTTTATTATATAATTTTATTATAATTAAATTTTAATAAATAATCAAGTACTAAAATATCAACACATCACCAAATTATTATTCATTGTAATTTTACAATTGAAACTCATAAAAACAATCAAACAGAAGTTATTTGAATACAATCTAATATGATGAAATAAATATAACTAAAATAGTCAAGTTTTCACTTTTAGTACAAATACAATCACTAATTCATTATTGTGTTTGTGCTTTTTTTTGAGAAAAAAGTGTTATTCTATTAAGTGTAATTAGAAATTTAGTATAAATGTATTAGTAAATTTAGTATAACTAATTAATAAATTCTATTAGTAGACATGTATAATTATTCATATAATTGATAATATCAATTATATTACATAAACTAATATACGTTATATAATACATCTAACTAATAATATCATTATCATAAGTTTATAACTAATTAACTTACATATTATATATAATTATATATATATTTATATATATATATTTTTTTTTTGTTTTGCGGGTGGCGGGGCGGGGGTATACTCCCCCGCCCACCGTCCCGTTTCTAAGCGGGGGGAAAAAAATTCCCCCCCGCCTCGCCCACCGCCCCGAGAGCCCCCCGCGGGCACCCGCTCCCATTGCCATCCCTGCTTATGCTCGCCTAATTAATGTTTCTAACCCTTTGAATTGTGTTTTTGGTACAAAAGGAAAGAAGGAAAACTGAGCAAAAGACGAGGAGCTGCTGCTCGTTTAAATGGCTAGCCCAAAGCCCAATTGGCTCGCTTCAAAACAATGGAACGCCCACTCGCAAACCCGTGAACAAATACCCCCATTTTCACGCAGAGCTCATAAAGTGCAAAGCCCATTGTTAGTCCGCATGATAACGTTCAATCACGTCTACTTAAACCATTTGCATGACAAAACTGTTTGTTTGCACGGAAAAAGTAGGGGAAACTGACGGAAAGTTTTAGTTATTCTTCCTTCATGCATGTTTCGACTGGCAGAAATGGTGAAAATTTTTCTTCCACTCTCCTATATTTTGTGTCCTGTAAAATTTGCAGGATTTTCCAAGGAAAATATTTAGCTACTCATATAAATTTCAATAACTGCCATTAAATTAACTAACGTCTTAGTAATATTTTTCTTGGTAACCAAAACGTGTGTATTGAGAACTTATTTTCGTTCTTCTTTACCTCCCTCTATTTCACTTCACTTTCCTGCTCCATCCCAGCAGCAATGCTTTTGCGCCAAAGCAATCCTAGCAGTCTTGCGAGTTTTGATGGAGTGATTTCCTATGCTGAAAAGCAACCCCATTGTTCGGATCAGGATGCGTAATTTGAACGAGACGAGATCCTCTATCCAATATTTTGTGTCCATTTTCCTGTCCAGTATAAAACGACGTTGTTTTACTTATTATATTTGCCGATGTAGCACATAAAAATAGGTGGCTGTTTGGTTGTCTCTGTGTATGTCTCATATTTAATCATATATTCCATGTTAGTGAATACTTAATTTACCAAGAAAAATTTGTCAATCAAATTTGTTAGTGGGAGGCTAAAACGACGTAGGGGCTGGACGTACTCTATATTAATGAAGTTCTGTGTCCTTTGCAGAGCTGACTTGGTTCCTTCAGATGGCATCCAAAACCTATTATTGACTAGATGGTACTTTGAAATTGAGACCTTGAGTATCTAAAATTTGTTTGCCCCATTTTAATTTCTAAAGTATAAAATTTGTCTTTCTAAAGTATAAAAGTTGTTTGGATTTAGTTCTGAATGTATAAAATTTATCTAATTTAAGTACGAAGTTTATCTCACTTTCGTCAACTATCTTATTTAAGCGGGATAAATTTTATATTTAAGGATTAAAGTGTCTTATTTTAAAATTTAGAAATAAAAAATGAGAATTTGGCTATAGTTAAAAAGGTGTAGAATTAACCCTTGATTATTGGGCAAATCAATAATCAACATAGATGGCAACGTAAAATAGCCTTGCCAGGCAGAGCAACGCCTATTCTTGGTTCATTTGGCAAATTGATGAGATTATAACAGCTGCACTTTTCATCAAAAAATACTAGGACTAAAGTACATGCACATTCAGTCAAAAGTTAAATCATCTAATCTTGATTTTTTTTTCTAATCAAATGTTTATATCGTCCCCCACTAGTGTTTTCTTTTTTTTTTTTGGCCAAATAAATCTTAGTGGGCGTGCGAGTGGATGTAGAAATTTCCTATGCTTTTATGTTGTAAAAGCAACTCCGTTATCCAATTAAAAAGTCTAATTTAGTCCTTAAGATTTCAACCTGTCCAAAATGGTTTGCCTTTTTACTTGAAGAGACTCTTAATTAGCATCGCATTTACTAAATAAAATCAAAACGGAATAGTTAAATTCAACATAGATCCGGGCCAGCTGGCTGAAACTACCAGACTTCCGAAGGCCCATTATTAATACCCCAAACACTGAATTCACTGACGAGCCCAGCAATCCTACAACAGAATATGAAGGAAAGGGACAATCAAATGATTAATATCCTAAACTCCGTCATTAATTTAGGACTGCCACCGCTTCGGTAATCAGGAAATATACTGCTGAAGTCATTCTCACCTCAGCAGATTTACCTGAAAAACTTCCTCTCGATCTCCGAAAAGGATAGCAGAAGTCTAGATTCTGTTTCAGTCGGCACAAGTTATCTTATTTTCTTGCATTCTAGTACTATTTCCTTCCTTCTTCTGCTTAGTTTCCGCCCGCAGATTTCAACAAATCCTCCTGCAACCGAAAGGGTCTTCTTCAATACTTCTTCCTTTAACTGTATTTCTAGAATTTTTTTCCCATTTGCTCAATAAAGTTTTGAGCTCTTTCCTAAATGGGTTTGTGGGATTCCTTCCTCAATTGGCTTCGAAGGTAACCTTTTCCTTCATCCTTCTTATTTTCTGTTGTTTTCTTTTTTCGCCCCTACCAATTATGGCCTTTTTCTTCTCAGTCCTTGGTAGTTTATGCTCGCTAGAGTTTAACTTATTGCTGAACGGTTGAATTGATTCTTGAGAATTTAATGGAAACGATTGGTACTATTTCTACCAAGACTTTGCACCTCTGCCCAGCTTGTTTTTTCTTGCTAGATACTGAACTTTGTTGTAGCTTAAATTTGTTGTTATTTCTTTATTTGGATACTAAGAAGTTTACTATAAAATATGTGAATTATTCTGATTTATGTTACCAGCAAAATTACCCCTTTTGGGGACATTAGGGATGTCACCAAAATTTTCCCTTTTTGAGCGACCAGAAATGTGACGTATAAGATAGTGAACATATGAGACTAGAATTGGTAAATGGTAATGACAACCTAAAGCTTATTTAAGTTTGATCATCGAAATTAATAATATGAAGTCATTATATTGGACATATTTCTGAGCCTGATTTTGTGAACCGATATGATGACTAGTATAGAGTTTTACTCACTTGGTGTGAGGGTTACTTTGCTGTAATTGGAGTATGCTCTGATAACCGAAAATATTTTGTTTGATTACATGGAAAATTAATCCTGGGAGAAGAAAATGGAGAACAAAGATTATTGGAGTAGCGGAATGATTTTGAGCACCAGGGAAAGTCGTAGTGTTGTTCCTCTGGTCTACTTACATAATACAATACAGCAAAAAGGAATGGTAGTTAAGCTTTGTCTCACTTACTAAGGTGAATAGGAACTCTTTTATCTCTTTTCTGGTCTCAGATAATCTCCATTAAAAACCGCAAGTCAATTTTTGCAAGTGCAGTAGTTCTGTATAACAGTATATGGAGTGTTATGAGCTGATTGACCTTGGCTCATAGAAATGGGTACTGCCACAGGTAGGATTGGGGATTGAGAAGGCAAGATGTTATATAACTTTTCATGCGTCAGGAGTTTAACAAGGAAATATACTTGGAACTTAATAAATAGTAGTGACCAAATTAGGGGTTCCAAAATCTTTTTGCAAGGGGGAGAAGTGCTGTTACGTCTGCCAACTTTCTGTATCTGGGACTCCTAACAATCAAGTTCCCCAGAGATTCCCACCTTTTACATTGGATTTAGCTCCCAGGATTGAAAATCTTGTGTGGAAAATACTTGTAATATGAGTATTGTGTTGTTTATGTATGTGGTTGTAAACTGGTGGTGAGCTGTGCTAAACATTATCTTCTGCTTGCAATGGCTTCTAAGAGATGATTGGCGAATAATCTTCTTTCTCTTATTTTTCAACAAAGATGGACACTGTGTTTTCTCCAGGTGATACTTGATTTTTTAAGCAGTCTTTTAAGTCAGGTGTAAAATAAAAAAAAGACGAATGAAAGGGATCTAAGCTAAACAAAACACTATAGCTTAAAACATGCTTCTACTCCTTGCTGCCATGATACCACAGTGGTGCACTCTATCTTGCGTGCTGATTTGAATACAAGCCTAGATAATTGCTTTTTAGAATTGAAATATGTGGAACATTGGATTAGATTATAGGATTTTTAGTCTTCTCTTTCCTTTTATGCACACATGAAACCTGGTTCCTTTTTCCTTGTATCTACAGAATAAAAGCATATGGTAAATGGCGGTCACATGCTTACACCATTCTGACATCCTAAATTTACTGCAAAAGTATGCATCAAAATTTTCTGTTAATTTAGTGATGGCGTCCAAGATTCTTGGCATTGCCACTTTAGAACAACATGTTGGTTTTGCTCCTTGATTCCATAGATTTAACAGTCAACCGAAATAAAAAGGGATAATCCCCCTTACTTCTTTAGCTTCAGATATAGTAACTAGATTTCAGGTCCTCCTTTCAGCATTATAGCCAAAATATTGATGTGGATGCAATTTGTGGATTATTTATTTATTTCTGACTGTGTTCTCTTTCAGCCTATTCTTCAAACAGGAAATGGAACTTTCCCTCATTGGCCTCCAAAATGTGGGGAAGACATCTCTTGTCAATGCTGTTGCTGTTAGTATACATTAAATATTCTCTCATTCTCATTTTTCTTTGCCAAAGATTATCATTTCAAGCTACTTATATTATTATTTTTTTTATCAGACTGGGGGCTACAGCGAGGACATGATTCCAACTGTATGTATCTAGTTGTACGAAGATGTGAATTAGACACTGCCCTTTGGCATTATGTTATCCTGACTTTGTTTTTGTCTCTTAAAACCAGGTTGGTTTTAACATGCGTAAAGTGACAAAAGGGAATGTAACCATAAAACTCTGGGACCTTGGAGGGCAACGCAGATTTCGCACCATGTGGGAGCGTTATTGTCGTGGTGTCTCTGCAATACTGTAATTCTACATCTTCAAACATCTCTAACAATCTCAAAGATTTGATCAATTATGTATAACTTGTCTAGAACTTTGATGTACTGTACAGTTTGTTGATTCAGAAGCATATTAGAAGCAATTTAACGGTGATCCCCTTGAAACAATAAATCTCCATTTTACTAAACAGATATGTCGTTGATGCTGCTGATCGAGACAGCGTTCCTATAGCTCGAAGTGAGCTTCATGACCTCTTGAAGAAACCTTCACTCAGTGGGATCCCATTGCTTGTTCTTGGGAATAAAATTGACAAGTCAGAGGCCCTTTCAAAACAAGCATTGGTGGATCAATTGTAAGTTGACATACTTGTTGAATATTCATGTGCACGTACAAATGGTTTTCGTTTTCCTCTATCACTTGATACATGTTAACCATTCTTTTGTCTTTGTTATGACACAGGGGTCTTGATTCCATCACGGATAGAGAAGTCTGCTGCTATATGATCTCTTGCAAGGATTCAATAAATATCGACGTAGTCATTGATTGGCTTATTAAGCATTCAAAAACAGTGAGTTGATAAAGAATGGTGACAAGGTAGACATGAACTCCTGGTTAGTTTCATGGTGGATTTCTGGCTTCTGCTTGTATTGAAGTATTTATGCTGCTTTGGTTTGCAGAGCGTACATCCATTCTGAACATTTGTTTTTTAGATTGCAAATGTTCTGGAAAATTACATCAGCTCATTGTCCAAGTCCGTGACACTTTGTAAAGAAAGAATAAGATTAAATTTGTGTAGTTTGTTTTTTAATAGCTCAGAATACTCATTTTTTTGCTGAATGCTGAACCATTGACAATGCTAATTTACACAAAGTAATGACCATTGACCAGTTAAATGGTGACATCTTAGAGCTTAGGAATATTTGGATTGGTTTATCAGACTTTGTCTTGCTCTTTGTTCCTCAGTTCTCATGCAGTGACAGTCCCAAGTTTTTGTAGGATTGAATTGTCCGCTCTGGTTCTCACTTTGATAGTCGGTTAGCTTTCAGGATAGAGCTGTTTGTTTTCTAAAAATGCAGAATTTGAAATTATTAGTGATTCCAAGTTCGTTGTCATGTACATTGCTCACAGTATTTCCACCCGTGAAGTCGCTCTAATGCAAATGTAATGTATTTTTGTCCGCACCAAAAAAAAAAAAAACTTGCTATTGACTCTCATCTTTTTCGGGTCCAAAAAACTTAAAATTAGAAAAAAAATGTGATAAAATAATTTTTTTGAAGACCAAAAACTAAAATTAGGTCTTCAAAAATTACTGGAGAACAAGGCCTATGAAAATTCGATAGTTCGAACTTCCTGGTCATAGGAACGCTACCATAAAAGCCTCAAGTTTAGAGTACGTGAAATTTTTTATTATTTGACATACCAAAAATATCATATATACGAGTAACTTCCTTATTTTATAATTTATGCATAAAATCTAGGAACTAGTTCATATTCCAATTATTATTTCAAAGATATCATATGAAATCTTACTATATCAATCTGAAGGATGCCTATATAAAGCAGTTCCCACATCTTTTCTTTTAAGCAAATCTTTTTTCTTTTTTTTTTTTTAATTTTTTTTGGTCAATCATCAACATCTATACTACTTCTAAACTAGTCCATGCTAAAAAGAAAGCTTAATTAGGCCAAGAGATGTTAGATAAACCTACCGTGCGACTACAAATTCTTTGGATTTAATTGCAATAAAGTATAAGATTTGAATCCCTGACATGTGAGATTACATTTTTTTTTTCTCTCAAACTAGTCAAGGCATATATTTGTGTGTGTGTGTGTGTGTGTTTTTTTTTTTTTTTTTTTTTAAGTAAGGAAGAGATGTAGCTTAAGAAGGAGGGATTTGAACATAAAATATTTAATTTTTGAGATTTCAATTTTAGTCACTAGATCAAAACCTCCTCGACATTTATATCTATTCCTCTGCAAGAATTATCTTTGAAAATTTTTAACGTTCTTTACCGCTTAGGATGTTCTTTTGCAATTACCTTTACAGGAAAAGGAATGTACGTTTAAATCTTGAATTTATGTAGACTGTGACCTACTTCTATTCTAGAAATACAAAGCATACCACTTCGGAACCCGTACAGGTGGTAAGAAATGTAGTAGCTTCAAATACATTTTCTTTTCTACCGCCAAAATATAAAGGGTTAATTTCGGAAATCTCCCCTGAGGTTTCCCCTAATTACACCTGGCACCCCTTAACTTTGAGAAATCACACTTACCATCCTTGGCAGAATGAAGTGACATGCTGTCCCAATCACTAGAGGAGAAATTACGATGCTATCTCCGATTATTAAGTAATTCTTGTACAAGAAAATGCTGCAAAAATAGAAAAAAAAATTGAAACTATTATAATTGAAGATTGAAAGAGCAAGATTGCTATCATTTTTGGCACATAATTTGAGTGCCATTTTTGGAGTATATGAGTCTGATGGGGGCTTTCTTAACTAATCCCACCTGAGCATATAGTTGCCAATGAAGAGCTGGTGATAGTTAGGCAAAAATCAGTCATCTGGTGAAAGATAATTAACAAGTGCAGCCGAACGCGAAAGAGGTTGGGGGTACTCTTAAAGTCATGGGTTTTCAACTTCAACTCCACTAGAGCAAATAAAAATCAGTTTCACCTCCCACTTATAAACAACAAGAAAAATTCATGAGCTTTTTAATTTCTACAGATTTTTTGTTGATATTAAGGAATATGGTGAAGATCTTAGCTAATATATAGTATGCATGTTTACAAAATTGAGATGCAATGATGTTTTGTAGTCCATAGATGATGGTAATCAAACGAATATTTCTAAAACTACAAAAATAGCTAAAGGATTAGAGTCTGATCATGTTCATCCTTACTAATATTGAGTAGTAGTGGTACTTAGTCTAGGCATGAGAAATACTTGGCTATATATTTAGAGCTATGCACTTAAGAGTATGGGCATGTTGTACTTGGATTTCATCAAATTGATTTTGTAATCTGAAAAAAAAAAAAATGTAAAGAGCAATCAATATTTGATTGTTGCATCAATTGCTACAATATGCCCAAAAAAAATTGATGATGAATGATGTTGGTATCTTGTTTCCAAGCTACTTTATATAGTTTAAGCACCAGGTTAAAAATGGTTGTATCTAACGGTCCTCTACAGTAGCATAGTTAAAAAGCTTCTTTTTACAGTAATTGTGAAATAAAAATGCGATTCAAAAGATTAAAAAAAAATGTGTTAGAAAACATGTTTGTAATGCATGTAAATAATTTTTAACCAAGTAACTCCTATCTGTTTGTTGGGGTACAAAAGTTAGGAATCATAACCAAAAGGAAACTTAGCAGTAAGACAAATGCAAATTCTTGAAGATCCCATTTGCCTTTGCATTAAACACGAAAGAACTGAATGATAGTACTATAATCTTTTGGTATATATAGCCATTAGTAGAATTTTTTTCTCTCCTTTTGGCGAAGGTGATTATGTGGAAATTTGAAGAACAAATCGAATTCTGGACAAACATACCATTCCAATGACACGTTTTCTTTGGTGGGTTCCGTCAAAATATCGTAATCAAATCTGATAATATATAACATCGAGAGTGAGTGAACTTAGCTTAGCTTCAACTGGTAACAATACAAAAACAAGAACAGACATGACTACTACTAAACTAAAGCAAATACTTTCAAACAAAGTGATCATTCCCTACAAGCAATGTTCAATTAGATGCCAATTACTGTGAAATGTTTGTTGCCAATCCAGCAATTAAAAATAAGCATTTTGAACTTCTAATTGATGAATTCTTTTTTTTTTTTTTCTCTTACGAAGTTGAATTATATATCAAGCTTCTCAGAATCCTAAAATCCCTCAAAATGTTCAACCCTGAAATAGCAATCCCTGTCTATGGACATTTCTGAATATTTTGGCCAACATTTCATTTCTATGGGGATTTTCTCCAAAAATTCAACTTCTGTGATTTCGTAAGTTAGAAGATTATGGAGTTTTTTTTTTTTTTTTTTTTTTTTGTCGGAGACGATAAACCTAATCTATCCTACACTAAGGGGAAGGGGGCGGGCCTAAGGAGGCCCAGAGATAAGTCGGAGGGGACTGAACCACCACCGGACCAAACGGGTGCACAGCACACCCGCCTGAATTTTTTGGAGACAAGCCACAGAAATGTAGCATCGAATCTTGCCTCCCACCCCACTAAGTAGGTGGTGGCCACTGAGCCAAAGGCCCAGTGATTTTACGGAGTTTTACTAGAATGTAGGAAATTTGGGATTTTACTAGAATGTACTATTGACTTAATTAGGGCACGATAAAAGGGTATGAATTGGACCTCTCATCTAAGAAGGTGAAACCATGACGAGTGCATTAATCACAACTACTTGCCAAGCATAAAGGGTTAAGGTGATTGACAGACCAAATGGAAAGGGTGAGACGAATACTTCTTCTGTCTGTAGCCAGAGTTAACAGTTCAAATTGATGAATTCTTTGAGTGGGGGAAGTTAATAAAGGCGTTAAATTAGATAGATGCAAAGACCCAGTTATCTTTCTGACTTCAATAAAATAGTGAGAAGATGCAGACCATTTCTTTAATTGGAAGATTGACTTTGGATTAAAGAGTTGTGTATTTCACAACTTCCCTCGACTGATCAACTGCTCGGAAAGACTTGAAGGTCTTAAATGACAGCTATTTCTTCCCAGGCCTGTGGAAACTGCTCATCATTTGCTATCCCTTTACCCAGAAACACATTTTAGCATGCGTTGCAAATGTCAAGAAATATCTGATGGATCCCTCATCCCATCCCATCCCATCCTGCACAGTTGTAAGAATTGTACGACTCCAACGGACAAGGTAACATATGTAAGCCCACTATATTGTCCTATTTTTCTCACACCGGCTAGCTTGTAACTTGGGGTCTTGCTTGCATACAATTAGCACAAAAACAAAAAGAACAATATAAAGATGGGATCTGTTGAATGAAAACTATGCTGGACTCAAAATCAAGTTGACGTTTGTGCAGAAATTAGACGTTAATCTAGTAGTCTGAAAGCCTTTTGCGGAATACACTCACATGGCAGTGCTGGTAGATGTCATACATTAATCAGTCGTCTTTTCTGACAGGTACACAAATTACAGACACAGAGAGAGAACCAGAGATATTGAATGTAAAGGTGGAAATCGAGTAGTTCCAACATACATTCATCTGCAGCCAAAAAAAAAAAAAAGAAGAAATTTGACATTTATTGTACAGTTGATGCTAATAAAAAAGAATACTGTCTAAATCCCAAAACAGATATCAAACAAAAATACAAGACGACTAAGCGAAAAAAGAAAACTGGCTCTGTAGGAAGGGGTGGGAGAAGATTGCACAATTGAACTCACTGAAAGAACTCCAAGAATCAACAATAAAATCAAGTAGTATCTAACAATCAAAGAACCAGTGACCAAGAGAAATTTTGCTTTGATTCAAAGAAAAAAAACTATGCTTGCTTCTCTTCTGTTTCGTCGATAATGTCGGCTGCTGGATCCTGTAAGCTAGAACGGTGAATTTCCTCAATTCGACTACTGACTTCTACCATTGAAGGGCGTTTATCAGGATACTGAGCGGTGCAGTCAACTGCAAGTTGCAAGAGCTGCACCATATCCTCCTCAACACTTTGATATCTTAGGAGTTCAAGATCAAAGACTTCAGCTGTCCATTCTTCTCGAACAACAGATTGTACCCATCTTGGGAGGTCAACGCCCTCCTCATTCATTAGTGAATGAGTTGGAGCCTTACCGGTCAGAAGTTCCAATAGCAATACACCAAAACTATAGACATCTGCCTTCTGAGAGATTTTACGAGGATCTGTAACTTCCGGTGCCCGGTAGCCAGCAACACGATTAGGGGTAGGGTTGGGACTAACAAGCTGAGCAAGGCCAAAATCTGAAACACGAGCTTCATAGGTAGTGGTGAGGAGGATATTTGAAGACTTGATGTTGCCATGTGAAATTGATGGGCCCTGAGAATGGAGGAATGTGATCCCTCGGGCAGCTCCAAGAGCAATGGCGGCCCTTGTTTCCCAGTTTAATGGTGTTCTACCAGCTCCTTTATTGCCTACAACAACGTTGGACACAAGGAATAACAAGACATCAGACTGTAGAGGCATATCCAACAAAACAAACTACAAATGTTGAAAAGTATTTCTTGACCAAAAGATCAGTGACACAGAGGGCCCTTTTGTGTTTGGGGGGGGGGGGGGGGGGGGGGGACTCATGCCTGCAATACGTTTTTATATTCATTTTTCCATATTCATGTGTTCAAACAAGTCTTGAACTTTGAAACATCACATAGGCAGAACTGTCGCCAAATGAATCATGGACAGATGCTTAATCCCAAGCAGCAAGTCTTAGAGATTGCTTACAAAATTACAGTAGGTGACCACTTATATGTAACTTAAACATTAATTCTGAGTTGATTACCAACTCTAAGTTCAGGAAATGAAAAGCAAGCTGGTTGCCAAGTGAGAGTTCTAAAGCTATCTGTAGAGCAGCACAAAATTGATCAAATATTGCAGCAGGTGGCATCCATCCTCTGATAATTAGAATCAAGTTCACAAACTAGTAGAAGAAATAATTAACCTTCCAGATAGCCATCCTAAAACCATTAATTATGATCTTATGTAAACAACAGGTATTATAACATCCATCCACGTGGAATCAACTCCTCGATCTGTTTTCAGGAAGTTAGTCACCAAATTCTACTTAAGCCAAATTCTACTTCCATCTTCAATCCCACATTTGGCATATAAGACAATAAAGATACAGCAACCCCAATATACCTAAAAGTAACAATCTAAAGAAAGGAATCATGAGAACAGAAGAAAAATATCCTGCTTGAGAAAGTCAAAGGGTTCATGAAAAAAAAAAAGATCCTAACCACATTTTTACAACAGAAGATGAAATGAAAAGATTGCAATGATTTATCGAAAATGGAAAAAGATTATAAAAACCACCATAATCAAAATGACCATTGCCAAATATTGAACTCCAAACAGATGAAAAAATTCAAGGAAAGAAAAGTTAGTAAATCATTCCGAAAAAGGATTGCAAATGAGTGCTTATTTACCATGTAAAAGTGCAGACAAGCTTCCCATTGGCAAGTAATCATAAACAAGAAGCTTCTCATCCCTGCTATAGTAATAAGCCAGCAAAGGCACCAAATTTACATGATTCATCTTCCCTATTACCTCGATCTTCTCCCTGAATTCCTTCTCACTCACACTCACATCCCTCAACCTCTTCACAGCCACTGTAATCCCTGTCTCTAACGCTGCCTTATATGCCGTCCCAAATGTTCCCTTCCCCAAAACCTCAGCAGATGCCTTTAATAAATCCTCCAAATCAAATCCCCTCCCAACTTTCCCAAAGAACACCAAGCTCTTCCCTCCAGCTATATTCCCCTCCCCCTTCTCCTTCTCCTTCATTTTGGCACTCATCGCCGCGAATCCACCTCCCACTCCATCTTTCTCTACACCCTCTCCTGGTTTTTCGCGCGCCATCTCAACGTCACTCTGCTTCGTCCCACCTTCAACCTTGGATCGAACCCCACCTTTTTCACGCCTCTTTCTACACAAAAACAACAAGATCAAAACAATTAGCAACAGTCCAACCACACAACCGATCACAATCCCAGCAATTGCACCCCCTGATAAACTTTTCCCTTTCTTCTTAGTCGAATGTCCTACCCCATTATCACAAAGATCATTCAGGGGCTGCCCGCAAAGCGGATTCCCCTCAAATGCACTCTTGGGATTCTTTTCCGCAATCCCTTTTGGTATAGGACCAGTTAACTGATTGTTAGACACATTAAACTGAACTAAACCAGGCAAATTCAAATCAGGAATTGGCCCAGAAAGATTATTTTTTTCCAGGTAAAGAGTCGCCAAACGAGTCAAATTTTCAAAAGAAGTCGGAATAGGCCCTGAAAAGTTGTTGTCAGCAAGATTTAACCGAACAAGATTAGCTAGAGAGGAGAGAGAACCAGGAATCGGCCCACTAAAGAAATTGTGCTGAAGATAAAGGTTCCGAAGATCAGATAGTCTGCTGAGATCAGAAGGCAGAGGACCGGATAAAGAGTTGAAACGCATGCTTAGCGTTTGTAAATTGGTGAGATTGGAGACTGTGTTGGGTGGAACGGAGCCGGAGAGTCCCACAGCGGGGAGATGGAGCTCGATAACGGTGGAGTGGTTGGAGGAGCAAGTAACCCCGGCCCACAAACAAATATTGGGTTCTGAGACATTCCATAAAGCTGAGCGACCGCCCAAGGCGGAGCGGAGGGCTAAAAGAGCTGCCCGATCGGAAGAAAGGTCGGAGAAAGTAGTCGCCGGGAGGAGAATCAAGAGAATGGCGGCGGTGATAACTCTGATGCAAGTAAATTTAGCAGCCATAATTGGAATGCGGGTAAAAGTTGACAACTTTAACGTTGTTGATGAGAAGTAGAAGTAGGAGTAAATGAGTAGTTCGGGAATTTTGAGGAGGACTAGAGGATGGGTTTCATGTTGCCTATGTTGTCGTTTTTTCCACCATCTTCTGCCTCTGTCTCTGTTGAAGAGAGAAGAGAGAAGAGATAAGAGAGAAGAGAGAGAAGGGTACAATGTAGTTCAAACAATGGTAGAAATACAACCATTCAGAGGAAAAGGAAAGTACAGTAAAGACAGGAAGGAAAGAGAGGGAAGAAAGAAGAAACGGAAGTTTCTGAATTGGGATTGGTTGCGCATTTTCTGTCTCGATTTTCTTAATTTTACCCTTTCGTTCCTTTTCTCCTTTTGATGGGTTGCTCGTTTAGTAATTACTGGTATTTACTACTGTGTGATTCTGTTGTACAGTAACATTTCTTTCTTTTTTCATTGCTTTGGAATTCCCTTTCTTTTTTTCTTTTTCATTGTGGGAGCAAGTGAAAATCCCAAGTAACTAAAATTTTGTTGCCAATCCAGCAATTAAAAATAAGCATTTTGAACTTCTAATTGATGAATTCTTTTTTTTTTTTTTCTCTTACGAAGTTGAATTATATATCAAGCTTCTCAGAATCCTAAAATCCCTCAAAATGTTCAACCCTGAAATAGCAATCCCTGTCTATGGACATTTCTGAATATTTTGGCCAACATTTCATTTCTATGGGGATTTTCTCCAAAAATTCAACTTCTGTGATTTCGTAAGTTAGAAGATTATGGAGTTTTTTTTTTTTTTTTTTTTTTTTTGTCGGAGACGATAAACCTAATCTATCCTACACTAAGGGGAAGGGGGCGGGCCTAAGGAGGCCCAGAGATAAGTCGGAGGGGACTGAACCACCACCGGACCAAACGGGTGCACAGCACACCCGCCTGAATTTTTTGGAGACAAGCCACAGAAATGTAGCATCGAATCTTGCCTCCCACCCCACTAAGTAGGTGGTGGCCACTGAGCCAAAGGCCCAGTGATTTTACGGAGTTTTACTAGAATGTAGGAAATTTGGGATTTTACTAGAATGTACTATTGACTTAATTAGGGCACGATAAAAGGGTATGAATTGGACCTCTCATCTAAGAAGGTGAAACCATGACGAGTGCATTAATCACAACTACTTGCCAAGCATAAAGGGTTAAGGTGATTGACAGACCAAATGGAAAGGGTGAGACGAATACTTCTTCTGTCTGTAGCCAGAGTTAACAGTTCAAATTGATGAATTCTTTGAGTGGGGGAAGTTAATAAAGGCGTTAAATTAGATAGATGCAAAGACCCAGTTATCTTTCTGACTTCAATAAAATAGTGAGAAGATGCAGACCATTTCTTTAATTGGAAGATTGACTTTGGATTAAAGAGTTGTGTATTTCACAACTTCCCTCGACTGATCAACTGCTCGGAAAGACTTGAAGGTCTTAAATGACAGCTATTTCTTCCCAGGCCTGTGGAAACTGCTCATCATTTGCTATCCCTTTACCCAGAAACACATTTTAGCATGCGTTGCAAATGTCAAGAAATATCTGATGGATCCCTCATCCCATCCCATCCCATCCTGCACAGTTGTAAGAATTGTACGACTCCAACGGACAAGGTAACATATGTAAGCCCACTATATTGTCCTATTTTTCTCACACCGGCTAGCTTGTAACTTGGGGTCTTGCTTGCATACAATTAGCACAAAAACAAAAAGAACAATATAAAGATGGGATCTGTTGAATGAAAACTATGCTGGACTCAAAATCAAGTTGACGTTTGTGCAGAAATTAGACGTTAATCTAGTAGTCTGAAAGCCTTTTGCGGAATACACTCACATGGCAGTGCTGGTAGATGTCATACATTAATCAGTCGTCTTTTCTGACAGGTACACAAATTACAGACACAGAGAGAGAACCAGAGATATTGAATGTAAAGGTGGAAATCGAGTAGTTCCAACATACATTCATCTGCAGCCAAAAAAAAAAAAAAGAAGAAATTTGACATTTATTGTACAGTTGATGCTAATAAAAAAGAATACTGTCTAAATCCCAAAACAGATATCAAACAAAAATACAAGACGACTAAGCGAAAAAAGAAAACTGGCTCTGTAGGAAGGGGTGGGAGAAGATTGCACAATTGAACTCACTGAAAGAACTCCAAGAATCAACAATAAAATCAAGTAGTATCTAACAATCAAAGAACCAGTGACCAAGAGAAATTTTGCTTTGATTCAAAGAAAAAAAACTATGCTTGCTTCTCTTCTGTTTCGTCGATAATGTCGGCTGCTGGATCCTGTAAGCTAGAACGGTGAATTTCCTCAATTCGACTACTGACTTCTACCATTGAAGGGCGTTTATCAGGATACTGAGCGGTGCAGTCAACTGCAAGTTGCAAGAGCTGCACCATATCCTCCTCAACACTTTGATATCTTAGGAGTTCAAGATCAAAGACTTCAGCTGTCCATTCTTCTCGAACAACAGATTGTACCCATCTTGGGAGGTCAACGCCCTCCTCATTCATTAGTGAATGAGTTGGAGCCTTACCGGTCAGAAGTTCCAATAGCAATACACCAAAACTATAGACATCTGCCTTCTGAGAGATTTTACGAGGATCTGTAACTTCCGGTGCCCGGTAGCCAGCAACACGATTAGGGGTAGGGTTGGGACTAACAAGCTGAGCAAGGCCAAAATCTGAAACACGAGCTTCATAGGTAGTGGTGAGGAGGATATTTGAAGACTTGATGTTGCCATGTGAAATTGATGGGCCCTGAGAATGGAGGAATGTGATCCCTCGGGCAGCTCCAAGAGCAATGGCGGCCCTTGTTTCCCAGTTTAATGGTGTTCTACCAGCTCCTTTATTGCCTACAACAACGTTGGACACAAGGAATAACAAGACATCAGACTGTAGAGGCATATCCAACAAAACAAACTACAAATGTTGAAAAGTATTTCTTGACCAAAAGATCAGTGACACAGAGGGCCCTTTTGTGTTTGGGGGGGGGGGGGGGGGGGACTCATGCCTGCAATACGTTTTTATATTCATTTTTCCATATTCATGTGTTCAAACAAGTCTTGAACTTTGAAACATCACATAGGCAGAACTGTCGCCAAATGAATCATGGACAGATGCTTAATCCCAAGCAGCAAGTCTTAGAGATTGCTTACAAAATTACAGTAGGTGACCACTTATATGTAACTTAAACATTAATTCTGAGTTGATTACCAACTCTAAGTTCAGGAAATGAAAAGCAAGCTGGTTGCCAAGTGAGAGTTCTAAAGCTATCTGTAGAGCAGCACAAAATTGATCAAATATTGCAGCAGGTGGCATCCATCCTCTGATAATTAGAATCAAGTTCACAAACTAGTAGAAGAAATAATTAACCTTCCAGATAGCCATCCTAAAACCATTAATTATGATCTTATGTAAACAACAGGTATTATAACATCCATCCACGTGGAATCAACTCCTCGATCTGTTTTCAGGAAGTTAGTCACCAAATTCTACTTAAGCCAAATTCTACTTCCATCTTCAATCCCACATTTGGCATATAAGACAATAAAGATACAGCAACCCCAATATACCTAAAAGTAACAATCTAAAGAAAGGAATCATGAGAACAGAAGAAAAATATCCTGCTTGAGAAAGTCAAAGGGTTCATGAAAAAAAAAAAGATCCTAACCACATTTTTACAACAGAAGATGAAATGAAAAGATTGCAATGATTTATCGAAAATGGAAAAAGATTATAAAAACCACCATAATCAAAATGACCATTGCCAAATATTGAACTCCAAACAGATGAAAAAATTCAAGGAAAGAAAAGTTAGTAAATCATTCCGAAAAAGGATTGCAAATGAGTGCTTATTTACCATGTAAAAGTGCAGACAAGCTTCCCATTGGCAAGTAATCATAAACAAGAAGCTTCTCATCCCTGCTATAGTAATAAGCCAGCAAAGGCACCAAATTTACATGATTCATCTTCCCTATTACCTCGATCTTCTCCCTGAATTCCTTCTCACTCACACTCACATCCCTCAACCTCTTCACAGCCACTGTAATCCCTGTCTCTAACGCTGCCTTATATGCCGTCCCAAATGTTCCCTTCCCCAAAACCTCAGCAGATGCCTTTAATAAATCCTCCAAATCAAATCCCCTCCCAACTTTCCCAAAGAACACCAAGCTCTTCCCTCCAGCTATATTCCCCTCCCCCTTCTCCTTCTCCTTCATTTTGGCACTCATCGCCGCGAATCCACCTCCCACTCCATCTTTCTCTACACCCTCTCCTGGTTTTTCGCGCGCCATCTCAACGTCACTCTGCTTCGTCCCACCTTCAACCTTGGATCGAACCCCACCTTTTTCACGCCTCTTTCTACACAAAAACAACAAGATCAAAACAATTAGCAACAGTCCAACCACACAACCGATCACAATCCCAGCAATTGCACCCCCTGATAAACTTTTCCCTTTCTTCTTAGTCGAATGTCCTACCCCATTATCACAAAGATCATTCAGGGGCTGCCCGCAAAGCGGATTCCCCTCAAATGCACTCTTGGGATTCTTTTCCGCAATCCCTTTTGGTATAGGACCAGTTAACTGATTGTTAGACACATTAAACTGAACTAAACCAGGCAAATTCAAATCAGGAATTGGCCCAGAAAGATTATTTTTTTCCAGGTAAAGAGTCGCCAAACGAGTCAAATTTTCAAAAGAAGTCGGAATAGGCCCTGAAAAGTTGTTGTCAGCAAGATTTAACCGAACAAGATTAGCTAGAGAGGAGAGAGAACCAGGAATCGGCCCACTAAAGAAATTGTGCTGAAGATAAAGGTTCCGAAGATCAGATAGTCTGCTGAGATCAGAAGGCAGAGGACCGGATAAAGAGTTGAAACGCATGCTTAGCGTTTGTAAATTGGTGAGATTGGAGACTGTGTTGGGTGGAACGGAGCCGGAGAGTCCCACAGCGGGGAGATGGAGCTCGATAACGGTGGAGTGGTTGGAGGAGCAAGTAACCCCGGCCCACAAACAAATATTGGGTTCTGAGACATTCCATAAAGCTGAGCGACCGCCCAAGGCGGAGCGGAGGGCTAAAAGAGCTGCCCGATCGGAAGAAAGGTCGGAGAAAGTAGTCGCCGGGAGGAGAATCAAGAGAATGGCGGCGGTGATAACTCTGATGCAAGTAAATTTAGCAGCCATAATTGGAATGCGGGTAAAAGTTGACAACTTTAACGTTGTTGATGAGAAGTAGAAGTAGGAGTAAATGAGTAGTTCGGGAATTTTGAGGAGGACTAGAGGATGGGTTTCATGTTGCCTATGTTGTCGTTTTTTCCACCATCTTCTGCCTCTGTCTCTGTTGAAGAGAGAAGAGAGAAGAGATAAGAGAGAAGAGAGAGAAGGGTACAATGTAGTTCAAACAATGGTAGAAATACAACCATTCAGAGGAAAAGGAAAGTACAGTAAAGACAGGAAGGAAAGAGAGGGAAGAAAGAAGAAACGGAAGTTTCTGAATTGGGATTGGTTGCGCATTTTCTGTCTCGATTTTCTTAATTTTACCCTTTCGTTCCTTTTCTCCTTTTGATGGGTTGCTCGTTTAGTAATTACTGGTATTTACTACTGTGTGATTCTGTTGTACAGTAACATTTCTTTCTTTTTTCATTGCTTTGGAATTCCCTTTCTTTTTTTCTTTTTCATTGTGGGAGCAAGTGAAAATCCCAAGTAACTAAAATTTTGATTTGAGGTCAAGTTTTTAGAATTTAAAGGTTTATAAACGTCATTAGAGTTGTGATTTATTCACAAGTTAAGCAATTTCAAATTTGTTTTCACACTATTATCTTTTAGGTTTGGCTATCGTTAACTTGGGAAAGAGTTTAAATGGAGAGGACAATAAATATGAATTTCTGTCTTCACATAGCATTAGGAGTAACGGCAGTTGAGATATATTTTGGGTTTTAAGTTTTTTAGAAAAGTAAAATTCATTAGGAAACGTATATAAATGCAAATAAAAGTAATAATTATTAGTATATGTATACAGTATGACATGGTAGGTTGAGCATGATTTATGTGTATAAATAGGCGATTAGAAGACCCATTATTTCAAATTCTATTTAAAATAAAAGGGAAGGTCTTTGCGAGTTATATAAATAAAAACATTTGAGATTTTATTCCTTTATTGTAGTATCATGGTATTAAGAAAAATGAAGTATTTAAGGTGCACTTTAATTCCATATGATGTAACATCTATGAGTGTAAGATTTTCTTTTGAAGCATATCTAAAACTTGCCTAATGTAATATGAGGAAATTCTCTATTTTCTATCTCTGATAGTTGGATAAACGTATCTTGATTGATGAGGAAGATTTCGTTTTCTATATATTCAAGTCCAAAATTTTCTAACTTGAGTTTATCCACAAGCATTGGTTCAGAGTGCTAAAGTAATTACTCGGTTTGGATTAGCTGTTTAATCTTTTAAAAAATTGGATAGTAAATTATTTAAGATAATTTTGTGAAAAAAAAAATACTATAGCACTTTTTTTATATGATGTATGTGAGATAAAAAGGTGATTGAAAAATGTGTTAATGATGCAAACAAATCAGCGTGTGTAAATAAGGTGGAAATAATGTGCAGTCCATAAAACTTGGATTATGCTTCCCTCCCCCCCCCCCCCCCCCCCCCTACCTTTCTGTTTAGTGTCGTATTCTACAATTCCATAAATATATAAATGGCCAATGAGAATTGGTTGTTCCTTGAAATCTGGAAAATTAATCTAAAAATTGTTCAGTAGATGGTTAAATATTGAAAATTATGGACAACTAATTATGTTCAATTGTAGCCCAAAAGCATTTTAAACTATTAGAAGGCCAACTATGATACAGCGCAGCAAGCTATTTTGTTGACTTGTTGAGTGATGGGGCTCTTAATGGCGATCCACGATTTCTTTATTTCAAATTGCAAAATCCCCACTTCAGTGTTGGATCTCATGTCGTTTTCAGACCCTAAAATTATTAAATTCCCCAAATTATTTTAAGGTTGGTTGATTGCAACTGAAGCCACTACCGGGTAAAATAACTATTCCACCTCAATGTAAAACTTTTCCTGTTTTTGAAATGGACGAATGATAAATGGCAATTTTCCAGACTGTCTACACTAAAGAACCGTTGGAATATATCTGCATATCCAAAATGTTAAATTATAGCTTTTTTATTTTTTGGATAAAACAGAAGCCAATATTATTAATAAATTAATTGAAAATCATCCAGCACAATTTTCTTTGTCACTAATGATAAAAAATATATAGAACATATCACATATATATTTGATCTGAAAAATCATTAGATTTAATAAAGACATAAAATAAGAAAGATAACGCTATGAATCACAGATATATCTGAGTTGAAAAATTATTAGATTTAATGGAGTTAGAAAATATTAAGTATAACATTTGACAAAAGGTTCTGTAAATAATCAAAATCAAATAGGGCTTAAGAATTTATTACTACTTCATTTCAAATTGTCAATGCAACCAATCTTTATCCTATTCTTATATTTTTGCTGATTGAAACAAACAAAAAAAAAAAGACCTTTTTGTGCTTTTGTCTAGTGATGCATCCATGTCAAGGATTAAAACATCATAGTTGTAATTGGAAATACAGAGTAGTGTGTCATAACAGACAAATGAATATGTACCTTTTGAGAAATATCCAGATATCATCTGTCTTACAAACACATATCAATATGGATTTTTTTTTCCTTGTAAACTGTTCAAGAGATAGATATATATATATAAATGTCAGAGAATAATCATCTCGTTGAAGTTTGGTTATTTTTGAACAGTTGAAGTTAGAGTTTTTTATTTTTCCAAATTACAGTTACATGGTCCTTAAAAAAAATTAACAATAAATAACAAGTACTACAACTGGGTTAAGAATACATTAAATTGCAGAATTGTAACTGCCGATCCTTCTACAGGTATTTTTAAAGCATGCAATTTCGAATTTTGCCCCGAGGATCCAAAATAATGAAAATACAGACTTCTAAAACTCTTTATTATCTTTTTTTTTTATTTAAATTTCTGCCATGAATGGTGAGACTTAAGAAGCGAAGAAGGTAGAGAAATTTGAATCCAAAAACTCTAATTTTTAGGGTCTTAGCCTCAGCCGAAATAATAATGATAATAAACAACATTTACAACCTCTTTTGCTAATGAAATTAGTTAACCCATTACCGTGCGTCTAACATACTTTTCTTTTGTACCCACCGAAAAAAAAAAATCAATCTTTCTTGCAATTGGATGATATCCACATAAGTAAACCAAATTGTTGAAATAAATATCAATTGCTGATTGTTTTTTTTTTTTTTTTGATTTGGAATCACTTAAATTTCCACTGTCTTCACAAAATCACCGGTCCTCTGGAGTTTGGACAAAAATTGTTTAATACTTTTTGGGCATTTGTTAAATAAACAAAGATTAATAAATTCCAGCCACAGGATTGACAGGACCTTCAAACACAATTAAAAAGAAAAACAAAAAAAAGGCCAAAGATATCTCTGACAACTGGTTTTATATTAGTGAAGTCACCTCGGCTCGGATTTGATTCGCAAGCTCTCCAGTTTTCTTGTTATCTGGTTGGAAGGTTCGTCAAACTCAACATACAGCTGCAATTTCAGAAGACAACCCTACTAGTTGATTCCAAAGTAATCTTTTCTTTTTTGTTCCCAACTCCAACTTTTATTCTCTTGTTTCCTGCCTAATTATCAAAACTTAAAATGTCTTATTTTTGGTGCAAATGAACTGGGAAAACAGCCGTCCCTCCAAGGGAGCAGACCTGGTGGTGTAGTCCCTAGCTAGCTAGGGCATCCGTCAGAGTTCGACCCTTGTAACAAAAATGGAAAATAACCCAACAATCGAAATAAGGGTTGAGGCCTGAAGTGGGATCATGTCCTTTTTTTTTTTGACAAAAAAAAAAAAAAGAACCGGGAAAACAGCGGGGCAATGTGGTGTGGTGGTTACAATTTACAAACTAAGCAAAGATAGATAGTAGTGTTCCACACGAATAAGGACAATGGCAACAAAAACTCAGAAAGTGAAAGCAAGCGGAAGTGATTAGACCGAAACCAGAGAATGTATAGTGATGTAATATTCTTACAATTGTGTGAGTCTTGGTGTCAGATGTTCCTAACAACATTCCTTTGTAACTTTCCAGAATAACATGACAATGCTGACTTTTGTTTATGTCGTTTTAGGGGGAAAAAGAACAAATGCCACAATTTTAAAAGAAAAATAAGAAAGTAAGCTTAGAGTTTCTTCAATGGATTTCTCGAATACTTCAACATGCAAAATTTTCGAGAACCTAAATACTCCATTTTTACTTATTAAAAGTGAAAGGAAAACACAACTAAGAAGCGATTTGGAATTTTGCATTGACGGTGCCTTCTACTCTGAAAGTTGACCATAATGGCAAGCCAAACATTTTTGTGTCTAAAATCATCCATCCCTACACGTTGAGGTTCTTAGTAGTCGGAGACCAAAACCCTACTCAAATCAACCCTCTCAACTCTAAGAGAAAAACAAAAAACTTTTCACATGGTGAGTTATTGAAACCATTATTATCATTGCAATGAAAATCTAACAATCATACAAATGAATGATGAACAAAAAGGTGCACAACTTTCACATTTTTCTAGAACAAATTTGTCTCAATGTCTTGTAGTACTACACATAAAAAGGGTCATGAAACTATTTGCCTTGACTTCTCTTCACCCCTTATTTCTCACATTTATCCCCTTCCATTCAATAAACCAAAAAATGCTTACCTAAACTCAGACGGGTATTATAGATCAGTTCTACTCAAGTCTTTATTTAATTTTAAATTTTTTTTTTTGGCCATTAGTGTGTGATGTAACTTGAAACTTGTATCCCCTACAAAGAGATGTGCAACATTTTATTATTGTAATTGTAGAAGGGAAAGGGAAGGGAGACGAGAAAGGCTGAGAGAGCGAAGACTCTTTGCAGCAGCAATGGGCGGTATAGGAGGATAAATTTGATAAGAACAAAAAGGAAGTTAACATTACAACGGCCTTTGAGAGCTGCGTCTCAAATATGCTCTTATAAAAAATCCCAACGTTTAACTTGATTGGTTAGGCAGCAAAACCAAAACGTCGGTTCAACTGCCTTTATTCTCTACGGGCGGCCCCATTTACGGTTCAAGAACACAGGCCCCGCCCCCGCTCCCTTCAATTATTCTCTTCTCCTACGTGACGTGACATTCTCTACTGCTAATCTCAAATATCAACCCCCCCCCCCCCCAAAAAAATGTGGGACATTTCAATATCTTGATTTTCCTTCAAAGATAAAATGGCATTCTTAGCTCTCGCTCTTTTATTATTATTATTAAGTACAGGAAGTGAGATTTAAGAAACGAGAGGAGAACGGAGAAGATAATTTGAATCCAAATTCTTAAATTTAATCACGAGACAAAGACCTACTCGGCATTTGTTTATTAATTTAAAGTTATGTGCCTCAGCGTACGATGTTAGGCTGGGATGAATACAAAGGGTCACTTTTAGTTTGGTCAAAAGCACTCCTTTTCGTGTATTTATTATTATATAACTAAACAAATTTAACCATAACAGTTTCAGAGTAAGAAAGTAAACTATTTATTATTATTGTGTTCTTGTTGTGGTAAAGGTAATTTTGATGTTTGCACGCAACTTTTGATGGCGATGAAAATGAACTTATGCGACTGCGATCTAGTCTAGATTAAAGATGAGAAGGCTAATTAATGTACTGTTAAAAAAAATTAAAACACATATAATTATTACGGCGAATCTCAAGAAACGCCTTGAGCAAAATTTCCCGATATCACAAAGCTGTGGGAGGGTTGACCAGATCAACGTACTCCAAACCAACCAAACCATCATGTCTTCCAGTTGATCCCAAGGCCTATCTCGGCCCACCAGAGTGGAAAATAGTAAGGCCTCATTCTGGGCAAAGCCCATAATGCATCTGCTGATTTTCTTGTGCATGAGCCCCTGCCACTGGAGGCAAAGATTCTTTGCGTAGAGAGTATCAATAACTTGAGAGACTTTTTGTCATTTCTTGAAAGATAAGCAGTCCAAAATCTAAGATGATGCGCTCATAGAATATACTTTTCCAAGCTGTTCTCGTTGATTATTGACCTTAAATCACGAATGTAGTGTGAATTTGATTGCTTGATAATCAATGGAATGCGCTGTAATTATGAGGAAAGCAGGAGAAAAGGCTTAATATGTTCCTTCGGTTACAAGTAATTACTGGGAAGAGCCAACATTGGGAAATGGGAAAGTAAAGACGTATTCATAGATTGACTGACATTGCCCTGTGCTGCCATGCACTAGTTGGTATGTGTCAGGCTCTTCAACATAGGAGTGAAGAGAAAATGTACCAGATGTTTGGGGAAGAGTTTGAATGAATGAAAGAACAGAAAAGGGCGGGAAAGGGTGAGAGAGAGAATGAGAGAGGGAGAGAGAAAATTGAGAATTTGGAAGAAAGAATTGTGATTGTATTACTTGTTGTTTAATCCATTACATTGTTCTGGATTTATACAATTGCAATGATGGATCCGAATCCAATTGGCACAGAATTGCCGTGCATTGGTCTGATGCTAACAAATTCAGTTGTAACTAACTTTTAACAGCTTTTTGGCTCCAATCAGCTAATTACACTAACACCCCTAAGAACTATGTTCCAATTGCAATTACGCCCCTGCTCCTGACATTACTCCACCCTTGAAAGCAGCTTTGTCCTCAAGGCTGAAACTCAGGAAACTGACTCTGAATAAAGGATTGATCTTCCCATGAAGCTTCCTCCTCTCCTAGCTGAGACCATTTGATGAGGTACTGGATCACAGGGATCTCATTTCGCATGATCACCCTCCTTTGCAAAACTGCAGCAGGTTGTAGAAGGCATTGATCTTGACAATTAAATTCTGGTAGTGTAGAAGTAGTGACCTGATGAGGGCCCAACTTAGGCTTCAGAAGAGAAACGTGAAATACTGGATGTATTTTAGAACCAGGTGGCAGTTGGAGCTTGTATGCCACAGCACTGATCTTCTCCACAATTTGAAAAGGTCCAAAAAATTTTGCAGTCAACTTGAGATTCTTCCTGAGTGCCACAGTTTGTTGCCTATATGGCTGTAACTTCAGAAAAACCCAATTCCCAACCTCAAACTCCCTTTCTGTTCTATGTTTATCTGCAAACAACTTCATCCTACTCTGAGCCTGATGCAGATGCTCTTTGATTCTCTGAAGCATTTGAACTCTGGTATGCAGCATGTTGTGAGCTGCTGGAATGATTGTGTCGTGGTAGGGCCCTATAGGCAGTGATAGGGGTTTGTAACCATATAAAGCTTCAAATGGGGACACCCCTAAGCTGGTGTGATAGGCCGTGTTATACCATAGTTCTGCTAAGCTGAGCCACCGACTCCACTGAGTTGGATTCTCACTAGTCATACATCTCAGATAGGTCTCCAAACACTGATTTAATCTCTCACTCTGGCCATCAGTTTCAGGATGGTATGAAGAACTATAGTGCAGCTCAGTTCCAGTCATCCTAAATAACTCTTGCCAAAACTTACTGGTGAATACCTTGTCTCTATCTGTTATGATGGATTCAGGTAGTCCATGGAGTTTGTAGATGTGATCCAGGAAGACCTGTGCCACTTGAACAGCTGAGAATGGGTGAGACAGTGGCATGAAGTGGCCAAACTTCGTCAGTCTATCAATGGCCACCAAAATAATGTCAAATCCCTTAGAGCTGGGTAATTTTTCTATAAAATCCATAGTAATGTGTGACCAGGCTTGGGTAGGGATTGGTAATGGTTGCAGCAATCCTGGATAAGGGACCCTTTCGCTCTTGTTCCTTTGACAGACTTCACATTCCTGTATGAATTGTATGATCTCCTTCTTCACGCCTGGCCAGTGGAATATGCTTTGCACCCTCTGTATACATGCTCTCTGGCCAGAATGTCCTCCAACAGGGGATTCATGCAGAGCTCTGATTAACTTTTGCCTGATTCCTCTGCTATTCCCTACAAACAACTTCCCCTTATACTTGAGTATCCCCTGAGTGAGCTGGAAATCAGAGCCCTGTGGTGTAGGATCTAGTAGCAGTTGACTCATTAATTCTTTACACTGTGTGTCTTCAAAGTAACTGTCCTGCAACTCCTGCATCCAAAGAGGTTGAACCCCAGTGATGGCCAGCAACTGGTGTGGTGCAGGTGGTAGTTCCCTCCTGGTTCTTCTGGATAAAACATCAGCAACAGTGTTTTCTGAACCTTTCTTGTACTGAATCTCATAATCCAATCCTAGCAGCTTTGTCAACCATTTATACTGAGCAGTAGTGGTCAACCTCTGTTCCAGCAAAAATTTCAGTTCCGGATGATGAAGTGGTTCCCTACCAGATAGTGCTTCCACTTGGTCACTGCAAACACCAATGCCATCAGCTCCTTCTCATAGACAGATAATCCCATGTTCCTGAGAGAAAATGCTTTACTGATGAATGCTATGGGATGACCTTCCTGCAAGAGTACAGCTCCCATGCCTTGTCCACTTGCATCAGTTTCCACCATAAAGGGAATACCAAAGTTGGGCAGCCTAAGTACTGGAGCACTAGTGATGGCCTGCTTAAGGCAATTGAAGGCCTTGGTTGAGTCTGCACTCTATTCATAGGCATCTTTCTTCAGCAGGTTTGTCAGAGGCTTACTGATTGTTCCATAGCCTTTGATGAAACGTCTATAATAGCCTGTGAGGCCTAGGAACCCCCTGAGTTCTTTAATATTCCTAGGAGTAGGCCATGACTGTATGCACTCCACTTTACCTGTGTCCATACTTACTCCTGTACTGGACACGACATGCCCCAAATACTCCACTTCCTGCTGGCCAAAAGAGCACTTGGAAAGTTTGGCATACAATTGGTTATGCTGAAGCACCTCCATTACCTGTTTTAGGTGCTCCTTATGAGGGTCCAAGGTAGCACTGTAGATCAAAATGTCATCAAAGAAGACCAAAACACATTTCCTTAGGAATGGTTCAAAAACCTGATTCATCAATGCTTGGAATGTTGCTGGTGCATTCGTGAGTCCAAACGGCATCACTAGGAACTCATAGTGTCCTTGATGAGTCTGAAAGGCTGTTTTGTGTGTGTCTGCCAGTTTGACTCTGATCTGGTGGTAACCTGACCTGAGGTCAATCTTGGAGAAATACTTGGCTCCATAGAGCTCGTCCAGCAGCTCATCAATGTTGGGAATAGGATATCTGTCCTTGACTGTCAAGTCATTGAGATGCCTGTAGTCCACACAAAAACGCCAAGTGTTATCCTTTTTCTTGACCAACAACACAGGTGAAGCATAAGGACTATTGCTTGGCTTGATGATTCCAGACTTCAACATGTCTGCTATTTGCTTTTCAATCTCTGCCTTCTGTGAGTGAGGATACCTATATGGTTTCATTTTAAAGGCTTCTGCTCCTGGCTTAAGGGGAATCTGATGATCCAATGGCCTGTTGGGAGGCAACTGAGTGGGCTCCTGAAAAACTCCTGGAAATTGCTTAATGACTGCAGTGATTGATTCTGGAACCCCTGACTGTCCTGTGGCTTCTTTTCCCTGTTGTGCTGAGATGGCACAACACCTCCTTTTCTCCTGCAAAAAACCTCTGAGATCCTTCCTCCTGATAAGCTCCATAGTTGCATCATTAACTGCCCCGTGCAATGTAACCACCTCTCCTTGATGGAACATAGAGATCTTGAGTTGATGGAAATCAAAAGTTATGGGGCTGTAGTTGTGCATCCAATCCACCCCCAAAATAATGTCCCAATCCCCTAGTTCCATAATCCTGAGGTCAAAGCAAAATTTATTATTCTGAACATTCCACAGGACCTTTGGGCACTGAGCTCCACTGGTCACCAAGCTCCCATCCCCCATTGTGACAGTGAAAGGCTTGACATATTCAAAGGGAATGCCTTGTGCAGTCACTAGCCTGTGATGAATGTAGCTGTCACTGCTACCTGTATCCACCAGAATTTTAACAGGTTCCCCTGCCATCCGTCCTTGCAACATGATAGTGTTTCGCCTGAGTGAGTCTGAGAGAGCATTAAGTGAAAGTTCAATTGGTTCTCCTGGATTCACAGTCAGCTCATCTTGCTCCCCTTGAGCATCCTGGAATTCAGTGTCCTCTTCTTCTTCATACAGCATAAGGTTCAGGTGTTTCATCCTGCACTGATGTCCTACCCCAAATTTCTCCCCACACTTAAAACACAGTCCATTACTCCTTCTGAACTGCAGTTCCTGGGGGGATAGTCTCTTAAATTCTGGACTCTTATCTGGATGTCTGGAATCTACCTTAGGTATGTTGTTCTGTGGCAGTTTGTAAGTGCTGACTCCTCCATTGGCAGAGGTTGGATGTCTGTACATTCCAAACTTTGGTTCAGCCATCACCTTGTTGCCCTCCTTGATTGTCCTTCCTTGTAACCTGAGAGCTTGTTCCTGCAAATGAGCTACCTCCATAACTCCAGAAAGAGTAGTTGGCTTGAGCATTCTCACCATAGGTTTAATCTCCTCCTTGAGTCCACTGGTGAAACTGGAAATGAAGTATTCTTCACTAAGGCTCGGATTTTGAAATAGCATCAGTGTTTTTAACTCCTCAAACTTCTCCTGATAGATCTCCACTGCGCTCACCTGCTGCAATTTATTGAATTCCTCTACAATATCTTTACAACATGATCCTTTGAATCTCTGGCATAGCAACTCCCCAAATTCCCCCCAGGTTAGCCTTGGTTTTTCTAATTTGATTCCCTGGAACCAATTATCAGCCCTGCCTTCTAAAAACATCTCTACTACCAGCAGTTTATGCTCCTCGGTTACTTTATTCCACAGGAAGTACTTATTACATTTTCTGATCCATTCCCTCGGATTTTCCCCGTTAAACATTTGTAACTCAATTTTTGGAGGATTATAGCCAGGAATCTTACCTAAGAACTCGCAACTCTTACTCTCCTCATCTGCTCCCAAATTCAGCTTCTGGTGTATAGGAGGAGTGGGAAGTAATGGCGTACGATCTCTGCCAGTTTTGACTTCTTCTTCTGTACTCTTCTCTCTGCTTAGTAGTGTCTTCATCATAGCAGCGAGTGCCTCAAACTTCTGATCCATGCCTAGCGCGATCGTATCCAATCTCTTATCTCTACCAGCCATTTCTTCCTTCACTTGTAGCTGTATGTTCTTCATATCCTCCACTACTTCCTGCAATTTAAGTTCCTGTTTACGGAGATGTTCCTCCAAGGTTTTGAAGCGTGTATTCTCTGCCATTGATTGATCTCCGAGCTGCCGAGGATTCGTCAGCTCTGATACCAATTTGTCAGGCTCTTCAACATAGGAGTGAAGAGAAAATGTACCAGATGTTTGGGGAAGAGTTTGAATGAATGAAAGAACAGAAAAGGGAGGGAAAGGGTGAGAGAGAGAATGAGAGAGGGAGAGAGAAAATTGAGAATTTGGAAGAAAGAATTCTGATTGTATTACTTGTTGTTTAATCCATTACATTGTTCTGGATTTATACAATTGCAATGATGGATCCGAATCCAATTGGCACAGAATTGCCGTGCATTGGTCTGATGCTAACAAATTCAGTTGTAACTAACTTTTAACAGTTTTTTGGCTCCAATCAGCTAATTACACTAACACCCCTAAGAACTATGTTCCAATTGCAATTACGCCCCTGCTCCTAACAGTATGCGTCACATACGCTAGACTTGCCATTTACAGATTTAGTTTCTTTTTCCCCAAAACTAGAGGCACTTTTCCTTTTTATTTTCACCTTTTCCAACACCAGAAAAAGAAACTTAGAAAGTGTATAATAAAAGATTTGTTCAATGAGCATCCAAGGTCGGTCCAATAAATATTTTATGAACACTATTAAAGATATTTAAAAAAAAAATTCAACCATTTGCCTAACCAGTGTCACTTAAAAGGGGCCTTAAGTGTCGCCTTTTTTTTATTATTATTTTAATAAAAGTTAAGTGTGTTGGTTTAGAGGGAGAATTGTATTGGGTGATAAGGCGCGAACAATTGTAAGTAGGAGCGTCACTTAAAAGGAGCCTTAAGTGTTGTCTTTTTTTTTTTTTTTTTTTTTAAATGAAACTTAAGTGTGTTGGGTTAGGAGGAGAGTTGGGTTGGTTGGTAATGCGAGAAGGATTGTAATTAGGAGGTCTTGGATCAAAATCTTCCATTTACAAAAAATTTAAAAGGAAAAAAAGTATGTTAACCTTTTGGTCAGTATTTTTCTCTCTCTACTCCCGAGAATGTAACTTACAATGAACTATTTTTTGACTCAAGGGAATATAACTAGCTTTGGACTAATCGCTGGACTTGGTGCGGCCCATTATACTGATCGAGCGTGGTATATGGCGCTTTACGCGATCAAGTTTTTGTGCTTTTTTAAAAAAAAATTTCGCTTGCATCATAAACACATTTTTCAATTCACCTTTTTATATTTTCAACTATTTTTTTATCTCACATACATCACATCACAAAAAAATGCTACAGTAATTATTCCAAATAATTATTTGGAATAATGCTCTATCTGGAGAAGGCTATTAATGTGTGTTTGGATTGAAGATTATTTCACTTTATTTACAACTTATTTACATACACTGATTTACTTGCATCATAAACACATTTTTCAATCATCTTTTCATCTCACGTACATTATATCAAAAAAAAAAAGTGCTAAATACTTTTTCACAAAATCATCTCAAATAATTTACATGCCGATGAACGGATGGACTGCAGCATATGAGTTGGCTATTTTGATCACCATGCATCAACGTAACTTTTTGTAAAATGCTGCAGGACAGGATATCGAATTCCATCCACGCGATTGCGATGGCGAATGCTTTCGCGGATTTGAAATTAGCCTAGTCGACTAGCCGAGCATTCAGATGTCGAAATTCATTTACTTTGACTCCGGAGATCCTTGATGGCTCAAGAATCTTTCATCCATCTAAAATTTTGCTCTAAAGTGGATGTTGCTCCCGATATTAAATGTCTATTGAGTTGAAGGAGCATTCGTTGAAGATGAGGAGGTCTTCCAAAGGAAGTGCCAACTATTATTTGTAATTTTGAGCTCCTCCTATTATAGTTCACACGTTTTACAGAAGTCCAGATGATGGTACCCTAGGGGGGGTTCAGTCAAGTTATTATTGCCTTCGCGCTGTACGCTATGTAGACCGAATTCTGGAATAGTTATACTCGCTACCCTGCTGTAGTTGGCAACGTGCCCTTCTCTTCCACAACACCAACGACCTGCCCTAAAGGTAACCCCCCCCCCCCCCCTCTTTTCTTTTTCTCCTCTTCAGGCAAAAGAAACTATAATCAGCAACCGAAGAAGCATCAATCATGCAGTTCAAGTTACTAGATATCATGATGTATTAGATCACCCATTTAAGTCCGATGGCTTGCGACTGGACAAAGAAAGCTGACTCCAGTAAAAGACGTATCCAGCAGGCAGCTGAACTACAATATACACGTTCCTAACCAAATTGCTCTAACAGCATACTCATGAATCCTCTACCCATTAATCTTTCTGAAATCCCTAACTCAGACGTTCAGCCACTTTGCAATTGAACAAAAATAGCGGCAGAGGTACCTTCCGACACTCTTTACCTACATATTCTTTATTGCACATGCGCCCTAGGGCGGGAGGGAGATGACAAAGGGAACAAAGATCACCAAAAAGTGGCAATAACACGAACAAAAAGTTTGTGGAGTGAGCTATATGACCATCCATCAAGAAGACTTGTAAAGTAACCATATCTTAAGAAACAAAGAAATGCTCATCTCCAGTTCAATAGTCATAGGAAAACCTTTTGTGCACAAGAACGGGTAGCACCTGAGATTATGGAACTGATGTAAACATTGCAAACAAATTCGACAATTCTAAAGCGAGGAATTAGCAAACACTATGCAAGACTCCCCAATTCAAATGCACATCAATGCAGCAAGTGTCCTGGATCAGTATGCGTCTAAAGGGAAACCTCAAATAATAGGCAAAGAACTCAAATTTCAATCAAAAAGGCAACACAGGCAAAAAAAATGTAGTGGATTCCAAAGGGCAAGAATATTGAAGAAAGACATGAAGAGGAAACTAAAATGATTATTTGGAAATACTACATGACACACTCAATGCAAGAGGCTCTTGCCATTGCACAATCTGGGAAGGGCTAGTTGTATCTGACAAAAGATTTGTAATTTTCTTGCAAACTTTTTCATCCGACAATGTACGTGTTTTCTCCAAAAAGTGATGTTAAACTAAAGTGAAAGAATTTATAACACTTCCAGTTTCAACTCATCCCACCGCAGAAACTGACCCTGCCACTAAGCAAACTCATTTATAGAACTGCGTATGTAACAGCAACATAGTATCCGCCATAAGCTCAGAAGCTGGGTGATCAATTGCCAGTTCTCCTAATATCCCTTACAAAAAAAGGAGAACTGAAGAAAATTCCCCAGCCCATATAAAATGAAATAACTTCATGAGCTTATATAAAAGAAAGAAGTAGGAAAAACTCTCTTGAACAAAATATCGAGCATCCTAGGCTGGGAGATTGCCATATAGACCACATCAGCTCTAGTTTTGGTACTCAGGAACACAATAGAACTGCTTCACAGAAAATATAAACTAAAATCGTAAGAGGCCTGTCGAGGCCAACTAGATATTTCTTCTTTGCTATCAGCATACACACACTTCGTGAGCTTCAGCAATCAAGTGCCCAACTAAGTTAAAATACTGCTAGAACAGCAAATTAGCAAACACACACACGGAAATGACAGCACTGTAGCAAAACGATTAAGATACGCGTTTCGCAAACAGCATTTTTGTCATCATCACAGACAAAAGCAACTAGCCCCACAATAGACACAGTTATAAGAAAAAGATGGATATAATCCGCCAATCCATAAATTCAATCTTAAATATCCTAGCTCATATTTTCAATACGAAATTAACCATAAACAAGAGTCTAAATCATCACAAAAGCATCCAAAATCACTATTAACCAGAGACGAAATTCCCAAAAGGGATTCCTTATAATCGAGAACTAAGACAAACCGAGATATCAGATTGATCAATCTTGGGCCTTAAGCTACTAGCTCAGATTACCAAATTCGAAATTAACAGTAAACGAGTGTCAAAATCAACATCATAACATATAATATCCCTAATTATAGATGAAATTCCCAAAAGGGCTCCCTTAAAAACAGAAACTAAAACCAACCAACAAATCGGAAATTGCCGCTCAATCCTGAGCCTTGATCTTCTCAATCCGCTTGTTCAACTGCTCGATACGAACAACCAGACCAGTGACGGAGTAAAGCAGCCAGTAGAAGATGAGAGCGGCGGCGATGAGGAGGGCATTACGCTGGGACTTCATGATGGACTTCTGGTGACGGAGATGCTCAGATGGGGTACAGGATTCAGCGGATTCACAAGTGGGTCTGGTCTCGTACTTCCAGTAGATGTCCATTAACAGGAACAGACAAAACGGGATGATTGAGAGAAAGGGTCGGAGGAGACTGCGGGTCACGGAGAGGAGACCCTTGCGAAGAGGGTCGAAACCGGGAACTGTGAGGAGTAGAAGCATGATTGCTTCAGCTCCGGCAGCGTAGCCTAGCACCACCCACTCTAATGCCATTCGGGTATTTGGGTGTTCGGGTAGGTTGACGCCGATTAGATCTCTGTGATTTTTCAGCAAGAGAAGAGAGTGGAAGGAGGCGTGGAAGTCGATGAGAGGACAAGTATTATTCGTAATATTTTGCGTGATGCGGTTAAATGATATATAGAGTGCGTTTGGATGGTAAATTATTTGAGATATTTTTACTGTAGTATTTTTTGTGATTTATTATATGTGAAATAAAAAAATAATTAAAAAAATAAAAAGGCGTATTGAAAATTATAATGACGATGTAAGCATATATATTTGGACAAATAATCTCCTAATGTTTTTTATTCTCTTTTTCTTCTTTTCTTCGTTGCCAAGGTTTCAGTTTTTCTATTCTTTGATCAAGTGTACAACACGTCATCATTTTTTTTGTTCGTTTTTATTTTTAAAATCATATTTATCATAATTAATTGTCTCACACCAAAGATTAAGTTCATACCAATCTTCTTTTTTTTTTTTTACTTTACAAACATTATATAGATATGTTATTTTTTTTTTCAAAAATTTCTAAAAATAACAATTCAAACGAGAAATTCTAAACTTGGCTTTTCAAAATATATTTTGGTTTACTTCTCTCGTCTAAAACGTCACACTCAAGTTAAGAATTGGCACATAATTTTTGGCCCTAAAAAACAAAAAAGGACACGATGACCGAAAGAAATCCAGGCAGTTGCTACATTAACTCATCAAGCCATTAAACTCTTGCGCACGACTGGATAAACTCTCCATGTACTACAACATTCGAAACTCTTGCACCACCATTCAAAGTTGCGCGGATTCTTTGAGAGCGTTTCTTTAGATATATAGAGTATTATTAGAAATATTATTTAAAATAAATACTATAACACTTTTAATGATATGATATATATGAAATAAAAAAATGATTGAAATATAAAAACACGATAGATTCAGATCTCGGACCATTGCTTCCATTTTTGTTCTTAGCTTTGATTAGTAGTTACTACTTGCAAGCTGCTTTGATATTTGGCCCTTTTTCATCTAATGAGTGGCTGATCTGATCTCGCTCCAACACAGCCAATTTGCTTTGCTCGTACAAATTCAAGGCATTGATGATTTAACTTGAGGAGAACAGAATTTGGTATACAACATTTTGATCGAACATCACAGTTCCTTATTCCATGTTGGATTTCATTAACATGCCCTTTAAACATCGAGATTGTAAGCGTCCATAAAACATCATCATCATATTTCTTCTACAGCTTGCTAGTGACATTAACATTCCTGACTTTAGAAGACTTAGGAGTTGTATCCTTTGGTACAACCACGGTAAGCACACCATTCTCCACACTTGCCCTGATCTGATCCGCCTTCACATCCTCCGGCAACTCAATCTCCCGGGAAAACCCAGCTGCCTTTCCTGTAATCCCTCCTCCTCTCTCGGCAACGTGCCACACCACATCTTTTTCCTTCCCCCGCCCACCACCCTCCTCTTTTGCTTCCGCCTTTATCACCAATACATTCCCTTCTTCCACTTGTACCTTTATCTCATCCTTGCTAAACCCTGTTCAAAAGAAAACCGCGGTTTAAAGAAATTAGAACAAAATCAGTAATCAATTACAGAAGCCCAAAACAAGGAAAAAAAAAAAAAGAGGAAGCAAGCCATCGAAATTATTACTGGCCTGGAACGTTGATTTTGAAGATGTGGGCATCTGGGGATTCAATCCAGTCGAGGAGGGCTGAAGACCCTGGGGTCGTGCGATAAATGGTGGGACTCCAGAAAAATCGCCTGAAGGGGTCACCAAATAGAGCCATTTATCTTCGCTTTATTGCTATCCTTTCGAGCTGTTTTTATGGGTGTGGAATTCAGTCCAAAAGGTGCAAAACAGAAACTTGCAATTTAAATTTAAAGAGGGTAGGTATAGGATTCTCTAGAGAGACTGGATTCTGGAGGCTTCTAGCATTATCCTGACGGGATGGGATGGGATGGGATGGGAATCATGGGATGTGGTACTTTGGAGAAGATGAGAGTTTCCCTCCATGTGGATTGCTCTGTGAGCTTCGTTTTAGATCCATTGACAATAATATCATGGATAACCCTTCCAACAATAAGCCCATTCTAATTCTTGATAGACTCTGGTGTCTGCTTCCTACTTTCTTTGGGGTTGCCTGAAAAACGTTCGATCTCGTTCAGTAATGGATTGTGTTGGATAGGTAATGGGGGACTGAGGAGACTAAAGCATGAACAGAGATTTTGTGTACTAATGGGTAGCCCAATTCTTTGAGCCCCAAGTGTTAGTCCACTTAAATTTGCTAAGGTGTGAATTATTTAAATCATTCATGCGAAAAAATGCAAGCAATAGCCTCACATACAAAAAGAAAGAAAATTCCTACTTTCAGTGACGTACTATTAATAATAGAGTAAATTTTATATACATTGATAGTACATACACTATCACTGTTGGATCCATGATAGTATGTAAAAATTGAATTTCAAATTCAAATTTTGCGTAGTTATCATTCATCAAACATTGATAGTGTATACATTGTCAGTATAAGAAATATTAATCTTGAATGAGTAAATCTTATATACAAGCACAAATTAAAAGATGAGCCACCTCCGGATTTTTAGGAGATTCCACGTTTGTATTTATCGGTTAGGCATTTCGTGTTTTTAAAATCATTTAGTGCAGGTGAGCTCAAACAAAAAATAAACAAAAAAAAAGGAACCAAGGAAATTTATTAGAAAGTAAAAAATTGATCCGTGAATGAGTATTTTGCTAGGGATTGAGATCTCTGAAATCATTATTAGGAAAAGACTTTTCCTGCTTCCTCAATTTTGTAAAGCTTTTGTACCTTGCATGCCAATATATCATTACGTATGTTGTGAAAAACGTCCATGTACACATATATTTCCTTGTTCCAAAAAGAATATGGATCAATCATGTTCTGATGGGAAAGTTTCGTGCTTGAAATGTTGATCATTGCTCTCCTTCCTTACTCTCCCTTTTTGGTTAATGCTCTTTTTGGAAGAAATTTGATTGGTTTTTCTTCCTTTTGGATATCTTCTAAAGTAGGTGCATGGTCCTCCGGAAAGGCTAGTATGGAGGGAAAGGTTACAGCTGTGTATTCCTTAGCTACAAAGGTAACTCATCAAGAATCAAAGCTAAAATATTGTCATTGTTGTTATTTATCAATCCATCTGAATTACTAGAATTTAATTGTTCAAATCCAACTTGTGAATGATTCAAAAGTCTCATCAAACGGATGATCAGTCATACATAGTGATACAACTTTTTTATTGAGGTTTTATTAATCTCTCCCAATCATACACTACCCCTCTAGACAGGAACAGGAACAGCTTCAGCATGATCTCCAAGTAAGAGGATCAATAGAGGAAAGCAAGAAGAAAAGAAACAGTTACTAAACACACACACACTTATGCTTGAAGATGCTTAAACCCCTTAAAATTTTCTGTATATTGAAAGTTGACATGGGCATTTGAGCTTTACAGCAATAGGTCGCCATATTGGCTGGTGTCTCATTCCAACACAAAGCCATGCATAGAGTTATGTCCTTTTGATGAGATGATTGATGATGGCGAAGTCGGTTGTCTTCTACAGTTTCTAAAAGCTTTTACATGCATGAGCGGTCTTGCTTTTTTCCATGAAAGTTTATGTTTTATCTCCCATTAATCAATTCTTGGTGTTTGTTTAAGTATTATCTGAAAAAAGCTTTGGATAATTAGTGAGAGAATATGCAGAATCATTCTTCTTTATATGAGACTGTAAAGTACCATAAAAAGAACAACTTTAGTCAAAAGTTTGCCTGCATGTCATCCACTATATTTAAGCTCGACAAAGATGGTGCCAAATAATAGAACAAGAAGGTTTCCATATTCTTTTGCCTAGGGGTCTAAACATATAATAATTTCACAAAAAAAAAAAAAAAGTCTTTTGAGATTTATTTTCCCTCTTTGGCTGTAATTAGTAGCCTCATGCAAAAGCCAACCATGAGCAAATGTTTGTTTGCCAATTTTAGCATGACAGAACCATGAAAGTTTCATCTACACGTTCGGTAATATATAGTATGGTCCATGAAGTCCTATGTTTGCATAAGATTTTCGTTGTATGGACTTGAGCTTCAGAACTCAGATACGGAGGAAGGATATATATGTTGCATCCGCATGAAGTAATGATTCTGATGAAAATCTTGGCCAACGTGTACCCCAATCAAGAATATTTTGCCTCAGCTATAGCAGAAGATTTTCAGAAGCTTAGGCTCCTTTTAGCTTTTAAGCAGGGGATAACCCTGAAACTTACAGGATTTCGCTCTAAGTTCCAGGAAATGCCTAGACTTATTGTATCATAATGCTGCCCACAAAATCAACTAGCAAATTAGCAAGTGATCAAGTCAGCTTTTGCAGTGTCCTTTTGTCTTTGGCCTTTGCTCCAAAGGTTCTTAAATAGTCACAGTACATCTACATCTTGATCTTATGCACCTTGCGCATGCTATTGATGATCTCTGTTTTCCGTGATTCTCTGTTTCTATACATACATGCCTTCATATTTCTGGTTTTCTTGCAATGCTTGGAATATGTGTTGTTTGGCTATTTATGTCTACTAAGATAAAATTTGCAGGCAGTGCAGTATTTTGTTCAAGGCTTCAAGGTGTTTGTGGCAATTGCCGGCCGTGGTGGTGGTGGTCTAGAATATATTGCACTAATTTCTCAAGGCACTGCAGGCAAGGTTTGAAGGACTCTCATTCAAACTGATCAGAAAAAGGCATTTTGCAATTCCTAAGTCAATTGAATGAACAAGAAATGCCAGCCAGGGAAAAAAAAATTGCTGTGACAATTGAACGATAAAAGGATGAAAAGCACCATACAGACTACGCCATTTGCTCCTTTACAAAAGAATATGCCACTTTTTAACATTAGACGATACAACTTTGTTGAAGTGGAGAAAAGGGTGGAATCTTTGCATCCCTCTTTTAACCATCTTTAACTTGGAATTTTGCTTTCAGAGTACACATATCCCTAGAATCTAGAGGCATCTTTTCCGTCTTGATTTCATCCACGATCTGTAACTCCTTTCGCATGGAAGCATAAAGTAAATCCCCAAACAGAAACGCAGGTGAAGGGCGACATCAAAAGAGAAAAGCAAAAATGGCTTTCAAAAAAATAAGTCGGAGAAGAAAAATTCTTGAAATTCTTGGTTGATTCCAGGTTACTTTGGCACGAGGGCTCTATGATTATTTATTTACCTGCAAAAAGGGAAAAGGGAAAAAGAATCAAAGTAAGTTATCAAATTATTGGATATCAAATGCTAGGAAAAATTAGACAAGTGATCAAGGTAAATCTAATTCGCAAAACTTACCATTTTCACCAAACGTCCTTCTCATGAAAGTTGCTAATATGATAATTAGAGCTACACCAGCTAATAGTCCAATAATAATTGCAAATGTCTTCTCAGAATCGCTGTGAGAAGATCCTGTAATATCAAATAAGAGAAGATTGTCCAAAAATTACTTGCAAGTTGCGTAATACCACTGCTGATAGACAGGTATGCACTTAGAAGAGAGCAAATTGTAACCAACCATGGTTTAAAGTAAATCAACTTAGCTAGAAAGTGAAATTGTAATAGCAGAAAATCACAAAATTACTAGTAGATTACTAACCATGATCAGATCTTGCTGCAAAAGCATGATCTCCACTGGTAGAATATCTAGCATAACATTTCCCCAAAAACATATCACCAAAAACAGCTCCTCCACACTCAGTTTTCAACCGCTTGATTGCCTCTGATAAACAATCTTGACACTGTCCCATACTCAAATCCCCGACGCATTGCGCTACCCCTTGAATATCCTGAGCCCCACCAACTCTGTACAGCCCACCAGCCGAACCCAAGCTCCCCAAAACCGCATCACGACGGTTCATTGCATCGGTATCAAAACCATTGGACGGTCCACATTTCTTCATCACGACAGTCTTATCTTCTTGGCCAATAAAGCTACTGTTATCGTACTTGACGAAGCACCCTTGTAACTGTAGAGCTCCACCGCAAGTCTGCGGACACAAGCCACCGAATTGACTCACTGCCCGAGTCACACATGTGGCACAATCAGGCATGGATAAATCGCCCCTGCATTGATACAGCCCGTAGACAACATCTTGTGGGCTAGAACCCGTGACGGAATATTTGTTGTAAGCTGCATAAGTGGCTGAGTTAACCAGGGAAGTGAGGAGTGAGTTTAAATTTGACTCGTAGGGCGAGTCTGGGGTGTATTTTATCTGAGAACAGCCACCGTAGATGAAAGAGTCTAAGGAGGAATGAGAAGGGATGATGAAAAGGGAAAAGAGACAAAGAAAGATGGGGAAGAGGGGGAGGAAACGACGGAGTTTTGTGGCTGTGGTGGCCATTTTGATGATAGGGAAACAAAGGTTTGGGAGGTTATGAGGTTTGCATGCAGTGCAAGAAGTGGCTCTGGTTATCCTTCTCGTAGTTAAACAACAAGTGCTGTGATGAAGTCTTGTAGGTCTTTATATGCTTAGTGGTACGGTAAGGTTTGCTTAGGCTAATACTAAATTAATAATATTTTGAATCAACCTTTGCATGAGTGCATATGAGTTTTTTGTTTATGAGATTTATATGTTAGTATTCCTTTCACTATTTCTAGGAACATTTTAGGATTGTTGAATTATAATTTGTTTTATTACAATTGTTATTGGGTCTGTTCTCAACTAATTCTAATTTTGTAAAATTGATTCTTCAAAATTAGATTTTTCAAGATAAACTCATGTGATTTCATTTATTGTTAAAAAATCCATTTTAATAAATGTGTAGGCTATTGTTAAAAAATTGATTTTGATAAAAGGATGACTATGGTACCATTATGTGCTACATAATTGAATTTCGTGCTAATTAAATGACTTTTATGTAATTAATTAATTTTATTATGAAGATTGAATGCTAGTGAGAAAATCAAGGGACACATAGATGAATCTGAAAATGAGACGAGCATATGAAGAAAATAGAAAGGTGAAAAAAGTTATCTAATTTTTAATTAATTTAATAATTGTGTTAAAATTTAATGGATAATTTTGTCTATATGAAAAAGTAAGCCAGAATTAGAATTTAAAAGTGTGTTAAAACCTGCTTTTGATCAGTTTTTTGGGCCCAAAAAATCTAAAATCAGTTTTTTTCTAAATTCAATTAAAAATACAACATAATAGCTGGTTTTCAAAAATCGTAAGCTAAAATCAAGTTTTCAAAATCAGTTGAGAACAAACGCATTGTAAGTTTCGTATAATTTTATAAAAATGAAAATGTCTGTGCGGATGAAAACAAAACCAACCACTAGCTACCTAGCTCTTTATATGTTAGTAAAAAAAAAAAAATGTTAGTCAACATGAAATCTTGTGTCTCGAGGTCAATTTGCTAAAAGTTCATCTAACATGGGCTAATAGAGTGCATAAGCAAATTTGTGACAGAATTTTTAATTTATTGAAAGTTCAAAACAAACTTGAACAATTAATATAGCTTATTGAATGATCCAATTAATAAGCTTTTGTCTATACGTGTTCTTTTTTTTTTTCTTGCTTTTTCTTTTTCATCTTCTTTCTTTTTTCCTTTAATGACAATAGCCAATAAACAGCCTAGGACGGTTAATACTTGTCCCACAAAAGAATCAAAAAGAAAAAAAAAAAAGGAAAGAAAACCAATCGAGGAATATTTGTGGGAAAGGGGCCATAGCGGCTTTATCCTATTGTTTCATCTAAAAGAATAAAGTTAGGACATTATAGTAAAGTTATTGTGCGCAATTTAAGAGAGATTAGCCTTGACTATAACTGAAGCCATGATTTTCAGTAGCCAACCGAACAACCTTATTGATATGTAATTTCAGAGAGAAGAAAAAAAAAAAGCAAAAAATAAAAGAAATATATATTTGATCTAACGATAACAATATACACTACTATTCCTATGAAAAAGGAGAAATCCAACTGTGCTTGTATGAGGGTCGAAGGTAAACCTCCAAACCAGATATTACTACATTCTCCGGAAAATTATGTAGACATTCTTCCAGAAGTTCAACGTAGTAACTGGTTTTGAAAAGCGAACTTAAGACGTTAGCCTGGTTAACAGATCATGCACAGAGGAAGAGAGGAAGGGCTAGCAATGATTAACGTTGGTGGACCTAAAAATCAATTTTGGCTGCACTCAATTACAGAGGGGAGACAGGAGGAGATCTGTACTATTATTTGTCTCGCCTAATTTTTTACTACTCCAGAGGTTGTAGTGACTACTGAGGGTTCATGCAAGAAAGTCTTTCTGCCCCATTCCTTCTACCAGATATAAATGCCAAAGCTTGGTGAAAGATTAGTTACAAGCAACCTTACCACACACCCCTACAGGTTATCATTCCACATTTTGTGCTAATTAAAGCTGAAAATTGCAACGTTTGAATTCTTATAACCATCCAAGAAAGCACTACATCTGAAAGAGTTCAGCAATGCATGATAGATACTACTGATCTAAATATTGCTCGGCATTTCATCTTTACAGGGGTTGTAATTTCTTGAAGAAATGATGTGTAATGTGATCATTCAGTTATGTAGCTCCCTTTTTCGGAGTGCGTAGGAGGAAATTTAGCCCTGCTTTCTGATGAGAAACAAGGAGAGAATGAGATGTAACAAAGAATGTCACAATCAGGAGTGTCGTTTATAGATTAATTGCAGTTTGTCTCTGAGTTCAACTTTTCTTGCAGTGAAGCTTTCTGGATTCAAGTATGGCCAGTAGAAGTGTAGAACTTCCGACCGAACCATTTGTCACTTTCCGGCCCCTTTCTGATTAGGATAAGGGTCCCTCCACAACCCAACGTCAACGCGCTACTACTGCCTATGTACAGTTGCAGCCTGCGCCACTACATTTTCAGCATTCTCAAGTCTCAACCACCCGCCGGGGGGTGGGGGGGGGGGGTGGGGGGGTCATTTCCTGTGCAAATAATTTGTTGGACTAAGATATGTTTGTATGTGTAGAGATGAGATCATGAGACATCAAGGTTGGGTAAATTGAGAACAGCATTCTCTGCCTAATCACACAGAAATTGATGTTATCATACCTCTTGTTTGGATACCACATCATTTGGATGTATTGTAAACATGTTTCCTAATTACTACTTTTTTAAAAAAAAAAAATCTTTCTAAAAACCTTTTCATCTCATATAACAGTGATAGGACTAGAGCATCTAATTTGAGGGAGCATATGCATATGTACGAAGAATTTTTTAAAAAACCTTTGGGGTCGCAAATAGATAAATACGTAGAGGAAACATTGAAAATTCTCAAAATATTAAAGAAATAAAACATGAATTTGTAGAACTTCGAGGAGCAGTAACGCCTCCATGGATTCGTCTTTGTAAATACATCATATCACTAAAAGAGTAGTGTTAAATGATAACAAACACACATAAATCTAATATCTTCTCTGTCAAGTTTTGCAAGTTTTGTGCATATATGACTTAAATCACTTAAATCCAAAATCTTATCCGTTAAGTTTTCAAAGCTTTGGGCACGTATGATATTAATCTCTGTAATTTCTCGCAGTGTGGAATAAAAAGTTACAAATCTCCATACTTCGAAATGGTGGACGGGCCCATTCTTAAGGATACAGGGCCTTACCCGGCGCCCATTCTCAAGCATCTCCAGCATGAAGAAGTTGAGACAGGTTAAAATGACAGACAGGTTATTGTCACTTTACCCCCCCCTTAATGTACGGTGTCATTATCAATTCTCATCTTAACGTTATCTTTTAGTCATTTTATTCCCAAGATTAACAGTCAAACTTAATGGAGTTTGTTAATTAAAGTGAAAAGACATACTTAACCCTTAAAATTATTATCACTTTACCCTCATAAACTATAATCTCACTATCAATTTACCCTCTATAGTTATTTTTTAGGAAATTTATCCCACCATTAAATCAATTTAACAAGTTAAAAAACTTTAACAGAAAATATCCTTCTCTTTGTACAATAAAAATAATTAAAAATTTAAAGTGACTCTTCTCCTTTTTAGTATCAAGAAAAAAGTCAAAATGTTAATTTCTTTTTTCTTGACAATTTTATTAATATTGAAAAAATAGAAAGAAGGGGAGGGGAAGGAGTAGGCCTGCCAACGGGTCGGGTCCGGGGCGAAATTCATTATTCCGGACCCGGCATACCAAATCGGATCCGAATTCGACCCGTTTATCTGACGGGTCTTCTATTCTATGTTCTGGATCCGAATCCGACGGGTCTTGGATCCGGGTCCGGGTCTACCCGAAAAAAAATTATGAAAATTTACAATTTCTAATAAAAATGAGAAAAAAATATATTTGTACACTAATTTCTAACTAATACAAAAAAAATCAAATAAGAAAATAAATCAAATTGACTTTACTCAAATACATCACCCTAATCAAATTATATTGATAAATATACATATTTTAAATTATTAATCCATTTATATTCGGATCCGGGTCTAATACAGGTCGGAATACTATATTTCGTATCTGACCCATTTTTTTGTTTGACAAAACGGATCCGAATCCGGGTCCAGGTAACGGAATTAAATTCTTATCCATACCCACATTAATTTCACGGATCCGAACTGTTGGCAGGCCTAGGAAGGGGGGGAGAGAGAGACAGAGCTCTTTTTAAAAAAAAAATACAAATAAGAAAGAATTAAATACTTTTATATTTTAAAAGTATTTCACTTTTCTATTTATCACCAAATTCCAATTCTAATCCTAACAACCTTAAAGTAATACGATAATATTAGACTTTTTTTTATTTTCTTTCTTTGCAAAATCCAATTTTTTGTCTTCTTCTTTCCTACCCTTTCTTTTCCTAGTGTCAATAAATGTGAAAATTTTTTTGAAAAAAATCCTTTTATTTTTATATTTTTGGATCTCTTAAAGTGAAAAAAAGGAAGAATAACTATTCCAATTTTTTTTTATTTTTAATTATATATAAATATGGTAAATATATTTAAAATTTTTTTACCATACTAGTTAGATTAACGATGAGATAAAATGTTTAGAAAATAATATTAGGAATTAAAGCGATTGTATCACTATAATTTCAAGGGATAAAGTAATAATAACAATGCGATAACACTATAGAATAAAGGTGTATTTTTGTCCAAAATTTTTTAACATGTTGAGTTAAATTACTTATAACGGTAATGTGACTAAAAGATAGCGTTAGGGAGTAAACTGATAGTAGTAACATAGTTTAAGAGAATAAAGTAATAATAACCCAATAACAGACTATTGTTAAGATTCGCAAACACATCATATTACTGGTAATCTAGGTTCAATTGTGGGCTGAGGCCATGGCATGTTCTTACGTTAGGATCGGTGCCCATATTTTGCAGCTAAGGTTTTCTTTTTCCTTCATAATGAATAATAACCTCAAAAAACTTTTCAAAGTCACACACTTCAAAATATCCAAAATACATTAAAAAAAATTTCCAGCTCCAGTGCTAGCACCAGCCACTTCTTTTTTTTTTTTTTTTTCTTTCTCTCTCCTCTGCCCCCTCCTCCTGCCCTTCCCTCCTCTCTCCCCCGCCACCTCTCTCCCCGCTCTTGACTAGATTGCAGCTAGGGGAAGGGAGAGGGGAAGGAAAGGGGAAAAGAAAAAGCAAAAAAAAAAAAAATTTCATGTTTGCTGCTAGTTCTTCTAGCGTCGGAGGGAGAGGTGACAGAGGAGGAAGAAGAGAGGAGGGGGAGGGGGAAGGAGAAGAAGAAGAGAGCAAAGAAAAGAAAAAAAGAAAGAAAGAAAAAAAAAAGAAAAAGAAAAGAATCTTAAAAATTTTAAGTTACAATAGAAATCAAATAGGTACTTTTCTCATTCACCTTCTTTTACCCCATCTTTTTTAGTTTTTACCCCTTTTTTTGCAAGTACTCTTGGCAGTTTGGGTATAGAACAGCCATAGCTCAACTTCTATCCTATGATTCTTGATATTCTTGTTATAGAACAAGGAAGGGAAGAAAGGGCTATGTGGGCAAGCACCTTTCAGTAACTATGCTAAATAAATTATGATTGTGATAAAAGAAATGTTATAGATCAATACTTTTTTTTTTTTTTTTTTTTTGCCTACATCAACTTGTTTCACAAAGGATTGTGTGTCGTTTTTTTTTTTTTATATAAACATAAACAAATCAAAGCAACATTTAAATTACTTGATAATGATAAAATTGGAGACATTCTAGTTTGGTAAAAGTAGCATTATGCCACAAAATAAAACAATATAGTCAACAACAATGTCTAACACATTTTTCTCCTTTTCTCTTCTTTTCGCATAAATCCCATCTCTAATCTCAGAATCAGCTACAGAGATCCCAAGTCAAACCCTGCAAAATCTTGAATCTGCAAATTCACCAAAAGCACAACAAAAAAAATCTAAACCAAAAAAAATTAAAAATAACAAAACATACAACCCACTAAACAAAAATTAACCGCCGCTTGTCTCGATCGAACTAATCAGAAGCCAAGTACTTGCATACTATCTCAATTCAACATTTAAAAGAGAAAAAAAAATCTTTTTTTGATGCCAACTTTTACCGATTGAAAGGGTAAATAAGTAAATCTCTACCAAGACACGAGTACACCGGATGCTACGCTGACTTATTTTTACGGTGTCAGAGTTTGCATACGAACCTAGATCGGCAAAAAATGTACTAATGGATCCTATGACTACTGACCATAGTCTCTTGCAGATGCCGATTCAGGCGCGTATGCAATCCTCGGCACCGAAAAAGAGTAAAACACACCAAAAAAAAAAAAAAAGTGATTAAGCAGAGCACATATTCAAGAATTTCGCTAGTTCTGGTAAGTACTGTAGGCTAACCAATGTGTCAGAGAGGATTCAGGCTTTGTTTATGGGTCAATGAGGAAGAAAACCGGCTTTTTATAACCATATGGGGTAATGTCGTAGAAAATCTTGGCCATAGGATTTGTAGAGTAACTTATTGCGATAGAGGCTAGGGTTATATGCCGTGCGGGCTCCAAAAAAACCCTAATTCCGCTTAAAATGACTAATATAACCTCGTCCTGTTTTTTGTCTATTGAACCCCCATTTTCACTCCCAAGATATTTTGAAGCAAAACAAGGTAGGAAAGGACATCCTCAAAAAAGTTCCCTCGTTTCTTACTTATCCTTGTAGGAGTGTATTTCTTGAGTTTGGATCCAAAGACGTTCTTTTCTTTCTTTCTATAGGCAAATTGCGTAGTAGGTTTCTTAACTTCAAACTAACCAATTCTCATTATTTTTTTTACCCTTTCAAATCTTAGCATTTTATGTTGATGTGTATTTGTTTTGATGCCAATTTGGAGTACATAATGATTCATACACGAAAAATTATGCAGAAAGAAAGAAAAAAACATTTTTTTTTAGGGTATATCCAGAAAGAATTTCAAAAAGGTCCTTACTATTGTTACAACCCTTAGCAAAGGACCAACGTTTAATCATTGTCAAAAATCAGCTTGTAGGTGCATCACAAATTTTGTTTTGTCGCTATTTCAGCAACCTTTAGTTCAGATGTCTTCTAGGCAAAGCTCCAATTCTATGAAAATGAAGCTAGAATTACAGATATAATTCTCATTTTCTGCAAATTGGGGTTGCTGATTAGATCAATCCTACTTGCTAGTTGCTAGGCCCTTTGCAAACAATTTTTTTGCTATTTACAAGTTGGATCTCCTCTCCTGGCTTGGGGAAGAAGAGGCCAACGGGGCCTCATCAGTTAACCATTTCACTAAATTCTCTAAGGCATCTTTCATCCACTTCTGCTTGCATTCTTTCCTAGCCTCTGCCACGCTCATCTGTCACAAATGACTTGAGAGGATAAGAAAGATATTCTGCGGTTGTCAATCACACACAAACAATAAAGAAATTTTAAATATTTGGCAGAACATACCCAAATTCTTTGGCGTTTGTCTTGCTCTGGCCAAAATTCTAGCTGCTCTCTGACTTGCATTGCAAACATGAAACTCTCCTTATTTTGGTTCTCAAAATTCCAGTGTCCCAGGAACTTCTGCAAAAATTTCCACAACCAAGTTCAGCAGCCATCCAATCATAGATGGATACAAAGAAATCAAATGCAAGAGCAAGATATCATGCATTGCTTTCCAACACAGAGGTATTAGCATCACAAACCACCAGGCGTTTCTGTGAAGACTTGGGAATCGATCTTAAAAGTTAAGCACGTACTATCATGGCATTTCAGCAGAATATCAGACACTACCGTTCGTTTCTTTAAAGAAAAATGTCCAAGATGTAATCACGTCTTATTTGACGTGCCTATTACTTCTGTGAGAAAAAATAACCGGATTAAAAACCGAAAGGGACTAACCTGAACATCGCCTACCACCCCAGCTTCCTCCACTGTCTCACGTTCTGCAGCCTCAAAAATGTCTTCATCTGTTTCCCAACCTCCCTGGCAAATCATAATTTATGAGTAAAAACCGATGAGAAAATTAAAGTTCCATGCTTGGAGTTCATAAACTTAGTAACTAACTGTATGATTAGACAAGATTTGTGACAAGTAGCAAGCTTTTATAGTCATTTACCTTTGGAAACAGCACTCCTTTGCCTTTTCTCTGCGCAGTAATGACAAGGACTTCCAGGGAATCCTCATCCACCAAAGTGGCCTTATTGGCAAGCTTTATTCTATATGGAATGCATCTGCATTTCAACATATCCATCAGCATGCTACCCTAGCCACCGAATTAAAAATTTACACATCAAACTACCCTTTCGTCCCTAAAGAACAAGAAAATTGTGGATCTCATTTCCAGTTTTTCTCAATTCAGTGGTCAGTATACTAGAAAGAAAACACCAATTAGTTGATATGTAATTGAATCATCATGATCCTCCTTCTGTACGATTGATTGTAAATCAAGCATTTTAACAGCATATCTCCAAGACAAAAATTAACTAAACCATATTTCAGTCATATAGACATAGGTAATCACCAATCATATCATTCACATGATATTGCTAGAAGCACCCGAATACAAAATAAAAAGCTGCAATCATTCCCACCGCTGTTCTTTTTACTACTGGATGATACCCCAATATCTGGGCAATCTAGGATATTGCAAATCTTTTATCATCCTCAGCATTGTTGATTATTTGCGTAGTCAACTCTCTGTGGTAGCCACAAAGTGAGATCGGCAGGGATTTAATGGGAAGCCAAACAGCATCGATACATGTTATTACCAACTAAATGTAGTTAGCAACAATACTGAATTTCATATGGTTTTTAGTTGTACCAGGCCTTTCAGATATGAATGGAACTTTTTGCTGCTTTTCATAATTAAACGATCCATCAGTATTTGAACCAAGTAGCAAGTCAAGAAACAATTCTAGGAGCATAAAATTGGAATCAATCAATGAACAAGTCCTCCTCTTGTCATAGAATTCTTGCTCCAGCACTAAAATCAATTTAAATGTTTATATTTCTCCTCTCATTAGTATGTCTCTAATTGTTAGTGCATAGAAACTCATTCGGGCATTCAGTTGCGATTCAATGCCAGTCACTTTTCCGACTTCGTCCCATAACCTTTCATTCCAAGAAATTGTACCTAGGCTTTTAGGTCAAAAGTGATATCCACGCCTTACAATTCTTTCTTGGTCCAAAACAGTAGGCTACGATCTGCAACCAAAAGCAAAAGCCAAAGCCAAAGCCTTCCATCTTCCCATGTTTCCCAACAACCAGGAACGGTTAGTTAATTACTATATATCACATACATTGAGTTATGAAGATTCTCTCCGACTTCTACGATTCTATCTAAACCAGATGAAATAAATTATTACAAACAAATAACAATGAGGTTTGAGTTTTATCCCCAACTACTTTGATGTCATAAAATTAAGTAGGTACAAGGCGTAATTTCCTTGCAATTACAAGGGGTCAACCCCTCTTCATTGTATACTTTCTACCCCAAGAAAAAGTAAACTAACAAAACAAAACAAAACTGAAAATGCAGTTGATGATGCAAGGACCCCCACCACCATGAACATTGAATTGTTCAAATTATTTTCGGTACAAATTCATCCAAGAATTGATTCAGTCAGATTCACAACGTGTCTCCTTTTATTGTACCATATTACGTGAAGTTTGAAGGTTCCAATATTGATTTCATCTCCCCATACCATTTGGGGAGCTAGACTAGTTGTCTAATTTTGCACGTTGGAGTGTTTTTTTTTTTTCTTTTCTTTTTGGTAAGTGGAAACTCTGTAATTTGGAGTTGATTTAATTTCAACAGCAAAAGCAACATCAGAGGGTGGGGATTAGATGCTGTGGTTGGAATAGAATGGTAGAGGATCCAAACCCTTGAAACAAGAGGAAAATACGTAAAAGACCACCAAGTTTTCTCAAAAGTCTCATTTTAACCATTTAATTAGATTCCATATCAATTTGGTTCCCTAAATTTCTTCAAAGTAATCATATCCACATCACGGTAGAATAGAAAACTAGGAAAAAATGACTTTGGGCCAAAAGGAAAATGGGTAGTTTTGCCATTTGCAATTAATGACCATCATGAAAGGAACTATGCCTATGAAAAAATAGAGCCCTCCAATCGATGTCACTGTCATGAATGCTTATTAAATTACACTAACCACTAACCACCTTGTCCATTTATGATCTTGTCCATTGGTACATTCTTAGAAGTCGAGTAACATAATTTCACAAAAACAATAATTTGGGTGCTACCCTGAAAACAAAGTACTCCAGGGGCTAGAATGCAACTTTAAAAGCTTCAACAACCATTAACATTACACAAGCCCAAACCAGAAATCTACAACATTTAAGTAGTATGAAGAAATTTCTCAAATAGGAAAACGGAAAAAAAGAAATACCCAAAGAAAACTGAAGATGGACCAACAGGTTAAAGAAGTTCATTGTAGCATGCAAATATGTTGGATGATCTCGAGAAAGAGAGAGAGAGAGAGAGGGATGCTTGACAAACCCGACGACTTGGCGACAACCTCTTTCGTAACGCTGCAAATGTCTTCCTGTACGAGAAACCAAGGCAACCATGTTCTTCAGTTCCATGTTTCACTCACTGATCAGAAAAAATCGTTCACAGCAGATCTTTCATGGGACCAAATGAAATACTACTACTATTAATGAAACCTTAAAATTGAGACACTTTTTTCGATTCTCGAATGAAAGGGTGTCCAAGGCCAGTTCTACTATACAAGGAAAAAGTAGTATGGATTGCATCCGGGGCCTTCAAAAAATGAAAAAACTTCTTTAATATCCACAGAAACCGTTAAAGAAGAGAGTACTGATGAGAAGCCAACAAAGAAGTATTGAGGGAGTGTATTATACGCAGAGGAGACTTCGAGGGGTTTGGGTGGAGGGACTTAAATGCTTTGCAAATGTTGCATATTGATGGAGACTGACTGATAAGTGCAACCCCACCCCAACTCTCAAGTCAACACGTGGCGGTGACGCGTCTTTTGTGCGGCCGTTTTTCTGTCTTTTTGTCCCATTTCTTTCTGGTATTTATGGAGCAGATTACAATTTTGTAACCAACTTCTTCGTATAGTACAGACCATGCCAAGGTAATTTTACGAAGTAAAAGAAATGGAATTAACTAGGAAACCTCCTAGCACCATTGTATGTTTTTTTTTTCCAATTATTGGATCTATATGTGAACCTCAAAACTTTTAATCAAAGTACTTTATTTGTTTAAATCATTGATTTGGACATACTTTTGTTCGTGAGCTTTTGACGGAAAAGTTATTCAAAACCTCCTCACATTTTGTCAAATAATTTTTTTTTTATTTTTCACTTTGAATATAGTAACTTTACGTTCCTTGTAAAAATCCATTTCCAACCAATTTTTACATAAATCCATCACATGACCTACACATGATCATTTTTTTATGAGCGAAAAAATTAGATCCCATTTGCACTTAATCAAATGGTCTGATTCATATTCATTTTTTTTGCATTAAAAAAAAGTAGAATTTGATTCGAACCTTTTTTTCCAAAACAAAAAATTATTCAAAACGTCCCTCACATTTTATCAAATAAATTTTTTCGTCCTTCACTTTTAAACTAGTAACTTTATGTCTCTTACAAAATTAAGTGGATAAATTCATTGTTTTTTAAAAAAAGTGATATTTGACCAAATATATATTCATTTTTGTCACTAAAAATTTGGAATTTGACCTTTTTGTGGAAAAAAAAAAAAAGAATGGCTGCATGTAGCTAGGCCGCATGGTGATTTTAGGCTAAAAAGTAGTTGTAGAGACTTGGATTGAGCCCAAACATTGCTAATTCAAAATTATAAGGGATGTAAAATTTATATTTTAAAAGTGATGGATGAAAAAATTCATTTGGCGAAATGTGAAAGACATTCTGAATGATTTTTCCTTTCTAAAAAGGTGGTATCTGATCCAATTCATATTCATTTTTTATACTAAAAAAAGTAGGGTCGAAAAGTTAGATTGGAATCAAAATTTATCAACTTGAATTTGTAACATGTGTAAAGTTAATATTTTAAAAGTGAAGGGCGAAAGAATTTATTTAGCGAAATGTGAATTACGAATTGAATGATTTTGCATCTCTAGAAAGAACTAGAAAGTTGCTTTAGCGAAAATAATTAGTCATTGATACAAAATACCAAATCAACTGTATCTAATACTTGTAACTTTTTCACAGTTTGGGTGGGTTTCTAGCAGATTCCATGCATCCTTCCCGGATGGGCAACCATTAATTTGTGACCACGAAATGAGTTTCTTTTCTGAGATTAGATAATGGTTTAGGCACAGCTTCTGCTAGTGTGCTTCGTTTTATTAAGGATGCTGATGAAGGTACTTATCCTGCCTAATTGCAACGAATTTTTTCCCTACAAGGAAAAGATAAGATGTGTGGACTTGCTGTGCTTTTCACATCAACTGACCATACAATTTGGTTGAACCATGAGTCCTCAAACTATACATATATATATATATATATATTTTGGCCACATTAGTGCGCGTTCTATTGTTGGACCTTCATTCATTTTGAACAATGCTGTGAGTGCATGTTTGAAGAAAACGATGCTGTGTGATCTTCTGATAAAAATTTTTTTTTTTTTTGGAACACGTTAGAACTATACAGATAAGTGATTTCAATACATGTTATAATGATTTAGTTACTTTCTTTTTTTTTTTTGAAAAAAAAAAGCAGATTTAGATTTAGATTTTTTTTTTTTTTTGGTTTCACCTTTTTCAAGTAGATACATACAATTAATGATCATAAAGACTTCCTCAAACAATACCTAGGACCAGTATTTATTAGGTGCATCACGGTCCGATTTTAGTTCATGTACTTTTATGATTGATTATATACACTGGATTAAAATATTGTACTCCCTCCGTCCCGTTTTGTTAGTTTTGGTTTTTTTTTTTCACACAGATTAAGAAAGTGTAATTAATTTGGTTGGAAACATAAATTTAGATTAATAATTTCCTAAAATACCCTTATGCTAATCACGAAGAGTGCCAATTAATATCAGTTACAGCTAATGGGTTAGTATTGGAAAAGCTCAATGTATTCAATGTAGTGGGTTAGTATGTAATAACAATGTATTAATAACAAGATACTCCCTCCCTTTTTTTATAACTGACGTTTAAGGTTTTGCACACCAATTAAGAAAAGTTTTTCATTGTTTAAATCTATACACTACTTTCCTTTTGTACCCTCATTAATTATCCAATTCACTCATGTTTTCTCTCACTAGAGTATTAAATGGTGCTGTTTTACTAGGCCAAAAGCAAAGAGAGAAGTAATAATTATTAGGAGTAGTAATTAAGAGCCCTGTATTGGTAAAGAGAGATAAAAGGATAAAATTGTGAAAAAATAATTAATGCTGCATGGGGATAATACAACGACAGATAAAAGTACTTAAGAGCAAATTTCTTAAACGTCAGTTATAAAAAAAGGGAGGGAGTATTTAATAAGGGTATTTTAGACAATTTGAAAGATTACTACATTTCTTAATGGGAAAGTGGACTACAATTTGGGACAGACGAAAAAGGAAAACAAGACTATCAAAGTGGGACGGAGGGAGTAGGTGGGAATGACACAGTGGGTTGTTAAATTCACAAAATTAATAAAGATACAAGTGTACATTGATGGCAATGGAACATTAAATTTAAGGGTGGTAGATTTGATCATTTACTCCAAGCCAACAGAGATGGATTCCTTTGAGTTTTAAGCTCTTAAACCTGTTACATTTTTTTTTTCTAACGTAGCCCCTAAGGTGTGAAAAAATGTTTCAATCTTGTTCGTCATAATATCAGTGATCAACTCAGGACATCATCTGCACTACTGAAAGGATGCAGTCCTATGAATTCGAATTAAAGTTTATCTATTTAGTAATTGAGTCAAGAATTAATTCTTTGCTACACGGCCGATGATCAACGTAATATTAGTAGAAGTGGATGCATGCAATATGTGTAGAACTTAAAGTTTAATATCAAATTGAGAGTAATTGTCATACATTCATACCCTCTAGTGTGTGTGTATATATATATGGTCGATGCAACAAAGGTTATTTTGAGTTAAAGGCCTTAATCAAGCTTTTTAATATTTCCGCTTAGGAATGCCGGCTAAAACTTGCTATTTGCTTGGTTTAATCAAAACTCTTCTACCAGCACTTGCAACAGTGACATAGTGGATAACTTGTTAATTGTGAAGGATGCACATGAATTAGAGGTTTCAAGGCCGAAAGTCTTGGCAAAAACCTTTTTAACAAATGATGTGCAACTAGCAAAAAATAGAGGCTTAGATAGTTTCCAATTTTACTGTAATTGAGGTTGAATTTGGAGTTTGGACAGAGCATTATCCTTTGAAAGAAAATTTTATTTTTCATAAGAAGAAAAAATTTTAGGTCATACCATTCAAAGGATAAGCCTAACTTTTTTCAATTTTGGTTTCTCTGCAATTGCATTGGCTTCGCAACCTAATGTGATTTAGGGTGCGTTTGATAAAACTGAAGTTTGAATCCACTAAGTTATTAAATATTAAATCAAATACATTTGAGTGTATATCACATTTATTGATAAGTGAATAGTTTATTACTTATTTTTTGGGAACAAGTTTGCCTAGAAAATTTAGTGTTTCTTAATTAATTTAGATGTTCAATTTTTTGTTATCAAACGTGTCTGAATATATTAAGATCTGAATTCATTTAAATTTAAGTGTTGAATTGGGTTATCAAATAAGGCTTTAGATATGAGTTATCAAATTAGAAGACAAAATTTGCTTTTTTTTTTTTCTAATTCAAAATAAACAACTTAAGTCGAGCAAACATAACCCGCGTTAAGTCACAAATCGGACTCTACACAACTTTTTTTCCAAATAATTTCTAGCAGGAAATGAATGACATTCAAAAAGTAAGGAAAGAGAATGCAAATTTGAAGTACTCAAAATCTCTAATTTTTAGACTATTCAACTTTAGTCACTAGACTTTTTTTTCACCTTTATTTGTCAAGACAGAAGCCTTTATTTGTTTATTTACCTTTGCGGTAGGGAAATGCAAAAACCTTCTTTTTTTACTGAAACGGCAAGACTTTTGTCTATAAACCTTATCCCAGAAGACACCTCAAAAGCCAGCGCAAAAACCTTCTTGATTCCGTGTTTTGCTAGAAAGTTATAGGTCGGTGAAAAAATTCAACCGAAAAGGGTACGAGAGCGTTGAATGGGCAGCAGTAATGAGTGCGGCGGCCGACCGATGAAGACGGTTGGGATACGGCGGTCGTCGGTTACTGAAAATGGACAATGGGAGGACCGAATCGGAGTACTGGATTATTTTAGGCGAGACTTCATTTAATACCCCTTTGCCTCCTAATTACGATGTCCGTCATATCTTACATCACTTTCATTTATTTTTCTCTGAAATAAACTTCAACCGACGACTTTCTAAAAAAAAAAAATTTTTCAAGATACTCAAATTTCTTTTCAAGAAAATTCTATAGTTCCTTTGGGGAACTCTCTCATCTCATTTTCAGTTACTAATGGTCACATCATTTAATAACGATTGTAGTTTATCTTTTTTTTTTATCTATATATAAAAACACCATTAATTTATTAAATCTGCACTAATGACATAAATTACATCAATCATATACAAACACATCTGAAGAACAAATACTAAATACCGTACTATAGTTATGGAAAATCAGTGGACTATTACACTGCAAAATTCCAAAAATACTCAAAAGATAGAGGCTTCAAATCCTACGTCCCCAAAGTAGTCTCTGTCCCCCCTGTCCCTTATTTATACAGCTGCCACATATCTCTAATCTTTTGTTAACCCAAACTCAAATAAATTTTAGATTAAATAACTATTTCTTGCAAACAAGTGAATTTTGGAATAACTAAAATTTAATTATAAATAAGAAAATATTACCTGTGACAATTGCATTGAGCACAACATACATTGGCTATTTGATTCCCATATGTTTAGACCATCTCTACTACCACTAGGACCTTCATGCACCTGCTTAAAAATAAAAAATATAAATGAATAATTATATCATCAAGACTCAAAAAATGAATAATTAGAGACACGTGGCAGCTGTATAAATAAGGGACAGGGGGGACAGAGACTACTTCGGGGACAGAAGATTTGAACCCAAAGATAGAACACTTGTAGTCCCAAAATCATCACTGCTTCCTTTCTCCCAAATATGCTAATGAATTGGTTTCGATCCAGATGTTAAGGTGACATCTGATGAGATAGATCAAAAAGAATTCCAAATTGAAAAAAAAATGGATTTAATAGAAGAAATATAAAAACCACAAAACTCTTTTCATGGGCTCGTTTCATACTAATTTTTTCTTTCTTTTTTACAATTTTAGCATGTTTATTTGACCTTAGCTTGTATCAATGGACCGGAGGTTTAAATATTCCATAATCCCAATTACGTCCAAGTTATTTTGAAGCATCAATAATACTTTAAGCAGCATTTGTAATTTTGTCGGTTGAATAAAATTTTAAAGCAAAAATTTGGAGACCGATGAAAAATACTGCCAATCAGGAATCTTTGTACCAAATAATTAGCTTATAGTAGTGTCACCCCAGTGCATGAGATGAGAATTATATGTTACGCCCAAACTTCACGGAGGGTCAATACAAATTAATCCATATATATATATATATATATATATATATATATATATATATAGCAAATCTAGATGGATATCACATCATCTCAATCAGAAATTGAATTTCAAAATTTGTACATTTAACACGTATTTAAATTCATTAATACATATGTTATTAATGTAATAAAAGATTAATTTATTATACATAGGTGTGCTCAAAATATATTTGAAACACAGTAATGCATCTTTGAGGGGAAAAAAAATACATCTTTGAGAATTTATCACCAATTTTGTCAAAAATAAAAATAAATAAACAAATATCACCACACCCTAACACGACATGACTCTGGCAATGATTTTGAGGGGAACAATCATCTGTTCGCTTGGGTAATCATTTGCATTTTAAAGTCGCATAATATATAATATTGTTACGGTACTTAATTTCGATACCTCAACCTAATAAACAATTGATTCGAAATTTGGAAGGACAATAAATCACATGCAAAATTTTCTAATATGGCTGCCAAATGAGCAAGCTCCCATTCTTGGATACCATTGACTTCTTGGGGGAAACCCCTGGCTGCAGATTTCTGTACGGGAACTGCATTAACTTCTTTACAAGATGCCTGTGATTTTAAAACACGTTCTCATCGAATTATTGACCGAGAGATAATTTGGTGGGCGATTCCCGCATAAAAAGTGTAAATTACTACTGTATGATATATGGGTTTTAACATTGAAATGTTCAAACTCTATTCTTGCCCTCCGTTTTGCCTGCTCCCAAGAGGTAGAGCTGCTCCTGTCTATTTGTTTAAGAGGTGCATTTTGGATTGGAACGGTGTAGAAGATAAGGATGAAGCTTGATACCTATCCTTGATGACCAAAAACCTCTAATTACATCTTAGAGAGTGGACAGGACTGCAGCTAGAGATGTCATTCTTTTTGTCCCATCTTCAGGAAAATGACAAACACTTTAAAAACCCAAAAAAAGAAGAGCAAAAAAAAAAAACCTTTCCGACTTGGAAATGTTGTCCATTTCCTGTTTTGAGTTTTAACAGTCAGACAACGGATTCTTTACTTATCTACAGATGGTTTCTTTACAACCCTTCAGCCGAAAAGTAGTTGTGTTTTTGCGCCGGCCGGTTGTAGAATGTAGAATATAGATCAACCTAGCAAAACTAGCTGCTATAGATATAGGCCAAATTGAAAACCTTTCAAGCTTCTTCTAGGAAATTTACCGAGCGCATGACGATGATCCATATGGCCTGCAATATTAAATTAACAATGTAAAAGGGCAACAAATTAAGGCTAATAGTTGAGTATCATTGACCACTATATATATATACATCACTTGTATGCATCTCAAGCCAAGTTTGAAACAAGCAGATAATTCCAGTTCATATTGGCTCGCCGGCCATTCAATTTTCTTCTCGGTAATTTAATTCTAAGATGCTAAAATTGGAGAGGGTTGGTTTTTGCTTGACGGTCATGTACTATTTACTATTTACTGTGGCTTGCTATACTTCTGCAGCAGGCAATTTTCAGATAGACTATTTTGCCGAAAGCGTTCTTACTGTTTCACATTTTGATTCCTTTAAATGATGCTGGCGGATCCCAAGAATCTTTACCCTCTCTTTGCGTATACTTCAATCTAAACAACGTCCGCTAAACCATGTCCTACTCAGTTGAAAAGCAGCAAACCAAGGTACTCCTCAAGGCAAGAAACGTCGGCCCCATATCTGATCACGTGGCAAATTTACATGCATGGAGTCCAATTTTTGGCAGAAAATTTCTACAAATGAATTCAGATACTGCTGCTGCTTGTCTTTTTCTTTTCCTTTTACTCTTTTTTTTTTTTTTGGAGAGGGGGTGTTTGGTGTGGGGATTTTATCAATAATATTTGATCATTGACGAAAATTTCTGGTAACTAATAAGGACAGCTCAAGTTAAAAGAAGGATGAACAAAATGAGGCCATGTACTTATTGATGCTGCAAGTCTTCCTTCACGGACCAATAAAAACCGAAACTTCCATAGAATCAACCCACAAGTTCACCACAGACATGTCGATTGACAAAGAAAGTGCAAAAATTTTCTGCTATGATCACGAGTCCAGAACGTATGTAGCACTCAACGAATACTTTGAATTGATCAACAATTTTAACTCTGCCGGACTACCACCACCCTATGGTCTGAACCCAAGTACAATTTTGACAAAATACTTTGTCCGACTCCAGCATGCAATAACTAAGCAAGAAAGTCTAAGAAGTGCCCCATCCTTCCAGAACCCAGAAAGCACGCAAATGTCTGTACAAAGAATCATGCACAAAGAACCAAGCGCTGGGAAGACTTCAAGTATTGGCTGGATCGTGATCCACGCCTGGTCGGTTTTATGTAAACGAAGAAGAAAAAGAAAGATGGTAGTAATGGCATAGATATGATTACACCATGTCGACAATAAATGCAAGTATATTTATCTTTGGGAAAGTTTGATTATTAATTGGCAGAGTTAATAATTGTTACTCTGTCGCATTCTAAGATGCATTAGGTGACATCAAATCGATACTGATTTCTCGCTTTAGCATTGGGAACTTTTTTGTCTTTATGTTGAAAATGAAGTTCCAACGATGGGGTTCTGTGGATTAAATTAGTGCACATTAGTCAAAATGATTGAATTCTCTTAATATATATTTACATTTATATGTAACACGGGTTTCATTAGGGGGAGTTAGTTAGTGACAACTGACAACAACAGTAGTGGCAGACTCAGAGAAATTTCGATGTGAATCAGACTGTGATGAGAATAATGATTAATTTGTGGCAAAGTTTGACTTTTTAGAGGACATGAGACAAGAGAGAAGACCTGAACATGCAACTCATATGTATGAAGAGAGATTATTCATTCCAAGTTTTTGCGATCATGGTATATGTGTTCGAGGGTGGGCAAGGATAGAATAAGAGATTTGCGTTCCTTAAGCTGAGTTCCTACAAACCAATACTATTATATTTATATGATTAGCTGTAGAGGGAAATGATTATTGTCCAATTATATAGGATCGGTTTCAGATTTGTGGTGGGGCAAATCAATTATTGTGAAATATAAAGATGATATGACTATCAAGGAAAATAGAGTGTGGAGTTGAAGACATATGGGGTCTCCATTCTAGAAACATATGTACCTTGCCTGGTCATCCACGTTGCATCTTCATTACATATCAATCTTCATTTGTGGCCACCTGTAAAGTCCTCAAGAAAACAAAAATCTTCTTCTAAAAGATAAAGGAAGAAAAGGTCCAATTCAGCTAAAATCACAATCTGAAGTTGGGGAAAAGAACGTCTACAGTGGGGGAAAAGAACGTCTAGGCGTACACATTGTGGACTAAAACTGGATATAAGTTCAGCAGATATCAAAATTCATGGGACACAAGGACTTTTCTTTCCCCCCTGCTTGGGTTTAGGGGCGAGTTCATCCCACAATTTAGTGGCGCAAAGGCAGGATTACCATGTTTTATTTGAGAGAATGAATAATCAAGCTAAGCTAACATATTCTTTTTTTTTTTTTTTTTTGAGTAACAACGGACAAGGAATAATAAACCCCGAGTTCAACTGATTCTTATGCAGTTAAATTATTCCGACAGGGTGGGCAAGGCGGTCTGGGTTAATTTCTACTATACTTTTTCGAGATGGAATAGATGTGGTCTGAATTAAACTAGATATCCAAAGGCATCCATCCACATTTTATAATTGAGAAGAAGAGAAAAGCTTAAACTAAATTGAACGGGTCATCATACCCAAGTTCCTCGAAATTCATCCGGATCACACTTTGTCGTCCACAATCCGAAAGACCCGAAAATAAAGTGTTGTTCGGAATGGTTGGCTTGAGGAGATTCGACGGCTCCAAGTCTTCTATGACCAATAACAGTTCATCAATGCTTTCGGCGGTGCAGCTGCGCAAGTGTAACGACATCAAAAGATGGCCTTCTATTAGTTGGATTGCTAGCTAATTCGTTCAATTACCGTTGATCCAATCAGCAAATGCTGAGTCAGAGCTTCTGATGCTTACATTGAATGTTAGGTAAACTAAAGCAAATACATGCGCGTAAGAAAAAATACTCCTACGACTTAGGAAGTCATTAGTATGATCCCCTCAAAATATTTGTGCAGTACACGAGTTTTAGGTTGGGCCTCTCCGACACTCAACTGGGCCAATTAAAAGAAGTCATCCCTTCTGTTCCTATTCAACAGCTAAGCCCAGCCCTGGATGGGTTCCGCTCTGAGCAAGAGATTGAAAGTTCGAGTCTCTTTTGAGATATTTATCGCCAAACTTGTTGTTGCCAGTGTCAGTCCGCAGCAAAAACATTCATTCATAGGTGCAACTCCTTTCACGTGTACAGAGCAAAGCAGCGTGGCATTGGGCTCCAGCGCATTTCATGCGAAATAACAACAGATAAATAAACAAGATAGGATCTCGCTAGTGTAGTTTAGTGCAGGAGAAAGACGCGAATGAGCTTAGATTCTACTACTTTCAGAGTCCCAAAAACAAACGATTGCAGAGTCTGATGTTGCACCATTACTTCCACGAAATCATCTTCCAGTTAAAAAGCATCAGAGTCATCTGCAGATGTCACCTCTGAACCTGAATCCTCTTGACTGTCATCATCCTCTGCCTCCTCCTCGTTAATGCTTGAAGTCTTGTTGGTTGTCATCCTGGTCATAGCAGCTGTCTTGCTGGCCCTCTGTGAGCGAGCTCTCATGTTGCTCGAATCTGCAGGAACGACAGAAGTTGGCGACAATTCACCATCGGAGGAAGATTCTTCTTCAGCTTTTGGTCGTCTCCGTGCACGGGCTGTTCTAATTGATCGAGGTGCTGGAGTGGGTGGAAGTTCCACTGACTCAACTTCATCGAGGTTCACTTCTAGCTCCAATCTCCCTGGAGTCGTTAAAGTTAAATAAGATTGATAAGACTTCCATACATTTCATAGATGTCCAAGAGAATACAGAAAAAAAAAAAAAATTGGAAAACTAGCAGCCTGCTTATTATGCACCCTGACACCGTGGCCTCCCATTTCATAGCAATGAATTTGAACGAGTTATGTTCATATCGTAAAGTTAATCGACCCATCTATTCAAGACAATCAATGGGGGCATGGTAATTCTTTAGGTCGCAAGAAATGACATGTCTAAAGAAGTGATACCATGATAATGGCTACGGAACATACGGTCCCTAAAGGTTTCACAGGTGTTACCAAATGAGTTAAGCTACCTAGAGAAAGCTTCGGATTTTCTCATATGTGATGTCCTATTTGGTCTGCCCAGTAACATTGGACGAGAAGAACTCAAGTTTCATTCTACGAGCAAGTTATCGTTCGTATACGAGTGGCAATACACGGATACTTTCCACATTCTTTCAAGCATGAAAAGAAATCTAACAATGTAATTTTCTGACAATAAAATTCAGATAAAAATGCATAGATCATAGAAGTGCGGAAAAGAAAGCAAAAGTAGAAAATGATTCCAGCATTTCTTTAGATAGATCCAGTACACAAGTCATTATGAGATGAAACACAAAAAAGAAGTCATGCTTTTGGAGATTAATTAACACATGAACTGCATCTGAACAGGAAGCATATAAGGATCAGAGACCTGGATTCCTATGTGCTAGGGCTCAGCTGAGAGGTGTTAATAACAACCACTAGACTCGCTTGTGGTCACAAGGAAGAATAAAGTATCCAAAATGCATTTCTAGTCCACTGGAGAAGGAAAAATATCCCCCCATGGGACAGGGCATTTGTAGTCACTCCCTAAACTGCTGTCTATTTTTCCAATTTGTCCTATGAACAGAAGCATGTTATAACTGATGAAGTTTTCTAAACTAGTCCGAATATTGCAGGATTTCACCTGCTAAACGCAGATTCCTTTATTAAATGGGAGAAAAGGATAAATTTATTACCAAATATGTGATTAGCCTGATCAGAAGATAATTGTTGATCAGGACTTCTATCTGCAGCCTTTAAGCGTGAAGCCATCTCTTTTAACTCTTTTAGAAGCTCCCTTTCGGCTACTACAGATTGGGCAATACAACTCAGAAGCTGCCGCATTAACTTTATTGGCCCTTGTTCTGACAATCGAAAGTGAAGCAAGACAAGTATTCTGCAAAGTGCTGACACGTATGATTTCTCAGCAGCTGTTTTATTTGAGGGGAAGCCCATAACCTTCAAAAAGAAAAAAAAAAAAGAGAGTCGGCATTGAATGTCAATTAACTATAGCCCAATCCTCCATGCCATATGATTCCGAATGCAAGCTTTAGTTTGTCAAATCACTTAACAGAAAAAAAACCAGCTAAATAGAAATTAGGACTTCTATTGATGTTCATTCAAGTTAAAAATGAAAAGAGTAGCTGCATATCCAAATAAGTTTGAGATGGAAAATAATTACTTCTGCAGCTATGCGTATTGCAAGCCCTTCCTCTCCACTATCAAACTCGAGAAAGACATCTTTTGTGTCCTCGCTTCCATCTCCATCTTTAGGTACATTATCTTTCGTGTACAATGGAGCTTGCATCATCTGCACCATAAAGCGTGATGCTTGGACAGCACGTTTGCGCATCATTGCCACCATTGCTGAACTTCTTTTAGCACTATCCACGATGCCTGGCCACAAGGAGCGCATAACTGGGATGAAAGCCTTTGATAAGCATTTCTGCGCCCCAAAAAATGAGCATGTACCGCCTGCAGATCAGAGAATTGCAAAAACAAAACAAACCAACACTGCATTCATCTAATTTCTGAAATTACAACACATGCCTTATGGTTTGCAGACAGGGATGGATAATGCTCAAAGAATACGGATAGGCACTGTTTCAATCTAGTCAAATGAAAGAATGTCGATTGGTCAGCCATGGATATAAATAAAATAAGAATTATGCTAAGGGACAAAGGAATCCACCTCAGATGGTCTTTTCTGTCACTAGAAAAAAAGAGGCCAATCAGCTTTCCTAATAATAAAGGGTGCGATGAAGCATCTGCATTTGAGTAATATCTTTGCAAAACCTTCTGCCAGAACAGCTTGAACAAACTCAATCTCATCGCTTTCTACAAAATCAGTAATGCAATTCCTCTCCATTACCCAATATAGCATATCAAGCATTCCAATATGCAAATTTTCACTAGCATCACACCAATTTATAGAACTAAAATCCACTTTTTCGTCTTTGAACTGTGATGTTACGTCTTGATTCATGGCTTTGTCAACTTCATGAGGACCATGCCACAGTCCCAGATCAAGCATGGCTTTGCTTGACATGATGGTAATTGATGAGGGACCTTTGATGAAACTAAATCTTAACTGCTTCACTAGATCTTCACATGGTTTTCTCTCCAGCAACCCAAAAAGACCAAGGCACCTGATTGCAGCCCTCTGAACGTCAAAATGAGCATGCTTTGCCTGTTGTGAGAAACAGAAAGTTCGAAATCGTAATTTGCCAAAGGAACATGAAAAAAGAACAATCAGCAATGCACAATCAAAAAGTTAACCAAAAGAGTAAAGGCAAATTTCCCCCCAGATACACACCCCAGGAAGCAATAACGAGTGAAGAATTTCAGCAGGTTCAATGGCCTTGCCCTGCAACAACTGATATGATCGTGCACTTTCCAAAAGGAGGCCAGTCACGGCAAGACAGTGGAGCCACTCTTTGTAGTCTGCAGTTCTCTCTCTGCAAGGCTGAGCAAGCTCAGCCACAACCGTCAGAACAACTTCTTCAAATTCTCCTAATGCTGCATGAACTTGTCTAACAAATTTCGACACAGCAGAAGCCCAATCTTTGTCTCCTCCAAGATTAATGCCATCTCCTATAACTATGTCATTATCATTTTCATCCTTTTCATGATCAAGGGGTTTGCGCAGCAACTCCTGCACCAATTCACCGGCAACCTTTCTGTTTGTGGCATCAGAGAAATCAAACATCTCACCAAGCAATAGCAGTTGGCGAGAAGCAAATCGATAATTTGATCCTGTAATGATCAAGTGATTTTAACATTTACAGCCAAAAAATTAACATTTACAGCCAAAAAAAGAAGGGGGTGGGGGATGGGGTGCACGATAGCTAATCAAAAATCACAGACCGGCAGTAAGATGAGCTTTGACCAATTCCACATATTCTGAAACAGAAGCTGTAAGAACTCTGTCAAGAAGATCATTGCTGTCAGATGCTTCTGCTGCATATACAGCAGACTCGGCTCCCATCGTCATTGCTGCATCAGAGCCCTTTACCTGTTCCATCATGGGCAAATTCCTCATAAACCATCCAGGATAAAAGAATTCCCAAATTATCTCTTTAAATAAAGTTTACTGAATCTAGACAAGAGACTTTTAGATACAAAGGGTATTGGTGGCTAGTTCAGCTACTACAGTATAGAAAAATGCAAAAGAATATGGTTAAAATGCACGTAATAAAATTCCCAGTCTCCTGACATACTTCAAGAACAAAATACCCTCTGAATTTCTTCCACTATAATTTTCTGGCACCCCAACTATACACAATTTAGTGAAAATTTTTTTAAGGCCTAATGCAAAATTTTCCGTCTCAACCCTCTATATATCCAAATATCCTCAGCCATGCTAATGAAGTGAAGAGTGATGGTGGTACAATATATGACTACTAAACAAGCAAACATACAAGAAGGTATGATCAGTTATAAGACAACAGAAGTATTGAGTATGTCAATGTCAGAACTCACGTTAAAAACTCTTAAAGCTTACTCATCTAAGAATATCGTAAAATACATGCACAAAAGGTAACTAGGATAGCAAAAAGAAGGCATCATAAAGTGGAAAATGGTTAAAAGAGTTTATTTGTCCAACCCCTATCTTAAAAGACAAAATTTACTGAAAGGTTTTTGATTTAAGCATATATTGCCAACCTAGTAAACACGTGCATATTTCCTAACCTAGAAAAATAAATTTACATATAATTTTAGTACATTTAAAAGCTTACTAGATCAGAATCAACAAGCAGAAGACAAATCACTTACTTGTGCTTTCATCTGTAAATGCTTACACACAATTCTCCAGTAAAGAGCAACTTCAGGTTCCATTAGTTGGATGTCATGCTTTAAAGGCCCTGATTTCAACAAAAAGAACATTCAACTCTCAGACTATACATCTCATTACTATAGCTACTCGGTGTGATACAGTATCTAAGTGCTTTAGGAACTACAGTTCAACAACATAGAGTTAAATATGCAATTGGCTTCACTTAAACTATCATTCATCTGTCTATATAACGATAATCTCAGAACCAATTTTGATTGGTCTCGTGAAACTGATAAGACCACCAGATGTTGTCAGGAACACAACATGCTGACGACATCCAGATACTACAGAGATAAAAAAAAAATGATACAGTTCATCACCTCATTGTATTATGAACTAGGAAGACTGTTGTTACACATAATTGATCTTACATGGTGAAGATATTATGAAAATCTAGAAGGTTATTACAGAGCAGAAAAAAAATTGAAGAAAGAGAAATTTGAGCCAGTTGATCAACAATGGTGCAGAATTGCTACTGAAGGTGTTCTAGGAAGAATGCTCCATAGATACAAGGTCGAAAGGAACACTTAACAATGAAAACTGAAAAGCTTGTATTTCGTTAAACCCAAATGCAACAGTGCAACATGTTTTATACCAACCTCCAGTTGTCTCACCATCTGAAGTCGAGAACTCATGAAGGCTCTTAACATCTTCCAAGTTCACCAACCCTTCTTTTAATATAGCACAGATAACAGACTCCCCAACCTCTTCATAGGTTTCAACATCAAGATATTTAAGAAGTTCTACAGGGTCTCCATTGCAAAATTTTGGAAGCCAGTCATCTTTTATCAGATTCAAACACTCCTTCACCACAGCTGCTGATCGATCAGCAAGTCCCCTCTGGAGGATCGTGGTCCTGAGCTTGATACTGCACAAAATGTGCATGAAGTATAGCCATATTCAGCAGGCAAATGTCATAACAAGTATACTAAATCTCAAAGCTGCATATAAACCACACCTACATTAACTTAGGGAATCTAAACTTCATCAAAAATTAAGATCACTTAGAAGGACATACTAGAATGAAAAGGTATCTTGCCAGCTATAGTAGCTGTTGGTATAAAAAGCTTCTCTTTGAGGTTCTCATAATTGTAAACTTTGTTAACTTCGAACATTTCCAAATTGGAGCTCTAAAGAACTGAATTAGAGGACCAAAGAAAGCAAAAGATAGGCAGCATTCAAAAAACTAAGACTTGAAATTACCTGAGACTCTGCAGAGGAAATTTACTTGCAAGGACACAATAAACTGCCTTGCGTACTGATTCACTTACATCCAATGCGCAATCAATGATTGCAGCTAAAGTTGCATTTGAAGGTGGCAAAGATAACACAATTGTCTTTCGAACATCCTGCATACAGATGCCGTTCAGAACTCAAAAATATATACATGGATAGACATATATGAAGTTCACTAAAGAAAGCATACTGCACAAAATTCACTGTCATCCAGCTGCTAGCTATCTAATATGTGTTCGCATATTTAATCCTGTCTCAAGTTTCCATCATTCTACCTGGCTTCTTAAAACATCATACTCATCTACTTGGATTCATTCTGAAGTGATTTCACCATCACCTTTTGCACCAACGCAATATAGGGCTTAACAATAACACGTGCATTCAAGATGAAACATTTTGATACAAGGTTGTAATGCAGCAAAATGAACAAATGCATATTCTAAACTGGAACAGAAGAATTACCTGGTTCTGTTCTGAAGGCAGTTTATCAACGAACAGCTCAAGAATATCACTGTTCTCTGAATCACTTAAAAAGCGTGAAAGAGCCCTAACAGCGAATGTACGCACAGCTGGGACCTTATCATTTACTCGCAACTTCATATGCTCGATCACCTCATCCCAGAGCTCATTGCTCACTTCTGTGTCATCAGGCAGTCGCATTATAATCTACAAGGTGACATTTTAGCAAAAATTATAAGACTAATTCTGTGAGTAAACCGAACTATATACAGTTTGATTCAAAATAAAAGAGCTCATTCTCTCTTACATGCATTAACAATAAGTCCGATAATCATTTGAATATTAGAATATGAAAATTAATCCAATTGCCAAGTAAGTAAAGCTTCAATTCTTCCAGAAATTCAGATTAATCTCAAATAAAAGAGAATAAATTACTAAAAAAATCATAAAGTACCTCGGAAATGATCTGGCAAGCCCTATGTCTAGCAGTCTTATTAGCCGCAGTAGAAGCCACAAGCAGAAACCTCAAAAACCGCTCCAAAAACTCGTCAATTTCCAATGCGTTAATATTTTTCTCGGACCGAAAAGTGGCGAAGGCGGCGACAAACTTGATAATCCTTTCCGCGGAGGCCGTCCGCCGACTGAAGTCAAATAGAGGAGCTAAGGTTTCGGAAAATGCTGTGAAGAATTTCTCCGGCGACGCCGATGAGAGGAATAGAGTGAAGAGCTCCTTGAGCTTTCGAGTATGCGTGGCGTGAGAAGTTCTGGTCCCGTCGAAAACCCTGGCGATTTTCTCCTTGAGTAACTTGTGGTGGTGCAATTCGTCTTCTTCGGTGGCGCGCGGCATTCTGGACAAGATGAATATGTGATCCCCGGATCCTCTGAGTGTGTGTTGTGTGTGATTTTTGAGGGGTCAGGTGTGGTCGGAGGAAATTTGATCGGTTAGTTTTTAAATTTTGTTTCGAGTTTCGAGCGGGAAAAAAAAAAAGTGGTTTTTGGATCATTGGGCCCATTCGAATGGGCTTCAGTTGTGACTTGGGAGTTGGGCGGTGCAACACAAGCCCAGTGATATGATGTGTTCAAATGTGTACAATAGGCTGAAATGCGTGCATCGAAAAAGGCCGCATGCCATGGCTTTGGACCCCTTGTAAGAATCCATTTTAAAAAAGTATTCTCACATTTGGAGTTTTTTTTTCTGTTTTTTTCTTACGTTTGCATTGCAATACAAGAAGCACTTTCACTATTAAGTGTTTTTGAATTACAAAAAATTGAGCTCCTTAGATTATGAAAAATTAGTTATCAAACACCCTAAAAGTATTTTTAGTACTTAAGACTTTTTTTTTTTTTTGGTAAATATACCACAACCCCATGTGGTGCCTAAGCCACAATAGTGATGGGTGTTAATCATCACAAATTTGTAACTCTATAATATTGGTTTTTGGCCTCCTCTTGACCCAAAAAAGAAAAAAAATGTATACTCACACTTAATATCAATTAATAGGTGGTAGATTATGAGACATGTCCCTTCCAAGATATGATCTAATAAATGGTTTAATAAAAAATATATAAAATCATGAAGACATGTCCCTAAAGCACTTATGTAGCATTAGAATTGTTATAGACAATCTAAAACTATTGCCAGTTGAAAATACACATCCTATAGAAAGAAGAAAGAAATGAAATTATTAAAAGTTGTGATAATTATTTTTCATGGGCTCATCATAACTAACATTCGATGAGGCAAAATTCTAATAATGGTCCAAAAAAGAAAAAAGAAAAGTACCAAACTCCCCTTGGTCTTACTTTCTATCTTGTGTTCTTTGTGGGCTACTGAAAACTAAAAACAATTGGTTTTCAAACTTCTGCAAAATTTATTACTGAGGTATGTGAGCTTTATACCTCCCAAATTAACTTAAAGGCCCCGTTTGGTAAGTGAGTTTTTTGGTTATTTATCTAAAACTTTACTGTAGTTTACTGTAAAAGTTTTTTAAAAAATTTTTGAAATGTGTAAAATTTTTGAATATTTTGAAATGTATAGTTTAAAAACTTTGAAAAGTTTTTTGAGATTAACGTAGCTAAAGTTTTTAAAAAACTTGTTGCAGACAAACTTAGCAAAAAACTTGCCTGCCAAACAAGTCCTAAGAATGACTACGTACGCTCGTTTTTTTGAATTTCTTGCATGCTGCTGGTCAGAAGATCACATTGCATGCTTCCATGTTTGTACTGAGTCGAATGAGAAAAAAGGCTTATCCTTTTTCAGCTGAAAAGAAAAGTTCTACACACATTTTCCCTCAGGAGAATGAAATAAAAAGAAGGGTTTGTAGCCTTTGGACAGAACTTTTAAGTCAGGTAAATAACACAAGCTGAAACTTGAACTGGTGTATAAATTGACCTAAGGCTTTCGTCTCAATTTAACTTTTAATCCTCGTATTTCAATTCAGTGTGAGAACTTAGAAGTTGACTCTTTATGCCTATGTTGGCTTTAAAGAAAGAACTTGGTAATACTTCAGCTGCAGTTCTTGCAAGCGCCAATCTTTGCAGGGCTAAGCTAGAACAATCAGTCTTCAGAGTTTGGTTCAGTTTTCTTTCGTCAATTGGGTTATGTCATTGTTTTACCAAAAAGCAAGACCTTCTTTTTCTAGAATGCAAGCAAATACTAATGGATGATTGGATATCAAAGAATATTGTCTACCCTATAAATGAATCTGATTCTTTTTCTTCAAATTCCTTGACTCAGATTTCATAATGGCAACTTTTGCATTTTTTCCCTCCCGTGCCCAGTGTTGGTCCTAATGGATTCACATGATTGAGACATCGACCAAAAACACCTACAATATCATCTCTGTCTGCCTTTGTTACCTTTACTAACAAGAGCATTCTTGGCAATTTAATAAAGTTTGCACTACTGTTTCTGTACTCGAACGAAAATTGAGACCACAAAGCAATTTTACCTATCTTCCTGTGTTCTATCTTCGTGTTTTTTTTTTTTGAGACTCTAAAACTTACAAAGATAAAGGGGAGAGAGAAGACCTTGCCGCCACTTATCTAATTTGCCTACTAGCTAAATTGAGTTTTAGGTAGGAGTGCAAACGAACTTAATCATGTCAATCGTCTTAGCGTTTAAACTTGTTTGATTATATTATGTTAATGGGTACAAAATTTTGTTCAAACTTGACTTATTTATTTGTCGATCTAAATTTAAACAAGTTTTTTTCTTTTTATCGAATTTGAATGTTATCTAACATAAAATAGTGTTCAAATTTGTTTGACTATTTGGCGAATCAAACTTGAACCAGCTCCTACCACGTGAACTCGATTCGAGTATCGAGTAATTTGGTTCGTCTTTCACCGCTAGTTTTAGGAGCATTTCAATTAATTCTTAACTTAAATTGTTAATTTTTAAATCATGAGCTTCATGTGATTGCGGATAGCTGCTCTTTAAGATTGGACAACTGCCCCTCCTCCCTGCAGCAAAAAAAGTTGATAGAAATACGGGTTAATATTTCATCTATTGGTCGCGTATGTTTTTACAAGTTTAAATGCATGTCACATGTATAAAATTTGAATTATAAAATCAAAATGAGATCCAACCTATATATATATATATATATATACTGTTAATGTAGAAAAATTAATCTTATATGTCTCTTTCGAAATTAAAAAAAGAAAAAGAAAAGAACTGAAGTTCTTCTCCAAATTGCGAAGCAAATTGTAAAATGCCCGTATATACAAAATCTTTAGAAAACTCTTCGTATCTGATTCAATGATCCTAAATGCTTCAAAAGAAGATCCAAAAATAGTGCCAATAGGCTCAATTGTGTTCAATAATCAATGTGATGGATAGATATGGAATATTGGAATTATGGGCTTCTGGGAACCTAGGCAGCAGTGCGTGGAATATGTTCCAGATGCTGCTGCTGCTTAGGTGCTACAGCATGATCGCCAAATGAATTACTATATGTTTCCTGTTGTGATTTCCATCTCATCCCCCAATATGTACAAGACTACGAAAACAAACCAGACCATTCAAAAACCTGGCGAATTTGGCACCAGATACCTACAATCACCGTTGGTAGAGGCTCGCAGTTGGCCATCTCCAATGAATCAATGAACGGCTCTGTGACTCTGCTTTTTTAACAGCTTGATCAGCAAGTGGAAAGATGATAAATGGCTGCCTGACCCAGAATCACGTAACAAAATATTGACGTCTACAACTTGTTAGATTAGTATAGAGAGCCTATTAATTGTATTGAGTTTTTGATGAGTAAGGTGCGAAAAATTAGTTAAATAAGATGATGGAAAATGTAAATTCAAGAAGACTACAATGAAGAGTTGGCCAAGTTATTGGAAGCTTTACTCGATTAGACGAACACACTGGTGGTAAATCCTTACTAGCTGGACTTTAGAAAACAAGAAGGCCTATGCCACGATAGGGCTGCAAACGAGTCGAGTTTTGGCCTAATCCAGTCGATTCTTAACTTATTTTTATTGAACTCGAACTTGAGCTCGAGCTAGACGAGTTAACAATTTAAAACTCGAGCTCGAGCTCGACTCAATTCGAGCCGAGTTCGAGTTTGAAAAAATAAAAAATAATTATTTTATTTTTTAAAAAAATAAATAAAATAATATTTTTTCTTAATAAATAATAAAATATTAAGAATATATATAATTTTACTATTAAAAAAATAAAAAATATATATACTATTAAAATAAAAAATAAAAATAATATATATATATATATATATATATATATATATATATATATATATATATATACTTGAGCTCGCGAGCCGAACTTAATATTTTGAGTTCAAGTTTGATTCGAGCCGCTCACAAGCAATTCGGTTCGTTTGTAACCCTAGTTATGATACTTTGGCTCGCGAGCTAACGAGCTTAATATTTTAAGCTCGAGTTTGATTCGAACCGCTCACGAGCGGTTCGGTTCGTTTTGCAACCCTAGCCACGATACCTTGAAATAAAGAATCCACTTCTAGTGACACATTTTCGCAAAGTACGTCGGTGAATTATAACGTCTGCTTGCATAAAAGTTACTTTTTCTGTAGTTATTTGATGTGTGATTCTGACAATATTAATATACACTGTACAATCTTTTCTTTTTTTAGGTTAAAGTATTCGTGGAACAACTTGAATTTGAATGCATCTAATTTGGTAAATCCAACCAACGTACAAGGCTCTATTTTGTTTGTTCTTTCGATAGGTTTAAGTTTTGGGTTTATCTATCGGTGTATAATAGGCATTGGTTAGAAAAAATTATATGATATCTTCTTATAACTTACCAGCTTCACAATTTTGATTTGCTTTAAGTTTTCTATATTCACTTTTAATGTCCTACGTGGAAAGTTCCAATGCATTTACACTGAATCCTTGGTAAAAGAACAAAAGAAGAAAAGAAATTCCATATTGGCTTCTCTTGGCTATTCTATGACTAGCCAACAAAGAAAGTGAAAATGAAATGGCCCTCACAAGAAATCCAAATCAAAACAGAAGTCCTGAAATTCTTTCAAGAAAAACTATCATTGAGGAACTGATTCTAAAGCAGACAACGTGGGGCGATTCTTCTTGAACTTGGAAAGGTACTCTTTATCTTCTTACCAGACTTAGAAGTAAGATGCAAGACAAACTTGCATATATGAATTTCCACATTATACTAAATAATGATATGATTGACCTTCATCTCAAAGCCAGTTTTCCATCAAGTCCCTTTCAAGCGGCTTCTATTATTATGCCAAGAGTTAAAGACAACCTTCTTACTCTATATCATCACCGTCTTCATCATCATTAAGCAGTTTTTGAGTTATAAAATTGTTATTAGATCTTCTGATTGGCCCTTTGTTTGTAGATTCTCTCGCTAGTAATTAATGAAGGATGCTGGTCAGACTTTGTTAAGATACCAAGAATGTGACGCTAAGATTAGACTGAGCAAATTGTCGACAATTACATAAAAAATGCTAATGTTCAACTCTAATTAATCATCTCTATAATTACATAAAAAATGCTAATGTTCAACTCTAATTAATCATCAGGGAAATTAATTCATGGCAAGTCATTATCAATCTTGGCCTTTGCTGAAGGTCTTGGCGTCCCTTGGATGACTTTTCTGGCTCCGAATAAGTATTGCATTTGGCTTCTACGCAAGAGTGTGGGTTACAAAGATCTTTTGCATGTTAATTTTATCATTTATTTTTCCTCAGATTATTTTTTTTTATTGAATATCCTTTCAAACTAAATTTATTTTGAGAAGAATGCCTTGTGAAGTAACCTTCTGGCATTGACAATTTCGTGAGATTTTTGTCCTACGCCTTGTTTTAAGCAGCCAGCTTTGCTTCATTTTTAGACGGCTTGCTTGCTGGTTAAACATTATTATGAGTTAGCAGACTTTGTCCATTGTGTTATTTGTAGTTGTAGGCTATTCATATTCAACAGTTTGAATACAGGACAATTGCAAGACTGTGTTTCCAATTGGCAATCCTGAGAATGGGCATTGTTAAAATTTTCCTCAGGGTTGAGGTTCTGAGAATATTTCCGGGATCCAAGTTTGGCAAATGCGTCCATTGTGAATTTAAAAAAGGTTTTTCTAACCGGCGTCAATTAATAGAAACAAAAGATAATGTTGGATCAAGCAACCACTTGACAGTTAGTCTAAACCATTCATTAATTTTCTTTTTCCACTTTAGAATTGCCAATTCAACAAGTTAGAAAAAGGTAGAAGAAAATTAAGTATGTTTTGAATCATTTACAGAATTACAGTGCTTTTCATTCCATCTGCCTCTTTTTATCCGGCAGATAGTCAAAAGAAAATGAAGTTGATATTCCTATGGAAAAATTGCAATGACTTTGATGATCACCGAATAAGAAGTTTCGTTTCGGTTGACCGGATCTCTTTTTTACCAGGTCTATACGTACCGTGCCTTATGAGTTAATTCATGAACCAAGTTCCACAATGACAAAACTGACACCTCTGATGTTGCCATTTTCTTACCATGAAAATGATTGATGTAATACTTGTTAATTAAATATCAGTAACACTAATATTTCTTGCTGACTTACTTTCATTCATGCAGCCGGGTTTTTACTTGGAATAAAAAACGAAATCTTGTTGTGGCGTGATAGTGTATACATTAAAGTGCATAAAATATTAACTCTTTTAGTATTAGTCTAACAATATAAAAGGGAGAATTGCTCTATGAACAGTATTTTTTTGTCAAGCGGTTATCCTGCAATTGTTATTGGTGTTCGGGTTATTTTCGTCAATTGCCTGTTTTATTTATTTGCAACTGGTACAGTTTTGGTGCATTTACCGGACATGTTGACCGAATTGGTAATTGGTGGTGTAAAGAGTGAAATCTATGAAAGTTGATTTTTTGTGGTTAATTATTTTGAAGTGTTCCGCAAATGCAAAATTACCTAGGAAAGAATTGATAAATTATTGTTGGCTTTAGTGACTTTAAAAGTGGCCTTTATTGCTGTGACATGAAATAAAATTGTTAAATGTTCTGTAAATGCACAATTATTGAGGAAACAATTAATAAATTATTGTTGGCTTGACATGAAATAAAATTGTTAATTGTTCTGTAAATGTACAATTATTGAGGAAACAATCATTAAACTATTGTTGGCTTTAGTAACTTTGAAAAATGGGTTTTATTACTGTGACATGTGGTGATTAATTTTTAGCAATGTCAAGTTCTATGGTTTAAGTGCTTAATTGAATTGCGGAATCCCTTCTTTTTTGTGTCAACAATAATTAATACTCTTTTGGGAATGATTCACTTTACAATTTTCTAATTATCCTGATCCAAATGCAAAATAACCTTATACGATTTTCTAATTTACCCTTATGCATTCTATATAAGCACCCTCATACATTCTATATATTTCATAATTGTTAACCTTTAACAAAAACAATAATTTCCTAATGATCCGAATGAATTAGATAATAACAGAGATGTACACTAATAAACCCACACAACAAAAAACAGTTAACACAGGAAATATTAGCCCCCCTTTGCATCACAGAGGCCGTCTCACTAGTATTCTTAAAAAGTGAAGTTGATTAATAATATACCTAAATGTAAGGAAAGGTAATAAATACGGGTATGTATGTATATATTTATATGGTAAATTGCATGCACTAAATCACTGTCTATTAGGCATTGTTTAACAAAATTTTATAATGAAAATTAAGATAATCGTATTCAGCAAGTCTCTGAAAAGTGGATACAGATTCCTCAAAAAAAAAAAGAAAAAAGAAAAAGATACAAACGTATCTTAGCAGTTGTTTGTTGGAGCTGTAGAAGTAAAATGGAAGTGCATTGCATGAGGAGTAACGTTTATTCAAATTATGTTTGTACGCAATTCTAAAGTGGATAAAAGTTTTAATCATGGCATTCCCTTAAAAAATGCCATTAAATAGGTGCCACTAATTCAGACTTTTTTTAGGCTAATTCAGACTTTTTTTTAGTATAACTACTACTTATAAGATTTTTATTTACAAGAGTATTATGAAATTTTTTTCGTAAAAAAGTTAAGAGGCATTGAATTACTAAAACGGACTTCAATACTCCTTGAAATCCTAGATGTGTAGCTTTGCTATAATGCAATTTCTTATGAAATTTACTTCAACAAGGATGCAGACGAACTATTTTTCCAAATCTACATGCATTGTTGCCCTTCTGCAGTGTTGTCATACATCTAAAGCAAATCATAAATACAAATCACAAGTAATAAGAATAATAAATAAGAAACTCTTACTTTAAGGTTTGGCCATAAATAAGAAACTTCTGGCCGTACCAAAGTTACGTGATTACCTGAAAGTTCGGTTGACCGTATATTGTATCCCTCTGAATTATTCGGTGGCAGCACTGAATGGAATAAAGGTAGAAACTTGGGCGTTTAGCATCTAAATCTAAATAAATTGAGAAGGCATGCTTGTAGTTGTATCCACGAGCTTACACAATTAGAAGTAGGTGATAGGTTGTGGTTTATTGTAGTGTAGATAATTAGGGAAAACAAAAGTTAAATGATTGATACTTTTGCACATGTATGACTTGTGCAAAATTTGAATCTAAATTTTACGTTCTTACGCATTTGACGCGAATCGATCTGACTAGTGTATCCGCTATCAATGTATGAAAGTTATATTCGAAGTAAACGTGTGATAGTTCGACCATGAAAATGCATTTTGCAGAGTAGGCTAGCCTAATTAACAGATAACAACAAGATTTCAATTTTGTCTCTTCTAATCTCCTATTGTTTGATTAAATATCGTATGATAATATTGATAGGACATAAAATTGGGCATAAATAATTTTCTTTTCCAAGTTGAGCTAGGTTAGGTCCAAAGGCAACTCGAGTTTGAAGTCATTACGCCAAATGCGTGCTTTCATACACTTGATTCTGCATATTTACGATATTCCATATGAACTTCCTTTTTTGCAAGCCACATCACACATGCATGTGTATACACAAGAAGTCAAATGATTCTTGTATTTTGGAATATTGAACAATTGATTTCGTGGTAGTTTGTAAACAATGCATCAGGATGGATCGCGTAAGGAAATAAGTAGAAAGACAAAAACCAACCTTCCCAACATACAAATGCGGAAAATCTTTAAGCAATTGGTCAGGTATATTTTGACAAGACACAAGCATTTATCATATTAGCAATTCTAGACCCTAATGCAACTGAACAATCTTTTAGGTCCACCCCCCCCCCCCCCCCAACAAACAAAACACAAAAAAAAAAAAAAAAATCCCTTTAGATTTGGTGGTCTAAAATTTTATGCACGTATACATAACTCCATGGACCATCATTTTCTGAATCGAAATTAATTTCATATGCAAAAACAGTATCATAAATTCAAAACCAACAACGTTTTTAGTTAAGTATTAATTAGCGATGTGACTCTCTTTTTTTTTTCCTTTGGCTTTCCTTTTGGATATTACCATAGCACATGTTTTGTTAGATTGTTCAACAAAATTAATGTTTGTAGGACGTTTTCTAATTACTTTATTGTTAGGTACAATATTTTTAATCAAGTTATACTCTAGTAAACTTTAAAATAAAAAAAAAAAAAAACCAAAACCAACCATCCATAAGACTGAAAGGTGGAGGTATCAAAATTTCATTTACAGCTCATGAAATAAAAAATAAAAAAAAAGGGAGCAAAACAAGAAGTGTGTAACTCATCTCAAACTCCAATTCAAGGCATAAAAATATAAAAATGTTAAGAAGTCATACACTTGGAGAAAGTCAACTTCTTAAGGGCAAAACAAAATCCCGACCGCTAATCTCACATTTGTGAAACATAGACTTATGAGCGAAGCGGCATACGTTCTTCCACGTCAGCTCAGGCGTGCGTTCTATTGACTGTACATTTCCTCCCCCAGAACAAGGAGCGGCGCGTCCACTTACAACATACAATATGTCACGAAGTGAGAACCTTGTGGAGCATTTTTCCATTTTACTTTATTAAAAACTAATAACCTTTAGTATTGGGAGGGCTGGATTTGATGGAATATTCATTTTCCCCCCACTATTTCTTGGTGGAAGAATATAAGCCAACATGCTAAATTGCTAATGTCATTTTCCTTTAAACCTCGATGAAAAATAAATGACTCAAGTGAAGATAAACATAAATTATAAATTAATTAAACATACATGACATTTGAAAATTGAGTAAACAAGTCAAAAGATAAATCGTAAATCCAAATAGAAGATGTGAAGTATTTAATAAGATTAAAATTCAAAATCTTTTATTTATAATCAGTAAAGACTCTTTGCTAATATTGTGGAAGGATAATTTGATTATTTCTAAACATTAATTTGCTTTAAAAAAAAAGGATCTTTTCTTCGACACTAGGTTAAAGATTTTTTTTTTATACAAATGTGAAAAGAATAATTTAAAATTTAAAAATAAAAATGATATGTCATGCATTTAGTACATGATTTAAGATGACTAGGGAGAAAATAGTAGGATCGAGAGCTTCCCATGGATGACATGTCATGAGCGCGTGCAAATTGTAATACGATACGGAGTAGTATACAGTGGAGCCGGGAGAGGACGGAAGATTCAGCCAAAATCTATTGGTGGAATGAATCTATCTAAAAGAGAACTCTAAGCGAAACACACAAGATGCGATTTCAAGGCAATACTGGTTCCCTTGGCCAGTTGGCTGTGGGACTCCAAAGAGGTTTTGCCTTTGAACTTTTCGAATTCGAGGTTGCGTTGCGTGACGGTAAATACTATGCACTCCACGCCACTACTGGATGTCTTTTCGAATTCAATTGTGTTTGGATTGTAATTTTCTGAAATTTTTATAAAAAATATACCGTAACGATTTGATATATGTGAAGTAAAAATATGATTGAAAAATGTATTTATAAAAAATACAAAATTTTTTTTTATAGAAAATCCCTTTTCAGATAAGATTTTACTTCAGTTTGCTAGATTTATCATTGTATGAGGATGAGGATGAGGGAGAGGAAGAGTGGAAGACAGGAGGATGGAGTGGTAGTGACAGAGAAGGGAGAAGGTGCGAGATGGTGAGGAAAGATTTAATAAATTTTTAAAAATATTTTAATAAAATTTTAAATTTTAAAAATATTCTAAATCACATTTAAAGTGAAAAAGCTCTTGAAATATAATGTTCTAGTGTAACTTTTGCAAAACACCCTAAAAAATATTCTACATCCAACCTGCATTTCGTGCTTTGAATCTACAAACGGACGTTTGTTGAATATTATTGTCCAAGTCATAAGATCCCAAATTCAGTTTTCTTTTCTTTTTCTCTTTTCTAGGGAGACTAAGTTGTTTCTAGAAATTGAAATGCTTTAATCACTGCGTAGGAGAGGAAATTAATTTGATGCCATTCTTCTCAAACACTTTTCTTTTTCTTTGGGATAAAATAGCAGCTTCTTCTCAAACACTAATCTGTCAATATTAGAGAATGAGAGGACTACCTGAGGTTTCGATTTGTCATTTAATGCTTCACAAATACCGAAATCCATAGCATTAAGCATGACTGATTAAAGCCAAATCAATGCACGTATGTCTAATCAATTTCTCTAGGAATAGAAATAACAAAGCAAAGTGGAGCGTCCAATAAACCTTCCAAGATTAGAAATTTTTGCAAATGAAAGATGACATCTCCAATAAAAATATTAGAGTGAGAATCATTTGGTTCAAAACTCTCAATCATCTTGAATGTGCATAACAATCTTTCATTTGTTGAGAATATAATAATAGAATTCTTAGTTTCTTTTATCATGGCAGTATATAATTGCATGTCTCGTAATGGAGAGGAAATTTATCCATAATTTATGGATGAATGTAATCTAAGAGTTCAAAATATTATAATTATCTATAATCAAAGTTTGAAATTATCTTTTACTCGTAACCTAATTAGTAGTTAAGAAAAAAAAACAAATTTCACCAATCAGAAACATTTCCACTCCTGGATTTAGTTAATCTTTCTCCTCAATTTTAGTTAATCCAAGAAGTGCTCTAATACACTGTTTGAAGGTGATTTAGTTCCCTCTAAATTTTCCTTGGCTTCCTTTGGGTCCAATCCTCTCCATAATGCAGAAATATAAGAGTAGGGTAGCAATTCTAGTGTTGATACGGGAAAAAAAAAAAAAAATCCCTCTACGAGGTTTTTATTTTCTCAATCCGAAACTACTTTATAACAATTAACAAGTAGTAAAACTAAGGATAGGTTTTGAAATTAAGAAAACGTTCTGTGAAAGAAAAATAAAAGAAAGAAAAAAAAAGAGCTTGGACTGAGAAAGGAAAGGACTCTTATTGTACCGGGAAAATAGTTACCAGGTTAAACTACCCGTCTGAAGATGAGAATCTGATTGAAGATTCTCTCGCAGTCGTATACTTCTCCGAACAACCCCGCTTCCCAATATTAGTACTTTAATCCGTGTATTTTCTCATAAAAATACCATTAAAAGGAAGAAGACGTCATAAATCTGGTCTACTTAATTTAAAATACGTTTAAAAAAAAATGAAGAAGACGTCAGACATCTGAATTGCTTCATGCGGCCAACTCTGAAACTGCACTATATAAACAAACTCCTTGCAGGGGCTGGCTCAGTACTTCTCTGCCCTCAAGAATTCATCCTTCATTCATTCTCAGAGCTCAGAGAATTTATTTTCTTGCTTAAAATGGCTTTGCTCTCGGATCTTGTTAATCTTAACCTCTCTGATTCTACAGAGAAGGTGATCGTTGAGTATATATGGTGAGACTAATCACTTGCTTTGCTCTGTTTTCCTCGGTTTTCTGTGAACTTCTATCCGTTATCTTTAACTTGGCTGGTGAAGATTTTGCTTAATGAATGCTTCCGTCGAAAGGGTTCTTTTTGGTTTCATTTTTGATGGCTTTTCTTATATTTTTTTAGTAAAGATGGTTTAACAACGAGTAATCTTCATGGTTTCTCACCTTCCCATTGGGTCTTGTGTTCATATTTTTATTGGAGTAACATCTAATCTGATATCACGAGTCTTGTTCCTTGTATACACTCTTGTTATAGAGAAATGCTGTGCTTCTATTGATGTTTAATTTTTCCAACGGAGGTGAAGATTGCAAGGCTCTTTTGCAATGATCCACTCCGGGAGATACTTTTTCCATGCATTTGCAGAGGTCAATGAATAGGTTAAATCTAAATGATTTGTGGTTTTAAACTTTTTAACAGGGTTGGGGGATCCGGTATGGACCTCAGAAGCAAAGCCAGGGTAATAATCTTTCTGCTTACCAGAAGACTGAATTTTGTTTAAGCCATTTTTGGTCCGTTGTTTAACTGAGTGATTATGGAGGTCGATGACGTATGAGATACTTGAAATATTGCAGACTATTTCTGGTCCCGTAGACGATCCCAAAAAGCTGCCTAAGTGGAACTATGATGGTTCTAGCACAGGCCAAGCTCCTGGCGAAGACAGTGAAGTGATCATATAGTAAGTTTATATCCGCAACGTTTAGAATGTTTTCTTATTCTGCTAATGGACTATTTGGTAAATGAACCAATTTTTTTTTTTTTTTTTTCACCATCTAATGAAACAGTCCTCAAGCAATTTTCAAGGATCCCTTCAGGAGGGGCAACAACATTCTGGTAAGCGGTATTCAGTTGTATAATCTTTGACATAAAATACACAAGATTTGATTTGACTTTATGTCTCGATTCTCTCTCTCAGGTCATGTGCGATTGTTACACGCCAGCAGGTGAGCCGATTCCCACAAACAAGAGGCATAACGCAGCCAAAATTTTCAGTCATCCTGACGTTGCTGCTGAAGAGCCCTGGTAATTCTTAATCCTCTAGTGCTTCTGGAGTGTGGTTTCTTATTATCTAGTTATCTGCTTTTCTTTCTTTTATTACCTCTTTTCATTTGGAAACGTATCCATGAAATAAGGTACGGAATTGAGCAAGAATACACCTTGTTGCAAAAGGATGTCAAGTGGCCTATTGGATGGCCCGTGGGAGGCTTCCCTGGGCCTCAGGTAATTTTCTTCTACCAGTTGCTTTCAATTCTATCCTCATAGTTTGTCCACTTCAGATAATTCCTACTGAGTGGTTCTTCAATCATGGTGCAGTTAATTATGATTCTTGAGGTTTTGGCCTTTCTTTTTCCTCTTTTGAAGTTACCCCTGATAATATAGCCGGAAGATTTGCTAACAATGCAGATGCCAATAGGATTGTGCACTAAGGATATATGGATAACTGATTGGTAATATATCAGTCTGCAGGATGGCCAAAATTACCCAAATTCTCTTAACCTGTCATACAAGAATTTCATGTTAGTTGCGGTAGAATAAAGACCTAGTGTTAACTATCTTTTTCAGTTCTTTTTCTAAATATCCCCATGTACGTTCTCTCTCTCTCTTCTTTTTTTTTTTTTTTTTTTTTTTTCAAATTTCTTAACATGGGCTTAGATTTTCCTCCCTTTACCACCAAGCCTCGAGTTTGTTCTCTTCTCTTTCCGTGCTCTTGTTATTGTCTTTAATCGTTCAAGATTTAGATCATTTATGTTTCTCCCCATTTCTTTGATTGCACAGGGCCCTTACTACTGTGCAATTGGAGCTGATAAAGCATTTGGACGTGATATAGTAGATGCACATTATAAGGCGTGCCTTTATGCTGGAATTAACATAAGCGGCATCAACGGGGAAGTGATGCCTGGCCAGGTAGATAAAGCTTGCTTCTTATGTCTCCTCTTGGCATCTTGTTATCTCCTTTAGCATCTCTGATTTCTAAATTTTCCTGAATATTTTTATAGTGGGAGTTTCAAGTTGGACCAGCCGTTGGCATCTCTGCAGCAGATGAGCTTTGGGTTGCTCGATACATTCTGGAGGTATTTGGCTTTAGTTTCTTGAGTCATTGAAACAAGGACAATTTGTTCAAGTAACAGCTGAAATATAGTACATGTCGTTAAACCAGTTAAAATTGTTTGGTAACAGAGGATCACTGAGATTGCTGGGGTGGTGCTCTCGTTCGATCCCAAACCTATTCAGGTAAGGATTTTTATTTTTATTTATTATTTCTTACGAAATCTTGATTTGTCATTGTCAAAGTGAGTGATGTTCTTGGAGAACATGGAGGCTTCTTTTTGGGATCTGAAAAGAACCTTATATGCTGTTGGTTTCAGGAAATACTACATCTTTTTTAACTATTGCAAGAACTTGCTTGCTATACAGCTTCTGAGGGAACTTCTTGTCTGATATCTTTATATTATATTGAAATGTAGCTAAGAAAATCTAAGTGGGCAGAAATTGGATGCTGGAAAGAAAACCAGGATAACAATAGACTATGTGATGTAATATCTATAATCTCTCTCTTTTCACACAACTTTTTAACTCTCTACAGGGTGACTGGAATGGTGCAGGTGCCCACACCAATTACAGGTAATGTAGTATAGAATCTGGATGACTTGTTTCTCAGCTTCCTCTCAACACCTTCCCCGCCTCTCTCTCTCTCTCTCTCTCTCTCTCTCTGAAAATGAAGTTTGTCTTGTTCTTTTCAGCACTAAATCTACGAGGAATGAAGGAGGTTATGGAGTCATCAAGAAGGCAATTGAGAAGCTTGGACTTAGGCACAAAGAGCATATTGCCGCCTATGGTGAAGGAAATGAACGTCGTCTCACTGGCCGACACGAAACAGCTGATATCAATAACTTCTTGTGGGTAAGTAATTACCACTGATATCAATATCTTTGTTCCTACTTCCATCTAGTTCTCCCTCCAAAATCTACCACAGATGCTTTCTTAATGCCTTGAGCCCTTGACATTCTCTCGACATTTCTTTAGGGACGTACTACTTGACATTTGATCATATAATGACACATGATTTCTTGAATCATGGGATTTTCCAGGGTGTTGCAAACCGTGGTGCATCAATTCGTGTTGGCCGAGATACAGAGAAAGAGGGCAAAGGGTACTTTGAGGACAGAAGGCCTGCTTCAAACATGGATCCATATACTGTCACCTCAATGATTGCAGATACTACTATCCTCTGGAAACCTTGAAAGCTCTATTAGCCTGAAGACGAGATAATTCACACAGAAGAATTGTGTTTCACTTACAATTGCTATCTTGTATTACTGAATAGAATAGTGTCCTTGTTGTTTGCTACCTTGTATTTCAGGCAGCAAGGACTATAGTTCATTGCGTTGTTGCCTAGTGCTTTTGCAGCAGTCTTAAAATAACAGTTGTCATTTTACTAATGACAGTTGAAGCGTGACATCCTTTTTGTCATTCTAAAACTTGGAAGTTGGCGTCAAACTTGAAAGTATCGATACTGCCCTCAGAGAATATTGCCAAGAGGGGAAAAAGATGAGGCCATCAAGAGAATAAAGGCGTGAAAAATGATGCTCAACAATACAATTGTGTGAAGAACAATTCAACAAGCCGGTGACTAACATCGTTCTCTACTAAGTTGCCTAGAAGCAAAGCCAGTGAAACTGCCTAGTTGTCAAATTGCAGGCAATACGACATAGAAGCCTACCTACTAGGTTTGAAAGACAAGTCGAATTATTCATTACCCAATTTGAACTCAAGATTTTGCCCAACTTGAGATCAAGTTGTTAAATCACAAGCAAGATGACATAGAACCCCGCTAAGGGTGAAAGACCCAATTCGAGCTCAATAAATGAGAGAGTTATATTAAGATCGATTTTGTTATCTACCCAAACTAGTACATATCAACAACGATATTTGGTGTTACTAAAAATTTTAAATTGCATTAATAATTGAATTCTGTAAGCTAAAATCTTATATTTTATATATAAATAGATGCTCGACTTAGATTCAATAAAAGTTTATCCGATTGTGACTTGTGAATGATAACCAAGTTTTTTTTTTTTTTTTTTTTTTTAATAATAACCAAGTTAAGCTCGACAAAATTTTAAATTGGTTTAAACCCCATAGAAAATACCTGCAACTGATTTGTCATTTAGCAACCGGAGTTAATCTTCCCGGTTGAACCAGAAACAGTATTCCGGTTTAGCATGTCACCTCTGCTGATGGCAGCGCTCACAAAGTGAAAATGCAAAATCCCTCTATTTCGGCTGTGAAGGGTTTAAGAATTTGATCAATAAACGACATAAACTTCAAAAGCTTTATCTGGAAAAACCAAAAATTGACCAAATAATCTGCAGAGGTTTCTCTAAATATACCCAAAACTTTAGTTTTGTATTAACCAGACGATGTCTTCCTTCGGCCAAGCAGCAGTTAATTTGCTGAGAAAGCTCTGGAATTCTCCTTATGCTCGCTCTACCTTTCCATTTTCAAGAAAGCCCACGAATTATTTGCCGGTTCCAGGTGATTTATGAAACTGCATTGCTCGAATTTGAATGAAACTATTACGTGATTTCTTGATTTTTAAGTTGACCTTTCATATATTCCAACGTGAGAATTCTATTTGATCAGATGATAAAGTTGTCATTTTTAACCATTAACTGAATAAAGGGTTATAGATGATCTCATTGCCACAGCAAAATCAGTAATAGTCTCTTGGCCGGATAAAATTTATGGAGTGGTAATATACTTGGTAGCTGAAAATTAGATAAATTTAGTTGATGATATATGTTTTAGTGCTTCCTCATTGAAGAAGGTGATTCTTTTTGTTTCCAGGAAGGCGAAAATATTTTGCTGAAAATGGTTTTGGAGATTATGGCAGGAGTGGGCAGCATAAGGAAACCTTTCAATGGATTCTTCTGTCTGGTCAAGCTGGTAGTATCATTCTTTTATGGCAGCATTTGAAAATAAGGGTTGTTATGGTCACTATATCATGTTTCTGCACGAGGGAAAATGCATATTATGAGATTTTAGATATCTTGTGCACTACATAGTAATAGTTGACACTTCACAATAACCGAGAAATGCAATGTTTGGAATTCTCTTCCATTCTATCTAACTTTGAACGTTTCTTGGTTCAAAGCACACATTTAGCCACTTTTGAGTGTACCTAGATAACAAATGGTACTGAATATTTATAAATAATGTTCAGAAACATCGGATTCTATTTAGAAAATCTCCTGCTTATGAGTTTCCTTTTCTCTCCTTGTACCCTTCTTCTCAGCAATATTTCTTGGGATCAATGGAACCCCAGCCTTGGCAGATGATTCTTCAATTCAGTTAAGTTCTGAAAATACAAGCGGTCCCGAGATAGCTGATTTGCGCCAAGTTGAGGACGGTTCTGTGGTGTCTAACATACATACTTCTAAATGGAGAGTTTTTACAGATAATGCAAGGGACTTCTTTTTGCAGGTAAGCAATGTTCTGACTCTTTTCCCAGAGATTTATCTTTCTCTGAGTGTGCGCGTCGTGATTCTGGACTTATCTTTGTTATTTTACTGTATCCAAGGGAAAACTGGATGAAGCTGAAAAGTTGTTTCTTTCTGCATTACAAGAAGCTAAAGAGGGGTTTGGCAAGAGAGACCCACATGTTGCATCGGCATGCAACAACTTGGTAGGTTGTAGATGGAGAAATTTCAAATATAATTCTTAGGACTCTCCATATAAATGTTTGCTTGATTTATTGTTTTGACTAGAAAAACAATTCCTTGGACAATACGTAATTGGAGGTGCCGTCAGATTGGCAAACTTTAGTCTTAACGGCTTCAATTCATCTAAATTGGTCATCAAGTGTCGTGGTGGTCATGGGCGTTCATTATGTTGTCATTCACAACTTATAAACAATTATATACATTGTTTTTCTCTTGATGTTTGAACAATTACGTAGGTTTTTCTCTTGAAGTTTGGGTAGGAATAAGTATTACTATTGAATTGAATGTAGTGATACCTGGATATGGCTTCTCTCCAAGATGTATGAGAGTGCAATATTTGGCAAATTCTGATGCCTTGTTTTGCAGATAAAGATCTAAAATCATACTTTGAAATGTTGCTTTGGTCCAAATGCTAATTTTGTGTTTACATTATTTTAATTAACACTCCCAGTATTAAATATGGTTAACAAATATCAATAGATATCTTTCTCTTTATTTTTCTACTTTAGAAAAAATTGAATTTTCATGTTATTGCAACTCTGATAATGTTGCAGGCAGAATTATATAGAGTTAAGAAGGAACTTAATAAAGCTGAACCTTTATATTTGGAAGCTATCAGTATACTTGAGGAGTCATTTGGACCTGATGACATAAGGTAGGAAATTTTCTTTTTTGTTAACTGAGTTATTACTATGTACAAAACTGCATTTGTTTGTCCTTTCTTGGTTAACTATACTTTGAACTTCACCAAGATTTTCTTTGTTTAGTAATATACCTATTTGTGTCCAATGCATGGATGACTAATGAAGCATAAACAAGTTTAAATTGCTATAACTTCTGTGATCAAGCTATTTAACAGCCTGCCTATTGCATGCATTTAGTGACATTTACATTCATCCTCATGCCTTAAAGAGAAGTAGAATGGTTTTATGTGATTTACTGGGCTACTAGTTGAGTAACTCATTTGACGCTTCAATGTACATGTCTAACCACTATATAACTGTTATACATTTGCACGTGCTTTATTATAGAGTTGGGGCTGCCCTTCACAACCTTGGCCAATTCTATCTAGTCCAGCGGAAATTGGAAAAAGCTCGTGCTTGCTATGAGGTAACTGCATGAACAAAGCACCGTAACTTTCCGGCATGTCTTCACTGCTTCTTTGTTTTCTCCTTCAGGATTCCATTTCTCCATCAGTCTAATTCTGTTCTTTTTAAGGACCAGCGTCTAGTTGTCTAATTCAATCTGGCATAGCCCCTGGTTCAAATGAACTTTAAGCTTTAATATAGCATAGTGATTGGGCCTGGCATATTTGTTTCCCTTTTAATCCGAATATAAGAGTTTAGTGCAAAAACCAATTGTATGCTTGGCTATTCTCTATAAAGCATAACATCCACAAATTAGCCGCTTTTGGCTCAAAAGGACCAAAATTTTTGTACTACAGCCCAGATTTGGAAGCACAAATTTTTAACAGAAAGGCCTGAAACTGAATTTGTAATTATTCCTGGAAAATTGGATGTCCGTGTTTCTGGCAAGGAATCATGGAGCTGTTATCAATTCTATGAGATTGTTGATTAAGTTCAAGGGATACAATGGAAATACCAAAGCGAGATACTTCTGGCCCTGTGCACTTCACCTTTGCAAATTTGCCCATAACTAATATCACTTTTGCAGTCAAAACATAGAAAGCCATGCATATTGAGTTTCTGCATCTGACATGTTACCTTATAGACTTTGATTCTCTCCTTTCGAGTGATTTGAATTATTCAAGAATATACATTTCATTTTTGTGTTTAAGGAGAAGTGGTATACATCATGTGTAATAATTACTAATACTGTTTTTTGCCTTTCTCTTTCACAATTCCTTTGGCAGCGTGCTCTAAAGGTATGCTATAATCATTGAACTGGTTTCTCTCCTTTACTCTGATAAATAAAATTACTGACATCTAGTCTTATTTCCTGGATTTCTTATCTAGATAAAGAGGCGTGTTTTGGGAGAGGGCCACCCGGACCATGCTGATACAATGTATCATCTTGGAACTGTAATGCCTTAATTTTCTGCCTTACTGTTAAATCTTCCCATACTTGCTGCATTCTGGTAGCTTATGTTCTTAACCTTAACATTGTTCAGTTCCAAAAAATTAGGTCTAAGGAATGATCTGATATGAAAGATACATTTAGGCTCTAATTGGCGGCTGGGTTATGATTGGCACAATAATGAAAAGCTATGATCATTAGATGCTTAAAGGCCATTAAGTTAAGTATGGCCAGTCCTGGCATATGCTTTCCTAGGAGTTGTTGTTTGTTTATGATTACTTTTGCCCACAACTTCAGATTACAGATCAGTTCAACATTTAGATATCTAATATTGTCCCTCATACTTGAATAGATTACTTTGGCAGCAATGCTTGGCTACTGCTATTGGCTGAAGTTTTTTACTCTTGGAGTTCCTTAATTTGATTCTCAGTTTGTTCAGATTTCATTTCTGTTATTTGCCAAATTAATAGGTTTTATTTGGTAATCCTCCATTAGACTTGGGGACCGGTAAATTCTCAGGAAAAAATGGTACTTTTTGCCTTTGGTAAATTTTTCAAAAGCTTTATTTGGTTATACTCTTGTAAGTGTTAATACGCCTCATGATTTTTAGAGGCGATTGATTCAGCCTTATTATTAGATCTTGAGTAACAGATACAGTTGTGACACTACTTAATTATTGTTTTAGTGGTTAAGCAGTTGCAATAATTCATCTGGTGTTTTTACTATGTTTTCCTTTTTTGTTCTAACAAGTATAATGGATGAGAGCGCTCTATTTATTCTATTGATTCCATTATGTGGCCACTAGTGAAAAGCATTTCAAAGTCTTCAGAAATTGAGCCCTTGCGTGAATTTTAGATTCACATTGGGAAGGTCAGGATGAAGTAATATGAGAGGTGAACATAATTTTCCTTCTCAGATGCTTCCAGTTGGGTGATTTCTCTTGTATGCATTAATGGGAGTAAAATTTTTTCTGTTAGGACAGCTAGATTAAGTTCTTTTTGTTATGTATAATGGTTCTCTCACTGTTCGTCGTCTTATACATGTAACCTGACTTCCAGGTAATGTTTCTTGAAGGAAAAGAGAAGGATGCTGAGGCTTTGGTTCGAGATTCTGTTCGAATACTTGAGGTCCATTAATCTGTTGCAATTGCTGGTTGTTTGCTGTCAATGATTTCTTCTCTTCTCTTTTCCTCATTGGCTTTGTACATAAAATGTAGGAAGCTGGGTTAGGGGAATCATTTACATGTCTCAGGAGGCTGCAATATCTTGCTCAGGTTGTATTTCTGTACTATCTAGTTGAGGAAGGTTCTCTAAATTCATTGTCATGGAGGATGCAACCCTAATTTTGCATCTATTATTGTTCCTATGGTGTCAGCTACCTGCTCTTTTTTTTTTTTTTTTTTTAATTATATCTTAAATCTAGGTAGAAGGTCTTTCAAGGAGTTTCAGTAAATATATTCTGTTTTTGAAAATTGTTCAGTTTATTCTTAAGCTCTTGATTAAGCTGTTGATTGTGAAGACAATGACGTAAGCAGACAGAACAGATAAACATAGTTATCATAAGATTTTGCTTTAGCTTGTTACCTCAACCATTTGCTTGCCTCTGCCTAAACCATGTTCAGTTCTTCAAAGATGCTCATCTACTTTATGTGCATAATTGTATTCAGTCCTTCATTTTCCTTCTTTTATGTTGTGCATATATTCAGTTGCTTTGTGGATGTAACAGGATCCTGTATCCTGATCATCTCATGCGGAATCATTGAAAGCTCTTCAATAAGATTTTTTTTTTTGGGTTTGTAGATCTACACAATGTCCAACCAAATTGCAGAAGCTGAGAATATACAGAGAAAGATCTTACACAGGATGGAATTATCAAAGGTATTGCATGTTCCTTTTTCTGTCTTTACTACTTATTCAAACTCCAGTCAAGAATCTGTCTCATTTGGTGTTGTTTGGTTATACTTTAGCTTTTGTGGTGAAGTGGAAACGATACTCGCTGAATAGTTGTTTTTACAACTGGCTGGGATTTTCTATAGCTTTTCCCAGTTGCTGAATGGTATTCACGATGGGAAAACATGCACGGGATGGTCATAAATAGCCTTCTGGATTATATCTCTTCATGAATGAATACAAAATTGAGGATGCATATAGAAAATCAACAACCTTGGTGTTTCAAATCAGCTGAATTGAAATGCAATCACAAAATAGGGTAGTAGTGTGGCTGATGGTTGAAGTCTCCTTCATAAGCTGATTTTTTGTGCCAACAGTGCCCACAGTATCAACATGGACAGCTTAGATAGCTTCTTTTCGCAACTCCCTGCACACTTTCACTTTTTCTTCTTCTTTTCAAGAACTTGAATTTCTTCATATTACAGTAAGTCTCTCGCTGTATATTGTCCCTTTGCTTCAAACAAGTTCTTCTTATCAAGATATGGACACATTGAAATTTTCCAACGGGAAGAAACGTTTTCTCATTTTCTGTGACTGAACCCCAACAATGCTTCATTGTGTTATGTGCTCTTTCCATCAGCTGTCATACCAATTGCAGCTGCTGATGTTTAGCTGCCTTCACAATCTTCATGTTACTATTGTATTTTGGCTTTGATCTGATCTTGGTTGTATGCAATACACTCGTTTTTCTTGATATGTCTTATTGCTGCTACCTTTTTTCTGTACTTATGTATTCCATTTTTTTCTGGTCATCATGTGCACAATACATGCATAACAAGTAGCGTATTTCTTAGGGTTGGACTTCCTTGGATACTGTAATTGCTGCAGAACGCCTTGCCCTGACTCTTCAATCAGTTGTAAACTTAAAGGAAGCAGAAGAGCTCTTAGAAAGGTGAATTTCATATATCAAAGACAGAAGTTTGTCAAGTTTACTAATTCCATTTGCAAAAATGTTTAATGCATCAATTTACATGGCAGATGTCTTGATGCCAGAAAAACCTTACTTCCTGAAGACCATATTGAGGTTTGTGTCAACAAAAAACACTGACATTGTCCACCTCTGTAGCTGTCAATTTTTAGCGGTTCTTTCTAATTGAAAAGTCTGCTTATCTTGAAGGTGGAAACATTGGAATTTCGTATAACAACAAACTTATTCCTTTAATTACCTCATGAAGCCTGATTGATTGGTTAACTTTGGCAACTATTTTATGAATCAACAAAGTTGGGTGGGAACATAGTTGCTGCTGCCTAACTTATCCCAGTTGAAAGAAAAAGAAGAAAGAACAAGAAACATGATCTCAACTAAGATGATTAATTTGGTTCACATGCAGACTGCTGCAAATATGCTCTACATTGCTAGGGTGAAAAAGCTCAAGTCTAACCAGCTAAGGAAGAAAAATGTCCCTCAAGCAATGGAAGAGCTGGAGAGGGCAAAAGGCCTTTTAAGTAATTCAATAAGGTCTGTTCAATATATCTTGATCTTGTTTACTTCACACATTTAATGTTGTCTTTGGATAGTAGAAACTAAATTTTAGTTGGGGGCTGTGTGCTTTAGCAGTATAGCTTTTGATATATGTTAATTGGCTCTTCAATGATGCTGAGATGAGAGTGTCAACTCAGTTTAATTCTTTATGCTATTTTGGTTTTGGTTCTTTCTCATTTTCAAGATATTCAAATATTGTCCAGTGTGGCCCATAAGAAGTCCTTAATCCATGAGTTTTAGGCTCGTCTTAGTGGCCTAGTAATCATGGACGAGCAAGTTAACTGTAGCTGCCCTCAAGGCAATATAATTATTGATATGTTTTTGATGTTTTGACATTCTATTGGGAGTCTTAATACAGTAACATCAAACTTTTTTTGGAAGAACATCAATGTTCATTTTGAGGAAAGTTTGAAGCACTAAATTAGAGATTGTAAGTTTAGTATTCTCCTAGCGTCTCTGCTGAAGCTAGAAAAAGATTGTGCAATATATAAAAGACTAGGTTTAATGTTGAATGTTTTTTTGGTAAACAATTAATTGAAATGAGGAAGTATAAATGTTGAGGATCATATGAACAGAACTTATTTCTACAGACTACATGTATACACTAAAAGAAATTGTGAGAGACCATCAGCGGATCTTTAACTATTTAACTCAGAAAAGTGGTATAGCTTCTTAGATCATTATGATCTTGGACAGAAGTAGTATTAGGCAAGTTTTCTTATTTGGTGGTAATCTTTCTTGTAAATCTCGTGTGTTTGATATTGGAATACATTTTATGGAACATTTCACTCTTCTGATCCTCTCCTTTCCCATTTTTGATCTGTGAATAATAGGGTAGCTCGAAAAGTTCTGGTTCAATTAAGAAAGCAGAATAGAAACCAGCAGCCCCATGGAGTGGTCCGAAACATTGCCAAAAATGAGCATTCAGCAATGTTAATACTTGTGAGTTTCCTTATTGTTTGCAGGCTTTCTTGTGTGCAAATTAAAAAAAAAATCTTGGGTGGAATATTGTAACCTTCTCAAGCATTCATCAGTTTTGGGGCTCTCTTGATGGTTATCATTTTCTTTATCTCATTGTTTTGGTTCAAGGAACTTTGATTATCACAATCATTTTCATGTAGTATTCTTCTCTCATATTTTCATATGGACAAGTTTGACATTTTCGTTTTGCTATTGATTCTGCTTTTCATTGATGTATGTTCTTTAAGCAGACATCTTTTTTCTATTTCCTTTTGTGATGGTTATACCTCTAATGGTATTTACAGCTAGAAGTATTGACAGGTAAATTGGTTCAGAAGATCAAAATTCTGGAAAGAAACATCTTGAAGATCTATCCAATTTCAATGAAAAGAAATTTAAACTATGTTAGTTTAGTTGCACATCGCTTCAGTGCAGATGCTTTTTTCTAAGATTGAAAAGCTCTTAAACGGGTGGGAAAAGAGAAAGATAAGGTCTATCAAGATTGCTGAATTTCTTAAATAGAAAAGAGGAAAATGCTTCCCTGTAGGTATTGGGGAAAGCTCTGCTCAAGTTAGTTCAAAATACTTACTTAGATTTGCTAGAGATCTACTAAACTTATTTTTAACTCAATTGAATTAACAAATTTCATTGTATAACATGAAGGTTACATGAGGTTTCAGTTCAATCAGCTGAGAAATGGAATCCTCTGTTTTCTTAATGCGTTTGACTTGGTTTGATTTGGAAAAGCTTAGTCAATTATGTTTTATCTAACGTTATATGAGTTCATACACTAAGTTTGGTTTGCAGAAATATACTGATATGTGCTTTGCAATACTTGCTGTTCTGGATCAAGGGACTTTTATGTGATTCTAACTACAATTGCTGGTGAATTTTGCTGCAGTTGCAGTCACTTAATGCACTTGCATCATTGGAGATCACCAAGCTAGAACTGCAGGAGTCTATGGTCAGTGTTTGCAGCTCCGTGAAAAATCAATGAAATTGATGACCTTTTGGTGAAACATTAAGTGTGATACTTTACCTTTAATAAAAAATTGAATAAAGATAGAAAAGATGAAGTGTGGATCTCGTAAAATGGAATATTGTGGGTTGATAAGATTATTTTATATTCTCAAATAGAATAAGGTAGGTCATTAGAATAAAGGATTCCTCTGAGATACCTGGCCATCGGTTTGGAACAAATCTGAACTAGAAGTACAGCATCCAATTCAGGTTACAAATATTTTGAATGTCCAAGTCTTAAGCATCTGTTACTTCTTCACATACTCAGGAACAAATCTGCTCTGATAAAATGGAATTGATGGAAGAATTACTATTTTTATTTTCTCAGATCAGATGTTATACCTTTTCATTTTTTTCATCAGATTTGATAATTAGATATTATCAATTCATCATTTTTTTTCCAGTCATTTCTGATGTCTGAATTATTATGAATATGGTAATGTTTGTAATTGCATTGGTAGTACCATGGACGTTTCTTTGACCTCATTGTAGCAAAACATGCTTCTTATGGGGGTTTTGTGCAAATTCTTGTTACTGCTTATGGTGGTTATTGTGGTAATGTTGTCATACTGAGAAGGCTATTAAGAAAATGACCAACAGAAAGCAAATATATAGCACTTGATGCCCTTGTTTTTGATCTTCTCTATCTTCCTTACCAATTCACTACTGCATCTCTCTGATCAATTGGAGCTTGAGTGGGCATACATTATAAAGCAGCTTGACCATAATGGGCAATATACTTTTAGAAAGATTAATTTTATGCTTATATCCAGCTGAAATTTCACTATCTTCTGGATGTTCTTTTCATATTATCTCTGTAGGATTTAATCCTAAAATTCTCTACCATGTTCTGGTTTTGAAAATTCTTAGTGCAGTTTAATCATTCTTAAGTTCTATTTTCTGAAACAGGATGAAGATCGTCCTGTCTTTGAGGCTGAGAAAATTCTTCACGAATGCATGTCTACTTTTAAGGAGGTACGTGCAAAATGGACTATAGATCCTTGTCAGGTTGATTTTGCTCTCCCTTTCCAGAAATTAGTTGTATGGATGTGTTCCCTTACACATAAAAAATCGTCATATAGCTGCAGATATTGGATTATTTACAATATTTTTGTTATATTTTTACCAAATTAGAAAATATTGAACAAAAATATTGAAGCTTTTATAAGTTTGAAATGACTTTGAAGTCATACTAAGAAATCGGCTTCCCGGTCTCCTCCTATCACATGTGGCTTTTCTTTTTCTTCTTTTGCAACTTACAACGTTATTCTCCACTCAGCAGACAACATGATGCATCATGGAACACGATCTTCTCAGAGCATATGAAGATTCAGCGATGCATCTCCCCAGCTGGTTTGACAGTTTAAATAAAAAAAAAAAAAATTGACAATCAAGCCACAATACACTTTTAGGGTACAAAACCCAGAACCTTATCCTCCTATAATCCTTCTTTAATCCAAATTCATGGGTCACTAGCGGGGAGAGCTTTTCTGCATTACATTTGCTCTTCCTTTTATGATATAATTTACCATTTCTACTGTAGCTCATGCCTTTCCTGTTGACCTCCTTTTGACTCGTCTTGCTGATCCTAGTTGCATGTGAATGAGGTCTAATCCTGACAATGGCTGAAGAGATCATCTTTTTTTTTTTTTTTTGACCTCACATGAAGAGATTGTCACTCCCTGTTTGGCAGTAATTGTTCAAGGCAGTATGGTTTTTCTTTGCAGTTTGGCACCGAGACGTCCTTGTCTAGTTCTCCTGAGGTAAAAACCGAGTACCTCTCGTGCTTGAAGCATCTACTCGCTTTGATAAATGATAACTCAACAGCAAGCGTTAAGCAATCCAGAAAGGCTGCTTTGGAAGAGTTGAAAGACGAAATCAAGCATGTAGAAGTTGAAATTTCAGCCACCAGAAAACGTAGAAGTTAAATTTGTTTGTACATGATGTAAGTTCAGTCACTGGCATCTGCAGATTCAAAGAATGTTCCAGCAGAGTTTAACATGCAGTTGAAGTCCTCAGAATTGTGCTAGCTGTTCAGCTAAAAGAAAGCACAATGTGCATATAGTTAGTTCTCTTTGTTGGATTTCCACAGTTTTGCTTCTGTAGCTCAATTGCAATTGGGAGTTTTGATTCCTATTCTTTTGAAGGTTTACAGGGTTTGCTTCGATAGGTATTCTGTACAGATATTTTTACTCAGAATGTGAAGTACATGGTGACTGAAATTCCAGAGCTCTCCAGCATATGCTCATTTTAACATTTTTCCCATGAAAGCAGAAGATAAGGAAAATATAACAAACAACAGCTTCCAAGTAGAAAAGAGAAAATTAAATCAGCACACACATGAAAGAATGCACATCTTGTAGCATATATGGTCATGAATGCTTTTACACAGAATGCTAGTAGGTGATATATTTTTGCAGCTACAGAGTTCAAAAAGCTGGAATCAAGGACAAATTTACTTCATTGTTGGCATCTTTAATTAAGAGAAACAACCAAATTAGTGCCTCCTTTTCCGATTTGTTATCGGCCAACTTTTGCATTAGGCACTCTAGCATAGTGGGATGACACGAAAAAGTGCTTGATTGCTGATTCAGAATAGTTGCAAGTATAATGATAAAGTATCTAGTCATAATATTAGTATATATACTGCAACACTGCAATGTAAGGGAAAAGAATTTTTGTTATCAAGTGATTATCCAATACTTTTTCTTCTTCTAATAGTAGATACGGCAACGGTTGGATTAGGTGACATGACCAAACACAACAAAAACAAGTAAGCAACAGCCAAAATAAAACTGCTACGGGTGGAAGATCCAAATCACAAATATTGCAACGGGTGGAAGCTTAAACAAATGCCCCGCCGCCGCCGTGCCGTGCCAGAATTCAACCACCACCGGATTATCAGAGGGAAGATCCAAAAGTACCATCATAATTTTGGAGAAAAAGTGTCAAGTCTAAAGTTCTTCTGAAGTTTCATTAAAGTATCACGGATAACCGGCTCAACCAATAATATTCCAACCAATGTACGTACATAATTAAGTGTAAAATTTCAAACGTGCAGGGCATGTGAAAACAGTTCAAAGCATTTGATTTTTAGAAGTAACGTATTCAACAACAAATTTGGATTGAACAAATCAACTGAACGCACGCAACCTTGTTTTTCCTTCTACTAGTAGATATATAAAGGCTGAGCAGGACACGAATACAAGTTATAAAGGCTAAGCAGGACACGAATACAAGTTGACTCAATTGATAAGGAAACGTGAATACAAGATTATGAATTTTTATACCGTTATGCTACTGACCTATAGTTTCGAAAATATATCTTGATTCATGGTGGTAGTGACCGAAATCGAATCCATCCAAACTTTAATTTAAAAAAAATAAAACAAAAGAGGCTGAATGGGATGACCAGCCTGGCTAACTCTCTCTAGCAATATGAACATGATGAAGATTTTCCCGGTCACCCGGACTTCATATGTAATCTATTTTGGTGAATAGATAAAGTCTGTTATACGTCTAACAACTGGGAATTATAAATTAAGGGACCAATTCTGTTGTTTTTAGTTTCACCTGGTTAGATATTCTATTTCTCACCAAACTTAAAAACAGTCCTTGTAATGAAATGGACCCCTAGTGACACATTGAATTAAATGGACATTCACATCAGCTCCACAACTAGACATATATTATTATGATTCATGTAACTAACGAATTATCCTACGGCCTTCATTACTTCCATAACAATATGGCATACGTACGTTACTTTCATTTTCTGAAAGAGACATTGTTCGAATGGTTGAAGCACAAAACCAACACATTCCCAATAGTATAGCGTGGAGCTTTGTGTTTCATTCCATTCCGACCCCAATAGTAAGCAAAACTGGCCATTTCCAGAAGAACCCTTTCGCCATAGCGTTGCTTCTTTGATGGAAAGAAGAAAGGGTAGCAGAGGGAGCATTGATGAATTGGCTTTGGTGAAGGCAGCAGCATGGGCATGGTATCAACATGGATCAGGATCTGAAGGCCGAGCAGTGCGCGAGTACGATCTTGCAATGCCTAAAAGAGCTCCTAAACCATCAAGGTACAAGATTGAAGCCATGAAAGAGTCTGAAGAAGCTCCTATACATCGTCTCTCACCTCCAACATCAGCTCCTCTTAGTCCGTTCTCTACTGCTAGTAGCAAACAGAGCGAGATATCTCTTCTTGATGATTATGAAATCGAGAGGATATCGAAGGAACTTGATCGCTATATGGTAGAGTCGAGTAGAGCCGAGTATTTAAAAAGTTCTCTTGGCAGTGATCATCGCGCTAACAACAAAGTTGTGTCATTATCAGAAAGTGGCACAAGTGAGAGAAAAAGTAAGCAGAAACCCAAAAATTCAAGAGGGTTTTGGATTAAGTATGGGGCGGTATGTGGCTCGAGGAAGGATGATGTCGTGGATGGTCGGAGTTTTAAAATTGCATATAGTCATGGTGGCCGGAAAAACTGGTAACGGAGGTCAAAACTTCTAGCTGCTGAACACGGGGCATCCATGTCTAGTCAAAATTGATGTGATTGGATATGTTCAGTTGATTGTTGGATTGGAATTAAAAGCTCAAAACAGAAACAGTACATTGAGGCGTGGTAGGAGTAATGTATGCTAGTTATGGATCTGATTGAGGTGGACCCTTTTCTTTTTTTTTTTTTTTAGTTTTTCAATTCCTCTATTGGTATCATTTTTTTGAATGGAGTGTGAAACTGTGAAGAAATCTGAAGTAAACAAAAAGTGTAAAATTTCTTGCTTTTCTGGAGATTGCTCCATCAACTTGTAAGGTACTTCTGGGCTGGCTTTGCTACTACAATGATTTGTTTTAAACGGGTTCTAACGTAAATTTGTAGTTTTTGTTCAGAAAAAAAAAAAATAACACGACGCTTTATCCAGCTTAGTACCAAGTTCACAAATTCCACAAAAAGCGTGAAACTAGTTACGCTTTCAGGGCCAGTAACTAGTAGTAATAGGATCCCCTTCACGCGCCCATTCTCAGGGGCACAAACAGCACAAAAAGGTTAGGCCCACGCTTCCCGGACAAATTCATGGAGAAAGTTTTGATTTTCTTTCTTGTGTATACCACGCCTTTATCCTCATTGTCTTTAAAGGCGCAGAATTTGGAATTGTTAACTTTGCTTTCAATGACCTTGAACACGTGACACTACAGCAGATGTCGGGAGCACCCCAACACTCCTTATCCTCTCTAACCCACCTCCGCCATCTCTCCACCATCGCTGCCGCCACCTCCACCACCACCGCCTGGTATGCACCACCAAAATCCCTCCGCCAACCTCAAATTCAGGGCTCATCAGACCCAATTCTCACAACTCTCTCAGAAGCCATAATAAACTCCCCAAAAAAACCTCTTCAAACCTCACTCAAAACCCTCCTCCCTTTTCTAAAACCCCAGGACATCATAAACCTCATAAACACCAATCCTCATTCCATTTCCCCTGATTCCATCTACTCTTTCTTCACATGGCTCTCTTCTCCTTCACACCCCGCCCCCTATCGCCACACCCTTTTCTCTTATTGCACGATGGTCCACTTCCTCTGCAGCCACAAAATGCTCCCATATGTTCGCAACCTCATCAACATTGTTGTTTCAAGAAAAGGCAAAAATTCAGCTTTCTCAGTTTTTTCAGCAATTCTCAAGACCAAAGGTAGCCAAAGATCCAATCTTTATGTGATTCTTAACAGTTTGATCATTGCTTACTTGGATTTAGGCCTTTTTGACGATGCAATGCAGTGTTATAAATTGATTAAGAAACATCAACTTCATGTCCCTTTTGAGGCTTGTTTGAGAATTCTTAATCATTTTATGAAGTTAAAGTCCCCAGCTTTGGCTTGGGACTTTTATAAGGAAATTTTGGAAGCTCGGTTTCCACCAGATTTGTTCTGTTTTAATATTTTGATGAACAAATTTTGTAAAATAGGTGAAATAAGGGAAGCCCAGTTGGTTTTTGATGAAATTGGGAAAAGGGGTCTGAAGCCTAGTTTAGTTAGTTTTAATACTTTGATTAATGGGTACTGTAGGTTAGGTAGTTTAAACGAGGGGTTCAGGTTGAAGAGAGTAATGGAGGGGAGTGGAATATTGGCTGATGTTTATACTTATAGTGTTTTGATTAATACATTGTGTAGGGAAAGTGAGATAGATGGTGCAAATGAGTTGTTTGGTGAGATGTGTGGGAAAGGTTTAATTCCGAATCATGTTACTTTCACTACATTGATAAAGGGTTATTGCAAGAATGGAAGGATTGGATTGGCAATGGAAGTTTATCAGAAAATGTTAAGTGATGGAGTGCAACCTGATTTAATCACTTATAACACGCTTGTTGATGGGCTGTGCAAGACTGGAGATGTGTGCAAAGCGAGGGGTCTTGTTGAAGAGATGACACGAAAAGGTTTGAAGCCAGATAAAGTTACATATACGAGTCTCATTGATGGATTATGTAAAGGGAGTGATTTGGAAGCAGCATTAGAAATTAGGAATGTCATGGTACGTGAAGCAATTCAGCTTGATGATATTGCCTATACAGCTCTTATTTCTGGCCTTTGTAGAGAACGGCTTATCGATGATGCAGAAATTATGTTGAGGGAAATGTTAAATGTTGATTTGAAGCCTGATGATGCTACGTTTACTATGGTCATGGATGGATTTTGTAAGAAGGGAGATGTTAAGAAAGGTTTCAAGTTGCTGAAAGTGATGCAGAGTGATGGACATATACCTGGTATTATAATTTACAATGTGCTAATGAATGGTTTGTGCAAGCTGGGACAGATGAAGAATGCTGACATGCTCTTGCATGCAATGCTCAATCTGGGAGTTGCTCCGGATGACATTACTTTTAACATCCTATTGGATGGGCATTGCAAGTATGGCAACCCTGACAATTATGAGAAACTACGTAGTGAGAAAGGGCTTATTCTTGACTATGGCTCTTATTCTTCACTGATTGCCAGTTTAAGTAAAACCTCAAAACGATACAATAGATGATCAAGCGCCGCATTGTGCTCATCCCAAAGGAATAACTGGATATCAAAACTCAAGGACTTTTTCTACAATAGCCTCAGACTGGATGAAATGTGTTGTACAGGTGGAGAAAACTGAGTATTCCTAGCAAACAGCCTAAACAGCTTCAAGATATCTATTCCTGGGCGGACCTTTTCCAGGTTGTATACGTGTTACATTTCCTTGAGGTGGAAAATGCATGCTAGGTAGCTATCTAGGCTTGTGATAATTCATGGGTATGGAAATTGCACGGGTTTGCTCAAAGATACAGTTCTGCCGAAATTGAGAAAGATGGTAGATTTAAAAGGCTCTGTCAATTCAGTCGGTTCTCCTGCGTCGCAAACAGCCTCATGGAAGTGAGACAGTATTGCTGCTTCATTATTGGTGCATTGTAGAATCTGATTGTCTAATGGGATTGTTGGGTGTGGAAGCAACACCTTGAGTTTCTCCGGGCAGGAGGCTTGAGAACAGTGCTGAAAGGCGATGTCCAAACAGATGGGACAACTAAGCTGATGCAATTTATGGATTTGAAGAATTGAATAGGTACACTTAATATTGCAAATTTGGCTTGATCTCATAGAAAAGCGACTTCTGGGATGATGTTAATATTAAATTAACTAGAGGGATCTGAGAATACAGGGCTGTTAACCTATGTTAAGAGATGTCCAAAGAGCAATGTAACAAGAAATTCTACCAACTAAAGGTCTAAATGATGTTTTCATTAACTTTGTCTTGGCACTTAAAGTTCTTGTCTGGGATTAAAAAAATGCAATGTGGATAAGTAAATTGACGTGTATTATACGGGTAAAAGATTTCTCCTGTAGCTGAAAAAAAGGACTCTATGCACCACCATGGCTATGCTCTCTCCTTTTTTTATTTTGGGTGGTGGGTTCATTCCTCCTCTTATGAGGAGTTGCGATACTTCTTGATGAGAAACAAAGCAGTTGATTTCTTCTTATTCAAGATTGCCATTCGATGATTCTTCACAACACTGCAAGAATGATTGGCTACTTTCATCATTTGTAACTCTTAATTACTAGAAGTCTCTGTTCTATGGTCAAGCTTACGGAAGCCAGTATGATTAAGATGTTATTTATTGTTGAAAACCAATGTATTGGATAATCTTGCTCATTGAACTTTCTAGCATAGTAGAAAAAAAAAAAAAAAAAAGAATGTAGGAGATAAATTGAAAGGGGCTTAAAAAGTATGATGTTTTCTACCATCTCATTGGAGTAAATTATAGGGACAAAAAAAAAAAAAAAGGGTAAACGCATTTTAGTTTATTTTGCTTCCTTTTTTAATTTTTTTTTCCCCAAAAGTCATTGGAGAAATCCAGCTAGATAGCCTCACTGGGTCAATGTATTGGGCTCAGTGGGATGGATCTTCCAATAATTGATTGGGTCGCACACCGAAAATTGGAAAATTGTTGTAGTATACTTAGACTCGATCGGCTAAATTTGGCCCTTTTAATGCTTGTTTTATTTAGTTCACACGGCCTTTTAAGATATGAGCTTTACTGCCAAGAAGTTTGTCAAAATAGGTAAATAAAAGCTTTATTACTGAGAAAACCATTCATTATATGAAATTTCACAACCAAAAAAAAAAAGAGAGAGAGAGAAAGAGAAAAAACTATTCATGATTTATACGCTGACACTTTAAAATTTTATTTTGGCAAGTGTATGTCACAAAATATTTTTCAATGCAAAATCACAAAATGGTACCTTTTCGTTCTCTGAGGGGGATGACAAATTATAGAAAAATTTAAACGGAAATGGTCGAAAAGATGGTGGCAAATAGGGATGGCAACGGGGCGGGGTTGGGGCGGGGGACGGGGGAGGCAACGGGGCGGGGTTGGGGCGGGGGACCCTCCCCCGTCCCCCGCCCCCTCCCCCGCCTCCTGCTCCCCCCGCCCCGCCCCGCCCCCTCCCCGCCTTGCCCCGCTTCCCCCGCGGGGTTAATAAAATTTTATTATAATTAAATTTTAATAAATAATCAAGTACTAAAATATCAACACATCACCAAATTATTATTCATTATAATTTTACAATTGAAACTCATAAAAACAATTAAACAGAAGTTATTTGAATACAATCCAATATGATGAAATAAATATAACTAAAATAGTCAAGTTTTCACTTTTAGTACAAATGTAATCACTAATTCATTATTGTGTTTGTGCTTTTTTTTTTGAGAAAAAAGTGTTATTCTATTAAGTGTAATTAGAAATTTAGTATAAATGTATTAGTAAATTTAGTATAACTAATTAATAAATTTTATTAGTAGACATGTATAATTATTCATATAATTGATAATATCAATTATATTACATAAACTACTATACATTATATAATACATCTAACTAATAATATCATTATCATAAGTTTATAACTAATTAACTTACATATTATATATAATTATATATATATATTTTTTTATGAGTGGCGGGGCGGGGGTATACTCCCCCGTCCCCTGCCCCGTTTCTAAGCGGGGGGAAAAAATCCCCCCCCCCCGGCCCCCGCCCCAAGAGCCCCCCGCGTGGGTACCCGCCCCATTGCCATCCCTAGTGGCAAACCGGCATTAGTCTAAATATTTCAATTATTCAAAATAAGAGACTTGAGGAAAATGATGTCGGTTCTGAAGACATTCTCTCAGACATAGATTCGATAATTGAGAACGTTCGCTTTACTGTATTACATCAACATGTAGTGGATGTAATTTGGATTTCTAGAGAGGAAAACATTGAGCACAAATCAGCACATCATGCAAAGATGTCCAATCATATTTAATCTTTTTGAAATTTCCCTCCGACCATTTTGTAAAGCAATTGGTACTGGACGAATTCTAATAATCTCAAAAATAAAATTTTGCTTCTTTTCTAGAAAAAAAGATATTGAAGAAAAAGAAAATTATCTATAAAAAAACTTTTGTGATGGATCCAAAAGTATTTTATTACCAGACTTTAAGACCAACAAAACAAGGACAAAGACAGAGATATTGGGTAGGTAGCCATGGCGCCTATAGGCGGCAGGAGCTCTCAAGAATCCGTGTGGAATGTGAAAGAAGGTGCATATATTCAACAGCAAATCGCCATCGAAATCTTTAATATAATCAGCAAGAGTGGGAGATGGTACAAAATTCGAACCCTTTTCATTTGGAATTCAAAATTGAAGTATTCAAAATAATAAATGCATGGGGATTGTTCAATAATGCTACTCCTAAAAGAAAACTGGGAAAGTGCTTAGGGATCAGCATTTATTAGCCTAAAGAAAACAAATAAAGTAGAAACCATTAATGTAAAAATTGTTCAAATTCTTGTGCAAACTGGAAGAACGTTGGATCCAGCAGTGTGCTATGAGGTATTCCAATAGCCAAAAGTAGACTCTTTTTCCAATAATGGGAGGCAGGTTAATTTCATGTATGAACTTCATCGCCAACTTTGAAATTTGAAGGTTTTGTTGCGGGCCTCCAATTAATATATCAACGTACATTGATTGATATTTAATACTCCCTTCCTTTTTTTATAACTGACGTTTTAGAAATTTGCTCTAGTGTACTTTTATCTGTCGTTTTATTATCCCCATACAGTATTAATTATTTTTTCACAATTTTACCCTTTTATCTCTCTCTTCCAATACAGGGTTCTTAATTATCTACTCCTAGTAATTATTGCTTTTGGCCCAGTAAAACAGTACCATTTAGTACTCTAGTGAGAGAAAACATGGGTGAATTGGACAATTAATAAGGGTACAAAAGGAAAGTAGTGTACAGATTTAAGCAATGAAAAACTTTTCTTAATTGGTATGCAAAACCTTAAACGTCAGCTATAAAAAAAGGAATGGAGTAATTATGAGTCTCATTGGGCCTAGGTGAATTTTCTTTCTTTTTTTGTGGGGCTCTTGCCTTCTTTGTCCGAATGTTTCTTGATTTATTTTTTGCATTGGCATTTCCAGCATGAAAAGACGTAAAAAAAAAAAAAAGAAAAAAAAAGAAGCTTTGATAGCTCATCATCGAGCACTAGATGCATCGAGCACTAGATGCATCATTGGATAAAAAGCATGACAACTTTTTCAACTTGAATGCAATGAATCCGCTGGGCAGAATCCCAATGCCAAATGCCTTAATAATCCAAAAAATATAACTAATCCCTGCAAACTGCAAAGAAAGAAACACTGTGCTGTTATTGGAAGTTTAAAACTGGGCATGGCTTTGATTATGTTATTGAAAGCCATGTTGAAGTACTCCTAGGTTAGTACAAGAAAAGGGTTTCGCAAATTAATTTTCTGTTCTTGTTTTCGAAAATTGTCTTGAAAAACAAATGTAGAAGCTAAATTTTTTCCCAACAAGTCAGGGTCATAGCCAAGAGCCCTTTATTTTTCGGCAGGCAGTGTTTTCGTCTGAAATCACGTTAAAGTGTATCTTAACATTATGCAGTTCTCCACATGCGAAATGCCAAAATGCCTTTAAAAAATAAAGTCACAGATCGAAAGAGGAGAAAAAGCTAGCAAGTCACAGTTTGTGTTTCCCACGGGCTGCGCACTAGAAAATGATTTGACAGTCATATGCCTGCAAATTAAATCTAAGTCTGAGTGTTCTTATTGTAGTCGTCCATGTCTTATGAAAGGACTCCATGGAGAAGATGTAGTTCATCATAAATATATGTCAGGTGCCCCAGATTGCATCACAAGTGGAGAAGATGTAGTTCATGAATATATATCATGTGCCCTAGCTAGATTATATTTAATTTATTTTGTGAGTACATACGTTCAAATTAATTTCTTACACATTCTATATTTATATGCTTTCTCAAATTAATTTCACTTTTGCCAAATGATCAATACCTGAGTGTGACTCCTCTCAAAATTGATTTAAAGCACCAAACCCTATATAAGTTGATTTAAAGCGCCACTTTCTAACTAAGCAAAGTAAAAGAAAGAGTAAATGCGGTAAAAATTGTCTAATCTACTGGTTTTTTTCTTCTTCTTTTTTATATATATATTTAAAAAATCAACTACTTTATATCTCCCAATATGCTACCCTACATGATGTACCTGGGAAATGAACCGTGGAATTGTAGAATCACCATCTTCTACCTCATATAAACAATTAGTAGTACTCTGTAACAGGGACATGAACTAGTACTATACTACATTATAGGACCACACTGATCCCTGATATTTGTTCTTTTTTATTTGTTTCCATCCATTTCTCCATTTTGACTTCCACAAGTACAAAGGTTCGTGGCTACCACCAATGCATTAAATCTTGATGGGAGAGAAGGTAAGGATTCAAACCATACCTCTCACCAATTTGACACATTAAAAGTGACCATGCTTAAAAAAATTCAGATCGGTGCGTAGTGCACCCATTTGATCCGGTGGTGGTTCAGTTCCCTCCACGTTATCCTTGAACCTCTTCAGGTCCTCCCCTCTCCTAGTACAAGATAATCTATCGTATCGACAAAAAAAAAAAAAAAAAAAGTACCATAACCAACAAAAGGACATGGACAAAATAAAAGGGAAACTGTTCCCTGCTGGCAATAACTACTCATGTAACTAGCAGCCAAGGCCAACCATCTCATGGTAAACGCAGAAGAATTGAAGAAATTGTTTTGGCGCAAGGGAGGTGGTGAGGGGCAGAGGGGTCCAAATCGATGGTACGTACTAGCATATCAAAGCACGTAGCAAATATACAAAAACTTGAGTTTGACACACTTTTTCAAAAGAAGTGTGCGCTTTTATATCATATCCATGCAACAACATAGCAGCAGCTTCTGTCATCTACCCTAATAAAGTGATGAGATTCTAAAAGCGTGGCTAAAATCTAATGTTTTATGTTAATCAATACAATGCGTTTTTGTGCGAGCCGCCGTATTTGATCGGCAAAATGGGGTACTCGAGGAGGCTTGAAAGTTGAAAGGGATCGCAGCCTAATTTGTTGTGCTTTTGTTTTGGTTTCCAGCTGTTTTTCGCATTGCAAGTCTCAACTGCATTTGTTTGTTTGCTTCCATTCCAACCAAAATGCAACCTTCCACAAGTTGCAATCTCCTTTTTTATCTTCTTCTTCTTCTTCTTCTTATTTTTGTTTTTTTTTTTTTTTTTTTTTTTGGGCGGGAGGGGGTGGGGGTCCTAAATGGCATATCCCGATGATTCGTTGGTTGGCCCCAAGTGCATGCTAGTTATGTAAGATGAAATCTTATCCTAGTTAGATCTTCATACTGACCTTCTTTCAGTGTATCTGTAGTTTTGCACTAATACTGCATTGGCTAAGAATGCCAAGCATATGTGGCTTCTAAAAGAACTGGTTTGCACTCTTTTTTATGGATGGCCTGATCAAAAAACTAAAATTGAACCTCTTTTTTTTTATTATTATTTTCTACTGGGTTGAACATAAGATTGCCATTTACTAGTAAGGTGAGATTTGGTTCTTGTCATTTCCTAGGTGGCCCCTTCTTTATACCGTATCATTATTATTGTGAGTTCCTGCACCTAAAATGTCCAGGAAAATTTCCATTCCACTTGAGGACTTGTCTTAATCCATCAATCGTGCTATTTTGAATTCGTCCATGGATATGTCATAATATGTCTCCCTTAGGTATAAGTTATATCATGACACTAATAAAGAAATTCGGCATGGGATGCTGGAAAGAGTGACTTGTACGTGTATCTCAAAAAGGAAATCCAATTCCAATCAGTAGAATATACAATTTGTGATGCAAATTTTGATGTTCTAGACTCAGTCTTCTCTAATTTAGATGCCCATAATTTTGGATAGATGATATGTTTTTCGGGCGTAACTTTGCATGGATTAATATCATAGTATGTGTGTATATCATCTTTACTTTTAAGAGATGCTACTTCAACTCTTGCATCAAGTTCTTAATCAAAAATCTATGCCATACAATATTAGCTTATAGTCAAATGCACGAGACCAATCAAGTTGAAAGACTTGGTTGCTTAATATATAAAGACAAAAGAAGAATGAAAAGAGAAAGGAGAAAGACGAAAAAGACCAAGATTATGATGGGACAATTATTGATGTTACACAGCTAATGCAATGTGTTAGTCAATCTCGTGGTGATTACTAGAGACCTTTATAGGGCTGGCAAATACAGGGAAATTAGCTTGAGAAGTCACTGCCGACTAACTTAAAGTTTATCCTGAGGGGACTGCACGAAAGAGATAAATCCCAAACTCTAATTGTCTTCCAGTCATGGGATTGGCTTTTGCACGTCGCTTTTTCTTTTCGTTCTTTTGTGGTAACTTCTAAGCTTTTAGGCTCCACTCCTCTCCCCACCAAAAAATAGATAAGTTAAACCCCACTCAATCAAGATGGTCATTTATTCACAAAAAATCGTATATTCAAATTTTATTGTTAACACGAGAGTTATGTTGATAAATAATTTATAAGAACTCATGTAGCTGTAAGCCACTTATGATCCTATGATATGTGTTTTGATTCGTAATGATGATTAGAATTGTATTCATCGAAATATTTTCCTATGAAAAAATAATAATAATTAAAAAATATATACAAAACGAAAAGAAGAAAATAAATCCGCTCGTGATAATCTTGTCACTCTTTTGTGCTGGACTTAACTATTCTCCACAATTAATGTACATGACTCAAATTCTACTTCATGATTGGAGTGACAATTCCCTACTGAAACCAAAATTGGAATGAATCTACTCCGGTTGCGTTTGGTTCTGTAGGAGTTGGAAATTTGATTGGACTTGAAATTTGAATAGGGTATACTTGTTTCTGTCGAACCAAGGACAACCTAAAGTAAATCTATTCAGTTCACATAATTTTTGGTTCGTCAAGTATTATGAATTATTGCTCGTACGAGTACACGGCTCTTCCAACCAGCAGCTTTTGATCTGATGGTCACCGTCAAAGCATTAAAGCTTGGTAGGATGGGAGGCAATGGTTCAAACCTTGTCTTCCACCAATCGTTATATTTAAGTGACTTTGTTTAAAAAATTTATATGGATGTGTAGTGCAATTGTCTGGTCTGGTGGTGGTTCAATCTCCTTCGGATTACCTTTGAATCTCTTCAGATTTGTCCCCTCCCTCTAGTACAGGATAGAATAGGTTTATCGTCTCCGTCTCCTCCAGGTTACCCTTGAAGTAAAAAAAAAAGAAAAAAAAAAGGTACACGGCTCTCCCTTTTAAATGCAGGGTACAAACAAAAACATTGAGAGTAAATCCAATTTCCTATCCTTGATCTGGTAGTGGTTCAATCTCCTTCGAATTACCTTTAGATCTCTTCAGATTTGTTCCCTCCCTCTAATATAAAATAGAATAGGTTAATCGTTCCTGTCTCCTCCAGGTTACCCTTGAAGTAAAAAAAAAAAAAAAAAAAAAGTACAAATGCAGGGTACAAACAAAAACATTGAGAGTAAATCCAATTTCTTATCCATTCAGGCTAGCCAGCCAGCTAGCTGGATTAACTTCTAGCAGGTCTGACATCAGTCTCCCTGACAAGAAAAGAATTATGCGATCCAAACAGGAAGAGAAGATACAAAGCTACCCAACAGTGGATTGTCATACAGGATTTATCTCTTACAAAAAAAAGTTGTTAAAAAATGAACTGATATTAAAAAATCACCATAATTTACAAATGATGAATCATATGCAGTAACCATATACAGTAATGCACATGCAAAGATTAAAAGAACAAAAAAAAAAGAGTGGTTAAGCTTAATCCCACAAGACAAGATGAAAGAGCCTCTTTAATCATTTTATTTGCGCATGTCGGGAATGTATAAGCTTTTGAGTAAGGGCCGGCGGAAGAGTCTAAAGAAGCTGTCTTCCAGATTGCATGCAACCTTCCTTTTTTGTAGACCCCAGCATTACTACCTGTGCTGTGATATCCTAAACTTTAAGAAACTACTACTACTACTAGGTTAATCCTCCTTCTAATAATAATGGCTCCGGTCTACTCCATCGTGGGTTAGGTGAAGAAACAATTATTATTATAATTTATTATCATCTATCTTCCACCCCAAAATAAAAAAAAATATGGACATTTATCCTCTGCAACAGTTTGAGAAGTCAAATACTCATATTTATTGCATCTCTTAGATTCTAGTACTAATACTTGTCCGATTTAAAACACAAATTTGTGAGCGCTACCCGTTTTAGCCAAATCCTTTTTTTTTTTTTTCCTCCCATACATTAGGCATCTATTGCTTTCTATTATTTGTGCTAATTAAAAGATTCTGTTTAGATGACAAAATAAAAAGAATTGAGTGCGTTTAAACATTGATTGATTGAACCAACCATCAGTTTGAATTATGATTTGCATAACCACCTTTTTGTTGGTATCCCTTTCTTCACAAGTTATTTTCTAATAAGGATCGGCGCTGCTTCCCACCTAAAATTTCCCACACATGCAAAACATAAAATGAAAATTTGTATTTAAAGGATGTTTTGTTAATAATTAATGTAAGGCAAACATTTGTTATTACTCACCACAAAAAAAAATTCTGTAATTACCAAAAATAGAAAAAGCTGAAATGCGGAGCAATGGTTGGATATAATTTAACGCTTTTTTAGTAACTAACCAAGTACGGTTTGGCATGGAAAACGACCACGTTTGACCAAAAAAGACTGGATGATTATTGTGCTACAGGTGATACTAATGTCCAAAAAAAAAAAAAAGAGGAAGGAAATCACAGACATAAAATAAAAAAATATCTTCACTAGCACAATACAGTAGTATAATACTTTACACAATATGGATGCATTTCTCGTTTATCTCCAGCTAGCCACCTCACCCCCCCAAAAGAAAGAAAATATATTTACCAAGCCAGAGCAGCCCTATTTGGTACTACACAGACTTGCTGCAATCGGCTTTTCCAAATCCCACTCTTCTATTAGCCAAATCAAATTCCACCCACAGATTCTGCTGATGGAAGTTGCCGATAATGTTACTTGCAACTCCAAGGGACTGTGACCGTCCGATGCCCAGACAATGCACCCCGTTACCCATATCATCCATGATTCTTTCTTTATTAACAAATATTTCGACACCCTTTTCAAATTCTAGAACCATATCCCCTATCAGCTGCCCAATTTCAACAGGGTTGCCATCAAAACACATGTCCAGCGAACCCCCGTAAACGTACCCCTTCTTCAATTTTGGACCTGCTAGCCGTACAACTTCTTCCCTCACTTTATTGTACGCCTCCTCGACCAAAAATGTATACTGGGTGCCGGAGTCGATCATCGTCTGGCCGGAACCGCCTGCGTCGGGCCGGAACACGGATTCCGATATGTTCAATTTTTTGGTGCCAATTCTTATGCCCACTAGCCCGATGGTGTAGGCCAGAGGGTCAAAATTGGGCATGCGTTGACCATCCGGAAGAGTCAAAAGATCGATGTACTGAAAAGTGTTTGAGTTCGGATTTTGGCCTAGGTAAAATCCTCCCGCGGGCATTAGGTTACCTTGACCCTGTCGGACGGGCACGCAATAAGAGAATTTTTGCAACTTAGTTTGGGAGGCAAAGGATAATCTCCCCTGATTCATTCCCAAAATGCCCTTGTCTTCTTTCGAATCAGCTGCACATCCAAGAACCAGGGGAGGGGTGCTCTGGGAACTAGAAAACGCGAATTTTTCTCTGACGAGATTGCCCTCTGCCAATGTGCCGTCGGCATAGAAGTAAGAGTAGTGGCACAATTGCTTTTGGTCACAGGAAGTTGGAACGCTATAATCGGGAATTCTGGGTTTACACATGGGGTGCGTACAAGGCAGAACGGAGAAAGAAGAGGAAAGAGAAGGGTCGAACGTCGTCGTAGGAGGTGCCGTTCTCGGTGATGGACTCTTGTTGTTGCATTGAATCCAAGAAAGTTGGCTTCCGGTGTCCAAAACCATTTGCTGGCTCTGTGGGGGGGTCCCTATTGGTAGAGAAACAATCAGAGCCATGGAATACTTGAACGAAGATTTGTAATCGTATGGCAATGGTTGCTCGACCTTTTCTCCAGCATTCCGGTTCCGTTTCTTGGTGCTCGTTGATGATGAAGCAAGAGACGAGAGAAAGCTTGTTTCTGACGAAGCATGTTTGGATAGAGGGGCTGAGGTTAGAGGAAAAGAAAGAGAAAAGGAATGGTCCAAGACTGTTGCTTTAGTCAGCTTTGAGTGATGGTTCTTGTGGGCTGCCGATGAAAGATTGTGAAAGCTGAAGAAGAATATGAGGGAAAGAAAGAAAAGGGGGCTGAAGGAAGCCATGGATGAAGAAGAAGTTTAAAACTTCAAGAGCTTCCTGAGAAGAAAACAAAGATTGTTTTGGCAGAGGAAACTTATAGGGGGAGAAGGGAGCGAGTCTGGACTCTGAAGTGTGGGGAAGGGCGTGAGAAGTGGAGAGGGGTTGGTTGGTATTTATATGGGTTGGAAAGGGTCCGGAAAGAACAATGCAAAGCCAAAAAAGCAAAGAGAGCGGAAAAACGCGGTTTCCTTATTATTGATGAGTTGTTGCAGCTAATTGATCGCCTCCTTAGCTGAGCAGTACTGCTGCTCTGTCCGAAAATATATAAAGACCGAGTGAAGCGAGGGAGATTCACCGTGCGCTGGACTGTCCTTCTCAATGGTGCCACATAATACGTGGGCTATGTAATTTGCTATAATTAGTTTAATTTAATCACCCAAATAGTTATCTTTTCACTGCTGAATTCTTAATTCAATTGGTTATTTTGCTCCCTCCTCAGGATCATTTTTTTTAATAATTAAAATTTGGATAGATTTGACTGCGATCATCACCATGAATCAGGGTACGTTCACAGAACGATAAATCATTGACAAGAGTTCTCTCGTACCGTCCACATACTTATTAAGTGTGCCAATTTTTGTTGATCTCCTGAAAGTCTTCCATGTCGCAAGTTAAGGGACAATTTGCCGAGTAGATCGGGCAGTGCCAATTATCCTCAAAATCCAATGTCTTTCGCTCAAATTGGAAAATTTTTTATTTTTGTGAATTCAAATTTGTATCTCTCGATTTAGACCATAGATCGCTTGTAATTTTTCCATATGAGGGTCTTGATTGACTTCCTATCACTACAAGGCTCTTAATCTCTAATTGTCACACGTTCAACTCACTATCATCATAGTTGGCAATTGCTCAAAGATTGGCTGCAATTTTACTGTCGCAACCATGATATGAAAAGTTTATTCTTGCCGTCAAGCTTTTTTTTTTCATCTGTTGAGGAATTTAAAATACATTAACACAAGGACTCATGTTGAAAGCTACGGCTAGTAAAATACTACTAATCTCTTGCCAACTTGGCAAGAGTTCTCAAACTAATCCGGTTGGGTGATCCTGCCCTGGTCGCGACTTTCACCCTGTATTTGATTGAATGGGAGGTTGTTCCGAGTTCCTCACTCTATTTTGTCAAAGCATGGACTCGTGAATTTAAACTCCATTAATATCCCAACAGCTGGCCTGCCCTTATTGCTAACTGCCAAGAAGAACCTTTGGGTCTCGGGCTGGTGCTCATCCTCTTCTTCAATTTGTGTGTTGACCCCAATAAAAAGGGCCAAAAAAAAAAAAAGAGAAAACATTTTTTGTCCTACCAAAATTGAAGTCAAGTTAATCAGAACGGTTAACAAATCCCACAAATTATCCAATTAAATCTAGTAAACTTCATTCATTCTTTTTTTTTTTTTTTGTTTTTGTCACCATCATCTTCTCCCTCATTTTGAACCTTGAATTTTAACAAGGAGAAAAAAGTTAACATGGAGAAAAAAGTTCATGTCCACAGAGTAGTGTATTAGAAACTTCCAAGGCTCATAATTACAATTCCAATTTCCAACCCATATGACAGCTACCCTTGTGGTTCACCTAAATACTGTAAATCTTGATTTGTGAACTGGAATCTTTCCAAGTACAAATGTTGCACATTGAGTGACCAACAAAAAGAGGGTCCAAACCGCAGCAGCTTCTCTTTTGCTGGCTTTTTTTTTCCCCCCTTTTCACTTTGCCCTGCCGAATAAGAAACCTTTTGTTAAAGTCAATTACTCCTACAAAATCATCAACACAACAGATGCAGGATTCTCACTCAGTTTCGTTCAAAAAGTACTAGAACATCTTTTATTAATGTCATATACACACGTCTTTAGATCTTCTCTAATCCATTCCTCATCTGTTCACATTTTCTTTTTCTTTTAAACGAGTAATTGAATCTATGGGACCAATAGCAGCTGCGGGTCCTCATGTCTCTATCAAACACACTGAGGTTTTCATTTTGTACTAGTATAATCTTATATATATATATATATATATTTTTTTTTGATGCACATAATTTGGCACTAAATTCCTTGGAGCCTAGAATTTGTCAAGGGATTCTAGACAAGACGGTCCATCGCGGCTCTTGCCCTGAGGCCTATATACGTAGATACACCTTGATTAGGGTCTTTCTTAATAATAGTTCTTGGCGTAATTAGCAGATTATGGTTGGTTTATACTTACTGATAATAATTGCTTTGTTTGCTTAGAAATTCTACGCATTTGTTGATAATCGGTTTTTTCTTCCTCGAGCTAAAAAGAAAAGGCGTTTAGCAAATTTTGAAAGGAAGCTGCGTGGCCTTTGAAAGATTGTCCTGTCACTCCCAGCTAGGTTCAATCTTTGGCAGCTGAATCCCATCAACAAATAATAAGTGCTGGCCATAATTTGTTTCATCAAACCTTGTCTTGGTGTCTCCGAAAATATCATGCTGTTGGGAGGTGCCTTGACAGAATCGTGAGAATCTGGTGAGTCCTCTCTACGTGCACGTTTTCAGATTAGCAATATTTCTTTCCACTTTTGATGCTAGAGTACAACCCCAAAAAAAAAAAAATTTCTAGTGTAAAGGGTGATTATTCCTTGTGCTAATCTATTGTAAAGGAATTGTCTCTGCTTCTAAGAAAATTAATTATTATGCACGTTTTCCTTTGGCATGCTGGATGAATGGTAGCTATATCATTTTGCACGTGTGATATGTATTTAGATCTTAATGTATACATTGTTAATATAGAAAGATCAAAATTTTTCTTGATTTTTCTACAAAAGGAGGAAACTAAAATTAAAAGAAGAACAAAGAGTGGCAAGGAACTTCTCACACATCAATTCTCAATTCTTAGCCCCCCAAGGCTGCTTTAAGTAATTATATATTTCACGTGTTCTACACTTCAGTCATAAACGAAAAATGGTGTTTGCTTCACAGAAAATGACTCATCATGGTTTTTCAAGTCACAAAATTTGACAAACCCAGTCAATTCATATGCTCCATCTAACCTTGGATGTAACTCTCCATAATTATGACAAGGCTGTCCAGTAAAACCAGACCTTCCACGTACCCTCGGGAGCCAATTATGAAAGCAGCATCACTGACCAAATTCTGGGTTAACTCGAGCCAAGTGGCTTGATGAAGTGCGTTGAACTAGTCTAGTCACTAGTAATGAGGGTTCCTTTCCCCATTCCTCTTTTTCTTGAGAAAGTTGGGATGACTCGACTCTTGGTTTTTTGTGCCCGTGGACTAACTTCTATTATATTTATACCTCAAATGTGTCACCATCTTAAACTGAGATGCAAGACTCTTGCAGTCTACCGTCTGTCCGTCTCTATTAGAACGGATAGGGCATCAAAATCATCAATTCTAATTGGTTTTTGGAACTATTACAATCATTGACGTTCTTGTCTTAAACAGTTAAGGATTAAGAAGAATTAATGAAGATTTAAGGATTGAGGTGGATGAGCTCTGAATGTTCAATTTATCATTATTTGATGTTTTAGCTGAATTAATAATAGAATTTTTTTTTTTTTATGATGTACAATTTTTTTAGGTCCTACTAGGTAGGGGTGGCAATTTTCAACACGACCTGAAAACACGACACGAACCTAACACGAAATTAATGGGTTTGGGTTGAGGTTTTGGGAATTCGGGTCAGAATCGGGTTGGACCCGATGAACCCGAAAAGAAAACAGGTCGATTTCGGATCAACCCGTGGTGACCCGATATGACCCGTTTACGAATTAAAAATAATTTAATAAATATAAAAATAATTTTATCTAACTAACCTAAGTTATTCTTTTTTTCAAAGGCATTAATTACTTAATCATAAATGAATTTATTTAATTTGTGTGAAGTTGAAATTATTATATTTGGACAAATAATATATTATATTATTTTTTACTTTTATACTATTTTAATTTATTTTAGATTTTGTTTGGGATAAAACACTTTTACGGTGTTTAATTTATTTTAGATTTGGTTTGGAATTACTTATTTAAATTTTTATTTCTTGATTATGTAATTAGTTTTGTGAGAAATTGATTTTATTAGAAATTATAGTGATAAATTAATAAATTAAAATTAAGTTTCGGGTCATTTCGGGTCGACCCCGCCAACCCGTCAACCTGAAATTTTCGGGTTCGGGTCAGCATACCTGACCCGTCACGGGTTGGCGGGTCGGGTTCGAGTCAACAGATTTTCTGGCGGGTTGACCCGAACCCGACCCGTCAACCTGATTTGGACCCGAATTGCCACCCCTACTACTAGGGATGTAATTGAACGGAGCTGCTCGCAAGTAGATCAAAAACTTGACTCGAAATCGAGTTGATGCACCTCGATAAGCTAAATGAATGGAGTTCGGGCATTTAGAAACAATGCTCGAAGGCTCGTCGAGCCTTATCGAGCTTTTTAAATTTAATTATTTAATATATTATTATTATAAAATTACCTTTATACCCAAAAGAGTTGTTGAATTTATGAAATATTTTAAATCATATAAAAATTTTTGAAGGACAATAATGTCTTTTTACTAAAAAATTGTCTAAAAAATTATAATTTCTAACTCGACTTCGATAAGGCTCGCATTGACTCGAGCTCATGCGAGTCGAACTCGAGTTCTGCGAGCAAGCATTGAACTCGAGTTCGAGTTCCAATAATACTACTTGCTCGGGCTCTTGCATGTTGAGTCGAATGGAGTTCGAATATCTCCGTACTTGAATTCGATTCGATTCGATTACATTTCCAGGCCCTATAGCTTCATGTTGGAAACTGGACCAACCAGGGTTCGATTATGGTTCAAAGTTGATGGCCATACTAGCCTATACGTATTGCATCAAATACTTGGTCATCACATCACGGTATGGGTATAGCTTTTGACTCAACTGGTGGTTTAGGGATTCTGAAGTTGTTAGCTGGCAACTGATTAGTTCCTCTCAATTGAAATTTGCCAATATGGGCTTTCATTGGTAATTTTTTATTTTGAAGATTATGAGAGTAAATAGTGAATTATTTACACAAATTTATTTACTTTCATTTTTAACACATTTTTTTAACTATCTTTTTATCTCATATACATCATATTAAAAAAGTATTATAATATCTTTTCAAAAAAAAAAAATTTTTTTATTCCAAATCGTCTACCATCCAAACGCACTATGTTGTGTGATTTTGTTATAAGTTAATAAATCTGAAAATATGTTTCATACAAAATTTTCTAACTCGCGAGCCCCCTGAGGAATGAGTGCATGTGCATTTGTTTCTTTGATGAACACTTGATCATGTGACAAGATCTTTGTGTGAAATAAAATTGATGGCAAAAGTTTCACTTGAAGCAACTGGAAAAAGCCCAGATGAAGTTAACGTTGAAGGTGAGAATTGAAAAGTTAAAAGAGTAAAAAGAACCCTAAAAGGTAGTATGCTAAGATTGATATTCACGGATTCTTGTTTTCACTGAAGGGATCACGGGCTGGCTAGTATTGGTCTTTTTGATGTTGAACTTGGAGCGGTTAATCTGTCTAAATCGCCTCAAGACTAATCAATCAGTATTCGCATCCAATACCCATCGATCGATTTGTTAAAGTTATCTTATCTAGAATAATGAAATTCGAGAGGTTTGCCACTAAATCTTTTCATCAGTTTCTTTCAATCAAGGATATGACTCATATCCACTTTCACAAATATAGAACTATTCAGAAGAAGTAGCTGTCAACCGACTCTAGGATGAGCTTACGTGCATGCATGATAGATATGCCAATCAAAGAATTGAGTAAAAAGGCCAAAAAAATTTTTTTTTTTCAAAGAATTGAGTAACGTAATCTTTTTTTTTTTTCACTTCTTCTTCCTTTTTTTTTAAAAAAAAAAGAAAAAAGAAAAAGGGTGAAAAACCGACTTGGACAAGGTCGTATTTGTTTAGTTTGATGATACAGGCTACTTTGTGCTAAGTTAAGTGGTTTCATGTTCATTTTATATCTTTTACCATATTCTGGCAAAATTTGTGTGTAATTCTTTGAAATTTCTATAATGCTTATCGCTAGGTGTTGGTGCAGTTTTTCGGTTGGTGTTGATGAGTGTACAGCAAATTGTACACTTCTTTTTTTTTTTTTTTGGGTGTTAAAACAAGCTTTCTCTACTTGTCTAGACAACTCTTTGTAAAATGGAAAATAAGTTACTAGCAGTTTGGAGTGAAAAGGGTATGGAAATGAGTGAAAGGTTCAAAGAAATCAAAAGAGAACAAGCTTTTTTTCGAGCACTACCATCAAATGAGGGAGGAGTGAGAGAGTTTTTTTTTTTTAAAAAAAAAAAACAAGATTTTTTTTCCCCTCGAGCACAACCATCAAACTAGTTATGATGCTACTTTAAGAGCTATCCTAACTAGTTTGATGGCTCAACAGAGAGGAACTTTATCCTTCCAACAACCCTACTAAAAGATTTGGAAATTCGAGTTGATGATTTATACATAAATAAGAGTTCCTTCTACAAAAAAATAAATAAATACGTATTGAGGCTTAGTAATGATTAGATTTCTAAGCAGAAGGTTGAATTGAGAGATAAAATGTGAGCGATTATAAGTAAATAAAAGATCTTGGATTCAAAACTTTCTACTTTTTTTTTTTTTTTAAAAAAAGAAAGATTGCATTTCAAGAATTCACCAATTAGTCAATTACTAGCCCGTCTAGTATGTATCTCCATAATTGAGGGCCAAACTGTTCAGCAGTAGCAGGGAGGCCGACACACTTAATTTGCATATCACCGTGTGACACATAATTGCTGACTGCTCCGGCCTAATGATGAAGTGCTTTGATTGTGAGGGTAGTATCATCTCTGCTGTTAATTTGTTTAGAGATCTCATTAATTTCTATCAATTTCAAATCTAATGGAATGACCCCATAATAGCCTTCTGGACAGTGAATATCTATAAGATCTGAAGAGAAAGCATATATATATATAAACATCTCATAGAAACTAAAGATCTAAAAATCGATTGCACGATTTGTGAGAGGTCTCAATCAATCGTCGTGAAAGCCTTTAAGATCAGATACATGTTTATTTCCACGGGTGGATGTATGTGCAATCGACATCGCCATTTGCAGCATTTGACATCGCCAACTTTCTTGGGGTCCTCCCATTTTTGGTCATTGATCTTCGCCATGCTCCTTAATTGGAGCCCTTTAACAAAGCATGCATCTATAAACATTTAAATTTTTTTGGATGCTCATCCTTTTGATAATTTTTCTTTTATAGAAAACAAGAGCGATTTTATTGATGAGATTATTGAAAATCTTTTAGCACCATTTATTTGACAAAAGTCGGAAGGGAGTTCCAACTTTTACAAAGATAAATGTCCGATTTTACATCAACAATATCGTGCTCCAAAAAGCTAAACGAACATACTCAATTATCCGAGACAATAATGTCTTCATTACTTCTGATAAGTTTTGACAAATGAGGATGCAACCTTCCAAAATGTAACTTGCAATCATTGACGGCATGACGTATAGAAAGAAATTGAACGTCTTTGTGTTGATTTGATTAATTCCACACGTTTTTATACTCACAGGAATAGCCTTATTGACGTTTATCCCTCAACTGCCAAAATAATTGGGAGCAAATTCCAAATTGGAGTTCTTGTAAACAATCTCAAAGATAAGAGCGAGACTTGTATTTTGTCTTCATGACCCCATTGAATAACAGTCAACTGGTACGGGGCCAGATTCCGCAATTCGGCCAAGCTTTTAATAGCTTAAGCCAATACATATACATGCATATGCATACATCAAGAAGCTGGCAAAGCAGTTCTTCATAGTTGGTGAGAACAAGAGAGAAGAAAAAGACTATAAGTTATGCATCCTTGAGCTAGAAAATGGATGAATTCAAGCCGAAAAATGGTCCTCGCACATGCATGTTAGCTTCTGCCTTAAATACGTAACCAGAAAAAAAAAAAGAACGTTTATCCATGCAATTTCCAGAAGATCCCAATTGAAACTCGACACAGCATTTTACCTTAGATATATATAGCTTCTTTGATGTGGTCCTAATGAACACCCCAAGAAAAAAAAAATCAAGAAAAACTTTTTTCTTTTGTTTTGCAAGACAAATATTGATGGGTTGAAGTAGCCGGATGCTGGTTCATTTCACGTTAAATCATGCATTGAAAGACATCCCCAAGATTTTAAAATACAACCAATTACTTTCTCTTAAAGATTTTACATCTCACTTATATCCCCTAAATTTTTCATATAAATGTAAGTTTGTCTATCCAAATAAGTAATCTTTCTTGCTTCTGCTCCTTAAATATTAGTGGTAACTTACTATTAAAATCATGATAGGAGAGGAAAAAAATATTTATGAAGAAAATCAAACATAATAGCGTTCAAAACTAGTCAACTACAATATGGAAAAGAATATAAATAAGGTAAAAAGAAAATTTCAAAGTGCCCATGAGAATTTGGCAATACGAAATGAACAAGAGCCGGGCTTTTATGCTTATATCGCAGAGCTGGGCTTCTAAGACCCTTCTTATAGATTGGCTATTGACCGGAGCAAGTAAAACAGGCTTCTCTCTTGGATGTATTATTAACAAGCCCAAGAGACCCTTTTTTTTTTTTGGGTCCTTCGTAATTGCATTCTGTTTTTCCATAATTTAAAAATATGTTTTTGTACAATACTTAATATTGACAATTAGCATTTCAGTTTGGTTCAACCATTTTCAGTTTGGTGGAAAATTAGCATTTTTTTTGGCCAGCCAGGCTCTGTTTGGACTTTGGAATACTCAAATTCACGAATTCGCATGCAAGTGAAACACGCTTTGACGTTTTGTTTTCTGAAAACTCTTTTCGGTATCTCCGGCCTCCTCTGCAGTTTGCTTCTCTGATGATCTGATCAAGAAAAGGTACTTTTTTCTGTTGTCCATTCTACTGTTTCAGTTTCCCTCTACTAATTCAAGATATGTTGGTGCATCGATAATTTGCCTTCTAAGCTGATGCATGCCAAGCGAATTTATTCGTGCAAAATAATCTCATGTCCACTTATCTTTTGGTTCGGGATGTTTTGAATTTCGTCTGGGATTCGGATATTTGTTATTATTAAGAAGACTTTCAGTTGTTACCCTGGGACTGCCATCTACCTCTGCCTATCCAGTTGACTAAAATTAAGAAATAATTATAATAAAGTCATGTTTTTCGGTAGTGACATGTATCAGCTCATTGAGTAATGGCTCTTGCAGCATTTCTGATTAATGCAGTTTTTTGGAACTTTTCTTGAAGTGAAAACTTCGTACCACTCAGGCGTAAAAATGATGAGTAGTTCTCCAATATAGCCAAAGTAGACTTGTGCTTTTCCCTTTTTGGTTTGATTTAGCGCCTGAGTTTTATTTTCCTCTAGTTCTTTATTATTGTAAACTGGTTATTTTGTATTGGTTGTACCAAGGATGAATTACAAAGTTATAATTTAGTGATTTACAAGTGAGAATATGTAAATATGGACCAAAGGTTAGTGGGATTTGAGTTCAAGCCATATGAATATCTTCGGAATGAGATTCCTACAAATTTCTTTTTGGATTAGTCGCTTAGATATCGTGGTTAGGGGATAGTCCTGGTTATTAAAGATCTCATCTAAAACTTACTGTAGCTTGCCAAACCAAAGCTAGGAGAAAATATTTCTTACTTGGCTAACTCAGATAAGTCGAATTTTTGTTTTGTCTATGCAGTGTGGCATCTTGGAAGTTATTACAATTTAGTTTGAACTGTGTTTTTGTGTGTGACAATCAACATGTATAGGGTAATGATATGAGATTTGTCAGTCCTCTGTTGAGGGGAACCATATTCTGCTAGTACTAATTGAACGCTAATCCAATTGGAAAAAAAAAAAAACCATCAAACGCAAAATCCAATTCAAAATCTTCATAATTGTTACTAATTGTGGAAGGAATTCCGGGACAAATCTCACCAAATGAAGTCAGTGGGATTCCAACACCATTGAAACTGAAGCATCTGATGAGAAGAACACATTTGTGATATCTTAATCTGATCAAACCAAATCCAACCTTCTAGTTGAGCTCAAACTGCCACTGCACAAAATGCTTTTTCATTTCCTAATATTTCTTTCCCTTTGCCTCTATGTAATCAGCCATCGTCAACTGAAGACTTTGATAGTGAATGTATCAGTTTCGTTCTATAAGTCGACTTTTGATGTCAGTACACGAACAACCGTTTGGCCCAGGATTCAGGAGTTCACACAAGTTTCAGCCATAGCACCATCCAAGCACAATGGGCACACAACTAACATAAGACTCTCCATGTATCCTCCGTACATATAAACGAAATTGCAGTGGCAATAGTGGAATCCAAAAATATGTACTTGTAATGTTTGTGTAGGGCCTAAGGAGTAACAGTAGTGTCACTATTTCATTTCAAATTTCTGACTAAATAATCTTCAATCACTGACTGATCCTTAGAGAAGTTATCTTTTGATGCTCAGTAAGAAGAAACCCAGGTTATTTGATGCCTAGATGATGGTTTCTTTTCCAAGGAATAAACCGAAATCAAAATGCCACTGAATGTTGAAGATAATACACCATTGAACAATTATGTTGAGTAAGATGGAATATAAGTTGTCTGACTTTTGGTCATTCATTCATTCATCTACAGCTTATGGATGTGATTGATTTCATAGTGTTACAGAACTTCATGCAAGTATGAGAAACATGACTTCCTTTCAGTTTTCACTGGTCTAGCTGCATGTGTATCCTGCTTGGCAGTTATTATGCAGAGCATAAGTCTGCCAAATTACAAAGTATGACAATCTCCTGTAGTCTTTGTTTAGTTGTTGAGGTCAGAGACTGATCTCCAGCATAGTCTCAATAATTGGATGACAGATATATGCCGAAACGCTGTCTCATCATATTTTACTGCTATTCTTTTGGATGTCTTAAGGTATTGTACCTTATCCAATTTCCTTGGTGCATAAAGATAAGTGAATTTGCTCAGTTGTTTCAAATGATTGTATGTGGAGTTGTTTAGTTTTTAGAATTTAATTCACTTTTCAGCATGTAGGAATTGAATGGAAATAGTTTCTTGGTTTGGTCTTTATTGTATCTTCTTGATAGTTGATACTCAATAAGCTAAAACCTGAGACTTATTTGAGAGCTATATAACTATGACATACTGTAAGCATCAAATACTTGTCAACTTACTAGAGGATTTTGAGGTGATACACACACACACACACACATATATATATATCTTTCTCTAATGTAAAATGCAATCTTCACCACAATAGACATGTTTTACCAGTGAAATATTATCCCAGTAATCTGTCATAGGCCACAATCACCCTTTACTTGAAGCTTATTCTGGTGCATGGATATTTTTACCTGAACCAATTCATAACGTATATTCTGCATTCATAATATTTTCTCAATGAAATCATTTAGGCGAGCTTGATCATATTTGCCATGCATGTGCTATATGCAGTTCATATTATGTGTTTTCTTCAAGAGATCAAGAACTTGGTCGACAAGTACAAGGGGTCCTGCATCATGGGCTACTCAAATATTATTCTCAAATTTTTTCATCTATACAACAACCCCCTATTCAATTACTATATGAGTTGAGCTTTTGGATAGTGATTTTGGTCTCTTGTTTAACTGATTTGTAAGTCTATTGGGGTTGTGTTCTCTGTCTTTTGAGTATTTGCAGAGACGCACTGAATTGGTGAATGTTGTTGAGAATCTTGAGGACGCTTTCCAATTATTATATTTTCTGGTCCATTGTTGGTTAGTTTAAGAGTTTAATACAAAACATTCTTCTTCTACTATTTAGTATTTTTCTCCAATAGGTTTTAGTGCTTGAAACCTTTGCAAGTCTTTCATTCCTTAAGTTTTCTGCAGATCTTTGTCCTTGATTGCAGCAACAGCATATTGCTTGTCTTTGCAACTCCAGACAGATAGAACCTTTAGAGGATGAACCCTGAGATGGTCATACATAACGGTGGATGCCACTGCAAAAGTGTACGATGGCGAGTCCAAGCACCAGCCAGCATTGTTGTCTGGCAGTGCAACTGCTCTGATTGCTCCATGAGAGGGAATACTCACTTTATCGTCCCTTCTATAAGATTTGAGCTTCTTGGAGATTCCAAACAGTTTCTTACAACCTACACCTTTGGCACTCACACTGCTAAACACACTTTTTGCAAGATTTGTGGCATAACCTCCTTCTATGTGCCTCGATCTAATCCAGATGGTATAGCAGTTACATTTCGTTGTGTGGACCCTGGAACGCTAAACCATGTTGAGATCAAGCAAATTGATGGTAGGAATTGGGAGGATTCCGTTAGTCAAACTGGCATTGCCGCTTGTTCCAAAGTTTTGGATAAGGAGTCGAAGTGAATGCCTTCTAGACCATCCAGTTTGATGATTTGTGAAACTTCCGCCGAAGATCAAACATTGACTTATGCAAAGTTATTAGTATTGCATTGCGTTTTATGTTATTTGCTAATTGCCAATGGAAAAGAAAAAAAAAAAAGAAGAGCTGCCATTTATAGCCTTTTTGGTTGAATTTTCAATCAAATTTTTTACGTTTTTGTTCTTCTTCGTTTTGCAAAGGAGAATGAGGTTTCTACTTTCTAGACATTCTATGTAAATGTATATATCATTTTCCCTTTTTCCCTCATGTTTTTATAAGACACGAAGAAAGAGTATAAAATTGCATCAGTTGGATATGATGATCCTAAGTATATTGCAAGCTTAAAGCCTTAAAATTTGCATAATTAGGATATGAAGTTAGACATGGTTAAAGTATGAAAGAAAAGTTACACATAGTTAAAAGTATGAAAGAAAAGCTACATGTCCTAAGTATGCTACAAGCTTAAAGCCTTAAGCCAAATAAAATTTTTTTTTTTTTTTTTTGTGGCTACTTAATTTGCACCAATTTAGTATTTGATCATCACAATGCGTTTCCTATATATTCTCATTTCCTAAAGTTTCCGGGCAAATACCTCTTGCTTAAATTTTCCTTTCTTTGTTTTTTTTTTTCTATGGCACTTGACTTTTTCCTCTCATGTTTCTCTGCAATTTCGATGATTATCTTTTCTTTTATTTGCTAATTTCTTTATATTAGGAGCTGGGGACTTGGGATCATGCATTCCTTTTATATATGCAAATTTCTTGCTCATGATTAAACTTTTTGTTGGCAACTCACAACTTATTTTTCAAAAGTCTTCTAATCTTTTGGCATTTATTTAATTCTTCTCATTAAAGAATAAATCTTGCATTTCTTTCATTTTGCCTATTGGCTTTAGTTGGTGATTTGGCCAAACCTCAAGATCCAATTAAATGCCCGGGATATTAAAGGGGTCTGACTCTGAGGAGCCCTACTCTCACCTTTTGACTGATGCCAAGACCAAACTTCTAAGTGCAATGCACTCGTCCCTTTGTAAAATTCTCAGGAACAAGATGTTCCCGTTTGGCGATATCACCAGGTGGAATTGGTATTTGATCAAATGTTTTGGTAATTAAATTAAAGCTGCAATTACTCTTCTTAAGTCCCTGCTTAAATCATAAAGAGGACATGTTTAACTTGAAAAGTCAGCAAAATACATAAATAAAAAATATCTTAAAAGACACTTCTATTTCCTGATGAGCTTGCTCAAACACTAATAATAAAGGATATATAGTACTCAGCCATCTAGTCGAGGACACAAGTATTTTAGAAAAGGGAAACGTTTTACAGCTTTACCCGCAGGCAAGAAAAATGCTTGGTGCAATTCCACATCATATACAATTCCATTCTGCAATATTTTCTGGCATTAAAGCCAAGGCTCTACAAACAGGACAAGTATTCTGCTTCAGAAGCCACGTTTTCAAGCAATCTGCATGAAACTCGTGCGGGCAATAATAATAGAGAATTGCAACCTTGCCTTGGTTCTCAAATGCAGCCTGCGAGATTTAACGGGGCCAAATTAGATGATACGCAGCTTTTATAAAGGTTGCAGAATAAATTGTTACGCACCATGCAGATACCGCAAATTTGTTCACTATAATCCAAGCTGGCCGATGACTTCTTCAACTTACAGGTAGCTGTAGATGGAGCACAATTCCGAGTAACCAATCGCTTCATTATTGTTTCCTCTGACAGAGCCGCTTTTTCTTCCTCAATCATTGACCTCTCGTACCTGTCACAGTACTTGCCGCAATAGAATATGGATAACCAATGTGATATTCAATGGCGGATTTGAGGCAGTATGACCGTCCCTGCACGGTTAAGGGTCAAGATTTGCCCTTAAAATTTTATGCGGCTGAGATTACATCATGTAACTCGATTTTCGCGTCAAGTGTGGGCTCACCACTATCTGTTGTGAAAATACATCCTGTGAAAAAAAAGTTATACGATGTACAAAAAAAGTTACGTGCAGTTGATAATAACCAAAATTGCCCGGAACGGTTGCAGGTGCAACCGTCTGTGCCCCGAGTCCTTCAATGGCACTTCATTACCTCATCCGTCAAGCGATCATAATCATGTCGCAGAGCCCGACGAGCTCTCCGATCAGCTACAGCAAGTGTCATGCATGGGAGTAACAGGAAGCACACCAATATTCTCAAAAAAAATAATCCACGTCATCCTGTAATGAGAAAATATAAAATCAAATCAAATCAAATCAGTGTATGTTACCCAGACTCGGCTTTGCAAGTCCTGCTGACCACAGCTACTCCAGTGCAAAATGAAGAGCTAGATACACATATTGGTGAATAGTCCGAGTAGAATAGAAATCAGTCTAGGGGTGGGAATGAATTGAGTAGCTCGTGAGCAGCGGCTCAGTTAAATGCCTGAACCCTTTCTCGAGTTGAGTTCAAACCTCAAGGTATTCACCTTGAAAGCTCGTCAAGATTTTCTCACACACACACACATTTACAATACTGAAATCACCAAAATCTCCATTAATACTAGGGCCAATTATTGTTCAGGAACTCGAGCTCAACTTGAGTTTGAGCCCAATCTGAGCTTGCTTTGCTTTCTCTCAGCTTGAGCTCCTTAAAATTTATCTGAGTTGAGCTCGAGTGTATAAATGTATTAAATATGCCTGAGCTCGAGCTCAAATAAATATTTTCAAGCCCGAACTCGAGTATACCAGCATTCAGGCTCGACTCGTTGTAAACCCTAAATCAGTCTCAACAATCACTACAGCAACATGGAACAACCTCTTTCCCTAATTGATTATTTCGTGTCAGAAGCATCATGGAAGATATAGGATCACAAAAAATCCGCGGCAGATCATAACCTCCGAGTAAGTAGAATTGCCTGTATTTTTATGCCCTAGGTAGTCCGAACCTTCCACCATGGTTTGCAACTCTGCAGTGCCTTTTGCACAATCACCTGAAAGAGAACCATAGTAGTGTCTAATTAGTTCCCTAAAACATTACTACTCAGAAATAGCTAGCCATCTACTTGCTTCCATCCATCAACCAAATCTTGAAGGACGGGCAAACTGGACTAAAAAGACTAACCCAAAATTGTTTCTTGAACATCAGAATTCCATTCAATAGTAGAGCCAATAGCCACCTTACAGCCATCCTGCACTGCCACATTATGTACACCATTGATTACTGAATTTGAGGTTCCTGAACTATTACCAACATCAAAGTTACTGGTCACAATTCTATTGATCCTCTTAACTGAACTCTGACCAACACTGGGCATCTGATTGATCATGTTGTGATTTCTTGCCTCATTGTCAGATTCAATACCATGACCTGAATTCCATAGAATTTTAAAGCATAAAGATTACATTACATTACGAAGAATTTCATATTGGAAATGTTGTCATGGCAAGAGTAATTTAGCACATTCGTTACAAGAATACCCACAAGTAAAACAAGGAAGCAATAATTTTCCATTATGACTGAAGGTTCAAACAACAAATTCTGTCAACAATATCTTCAGTTTAAAATATCAACTCTGAACAAACATAAAGGTATCAAGTTGAGCCCATGAGAGAAAAACACAAAAAGATGTACAATGGCCCAAGGGTTATTGCATTGATAACAACTGCCATAAAAATGTGGTACTTTTTGTACAGACTAGGCTTAATTGTGAGATCAAAGTGTTCTTAGGCAAACTTGAACAATTTAATTAAGTTTGGGATAGCATATTTAATGCTGTATTTCATTTTCAATTTGGAGAGACTAAATATTCCAATCGGCATAAAAAAGGTAAGGAACCAATGCCCCGTTTCATGTCGGTAAAATAACCTGTATGCCAGTAAAGAGCGACTGTAATAAGACTTGCAAAATTCTACGAACATTAAGATATTATTAAGATCAACATCAAATTTATAAATTTTCATTGTAGAACCGTAACATGGTGACAGCGAGATCGGGAGTTCAACAAAAAATCGTCCTCGACAACAAATTCATTAGTGACAATATCTGGAAGCTTCGAGGTATTTCTGTTCTCACTTGCTTCAATTCAGTGGCACAAAATGTAGACTAGGCGTATCTATGAGATTAAAGCACTCTTTGGAAATTTTAAACGAATCAATTAAGCTCAAGTCAATAAATCATATTTGATTTTGAATTGCATTTTCATTTTGGTGATGAGGTATTTAATCGGCACAAGGGGCAAGTAATCCACGCATATTTCATGTAACCCGGTAACCGGTCCCTTGATTTTACTTTTCACTTCAATTGACTGAAAAAATTGAAAAAAGAACAACAAAAAATATACAAATTGGTGGAACGGTGGGGCTGTGTTTGTCTTTTTCTTCCTTTCTGCAACCGGTTCAGTCAATACTCCGTCACAAAGGCTGTACGCCTAGAGCCCAAAATTCGCTGAGGACACGAGCAAGCGTGAGCGAATTTGGAAGTCGCTAGAAAGGCAAGCCCCATATGTTCATATATATATATATATATATATCGGGAGGATTTTAAATTAAAATTAAGGCTTCAGGAAATTGCCCGGGGAGTGACTGAGAGAAGCAGAGATTGAGAATCCAGGACCAGATGGCAACCAAGGGACGGAGACGCGAAAACATCATTCTGATTCAGCTGCAGCTGCAGATAATCCAACTCAAAGTAATCCTCCACGTCTAGCTTATTGATAATTTAGAGCAATTTGATTGTGGAATAAAAAAGTTTTTTTGTCAAATATTGATTGTTGAATAAAATATTTTTTTTGTCAAATTCTCTTGAGATCTTGTGATTTTATACCCCTAGCAGTACATTGTGGCTATGGTGGATTGTAATCTACTTTAACAACCACTTTCGGTCTTATCTACCTTATGATTTTATCCGGTTACTAGTGATTTTCTCTAGCAGAACTTCAATCTTATCTGTCTCATAATTAACCAGTAAAGAGCCCAATATGCAAGTCAGGAATCCAACTCTGATCCAAAAACTTAAACTGTTAGGTCTTGGGTTCTTACTTACATATTAACCACTCTTTATCCATCTCTCGGACCAATGTGGGACATAATCCTTTACTCATAAACCTAACAAAAAAGATGTAGACTGATCAAATAACCTTTCCAAGCGTAGGTGAAATCATAGCATAGCGTTTTCTTTCATCCTCTCTTTAGGTAGAGGCGCTTTTCTCTCTCTTAGGAAGAGAGCCTGTTCCCCTTTGGTGGGAACTTCTAGCTTTTCGAGTTTTTTGAACTTTCAAGCAAAAACTAAGCCTTTCACAAACTTTGAATCTTCCCTAAATTCCAAGGTTGTCTGAAAGTGAGAATTCAGTAATCTAGCATCCAATGCTCATACAGATCAGCATTCATTAAGAAGGTGTCTTTACGGAAGACTAGCACTTTACTGGACCTAGGGGATTTAGATGAAGGAATTGTGGAATGCCAGGGGAGTGTTATAGGGAGAATAAGAGGCGAGAAGGTAGCTAATTTTACAGGTGTGAAAAATTTTGCCACGGTTGCTTGGAACTACCCTAAAGGACTTAAGATAATTGAACTGGGACCAAATCAGTTCCAGTTTACCATACCTGACCCTAAGGATAAGGAACGAATTCTAATGGGTGGTCCCTGGATAATAGACAACCAGATTTTAGTCCTCAGAAACTGAGAGGTGGGTATTGAAGATGATGTAGAAGCGTTTAACAGAGCTCCAATTTGGGTGCAAGTTTGGAACCTTCCCATACATTGCCTGTCTAAGGCTGTAGAGAAGAAGGTAGGATCAATATTTGATGAGGTGAGGGATGTCTTAATTCCACAGACAGGAGGAAAGGAAGGTAAATACAGGAAATTATTGGTGATGATGAACATAAATCAACCTCTCTTGAGAGGAACCACAGTGCATATAAATGGAGTGGATAAATGGTTGTCGTTTAAATATGAGAAGTGTCTAGACTTTTGCTACAGCTGTGGCATTATTGGGCATAGTGAAAAAAATTGTAAGGATCCAGTGGTAGTGCAAAAAGGACAATACCAGAATCAGTTTGGTCCGTGGATGAGGGTGTTAGGAGGGAGAGGATCCCCTAAAAAAGACAGTAGTCCTAAAATATGGACACCTCATAAGCAGGTGTGGAAGGTTAGGAATGGTAAGATGATCAGGATAGAGGAAATCACGAATTTAGGGATAGGATTAAGCATAGTTGTCAAAATCGCGATCCGGATCGTAGGATCGTACGATCCTACGATCCGGATAACCAAAATCGATTCGGATCGTATTCAGAGTCGCAAATCATATTAATCTCTGTAGGTCACGATCTTACGATCCGGATAACCAAAATCGATTCGGATCGTATTTAGAGTCGCAAATCATATTAATCTCTGTAGGATTGCATACAATCGTAGCAGGATCGTGTAGGATCGGTAGGATCGTACGATCCTATAATTTTTTTGTAAATTTGTGAAATACGAAGCTCCATTTTGCAAGTAAATGAAAATATTTGTGGTATATTTGTAATTTATCAAAGAATTGCAGCCTTTAATTGCAATTAAGAGCTTTTGGTAGGATCTTACGATCCTACCATCCGATCCTGTGAAACTAAAATCGATCCTATGTAGGATCCCGATTTTACAAACCTTGGGATTAAGTCCTAGGCAGCTTCCAGGTTTGAATAGGGAGAGTGAAAATCTGACTAACGTCTTGCAAACACAAGTGATAGAGTAGACAAACTTACAGTTGTTAGACAGGGGGAAGGTAGGTAGGAAAAATCCAAATGGGAACGTGGAGAGACTGATGGAGGAGGAGCAAATACAGGGGAATGAGAGTTACTGCAAGATAGGAAAGAAGGAAGTAAGTGGGGTAGAAGGCAGTGAAGATAATAATGAAGGAGTTTTAGGTCCTGTAGAGATGAATGAGGCTCTAGAAGATCACAGGGGAATGAGGGACCTTAGAGATGATAGGATAGGAGGCTTAGAGGGAGGAGTAAGAGAGAGGAGCAAAAGAGTGAAGGACTTATGAGGATGGAAACTGATGAGTTGAATGACAAAGAAAACCAAGTAGGGTCCAAAAGAGAAGGGAAGAGATTCAGAAGAGTGAATCCAGGGGCTAGAGGAAGTAAAGCCCCGCTAAAGGAGATTAATGGGATAAAAAGGAAGTTTCAACTTAGAGATGAAATGATGGAAAAAGCAGAAGGACAGGATCATACAGGAAAAAAATATAAAGGAGAACAGGTTGTTGAGGTCTGCGTTGAGTCACAGAATGGAGAAGGGATCAGCCCTCACTGGTCCCCAAAGGACCAATGAGAGCTATGGTGTGGAATTGCCAAGGAGCAGGGAGCCCCTTGACAATTTCCCACTTGAAGGAGGTGAAGAACCTTCTCTCCCTAAATGTGGTGTTTTTGAGTGAAACTAAGAACAAGGCTAAGTGCATGGAGAAGATTAAAAAAAATTCTACACTTTGATAACTGTTTTGTGGTTGAAGCTATGAATAAAGCTGGGGGCATAATTGTATTCTGGAATAAGGAGATCAAGATCAAAGAAATAAAAAGCTCAACATTCACTATTGAAGTGCTAATTGAGGATGAAGAAGTAAATCAGGAGTGGTGGCTGATAGGAATTTATGCAAGTTGTGACAGCCAGATAAGGAAAGGACAGTGGGAAGTTATTAGCAGAAGGAAAGAGTTGTGGGGTGAAAACTGGATTATTTTGGGGGACTTTAATAACTTATGTTCTAATGAGGAGAAATGGGGAGGCAGACATAGAAAGGAGTGGAGCTTTTATGATTTCAAAAACTTTATACATGAGAATGGAATGATATATATTGGCTTTGAAAGGAATCCATGGACATGGAGTAATCAGTAGCAGAATGGAGAAATTAAGCAAAAATTAGATAGAGGGTTATGCAGTGTAGGCTGGAATAATATCTTTGACCGTCCTAAGTGCACTCACGTAGACAGCCTAGCTTATGACCATTGTATATTAGTTTTGGACACAATACCTAGAAATAGGAGGAAGAAAAGGAAATTCTTCTTTGACAAAAGATGGATTTAGAAAGCAGGTATTAGAGAAGTTATCAAGAAAGCTTGGGAGGAGGATATAAGGGGATCTAGAATGTTTAGACTAGTTAAAAAAATCAGGAGCTGTAGAGTAGCATCATTAAAGTGGAGAAATGATTTTGTTGAGAATTCTAGGAAATGCATTCAACACCTTAAACTTTAACTTACCAATGAGAAAAGCTCAGAGGTGGAGGGCAGAAAGGGTAGAGTTGCAGTTTTGAAGAACAAGCTAGTGGTAGCCTATAAAAAGGAGGAGCAATACTGGAGTCAGAAATCTAGATTAAGTTGGCTACACGAGGGAGATAAGAATACTAAGTATTTCCATGAGGTGGTTAAAGAAAGAAGGAAAAAGAATAAGATAGGGAATTTGCAGAGAGAGGATGGTTCGTGGACCACTAATGACCAGGAGATAGCACATGAGATTGCAGCATACTATAAGCAGCTCTTTAAATCTTCTAGGATAGATTGTTTGGATGATATGCTGGATGGTATTCCTAGAACCATTATTGACCAGATCAATAGGAACCTTACTAGACTTGTGGAGGAAAGTGAAATAAAGGTAGCTTTCTTTTCTATGAATCTTGATGGGATGACACCACTCTTCTTCCAAAAATTTTGACCTATCATTAAAGATGAGGTGGTTAAAGCAGTCAAAACTTTTTTCCATTATGGTCGTATGCTAAAATCTTTGAACGATACCATCATTTCTCTCATCCCTAAAGTGAACTTACCCACTAACATGAAACAGTACAGGCCTATCAGCCTGTGTAATGTTTTGTACAAAGCCATCTCTAAGATCCTAGCTAACAAACTCAAACCAGTCCTTGAACTTTGCATCAGTAAAAATCAATCTGTTTTTATACCAAACAGACAGATTCTGGATAATATCATTATCTCCTATGAATGCCTGCATTTTCTTAAAAGTAAGAGGCAAGGTAAGGAGGGATTTATTGTCATAAAATTAGATATGTCTAAAGCTTATGATGGGTTGAGTGTGGGTATTTGAAAGCAGTTATGAAAAAAATGGGTTTCAATTTGATGTGGATAGAATGGATAATGAGCTGTCTAGATTCAGTTTCTTACTCTTTCAATATCAATGGAGAAACTAAAGAATATGTGGTCCCAACAAGAGGTATCAGGCAAGGTGATCATTTGTCACTTTACCTCTTTTTGTTGTGTTCTGAAAACTTATCTAATTTGCTAAGGAAAGCAGAAGGTCAAGGATTATTAAGTGGGCTAAAGATCAGTAGAAATGGACCAGCCATTACCCATCTGTTCTTTGTTGATGACACACTCATCTTCTGCAAAGTAGTGAAGGAAGAAGCAAGGATATTAAAGGACATTTTGGTACAATATGAGAGAGGATCTGGTCAGGCGATTAATTTGGAGAAATCCTCCATCTACTTCAGTAAGAACACCAAGAATAAGGATAAGGAGAAAACCTGTGAACCATTAGTAGGGGTAAGAGTAGTGAACCAAGGCAAATATTTAGGTTTCCCTATGGTGATCACCAGAACAAAAGGACAGATATTTGGGTTTGTAAAGGACAGCATCAAAGCTAGACTAAACAGTTGGAAGAACAAGTTCTTAAATGCAGCAGCTAAGGAGGTGCTGTTGAAAGCAGTTACTATGGCCATGCCAACCTACACTATGTCATGTTTCAAGTTACCAATTAAGTTATGCTAGCAAATCACAAGTCTGATGGCCAAATACTGGTGGGGTGAATCTGAAGGGAAAGATAAGGTGCACTGGTGTTCTTGGATAAAAATGATGAAAGCAAAAATGGATGGAGAATTGGGATTCAGGAACCTGCAATACTTCAACAAAGCACTACTGAGAAAACAGATCTGGAGACTGCTAAGATACCTAAACCTCCTGGTTAGCAGAATGTTGAAAGCTAAATACTACCCCAAGAACTCCATGATGCACTGTGAGTCCCCCAAAAACTCATCTTGGTTTTAGCAAAGTATTATGTCTGCTAGGGAGGTAGTTAAGAGAGGGATATTGAAGAGAGTTGGATCTGGAAAAGTATCAAAATCTGGATGGACCAATGGATCCCAAATAGTCCAAATGGGAGACCAACAACATGTAAACTAGACAATTGGGAGGAGCAGAGAGTGGAAGAGCTAATCACCAACTTCACATGGAACAGAAATGCAATTTTCAGGATATTTAACAAAGAAGATGTTGAGAATATATTGAAGATACCTATCAGTTTATCAGGGGTTAGGGACAAGCACTTTTGGATTCATAACAGGCAGGGGGAGTACTCAGTGAAGTCCTGCTATCAAGCTTTGCTAAAGGAAAAAAAAAAAAAGCAAGGAACTGGAGGCAAAAGGGGAATCGGGTTCTAGCTATGATGATTCGAATACACAAATGTGGAAGACTCTTTGAAGGCTAAATGTCAAACACAAGATCAAATTGTTCATTTGGAGATGCATCACTAACACTTTGATAACTAGGGAGACAATATTCAGGAGAACAAAACAAGGGTCTCCCTTTTGTTCAAGGTGTGGAGACAAGGTGGAAACTGTGGAACATATCCTGTTCCACTGCTCACAGGCTCAGCAAGTATGAAAAATAGCTCCTGTGTAGTGGGATGGCATCCAGAGCCTAACAGGATGTTTTAAACAGTGGTGGGCAACATTAGTACAAGTTAGGAGTAGGTACGAGGGGAAGTAGCATCTAGGTCTAACATCAAATATACTCTGGTAGATATAGAAGGATAGGAATGAGCTGGAATTTGAAGGAAAGTACAGAGAATGAGCTAGAATTATACAGAAAGCGGATGAAGTGATAGAAGATAGTGAACTAATAGAAGTCCAGATTATTACAAAGAAAGCTGAAGAGAACCATAAGCTAGGAATAAGCATCGTGGCTAAACAGAAGGGAGGAGGAATCAGAGCTGAATGGGCACTAACTGATAGAAGCTCATCAGTGGACATTCAAGATAAAGCTATAGCAGTGAGGTTGGCATTAATGAAAGCAAGTCAGCCGAGATGGCAGAAGATTAAAGTCATGACTGCAAACAAAGACCTCACAGCCTTGCTAAATTCTGGGGCAGGAGATAATCCAAACATGGTCACGTTGGTGGAAGATATAATTGCTCTAGCTAAACTGTTTCAACTGTGGTCCTTCGCTCTAAGGAATATTCGTTATATGAATCAATGTAATCAATTTAATATTCATGCTCTAAGCATATGTATGGATGAGGAGAGAACTTTTGTTGCTCCTTAAGTGTCATGGTACACTTTGTAGAGTTGCTTGAGCCGTTATTCACATATTGTAAAGTTTCAGCTTATATAAATACAATTTAATGTTTCCGGAAAAAAAAAAGATCAAATAACCTTTCCACTTTAGCAGTACCAGTAGCTCCTTTGACAAGGATTGAGACTTTAAGCCAATATGCTCATAGATATCTACGTGCTCTTGGACTTCTGGAGGAGGCCTAGATACTGGAGGAGTATCTCCATGGACCAAAATCTGTTGGCTATTGGACCATACAATCAAATTGTATATTTGATCACTAGATCAATATGTTAAATCTCTTGTGAATTGCAAACCTTGTCTTGGAATACTTGCAAATGGAATCCATATGGAAGCAAATGTTTTGCTACAAATTAAAATAGGTGCATAGAAACAATATTGAAACTTTAAGGATGCTAGACGAAATTGTCGATATTTTGAAATGATTCCATTTGTGAGAGATTTTCTTAATTATTCATTTGGCCGTTCAACTTTTTGATACAATGCTTTTAGCACCTTTTATCTCTTTCATTAACCAAGTTAATTGTTTGATTTTGACTAGTGCTCAATGCACACCCAATGTGTGTGCAATAAAAAAATACATAATATTTATGATTATATAATTAAATAAAATTTTTATTACTTAAGCAAACTTTAATCTTTCAAATATTTTTCATAAAATAATTTTATAAAGAAGTTCATAAAGTGACAATAAATATTGACCCTCACTGTTTAACCCCAAACATCTTCCTCAAGCTTTATATATCGTATAAATATTTGAACCAATTTGATTGCTCACTAGCGAAGCCACCAGAAAATTCTTCTAAAAGAATTGAAGCATCTGTCGTTGTTATTAATTTGGATGTAGCATAATGAGATTGCTTGTAGAAAATTCTATTGTTTCAACAATAAAGTTTTTAAGTTTTTATTTTTAATGTTTGTGTATATTGATAAATTCATTAAAAATTAATATAGTGTTGTAAAACTAATAAACTATTATAGTATAAATGGAGATATTAGAGAAAGAAATAGAACAATGAGGAATGATATTCTTATATTCCAACAAAATACAAAAGTTATCATAAAGGGTGTCAATATACCTCTATATATAGGTATTAAAAGATTAAAGAAACATCAATCCTATTAAACACCCACTATTATAAGAATATGAAGAAACTTATGAAATGGTTTCTCCACTACATAAATAGATTTATGGATTGTAACTTCTATACATAATGTAGCCATGAATCATGAATTAATTCTCTTGAGAATACAAAGGGACATCCACACTTTTAGTTGTTTCATAACATATAAACTAAAAATTAACTTCTTCATTGAAACTTATTTGATAGCCTATTTAAATGAAGATACAATAACAAAACAAAAACAAAAACAAATATTAGATGATCATTTTAATCACCATATGAGAGATATTGCTTACATTCCAAAGGAGCAATTTTAAGGGGAAAAAATGATAGAACTCATTAGTTAATTATTCACAATTTAAGTTAATAAACATGTATGCCAAATTTGAGACCAACTATCCAAAGAAAAAAAGAAAAAGCCAAATGAAAAGAAATATATGAGAATCGTAGTAAGAATAAATAAAAATTTTAAAAAGGAGAAAAAAGAATTTTGATTAGTTTTTGTTTTACATTTTGTATTAACACAATCTGTAATACATTGTAACAGCAATTTAATTTTGTTTTGACAGTTAGGTAGTATTGGATTGGATTTCTTTCGATTATCCTAACTCCTCCTAAAACCACAAATTTTACTGATTTCATTTGTTTGGATCAAAATATGAAATACTACTTTGACAACTGAGCTAAACATCATGGACCAAAAGTTTGTAATTCTTAAAAAAAAAAATTAAAGAGTGCAGCAAGTCCTATAAATACCCGCAAGTAAATTCAAAATTGAGATGGTTGTTTGAGAGGAAAGAAGATCACGAAACTACAAAGCCCACACTACCTCGTTGCCAAAATGGAGGAGACAACTTTAGGTTTATAATCTCCATTCCAGTGAAATTTATTGATAACTTCAGCGGTATAAACTCTATTTTAGTGAAATTTATTCAATTCTATGTGGTTTCACTGACATCGGAATCATTATTCCCTTGCATTTGTAATTTTTTGTCAGAGATTTTAGCGAACTTGTACTCTTTTGATTTACTTGTCTCTGTTTCGGCATAATACTGTTGACAACTTCAGGTTTATAAATTCTATTTGAGTGAAACTTATTCTGTTCTATTTGGTTTCAATCATATCGGAATCATTATTCCCTTGCATTTGTACATTTTTGTTGTAGCTTTTAGCGAACTTGTACTCTCTTGATTTACTTGTATCTTTCTCAACATCATGTTCCATTCTTGTCTGGTGAGCGTTTCAATCGTCTCCGTTGCTGACTAAAAGTTAGTAACGATGAAATGAATCGAACCGTTATACGTATGGTGCTTGGATTGATGCCTAAAGCGATGTGTAAACTCTATTTTAATGAATTTGATTTGGTTCTATTCGTTTCAACAATATCGGAATCATTATTCCCTTGCATTTGTGCTTCTTTTATTGGAGATTTAGAGAACTTACTCTGCTAATTTACTTGGCGCTTCAAAATTTATGACGGATTTTGTTTTACTGCAAATTAGCAATTACTTCCTTCAACTGATGGACTTTGATGCACCAAGTTTGGATTTATCTAATGCATGAAATTATAGTACTATCAATACTAGCGATGGAAAGCATCACTGTATTAAATCATTAGAAGGGAGACTACTAAGTTTTTCTTTTTTTGGCTTTATGTATTTGTCATTAATTGCCGAATTCTAGTATCATTCAATTGGTAACTATTATTGCTTTGAGTGGCAGGATCAAAATCTTCCATGACTCGGGCCAAACTGAAGGCATTAAGCCAATTTGTCTATGACTACCTGATTGATTTAGGTCTCAGGGACCAAGCCCAATTGTTGAATGATTTTGTTTGTGAAGAAGGCTCTCCAGGCCATGAGAGGATTGCTGGACATCCTGTGGCTGACTATTGGAATCTCAGGTTGACTGTCGCCGCTAAGGCAAGCCCGATTAAACTCAATAGAGCTGAAATTGGGCCAAGCCCACTGCCACCTGACCTTAATGAGTACGTCATACTATTTATTTAATATTTTTTAAAATATTGTAATATTTATTTAATGTTTTTGTTCTATTGCAGAGACTGGGAGTCGACTTTGAAGATCAAATTGCGTAACCAGCTGGTCTATGAATACTTGAAGGCTATGGATGTATCAACTATCGCTAATGATTTTAAGGGGCACGTGCAACAGACTGAGTCACATGGATTGAATTTCTCCTACACAGGTGGTTAGACATTGTGGACGAAATTTCTTTTGCTGATGCTTCATGGGGTGAGCTTGGCACCTATCCTTCCTGATATCATACCTCTTCCCAGTTTTGCTAATGTTGGGCTAGAATGGGAGTTTGAGGCTTCTCACCCCAACAGTGGTGACATTGGGGTTGATGGTTATATTGAGAGAATCTCCTGATTCCCAGTCGAAAGCTGATGTCCCTTCCACAACCCACCCATCTTCCTTCCTTGATGCTTCAACTTTTGATGGACTATTGCGTATTATTCTCTTTAGTAGTAAATTTAGTGTAAGTGGATGACATGGTGATGAACATTTGCTGGTATGAATATTGTCTATTCCCATGGTATGTAAGCAGTCTCTATTAGTATACGCTATGTTATGCAAGTTGATGGCATTGAATATAACGCTTAGAAGTTTTTGTTTCTGATTTTTGTTGAGTTTTTTTTTTAAAAAGAATTTCTTGATGAAATTGGCATTGAATGTTGCTTTTGTATTATTTCTTTGTCATATCAAATACACATTGAAAAAGATTCGACATTTAGTTGAATTAAGAATATTGGCATATTTTGAAATGTCAGACGAAATTGTCGATATTTTGAAATGATTCCATTTGTGAGAGATTTTCTTAATTATTCATTTGGCCGGTCAACTTTTTGATACAATGCTTTTAACACCTTTTATCTCTTTCATTAACCAAGTTAATTGTTTGATTTTGACTAGTGCTCAATGCACACCCAATGTGTGTGCAATAAAAAAATACATAATATTTATGATTATATAGTTAAATAAAATTTTTATTACTTAAGCAAACTTTAATCTTTCAAATATTTTTCATAAAATAATTTGATATTAGTAGTCATAATGTTTAGGGATAGTTATGTTGAAAATATATATTCAAATAATTAAAAACAAAAATAGTCATTTGTAGTTATACATAGTTAAAATAAAAGTAGTTTTTATAAGGGTAAAAAAAGAAGAAGTTCATAAAGTGACGATAAATATTAACCCTCGCTGTTTTACCCCAAACATCTTCCTGAAGCTTTATATATCGTATAAATATTTGAACCAATTTGATTGCTCACTAGCGAAGCCACCAGAAATTCTTCTAAAAGAACTGAAGCATCTGTCGTTGTTATTAATTTGGATGTAGCATAATGAGATTGCTTGTAGAAAATTCTATTGTTTCAACAATAAAGTTTTTAAGTTTTTATTTTTAATGTTTGTGTATATTGATAAATTCATTAAAAATTAATATAGTGTTGTAAAACTAATAAACTATTATAGTATAAATGGAGATATTAGAGAAAGAAATAGAACAATGGAGAATGATATTCTTATATTCCAACAAAATATAAAAGTTCTCATAAAGGGTGTCAATATACCTCTATATATAGGTATTAAAAGATTAAAGAAACATCAATCCTATTAAACACCCACTATTATAAGAATATGAAGAAACTTATGAAATGGTTTCTCCACTACATAAATAGATTTATGGATTGTAACTTCTATACATAATGTAGCCATGAATCATGAATTAATTCTCTTGAGAATACAAAGGGACATCCACACTTTTAGTTGTTTCATAACATATAAACTAAAAATTAACTTCTTCATTGAAACTTATTTGATAGCCTATTTAAATGAAGATACAATAACAAAACAAAAACAAAAACAAATATTAGATGATCATTTTAATCACCATATGAGAGATATTGCTTACATTCCAAAGGAGCAATTTTAAGGGGAAAAAATGATAGAACTCATTAGTTAATTATTCACAATTTAAGTTAATAAACATGTATGCCAAATTTGAGACCAACTATCCAAAGAAAAAAAGAAAAAGCCAAATGAAAAGAAATATATGAGAATCGTAGTAAGAATAAATAAAAATTTTAAAAAGGAGAAAAAAGAATTTTGATTAGTTTTTGTTTTACATTTTGTATTAACACAATCTGTAATACATTGTAACAGCAATTTAATTTTGTTTTGACAGTTAGGTAGTATTGGATTGGATTTCTTTCGATTATCCTAACTCCTCCTAAAACCACAAATTTTACTGATTTCATTTGTTTGGATCAAAATATGAAATACTACTTTGACAACTGAGCTAAACATCATGGACCAAAAGTTTGTAATTCTTAAAAAAAAAATTAAAGAGTGCAGCAAGTCCTATAAATACCCGCAAGTAAATTCAAAATTGAGATGGTTGTTTGAGAGGAAAGAAGATCACGAAACTACAAAGCCCACACTACCTCGTTGCCAAAATGGAGGAGACAACTTTAGGTCTATAATCTCCATTCCAGTGAAATTTATTGATAACTTCAGCGGTATAAACTCTATTTTAGTGAAATTTATTCAATTCTATGTGGTTTCACTGACATCGGAATCATTATTCCCTTGCATTTGTAATTTTTTGTCAGAGATTTTAGCGAACTTGTACTCTTTTGATTTACTTGTCTCTGTTTCGGCATAATACTGTTGACAACTTCAGGTTTATAAATTCTATTTGAGTGAAACTTATTCTGTTCTATTTGGTTTCAATCATATCGGAATCATTATTCCCTTGCATTTGTACATTTTTGTTGTAGCTTTTAGCGAACTTGTACTCTCTTGATTTACTTGTATCTTTCTCAACATCATGTTCCATTCTTGTCTGGTGAGCGTTTCAATCGTCTCCGTTGCTGACTAAAAGTTAGTAACGATGAAATGAATCGAACCGTTATACGTATGGTGCTTGGATTGATGCCTAAAGCGATGTGTAAACTCTATTTTAATGAATTTGATTTGGTTCTATTCGTTTCAACAATATCGGAATCATTATTCCCTTGCATTTGTGCTTCTTTCATTGGAGATTTAGAGAACTTACTCTGCTAATTTACTTGGCGCTTCAAAATTTATGACGGATTTTGTTTTACTGCAAATTAGCAATTACTTCCTTCAATTGATGGACTTTGATGCACCAAGTTTGGATTTATCTAATGCATGAAATTATAGTACTATCAATACTAGCGATGGAAAGCCTCACTGTATTAAATCATTAGAAGGGAGACTACTAAGTTTTTCTTTTTTTGGCTTTATGTATTTGTCATTAATTGCCGAATTCTAGTATCATTCAATTGGTAACTATTATTGCTTTGAGTGGCAGGATCAAAATCTTCCATGACTCGCCAAACTGAAGGCACTAAGCCAATTTGTCTATGACTACCTGATTGATTTAGGTCTCAGGGACCAAGCCCAATTGTGGAATGATTTTGTTTGTGAAGAAGCCTCTCCAGGCCATGAGAGGATTGCTGGACATCCTGTGGCTGACTATTGGAATCTCAGGTTGACTGTCGCCGCTAAGGCAAGCCCGATTAAACTCAGTAGAGCTGAAATTGGGCCAAGCCCTCTGCCACCTGACCTTAATGAGTACGTCATACTATTTATTTAATATTTTTTAAAATATTGTAATATTTATTTAATGTTTTTGTTCTATTGCAGAGACTGGGAGTCGACTTTGAAGATCAAATTGCGTAACCAGCTGGTCTATGAATACTTGAAGGCTATGGATGTATCAACTATCGCTAATGATTTTAAGGGGCACGTGCAACAGACTGAGTCACATGGATTGAATTTCTCCTACACAGGTGGTTAGACATTGTGGACGAAATTTCTTTTGCTGATGCTTCATGGGGTGAGCTTGGCACCTATCCTTCCTGATATCATACCTCTTCCCAGTTTTGCTAATGTTGGGCTAGAATGGGAGTTTGAGGCTTCTCACCCCAACAGTGGTGACATTGGGGTTGATGGTTATATTGAGAGAATCTCCTGATTCCCAGTCGAAAGCTGATGTCCCTTCCACAACCCACCCATCTTCCTTCCTTGATGCTTAAACTTTTGATGGACTATTGCGTATTATTCTCTTTAGTAGTAAATTTAGTGTAAGTGGATGACATGGTGATGAACATTTGCTGGTATGAATATTGTCTATTCCCATGGTATGTAAGCCGTCTCTATTAGTATACGCTATGTTATGCAAGTTGATGGCATTGAATATAACGCTTAGAAGTTTTTGTTTCTGATTTTTGTTGAGTTTTTTTTTTTTAAAAATAGAATTTCTTGATGAAATTGGCATTGAATGTTGCTTTTGTATTATTTCTTTGTCATATCAAATACACATTGAAAAAGATTCGACATTTAGTTGAATTAAGAATATTGACATATTTTGAAATGTCAGACAAAATTGTCGATATTTTGAAATGATTCCCTTTGTGAGAGATTTTCTTAATTATTCATTTGGCCGGTCAACTTTTTGATACAATGCTTTTAACACCTTTTATCTCTTTCATTAACCAAGTTAATTGTTTGATTTTGACTAGTGCTCAATGCACACCCAATGTGTGTGCAATAAAAAAATACATAATATTTATGATTATATAGTTAAATAAAATTTTTATTACTTAAGCAAACTTTAATCTTTCAAATATTTTTCATAAAATAATTTTATATTGGTAGTCATAATGTTTAGGGATAGTTATGTTGAAAATATATATTCAAATAATTAAAAGCAAAAATAGTCATTTGTAGTTATACATAGTTAAAATAAAAGTAGTTTTTATAAGGGTAAAAAAAAAAAGAAGTTCATAAAGTGACGATAAATATTGACCCTCACTGTTTAACCCCAAACATCTTCCTCAAGCTTTATATATCGTATAAATATTTGAACCAATTTGATTGCTCACTAGCGAAGCCACCAGAAAATTCTTCTAAAAGAACTGAAGCATCTGTCGTTGTTATTAATTTGGATGTAGCATAATGAGATTGCTTGTAGAAAATTCTATTGTTTCAACAATAAAGTTTTTAAGTTTTTATTTTTAATGTTTGTGTATATTGATAAATTCATTAAAAATTAATATAGTGTTGTAAAACTAATAAAATATTATAGTATAAATGGAGATATTAGAGAAAGAAATAGAACAATGGAGAATGATATTCTTATATTCCAACAAAATACAAAAGTTCTCATAAAGGGTGTCAATATACCTCTATATATAGGTATTAAAAGATTAAAGAAACATCAATCCTATTAAACACCCACTATTATAAGAATATGAAGAAACTTATGAAATGGTTTCTCCACTATATAAATAGATTTATGGATTGTAACTTCTATACATAATGTAGCCATGAATCATGAATTAATTCTCTTGAGAATACAAAGGGACATCTACACTTTTAGTTGTTTCATAACATATAAACTAAAAATTAACTTCTTCATTGAAACTTATTTGATAGCCTATTTAAATGAAGATACAATAACAAAACAAAAACAAAAACAAATATTAGATGATCATTTTAATCACCATATGAGAGATATTGCTTACATTCCAAAGGAGCAATTTTAAGGGGAAAAAATGATAGAACTCATTAGTTAATTATTCACAATTTAAGTTAATAAACATGTATGCCAAATTTGAGACCAACTATCCAAAGAAAAAAAGAAAAAGCCAAATGAAAAGAAATATATGAGAATCGTAGTAAGAATAAATAAAAATTTTAAAAAGGAGAAAAAAGAATTTTGATTAGTTTTTGTTTTACATTTTGTATTAACACAATCTGTAATACATTGTAACAGCAATTTAATTTTGTTTTGACAGTTAGGTAGTATTGGATTGGATTTCTTTCGATTATCCTAACTCTTCCAAAAACCACAAATTTTACTGATTTCATTTGTTTGGATCAAAATATGAAATACTACTTTGACAATTGAGCTAAACATCATGGACCAAAAGTTTGTAATTCTTAAAAAAAAAAATTAAAGAGTGCAGCAAGTCCTATAAATACCCGCAAGTAAATTCAAAATTGAGATGGTTGTTTGAGAGGAAAGAAGATCACGAAACTACAAAGCCCATACTACTTCGTTGCCAAAATGGAGGAGACAACTTTAGGTTTATAATCTCCATTCCAGTGAAATTTATTGATAACTTCAGCGGTATAAACTCTGTTTTAGTGAAATTTATTCAATTCTATTTGGTTTCAATGATATCGGAATCATTATTCCCTTGCATTTGTAATTTTTTGTCAGAGATTTTAGCGAACTTGTACTCTTTTGATTTACTTGTCTCTGTTTCGGCATAATATTGTTGACAACTTCAGGTTTATAAACTCTATTTGAGTGAAACTTATTCTGTTCTATTTGGTTTCAATGATATCGGAATCATTATTCCCTTGCATTTGTAATTTTTTGTCAGAGATTTTAGCGAACTTGTACTCTTTTGTTTTACTTGTCTCTGTTTCGGCATAATATTGTTGACAACTTCAGGTTTATAAACTCTATTTGAGTGAAACTTATTCTGTTCTATTTGGTTTCAATGATATCGGAATCATTATTCCCTTGCATTTGTACATTTTTTTTGGAGATTTTAGCGAACTTGTACTCTTTTGATTTACTTGTATCTTTCTCAGCATCATATTCCATTCTTGTCTGGTGAGCGTTTCAATCGTCTCCGTTGCTGACTAAAAGTTAGTGACGATGAAATGAATCGAACCGTTATACGTATGGTGCTTGGATTGATGCCTAAAGTGATGTGTAAACTCTATTTTAATGAATTTGATTTGGTTCTATTCGTTTCAACAATATCGGAATCATTATTCCCTTGCATTTGTGCTTCTTTTATTGGAGATTTAGGGAACTTACTCTGCTAATTTACTTGGCGCTTCAAAATTTATGACGGATTTTGTTTTACTGCAAATTAGCAATTACTTCCTTCAACTGATGGACTTTGATGCACCAAGTTTGGATTTATCTAATGCATGAAATTATAGTACTATCAATACTAGCGATGGAAAGCATCACTGTATTAAATCATTAGAAGGGAGACTACTAAGTTTTTCTTTTTTTGGCTTTATGTATTTGTCATTAATTGCCGAATTCTAGTATCATTCAATTGGTAACTATTATTGCTTTGAGTGGCAGGATCAAAATCTTCCATGACTCGCCAAACTGAAGGCACTAAGCCAATTTGTCTATGACTACCTGATTGATTTAGGTCTCAGGGACCAAGCCCAATTGTTGAATGATTTTGTTTGTGAAGAAGCCTCTCCAGGCCATGAGAGGATTGCTGGACATCCTGTGGCTGACTATTGGAATCTCAGGTTGACTGTCGCCGCTAAGGCAAGCCCGATTAAACTCAGTAGAGCTGAAATTGGGCCAAGCCCACTGCCACCTGACCTTAATGAGTACGTCATACTATTTATTTAATATTTTTTAAAATATTGTAATATTTATTTAATGTTTTTGTTCTATTGCAGAGACTGGGAGTCGACTTTGAAGATCAAATTGCGTAACCAGCTGGTCTATGAATACTTGAAGGCTATGGATGTATCAACTATCGCTAATGATTTTAAGGGCACGTGCAACAGACTGAGTCACATGGATTGAATTTCTCCTACACAGGTGGTTAGACATTGTGGACGAAATTTCTTTTGCTGATGCTTCATGGGGTGAGCTTGGCACCTATCCTTCCTGATATCATACCTCTTCCCAGTTTTGCTAATGTTGGGCTAGAATGGGAGTTTGAGGCTTCTCACCCCAACAGTGGTGACATTGGGGTTGATGGTTATATTGAGAGAATCTCCTGATTCCCAGTCGAAAGCTGATGTCCCTTCCACAACCCACCCATCTTCCTTCCTTGATGCTTAAACTTTTGATGGACTATTGCGTATTATTCTCTTTAGTAGTAAATTTAGTGTAAGTGGATGACATGGTGATGAACATTTGCTGGTATGAATATTGTCTATTCCCATGGTATGTAAGCCGTCTCTATTAGTATACGCTATGTTATGCAAGTTGATGGCATTGAATATAACGCTTAGAAGTTTTTGTTTCTGATTTTTGTTGAGTTTTTTTTTTTTAAAAATAGAATTTCTTGATGAAATTGGCATTGAATGTTGCTTTTGTATTATTTCTTTGTCATATCAAATACACATTGAAAAAGATTCGACATTTAGTTGAATTAAGAATATTGACATATTTTGAAATGTCAGACAAAATTGTCGATATTTTGAAATGATTCCCTTTGTGAGAGATTTTCTTAATTATTCATTTGGCCGGTCAACTTTTTGATACAATGCTTTTAACACCTTTTATCTCTTTCATTAACCAAGTTAATTGTTTGATTTTGACTAGTGCTCAATGCACACCCAATGTGTGTGCAATAAAAAAATACATAATATTTATGATTATATAGTTAAATAAAATTTTTATTACTTAAGCAAACTTTAATCTTTCAAATATTTTTCATAAAATAATTTTATATTGGTAGTCATAATGTTTAGGGATAGTTATGTTGAAAATATATATTCAAATAATTAAAAGCAAAAATAGTCATTTGTAGTTATACATAGTTAAAATAAAAGTAGTTTTTATAAGGGTAAAAAAAAAAAGAAGTTCATAAAGTGACGATAAATATTGACCCTCACTGTTTAACCCCAAACATCTTCCTCAAGCTTTATATATCGTATAAATATTTGAACCAATTTGATTGCTCACTAGCGAAGCCACCAGAAAATTCTTCTAAAAGAACTGAAGCATCTGTCGTTGTTATTAATTTGGATGTAGCATAATGAGATTGCTTGTAGAAAATTCTATTGTTTCAACAATAAAGTTTTTAAGTTTTTATTTTTAATGTTTGTGTATATTGATAAATTCATTAAAAATTAATATAGTGTTGTAAAACTAATAAAATATTATAGTATAAATGGAGATATTAGAGAAAGAAATAGAACAATGGAGAATGATATTCTTATATTCCAACAAAATACAAAAGTTCTCATAAAGGGTGTCAATATACCTCTATATATAGGTATTAAAAGATTAAAGAAACATCAATCCTATTAAACACCCACTATTATAAGAATATGAAGAAACTTATGAAATGGTTTCTCCACTATATAAATAGATTTATGGATTGTAACTTCTATACATAATGTAGCCATGAATCATGAATTAATTCTCTTGAGAATACAAAGGGACATCTACACTTTTAGTTGTTTCATAACATATAAACTAAAAATTAACTTCTTCATTGAAACTTATTTGATAGCCTATTTAAATGAAGATACAATAACAAAACAAAAACAAAAACAAATATTAGATGATCATTTTAATCACCATATGAGAGATATTGCTTACATTCCAAAGGAGCAATTTTAAGGGGAAAAAATGATAGAACTCATTAGTTAATTATTCACAATTTAAGTTAATAAACATGTATGCCAAATTTGAGACCAACTATCCAAAGAAAAAAAGAAAAAGCCAAATGAAAAGAAATATATGAGAATCGTAGTAAGAATAAATAAAAATTTTAAAAAGGAGAAAAAAGAATTTTGATTAGTTTTTGTTTTACATTTTGTATTAACACAATCTGTAATACATTGTAACAGCAATTTAATTTTGTTTTGACAGTTAGGTAGTATTGGATTGGATTTCTTTCGATTATCCTAACTCTTCCAAAAACCACAAATTTTACTGATTTCATTTGTTTGGATCAAAATATGAAATACTACTTTGACAATTAGCTAAACATCATGGACCAAAAGTTTGTAATTCTTAAAAAAAAAAATTAAAGAGTGCAGCAAGTCCTATAAATACCCGCAAGTAAATTCAAAATTGAGATGGTTGTTTGAGAGGAAAGAAGATCACGAAACTACAAAGCCCATACTACTTCGTTGCCAAAATGGAGGAGACAACTTTAGGTCTATAATCTCCATTCCAGTGAAATTTATTGATAACTTCAGCGGTATAAACTCTATTTTAGTGAAATTTATTCAATTCTATTTGGTTTCAATGATATCGGAATCATTATTCCCTTGCATTTGTAATTTTTTGTCAGAGATTTTAGCGAACTTGTACTCTTTTGATTTACTTGTCTCTGTTTCGGCATAATATTGTTGACAACTTCAGGTTTATAAACTCTATTTGAGTGAAACTTATTCTGTTCTATTTGGTTTCAATGATATCGGAATCATTATTCCCTTGCATTTGTACATTTTTTTTTGGAGATTTTAGCGAACTTGTACTTTTTTGATTTACTTGTATCTTTCTCAGCATCATATTCCATTCTTGTCTGGTGAGCGTTTCAATCGTCTCCGTTGCTGACTAAAAGTTAGTGACGATGAAATGAATCGAACCGTTATACGTATGGTGCTTGGATTGATGCCTAAAGTGATGTGTAAACTCTATTTTAATGAATTTGATTTGGTTCTATTCGTTTCAACAATATCGGAATCATTATTCCCTTGCATTTGTGCTTCTTTCATTGGAGATTTAGAGAACTTACTCTGCTAATTTACTTGGCGCTTCAAAATTTATGACGGATTTTGTTTTACTGCAAATTAGCAATTACTTCCTTCAATTGATGGACTTTGATGCACCAAGTTTGGATTTATCTAATGCATGAAATTATAGTACTATCAATACTAGCGATGGAAAGCATCACTGTATTAAATCATTAGAAGGGAGACTACTAAGTTTTTCTTTTTTTGGCTTTATGTATTTGTCATTAATTGCCGAATTCTAGTATCATTCAATTGGTAACTATTATTGCTTTGAGTGGCAGGATCAAAATCTTCCATGACTCGCCAAACTGAAGGCACTAAGCCAATTTGTCTATGACTACCTGATTGATTTAGGTCTCAGGGACCAAGCCCAATTGTGGAATGATTTTGTTTGTGAAGAAGCCTCTCCAGGCCATGAGAGGATTGCTGGACATCCTGTGGCTGACTATTGGAATCTCAGGTTGACTGTCGCCGCTAAGGCAAGCCCGATTAAACTCAGTAGAGCTGAAATTGGGCCAAGCCCACTGCCACCTGACCTTAATGAGTACGTCATACTATTTATTTAATATTTTTTAAAATATTGTAATATTTATTTAATGTTTTTGTTCTATTGCAGAGACTGGGAGTCGACTTTGAAGATCAAATTGCGTAACCAGCTGGTCTATGAATACTTGAAGGCTATGGATGTATCAACTATCGCTAATGATTTTAAGGGGCACGTGCAACAGACTGAGTCACATGGATTGAATTTCTCCTACACAGGTGGTTAGACATTGTGGACGAAATTTCTTTTGCTGATGCTTCATGGGGTGAGCTTGGCACCTATCCTTCCTGATATCATACCTCTTCCCAGTTTTGCTAATGTTGGGCTAGAATGGGAGTTTGAGGCTTCTCACCCCAACAGTGGTGACATTGGGGTTGATGGTTATATTGAGAGAATCTCCTGATTCCCAGTCGAAAGCTGATGTCCCTTCCACAACCCACCCATCTTCCTTCCTTGATGCTTAAACTTTTGATGGACTATTGCGTATTATTCTCTTTAGTAGTAAATTTAGTGTAAGTGGATGACATGGTGATGAACATTTGCTGGTATGAATATTGTCTATTCCCATGGTATGTAAGCCGTCTCTATTAGTATACGCTATGTTATGCAAGTTGATGGCATTGAATATAACGCTTAGAAGTTTTTGTTTCTGATTTTTGTTGAGTTTTTTTTTTTTAAAAATAGAATTTCTTGATGAAATTGGCATTGAATGTTGCTTTTGTATTATTTCTTTGTCATATCAAATACACATTGAAAAAGATTCGACATTTAGTTGAATTAAGAATATTGACATATTTTGAAATGTCAGACAAAATTGTCGATATTTTGAAATGATTCCCTTTGTGAGAGATTTTCTTAATTATTCATTTGGCCGGTCAACTTTTTGATACAATGCTTTTAACACCTTTTATCTCTTTCATTAACCAAGTTAATTGTTTGATTTTGACTAGTGCTCAATGCACACCCAATGTGTGTGCAATAAAAAAATACATAATATTTATGATTATATAGTTAAATAAAATTTTTATTACTTAAGCAAACTTTAATCTTTCAAATATTTTTCATAAAATAATTTTATATTGGTAGTCATAATGTTTAGGGATAGTTATGTTGAAAATATATATTCAAATAATTAAAAGCAAAAATAGTCATTTGTAGTTATACATAGTTAAAATAAAAGTAGTTTTTATAAGGGTAAAAAAAAAAAGAATTTCATAAAGTGACGATAAATATTGACCCTCACTGTTTAACCCCAAACATCTTCCTCAAGCTTTATATATCGTATAAATATTTGAACCAATTTGATTGCTCACTAGCGAAGCCACCAGAAAATTCTTCTAAAAGAACTGAAGCATCTGTCGTTGTTATTAATTTGGATGTAGCATAATGAGATTGCTTGTAGAAAATTCTATTGTTTCAACAATAAAGTTTTTAAGTTTTTATTTTTAATGTTTGTGTATATTGATAAATTCATTAAAAATTAATATAGTGTTGTAAAACTAATAAAATATTATAGTATAAATGGAGATATTAGAGAAAGAAATAGAACAATGGAGAATGATATTCTTATATTCCAACAAAATACAAAAGTTCTCATAAAGGGTGTCAATATACCTCTATATATAGGTATTAAAAGATTAAAGAAACATCAATCCTATTAAACACCCACTATTATAAGAATATGAAGAAACTTATGAAATGGTTTCTCCACTACATAAATAGATTTATGGATTGTAACTTCTATACATAATGTAGCCATGAATCATGAATTAATTCTCTTGAGAATACAAAGGAACATCCACACTTTTAGTTGTTTCATAACATATAAACTAAAAATTAACTTCTTCATTGAAACTTATTTGATAGCCTATTTAAATGAAGATACAATAACAAAACAAAAACAAAAACAAATATTAGATGATCATTTTAATCACCATATGAGAGATATTGCTTACATTCCAAAGGAGCAATTTTAAGGGGAAAAATGATAGAACTCATTAGTTAATTATTCACAATTTAAGTTAATAAACATGTATGCCAAATTTGAGACCAACTATCCAAAGAAAAAAAGAAAAAGCCAAATGAAAAGAAATATATGAGAATCGTAGTAAGAATAAATAAAAATTTTAAAAAGGAGAAAAAAGAATTTTGATTAGTTTTTGTTTTACATTTTGTATTAACACAATCTGTAATACATTGTAACAGCAATTTAATTTTGTTTTGACAGTTAGGTAGTATTGGATTGGATTTCTTTCGATTATCCTAACTCCTCCTAAAACCACAAATTTTACTGATTTCATTTGTTTGGATCAAAATATGAAATACTACTTTGACAATTGAGCTAAACATCATGGACCAAAAGTTTGTAAGTCTTAAAAAAAAAATTAAAGAGTGCAGCAAGTCCTATAAATACCCGCAGGTAAATTCAAAATTGAGATGGTTGTTTGAGAGGAAAGAAGATCACGAAACTACAAAGCCCATACTACTTCGTTGCCAAAATGGAGGAGACAACTTTAGGTTTATAATCTCCATTCCAGTGAAATTTATTGATAACTTCAGCGGTATAAACTCTATTTTAGTGAAATTTATTCAATTCTATTTGGTTTCAATGATATCGGAATCATTATTCCCTTGCATTTGTAATTTTTTGTCAGAGATTTTAGCGAACTTGTACTCTTTTGATTTACTTGTCTCTGTTTCGGCATAATATTGTTGACAACTTCAGGTTTATAAACTCTATTTGAGTGAAACTTATTCTGTTCTATTTGGTTTCAATGATATCGGAATCATTATTCCCTTGCATTTGTACATTTTTTTTTGGAGATTTTAGCGAACTTGTACTCTTTTGATTTACTTGTATCTTTCTCAGCATCATATTCCATTCTTGTTTGGTGAGCGTTTCAATCGTCTTCGTTGCTGACTAAAAGTTAGTGACGATGAAATGAATCGAACCGTTATACGTATGGTGCTTGGATTGATGCCTAAAGTGATGTGTAAACTCTATTTTAATGAATTTGATTTGGTTCTATTCGTTTCAACAATATCGGAATCATTATTCCCTTGCATTTGTGCTTCTTTTATTGGAGATTTAGAGAACTTACTCTGCTAATTTACTTGGCGCTTCAAAATTTATGACGGATTTTGTTTTACTGCAAATTAGCAATTACTTCCTTCAATTGATGGACTTTGATGCACCAAGTTTGGATTTATCTAATGCATGAAATTATAGTACTATCAATACTAGCGATGGAAAGCATCACTGTATTAAATCATTAGAAGGGAGACTACTAAGTTTTTCTTTTTTTGGCTTTATGTATTTGTCATTAATTGCCGAATTCTAGTATCATTCAATTGGTAACTATTATTGCTTTGAGTGGCAGGATCAAAATCTTCCATGACTCGCCAAACTGAAGGCACTAAGCCAATTTGTCTATGACTACCTGATTGATTTAGGTCTCAGGGACCAAGCCCAATTGTTGAATGATTTTGTTTGTGAAGAAGCTTCTCCAGGCCATGAGAGGATTGCTGGACATCCTGTGGCTGACTATTGGAATCTCAGGTTGACTGTCGCGCTAAGGCAAGCCCGATTAAACTCAGTAGAGCTGAAATTGGGCCAAGCCCACTGCCACCTGACCTTAATGAGTGCGTCATACTATTTATTTAATATTTTTTAAAATATTGTAATATTTATTTAATGTTTTTGTTCTATTGCAGAGACTGGGAGTCGACTTTGAAGATCAAATTGCGTAACCAGCTGGTCTATGAATACTTGAAGGCTATGGATGTATCAACTATCGCTAATGATTTTAAGGGGCACGTGCAACAAACTGAGTCACATGGATTGAATTTCTCCTACACAGGTGGTTAGACATTGTGGACGAAATTTCTTTTGCTGATGCTTCATGGGGTGAGCTTGGCACCTATCCTTCCTGATATCATACCTCTTCCCAGTTTTGCTAATGTTGGGCTAGAATGGGAGTTTGAGGCTTCTCACCCCAACAGTGGTGACATTGGGGTTGATGGTTATATTGAGAGAATCTCCTGATTCCCAGTCGAAAGCTGATGTCCCTTCCACAACCCACCCATCTTCCTTCCTTGATGCTTAAACTTTTGATGGACTATTGCGTATTATTCTCTTTAGTAGTAAATTTAGTGTAAGTGGATGACATGGTGATGAATATTTGCTGGTATGAATATTGTCTATTCCCATGGTATGTTAGCAGTCTCTATTAGTATACGCTATGTTATGCAAGTTGATGGCATTGAATATAACGCTTAGAAGTTTTTGTTTCTGATTTTTGTTGAGTTTTTTTTTTAAAAAAAGAATTTCTTGATGAAATTGGCATTGAATGTTGCTTTTGTATTATTTCTTTGTCATATCAAATACACATTGAAAAAGATTCGACATTTAGTTGAATTAAGAATATTGGCATATGCTGGACTTTGTCTAGAATATTGAAAGAGATGAAAGGTTTCCAACGCTTCATGTGAGTTTCCTATAGTATTTCTTTATGTCCTAGTGATGTCTCGAGCTGAGGTAAAGTACTCTGTACTGTCATTGGTAATTTGGTTCCATAATGCAGTTTGTATGGTTTTAACCATCCTACCAGAACTTTCCCCCGCTGTGTCTTGTGGTATTAAAATTTGTTACTAGTTAGAGAAGTACAAAACTTGATAACATTTTTCCATCCACTTTGTAGGAAAAGCAAGAAGGCTAATCAGCTGGATAGAATCTGGAAATGGTGACTGCCTAATGCCCCTTAAGGTATATAAAACTATAATTGTTAGGAAATTTAATTTCTTTTAGTTAAGATCCCTATTTGGTGTGGGAAGTAACTAGTTTCCTGATTGAATTTAGTTACTTGAAATAGTAGTCAACGAAACTTCTATTTGATTTAGAATTTAGATATTATTTTCTGTTTTGTACAAGTCTAGGAATTAGTATTGGATTTCAATTGTTATTTGATTTTTTGGCCAAGTAATGTTCTCTATAAATAAGTAGATTGGTATACTACAAAGACACACAAGAAAGGAGTGAGAGAGTTCTTAGTAAATGAGAGGATTATACAAGAGTTGGGGTTTGAAAATCAAGTTATAATCTTGTGGTATTTTTCTCTCATAATAAGAATAAGTTTTTCTCTCCGTGGACATAGGTTTGGTGATTAAGTCGAACCACGTTAATTCTTGTGCGTTGCTCATCGTTCATGTTAGATATTATTTTCTATTAAATTGTTGGTATTTTCCTTTTCAAATAATTGGCATGATACCTTAACAAGTGGTATCAAAGCTCCATTGGAATTTTGGTTAATTATTTGAAATTGAGTGGGTGGTGGTATACCATGGGATTTGGAACTATACAGTTTTCAACTCAACCGTTTAATGGAACTACAAGTTTCACTTTTTGGTAAAGAAGAGTGAAAGATATTCTAGTTTAACAAGATTTGGCAAAATCGTTGAATGGAAAGAACAAAAAACCAGAGAGCATGAAGGATAATAAGTTTGAGGAGTTGGACGCAAGTGTGCGAGTACGATTTGACTCTATGTGACGGACAACATCATAAATACTGTGATAGATAAGGAAGATTCTGCAGCAGACCTCTGGAAAAAATTGAAAAAACTTTATCTGACTAAAAGCTTATCCAACAAGTTGCATCTAAACTGGCAACTTTATGCACTAAAGATGGAGGGGGTGGCAGTCTCATGGATCACATGAATACGTTCAACGGAATTTTGGATCAACTCCAAAAGGTTGGCATGGATATTGAAGAAGAAGATAAGACCCTTTTACTTTTTACCCCAGTCTCTGATTTTTATGAAAGTGTTGTGACGATCCTGTTGTATGGGAAAGACACTTTAGAGTTCAAGAATGTGCAGTTTTCTTTGTTGGATCATGAAAAATAAAGGAAGGCAAACCAGGATGTGACACAAGAAGTTGAGCTAATTGCTCGAGGTGAGAATAAAAAAGGAAAACAACTTGGTAGTGAATCTAAGGCAGGCGATTCAAAGATCAAGAGAAAGGGTGGAGTTCAGTGTTTTAGTTGTCATGAGTTTGGCAATATCAAATCATATTGCCCTCATCAAAAGAAAAATGATGAGTATGTCTATAATGGTGTTGTTGGATATGTATTAGGTGGAGATATTCTCACAATCTCCAAAGGTAATAGTATTTCTTCTCATGATGGTTGAATTTTAGATTCTGGATGTGTTTCACATGTTTACTTCAGGTTAGACTATTTTGATACTCTCCAAAGAAAGAAGGCAGGTTTTATGTCCTTAGGTGATGGATTTACTTGTCAAGTCAAAGGTGTTGGAGTAGTGAAAATCAAAATGTTGAATGGAGGGATTCGTTCTTTGGGTGGTGTGGCTTATGTCCCAAAGTTATAAGGGAATCTAATTTCTTTGAATCAGTTAGACTCCGAGAGTTACCATTTTTTTGCGGCAAGTGGAGTCATGAGAATCACATATGGCGAGAAGGTCTTGTTGATGGGGAAGAAGTATGATAATTTGTACCATTTGAATATCTCAATGGATTGGGAGTGAAAGGGGATCTAGGAATACTCTCAAATTACAAATGGTGGTGAGAGAAAAAGTCCTGCTATGGGAGAGGGTGAATTGAGGCCCCCCTCGCGAGTCAACTAGATGTTGGATTCGGTTAACTACACACGTTCATTTGCCGATTGAATCAATTAAAAACAAGACCATCTTGATTCGGGTGTGTAGTTAGACACCAAGGTATTTGGTGGAAATAGGCAAATGGAGTTTTTTGGATGGTTTGCTGCTTTTGCTAAAAGAAATATTCGTCAAAATCGAGATTTGTTAGGAAATTGGTTTAATTTCTTTTAGTCAAGATCCTTATTTGATGTAGGAAGTAACTAGTTTTCTAATTGGATTTAGTTACTTGAAATGGTAGTCAACGAAACTTCTATTTGATTTAGGATTTAGATGTTATTTCCTATTCTGTATAAGTCTAGGACTTAGTATTGGGTTCCAATTGTTATTTGATTTTTTGGCCAAATAATGTTCTCTATAAATAGGTAGATTGACATACTACAAAAACACACAAGAAAAGAGTGAGAGAGTTCTTAGTGGGTGAGAGGATTATACAAAAGTTGGGGTTTGGAAATCAAGTTATAATCTTGTGATGTTTTTCTCACATAGTAAGATCAAGTTTTTCTCTCCGTGGACGTAGGTTTGGTGATTAAACCAAACCACGTTAATTCTTGAGCGTTGCTCACCGTTCATGCTAGATATTATTTTCTATTAAATTGTTAGTTTTTTTCTTTTCAAAGAATTGGCCTGATACCCTAACAATAATGGTTGTATCAGCTGCAGTTTTTTTGCCTTTTGGTCTGCGACTTGCTCAAAGTTAGATGTTTTTGAGGCCTACTCTGGGTAATTAGTAATTACCTTTTCCTTTAAAGAGAAAAATAGAGTTGAAACAGACTTGTGTACGAGTCTCTCTTTGTGCATCATCCTAACTAATTGTACATGGTACTCTTTGTTTTAGCAGATTAATGCACTCCTAGTCTTCTTAATTTGGTACATAAGAGTGGACTCGAACCCTCATCTTACTTGAGACGCAGTACGAATTAATTGCGGAAACGTTCATAATGTAATGTGAAGTTTAGCCTTTGAAGATCATGCATATTTGACCTAAGAATGATGATAACCTTATAATTACCGTGGCTGCAAGCTTCTATGGTGACAGAAGTGCCTGCGTCTGTAACATGGATAGTTGATCCCCAAAACCTGTTTTGAATTTGCGTCACAAGATTTTGCTCCAACAAAATATGTTCCCCTTAGGTGCAAGACTCCGTCAGCTCCGATTGCAAGATCTTGCAGCAAAAGAAGTAATATATGGACTATGACTACAAACTTTCGCAGACCAGATTTACCAAAAAACCTTAGATTATCAATCATGCCTAACTTTTTGATGATGCTTTAAATTACTTGAACATGAAAAAGGTTTGAGAATCAATCGTCTCCCCTGTTACGAAATATAGAGAGCCCTTGAAGGGTCTTTCTAGATACAGCTCATCAAAGTGAATGGAAGAACTTTTTCCCGTCCTTGTTTGGCGAGCAGGAGGATGCAGAAGAAGAAGAACAATGGTTTACTTGCACAGTAGGGCTCTGTTTGAGATTGATGATGTTCAACAAAAATCAGAGACATAAACATCAAATAATAATTTTAGGATTCCAATAGATTCTGTGGATAAAGAGGAAACAGATGCCTTTGGCCTACAGTGCAGAGACAGGGAAAATGAATCAGCATCTACTTGTGACGTCTTGAGCGATGGGAAGGCCAAACTAGGTGCAATCACTTCTTGCCTCAGAGTCAGCAAATTACAAAAATAATAATATAACTGGAGCCAATTCTATCATCTTTCTTCCCAATGAGCTTACAAAAAATACTACTAATAAAAAAAGATAGTAGATAGTACTAGTAAATTAGCATTCACTTAACCTATTATTTCACGAAGTTTTTAAAAAATGGGAAAAGCTTAACAGCTTTAGCTGGAGGCAGGAAAAATGCTCGGTGAACGTCCACATTTTGATTCCAATATGGAATATGTGCTGGTACTAAAGCTAAGCCTCTACAAATAGGGCAAGTATTTTGCCTCCGAAGCCATGCTTTCAAGCAATCTGCATGAAACTCGTGAGGACAATAATAGAGAACCCCAATCTTGTCTTCGTTCTCATACCTAGCCTGCCAGGTTTCCAAATATGACCGAATTAGATAATATGCAATCAAAAGTAGCAGATGTTAAAGGCCGTCGGACAAATTAGTTACATACCATGCAGATACCGCAAATTTGTTCACTGTAATCCAAGCCGGACGATGGCTCCAAGTTATCAATAGCTGCAGATGGTGGAACATAATTCCGGGTAACAAATCGCTTCATAATAGTTTCCTCCGACAGAGCTGCTCTTTCTATCTCAATCTCCCACCTCTCAATTGCACTCATCAGTGTTCCCTGTCACACTGCCCATTAGACTAATTGTATTTGTCTTTGCAAACCTCACTAGCAATTATAGAACACGACAATTCAAATGATATGTAATAGCATTTCATTACCTCATCCGACGAGCGATCACAATTGCCTCCACGAGCCTTGGCCCGACAAGCTCTTCGCTCAGCTATGGCATAGGTTACGGGAGTAACAGGAAGTATAACAGAATAAGAATCTTCCGATATATCCTGTTTGAAAAAACAGTTAAAATTTTTTTTTTCAAGTATTATTACAGCCTTACAGCAATATGACTAGTTGAGTAAGAGAAAAAAGCTGAAATCAAAGGCTGGATGGAATATCTCCTTCCCCTAATTCAATATTTTCTGCCACAAGCTTCACAGAAGTTAGACAGATAATCACAAACAATTCTGGAGGTCATCGGTACCTCTAAGAAAGTAGCATTGTCTCTATTTCCACACCCTTGATAATCTGAGCCTTCCACCAAGTTTTGCGACTTCAAAGTCTGCTGTTCATCTGCACAGTCACCTTAAAGAAAAAAAAAAGAGTTCTAATCAGCTCCCCAGAACATAACTACTCAGAAAAAGCTAGCCATCCACATGCTTCCATCCATCAACCAAATCAAGGAGGAGAGGCAAACTGGACAAAAAGACTAACCCAAATTAGTTTCTTGAACATGAGAACTCTGTACATCCATAGAGCCAGTATCCGCCTGCGCTGCCCCGTTATGTAAACCGTTTATTACTGAGTTTGAGGTTCCTGAACTACTACCAACATCAAAGTTGCTGGTCACAACTTCATTCATCATCTTAAGTGAACTCTGACGATTGCACATCTGATTGAACATGTTGTGATTACTTGTCTTGTTGTCGGATTCATTACCATGAGCTGGATTTCGTAAAATTTTAAAACATAAGGATTACATTATATTGAGAAGTTAGATTGGTTATTGTCATGCCAAAAGTAATATAGCACATTAAATACTATGTCAAACAATACCCAAAGGTTAAAAAAATGGAAATTTTATTTTTTTCTTTTTGACAGCAGTTTCAACAAAAACTTCTGCTGACAGTGTCTTGAAAATAAATCTCACTTTATACCAAACATAAACACTTGAGTAGATGTATCAAGTTGATATCATTAGAGAAAAACATAGAAAAAAAAAAGAAAAAAAAGAAGAAGAAGAGGCGTACAATGGCCCTAGAGTAGATACGTACTCAACCTACAAAGTCACACTCATCAAAATGGGAAAAAGCAAAAAGAAAATAAATAAATTAGAGAGAAAGGAGACGAAACATGTGCAGCAAGGAAGAAGAGGCAGATACAAATAAAATTATGCCATCCTACGGGTCACCAAATTGATAGCTCTTCTGCCATCACCAAAACCAACTAGATACAAACAGAAGACCGTTTTATCAGTGGCCTAAAATAAATTCCAAGCTGGAAACAAGATGACCACCCCATCAGGGATCCAGATGGTATAAGAAACCAAACTGACAGACCTACTTGTCTCAAATGTCTTCTATCACGCAATCTTTACCACAAGATAAATATGGTGCAATAAGTTTGGACCAATTATTAGGAAAAATTGGTCAATCTATGAATGGAAAGAAATATGCGCCCCCCCCCCCCAAAAAAAACTTAAAAAAAGAAAAAGAAAAAGAAAACCCAAATTATTAAGTTGTTTACCAGCAAGCACTCATTAGGTACAACCTTTCAGGAAGATCTAAGCAATTCATAAGTTGAGTCGACAGGCATGCGTCAATCAATAATTTTTGCACGCTAACTAGTTCAGAAAAGATTTAGCCTAGAAAAACAAATAAGTAGCACAATAATCCAATCAAAATACACTACAGAGACAAGGTAGTAAGGCAATATGCAAAGTGCAGGCCACGTGATAACTAGGCCAAAGACCAAATACAATTAAGTAACCAAAAGAAACAACAACCAGATAAAACAAAAAGAATAGATAAAAGGATGTTCTATTAGATAAGGAACAATGCACATGAATAAATAAAAATCAGAGACGCAGAGGAAATATCAAAGTCCCTTACTGAGATCTACAGTAATCACCACTTCTAGACCTTGATATTGCGCAAATATTCAAATAATGAAATCTTTAGGCTTCCATAGGACCTTGTCGCACGATTTGATAATCAAATCAAGCAAACCCTCCCTGTGAACCCAGAAAGACTGGCCTCAAATCCTTTAGGTTTCTAGAAGTCCCCTGGAGGTCTAAATAAACATCTACAGAAGAAACTATATAAACCTGGAAGGAGACATGAAGCAACACATTTGGTATACAAAATTATCTCCTGATATGCCTGTGGCATTTGATCATTAACAAGTCAGACCAAAAATAGGAGGTATATTTCTTCTTGTCCAAACCACAAAAATTGATCATTAACCTCATAGTGTTAGCTATTTCAAAAAGAACTTAACCCCCACCAAAAAGGAAGAAGACGAAGAAGACTATGGGTTCGTGCTTTTCCCTACTTGTGTATTTTAACTATTATATTATATGTCTGCAGTAAGTAGCCAAATTAATAGCAACAATATGGAGAAAGCATGACTTTCCAGGATAGAAGAAGGGGATCGAACAAAGACCAGAAGCAGATTGCTCCAATACTTGAGGAACAGAAGGGATGCCAACTTCAATGTCGTCATCTGCCAATCTCATCTTTTTTGAACACCTAAACAGGCCAGAAAACTCATGCTGCCAAAAAGCAGCATCTGGAGCAGGATCAATAACCTCAGCAGTTAAGCTGCTTCCTGCAGTAGTAGTACTGTCATCACCAACTTCTTCAGAGATGCTTGTCAAAACATTGAGCTGCTTATTCTTCCCTGGAGGATGTGAGCACACTTCATAATTTGGTTTCAAATATTTGCTCCCATTTTCACAACCATCACCAACTCCAGTGTTAGATGCAATACCATCAGCAGCATCACCTACACAAAGGTAATCATTAACACAATCTAAGATTGGTCAAGACAAAAGGTAAAATGTGGAAACGATGAATTTGCCCAGATGATTGATTGCTGGTCAAGATGAAATTCAGCTCATGGAACCTCAAAGGCAAGATAATAAAGGAATAATACACTTAGAGATAACAAATTGATCTCATGAGATGGAAACAATAATGCATGGTAAAAGATTGCAATGGCCTTATGGTATCTATTACGTATCTTACATTAAAAATGACACCCACTAAGCCAACAATAAATACAGCGAAAGGCGAAGAAACATGTGCAGTAAAGAGCACCAAGCAGATGCAACTAGAAACTACCCTATGCAGCCACAATATCCCATAACATGCATTAGAGAATAATGTGTCAAGATTACTCCCAGAAAAGAACTTCAAACACTTGAATCAAAAAACAAAGGAATTGCTTGTTACTTTCTCTAAGAATGTCATATTTAGAACATTCCACAAGTTTTCTAGTCATCTGACATGTTCTGTTGAAGAAATTAAAAGTCACACCAATGTAAAAGAATTGATTGTTTTACACCGAATCGAAATAAGTAACAGAAAAATCAAATAGCAGGTCACCAATACTTGCATTCCTACGTCATCAAAAACCAACAAGATACAAAAAGAAAAACATCTAATTACAGCTGGACTTGCAGGTGATAGGAAAACAAGTCTAGTTTGTCTAAGCAACACGAACACAAGTCTACAACAGATCAGATAATTCTTTATACAGGAATAGAAAGAGGATTACTGGATATTCAGAACATGTCAGATCACCTTGTAAGGACGTCTGAATTGTATGACAAAAATCAAACAGCCAATCTATGTGATAACCCTAACTAAGGGTCCAGTACAGGGCGATTTCTATGGACCAATTATTATGAAAAATTGGTTGATCTCATGAATAGGAAAAAATAATGTTACATTTTAGTCTTGGGTACAAGATTCAGCGATGGAAGTCGTGGATTGCACTTTGGAAAAATTGCTACGTTTTCCGTGGACATATTTTCCAATCACCTTTTTACTCCACATATATCAAATCACTACAGTAATTTTTCTACAAAAAGTCCAGAAAAATGCAATCCAAACAAAGAGGAAAGAATAAACACAATATTTCTCAAGTAGCACAGATTCATACATCATGTATCACTTAAATATTCATTATTGTTATATGTGAGTGTAGTTGGTGTATTTCAATTCTCTGTCTGAAGTGCAAAAAGGCCACTCAGTAACAATCTGGAGAAATCAGTTCAGTGGCAGGACAGACCTGCAGCATGTCTTTCTGTAAAGTTGAAAGAGCTACACGCTCCTGCAGAACGGCCATCCCCACTTAAATTTAACCAGGCTTTCTTCACTGGTACCTGACAGATTGAACCGATGTGAACTTCATTGTCAGCCAATCTCATCCTCTTTGAATGTGTACAATGTCCACTGACCTCATGCTGGGGATCAATACACACTGAAGGGCTTCCTGAACTGTCACCATCTTCACAGTTCCTTCTTGTGACTTCCTCATTCTGCTGTCCATATGAACACTGAGCATCATAATTTAGTAGTGTTGAATTACTCCTATCTTTACAACCCCCATCAACTCCGCGCTTAGAAGCAATAGAAATACCATCACCATTAGCAGCAGCAGCATCATGTCCTACACAAAATTGATTAAGACAAGTGTATATGGCCACTTATGCATGCAATGCCAAAACCAACTAATCAAAAAATTTCTCAAAAAAATCCAGCAAAGTCAGTCAAAAGATGGAATTTACCCATGTTTTTCTCCAGGTCAAAGAAGGGTTACAAAACTACCACTTCGATCAGAGGATCCCTTCTTCAGCAGTAATCCCTCACATTTAGGATCGATGATTTGTCCCCTAATAATATGAATTTAAGAAGAATCTGTGGAAAGGTGTCAAATTTGCACGCAGAAATCAAAGCCAACTACTTCTAGACAATCATGAGCTAAACATCTCAATATCAACTAATTATTAACAGTAAGCATCACAAAACAAAGCATCAAAAGATGATGGGCAGGCATGAAGACATTCAACAGCCGGATTCCACATAAAGATTTGAGCTACATTGTATATGCGAGTAAGAACACGATCAGGAAAGCCAAAGGCTATTACCTTGGAAGATGTATCAAGGCAAGAAGCCCACGACAAAAGTTTCTAGAAGAATAAAAAAGCTGAAAAAATCGAGAAGAAAATACACAACAAGATCAACAGAAACAACATAAGAACCATGGTTCGAAGTCTCGGCCGAGACCGAGACGACTCGGCCAAGTCGTCACCGTCTCGGCCCCTACCGATACGATACCATGACGAAACGATACCGAGATACTTGACTCGCCGAGAAATCGGCCGAGACGTCACCGCGACGGATTGACTCGGTCGAGTCACACCGAGTCACTCCGAGTTATCCCGAGTCAAGACGAGAAATTAGCCGAGTTACACCATGACGGATTGACTCGGCCATTTCTTTTGCTATTTTTTATTATTTTTATTTAGCATACTTTTTTTATATTATTAACAATTTTTAGAATATTAAATACTTTAAAATTTGCGTTTCACCGCGACCAATATGCCGAGACCGATGTGGAACGTTCCGGACCGCGACCGTGACCGCGACCACGACTTTGAACCATGATAAGAACCGTAAGGAAAGACAAATTTTTGACAGAATAAACAAGTTCTAAAAAACAAATGAAGGTTCTGATCAATCAAAAGGTTAAGGTTTGTCTTCCCTTTGTGTACTAAAACTTTCCTGAAAGCAGATTAAGAAAATTAGTTCTTAAAAACATGAACAGACTTCAGGGGTGAGATCTTAGTACCATGGAACATTCCGAGCAGCATATTTCGCCCGAGGAAGTGGAGGGGTGAGAGGGTTATTTAAAAATTTTACCCTCAAGTTTCTCATAATTTCGTTTAACACACTCGGTGTTTTTCCATAATTGGACGAATGAAAATAATACGTAGGTAAACGACTTAAGGAGCTCATAATCTATTTCAAATATCTAGTTTTGGCCTTTTATATATTTTAAATCTCAAATTGGTTCCTCAATAATAAGAGAGTGTCAAATTTTCATCAAATCTATTTCTACCATTAAAATTGATGAATCTAAGTGCTAAATTTGATTGATATACTGAAACATCAAAATTTAACATTAGTATTACCATTCTAAAAGGTTCATCCCAACCTTTTGCGCATTTAACCCAACATTTCACCATTAGTGCACTTCACCTTCAGATTACACCACTAGACTACATGACCTTTAACATGAATTGCGAGTTCGAGACATTGGCTTTCACCTCCAAACACAATTTTTTCTGACAATTTTCAGAGCGTTTGAATACAACATTAAGGAACATTAACTCTCTTCGACATCTCATTAATCACAATGACCTTTCCTTAGAAGTAATTGGGTTGTAGTTTTGCACTATTATCAACTCTTTCAGTAGTACAGAAAAGTAATTGTTACGTTTTTCGTAAACATATTTTTTGTTATGTTTTTCCGTAAACACATTTTTTAATCACTTTTTTATTTTACATATATTAAATTATTATAGTAATTTTTTTATAAAAAAATTCAAAAAAATACAATCTGAATGGGAAAAAAAAAACAGTCTCACAAGCACCACCCCTCTGCTCTGTTTGTCTCCCACCCGCTGGGTTTAGGGTTTTAGAACTTGGACAATATACCACCATTTCTCGCTTTCCCCCTCTCCATTTTCTCCTGTTCTCTCTCCCGACCAGGTACATTTTTTCTTCCTATCTAATTAAAAAAAAAACTCTGACTTTAACTTCTATGTAAGTTACAGCATTATTTCTTTCTTTCTACCACTCTTTATCTTTTTTCCCGGTAATGGCAAGAGGCCCTGCAAGGAACCTCCTTTATCTGTATTCCTCTAGAGACAATTTCACCAAGGTTAGAGCTTTTCTTTTTCCCAATAGATTCCATCGGGCTGATTCGCCAAACCCATCAAATTCCCATCCTTTCCTCACCCCTGATTCAAAATTCTGTATCCCACCTCAATTCTCCCCATCGCACTTTACACAATCACTTAATTATAGGTGTTTAAATTTCCAAAGACACCCTTTCTCGACATTAGTAGAAAATGGAACCCCAAATTTGAATTCAGCACCTGCTCTTGAATCAGAAGTTACAGAAGTAGATAGTATTAGTGATATAGGTTTGGATGAAAATGGACCTGGAAATGATAATTTAGAGCCTGAGAAAAGATTGAACTTTGCTCAGATAGATAGCCGGGATCCGGTAGAAATTTATAAAGAGCTTAGAGATGCTTCTAAAAGTGATAAGCAGAGTAGGAGTGATTGGGATCTGTTAATTGAGGTTTTCAGAGGTTTTGCAAAATCTGGTTGGGCTTCTAACCAGGCTTTAGCTGTGTACATTGGTGCATCTTTTTTTCCTACAGCCGCCCATAAATTTCGTAATTTTTTTTTTAAGAAGTGCAAGATTGATATAGTGAAGTACTTGGTTTTCCTTGGCCCTGGTATTGAGGCTGAGAAGTTTTTGTTTCCAATTTTTGTTGAGTTTTGTTTAGAAGAGTTTCCTGATGAAATTAAGAGGTTTAGGAGTATGGTTGAATCAGCTGATTTGACGAAGCCTCATACTTGGTTTCCATTTGCTAGGGCAATGAAAAGGAAAATTGTATATCACTGTGGTCCGACTAATAGTGGGAAAACGTATAATGCTTTGCAGAGGTTTATGGAAGCAAAAAAGGGTATTTATTGCAGTCCTCTCAGGTTGTTGGCTATGGAAGTTTTTGATAAGGTGAATGCATTAGGGGTTTACTGTAGTCTCTTAACTGGGCAAGAGAAAAAATTTGTCCCATTTTCAAGTCATGTTGCTTGTACTGTTGAGATGGTGTCGGTTGATGAGTTGTATGAGGTGGCCGTGATTGATGAGATACAAATGATGGCAGATCCATCTAGAGGTTATGCATGGACGAGGGCTTTGCTTGGATTGAAGGCTGATGAGATACATTTATGTGGCGATCCAAGTGTTTTAAACATTGTTAGAAAGATTTGCTCTGAGACTGGGGACGAGTTGGTTCAACAACGTTATGACAGGTTTAAGCCACTGGTTGTTGAGGCGAAGACCCTTTTGGGAGACTTGAAAAATGTGAAATCTGGGGATTGTATTGTTGCATTTTCCAGGAGAGAGATTTTTGAAGTGAAATTAGCAATTGAGAAGTACACAAAACACCGTTGCTGTGTCATATATGGTGCGCTGCCACCAGAGACCCGTAGACAGCAAGCCAACTTGTTTAATGATGACAATAATGAATATGACATCTTGGTCGCAAGTGATGCTGTGGGAATGGGTTTGAATCTTCATATTAGAAGGGTTGTGTTCTATAGTCTCTCAAAGTACAATGGTGATAAGACCGTTCCAGTTCCAGCTTCCCAGGTGAAGCAGATTGCTGGAAGAGCTGGCCGAAGAGGGAGTCGCTACCCTGAGGGACTAACTACCACTTTGCACCTTGAAGATTTGGACTACTTGATTGAGTGCTTGAAGAAGTCATTTGACGAAGTTAAGAAAGTTGGTCTCTTTCCTTTCTTTGAACAGGTAGAGCTATTTGCTGGCCAATTTCCAGATGTTACTTTTGCACAGCTACTTGAAAAGTTCGCCGAAAATTGCAGGTTAGATGGGTCTTACTTTCTGTGCCACCATCACCATATAAAGAAAATTGCAAATATGTTAGAGGAGGTCCAAGGGCTATCTCTGGAAGATCGTTTCAATTTTTGCTTTGCCCCTGTTAATATTAGAGATCCAAAAGCAATGTACCATCTTCTGAGGTTTGCGTCATCATATGCACATAAGCTCCCTGTCAATATTGCAATGGGCATGCCAAAATGTACTGCTCGTAATGATTCAGAGCTCTTGGACCTTGAGACTAAGCATCAAGTATTGTCCATGTATTTGTGGTTGTCTAACCATTTTGAAGGGGAGAAATTTCCCTATGTCAAGAAGGTTGAGGCAATGGCGGTAGACATTGCTGAACTTCTTGGTGAATCATTGACCAAAGCTAACTGGAAACCAGAATCAAGAAATCCAGGAAAACCAAGACAACAAGAGAATGAAGGTGGTTATGAAAGGCCAAGGTCACTAATCAAATTGTATGAGCAGTAAGTCAAATGTGTTTAACTGTAACTTTCAGGCTCTTTTATCTGTTTTGTCTGTTTGATCTTGTTATCTTTGGGGATAGCAGAATTACCATTAACTTGTGTCTTTGTAATGATAGACTGCTATCACTGGATAGTTTGCAAGGGTATGTTGAAGTCTTAGATTTATGGGTGGAATTGTTCAAAATGCTTGCTTTACTTCAAATGAGTATCACATGCATGCAATGATTTTATTTCTTTTGGTTTCTTTTTCCCCCCGGGGGGGGGGGGGGGGTTGTTGGGGAGAGATGTCTGCCTATTAGGGATTAGTCTCTTAATTAATTGTTATGTGAAAAAAAAGTGGTAAGATGTAAACATTTAAAATTTGTTGAAGTTTTGACCCAAAAAAAAATTGTTTAAGTTCCGTATTTGTTAATTTTTGCCCATTTGTTGTTTGTTTTGATTGCCAAATGCCAAGATTTTTTCCAATAGCATATGAAAAAAACTTTCTAGGGGCATGTCTCTTTCACCAAACTGGCAAATTGTTGATCTGCATTGATGGGGAATGGGGCAGGTACGGTTGGCTTAGGTCCAGTCAGGTACGGTTGGTGTACTGCATGTATAATGTGATTGTATGCTTACAGGGACAGGTGTATTTTATGCTTTGAAATGGTGTACATGAATAAAATTTGAGTACAATAAAGTTATGTAAGAGTACACGATATAGTGTAGACAGTACAACAATTGTACAAAATCTCCAACCATAAGTGCCCCTAGTCCGCATTGATAAGCTGAAATGATTGAGCAATTAAGGTAGGCTACTCATCTAATGTGTATTTGCAGCTGTAGAAATGTTTAATTAAGAGGGATTGGCCTGGTCAAGGGACAAGATTAATATTTGTGGCGGGAATTTATGGTGAGAGTGGTAAAATCAACAAGATTAATGTTAGTGGCAAAATGTTATGGTGAGACTTTAACTAGATTGTGAGAAATTGAAAAGAGTGCAAGATCATTTTGGTATCTTGTGCAAGTCAGTAAAAGGACTATGGCGTGCAAACTTGAGATAATTGCTCGCACTGCTTAGAGGCTGATGTTGCTTTTCACATTGTTCTTTTGTAGTATCAAGTATCAAATATACATGTGAAAGAGTTTTGGCGTTTAGTTGATATTTGGCATGTGCTGTTTTGTGTCAAGAATATTGATAAAGAGGAAAGGTTTCCAGTGCTTTATGTGAGGGTCATATAGAATTCTGTTATGTCGTAGCGATGTTTCAAGCCAAGGTAAAGTACTCCATACTGTGATTAGCAATTTGGTTCCCTGGTGCATTGTATTTGATTTTAAAGATCCTGTTAAAGCTTTCTTTTGCTGTGTCTTTTGGTACTACAATTTCTTTCTAGTTACAGAAGTAGTGAACTTGACATTACAGCATTTATCTATCCCACGTTGCAGGAAAAGGCAGGAAGGCTTCTCAGCTGGACAGAAACTAGAAAAGGTGACAGCCTAATGCTCCTTAAGGTACAGAAAATCATAGTAGTAGTATATCTGCAGCTTTTGTGCTGCTTGGTCTGCCACTTGCTCGAAGTTACATGCTTTGAGGATCCAATTAGCTTTTCGTTGGAGGAAAAATCTAGATTTTATCAGACGTTTACGCGATGCTACTTTCTTTGTGCATCATCCTAGCTAATTGCATATGTCATCCTTGTTTTAGCAGAATAATGCACACCTAGCCTTAATTTACAGTACATAAGAGTGGACTGGAAGCTTTTTACGTGGGATGCAATGGATGGGGAAACGTTCACAATGATCAGCCTATCAGGCCAATGTCAAGTTCAGCCAGCAAACTACCCTTGAAGATGGTGCACGGTTGGCTTAAGAAATTATGCTAGTACTATTGCAACCTTGCATAAATCGTGGCTGCAAGCTTCTGGCAGAAATTATTGGGCTTGCCTCTGTAACATGGGGTGATTGCATGAAATATTCTCCAAAAGCGTTTGGTGAGTTGCAAATATTCTGTTCCAGCATAATATGTCTCATCCAGATGTGTCATTGTACAAGTAATTATTGTTTCGATCAAGTATAACTTACATATTAGCGGCAGTATGAATACTGGAAATTATGATCAAGAGTTTCAACCTCAGCTGAATTCGATTTTAAGGGGTAAAACACCAGTATGATGTTGCTTAGTCATTTACAACCTCGGCCGCTGCTAACGAGCTTCTTCTTTTCAGTTGATACCAGGCATCCAATAATAAAAACAATACAAAATGATTGGCAAGAAAAGAAAATCAATATGCCCGCCACCATTTCTGACATTTATAACTAACAATGAGGTCAAGCTCATAATTATTGCAATGACATGACAAAAGCACACAGCTTAAATGCTGCCAAAACCAGTCATTCTTCCTCAACCTACAACGGGGATGAGCAAGAAAGCCACCATGACAAGCGAAAGCATTTAGATGATAACATTTACCATTACGAAAGAGTAAAAATTTAATGCCATTGCAACTGTAGAATCCATGTCAGATGATTTCCAGCACTCTCGATTGAGATTTTACTTCCTTTATCATTGTATGTTGACAACCTTAGCCGCACGACTGAAAAATACAAAAATATCGTGGAGCCAAAAATATAAACCAAGGCCAGTGTAACTTTGGATTCACAATATGCTGGATGCTGATTAAAATTACAGTAAGGTACAAAAGATTGCCAAAGCTGGTTTGCCATTTATGAGAAAATTCCGCTACGGCATTCTAGTTCATTCTTTTTCCTTGATCCCCTCTATTTCCTTGACGAACAAAGAATCCTAGATGGCGTAAATTTAGGATACAGAAGCCAAACAGCAAAACGTGAACTGACACCTTTATTTCAAGTCCATCGCTTTCCAGAGCTCATTTCTTCAACAATGATGCGCTGCATTGAGCCATTACCTTGGAAGCCCTAGTGATTGAATCAGTCATGTAAAAATTCTCCACTGCTGTTCCAAATGGAACAGTGCTCATCTCCTGGCGTGACTCAGGCTTCAAAGAATAAGAAAATATTGCAGGTTGTCTCTCATCAGTATTCAGTAGATTTGGTGCTACAGTCCTCATCCGAGATCTGATAGCAGTGAGGGAATCATAGGGTAGACATGCGCCTGCCACCTCAGACAATGCTCTAATTATTTTCCAATCATCCCTAGCATCACCTACAGTGGGTACTGCTGGTACAGTAGTTTGAGCACACCCTTCTGTATTAACATATGTGCCCTCTTTCTCAGAAAAGGCTGATGATGGAAGAATTATGTTTGCACGATATACACCACGATCTCCATGGTGTCCTTGGTAAACCACAAAGGCATCCTCGGGAATTTTCTCCAAGTTCACATCGTCAGCACCCATCAAATAAATAAATTTGGAAGATTCAATGCTATTACCAGATTCTGGAACAAGTCCAAGATCAAGAGCTGCAGCTTGAGCAGCATTTAATAGCAACACATTAAGCCCGTTCCAATCGGGTCTAACAGCCTTTGCACTTTCTGCAATAGTCTCAACAACCGAGAAAATTGCATCCTTGTCATTCCTCTCAAAAACCCCAGCACCAACAATGATGCAAGGGTTCTTGGCATTTATCAATGTTGAAGAGAAAGGATGGCGACCATCCGCAATTTCTTTAAGTGTTTGAGGACCTGTACCAAGATGTTCATGATCATAGTTTAAGTCTGTTGCAGGACCAACATAGCCCACCTTAGCTTGGGCAGCTCGAACAGTTTTCCGAATTCTGGCATTCACCATAGCAGCTTCAACCCTTGGCTGAGAACAACATAAACAATAAGCATTGGTTACAAAGCCAAAAAATATGCATATGGGATGGCAAAGAAAAGAACATGACATGTCAGACAGCTATTAAAATCCATGTTAAAAAAATGCCAGTTATTACGACAATCAGAGAGAAAAACCTTCAACTGCAGCTCAAAATGCATTACAACTGAATAATCTTACAAGATTCAAAAGACATGCATAAGGTCATCAATAAGCAGCAAAACAGCAGTCCCATTAAAAAAAAAAAAAAAAAAAAAAAAGATCCATTCATATGAGAGAATTCATGACATCAGAAGTCAAGAAAATCTTTGAAAGACGTATGCTCAGCTGGCTGCATAAAATTCTTGTTTAAAATAAGAGTACAGATAAAGGAAAGTAAGAGGCTTCAGGGTGCAGTAAGTGTTTAATTTTATATTGCAATTATAGTATACTCTTAAATTGCTACTGAAAATTACATGAGAAACATTAAGAGTAAAATTTTGGTTCTCAATAGTGGTCTAAAAGGGGATTAGACAAAAATAAATGTGCTCCAGCATTTGAGGCAGATGTAACCTCCCTAAACTTCGGTTAATGACAACCCAAAAAAAACAAAGTTTTCAAAAGCAGTCATCAATCTTCCATAAGTCTTCATTTATCAAATAACCAGCATTGATAAGGTTCTCTACAGGAACAAAATTATTTACATAATTCCAGACTGACCTTTCTATCTGATCAAGCAATAATTAACATCTGAGGTGCTCATGATCATCTCTTAATAAAATATTTTCTTGTTCTTGGGAAGAGGAAGATCATACAGACAGCCCCCACAAACACATGCAGATATGCGTATCATGTAAATTCTTTACAGATTACCCACATAGCTAAGTAACTTACGTGATGTTAAGTGCACATGCATTAACAGCTGAAGAACATTACCTGAGTACCAACCAAGAGAAAAACATCTGCCTTCTCCAAGCCACTGATGCTAGTGTTCATAATGTAACCAGAGCGGATGTCAGCATTTGGACTTGGGCCATTACCCTCACACCAAACATTATTTGACCCCATTTTGTTTAAGAAATCCTTCAATGCCATCATGGATTCTGCATCAGACAGCTTACCAGCAACTCCAACAATTTCACTGGGCTTGACTTGGTGGATGACCTCAGCAACCACGGCAAGAGCATCACGCCAACTCACTGCCTTGAAGCGTCCATCTGGACCGCGAATCATCGGGTCATTTAACCTCTGTCTCTTTAGTCCATCATAAAAGAAACGTGTTTTGTCTGATATCCATTCTTCATTGATATCCTATATGAGAAAATGAAGCACAGGGTAGTCAAACCTATGACTAGTTGCAGATATGACCAAAAGCATCATAACAAGGCTAATTTAAAGTACCAGTACCTCATTTAATCGTGGCAAAATACGCATAACCTCTGGGCCTCTGCTATCAATCCGAATGTTTGAACCAACAGCATCTGTAACATCAATGCTTTCCGTTCCCTTTAATTCCCAATTTCGAGCTTTAAAGGCAAAAGGTTTTGAGGTTAGAGCACCGACAGGACAAATATCAATTACATTTCCTGAAAGTTCACTTGTCATGAGTCTTTCCACATAAGTTCCAATTTCTTCCCCACTGCCACGACCCAACATGCCAAGATCCTGAACCCCAGCTATTTCAGTCGCAAATCTTACACACCTGTTTATGAGCATTGAACATGTTAAAGGACAATTCAAGCCACATGACGAAATAGGTAAAAACAGTGCAATGCAATATGGAATTATTCAGCATTCGTCTAAAAAAAAAATTCAATACATCTTAAACTTCAAAAGTCATTTCTAAGAATTAGTTTGGCACTAGGGAGAAAAGATGACACCTCCATTTCCCAAAGTTCATCCGTCTATTGGCATCTGTCCTCAAGCTCACAAGTATTCTCAGCTTAGACTATCTAAGAATCCAGTTAATAACAAAAAGAATATATATTGAATGAATTCTAAAATAGACAATGAAAGAAAAGCAGAATGAACAAACTGCTATTCCTCAGCAAGAAACAATGGCACCAGCTCAGAGATGTTAAATCCTACCACATGAGCATTAAGATCAAAACAAGCACTACATACAAATCAATGAGAACACATCTATCTGTTACTTTTTTTTTTTTTTAAAAGAACAGAGATACATTTTGGTTGCCAAATGACAGCAAGTTGGTTGTTCAATAGTAACTGCAGACTTATTTATTGTGATGCCACCATTGTAAGTAATTTACACAATTTTTGTCTGTCCAATTGCAATTATGTTCTATTGTTATCTTGTTATGCAAAAAGTCATCTGACTGAGAATATTATAGGATCTGCCATAACTAGACAGAGTGCTACTTATGGCATTGTCAAGTTAGACATAGGGTTTGTTTGATAACATACAAAAGTGCTTAAACTGAACCTTTTCAGATGTTTTGAGTGTTTGATAAATGAAAATCCATCTGCTGAACTTGTTAAGCAGTGCTGAACTTGTGTGTAATTTTTTTAGTACAAGAAGCTTAACTGAATGCTTAATTCTGATAAGAATCAATAAAATTACTTTAACTACCTTATCTTATCTACCAAATCTACCGTTGTTTGTTAATTATGTTCAAAATTCTTATCTAATTAAATAACCTAATATTCTCTATCTAACGATTTCTCCCTTTTTAATGACTTTTACATTTTTTCCATACTCCTCATATAATATATTTCATCTTTTATATTAATTTGATTTAAAAATAAATACTGTCATTTTCATACCTAACAATTTTAAATTAATTAAATCATAGGTTCTATTTCTTTTTTGAATGAACAGATATAAGGGCAAAATTATCAAATTAAACTTATTAAGCATTCAGTTATTAATATTTATCAAACAGTATAAATAAGTTTAGCATTAAAATTCAAACATTCATATATTTCTTTTCAATGCTTAAAATTCAGCAAATTAATTCTTTCAGTATTCAAATTTCAGAATTCAGAATTCAGATTCAGTTTTTATCAAATGGAATCATAGTCGTAGGACCTCTTGTCATAATCCAAGAATCACTAGAATACAATTGACATGGATTTGAAGGTGTGACAAGTTATCTAGATTCAATGTGCCATGGACAAACATACAGTCTCTTGTGCATACCTTGTACATTGAATGCACCTAGTCATGACAGTCTTGACCAATGGACCCAGATTCTTATCAACCACAGACCTCTTTGTTTCAGTAAAACGACCCCGGTCAGAACCAAAAGCCATAGACTGATCCTGGAGATCACATTCCCCACCTTGATCACAAATTGGGCAATCCAACGGATGATTCATCAGCAAAAATTCCATAACTCCTTCTCGTGCCTTCTTGGCAAGAGGTGTGTCTGTCTTAATCTTCATCCCTGCAAAAACATCATCAAAATCAATACGCAACCAACAAGCAACCAAACAAAATGTTTTTTTCCCCTCTTCTTTGTCCCTGGCAACTGCCGAAGAAAATTTAATCACAGCTAAAAAGTATAACTCTCCATAACAGAATCATCCATAGCTCAAAATTAAGCAATTAGTTTCTCAAGAATGCAACATCCAGCTCAAGCTCAACGAAAGCAAACAACTTTTTCTTTTTCTTTTCTTAAATTATAAAGCACCAATCCTCACACATTAACATTAAACCCTAAAGTCCACAATTTTCTCATATTAAGTAGCGAGAAACCTAAATTTTTCGTTCGTAATAAATCCATTTTAGCAATAAAATCACCAAAAAATTAATTCAATTATCAACTAGTTTAGTTTACCAGGAAGAGCAGGCATGGCGCAAGAGGCGACAGGCTTGGGGGACTTTTCGACTTCAACGAGGCACATACGGCAATTTCCGGCAATAGAGAGGCGGCTATGGTAGCAAAAACGAGGAATGTCGACGCCGGCGATCTCGCAGGCCTGAAGGACAGTCATACCCTTAGGGATTTTAACAGGATATCCATCTACGAAGACTTCGATAGCGTCTTCCGGGTTGGGGAAGTGGACTCGGGCCCCGCCGACGGGAGTTCTCTTCGGAAGATCCGGCGGGGGAGAATCCGGCTGGGCTTGGGCTGCTTCGGCATTTTGGAGCTCACTAGTGGAGACGATGGAGCGGCGGAGAAGAGGAGTGAAGATTCCTGGCCGGAGTTTTCCGGATCGCAGGAGAGTCCGGGAGGAGAGTAAACCCAGCCCCATTTTCTGGGTTTTATTGCTATCTCAGATGGACAGGATCACAATGAAATGCGTAGTTTTTCGTTTCTCTTCTTTGCTGAAATTGAGCTGAGAAAGACTGTGGAATGATTCTGAGGCGCGTGGTTTCTCTGTATAACTAACACGCAGCAGTTGGTGGGGGAACCCGGGTCGGTTAATAACCGACTTGGTTATCAAACCATAGGTTGATGGACCATGTGATATTCCGAGCTTTAATAGTTGGGCTTCTCTTCTTGAGAAGGTTCTCTTTTATGACGTCGCTCCAGACTTCTCAAATTTAAAAAAAAAAAAAAAAAAAAAAGAAGCCTCCAGTTGAGAATTGGAGATTGGGGGCAGAAAAAAAAAAAGGAATCTTCTCTCGTAGATTATCAGAGATTTTCTAGAGATATTGAATTTCATCCGCTTAAACTCATGCTAATTTTTTTTTACCAAACCAAATAAATACACTACTGCAATCTCTAAATTTAAGAACAAGAAATATAGGCTGCGTTTGAATTATAAATTTTTTAAAAACAAGAAGCACTATGCTTCTTGTCTCATACTTTAAAGGGGCTCTTTCTAACCATTGGACCAAAGGCCAATGGTTCTATACTAAGATAAAGGGGTAAATCCAAAGAGATCAATGAGAAATTCAGAGGGAACTAGAAAGGCACTCACCGGTAAAATTTCTAAAAAATCCTGAACAAGAATCCTAATTTACTTGGTTTTGGTAATTTACAGGAAATTTCCAAGAAATCCTGGTCAATGGTTTGCTAATTTACTTGGTTTTGAATCCTTTGATACAATCTCACCTTATCAAGTCTGACAGATTCGATTATTTGATAGCTCATGAAAGGGAGCACATTCTCAGTTCAGTGTGGATCTCGTTACTGTTTTGAGGACCTATAATAGGCTACTCAACTGCAAGCAAAGATCAGGAGATGGACCAATCATGGAAGGAAGCAATCCCAGTTAAAGCAGGAAGTATTTCTGCATGATTTAGGTCAGACGCCGCCCGCTACGGAGGTTAACCATTTCTTTCTTAGTTGAATTTGATAAGCCTCAGCTGCATTATGAGCTGAATTTGATGGGAACAGCCACGTACTTGGAAATTTATGCAGATATCAAAGATATCTTGTATACAGGATCAAAACGACATCAAAAGACACTGAATTGAGAGAATATACCAAAGGCCACAATATGCAAGTCAGCTTTACTAAATGCCATTTACCCAAAAGGGTAAAAAAGGATGCAGCCTGACCACAAAAAAATATTGCTACATCCAGGCTAATAAACGACTGCAGTCTTTCAGTTAGCTATGCAAGTATTTGTAATAAAATTTTGAAGTCTAGCTAGATCATCCAGGTAGCAGCGAATCCAAGCCTCACGTTCCATCCAGGAAGCGTGTTGACTGTAAATATCCTATAACAAGGCAATTGATGTCAATCCCGCTTTAGGGCCTTCCTGATGACAGATCTAGTAATAACTATCGCAATGTATGCTGCAACTGTAACAGCAATACCCAAGAGTAGAATGAGGCGATCATAAGAAGCGTGTTGAACCGAGTAAACACGAAGTGTAATAGTATCCCAGTTGCTCTCTGTCCAGACTGGGTCAGCAGCTCCCATGATGTCGGAAGAATTAGTTGGCAGCAGCTTCCACATATCAGATTCAAATTTCAATCTTGTTGAGTAAGCTGGTACATACCTGAGATGGAAACAGATTATTAGAACATCTGAATATACAAAAAATTTTGTTGCAACCACTGGATATAAGCAAGCAACCTTGGTGTGCCCTTGCAGATGAATATTCAAAGTAACGTGTTATTAATGACGGCTCATAGAGCACAATATTGAAAGTGGAAACGTCACCATCTCAACATTTATGATCACCTATACTCTGGTGCTTCAAATAATGCAAGTCAAAAAATCACATGATGCAAATTAACATGGTACAAAGGACAACAGGTGAAAACAAATGACATCCTCCTGTTTTAACCTTCAAATCTCAAAAGTCTAGTCATAATTTTATAAATTAAGGAAGGTGCTTCATTCCTTTCTACTTGCAATTACATGTTAGGCAACGACATGCTCTTCAAACACTCCTGTACTGCATTTCTGACAAACAATGCTACCATATAAAAGGAGAATAAGAGTCAAAAATATCTGATACAAAACTGATGATAGAACAATGTGGAGCTTAAATGAGTTACATATATATATATGATGAAGATGAATGCAACAAATGTATTATACGCCTGGATAGACAGTAAAAGGCTGCCTTAGGGCACAGATTTTATCAGCAAAGATTTGCAAAAAATCCTCTAGGGTGCCATAAAATGCAATTCAATCAACATCAGAATGTATGGCATTACTGTGAATTACAAACATAAGTTTGCAAACTGAATGATACCTGGTGGAGGAGACAACACATACACCTTTACCATCAGTTTCCCCTCGGATGCACAGTTCACCGGTGCCACTGCAATGTTTTGGGCAAGTAGCACTTCTATTTTCTGTTGGGACAGAGGTTTTGTCTGCTAAGAAATTCCATAGAAACCTCGACACATCCCCTACATAACCAGGATAAGGAGAAGATGATGGTTCTCCCTGTATAACACCAACATAGTGGCTTGGGCATGCAGCAGATGGAGAAATATATTGGTTCACTAGGTCACATGATAGGCCTGGTTCACAGTCTAACAGGCAACCAAGGAGTTCATCAATGAAAGATATATTCACAGAAATAGCAGTCAGAACGGAATCATTTATTTCGTTCTTTTCACTAGCAAGGATGTACAGGCTTCTGGCAACAAGGGAGGAAGCTGCGGCTATTGCTGAGGCGTTTATGTTAGCTGCATTACATCACGTTGAATGGGATCATTCCAAACAGCTTTGCAGCATTGCAGATAGATCAATCAGGAAAATAATAGGAATCTAACAAGTTAAATCAGCTCACATAGATTGTCCAGATGACTATGGTAGAATTTGTTTGTAAAGGCAGTATCAAAATCTTCTAAAACAATCCCTGAAGAATCTGGATTCTGTATGCAGAGAGCACAACAAAAACAACAATTAATTTGGCAGATCTTGATACTGATTAGCTACGCAACATTTTTCACTCTATTGAAGTTAAGGCACAAAAAGGGCACACGTCAGTGAATTTTGATGACCAGACCTAGAGAACTGCTAGCTGTTTGCATAATTGAACGACAGTACACTTCTAGCCACTCAGATGATTCATCCAACGGATGACAAATAATCGAGAGAATATACCATGTCGGGGATAAAAATGTAATCAGTGTGATAGAAAGAATGGCATTGCTAATCAGTTTTCCTTTTCCATTTGACATTTTATGTGCTTCTCGTTCCTTTTTAGTTTGGCTTTTTGGTTTTTAAACTTTCTTTGCTACCTTGACTCACTCCCTTCCCGTCTTCCATGTGGTGTTGTGGTTGTGCAAGGTACAGATGAAATTGATCAAATTAAGAATTCATATAGTAAGAGAAATACTCTAAAATCCTATTACAACAGCCAAACACCAACCTTCCTCAGAAACATCATCAATGAGGAGGGTGGTATCCCAGGATTTGATTTACTGGCTACTGAGATCTTCACATTCTCAGTTTTAAGAGAATCTTGAGCACGTTTTAAAGCATCCAATGTCTGATTTGAGATTGATGCAGCCTGCCAATAAACATCAGAAGATTAAACCAATTTAAGATTCCCAAAAAATTCTTGCACTACAAAAAAGTATAAAGTTCTTGCATTGGTTAAATATAATTCTTTCAGAGATTTTGCCTCTTGCAGTTCAAAGATATCACGATCTAGCAAAGAACCAATTAGGACTTGGAATCACCTTACCAAAATTTATAATAAATTCACAGAATAAGTTCAGTAAGAAGAACCCAGTTGAATTATATAAAGAAACCACAGTATCATATAGATAAAGATATAAAGTATCACAATCTAGCAAAGAAACCAATTAGGACTTGGAATCACCTTACCAAAATTTATAATAAATTCACAGAATAAGTTCAGTAAGAAGAACCCAGTTGAATTATATAAAGAAACCACAGTATCATATAGATAAAGATATAAAGTAGTTTATCATACTGACATTGCAACTAGTCAACTTAACATTAGTAATCCATTATATCCCTCTTGTACAATGCGAATAACATTGAAAGAAATCCTAAATCCCATCATAAGAATGCATGTGGGATCTTCTTCCTTGGCAGTAATAAAACATATAACTCAAATAACACAGGTCTGAAGAGCTTAAGGTACATCCAAATATGCAGTTAAAAATCTGTTTTATCGAGTAGAAATAAGATTTTTTTACCACCACAAAATTCAGTATTATTCCTCATTGTCATCCAGACAAGTTTTTTTTTTTTTTTTTTCCAAACAGAACATGGGAACTACCACTTTAACCCAGAGACAGATGATGCAGAGCAGACAGAGATTTATCATCGAGTCAAAAGCAGTCAGATAGACTCCATATGCAAATTTGACCAGAAACAAAAGTGCATTTGGATGAAAGGGTAAGTACCACCCTACCTCTGTTGTATGAACAAAAAACTTCTTGACACCCTGGTCAAAGCTTTTTCCAACAGATCCAATTTCCAATACCTGGATAAAAGATATATCACATTCTGAATATCAGTATCATCTCCAGCCAAAAACTATTTTTGTCCCATTTTTTGGAAAAGATAAGCAGCAAACATTTTAACAATCGATGTCGGTGCAGCAAACATTATGTTCAAACTAACCAAACCATGTTGTTTATACAAGCTTTCGGTGCAGCATGATAGGACATAGCATTACACGAAAATCTGTATGAAAGAGTCGAGGGCTTGTGACAAATGAAGATACTAATTTCTGAAAAAAATTCAGGAGCTTAATCAAGAAAAATAACAATTTTGCAATCTGCAATGCAACAGTTTGACATGACAAGACTCCATAATTAGCATCAAAGGCATGACATAGAACTCATAAACAGCACTCACATTTTCCTCCTACAGTTTAAGAAAAATTGAGCACTCCAGTCATAGAAGGTACCAGTATCTATATCCAAATTTACAGATGATTGACCAGATGTATCGGTAATACCGTTTCTATCAATGTGAAGTCAAGGCCACTGACAGCGTCTGAATGTTGATCAAGCTCAAGAAGAAATCTCCGGCTACCCAGGAATCCCCACGCTTCTCCAGTGAAAACTACAAAGACAAGCTGCAACACAGAAAAATGTCTAAAAATTTCAAGTGGACAAGGAAAAAAATTATGAACATACATATTATGCATCTCATGCAGAATAAGGAAGAAAAATGGAACATATGAACGAATTCATCAGAAAATTTTAATATAAGTACTTCATCTAAACAAGTTTCATGCAGTAATGACCTGTTTACTCAGATGCAAGCCATTAAGATGTGAAAGAGCATCAACTGCACCCAGCAAGGCAATCAACCCCTGCAAAATAGTTTGAAAAAAAGTTTGCATTATTTTCATTGTGTTAGAAGATCACATAAAAGAAATCAGTTGTAGAAACAAGAAGTTATAAATTAAAATAAAATTAAAAAAAAAAAAAGAATTAACTCACAGATATAGGTGAATCTGCACCAAGGCTTTTGTCACGGAAAAAGGAAGCGGAATCCATAGATGTCACTGCTAATATGATTGGCTTTGACTTTTGGGAAGTTGAAGTGTTTATTGGTGGAAGTGCTGACCAGACACTGCCCTTCAAATTGAAGACATATGAAGTGAAAGAATAAAGAAATAGGCCTTCGGAAAGAATTCATGATATATGTACAATAAGAGAGTTAGCTCATAACAAGTCCAGTTTTTGTGTGTCTAACAAGTAACAGCACCTGTGTTTTTGTGCTTGATCCCAAATGTGGTTACTTAGCAGACTAACCTTTTTCAGAGGATTAAATTACAGAAAATACGGCAAAGGATGAAAAGAAAAATGCACAGAGAATCAACTGAGCTTTCTTCACCTATACTGTATGACCCAATGTTTTCGTATGAGATATAACATCCCACTTTTAAGGAGATACCACAAACTGACAGAACAATCTCATCTAATGTGTCCATCATAAATTTGAGCAAGTCAAATTTATTAAGTAAGAATGAACTATATGGCTAAATATTTGGAAGTAGTGAATAAAATGAACCTGATCGCCAATAAAAAAATTTAGCCCTAATCATAGTCAAAAGTACGTTGAGTATTCCTCAGACTACAAGGTGTGGCTTGGCTAGGAATTTACATCATCTCATTACGGCAAAAAGCACTCAGGGAGTAGTTAGATATATCACAACCTATACAACTAATATTGATAAATTATATCTTGAAATGCCATGAATATTCCGTGAATGGACATCATACTCGATAACAAGCAAATGACTTAACCTACATAAATGTTTTCCAGATCTTACAGTTCAAATGATCGATAACCATAAGGTTAAGTGTTTGTGGCAAATTGTAATGGCCTCATGGACACTACAAACATGAACTGATTAAAGCACATGCTTTGGTAAAAATGGGAAGACAAAGGTAGAGAAAACAAGTCAACATAACTTCTGTAATACAAAAGATATTGAAAACTAAAAGTTCCCACGAGATTGCACCTGTATCCACCCAATGGAAGGCAAGTTTCTTCTCTCAAACAAGACTCTGAATCATGAGTACCTGATTTTGTAGTCTAATTAAGCATTGAAAAACAACAAAAAACGTTACCTCAATCAGTAAGAAATTTTTAATAGTTGTGTAGATTCTCCCTATTTAGTAGTAAAGTTCATTGTAATCTAAGCACCACAATCAGTTATTACCTGCATCACCAGGCCAAATTCAGCTACATCTGATGTATATGACTCCTTGCTTTTCTCATTCTTCGTCGCAGCCTGCAGGTAAGAAAATCAACATATAAGAAAATGGAGAATAAGATGAAGGTAAAAAAATACACAGTAACATAAACAAGAGAGAGGACCTTATGGTGGAACCTTTCTCACTATCCTATCTCTACCAATATCGCAAAGATACTTTAGCCCCACTATTATCATTTAAATCACAGAGATGATACCTGATATAGTGCTCAACCATTAAAATAAACTAGAGATAAACATGACTTTCATTAGAAAAATAGGAGGATGACATTGCGCTGAGATGCTTAGTGTCTTGACAATTTAAGTATACTTAGCACCTTAACAGCAGAAAAAGCTTTCTCAATACAAATTAGCCATAAAAGCAAATATAATATCAGGAAATGAATCTGTCAAAGAGCATATTACCTCCAGCAAGGCCAGTGTGCTATTCTCTGAGAGTAAGAATACAGGAAAATTATAAGCCTTCCACATTATTCCAGATCCCTGCAGGCGGCCATAGTTAGAGTAAGTTTCTCCAGGAATTCCTTAGTTTTAGAAATTCTAATTGTACAAGAAACTAATAAACATTAAGAGGAGCTACGAGAATCCAATTTCCATGATGAAACATGTTATATATCCCTAAGATACAACAGATTACCAACAAAAAGCATTGGAAGAATCAGCCATGTATGACATCAAACTTGAGCACAAACCAAATTAGCAAAAGATTGAAGTGAAGGAGAGTAACAAAACAAAAAAATATAAAACCTAATACAAGAAAAAAAAAAGCAAAAAATTGAGTAGATTCTTGTGCAAATACTGGAAGATAGCATCCTGTCAGAAGTGTCTGCTTTTGGTCAATAACTGACTGCCATGCTGACATAACATGTGGGCTAGGGTATTTTATACAGGGGAAGAGGAAGAAAAAATTTACAGCAACAACTAACAAGTGAATTCCAAAAAAAAAGGAACAAGTAAAATCAAGGGAAAAAATAAGGAAAATAAGACAAATGTTTGATTTATGTAAATTTTATTGGGTCAATTTCAATAGCAACTTCATGTACGAGGGGACAAAATTTAGGTTTTGGAACCACAAGGTAGGAATGGTTCCAATCTCTTTACCACAGGAAGCATATTTACCCTTTACAGAAGTCTAGATCTGATTTAAATGTTATCTGAAGACATACACTTGGATTCCACTCAAAGTTTTTATTCTGATAGGGAGCAAACTCAGCCTCTGGAAACTTTAATTCTGGAGAAAATCCTGAAAAGGAATGAAAACATTGATAAAGTAGCTCTAAACAATAATGCTTAAATAGTCCCAGATAAATAACGCCAATGCTTTATACCCTTGAAATTGTTTCCACCCGGAGTTCCTGATTCAACTAATATACCAGCTACAAGGCTAGCAAAATTAGTGTCCTTTGATACTCTGAAACACAAAGAATAGAAGACATCAGTCACACGGATTTGATGTCGACCAGTTGTGCTTTTGATGATAAGCAGGCAGCCAAAAGCACTAGCATAGAACTATTCAAGTGAACCATACATTAAATTATACTGAACTAGGGGATTCCCCTGGAAGAAGATATAGGTAACGGGCAGACAATTCTAATTCTTCTAGTAATGAGACCATAATGGGAAGGCACAAGATGAGGCAGTCCTAGGCACCATTTTCTGATACAAGCTTACCACTTAAAAGTTACTCCACTGCAGGCCAAATCATTAGGTAGTCAGAAGAGCAACTCATTATTAAGCAATTGAGTAATCATTAAATGCATTTAGATGACTTTTGTGAAAAAGGAGCCATGACTTCGCAAAAGGAGATGCTGAAAAGTTAGACATACCCGGAAAAAGTATAACCAAACATTAGCCAAAAACAGCATAAGCGATCAGATTGCTGACAATGTTAGATGAGATGAGTTTCTTATCATGTCTAAACATGTCCAAAGAGTTGGCTAACCGCCATTCTCACTGGTATGCAGACAAAATTTTACCAGTTTTGTTTGACTTTTCATGTGGCATTAATTGTCGCATATGCTTTTGGTAGGAGCAGAAAGAAACATAAAGTTGTCCCAAGGTATGACTCATTACCAAGTCTAACACTAACAAACAGTACATCCACTCATTTATTTCTAGCCTCTGATTTTACTTTCCATGTTCCTCTTGAAAATAAATAGTTCCTTGTTTCAGCAAAACTTAATTATCAAGAACCACTTCCAGAACCTAATGCACCTAGTGTAAATTGAGACCAACCTTTTGCTAACAATTAAAATTAAATTTAGCATCTCAGTCCAGTTACATCACTAAATGATTAGTAATTTAAAGTGTCCAAGTAAGGATTTCAGTATATAGTTTATTATAAGGCCAAACTTGCAAAAATAGAAACAAACATGGAATCTGAAGCTTCAAATTTCAGATGCTCAAAAAAGTAAAGATTCAACTAATACATAAAGCCGTATCAAGCACAATACAATTCAAAATCTAGATTTTAAAAAAGTAAAAGAGTATTCAATCAAAAGGAAGAGTTACTCGATTATTCTTCTGAAATGGATATATAGAGTCATCAAATACATGCCTTGCCAATAAGCTGTCAAGTTCATCCAAGGAAACCAGTATTGCAGATGGTTCAACCAATTGATTCACATTCTTGAATTTAACCACTGGTGCAGCAACTTTTCCATGACCAGGATCTAAGCAAAGGAGCAGTAATTAAACATGGCAAAGTAGAATATCTTAACCAATTCAAAAAGAAGATAAGAAGTCCCACTTGAGCAACCAATCTCCCCTGAAAGGTTCAGCAGCCGTACACATGGATACCCATCAACAATTGTGTACATTGATTTTTCCAGATCAGGCACCGATTCAAATGAGTTCAACTCCCCTGAAGCTGCCCAAAATTACAATATCCAAATGAAAATGCTATTTAAGAGATATGTTCTTTGATAGCCAAAAGAAGAAACAACAGTGTCCAAATAAGATATGCTAAAGGATCAAAAGATATGCCTAGTGTGAGACACCAGCTAGGATCACAAAGCTGTTGGAGATTTGATTATGTAGTTTACACGAAGTTTCCTTTGTGATAAAAAATTAGGCTTTTCTGGACCTTAAATCTTGACTTTTCCCTTCAGCTGAATAATAACTAAGGTGATAAACAGTATGGTATTACTTTTGACATGTTCCCCAAATATAAGTACTATTTCCTGAACAGTAAACCTGTCTGCATTTATTTTCGATAAGCAGCTGCTATACTAGCATTTAAAAAATAATGGCTCTTGAAGTTTAATGTCCAACTAGAAAAGAATGATGTAAGTGGTAAGGGTTCAAGGAAGATTATGTACTAGAACCTAAACCATGAATCTCATGGTCGTTATTCGATGCAGATTCTATCTTCACACTAAGTAACATCTAAACTCATTCTGACTCAAATGCAGCAAGTCAGTTCCTTGCATTTTTTTCTCCCCTTCCTACAGTTTCCTTCTGTTATTGAACTATTTCCATATGCAAAGAAGTTCTAGATTTCAGGTATACAGAGAGGCCTTTGGAGTTATTCATGCATTGTTTATTTGCCTTGGAATTCGTCGGAAAGAAATTTATTAAGGTCTCCAGAAATCCTAACCCAACTAGAATCAAAATCTTAAACATGTGGTTGACTTATGTTTTCTTATCTATCAATCTTGAAGCTGAAAATCTGCCTATTCGAAGTCCTACTTACCCCTAAACAATACCCAAACTTGTGAGAAATGCACATACAATCTGAAAATTCCTCTTCAACGTCAGCAGTTCCATCGGAAAGCATTGGTGCCTAACATGCACAGCTTCACTTCACAGTCAGTCGCCCTAGCAGTCACTACAACTAGCAAGAAAGTCTTAATGGCTGCAAGCATAGCTTGTTCTGAAGCAAAATTGTTTTCACCTAGTTGGGGAAAGCAAGTTACTCGCAGCTTATTTAGTTAACAGCAGGCATAGTTTGTTCAGAAACAAAATAGACTTCACCTAGTTGGGAAACAAGCTACTCTCAGCTTATTTAGTTAATAGCGCATTCTTCCTTCAGAAATTATTTGCTCACGAACCTCATGGTACAATATGTCTTAGCTCCCAAGATCAATGCTTCAAAAATCCAATGATCCACCTCAAACACATCCCTTGGACTTGATTGAGACCGCACAGAAACTCAAACAGAAACTGCATTTTCGAATAACTTCAGCAACGCAATCGCGAATTAGCCTCTTCAGTACAATTTCCAGAAATAAATTATTGTCTCGTTTTTTTTCTTAATCCTCCATTTCGCATCCCATCAAATTAAACCTATATCTAAACAGTAAACACCCCAGGCTTCAATTATCCATTACCACAGCTCAGCGCGCGAAATATGCCAGCCAGAACAAGAGAAATTATGGATCATCACATTAATTTTTTTTTTTTTGCAGCAAAATTACACTAATTTCTAAAGATTACAACATAAGAAAAACAATTACAAAAAATGCAGGCTTCAAATGCGACGAAATGGTACATAAACAACAAACCTGATAAAGAGAAGCTAAGACGAGCGATGAAGCAGGAAATTAGGAACAAAAGCCTCGTGTCCATGGCGAAGGATCTTTTGTGCTCTTATTCGAATAATCTTCCTGGAGACTTTCGGAAAATTGAAGGCCTTGACGCTTGATTGAGCCCTAGGCCGCCATGGACATTGGACAAACTTCAGAGCAGTCAGCTCTTAGTCTCTCTTCTCTTGGTTCGCTATTTCCAATTTCCGTGAAGTGAAGCCTGGGTGCTGTGTTAGGGAGCGAGTATATACTCTGTTGCGCGGTTGACTAGTCAACTGATGGGAAAATGGCACGTGTTGGATGATTTCCAGCAAAACTTAATAATAAATAAAAAAAAATTGGTTATAAAAAAAAATTGGTTGCTCAATTGTGTTTTAATTTACCAAGTACTTTTTCTTTTTCTATTTTGGGTTGTATACAGTTAGTATTTACCAAAGTTATTTTGGGTTGTACATTTCAGTTTGGCTTTACTGGCCTTCCTTTTCTCTTGATCGGCATCAAGTTGTTTGGCATCAACAAGGCAAAAAAGATACACCACCTTCATGAATGAATGTCGATAAAAATTACTACAAGATTTCATTTTTCAATTCAATTACATAGCTCAATCTGCAGTAAAACAACGTATCAATGATTTCTCCTCGTACAGAATAATCAATATCCAAGAATTGAACTACTATTTCAACTTTGCAAGTAGATGCCGCAAAATATCTCGACCGACTGACTCCTCTGAAGAACTCTACTACATAGTACATGCGCGGATAAAGAAGCAAAGCTATTCTGATATCTTCTATACCTCCGAGTCACTTGAATGCCCTCTTTGCAATCATTAATCATGCGTTTGCCGACTGCCATAGCACCAGCAGATTGCCAATATCTCCTCAATGTGCGTGCAGTTGAACTACAAATACTCCCACAGAAGCTGGAAGCCTGGTATGTTTTCAAAAGCACTGCCACAAGAAGGGGAAACTGGAGCTTGTGCCAGTAAATGGCGTTCTACAAACCAAAATCTGATTCGGCTTGCTTCAGGACGGATGTCACCCTTGCAAAAAATTCTGGCTCTTCTTTCTGTATATCTTCGAGTGATCGCGATTCATGTTCATCAGCCTGGGAAGAAATTGTCAATCCAGTTCAACATGCATAATTCTATCACTACCTTCCCAGAAAAGCCAAGAACAGAAACAGGTTATGCTGCCAGGGCTTAATGATTAGGTCTATAACGAAAATTCCTACATCTTCAATGTAATTTATCCATTCCAGATTTCCCCCTGACAATTTACTGAAACGCTGATGATTGAAGTATTGAACTTGTCACTAGTGAAATTCCTAAGGGAGAAATGTGAATAGTCGTCAATCAAAGATGAAGGCAACACCAAGACGGAATAATACATTAACTGCCACAAGCTCTAACCTCAGCACAGTATTGAGTTATTATTTCCTTCAAGGACATACCTCTGAAAATTTAAGTAGAACTAAGTTTGAAACCGATGCTGGCTTAGTCTGATCCCATCTGAAAAAATACCGTGCAATAAAAGCAAACAGCATCAGTAGAAGGTAGTGCAAATACAGCAAAATCATAGACTTTAACTTAATAAAAAACATTAAAGTATGTGCTCAGGCAACTTAAGAATTATTAGTTACTTTAAGTTCTAGTTGAAAGAACTGAAAAGTAGCAGTTAAAAGGAAAAACTAATCAAAGTAAAAAATCAAATGCCAGAAGAATGGATTTTGGCATAACTAACTGTAAGAAATTATGTTTCGTACCATCAGCATTTAGAAAACAAACTTAACAAAAGCAAATTCCAAAATCTGACAGTGCACTATTATCCAGGTTTGAAGCATAGTGAGAAATATTGAAAATACCACAAATTCTTTAGAACAACAAACAAGCCTAAAAGCTGAATTTTGAGATATTTTCTCTATTCATATACTACACCAGAAAATCCAGTATTAGACCAAGTAAATAAAAGTACAGAATGGCAGTTTGAGAATCTGACTCAAGGAGTTAGAAAGGAGAAATTATGTTCTAGTTAGCCAATGCAACAATCTATCTAAGGGGAACAAAGACTCAACATCATCTCTTTACAACTGAAAAGATAAACATCTTCAGCTTATGTATTAAATTATGATTTAAGGCCTTCTGATCCAACATAATTGTTTCACAGGGAAAAAAGGAAAAAAAAATGTGTATAACTTTTAGCCTGGCTTTATGTTGTCTAAAGTGGTAGGGGAAAGAAAACAATGAAATATTGCTATAATCAGGCAAAAAAGTGGCTGTTTAAAGTGCCACAGGAAAGAAAAGTAAACAAGCATATTAACATGATATGAACACTATATCAACATCAAATAGTTTAGTGGTCAATGAAAACTAGCAAGAGACTTCATTGGATCTTTGGGTAGAATGGGAAAACATACTTCTCCCCAGCTATACTCCCTCTTAAAGTTAAGGCAACCTATGTCCCATTCGCTATTATGGAATTTGCAGTATGTTGCCATCCAACCTCCTCTCAACTCTCATCATATCACACTTCATCTGAATGAAAATTCTTTGTTATCCAAAAATTTACTTGAACTAAATAATACAATTTTAAAACAATAGGTTTCCACCTAGAATTTCAGTACTAGTTTAGCATACCCAACAGACAAATTAAGATGAAAAACACAAGAAGAAAAAAACAACAATAAAGAAAGTGAAATAAGTCAAAAAGTTGCCGGCAAGTAGTTTTAATCAATCTCTTTTGCACCCCTACCTTACAAGCATTAATTCATTCACAGAACGCCACATTCCACGCCCTACATTGTTTAAGGACTGATCTCTTGCACTTCGTCCATGCCATAACTCTTTCACAATATACATAACTTCTTCAACATCTACCTTTAGAGTGACAAAAAATTGTATGATGTTAAATATTTCAACATATAATTTACCAGGAATGATATGGACCCCCCCCCCCTCTCTTTTTCACAAGGGTTCAGTATTCCAACTATCAGAAATAAATGAAACTACAAAGCAAACGAAACCCAAAAGAAGCATGTAGCAGAAGAAATTAAAATTAAAGCATCTCAATAAAGAAAATCATTTTCTCATATCTGGATGGGTAGGAGGATAATGGCTTCAGAGTTTTAATTCCCAAGTACACCATCGTTTCCTATATTATTAATCAGAGTAGAAGCATCTAATTGTAAAATTTTGATGACAAAAAGTTATTATTGAGCATTGGCTTAAATAAAAAAAATATCCCCTCTCAAAAACCCACCAGAGAAAAAGGAAATTTGCAAGTTCTTTTAATGCTTGTTAAAGAAAATCCAAGGAAAAAGATCCAGAACCATGTACCTGTACTTGCATGGCTGTGCCATAGAGTAACTCTTCATGCTCAATAAGACGCTGATGGAGAATACAGTAACGATCTGTATCAAGATTCACTACTGGCTCCATTTGAACTTGCAGGCCGGCCAGTTGTGTTACAACATAGGAAGCCATAATTTGTCCAAATATTGCAGGTATGGTTCCCAGAACAGGAATGATGCGAACCCTGAAACCTGGAACAACCTACCATCCCAACGCCGAAGTTAAATTGTCGAATAAAAATCTGCACATCTTGTGAGAATAAGCATAAGGTTGAGGGTGGAAAGGGTGTGGAGAGGGGTGAGAGGGTTTAAAAAAAAAAACTTAGGTTACATGCACAAATTTGTAAAAACTTCTAAAGTGAATTCTATAGGGACCATTATCCACGAATAAGCTCAGCCTACCAATTGCAATTCTAATTTCCAACAGACTCAATACTACAATATTACTTCCTCATCTACCTCTGTCGTCACCAGTCCCTCTCTCTCTTTACATCAGTAGCAAGTATTCTTACTTGGTAATCTGAAGGATTTTCTTCTTCGCCACTAGGTCCTTTAAAAGGAAGCAACTTTGCCTTGGGTTTCTCTAAAGAGAAGACAACAGGAATGCCACCATCAATACCATAGTCCTTCCTCAGTCGATGTCTCACCTGCAAACCAGTATTTCTTAAGAGCTATTCTCACCAAAAAACATGTATATCGAAACACGCTTGGAAACAAAATTTATAGATGGCCAACTACCATATTGCAACTGTATGCCTACGACAACAATGGATCAAAATGCATGATAAATATTCAACAGAAGTGTAGATAAGCAAACTCCAAAACACAGTAAGATTCAATCTTAATACTCATTTATAGAATGATTCATATAACTCCAAGATCTTCAATGGTCAATACGTGTAAGCTTCTAAGAAGACCAAATAAAGAAGGTCCAAATAAAAATGGTTCACCATGTGCCAAATTCAGTAGAGAAGAAGCCTAACAGTATTACTAGTCTAAATTTCCCAATTGAATTCTACCAGAAGTATGCATTTCTCAGCCACACAATTTAACCATACAAAGTACATAAAGTACTCTTCCTAGTCAAAAAATGATGTCCAGTTTTAGATGAACAAAATACTTGTATGCAACATATTATACATAGACCTAAAGTGCAACACCAAATCCAAAAGGCAAATCAATTACCGATCGGGATAACGGATCATTTGTTGACTCTCTTAAGTCTGCCACACGGATTCTTGTTGGATCAGCTCTTGCACCAGCTCCCGTGGCAGAAAGAACTTTTAAACCTCTACGTACACAGGCAGCAAGAAGTGCAACCTGTATCACATGGAAACTAAAAGTTAACTTTTGTACATCAAAATCTCAAATTTGACTAGACTAATGATTACTACAATTATTCAGTCTTAGATGTTGGCAACAGAAGTAGGGCAGGGGCAGATGAAAACTTTTCATTGATTGAGAAGGACAAAGTTGATATTCTGCCCGTGAAAGAGGATAAGTCAGGTTCATTTTAGTCCACGAATGAATGGAAAACTGATGCACAAGTTCTACATAACTTTTTGATGGGAAAAATTTATAATCTATTGGTCAAATTATACAGGGTAGAATGATGCTATCATTTCATTTGACTGAGAATCCTTACCAACATATATCATGTCATTTAGACATGAGTTTAGGGTGTACCAGAACTTCCCCAGGTTAAGGATCTTATACAAAACAAAGAGAATCAATGTATTAAACATACAATTCTTCCAGAAGTTGATAGAAATTTACATTCAAGCCAGAACTTCTGGCAAAAGAAACGTTAGTCAAAACAATAACTAGTCAAGCAGGGACCCATAAGCAGGTAAGAACATACTTCCACACTGTGTTGGGAAGTGTTTTAAAAGTTTAGCAAACAAAAAGCACTAGAAGTTACCTTAGTGTCAATATTGTCAATGCAATCCAAAACAAAATCAGGGTTGCCTGAAAGAATTTCTTCTTCAGAGGATGAATCATATAGCAGGACCTTTGCATTTACATGACACTCGGGGAAAATGGACTGAAAATGCTTCTTAAGGCATAAAGCTTTTGGAGTACCAACATCCTCTCTTGTTGCTACAGCATGCCGGTTCAATGACGAAACTGATACCTACACAAAATAGCTTTAAAAGTAATAGCATTATACATACATACATATATATATATATATATATATATAGAAAATGTACTTTGATAATATATAAAAAAATCCGAAAAAAGTCCCTTCAAGCTAAATTTAGACGAAAACATTCAAATAGCCAATTTTAAAACTTGACCATTTAGGATAAAGTTCTCTTGAATGTTGGAAACCAGGACCCAAGCTGGAACAAAAGTTGTACAGGTAGGTAATCCAGTAAGGGAAGAATTGAAAAACAGCTTAGCATAGAAACTAAACAAAACAAAAGGGCTCAAAACCATATATCCAGTTTTCAAACACTTCCATCTTTTCAAACTTGAGCCCTCAACCTGATCGAAAAGGCATCTGAAAAGCACCCGAGAAGGCTTTGGGATTCAGAACTTGATAGTCATATGAAATCATAGCTTCACTGCTTTCCATTTCTCTTTGAAAATATTCTTTTAATATCTGGATCCGGTGTTAAAGTGGAGGAAGCATGGTCATTTCCCTTAAGATCTCTGCTAGCTTAACTTCCTACAATTGGGTGTAGCACCTTTTGCCTATGGTTAGATTATCATTGCTCAATTAGTGGATTTGTTATGATGTCCATTTTAAAGTAAATCAATTCAATATATTCAATAAATTTAAATCCTCTGTATTAGTAAATATCTTCAAGTTTACTAGATTTTAATTGTTACTCATATGCAATTAGATCAAGTTTAACATTATTGTAACAATCACCAAAGAAAGAAAATTAAATCTTATAAATGTTTTGGATATGAAATCTGGAAGTTTTCGATTTAAACAGGTAAGTAAATTATATTTAAACAGGTAAAGTGTTGATCAGCCAAGATGGAATTGAGATGATTAAACAGAGAAAATACAGAGTAAAAGAAAACACTCCATAAGTAAAATTAAACACCAATTAGTGAAGAAGCATACAGTCGAACATTGTACACAACTAAGGATGGCATTTCAACAAGAAGGTACCTGGTCAAAGTCCACCAGAAGCAGTCGCCCAACCCCAGACCTCAAAAGCATAGAGGCAGCATGACTTCCAACTCCACCAAGTCCAATTACCACCACATATGATTGAGTGACTTTCTCTTGGGACTCTAGGCCAAAGAACTGAATGTTCCTAACGAGAACACAAAAGAACAGGCCATTAGCATCAGATCATTATTTCAAATCACAAATTTGAATAGCTCTAGAGTTGAAAGGTGCCTCCTACTTCCCAGTAGTTGAAACAATAATCCAGAAGACAAAAAAGAAAAAAAAAGCACTCAAAGTGCAAGGGTTTGAAAAGGGGAACGAAAAGTTTTAAACACATAACAACAGCTAGAATGCAATGTCGGACTAACCACAAAAAGGAGTTACGTGGTTGTAATAAGAAAAGTCCTACATAAGATTCTTCAGTTAGTAGTGAGCTGCTCAGGGAAAAAAATTTTTTGCGAGTTAAAAGCCCAACTGTACCTAGTAAGGTGCTCAGAAACTACTTCATCAGCTAGCAGGTCTGGATTTCCAACCCCCCGATCCACAACCGCAGGATAGTTATAATGTTTCGTACCTGACACAAATGTCAACATTGTATCTGTTACTCAAGTAGAAGTGAGTGTGTGTGTGTGTGTGTGTGTAACCCATGAGAAAACTTCAAAAAGTACAATTTAACAATAATATTAATGACGATCACAATAATAAAGAGAGCTAGAACAGAAATACCGCCATTCGTTTTGGCTGCTTTCCTTATGCACTCGTTTTTCACTCTTCTGCACCCCAAAAAAAAACACACAGAGAACAGTAGAAATTAATGCTTTAGGTAACTGTGAAAATGTTGTTAAGTATGAAGAGTTGTGCATGGTAAGGAACCTAGGAAGAAGCTTGAGAACAGCCACGGTAGCAGCAGAACCCAACAGAGCTCCGGCGCCGATCATAGCCAAAAATTTCACTCTTTCTTCCATCTTTCTCCGATTTTTTTCCGGTTAAATCAAATCGGGCGGCGGCGGTTTAAAGTTTAACGTCTGCAAGTCCCACTTCTGCTAGAAACGCTGTCGTATACAGCATTTCGACTATCAACAGTCTGTCTGTAGAAGTACAACTGAAAGAATTTTCTGAGCATGGTTTGGCAAGCCCAATGCTTGACCCGTTCAAGAAATCCATAGTAGAGCCCAAACTAGACTCCCGTTGTAGTGCGGATTTAACCCAATATAACTGCTTACTGCGCATGGGCTGGTAAAGGATGTAGCAGCTACAGAAATCATGTGGCTGTAAAGTCCCTTATTGAAATTCTTCATGTAGCGTGATGAGTCTGCAGAGGCAGTTATGAGAGTAGCTGCCCTTATTTAGTTTGTAATATTCTTGTATTTTCAATTGCTATTAATGAAATTCTACCGTTCGGGTAATAAAGAAAGAAAAAGTAATGTTTTTGTTTTGACTCTCGAATTTTTCCCTCTATTTCGACCCTTTTTTCCCTTCCCTTATTTAGGATTAGAGTTTAAAAAACAAAAAAAAAAAAGTTATGCCCGTAAACGTTGTTATTATGCTAATTATTAAAAGGAACAATACAATTGGTCTATTTGGATTAAATATTATTTGCAAAAAAAAGTTTTCAGAATAGTACTATTTGAAAATTTGTGAATGTGAGGTGTAAAAGTCATTGAAAACATAAAAGGATTAAGAAATGTATTTATGACAGAGCGGAATAATTTTCACTGGATTTAAATATTTTTATACAATTACCATAGGCTGCTAAAAGTTTTATTTTCTTGTTTTACACTTAGGATTTGGCTAACCAGTGTCCATTGAACCCTCGTTAATGAAGTCCTCACATGTTAAGTTTTTGTGAGAGTGAAGTTAATTCGAGAAAGTATGGAAATGCAAAGAGACAATAGATATGAATGTACACTTTTACATAGTAAGTTCAGTGTGATTTAAATGTACTAATCAGGTACTCGTTAGAAAATTCCTTAAACTTAATCACCTATCTAGTTTCCAATTTGATTATTTAGTTGTACTAGAGTTCTTCTTAGGCCTTGGATGTTATCAAAAAGCATAAAATTCATCAATTGTTTAAACATAACATTCACATAAGGTTCTTCAGTTGCGTGCAATTGAAATGGTACATTATGCTGAACCTATGCAGCAAAGCCATGATCTTATCTGGTGAAAGGGAATCTACGCATCTAAAACCTCTTCTGATTTCGTTGTTTATGTTATCTTGTAGGGAATCTACTAATTTACTATGTACGTTTTAGCTCGACTCGAACTTGACTCGACGTATATAGTTGAGCTCATTTGTTTGGTTACCTAAAAATTTCGATAAGGGATCGATACCAGGTCGTCTGATTAGTTCCAGTGATGAACAAAATCTCGTAGTATTGTTGTGTGGCTATTTTGCAATGCCGTTCTGCTGACAGACGGTAGAGTCTGATTCCACCAATGAAGAAGTGCTTGTCCCGGATGGTGATTGAGCATGACTCAATGCTTTGTCATTTCCCAGCTTCTTTAATTTGATTACGTTCTACTTAACCACGCTTAGCATATAAATTAGTTCAATTTGTGACAATTAATTAATTAAAATAACTTTACACACTGTTTTAATTACTGGCCACCAAGTTCCTTCAAGGACCAGGAACTTTTTTTTTTCATTAAAATGAAAAAAAAAAAAAGAACCCCAGGAACTCTGAGACCACTAGTATATGCTATATTTTTTAATTTGCATTACTTAAACTAAACGGAAGTGGGAAAATGCATCTTTTCCCCCTGCCAGTTGTTAAAACTTTTAAATTATCTGGATAAGCTCAAGCCCAGCAAAAGGGTTCTCCAGCTCGTTCATTGGGGAGATGACAATTGTGGAGGCGTTTAATCTAAAAGCGCAGTGCGTAGTGAAAAGGCAAAAAGGGCCCTTTAGGGCCCAAGGACACCGATAGAACTAGAGAAAAGAACAAAACTGAATGACAGAAGCTCTCCTACTGTACTAAATGCACATTGTAAAGCATCGAGCAAGTGCTCACCTATATCGACTTTTGTTCGATCAATACAATCCTGTCGTTTTGACCCAAAAAAAAAAAAAAAAAAAAAAAAAAGAATGACAGGAGCTCTCACTTCAGCAATTACTGGCGAAGCTAAGGGCCAGGAAAGCCAAGGACTCGAGACTCTGTTCTCACTTAGAGGGCATCCGAAACTTATGCTCCATGTGTCACGTGGCAAACCCGGGTACCTGGACTGGATTTGCAACGGGCCGCGCTGTATCTACGAGACCTTACTTTCATAAATATAAGGCACCATAATTATAATTTACGAAATTTTACTACAATTTAAAACTTATAAATACTAATGAAACACATACATTTTACTAAATTGCATCTATAAAATGCTTTACTTCAATTTTCTGGAATGTAAACATCTACCTATTCATCTCTCTCATTTTTCTTCTAAATATACACGAGTTGATTTTCTTGATCTGCAAGAAAAAATAAAGAAACGTGGTTGAGCGACGTACGCCCAATAGATAGTACTTACTCTCATGTCGGATCATGTAGTTATATACATATTATATACATTTACAAATTCGATCATACCGTGCCACATGCACACATCAATTAAAAACATGTCATCCCATTTCAAATATTGTATAAACATATTTCATTGAAAATGAGTGGCATGCATATAAGTGGTTTCCGTCCAACTTGGCACTTAGTCCAACAAATTCTAGAGGTGGCTTCCGCCGAACGTGGTATAGAAACACACATAATATGACACGATCGTATTCATTGAACATTTGAACATACTTGCAAGTCATAAAATATATCAATCATGTCATCTCATTTCATAAATATAGCTCACAAATAAGTACACGCGATATTCGACCTCTGAGTACTCAATCTAGAGATTAACCATTCTAGGAGGACGATCAAGAGGTTTTGCATAAACCTCTTGACTACATAACATAAGTCAATCGGCCGGACTTTACACTGACTCTCATGACTAACATAACATAACATACCAGAACTATAGCCCCTACTGTCTATTTTATGACCGTTTAGAGTTTTTTATAACATAAAATCATTCCACATGTCACATACATATTTCTTTCATTTCATGAAAATATGCCACTTATTTCATAAAATATTGCATAGCAAAACATTTCAAATAGGTATACATAATCCATTTTACATATATCAAAATAAAGCATTTAATTGAGAAAATTCATATTTAACATTTTAGAAAATACAAAGGGATGAGTACCACCTATCTCGAACTGCTAACTTGAAGATATCCGAACATACCTTAAACTTGCTTCGAATCTATTGTCAATAACATGTATACCATAATTAGTTCACGTGTCTTATTCTTAAAGGATTTATTTTTTTTCTCAAGTAATCCTATAAAACATGTCTAGACTTTCGATAAAATGTACTTGAATAGTTTCCTAAAAATAGAATGATTCCCCTTCTTAGAAAATTTCCTAACTTAGAAAGTTACAATTTTTTCAGAAGGTTCCTCGATTTCAAAACTTTTCTTCTTCTTTTTTTTTTAAAAAAAAAATTGCTTAAATTCATATATTCACAAAGAAACTTTATATTCTAGTATAAACGGCCCTATATTAATTAATTTAGACTGAATTTGAGTTTCGACTTGGACTTAGAGTTAAGTCCATTCATGCAAAATGATTTGTTCAAATTTACATTTGGGTTCACGATTCACTTGGGTACTTAAAAGAGTTTTTGAATTCATTGAAACAAAACTGAGTCTTTAAAATATTGTTGGACTTTTAAAATAAATTCTTTAGGGAGTCTAATTAAGTTTGGGTCATTACAATAGATTTGGATTTTTTTAAAAAATAATCTAATTCATGAAATTGACTTGCTCTACTTCACTACATTATTGTATTTTGTTGGGTTACTTCTAAAACACTTTGGACTTGATTTAACCGATAGAACTAGTTCATACAAAAACAGTCAATTGTAAAACCTTTTTAGGCCATACTGAAATTTTAAAATACTTTGATTGCTTTATCATGATTATCTTAGCCCGGCCTATAGGGATCGTTTCTTAACTCGTGTGCTTCTTTTATCGATATTGAACTCTGTCATAAACTCTGGACTTTATTTATACAATAGTTGTCCCTATATTAACTTGGTCAATCACAATTTAGTCATTGCATATGTATTTCTAAATTCACCGGCTTAATAATGCCAACAAGGGGTTTTTTTAAAACAAAATTTTGTCAATCACCAATGTTTGAGATCTTATTACTAATACACATCGACTAGTTGAATTGAACCATTTTGAAGTCCAATTAAAATAGTGCTTTAGACCAAGTGATGTTGGTCCGAACTTTAGTAAATATTGCTCATAGATGAAAGGTCCATTTCGCGATTCACAAATCAACTTGAAAACCCAAACATAATTTAGCCTTTGAAGTTCTTTTTTTTTTTTTTTTTTTTTTTGTCGACACAGGGGTGTCAGGATCAATCTTTACGGGCCCGACTAATCCCTGCGGCCCGGGTCCGGTGCCTCAACCCGACCCGAACGCGAAAAGTGCGCGGAGGAATCCAGCGGAGCGGAGACTCGAACTTGGGACCTTAAGGGTCACCGGTGAGAGGCGCTACCGCTGGACCATTCACGCGGAGGCCTTTGAAGATCAGTTATCCAATTTGTAGCCAACTTCAAAGTTATCTAATATGGCTTACATGCCACGGTATATTACTGCTCCCTAGTAAACAATCAATATATAAGTGACTTCTATGTAAAGATTCACACCTTGATTACAGCCAACATACGATTAAGTAGGTAAGTCATAGTTGACTAACTCAAAGCCAGAAACACCCGTATTTTTTTCTTATGGCATTCAACCATGAAGATTTAAAAGCCTATGTACCGAATCAAATGTGAGAAACAAAACGAAAGTGGGCCACAACATAGATAAGATAAAATACCTCAAAATCCAAGACCCTTGTTTCGATCCAATTCCTGATAGCCAACTCTGAGATTGTTAAACTCCAATTTAATATTCCAGGTCACCTTTCCATGCATGTTCTTCAGCCACCATTGATGGTAATCACTGAGTTAAGTTTGCTTGGAAGAGCCTAGCTCATCAGGAACAGCACCATCTAGAGCAAGCTATCTGTTTTATGTTTCCTCAAGCATTCGGGTGTTAATTTGATCAATTTGTAGTGGAATAAAGAGATAGGTGTGTGGGTCTGGTGGCCTAAGGCCAGCCATGGCCGGAACAGGTCTAGGGAGCTAAATTGCAGATCTATCGTATTAACTAGAATAATCATGCTATGTCATGGAGTCATACCAAGAAAAACTAGTGGTAGTTTTCTTCATCTTTTTCTCACATTTGTTATAGTTTCTAGGGGGAAAGAAGCTAAGTGAATGTGTCATTGATTAGGTTACTTGTCAAGTGTAGTTATCCTAGGTTGTCAATTACTAATGGAACTTTTATCCTTATTTGCCCACTAATCAGAATTAACCACCCACTAACTTAGACACCACTATCACATTATTATGGAGTTAGTTAATTAAGAATAAAATTCTTGATAATCCTACTTATTTCTTTTGTTTATTTAAAATAATATTAGACGTTTGAGTAATAATGATAAGAATTGGATAAAAATACAGGGTTTCATGCCATGTTTGTGGAATGTTCATTCGTTTTGTCTACAACTGAAATTGGTGCTGGCTAGAACTGATTATGTTAGTAATCATGCGCTAAGCATATCTTTTGACGAGAAGTGGCATGAAGAAACATTGCAACAGCAAAATACGTAACAAAAAAACCGCTAAAACGCCATTATGTACGAGGAGCTTCCGGAATATTACTATTCTTTGTTTTCAAATTAAATTAGGACGTAATTTTTTGTGTAGTAAATTTAATTGGATAAGCATACAGTTATAGCATTACAACTTGGCATGGCACAATGGTGTACTTGATTCTAGTCACGAGATCCAAAGGTTGAAAAGGATTACGTGCGGCAGGAAAAACTTCAAGAAAGTAAGGCAAAATTTTGGAAAGTGCTTGTAGTTCAAAGAGAGTCCATGGCAACCGTACAATAATGTCTTTTCACGTTATGCATGAGAATCCTGATCGAAGGGGGATGAAGAAAGGAACACCTTCAAAGAAAGAAAATGATTGTACAGGACCAAATTGTTTCACTGGTTCAATTCACCAAGTATTTACATATATCTCTGGTTCTGGATTTCGTGATCAGCTGAAGACTAGACCAGAATATTCAATTTTGTTAGGTCCATGGTTTATGTCTTCAAATAACTAGCTAGTGGGAGCTAATGTAAGCAATCACATTAGGTTGCCAGATGTGATAAAGATAGGAAGCTGAAAGTATAAGTCTCAGACAACATGTGTGTTCAACGAAAGTGATAATCAACTTGAGCATTTACTCGTTGCTGTCAATTTCAGGGATAAGCACATAATAATATAGAAGTAATATAGATGAGCGACATGCATCGATCTAGTGGATGAAGGATGTCCTGGGGAAAGACAAACTTTTGTTACGTATGTTTGATGAAAATTTATGAATAAAGAAGTAATTAAAGATTGGCATATATAATCGATTGAAAATAAAAGCTAAAGAAACCGAACTCTTGACAACTCACTGTCCTTGGATGAATTGCTCAATCGGTAACAATCTTTCATCATCAAGATAAAGAGGAGAGTTCTTCAAAAGATCAGAGTGGTTCAGAGCAAAATTTCATAATGGGGGTATTTATTGAAACCTAGCTACTAGTATTTGATAAAATTATTACGTCTTAGTGTTCAAATTGTATCGTTTTTTTTCTTACCAAATGTACCCACAGTATGAAAATTTGGCAAGTAAACAAGCAAATTTTGCATCATCTCTGTAGTTTAAACTAAGTTTTGCAACCTAACAATCCCTAGCCAGTACATATATAGAAGAAACAGTCACTGATCAAAGCTCACGGGACCAAATGGATCGGATCAGTTGTATGAATGATTTAGTTTAAGTATAAATGTGATAAGTGGGTTCAACACTTGCAAAAACTTGGTTTTGAAGAGCCTTTTCAAGTGGACTTGATCATCAGCAATTTGGCTAGAGTCTGAGGCTGAGGCTGATGGCTTTATAGAAAAAAGAGTTAGTGGTTTGTGCATGGTAGACGTCCATTAGGGTACTCAGTTTGGCATTTCTTCACTGAGCTTAGTTAATTGCCTTCTTATACAATTCCTCGGATCTTTTCTCTTGAATTATAACACTAATTAAAGTTGTTAGTCCAGCTCCCTCTGATGACATTCCTTAGCTTAATTTATCAATCACCATTAAAAGCTTAATTTATCAATCACCATTAAAGGTTGTCGCATGCATGTATGCATTGAAGAAGTTGATGGCAAGTCGATAAGTCAAATCAATGATATGATACTATAATTAGCTGGTGATCAAAGAATGCTTTAAACAGTGGCCTACAGATGGCATGCAAACTTTCAGTACTTAATTGTAACATGAATTATCTTATGTTTTGAGCTGAAAAACGACTATTTTGCTAGGTCAGTCAAAGCAATATATACAAGTATATTGTCTTATATTAGGAACATATGGTTTTGGGAATTCTTTTGCCCTTTTTCCCTAAGAACAGGGTCAAGGACCTAAGGTCGTATGTCTCTACCTAATCTATCAAAGCCGGTTTTGGCCACAGATCAAGTGCTAACCTTTTGGTTTTGATTTTCTTGTATGGTCTTTTCAATTTTTTAGGGCCACCAAATCCCACCTACTGACTTTAAATATGCTTTCTGCTCTTGCTCTCTCAGTTTATGACTTTCTATATCCTGAATTCAGAAACCATGCATTCTAATAATACAGCACTTTATTCCTCTCAGTGATTGCAAGCATTTCTTTGCATATTTTCCCACTATCTTCAATTATAAAGTCAGTGGAGATGCACTATGAAAAACTCCTTCATTAAAGAATTCAAACTCCTCCAGGGTCGAAAGAGGTTTAGATGGAGCAACCAAAATTTGACTGCTCTATTTTAACTAGAATTAAATACTTGGATCGTCTTTTAGCACTAAAACTGCCCTGCTGCGGAGTTTTTCACTTGTGCGTCACTTTTTAATAGGAAAATGGAGTAATTTTATGTTAGCCTGTCCTTTCCGCACTAATAAGTGCCATGATATATCAAGCAAAATGCATCAATAATATGCTAAGGATAAGTTCACGGAATATATGGGATGTGCCCACTACAAATTTTAACCAGTATCCTCTCTTCTTGGAATGAAGAACCTTTAATCTGTCTAACGAGTGACCATAGGACACTCGTTAAAATATATTTCAAATATTATATTTTTAAAAATATAAAATTAATTAGTACAAGTAAATAAATATAAAAGATGATAGATAAGATTAAATAGGGAAGGTATATAAATGCAAGAGAATATAATAATCCTGAGAATATATATGATATGTTAAATGAATATTAGGTGTGTTAACGGGTGCGCTAAGAGCACTTTTTAGAAAAGCCCTAAATTTGAACTTTGACAGACAACTAATTAAATACCAGATCGACCTTTTATAAGTCTTTAGGGCACAAAACGGAAAAACTCTAAAATTGTAACCATTTTATTATTAATAATGTACTAATAGTATTGGAAAGTCCTATGGTATTACTATAAATCTGCCAACATGTCCATCTGGGCAAAACATCACCGGGGAAGTAGCTACCGTTGACTACAAAGACAGCTCGTCGTCTTCCAGCCTTCAGCTGTCAATTATCATGATTCAAGCTATAATTAATTAGAGGCAAAACGCAACATTATCACAACATGATCTGGCAAAATGCTTAATTTGCCACAACATGCTGATCTCGCAGCTTTTTCTGAGGTACAGTTCAACCATAGCTAGTTTGGATCATAAGTTACATCTTGTGCTGTTCAGCTTGGCAAAATGTTGTGTTTTATACATAGTATATTAATTCAACGCAATTATCAGTCTGATTTTCTAGCCCGACTTCTGTTTGTTTTTTGACATAAGTGATAACTATATAAAATTTGAATTTAAAATTTAATTTTTACATACATATCATGAATCAAACGGTGATAGCCAGAAGATTTACTCTTATTTGAATGGTTAAAAGTTAAGAATAGAAATAATTTGATAACGGTCCAGATTTTTTTGCCCTAAAAGAAATTGGTATAGTTGGCGTGACATCAGGTCTGAAAACGTACTGGAATAGATAAAGACAAACGTTGGTCTAATAACCGCCCCATTGTTAAGGGTCATAACCGCGACAGCAACGCAGCCGTCGCCTTGGCAATCCATCCATCCATACAAATCAACATCGATAAATGTTAAACAAATAAAAATTATACAACTGCAGCAATCTCAGTGGTTTCCTCGTGCCCTTATTCTGTTTAGAGAATCAGTAATTGATCCTTAAAAGTTAATTAACCATCACGCATCACATACAATACCGAGTATTCTTTACATTATCCCTCCTACAACATACCCCGGGACTTATCAATTCGAGAGTCCAACTCATGGTATATTGCTTAGGGAAAATTGCAGAAACCTCCCTTGAAGTTTCTAACACTGGCACACACTTCCTCTGTGGTTTAAGAAATAGCACTAATCTTTCTTGAACTTACTGATTCTATTGCATATTCAGTCCAAGTCAGAAAAAGTGCCATTAAAATATTGTTCCAAAGAGTGAGATAAGAAATTTTTGCCAGATTTACCCTTTGTGTTGCATGCTAAGTAATATTAGTAAATGAATGTTAAAGCACTACAAAGCAATTAACAATTAATAAACTTCAAAGGGTATAGTTTGTGGGCAAATGGACATTACCTCTATCTCTTTATGGGTATTTTATTCTCAAATATTTAATTTATGATAAATATATAAATGTTTGTAAGTAAAATTCAAAAAGTGTTACACTAATATTCTTACGAAAAGTAAACTAGTAGGTTATCTATTTAACATAAATTAAATATTTTTTAAAAAGGAAATGGCCCATAAAGTACTAACTCTTTACAGCTTTCGTTAAATACATGAACAAAGTACCGACTCTTTATGGACATTTTACTCTAAATCAATTAATTTATGTTAAATACATAAATATTTGTAATTAAAATTCAAAAAGTGTTACACTAATATTTTTACGAAAGGGAAACTGGTAGGTTTTGTATTTAATATAAATTAAATATGTGAAAGTAAAAAAAAAAAATTGCCCATAACATACCGGCTCTTTATGAGTTTTCTTCATTACATGAATAAAGTACTAGTTATTTATGGACATTTTATTCTGAATCATTTAATTTGTGTTAAATACATAAACATTTGTAAGTAAAATTCAAAAAGTGGGACACTAATATTTTTACGAATGGGAAACTGGTAGGTTTTGTATTTAACATAAATTAAAAGTGTGAAAGTAACACTCACAGGTAGTTTAATTAGTTACTTAATTTGTCGATAAGAAACAAGGTTTCTTTTGCAAAATTCGTTCATTAGGTTTCTCCAAATAATTAGGGTATAAAGGTAAATTCCCACAATCTTTTGTTAGCCATAGGCCCCAATTTCCTCTTAGGGGAGGTAAGTGTTATTTCTTAAATCATAGGGGAGGCGAGTGCTAGTGTCAAAAAAACTTAGGGGAGGTTTCTGCAGTTATCCCTATTGCTTATCAATTCGACTTTTTGTTAGAAAACCTTTATTAACAGAGAGTTTTGATAAGAAGATTAACCCTTGAGGTTTTTAAGTACTTGGAATAAAAAACAAGGAAACTGTATACGATATAAAAAGTGCAGCCAGCCTGCCATGATCATCAGAGTATTTTACTGCTTTTTATAAAATAATACTTTCTTTTCAGAAATGATAAGCTTTCAGTTGCGTATAAATAGGAGGAAGGCTCTTCTCTTTCTTTCCCGCACAAGCAACATCCCTGTCCCTCACTCTCCCTCCAGCAATCTCTCCCCCGCCCTCCAGATTTGAATATCTCTTTTTTTTCAGTGACAAATTCTGCCTCCAAATCTCCTGTTCCGAAAGTTTTCGAGCCATCTACAAGATCATATACAATCTATAAAATGTTGGCTGCAGAATTTTAAAAATTTTTTAAAAGAAAGGTTGCAGCATTATTGGTTGTAATTGGATTGCAGTGCGAGATTTTGAATGGGGAGAGGAAAGAGTCATAGAGAGGAAGGGGAGAGTAGAAATGGCGAAGGAGAATACGAGGTGGAAGATTTGAGGGACAGAATAAAGTCCTCCCGAGGAAGCCGATTCGAATTGATCGAGAACGAGTTAGGACTCGACTCGACTCACCGGCGGTTTAGCAGACAAAGCGTGATCAACGGCCTTAAAGACCTGTCCCAAGGGCTCGTCATTCATCCTGACAACAGGTCCGTTTTCCTTCCCTTTTTTACTTTTTTTTTTTCTCTCACAAGTGGCGTTCCTGCTTGCCAAGCTTGTGGTGGGAATGTTTTCTTAATTTTCGATAATGTTTTTGTTTGAGTCGAACTGGGCTGAGGGTGGCGGAGAGATGATTTAGAAACGAAGGAAACGTGGCATGGGAGCAGTGGTGGTTGGGCCCCACTCAAATGAGTAGTAGCAGTTGAGTTGACTCGGGGTGCCCAGTTACGACTTTTAACGTTACATGAAAATCTTAAATAGACTGGACGAGGAAACACGTACACTAACTTTTTTTTTTTTTTTTTTTTTAAGTGGACGTGGGAGGAGTTGTAGATATTAATTTTTTTTTTGATAAAAGCGAAATTAATTTGAAAAAATTCTTAAATGTAAGGGAGTAATAAATATGAGTAACAATAAAATACTTCCTCTTGTTTGTCCACATGACCTGCCTGCCCGAGCAAGAAAATACAAAAAGGACAGCAAAGAGATTGCAGGCTTACAGCTTCTTCTCTAGATGAATGGGAAAAAAAAAATACATACATGTCAATTAATTAACAAGCTACCCAATACTTTTTTTTTTTGGTAATATAAGATTAAGTTGGATAACTGGACACTTTTATTACCAAAAAAAGGTAGCAAAATCCTACCATTTTTTAAAATTGTGATATTCCAATTTCATGTTACATTGTGAATAGTCAGGATTTTTGAATGTTGATGTTCTACAAATTATCCTTGCTGATTCTAGAATTTTTTTCATGTTCGCATGGATATTTGAACGATGAATTACCAAAATTGTGTTTTGTTTCGAGTCTCAGTGTCTTCGGGTGTAGTGGCCAGCTAAATGTTGAATCTTCTTGGTACCTCCTTTAGATGGGGGTGTCACCAATCTCCTTTAATTAAAAGAAAAAGAAAAGAAAGAAGAAAGGAAGATTTAAGATGGCAAAATGGAAGGAGTATGGTCCAAAAATTTTTAAGCGGACTGTCCATTTCTCAGTACTTCGTTGCTGGCGAAAGGATCGGCTTCTGTCTTGCAAGAGGAAGCTCTACTATTAGGAAGTATTGTTGGCATGCTTTTCAATGTGGTTGCCGAAATAAAATTAGGAGCATTAAGTTGTTGAATACATCAGATACACTTGGGATATCTAGGCTTGAGGATCCTGTTTACATGTGGTGTTCACAAGAACTAGCTAACGAAACTTTGAAATGGCAACACTTTCATGAGAATAATTCCGTGGAAGCAAGATGAACACTGGGTCTATAAAATTGAACACCACTTTTAAACTTAATGCTCCACATTCCTTGCAATCCATTAAGACAACAGAAGTTAATCTTCTGGAGTCCTATTGTAAGGACTAAGCTTTATGCTAGTCCTTTTTCTTCACTATATTGAGCTAATAAGTTGTTGCCTTAGCTCAAAAAAAAAGAAAAAGAAAAAGGCATGAGCCAGCTAAGCAAGTCCATTATCTGCAAAAATTTTCTTATCAAGAAGTGATAGTACGATAATTTGTTTTCTGATCTTGTAGGCATTGTTTACTTTGATAAGTTACTTCTTCTATTCAAGAAAAGAACTTCGTCTTTTGGAAAGTTAAGAGAGAAATTTGGAGACGTTTATCCTGTTTCCAGTATAGTTCACTATTCAGGAGATTTTACTACAGTCTTAGTGCCAAATGGCCAACCCAACTAATATTCCACTTTTAACACCCTAAAATGTTCACATATTCATGAATATGGTTGAATGCAGGTGGTATCGGGCATGGGAAAAATTCATACTCATTTGGGCTGTTTACTCGTCATTTTTTACACCTTTCGAGTTCGGGTTCTTCAGGGGATTGCCGAGAAAGCTCCACTTCATGGATATTGCAGGTCAGGCAGCTTTCCTTGTGGACATTATCCTGCAATTCCTTGTGGCCTATAGGGATAGTCAGACCTATAGAATGGTCTATAAGCGAACTCCAATTGCGCTTCGGTTAGTTGCCTTTCTCTTAAACCTCAGCATTATACTGGCATGTTGTTTAGCCTATTAATTGTACAAATGATTGTGTTGTTTCTTGGCAGATACATAAAATCCCACTTTATCATTGACCTTCTTGGTTGCATGCCTTGGGATTTCATTTATAAGGTTGTATTCTTACTTTTTTGTTAAATCATTGATTATACTACTATAATGTGGTTTTAGTACTTTAGTTAATGCAAAAAGGAAATGATAATTTATGATCTAGGTTGTAGAATATTGTGGGTATAATCTTGTTTCTCAGCGGCATCAGAGATGGTATATAGGATGTCAATCATGCAGTATAAAAAGAAGCCTATAATGAGTACAATGCAGCTGCACAGTTACCGTTCTCTCATACTTTCTCATTTGATAAAGAACAAATAAGATCAGCTATAAGCATCCAGAACACTCAGATATTTGTGATCCATGTGAAAATAAAGTTGTCATTCACTCCTCAAACTGAAATAACTCAGATTTTAGGAAAGACTTCGTAATTGTAAATCAGTATCATGATTGCCTTTTAGATCTATCAATCAATTTATGAAGGCATGAAATTCAAGATAAGTCACAGATTGTTTTGAATAGATATTGTCATTAGTGAAAGTTATAGTTTTGTACATACAAATAGATTGCAGCATGGAATCTCATCCCCTCTGATACAACTTGAATAAATAGGCTGTTGGCCACAAAGAAGTGGTCAGATACTTTCTGTGGATCAGATTGAGTCGGGTGCGCAAGGGCAATAAGTTTTTTCAGAATATGGAGAAAGATATTCGGATCAATTATCTCTTCACTAGGATAGTAAAACTTATTGCTGTTGAGCTATATTGCACGCATACTGCAGCCTGCATATTCTATTATCTTGCTACCACTCTGCCTCCTGAGAAAGAGGGCTACACATGGATTGGGAGTTTGAAGCTAGGTGATTACCAGTACTCAAGCTTCAGAGATATTGATCTATGGAAGAGGTACACAACTTCAATGTATTTTGCCATCGTCACCATGGCAACTGTGGGTAAGTGCAACTCATCTTTAATCACTTTTTATCAAAGATTCTTCTGTTTTCTTCTTTTGTCATTTGGCATGTCCATTCCAGCTATAAAATACTGCGCAACTTACCAGGCCACTAAGGCTTATGAGATTTAATTTTCTGACTTGTTGGATGCATAAAAATATAACAATTAGGAAACACTTAGGAAACGTGTTTGCTTTGAGAGGAAGAAGTTTGAAATCTTGTCCTTTTCTTCGGTATTTTACCTTTAGTTGTGATTCCACATCTCTTTTTCTTTGTTCTTTTCTTTTTTTTTTTTTAAATTCATTTTTTTGGATTTTTTTGGGGGGGGGGGGGGGGGCTCTAGAGAATGAGACTTTAGATATGGATGTTTTAAAACTACATATGTATACAGTGGTTATGTTGGCAATGGCATGTATTTTCCATTAATGCACCTCTTTTATTTGCATAAATTGGGACATGTCATATCTGCATAAGCATATTGTTGGCTAATTGAATGTCATATGACAGAAGTAGCCTCTTGGTATTTGTCTCCATTCTTATATAGTTCTCAACGTTTGATCAGGAAAAACAATTTGAGATGCTGAATAATTGCTCAATAATATGAAATCTCATGAGTACAGGGCAGGCCATAACAGTGGCTGTTTGTATAGGAAACTGGTCCAAAGGACGCTTTAGGGGGATCAGATGGCTGGTTGTGCCTTCCACCTTGAGACACAATCTTACTTCTTGATCTTCCCATTATAGGGCTATTATATAAGACAACCAAGTTTTTTCATTTTAAAGCTATTTGATGCCAAAAGTCATTGCTGATGAGTACAATACTTAAAAAACTCTACCATGCTGGTGGTTTGAGATAAATAATCTGATTGATAACTTGAATGCTAATTAGTGCAATATAATTGTTGATGTCTAAATGTCTATATGAATTGCTCGGTGGAATAGAATAACTCTATATACCTTGTGTTTGCCTTGCAAGAACTGCTGTTTTTGGTCTGAATAGATTCTCATTTTTTTTTTCATGGTTTAGAACATGATAAATAAATGTCTGTCTGGTACAGGTTATGGAGATATTCATGCAGTCAATGTGAGAGAAATGATCTTCATTATGATTTATGTTTCTTTCGACATGATTCTTGGTGCTTATCTGATTGGTAACATGACAGCACTAATCGTCAAAGGATCAAAGACAGAAAAATATAGGGACAAAATGACTGATCTAATCAAATATATGAACAGAAATAGACTTGGGAAGGACATCCGTAATCAAATCAGAGGCCATTTGCGCTTGCAGTATGAAAGCAGCTATACAGATGCTGCTGTACTCCAGGATATTCCCATCTCTATTCGTGCTAAGGTATCAAAAAGAATAAATGTGTTACCAAGCTTAAGCTTTCTCTTTTTGTTCTTTTTTAAAATAAAAAAAAAAATTTACAAATGCTTTTACTAGGTGTAGTTAGTCGTATTGCCAATTCTGTAATCTTTGTTGTCCCAAGATCTTTGACAGTAAACCATGCTTTTAGTTTCTAACAGTTTTCCTATATTTCTCAAGTACCAGAATAGTCTTGGATTTGATAGAATTAACGGTGTGTAATTATGTTTCACATCAGATGTCTCTAAATTCATTTTCTAATCTTATTGTTTGGCTCAGTACTAATCTTTGTCTGTAAATTATTTCTTGAATAGGTCCATATAATCTAACATGTTATTGATGAGTTAATATACTGATTTTCAGATTTCTCAGAGTTTATACAAGTCCTATATCGAAGAGGTTATTCTTTTTAAGGGATGTTCAGCAGAATTTATCAATCAGATAGTAAGTTATTTACTTTTGTACTTTAGAATCATGACTCTTGATGCATATATATAGCGATTTGTTGATTTTTAGATTTGCTTGGAATAATACATTATGTACAGATGCGTTCAAGTTGAGACCACTATTTTCTTCTGATTGTACTTCTTCATGCTTTGTTGACCATAAACCATCTGTTGTTACTTCTGTGTTTTTGGTGAATGAGTTTATAACATAGATTCTCTTGTTACTCGTTTAAATTTACCATGATACCCTCTCTTAATAGTCTGAAAGGGAATTTCCAAACTAGTTCTGATGTTAAGTAATCATGAGGTATAAATTTAGTTATAGTTTTCATTGGCCTTGGTCGTACAAATTAGGAAAACAGAATTACTGTATGCACCATGTTTGTTAGAGAGAGAGAGAGAGATGGACTACATTTAAAATTGCTGAAGATTCAGGAATGGAGGAGTTCTAATGCATAGTTCTACTATAAGGGATTCAAATTTTACTGTACATATTTGATTTGGCCTTATAAATCATGATAGAGGCCTACATGTTGACTATGGCAATAATAAGATGGGACTAGATACACAGTTGCTGAGACATGATTGCAGCCGTGAAAGAAGTTTTGTTATTTCTGTTCAATTCTTGGTATATGTTTCATATTGACAAAAATGAACCAAGAAATACAATTTCTGCACGAGTATCAGTTCTGAGCATCAATTATGAGAATAAGAAGAATCTGGAGAGAATTGAATCTCTCTTGTGACCCTGAATCATTGATTTATTTTCATACTGTCTCATTATCAGGTAACTAGAGTTCACGAGGAGTTCTTCCTTCCGGGAGAAGTCATTATGGAACAAGGACATGCAGTAGACCAGCTATATTTTGTCTGCCATGGTGTTTTGGTAGGTGTTCTGCTTAATAAACTTTCTATATCAGATGTAGCCTTCATTCCTAACTTCGTTTTATGTGATTCAATTGTCATTTCTTTCTTACACGCCACACATTCCAGATTTGCAATTACTCATCTTCAAATATGTCTGTTTTTCCAATTCTTTTTCTCTAAATGACATGTTTGTGAAGGGAAAGTCTCCACTGAGCCAAAAATTGTGAGACATTTTCATTTGTTTCAACTTTTATTTCGGTTGAACTTATGTCCATAACTTTTCCAATATGTTAGTGATACCCATTCTTTCTTAGAGCCTATACTCTACCTAACTTGCCCAGCATGGAATATAATCAATTTGGATCATCTTTATCAAATTATTTGGGATAAGGACACTGCACAACATGATGGCAGTATACGGCCAGAAAAAAAATCATGTCAACATCTGTTCTTATCAGGCCTTATCAATTTTAAATTGATGAAAGTCTTTTTGTGCAGGAGGAGGTTGGCATAGCAAAAGATGGCTCGGAAGAGACACTTTCACTTCTAGAGCCTAACAGTGTATTTGGAATTGTTTCTATTCTTTGTAACATTCCACAGCCGTATACTGTTCGGGTTTGTGAGCTATGTCGACTTCTTCGGATTGATAAGCAGTCATTCTCCAATATTCTTGAGGTTTATTTTCATGATGGGAGAACAGTTCTGACTAACTTAGTGGAGGTATTTTAACTCTTGTAATGATCCAATTCTGACTTATGTTTTCTCCTGCTTCTGTTGGTTTTCTCTGGCTGGTTGTGCGTAAAGTTATTGTTTTTCCAATTTCTTTGATATCTTCCAAACTAGTTTCTGAATTTTATTTTTTATGTTATTGTTCTTTTCTCATCTCTTCAACAAGAACAAAAAAGCATGGTATTTTAGTTTCTTCATTATGTCTAAAATCCTACAACAGGAAAAGGATTCAGCTTTTAGCTTGAAGCAACTGGAGTCAGACATTACACTCCATATTGTAAAGCAAGAGGCTGAACTGGCTCTGAGGGTAAATAGTGCAGCTTATTACGGTGATCTTCAGCAGCTGAAAAATTTGATCCGAGCTGGTGCTGATCCTAACAAGAACGATTATGATGGACGATCGCCCTTGGTAAATTTCCTTTTAATATTGTACATGGCATCATAATACTGATTATTAGTGTGTCTTAGTTGTTTCACCGAGTGTTGCTTATGATAGAAGTATCAGATAATTGTTTCCTGCACTGAGTTGAGCTTTTCATTTTGTCTTCTCACCAGCATCTTGCTGCGTCAAGAGGATATGAAGATATTGTTCAATTCCTTATCCAAGAGGGTGTAGACATAAATGTCGCAGGTAACCTTCAAAGAATCTTCTTGCAATTGAATTCCTGATGGACCTCTGTATCTGAAGATCTCAAAAATACTAAGTTGATGCATTATGGAAGTAGATAACTTTGGCAACACGCCATTACTTGAAGCTATCAAGAGTGGACATGAACATGTTGCATCATTACTTGTGAAAGAAGGAGCATCGTTGCAGATTGAGAATGCTGGTAACTTCTTGTGTACGCTGGTTGCGAAGGGCGACTCGGATCTCCTTCGAAGGTTGCTAACTAGAGGCGTTGATCCAAACTCCAAGGACTATGATCAACGAACTCCACTCCATGTAGCTGCTTCTCAAGGACTATATTTTATGGCAAAGTTGCATTTGGATGCAGGGGCCAGTGTTTTCGCAAGGGACAGGTGCATATGAATTGATTTGACTTTTTAATCACATTATTTTAAGTGGATTGAATTCTATTCTAACATAAAGATGTGATGGCTCTTAAAAGTTCATTCTTGGATAGTTAATCGGGAAAATATTTGTGAAAAGATCTCGTTTAAATTCTGTTGAGTACTCACAAACCATACTCTGGTCGTGTATTTTCGTTGACATTAATTTGTTTTTTCCTACACGATGAAGAGCTAAACTGCTTCTGGCCAATTGTTTTAATGGTAGATTGGGAAACACTCCACTTGATGAGGGGAGAATTTCTGGAAATAAGAATATGATGGACCTCTTAGAAGAAGCAGAATCAGCTCAATCATCAGAATTGTCTGATCTTTCTCAAGAGAGCACAGGTACAGTAGAGTTCTTGCACTTTTATAAAGCTCAATGCTTGTATCAGATGAAGTTTCTGTGATTGCAGTGTGTTAAACTAGCTAACAATATATACTAAAAAGTTGATCGTGTACACATATCTCTGTTGTTAATTTTCTGGTAGAACCACTTTTAAAGATTTGCTGTAGTTTTCTCTTAGCTGCTTTTTTTTTTTCTTTTCGTGACTCACTCCCTCCTCTCGATCTCATGCACTCTTGACCCGATTCTCAATGTATCCTTGTGGTTCCAATAGTTTGCTACCTCTTGTTTCATCTGGCTTTGAAAGTTGGCTGCAAAATTAGTAGCAGGAATCAGCTATTGACTAATCGATCAAGTCAGCAGATGCTAGAATTCGGATTGTTGTGTCTTCCCTTTTGCTGTTATGCTCTTTGTCATTCTTCATGATCAGGAGTTTCTTTTGGCATCTCTGCAATGATATGTTTACTTTCTTGCATCGCTGTAACTTGAAAGATGGAATTCTGTGGACGACAACGGATAAAATGCTACGACGGAAATGCACTGTGTTTCCTTTTCACCCTTGGGAGCCTAAGGATGCTCGAAAATGCGGTGTTGTATTATGGGTTCCTGGGAGCATCGAAGAGCTGATTGGAGAAGCATCAAAGCAGCTGAATTTTTCTTCCTGCACTAGTTGTATACTATCAGAGGATGCAGGTAAAATTATCGATGTGGATATGATCAGTAATAATCAAAAGCTGTATATGATGAATGAAACGGATTGAGGATTGATTCCCAGTGTAAAATGTAATGCAAGCGGCTCTGGCCCTGTATAATAGTAGTGTATCATCGATTCAAAGAGAAAAATAAAATGAATTGGTTTTTGATCCGGCTGTGCTGTGGTCATGAAATTTGACTGACCACAAGAAAAGCTGCGTATCTAGACTGACGCTTCAAATGATACTCCAATGATTTTGCTTTCTAACAGTGGTATATAAGATATAGAATTGAACAAAAACGAAATTACACATTTTCTAAAATGTTACAAATAGATAATTACACAAAAAAATAATGCTAGGATGTTTTAAAGTGTAAACAAGACAAGTAAAAGAATTTAAAAGCAGTGACATTTTGTCAAATTTGATTGAATAGCACGAAAAAGGATTAAACAAGAAAAAGAAACGGCACCCTGTGACAGCGAAGTTTGCAAATCAATGATCAGGATTGGTCAAATGCAGACAGTTGGCTATTGAACGGCTGTTCATTCCATGAATCCCTACAAGTGTCTGCGTCCCATGCAGAAATGGCAAAATATTTACACAACCACCCAACCCCCGCGCGGCGCGGCGGAATTTTCAAATATTAGCTAAGTCATATATGTAAGAATCAGTGTAATATTTTTTGAACGTTTTATAATTTTATATAAATTTCTTGTACATCCTTATAACATAAGTATAATATTCTATTACCACTTATGTGGATCTCATATATAATAATTGAGTATCTATTGCTAAATTTTATAAATAATTCAGGTAAAGTGATACTATCTTGTTTAAAAAATATTATATTATTTCGAACGATTGTTATTGATAACCGTTCAGGCCCGTATCCATTATGCTGCGTGGAATCTACGTGATGAGTATCTTCTCAATAAATATATTTAGTGAGGACTCTTATGACTATAATAAGCTCAATATATCTTCATTTGCTCTCGCCACGCATATTAACCATGTATTAACCTCCTATATTAACCATGTCTCTTCTCAAAAAAAAAAAAAAAAAACTAAACCAAACCAGTCAAGGAAAAGAAAGTGAATGCATAATTTTGGAGACCAAAAAAATTCAGATCCTACTTTTCTACTAGTTATCAACTTAACGCATGACACGGCAGCTAGACGGCGTAGGGCTCATATGTTGTTGGGATTTGATAAACTGACAGAAAGAAGAGACCAATAGGATCGATTCTGATTCGTGGGATGCAAGCAACTAGTGCTTTGGTTTTATATGTAATCACCAACCTTTTGTTCAGTGAGTGGAGAAAATTTTTTTTTTTTTTTTCTTCTAGCTTTTCTCCACTTTCCGGCCGGCATAAGCATCTTTTTAGCCAACAAAATCAATTTCAAGTGCATGCTGAGTTCATCGGGTTGGAATGGGGTTTTGGATGAGGCACTTGAGCGTTGTGCCTCCATTAGAAGTACTCTTCAATTTTGCAGTGACAACAACAACATAGCAGCAATAGAAGTAACAAAAATTAAGTCCTTGATCAATTGATATCATGGTGAATACAAATATAAAAAAAAAAAAAAAAGTAAGCTTTTCTTGGGAATTAACTGGGGAAATCTGATAAGTTGTTGAAGCTACTTCATCATGCTATCCTTAGTAGGATCACAATCAAAAGATCAGGATATATTACCATCCCAGTCGAAGAAAATAAAGGAAAAAGCATTCAACAACCTTACTAGCACTAGGTCTGCAAGTGAAAAAACTAACTTGCCAGTTCAAGTACAATAACCTAGCTAAAACTTACTAAACTGGAATCATGTCCAAGATCTTTATCTACATGCAACATGAAAGCACAACCAAAAGAAAAACAAGATTAGTACAAGCCCTCGTCCCTTGATGATGAAGTCGAATCTCTTATTGGGATGGTAGCCTTTTTGGGTTACAGGAGGCAAATTATAATATATAGTAGTGCAGCGAAGTACCCCCAATGACTTTTGAGTCCAAGTAAGGAAACTTCGATCGACGATCAAAATGCTTTGATATGTTGAACTTGCTGAAAATGCTTTTGGGCTGCTACATTCTGTGCTCTGGCGATAGTACTCTTCATTGTCTCCTCATCTTCATCAGAGCTCATATCGGTGATCTGACGAAAAAGACTACTGAGAAAATATCCCAAGAGGGGAATAGATGAGCAAAAAGTTCTTAGGGAATTCATAGTTTAAAGAAGCTGCTAAGTTTGACGATCAAAAGATCAACTAATCTCAAATATACTGAAGCAAGAATAAGAAAGCTAAGATGCAAATGATGATTGGAGAAAAGAAAGAGGAGGGTTGAAATTTATGGTGGCAATCAGTGAGCGAGTGACTCGGTTCCCAAGTCGACCTATAAGTCAATCTGCGTTTCGAAACGGTCATTGACGCTAAAATGGAGGAAAGAAGATCGAAGAGGGCAAGAATTTTCTCTGAAGATAACGTGGAGTCCACCAGTGCTTGTTTTATTTTACTAGAATGGGTTCTTTTCCACCCAATGTGATGACTTCATGATGTTGGCAACATTGTCGTTCAGGAGGAGAAATGGAACCTGTTTTGCCATTTAGTAGTATTATTGCCCATTGGAGAGAGATCATTTTTGATTGATTACCTTGCGGTTCAAGATACACAAACTGACAATAATTTTTTAAACAAAATACTTAAGATATAATGGGATAAGTGGAGATCAAATTGTTGCCTTGCTGTCTTCCGAGATTAGACAGTGGAAATGTCGACACTTAAAAAGTACTTTGCACTGGCATTATTTTAGATTGCATTGAGATAAAGCGGAAACAAAGAAGAAATTGCATTGGTAGTTTCCCCATAATTTCGAATTAACACCTTCCTGTATACCGCTAAAGTTCTAGCTTGTAAAGTTCATAATTTGTTATGTTCTATACGTAAATTCTATATCTGCATTATTAGGTAGTAACATTTAGGGAATGGGACAAACGATTTTGGTAGTCTATCAATACCTAAAATTATCTCACTTAATAACTAAGAACCCTTTGCATTGTTAACATGCTTTTTTTTTTTTTTTGGGTTAAAGGTATAGTATGTTCTCTAATTAGGGGATAATCAAGTTGAATCGAGATTCACTTGAGTTAACATACCTGAATTCGAGTTCAATTTTGTTTTATCTTACTAGAAATCGATCATATTTAGCTCAGTTGAATATAGTCAAACTGAGTCGAGTCGAGTTCAAGTGATATAGATTAGTATTTTATATAATTTTAAATAAGGGTATGATAGATATTTTCCACTAATAAATATAACAACAGATATAATTTAAAGCTCGATTGAGTTTCATTAGACTCGAACCAACTTTCAAAACTCACATATTAAATATAACAAGTGAAATTTAAAACAAATTAATTTGGTCATGGAGCCAGAGCAAATGGGATTATGGAAATCACACTTACTGAATCATGGGAATTTTAATTAGCGACGTGGATAACAGGAATTGAATATTTCACCTTTTTCTCTTAATAGAACAAGCAAGCATTGGCCATGAGACAAATCATACTACCAATTCACCAAAATGGCAAATTAGCAAGTGAAATCAAGAAAACACAAAGTCGAAAGAGAAAATCGTTCAAAATGTTTGTCACATTTTACCAAATAAAAATTTTCGTTGTTTATTGTTAAAATGATAACTTTACATCTCTTTCAAAATTAAGTCAGTAAAATTTAATCCCAATTGAGGTTTTCAACCACTTTTTATCCTGACTCCATCACGTGGCTCATACATAGTCATTTTCTTGAGAGCAAAAATAGTTAAATCCCATTTGTAATTAAACATATGACCCAATCCAAATTTATTTTTAACTCTAAAAAAGTAGGATTTGAACTGAATCATATTCATTTTTTTTTCAAATAAGTAGGATCGGCCAATCCATATTTATTTTGGTCTTTAAAAAAGTAGGATATGACTTTTTGTACATAAAAAATAATTGAATGTGAATCACATGATAATTTTCAAACAAAAAATTGTCGAAAACTTAAGTTGGAAACGAAATTTACTAATTTGAATTTGTAATGGATTTAAATTTAATATTTTAAAAATGAATGACGAAAAAATATATTTGACGATATATTAAGGAACATTTTTTTTTTTTGAAGAATATGTAAGAAACATTTTAGATGATTTTCCCAAACTAAAACAACCTAACAACCTATAACCGTTTATCCACTACCAGCGGACACATGTTAATTATTTGCTCGTGAGCGCGTGTCAATCACTGAACTAATCAATCTCAGTGGCACAATTTCAAGCTGCAGCATCATACTCGCGATTTCAATTGCAAAAAGAATCGACGACCCACATATTCCCTCAGCCATCGGAGTAGAAGACCTACAGGCACCGCGGGAGAGCTACATCCACCGTAGGATCTTTCCCAATCTATCAGATTGATCATCAAAAGTATTCAATAAAACCCCAGCTCAAGGCTTGTTTTCAAACTTCAAGCCATCCGATCAACCGCGCCAAATAACTAACAAACCATTAGGATACTCTGCCAAATAACTAACTTCACCACTTGTCATAACTGCTAAACTCTGCAACAAAATCCAGCTCCAGAACTGCTTCTGTTTTCCTCAAGAATTCATCTCAGAAAACTCAATCATTTTTCATTAATGTCATGAGCTAAAACCTCATCAAGAATGTCAAAATCAAATCTTGAAGCCCAGAAGATGAGAAAAGGCATCCCAAAATACTATGGGTTCCACACTTTTGGTGATCCTGGCTACCCCATCTTGCTCAATGGCCCTTTCAGAGACAACATTCGCATTTTCCTTCAACAGTGTGCAGAGCTTCAGGACTATAAAGTGGAAGGAATGTCAATTTGGTCCACATTTCTGGTTCATGAAAAGGGGGGATTTGTGGTTCCTCTCTACGCTATTGAAGAACATGTGAAGCACTCCCTCAGTCCCTTTTGTGATCACTGCAGATGTGCTGGTAAAGCTTCCCTTTTGCTTGTTTTGATGATTTTGAAGTGGGTTTTTTGGGAGTTTTATCTGGGTATGTAATTTTGGATTGGAGCTGCAATTTTCTCGGGGTTCTTGAACATGGGACTCTTTTTTTTTGTGATTATTGCAGGGTGGAGTCATCATTTTGTGTCCAGAAGGAAGTATCATCTGATAATACCAGTTGACGGGGAGTGGAATAAGCCTCTGGGAAGAGATGCTTTTGATCTTGAAACCCATCTCTTGCATGGGTTGATTCACTGCAATGGATTTGGACATCTTCTCTGCATTAATGGGATTGAAGGTGGATCTAAGAAGCTATGCGGAAGAGAGATAATGGATCTTTGGGACAGAATCTGCTCTAATCTACAAGCTAGGTAATGAAATGTCTTGAATTCATCAAATTAACTTTTGATGATATTTATCCTGGATTTAAGGTTGTTCTATTCATCTTGCTCAGACAACGGATTTGAATTTTATGAATCGTTTGTGGTAGTATTAATTGATTGTTTTATTTTGCCACATTAATAGGAAATAAGAAGTTATGGTTTTCAATTCTAGTTATCTGAACCCTAAAATGCTGGCTTGTTTTTGGTGATTGTACTAAACTTGAATCTAAATGATATAATCCATCTAGCAGGACATTCATTTAACAACATTACATGGTGCCGTGCTCATGTCATTATCATCTTTGTTTAGAAATGAAGATGTATTTTGTCAAACACCTCCAGATTACATCTTCGGGGTTTATCTGCCCATTAATTGCCTAAACGTTTTGCACTTTGGGGGTCTTAGTAATACTGACTTTGGGTTATGTAGCCTCAGAGGTTACTCTAAAGTTAGTACACTATTTTCAGTCATCTTCCAAATTCAGATGCAGCGTACATCTTGATAAAATTTGTACTCCTTTACTGGAGAAAGAATTTTCATTGGCTTTATGATAGTCTTTTTAGTAGTCATTCAAGTCATCATTGATGGTTCTACAACAACTTTGGCCATATTAAATTGTAGAATACTGTGCTTACATGCATACAAGTGAGAATTAGAGGATGTATTCTGTAAGCTTCATTCTCACTGCTCTACTTTTCTACTTTTCCTCCCCTTGGCTTCTGATTGAACTGTTGAGGAGTCCAAACTTCAGCTATTTGCAGTCTGTTAGAAGCATCCTCAGGAGGCTTACATACCTGCTTAAGGACCTATACACAATAGCAGTATGATTGAAAATAAAAAAAATTGCATTTGGGGCTTCTGGATTGTAGAATACCAAATTGATTTTTTGTTCAGGGTGGATGAAAGGGGAACAAAGAATAGAATTTAGTTTATTGTTATTCTCCAGACTCCTTTCTCTTCTTTCAAAAACGATTTTTAGTATATCAGTATGCTCACTTCCCATTTAAAGTTATAAGACGTGTGCAAAATTGAGGTAGATCTAATTTATTTTCTTCAACGACATGACGGTTGTATCAGCAGTTGCAAAATCTTGGTTAGGCTGTTAGTTTCTGGTTTCCAAACCCCCTGTTGCATACATGTCCTGCAGCATAAATAGGATTCAGTTAATGCTTGACCTAATGCCTGCCAAAGGTTATATTCAGACATTCAAGGTTTTGTTCTGGTCTAAATAATTATCCCTCCAGTATCTGATTGTCCTGGTTGAGCACTTTTCCTCTGTGCCACCATGTCTGATAGTCGAAGAGTTGAGAACTTTACCCAACTGCGCTACCATGTACATGTGATGCAGTCGGCACAATATTTTATTTTATTCTTAAGTATCTCTATCTGAACAGCTAAGTTCTTTTGCTAAATTGTTTTGAGTTAATCAGAATGCTTTTCATATAACCCTTCATCCGAAAAAAAAAAAGTCTGCAGATTAAGCCAAATCTGCATGTTTGGAGAGCAGAGAATTGCACCAAATTTACCTCTTCTTTTCTGTTCTTTTGCAGTAAAATCACAGTAGAGGATGTTTCAAAGAAGCATATGATGGATCTGAGGTTGCTTCATGGTGTTGCTTATGGACATCCTTGGTTTGGTAGATGGGGATATCGGTTTTGCCATGGCAGTTTTGGGGTGAGAGAGCATCATTATGAAAGAGCAATTGAACTTCTTAGCTCCCTGAAACTTGATGATGTGATTCGTGATTTCGATTTCACAGATAGATGCAAGGAAATCAAGGAAATAATTCACTGCTACAGAAACTTGAGTGAGACCAATTTGATCACCTTGCGTGATCTCTTCAGATTTATGCTTGTTCTCAAGTCCAGGGCTGAAATGAGAAGAAATGCAGCTAAATCAACTGCCATGGCACGGTTAGTTTCTTCAGGTTATTTTGAGAGGAAAGCTGTTCTTAAGCAACATTTTGAAAAGGAGAAGTCAGCAAAATGCCGGAAATTTTCTGCAGTTGCTGCTAATTGGGATAGCCGATGGCCTGTTAGAAGATTGGAGTTTACAGCTAATGTGATTGTTGATGCTTTAAGGGAGAAGAAAGCAGCAAACAGATTCAGGAGTTCTGTGATGAACAGGCAGGAGGTACGAGATGCAGCTCGCCAACAAATAGGTGATACAGGTTTAATTGATTACGTACTGAAATCACTGAATAATGTGGTTGTTGGGGGTTACATAGTCAGGAGGATGGTAAATAGAGCAACAAGAAAGCTAGAATTCACAATTGAGGAGGTTAAGAATGGTGTAAAATTTGATGAAGGAAAAGTTCCAGCGGCAGTTCAGGCCTGTCATACGGTGCCACGAAATGATGTTTTTGGTGATCTCTCTTGCTTGTATGATAATATCCTTTTGGATTATCCTGAAGTGGACATGGTGAGATTGGCTGCAGGTACAGTTCTGAATAGCAAATACTTTGTGAAGGAGTGGCCATTCAGGGATGAGCAAGATCTCGCACTTAGATTCACTTGCAGATTAATGCCAAGTTTGACAGAGATGGAAACTGAACTTACTAGGGAACTCCCAAGGGGGGAGTACATTGTGGTTCCTCTGCATTCTACCATTGGGGATCTAAAGATAGCTATACAGAGTGCAATGAGGGACACTTACTGCATCATGAAACATCTTCTGGTAACAGATATCATAGAAACTGAGGGAATGAGTGACGGAGAGGTACTCTTTGGCATTCTTGAGTCTGGTACAGAACTATGGGTAAGAGGTACTGGACTGGATCTGGAAACTGATCTGAGGTATGAAGGTGGAGCAGACAATTGGAAAGTCAGTTGTAAGTGTGGTGCTCAGGACGATGATGGTGAGAGGATGGTTTCATGTGACGTGTGTGAGATATGGCAGCATACACGCTGCTGCGGCATTGAGGATTCTGAAGCTGTCCCTCCAGTTTTTGTGTGCGATGCCTGTTGCACTTCACTTGCACCATCAAGGGCAGCGCAGCCAAGCTATGAGCTAGAACCTTATGGAGCTCTGGTGTCCCCTGCTGGATCATATGTCTACTACCCAGAAGCTGCTTTGCTGAATTTTGGTGGTTCTGAGATTTTTCAATTAGAAAGTAACTGATGAGGACTAGTGATCTGCAGGCCTTGATCATCTTTCTTCCTCGTGCACAAATTCTTTCTGATAGACAATTAGAAATTCAAAGTTTCATAGATTTTCCATTTTCGATTGTGATTAGTTCTAAAATTCACTGTATACTGTTGTTGAATCTTTTTTAGTTCCCCATGTACAGAAGATCCTGAACTACTGGTTCAGAAACCTGCTTGGAGTTGGTCTAAAGCACTGAAAGTCGTGTACATCTGACCATCATTGTTTACACATGTATATGGAAAAAATGCAAATTTACAAAGCAAATGACTTGCTACTTTTTGGGTTGTATCTCATTGAATTTAACAATAATAATCTCTCTTGATCTTTGCTTAAAAAAAAATCTGAATCTTTTACTCTTCTTTTGCACGTTGATGTTACTGTTTTCCCAACATTTTTGTGATCCAGAACTGTAATCACTCGATTCTTTTAGGCTGCTCTGTATAGCATTACTACTGTTTGCTTCTTTTTTGCACTTTGAAGAAACAACACATAAAAGTTACAGGTCCAATTTTGGCATTTTGGTTAGAACATTAATCCTCTCAAACTTTTTGCAGACAAAAATGCAAACTATCTCTTAAATATAAAAAGAATCAGCATTCTACATAACATGTGCTTATCAAATTTTACATTCTGTTAGTAATCTTTCCTTTGTGACTTCAGCTCTAAAACGCATGTCGACACGCTTTTAGCTATAACTCCCAACGCCTTTATTTTCTCGTCATAACGTTTTTTTTTTTTTTTTTTTTTTTTTTTGCAGCTCCCCATTAAACACACAAAAGGAAAAATGCGTGAAAATGAAAAGAAGAAAAAAAGCTTTGCCAAGCTAAGTTCTTCGCTTCTCATCGCTTCCTACCAAATGCCCTGATGACCCAGAAATGAACTATACATAAAAGTCCGATCTCTGGTTCAAGTTCGCTAGTTTTCTGGGAGCTGCATACCGGGTTAGAAATTTTTTTTTCGGTTTTTTGGTATTTTCTTTAAAGAATTTATTATATCGTTCCGGTTTAGATAGTTGTAGGAGTGTTTTTGCCATCATGGTTTTCAATGCTGAATTTCTTGATGATTTTCAATTTTATTTGTGGAAAATTCATAACTTTGTTAGCCCTCTAGTTCTTATGAATATCCTATTAAGCTGGACTGTGGAAAAGGTTGATTTTTTGGGTGGTTTGAGACTGATGCGATAGTTAAACGAAAATTTGTGTAAATGGGCTGCATCTCCATGGTGCCTCATCAATTAAGAACTTATAAAAAGGAAAGCGAATCCGCAACAAACTTGAAATCGGAAAACATCCATACATATAAAGTTTTGAAGGGACATTCCCAAAAGATAGCCTGTAGATGAGTTCAAACTATGGTTCTACTTTGATGTTGTTATGATAAGAAACATAAGCAAAAGATCCTCTCTACTTTGTAGCTGCCCGCTTTGGTATTCCTTTACTCCTAGCTGAGCCTGATCTTTTGAGTTGTTTGCTTTGCTCTGCCTCTGTTGGTGGAGTTTCGAGTGCATGGGGGGTAGATTCTGGATTATATGAATCTCTTGAGCAGACCTCTATCTGAAACTTTTATGTACATAACATGAGAAAATTTTACAAAATGAAAGACTTGTTGAATGAATTGGGTCCGTCTTGCAATTTTACCTTACAAGCAATGGAGCAGTACGAGTAATGGTTTGCATCAATGAGCTTTCTGCGGCAATTGTTACAGCAATCCTCCTCTTTTGTTCTTGAGCTGGAACTAGGCAGCGGGCGCAAAACTATAACCTTTTTCCTATTGCTTCTGTATGGCTGGAACAATAATTGAAGCTATGAGAAGCTAACCTTGAGATATGATCCTGACTGGGACTAAATAGTGATCAACTAAGCTCAATATTTGCGTGGCCCTGTCTCACAAGTAAAATTTATTCTCCATTTGACTCCATATCTGAAATATGTTCCAAGCGAAAATGGCTGTAGTGCATATACTCCAGAACAAAAAATATTTTTTTTTTTGGGACTTTGTCCTTTCCATCTATCATTCTGGCTAGCTGTGCTGGACTCTAAGGATAGCTTACTTCCTTTCCACACATAAGTTTTCAGCCGCATGACAACTTGAGGTACCAGGCAATAGACCATTAACCCGTGAAAAAGTTCAGATGTGCTTCGTACTGTGAGTCTGTCACATGCTAGTAGTCTAGAGTTTTAAGGATATACATGTTGCATTTGTGTAGGTTGAATTTATGATGCAGTGGATAATGTGGAAATTTAAAAATCCCCTACTTTGTTCGGAAAATTAACGTATTACTCAGGTTCAATTAACAAGCTTACATTTCAATAGGGGTTATGCAGTTAATTCCTAGTTTGGAAGATACAGCTACTGGTTCCTTCTTTCTCTCTTGCAAAGGTATTTAGCGTAATGCTACGAACGTTATTCTTTTGCATCCGAGATCAACATGTCTATGTAATCTTTAGACAAGCATATAAATATTTGCAGGACTAAATGCCCAATATGTGTAGGCCTATCCATTTCATTAGGCTAGGCATGGTTTATTGTGTGCCCTTGTAAGTAGACTGCAAGCCAGGATAGCCGCCTTTTGTAATCCACTTCTCTTTTGTTCCTTGATGGACAAAGAGTTCGCTACAGCAGGAAAAAGGGTGGATAGATATGCTGAATCATTTGTTCTGTGTAAACGTAATGGGCTATTTCCCTTTAATTCTTTTGGCAGAATGCCCCATCAATGTCAGACATTTTTCAACATAATCTGAAGGGAAATCTTGAGGTGCAATTACATGATGTTAAATATCAAATATATACTTGAAATTCAAGTAAGCCTTCATATTTGAAATCCAAGTAAGCCAACATGACAGAGTAGACTAGTGCAATTATATTTTGTCAGATATGCACAATAAACAAAAGATTTAGAAATTAAAAGAGGAAGTGTATGTACGGTAGAAAGATCTAGGATCTATATTAAAATTGGCGTTTGAACTGTTAGTTTACATGAATACAAAGGTTCATTTGAAGGTGAGAAGTTCCAGACAACAAGAGGCCCTTAAATTTGAGCCTAGAAGACATAATCTGCTGAATTAACTTGGAACTGTATTTAATCTGCGGCTTTACTTTTTGCCATAAATTAAAAGTAGGAATGTGGACAAAACTTTTTTTCCTTTCAAAATTTGAAAGAAAAAAGAAAATTATCAAGTGAGAGAAATGAGAAATTGATCAACATGTAATAAATTAGCTAATACAATCACCAAGAATTCTTTAGTGGCTTCTCTAATAATGCTGAAAGATACATCTCACGGAGTTCTGGCCCTCGGTCCAGTTTTGGCCCTACTACCCACTTCACCTTGTTGAACCCAATGCTTTCTATTAGAGGCGCATAAACCTGTTCCAGCTGATCACCAACACAGAAGAAATGGTCAAGCCAGAAGAGTCCCCCAGGTCTAAGCACCCTATAGATGTCAAAGAACAAGAAATGAAGCAGTGTTGTTGGTATCCAATTGCTCAAGACATGCATTGAGTGGACAATGTCCAATGTGTTGTCAAAGAATGGTAGTCTTTGTGAAATGCTTATGTACAAAGGTATCACCCCTCTTGATGCTATGAAATTATTGAAAGGACCATTCAGGTTCATGGATGTCGTTATTATTGTTATGTTCCTTTCTCTCATTCTTACTGCAAATGTGGCCACGCCTCCGCCAATATCCAGCCCTATCCTAATGGTGCCAGGTTTCTTTACTGCCAGTACTTCATCTATGGAGAAGTCAAGGCCGCCACTGATGCTTGTTCCTGCCCATCTATGTTTCTCTCGACCATCAAGATCAAAACAGTCTTTACAATCATCAAAACCTTTCTGAGTATGCATTCGATTAATGAGACACGAGTAGTTCTTGCAAGAATATGCAGTCCATACAACAGATGAATCTGATGGTGTGGTCCATGAGCTTTGTGGAAGAGGGTAAGGTTCCACATATTCCTTCTGGGCAGCTGGACGGCAACGGCGGCGTGGGAGTGGCTCACAGCCCTTCAGAAGAAGCTTCTGGGCCAGGAGTTCATCATCAGGGCAGGACCCGTTGACTTTGTACGACATATATTGACTAAGCTTATCAGGAAAGAGGGTGCAAGCATGTCCAACTGGAGGTATCATTTTGTCAGAGTCGAAATTTGTGTTGAATCCAAAGGGGAGCTTCTGTGGAGACGTGAAAGCAAGGAACTCCGCTGGAAGGTCTGCAGTTGTTTGCGTCTCATCTTGTTGTGCATGCTGACTAATGATGGGTTCAGTAATAGTGTTGGTAGCAATGGTACTAATAGTGTCTATGTTGGAATTTAGAGTACAGGAAGAAGAATGCAGTCTTGTGGAGACAAAATATGTTAGAAGATTTGTAGATAAAAGTAGGTAAAGCAAGAAAATGTTGAAGGAGAGCGGCCTGGACTTTTGAGGGGAATCCATGGCTAAATCTTCCTGCTACCTTAATTGCTTAGAGTTGAAGATGACTGTTGATGTTTGTTATAGAGTTGGTGACTAAGTGTCTGCATGCTTCCCAGGAGCTTCATATTAAGTCTTATCGTCTGTATAATATTTAAGAAGTCTTCGCATCTCTTAATCAGCTGAGTGATATTGCAGCATTGCCCCTGTTATGCAACCAATTGTTAGCTTAAGCATGGATCATTTGGACTTTCTCTGCTTTAAGTGGCAATTAAAAATTAGGCTGATTCAGCACTGATCGCTCTGTCATATACAATCTAATGTAGCTGGTAGTGAAATGGCAGAAAGTCAACACTTTTGGTGCTCAAGGAAGTCCAACTTCAGACATTAATATTCTGCTCAAAATCCTAGGAGGGCTTTTGTTCAACAGTTTAGTCTATAGATGCAAAGGAAGCATTTCTTTAGCTCATTCCCTCTTCCATTCTTTTAAAATAGCATTTTTTGTAAGGGTTTAGTAAATGCCATCTTCACATAGACGTTTCTTGCAGTCAGATGTGAACCACACTTGTGCAATTATTTATTCCCATTTTAGATGTTTAGATCTTAGTGATAATAAATCTCACCAAGGTGAAAGGCGTTATATACTGCATATCTGGCGGAGCAACCCACATGCCTGTCAGGGCTTCAATTTCAATATATTTACTTGGTTTTTTTTTTGGATTAAAGTACTGAAGTTGTAGGTAGGCCTATGTTAAGTCTCTCCAAGTGGAGTAGTAATTCTCCAAGTGGCTTCCAAAAACAAAAATTCAAAGATGTTTACTCTTGTTTAGTAGCAGCAACTATATCTTAAATATTCCATGAATTATGACTAGGGTAGCTATATGCTTAAATATGTTGTGGATCGATCATACAAATGTAGTACGAATTGACTTGTATCTTAGCATTTTGATTGGTTATTAAAGAAATAGTAGTAATTGCTTTTTAAGCAATTTGATGAGGATTGATGGGATTTGTTTTCATGTTTCTCGTTTGTTTTGGTAATTAATATGTTTCTTGATTGATCCAAGTGACTGCTAAATTCCCTCTGACCATTGGTTCTGTTCATTAGTCAGAAACCCCTTTCGCTTTTGGGCAATTACAATTAATGAGTGTGTCCCATGAAGGAGGAGGAAACTTATTGTAGGTTGGTGGGCTAATAGTCTAGTATTCTCTTTTCTTTCTTTTTTTTTTTTTTTTTTGTTAGTAATGATACATTTATATAATCTGAAAAGTCTAAGGAAGCTGTTGTAGGGAGTTAGTGGATATACAGAAACCTAATATATTCTAATCTAGAAGGGAGGGGAAGTCTAAAGAGGCTGTGGTAGGGAGTTAATGGTAATGGATATACAGATTCAATTAGACCAAGGGAATTCTACGACATAATTCTTAGATTTTCCTCGTCACAGCCCAAGGAGAGACTTAGCCACTGAGCCATTGGGCCAATAGTCTAGTATTCTCATTGCTAATGAATTGCTGATCCAGATGCATCAATTCAACATTAGACTTGTGTGATGACAACTGAAAATGTAAGATCTAATCTGGGCTAAAAGAAAAGATTCTGAAAAGTCAAACGATAAGCCCTTTCTGAATGCCAAAAGGCTTTTCAACCCACAGAAGAAAGAAGATTTAAGCAATGCCAAAGCTCAGCTAAGAGCATTTAGTTATATAAATATATGATGGCTCAAACTTCCTACAGCTGCTTAGTCTTAAAATCCTCCTAACCAAGTTAAAAAGGTGTTTCTTAATTCACAGCCTGGAATGTTATGAAGTTGTTAGTAGAAGGGTGCCTTTAATTAACCTATTATTAAAGCATTTCTTGACCCTTAAGAGGAAGAGTATTGGAAATGTAATAAAAATCTTATATACTGCAGCTCATAGTATTCAAAAGATCCCCACTTAGTTAGAAGATGCCTCCATAAACATATTAGATAAGAGTATGTCAATGTGAAGAAATAAATATGGTTGTTTAATGAGAGAAACTGTACTAAGTAGACTTAACCCTTTGAAATATTCCATTTAATTTCTTTACTAAAAAAAAGAGAATAATATTAATTACCCAACAATTTTTTTTTTTTTCAAAAAATCCAAGCGAAGACTCTAAACTTTACAAGAGAGAATGGAAAAAGGGAAGAGTTCGAGAGCCGAATCAAATACGTTATAATCACCTAACTATTGTCCTTACTAACTAGTTAAGATGATCCACAATTATCCTCCTCCTCCTCCATTCCTGGGTAAGGTGCATCCGGGACCTCCAAAGATGATCGATCCCCAAGTATATTGGAAGTATGGCATCCCCAAGAATATATGTGGAACATGGAGGCCCAAAATTAGTGGTATCCTGAGCTTCCATTATCAACTTTAGACTTGATAAGATGGACTATGAAGAGAATTGGGGCTTGTTTCTCCCTTGATTTAAATCTTGTAAAAGTTAATTATAAAAAATAATTAAATAGAATAATCAGATTTAGCTAACTATTAAAAGATCTAAAATCCGAACACAAAACCAAGCGAAAATACAAAAAAAAAAAAACACTAATTATTCAAAACCAGAACACGTAATAAGGTGAAATAATCAACCAAGAACAAGGTTCATCTTTATTTTGCTTTTCCATTCTTGAGGCACAAAAGGAACCTCTATTTGTGAAAACAAAATTGAATAAATAAGTAAACAGATCAATTTTAATGAAACACAGCAACTACAGGAGTAGCTTTAGAAAAATAACTGCAACTTTTCTAGAAATTAATTTCGTCACTATGGCAGCTAGAAATCTTAAGGGCTTCAACGTCCATTGTGGGTAGGCAGGCCGGCACCAAATTTATAGTTTGAATGAGCTGGTTTTCAAGAAACCAAATACGCGTGTCCTCCTTCAAATGTATTGTTGTGTGTGATTTCCAAATAATTTGATCCAAGAGAGAAAACATGAATTTAGGGGCTTGAAATTACTATGCAGGCCATTGCAACATCTAGCTAATAAGATTATCCCTTTTTTCTTTTTGATAAAACATCATAAGTCGATTAAAATTTGCACTAATGACAGAAATTACATCATCATAAATCATGCACAGATTATCCTCTAGCTATAAATTTGTAACTAATTGTCTAGCCAAAAAATTTTAACAAATTGGTTTTTCCTTGCTTTTCTTGACCGGCTAATTTATCAAATTTGTTGAACGTACTATTTCCTCAATATGAACGTACATTAAAGTTTCATGCTCCTTAGTTAAATTAGGTGAACTTACCACATGGTCTTAGGGAATAGGATTCCTATTACATGTAGTCATCAATACAATATAGATTTGAAGAGTCATCTTTTTTTTTTTTTTTTTTTTTTTGCCCCTCAGTTCCAACAACAATTAATGTTGAATGGTTAATGGTGGGACTGGTATAATATTTCTAGAAAAAAATTCAAATAATTGACTGAACATTTTCGTGCTTCACATGTCCTGATTGATAAATCTACCACTATTAAAAAACCATTTTAGGATTTTGCAAGTTTGTAGAATTTGCAATTTACCCCTGCAACTGTACCTCAAGGCTCCCTGAAGGCCTGAACTGTATATTTTATCATGAAATTCCTCCTATATCACCAATGAAACAGTATTCATCAAATGGCCCCCTCAACTATGGAGTTTGAATTCAATTTATTAAAAATCATTTGTATATAGTATATTGTTTTTATTCTTTAATTTCTTTTGTGGTTCTTGGGAGGGAAACTTCATTTTCATGCATGTACATTAAAATGGTGTTATGATCCTAAGTTCAAGTAAAGAAAATCACGTTTAGCTTTAGACATTAGCATAACATGTACTTCTCATACACTTCTATATAAAAAATTTTTGACATTAATCTTTTTAAACTAAGTTAAGAAGATTGAATTCAGGCGAATGGTTGCCTGGTTGGTGGGGATAGAGCTTTACTCTTCTAGAAGAAATAGAAAAAGTGAACCAATGAACTATACAATAGCAGTTACTTTAAATCGCTTGTTTGCGTCCAACTAATAATATACAACTATTCAATGCCGGATTTTGGCAACAGTCCAGCGGTCAACCTATGACTTCTGCGCCAGAATTCACGCAAAATGAAGTTGGAAAGGAAAAAACTTTAGTAATTTAATAAAGTTTTAGGGGGAAAGTGAAACAAAAAAATTATGAAACAATCTGAAATTTTAATTGTTTCGCAGGCACAATATTCATTGTTAAATCGTATGAAAATTCAGCACCAGATCAATTGGCCCAAGAATCAGTAAAATTTACAATGATGTATAACTGTAGTGTAATATATATATATATATATATTTTGTATATCCTATACATTTGCCTAATTTCTGCAAAACTTATCTAGTTCAGTAATCAATATGGCCTCTGAATATACTTGAAACCGCTTAATGAATCAAAACAATCTAATCTATTTTTGTAAAGATTCATCAACTTCAACAGTTCAGTGATTTTCTCTTTGGTATTTTCACCACATCCAACTTGTAAAACAACCAAAAGCTTCTGAAAAGCACCAACTTCCAATGCTTCAATCACAGGATTTTCATCTTCAACCTCTTTGCAAAGCTTCGACAAAGTTGAGACGGCAAATTCTGTACCCATTTCTGAAACCCTCAAAATTTTCTTAACCAGCAATGGCATAGTCAAAGCATTGCTGCACGCCTTTTCTCTTCCTTCTTCCCAATTGCATATGGCCTCCAAAACTCCAAGCGCCTTCTCTGATGTTCTTTTTTCTCCATCAACAAGCATTTCTAGCACCAAAGAAACCAAGCCCATCTCAACAAATCTTGATGCCAACTTCTCACTCTTTTCAGATTGTAACATGTAATATGTGACCATTAGAGAAGCTTTTGTGGCTGTAGGGCCAATTGGGACTTCCAAAATCTTGAACAAAGCTTCAGAAATGCCTTCAATTTCTATTAGTCCATCGGAAATTTGATGGTCTAAAGAATTTGCAAGCAACTCTTTGAGTACTATTACTGCATGTTGTCGTGTGGATAAATCTTCACCGTGCAAAAACCATGCAATGCAACGTAAGGACGCCGATGAACCTAGCTTGGATTGGCCTTCAATCCCAAGTGGGAACATCCATGTCAATGCAGACAAGATCTCCTTTAGTAAAACTTCGTGTTTCTCCATCGAATCGCCCGCGAAAGTCTCGAATGAAGAGGATAAAACATAGCCAACTCCATTTTCGACTACGCGTTTTTTGTTACGTTCACTTTCTTTCGCCAAATTTCTGATCTTTCCCACCAATTCTTGGCACTTGTTTCCATCTTTACGAGTTGTAGCAGCTACAATCTTCGAGCTGATCTCCGAAACCTCATAAGGGGTTATCGGAATCCTGGGCGTTGGAATCCTTTCTACTCCATAAGATTTATTGTCAACACACCAATCTTGAATCATCCTCCTTATGGAATGGTTTGGGATTTGATCAAAACTCTTCAAGGCTTGGTTCGTCACGGGACAAGTTTGATTGCCAGCCTCAATCCATCTTTCGATGTTCTCTCGATCATATGTGATCCCGGTTGACAATGTCACAGGATCCTTCATTAGATCAAGAGAAATCGGGCACTGAAAATGTCTTGGAATCGTGAGTTCTAAGTCACAATTCCCCTCCAAAGCCTCATTTTTCCTAGCCTGGCCGCGGCGATTTGCTCTCTTGTGTCTCCAAGAAAAGATCATGCTGAAGCTTGAAAGTACTACACCAAATCAATGAGAGCAAAAGAAAACAAATTGTAATAATGTGATTTCTTGCTTGCTTGCAGGAATAGGCCAGATAACGCGCGATTCACAATGAAGTTTACAATATAGAAGATAACATATAAGGCGGATTGCTTGAGGGAGTTGGATATATATGTATGCTTCTGCAATAAAGAAATAGGACGCTGAAGGTTTAATGGGTTAGGTGATTCTTTTGTGTTTTCTGCGTGTGTATTACAAGAATCAGCGTTTTTATACGGGCATCAAATTATTGAGGTCAAAGACTCAAAGGTAGGAATAGGTAGGGGAAAAGAGGGAATTGTTCAAAATCATAGACGAGAATAATAAAGCGGTGTACGTTGTAGTATTTGAATGTTGACCGTTGAAGGTTTGAAAATAAGAGTCCAATTGTTCACGATGGGCAGCGCAGCGCATGCTGGCAAATGTTTCGTATTTTAATTAGAAATTGAAATTTTGCAGTCGGCGCAAGGTGTTTGACTGGAAGACCCAGTCAGGTCTCATGCATAGGACAGTGGGAGCTGATCTGGTAAACTAATTTTTCTTTGTAATTGTTTTACCATTCAGATTGCCGGCTGTCTTTGTTTTGTTTCATTCCCTTTCCTTCTTTACTGTCCTGCCAACTTTTCACCATTTGTTATTTTGTACCACAGTGCAAATTCCCAAGTGTAGACAAAAATTTAAAAATTCGGATAGTTCTAAAAGCCAATGAATGAATATTTATTGAGAAGTAAGTGTCCCAAAGAGCAAAATAAGCATTCTTTAATGGTGAATTGTTTATCTGCGAATTAGTTTCCAACGAACGAATGTCGAATTGGCATTATAGTAGACCTCTTTTGCTAAAAAAAGAAAAGAGATAAGAAAGTAGGTAAATCTCACTATCAATATAATAACTCTGAGCGACTTATATATGGTTCGTAATGGTGATTGGAGTCGAACGCATCTAAACTTTTTTCTTACAAAAAAAAAAAAAAGAAGATAAATCATCGTTCTGTAGAAAGAAAAAAGGTGGCCTTTTTTGACAAGCAAATTTTTGATCAAATTTGTCTGTTACAAGTTTTTTAACACGTAATCCTACGAATTAACAAAATACTTTTGTATGTCTTTTCTTTTCTCGTGATCATAAGACTATAAGAGACAATTTTCCCTCAATTCCCAAATTGGAGGTATCGATAGTAGGAAGGCTCCAAATTCACCCATTTGCAAACAAATTATTGTCAAAACATACATATTATTATACTCACCATAATTAATTTCTGACTATAATCCATTAGTACTTTCCTTATAGGGATCTGTGAGTTCTATTTGGGCAGGCGCCTATGAACAAATTGGCTAGTTTATATCGACAGGTCAGACATGTTCCAAATGACAAAACCATTTATTTGCCTCTTTTTTCTTTTTTTGGGTAATTCAGTGTCCCCACGTCTTTTGCAATTTGCAAATACTATCTAAATATACAACCACACCTCTGTACACATTCCGGTCTTATCTGGGGACCCTTGATGTTTAACGTTCTTTTCTTGGTTGTATTGTCTTCTTAATAATGGTTTAAAGCTTTAAGTATTCAAATAACTATAATTATCTTTGCTTAATGGACCCCCAGGAAATGCAATTGTTGAATATTCCATTCAACTATATGGGTTTCCACCATGATTTAAGAAAAATGGTACACTATTCTATCTGCCCTGGTCTCAATAGGCTCAAATTAAACAGCTTTGCACCGGGATGAAAACACGGCTAAGTTTTGACCCATTGCTTTGAAAACACGATTGAACCATGCTAAGGTTGTACCCAAAAACCCAACAAAGTAGAAGGCTCCACACAAAATTTTGTTGACAGAAATAAAAGGAAAAAAAAATTTTTTTTGAGGTGAGATGTACAGTATTAGATAACTTTTGACGCTGTTAAAAACCAATTTTAAAACTTCCTTGAACAAAGAACAGCTTGATTGTTTACTTGCGAATATCGCGCAAGCAATTAATAAGTCGCATCAGAAGGGGGTCTTCATCTTTTGTTGGTATAAAGTGTACATGAATTTTCTTACGGGTCATATATGGATATTATTCTTTTCCTCTTTTGGTGAATATATAAAAGTGCAAAAATTAAAAAGAGAAAAGGTAGCCTACCCTAAGTATTCTAGTAATAATTATAGTATATCTACATACCGTTAGTTCAGTTTAATATAATGGGTGCTCATCCGGCACTCATTAAAATATATTTTAGGTATTATATTTTTTAAAATATAAGATTAATTAAGAGAAGTAAATAAATACAAAGGAACGTAGGCAACATTCAATAGGAAAAGTATATAAATGCAAGAGACAATAATAATTATTACAGTATATATATATATATATATATATTTTTTTTTTGCATAACGGCACATCTAAGCTAACCTATCTTACTCCTACTCCTAAGGGGGAGCCTATTTTATGGGGTGGCCCAACTGAGTCGGAAGAACCTGACGGGGATTAGGGTTGCAAACGAATCGAATCGAGTCGAGTTTTGATTTAATTTTATCGAACTCGAACTCGAGGTCGAGTTCGACGAATTGACAATTTTGAAGTTCAAGCTCATGCTCGAAATAATAAAAATAATTATTTTTATTTTTTAAAAAATAAATAAAATAATATTTTTTCTTAATAAATAATAAAATATTAAGAATATTTATATAATTTTGCTATTAAAATGAATATATACATATATACTCGAGCTCGCGAGCTAGCGAGTTTAATATTTTGAATTCGAGTACTCGATATTGATCGAGTTTGAATCGAGTTTGCACCCCAAACGGGAACTGAATCACCATCAGACCAAACAGGTGCACCACACACCCGTATGGATTTAGAACAAATCTCATATTGAGGCACATCAATGGGAGACAAGATTTAAACCCTTGACCTCTCACCCCACAATTAATATGGTGGCCAACTCTTCAATTACAACTTGTAATTGAAGTAAAACTTGAAAAAAAAAAATTTTTTGAAGGACCACTAATACTGTTCAATTTATTTGGGTTGGTAAACTTTTTGTTGAGTCTTTTCTGGTAATATATGTATACATGATAGGTTAGATAAGTACTAGTTGTATTAATCCATCAGAAAAATCCTTAGTACGATCATATGATCGGTGTTTTAAATAAGATTGCGGAGTCACTAATTTCATAATTAATATAATCCAAATATAACTGTGTAGTCCTTATTCGTTCAAATGGGGCTATTTCACTGATCAAAGGCCAACAAATAGACTCGTCATGTAGTTGATCCAAACCAACATAAAATTCCTACGTTTTAATTACGATTAATATATAAATCCTATTCAAAGACAAAATGGAGAACAACAAAAGAAGTGTTTACCTGGGCGTAAAAGCAACCTGAGATGATAGTTATATATGTTATGATGGATATTAACATCGTCGTCCACAGATTGAAAAAAAAAAAAAAAAAAAGATAATACCGAACGTAATTATGCATGTATATTTTTTTCTGTAGAATCCAAACCTTACTCCATGACAGAAAGAAAATTTTCCCGTCAAATGGCTTCAGGACAAATTACACGTTCTGTCCATGTCTTTCTTGAGAAAATGGTTTCCCTGTTTCACGGCTGTGATAGTTGCGCAGAAGACATGGATGCATGACATACAGCAAAGTTTCCATTTTGATGTTTCTTTCATTCAATCCAATCTTCAAGCAATTTCTTGTGTTCTACTCCTTGAATTATGTTAATTCAAGTTGGTTTCGAGCGCTTGGCCAATTGCTTTATCGACTTTTATTTCTTCTATTGCTACCTTTTACATAATTCACAAGTACAAGCCAAACGAAAAACAATCACATATAATTTAGGATTATATTAATTATCAGTGTAAAAAAGATTTATCCTTATATTAAACTTTTTTATTAAGATATTTAAAAAAAAAAAATTGTATTGTATTCTCTTCACAAATTCAGAAGTCCTCTGCTTGAATGAATTTGACGGGGGAGGTGCAAGCGGTTGTTAGCAGGACGGTAGAAGATATTGAGCTCAAAATCCTATATTGACTAAAACTTTCTGGAAACTCTACCCATCACTATAAAATTAATGCAAAAAGCAAGAAACTAATGTTGGGTGAAATACATAAATCTTCGATGTTGATATCATAGCAAAGTTGTCAATTCCATCTTTATCGCTTCTAGAGATTTTCTTAGTTTCCTTCATTCAATTCCTCCCATTACTCAAATTTGGGTTTAATATTCTGGCAGCAGCAAAAATAAAATGGGTCCAGTTTTATTTTAGTCGGAGGGAAAACTAGTCATCGTTTTCTAGATATCTTGCGGAAACACCGGAACCGCCCAAAGAGTCCTTTTTCTTTTTTTCTTTTTTTTTTTTTTGCCCTTTTTGAAAGGCACGAGACCTCAAAAACTGAATGAGGATTAGATTGATAAATAACTAATAATAAAAAAAATTAATCCATAAATTGATACTAATAGTGAATTCTCTATTGTTCTAGATTTTGTTAAAATTGATCAATCACAATCAGCAAATTAAAGTTACTTTTGATAGATACTAAATTTCAGCTTTTTTTTTTTCTATTCAAAAAATTTAACATTGAAATTTCAGAAAATGTGAACATAAAACTACTCATTTTCAAAATCAGAGTGTAAAAGGAGGTGAATTGATCAAAAGAAAAGACCCCTTGCTATTGGCGGGTTGGGACTGCTTTCCACCTTGATGGATTTCTTTGGGTATTTGCGTTCTTCTAATGCATTTGATGTCATACGTGTTAAAAGACTTAGGAGTCATGTTCAAATGGCGGATGAATCATGTGGGAAGATTCCATCATTCCTGTTCTACACCCAGTAATAGCAAGAAAATATATGTTTAATTAGGACTAAAATTCTTTACCGCGTATTTGAAAATATTTGTATTTGAGTAAGGTTTTGCAGAACTACAGTTCAGTCCTATGACCTAACGCTCTTCTTCTCCCTTTTTCTTTTTCCCCCTCCAGCTAGATTTGAAGTTGGAATTGTCAATGTTCCGCCTATAATAAGCGATTCTAAACCACGATATTCCTAAACAGAAGACACAAATATGAAAATCCTTATAATCAAGGAGGCGTGTTTGTTTTCTGTCGCTTAAAATAGGATTTTCCTTGTATTTTATACGGATCAAATGCCCTCCTCGTGTAACACTTCATAATCATTATAAAAACGTTAACAAGCTCGTGAAGATTGAGAATATAATTTTGATATGATTCCAGAGAGAAACAAAAAAAAAAAAAAAAAAAAAAGGAACAAGGTTCTAGAGTATTACATCATCCTTCCAAATGTTTCTTTCTAGCGTAGTTTTCGCTGATTTTTCCATTTCTCTGGATAAGTACATCTTTTTTCTTGCTGCATGCACAATATACGACGATTCATTTAAGTTAGTGGACTTTAGCTCTCATAGATTGTGATGATAATTAACAATACGTGGAAGTTTGATAAGTTCAGACTCGGGAGCGGCAGGTGGGAAAACCTTTGCTGTGGTTGACGCCCACAATTTTAAAGCATTTCCTATGATCTCGTAACACAAAGCAATCTTTAAAAACAGAGGAAAGCAACAGATCACAGACAGCCCAGAAATGCCTGCATAATTCGTAACCAAAATGGGAATCCATGCGTTGTACAGACGACAGCAACAGCACAACACAGCGCTCACATTCACATGTTTTTATCAGACATGGTGAGTCCCCCCAGGCAGCTATTTTTCTCTTTGTCTGGTATTGGATTGAGAGGCCCCACGAGACAAAACTCCTTTATGTGTTCTGTTTGGTTTGGTACCAACTACCAGATGCTTTAGAACATGAAGAAGCTTGATGACTAAGTAAAGATAAGAGGAAAACAACATCTGATTTGCCAGTGAAGCTATGTATCTCAAAATGGAAACTATTTCTTGGCCACCGGTATGGAATAGAAGTTAAAACAGAATGCGAATATGAAAATCAAAGAAAGAAATCACAAAGCAATGTTCATGAAATTTAGTTGCTTCGTGTCTACTGGAACCCTATAACAAATTTATGCATCTGCGTTTAATTAGTGTTTCAAGAATGCTTCTAATCTACTTTAGGTCTTAAGTTATATGTAGAGGCTTTTAGTTATGATTTGGGAGAGAATTATATAGCACAAAGATCCAGTTTGTATGTATTCAGCAGCAAGTATAGATGCATTGCCGTTTTTCTTGACAGCAGAAAATTTTCCGTAAGACTCAATCCGGACTCTGGAAGATGGATTACGATACTTTGTCTGTATTTCGTGGATTTTTTTGTAGAACATTTTCTTAATGATGTTCACTCTGTAATGTCGAATTACTTCTGTATGTCGAATCACTATGTAATGATCTTCCTTTTCCTTGTCCTCAAAAGATGCCTGTTCTGTCCTGAAGAGCATTATTTGCTTGTCAACTTGAATTTACCTCGCAACAATTTCCCAATGAACGGGTAAATTAGAGCATTTACGAATAAAGGAAGACGTAGGACCAGCGTGTTGATGAAAAGCATTCACATGATCGATACAAATATGAAATACTCGAGATAACAATCTTTCTGGGACCATTTGGAAGAAAAAGGAAACGACCAGTGGAGTAATTTCACCCTGCTGCTGCTATCATTATAGCACCTCATCCAACAGGCCTTTTACTGAAAGCTACTTTGTATTCTTGAAATCATTTCAGCAATCTTTTTTCACTCCAATTCAATCATCCTACCAGCATTAGTTGTTTAATACTGGACCACTGATACCTGTCTCTCGGCATTCAAGGGCATTATGAGAAGACCTATGGTTTTTAAGAGAGAGACCCCTGACGTTACAAAATATAGTCCTTTGAGAAGCCTCAAGGAGATCACAAGTCAGTTGACAGTTTTTAAGGGAAACCAGATATGCTACATATCAGACACTTAGAAAAAGAGAACTTGGATCAACAAGCTGAGGGCTACATAAACTTACAGTGAGGAAGAGGAAAATGGAATGAACAGGAGAAATCAATCACCACTCGGTACTATTGTTGGAAATTGTGATCAATCACCTACCATCAGCAGATGTAAATGATTCGGCAAATCCATATGGTCGGGTAGGTATGCTAGTCTGAGTGTTGTCCAAGCTTGGATGGTAGGAAGAAGAAGACGAGTCCATATGGCTTCTGCCTTCCGCTTGCCACTTCTTTAGGGCTTGTGGCAGAGACATTTCAAGGTCAATGCCATATATGTCCTCTGTATTCTGAGCAGCTGGTCTCCAAAGCTCTACTAGAGAAGATAATACATTGACAGCATGCCCCATTTCAGGCCTTTGATATGGTTCCCTTGCACAGCAGTGGCCTGCAAGCTCTGCAACAGTGCTGATGCTGGCTAGTGTTTCCTCATCGAGGTCAATGGATGGGTCAATTGCTTTTCGAAACATGTCCTTGTTAAGCTGTGCTCTTCGGAACCATGTAACAAGGTGCACACTTTCCTCAGGTTGGCTGTCATCAAGAGCCTTTCTTCCTGTGATCAGTTCCATTAAGATCACGCCGAAACTGAAGACATCGACTTTAGTGGTCACTCTCCCAGTCACTGGCAAAGGCATGAAACAGGAAGGCAAGTTAATCCATCAAATGGACTTGACCAAGTGGTTGCATCAACTTACTGATAATCAAGAGCAGTAAAAGACAATAATTGTACAAAAGGATGCTCAACATGAGGCCCAGGCATAATCAGTCTGGCAGTGATAGAGTGCTTGTGATAGTGCTAGAAATACTAAGATTTTATTCTCTGGCTTGACATGAGCTCAAGATTCTACCCTCTTGCTTGTCATAAGATTAAGACTCTCCTCTTGCAGTCAAATAAGAGCCTTAGCACTCAACCTACAAATTCAAGAAGTTTCATGCTGTTCTACCCTGAGTTTATGCTATATTCTACTTGATAAAAAGAATTCTTGCTCTCCAGTTGGAAGACTAAGCAGATTTATGCAAAGGATACTCTCTCTGAGAGCAGAATTTGAGAGTAACAAGTCCTACGGAAGTATAATTTCTATGCTAGCTGATTCCTTGAAAGGCATTGAGACCAGGCCCATGGTAGTTCGATGAGATTAAAATGGAAGTTTTGATAATCATGACAAACAATAAGATAGTTTTTTGCTTTCAAGAAGTTATTCTTGTTATAGTTTTAGAATAATGGATGATAGTACAGATAGCAGGAGACAATGTTTATGCAGTTCGGTGCATGGACAGACTTAATTACTCAAGAAACTGAACAATCAACTTCTGGTGTCACATGGTTCAAGCGACAGTTAGAATGTCATACAAAATTCTAGAATAGAAAAGAAAAAATTGATACTTAAACAGAAGTTATAGTGCAGTTGCATAATATCAGCAACTAACCAGGGAGAAATTTTACCTGCATATTCGGGTGCCAGATATCCAAATGTTCCAGCAATTCTTGTTTCAATAGAGCCCTTTCCTTCTGGAGCCAGACGCACAAGTCCAAAATCACCAACTTTGGCCCTCATATCATCTCCAAGTAGAATATTGGAAGGCTTTAGGTCCCTGTGTATGAAGCTTTGATGGGCTAGACCATGTAGGTACTCAACTCCTCGAGCAACATCCAGAGCGATAATTAACCTCTTAGTCCATCCTAGTGGTTTCAATCCTTCATTTGCCCAGTTGAAAAGATGCCTACTTAATGTACCTTGAGGCATGTATTCATAAACAAGGAGTTTCTCATTTCCATCAAGACAGTATCCAATAAGAGCAACAAGATGTCGATGACGAACCTTAGTCAAAACAGCAATCTCAGACTTAAACTCATCCAACCCTTTCCCAGCAAGCACACCAGACTCCATTCTCTTGACAGCAATCTCTGTTCCATCATGCAGTGCACCTTTGTAAACAGTCCCAAAGCCTCCTTGGCCCAATATATTCTCTTCGCTAAAACTATTCGTCACATTCTTCAGTATTTGAATGGAAATCTGCATGTTTCCTGCCTCAACCATTTGAATGTCGCTAGGTTCACTAGTATGAACAGTATGAACGTCGCTGATTGCTCCAACACTTACACTTGATCCTGCAACTGTGATCTTCACACTTTCATTATCAGATCCTGAGTGATGAGGATGAATTACCATGGCATTTGGGCTTTGAACTCTGTTGAACTGCTGTTGTTTGCTTCTGTACAAACAAAAAGCTGATATTCCGATCAAACAAAGGACAAAGATACCTCCAATTACAGAAAACACCACAATTCCGATCCAGTTCCTGGATTTCTTGTGATGAAGCAAACTACCATCACTTCCCGAACTTGGTGAACCAGATGTGCCCGGGCTAGACGTGCCAGGAGAAGTGGCATTACTCTTATCATTCCCAATATCAGGATTCCCTTTTGTTTTGACATCCAAGTTACTCCTAAATGCAGGAACTTTACCATGAAGATTATTGTTTGATACATCTAGTTCACTAAGTGCAGACAAAGTAGTCAGCTCCTCCGGGATGGTACCGGTGAGATTGTTGTTAGCAAGAACCAATCTTTGCAATGACTTCAGAGAAGAAAACGCAGGAGAAATAGTACCACTTAGGCCCATATTCTCAAAATTGACAATGGTAATGTTCCCATTGTTGCAAGTAACCCCGAACCAGTCTGCACATGGGTCATTCCCTTTCCAATTCTCCGCGAACTTCCTTGGATAATCCATTGACTTCGCAACTGAAAGCAATGTATTCACTCTAGGATCACAATCAGCAGGAGTTGGCAAACAGAAGCTATTAGTATTCTTAGTCATGTCCACAGAAACCGAATCATTGAACTTTGGCATTGGCCCTTGCAATAAATTATTAGTCAAATTGACAACTTTTAAAGACTCAAGATTCACCAAACTTGCTGGAACAGGACCGGTAAAGGCATTATCCCTAATACTCAAGGTCTCCAAACCCTTCAAACCCAAAAATTCAGGCAATGGACCTGAAAATCCATTGGAATGCAACCAAACCTCCTTCAAAAATGTCACATTCTGAATCACATCAATTGTTCCTGTAAGATTCTGCCCATTTAGCCACAGAGACTCAAGCTGCCAACCTGAGAAACTCGAGGGGAGTTCACCACTCAAGTCATTAAGAGCCAAATGCAACAGTGACAAGCTAGGAAAAGCATCAGGACCTAAAAACCCCGGAATTTTCCCTGTTATATTTGCACTATTTGCTGAGAAATTCTGCAATGCTGAAGAATTTTTAATACTTTCAGGAATTTCCCAGGCAGAAAAAGGGTTCCTATCAATCTCACAAGATATCAATGAAGTCATCCCAGCAAAAAAATCTGCAGGAATTGAAGTAAACTGATTGTTGGAAAGCATTAGAACCTGGAGTGAACTCAGCCCTTTTAAGCTTGGCAAAGGTCCAGAAATGTTGTTCCAATGCAGTTCTAGCCTTTCAAGTTCAGTGAGATTTGAGAGACTTTGAGGAAGTGTACCTTTCAAGTTCCGGTTTCCTATCTGGATCCGGATAACCCGTTTGTCATCTGAGCAACCCACATGAGGCCATTTGCAAGGATCTGGGTCAGACCAACCAAGAGTTTCAGGTGGGTTGAGGCTCTTCTTGAGAGCCAACATCACCTCAGCGTCATTGGAGGTCGGTTGGGAGTCCGCAGAAAAGAGAAGTGAAGAGAACCCAAGAAACAAAAAAGCTGCAATCTTGAACCCGAGTTTCGTTCTCATTTTGGTAAAGATTGGGATTTTTAGAGGAAAAAGAAAGGCTTTTTAGTGGTTGCAGAAAGCCTGCTTATGCAAGCATTGGGAAAAGAAACGAAAGGAAAGCCAATGTGGGGGTGGTTTGTGTTTAGTTATGTTTTGGTATTTGTTGCAGTTAAGTGGGGTGGGGGCTGCTGGGAGCCTTGGACTTGTGATGTTAGGGGGAGGAGGAAGAGAAGACGGGAGTGGGGAGTGGCGAGTGGCAAGTGGCAAGTGGCGAGTGAAGTGTATTTTTGAGCACATGATATTAGGGGCCCACTAAACTGCAAACCTCAGCATATGAAGAGATTGAGCGGCCGGGGATGGGGGTGTGGGTGGCCTAGCAACTGGCGAGGGGGGAAGGGGGCAAAATTGCGAATGACAGTAGTGTTATAAAGCTGTGACATGATGAATTGGATGATTCTTTGGAACATGGGCCAAAAGGCCAACTTGGAAATGGCAGTAAAAGCCCCCTTGCCAGGGCTAGGAAGCTCGTCCTATCTTGCGGAGAAGATTTGAGTGAATTCAATTCATCATCCGAAAGGAAGAACAGAAAAGAGATTGCCAATGTGAATCCCGGAAAGCTGGGATTGACAGAGAGATTTATTAATCTCTTTTGCAGTTATGCTTGGAGGTTTTAAATTTGAAAACCTTTGAGGTAGAATTAGAGCTCTTGCAGCAAATTTTGGCGGTACACTTTGTGAAGTTGTGATTCTGCCTAAGCATAGCACAGAATTTCGCTGAGGTGGGTGTTGGCATATTGGTGCTCTTGATTGATGTTGAAAGGAGTTGGGTCATTCCGCTCCTGAAACTTCCACGAATTTTCGATATGTAGGACAGTCTTTAATTTTGTTTATATCTTAAACATAAAACATAATCCTCTTTCGCTTCTTTTCTCTCTCATTCATCTCTTTTTCTACTGCATATTTTTTGCTAATCTTTTCTTTGCAATCTATTAACATCGGCTTGCTTGACCACCAATAGTAGTACTATTTTAGTAGTTATAGTAAATGATTCTTGCTTTCGAGGGAAAGACACTTTGGATGTAAATAATATTAATGTTCTTTAGGGCTATCCGACGTATATCTACAGCGAAGGGGGTGGAGGCAAGGGAGAATGGGAGCGAGAAGTCTTTTGGCAACGTGGCCGCCACCTCTAATTGTAATTGAATTTGAGAGGCTCACATAAAATGAAATTAATAACAAAAGAAAAAGAAAATTCAAAGCTTTCTAGGCATAGCACATTGTAATACTAGTGTTTAATGATGCACGCTCATTCGTGTAGGTGCAACAAATAAAAATGGCATACGATCTATCATTGATGAATAATTAGGAAATATATATAACATACGGTTGTGATTTGAGTGATGGCAAGCTTGGCAGGCAATTGTGGAGATAATTGGATTCAAGTTCAATATCAAATTACTTCTTTTTTATTGTTTTGGCTTTTGAAAGTTTGGGACCACCTTGTCCATATCATTGAATAGGAAGCTTAGAAAGTGGCCGCTGTGTCTTGATAGCATATATTTTCTCCTGCTTTTCGTTGGATTTCGCCTTGTTTTCAATTGTGTAAATTGAATTTAGAAAATGAGAATTAAAAAAGCACCAAACTAGATACTTCTGATTTTCAATTTTTTATAGCCTAAAAAAATTTAAAACCAGAATATAAAAAAAAAACAATTGAGAACATGACAGAGTAACTTTTTCAAATTAAAATCTAAAACCACATTTTGAAAATCAATTTAGTCAAAGTATAAATAATAGATGTGTACATTACTTAACATGTAAACTATCACATTAATAGCTAACGTACATTGTCATCTTCCTACTTTGAGCCTCGGATGGATTAACAGGTTAGCTTGGATGTGGTTAAGGGCCTGTTTGATAACATAAAAAAGCGTTGACACTAAACTTTTTTCGACGTTCAGATGTTTTGGATGTTTGATAAATAAAAATCCATCTGCTGAATTTGTTACGTGGTGCTGAACTTGTATGTATTTTTTTCAGTACAAGAATTGTAACTGAATGCTTAATTCTGATAAAAATCAACATAATTATTTCAATTACCTTATCTTATCTACCAAATCTACAATCGTTTGTTAATTATATTCAAAATTATTATCTAATAAAACAACCTGATATTCTATGTTCAAAATTTTTATCTAATTAAATAACCTGATATTTTCTATGTAACGGTTTTCTACTTCTCTGATCTCCCTTTTTAATGACTTTTGCGTCATCTCCATACTCCTCATATGATATATTTTATCTTTTATATTAATTTAATTTAAAAATAAATATTGTCAATTTCATGCATAACAATTTTAAACTGATTAAATCATAGGTTCTATTTCTTCTTTTGGATGAAAAAAATATAAGGACAAAATTGTACAATTTAACTTATTAAGCATTCAGGTATAAATGTTTATCAAACAGTATAAATAATTTCAACATTCAAATTCAGATATTCATATTTTTTTCATGTTTAAAATTCAACAAATTAATTGTTTCAATATACAGATTTCAGATTTCAGTTTTATTGTACGGAATCTAAGGCCACATGTCAAAAATCAAAGTGCGAGTAGTTCATTAATCATTGTTCATCATTTTCTCTTTATGAATACCCTCGATCATCTTCATTTATGAGATATCTCACTTGAACTCTTAGAATCTTGATTTGCTATAAATCCCAAACCAATTTGACAGTCATAGATAAACCAGGGGACTTAATGATCCCGACATTTTCCCTCATATTTGCTTGCAAGTGAATGGATTAGATCGCATTACGAATAGTGTTGTTAATCGAGTCGGGTCGAGCCGAGTATCTGAACACCGAGCTCGACTGGTGACGAATTCGAGCCAGGCTCGAGCTCGCTCGACCGCGCGGACGAGCCATGATATGCACTCGAACTCGACTCGAAAAATGAAAATGTGGCTCAAACTCGAGCTTGAGCTTGACTCGTTTATCACAAACGAGCCAGGCTCAGACGAGTTCGAGCCCGAGCTCGAAATATCTGTCCGAGCTCGAGGCTTGAGGCTCGATTTCGAAATATTTGTCCAGCAATCAGTTATTACGAAGTCCTGCTCCAGCATAGTTCCATTTAATAGATCCAAAAATTTGTCCAGAGTTAGGCTATCCAAAATCAACAAAAATTACTAGGATTGGCAACCAATGCCATTCTCATTCAAGAATACATAAACTCTAACCACATTTCATCCAAGACAACATATAAGACCATAACATCCATACAACACAAATTCTAGGAATAAAAGTCAACAAATACACAAACTACAGCCTAATTTCATACGAGACAACATCCATAAGAGCCAATATATCATAACAGGTTTTGTCCAGCCAAATAAACACACAAAGTACAGCCAAATAACTATGTAAAACACTGCTACATAGCTAAAAAATTGTCCAACTTCAGGAATCACAAGAAAAAGTACAGCAACCCCTTCAGAAATCACAAGAAAAAGTACATTTCACAAGTCCAGCTTTACAAATCACAAGAAACAACATCACATATTCTAAAAAATAGCCTTCAAATGTCTGGAAGATCAATTTCTTCAATTGTAGATAATTCGGGAACATCGAGTGGTTCCTGCAAAACGAAAACAAGAATGGTACAACTCCTAACAAGATAAAATGAGCTGTCAAAATAAACAACTAGTAGAAGATATATTTTACTTACAAGGGAAAATATACTTGAGTCAAGTCCATAAGAAACATATGCAGGAATATATGTTGTCAAGTCCATATGATATTTAATAACTATTTTCAGCTTGCTTTTCGCCATTTCTACAAATGCATTTATCCAAATTAGCAATAAAACCTGAAGTACCATTTATGCAACGAATAACAAACAATTTCAGCAGAAAAAAAAATCTTCTTAAGCATTAAAAGTATGTATTTTCGAGGATCACTAAAAGTATTTCTAGAGTATTTGGTGACTAATTTTTGGTAACATAAATACTCTTGGTTTGATAATTTAAAGCACTTTTTATTAGAAGTATTTGTATTAGAAGAGTTTCTTTATAACACAGCAGCTCCAAACGGGATTTAAATTAATAGGAGTTCTTCCATTATCATTCTGCTACAACTGCTAAAAAGAGTGCACTGATCCTTCCAAGTACGCTTAATTTTGACCCAATATTTGTCAACTCAATAGAACTAAACTAGTCATGAACTCGTGCCATCCATAACTAGTAGTGAGTGCGTTTGGATTGCTCTAATCTGAATAAATTACTGATAATGCGCCTTAGGATGTTTGGATAGGTTAAATAATCCAGCAAATGTACTCACGCCTGATTTTTTTCCCAACTCTTGCCACGTAAGCATTTTTTTAGTACTTTATCTCAATTTACATAATGGATGAACGGCTGAAGATTACTTCCCGTTATTTTTGTCCCTTTGTGTATGCACGTTGTCCCACAGTGCAAATCACACAAAGCTGCAGGACGCTTTACTCTTTACGAATCAACCACCCGACATGCTGAACATTTACAAAACTGAATTAAATTCGTCCATCTCCACCAAATATCCATAGCCATCGAACGCATGCGCATCTGAAGTTACTTTTGCAGCCGTCAGCAAGCGCATGGTACAGGACGAAGAGTTGATTTCTTCAATTCAATGCAAAGCACTGATCAGTTAACAAATCTTGAGCCTTCGTCGACGGATAATTTGCTAATTCAGCGAAGGAAAAAAAGGTTTTGGCAGACAAATTCCAGCTAAATCCAAGGTATTTGCTCAATCTTTCACTTTTATTTTCCCCGCGGGTCAAGAAGCCTTCCTTTTCTATAGCTGCACAGCAGGTGACCTTCTTTTAGGTTGCTGGGAAGTTACTCTTCGAAACAACTAATTTGCACCGACCCAAATTTGCATGTTTTGACCTGTTGTTATGGGCTGATGTTCTGATGAAGTATAGATCAAAAAACCTTTTTTTAGATCCAAACAGTGGCGGATCTATTTATGCAATGTAGTTGTATTAAGTTGGTCATTTATGACCTGTTAATTGTTGATGCCTTAAAAATTCTGGATATAATTTTAATTGTTTAACTCGTTTGAATGTAGATCCTGGTACTAGAGTTTGAAAGATTTCTCTGAAGTTCATCAGTTAGCAACAAAAATAATTGGATCTAACAAAAGATCTGCTATTCATAATTGTTACGCAAAGCAATTAACCAACAATTACATATCAACGGATTTCACATTGTAGTGCATTATTTCGTTTTCCACAAGGAAAGAAAAAACAATCCGAAGTAGGCCATATTCGTACTTATTTCTCTGTTTTGGCTGCCAGATAAACAAATTAGTTGAATCAACTGGATAGAATCTTATCCGATATTATGTGGATAAAACTAATAATTTATTTCAGTACCAATGGCTGTTTCACTAGTAGTTCCTCATGTTAGAATATCTGCTTTAGAACAGTTACCTGTTAAGTGGCATATGGTGGTATTAGGATTTTGATTGCTAGTGGTACATGTTACACATCAATAGGAGTGCCTGCAGTTTATTATGCTCAATTTTTTCCTAACAGAATGGAGAAGCTAGATAGTAAATTCTATCTAGAATTGTGGCGGATTTTTTTTTATTTTTTTGTATACTACTATTCTGTTTTTGTATACGGCTCAAGATTGCTTGGTTGTCTAATAGAGAGTTTATAAATTGCACGCTACTCTATGGTAGCATGGGTGTCCGATTATTTATCTTGTACCATATTTATTTATCCTGTAAATGGATGTGATTAGCATGGGTGTCTAAAGGGTCATCTTTATTTGCATGCAGCCAGGGAACGATTATTAACAGAAATTAAGAGACTTGAAAAATTGATATATTAGATCCATAGGTCTGGAAATGTATATGTAGCGAGGTGGAACGGTTTGGTATTATTTCTGCACAGATATTTGTTCCAGGTCATTGAAGCTAAAATTGCTTAAAAGTTAATTGAAATTAAAGAGGCACTAAGTTACTGTTTTTGTTGCTTAGAAATGAGACTGTTGTAGCATCTGTTAAAATGTATTCATTCATTTCTGCTTACACTCATAACGAAAAATGAAAAAATAGACTTATGAAAATAAATTTCCTTCGCTGTATTCGTTCTTTAGATTGAACGGATATTTGGTGTGGACTTTGTTCAAAAGTAGGCTCAGTAGTAAAAGTAAAAAAAAAATTGACATCTGCTGCACCTGTTTTGGATATAGGTATTGCAATTTGAGTTGTTATGTATTCGATTGGCTCAATGCATTGCTCATTCAGCCAATGACCGCAGCTAAACAAAAAATTGGACTCCCATTGTAAGTCCCTCTAACCTTTATAAGTATCATATATTCGTTCATGGTGTATAACTGAAATCAATTCTTCTATTTGTAGCCTCTCCTACTAGCTGCACATCCTTTGAGTCTTCCAGACCATCCATCGCTTCAAATAACTATCAACTGTGTATGGAGAACTACAATCAGCATGTAAATCACGTTTGCCCTTAACACTTCTACTATTCTATTTACAAATTGTTGGGGCAGAATTAGTCACATTTACCTGCCATGTTTTAACTTTTAATGGTAAAATTTGTGTTCTTATATGTAGCAGATGAACGAGAAATTGTAGTGGACTTCTACCATGGACTTCAACTTCATCACCACCTATGTTGAGTGGAAGCAAACGAAAAAATGAGATAATCACAAGACAAATGACCAGAATTATGATATGCTTGCCACATGTTTGCTGGAACAATTTGAGATGCAAGTCACCGGAGGCCAATGCCAATCAAGAATGTATAGGTTTAGGAAGAAGTGGAACGTGTTTGCCAATTTTCGTGGTTTGTCATCGAAAGCGGAGACTGGGATTGGCTGGGATGAAGAGAATAACTGCATTACGGCTTCCGACGAGCACTGGGCCCAAATGGAAGCGGTAAGCGACTATTGAAATACCTGCTACTTATCCTTTCTTATTTTTTCTTTGTGCCCAACTTGCTGCCATACTAATAGATATGCAGACTAGTCTTGAGCCGAAGTGTATACCAAAAACACTTAATCAATTTTTAGATGATGGCAGTTAATAATCAAACCAGGTTTGCTGCTTTCACCAACCAGTTTTAGAGTGTGTTGTATCGTTGCGCTTTTTTTTACATAAGCATATTATTTGAGAAAGCTTCTATCATATTACATGGGCGTACATTCCTCCTACTTCTCATAAATTTAAATGTTGGTAGAGAACTAACTTTTTTGTTTTGTATTGTTTAGGTGAACAAAGAGTACAAAGATTTCAAAGTGGCTGGAAGTTGCTTCCTATATGATCTGTATACTTCAACAACATTAGGAAAAACTGCAACAGGTAGCTATGCACAATCTGCAAAGCAACCTGTCCTCGAGGGCGAACATCGACGGCCAGTTGTTGGAAAGCCACAAAAGAGCAAAGGAAAGGCTGCAGCCACAAGTTCAGCTACCTCTGGCTACCAGCAGTACCCTTGGGAGGGAGAGGACGTATACTACATACCTCCGGTACCTGGAGCGTCATCTGGAAAGCATTTTGCCTCAAGTCTTGGCACTCTCGGAGATCGTGAGGGATCTAGAGGTGCTAAATCAACAAAATCATCTAGTGATAGGGAAAGACTAGATGATGCAATCAGCAAAATCTCTCGTGTCACCACCGCTTCGCATGAATTTAATCAAAGTCAGTATGAAGAGGAAGCAGAATACAGTGTACCGGTAGTTCAAGACATGGTGAAAAAAATGCAATTTCCAAAATCGGTTAAGCTGAAAACGAAAATGTACTTTGCCGAAAGAAGAAATGCGGGACAAAGATGTGCATTCGTACGCTTTGATGATGCCGAGCGCTATGATTACATTGAACTCATTATGGAGGAGCTTCGCTATGGCAAGCCCCCACAGTGAAGCATCAGATCTGTGCACAACGGCTTCTGTCAATTTCCTTTGTCTGCTTGTGTCAATTTCCTTTGTTTGGTTGAAATTTCTAGAATGGTGGCTGAACTTTACTTAGCTTATGTATCGGTTGCTTCTTTATTGTGTGTTCTGAACTGCAATTCCTAGACTTGTGTCTTGAGATGTAGCATTTGTTAAAAACAATTAAGTGTACTTTCTTGAATAAGTGTATGTTGAGTGTATTTATTTGGTTATTCAAAATGCGGGTGGGAGGGAATTAATGGGTGGCACTGGACTATCCTATTCTGTATTTACAATTGAGTGTACTTATAGGGTGGCGTTAATACTGACGACACCTTGTTGAGCTATTATAAATGGGTGGCATCAAGCTTCTAGCCACCAATTAATTGTACAGGTTTTTCGGCCTTAATGAACGGCCACTTGTTGTGTATTAGTGCAGGTGCTTGAGTGAATTGTGAAATTGGTAAATAAATAAAAACGTGGCTTAGGTTTGCTTGGTCTTTATAAAGGGGACATGTTATTGGATTTGTGTAATCCCAATAGTATGGTTGCAAGTGTTAGGACATTTCAAGGCTAGATATCGTACAATTGCACCAAAAGTCCCACACCTTCAATATTTTAACTTAAAATGGCAATGTACATTAGTTTGTCTTTTTTCTTAAAGCACTTAAGGTACGAATCTTTACGAATCTACAAAATTCTATATTATGTGATGTAGTCACGATAGAGAGTCAGGAATATATACACATTGGGGGAAAAAAGCCGACAACCTGTACAATTATAGCAAAAACAGCCTGGTGGGAGTGGTCATATCTGGTAAGGCGTGGCATGTGAAACAATTGTCCAAAGGAATGACACCGATAGCCACAAGTGCCGGTACGTGCATTTCTGGAACGGTGGCCTATTCTATCAACAAGGGCTCGAGTAGAAGAACAATAATGCGCCCGTGGTTTGAAAAGATAGCAGGTCTCCAGAGCTCTATATATATGTTAACAAGAGCCCGTGTCTATGCATATCACATATTACAATTCTCTACTTTGGGGGAAAGCAGCAAGAAACACTCTGCTTCGAAGACAAAGCTCCCGTTCGTCGAACGACATAACAGAACGCCCCGTGAGTAGAAGGTTTAAGTATCGGCTCTCAATTTTTTTTTTAATAAAAGCTTCCTTGTTCAGTTCTTGCTTAACTCCCTTGTTGTAATATTCAAAGGACAAAGCCCACTTGGTGTAACTATATACTCTCTTGCTGTGTATTTACTCCAGGGGATATGAATCGCTCCCGAAATAGTAGTTCAAGCAATGACGAAGCATCAGATGATAACCAGGATGCCTTGCTACTTGGACTTGCAGCTGAGTTGATACTTCTACATTCGGAGGTAGAAAGGTATGGAGGTCCGAAACTCAAAATTCCACACCATGATGGCTCACTCATAGGGCGTCAATGGGTTGAGGAGTTGATCAATGGTCACTACAAATGAATTATCGAAAATTGTCATATTTCGGTTGACAATTTCCTCCTACTTTGTGACATACTAAAATACAATAAGTACGTACCTCAAAACTATCAAAAACGAGTGAAAATCGAGGAGGCACTGGCCATGGCTTTGGTAATGGTAAGTCATAGTGCCCAACAACGAGTTTTGGCAGAGCGTTTCGATAGATCAACGGAGACAATTAACCGCAATGTAAGGGAGGTCCTGCGCGGTCTTTGTATGTTTGCTTCACAAATAATTCGCCCTTTTGACTACGATCAGGTGCATCCAAGGATCGAAAATTCGACAAAATACTTCTCGTGGTTCAAGGTTAGGCTGTGAATGATCTAAATTCAAAATGACAAATTTTGGCAGTGATCTTCCATCTCAAAACTCACAACGTATTTGTAAGAGAGAAATTAAAATTTTATCTTGTTGGGAAATGCAGGATGCAGTGGGAGCAATTGATGGCACTCACATTCCGGCGTGCCCGCCCTCAGGTCACTAAATGGCGTATACAAATCGACATGGATTTCAGTCGCAAAATCTACTGACAATATGTGATTTCGATATGCGATTCACGTACATATATGCTGGGTGGGAGGGAAGTGCACACGATACCCGAGTGTTAGATGATGCTCTGTCACACCCGTCAGACTTCCCAATGGCACCTGAAGGTAACTCTCTTGTATTATATTTGCTGCACCTATTTAAGTATATGCTACTTTTTGGATGGTGTGTATAAATCATTTACTACAATTTTGTCACACATAAGTCCATAAAATAGTGGATTTATTTTTTTGGCTTGTGCTATTAACAACTACTTACGAATATAGCATTTTTTAAAGGTAATTTTAGTACTTTAAAAAAATTTCAGATATTTCAGTAACATGCTAATTTTTTAAATTATAAATCTGTGTTTGTTCTATTTAAATTAGCTGGATTTTAAACAAGGTAGTATATTTTTTAGTGGTACTTTATTGGTCAACATATAGTACTATAAAGTTTTCATAAAAAGTAAACTGCCATCATAAAACTAATCGTTTTCGTTTTTCAATTTAAGGTAAATACTACCTTGTAGATGCTGCATATAAGAATGTTCCAGGCTTCTTACCACCGTATAAGAATGCAGCACGGGCCAGTCCTGAAAAAATTTTATTTAATATGCGCCACTCGGAACTTAGAAATGTCATTGAACGAACATTTGGAGTTCTGAAGAACAGATTTAAATTTTTGAAGGGACCGGTTCCAAATTTTTATATGACCACTCAAGTCAATGTTGTTATAGCTTGTTGTGTATTGCACAACTTTCTTCGCTTACACCAACCAGGCGACACCCATTTTCAACTGGCTGAGGACGGTAATGTTAGATTAGAGCACCAACAGAGTGGCGGTGAGTTACCTTACGTGCAGCCATTGAATGCATCCCGAGCTGAGATTATGGCTTGGAAAGCTAGGCGAGATGCGATTGCAACTGAAATGTATGGCGCGCAATGTAAGAGAAGGCGTTAGAAACTCAGGGGCATACTTTGGACCGGCGTAATACTAAATAATGGCTGCGCCGGGGCCGCTCCAGTTGCATTTCTACTTTTTGCAAGGGACCAGATGGTTGCCAAGCTTTTATTGAGGGTATAACGAATAAACTTCCATTCCTTCTACTATGATGTATCAATTAGACTTCCCCTCAAATCGTATAGAAGTTTCGGATGTTCCATGTAATATTCGATAAGATGTGTATGGTTTGTATTGGATTAATCTGCTTTTATCCAAAATTGAAAGTTTATTTATAAACAATTTACTTAATGTGCTCCAAAGTGATTGGAATGACTTTCCCATTGCACTTAAATAATTGTTAAGCTATCCAAACACTTATTTGGAATAAATTCGACAAATAATTGTTAAAGTGTCCAAACACCTATTTGAAATATACTCATGTTATCCAAACAATTATCTTTCACCCATACTTTTCAAAAAGTCAACAAATAAATATTTGCACAATTATTCCAAATAATCCACTATCCAAACGTACTCAGTATTTTTTAACCAGGCTTTTGAACCATTTTTCACTATTTTTTTAAAAAAATATTTCAATGTCATCCTAATTATGTAATATTAAAATAATTAAAAAATATTATATCATTGACCCAGTTGAACCATGAACAGAAAGCTTATTGATTCAAGTTTTATCCCGAGTTTGAAAACTGTGGATTGTAGATTGGGTACAGTTGTCTCCATAATTAAAAAAAAAGGATCTATTTCTAGGAAGCTAGTAATGTTGCTCAAAACTCAAAAGCATCTCTTCCTTTTTTCTCTCACAGGGAAGAAAAAAAAAAGAAGCTATTTCTTCTCATTGCGACATACATATCCAGCCAAAGCAACTTTCTCAACAATTTGCACTTCAGGTAAAGTGTACTAAACTTCAGGTGTAAGTATATTTTGGCCTAATTTCATCTTGGTAATAGCATGTTACCTTAAATTCAGTGTTGCAAACAATGTATTTAAAAAATTGAATAAGCTTATACATAATCTGGTTATGATCTATGAAGTGATTTATGTGATATATTCAATTAAGTACATGTTGGCTACACGCCATTTATGCAGTTTATTACAGTACATGTTGGGATAATTTACCTACGAAAAGAGACAACACTTACCAGAAATCAACGATGGATTAGAGAAACCAGTCAAATTGGACCGGTTTTAGCCGTGGCAGTGGACTGGTTGTTAATGAAAGAAAACAGAGGTGCTGGCCGTGGGTTGCGGCTATGGGCTGCGGTGGAGAGGCAGAGGTTGCTGTAGGTTGCAGCTGTGGGCTGCGGTGGAGAGCTGCAGGCTGCGGCGGAGAGGAAGGTTGCTGGCTGTGGAGTGTGGTGGAGAGGAAGGTCACTGGCTGTGGGGTGCGGCGGAGAGGAAGGGGTGCGGCGGAGATGGAGGTTGTTGGGAGTGGTTGTGGAGTGCGGCGGAGAGTGGGGTGCAGCGGAGAGGAAGGGGTGAGGCTATGGGTTGCGGGGAAGAGTGCGGCTGTGTGTTGGGACTTGGGAGGTTGCTGAAATGAAACGATGCAATATCGAACCCTAGTCCAAATTTCTTCTCTTTGACTGCTAAAATGACAAAAATGCCATTGACAAGTTTTCGAGCTACTCGTTTGGCTTAACAGCTCTAATTATGAGTCTCGGCTCGTACACGCACCAAATGGCTGTGACTGCACCTAATGGACTTAACAAGGTAGGTAGCGAATAATGGGATGCTTGATCTAGATTGAGGAATTACGAGGATAAAAGACGAAAAGTAAAGAAATTGGGCCTTGTTTTCGCACTTTTGCTATGAACATGTCAATTTGGAAATTCAAAAGCAAATAAAAAATGGCTTTTTTCATTTTACTAAGTAGTTCTTGATAGAATATTATGTAGTAATCGTGACAAGGTTTCGAATTTGCTATCTTCTTTTTCTTCCTCAATTTAAGCTTTGGTATTCTCTTGGGCTAAGGCCCGTCATGCATTGGCCTGCTTTTGATGCTTGGATTGATGATAATCTGTAAAAAATGGTTCCAAATGGAGTTAGCAGTGAATTGCCCATGGTCACTACATGAGAAGTGCTTATTTTCAGTCTTATTTCTCTCTCGAACGCCAACAGCGAAAGGAGAAATTCAGCTAAAACGTCTCCTTCTTGGGCTGCTGTTGCCAATGAACATCACGTTGAACTCTGAAGACTCCATCCTTACAGTTTGCGGCAAGCAACATCTTGTTGAACTAAGGCCGATTCAGAGCTCAGGCCAACCATCATCGTCTAACAGTTTGGACAACAATTTGCCATTTTTATCTGTTTCCGTTTCAGTTAGTCAAAGAAACATATTATTATCCTTTGTGAGGCGGCTAGCGACTCAACTCAAGCTTCTTGCAAGTTCCTCACAAGTCACAAGCATCTTGGTAAAAGATTCGACCTTTTTTTTTTAAGGTGTCACAATGGTAAAAGATTTGACTTGATTTGGCAATGATCTGAGTTCCAGTCAAGTTTGAGAGATATTTTTGGTGTCACAACTCAAGCTGATATGATTAAAAGTTTGTCGGGTAAAAGTACGACTTAACTTGGCATTTACTTGGCTCAAGTCAAGCTGACGAGGTATTGCAGGTGAGCTAAAGCATGAAACGGTTAAACTGATCAAAGGCTCATCGAGTGATCTATTCCATTTGTATTTATATAGGAATTTCTTTTTTTTCTTCTTTTTTTGACATATTCATGTAAGTACACCAATTACGATGACTTCGAATTCAATTCCGGCTTCCGATTGATCGTAATCGTATCATCTTGACAAAATTGAAAAGTTTTGGGAACAAATTGATCCACTCGACAAAAGGAGGCAGCAAAGTGAGAAGCGTGTATCTTCTGAGAGTGCACTTTCTAATTAACCCTAAAATTAAAGTGAGAAAATGGGAGAGTTACTGTGATTAGCAAAACAGCAGGAGGGTTTCTTGTGAAATTTAACAGTAATAGTATAATGGTATCATCGTTTCTAGTCAAGGGGACGCCGACGGAAGAAGACAATAGAATGCATGCATATGAGGGTTAAACATCAATTTTCATACTCAGAAAGGGTAAACAATCGTTTTCTCATTTTTCGTTTCCAAGATTTTTCATATATTATAACTTGTATTACAAGAAAATGAAGGACAAGCCGATGTCATGGCGTATTTTTTACTATGATTTTCATATGTATATCGTCGTTTTCGTGTGTAGGCAAAAAAAGAAAAGAAAAGAAACAAATGCAGATTTTTTGTTTTTTTGGGGGAACGAACGCAGAATGTCGGATGTTGAGATAAATGTCTTTATCAATATAATGTGTTAAAAGTATATAACCAGAATTGAGAAATGGTTTTCGCAACATTATTATGAAATGTGTCATCTTCAACGTTAATTGAAAGTCCATGGTTTCATAATTTTTTCTAAAGCAGGAAAAATTACTTTTGCCAATATTTTCTTCACGTTTACTTAATGGCAAAAATCTTAATCAGAAAAGAAAAAAAAATGAAGCAGAATGATTTTGAGTGCCACCAACTGAAAGCGTAAATTTATGGTCTAATTACATCATATTCGTCACTTCCGTATATAAAGAGAATAACATATTGCATTATATGTACTATATAGCAAAAAGTAGCAGTGCATGTGGATGAAATCATCTGGACAAAAACAATTGCTTGAGAAAAATAAGATGGATGAGATTATCTTCTTCTTTTTCTTCTTTCATTTTTTTTTTCAATTTTGATGTACAAGTACCTATCTTCCTCGGTTTTGCAGCCAAAAAATCCAGTTCTTTTTTTTTTTTTTAATAGTATAGAGGTGGGATTTAAAAAGTCAAAAGATCTCTAAATTTTAATATTTTAATTTTAGTTATTAGATCCAGATCTCATCGGTAAAAAATTTGAGGTCATCGATTAGTTTCAACAAAAAGTAATGACTATGATTCTACCTTTAAGCCTTTCAGATAGAGTGCTTTTTTGTTAGGAAATTAGTTAAATTTTTTTTAGACAAAATTCTTGTTTTGTATAGAAATAACTAGTTTTTTAAATTGATTTTAGTTACTTGAAATAATAGTCAATGAATTCCCTATTTTGTTTAGAACTATAAATTATTTTCTATTCTGTACAAGTTTAGGAATTAGAATTGATTTCCTATTGTTATTTGAATTTTTGGTCAAATAATATTCTATATAAATGGGTGGGTTGGCATACTACAAAGAGATATTCAAGGGCACACAAGAGGCGACATGTAACTTTATACATGGGTGGTGAGAGAGAATTCTTGAGAGATGAGAGATGATATATAAAGGTTGAGTTTGGGTTCAAATTGTATTATTGTATATGATTTTTCTCTCATAATAAAGAACGGATTTCTCTCCATGGACGTAGGCTCAATGGTGGAGCCAAATCATATTAAATATTGTGTATCGTTTATTTTTTTATACGTGTGGCTTGTTTGTCATTAAATTGTTATGTACTTGATATCTCAATGATTGTTTATTCCGCGTTTGGATCCTAACAAGTGGTATCAAAGTTTGATTGTGAGATTGGATTGTTCACAAGCATTTGGATCCCAACAAACTGAATAGTTGGATCAAGAGTTTGGTTGTTCAAGGTTGGATCCTGTTAACTATTTAGATCAAGTGGATTGGTGGCTGTTATCAATTGAACAATTTAATGAGTGGTATTCTTGTTTCAATGGCTTGACAAAAAATATTGAAGGTGAAGGATGAAAAATTGAAAAGCATGGAAACACTTGAAGGTGAATCTAAGCAGGTGATTCAAGGGTCAAGGAAAATGTGGAGTCCAATGTTGATTTTGAACGTGAATCGGTGGAAACTATTTCATACCTCCAATGGTTGATACTTCATCCTGGTAAATTTTAGGTTTTGATTATATATTTTGGGTGGTGTGGCACGTGTCTCAAAGAAACAAAGAGATCTAATTTTCATGCACCAGAAGACTTTAACAGTTATGAGTTTTTCATTTTTGGTGAAATTTTGAAAACCACACGTGGCGAGACAATTCTGAAGATGGGAAGAAATATGGTGATTTTTACCACTTGATTGCCTTAATGTTTAGAGTTAGACTTCACAAAAGGGAATTTCGAATTGTAAGTAGTGGTGAGAAAAAAATCCTGCAAAGGGAGATGATAAATTGAAGCGCCTTCTCACGAGTTAACTGGAAATTAGATTCGGGATAACTACACATGTTCATTTGCCGATTGAATCAATTTGGTGTCAAGATTATATTAATTCGGGTGTGTAGTTTGATACCATATTATTTGGTAGTTGAAGACAAATGGTTATTAAAAGAAATTTTCGTCAAAGTGGAGATTTGTTAGAAAATTGATTTAATTTTTTTTAAATAGGTTTCTTATTTTGTGAGAAAGTAATTGGTTTTCTAGTTAATTTTAGTTATTTTAAGTAGTAGTTAATGAATTTCCTATTTTGTTTAGAATTAGAAATTATATCCTATTATATACAAGTTTAGAAATTAGAATTGATTTGTTATTGTTATTTGAATTTTTGCCAAATAATGTTCTCTATAAATAGGTGGGTTGACATACTATAAAGAGACATACAAGGGCACACAAGATACAACATGTAACCTTATATATGGGTGGTGAAAGAGAGTTCTTGAGAGATGAGAAATGGTGTATAAGGGTTGAATTTGTATTTAAATTGTATTCTTGTATAGGATTTTCCTCTCATAATAAATAACGGATTTCTCTCAATGGACGTAGGCTTAATGATTTAGCCGAACCACATTAAATATTGTGTGTCGTTTATCTTTCATGCTTATAACTTGAACATTAAATTGTTATGTACTTGATATTTCAATGATTGTTTATTTCGCGTTTTGATCCTAACATTTTCCTCTTCTTCACACCCAAACCTTGATTTTGACATTTTCCTTGACAACAACTCGCCTGATACTTCTCTAGCACATGAGAAAGTAAATGCCATAAAATCAATGAACTTAATTTCTTGCGAAGGAATTAATGAACAAAAGGCCAGTTCAAGTTGAAACAGTCAAGGCAACTCAGAAAGTTAGAACTTAAAAGTAATGTCAAAGTGTTGGATAAACCAAAAGAAACAACTAGTCTAAAGAAAAAGTTGGTTTGGAGCTTGCGGATTTGGGAGCAAACTCTTGGAGGAGCTCCTCAGTTCATCATCTGAAATTCAAAGTAGGGCTACTAATTATTAATTAGACCCAAAATTCATACTAATCAAAATGGATAGTACTTGTAGATTAATCGTTCTTTCATGGTCTTATGTTTTGCATTTGATAAAATTGAAATTTGAAAACTGAAATCTAAAGTCAAATACATTAAGTTACTTAGTTGAATGTATATCACATTAAGTGATAAGTGAATATATTATTATTTATTTTTGGAAAAAAGTTTTATTTAAAAAATTCAGTGTCATTTAATTAATTTAGATGTTCTATTTTTGGTTATCAAATACATCTGATGTTCAAATTTGAATATATTAAATTTAAGTGCTAAATTGAATTATCTAATAGAATCAAATAATTCTATTTCGTATCACCATGCATCTATTTATCGGATGCCCCTCAATATAAATCCAGTTCAATGAAAACCTAAATAAAAAGCATATACTTTTTCAGTCAATATAAATAACACATTCATGGAACGTATTTGAGTTAAGAATCTGAGAATTAAGCCTGAAATTTATTTCAGGAAAAAATAGTGGGCTCAATTCTCAAAGTCCATGACTTTGGTGTCTAATTGGACTTAAACTTTAAAAGTTGAACTCCAGCTCGACAAAGTCGAGCTCATAGAGCCTTGTTACGTACACACCAATGCGAAGCTTTGAGTAACGAAAGTGTACATGAATTTTTTGTTTTGCAATAAAATATGGGACGTAACTTGCTAGCTCACAAATAGGGGTGTAATCGAGTCGAGTCGAGCTCGAGTATTGCTATACTCGAGCTCGACTCGACTCATATACACCAAAGCTCGAGCTCGACTCGAGCTCGAGCGAGCCCAAAAAATCGATACTCGAGACTCGACTCGAAAAATTTCCTTTAGGCTCGAGGCTCGAAAATTTTTTTCATTTTAGGTTTTTTTACTATTATGTTATTACTTTTTTGCCATTATAGGATTTTATTATAAAGAAGGATATATTGTAAATTTCATATAACTTATACCCATAATGGTCATTTTATAATTATAATACATATATATTATTTAAATTATAAATATATTATTTAAATAACTCCGGCTCGTCGAGCTACTCGACTCGACTCGAGCTGGGCTATTTCGACTCGAAACTCGACTCGATTTTCATTCGAGCTACTCGAAACTTGGCTCGAACTCGATCAACCTGAGTTCGAGCCGAGTCGTTGACCGAGCTACTCGTGAGTAGTTCGACTCGCGTACATCCCTACTCACAAAGACCTAAATGAATGATTTCTTGGTCTAACAAAATACTCTCCGGAGTTAAAAATTTCACCAATCAAGAGTTGGGAGGCTCAAATACTCTTTGACCCTAAATAGGTAGGGGTATTTTATGGAGGCAAGATGGACGGGTATATTTTTAAACACCAATACTGAACAAATTATTGAATGCTCTTGAATTTAGGGATGGCAATGGGGACGGGTGCCCGCGGAGGACTCTCGGGGTGGGGGGTGGGGCGGGGAACTTTTTTCCCCCTTTTAGAAACAGGGCGGGGGGTGGGGGAGTATACCCCCGCCCCATCCCCCGCCCCGCCACTTGCAAAAAAAAAAATATATATAAATAAATATATATATATAATTATATATAATATGTAATTTAATTAGTTATAAACTTATGATAATGATATTATTAGTTAGATGTATTATATATTGTATATTAGTGTATGTAATATAATTGATATTATCAATTATACGAATAATTAGACATGTCTACTAATGAAATTTATTAATTAGTTATACTAAATTTACTAATACATTTATACTAAATTTCTAATTACACTTAATAGAATAACACTTTTTTCTCAAAAAAAGGCACAAACACAATAATGAATTAGTGATTGTATTTGTACCAAAAGTGAAAACTTAACTATTTTAGTTGTATTTATTTCATCATGTTAGATTGTATTCAAATAACTTTTGTTTAATTGTTTTTATGAGTTTCAATTGTAAAATTACAATAAATAATAACTTGATGATGTGTTATATTTTAGTACTTGATTATTTATTAAAATTTAACTATAATAAAATTTTATTTACCCCGCGGGTGCTCCCGCGGGGAAGCGGGGCGGGGTGGGGGGAGTGGGCGGCGGGGGACGGGGCGGGGGTCGGGGGGAATTAATAGGCAATTGGCCCCAACCCCGCCTCGTTGCCATCCCTACTTGAATCTAATTGAAAATATTGAATATGGTCATTTAATTTTGCGTTCTAATTAGCTAAATTATTCTATTCCATTAGCTTCTGTAATTATATATCTGCTAGCTAAATTTAATAGAACCTCTCTACCAATACAGAGACCAAAATCCTAATCTACCTCATTTTGATCTTCTTGGCCATTTTGATTATATTTCAAAGTGCTCTAAATGAAGTTCAGTCTTTCACATTGCAGTGTCTGCCTATTCAGCCTTACGTTCGCCAAAAAAAGAAAGAAAGAAAGAAAGAAAATTTCATGATCAATATATACACCTCCACCACAAGGGGCTTTAAGAAATATGCAAACAAATATACCTTGAAAATGTGGGGACGTATATATCACAATTGGAATGAGATCGGGCAACCGACGGGACTCCAATTTCATATACAATGTTACAGTAGTACACAAATAAAAATAATTTCAAAAATTCCAAAACCAATCTCAAAAACACAAAAAATAACCTCAAAAATAATTTCATCTACAATAAAAGTTTTTCACCTATGTTGTTATAGTAAAATATTTCAAAAATATCTCCAAAAACAACTAATCCAAACGGTATAGAATTTCAAATATGCCATTTTCTCTGGTCTATTTCAAACTTGGTGGTATGCGTTTATGCTCTCCCACACCTATATATTGCTTTGTTTTTCATGTCAAATAGAGGAAACAAAATTTGCAACTTCGAATCTTGAACCCATACCATATCCGGGACTCTGGGTTTTCTAAAAAGAAAAGTATATACTGATATGAATCACTCGGAGTTGTTGCAGAGCATCCCTGAACCTGACCCCCAAAAATACAACCCCGAAAGATAGGAACAATTTGCTATAAAGAAAAGGAGCTGTCCAACTACATATGGTTTCTGTCCTTGAATTTGAGGCTCTAATTCCCATTTCTAGGGGTGGTTGCCTAGTGCAGAATCCGCCGACGGAAAAGGACAAAAATCAAGGGTCAAAGTCATATTAAAAATTAAAATAATGACCATTTGTTGTTGTTTAATGTTTATCCATACTAACACTAGGGTTAGGCGGAGGTGCATTCACGTACGCTCTTATGAAGGTTCAACGTACGAGTTGTTGTCAGGCCAACGTCATCATGCTTATGCAACAATTTGATGGGAATTTTCTATTTGAAAACAAAAAAAATTAGATGTACCATCCATAATTCAATGTTCTTGAATTTTGACCAGGTATGACGAAGTTCACGTCTTGACCTTGTTGACATTCGCAGTCCTGTCCCGCTGCTTGACCCAAAAGCCACCAAAAGAACGCCAAAAAAAAAAAAAAAAGAAAAAAAAGAAAAACCCTCTAGTAGTATCATATCATATCATATATGCATACTCAGCACATTCAATGATTTTGGGCGGCCGGAATTTTTCAAAGTGTAGACCAAAGTGTAAATTCAAACATTAAGTCCCAAAGTGAAAATTTTGTTCTGAATAAGCCCTTTCAATTTTTTTGGTCACTACTGAGTCGGCCCTAATGATTTCATCATTTTGTATTTGGCCAATGACGTTTGACTAAAGTTTAGTGGTAAAGTGATATCTTATCAATTTCTTTTAGAAGCTTTAAAGCAATTAACTTCTCGTCTAATTGATCTAAGAAGGATTTAAAATATTACTCTTCTAATCCAAAAAAAGATTTTGCTGCTAGTTTCAATCTTGCGTATATGATTAGAAGAGCACTATTGTATCCTTTTCAGCTCATTTACATGGGAGCTTAATTACTCTAAAGTCCCTAAGAACCGGTAGCAAAAGAGATTATTTGAGACAAAATTTACATTTTAGAGGGCTTAATTGGAATTTGCTTACTCTCAAGAGTTGAATACGAACTTTGGTCTACTTGGGAGAGCTAATTAAATTGAGATTCATCCTTTCTGAAGTAATACTACTTGAGGTTCAAACTTGGATGACAACAGCTGAAGTATAGGAAGATGATGCAATATTCAAACTCGTTGATAATCCAACATAGTCTCTCGTCCTCAATTTTATATAAACACAGTACGCTCCAAGCTAATCACTGAATGAAGAAAGATTCGATACGTGCTAGTAATCATTAAAATTGCTATCAAGGTCACCAGGAACAGGTTCATTGAATTACTCATGTATGCCCCCTCTTGTTGGATACGTTACATGTATTTCTTCCCACTGTCATGTCAAGTGGGCTATTAGAATTTTTGCCGCGATCGGATTCAGGATTCAAATTCTGAGACAGATAGACAGTTATGAATGAATGAAGAGACTGTGAAGAGGGTGGGAGGATAAAAAAAAAAGAGTTATAATTGTATACTTTAGTATTATCAAGGTTTCATCTTATTCCAGGACTCTAGTATTTACTATCAATCCAATCCTTCCTTCCAATACTTCAGCTCTTGGCCGCAATCTGTGCCACATCTTCAATCCTTGTTTCCCCCATTTTCGTAGTCCTTTCTGAGGAATGCCCTCAATCTTAAAACAATTATCAAATGGAGAAATAAAACACTTACCCAAAAGAAAGACAGATTAACAATGTTAACTAAAGAACTGACTGGCTTTACTTTAGGCCACTTTAATTTCCCTACAATCCAACATTCACAAGACTGGCCCGTTAACTGTCATGTTGAAAATTTTCCATCACGCCATTAAAATTTAAATCCTTGTCTTTTTTTATCCAGAAACGATAGAAAGTAAAATTTAAATCCGAGAGTGCAGAAATCGTAGTATTCTGGGATGGAGATTTAAAATAATAATAATAAAAAAACAACACAGGCATATAGGGCAACCAGAACCCATATAATGAATCATAGTTTACCAACTTCAACTTCAGAGAGGGTTAGCCTATAAACATCTCGATCTAAATTCTAAAGCCCTGGTCTAAACTTTTTTTTTTTTTTTGGACAGCCATGATCCTGGTAATCAGCCATACAAGGAATCATCACTTGACCAAACTTCCACGATTATCCAATGTGCAATTGCTGTTCAAGTCATGTGCTGCAGTTTCAAGGACGCCGTCTTTTCCATTACTGTAATCTTCAGACAATCCATAGCCATTAACATTATAGCCACCAGACAGTTGAAACATTTGGAGACAGAAGATGGCGACTAGTCAGGAACATTTACCATTTCATATGTAAGGAAAGTCCAGAAAGTTGGTGACAACCTGGAAATAGTGGCGCGCGCTTGACTAAACTATCCTAGTCCGAGGGGCATTATCAATTTAGTCGAAAATAATACCTGAAAAAAAAAAAAAATAGTGGTCTTACTAACTGGATTTTGAAACCTTGCTAGTATTTAGTAGAAACCGATGATTTGTTTTGTTCTCTCTCTGTTCTTTTTTTTTTTTTTTTTTTTAGCTTCAAATGTTCTGGCTACCTTTGATTTTGTTGTCAAGCTGCCCCGTCCGGATTGTATCTTTTGGGAGTTTCTTTTAGAAAAATAATGTTGTAGCAATTTTTTTTAAGACGTAATGTATATGGGACAAAAAAAATAATTGAAATTTATAACGAGGGAATATTTAAAAAAAAAAAAAGGCTACATTTTTCTTGTTGCTGTTTGTAAACGTACCAATCCAGACAAAATTTCCAACCCGTGGAAGCAGTCTCAGACAAGATCTATCAAAAGATATATTAACCTTCATGGGGGAAGGGACTCTTGCGAATGGTTCAGAGGGTATTTTTTCTTCGCTTGCGAATTCCTTTTCCAGATTTCTCTGAAGGAATAAAAACTAGTTGCATGAGAAAAATTGGACAGGGAGCCTTCTACTATTGTTGACAAAGAGACAAAGTGTTTGTTTGTCTTGAAATGTCAGGGAAATATTTCCGTCAAATGCATCACAGTCAACATACATAAAATTAATAAATGCTCGGGAGGTTGATTATGTACTAATAAAATTGATATTTTTGGCCATCTTTATCAATACCAACTTCCAACTTGGTGCACTAAAGTGTGATTAGTGTTGATTGCATGATGATCAAAACACCTAATAATACCGTGGGTGTATAGTATAAAGCTATTTTCGTTCTTGGATTCTGCTGTACAATACAAAACTCTAAAGAATTAAGAAAATTAGTAACAGGAAATCGAGTTTTTTTTTTATTTTTTGATAAATAACAGGAAATCAAGTTTAGGCTGCCGATATGTTGAGGCTTATAAACGACACCAGACATTGAAAATTTTCCATTTGTCAGGCAAAGTTAGTCCAAATTTTCGAAAAACGGAAGATTTGGCCTAGCTAGGCGGGCCTACGTCAGTGCATATTTAACTCGATATTGGTTGAATTGAAACATTTGGGAACAAACACTGAAAGTATTATATTACTTCGTGGCCCCACCAAAATAGAAAGATTACAAATATAGAACATAAAGTTTGCTCATATTCAAACAAGTAGTTTAACTCACTCCAGGGGAGAGATCGGTTGGGCGGTCCGACGACGGAGAGAGTATAAATGAGAGATCTCACATTTGAGTCATTTCATTTATACAAAAAAAAAAAAATCACTCCTTTTAGACTCTAGTAAGGGTAAAATATTGCACTTGTACTAATTGATTACCAAACTAATATTTTCTAGTATCAATGACTACAATCAAGAAAATATTGCACTTGTACTATTTGATTACCAAAGTAGTAATTTCTAGTGTCAATGACTACCGGCTCTCAAGTTTATACACTCTGCATCTCTTTTTTATTTTTTTTGGATATATTATGATAATTGATGGACTCTGAGAGCTTTGTACACTGCATTTCTTTTCTTTCTCTTTGATATCTCATGACAAACTTAACTTTGTCCTCAATGAACTTTGGAAGTTGTGTGACTCGCTCTTTTATCCTTTCAAAGGCAAAACTTTTTTCTTTTTACTTTTTTAAATCACAATTTAGGTAAAAAAAAAAAAAAAGTGCTAGCATGGAATATGTGAAATTTTAGTTTAGAATAAATTTCATCTATATATGGAGTCTCCATGATCAAATACAAGTGCTTTAGGCTCTTCAATCCTAGTACATAATAACAATTATTCAAGCAAAAACTGTAAAATGAAATAGGAGTAAACCTTTTTTCAATTTTGCAGGTGAGTGAAAAAATTTCTCCCTGCAGTCATGTAAAGCAACTTATCCATCCATGACTAACTTCAAATAAAGTAGAAAAACTGTAATGTTGGATGAGTAAAAGGGAAAGATGGAAGTTTGAAATTCTCGGTCAGGTTCTTGGAATTCAATCAACAATAACATAAAAAGGAAACAGAGAGAGAATAAAGATCCTTTATTTTTGTCTTTCTACTTGGTCGTCGGACTAAATTGACATCAAGAAGATGAAAACAATCGACGTCAATCCCTCTTTTTAGTTTTCTTTGTAGTTTTATTTATTTTTTTTCCCGTAGCTCTAATTCATGTCCATGGTTCAACAGTTGTCATATTCTATTGACAGTAACAACTACAGTACTTTAATCCACTATGTATATAAACATGCTAGCACTCCCCTTGCCTCTCCAATTCATAATTGTCTGAGAAACCAAAGTTTCTTATACTTAAATATTTCTCACTATTGTAGTACTGACCAGAGAAATTAAGATTCAGAAAATGAATTCTTCATGGATGGACCATTTTTCTGGGTACCATCTGTTCTCATCCCACAAGCAGATCATGGATCAAGCTGATGATCAGAACCTAGATTTCTACATTTCTGGTGATGAGGAGAATGTCCAATACTTATGGGATACGAATACCAGTTCATCTAGCGAGGTTGACGGCACTGAAATCATATTTAGCCTTCAAACACAGCCTGAGAAACTTGAAGAGAAGCATTATATAGGTGTGCGCAAGCGGCCATGGGGGAAATATGCAGCTGAAATAAGGGATTCTACAAGAAATGGATTAAGGGTTTGGCTTGGAACTTTTGATTCTGCAGAGGAGGCCGCTTTGGCTTATGATCAAGCTGCACTAGCAATGCGCGGTCCAGCAACAGCCCTCAACTTCCCGATCGACAGAGTCCAAGAAGCATTGCAGGAAATGGTGTGGATGTATGAAGACGGATCATCTCCAGTCGCAGCCCTGAAAGAAGCGCACAGGATGAAGAATAAGTCCAAACGTAGAGGAAAAGCAAAAGAGGATAAGCAAAACGATGTGTTGGTTCTTGAGGACTTGGGATCTGATCTGTTAGATGAGCTTTTATCTGAAACTTGTTATCCTTGAAGTAAGCCAACTTGTTGTAATTACGCTGTTATGTGTCAATTCATCATTGTACCTACTTATATATCCCCATCTCATTGTTTTCTAGTCTCCCCTTTGATTTTCTTAAATCCCTGATTTTCCTTTCTATTCTTTCTTGCCCCCAACATCACCAACGGTTGGAACCCTAACCGTCTAAGCCATGATTCAGATATGTCTTATTCGCTTCAGCTCTAATAGAGCAGTAATTATGAAGTACATAATATATAATCTCCCCACTTAGCCGCCAGTGGCACTACCTCCTCTTTTGCTTTTGTAGATAATGTATCAAATTGCTTTTGTTCCAAAGCAAAACATATCAATTTCTTTTCAGTTCTTGCACCTAAAAGAAGTGCATTATACCTTCAATGTGTGTTTTGCAACCTCAACCGTGGAAAAGATTTAACTTGGAGGCTGTATATTAGTAATAGCTTCATTACCATATAATCCTAATTTAGTTTTTTATTATCACAGTATCAAATTGTATGTTACTGTATATTGAAAATTAAGTTTCTCTTTTGACATCATGCTTGATCAATATCTCAGTATTACATGCCCATGTTCTACCAATCTATATAATCTGTTTCAATTTAGCAAAACGTCGCATTTGGTGCTTTGTTCTTTACATCAATATTTTTCTTCTGCTAGTGTTTATAATTTTGATAAGTTTCAACTAAAAAGTTTGAATAAGAAAACATGACAGCAGGCATCTATACCGTGGAATTGTTTCCTCCATTTAAACAATACATATGCTGGACTTAGAGCCATACACCTTAGAGAAGGTATCGTTGGTTTCCTTGAGTTCTTCTGGACTTGGAACCATACACTGTTTTCTAAACTAGCTAGCTCAATAGCATCTAAGTTCTGTCAGTCATCAAGTCAAGATCTTCATGTCGGACTTTTTACAAGCGTTCACAAGGATTTAGCAGGAAGAGAAAACAATTAAGGGGATCAAATATATAGTATATTATTGAAACAAGGCATGCTTTTGCTTTCTGCAAATGATCTTTAAGGGTCATAAATAGGTTGCTGTCTCCCGAAAAGCTATTTCCTCATATTGCTTCTTCCAAGAAATGAGTTATATAACGTGCATTATGATTGTTTCTGGACCTTGGCACCCTTGATGAACTAGATTTGAGAGTCTGCAGGAGCTGGGATCCTACACAATCAAAATTAAAAGCATTCAAAGGTGAATAGAGACAATTCTGATAGAACCAAGGAACTAAACTGTATGAGCACTTGATAGTGGTATCTAATGATTTAAAGGCCTACTCTCCAAATTACTGGTCACATATATACGTCGAGTTGGAACTTTGAAGCACTTTTGTTTACTGTTTTGGGTGTCTCCTCCTGTTTGAAGTCCTGAAGTTTGAAACATCAAAGTAGTTAGCTTGTGTCAGATCATGTTCCCAAGTGATACCAGAAAACTGATTCCAACATTCCATGTTACCTTGGATCATCTTCTTTGAACTCATTCTAACACTAGTTTCCTAGGGTAAGATCTCCTCTTTAGCATCCATAGTTATCATATCACTGTTCTGAAACTTCTTGTCTGTCTGATTTGATATACCTTTTGTACTGTAAGATCATCTTAACCATTCCCATCTCTCAATTCATTACCTTACTATGCATTTCTCTTGATAATCACTCTGATGTTGTCTTTTACTTTGTAATGTTCCTAAATTTCAATCTTAACAATCTCATTTCTTCAACATTTGTTGGTGGTTTTACTCCATCTCTTTGTCGAAAGTGTGATGTATCACAGAGCTATTATTGCCATCTCTTCTGTTTTTTCACTTATCATGTGTTTTTGATGCGATTATCTCCATACTTTTAACTCAACAAAAAAGACATTAAAGTTAAATAGAATTTTGATTGGTTTTCCGATTGATTAGGAAAACCATTTAACTATCAATTAGGAAATAGGAACTTTGTGGGGCAGCGAAGTTACTTTAACTACTCAACAGTAACAGACATTTGCTTTGGGAAGAGAAAAATCTTTCTTGTTGAACTTGTCATCATTTTTCTTGATCATCAGCAGCAACAACATGCCTTCATCATATTCATCTGATCTTTTCAATCCAATTAATACACTTTTCCAAACCTTTTGTTAAGAATGTGATATTAATTAAGATACCTTATCCTTCTCTAAATCTGAATATTATTCGAAAATAACTCTTTGTTACGGCTACAGTTGCATATTACAAGACAAAGCTTGTTGCTATCTATTAACAACTATCAGTCATGAGCAAAGTGAAATTTTGGGGATATATAAAATACGACTCTTTCGCATACTTTGGAGACCTGATAAAAGAAAAACCATTATGCCGTCACAAAATCAATGACGGCTATATAACAAAATGAGCACTATGAGTCAGGGTCAAACCCTATCATTTTAAGCTAGGAAATTAAAGGCACTTGAATCCATTTTCATAAGCCTCGATGTGACTTTGAATTGGGATCATTATGCCATGAAAAGACCCTTTGATGGTTCTATTACAAAACCAGTACTTTTAATTTGGATCCCACTCTTTTTCTCTTAAGCTAGTGAACTCGAGATAACTTGTATGCATTTTGATTAGCTTTGCTGCTATTGTATGTCCCCAACTATCTTTAATTTTTAAACAATGGATGTCTCCAAAGATAGGCAAAGATTAAAAACAAAAGAGAACGTGAAGCAAAATACTAATTACAGGTTGTTCTATGGTTGCAAAGTTTGAAACTGCCTATAGGTGGATTATGTTCCCATAATGAAAGAATAAGTTGCACCTGATATGGCTTCTACTGGCTACTACTTGAAGCTTTAGCATCTTCTTTTCTGAATCATCATCATCATCATCATCATTATTATTATTAGTATTTTTGGATCTATTTGAGTTGGGAGGAGATGATATAGAATTGTCCATTTGTGCAATAATTGTTGGAGCTCAAGTCGATCGCTACCAGTCTTCACAACAATTGACTTTCAAATCATGAATTTCAGCTAAAATTTAACTGGTAAGAGCTGAAGATAAATGAAATTATTGGGTAAGCTCCCTTGAATGTGCTAGGTGAGGTTTAATAAATGTATAACTTAAATGGCTCAGCAATATAATTCATTTAGCTAGCTTCTCAAGTTTCATCATGATCTTAGGATATTACATTCCAATAACTTCCTTCAGATTTGAGCCCACCAAAAAAGGAAAAAAGAAAAAATGAAGTTGTTAAAAAATGTTGTCAGGTTGGACTTGCTAAAAATTTAGTCTGGTTATATTTTTCTCACATTTGATCTTTATGTCCTAGATACTTTGATAGAGAATACATGTTTAATTAGTTTCTTGATAATGTACGTGCTCACATTAACTTTTGAGAAAAGGATTCTTTACCAGTAAACTAAGTGTTTTATCATAAAATTTATGGGTGATATCGATTCTGAATATGTATACAGAAGTTGTAGTCATAAGATTTAATTACATCAAATTCGAAAAGCAGTTGCTAGATGGAGGAAGATTCCGAGAACAAATGGGAGCTTAGTTAGGATAGGGACTTTTCTTTATGCATCTTTAATTTGATGTAAATATATAGTTAGTTATTTTTCAAAGGCCTTTGTTATGTATTTGTAGGTGTTTTGCTACTTATAACTAACGGATGCTATTCAATAGAATTAATACTTTTACCAGTAAAAAAGAAAAAACATTGACATATTAGCAAAAGTTTCAGTAAACAAGTAAAACCAATAACATATAATGGAGGTTACATTTGCATGATCTGTATAAACAAAAACTTACCACAACAGATAGATTGAGAAGCTGAAGAGTAATGGTTGATGAAGCTTGTCTCCTCTATTCAATGGCTGTTTAAGTCTATCCACCATTTATTCTTCTTGCGTTGCTATTCTGCTGGGACGTGGCGAAAACTTTAGAGCCTTTATCTTCACTGAAAGTTACTCTGTTGAATACGTAAAGAAGATTGTAGTTGCTGCTACACTGTGCTGCTGTGTTTTGCTGAATAAAAGGGTCTGTATACTGTAGGATGTGGTGTTGATGATGGGAGAGGAGTTGTGCAGAAGAGGGAAATTTAGGGCGCAGCTCTTGGGAGGGGTTTGAGCAGAAAATATTTTCCTTAAAAAAAAAAAAGAAAACGCTTCCACAAATTCATAGCAGACTTTATAGTTGCTGAAAACCATGGATAAATGCAAGGGTTGATAACGCTTTGCCCCCTTGAAAGTGGGGGGGGGGGGGGGGGGGGGGTTAATAACACTTTGTCCCCTCGACGAAAATAATGGGCACTTTACCCGCTTGAGATATTTTGTTTGGTATTTGTAGTAAGCATTCCGTTTGAAAATGCGAAAAAAAAAGAAAAGAACTGCTTAAATAAGTTGACAATTTTGACCAAAAAAAAATAAGTTAACAAGTTTACCCTTTTTGTTGATAAAATAACAAAAATTTATAGAGTTAATTTTATGTACAACGCATACATAATTATGGTTAGATGCATGATACATAAATAAAATTTGGATTAAAATATTCAATCCAAATAATGGTGTATATACTGTTAGTCTATAGAAAATTAATCCAAATTTATAAAGGACATTTATTAAGAAAAATAGTCTGGTTAAACATGTTGACAATTTTACTCTTATGCTATTGATAAATAACATACCCTTATGTTGTCGATCAATGATAGTAATTTATAAAGGACATTTATTGAGAAATATAAATAATATGTAGCACTAGAGATTTTCTTCAAAAATAACACACATTTTAGGGTGTTCAAATTTTGGGAAAAAAAATAAGTATATCCAATCTAAATCGGATATTGGTCAAACGAAAATCGATAAAATCAATTAATATCTAAACTTTAAAGTTTGAAAAAATAGTTTTGAAATAGATATTCAAATTTGATAACTAAATTTCTAATTAAATTTTGGTGACAATAGATATTAAAATTCAATTACCAACCAAATTTGCAAGAATTTTATATGTTAATATATTATATATAAAAAAAATCCTATATTAAGCAACGTACAACTAAAATAATAGGAATAAACTAAAAGATAGTCCACATTTTTTATTTTAGATATTCTCTTATTTGTACCTATCGTATAGAAATGTCGTGTGTTTTTTAGCCTTCTTTGTAGGCAGACTCATTATATATATATATATATATATATATATATATATATATATATATATATATATATTTATTTATTTATTGCTATCTACTAATATATATCATGGAGTAATCTATTATATAAACGGTGTTATAACTTATGCTTTCATAGAATCAATTTGACTAAAGACAAAATTTACAAGATAAGGATAGAATTGTCAGTTAAGCATTCTAATTTTTTGGCTTTTTCAAATGGAATACTTAATACAAACATTAAATGAAATGCTTTCAAATGGGTAAAATGCCAATTATTTTTATTGAGGGGGACAAGGTGTTTTTACCCCCACTTTCAGGGGGGCAAAGTGTTATTAGCCCTAAGTGGAAAAGCAAGTATTGAACTGGTAGTATAGAAAGAAGAACCCTATTTTTTATTTTATTTTTTTAATCTTGTCTAAGCAACCCAAGCTCAAGTTCTTTACAAGATTAGTAGTTTGGAATTTGGATATTAAAATTGGTTTCTACGCTGATGTCTCAAGGGTATTTGAAAGTCTAACTCTAAGCTACTTTGTTGTAACTTCAATTTCAAGGGGACACAGGGTTGTATAAGAGTGCTAGTGAACAAAATGCTCAGCTTGCACTATAGCAAACAATATTTGACTGCCTCACAGATGTCTAATCTTAATTTCTCTAGCTTCATCCACTAGGACTTCAAATGATGATAAAATACTGTCCCATCGGATAAACTACTCAGCATAAGAGCAGTTGTGATGATCATTTTAGTAGTAGTTAGTCGTTTCTGTAGGGTACCATCTAGGCGTTTAGACATCAATTCATGCTAGCTTGAATTTTTACTTTTACAGGAGTGTTGAGGCAATGTAGGACTCATCGAAACCAGAAAACATTTGCTAGAAACTTAAGTGCCAACAGTATATCACTGTTTTAAACAAATTGTATAGTAACAGTACTTGATCAATGGAGACACTTAACTGGTTAAGGGTTTCTTATGAAATTCACTGCTGAATCTACTGGTCCGGTAAAGGGCACAGAGTGGACCATCCGCCGACGAAAGCAGACAAAGAAAAAGCATTATGGGGTTGTGAAAATATCACCTTCTGGGGGTTCACGTCCTGCATGCTTCTGGATTTTAATATTATCTTCATTCCAAAATAACATATTGTTTGGGCCCATGAATTCATTTGCTTTTCTTTACTTTTTTTTTTTTTTTTTGCCAGCCAGTCTCTTTCAATTAAGTTGTAAATAAATACCCAAACAAGTCTCTTTCTTTTTCTTGAAATGCATGCATTTTAATCCAACAAAAAAATGGGGCGCATTCATGAACCGTCAATAATAAAATAACATTTCAAGAGTCACAATCAATAAAAAGAAAAAGATTGAAAGTGATTGGAATGCAACTATGCATATTTGTTAACTGAATGGTTAAATATTCCGAAAAAAAAGATCATGAGAACATGATACTAAGGCATAATTGAAAGATCAGAAACAGCTATATATCCACTTGTTGAGGATGAAATCTTTGCGACCTTAAGTATACTAGAAGGGGTGTTGTATTGAAATTTTATTAAGAAATACACTCCATATTTTTTTTTCTTTTTTAAAAAGATGGATAACCTAGAAAGGAAGTCTAAACCTTTGAAGGCTGCTTTAAATTGGTTGAAGGGTTTTGATGTTTGACCCTTTCTCCTATCTATATGCGACATTACACCATTTTGTGTGTTCGTTTCATCCAAAAAAAAATCCATAAATTTCTGTCTTATGCTTTTTCATGGATGAGATAGATATCATATAGGGTTCAATTATTTGGTATGTTCGTTTCAGTCAAAAGGACCGTAATTTCCCCCTTTTTTCATGGATGAGATAGATATCATAATTGCTTTTTTTTTTTTTTTGTTTTATCACTCTCAAACTCATCACCTTCTTTTTCCGTTGAATGATTAGAGCACAAAAGTAATTGTTTTATACAAAATGAACAAAAATTAGATTGTGTATAGAAAAATGGTGTCATAAGAATCTCACCTTATACCAAAAATGTGTGCATGGATGCGTTATATACTTAGGCGGACCTCACCTTATACCAAAAATCTCTAACAAAGCAATTTCAATAAACACCTTCATAGATTTCGAAGCAATATAAAGTTAAAAAGCTAAGAAAGGAGATTTACACCTAGCTTGCATGGGCTTCATTCAATAAATGATAGCTGAATCTGATAATACAATTTTGATTGGCACAAAATTTGGGGGTCTTAAACTTTCCTTCTTTAGAGCAGAAGACGATCGAAGTCCAGTCGAAGGGCATCGATATATATCTAGAGCTCTGACGAGCATACTAAAAGGATTCTCCATTAACGTAAATTATTTGTTTCGTATTTTGTTTTAGGTCAAATTATTCCACATGTAAATTCAGCATCTGTGCGGCCGAATTAATAATGAATGCATATAAACATTGAAATTAAACAAAAAAAAAAATCTTCAATTCCTAATTTTCATTTTATTCTTCGGTCCAAACTTAGATTATTCTACTCTTATATTAGCCTCCGCTCAGCATCTGCTGACCCAAATTAATAACAGACTGAGATCTATAGATTTATCTAAGAAGGTAAAGATTTGATAATTTTAACCAATCTTAATGAAGTTTATTGTTTCTGTTCGCACGTTTGATTCCTTACAATTTGGACCTAATAAATTCAATCTTTCACGTTCTAGTGTTGACATATTTGCTGCGTTAATTACATATGAATTGGCTAGTTACATATGAATTGATACTAGTCTTCAGTCAATTGATAGCGTGTACTATATCTCAATCAGCATTTCTTGTTTGATTTAACTTTTTCTGTTGGCTCCAAAAGATACTACAACAATCAAGAAAATCAGATCCCTTGTACCAACTTCATATGACTAGACCAGATAGACTATGTTTACGAACATAAACAATGTCTTATACTCCCTCGTACCTTTGCTTGGATTTTCATTCGACAGACGAAGAAGAGAAGTTGGTCCGAGTTGTTGCTTGTGGCCATCAATCTAAATGGAGGAATGGGCTTTGAAACTTTGAATTCTGAACCCTAATTATCATTTGGAAAACGGTAACTGAGAGTATAAATTAATACAAATCACTCAAAGCAAGAGAAAAGGAATTTTTTTGTTGAAAGAAAGAAATTAAAAAAAAAAAAGAAATAGTTGGTCCTATTACAGAGGGTACCTGTCCTGTATTTAAATGCTGTTATTCCTACTTCTAAGGGGGGCTGTCCTCGTGCGGAATCCGCCGACGGAAGAAGACAAATTCCCGGGGTCAGAATGTGAGAATCAAGACATATTTAAAAAAAAAAAGGAAAAATGTATTACAAAATCAATAATTAATGTGGGATGCATACACAGATTGATACTAGCTAGGGTAATGTCGAGGTGCTTTTCTTGCAGTATTAAATTTGTTGTATGGCACTATGGCTATTGTCAATTCATCATCATGCATAGTTGCATAAACAAAGCTCTATAAAAACAAATTATCTTATCATCATATTAAGACTTGAATACCTGAACCTCTTTGCTGTAGACTGCTCCGAGTTTGAATTGTCAACAATCGAAATCATAGATGATGGGAATATGACGTATGGAGAAACCTTAATATATTGCCCTGTCATCCTATATTAAATTAATTGCTAACCAAGTGATCATGTGTGCTTGTGACGCTTGGAACAGACTAATTAATCTGGTGGATTATGTCTGACAATCAATTTCGTTGGCTGAAAAGTGAATTAAATAAAGCTTCAAGCTTGATTTGCTTAGGGTTTGATAACGTTACACATTCAAGCTAGAATTCCACAAAAACTCTTCAAATCCTTATATTTCAAGTGCGTTTGATGGTGTCTTGTATTTTTCCAAGTTCGTCCTTGGCTTGGATCAAGAACCAACCTGTCTTCAATCTTTTTTTTTTCTTTTTAACAACATTTAATTTATAACATATCTCTAGTCTATGTATCCCCAACTTCAGTCTACATGTTCCTGTCCTGGCATTCTTACATCATCGGCACTCGTAGTGTAAAATCCTTATCTGTATACAATGAATCTTGAACAATCATTTCCAAAGAAATTTTAAAAGCGTTTACCTATGTCTGATTTTGGCCAGTCCAATTAATTTACACTCTGATGCACTCATGCAAGTTTTCTCTGACCACAATCGTAGAAACTCACGTCAGTTAAATGCAATTCAGTACGCAATTAATAGGTCCCCTCTAGATCCTTATAATAGGTGGAGAGAATGAAGTGTCAAAGAATCACCACAGAAAGAATTAGGGTTCAAAAAATTGGTAATGATATGGACATGACTAGAAAAGGAACAAATATAAGGAATCAGTGTTAATATTAGTTAATAAAAAAAAAAAGAGCGGAAAGAAATAGAATTCGGAACATCTAGGTATAATAAAATGGTGCCAAAGTTACCGATCCAATTTACCTTCAAGAATAACTAGTTTCTGCTAATAGCTCATCTAAAAGGTCAGGTCCCAACTCCCAAGTCCTCAAACGCCAAAACATCTTCGTTTCGACCTATTTCTCATCTTGTGTACCTCTTTCAAGGCTGCAACTGGGGATTCTCCACCCATGTCTTCACATCCCATTTCCTGCAATGATCGTAGGCCAAAGCTCCCTCCTCTGCAGTATCAAAAGTTCCACGCCAAACCCTTGTCCCATTTCTTGTAGAATCCCTCATTTCTGCATGATTCCGCCACGGCCGCTTTCGAACACCTATGTATTGCTTTTCGGGCTCTTTTTGAAGACTGAAGATGATTTCATTCTCATCAGTACAGGCACTGCTGGATGGACCAGTATCCCATAAGTACCTTGTCTCATCCTCATCACCAGCAATGCAGAAATCAAGATTTTCACCTTCTGCAATAATTTGCTTGTAAGATGATGACAAGACTGTTTTATGGAAGAAAACTGGATCCAGGAAGGTTCCATTCGTAGGTTTCTTCCTTTTTCTCAGGTTAGTAGTCAGTACTCTTTTGATGAGAAATATCTGAACAGAAGAAACTTCAATTGTCATATGATTAGGAGTTTGAAGGGTACTAAGAAGCTTGTATTATATACGTGTACTGGATTTATATAGATGATTGCTGTCAAAATTCTCTGACAACTATTCGTTCATGGAATTCCGACCAATTTGATGCCCCCACTGGAATTTTTTAGAGCATACATGTTGCAATGACGCTCACAATTGCAAAATATTTGCATTGCCATGACGTCATTTGCGGTCTGCGGGATTCAAAAAAGAATATAGAAAGGAAAGCTTGGCATTTTTCTTTCTTAATGGATGAGACGGCTGTGTCCAAGAATTTCAAACTTCTGTTTTCCTATTTTACTTGCATTTCTTTTATATTTTCTATTATCTCATTACTTACGTACTCGAGCAAGAGACATTGCAATGCATTTCCAATAGTGAGCACTTGTTAGTACACCACAATCATATATACATTAACATGTAAATATACATATTAACAATTACTATCCTACTTCATATTTATATAGGTTAAAAATTTCATTTTTGAGTAACAAATGGGAGAGAGGATGGGACGAGAGGGAGAGGAAAAGAGAGGAAAGGAGGAAGAGGGGGAAAGGAGAAGAGAGGAGAGGAGGAGGAAGGAGGAGGGGAAGGAGAGAGATGGAGAAGGAGGGAGAGAGACAGAGAGATTAAAAAAAAAAAAAAAAAAAAAAAGAGGGGTGGGTTCAAATGATGCAGAGGTGGCAACCAACAGTGGTGGGCTCAGATGATGGCGGTGGCTATGAAAGAGAAAATGGTTAGAAAGAGTGGTGGTAAAAACAGAAACAAATGTGCATTTTTATGTATTTTGTAATGTGTATTTTAAACTTTGTGGTATTTTTAAAAAGTTTATATGGTCAAAATTATTTGAAAACTTGTGTTATAAAAATACCCTTAAAAACACGGATACAAAACAGAGCCGTTGTCCCACACCTAGCCGCCAGTGCCACTAAGCTTCTTTCTTCTGTTTTCCAAGATAACATATGCAGTTGCTTTTTTACAAGCAAAACTCGTTTTTATGTTTTCAACCATTTGCTCAATGGTCAAACTATGTATTCTACTATTAATTTAGTTTTACTACCTTAACCCGCAAAAGATTTAAACACGGCCTCCCGTAACATAGTTTCCTTGTCATTTGTACCCTAAAAATTTGATGTTGGCCACATTACAATTTCATCATGTATGATGCTATATGGTGATAATGACAGTTTCTTTTTTATCATTATACATGATCAATTTGTCAATAATAACGGCCATATTCTACCATCCAATATAATTTATTCAATAGAACAAAATATTCAAGCAAAAGGTGTGTTCTTTATTCAGCTTCTTGTCCTAGATTTAGCATAATCTCCACACTTAAGAACAGATTTTCTCAGCTTGACATCCATTTAACTTCGGTTAGAATAGATTACCTCCGTCATTCCATTGCTTCCTGGACTAGATTAAAAAAACATCTAAATTCCGAAGTTTATGTTAATGATTTAGGGAGGAGAAAAAAATAGTAGTATGGAGCAAGCTATGCAAATCATCATATACAAATAACCCAATGTTGGTAGTCATTTGAAAAAGAATTGTCTAATATAATTAACGTAGCTTCTTCCAAAATTTTAACCACTGATTGTATGTCGTGAGTAGTTCTAGAACCTAGAAACTTTCTCGTACTAGTTTGAAAGTCTGCCAGAATTGGCATCCTACAGTATCAGCAAAATATATATGTATATACATATGTGTGTGTGTGTGTGTGGGTTTGTCTATATATACATATATATATATATATATATATATATATATATTTTGAGAGCAATTTATTACAACTAGTTAATGCATCTTCTCTTTAGCATCTGTAGTAGTGGTCGTGTAACTATTTTAATCTTGTGATTTTCCAGAACCTTGTATACGTTATGATCATCTAACTTACTATCCATTCTATATCAAACCTTTAAATTCAGCATGATAAAAGTCCTTTTTTTTACCCATAATTAGCCTATTTTTAATCCACATAAGAAAGCTTCAATGATGCCTATCCCAGGCCTTGCGATTCCTTGTTTGCAGCTGCTGAAAAAGTTCAAGAAGTGTATAAAGGTTTGCAGCACATTTGCAAACAAGATTTTCGAACTGAAAACATGTCCGTTTCTATACCTACTTGTTAGAGACTTAATAAGCAATCAGTTTGCAAAGACAAGTTAAATGGCAATACATTTATATAATAATCTGCAATAGCAATCATTAGCTTTTTGGATATTAGGCCAAGAATTGAGAGGAATATTTGGAGACAAGGGTAGCTTCAATTGTTTTCTTGTTTTATTTCTTTCACACTCTCTTATATTGGTTTGGAGCTTACAAGGTCTATTTATAATTGTAAATGCTCATTCTAGATACATAGAGAAATATTCCAACCACCCCAACAACTCTCTTAATTTCCATCATTCTAGAGAACATTGCAATTATCTAGAGAGCATTCCAACTAATTCATTAATCAAGCTAATTGATTCAGCACATTATTCAACATATTCCCCCTTAATGTGCTATTCTTGAACTCCAAGCATCTCTCGAAAATAGTTGAACTTGTCTTTTGGAAGTGGCTTGGTAAAGATGTCTGCAACTTGGTCTTCACTCTTGCCAAATTTTAGTTCAACTTCACCGTCTTCAATTCATCTCGAATAAAATGGTGTTTGATAGCAATATGGCGAGTTCTACTATGATAAACTGGATTTTTGGCAATGCCAATTGCTGATTTGTTGTCACAAAGAGTCACTGTAGCTTCCTTTCACTTCTCATCAAGAATTATCCTAAGCCAAATGGTTTGTGATGTCGCCAAACTTGCAGATACGTATTCAGCTTTAGTTGATGATTGTGCCACGCTTTGTTGCTTCTTTGATGCCCAAGAAAATACTCCAGAATCAAGCAAAAAACAATAGCCTAAGGTGCTCTTCATATCATCAAGGCATTCACCCCAATCACTATCACAATAACCATGCAAATTTAAAGTAGTGCCTTTGCTGAATTTGATGCCATAATCAAGTGTCCCTTTGACGTATTTTAACACTCTCTTGGCTGCTCCAAGATGTAATTGGCTGGGATTGTGCATAAACCTTGATAATAAACTTGAAGCAAACATGATACCCGGTCTTGTAGCTGTGAGATAAAGCAAATTTCTGACCAAACTTCTATACAAAGTGGAATCATTTTTTTTTTCACCATCTTCCTTGACAAACTTTTCACTTACAACAAGTGGTGTAGCCATAGGTTTACAATCAGCCATGCCAAATTTTACAAGAATATTTTCAGCATATTTCTTTTGACAAATAAAGGCTCCATCATCATATTGATAAATTCCATACCAAGAAAATGATGTAGCAGTCCCATATCATTCATTTCATATCTTTTCATCATGTCTTTCTTAAAATCAGCAATCATCTTCTCATTGTTACTAGTGTAAAGCAAATCATCAACGTATAAAGCAACAATGAGAATGTTTGAGTTATCTTGAGTTTTCACATATAAGGTTGGCTCACTTTTACTCTTCTTGAATCCTTGCTCCATGAAGTAAGAATCAATTTGACTATACCAAACCCTTGGAGCTTATTTCAATCCATATAATGCTTTCTTCAACTTATACACTTTGTCTTCTTGTCCTTTTTTGACAAAACCTTGAAATTGTTGAACATACACCTCTTTCTTCAATCCTCCGTTCAAAAAGACAGATTTAATGTCAAGTTGGTAGAGATTCCAACCTTTTTGAGCTGCCACAGCACTGAGAGCTCTAATTGTATCACATCTTGCAACCGGTGCAAATGTTTCATTGTAGTCAATTCCGAGCTGTTGTGAAAAACCCTTAGCAACAGTCCTGCCTTCTTTTTTTGGATTGAACCATTTGGATTCATCTTAACTTTGTAAATCCACTTGATACCAATGATCTCCTTGTCTCGAGGTTTTTCAACTAGTTTCCAAGTCTCATTTTTCTCAATTGCATAAATTTCATCTTCCATTGCCTTTCTCCAATCCTTTTCTGCATATGCTTCTTCAAAATTTTCTAGTTCAAGAATACAAAAATTGTATCTTGTATAAACATCACTTAAACTCCTCATTTTCTTTGGAGTTGTGTTTAGAGAACCAACTCGAACTTGAATTTGGAGTTGATGGTGGATTGCTTGTTAGTGTTGAATCATCTCCATTTTCTTCTTCATTTGTTGAATATTCTTCTTCTTCATGATGCCAAATACCCGCTTCACAATCTTTTTCTCATCCCAATTCCAAGCAGCATTTTCATCAAATACAACATCTCGACCAATAATGATTTTGTTTGTCTTCAAATTAAACAATCTATAACCTTTAGACTTGGAGCTATAACCAACAAAAATACATTTTTTACTTACTTCATCAAGCTTGTATCTCTTTTCTTTTGGAATTTGAGCATAGCAAATGCTCCCAAAAACCTTCAAGTGTTTCATTGATGGTTTCCTTCCACTCCATGCTTCAATTGGAGTTTGATTCCACACGGCCTTTGTAGGATTTCTATTGAGCAAATACACAGCTGTATAAATGGCTTCAGCCCAAAATTCCTTTGGCAACCCGCAACCCTTTGTCATGTAACATGGATTTTTTCATCTCCATCACAGTTTGGTTCTTTCTTTCCGAGACTCCATTTTGTTGTGGTGTGTAGCCAACGGTCAGTTGCATCTCCAAACCTTCATCTTCACAAAATTTTTGAAATGCATTTGAGGTGTATTCCTTACCACGATCACTCCTCAACTTCTTGATGTAACAGCCACTTTGTTTCTCAACAAAACTTTTGAACTTCTTAAATATCGAAAACACCTTGGATTTTTCTTTCATGAAATAGACCCAAGTCATTCTTGGAAAATCATCAATGAAAATGACGAAATACTTGTACCTCCATGAGAAGTTGTCTTCATGGGCCCACAAAAAATCCGTATGAATCAGCTCCAAGATCTTCTTGGCTCGCCATGCAACTTCTTTAGGAAATGGTTGCTGGTGTTGTTTGCCAAGTGCACAACCTTCACAAACTTCATGTTTCTCCTCAATTCTTGGTAAGCCATATGCCATCCCTCTTTGTTGAAGCACTTTGAGACTATGAAAATTCAAATGGCCATACCTCTTGTACCACAACCATGAATTTTCATTGACATTTACTTTCAAGGCTTGATTTCCACTATAATTGAATTTGATTGGAAAGTTTTGATTGGCTTGCATTTGAATTTTCATCACAAGTTGTCAACCATCTTTTTTGTCATAGATGCAGCACTCATAATCATCAAAGTTAAGTGCATATTTATGCTCAAGAAGCTGTCCAAGACTCAATAAATTTTGGTCTAAATCAAGAACAAATAAAACATCATGAATGAACTTCATACCTTGCCTGATTTGGACACCAATTGTTCCCAATCCTTGTGCTTGAACTATGACTCCATTGCCCATCTTCACTTCAGTCTTTATAGATTTATCCAAGTCAATAAAAATGGATCTATCTCTTGTCATATGATTGCTACAACCGCTGTCAATGTACCACATATTGTTCTTGACTTCAGTGGTTATGTGGCAAGCATAGAATAAGTTTCCTTCTCCTTGCTTGTCTTCTGAAAATTGTGCTTGGTGATTGGTCTTGAATCTGCAATCCTTCTCAATATGGCCAAATCTTTTGCAATAGTAGCACTTTGGCTTGTCTTTGTGCCAACAGTTTTTCTCAAGGTAATTGGTCTTGCCACAATAGCTGCAAGATTGTGAATTTTCAGCATTAAGGCCTCTTTGAAGGTTGTTTCTTCCTCTTCCTCTTGAATTTTTGCCTCTGCCCCTTCCACGGCCATATCTACCGCCTCTTTGTGAGTCTCCACCTCTTTGGTAGCTACAAGATAGCTCTCGTTCATTGGTTTTGGGGGTGAAATTCAACTTCGATTGGAAGGCGCTTTCAACAAATTTTTCAGCATGTCTAACCAATCTTCTCTCATGAGCTTTGAACGATCCCCTCAACTCTTGAACACTCATTGAAGAAATATCTTTTGGCTCCTCAATTATGGATACCGTTGGATCAAATTTTGGAGGCAAACTAACAAGAATTTTTTCAACAATTCTGCTATCACTAATTTCTTCACCAAAGGTTTTCATTTCATTTACAATTGTGGTGATTTTTGTGTAGTAATTTTGAATACTTTCATTATCACTCATCTTCAAATTTTCAAGATCTCTTCTAAGAGTTTGAAGAGTAAGATTCTTTACCTTAAGATTTCCTTGAAACTCTTTTTGTAGAATCTCCTATGCTTCCTTGGCATGATCAGCTCCTATAATTCTTGAAAAAATATCTGGACTCACACCTTGCTGGATGTGTGAAAGAACCTTTGCATCCTTCTTCCTATGCTTTTTAAGTGCTTTTAATTCTTGATTGGTAAGACCTTCTTCACTTTCTGGTTCTTTATAGCCATTCTCTACATATTCCCACAAATCTTGTGATCTGAAAATTGTTTTCACTTTTACGAACCAATGATCATAGTGCTCACCGAAGAATATGGGAATTGGAAGATCATCAATAGTATTATTGGCCATCTTGTAGTTGGAAATCTCTCAAAATTTTCTGGTTTTGGGGTATGGACTAAGGCAATGAAATCGTAGCTCTGATGCCAATATGTTGGATATTGGCCAAGAATTGAGAGGAATATTTGGAGACAAGGGTAGCTTCAATTGTTTTCTTGTTTTATTTCTTTCACACTCTCTTATATTGGTTTGGAGCTTACAAGGTCTATTTATACTTGTAAATGCTCATTCTAGATACATAGAGAAATGTTCCAACCACCCCAACATCTCTCTTAATTTCCATCTTTCTAGAGAACATTGCAATTATCTAGAGAGCATTCCAAGTGCCTCATTAATCAAGCTAATTGATTCAGCACATTATTCAACAAGCTTTGCAAAAGGGAAATTAAGATTACTAATTGTAACTTTCTCCCTTTTTTACCATCAGTTATCATATGGTTACTCCACTAGTCTCTCTCAATCCCATAAAAATTATTCTAAACCTTTTTCATCAGTCTAGTATCGGTGTATGTTGTCTTGTAATTCTTGATGTTACTAAATCCCAAGTGTTTTAGTCTGTAATATGCATATCGATTATCACAAACTATTCTTTGTTGTGTCTTTTTGCCTTTGACCTCAAAAAAGATTAGTAAAACGACATATAACATCCAGTGAGAGCTAATAAACCTCAATTCAATTGGATACTGTTAGTCGTATTTGACTTGGAACCCTTATTTAAGATTGATTGTACTGATCTGTTGATTGTATTATTTCCCCCTTGTTTGCTGTTATGAATCAACGAAAGTGAGTATTGAATTTAGTAAAAACAAAAAATGAATTCTCACTAGAAAGAATAAACAGTAATCGACCGCAGAGAGAAATTCTGCAAATATAAAACAGTAGCTGTATGCTATAAAGCTCCTGACCGAAAGCAGGCAAGCAAATTACTATGAAAAAATGAGTGTAAGCTAGGATGCTCAATTTCTTATTTACCTTTTGAATTAAAGACCTTTGCTACTACCTGAACCTAATTTTAAGAATATACCTGATGTGACTAGTACTACACTTCCAGCACCTGAAACTCCGGTACATGGAATTTGAAGAGAACATGCAGCTTTGCCCATGTTGTTTTACAAACTTGTTAATAAACAGGGTTGATTATGATGAAAATCTACTAATGACCTTGTTTTTGCTTTTGTACATCTAGATTATTGCTCCTGATTATCTTTATCTCATCTATAGATTTGCTTTACTTTGACAACAATTCCATCATAAGTTAGAGATATTAGATTTACTATTATAGTTCAAAGGATATTTGGGACATTTAGATTATTATTACCTGTTCCCTTTTTTGTTGGTAACTTCATGTATATCCTCTTCACCTGATCTGTGAATGAAATAGATATCCACTTATCATACATATATCCACCTGACCTTTCTTCATTCCAGGCTTTTTTGCTCTGAAAATCAATGCATAAATTCTCTTGAACCTAAAGCAAAGTTTGGTGGATCTCTTTTCACGCTAAAAGTAACTCATTTAATCAATTTTAAGATGGCGGTGAATCAATAAATATTAATTTGCTCAAGGGCACCCTCTAGGGCCTTCGTATAAATGCTTCACAAGGAATCTTTTGCAAAATTTCTGTTGTAGCCCTTTTGCATTGTTGTCTGACATCATAGTAGAAGGAAAATGGAAATGGCCTACCGGAAGGAAGGCAACAGCAGGGGTGAGGAGATTAAAGGAGGTCACACCTGAAAGTCTGGTTCCCTTGACAGATTTTGAGGATCAGGTTGTTTGGGAAGGATGCCGCTCCGGGGTGTTCAATACCAAGTCTGTCATGAAAGCTCTATATACAACGAGAGGAGAAGTATCGTGGAGTAAGTTGGTTTGGGGTAAAGGCTATGTTCCAAGATATGCTTTTATCGTTTGGCTTTTATGTAAAAAGAAGTTGCCTACAATGGATAGACTTGGAAAATGTGGTGTATCTCTGATATCTTTTTTTTTTTTTTTTTTGTCAAAAGTGTATCTCTGATATCTAACATGTGTGTTTTTTTGTAAAAGAGCAGAGGAAAGCATGGAGCACCTATATTTCAACTGTTGCATGACAAGACCTGTGTGGGCTAAGGTTCAGCATATGTGCCTGACCTTTAGGGGTTCATGCTCCTGGGATCAGAATCTAGCTTGGCTTGCGGCACATTTGAGGTCAAACTCCTTTGCAGACCAATTGAGAAGATTGTGCTTTGCTGCAACAGTGTAACAGATATGGAGATTCAGGAATGCTGTCATTTTTCAGTCAAAATCGGTTAGAAGATATTGTGGAAGCAGTTAGACATGCAACTAGTTTTTGGACAAGTTTTCCAAAAACTCAGGAAAACTGGATTCTTGTGCTTGAGTAGGGGTTGGACTGGAAATGCCTCGTGTAATAGTATAGCAGACAAGTAGTGCCTTGCATGATGGAGAAAGATGTGGCAGTGGTTTTTCCTTTTTCCTCCTACCATTGTGTACAAGCCTTATTGCTTTGATCAATAAAAGCTCCTATTATTTGCCCCAAAAAAAAAAATATTTTTGTTCAAGTACTTCAGATGTCAACAATTTTTAAGAACAAAATCGAGTCCACGTAGCTGCAGAACGATGAAACTGTCTGTGACATTTCAAACGAAAGCCCTAAACTGGATGTATGGACCCAAACAATAAAAAGAAAGCCCAAGTAGGGGCAGGCTTGCTTAACAAAGATCAAAACCTTGCGGTTTGATCTGCTCCTGTATTGACAGGGATGTAAGTGAGTTTAATCGAGTTGAAAATCTTACTGTTTAAATTTATTTGATTATTTTAATGAGTTAAAATTTTATTTAAATTTGATTTGTTTATTTGCTCAATTGAAACTGAATATTATCAAATGCAAACAAATCAAGCTCAATTCGAACATTGAGTTCATTTTTCAACCCTATATATTGCCAAATCAAAACCAATCCAGCTCTTCCTTATAAACGATTATAATTCCATCAATTCAATTTTTCTTTTTTTTCCACTAATTATTTTAAAAAAAAAAATAAAACTCTTTAAAAAGAAAAGGTCTTCCCCTTTCCTATCCATTTTCTACGAATTCTTCGGACCTAAACAGAAACGAAAAAGGCTTGCAACAATATTGGTAGAAAAGCCACTAGAAAATGTACCTCTTTGCCATTTATAATAAATTTCCTTTTCAGAAAACTGGGAGAGGAACTTTATAGTATGATTTTTTGTTGCAGTAGATACGTAGTTACTCCGATTGCAACAAAAAAAAAAAGAAAAAAAAAAGAAACGTTATTGTCCTTTTTGAGTGTGACATTAACAAATGTGATGCATTGCAAATGCTGATAAAATATTCATGTTTTTGTAGTATATGTTTCCAGACCATATAAATAACAGGAAAACTGAAAAGAAAGAAAATTGAAAGGGGACCGCCGCCCAATTGGTCTTTTCCGGTGGCCGTGGACGTCTGCCAGGCGCCAATTCCTAGCTGACTGGTAATGGAGAACGAACTTTGACTCTAACGCAGCAAGCCAACGAAACTAACACAGACGGTGGGCCCCTGGTCAATTTAGGCAAGACCGTCAAGTATTCTCCCACGACCGAACAAACAATAAATGTTTCATATAAATACTAATTTTTCAGACAGAAAAGAAACCGCACCAATCATTTTTCTATTCAGCAACAACAACAAATTTTTTTTTTTTTGGTCGAAAATTCAACAACAACAACTTGCCTATACATGTCTTTATTAAACAATTACGGAACTGTAGGACCCTTTTTTTTTCTTTTTTGGTCCTGATGTATTTTATCATCCGTTTGGATTGGCCCTTTTTTCAAAAACAAGTTTTTCAAATACAATGTTACAGTAATACATAAAAACTCAAAAAATATCTCATCCATACAATATTTCAAAATTTTCAAAATTTTTTTATAATAATCATATACACTACTACAGTAAAATTTTTCAAAAACACCCTAAAAAACAGCAAATCCAAACAATTTTCTTTTGAATAGGGAGGAGTGAGATTTAAAAATAGGAGAATTGATTTCAGGATCTCTAATACCTGAGATTTCAACCTCAATCACTAGTTTAATGCCTCTTTGCCTTGATGTGATTCCTACTAATAGTAGATTCTTTTAAGATAAGATTACAAACAATGCCCAATGGTTTAAAATAATACAATCAACATATTAACTCATAAATGGTGAAAATTACAATTAAAAATAAATCTATCAATAGTGAGAGAATAAACTCACATGATGATGTCTATCTTAACCTTCACGTAATTATTGTAAGAAACAAGAATACGTCATAATGCAGGTGCCAACACTAGTCAGTCGTTTCTTGTTGCAAGTGAATGTTACGAAAAGACTTGTACCTGTTTAACTCAAATTATGCCACAATGAAATTCTACACCTACCCAAAAAAAAAATGTATATTTTGAGCATTAATATTTTATTTTAGTGATCATTCAATTTAGTCAATCTTGTCCTTCTATATTTTCAAGGTTTAAGAATTAGTAAAATTCTCCTTGTAAGTGACCTTTAAAGGATGGTCAAGCAAATGCAACCTGCTTACAAATAAGCAATTATTTTGAATTTAACAAATATTATGTCCTTATTAGAAGAATGAATTTATCCACTCGGGTGGAATTTACAGAATCATAGTAGGACATGCTTGTAATTACAAACAAATTTGCAGTGACCTTTAGGATTATTCAAATTTGCAATGACATGAACATTCTAATTAAACTACCTACTTTTGTTATCTCTTTCCTGATGCTCATTAAACCAGTCTTCTTTTTGGCAATTCCAATCATTCCGGTACCCTACAAGAAGGCTATATTTCCATAATAATAATAATGTTCCCAACACATAAACCATTTACCATTACAAGTAGGCAATCACTTGATTATAGGTGTGAAAGGGGGAAAATCTTGCAAAAGCTGCTCCATGTGAATTTTTTATTTTTGGTTTGTTGCTCTAGTTTTACGCAACTGCAAACATCCAAAGATATTATTATTATTTCCTTCAAAAACTTCTACTCACGGTATTCCTGCTAATTGGAGCTGACACTGCAGGATAAGAAAAAATCATCTAGAATTTGCATTAATTGATATCTAGCTGCTTCCATGTACATTGCAAACTATGTGGTTATTCATGACGAAAATGAAGCAGGATTTTATTGGATGGATGTCTAACAGGCACTCGTTATTGCACTTACGTTACACCACCTAATTTAACATGTGAATACGCACAATGATAATTATTTACTAAGACGCTTTTCTAAATTAATTACACTTTTTCAATAAAACTAACACTTAAAACCCCTCCTAACAAGTATTTATCCAATAGCCATTGTTAGCCAAATCAAGTATGCATAGCGAAAACTTATATAATTTCAATGCTAAGGGAACGTGCTTGGAAAATTTCCAATCAAGAAGCCTGGCATTACACGGCAGCTTCGTTATCTTTAGGTAGATAAAGACACACGAATTAGGCTACTATTTAGGCAGCATCAGCATATTAGTCAAAGCTCGTGCTAAAGATTTGGGACTCGATTTTTTGCCATCAGCTTTTGGGCTCAGACTTCAGACATATGTACTCCAATAACTGCAGTTTACGTAAGATAAGGTCTGCAAAATCTCTTGTTTCTGCATTTCTTGTTCTGTTTGCTTGTGGGGTTCAATGTAGAATTTTATAGTAACCTTGGCGAAGTATCCGACCGCGACCACCCCGTAACTGACACCTGCTTACATTCAGCACAAGTTTCTGGATATATCAATCATATGATATATTCTTCTTGATAACTTTCCACCACGGACTCTTGGCTTAATCCAATTCGAACCATCAGATTCCTCCGTCTTTTTCTTCTCGAAAAGAAATACTGCACCGATTAAAAAAAAAAAAAGAGTCAAATACCCCCCGTGTCAGGGCATTTTAAAGCCCAGCCTTTATGCAAGAGAATTAACCACAAACACTTCAGTTTTAGCTAGAGATGGATTCTTCATCCTATGAGAATCCAAGTCCTGATCAGAACTTCCTCTTCTCTGAGTTTTCATTCTGGTTTCTTGACAACAATAATGTTCCTAAACAAAAACTTGAGACTACTGAAGCTATACAATCGTTGAATTTGACAAGGGATTCCAAGAGGCGAGAAAAGCAATATATAGGAGTAAGAAAGCGTCCATGGGGAAAATATGCAGCGGAAATCAGGGATTCAACAAGGAATGGAATAAGAGTTTGGCTAGGAACATTTGACAGTCCAGAACAAGCAGCTTTGGCTTATGACCAAGCAGCTTTCTCGATGAGGGGTACCCTGGCTAGCCTCAACTTTCCAATGGATCGAGTCCAGAAATCGCTTGAAGGTATTAAGCATAACTGGGAGAATGGCTGCTCGCCAGCTGTGGTTCTTAAGGCAACCCACAAAATCAGGAGTAGTGCGTCAAAAAGAACAAGGAGAAATCTGAAGCAACAACACGTAAAGGAAAAAGTTGTGCTGGAGCTTGAAGACTTGGGAGCTGACCTTTTGGAGGAGCTTCTCAGTTCCTCATCTGAAAGTGCCGCTAGTAGTCATAATTAGAAACTTAAAGTCCTTAATTACCTTCATTTCCCCTCTTGGTAGTTTTGTATTCCATAATTAATCCCATGTATATCTCTGTAGAATAAACAAAATGAAATTAGCCTCACTCTTATGTATAGTTAGCTACTTCACTTTCTCCTACTTCCTACCTCAGCACTTTTTCTTCTTTTACTTTTAACAGAAAATCGCCTAGAGATTTTAGCCAGTTATATCAAGATTAAAATGCCTACTTTTCTTTTTGCAAATTGATAAATATAAAGGAGCTAACAAGTGAAATCGTGATCTGATATATTAAATTTTTAATATTGTATTAGGCTTTGGTAAATTGGAAATCGACATGAGATCCATCTTTCATTTACAGATAAATACCTGCTTTCTCTGTTGTCATTCTCTTCCTTGTGGTTTCTTTAGTGTAATTAATTATCTGCGATGCAATACATATATTTCCGGTTTACATCTCAAAATCTACATGTATATACATTGTAATTCCTAGCAATTTGACCTTTAATATTTCAGCCAAGAGCTCAAGCGTCTTTAGTCATATATAGTTGCAATATGAAGTATACATTATGTTTAAGCTTTTGAAACACCGTAAAAATGATCAAGAAGAAACGTATATTTCCCTATATTTAGAGTATTAAGGACCTACTCCATTAGGGATCCAATAAAAGGTTAAAAGAAATGCACGGAGCCAGGAAGCCAGAAGATATTCTTTTTGTTCAAGTACAAGAAAGGAAATGTTGTTCAGGCATTAATCCTGCAATCCTTCAGAGAAGGAAACATAACATGTTTTGGGGGGTCCGCTTATAATGAAAAGGCTAATCGAGGAAGGAAAACAAACGAATTCACGTAAAGTCGATTTGTTGATGTGTCGTTGTTTCAATTAGTTATGAAGCAGTCAGCCACTTGTACCAGTTGTTTTAGCTTGGCCTTTATATGTCCAGCAGTCAGCAGATGGGTATGAAGTCTGTCAATAAAAATATCTTGCTCGAGAGACGACATTTCTACAACAACGTTATTTGTTAAGGCGATTATTATTTTTCAACTTATGTTGAAATGGGAATTTTCTCACAGGTATCACGGGACACTAATTAATATATTTGTATTATATGTAATTTATCATGTGAATATATGCATTCATAATTATCATATATCATGCATTTTGATGCTAATTTCTAATTTACTTTTATAAACAAATTAATACTTTTGACCTCTCACAGCCAAACCCTTTGAAACATTTGATAACATTTTCTACCAAGTTGTACACAAAATGAATGAGACATTGTAAATGAAATTACCAGTGAATGTTACATTAATGAAACTACATAAATAAGATGATTGCGAGCCATAGTTATTCAATTCGGATCGATTCAATGGTTCAACCGGTTAACCCGATAAATCAATCAATTAGTCGAGTTGGGTCTCTAATCTAATCAAATAAAGATAAAACATTGACTTGGCAACGAACTGATGATTCAACCGAATTGAATCTAAAACTTGATCGATTTTGAAAAGAATTGAGTAGCATAGATTTTGTGAGTAAATTCATCTCGATCCAGTTAACTCGATGAATCGAGCAATCAGTTGAGCTGGATCTCTAATCTAATTGGATAAGGATAAGACCTGTTAATTTGTCGGCGAACTGGTGGATCAACCGAATTGAATTGAAATCTCGACCGATTTTGTAAAAAACTAAGCAGCATAGTTTTTGTGGTAAAAGTTTTAGTAACGTACCGGTATGGTTCCAACTTCGGTCCTTATGTAAGTAAATAGAATACACTTACCATTGGACCACTAGGCCATATATTAGTTCATGATCCTTTTTATATTTTATGAACTTTTTCAGTCAATTCTTTCTTTATTTATTTCTGTAAAATAAATTTGTTTGAAATCTTTTAATAAAATTTATTAATCTCCAGACTCTATAGTTTACGACATGAATTTTAAAAATAACATATTACACAATTCATTTTAAAGATAAATATTGTTTCTAATCACCTTTTGCGCTTAAAATTCGTAAATGAATTAGATAATTACACCAAACATAGATAAAATTGTACACTTGAAGGTTGTTGGATTAATAATTAAATTTGGGTTTTACTGGTTCTTATAAGTATTAGTTATTCTATAATGAATTAACTTAAATGAGTATTTGCTATGGTGTAGTTTATTAATGTTTATACCATATATCCTACATCGAAACTTTTGAAATATAATATTTAAATATATTCAATAATCCACTGGTTCAACCAGACCATTCATCCACTAATTGAACCAGTAATTCGTTGATCCACCTCCTTCGTTGGTTCCTTTGTAGACCTTTTTTAATAACTATGCTGCAAGCAACATGGGATGCCAAGTTCAAAAAAGTGAAGTAATGGATAAACTTGAAAATGTCAAAATGATTATTTAGTTTAATGGGTTAAAAAAACCTTATTAGCCAGAAATCACTCTCAAACAATAAACAGAAAAGGACGGATCCTTCAGAGAAAGGACAGATCCTTCAGAGAAAGGACAGATCCTTCTTAATCAACAAATGGAATATCACAAGTAGGAAAAAAATTTCAGCCGTCTTAAATTGCATTTACGGGTACGTGCCTATCTTCTTCCAAAATATTCTTTAAAAAAAACTTCTTCATTGTTATTTTATTCTTTTTTATCCTAGTCAAATTGTTCTGCATTAGATCAGATTCTGCCTACCTGTCAAAGAGTCGAGATAAAATTGAAATTCTCGATTACCGCTATGGGTAGACCAAGATGTAATAGATATACTAGGGAAGTTGAAATTTAATGTTTTGTACGTAATGTACTTCTTGTGCTTCAATGTCAGCACAATTATTTCCTTTCTTTGGACAATACAAGATATACATTTTTTTTTTTTTTGGAGGAAGGACCATACAAGCTTAGGATAGTTCGATATTTTTGCCGAGCAAGAGAAATTTGGTCTTGAATGTTCACCCAAATAGCACCAATAAACACACCTTCAAGAATTGCCTTTATAAGGAATATATGTCAAATGTGAAACCAGATTAGCCCAATGAAGAAGTTCAAATTGTATAAAGGACTAAAATATACACTACAAAGTAAAATGAAACTTATTCAAAGTCTAAATCATGCCATGCATTATAATGTCTAATTTACTTCATCTTGCTCTATGTGGTTTGGATTTTTTTTTTTTTTTTTTTACACTTCCAATCCTTCTTGCACAGAATTCGAATCTTAAATCTGTAATGAGGAATTCCAAGAACCTCTTCTAACCATTGGACAAGTATTTTGGCTTTCAAGGACCCTAAAGTTGCTACTCTTTTAGTCAATTTTCATCTGCACATGTAGCTTATCATTTCTCATACGATTTTTAAATTCACAATTGACTTGGTTCAGCGAGAAAACTAATACATACCAATAAACAAGGTTTGATACTCATATCTTATGCAATATTGTTTTAAAATTGAACGGGTGATCCAAGACTAGACGTTGGTATGAGCAAATCTAAATGGAGGAATGAGTTCTGATGCATTGGACCTTGGCAGCGCATGTACTAACCATACCTAGCTACAAGATGAATGCTGGAATTTTCTTATCTGTTGAATAATATTAATTACTCGTATCAGGTACCTCAGCCTCAATTTTTTAGGTGTTGTTTGTTGTTTTGTGTTGTTTGGGGGGGGGGGACCAAGATTAATGCACAAGCTTAACATATTCAAATATGGTTTTTTTTTTTTGAGTGAACAGAGTATTAGAATATGGGTTGCCAACTAAATTCTACGTGAACCTATTTTCCATTTTTGAATGATGAATTATCATACATGCACTACCATCTGATCTTTGTTGAAAAAAGATAAAAAAAAAAAAATAGTTGGAGGCCGAGATGCATTTAATTACAGCCTTTTTTTAACCTTTTTATGTCGTGTGTCATTTTTCTTTTCACAAGCTCAAAAAAAAAGTTGATGTAGAGTTTTGGTGCTAATGTATGATGAGTTGATGACAATAGCTGAAGTCACTGAAGATGGAGAATTAATTGTCTAACTTTTCACAATATTGTCATTCTAAGCTTATCACCAAATACAGATAGATTCATCACTAATATCCTAATCTTTTACTCACACGACAATTAATTACAGGAGCTTTCAAAATCCATGCGCCTGTAACGGTACGACCAAGTTCATATATTTTGTTTAAACATACCCCAACTTTAGCTAAAATTGTATGTTATTGCATTATGTACACATCATGCTGTCCTTGGATTGGACCTTAAAACGAAAGGCCATTCCAGTTCGCAAAAGTTACCTTTCTGAAAAGATTGGAAAGCTTACTTTTGTTCCAGTATTGACAACATAAATACATGGCTCGTAAAAAAGCGTCCAAAACTCTGCTGACTTTGACAAAAAAGACATCAGCCTCAGTCACGGGGGTATGGGGTCTTTTTAGGTCTGGCAGGCTCCCTTGTGGAGGTTGATATCCCACATCGGGGTTGGGGGGGTTTGGGTGGTTAGTATATTAGTCTCCTGTGAGACCTTCAAAAGTTGCCGGCTTTTGAGGGTTCTCACGGGGTTAAGGTTAGTAAAAAAGCGGGGTTAAGGGTTCTCAAGGGCAGTATAGGGTGAGAATTGATATCTGTTACCTTTCTGAAAAGATTGGAAAGCTTACTTTTGTTCCAGTATTGACAACATAAATACATGGAATGAAGAGAATTGGGTATTCTCATATTTGTTTCGCGTCCTATAATGAGGGTGTAATTCCCACCGGGCCACTTTCATTTTTTCTTTCCTGTTTCTTCGACTCAATCAATCTAAACCTGAAGCCGAGCCCATTCAGGTCTGGAAAATCAATCTAAACCTGGAGGAAAATCAAAAGAAACCTGTACGATCTCGTGGTTGTGCAATGGGAGGATCATGTCCGTGAAGGATGCGAGAGATAATCTAGAGAATGGCATTGTGGGAAGAGCGAAGAGGGTTCGTTTATATAAATTAAAAAAATTGGAGGGTGTTTTATGAAATATACCACAGGGCTTACAAGTTACAAGCATTGGTTATAGTAGGTGTCTGAAATTCTAAAGGCGACAGCCTGTATCTTAAGTTTCCACAAAACGCTTGCGATAGATTTGTGTCCAAGGAATAAGGAAACTACCGGAAAAAATTGAGTTGCTATAGCCAGAAGCCAATATAAGTAGTTTCCTACATTTAATTTTCAATTCCTACTCCTTCCCGCACTAGGAAGTCTAACATAATCCAAATTCAAATTGTACGAGGATATTTAACCATAGTGACTTCTATATAAACATCAATAAAAGTTCAGGCTTGGATATCACCCTTCTTGAATAAGATTTGTGTCAACCACTAGATCTTGCTCTTCTCTAATTGTAATACTCGGGTGCATACTTTTCTTGATATTGTGAGCTTTTCTTCTTTGGATTTTTCCCTAAGCAATTCCATGGCTCATCCGAGAAATTTTTCTGGTGATGGAAAACAAGTGTTGAACTTACCCTTTGGATATAGATTTTACCCTACCAATGATCAAGTCATACATTATTTGAAGCAGAAGATTCTTGGAGGAGAACTTCCTGCAGATATTATTCCAACAATTGATGTATATTCACACAACCCTGATCAACTTCCCTTAGGCATGTTCTATGTTTTTATTCAATTGTATATGCTCCTCTACCTTTTGTGGTTTGTCAATTTTCTAGAAATACTTTCGGTCGAAACAAACACACCCTTAGAGAATTAGTGAGTCGTATTACTTTTTCTGGTAAAAATAGAACTATTGCGCATGTGAAATGGTTGAAATTTTTTTTTTATGGTATTGATTTTGTTTGTGAATTGCGAGCTGTCATGCAGATAAATTCAAATATGGAGTGGCCGGTGAATGGTTTTTCTTCACCCATCGTTTAGCCGGTGACCTTCCCACCACAGATGGTTATTGGAGTCCCGCAGGCTTGCCGGCTGAAATTGGTCTTGATAATAGAATTATTGGCTTCAAACAGGTCGTGGATTTTTATTGGGGACACTCGCCCAATGGAACCAAAAGTAATTGGACCATGTACGAATATCGATTGAATCCTGACCAATTAGATGGAAAAGTTGATGAGACTACCCAAGCCAAGGTAATTATTGCCATTAACTCAGAATAAAGTTTATTTTTTGGTTTCTTAAGTGAGAATAATATGCTCAAGGAATAAATTTTATATACACTAACAGTGTATATACTATCATCGTTGAATTCATGATATATATGTAAAAATTGAATTTTAAATTCAAATTTTACATAGTTATCATTCATCCAGTGCTATCTTCTATCAGTCAGGTAGGAAAGATTAATTCTTTGAGTTAATTAGTTTGTCTTGCTTCTAGGTACAAAATTTTGTGGCATGCCGGGCCCGCAATAAGGACAAGTTCCAACCAACAGCAACGGGTGGAGCAATTCAAGAAAGAATTGGCAGCTTGCCAACTAACGAACTCGAATTTTTATCATCTGCGGTGATGGATGGCGGTGCCAATGAGTTGGCAATCATGCCAGACGGAAAAGAAACAGCACCTTTAATTTCTGCACATAGGATATTATAGATATCTCTTCTTTTCAACGTTCATGTTGAAGTTTTATCATAGTTATTAAACTCGGCTCGGTCTGGCGGTCGAACCGGTCAAACCGGTGAACTGGACATGGGACCGGACTGGATTTTCAATTGGATCGTTTAAGTAATCAACCCGTTGATTAATCAACGGACCGCCGGTTCGACCGGATTAAACCGGAAACCCGGCCCGGTTGTGTCTAAGAACCGGGTTTCATATAAAAATGTTATGACAGTGCTGAGACTGAGAGTCGAAACCTGTGCGTCTGATACAAAGCAACATCGACGAAACCGCTAGGCTACCTCGCGAGATGGTGATAAGGTTGCTTACATATTATATATAAACATTTTATCAATTTTATCTTTCTGTTTTATTTCTCTAAAACAAATTAATTTGGAATCTTTTAATAATAATTTATGACCCCCAAACTTATGAAATGGACTTAAAAATTAACATGTTACATAATTCATTTTAAAAACATATATTATTTTTAATAATTTTTTGCACTTAAAATTTATAAATAAGTTAGATAATTACACTAAACATAGATAAAATTTTATACTTGAAGTTTGGTGTATTACTAAATAACTTTATATTTTATTGATTCTTATATGAATTAATTTTTTATAGCAAATTAAATTATATGAGCATTTGCTATGACATTATTTATTATAATTTATATCATATATCTTATATTTAAAATTATAAAATATAATATTTAAATATATTTAGTGACCCACCGGTTCAACCACCCACCCACTGGTTGAACCAGTAACCCGTTGACCCACCTCGTTCACCGGGTTCCCTCCCGGGTTGGGTTTAATAACTATGAGTTTTATAGATAGCATTTTTTTTTTAATCTTTTGTTTATTAGAAGAAGGAGAGAATGACTGGCATTTTATTTTTTTTTTATAATGCAGTCAATAAAAATAGATAACTTGACTTTTGTCGACCTCATAAATAACCTTTTTCTTTTTTTGGTAATTACAAGCTTTACAGTCTCATGTTCTACAAGGGTCAAAGATCTAGCATTCTCTCAACAACCTAGATGCTTCAGGTAAATTTACCAATCGAGAAGCAAATTAATTAGTTGTCGTACCTCAACTTAAATTATTGTTCTTTGTTATATTTGCAAAACAAACTGTTCATAATGGGTATGCTAACATGAAATCAACAAGTCCTCAACAACTGGACACCATCCCATAAAACAGATAATCAATCCTCTAAGGATTCAATTCTCGGAAGAACATTTTATAGGAGCAGCGTGACATACCTTTACATCTATGTCGCGAAACTGGGTATTGACATCATACGCGTGAAACCTGCAATGAAGATTACCATCAAAGTACATGTAGTAGCGAAAATTGTACTTGCATGACACAAATCCATGATTTCAAGGAGCCATACTCACCCTAAATCCTGCACTATCTCAAACTGGTAGGCAATACTGAACTTTTTAATCCACTTGTAACTCAGGAGACTTCAAAAGAACTTCAGCACGACCAAACTCTCAAAGCGAACTATCTTTCTTTCCGGCATAAAAATAACAGCCATAGGATCACTCTGGAAAAAACAAGGTCTGTAAGTGCTAACCAAAGACAAACAGTGGTAATCCTGAATCTAGTAACTGTGATTGTGTATAAAGGATTTATTTCAGTGGTATATGGAGAATAGCAGACCAGAGAGAGGAAGTTGACAGCAGAAGACTGTGGGGTTTGAGATTGTCCCTAAAATTGTGATAAAACGTAATTTGACGCTATTGTTGAGTGTAAATCATAAGAATCATTGAGAAGTACTATTCGTCATATTAGATAGCTCGAACAATTTAAGTTAATAAGCAACTTAAGCGACTTTTCACAAACGAGAGTTGGCCATGCTTGTCAATCATCCAAACTGGCCAAGTAAAACAAGACCAAACCAGGTGGACAAGCATCAGTTATTTCCTTATTATATCCATTATAAATACAAACATACCATAGATAAATGCAGATTAAACTTCTCATCGAGAATCGAGATCATATTAGTCGATGGGTGGAGAAGGGTGCAAGGTGCAATTGAAAGGGGTTTAAGTGCAGTCTTGCATCTTTCAGTTTCCAATTCTGCTACTGACAACTTAAACAAGGACAGAAAGCTAGCAAATGCATCTACTCCAGTAACTACAGGGAAGGTAAACATTACATGCGGTACATTTAATTTGAATAAAGTGTACAGGAATATCATGCTAGTTTGGTGTCAACAATCCTAAATGGCAGATTGCCTGATCTAGCGATTTATATAGTTTCCTGATATAAACTGCATGGCAGAACAAGAATACCAAAACACAAGAATACAGGAAGCTTCAGATATTTGACAATCTTCTCGACAACTGTGCTTGTCAAAAATCTAATCGTGAGAGAGAGAGAGAGTTGAGCTTCTCCAACGTTTAGATGTCAATACAGACCACACTATATCCACTTCCCTTATGCTTATTGATATGCCTCAGTTTTCTGTTTAGACAAACTCAATCGCAATTTCAATTACCAAGTCATTATTAGACAGACAATTGTTCCTTTATCCTGAGACACCACAAAGAAAATACAGCATCCAAATGGAAGCTGGAAAGTTCCTGTCTGATTTGATTAAATAGTTGAACGTCCTCAAGTATCTTAAAGTGTCATATAACAGATTATATCTACAAAACTTTTTAGGCCAGGAAGCATGAATGTTCCATATTAAATTTACATACGTCTGCTTCTGTCTGCAGATACTGCACTAGAGGCTACAAAGAGCTCATTATGAAAGTGATCAATTAAAAGGAGTATTCTACGTAAGATAGCATAGCCAACCTCCCCTTGCTCATCCTATAATCACTTCGTAAGATCTACAAGAGAGTACAAGCTCCACTGCATTGGATATCATAGATAATTTTTAAATAATTTTTAGTGCTATACGCTTTCATTTTTGCTCTTCACCTTGAAGAAACGTTTACAAATGATTTCAAAAATTGTGAAGCTATAAAATGGAGCTCCTAAACCTCTGAGACATTGAGAAATATTAAGCAAATGCATATCGCCATTTTTTGTTTAGAAGACCTAACATAAATTCGTTGATAATCATGAAACATCAGGAAATGATGAACAAACCATGGATAGCACACGCGTCCTGATCACGCATGTTCGTAGCAGAGAGAGACAACTACACAAATTTGCAAACAAGAACTTAGTGTTAGATACCTTTATCATATTAAAGCTGAAAGTATGACTAGAATAGAATACTGATTGTCGGTGTTTACAAAGACTGCTGAGCTCTAATTTACCAGTAAGTTTGTTAAATGAAAAGACTAATAATATGCAGAATTAGCAAGAAAGATAAAGAATTCAAGAAACCCTTCCCAAGTTTGCTTCCATACAAAAAGTTTAATTGGGATTCAACTAGTGGAACTACTACTCGATGGTATAGCAACAACATGGCTCACATTGAACAAAAAGTTAGTCTTTTTTAGCAGCAAGAGGTTTTTGCGTTCAACCACATTGACTGAAATGAATTCAAACACATAAGTTCGTACAAGTTTGCTGCTCTCCGAAAAATGGGGAAACTTGCTTTATACAATAGATAGAGCATGAAGCCAATACTCTACCTGACCTAATTTGACCAACTTGCAAAGTACCACAGAAAACTGAACCACAAGAGAATTAGGGGAGAGCTAGATACCCATCCATTCTGTTTGGTGTGATGTCTATGTACAACAGACCTTAGGAATTACCTTGTTAATGACTGAAGACTCAATCATCTCACATGATGGACTCAAGAAAGGGAAGGATTATAGCATAAAAACCATGCTTCAGGTGATAATAGTTATCATCTGTTGAGGCCTATGGTTTTGGATCAAGAAGTGAAGTTCAATAAGATTGCAACTAACAAGGCTTTTCATTTACTGCATTGTATTCTAATCTGTAGCATTTTGCATTTAGTTTTCGAAGCATGAATCATAATATTGTTCTACAATACAGTGAAGCATTCGCATCCAGACTACCATTAATTTGTTTTCTATCACTATTAGATATTCCAAATACAGTAGAATATACATAGCAAAAATCAATTCAAAACTGAAACTTTTTGAAAGATGCTTCATTTTTGCGTATGATCCAAATATGGTAATCTTTCACCTCAATTTGATGACATTTCATGTCAAGCAACATCTTTTCGCTTCCCTGAATTTATCTCTCAATGCCTAAGCAAGCAAGCAACGCCTAAACTCCAGAAATTTACTAAAATATCACATATTCTCATCTTAACTCTTCAACCGAAAAAAAAATGTATTAAAATAAATTACACTAATCACGACTATCAATTGAATTGTACTTTGAAGCATCTCCATTGCTCATTCCTCTTATCAGCTCATTTCACATGCAGATACATAAAAGAACGCGAGGGGGAAAAAAACGCGTGCATTTATTGATTTTACTCTGGATTAAGTTAAAAGGAAGCCTCGATCTGAGAGTAAAGGCATTTGCAGCCGCGAGAGTTGAGAAAAGCATCTATCGCATCGTTCGGAGCGTTGGAAGAATTAGCTTAAAATGAAGCAATGCCGCCGACCGCCGACAGTCCGCCGCCACGTCGGAGCAGCAATTCCCCACCTCAGTCGCCGCAGCAGCAGCCGCCTCTTTTCTTTTTTTCTTTTTAAGTATAATATTTTCAACTGTTGTTCGCTCCCTCAGCTCTACTCAGTAATCCAGGAAGAGTTGTGGTCATTGAAACTTTGGTTTATGTCAGCTGAATCTCAGACCACTACAAAAGTGTCTTGTAGAGCGGGGCGGTAGCATGTTTTCTACTTTTCTTAGAGTCCAAATTGACAAAACTGTTTAGTTTACTTTTCTAGCACAAAAGATCCTATTAGAAATGAAATGTACCTCTTTGAAGGAAAATTTTGCACCCCTTATGCACCTCATCAACCAATAACGTACTTCATCGAGACCAAAACCAGTGTACTTCATGAGAAAAAACAAAACAAACCCTGCTAATAACTTTTCAAACTTGGAAAAATTTAGAAAATGGGAATAGAGAAATTAAAAATTCATAAGATGAGTGTGACTTCGGGTGAATTTTTTAACAGGGTATGGGTCATTAATTATTTACCAATTAACATAGGTAATAAATTTATTGTTAAATGACTGAATTCTTTTCATCATAATATATCCACATTTATATCGACATATCATATGTACACTCACATGCGCACATATGGTACAAGGCCAATTCATGTTCATTTAGTCTTGTTTCTTTCTTCTGTAATTGGCTCCGGTTTTTCTTCCTGGTTTTTATAGTAGTGTTTGACGAGCTTTTGCACCTTAATCCCACTTAATGCTATTGGTGATGGTAGATGTGATTCTTTTTCAACTTTTTAATGCTGATGATAAATTTAAAGCGAGTCGGGACTAAGGAGTATTACGTAATCAACCTTCAACATGATCTCCTTTTTAATTATGATTAGTTACTTAAAACTCCATTCGCAACCAGACATACATAAATTGAACCAAATTTTTTAATTTAATCCAACTATATTTAAATTCCAACATAACTATAAATTTTCATTTTTCAGAAAAGAACTAGTTTTCCCTTTTCTTTCCTTTTTTTTTCAAAAAAAAAAAAAAAAACTCTAATCCATAGTGCACCCCCAGAAATGCACGCCTAATGATAGGTAAATTGTGCAAAATGGCAACAGAGACACAATTTCAATTTTGCAGGTGATAGAGTAGGAATTAGAGTAGTTTTATAGGTGTGCACTGTTAGTTAATTGATCTTTCTGCACTTAATTTGAATGAAAACTGCCTAATTTGAGCATTTACTGAGTTTTTCTTTTTTTTTTTTTTGGCTGGGTCTTTCCCCTTGGGCAAAGCTCAACTTTTATGGATTGGATCATCAACAAAGCTCGTGCAAGGGATCATCCAGAAACTCAGCAAATAAACCAGAAAACTACACTCTGACAAATACAAAATAGAGTATATGTATCAGCCAAAACAATGATGAGGTAGTCCAAAAACCCTACCTATAACCATATAAGCCAATTCGCTATAGTTTAGTTACGGCTGTCTCCCTAAAAATCGAAGCATAATTAAGCTCTGAACTTTCTGCCACGCTATACAAGAAAACTTCACAATCAAAAAATTGATAGGGATTCAACATCTCCTCGATCTCCACGCACGGCGCACATCTATCAGCCTCTATCCCCGCTCCCCAGCCCTTTAATCTATCCTTTGAGGCTTTGTTGTTGGGTTAGTTTAAACAAATTGGGTCATGCATGCAAAACATAAAAAGGATCAAATACTTTCTTTTTTAAACCTTAATCGAAGGTCTGGTGGATCTCTTTCACACAATTAGTCAAATTTTAAGATGGTGGCGGTGAATCACTTGCTCAACTTCAGAAGATGTCAATATTTCAAGAAAATCGTAATCAAGGACAAATAGCTGCAGACATGACGGGAGAATTCGAAAAAATTTAGTCATCCAAATACATGCAGTGTTTTAATTAGCCGTCATTAATAGAGACTTAAGTCAAATAACCTTAACATTTTACGGGAAAGTCCAAAAATTATGTGCGGACCAAAAGACTAAAGGGCCCAAATTGAAGGCCTTAAGGTCCGATCACCTATAATATTGCCAAATCAGAGCCAATCGGGTTCTTCATGAAACAATCATATAGCCAAAGAAAAAGAAATGTTTTTGCTATCATTCTATCATTTCATTTTGTTCTCCACTAATTTCCATTATTATTATTGTTGTTGTTATTATCATTTTGCTTAAAACTCTCAAAGAAAAGAAAAGGTCTTCCCCTTTCTTGTCCATTTTCTACCCATTCCTCTCACACTAGCTAAAGAGAAAAAGAAAATTGTTTGCTACTTAAGTGGTATAAAAGAAACTAGAAAATGCACCTCTTTGACATTTGTAATTAAATTTCTTTTTCAGAAAGCTGCGAGAGAGACTTTATGGTATGATTGTTGCTGCAATGGATACGTAGTTATTCGGTCCGATTGCAATGAAAAACGAGAAATCCTTGTTCTCCTTTTTGAGTGTGGCATTAACAAATAAGATGCATTGCATAATGCTGATACAATATTGAATATTCAACGTTTTTGGAGTAGACGTTTCCAAACCATATACTACATAACAGGAAAAACTGAAAAGAAAGAAAACGGAAAGAGGACCGCCGCCCAATTGGTCCTTTCCGGTGGCCGTGGACGTTTGCCAGGCGACAACACTGCGAAGATGACTAATAATGGAGAAACGATTTTTTGATTCTAAGTAACGCAGCGGCCAACGAATCAATCACGGACGGTAGGCCCCCGGTCAAATTAGGCAAGGCCGTTGAGTATTCTCACCATCCAACAAACAATGAATGATTCATATAAATACTATATTTTTCAGACAGAAAAGAAACCGCATCAATCATTATTCTATTAAACAACTACTTGCCTGTACATGTCTTTATCAAGCAAGGGTAAAATACAAAAAAAAAAAAAAAAAAACCTCCCGTGTTAAATTTAATATACAGAAAAGTCTCTCGTAATTTCAAAATATACAATACGATTCCCTGTACTTTGAATTAAATTGTAAAGGTAACAGAATCCGTTAAACTTAACGAAAATGACTTATTGGAACCTGAAAAAAAAATTTTATACCTAATTTTTAACAGATATACTTGTTCTACCCCTTTACCCTCAATTCTCTCTATCTAGAGAATAAAACAAATGATTTTTTTGAGCTGTCTTTTGCTTAATTATATCAGGATATTTTGGTCATTTCGTCCATTTCCGTTAAGTTTAACGAATTCTGTCACCTTTACAATTTAATTCAAAGTATAGGGTATCGTGTTGTATATTTTGCCACGTAGGGGCTTTTTTGTGTATTAGATTTATCAAGGGGTTTTTTTTGTTTTTTACCCATTAAGCAATAACGGAAACCGTAGGAATTCTTTTTTTTTTTTTTTTGTCCTGGCTATTTTATTATAATTATAGTTATTATTATTTTTTTAGTGGCAGAGAAGTGGGGTTTAAAAATGGAAAGGGGCAATTCAAGACCTCTAATTATTGGGTTTTGAACCGTAACCACTAATCTAATGCCTCATCAACTTGATTTTTTCCTACTAATCATAGATGTATTTTTAATAAGATTACAAAGAACGCGCAATGATTCAAATATATAATACAATCAACAAATTAATTCATAAATAGTGAAAATTACAACTCAATAATATTAAAAATAAGTCCACAAATAGTGAGAGAAGAAGCTCACATACTGATGCTTATTTTAATCTTGACTACTAGATCAAGATTTCACTGGCTCCTACTAAATGGCATTGCATTTTTATTTAGGCTAACCAAGATACTACGCAATTCTAAAATTGCTTCATTTTATATTTTCGGCTTCACATTGTAGTTTTACTAAAACAAAAAATAAATAAAGAAAAAAGGAGGCGTCCGCAGGACTTACCGCGGAGGGAAGAAGCCAAAGGGAGGATGTAGAACCATAGGGCTAAACTTCAAAGAGTACTTCTAATTCCAAGAAAGTGCAATACGAGGGGATTGTGGGGTTTGTACAGAATGAAACACTACGCCTACCAAAAAAAAAATTTACGTTTTGAACATTCTAAAGTTAATTCCAATGTTTTATTTTAGTGACCATTGAATTTAATCAATCTTGTCCTTTTATATTTTCAAGGTTTATGAATTAGTGAAATTCTCCTTCTAATTGACCCTTAAAGGATGGCCAGGTAAATGCAAGCCTTAACAAAGAAGCAAGTATTTTGGATTAAACAAATATTAGTATTCCTTATTAGATGAGTGAATTTATCCACTGGATCGGGTGGATTTTGATGAATCATGGTAGGACATATTGAAAAGAGAGAACAAAAATAAATAGTTCAGAGAATGTTCGTGAATTTACTAGCAAATAGGCAAGTGTTTAGAATTATACAAATTTGCAATGACATGAACATTCTAAACTATCTACTTCTGTTCTCTCTTTCCTGATCCTCATTAAACCAGTCTTCTTTTTGGCAATTCCAATCATTCCGGTACCCTACAAGAAGACTATATTTCCATAATAATGTTCCCAGCACATAAACCATTTACCATTACAACTAGGCAAACACTTGATTATAGGCGTGACAGTGACATGGGGTCTAATCTTGCAAAAGTTGCTGCATTATAAATTTTTCTTTTTTTTTTTTTTTTTTTTTTGGTTTGTTGCTCTAGTTTTATGCAACCGCAAATATCCAAAGATTATTTTCTTGAAAAATTTCTACTCATGGCATTCCTGGTAATTGGAGCTGACACTGGATAAGGAAAAAATCATGTAGAATTTGCATCACTTGTTATCTCCCTGCTTCCATGTACATTGCAAACTATGTGGTTATTCATGACGAAAATAAAGTAGGATTTGTTTTTCTAATAGGTATCTAGTATGCAGTGGTTAACACACTTTATATTGTACATAACTTAACATGTGAACACACGCGATTATTCTTATTTATTTAGACACTTTTCCAAACTAATTATACTTTAAAAAAAAAAAACTAACACCTAAAACCCCTCCTAACAAGTACGTATCCACAAGGGATCATTAGCCAAATCAAATAAAGTATAGCGAAATTTTCTTTGATTTCAATGCTAATGGAACTTGTGCACTTGGAAATTTTCCAATCACGAAGCCTTTAGGCGGCTAGGAACCAAACAGCTTAATTACCTTCATGCTTTGGTCATCCATAGCTGGATAAAAAGTGGAATAGTCGATAATTATTTTTTTCTTTAGTGCAAGTGAAAGAGTAGAAATCTGAAAAATCTCTCGCTTACACACACACACACACACTCTCTCTCTCAATCACTCAAGCCAACGCTCCCTCGAGTCTATAATCATTGATCTCTTGATGACACCAATTAGGCTACTCTTTAGGCAATATCGGCATATTGGTCAAAGCTCGTGCTACACATTTGGGACTCGATCTTTGGCAACCCATCAGCCAGCTCGTGCTACAGATATACTCCAATGACTTGCAGCCTATGGGCTACGTAAGATTTCCAAAATCTCCTGTTTCTACATTTCTTAGTTCTGTTTGCTCGTGGGCTTAATTTAGAATCTTACATTAACATTGAGGAACTATCCGACGGCGACCCCCTAACTTCACCTCCTTAAATATAACATAAGTTTCTGCGAATATAAATTATATGACATTTTCTCCTTGGAAACTTTCCACCACGGACTCTTGACTTGATCCATCCAATTCGAACCTCAGATTCCTCAACCCTTTTCTTGTCATAAAGAAATACTGCACCGATTTTTTTTTTTTTTAAAAAAGGTCAAATACAACCCCCTCCCCCCCCCCCCCCCCCCCAAAAAAAAAGCCAGGGCTTTTTAAAGCCCAACTTTTATGCAAGAGAACTGACCACAAACCCTTCAATTTTAGCTAGAGATGGATTCTTCATCCTATGAGAATCCAACTCCTGATCAGAACTTCTCCTCTGAATTCTCATTCTGGTTTCTTGACAACAATAAGGTTCCTAAACAAGAACTTGAGACCACTGAAGCTATACAATCATTAAATTTGAAAAGAGATTCCAAGAGGCAAGAAAAGCAGTACATAGGAGTAAGAAAGCGTCCATGGGGAAAATATGCAGCGGAAATCAGGGATTCAACAAGGAATGGAAGGAGAGTTTGGCTAGGAACATTTGAGAGCCCAGAAGATGCAGCTTTGGCTTATGATCAAGCAGCTTTCTCGATGAGGGGTCCCCTGGCTAGCCTCAACTTTCCAATGGATCGAGTCCAGAAATCACTTGAAGGTATTAAGCATAACTGGGAGAATGGCAGCTCACCAGCTGCGGTTCTGAAGGCAACCCACAAAATCAGGAGTAGCATGTCAAAAAGAGCAAGAAGAAATCAAGAAAAACAAGGAGAAAAAGTTGTTGTGGAGCTTCAGGACTTGGGAGCTGACCTTTTGGAGGAACTTCTCAGTTCCTCATCTGAAAGTGCCGCTAGTAGTCATTAATGAGAAACTCAAAATCCTTGCCTTCATTTCCCCTTTTCGTAATTTTTTATTCCATAGTTAATCCCATGTATGCCTATTTAGAATAAACAAAACGTAATTAGCCTTCCTCTTATGTATAATTAGCTACTTCACTTTCTCCTACTTCCAATCTCAACATTTTTTTTTTTAAATTTCACTTAGTTTTGGCAAGATTAAAATGCCTACTTTACTTTTTGCAAATTGATAAAAATCTAGGAGCTAACAAGTAAAATTGTGATCTGATAGTATCAAAATTTTTAATATTATATTAGGTTTTGGTAAATTGGAGACCGACATGTGATCCATCTTTCACTTTCAGATAACTACCTGCTTTCTTTATCTGCTTTCTGTGCTCTCTCTGTTGTCATTCTCTTCCTTGTAGTTTGTTTAGTGCAATTAATTATGTGCGATGCAATACAAATATTTCAGGCTTAAATCTCAAAATCTGCACGTATATATATAGTAATGCCCAGTAATTTGACCTTTATTTAAGCCAATAGCTCAAGTGTCTTTAGTCATATATAGTTGCAATATGAAGTATACATTATGTTTATGCTTTCGAAAAAACAGTCAAATTGATCAAGAAGAAATCTATATTTCCCTATGTTTAGAGTACTAAGACCATACTCCATTAGGGATCCAATAAAGGTTAAAAGAAATACACAGAGCCAGGGTGCCAGTAGGGATTCTTATATTATTTATTTATTTTGTTCAAGTACCAGAAGAGGGAAATATTAATGTTCAGGCATTATTCCTGAAAACCTTTCAGTACCGAACATTTTTGAAAAGAAAAAAATTATTTTATCGTCCATCATGCAAGTCCATAAAACCTAGCTACGGATGACTTGCCCGTAATGGTTTGGTTTCTTGTCTATGTAAAAGTCAAAATTCAAGTCGTGTGGCTATAATCTTGACCAGTTTCTTAGTTATTTTTTTTTCCCCCTGTAAACAAAGACAAAGTCTCTTGTAGTTTAAGCATAACATCAACACTTTGAAACAAATTGAAGGGATTTTGACGGTAAGCCAATGATCAAATTTCCAAAACTTACAATACTTCACGAAAAGAAACATTAACATGGTTTAGGGGGTCCGCTTATAATTAAAAAGCTAATCAAGGAAGGAAAACAAACGAATTTACATAAAGTCGATTTGTTGATGTGAAGTTTTTTCAATTAGTTGTGAAACAGTCGTACAATTGCATCAGTTATTTTAACTTGGCCTTTGCATGTCTAGGAGATGAAGGAAGTAGTCAATCAATAAAAATACCTTGCTGGCACGAAGGCTGCACAGTTGACAACGACATTATTTGGTAAAGAGATTACTTCTTTTTCAACTTAGGTTGAAATAGGATTTTTTTTAACGGATATCAAGGAAACTTGTTAATACAACTATATTATATTTAATTTACTATGTGAATGTATGCATTCACAATTATTATACATCATGCATTTAGATTCTAATTCCCAAATTTACTTTTACAAAAAATTAACACATTAGACCTCTCACAGCCAACCCATTGAAACATTTGATAAAATTTTCTACAAAGTTGTTCACAAAAGTAGGGATAGCAACAGGATGCCCGTCCCGCAGGGGGAGTAATGGGGTGGGAGATGGAGCGGCACTGGGGGGAATTTTTCTCCCCCTGTTTTAAATGGGGCGGGGGACGATACCCCTGCATCAACTCCTGCCCCATCTCCTGCTTCAATTTATTAATATAAATAAATGTAATATATCATATAATCTAATAATAATAAACTTAAAATATTTGCTAAATAAACATAACTTTTATCTCATTTCTATCCAAATTCCTAGTTGATATTTGGTACAAGCATATTACGCGTTCTATGAGTATTCCCAAATGTTATTTATACAATTCAATTGAGTTTCTTAATTTTCTTAGTGTTTTATTTCAACACTTTTCTTGTTTCATTTTTCATTTTTCACTTTTTTTAATTCCGTATATTAGTTTATTCTTTGAATTTAGATTTGATCTATTGAATAAAGACTCTTAAAAAAAAAAAAAGCAAATTATCAACCGCGAGCACTCGCAGGGGAAACGGGACGGGGCGGGGAGAACGACAAGGGCAGGGGCGAGGGAAGTTTTTTGGCAGGTGGGACGGGGGAGGGATTCCCGCCCCAAACCCACCCCATTTCTATCCCTACACAAAAGGAGTGAGACATTCTACATAAATAGGACGACTGCAAGCAACGTAGGATGCCTAAAAGTTCAAAAAAGTGAAGTAACGGATAAACTTGAAAATGGCAAAATGATTATTTAGTTTAATAGGTTAAAAAAACCCCTTAGACAGAAATCACTGTTAAAACAATAAGAGACAAGAAGCATGAAGAGAAAGGACGGATGCTTCTTAATCAACAAATGGGTCATGATAAATTCGAAGAAATTTCAACTGTCTTAAATTACATTTACAGGTACCTATCTTCTTCCAAAGTAAAACATTCTTAAAAAGAAAAAAATTTCTTCATTTTTATTTTATTCTTTTTTTAATCCTAGTCACATTGTTCTATAGAACATCGGATTCTGCCTAGCTATCACAGAGTCGAGATATTGTTTATGAACTGATGAATTTGACTTAATATCCACGGGGAGGAGAACGGTCAAACGAAAATGCATTGGGTTTCATGGAAGACATTGTCAACTGGAAAACAAGCTGGTGGTCGTGGCTTCAAAGATCTTCAAAGCTTTAACAAAGCTTTGCTAGGCAAACAGATTTGGAGGCTTCTCATATGCCCCAATCTTTTGCTAAGTTTTGAAAGCCAGGTACTACCCCAAAACAACCCTCTTCAACTGCGAAATCAAAGGTAATGCATCATGGATATGGAAAAGTTTGATGTCCGCAAGAGAGGTGGTGCAATGCGGAGCTAGGAAACAGATTGGAAATGGGAACAACACCAGAATTTAGGAAGATGCTTGGTTGTTGGAAGGAAAGGGCGGTAAGATTGAATCCACAAAACCCCCTGGTTGCAATATCACAACAGTTAGTGAATTGATAGCCAACTTTAGGCGGAAATCAACTCTCATCTTCAGGCTCTTTAGTTCACACGAAGCTGCTCATATACTCAAAACACCTATAAGCTTGACAGGGCGACCAGATTGCTACTTTTAGACTCATAGCAAAAAAGGAAACTACACGGTCAGCTCGGCATATGCAGCACTTACAAGTTTTGCCACGCAGCCTATAGTGCAATTGAATGGCAAGGGGGAAACAAGCTGGTCAGGGGGAAATAACAAAATCTGGAAACAACTATGGGGTCTTCCAGAAAAGCACAAACACAAGATGTTTTTATGGAAGTGCCTTCATCAAGTGCTACCAGGTCGAGAGGCAATCTTTCGGAGAATGGGAAAAGGTGACCTAATGTGTAAGCAATATGGTGAAAACAGTGAGATAGTGGAGCACATTTTCTTCCAGTGCAAGGACCGCAAGGATGATCTGGAAGATGGCTTCATTGCAATGGGATGGTCTGCAGCAATTTACAAGCGACTTCAAGAAATGGTGGAGTACGCTAATGGAAGTCACAGATAGAAAGGAAGGAAGGGAACATATAGTATTGACAGTGGACTTTCTTTGGCAAATTTGGAAAGCCGGGAATACAGTAGAGTTCAAGGACAAAGAAAGACATCCAATGAAAGTGATTACAAAGGTAGTTATGGAATGGAAGGAATATTTGAAATCCCAACAGACTGAACAGCAAGTGAGCATCTCAGAAACAGATATAGCTGATGTACAAGAGCAGAGGGTGGTCGAAGAAACAAACACACTGACCATTAGTGTATATGTGGGACAGCATCTCGAGGGTCTGAACATGGGAATCGGCATTACGGCAAAAAACAGATTGCATCAACTAAGTGCAGTGTGGCTAATGAAAGAAAGAAGCACCGGATCACCAGTACTGGACAACCTTGTGGCTATACGGTTGGCACTTTGCAAGCTTAAGGAACGTGGCTGCTTCAGTATCAAACTTCAAACACCAAGCCTTCAGGTTTACAAGCTTCTCAACTGTCAAGTTTCATGCAACATGCTACTAGCAGCCCACATACAAGACATAACAGATCTTAGCTTAATGTTTACGATATGCTCATTTGAGTTTCAGTCTGCTAATGATAGCATTAATTGTCTCAGTCATAAACTGAGTCAGCAGGCAATGCATTTACATTTTGATGAGGAATTCTTCGATTCTCAGTGTTTCAGTACACTTTTGTGAAGAAAAACTTGAGCCTTTGCTCGAATAGTGTAATTTCTCTATTAGTAGAAATAAAAACTTCTAGCGTTTTGGGGAAAAAAAAAAGTCATAGAGTCGAGATAAAATAGAAATTTCAGGTTACCACTATGGGTAGAGCGAGATGTAGATATACTAGGGACAGTTGAAATTTATCATTGCACCATACAAGATTTTCTTTTTCTTTTTTTTTCTTGGAGGAAGGACCATATATACAAGTTTAGGATAGTCCAATATTTTTGCCTAGCAAGAGAAATTTGGCCTTAAAAGTTCACCCAACAAGCACCATTGTTATGGCCCGTATCAGTCGAGCTTCATGCACAAGCTACCAAGAGGAGTCAGCAAAGGAATGAGCAGAGGAAATGTGAGCACAAGGGAAGGATCACGTGGCTGAGCATTACTACAACAGAATTAGGAAGTTAGTTATTTGGCGGGAAAGTTAGTTAGACAATTGCAGATTGTTTTCTTGAGCTGAAGGCTCTAATCTGTATAAATAATGCGTCTGTCTACTAGGGAGGTTATCAAAATTTGTAATTCAGAATTTCCCTCTCAATACAATCTCAGTCTTCCTCCTTCTCTGCCCTTTCTTCTCTTTCCCCATTTTCCCCCTTTCTGATCACTTCTCCTTCTTTCTCCTTCTATCTCTTATCCCTAATTCAAATCTGTCTGAGCCACTACAGTGGTATCAGAGCTTGCGATTCTTGGATTGTAAGCTTCAAACCGCTGAAAATCATGGCGGAAGGAACTAGAATGAAGAGTTTTGAAGAGCAGCTCAGGAAACAAGAGGCTAGGATCCAAGCAGTCATTGATTCCTTGGCTGCGGACAAGCAGGCTATGGACGAACGGTTGGAAGGTAATCAAAGGGAGATGCGAGCTCTAATGGAAACCGATAACTCAGAGCTGAAAAGCTTCTTGAGTACTCAAATCAGTTCCATTTTGAGGAGTTTGCAAGGAGACAAGGGCATTCTGGGAAATCCTACGGGCTCGGCAGAGAGGACTCCTAATCATCGCAGTACTGGAGCTCAAGGTGTTCGACAATGTGAGATTGGCAATCCAACCAGAGGAGATGGCCAGCACTGGCCTGTGGGGGTTCCCAGGCTAGATTTTCCCAGGTTTGAAGGCCATAGTCCCAAGGAGTGGATCAGGAAGTGTGAGAAGTTCTTCCAACTGTTTCACACTCCTGAAGAACAGCAGATGGACTTGGTGGAATTGCATCTAGAAGGCAAGGCAGATCTCTGGTATCAAAATTTCAAAAAAGACAGGGGGTGGTTCAATGGAAGGATTTTGGTTTGGAGGTGTGTAGAAGATTCAGCCATGTAGGGGAAGCAGATGCTGTAGAGGAATTCAGCAAGCTTAGTCAATCCTCCACAGTTCTGGCTTACCAGGAAAAGTTTGAAGAGTTGAGGTCTATTGTAATGCTCCAGGTACCTGAATTGACCGAATCTTACTACATAGCTAGTTTTCTAAGTGGACTGAAGGGTGAAATCAAATCGGCTGTGAAGATGCATAGGCCACTTAGTCTACAAGCTGCATTTGAAATGGCCAGATGGCAGGAACACCACTTAGAGCTCCTCCACAAGTCCAATAGAACTGCACTCAAAAGTGGCCCACAATCAACTTCCTATGGTTCTACCAAAGGGGTGCAGGATCCAGGAGTAAGGCAGACTGGTACTTGGTCACCAGAATACAGCAGGAAATCCAATCCACAGTAGGTTTTTAAAAGGATCTCCCCTACTGAGTTTCAATACAGGAAGGACCATAATCTGTGTTTTAGGTGTGGAGAAAAATTCAGTCCAGGGCATAATTGCAAAAGCAGGGGAATCCACATGATGTTAGTAGATGATGGGGACAAATGTGATACAGATCAGACAGTAGATCAGACAGCAGAAGAAGAGGAAGTTATTGAGTACGTGGGGAACCAACAGGAGCATGATGTGATGCTAACCTTGCATGCAATGTCAGGAGAATTATCATCTAGCATCATCAAAATGCAGGGGCGGTATAAGGGTCATCATCTGACAATCCTTCTAGATGGAGAAAGTACTAACTGCTTTATCAAGAGATCTGTGGCTCAGATGTACCCAGAAATGGTGCAGAGGCATAGGCCTTTTAAGGTCAAGATAGCTGATGGCAAGGAGTTGCAATGTGACCACTGGATTCCTAGGATGCAGTGGGACATGCAGGACCACAAATTTACACACGATGTGTTTGTCCTGGATCTGGAACCTTATGATTTGATATTGGGGGTGGACTGGATGAAATCCTACAGTCCTATCACTTTTGACTTCAAGAAATTGCATCTGTCTTTTGAAAAGGAAGGGGAGCAGGTGGTGCTAAGGGGAGATTCCAACACTGCCAACGTTAGGATGCAGCAAGGCTTATCAGCTCACAAGTATGTCAAGCATAAGATCAGGAAGGCTCTACAGCAGTCTTGCATGGTGCAGATTCACAATTCACAGGTAATGTCTGTACCAGATTCTCTCACTAAATTGTTGACTAAATATGATGATGTCTTTGCAGAACCTAAATCTCTCCCTCCTAACAGATGCCATGACCACCACATTCCCCTTAAATCAGATGTCAAACCTTTCAAAATTCCTCCATACAAGTGCCCCCATTTTCAAAAACATGAAATTGATAGGCAAGTAAAAGACATGTTAGCTTCTGGCCTTATACAAATCAGTCACAGCCCCTTTGCATCTCCTACTCTATTAGTCAAAAAAAAAGATGGGAGTTGGAGGCTCTGTATTGATTATAGACAGCTAAACAACCTTACCATAAAAGATAAGTTTCCAATTCCCATTATAGATGACCTGTTAGATGAGTTACATGGAGCCAGGGTCTTTTCTAAAATTGACCTTAGATCAGGCTACCACCAAATCAGAATGAACTCTGATGACATTCCCAAAACTGCTTTCAGGACTCACTCTGGACTATATGAGTTCCTTGTAATGCCATTTGGACTCACCAATGCACCCGCCACCTTTCAGGCACTAATGAACTCAGTTTTTGAGCCTTACATCAGAAAATTTGTCCTTGTGTTCTTTGATGACATTCTGATCTATAGTCCAGACCACAAAACTCACTTACACCACTTATCCATAGTACTAGAGACCTTAAGAAGACACTTCCTATATGCAAAGATGTCAAAATGTTCATTTGGTCAGAATCAAGTGGAGTATCTGGGACATCTAATTACTAGTGAAGGGGTGAAAACTGATCCATCTAAGGTAGAAGCTATGCTGTCCTGGCCAACCCCTACCTGCTTGAAGGGCCTCAGAGGATTCTTGGGCTTAACAGGTTACTACAGGAGGTTTGTTAAGGGGTACGGAGAGGTGGCCAAACGTCTCACTGAGTTGCTGAAGAAGGATCAGTTTGCATGGGGTACTGCTGCAGAATCTGCATTCCAGCAGTTGAAAATGGCCATGAGCAGGACACCAGTGTTAGCTTTACCTGATTTTTCAAAGCCATTTCTGTTGGAAACTGATGCTAGTCAGTTAGCCATTGGGGCAGTTCTGATGCAGCAGGGGAGACCTATAGCCTACTACAGTCAAGTGTTGGGACAGAAAAATCAGACCAGATCCACTTATGAGAAGGAGCTGCTATCACTCATCACTGCAGTTCAAAAATGGAAACATTACTTGATGGGAAACCATTTCATCATAAAGACTGACCATGAGAGCCTCAAATACTTGCTGGACCAGAAAATAAACACTTCCCTTCAGCAGAAATGGTTGATTAAACTGATGGGAATGGATTATGAGATTCAGTACAAAAGGGGTAAAGACAACGTGGTTGCAGATGCATTGTCAAGGAGGGGTGAGCAGGGAGATCCAGCAGAAGCATTTGTGCATTCTCTTACTACCATTAAACCTCAATGGTTGACAATGGTGGCTGAGAGCTACATTGGGGATGAAATAGCTAAAGAAGCACTGATGAAGTTGGCTATGGGAGCTGATGCACTGCCTGACTACTCTTATCACCAGGGGATTTTGAGGTTTAAAGGTAGGATATGGATAGGGGCAGGCTCCGGGTTAAGACAAAAATTGATCTCCTGCTTCCATGATTCTTGCCTTGGGGGGCACTCTGGAAATCATGGTACTTATCAGAGGATCAAGAGCTATGTGTATTGGCCCGGAATGAAGAGGGAAGTGGAACAGTATGTACAGGGGTGTGATATTTGTAAAAGGAGTAAGAGTGAAAATTGCTCTTATCCAAGACTGCTGCAGCCATTAGCTATACCTGAGCAAGCTTGGCAACAAATTTCTATGGACTTCATAGATGAGCTACCTAAGTCTTTTGGCTGCAATGTCATCTATGTAGTGGTGGATAGGTTTACTAAATATGCTCACTTCATTCCTATGACCTCTCATTACACTGCTAAAAGTGTAGCAGAGGCCTTCTTTGATCAAATTTTCAGGTTGCATGGCTTACCAACCCACATTGTCTCTGACAGGGACAGGGCATTTACTAGCCTATTCTGGCAGGAACTTTTTAAGGTGCTGGGCACAGAGCTCAACTTTTCTTCTGCTTACCACCCTCAATCTGATGGACAGACTGAGAGGGTTAACAGATATGTGGAGAGTTACCTGAGAAGCGTGTGCATGGATCAACCAGGGAAATGGAGGAAATGGCTACCTGCAGCTGAATGGTGGTACAACACCAACTATCATAGCAGTCTGCAAATGCCACCCTTTCAGGCCTTGTATGGTTACAAACCTATTCAGCTGAATCTGAGGCCTGATACCACGTTAGTGGCTGCAGTGGAAGATTGGGCACAGGAAAGATTGGGGTGAAATTCCTTGCTCAGGGAGAACGTGCTGAAGGCTCAGAATAGAATGAAACAGTTGGCTGATAAGGGGAGGAGTGACAGGGAATTTGAAGTGGGCGAGTGGGCTTATCTGAAGCTCCAACCTTACAAACAAACTTCTGTAGCCGTGAGAAGGAATTTAAAACTAACTGCCAAGTACTATGGACCCTATCAGGTGGAACAGAAGGTAGGCACTGTAGCCTATAAGTTGCAGCTACCTGCAGGGTCTAACATCCATCCTGTCTTTCATGTCTCACTGCTCAAGAAGTCACCTAAGGAGGCTCCAGTCAGTACTACATTGCCTACCTTGAATGCAGATAGTGAGTTCGAGGTAATGCCTTCAGTAGTATTGGACAGGAGAACAATTTATAGGAAGGGTCAGGGTATAGATCAGGTGTTGGTGCAATGGGAAAACATGGAACCTGAGGAAGCCACTTGGGAAGACCTGTCGTTCATTCATGCCCAATTCCCTGCTTTTACAATCAATCAATCCTAGAGACTAGGATTATTTTTAGGGGGAGGTATTGTTATGGCCCGTATCAGTCGAGCTTCATGCACAAGCTACCAAGAGGAGTCAGCAAAGGAATGAGCAGAGGAAATGTGAGCACAAGGGAAGGATCACGTGGCTGAGCATTACTACAACAGAATTAGGAAGTTAGTTATTTGGCGGGAAAGTTAGTTAGACAATTGCAGATTGTTTTCTTGAGCTGAAGGCTCTAATCTGTATAAATAATGCGTCTGTCTACTAGGGAGGTTATCAAAATTTGTAATTCAGAATTTCCCTCTCAATACAATCTCAGTCTTCCTCCTTCTCTGCCCTTTCTTCTCTTTCCCCATTTTCCCCCTTTCTGATCACTTCTCCTTCTTTCTCCTTCTATCTCTTATCCCTAATTCAAATCTGTCTGAGCCACTACAACCATTAAGACACCTTTTAGAATTGCCTTTGTAAAAGCACAACATGTTGAATGTGAAACAAGATTAGCCAAATCAAGAAGTTTAAATTGTAAAGTTCTAAACCATATGCTACAAAGCAACATGAAACTTATCCAAAGTCTAACTCATGATATGTAGATGTAGTATAATGTCTAATTTACTTCATCATACTCTACGTAACTTGGCTTTTTAAGACCCGAGAGTTGCTACTCTTTTAAGTCCATTTTCATCTGCACGTGTAGCTCTATCATTTCTTATATGATTGTTAAATTCACAATTGACTGATTGAGTTGGTTCAACGAGAAAACTAATACATACCAATAAACTGTTAGTAAAATTAGGCTGGTACAATATAAGAAAGAATAAATATAAACTGAAAAGAAAGAAATGAGTGGAAATGAAAATAACAATCCGAGGCTTGTAAGCACAATTTTTTTAAAACAGATTCGCCCCCTACAGGTAGAGTGTTCGAGATTAAGTAGACGTCTGTCTCCCAAGATACAACGAATTAAAGATGAATATGTTAGCACCAAACTTTTTCACCACAGCGAACTCGAACTAGAGCAATATGGAACACTATAAAAGATGAAAATGCAAAAGAATAAGAAAAAATTGGAGAGAGAGCTCTATCTCAAAACAAAATAAAAAGAGAGTTATTTATAGATGTTGGCCAAGGGTGATTGTAGAAATTGGAAACAAATGTTAAATTCCATTTAATTATCTTCATATTTATCAAAGTATGTACATACATGTATTCTCGATAAGAAAACTCCAAATTCATGTATTAATACTTAATTCCTAAGTACATGAATCTTAGGTATATGAATCTTCAGGTACATGAATGATAGATAATTATCCTTGGATTCTATCAAGAGTGCCATTATGAGAACGATTTTCTCATTCACTCTACAATGGATTTTTCTATTTTTCCAACAATCCCCCACATGAATGAAAAAATTGTTTTGAATTTGACTCGACAGTAGTGTTCCACAATTGAAACCTGCATAAGATAGGTTGGTGTTACCTTTTGAACCTTCTCTCGTGAAATACACTTACTTTATTAGCAATCCAGTAGACATGATGTCCTTGAACTGTCCCGTTTTTCAGTGTAAATGAACCATATATGTCACACAGGAATTATGCTCCATTTGTTCAGTTCTCATAGTTATGTTTGTTTTGGCCATGAACATCAACCTGGTTCAGCAAGAGTTTTTGGAATTGAGCCTAAACAATTCTCTTTTGAAGCGGCCCCACTTCACTCTCACATAGGTGATTTACTTAAGTCTCTAGTAATTAATTACTTCACTTAAGAATCATTAAAGCATACTATTGTGCTATCTTTAATTCTCTTTTGCGTCATTGTTTCATTATGGAATGGGTCTAGGGATATTCCCCTACAATGACTATGCTAAGTCCTTATAATTAGATTGTCCCTTTGAACCTAGATATTGGGATTTCCAGTCAGCTAAGTTGGGTTTCCTTTATAACACTTAGCCTTCCATGGGCTTTAGTCCCATTCCTTTTGCCATTTTTGCAACCAACTCTCTGTTCAATCTTTTGGTTAACGGATCCGCTATGTTATCATTTGATTTCACATAATCAATAGAGATAACTCCTGTTGAGAGTAGTTGTTTAATGGTATTCCGCCTACGACGTATATGTCTAGACTTACCATTATATATGTGATTCTGTACTCTTCCAATTACTGATTGACTATCACAATGAATACATATTGGTGGCACAGTTTTATCATTTTGGAATGTCTTCAAGGAAATGGTGTAGTCATTCAGCTTCTTCTCCACATTTATCCAAGGCAATGAATTCAGATTCCATTGTAGACCTAGCTACAATAGTTTGTTTAGAAGACTTCCAGAATACTGTCCCACCGGCAAGTGTGAACACATATCCACTTATAGATTTTGAATCTTTTATATTAAATATCCAATTTGCATCAGCGTACCCTTCTAGAACAGCAGGGTATCTAGTGTAATATAGTTCATAGTTTCGAGTGTAACGTAGGTATTTAAGTACCCTTGAAATTGCTTTCCAATAATCAGCACTCAGATTGCTTGTAAATCTGCTCAATTTGCTCACTGCATATGCAATGTCAGGTCTAGTGCAACTCATTAAATACATTAGACTTCCAATGATTCGTGAGTATTTTACTTGAGAAATACTCTCTCCTCTATTCTTAGATAGATGGAAACTATTATCTAATGGAGTTCTTGCAATTCCAAAATCATTCTTATTGAATTTTTCTAGAATCTTGTTCATATAATGAGTTTGGCTCAAGACCAAGCCGTCTGATATTCTTGTAATTTTAACTCCTAAAATTACATCAGCAAGCCCCATGTCTTTCATGTTAAATTTTGAATTTAACATGTCTTTGGTAGACTTGACCATTTTGTTATTACTACCAACAATAAGTATGTCATCTACATAAAGACATAAGATGACATAGCCATGTTCTGTTTCTTTAGTGTAGACACATTTGTCACACTCATTTATTTTGTATCCATTAGTTATCATAGCATTGTTGAACTTTTCATGCTATTTCTTTGGCGCTTGTTTTAGTCCATACAATGATTTTATCAATTTACAGACTTTACTTTCTTTTTTCGGAGTTATGAAAACCTCAGGTTGCTCCATGTAGATTTCTTCATCTAAATTACCATTTAAGAAAGTCGTCTTTATATCCATTTGATGTATCTCTAGATTTCTTAATGCAGCGGTAGCAAGAATCATTCTGATAGAATTTATTCTCGTAACAGGAGAATAAGTATCAAAATAATCCAAATGTTCTTGTTGTTTGTATCCTTTGATTACAAGTGTGGCTTTATACTTATCGATAGAGCCATCAGATTTCGTTTTCCTTTTAAAGATTCATTTTGATCATAAAGGTTTACAACCAGGAGGATCACTAACTCCCATGTGTGATTCTGTAAAATAGATCAACCTCACTTTTTATTGCTTCTTTCCACAAAAATCTTTCAGAAGAACTTACAGCTTCTGTATAGGTTTATGGTTCCTTTTCTAATAGAAAAGTTGTAAAATAATCTCCAAATGATTTTTCCACTCTATCCCTTTTGCTACGTCTCGGTTCATCTTGTTGAATCAAGTCATGATCATGATTTTCTTGATTCATGACGTCATGTGTTCGTTTTGATGAACTTGATGCACCATTTGATTTACAAGGAAATACATTTTCAAAGAATGAAGTATTCCTTGATTCTATTATCGTATTTTTGTGTATATCCAAAATTTCTGAATTATACATAAGAAACCGATAATCAGCATTATTATGTGTATAGCCTATAAAGATACAGTCTACAGTTCTATGACCTATTTTTATTCTCTTTGGTGTTGGAATAGCCACTTTTGCAAGACACCTCTACACTTTCAAGTATTTGTAGGATGGTCTCCTACCTTTCCATAATTCATAACGAGTTTTATCTTATTTTTTTCGGGGTACCCTATTTAAAAGGTAATTGATTGACAAAACAGTTTCACCCTACATATATTTGAGGTAATTTTGAACTTAGTAACATCGCATTTATCATTTCCTTTAATGTGCGATTTTTCCGTTCAGCAACACCATTTGATTGTGATGAGTAAGGTGCAGTTACTTCATGAATAACTCTATATTTTGCACAATAATCACCAATAGGTGTTTCATATTCACCACCTCTATCACTTCTTAACCTTTTAATTCTCTGATTAAGTTGATTTTCAACTTCATTCTTGTAGAAAATGAATTTTTTCAAGGCTTCATCTTTACTTTTGAGCAAAAACACATAACAATATTTTGTGCAATCATCAATGAAAGTGATAAAATGTTTATTACCACCTCTTGTTTGAACAAATTTCAAATCACAGGCATCTGTGTGAATCAATTCAAGGGGTTCGGTGTTTCTTTCAATTGTTTAAAAAGATGACCTTGTTAATTTTGCTTCTACGCAAATCTCGTATTTATGGTTTGAATTGATTTAAAAAGAAAGAATATGATCCAAGTTAATTAGTCTACGCAAAGTATCATAATTAACATGACCTAGTCTACCATGCCATAAATTGGAAGACTCAAGCAAATAAGCAGAAAACTTATTCTTATTATTCACAATAGTCATTACATTCAATTTGAACAACCCATCAGTTGTATATCCTTTTCCTACATACATTCCAGATTTGGATAATATAACTTTATCGGATTCAAAAATCATGTGAAAGCCATGCTTGTTCAGTAATGATCCAAAAACAAGGTTTTTGCGGATTTCTGGCACATACAGAACATCGTTCAAAGTCAATGTTTTGCCAGAAGTCATCTTTAGCAACACCTTACTTTGACCTTCAATAGCAGATGAGGCAGAGTTCCCCATGAACATTTTTTCACCTTCAATTTTTTCGAAGGTAGTGAACAAGTCTTTGTTTGTGCAAACCTGTCTTATAGCTCCAGTGTCAATCCACCATTCTTTCAGATTTGACCCCATCATATTCACTTCAGAAACCACAGCAGTCAGGTTCATGTTTTCCATGTCTCCCTCGATTCCATCAAGCAAGTTCGTTTCATGCTTCTTCTTCTTTGGAAGCTTACATTCAGTGGACTTGTGACCTTTTTTGTCACAGTTGAAGCACTTCCCTTGGAATTTCTGCTTAGAGATTTTCCCTTTTGCCCCAAGATTTTGATTTGGCTTTTTGCCTTTGGAATTTTGCTCTTGCTTATACTCCACAATATTTGTTTTAGCATCAAAAGAATTTAATGCCTTGCAATCGGAACCCCTGTTGTCTTCTTCAATTCGAAGTCTAACAATAAGGTCCTCCATACTCATCTCTTTGCGCTTGTGCTTGAGATAGTTCTTGAAATCCTTCCACCCAAGAGGTAACTTTTTAATAACAGCAACTACTTGAAAGGTTTCACTCAAAATCATGCCTTCAGTTAGAATCTCATGCAAGATAATCTGAATTTCTTGCACCTGGCTGATAAGAGTCATGGAATCCACCATTTTATAATCTAGAAATTTTCCGACGACAAATTTCTTTGCCCCGGCATCTTTGATTTTATATTTTCTATCCAAGGATTCCCACAATGCCTTCGCCGTCTTGTGTACTTGATACACGTTATACAGCGAGTCATGCAAGCAGTTCATGATAAAATTTCGACAAAAAAAATCGGAGTGTTTCCAAGCATCAATAGCACTGACAGCTTGTGCATCAGTTGAGCCCTCAGGCAGCTTTGGAGCATCCTCACTTAGGAATCTCGAGAGATTCAATGTTGTCAAATAGAACAACATCTTTTGTTGCCATGTCTTGAAGTTCAAGCCATGGAACTTCTTAGATTTCTCACTATGGTTGATAGAACCCATAGGAGTAATCATTCCTTCAGGTCGTTTCACAATAGTGCCAGAGGCAGAGGCATCAGAAGTAGAATTGTTGGTTTCTCTTCCTGTATTGTCAGCCATAGAGAATAGAATCTGTTTTAAAACTGTTAGTAAAATTAGGCTGGTACAATATAGGAAAGAATAAATATAAACTGAAAAGAAAGAAATGGGTGGAGATAAAAATAACAATCCGAGTCTTGTAAGCACAATTTTTTTAAAACAAATTCGCCCCCTACAGGTAGAGTGCTCGAGATTAAGTAGGTGTCTGTCTCCCAGGATACAACGGATTAAAGGTGAATATGTTAGCACTAAATTTCTTTACCACAGCGAACTCAAACTAGAGTAATATGGAACACTATAAAAGATGAAGATGCAAAAGAATAAGAAAAAAATGGAGAGAGAGCTCTACCTCAAAACAAAACAAAAAGAGAGTTATTTATAGATGCTGACTAAGGGTGATTATAGAAATTGGAAACAAATGTTAAATTCCATTTAATTATCTTCACATTTATCAAAGTACCACATTCATGTACATACATGTATTCTCGATAAGAAAACTCCAAATTCATGCATTAATACTTAATTTCTAAGTACATGAATCCTAGGTACATGAATCTTCAGGTACATGAATGATAGATAATTATCCTTGGATTCTATCAAGAGTACCATTATGAGAACGATTTTCTCATTCACTCTATAATGAATTTTTCCTCCAACATAAACAAGGTTTGATACACATATCTTGTGCAATAACATCAGTTACTTGCATCAGGTATATCTGAGCCCCAACCCTCAGCCCCAAGGAAGAGAGAGGGGGAGGGGAGGAGTAGGTAATTCAATTTTTAAGTTCCTATTACTAAGGGCACTGTCCTCGTCCAGAATCCGCCGACGAAAGAAGACAAAATCCAGGGCCTCCGGGGGTCAAAATCAAGACTAATGAACAAGCTTGGCACATTAAAATATGGATTTTTTTTTTGTGTACAGGAGTATTAAAATATGGGCTGCCAACCAAATACTAGGTGCACCTATTCTGCATTTTTGAATGATGAAATGAATGATGAATTTTAATGATGAAATGAATGATGTATTTTCATGCATGCATTACCATCCGATCTCGGTTGAAAAAAAAAAAAAAAAAAAAGTAGGTGGAGGCTGAGATGCATTTAATTACAATCTATTTTTTAGGTAATCTGTCTTTTTTTAACAAAAGGAAGGATAACAAATGTTTCACAAATATTATACTTGTGGTGCTAATGTGTGATGAGTTGATGACAATAGCTGAAGTCACTGAAGATAGTGAATCAATTTTACAACTTTTTTACAATATTGTCATCCTGACTTATCGCCAAATACAGAAATATTCATCACTAAAATCCTAATCTTTTAGATAATTAATTAAAGTAGCTTTCAAAATCCTTGTGCTTGTAACGATACGATCCAGTTCATCTATTTTGTTTAAACGTACTCGAACTTTAGTGCAAATTGTATTTTATTGCATTATGTACACTTCATGCTCTGCTTGGATTGAACCCTTAAATGGAGTAATATAGGGTGAATTGATATCGGAAGGTCATTCCAGTTCGCAAAAGTTATCTTTTTGAAAAGATTGAACAACTTACTTTTCTTCCAGTACTTGACAACACAAATCCTTGGAATGAAGAGAATTGGGTATCCTCATATTTGTTTCCCGTCCTATAATGAGGGTGCAATTCCCACCGGGCCACTTCATTTTTTTTTTAAATATAGTTACCAAGCCGCTTCATTTTCCTTTCCTGTTTCTTAATTTCTTCGACTTCTTTACACAAAAGAAAGAAAAGGAATTTAGAATGAAAATTATTTCCTTAACTAGTGTCTAAAAAAATTTGGAGTTAACGTATCAAAATTGAAGCTAATTTGACTTTAAACCTTTCGCTTTTAATTCGATCTTCCTACTAAAAAAGTACACAAAATTTTGCACTAATGTGAATATTCATGGGCAACCTAAAAATAGTTTTATGAGAGTGGGGTCCATCAATACTTGTAGATGTGTATTTTCTACTGCTATTACAGAAAACTATATATTTTGTTGGAGCCAGATAGCACATGAATAAAATTTCTTAGTTATTGATATAACATCAAAAATATTAAATATAATTTTATTGTTTCAGTGGGAAGTTTTTTTTTCCAAAATTTGTGGGTTTTTTCTTTTTTTTTTTCTAGTGCACTTTCGGTATATTCAGATTATATTATGTCAGCATCAAAGTATCTCATCACAGTTGCATTCAGAGAATTTTCGGGTGAAATTCATACTTGGTATTCTATTTTTCTTAAGAAAACCACCAGTGGTGGTAAACTATTTGGTCCACACCAACTAATTGAATTTTTTTTTTTCACTTAGGATATCTCAACCTTTCGACCAAACTAATGTCCTAAGATTGTGTAGAGTCTTGTCCCAAGAATATACAGTGAGATAGTACACAGGGTTGATCACGGAACCTACTGGTAACTACCAGACTACGAAACTAGTCGGACCATCCGCGGGAACAACTAATTGAATTATTGAAGTATGCAAATTTCGTACAAGAGAGAGGGCGTAAGCCGAGGGCTAAAGCCACCTCCCTGATATCAAGTACCAAAATAAGCGAGGGGACTTGAATATAAGAAATTCTAACAGGAGCAAACATTAATTAAATTTAGTCCCGAAAAAATATGTCTAATCTAACAAGGTGTGGAAGGCGATATAAGACCAAGGAGAAAGAGGCAACGAATGGTACTACAATAATGTAGTATTATTTGAACAAATTAGTATTCATGGTTAGTTTTTAGATAATTCTAAAAACTTCTCCTAAAGTTTTTAATAATTATAACAACCTCTCCTGAGGTTTGAAGAGTTATAGAAACCTTCTCTAAAAAGTATATCGTAATAACAATTGGTGATCCAAGTACAAAAAGTCCAATATATCCTGTGTTACCCTATTTGATTACTAACCAAATTAAATGTCAAAAAAAAAAAAGCCAAACATAATTGTTATGTGCTTGTTAAAAATTTCATGGTAACCCTTTGCAAGAAAATTTAAACCATGTATTGAAGGCATCCTTTTCAAGTGTTTAGACTTTTTTTTTTTAAATTGTTTTGCTAAACAATTTCTAAAGAGACTCCTTTTGACAAATGCGTTCGCACTACCTAGTCGGCTCTTTGTATAATTGAGAAAAAGTTTATTTAGATTAATTGAGAATAGAATATAAAGTTTCGAAATGAGGTTAGAACCTTTGGATAGGATGGTATTAATGAGAAAGGGTTTCTTTTTTTTTTTTTTTCTCTTTTAAACTCCTTTTTTACTTAGAATTTATAGATCTTGTGTAGGTTAATATAGTGTTTTGAGAATACCAAAGCAGGTTAGTGTACCTCGGGAAAGGTGGCTGCAATTGTCAAACATCGTATAGGAAGTTTCTAAAATTATTCCTTAATTTTTTGTGCAATTTCATAATAGAGGTGCGATATTCAATTTGTATTTATGTAGACCTTGTACATGTGTTTTGAAAACTGAACTAGATTGACCCGTTTGATCGGTCAAACCATGAATTGGATATGCCTTCGGTCCGGTTCAATGAATAACTTAAAGAATCAATTGAACCAATCAAACCCGCTCAAGAACCGATTGAACCGATAAAAATTAGGAGGTTCAACCAATTTTTATTTTCTAAAAAATATTTATTTTATTCAATATTTTAATATTAAAATAAATAAAAAATTATTAAACCTTTGAACCGAAGTTGAACCAATTGAATTGATCAAACCATGAATCAGAAGGTCTTTCAGCTCACTCTCCAATTCGAGTTTTAAAACATTGCCTCATACATGTTTGTTGCATCTCTGCTACAAAGTTGTAGAAGCAACTTAGTCATAAATCACAATTTGTTCACATAGTTTTACACAATTTAGACACATCTAATTTTTTTTAAAAACGTCAATGATACACGAACACCTACACCTATCCATGCTCCTATACTATGGGAAAGAAGATAGACTCAACTGGGTCATAGGGAACCAAAGAAAACTAAACTATCTTTGGATCAGATAGGTGCCTTTTGACACCTTGCTGAATTTGGAAAAACAACATAATATGGCAATTGATGGGAGATAACGGTCAAGCCCTTGACCTCTCACTTCACAAAAACTTCAAGAGCCCTTGTGATGGTTAACAGGGAGCCGTTGGTTTAGTAACGTCTACAGTGACAATCATTTTTGTCCCTTTTCCAAGATACAGTACGAAGATTAGACATACCTTTTTCCCATGCTAAATAGCCCAAAAATAATCTGCTCTAGTTAGTGGGTTTGTTTTTCCAAATAATATGATATAACCTAAATTGTCCAAAAAAATATGAAAAGACCTAAACACTAATACGATTTCCCAAGCTGGGGGCAAAGCTACATTTTCTATGAAAAAGCATGGAAACGTAGTCAATCATGAAGCAAATAGAAGGGAAAAACAGCAAATTACTAGGAGTAAGAGGTTGAAAAGAAAATGTTAAAAAAAACTGCACATTCGTCTTTCAATTCATTAAAATAGTTAAAACGATTAAATAATTAGTCAAAAAAATAAAAATTAAAAAATCAAGTCAAGGCTTTTTTATTTTATTTATTTGCTTTTATGATGGGCAGGCTTATAGGCTAGATTGTCGCAGCCAGATAATCAAATTAAAATAATGGCAGTCACACTAGTATTTATTTCCAGTAGCTTTCATGTTGGCAAATTATCCGAGAGTCAAGGTTTCTTCTATCACATATTTCTCTCATCCATATTCTACTTACCTGGGATGAATAACTAACTAATGAATTTTAGGATGGAATCTTCATGGATGGAAGACGAAGATCAAGATTTCTGGAATACTATTGATGGGGTATTCAAATCCTCATGGGAAACTAGTTGTTCATCCAGCAAAAATAATAGTGGTGAATACTCCATTTTTTTTACTACTAGCATTCAACAAGAGCCTGCTGAAAAGGAGAAGCACTACATAGGTGTTCGAAAGCGGCCATGGGGAAAATATGCGGCTGAAATAAGGGATTCCACAAGAAACGGAATGAGGGTTTGGCTTGGAACTTTTGCTACTGCAGAGGAAGCTGCTTTAGCATATGACCAAGCTGCCCTTTCGGTGCGAGGCCCAACCACCGCCCTCAATTTCCCCATCGAGAAAGTTCAGGAATCATTAAGGAATATGGTCATCTGCAGTTACCAAGATGGCTCATCGCCAGTTGAAGCCCTGAAAGAGGCGCACAGGATGAGAAATACTGCATCAAAACGTAGAGGAAAAGGGAAACAAGTTAAGCAAGAAGATGTTTTGGTGTTTGAGGACTTGGGATCTGATCTGTTAGATGAGCTATTATCTGAAACTAATAATTCCAGAAGTAAGTGAAATGGAGTTTGCATATCCCCACCTTCGCTTTTCTAGTTTGAACATCTTTTTTTTTTTTTTTTTTCTGTTCCTCTTCGATTATTAGTGCCTTGCCAGCCTATATATCCAATAATATCTTTTGCCTTCTACTATCAGCAATTTCTGGAACCCTAAACTCATTCACAGCGAAAAGTGAAAAGGGGGAAAATTGTGTATGTGGCCACCAATGACACTGATGTATAATGTATCCCGTTGTTTATATTGAAGACAAGATATATTTATGTTCTCGTGAAGTGAATTATATTTAGAAACTGATCAAGGATTTCCTTCAGAAGGAAAAGACCATTGAACCTTTATCTATGGCATTCTTAACCTTCATAATAAGTTTACCCTCAAAAAGAGTTAAACTTGGCTATTCTATAAAGATAGTTTCGTAGTCATTTGTACCCTAATTGTTTGTTTTCACCATTGCCTTTTGATGCTGGATTTTTTGTGCTGATAATCACAGTTTATGTTCCAAATAGCTGGTACTTGATCAATTTGTGAATATTACATGTCCATGCTCTACCATTGAACATTTATATCCGTAATCTGTTTTATTGAGCTAATAAAAGACACCCAATTGGACATACATAATTGATTGTTCCTTTTTAGATACTTTTCTTTCATTTTCTGTAAGATTATAACGAACTTCAACTAATAAGCTTGGACATCTAGAGATGATAGCATGTATCAATGTGCTAGTCTAGTATCTTCCTCCATAACATCATCGATATGTCCTGGACCTAGAATCACTACCCTTTGGAGAAAGTGTTGTCTAGTATCGCTATTGATATTCGATTTAGGCCTTGGGTAGGTTGTCATAACGATTTAGAGGGAAAAAGGAAACTCATTGAATGGTGTCAAAGAAGAGGATACTATTGACCAAGCCATGCTTGTGATTTCCTAGTTTATTTGCGATGACTTCAGCGGGAAATTCCAAAATCAAGCATGAAAAAAAACAGATTTAAACCATAAAAAGTAATTTTGTGCATTTGGTATGGAAGTCACCAATGGTCTCAAATGTACAAGCACTTAAAATAAAGACACACAATTCAACTGTAAAACTGGGGAGGAAACTCTGCTAATGATTGACATTGAGAGTTAAATCTTCAATGACCTACTCTATTACCACTTGCCTGCATCTTGCACTGGAAAGCAGGCTGGTTACATTTATATCTTTCAGTACTTCATCCTTTTTGGAGTCCATGGTGTTTGGAACCTGATACTTAGCTTAGCTTGTGTTTGTCATGTTCCCTACTGATATCAGAAAAACTGTTCCCCATTTACCTTGTTATCTTGAAAAAAAAATCCTTCACTAGTTAGTCTTAGTATCCATATTATAGTATTCCTTTGGGGGATGGAAGATCCTACCAGTGGTAGTCGTATATTTTCTCTCAACCATTAAAAGTTATCTTATTATTTCTATTTTGAACTTGTTATTATTTGATCAACCTTTTCTATTTCGAAGATCATCTTCTATGACATATCCATTCTCCCTCAGTTCATTAATATTATTCGAAGCAGCTTTTTAACGCCAATCTGATATCATAATTTCTTGTCTTTTACTTTCTATTGTTAATTATTTTCAAGAATAACGTTTCCATTTGTGATTCAGCTAGTACTTTGGTTGGTAATATACTGTATGTCTTGATTGCGAGTGTCTAGCCTTTTATTTTCTAATGTTACTCAATCTTGAGGTCAACAACTTCACTTGTGTTTCAGCTAGTTCTTTAGTTGGTAATATAGTGTATCTCTTGATTGCAAGTGTCTAATCCTTATACATCACACAAAACTATTCTTTGTCGCCACCCTTTTGCTGTTTAACATAACTATTTACAGGAGTGACAGTGTGAAAGAAAATAAAGAAAACCAAATGTAAATTTCTTATAACAAGTTCTAGTTAGAGAGAACTCGATTAGCCAGGAATAGCCCAATTAAATGCTCAAGATAATACTTGTATGTGCACAGTACCCTTCTGTTTACCTGCTTATGTACAAGCTAGGAGAATTGGAATACTTGAACTCCATCTTGAAGAGACTGGCGAAATCTTATGTGGAACATGTTTCCTTCCATCTCAGATTACCCTTTTGTTTTTTCGATCGTAGTACATAATAAAAACTACCACTGACAGAAAATAAGTTTAAATAACTGAGATAGACTAATGCAAATCATGGTGTTACTTCTGAGATTACCTGATTTTGCTGCAGAAAAACTGAAAAGAGTTTCAAGTTTTTACCTGAGATGTGCCTAGTACATTGCCTTCATTTAAAGCTTTAGCATATAGAATTTTGCAGAGGATCGGCATTTTCTCTTCTACCCTGGATCTTTTTGAGTAAGAAGGAGATGGTCAATAATTGCATGTTTCATGCATAACTTTAGGATTTGATCTTTATTAGCCTTCATAGTAATGTTACACCTTTCAATTACATTGCCTAACTTTCATCTCAATTTGTAGTATCCTACTGGAAAAGTTAAAGCTACTGGCAGGAGTTGGGTCAAAAGCTCCATTGAATGTGGTAGTCGAGGTGGAATAGATACAAATATGGGGCGGCTTAGTACTTAGGTGCATTCATTTTCTCAGTTTTTATGCTCATGGGCTGCTAACATCCATGAAGGATGCTTCCCTAAAATTTAAATTGATCAAAAGTTTTGCACTTTTGGAAAAGGTTATTTAGTGGAACTTGCATCCATAATGGACAAAATTTCGTTAGCTGTAGTTTTTTTTTTTTTTTGTTAGCCGTAGGTATTTTCTTGTTTTCACTTTCAATCTGTTATATTACTTGGTAGAGAAGTATAGTTAATTAGATTGTTAGACAGTTCCACGTGATTGTAATCTAATAAAATTTTATCATATTATTGATCAATAATTTAAACTCCTAAATTCATCTAAAGATTGATGTCTCTGTTTACACATGTACAGGTGAATTAATATTTACTAGTGTAGCACCCAAAACGTACTACAGAACTCCCCAGATTTTATCAGCTTGAACGGTTTTGTGTACTGAATTAATATGCATACATAGTAACCTTCCTTAAAATTGTAGAGGAGATAAGTCAGTTTTGTGTCTTGAATTTGAGATTTTTCACTGGACACCCAACCTACCTGTAGTACATCTAATTTATATTAAATTTATCATATAAATGCACGTACTCATATTTATTTCACAAATTAACAATGCTTTTATCGAAAAAAAACTAATACTTGATGGTTCTCTTAACAAGTGTTCATTGAACACCCATTAGCGAAATCGTAAAATTTGTGTTTATGTATGCAAGTTACCTTACAATTGTTGAGAAGACAAATCAATGATTTTAAGCAAATAGGACCATGGAAAATCTGAACGGTGGAAGATTGGTCTAAGATGTCAACGAAGGCATAAAAGGAAGATTTTACTATAGAGTTAATCTTTCACATTATGATAGGCGTTTACATTAATTAGCAAGTCCAAATGCATGAAATTCAAATTGAAGATGAGATTGTTTGTTATGCATTCAAATGGACTAGAGCATAAAGTGTTGTTGTAAGAAGAATTAATCCTTTATTATGCTAGGAAAGTCGAAAGATTTATGATTGCTAATTCATACATGCAAAAGAAATGTGATTATTGGTAAGTGAGAATGATTAAAAGTGTAGATTTGGAATTAGTTTATGCTTTGGACTGGGGCTGGGATTGAACTAATTGAGAAACATCCATTTGCATTATATTAGATAGATGTTCGAGAACGAATTCGACAACTATCAGTTTAGGACTTTGACCGCCTGAGCTTGGAAACAAGAAGACTGGTTTCTTTTTCTTTTTTTTTTTTTGGGTGGTGGGACGCACACTTCCGCCGCCGTCGGCCCCGGCCAATTGGTCTTTCAGGGTGGCTGTGGAGTTGCCACCTAACCACCACGACTGGTAATGATGAACAATATTTGACTTTCAAGTTTCAAACTTTCCGGTCGCCCTGCGACAACATACAATAAAATTTATTGGCATTAGTCAATTTATGCAGGACAGTCAACGTCAATTTTCAGCACCACTCGATTAAAAACAAAGAATAACTAATTTCTATTTGCAATAAAAAAAAAAGAAAGAAAACCACAAACTATTATGTTATGGTGACACAAAATTGTTAGAAAACTCTATGGTTTCTTTTAGTATCATTCTCGTAATATGCATTTCTCAACGATGATATTAGCTTAAATTTTTAAACTTGTTACAATTTAAGGGTCAAGAATACTTTTTTTTTTTTACTATTGAACGACAAATTTAAGTTGAAAATACAATACCCAAAAGGGACAAATTTTTTTTTTTTTGAGCAAAGAAACTCACTTCATTAATTTATAGGAACAAGAAGATTTACAAGAGAATAAAACACCAAATACGTCAAAAGAATTCCTCTTCTGATCACTACCCAAAAGGGGCTTTAGAATCTCCCTTAATTATTTTTAACCATTACCCCAAAAAAAATCTTTCCGAGAAAAAGGAAACTGGTCGCTTCTTTTCCTACGAACGAACAAAAACAGAATACATACTTTTCTCTTGAAAGTTATCCCCTAAATGAATTAAATATTAGAGGAAACCCTAGACAACATACAAACTTCGCTTTTGTTTTACAAGAAAAACCTTAACACCGGCAGATTTTCTGCTTCTTTTGGTATTTAATGCTATCGGTTTCACTAGAAGAAAAAATGGATAAAGGAAGAAGGTGTCGCCCGGACCTTCCGCCGACGGAAGAGACAAAGAAGGCATGTAGGGTCAAACCGCATGCAAAACATCGCAGTCTGTGTCTTCACGTCCCATATTTCAGTTTTTTTTTTTTTTTTTTGTCTAGGAGTTTATATTTCTGGCTCCGTTTTGTCTTAGTTTAATCTCTCCTTCGAATCAGTCATACTCGAAGATAAAATTTATTACTTGCTTCATTTATATTTATATTTATATTTTCTTTGCTTAAGAAACTGTAAAGGATAAAATCCTGAAATTAGCAACGATCGCTATGTCAAGTGAAATTAATTAAAGGCCGATCGAATTCATACTAGATAAATCAAGAAGTTTAAAAAAAAAAAAATTGCTACTAAAGACATGCTGAATCAACTACTAGCTGCAGCAAAATGTTACTCAATGATACAAGCAACTTGGCATTGATATTGATATCGATGGATAAAAAGTAACAGCGATTTTTACAATGTCTTAGTCATTGATACCAAACTTTCTATTTGTTCTGTGTTTATCAATCCTCATCAGCCAATGGTCCCTTTGGAATTTCTTGCTATAGCCTACGAGGCTGTAGCGTAACCAAATAAAAATATCTTCCTAGCTACAGAAACTTGGTCCTTTGCCAATTTGCATGCGGGATAGTTATAGCATTTCTTCCAGCAAAGCTGGCCTAAATTTATCTTTTTATGTTTTCAATTTTTCCAAGGCCGAGTTAGTGAACTACAACCAATGATATAGTCACAGACAGTTAAAAGTTGTTACGTTCCGGAATAACACGATCACCCCTTATCAATTCCGAATGCAATTTTAAGTTCTTAACTTGAGATGCATGAGCATGGTTTCTTTCTCCTCCTCCTCCTCCCCTCCCCCCCCTCCCCCCCCCCTTCTTTAAAGAAAGTTGTGACATAAAAATTTGTGGTGTAGCGTTATCCTGAGAAGAAAGATTGTATTCTTAATTAGTAGAGACATGTAGCTCAATCTTGACTAGCCACTGGCCATTTGGTCCAGTGGCCATCACCATCTTTGGTGATGCTGGAGGTCAGGGGTTCAATCCCTGCCTCCCACAAACTTGCCACTTTACGTGGCTGGTCTTCTGCCCCCACGGGATAGGTCGAACGGTCCGCTCCCCCTCCTTAGGGTATGGCGACCTTTCTGGCTTGTCCAGGGTTCGAGTCCCCGTTGTTAATGTACTCGAAGTGGAGTGGGGCCTCCTCTCCCGGACCGCAGGGGATTAGTCAAGCCCCGTAAGGATTGACCCAAACACCCCTGTGTAGACAAAAAAAAAATCGTAGCTCAATCTTGACCTTTTTTGCCTTCAATAATATAAGAGAGTTTTATTTCACCTGCCCTCTCTTTACTTCCAATAACCACCTTGAAATTAATCTAAAAATAAATTAAATGGCCTTTACTCCGCACGTTTCTTTCTGTAAATGCATTTGTCACTAGGGCTGTGGATCGAGTTTTGTTAGTAGGGTTTTAACAAGGTCAAACTCGACTCATGAATTGATAGGACTTTGGAGTTTCAAGTTTTTGAACTTGGGCCCAAATTAGAAAACTCAAACTTAACTCATACTTTTATATAAGTTTCGAGTACAAATCGATTTAAGCTCAAGCTCAAAATTAATACATAATTATATATAATGTATATTTAATATGATTAATCTTTCTTACATTGATAGTGCATACATTATCAAATTTGGATGAATAACAATTATGTAAATTTTAAATTTAAAATCTAACTTCTGCATATGTGTCTGGATCTAATCGTGATAATGCATACATTATCAGTACATATAAAATTTAATCTATTTAATAATCATGAATTACTATAAATTTATATATAAATTATTAATATTTTATGTTATTATATGTATAATTATAAATTATGAATATTATATATATATAATTATACTTATACACGGGTTAGGCTTTAGTTAGGTTTGAACTGAATTTAAAGAGGCCCAAACTCAGCATATATTTAATTTGAATTTAATATTTACATCCAAACTGCACCCGATTCAATTAAAGATTAGACTGAACAAACTTTTTTATTTTGGACCAAATGGGTCGAGTTCGGATTGACCCATTTTTCCATAGCAAAAAGCCAAAAATGTGGCGGCCTCATAAATGCTCCGTTAGGCAATCAAACCAGCCACTTGGTCGAGGCTGACGTCAAAGCCGTACGATTATGATGCGTCACTTGGCTAGCTGATGACCATCAATCAATCAATGCGATGTTGAAACTTGAGGATTTTGAGCTGATTGATTGAATTCAAGCTTCCCTCAATTCCATGTTGGATCATGATCTCAATTTAATTTGAGCCCTGTGCCAACGGTTGTTTGATTTTCTTTAATAAAAAAATATACTTTCATTCTATAAAATCTTTCACTAATGGATATACTCAATTTCATTACCGTAGGATTTCTTCTTTTTTTTTTTTTTTTACTTAGAGATATCCTAATTTTTTGACTAGACTAATTCCCTGAGAATGTGTAGAGTTCTGCTCCAAGATACACAATAAAATAGCACATGAAAATCGATCACGGGACCTGCTGATAATTACCGGACTACAAAATCAGTTGGTACCCACGAGAGTCGTAGGATTTCTAAAACAGTTTGAACTGCTTTTGTACTTGTAACCATGCGAGATTTTATTGAGAAGAGATATGTGCATACTGGGGTTAGTTCTCAACAAAGTCTTGGATGTTTTCTTTTATTATCAATAACTAACCTTAATTACCCTAAAGAGAGAGGGAGAGAGGGATTATCAGTCTCATTATTGTTATATGGGTGTTTATTCCATGGTTTACGAGTTATTATGCTCCTATGATTGGTGGCATGCTATAAAACAAAAACAAAAAAAGAACCAAGTGGCTAATGTCCATGTTCTTTCGATGTACGTCAACAACCCCACAGGCTAACGTTTACTGTCCATGTTCTTTGGATTTAGGGCATAGAGTTGAGGTAGATGGAGGGACCATGGCCCCGCAACTTCACCTGCATCAAATTTAAAACTTCTGTAGATTTATTGTGTCTTAATTGCGATGAAATCTTCTTCGTCAAAACTTTCTAGCAAGTACCCTTGACTCGATCCAACCCCAGATTCATGGTCCTTCTCTTCTAGGAAACCATTATTGCGCCAAGAAAGAAGTCAAATAATCCATCAGCCTTATCTTTCTAGTTGAATTCCTACTATATATAAACGCTGTGCTTCGCTTGATTCCAAAAGTAGGTATAAACATGGCTATGATGCAGAGCTTCAACCTATTCAATCTAGATATGGGTTCTGCTTCCTCTGAATTCTTCCCATTTGAGTCTTCATTCTGGTGGGATGAGAACGTTTTTCTTGACGATAGTACAACTTCGAAAACCGAACATGAGAGTGGGGAATCCAAAGCCACAGAGTCAATCAAAACAGGTTCTTGCAAAGGAGTTAGTCATGAAGAAGAGGTCACCTCAAGCTTGAAAAAGAAATCTAACAAGAAAGAAAAGAGTTACATAGGAGTCCGGAAGCGTCCATGGGGAAAATATGCAGCAGAAATCAGGGATTCAACAAGGCATGGATTGAGAGTTTGGCTTGGAACATTTGACAGCCCGGAGGAAGCTGCTTTTGCCTATGACCAAGCAGCATTTTCACTGCGGGGTCCCATGGCGTCGCTCAACTTTCCAGCTGATCGAGTCCAAGAATCACTTGAAGGGATTAAGCACAATTGGGAGAATGGTTGCTCACCAGCTGCTGTTCTCAAGGAAACACACAAGATTAGAAGTCTGTCAAAACGCAGAAGAAATCAAAAGAAAGAAATAAACCCAAAAAAAATTGTTCTGGAGCTTGAAGACTTAGGAGCTGATCTGCTGGAGGAGCTATTAAGTTCATCATCTGAAAGTACAACAACAACTTAGGGAGTTTGCTTATTTTGGTTTGCCTAATTGTATGTGATTATGTCCACAAATCCCGTGTTTGCGTATAGTTGTTGCTATAAAATGTAATTCCATCCTACTGCTCTTTATAAATTACTTTCTTTTCTTCTCTTACATTAATTCGCAGCGTCAAAATAAATTTTTTTTTTTTTTAAAAAAAAGAACTAATACCATATCTGTTAGTCAAGACTAACTGAATCAATTAATAAAAATCATGAAGCGCTCCACTCACAATTAATTAGTTTTGCGATAAAAACTCAAAATATTTTAACACGTAATTTCAAGTAGTGTACATCTCTCGCTCATCATCCATGTAAGAATGAATTCAATCTCTCTATCTATGTTGCTTCAATAATTCATCACCATTGACATTTGCACCTGTTAACTTTTGGAAGTAATAGCCTGAGGAATTTTGGGCAGAGAAGACAAGAAGCAAAAGTGGTGGTATGTGTTCTGACAAATGGGGGCATCCAGTGAATTAATGTTGTGTACTTGTTTTAGATTGAAAATGACACCTCTTGTGAGTCTTCTATTTTGCAATGCATCACGTCCGGTGCTCCCAACCAACTTCATCTCAAACTAAAATTTATACCGCAGACTACAACGGCTTTGTGGCTTTCTACGCAATCCTAAGAAGCTACGTACGTTTGTAAACATTTCTTTAAAGCATAAATTCGTTTAAAAGTTCCAAACATTTCTTTAAAGCATAAATTCGTTTAAACATTTCTTTACCTTGTTGCTTTGTGAGAGCTTCCTTGGTGATTTAGTGGTTTTAGGAGAGAATAAGTTTGAGCTCCTTATATGAACTTGTGCAAGCTTGAATTCAACCTAAAACGCGGTGTATTTTTTAGCCAAGAACATGCTTCATGTTTAATGGTACAAGCTGGGAATTAAGTACAGAGCCAAGAAAGATGGAGGAGGATTCTGTCCCTACTAGTCTCACAAAGTAAGGATTAAGGAACTATTGTATTTTGTCAGATCCATCTGTTAAATTACAAATCTGTAATGTCTAATGCATGTTTAACCTATCATCAGAATAGTAATGTAAATCAAATCAAACTGGATGAATTTCAGGGATCTGTTAATGAAATTTGCTTTTATTAAAGAAAAAAAAAAAGAGTACTGCCTTGTGAATGGTGGGCTGATCTTAGGTGCAAAGATGTAAAGGTTAACTTGGGCTGAACTGGTCCGGTTCTCGGTGGCGAAGCCCAATTGACACCATATTATTAGTAAATTACTCTATTATGAGTCAAAAAAAGATATAGAGTTTCCTTCCTATATTCTGCCAACCACTGCCTCCTTGCTCCCCAACAATCCCTACCCAGCTTAGGATAGAGGGAGATGGAGATGGAGATGGATGGCTGGCTACACGGCCAAGAAGCATCAGAACATTGAGAACTAATGGAGTTCTTTATGTTTCATATGCTGTCGTTTACTTCTAGCTACTTCTAAGCTACATTTTTTCCAGTTACTATATTGATATCTACGAGCTCAAATTAGCACAATCACTACAGAACACCGAGCTCTAGATTTACCTAGGGAAGTTACAGGCTGATGTTTTGTTTGACATGTTCTATATATATATTGGCGTTTCTGACGTTTCAACTTTAATAAATTTGATCATCCAGATTTTGAATTCTATAAGATTCAATCTTTAATATTCAAACTGTCAAGTTGAACTTCTCCACCATAATGTTTATGTCATGTCTTCGCGAGAGATATAACTTGCGCAATTTGGTAAAAAAAAGAACAATGTAGATAAGGCATATCCCAAATTGAAGCTAAACAACAATACATGCAAAATTAGGACAGGAGAAAAATGATATGTGCATATGCAAGCCATCAAGATCGAATATGAAATGTTGTCTCATATTGCAAGCATCGCATCTTGCTCCTCTTGATTGTCATGATCATTTTGCCACTCCTTACAATTGTGATATTGATCATTGGTGCAATAAAAATCAATAGGTCATTATCACAAATTAATCTGTGTACTTTGCATACCTTTGCCTTGATTGTCGTGTGATAGGGGAAGAACCGAAGCTGGTCTGCACCGTTGCCCGTTGCAGGAGCTGTGAATTTTGAGCCTTGACCCTGGCCCCGACTCTGGGATTTGCTTTACAATAATTTGGTTTAGGGGCGCCCAAAAGGATACTGCCAATACCACCAGGTCATGACTCGGACCAAGCATTCATGGTAATAAAGAAGAGGTACTGGGTCCGATACGTCGATTTTCTATGGTTTTTGTGCTAAAGTTTTTAAGCTTTTATTCCTTATTCGACGCGGAGGTGACCTCGTGCGGAATCCGCCGACGGAAAATGACAAAGTTCAGCGTCATAATGTTCCAAAAAAAATGACAATCTCATTAGAAAATTAATCTCGACTGAGGGCCAAATATTTGGATAGGCACATTATATTACTTGCTTAATACAAGGTTGAAAAGAATTTTTATTGTAAGGCCAACGTCACCATGCACACGCCAGCTGCAAATGAAAAAAAAAAAAAAACATTCATATCATTAATTTATCTACCATATATATATAGTTTAATGCTCTTGAATCCTGACCTAATTTGGAAAATAGGTGGTTTTCTTTTCTCTCGGTCTGAAATCTGCCGCATTTACTGAATGATAGAAAAACTCTAGCTTTCATTCATGATTATCTTCCAACATAAGTTCTTATCCAAAAGTCTGGTTGCCTTGTTTTCTTTAAGGGATAATTTCACAAACCTCACCTGAGTTTTATGACAATTTCACTCCGCTTCTTTTAAGTTTTATAAATTATACTGACCTCTCTAGTTAAGTGATTAGATTTAATGGTTGAAGTAAAATCTGATTTTATAGTCAAACTAAAAGGAGATGAAGAGGTACTAAATAATAATGCAATCATTGGCCAAAAGAGGAAGAGGGATTGAAATTGGTAAATTTGCTAATTTGTCTATCATCCATCCAAAAAACTTTTTAAGATGTTAATAAGTACATTAATATTTCTTTTTATACTTGACAATTTTTTGTTATGGTTGCTATAGAGATAAAGTTTCTTCTCTGTGTTTAAGACGTTAACATGTTTGAAGATTTAATGGTAGGCTAAATTATTTTATTTTGAGAAGGTGTGGGCATTGGGTTTGAAATTTGGGGTGTGATTAGTTGCAAATAGAATTTTGGTTTTTAACAAAATGAATTTCTTGAAAATCTCTATAGTCATAATGATATCTTTCCTTCTCTTAAACTTAATTAATCCCATCCATGTCTAAATCTCCCCTAAAGATTTTCTTCAAGGCCATAATATGGCTCATGTAGTAGGAGTTGAGCCATTTATATGGAATCAAACCATAGCATCCTATCTTAAAGATTATGCAAGCCTAACCATAAGGCAGTTGATTGTGAGTTTAACCATTCCATGGAACCATATGATAAGCATATTTCTAAAACTAGGAGGGGAATGCCCTCGCATTGCGCGGGTGTTTGGTGCCTGTGGTTAAAAAAGATTTTATGGTAGTTCAAGTGAATATTAAAAAACTCACGCACATTGTATAACACAATGAAGTAATAAAATATCTACTGTATACTGGGAGATAGAGAAGGAAATCATGGATGCTATCTTACTCAGTTCATATATTTTGAAACAAATACTTGTATATGAGCTTTTTATTAACAAGACTAAACGAACTTTAAACAGATACCCAAACGATTCAGATAATGGCAATAAACAAAATGATTATCCACTTAAAGATGCATCTACACAACATTCTTGTTGATGAAAGTAGCCAACTATGGTGAAGGCTTTTTTATCATAGTAGCCAACATTCTTGTTGATCGAAACCTATTCCAACAAAACCACACCATTTAAATTATATAGAACAATCAATTTTGTGGGGAAATAATAATATCAACATTAAATTGTGCTAACAGAGTATCCAATTTTGGAATGAAAGCATTTAGCTAACAATAGAAATTGCGATTTTACAAAGCAAATCATAGCATTAAAAAAAGGAATGAAACCTCACCTCAAGTTCGACCATCAAGAATAACTTCACTAGGGAACCATATTGAAATCCAGAGTACAATGGCAATAAAAATAAGTATTTACCGGTAGACGAAAGGAGCATAACGGATGAATGTGAAGGGGCAGACATTTGAAGAATAGAAGTTGAAACAAATGTTCAATCATAAATTCCTTAATAAACCACATTGTCCTTGCTTTAATTGAGATGAAAATGACGTTTGAAGTTCTTCAAGTTATAATAGCAAAGTAATAATAATAATTGATACAAACCAAAATGAATGTCTCTACAAGGACATTTAAGTAATTACACCAACAAAGAAGCTATTATGGGTTGTATCCATTATAAAAAAGATGATCAAATAATCTCACATTTCCAAACTATTCAAATATTTGAACAAATCATCACTGCATCTTTTACAATACAAGAACATTTCAGTAAATACAATAATGCACATGCTATCTAAAGTAGTACCCAATATTATAACTACACTCAAAACAACCTCACAATCTCAAAATACCCCTACTCTTGCGGTTGAAATTCAAAGTCATTCTTTGACCCAAACTCATTCTTATATAGTATAAGGAAGTGGAACGAACCTTCGGAATTGAATGCATGATGGAATTGATTGGGTTTAGAATTTGGAATTATAGTATTTGTTAGACCTGTTTGTTAGTATCGTGGGTTTGGTTGACAAATGGAAGAAAGCAATTGGCAAAATAATTTTTATTTTATTTTTGTAAAAAAGGATAGTTTAGGCTTTTTGAAAAAAAATAGTCTTTTAGGCCTATATTGTTGTATAAACGGTAAAAGCAAGGGAGATAGGTGTAATTTAATAAATTTGAGGGGAAGTCTCTGCAATTATTAGAAATCACAGGGGAGGTTTTCGAAATTATCCCTTTCTTTAAATCACTAACACAAATACTAATATACACATCAGAATTTGGTCCAAGTCGTTTATAATGGATATTCTCTTTTCAGTTGGAGAAGAGGATTCAACTTTTTCCTAAGAATATTTTCAGGCCAAAGCCTCCAGTTGGAGTCCAATTGAAGTATCCCCTTGAAAAGGAAGCTGCAGAGAATTTCGACCGCTCCTGCATTGTACTAAAAGAAAACAGTCTTGTCAAGAGAAAGCCAACATGTGATGACTGAATATATATATATATATATATATATATATATATATATATATATATATATATATGAAAATTTCTATCCATAGATTCTTGCAGTCAGAAAATGGCTAATTAATTCTCAAATTGTCTTCCGGTGTACTATCTGTTTTTGTACAAAATCATCAAAAATCAAATATTAAAATTAAAATTGGATAAGGTAGCAAGGGCTCATCTAATTTTGCACCTCAACTACTTAAACCATTTTGGCTGTCAATAATAGCATCTTCAAATTTAAGTTGTTTGGAAACTTGTCTCTCCAAGATATACTTGGCTTCCTAACTTCGTTATTGATTGCCATGTAGTGCCCTGTCTGTTCCTTGTGTAAAATCATCGAAATAATTTTTAATTTTAACGTTAAAAATTGTTCCACAGAATTCGCAAAATATTTATTGGATTGAGCTATAGTATTGCTAGTTTTTAAAAATCTTTTGCAGCTTTTGATCCAAATCAAAGCAAACAAAAGATGAAATTAACAATTGCTAGTATAAAATTGACGGATCAAACTTTCCACGTAAAGTCCAAAGCGGAACAATTTTGGGTTCAAAGTAGAATTACTCGGTAATCCCAGAGATAAGAGAAAGCCATAAAAGCCACAGTAGTTATCACACAAGCCCCCAGAAGATAAAGTAATGTTTGGATAGAGTATTATTTAAAATATTATTTGGAATAATTACTGCAGCACTTTTTGTGATATGATGTATGCGAAATAAAAAGTAGTTGAAAATATAAAAAGTTAGATTGAAAAATGTGTTTATGATGCGAGCGAAATATTATTTGAGATAAATTTGCAATCCAAACACAAAAATATAATTAGCAGAAGAAGAAGATAACGGGGCAATAGTTCAAGTTCATTTGCATGCATATATATATATATTAGTCCTTGTTGTTGAATCTTATATTTCTAAAATTGTCATCACCTCGAAGGAATCCGCCGACGGAAAAAGACAAACTCTAGAAGTCAAGCCCAAGATTACCCGAGCATGAAGTAACAGCTTAAATATTATACTATATCATCGTGATGCACAGATATATTTTGCTACCCCAGTAATCTTTTTTGATGTGATAGTTTCCATTCATAAAGAAAACAAATTACACAAACGGAAATTTCCAATTTCCTAGCAAAAAGAAGATGAAGAATGAGATTCAAGAGCCAGCCACTCCCTTCTCAGAGAGCAGTACGTGAGGAAAGGAATGGAACGTTACCTCCCGAGCTGCGCCTTTCCCCCTGAGGGGATAAGATAACTCATAGCTCATAGCTACAAGAATTGATAACTCAGGATCGGTGCGAGCCTTTGCTGGTTGAATCAAATCAAAAGTATTTAACCACCAAAAAAAAAAAAAAAAGGAAAATGGAAAGTGATGTAGAGACTCTTATCCCTTGCAACATCATTCAAAATTAAGATTGTAAAAATGCATGATGTATCCTCGAATGCTTAAATCTAATATTATGAAATTGATAATCTGACTGGGAAGACAATGCAGGAATAACTAACTAACCCATTAACCTTTTCGATGCATAAGAAAATTGCGCCAATATATGTTTGAAAGTGTCAAGAAGGTGTAAACAGTTTACCTAGGGACACTCTTTCAGTGTTTCTGACAAATTATTCATTTCTGTGATTGGAAATAAACGCAGCAGGTGTGGAGGGGGGGGGGGGGTTCCCAAATTTTGCATGCCCTTAATAGCAGAGAAAGACAAAGTCGCCTTCTTTTAGGTAAAAAATGTATGCTACAGTATTATGATGTTTTCCATGCGTAGCTTTGGACTGTAAATATTGGGGTTTGTATAATAGAAAACTTACACTAATTGTCTTTCACATATTACTACTGATGTAAAGTTTTAGTCCCTTAGAATTAAAATGAAAGATTTTAATTTCTAACAGATAAAAAGTGCTCTTTTTTTTTTCATTTGTCACCTTTTTGGTTAAAATTTGGTCAGAATATATCACCAACCCATTACATGAATAATTTTTTAGGGGCAAATTTAGCAACTCATTTAATGTTGATCTATTTCTTACCTCATCCACTATTTCTCCCAATTATTCTCCAAGTGCCAAACTAACTAAAATGACACAATCCCAGTAAAACTTCATTCTTTACTTTCTTTCGTTTCTTTTCTTTTTGCTTTTTTTTTTTATCATCTTCTTCCTTCTATTTTCTTGCAAAGCTCACAAGAGCTACCATGCTAGATTCCGGCAACATCTACAATAGAACCACTGTATATCGCCATCTCGTACTCACAAAATTCTCTCAAGTTTTTACTCTCTACTCGATTTGACAAAAATGACCAACAAGAAATATACAATACCAGTAAAACCCCCAAAATCACCCATATGACCACAAGAATCAACAAAGTAACAGCAAATGTTTGAAACTTAACAAAACCATTTCCATGGCTTTTAAAAATTAGAGGGCGAAAGAAATAGATCTATTTACAAGACCCATAAGATGGGGAAAGAAAAGGAGGAATGAGGGAGAAAGGGCAGAGGTGGCGAGAAAGGAGTGAGAAGGGGACAAATGGCAGTGGCAACAGTGATGAAACTGGAAATGGTGTGGAAGGATGGTGGTGTAAGAGAAAAAATGAGTGATGTCGATTTGGGTTTAGGTAGAGAATAATTAGGAGAAATGGAAGATTAAGTGAGAAATTGGTTCAATGTTAAATGAGTTACCAAATTTAACTTTCAAAAATTGATCATGTGATTGATTCGTGACATATTTTGGCAAAAATTTGGCCGAAAAGGTGGCAAGGGATTAAAAGTGAGTGTTTTTTATTTGTGCATAATTAAGATCGCTTATTTGAATTTTGAAAGACTAAAATTTCATATCAGTAATATGTGAAGGATGATTGGTACAATTTTCTCTATTAAATTAAAAAAAAGGACATTAAGGGGCATTGCCTTGCAATTACAAGTTTTTGTGTTCTAAAAATTCAATTGTAGAATTCACTACTTAATTAAGGACTTGTGCCTCAGTGTCAAGACCAGGCGAAAAATCCATATCAGTGTTGTCTATTGGATCTTAATCAAATTAGTTCTTCGTTGAGTGGAAGAATCAAAGGCTTTTCAAGGAAAAATATCATAATTTTATTGATATGCACTATGCAGGACAATTTTTACGAGTGTAGTACTCATGTTCAAAGGAACACAATGCCCAATCAGCTGTCCAACAGTAAACAAGAAAAAAAATTACAGAAAATGCTATAAAAAGCATCTAAACTACAGTCCAGGCTCCATTGCTAAATCTTTGTCTTAAGGTTGCCCCAAATAATTCACATGTAGTCTTAATTTCTCATTATAAAACGAGAACTAAATATTTTCACACTTTTTCGATTCCAGTGGGTTTTCCTTTCCACTCCTCCACATATAAAGTATTTAAAAAAAAAAATAGGTTTCATTCAATTAATAACAGCATTTAGACTTGTTGAACTATCTTCCCTGAAACAGGGAAAACAAAAAAGATTCAATTACCGATCCAGATATACTTAGATGTTTAGTCTTATTAGAATATATTGAGTTTGTCTTTGTATCCCACATCGAAAGTTTATAAAGAAATATTTCCTCTTGGTAGTTATAAATATAGTGAGTTTAAATGAGTTTAATTATGCTAAGGGTAGTAGTTCAAGAGAATTTTAAGGGGCTTATGCTCTAGTCTAAGAGATGTTTTAGCTCTAGTCTAAGAGATGTTTTAGCTAGGCATCAAATCAAAAGAGCAAGTTATGGGCCTTTGAACCGTTAAACATTTTGTGCTATTTAGATTTTTTTTGTATTTTCATTTTTAGGTGTCTTTTGGACTTAGAAATTATTTCCTAGGTTTTGTATTCTCTCTTTTGTACTCTATTTTGTTTTCTGTTATAGTATTTTCTAGTTATTGTCATTATTGAATTATCACGAACCCTATTATTCTCATTTGTCTTATTTGTCAATTTCCTAGGACCAAAGCTAATAGAATAATACCTCACTACATTGCCAACTGTGGTGATGAAGTTCTGTATTAGGCTGAATTGAGTGCTATAGATTTCACTTGATACAAGGATGCTACTAAAGAAGTACTGTACCATAATTTGTCATGAAGAAGAAAAGAAATAGTCAGTATACTGGTTTGCCTTCAAGAAGGAGTTCACTTCAGCTCTTGGCAGTGTGAAACCAGATCAAAAAAACCAACCTTCCAAACATTTTGGTTGTATACTTTGATGTGTTATCCCTTCACAAAAAAAAAAAAAAAAAGAATACTTTGATATTAAACTAGCTTTAGGACCAGTTAATGACTACTGGTCCACTTTTCAGTAGTAGTATTTGTAGTAGCATTGGCATCTTGTTGGATGAAAGTAATTGATACTTTTATGCAGAATGGAGATGTGGCTGTTATACAAAATGATTACATCTATACTTTTAAGAATTATAATTGGTCAATTCTTCAAACTATTGAAGGGATGCCCTCCACTAGTATGTTGAATAGTTGCTTCTCACATAAACAACAAATCAACAAGTTTCTTGACAAAAGACTGATACTAAATCCGTGCATTTTATGAACAAAGAATGTAAAAATTATGTTGTTGAAAGTGACATTTGCTAGTCTAATCATGAGTAGGCTAACACACGCATCTTTGTCGCAATTGCTACAGGATTCAAATTCACAGATAATCTCCTATTTTAGCCGGAATTTTTATTGCAAATGACGCTATTAATGGAACTGTTTCTATGCTCAAACAAAAAAAAAATTATTATCAATACTAAACATCAGCAAAATTAAGGAATTTATTAAGGCCATTGACCACAACAAAAAATGGTGCCACCATGAGAATACTGTAATCGTTATTAAGGACGAAAAAGCCTCAAGTAGTTAGGACAATCCCGTCGAGGCGGTATGCTCTTTTATAATCATCTCTCCGTGAAAAATGATACAAATAAGCTAAGGCATCTGGTTTTTGTTCTCAAATTCCAGTGATGGGGAAAAATAACTCAAATATTTAAAAAGAAGAAGAAGAAGAAGGAATCTAGTTCTATGATGTCTACACATCTTTCGTTTAGTGGCACAGAAAAGGAGCTTTTTTTTGGGATTATCATTATCCTTTTTCAAATCTCAACCAAATCAATCATGCAAAGGAAAATGGATGGCAAGAACAATAATAATTGGAAGATTTTAGAGGGAGGACTAAAGAAATGCCTGTATAAAAGTCAGAAAACTTGGGGGGGGGGGGGGGGTTGAGGGGGGGGCTGAAGACATTGTCCTTTCTTATAGTTTAGTAGCTTGGTCCAGCAGTGACATCACAACAATACCAAAAATTAATGCTTGGTAGTACTAATTGTGCATTATTTTCTCTAAACAAGCCCAAGTTGGGCATGAGGAGAAAAGTGAATCTATGGCAAAGTTAGTTTTAGAGAATCATGACAGCCATTACCCTAACAAGATCTAACGACTGATGCTACCCCTTTTGATTACCCCTACTACTTAAAAACTTTAATTTCTCTGGAAATCCTTGAAATATTCTCCAGACACATGATTCCTAATCTCCAACTGAAAGGACTTGAGCATAGATTTTTACTGGAGAAATGGACCATGTTACTAAATCCTTTGCCGGTGCAAGTTCATCGTCTAAGGAAATCAACGGTGAAGAATTCACCCTAGCCCGTACCAGGGCTAAAGAAGATCACTATGGGAAGGAGAAGCATTACGTAGGCGTTCGAAAGCGGCCATGGGGCAAGTTTGCTGCTGAGATAAGGGATTCCACAAGAAATGGAATCAGGGTTTGGCTTGGAACATTTGATACTGCAGAAGAAGCTGCCTTGGCTTATGACCAAGCTGCACTTTCGATGCGAGGTCCAGTGGCTGCCCTTAATTTTCCGGCTGAAAGGGTCCATGAATCCCTTCAAGAAATGGTTCTTTTTAGTTGTGAAGATGGTTTATCACCAGCTGCTGCCCTGAAAGAGGTACACAAGATGAGAAGTATGTCCAAACGTAGAGGCAAAAGGAAACAGCTGGTCAAGGGAGATGATCTGGTGGTGTTTGAAGACTTGGGACCTGATCTGTTAGATGAGCTCTTATCTGAATCTGAGAGTTCTCGATGTAAGTGAATAACAATCTCACATTTGCTGTAGTTAATATCCCTCCCTTCTTTCGTTTTCCTCTCTCTCTCTCTCTCTTTTGGGGTCGCTATTTCGCTTCATCGACCTCTATTATTTTCTCCCGGTGAATTGGCAATGAATCCGTATATAATCTGGTTCCACACTTCGACCAATTTGTTTGAGTCTAAATTACTCTGAGATTAATGTGTCCTGGAGTAGGTTCTTTTAATCAATCAAGGACTCGTTGATATTCTCATATGATTAGCTAATGAAATAAGGAAAAGCTCTCTTCATTTTACCCTTTTCATTATTTAATTTGCAGCTTATCAATCTCCAGTTCTCTTGACGGTAAACAAAGTGCTTAGTGATTTTGTATGGTATTGACCTTAGGCCCATAGTACAGAAGCACCGTTTGTTTTTGTCAAAAGTTTGGCATATAGGAATTATTTTTTCAACTTCACACTGTGTGTAGCAAACTTCGGGTACTGTTTGATGATGGTTATGACAGTTTCATCTCATTTTTCTTTTCCTAACTATTTGAACTCTTTGTTTTCGAACCTAGTATTCATGTAACTGTGTCTGATTATATTATTTTCATTGTCAAATCCCGATTTTTCTTTTTGGGTTGGCCTTAACTCGTCTGATATTTCCACATATTGTTCACGAACTTAGTGTTGATGACGTCCAATTAAGTTTTAGCACTGTTACAAACCCACCGCTTGGATCAGACATTTTGTGTCGAACAGTACCTTTTCCTTTGATTATTCCAATAATTTCTTCTGATAGTTGGACATAAATAGTGCACGAGTCCATCAATAACTTTTCCCCTATATTTGCTTTTTTGTTTTTTGGGGTATCTATTTAGGGTCATTTTAGACTTAAATCCAAGAACTACCTTGGCTTATAGGTACACTAATTACAAAATTGTGAGATCTTTAATTCAACTCCTAAATTCTCCTCTTTCCTTTTCCTCTTTTACATCATAAGATTTGAAACATCTCTTCACTCAAAACAAAGTAGCAGACTTAAATTAATCTAGTCTTTTCCTTTTGATTGATATTCAATGTCTAGTTACAACACTGTAGTGGCGGAGGCAGCCAGGGGCAATCTGGAGCAATGGCCCCCCCCTTAAGTTTCAAAATTTTCTTTCAATCCTTGCTCAGCTTTGGAAAATTTTGTAAGAGGTCCTTTTCTTGCTGCCTAAAATTTTTGGTCTAATACCATATGCTACCCCTATTTTCTTAACTTTTGCCTTCAAGAAAATTTTATTGTGACTTTTGCTCTTATTCACAAGTCCCCTCCCCCATCCCCGTAATGGTACGTTACTGGCTCAGCCACTTCTATTGGGGTTCCAATTAGAAATGACCGTGAAAAAGTTTCTCTAGAATTTCCCTTTACCCACCGTTTCATTAGATAAAAAAACTCTTGGCTGCTTTGCAACGTTACTGATTCAAAGGAGTTGCAATATTAACTTTTTCTTGTAACTCAATGTGGAGCATATTTGTACAAGGAAAAGTTGAGGCTCGAAAGTCATCTACATAAGTTCTTTTAGGTAAATTAATATTGAGAAACTTGCTTTCTTAATTACTCCTTGCCCGCATAGCTGTTTAGTTGCTGTTTTGCTGTTACATGTTTATTGAGAGCTTATACTAGTCTGTAAGAACTTTTTGTCCAATGAAAAAAGAATGCTGGGCAACCATTCACTATGAATGTGTGAGGTTTAAGGGGTGCTATAGATCCAATTATACGAAGTCCCTGGTTCTTGTCTGGAGACATCTTCAGTTGCCTCAGTTCGAGCCAATTATTAGCTTTAAACGCTCTTAACTCCTGTAGTTTTCCAGAACTTATGAGATGTAGCAGACAGATTAAGCTAACTAATGGAAAGGTGGTTTTCTTTTTATTCATTGATTATTATGTTTAATACCTCTATCTAGTGACTAAGGTTGAGACTTAGGAATTACAGGTTTGGGGTTCTAATCTTCTATCCCCTCCCGCTTCTTAAATCTCATCTTTCCCCTACTGAAAATTTTTTTTTTTGTACCACTAATTAATCAATAACTGCGATTTCTTGCATGGATTATTACAACCAGTTTACAGGTAATATCATCGTAAGGTTTTTTGAAAATTAAGTTGTTCTACCTTGATTACCATCTTTCCAATTGAAAATCTGTGTAAATATTGAAGTCTCGCTTTCAGTAGGATAAAGGGTCGGATTAATTTTAGTTTCCTATAGCAACATGCAAATTAGCTATTACGACTAATTGGTTCTCTTTCGCTCCATACATGCTATCTCAGAATATTTTGACAGCAACAGCTAGATTTAATTATAAGTTTACAGGTCCATTTAAATCCACGAGCTGAAAGATTTGCTTACAAATATGAGTTTAAAGATACTAATTACAGTAATATTTTAAGAATTAACGTCTCCAGCTTTAAATTTTGCTCCCCATTCAATTTGTATTATCCTGCCGAAAACGGACGCATCTATTTTATAAGATAATAGGTGCAAAGTGAGGATACACTGTGCTGAGTTGTGTCTGAAAAACGAAAATCAAGAATCGGTGAGCGAACAATTGGCATTTGACTAAGGAAAAGTGAGCCAGCCGCCGTATCTGAGAATAGCACTTGTATTTTGTAACCTGTGTGAGTTAGTCACATAACGATTGGCTGATGGTCCAAAACAATTCTATGTGCCTCTCCATTTGAGAAAAATATATTGGTTTTGCTTATAGCCAGCTAACTCCAATGTATTTCGTGCTCAGCCACCTTAGTTGTTGTTGTCCACTGTCTTTCAAGGTAGCTATGAAATCTAAAGGTGCAGGACAGATATTCACTGGCGTTGCATCCAGTACTTTATACAAGTTTAATTACTACAACTTAGCATTGCTTGTATAAGCAAGATTTGACTGGTAAAAACAAATTACCTAAAAAGCATAAAGCTTGGGATTTTTCCCTTTAATTTTTTTTGAATAAGCGAAAAGTTTTGAATTCAGAATCTTTTCCTTGCAATCCCTTCCATCTTATCACCCAACTCAACCTTCCTCCCAAAACTTGGGATTTATTTATCCTGAAACTTCTACGCTCTCACTAATAAACAGTGGAATACTAAACATATTTGGTTTAGTGGAGCGATGAATACATTTTCTTCATAACTTTTGTGTAGTTAATTTATAGTAAGGATGCCCTCCTTAGGCGTATGCCCATTTCATTAGTTTATTTAAACATCTAGTAATTTAGAATAAAATTCTTAGTCAATGGAAGAATTCACCATCCAAATGGATTTTACTTGAAAGGAGATGCAGAAACTAGCAATGGTTAAGTTACACATGCTTTTTTCAGAGAGGTTTTCCATTTGCTGTGAATAATGCACATGGACCAAGTAGTGGAACTTTCAAACTGAAAAGTACATATGTGCTTGCAAGGCGTAATAACATGATTCCACCAAGACGTTGAGATTTCCATCTAAAACCCTTGGCTTTTGAATATCCAATAGGAAGTCTAGTCCGGACACGTTATGCATCTTCTTGCTACCCCATTTTTTTTTTACAATATCGATGTCAAGAATCTGACCTTGGTCACGGACAACTATCATTTACTTCCTCGGTCCATTAAAAAATGTCATATTTTCCTTTTTGATCTGTCATAAAATGAATATCACTTACCTCAGTTGGTAATGAAAACTTTCCTCCATTTCCATCTCATGCCCTTAAATAAACTAGATTCTTTTAAGCTTTTGATGGGCCCCAAAAAATTACAAGAATTGCACTTGATACGCGTGAGTTCCACAGCAAATGCAAACAACGGTCGTGCAAGGTACTTTTTTAAAAAACGGTTGGAGACATTCTTGAGGCACGGGTCCCACAGATCTTGTCATCATTCCATTGTCTTTCCGCTAGTCAGTCAGTTATACTCCATAGAAACTGAACAAGGGTATTGCTGGAAGTTGCACCAAAATCATTTGAAATCTTGGCACTGTTGAAAATAAGCACAAGACCCCGAAGTGCAACAATTATTTCGGAACGGAAGGAGTATTTGAATTGAGTTATCAAAAACAAGGTACATTTGAAAATTTTTTATATGATTATGTAATGTTGACAAGATTCTAGGCTGAGCAATTGGTGTGCACTTCAATGGCCTACTTCATTAAACTTTTGGGCTGCCTTGGCCTGTTGGACTTGTAAGATCAGAAAATCTGCTGTATACTGTTTACAGTTCAGCCATACGGATGGAGTCCTATCATCGATCCCCACCAAAAGTGTGAATGAGGTTAATGATTGCTTAAAACTGTCAGAGCATTTTGGGTTTGGGCTACAGCCTGCGGTTGATTTTCAATAAGACACTGTTGGATCCAATCAAGCCCCTTGTAAATTTTTGGCAGGAAGAACTAAGAAGAAGGTCAAGGAAATTTGTTCAGGGAGAGTGAGATCCAATTACATCCTATAACTTACATGAGAACTCGTTTTACGCATCTTCGAGACCCTGATTTTGCATGTGACTTATCGGGACTTATTTAGGTATGTTAATTGAAAGATAATACTTTCTTCTGTCCTTGGACTCAATTTTTAATCCCAGAAACATGAAATATAGACAATTTGTTCATATAAAAAAAAAAAACTCTATTATACTTTTACATGTTACATTTGGAAATATCATGAAAGAAAGAATGGCATTAAGTGGATGCTCTATAAATAATTATTGTCAACCCTTGCAAAGTGAAGTAAAAGATTTGTTAAGAACTCCGTCTCACAAATATTATCATGTACTTTTCTCTCATCCGCGATATTTTGCGAATCAGCCATAGATAAGCAGTGAAAAGAGTTTTTTTTTTTTTTTTTTTTCAGAGACGCAATTATACATGGGAACTTAAATATCTATACTATTCCTGCTTTATCCTCCTATATATTCAAGAGAAATGGATAATCCAATGGAATAGTATAAGGAATTAGAATGCGAGAACACTCTAAATTAAATTCAAGAAATACACGACTAACTAGCTAGTACACTCCTATGAACCCTTTTTTTTTTTTTTTTTTTTTTTTTAATTGTAAGTGCAAGTTTCGAATGCAGTCCAGGATTCTTCTAGTCTAGTGTTTAAATTACCAAAGTCAAGTTACTTACTTGTAGTTAGATTAGATTCTTTATACAAGTCCATACAATGTCATTCCAGCTCGAAATCAAGCTTCAATGCTTGGATCGTCACTGGCTCATGGTCATCTTGTCTTAAGTGGGAGTCCCTCGTGAAAGAAGCCTGGCATCATCATCATCCTCCACCACAAATGATGATGTCTATTTCCTGGTCAATTCACAAACCAACTTCAAGAAAATATGCAGAGACTGTGATCTGATCCCCATGGCGCAATCTGATTTTAAATCCTCCACACTGCGCCATTGGGACAATTTCCCCACAAATTGGAGAATCTAATGCCAAGAAAACAGCAACTCCTAGGCATATACCACTCCAAATTAAAGTTGGGAGTAGGACCAACTTATCCTCCAATATGCCACACATGTCACAGTTAATTAATCAAGATAAAAGCACTAAAGCATCTGAATATTTTAACTAAATCTCTCTTGCCCCTACCACTAGCCCTTTTAATCTTGGTGGGAGAATATATATTTGTACCTAATAACTCATAATGACTATTCAATTAGAGCCCGCGATTATACTAACTTATCTTTGTCACTCCAAAATCGTATATGTAATCTTGAGTCAGTGACATAAAGGCTAAAGTTTTGAGTGGGAAATGGTGGTGGTGGTAGTGGCGGTGGGGTGGCGTGGGGGACCAAGAGCTAATAGGCAGCAGGAGTGGTGTGGCTAGCCTTCGAGGCTTCGAGGGGCACCAAGGTCGGGGACAAAGAGCCAAAAGCGGCGTCTCAGGGACCTCGGGCAGCGTAATTTAGAAGCGGCCACAACACCAAAATGTTGCTAATCTCAAAGGTTAAGAGTAATGTAATCAAAAGTAGTGCTGCATTATTCTGATAAGATTAACTAAAGAGGTAAGTACTATGTTGTTTTTAACGTTGTTCATTGGAATTAGGTTCTGTTGTGTGTTGCGGGGTCACGTGCATGTTGTGTGATGTTGAAAGGGAACAAAGTAGCAGTAAAAAAGCTCCCAGGCTCAGTTAAAAACCTAGGACATGGCATGGGAATATTTATCCTTAAAATGGAATTCCACTCAAGAACTCGATTAGTTTTTCTCAACTTGGCATAGAATTCCGTGCTATTCAACCTAATGGATGTAATAATTAAACTTGGCTAGATTGTTATGTAATTAATACGTAACTTAAGTCAGGTTAAAAATGTAAATGATCTATCTGGTCAAGAAGCCAGAATAATTAATATCGAGTAGACTGATTCACCGTTCAAAAATAAAATTTGTGTATGAGAATGAAAAATGGAGTGGATTCCAAAGTAGCCCTTTTACATCCAAGTTAAAGATCTTCCACTCCTAAATTAGCCCATGATATCTGCAGGCAAGGAAAAAGACGTGCAAAGGCTAAAAAAAATGAAAGTTCTTTAAGAAAAGATTCAGTTAGTCTACTAGTGTGATTTAGCCATACATGATGATACCGTCCTCCCTTTTATTATTATTATTATTTTTTTTTTTTTTTTTTTTTACTTACCTGTGGGTCATGAAAATAACCCGGGAAAAAGATCGTCGAGTTTCTTGGTCAAGGATAAGGACTAGCTTTATGGGGTCCGTTGTCAAAATCAAGTTTTTCTTGGCGAATGATAGGTTAATCAAGGGATCAGAGGTAAGAAATAAAAGGGGGACAGCGAAAGACAACACGTAGCAGCCGGCTTTTGAGGTTAATTCTGGGATTAGGTTTATAAAACAACAAAAGTCTGATTCAGGCTGTTGAAAAAAGAAAGACAACACGTAGCACAGGTATAAATTGTAGGATTAATTTTAAAAAAGTATCTCTGAGATTTTTCACAATAATATCACTTAGCTCCTCTTAAATTTCAAAAATCTCATGAATCTCTTGCTAACGGTACTATAATGTGACTGGATGTCCCAATCCGAGACTCTCAAAGTCTAAATACTTTTCAAGAAGGAAAAAGTTGGGAAAAGAAATACATTCGTGTCCTGTTACAAAGTATGATGCTTGTCGAATTTGTAACTTCGATACATGTCCCTTTTGCATAGCGTGACTACCTTCTTGCTGTGGTTACTCAGGGCATCATTTTTACACCATACCAATGAAAGAAATTGCATTTTGCAATGCCGCCGATTTGGATTCTTGTCAGTTTAAAAAATTACAAATGTCACGTTGTAATTACGTTCGAAACATCAATGTTTCAATTGGATGATGTTGGTGAATTAATTATAAGATTCTCCTATGCTTAAACTTTTCGTATTGTGTTATCAGTCTTCTTCCGTTTGCTCATATACTTTGCCCCTTTGCTGCTTAATTTTTGCCCTATTTTTATTTTCAAGCTTTTTTATACCGTTGAAGGAGCTACAGAAGTTATCGTTAAAATAATATATGGTTGTACGGCTAGTTTGTTAAACCAAATGTATTATTTTGTTGTACCTATACTTCCTCAAATTCTTAGTTTAATAGTATTTCATCCTTGTACAGTTTTCGATTCTTATTATAAAAATCATGAGTTAGATCATGTAAGGATAGATGAGGAAAAATCTCTTCCATTCCAATATATTTTTTAACAATAATACTTCTACATATAAAAACTTACAATGATACACAGCATGTCATTTCCATTTCAGGATAGCTTTATTATCCCAAATAATATTTTGTTTGTATCATAAACACATTTTCTAACCCACCTTTTTATATTCTCAATCACCTTTTTATCTCACATACATCACATCACAAAAAAAAAGTACTATAATAATTATTTTAAATAATATTTCAAATAATACCCTATCCAAACAAACCGATTACAAACCTCAGGTGAGGTTTCTGAAATTAACTCTAAATTATAATCTTAAAAATTTTGGCACAGTTAGACAGTCCGGTCGCTTTCTGTCCCTTTTTTTTTTTTTTTTTTTTGTCAACACAGGGGTGTCCAGATCAATCCTTACGGGGCTCGACCAATCCCCTGACACCGAGCACATTAACAACAGGACTCGAACCCTGGACAAGTCAGGAAGGTCGCCATACCCTAAGGAGGGGGAGCGGACCGCTCGAGACAGTCCGGTAGCTTTTCTGTTCTTTTTTTTTTTTTTTTTTTGTCAACACAGGAGTATCCAAATCAATCCTTACGGGGCTCGACCAATCCCCTGACACCGAGCACATTAACAACGGGACTCGAACCCTGGACAAGTCAGGAAGGTCGCCATACCCTAAGGAGGGGGAGCGGACCGCTCGAGCTATTCCGTGGGGACTGAAGACCAACCACGTAAAGTGACAAATTTGTGAGAGGCAGGGATTGAACCCCTGACCTCCAGCATCACCAAAGATGGTGACGACCGCTGGACCAAATGACCAATGGCAAGTCGCTTTCTGTCCCCAGGTGTTTCCATTTCCATGTGCAATATTAGCTTTCTTCCTACAGCCACACATGGGCTCAGAACCTGGAAGCCGTACACGGTTAAATACGCTAGCAGATCTGAAAAAACGATGCTACTCGGATAAGCCAAAAGAAGTCAACAACAACTTTTCTTCTTTTGTGCTTATGTTTTTGACTGATCGTATGTGATGTGCATGTGTGCATGAGTGGATCATGGGGCGGTTTTGGAATGAGCAAATTCAAGTATGCTAACTTACTTTCTCATGCTAACAAGTCACATGTATCTTGTTTTCTACCATCTATTTCTTTGGATTGTTTTAGTATCATAAGAGATATATGTTCGTCCTTAACAATTGATTGATATTATTGTAAAAACTCAAATTTCAATGTCATGATAGTTTTTGAAAAATACTAAAATTATACATTTTATGTCAAATCGAATATGGTCATAGGTTGATTTGAAAGGGCTAATTTTGCCTTGACAATTTGTGTAATTATTCTTGGAACAAATTTCAATAGCAACAATATGAATGCTATGTGGTATTCTTAACTCAGCCCGATTCGGCAGTTTAATTGGTTAACTCGATGAACTAATTACTTGAACAGACTAGGTTAGTAATTGAATCAAATAAGGAAAAAAAAAAAAACCTATTAGCCAATTAACTACTCGCCAGCTCAATAGGCAAAATATAGAAAAACCTTTGGTTCAACAATTGATTCAACCACCAATTCAACATATATATTGTTTTTAGTAATTTAAATATATTATTTTATGATGTTATATAACCACCGGTTGGTTGAATCGTAATGTTGCATTTGAATTGCTAATCCATCCAACCCATGGCCCTGGTTTAATAACTATGCTTATTTCAACTTCATAGAATTAAACTTGTTTTTTTCAACTTCATATTTTCTTCTTGTTCTTGTTCTTCTTCTTTTTTGGTGGGACACTCGAGTACATTTTGGACAGGACGGCCACTAGCTTTCTAAATCCCAGTGTGTAAACTGTTCGCATCATTTTACGTACTGTTGGAAGATTGCCATTGACTTTCATTGCAAAGGAGATAGTACTCAACAAGTCACGCTTTAATAATACTCAAAAGAGAACTTTGGAAATGTCGGACAGTGGAACTGTGTCATGAAAAAGATTTAGGGACATTTTTATCATGTCGAAAGACCCTTTTTTTATTTTTATTTCTTTTCATGTCCCGTCCAGTAATCTAAAACTCATTCCATCTTCATCTTCTTTCTTTCTTTCCATCTTTTTTGAGATTTTGACTGCTATAGGAAGGCTTCATTCATTGTTGCTTGCAGTCCCAAGATAGATAGTATCAGGCAGTATAGACTGCAATTTCTCAGTACAATCACATAAGCGTCTCCATTGGTACTTATAATTGCTCTCTGTCCCTTAATTTTGAGTCTTCCTAGTTGACTTGTTTCGATCGACCATTTATTAATCCCACTTCAATTTTTCTTAAATTTGAAAGTCACGCAGTTCTAGCTATAATTCTCCAGTTTAATCCTAGAATTCTTTAAGCCTTGGCTCCACAATTGCAGGTCTCTTTCACTACAAGTCCAAGACAGATATTCAATCAAGAATGGAGCAAGCACTTTAATCTATCTAATTCACGAAATATCAAATGCAATATATGGTAGTACTTGTGACACTTTCCTTTGTTGCCACACGGAGTTCCACTTGCTTTAACTCACTTTCCTGCAAAGTTTCCTATACATGTTTCAATCATCAATCTTTTTTAATCCGAATAGACATCCTTTTGTCTGCAAAGTTAACCTTAATTTTGAAAGTAAGTTCTCTGCATTTGTACTACTCCAAAGGAATCTAGGCGGTCAAACTAGAGTTCTACATCACTATTTTGATCACTATCACCACTAGTTAATCACATTCAAGGTTGTTTATACAGTGTAAGCCTGTCCACTTTTTCTGGTTAGACATTATTGTTAAAGTACACAACTCTTCTACCAAAAAAGAAAAAAAAAAAAAAAAAAAGCGTACACAACTCAGAATCTAGAGAGAAGAGAAATGGGATGTGGAGAAATCAGAGTGTTTTATTGCTAGAGAAAATGGTACTTTTAACCACTTGAACCGGTCTTTACTCTCCTATTCCTTCCTTTTTTCTCTTGTATCTATCCAAGATCACTCCAAAAAGAATTCCTTCACTTATTTATTCTTTTATATAATTCTATCTGTTAGGTGTGTGGCAGCAGGTTAGTGCAAGAAACTAACAAAAGTCAATTATTGTAGTATCTGATCAAACTGAAGTCCTGCTAATTTACTATCAATAACATTTGGTATTTGGTAAGAAAATGCTCAATAATAATTTATGTCACTAGTGATTTTTGTCATTTCCACGCAAAAAGATGATAATAAATGAAAAAATGGACCTAATACAAAAGCCATTCCAAACACATGTTGTTTGGACATGGGACAAGTTGCAGCAGCATTTGATGCGTCTCATAGAAAAACCAAGAGAGAAGTGGCTGAACTGTGATGTGTGAACTAACAAAGTAGAGTAAGTTTTGAGGCCTCGAGGGACATGTCCTATTTTGTATTTTTGTGGGCTGAAGTGATAAAAACTAAATGGTGATGCCTACTTGTTTTGCATGGCTTGATATGATGTAGAAGAAGTTATGATGGACATGCAGAAAAGTAAGTGATAAAATCAAACCGAAAATGTAAGCCTTCCCAATCCCGTGCGTTCAGCTCAGCTCAGTAGTTATCTGCAGCGCTTTTGCAAGTGGGATGCAACACATAGTTTTAGAATCTTTGGGAAATACTAATGAGTTAAGCTGTACTTTTGTTTGGTTTTGATCCCACCCTTTGGCTTCTTTGTATTGTACAAGTTGAGTAAGCAGTTGTTTCGTTCTTGGACAGAGCCCAAATTTTTAACAAACAGGGAAGATTGATGGAGGCTGTTTGAAGAGTATTATGTCATCTTCATTTCTATCATAATTTTTCCCCAACACCTCCTTTTCCCCTGACTCCTTGGACAAAGCCACCACTGTCCCCCACCCCTCACCCCTCACCCCCCCCCCCAGCACCCAGCTCTTCTTTCTACCTTTGCCTTCCTATAATAAAACATCAAACTCCATCCCTCCCTTTCCCTCTCTCTCCAACCATTCATTTCTTTTTTTCTTCATTCCATTTCTCTCAAGTGGGGCTTTAATAACTATTTGTTTCGGAACCACAAGAAGACCACACCTTTTGCTTTGTCCTTAAATGGTGTTCAACTAGAATTGAGCTCATCAATCAGAAATCTGCTTCATACTACTTTTACCTGGTAAGTTTCAGCTCAGGTTCTCCTGATAATTCTGTACTCAATGATTCAGCTTCTTTCTTTTTTATTTTTCATGTTTTTCATTTGGTTGTAAGATATCTGTTTGAAACAACCATTTCTGAATCTGTTATTGGCTTGATCTTGTACAGAGTTTTGTTTTTATCTGCTGTTTGCTGTTACCTTATCGAAGACTAATTTTGCAGTTCTCATCTCTAAGATTAACATAGTTGTGATGCTTTGGAAAGATGTGTATAGATTCATATCTTTTAATCTATGGTGGTGGATTAATCTTTTAGAGAACTGTGATATTTCACTGCATGTAATTCTTTTGTTCCTGGAAATATCTTTGCAGCCTCAACCTTTTCCCCTTTTCAGATGCTGGGGTTATGCATAAGCTCCCAAATAGTTAGAATTTGTTGATAGTTCCTCATGAACATTAGGAGTTGGACCTGAAGCTCCCAACTTAACCCTTTGACGACTAGTCCCCAGTAAATCAGGGGACTCGCTAGCGATTTTGTTCTCAGAGAGTTGATTTTCATCTGCCAACTTAGCTTTTCATGCAACTCCTTCGTCTGCTTATGTGTGTGTTTTCCATAATTTACTAGATTTCAAAGTGGTTTGTTCAGATTAAATTACTGTTACTTGACACGTAGCTCCCTTGTTATGCATCAATTATCGAGTAACTGAAACTGGTCAATTTCTGTGTCTTGCTTAGCTTGGCTCGGAAAATTATTTGAGAAACAAGATTCCAATAATCTTCAGGTAAGGAAGAAAAGAGCATATTTCATAGATTTGTTACAATAGTTGGTTTTGTGATCTTCCCTCTTATCCTCACCAAAAACAATTCAAATCCATCATCCAAAGCCAGAGCCAGAGCCAGGATAAAGACGAGAAAATTTGGCATTGGCCCTGTAGAAGCCAGAAGGTTATCTTATAGTACCTGGAAAAAATAACAGAAGAAAGTTTATATATCAGCTTTGAGGTTTGTTTTTCTTGGGTTTCCATCATTCCACACATAAGATTCCCAGTATTCTGAATCTTCTAATGGCTGTTTACTGTTATACTATTTGCAGCCTTGATTATATAGCAGAGTATCTCTTTTTGGTAGTTGAAATGGGAATGTGTTGTCATTTCTTCTGACAAAGGATACCAGTAGTATTTTTTTTTTTTTTTTTGTCAGAGTACTTTCTACTTCTTTTGTGTTTAGCCTTTGCCTGAAATTTTATGCACGTATGATTTTGATCTTTGACTCTCTTAACTTTTTCCCTGAATGCAGACCATGAGATCAATAGGGCATATATGGCAACATTGACTATTATGTTTCAATCTGGTGATCAGAAATTCAGAGTATAGATTTTGCTCCAAATAGCTTCCTCATCATGGAACATCTGAAGTTTGATCTTGAAAAGGAGGCCTCTTATGAAAACAGTTCTGATATTAGCAGCCAGGTAGCATCCAACATATCAGTGCAAGAACACTTCATGGATCCCCGCAAGAGCATTTTGTCAGAATCTTCTCAACTTACAGATGTGACAACTGAACTAGGTTCAGAATATTTATTACTCGACTTATCTCTCAACTTCAAATCAAGTACCAATGAATTAGCTTGCCAGGAATCAAAAGGATTTTCAGTTTCCAGCACAAGTGAAAGTAGCAATGAACCCGCAAACCAAACCAAAGTGGCTGCCACCCCACGAGTTTTTCCATGCAACTTCTGCCAAAGAAAATTCTACAGCTCACAGGCACTTGGTGGTCACCAAAATGCACATAAGAGAGAGAGGACATTGGCAAAACGAGCAATGAGAATGGGAATATTCTCAGATAGATATGCCAGCTTGGCATCCCTGCCTTTGCATGGATCTTCATTCAGGTCCTTAGGAATAAAAGCACATTCTTCAGTTCACCACGCCTTTGCAATAGCTGGAGCAGGAAGGCCACCTGATTTTGGAACCAGTGCACGATTTGAACAGCCATACATGGCTCAGCCTATATACATGGAGGATGATCCAGAGCTGTTATGGCCTGGTAGTTTTCGACAGGTAGCTGATCCTGGAAACTCTCCTCAAAGTTTTATAGTAACTGGAAGTTCAGGCCTGGATTTTGCAGAGCTCAATCCACCACTGGAAGAGGATCATTTTGCACCTGATCTCACTCTTAGACTTTGAAAAGTGTGCATGACAGCAAATGGCTTTATTGCTTTGCTATTTTCAGTTTTTCTGTACAGTGAGACATAAATTGGCAAAGCCGCAAGTTCTGGGGTAGAGCTTTTATTAGCCACTTTTGGCTTGGTGATCATTTGTTTCATGATTTTCAGCATACAGGATTATTCAGATTGATGATCTGCAGCTACTGTTTCTGCAGTTAGACCTTTTACCGGGGCCTCAAGATCACGACTGATATGCCATCCAGTGATCAGATTGATGTATTGAACTACTGTTAGATTTCTTTCTCTTCTTTTTGTCCTTAACTTATGGTTAACAACTTGATGTAATTTGGGTGGACAGTGTCAAGAGTTTGTACCGATAATCTAGTAGTATTTAGATTATAGATTGTGCATTCTCACTTTTGTTCACTATATGAAATGTCACTCCTGTAGTCCTGTTAAATTTTTGTTGTAAAAAGAACTAAAACAAAAAAAAAAAAAAAAAACAAAAGACGGAGAGAGCTGATGAATGAGAAAGGAACAAGATTGATTTGACAGCACTCCTACTGGAGTTAGGCTATCATATACACTGGTAAATAATGTAACAACTAAAATGTTGAAGAACTTAATCATAGAGAAGAAAAGTTTTGCCCTAAAACAGAAAAAAAGTGTACAGAAGTTGCCAATCATACAACTAATTGCTGGGAAAAATGAAAAACTGAAGGAATGAGAATAACATGTGCCATGGAAATTAGGTGAGGAACACATATTAGTATCATTAACAGAAATTGAAGTAAAAAATATATTTAGTACAAGCAATTACAAAAATACGGTATTTACACAAGAAGAAAGTTAGAGGAGTGAAAAAAAAAAACTGGAGTTTAAACTGAGCCAATTTTAAGTCATGGGTGTGGGTGGGAAGGTGATCAGTAAATGGGCCTTCAGAAGTGGAAACTTTGGGAGAAGTGAGAAATGTCTTGAGCATCATGTCCTTATGTGATGTATCCTACAAATCACTGGATCAGGCTAAGGATTAATCCATCTTGTTGGGCTCTCGAAGCTCAACTGCAACTCCATTTTGCTGCTGTCTCGCATTAGCCTTTACAGTATTTTCTTGAGAAAATATATACACTGTACATACATCTTTTTTTTTTTGGATTAAAAAATATCATTTCACTCTGTACTAATGTGTACTAATGACAGAAATTACATCAACCATACACAGATACAAACAAATAGATCCATATACAGATACAACTAGATAGATTTGACGAGTTTATGGATCTAGAAAATCAATAGAATATTATATTGAAACTCCAAAAAACTCAAAAGATAAAATATTTATAACCTCAAAATCATCTGTGTATGCTTCTAACTATATTGCTTGCTTCTCTCAGATCAACTAATGAACTGATTTAAGTTCAGATATTAAGGTAAGATCTGACAAGATAAATCTAAGAAATCTAAGATCCGACAACCAAATTCGAAAAGATATGTAGATCTAATAAAAAGAAACAGACTAATTACTAAATCTCTCACTAGACATGAGACGGAGGGAGATCAAAGGAGACCAATTGACCTCCCTTCCCAGGAAGAAAGAAACTTTTATTAGGAAACACTAAGAGGCTAAAAAAGACTTTATTGTAAACACAAAAAATTAAAAGAAAAAAAAAAGGACATGGGGGCAGTTAGAGAGGAGGAGGAGTGTTTAGATTTATATACTATCTATATTTGTATCCACAGGCATCAGAAATCTGAATCCCTTTTTATTATAATTTTGGATTTATTTTAATTTAATAATCCTTATCTTTTCCCTATCCCTTTTCACTCTTCAATTTACGTGACCCATTAACCCACAAAATTAAAACTCCTAAATTTTAACTAACAGATAATAACCACCCTTGCAAAATGATATTTGTAAATTCATTTATTACTGACACTTACCATATCACTAATAGGAATACTCACACTTACCACATGACTGATAGCAATAACTAACTATTAATTTAACAAACTCGCAACTATGAAAATCACATATCCAAAATTTAGAAAACTATTTGAATTACAATTTTCACAATTCTACGTATTTTATTGTCATAATGTATTTTACTCTCATGATCATTCACAAAAACTGATGATCACTAACTTATTTTACCCATTTTCATTTGTCATCGCACAAATAAAATACAATGAAAAAAGACTATATATCATACTCTCACCATGAATGAATCTCACTTACAAGTATTTCAATCAGCGACGAAACTAAAATTTTTTTTCTAGAGGGACTAAAATTTTTCCTAACATAATTATTTTTATGTGTTATTAAAATAATTTTCATCTATTTAAATATATGACATCTAAAAATATCAAGTATTAATTTTTATTAAAAAGGGATGTAAAAAATAAATAATTTTTTAAATAAAAAATTAATTCAAAGGTAGTTAATTCACACACATACGCACACATATACACACACACACATATATATATATTCTTATAATATAAACTAAAATTATAAAAAATTAGAAAGGCCAACTTTGTTTTACATAAATATTTACACAATATGAATTAAAATTTTTAAAACTTGGGGGGAGGGCAACTATGGCCCCCATGAACCCCCATTGGTTCCATCATTGATTTTAATGGTATCTTAATTCTAAAGATGTAAGATTACAAAAGAGAAAACAACTGATCACAAAACGAATATTACACCATAGTGATTCAACTGAAATATTTTAAAAAGATTTAGCAAGTTTTCTTCCAAGAAATACAAGTTTCATTGAACATTTTTTTTTGTAGCATGAACTCCACAAAATTCAACAGAATTAATTAAACCACCAATATTGATTTTTATACTAAAAGTTAATTGATGTAAAAAAATGTTTGCATCGTTGCACAAAATTATCAAACCGAATGCATAATGTTTGTAAGTATTTTATTTTGAAATAATTTTTATATATTTAAATATATGACATCTAAAAATATCAATTATTAACTTTAATTATAAAGGGATGTTAAAAATAAATAACTTTTTTAAGAAAAAAAATTAATTCAAATGTAATTAATTCACATGCACACATATACACACACACACACATATATATTCTCATAATAAAAACTAAAATTGTAAAAAATTAGGAGGGCCAACTTTGTTTTACACAAATATTTACATAATATGAATTAAAATTTTTAAAACCTGGGGGAAGCTATGGCTCCCATTAGCCTCCATTGGTTCCATTAATGGTTCCATCATTGATTTCAATGGCATTTTAATTCAAAACTTGCAAGATTACAAAGAAGAAAACAACTGATTACAAAACGAATCTTACACCATAGCGATTCCATTGAAATATTTTAAAAAGGTTCACAGTAGGTTCACTTCTAAGAAATGCAAGTTGTGACAGTCCCACCTTCCCCTAAGGCGAACCAAAGGGTTCGACGGACCGCCTGCCCAACTCTCGTTGGAACTACGGAGTCAAATCACAAAAACCCTACATAGCGCACAATCGAACCCCAAGAAAACAACCAATCGAAAACTACTAAGTCGAAAACATGATTTCTAAACCGTAAGGTACAATGGTACTTCGATTAAACGCCTCAATGGAAACGAAAATGAAAATGAAAACGCAAACGGAAAGCGGTCACATCACAATCTGGCTAAGATCTGGCCGGATTTCTGGCCTGATTCGAGGCAGTGAGCAACCCAAAATTTTCAAAATCCTCTACTAATCCAGCCAAATATCCGGCCAAGAACTGGCCGGATACACGGCCGGATTAGATGAACAGTTCCTGCCAGAAATTTTTCTTTCATTGTTCAAACGTCGCGCTCGTCCGCTCGTCCAATGGTTGCAAATAGTATCTCAACGAATCCAAAGATACCATCTCAAACGAATACACTTAATATACATGGTTAAACACTTATACACATACATTGAAAACTTTACAAATCAAAACGTGATACTTTATTAAAAGACAAATTAGGGTTTTGATGACAAAAGAGCTTATCAAGAGAACGTTTATACTAGCTCGACCCTTTCTTCAATATCACGGTCCAAAAGTGTTGTTCCTTGTAAGGAAAAATAAAGATAACTGGAAGGGGGTAAGCCTACGTTCAATGAGGTACCAAAATACAAGTAGTCACGAATCATGGCATTTCACTTTCAAGGCACATATAGCCAACATATCAGGAAATGAACAAACACCTCAAATGGAAAGGATACAAGTGGCTCTCAAGAGCCAAAATTTCTATTGTAGTACTTGATCCAAACTTGTGGACTCTCCGTCAACGTATATTGAATAAACATGTCCGTAGACCCCACTTTATACCAAATTTCGTCTACCAAACATTCCCCTTACTGGGGCCGAACATCTCAACAGTAACAGTGGGTGGTAATATTCGAGTATACCAGAAATTCAGGGTATACCTTAGCCCCAAGTCAAAGATTTTATCTCTGGTGGTGCTGGACAACACAACAAGCTAGCACAACGGTTATATTTTATCAGGGAGCCTCGGTTCAGGATTTTGTCCCTGATGGTGCTGGACAACACAACAAGCTAGCACAACAGCTATACCTTGCCAGAAAACCTCCAAACGACATCAGATCAAGCGCAGATAACGGATTCAAATTTACACAGTAATCAGTTACATAGGCAAGAGAACGAGTGTGATAAAGTACACTCTCGTCTCATTCAGAATAAACAAAGTTCACAGTCATTCCAATCACAGATTTCAAGCACAAATAAACCAATTTAAGCAACAAAGGAGGGAGTGGTATACTCACCATCAATGGCAACACTTCACTTTCCTTGATTCGTCCCCATGAACTCACTCGAGTCCTGTGATCACACATTATATTACAAGGCTAGTGATACCAAGCCCAAATGCATGAAGAAATGAAGGTTTCTAAGACTCCATGTCCTCTCATTCAAACCTTACTTCCACTCAACATCATACTAAAATGATTTACCAACTCCGAACTTAAAGTGGAAATTGAAAATAAGAACAATCGTAGAAAAATAGATTTTTTTTCAGTTTTGCACAACACTATTTGAAAAATCATATATCAAGATTCTTAAGTCCAAAATTGATAAAATTTATACCGTCAGAAAATAGACTCAAAGGGGTACAATTTCTCAGAAGACATATTTATAAAATTCAGACCACAAGTCAGTCAAATCTGAGCCTCAAATTGCTATTTCATCCAGTAAAAGACAGAACAGATATGCAATTTCAGTCAATTTTGAAAAATCACCATAAATCACACAGACAGAAACAGGGTCTGAAATTTTTATGGTTTATAGCCCTATGAATCTAGTTTCAAACACAACAAACAGAATTCAATTCCAACTTTTCTAAATCAAGTTATAATAGATTTCCCGAGACTGCACAGGAGTTCCTGTGAAAATTTTGACAGCACCTCCCCTTTATTTTTTCTTTACTTTTCCAACCACACATCAATACCAATCACTTCTCCATTCAACCACAATTGCACCCACAATTCACAAGCTATCAAACACCCTTGATTAGGGCCATAATACCCTTCATATCTCACCAAATGAGAGCTCCAAAATCAACCACAAACAAAGCCAAATTAGAAACCCTAAATTTGAAATTTTCAAACACAAGCTGGACATTTTTTTAGGTAAAATAACTTAGGACTTAAACATTAGATTTCTCACATGTCAAAGTTAGTAGATCATAGCCAACCATTAATCATCATATGAGGGCAGAAAAATCACCAATAAATCTGAAATTTACTATAACCCTACCTCAAACCATAAAATCTTCCACAAAGCAACATATTCAACAACTACAAGCCAATAATTTGCCATTAGTAAGAATAAAGAGAGATTCTTAAGCAAGATACCTTGAAATCTTAAGAAAGATGGTAGTTTAGACTTTTTCCTCCCAAATTTACTCCACAACTACCTTGGAAACTACCTTGACTAGCACTTTTATGGAGTGGTTTACAAAACTAATTGTTAGACTTCAAGATTTGAGCAAGAAATTGAAAGACAAGGTGAAGGCTTTCTCTCTTGTTTTTCTCCTCAAGAGGGCCTGCCAAGGGAAGCTTAAAATGGAAGAAAATTGGGTCAAAATTGGAATTTAGGAAAGTTAAATAAGTTTGGTCAAAATCCACCCTCCAATAGTGTAGAGACACTTGGCTCTTTAAAGTTCATTCTCATCCTTTGGTCTACCAATGATTCATTTTATCTAGCTAGTCTCTAATTATCTCCTACCACCTTGGGAAAAAAATAATATCCCTTTATGCAACGTTCACTCATTTGTCAAAATGTATCGTACTTAACATACTAGCGGGTTCTACATCCAATATACACTACTAATGTCACATAAACGAACTTATACTAGAAAAAATGATTTTTAAACTGTACTTACTTATAAAAATCTCTGAAAAATACTTATAAGAAAGTAAAGTAATGAAAATGCATTCGAAGAATTCAAATAAAATAATATAAAAGAAAGAAATTTTGCAAGTCCTCACACAAGTCTCGCTGAACATTTTTTTGTAGTACGAACTCCATGAAATTCAATAGAATTAATTAAACCACCAATATTAATTTTCATACTAAAAGTTGATTGGTGTAAAAAATGTTCACACATTTATAGAAGATTATCAAATTGAATGCATAATGTTTGTAAGTATTTGATTTTGAAATCAAATAAAATATGCAATTACATTTATTTCTATCAATATATCATTCATTTTCTAATATAAATTTCTATTATTATTTTAATATCTATCTTCCGCAAAAATACAATTCTTGAATGATCTACATATTTTGTCATACTTTGAACTATTGTTAGACAAATCTTAAATTTTAATTATGTTGGTATATATTTTTTTAACTTTTTTCAAATTTACCCTCTTTTTTAATTTCTTTTAATAACGTAAGTACCGTGCGCAGCACAGGTATTCACATTAGTACATACCTAAGCGGGAGGTAAATCATGATTTTAGACTGCAATCAAAGCAACCTAGTTTTCTAGTACGATAGATTACATTTAACGCTACAAGTTTCGGATCAGCCAACTCGTCAACATTACAATTAACAGCAATTCAACAGCTAATCAAGATTAAAAATATTCCACATTTGATGGGACAGGATACATAGATATTTTTCTTCTTATACACAATGTACGTAGGATAGTCATGTCCAATTGAAGTGGATTGAAAACCCTCCATTTGGACCAATTTAAACCACTCCATGAAGCGTTTGAATTGAGTTCCAGACCGAATGTTTTTAGTCAGAGGTCGAACTGAATTATATAATTGCTAATTAATGTGCTGGTCTTGACTTAATGCAGCTGCAATTAAGTGTGTAGAGGAAAAAAATTGTGAATCCAGACCAACATCAGGGAATACAATGATGTATAGTAGGCCAAAATTGAATTCTACTAGAATATTAGTGGTCTGGTTGCCTCTAAAAATCGGTCATAAGTGACAGTATCTGCATTTTGGTATTGAATTGTGTTAGGAAATTGGCTTAATTTCTTTTAGGTAAAATTCCTATTTTGTGTGGAAGTAACTAGTTTCCTAATTGGATTTAGTTACTTGAAGTAGTAGTCAAGTAAATTCCTATTTAGCTAGATACTATTTTCTACTCTATATGAGTTTAGGAAATAGTATTGATTTTCAATTGTTATTTGGTTTTTTCGGCAGTAATGTTCCCTATAAATAGGTGGGTTGGCATACTACAAAGATACACAAGAAAGGAGTGAGAGAGTTTTTAGTAGGTGAGAGGGTTATACAAGAGTTGGGGCTTGGGAATCAAGTTGTAATCTTGTGGTATTTTTCTCTCATAGTAAGAACAAGTTTTTCTCTCCGTGGATGTAGGCTTGGTGATTAAGCCGAACCACGTTAATTCTTGTGTGTTGTTCATCGTTCGTGTTAGATATTATTTTCTATTAAATTGTTGATCTTTTCTTTTTCAAATAATTAGCCTGATACCCCAACAAGTGGTATCAGAGCTCCGTTGGGATTTTGGTTAATTATTTGAAATTGAGTGGGTGGTGGTATACCATGGGGTTTGGAACTATACAGTTTCCAATTCAACCGTTTAATGGAACTACAAGTTTCACTCTTTGGCAAAGAAGAGTGAAGGATGTTCTAGTTCAACAAGGTTTGGCAAAAGCGTTGAATGGAAAGAACAAGAAGCCTGAGAGCATGAATGATGATGAGTTTGAAGAGTTGGACGCAAGGTGTGCGAGCACGATTCGGCTCTATGTGACGGACAACATCATAAATAATGTGATAGATGAGGAAGATTCTGCAGCAGACCTCTGAAAAAAATTGGAAAAACTTTATCTGGCTAAAAGCTTATCCAATAAGTTGCATCTAAAACGGCAACTTTATGCACTAAAGATGGTGGAGGGTGGCAGCCTCATGGATCACATGAATACGTTCAACGGAATTTTGGATCAACTCCAAAAGGTAGGCGTAGATATTGAGGAAGAAGATAAGGCCCTTTTACTTCTTACCTCAGTCTCTGATTCTTACGAAAGTGTCGTGACAACCCTGTTGTATGGGAAGGACACTTTAGAGTTCGAGAATGTGCAGTCTTCTTTGTTGGATCATGAAAAACAAAGGAAGGCAAACCAGGATGTGATACAAGAAGCTGCGTTAATTGCTCGAGGTGAGAATAAAAGAGGAAAACAATTTGACGGTGAATCTAAGGCAGGTGGTTCAAAGGCCAAGGGAAAGGGTGGAATCCAGTGCTTTGGTTGTCATGAGTTTGGCCATATCAAAAAATATTGCCCTCATCGAAGGAAAAATGATGAGAATGACTATGATAATGTTGCTGGATATGCATCGGGTGGAGATATTCTCACAATCTCCAAAGGTAATAATACTTCTTCTCGTGATGGTTGGATTTTAGATTCTGGATGTGTTTCACATGTTTGCTCCAGGTTAGACTATTTTGATACTCTCCAAAGAAAGAAGGCAGGTTTTATGTCCTTGGGTGATGGATCTACTTGTCAAGTCAAAGGTGTTGGAGTGGTGAAAATCAAAATATTGAATGGAGAGATTCGTTCTTTGGGTGGTGTGGCTTATGTCCCAAAATTACGAAGGAATCTAATTTCTTTGAGCCAGTTAGACTCCGAGGGTTACCATTTTTCCGCTGCAGGTGGAGTTTTAAAAATCACACATGGCGAGACGGTCTTGTTGATGGGGAAGAAGTATGGTAATCTGTACCATTTGAATACCTCAATGAATTGGGAGCGGCAGGGGATCCAAAAATGCTCTCAAATTACAAATGGTGGTGAGAGGAAAAATCCTGCTATGGGAGAGGGTGAATTGAGGCCCCTCTCGCGAGTCAACTAGATGTTGGACTCGGTTAGCTACACACGTTCATTTGCCGATTGAATCAATTGAAAACAAGACCGTATTGATTCAGGTGTGTAGCTAGGCACCAAGGTACTTGGTGGGAAAAGGCAAATGGAGTTTTTTGGATGGTTTGCTGTGTTTGCTAAAAGAAATTTTGCCAAGTTGGAGATTTGTTAGGAAATTGGCTTAATTTCTTTTAGGTAAAATTCCTATTTTGTGTGGAAGTAACTAGTTTCCTAATTGGATTTAGTTACTTGAAGTAGTAGTCAAGTAAATTCCTATTTAGCTAGATACTATTTTCTACTCTATATGAGTTTAGGAAATAGTATTGATTTCCAATTGTTATTTGGTTTTTTCGGCAGTAATGTTCCCTATAAATAGGTGGGTTGGCATACTACAAAGATACACAAGAAAGGAGTGAGAGAGTTCTTAGTAGGTGAGAGGGTTATACAAGAGTTGGGGCTTGGGAATCAAGTTGTAATCTTGTGGTATTTTTCTCTCATAGTAAGAACAAGTTTTTCTCTCCGTGGATGTAGGCTTGGTGATTAAGCCGAACCACGTTAATTCTTGTGTGTTGTTCATCGTTCGTGTTAGATATTATTTTCTATTAAATTGTTGATCTTTTCTTTTTCAAATAATTAGCCTGATACCCCAACAAATTGGTCTCCGGTCCAGTCCGTGTTTAAATGAGATAACTGGTCAAATTATATTATATAATAAATCCCCATTCACCACTGGATTAATAACGAGATTAATCCTTCATAAAATCACAGCAAATCTTTTCTGTTGCAGAACCATGTGATAAGAATCTTGTTAAAGCTTCTGATATCATGGCATGAGAACTTCAATTATATAATTTGGATTGGTTGAATTCTATTCCCATTTGTCGGCCAAACCCTTGCTAATTTCATCCTTCTTCAGTTGTTGATGTGAAATATTCAAATTTACGAACCCATAAAAGGGAAAAAAGAAAGACAAATATCGTGCGATGGAAACACGATCTCATAGTTGCTGATCGTATTAGTGGAAAATTTATCTGCAATTTCTGGCTGATGACCTTTTGTTTTCTTTTCTCTTGATTTATGACCTTGTTGAACACTGTGAAGAAGGAAATCAATTTTAACAAAAGAAAAAAGTTGAACTTAAAACTTAAAAGACCAGTACCATTGTAACATATAAATTGTAACTTCCACAGTTCTACTTGTTTATTCATTCTAGTCAAGATAAGAACACATGATTTCATTCCTTCAAATTCTCCATTGCCTGAATGACCACTGCAAACTTCTTCATGGGAGGCTGGAACTATTAATTAGTTACTATATATTGGTGCTTATAGTGGATGCCACTATTTAAACCACATTTTTCTGTTCATATCTCAATGCAAAAACTGTGCGAAATAATGACCGGGGCATTATTCAAATACAAAGCCAGAAAAAGGAAAGAAAAAAAATGCTGACATATGGTATGGTAGTATAAAAAAATTCTATAGGTTTTTCCTAGTTTCAAGAGAATGAAAGGATTAATCCATTGGATTTTAAAGATGTATATTTGACTATTGGGTCTTTTTAGTAAAGTAAAATAGTCTATCACCTTTTTTAAATTTAATTTTCTTTTTCAGAGTGAACCCATCTCTGATGCTTGACATAATGAATATCCACCCAGTCATCTCTGATTTTTTTTTTTACCTACTTCGTCGCATTCCCATTCCCAGATTCATTTTTCCGTCATTTACAACTCCATTCATACTCCAGAAATTTTAACGTTTGATCTGGGCATTTCATCTTCTCTTGTAATTCAATTTTCTTTTTCCATTTGCAAATTTTAACGCGTGAACTGGGAAATTTGACTTGGGTAGTTTTCACCATTTTTTAAGAAACTTTAAGTGATAGTGGAAGCTATTATTATAGCTGCGTTGAAAACTTAACTTCAGAAGTGGGCTTAGTGGGGTTGGCTAAAGATCCACTGCAAAAGCTTCCAAACTTTCTGCTCATTATCTTAACAAAAATTACTGATCAAGTATAAAACGCTTGCTAATTAATTACTCTTTTTGATTGGGCAAATTGGCTGCTAAGAAACTGAATTATTGATCATTGACTTAATGAGAGAATTAAAGAATGCAGTTCCTGTATTTTGGATTATAGTGCTCGGTATTACAGAAATTCCGTCCGCTATTGCGCCAACAGCAATTGACAATAATTGAAGTAAAAAGAAAAAATCTAGAAGCTCAAAAACTAGTGGTTGACTAGTACTATTGTGCTAGCTAGCAATACGTTTTCCATCCCAAGTAAATTCTATATCATATAATAAGTGTGTTTTTTTAGGAGGATTTTACTAGACAAGTTTTTTTTTTAAACAATTTTGTCTACTGTAGTCTCAAAAAACAATTCAAAATTTTTAAAATACACAACCAAAAACATAAAAAAAAAAACACCCACCAGAGAGTGGCAGCGGTGGGAGGCAATAGTGAGGAGGGAGGAGGAAGGAGATGAAGGAAAAACAAGAAAGAAAATAAAAAATAAAAAAGGAAAGTTTTTAATTTTTCCAAACACTAAAAATGCACAAGTTTTTCTACTACTTTTATTGTAAATTACAGTAAAATTTTATATAAACACTAAAAAAAAAAACACACTTTCCAAAAGGATTCACAACTTTTTTTTGCAATTTCATCTTATCAATTATAATATTTGAACATGTTAGAAAACAAATTAAATATAGACATGATGGACTAAGTAACTAATGATAGGCATGATGGGAAAAAAGACTATACAAGTTTGGAGAGCACTATTAAACTGGCTGGCTTTCTTCTTCCAGATCTTCGTTCAGATCATCAGAGGCACGTCGTCGCTGACTCAGGTCCTGTCTTACGTTGGCCTGCGCCACTCCTCACTTCTCTCTTCTTCATCGCCTCAGTTCAAGCCTTTAGTGATGGGTGAAGGTAGCACAAGTGAAGGAGGCGGCGGCAGGAATGCTCCAACAGAGCATTAGATATGGCGATTGATAATGGAAAGAGAAGAGAGGTTTGAGTTTTTTCCATCACTTTTATAGGTGACCCATTTTTGAGATTTTGCCCGTACAAGACCCGCGTGTTGACCCGATTGAGGAGTTCAGTCGTGGAATTAGAATTGGAATTCTTTGGTCCAGCCAAAGAATTGGAACCATGGAATTCGATCGATTTGGAATTGCAATTCGATTCTAATTCTACAGAAAAGATAGTATCCAAACACAAGAATTGAAATTGGATCTCCAATTCCAATTCTACACTCCAATTCTATGGGAACCAAACGTACCCTAAAGAAATTCTTAACCACGTAAAATCGTAACTCTATACATAAGTAGATTATATTCATTACCCAGCAAAGACACCATCTGCCCCGAAGACTTCAAAGTATGTCCATTTATTGCAAAAATTGATCATATTGATAAGTTTCATGCCCCTATCCCATATGTGGACCTGTGGCTAATTTTTCAGTTTTGACTTTTGCTGCTTCTTGCTAGAATTCAATTTTGGCTTTCTGCACCCGGCTCTGTTTCCTGCTGCATCATTGGTTTCTCCAAAGTCCGAAGCTCATATTCCCATGACGTTTTTGTGCTTCGTTACACCCTTTACCTGATTCTTATTGACTCTCTGTGCTTCATTATAATAATCAGTTGAATTGTTTTCTCTTTCCAAGATTAGCAAATGAAAATGCATGAGCAGGTCACCAGTTGTTCTTCACGTAATTCTGAATTTGCTTTAAAAGGGGTCATTCATCAATAATAGTCAAAGGATTCATACAACTTTTTAATAATATCTCGAATTTTAGAAAGCAAAAGCTTAGGTGCTCCATAGTCTAAGCTCTTTTGAACGTTCAATTAAGGAAAACACTCACCTTAACATTCAATTAGATCGCAAGAACCATTCTATTGGCTGCTAACTCAGTTTTGAATCATTTGAGTTTTATCATAACAAGAATATTGGACCATGTACAAGCGACAACTAACGAGTTGAGATCTATGTTTTCAGAACCGGACCGGATAGCGACTCGGCCAAGGTCAGAGGTCAGGGGTCAATGGGTTCGATCGGAGGTCGATAGGGGTCGAACCGGATGACGACATAAATAAAAATTATTTAAAAATTAAAATATTATATTTATAATATCTAATAATATATTGATATTAATAAAGGTATATTCATATATATTTGATGTTTCAAATATATTTAACAAGAAAATATAAAGAAATTAGAACAATTAAGTAGCAATTTATATTATTTAATAAATATTAACAAGTTTAGAATTAAAATTATGAGTTTAATTGAAAAATAACATCAAATTTTAGGACAATATTTATAAAGTATCAAATATTTGAGGTATATCGATAAGTTTTAACAATTTAGGGGGTCAAAACATAATATTATAAAGTTTGATTTTTTTAAAAAAAAAATTACTGTTGAACCGGAAAAACCGATTTTTTTCGGTCAAACCCGGTTTTTGACCTGCTTTGACCGGATTTTAAATTTCCGGTTTTTAAATAAGACTCGGACCGGCTACCTGGCCGGTTCCCGGTTCGACCGGTTCGACCGGGCGGTCCGGTCCGAGTTTCAAAACAGAGGTTGAGATGAGATCAAATCTTGTAAAATGAGAAATGGCCGGAGCTAAATCCCCAGATTTTACTCCGATATTTAAATCAAAAATTGTCGGGAGTTGTATTGAGTGAGTTAAATTACATACCTCTCAAGTGAGCAAGGTATTGATAGTTATGTTAGAGGAGATAGGCAGTGAAATGATGAGGTTTATTGGTAATCTAACCTCGTCGGATAAGACATGGCTGCGATGTCAGTAGTAGGACTGAATTATTGGGTGGTGGACTATCACATCAATCATATCAATTACCAGTCATATCATAGTGACGAGTCGAGACTTTTGATATTACGGATAGATGGGTCATTCCGAGGTGAGTTCTTGGCACAGAGATCCTCTTCTTGGCACAGAGCAATTGGACCGAGATATCCTCTGAGACAAGTTAATCGATATGTTTTCTTAGTCGAGATGACTGAGATATCCACAGACGACATCTTAATTAGCACTCCATATTACAAAAAATCCTGTGAAAAATCACTCCAGGTAAAGAATCACATGAAAGTACTAACTTTTAAAAAAATTATGACAGATTATCATACTTAATTATGATAAAACGTGGACACGTTTGTTATCAGTGTTCCGTTCTAGCCCATTTACTTTCTCATTTGCCTGCTAAAAATATCAAATGTTTGTCCATTTATTGCCATAATCGACTAGACGATTTCGTTCTCATGTCAGCTGGTCTAAATAATTATGAGAAGCGTTGGCTATTTTCTTTGAGCAGCATTTATCCTTGGCTTCTTGGAGCTTATAAGTTTTTGGCTTTTTGCACCTTGTTAATCTTCTCACGACTCTATTTGGTTTTTCCAATGTCCGTTTAGCTTATTAATCTTTTCTGTTTCTATTTATGACATTGTTGTCTTTCTTGTCTCCAGTAGACTAATACGTATTGGCTTCCCTCATGTGTGATAATGCACGTGTTTAAGAATTTTTGTACCAAGATTAGGCTTGGAAACACAAGGGGTGATGAATTTGTTTGTTTTAACTTTTCTAGAGTTGCTCAAGTAAAGGGATTCGTGAAAATTACCAAACGAATTGATAAGATTACTAAAATGTTTTAGTGGAATTTGAGTGAATTGCACGATATAGACACTGTCACAATATACGGCACCATGATAATAAGTATATGCATAAACCACAATAAATTGTGACACTTTTTGAACTTTGCATTCCAAAATTAGATTATTACATCTAAATTCAAATTGAATAGTCGTCAATTATATGGTGCCATTGATACGACAATTGTAGGGATCTTAATCCCAAAAAAAAAAAAAAACTGTTGTCTCAGTATCTTTTGATAATGAGTTCATTTTTATTTACAATAACTTAAAAAAGGTATTATGTTAAAATTAAGGAGATCCCATCAAAGATTTAACTTCACAAAAGTTAAAATCGGCTTATATAGTTGACCTTAAGCTAACAGGTGGAGATTCATCATTCAAGTAGACAAATAGATAAAAGAAACCAGTACAATACATGACAAGTAGAGATTCAATTGTAAGCATGATAACTTTCAAGGACCTATTAGTAAAATTTTTTCTTTTGTCCATGCCAGCCAGAGCTCCTCATCAAATATGTAGCAAGCTCTACCCAATTTATATATTTTCCTAGCAGACAATACATAAGATAAGCTGACAGGCTTCTTGTGGCTCTTGCCACTTGCAATTATTTAGCTTTTTCGGTCCCAGAAATCCATATCATTCCATCATCAGCTCTGCCACCATGTCATACTAATCCCTCAATTCTGCACCGTACACTAATATTTGACAGTTCGAAGAAAATCAGGACAACCATGGGAGCAACATTTTGGAACTTGGCTGTGCTGATGATTCTTGTTGCAGTATCAATCTTCTTGAAACCAGCAACTTCAGACCCGCAAATCAATTTACTGAATCGAGGGTGCAGTCAGTATAATGCTACGAATACTAGGAACTTCTTCAACAATCTCAATGCCACCTTTGCTGATCTCAGAAACCAGTTATCCCAACAGAACAAGCTCTTTGCTACAGCACAGCAGTCCAGGTCATCTGACCCCGTTTATGCCATGGTTCAGTGCAGGGATTATGTTTCCTCGGCAGATTGTGTTGCCTGTTTCAATGCTGCAGTAGCCCAGATTCGGAATTGTTCTGCTGCAAATGGCGCTCGTGTCATATATGATGGCTGCTTCCTCAGGTACGTAATCCTTTTCTTGTTCAATTTATGTTTTGGGGGGAGATGGTGACGATGGAACTCTTGTTTTGTTCTAAGAGAGAAATAAATTAGCTCTATTAAACTGGAGATTTTTCCGCAAAATGATTTTTCAGCCACTTTCTTTAATTATCTTTTTATCTCGTAAACGCTTTTATGTGAAAAAAAGGCGAAAGTCCTATGTTTCAAAACCATTTCTTAGAAGCGATACAGGAGCCCGGCTGAAAAATTTTGCTAAAAAATTAGGTGCAATATTAATGGATAGACTCCTTTAAATTTACAGATTTTCTTTTGAGTGTAGATTAAGACAGAAGAACATGAACAACCAAAAAAAAAAAAAAGAATTTAAGAGCAGAAATTAGGTGGAAGATGGTCTGAAATTATATTGATTAGGAGTTGGTTAGAAGTGATATTGTTGTTTGCACAAAATGATAGTTAATTTAGATTCCTCATCATGTGCGTGCGTTATACTTGGCTGCTATTCTGTAATATCTGCGTCGTACAATGATGGTGGGGTTGTTAGCTATCCTTAATAGTTGCTTCACTTATTGGAGCACTAAGTTTTAACTTCCACTTTCTTGTGGCTTGGTTTTTTGAAGATAACTTTGCCCGTGTGGAGCAGTAAGTTGACTTTCATGCGTCACTACTGGTTTTTGCAAATTATCCACGATGAATGAAGGAAAAAAATGGGATTATGGAATGTAAAAGTGAAATATGTTTGTGAATTTATACTTTATATTTGTTATGGCAGCTCAACCTCGATTTTTATGATGTGGAAAAGATTATGACAAAAGTAAGTTCCATCATTTTAAGAAATTTTGATGAGCCAAATCACTAAAACTTGCAGTTATACTTGATATGATAACCTGTTCTGTTCCAATTTTTTATTTTTCTTTTAGGATTATTCATTGATCAAATATGATGTGAACTTTCTTTTTGTAAAGGTACGAAAGCAACAACTTCTATGATCAGAATACTCTTCCAGGAAACGTTCAGATATGCAGCAATCGAACTGCATCACAGGCAACCATATTCGGAGCAGAGGCACAAGCCCTGCTGAAGGATCTTCAACTTGCAACGCCGAGGATTAATGGTTACTTTGCAGCATCTAAGAGGCAAGTGAGTCCTGATGTTAGCGTTTATGGGGTGGCACAGTGTGCTCAAACAATCAGCGAAAGTGGTTGTGAAGATTGCTTGACTGTGGCGTACGGCAACATACAGGGCTGTTTACCCAATGCAGATGGCAGAGCGATTGATGCAGGCTGTTTTCTTAGGTACTCACAGACTTCCTTTTTCCCAGATAACCAGACAACCAATATCACACCTTTCCTTCGAGGCGGTAAGATATCTTTTGTCCTTCGTGTATGTCCTTCAGGATTTCTTAATTGAACATTTTCTACTTTTTAACTTTTTGACAAACAATACGTTTTTATGAAAATGGAGATTTTCTGTCCTTTTCTCTTTCTTGTAATCAAAATGTTAAATCGCAGTCTTCAATTCACTCCCTTATCTGCTACCTTAAGATAGTGAATCACTGTAAGAAAAAAAGAAGCCGGCAGTTCATTTTTTACGTGTCCTCAATATGTACCATAGATGCTTTATTACAATTTTATTTGCATTGAAAACTTCTGTGAAATTGGTGAGATACTGATGTTGCAACCTTGCAGGAAAATCAAGCAAGAAGAAGGCTATCATCGGTGGAGTGGTTGGAGGTGCAGGCCTTCTTATGGTTGCACTTGCTTTGTATTTATGGTATCGATTGCACAGAAAACCGAAGGCAGCTCAAAAAGGTGTTCTGGTTAGAATTGCAAGATATTCACATGTACCTGTGGGCTTTATGTTGTAGCTTTTGTTTGAACCACCATCTTTAGAACAACATTCATCCAGGCGGTTCTTTTTTGAATTAGTCATCTTCCAAATGCTTTTAGCAGACAATACTGGCAATTACTAGATAAGAAGTTGCTATAAAGATATGGCATTTTAATATCATCTTGTATTTTGTTCTTTGTTATAACTTAGTAATTTGACATATTACCTGATCTACCAGGTAACATATTGGGTGCAACTGAGCTGCAAGGTCCTGTAACATACAATTTTAATGTTCTTAAAACTGCAACAAACAATTTTAGCGAAGAATCTAAGCTCGGAGAAGGAGGTTTTGGTGAGGTCTACAAGGTATAGTATGTATGCAGCTTCTGTTTACTAGAAAATTCATCAGACCATTATCAATTAGGATGATCTAACTGAGGATTGATTAAATTTACTACCAAGGTCGCTAACTTTGACTTGTTCTACGTTATAAACTTCATCATTTGATCTTCTCACCATTTGTCATAAATTGTTCACCACTTCCTTAATTACTAGTAAATTAATGCAGAGATTTTCCTTTTTTTGTCTTCATACCACTTCAGGGTGCTCTGAAAAATGGAACTATTGTTGCTGTCAAAAAGCTAAACATAACTTCTGGTAGAGCAAAGGCAAATTTCGAGAGTGAAGCTAAGCTTATTAGTAATGTTCATCACCGAAACCTCATTCGCTTACTTGGATGTGCTAGCAAAGGACCAGAGCTACTCCTTGTTCATGAATACATGGCAAACGGAAGCCTGGACAGATACTTATATGGTAAACCTTATCTCTGCTTTCTAAAAGATGATGGCATGGTTGATTAATTAGAGCTTCAACATATACTTCTCTTTTACACCATCAGAAAGTAAAATTCAGAAGGAGCCAGAAGCCAGTAGATAAACTCCTAATTGAGAATTTCTCTTTCTTAGAGCTTGATCAAAAGGTGCCTCGGTTCAAGAATAATAATCAGAAGTTGGTTATTCTCTCAAATATTGTCTTTTTATTGGAAATGTAAAAAATAGTCATTGATTTTAACAGTTATGCAGAAGTATGGAAGTCTGACTTCTAAGAAGTTGACTTCAATTACCTAAAATCAAAACACATATTTCTTCTATACTTCACCAAAATTCATGTCTCAGCCTGCTCCCTCAACCTTTTGATGATGCTCCTCTCATATTTTTCTCCTTCATATAAATCTTTTGATTGAGTTCCATCATTATCATATGTGCTCAAGTCAAGGGTTGTCGATCCAATACTACAATGAATGTGATCATTACAAAATGTATTGACAGTTTCTTTTTCTGATTCTTCACACAGGTGATAAAAAGGGGTATCTCAACTGGAAGCAACGTTTTGATATAATATTTGGAACAGCTAGAGGTCTAGCCTATCTACATGACCAATACCATGTTTCTATTATTCATCGAGATATAAAGCCCAGCAATATCCTCCTGGATGATGATTTTCAGCCAAAAATTTGTGATTTTGGATTGGCAAGGCTTATGCCTGAAGATCGGAGTCATTTGAGCACTAAATTTGCCGGTACCTTGTATGTCAAACAAATTGTTCACTCCTACTTTAATTTCGTTAAAAAGGCTGATCATGCATGTGGTCTAATCGGCTGAAGCCTTTTGATGTGTCTCTGTGTAGTAGCTTTTAATACTTGCTATATCTGCTATTCCTGAGTTTAGAAAATAGTGATGTCCAAAAACTCTGTGATTTCTTGGCCTCAGATTAGTTTCTCTTAATTTCATTTCATTTAGAGGTCTACTTTTCTAATCAGAACATGATTATGAACCAAGTAATATCCCATAGATAGTGATTTTCACTTTGTAGTGTTCCACTATGAGCACAAATAGAAGTCTGAAAAGTTTGTATTAAGTTAACTCTGGATCATATAGCTTGAAGTCATTAATTCTTCCTGATATGAGGAACTATAATGCAACAGGGGCTACACAGCACCAGAATATGCAATTCATGGACATCTTTCTGAGAAAGTTGATACTTACAGCTTTGGTGTAGTCGTCCTTGAAATAATCAGTGGCAGACGGAGCAGCGACATGACCATTGAGCCAGTCAGTGAGTATCTTCTTGAACAGGTAAATTTCTACTCCTGATTAATCAGTTAACCGGTCAATTTGCTTTGTTTCTTCAACCTGGTCCTTCTCATTCACTATTTCCTTTGCCTGCTTTTCAATGTCACTTTTACGATAGGCATGGAAGCTTTATGAAAATGACATGCATTTAAAGTTGGTGGATGCGACTCTGGACCCCAACGATTACAGAACCGAAGATATGAAGAAAATCCTAGAAATTGCTTTGATATGCACTCAGTCACAACCTTCTGATAGGCCAACCATGTCTGAGGTAGTTGTCATGCTTTCAAGCGAGGGCTCATCAGCGCAGCAACGCCCCATTAGGACTGCAGTGATCGGTTCTGAAAGGAGGTTCAGAAACATATCTGAATCTACTGAGACTACATCATCAAACTCTAATGCCACTGCCTCTTTTACTGATTTCACTGGCCGTTAGCTTGTTCATCTTCAGAGTGCAGTAATTTCACTTACTTTTTGATATTCATCTCACATAAGGATCTGAAATCCAAGCAACTACTAGATGTCGCAATTATGTACATAGAGGAGATTATATAATCATATGAAATGTGAATTCAGAAGCAAATGATAGCTCGAAATGTCTTGGCCACGTCGTATCTGGTTGCTAGTGCTAGTGATTTAGTTAAGCAGTTCTCCGACCATTTCACATTTTGAGTTCTGTTTCACTTCTCTCTTCTCTTGACATACTTTCCATTGTAATCTTACATTTCTCCCGAGCTCTACCTGCCATTTGTTTTGGGTAGTTTCACTCAGAGCCTAATATAGTAATGACCAAACAAATTCTCAGATTAGCACATCGCATGTCTTTATCTTGTCGCTTCCCTGTTGCTTTCTAATACGTGTTTTTGGTCCTTGGTAGTGGGAAATTGAGAAATGTATAGCCTACCAATTGAAATGGTAGAGGTATGGATAGATTCCTGACAAGTGACCTTCCATTGATCTACCTGCTAAAATAGTAAATGCAACCAGTATAACAGTTCATAACTTCTGATCCTCATTAACAATCCTACGGCAACCTTTGCACAGCAAAATGAAGTATATAACCGATACCTAACATTTTGCTACAGGATAGTAGGCAAGGTCCTTGCATCCTGTCTATGCCATGTTTCCTGTTAGAAATTCTGCGTCCACAAGGAGCACCACGAACTATTTTTCTTTGCCTACTCGAGAAAGTGCGGAGCTAACTGCTAATGGGAATGGTACTGGTGTCAATGGCACTCTCCTTGATGTAATTCTATGATAGATATCGTCTTCTTCCTGTTTTCCAACTTAATTTTCCAAAGCATTCAGTCACCAAAGAATTGGTCATAAGAAACACATTCATACTTTTTACTGTTCTGTTGAAGTGTATATGATTTGGAACAGACAAGAAGCTGATTGCGAAGACTAGATATTCAGAGAGGAATGTAATTTCTTAGTACTCGAACACTACTAGTAGTTAGAGCACTGGAGTTGCAGGCATGTTCCACCATTTGTGATTAAAATCACAGCAACATCGTTTCCATGGGAGAATATACTAGTTGACATTTATATACACTGTCAAAACATCAGAAGTTATAGTCTGACAGTTTAATAGATTTCACTGCCATAACTATGGCTGTTCTCCATTAAACAAGAGTAGTTTCAACGTTTCATATGCAAGTAGCTTTTTGTTTATATGTTCTTTTTTGGTTCGCAATAACTCAAGTCCATCATGTCAAAACTTATTAGATCACATCAAAGATTCAAGCAGCAACTTACTATCTTCAAAACAATCAAGTAGAATCAACTGATAATTGATGTTGACCTAGAAAGAACAGGCTCACTAGAGAAGAAAACCATTTAAACTTTTCTAAACGTAAATAATAACTCTCCGAATATATTGAATGTTGACAATTACTAAGGTGGCTATTGAGATTTAAAAATTTTTAGGGGAATACTTTTAATTTTGATAAAACTCGTTGACCTATCATTACTTTTCCCTACAATGGTCTTACATGAATTCAGTTTTCGCTCCATGCCCGAAAAGAATCTTTTTTTTTCTCAACAATGTATTTGTCATCTAATCAAATGGCAAAATTCAGACAATCTAGTTCCAACTTTTGTGTACAATTACGATGATTACTGGAATACATTGTGCATGATTTTGATATATGAAATATATATGGAAAATATTAATGGCACACCTGATCCTTTGATCATATAAATCATACCCCTATCTTCCATTGAATTTACAACCATTCGTTTTATGAAATTGTAATTTGCGTGAACAATCGAGGCATTTGTTAAAATTAAGATGTAGTGGAGAGAGAATAATAATGTAATGGTGAGAAGTTCTCTCTGATTCTCCGGATTCAATGGAGAGGAGCAGGAGCCTGCTCCGTTCTTTTGGTTGTTGCCATAATGCGATTAGCTTTGACCATCTCATTTTTCCCTTTCCTGAATTCCACACCATCCCACCATCAGCTTGGCAACCATGGCAAATTGATCCTCAAGTCTGCAGACTGCAAAAAGATCAGCACAACCATGGGGACAACCTTTTGGAACTTGGGAGTGCTGATCATTGTCATTGTTGCATCAATCCTGAAACCAGTAATTTCAGACCCACAAACCAATTTGCTAAACAGAGGATGCAGTCAGTACAATGCTACAAATTTTAGGGACTTCCATAACAATCGAAATGCCACCTTTAATGATCTCAGGAACCAGTTATCCCTGCAAAACAAGCACTTTGCTACGGCACAGCAGTCCAGGTCACCTGACCCCGTTTATGCCATGGTTCAGTGCAGAAACTACCTCTCCACAGCTGATTGTGTTTCCTGTTTTGATGCTGCAGTGGCCAAGGCTGTGAAATGCAAAGATGCAAATGGCGGTCGTGTTGTGTATGATGGCTGCTTCCTCAGGTAGTCCTGTTTAATCTTTTTAAAAGGGGAAAAGTTGGAAGAAAAGAACTAGAGAGATTGTATTTGTACGTGAGGATAGGACAAACAGAAACAGACTCAATTTGGTTGGTGATTTTGTTATATGTTTTTTGGAGGAAATGGAGGCTTTCACTGTCAGATCTCAATGTGCATCAGCTGAATATTTGGAAACTTTCTTGTTTTGCAAGGTACGAGAGCAACACCTTCTATGATCAGAGTACACTTCCAGGAAATGTGGAGATATGCAGCACTCAGACTGGATCTCGAGAAAATGAATTTGGAGCACAGGCACAAGCCCTGTTGAAGGATCTTCAACTTGCAACGCCTAGGATTACTGGTTACTTTGCGGCATCTAAGAGGGAAGTGAGTCCAGGTGGTCGCACAGTTTATGGGGTGGCACAATGTGCTGAAACAATCAGCCAAAGTGGTTGTGAAGATTGCTTGACTGTGGCATTTAACAATATACAGGGCTGTTTACCCAATGCAGATGGAAGGGCTGTTGATGTCGCCTGCTTTCTTAGGTATTCAGAGACTTCATTTTTCCCTGATAACCAGACAATCGATATCACGCCCTTTCTACGAGGACGTAAGATATCTTATCTCCCTAACATACGTCCTTGAGGATACATTTATACAGCTAATTACCTTTTCATAGTATTATCTTTTGGTGTACTGAAGAATATGCCATTTACTTGCAAATTCTTGATCGAACTTTCTCTGCTCTTACCGTCTTCACAAACAACCTTTTGATGAAAACAGGGACTTGTATGTCCTCTTCTTACTATTTATTGAAATGCTAATTCCATTGTATAATCATACTCATCTGCTTACTTCAGACAGGGAGACATTCTGACATAAATAGGCTTTTGGTTCATCCCTTGCACGTATTCCTCCCGGAGATGCTGTAGCACAGCTTTTATCTCAACTTAAAAAACTCCCTCTAATTGGTGACATGTAAATTTGCATTCTTGCAGGAGGTTTAAGCAAGAAGAAAGTTATTATCATTGGAGTGGCTGCCGCAGGTGGTGGCCTTCTTATTATTATTGCACTTGCTTTTATTCTATGGTGTCGGTTGCACAGAAAGCCAGAGGCGCCTCAAAAAGGTATTTTGGTTCTATTTGCAAGATAGCCAATGTAGACTGAACCACCAGGTCTAGAACAGCATTCTTCCCTCTGTTCCTTTATGAATTACTCGTTTTCATATCAGTCCTTGCACTGCTTTAGATAAGAAGTTGCTAACAAGATTTTTGGCATTTCAACATCATTTTTTTCCCTTAATCTTGTGTTAACCGTAAGGTAATAATTTGATATATTACCTTATCCACCAGGTAACATATTCGGTGCAACTGAACTGCAGGGTCCTGTAGCTTATGATTTTAAAGTTCTGAAAACTGCAACAAGAGATTTTAGCAAGGAATGCAAGCTTGGAGGAGGAGGTTTTGGAGAGGTTTTCAAGGTATAGTAATGTATGCAGCTTCTTTTTAACCGGTAATAAAGAATTCAATAGACCATTATCAATTATGATGATCTTCTTCAGAAGAGATTGCTTTTACCACCATGGTCGCTTCCCTTGACTTGTTCCATATTTCAAAGTTACTTCATCTTCTTAGCAATTTTTATAAAATTTAATTGCTTGCTTCACTGCCAGTGGTTCAATGTAGATATTTTCCTATTTTTGTCTTCATTACACTTCAGGGTACTCTGAATAATGGAAATATAGTTGCTGTCAAGAAGCTAAAAGCAACTGCTAGTAGACCAAAGGAAGAGGTTGAAAGTGAAATCAGAGTTATTGGTAATGTTCATCACCGAAATCTCATTCGCTTACTTGGATGCTCTACAAAAGGAGCAGAGCTACTCCTTGTGTACGAATACATGGCGAATGGAAGCCTGGATAAATTCTTATATGGTAAATCTTAACTCTGCATTTTTAAAGATGATGACACGATTGATTGATATGAGCTCGACCAAATACTTTTCTGTGACACTATCAGAAGATTCGGAAGGAGCTAGTAGATATCAGTACAGAGAGCTTGATTGAAAGCAAGCTCAGTTCAAAGAATGATGAGCAGAAGTTATCGCATAAAGTTCATATATCTACCTTAAGAACCCAGTTTTGCCCTGCTACATCAGAATGCAACCTTAGAAAACAGAGAGACAAATAAAGCAACTAGCAAGGAAGTTTTAATAATCAAGAGAATCGCTTCATCATACTTCCTATCAGGGTTTTAATCTACCATTACAATTCCTTTAGCATTTTGCTTCTTTATCTAAATCTTGTTTGGGTTTCATCATTTGCATACGTGCTTGAGTGAAGTATAATGCAATATATGGGTTAGTTTTCCTGATATATCTCTGAATGTGACAATGAATACGTGTATTAAACTTTCTTTCTTCTTCTTCTTCTTTTTTTTAACTGTTCACAGGTGATAAAAGAGGATATCTTAATTGGAAGCAACGGTTCGACATTGTGTTTGGAACAGCTAGGTGTCTTGCCTATCTGCATGAACAATACCATTTTTCTCTCATTCATCGAGATGTTAAGTCCAGCAACATTCTACTGGATAATTATTTTCAGCCAAAAATTTCTGATTTTGGAATGGCAGCACTTATGCCCGAAGATCGGAGCCATCTGAGCAGCTTTTCTGGTAACTTGTATGTCAAACTTCACTCCTACTTTTCATTTCATAAAAATAACAGCTCACCAGAGACATGGTTGATTAAGATGAAGCCTTTTTATGTATCTTTTGCAGTGGTTGTTTGTACATCCTACAATTTATATCCCTAAACCAAATGAAACGGATAGTGATGTCCAGGAACTCTGCATTTCTTGGCCTCGGATTTGTGTCTCAGTTTCATTTATTTTAGATGTCCAGTCTTCTAATCGAAACATGATCTGGCACCAACTGAAATCCCGTAGATAGTCATTTGCACCCTTTACTGTTCCATTAAGAGTATAAATGCGGGTTTGAAAAATAAACGAATTATGTCGTTGTCTTTCTGAGATGAGGAATTTAATGCAACAGGGGCTACATAGCACCAGAATATGCAATTCATGGACAGCTTTCTGAGAAAGTTGATGTTTACAGCTTTGGTGTTGTCGTTCTTGAAACAATCAGTGGCAGAAGTAGCAACTACAAAACAGTTGAGCCAGGCCGTGACAATCTTCTTGAACAGGTAACTTTCATTTGGCAACGTTAAACAGCTAACTGTCAGTTCACTTTGTTTCTTCAACCAGGTACATCTCATTCAGAAATTCTTTTGCGTGGACCTTTCCATCGCTTACTTTTATTACAGGCATGGAAGCAGTATGAGAGTGACATGCATTTGGCATTCGTGGATGAGACTTTGGACCCTAACGATTGCAAGACAGACGATGTAAAGAAACTCCTGGAAATTGCTTTGCTATGCACTCAATCACAACCTTCTCGAAGGCCCACCATGTCTGAGGTAGTTGTCATGCTTTCAAGCGATCGTTCATGGGCGCAGCAACGCCCCTTAAGGACTACAGTTATCTGATCAGATGGGAGATTTTCGGCGAATCTACAGAAATTGCATCATCAAACTCCACTGCCACAGCCTCTATTACATGGTTGCCAGGCCATTTTCTCGTATTCAAAATGCAGCATTTTCACTTATTTTCTTGTATTTCACGCATATAAACATCTGAAATCCAAGAAATCTCATGAAATGCTAGAATTATGTGTACAGAAGAGCTAGAACAAGGAATCTAATAATAGCTTCAGACGCCGTACCTATATCTGAACTGGTTTAAGACCATCAAGATCTATGGATTTCATTACTGCATTCTGCACCAGCTGAGATTGTTCTACTAGTTTCCAGCCATTTGGAAATGTTTTTGTTCTTTGGTAATCTCACCAATTCTTGAACTATCAATCACTCATGGAAATGAAGGAGCCACTTGAGCTTCCTGAGGTTTCACCTTCCATCCAACTTGGAGAGCCTGAAACTTGACACCGGATGCGAAGCTAAGTGCAGCAGTATTCTCTTCAAAAGGGATTACGAAGTCTTTGACATGAAGAGTTGCTTGGTTGCAGTACAGATAAACCCACTTTTTTCTCCGAAAGCAAGGAACGGTGAAATGTACCCGGAATATTATATCCAGCTGAATTTAAGGCAATTGCAAAGTAGAGAACTTAAATTCTTTTGGCAGTTTTAGTCAACAATATACCACCGTCAATGCAGTCCCAACCCGTATCTCCCAATGCACCAAGTCCATTTAAGTTGCTTTTTCCTCCTACTGAAATCCTAGAGCTTGTATAATGACCTATGGACATTGAAACCTAAGAAATGCAAATGAAGAATGCTAAAGGGAATAGAAATCAACTTCGAGAAATAGCAACAACAAAATTCAGTGTTATTAATTGCTATTTACTCATGATAACTTTATGTGCAATTAAAAGAAAAACAGAAAGCTTGTACTATGAACTGCAAAGTTTAATAAATCATGTTCTCAAGTCTATCCAACTGCCAGTTTATTAGACACAACCACTTAAAAAGCAGAGAAATATTAGTGCTCTTGCAAAGAGGGAATGATCACTAGGCAGATAGAAATTCACTGTGCCTGCAAGTAAGCTGAAATGAAAAGCAACTAGGGAACTTAAACCAGCACCAGCTAGTATCATAGTTCTTTCCTCCCATTCAAATTTCAAGGCGAGCCTGTCAATATGCATTAGTGTTAGCAAAGGAAGAAAGAGCAATTACAAAAATCTTCTACCTATAGACAATAGCAATTGACGAGCTCTAGACAAATTCACATTCAAAGGCAAGTCCCTTCTATATATTCAGGCTGAATTATAATTCCAATACTCAGGATTGAGAAACAACAGAAAGCAAATAAAAGGAATTTCTTATGCAATACTAGTAACTGGGAAATTTTCTGCTAACAAGATAAAAAGCACCCAAACTTGGAGAAAGGAAAGATCAGATCAACATATTACAAGATTCTATTCTACACGCAAGTAATAACTCCTCACTCAGGGAGACAATTCACTCCATCATGCCATCATCATCAACTTCCACGTCACTTAATTCAAGATCAGCAAGCAACTCTTCTAATGGAACAGATGGGACTTCCTCCCCATCAGTCACTGATGCCATTTCTGATGGCTGGTATTCCTTATTCCGGTACAATGACATGTTAAACCTCAACTCAGGGTTTTCCTCCAGGTCCCTCAGGAACTGCTCATACTCTGAGTTCACCTTCTCTTCATGATCTCTGCCTTTAGCTGTGTTATCAACTTCCATATCAAGAGATTTAAGTTTCCATGCACGAGGCTTCCCACGCTTCTTTTGGCGCTTCTCCTCGTAGCTCTTTTTAATCAATACAACTTCAGGGAGGACAAGGCCTTTGTATTTGTCTAGTTCAATATCATTGCTATTGGCCGCATACAAGTCATAGCCAAGAGCATTGTCCCCAGGGCTCAAAAGGTGGCCTAGATGAGTTCTCACTGAGAAAATTGTGTCATTTTTCCCAAAATCTGATACTCGAGCTACTTGTGCATCAGCTAAAACATACCTTGAGCCACCAACCACAACTTCAGAAGAAACTGGCTCCACATCTAATACTATATACTCTACAAGCTGCCTGCTGGAAAGCAGAGACTTGAAAGATGCCCTCCAATACTGATCAGCGTCCAAGAAACAGTGCCTCAGAGTGAAGGGGTCCATTAAAGCAATGCTGTTACTAATTTTAGTGCAAATGACGAGTGGACCAAGATTACCCAAACTAACAGCAACCTTTGGAGGGAGACAGATCAGATCTTCACGGCAAATCGGGCATATTTCAACAGAGAAGGTATACTTGTAATTGTAATTATTGCTTTTGGGATCATGGGAAACCAGTTGTTTATCATTACGATACCTAACTGGTGCAACTTTACCCAAAAATTCCACAAACTTCACGGCATGACTCCGGTTGGAAAAGAAGAAATCTATCCCCTGATCCATCTGCTTAATTCTTATGCAACGTGCAGCAGCATCGTGCTTAAGAATTAGCTGCTCCAGGTAGAAAAAAGTCCTTCTGTGAGAAACATGCTGGCGTAGCTGCACTGCAGCCACCCACTGATCAGGGTTGGCCTGAACCCTCGTACAAGATTCACACATTTGTTCATGTACAACATACTCCACAACGTAAGACTGCTCAAGTATCGCTCGGTTTAGAACCTCTTTCTGAACCGTCAGCTTAACTTTGATCCTTTTGGAATGAGGCTCGGTCCAGATGAACTCAGCATGTACTAACCGGACCTTGTTCAGATTCTTCAACCTCTTTACACAAAACGTAAGCAGCTCTTTTGATTCCAACTGAGCCTTGATCCAAGTTCTAGGAGGCTGCAGATAGCTATCACATTCGGGGCAATGAACAATAACCACATGCTTCTGTAGACCTTCAGTGATATCCACCTCAGAGCGCAAGCATTTCGTACACATATTAGCTGGATTGGGCTGCATCAAGATTCCACATTTGCAGCACAAAACGCTACCAATAGTTTGATTTACAGTAAACATACCGGCTTCTTGCGCCATATCTACAAACAACAACCACTGTATAAGCAACAGAACTGCTGAAACCCAACAAACTATCGACATTACCAACGTTTAACCCCTTTTAGACCAACAACTGAGTATTCAAAATTTAGCTATCAATTCCCAAAGCCAATAAAAACAATTTGTTCAAACACCAGAAGATGAAAATTATCACAAAAAACCAACCACATAATTCCACAAAAGCTGGAATTTTTAATTTTTTTTTTTAAAGCTGGCTGGAATTTTTATGACCAATCAATTATATTCGTCTCCTTCTCTTCTTAAAGTAAACCGAGTTAATACAAACCTAAGCATACAAATTTGCATCCACTAATAGCTAAATGCCACCATTGGTTTTGTAAGTACACAACAAAATATCAGAAATTATCCAAAAAGAAAAAATGTAGGAAACAACATATAAGCGTCAAAGAAACAAGGGCCGAATCAGTATCTAGCAAACCTGATGTTCGAAGGCTCGGATTTAGAACAATCTTAGCGGCAGAGCAAGACTGAAATGGAGAAGAAGGCCAGGGATTGATATTTATGCAGACGCAGAACTGACAGAAGAATGATGAAATAGTTGGAGGCCCTCTTGTTTCTTCCTGAGGCGGCTTCTTCAGCGTTGGAGGTATAACTCTATGATACAAGGGGTGAGGTCACGCACAAAAAGCGTTCCAGCCGCAGCGTTTTGCCGACCTAAACGTGACTGTGAGCGGAATAATGACTTTCTCCTTTTCTCTTTCCTTTTTTTCCTTTTTTTTTTTTTGGATATTTAGAATAGGCAAATGGCCGTCAATAACCTACTTAAATTTTTTTCTTTTGGTCATTTACTTAGTCAAAATGGTCATTTAACTAATTAAAATACATATTTTGTGATTAAAAAATGTATGTTTTCATTAGTTGAATAATAATCAAAGCATAAGTTCTATTAGTTGAGTGACAAAAATATAGTATTTTCTTAATTAAATGATCATTTTAACTACATAAAAAGTTTAGTGCCCAAAATAGGAAATTCTAGTAATAGTTTAAACTATTTTTGCCATTTGTTGTAATATTATGTGCTATAATCTTGTATTTTGTTTCTCATTCAGTTACCAATTTCCCAAATTGTCAGTCACATAATCACGTGATTGACTAACTGACCAAAAAAAAAATCATGTGATAAACCAAAAGAAAATAGAAATTGTCCTCCATGAGGTAGTATTGACATTAGTCAAATAGTATTAAAATCTACATTGAATCCAAGAAATCCTTTACATAATTAATTGATTGTTCAAAAAGTTTGTAGAAAATATTTTTCTTCTTTTGAAGAGACACCTTCTAGCTATTTCCTTAAGAAATTAGATTGGCTTGCCTTTTAAAGATATCAGAATGGTTCTTTTTTTTTTTTCAAAAAAAAAAAATAGTTTGGTTCCCTTCAATCCAACCTCACACTAGGTTGGTTAGATATTATCACTCATAACAAGTTGCAATTTCTGACTGAGTGTACCCTCCAAAAAAAAATTTTTTTTTTTTTTTGTGACCAACTATCGGGCCTATTCGCCAATCTGTTTTAAGAATACGGCCTGTTACATTGGATGTATGATCGCTTACTGAACGCCAATGGCCCAATAGGCCTCGACTAAATAGTTGTTCACACGTCTTACTGAAGTGCCTTAACCCAATCACTCCAAACGGCGTAAGCTTATTAGGCCTTTGCTTAGAACGAAAAGTCTGTTGCAGCTTCACTATTTGACGGACTAGATTGTAGGATTTGAATTCAAAATCTCTCGCTAATTAAAAAATTATAAAATTGAGAGTAACTGCAAAACGGATACTTTTTGGGAAATCCGTGTATATAAATCTGCATGCAAATGCTAAAAGTAAATAGAATCTATGGAACTAGCCATGATTTCCAGAATTAAGACAAATAAATTGTGTTCTAAATTTTCATTCTAGTATATGGAATATACTCATTGTCTTGCAATGGCTTGCTTCATATGACGTTTTTGGAGATGATAGTGTATAATTAATTTTGATAGGTTGTACTAATTTATGAATCAATACATTAGTAATTTGCAAAATAAAGCACAGTCTGAGAACATAAGATACAAAAATGAAGTCATTACGTGTAATATGCATCAAAGTACAATATAGTTTACAAATTTGAGTACCTGTCATTAGGTCTATATAATATATGTGACATTTCAGTTTTTACTAGCTAGGGAAAATGTAAAGCCCTTTTTGATAATCCAGTTCAACACTTAAATTTAATAAAATCAGATCTTAACATATTCAGACCATTTGATAACCAAAAATTGAACATCTAAATTAAGTAAGTGGCACTAAATTTTTTAGGTAAAACTTATTTCCAAAATTAAGTGATAAGCTATTCACTTATCACTGAAATGTGATATGCACTCAAATATATTAAATTTAATACTTAACAATTCAATAACTTATTGGATTCAGACTTCAAACTTCAGTTTTATCAAATACACCCAAAATCTCAACCATTTGTTATAATTAAATCATATCAAGGAAAAAGCGCAAGGGCAAAAGAAAGAAAAAGAAAAAGGAATTCCCACTCAAGAAAATGTAAACAACACGTTCACTAATTTATTGGGTTTCTCGAATGGAAAATGGTTGCCCGGCCTCCAGCCCATTGTTGTCCAATAACCATTTGGGCTCCTACACAAGGCAGCAAAGTAGCTTTCATCGGGCTCCCTGTCTGTAAACCATAAAATCGTTGACGTATTAAATCAGGATGGAACTCAAAAGAGCTAAAAAGAAGCTGGATTATCACTTGTTGCTAGAAAATTGCTGAAGCTAGCTGATGCTCTTTTCATTAATGAAGCAAAAAAAAAAAAAAAAAAGAAATGAAAAAAATATTAAAAAAAAAGAAGAAAAAGCTAATGCTCTTTTGAGGAATAAAATAAATAAGTAGAAGCACCTCAAATTTGATATCCAATGCCAAAGGATGTTGTAGTATTCCTTATTTTTACAAACATCCCCCTACAAAGTGACATGAAGAACGAGGTGACAGAGGCCCCACAGCGGATGTTATATCAAAACCCCAATTTGATAAAAAAAACGAAAATTGGGTCCACTTTTAATAAGAACCCTACAAAAGAAAAAGGAATGAAAATGAGTAGTAAAATTGCAGGTACAACCGTGACAATGCATGGCCAATTTGACATCAACATTTAGTTTTCTTTTCTTGGGGAAAAATCAACATTTAGTTATTTACTTGAGTACCACAACACCACAAAGGCGCGCTTTAAATGCGGGTAGACAAATAGGGTCAGCGACTTTGTGTGTAGGACAATGTCAGCCCCCCACCTTTCTGTATCTCTCTCTCTCACCCAAACAAAGATGTGAAAGCTCATGCATATACCCCATACATCCACAGTCCTCTCTCCGTCCAATCTCCATCTCTATATCCGTAAGCCACATATGAGGTCATTTATGTTGCCAAATAGCAAAATTTATTTTGCATATGAACGAATTTTGAATCTGTAAAAAGTTTGATATTTTCTTAACTAATACTGTGCGGATTAATCTTAATTTAATGCATTGTTGGCGTGGAGATTTTTTTTTTTTTTAAACTTCTACAGATGTAAATGCATGTCACGTGTCCAAAAAATAAATTTTAAATTTGACTGAAAATTATGTGCCATGCATCTAATACGATTAATAATAAGGTTTTATACTACATAGAGTGAATTAAAGAAATTATTCTTTTGTTGTGTTACACTCAATATTTTTACTCACCGGCGAAAGTAAAGAGGAGAGGGAAAGGAATAGAAGGCGGGGATGGGCAGCCCTACCTCAAGATTTTACAATTTCTTATATGTTTTCTTCAAAGATTACATATTTTCGCTTAGAACCTCGTAGAAATTGGACTTTGCCCCCTTAAGATTTTAGAACTGATTTTACATCATCTTACAATATTAATTGTTTTCATTGAAAGATTAGCCTTAACCTCCCAAGCTTTTGATAAAAATGCAGGATTACGCCTCTTAAGTATACAACTTTACCAGTTTTGTTCCCCCAAATCTCAATTCTTGTTTCCACCAGTAATTTTATTCTTATAATGGTCATTTACATTTGCTTCCACAACCAAAAATTCTTTTAGCATGATCCCACCAAAAATCACTAAAGAATATCGGTCAAAAAGTTCTAAAGACAGTTAGTTACTGGCAACAATTTACAACGCCCTCCGGCAAAGAAGTCAAGAAATGAAAACGAAAAAGGAAATTCCTTTCCAGTCTATGCATGCATGCATGGAATTAATAATGCAGTGCATGGTATAGCTCCCTCTCATGCCTGTCTGTATCACCTAGGGCAGTGCATTGTCAATAAATACAGCTGCAGAGAAACCACAATTCTATTCTCTCATCATAGTGCCATCATAACCTTGTGATAGAACCCCTCTCTTGGCTTTTGTGTATCCAGAAAAAAGGTAAAGGTGGTAGAGAAAGCCTTTAGAAAAGGACTTTATTTCTTTCTTCATTGTGTGCTGTGTGTTGTGTGTGTGTCTGTTTTTTCTTACTTTCTTTTTTTTTGGGGCAGAGGAGGGAGGGGTTGGGGGGTTTGTAAGAACGAGAGAGAGAGAGAGAATTTTTTATTAGTGATATTTCACACACACACACACACACACATCTCTCTCATCCTTCAATCATAAAGCAATCGATTACAAAATGATTTACTCTCTTCTCTCACGTCCATCTTTTCTGTTCTGCCAAAAAAGTCCTGAATCCTTCTGCCCCCTTTCATTTATTACTCTCTTTTCGAGGAATGGGCCATCTAGGGTTAGACACCTTCTTTCTTTTTCTACTAACCCTGTCTCTCTCTCTCTCTCTTTCTCTTGTCAACTTCTTCGTTGGTACAACTTTGTTCCAAGTGTCAACGTATTATATGTGAATGTCGCAATAGACTTTTCTTCACCATTTGCCATTTGGTTGATTTGTTCACCGTTTTACCAGCCGGGGAAAGCTACATTTCTTGCATTCAAAATGCACACACAGTTTCAGCAAAGCATAAAATCAGTGGCAAGTAGCAATACAGTAGCAGTACTCAAAGGAAAGCCCCTCCCTCCATCGGCTCTGCTTTGATCAGCCCCGCTACAGAATTTGTAGCCTTATAGGATCATGCCATTGCATGATCTTCAAACGCTAGTCTTAGTAGTCTAGCTATGATAAACTAATAAAGTACTACAATGTAAGCATATGTTTGACTAGCTAGCTCAAACCCTCTAGCTAGTTGAGTTCACTACAATGGGATTGGGAAAGGGAAAGTGTGCTGGACTAGACCAAATTTTTTTGCCTCTGTCATTTCCCAGTAAATTGTCTCTCCTTTTGTGGTCCATCCGTGAATCACTACGTGAATGTAAGTTCATATTCCTTTGTTTTTCTGATCATGGATTATGTTCCGAAAGTATGTTGTCTACCACTTTAATTTTGTTTTTTTTTTTTTTGCAGCTTTAAAGGAAAAAGAAAAGAATTGGTCATCTTAGTCCCTATATATATATTATTGTACAACTCCTAAACTCTGCAAGGATGACAAACGAATTCAGCGTCTTTTGTGTTTCTAAATTGACTTTTTGATACATAGTAGCTTTTTTAAGTTGTTCATCCTCCTGGTCAAAGGGGTGTGGTAAAAAGGTAGATTCTAGTCAACAATTTCTTTTGTACCACAGGCAAACGAATGTATAGGTTGTTGGCCATTAATTATATATGCTTTTACCTGCACATGTATAGCTCTACTCTTTTTGTCAAGGAGTGGTGGTCTTCTACTCCCACTTAATTTACACTTAGATTTGACAGCAATCATGTTAGATTATCTCGTAAAAAAAAAAAAAAAAAGACACACATGCGAGTGAGGCATTAGCAAAGCAAATACTACTAATTTTCATGAGTTGGTATAAAATATTTCACACAATTAATCCATTTGCCAATTAATGTATCCCAATAATTAATTTGAATTTCTTCTTCAACTGAGCTATCTATTTATGAATGTTGTCCAAATTTGGCATTAATGTGGACTAAAAATAAATGAACAACAGCCTTCTAGAAAAGTGAATCCAGAGATGTACTGCGGGACAGATCGATTATATATATCGATCCCGGATGCATGCTTAAATAAAAGGTTTGCATGGACAAATCGTCCATGGATTAGGTGGTAGACCACTACTAAATAAAACCATTAGAAGGGGTTAATTACTGCATTCTTGTCTCTTTTGCAGTCAAACGAGAGCATTAACTAATTAGAAAGAACCACTGTCCCCATTCTGAAGAAATTTGTAAGCACTGCCCACAACTTTAATTACCTTGTTTCACTGTTCATTATACCCTAAATAAAAGGAATAGACAAAACCCTAAAGCTAAATTCATCTGATGATGGATATAGAGCCTTGAGAAATCATAATTAATGTGGTGATTCATTCATCAATTACAAAATGTATATTAAAAAAATTATATATATATATATATGATGATTGTATTCATCAAAACGTCACCCACAGAATAAGGCAAAAGCAAAGCTGCCCACAAGAAGAAGCCATTACATGGTATAAAGTCAAATTGAAATGATATAACGACTCAAAGTTTCTATAGTGGCTTCCAAACAAAGGACATTCTGTGCTGCACAGGTCATACCCCTTCGTCTTATGTAGTCATATTGTAACTTCACATGATGTATATTCTTTCTAATTTGTGTGGGACTTCTTTCTAGTAGAGTTGTACTGCCAACTAGTTTCGATACGGGGATGTTGACTTATAACCACCACAAATTCCTTCTTTTGGAGCAGAAGCCACAATCCTAAGCAACAAAAGACTTATCTTTTCTATATATATATATATATATAACCTTAGTTTATAAGTTCTAACAGACAACGGTAGTGTATACTAAGAAGGGGTGCTTAAAAAAATTAACACTTTAGACCCCAATTAACTAGTGCCTCTGAAACTCATTAGACAAACCTTTATACAGTATTAATTCCATGTTTGTTTTCAATGTTAATCTATCACAATAAGGAAACACACTATCTATTTGACATCCTTAACACTGTCTCTCTAAGGGTCCTTTTGACAAATTTAAAACCCGAATCTATTAAACTGTTGAATTATTAAGTATTAAAATCTTAACAACTCCTAAAATTTATTAAATTTAAGTGCTAAATTGACTTATCAAACAAGACTTAAGTTCCAATTCTATTAATGATAGTTGATAAATCAACCTTAAAATTATTCTCGATCTCTCCCTCTAGTGTTTGTATAAATGCTTTACTAGGAATAAGTGAGATTAATTTTTGAACGATTTTATCAATCAACCTATAAATTTGTTATGTTCTAGATTTATATAACCTTTCTTTAAACTTTTGTAGTATCATTTTACTTCTTGAATCTCTCCAAATATCCAATTTGTACCAATTACATTGTAAATGACATCCATCTTTACTCTTACTTCATTACACGAGAAAAAGACAGATATAAAAAATATATATATATATTCCTCCATGAAAAGAAAGAAAGAGAGGGGAACATATAAGGAGATGAATATAACTTTGCAGAAAGTGATTACCTTTGCTTTTACAAGCAATTGTGGCCACCTTTGATGAAAATGAAAGCATACACGTAATGTGTCATGAGCAAGGCAGCATATAACAGGGACCTTCCAAAAAAGCCCCCCTCGTATTTCGGGTATCACGAAAGCTGATTTGCTCATTACAAATTGTACAAGGCTAAGGAAGAAAGAATTACCACCACCACCAATATTCATATCGTACTTCACTTCTTCTGTGTCACTGCACATGCGACACAATCTTTTTTCGAATGAAATCAAACAACTCATTGATCAAAGGACAAGCAAAAGCAGTAATTCTACAGGAATTTGTTCTCACAATATATAAGTTACCTGAAGATAATTAATTACATCTTTACGTCCCTTCGAATTGTAAAGAACACACACATATAGATTTATTATTCAAGGAAAAATCCAGAGAACCTAAATAAGACTCATCGAGGGGACAACGAAGCATAGTTATAAGTTGTTAAGACGTGTCATTAGGAAATTATTATTCCAGTCATTAAGGAAATAAATGAAAATTACTTTTTTTGGATGATAAGTACATAATTAGATGGATGAAAGATTTCCTTCCCAAAAAGAAAAGAAAAAAAAAATGAAAATATGGGAATATAGAACTGCAAGCGTACATACGTTTCCCTGTGGAACTAGGGAAGGGGATACGAGGTGGGGTCAAAGCAATGAAGCATAAAGATAAATCTATTGAGGAAAAATGGATTGAGGGGAACAGCTGGTTGTGACCGTAAATGTTGGGGCTGGTCCCATTGAGAATGTTGCAGATATATATATATATATAGAGAGAGAGAGAGAGAGAGAGTGTGTGTGTGTGTGTGTGTGTGAAACTGTGAATAGTGAATACTTGATACTCAAGAGAGATGGGCAGAATCATCGGAGACTTTCAATCTCCAATATATTCTCCGAGTTTGTATACACTAAAACCCCATCAAGCCAAAGGTATAAAAACATCTTCCTTTCCAAATTGTCCATGCAACATATATCAAAATGTACCCACAACACAGCACATACGAAGTCTACGCCCCTTTTGGTTGTTTAGTTTATATGCTGTCTTAATTAAGAAAGACCATACTCCCAAAAGAGTTAAATAGGTCATGTGATGACATCTTTCTCTCACATGACTTCCCGGGAATCTAGCTATCTATTTTTCCTATTCTTTTCTTACCAATCTTGACATCAGATCAGCCTCTCGGCATCTGTCTGTCTTTGGGAGCCATTCCATTTCAACCATCATATATTTATCCTCACATTCCTTTTTCCCCATCAAATCCTCCATCAACTCATCACAACCGACTTTTCCCCTCAATATGTGTGAAATCATGAGCTCAAATAATTGCGTGTAAAGTTCCAAATCGATTAAGTAATCTCAAGTAATCAACAAATTATGTTTTCAACTTTTTTGACATTGGCCACCATCATTACTTCAATAATTGAACTAAAGCTTTCAGACATGTGGGAATAGAGGGCTGCCTAGTCCGTACTATGATGTTTTGACTGTCACATAACATTCAACCGCCCTTTTGCTGGCTTTTATATACTACTATTACCTTTTTTTTTTTTTTTAAGACTACTTTATAGTAATTAGGTAGTGAAATTCTTGGTAAACATATATTTTCCTTTTTCGTATTCTTTTATGGAAGTTGCTTTTCGGCCAATTTCTTGTTCCTACATCTCACATCAGGGAAATAGCGAAGTATTAGGATATAGCATATTCTTAGCCGTTGAAAATGGTGTCATCAACATGTACTGACTGATGTTGAAAGTAAATGAATATTCAAAGATGTAAAAATTAATGAAATCTATATACTTTTAAAAGTGACGAGAGTGATGATTAGTTTCCTGCATTATAGAAATTTACACTAAGTAAAACTTGTGCCATACATACATAGTTTTGGAGGTCATGCAACACAAAAAGAGATGAATGCTTTGTCTCGACTCCCAACAATGGTTTTCACATTCACAAACATCAAATCCCACCTCCTATTCCCAATCCAGTCATCTGACGTACGTTGGATGATTATCATGCATGCTAAAAATATGCTAATCTAGTATTGTAATTCCCTGCGGTACAACATATGGTCTACGACGCTAGATTAGCACATTCCAGCCTTAGGAAAAGTACTCTGCTTGTCCTCTCTTTTTAAGTTAATGGTTGTAGTTTATCTTTGCCATTCGAACATGATGTGAGAGAATTGATATCTGATTAACCTCCGTGCTCAAATTATCCTCCACCAAGGGCGACTATTCAGATCATTGATTTGTAAAGCTCAATGTACATAATGTATGTATATGCGCATGAATTTATACCAGGTGTAGTTTTCAAGAAAACTGCATGATCCCAATTCGAGTTTGATGATCTATTCTTGCTGCTGATTAACGTCGGCCCTGTCATACATATTTGTTCCATATAATTGGATTTTGTCCAGGAGTCCTTTGACATCTCCATGATCTCTCTCCATCGGTAGACAGCACTGGGCATGTTGATGGCATATTTGCATTGTAAACTGGAGAATTGAACAGTAAGAATGGGACCCTTGACACTCTTGGCCAACCAACACAGATGCAATATAATAATTCGACTAGACCTCGCTACCGCAGAATGAAATTGATATATCCTCTCTAATTCTTGAGATTGATAAAAACATTTCCTTTGATGCAATCTGTACCAATAAATTTGGCGTAATTAAACGGGAACATGAAAGTCCTTTTAAGACAACCATGGTTCCCGAAAGCTAAAGGTCATGGTTGAACTAAACGGCCTACATGCCCTTGTTGATAGTGGCATATGAGGTATCTTATGGTATTGGGAAATTTGGGATAGGTCACTCTCAGTACAGTTTCGTGCATTCTCCATGATTATTGATGCTAAATAAAGATGGATTAAGCAACTTATATATTAGGTAATGAGGGAATTCTGACAATATTATGCAATGAAAAAGCATCTCTCGTCTAAGATCTTGGATCCTCACCTATAATCTTATTCAATTTTATCTTTAGAATCAGCCAAAAAAAAAAAAAAAAAGCTTTTTAGTGTAATATTTTGATCTAAAATCCAAGATAAGTGCGTTTACAAACATATTCTACAAACAAAAAGGAGCAAAAGAAAAGAAAATAGAATAGCTTAGAAGCCATACATGCAAGTTTCTACATTGTCTCGTGCTATTTTTTGAACTAAGAATTGCTGAGGTTCCAAATCCCCTATTTGTATATACCTAGAGTTAGAACCCACTAGATTACTACGAGCATTTCAAATAAATTTAAACTCTGATCACAAAGTTGGCAAAACAAGGGCAAATATATATATATTGCTATTCGACCTCCGATGGGCTGGAGAGAATTTAAGCCCAACAGAAATTTCCTAAAGACAATTCTTTACTGTCTGTGGCTGTCAGGTTGAAAAATGTCAAAACTTGTTGACCAGAAAAGATTAAAGTAACCCTACCGGAGTACTGAGAAAAACAAGTAGAGTTAGCCAACGATTACCATATGTCTGATAGCAACATTTCTCAATAAGAAGGTGAGTCATCCATCCAAAGGTTAGGTTATTTTAGATGATTCTAGTAGCAGTAGTACTATAATTGAATACTTCCAACTGATCCACATGATTGAGAAACCAAATGATTACAAGTCGAATAATAAAGAATTTATCCTGTTTTTCTTTTAGGGGCCAAAAGAGTCAATTTGTCTTAGAGTACCCTAAATTTTTGAGTTATAGAACAAAATTTGTCTTGATCATTAAGGAAAAAGAAAAGTTTTGTTTTCTTTCCAACAATAGAATTAACCCATTCACAATCTCAACCTTTATCTTTACTGACATTTTGAGCTTAATGTTATTGCCGTATTGGCTAGGAAAAGTAACAAGAAAATGTTTCACAAATAGAGAAAAATTTTTCTACTTTTTGGTTCAATTCCAAGTCTCTCAAACTCTTCCAACTACTTGTTACAGTCAGCTTTTTACACAGGCAATGTCTCATCACTTCACCAAAAGGAATGCTTTTCCAAGCAGAAATGCATAGATAGGTTGATCGAGAAAGTTGGAAGAAGTGATGAAAAGAGTGAAAGAACATTAAATACTCGAAAGCAAAGGGGGACATTTCACGGGATGAATTTTTCTTGAAAAAGGAATATTATTTCGTGGAAATCAAGTTGATTTGGTTATATAGAATGAGCTTTAGAAAAGCATGGTTTTGTTAGAGGTTTGGTGGACTTTTTACATCACATAAATGAGAAACATAACGATTAGATGACCATGCAATGCTTCAAGAATCTTTACTCGTATTTATGTTTCGAGTAGGAAATAAATAGTAGAATAAGTCACTTGGAAAACGAGCCATTTCTTGTTTCTTTTCATTTTGAGTTGTCAACTTACAAGACATAAGAATTTATAGATCGAACATGACCTTATGCATTCGCCTTCAATATTTCTGCTGTACCTATGTACATTAAAACAATTTCAGTACTATCGCTTCATTGTCTTGGAGAGCTACAATAAATTAACTAACGAGATCTAGTGGCTAAGATTGAAATTTCAAAATGTAGAAATTCTGGGTTCTAATCCCTATACGTAACATAATGTACTGATATATGTTGAAAGTCATCATCTCTCCTTTGGACTGAACTCATAATTTCTCAACTTCAAAGGTGGTTAAATGGTCGACAGACTTGCTACTAATTTGGTGCATCTGATATGATTAGTCCCTCCTCTATCGGGCATCCAAGAATCAAACTTGTCTCTTCTGGAAAAGAATTTTTTTTTTTTTTAAAAAAAAAAAGATGTCTCTCAACAATAAAGTTTGGATCATTATCATATGGATTACAACTCAAAATTTCCATAAGATTTTTTTTAAGGCTAACTCGCGTTGATTTTTGAACTAATTAAATGTCAGTTTTTTCTTTTTCTGTAAGTTAATTCCATTGGCAAATGGATTCTGTACAGCTCTCTGTCTACCCTAATAGTATTTTTCAGTTAAATTATGATAGTTTGGGGAGTTGCAGCTCTCGGAAGTCATAGGTGCTGTATTATCCAACTGAGTTTTTACGTGAGATTGCAGGAAAATACCAGACCAGAATGGGATATTCGAAGAAATTATGTGGTACAATAACTTCGATCGTGCCAACTAAAAACTGTAGACTCGGCTGGTTATTTGATAGTATTTCGAACCAATTGAGATTTATATATGATATATCAGTAATTATAGGATAATGCTTAAGCTTAACAAAAGCATAACAAATACTCCGTATAAATAACAAATTAAGTAGTGATCTTAGCACTGATTTTTTATGTGTACATAATTATCTTTTCTCACCTCCTTCATTTATAGCACATGTTTCAGAAAAAGAGAGTGAAAATTAGATTTGCTGTCAAATTAAATACTTTATCCCTTTTCTTCAGTTCTCCAAATAACGAGGAGGAAAAAATGCTTTCCTTTTTGATCAACACCTTAGTAAATTTACAGCATTACGTCCCCGTCTATATATAGACTTTTACTGTGTCGTTCCAACATGTTATTACTATTAACTATTTGTATATTGTCAAGTGAAGCTCTTGGAGAAAAATAGTTAGTTTTTTCACAGAGTGAATTAATATATTCTACAAGTTTAGTTACAAATTATAGCTGCAAGTGAGTTTTCAACAAACAATTATACATGAAAGTAATGATGTATTGAAAAAAAAAAAAAAGTAATAATAAGCCGATCCGGATCCAGACAGATCACATAGTTGGCAGAATAGTCCAAAAAGAGCAGTTTTATTCTCCCAAATGGTAGTTCCATAATTTAACTCAACTTCATAAATTGTGTCTGAAAATATGCTCCAAATCTATCGACCCCATGCAGAACAACCGCATCAATTTAGTCCATCAATCATCTAATTCGGTACAGCGGAAAACTTCCACCTCATTGTGCTCTTACGTTTTTAATTAGTAGTTATTCTTTTTCTGATTTTAAGTAATTTTGCGTTCGGTTTGTAGTTGTTAATCTGCCAACATTTTTCTACCTAATTTGGCCGAAAAAGCTAAAAAAAAAAAAAGGTTAAAAATCCAGTTAATTTCTGACGCAATCAAGTCAATATTGCATGCAAACGCTTCTTGCCTTTGGCCTAGAAATGCATATAGCAGTGTGGATTGGAAGGAAAATACTTCATAAAGTTTAGTTGTAGATCATACGGTATTGTGTTAGTACATGATCATTACGTAATAAGAAAATACGAATGTTAAAAACGATGTAATTAAAAGTTACATACCATTCTTAACCATTAAAATTTTCAAGCAGTGATGCAAATCAAATCAAATCAAATCAAATCGCGGTGAACGATTTTCGACAATTTGTTGATGAAATTTGCTTTTGTCAAAATAAAATCTCAAATCCATCCTTATCTTATCTCCTTATCCTTATATTCTAAACATTTAAGTCACGTGCTAGTACTCTTGATCACTAAAATTCTCTAGTCTATCCTCGTTCTATCTCCTTGTTACTATATTTTAGGTATTTTCACTCTTAAATATTGGAGACTTTTAACGAATATTTAACATCCTAATTGAGTGTTTTATACAAGTACCGAGAGAGAGAGAGAGAGAGAGGGAGAGAGTTTTAAACATGACTAAAGCTTTCAAAATTGTAATTTTTGTGACACCAATTGAGAGAGAGTTTTATATGGCTGTAACTTTCAAACTTACTTTATTTGTATAATGCTACTAGAATCTTATGTAATATCGTCCATCATCATTTTCTTACATCATTATATATTTCTACACCAACCTTATTTTGGGTTTTCCTCGCACGCCTCCTTACTTACGTCCTGTCCCCAAATGTCAAACGAAGGATTTAAATTCTAAATTTGGCAGTAGAAAAGATTCTATATTAACTATCTTTTCTTCGCACTCGTCTTACTTTTAATTATTAGACTTTTTTTTTTCGCCTTTTCCATACCCTTCATATTCCTAACTATTCTAGAGGATTCGAATTTTGAATATGACAGTGTAAAATATTTTATACCCACTGCTGGATATATCATATAATCGATTAACCTAACGATTTTCCTTGGGGAAGGAAAGCTAAAATGCGGAATATTACGCATATTTGATACTTCAGACAAAGCGTCCAATTACTGGACCCCACAGAGAATAAATATCACAGCAAAGTCCAGCCTTAGTATGATCTTAGTCATTAAATAGCTTTACTTTTTGGTTAAAATGCTCTCATGCTGTTCTTTCTGGTTGTCGGGAGAAATCATACACATACATAAAACAATATTTTTATGAATCAAATTGCTCGTGCCCTTGCATTAATTAATAATACAGGGCAAATTACATTTTACCCCCCCCATTGTGTAGTATTTTTGTACATAATCCTCCTATGATTTTAAAAATAATATATAATCCCATCATATTTTGGATTAAAGTGTCAAAGTAGGCATGGCCATGGTTCCACTTGGAACCGGAAACCGGACCGGAACCGAACCGTTTGGAACCGGACCAGAACCGGAACCAGAACCGTGGAACCAGAACCGTAGTAGAACCTTGGATAAAGGTTCCGGTTCTGGTTCTCTAAAAAATAGAACCAGAACCAGAACCGCCGGTTCCAGAACCGTTAAAAAATTTAAAAATAATTAATATAAAAAATAATAAAAGTAGAGGCATCATGATGACCTTGGTAGAGGCATCATGATGACCAAGGTCATCATGATGCCACCACAATTTTTGCTCTCAATTTTTGCTCTCGGGGGCTCCTCCTGACTTGCACAAAGGTCATCAGGCTCTCAACGGAAGAAAGAAACAAAGCAAAGGATAGAAAAAAAACAAGAAAGGTGGCTGCCTGCTAAATTTGACAAATTGGGGGTTAGGGTGAATTACAAGTTTACAACGTTACAATTCAACGTTGTAATTTTATCCAAATTTTCAATACAACGTTACAAATTTGGAACGTTACAATACAACGTTCCAAATTTTTAATTTCATTTTGTCCTATAAATAAGACTTGAAATTTTATTTTCTACTACACCAAAATCAATCTTCTCTCTTCCATCTCTAAACTACTCTCAATTTCTTCATCTATTATCTATTTATTATTTCGTACTTTGTAGAATAATAATAAAATTAAAATATGATATTTATTTTGTATTTATTTTTTTACATTTTATTTAAAATTTTAAATATATTGTTATATTCGTATTAAAATTGGTAAGGATAAGAAATTAAATAAAATTGTATATAACCATACGGAACCGGAACCGGAACCAGAACCAGAACCAGAACCATAAGGAATCGAAATCAGAACTATGCGGTTCTGGTTCTACCTTTTTGAAGAACCAGAACCGCCGGTTCTGGAACCAGAACCAGAACCATCTTATATGGTGCGGTTCTGGTTCTACCTCTTTGAAGAACCAGAACCGGCGGTTCTGGAACCAGAACCGTTGGTTCTGGAACCGTGGCCATGCCTATGTCAAAGTAACGAAAATGATCATTCATAACGGAACCTTTGAAAATGTCAAAATTACCCTTATTTAAAAATTAAAATGGTTGAAATGATCGAAATATATAAATATAATATACATGACGCACTAACCCAGTATTACTTTATATTTTACCATATAACCCCATTATGGTTTAATACCTTACCATATAACCTCTTTATGGTTTTTAAAATATACACATAACTGCCCTGTGATTAATAAATAATTTTCAACTTTACATAGGGGTATTTTTGATATTTTAACTGACTCCATTATGGATTGCAAATTTCGTTATTTTGACACTTTAATCCAAATCATGAGGGGATTATGTATAGTTTTTTAAACCATATGGAGGTTATGTATAAAAATACTAAACCATAAGGGGATAAAGTGTAATTTGCCCAATAATATAATAAAATAAAAGACAGCAAAGTATCACGAATTTCTTTTTGTTTTTAATTGAAGTGGACCACAATTACATGACAATTGGTTATGTATCTCGCAAATAATACATGAAATATGCACCTAAACTCGTGCTGTAGGTATACACCTGACATTGCTTTTATAGTGTACCTGAATGAATTAAGTACATATGTATTAAAAGTTAATTTTATATACACTATCAGTGTATATATTATTACGGTTGGATACGTGATATATATGTAAAATTTGATTGAATTTTAAATTTTATTAAGATTAATGTCATATATCTAATGGTAATAGTGTATACATTGATAATGTATGAAAGATTAATCCATCTACTAATACTCTTTACTCTTTATATTCAAGATATAGCTAACATTAAAAAAGTTCTTTGGTAAAAAGTACCTGTATTGTACAATGTGTGCACTAAACTTTTTAATTTAGCTGACCATAAAAAGGTGCAAATATTTAATTTTATAGTGTACGTAAATTATGATCTATCTTTAGTTTAGTAGCTAAAATTTAGATCTCAAAATTAAAAATCTTGAATTCAAATCTCCATTTTCCTTTTCCGCCCCTTAAATCACACAGTTACCCTACAAAAAACAAATATATGTATACGAAAATTTCTGCAAGAATTATGTGATTGGACGCTTTTATGCTTTTCTATTCAAAGTTTATTGCTAGGGACCCACTGAAAAATGGTTCAGCTGATGGGAATGGTATAGAATGGAGAACAGTACCAGTGTGGTTGGTAGTAAGCTATTCCACATCCTCTTTCGTGTATTGATACATTCTTTTCAGACTGGCAAGAATTAATTGGGACCATGTGGCATGGGAAAATCTCAAGCTCACATGAAGTCAAGAAGATAACAACAGTTCATGAACTCGAGAGGATAACAATAGTAGACATTAAGGTACGGTTATCCAATGAATGAGAAAGATTAAAATCCAATAATTTTCTTTTTCAAAATTCACAGAAGTGGTGTATTAACTAAGATGCCAACCTCAATGCCATTACTCATGCACGGCCTTGTTTGGAAAGCTAGTTTTCATCAAAAAAATTTTACGTTTTTTGTAAACACATTTTTTAATCACTTTTTTACTTCACATATATCAAATCGTTACAATACATTTCTTTTATAAAAACTCTAGAAAATTGCAATCCAAATAAGAATTTTTCGTCTAAATGGACACTAATCAACATGAACCTCGAGTGTTTAATTTTTTTTTTTCAAAAAAGTAAAGTTAGATTTAGGAAGGAATATTTAAAAGTAAGAGTACGATAAATGTGCGAATATATGTGTCGATCTGAATGGTAAAGTTCTTATAATTTTCATAGTATAACATCTATAATGCTACTAAAATTTTCATAAATAAATGTTAACGTTGCTTATGTTGTTACGCCTCGCACCAAAAAAGACAAAAAAAAAAAGCCAAAATTTTGTTGGTCTTTTATATAATCATCTTTACTTTATGGTAAGCCAATATAAGTCGTTGGATAATATTAACAAAACCGGTCCAGTGTCCAATTGATTTTGCAATCTACAAATCTTTTTTTGGCAAATTAGCCCTGGTGTATACATTCTCACCCCTATGAATTCCATCCCTTTTCCCTTTTTTTTTTTTTTTTTTGGTCTATTATATTAAGGTTATTGCAACAGCGGGGAACCAGAGAGGGAAAAACGAGTTTGTAACTAAGTTCATTTGATATTATAGATCTCTAAATATATATTTATATAACATACATTTATTCCATTTCATGCTAAATCATGGGTCAAATCATCCAAAGCCTCAATGGGTAATTGCCAATTCCAACCAAAAAATTAGCATAACATGACTCCCGGCCAGCTACAAATGCATGTACTCACAAAGCATAGTCGAATTATCAATGTTTCCACACGTTCAATTTCATTTCACTGTGTTCATGTGAGTAGATTCTAATAATCACAATCACATCTCTTGAAAAATTGAAATGTGCTAAGATCACACTGTAATAAGAATGTGGTGGTATCGTCCTACCCTCCCAATGTTGTGTCAACTCACAAATTGGGTCCAAAGGTTTGAAAAAGAAGTCGAAATTTTCATGCATGATTTATCTAGTGCCTTTTCCACGATGGTAGTACAATCCATTCCATTTACGTGGAGTGGGCAATGTCTTATTCACTAGGAGTCTAGGATAGCGATATACTAATTAAATTGCAACATGAGAATTGGAGTTTTCTTCAAGAACTGTGATTTTCGTTGCTCTAATTCTTTGATTCTTTCAACGACCCCGTATAGTCCTTTTCCTTGTATATACTAGGGGGAAAAGCGAGTTTAGTGCCTATAATTAAAGATGGTTAATAATTATTATTTGGCATTTTTCTAGTATAAGAATTGAAGTATGATAATTTTATTATGTGATATTAAATTAAAAAAAATCATAAGTTACATATTGTGTTAAAAAATATAATATGCAATAAAACATAATTATAAGATACGATCAACTACTTTGCATCTCCATCTAACCTAGTATAATAAAAGACCTATTTGTATCTGCTCATGCACTTTAGGGATATTAAAATTTGTTATTTAGTTTAAATTTGATCTTGCTATAAGGGCAATCTACCACATTATCTTGTCATATAAGTGAGATTTGAACAATTAGCATACTTGAAGAAATCATTGCTAGTAGAATTTCGGTTCTTGCAAGCCAAATTCTTGAATTTATATTGACTCTAAGGACATATATCATCACGAGGCCTTCACATTGAGCAAGCAATTAATTATAATTTATTGTATGATTTAGGACATATAGCAAAACATCTCCTTCTCGATAGGGGTTACAATAATGAAATATCAGTTTTGTGTTAGTTGCAAAGATATACAACAACTAACACGCTAATTTAGAGGAATAATTACCTCAAAAAATTACTAAAGCATCTCAATCCACTCAATTTAAGAAAAACAATTAAAAGTAATGAGGTACATGCTTTAGATTTGTAGCCAAATAACTTTAAGTAGATAGTTAAACATATTAGCAAATCAGATGAAGTGAAAAATTGTCTAAATGGAATAGTCAATAAAGTAACAAACGATTTGAAAATTATCCTAACTAATAGTTAAAACAACAAAAGAAGTAGATGTAATCTATAAATGGGAAAATTTATGATGATAAACTTATTTTAAACCATAAATAACAATTAACAAATGTGGTCTCTTCCTTATCAAGATTGTCTAACATGGGCAATTGAATTAAAATATTAAAAAATTATTACACATACAACTTGCAATATTACAGATTTTTTACAACCAAAAAGTAAATTGGTTAAAGAAAACATATCTATTGAAAAAGGTGTTGCAAAATAGGAAAGAAGAGTAGCTAATGTAACAACATCCGAATTAACAACGGCCAAGAAACCAAACTTCTCTACTATATAGTTTAAGGATATATTTTTTTTCCTTCTCTTTTTCTTTATGCACGGATCAATTTGGCATTGATCAATTTCTTCAATTATAGCTTCAAAAGTCTATTAAATTCACTGTTTCAAGAGTCAAAGACTTTTTCTTTTTATTTTTGTGCTAAATAGATAGATGTAGCTTGTCATAAGACAGATTGCTCAAAGCTTTACTGCACTTGCAGCAGGAGTTGCAACGTATGGAGCGTATACGATGCCCATATTGATTGTAGTAATAATGCTTAATTATTAAGCACTCGAATGTACTCCATGGACTTAAAATTAAAATTATACCAAACTTCAAGTCCAAAATTTAATTATACAGGTTAATGTATGAGTCGACTTTTTAATCAGCGTTATAAAAGTGAAATTACTTATGAGTAAATCTAAGTACCATAGAAGTTTTTAATTTTTTATTTCCTCATTCAGGTTTATATATGCTCCATGTTTTCCTTATCATCTAACTAAAGACAATTTCTAGAGATTCAAATTTCATATTTCAGTAGATCATGATAAAGGCTTTAGAAATGAGAATATGCCAACTTTTATTCCTTTTAACATTATGCGATTAATTATTAGTCCATCAAACTAATTAACCACATTACTTTTAATTAATAATTGTTTGCATCATTCGGCAATACCTTCGAGCAAAATGTTCAACATTCAATTGTCTATGCAAAAAGGCCGTCACATTGAGTGAGCATTATAATTCTTTTATACAACAGTAAGGAAAAATATCGAAATTATACAGATCGGTTTTGCAAGATCAAACATCGGTTACCAAGCATATGATAGAAGTTCTGATAGGACTGAGTACCATCACATGTTGGTCTGATGAGGCCTTAAATGGAAAGAGATGCCAGATTATTCGTTCGAAATTGGAAACAAATACGATATTGGATTTTTTGTGGGACGTGTTTGAATACGTTATTATTATTTGAAAACTTTTTTGCTCACATCACAGACACATTTTTCAATTTTCTTTTTATCTTTTCAATCACATCTTGATCTCACACGCATCGCATCACGAAAAATTTATTTTTGCAGGCAAATGTAAATCCATATATACGCAACATGCGCACAATTACATGTAGTATGAGGTTTGAAGCCAGAGACCTGGGGTGACTTTAGTTAGCCTTCTTGTGGAGTGTTACGCTACAGCAGAAAAGGTACTTGCGTGGACATGCATCAAGCTTGACACGGTAAATTACGTATGTTATAAGCATCAAGAACAATTAATGGAGGGAATTTTCCAAGTACACACATTTACAGAGGGTGTCTTTTCCAGAGTTCCGAACAAATTGAGAGTAATGAAACAATGTTTTTTTTTTTTCTGTGTCTAAATGAACGAACAGTATAGGATAAGTTACTCTCTTCCAGATTTGGTGCTTCCAAGACTTTTGTGATATAGAGTAACATCGAAGCAAGTGGGAGTAAAGACATATTCCGGTTTAAAAATTCAATGAAGCAAAGATGTTTGCAATGTCTAGTGAAGGGCATTAAAGCTCCAGAGAAATAATTACTACTTCCCAATATGTGGAGTTACAGAATGCCGACAATAAAGAAATCCGGTTTCACCCATTGATTCAGCCTAGGGTTTTGGAAACCTTAACAAAATTATAAGGCAGAGGGGATGGTGGTGGAGTCAATGAGGGGTTTAAATGCATGGGCATGTGAGGAGGACTTAATAAAAATCCCCATGATATGCCAGACAAAGTTGTTGAAAGATTAGAAGGGAATATTTGGGAGTATGAAAGGGAATTAGAAGGTGTATTTGTGGGTTTTTCTATGGATTTATGCACATGTTAATCCTATAAATACAAATACAATCTTTTTGTTATGTGGGCTCTCATGATCACTGAAGTCAATGGGACGACGGACGTCTATCCTATATACTACACATGTACTTTATCTGCACATATATATTTATATATACACACACACACACACACACCATGATCGAGATTAAAATATAATTACTAGCTACACCTACTAAACTAAACTAGAATTAATGTACACAAAATATAAAAAAAAAAAAAAAAAAGTTGCATGATCTAATGATGAGTACGTAGTCGTTTATATATATTACTAACATAACATAATAGTAGTATGTATTTAGGCTGCAACTCTGACCTGCCTTTTATAGCACAAAAAAAGAAGTAGAGTTCTTAATGTACTTTACCCACTGAAACGAACAATAGTAAAATGCAACATGTGTCCGTGTGTGAGATGGATAGAAATGAGAGAGAAGGAAGCGAAGACGGTGGGGGAAAAGGAATCAGCCTCTTTCCCTTTCACAAAAATTTAACCCGTCGACTACGGGGAAGGAAAGGAATAGTAGCTTGGGAAATCAACAAAAAGTGCCAATGTAACTTTTTTTTTTTTAATTTTTTTAAAAACTAATTTTTTATATTAGTAGTATTTTGTTTTCTTGTTCTGTTTGTGATTGTGTTTTTTGTTTTCTTGTTTGCTATACCTTGCTTTCTTTTCTGCTTGGTTTGACTAGAGAATAGAGATAGAGAGGAGACCTCCTTGTTCTTCTAGTGTCATTTTCCGAGATATACTCTCGAGGGAAGGAACCACCAATAGGTCCAATCCCCCCCCCCCCCCTCCCCCAGCCCCCCCTTCTTTCTCTCCCTTTACATTCATGCCTTTCTGGAATTCCTTCTTTCTCTTGTGTCTTTCCTTCATTCCATTCCCTCAAACCACAGCATAGTTAAGACTTCAGACAAGACACGCCCAAAGAAAAACCCCCCATCTCTCTCTCTATCTCTCCCAAAGAGGATACAAAAAACTTGTTAAAACTCAAAAAGAGTCGCTAGCTTCCACTTTTTTGTACTAGTTGTAGTTCTCTTCTCTTTTCTTCTTGTAGCTTTGAAAGCATATAGAGCAAGATCTTCTTTTATGGCTTTACAATCTCCATGGGAATTTGCTGCCTGCCTGGTATAAATCCCCCAAGAAGCAAAGTTAACTAGTGGTTCTTGTTTTACTTTCTTTTCTTTCTTTAATGTCTTTATGAACTTTTTCTTGTGTGTGCTATAGCACTAATGCTCTACTACTCTTGTTTCCTCGTATAAATTTTGGGTTTTGGATTCTCCAATAAAGAAAAGAAAAGCAACCATTTCTTGGCAGAGGAGTAAGAGGTACTATAGCCAGGAGAAAATAGAACCAAGAAAAAAAAAATAAGTATGCCTTTTGAACAATCTTCAAAACCAGGACCTGATCTTTCTCTCCACATTAGTCCTCCTTGTAGTTCCTCTTCACAAATTTGCAACAGTATCGATGAAATAAATCCCCTCAGCAGCTGTTTCGATCTCGATAGTACCAGAAGAGAAGTACAAGTACAAAAATCCAACACCACGGTTCAAGCATACACCGAGCTTTCCTTGGCGCATCCAGCAGCAAATTCACTCACTGATGAGAGCCACCAAAACCACCACCGGTATAGAAGCTTTGCAGGTGGAGGAACTCATCATCTTCACCATGAAGACCAACCTCAAAACCCTTACAACCAAACGGCACCAAACATAAGTATTTATCAGCAACCAAATAGCCAGCAGCAGATGAATCACATCAATCATGGGGTTTCATTGCTAGATGTTTCAGATGGATTAAGGCCAATAAAGGGTATCCCGGTTTATAACCACAACCGTTCATTTCCTTTCTTGCCTTTAGACCATCATACAAGAGAGGTTAAGGATCCAAAGATGGGCTTCTATTCAATGGCCAATTATCCCTCTTGGTCATCCTCACTATCACAATCATCATCAGCTTCGGTGGTTAATCAGTCGTCTTCACCTTATTTCAATGGTGGTTTGGATCATTTATCGATCTTGAACGCTGCCGGGGGACCTAATGCAGCAGCTTCCTCGGCTTATCATCGACTACATCAACCTAGTGGGGCTTCTTCAAGGTTTAATGGGCTCGGGCTCTCATCATCCTATCAGCTGCACCATCATCATAATCAGTATGGATTAGGAGCTTCAGATGCTTCCCATGGGATGATGAGATCAAGATTTCTACCCAAACTTCCGGCAAAAAGGAGCATGAGAGCACCAAGAATGAGATGGACAAGTACACTTCATGCCCGGTTTGTTCATGCTGTTGAGCTTCTTGGTGGCCATGAAAGTATATTTTCGTCCAATTTCCTAACTTTTACATTATCAACTCTTTCCTTTCTTCTTAAAATAGTTTAGCTTTCTCCTATCAATTTTTTCAGCCCAGAAGTCTTGATTATTTTTAAGGATGCATAAAAATTTGATCTTTGATTGATTCTGATAATATTCAGGGGCTACTCCAAAGTCAGTTCTCGAGCTAATGGATGTGAAAGATCTTACTCTAGCTCATGTCAAGAGCCATTTGCAGGTACAACAAAATGAAAATTATTTTTAGATAAACAAAAAGGAAAAAAAAAAATCTCAGGCTCACTTCAAAATCACTCTTTTTCTTTGTCTCTCTCTTTCTCTCTCGTGGATGTTTCTCTCTCTGGGGTTTATGATGTCTGTTTTGGTCTCCGTCTGTCCCTCCGGCACAATAGCCGATGAATGCAGTAATGAATGACTAAATGAATGAATTAAAGCAGGAAAAGGAGAGAGAAGTTTTAGTCTTCTGAGTTCTGACCTTCTTTCTGAGGACCAGACACAACCAAGAAAGAAAGAGAGAGAAGTATTATAGTAGTTCTGCATAGAATAGAATGATAACAGACAAAAGTAAGTCATCATTTTTCAATTATACACAGCTCATTACTACCTTATCAAACATCAACCTCGTGATTAATGATGAAACCAAGACATGACCAGAAAGAATTCCCAGAACAACCGGAAACCAACCCCCCCCCCCCCACCCACCCAAAACAAAAAAAAAGTAGCACCTGTTGAATGAGTGTAGTTAGAGCATTCAAGGAAAAAACAAAAAAGAAGAGAGATTGTAAAAAAGAAAAGTTTAATTGTTTTTATACTTGGTCTTAAATTTGTCTTAATCCATCACTGTTTTCCAATGCAGATGTATCGAACTGTTAAAACCACTGACAAACCTGCAGCTTCCTCAGGTAATTCGTATTGCTTGGCTTAGCATTTCTCTCTTTTTTTTTTTTTATCATAGCAGCATTTATTCTTCTGATTATTTATGGTACTGGATAGATTTACGCCATCTGCTGTACAAGTTGTACATTAAGGCCAGACAATATTGATTTCAAAGATGCATGTATCTATGTCCATCCAATATTTGAAATCCGCCCATGTATGCAAGTTTTTGTCCTTGTTTTCGTTATCTGCATGCACTGTATAAAGCATTAATATTCATTGACGTTTTCAACATTTTCTTGCAGGTCAGTCAGACGGATCAGGTGATGAAGATCTCTCTACAATCGGCAGTGGCGCCGGTGGTGATCGTTCCAGTTTACGCCGTTTCATTGATCAAAGAGGACCATCTGATGGATCAATATTACAACAAGAATCCGAATATCCTTCTACTACAACTACTTTATGGAGTAACTCCTCAAGGTATTTACATAGCATCACCAATAAATTAAATTTTTTTGATGATTTGGTGAAGTTTTGGGATTATATGGAAATGTTTATACTTTTTTATGAGAAAATCTCTGTTAAATGCCAAAGTAGAGCTTTAAAATAATGAATGGCAGTATATATGAACTGATGGCATTTGTTTCCTTTTTCTTTTGCATGGTACCTGAAACTTAGAAATGCAAACCCACGTCCGCCATTTTTGAAGAATAAAAGGATTCCTGTGGCAGCTTTTGCTTTTTTGTTCTGTTTTGTTTTTTCTTTCCCTTCTTTTATTTTTTAATTATATACTGATGGGGTTAAGTCTGTCTGTGTTTCCGTTCTTTATGATCTCGGTGTTTGAGAGATTTTCACCTGAGATTACATATGTAGCTTTTTCATAGAGGCATTTGGAAAAGGTAGAAAGATAATCAAAGGTGTTAAACAAGATAAGGAAAGCAACTACTGCTTCCCTATCTCTTCTTTTTCTCCTTGGAATTATTTGTTCACACTGTTATGACTATTTTAATTTTTTAAACCCTTTTCTTTAATTCTCTTCACGAGGACATTGCATATAGGAACAAGAAAGGACCAGTGTCTTGACTTAAGTGCTCTCCTTTTCTCAAAGTATTATTTAACTAATGTTGGAGGGTGTCTGGTGCATTTCTTCTGAATCTTTGTACTACGTACATAACAGGCATTGCCATGTATATAGCAGCTTCTACTGAGAGAGCTGCTACTGATGAAGTCCTTGGCCTTACTTTGACTCCATTTTCTCTTCTGCCAAAACTTTTTTTTTTTTTTGGTGTTACCATGATTAGTCAGTTCATTGTTCTCGTTTGCTTGCATTCAGATGGTTTATTTCATCATATGACCCTCCAAATTACGTGCTAATTGATTTGGAAATTTCGATGTTCAATATGCCTTCAACAATTACTTTTTAAAGACACTTTTTTATTTTTTGGGTAGAAAACCACCAGAAGTTGTTTGTGATGTGCATGGACTTTTACTTTTTATATCATGTTGTCTTATTGCCATTATGATTAGTACGACGACTATTAGTATGATTGTTGTTACTATAAAATTGTCATTGATATCTTACTTAAACCAAGCTTTTCGTGGATTTTTTTGTTGGAATTGAAGAACTGATGATCTCTCAATCTCGTTGCTGTATGCATTTGTCAAGTGCCCTTCTTCTTTGTTTTTACTTGAATTCATAATGTGAAAACCTTCTTAGGTTCACCAATTTCTGTCCCTTATTGTCAAGGAGTTCACTTTTTCTTTCCGTAAAACTTCGTAGACTTAGCTTATTTTTGGTAGAGGTTGATAAAAGTTAATGCTAAAGAATGTTCAAAAAGAGGAGACAATTAGTTGGTTGATTAAACATGTGGTCTTGACTGTATGAAGAGAGTTTGGATCCAACTTCTTTTGGGAGCTTAGAAGTTAGGACACAAGTGCCTCAAATTAACTTCAGGTATCAATAAGGTTTCTTCCAAGCTCATGTACAATACAATAAAGCAGTTCATGTAAATTCACGTCTGCCAAAGACTAGGGTTGCTTTAAAACCCAAAGATAAATAAAAGGCACGTTTATGGCCTTCATTTCAGACCTGTGGATGGATGGTTTAGCCTGGGTATAGTTATTCTTTTTATTATTTTCTTTGTCTTGTTTGTGGATGGTTTCTTGTATCATGCTCACGAAAAATGAAATAGATTAAAAACATTTCGAATAGAGTTTCCATCTGAATATATAAATAGTTATGAAGTTTACAACTTTTGGAGCCCTAATTAAGTAAGAGTCAAGAATAAGACGAAGAAAATGACTTCTGTTGTACTGATTTTGTGATTGCTGCTTTGATATGGCCTATGGAGGACTCCCTTGATTTCGATGTTTCATCAAGAGCCAACTAATTGTATATTTTCAAAAAAAAACAAAAAAATGAAATTCGAAGGAATATAATAGCAAAATTTCTGTCTCCACAGGTCATTTCTCTCCTAATAGGCTTCCGAATAAAACCTCTTGTTTATCAAAAAGGAAAAATGAATACCACTTCTTGTAGTTTGTTATTGGATTCTAATCTAATTTGTCCATCCATGTAACATGAAAAGTCCTGCATGCCTGCGTGGTTCTTGCATTATGTTTTCCTCAAGACAGATAGTTCCTGCATTTATTTTTAACTCATTGAACGAATATGAAGTCTTAAAATTTGAAATGGATGAATTATTCATTGGCAGACAGTCCAAACTGTACGATCCTTTATTTGCTTTATAGTCCAAACTGCCCAGAGCGCTGTCTCTTCTACTTATGAAATAAAAGGCCTCAAAATGGCCTAAACTATTGTGCCAAGATATAGATCCTTATCGATTTTATGTACTTGTAGAACACATTATTACCTTTGAATGACTTTAACATCTTCATATGTGTGAACTCCAAAATAAAGCAGTAACTATTGGTGTCTTTTCATGCAAACTCACATTTGAATGTTGACTAGGTTCTACATAGCTTTTTCAGGTGGTTCAGGATCGCCAAAGTATAGAAATTGTTGCATAGAAAAAAAAAATTCATCGAACAAGTATATATATATATATAGTTATGTAATATTGTATTAGGATCATGGGAATTCTCAGTTGCTAGCCTCTCGATTGAGTTCCTAAACAGTAGGTCCAATATAGCTGCCTATCTGGGGTCGATTGCTTGAGCTTCTATTCTAAAGAGCTGGAAAATTTATGATGATCGCAAACATCAAAACCTATCTTTTTAAAGCTTTTCCATTGTTAATTTCCTTTTTGGCTTAGAAGAGCGGGGTGAAAGGTTGAACTATATAGTAACTCAAACTTTAAGCACTTCCAGTTTCTTGTCGGTCAATGACAACAAGATTATAGGTTATCCTGCCAACTGACATAGAAATTTAAGTATCATTCTACATTTGTTAGTACTTTTCTGAATACGATGGAATTTAAGTGGCTAATTCACTTGTCTAAGCATTCTATTTTTTTTTGTTGTTGTTGCAATTTAGCATGTACGTCTAATTAAGCTACCAAATTCAAACACAAATAAGGGTTCGGCAGCCCTTACCCCGAGTATACATGCCTACTTGTTCTCCAATTTGACTCGATACATATTCTTTTGAAATTTCAGCAGCAGAGAGGGGTGGATGCAAAGTACCACCGGTGATCTAAATGGGGTCAGACATTCCTCATCCATGCCATTGGAACAAAGATCAGGACACCATATAGAGGTATGTGACTCTTCCTAAATTTAATTCATAAAGAATGATCGGTTACAACATAAACGTCTCAAAACTCATGCAGAATCTTGATAGTATTATGGAAAATGATGCAGGAATGTGATTCTTCTCGGCCGAATAGCTATCTAATTCCCAGTCTTGAACGTAAAAATCCGAGCTTGGAGTTCACTTTAGGCAGACCAGATTGGGTTGAAAAAGAGCTTGCATGATCGTATAATTAGGATATCCCCATGATGATTCTGCTATCTTTTTTGCCGGATTTTCTTTTTGTGAATCAAATGAAGGCGTAATATATAAAGACATACTCCTGAGAGAAAGAATTAAATTAGCCCTTCTCCTTTTTTCTTTTTTCTTTTTTGTGCTTTTGGGTAATGTGTAAATTGGCCCTTCCAACTTCTGCATGCATGCTATCTTTTTCAAAATTGACGTGGCCATCATTTTTTTCCCCTTTTCCTGTCTTAATTATGACTAGTTCCTTTTTCTTCCTTTCTCCTTCACCCCAGTTGAGTTGATTATTAAGCCAGTCATGGCTCTTTTTTTTTTTCCTATGTTCAGACGATACTGATTATCCTGAAGTATAAGCATTTCGATCCCTCCTTAATTATAATGCATTGAACGTCAAAGATTCAAAAAATTTGAGTGTCATATTTCACACGAGCAAAAGTGCTGAATTGTAGGGGAAGATAAGAGGAGAAAGTTGACGGTTAGAGTGTAAATTCTTATTTTGTTATCTAAAACTCGCCAATTCTCCAAAAAAAAAAAAAAAAAAGTGCTGAACTTGTTGAGAGCAACCAAGGTCTAAATTCCACTCAAGAAATGCAAAAAAAAGAATTAGTTGACCAAGATTGAAAATTCATTTCTTCTGAAATTTTCAGCTGGTCCTAATTGATTTTCATTCATTAAGGATTGCATCAGCTTATGCAAACCAAAAACTATAAATTCTTAATTACGTGAACCACAAGAAAATGAATGTTTGTTTGTGTAGTAAAGGGAACGAAAGAGAGATATTCCCTTCGGTAAGAGTTATGAATGAATATCTAATGTAATCAATATGAGAAATTATTGCCTATCAATAAAAGATGTAAGCAACTATACCTAAAGAAAATGACACCTTGTGAATACAATAATGTAAACATGCATTTTTTTCAAGTAAAAAGTCCAAGGTAACAACTTGCAAATTTGGGTTTCAAATTTTTTTTTTGTTCAATATAATCGTTTTATTTGCTTTCTTGGAACTTGATGATGCTTCTTGAAATAAATTTAACTTGGTCCTAAGTTTTCTTTCTCTTCTAATCTTTTTATTTTATATGCGAGCAAACATGTAGCAGATTGTGATCTTGATTGTATAACTAGTTACTTATAAATTATTTTAAATTTTTCAAAAAAAAAAAAAAAACTTGTTACACATCCAAACATAACTACTTTTTTTATTTTTATTTTCCAAGAGCTGTTCATTATATAACCAAAATTTCATACAATTAATTATGAGAGAAATTAGAATCAAATTCAATTATTAGAAAAAGGTGTGGGGTTTGGTCCAATGTTAGAGCACAGCTCGTTTTATTTTCTTATTACTGGCATCTAATAGGTACTTCGTGGGCTGGCCCAATCAACATTGAATACGGATTTTGGATTGTTTCGCATCCTCTTCTTGCTTTGTCCAGTAACGAAACTGATGAGAGTCGGAAACTGGACCCGTCAAAGTACAGCCTCCATGGGCCTTAATCACCCATTCAGAGACAAAACCCAACAGTTCTGATGAAAAGAACTCCTTTCACGTCCGTCTCAGACCGACAGCACTTTTTCGTCAAGAAATAAGAATACCATACAAGAAGAAATTTTACAAGCAAAAACCATTTCTACCGCATCATTCTCCTGCATACTATCAAAATATGCACAAAAGAGAGTGTACTCGTACAAAGTACCACGCAGAGATGCGAGATATTTTTCCCATTTCTTCCTTTACACAAAAAGCAAAAATCCTCCAAGCAACAATCTCATACTTTCCACAAAGCTACGCGATCAAACATGTATTATCTACTACAGCATGCAACAGTGTAGACAACACGAGCTCGACCCCAGCCCATCAATCTGCTAACTTGTTTGATTGTGAGTCATGCTGGCGTGCAGCTCTAGCAGAAGAATATGCTGAGACCACGGACCCCGTCACATTCAAGGATTGCTTTGCTAGACCTACTCCCTTCTGTGTTGCCACCCATATGGTCCAAAAGAATCCGATCCAGGCTGATGAGAAAAGAAAAAATGAAAGCTCAAAGAACCATAAATAACTATTAAGTTTCACTTAGGCTAACTGCAGAATCCCTAGTTGCCTATTTCATTCATGGATCTCCGAGCCAAACCAGATGAGTGGTTATTTTAAGCACAAAACCAGTTTACGTAAATGACACGAGCAGAAAACCATACTGTTAAGCTGTTAGTCATTGGACAATAGAACAGGAAGAACCTTTGAGGACTTGAAGAAAATATCAGAGCGGATGGGATGCATGGTCTTTCCTGATAATGCTAATAGATCAGCCAACCTGGTCAAAAACTACCATGCAACTTAACAGAAGACCTTGTCAAGGAAGGACATCTGGGCACCTGTATATACGCATATAACCACAATGCAGTAGGACACTTTAAGTACAGGCAAAGAGATTAATGCCAATAAGAAGTACTATTAAACGAGGATAAGCACAAGCAGCTCAAACTGAGAGAAGCTCTAAAAGCTGAAATGAATACATGAGCACCAAAAACATATGCTAAGCACCAGTTACCCTGTTGGATCTAAGCTTACAAAAGAAAAAAAGTAAGCTCAGTGAATGTGTCCATTTGACAGCCAAAGTGGGAGGAGAAAGAAGGGAGAATGAGACTTGAATTAAAAGGTCTACCTGCGGTAACAAGAACAGCAATAATTGCAGAAATAGTTGTTGCAGAAATAGCAAACACAGCAACGGACAATGCACCAATATAGATGGCTGTAAGAGAAGCAAAGAAGATAGCCAAGAATCCTCCAGCTGCTGCTAATGACATGAGAAGAGATATCACAATTGCATTTAGAGTTGCAGCAACAAAGAACAACATGAAAACTAGAAGTCCTGTCAGAGCCAGAAGAGCAATTGTTCCAACCTGCAGCAATCACCAGCAGCAAAAGAGATATCAATAATGGCGTGCTGGAATTTCCAACTCAATAACATACAGCTTGAAGCATCAATTCAACAGTGATGAAGATCAACTCTTTTTTCATAAAAATGCTGCAGACACAATTTTTCGCGTTTACAAATTGACCAACCATGACTTCAAGTCTCCACTGCCCCATCATTTCAATCAAAAGGACAGTTTTACAAATCATTGTTCTTCCTGAACAGAACACATCCCCAAATATGAAACAGTAAGGTAAACTCAGAGTATTAATCTCATCCTGTAACTTCAAGCATCCAAAATTGGTATTGTGATGCAAACCAAATGCCTTTGTCTTACTTCGATCACGCTTTGTAAACTAGCAATATACTGCGGGAAAAAAGGGGGAAAAGAACTGGCTGTGTATTCAGTATTTTAATATAAGTACAAAATCATCTTAGTTGGATACAGTAGAACTTGGTTGGTTAAAATAGTACCGCAACTCTGTAAGATCCCCAATAATTACACCTTTAAAGTAGTTTAAGTTGATACGAACAATCATGACCCACTCAAGCCTACAACATTGCCTTACGTGGGCTTTGACAGACAGAAATTGAGAACAAAGATCAACTTCTGGAAGATTCTAATCAAGCATGCAAAATTTCTACTTTGCAATAAGTAATGGTTAAAAACTATCCTTAATTTTTGGATAATAGGAAACCTTCACCAAAAAAAGTACAAAAGATAAACAAGAACAAAAGTAAATTTATTCAGTATATTCATGTTTGAAAGCATTTCTCGTGCCAAATTTATTTTCCTCAGCTACACTGAAGGCAAAGAATCAAGCAAAAAAGAGAAAAATTAAAGCAAAGTAAAATTAACAGTATAATACCCGGAAAACAAAAGAAACAAAGAAGAAGAAGAAAAGTCGATCTGGGGTGGAGTAATTTCTTACGGAAACAACGAGAAGGGCTCGGAGAGGGGAGCCACGGCGAGTCCAGAGGAGGACATGACGAGCTGTATTCGTAGTAGCAAGGCGAAGCTGAGGAACATTTTCGGAGAGAGCAGCTTTGGTCCGGCGAAGCAGAGGAGCAGAAGCTGAGCTTGGAAAGAACATCGCAGCAATCAAACGGTTGAAAACTATGTAAAGAGGGATCTCTTCTTCTTGTTGAGAAGTCCGCTTGGCATAGAAATCCTTCTTGTCTTCACTGTCTCCAACAACCTCGACATTGACGCCCTTAGAATTCTCCGCCGCCCCCTCCATCTCTGGTCACGATTCACAATTTTGTTTTCTAGTGTTTTCTAGTGTGTGTGTGTGTTGAGCGGATGGTTGGTTGCGTCAGTAGATCTATCAATCGAGGAAACGGGTGCTTGAATCAGTACATCATTCAATATATTTAAAAATATTATATTTCATAATTTTGAATGTAAGATGCGTTGTATAAATATTAATAAACTATCTCATAGTGGATGCTCATTAAAGTTAATTTATTATAGAATAATTAATTCTTTTAAGAATTAGTAAAATCTAAATTTAATTAGTAATTCACATACTTTCAAATGTAAAATTTTATTTATATTTTGTATAATTATCTAATTTGTTTAGAAGTTAACAAAATATTTGTATTCAAAATGAATAATGTAATATGTTAATTTTAAAATCCATTTCGTTATCTATAGTGTCTGGGAAAGTAATAAGTTTTATTAAAATATTTCAAATACATTTGTTTTATAGAAATTTTAAAAAATAAAGAAAGGGTTGACTGAAAAGTTCATATAAAGTGAAAATGATCATCAGCTGACATGAGCTGATGGCCTCGTAGTGAGTGTACTCTATATACAGGCACAAGCTCCCAAGTTCGAACCATTTACAAAACCGCCGATTGGGCTCTTGGTTCAATTTGATTGAATTATTAGTTCACTGACAAGTCAATACACATCTATTTTGATAAAATTAAAGACCCAACTAATTGACCAGTTTATCGGGTTAATTGGTTGACCGTCAAATCAGGCCGGTTTAATAACTGTGGCAATAGTTAGTATCAACTCTGGGTGGCCAGGTGGGATTTTTTCTTCTGCTATCCCTAATCCCTACATCCGCTGTGCGCCGTTGCCCCCCACTTGTCACCTGAAGCTAGAAAAAATTTAAATAAATAGCACGTAACAAATTAAATAAATAAGACATTTGATATACATATATAAATGATACTAAATTATCACTGAAACAATAATACTGAAAATATCATGTAAAACACGAGTTCTTTAATACTTTGAGACGTAATCTATTCTGCTCTTTCTTTCCTTTATTTTTTTTCCTTTGGATGGAATGGAAATTGTAATTTAATGTGACTTACCTATTAATTTGGTTGACAAATCACATTATTTGAGCAATATTCACAATTAATCTACGAGGTTCTCGTTCAAAGACTCAAGGCATTCATTTTCTGGTCAAATGGCCGAGATTAAGGTGGTCTTGCCGGCAAGTCCAGGAGCTTGTTGGGAGTTGGATGGTATTGAGACGAGGGCTATTTCTCTTCGCTTCCACAGTTACGCAGGCGTTTCTGATTTTCATTTCTTCAATTCTGGGTGGTAGTACCAACTCGAAGATTACATGCATCAAAGCTTTCTTCTTCAAAGAGATAAAGGGGAGCCAGACGGTGACCATTCTGCCGACATTGTTGACATACATTCGCAAGATAACTGGGCAATACCTTCGGAAAAGCAGTTATAGATTACATTTTTTTCGTGCGACAATTCATGTCCTGGATATATTTTTTTTTTCTAGAGAAAAGTTTGGGAGGGCATGTCCTGGATAATCGTCATTGATCTCGTCTAACTATGGCAAAGTTAGCTCCTGCCAAGTCGCTCGCACCAAACCTTCTAGCCAGTCAGGAAACTGCATAATCACGGAATAACACGAAGCAACCTGTCAGTCATCAGAAAGAATCAGGGGTGATTATAACACCGTTTACCTTACCATATTGCCCTCCATTTAGTTCCTAGAAAACTAATTAACTACTACTACTTTTCAAGACTAGATGTGGTCTAGCAGGTTCAGAAAATCCCATTAGAACAAAGAGTGGCAATTTATCACCCAGAACACAATATGACCTGTACAAGAAAAGTGACCAGTTCGCCCGCACCATCACAACAATGTGCCTAAACTGATAATGATACCCCCACCATGCATTAGAAGGTGATCCATAATATGTTTCAACTCGCTACCATAGTCTGCATAGATCACATCCTATCTTATACCAAATAGCTGCTTGTGTAGGAAAAATTTCTCTGTTTGACATTATAATAGCATGGTAACAAACTTTTTAAGTTTTTAATCATACTAATGAATTCAATTCACCAATAACAAATCACTCCACACGGTCAGTCATATGCCCTTAAATCATCACTTCATAAAAGCAAAGATTATGTGGTTTGGCCAAACTGACATGGGTCAATAAAACATAGAACTATAAAGGAATCGAAATCCAAAGCTGGTTAAACAAGCTTATCCAATTAAATAAGCGTACATGACTGTACACCAGATGCTTCGGATCATCTTTAAAATTTATATAGCATGAATTAAGGCATTAAATTACAGCACGATTCCATGAGTTTATTGGAGTCTTAAAATGCAATTAATACGTCGATTAATATGCACTTACAGTACAAGTATTTTGGTTCAAGGCGAAAATTAGTCAATTTATCGACTAATTTTTGTTACGAAACTGTTAAGCTGTTAAGTCATTGCGACAATAGAACAGGAAGAGCCTTTGAGGACTTGAAGAAAATATCAGAGCGGATGTGATGCATGGTCTTTCCTGATAATGTTAATAGATCAGCCAACCTAGTCAAAAACTACCATGCAACTTAACAGAAGACCTTGTTAAGGAAAGACATCTGGGCACTTGTATATACGCATATAACCACAATGCAGTAGGACACTTAAGTACAGGCAAAGAGATTAACGCCAATAAAAAGTACTATTAAACGAGGATAAGCACAAGCAGCTCAAACTGAGAGAAGCTCTAAAAGCTGAAATGAATACATGAGCACAAAAACATAAGTTAAGCACCAGTTACCCTGTTGGATCTGAGCTTATAAAAGAAAATAAGTAAGCTCAGTGAATGTGTCCATTTGACAGCCAAAGTGGGAGGAGAAAGAAGGGAGAATGAGACTTGAATTAAAAGGTCTACCTGCGGTAACAAGAACAGCAATAATTGCAGAAATAGTTGTTGCAGAAATAGCAAACACAGCAACGGACAATGCACCAATATAGATGGCTGTAAGAGAAGCAAAGAAGATAGCCAAGAATCCTCCAGCTGCTGCTAATGACATGAGAAGAGATATCACAATTGCATTTAGAGTTGCAGCAACAAAGAACAACATGAAAACTAGAAGTCCTGTCAGAGCCAGAAGAGCAATTGTTCCAACCTGCAGCAATCACCAGCAGCAAAAGAGATATCAATAATGGCGTGCTGGAATTTCCAACTCAATAACATACAGCTTGAAGCATCAATTCAACAGTGATGAAGATCAACTCTTTTTTCATAAAAATGCTGCAGACACAATTTTTCGCGTTTACAAATTGACCAACCATGACTTCAAGTCTCCACTGCCCCATCATTTCAATCAAAAGGACAGTTTTACAAATCATTGTTCTTCCTGAACAGAACACATCCCCAAAGATGAAACACTAAGGTACACTCAGAGTATTAATCTCATCCTGTAACTTCAAGCATCCGAAATTGGTATTGTGATGCAAACCAAATGGCTTTGTCTTACTTCGATCACGCTTTGTAAACTAGCAATATACTGCGGCAAAAAAGGGGAAAAAGAACTAGCTATGTATTCAGTATGTTCATATAAGTACAAAATCATCTTAGTTGGATACACTAGAATTGGTTGGTCAAATTAGTACTGTAACTCTGTAAGATCCCCAATAATTACCCCTTTAAAGTAGTTTAAGTTGATACGAAAAATCATGACCCACTCAAGCATACGACTTTGCCTTACGTGGGCTTTGACAGACAGAAATTAAGAACAAAGATCAACTTCTGGAAATTCTAATTAAGGTGCAAAATTTCTACTTTGCAATAAGTAATGGTTAAAAACTATCCTTAATTTTTGGATAATAGGAAAACTTCACCCAAAAAAGTACAAAAGAAAAACAAGAATAAAAGTAAATTTATTCAGTACATTCATGTTTGAAATCATTTGTCGTGCCAAATTTATTTTCCTCAGCTACACTAAAAGCAAAGACTCAAGCAAAAAAGAGAAAAATTAAAACGAAGTAAAATTAATACTATAATACCCAGAAAACAAAAGAAACAAAGAAGAAGAAGAAGAAAAGTCGAGCTGGGGTGGAGTGATTTCTTACGGAAACAACGAGAAGGGCTTGGAGAGGGGAGCCACGGCAAGTCCAGAGGAGGACATGACGAGCTGTATTCTTAGTAGCAAGGCGAAGCAGAGGAACATTCTCGGAGAGAGCAGCTTTGGTCCGGCGAAGCAGAGGAGCAGATGCTGAGCTTGGAAAGAACATCGCAGCAATCAAACGGTTGAAAACTGTGTAAAGAGTGGTCTCTTCTTCTTGTCGAAAAGTCCGCTTGGTAAAGAAATCTTTCTTGTCTTCACCGTCTCCGGAAACCTCCGCATGGACACCGTTAGAACTCTCCGCCGCTCCCTCCATCTCTAATCGCAATTCACAATCTTTTGTTTTCTGGTGTTTCTGTGAGTGCTTTCTAGTGCGTGTGTTGAGCGTGCAAATTTTAGTGTTAAGGAGGAGTGTAGTAGTACTGGCCAGAGTTATTAACCCGGGCCCAGGGAGGAACTCGACTAAAGGGTGGATCAACATATTACTGATGGGTGGTTGAACCGGTAGGTTATTAAATATATTTAATAATTTTTTATGTAGGATGTATGGTATAAATATTAATAAATTATGTCATAGCAAAGGCTCATTTAAGTTAATTTGTTATAGAATAATGAATTCTTCTATGAGTCAATAAAATCTAAATTTAATCAGTAATCCACCTACCTTCAAATGTAAAATTTTGTCTATGTTTGGTATAATTATCTAGTTTATTTACAAACTTTAAATGTAAAAGGTTATTAAGAACAATATTTGTATTTAAAATGAATTGTGTAGTATGTTATTTTTAAAATTAATTTCGTAATCTACTGAGTCCAAGAAGTAATAAGTTTTATTAAAAGATTCCAAATAAATTTATTTTACAGAAATTTAAAAAATAAAGAAAGGGTTGGCTGAAAAGTTCATATAAAGTGGAAAGGGTTAAAAACAAAAATGTCTCTTGTGATATACCTAATACACAGAAAATCATCTCCCGTGGTTTCAAAATATACAAAATGACACCTCATATTTTGAACTAAATTGTAAACTAACAGAATTCGTTAAACTTAAAGAAAATGGCAGTCTCGACCATTAAACTTACCGGATTCTATTAAGTTTAACGAATTCTGTAAGTTTATAATTTAGTTCAAAACATGATATATCGTTTTGTATATTTTAAAACCACGAGAGACTTTTCTATATATTAAGTATATTACATGGGATTTTTTTGTTTTTAACCCAAGTGAAAATGATCATCAATTGACATGGGTTGATGGCCTTGTGATAAGTGTACTCTATATACATGCACAAAGGTTCCAAGTTCAAACCATACGAACACTTTACTAAATTTTTTATGACCTATCCGATTCTTAATAAAATTGGCCGGATTCTCAATTCAATTCAGGAAACTAATGCTACCCATTCTTTACAAAATTGATCAGGTTCTTGGTTTAATTCGATTGAACTATCGGTTCGTTGATAAATCAATCGGTCTTATTCAATAAGATTAGAGACTCAACCAAATTGACCGATTCACTGAGTTGATTGGTTGACTGTCAAACTGGACCGGTTTAATAAGTATGGTACTAGTTAGTAGCAACTCTGCGTGCCCAGGTGGGCTTTTTTTATTCGGCTTGGGAAGACCAAGAGTTGGATTGTTCAACTCTACTTTTGATTGATGGGAAGACCAAGAATTGCGTGTGCGTGTGTGTGTGTGTGTGTTGGGAAAGCAAGGTTGAATGGGGGTAAAAAAATAAGATGATGTTAGCGGTTGTGGAGCTAAGAGTGGTGGGATGTTTGGAGGATAAAGACCGCAGTAATTTCCGATAAAGTTGTGAAAATGTCAGTTAGTTGGATCACCTGTGTCACTATCTAATGTCAAATTCAATGTAAATCTCACTTATCACGTAAAGATGGAAGAAATTTAAATAAATAACACATGACAAGTTAAATAAATAAGATATTTGATATCAATATGTCAAATTCAATGTAAATCTCGCTTATCACACAAGAATAGAAGAAATTTAAATAAATAACATATCGCAAATTAAATAAATAGAATATTTAATATAAATATAAAAGTGGCACCGGAAAAAATGACACTAAAAGTCTCATGTAAAATATTAATTTCTTTAATACTTTCAAACGCAATCTATTCTTCTCTTTCTTTCTTTAATTTTTTTTCTTTGGATGGAACGGATATTGTAATTTAATGTGACTTACCTATTAATTTGGTTGATAAATAGTAGCATTATTTGATCAATATTCACAATTTATCCTACACTTGTACTTGTTGGTAGGGGCGTAGTTTCTCATTCAAAGATATAGGCTCCGTTTGGATTAGTTGTTTTTGGAGTTGTTTTTTAAAAACAGCACTGTAGCATTTCGTTTTTGAAATACAAGTCCGTTTGGATTAGTTGTTTTTAGGGTTGTTTTTCAAAAACTATATGAAAAACTTTTACTGTAGATGTATTTTGGATTATTTTTAGAGGCATTTTTAAAACATATTTTTCAGTATTTTATAATTTATAGTTTTTATATTTATATATAATATTGTATTTATAATACATTTATAAATATTTATAAATAAATATATTTATATATTTTATTAAAATATATAAATGAATAAATAAATTATATTTATACATTTATAATAATATAAATGTATTATATTCTATATAATACATAATATAAATATATTTATAAATGTATATTATTATAAATGTATAAATTATAAATGAATATTATATAAATGTATAAATTATAAATTATAATTTTTATATAAATATACATTTATGCATTTATAATACATTTATAATACATTCATAAATAAATATATTTATATATTTATATAAAAATATATAAATGTATTATATTATATATAATACATAATATATAATATATTTATAAATGTATAAGTGTATATTAATATAAATGTATCAATTATAAATCATAATTTATAATTTTTATATAAATATACATTTATGCATTTATGATACATTTATAAATAAATATATTTATATAAAAATATATAAATGTATTATATTATATAATAATATAATACATAATATAAATATATTTATAAATGTATAAGTGTATATTATTATAAATGTATAAATTATAAATGAATATTATATAAATGAATATTAATGAATATTATATAAATGAATATTAATATTATGTATAAATATATTAATATATTTAATATAAATGTATAAATGTATTAATATTATGTATAAATGTAAAATTAATAATATGTATATTAATATTAATGTATAAATGTATTATATTATATAAAATACATAATATAAATGTATATTATAAATATACATTAATATATATATTATGTATAAATGTACATTTATAGAAATGTATAATATATATTATATTACATATAATTTATATAATATATAATATTTATATAAATATATTATAAATAAATAAAAATATTTTTAAATAAATAAAATATTTATAATATGTATAAATAAATATTTAATATATAAATATGTAATATATTATATATTATCTATTAATATTAATTATAAATATTATAATATTATAAATATGGTGTTTATATAATATTTCAATTTGTAATATTTATTGTATATTTCATTATATAAATATTTACATAATATATAATATATAATTTTCAATTTGTATAATATACATAATATTGTATATATATAATATAATATACATAATATACATTTATACATTATTACATATTATTTATATTATATATTATACATAACATTATTATACATTATTATATACAATAATGTACATAATAATATTATACATTAATAATGTATATATTATAATATAATGTACATAATATATTTGATATAAATATTTATACATTTATGTATACAATATTACATATTATGCATATTATATTATGTATAATGTTAATGTATATAAATATTTATATAATTTATAATATATAAATATATAATTTTCAATTTGTATATTTCAATTTATATTAATATAATATATATATATAATATACATAATTGAAATATACATATGGAGTTGTTTTTGATATAATGTTTGGATATGGTGTTTTTGGAGTTATTTTGGAAATACACATTTACTGTAGCATTTGGAATGTGAAAAACAGTTTTTAAAAAACAAGGGCAAAAACAAGGGATCCAAACGGACCCTGGTAATGTGTTTGGATTGTAAGTTATTTGAAATATTTTTACTGTAGCACTTTTTGTGATGTGATGTATGTGAGATAAAAAGGTAATTGGGAAGATAAAAAGGTGTATTGGAAATTGTAATGGTGATGTCAGCAAATATATTTGGCCAAATAATTGGCTGTCCAAACACACACTGAGTTTAAGGTAGTCTTGCCAACAAACAAGTCCAGGAGCTTGTTGGGCTTTGGATGGTCTTAACACAAGGGTTATTTCTCTGCACCTCACAGTTAGGCAGGCGTTTCTGATTTTCATTTGTTCAATTCTGGGTAGTACCAACCCCAAGATTACATTTTTTTTTTTAATTCAATACAATAATTTTTATTTCATATCTACTCCTACTTTATACCAAGGTAAGAGGTGAATCCAAATGAGCCAATAGAAAATTTGAAAGAGACTGAATCATTATCGAATCAAACGAGTGTCTCTGCACCCAATGATAAAACTTTCAGAAAATTCTGCAAAAAAAATTAAGTCAAGGGAAGGGATGGATCAAATCCCTTGACTCGCAAGGCTATCCCAACTACTCAAGATTACATAGATCAAAGCTTTCTTCTTCAAAGAGAAAAAGGAGAGATATTTTAGTTTCAATTAAATCTGGCTTATCACTTCCCACGCACCTCGAAGTAGTCTATGTTGGAACAAAGGGACAGCTTAATGAGTTTCATCTTGCACGGATGAAATCATGAAAGGGACAAAACAAGAGCGAACCTGGAACACTGGCAGGATTGCACATATCAGAAATATTTATTATCAATCTGGGCATTTGAACAGTAGACGTTGCACATGTCGATGTTACAGATAAAGGGAAGCCAGATAGTGACTATTCTGCCGACATTGTTGACATACACTCCCAAGATAACTGGGGAATGCCTTCGGGAATGCAGTTACAGATTTTTTTTCTAGAGAAAAGTTTGGGAGGGCATGTCCTGGATAATCGTCATTGATCTCGTCTAACTATGGCAAGTTAGCTCCTGCCAAGTCGCTCGCACCACACCAAACTGCATAATCACGGAATAACACGAAGCAACCTCTCAGTCATCAGAAAGAATCAGGGGTGATTATAAGACCGTTTACCTTACCATATTGCCCTCCATTTAGTTCCTAGAAAACTAATTAACTACTACTTTTCAAGACTAGATGTGGTCTAGCAGGTTCAGAAAATCCCACTACAACAAAGACTGGCAATTTATCACCCAGAACACAATATGACCTGCACAAGAAAAGTGACCAGTTCGCCCGCACCATCACAAAGATGTGCCTAAACTGATAATGATACCCCCACCATGCATTAGAAAGTGACCCATTATATGTTTTAACACAGCGAACAATGGCCAAAGGAAAAGCCATTCAATCAACTCACTACCATAGTCTGCATAGATCACATCCTATCTTATGCCAAATAGCTGCTTGTGCAGGAAAATTTTCTGTGTTTGACATTATAATAGCATGGTAACAAACTTTTAAGCTTTTAATCAAACTAATGAATTCAATTCACCAATAACAAATCACTCCACATGGTCAGTCATGCCCTTAAATCATCACTTTCATGCCCTCGTGCCCCCCTTTAATCTTCACTTTGGTACTACAGTATAGGATGTTTTACACTAATTAAACTGGGAATAATTAGCAGAAATGCAATATCTAACTGAGTTAAGAAAGTTTCAGAGAATACAAACCAAAAGTATGATTGTGTTGTAGAAATTTATCTGCACTTTCTTCTAAATAAGATTTGATCCAGCTGAAATTAACAGCATACCAATAACACTTGCAGGCTTGAATATGCTTTCAATGATCATATACAGCATAAAGCACCCTTAACCATAAATACGTAAAAGATAGCTCCAGAAAGGATATATATATATATATATATATGGCCATGACCAAAATATGCCTAATGCCAACACACTTTTCCAGAAGCAATCTTGTGAATTTAAAGGTTCCATCGACATTTGCAGATCAAAATGCTGAAGAAAATTCTGGATGTAGCAAGTATAATTTATTCAACAGTAAATACAAGGGATGTCTTTATTCTGTATGGTCCCAGGTTCTTCTGATGATTCTACATTATACCAAATGAATTGCCAATTGTTCTTTTGTTGAAAGAAACAAAGTCAATACATTACAACAATAATGAAGGACATGAAGTCTAAAGAATTCATAAGAACCCACAAAATGTTTTTTAAAAAAATTCATGACACATGCATGAACATTTTGATATGTGGCATCCAATTGACAACATGCATTCATCCTCTAAATTTACATCACATGCTTTCAACGTATCAGGCAAACAAAGAAACATGAACGAAAGGGATTCAAGTAGACGACAGAAAAAAATAAGCAATCACCAGAAATGCCAGAGCATCACTTCAGTCACATTTGGAAGTATTGCAGAATTCCTCGATCTGTTACTTTTTGAGGATTTATTCCTCAATTTCCACTAAATTCTAACCAGTTTCCTGAAGTCATAGATCACGGCATTTCATTTGTTCCAGGATGATTTTGCCAGGATTTCCAAAGCCACTAGAGACTCTATTTAACTGAAAAGGCTTCTACCTCTTAAATTTTCCTTCTGATTACCTACATCTGAATCGTCTATCTTAACCAAGGGCTCATGAGGACAAAACCATGTCAAGTGCTAACAACAAAAATTCCATTATTAGTGCTTGTCTATAAATTCTACCAGATGGAACTGCGGGCATAAAACTACATCTCAGATTTGGTTCAATCTGGATAGGAGTAACACATCGCATTTTTATTCAGTTCAGACATTTTTTCAGGCCTCCAATTTGTAACAGTCTACAAAGCGCTCGCCAGATAAAAAAGGTCAAAACTTCCCCACAGAATTATGAAGCCAAAGAAATAACATTATGGTACACAACTAACATTACTACCACACAACAAAATCCTGAAGCATCAATGAAACTACTTTCCAGTATTGCACCACTCCGCTTCTTAAACTTTAGTCGTATACTTAGTTGATAATACTTCAGAAAAAGAAGAAAAAAACCAAACCTTTTGTTCTCTTATAAGTTCTTCATTCTTTTTGTCCTGTGCATGTACACAAAAACAGAATTAGCAATGTTGTTTCTCTAAACCTCCACAAGTACTACAAGGTCCATAGAGAGCTACATTCATCACACAAAACTCAGCCCACAACACGATGCTACGAATTAACCAATTGCAATGACAGTAAGCTAATAGCAAATGCAATTATGCGATTGACATTAACGAACCAAACTTTCTTCTTGATTCAATGTGGAGAAATCAGGACAACACAGCGGACAACAAACAACAACCACTAACTTCAAATTTTCAACATCACAAAATCCTAATAATCAAACCAACAACGGTTCTGTTCTATATCTACATATCACAGCTACCCCATAATTTGCCCACCTCTCTATCATGGTCAATGCGCGGCCTCAAAACTACAAAGCAAAACCCTTCAAATACTCAGGGTCCCGCTTCGCCCGCTCCTGAAACTTCTTAAACCACCGGTCCAAAATATCCATGGGCACTACCAGCTTACTCCCATCAACCCCACAAAACGACTGCATAAAATTGAACAAATTCTCTCCAACTTTCATGGCCAACCGTTCGATTTTCTTTTCAGCAGCAACATCAAGGGAGGGGAGGGACGAAAGGTCCTCCACCGAAACCCCAATTTTCGCAGATAATGGAGCTGAATCCGGCGCTGTGAGTTGTAACTGTCCACCGGGCTCTGGCCACGGCAGAGATAGAACTGCAGAAGGGCGCGTGATAGTCACCGCGCCGCAGTACAGAAAAGGGGAACCGGGGGATTGAATGTAGACGGCCAGGGCTTTTTCTGGAGGGAGTGTGAAGTTGTTGAGAAGGAATATGCAGATTTCTCGAATTGAATCGTAAGCTTCACCTGCGAATCATTGAAAAGTAGTCGAATACTAGTTAAAATTTGGACACTAGCTAAATAAAACAACAAAAAAGATCGGATTTTGAGACAAACCCACAAAAGTATTCATGTCGAGGATCCAATGGAAGGTGTCGATTTGAGTGAACGTGGAGATGTCCATAGGGAAGCTGCGGTTTGGGAACACTACTCCGAACATTGTCTTCTTCTTTTTTAGTATTTTTTTTTCTTTCGAGGGATTAAAAAATTGGGTGAACAAAGAAATGGGAGAAGTAGTTTTTGAGTACTGGAGTTGAAAGAATGAAGGTGGGATCTTTGATCTTTCTTTTCGAGTCTAGAGAAGAGATGAAGAAGGTGGTTCTGAGGACTGAGGAGGCTTAGCAGAAGAAGTGGTGGGCAGCTGACAAAAGAAGAGTCCAGAAAGATCCGGGACAGATTCAGTGCAACAAAGTCTAGAACGAGTTTTGGAAATGAATAAAACACCAAAAAGCTTAATCCTTGTAAAAAAAAATACTAATAATAAAAATAAAATATTTAAAAAAGAAAACAACAAATTTGTTCCTGAAAAATGGTTTTTTGGACACTTCAAAAGTTCAAAGAATATACTAATAGAGTCGATTTCCAGAAAAGAAAAGGCAAAAAGTGTTAAGACAGTACTAGAAAAATAAATGATATAAGTTTCAACTCTAACTAATAATTGTAGAAAAAAATTGACAGTTGTAAATTGTAATTGACTTAAAAGAGTTCATTTTGAAAAAAGAAAAAATGAAAAACAATTTTAGATGATAGGATACTTTTTAAAACAAGAAAGAAATTTCAAAAGCAAAAAATGACAGATAATATTTTTAGAAATATATGGCAAAACAAAAGTCAAACATAAGACGTTAACATTTCTCTTCCTAGTTGTTTCTAGGATAATTTGCCATTGAAATTGATAAATTGAAGAACAATGATAGAGTGTGAATTGATTGGAGTAAAAATTATAATCAGCGAATGTGTTTAGATAGGAAATTATTTGAAATAATATCAAATAGGAGATTATTTAGAATAATATTTTAAAAAAAAATCATAATACTTCTCATGATATGATATATGTGAAATAAAAAATAATTAAAATAATAAAAAATTATTTAAAAAATATATTTATGATATAATTAATTTTTTTTAACAAATAAAACACTATTCAAACATATTTGCTGAGATATAACCTAATCAAATAAAAGTTTCTGACTTTCTGGTAACATAAAAGAGAAAGAAAAGAAATAATTACAATTTCCCCCTCACGTTTTCCTAAAATACGAAATTAAACCCTCCAATTGTCTAAATTGACCTTCATTTCGTTTCATATGGATAATCGCTAAAACCTCCCCACCCAGCAAAGCTATTCTTGGCTTCTCGATCGCAGCCACGCCACCAGCCGGCAACCCCTGCCTTGCTTTCCTCTTTTACGGTTGTAGCTCATCTTATTCTCTTCCCCTTCCGCCCCTCCTTTACTTCTTGTCCTTCAGTAAATTCTTCTTCATTGATCAATTTTTAGACATAAATACGAAAAACCCACAATTCAAATTCCCGGAGAAGACAACTACTTCACACATCTCATCTGATTAAACACGACTCCCAAGGTTAAAGCTTCTACATTTTTTCCATTTTCAGGTTGGTTTTTTTCTCTAACATTAAAATTCTTCTTTTTTTTCCAGAAGTTATAGCTTATAAAGTGTGTGATTGATTGTTTATGTGAATCTCTTGTTGTTTCAGATGCGAACTACTTGTTGACAAGTGGCACTTTAATCTAGTTGAACATGTCTCTATCAAGACTTTCTGGAAGAACCATTTTCTTCCCTGTCCTTGCATCTTTTTCCAGGTAGCTTATCTACTAGTTCTATGTTTCTTTTCCAACTGTCCTTTACCGAATTGTGCTCAATTCTTGCAATCATGATGTTTCTTTTTCGTTTTTTTTTTGTCTTCATTTGCGTGTATTTGTTGGAAATATTTTTTCCCCCTGAGAGTATGGTTGTGTTTTTTACTGTCCAGGAATTGCACAGGAGCTATTGGGGAAAGTTATAATTTTGTAGGTATTAGTCATGCTAGTTATAGGCAGAGTTTTGGAATTAATAATGTTAGTTGTAGGCCGAGTTTGAATTGTTTGCTGCCAAGATATGAAGTTAGAAGGTTGTTGTTTAGCAAGTGTAGTGGCGTGTCTCCCTTTGGGAATCAGAATATTGGGAGGCCTTACTCTGTACTTAATTCTCGGCGGTCCTATGCAACTCATGCTACGACTGAGCGGAAATCACAGAAGACGCTCATGTACTTGACAGGATTGGTTTTTGCCATGGTTGGACTGAGTTATGCTGCTGTTCCTCTTTATAGGAGATTTTGTCAAGCCACAGGATATGGGGGTACAGTTCAACGCCGTGAGGTTAGTTAGCATCTGGTGATTATAGGTCATGAAATAAGCTGCAAAAATAGCCTTTTAAAGTGTGGCATTTTGTGAACTTGCAGACAGTTGAAGAGAAAATTGCCCGCCATGCTAAAGATGGAACGGTCACTACCAGGTTTAGTTTTATCTTAAAATTATCCAGCATTTTGTTCTCTGATTATTAGTTGCATCATGGTTGAGACAAGTTTACTCTTGACCTTATGCCTTTTGAGTGTCAAGTGCAAGTTAGTGCTAGCAGTTTTTGCTGTGTTTGTAATTCAGTGAACACACAAACAAAGATCTCAATCACAAATTGTAAAGTGGCAATAGTAGAAGACTCACAGGAGTACGACAAGATTTTTGCTTGACTAGCTCCCATTTCAACATGATAGCACTTTGTTCATTTCGTCAGTCCATTGCTCATTGTGTCAGGCTTAGGAGTGATGATCTGTTCCATGACAATGGCCAAGTCCAGTCCCTTGTTTGTGTGCTATATAATGTCTATTCAGTTTAATAAAATTTGGGAAGGTCAGTAGATTTGTCCTTGTTCACAAGGTTACTGGTGGAAATTCAATTGAACATCTGAATGAATTATTTGGTTATGCAAGCAGAGAGATCGTTGTCCAATTCAATGCTGATGTGGCTGATGGAATGCCGTGGAAATTTGTTCCAACACAAAGAGAGGTGCCCTGTACCTTTTTGTCTAGCATGGCTTGTTGATGCCCATTTGACTCAAAGATTATTCTGAAATAAATGGTATTCAGTTGGCTGTACTGTTAACGTCTTCAGTATATTTACAGGTAAGAGTCAAGCCAGGGGAGAGTGCCCTTGCTTTTTACACTGCTGAAAATCGAAGTTCGACTCCAATAACTGGTGTATCTACCTATAATGTGACTCCCATGAAGGTGCATTTCATTGCTTCTGTTATAAGCTGCCAAAATCGTGCCTTAACTTTGTCTGCTAGTGGTGGTGTATGAACCACTTTAATTGACTCTTAAATCCATTTGGGGTCATTGCTGTGATCTGCTGATTACTTTGGGCTTGATTGTAGAAGTTTTGGATCCATATGAGCTCTTCTTTTCCTCTCATCTGCATTTGAAAACCACCCCTCGCTCAATATCATATTTCTTATATGTGTTGTGTAATGTCTGCATAACTCGTCATAAGCATTGAGCTTTTGGTTATTATACGACTGCCTGTCCATTATTTTTGTCCTAGTTGTATAAAGTGTAACAAAAATAACAACAGAATTACTAAATTTGTTGTTGAAAATATGTTAATCTTGAGATTTGCATATATAGAAGTAATGGTCCGCTGGCATGATGCCTGTTCAGTTGTCGATCTGATTAACTATGCATTGGTGCTTCAACAACAACAGTTAAATGTGAGAACTGATCTTTTTTTTTTTTTTTGGTCTTCTTTTCTGTTTGGGACCGTAAATGCAGGGTACTGTTCTTACTCTCTGTTTGTTTATTTTCTAAAAATGTGACTGGATTTTAACCCATGGCTTAGTAGGGTGATAAGTTTGATTTTCTGAAACTTTACTTAGACCTGAATAAAAGAATGCAATAATGACAGTACTTGTAAGGACATCCTTTTGTTTTTGGCTGCAATTTTTTTGTTTCAATTGATATTCTACTACAGTATTGTGGGAGCAGTGTATTTTTTATTTTTTTAACATTGAGGTCAATAATTCCTTGTGTGATTGCCTTTTATTATCGTCTGTTTGTTCCATTTGAGCTATATAAATCAAATGCAAGGCAAACTTTGTCAAAAATGCTTCTTGTAGTGTGATTACCAATATATATGCGATAGTTTCTTTCTTCTCCCATCTTTTTTGGTTTGTTTGATGGGTGCTTAGTAACCCTGGTACCATATAATCATGCATGGGATAAATTTCAGATCAGCTAACTTTTTATCTAACCATCATGTGCTGCTTACATGAAGCATCCCCTTCTTTTCCTTTTTTTTTTTGGGAAGAAGGAAGGGGGGGGGGGGGGGGGGGGGGCACGATATTAAGTTCATTTTGAACCCCTTTCACAAAATAGAAATGTTATTCAGGTTCATGGAATTTGTTGTGCCTCTTTGGTGATGTTAGTACGAAACTTAAAATTTCTTTCAAGTTTTATTCTCAGCCAGACTAATTGTATGGTATATCTGGTGTGAACATCTTCACTTGGGAGCGTGAGACTATAAAGATATTTTTGGTCCGAGCAAACCTTGTCTCATTTATTCAGAGTGATGATTGATGATTTCCTTGCAATATAAATTATTTATTCGTGGTTGTTGCCACCTGTTGCTGCTTCCAGGCTGCAGTTTATTTCAACAAAATACAGTGTTTTTGCTTTGAGGAACAGCGGCTCCTTCCTGGGGAACAGATTGACATGCCAGTAAGTAATGTTGTATTTTTGAGCACTAGAACTGGCTGCCTTCAGTTACTCTTTCTTTCCATTTAATTTTCATTGTTATGACTTGTATGTGTAGGTGTTCTTTTACATTGACCCTGAGTTTGAAACAGATCCTAGAATCGATGGCATCAACAACTTGATACTTTCATACACATTTTTTAAGGTTCCGGACGAGTAACTGTGGATTACTTACCCAGAGTTTCTTGGTCAGCATGACTTCCTTTTTCTTCGTTAACATGGTGATTTTAGCTGCAGTTTTCGTTCCAACCGTGCAAGTTCTGACATTGGAAGTGCTTCAATCTTTTAATTAGTTGGAACTGACATGTTGATGGGCACCTTTGATCTCTTCCCCTAAAAAGAGTGACCATTTTCTTCTCTTCTTTTGTTGAGTAGAAAATTCAAATTTTGAATGAATAAGCAAACCATTGCACCCAGTAGCTACAATGTACCATTTCTGTTTGAGCCAAAGTTGCAGGGTCACGATTTCTTCCTGTAAGACTTGGGTTAAATTGATCTGCAGAACTTGAGCTTATTGGTTGCAGTGGGTTGCTTTGCTCCTTCTTGCATGCTGTGCAAGGAAGGATAAGGGTTGTTTGAAGGTCTATTTGAACCATAAATGACCGACTTGTACCCCTTGAATTTAAGGTCACTACAGCTGTGAGGATCGCTATCTTCTTAAATATCATTGTGAAATGTAATGCTGCCATTATGATATGTGAAATGGCAACACCTCTTGCTGGTCCATTACAAGTTAATTAATACTTCATTTTATGATATGTATTGATAAATAAACTACTCCCCAAGCTGCTCGGCCAGACTCATTACATAAAGAAAAAGGAAAAAAAAACGCGGATCAGAGGTTTGGGGGCCCTCAAGGGATGCCCCCATTGATATCTTGTGCTCTGAACGATACCATTCAAAATGGGTCTTCGCCCCGAATCCTTTGTACCAGCGTGTACTTAAGTCTAATATGTTAAATGAGTCGTGGGCACAAATTTCTGCTTCTGTTTTTTGAGGAAAGTCTGCACAAGTAGGGATGGCAATGGGGCGGGGGTTTCTTCCTCCATCCCCTGTCCCGTTGTCAAATAACTCCCCCCGTCCTCCGTCCCACCCCGCGGCCCGCCCTCGCCCCCCACCCCGCGGCCCGCCCTCGCCCCTTTTTTCCCGCGGTCCTCCGTGAGAAAAGAAATCAACTTATTATAAAATGTTCATTTACAATAATTCATTGAATTTTTTATTACGTTGCACTTGATTGCCCTTCTATATATATTTGACTTTTATGTATATCTGACTTTTCAGTTACCAGTCCATCTCCTAACCAAAATATATCATTGGGAGTTATTTCAGCATTATACATATATCCATGACTATCCTTTTTTTTTTATAATACTAAAATCTTAAACCATTTAATTGCCGTAAAACGAGTATTAGTACATAAGATGCCAGAGATTCATATCCAAAGCCATAGCATAGTTTTACAACAACATAGAGCTTTTCCCATTAAGTAATAGCATTCACAGGTCTCCTGAACTAATTAGCTAAAGATAACCCCCATCATAATAAATTATATCCATGGCTATCTAAAAGGATTGAACAACGCAGAAATTTATGCACACAAAAGCCTAGTACATGAAGCAAAAAAAAATCAGAAGCAAGCCTATACGAAAAGCAAAACTCTCCTTGTATGTCCAAGCATTTTTTAGAACTAACAGGAGAGAGGAAGAATTCCCAAACACTAACCAAAAATACCTTGAACAGTTAGGGATTTTGTTACTTTTGTGTATTTATATATATATATATATTTATGTGGGGGATGGGGCGGGTGTATGTTGCCCCATCCCCCGCCCCGTTTTAAGGCAGGGATAAATATTTTGCCCCCGCCCCCGCCCCATCCCTCGCCCCATTTGTATCCTGGCGGGCACTCGCCCCATTACCATCCCTATACACAAGTTATATCATATGCATCCACATTTTACAATGTGAAACACTAGTGTGTAAACTTAATTTGGTTTTAACAAAAAAATTTGTGATGTATGATAAAGAGGCAATTTTAGAACAATTAGTTTAGATATTCACGAGGAAGGGACAAAAGCCCCTCCTTGAATGTAGGTAAGAGGTTCGAAACCCTTTTGCATGTGATTTCTTACGGCTTCTCAATAGTTTAGTTGGGTTCATCTCTATTTCCCTCCCATCTCCTGTCGTCAATATAGGGCCAATTGTAAAAATGTTGTACTGGAAAAGAAATGAAAAGAAATTCAGGACGATTGTGAACGGTAATGATGAACCTGACAATAAACCTAACGCTATCGTCAGAGTTTTGGAATGCAGAAAAACAGCTGGATTCGTGACTTTATATGCAGCTTTAGCCCCCGGGACTGAATGTCATGTTGACCATCATTTTCCCACACATTGCCTAGTGATTTTTAGATCCACACACTTTCTATAAGAAGAATGCTACAAGTTTCTTCGGTTTGTACCCTTGTTTTTTATACTCGACATTTGTTACCATTATCATCAGCTAGTTCACCATGCACCAAACTGCTGTGCAGTCGGATGAACTAACTATAAGCACGCCCAAGTAACGCATATGATACGTTTTGCTACACCTATATGACCCTACTTTGAAGAGAAGGGATCGCGGCAACATATTAATATTCACAAATTTGAGGGTGTAGTGCAGCCTTTTTACATAAGGGTTGAACCAAATCCTTTCCCGACCTTACTCTAAATTCTTCCTCCGCAAGTACAAAAAACCTTGGTAGTTAATCATATTTGAAGTTACCTTTTTGCTCTATTACGCAGTATCAAATTTGGCACGGCTGAAAACCATTCAGCACTTATCACATAGGGCGATGACAATTTTGTCCCTGTGAATACTTTTTTTTTTTTTTTTGTCGGACACAATAGATTTTAATTTACAACTATTCCTGCTCTATACCGTACTAGAAGAGAAGGATTTAAGAAAAAAATAAAAAAGATACTGAACCATCACCGGCCTAGACGGCACCCGAAATTCTTCCAGACAGTCCCTGTGAACACTTATATATTTCTCGACTTTTGATACTACTAAGCCATGACTGAAAACATACTTTGGCCACAGACGTGTATTGATCGAGCGAATTAACAGAGAGTCAAATTGCGACAGAACCAAAAATGTACTCTTACTGTCTACTTCTGTTGTATTCGTGGTTATAGGGTGACAGGCTTTGCTCCACTGGTTTTGTCAGTCAATTATAGTGTGTTGGCCAATTTAGGTATAAATGTTGGGTCTGTTTTTCGTAACACTGTCTTCAATAGTAGTGATTAAAATCGCAGCAGACTGCCGAAGCATTTTTTTTTTTTTTTAATATTTTGACATGTTGTTGCCATATTTATGATTGATCAAGGAACCGCTTTACAGCGTGGACGGTGTCGTATTAATGAATACCACTTTTTGCAGTCAAAAGTTACTTCCAGAAATTTAAAGTGTGGTACGATTGCATGGTTGTGCGTGTAAAGATACTGCCCTGTGTTGGCTCCGTTCCTTATCTATGGCGTTTCAGTCATTCGGATTTCGACCCGGATCCAACCCCGGGCAAGTAAATGGGTTTGGTTACATTTGATTTGATTTTTAACACATAGCACTTGATATATTTGTTTTGCAACCGGGTTTTCACTAATCAATTTGGTCTAATTGGCGCAGGAGCAGAGCCAGGATTTGGTTAGGGTAGGAGGTGAAAAGGACTTCCTTAAGGATAAAAGGCAGCATGGTAAAAAACGAAAAAGATCAAGGGAAGCTACCAGAATAAGGATTAGATATGAAGGGTAGAAGAAATTGTGGTCGTAATTCAAATGACTGAGACTGATACAGTTGGACCCGGTCAACTATGACCCTAGCTAAAGCTAATGCATGGAATGGAACTGAAGTGAACAAATGAAAATAGAGTGGGAGGGAATTACTGGTCGGCAAAAGACATTCATTCTCTTGAAGATATCATGCTGCTGCATGGCATCATGACTCATGGGAAGTAGAGAGAAGAGAATCTACCTCGGCTATCCTTGCCCGTCCTTTCAACACAAGAAACAAACTTGAATCTGCTCCCCTTTTCTTTGTTATCATTATTTATTAAATTTCACAAGCAAACAAATTTCTCCTCCCCATGTTTTCCTGATTCAAGACACCAGCAATAATTATTGGTATCGAATACTGTTCATCACTGTGGGGTGTAAGGCCTTGTATTATTCAAATTTGCTTTCGAGTATTGTTTTTGGCTGTTTATGGCTTGCATCCAGCTTCAATCATTACATAATTTAGATGCAAATTAACCAAATGACACTACTACTTCTATTTTGACACTCTCCCTAAGCTTATAGATTCACGGATTCACCTAATCTATATGGCAATTCTCTTGTGCTGTTCTATATATTATCATGTGCCCTGTTCTATAATCGATATCGTCCTAGATATTTGGAGGGTGAATAATTTCCAGTTTGGGGAGTTTAACCGTTCCAGAAATCTTGAAATGGACCCTGCACTTGAAATGGCGAGCAGTTAAAACTTTCATGTTTGGTTCTCCAGTACTAGTGGTAGATTATTAGTTTTTCACTGTTCACTGGTGTGTGAAGTGCAAATGCAGTTGGCTTGAGAGTTAAGTACTACTACATTCAGAACAAGAAGAAAATCAAGCTAATCACCCGGATTTGGAAGCAAATAAAGGGGGATGGGTCCATATGTATTTACGCCAAGCAGCTACGGTACAAAACCTATACTTATAGTCCGTTCTACTCTATAAATTCTTTGATATTTCATATTTCATGATACAATGGTGTAGAAGGAATATCACAGTAGTGTACTGCTAAAAGTCTACTGCCCTTTCCTCTTTCTTCCCCGAGTCCCCACCCCTTTCTTTGTGCTGTATCATCTCCAGTACCCTAGCTAGCCAGTAGCCATGAACAAGCCAGAAATATATGCAGTACAACCACAGAAAGATTAAAACAACCTTTGATCGAGTGTCCCTTCGCTTGTGTTTACATATTACTGTTGATTTAGATAACATCAAAAAGCTTAATAGTATTCATATTTCTCATGCTGGCGTGCCAGTCATTTTCTCTTCCTTCTTCTGAGATTTTTGCTTGCCCAAATGATGGGCTCCTCACGAAAAAGAAGAGAAGGCCTGCAGGAACACCAGGTTAGTCGGACAGTTTAATTTGACGCATAAATTCATACTCTTGGTCTTGGTCTAGCTGATTTATATTATAATATTCAATTTTCATGATGGGGTTTCGTAGATCCTGATGCAGAAGTTGTTTATCTTTCACCTGAGATGTTAATGGAATCGGATCGCTACGTTTGCGAAATCTGTAACCAATGCTTCCAGAGAGAGCAAAATCTCCAGATGCATCGGAGACGCCATAAGGTTCCTTGGAAGCTACTAAAGAAAGATAAACAAGAAGTGAAAAAACGAGTATATGTGTGTCCCGAGCCAACTTGCCTTCACCATGACCCGTGCCACGCACTAGGTGACCTTGTGGGCATAAAGAAGCATTTCAGAAGGAAACATAGCAATAATAAACAGTGGGTTTGTGAGAAATGCTCAAAAGGTTATGCTGTTCAGTCTGATTACAAGGCTCATGTCAAGATATGTGGTACTAGAGGTCACTCTTGTGACTGCGGCCGTGTTTTCTCCAGGTTCTACAATTTGATTCTTATTTACGTTAATTAGTAGTACAGGAAGAAAGCTAGTATTGTTCGTATATGGCTAGGCTGGTTTTTGCCTTTATCTAGCGTATCCTTTCAGCATGATCTCGAATCTAAGAAAGTTCTTTAGATTGATCATCAAAAAGCCAATATTTTGATCATTAAACTACTGGTACATAATGTATTCCCTGGTCTAAAATAGTGTAGCTTTTCGTCAGTGATCACAGGTATCTGATCTAGGGATTATACTATTTTCAAAAAGACACTGACGGTAAGGGAAAGCCTGTTACTTTTTTCTACGTTGAAATCTCAGCAGAAGAAATCCTGCAGGATATTATAGTAATGATTATTCGATAAACAGGAGCTACTGTCAAATGTATATCAATATCTCCCAAACTTCCTACTGTTTTAATCAGTGTCAAAGTTTTACCTAATGGACCTTAACCATATTGATATTCTTTCAAGGCTATGTTCCAAGCAATCTTGTTTTACCTTTCTCGTTTCTTTCCAGAGTTGAAGCTTTTATCGAGCATCAAGATACATGCAAAGCTCGCATGACAGACTACATGTGTCAGGGAATACCAGAAAAACCAGCTGCTGATCCATTTCACCATTCTACTTTGAGCCCAGATTTTTTAGGAGACAGAAGTTTCCATAACAACCTTTCTGAAATGCCAAGGCAGAAAGTCTTGGATTCAGCTTTTGATGGGCAAAACAACAATGGTACTGTCACTGGTTTTTGCCACAATCTTGAGCTTGAACTGTTTTCTTCCAGTAATTCTTCCCTAAGCGGGGTGAACTTCTCCAATACTGGTAGTGTTGCCTCTGAACAAAATCATCATACCAGTCAATCAAATATTGGTAGTTTTATTCCAGAACCGGAAACTGAAGGCGACTACTCAAATTTAGTGTGGTACAACTATGATGCATGGAACCACAGTTATTACAGAGAAAGTATGGATGCCAAAGTGATGCCGCCAGAAGCCGTTAGATTGAGAGATGAGGCCCGTGAACTATCACGGGTAGCCAAGGAAGAGAAGGCATTGGCCGAAGAGAAGAGACATCAAGCGAAATGTTTGATTGAAATGGCTAAACAAGAGATGACAAGAGCAAGAACAATCAGAGAACAAGCCTTCTACGAGTTTAATGCAGCTGAGTTGATGAAAGATTGTGCAACAAGGCATATAAGCTCTAATTTTGTGCAGATAACTTGTAATGCTTGTAGGAGAGATTTTATACAGGAGAAGCCTTCTCAGCTGAGAGTTCCATCTCATCTTCCATTCTAGAATGTCAAAAAATGGGTCAAGATCCTCGTGCTTTAGTCTAGTGATATTGATGCCCTCAGTATTTGCCTAGCTGAATGTGTCATGCATTGTTTTCAAATGCTTGCTGCTGATTATGTAATCAAATTTTATTGAGTTGTGAATCTGTTTTTACTATTTCGTGAGTTCTACTGTATACTTATACTGAACAAACTTGATTAAATTACTAATTAAAAGATAACAAGCATGGGTTGGATAATACAAATTTTATATTAATTAGACTGCACAAGAGAACGGAGAATCTATGTCTAGCATGTCATCTTGTAAGAAAATTTTGTCTTGTTTGTTTATGGTGAAGTGAGCATACTATTTCTATACCGCAACTACATCGGCACGGCACTAACAGGGAAACTAGTTTATAGTTGTCAACAATTACTTTTTACAGTCATTATGGTAAACCAGCTACTTGACTGCTAAAGCTGGTGTGCTGCTTTTGGATGATATTTATGTCATTCATTGAAATCCAAATGCTTGTACCTTTAAAACTGTTTTTGTGGTTGAAGCGAGTACGATGAGCTAAAGGGAAGCCACTGAATACCCTTCCTAGCAAGTTTGTACTTTGTACCTAATTTCTTCTTTCCCCTCTAGCTGAAGGAGTTGGGAGACTTGAAGCACAAAAAAATTAAAATTTTCTTTCTCTTGAATGCAAAGAAGTTAGAAAATACAAGAAATATAGGTAAAGAGAGAGGGAGAGAGAGAGAATTATAACATTCGTAATTCTACTCTTCTTCCTTAATTGCTTCTGTTTTAAGTAGGAGAAGGATGACGAAGAGAAGGATGAATAGCAGGAAAATGGAGGATGAAATAATAAAAACGAGTACTGGTCAGTAGTCCAGAGTTTGCATTATTACATTACTTTAGAAAAAATAAGTTAATGCCAAAATCATAAGTATCCCAGAATTAAAAGGCATGACTAGAATAATATATTGTTCAGTAGTCCAGAGCAGGTTTCTCCCGTTAGTATGAGTTGAGCATGGACATATTTGGGGAACTCTGAAGTTTCATAACCACAAAAGTGTCTTAAGTTTTACGGGTACATTTGTTTCAGAATCATTTGCCCTTCAATTTAAACAGTACTTTTGTCCTCTAAACCCCTCCTCTCGGAAGATTAATATGTCAGATGAATAAATTTAAGCTGGACAAAGGATTCCCGCCCTTCCCTAGGGTAAAAAGTAGTAGTATGTTTTTTAGTTATCTTTTGTTCTTCTTGACTTCCTTGTTGTATTGGCCAAAATTAGATCTTTAGATCTTTCGAAAACATCAAAGAGGAAGAAAGCAAAACAAAAGACCCCATTTGATCTATCAATATATTTATTTGAAATTTTTTTTTTTTTTTTTTTTATAATCAATCTCTTATGTACATGGAGCTAGCTCTAGCTGGGGAGATGGTGGAGATGGTACAGAAGTCCAGTTGATCTTCATGTGAAGAATAGGCATGCAGGCAGGTGCCCCTCCACAGACTGATGAGTGATGAGCCTAGGAGGAGGAGGAGGAGGAGGAGGAGGAGTGGTCCATAGAAAAAGCCAAAAAGAAAAAGCTGAAATGGGATTAAGGCTATGTTTTTCCATGTTGCTCTAGTGTCTCTTTCACAAGTACTGTTCGAAATTTAAATGCCCAATAAAAAACGCCATGTTTTTCAGTGCCACAATTTGAAAGTTTCTGCAGCTTCTCTTGTCCCTCTCAAACCCCAGACAAGACACACAGTCCTCTGCCCCACTCTTTTTTATCACCTCTGCAAACCCTTATCGCAACTGAGACAGAGGAAAAAGAGCAACCATTGAAGAAGATCCATTCATCTGTGTGAGTCGTCGTTACACAGGAGAAGAAAAAGTTTTACTAGTATACATACAAATTGTGGTCTTTGACAACAATGTCTTGTGACTACGTACCCCCTTTTATTCTTTCACAATTCAAGGGATGCGCTCAATGGCCTTCCTTCCTCCCCCCAGTGGCAGTGCTCAGTGGAAGAGAATGGACCATTTTTCCTAATGATGTCTCTCCTCCTCTGACTTCATCTGAACCTTTCATCTCATGGTGTCTGGAAAAATTTTTTTTCTTTCTTTCTTTTTTTTTTTTGGCTGGTTGGGTTTTTTTTTTTTTTTTTACTGACGGAGTGGGTTTTTGTTTGTGTATGCTTTTCTTTTCTTGGTACGCAATTGATATGCCTATAATCTATTTGATTTGACCATGGCCTTGACCGTAGTCGGGGCAAGTTTTCAAAATCATAAATCAATAATTTAAAATTAAAAAGATAGGTGCTTGAGATCAAAGACTACTACGTTTAACGTAACTTCCTACGTACTATCAATCAACGTGGCTCTCGAATCGATTATGAAATTTGAATATACGATATTTTAGATGTTAATCCGAATTAAGAATTATTGGTGTTTATAAATAATTTGATAAGTCACATTTTTACAATCCCTTCTCTCTCTTCCTTCCGCTAACTCAGTATCTAAACTCCAACAAAACATACACTTCTTGTGATGGTTGATGTTTACCGACAAAAATCTTGATTATTAGCGTAAAATTTGCTCATATGCTTCTTAATCTACAACAAATTCCAATCCACGACCATCCACTATGGAGCATGCCTGCTATCTCTAACAATTCCTACAAGTACCGGGATGTACATTTGGCGTAAATCTTCCGGTTTAGGACCATCCACTCAGCCTTATCCTTTGGAGATTGCATAATTTTGCCAGAGAACAAGCAACATGTGGTCTGTTTGAACAGTAATAATTGCTGAAAATGGAAGCAGCGAAAGCATTTTTTGCTTGTTGAGAAAGCAGAGCCTAATTGGTTATGAAGTCAAGTACAAATACTTGCACGGATTTGGGCTTGACCTGAAGCCATTTAAAGACCTAAGAAAAATTTCAGCCTTTACTCGACTAAAAAACATATGTTGATTGGCCTAATTTGCTTCACCCGATTTATTAATTTATACATCCTCTTAAGTCCACATCTTGCAGATTCGCTTTTTATTATGCCAGCCCAGGATGGCTTGATTGTAACCTCGAGGAGCTGTTATGTTAATCTTATTTGTCATTTTTAACAAATTAGCTGTTGTGTTAATTTCACAATTATTCCTTAGAATTTGAACTTTCGAATAAACTAGTCGTGCCTGATGAATTTGCTGAGATCGATCGATAGATTTAGTTTATTCATGCTCAATAACTTGAAACATGAGCAAATTGAACTACAGTTTGATTTTGGGATATTGACCTAACTGGTATATGACAGGCCTTTGGTTTATTATCACGATTGATAAGAAGCCAATAACCGACCAGAAACCAAAGTGTTACCTTCCACCTTGGTTACACAACATAACAGATTAAACAACGAATGCTTGATAATGAACTCTTCCCCCTGCTTGTTAATTAACAGGTCGTCAAAAATCTTAGTCCCTCCCCCCTCAATTTACTATTGAAAGAAAGCGATGTTAAAAGACCAATTTCTGGAGCATCTTTCCATAATCTTCTTCTGATTTACGTAATTGAATTGTGTTGTGTGTGTGTGGTCTTACAATTTTTAATGACCTCTAGATTTACTCCCTCCGGCTGTAATTAATGGCGGTTCGGCATCGGCTAACAAAGCTTGATTCTCACATTCCTTGGTGGTTAAATTGAGCTTAGTTGCTTAATTGTCATGATCCTTGTCATCATTCCCCATTCCTTGATGCATTATCAAATCAATTGAGTGCACTTAAGGGGTGTATTTATGTAATCATTCAATGCTAGTGACCAGGGAGCTAGTATATGGACTCAAGGGATGATGATGATGATGATGATATCAGTCGAATTCATCAGGAACAAGGAAGCTGATTTTGCCTAGTTTATTACTAATTAAGAGAATTTTCGTACTTAAATAGAAATAGCCAGGATTAACCAGGATGCTGCAGGCCTATGGGAGAATCATTTTGAGGATGCTTCACAAAGGGTATTATAAGTTTGTGAGAATGTGAAGATTTACAATCTATGACAAAATAATACTACTAATTAATTAACGTGCATTACTTCTATCTATGTCATAATTTAACATTCTTGTACGTGTTTATTTGATTTTGGTGCTCTAATTAATCAAGGAAGATGTTTGGTCCTTATTATCTTAAACATATATAGAGCTCGTTCAGCTCCTGCATTAAAGATTTCTACGGATCAAACAATTTCCGATCCTTTGAGTTAAATTACCGATGACAAAATCCTTGATCATTGTAGAAGGCATGTCGACTGATGAAATCAAGCAACGAAAGCTAAATTTTGAAATGGAAATATCTATATTAAAATCTTCACACTTCATTAAGCCACAGATCCAAGCTGTTATCCTGGGGACCTTGTCTGCAGTAGAGGAATGACCTTCTTTCGTTCCCACACAGTTGGATTTTGGAGCTAATTCATTTTAGTTGAATTTACTATACACTTAATAGGCACACATGGCAAATCCCAATTAATTAAGAAGCTCATTCGGATTCCAATTAGCTGGAAAATGCGTTAAGCCCAGAACTGCACTAGCTTCCGCAAAATGAAGCTCGAAGAAACATGCAAGTAATTGAGTGACTTGTCACCCAATCTGAAAGGCCTTTGATTTTATCTGTCACTGACTAACTTAAATCTTAAGCCTGTGCATGGAGCGCTGAAAAGAGTTGAGGCCAATGGTTCTTCAAGCTTTACGTGTTACTTCTGATCATCCTATTATAAAATGAATCCAAAATGTGGAGGTTGAAGACACAATTACAAACAAAAAAGTGTGTGATGTCAAATTTGAGAGGGAGGTTTAATCAGAAAGTTTGGTACAATAGATCATGCATTTTACTGATGGATCAACAGCAAGCAATTGTTGCAGAAAGATACAAATCTCCAAACTCCACTCCTGATGATCATCGTGGTTGTGCTTTATATAAACCGAGTTTGCTGATTCAGTCGATCATAGCAACTCAAAATGGATAGCCCCAACAGCAAAAATGCTCAAAAGGTAGATTCTTTAATTATTACTACTACTTTTTGCTGTTCTCTTTTGGTAGAACGTTTTTCTAACTACCTATTTTGTTTTGTCTTGTGTATAATTCCTTTTTTTTTTTTTTTCCCTCAAATTGTTTAAGTTCGTGAAAAGCAGATCGCAGTCTCCTGTTTCATCTACTGGCAAAGGAGTGGTGAGACACATATCACCCTTGCAGGCCCTGAGAAACAACTCTGGGGTAGGACTTCAAGGATTTTGCAAGCTGCCATTGCCTGTTCTCTAAGTCGAGTTTATTTGCACAGTAAATAGTCATTTTTGCTAACGAAAACTTTGCTCAACCCACAAAGAAAATTAAAAAAAAAAAAAAAAAAAAGTTTAACTTTGGCTCTTTAGTGGTTTTTGTTCAATTTATGAAACAACTTTTCTAGGAGTAGCATTAATTTGCTGATGAGCACCTTTTATGCCTGGAATAACAAAATCAAGAATCCTAACTTCTATTTAATTTTCTCCACTTTATAGTTACTGGATGGCAAAAGAGAGTAGCTCCTGCATGTCCTGGCGGCAAAATATATAGCTTAAACAATAGTAGTAGAATAAATTGTCAATTTCTACCCAAAAAAGAAAAAGGAAGGAAGAAATTGTCAATAGAGCTAATTTAAACAGTGCAAAGCAAATGTTCTTCAAGAAAAAGACTACAATACATTAGTAAAACTGGACAGAAGCGAAGTTATCGACAAAAATTGAGCATTCACAAAACGGAGATAGATGGATGGCGAAGCAATCATTGTTGACATCATTCCACCTAATTCACCAACTTATGTTGGTAATATTTCAATGACCCCACTTGATTTCTATCATTGCCTAATTAGACACAATCTTCATGTCAATGATTTCAGCCAAGAGATGAGCTCAAAGAGCGCCAAGTTGACAAGAATAAGGTGCACATATACATGTTTACATTTCTTAAGATACATACAAATGTACATCTCATTCTTGGAAATTATTGTTTGGAAGGAAGGAAGGAAGGAATAGAACATGAACGATTGACTGAAGAACCAACATGTGGTCTCTGCAGGTTACAAAAGAAAACACTAAGCCACAGGATTTCAAACTCCACACCAAGGAAAGAGCTGTGAAACGTGCATTATTCAACTACTCGGTGAGATGCAAGATGATTATATTTTCAATTTCTCTTGCTTTTTTCCGTTTTTAGGGTGACGTATCTTTCCATTTGAATCCCTCTTCATGAATGGAAATAAATGCAGGTTGCGACCAAGATATACATAGAAGAGCGACAGAAGAGACAACTAGAGAAGTTGCAGAAGGTAATTAATCATCTCCTCGGATAACCAATGGTGATTTGGGTTTTGTTAAATTGAATGATTCTGGAGAACTAATACAAATGGTGAGTATTGAGACAGATGATCGAGGAGGAAGAGGTGAAGTTGCTTAGAAAAGAGATGATTCCTAGAGCTCAGTTGATGCCTTACTTTGATAGGCCTTTCTTCCCACAAAGGTGTGTGTGTGTGTGTATATAGTACTTGTTACAGGAAGATTGTTCTCCTTTTCTTTCAATTTAATGTCTTATCTGGAACTGTAAATACTCACCACTGAGATTAACTGAACATTTGACTATGATTGTATGGATGGATACCTTAAAACTATTCTTCCAGACAATGCATGAAGATAACCTCACAACCGCTTTTCTTTTCTTTTTTTGACATTTCTGCACTATTGGAAAATGTTCAGATCAACAAGGCCATTGACAATTCCAAAGGAGCCAAGGCTGAAGCTAGTGAGTGGCTAGTGTTCCGCTACGAGCTGCATCTCTCGCAGAATGAACTTCCCAATTTTTAACACAATAAGTAACTGAGATCAGCTCCTGCAACAACTTAAGCTACTGAATTTGGGTGGTTTTGATTCGCTTCAGTAACTTTTTGTAGGCTGTTTATATAGACTCTTTATTTCGCGGATTGATGTACAAAACATAGTTCACAGAAATTGTGGGATTTGCAGAGTTTGTTGAATAATGGAACAACATTGTACTAGAGCCAGAGGACTTTATTTACATCAATTAGAAATTTAAACACTTTCTTTCACTCAATTCTATCTATCTTTACGTTGTGAAAATGATCAGAAGTGGTCGTGTAATTGGTGTTTGAAACCAAGAAATAAAACAAAAATGTAAAATTAAGAAAAAAAAAATCTTGTATGATTACTACCCAAACAACCAGATCATGAAATTAAAGAATTTTGAAAGTTGGACTGATTTCTATGGTTGGCAATCTCTTGCTTCCAAAGCAGAATGACAGAAATATGATGAATGTAATTTATCAAACTCAAATGTTGCAATTCAAAGAACATGGGGACAGAGTGAGACACATAGGGAGTTTAGTAGTGTATTGTAAATCATACCATCTTTCCTTTTGGGGCTAAATGTATAAAAAATCTCGACTCCAGGCCATACACGCTTTGAAGAAAGCACGTGCACGGGCACGCTTTTAGTGCAACTTACAAATAAAAGTAAAAGGCTCTGAATTAAACGCCATCAAGGCTATGCCCTAAAAAGGGTAAGCAATTATCGGTCGGAGTCGGAGCCCCAAAATCTCACTCCCAACGCCACCGCCACCGCCGCCGCCGCTCTCTCAGCCTCCTCCCACCGTGCCGTGGTAGGCTATTAGCAACTTTTCATTTAATATCGTTGAATAACGCGTAATAAAAACCTTGATTTCTTGAGCAATTTCATTCTTTGTCTCCCTATCTTGTAGGAGGTATGCGTTTTTCACCTATAATTTTAGGGTTTCTTTGTTTAGCTGTTTGAGGAATTTTAGGACGAATTTTTGGGTTATGAATTGGATCTTTAATGAAAAGGATTGATTTTTAAGTCTGGGTCTTCGGGGGAACCGTGTTATATGCTTGAATTTGTTTTTCAATTAAATTTATCATATCTTCTGTAAATTTTTTTTTCTCGAGCTTCCATATTGTTTGAATTAGCTGGAAATTGTGCTGTCGGGGTTGGAATTTGAGCTGTGCAGATGGAAGTTTTCGGATTAGCTCGACTTCTGGGATCAATCTTCAGCTTTTTGTTTTCGTTTTTTGAAGTTTAAGTCTAGTCTGTTTTAGTCCCTTTGCCAAACGTAATATTACAGGGCGTCTATGGGAGGGGATATTTGTTTTTCTTCTGTGGTATTTCGAACAACTTTGGAAAATTTTCTTGTCTTTGAATCTAAATTTGAGAGCTCTGGCAGAGGTGTGATTTTGGAGCTGTTCTTTAGTTGCATTTATGGGGTTCTTTTGCACTTGAGTGGATAGTCTAGGTCCAAATTGGATCTTGGAGTTGGTGAAGGACAGAAGAAGAGGAAAAGAGAATATGAAAGAAATCATCTTCATATATTTCTCCTATTAATGTGATGTTTAAAACTAAAAGGTTCTGCGTAATAGTCTAATTTGTGATACTTTGTGTGTAATAAATCCTCACTCACTTCTTATTTTGAATTATTTTAATTAAACTTTTTGTCTTCTCCTTTGCTATCTCAAAGTTTTTGAAGTAGCTTAATGGTTTCACTATTTCATTAGTGTTTTGTTTCTTTTGCTTTAGCAATGAGTCTTTCTTTGCTCATTATGCGGACATTTGCGTATGATTGCATGCTGAGTAACAAATTTTCAATTAATTTATTTATAGGCTGGAATTGATAAAATTATATATATATGGCGGAGATACAGACCTCTGGCAGGCCAATTGATCAATTGTTGGAGAAAGTCCTTTGCATGAATATTCTTTCTTCTGATTACTTCAGAGACCTTTTGAGATTAAAAACTTACCATGAAGTGATAGATGAGATCTACAATCAAGTTGATCATGTGGAGCCATGGATGACTGGCAATTGTCGTGGTCCTTCTACAGCATTCTGCCTTCTATATAAATTTTTTACTATGAAGCTCACTGTCAAGCAAATGCACGGTCTCTTGAAGCACCCAGACTCTCCCTATATCAGAGCTGTAAGTACTGGTTCTCAACCTGTATTGATTGCTTTTGTTGCTGTGCATTACTTTGGTTGAGAAGATGTTGTTTTTAAGTGAACTAATTTTTTGCCACTACCTTAGGGAAACTGTATGTGTTGAACATGGAAGTTTTGGAGTTGGTTAACATCTATCCTATTGACAAGTATATTTTCATAGTATATCATGTGGTGCTAATGGTGGATTTGCTAGCTCTTGTAGTAACTAATATTGGCTAGGTCATTTAAGGAATAGCTTGGGGGAAATTGTTGGCTAAGTATACTTCTTTCATAATGATGTAATCTTTTTGTTGAAAAGTTGTCTGTTCAATGTTTTCTCTTTCTTTGTAATTTTCTATGATATTTTGGCATTTTGTGAATGATGTTGAAATGCAGAAGCATGGAAGCAGCATCTTTTCTTTTTCTGTTTCCCTCTGTAATACTCAGCTCAATTAGATGGCATCACAGAATTGATCAATTAGAAATTGACCTAATTTTCATCTAATGTTGGTGTTTTTGCTACATCAGTGTGAGACAGCCAGGCTCTTTTTGGGTCTCTCCAATGCTTGATGATGCTTGGCAGCAAATATGAGAATAGAAAGTGGTAATAGTTCCAGCATGAAATAGCTTGAAGACATGATTGCTTTTGGCTCTTTGCTACCAAATCCACCTTCACATTTTTTATTTTTTCTGATTTTTTTCTCCTATCTCTTTAGTTGTTTCTTATTTCAGTAGATATACAGAGTATTATACTCAGAAAATTTGTTTTGCTTTCAATGGTAACAAATATTTTGTGATGAAGTACAAATTAGCTAAGGGCTGGAGGGTAGCAATTTATTTTGCTGCATTAACTGGAGGGTGCAGATTGGATCACAAAATGGTTTTCCTAGCTTTCTTACATTATGAAAATCGCATATCATGTTGACATGTATTTTAATTTCGTTTTGAGTTATCACTGATATTAGAGATATATTTGCATTCCTATCTATGATATTAGTCAGGTAAAGTAATGCAAGTTATTGCTTTTGCAGGTTGGGTTTCTTTACCTAAGATATTATGCTGATCCAAAGACTCTATGGAACTGGTATGAACCATTTATCAAGGATGATGAGGTATGCACCAGGTGCATTTCTGACTTCTGACACTTTGGATCTTCTGACACTTTGGCTTGACTTTGGTTACATGATTTGAAGTCCCAATTGACTTGTTTCCCTCTTGGGGGAATTTAACATCTCTAATTTTTGCAGTAGATGCAATTTTTGAACTTCTGTAGCTTATGATTTGTGAACGTTAGTTAGAAATGTTCTGAAAATTTTTTTTGGAAGAAGAAAACCAATGATAGCTAGTCATCAAGGGCCTTGCTTATTTGTTTTGGAGTGAGGTTCATCTTTCACCACCCCTTTCGCCATTCTTCTTTCCCCTCTTCTCTCTTGAAGACACATAATGGAATCAAAGGGACTAATCCTTTAAATTCAGTCAAATACCTTTTTCATGTGTTTTTGACTTATGAATATTTTGAAGTTGTAATTGGTTAATGCATCTCCCACTCTCCCTATGGTGTCCCCTCATGTAAAAATGCTTTCTTTTAGTTGATTAATCAAATTCTTTGTTCTGGCATTTTTGTGCTCGATGTGATGTACAAGGTGTTCTTGCAGAGCGCGCACATGTTGCTTGTTCATGTGTTGGTTGTTGTCCACATCTTCAATGTGCTATTACAGATTTTGCTGGGTGCAAGTGTAACTCTTTCTTTGCTGCTTAGGTGGTCTTCTTTTATTAGGTGGTCATGCAGCTGTTGATTTTTATCTTTTGGGCTTCTTTTTTGGGATAAGTTGATTTTACCTTTTGCAACTTGAATAAATATGTGGTTTAAAAAATTAAGATTCTTCTAAAACTTACAGTACATATCTTGTGAAACGAATCTCAAATGTCTTATAAAAGCTTTTAATGCTGTATGATGTAATTGTTCTTTTGGTAGATATCTAGTGCTAATATGTCTACTACCTCCTTTCGTGTTGAGGTTTTTTGGGTGTTTTATGTCTGTGTTGTTTTATAGCTAGTTTCCTTTTTCAGGAATTTGCTCCTGGATCCAATGGTCGCATGACTACAATGGGTGTTTATATTAGGGACTTGCTTCTTGGACAGGTCAGGTGCCATACCATTCTTTTCTGATGTCCTTGGATTGCAACTGTGATTATCTTACTGTCTAAATGCTTTTATGCTTAGCCTCTTTAGGCAGATTGGGAGAGTTGTCTAAAGTTCATTTTTTCTGAGCTAGAGGCCATGAATGTTAGTGTGACGCATTGCTATTACCCTACTTTCTTCTTTAATTTGTTGCAATGTTTGTAACGTTCAAAATTCTGAAAGAAGATTTAACTATGATTAATGTATATACTGTAGTTAGGCAGGTCTGGAGGACTTGAAAATGAGGCTGATGAGCATACTCATGTACTTGATTTTGAAGGTTCAAGCAATATACTTCTGTTTACTTGAGCTTGATTCTGACCAGAGGAATTCTTAACCCTTTCAATTCCTAGATAATTATGCTACAGGTTGCTTGCACAAATCCCTTCTTGGACTAAATGTTTGTGAGAATCACTGCTACAGTAGTGCTGAATTGTTTGAGTTGAAAGCATAATATAGTGTTGCATTTGTTGAATTTGACTTTCAATGCAAGTACTTAATCGGACAACTTTTAATTGCAGTACTATTTTGATACTCTTTTTCCTCGCATCCCTGTTCCTGTGATGCGCTCTGTTGTATCCAATCTCGAAAAACTGAAGCTTCCAACCAAGCATTGTGGTACCACTGGGGAATCAACACGTGGATCTGATGAAACTGCCCGTCGGCCACCATCTGTTAAGGCTGCTCTCTCCGTCTCTTTTGGTCAGCGTGCTCCACATCGTGCATCAACTAGAGATTCATCTCCTGTCCGACGCACCATACCACCACCATCATATGATAGAGACGATGGTTCAAGACGTTCCCCCAGTGGTCGCCGAAGCCAAAGCCGTGAGTTGTCTGACCGGGATTATATAGATAGGGATCGTGGCAGGGACCGGGACCGGGACAGGGACAGGGAACGATATCGGGATAGGGAGCGGGACAGGGACAGTGACAGAGATAGAGACAGAAGGTATGACTATGATCGACGGTCCCGGGAAAGTGGAAGGGATTATGAGAGGAGGAGCCGTGATGGCAGCCGACATTATAGTGAAGGTAGTTCCCGTAGGAGCAGGAGCAGGAGCAGAAGCAGGAGCAGAAGTCAAAGCATGTACGAGCATAGTATGCATGGTGATCATCGTAGTTCACCTCGAGATGGGAACAAGGAGAAGACTACTGCATCCAGCAATCTGGCCAAACTTAAAGATATATATGGCGATTTGGGCAATCAAAAGGAGGACACGGGCAAGGACAGGGGGCCTAATAGGGATAGTGGCACTGAGGAGGTTATTAGACTTGGTGGTTCTACTTGGAGGTAGTGCGAGCACTGTTTTCTTTGCCCGCGTATTAGCTTCGTGGATCGACTTGTACCAGATTGGCTCTCTTCCTTTGATGAAGCTTCTATCTCTTTCCTCTAGTTTTTCTCACCCTTCTTGATGACATTCAATCTGATATTTCCAGACTAGACCACACAATATCAGTTATGCCATTGCCTTTCATGAATATGCAGTGGGGAAGGACTGCATGTATATTAGATTTGTTGAATGATTTATTCTGTTCTAGCGAAGTTTCAGTGCTCAATTTATTTCAACGAACTAAAGACTGATCAGAGTGATCAATCGTCAAGCCCTCTGACGACTATAATTTCTTTTTCGTTTTTCTTCGTGTGTGGTTTGCATGTTTATCGGTCTTGTGATGAGAAGAAACAACCAAATGGTTGATTCACCTTTGTTAGGTGATTTATAATCTCAGGTTTGTTGCCTGCTACAATCTGGAATTAACTGACTAGGACTTGCTTTCATGCTTCTTTGCAAGGGTAGAAAGTCTATTGGGCCTAAATGCAAGTTGAAATTTGAGGATACTGAAATCTGAAGTAAGAGAACTGAAGTTTAATAGCAAAAATCTGAAGTTTCCCCTGATTTTTATGTTAGTAGCCAGGAAGCGGCTTTGATACGTCCAATATAGTTTTGGTCAATGGAGCAAAAACACTTACGAATGCTAATTGCTAAATGCTCCTTAACTTTGGTAAGAGACAACCTTTGCCTCTATGCTAACACTTTCCAACAAAAACTATTATAACTTTAATAGATAAAGGATTATGCAGATTTAGGGGCTCTTTCCAAGTTTGAATTGCACAAAACTTATCAAATTATCTTTTCCCTAAATTTTCCTAAGCATTTTTACTTTGAACCTCAGGTATTCTTTATCTTTCTTTTCTTTAACAAGACAAAAAAAAAAAAAAAAAAAAAAAAAAGAGAAAAAGATTTCATGTTCTTTCATCTGAAATTATTTAAGTATAAAACCCCGAATTTCACATGACAAGTATTCTCTCATATACTAATTCAGAAAGGGACTTATATGAATCGTTAAAGAGCAAGTGAAAAGATGAACAAGTTCGTACATCTCATTAAAAAAAAAAAAAAAAAAAAGGTATCCATGATTGAAACATTTTAATTTTGAACCTTAGGTACTCTTTTTCATCCTGTCCTTTGACAAAAGAAAAAAGAAAGTTTCATATTCTCTCGTCTAAAATAATTTAAGTACGACATCCTTAACCTATCAGACCAAAGTTTTTCTGGTATAATAAAGCAGAAAGGGACTTTATAAATCATTGAAAAGCAAGTCATAAGATGAACAATATTGTACACCTCATAAAAAATTATCCATCTAGCATACAGAGTAAAGACTACTTTTCTTTTCTTTAATTTTCTCCAGTCACTTTGCTCCTTCGAGTGCTAGTGATTAAATTGAGTTTCTAATTTTGATGAACACCATATACCTCTAATCTTATGCTAAATATATTGTCAAGCACAAAAGTAATTGAGAACATTTTTGGTGAAGTTAAATTTAATTGAAGTCTATCTTACATGCACAGCTGGTTAACATGCTAATATAGAAACCATTTAAGATTTTATGACATCTACTAACAAATGTGGCATAAATCTAAGAATTAATGTTATGTACAATGTACATAATATCATGATTGGATGTATGACACATATGTAAGATTTAGATTTCAAATTCAAATTAGTTGTCATGTATCCAACGGTGAATTTACACACCGTCAGTGTATAGAAAATTAATTCTAAATGCAATTGTGCAAAAGAATTATTATTGCTACAGTGTACACAGTTGCTAGGATTTGCAAAAATATATGATAAAGATTTAAAATAAAATCACCATGCCAATATGATTTATTCGATAAATTTTCAAGATCAAACTAAATCACATTTTCTCTTAATTTGCACCATATGTACAAAAAAAAAAAAAAAAATAGCTAGTGTTCAAGCAATCTTTTTTTTTTTGTGTGTCAATTATTGACTACTCTTTAGAGTAACTAAATCTTCGGCCGGTATTATATTAATGCTTAAAATTGGATTATCATGTGCACTGCACAAGATTTTCATGTTAAATCTTAATTTCCAAATACGAATTGTTTCCATTGAATATTTTTTTCCTTTTTTGGGTTCACGTCCTATGTTCCTTTTATCAGTCTATGAATCAGAACATACTTTTGTATCCAGCAGTCTATCTTTGGATTGATTGAAATTCTAGAAAAAAAAAAAAACAATTTGAAGTTTTAAAGGGTATCAATGAAAAAGATTGAAACAAACAATTGCATTATGGCCATGTATTTAGAAGCCAAATAACCGCCGCCAAACTAAAGAACTGCGCAACATCAGAATTTCATGGGACGGGACATCAGAAGTTGGAGTCAGTACGAGGATTGTGTTCATCAGATATTAGAGGTTTCAATCGCACTGCCGATCTGATGCAAGGACTGCGTTCATCGGATATTCAGAAGTTCAATTCGCACACGGTTGATTGATGGGGGGAGAACGACATTGATGGACGATTCATTCATAAAAACCTTGTAAGTTATCTTGTGAAGGTAGTCCAATCCGCCGTGATAATTGATAAAACCCACTCCCACCCGCACTTTTTTGTATTTTGAAAAAAGAGGTCACAGGGCATTTGCCTTTGACTACAGCCCAACAAGGTTGAATATAGATATAGATATCCATATCTAATAACGGTTAGGCAAATATCGGATACTGTTACAGCGATATTATAACGCACTCCCTTGTATCTATTATCATTGACAACAACTGAAAATGGATTTGGTCTTTCAACCCACAAGAGGCAGGTCATTCTCCATTGAAATAGGTTATTTTGATACCGTGCTTGAGATCAAAGAGAAGATCCAAAAGCACCAAGGAATCCCCATTTCTAAACAATCCTTAATCTTCAATGGCGACGTTCTCAATGATGAACTCAATGTCCACTCCTCAGAAATCCTTGATCGCTCTTGCATTCAACTTGTTGTGGCTTCTGATCCCGAAAAACTTATTAATACTAATAATACTTCTGCTACTAACAATGTTGTTAAATTGGAACACGAGTTTTCATTGTCGCCCTCCTCCAAGAAAATCCAGCTTCTCGTCAAGATGCCAGCGTCCAAACTTGGTGTTGCGGTGGAGATGGACGTCAATGACAGTATCAGAAGGCTGAAAGAGAAGATTCACGAGATGGAAGGCATTCCGGTTGGCAGGTTAATCATTCATGCAGGTGCAGGTGGTGTTGAATTGCAAGATCATCGAAGTCTAGTTGAATGTGAGCTCTCTGATCACTCAGAAATTGATGTTAGTATTAGGCCATCATCGTCGTCAACGACTTCATCAGGATCATCAGTAGGGAATTCTAGTGGATCGAAGAAGATGAAGATTATGGTCCTGACAAAGTGCGGGACGAGGAAGATCCCTGTGGAAGTGAGCCCTTCTGATAATGTTGGACAACTCAGAAACGAGCTTCAAAAGTTAAACCACAACCTGGATTTGAATCTTCCACAAGAAGGATATTTCTTCATTTACAAACAAAATGTGATGGATGATGATCGATCATTTAGATGGCACCATGTCGTTCAAGGAGATACCATTGAGATCTTCAATGGGAGCATTTCAGGTGGATTGTGAGTTCTCTTTTTCCATTCATTCTGTTTGTTCTTTTTGAGCTGCATATAAAATCACAGGGGTCTAGTTTTTGATACTTTTTTGTATTTATGTTTTTCGATATTTGGTTATTACTTCGGATCATATATTCATTTCCCCGCTACTACATTGAATTTAAGCTTGGGACATTATTTGTCTTCAAACAATTAAAATAATTATTCATAACAAAGACTTTGTCTCTTAAAAATCAAATGTTAGTTGATTTCAGAATAGCAAAAAATTCCAATGTGATCCAAAAAAATAAAACGAACAATAATAAGGACTTCATCACTTTTATCAGCTTCTTTCCTTGATGCAAGTTAAGTTTTCAATGTGAGGATATGCTTTTCAGACAGCTTGCTTGCGCCATTAACCAAAGTCTCGTCTCGTCTCGTCAAACAAATGGTTCTTCCATTCAATAGCTAAATAACAAGACCCCCAAGACCGAATTCCTAATTAACTTTCCGGCTTCAGTAAAACCGGGTCACCAACCCCCCCCCCCCCACCATATATATATATATATATAGAGTGTGTGTGGGGCATAAACAAGGTGTCTTTAATTTGAGGGCCGCTTAGAACTCCTGACTTGCTTTGTTACTAGAGTTAGAAGAGTTGATAATCACAGAAGAAGTAGGAAACATGAATCCGGAGATTTTGTGTCAAAAGGCAGTAAGAGTGAAAACGAAAGTAAGAAAGTAGCGAACTATGTATGGACGCACGGCACGACGTTCAGAATCAGCGAAAGCAATGCCCTTCTGGTGGGGGTTCAAAAGAATTGAACAACTCTTAGATGCAAAATTGAGGCGGCATGCAATTATCATTGTTTCACATACTACAGTTTCTATTGGTACATAAAATTCAATAAAAAAAAAAAAAGAAAAGGAGACCAAAAAATAAACCTAATTTATACTTTAAACACCAATTATTTAGTTGCTAACAAAATAACCTGAGTCTGCTTCCGCATAACCCTGGCTGCTGCCTCTCGACTCAGTCTGGCTTTCTCCTAAAATATTTCTCCTATTTCAATGGTAACCCAAATTGTGTCTAATCCAGCTGGAAAATCATGCAATGTGTGACCACTCAGCTGCGCTCAACAGTTTGCCTTTGACAAAGACCTGAGAGGACATGGCATCGCATTCCCGCTCTACTCGTCAGAGTCTTCCAACAACATATTCTGACATTTTACAGAAACCCAACAAATTTTCTACAGAGGAAAACATACCTAGCGAATATGGACGATTGATCACCCAACATCTTATTCACACTTGATTGAGCGATATATGTGGCGGACAAAGAACAATGCCGCACGGAAACCAACGGTCCCCAGCATGAGAAAGAAGGCATAGCAAACGCAAGCCATGTAACCGAAGAAAAATGACGTTTGCATGAAGCCAGACATGTCTGATCGCGCATAATAGTAATAGAGGCAGTATCCATAGATGAACAACCCAGTTGATCCACCGCAAAGAAAAGATCTGAAGGCAACAGAATCCAAATAGCTTGGGATGAGACCACGAAACCAAGAAAGTAAAAGTTACTCATTACTGAGCCTTAATTGATGTTAGACAGAACCTTCACATATATCCTTCTGCACGCCAATAAACAAAAGTCTAACTGCAATTTCACATATCTTTTACCAATTCACCGAACATTACTATAATATGATGGTATTAAAGTTTGTCGTTCTCTCTCTCTTTTTCTCTAGGACCAGACACCTTAATCATAGTCATCATTCATTGTCAATACCAACTAAAATGATTAAACTGTCTTTATGCACACTAAAATTTTCTATCCCTTCTACAGCACAAAACAACTTCATATATAGAGAAATCAATTGATTACTTTGGTCCGCTTTGATCAATCTATGAATCATTTTTCTAGCAAGCCTCGAAGCTTTATAACTTACTTTAATAATCTAATAGATCATCATGAAATGCATTACCAATTTCAAAATGAACTTAATTAGATATTATATTATAAGTCAAATTCAAAATTGAGATATCCAAAAAAGTGAAATCAAGAAAAATTGGCATCCTCCTGGCTAGGCTACCATATGTTCAACTTGCCGGAAACTATTATTCATATCAAATAGAACTATCAGAAAACATCATGCGGTACTTCACACATGATTTAGACAATCAACCATATACTTTAAACTATCTGGTGTGACAAGAAGCCCTTGATTTAGACATCCATTGCCAGAAAACATCATGAGAAACAAACTTTAATCAACTAAAAACAAGTATTGCAAATTTAGTCAATAACGATTTAAGTCGGAAAACATACCTCCACCACCATTCATGGTCTTCAGCAGCAAGTTGAAAATATGTGAGAGCCACAGTGATGAATGCAGTGACAATCAGGAGAATAATGAAGACTATGAATAAGATGCTGTAGATGGTGTAAATCCTGTGACCCCAAACACTAGCAAATATGTAGTAGAGCTCAATGTATATGGCACTGAAAGGCAAGAAACCTGCCATTGCCATCTGAGGTAGAGTTCCACGGTACCAAGGCAATGGTGGGATCTCTCTTGGGTATTTTGTCGTACGACATGGAGCTTGAAACTCTGCCTTGCTATTCTTTCCTGCAATCCCACCTAAGACTAGCAAAGGTGATGTGACAAGGGCCCATATGAGAAATATGACCACAATAGTACCAAATGGAAGTGCTGCAGTGGCACTGTAAGCAATAGCAACAGTGTTGAGGAAGCAAAATGTTAAAAACAGCGGTCCACAAAACAGGCCTCCAGTCAACAACAAGTTTCTGACCTGTAGAAGGGGGAAAAGAAAATGAGAATAATTAGTCATAGCTTCTATGAGTGATGCAAATTCTTACCACCACATTGATTGTGTGCAACAGCTTGGAAGAAAAAGGAGATATAACTGATGGAGATGTTTTGTCCATTATATCATGCGATCCAGTTATTTAGTGTGAAAATAATGACACTTTCAAAAACACAAAGATGCAATTGCAGCATAGTTCTCATCTTCTTCAAAAGTTAGAAATTTATGGATCCAAACACAAACAGAGGAAACACTTCCATATGTACCCTAACATTTTAAAGCTCCATCCCCGAGAGAATTCTTATGGACCATTTACTGAAAAGTAATAAGTTTTCAAATTGAAGGACTGCAAAATTGGATGTGCAAAAATGTTCGCAAGTTCCAAACCAGGGAAGAGCTACATCATGCTTCCAAGACATACAACACACAAGTCTCCCCAAATAGACATGCACACCCAAAAACCCAAAAAAAGAGGAACAAGAAGAAGAAGACGAAGAAGATGATGATGATGAAATTACAGTGATACAATTCTAAACTAAAAAGATCACAAAACAATTCTTATACTAGCCAAAAGTATGAGTTACATACCCAATTGGTTCCCTCAAGCTGGCAATAGAAAGAGGCTGCAGTATAGCCAGCAATTCCAGAAGTAAGTGCGTATATGACCACCAATGCAGTGAAGAGAGCTCCTCGGTTATAAGGGTAAAATACACCAACAAGAGCAAGTATAAATATAAAGATTGTTCTGAAATGGAAAAGTGCACAATTAACTTCACCGCCTTCTGGCACCACGGAGTTAAAAGAAACTTGCTTGAGTTGCATAATACTATGAGACAAAACTCCAAAGACTAACTTACAGGGTAAATAGCTGAGAACCAGATCCAAGGGAAGCAGCAAGCAAGGATTTGTATTTAGGGAATCTGAAGACATCACCATGAATATACTTCCACCCAGTTTCTTCTTGGTCATCAGCCGTCTCCTCATCGTGCTCGTATCTTTCAATAAACACCAAATATTATTACAGAGCATTTATCCATCAGGACAAACAGTAAAAGACAGTCAAGCAGCACAAATGAATTTGTATAACATGAATGGGTCACAAATAATAAGTTGTACTTACTTAACAAAATCATTCTTAAGGACTCGCATCAAAATTGTGGCCAGAAAACCAGTTAAGAGGAGAACTGTGACACATGAATTGATAATTGAGAACCAATGAATTTCCAAGTGATGTGGTAAGGAAGATGAATGAGAATATTTCTCCATCCTCTTTTCAAAAGGGGTAGTAGTTTCCTTCCATTTGACGGAGTACATGAATTCCACATCCACTTCCTTATCATCAGTTATATCCACTATAGAACCAGGGTCAGTTCGTGCATTGATCTCAATAACACGATCCTTTTTGTATAAGATTTCAAAATGGATATTCTTAAATAAGTAATACTTGTACTCGCTTGGATCAGTTTTGCCAGTCTTTTCAACCTTCCCCAAGAAACCCCACAAAGGCAAGTCATCATAGTACATCTCGAAGTAGTAGTCTTTTGAGACAGCATTTCGAAATTGAGCAACTTCTTCCTTTGACAACTTCTTTTTGCAAACAACTTCAGACTCTTTATCATGCAAAAATTCCAGATTATATGGAGCAACAACTAAACGATCACCATTCAAAACTTCACCAAGTGCTTCCTTTTTCTCTTTCACCTGAGCTGCAAGCATTATACATCAAGAATCAAGCCTTCACTAAGGAAAAAAGATAAACAACTAATGGAAGAAGAATAAAAGCGATCATCTTGATACCTGGTAAACAGAACGGAAGATCGAAATACCGGTAGGTTTCACTACAACATACAGGGGGGGGAAGAGTTTAAAGTCAGAAATGAAACTCAAGTAAAATAAACAGAATATATACACATAATTTCATACTGAATTTTGCAAGCTCATAAATTGAGAGAAGGGTGTCACTAGAGAAGTCTTTTATAGATGGAAGATGTTGACTGAAAGTCTTCTCAAAGTCGCAACTTAGCTATTCAACTGGGATTCTCATAGATAATATTATCAAGAACTACTTTACTTTCAATTGACAAGAACAGGTTGCAAATAGGCCCTTTATTTAGCACCTCCACAAGATCAATTACCAACATAACCCTCCATTCCAAAATCATTCGCTATATAGGACTTGTAGCTAACAGAAGCCTTGCAAGCACGATGGAAGTTTTGGGCTATCCACAAGTCCAAAAGGTCGCATCAAATACATCTTAAACAATTATTAAAAGAGCCATTTTATGTCAACACATTGCCAGCTTGCAATTTTAAAACCAAAAAAGATTACTTGTATACCCCACTAACAACCAATTTTATTAACAGAAACCAACTCCATCTCTTGCAAGTATACGATCATTGATCAAGACAGAGACCAAAAGAGCATCTTCTTCTTGTTAACTGACCAAATCCCCAAGGAGCAATATGCAAATCACTATTCTTTTTGACAGTCCTATACACTCAGTTGCAAGTGTTATAATGCGTCTGTCAAATTTAAGTATCAGAATAATTGCATTAGACAAAGTTTCTTTTCATGATCTAGTAAGTTAATGCCTCTCAACTTATTTCTTGGGGAAGCATACGTTCTGCTTCCATGGCTTACAAACATATTTACCAACTGCAAAGAAACATTGATACAGATGCAATAAATTCTCACATAATTCCTGATAACTAGCTAAAGTGCAGGGAATACTCGTATCAAGTGCCAGATCATACGTGTATTGTACTTCTCACCATATTTCTTTTAGCCACAACTTGATACTTTTCGTACTCTTCACAACTTAAGATGATTCATTTATTATTATATCGAATACTTGTCACTTTTCCCTCATTCTTGCAGAGCTTCCAATCAACGTTTAAAAACAGAAACAAAAAGGACCTAATTTTCTTCCCGAATCTCCCTTTTCACACCATCAAAATGCAAACTTTTCTTTAGTTCAGCAGTATAGGCAACAAAACTAATTCAAACACCAGCAACAATTAACATTCTCACAATCTCCAAGCTATTACTTCAGCTTAAAAAAAAATAGCGCAATTAGCAAACAAAAATCTCCCACACAACTGCCAATACTGTAATTAGACAAGCAAGATGCAGCTTTTAACTCTAGATCCAACCAACTGGAATCCCACTGACATAAAACTTGAAACACGCGATCCACCGACACATCCATGCAGCATTTCTAAGCATCAAAAACTCCAAAATCTCAGAAAGGACGGAGAATACTCAATCCAAACAAAATTTAAACTCTAAAATACTATAGTTGGAACAATTAGCCATAATTTTACGGCAGCCATTCAACAAATAACATCAAACGTTTAACTTACAAGAGCAGAAAAAATCACTAAAAGTGGACAAGACGTGAAGAAGATTACCTAGGATTATGGAAAGGTCCGACCTTGTTAGCGTAAAGAGGAACCTGATCTGAGACTTTGTATTTGTGATCTGACGCATCTGACCTCACTTCCGTAGCGCTAAGAAGTATAACCGCTAAAATTAGAACGGAGTAATGATTCCGGCAACTCCTCCCCATCGTCGGCGTCAATTCGGTCGTTGGAATAAGAGGGGAGAGAGAGAGAGAGAGAGAGAGGCAGATCTCAATAAGCCCCGAGAGGAGGAGAGAGAGAGAGAGAGAGAGAGTTTAGAGAGCAGATTTCCAGACTGCTCTTCTTAATACTGGTCTGCTGAAGTGGTGTAGGAAGGTACGAAACAATTGAAAATTTTTCACCCAATTTTTCACCCACGCGCAAATCTACGAATTTGACAAACCAACAGACGATGAATGAGTGAAAACGACATCGTGTCTTCTTTTGTTTATGGTTATTTCTATTTTTTCCTTTTTCATTTTCGGTGTTCTGGTACGTTTGGTCAATTCTTCCTTTTTAAAAAAAAAAAAAAAAATTCATCGCAAGGGACTAAGACAGAAGATCTAACACGTGCAGCTAATGGTTTGGTTATCGCAATCTAATGAAGAAATTCAGAGTTCAGAACATCTACCTTTTCTTTTAGAACTTCTACTTTTGGTTGTTAAAGGAAAAGGAAATAGATATGAAAAAGGACATTGTTTCAGAGATATTTTAGACCAAAACAAAATAAAATTTTAAAAGCAAAAAATCTAAATTAAAAAAATTTACTAGCTAATAATGGTCTATATTTCTTTACATTGGGGTCACGGTGGGATAGCAAAGGGTAAATAAATTAAATCTAATTAAGATCAGCCACTTCGAAGGATTTTAAAAAGTAATTAACATCTTAAAAAATTTCGTGCACAATTAAAATTAAGGAAGTCAAGATATTTTTTAGAGAAATATGTTTCAATTCATGGTGTAATTTAAGTTGTATTGAAAATTAAAATAATCTCTTCATATGTGTCAAATTTTCAAGGTGTAAATTTTGCTTTTGTTCCAATATAACTAAAATAAATAGTTTACGTTAAAAAATTTATACCTTATAAAAATTTAACTTTATGTTATTTGTTATTGTTGTTATAAATTCCATAAGTAGGATAATATAAGGGTAGTATTGGAACAAAAGTTTTATCTTTCTTGCATTTTCCTTCAAAGGAGTTAAAATGTTACAAGAAATGTTATTCCAAGGGAGGTAGTGAGATTTTAAAAATCTCAGAAGAGCTGAGCGGTATTGTGAAAAATTTCGGGGGAGGTTTCTAAAATTATCCCTGTAATATAAGATAACAATTATTGGCGTGTGAATTTATATGATCGTTTAGGTGTGATCTAGCCTTTTCAATTGTTAGGAATGATTATTTTGAGGCATGATTTTATGTTACTTTGCTCACGAGATCCCAAATCCAAGTATGGTCGATCAACATTCAGGTAAATCGAATTCTTCTTAGCATTTCGAAACAATAAAGAAAGGAAACAAATGTGAGTTACAACTTACAACATCTTAATTCTTAGAAGAACAAAGGAAATCGGTACCGTAGACCAATGGACCGCGTCTCAAAACTGTCGCACAACAATGGGGGTTCAACATCTCAAAGTTAATATGAGTGCATGAATAGGGTTGCAAACGAATATAGTCGCTCGCGAGTCTCAAGTCAAGCTCGAGTCGAACTCGATATTAATCGAGCTCGAGTCGGCTCGAATCAAACTCGAGCTCAGAATATTAAACTCGTTAGCTCGCGAGTCAGCTCGCGAGCTTGAGTATATATATATATATATATTTTTTATTTTTATTTAATAATAAAATTACGTATATTGTATATTTATTTTTTTATTTTTATTTTCATAGTAAAATTACGTATATATCCTTAATATTTTATTATTTATTAAGAAAAAAATATTATTTTATTTATTTGTTTAAAAATAAAATAATTAGTTTTTATTTTTTTCGAGCTCGGCTCGACTTGATTCGAGTCGAGCTCGAGCTTGAAAATTGCCGACTCGTCGAGCTCGACCTTGGTAAAATTTAGTCGAGACTCGGTTCGATTAGCTCAAAGTTCGACTCGACTCGATTCGTTTGCAGCCCTATGTATGAAAGACTGCAAAACTTGCGAATAAAGAAAAATTTTGGGCTGTCAAAATGTTACGATCATATCTAGGATTCTCTTTTAAACATTATTCTTTGCACGAGACAAGATTGCGAGGTCCAAAAGGAGATCGATAATTGCAAAACAGGCAAAGATTTACAAAGGAAATGGCAAACAAGGAATGAGTTTTCAGAAGAAACTTTTCATGGCTAAGCCCAGCAGAGGGAGTCTGAATTTTATATTACTAGAACTTTAGCACTTGGTAGTACATCAAATGGGAAGGTGATAGTTGTGTTCCCACAGTTATTTTTACCTGTCTAGAGCCTATGGTCTGGGTGTGTTAAATTAAATAAAAGCGTCATTGTCACATAATGACTATGCTAAACAACCTACCTGATGTATAGGTGAGTTAGCAGTTAGATCGTTCATATGAAAAGGTGTGGGAGAAGTCAAGTCAGGTAGAAGCATTTGCAAGTAGACATGACCGGATCCAACGTTATTGCTTTGCATATGTTTATACTCGAACAAACAACCGCCAAATGCCACGCAGTCATCGCAATTGTAAGGGGAAGATGCTGGTCATTTCCTATTTCCTAACAGACTAATGTAACCCAGTACCCAGCAACACGCCTTCGGTCGCACGCTTGGCGTAGGTTATAAGACTTCGTAGTTAGTTCAGTACTTGAGTTCTTGTCAAACGGATGGGATTCCCTATTTATTCTTTTGTGGTTGCTTTCGAACACTTGGAACAAGAGTGGCTCTGATTCTGTTGATGTTGTGCCACAAAAAACAAAAACAGTATCAGGAACCAATACTGAAATGCCGTACTTCTACCACAAAGAACATGAACAAAAGCATAGCTTTGATATCTTCAAAGATGGAAAGAATGACATGAACTGGAAAACTAGCACATTGATATTACTTGTTGAACCGTAAATGCAAAATGTGACCATGGTTTCTACATATCACTTCTGTAAGATAATACAGGCTCTGCTTCACTACTCTTGTCCTACACATTCTTTTCTCGATCCATGACTGCTGATATTAATCAAGAATTAGAGCAAAGAAGCCACCTTTGTCCAGTCACTTGCTACTCGCACTTGATTGAGCGGTATATATGACGGACAAAGAACAGTGCTGCACGGAAGCCTACGGTCCCGAGCATAAGAAAGAAACCATAGCATACGCAAGCCATGTAACCGAAGAAGAATGAAGTCTGCATGAAGCCTGACATATCAGAACGTGCATAATAGTAATACAAGCAGTACCCATAGATGAATAATCCAGTTGATCCACCACAGAGGAAAGACCTACAGGGAGCAAGCAAGCAAGCATATATTAGTGCTTTAGAACTAGGCCATCACTTTCCCTTATACTAGCCCTAAAAAAAACCTACTTGTTTTCGTCGTCATTTATGTGTAACAAGCATATCTTGTACATTGTGTTCCAAAAATTCCAAGCAAGAGTCAAAAAGGTTTTAAAATTTCTTTATAAGGCAGCCAGTTAATAAGAGCAACATGGAATCCAGAATAAAGATCACATACCTCCACCACCATTCATGGTCTTCAGCGGCAAGCTGAAAGTATGTCAATGCCACAGTGATGAAAGCAGTGACAATTAGAAGAATAATGAAGACAATAAATAGGATGCTGTAGATAGTATAAATCCTGTGACCCCACACACTTGCAAATATATAGTAAAGCTCAATGTAAATTGCACTGAAAGGCAAAAACCCTGCCATTGCCATCTGAGGTAGTGTACTGCGGTACCATGGCAATGGGGGAATCTCTCTGGGGTACTTTGTGGTACGACAAGGAGCTTGGAATTCTGTCTTGCTATTCTTTCCAGCAATCCCACCCAAGACTAACAAAGGTGATGTCACAAGGGCCCAGATAAGAAAGATGACAACAATTGTACCAAATGGCAATGCAGCAGTAGCCCTGTATGCAATAGCAACAGTGTTAAGAAAGCAGAAATTCAGGAACAATGGTCCGCAAAACAGGGCCCCTGTCAATAGTAGATTTCTCACCTGTCAAAAGAAGAAATAGAACATCAGAACAGCCAGAAGTAGATTACATTAGCACATTTACAGTGTAAAACAATAAAAATTACAGAGATCAAGAAAATAAGAGATAACTCCAAAGTAGGATTTTTTCTTCTCCATAAATTTTCTTCACCAAATGATTATCCAAGGGTAAAACTTTTAAAGAAACATATAAGTTTGGAGAACTTAGAAAGCCACGTTTGAAATAGAAGGGAAGAGGGAATTTCACTTCTGAGTTTTATTTCAGTTCAACAACCAGGAGGAGTACCAGTAACCAAATAGGATTGCCAAAGAAATTCATGCCAGTAGATCCATGAAATAAAACAAATAAGTTTTCTGCAAAGCATACCCAATTTTTCCCTTCTAGTTGGCCATAGAAAGAAGCTGCTGTGTAGCCAGCAATTCCAGAAGTAAGAGCATATATGACAACAAGTGCAGTGAAGAGTGCTCCACGGTTGTATGGATAAAATACACCAACAATAGCAAGAATAAAGATAAAGACCACCCTGTTTAAAAGGAAGAATGACCAAAGCTGCATTAACAATCAGGAGAAAAATGAAAGATACCAATCCTGCTAGTTCAAGACAAAGTACAATAAGCCCAGGTCAGGAGCACACTTACAGGATGAATAACTGGCTGCCACAACCAAGGGCTGCAGCAAACAAAGATTTGTACTTTGGATACCTAAAAACATCACCATGGATATATTTCCACCCAGTCTCTTCTTGGTCATCAGCTGTGTCCTCATCATTAGCATACCTTTAAAACATAGAACCACACATTGAATGTTACAAGGAGGACCAAATCACCAAAAAAGAAGGGAGACAGGGTGCAAATACAGAGAATGGCTAATAAGAGATGTGACTCACTTGACAAAGTCATTCTTAAGCACTCGCATTAAAATAGTGGCAAGAAAACCCGTAAGAAGGAGTACTGTCACACAGGAGTTAATAATGGAGAACCAATGAATTTCCAAATGATGTGGTAATGATGAAGAATGTGAATATTTATCCATCCTCTTTTCAAAAGGAATATCTGTGTCTCTCCATTTCACTGAATATGTGAAGTCTACATCAACTCCTTTATCTTCAGTGATATCTACTTGAGAATTTGGATCATTTCGCTCAGTTCGTGCACCGATCTCAATCACGTGGTCCTTATTGTAGGAAATATCAAAATGCAGGTGCTTAAAAAGGTAATACTTGTGCTCGCCGGGATCTGATTTTCCATCTTTCTCAACTCTTCCCAAGAAACCCCAGACAGGCAAGTCATCATAGTACATTTCAAAGTAGTAATCTTTTGCAACTGCCTTTCGAAATTGTGCAACATCATCCTTAGTCAACTGCTTTTTACAAACCAATTCTGAGTCTTTGTCAACTAAAAATTCGAGCTTATAAGGAGCACTGACTAAACGATCTCCATTCAACACTTCACCAAGAGCTTCCCTTTTCTCTTTTACATGAGCTGCCAGCCACATTTCACCAGTAACTTCAAATTAAAATCTGACCAGACAAATAATTTGGAACGGAAGAATAAAGCAGTAAAATCTCAACCTGGTGAACAGAATGGGAGATCAAAAAAGCGGTATGTTTCACTGGAATCAGGAACAAAAAAAAATAAACATCAATGTCAGCAGCATTATTGTGCATGCACAGACAATACAATTGTAACCCAATTTGACCAAAACTCAAATTAGCACCACAAAGCCAAAACAAACAGAATTCTTAAATCCATTTATCCAGCTAGAAACTCAAGCATTCTTTAAAAACTCTCTCTCTTTGAAACTTGACCACATTCAAATTGCTTAAACCGTCGACTCTTCCAATTTAACAAGCACCGAGGTCAACGAGTACTCCAAGAAAATACTCAGCGAAGCTAATCTGCATTATTTTCTAATTTCCTAACAACTATCAGGCATATCTAGCTACAGCATATTGTGTTTGTAATGCTCCCGTAATGGAAATCCTTAATTTTATCGTCAAATCCTTACTTTCCCGTTCACTGGTCTCCTTATCACATAATTCTCAATCACCCACACTACCTTACCCTCCCCGTAACCCCACCCTCAAAGATTGAATACGAAGGAAAAGGGCTCAACTGAATTGACCAAAACTACTAAAAATTGTATAACGATTCAATCAAAGAAGCACAATTCAAACCAGCTCCGGTGAGAACACATAAACGAAAATTATCAACCAAAAGAAATAAATACCAAAAAAATCACCCTTTTTACCGCGAATGTTGCTAAATTTACAGAAAACAAAGCAATGGGCTATCAATTGTCCAACAATCGAAGTGATAGATAATGAATTGAAGTGTTTGATGAAACGTCAACCTAGGGTTTTGAAAAGGGCCAACTTTATTGGCGTAAAGAGGGACTTGATCTTTAGGTTTGTATGTGTGATCCGAAGCATCCGATTTCACCACTGTTACCACCGTTGACAGCAGCAACCCCAAAACGACGAGGTCCCATCTCCTCAACACCATTCCTCCAATTCTTTCCACCTCACCGGACTCGGACTTAGCCAGAAAAAAGCTTTTGTGTGTGGATTTGGTGTGTGTTTTGTGAATAAATATGGAGAGCGGAGGCGGGGGAAAGAGGGGAAAGGGGAAGAGCACAGATCTCGATTAAGGTGGAGGGTAATTTTGGGAACGAGGAGAAAAAAAGGACTGCAAAATTTCCCAACAAATTAATTATTTTTTATCCCAGTTTTAATACATTATTTGACGTTTTAATTGAGGGTTAAGTAGTCGGTGATCCACGCTCCTTCAATTTCTTTTTTTCCCCCTTTTTTGGCAATTCAACTTTCTTAATTCTCATGTGTTTGTGTGATTTTATATTTGGATTTTTCTAATATGTACCCTTAAAGCACTCCTTAACACATTTAATATTCACCTAATCTATCATATATATACACATATTAATAACTATTATTCTCCGTTGTATTTATATACTTTTCTTATTTAACCTTGTCTACTTTTCCTTGTATTTATTTATTTTTCATAAATAATCTTATATTTTCAAAAATATTACACCTGAAATGTATTTTAATGAATGACCTGTGGACATCTATTAGACAAACCATTGTGAATATTGTGATTGTTTTACGATCTTGACATTGAAAATTAGAAACATTAATAACATTCAAAAACGGATCTTGGATTCCCTTTCCAATAGCTAACATGAAAGAAATTATTTTCAAATTATGAGTCCCAAGAATCATGATTTGGAAATTTTTGTTGGTAAAGAAGGTTTCTCGATCTTTTCCTTCCTTTTATGCACTTAAAATTTTAGAAAATTGATTTTTCACACTTTTCATTCAAGCATCTTGCACCCTAATTTACTCGTTAAAAATATAGCCTACTTCAAGAAGTGCCAGAGGAGGCTAATCGAGGAGTGTAATAAATATTTCCCAAATTAATATCGGTTTCGCACTCGTTACAAAGTAGCATATCGCAGCAGCGACTTCTATGGCCCAAAACTAGGATGCTAGGGACTGGTAGAAATGGTTAAGGCTAGCTAGCGATGCACTCGCTCAGCAATCGCTCAGCAATAGAAAAAAGGAAATTCTCTTGTGGTCACTCTTAAGAGTCTAGCTTATTAATTACTTACCAAACTTGATCGAGCCATTTCTTCTGACTCTTTTTTAAATTCGATAAATGCTGGTCAATCGTATATTTCATTGTTTTGATCATATTAACATGAGTACTTGGGATTGCATTTACAAAAAAAAAAAAAAAAAAAAAAAACTTTTAAGTACTTCTAAAATATTTGGTAACTAATTTTCCGTAAATTAAGGAGCCTGACTATTTTGTAACTTAATAGCACTTTTTTTACGAGTCACCGTAATCTCAAATGAGGCCCTTACACGCACTTGGTACACTTATTCCTTTCTAATCCAAATAAAAGGCGGGGGCAGAAAAAAAAAAAAGAAAAAGAGCTGATTCAAAATTTCAGACAAGACAATTAGTACTACGATGTCGAAGGTAGCTACTTATGAAGAGAGAGAACATATATAATTGCGCAGACACCTTTTGAGGGCCTCCAAAAACTTCCAACAAAGATCTTGATGACAATTTCTTCTCCACTATGCGTAAAAAAATTATGCGGCACATAATAAATAGTCATCGGCTTTTTCTTTTCGTTATTCAGTAGTATTATTATTCCCCGTAACTCACGCCACGAATTAGCATCCTTATTATTGATTCTTTGGGCTAAGTTGACCACAAAACGGTAAATGAAATTGACAAAATATTTACTTTGAAAAGTATAGTCCATGTTACTGATTGAATCCCGCGTTTTCGAACACAATATAATATCTTTAAAATCACACAATAATGGGGTTTGACTGAATAAAATTACTGCATGAATGAAATAGTTTTTTTTTTTTTTAAAACGTATGAAAAAGGGTTCAAGTCAAGTGAATGCATTATGTGTTTTTAGTTGGAATGGATAAATAACCTACAAGAACAATCATGCCTAGGGATTCGAGCAACTCGCGAGCTTGGTCAATGGTTTGGTTTGAACTCAGTTTCATCGAGTTCGAGCCGAGTCTCGAGCTACTCGAGCACACATTCGAGTCGAGTTCGAGTCAGAATTTTGCAACTCGTGGCTCGACGAGTAGCTCGTCGAGCCATATAATTTAAATAATATATATTTATTATAATTATAAAATGACCGTTATGGATATAATTTATACTGAATTTACAAGTAAGATATCGAGTCAAAAAGTTTGATTACTCAACTCGATAAGGCTTGACTAAAGGTCGAGCCTTATCGAGTCGAGTCTCAAGCTTTTAAAGATTTCATCGAATCAAACTCGAGTTTGAGATTTTTCGACTCGATCGAGCTCGAGCCAAGTTATTTATAAGTCGAGTCGAGCTCGATTACATACCTAATCATGCCCTATTAATAAGGTATTGCTCCAAAGCTAATAATATATATTTGAGTAGCTCAGCTTTGCTAGCCAACGTAATTAATTCTAAAAAGATTTTCGTGTGACAAATTTATCATAACAAGTAAAAAAAAAAAAAAAAAAAACACGGTGTATATAATGCAAGGAAATTTGTTCTTACAGTTTTACTATCTTTCTTCCTCAAAAGGCAACAAGTTGAAGTTGAAGAAACAAATTTGCCATAGTAAGAGGATCATCATTTTTTAACGTGATTTGTACGATTTCCTCCTCAATTGTTTTGCTTGTTTCTTTCTACGAAAGCGCTCTATATTGGAATGCTGGTAGTCCAGGGGCACTCTCAAGGCCCATGAAATATTAGCCCAAACTTACTTATGATAGGATCGGTTAAGCAAGGCCGTTTCGGAGCCCAATTTTTCAGAATCGGAGTTATGGATAGAAATTGGTACGATTTTTTAAAATATTTTAGTGCGTTATCCTCTTCAACATTATTTTGGTATTTCATTAGTCTTGATGCTATGATTAGTCTTAATTACCACCAGCCCATGCTTACTTTTTTTCATCATTATTAATTGTCTTTTGGCGCAACGTTTCTGGTACAGCTGGACCAACGCTGAGTTCCGGATGCAATGGAGTTGTATTACTTACTTTATGGAGTTGTATTACTTACTTTACTAACATGGGATAGTCTCCTCCTTTTCAAACCACGTTATTATATTCTCCTTCCTTTTAAATTCAAGAAAGACAATTCCAACACCCCTTTTGAAATGCGCAGTTGTACTGCTACCGCCCACCGTATTTGATATTTCACCATTCCTCCACCATTACGTGTCTGTCTGATAAGTACCCTGCTTACCGTCATATTAAACCTCCTTGCTTCATACTTCTGTTTCAGATAGAAAAGAGAGCAAGCAAAGTAAGGAATTGAAAGATGGGAAAGGCACGCACAGTGGGAGCTGGGATGGACTACTCTCAGACCAGCAAACTAGCTCTCAAATGGGCTGCTGATAATTTGGTCGAAGAAGGGGATAGTCTCATCATCATCCACGGGGTTTCACCCAAAGTCGAGACTACCAATAAGCAGCTCTTTGAAGACACCGGATCACGTAGAAGAATCAATCAATAACTTTCTTTATGCATGCTTTCATTTGTTGTTAGCTTGGTTCTGAGTTACTGTTGTTGCTAATTGGCTTTCTCAGCATTGATACCTCTTGCGGAATTTAGAGAAATCAACGTGTCTAAGCATTATGGACTTAATCCTGATCCTGAGGTTCTTGACTTGCTTGACATGGTAGCCAAGACCAAAGGGGTATAGCATATTCTCTCTCTCTCTGATAACGCGTACAAAGTTGTACTGTACTGAGATTTATGTGGATGGTTGTTTGGTTTGTGAAAATTTGCAGGTGAAGGTGGTGGCCAAGGTGTACTGGGGGGATGCAAGGGAGAAGCTGTGTGAGGCAGTGGATCATCTTAAACTTGATTCCCTGGTTGTTGGAAGTCGAGGTTTAGGAGCCATCAAGAGGTAATTAATCAACCAGTGATGATCATGATTCTCACTTGTTGGGTGAGATTATGAATTTTACTTGCTCTGATTATACATATCCGAACATCATCATCATCATTTTTGAAACGCTGCAATTATAATCATTTTGACAAACTGGCTCTCCTCCGTTTTTATGATCTTCTCTTACCTACCTTTCTTTTTTTCTCATGTAAAACCTTGGACTACTTCTTAGGAATCCTGAAGAGGGTTATCAATTCAGCAGCGATGATCATCATTTTATGAGATTATGAATTTTTTTTGTAAACTCTTTAGCCGACCATAATCATCATTTCCCAAATGCTTCAATTAGACTAAGTACAGCCGTGTAATTATTTGAGAAAGTACCCCTTTTCTAATTTTTTTCTTAACATCATATCTAACCCTTGAGCTGATAGTATTTGGTTGTCTCTTTCAAGAGGCAAACTGTTATAAATCCCACAGTCCAAGTAACGCCATTCAAGGCCACCTCTTTTGTTTTACTAGTGTTCATTAATATGCTTGCCTGATTTGTAATCTTCTTATTAATTAAAGAATTGATACGTGCAGGGTGTTGCTTGGAAGTGTCAGCAACTACGTGGTGCAAAATGCACTGTGTCCAGTCACTGTTGTGAAAGGGCCACCCAAGTAAGGAGGTTTTTGTTGTCTTCTCACTTGCTGGTATTTTTTGTGTCTGTGAGATACAAAAGCCGAAAGAAGGCAAAATTTAAGAAATTAAGGATGCGGTGTGATGTGGTACTTATTAGGTTGTTGGATAACATTCAGTGAGACACTTGGTAGTACTGTCTTTTGGGCTGTTTATCACCTTATCGTAGTATATATGTTTTGGTTGTTGATGGATCCACTGGATGCGACATGATAAGATGTGTTCTCATGACTCTTTCGTCTCTGTATTGTTTGCGGCCTAACCTGTTGTCATGTATCTGCTCATGGCACTGAGAACGTATAGCAGATTAGCAGTACTTGGGTAGATTTTTCCTCGAATTATATTATCCTCCTCCTCCTAAACGTCGGTCAATACACGTAAAGCGATTCAGTTAGAACGAAAACTGCCAAGACTCGCACTTGTTTGTCTACGTCCGATTTTTAAAAAATTGGGAAAAGAGTCCCAATGACCCTTTAACTATTAGTCAAGTGAACTTTTGGCTCCCCAACAATTAAGAGTCAAATTTTGACCCTCGATCTATCGAAAGTGCAAAAAGTTAAACATTCTGTCAAGTTCAACTGTTAAAACTAATGGAAACCAACACCACGTGAGATGCATGTCGAAATACAAGGGGCATTTTAGTTCAAACTATCATCTACTCAGTAAAAAGGAGTAAAAATCAGTTTAACTTAATTGTTGTCTTTTACCATTCTCTCTCCCTCTACCACAAGTGGTTGGAAACTCCTGCAATTTGTTGACCATCATCACCGGTGCACATCTCTTGAAGCTTCCGCTGGGGAATTACAGGTACCAAGAGGAAATGGTTGATTTTGAGCGATTTGAGTCGACGAGTGAAGGGATTGGATCTGTTTTTGAGATGGGTTGGTGTTGATTTTGGCTGAAGTTAAGGTTTCTTGATCTTCTGGTATCTACCGGTTCCAAAAAGCTCTCTCTAGCCTCTGCCCCCATCGATCGACCATAATTGCCACAAGATGTTCCCTCCACTCCTTCCCCACCAAATCCAACATGGGCTGCCTCCTCCTTCCCAACTTCTCCTCCTCACTTCCCCGTCCTCCCCAAAGTCAATTCAAGAAATAATTAAGCTATTCAATCTCTGGCTCCTCTCTTCTGCTATCATGTCAAAGAAATTCATGTCAAAGAAAATGCTTCACAACAATAATACTGGAGCCAGTACATAGTGTGATGATGGCGTTCCTTGAAATTTTAGCTAAACTGCTGCATAAGTGGGGGTGATTCCGTTTTAATTCTTATGACTTTCAATCACATGACAATAAAGGAAAAGCATGAAAGGTTCATAGTTCTAAAGCTTGCAGCTTTAGTAACCTACTATTGGAAATTGCTTAATTTATGTTGGAGAAGCTTTGCTTAAATCATACTAAAGCTTCAGCTGCCAGGGAGATTTTCTTCCTATAGCTTTTTATTGGGGAAGAAATCCCTTTTTATCAAATAGAAAATTGCTGGACAGACTAAAATGCTCTTCATATTATAGCATAAGTTTCATTTGGTGTTAGTTTCCATCAATCTTAACGACTGAACTTGACAGAAGATCCAACATTTTGCACTTTCGATAGATCGAGAGCCAAAGATTTACTCTTAATTGTTGGAGGGCCAAAAGGTCACCTGACTAATAGTTAGAGGGATATTGATACTCTTTTCCCTAAAAAATTCAATGGCAGGAGTTGTGCCACATTATCATATCAAATAATGTGACTCAATTTGGATTATTATTGGGTCTTTCAAGATCGTATCTATCCAAGTTTTGGACAACTTTATGTTCCTCAAGGATTGCAGCTGCGGGTTAGGGTAACGGGCGAGTTAAAGGGTTTGCCCCGTCCCGTCTTCAAAAAACTGCCCCCGCCTTATCCGTCGGGATTCGGGGCACGGACGGTTGCAGTAGTCATTATCAACTGCGCGTAACTTTCTTTGTACACCGTGTAACTTTTTTTTCACAGGATGTATTTTCACAACAGATAGTGGTGGGCCCCACACTTGACGCGAAAATCGAGTTACATGGTGTTATCTCAGCCGCACAAAATTTTGAGGGCAAATCTTGGCCCTTAACCGTGCAGGGACGGTCATCAGTATGACCGTCCCTGCCCCAAATCCTATCCGTCGTGGTCGTTTTCTCTGTCCCCGCCCTGCCATGCTCTGCTCTTGCGTGCCCACAGGGGAAAGAAAGTAGGAGCAACCTCTCCGCAATGACAATTGACCGTCACTTTCAATAATTCACAAATGTTCAATCAGAGCTTTGTACTTGAAACGTTTAATGAAAGCAGCCAGCTCTTCAGAGCTCTTTTTGGCAAGAGAACATCTTAATCCTTTGGAAGAAAGTAGACGAAATGCCAAATCTGCCTGGACCACTACTATTTTCTGGTAATACAGGTATGACTAACCCAGACGATGGAGGGCTAATGGTTTCATTCATATAAATTTGCTAGCAACTTGTGTATTGGCGAGCTTGTTAAATGATAAGTTGAAATTATATCCCCCCAAGCGAAGACATTATAAGGATTACTTGTCTTGAGCCCTCTATTTATTACTAATTAAGTAATAATACTACTATATTTATGTGGAGGACGGGCCGGGTGCCCTGGGGGAGATATCCACCCCATCCTGCTTGAATGGAATGTGGTGCGGGCTGGGGTGCTTGGATTATGTTAATTAGCCAATACTATCATGCGCAAAAATATTAAATTAAGATGAGGCTGGCTCACTTCTCTGTTGAGAATCCAGATTACAGAAACACAGTATACCGTAATCCTTCCAATACAACTCTGATGGGGGAAAACAAAAAAAAAAAAAAAAAAAGAGGTAATCTTCCCAATACAGCGGGGATGACAACTCATAGATGCAGTCCTAACGATCAAACTCTACCACGCTCAAGTCCAAAATTACTCACAAAGTTTACTTTTACCAGCATAAGTTCCAAGGTATCGGTAACAATCGATCAGCAAACGCCATTGGTCCTCTTCCTGTCCGCGACCAACTTTTTCCAGGCTGCAGTGATTTCCAACTGCACCTCGCGAGTAGTTTTCTTAACAACGGCCACATCATGAGCATTCTCGTCGTTGGCTGTCAACTTGGCTGTGACTTTGGCAGGGAGAATATCAAGTTCGTGCAAGACCTTTTCGATGTCCAAGACAAGGCGCTCGGCCAACGTCCTTGAAAAGTCTTCTCGTATCACGACGCGCAGAACTGTTACATGCTGAGCATCGGGCGGCATGGTGTAAGCCGGCACAATCCATCCAAAGCGGCGCAGCATCTCTGAAACCTCGAACTCATTGTGACGGCTGTTGTCTTTGAGAGAGAATGCTACCAATGGAACTCCCGTATCTTTTGATACGATGTTGAATTTTCCTGTCTTCTCCAATCCCTCTTTCAGTACCATTGCATTTTCTTGACAATTCTCCATTACGTTCTGGTAACCCTGAGATAAATGGAGATCCCATGTTAAATCATTATGATTCTAACTGCATATCATCCTAAATATCAACAAAGCCAGCAGCAATGCTGGTAATACCTCATGACCTAGCCGAATGAGCTGATAATATTGGGCAATGACTTGACTAGAACCTGAAGACCAACAAAAAGTTGTGTGAACTTTGAATGTTTGTTCAACTAGATCAGGATGAGGCTAATATACATTATAGACTTTGAGAAAAAAAAAAGGTTACCTTTAGAGAAATTGAGAGTGAAAGTGGGCTGATCAGCACCAAGATAGTTAATATGGAAGACAAGCTCATCAGGCAGGTCCTGCTTGTTCCTCCAGATGACCCAACCAATTCCAGCATATACAAGTCCATACTTGTGGCCGCTAACATTGATGCTCTTCACTAGTGGCAGCCTGAAATCCCACTCAAGTTCTGGGTAAAGGAATGGTGCAATAAAGCCACCGCTTGCTGCATCCACATGAATTGGTGTATCCCATCTGCCAAGCACAGATATAATAAGAAGGCAAAGGTCTTAGAGGAGCTGTGCGATTTCAAAAAAAAGAAAGGGGCATACCCTGTTTGTTTATTCTTCTCTAGCAAGAGCTCATTCAAACGTTTGACATCCTCGAACTCCCCGTTAAGTGTGGAACCTAAGATAGCAGCAACACAGATGGTGTTCTCATCCACCATCTCCACTGCTTTCTCAGGGTCCATCACATAGTATCCGTCTCTCAATTTCACCTCCTTCAGCTCAACTTCAAAGTATCTTGCAAATTTCTCCCAGCATACCTGTAAAATTTGATGGCATTACTGAAAAATGAAGCTCATTATGGACTTAGTTCCCAAATACCAAGAACGCATATTCTTCCCATATCATGATAAACCGCGGCTCGCCATGCATCGCTAAATCTTTTTGGCAGACTCTAATAGTTTAAGCTGTGGATTTACCACAATAACTCTGGTAGAAGCAAAGTGTACCTGGACATTGGCACCAGTGACAATGTTAGGCTTGTCATAAGGTTTGCCTAGTTCTTTCATCTTGTTCTGCCACTTTCTCTTGAATGCTAAGCCTGCAAGCATGATGGCTTCTGATGACCCTACTGTTCCCACTCCAACAGCAGCCTCCCCATCTCCAAGAGGTGCATTGAAAAGATGCGCTATCATGTTCACACATCGGTTCTGCATCAGAAATTAGATCAAAGGCCATCAAAGTTTTATACAATCACTTAATTTGTTAGCATTGGATCCAATATGTGAATGAGAGTGCTAGCAGTAACATGTCAACAATATTTTTTTCCGATGTCCAGAATTGCAGGTCCTCTATCAGTCCTAAACAAGGTTAAGCAAATTTGATTTCATGTTTCCAACTTCGGATCACCTAATAATTTCAAAAAAAAAAAAAAAAAAGGAACTGTTTTCTGCATGTAGAAAGTTCAATTCTCAGACGGAATTCAGTAAAAGGAGGATAAAATGCATCCTCCTAGGCGGCATACCTGCGTCTTGTTATCGAAAGCAGGAAGTTACAATTGGAATTGAGGCATACATTTGTATTACTATTTTCGTTTTTCACAAGACACAGCATAAAACAACGATGCAAAGTAAAAGTTAGACACTAAAGCATATTCAATTTTTTTTTTTCTCAAGTATCTTACTTTTGTGACTTTAATCCATTCAATTAATGCACAAAAAGAAGAAGTAGATGCCTTTGACCCTTGGCGTAAGAGGGAGAACAGGATGCCATGATTGGACAAACCACGAAGCTTCTCCAAAGCAACTTTCGATCTATTCAATTGTAATCTTTGCCAAACACTACTATCACTTTGTACAGATATATTATTGCATATCCTAATGTTGATTAGATCCGAAAAGAAATTTTAGGTTTCAAGACTATATTTTTCAATTACAAAAACTCCAAAAAAAAAAAAGCAATAATTTAATCAGACCGAATGAATTCTTTGAATTGGTCCCTTCACCAAATGGACACCGAGCAAGATATGCTAGATATTTTTTTTGGTCCGTAGCGTCGGCAAAAAAAGTCAAGAAAGGGGTATAATTATGAAATCATAAAGCTAGTGACTGAGCAGTGAAGTCGTACCAATCGGGTTCGGGCCACTGCAAATAGAAGGCAAAGTTGTGGGGCAGCTTTGGTCCGTTTTTCTATTATGGTAGTTTTGACTAATTGATGCTAATAGCTAGAAATGATATTTTACCTAAAACCCATCTTCGATGTGAAGCCGAGAAATGATAGCGCCATGTTCGGGCCTTTTATGGACTTTACTTTGGGTCCAAACCTAGGACCCTTTTTCTTTTTTATTTTTTTCGTCATCTTGTCTGAACGTTATCCTTTTTTTTTTTTGGGGTAGGAAGGAAGCTCAACAAATTCTCCAAATCTGAACGTGCAAGTAATTCTTGAAGAAAAAACACAGCAACGGCAAACACGTTCTCATCGACTAAGGAATATATATCTTAGAAATTCAAGCTTCAAACGTGAAAGTGGAAAACTTTTGAACATTCCCAAAGTCATAAAATTAACTGACGGAGGCAATGACCTAAAAGCTAGCGCAGCATCTCACCTTTCTTTCTTTCAACAAAGAAACTGTACAGGGCTTAATATGTCAATCACAATGAAATAAAGATTTTGATTTTTCAGCATCCCGACAAAGAAAAATGTACGTCTAAGAATTTGGCACGAGTCGAGACAGACGACACAAGAATCAAGAATGTAGTGTACTGAGTACTATTCTAGCTAGTCTTCCAGTTATGGAATGGTGCAAAATTATTGGAGCGGTCCCAAATTGTCCCAAATTTATGGGATGTGGTGCCACCCTTGTCCTTTCGGTTGGCTGTTCAATTAAGAGCCCGTTTGAATTAGTATTATTTTTTTTTTGAAAATTTTTGTGAAAAAAATATATTGCAACGAATTGATACATATAAAATACAGTAAGATAATTGAAAAATGTGTTTGCAAAAAAATATAATTTTTTTTTTGAAAAAAATGTTGGAAAAGAATGATGATCGAGACAGGGCCTAATTTTTCTTCTTCCAATAGACAAAGAGGTAAGGGAAACAGGTGGAGTTGGTTAAAGGAAGAGGATGATAGCCCAGGAGTTACGACTCAATCCGCCCTTGATTTCTTTAAATAATGAACCGGTTATAGTAGTAATTAGTACTGTAACTAGGCTATAGCGAAGAGGAGCAAAGTGAAGTCTAGTGATAAAATATTTTAAAAAAAAATGTCTAGTGATACCACCAAGTCCACTTTTTTTTTTTTTTTTTTTTTCAAAAACCAAGTCCACATTCTTGATCAAATGTGGGCCAAATTCCACTTGTTGGAGGGCATCTTCAGACTTCTTGTGCCCATCAAACCGCGGCACTTACCCTAAGTAGAATAATTCCGCGCCTATAAATAAATGGAGGGACCACGCACTTACCCGGAACTCCACAGAACATGCAACTAGATAAAATTTATTATGACGCTATTCATTTATTATGACACCAAAATTTTATTAGGTCTTATTTTTTAAATTTTATATATATCAAATCGCTATAATATATTTTTTCTACAAAAACTCCTAAGAAATAGCAATCTAAACGGACTCACACCCTTTCAAAATAGCAATTTGACATAAACATTTTAAAAAGAAATGTCAGTAGTCGAGCTTCCATTCCATATTAATCAAGGAGCTGATTGTCTTATTATTAATTGTGAACGGCTAGTTCAATTCCAACGCGATTTAGGTTATTGAAATATTTTACAATAAACTAAAAGGTTTGCGGCACTATATTCCCATAATGGATAGTTTAGTTTAGGGGATAAAATGCAAATCTCAAATAGTTGAGGGGTGTAAATTACAGTTGACCCTACCACTTTTATACGATTATTGACGGGAGAGATTCAATGTCCCTTTCAATAAAGAAAGGATAGAAATACTTGATTGGCTGGAATTGCCGCAAAGTTCGGTAACTTGGCGCTGAAGTGAGAGCACTATTATACTAATATTAATAATATCATTAATATTGTCGCAAATTAAAGCAGGAAAAAAATTTTTTTAAAAAAAAAGGAAGAAGAAGAAGAAGGAGACTTGCCTGGAGCTCAGTGGTGACTGGGTACTCATCCATGTCGACGTAGTTCTTGTTAATGGCAGCCATGATGAGCTTATCGCATTCTGGCTCCATCCATGTGGTCACGAAGGATGCCAGATTCAACCTCGGGTTTCCATCCAACATTAGCTCGTCGTTGATGATCTGATAAGCTGCTTCTTTTGGAATCGAATTCTCCGGCATCTTAAACCTGCAGAAAAAAGCAAAAAATACTTAAGATCAGTATAATTAACTTACTAAGACATAATCATCACCACATAACGCCTCATCATCGAGATTTTTTTATGTACATACCGGGGAAGAGAAGCTCGAACATAGCGAGAGGCGAAGGTGGAGTGGACGGAGACGTCCGATTGGGATGCAGTCTTGGAGATAACCATGGTGGTTTTGAGTGATTTTTTTTTTTTGAGAAAAAACGATTAGAGACTTTCTTTCACGAGTAAAGGAAAAAGGCAAATATGATGGTTTCTTTCCGTGTATGACGAAAGTTTGCAGAGGAAGTAATATGATATTTATAGTGCAAGCGAAGGGCCGCGGAAAGGTAAAACCGTAAACAAATTAATTATGGAAAAAAATGGAGACTAGGAAGCGCGATCAGACGGTGGGCACCCTTGCTAGAATAATCAATCGGGTCCACGCTGTTTGGTCAATGGATGCGACATGACAGGATTATTGTCCATGGTGCTTATGATGGCATGCGTGGGTGGGAACATGGGCGGGTGCTGCTGCCTCGGCACCAAGCAGGTTCCATCTTCCTTTTGGATTTCTTGGAGCTCTTTGCCACAATTAGAGTTGAAATTTCCTCTTAAAAGGATGAATAGTATAATTATGGGTTAGAGCCGTCCCCGGTGGCAGCTAGCGAGCGAAACAGTGGACTAGGACTGGGTCCATGTTATTTTCCAGACGAGTGGTGGAGAAGTTGGAGGCATCGCCGGCAGCAAGACAACCAATGGGCTGGGGTCGTGTTTCCAGGAGATTGGGGGGAGTAAAAAATTTCTTTTGTTGGCAACTGGCAGATGACTAATGATGAGGAGGACCGAGTAATGAAACGCGCAAGATTTTGCTACAGTTTATCATTTGGTAAAAAATCTCACATGATTTAAAATCAGTAAAATAGAACGAGCGAGCGAGCAGTTACTTTCACTTTTTCAACTCCAATGCCTCTCTTTTCAACTCTGATTTCCGTTCAAATTGATTAATTTCTCGTTTGAGCATGAAATTGATCAAAAATTGGTAGTTCGGACACTAAATATATATATAGAGGACCAAATGTGTCAATAACTCAAAGTGTAGGGATCAAAATTAGTGTATTTTCCCAGATCTTGCTAATTGAACCCGGGGGATGGGGAGGGCTGGGCTACATGTGGATCGCGATTGGTCGAATTTCTTCCACACAAAAATCGGCAAACATCGCGGATTAATTTTCGCCGCCTCATGCGATGAAAATCCAAAGTGGGCATCCTTCCAGTCCCCCAGACAAAAGCGAATTTCTACTACTATACCACGGTTTGGCATCTGTCTCCATATCAGAGGGTTGTTTGCCCAAGAAGATTGGACCATCAGGGTTGGAATTTAGTAAGGAACAAGTAACCTTTTTTTTTCGCCCTTTTGCTTTGCCTGGAAAAAAATAAATAGAAAAGGAGAAACGATAAAAGATTTTTCTAATCACTATCTTTACCTACTTTTTAAATATAATATGGGGCCTATTTGACAAAAAAGTATTTGGCCAAATTTGTCTTTTATAAATTTTTTAATCTCAAGAAACTCTTCAAAATTTTTAAACTGTATATTTCAAAATATTCAAAAATTTATACGCTCCAAAATTTTTTTTTACAACTTCTGCAGTATAAACATCCAAAAAAACCCATGATATACACACACACACATATATATATATATATATATATATATATATATATATTTAAGATCTCACTTATCAGTGGCTCAGAAATGCAAGGTTATACAATATATATAGAAAAAAAAATTTAGGTGGACACGATACAGGCCATGCGCATTTGCCGACAAAATTATAGGGGGGATTGATCCTCCAATTTGATTACGATCGAAATCAATTACATAAGATTGGATGTTCGTCGACCCCGTTCTGTACCCACGCGCTTGTGTACAGTAACACGTAAGTATGTCTCCATTCTGCATGGTCAAAATAATTTGGTCTGTGTATTTGTCAATACTCGTCGTGAGATTCCAACGGTTGAAAAGAAGAAGATCAGGAGGATGGGGAAGGCAGAATACCAACCGTTAGAAATGGGGTGCAGGCACACCGTTTTTTTTTTTTTTTTGGGGAGGTTAACGTATTATTCTAGAATCCGGCTTTTCTAGTTTCTCCATCTTGGCTTCGAATCTTCAAACTGGGTTCCATAGACTCCACATTTTTAAGTCAACTGCTTCACAATGCCGCAACTTCATTATAGACTTTGAACAGTTCTAACAGTTCCAACAAAATTTTTCTACGCAAATAAAAGTTGCAGATGATAACACATTTATTATTTGGCTTCAAATATTCCACTCTTTCCCGTGTGTGCAAAATGAAGTCGCAACAGCTTTGACGGATTCCTTTTGACACGTGTCGCGCACGACCGCGCTCACCAGCCCTGGACCGGCCAGACAGGGAGGTTTCGCCGTGCTTATAGAAAATTAAGCAACCGTGACATTCGAAAGGTCTTGCACCATCTGGTCCTTTTCCTACTACCATTCATAAACGCCAGTATGGACCATTTGGTAAATAAAAGCGGCATAAGCCTAAAATATCTAGTAACTTCTTTTTTGTTCTTGGACTCTCTCTAGAGGTTCAACTTGTCAAGTTCTCACGTCCAGATCATACGCTCGAACAATTGCTCGAGTGAAACAGTCGCAGTATAGATTTGGGTTGGGTTAATGAACGCTAAACCAAAGCAACCATACTTTTTTTTAACGTTCATAATTTTTTTAAAAAAATTTTTCCAGGTTTCATTCATGTACGTGTAATAAAATGAAGACGATTTTTAAAATAAAAAAAAAAAAAAGATTTATTCTAGGTTATTGAGACGGATGCGAGGATGGGCATGTTGAGTTATGGGAGGTACAACTGTGTTTATTTTCTTGTCAAGCTAGCAATAATTAGAATGTTTTCTCGGTAATCCTTAGTTTCTAACTACTCCACATTTTTGGTATGGGGATGTAATTCTATACATACGTACCCCTACACTTTCTTTATCATGCAGGATTGACCAAATCAGCAAAAAAGGAATCAATCCCTCTATTCTGATCCCACACGAAGAGAAATATTTTACCTCATTTCCTAAACAGAATAATGTGAACTTATCCAGATAAAGAAAATCATCCAATGGTACAAATGATGCTTTTACATAATTCAGAAGTAGCCCAGGTGAAAAGCACATAATTAATGATTTCTTGAAAGCAGAAATCAGAAATGAAGAAAGCACGGTGTTACCGAAATGATGGACTGTGCCAGTACCGTGCTTGGAAGTTGGAAGGTTGGGTGTGATTGTCAATTATCATCAATCTGGGGTTAAAGTTGGGCTGTCCTCTTCAGATTTCAGAAACTCACCTGCAGATCACATCAGTCTTGGAGAATAATGCTTACGCTAACACACATCAAGAGAAACTTAAAAATTTGATTGAAGAATGTTAAATTAATTCACAAAATTGAAACATGCAAAACCTGTAAATTAGGATGAGATAATTTACTTGCGAGTTCAAAGGGTTGGTTAAGCATTCAGTAGTATTTCTCATTCGTCTTCTAAAATTTATAACTGGGCATCCTAGCAATCAGTGAAGAGTATGCAACTGAATATTTGATCAGTACAGATTACAACTAAAAGCAACAAGGGAAATTAAATAGCGACTATAAGATTAACTCTAAAATTTTAACTAACAAGGCATAAAGTATACTGGAAAGAAATACTCACAATGGAAATTCACCACAGGTCTCTTTCCTTTCTTGATGATCTCAAACTTGTACCTGTCCCCAACTTTAAGGCCATTTGCTCTGGACAACTTACTCCATCCGCTTGAAAGCACAACTCTATCTCCCCTGTCCTTCAATTTTATTTTCCACAGCCTTTGTCTGTCATCTTTGACGATCATTTCTCCCTTCAGCTTGGTTAAACCATTCGGTTTAGCAAACTTCACTGGTAGATGCTGCAGGACACATCATATCAGAGATCCCAAAAGGTCCCAAAGCTCGTTATATAAATGGACTTTGACAGTTTCAGAAGTTCCAATGCTTACCAGTACACATCTTTTGATGTTATAAGGCTTGATTGTGGAGACGAAGTAAGAATGATTATCAGTGGCGGGCTGTGGTGGAGGCTGATCATCTTTTGTCAGGTGTGTAAGAAAGTTAATAACAGGTGTTTCTCCATTTTCCACAAGCTCAAAGCTGCAAGTGTCTCCTTCCTTTAGGTCATTTGCAGTAAAGAACTCGTCCAAGCCAAAAGAGATGCAAACTCGGCTGCCTCTTGAGTTGAGTTCTGCATGCCATGACCTTTTCTTTGGATCTTTGAGGATCAATTTGCAGCTTCTGTTGCTTAAATCATTTGATCTCGCGAACTTCATTGGGAGATACTGCATTGGATTGCCAGGTATGTTGCAACTGTAGTGTATAGCGTGCCATAGAAATGGATTGTGGCAAGAGACAAAATGGCTCACCAATACACAACGTCTGATGCAATGAGGTTCTATTGTTGACGTAAAGTGAGGATTAACAGGTTCTTCATCACGCCAAGAGACTTCCTTTCCTGATTTTCGAGTTGATGCCTTGTCTTTTCCTAAATGAATGAAAAGAGTTCAAGAAAGAAGTCGTCTACAAATTACAACCTGGTTTTCCACTGGGTAGACAAATTTTATTATATAGAACTCTGGAACCTTCAAATCTTCTACTTAGCACTACCATACATTAGTGCATGCAGTAAAATCGTGAAAGTTTCCTGCTTTATAATGAATGGACTTTGACTGTAGAGGCAGGCAGAGGCTCTGGATTGAAAAAATTATCCTAAGGTACTTTAGTAGTGATCATTACCCAATTATAAAGGAAAGCAGCCCTTTTGGTGCAATGTTGTACTTCGTGCTTCCAGGAAAAGATTAATTAGTAATACTAAGTAGTAACTAATCTCCAAAACTGTGAAGTCTCCATTTTCTGTTCCTTTCCTCGTACATGATGAACTACCATTTAGGTTTAGCCTCAGTTTAAAAAGTATGCATTTTTCACTAGTACGTCTGAAAACCTATCTGATTCATCAATTATTCTAAAGCCTAACCATATGGTATGTATCAAATTCTTAGGGATGAACTTAGAACATCACTTTTCCACTTATATTGCCTGAATTTCTTCAAGCTTATGTATGTTTTATACATATCAGGAAGCATAATAATAACAGAAAAGCTTGCCATAGAAATTGAAGGCAGGCGCCTCTCCATTTTCAGTGAGCTCTAACACGAATTCATCTCCCTCCTTCAGCCCTTGTGCTTTTGCAAAACTTTTCCATCCACATTGAATGGAAGCGCAGTCGCTACTGGATTTTATCTTTAAACTCCATGACCTTTGGCTTTGATCTCTTAGCTTTATATTGCATTCTCTGCCGAATAGACCGTTCTCCATCGCAAAATCCCTGGGAATGTTCTGACAACAAAATCAAGCGAGGCTGTTAATCGTAACTTCTACAAATATGCGTATCAGTTGATGCTACTCGTGGACACTTAAATGGTATAAAGATGAAGGCGAGAGCACTGAACATACGATTTCGTTTCCCCTGTAGCAGCGCTCTTTTTTTTTTTTTTTGGGTGAAAACTCAAAGAAATTTTTTTTTCCGAGGAGCATATCCCTAGAGTATGGAGCTATAAAAGCTTATTAACCATTTTAACTTGATCATAAGATTTCAGTATATAGCTAGTTCCTCTGCTTGAAAGCATGCTGATCAATGTATTAATACTAATGAGTTATGAGGACATTTCATATACATTTTCTAGAGTATCGCTAGTATGTTATCATTCATGCACCAAAAGTAAAATATATAGGTCTACAGATGTAGAGTTCATATACATCAAAAGGAAAACCATGAAAAGTCACATTTACCAATCGGTGATACAGAAGGTTAATTGGCTTGACAGTAAAGATAAAATAGGGACGGCAAATTTGATCAGTAGAATCAGGTTCCTCTTGATCATCAGACAGTTCCAACTTAACTTTCTTGCTTCTTGGAATCTCTTCAGTTGCTTCAAAAGAACATTAATCACACTTCATTTGGATCCATCAAATAACAAATGCAAGCAGAAAACGAAAAACACATTCATTTTAAAAGAAAAGAAAAGAAAAGGAAACCTAACCTGCAGCTTTAAATTTCTGGGAGCATTTTTTTTCATCATCAATGGATGCATATTTTCTCTCACAATGACTAGGGTCAAAAACCAAAACCTCGAACACCATATTTCCTTCATGTTCGAACACTACAAAATCTCCCACCTGCAAGTTGTTCTCCACAGCAAATGCTCTCCAGCCTTCTCTCAGCCACTGGTCACTAATTTCTACCCTCCATTCCTTAACACCACCCCTTCGCAATACTGCCTGATTTTCAGATATCTTTCCACCTAAATAGTTCAAGAAAGATGCTGGAATTTTCTGCAAATTAAAAAAATGCTTAACAATGAAAAAAGTAACTGGGCTTAGTTATCCTAACTTTACATTTTGTAGATGTAATCATGTAAAGCTTGTCCCACAAACACAGAAGACAAGCATAAACCGATAAACCTGGACTTGGAAGACTGAAGAGCAAAGCTTACCACTCCATCTATGAAGCCTGGAAGGATAGGCTTGAAGAAGTGAGGCTTCTCTGGTTGGATTCTGGTTCTCATGGACATGTCCAGACTCCACAGTGGTAAGACCTTGTGAGGATGGAATGAGAGTCTGAAACGTCATTCTAGACCACTTAATCTTCCTTGGTATTGTAATAAATGTGCATAAATTGGCATTTATTATCACATGTTGGGCAGAAGCATGTCATATCAAGGCCTGAGCATCACAGTAGCTGCATTGATCAATGATCATCTGTATACCGGTTTTCCATGTTTTGACGCATTTTTGAGGCAAAATGTAATGCAGTTGATATAAAAATCATGAAAGGAATTACACAGGAAATAGCATTAAAGGGAGTCGGGTGATTAAATATGCTAATCGGATAATGGTACGAACTTTAATTACACCCCTCCTGAAATCAATTTCTGCTACTTTCTGAGACTTTCAGGGCAGGAACAGCCTTCAAAGTCTTGTTGACACACCTAAAAGTCCTTGCGCATTTCGGCAAGTTAATATCAAGGGACGCAAGTGTAGTCCTTCATATTTATTGAATTGTCAGACTGAAACAGTTCCCTGTCCCGAATTGAAATGCATTCTACTCAACTAAAACATGAACCAAACTTTTTCCATTGGCTTTCAACACTTGAAAGAGCTTGGTATAATCTATCTATACTTATATATTTTCTCTTTAAATGTCCCTCGAGCGTTAGTAGAGTTGAGTGTATCTATATACTTATATCTGTGTATCTATACTTCAGAAATGATCCTGAATCTGCAATTCTGCATTTAGGTACGTAAATGTATATTATATAGTAATACTCCTTTACCATAAGCTCTTTCCTAATTGGTTTGATTTACAAGAAATCATTCCAGATTTTCTTCAAGAAGAAGAATATTCTTAAAATGGGATCTATTATCTATGTATAATTCACACGATTCATTTCAAGCGCCTATAAAATGTCAAATGCAAAGCATTTAATGTACTTACTTTGTCCTAATAATGAAATGCTCTCTCCTTCAGTATCATCCTTCCTTGGTAAAGGCAACTTTGTCAGTCTTCCAACAGAAAAAAGAAAGGCAACTTTGTCACCAACTACAAATGAAGCATCCTCCTTTCAAAAAAATTTTTTTTCTTGGTGGGCTGGGGGGAGGGAGATGGGGGGATGGAGTCAGACGCTTCCTTTACTCATTCGACTCACTTTTTTTGGGGAAAAAAAAAAACTTGTTCCCCAATTCGTGCAAAATCGACGTCATGTTCTGTTCATCAAAAGAAATGCACAAAGTCGTGTGACTTCTAAAACAAAAAAAAAAAACGTTTTCACTTGACGGGAACAGCGACACGATTTTTACTTCAAAAGCGGGACCATAACTTTTTCACCCGAATTAACCCGAGTATTCCGATCGACTCGAGAGTCTCCTGCAAATCACTTAAGCAAGAATCTTTGGTCTTCTCTCTCTTTCCCTCCGTCCTTCTCCGATTGATCTTTTGCAAGATGAGGACCCGATTTTTGTTTAATTTATTTCCCGCCAGAACCAAGGCCGGGGTTAAGACGTCGTTGTTTTTCATCTCCGCCGCCGGTGTCGCAGCTCTTGTAGACAACCCTGACTCTCTCCGCTTACCTTCACCTCCTCACGCTACTGACTTCCCCTTCCTTTATGGCGCCGTTCGATCCTCTCGCGCTCTTTTCACAGTACCTCTTCATTTCATTCAAACATTTGAACAGGAATTTTTAGTCATCATTTCTTGTCTGAATCTCGACTAGTACTAAATGCTGCTTCTTGCAGATAGCTTCCACTGTAGTTGACTATAAGTACTCTCTACATTACTTGCCGGAGAAGTCCGACGAGTACCGGAATGTTCTCTCCGAGGTTTGGTATTTCAGAAATTTGATTACATTGCTAAACTTCTCTTAATTTTAGGTGCTTATGTCCATTATTGTTGCCTATTACTGTTTTATGAAACAGTTATCTGGCAGGAAATGCGTTTAAAATATTGATTCTTTGTTCAATAATAGGTCCATTTGCGGTCAGCGAAGAGAATTTTGAAATTATGCGAGTTCAATAGAGGTTTTTATGTGAAAGCTGGTCAATTTGTTGCGGCTCTGCGGCAAGTTCCGAAGGAGTACTCATCAACTCTTTCCTCATTACAGGATCAGGTTCTGAAATTAGAATAAATTTTTATGTGGTTTTAATATTTTCCCCCTTCTAAATTTGACCTTCATTTGGTTTCTGATGAGAATTTTTCAATTCTGGCAAGTTTACTGATTTTGGTTGTATCCTATACTAGACAGCTCCTTGCCGATTCAAAGCTATCAAAGAATTACTAGTCAGCAATTTTGGTCGTGATTTATCAGAGATGTAAGTTTTGAAGTTGCCTAATTTTTTAGACTGGCTTAGTTGTTTTTTGAAGTACATTGAACTTCCTAAATTGAGGTTGAATTTGGCATATACATCTTGAGTGATGGACGAATATTAACCTAAGTGCTTCAAGCTTACCCCCCTCCCAAAGAAAAGAGAAACTCCAAGTTCGGAATTCATTTGTTCAATGCAATTTGATGTTTTAACCTTCAGTGACTGAAAAACATACTCTTCATATGATAGGCTAAAATCTGTTGAACATTTATCTAGACCAAAACTGCTTCTGAATTTTAAACTGTTTGTTACTAGAAGATCATTGGGTACAACAACCGCTTACCACTTTTTTTTTTGTGTTATTCCTATTAGATTCATTTCATTTGATGAGCAGCCAGTTGCAGCTGCTTCTATTGCTCAAGTACATCATGCTGTACTAAATGATAACCAGGAAGTGGCAGTAAAGGTTGGTTTATTGTTTCTATCTGTTAATTGTTCATTGTGGAGTTCCTACCTCCCCTGCCCCCCCCCCTCTTTTTTTTTTCTTTCACAATATATGTGTTCTTATGTTTAGAATTATGTTAGTTTATTCATCTTCTAAAAAAGTAATTGTGCACATTTGTGAGACTTTGCTGTCAGCATATTTGTTCCCCACCCTTCCTCAAGATGAAAAGTCAACCTTCGGCTATTCATATGTTTGTCAACGGAACCACTTCTTCTATTTCATGTTCCCTGTAAGATTCCTGTTGCATGGGAATGTAGTGGTTTTTTTAGTAATTCTATCACATAACATTGGAAGAAGTTAACATTTGTGGCTTATTGCCATTTAGTTCAAGTTTAAGCATTTGGTTGAAGCAGCCATCCTTAGTCACCATCAGTACTTATTTAAAAACTAAGTGGATGTGGTGATTGGTGATGTATAATTATATTTACAACTTTTCATCGGTATTCAATTGATTTGGACCACTATAATTGCAGGTGCAGTATCCTGGGTTAGAGAAGCAGATGAAGTATGACCTTGCAACCATGTCTCTCCTCTCAAGACTAGTCACCTGGGTATGAACTAATTACATCATCAAGCAATGCTCTTAGCTCTTAATTGTTGATTCTGTCTTTTTGTTTCTCCTTGTTCATTATTCAGTTTCACCAAATATTAACTTTTTCCAGCCTGAAATATATGTAGCTCAATTCCTTTCTTCAATGAGAATTGATTTTCTAAAGTCTTATCTAGTGCGGTATTTACTAGAGATATACATCTGGGAAATCTGATATATCCTTGGATCCACCAAAAGCCACCAGCTGTAATTTTTTGGCAAGTATTGCAGGAAATAGTGGTGTGGGACTGGGTTTCTGGGGGATGTTAGTTCTTAGAGAATGGTTCTTTGGAGGGCCTAGGGGAACAAATAACTAGAAAAGGTCAAACTAGCAATGAAGTAAACCTAAACTATCCCGACTAAACCCTTTGGGACCCTGCTTGAATTGGGAGTTTGTTTATTTTTCAGCTTTTACCCCATTAGACCAACTCAAATACAGTTGCACCCGTTTTGATAACTTAAATTCTAATGGTACATACAACATCTCATTTTAACAGTTATTGAAGTCATGGAGGTATCCATTATAAAATTTGCTTAATTAAATAAAATGGGCTTTTGAGAGTGTTAGAAAGGAAAAATTAAACAAACTCAGCTAGTTTTTGGGCTGGTAATGTCTTTGGACAGAGGTTGACACTGTGTAAGAACTAAGAACGAACAATGACTTTCAGTGAACTTCTTTTTCTGGGGAATGCTTTTTTTCACAGTGGCCTTTTGACTCGAAGTGGTATTTGACCGTGAGGCTGTAGACTACAATCTTTTTAATATCCGTGTCTCTTGGCTTTTTTCTTGTGGTGTCTATGAATGAAGTTGAAATGAAAGAGGTATTCAACTTGAAAATGTTTGCAGATACTGCATAACCTCACAAGTTGTGGACTTGGTTGGTGTGCTTGTTCATCTTTCTACATTTTTGACTTTTCAATTCCATGTATTTGGTTAATTATTTAATGTAATTTTCTTCTTCTGTTCACATGGCTCCACACGCTTTACAATTCTCTTCTTGTCCCTCTTTCGACAGTTTTTTCCTGACTACAGATTTGGGTGGATACTGTCAGAATTTGAAAAATCTATATCTTCTGAACTTGGTAAGGGATTTTAGACTGGCACAAATTGATTGAATACCAAGTAGAAAATTTCTTTCCTTGCAGCTTTTATGCATTCTACCCCGTGCTGCACATCATTTTCTCTCTTCTCTTAGGCTTCATTGCAAGGAAATAGAAGACCAATAATATTAGAGTTCAGAGTTACATAAACTGGTCGTTCATAAGAGTGATCATTATATGTTCCTTGACAAATTTTCCTTGAACTTTCTTTTCTTGTAGCTGTAAATCTTGGCAAATTCTAAATGATATATTGACAAAAGTTTTTCTGGACATTTATGATCTTTGTTGCTTTATAGATTTTATTCAAGAAGCTATGAACTCAGAACGAGCAGCCAAAAATTTACGAAGCAATAGTTTTGTCAGGGTTCCCCGTGTTTTTTGGGTATGGTATTCAAGTCCATTACATTCTCAGATTTGTACATTGCCCCTGGTACTTTATTTTACTATGCATGTATCAGCTTCACTCACTCTTTAAGAAATCTATCCAGGATTTGACAACCACCAAGGTTTTGACAATGCAATATTGTAAAGGACAGAAGGTACAATTTCCATCTTGCTTCCTAGGCATAAAATGTTGATGGACTACCAGAATTCAGAATCCCAAAACTAAAGTTCTGAATATGTTTATTTGTCGTCTCCATGTTGGTCAGGATGAAACAACTATATGAGTTGCTTCTCTTAGTACATGTAGTTGCTCACATATGGTTACCAGCATTAACCGATTTGTAGTCTGCAAAAGAGCATTTTATTTTATTCTTTCTATTATGGTTATCAATCAATGTTGGAAGATTTTGCAAAGTAATTCTGAAACTGTTATGTCTTGTCTTGTTTAATTCCCATTTAGCTGAGTTCTTCTTGTGTATGTATGTACTCTTCTTGGTATCAACAAAGTTCTTTTTCTTCTTCTCTTTAAGTAGGAAAAATGCTTGGTTTCCTTAATTTCTTCTTAGTCATTGTTGGCATAAAATGCTAGTACATCAATTTCAATTTTCTTGGCCACCATTTGTATTGACATATCGATATGTGCCATTAACAGGAAATTCCTTAGCTTTCAGGTTGATGACTTGGAATCTATGAAGCGAATGGGGATTAATCCAGCTAAGGTTGGTTTTCAAGTTAGCAGGCTCAAAATTTTTCTGGTTTCTTTTTCTGGAAAGTAGGCTGTGTTTTGATGTGGATCATATTTCCACCAGAAGCATATTTACTTGTAGTAGACTATCTCTTCAGACTTTTTTAATCAAGAAGTAGAGGGATTATGCAAGCTTTCTAACTTACCATGCAGTGCCGTTTTTTTTACTGTTTGACACTCTTTATTCGCCTCCGTCACTGGCTTGTATTCAAAGGTTGCAAAGGCCCTATCGGAGGTTGTGGCAGAAATGATATTTATCCATGGTTTCTTGCATGGGGATTTACATCCTGGAAATATATTGGTTTCTCAAGGACAGAATGGATTTTCTTTAGGTATGCAGTTACTCATAAATAAAAGTGATAAATAAGAAATGAGCTAATTTAACTCGAAAATATAATGTGTACTTTTGACATTTAGTGATGCCATAACTTTGATTTGATGTGGTCATGCAGTTCTTCTGGATCATGGGATCTGTAAAGAATTGGATGAAGCTTTCAGGCTGAACTACTGCCAACTTTGGAAGGCTTTGATTTTCATGGACTCAAACAAAATTGAGCAGATTGGTGAACAGATGGGTGTCGGGAAGTACTCCAGATACTTTCCCGTCATTTTCACAGGAAGAACGTTGAACAGGTGATTATTTATTTTTAAAGGGATAGGTTGTGAAGATGCAGCTCATATTTCCCCTGGTTATGGTCTGGCACTAATGCCCTAAGCTGAATATATGCGTGTTGGTTTGGTAATGACCAAGTAGTGCGGATATACTGATAATTTAATGCGAAAGTATAGGAAATAAGCTTGATATGCTCAAGAAATGCAAGTCCTTGCACTTAAGTTCACCACATGACACATTACAGCTAAAGCTGGTCTGTTTATCTATAGAATACAGTTACCTGCATCATTCGGAGAAATTCAAAACAATCAGATACAATTCATAACTTATTAGTTAACAAGTTACTTGAAAGTTCGTTGCTCGTTTCTCTCCCATATCTTGTTGTGAGAACTTTGGTTTCATAGTTTAGCTCATACTAATGCATGTCCAGTGAAACAGGAAAAATTGTACATTATTCTTTGATTTTGAATGGAAATTACTATCAATTGGTCGGCATGAAAAATCAAGCATTGATTCATGTGTTTGTTTAATGCCTGTAGTTTCGAGTTTCTACTAGTATAGTACTGTTAATATAATTGTACAACACTTTCTAAATCTGCAACCTCACAGCAAATCTCCACTTGGACGAGGAATGTCAGATGAAGAGAAGAGGACTCTAAAAAGAGAACTGAAGTCCCTTAAGATGGAGGACATATCCTCCTTCATGGAATCTTTACCAGCTGATTTTTTGACAGTTTTGCGTGCTGAGTAAGAATGCTTTCCTTCATTTCCAGCCATGCTCCTCCCATTCTAATTGCAATTTGTTTTATATTTTGATGTCTAATATGATTCACAAGTCTAAGGATGTATTTTTTCTTTGATGATCACCTTATTTCCCCTTTTTGTCTTCTGTAGTGGTCTGCTTAGGTCTTTGATCAGCAAGTTGGGTGCTCCTCAACGGGTCCGTTTGAGGGCTTATGCTAAAAATGCATTCCATGGTCTCTACCCCAAAGAAAAATCTGAATCTGGTGAGATTCTATTTAAGCTTACAGAGCAGAGCTAATTTTAGTTCTTTCTTTGCTTATGTGCTAGGAAAATGCATGTTTTGTTTTGTTTTAAAGTAGTAGAAGTCAGATGGGCTTGTAGGATTCCGTGGATTTATAGAACTGTGAAGTACATGGGGATTTTCTAGAATGATTATCTTTCTTATTGGAATACTAAATAGATGATGTTCTTCTTCCTGACATGCATGGTCAAATCTGGGTGATAAAACAGTAAGCATTCTATCTTTGAACTCTGTATTTAATCACCATATAACATGATTTTTTGGACAGCTTAGATTTTCAATTTCTTGAGATCTTTCACAGGATGCTTTTTCGAGTGTCTAGTGCTGTTTTTTTTTTTTTTTTTTTTTTTTGTTAGTTAGTCAGTCTAGTTATATATATATATATAATCTATGGTTTGCCATTTTATCAGAGGTAGGGTAACGAATTATATATCAGAAAGTCAAAGTGTCATACATTAGCGGGAGCATTTGAACCACTGTTAAGATTTTGTCTAGACTGACCATTGCCATTCTTTCAGATATCAGCATGAGAGCAGCAATTTCAAAATTGGAGATGGGCATCAAAGACATTCAACTGATTCTGCTACTTGGTAATCACGCTTAGTTGTCAATTAACCCTGTTACTTGCTTGTAAGCGTAGATTAAACGGAGAAATTTTCACATTTCATGTGGCAGATACACTGGAGTTGCTTTCTTTGATGGCAGCTTTCACTCATTCGTTCGCTAAAAGATCCAAGGATATACTAGTCTCGGCCGGCCGTGCAATTAGAAAATTTTTCGCTCAACTCATGAGCATCTCCTTGATTTAGTCGTATTGCCTGTTGCTTGGGTTACTTTTTATGTGACCCCCAACTAAATGTGGTATACTAGGAGCATCTCCTTTGTGTTTTTTATGAAGTAACTGAAGATACATGTTGTAAACAGACAACACGATAAGGGTTTCAAGAAACAAAGGGATGCCGCAGGTTATACTACTGTAATTTAGAAGAAAAACCAGGTTATTCTGCATGCAGCATACTAAAGCTCAATGTTTGAGGATGTTGATGCACTTTATGTTAGAGCATGTATCAAGGTTTGTTGCGTATGAGAGCCATGTGTATTAGAGTTGTATTGCTTGTGGGAGGGAGGTATGATATATCTATGATCAGTTCAGAAAATTCAGCAAAAAAAATATTCATTTAAAGTTATGAACAAAAATTAAGCAGTTCTTAAGGCATTTCTTTCTGTTATGAAATATATTAAATTCAAAAAACTCTTAATGAATTAATTTTCAACATCAGGTTTGGAGTTATCAAAAAAGTGGATGCCGACCCTGTCTGTCTTTAATTATTACTGCATTCTACTTCAGCAATGGAACCATACAGCAAAACAGCATTCGACTACGGAGTCGTGTCCTTGATGGATGCAAACATGGCATGGCGGACGAGGATTTAATCACATATCGTTCAATAGTTGGCCTGGCCCCCGTGCGAAACGAGATCTGCTTGCAAAGGCTTATATGTCAGCACTCACACTTGTTAGGGTCTAAAGGCATTTTTCACATACGTAACTTGGAAAGGCAATTAGAGAGATTCAAGAACATTGACAAGGGCTTGCGGTCAAGATTTGTGAAATTCAAGAGTTGTTTCAGGAAAAATTCTCTCTGTTCCTTTTCTTTTCTTAAAATTTTGTGGTCCCCGAAAAAGTTATTTTGGGAAGCAAAATTCCTAAATGCATACCAGTCCCGAGTTCGATTAACATTTGGAGATTAGTATTTCGCATAACAAATTGATCCTAAGACACAAAAAGGACTGTCACAAGATACTCAAAAAAGTCAATTCTCTCAATCGATGTGAAAAAAATTTCTGTGGGCAGTGAAGGAGGAATAACACATCAGCTTTTCAAACATTTTTCGGGCAATCTCATGGACACATGCATGCATGCGGCATCGAAATTTTAGCACTGTGCCCCCGTCCTCAGGAGTGCCCCTTCCCATAAACGAGTTTAGCCATTCAAAGCCAAAAACAGGGCAGAAAGATCCGATGCTGTCAGGATTACTTATGCTAGATGACAAAGCTTATTTACTTCAAACATATTAAGGTTATAACAAAGCTTTTTTTTCCCCCGCATTCACAATCTTCATAAATGATGAAATGGCTAAAGAGTAAAAGAAAGACATGGCATAAATTAAGGTTATTATAGATGTGTAATGAGAAATCATCCTCCAAGAAACATTTGCAATGTCCAAAGCATTTAGCTTAGGGAAATAAATGTTAAACTGACAACCAGAATACATCTCACTGAGTGAGCAAATTCAGGCGACCACCATCCCAACAGCCTCCTCTCATTCCCCTTTTTTATTTGTTCTCAGCAAAATCCAGAACAGAGAGAAGCAGATCCATCAACCTGCCTACAGAGACCTGGTAAGAATGCAACAGCAAAAAGAACAAGAGCTCCTGTTACATGTTCAATCACTAAATTCTGTACGAAGAAACAAGCAAAGAACTAAACTAAGAATAAAAAATTCTGGGAACAAATAAGAACAGCAACTAGATCTTGATGAAAAGGTCACAAAGGAAACAAGAGGCTTGGCCTCTAAATTGTACACAAACTTCATTATCTAAAAAAAAAATTAAAAAATTCCAGGTTTATGAGAAAAAGAAAACACTAGCACAAATGACAAACAGAACACTCACCAAATAAATATTAGAAAAAAAGGGGAAAAGGGGGGAGGGAATCTCAGGAGTAAATTTGTAGGAGACATACACTTACGCTTTGCAGGAGAGTCTTGCTCTCAGATCATCAGCCACAGCATCAATAAACTCTTCAGTATTCAAATACCGTTCTCTGCTTAACCTACACCATAAAGGAAAACATGTTACATCAGTAGCAGTATTAAACTGATGGTCTTCTCTAATCCTCCCTATTGACAAGTCTGAAGAAAAGTACACAAATAAACAGTACTAGGTAAGCTGCTCACTTAGGTCCATGGATGATAAGTGCAAGATCCTTGGTCATTTTTCCTGACTCAACAGTACCAATGCATGCTGCCTCCAGTTTCTCAGTGAAGTCCAACAGTCTAGGGTTGTCATCCAACTTTGCCCTGTAAAAAAGTAAGAAAAGAAATACGTTCATCATCATTATCATTTGTGAGTAAACTAAAACAATTGTCTGCCATGAGATGGTCATGATGAGCTAAAGAGGCAAAAAAAGTAAATTAACACTACCATACCTGTGTGCGAGTCCTCGTGTCCAAGCAAAGATCGAGGCAATGCTGTTTGTGCTAGTTTCACCTCCTTTCTGGTGAACCCTGTAATGCCGTGTAACAGTTCCATGGGCTGCTTCAGCTTCTATGGTCTTTCCATCAGGACATACCTAAATCACACCAAACCCATTGACACAGGCACGCAGATGAATGTAAAGACAAAACTAAGTAAATAGTCATATCAAAATTTCATCCAATAATACAAGCCTTCAGTTGAGCAAATAAAGGAAGCAAAAATATAAAAGATATCATGATGGAAGTAAACACTGAAAAGAAATATACCAGGACAGATGTCATCAACCCAAGGGATCCAAACCCTGAAAAGAAGCCGAAAACTTAAGTTTGTGCAAAAATTGAACATTTACATGACACAGAGGACTTTTATTTCTCCATAAGCAAAAGAGGCTTTAATAAGCAACTCCTGTTCCAAGAACACAATCAGAATGTGTAGACATCAGTAATACAACTTGCATACCTTGTGCTAGGAAATCACTCTGAACATCCCCATCATAATTCTTGCAAGCCCACACATAACCTCCTTCACTCTTTAGAGCATATGCAACCATATCATCAATAAGACGGTGTTCATACCTGTTACATGTATTATGCAGTTAATTGGGAAAATTCACAAGACATGGAAGGAAGCAGCATCCCCCCCCCCCAACACAAAAAAAAGGCAGTTAAGTAGCCCACCATATTCCAGCAGCCTCGAACTTTGATTTCCAGTTGGCTTCATATACTTCTTGGAATATGTCTTTGAACCTTTTAAGGAGCAACAAATGATAAAGAAGATAAGATTACATAACAAAACAAAATTGACAGACGCAAAAAGAAGGCTGGAATTAAATGACAGGAGAAAAGCAAAAAGGAAAGCTCAAATACAGGCTGAAAAACGAAATTGGAGAAGACAAAGAGAAGGCAGAAATTAAATGACGGGAGAAAACAACAAGAAAAGGGTCAGATAAACACGTGAAAAGCACAAAATTGGAAACAGACAAATTATAGGAATTAAACATAAAATATTTGACAAGAGTACTCAAGCAATTGTTTAGATCAATAAACAAGTTCCTAACATGGAAGTGCAGCATACCTTCCATCATATTTTTTGAGAATGGTATTTTTTGTGCTAAGATAAAGTGGCCATTTTTTCTGGTATGCAACGTTCATTGAGGCATCAGCAAAAGCATGGATAGACTGCAATTCCAACAAACAACAAAAAAGGGCTATAAATGAGCCACAAAGAGAATCATCAAAAATTAACCATAAGACCCCAATTTTGAAAGCCATACCTCATCTGTGTTGTACATGGATAGAGCTACTCCACCTGCACCAGTAAAGTTGAATACTTCTAGCTCGGTCTTTTCATCGGCTCCTTCTGGTACTGCATATTGATATTAGGGATTAAGAAGCCGGAAAAAGAATAGGGGAAAAGTATGTTATAAGTAAAATAGATACCAAAATGAACTTCTTTGTTGATAACCAAATCAGAATTCACAAGTCAATGAGGTTTGGTTAAGGTGCTTAATCAGTAATGAAAGATGGATAGTGAGGAATTACCAAACACCAATTTAAGCTTTCCAGCTCCTTTGATCACAGTATCGGTTGCTCTGTATTGATCTCCATATGCATGCCTTCCAATGCATATTGGCTTGTTCCATCCTGATAGCAAGTAACCAAAATTACTCCATTTCATGATTTATGTTTCGAGTATAAATGTTTTAACTGCATGAAGTTCATTACCTGGAACAAGCCGGGGAACATTTTTGCAGAGAATTGGCTCTCTAAAGACCGTGCCTGCAGTGAGAGTAAATTGATGGGCATTGAAGATTAATGCATTCGCATGAAGAAACTATAAAAAAATAATAACAAATAAAACTAAAAGAATGAGGAGGATTCATGTTCACTGACCATTCAAAATATTCCTGATTGTGCCATTTGGGCTCTTCCACATAGCCTTCAAACCAAACTCCTTCACACGAGCTTCATCTGTGTTTGTGATTGTTAGATACAGAATGTGAATATTATTGAGCAGGTAAAGCAATCATACTGCACTCTGAAGAATAAATGTTCGTGAATCCTCATATATAACAAAATGCATAATTAAGGGGTTTCAGGTCTCATGTGACTATTCATACCAGGTGTGATGGTTGCGCACTTGATTGCCACATTGTACCTACAATTGAATCACATCAACAAAAAGTAAGGCCAAAGAACGCAAGCAACAGGAGATATTTCAAGCAAATATAACCAAGGAAAGGAAAATGACATGTAAATAAGAACCACATAAAAACATTGTGGCATGCAAACTGAAATTACTGGGTCCCGAACATAGAGACATAACGGTCCGACAATTTGAAACTAAAGCATAAGTAACATGAAGTCATACTTCAGAGTAGCTTCTGCACTTTCAACTGTAACTTTATCATCAGTGGCATCACGGTGAGGAAGTCCAAGGTCAAAATACTTAATATCCAACTCCAGGAAAGGGAGAATGAGCTGCAGCACAAGCATACTTCCTTGTTACTAACATTCTTGGCAATTAAACATACATATAACAACATAAACTAGGAAGTCCAACAAGATAAGCACTGGAAATGCAAACTTGTTACCTTATCCTTGATTGCTTTCCAAATGACTCTGGTCATTTCATCTCCTGCATTACGTAAAGAAGAACATAATACAGTGAAAGGCACATTCTCATTAATGACAAAGAAAACCTGCAGAACATTGACTAAAACATCGTAATCAAATTTTAACTTTCGCTTATTTGGATTCAATCTAGTATTGTATGTATAGCAGCTCATTTGATGTATTAACCAGTGTAAGTCATATGCCATTTCCGATCAGCCAGCAACAAGACTGAACCTCAGTGTAACAGTTCTACAATTTTTTCTCCAATGTCTGGGCAGATTATATCTCTTTCCCAAATGCTTATCTAGTAAACCACTACCATACACCTTGAAACTCCATTGGAACCTTTTTTTCTCGTTAGTTTACTGCATCACAAGCCAGAACAAGAATGCCCAGACTATCTGCTTGTATCTGTTGTTGACAAACATTTAGCTACAATTTTGACATACTAACATCTGAATCGAGACGCTGACATACACTGATCAATAAAAAAAATTTTCAAATATTTTGAACAGATAAAGCTTAATGAATACCAACACCAGCAAACAAAATTGCCAAAACAAAACCAAAAAACAAAAAAAAACAAAAAATGGAAGCTGGATCAAGATTTTTCAATGCAGGTACAACAGTTAAAAATATCACCTTTCAAAATGCTAACAAATATCTCCAATAAAAGCAAAAAAAGGGCCCACCAACTTTCATTAAAATCAATACTAGGATTTTGTACTAATCACTTAAACCTCATAAACATCAGAGTTTTTCGTTAATTTTTCGCTTCATATGCACGACCCATTGGCACTCTAGGATCCAAAAGTCAACCCATATAGCAAGAATCAACAGCAACTCAGATCTGCATGACAATCATTTAACTATATAGAAAAGGAAACAGATCAAAAGAAAGGGGTGGGAAAATATCTAACCGTCCATCTCGACGATGGGGTTGGCAACCTTGATCTTCTCGAACGCCATTTTCTTTGTTTTGTTCTTGCGAGCTTATCTGATGAAAGAGCTAGATATATAAGATGGGTTTGAGTCCCAAGGAACAGGGGAAGCGGAGATTGGCGAGAAAATCTCCGCCGGCAAGAAATCCGGGACCCTGAGTTGGAGAAATGAATATGAGCCGAAGAGGGGTGATGGGGTGGGAAAAGGAAAGGAGAATCAGCTCCAATTCAATGCTGTCTTAAAATTTTATTGGTGGGCGAGCGAGGGGAGCGGTTGGTCACGTCACGACACTACCATCGACCATCATAGTACCCAACATTGAATTGAACGTACCAAACAGTCCAATCTATAGCTTTTTTTTCTTTTTAACTTTTTTTACTTTGACCTTAAAAATGCGTTATTTCAAAAAGATTCTTAAAAATTTATTTCCCCTTAAAATGGCCTTGAGCCCTCCTCCATTTATATGATTTTTCCGGCAGGAGGATTTGCATGGATAGGACCTGTGACTGTAAAAATTGACCACCAGAAACAAATGTCGGATTCAAAGCCCTCTAAAAATGCACTCTGCAAATCCTCACGAAAATCTGAAGTGAACATAAATTTTGATTAAAATATTATTATGTAGAAGTTGACTGTCTTGAAAAGAATTAGCTTCAAAAGCGAATCAAAGCACGTAATGGATTCTTCTCATGTCATATCATATGAGACTTTATGCCTTAAAACTACTCTCAACAACCCCACACTCTCTTTTAAGGTCCCCGCACTCAATTATGCTCCCCCGCATCACTGTCGCCTGCAGATGATTATTATTATTCCATTGATGTCTACCCAATGTGGATGTGGAGTGGCCACTGGGGAAGGTTATGTGTCCAAACTAACAAGTTTTGAAACTTCTAAAGAGCAGAGCATAGCATATGGGGTCCGTCCCTCTTTACTCTTTAGGACGGCAACCATTATTTGACAATGAACTTCAGCCGACATAACACAGAGGAATGAGAAAAGATCGGACGGGTTCCATCCATTTGATGCATCTAATCATTCCAAACAATTGAAACTACTCTCTCTCTCTCTCCTGCTTTGGATATCTACTACCATAGTACCTGAACCATTATGAGCAGACTCAAGTACACAGAGTTTCTGACCATTATGAACAGAGGGAACTTAAGATGGACCACAATGTATACATTGGAAGAAAGTCGTAGGCTTTTGACCTTGAATTGCTACTGATTCTGAAGTTGAAAAAAAAAAAATCACAAGAAACACGGTAAAAACAATTTTATGCATATAGGGATGTTTTAAGTCTCAAAAGAAATTAGAATAGAAGATGAACACATGATAAATACAATTTCTACATGCCACAGTCTCATTACCCCAAAGTTGACTGCCTAATCCTGTGCTTGGTTCAGCTCAGAGACATGCTTATCGAGAAAAGCCTGGGCTATGTTACTAAAGCTCACACTAACTGCACCAGCTGAAGCATATCTTTTGATGATATCCACTACTTCTGGCTTCAAAATCTCTTCCTTGTTTGATGCACTGCAGAGATAATACAGAGCCCCAAGAGCATAGTTCACCTGCCATATTGAGGTTTGTTTGCAGTAACTAGTAAGTATCCGGACAAAATTATACTGCTGGTAACACAATACCCACAACCATACCAAGATGATAACCAAGTTTCCGTTTTTCAAAGGACACTTTGAGAGATTCATTTCTCTTTCTGGCAGAAGTGACTTTCAGGATAACTACAAATAACAAATTCTTCTAAATAAATGGTTGGCAATAAAGTATAGCAGGGTCAATGTGCCATGACTAACAGCAATCCATGGAGTATCCATAAGGCCTTGCATTCCAAATTCAGCTCAAATAGCATATTAACGAAATACAAGTCAACAAAAATCAACCAAGTACATTAGTTTGTCAATCTAGTAATTACGATGAAGATAGCATTAGGTGGCTTCCATGAAATACAAGCATAAACTACAATGCCAATGTTAAAAGATGCTCCAGAACTGGAATATTTAGCATGTGACTGCCACGGGATTCATCTCTATTCCACTGCTGTCTCTGTAATATTTAGCAATAAATAGAGTGAATGATAGTCAATGAACTTTGAGTAAAGTAAGCGATGTAAACCTTTTCTAGTTTCAAAAAATTATGCAGTATGGATATGCAACTTGAGCCCTGATTGAAGTCAACTTCCAATAGTCAAAGGGTAAGGGCATCCAAACAACGATCTGAACAAGCCAGAAAACAAATACTACTAATTACCGTGTTTCGGACAGGACTAGAGAGACATTCAATGACAAGAGGGATTCCACCACACTGAATTACAACTGCAGCATTTGACGGATCTAGATTACAAGTGAAAAGCAAATTACATTATACACCATAACTGACTGTTTGGCAATAAAAACCAGTTGAGAAAATCTTAGAAGATATAAAAATAATAGACATCTTCTTTTCTTAAATGACTAATAAAATAGGGCCAGAGGTCCAATTTACCAACACAGGCATTGCAGATTCCTCCAATACCAAACTCCACAAGCCTCTCATTGGGCTCTGTCATGCAGTCGAGGAAAAGTTCCAAAACATTAAGCTGCTTATATCAGGGCAAGCACATTCATTGTCATGGCAGAAAGAAAAATATATATAGCTCAAAAGTTCTAGAACTACCTGGCGCAAGAATGTGTAGTTGTAAGGGTCATATGCAAAGTTTGCTAGATTAGCAGCAATTCTCTCCTTTATCTCTGAATAACAAGATTTCATAGGTTAACTTAAAACGGAATGACCAAAATTAGGTACAGGTGTTCATAGATACATAACACAAAATTTTGAGACCACAAATGCTATATTTGGAATTAGGATGAGTAGGATTATTAGTTGGACACGTTATTCCATGATAGAGAATACCAATTGCTGATAGATATCATACGTCATAAGTGCAGATACTCCCACAGAAACCATGTCCCTAGTTAACAGTATGAGAAGGCATGAGGACTAAAACATGAAATTAACCAATCCTTTCATCCCACTTATCTTGGAGTAAGTTAATATAAACCCTATCCATAAGACAAGCTCCCCATATTCCTCATCAACATGAATCAGTTCATACTCCCTGATAGCATGATCACCATCAGGGTTGTGGCAAAGTCAAGAATTCTTCATTCTGAGTTTTCAACCTAGGAGGCCATTGGCTCAAAACTGATCGTCCGCCTTTAACCTGTTTGCTAAGGCTGCTTCATCCAAACCAATCCAGGGCAATATGACATTCATACAACAACTTCGCCTCTAGACCCTTTTCATCTATGCATGTCTCCCCTCCAAAGAAGAGGTTCTACTCTACGGTCACATGACCATTACTGCAAGAAATTGATTCTGTATAGATTCCGTGGATGAAACAATGTTTTTAGCAGTCACAGAAATTCTATGGCAGAAGCAATCTAGGGATCCCAGTACCAGCTCCATGTCAGCAAATAAAAAAACTTGAATTTTATTTGATCAGCAATCTACAACAAAAACTGCAGAATAATCTTTTGTTCCATTGGTTTCATTACTTCGTAACCCTGTTAGTACTAAATGATGTCAAAATCAATTATTAATTAGCAATCCACAACAAAAACTGCAGAATAATCTTTTGTTCCATTAGTTTCATTACTTCATAAACCCTGTCAGTACCAGCTGATGTCAAGGCTAATTATTAATCAAATGCCTTAACCTCATAAATGCTATACGAAAGAAGCAAGTAAATATGCTTAAACAAGAATTGGACAAAACATACCTTCATCAGTAGCATTCTGAAACTGACTCACCAATTCCTAAATCAAACAAAGAAAACAATGGATGCTAACTATCAACTGCCACTAATGAAAGTTCCCAAACAATCAATATTAAGGCAGATAAAAAAATACAACTCTCAACTACATTTTCGCCTTCACAACCATTTTGAACAGGGAAAAGTTGAATATTTCTGATAGCAATAATTTACAGCAGAGATATACCTGAAGGTAATTTACCCGGGGAGTTCCATATTTTCCAGTCCGCTCTTCTTGCCTCCGATTATTCGTAAACATGTCAACTGCAAAATATTTCAAGAAATCATTCAATTCGCAATATATTGAAAACTCTTTCAATTTTGACAATCAACAATTTTAACAAGAAATCGATACACTAGGAAGGATATGGCTGGCCTAACGTGGCAGTAGTTAAAATCCAAATAAGCCGACATATACCCCATCTCCCTCCATTTCAGAGCTCCCTAACTCCTTCCTCCTTCTCATGAAAAAACTCCCCATGAACACACAAACCCGAATGAGCCTGAGTCATCACTTCCTATAACCCCAACCCAGCTAGTTTCAACAAAGATTTATAAAGCCATAAAGCCCAGAACCATCAAATATATTTCTTGAATAGTATTTTACAAGGCAAAATTCACCTGTAGAAGATTGAACTTTAATTGATCAGGGGAAAGAAAGGGTATATTCCACTTTGTTCCCCTCAAATTATCTGCAGAATCCCACTTCATTCCCTAAACTTCAAAACGGGACAGTTCAACTGATTTGCAGCTGAGAGTCTGACACGAAGAAATTGCTTATTTGGAGGTTCTGTCGTTTTCCTTTATTTTATCCGATATCATTTTTGTTGTTGTAGATGGGCTGGGTCTAGGACTTAAATTTGGCCCATTTATATTCAGTTGCATCTTAAATTTACACCAGTTTGAACTTTGGGATTTTGGAATTACGAATGCAATGCCAATCAGTTCTTGGAGCATTTTGGGCTTTTTTTTTGGTTTGTTTCTTTTACTTGGCCTTTAGCTGCCAAAAGGGTCCAGAGAGAATGGAGACCGTGTATTTAAATTGATTTTCTTTTCGACTGTGTAATTGATAATTCAGTAAAAAAAAAAAAATCTTGAGAATTGGAAAATTGATTTTTTAAGACCAATAACCAATTAACCAACAGTTCGTTGGGCTGTTGGTCAAGAAGCCAGGCTCTCGCCTGTCAGGCTAGGAGTTTTTAAGATCAATAACTGATTAACCAGTAACTCGTTGGACTGTTGGCCAGGAGCCATGCTCTCACCTGTCAAGTTGAGAGTTCAACTCCAAGTCTATCAAGTTTGGGGTAAGGGTTTAGGAAGGGAATAGGGAAGGGGGAAGAATATGAAAAAGAAAAAAAAACCAATATCCAATTATTGTCCAAACTTTAATTTGGTAAATTGGACATTGGTGATCGGATAATATCCGAAATGTAAAATGTCAATTGTAAGTTAAAATATTTTAATTTCTATAAAAAATTATTGTACGAAAATAATATCCCATATATGTTTTCAACAAAATTCAATCAATTTAGCTAGTAATACTACACTAGACTACTAGTTAGCAGTCAAAAGTTAATTAATTACTCATTACCAGTATTTTGTAATGTGTGTGTGTGTTTATATATATATATATATATATATATATATATATATATATATATATATTAGTTTCAAAAATTCGATCAATAATTGATAATACATTTTTAATATCCGTTCCCAAAATGCTTTACCAAACATTATAATTGAATATATTTTGATTTTACTAAATTCTTGTTTTGCCAGAATCTAAATCCAATCTAGATTGGATTGGTCGGTTCTTTGGTTTTTTTATGAAATTTGAACACCTCTATTTAAAAGTGTGGGGTTGGGGAACTTTTTGAATAAAAGGCCCTCCTCAAAATCCATAAATCTTGCAATTTATACAGTATTTTGAAACAAAATTGATGCATATCAATTTCTAGCTATAACATTTCTGACAAGCATCCCGCAATTCGCCAGTCCTAGTATTCAAACATTTCATGAACAAATTTAACACTAAAGAATAAAAAAAAATGCATTGGTGATTAGGAAGTACAGGTTTCTTACCCATCAAATTTGCAATATTAATCATTTTTCCATACTGCTTGATGCTTTAGTGAATTATTACTTTGACGTTTTTGGTGTGTATGTCTTGGATTTCATGAGAGAAATGATTATTAAATATCTTAAATTTTGGGGAAATTGCATGTATTCTTCTTACAATTTACAGCTTTTTTTACAGTTGAGGATAGACATTTTAATAGTGGACGTGGAGTAGGGGAAAATCTCAAATTCATGACTTGTTGGTTAATTTGTAACATGTCAAGCTTGATTAGAAATGCAAGTTCCGAGAAGGGTTTATTTATATTAATGTATAAATATCAAAGAATATATAGCTAATGACAAGTCTAATTGTACGTACTACAGAATGATGACCCTAAGAATGGAGATTCTTAAAACTTGGTAGCATTTATGATATGTGCATGCATACTGTTATGAAAGTGGTTAATTATCTCTCTATGTTCGCAGTTTGAAGGTAAAAATACTCGAGGGTTATCTCTAACTTTGGAACGTAATGGACCTTTAGCGATGATGCAAACATATTTCCAAAGCAAGTTTTTTTTTTTTTTTTGTTTTAATTTCCAAAGAAAGTTGATTGTAATGTACATGTAAAAAAGTAAAAGTATGTAAACATTACTGTAGTCTTCCAAAACTAGTTGTGCTTATAATTGTTTAATTTAATAGCAAAAATTAAGTGTTTGTACGTTGCTAACATGTTGGTTTCTCACAATGAAATGAAATTTGATTTTCCCCCTTAGTTTTTGAACAAAGATTTGCAATTGTGGCGGTATATTAATTCTTAATTATAAAGCTAGATGGCTGCACCATTAATCACGTAGTTAATGTTTTTTGTATTTTATATCGTTTTACAAAAAAAATTTGAACTATATAAGTAATTAATAACAATTTGATGAATCGTAATTTCATCTTACCATTCTTAATTATAGGGTTTGTTTTGATTAGATCTTATAATCTCAAAGTTGTATCCTATAGGATTTAATCCTTTGATAACACAAGTATCATAACTATAATACATATTGCATTCAAGATAACATAAATCAAATCAACTACAAAGTAATCTCTCATACTGCAACATTTAGGTCAAAGACTAACAATATTTATTGGTTGTATTTAAAAGAGATTGATGGATGTCAATAATAACTATACATGTACACTACGTACAACAGTAGATGAAGATAAACAATCTACATGTACACTATGTTCTAACAAAGAGAACGTGATTTACTAGGAAAAAGCAATGATGATATTGAGAACATGGCTCTTAGGATTTCTAATGACCTAGCATAGAAATAATATGATTGTTGTTATCTCTTAACAAGATAGAGGTTAAATGTATGAAAAATAATAGAGTTAGCTTGATCCCTTGAATCTTGCCAGATTTTAATATAAGTTTGGCCTTCAATTCTTAATTGGAATGATTATATGTCGTTTGGATAAGTGTTTTAGACAAATTATATATGACAAGTTAGTGTAATGCAAAAATAAATTGACTGTTAATAAAAGAAAAGAAAATAGTGAGCTAATCAAGTTCTCAAAACAAAAAAAAAAACAATTATTTGGAAGTTCTCCGCAATACTTCTTAATTAGAAAATTTTTAAATTCCACAAAATGCTAATTAAAAGTTTAATTAAATTTTTAAGCAATAATTAGGTGATTTTCTTAATTAAGCATTCGTTATTGAATAATATTTAATGAAAATTACATGATCGATCGCCTTAAATTCATTTGTTTGATGAAAATCACTTGATCGATCGCCTTAAATTCATTTGTTTAATGAAAATCACTTGATCGATCGCCTTATATTAAGTGTCTTGAGTTGGCTCATAGACATCGAAAATCGTAACTCGCTGCGTTAAACAAAAATGATTAACATGATAATGTGCAAATAAGGCTAAGGTCAATGTATTTTGATACTTTTCCATGCTTGGTCTAGTCATACATGTTAAAGTTTTTATTTCCTTTAAGACAAATATCTTGATTCCTACTATTTTAGCTCATTTTAGATTCTGGATTATGTAGGAAATTGCCTACCTGACATTCTTTAAATGGAGTAGCACATGCTATTATATGAGCATAGATAAGCAAACCCCATGGCCATGCTATTCACAGCATTAAGGATAAGAAAAGCTCTGCATCTCCATCCAAAACTTGTTGGTGCATAGAGAACGAGGAAACATAACTCCAATTTGAAGCAAAAGTACACTAGGTAGAAGGAACTTCTTTCTTCTTTCGAATGCCTCTTTCTTTTGTATATGGTATTTATTTTGTGAAAATTTCATAGGTGATGTCATTCAAGATTAGTAGTAAATATGATGCTTTTACTATATCGATATAAGCACTAAAAAGTAGAGTAGTTAGGCGTAAGTCGTGTTGTCCCAATCAATATTGTTTACTACAAAACCTTCATTTTTTTTTTTGTTACTGTGAAGGCAGAAATGGATTTTGCACCTGAGGGCAGTGGATCAGCTGATGAACATGATGATTCTTCAAACTCAAGAAGGGAGAGGGAGAGGAAACAGTATCATCGACACTCCGCTGAACAAATCCAACGACTTGAAGAGTAAGAATAGAAATTTCTCTTACTCACCCTAGTACTATTTGTGCATATGAAGTTCCTAAGGATTATCTTGATGATCATGAAACACTAATAATTTTTTGCAAAAACGTTGTTTAAAGCAACTTAAATACACTAAAACACATCTTTAGTCTTCTTTGAAATATCAATATTACTTGATTTTAGTAAATCATAAATAAAAAAGTTTGTGTTAATTATTTTGATTTATGATGCAAAACATAACTATTTTCTCTCGTTTCTTCTATTGAAATGTTGGAATTTACATGTAAACCCAAATTAGTGGTAAATCCTTTTTACAAGATAATTATTATTTCTATTGTTAGTTTACGTAGAGATAACAGTATTATTTAGCATCTTATACGTTTCAATGAAACTTTCAAAAGTTTTAGTTTACATTTTACATGCAAGATCCTTTCTAAACCTTTGTGCATTTACTCTTTTCTGTTCATTTTATTTCTCCATGATTTGTTACAAGCATGATATTAAATTTTATGATGACCCATGCAAGTTTTTTTTTTTTGCATACATGTTGGACAGATATAGTTCATTTTGTTTTTGAAAAAATAAAAGAAAGTAGCACTTATATTATTCTCCTAATCCTACGTACGTCTTTACAAGATGTTTTGGTTGGTAGGTTTTTCAAAGACTGTCCTCATCCAGATGAAAATCAACGGAGACAATTAAGTAGAGAACTAGGGCTTGAACCTAGACAAATCAAGTTCTGGTTCCAAAATAAAAGAACCCAAACAAAGGTATATTATTTCTTTATTTTTTTTATATTTTTAGTTCTTTTAAAATGCTACTTTTTTTTTTTTGTGTGTGTCATTCTTCATGTGCAACTCATGTCCTTGTGCATGAGATTCATTGGATGATTATTGGAAGGTCCTTGTGCTTAAATATGTTTCTTCAAGTTCTGTACTTTTTTTTCATAATTGAATTAGTGAGTAAAATTGATGTTTTTGGTTAAAAATATCTAAGAGCTCCCTCACATTTCTAATTAATATTGCATGTTCAAATGTTAGGACTCATTATTCGAGTTCCTGTCCCATTTCACATTCAAAGAAATTGAGAATACTAATGATACATATTTACTTGGTGAATATATTATCTTGATGTTGGTGAGTTGGGCTCGACAATTTTAGACAGAGAAATAAGAATCTATTGGAAAATGGAAACGGTGAGAACTGTTTTTTTTTTTGGCAACAACATATCTTTGATGGTTGTCACATGAGTTGCACGCGCGGTCAAACTTTAGCAGCTAAATATGATTTCAAATAAAAATTTAGGGACATTGAAAATCATCTACGTACTATGATTTGACCTTCTCTTTTTTTTTCCAGAGCCACAATGAACGAGCTGACAACGATGCCCTTAGAGTTGAAAATGACAGATTCTATTATGAGAATCTTGTTATGAGAGAAGCATTAAGGAATCTTGTATGCCCAAAATGTGAGGATGCATCTTCTGGAGAAGAGGCTAGGCAAAGAAATCTAGAAAGATTACGAGCTGAAAATGCTTGGTTGAAACAAGAGGTACTCTAATCTATCTTCATTATGTATTTGAAATTTTCAAATATAACTTATACAAGACCTAATTTACCTCTTACAATTCCTAACTACTACTGATTTATTTGTTTTGCTATGTATATTTGCAGCTTGAAAGGGCATCCCGTGTGGTGTCCACTTTTTCCAGAAGATCTGGAGTACTCGAATCTTATTTGCCACCATCTTTTAGTCCCCTATCATATTTAGGTGAAAATATTCCAGGGACTTCAACGACCACATTGTTACCTCAAAGGCTCTCTGAAATACAAGAGATGGAAAAATCTGTGATGGTTGAAACTGCTGTTAATGCCATGGACGAATTGTTAGAGCTTTTCCGAGGAAATGAGCCCTTATGGGTTAAGTCTCCAACTAATGAGAGATATCTGATTCATCGGGAAACTTATGACAAGCTGTATCCCAAAATATCCCACATCAACAGCTCTAGTTCTTGGATAGAATCATCAAGAGATTCAGGACTTGTGCCAATTACTGCCAGGCACTTGATTGATATATTTCAAGATCCGGTTTGCTCCAACCTCTCTTGCTCCTTTTTATTTTTATTTTTCCCCTTGATCCATCAAATATGAGATATGATTTATGATTTAGTTTTGTTAGATTTAATAGCACGTATTCCATTGATGTTTTAATATCTTATTCATGTTACAGGAAAAATGGATGGACTTTTTTCCTACAATTGTCACCAAAGTTAGGACAATTGAAGTGCTTGACACGGGAAAAAGGGGTGGTTCTCTATTTGTGGTATAATTCTTTTGTAATTTTGCTTGATGATAATTTGATCACTCAGTACGTGTTAGCCATTGGAATACAGAACTGATTAATTTTTATGGATGCGTTATTGCAGATGCATGAAAAGTTGCACGTTCTTTCACCTCTTGTTGCACCCAGAGAGTTGGCGTTCCTTCGTTATGTCCGACAACTTGATTCAACAACGTGGGTGATCGTAAATGTTTCCTATGATTCCCTTAAGGAGCTAGAAGATGCTTCTTCTTCACAAACATGGATGTTTCCTTCCGGTTGCCTTATTCAAGACATGCCCAATGGAAAAGCAAATGTAAGTTCCAATGCTCATTTCATCATTTGTTTCGTTGTTTCAGTTGAGACTTAAGATTGATCGAAACAAGTATGATGAACAAATGTCAGTTTACATGACAATTCATATATTTGTTTATTATTTTTCTAACAAGATCTAATTCGTGCATATTGTGTGCTGTATTTTTACTGTGTGCTAAAAATGATAGAGTCAGTACCTAAAAAAATATATAAATCAGTACCCAATCAAGTTTTAGATAGCGCATCAACCAAGAAATTGCTAGTAGACATATGTATTCAACCTAGCTAATATTAATTTACATCCTTGCCCGTAGGTGGCATGGGTTGAACATGTTCAAGTGGATGATAGATCTCTTACTCACCCTCTTTATAAAGATATGGTTTGTGATTCTCAAGCATATGGAGCCAAGAGATGGATTGTTACTTTGCAAAGGATGTGTGAGAGATTTGCATTTTCACTGGGACCAATACCTACTCCTGGACATGAACTTGAAGGAGGTACTTACAAATCAAGTTTCTATTTAATTAAAATTTTTTGGAAAGATTGATTTTTGAGATTTTATTCCAACTTTCTTGAGCTTTTCTGCTTTGCTGTTAATTTCATACAGTTATTGATGCGCCTGAAGGTCGGAAAAGCCTGGCAAAACTTTCTCACAAGATGGTCAAAAACTTCTGTCACATATTAAGCATGCCAGAGAGAATAGATCTCCCTCAGCTGTCGGAGTTGAACAGAAATGGGTTTCGAGTCTCGGTTCATAGAAGTGATACCTCCGGCCAACCCAATAACATGATCGTTTGTGTTGCTGCGTCCCTTCGGCTTCCAACTTCCTTTGAGAATCTGTTTGATTTCTTCAAAGATGAGCATGCAAGAGATCAGGTTTTATTCCCTAGCTATTCACCAATTTTCTTGTTAATTATACCATCTATTAATCAAACATTTTTTAAATTTAGTTGGAAATCATGAAGTTTTTTTTTTTTTTTTTGTTAGATCAAATGCAACCTTCACATAAACTTGCACGATGAATGCACTGTAGCATTTTGTCTACATGGAGAATTATGCAAGTTTTGAGATTCTAGTCTTTAGTAAAAAAAATAAAAAATAAAATTAACCTATTGATAATTTTCCCTCAATATAATTTGTAGTGGGATGTTCTGTCTGAAGGAAATCCTGTTCATGAAATTGCACACATCTCCACTGGCACTCACCCTGGAAACTCCATCTCCCTCATGCAGGTAAACATTTTGATGTTTTTTTTTTTTTTTCAAATTTCTTGTATCATATGGCAATAAGCATTTTGAGTATCTGATTAGTTTTCCATATATTAAAACCTATGAACACTTTTAATATTGACTCATATATAACGGTTGCAGCCCGTTAATCCGAAGGAAAACATGTTGATACTTCAAGAAAGCAGCATCGACTTGTTAGGGGCTAATCTGATTTATGTTCCAGTGCCAGTTTCAACCATTACTTCTGCAATAAGCGGTCAAGACACCACAGATACAAATGTTTTGCCATCGGGCTTTATCATCTCAAGTGATGGAGTTGACGGTGGAACTAGAGCTGGAGCTTCTTCTAGTTCTAGCATGATCGGATCGAACAGTTCACTGCTCACTGTGGCTTTCCAAATAATGGTGCGCCCTGACACATTTTCTGACCGACTAATCACAGATTCGGTGGCCACAATTCATGCTCTTATAAGCTCCACTGTACAAAAGATTAGATTAGCAGTTGGATCTAGGTTTGGGTGAGTTTGATTGCTTCTGTAACGGGATTTTCTTGTTGGGATTTGAATATAAATGTTTCTTAATTTGTTAGTAAATCCCTACAAGGATGTTTGAGATATTTTAGTTTTCACTTTTTTTCCAGTTGCTATAACAAATATACATTAGAAGTGTAAGGCCTATTCACAATGCAAAATTGCATGCATGCATGCATGAAAGTGTACTCTTCCCATATCTTTTCATCGAAAATTACTTGAAAAGGCTTTGTATTTTTAAAAGTTTGTCGTTAATCTCTAACTATGTAGAAGTTCTTACAAGTCCAAACTTTATTAGATTCCATTTCACATTACATGCACAAAATGTGCAAGCAATTTATAACTAATATTCATGAAGTTGTACGTTGGGTTTGTGAATGATGCGAGTACTAAAAGATATCGATTTATTGTTTGTTCAAGGAATAAAATTTGTCTGAACAATGTTACCCATTCATGATAGAATATGGCAGTGAATAGCGTTATTTCGCTCATGCATTCCTGGAACTACTGCTAAGGATGGTTTCACCGGCTAATTTTCCTGCACTTGGAAACAAAATAATTTAAAAGTTGAGTCACCACAGGCCTTGAATTTAAGTGAATAGCCTTGCTCATGTAAATCAATTTTCTTGCTAATTACGACTACAGAATTGACACTAAATCGTCTAAAACTTTCTTTTTCCTTTCTTTTTTTTTGGTTGGCTGGATATTCTAATATTGCTGCTACTTCAATGTGCATAAGAATAGGCATCAGTGGCGGTCAGGCGGGTTAACACCAGAGGCACAGCCCCCTCTTCTTTTGGTAGAGTTCTATCAACAACTATATATGTTCTATGATTACTATCTTCTTTATTGTGAAAGTTACAACATAATATCTACCAAAATAATTCATATCAACGGCTCTAGCCCCTCGATAGAATCATCCGGGAATTATGCAATTACTATCAGTACTTGGTTGATGTATTTCAGGACCCAGTTTTTTTTTTTTTTTTCTTTTGTCCTCTACTCATCAACTACGAAATAAGCTTTAGTTTTAATAGAATCCCATAGAAAAAATATGAATCGCATTTAATAGGCTGGAAGTTCTCAAACATCAAAATTGATGTATGTATGTGCAAAATATGTGCATCTTTTTCTATTTTCTCATATTTTCTCGTACAACATGATAATCAAGTATTTGAGGTACCTTAGCAGTTTTCCAAAGATAAAACAAAACCTATGAACACTTTTTGATATATTCGTGTTTTACTGTTGGAACCCATGACTACTACCCATTGATACTTCGGGAAAGCATCGACTCGTTAGGGGCCTTTCTAAATTATGTGGAGCTGTCAGCCATTACTGTAAGTGAGACGAGGATTATTAGGTTTCACTCTTTTTCGCTGGAACCAATAAAAATAGAAGTGTAAGACCTATTTGTATTTTGTAATGCAAAATTGCATAAATGTGCACTACTATACCAGTACCAATATATTTCCATCGGAAATTACTTAAATAGGCTTTGAGTTTTTAAAATTTATACGCAATCTCGAATTATGAAGAAAATTCCATCAACAAGCATGTACTTTAGGAAATGTTTGGTCTTTGCCCAATAAATCATGAAAGAGTGAATCTAAATTTATGACTAATTTGTGATTTACGGAAATTAAGCACTAAAGAATTATAAACGGAGATTTGTTGATGGAAACTCAAGTGCACCACCTTCAAGAATAAACGGAGATACCATCTAGAGTTCAATCTCCGGCAAATAAAAACCTTGGAAAATTTGACTTGCGGATGCAGTTTTTACGGCCTCAAAAGTCGAAACTTCTCTACTGAGGATCACAATTTGATAACATGTAGTATTAAAAAATAAAACACATATAACAACTCAGCATTGCGGAACAAAACCGTCCATTTATTTTTTACCGTCAACTATATATGTGCTATTCAGGCAACCAAGAAAGCAAGCCCCATAAGTGACTACGTAACCCATAGAAAGTTAAACAAGTGTCATCACAACCAAAAAGTCCCCATCGCTTCTGCAAAACTATGCATCACTTCCAGAGAATTAGACCTCTTAAATATCCTCAGGGCCATTTATAACCTGGCACCAGAGAGAGAATGTAAAGCCAAATTGCTATGCACCATGAACCAATTTTTTAAATAGATGAACCGAATTTTTAAGGCAGTCAGCTGCATATATTACCTTGTCAGCAATTACAGCTCTGTCGGGAATTTCTAACTTGGTTCCAGGTTTTGCAGTTATTGTCACTTTCCCCTTAATACAAGAAGAAAATAAGAAGTTAGTGCATATGCCATATGGACACTAAATAAGAAATAACAAACCACACTGTACAACCACAAATTGCCACATTTCACAAGCAAATCTTCAAGGACCGATACATCCATAAAGCTTCAGAAACAGAGTAACAGGAAGACAAGTAGTCAGTTTGTATTACCTTCAGGGTGATGCCAGATCCAAACCACACATCGCCGCTCACCTTCAGGCTATCTAGTTCAACAATACTGGGAATAGACTTGAAACGACTTAAGAAGTTGCCGACCTAAAAAATTGGAATACACAATTAGCAATATAAACAACTCAACCTATAGAGAAAGATGGGGGGAATTAAAATCTCAACCTTCTTAAATTCAGGTCCCAATTCAATAGTTGGGTTAGTTGGATTTTTCCTAGCCTCGTTGCGGACCACATAGCCATCATCAGACAAAGTGTACAGGTCGGACTGTAAAAATTAAATGAATGAATAAACAGCAATTCATATAGTATTCAAACAGAATGCCATGTATGAACTAAAAATTCACCTGGACGAGAAGCAGATCAGAAGTTGCCTTTACTGGGAGGAATCGAGATCGAGGAACATTGATGCCAATAGCACGATCAAAGAACTGATTGAGGGTTGGGGGGGTGAAAGTAAATGATTATACTTCTTACTTTTGGTTGTTGGTAGAGAGGAGACGGCACAATGTGAAATGCCATATTGATAAACCTAAACGGAAAGAAACGGAAAATAAAGATGTTTAAAATGAATATCAAGAGATAAGGTTAATATACCCTTATTGCAGCGCCAGCAGCAGTTTCAAGTTGAAGAACTTTCACCCCATCTACTTCCTGTTAATCAGACAAAATTTAATAGAAGAACAGATATATTGGCAGATGAAGAACAGATAGTTAAGTAGTAGAACCTTTGGATTTGGAATAATCTCCATCTTCAGTGCACTTTCTTGTACAAGTCTTTTGATTGCTTTCAAGTTCACCCATCTGCATGATAGCAGAAAATATATCATTCCATGAAGGAAGCATTGCCCACAGTGCATAGAGCAAATAACATTTCAGCTTAAAATGAGAAGCATAACACTTACAAGTTGTTGGTATTGAAAATTTTGAACTTCTCTATCGACTTGAATTCATTCACCTGTAAAAAAAGAGCAGCAGCATAATCCTTTAATATCAAAATGATGTCTATGAAATTGTGTAACCCAAGGAAAAGATGTTACATCAAGAATGGGCTAATTCTGGGTACCCTTTGTTTAGTCTAACTTCACATTAAGTAAACAATCTTACTCATTAACCTTGCTGGTTATATGTAACATGCTTATACCCCTACATACATCAATCCTGGGAACTTCTTATGAAGAAATAGTTATTTAAAGAGAGAAGTTTAAATTGCACAAGATTGCATGTAGTATGCCAACAATTAAAAGCATTTCACTAAAAGGTAAAGAAACCAAAAGAAATTGAATCTCACATGTTCATCAGGAACTTGAGCTATTTCCAGGAGCTGCAACAGAAGACAGAAAATGAATTAATAGCAACTATTAAGCATGAAAATAGAAAACATTCCAGTGCATCAATGAATACATCTATCTATGTAATGGCATTGTTTAAAGCATTTAGCAAAAGACAAGGAAGAAAAATACCAAGTAAACAATACACCATGCTTATCAATCTTGTCAAAATTTTACAAATAGACCAAGTTTCAGTAGCTATTCCAATTTTCTCTTAAGTACAATTGACAACTAAAGTCATTGTTACATATGAAAAGCAATGCTTTACCAGCAACAGCTGGCCTTGTAACTTTTACAGTGCCAACTTGATTAATTTGTGGTTTTTCTGCCACCAGTTAATTTTGTCAGAGTAGGTTTTACACCAAGCGAAACAAAGTGATAAACAGAAGCAGATGGACGTATCAAACTACCTACAACTTACAACCAAAATATAGTTGCAAGAGAAAAAGGTATAGTGAACAACAAAATTCAAGTTTACTGTTGCAACATACTTCAGCAGAGAAATGGTCTTTCTATGTAGGTCAGAAGCTATCACCTTTGTGGATTATGATTCTCGAGGAATTGCTAAAAGTCAAGGACTTGTTAAACAAGTTTTCTTTTCCTGTTCTCTTTTTCTATGCCCAGAAATGAAAAAAGAGAGATGCAGCTATAGAGAGGAATACATACCTGCACTCTTCCTTCATAAGAAATGAGCGTACCACCTTTAACATCAGCCAATGTTTTTGGAGTGACCTGCCAAACACAAGGGACAAGACTGTAGGAGAAGTATTTCAATACATGAAGCAAAAGTTTAAAGTCTCTTTTGTTACCTCCATGCAGTATTCGTTCTTGTTACTGATCAAGTGGTTTAAAATTTCTGCAAGATTGAATTAAGGAAATAGAAGTACCACATATTGCCAAAAAATTTGTTACGAGATCCACCATGGCAAAGCAAGTGATTATGCATTATATATTGGGAAGTAGATGTCAGGTCATCAGACTAATCAAGGATACTTAAATCAACAACTGCACCCAAGTTATCTGAATTTGCAACAAATACATATTCCTTCCCCTGTAATGAAGCAAAAGGCAGAAGAAAAGGATCAAAGGCATATTAATTTGCTAAATTGAACATTCTCTACATCAGAAAAATCAAGGCATGATGAGCAAAACCTGTGATAATAAAGCATCAAGTTTGCCACTATTCATCAAGGATGGGAACACATCACCATGGCCAGGAGGATACCTGAAAAGGCAAACTATATCAATGTGTAACATAACGGATAATCAAAAGTTTTTGAGAAACATTGACTAAACTCCTAATGCACAGGGATTGCTGATTCAAAAAGTCAATCCAATCGTTCAAGGAACATACCTTACGCAAAGAAATAGGGACATTAAGAAAATGCAATAAAGGTGCATTACATCCATACATCATTGAGACTTAAGCTCCCTCACTTCCTACTGACTTCCTTTCACAGGAGAAATACCCATATGTATTTGGACATTACTTTGTAGCTATTTTCTTAATATTGAATAAATTGTCTTCTTCATCCTCTTTAACCTGACCTCAATTTATTTCTCCATTCACAAACTATTTAACTTTTCAAAAACTCACAAGCCTTCTTCCAAGTTACAGAAATGGAAGTTCAAGTGCTCTCTGGTTTTCATCACATTACCCTCTCTATAGTACATAATCTGTTTTCATGCTCAATTTGTGGCAAGTCATACCTCCTTTTTACCACATTTCCAGTCATCAAGAGACCATAGCTCTCTATCTTGCCTTGTAAGTAACTTTCTTTTTTTCAGTTCAAAAGGTGCCTATTAGCGCGACGATTATTCTACAAACACAAACTCTAGGATTTCTTCCAACTTATTTTACCCAATACTGGATATTCAGGATTTGACATTCACCTTTCTTCCATATTTACTGCTTGGTGTGTCTACATGCATATGGGAGTACATATTGGCTAGTTTTAGTACAGGTATAGCTAGCTTAACTCATTGGAAAAGGTTGCAAGTTCATCAGAAAATAAATTTTCTACAATTGAAGAGAAGTTATAATGATAGCAAACCCAATAATAGCTTTGAAAAGAATCATAGTTTCATCCTGTGTTAGTAGAGATTCTACAGATTTTACAGCTTGAGCTTTCCCACCGTCAAACCATACATGTGTATTTGTCAGAAACAAGGAACTCAAATTTTGTTCATACCATGCATCCTTTCCAGTATTTCCCTTAGATGGAAGTGGCATGAAATCTTCAACCACCAATCGAGGGTATTGACTCTGAAAATGAAGGGATGTGAGATGAGTTAACCCGACGGGTATCTTAGACAAGGGAAAAGAATGAAACATTGAATGTGGTCAAACTATATCGACCTGGTTGAATGTATGAATTTCGATGTTTGATTTGGCATACTTTTCTACAATCTGCACAGTGTAAAAGCAACAGGTGAGTCTCCTTTGATCTGAGTTAAAGTAAAGTACTTCAAATAATACATATACATTGGTGTCATTTACCTTCAGCGTGTCATCATGTGTGTTGAAGGAGTTCATTAGAAGCAAGGGTACGTTGCATCCGTACTTCTTGTTGAGTGTCTACACAGAGCTTCTACCTATCAACTGACTTTGCAAAGATAAAAAGACCATAACACTAAAAGGATAATGTGTCTAGATATATTACCTCGATTTGGATAACTATCAAGTCAAGGAATGTCAAACCATTGCGAACCTCAATGACCGACCTACATCATAAAGATATACAATGTCAAATCCCAGGGAAAGGAACATCAACGTGCCAAAACTGTCTTGTGGGAAGGAAAAAAATGAGCTTATTCTATGAAGATCCAAAAAGTCAATTGCGACTTATTCCATGGTCCAATGTCTAATTTAGCTAAAGCTAGGGAAGATGGTACATCTGTTTATCAAAAACTTAATTCTACTTCTACATTTCATAAAGATATCATCCAAGTCTTCCCAAGGTCCAACACAGCGACAAGGAGAAAGTGTAATTCTATGAACAGCTATTCTATTCTGTTATACTTGTCAAGCCAAATGCAAAGGCCTAAGAGATGACCATCTTTTTCTTATGGATGCACTATTACAAGATATTCCCCAAAAAAAAACAAATGGCATTGAAAAGGCACTTCATGTTCTGATGGCAGAAACTAAAAGACATCATTCTTTTGTCCTTTTTCTTTATTCTTCTTACAACACAAATCCAAGGAGATAGTAAAAGCACTAAATGAACACAGATCTAATATTTTATACCAGTCATTTTGTTGGCATTACAAATATTCTCAGAACTTCCATTTCATGAATATTTCACAAACAAAAAATCTCTTAGTCTATGAGTCTCTAGAAGTGACGAAGATGTACAATCTGGTTGAAAGAATTTGCAAACCCATAAATTTCCTTAGCTAATTATGAGATGATTCTTATGCAAATCATGTATCTTTTTATGCCAAAAGAAAAAGTGCCACCAGACATAAATGAAGCAGCACAATGTAGAGACACTTTGTATTGTAGAAAAGCAATCAAAAGCTCTTAGAAGTATCTTCATGTTAACAAAAAGGAACAAGTAAGCCACGCACAAGAAACAAAATTTGGCTGGTTCATAAGAATCCTATAATCACAATCTGCAAACTTTATCACACGTTATTAAAAAAAAAAAAGGCATACTTTGGACCAGTGCAACCCATTGTCGTGCCCAAGCCACCATTGAGCTTTAACACAACAAGTTTGTCCAAAAGCTTCTTTGTTTCTGCAGGATCTGCGCTCATCCACATATGCAATTTTCTTAGCATAAAGAACAACCATGCAAATCCTATTATTTTGACATTTACATAAAACAGTAAACTATTTTGATAGATACATGAACAAGCAACGTTCAATAAAACAAAATTACCTTCAGACACGGGTGCTAAGGTGTCATAAGGCACCACAACCTCATCTGTGGGTGTCTGGATCTTGCTCCAGTCAACATACTGCGCTTCGCCGCTTCAATCCAAAAGCAGAGCAGATAAGAATGGAAAGAATGATCCTCAATAAGCAACATTATTCTATTCCACTCACAAGAATAACTAATACTAATCCAGCAGTAAAGCAGTCAACATTACATCAAATCATCAAAAATATTTCGAATTCGGATTCGAAACATTTGAAATAAGGGTCTTTTGCAGAGAACTCAAAACATAAAATCTGTACAACATCCAGCGCAAAGTTTTCCGCTTACACACTGTTCTCCGAACTCATGAATTTTGGCATGCCAAAATTGAGAAATCTCGGAAAGCGGAAAGAAGAAGCAAAAGACATGGAAATTTGGAAAAGTTGCTGCATGACAAACAAAAAAATGGAATCGGACGACAAACCAAGCATAATAAAAGCTAAAATTTACAATACCTAAGATAGCGAGCGATGAGGTTGATGAATCCAGATTTCTCGTTTTCACTGCAAAAATTGAACCGAACAGATTAATATCCCGCCAAATCAGCTCTCAGTTATTGCTCAGATCCATTAACTCGTCCTTATACATCATATTATCTATTAAAGATTAGCATAATCTTTCAAAAAACTAAACAAAAAGGAAAAGCGAAAGGAGAAGGAACCTGATTTGATTGAGCGCCGCTGTAGCAGCTTTAAGCTTCTCGAGCTTCTCAGCCTCAGCTGGATTTAGAGTCGCGGCAGTTGCCATTGATGATTTTCAACAATTTCTTTTGCAAATCTCCGATCTAGAAAACGACAGAGAATAATAGGGAATGGAAGTGTTCTAGAAGGGATCAGGAGGAGGATGATGAGTGATTTTCGAAACTGATGCACTGATGATGATGTGTGTATGGGTATATATATGACCGGTTGTGAGAGTGGAAGGAATGAAAAGAAAGGAAAAATGAAATGACAGTACACGTGGCAGGTAATTAGAAATAACGGGAATTCTGGCGGAAGGCTGATTGATGTGGTCTGGTAGTAATTGGTTGACAACCCAAGCCCCCAGCTTTTGGTGTAATTTGTACTTTCGCCTATAATATATAAGTTTTTGTTGCGCTTTTGCGTCACATTAATTTTTACCATTTAAAAATATCTAAATGTTCTATTTGCCATTTCTTTTTTTTCAGTCCTTCCTCAACTGCCCAAACTTCGCTTATCACCAAATTTTAGCACTGCAAGTTTTCCTATCTTTTATGGGACATTTAAGTTCTCAAAATATTCCACTTCCATTAGGAAAAAAAAATATCGAAAAACTCATCAAATTCAACGCCTTACTATTAGTCCAAGTATTCGTCTTCAAACCAGGAGATGAGATGTATCTCCTAAATTCACGTTGTGCCTTGAGAGGAAATTATTCTCTTTTCAAAATTACACGGCATCCTTTTTTTTTTATATATATTTTGTGAGTCCTTTTTTACACGAAGTGATTTTGTTACCCACTTTCCAGCAAAGAATCAAAATTAGCATGGTTCGGATAAAAAGCACAACGGTGGCGAATATGACTGTGGCCTGTGGGCCATGTGGCTGGGATTCTTTTGTGACTGCTTCTACTGGGACATTTGAAGGTGCGTCCCGCGGGATCACGGCAGTAAAGTTGCGAACGGTCGAATCTGAATCGACTTAAATTTATTGATTTCGAGTTTGAGTTTGAGTAAAGCTCGATTCCGAATTCGACTCTAGTTGAACTCGAGTTCAAGTTTAAAAAAATAAAAAATAATTATTTTATTTTAAAAAAATAAATAAATTAATAATTTTTTTAATAAATAATAAAATATTATAAATATATATGTAATTTTACTATTGAAATAAAAAAATATATAAATATAATCGAATCGACTCGCGATTTAACGAGTTGAGTATTTTTTTAGCTTAAACTCTAGTTGGTCACCTCGAATTCGGTTAACATCGAATTTGAGTCGAAATTTGACTCAAGAAGCTCGCAATCGGTTCGGCTCGTATGTATGTAGCCCTGACGGCCAGCTTTGGTCATTGACTCGATGGGTGTTTGATTGTCCAAACTAACCAATCGTAAGAAAACCAGAAGGGTTATTTGCAGGAAAACAAGGTTCCGGAGCTAAGAAGAGCCCACGGGGACGACTTGCTAGACAATTTGCTAATAGATTTTGTGCCTTTATTTCTAGAAGGTCAAAGATTTGCTGATTCATTTTAGAACATGGTATTACACATTTAAGGTTCTTCTAGTGAGATGAAAACAAGGGTCTTAGTGGTTGGTATAGTAGTGGCTTTCTTCGGCTAGACTTTTTGTCCATTAGACTTTTCACTGTAAAAATCAAATGTAAGAATAAGTGGATTTGAAAATTACGAAGGCTGTCAGATGATTTGTCTCTTTGATTGCTAGCATCCCGTGCAAAAGCAAATGGACAATTTAGGGACATTAACTGAACTCGTTTAGATCACTATTTTTATATTAAAAAAAATTATTATAACAATTTGATATATATGAGTTAAAAAATTTAATGGGTCCATTGAAAACATAAAATTTTTGAAGGAAAAATGACAATACAAACAAGGCCTAAACAATGGAGCCAACCTGCAATCATCTTGGAATATTCCATTCCCAAGTTCCAAGTTATCCAGGTATCTATCGAATCAGGTTAGGAATCACATACGAGAAAAGTCCCCCTGTCTGACTTGGATAAGGATTTGAGTGACCGGTATTCCACTTCTTATCTTGATTCTCTTGGACACATTGGCTTTGGCGAATGCAAACCAGTCTATAGGGATTGATGTGAACTTAAAAAAAAAAAGGGCAGCATTTGCTAATTTTTTAAACGTTGCCTGAAAAATCTACAAGCTTGTTAGTAATTAACATCTTGCACAGAAATGGCTAACACAAGCAATAGCTGATCAATGACCACCTTGAACTATGGAACAAAGCTGGATTCAATGACCACCTTAAACAAGAATTCCAGAAACCTGGATGGATAACGCAGAACTTCAATAGTGGATATAGCTCATTGTAGAAACAAGAATTCCAGAAACCTGCGAGGAATTTCGCTGCCTTAGAGACACTCTTCTGCCCTGAAAGTCAAACCTACAAGGCTGTTAGGTTCACGGAGAAGAACACTCAATATTTAAATAGAGTCCCAAACATAATATAATTTAAACTTTTGAATCAACGTTGAATTATTAACTTGCATATTAGACATTAAACTCTAAATAAAAGTTCGAAACATAATAGTTTAGAGCTTTGAATCATTGTTAAATTCCTAATTTACATTTAAATCAACGTTGAATCTCTAACTTACATGCTAGACACCATGCTCACAACGCTAATCTAAACTAATGTGATCAAGCCAGCCCCTTGAACCCATCTGTTCCAATTGAGCTCCTAACAACAAGATTTTAGAGACAGAATATGCAGTTAAGGATGGCAATTGACCATTGAAGAGATTTATGGTGAAAATTTTCACACCTCATCATCCGTATTAAAACAAGAAAGATTTTTAATCCATATTTCTTCAGTATTAATTTGTATTGGAGAAAAGTAGCATCAGAATGTAACAGAATTTTAGAGACAGCAAAATTTGAAGATCAGACATTAACATTTGCAGCTGAGGAACTTACACAGCAAAGGCTACATGGACAGAGTGCAAGGGATGAAAGGAAATATTACAAAAGAAGAGTATGTATCAGAAGTTGGAGGAGAAAAAGAAAAGCAAAGTTGAAAAAGACTCTCTACACAGCCACAGGAGCAGCCTCTTTGGCACCATGTTGCTTCATCGATTCATCCTCACCAATCATCCAAGATTTTTGGTATTACCAGAGATTCACATCTTCAATAGCCCCAATCCAACCAAAGGGGGAAAAATATTTTCTACAAGATGAAACTGCACAAGCAAAAAACCTGAAGAAGAACGACTACAAGCAAAGACGAATTCGCTGCTCTTCCCTTTCTTCACTGTTAACTACTGATCTGGCATCCCTTTCTGCTAAACATCGCTTGTATGGTACAAATCCTTTTGTACACTTACCAGAGCCTGCTTTTAGCTCCAAAAATGATGTTTCACATGGTCTAGACGAGGCTTGAGCTCTTTCCTCTTTTGCAAATAAAAACTGACAGCTTTGAGCCTCCAGGTTTCTGCTGCTCTCAGCCTCCGCACACTCGCATTCAGCATTTGAATCAGAAGAAGAACCATCCTTCTGGATTTCCATGTCTTGCACATCTCTCTGGTCTCCAAAGCATGATGCTTTAATGGGTATTGGGCTATGGATCCGTACAAATGGAAAGGATGCACCTCCTTGGTATGTCCACCATTGCAAAGACGAGGGAGGTGTTGTTTCACTAGGCTTTGATCTTTCACCACCTAGCGGTAAGCAAAACAAAGTACCATGTGTTCCAAAGGGAAGAGCACCCCAGGAACGCTCTAAATCACCTTGTGAATATTTTATGGGAACAAAATTCCAAGGCAATGCCTGTGCAAATTTTCCATCGCTGTGACTAGGTGGCTGCATTTTGCAGGTTAGAGGAGTTGGAGAAGATGGCCTACACGAATCGGTAACCATTACAGTCTTCCCAAATAGTTTCAAGCACTGGGTAGATGATACTTCTTCTGAACCTTCTTTGACAAAGCAATTGTCTTCAGGAAACAATTCCAGCTTCTGAAATAAAAATCAAACAGAAACAGTTGGTTATCAAGTCTTACTGTCTCCTATATGTTCAGATGCTAAAGAAATAAAATTAAACAAATGAATCAAAGAACAGCACAAAACAATTACCAAAGGAAGCTTTTCATCCTGATTTGAACAATTATTCACTTGGCTGCTTGACGGAGATGCATTTGGTTCTGGTGGTGATAAATTAGGTGGCTCAGACAGGACAAAACCAGAGGAACCACCTATAACTGATGAAACAGGCGATAAGCTACCTTCTGGTGTACTTGAGTCTGTTACGCCTGGTGCATCTGAACCAAATGCAGACAATACAGAAGTAGGAGATTGGTTTGCTTCGGCAGGGGAACATATATTTGCAGCTGCAGATTGTTTTTCAAGAGCCAAAGCTCCAGATTTTACTGATGCAGACAATTTGCGAGGATATGGATGCAAGGGTTTTCTTTTTGGGCGAGGTGGAGGAATTTCAATTGGTTTCACTGAGCCTGAATCACCATTGTTGGACTCACGCACAACCTAATCAAGATAACCAAACATGCATCAACATGACAAGAATCCTCACAACAATGAATTCTGAAGATGCACGCCTTGAGTCATAAATGATATGACTTACTTTAAAAGGCAGCATATAGACACAATAGGAGATAATGGATACTGATTTAAGAGCAGTAAACCTTAGAGAAAAACTTTTGAGCATGACTTCTAATCTGAACTGCAGTTTTGGTACCTACATGCTCTGCGCACAGTAACATTCTTTCAGTATGCAGCTTAGTTGAAAGAAGATAGCAAGGATAGCAACTAAATCTGTACCTTCTATACGCCTCCAGGCTCGGCCGTACAGCTTTAAAGCTTCAAGAAACTTTTTATGCTCATCCTCTGTCCACCTTTCTCTTTGTTTAGTGATTGTGTAGGGTTTTCTAACCTACTTGGAAGGAAGCAGAAAAATTAGAACACATACCAAAAAAACATGTTCTAATCAACAAGGAAGTGTGGAAAACTTAGACAAATTCATAAATGCCATATACACCTTTTGAGCATAGTCATCATCCCCAGGCCGAAATTGCCCAGTCAACTGGATACTCCTTACAGAAGAGACTTCCATATCCAAAGGCATTTTGTTGCCTATGACCATGGGGAGTGTGGTCTCTGAATCTGTGCTTCCACTGTCATCCTATATAATCATGTTGAGAAGAGAACGTTACAAGAGAGTAAAACAGTCTCCTCCAGGCATAACCAACTAAATCATCATGAACAAGTTTGATAACTTTAAATACATAATTTACAGTGTGTACAAAAACAGATAGGATTTCTGCAGGGAAACTCTGTCTGAGTTTTAACGACTCTGTCATAAGCCTAGTGGCTAAACTAGAATCAAGTATGGTCAACTTTAACCTTTGGACAAAGGTCTTTTAACTGCTTTTACCGTATGTAAAACAAGTTGATTTCACAATTACACAAAATCACTAGAACTTTTGAAGCTAAGGCTCTTGTCTCCTCTGATACGAAGAGATACAACCGTTTCAACTTTCAAGAGCAAGTGATGCCAAGTAGAATAAGCTAGCTTCAATCTAAGAAAACCCTCAAATGCCAAATAAGGTAACAAGCAACCATTCAAAATCTTTGATTTAGAAATATGGAATTCAGTCAGTCACCACAAATTCTTGATCCCATAATTAACACTTAATATGCAGATAGATGGCCCTTCTAAGTTATAGATGAAATTATGCAACAAAACTTGAGCTTTTTAGTGGCTTAGATTGAATATTTCATTCTGCATTTCCACTTTTTTTAATAGGTGATCTACTCCAAGCAGAACAGTGAACTCTGGAAATCAATCATTTACTCTCAGCGGCTGGGATCAGTGGCTTTGCACAAACCTGTCGTCATTGTTCTAATCTCAATAATTAAAGCACTTTCAAATGACAAAACTGTAACGGGGTCATTTAAGTAAGTCTGCCATAAGATGAAGTTTTAACCCCCCCCCCCCCCCAAAAAAAATTTTTTTATTATTATTTTTTTCAAATTTCTCCTATTTAGTTGTAGAACTAAAAGTGAGCTTACCCCAAAAAAGAAAAAAGCTGGACAATTAAATTGAACACCCAAGTAGTTCGTCTAAGAGTAAAATTTCACTTTCCATTAAAGCAAGCATTATTACAACTCTTCAGCAGCTAAGAATCAGTGATAAGCCCCACGATTCTCAAGCTAATCTTCGCCCTTTTTGTTCAATAAATTTTAACCCACTACTTGCTAAAGTAAAAAATCTTTACAAGAAGATCATGAAGAGAAAAAAGAAAAATAGAAACAGATATCCAGTAAAAAAGTAGGCACATAACCATAAAAGCTAGAAGAACTTTTCCCAACTTTCTTTTAAGTCAGTTATAGACAAGTAAGCTCGTGTCAGAATACCTGTAAAGCCATGGATGCTGCAACCATAATTCTTCAACACTCCAAACCTCTTTCAAACTTCTGGTTTTTTCAGCAAAAGGTAACTGTTTTCACCGGTCTTCAGGATCAGAAAAATCTTATTAAACTAAATAAAGAACTAGAGCTTCCTTTAACCTCAGACGCTCCGCAAATCAATTCTCTACAATAACAAAGGCTCACATCTGGATCCAAAAACTGAAGCTTTTCCTTCATTCTCGCACTCAATTTCCATGTCCCACATCTTGAAATTAGGTAGTGGAAAAAACCCAGAACGAATTACACAACTACTTGAATTCTGCTCTCACCAGTCAAAGTCTCCAAATCAACAGAACTCAATCAAGATCCAAACTTTATCTCCTTTCCAAAAAAACCCCCACCAAAGAACTGCTTGACTTAATTATATAGGAAAAGAAGACAGATACAAGAAACAATGAAGAATAGCTGGGGATAAAGTACAATGACTCCGTTGCTTGTGCGCACAGAACAAACTCTGAAGAAGGATTCAAGGAAAACCTGGAAATTTTCAAAAAGCGGGGTTTCATATAAACAAACGATTAGCTGAAAAATGGAAGTTTCAAGACCAGAAACACCTGAAAGCTTCAACCTTTACCCAAAACAGAGCAAGAATAGAGGTACAAAAGTTTGCCAAGGAAGGAAAGACAGAAGAAAGGGTATTAGCTGACGATTGGTTATTTTAGAGAAGAGTTAAGGACAAAGACGAAATAAAGCTAATGGAAGCTGTTTCTCGGGTCTTGAGAAGATGAGAATGGAGAACAAGGGGAATAGCAAAATGGATTTGTGCCGATTACAGAGGAGTTAACTGGCTAAGTGTCTCGTTGGGAAGAGGGAGAAAAAGCAGAAAGCAAGGGGTTGCCACGTCAGAGAGGGGAAATGGAAAGGGCCAATTGCTGAAATGGTCCTTGGAATTTCAGAGATATTTTTCTTAACCATTCAATTTTGAGATATAGTAATTTAGTCCTCTATTAATTTAATTTATAATTACCACTTTTGTTCCAGTGAATACTTTCTTCAGCCATGTATTCACTTTCATATGAATTGATAAGAAAAGTTTATTTTGATAAGGAGATGCCATGTTGCAAAACTCAAAAGATTAAAACACTTACAAATCCGTCTTACAAATAAATATAAGAAATAGAATCAACTTTCTAGCATAAAAATCAGCGCTAATTCTCTGTATTGCAAGGTTGGACATGTACAAGAAAGTCATGAAATTCTTAACTTGTTCATTTTTACCAAGAGGATGGATGACCCCGAGACGGAATGTTCGGGGTAGAATGGTACTCCAATTTATACCTTTGATGCTTTAAATTACTCAAATTAAAAAAAATGAGGGAATGAAAAGTGATTCTTGAAAGAATAAGGGACCATCTTGACCATTTGCTCGATCGGAAAATATTTATATTTCTATTTTTGTTGAATAGAACGATCGAGAAATCCATGGAATCTTGTGGCTCACATTGAAAGAGAGCCCCAGACACGTGGCTGTTCATGTCAGCCAACGACACCACCGCTTTTTCTTTTCTTTAATTTTGATGTTTGCTTTTTTTTTTTTTTTTTGCCCCTTTTTTCCTTCTAAAATCTTCTAATTGCAATTATTCTCACGGGAGAAGTAATAAAAGGAATGTGTACTCCAGATTTTGTGGCTGGGACGTCTCCTGCTTCTAGATTTAGGTGAATGTTTGAAAGAGTACGGCACTAGTTGGCATTTGGAGCTTGAAACCTCGAGCCATCGGCTCTACTTGGCAAGTGAGTTTTTTGAATATTTGTTTAAAATTTTACTGTAATTTATTGTAGAAATTTTTAAAAAATTTTTTGAAGTGTGTAAATTTTTGAATATTTTGAAACGTATAGTTTAAAAACTTGAAAAAATTTCTTGAGTTTACTGTAATTAAAGTTTTTAAAAAATTTATAGTTGACAAACTTGGGAAAAAACTCAAGTGCCAAACAGGGCCTTCATTTACTGTTTGTTTGTCTTTTTCTCTTTTCTTTCCCCTTTTTTCCCCTTCAATTAATTAATTCAGAGGTGGAGTATGTTTTTCGTAATCAAATTGAGTATTTTCCCTTTCAATGAATAGTCAAAATGTGAAAATTCACTCTTCTTTAAGGTCAGGTCGTATTTTACCCATCTCGTTTGGATTATTATTTTTAAAAAATTAATATATACAAAATATATTAATATATATAAAATAAAAAATTGATTAAAAATATATTTACAGAAATTATAAAAACTTTTCTATAGAAAATCACAATTCAAACAAGGCCGACTCACATAATAAATACGCATCATTCATTTGTAAATGCGACACTATAGTAGTGGTTAAATATTATATTCTTGCTCAAATTAGGTTGACCAATCATATTGAGTTTTTATAATTGAAACCACAATTTTCAAAGGCGCCTAAGTAGTCAATTCTAGCGAATCAATTACAAATGTAACGCGTCATATGATTGGAAAGTAAAACTTATTTTAATTGACATGAAAAGCCCTTTAAGTAGATAACTTTTAATTTGACAGCATCTAAACCAAATAAAGCTACTTTCTTTACCACCGACTGTTGCTTCCTTTGGTATAATTTATTTCTTCCGCATATAAACCTAGATTAGATATATAAGCATGAAAAATACCACAAAACCTGATGTACTTTAACTTTATACTATTAGATTGCAACTTGATGCATAATTGGACAGATGCTGAGAGGGGGAGAGAGAGAGAGAGGGAAAAAAAAAAAAAAGTAAAGTATAAAAATTCCCACGTCCAATCCCATTTGACAAAGTGCAAGCCCCCAACATCAAAACGTCGTATAGTGTGAAGTGTGAACCCCACCTGTCCACAAGCCTAGAACAGGAGGACACAAAAAAAAATCCCACACAAAATATTTGCTGCAATAATCAAGGACATGGATATTTTTTTTGTGACTAGGAAAAATTCCCAAAATATCTGCATCCTCTAAAATATAGAATCACAAAAATAAATAAATAAATAAATAATCCAGAAAAAAAGAAGGAGAGAAATTTGGGAAGCCAAGAGTTGTGGATTACAATAAAGAAAAAAAAGTGTGGGTGTGGTCTGTTTTGTGGGATGAGGATGAGATAATGATGAGATGTCATCTAGTAAGTTGGAGAGTAGTACATTTCTTGTTGGCCATTAGTATTTAGTCCACTCCACCTCTCTCTTGCCCTTTCTCCTCTTCTCTCTCTTTCCTTCTCAGGTGTGACTTTCAACTTTCTTTTTGCACTTTTCGCCACGTCAACACCACTCGCCGCCCCTCATTTCTCGAGCCCTCCACGTGTACTTGATTAATGCTATTTAGAGAGAGAGAGGGGGGAAGGCAAAGGGCTAATTTGAAGACTATTTTTAGACGTGGATGAGGGCTTTCTGGACCACAAACATATGGCAGGGACTGTTGGGGAGATGATTAAAGAATGTGAAATTTTTGTGACCACAAGTTTTTATTTCTGCTTGCCTGGATTTTGAATGGAAGGGAAAGTTGAGGTTGTTTCTTTTATTCTGGTGAAAAAATGCGGATGCATTGAAGGCTTTCGTGAACTGACAGGTGGCATTGTGGTGAGAACCTTTTCGCCGTAACAGCACATTTAATCTAATCTAGTCTAACCCTCTCCTATTTTTAACTTTTAACTTTTAACTTTTAAGGGAGGAACCTACCCTATGGAACTGAATCACAGGAAAATCTGACGGGAAACTGAATCACTATCAGACTAAACGGATGCATCACACACCTGTATAAATTTAGGACAATCTCGTATTGAGCCACATTGATTGATGAAAGGTAATGTTTGAATCCTTGACCTCCCATCCTACAATTAATATGGTGGCCAACTCCCTCTAGAGGAGTTGGTTAGAAGGCCCGAGTTCTCAAATACTAAGAAATTGTTTATGGCATACCCCTAGTTTGGTCCAATTGTAAGAGTTCCCTCTTTCAGTTTCAAGATTGTAGTCCGGTTGAATCTGATTTTTGATTAAAATTGACCGAATTTTTTATATTCGTTTTTTAGGGGAGATTCGAACCGGATGCTTGACCGATTTCTAGTAGTTCAATCTGAATTTGAAAACATTAGTAACAAAGTTAATAGGTTGCTTGTTGTTTGTAACAGCGCTAGTACTGGATTTCATATCTGTCTTGATGTTGATAAGCTCTTTTCTTTTCAAAAGAAAATCCCGTGTTACTCGTACATCTATTGCAGGTTTTGTCTATACGTATTCATTTGGTTTTTGTACCAAATTCAAATCATTAATCAGTCGTCCTTACTCTCATTTTAAAATTACATTGTGGTTTGTTGAGAATCTCTCAGCCCATTTTACTCTTTTTTTTCTTAGGAAAAAAAATTGAAAGGTGTGTTGAAAAAACATGTGAGGAAATTATTTTAACATTACGAATTAGGAAACATAAATCATAATTGTGTGATAAATTGCTAGGGACGCAGGTGCAATCAATTTGTCCGAACAAAACCCTAAAGGAAAGGAGCCATGAAAGGGAAACTAAACGGCCACAATAAATTCCTCCATAAAATGAGAGGCCAAAGATCTTTTGGTAGATACGTACAAGCACGAACCTCGGATTTTTGTGTCTCATAATTTCCTCATCAAAACTACCTAATTTGTCTCCCAGGCTTTGGAATTTTCGGTGGGTTGAGAGGGAGTCCTCAGTGGTTTCCTAAGCACTATCAATTTTTGGTGCAGGCTTTTGACACCATAGTTGTTAGGAGGATCGTACGATGCGGATCAATACTAACGATCCAATCTACGATCCTGATACAATTCTATTATTTTTAATAAATTAAATAATAATTTTAGTATTTTGATTATATCTTTGTGTAGAAAATTTGAAATTGAGTGTCGTTTGTTGCGTTGTAAACTATATTCAGAGTACTTTAAATCCATGTAAATAATTAAGCCCAATTCCAAATCTAGAAAATTTGATGAATCTTTAAATTTGACTCATATGATTCACTAAAGTGAATAAATGATCTTTGTTATAGGTTATCACATGGAATTAGTGTTTTGTGTTTTTATTATAATAAATTAATATGGTTTAGAGCCTTTAGAAATGAATTAACCTTAATTAACAATATAATTATATTGATTGCACATGAATTACATTATTTGTTACTATATTTATGAATTGCAAACTTAAAAATTATAAATATGATAATTTATTACATTTTTTGTAGGATCTACCGATTCTACGATCCGATCCTACAAACCAAAAAAAGATCCCAGGTAGGATCCCGATTTTGAAAACCTTGTTTGACACAACATGTATCTCGATTTGGCAAAGGATAGACAGCAAAAATCAGATTAGACAACATAATGAAATTGAACGGACGCCAAGAGTTAAAAGAGGTACATCGGATCATTAGGTTGCCGAAGGCGAAATTTGGACCTTGTATTTCGTATCAACAAAAGTGGATTAGGCACCACCTCCACAGCAAATCACAACAAATAGGACAGGAATCTAGTTTAGCAGTAACACAGTACTAATATTTGGATCCCTCCTGCAAACTTTGGACTCTGTGAATTTTTTATTCTTAATTAGCAAGGAGAGGGAGGAAAAAAAAGACCGGTATTCCCACAAACACATGTTTGATTAGCCCCTTTCCCCCCCTCTTATTTCGCGTAATTTGAGGTTGAAAAGGGTGGGTGGGTGGGTGTACCAGCCAAAAAGAACTGCTCTTGCCGTATACAATTCTTGTTAGAAAGAAGACTGCCATAGCTCTGACTCTTCTTGCAGCTCACTTGGACTTTTTCATTAATGCTCATTTTCCTTCTGCCCATCATACATACAGGTAATGGCAACCACTGAGCTTTAGCTCAATGGCACAAAAAAAAAAAAGGATTAAATTTCTTTTTAAATTATAAATTAAAGATTCGAATCGCATTTGCAATAAACAAAAGAGATGTCAGATTATCCTTTTAATCTAATCAGATCTATATACTTGCTATTTATAATCCTTTTTTTTTTAATTAGTGTCGAAAAAATTATATATAGGTAATGACAATGTTGTTTCTTTTTAAAAAAAAAATTTTTTTTTTTGGAGACCATGTGTTCGTTTTCCTTTCATAATCAATATGCCATGGTGATGGATTTGTCAATTGAAACTGGGGTTTATGGGAAAGAACTGTGTGGAACACTATCCAGAATAGCTTTTGACGTGTCTAATATCGTTCACATGTTAGTGTATAACTTCACAAATTGCTAGGCAGCGAATAAGCACACGCAGGCCATGATTTCGCAAATCCCTTTCATTTCCCAATAATGGACATTTTCGGAACCCACGTCTTCAGGTTCTTTAATCCAGTTTAGAACTCGTAAAGAAAGAAAATTTAAGGGCCCATTTCATCAATATTTTTAGCCACGTTGAAAAGTTTGAAAACTTTCTTCATTATATTTTTACCCCTTTTTTTTTTTTTTTTTTAAGTGTAAGCGGGGAATTCGAATTTAAAACCTTTTTCTTATATTCTTTCCTCTGTCTCGTTCAACTCATCTCTTTAATCATTATTTAAACTAAACTAGAGACACAGTAGTGTCCAATCAAATGGTGCACTTTGGTGTTTAAAACTTATTTATTTATTATGCTAAACTTAAACAAGTTTTAGTCAAACTTAGTTCACATCAAACTCGGGTAGCTTTGAAATTTTTATATGAAGATATCAAATTTTGGCTTATCGAGCTAAATTCAAGTTGAGTTCGAAAGTTTACGAAATCCAGAAAAATGTTTTATATTTGATTTGATTAATTAGTGAACCAATTTGAATCTAGTTCTTATGACGCGTCGAACTCAACTCAAATATCAAATATAGTTTAGTTCATTTTTCAGTCATACATTCAATTTCTGTTGGGCGCATAAATCTATTCATTTTCTTTTAAAGTCTAGGCACAAATGTTAAATGAGTGAAAATATTCGACCTTCTTTATATTTGCGTATATTTAACAAATGTTAAAAAATGTTGGGCTCCTGAAGAGGAAAAGTTAAAACAGTTCCATATTTGCGTATTCCATTGCTTAAAAAATTGAGCTTACAACACAAGTTCTACCTTCTACCACTAGCATCATTCAAAGATTATGGAATCTTTCTCCACTTCTTGAGCTCTTCCATATATCCGTTGTCAATTCTACAGCAACGACAATACAAATGTTTTCTCCAATTTTTCGTCAGCAGGTGGATTTCCACTCACCATGCTACTCAAATTAGGTTCCTAGTGGAGATCAAGAAAGCACCCAAAAAAAAAAAAAAAAAATTTCGTCCACGATCATTAATTTGAGCACATTAGGTACATTGCGATTTGCTACACTTACACGTTAAACACAAACTACCGTCTGTTTACAGACTTCTGAGAAAACGGAACTAATTATTTTTGTCAAATTTTGTTAGGAGCTTGTTTAATCAATGGAAATACCATCTCTACTAAAGATAACAGCTTTGGAAGCTAGCACAGGTCACCGCGTCTGCCTAATCCATGCAAAGATTACACATTTTACATGTGATTGTTCATGTGGGCTATTAAGATAAGCCCCCAAGCAGTCTTACTTTAGTATTGATGCGAATGTTTTGGATTAAAGGGGTACTTAGCAGCCCATTTAAGACACTTTGGGGCTCAAATTAATCAACCTATCAAGTGTTTGGTGCAGTCATGTGCAAAAGATCAAACTCGTTTGAATTGCTATTTTTAGAAGTTTTTATAAAAAAAAAAAGTATGGTAACGATTTAATGTATGTAAGATAGAAAGATATTTAAAAAAATATACTCACAAAAAACGTAAAATTCTTTTGCAAAAAAATCACAATCCAATTCATGGTCCAACCCGATAGAAATAAACAGCGGTCTAAATTTCCCTTCGTTTGGGGTTTGCATAATCTTGTCTTATTACATTAAAAAGAGTAAAAGATTCCATTTATTCTATTCTATAATACAATCAGAGTGTTGGGATAGCAAATTTTTAAATAATATTTCGCTTGTATCATAAATATATTTTTCAATCCACTTTTTTTATATTTTAACTATCTTTTTATCTCACATATATCGTATCATAAAAAGTAATTATTGTAAATAATATTTTAAATAATACTACTACGTGCAAACAAACCTAAATAGGGAGCAATCATGTGCATAGATAGAGGACAATAGTGAAGCAATCTAATGAAAGAAAACCTTCATATATCTAATCACGTGCGTCTGATTTTCTTTATTTTCTCTACTTTTACACCTTTTGCAGATAAGAGCATCCATAAATGAATCATTATTAATTGGATCTGCGGCAAATAAAAAGTCAAGCTCATTGCGGTGGGAGCTACACCTGCCGAACCTTGGGGTCCCATGTACAGTATACCTGTTTTTGTGAAGTGATTGGTGAAATTGACCTAAGTGGATCATGTCCATATGATGCAGTTTCTTAATCACGTAAATTCATGTGTTCATTCTTTATAAGCATGCACTTGTGCAATTACCTGTCGTATTTGTTTGGTCTTAACAGCAATATAAAAGAGATTAACAGCAATATTCACGAGGTTCAGTATGTCTTAGGGATCAATGCAATTATTACGCTCACAAACAAATATGTTTGGATACACATATGTTGTTCCACCAGAATAAAAATAGAAATGTTAAATAACAAAATCAACAATATTTATAATAATAATAATAAAATTAACAATAATTAAAATAATAATATAATAATGCATAAATGTGGAGGGTTTAGGTATGGATATTTCGCTTTCTTTAAGATGATTCAAGTTTCTGCGAAAAAATCGATTCCTGTACAGCAGAATTTTCAGTTTGTCGCCCCCATGCTACAACACCCCAACCACACCAGCTGACACTCTCTCTAGACTGCATAACTAGAAGAGTTTAGCTCTACGAACACCTTTTTTATTGTCTAACTATGAGCTAGAAAATAGTGAATTTAAACTCACAAGATATAAGTTGTACTAGTAGTATTTTTCCATCTCAATTATGCATATTTATAGGTGAAGAAAAGTTAGACAAACATAACCTATACTACTAATAAAACACCAAGTAAATGCTAAAATTATTGGCCATTCAAAACACATTGAAATTTGTCTTGTAGGTTACAAAAACTTATTGTAATTGAAAAATCATAATCTCACATAATAATTCTTTAGTCAACACCCATTCAATTCAAATTTGAATTGTAAAATACAAAATCTCAATGAAATTGAAAAGCCATAATTTCATATAATAAGTCTTTATTCAAAACCATTAAAACACCTATAAGTTGTAGAAAATTTTACTAGGTTATTTTCTTTGTAACATGCACATTTAATTGAGAATTTAATTATTTTATTAAAATACTCCAACAACATAATTATTTACAAGTAATTTTTTTGATTGTATTACAAGCACGCTTTTCATCTTTCTAACTATCTTTTTTATTTTACATACATTTATTATATCATAAAAAGTTCTACGATAATTCTTCAAAATAAGAACATACATATTTATGTCTAGGCTCTCGTTCTCAACAAAACAAAAAGTGCTGCAGCATTCTATGATTCACACATGCTCTCCAGATAGTCTGGCAGCTGCTCGTTGCTACGTGATTTCTATTATTGCATGGGTCCAAATATTCATGGACCTAGTAGGAAGGAGCATCTGTCTACATATTCATGGACTAGTCAATTTGAGAATTCCCATGATTAGTCTAAAGATCCTCCAGTTTCAACAAGCGGCAGGAAATGGGGAGTTATTGGACCTTTGGACTTTCCGGAAACATTTCCTTCCATCCACAAGCACAACTGAAGCCTGTGGATGAGGTTTAATAGTTTCAAGTGATGCCCCACCCGCAGACCAGGGGTGCTCACGAATCGAACCACTCGTGAATCAATCGCGAGGGACTCGAATTGAGTTGAACTTGAGTTCGAGATTCATAAAATTAACTGGAAATTCGATCTAATTAATTCAAAACTCGACTCGACTCGACTCGTTTGCATCCTTACTGCAGACTACCGTGATGGATTCTATTTGAGCATAACGGGTTATCTCCAAATGCTGCAATAAAAGAGACCAACCAGAAGTCGCTAGACTAATCAAATCGTTTGACTTCCACTATTAGACGATCAAGAAATAGGCACTCGTGCAAGAAGGATTCGAGAACATCCCTAGTTACGTGCAAACTTGTCAAGCCCAATGTTCTTTTGGGCCTTAAAAGTCGATCAATTCCCCAACTGCGATGACTGTCAGGCCAAGGGATTCAGTTGAAAATGTACAAGCTTTGGGGTCTGTTTGATTGGGCTGAAAATATTTTCCATCATTTTCAGGTATTTGGTATTAGAGGTGCTATCGAGCATAGTCGAGCTCGAGTAGCATCATACTTGAGCTCGAACTCGATCATAATTAGTGTTACTCGAGCTCAAACGAGTATATAAATTTGGATTTGAGCTTGACTCGATAAAATAAAATTAAACTCGACCTCGACTCATTTGAGTTCGAGTAAATATCAAGCCCGATCTACTCGAGCTCGAGCTTGAGCTTGGGCTTTGAACTAAACCTATAAATATTTTCTCAAAATATATAATATAAATATAATATGAAAACTTGATTAAACTCGTCGAGCACTCGAGTATTTATTTTTGAAACTCGAACTTGACTCGTTGAATGTAACGAATAGTTCGAACTCGAGTTCGAACTCGATTTGAGCCAAACTTTTGATCAAGCCACCCGCAAGCTACCCGTGAGCAGCTTGACTTGATTGCACTCCTATTTGGTACATATGTGAGTTCACAGTTGTTAAAATGATTTCTTTACTCATTAATTTGGACATAAATTTCCCACATGAATATTAAAAGCAAATAACTGTGAACAGATCACATAAATTTCTCAAATGTGAAATTTCTCACCCGTTGTCTGCCTCAAAGGGTGGCTGCCATGAACATGAATTGGCTGGCATTAACTTGTACCTGTTGCACGCAGGTACATAGTTGTCGTACCTTACAACTAACAATAGTGACAGCAGTTCCAACTTCCAATCATTCGGCTTTGCTGTAACGCCATCATGCTATGTTGGAGATTCAAAGCCAGCCTAGTAGTATATTACTAAGAAGTATTATGCTTGGTTTTTTTTTTTTTTTTTAAAGATTCAGAGATTGCAGCAGCGCACTTATCTGATCTAGAGATTTACACCCGTCCTCTTTATAAATTAATATGTAAAGATCTCATAATTATTTTAGTTTAAGATTTCAAGAAAAGAGGAGAACATAAAAGGAGAAAATACAGCTCCCAAGAACAATATGCGACTAGGTATAGAAACTTGAAAGAGCAAATCAAATATTGTCTTCGATAGCTTCGCTCCTTCACTCACCCCCATCAAGATCAAGACAAAGATGCCACCAACTTTACTCTTTCAAACTCTAGTCACAGTCACAGTAGCATTCACGCTACTCTCCTCCCTACCCCAGCTAGTCCGCTCCCACTACCAATACTCCCCTTCTTCCTCCACCCCCTCCTCCTACACAGAGTGGAGATCCGCCAGAGCCACCTACTACGCCGCCGCGGAACCGGGAGACCCGGTTGGTGGGGCTTGTGGTTATGGGGACCTGGAGAAAATGGGATACGGGAAAGCCACAGCTGCACTCAGTACAGTCCTGTTTGAAAAGGGTCAGATCTGTGGAGCTTGCTTTCAAGTTAGGTGTGTTGAGGACCTGAGATGGTGTATTCCTGGGACTTCCATTATTGTTACTGCGACTAACTTTTGTGCTCCGAATTATGGGTTTGAAGCTGATGGTGGAGGACATTGTAATTTCCCTAATGCACATTTTGTGCTTCCCATTGAAGCTTTTGAGAAAATTGCCATTTGGAAGGCTTCCAATATGCCCATTCAGTATCGCAGGTATCGAGTTTGTGTACTTGATTCTTTAGCTGAATTCTCCTTTTCTTTCCTGCTATTTTTTTTTGTTGAGCTAGAGTTACTCGTGTAATGGTATATTTGTAGCTGCATCTATTTTTTCAGGCCTTTTCTGTAAACAAATTTTTTTTTTTAATTTTATAAATAGTTGGTAAAGTGTTGGTTTGTTTTTATTTCATATTGCTTTTTTTTTTTTAGGGTCTTCAGGAGCATAAAATTAGAAATATATGTGACTTATGTTCTTAATCTAGAAAACTTAACATGGCACAAACAAATGAATAACCTATTTTGTCTACGTTTGTTGTTTTGGATGTGACATGTAGATTCCATCCCGGTCCAATGTTAATGTGAAACCACAATCATCTTTACAATGGAGAATGGATGTGGGACCGGTGACTGACTAGTGTAGCTATCTGATGTATGCAGCAGAAAGCCTTACAAAGTTTGCTTCAACAAGGTGAAATAGAATGATTTTTGTGATTAGAGTTGTAATTTGACGGGATGCCAAAGGAACTAAAGATGTAAAGATCTTATTTAGCATGTAATAAGGTGATTGAACTACAGAAAGTATGAAATTTGGAGTCAAATTTTATTCAGTGCAAACTCTAAACATCCTTTAATGCTGAAAGACTAAAAATTTCTGGGTAATCATTGTGATTATAAACTCAGGATATCAGAAAAGATTATTGTAGCTATTGCCTGTTGAATTAGTACATGGAGTATGTTGAAACAATTGGACTGATTTTTTGAAATTATGGGCGTTAAAAATTGTAGGCTAATAACTCATGAGAAAGACTTGAGAAACTTGAAAGTCAATGGAAGATGATATATCATCTGAAACTTCTGAGATTTTTCAATATGTCCATGGCATAAAATTTTTGATATGAACACGGTAAGTGAAATATGATTACTTAGAGGGCTTCAAGTTGCTTCTTGTAGAATCTCTTTAATCTTGAATATAGAAGCCTTTGTAGTCTCTGGTGAGTCTGAGAGATACAGGACTTATTAGAAAACTACTTTGGGCTTAATGAATTCTTTGTAGTCTCTGTTCTGAAACGTCTGGAGAAATTAGTTGAGATTTTTTTTCACTAGTTCGAATTATTCTTTTGAATATGCAGAAATTTAGCTCTTAAAAAAACTTAAATAAGTTCTTGAAAGTAGGTAATCTGGACACGATACCTGAAAAGTGTGCCCAGATATGATTTGGGAGTGTTGGGAGGTTAACTAAGGTAGCAGAGGAGAATTGAGACTTGGAAGGTATAAGCGTGCTGTAGTGTTGGTAAAAGTTGTATTATAGAAGAAGTATGGTCCAGATATGATTGAAGCTTCATTTCAACACCTTGCTGTTTCTTTAAGTTGTCAGCTGTGAAAATCTTTTTTAGGCCCTCTTATCAACATACTTTTTGCACCAAGAAGCAATTTGTCACACGGTGTGGTGTTGATTAATTTGCCAAGTTTTTTATGCTTGTTGTAATATAAATGCAAAGGTAAAAGTACAAACATGACTGGCTGCAAAGGATTCCTCTTTTTTTTTTCTTTTTTTCTTCTTTTCTTTTCTTTTTTTGGGGGTTTTGTTTATCCTGTTGACCATGGCACATCTTGTATCTGGTAGTTATGGTACCATACACTTATAAGAGGTGCTTGGCAAAAAGAAACGGGAGAGAGTGTGTTAGTTAAAAAATGTAAAAGCATCCTCTATGACTATATATCCTTTATATAGAACTATAACGAGATAGAGGTTTCTTGATAAGATTTTTTCAGTCATATGCTTATTTTTTCTTCTTACTTGAACAGGGTCAAATGTAGAAAGGAAGGAGGGGTTCGTTTTGCAGTTAATGGTGCTGGAATATTTCTATCAGTGTTAATCAGCAATGTTGCAGGTGCTGGAGACATAGCTGCTGTGAAAATCAAAGGCTCAAGAACCGGATGGCTTCCAATGGGCAGGAACTGGGGGCAGAATTGGCACATAAATGCTGATTTGAAGAATCAACCTCTCTCATTTGAGCTTACCAATGGTGATGGAGTGACCCTTGCATCTTACAGTGTCGCTCCAAAGGACTGGAATTATGGGCAGACGTTTGAAGGAAAGCAGTTTGATTATTGAAAGTAGAACCTGTCTGAAACGAAAAGATAATATTGTTATTGCTGACCCTCTCCTGAATCAAAGGTAGGGAGTACGAGGTGTATTGGTGGCTCTTTCTTTTTCCGAAATGAGGTTTAATTTGAGGAAGGGGCAAGGCTAGGGGTTTGGAAATGGTGTTGGATCATCATTGAGGGCAAAATATGTTGTACAACGGAATTTGTATTCACTTTTATTGGAGGGCACCTTTCGAGCACCGCATGGAGCTTGAAAATGAGAAGAGAGCAAGCAAGCTGTCTGTGTAGCAGTCTATTTTCACTTCCACAACAGACTTGGAAAAAAAAAAAAAACTGTTGTCGCCAAGTGGAAGTTATAAATTTGTTTGCCTTCACTTTGTGATAGCTATATGCCAGTATCGAGATCAACGATGAACCTCAAAAGACTTCTCTTAACATGCCATGCAAAAAGTGAAAGAGAATTTTGTCTATCAGTTGCTGCTAAGTGCAAAGCCCAATGAATATAAACAGTATAAACTGATAAAAGTAATGAAGACACGCTGCAGATCGAGGCAAAGTTGCCATATGCTAATTCATTCAACTGTTCAAAAGTTAACAAGTTAAAATGATAAAAGAAGAAAATAGGTTACAATTGAGTTTGTGAAATTGCCATCCTTCTAAAGCTTGACGAATGCCAAACTAAACAGGCTCCATGTTGAAGTCCAAAATTTGATGCTTGTTCATGAAAAAAGGTGACCTTTTCCTTCAGATGGTGGTTGTCCCTGATAACAAAATCTGTGCTGATCAATACTCCATCGGTCCCTTAACTAGCACCTTTTGGCATTGACGCATTATTGGAGTAATAACTAGACCTCAGTCTTCTCCTAACAGAAGTTTAATGGTTCTCACCTCACTGAGAATCTGGAAAATTTTAAACTCATTTGCCAAACAAGGCCAAGATTTAGAGGCAAGACTATTAACATGGTATTGCCTTGTAGTCCTACATATTATCCTCCTCCTATCCTTCTTTCTTCTTGCGTATCTAAGAACTTCCTATTACTGCTTTAATCCAGTGTTCTAAAGTCCAAGGACAGAATCAATACATACACAAACAATCCATTTACAACTTCATCAAATAATCAGTTCTCTACTGCTGGTGAGAAACAAATAATAGGTTCATAATTTAACTATTCAATCAATCGTATTTGCACCTAATGCTTGATACCATTATAGTTTCTTGCCAATTCTAAAATCCCATAGAAAAAGGCTTCGACTTGCCAATCTGCTTCAGCTAAATATTCAGTTCTCCTGACCACTGAATCCTAAAACCTAACCAAATACAACTGAGTGATTATACATCAGTTCTATTACACTGAATCTGGTCCACTATTCAATAGATCAACTGGATGATCATGAATTACCATAAGAAATTAAGGACCATTCCTATCCTAGCAAATGATATGCTTTTTTATTTTTATTTTAAAAATTTTACTCTCTTTGTTGATAGACACAATTATCTTTTACTTATTCTGTTAACACCATACATAAGCAGCTATCTTCAAAATCACCCTTCAATCCATGGTCCAAGGTAATAGGGAGATAAAACTCCTGGGGATTTGCAAATGGTTATTCTTAGAATGTCACTTCTCAGCCAAATTACAGAATATCACTGGACAAGTGAGTGATGCATTGACATGAAAAGGTGGGTTCAAGCTCAGCACTTGTGTTTTTTGAAAATCCAAGATAGATGTTCTACCTAACATAATTCAGTGGCAGCCATTGACTGCAGAATTGACAGCAAAACCTGTCACAATAGGTTTCAATATAGAACCAACCACAAGCAAGCAAGAGGCACCAAAGATAATCCCAGCAACAGCTTAGGTAAAGTGGTAAACTGAAGATGCTTGCCAACATTGGTTTCCTAATATCTGTTAATTAGAGAATTTGAATGATGAAAATACAACTCAGGTGTATGCAGGATTAATTCCATACACATTATGCAGAAGAGTTAACTGTTTGATTAATTCTTTATTTACTACAGGAGAGATAAAAGACAGCATGTAGCCTTAAGTTCAGATGCAGATGAAGAACAAGCTTGTGGCAGGAAGGATATGCTCTACAATATCATTATGAACTGAACTACAATCGTGCGGCGTACCCTATAGTCCTAGATCATTGCTTGGTCAATCACATAAATATGCAGGGATGAAACAAAACGTGGCGTATATTTGCTTAAAAAGAAGTATCATCATTGTTGACAACGAAGCATGGCCTAGTTAAGATGTTTCACCCGTAACTGATAGGTCACAGGTTCGAATCATCACGGGGGTAAGTAGGGAACCACTATTGATCCTCTAAGTAAGAAAAAAAAGAAGTATCATCATTGTCAACTTACCAACTATAGAGAATGAGAAAGTTAGATACCCTAACTACATGGCAGAAAGCATATGTGTAGCTTTCTTCTTAACAGAGGACGTTACACCATCCCAAAATTCATGTTCAGAACTACCACTCAAGAATCAAATGAAGTAATTTAACAAAGCATCTACATCAAATTCTTAAAATTGACAAGTATGTGTCAGAAACATTCATAACTAATGTGGAAAAACATCAATTCAGATCATTGTATCTCTTCACATCAAAATTGAATGAGATACAGGAGTGGCTTCCTTGACTATGAAATACAAGTTTTGTAAGTATCTGTATGGATACAAATTATCAAGGGGGGCAAAAATGAACCTATAAACCAACAACTAATACAAAACTTCCCATATCAAGGGAAGTGGGCTTGAAAGAATCATACATGCAACATTGAAGCAACTAGAGCTGAAACTCATGGAAGAATGTTTTTGCTCCTCCATGCTTCTGGTTTCCTTAATTAACTAACTAAACCAAAATTGCATCACGACAACCTCTGTTGGGACTCAATGAGCAACGCGTTCAACATGATATGTACAGCAGCTTCATAAACAATTCCATCATAATGCATCCCATCTACTGTACATGTCCTTCCACATCTGCTACTCAAATAGCGAATATCCAATAAGAAAAGAGGTCCTCCAAAATTCCGCACTAGCTTACTTTTGTAAATCTGCTCATCATAAGCATACCACATTGCATCAGTCATCTTCGCTCTTTTCTCCTCTGTATTCAAAATCGAGTTTATCAATGTTGGCATCCTGAGCCAAAACATAAGAGGTGAGCGAACTACTACCGGCCTATCCTCAAATTCAAATTCTGGAGTAACAGGTAAAAGTGGCATCAACGAATCCTTCAACCTGCTCACTGAAACACCATAATCAGTTGCATTATTCATGTGTAACATATCCCACAACCCTGACCCAATCACAAAAACATCTGGATGGTACCTTTTCTCCCTAAATTCAACCATCAAATCCGTCAAGTTACTAACATATGGCGCCCAGATAAAATCCAACTTCATCCCGATCACGTCCACAGTGGTGCGGTAATCACTATGCCTCTTGAACAAATCCCCTCTAACCCTTTCTATCTCGTCCAATCCCATTAATAATTCTAACAAAGAAACCACCATCAACCTCGCCTGTGAATCACCAGCAACAACGACCCACGACCCGTTTAACAAATCAGAAGCATCAGATTTACTCAACTTCTGAAACTCACAATCCACTACACCCTTATTAGAATCTACCCATTTCCAAGACTTCTTTTCACTAGTACTGTCATTATTTCTAGAATCTTGATTATGAAATTCAATTTCGTGTAAAGAGGAAATGCAAGAATCACGATTTACAGAAGAAGCTACAACAGTTGGTGATGAAGGCAAAGACGATGATGATGGAATAAAAGCGGAAAAAGAAGGAAAATAAGGGGTTAGATGAACGCCTACCGCAAGAGTAATGAAAAGGGCACCGCTAAAAAACAGCATTTTGTTGCGACTCAAGTGCCAACCCGCCATTCCCATGGGTACAAAGAGTACTATACAGGCCGCCAATACTCCAAATTGGACGGCCCCTAACATCATTTCCGTGATTTCTGATGTGGGTTCTTGATAATTTTCACATTTGAAGCGGCAAAAAAAGAATCAAACTTCTGGGTTCCAATCCTTGTGCTTATTTGTCTGGGGCACTCTAGGGTTGGGATGCGTGGGGAAGGGGCAGAGGGCTGTGGATTGTGAGCTAAGGGAGCTTTCTGGGGGTGATGGAAATGCTACAACTACAGAGAGAGAGAGAGGGAGAGAGCGATAGATAGAGTCTGTGTAAATTTGGTGCTTGAAGAGGCTTTCCTTCTGGTAGCTGACAAAGATGGCCGAGGAAGGACGGCCTGAGGAGGATGATGGAGACTTGCTACTTGCGACCTTTGCTTCCGATTTTTGCTTTCATTGGCTAATGGATTTTGGGCTTTTTGCCATTTTAGGATCGATTTTTTTTTTTTTTGGGTCTAAAATTTTGTTGTTTTCTCTTTTATAGTGAAGTTTTTATTGTTATTTTTTAATCCTAATCAAATTACTGACAGAATCTGCAGACCGCACTCTGGTAGACGAACAACTATTAAATATGCCAAATTCGAGTAATGTTAAATTTTAGAAATTTTTTTTTTTGAAAATACCCTTATAGCTAGTTTGTGAGTTGAGGATAGAAAAGAAAAGAAGAGAAAGGATAAGTTATGTGAGACAAGAAAGGATAAAAAAAAAATTTGTAAGCTTCCATCAGTTTTCCTTCGCTTTCTGCCCGTTTTGGTCAGAAAATTTTTGCACTGTAGCAGCGCTTGGCTTCTCTTCAAGATCCGTTCGTTTCTTTTCTTTTCCGTCTCACTAAAATCTATCTCCCAAACGTGAAAAGTTCACATTTCCCTTCCTTTCTTTTCTATTCCTTTGAAATCTGAACTCTCAAACTAGCTATTAGAGATGAAGAGAGAACCAAGGGTGATAAAAAATGTTAGAATCAAATAATTAGTTGCACTATTTGTAAAAGAAAAATAGTGTTATTAAGACCTCACATAGTTAGAATCAAAAAATTTTAGTTGCATTAGTAGAACGTGTATAATGAAATCTCCAGCAGTGAAGTTTGTTTCTACATGTTTTCCGCTTCTATTCAAAGTACGGGAGGTGTAAGTAAATATTTTTAAACTACAAGGGGTGCATTTAAGAAAACACTTCATCACAAGAAGTGGATGAAGAATTTGCACCATATTACATGACACACCACTCAATAAGTGCTAGTAGTATTAGTATGTACATTCCCTTTTTCCCTAAGATTTTAAACATACCTCGAGGCTTGTCCTAGTTAATTGATTTTCTTGTTGCAAGATTGTGTTAAAAAATAACAAATGTAGCAAGTACTAGGGAGAAAGGATGTCTATGGAAAATAAAGATATATGTCAATATAAATTGATTTAATGGATAAGAACGGATCGTGTTTTCGAAAATGGGATCGTGTGCTTGAATTAACTGTTGACATGAAAACAATATTGATGGGTGATTTGTAAGAAATTTTATAAGCACATGTAGTTTTGGGACATGCTCTCGCATATTCGTTTGTTTGAATCCCATCGTCGACAGGTGATTTATAAGAATTTTTATAAGCGGCCTAAGCGCGATCGATAGTCTCAAGAGACGTGTCCTCATGTGTTTAAATATCACCGCCATATTCTCATGTGTTTGAATCCCATCACCAGTGCCTGTGTGTGAAATGCTGTACGGTCCGTTTTAATGAGCAATATATAAGAGCCGCTGTACACCTAAAATACGGGGGGCATGCCCTTACCGGTGGTCCTAAAAAAATAAGGATCCACTGTGCGAACTTAGAAACGTGGGATGAGACTCGACTCCTTGACTTAGTCCGAGTCTTTGATTATTTGTGTTTGACAACTTTGGGGTTTAACCCGGACATCACGAAACTGATTGAAGAGCAGCTGGTTTAAGCGCCCCCCCCCTGAGGCTCGACAGAAAAAAGAGAGAGAGGTCAGAGGAGTAATTGTGGAAGAAAAAGAAGAAGGAAGAAGAAGAATTGAGCGGTGAATCAGTCAATGGGAAGTAAAACAGCAACGGAAGCCCAGAAATACGTATGGGAAGGAGCCATCCCTCTTCAAATCCATCTTCACGAATCTGAAGTCACCACTCTTCCTTCCCCTTCCCCTGCCCTGGTACCTTTCCCCATTTATTGCAATTTTTATATTTTCCCTTCTTTTTTGATCTTTTCTATATTTTGTTGAGTGTTTTTTCTTTCCTTGCTTTTTCGGGGTTATGAGTGTCTCCTAGACTTTTCTTTTTTATAGACTGTAATACTACAAGAATATTCTTGATTGATCTCTTAATTAGTATTGATCGTTGTATTGAGCTTAATGGCAACCTGGTATTGATGGGTTTTCACTGCGCTAAAGCGTGCCATTGATGACTAGCATGTAGAATAGCTACTGTGTATATTCCAGCAACTAGAATGTAAAGAGTTTTAGAATATTCTTATCTGATAAATGCTTTGATCTGCGATTATGCCCAACTGGATTTCTTAGGGATGCTTTTCTAAAGGAAGAATTTTTGGATACTAAAATGAAGGGATGATATTTTTATCAGTGCTAGGAACAAGTTTTAAGCTTTCATTGGACCGTAGCGGATGTAAGATAGTATCTACTAAGCTTGTAGCTTGCATGAGTGGCTAATACTCTTAGTGTGAGTGTAAATGTGACAATATACTCAGACATTCTCCGTAGTGTGAACTCTTAGCTGGGCGGCAGCTACAGTAATTTGACGCACTGGGAACAAGCTGCAGCAGTTTGATAGGAGACTCTTACCTCGGACCATGTTTTTAGACTTTTCCCTTGTCTCTTCCTTGAGATTTGTCAAGACAATGTCTTTTGTGCTGAACTCTTAAGGGAGTGATGTTTGTGTATTCACAGTTTGTGTATGAAGGACCCCTGATGAAATTTTATTCATTGCTAATCATAAATATAGTTGGCTGCCAAACTCCTTGCAACCCCACTTCTTCTTTAAAAGAATAATACTTCCTGTTATTAGTCTTTGACTTTAAAATTCTGCATGGCTTGCCGAAGATGAGAACTACGATGGCTCTAATTTTGATGTTTCTGTGCCAATTCAAGAGTTTGTTCTGGGTAACACCAATTACTTGAACAGTGGAGTATTTCGCTTGGAGATGATAATGAGATTTGGTTAGATGTAGCCAATCTTATAAGACTTCTGCTTAATTTCTTTTACTGCATCCCAGTAGCATTTGCCGTTTTGGTTTGAGAATCCTGCTCAGGCGTAGCACCTATTAGTAAACCTTTGGCTTTGTAAGATGATTTTGTTTTCCTGATGAAGTAACAGATCCAGTTTCTCTGTTTCAGATTTTGGCTCCTCGCATAGGATATCTGCCTCTCTTGGTGCCACAAATTAAACCTTTCTTCAGCAGTACGCTTCCTCCTGGTTCTGATACTGTCTGGTTTGAGTACCAAGGATTGCCTCTCAAATGGTATAATGTGCTTTACATGAACAAGTTTTAGTAGATGGCTTCATTTCTAGTAGCATGGATAATATTATCATAATTGTATTCTTTTGAAACATCAGTCAATGTAAATATGCTGATTTGCAAGTAACATGTACCATACCACGAGTAAGTCACTTGATAAAAAATTATACTTATTGGCCTTGAAGGATATATATAAAAGCGTGCTTCTTTCATTGCTTTATTTGGCACTTTGTGTCACCTCTCAATAGCATACCTAATATTACAGTTTATTACCATTTTCTCTTTCCATAAATTATACTTGCATGCTACTTAACCTATTGGGCTATGGTCTACACTACCTGTTAGACCATGGTGATGAGTAGGAGACTCTGGAATTGATGCCTATCCATGGTGATGCATTCTGTTTCCTGCAGTATGTTGCACAATCGGGGTGGTGCGTAAGAAATTCAGAATGAAGAAGAATAAAAAAATCTAGTAAATGAGGAATATTTTACAATTTGAACTCAATTACTGTCACTTTCTCTTGATTAAAACTTCTACCAAAGCTCTTTCACACTCGAGTGCATGGTTATGGAAAAAGAAGAAGAGTAATTTTGTTATTTACTACTGTTTTTTCTCAATTGGAAATGTTGTTTTGTATGACATAGACTATTTTTATTGTTTTATTTAAAGTTTTCTGTCCAGCACTGGACTTCTCATGTCACCATAGCGTAACTTTTGCTTATCAACATTATATTGACTAAATAATGCATATTCTTGGTAGCTGTTATTTGGGACGATCACTGTTTCATGCACATCGGCACAAAAACTTTTTTCTTAATTGTATAAGTTTTCTTGAAGGTATCAGCTTATCTTTCATTTCTCTTAACTGAAATTTTCATGCTTTTTTCAGGTATATTCCCACAGGAGTACTTTATGACCTTCTTTGTGCAGAACCGGAAAGGCCCTGGAATCTCACGGTATATGTTTGCCATTTGTATTTCTCTGAAATCTTATAGACGTTTATACCATTGGTTACACTTTATTTTCATACTTTGGAGTTTATTAATTTGCTTACATCAGACAGATAACTTACATATTCAATTTTATTGCCAAATAATTTTTGTGGTCAGAAGGGTTTTCTGCTCTTTTGGACTCTTCTGAAATGTCAAAGGAGAAGATTTGGCTACTTTTTGCTATGAATTAGTTTGTTACTTTATTATTGTTGCATTAAAAATACTTGTGTAAAGTTTTCAATCTTGTGCTATTATGCTATCCTTTTAAAGCATATAGCGTATGTCGTTTTTTATATGAAGAAAAGCAAGATAGTTGCATTAAAATGATAAAAATGCTGCTAGATACATCTCCTTGTTTAGCCACATAAGTTGTCGAAGTGGCTTAATATCTAATACTGCAGAATGCGTGAACGTATTCTTACCACCCATTTGGTTTGGGGGAATCGCCACTATGGAATGGGTTTTGATGTCTCAAATCTCTTACATGATGGTTGGTTGACACCTATAGGTATGACTCTATCACTATGGAAGAGCCAAAAGTGGTCAATGGCCATTACTGACCAAATTGGACACTTTCATTTGGATTCCATAATTTTAAGCATTTTATTTTTAATAAAAAAAGTAAAGGCAAAAGCACAACAGACCGCAAGCCTTCATCATTCTCTGTCTTCTCCATCTACATTTTCTTCTTTTCTCTCGTCCCTTCTTGCTCCACCCTTTATGGAGCTCTCTCTTCTCTCAATTCAACATCCTGACTATAGAATATGGGTGCTGCCATGGTGGGACTTTTTTTCTTTGTGATTTAAACTCGAATTTTGGTAGATTCAGAGAATTTGGTAACCAGGTAGTGTTGCCATGCATGGATTCTGTTCTTGATTTATTTGGAAGAGCCGTGAATCTGCCATGAGTTGGAGGTGGTTTTGAACCATTTTTGTTGGGTATTTGTTGATTTTGTTGAAACATCAAATCAAAGGGGAAAATTGGATGGAGATCTGGAGGTTATGGAGATTTGAGGTAGAGCAGTTGATGTTGTGGAAATTAGTCCATCACAAGCATTTGATGAAGGGCTGATGACTAGCGGGACTATAACTGAAGGTCTCAACAGAGAACAGAGCCATAGAGGCGATAACCACCCCCCCCCCCCCCCCCCAAAAAAAAAAAAAAAACCCAAAAAGGAAAACCTTAAATATGCTGATTCCTATACCCGATACAAATACTCCCAAACATCAGTTTTCAGCAAAAGGAATCCCACGTAAATCCATTGTTATTGAGGGGTCATAGTTGTTGCCATTGCCTAATGTGACCAAACGGGTAAGTAATTTTGTTGGGTTGTCAAATAACAACTTGGGGTCAGCTTGGCATGTTGCAATTGCAGAAAGATTTAAGCTACTTACTTATTCTGTAGAATTTGGTTTTGCAATAATTTTCCTTATGCTGTTGCAGGTACATTTTAGAGGATATCCAGGAAATATTCTAACTCCATGTGAAGGTGAAGATAGTGTAAAATGGAGCTTTATTAATTCATTGAAAGAGGTTAGGTATAGTATCTCTTTAGCTGTTTCTATGATGTTCATATTTTTCCTAGAGAATTTAATAGAAAATTTGTCATTCTAGCTTTCAGTTGGTTTACATATTATTCATCCTTTTTTCTTTCATTTGATCATGGATTGTTTATTGTCTTTGTTTTGTTATTGTGGAGCCACACAATTTTCCTCTTCATATAGGTTGAACCACATTTCCTTCCATGGCTATATTTGCAGTTACATACCTTCTTTGTTCAGTTTCATTAAATGTACTTTAGTAATTCTGGTGGATTGAACATGATGTCAACTTCCATAACATTGTCGCATTTAATGTAGTAGAAAAATTGGAAATTTGATGAATAGAATGGAAAATGTGGTCCTCTATCCACAAAAATAGGAAATGAATGGGCATGACAGCAAAAAATTATATTTGTGCCTTACATCCAAGTAATAGTAGAACAAAATAATTTCAATTAGATTTCCTCTAATATTTAATTAATGATTGTCTGGCACTTCTGGAATGAACTTGGAGATATCCTCCAAAACACACAAGAATGCCAGAAAAAAAGGAAGATATCTGCATTGGATAAAAATGTATTCTGGAACCTAAGTTAGTCTGGTTAGTATACTTCTTAATTTCTTATTGCTTTCCAAATGATTTTTTATTTTCACAACAACTCTTTAAGTTTCAAGCATTTTGTGCCAACCTAAATCTAGAGGGTTCCTGAATCTTCTGCAGGCAGCGTACATAGTCAATGGTAACTGCAAAAATGTGATGAATATGTCACAATCTGATCAGTCAGAACTTTGGCGCTCTGTCCTTAATGGTATTGTACCACACCATTAGCTTTCTTGCTTCTGAGTTCTTATTTCACACCTTTGCATTCTGTTTTAACATGATTACACTGTACTTGATAACAATGTGGAGCAAAAGCACAGGTCAGGATGAGGATCGTGATTTTAATAATTTTTTTCCTTTTTCTTGGGCGCCCACAAAGGTGGGTGGGAGGTGGCACATATCTAATCTGGTTGCATACCTGAATCACGTGAAATTACCCAGTGCTTTTTTGCTTTTCCCTTCCCTTTGAGGTTGACTGAGACTTCTTTCACGAGATATATGTTAGGAATGTTAGGCCTTGAAATTTACAAATTGATCTTCATGAAAGCCAATGGGACGGAAAAGATTCAAAGCTTAAATTGGCGCAAGATAACATGTAATATTGAAATTCGGATCTGTTGGTTACTTTCAGATGATTATTATAGATTCTGAGTGTCCTCTTTTGAATTGTCCATTGTACGGTTGATTATTCACTATTGACGTTGGAGTGGAAGTTGATTATTTCCATTCCTTTTCATTGCTTTGTTTTCAAATGTTTTGTTGTAGGGTTGCATGATAGTTGTATTGTGTATAAGATTTAAACTGTTATATCTGTCTTATCTTTCTGGAGTTTTAGATGCTAGTGTTATGGCATCGTGACACGAAAGTGGCCCGATTATCTTAAAATTATAAGTTTCTTGTAGTTATCCTATTTGTTTTGCTTTATATACTAAATCAGTTGGATTTCCTTTATGTTAGGCATAAATATCAGTAGATAGATAGATATCATTTCTTTTACAGCTTTTAATTGAAAAGGAACTAATACTTTGGCTGTTGTAGAAGAAGTGCAAGAGCTTTATTCTGATATTTTTACGTGTCTTATTTAGATCTTAGGATAATGAAAAATCACTAGCTACTTGATGAAGTGGGAACTACTCTACTTCTGAACTTGTTAATTTGTTAAATTACATTTTCTTCTGAAAAGAATCTGATTCCATCAATAAATCATGGTCAGGTAACTTGGAAGCCTATATCCGGGTTTCATCAAAGCTGAAACTTGGCTTAGGTGGAGATGACTTTTCAATAAAGTTGAACACATCCTCTTTAAAATATCGGCAAAGTGCTGCTGATGCAGAAGCTAGTGCAACAATTAAAGCAGGTGAGAAGATTTGAGCATGTTCAGATTGGGTATACATGACATGTATGTAATCAAAATAGTGCATGGCATTTCCCTGCCTCCCTTAGTTTTTCAGATATTTCATTTCACACGCTTTAGCTTGTATTTATAGATCACCATACTATGCTTTTCTTCAGAACTTGCTGGTAATCTAGATGGACATATGCTAATTTTTTCAATTTCAGGTTTCACCATTAGGTTTGGTTAGTTGATGTTTGCTATGTCTAAGTGCTAGCTTCTCCTGTGATGCCATTTATCTGAAATCAGGCTGGTATGGGGTCCCTATTGCAACTGATAAAATAGAGGAACAAAAACATGCTTCATTCTGGTTTGAGATATGGTCCTTTACTTGATTTGCAGGGAGGAGGATAGAAAGTAACTCATATCTGTTTTTACACATTTTTTGGTCATTTGCATCCTTCACCTTCAATTTTGTGCTCTGGCAGGTAGAATTCCTATTAGGTTGTATGTTCGACGTGTCAATGAAGATTTTGATGATGTGGAAGACGCACCTCTGGTTGATAATTGGGATAAAGTGTCTTATATAAACCACCCGGTTGAGATTCATGACAATGGTAATAAGAATTCTTGCTTTAACATCAAAGATATTCATTCCTAGGTCTACTCAAAGCTGGCAAGTGAGCTCTTAACTTCATCTTGCAAATCATTACCCATGGATACCTTTAAACCTTCTAACACTGCCCATGGATGGTATGGTTTTAGAGAGAACTCTAGAAGGTTATAACTTGGGTAATTGGAGGTTAGTTTGTTCAATCTGTCATGATTCCTTTGTCTTGATTTTGGGGCTGAACATGCATGCAAGTTTTCCATAAGAAACTTTTGCTTTTGATGTCTTTCATCTTGTGATTTTGATTCCTGAAAATTGTGATGTGGTAAATTAAGTCTTAAGATTAAGCATAAACTAGTTTTCCATGCCTGATTTTCCCTGTTAACAGCTTAGTTTTGGCTGTTGCTACTTGCTCAACATCCTTCAGGCAAATAACTTAAAAGAATTGGTTAATAAGCCAGTATGCTGTTCTGGCAATGCTATGGAGTAGCCATATTATATTGCTCAAAACACCATTGATGGCTATTGCTAATACAAGGATAGTGGTTGCCTATATTTTTTTTAGGTGGCGGAGGTGGACAGTCTTAGTTGCAGCGCTCCAGAATATGTTCACTATAGTCTATAAGGACCACACTAACAAAATTATGCCTAGCCACATCATGTTCAAACATCCCTGTATTCAACATCCCTTCCATTTTGAGTCATATGTAACAATGAGAAACTTAGCACACAAACTATAATATATTAGTAATTAATTACCCGTTAAACTAGGAGGACATGTTGTCTATTCAAAATTGTTCCTTCTTGTTCATTATTATGATAACAACTTTGGTCATGGCAAATAAGCACTTGCTATGTACATCTGTGACTGCAGGGAAATGCTTCACATTGGGCGATGCTGTCAAAGCCCTTCTTCCAGAGCTTTTTCCTGACAAATCTTTGCCTAATGATAGCATGTCTTTGCCTCAAGTGGAGGATGGAGAGGGATCAGCATTAGAAGAGGCAAGCGACACAGGCAGTGCAAGAAGTCCAGAAGATACAGGAGAATTAGTGCGTGAATGTCAGGATTCCTGCTCTCTATCAGAGACGGCTGATGTAAAGCTCATTCGCATTCAAGGAATTGAACCAAAGTTGGAGATTCCCTTTGCATGGGTGGTAAACAACTTGATGAATCCTGAGCACTTCCTTCATATTAGTGTATATGTCAGAGTTCAAGAACCAATTACCGTATGATATGGCATGTCTCTCTTCATACCCTACCCAAGTCTCCCCGTTGTATTTTTTCTCTCACATTTTTGCAAGCGTAATTCTTTTGTTTGGCTGTACAGTGTACAGAACAGTTAAAAATGTGAATGGATTGGTTCTTTGCCGATTATTGGTCATATACAACTTCATCAGTTGCATTATCGCTTGTGAAATTTCAGCAGTGCTTTGATGGTTTAAGCTCTTCCCCTAAGTTGATTGCCTCTTCTAATTGTCAGTATATCTTTTGCGGTATAATTTGATGTTAACAGCTGCTGTCCCTATCTTCTTGGGGACATGCGTCACATGAACTGCTCTCATTTAGGACCTAAACTGCAGCTGTCTTGCTAATCTTGCGGTTAACTTCTACTGCACACGGCTAGATGCCGAAAGCCACTAGGCTACACTTTTCATCTGAGATATCTGACCAAGCAAAGCATAACCACATAGAAACTGCGAATGTTCTCATTGGTTTGCCCTCATAAAATTTTCCAATGTTGTATGGCTTTTTCCACATTGCAAAGTTATGCTGGGATACTTTCTATGTTTCAAGGTGGAGAAGAGTTACGTCCAAGATGGGGAGAAAATGGCTGAGAAATTGAGGGCAGTGTTGTGGGGTTCTAACTGAGAAAGAAATTATTGACAGAAAGCAAATGGCCTTGTAATATCTGTTGTCATCTCAACGGGATGAAGCTCGTAATGGCAGCCAGTGTTTGTTCTCTTTTGGGGTGATCATCTTCTGTATATTGTACCCCAAACGGCTCCCCTCCCCGCCAAATAAAAAAGGGAAAACCCGGAAAATGAAGGTTGCACCATGAACAGAAATCCAAAAAATTTCAACCTAATAACCATAATCTCATGACGGAAATCACCAGTTCATTCAGCAAGAGGATCACAAAGTAAATTTATTGCTTAATTGTTTTCTTTCACGAGGTTGCCGGCAGCACATAAAACCATCTTTCTAAGTTGTATATATTAAAGCACCCCAAGACAAATTAACCCTGGATGGACGAGCCTAACAAGGCTCTTTTGGATGTGCTTAGCAACAATATTTGCATAGAATTCAACATCTATATTAGATAATTTTTTTATATAAAGAGAGATTCATGGCAGTGGAAATCATCATTACAGCTAGAAATCAAAGCAGAGCAAGTTTTTGAGGAGAAAAAAAAGATGGCAAAGGAAGACGTTCTTCTTCTTGATTTCTGGGTGAGTCCCTTTTGCAGTAGGGTGAAGATTGCATTGGCTGAGAAAGGTGTTGCTTATCAACAGAGAGGAGAAGACATATTTGGAGGCAAAAGCGAATTGCTCCTAAAATCAAACCCAATTTATCAGAAAGTTCCTGTGCTGTTGCACGATGGGAAACCAATGTGTGAGTCCACCAATATTGTGCACTACATTGACGAGACTTGGCCTTCCCCTCCACTGTTGCCTGCTTCTGCTTATGACCGAGCCAGGGCTCGATTCTGGGCTGACTTTATTGACAAGAAGGTGGGATTTGGCAGCAATCTTCTTTCCCTCCTTTTGCTTTCTATAAATTACTATAACTGACATGAAGTTTCAAGTTTTCGTTTCCTCTGGTATTATCAATTATGTTGCAGTTTAAAAAACTGAAAGGTTAATTTGAAGTAAAATTTCTTTAAACGAGCAGCAATGCAGTCCAAATTAGGCTTAAGAAGAAATAAAATCAACTCATTTAGAATATCCGGTTGCTAATTCTTAACTAAAGATTCATTAGCGTAAACAATGAGGTTTGTTAACTTAGAAACTCAATGGTTAATAGACGATTTACAACTTAAGATGGATTATATATGTTGCATTTCCCATATTCTAAGCCAACTTTTCAAATGCAGTCACCAATGCTTAGACAATCGCCATATTTGCATTACACAAGCCGACAGCACATTCTTTTCTTTTTTTCTTTTAGACACAGGGGGTATCCGGGCTTCGGGTAAGCCGGACCCAACTAATCCCCCTGTGGTTTAAGAAGAGAGGTCCCTTCCCGTTGAATACGGGAATTCTGAGACTCGAACCCTGGTGGGAGGATGGACAACGTACTCTGAGGAGGGGGCGTGACCAACCGATCTACCCAGGTGGGGCAGTCGACAGCACATTCATTGATACAAATGTTCTCGTATTACAACTGAGTCTTTTTAATATTTAGTTTTATTTCTAAATATTTAAAAAAAAAAACCAATTTTGGCTTATATTGCAATTGAAATCGTGTTATAGTATATATATATCAATTGTTGCTAACAAATTTTGTGGTGCAGCTCTTTGATGCTGGTGGCAACATTTGGAAGACAAAAGGTGAAGATCAAGCGGCTGCAAAGAAAGAACTCATTCAAATTCTGAAGTACTTGGAGGGAGGTTTAGGGGACAAAGACTATTTCGGTGGTGATAGCTTTGGATTTGTTGACATTATAGCCATCCCCCTGACCACTTGGTTCTTTGCTTATGAGAAATTTGGGAATTTTAATGTTGAAGAAGAATGTCCCAAATTCGCAGCATGGACGAAGAGGTGTTTGGGAAGAGAAAGCGTTGCCAAAACCCTTCCTGATCCTCAACAGGTTTTTGAATTCGTCAGTATGATGAGGAAGATGCATGGCATTGAATAGAGAAATTGCATGGCATTGTTGGGATTGATCACTTTCTCCTTTTTTTTTTTTTTTTTTTATCTTTTTGTGCTTTGGATTGATCGCAAATAAAAGAAAAAGAATAAAGGACTGGAAAATGGTCCTTCTCCATATCCTTTTCTTTCATGTATTTGGTTGTTTGTGGGCAGAAAGTACGGGACGGGAGAATGAGTCCAATTAGGCCTTGGGCCCTTCCAATTCAACTTCAGGCAGCTGTACTTTGTAAACTCGGTGATTAGCTATTTCATCATCTTTTTATTTCCAAAGAAATCGGCTTTCTGATGATGCACTCTCTTTACATTGGTGGCACACACTTTCAAATTTCAATTCATATAAAAGGTGGGAATTCTTGTATCTTTTTAAGGTTTGAAATTCATATAAATGGTCTTAAAAATTGAAATGTCTCCGTCATTTTTATGAGACGAAGCTTTTTTGTTGTTTCGTAATGGCAATTAGTGTTGTCTGTTCATCAACCGTGTAATGTCTGCAAAAACCCACCTCAATCCATCCGCACCTGTGGATTGGGGCTCACAATTTTCATACCAAACAAATCAAATAAATTTGTCCTTGAGTGTATGCATATAAGTTGGAATAGAGCGTAAATAAATTACAAGTAAAGTGTAGATGATTTATAGTATGGTGTAAAAAAAAAAATGAAAAATGACCATTTTATCTTGAATAGAGAAAGACGGACCTTGTGATGCCCCGATGCTCCTCCCTTCTGATCACCAAAAAAAAAAAAAAAGCGCACCATCTTTGTAAATTCCATTTGCGTGGTGGTGCCAACTATCCAAGTTAGTTACCCCATAGAAAAGAAAAAATAATCCTGCATGCATGGACGAGCCTAGCGAGGCTCGCTTGTTTGTGCTCAGCAACACAAGTCTATCTGCATAGAATTTCACACTTACTGCAGATAACCCTTTTATATAAACAGAAACTCATGGCACTGGAAGCTCATGTCGATTTTCTTGGTTTCTGGACGAGTCCCTATTGCAATAGGTCAAATTTGTATTGGCTGAGAAAGGTGTTGCCTATGAATACGAAGAAGAAGAGATATTTGGAGGCAAAAGAGTAGTATTACTTCAAGATCAAACCCAGTTGTGCAGTACATTGCTGAGACCCCTCCATTGATGCCTTCAAAATCAAACCCAGGGCTGATTATTATTGACAAGGTGTTGGGATTTCGCCGGAACCTTCATTCTTTCCATCCTATTGCTGTAACGTATATTGCTACTATGATTTTTTGGTGAAATTTCAAGGTATTATTATTGTTTCCTTCGTGAAATATCGATCCTATGCATTCCCGATATTGCAATATATCCGTCGATGCCCAACTTGTACGTACGTATATGTATCTTAAATATGAAAACTTCTTAAATTAGGTGAGGTAATGTCGAATATGAGGAGAAATAATATTGATGCCATGGTAAGAAAAAAACTAGGCAAGAAATTTCATACTTATCAAGAGGGCAAAAAGTCCATGAGCAAACAAAATCAAGGCAGGCCCCTATCCTAAAGATTTGACAAAGCTTTTAACATATGTTCTTGGATGAGATAAACGCAGGGCCATAGGGATGGAATGACTCCTGAGTCTAACTTTCTAGCTTGTCCCCTTCCCTTTGTCAATAAGGGGAACCTATGTTTTGGGTGGGCATTTTCCAAAATCAAATCATGTGGACGTAAAGAAAGTCCAGCTGATAGACAACACACTTCAATTAATTAAGCAGGAATGGACTTCATTTTCTGATGGCCATGAAAAAAGATGACACGGGTTTGGGACAACCCTCGTGTGAACTGCCCTACATTGCTAAGATGTTAGGTGGTGGTGAGGTAATCATCTTTGATCTCTGTTCTCTAACCACAGGTCCTTGCACATGGTCCCAAATAATTTTGCTTGTCCAGCTGAATATTCATGCATGTATGTTATAGACTTAGCAATTAATAGCTAGAATCTGCTATCAAATTCAGCCACGTCTTTGAATGAGTTGAATAAGCTTGAAAGGACTCGTATGGATATCTATATATATTTATATATATATATATATATATATATATATATTCCATGATGAATTTTTTTTTTTAAAAAAAAAAAAATAGATGTGCTTTTACAAACAGAAAATCTAGACAGCTAATGACCAAATGTGACATTAATTCGACATGTTTGTTTTGACAAGTTAATGGATACTCCATTCATACAAATTCAGTGGTTCACTGACATCATCATCAGATTAATTCCGATGGACTTTGATAGGTGGGATTAATTACATGAAGTTTCAGAGGATATATTCGATTGATTGATATTGGCGACAAAATTGAAGAATTACAGTCACGTACTCCAGTAATTATCAATTGATTGATACAATTAAGATAAAAGTTCAACTCAAGAACTTCACTTGCCACTCTGCAATTTAATTTTTTCTACTCGTAATGTTCTCAATCTGCATTGATTCCAGCTGGAAATGTGTAGCTCAACCGTTAAATAGATTAAGATAACGATAATTCCGCCTGGCTCTTTCTGTTTAGATAATTCATATTTATTTTGCATGCTATAAAACTTTAGGGTAATTAAGCTGTATGGTTTAGCATTTTTTCATATGATTCTCTCCAAGTTCTAAAAGTTATATATAATTCTTCGTGATTTAGATTTGGTTTTAAGTACTAAAGTGACAGTCCTTCATATAATAATCCTAGTTGAAATGTCAAGATTATCTTTATTTAAAAATTAAGTTAACTAAATTAGTGAAGATATATAAATGGGATTAACTTTTTATATACTTGCTAACAGTGTAGTAATTTTTTTTATACTAATAGTTATGAATTTATGCCACATATGCATAATTTAAAAGTTAAATTTGAATTCATGTTATGTGTCATGATTTAAACCTGTTAGTGTATAAAAAAATATACAGTGATAGTGTACTCATATAAATTTATATCTTATGGACTATGGATAAGACTTTAGCACCCATATTATAGTATTTTTCTATATAACCCTTTTGTAGTTTTCAAATATCTATTTAATCATTGGTTACCAAATAATTTCCATATTGACATTGGGGCACCTTTAACATTTTAGTCAGCTTCTTTATGGAGGATAAGCTCCGTCGTTACGACACTTTAGTTTAAACTATAAAAGGGTCATGGATAACTTTTGTAATTGCAGTAGGGTTGGGTGAATACTGCGAAGCTATAGAAGGATAAACTATAATTAATCCAAAATTCTTTCCAAAACAATAAAAAACACAAACGCATATAATTTTTTTTTTAATCATCCCAATGGCAATGCCATTGAGGAGGGTGATGCATTCTGCGTTAGTATTGCAATGCTGCTATTTCTTTACTACTAAAAGTCAAAGTGCTGAGGATTATTTTTGCATCCTTTCTTTTGCCCCGTGGCTTGACATGAAAACCAGCATGTTTTGTTCATTTATAAACACTTCGCATTTAGTACAAAAGAAGTATTTGTAACCGAGCCATCAATAGGTCCAGAAAACTGGACATGGGGTGGGCATTAGACCCAGCAATTACTGATATGTCTACCTGCAAACTTCATCTCAGTTTGCATGCTATTTATTCATGTCCAGCTCAGGAGACAATGAACAACTGCATAGGACCTTCTTGTTGGTTGTATACTTCTTCTGATTTATGGCTCTTGCAATTCTTGAATACTCACCGATCAATGTAGCAGGTGGTCGATGTTCTGAAGTGATTTAGATTCACAAGATCCCACTATCTTCCTTCTCAATTTTACTGTCCCAAATTGAATATTGGCTACAGTTCATGTACAGGGAAATTTAACCGGAAAAATCCAAATTGTGGATGCCTTCAAAGTTTTCAAACTTGTGCAATTGATTATTCACCAATCATTCACTGCCAATATCAAGTGTTTGATAGTAGCTTTTTCTTTTTTTTTTTTTCTGAAAAATCGTTCTAGGATACCATTTGTGTGAAAAACTAACTTGAAGGAGTCCATATGTTAGTTTTTAAAAAAAAAATAACATTAAATTGGGAAAGTATCTAATTGATGCAAACAAATTTAGTTGTATGCATTTAAATAGTACCGGTGTTAATTGGGTCCTCGATATGTAAATCTTTTTTATTAAGAGCTGTAGGTATTAGTAACATTTAATATGTTCTTAGACAAATTTCCTATTAATGACTTCTTGATCTCTCTTCCTACTATTCCAACATACAAACGAGGTGGAAGTAACTGGTCTGAATGCACAAACCAGAGTTTGGATCGAATATTCCCTATTTAGTACTCGTACAGCTATCAGTTAAACACAGCAGTTCTAATTAAACAAAGAAAACAAATTGCTTCTGGCCGGGGTTTGAGACAGAGTGCTTTCTGGGGTTTGAGAATTCTCTGTCATGGAAAATGATCCCTGGACTAAAAAACTTAATGATGCGGTATCATTTTCCCCTCTATATCATTCGTACAAAGAACTGTACTACTGCCAATAATCCATTGCATCGTCAAAGCTAGCTTGCACATGCAAAATGAAAACAACTACACCGGCAATAAATTTGAAGCCTAGACCTAAGTTATGATGGCATTCATTAATATTGTCTTTACATGCATCCTAGCCATCCATACAAATAGCCCACAACTTTTTGCATCAGTTTTTTAATCGAGTTCCCTCAAGTTTTATGCATGTTTTGTACCCTGCCTATAATATATGGCTGGCTATATATATATATATATATATATATATATATATATACAAGGGCACTCTATGGACCTCCAATCCAAGTGAATAAAATATACTCCTCCTACAGCTACTTGTACTATGCATGGCGCCCTCCTGTACAATCAAGAATGTTGAGTTCAATCGGTGGATGGTAAATTTGGAAGATGGCTACCGGTGGCCATGTGAGAAGGACAAAGCTGGCCACAACTACCAAAATTGATGCTTAAACCAAAGACTGATCATGCCATAAAAGCATCAAGATTAGCAGTTGATTTTTGTCCTTGTGGAAAACCCCCAACCAACAAATGGTTAAATTAATGAACGGTCCAAGGCTCGAAGTAGGAGGGAGTGCATGGACACTCGCATTCTGGAAGTTTAATCTTCATCTTTCCATTATTAATGTAATAAACATATAATACATTTGTCCTGTGTATTTCCTTTATGTTAATTGTTAACCATGAAAGTTTATCATATTAAGGCCATTTCACCTTTCACTGTACAGCAAGCACATCTTTTTTTTTTTTTTTTTTTCGGTTTTGTTTTGTTGCCTAATTTGTGTTCTCGAGGAAAACTGAAAGCCAATGTCGGAAAAGTGAAACCTTCTCAGCTATAGGAACTATTAGAAGAAAGGCGACATAAAAGGCTCAGATGGGTCAAAATGAGAATCTATTAATTGCATGCATGAGGTGATTATCCGAGTGATTAGAAGATTGTAATCAATAGGTTTGAACTTTAAGTCAAGCGAGCGATGAGAAAGTCGGGTTGAATTGCATGGTCCTACTACGTTTTTACCTTTGCCAGAATGAAGGGTCCTACTACGTTTTTGGCTGACTTTTTGCGAACCTAACTTTGGAAGCATTTGATTTCTACTGGTACTGGTGCATACAAACAAAGCGAAAGATAATGAGGGGTTTTCGGTCATGATCCAGACTGACAACAAATTGACACTAAAGAAAGGAAGCAAGCAAAAAGGCCTGGATATTGCTAGATATTCAAGAACAAGATGTCAACAATGTTGGCAGTTTCAATGATCTTCTTCGTTATACTCACTTTTTCACTCTGCGGGGCATGATTTGCACAAAATGTACATCAATTCAATGCTAGTGCCTCATGAAGTCTAATCTAATTTGAGAAAAAGTTTAAGATGCATAATATTTTGAAGAAAAAATGAATAATAGTGATATTCGGGCTTCTAAATTAGTTCCTAGCACTTCAATTCACTCGCCGAAAAGTGCCACTAAAGAAGAATACAAGCAACTATGGCCTTGTTTAACAGCAATTTTTGCTATGTTTTTTGTGAACACATTTTCAATCATTTTTTTATCTCATATATGTTAAATCGTTACAATAATTTTACCATAAAAAATTTAGAAAAATACAATCCAAACAACAATTGAAGAGTGCGTGGGAGGCTAAAAAGAGTTGTAGTGTTTTAGCTCGCAACTTACTTCGAGAAAGTACTGAAAATTACAGCAATAAATGTGGCCAAAGACTATCCTTATTTCAAGGGAGATGAAGGGCGAGATGTACAAAATCTTGAAATCTTGTACCATAAAAGAACCTTGGTGAACAGTTTCAAACAACCTTTCAATTAGGGAGAAATAACAGTGAAAGGTCATAATCTCGGGTGATTAGATTGGATAGCCTAAAATAATATGTACTCTATGAGCATGTTCTAATGCTGAACACGTGCGGTTTAGTTGAATAACTTCCATAATAAAACAAACAAAAGACTCGGCTCCATGCCTCCATCCTCTTTCTTCTGCACAACACCCTAAGTATGGGAGCTGTCATGATGGAAGAAGAAGAATAGGATTACTACTACTGCTACTATCATTCTCTGCACTACCCAAGAAAAAAAAAGCAAAAGAAAGATTGAAAGTCGAGAAGTAGTGAAGTGAAGTGAAATGGAGGGATCCCATCACACTTTTTCGCTTCATTTCCGTCTCTTTCTCTTTTTTTTTTTTTTTTTTTTTTAACTCTTTTTAACTTCCAAACCAAGAATTTCCAGGAGTGCTACTACTAGTTGAGTCATCAAGTTCTACTGCCATAGTGATAGTGCCACTTGAAAGTTGAAAGTTTGAAACCAAGAAAAGAAGCTCTTCTCTCTCTTCTCTTGCTCTCTTTTAACTGCACTGAAATGCTCTTCTTCTGACTACAAGCTTTCACACATTCTCTTGTGTTTTAAGGTTCCCCTGAAAGGAAACCAAATCCTTTGTTCTCTGTTCCTCTTGCCCCTCTCACTCCCTCCTTCCCGTATTCTTATTGCTTCTTTCTATATTAAACATTCTTCAACTTTACATGAGTTCTCTGGGAAAATATGGGTGAAGAACATGTAGCATTGTGCCCTTCTGATAGAGCAGTTGAACAGGTTTTGCACCCCTCCTTTTCTTTCTTTGAATTCTTTAGAGTTTAATGGATTTGAAATTTGAATAATGTCTATATACCAGTTTTTTCTCTTGTTATCTGCCTCAGAATGCCTAGCCTATGACCATAGTTTATTACTACTGGAAAGAAACTTAAAAATCCAACTTGGGATCAGTGCTGTTTCGATTTATGGAGTTGCTATCAATGTTTCTGGAAATTCTGCTTGTATTTGTGTTCTACATCAGTAAAAATATTTGCTTTTCATTTTTCTGTTTTGTTTCTAGTGCTATTGAAGGTGTAATATTGAGTTTAATTGTCACCATTTGTTCTTTTCCCAGAAAATTTCTGCTAAATATTTAGTGAAATAACCCATCATTTACATGCCAAATTGCTATTTTTCTTCGACTGCATGTTTAGTATTCTTTAATCTTATTCAACGAAGTTGGAGGTCTTCAAATTGCTGAAATGACATCTATAAGAAATTTAGAAATTAAAGTTAAGACATAAAAACTTGGTTTGTGCCTTACCCAACTTTCTGCTAGTTGTTGAATGTTATTGATTTGCACCATATTGCGCTTTAAGATTTTTCTGCTCATTTGACCGCTGGTAATGAATGTCCAAGTGACCTTTGCTTTTCTCTACCCTTTTTCCTTCCTTTCTGTTCATGTTATGATTACAGCTAAATTATCGTCTCAGTTTGTGGAAATTTGCTAGAGCAATTGGTTGATCTCAACTTCCTCTGTATTTGATCCATCCAAGAATTGTGCATTTGTGTGCAGAAGACAAATTCTTTTTCTAAGCTACTTTCTTTGGGATGTATAGTTTGAACTTCATAAACTTAGCATTATTGCTTAGCTTAGGGCCTTAGGCTTCATAATTGTTGCACTAATCCTAAGCCAAATGCAGGCAATTGTTGCGTTGAAGAAGGGTGCACACCTTCTGAAGTATGGCAGAAGAGGGAAGCCCAAATTCTGCCCCTTTAGGCTTTCCATGGTAAGCTTAAAAAGACCTAACATGATATTGTGTTGTGAGACTCCACTGTGCAAAAGCTTGTAGTTCATCTTGTGGATAGTAATAGAAAGTCTCATTCAGGGATGAGTGGATGAATTCAGCTTATCAGAATATTGTCTGTTGTGTTCCTTGAAAGTTCCTACTTTGGGTAGGGGATGAAGCTCCAAAAGGCATAATTGCAGTAATCTTAAATTTATACCAGCTAGCTGGCATCTACTGGTCTTCCTAAGGTTTTTGTGTCTGTCAATAAACAGCATTCCACTTAATAATTTTTGAGAAAAACAGAAAGCAGAATGATATCTTTTGATTTTAGGCCTTCAAGTTTGATATCGAGTAAATAAAAATGGCTGGAACATGTTACTGTGGAAAGCAACTGTAAGTGTCAACTGAAACTTGAAATGAACATTATTTAATCATTTAAATTATTTGTTATGCAGATTACCTTTTGCGACTTTTATTAGATAAACTGGGAGAAATCTCAGGCATGTTGCTATCTAAGAAGAAGTCCCCATATTTTTGTGCACCCTTATTTATTCACTTCCTATTTGCCCAAAAGTTTTGTTGCACTCTACCTCTTAGCCTAATTGAATTGACTTGATAACAGCTCAATCAAGTTGACCAGTCTTTCAGGTGTTTTTCTTTTTTTAATTGTTGCTCCTTGTTTAATTTTTCTTGACCTGAAAATCAATATTTTTGTAAGTCTGAAAGATGGTTTTGATTTCAGGATGAGAAATCTTTGATTTGGTATTCTGGTGAGATGGAAAAACAACTGAAATTAAGCTCGGTTACGAACATCATTCGCGGTCAAAATACTGTGAGTAGAATGAACTGTCTCTTTTGGGATTTTTTTTTCCATTTTGTGATATAGACGCCCTGTTAATCTATGATGCTGAATTTCAGAAACAAATGAAACCAGAAAGAGAAAGTCAAAGTTTTGCACTTATCTATGCGAATGGTGAACGCTCTCTTGATCTGGTAGTGGATTTATTTGTATAAATTTTGCATTCCTCGATCATATTGTCCTTACTAATGTGTATGCTTATTCTCTCTTTTTCATGCAGATCTGCAAGGACAAAGCACAGGCTGATTCTTGGTTTTTAGGCTTGAAATCTATAATATCCAGGAGTCACCATCGTAGATTGTTTGGCACATTGAAAAACCAGAGATGGGCTCAAAGTTGTGTCAATAGTCCAGCTAGTTACATGCGGAGGAAGCAAATTCTTGGAATCACAGAAGAGACAGCTAAATCATCTCAGGTTCTTATTACCTTTCTTTACCTGGTTATTAAAACAAGAAGCTGAACCGAAGAAGAGGTCTTCTTTTTAGGATTTTCTCAGAACGTCTTCATTTCTTGTTTTGGTGTATCTGTTTTGTTTGTCATTCCTTAAGCAGAATAAGGTTGCAACATGCTGGATAAAATTAAAGGGTGTACTAATTATGAAGTTGTACTTGGCTCAAAAAGAGGAGAAGTTTTACTTGGATTAATTTCAAATAGCAACATTGAATAATTGGATTTAAGACCTTGAAGACAGTAAGATTAGAAAATGATTAACGTCTGAAAGATAATTTCATACTAATATGAAATGTGAGTAATACTTCAATTGGAGACAAACAGCATCTTGATGGTAAATGCAGTCAAGTGATAGTTCCAGTTGATTGTCCACTATTGCAGCTGTTTATAACTGATGTTACAGATAACTTGGCTTAGATGCATATCTGTAAAAACATCATATATGTTTCATTTCAAATAACCAAACAACTTTGACCTGGTAGTATGTGCACTCAACTCAAAGAATCCTATCAAGCTAATAGTGGACATTATGATAAATTTTAGTTCGTTTTTGTTGGAAGGTTCACGGGCATTTGTGTTTCCCAGAGAAAAGTCATTCCCAATTTTTTGGTTTTCTTACTTGTCTTCCTTGGAATCTAGTTGATGCCTGGTTCTTTTCGGATTCTAGTTTACTCCTTGTCTTCCTATGCTCATCAGATTCTAAGTCATTGAGAACTTATTTAGCTTTACTGATGTGAAGTTTCAAAGCATAGATGGGAGTCCTGCACAATCATTTTCAGAGAGGTGTTTTTCGGATGGGTTATCATGTTCTTCTGATAGCTTTTATTCGGAGTCAAGTCTATCAAGTACCCAAAATTCCGTGGATAACTTTAACACAAGTTCTCCATGTCTTGGTCCTGATGATCTAAATAAGAAAGAAGCAGTTTGTGCCAATACAAGAACCCACGTTCACAGCCTTAGTCAGCTTGGGAGACCTCCTCGTAATTTTACTCAATTAGGAATGGATGTCTTAAGAGATCTTCTGATTTGGGGAGGAGGAGTAGAAGGAGGATGTTTTGCTGGCGGTGAAGAGCAATGTGATGCATTAATACCCAAAGTGCTGGATTCGACCATGATGCTTGATGTGCAATCAGTGTCTTTAGGGGGGAAACATGCTGCCTTAGTCACCAAACAAGGGGAAGTCTTCTGTTGGGGTGAAGGAAAGAGGGGAAGGCTTGGTCACAAACTTGATATGGATTCTGAATGTCCAAAAATTGTTGACTCCCTTAGCGGGGTTTTTGTAAAATCTGTTACATGTGGTGAATATCAGACCTGTGCTCTTGCAGATTCTGGTGAGTTGTACACGTGGGGTGATGGTGGTTGTAGTGCCGATTCAGCAGGTGGAGATACAAAGCAAAGCCATTGGCTGCCAAACAGACTTTGTGGGTTGCAGGATGGTGTTTCGATAGCCAATGTTGCTTGTGGAGCATGGCATACAGCTATTGTATCTGCAAATGGGCAATTATTTACTTTTGGTGATGGAACATTTGGAGTACTTGGTCATGGAAATGTCCAAAGCATTTCACGTCCTAAAGAAGTCGAGTCACTTGTTGGGCTATGGGTAAAATCTGTTGCATGTGGTCCATGGCACACAGCTGCAATAGTGGAAGTTGTGACAGATTGTTTTAAAATCAAGCGTAAAGGAGGGAAGTTATTTACTTGGGGAGACGGGGATAAAGGAAAGCTTGGTCATTCGGATCAAGAGAGGAAGCTTTTACCAACATGTGTCACAGAACTTGTTGATCAAGATTTTGTTCAAGTTGCGTGTGGAAGAGTGTTGACTGCTGGACTGACTAATATGGGTAAGATATATTCAATGGGGAGTGCAGAGCATGGGCAACTGGGAAATCCTCATGCCAGGGATAAATCAATAACAATTGTACAAGGGAAGCTAAAAGATGAGTATGTTAAAGAGATCTCTGTAGGTTCTAGTCACATTGCTGCCTTAACCTCAAGGGGCAACGTTTTCACATGGGGAAAAGGTGCAAATGGACAATTGGGACTGGGTGATAGAAGGGATAGAAACTCTCCAACTTTAGTAGAAGCCCTCAGGGACAGGCAGGTAGAACATATTACCTGTGGATCAAGCTCTACAGCTGCTATTTGTTTGCACAAATCTGTTGCTACAACTGATCAATCAGCTTGCAAAGGATGTGGGACAGCTTTTGGATTTACAAGGAAGAAGCAAAACTGCTACAATTGTGGGCTTTTGTTCTGCCGTGCATGCTGCAGCAAGAAAGCTAGTAATGCATCTTTAGCACCTAGCAAAGTTAAGTCATTTCGCGTGTGTGATCCATGCTTTAAAAAGTTGCAAAAAATAGCTGATTCTGATGGACAGTATAAGCTTGATTCTCAGAGCCCAAGACTATTATTAACATCACTGAAGGCTATGTCTGATGAAAAGGAATACAGAGGAGACGGAAGTGGTGCATGGAGTAGAATGAAATTGACAACAAATTACTCTGAAGAGAAGGTTCAAGGGGACAAACAGCAGCCCTTGGACTCCACTTCATCTTCATTGGGTGGATTGCACAGGTGGGGGCAGGTTCCTTGCCCTCGAGCTTTTAGAATAAACTCTGGAGACCAAAGAATTCCCCATCTGTCTTCCCTTTCACCTTTGAGGACTCAATTAGCTTCCTCTTCTCCAGCTAACTTCCAAGCACTTCCTTTGGTTGTGAAATCTGCATCTTTTGCTGCTATGAATCAAGAGAAGGACGCTTTGCAATCAGATGAATTCCTTGAAGAAATACGGAAGCTAAGGATTCAAGTATATTCTTGCCCCTTCTCTTTGAGATCAAATTTCTGCAGCTTATACTTGCCTTTTAACAGTATTTCGTGGAGGTATTAACTGTCTGTCTGTGTCCCTCTCTCTCACTCTCACAAATTCACACACAACACAAAACAAACAGTCCAACAATAATTGATCAGTACCATAGCTTATGCTGAAAGCGAAACAGTAGTTTTGTAGGCTTAGAAGGAAATTTGTTGCCTGGAGGGAAGGGTTGTGAGGATGGGGGAGGCATGTGTGGTGAAAATGGACAAGTCTCCCTATTATGTGGCTTAGAAACAGTTTTACCTTTTTGATGATCACCTTGTCCTAGCTTCCTCTTAAAAAGAAGATTTTGGCTTAATTAGCTATATGCAAGTGTATTAAACATGGAAGTGGAAACCCTGAGGTTTGGTAATTGTGGAGGATTTGTAAGACTTTGTTTGGGTCAAGCAAAGGACTTGTGAAAGGATGTAGCTAGGGGACTTAATGACCAAGAGAGCCTTTCTGCATAGCTTGTTTGACATAATGAGGAACTCACGAATTTGAACGGGAAAGTGTGTCATACAAAAGATCTAGCTATGCAATGCATATTTCTTTCATCTACTTTGAAACTGATGAAAGATGTTCAAAGCATATACCTCATGCTTTTTGTACTAAAGTATTGCTGAAGTGGTAAGAGTTTTGTAGTCTCCCAAGTTTGCTACTTTGATGAACTAGTAAACCATTGAAATGAAGTTCTTGATGTCGTTATATTCAAATTGTCTCTTCTACACTAGGTTTTGGGAAGTGTGATATAGTCTCTTACTTCACTAGCGAACCATTGAAACAAATTTCGTCACGTCGTTGTATTCTGTTGTGTCTCTTCTACACTAGGTTAGTAATTCAGTGGAGTTTTGTTTCACTGACAATTTTGTGTGTGAATTATTTTGAAAATTAATTTTTCAATGCTTAGCCTTTCATGCAAACAAAAAGGTTCTCACTTGTACTTCCACTGTCTTCGTTTTTTGAAAGTCTGAGAGTCTTAAAAAGCTATGCCAAAAAAGAGATGAGGAAATTCAAGAATGTCGACGAAAACTTGAGGAAGTGTGGGCACTTGCAAAGGAGGAAGCTGCCAAGAGTAAAGCAGCAAAGGAAGTTATAAAAGCTCTTACATCAAGGGTAATTTTATCTGAATTCATCAGATTGAAGTAGACTGTCCCTGCATCGCATCCATTATTTTGAACATCATTTGCTAGTGGTGAAAATTTTTTTACCAGCTTAATGCTGAATTTAAAATATTAATTTTGACTTCAATGTTACATAACACTGGATTTATTTCTTACTTGAGAAAAGTTTCACAGGATATCTTGTGTTCTTTATTGCAGCTTCAAACAATGTCAGAGAAACTCTCTGCTGAAAGGGATCTTAAAGATCAAGGTAGTGTGGAGAAATTCACATCCATATCGTCCTCTCAAGTTGTTACTACATGTGAGCCTCCTGAAGTATGTCGAATGGAAGACAGAAGAGTGGATAGTGTATGCAATTCTCCAATGCTTTTTTCCAACACATTGAAGTATCTCCGAGATAAACACCGTAATGGAGATGCTGCATCAGTAGAGAAATCCTGTGCAGAAAAAGTAGATACTGAACAACTTGGAATAAAGTCCTTGAAGCTCGAATGGGTAGAACAGTATCAACCTGGCATCTACATCACACTCACAGCACTGCCAAATGGACAGAAGGCCCTCAGGCGAGTTAGATTCAGGTAACCATTTCTTCTTGGCGGTAAAACTTTATGGTTATGCATGCAAGATTTGCTGTCAAAACAGCCTTGGAGCATAGAGATAGTTTGCATATTATAGGAGCATAAATTAAAAAATATATATTAAATTGCGTCACCACTACCATTCAGGTCAGCTTCTCATTATGAATTCTGGGTAGCATTCTGCGTTCACTCCGATAACCTTGATCCAGAACAAGAGAGGAGTGAACTTTGAGCAGCTAATATAGGATTATTACAATACCTTAATTTGTTTAGTTTGTCTTGATTACGATAGGTATAATATGTGCCAGCTCTTATTTTTATTGGCATGGGATTTTGCAGTCGGAAAAAGTTTTCCGAGAGAGAGGCAGAAAGATGGTGGGATGAGAATCAACTGTTAGTGTATCAAAAATTTGAGATTGAGGAATATACAAGTTCAAATCAAGGTATGATGGTGTTATGAGGTTTCCTTTGGCTTCACAGCATCTTCTACTCTTAGTGATGCATCGTTCAAATAGCTTTTTCATGTTACCAAATGCAAAAGGCTATTAGTAATTACATTTGCCTGAAAATTTTGTCTTCTGGCTTTTGCTGCCACAAAAGTTTTTCATCCATGTTGTCATCTTTTGTATCAATTTGATTCTCACAGTTTACTCTTGATGGTGGGTTTTGAAACTTACTTTTTGTTTCTGGAGGGATTCTTTGCCACCTGAGTCTAACAATTGTGTATCCTTTCAATGTCCTGCTGCCCAATCTATTAATCTGTGACTGTGTTTGATAGGCAGGTGTTTCTGAAACATGTACGAAAAGTGTGGGATAGGATAATGAAGATTAATGCTATTTTAAATTTGTATACATTAAGATAGCTTTTCTTACCCCAGGCAATTTTATTCAGTTGATTTTCGCCATTTTTACGTATTCTTGTTACCATATGAATTTTGTTTTCCATCTGGGTTCGTAGCCAAAAAAAAAAAAAAAAAAAAAGATCCTGTGCCATGCTTGATCCTGACCAGAAGAATGCTTTTGGAAAGTAATAAAGATTCTTATTGTAATTTGCCCATCTCAGTATATTTTTCATTTCAAAATCATTCTAAAAAATTATTAGAAGAAAACCAGTTGAATTTTTAATGAGGGATTTATCTAAAAGGAAATGTAAATCAGGATTCTTCCATCCAATCTAACATGTTGTAGTAGCAATGAAGGTGTATTTGGTTGGACATTCTTGAATGAATCAAAGTATTGCGTCCGTAAGCAAATGCAAATTGGGAGCCCTGAAATCTTTTCACTAAAAAATAGTTTTAAAAATAACCATAGAGTAGTAGCACACGCTTACAAGGTACTGAAAGAGTCAAGATTGGTTGTTTTTAATAGGTGATAATCTAGAATGCATATTATAATTAACTTTTGAGATTAATCCTTTCTATTCTATCTGTCAGTGTATATATTTACTTACGGATCTTAAATACATGTTACACATACAAAATTTGATGTTTAAATACTTAAACAACAAAATTTGCACGTCCAACATACATCTAGACCTGTAAATGTATGTACCATCATCCATGCATAAAAGATTTCTTCTAACTTTTTTTTTTTTTTTTTTTTACTACACAAACAAATGTTAGTTGTTTTAAAGGCAAGCTCGTGGAATTACGGCCAATAAAGTTAATGTCTTTGTCCGACATTGGACCACGGCCTACTTTTACCATCTCAGCACTGATTGAGAATTAAGAAAGTGAAATAGGAGCAGAACAAGGTTCAAAGTTCATGACGGCTTGAATACTTTTGAGTAAAACTTGATGGAGCTTTGCTTCACTTGTACCTTGAATTGACGTGTAAAAAATACCCACGGATCAGTGAATCAAACCTTTCTACTCATGTAAGAGTAGACGCAAACTAAGCCAAATCCTCAAAATCTGTCTGTGGGCAGTGGGCCTCTGTGTCTTTCTTGTGATAGCTCAACCTACGATAGACAATGTTTTAAAACCCGTACAGTTAATTGAACCGGTGACTGGTGAGATGTTCGGGTCAAGGTTCAACTGGTCGGATTGATTCAATCCTGATTTAATAAATTTTTTAAAAAATAATTTATATATATGCACAACATAAGGCATACAATGGACTAATTTAAAACTTTATATGATGAAAAGTTTAATATTTTCAAAGAACTTGGATTTTTAAAAAATAAAAAATTTAAATTATAAGTTAAAACAAATAAATTTCATCTCAATTTCAATTATATCTATCAAAAAAATAATCTTAAATCCAACCCAAAAATATCACAATATTTTGAAATTATACAAAATTCACATCTATGGGAATTAGACATCGTGAGTTTAAATTTTAATTCGCGTTTTTGGGATTTAGAAATTGCAACTTAAAAAAAAATGAAGTTTGGAGTTTGGAAAAAGTTGGGAGAATCGAAAATAAAGATGGAAACTTGATAAGAAACAAAAAATGAGATGAAGTGAGTGGTTGTGTCATTTAATAATTAGTCTTTAGAATTAAAGAAAAATAATTCTTTTTTTAATTTAAAAGACAAAATCAAAATTAAAAGATAGAAGAAAACAAAAGATGGAAGAAAACATCAATAAATTAAAACAAAAGAGGTTGGATTAAAAGGGGGTTGACAAAAGAAAAGAGAATAGAGGGAGTTGAAAAGTAGAAAGAAAGAGTCACGAGAAGATGATATTTTATAGGGAAAATTGAGAAATGAAAGATAAATATTTGTTTCATATAAATGTGTTATCAAAAGAGACTAATTGAATGTGATAGTGCGGTGGTTATTGCGTCGGACTTCAATAGCAAAGGTTTCAAGTTCAATTCATTGATTCATTGGATTTATCGGTTTTGACGAGTTTGACTAGTTATTTGATACTTTCAACTTTAGTATAGAATCGGACCAATGTCATGGTGGATTCGCAGTTCAACCTATCAAACCGACCGGTTTGGTCCGATTTTCAAAACATTGACGATGGATGGAACTTCTGATGCGGAAAGTATGAAATACTACGAGTTTTACTTGTAGAAATGTTGTTGTAGAAGTTAGCTTACAACTTCTCTTGTCGAGGAACTTTTGATTAAATTTTGACTTTCTTGTCTGTTTTTTCTTGCACTAGATATCATTTATGTTGGTGATGCCAGCTAAAACCGGCTACAAAAAAAAATTTGGCATCTCTGCCTATCTTTTGTCTTAAATAGTGAGGACAAAAGATATTAAAGGACATAATGGAAAACTTACTTAGTATTATAATACTAATAAATTAGTATCAAGCCCAAAAAGAAAAAATAAATTAGTATCAAATAATAATGGTGGATCACACATTGTCCATTTACATGTTCAGTGATTTGTATTAATACATCATGTAGCATGTCACGTATAGAGTATGTAAAATACCTGCTGAGCATGATGTAATATTTGAGCTTTTCATTGTGCCCAACATTCCAAAAAATGGTCCAGAAAATACTAGGAAATAAAAAGGATACAATTGCCTAATAGGGACTACGGTTGTGTGAATTATTGCTCGTTTTAGGGTTTATTTTTCCTCATAATTGCTTAATTTGGCACTAACTTTTTTTTTTCTTCTTTTGTTCTTTTTCATGTGGAGGGCCTTCTCTAACATTTGCATTAAATCCTTTGACACTAATTTGGATAACTGGACCGGAGTATGGTAATATTTTCTAGTATGATGAAATAAATAATTTAAAAACAATAAACAAATCTAAAAATACTCAATTTTTTTTCCTGTACATGTATGTCCAGATGATTTTAAGAAATGAAAAAATGTACACAATTGTAACACATTATAATGTCTCTTGTAGCCTTGTTGATCACAACAACTTAATTAATAAGCTAAAATATATGAAGAAATAAATTAAAATCAAGCGACCTAATTGACCAACTTCCACAAACAGATTGAGCTCCGATATTTTGGAATTGTCCCTAGGCCTCCTATCCTGCCATCCATTTGAATGGAGCTTTTACCCAAAAGAAATCCAAAGAAGAAGAAAAAAAAAAAAAAAAAAAGCTAAAAAACAGAACAACGAGAAGACGGGCGAAGTACAGGCACGATTACAAAGAAACAACGACCTCTCATCAAAAGGCGCGAAATAGAGGCACAGAAGACCACGCCATCCATACAATTTGTTTCTTTATCCGCAATAAGTAAACAAATAAAAATTGCTGAATCCATTCTTTCAAGTAGAAGAAATTGACGCTTAACATCCTCAAACAGTCAATAAAGACCTCCTAATGATTGCTCGATAAGTAAGAAATTATGTCACCCAATGATCGGTTAGTTTATGCCGTCTATCTTGACACACGAGAAACATTTAACGTTTGATTGTAGTATTATGGTCACAGATGACATGCAATTAATCTGAGTATCATACAAAAGAGTATTCTAGTAGCATTATGAACATCCTGTAATTTTAAAAGTTACACACACACACACACACACATATATCGCAACGGACTTTCTGTCTCACATCCTGTGCCACTCTCTGTCCTTTTTTTTATTATATTGTTATTTCTCCTACATAAACATCATGTTTTAATTTTTTTTTGTTTCCTTAAGATCCAATAACTATTAATGAAGTAAAAAATAAATACAACAGCTTCACAAAAGTAATATATAATAGAAAATTTAAAAATACAGCAGAAAATTCATAAAAATCTCATTTTTTATGCATTTTGATTTTTTGAGTTTGTTAAATATTGTGTATTACTCAATTAATAGTTATTGGATTTTAAGGAAACAAAAAAAAAAATTAAAACATGATGTTTATGAAAAAGAAATAGCAATATAATAAAAAGTGGGACAGAGAGTGACACAAGGTGTGAGACAGAAGATCCGTTGTATATCGCAAGATACACATACTCACACACTAACTAGCTATCAGCCTATCAGTGTGGACATAACAGTTCAAAAGAAGATACTGCTACCTTTGATATATACTGTATTCAACCGAGGAAATTAAAAGAGACCGCATATATCGATGATTACTGTTGTCGGGTGAAACAAGAAGGCACTTTTTTGCCTTTGCAATTTAATAAACTGGTGGTTAATGAAATGTTTTATGGTTTAATTGTGCTTTTCCTTTTGTTTTTCCTTTTCCTCTTTTGGGTTGTAGAATCATGTAGCAAACGTTTGCGCACATTCAGACCAAAGAAGAAGTAAGAGATGCCCTCTTTCGGCAAGTGCTTCTGCTTAGAAAATAAATCATTAATTTAATTCATGTTATAACGATGCCATGATTGTACTTGTATCTTTCTTTATATGCGTTCAAACAACCTTTTCCTTACTTCAAGTGAAAGCCCTCAAATTTTTTTTTAAAAAAAAAAAATTTTCTGCTTTTCTGGGCATCTCAAAGTGAGAATCCTTTCAAATGGTATAATATTGTCCAGAAATTAAATTAATGCTAGAGTTACACTAATAATTAAATGCACAAATGCAAGAGGAAGGTACAATCATGGATGTCGAACATTATTAGTTTAGGGAGCAAACAAACAATCCACTCCATTTTTCTAACCACATTCGTAGAATTTGGTTCAATTACTAATACCTATGATTAATTCATCTACTTTTAATTAGATGTCGTAAGTAAGTCGTAAACTTGTATTTATCCCCTGATTACTAGAATTGAGGCATTTCAAAATTTAGAAGTAATAAAAACAGCATGCATGGTTTTTTATATAGAAGTTAAGTCGAATACTAACTGGCTAGGTTGCTCAAGTTAATTCTACTATATATATATATATATATATGTGTATGTGCGCGCACGAGCGCACATGCAGCTTTACATCCAATTGCTATCATTGAAATGATGAAGAGCCTACTATATACAAATTAATGCCATCCTACGTACATATATAGCAGAAGAAGCTTGTAGTATAGCAACGAACATTATAGTACTATAGGCTATAGCAACGAACATTATACTTGAAGCTATAAATTGTAGTATTGTTTAGTGCGGTGTATGAATAGAGAAGAAAACATTAACCCATAAAAGGGGAAAAGCACCAAAAGATAGATTGATGAAAAGGAAAAGTATGCGAGAGAGGCAGCAGAATAACCCAGGAATAGGATATGATATATACGAGAGCACCGAGCAGGAGAAGAAGCGAATAGAAGACTGCATCAAGGGATCCTGGCGGCCTACCGCCACACAAGAACTTTTTCAATCACGTGGAAAAAAGTAGGCCCCATCAGAATTAGTGATTGAGCCTTCATCTCTACGAGGAATTTGTGATTGTTCTTCTTCGCACTTTTGAATATGCAAATTGCAAAGAACGAAGAGCTGCACATGATGATCCATCCACCCACCCAATGCCCTCTAATTGATCTGCTTATCATAAGCACGATCGAGCTGCCTCCAAGGAACAGGAACCAAACCTATTTTACGTACTACTGGGCAGGAGGCTTAAGCACACTGTAATGTATGTGTTTTTTCATGAGGAAGAAGAGTTTAATTTGAAGGCTATCTTCTTCCCTGAGATTGTTAGCATATCTTTCAGCAACTTATATTAGTTCTTACAAATTGATTACCAATAAAAGATTATTAGCAGCGAGACTGATATATACTACTATCATTAAACAAGATGAATAATAGTTCTTACAAATTGATTACCGGCCAATAAAAGATTATTAGCAGCGAGACTCGTACTACTATCATTAAACAAGATGAATAAGGGACACAGGCAGGTGCTGCATGTAAAGGTGTGATTATTGTTGTACATTTTATAATATTTGGCTAAATAGAACTATTAAAAATCCGTTTCCTAGTATTTTGAGAGAACACGAATAAAAGAAAAATAGTTCAGCTTCTAGGCGCAGTCTCCAGATTAAATTAAGGGGAATTCACATAACATCAACTTCAATCTTCAAGGGATGTTCTCTATGCAACTTCTTTGTTTTTTTGAAGCACAATTTCTTTGTTTATTAATGAACATTACTTGTACATTTTTACAACATACTTGCCATTCCAATTTCCTTGTTTTAAAAATCGTTCACGGGATTTGATCAAGTAGTGGTTCCTAGCTAATCCCCAGAAAGCAACTACCAGTAAATAATAATTAGCATGGAGATTGGCGGATTATATAATTACTGACAGATGATCAGCGAGGGAGGACAAGGAGCAAATGATTAGAAGTCCATGTGAAAGGAACATTCTTTGGAGATTGCAGTTAAGAAAGCCGCTCAGTTTGTATAGTTGGTTAACGTAAGATCCTTCCCCAACCAACGAACATAGGACGTAGACACGGGTCGGAAATGCATCAAATAGCCTATTACCACGTGGACGAGGCAAGCTCAGATTCCAAGAAAGCACAACTTTGAAGCATGGGATAATTTCCACAGACACAGAGATATAGAAGGACGGGTATATAACTACGACATATATCTGCAGGTATGAAGGAGAGATTTGCATGTACTACTGGTATATGGGCTTTGGAGGAGCTTGAGAAGAAAGATTATTAAAGCATCATTTGATGTGAAAAAACAATTTTAAAGGTAAAAGTGAGTTCCTGGGGGTGGCAGCCTCCCCCTCTCATTTTGCTTTTTGAGTTCCTTCTCTTTTTGTCCTCTTGTCAAAAACCCCCTCAGGTCCCAACTTCACAACCCTTCTTCCCTCTTTTTGTCCTGTCTCCATCGTTTGCTCTTTCTTCTGTGCCCCTTCTCTCTTGTTGGGATCTTCTTAATTCTCAGGTCTCTCTCCCTTTCCCTCTTTCTTTCTTTTTCTCCAAGCATGCTGATCTTCTAATGTTTTGCTTTTGTCTTGTATCACAATTGTCTTTGCTTCAATTTGTGATCACTGATTTTTCCAAGTGTTTTTCTGTAGGTGATCAAAAGCTGGTATAGTTGGTTAGTGTTTTTCTGGAATTTAGAAATTACAAGAAGTTAAATTTAGAGCAGATGGCACCTGTTTCATTGCCACCGGGCTTTCGGTTTCATCCCACTGATGAGGAACTTGTGGCTTACTATCTCAAAAGAAAAATCAATGGCAGAAAAATTGAGCTTGAGATCATCCCTGAAGTCGATCTCTACAAGTGTGAACCTTGGGAACTGCCAGGTACCATGCTAACAATCATCTTGATCTTCAAGGTTAAATAAAATAAATGTTTTGACCTCAAAATTGTAGTAATTAGAAACGTTTAAATTCGATGATTAGCAATGTTTCAATCTGCATTTTGGTAATCTCAAGTCATTGCGCTGCTAAAGTTTACTTGGACGTTGGAAAGTGAGTACCAAGAAAGGTATAGAAAATATTTTGGCTACCTTCACGCTCAAGTATACGGGAAATTCCATGAAACTACAGTCCACACCAATAAAAAAAAAATTTCTTCGATCGAATGGTTATGCGAGCACTACATTTCTCCAATGCTTTCTACTCATACCAAAGTTTTCAGAACTAAAATTCGAGAATTATAAAGACAAAATTCTACGAAAACAACAACGTATGCAATATCATAATTTTAACCCTAAAAATTTTAATTAAAAAAAAAAAACTGTTGCCAGTTTTGTTATTCATATAGTTGATCAAATTCTGAAGTTTCTTGAACATAATTTAACTACTTGTAGGTTCCACAAAGGGGTGTGAAAATATAGTTTATCTTTAATTTTGCTGTTTTTCTTACGCGAGTCCTTGGTCTGTTTTTGGCCGAATTGATGAATTTTATTTTCGGTTGAGGGTCATATATGATATTCTCTAAAGTTTGAAGAAGCACTTTAATCTTCAACAGTAAAAAAAAAAAAAAAAATTCTTTGTTTTATGGTACAATAATCTCATATGATCTTCTGCTCATAGCCGAAAAGAAAATTTGCTTAAGACCCCGACTGGTCCCTACGTCTTTTAATCTGCCATTGAAGCCTAAAGATGTGTACTTATGGAGTCAAAAAGGAAGATCGAACATGATTGCATTGTCCACTAGAGATTTATTTTCCAGCCTTTTTTTCTTTCCGCCCCGCATTTCAGTTTTCCATAGAAGCTTCACCAGACATCCACTTTTTTTCATGTTTCTCTTGGACAAAAAGGATGTCCTTCGATTAAAAATATGAGGGGCCTTAGAATCTTTATAGAAACCATGCAAGATGCAAACTTAATTTTGATTTTCTTTCTATTAATACCTTTTTGTTCAAATATATCTTAATATTGCTAATGATTTGATTGCCTAATTAATCAGGGAAATCACTATTACCAAGCAAAGATCTTGAGTGGTACTTCTTTAGTCCCAGAGACCGTAAGTATCCCAATGGATCAAGGACTAATCGGGCAACGAAAGCCGGGTACTGGAAGGCCACCGGAAAAGACAGAAAAGTAAATTCCCAGGCGAGGGCTGTGGGCATGAAGAAAACCCTAGTTTACTACAGAGGGAGGGCACCCCATGGAGCTCGAACTGATTGGGTCATGCATGAATACCGCTTAGATGAACGAGAATGTGAAACCAACTCAGGCTTGCAGGTGCAACATAGTAAATTTCACTAGTAGTAGTTTTTTTTTTTTTTTTGGGAATGCTAAAGTAAGAAATATGGCAACATTTATTTTGATGGTTAAAACTAGTCATTTGTTTAATGGATATATATTGGATTTTAACTTGTTCTTGTTTAAATTTTCCAGGATGCATATGCACTTTGTCGAGTATTCAAGAAGAGTTTAAACATTCCAAAAATTGGAGACCATTATGGAACTGCTACAGCTAGTGATCGCTCTTCTAGCATTGATCCATATTCAGAAGGAAGATGTGATGATCTAGAGAGCTTTGATTATTCAATGCCGTCCGCTACAACTATTAACAACTCTAACTATCCAATGCAATCAGCTAGTTGCTCATCCAACATCATCCATGGTTCTCCATTGAATAACATCAATGAGGGACCTAGTGATTGTAGGTGGATGCAATACTTGTCAGATGAAGCATTTGGTTTTAGCAATCCATCATTTCCAAATCATGCAGCCATGTCATATCCTCCATCAAGGGTAATGTTCGAAATTTCTGATGTTGTACATTTTTCACGAAGATTTTTATTATTTCCAAATAGATCATTAGGAAACTTAGAGCCCATGTATAATTCTCTATGATACACGTTAATTCTTCAAGTCCTATGCATGTCTTTGTCCAACCCTCATTCCTTAATTATTGTAAAACTGTGACTCAGGTGGATATAGCATTGGAATGTGCAAGATTGCAGCACAGGTTCCCATTGTCACCTTTGGAGGTGCAAGATTTTCCCCAAGTTGGCTTTGCCGATGCTAGGATGCCACAACTGGGTTATATTCATGAAAACCCGAATCAGCAAGATATTGTAGAGGAGATTCTATCTGTTGCACAAGCTTCTCAGGATTTCATGAACGAAGACGCCTGGGGTGGAAATTATGCTCCTGCTGATGATTTCTCGTTTCTACCTCCTACCAACCAAATACATGATTCTAGTTCCTTCAAATTTATGGACAAGTTAAGAGAAGATTGCAGTTTTAGGTCCATTGACATTGGAGGCATGGATGAGGGGTTGAAATCTGAGAGAATGGTTGAGAACCTGAGATGGGTGGGAATGTCAGACAAGGATCTTGAGAAGGTAATATACACTGTCGTCCCCCCTCCGCTCCACGACAAATATGCTAGAATTAAATACTAATTATATTTTGTCGCTGAATTTTTGTCAACAAGAATTTTTTTTTTTTTTTTTTTTTTGTATTAATTGACAGTCTTTCTTGGAAGAATTCAAGACAGTCCCAATAGAAAGCATATCAACCTTCCAAAGAGAAGAGAATCAGGTTCCAGGTTGGCTTTTTCTTCCACGTTTCAATCCCCAATTATTTTGGTTCTATTTCTATTCATTAAATATTTAATTAGATGCCCTCTGGAATCTTGACTACTAAATGATTGCAGGAGAAACCATCCACCAAAATGACCAGAATGAAGCAGAAAAGACTGATTATTCCCTTGGATTCAACAACGACAAGGGAAGTGACAACTTCTTAACTGATGGAGATGTGGAAGACTTCTCAAGCACTTCCAACTTTGAGGTTTATGAAAAGATAGAAGTCAGTCATGGGATGCTTATTTCGACTCGCCAAACAGCCAACACATTCTATCATCAATTGATGCCTTCAAAGACCGTTAGAGTCCATTTGCACCCCATGATCATGCATGATTTTCCAGTTGCGAAATCAGATTCCAGAACTGTACCAAAAACTGGACATTTTCCAGCCAAATTTTCGACCTTTTCGAGTGCAATATCCAAATCCCTCAGGCCATGGAGGAAAACGGTGAGGACTTTTATAAGCATGATTGCAATTCTCTATGCTTACTGGATTTTTTATGGAGAATATTTGGAAGATAAAGAGCCAATGGATGATCCTGTAATGCTGAGCAACAAAGCTTCCGAGCTAATAGAGGGTGACTGTGCAAGCAAGACCATGAACAAGACAATAAAAGTTCAAGATTATGAATTAAATTGCGAGAAATCCAGGGCTTCAATGGTGGGAAAAGGAGGCAGCATTAGTGCGGTTCACAACAAGATTTGGACTTATCTAACACTGACTTTGGCTCTCTGTACATTTTGGATGCACCAGATAGTGCCTAGCCCTTGACTTGGTTCTGAATATTGATTACTAACCACAATTGTGATTAGAAATTAAGGCATTAGTTGTCTTGACAGATATGCACTTTTTTCTTTGGTTTTATATTTTTTGTTAAACAGTGGACCACACTTCATAGTACTTTTTAAAGATGTAAGCTGACACATAAATCATGTGTAAGTTGATTCATAGTGATATAGCTAGTGTTCTTATTTTTGTATTCAATTAAGGAATTAATGTTTCTATTCCTCTGAGTTTGCTGGAGTGAGAAGATAAGCTCTTTGAAGCCAAGAACAAACACACACTACACCTTTGCTATTTTTACTTTGATAAGCCATTCACTAACTTCTGATCAATGTAGACATGACATGGCCACTAAAGTTTAAAGTTTCAGGAAACCCCAATCCAGAATTAGTCCAGCACTGAAAGTTGATCCTATCAAGTCTAACTATGCTTAATTCTCTTCTTACACGTACGCAGTAAAGTTGCTACGGTAAATTCTTGAAATGAGAAAAACGGTGCAATACTGGAATGCTGGAAGAGACTGCACAATTTTTAGTCAATACTGGAAGACACTGCGCAATTTTAGTCTTACTAGCGGCTGGCAACCTTCCAGATCCGGCAAGCCAAAGCCCACTACAAGGAATGCGTGTGTTAATTACTAAAAGAATTTTATTTTTTTATTAGAAGAATAATAATCCATTATGTGACTCCTGACAACATATATTTTGGCATATATATTTTGGCATACCATAGAAGGCCTGCGGCAAGGATTGTTAATAGGGTTGGGCCAATTTGATCCGACCCTTCCGGCCTTGTAATTAGGGGGCAGGGCTAGCATTGTTTATGGGCAAGCTAGGTGCGGGTTCAAAAGATGAGTCTAATAGTAAAATGGGATGAGTTAGAATAACACTAAGCTTAGCTCATTATGAGACCCAGCCATGTATCTATACATGTTTCATATAAAAGTGTTTATCAAATAAAATTGATATTCTTAAATAATTGCTCATTATGTAAAAATTTTCTATTATTTAAGAAATTAATAACAGTAATTATGATTAATCTCATTTTTAAAATTTTAATGGTTGATTCTATTTAAGTAATATCTTTGTTTTTAGAAGAATACAATTTTTAAATAAAAATTATTACTTTCGGGCAAGCCCGTTTTGGAGCCCAAAACCTAATGAGACAAAAGAGTTTGACTGGGGCAACAATATTGAAACCTTAATGGGCCAATGTTGAACCCATTTGTTATGGTTTTAATTGGGCCTAAGTTTGGACATTTCAGAATGCAGCCCATTTAACCCAACTAGGAATTAAAAATTTCCAAAGATTATACATGCAGTGGGCTCTTTTGATTTAGAAGTGAAAACCACCACACCTTTGACTCCCGGAGCACAGTTAGACCTCCTCCCTTGCTTAGACTAAGCTTAGAGAAGTGTAGAACTTGAAAAAAAAGGATGGGCTTCAGAGTCCAGGATGGCTTCTAGATTCAACCATTTCATGGGCATTGATTTCCACTGTTACCTTGTGTGGCTGTCAAAATTTACACCCTTGAGCTTTAATTTACAAAATTTTAGAAAGGGTAAAGTACATAAAACCCCCCTGTGATTAAGGAAATTGACACGAAACCTTCTCATTGTTTAGAAACTTCCACTTAACCCCCCTGTGCTTTGGACTTGTTTGGATTTTACCTGTTAACCGGCTGGGGAACCTGTAATAATATGAAATACCAAAAATACCCTCATATATAATATGTGAAAAGTTACAGATGCAACGACGACGGTAAATTCTTGCTTTTCCGAGAGATCAACATCGTCACCGTCAACAGCTCTCCACTCGAAATGCCAAATCAAATTAGCCCAGCGCCAAATGGCATCATCTTTATCTCTTTACTCCCAGTAACATCGAACAGCTGACCTTCGCTATTGTCCCCGGCCATTTTTTCCTCTAAAAATCTCTCAGGCCTGAATTCCATAGGACTTTCCCACACCTTTGGGTCCCAACCCATCTCAGCCACCATGAAATTCACAGTAGCATTCTTGGGAACTACATAACCCTCCAACTCCACTGCTTTGAGGTAAGGTATTTTCTGCAAGTCCTCTTCCTTCACCTCCTCCGTCTCCTTCAAACCGTCCCCGGACGACGATGACGATGACGATGACAAAGACAAAGGTGGTGGCGGGCCGACAGCCAAGAAAAATTTTGGGAGTTTGACATTTTGGGTTCTTCCTTCAAAAAAGCTTGCCTGCCCAAGCACTGACGGATCGAACTCAACGCAGCCCTTCCCCTTTTACCCCGTGAGTGCAATAGGACAAATCCCGTTACCAGAAATAGTCCCAAATCAACAAGCCCATCTGGAATTTGTTGGTTTCCTGCATGGAACCGCCCCTTTCTGCCACCGTCACATTATCGGAGGCTCCAAGTCCAACCCATATTGGTTTATCGACAGAAAACGCAAGCCGCGACTACTTGTTTTGCTTGTTGGGCGAGGAAACGAAATTTCAAATGGTTCATAGAAGAAAAGCTATTGGGTTTTGGGGGCCAATAGATACCATTATTCTTCATCTTTTTCTTTCATCTCACAAACCCAATTCCAGTTGCTCGTTTGGGTTTCAAACAATGAATCCACATTGTAGAATTGCACCTAATATTGGAGGTGTCCACCTAAAGTGAAACACTGCTTTGAGGTAAGGTATTTTCTGCAAGTCCTCTTCCTTCACCTCCTCCGTCTTCTTCAAACCGTCCCCGGACGACGATGACGATGACAAAGACAAAGGTGGTGGCGGGCCGACAGCCAAGAAAAATTTTGGGAGTTTGACATTTTTGGGTCCTTCCTTCAAATGATAGCTGATTTAGCCCCTCCAAAGCTTTTCTTGATCCATCCAAAGTTGCGCTGAGCTCTTTACGTTTTTGGGTCTTCGTTTTGCATCTCTTTGTCGAAAATTTTCATTTGCAGATCTACAACTATGGTGGGTGCAAGTTTGGAAGAGACATGGAGGACAAAATTGGAATGAAATGAGTTTCTGCTAGACACAAGTTACCATTAAGTCGCGTAAATATCACTCGCTAGCTTTGCAGCCGGTTAGCAGGTAAAATCCAAACAAGTCCAAAGCACAGGGGGGTTAAGTGGGAGTTTCTAAACAATGAGGAGGTTTCGTGTCAATTTCCTTAACACAGGGGGGTTTTATGTACTTTACCTTTTTAGAAATGTGCCTAGGCTCGATATAATAGTTGAGTTACCCTTTGATCCAAAAGCTAAACATAGCTCTTAATATATACTACGGGTTCTTTTATGTCTGAAATAAATATAGGTCGAATATCCCTCAAAATATATAAACACAATCACCAACTTTTGGAGACAAAGTACAAGAATTCACGAGGCAAAAAACTATGGGTACGAAGTGCAAGCAGTACTAGCTCCAGCTCTGCACGCAGTCATGCTGCCACAACTATTCAGCATATGAACTGAAAGCAATAGATGTTCTCTCTCACCTTTTGAATGTGGTATTATAATCGTGCCTGTAGCCCAACTTAAATCATCATTTAAAATGTTTCCAGGGCGGATTTACACTGGGGGCACTGGGGAACACGCGTCCCACTGCCTTCCTTAAATTTCTATAATACTCATAAAAATTGGATATAATTTTAAGCGTGCCTCCTAGAGTTTTGTGTATTCATTAATTTATATGCTTCTAAAGTTGTCTTTGATTTTACCTGTTACCGTAAAAAGAGTTTTTTCAGTTATGAATATAATGAAGAATCAGTTACAAAATAAAATGGAAGATACTTGGATGAATAATTGTTTAGTTACTTATATGAAGAAAAATATAATTCGTGAAGTTCAAAATGAAAAAGTTGTAAACCGTTATCAAAATATGAAAACTCGTCATGAGCAATTGCAAATGGTTTAGTTTGCTTCTTGAAATAAAATTATTATTACATTAATTATTTTGAGTTTGTCTTTTTATATTTTTCATGGATTATATGTATCATTTGTACTTGTTGGTGAATATTTTTTTCTTAAAAAACTAGAAAAATAGTAGGTAAAAAATTTTAGAGTTACTTTTACTCTCACTGAAATTTTTTTTTGTCCCCGCCACTGTTTCTGGCATTTTCTTAGAAAGAACAATAACTGCACACAGAAACAAACTTCCATTCCATCAACTGTAATAGACAAACAGTATTGGTGATGGGCAAAATTTCGAGATACAGGAGAAAAAGAAAAAGGTTAGCGCGTACAAACTTTTTCTAGCTAGGCTGCCATTGGGATGAGGAGGAATGGTTACTGGTTTTTACTGCTGAAGTTGTTAGTGCATGGGCCATGGTGGGGATGCGTGCAAAGTGCATACTGCTCAGATAGGAATTTTGTGTGCAACCAACAGCAAGCGCTGCAAGCAAACAGATGAAGAGAAGATGACAAACAGCACCAAGCAAAAATTCGTTCACGGGCCAGCATAGAGTTTTTAAGTTTTAACCACTACAACCGGCGGTAGTAATTGACACTACTATTCCTCCATTACACATGCATGCCAATAACCCCAAGTCCTTTTTAAGAAGTCAAATCATTCACGCCCAGCTTCAACTGTTTTCTGTCCCACCTTATGTATATATAGTGTATGGACAAGTTGCTAATGGAGTCCCTCGTATTTTCAAAGAATCTCAATTTAGTCTGGAACATCTAAAATGATGCAGTTTGACATATATAATTGGTTGTGATTCTTTTTTTTAACCTTCTTATTAAGCGACCTTCTATCACAGATCATGTGCTACTGTGAACCATTACACAGAAATCTGTGTGAATCTGACAGAAGATGCCCGTAGCTATCAGTAATCACTATTCACCCTCTAGCACAAGTCATACAAGAATTTTCATCTCTTTAAACCGAAAACACATCTATAATGTAGACCAACTTGGTACGGCTTATTAATTACAGACTTTGTAATGCTTCATTTTATTTACAAGGGACTAAATACAGATTTATCAAAATATGGGGGGGGGGACTACTTTTGCAATTTGCCCTGTACATGTAAACAAGTGTCTGTGCTCATACCAAAACTTGCAAATATCTCTTACTCCGTATTCTTTAAGATGCCGAGCTGAGGGCAAAGAAACTTGCTTTATTACAACCTTTTTCTCCTTTATAAGTAGTGCATGATTCATAAAGGGGCTATGATTCTACAAGCTTTTTGTTAGCTAGCGTAGGGGTTCACTTGTGTCATACAACAATGTCTTCACCGTCACATTCTTCTTCAACTTGTTCTTTCTGGAGTACTTTACTGCATTCCTTCTTGCTCTTGGCTTGGTTCTGTTCTTCTGCATTTCTTCAAGTTTCGAACGCTGCAAGTCCTAGTGTCAATGTCGCCAATGTCTCCCAGGTGGAGGATGCTGCATACTTTCATCTATATTATGGCAACAGTTTCAAAGTCATCAAGAACGGATTAGATGGCCAGAGTTATCTTCTCATTCAGGTGATTAAAGTCCTCATTGCAATGTATCATTTGCTCTTTTATGATGCCAAATTATATTCACTAAAACCATGAAAGATATACCATTTCTTCCTGATTGGTATAATGGAAAATAAATAGGTACTCATTAATTACTTGCTGATTGAACATTAATTTTTTTTTTCCTGAAAAAGAAAATTTCCATATTGATATATGGAATCGAGTTGTCTTGCATCCTGATTGTTAGCTGAAAGGATTGGTGCAGCAGCAATCGGCCGTAACCTTTATCGCTTCTACAAGTTGTGGACCTCTAGTTGTTGATGGGAAGGCTTGCGATATCACGGTTCAATGGCTGTCTCTTTCAAATAATGAAATGAAACACCATGTCAAAATTGTCAACCTTCTTTTTTTTGGCTTTTTTCCCCCTTTTCTCTTATTTTGCACATTTTCACATATCAATCTTTCTTTAAATTTGATAATTAAATTGCGTATGACACCACTTCTGAGTTCTACTAATAAATCGAAGTATGCATCTTTTTTAAAAAATGGATGGGGGTAGTACTTCATTTCTTCCCTAGCAAATGATACAATACAACACTTATAAAATAACTTATTCGAACAATAAAACTACATTTTATTTTTATTACTTGGTTTGGAGTTTACTGAAAGAAAAAATAAAAGGTGCCCAAAAGAAAAGGGAAAAAAAAAGAAATAAGCTTTTGTTCTCTATGTGTGAAACCATTGCAATTTGTTCCATTAAAGACCATTCGGTTTAAACAAGGAGTTATCAGTAATTTGCCCTTGAATTATTTGCTTGCTATTGGGGTTTTTCTGCTTCGAATTTATCGTACGTTGTCTCCTGCATAATTCTTACATGATTGCCTGCAGAAAAATACAAGGATGGCAGCTAGAACAAAATATTGCACGCCCAGAATAAGATCATTCATCATCCCATTGTCAAACTATTCAGTCGATACTGTACTTTTTCCAGGTATAATCGACACTGACAATGTTTTTTTTTTTTTTTAATTCTTTCTTTTTGTAAGTTTATTACTTGCTTGTCATTTGTTTCTGAAAGTCTCATTTCTTGTTTTCCTAATTTACAGTTTCTTTCTTTGAGGTGAGGCCCGCATGCTTTCGTAAGTCATTTTTGAAGTACATGTTCCCATTTGGTTGATTTGCCCTTTCCATCTTTTTAGACAAACTTGATCAATTTTAATTTCAGTAAATATCAAAAATAACTGATCTTTTTCTTTTTTTTTTTTGTTTTTGGTAACTTGTCAAAATTCTCCAGTTGCTTCACAATGAGTATAAGGTTTGAATTGCATAATTTTAGACGTCAATGTATAATTTTTTTGAGCTTGCTAATGACTAACAGCTATCCATGCCCACAGCTTCTTGGTGTACTAGGTAATTTGAAGGGTATAACATCAGACTTGGTAGCTTCACCGTGTGTACTGAAATTACATAGTGAGGGACAAGTTGGGGTGGTTAACAAGACAGAGCCAGGGCAGCTTTCTCAATTTGCAGCTTATTTCATAAGTGATACTGACCAAACACAATCCTGCAACTATGCAACATTTGTCCCACTTGTTGAAGATGCACCTCTACAGGTTAGTTTCAAAATTTTTATTTTTCATTTTTTGCGTTCTAAGATATGCTAGTAGGAGTACTTTTAGCATTGGCCATGATCCCAGTTTAAATTTCACATCTTTAGATGCCAGGCACAAGCAAAAGAATGGAGATTCCATAAACATGTCTGTGATCACAAAGTTAATCTAGTCACATTGCTATTAAGCACCATGTCTAAAACTCTGTCCGATGGACCGTAGATTGTATGCTTTCAACCTGCCTGTTGTGGCATTTAAGTTAACTTTTCATTTCAGTGCTTTATCACAATCTCATCCTGTTATTGCAAACTTGAAACATTCTTCGTCTCAGAGGGCAGAATGGATCAAGTACTTGGGAGTTTTTTCAAATCTTGAAACAAGAGCAAATCAGGTCTACGATATGGTCAGTGAGAAAGTGTCAGTTTCCTGCGTTAGTCCTGTTTTATGCAAGCAACACCCTCATGTAAGAGGCAACACCTCACAGAAAGAGCTTTTATATTGCAGATTAAAGAGAACTACATATGTTTGAGTAGAGCAGCAGCTAATAAGACTGCATCCTTCAAACCTACAGTTGCTTGGATGGAGTTCAATGATGTGTGTATCGTTGAAATTAAATTCAGCACTTTAATTTTTCAAGCATCCCAGTCCTCTGATTGATGGGATTTGAACATTTTCATAACCATTTCTCTTGTGAAACTCTTTTCTTCAAATTGTTAACACACCTCTGGCCTATTTTCCAGGGTGTCTGGTCATTCACAAAGGAGACATACAAGTTAAAGGTATTCACCATTCCAGCAAACTTCAAAAATTTGCTCAAGTAAATTTGCTCAAGTATGTTCTATTGGCACTCCGCTTTTACTCTTCAATGGTCAGGGTCTGCTAAAATCTTTTGTTGTTATGGGTATCATTCTTCGAACTCTTGCACTTATTTTGGTAGTAAAGTTGCAAACTACAGTTGCTTGAAACATTAGAAGTTATAATTTATGTGCTCCCATGAGAAACAACATTTTTGGAATATTATAGAATACTATTGTTCTAAAGTATCGAGAACCGTCTGATGCAAATTTTCATTTGGATACCATAATGAAGTAATTGTTGTCCACAGACGTAACTGATGTACAATTTAATTGTATTCTAATTGGCATAATCATTCCTCTTCTCATTAATGGTCTGAGGGAGGCTTCCTGATCTCCCTCTTAGATGATTTTTTTTCCATTCTTTTTCCATTCTTTTTCCTGTAAAGGCCTAACTGTTCATATTCGAATCCCCGATGCAGTATGTTGAGGATGCTGGAGGAGCAAATATTGATGATTCCATCAACAAAGTGACATATAACATTTCCATACCAGATGACTTGGAGGAGTTTTACGCCATTTTGTGTGTAAGTCTGGCTAAAATCTAGTCAGATTGGAACTTGAATGCACCTTATTGATTTTGATTATATGTTTAGTAAGCCATATAATCTGAGTCAATCTAGGTTAAATTGTATCATTTTTCCTGATAATATCATCATCCATGATGAGGATATATTTCACAAACAAAGAAATGAGAGGAAATATATATATATATATATATATATATATATATATATATATATATATGTGGTCTACTCGTGCTTATGTTTTTTGATTCTACATCATATGCAGACTGTCGATGTGGTGATTGATGAAACCTATGTTCCTGATCCGGATGCTTATATGCTCTCGACCTTCCTCCAAAACACAAATTTGGAAGATAAGTCTTGCTTTGCATTTCTTGCAAATCAAAGCTTGTGGAGGTTCGACAAAAGAATTCAAAAATCAAGTGTTCTTGGTGAGCAGGGCTTCTCATTGCTTTTCCTTAATTCTGACTCCAAAATAAAAAATAAAAACTGCCTGGCATAGATTTTTTAACTGGAATGTGCTTGGATATTTCTACTTTGATGTTATTTCAAAAAACTGGATGACACATCTAATTTGCAGTACATGACATTCGTAGATAAATGTTCCAGAGAATTGTTACAGGAGATGAATCATGCTGTGTGCCATGGCCTGATAATTCTTTCTCTCTTTTTTTTTTTTTTTTTGGGTTCTTGGGTCTATTTTTCATTTCTTCAGTGCAGGACTGGTATGATGGAGCCGTCTCTCAACCTCAATTGGTACTAGCAGATTTAATTGAAGCTTTATCTCCATCCGGGAATTACACGACAACTTATATCAGAAATGTTGCTAAGGTAGGGTATTTTGTGGTGTACAAGATGGTAGAGGGCAAATCTAGGAGAATCTTACTAGTTCATATAATTTTAACACGACAACTTACTAGTTCATATAATTTTAATTTAAATGTCATTACATGATGCAGGGTGAAGGAGTTATTAACATCAGTCCTGACATGTGCCAGAGGGAAAGTTCAACTGCAATGGATCCTGTAGTTATACCTTGCTAGAATAGTTAATTTGACAAATTCAAGATGCTTTACCTTATTCTTTAGGGATTCTTCTAAATTTGGCGATATTGTAAACTTCAATACTGTAGAGTTAAATCAGGATCCTATCCGTCCCTCTTGAATGATTTACATCAAGAATCCGTTAAAATCGCTAAACAGAAGCATGCATGCAAGTTAAAATGGCTGAAGGATTACAGAAGCATGCAATTAACTTTTGGGATATGATTTCTGTTCACCTGCTAATTCGAATTCAGTTGAAGGCATCAAAAGTGAACCTACTAAACAGCAATGATCAGTTTGACAGCCATCTTCAAGTATCCCAATTCCCAATTGTCCCACTGGGCTTGGGGGTAGCTACTGTTAATGTGCATCATCTATTCACATTTCTCCTACTCTGAGTTCAGTAACTGCGAGCAAGGAAAGCATGATTGTGAACAGTTTCTCATTTTGATCCCACAATCAACGCATGATAGCTTTATTTTCCGGTGGCTTTTTAATAATGGTATTAGTACTTCGAAAAACTATTAGAAACATGAGAGCTGGCATGAAAATTACCCCATGTTAGTCATCTCTTTCTTCTACCTTGCACAAGTCTTGTTGGATTACAATCTTTGAGTACATGAGGAAGAAAAAATTGATTCTTGTTGCATTCCCTTCTCTTGCCGTAGTCCTCTTCATCTTCATCATCTTCTTCAGTATCCGCTTAAAGTCCCCTTCTTCAACTGCAACAAAAAGTATCATTATACTGCAGGACACATCCCATCTAGAGTCGCGGTTCAGCCTTTTGATAGGAATTCTTACTCGTCCAGACAATTATGAACGTCGCCATTTCCTCCGCCTCATCTACGGGATTCAATCCTCTCCCATAGCCAAGATTGATGTGAAGTTCGTATTCTGCAAACTCACCAAGCCCGAACAAAGAACTTACGTTGCTCTTGAGATCATGCGCTTTCGCGACATTATCATCCTTAATTGTACCGAGAACATGAACAGTGGAAAAACTTATGCTTATTTCTCTAGCCTACCAAGAATCTTGCCACGGCATTATGACTATGTCATGAAAGCCGATGATGATGTTTTCTTGAGGCTTGTGCCGTTGGCATTGTCTCTCCAGCCATTACCAAGATCAGATATGTATTATGGATTCGTCATTCCTTGTCCAAGCATGAACCCGTTTGTGCATTACATGTCAGGAATGGGATTTATTCTGTCTTGGGACCTTGTCCAGTGGATCGCAGTTTCCGACATTCCTGCAAATGATACCTTTGGTCCTGAAGATAAGCTTGTTGGAAAATGGCTGGATATGGGGAAAAAGGCAACGAACAGGTTTTCTAATAAGCCAGCAATGTATGACTATCCAGGAACTAATAGCAGGTGCTCACATGATCTCATTCCTGACACCATTGCAGTTCACCGGCTAAAAAAGTGGGAACAATGGTTTCACGTGCTCAGTTTCTTTAATGTAACTGAAGAGCTAGCTTGAAAAATCCAATCTTTACAGTGTATGATTTGATTGTTTTGCTATAAATCTAAATAATACCAGTTTCAGAATCTGGCATATTTTTAAGGCTTTATTCGAAAGTGAAAGGTAGTCATAATCACAGTTTCCATGCTACTGTTTCAGATTCTGATGCTTAAGCTCATTGATAGATAAAAAGCAGAGATGCAATTATCAATTCCGGAGGACAGTGCCAAAATTATGTAGTTATACAGAGCTAAGCAGTAATACGTTCCTAAGATCAAAACAAGATCTGGTTAGCACCAAATTAAGATAAAAGCCTATGCCCCATGACCTTGGCCAGCGTGAAAAGAGCTGACCTAAGTCACAAGCTAGGCCAATGCAGAAGAAAAAGGATTTGCATCAAACATATCAATACATGATTTTATCTGAATCAATAGAATAATTTGTCAGCAATTGCTTTACACAGGATTCATCTCACCCTTTACATCTGTCATCCTTCTTTATACTTTGCATAAAAAAGTAATAAATAAATAAACAAAATAAGTAATGATAACAATTGACAAATTTAGCAGACTGTGGGGACTAGAGTAGTAGGAGTCCAATCCCGGCCAAGTTGCTATTCTTCAAGCTCCAAACAACCTGGAAGTTGAGTCAAATCCATAAGGTGTTTACCTCCGAGAAAATATCGACAACAAGATATAGCCAGATTGATGGTCCTACCTTTGCAGCCTGGATTGTGAGCGCCTGCAGCCAAATTGAGAATTACGTTAGTCTCTATTTGTCAGCAAATTTGTACTCTTATCTCGCAAAAAAATATGAAATCTGTTGTGTTCAAACTAAGCACTGGTGGCACTACTGAAGTTTTTCTTGTACCACACTAAGTAATTTTTTTTTCTCTTTTCTTCTGTTTTAGGCTTGCTTCTAATTTCTACCACCTATGTTCCTGATTTTTCCATGCGACAGAAGTACATATATCCATTCAACAAGCAGATGTTCAATTTCTATTTGTTTTTCAACTATCCAAAATTTCTAATCTTGCCAGCTTAGTATTGTCCATAACTCATTTCACAGCCTGACATTTTCATTTTCATCTTTTCATGCCACCCTTTGTTGGAGAAACTAGTGGATGGAATGCTATTAAATAAAACATGCAAATGAAAAACCTTTTGAAGATCCTAGCAGCTATTATTTTGTTCAAGACTCTCACAGGAAATGAAAGAGTTGGCGACAGCATTCATGCCTTTTCAAGGGCTGGGGCTTAGGTTTCTCCTTTGTCTCTGGCTTTGGAGTTTCATCCCTTCTTGCAGCAACATTTTTTGCCTGTGACATTGTCATTGAAAAATTAATCAACAATTCACTTCAAGAAAGTATAGCTAGTTATAATTTAGTATGGTACTACCAAGTTCCTGAATTGAAGATTGTAGAAAGTCTGGATATATCTTTGCTTTGCTATTTTCTGATCAATGTTCAGCTGCCTCCAGAAGTTATATACACACCCCATATTCAGGACCTTGTTTGCATAGATCTTCCATGTGTAGCTGCAACAAAAACCAGCAAAAGTGATCTTTCTTAATTTTACTGAGGTAATCAGAATGAAAATCTCTAAAATGGGCCAAATGAGGATTGTCATTTTGCATCATCATCATCAGCACAAATTCTGTAATGGCTATGGGAAAGTGAGATAAAGAAGAACTTGTAATGCAGTTTATTTTAGCTTTGTTCTGGTACCATTCGTATATACGCTGTAGACCTTGGGCTGAAATCCTGTTCCAGTATTCAGGATCCTCCTTGCATTTCTGAAAGAAGTCAGCGATCTTGTTGCTTGACTCATCTCCATGGTTGGGATCAATGTGAAAACCAGAGACCCCATCAACTATGATTTCAGCAGGACCTCCTTGGTTGGTTGCAAACGTGGGCAGTCCACAATTCATAGCCTCAATCACGGTAAGGCCAAATGCTTCATATAAAGCAGGCTGGACAAAAGCCCCTCTTGTATCAGCAATAGTGCGGTAAAGCTCACTGTTCCTGTTCCTGTCAGTCTGAGCTGCTATCCACCTTATCTGACCCCTCAGTTGGTACTTTTCTATCAACGTGTGCATCTTTTGTATTTCAGCTGCTTCTTCCCTATCTTTGGATTTTGAAGGATCAAAAAATGCACCAACAATGACAAGATTAACCAAGTTTCTCAGCCTCTTGTTCTTTCCATACCACTCCGTTAATCCAGTTAGATTCTTGACTATGTCGAGCCTTGCCATGGAGAAAATGATAGGTTTCTTTTTGTCTTCTAGGTATCCACTGCTTATGGAACAAGTCAGAGAAAACAAAGATGTTAGAACTTCAGGCAGCTTTTCACTTTCGCAAACTTACGGACATCTGGAAGTTTATACTTACATATGCTCATCATTTTCAGCTTTACTAAACAAAAGTTCTTCAATGGCTTGACGGAATTGTGTTAGTCTCTTGTGCTTCTCAGTATGGGGGAAATAGACTGACTGGTCAGCTCCAGGAGAAGCAATGTTATATTTAGGATCAAAGACATTGGTGCCTGAAACAACCCTGTAGAGCCCCGGAAGTGTAAAAGCAGCATGGCTCTCGTACTGGCCTGCTCTATCTTTGCTGCAAATCATGGAAAACTTAAAATATTAATAGCAATTCACTGCGTTTAGTTGATTATTTGCTGTTATGTACTTCCCAATGGCATTTTTTTCACCAACAGTTTTTGAGGACTTTATTTTACAACGTAGGAAAAGCCTAGTCACATGAAAGCACGAAATGCACCAGGAGTAAATAACCAGGTACGCAGGCAAACATGCAGAAGCTTCAATAACATTGTGTATTAAAGAGCTTCAATTTCTTACCTTCCTGCTATTTCTTGGTATGTGCTTGTGATGACAAAATCAGCCGTGTTCATTGCAATTAAATCAGCTGTAAATTGGCATGAGAAATGATACTTGGGGTCTAATTCCTTCCATTTGACGTCGGAATCTTCATACTTCGTTTTCTCCAAGGCATGTGCAATTGTTCCCTAGACCAAAATTCACTACATTATTAAACTCATCTTTTCAATCTGAGTTCTTGGTGCTTTGAACCCTTTTAAACAGGTAAAGTCCAAAGAAATAAAAACATACCAGTGTTACCCCAAGCTTACTAGCCATGAGTGATGCCACCAAATTTCCATCAGTATAGTTGCCAATAATAAGATCTGGTTTTCCTTCCATTAGTTCAATGATTTTGTCGCTGGCGTCCTATTAGAAAGTGAAAATGTGTCCATAAACCAATAAGTTGCTCAAGAGAGTAGCAACAAATACCAGAATTCATTCCCAGGACATACCTGAGCATATCTCTCAAGGTAAGGATAAACATCAAATCTAGAAATCCACTGGGGAAGGACTCCATTTTCTGTCCTAAATGGCACTCTGAGGATGTGTGAGTGCTTTGTTTTGTTTATTGGTTCTAATTCCTGGTTGCACTTAGTTCCCTTGGCATCAGGGATCAACCTTGTAACCTGCATCACAAGGATATACTTGACTTGATGATTGCCTGCCATTCATAGCCATTACAACTTTTACTCATGCAGGGAACTTACCACAAGAATTTGAGGCTTCACATTGAGACCTTGCTGCTTAATTCTTAGGAGCAATTCTTCTTCTAAAGACACCACTTGATCCAAAACATAGACCACCTGTTATTGGATAACAGCAAATTTTAGCTCAATTTGTATCAATTTACCGTTTTGTTCAGTCACTAGATTACAGAATGTGTACCTGTCCGCCAGTGTCTGGCAGGCCAAGGACATCTGATTGGCCAAAGTATCCATGGACAGAAAACAGTACAACATTGAACACTGTTGGAAGCCTGCCTAAGAATTTCTCCGTATTGAAGGGATCCGGAGCCTGAAGTACCTCAGACGCTGATCGCATTGTCTCCTTAACTCTTTCAGCAGTATCGCCCCAGCCCCTCTCAAACCCCCATTCCTTGAACCTGTAAAAGATGATATTGTGTCTTATTCCACTTTCCAATTTTTGTTAGCAAATGAAGGAAATGGAGAAAAAACTATCTGATTGACCTTAGCTCAAAGCTCTGATATGGCGTATCCTTTGGTAGTGAAGCAAGGGCAGCATCAGCAACTATCAATGCTGACTGAAGCTTTGAAGCTGTATTGATGGTCTCGTTTAACATAAGTTTCTGAAAATTCAATGAGAAAAACGCTAATTAATATAAATTCATGATTTGACTGATCAATTTACGTTCTTTATCATTTTATTTATTTATTATTCAGATTCCTGTTTCCATACTTCTCCTTGGTAGTTTAAGGAGAGCAAATAATCCACAAGAGGTTGTGCACTGCATGGGCTACCATTCAGCTTGGAAGCCAAAAACTTTGAAACATAGGTGACTCCATTTCCAATCGAAGAAGATAGAGTCAGGTGAGGTATAGAGTAGTCCATTGCTCCAAAATCAAGTTCTAAGGCGTTTTCATCATTTGCCCTGCATTTCAGAGAAAATTAACCGGATCTGATTGGATTCTGTGCGTAAACACATCATATTGCAATATACTACAAAATGGATATCTTTCGCTTGATCTTCAAAGGATATAGCATACCATAGTTTTCGACTTGCTCTCCATGTGACAAAACATAAATACGAAAAGGTATAACATAGCTTGGAGGTAAAAAATTACTGAAATAGACTAAACTGGTATATTAATTCTTGATCGTCTTGGGGAAGGACAATATTACATTTATAAATAGCTGGAAAAGAAATGCAGTTTTACCAATTTTCATCAACCACTGTTTCTTTGAATTTCAAGTAGTCTGTTGCGGTGATGCCATCCACCGAAAGATCATTTGCATTCACTTTAACGAACTCCCAAAATCCTGGATTTGGCCTTATCGCAAAGGCAACATATGGAGGAATAACTGCAGCCTCCTGGAAAGTGCACAGAGAATAGAAGTATGATTAAATTGTGTCCCATGCAGTAATATGCAGCCCTGCATGTTCAAAACACTAAGGCAAAACAATGCAGTTCAAATTGCAATCAAACTGATACCTTTGTGGTGCACAAGATATATCCAAGTAAGCCTTCCAACACTTGGCTTCTTTCAGTATGATCATCAATGATTTGCTCCAATTCATCCATCAATTGGTTAGCCTTCAATAATCGCCTCCCTTTCTCTACATACTTCGAGAAGCACCTCTTCATATGGTACCTACTTTGCCTCAAGGCCTCAGGCATGGTGTCTACTACAGAATCAGACCTCTTTAGAGCAGGTACAGAAGCCATTTTACCGGTTTGAAGGAGTGATATACAGATTGTTCAAGAAAAGAACTTTTTTCGTGGGTCATGCTGAGATTTTTCTGGGCATTTTATAGAAGAATGGTGTCAACTATGTACGTGGTTGAGAGGTAGAGTCGATCAGGATGTCAGTCTGGCAAGCAAAGTGGGGTGTGGAGAGAAAGAGGAGAAAGAACATTCTTTCTAGCAGAAAATAGATAAAGAAAAGAATGTTCGTGGCATTAGTTTTTCAAGGGAGATTCGTAATTGGAGGCAAAGGAAATCTTTTGTCTAACCTTTAGGGACTGGTTTTAGCATCTTTCTTCCTTCCAATATGAACATAGCCTTTCGTATTGGAATCATGCGGGCCAAAAAGGAACTGAACCGAAATGGGATATGTCGTATGTTGCTCCCAGACAAAGCAATATGGTTCTTGTTTCCCTGTGAAATTGTTACTTAAAAGGGCCATGGCACTTTGCCTGTGTTTTACACCTTTTTTTTTCCTTTCCCATCTCATAGATTTCTTGTTACTTTCGGAGAACCACCCTCTAAAAAATAAGTTACTGGTACCGTAACCTACTAAGCCAGAATTTAGCTCAATGGTAAGCTATCTTTGAATGGTTAATGCTAACAATTAGCTGAAAAGAAATCATAATTCCAAAATGACCACCTGTACTGGACAATATCTTCAAGTTCCAAACTCAAATAAACCACACCTCATTGCCGAGCTAACCCATATAACTCGAGTCAGAAGTCATCATTCCATTGAATCAAATGATCTACGTTCTTTTCTTGTGCATATTATTATGCAATTCCAGTACAATTACGGGATCCAAACCATCGTGGATTGTCGATCTTTATATTCATTATCTTCCTAAAAGAAAAAATCGATTCTCTAATAAACGAGCCATAAGCATGCAAAATGGATACAATATCACTTTTACTAATCATGCAGCTGCAGTTTCACGGACGACAATTGGATTTTCGTAAATCACCTTGATTTAGAATTAATAAAGAACAGAACTAATTAGTTTTATATTTTGTAGATGTGGCAAGATTCTAAACCATGGTTCAAATTATCAATGGAGATGTGAATCTCACATTTCATCCTCTCTCTCTCTATATATATATATAACTTGCGAATATAGTCTAGAACAAATTATCTGTATGGCCACTGAACTTTCGGAATCGTTAAGTTTTGGCCAATAAATTATTAACAGTTTGATTTTGACAATTAAACTATCTAAAGTTTAGATTTCGGGTCATTCTATAAGATTTAGTCGTTAACTATGTTGCTTTCTTTTGTCTTGTGAATCGTGCGAGCATTTATATCTGTCATATTTAACAATTAAATCTAATGAGATGACTTGAAATCTAAACTTTAAATAGTTTAATAGTCAAAAATAGACTTTTAATAGTTTAATGGTCAAAATTTGATCATTCCAAAATCCCGTGACCATCCAAATAATTTGCTCTATAGACCGTACTTATTTCCATAACAAAATATGTGAGAATGTGGAGTTCTTTTTTTTTTTTTTTTTTGTCGTAGAGAATGTGGAGTCCTCTCAATTGCTAAATTTAGCGTTCGAAGTCTGAATCGAAGGTGAGAGATAAAAAATTCTACAGTGTAATTAGCGTAACACAGGGTTAAAAAAAAATTTTTTTTTCCTGCCTCGAGAGAAGCATGCCGAACTCACGGGAGAGAAGACGGTCTTGGGCACGTGACACCGCATGCCATCACCAACATAAATTCACCCTAAATAATGATCTGTGTTAGGGTTTTCCAAAACCCTACCACAGCTGGCCTCCTCTGCAGCAGCCTCCTTTCTCACCCTGCTTTCTCTATAAAAGATGACCACCAAATCTGATTCCTCTCCGTCTTCTCCTCAATCTGCACGCACACACACACACACTCTGTCTCTCTCTCTCTCTCTCTCACCCACACTCTGTCTCTCTCTCTCTCTAAAACACTTTCTCTCTCACATGTATACATGCCCGCATACACACTTTTTGGCACAGTATTACTTGTGCTAATGGTGTGCGTCGAATACTGATTACCAGCGCTGGTTTATGAAACATGAACGTTGCGTATGAGCCGACGCCATATTCATACGTTACACTTCTCCAATTCTGCTTTCGATTTTTCAAAGCTCTTTCGGAGAGCTTGTTCTCATCAGATCTGGAGAAATATTCTATTTTTTTAAAGTTTTTTTTTTAAATTTTGGTTTCAAACAATATAGTGAAGGAGATGGAAGTGATGATTTTTTCCCCAGATGATCGAAACTGAAATTATCGAGCGCTTTATTTGTATTTTCTCCAGTTTTCTGGAGATAATCCAAGCCAGATTTGTCTGATCCATCTCCTCCTATCAAATTTCTCATCCACTTTTTTTAATATGCTTTTCATTGAAAAGCCTATAGCTTTTTTTCTTGTTTTTCTCAAAAGAAAGTTTAGAGGCATCGGAATGGAATTCCAGTACATTTGTTTCTTTTCGGATATCTATGCAACAGATGAATGTACTATGGACAAAAAATGGATGTGATGATTATTTCCCCAGATGATCGAAGCTGATTATACTGTGCTACCATTAAATTTCTCTTTTTCGAGAAATCAAGCCAGAAATCTGATCCATTTTTTTAGTTTCTTTGTCCTCTTTTTTCTGTTTTAAAATGTTAGTTCCAATTGTGATTTTCATCCATTTAAGCATGACAATCAATAAATTTTGCAAAATGTCATTCTAATAGTGATGGTAAATTTTGCAAATGAGATCGTCTTTTTGCCACTTGTTTCTGAATGCGTTAACCTTCCCTGTCTCGTAAGCAATTTTATTAGAATTGAACCATTGGGAAGGAGGGATATGTAAGAATTGTTACTTAGTAACTGAATACTTTTAGTAATTATGTTAATGTGGGTAATTAAATGACCTTTGCCTTTTCCTTCCTCAAAGGTTAAGCCCGAAAACAACTAAAACAAGGAGTTCTCGGGCCGGGACAAAACGTTGGCTGAATTTGCTGTTGAAATTTCTCCAGGGCATGGTACATTTGTACTCGTTAGATATTGCAGAAGACATCCAAGGCGATCTGGTGATTACGTTTAGGCCAAGTTTATCCACTCTTCAAAACGAATGCTGTTGGTGAAGCGCGCCCAGTAGCAGGTGACAAATGTATCACTAGGGAAATAGAAAAGGATGCATGAGCAGCTGCTACAACACCGATGGAAAGCTTCATGGCAATCAATTAATAGATATAACCTCTTCCAAAAATTATCAATTTGTTACCCCCTTCATATACCCCTTATAATAGACCACTGGTTAACGTTCTTGTCAGGGTATAGATATCGGAACAAAGTGCTGCTGTTATGTTTTTCATAGATATGTTGTTAAATCACTTTTTTACTTTATATATGTCAAATTGTTGCAGTATTTTTTTTTCATATAAAAAATCTAGAAAAATGTAATCCAAACAAAGCTTCCCAACTAGAAGAGGAAATCAATGGGCTGCACCATTACCCCAGAAGTATAAGGGAGTATAATGCAGGAATTATCTAGACGACTACAATTACAAAAGAAATTGTGAACCGAGTTGACAGCATACATCCAACTGAGCCCGTATTTACACCACCACTTTCTTGTGCTTTGAGCAAATGCTAGCAAAAAATCACGGCAGTAATTCTGGAAAATGCCATCCATTGGTACTTTATATAAGGTACTTGCACTGGCAGTGTTTGAGTTTGACACAATGCAGAGAGGGGGCTTTTCCTGTTGAGAACGGACATTCTCTTATGGTGCTCGTGTCTGAAGTGATGCGGCTCTACCCAATGGTGAACTAAACTTCTGGAGTGGCTGTTGGCTATTAATGGCGGGAAAAGCCTGATTCAAAGGTTCATCACCAGCCCGAGAAGAGAAGCAAGAATCTGTGCATTATTCTGAAGTATCAGAGGAATAGCTTGTAAAAATTTCTGAGACCTTGCGTCTGCAATATCAGCCCACTGTCTTCCGGAAGAAGAAAGAGAAAATACAACACTTCCTGAACCAATCATCTACTGCTCGTTCATTCCTTCCCCAATTAAGCTAGAGGAGCGGAGTGCCATCAGCATTTATTTGGTGTAGAAGTGGAATACAAAGATTAAGATCCCTCGCATTATCTGGTAACAATCCCCTTAAATCTAGCGGAGGAGCAATCCCATGACTCCTCAGTGTTCTGCAATTGACTCTAAATTTCTCTGCTTGGATGTTTCGAACATTTTCACAGAAAAGAAGTTTAAATCATCTTCAGCTCATTCTGCAATGCAGCATAGTAATTTTCTCTTGTAGCTGAGTCTCCACTGGACAGCTAATATCCACCTAGAGATAGACCTTCTTGCTTTTCGAGGTATATGCAAGTTGTTGAAAGCTTCCTCATTAGTTGGTTCATGGCTTTCAAGGAAGGCACGAAGCTCAGTGCTACATATTGATGGCAATTTCTCGAGCTCCACTGGAAGAAAAATATCCTCAATTTTGCCAATGCTGCTCAGCAACAACTTATCCTGTTCAATTGATGTCCTCAGATTCTGTAACATATCTTGGCATTTCTTTGCTATCCACCCCATGACAGTTATCTCATTCTCTACTGAAATTTGCTTTCCCGAATAAGCAAGGTGTCCAACAGATCGCCGTTTGTTTGGAGGAGTTGCCCACAACCGCATAGCAGAGAGTAGGGCAAAGGATGGCTTCCCGTCTTGGTCAATATATAGCAATTCTTTGGGCCATGAACACAATGTATATATGTCAGGTTCCAAAGGGATAAAAGCCATGTCATTTGGGTTATCATCTAGAAGAAACCCATAGTGCTCAAGCAGCTCCAGATTTGTGTACATTCCATAACTTAGTAGAACCTGTTTGGGACACAAAGAAAGTAAAACTAAATTGCCAATAAGCCACAAAATAGTGTTTATTGAGTTTAAACATGAATGCAAAAGATACAAGGACATGGTAAGTGTTAATGAAGAGATATGTCGACTCACTAGAAGCTCTAAACTATCCCATACGGCAACAGCTAATTTGTTTTGGGTTCTCTCAAGATCACTCAAAACTACAGTAATAGTAGCCATCTCCACTTTCCAGACCATGATATTGTTTATAAACCTAATCTTTTGGTATGCACCAGTAAGACTTAAAGCAACCATTCCCAGATCCATTCCTTGCACCACAGTACACGCTGCTATAGAAAAAATTTTATTTCAATCTCAGGATGGCTACTGTACTATCTTTAGGTTAATCTATTCGCAAATGTCTCCAAAAATGCAATAACATTCTGACAAGATAATATCCAGACATAATGCAAGCTTTTGGAATATCAATGAAGAAATTTTCACATAAATGAATAAAACCAGAAACAAGAGAGAGCTTATTAGAAAGACTCTGAGCGCACGTAAACAAACTGAAACTGAAGACAAGTGTGGATGACATTCATCTAATCCTAAGTTTCAGCAATTATGAACTCTAAATCAGTTTAATTTTTTAAGAAGAATTAAGAGTCTCATGCTCATGTTCCTCTGCGTGTTCACGAGTTGTTTTGTACATGGAAGAATAAGTTATAACAGACAAAAGAAGAAGAAGAAAGAAAGAAAAGAAAGTTATGCTCAATCAGTTAACTTAAGAAGAAAGAAGACAAGGGGGCACAATTATGTGACTGATATCATACTTGAAGAAAGTAATAGAAGCCTATTCATAAGACATCAATATCAAGTTCTAAAAATGAATATTCAGACCACACAATGGGATGAAAATCATTAAATAATATAATAACAAACACATGTACATGTCATATGGAAAGACGTCATGGTAAACAAGAACTTGTAGCCATACCTGCTCCTTCTCTCTGTAGTTTCTCTTAGCATAGAAACAATAAGCACCAACATCATCCTCAAATCCAGCATCTGTTAATCTCTGTGCATTGGCTTCAGACAATCCTTCAGTCTGCATACTGAAACCATTTCCACAAGACCCCAAAGTCTTATTACCACACGGTTCCTCTGCAGGAGCGGCATAATTGAAGAAGTCTCCGACAGGACACAAGCACCCAGCTTCATCCCATGGTACGTGCATTGTGCGGGATGATATCTTCAAGTAGAACCAACTTAAAGATTATAAACTAAAAAGCAAAATATTTGTGTATCGCTCAGATATAATTACATGCTGTTGAAGTGCATTATCTACTTATTTGTCAGTAGAAAACCACTTAATGCTCTCCATATTTTTGCAAAGACCAACCTCAGTTATCTAACAGTAATAAAAGATGAAGTGATTTTCAAATTCAGAAGGATCAGATGAGACGAGATAATTACAGTTGCAGAAGCCCATAGCCATGCCTTAAAGGTTTGTAAAGCAGGCTTGAGCTTAAGTTCGGCCATAACTACACTAGCTTCTTGCCACTCCAACTTGGCCTTTCCTGCAGCCTTTTCTGCAGCCCAGATGGCATCATCCACCTGTAAGTTATTCAAAGGCTTCAGATAAAACATTTTACATCTGATACAAAATGCACAACTGGTATAAGTCGGGAGTCATTCTCATCTTAATGCAACAGTCTAATTAGCATTCATAGATTAGAAACTAACTTGCAAAGCTTGTATCTCAAATTGACCAAAACCTGCAAGCGTGTCATAACTGCGTGGCAACTGCTTTAAGTAAGGGTACCACCAAGAACTTTTCCCCTTATTGACTTCGTTCAAAAGTGCAATGGTTAATATCTGCACCAGATCAAACTTTGACAGCATTACTACATGTACATCCACCAAAAATCCGTCCTTTCACCACAACAACTCAAGAAATTAACAAGACTGAAAAGCTTTCCACAACAAAAGGGATTCGTCTACCAAGCCCAAATATCCAAGATAACACACTCCTACTTCACTATTTTGGTAATATTTCCGACTAATTTCGGAGGTATTATACTGAATTAACTACTCTAATAGTAGTATAGCAAGCCATCTAGCTCAAAATCCATTTGCTGAACCGAGAAAAGGAAAGGGAAAATCAAATGCCAACATCAAATAAGGAGTACTACCTGAGTGGAAGAAAGAAAAGGATGTGATTTTTTACAGGCAGAGAGCACTTGATCTTTGACCATCAAACTCTCGCTTGTCATCAAGGCTGCCTTAGGAACTCTTAGTATTAACTCCCCTTTTCTAAGTTCACGGGCCGCTGCTAAACCCCTTCTGCTTATTCACATTAGAACGGAAACAAGAAAACCTTAGAATTCTTGATCATATGAACAATATATCTACAAGTCAGAAGAGTAAAAGAGAGTACCCGCCGGCATCAGGAAAATGGGAGACAACTAGCGAGTGACCCAAGCAAGAAGGTAGAAAGGTGGAGTCTTTATGAGGGAGAGTAGAAGAAGAAGAGTCTGATATTCCCAACTCTGATGCCCAGTGCAGGAAGAATTCGAGGTTTGCTGCATCGCCTTCTTCTTTAGCCATTGCCTACTTTCCTTTCTTCCTATGTGCTCGAGAACTAAGAGGAAGGGGCCGAAGGGGTGGCCTTATGTCCAAGTTTGCAGTTGTTCGTGGGCCGAAAGTCAAAATGGGGAAATTATCCTTTTACTTACTTCGAGGTTCAAGCAATGAAAGTCGAAAGCAAAGTTCGACTGGTACTGGGCCACAGCCCTAAGAAATTCTTAAACAACGGATTGGTTTTGTGATGGACATCAGACAGGGAAACTTTTCTCTTGCACTTGTCTGTGCCTTTGTCTTCGGTCCGTTTGACAAATGAATTTTTTAGGTGTGTGTCTAAAATTTTATTATAATTTACTGTAAAAGTTGTAAAAAAAATTTTTGAAATGTGTAAATTTTTGGATATTTTGAAATATATAATTTAAAATTTTCGAAAAGTTTTTTAGGATTACTGCAGCTAAAGTTGTTAAAAAGTTTACAGCAAACAAATTTAGCCAAAAACTTGCTTGCCAAACAAGGCCTTTGTCTTTTGTTAGAAAACAAAAATGTTATAGCAATCCTATTTGTTTTCAATTGCTTAACATACCCTTTTTGTGGTTGTTTAAAAGCTTCATTTATATACTTAAGAAGGATTTGACAAAAAACATATATATATATATATATATATATATATATATATGTACCTAAGAAGGATATATTAACTCTAATCTTTTTCTTCTTTTTTTCTTGAAAGGAATAGTAAATCTGTCTAATTACGTTTATCCTCTTAACTAAGAGACACTAACATGCTCATGAAGATGAAATTATTGGGACTCTTACTTATTGGTTGCCTAGATTAACTAATTGGATAAGCTAAGTGTACAGAAAAAGTTCACAGAAAGGAGACCAGTTTGTTCACTTCACTCAAATTCAGACGGCAGGTTTTCGGTATGGCCGCCCAAATCTATCTAAACTTTGACGCTGCGTTGGACATACTCATTTGAAAATGACTTCAGTTTTTACCATTCCAAAACTTCTCTTTTCTACAAAGTCAAGAAGAGAAGAGAACAACGTTACGATGAATTTGTGCAAACTCACCAAAGAAAAGTTAGGCTCTGTATGCTTATTCCAATCTTATCAACTGCTTAAAGTAAAGCTGGTTCGAGGAAAATAGTTTATTCAAACAGCCAAAGCTACTCCTCCTACTTTTAATCAGTTTGACCTTCCGTGTTGATATCGCACCATCCTAAGTCCTAATGCCAACAAATATATGGGCTCCATTTCAATTGTGTCATTTTTGAAAAGTAAATTGAAAAGAAAACGCTGTAGTGCCTTTTGAAAGGTGATGTGCATACATTTAAAAAGAGTTGTAAAAGGAAAAATATAAATTAACAACGTGTGTAGAAAATATTTCAGAAGAATTACAAGTGATTGAAAGATAACATGTGCTGGCCTTTCCTTTTGCTTTAGGAAGGAGGATCACATCCGACTGTAGAAGTGTTGGAGGAACAGTAATCATCTAGATGAGACGAGTGCACTGCACTACCCTCCTTTCTTTCCCTTTTTTTTTTTTTCCGTTCGAACAAAATACTCCAGACCTTACAAATAGGCCGGCTAACTCGAACTCGATCCAAAAAAAAAAAAAAAATGTGTTACACCTAAGCGTCAATTGGATCAAGCAGAGTTTTTAAATCCAAACTAAATGCGAGTCGATGTTGAATCATGCTAGGATTAGTCCTGATTAGGACCCAACCCGTGTATGAGTGTGTGTATATATATTATGACATAAAATATTAATAATACATATTAATTTACAATAATTCATAATTATAAAATATATGTTATATATAATTTTGTATTTAATTGTAAGATTGGATGGAACCGATTTCAACCCGAAACTCGTATAATTTGAGCTAAAAATTCTAAAACGCACGTGCAATTTGTGAATCGAATTTGGACTTGAGAAAGCTCCACTCAAAAAACTCAATCTTACTCACAAAGGAAGGAAAGAAGGATAGAGGAGAGTTTAATCAACAATCCAAGGATCTCACAGTCACTTCGCATGTCTCGCTTGTGGACAAAGAGGCACCAAACGGCGCTAAGGCCGGCAGCAAAAAGAAAGGAATCCGAAGGAGTCAATTGTAGGCCGAGTCATTCCGTGCAATGAAAATGAGGGTGTTCCCCGTCCGGCAGGACAATTCTTTCAGAATCTTATCGCAGCAAAATATTACAGGCCTCAGGTCCCATCAAAGAGCAAATGGACGGACGCAATTACTTCCAAGCCACTGTGGCCTTCAGTTGTTTTCGTTCTCGTTCTTTCTCCTCGGTTCGAAGTGCTTCCCTAACCAACGCAAAACGGAAACATAGGACAAGACCTGGCTATTCTCAACTCTCTCAAGTTCTTCTTCGTTACGTAGTTAGATCATTAAATTGGACGTTGATTGATCTGCACTCCTTCGTCTCGTAATTCTTTTCCGTGTAAAAGTGAATATTTTCGCGAGCAAAGTATGTTGTATGTCCGATTTTGTAGTGCTAGTTTCTTATCCACGTAGCAATGGTAAATAGTGCTAGCTTGCTGCTCATCGTGGAATTTCAATTCTTGTGCAAGTGGTTAAAGCACAACCAAGGGAGGAATTTAGGTTTAGGGTTGAAATTTTTCAAACTTTTCTATATATATATATATATATATATATATATATATATATATATATATTTATATATTTATATATTTAACTATTTGCACCCTCAAGTTCTAGAAGATCACGCCCCCTCTTAAAAAGTTTGAGAATTTTCAAAAATTTCTTTTATACACACACACACACACACACACACACATATATATATATATATATATATATATATATATCAAAGAGGCTTTTGAAAGAAAAAATTTACATGTGTACTTTTCGCCTCCTCAAATTTATATTTTTTAGTTTTGCCATTGAGAACAACACAATCAAATTGCATTATATCAAATAAGATAGGGTTAAAAACAAAAAAGCCCCCTGTGATATACCTAATACACAGAAAAACCCCCTAGTTTCAAAACACACAAAACGACATCTCATGTCTTGAACTAAATTGTAAACTAACAGAATCCGGTAAATTTAACGGAAAACTTAACAGCATTCGGTAAATTTAACAGTAAACTTAACGTAATCCAATAAGTTTAACAGCTGAGACCGTCATTTTCGTTAAATTTAACGAATTCTGTTAGTTTATAATTTAGTTCAAAACATGAGATGTCGTTTTGTATATTTTGAAATCACAAGAGACTTTTTTATATATTAGATATATCACAGAGGGCTTTTTTGTTTTTAACCCAATAAGATAATAAGCAAGGTGCATTTTTTGGTGTGTAGTATCAGTAGATTAGAAAGACAAAAAGTAACTGCTTATGGTGCACCACACGACATGAATACCACTCAACTTATTTTTATTGTTACCAAACAAACCTTTTATCTATTCTAAGTCTGCATTCTATGCAAAATCGCATTTATCGTATAATAAAAGTTTTGAAACAAACCGTCGAGACTCCTTACTTGCACGCAAAAAAGCAAATCTCTTCCATTTAGACTTAGCAGGTGCCGATGGAAATTGATACATTTGATAATGACGAATACCTGTTGGAGAAGAGTCAAACACGGTACTTATGGGCTTCTTCTATTATTGTTCGACGAATAATGGGACAGCCAAACCCTCCTTATCCCTTCACTTGGTCATCAAATCTTCTTCTTCTTCTTCAGTATACTCGCCTCGTATTGTTATTTGTCAATAACTCCCGTTTGCGTGGTTACTAACAACAACGTAAATAATAGTTTTTTTAAAGAATATAATTAAGTAAAAATTCTATCATCCTTTTAAGGACTTATTTCTTTAATTTGTAGCTCTAAATGATGCTTGTGATCTATAATTTAAATAATTACGATTATTACAATTTAAATGCTTAAAAAGTTTATTTCATTAGCTCACGGAGAATTTGATGTGAGAGTGTGAAACTCAAAAGACATAGAATTTTTTATTAACTAATTGATGAATTAGGTACAGGCGTGTAAAAATGAATTTAATCAAATCCAACGCCCGAGTATTCAAACTTGTTTATTTATTTTAACGAGTTTGAAATTTGAATTGTTCATTTACTGAATCGAGTTTGAACGAATATTTTTATCGAATTTAAATGTTATAGAATACAAAACACAGTTCAAACTTGATTTGGTTTGCTAGCAACCTGAGTTCGACCGATCTCTTATTAAATCAAACTCAATTCGAGTATCGAGTAGTTCGGTTCATCTTTCAACCCTAATTAGGCGGACAGTTCAAAGCAAACTTTTCATCCTTTAGAAAAGGGTAGAATTTTATTTATTGGATCAAGATACGGGATCATTTATTTGTTTAGTTCAATTTAAATTAAAGACTAATTAAGTGCAGAATTCTAAGAAGCGTGTAGAATCATGTCTACTTATTCTTTTGGTAAAATGACTATGTACGAAGAACTCAAACAACTGGTCAATTGTAGCAAGTAAAGGTCTCTGTATCAATTTCGAATATACTAATCATATTTTTGTGTTTGTACACAAAATACTTCAAAGTGAGACCATCCTTTTTTTAAGTAGCAAATGATGACATAGCTACGTCTCCATTATTTCTCCAAGAATTCACATGAAATTCTCCAAACTTAGGTTGATAACCAAATGGAAATCTTCAACCACAGACTTCCTATTTAAGTGAATGTGATGCATACCATGAGCTAATAGAGCACATGCATGGTGCATTAAATTATTAAATCCCAGAAAAACAAGAAAAAGACACTTCCCACACCCAAAATCAGATCCCATAACTCTTGATGTTAAGCATTGATTTTGTTCCCCTGTGGGCTGCAGCATTTTTTTTGTCTTTGTTTTTGCTTTCGTAATTGCTTTCAAAAACCAAAATGGTGAAAACATACCACTTGCAAATTGTCTGCACTCAATCGACAGTCATGGACCATATTTTTTTCAGAAAGGCACCCAAAAAGTGAGAGAAAGTGCAAACTTCTACGTGTCCAATAGGGAGTCCTCAATGCCTTGTATACCAACGTGTGGACACCATGCTTAATGCTTGAGGGTCATTTATGTCTTTTCATTAAACACTCAATATTTTTTTTAAGATTTTTTTTTTTTTTGTGTGTGTGTGTCAATAGTCAAAACTCACTATTTTCAGAGTATTTCGTATGAGCTTTCTCATCCAGCTCATTTAGGGTAAAAGATAGAGACAGATCAGCCCTAAATGCTAATTCAAGTTGGTTCAGTTGGTATTAATAGGTCATTTTATCTATAAAGGCCATGAATTTGAATGAATTTTATTATTAACGTGAGAATTATGCAGAGCTTTTTTCTTTTTATTTTTTGGCAAAACTCACTATTTTTTAGAGTTTTTCATATGGGATTTTTCAACCAGCTCATTCAGGGTAAGGGATAGAGACAAATCAAAGTGCTAATTCAAATTAGTTCAATTGGTATTAATGGATCATTTTATCTATAAAGGTCATGAATTTGAACAATTTTCGTTATTAATGTGAGAATTATGTAAGCGACTTTTGATCTCTCTAAAATATACGTAACCGTACTAGTGATGAGAAGCTGAATTTACTAATTTTTTCAAAGGCGTAGGTAACCGTGGTGACTACGAAAGCCGAATACAAGAAAAAAAATTTTTTTAAAAATTTAATGTAAGTGAAGGATTTTAAATCCAAAATCTTTATTTTATACTCTTTTTTTCATACCGTTCAATCCATTCATTCTTTAAAAAATATTGTTTACATACATTTTTAACATATTTTTGAATCACTTTTTAATTTTTATAATCACATTTTGACTTCGCATATATGACGTTAAAATAAGTGCTCCAGTGTTTGGATTTTGGAATAATTTGTGTCCAGAGTCCCCGTGAGAAAATTGAGCTTTTCCTACCACTTAGACCTGAACTGGCACTTCCTACTGTGGGGGCCCACTATCACTACCGCCTGGTTTGGACACAAAAGAAGGTTAACGATTCCATTCACGAGTTGACACGTGTGCAGTTAACCATTTCCCGCACTCAATTTTGATAACGTTATCTTCCACTGATTGGTCAACGAGTACACGTGGCCGCCAATGGCTAAGATTCTTAAGGACTTAATTAAGCTGCTAATGCTAATCTATATGCAGGCAATTCCCATTGGGCGGCAGAGTGCCCCCTCTATCTCCTGTATGTAACATGTTGGACTCGGCAAGATTCTCTCTCTCACTCTTTTTTTTTTTTTTTTTTTTGATCTCTTGATAAAGGGCAGAAATATTTTAAAATAAAAGGTCAAACTATAAGTCAGAAGAAAAATTCGCAGAAGTGAAAAAAAAATGATTGCAGAACTAAGAACAAAGTGAGCTATCTTTTCATTAATTTGGCAATCTCAAACGAACGAACATTTTAAAATCAAAATAAAATCGGTGTGACAAAATACATATTACTGTTAGCCAAATGTTAAATTGGAATTAGTTTCCAACAGGAAATGATGCATCTGAAAATTTGTAACCTTTTCTTTTCTTTAGTTTTGTACTTGGATAGTTTGTATCTGCAATCATAATTTTCTTTTCCATTTCTGTTGTGTCCCATTATTCTCACAGATATTAAAATATTTGTGTATGTCCGAACTCCATTATCAAAATTTTAACAAAAATCCAATGCTATATTATGTAATTCTATATTTAACAATTGATGTATATTCTTTGAATCTCAATTTTGGGCATTTCGTGTTGGATTCTAATGAAAAATTGTAAATCTATGTTAATTTTTAGTTTTTGATCGATATGATATAATCCAGCCACGATGTATTGCTCAAAGTTAGCTACGAATTTTGATTTCACTCATTGTTGGTAAATCCTAAAGATAAATTATTGATTCACATGCTAGATATAGAGTGTATGTATTCTTGATTTACGCTCTTAGTAGACAAATGAGCAAAAAATAATAGAAAATGTTCAATTGACCCATGAACTAATTTTGCTAAAGACTAGTAGTATATCATTTGACCCCTGTTCAATCAAATGATACCCACACCAGGATCCTTGCAAGAATCAGACCAAACGACTTCGAAGATGCAGGAGGTGGTGGTGGGCCCATATCTTAGCCACTAAAAGGCTAAGGTTGTGTTTGATTGCAATTTTCTAGTGCGTTTGATTGTAATAATTTTTTGGGGTTTCCGTAAAAAAAAAAAAAAACAAGCTAAATTGTACCAATTTGATACCTGTAAAATAAAATAATAAGTGGCACACTTATAAGTTTTAACAGCTATAAATTTATTTGGCGTTGAAGAGGAAGAGAAATTAAAGAAAAAAGGGGAAAAAATGGTAAACGAAGTATGAATGTGGATCACTCAAATTCCACGCTGCACAAGTGGACAAGGAAAATGTGTGTGGCATTAATTGCCACAGAAAATCAAATAAAATAAACACAAATCAAAGAGAAGAAGAAACAGGAGTTTTCATTGCTTTATCTTGTTAAGAATTCTGGAAAGTTATAGAGCAAGTTAAGTGGTGTCAGCTTGTGAGAGGAGGGCTTGCTAGTTATCCATTTGAATTCTTTTTTACAGTGATGTTGATGCCTTAAAAACCAGGCATTCAACTAATTAGAGGCTTCTCTGAGCTTTCTCAGACCAATAATCAGGTGGGTTTTCTTCCTTGCATGGATGTTCAATTGCATTTTACTTGGTTTTTTTTTTTTTGTCACTGTTGCTTTCATATCTCCGTTTCTGTTTTAATAATAAAAGGTTGAGTCTTTGCCTTTTCTAGTTAGGTTTACGTGTATGGACGGTGGAAAGTGAGATTATTCTGATCAAACTGACTAAAAATAGAACATCCCATTGCTCTGCCGAGTGAAATAGGATACATAGCAATCCTCTATTTAATTTATTGTCTGTGTCTCCATTAGAAATCTAATAGTACTATTTCTTCAAGATCCTTGCTCTTTGCTGCTAGTAGGTTGTTTTACTGATTTTATATTGTTGTTATTGTTATACACTTGAGTTTGAGTTTTGTGCTTTAGTTAATGTTAACTGTTATATCAATTTGTTTTTTTTGGTTCACTATGCAGAGAGCCCTGGAGCTGGTTCTTTTATTGTTTCGAGTTGCTTAAGAATTTTGGAAGGAAGATTGGAGGTTGGCGATAAATTGGTTTGTGCAAGTTTTATAATGTTATCTGTGACAGAGTGAAGTGGGGAATTGTTTAAGGCTTGATAAACTTAAGTGGGGTGTAGTATACTAGTAATTTATTTAGCCAGGCAAAGAAACGTACAGAAGGAAAGACAAAATTTTTGAATTGTTTAGACTTTAGACCTCCCAGGATAACAAGTTCAGCATGTCTGTTGCTTTGCTATGGGTTGTTTTACCTATCTCAGAGGTCACGAACAGCATTGCATTCCTGGAACCGGTACGGGAAGGAAGCCGGCTTCTTGATTCGTCCAGGTTCGTGGGTCGGGGTAAAAACTGCTTGTGCAATGGCAGACTTGAGAAAGGCAAGCAACAAAGGTGGAATTCTGGCTATCTTAATGGAGATTCGAGAAACTGTTGCTTGGGAGGGTCTAGGTTGAAGAACCGAGGCAAATTTTCTGTGATTCCCAATGTAGTGGTTAGCCCAGCGGGAGAAATTGCCATGTCTTCAGAGCAAAAGGTTTATGATGTGGTTTTGAAGCAGGCGGCCTTGGTTAATAGACAATTGAGATCTCGAGAAGATTGGGACGTGAAGCCCGATATTGTTCTCCCAGGAAATTTAAACATATTAAGTGAAGCTTATGATCGCTGCGGTGAAGTATGTGCTGAATATGCCCAGACTTTTTACTTGGGTTAGCTCTCTTTTATCCATTTTTTTAGTTAAAAGGAAGTGAATTAAGGTACTGATTCTAATCTTAGTTTTATCCTGTGCAGGAACAATGCTAATGACACCTGAGAGAAGAAGAGCTATTTGGGCGATATATGGTAAAGTGCTGATACATGACATTCTTTTGTTGGTAGATTAATAGACCTGATAAAAGTCAGATTATCTAATAGGATTTTAATTCAGGTGTAGTTTATGTTTGAATGGTTTGGGAAGCCTTCTTGATTCGTTTACATACTAGATTGTCCAAATGAAAGCTAGTTTGAGTACAGAGTGTGGTTCCTGAATTAGAAATTTTGCCAGGTTCTCATGGAAAAGGATGTACCTAGTTCTTGAGCTTGACAAGTTAATCCTTGGTGATTAGTATAGGTTTTCTTTTCTCCCAAACATTTTGAAACAAACAGTAACTTGTAATCCCCACAGTGAAGATTTGCTTACTTTTTATATCCTCAATCAGAGAATAATGTACCATATTTTGCAAGTGAAATTTTGGAACAGATCTAGTTATCCTTCACATTCTTATCATATCATTGTGGAGAATGGAGTGCAGCTATTCTTCTGAACTAAATTTGCAGAAAAATAGATGGCGATTGGACCAAATTTTCATCACCCTTGTTTCCACATATCAGATTTGGAACCATGTCGATCTGAAAATCTTGTATCAAGTTTTAAGGCTGAGTTGTCATGTGGTATATTGAGAATTTTTTAGTTGTCATGTGGTATATTGAGAATTTTTTAAATAAACATAGAAAGCTTTCTTTCTGATTGAAGAGCGTCAACTGTGAAAAGAAACTGCATATGAACCTAAAAATGGATGGTGGTTATTTGACAATGCATATGACCATTAGTTAACTATTTTCACATAATTTTTTGCATATTATTGATTTAATTGCTTTGTCAGATAGAATTTAATTTGCAATGCTAAGTGAGGAGGATCTCTTCTAGGTTGATAGATGCTTGAAAGTATTGGAACAATTTAAAAACTTTTCATTTAGCTATTATCCTCTGCCAAAAGAGTTTCCTTCTATCATCTGTGTCCATTTTTTGACATGGATACCTTTAATAGATTAAACATAAAAGTTTCTGGTTTAAACACTTTCGCAAAACCCAATTATTCTTAAGGTTTCGAATGCTCGGGAATAACTCCTCTGACACATACGCTTTTCCATCTTTATCAGTTTGGTGCAGGAGAACAGATGAGCTCGTTGATGGGCCTAATGCATCACATATAACTCCAACTGCATTGGATAGGTGGGAAGCGCGATTGGAAGATGTCTTTAGAGGTCATCCTTTTGATATGCTTGATGCTGCTCTTTCAGATACTGTTTCCAAGTTTCCAGTTGACATCCAGGTCAGAACTCATATTTCGTTTAACTTTTGGTTATATATTCTAATGGTCATCTCTTTGGTTCCCAAACACACCTTACACTCTGAAGAGAAATGCCGTTATCAAGATTCCTAAACCATATTGATTTTGATTCGTTTTTCTGCTGTCAGTACTCTGTTAAGCCTTGTGAGCTGATGAAAACAACAAACTTTAATCTGAGTGCTCCTTTCGCATAACTACTTAACATTAGCCTTTCTGAGTAAATCATGTCTCAATTATGTCAACAAAAGCACTTGGCTGTCTATACTGGGTAACAGGACTTTTGTCCTCAAAAAATTGGGTCTAGGACTTTAAACACCTGTTTTGTCAGTATAAGTGATCCATTTAGTACACCGAGTTATCTTAAAAGTTCAGATTGTGGTATTTATCTACCATTTATTTTGGATAAAGGACATAAACACCTGTTTGTTAATATTGTTGATTTCCCAGTCTCTCTCCTTTGACATGAAAATTAAATTAAAAGGCCCTGTAACGATGCTTTGTCATGTATTACCAGTAACATCTCATTAGCACAAATTACATGTTGACTATTTGCTCTCTGCACTTTTTGTTGATTTCTTTTGTTTTACTGGAAGTACCTTCTTGCTATAGAATAAGTGCTTTATATACTAAGCATTCCTTCTGCCATTTTGAACACCATCATTTGCAGCCATTCAGAGACATGATTGAAGGAATGAGAATGGACCTAAAGAAGTCAAGATACAAAAACTTTGATGAGCTATACCTCTACTGTTACTATGTGGCCGGTACCGTTGGATTGATGAGTGTCCCAGTTATGGGCATTGCACCAGAATCAAAAGCAACAGTAGAAAGTGTCTATAATGCAGCCCTGGCATTAGGGATTGCTAACCAGCTGACTAACATACTAAGGGATGTTGGAGAAGAGTAAGTCTAAACCATATGATTCTTTTGATGCATCACTAGCAAATTGCTGTTGCCTAAAACCAAAAGGATGTCGGTTGCTATTTTTCAAGCTTACTGGTTGCCTTCCATCATGGTGAAAAGTATCAAAATCTTGAAATGATTTATCCATTGGTTCTAGTATTCATCAATACATGCAGCTTGTAGGTAATGTTAATTGCTTTTGAAATAGATTAAACCCCTTGTTTTACTGAGTGGTGTCCACTCTCAGATTGAAGTGTCATAAGGTGGTAAAAAGAGAAAAAGTAATGAAGGGCCAGAACCTTTTTTCAATGATTGGGTAAATGCATGTGCTCCGCTCCCAAGGGAGCATAGAGGCTAAGGAAAAGAATCTTGGTAAAGTCTATATAAGTGACCTTAAGTGTTGAGTGAATATTGAGCTGGAAAAATGCTTGACTAGAATCATAATGTCAGTCAATATATACTGCAAACTAATCAGAGTTTTGCAAGCAAAAGTAACTTGTACAGGGTGGTGATTCAGAGTTCTGACATCTTCTGTATATGTGCGCTCACTTTGCTCAGTGCTACAAGAGGAAGGATCTACCTACCCCAAGATGAATTAGCACAGGCAGGGCTTTCAGATGAGGATATATTTGCTGGAAAGGTCACTGACCAATGGAGGAATTTCATGAAGCAGCAAATGAAAAGAGCAAGGAAGTTCTTTGATGAGGCAGAGAAAGGAGTGACCGAGCTCAACTCTGCTAGCAGATGGCCTGTAAGCATTTGTGAATATTGATTAAACCGATCCTGGTTAAGTTCAAAGTCTCTATTTCCTTGGCTTAATGACTTGATTGAATGGTATGCACAAAGAGTGAATTAATGACCATAAATGGGTTGAATGTACTTGGAAAATTCTATGATCCATCTAACCCAATGCTAATTGAAAAGAATGGCCTCCACTTAGATTAACTTTACGTTGCATCCAGAACACTTATGATATATTAACATTTCACTGTGCCTTTTTATACATTGTTTCATGTTACTTTTAAGAATTCCTCTTACAGTCCTGATGCAGATTCACTTGTGTAGTAATTTCTTGAAACCAATGAGATACAATTTTCAGGTTGTATCCTGCTTCAGTTTGCAGATATTATACGTCTAAACAACCACCATCACCACCCTCCCCCCTTTCTGGTCTCCCAACAGGCAACTTGACATATGGCATTGTAACTTGAACTTGTATCCTTTGCCTTTGAGTTCCTAGCAGGCCATTAAAAATCCAGATTTGTCTTGGCAATTGCAGGTATGGGCATCGCTATTGTTGTATCGTCAAATACTCGACGAGATTGAAGCCAATGACTACAACAATTTTGACAGGAGAGCTTATGTTAGCAAACCGAAGAAGTTACTTGCTCTGCCAATGGCATATGCAAAGTCTCTTGTACCTCCAAGAACATCATCTCCGCTAGCAAAAGGCATGAGCTGAACCATATGCAAGTTCACATGCCTTTGAAGCTCGTAAACTAGGTAGTTCAGAGAAAAAGATTTGTACATTAGAAATTAAAATGCAGCTGTAAGCAAGGTAGATAGTGAATTAATTGCGTCTGCAACTCTTATGTTCCTTGATATAGAAAGCCCCTTCGACGAAAAAAATTTCTGGCCCGGTGAAATGTCACTTGTTGAAGTAGCCCTCTAAATCATCTTGTTGGGAGATTATCTGAGGAAGTTGATTCATTCATTTGATGCATAGATGACATGCTAATTTCCTTGACCGAAAAAGAAAAAAGAAACTGAATAATCTAGCCAAGAGTTCCGATAGTAGCTTGGTGATACAACTGTCCCATCTGTCATCATAAGCAGTAGTGTGGTGCTGATAGCACTTCCAAATTCCAACCCCGGATAGCGGGGTAAAAAAGTTGATTCCAACCACCAAATAGCTTCAAAAATCAAGTTCTATTCACCTCTTTGAAACGATTGTGTGATGGCCATTCAATTAAACTCTTTCATCGACCATTTAATTAGGGGTAAATCACATTTTATCTCTGTGTGATTTGGTACTTTATCACGTAACTTCACATGTTTTAAAAACATGTATCTAATCCCCCGATGGTTTGGGTTAATGTGTTACTATTAGTTTTTTTTTTTTATTAAAATTAACGGTTAATAGTAAAAAGTCATAATCAATTTAATAAATTGATAAAATCATCCTTTCACTGCTCTTTTTTTCTTCCCTTTCCTTTTTGCCTTTTTCTCTATTTTTTTCTTTTTTTGGGGAAGAGAAGAAATGATTTTCAAAACCTATATTTTGGCCTACAAAATCTTGATTTTCTCCAAATACAAAATAGATCGAAGGGAAATTAAAAAATATATATAAAACAAAAAAGATGGAAGGGAATATAAAACAAATAAACAAGAAACAAAAAAAATACTAGATCTTTTTTACTACAAATATCATTACAAGTTTTTAAACCAAATCTTTAATGATATTTTCTAGTTCTTATTTATCTATTTTTTTAATCTACATTTCTTCTTTTTTGTGCTTGGAGGCAAAAATAAATAAATAAGAGAAGTAAATTTATTAATTTAATTTTGACTTTTTACTACGGGCCATTAGTTTCATGGAAAAAGTTAACTGTAAAAGCACCTTTGGGAGTAGGTGACAGCTGCTGCAGCCCGTGCCGCTAACCGGTTACTGTTGGCTTTCACGTGCCAACCCCCAAAGAGCTCATCCAGTGCAAGTTGTCCAATAGTACTGTTCCAAATCAAAGTATCAGACAATGCAAATTGGGCAACTTGCAATGCAAGGTCACACAAAACCATCACGTAAAAAACAAAGTCAAGATGTCAAAATAGTACGAAGTCTCACGTGATCACAACCCCCAGTTTTGACGATATTTCATAGCGGGAAAATTGTGATGCATCAGCATTGGCTATAAAAAGATTGGGACTGAACCTCCTCAATTACAAGTTCAGAAACATAAAAGTTGCGACTTTGTGAGGATGGCAGTTAAAGTTTATGGGCCTGTAACTGCTGGTTGCCCCCAGAGAGTGCTAGTTTGCCTAGTAGAAATGGGAGTGGACTTTGAAGTTGTGCATGTAGACCTTGAGACTGGTGACCATAAAAAACCTGAATTTCTTCCCCTTCAGGTGATCTTTTTGTTTTCCTGCATCAAGTCAAGGCCGTTCTTTTTTTTGTTCATGTCAATTGTCAAATCGTTTTTTCTACGCAAATGTGACGACACATAGTCAAATGCTAACGTCGCGTCCGTATTGAAACCTGTTTTTTGCCAGAAACCTGAAATGGGGCAGGAACGGTTGTCAGATTTGGCGGTTGATGGCCATGATTTGGCCAAAAAATTTTGTGCGGCTCAGATCACATCTTGTAACTCGATTTTTACGCTGTATGTGGAACCCACAAAAATTTGTTCTAAAATTACGTCGTGTGCAAAGAAAATTACATTGTGTGCAATTAAAATTACGCACAATGAAAAATGCACACAACCGGCTTCCATTGTATGCGAGAGATTCATGTGGTATTTCAATCATTCAATCAAGGGCTGCAAACGAGCAGAGCCGAGTCGAGTTTTGGCCTTATCAAGTCGAGTCTTGACTTAATTTTATCGAACTTGAACTCGAACTCGAGCTCGACGAGTTGGTAATTTTCAAGCTCGAACTCGAGCTCGACTCGATTCGAATCGAGCTCGAGTTCGAGGTCGAAAAAAATAAAAAATAAATATTTTATTTTTAAAAAAATAAATAAAATAATATTTTTTATTAATAAATAATAAAATATTAAGAATATTTATGTAATTTTACTATTAAAAATAAAAATAAAAAAAAATAAATATATATATACCCGAGCTCGCGAACGAGCTTAATGTTTTGAGTTCGAGTTCGATATTGATCGCGACTCGATTCGTTTGCACCCCTAATTCAATGTGAGGAAACCCACGAGGAAAAAACATAAAAATCAAAGAAGTGTTGAGCTTTTCAATCAAGAATAATAGGCGTAGTTAATTTTGATTGGAAGGATAGAACGGAGAAAAATTGCCTGCTTTATCCCATTTTTTGCGTGACTGGGTGGTAAGTGATAGTAATTTGGAAGTGAATGGATTGTCTCATAACCTGAGTCAACCTAACTAATGCACTATTCACTTAAGCTCGTCAAACTCTTAAAACTCATCCTTCTCGTATCAGCTGGCGGTTGAGCTCTATCTAGTTTTAGCTTACTCAAGTTCAACTGCTCTTAACTCATTTGAGCTCACTTGTGTTTAAATAATATACACTAGTAATTTGCCCTTGCATTAGCATAGAATAATTTTTTATTGTAATTATTTACGAATGAATGCAAGGCTTAAATAATTCATTAACAATGTTTTTATAAATTCATATTTATATCAAAAAATTATTATACTCCAAATATTCAACTACCATATTAGTCTTTAGAAATTGTTAGATGCAGGGACGGAGCCAGAAATTTATTTTTGGGGGGGCTGAAGTGTATTAAAAAATTTTTTTGTGATGAAATAAATATATTTAATAAGTAAAATTTAGAATCAATAATTATAAAAATAATAAAAACATATAATTATACATACCCAAAAATTTGTTATTGATTAACACTTGAAGTATTGGTAGTTGTTGCACTCGAATAACGAAGAGGAGGCAATTGCATTCTGCGAGTCTTCATCAGTTGAAAACGCTGCAATATTTGCTCATTTTCAATTGTTGCAAAAATATCCTTCTCGATGTATACAACCAAACAGTCATTCATCCACTCGTCTCCCATTTTGTTGCGCAAATCAGTCTTGACAATATTCATTGCAGAAAATACTCTTTCAACAGAAGCAGTCGCAACTGGTAGAACTAATGCCAACTGGATCAGACGATAAACCAATGGAAAAATTGTATTTTTACCAGTTTTAACCATTTGTTGAGCAAGACTTCCCAAATCTCCAACTTCTGAAAATTGAGGATCGCGTTGCACATTATAAATATAATTTCGAAGTTGAGACTCAAGATATACATAATCGTTACTTGAGAAGTCTTCAGGATATAAATCAGCAAGACGGAGTAGTTTCTGCACATTGAATTGAGAGAAAGAACTTTTTGGATCAAGACATGCTATGCAACTAAGCAATTCCGTGCTAACTTCCGAGAAACGATTATTCATCTCTTGTATAATTAAATCAACAACCTGACATCACAACAATAATAAAATTAATAACTAAGAAAATCTGCTAACAAGTAACAAATGTAATGAAATAATAATTTCAAAAATAATACCTCACAAAAATTTCCACGCGATAATGATGAAAATTAGTGATGGTTTGACCTTTGCGACTGCGCCTGGCATTGCCACGGATTGCTATACTGTCTTCCATATCAATCACGGGAATCATATTCAACTCACAAAAATTGTTGACTTCATCTAAAATTATTTGCCATCCCTCTTCCCTAAAGTCTTGCAATTGAGATTTCATAGTATCAATCAAACTCATGGCTTGGACAATATTTTGATCCCTTTGTTGCAAAACAAGTGACAAGTCATTTGTGATTCCCAATAAATACTTCATCAGGTGCAATACAAAAAAAAAACTCATAATCATTCATTCTATCAATCAAACCCCTGGCCATACCTCTATTATCAGAAGTGGTGGCATCATCTTGTATATTTCCCAATATTCCAATCACCGAAGCCCACATAGAGGATAGACAAAGTAATGTTAGATAGTGTGATCCCCAACGAGTATCCCCTGGTCTTGCTAAACTAGTTTCTTGATTTTTGCCTTTTCCACTAATAATATCTCCACTGTCTAAAAGTGTAACAATCTTATCATGTTCTATTTGTCTTAATTGATCTCTTCTTTTACATGATGCTCCAGTTAAATTGACCATCATAGAGACATAGACAAAGAATTCACTGACAATGATATTTTCCTTAGCAACAGCAACAATAACTAACTGGAGTTGGTAAGCAAAACAGTGAATATACATCGCATAGGAATTTTCTTGTAATATAAGGGCCTTCAAACCATTGAACTCACCTCGCATATTTGAAGCTCCATCATATCCTTGACCTCTCAATTTGGATAATGATAATCCGTGTTGCACGAATAAAGAATCAATTGCATCTTTCAAACAAAGAGATGTGGTGTCAGACACATGTACAATTGCAAGGAAACGTTCAATCACACGCCCTTCTTTGTTCACATATCTCAAAACAACTCCCATTTGCTCTTTCACTGAACTGTCTCGAGACTCATCAACTATTAGGGAAAAATAATTGTCTCCAATATCATTGATTATAACACTTGTGATCTTTGAGGCACAAGCATGTGCCAAATCTTTTTGAATCATTGGAGAAGTTAGTTGATTATTTGCAGGAGCATTTTGATTTACAACCTCAAAAATCTCAGTATTTCGCTGGCTATACCACTCAAACAATTCAAGAAAATTGCCTCTATTTGAAGAACTAGTTGACTCATCATTTCCACGAAAAGCCAATCCTTGCTTCAAAAGAAAGCGGGTCACATCCAGAGCAGCAGTTAAACGGGTGCGATATGCAATATCTATTTCGCGCCCACAAGATCGTAGCACATTTGACACACTATGCCTTTGATCTTGAAAACTTTTAAACTGTATTCTAGCATCATTATGGCAACTATTCACAGCTCCAATATGTTCATTAAATCTTTCCATTGCCTTTTTCCAATTATTGAATCCCGTTTTTGTAAAGGCATCCTCTGCATATCGACCTCCCTTATTTTGTGTTTTGAAAAGAAAGCACCAAAAGCAAAACGCCGCATCTTTCGATATGCTATACTCTAACCATACAAACTTTTGATACCAACTATCTTGGAAACTTCTATGTTGTTTACCAAATGATGTTTTTTGGATACATATGGTCAATCGGTTGGCAAGGTCCCCTAGTCAAATACTTTCTTCGGACATGGTCTCGAAGAGAAATATCAAATTTCTCAATTGATTTTCGTAATCCCGGATCACTAACAATATCATTTAAATTCAATTCCACACAAGATTGATTTTGAACTGGTTCACTAATATTAGGCTCATTTGAAGATTCACCACTACGGACTCGTTTAGGTTTAAAGAATCTCTCCATTTTCTGTCACAATTAAATAATTGTGGTTAAATTCAATAAAATTATGCAATTCAATAATCAATTAATTTAAAATTCATACAAATAATTCTTTAATTTAATAATAAATTCATATTACTTATATTTCTCAATTTATAAAATTCATTATATAAAATTATCAAAAAGTTAAAATAAGGTACAACTAAATACCCATATAATCTCTAATTCAATCTCATAAAATTTTGAATTTATATTTACATTCAAAATTTCTAATTCACATAATTAATTCTTAAAATTTCAAATATAAAACTAACAAAATTTTAAAAGCTAAATACAACCTAAAATCTATACAATTTCTAAACTAATTTCTAATTTAAATTTAATATCATTAAATTTTTTAATGTAATCTTTCAAATTCTTAAATTACATTAACATAAACTAAATAAAAATTAATCTTAATCAAATTAATATCAAGATACTCAAAATTCAAAAATAATTTAAACATATAATTAACAAAAATATAAAGATGAATATTGTAATTTAAACAAAAAAACTAACCTAAAAGATTTATGTGAATGGAATGGTGGAGAGTTGGAGTCTTGGAGCCTTGAATTGAAGGCTTGAAGCAGGATGGTAGAATCTCAACTGAAGCTTCTTGGAGTTCTTGGAGCCTGGCGTCTTCTTCTTGGAGTTGGAGTCTTGTTTGCCCTTTGGCACTGGCGGCGTGCTTTTGCATCAGATGAAGCCTTAGGGCTTCATCTGATGTATTTTTTTCCCCTCATTATACAAAACGACGTCGTTCCACTAAAAGTGAAACGACGTCGTTTTGTATTTAGAGGGCAAAAAAAAAATTCAAAATGAAATGAGTCATCTTCTTCCTCAGCAGTCAGCACGGCAGCGGCTTTCCAGCTCTTCTTCACTTCCTCTGCAGCATCCATGGAGCCATGGAGGATGGTAGTCGGTAGATCTGGATCACCGTGAGGGGGCTGGGCTGGGCTGGCCGCCGGAATCCCCTATATATAGGGGGTTTTCCGGCGGCTTGGGGGGGCTTAAGCCCCCACCAGCCCCCCCTTAAATCCGTGGCTGGTTAGATGTAAATTTTTTATAATGTGATAATATTCATTCAATATTATAAAAAACAACTATTCTTTGAGATAGTAATTAAAATTCATTATAAATATGATTATACACCCACTCATATTCATTTTTAGTTCAAGGCAACGGGTCCATATGAGGTTATGGTACTTTTGGTTAAAAGCAAAAGCTTTTATTGGTGCTAAAAGTTTTTATCACTTTTGGGTACAAAAAATATTTTGGTAGTGTTTGATGGATATCATCCTATAAAATTAGAAGTGAAACTTTTAGTGTTAAAAGTATATTTTAGCAAAAGTTCAAATTTGATGCTTTTAAAATAAAATTTATATTTAAAAATATATTAAATTTAATCATTTAATCATATTTTATGAACTAAATAAAGGGATGAATTCATTTAAAATTCTTAGAAATTTGAGGCATTGAACATGAATTTTCCTATTTATTTTACACATTTGAATTTGGTGGAAACCACAACCATTGTGGTGTGAAGTCTATCTCTTCTTTGAAGATGGCATTTGGTTCCGTTTGGAATTGTGGTAATTTATTGAAAAGTATTTCATCGATAGAACTTTTGGTAAAAGTACTTATTAAGTGTTTAAATTTTTTTAAATATATTGTTTGGATACATAATTCAATAAGTACTTATTGTATTGAATAATATGTAATTTTAAAAATTTAAAATGTATTTATCCATTTATTTAGTTCATAATGCAAGACAAAATGATTAAATTTAATGTTTTATTTTTTAAACAACAAAATTTACTCTAAAAGTATCAAATTTGAGCTTTTGTTAAAAGTGTTTTTTAACACCAAAAACTCACTTCTTGATTTTATGGAATCACATTCACCAAATACCTCAAAAATACTTTAACACCCAAAATTACCTTTTTTTTAAATCAAAAGTTAAATCAAAAGTACCCTAGGCCCAAAATGGGGGCTTAACATGTTGTCAAAGCTAGATTAACATGATGTCCAATATCAAAAATTCTATCTTACACATGATAACTCAAGGTCTTCAAAATCACAACTAGCAAATAGAATCCATAAATGACAAATGGAATCCACAACCAGTCTATTATGCGTGTAATGGCCATGATACATATCATTACTATTACACTTTCACTATACTCCCACTCTGGTTATGGGACCGAGTATAATGGATGGGTGTGTCTATCACATTCAATTATGGAAAAAAGAGTCCCAATGCCTCTCCAATTCTTTTTCAGGTAAAGTTTTGGCCATCCAACAATTAAATATAAAAGTTTGGCCCTTGATCTAACAAAATAGCATATTAGTGGCATTTCTGTCAAATCTAGCAGTTAACTATGACGGAAAGTATCATCTCGTGAGACGTGCAACCAAATATGAAGGGCATTATAGTCTGTTTGTTAAGACAGTAAAAACAGTTTTTCCAATAATTTTCTCTCCAACAATTTTCACCCTTTTTGCTGTAAAACCCTAGTGCGAATCATCTGATTTGTCAATATCTAAAATGTAAAAACTTCTCTTCACAACAAAATGCTAAGCATTTCATTAGACAAGTGAGACTCCCTTATTCATTCCCAGGCTCTCCAGGGACTGGTTCCATGATTTGCTTCTCTTGTTCACTTCGAGTGTTTTCGGGGTGGTCACTGTTTTCAATTGCCTCTTCCTCCTTGTTATTGTGGCATAAGTTGCTTTCCTCCTTCATTAATCCGTAGCTAATAGACAAATCTTTCCACTTTTTTTCTCCAGATAAGTACTCGTGTCGCCCCAAATATTTCTTCAGCTCAACTTTAGTATTTCGAAATGGCTAAGGACAAATATTTAAAAACAGCCACTTCAGTACGATTTTATTCCACTACGCACAATCTAGGAGACAATTGCAATTCAATTTTCAATTATCATTTTTCCTCTTCTTGTTTAGTATTACTTTTGAGAATTGAGACAACAGACCAAAATCTTTGTAGCAACAATTGATGAAAGGTCTAAAAGTACCTTTGCTAATTAAAAAAAAAAAGACTGAAAAGGAAATAATACCTCTGCTTTGCATTCAGTAGCCAATCGAAAGAAAGCAGCAGAAACAAAATGCTTCCCAACGGACTCAGCTAATCTGATATGACTGAGCCAATACAACTTTTTGTTAGATGGAGATTTTTGTTGCTCTAACTTAAGGTAAGAGAAGAAGCTACCTTTTTACTCTCTTTTTGCTTGGTAAACCATCCTTTAGAGACTATAATACCCTTCATATGTGGTCACGCGTCTGACAAGATGATGCTTCCCGTTATAGTTAACTGCTGGATTTGACAGAAGGACCACTAATATGCTATTTTGTTAGATCGAGGGTCAAACCTTAATATTTAATTGTTGGAGGACCAAAACTTTACCTGAAAAAGAGTTGGAAGGCCATTCGGGACTTTTTTTTCCCTTCAATTATGGATGCCCTAAGTTACTCAAACAACATTTGCATTTACCGAAAGGGTTATGAATAGGGATTTCACGTCAAATCCACCTACGCACCTTTAATTAATCCAAATGGACTGCTTCGGATTTTTCTATTATTGATATAATTAAATGTTGTATCAAATAATGTGTGAGTTGAACTTTTGTAGGCTATATGTTAATTGTTAATTATAACCATTTAAATAACGCATTTTTACTACTAAAAAGTGGTAGTTGTCTCACGTGAAAATGCCTGTAGTACTTCTCGCTGAAATAAACGGTAACCGAAGGTTCTAGAATTGTTTGCATTGGGACGCTTGCAGCACCTTCTTTGTCAGGAACGGGCAATGCGGGGATACGGGAGGGAAAAAATAGAAAAACTCGAACAGGGAAAAAACACAAAAAGTTCCAAGCAGTTGAGTTTGTATTGTAGGTCGGGCAGAGCCGGGAGGCGATGGTAGGAGTGCGTGATTTTTAAAACAAAGCGCACCGTGGAGTGGAGGACGGACGCAGGACACCAACAAGCCAACGATCCCACGTTTCAAATTCGCGGACATTTTAAGGAAATAATTACGCCCCCAGATATTAAATTAAAAACATTTGCATAATCCAACTTCAGCTTTACCTCCGCGTCTCTCTCTCTCTTCTTCCTCCATTGTCTCTCTCTTAGGGTTTCATATCGATCCGAGAGTCCGATTCTCTTACTCGCACTCTATCTCTCCCATCTCGTCAACTCACGCCTTTAGGTAATATTCTCCTCGTTCTTACTGATTTCGTCATGGATTTATGTTTTTCTCTTCTCAAATTTAAACTAGCGTTTCTTGAGCCAACTCAATGCTCGATCTATCCTCTATGTTTTCTTGCCTTTTTTTTTTTTCTCTTTTAAAAGTGCGTTGTAAGTTTAACTTTGTATGCTTGCTTATTGTACAATACTTGAAATCCCGATCTACGTAGTTCTTTTTTTCCTTTTTTTAATTGTCATATCTTTGCGCGCTCAAGTAACTTCCGTTTTGCGTTCAGTTAATTCATTTTCCTTAAATCAGACGAGTTTTCTTTAGATCGGTTAGCTTTTATGTTTGTTTAAATCACGAGTTAAGCTTTTAGAGCTCGGATGTGTTGGTTGGATGTTTGTGCCCTTAGGTGGGATTCGGGTATTTAGTTTATGGGCTTCAGCTTTGCAATTCATGGGATTTTCCTGTTGCATATTATAATTTCACGTGGCTTAATTTTGACTCGGTCTCTGAATCAATTATAATTAGTTTGACTGTTTCTATCACTTAAGCTCGAGTTGAATGATAAATTTGATGTCTTTACGTATCTAATGCTTTGGAAGATGAATGTGCCGGTAGCTTCTTTTATTATGCTTCTGTTTTTGCGAGGAATTCAAGATCTAGGTTGCATGTTAGAGCTGTTATTGTCACTAACCTCTTTGGTTACATTAGTCCTTTGTCCTATGCGTCCAAGCCTGGATTTTACATCCTTCCTGATAAGCTTGATGTAGGAAACATCATTAAACAAGCTGCATGATTTTTACCGCATGGTTGTTTGGAAGAGAAGTTTAATTTTATAATTGCTTACACTTGTTAAAGTGGTGCTGATAGCCAAAGAATATGATGTGTATGTACACAATTATGTATCAGTTAACATTAATATTGTATGACCTCTTCCTCCTATTAAACTCTTGCTGTTAGTGTTGAATTTAACCTTTCTGCAGAGGTTTGCATTTCAATTTGTTTCTCTCCAATGTTTATTCATTGCTTTTGTGATCCCTGTAATTTCTTGGAGTATGCTTTGTTGTCTAAACAGCTAACCTTTATAATGTTTTCAGAGATAGTATGGCAATGGAAGTTACCCAGGTCCTCCTAAATGCACAATCAGTGGATTCAACTGTACGAAAGCATGCAGAAGAGTCATTGAGGCAGTTTCAGGAGCAAAACCTTTCTGTATTCTTATTATCTCTTTCTGGGGAACTTGCTGGTGAGGACAAACCAGTTGATAGCCGTAAACTAGCTGGTTTGATCCTTAAAAATGCTTTGGATGCTAAGGAACAACATAGAAAATATGAGCTTGTCCAAAAATGGTTGGCATTAGATGTGGGTGTGAAAACCCAGATAAAAACATGCTTATTACAGATACTTTCTTCACCTGTGCCTGATGCTCGCTCTACTGCTTCACAAGTCATTGCAAAAATTGCAGCCATTGAGTTGCCGCAGAAGCAGTGGCCTGAACTGATAGGTTCACTTCTATCAAATATTCACCAGGTCCCCGCTCATGTGAAGCAAGCCACCTTGGAAACTCTAGGATATTTATGTGAAGAAGTTTCTCCAGATGTGGTAGACCAAGATCAAGTGAATAAAATACTGACAGCAGTTGTCCAAGGTATGAGTGCAAATGAGGGGAATAATGATGTCAGGCTTGCAGCTACCAGAGCATTGTATAATGCTCTTGGATTTGCTCAAGCAAATTTTTCCAATGATATGGAGCGTGATTACATCATGAGAGTTGTGTGTGAAGCTACTTTGTCTCCTGATGTCAAAATCCGACAGGCTGCTTTTGAATGTCTGGTCTCGATTTCCTCTACGTACTATGAGAAGTTAGCTCCATACATCCAGGATATTTTCAATATCACGGCCAAGGCTGTCAGGGAAGATGAGGAGCCCGTTGCTCTTCAAGCTATTGAACTCTGGAGCTCAATATGTGACGAGGAGATAGATATTTTGGAAGAATATGGGGGTGATTTTACTGCAGACTCAGATGTCCCATGCTATTATTTCATCAAGCAGGCTCTCCCTGCTCTTGTACCTATGCTGTTAGAGACACTTTTAAAGCAAGAAGAAGATCAGGATCTGGATGAGGGTGCTTGGAATCTTGCTATGGCTGGTGGTACGTGCCTTGGTTTGGTTGCTCGCACTGTTGGTGATGATATTGTACCGCTAGTCATGCCATTTATAGAAGAAAACATAACAAAGTCAGAGTGGAGGCAGAGAGAGGCTGCCACGTATGCCTTTGGTTCCATACTGGAGGGTCCATCGCCTGATAAGTTGACGTCCATTGTCAATGTTGCTCTAAATTTCATGCTCACTGCTCTCACAAATGACCCTAATAGTCATGTTAAGGATACAACGGCGTGGACACTTGGTCGAATATTTGAATTTCTTCATGGTTCAACTGTAGAGACTCCAATCATTACCCCTGGAAATTGTCCGCAGATTATCCGTGTTCTGCTTCAGAGCATGAATGATGCTCCCAATGTTGCTGAGAAGGCCTGTGGTGCTCTCTATTTTCTTGCGCAGGGTTACGAGGATATTGGGTCCGCATCTCCCATAACTCCTTATTTCCTGGAAATTGTCAAATCCCTCCTTAGTGTCACTGACAAAGAAGATGCTGGGGAATCACGACTGAGGACTGCTGCTTATGAGACATTGAACGAAGTGGTGAGGTGTTCAACAGATGAAACAGCTGCAATGGTGTTGCAGTTAGTTCCTATCATCATGACAAAGCTTCACCAGACTCTGGAAGCAGAGAAGCTTTCTTCTGATGAGAGAGAGAAGCAGAATGAGTTGCAGGGCCTTCTTTGTGGGTGCTTACAGGTCATTACTCAGAAACTTGGTGCATCTGAGCCTACTCAGTATGCATTCATGCAGTTTGCAGATCAGATCATGAATCTTTTCCTTCGGGTTTTTGCTTGTAGAAGTGCAACTGTGCATGAGGAAGCCATGCTTGCCATTGGAGCTGTTGCCCATGCAACTGGCCCAGATTTTGCTAAGTACATGCCTGAACTTTATAAATATTTGGAAATGGGTCTTCAGAATTTTGAGGAGTATCAGGTCTGTGCTGTTACAGTTGGTGTTGTGGGTGATATATGCAGGGCATTGGAGGACACAGTCCTGCCTTACTGTGATGGAATAATGACCCAGCTCCTGAAAGACCTCTCGAGCAATCAGTTACACCGATCTGTGAAGCCTCCTATCTTCTCATGCTTTGGTGACATAGCTCTAGCTATTGGCGAGAATTTTGAAAAGTACTTGATGTATGCCATGCCTATGCTCCAGAGTGCAGCCGAATTGTCTGCCCACACATCAGGCGCTGATGACGAAATGATTGAGTATACCAATCTGTTGAGGAATGGAATCTTAGAGGCATACTCAGGGATATTTCAGGGATTTAAGAACTCTCCTAAAACTCAGCTGTTGATTCCTTATGCACCTCACATATTGCAATTTCTGGATAGCATTTACATGGAGAAAGACATGTTAGTACTCTCTACATCACTGGTTCTCAGTTGATGTTTTATTTTGATGTCTTTAATTTTTGGATCTAATTGTTTCACTTATTCTATTGCAGGGATGATGTTGTGATGAAAACTGCTATTGGGGTGCTTGGGGATTTGGCGGATACACTGGGAAGTAATGCAGGTTCTTTGATTCAGCTATCACTCTCATGCAAGGAATTTTTAAATGAGTGTCTGTCCTCGGATGATCATTTGATTAAAGAATCAGCTGAGTGGGCCAAGATGGCTATCAGTCGTGCCATTTCTGTTTGAGGCTGTGGCCCGGTACATATGTTTTTCTTCCGCTATTGGAAGTGCCTGCATGCATTTGTTGTGTTGAGTCGGGGTCCATGATTGCATTCAACATGTTGGGTCATTGGTATCTACTGACAGGAGTTAACTCATCTTCATGTTGTCACTAACTCATGCATCAGCACCACAGGGTCGGGTTCTTTGGTTTTGCCATGGAAGGAGTGTTTGATGATGGTTCCTCAGAACTGGCTGAAGGTCCTTCTGGAGATGTATAACGTTGTTTTTGCTGGAGATTGAGGTTGGACAGAAATGTTACTATGAGCTGCGGAATGGACATTTAACGTTGGTTGGTTATTGATTGTTCATTGGGCTATTTCGTGCTCTACTTGACATGATTGCCTACCACCCTGGTGCTGCTTTTGTCTTGAAGTCTTGGGGGTGTTGGCATTTTCAAGCGCAAATTTTGGTTCGTGATACTCTCAAGCCGCTAGACCTGCAGCTTCATTTATCCTCCATTATTTTACTTTTTTTTTAAAAAAAATAATTTTATATTGCTGGTGTCTGCCCACATTTTGCATTGGTCTGAGTCCTCCCTTTTTTGTCTCTCATATTCAGAATGCGTACTGTGTCATTTTTTTTTCTTTTCACAAAATATACATTTTTGGGTACTTCATCGATCAGGGTCACAGGGATGGTATTCCGTCATGGTTTCAGTGCGCATCAATTGCTTTGTCATGCTGCATTTTTTCCGTATGTCAACATTAGTAGTTAGTGCGTTGAAGAGTAAAAAATTACATGCATCCGTGAAATCTTGGTGCTTCTTTTTCCTTTTCAGATTTTAGGTTTTGAGAGTGGTTTTGGATGTAAAATGGTGTTTAATTCTCTTGTCTCTCGAGAATTGGATTCCGAAAGATTAGCAAATTGTATCAATCATAGAAGTTCTTGAATTAGGTCTGTACATCTGCTTATGATCAGACGGAGGCAAGGCTTGGCGTTGTCGCCTTGTATTATCATTTTTCTCGCCTTGCCAGTAGCCTCTTTCATGGCTCGTATCCTTTTTGTACCGTCTATATTTGATTGTAAAATTTGTTGGAGAAGTATAATGGCATTTTTTCGGTTGTGATGTGTTCGTCACTTGTCTAGTGAGAGAGATGTTGGTCTGGTTTGTTGCTTGTCCATCCAAAAATTCTTCAAGACGTCGGTTCTTTTGGTGTAATTACCTTTATCTCCGAGCTTGATTTTTGTTGCACTTTGGCCCTTTTGTGACGTTTTATTAGCCTGGACCATTGAGAAAATGTCTTGCAGTTTTTATTTTGTCCTTGTTTACATTTCTCTCCATTGTTTTTCTCACAAATCACCATCTGATCTTCTTGTATCACCCGTTTTTAACTTTTTATCGCGAATTCTTCTTTTTTCTTTTTTTGGATAATTAAGAACTAAAGTTTCCAAAAATATTCCACTTTTGCTTAGAAAAAATATATGACAAAATTCAGTAAAAATTTGACGCCTTGTTATTGATCAAGGTATTTCGTCTCAAATTATAAACGTAATCAAGAGGTGAGACGTAAAAGCGGTGAAGTTTTTTGCCAGAAACCTGTTTCCGTTTTGTAGCTGTGGGATTATTTTTGGGGTCACAGTTAATTTGGTCATTTACATATCACCATTTTCTAATCTAGTTATAATCTTCATGCATGCAGGACTTGTATCAAAAAATTAGAAAAGCCTAGTAGAATCGGCGGTTTGTACAACAAGTAACTATTTTTGCTCCTCCTATCTTTGAAGCCGTGACCAATTCAATCACTCGTTAATATATCATCATATCGATCCACTTAAATATATTCTATGTAGGACTTCTAACCAAAAAAAAAAAAAAAAAGTAGATAATACGCACCCAACATGTGTACCATTTTAGGAAGAAAAAATAAAATCACGAGTCCCTATCAAATTTTAGTTAGGGTTCTCCGAACTTTTAGTTAAAAGTCTTACATTAGCTTTACTTTATGAAGAATTAGTGAGGGACTAAATATAGATAGATGGTCATGCATAAGACATCAAATTTGGTAAGACTGCAGAAATAAAGGACGGACACCTTGGTTTTCCGAGTGGAAAATGGAAGCATGGAACAACAAGAAAAATATCCTCCGCCAAAATCAAGTATCTTTTTAATTGACAACTAATACATATTTTTTAGTGTAATTTTTTTTTTATAGCTTTGGATCTAGGAATATGTTGTGCATGTAAAAGCAAAAAAATACCAAAAAAAAAAAAAGAAGTATTACGTTAATAATAATTAATGTCTTTGTTTTTGAACAGAATCAAGGGCGATTGTTAGGTACTATGCATCAAAGAATGCCGAGCATGGTCCAAACCTTTTGGGAACCACTTTGGAAGAGAAAGCACTGGTGGATCAATGGCTGGAAGTGGAGTCGCACAACTTCAATGACATGATATATGGTCTTGTTCTTCAGCTGGAGGTCCTGCCAAGGATGGGAAAGCCCACAGATTTCAAACTAGTCCAGAAATTTGTGGACAACCTCGATAAGGTGCTTGATGTGTACGAGGAAAGGCTGTCGAAGAGCAAGTACCTTGCTGGGGATTATTATACCATTGCAGACATGTGTCACCTTCCAGGCATCACATTTTTATTGACCGGTAATGGATTCGGGCATTTGATTAGGGAGAGGAAGAGTGTGAATTCATGGTGGAATGACATCTCCGGCCGCCCTGCTTGGAAGAAAGTCCTGGAGCTGATGAAATGATCATTTACTGTTGGCTTTCTTTTTTTTTTTTTGATAATCATTCGATCATTCAGTTATGTGTCATGCATTCAATTCAATGTTAGTTGTGATTTGTCTTCTATTTTATGTTGATTGTGGGTTCATATTATTGTTTGGATTTACTTATCAATTTAATGTGATTGCAAACAAGTCAGTGTGTACTACTCGCAAAGACAAGAATTTTGTTCGACTAACTAAAAAATGAATTTTGGTTCATTTTGTTTCATTTTTCATTTTAAAGAGAGAATCAACAATAATGATCCATCCATTATAAACTGAGCTGCACTTCATTGTCAGATAAGAGATGATTGACGCGAATTTTATTTTATTACCAATGTACAAATGTTGCTCGATCTGATTGATTAGCCAGAAATTTCTTGATAAAACAAAATGAAGATCCGAGTGTTGCATGAAGCATGCACGTCTGGTAGCCAAGACGTTAACGTGGCAAGTTGTAGATTGATCACGAAAGGTTAGGTCAGGTTTGATTGATCACTGACACGGAGCTACGTGATGGGCGCCGGTTTTTTCGTCATACGCTGTTGAAGCCTACAATTCACGAAAGGTTGGGTCAGGTTTGATTGATCACTGACACGGAGCTACGTGATGGGCGCAGGTTTTTTCGTCATACGTTGTTGAAGCCTACAATTCACCGAAGCGTCTTCAAAATGGTACAGCGGTTTGAACCACTCAATTTTGGTATTAGAATGACTAGGCTGACACAAATATTGAACTGAAAGTCAAAGCAATTATAGCGGCTGACAAGTCTGAAATTGGGGGGACAAATAAGTATAAAGTAGTAACAAAACGGTACAGAGGAAATTGAAGGAAAAGTTTGTTTACTCACGTGAAGGTAAAGTTGGGCTGCCATCTCTCGAGACGAAATTGAGTGGGAAGAAACGAAAACTAAGCCTGATTTATCTTTCATGAAACGAAAAGTAAAATTGAGCGGCAAGAACTAGCAAGTCTATCTCTGGAAAAATTACACTTCCACCGAGAGACCCATTGGGTTAATTACACTCCCACTTTCAATTGCGAATGAATTATACTTTATTTTTTGCTTCATGCATCATGAAAAGATTAGTTTTCTTTGGTCAATTTTCTTATTCCTTCTATAACATATACTACATTCATGTTTCAACATCTCAATGAAAATGATTAAATCGTACTTTATGATTCATGAATCATGAAATGAGTTCTTTCTTTCTATTTCGCACAACTACAATACGAATCTAAAAACAATATTTGTTTCTCATTGTAATACCAATTATTCTTAATCCTTTCACAGTTCTTACGATTTATAATTCATAAATCTGAAAACAAGATTAATAAGGTTTTGCAAATATTCTTAGCCCTTTTTTACTATATACTCAAGCAATTAGATCATGAATCATGAAAAGAGTTCTTTCTTTCAACTTCACAAAACTACAAATTGAATCCATGAATTTATAATTATTCTTACCAATTATTGTTAACACTTTTGCAATTCTTGCACAATATTTGATTTTCTTTGCAATTATTCTTGGTCATTTTCTTTGCAACCATACCTGATACTATAGGATGAAGTCACGTGATAAGTAGCAATGCATTAGAAAACGAATATTTAGCTCTTATATATGATCATTTCGTTACAATATCTTGTTCTATTAATTTTATCATATATTTGCAATGCTTTTTAAAATCATAAAAGAAATGTAAATTATCTATTCATTTCTAATTTTCCAACATGCAAAGTTATAATCTTGTATTCGTCCACACTAAAAATTGTTCTTAACTGTGTCATAATAGTCTAACTAGTACTTGTTCTTAAATTTAAGCATGTATACATCAATACTATATTTGTGCAGCATTATTGGGTATGATACTTTCTTCTTCTTCTTTTTATGCAGTCATAGCTAGCAATAATTATAGCTGCATAGTTAATTAGCCTTGAAGTTATTGAATGAAAGTACTAATTTCTCAATTTAATGAATGCTACGTAGTTTTCTTAATACAAATTACAATAAATCCTCTATAAATTAAGGGTTAATCGCACTTTATCCCATTTAAGTATAGGCCGTTTCTCACTTTACCCCCCAACGTTTGTTTTTCCTCAGTCTACCCCAAAAACTAACAGTCAACTCTAATGGACATAAACGAAATATTGAAAAGACAATAATATCCTTATGAAAACATTGAACAACCCAAAATACCCATATACGCTGGTTTATGAAATGCAAGTTTCCAAAATTACCCTGAAATAATGGAGGGAAATTTCCCTCCATCTGGCATGGGACAGAAAAAGAAAAAGAAATTAGGGAACAGAACAGACAAAGGTCCCCTTTTGACTATGTCGGGTCACTTTCTCTTCCTTTTTTTCTTTGTCGGGTTACTTACTTTCTCTTCACTGGTGCCCGAAGCCTTAGCAAAACGTCCACTAACAAAATTGAAAATTCTGGTGCAATCTTGAATGAAAAAATGGGTAAGCGATGTGGTTGTTAACAGACGGCAGAATTGAATTTGAAGATTGTGAAAGGAGATTATGAGAGCTTGGGCAGATCTATGAGGTTCGATTTTGCAATTTTTTCTCGATTTTAGAAATTTCTAATTGTTAATCAATTTTATTGCATAGAAACAATGGTATGGGTTTTTTTAATGACTGCATGGGTTTTAATATGTAGACAATTATTTGTTTGAAATCTGTTAGTGTGGTCCCTTAAAGTTCATAACAAGTCATTGTCGGGTTAGGATGGAAAACGATGGGTTTGTCTTTTTTAATTATTAATTTGCTGGATTTTTTGTTTATTTGGATGGTTATATGTTGGCTGTTATATAGACAAACTAGGATTTTTTTATTTTTGTGGGACAATAAAAGATACTTGCTCTGTATTACCTGTGCATGCACTAAAAACAATTACCTTTGTGTGATTACAGAAGAATGGACTTCAAAACCTATGTTTTAGAGGTTCATTACGGAGGCCATTTTGCCTATGTCCCAAATTTACAGTATGTGGGGGGAGAAGTTGCTAATTTTGATGATGTTGACCCTGATTTGATGTCAATTTTTGAGTTAAGAGATGCTTTTAAAGATGCTGGAATATCACATGAAACAGAGGTGTACTATAGGGTTAGGAATCTTGACTTTAAGGTTGGTCTTAAACTGGTAAACAGTGACCAGATTGTTATAGAAATGTTTGAGGCAAATAGAACTCAAAACATCATACAACTTTATGTTGGTGAGATCCCTGAAGAAGATTTGCATGCTGATAGAACTGTTGCAGAGGATAATATTGAGGTTAATGGTAAACAAAATCTAAATCCTAATGCTGATCAACCCCAAAATGATGAGGCCGAAAGTGATGCTTCAGATGCTTCACAGGAAGGTGATAGGGATGGTTGTAGGGAAGTTGAATATGACTCTGACTTTGATTTTTTCCTAGATGGGGATGATTTAAATGATGCATGTGACCCTATAGATGATGTAGAGAGGGATGGTGGTAAAGTAGATTGTCACCTAAAACAGACTGATTATGCTAAGTATGTGGCACTGATTAGTGAAGAATATAATGCATACCTTAACTCCAAAGGTCATGGAAAACTGGTCGATGATGAAGATGTTAGTGATGATGAAATACTTAAACCAGTTTATGATTCAAATGATGAAGGCATGGAGCATGAATTTCCTGAGTTTAACATGGAAAGGGATCTCAAAAATCCTGAATTGACTGTAGGCAGAATTTTTAGCAATATTTATGATTTTAGAGCTGCAGTTAGAATGTATTCAATTTTGAATGGGTTTGAAGTTACCTTCACTAAGAATGACAAAGATAAAGCTGTGGTTATATGTTCAAATAAATGTGGATGGAGAATATATGCTAGTGGCTATAATGGAAGCAAAGTTACACTTCAAGTGAAGTCCATTAAAGGCGTACCTCATAGATGTCCATGGTCTTTCAAGAACAAGAGTGCAAATTCTAGGTGGCTGTCTAGGATGTTTATGGAGGAGATTGCTGACCATCCGGATATGAAAGTAAAAGGGTTCAAGAAGAGCATAAAAAGGAAGTATAACCTGAACTGTACAAACTCTCAAATGTATAGAGCAAGAGAGAAAGCAGAGGAAGCAGTGAAAGGGTCATGTGCAAAGCAGTATGCAAGATTAAGAGACTATTGTGCTACACTTTTACAAAGAAATCCAGGTTCAGTGGCATTTATTGTAACTGAAAAGTCCAATATTTGTAAAAGTCCAATCTTCAAGAGAATGTTTCTGATGTTTACTGCACAAAAAGAAGGTTTTGTAAATGCATGTAGGCCTGTAATAGGACTGGATGCATGTCACCTTAAGGGGATCATGGGAGGACAGCTTATGTCTGCAATTGGTAGGGATGCTAATAACCAGATGTTCCCAATTGCTATGGCACTTGTTGAATCTGAATGCAAAGATAGTTGGGGGTGGTTTTTGGACAGCCTTACTGATGCCATTGGCACTCCAATTGAAAGGGGTTGGGTGTTTCTATCAGATAGACAAAAGGTCAGCACCACTACAATCTGATTTACTTTCCTTTATTCCTCACTCACTCCTTTCACTAATCTGTTATTTATGTTTTTATGTCAGGGATTAATTGATTGCATTGAGAATAAGTATCCTGGAGTGGAGCATCGATTCTGTGTTAGACACATGTATGCTAATTTCAAACTGAAATTCAAGGATAAGCACCTAAGAGATTTAATGTGGGGGGCAGCCAGGGCTTATTTACCCTGTCATTATGAAAGCAAAATGAGAGAGTTACATTTAGTAGCCCCAGAAGCACATGCATGGCTTAGTTCCATACCAGCTAACCTATGGGCCAGACACACCTTTTCTCCAAGGACAAAATGTGACCTTTTAAGTAATAATATATGTGAGAGCTTCAATCAATACATTAAGGAAGCTAGGGAAGAGCCTATTTTGACTATGTTTGAGGCCATTCGAAGACAGATTATGTGCAGATTTCAAGAAAAAAGAGACTGGATTCAGAAGGTGAAGTCTCATATTTGTCCGAGGATCTGTCAGAAAATTGAAGAGAGGAAAAAACAGGTAGCTCAGTTTGATGCACTTGTGTCTACAAGAGAGGTGTATGAGGTGACTGGTATAGTAGGAACCTTTGCTGTTAATGCAGTTCAAAGGTCTTGCACATGTAATGAGTGGGATATGACAGGAATTCCATGTGTCCATGCATGTGCTGGACTTGTGCAAGACAACAAAGATCCATATGCATATGTTGATAATTGCTACTCAGTAGAAACATATGTAAAGGCATATGCTGGTGTTATTATGCCTATGCCAGACCAAACAAATTGGGTGAATGCTAGCAGTGATACACTACTCCCACCTCGTAGGAAGATAGCTCCAGGCAGGCCTAAGAAAGTTAGAAAAAAGGCTCCATTGGAGGACTTACATGTTGGAAAACTATCTAAAGTAGGGCTGCCAATTCACTGCAGTCATTGTGGTCATACTGACCACAATGCCAGAAGTTGCAAGGTCACTGGTTGTTCATTTGTGAGGCAAAGAAAATCAGTGACTGCACAGGTAACTTCAATCAATATATGTTGCTTGGCTTTTTTCTATCTACATCTGACTGTCATTTTTTGATGTATTGCAAGATGCAAGGGCCTACTAAACGAGGGAGAGGAGCTGGTAGAGGCCACTCTACAAATGCTGATGCTGATGTTGAGAGAAATACTGATGCTGATGTTGTGCAAAATGCTGATGTGACTAAATCTATAACTGCAAGAGACCCAACTAGAGCTAAAATGAGAGGTAGAGGTAGGGGCAGGGGTAAGGGTAGGGGTTCAGACCATAACAATGGGCCACTATGTGGCATTGGACTTTGGAATGGTCAAGGGATATCAACAAGTAAAACATATATCCCATTTGAGTCTAGCATGGTGAGTTCCTTTTGTATTTGTATGTAACTAATTTAATTTTAGACACTTGCAATGATTAAAAACTACCTTTATTATGCAGATTCCAAGTACTTCAAAGACTGGCCAGCCCCCTCCAACCCAACTGGTAAGCCTACATTTTAAAACTCTGCATGCATGGCCATTTTATACGTGCTCACTTGTTGTTTCCTATTGATGATATAGTGGACAAGAACACCTACATCTGGTGCCAATTTGAGTTCAACTACTGTTGTTGCTCCCACCAGCGTACCATGTACAAGTTCAAAAGCAACCACTTCAGTAACAACTAAAAGACCAAGAACCAAGTTGGGTGATGCTAAAACTGGAAGTTCTAAAACCAATTCAGGTGCTACTAAAACTGGAACGGTGAGTTCAAGTCTTTTGGCTATGTTTACATGCTACCACCCCTAGTAGTAGTTTGATGCACTAAGATGCCCCTCATCCATGTAGGTTCAAACCAAGAGTATTAGATTTGGAGATGCTGTATTTTCTACCCAAGGATCTTCAACTGCTGCAACAGGACGTTCAACAGTTATGCGCACACCTGAATGTGTTTTGATGTGAAATGGTGTTGCTGTTGCTATTTTTGTCATTACTAGTATTTGAAGTTACCTTTGCAGCAATGTTAGAAATGCTGATGTTGTTTTTCTTCTCCCATTATTTGGACATGTTCTAGAATCATGTTTTGGCTGGGTTCTACTAAAATGGCCTTTGTTTGGGTGGCCATGCAGACACATGCTAAGATGTAATCTGATGTGTAAAATACTTTTAACTTAATATAATTTTCTTTCATACATATTTGCTTACAACTATGGTAGATAAAGCAGATTTTTGTTACTTTTTGGTTCTGAAATAGAGTACATATACAAAATGCTAGCAATCAGAAATGTAATGGCTAGTGTTTTTCTCCATGATGAAAATCGAGCAGCTTTGACCATCATGTATTGTTGCTGTAGCTGTTGGTTTTCAACTTGTAAGACGCAGACTTCTGTTTTTAAGGCTTCATATCTGCTTTTCAATTTCTCATGCTCATTTGCCAATTTTTCATGCTTCCTTTGCAAGTACATTAGTTTCTCCTTTTGCTCCAGCAATCTAGATTGCAGCACTGCACTTACTTCTTTTGTTTGGCTACATACTTCAGGATCTACCCATTCAAAGTGCCCACATGCGTGTCGGTTCTAAATTAAAAAAATAATTAGTTGTTTAAACTCTTTCTAACTAATTCAGGTATAGAGCAAAATTAAAGACAATATTAACAAATTATTAATGAAAAATTCTTACATTGTAATTTGAGCAGCCGTAAAATCTTCTTCCCGGATTTTCAAGTGTCCAAGACGTGCACAATGGTGCCTCTTTACCACATCTACACATTTTTTGGGGTGATCTTCCAACATCATTTGAAGCACTTTGTGACATTTTATGATGCTTTTGGTTGACAAAGAGAAATTTTAGGAACTTTGGAGAGAAATTTTAGAAACTTTGGAACCTTTGAGAATGTATGAGAAAAATTGGGTGCAAAATACCTCCTTTTATAAAGCCCAACCAACCGCTAAAACCAACCAACCAACGGCTCTTTGAGGGAAAAGGTAGGCTAAAAGCATCAGACACCATTGAGGGGCATTGTTGTCTGCTAAAACCAACGGCCCTTTTCGTACGGTAAATTCGAAATCTTAAAGTTTTTAACGGTGCAATTGCTGACGGAAGGGGTAAACTGAGGAAAAACAAACGTTGGGGGGTAAAGTGAGAAACGGCCTATACTTAAATGGGATAAAGTGCGATTAACCCATAAATTAACAATCTCGGAGTTATACAGATTCTATTAATTTAAAATTAATTAATAAATTATTAATTTATTAATTTATGAGTGTGCTTACAATTCAAATAAACACTCGTTTAATCGACTAAAGTTTTATTTTATTTTTATAAACATATGAATTATTCTAGTAATAAAAAGATGTTAAAAGTCTAAATATGTAAATTACCTATTGGATTATCCATATGATGAAAATGAGACAAGTTTAGAGGTCTCCAGTTTAAAAGAGTTATTGTTGGCATTACAGAAAATCATGCTAATGATGAAAGTTAGAGATGATATAGTAACTTTGGAGCCTATTACACAAAAGGAAGCACTTAAAGTATTATTAACTCTTCATAATTTATTGTACTATGAGAATTCATGTCCAAAACATTTAGATACAATAAGGAAAAATAGGAATGGGGTTTGGATATATTTAAATTTCGAGATAAAACAAACAACAATAGACTTATGTTTCATAAATTTTTATCTCCTCTTGCCTAAAAATATGTTCAAGTTCGGGAGTACCAATTGTAAAAAGTTTTTTATGTTATTTGAAAGAAAATTATTCATTCATTAGTAAATTCGAGCATGTCATCTTGTATTATATTATCCGTGAAAGTATATGGAATACTTTTAATGTTAAGATTGTTTGTTGTCCTACTTTTAGAATAAACAATGTGGAATTATATTTTGTATTTATACCTGTTAAAAATATTATTAACTGCATCACTACATAGTCTAATCAATACGAATATTTGATTTCAAGCATGTATACATTAGTACAAATACCATTAGTATTACTAGTGATAAAGGGCACACTCAATCTATGAGTAATTTAAAACAATCACTTTTTATATGGAAGAAATTGGTATAAAATTTTAATAAACAAAAAATTTTGATCTTTTAAAAGCTTTTTTAAATTATTTTAATGAATTTGGTAATTATAATGTTTATGGTTGGTTATCGATGAAAGTTAGTTGTGCTATTGGATGACAATACATAGACAATATGTTAATCAAATGATAAAAGTATAATTAAATGATTATGATGATAATGTTGAAAATTTAAAAGTGACAAATATGGTCTAATTAAATGTCACCTATTTGCACTCCGGTTATTATGTCATCAATTCATTCTCATTAATTTGGACTAATACCATTACAAATGCATTTTTTAAACATATCTTTATGTTCTACCCGCAAATATAATAAAAAAAATCATATTAATTTCTTCTCATATAATAAAACAACACAATACTTCTCCTACAAATATTCCATCTCAACTAATTAATTAACCATTCATTTACTCCTTTACAGCTATTAATTCCTATTATTGGTTTAATTAATTATACATATTATTCCAAAATTTCTTCCAAAATATTAAATTATCTACTCTTTTGTCAATTTATGTAATTAAATGAATCAAAATTTATCTAATTCTGCACATACATATATTATTTATTTTTATAATTTCTTTTCAGTTGTATATCTAACTTTACATTTTCTTGGTTATGTCTATTGTTCATAAATTTGAAAACAATTATTAATAATGTCTTGGGTCTTTTCACATGGGTTAACTTTGAGTGAATCCATAGTGGAGGTGAACCCATGTGCTTGACAAATTGTCCTGGGTCATTTCAATCTGGAGCCCACCCAAGGTTTGTAAAATCGGGATTCCACGTAGGATCGATTTTAGTTTCACAGAATCGGATCGTAGGATCGTAAGATCCCACCAAAAGCTTGTTTGTTTAATTTGGAGTTTAATTTGTTTACTGCTTTTGCCTAAAGAGGTATGAATTTTGCAATTTCAATGTCTAGCAACCAATCCATCTTATCTTTCGGCAAAAGTTCTGTTTGTAATGATTTTTTACCAGATGTTGAAGCCAAAGAAGTGCAAATTTGAAGAAAGCTCATTGATTGCTGTAAAAACATGGAATGCAATGCAATATATATATATATATATATATATATATATATATATATATATATATATATATATAATCTGCATGTCTCTGTTGCGTGAAAACATAGTAAAACCTGGGAATTGCATGCCGTGTACTAGGAGCTGAAGCTCAAAGCTATCAGTAACACTTGGGTTTGGATATGCAGTAGACAGGCAACTCTACTACTAAATTTTATGCTGTAGAATTCCTACTAGCAAACTGTTGTCACCAGAAAACTTGCTTCTAACACTGCAGAGAACTCAAATGGATTGAGGCTAAAAGTATGAATATGTCAAGCATGACAAGCTTGTCTCTGATAGAGCTTTAGTTAGGCAGGCTTACCAAGTCGTGCCATTAACCAAAGAAAACCAAAAACGAATTAAAGAAGATAATTATTTCCTCCCAACCTACATTTGTAAGAACAAACATGCATGAAGCAGATGACCAACAAATGGAACCTCAACAAACATGAAAAAATAAAAATAAAATAGTAACAATTCATCGTTTTCAAGTATCATAATAATTCAGAAATATATTAATTTATAACCAATCATTGTCATCATTTTCATCAAATTCATTATCCCCATAATTCACATTATCAAAATCATTATTTTCCCAATCATCTTCACCATCCCAATTCTCTTGGAATTCATCTTCGGCATTATCTTCATCATCATCCAAATTAGTATCATCCAAGTCATTAGTTCTCATTTGAACATCATTTTCAGGAACCATATCAAGGTAATCATCATCTTGACGATCGAATTCAGTTGAAGGCCCATCATCCTCATCAATAACATGAATCTCTTTCATTTTATTAATTTGTCTTCGACGGGCATGGGTTTCACGATCTTGATGATCATCTAAATAAACAACCAATAATAATGAAAGTTACCAAAAACCAAATATCTTGCAATATAAAACCATAAAAACAAAAAAAAAAAAGATAAAATTTAGACTTAAATTGAAAGAAAGAAAGAAACTTACAAACTCTCTGCACATTTCTTGTAAGTATTTCAATTTCATTATCTTCATTTCCCTCTTCATCTGAAGTGTCACATTCGGGATTGTCATCTAGAACTCGTAACCAATTATTTTCTCTTGGAAGAGTTGGATTTTCTCTCTCTGTCACCCATTCATCATCCGAAGGCAAATTCTCAAAATTTGAGTTTCTTTTCTTATATTTCTAAAATGAAATTCTAAATTTATATATGGAAAAAATGTTAGGGGTTCAAAATTTTTGGATTAAATTTTTATATTAACTTTTATAGTACTTAGTTCAAATTTTTATATTCTTATTATTCAATTATTAAATAATATGTAATTTTGTGAAATAGAGTATAAATAAAAAAAAATTGGTAATTAGGCTTATTGAACATTATAAGTAAATATTTAAAACTAATGATGGGTACAAAGAGCGGTATAAATTGATAACTTAGTTTGCAAAAATGAATTTAAATGAATTTATAAAAAATTAAAATAAATGGGTTATAAATGGGTTATAAATGGGTAATTGAGTTATCCAATTCATTTTTTGACTTACCCATTTATACCCATCTAATTAAATGGATATAAATAGATTGACTCACTTATATTCATTACCCATTTTACCCAATCCAAACCCGTCTAAGTCACTCATTTTGACACCTCTATTTTCCACAGTAACCAAAACCGTAGTACGTACGTGATGCTTCCCAGACATCTTCATCTCTCTCTCTCTCTCTCTACTGCGTCGTGTCTGTGTGCTCCAGGACTTCAAAATTGGACCTAAACTTGGTTTGTTTTATTACTTACCTCAAACACGAGTAAAATGGAGCTAATGGAGCTGTTCTGATAGATAATATCATCGATACTTCATGGAGTATTGGGTTTCGATTTTGACAACTTTTTAAAAAATTTTTTAAATTTTTTGGTTCTCAATTATTTTTCAAAACTTGCTTTTTTATGTTTTTCGGATGCCAAAAAATGAAAATTAGAAGCAACAAATTAAGTGGTTTTGGATTTTGGTCTTCTTCTTAGAATGGCAAACAATCGGGAGCAATTCCATTCTCAAATTAAAACAAGTATTTTAACCGGCGGTTTCTTTTTCAATCATTTTTTTTTTTAGGTGTGTCCCGCAGGGAGTGGACCCCGCAGACTATTCACCACTCTCAGCAACTTGCTGGCAGCAAGGTTCGAACCAGGGACCTGAGGCTCCATCTTCAGCAACCTCAACCATGGGTCAAACATGGAGTAAGCCATGCTTATATGTTCGGTTAAGTTTCATTTCCTTAAATCAAAGAAAAAATTTAATCCGTTGTTGAAAATATAGTGCACGAGGAACAAAAAAAAAATTCGTCAGAGAGGCGTCAAAATATAGACTGTAGAAGCGGCAATTTGGATTGAGATTCATTTATCCATCCATATAATCCATAATTAAATGGATAATGGATTATCCATTTATAATATTGGTTTTAAATGGTTGATCAAAGTAAAACCATTAAATTAAATGGATTTATAGGAATTATCCACAAAAATCATATATATCCATTTACTTAAAAACCAAATAAAAGAGAGGGAAAGGAAATGACTAAAAAAGGAGCCATCCTAAAATTGCAGTTGGGGTGTGAAAAAGCCGTCCCCGTGAATAGTAACCAACCCTGAAACTGAATGTTGGGGTTTACTGCTGAACTAATTAATCATTCCTTTGTTTCTTCTTCTAGACTCTACAGTACTTGGGATTTCGATTGGCTTTGAAGAAGTCAGGACAAAGGGAACATGCCCTGCTTGGTACACCCATGCACCTGATTACTAGATGTTGAGCTCAAAAGTCATCCGTAGCTTTAGTAGTAGACATTGCAAGTGTTGTGTGAGTATGAATAAAAGCCAGTGTTGGTATTTTTGTAGATACCCTACATACGGTCTATGCAGGACTTCTATTGTTTGGGCTAGTTTGCAATATATGGCTACTCTGTAATATGTAATATATATATATATATATACACATGTATATATAATAATAATAATAATTTCAGATAGTTTTTTAGTGAAATGAAGGTTCATTTTGCTTGAATTTACATCCATGGTATTTTGTGGCTTGAATTTACAAGAAAGAGTAATACAAAAAAAAAGTAACAAAAATATTTAAATGGATTATAAATGGATAATTGGTTTTTATTTAATCCATTTAGATCTATTTATTAAATGAATCTAAATGATTTGGATAAATTTCATCCACTATCCATTAAGTCAAAACCAATTATGAACCATTTATCTATATTGCCACCTTATAGAGGTTTTAGATTCAAATCCCCGTTTCCCTTTCCACTTCATAGATCGTACCCGAAAAGAAACTAAAGTGAAATTCTAAATAAAAGTCTTGGGAGCGGGCGTTCGTTGTGGTAAGATTGATTGAAGCCCGTTCTTGAGTCCATGAATTGTAATGGGCTTTGACAATCGATGCTGCAAGAAGAGCATGGTACATGAAAGACAATGAGCACAAACAAGTTGATGCAAGCCCATTCTCCATCCCATAGGTGCAATGGGCTTTGGCACAAATATCATAAGGGCCTAATGGAACCTGTGTACGCTCCCAATAAATTTAAATAGTAAACAATATTCGAGAAAGCCATGCCCGTGCGAGGAATAACTAATAAATGGAAGTGAGCCTTTTTTATAGTATCAGATACAAGATAGCATTTTTCCAAGGTTTCAAACTCAAAACTCAGCTCAGAAGTGTTTGGACAGTGAAATTATCCCAAAAAATATTTAGCTTGCATCATAAACACATTTTCCAACCCATCTTTTTATCTCACATATATCACATCACATCACAAAAAGCGTTACAGTAATTATTCCAAATAATACTCTATCCAAACAACCAAAATTCTAAAAGGTTGTATTTGTAGACGAGCACACAAATATTTTACTGTATAAATTGTATTTAAGTACTACATGGAGTAAACGTCACGTCACGTTCACATGTTGTGAGCAGAAAACAAAAGATGTAAAGGTTGCTAACCAATGGTCTGATTTGGTTCAGCAGTCCTTCAATATTCAATTGTGAGGTTCCAAAATGAAGTAGGAAATAAGTCTCCTCATGTACTATTTTGGAGGAAGAACGCTAGTTTGTGCGTTTGCAAAGGAAATTATTTATTTGAAATAACTACTGTAACACTTTTTTAAGTAATTATTGTAACACTTTATTTGTGAGATAAAAAGGGAGTTAAGAACGTAAAAGGGTGTATTGAAAAATGTATTTGTAATACAAGCAAATAATTTTTTTGGCAAAATATATTCCTATCCAAGCAAATAATCCTCTACTCGTAGTTTTGATGCACTTTAGTTTACCAAAAAAAGAAAGGAAGGGATAATAGGTCTGAAATCGAGCGATCTCGTGCTCCTCACATTTCTTGACCCAAAAAAGGAGAGTGCATTCACATTATCTTTTTTCTGAGACATAGAAATCATGTGGGCAATATTCACGATGACGAAGTTTTTTTGAATATCATCCGTCTTTACAATATGAGGAAGAGTAAATCCACAGTAAAAAGCAGTACATACAGCTTAGATTTGTTAAAAACCCAATGTTAGGTGGTAATTCTTTCGCGTGCACTAAATTTTTAAATGGGAGTGTGCCATAAATTGCAGTAGCGTGGTAGTTTAAAAAAAAAAAAAATTGCATGCTTTGATATTATGATTTTTCATAAAATTTCACCGTATAGGATCAATTTGTCACTATTAACAAATCACAATCTAGTGGTGAATTTCTTGGAAGCGAAATTAAGCAACAAAGAGTTGGTTGGTGGTGTAAGTTTGCTGGACTGATCATACGTGTAGTTATGGTGGCTAAGTTGATTCTTTGCCGTAAAACATTTTTCACCATTCCTGACCAATTTTTTTCCCATATTAAAATAAAGTCGATGGGCTAAATGCATATATATATATATGTATGTATATATATATATATACTTTTACAACTCTTGATTCTATATATATATATATACTTTTACAACTCTTGATTCTATATATATATATATACGGATCAAATTATATGTTTAGCTTATGAATCAGCCATAACCACCAGAAGTTTCAGAATAGCTTTGCAAGTTTCACGCCTTAAGAGTCCAAGTAATTCGTGGTTTGATCCACAATTTTTAGCTTTTGATTGCCTTTGCTCCGGAGTCCGGACATCTGTCAAAAGTCTTCAGTCAGGAATTCAAATAATTGTATGCCTTTTTTGTGGTTGCCCTTTGCAGATGATCCCACGTTGTCCACCATTATTGTCACTTTCTCTGTTTCTTGAAGGGTTTCTTCCAACAGAATCTTATCGGGCAAATTTTCTATGTCTGGTGCCATCGAATATTCCAATGAGACCAGCCAAAATTATTGAAGAAAGATAAAAGAATTATTTTTTTTCTAATACCATTACCATATATATATTTGCAAAAACATTAATTTCAGGTAGTTTCAGAATCCAATTTATAAACAGCAAAAGAATTAAGAAACTAATAGTATATAGTTCGTTACATGGCTTCTTTAATTTAGTGCTGATTTGACAACAATGTATTGAGACGGTCTCCTTTTTCTTCACGTGGGTAACAGTAACTACAATATAGATGTATGCATAGATGTCAAGGAGAATTTTCTAAATTCCTTTCCTTATTTATGTATTTTCTTGATAATTTGGATACGAAACTAACGAATTCTGGCCTAACTTTGCCATCCGCTGTGGAATGTAAGCAAATTAAGAACTGGAAATGCATGCAGAAGCTAAGATAAGATCAGAGTCAAGACAAGCAAACAAAGAAATTCAAAATGTTGAAATATCCAAAACAAGACACACACACACACACATATATATATACTGTGTTGCCAGTGTTGAAACATTCCCATTTTGGCTTTGGTTTAGAGCTGTTAATCGAGTCGAGTATTTGGCTGCCGAGCTCGACTCGAGTTTAATTCGAACCGAGCTCGACTCGAGCTCGTTAGGAAAACGAGCTTTAAAATGTGCTCGAACTCGGCTCGTTAAATGTACATGTGGCTCAAGCTCGACTCGTTTATCACAAACGAGTCGAGTTTCACGAGCTCGAGCCCGAGTTTGTGCAAATTAACCTTAATAAAAATCTATAATTTTTAATTTTTATAATTTTGATTTCTAAAATGACAAATATGCTCTTCATTAACGAGCTCTAACGAGCTACTCGAGTATCAAACGAGCCGAGCTTACTCGGCTCGTTAACTAAACGAGCATGTTTCGAGCTCGAGCTCGACTCGTTAACTAAAATTAACGAGCCGAGCTCGAGCCTTAACGAGCCGAGTTCTAACGAGCTTTCGAGCTACTTGATTGATTTAACAGCTCTATTGGTTATTGATTGCAGCGGATATAGACATATCCCAATCGCAAGACCCAAAAAGAACAAAATTTCACCTGTCTTAAATGTGTTTGGTGTATAAATGTGGTTATAATTCGTAGAAGAGTTTTGAGTAAAAGTTGGACCAGTATCATACACAGGCCATATTAATTTATTAACAATGAAGAATCTGCATTCATTGTTGTTAAATATCACACTTTTTTTCCATTTACCTTATGAATTTGGCTCTCAGATAATCTCGTCTCAGTATTTGGAAAATAGCAGCATGGTTTTTTCCGCAGTAACTTCATCTCTTAGATCCATGGTTTTTGCAAAAGCGCATCGAACGAATAGAATGCCATTCACAAAAGTAAAGTGCCAATAACATTATTATCAGTTCCCATGCATGTGATGCACAATGATGATGCTACTGTGCTTATTTTTATCAGTTTCCATGAGAAAAGTCCATGGTCCAAAAGAAAATGGAAGAAGAAAGAAGAAAGGAATTGAATGTTGGGTTTCAGAAATCCGCTTGGTTGACCAAAAAAAGAGAATTGAAAAGAAAAATGCGACCCGACATTATCGAGACACCTAAGTTGCCAGGTAGAAATTTATACCTGATATATATACACAATAATAAAAAAAAAAAAGAATAAGCAAGGACGACGTTTTAAATGTTTGTTGTAAATAAGTATAGTCTTCAACCTCGTTAGATATACATCATCATGTCTTCCAATTTGTGCAAGAAAAGTATACATATAATTGATTATACAGGGAGAAGAGCAATTAAATCAACTCAAAGACCCCATTCCTGGATGAAATGAAATGTATTCGTGCACATATTAACGCCGCCGCAACATTGCATGCATCTACTTTCTTGTTAGCATTACTTATATAAGATATCGTGCATTAAGCTTGTACAATATATGTATATACAGATACATACAGAATGGACTACATGCATATGTATATATGTATGTATATATGCTAGTTTAGAGTATGAAGTGTCCGTGACAACATATATAGGGTAAAATAGCGCAACTATCTAGTCTAGTCTAGATGATCAGATGAAGTTGGAGGGAAACTTCTGAGCTGCAATTTATTCAAGACTAAAATTTAGTGAATGTAATAGCGCAATTATCTGGTCTGGAGATGAGGTTCTCTCGCTGAATGTAATAGCGCAACAGTTGGATTATGTCCCATTATTAGTTTCGGAGAAGTTAGAATTAGTATTGCCAAAAAGTGGAATAAAAAAAAACCATTAATAGGGTTCTCTTGTCGGGTCAGTGAAATAGCAAAGAGTCTTCTAATCGACAGGAATGGCTGCTTGGCTATTTGCTTGGAAAGTTCGATTCGGAATTCACTTAGGTTTTAGATTAAATAATTCATACCTTTTCCTCTGTATATATATTCTTGTTTATATGGCAAAAGTGTAGCACCTGAGGCATGTGTGTGCCTTTATTGGTGTGGACGATCCATCCATTACAGAAGACAATATGGCCCTACGACGCACTTAATTATATATATGCGTAGTTGCTTTCGTACTCTTTTTCTTAGCAATGTTCCATTTTGACATCATTTGTGATTTAACACTCCAATCCCATAGCTGATTTGCACTGTGAGTCCAAATAAGAAATAGTTGAAAATATTTTCCTTTTTTTTTTTTTTTTGGTATGTCTTTGCTTCGCACTTGCCATGCACGTTCTAATATTCACTTTTAATTTGTGGCTTCCTTTCTCTTATTTTATATATGTATATATATAGGCAAACAGAAAGGAAAAAAAACAAAGAGAAAAGAATCTTAGTAATTTCGTTGCAGTTGACAGCTTTTACATATGCCTGCCAAAGTTGGAATTTCCGAAGAAAGCTTTGAGTTGTATTTTGGAAATTAAGGCTTGAAGTTTGAAGCACCGTCCTTCTTTTGCTGTCTAGCTATCATTTTGTACACAATATTAATTCCAGTCAACGCATGAGATAGTTTTCTACCTCAATTGGACTGACAAGCATGACTATGAGAAATTACGAAGAAAATTTCATCAGATAAGGAAAAAGTTGGATCTGAGAATCATGCATGCTTGGAATACATATCTATAGTTCATGAGACTGCCATTTTTCTCCCAAAATTTTTTTTTTACATTTTTTGTGAATAAATTTTTCAATCACCTTTTTATTTCACGTACATCAAATTGCTACAGTATATATATATTTTTTAGAAAAATCCAAAAAATAGCAATCTAAAGACTTCTATTTTCTTTATATCCAAGGAATCGTGAGAGGATCGAAAATTTCACAAATAATTTTCTGATCACTTGGTGGACCAATGACCCTTGCAGAAATTTTGAAGAAATTCAGTCGCAAGAATTCAAATGTTTCAATCGACAAGGGCCCTTTGGTAGACTTGTTGAATAATTTTTCATATTGTTGGAAGATACACGCCATTGTAGACGTAGTACTACTTTCATTTATGGAGTTGGATGATTGATAAAGACTTGGAAATTTCTGCATGTATTTTCTATGCAAATATAGTCATTAATTGTTCTTCCTCCTGGTGTGGTGTGGTGTGCTGAGATGAATTGAATTTTCTGTGATTCCTATGAATTGAATTGAATTTACTGATAAGGATAATTCACTAACTTCGAGGCAAGATCCTCCCTCTCTTTTTTTGTCGTGTTTTTTTTTTTTTTTAATTTTCTTGAAAGTTCTTCCTTTTTCTGCATCAAAATTGATAACAATCCGACCCCGATACTTCATTTCTATGGCTTCAACTGACTTGAAGGTCCTGCCTAACCATTACAACTGGCAAGTCTATGGTACGTTCTAAACATTCATTGCGAAGGTTCAATTGCTTCAGGTAAATCGTAGCGAAAAGTACCAAGTCATCTTGGAATACCATTCCATTCGACAGCAGCAGACGGATTACTACACTAAAACTTCCATCGTTGGAGCTGCTTTTGCCCAATGTGACTAAGTTTTGGCAAGCCTAGACGGTCATAGACGGGGCAATTTTAGAGTGCCTAAAATTTTAACGTATGTAGGTTTGGGGAGGAGATTTTAGGTCTGTCTCTTGTCCATATTAGCTAGTTTGACTTCTTCGTGTCGAAAATAGAATCTCAAATCAAGGCACGTAGCAAGATTTCGGCAAGAAGAGAGTCTGTTTTCCTGCTCATGCCATGCAACTGGTAGTGTTTCAAATACTTGAAAATCTTGAAGTTCAAAGTCGAGAGATGATGTTTAGGCTTACGTACGTGCAAGTAGTTAAAACATTTCTGGGACGGAAGACCCTTACAATTTATTCCACCAAAGAGGCCTACGTGTAGCTGGGGCAGTAGATGTTGGACCTGTATCTATACATCAATGTATTCTTTCTTCCTCTCTCTCAAACTCATGTGTGACAAATATCTCATCCATAAACCTAACAAGCTATGGTTTGCCCCCAAAAATAACAAGAAATAATAACTTCTCAATTATTTTTGAAAAAAAAAATCAATTAGTTTCGTAAAATAACAAGCAATAATAATAACTTTTCAGTTGCATGGGGTCATGCATTATAGTAATGGGCAAACCATTCCGCGAAACCATCCATCAATTTCTGAGTGTACAAATGAGGAGTCTTGATGGTTGCTTCCTTGCGCTTTCAGGATCGAGCACCTACTGTTAATATAATATGTCAACCCCTTTCTCAATGCCTTCCTTCTGCTACTTAATTTCTCGTGTAATTTCTCAGGGCATTTTTCCCATTTGACTTTGATGAAATGAAACAGATATTTCTTGAATTGAAATCATTCCTTCCACCTTTAGAATATATATATATATAGGAAATTCTCGGGAAGAAAGGAAGGGAATAATGCTAGTTTCCTTTTAGTTACAGACAAATTGCTTCGAAGAATCTCACACGACACTAAAATTTGCTTTCCATGTATGACTCCAATTTGCGTGGCAAATTTGCATCAGAGTGAAGGCACTTCATCATGCTGCTGCTTGCTTTGAATGCTTCCCCTTTTTCAGTTGTCGAGCAAATATGTGGATGCCCATTCATTTCATTCTTGCATTGATCAATAGTACAACATAATCGGAAACTCTCCGTTCATTGGTTTGTGGTTGAAGATCTTTTTTTTGGGCAAAATCATATATATAGTACTTGCTAGATTTTAGACCCCATTCTTAATTTATACTCTTTTTTTTTTTTTTAATTATTTGCTACATCTTTGTTTCTCCACGCACTCTCTGATTTTCTAAAACTCAAATCTCATTATTGACAATTGTTTGAATGCGAATCATTAGTCAACTGAAAAATATACATGTGTTTCACTTTTGCTAGCTTACGTCTTTCGGCCCCTTGGCATTTATAAGGGACGACGCAAATTCAATAGTTGTTAAAGACACAAAAAAACTTGTTGACTTTTTCAAGCTGTTCTTTCGTTTCCTGCAGGCAAATTGTTCTAAAATAGTTTGGTCATCTTACTATTATTTTGGCGAAGGATACAAAAATTTTCCTAGTCTAGCTACTCGCTCATGCATGTACAATGGTAATATTTTTTATACGACTCTTAAATCAAAGCGTGTGTACTTTCCTACGATTCTTATGTCATTCAAATCCCTCGTAAGTTATGCTCTTGAATTTTTGATCTTTAATTGCCAAACCTACTGATGATGACAGATGGGGTGAGTGGTTGCATTCCAATAGTAGCCACACTTTCGCAAGCTTGTAATTTGATTTCATTTCTTGGGGTCTCCAAATTAAGCCTTATTCATTAGCTCTGCTAAAGGAATTAGTAGAAAAGCAGTACTTACTGCTTTTGCATTGCATCCCGTCTCTAATTTTATGCTACTGCTGTTCTTAATTAGTCAGGTCGTCAATGTTGTTAAATTTATAATTAACTCGAACAAAAGATTAACTAAGCAATCAACAGATTAATTAACTCCTAAATTCTGGGAATAACAACTCACTAATACAACAAAAGCACAAATTAGTCCAGAAACAGTGGGAGAATGAGGCTTACTTGAAGTTTGATTTTGGAATATGAACCTACGTGAGCTTTGAATTCAAATACTTCGTAGTCTTGATTTCTAAATTTACAATCTTAACTATGAGAACAAAGTTTCATGGACAACAACCATTGAATCCTTGACTAAGTGTGTATCTAAAAGAAAATTTTGCGTGGGAAGCATTTTTTTGCATCCATTCTGTCCTCGTTCACCATGTAATATAGTTCAACAGCACATGAATGGTAGCTTATAGCAATGTTGAGATAGGTCAAGCCGGCAAAAGTTTGGAATTCGACCTAATGACTTGCTTCAAAGGTTTTTTCTTTTTCTTTTTTTTTTGTTTTTTAAGATGGTAACGTATACTCCAACGTGCACCATCTACAGTTTGCAGACTTAGACAAAGGATGTGTTTAGAACAACAACGTAACCCCATAATAATTAATTAAACTCGAATAGTCATTCACAAATTTCTCCAATTTGGTCCACAGAAAATAAATTTTTTTTAAAAAATTTGGTTCTAGCTAGGAAGTTCTGGAATTTAAAAGACGAGGAGGGGTCGGGAGATTAAAATCCAAAACCTCTTCGACTTGAAGGAATAATTGTAAGAGCTTACTTGAATCAGCTTAATCAAAATAATAGTTTAATTACTTGAATTAGCTTAATAATTGTAATAATAGTTTTCCTTTTTTTTTTTTTTTGGAGGGGTTAAAGTAGGGCTGAAAGAGCCCGCCTTTCGTAGTACGTTGTTTATATTAGGTTAGATTTGGGGGTTGGGATCAAGGACTTCTGTAGCTGTTACTGGGGACCTGCAGAACAAGATTAATGGCTCAAATTAACTTATATCAGTTGATCGGTTTGATTTGGACCTTTCATAAATTTTAATTAAGAATTTTTTTCTTAAATAAAAGGCCAACATCCCTTGTAAGTTTGACGCCATATCAAGTCTGCTCTGCAATTGGGAGGAGTTATCCCTCCCCTTCAGAAGCTGAAAGACAACAAAAAATTTTATTGCTATCTTTTGTTATTACTTAGTTGTGAAAGCAAGAATTTGCTGGAGGAATAATTAAATAAAACTCACCCTCTCATGCCGTCCTTTACTGTTGAAACTACAATTATTTTTTTTTTTGACCCTCCTCAAAGCAATAAGCAGCATAAACTAATCAAATAGAGTACAATACTGATTCACGGTTGGTAGGTTCGAGTCCCTGGTTTCAGACCTGCAGGGCTCTAACCACTTTGCTTTTGTATTAGAATTTGCCAAAAGGGCCCACTGTACATAAATCTGTTCCTGTACTTAATCAAGGGGCAAAATGGCAGATATGTACGTTTCTACGTTATAACAACCCACCCTTTGGCTTTAGCAATTCAAGTATTTTCCATAAAGATGTAGTTGCAGATAAATTGCTACATTTAATACCCCCATTGCAATAAAGAATCAAGACAAGTGACTTGCTAAGAAGGATTTCTAAACTATGAGCAAAAGTGGCGAGGTCAAGCAGCCCAACACTAATTTTGATAATGTGAATACTGTTCTCTCAGTCAATCATATTTTCTAGTCCAGTCAAAAGTATTTATGGCTAATTCAATGCAACTTCCTTCCCTATGCGTCTTGCCCCCTGCACTTGAGCTGCAATTTCTCTTCATCTCTTCCTATATAAACTCCCCCCAAGTTCCCCGTCTTTTACACTCAACATTGCACACCTAGCTCCCCCAACCCCCCTCCCTCTCTCGAGTCTCGCCACCCCAACTTCATCATTCACTAGCAAAAAGGTATTGTTATACAGAACCAAGAATCCAACAACATGGACAGATTGCCAAAATGCCAAGCAAATTACTCAGCCCTTACTCCTCTTACATTCCTTAAGAGGGCTGCTATGGTTTATGCCAATCGTACTTCCATTGTATATGGTCAAGTTCGTTTCACGTGGCATCAAACCTATGACCGGTGTCGTCGCCTTGCCTCCTCCCTCAAATCTCTTAACATTGTCAAAAACAATGTTGTGAGTATTTTCTTCATCGCTTAACATTAATGATCTTACGTTCACATCGTTTTTTTATTATTACTGTTATTTTTCATGGCTCGGCCTTTCTGGACTAACGTATCGTCCGTCTCCTTGCAGGTATCAGTTTTGGCACCAAATGTTCCAGCAACATATGAAATGCATTTCGCGGTGCCTATGGCCGGGGCTGTGCTGAACGCTATCAACACAAGACTTGATGCTAACACCGTTGCAACAATTCTCAAGCATTCTGAAGCTAAGGTTTTTTTTGTTGACTATCAATACGTGCCACTGGCAAGCGAGGCCCTCAGGCTACTAGTGGCAGAATTTGGCAAGTCTGATTCAAAAGACACGTCAATGCCACTAGTTATTGTCATTGATGATCTTGACTGCCCCACAGGTGTGCGTCTTGGTGAGCTTGAGTACGAGCAATTGATTTACCAAGGAAATCCAGGGTACGTCCCAGAAAAAATCCAAGACGAATGGGATCCAATTGCGCTGAACTATACATCAGGCACCACCTCAGCACCTAAAGGAGTTGTCTACAGTCACAGGGGTGCTTATTTGAGCACCCTTAGCCTGATTTTAGGCTGGGAAATGGGAAGTGCACCTGTATACTTATGGTCGCTCCCCATGTTTCATTGCAACGGTTGGACTTTTACGTGGGGCACCGCGGCCCGGGGCGGGACAAATGTGTGCATTCGAAACACCACAGCCCAAGAAATGTACTCAAATATTGCACTGCACAAGGTGACGCATATGTGCTGCGCACCTATAGTCTTTAACATCCTTCTTGAAGCCAAGCCACATGAACGCCGAAAATTCGCCACCCGGGTTGAGATACTGACCGGTGGAGCCCCACCACCTGCGGCCCTACTCGAGAAAATTGAAGGGCTTGGCTTCCATGTCACACACGCATATGGCCTAACCGAAGCCACCGGTCCAGCACTCGTGTGTGAGTGGCAGGCCAAGTGGAACAGGTTATCGATGAACGAGCAGGCCAAGCTTAAAGCACGCCAGGGTGTAAGCGTACTTACACTGGCGGATGTGGACGTCAAGGATTTGGCTACTATGCAAAGTGTCCCCCGTGATGGGAAAACCATGGGAGAAATCGTGCTGCGAGGGAGCAGTATCATGAAGGGATACCTCAAGGATGAAGAAGCCACCGCCAAAGCGTTTCATAAGGGTTGGTTTGCAACGGGGGATGTAGGGGTAATCCATCCTGATGGGTACTTGGAAATCAAGGACAGGTCCAAAGATGTGATCATATCCGGTGGGGAGAATATTAGCAGCGTAGAATTGGAGAGCGTACTGTACAGACATCCTTGTGTGGTCGAGGCTTCTGTGGTGGCCATGCCTCATCCAAAATGGGGAGAGAGCCCTTGTGCCTTTGTGACCTTGAAAAAGAACTTGACTGGAGATCATGAAGAAATAAACGAGGCAGATATCATTGCACATTGCAGGAAGAATCTCCCGGCTTTCATGGTGCCTAAGAAGGTGCAATTCATGGAAGACTTGCCCAAGACTGCCACGGGCAAAATTCAAAAATTCCAATTGAGGGCTATGGCCATGACTTTCGTTGTCTCGGACAATGACAACCCATCAAGTCAGAGATCTGAACAAGTCAATTGGGTTCGTAGAGGATACGATGATGAACCTCAGCAACAGCAGGTTTTAGCAATATCTCGTCTTTGAAAATTTAAAAAACAAAAAAAAAAGAAAAAATTGTGTGTCGTATATCATAGTATACTAGACGAGTTGTACTTGTCCAGCTTGTACAAAAATACTAAACGAGCAATAAGTTGCAGTACTATGGAATTTAGCCACAGCTGTTTAATTTAATGGCATAGTCAACAAGCTCCAATTTTGGACTAAGTTTTTGTAACAAGGAACGTTAGATATTGTTTTTTCTGCTGGTGCAGTATATTAATTTGTTAACGCTACAAAGCATGTTTTTTTACAAAATACAAGAGTGATTTAATATCTGGTTAACAAATATGATGAGAGAACTCCAAAGTTGGTTAACTAATATGTTTTTTTTTTTTTCTTTTTGAGTCTATTGGTTAACTAATATGTTTTTTTTTCTTTTTGAGTCTATTGGTTAACTAATATGTTTAAAAGATGTTTTTCTTTTGTCCCTTCTTGGGTAAAAGGTTTCATAATTTAAGGACGTCATAATAGCATCTCATTTTAGTTATATGTACATGGGAAAATGACCAAAATGATCTCTCATATTTCCTAAATTTTTTTCCCATTTTTCACATTCAAAATGGAGCAAAAATGCTCCCTCATATATATGAAGCCTATTATTTCGGTCCTCCATCTCATCTCTAGCCAATTTTCCAATTGACTAGAGTTTATCTCATCTCACGCGCCAACAATTTTAGGGGCAAATTAAGAACATAAAATAGAGTTTTCTCAGAAAAAATTAGATTATCCTCACATTACATTTTCCCACAAATTTAAACCCTAACCAAAATAAAAAAAAAAAATGTCTTCACTGAACCACCGTCAGACTAGATCAAACGGAAGCACTATGCATTCATATAAATTTTTTAAAGAAACCACATATATTATAGTGATTGATAGAAAATGAAATTTGAACTCTGAATCTTACACTCCACCAAACCTTCGAGAACCGAAGGGCTGTAGGTTTCCATGTCTCTGGGTAGTCGGAAGATTATTCATGACTTGTCTCAGGCTGACAAGTTGACGCTTATGAATTAAGTGACTGTTTCTTCGTACTGCCCATGCATTAATATGGCACAACTTTGGAAGTTGTCCTCTTGACTTTGTAACAATGTGCACTACAAGATTTACCGTGTGAATCTAGCTTTGTATCGATCAAGCAGTTCTGGACCACCCCCCACCCCCCCCCCCCCCCCCCCCCCTCCCCCAACAAAAAAAAATTGAAAATAAAATACAACATGAAACTTATAGTAGTAGATTTCTACTTTTCCTACAAAAGTTTGCCATAAATTGTCTCAAGCAATTACGCCCAATAATTGTTAAGGTGCTTTTTATCTATTCAGTGAGATTGAGAGAAATGCACCGTTTAAGATATTCTTTGTCAAAGTTCATTAGTCAAACATTTTAGCAAAAACAAGAAATTTGGAAGTGTTGAGGCCTTTTTTGGATAACCACTGAAGCAAATGCATCATTCCAGCTCCATCATCATATTGCGTCATGCGCTGGAAACTTCCCAGCTAGAGCACTGTCTCGTGTAGTTTCCGTTGAATTGATCAAGGATGGTAAACGTCCATCACAATTTCAACGTGTATCATACACGGGTGTGAACTTACTACAATATTCTATTATATGAACCAATATCATAAGTCAACCAATTCTATTGGCATTCTGTGGAAAGAAGGCAAAAACTCGTATAGACCTGATTTACTAGACGCAGTGAATCAAATGTTGCCCCATTTTTTTTTGTGTATTTAATGTTTGATCGGGCGAAATGGTGTGAAAAATTTTGAACCACTGATAGAGCTAGTAGATCAAGTCTACCTAACATATTGTCTCTCCAAAATTGCCTTCACATTCTTCAATTTGTATAGCTCAAGGTTTTGGCCCTTTTGGTCGACATTATTGTTTTATAAATTACATCACTATATGTCAATTAAGATAGAATCAGAAAAAGGGAAATGTTATTTACACTCCCTTTTTATTAATCACACTTTCATTATTATTTTAATAATATAATTTTCATTCTTAGACTATATGATAAAATAAATACTAGAAATGTAAATAATAAAAAATGGAGTGTAAATAACATTTTTCCAGAAAAATTTGTAACAAAAGATAGGAACTGTAGTGTGTTTGGATAGTAGATTATTTAGGATAATTTTTTAAAAGTTTTAATGTAGATCTGTAAATTGGCTCTTTTTTTTATGTGATATATGTAAATTGGCTCTCTTTTTTTTTTTTTTTTGAAACATAATAAACTAGATAATATTAAACGATCGTTTCAGAAACCTCCCTCAATTGAGGTTTTAAAATTTAAGGTCTGATGATAGTAGTGGTTGTGGCAATAATGGTACTAATTTGAGATGCGAAAATATAAAAGGTTTAAAATAGTAAAGATGAGAGTTAAATATGGGTTTGAGATTTTGTGCATGTTTCATTTTTTTTTTATAAGAATTTTATAAGAATGTAAAATGAACTCCACAATTTTATGAGTGCATTTTGGATTATTCATTCAAAATTTTGACCATTGAATAGTTTCTGTTACCAAAATGGTAAACTCAAGGGAGATATGTGTAATTTTTTAAATTTTAAGAACATCAGATTGGTGAAGTTGTCGAAAACTTCCTGAAATTATCCCTAATATTAATAAGAAGCAAGAATACAAACGTCTGGTACAAGTGGCTAGCTCATGTGCCACAGGGATCTCTGATCTACTTATAATAGTATTACAAAAGCGACATTTGCAAAGCCGGACGCTAATTAGAGCGTACAACATGAAGATGAGTAGTACATCGGAGAGGAGGATGGTCCCGAGTCTATACCGCGGTTTGAGAGGCAGATAAGGACGCGAGATTGATAGATGGCGCTGGTTCGACCATTCATCATCAGTGGTCACTCCCACTGCAGGGTCCATTTTGGATTTTACTAATGATTTAGTCCTATATAATATAGCTTCAATAAACAACAAAAACAGTTTGTTGCTGCCCGTCTTGTCCATTTTCACCAATTTGATAGAACTTCTCCAGATTTTCTTCCTCAATAGGGGTTTTGCTGTTGAGGTTACATCGAAGGAATCATATGCATTATTTCAACATTACAGTACATTTTTTTGGATTGTCTTTCTTAAAAGAAAAAAAAAACATTTTCTTGAACAAATCTTGAATCATCTTTTTATTTTACATACATCAAATTATTACATTACATATATATATATGTATATATATATATATATATATATATATATATTTACTACAAAAACTTCAGAAAATAACCATCCAACAAACAGGTTAGAATGTGGACTAGACGATACTTCTCCATGTCCTTTTACTTGCTCCATATGCTGAGCCAAATGAAACCATGCATTATTACAAGGTTAGATAGACTAGAGAATGTGATCACTTGGAATCAAGTAAATTTTTTTTTTTTTTTTTTTTGTCAATTGTCATCCCTACTCCTACTCCTACTCCTACTCCTACTCTAATTAGGGGAGGTCCAACTAAGCCTACGGGGATCGATGGAGACAGAACTATCACCGGAGTGCATCCGTCTGAATTTAAAGCAGAGCCACAAGAATGGCATTTTGGTGGGCACCCCACCAAAGCCTTAAGAGCTTGGCCACCACCAGCCCAAGAGCTGGTGGTTTGGAATCAAGTAAATCTGATGTGGACTAAATGATGATTTTGCCATTTCCTTCTCCTTGCTCCTGCGCTGGATCAAAATCCAATTATGGATGCCATGCCATATCCCATCAAAAGAATAATAGAAATCATGATGAGCTTCTTCTAGAGTGCAACTTTGGTTAGCTGTGGATACTGAAGGTGAAGAAGGGGCAGCATTGTTTTGCTCTGAGATGCTCTTGACCGCTCAAGGATCTAGGCGAGAAATTGGGCAGCAAGTAAATAGGAAAAACAAATTTGATTGCAAGGAAATGATTATTGTGTTCTACAAATACACCATTAAGAGGTTATGAGAAATAAGATCAAAAACAGGTTTATGGAATTTTTAGCAACTTCTTACTTTTTGCATGCGAAAACATTCATTTTGATTTTGATTATTTGTGCGACCTACGGATCTACCACGCTTCAAATCATTTAAATCCAGCTGTGTTTGTACAATTTTCGTTCTCTTGTACTTGGACTGTTTTCCACCTTTCCCATGGTGACGGATGCTCGTATCTAATTAGCTAAAACTAGCTACTTATACATGTAATCAATTTGATTACGGAAAATCTAAAAACAAATATGGGAATTTTTTGTGGAAGCTGACTAAAATGAATGGCACCCACAAATGTATTGTTGATGATGGAAAGTGACAATGTACCCCATACATATATGTGTCTTCAGGGCAGGGGTAAGCTGACTGACAGTTTGTCTATCCCCACCAATCGAGCCCCTGGACATTGCACCTCAGAACCGGTTTGCTTTTTGCAACTTAAACCACCCCAATTTTGTCTGTTACCAGAACGCAATTGAGTCACAAATACGCATCAAATACGAGCATAACCACCACAGAACGAGTCCATCAATGTGGACGATTTCCAGCAAAGTCAGTGATAAAATCTTCTTTGTCATGTATATGTTTTTCTTAAGCAAGAAAAAAAAAAAGAAAAAACCCATCAATCCGTCCAATAAGAATCTTTAGCCAATTTTGTCCCCTTTTTTTGGAGGGGACAAAGAGTTAGTTGCCATCAATCGACAATCAAGCAAGGATTTGTTAGCTACAGTTGAGGGTTGCTGTGGGCTAGATGGGTAAGCAATTCTCGAGTCATCAGGACGACCTTGTTGATATGGAAGATCAGGCCTAGATGGGTTGTTAGAACTTAGAAGTAGTAGTTAAATTATTAACTTGGTTGATAGAAGATCAGGCAAAATTGTTGATGTCAGAAATATTTGCAGGCAGCACCATTCACCATTCAATTAAATTACTGCTATCTACCGTCGAAAGAGAGGCACCAGTGTTGCAATCTGCAAAAGCGACTAATTGAATCAAAACCTTGTAGCAGTCCATAAATCACATCTTTAAATTGAGTTTTTGTGGTAAAAATTTTTGCCTTAAAAAAAAAAGAAAGAAAGAAGGGATGTGGATCTTGCTTTACATATGTAAACTTTCGCTTAGGGGGCAACCTTCAAAAGTCTGTGGTTATCGAGAATAAAGCTCAGGGGCCCGACAATGATATCTGAAACAGGCATGTTGGATGTCAACAAGAACTAACAAAAGATCCTGCAATTGCCGAATACAGTTCAATCAGAGTGTGCGGAGAATGATGCGCAACACGACTTTTATCGCCGTACGAGCGCTTGAGTGGCAAACATACTGCAAAGATTTCTGGCTAGAAATTCGTGGTACAAAGCTCAAGAGGCCCCAGAGTCCCATTATGTTACTGTTTGGTTCAGAGGATGGATATTTGTTGTGTATGGACCTAAAACGGAGTGACGGGTGCCTTCGCCCATCTAGCAAAAGAAACCATAATGTATGAAATCAAATTACAATCATTCGATCTTGGTCCAATGACTAGGAGGGCTCCTTTAAAACTCTCTCGTGCATTAGGTTAGGTTGGGGATTTAAACCCCGCTGCCTAGTGCATTACAAAAGAAGCTTAGTGCTTTGTGCCTCTCTAGGTCAAATAGTTGCTGTTGTAGACCCAAAAAAAAAAAAAAAAGAAGGGAAATTCAAATCCGGTCTCTTCAAGGACCTCCAATAAAATTGGAACCAGGAGAAACTTGGATCCAAAATAGATGCTTTTGCAGAGTGGCACCAGGGCAGGTTACTCATTGACAAGTTAGACAGAATATTCACCAGGTCCTTGATCCTTTTGATCACATAACCTCCAATAGTTCTCGAAATTTTCTACTGGAGCTTGAAAAATCAGAATTCCTGCTACAAACTGGTAAATCCAGTAAAAATGAAATCTATCAATACAGCAATTCAAACTGCGAGCATGCAGTGAAATAATTTCAGGCAGCAGCAGCAGTACTGATTTTAGGACAAAGGTGCCCCTTCATGATTTTCTTGCCAGTAATCAGTGCAGCACCCCACCTGTTAAGTTACACCCCATGAGTAATATACACCTGAGGTTCGATAAGCTGTAATGAATGAAGAGGCGTGATTACCAAACCATGGAGAATACGGCCCTCAAGCAGCCACAAATAATCAGATACAGATGCAAACTCGAACAAATTAAAGAAAGTACAAGAACGCCATAGCATATTTATTTGTCCCAATCTAGTTGATTTCTCGCAAATTTCAACAAGAGTGATCCACGTAAAAGAAAATGTTAAAACTGCAGGCTGGAATATTACTTCAACAGATAAAGGGTGAAAAAGTCAATCATCCAACAAAAACCGGAAATCGAAAAGATTGATCCAGGGGAACTTTCTACTCAATCACAATGCTTCCTTTAGAAAGGCCTTCGAATTTTTGCTCTAAATCAATGATATATTTTACATGCTTCACAGAAACTCTCCCCCTCAATTGGAATGAGGAATGCACTCAATTGTGTTACATGAAGGATAAGGTAATGGTATCATATAACTTCCTTACAAATATACATAAATAAGGTTAAGAAACAAATACATCTGAGGTCAAAGGAACATATCACAACACTCTTAAGCACAGCATGTTGCAGCTCGGGACCCTTCTCCTTGTCTGTCAACAAGAACCATCCCTGCAGTGGTTTGAGCAGGTTGAGCTCTTGGTAACCTCCTTGCTGCACAGACCAACAACAAATCCACTTAAATGTAAGTTGCCTTATAATTTCCTCATAATTAAAACAAGTAAAGAAAAATCAAGAATGCCAATAGAAAACTAAATCCAACTCCAGAAAAAGAAACAAATTAGACAATTAAAAAAAAAAAAACAAAGGAACAAACCTATCTCGTAGAAAATATCATTAACATTGATAGCAGTTTTAGCAGAGGTTTCGATGAAAAAAAGACCATTTTCGTCTGCATATGCGCGTGCTTCCTGTAAAATGATCCGCAAGGGAGAGGTAAACATACTACATTAAAAAAAAATAGACTTAAAGCCAGAAGAGAACCAGACATTATAACAATATAGATTATTATTGGATATTGCAATTAATCAGACATATAGTGAAACAAAGTACATTCACCTAGATAAAATGTGACTGGGATGAGAGTATATCTCAATCCAGCCCCAGAAAGGACTAAAAGCAATAGGTCAAGCCTAAAAAAAAGGATGCATCCAAATCCTAAATTTAATAACCAATCAACATAGAGAAGATCGCGTATACGAATCTTGTACATTTATGTAAAATGATATAATTGTTTCAAACTGCCACATGTGATGCTGTCACAGCCTCCAACAAGTTCAAGGTTGCAAGCAGCAACGGTCCACATAAAACGTGGACAAAGATAACTAAGCAAAGACCAGATATGCTTGAATCATTCAGAGAAGTATATGAATCCTATAAAAGAAAAAAAAAAGGCACAACTAATGTTTCTCAGCATTATGTATCCATGGTGACCTTACAGTCCTCGTCTTCACTACAGATTTTGCACTTCACCAATTGTAGATTGGGAGAGCAAGTCAAAAAGGGTTCCTGATGTATTTATAGGATTGTACCGACTACTATCCTCTTCTTTTGAACAAGGTGATCAAAAGCCTAAACATGCATCCAATTAACAACCCAACAAACTTCTTCTCATCTATCTAACATAGCAATGACGTGGTTCTTTTTCCCGAAGATGTTAATGGATATGTCATTGGCAATGTATCTAATAATGTGGGTAATTTCCTGGTCCATAGCACAGCGATGACGTGGTTCTTTTTCCCTAAGATTTTAATGGATATGTCATGGGCAGTGTATCTAATAATGTGGGTAACTTCCTGGTCCATAGCATTCCGTTAAAGAATCAGCTTCATATTTCCCCTCCAAAATCATTCAATGTTGTTTGATTGTGTTATCTTCCACACTTCAATTTGTAAATTCACAGATGATAGGTTCTCTATTTCTGAAGGATCATGAGCAACATGTAGGACGAAATATCACTATTTTGTCTACTCTACTCTATGCTTGCAGTGCGAAGTAAATATCATTAAGAAAATAGCGGAACTATGATGGTGGATGCATGAATGTAGTGACCAACTAGATATTAACTTGAAAAAATAGTCACAGAAAAGAAATCAGTAAAGAAGGCACAACCAACCACAATCTATGAAAAGATAGTACTTCTTATTTTTTGGCAAGACAAGATTGTACTTACTTCTGCAGTCACATTCCTCTTATCTTCCATATCAGCTTTATTTCCAGCAAGCGCCATAACGAGGTTCGGATTACCTGCAAAGCAACAACAAAATCAAGATAATCAAGTCACTGCAAACTAGAACTTTCAAAGGCCTATCCTTATACAAGGAAGATATTATTCTGTTGGATGAAAATAACTTGACTGATTAAATTCGTCTTCTTTTTATCGACCTCTCTTGTAATCAAAGCATATATCTGTTCTTTTCTTAAATGTCCTAGTTAAGGGGTAAAGAGGGTTAATGTTGGGCACCTTGCTTCTGAAGTTCTTGCACCCACTTCTTAGCCCGTGCAAATGAATCCTGTCAAGCCAAGAGCTCCAAAAAAGTCACATAAACGTAACCACAGTCAAACCATGTGGTAGTCACATACATTCACCTAAAAAAACCCACCAGGAAAAGCCGGTAATCATAATTCATTTGATTGCAACTCTAAACTCATATGACAATAGCTATCAAAGATGAATTAGTGCTTTCACAACCAAAAAGGAGTACACTAAACAGCTTGCTGGCAAAATGTCTACAATGCTCGCGATGATCTCTATGCACAAAATTAAAACAAGTTCAGGATGCTCAACTTAAAAAATAAAGGAGATTATCAACTACAGCCAGTATTGTAAGTTCAAAATTAGCATCGCCTCAGTGAGCTGCTTCAAGTGAGCTCAATTCTTGAAGCTCCTTTATCGCTGAAGCTGTGTTTGATTTTTCATCAGAATTGAAACTGGCAAATTATCCCATGAAAATGTAGCTTGCATGAATATTATACGATTTCATTTCTAATAGAGAACCAAACACAACCTCAATTTAATCGTATATTAAGCATGTATACCAAGTTTCTTGTCATAAAAGTTCGATAAAATACCAACATTCCAACGGAAACGTACATGGAATCTTATAAAAACATGGTTTCATTACAACATCATACAACTCAAATTCCGATTCCAGTTATGATAGAAAACCAAATACAGCCTCAATTAAATCAAATGCTCGAGATTCAAGAACCAAATACAGAATTACTATCTTTGTATACAGCCTAAATGCATGCATAGCTAATCACGCACGCACCGGAAAGAAAAAAAATAAAAGGTATACAGTACCGTGCTAGTAATGTCATAGACAATAATAGCAGCAGCAGCGCCCCTGTAGTACATGGGGGCCAAGCTGTGGTAGCGCTCTTGGCCAGCAGTGTCCCAGATCTCGAACTTCACCGTCGAATTGTTCACCGACACCGTTTGCGAGAAAAACGCCGCTCCGATCGTCGATTCCTATATAATTAATTCTCCAATCATCTAATCCTCCATCATCTGGCTTAATTAGGTTAAGAAAGTATAAAATACGACTACCACTTACTTGAAATTCGAGGAATTGGCCCTTTACAAAGCGTAAGACTAGGCTCGATTTACCAGCTCCCATATCCCCTAACAAAACCTGCCAAAAAATTTCAAACAAATAGTGAGAAGAAAGAAATCGGTTATAAACTATGGAAATGGAATATTTGGGTATTAGGCTTACGAGTTTGGCATTGAGATTATTGTGAGCGGTGGTTGCCATGGCGGAGAAGACGGAGGTTTTGGAGGTGGCGCGGTAAGCTAAAAGGTCTCGTAGAAATGGAATTTTGATTAGGCAAGCTTGTGAAGCTTGAAGGAAGACGACGATAAGAACACAGAAGAGGGAGGTTTGAGTTTCGAATCTTTTTGGGCTTCAATAATCTATGACTTTTTAATCGAAAAGCTGCGAGGGCTAATGAGTTGAGTGAGAGTTGTGGGGACATTAGTTAGACCGAACAATTTTGATTTGTGTTCTTCACTTCTTCCCCACCGACCATGACTATTGACGGCAAAATGGTAGCAGAAAAGGGCAAAAAAAAAAAAAAAAAAAAAAAGTAGTTGTGCTATGGGTTTTTTTTTTTAAGAAATAATATTGTATCGCAAAATTCTATTTCAAAAACACTGTGAATTTTTGGTCACGGATGCAAATTTTTTGTTGGAAGTTTAAAATGAGGAATATTTAATCTTTTGGAATTAATTGCATTTACCTCCCCTCGGATTTAGCTTAACTAAGAGATAGGCCTTATAGTTTGGTCAAATCATATTTTCCTCTCTTGCACTGATGTCATCCAGACCAAACTAATGGCAAACCACTGTAGTCTGTAAAGACGGTATATTATTGTTAGATGAGGCTTGTCCACTGTTATGTTTATCGGGCGAGGGAAAAAAAAGAGTTAGGATTTTAGGGGTAGTTTAGGGTTTGAGATTTATAATTGTTGCTTATATTATTGAACTTGAGAAGTTATCGTCCCATGCCTAATTGCAAGGGTGTATTTTTTATGAAGTCAGGAGATTGAGGCGGATTTCGAACGGGAACAGTCAACGGAGAAATCTATCGGATCGATTTTATATATTTTACATAAGATGTAACTTAGTTTGCACATGATATAATTTATTTTTGCACAACCTGTAATTATATAATAATAAAATTTTGTGAGTTTCGCACATGATTGGTGTGAAAAATAATGTATAAAATAAAATCTGAATTCTATATTTTTTTTTTGGCCAAATATTGACCATCAACCTTTCCTGCAACCGTTCCTGCCCAAATCTCCTTTGCCTAGTTTGCCTAAGGAGAGGTTGAATTATAGTTTGGATAACTTTGCAACCGGTTCCTGCCCCAAATCTCCTTTATGTAGTTTGCCTAAATCTGAGAGCTTAATTTATACTTTGGATAACTTCAAGGGAGTAGATGCAATTGACCCTATTTTTTAGATACTAATGTCAAACTTTTAAACAACTCATACTGTTACGTTTACTGATGTGAACTTTTAAACAACTCATACTATTACGTTTAAACAACTATAAATAAATACAAATATGTTTGGTAATCGCGCCATTAAAAAGAAAAATTGAAGAGAGGGAATGATGCTGTAGACCCAGATGGAAAGACGATAGGTTTTTACCAGTAATCCATATAGAATCAGTCCAAAGAATCTTGTCTACTACATAAACAGAGTTCAGGTCATCGGAACAACTGGTCGAAAATTCATTCATGCATAAATTAGAATAACCATTAATGAATTCAGCTCAAGATCTTTCAGGCATCAGATTGCACCCGGAAGAATATTAGTTGATATTGAAAAGACATCCCGAAAAGTAAACAACGTCGATTTCATTGGATTGGAACAATACAGTTGGATGCAGTTACTTGCATCCTAAATAGATTTAAGTGAAATCTACTACCATGAAGATTCACATTCTTGATATCTGGAGAGGAACAGTTGCTTCAAGAATTTCCTCCCTGCAAGAGACGAGCTGAATCTTGTCCCCGCTTCCAAGTCGCTCCATAAGATGTTTGCGACAATTTTCTGCAGCCATGACTCCGGCTGAGTAGGCACCATGAACAGATCCCTGATGATCCACGCTAACAGCCTCACCTCCGAAGTAAATATTGCCCACTGGTGCTCGGAGCTTGTCATATATGTCCGCTGGGTTTCCAACCAAATCATAAGAGTAGCATCCGAGAGAGTCTGGATCAGATCCCCAGCGTGACACAAGATACTTGACCTGTAGGACAAGGGACAACGGACATTCTTAGTAATTCAAGGATTAAGATTTCTTGGATGCATCCAAGGGAAAAAAGATGGGCATGATATACCCATCTAGAGACCCAAGAATCAGAACATGCTACACTATTTCCCAATTAATATGCCAGCAACAACATATCCATAACTAAGTGAAAACCAAATGTGACTGTCTGAATACTTCAACAGCATAAATTGCTTGCAAAATAAGTGATGTTCTTTTCCACACCTTATTTTGATGAAAACTAATATCTTCATCAGAAGTTAGTTAAAGGTAAACATGTCAAACAAAATGAAGGCTAACAATCATATGCTAAATTAATACTTACCGGCTTTGTTGCATCAGGAAACATTCTCTTCAGCTGCAACATTACAAAATCAGCAGCAGCCTCATCTGAAAGCTTCTCAAGGTCATAAGCAAACCTTCCAGCTGCCATGTAAACAAGGACGGGATTGCCTGTTGCTTTATGGAGATTCAAAAAGTAGCCACATGCATAGGAAGTAGGTGCAGCAATCCCTAGCAGCTCCACATTTGGCCAGAACACTTTGTCAAACAATAGTGCAATCTTATTTTCATTCCCTACACCAAGATCTGATATTGCCGCAAGTTTCCATTCGGGCAACTTGGGTTCAAAAGCAATTAAGTTGGCCTTCAGAACCCCAATGGGGACTGTTACTATTACAGCATCAGCAACAAAATTGCTGCCATCTTCAATTGTAACCATCACCTTGTTATATCCATTGGCAATCCTTTTAACTCTAATAGTTGCAACAGAAAAAATGAATCAAATTCCAAAGAATTACAGGAAAGCAAATTTTCTAGTAGCTAGAAACTATTAGAACCTTAAATAATTTAAAGAGAAGGTTTTGCTAAAAAGTTCCAAAGGTTCCTGCACTGAAAAGCTAATAACTGAGATCATGTCTCAGAACAGATTAATAAGGTAAGCAATTCAATCTAGATGTAATGAAAAAGAAAAGGAACATCACATAAAACGTGGATGCTGCGCAAAATACTGTTAAAAGAGTACTACTACAATTATCACAAGCTTCAGTTGTTCGTTTATGTAGTCCCCCCCCCCCAACAATTGCGTTGTTAACAGCTAGGATAAATAAGTCAACAACAGAAAGTCAAAAACATGTTTAATGACATTGAAATTACATCCAACAGCATGACTAGCTTAACAAAAGAAGATACATAATGGAACATTTTTAGTACCAATAAAACAGTCCAGAGGGCAATGAATTCTTTTGCAACAGAAAACTGCCAGCATACCTGTGATTTAAACGTATATCAATGTCCTTTGCCATAGCTTTTACTAGTGGATAGTAACCTTGCACCATAAGACCATGACCACCAGAAAGAACTTGCTCCTACACATTGGATGCCATGAACCATGTAAATACTAATGGGTGACAAAAACCTCAAAAATCTTTACAGTAACATTACTATATAAAAACAAGTGTGATCTACTGAAGATAGTTCTAGCAAACTAACTTGGCTATTGGTTCCTGTATTAGCATATTTTAGGTTTTGAGCCATAAACTCAGGACACGATAGAGAGATGAAGGGGATAGCAACAATTGCATTTCCATTAGCATAACCAAATAAAGTTAAATAGCATAAGCAATGAGAGACATGAACTTGCCTCATCCCAGCTTCTCAGAGATATCATATCCGCATCTGCAGCAAACCACGCCTCCATTCTACATATGTACCATTGCAACACTTCGTGGGCAAGCCCTTCTTGTCTAGACATAGATGAAGCAAATTTATACATAATACAGTTCAGAATTGAGAATCCAGAAACAGAAAGAGGACCACATATTTTAGTACCTCAGTTCAGGATGCCTATCCAGTACAATTGATATGGCTTGCGAAACAGACATGTCATCAGTGTGTTCATTCCTCACTTTATCCGTCTGGGAAAAATTAAATGCATCAGTACCTATCGAATGGCCCAATAAAATGCTTACAGAGAAACACTGCAGAAATAAAGAGCATACCTCCTTGAGGATTTTCTTAAATACTTCTCCAACTTCTATAACAGTCTGTTGAGGAACTTGATGGCCTTTGATGTCAAATAGTGCATAACTGAAAGGAACAAGATGGCCAGCTTGAGTTGATTAATGACTTAACTTAGCAGAGTTCAGCCTGTTTAACATAGAAAGGTATAGCACTCAAAATTTTACCTTTCCAAATCATGATCATACAGCACTGAGTTGTCACCGCTGGTACGATAAAGAGTAAGCCCTAGACGGCGTATTAGAGGAGCCAAAGGATTCTCATTGCAAACACCATGAAGCCTGGAACACTAGATAACAAAGTTAGTAAAGTATCCACTTATGGTAATTTTCAGGTTTTCGTATCAATACAAAACAGCAACTGACTAAAACATTTCATGCAAAAGCCATATGTCTTAGAAAAGTATTATTTTTCCATTTTCCTGCACCCAAAAACGCAGAGACAATGAGAGACAGAGGCAAATACACACACGCACTCTCTCTCCCTCTCTCTCTCACACACACACACATGCGGAGAGAGGGAGAGAAAGGATTACCAAGAAACATTTTAATCACAGTCAACTCGAGCCATTTAAGACCTATTTTGAAACAAAGAGTTCAAAGAGTCACTGACACAGACACTGCAAAAGAAGATTGGAAAATAAGCTCACCACGATGCTCCCATATCAATTGGGCAACCAAATGAGTAGTCAGTGAGTATGCGCCCACCAATTCTATCGCGTGACTCCAACAGCAGCACCTGCACGATTATAGAAAGTTTAACAAGAGAAAAGCAAACATGAAAATTGCATCACCTGACATGGAAACACAATACCTTATCAACCAGAAAATACCTTAAAAGATGCATTCTGTAGGATACGAGCAGCAGCGATCCCAGAAATACCCCCACCAATTACAATCACAGAAGGGAGTGAACTTTGTCGCCTGTCAATTCGGGGGGAAAAAGCACCTGCTAATTGCATAACAAAAAATCAGAAAGTGTGGCTACGTGAATTTTAAGCACCATAAAAAGCTAAATGAAAACTAAATATAAAATTTTAAGAGCGTCTTATTGCAAGCAAACAACTTGGAAGCAAGGGAAGAAAAACCCATACCAAAAGAAATTAAAATAAATAAGAAAGTCTTCAATCTTAATCCATGGCATCAACAGACAGAAGCAAGCATTAATCAAAGATACAATCAACCAAAAAACTCGTAATCATTCGCAAGAATCTCATTACACACATTCACATTCAAATGAAAACACAATTAAATTAGAAATAGAATTCAACAAAAAAAAAGGACTTGGATTAATGAAATTCCAAGATACGAACCGTCCAGCAAATAGCCGGGGAAAGAAGAAGAAGAATCATCATCTGCAGCTTCCATGAGATTCCAAGTGAACGACGGAAACAAGTCGGCAAATAGTTCAATAACTCTTGTTTTATTGTTGGTCGAATGAACTTGAGCTAAATTCACGAGAACGCCACCAACCAAATTTCAACAGAAAACAAATTTCTCTGATCTAAAAGATAATCTTAAAACTAAAAGTTTACGGGTGTATAGGAAGCAAGAAATTCGAAATTAATTGGAATGAATGATATAAAAGAAAGAGCATAAGGCCGGCGATAAACCGGCTAAGACTAGATGAACACCGTAGCTTATCAAACCAGCTCATAATCGCCGGAAAAAGGGTCCAATCCAACCAATTCTATCAATGATCCGACCGATGCGTTTTGCTTCGGTTGCATAGATCGATTTCCCCTGCTCCTTTTCTCTCTCTAAAATGATTTCCGTATATCTATCCCTCTCTAGTCCTCTCTCTCTCTATAAACGTCTCAGGCTGTTTCTCCCCGGGTGCAGTTAGGCGAACGCGGAGGGTACTCATGCGTGGGGTTATTTATAGAAGATGAAAAGTGAACAGGAGCATGATCAGCTGGCGGAAGTTATGAGGATATGCGAGCCGTAACGTAGCTGGGATATGCAATTTGCACTTTTTTTTTTTTTAACGTGTGGCTTTGCGATATTTTCTGGGGGTATTCTTGAGATTTTATGGTCTTTCTTTTGGCCCTTAAATGGTATGCTCGTAATTTCACTAGCTTTTCGTTCCGTCCACGAATCACCCGCAAAACTCGTGTATCATATTAATAAATCCGACAAGAATCCAACGACCTGCTGCTTATCACAAGGTTCGAATCTTATCTCCTATCAATTAATCACTCTCTCTAATTTTCTTGACCTAATTAGCCCCTTCTTTAAATAGGTAGGTTATAATAAGAATAAGATTAGTGTCGAAATTGCCAATGAATAAAGAAAAAAGTAAATCACCAACAAAAACTTGTATACCAAATTAGTCCAACTCAAATTATACCAGTAATATAAGTTTAATTAGATAAGATGAGGTCTCATTTCTCTAATTATGCTAGAAATTTTTTTTTTTTAAATTCATGCTATGCAGTGTATCAAATTATCAAATTAGTCATACTTTGATGAAATTGTTTGAGCAAAACCTAAATGACATTCTCTCCAAAAAAAAAAAAAAAACTAAATGACATTCAAATCATCATTTGAAAGCACACACCAATAATTATTATTTTATCTTGCATTTATATAATTTTTTTATTTAACTTTATTTTGTATAATATCAACACCTAAAATCTATTTTTACAAGTGCTTACTAGGCGCTCGTTAAATAGATCATACTTTAATTAACTTGTAAATCTTGTATGTCAAATTAGTCCAGCTCAAACTATACAAGTAATATAAGCTTAGTTAGGCTAATTTCTTTAATTATTGCCAAAAAAAAAAATTATTCCCAAGAACGTTGATTTGACAAGGGAACGGCACAGAACTATGCCCATCAGCAGGCAAAGCAATTTTTTTTTTTTTTTAAATGTTGGGCCCGTCAGCCAGCTTAGAATTTTTGCTGGAAATTCAGCCCGGCAGCCACCGCAGACCTTTCTAAAAAAGAAACCGTCGGTCCCCTAGCGAATTAGTGTTGTACAAGTGTGATTCTTGCCAACAAGAGTTGATTCTTGATTGAAAGGTTGTACTAGTGAATCTTGTTGCTTGCTTATTTTATTCTTCTAATAAAGAAGCTGGAATAATTTATTGTCAAAAATTCAATTGCAAAAGGGAAAAATATAAGTCTAAAACACTTTCTGGATGTATCCTTAAAGAGAGCTTCTAAGCTCGAGGAAAGATAACAATCGGTCAGCCTAAAAGATAAGAACCTACCTATTTCCTGGACACTTCTTCACTTTTCTCCTTTTTTTTTTCTTTTTTGGTTCCTTGGTTCTCGTTGCTACTCTTTCTCTTTTCTCTTTTTGTCTTTTTTTTTTTTTTGTCAGGACAATTTGTTTTCGTGTTTATGAAACAAGAATATAAACTTAGAATGTTGCTAATACAAATTGACTCAATTAATAAGAATCGGTCATTTTTTAAATAAAAAATCATATATTCAAATCTTGTTGCTAATATAAAAATTGTATTGATGATTGATCTATAAAATCTCTATAAGCGATCTATAGAGACTGACGTCGCACCCACCTAAATTTTTTTCTGCCAAAAAAAAAAAAGAGCATGGAATGTCCAAAATAGCATGAGCCAGTCCTTAGAGAAATCTGAAACACTTGCCCTTGCTATTACTCCAAAAGGCATCGTTTTACACGGTGAAGTTGCCTATTCTCTTTCAATTGGATTAAGTGCAAAAATTTCTAACTTTGACCATTTGGTATTGGAAGCCAGCTGACTGTACGTTTGAGGCCTAGCTGCCTTTAGAAAGGTTTGGCTGCTTGGCTTCCGGGCTTACTCATTTAAAAAATAATAATAATAAATAAATTTCCTTGCCTACTGGGCTTAGTCAGCCCGGCAAGCATAGCTTTGTACCACTCTCATGTCAACATTTATGCGATTTTTTTTTTCAGCAATAAACAAAGAAATTAGCTTTTGAGTACTGTTCTGGGATTAGGTTTATTATTCAACAAAAAGTCTGGTTTCAGCTGTTGAAAAATAAATAAACAAAGAAATTAGCTGCTTAGTTCGATAGGTTGTCGTAATGGTTATATGCAATTATGACATCTGAAGAAGCTAATCATGGTTTGAGTATTATTAACATTTGAATTAATCTTCTATACATTGACAGTATATACACTTTTACCATTAGATGCATAACACGTAATTCGAATTTGAATTTAAAAATCAAATTTTACATATGACACATAATCCAAATTTGAATTTGAAAATCAAATTTTACATATATATTATACATCCAAATGCAATAGTATATATAAAATTTACTCTTAACATTTTTATACTTTTCATGAATTGTACAAGTGATATAAGCTTAGTAAAATGAATTGTTGTATCCAGACTCAACCCTATTGTTAGGAGAAACTAGTGATGATTTTGAGTACTATCAACACCTTTTATCATTTTTAGTAATACCCATAAATGTATGACAACATTCCTTGCCTCCTTTTCTTTTTTTTTTTTGGGGGGAAGGGTAGGGATGGCGCCGTATTTGAGTAATTACCTATCATCACCTACTGATTTTGTCATAATTTCCACTCGTCCTGCTTGTTTAATTGTTAGTTTTTTGATAGTTCACATAAATATTTGGTATGCGCGTACCATAGTAGGGTTAATCTTCAGATTTTGACGTGACGGATTTTACTTGATGGGTGTCGCTGAGCTCGCTGGCTTACGAGGAAGTTTCATGGGCAAACCTTTTCCAATACGAAACATCGCGCCATGAGCCGATAATGCCAACGGAAATGCAGCTATCTATGCCTTACAGATACAACGCTAGTGGGGCCTTGCGGATTTTAAATTGATAAATGACGTAAAATAATTGTAATATCTTCTGTGACGTGATTTATGTAAAATAAAAAAATAATTAAAAATATTAAAAAAATTGATTGAAAATAAATATACGATACAAGCAAAATATTATTTAAAAAATTTTCCTATCCAAACAAACCCATATCTCTAAATTAAATTATTCCATTATTCATAGGTTGCTTCCTTTTTTCTGATTTTATTGTATTTAAAATTTATAAGCGTGTACATGAAAAATAATAATAATAATAATAATACAATTCAATTTCACTTATTTCTTTCTTTTATCACCACATGAATCCCCAAGCTTTTGACATGGATGGGATTTTTGCTCTATAAACTGTCAATTTTTTTGCACTTCAAAAGTAAATCATGGTTATCATCTCTAGCCTACACATTTATTGTAATGAAGAGAAGTTACTCTAATTTGAAAAAACACGTTCACCATCATTTAACTCCGTTTGTTAAGGGGGAAGAGTTGGGTTGAGTGATAAATTAAAAAGGATAATAAATAAGAGATTTTGGATACAAAGTTTGTTACTTAACAAAAAAAGTAAAAAAAAAAAAAAAAACCAATTTGTTGGAGATGAAAATGAGGGTAAATGTAGAAAGCACAAGTTGTGGACCTAATGGTTAGGTAGCTAAACTCCTTCCTAATAGACTGAGGTTCAATCTTTTATTTTTTATTTTTTTAGTAATCTGGAACATGTCCCGACTCGAACCCTTAAGATCCGAGCCGGCACATCAAGCCGGAGGAGTGTGCCATGACCCCACGCAGCGACTTCGAGCGAGTCACGAGGGTTCAAATTCAGGATAAGATTCGAACTCAGGACCACAACTAGTGCTGGATCACCCTCGTGAGGGCAAGGTTCAATCTTAACCGGTAAGTTTTGGGCATTGTGAGATTAGTCGGGTGGTCCCGGATACCCACAGTGTCGAAAAAAAAAAAAATTAGCTGGCTGTGATGATATTGATTTGTTTTTTCAAGCAAGATTCCTTTTCGCTTGTAAAAAACAAAAACAAAAACAAAAAGGTTCCTTTTAAGCTGTGAAGAGACAAGAAATGGTTTGCAAAGCGTTTTTTTGTCCAAATTCAAATGGACCTGGAAAAAATTCAGTTCATGAAACAAAAATTGTTGTCAAATAATCTTAGATTATAGTGCTACATTCAAAATCACGAAAGGAGGAGCATTAATTTTTGGAAAATATGAAGCAACTCGACTCGACTAGTGCGGCTTTACTAATCCAGTCCACCAAGTTATTTATCGGACATTTGAAAAATCTAAATAAACTTACTCAATACTCACTAGCTAATTCCATGTTAAAAGTTTTTTTTTTACCTACTAAATTTGAAGACAAAAATAATAAGGCATACAAGATATATAATGAAACATTTTGATCAAATCAAATTACTACCAGATTTTATTATTTGTCACTACTATTTTTGAGAAGGTCGTATCATATAATTGTATGGGGGCAACAGATGGATTGGATAAGAGCATGACACACCGCCGATACACCCCTCGCTGACAATGTGCAATAATTAGGTTCAAAGATTCGCAGTTGAAAATGTAGAACGATAATTGCCATGAAAGCGTCCCAGCTACCCATCATAAACAGAAGAAAAGGCCTTTTAAAATTGGGGTGTACCAAGAAAGATACTACAAAATTTGATTGCCGACCACCAAACTGGATAAGAAGGGCTGTAGAATTATGCGTTTGAATTGTTATTTTAAAACGAGTTTTTATAGAAAAATATACTGCATGCAGCAGCAGCAATTTGGTGTATATCAAATAAAAAAATAATTAAAAAATATGTTTATAAAAAATTTTTAAAAAAATTTCTGTGAATAAAATCATCGAGATTCCACTATCCCACGGCACTTTTTCTTTCGAGAAAAACACGAGGCTATAAATCACGATAACAACTTGCTGAATCGCCATTGACCAGATCCCACTTGTGCAATAATGGATATTAATTGTATACCTAACAGCGTTACTATGTGGAGTGCTCCATTGAATGATCATGGCCTACCTGTGTTTTCCGGTATTTATTGTTAATGTGGTACTCACTCAACAATTTGTGATTGTCTTCTTTATGTTTATGTACGGCTAATTTGTTTCTTTATTCAAGGTTCAAAGATATGTTCAATCATCATGTCTGAGAAAGGAGGGAGGCGGAGGAAGGAACAATGAAGTGGCCAATTTGATGCAGCCTAAAAGTCAAAGCATGCAGCAACACATTTTTTCTTTAGCTTTTGGAAGTAATAGGGGGACATCAATAGAGAAACATTTGAAGAAACAAGTTACAAACCCTCAAAAAGAAAAAAAGAAACAAGAATGAATTTGAAGAGACAGAACTGTTTTCCTGACCTCCGGCCCATTAGGCACAAGGCATTCCAGACCAAAGATGTTTTGGGGACAGCCTTCCTCTATTACAACATCTCAAAATGGCCTTAGATGTCAACCTTCCTTCAACCTTGCAAAGATGTCTAATAGGGAGCTGTAAGGTTCGTATGAATTAAGCATTTTTTTAGGATGTTTTTAAAAATTTATATTGTAATATTATATTCAAAAACTTTTTCACTGTACATATATTTTAGGATACTTTTAAAATTTAATATTTTATAGCTGTATTTTTAAAAAATTGTATTAATTTTTCACTACCATCAACGACCACCACCACCTCTCCCCTCCTCTCTTCTTCTCCCTCTTCCTCCCTTCCCTTCCTTTCTTCTCCTCCATCATCCTCTTCCCCCTCCTTTCTTCTCCCCTTCCTCCGAAAGCCCCCACCCCTCCCTTTCCCTTCATCTAGTCGCAGGCTCAATTTGTAAGGGAAGGAAAGGGAGAGGAGAGAAGAGGAGGGAAAGGGAGAGCAGGAGGAAGGAGGGAAGGGGAAGGGAGGAAAGAGAGGCAATGGCTCCATGGAAGAGGGGAGGGGGGTGGTGACAGTGGAAAGGGTGGTGGTGAAAAAAAAAGATAGTGGTAGTATTTCTTATTATCATTATTATTGTCTTTATGTTTTTAATAAATGTATTTAAGTGTCTTTTCGGAGCGCTTTTAAATATATTGTTATAGTATTGTCTATGAAAAAACACCTAAATCCAAACAGACCTCTCAATTTTGGAAGAAAGGGATTAGAAGGAAGATGATATTCACACTTTAAGAAAAGTCTAAAAACAATTCATTCATCCTCTTTTTTAAATAAAAGAAGGATAGAGTGCTTGAATTTTTTTTATAGTCATAATATCATCTACTAAAAAAAAATGCTTTATTTTCTTTTCAATGTCCGATATCTCCCATTCATGTAAGCATACAGATAATTGGGTGCGTCCCAATTAATTTTTTGATTATTAATATTTTAGTCCATTTCAGAAAAAAAAAAATGTATGAACATGTACTTTTTTTAGTGCATTATAATTGCTTGTCTAGCTTCTTTTTTTTTTTTTAATTATAATCGGCTCATTGTCGCTGATACATTCAATTCACCTTCTTCGTACCATGAATTTTCCATTCTGTTTCGATACGCCTCAAATTATGTACAAGAGGCAATATGGCAATTAGTGTTTTCAGACACGGATCGCACCAGTCGGTCCGAATTAGGTTAAAAACTCGAGGGTAATAAAACCGATCAACAGTCGACTATGATCGATGAACCGGTATAATTGTATTAAACCCGGTTTTTCTCTCCCTTTTTTTTTTTCAGAACTCTAAGCCTTGACTCTTTAGTCTTCCATTTGACCGAGTAAACAAGCAACAAATCTGGAAAATAGCAAAAAATATCTCCTCTTTGCGTAACCGTAGCTCCTCCAATAGCCCACCACCGCTGCTACCAACAAGCTTGTGCACCTCCACCGGACTTCACCATCTCTGATGCCTCTGCTTCTCTGGTGTAATTTTCGGACTCCAACTTCAAGCCTCCACTTTCTTTTACCGTAGCTCCTTCACCACCATCGCTCGGCTCGGTAATTTTTCGCCTTTTCTGTAATATATCATATCCTGTGGTTTGAGCCCAAAGTGTGTATTGTATGTGGGAATTAGTAATACTAAATTACTAATCATGGGAAATAGTATATACTTTGATAGAAATTTTTTTTTTTGAGGAAAATTTTGGTGAAGTTTTCGCAATTCTTGGCCCAAATAATAAAGAATATGGTGCGGAATACTGGTTTTGGAGTTTTGAGACATAGGATGGACAACTTTTTATAAGCCCTGAAGAATTATAATACTGAGGTGAATCCGGCTAAATACCAAACCATCAACAGAGGAAAACATAAGTAAAAAGAACTTTATAGAACCAACTGTGATTAGGACCCAGTTGCACGGTCATGCCAAGTTCATTTTCGTTCAAAACTACAAGTCCAAATCATTGGGCCAGATCAGATGTGGAACCAGCTATGATACAAGGATAACGCGTACTAATGTGCGCTGTGTGCTTTTTCCTCCCCAAGGGGATGCAATTTTTTTGTTGTTTTGGTTTTGGGGACAACTTTAAAAGTTGGAAATTCGCGAAGTATTGGTAAAAGAGAACAGATTGTAGGAAAAGAAATGTATGGGAAATTTTTTTTTTTTTTTTTTATAGAAAAAATTGGTACTTTTGATATTTGTCAAAGATTGAATATGTATGAGATTTCTATTTTGTGAGTTTGGCTGAATCGGATAGGGATTTAGATCACTAAATTTTTTATTATATTTTGTAAATTCAATTTGCAAGAATATATATATATGACGTATTTATGACGTTATTCAGTTCGACCTCTAATTGAACTCAGTCGACTTATTGACACTTGACCTCTAAATTTGATCGAGTCGATGTCCGATTCGAGTGTGAAGACATAGACGTAGGGATGGCAATGGGGGGCTCTCGGGGTGGTGTTGGGGCGGGGGGGAATTTTTTCCCCCCGCTTAGAAACGGGGCGGGGGACGGGGGAGTATACCCCCGCCCCATCCCCCGCCCCGCCTCCCGTAAAAAAAAAAAATATATATATATATATATAATTATATATAATATGTAAGTTAATTAGTTATAAACTTATGATAATGATATTATTAATTAGATGTATTATATAATGTATAGTAGTTTATGTAATATAATTGATATTATCAATTATATGAATAATTATACATATCTACTAATAAAATTTATTAATTAGTTATACTAAATTTACTAATACATTTATACTAAATTTTTAATTACACTTTTTTCTCAAAAAAAAAGCACAAACACAATAATGAATTAGTGATTGCATTTGTACTAAAAGTGAAAACTTGACTATTTTAGTTATATTTATTTCATCATATTGGATTGTATTCAAATAACTTCTGTTTGATTGTTTTTATGAGTTTCAATTGTAAAATTACAATGAATAATAATTTGATGATATGTTGATATTTTAGTACTTGATTATTTATTAAAATGTAATTATAATAAAATTATATAATAAAATTTTATTAATCCCGCGAGGAAAGCGGGACGGGGGCGGGACGGGGGGAGCAGGAGGCGGGAGACGGGGCGAGGGACGGGGGAAACTAATAAGCACCGGAGCCGGGGACGGGGGAGGGGTCCCCGCCCCAACCCCGCCCCGTTGCCATCCCTACATAGACGGCAATGGCTGCGATAAAGCAAATGTGACCGGACATCGCATGTTATTTTCGGATGCTATATATATATAAAATATATTTATAATGTCATCCGATTCGATTAGAGACTGAATCGAATCCAGTAGAATTCATTAATGACATCTGACACTTAAACTCGATCGAGTCGATGCATTCTCGGTCCGAATCTGAAAGCATAGATGACAATGCCATGCCATGAATGATAAAGCAAATCTGACCTGACACGCATGTTATTTTCGGATGCTGTACAGGCAAGAACAACGAACAACGTGGGATCCAAATCTTTTCTTCCAGTCTCACCTTTTCCTTGTATCGATGCATAAAATAAATTGTTCATTTTCCATAGGATCACTTTAGAAAACTTCTCTTGAAATTCTTTGACAATTGCAGCTGCTTCCCCTAAAGTTCAAAAATTTACGCTTGCCTACCTTAGTGTTACAAAACGACTATAATAAACTCTACAAAATGTACAAACCATGAGTAAGAAATGAATTTAAATATAATAAAGAACATCCTTTTGTGCTAATACCTCCTCATTCAAAAGTTCTAATCGCATCTTAGCTAATTATTATATTCTATTTCGAGTTCCTCTTAATAGATTTCTTGCTTAATTCTACAAAGAGCCAACCTGCCAATAGGGAAGCTTTTGTTAAAATGAGTCTCCTCACAATTTATTTAACTAAAGCAAAAAAAAAAAAAAAAAAAGTCCAAACATTTGATACCTTCAAAACATGTCTCGTATTTTCCTCTAATGAAATACAATAAAGCTAGCCGATAGTGGTGATAGTTAACTTCTATTGTCATTTAATTTAGTTTCGAAATAAGATAGAATATTCATTAAATATTTTGTTCTTAAATTACCAATTGTTATCAAGATATATTTTCTAGGAAAGGTTATGTAATTTTGCAAGCCTCGAGGGAAGTGACTGCAATTGTTAGAACCTCAAGAAAGTTTCTACAATTATCCCTTCCTCAAAGGCGTGAGTCCATCTTTTTTGAAGTTATTTCCAAATTGATCTATGTCCTTTTTCCTTTGAGAAAGGTCAAAAAATGTTACTTCATCAACTGGCCAAGCTGAAAATGTTAATGGGACTTGTACGAGGGGACACAGAGAGGAGAAAAATAGCCTTTCATGATCATTTTTTTTTTCTTGTATATTGTTGTCAAAAACTTTAAATTAAACCTACAAGCACAAAATAGATGGGGTAAACTTGGGACTTCATGAGTAATAAGTATTTCAGGTCAGAAAACCCCTATTGCCAGCTATCGATTCTCGCGCAAAGTGAGATTTAGTGAATAATTTAGGTTTACATAAGCTCTTTTCCTAAGCTATAGCCTATAAGTATTTAACAATTCTATGCGTATTCTAATTTCTAAACCTTATGTGATACATCATTCTATCAAGTGATCAAAATGGGTGACTCGAAGGTTTGAACAGATCATAAATGAGTAATGAATATAATTGAATCAATATTCAGTTAAATAAATAGGTATATATATATTCAATTATTCATTTATTAGTCACTTAAAATTTTAATTTTTAAAATTTTTTTTGTCATGTTATTTAATAGAAATAATGGAATTTAATTGTTATTGGATCAATAAGAAATTCAAATTTATTTACTTAATATCCACTAATAATTGAAATTAAATATATAATTATTTTTAAATGAATATAAATACTTGTTCAAATTAATGAACAAGTCTGAACAGATTAACATAATTAAATGAGTGTAAATGATTGATATAATTGACTTGTAATTGATACCTCTACTATCACGTGATAAACAAACTTAAGATCATCCCTTGCTATTACCTTTCAAAATTAATGAACGAGTTTAGATGAATTAACATAATTAATTAAATTTGAACGGATTAACGTAATTAAATTGTGATTGACGAATTAACATAATTAGTTGAATATGAACGGATTAACGTAATTGAATTATGATCGACAGTTCTACTATCGTAATCAACATACATACTTAAAGATCATCCCTTCCTACCAACTTTTAACTTACATATTTGAGTGCTTATGGATATCCCTTATCGGCGGTAGCGCTGATCAGCCGCCCAAAAAGCATATCAGTTCTCTGCAAATTTCTAATGCTACATTAGACATTCATATTCATACAAACACAATATATGAACCGTTATCATTCATGTCATCCAGATTCCAGCTATATGGCACCAAAAAAAAAGAAAAGAAAACAAAATAGATACCACACATAATTTGATAATTGTTCGGTAACACTACTATTTTCTGTAAGAAGATGGGAGGAGGACAAATGAAAACATGATCATCATGCAGCACAGAGACTGCAGGAAAATTAAATGCTTCAAAAGTGTTCAGACGCCTAAAGCAAACAAGGGCGTTTGAGAGGTAAAGCTACTAGTACTGGTAGAACTGTGGGGAGGTGGGAGAGGGGGTCTATTTCCTATAAAGCTAGAATTTCTCTTTAGACAAAGTGAAGAACAGGAGCCTCTTGATGCCTTCTTTGACATTAGCCTTGGTGAAGAAGTACAACTATGGTGATTGCTCCTAGCAGTAGGATGGCCTGGTGATCCATGATGCCTCTCAAACACTCCATAGCTTTTGCATGATTTCAGCTTCTTATTATAAGGGTTCTCAGGTTTGGCAAGATCTTCCAAACTTCTCACATTTGCCAAAGATGTAAATGACTGTGATTTCCCGTTATAATGTTTTGATAATCCTCTCCTACAAACCAAAACAGAAACAATTAGTGACAAATTAACATTGCAGTTGCAAGTATTTGTAGCTTGCAAGAAAAGTGAATCTGATGCAAATTTTCTTTGTTTTTCGCCGCTTTACAAGATAATCAAAACTCATGCCTGATAAATCAAGTTATCAACCTGGTTTACGTTTTCTGTTTTGACAGAAGGAATTTTGTGCTTACTTGAACGGAAGTTCTTGAAGGAGAGAGGACATGTCTTGCAAAGGTCCAGAGTCTCCAGATGTAAGCTGATCAGATGATGAACTTGCTGAGGCTGAGGTAGGTGAAGTAGGAGTGCTAGAAGAGGCAGAAGAATTGACTTCTTCAAACAAATCTGAGTCTTCAGAAGACGAAACTTCTGAGGAAGATGAAACAGCACCGTCATGGTCAAGACCCTTTTTCTCCTCATCCATGATCCCATGGTTGCTTTGTTGGTTCAAAACAAAAGAATCCATTATTTTCAAGCTGATCATCACTCAAACCTTCAACAAAATCTAGTACCATGCAGTTCTCTATTGTACTAGGAGATCGATCGATGAGAGCTGCTATATACTCCAAAAGCAAGCAAGCAAGCAAAGAAACATTGGCTCTAAGGGCTGGGGTGGAAAATGAAATAGCTGGTCTGGTGTAATCTGAGTTGCTGTTTTTTGTTGTTACATCTTCCTGTGAATTGGGTCACCTTAAAATACCTCGAAATCTTGGAAAGTTGTCCGGAAGGAGTGAAGATACGGAAGCATGGGCTGGGGGAGAAGTTAAGGAGAAAAAGATAAGAGCAAGCACTATTAATTAATGTTAGTCACTCAACTCCTTATTCCAATTCTATCCATATCTGAAACTTGGAAGATATATAAGATTCGGAGTTATCCTGTTTCCTTCGTTTGTCCCCTGCCCTCCTTACCCACTCACCTCTTGTCCCCACGCAACTCATCTGTGCTGTGGATGTGCTCAACCGCGTCGCTGGCTTCCTTGGTGCATGGTCGACTTTATCCTTTTCATGTTATATTCCTTTTTATCCTTTTGCTTTCATAATTTCTTTTCTATTTGAAACATGCATCCCATCTTGCAATTTATGCACACCAAAGTTTGGATCGATGGGCCATTTTTTAAGGGAAAAAAAGAGAGTTTAGAATATTCTTCAAATATATTTTTAATTATTTTTTATATCTAACCATGTTGTTATTTTATATACATATTATGTCAAAAAAGGTGTTACGTGATTTAAAGAAAAAATTCTAAAAAGGTAATTTGAATCAACCAAAGTTTTTAAGCATTGAGATTTTTGTTTATTTAATACAAAAATGACTTTTATATAAGATTTCCAAGACTAGTTTGGGAACTTACAAGTATGCTCAAAAAGAAAAAGATAAAAAAAAATAAACGAGTAAGCAGAGAGAGACAAAAAAAAAAAAAGAATGATGATGTTCCGTTACTTAGTATTATAATTTCCCTTTTTAGTATTTGGAGGCTGAATTCTCAGTGTGGAAAAATATTTCAATTTTTAGATGATGTTTCTCCATATTTGTTTTCAATTGCATTACAATTCTTTCAGCTGAAAATAAACCTAGCTAAAATGAAGCACACAATCAACCTAAATTAGATCATGATCTTCTTCTTTTATTTCCTCCGCTAAACTTTCAAACTAGAGTCACATTAATTTTTCTATTTCAACTTTTTCCCCATCTTTTTCTACCATCTCAAGTGAAATGTTAAGAATTTCTTTGTGAAAATTTAGTAAACTGTCAAGGGGTATTAATGCATTCATAATGAATATTGACATGAAATAATAGCACGTGTGTGGACTTTTATATATATTATATACATTGACTTGATGTTCAATCTTTAGTTTATTTTTTAAAATTTAATATTCCTTACACTGCATTACATGTTGACTGTGATTTCCACTATTTGAGCAAATTATATATACTATTAATGAGATGTAATATTCTTTTTTTATTCATTCTACAACTGTGGGTTTAAGTCATAACTAATAATCTTGTAAACTTGTATTCCTATAAATAAAATTATTTTCAAAGTTAGAAGAAACATTAAATATAGGAGAAACAAAATTTTTACGATATCATGAAAAATAACTCTTTTACCAATACAATTATGTCGATTCAATAGGGGTGAAACGGACTTTGTGCGCCTCTTTGACGAGCGCGTGCTGCTGTTTGGTTTACGAGGCGATTGTGATGTGGATAAGGCTCACCACTCGACTCTCAATCAGAAATCGGTATTCATGGGGCGCTCACAGATTTTCATTCAATTAATTCCCTCAAATTTCCAGTTATCATTTACCTTTACCCACCCCACCTTTCAATCAGCTTTATTGCATGGCTGAGCTTCCAATTTCCTCTCTTTCCGTCTCTTTTTTTTTTTTTCTCTTAAGGCGTCTGAAAAGAAATGGACGTTTTCTCAAAAAGAACCGGGTTGTACTTCCAAAGGCAAAAGCACCTATCAGATCCATCGAGCCATTTTTTTCCCCCTTTTTTTTTTTTTTTCATAAATTTGGCCTAAAGGATGGATAATAATCTGTCAATCTTAATCTTTCAATAGTGACAATTTTATAACTGAGCTTTTACTGATCTATTTTATTTTGATCCAAGAGATAATTAGATGCTATTTTTTTTTGTTATACATGTCGTTCTTGGAATAGCATGACATATCATACTCTGGAATAGTATGACTGGAGACAATTACGTGAGGCTAATATTTCGTTCAGCTTTGCCATTTAATATTCCAAAGCCAATCAAGTTTCAATTGTGGATAGGATTAAGGGAACTAAAACTTATTCTGTATTCTTTTATTGGCACCTTTTGACCGTGAACGTAAAGGACTGGCAACCATTTCCTTCAAATGGAGAAAATTTAACGCCAACCGCACCCATGGCTTCATTCTTGTAGTAGTTCTTTAATTGCAGCCGTAGAAGTAAACGAATGCCCACCGCTGCACCAAACTTTTGCATAGAATTATTCGGATAAACGATAGATGGCTGTCTGGTTTAACAACAAATTTGAGGGCTGGTAGGGCCAAATGGAGCATTTAATTGCTTAAAGTAATACTCCTAATTATTAAGGTCAGATTAACCGGTGCTCATTAAATACTCGTTACGAGTGAGGGACGACATCATTATATATATATATGTATATTTAATACAGTTAATTTAAGAAAGTGTTTAGCACCTGTTTGTTAATTCAACTAAGCACTTAAATTTAATGGATTCAGATTTTAATATGTTGAGTTACGTTTGATGGTCAAAATAGAATATCTGAATTAAATAAGTGGCCTTGAATTCATTAGACAAAACTTGATCTAAAAGATAAGTGATAAGTTATTTACTTATCAATTAATGTAACGTGCACTCAAATGTAATCAATAAGTTAAGTTAATGGATTCATATTTCAAATTTCAATTTTATCAAACGTACCCTAAATGCAGGATTGTGTATATGTATTTAAGTTTAGTGTAATTTAGATACGGTAATGAGTATCCATTGAGTGCTCTCAGAAAAAAAATCCTAATTACGGACTCAAAAGGTTTTTCTTTTTTAATATAAAACGTAGTAGTAGTAATAGGTAAACAAATCTCCGTGGGTTTTTTCAAACAATTTTTTTTGGGGTTTCAGAGAGAAATGTCAGCTAATAGATTGGGTTAGACTAAATTCTTCAGATAATTCAACTGTTGTCCCCAATCCCCCATAATGACAAAGAAAATGCAGAACCGTACGACAGAGACTTGGACAGCATTACTATCTATCTTGATGATGATAATGAATATGAATGGACTTGCGAGTTGCGAATAATCATCATCAATTATCAGCGGTTCCGGCTACCAGCCAAGCAGCCAGTCGGCCGCGCACCACTCAATTTCAACAACTCGTTTTTCTTTTACTACACATTCTGCTCCATACTTATCCATCCACGTAAGCCGCTACGTTTTAGGGGTCTCTCTTTCTTTTTCTTTTCCTCCCTCCCTTCCCGATCACCTGTTAGTTATTCTGCAACACGTACCTTAAAACAATGGTGGAGCCAGCCAGAAATGTACTAATAATTTAGTTGGGGTAAATGTAATGTATAAATATAACCATACAAGCGTTGAGATACACTCTTAAAGGTGTCTTATTTTTCATTTTAAAATATTTATCCTATTAAAAATTTCAAAACACTTTTTAATCTCTCCTTTCTAATATAACACATCCCTCTAATTATGTGCATGCTACTATTTAAATTCAAATTTTCAATTTCAGGGGATAAAACAGAAGTACAAGCATTAAAATCAAACTACTATTCTTAAAAAGTTAGATTTTCGAAACAGGATCAAATAATTGGGACGGAGGAAGTATAAGTTTAACACATAATATAAACAATATAATTGAAAAATTACGTAGACAGCCACTATGTCATTTTTTTTGGGTGTAAAAGTGCAGTGAAGAAAAAGCAATTTTTATGAGTTTAAATCATAATTAAAAAAAAATCACAAACTTTTTTCAAACGGGTTTGTTTGCCCAAAGCATATTGAGAATGAAGTAGAAAATGACTAAGGTAAAATTTAGTGTTTGTTGGTGGTTTTAATCAAGTGTGAGAGATGAAATATGTAGTTATTTATTTATAAGTTGATGATTTAGAATGCCAAATAAATTTGTCGTTGAAGAATGATGGGTGATATTCTCTAAACGCGAGGTCAGAGTTATTAATTTGCACATATAAATTAAATATTTTGATTGGAGAAGTGGAGCTAAATAAGCAAAATTTTATAAATGTGGCAGCAAAATAGTCAGTTTATACATATAAACTAAAAGATTTTAGTTGCCTCGCTGCTCTGCCTCCCATTCTAAATCCATCTCTGCTTGAACGTAAGTAATGCGTTTATGTAGTCACGGCAGCGACTGCAGGGTGCAATTGAAGATGGGAGATGAGATGTTTGAAATTGGATTGAGGAGATTAACCATGAGATACTAATTTTAACGTGTCAAAAGATTTGCTAAATTTTTTCATTTTGTTGTGTTAGTGTTTACATCAGTTGTGCTACCGTTTACACTAAAATCCCCGATTCTTTAGATTTCAGGTAGGTATAATTTGATTGTTGTTCCTCCATTATCTATTAAGAGAGAGAGAGAGCGACAACATTGTAGTAATTATTTGTCAAACGGGCCGTAGTGTACATTTGGACATACCGTATCACTGAGTGAGAAGTGATTTCAACTAGTAGTTAATACTGTTGAATTTGACTTTTGTTAACCTTGAGATTTCTATAAAGCACTGTAGATTAAAAATCTAAACTAGTCTCAATTCTTTGTTCTTCTTCTTCTACCATTTGGTTTCTCGGTTGGCGTTTGTCAGACTGCTTATCAATCACGAGACAAGTTGTTAAACATTCTTCTTCTTCTACGGTGGTTGCAGGTGCAATAGGAACTGCAATCGTTTCTAGTGATTTTATGTATTTTACACGTGAGTAACTTTGTTTGCATGACGTGTAACTTTAGAACAAATTTGTGTGGACTCTACACACGTTGCAAAAAACGAGATGCAAGAAATAATTTGAATCGTACAATTTTTTGAACCAAATTTTGACCGTGAACAGCTCAGAAACGGTCCATCTGATGACCGCTCCTGCCCCTCATCCAAACATTCTACGTCATCTGATCTGACCATGCCAGGGTTGGTTGATTGGTAGCTAGGCCGGTTGCTCTTTTTTGCTCAGGAAAATATTTGCTGGTCCCTTTTTTTTTTTTTTTTTTTCTGTCATAATGAAAACATTCTTATAATCTAAGATATCCCATTCCAAAGAAAGGGAATTGTATAAGAGCATTGAGGGAAATCTATCAAAGCTTTAAAAAATACTAGCAAGTATATAAACTCAATTAGATCAAAGGATTATTCTAACACCTCCGTTGAATTTATTTTCACTGTAAATGAGATTCAAGCCTCTAATCTAGAGTTTCAAAGGGAGATGTGATCATTTTTTGGTGATCACTGAGTCAAAGTTTGGTGGTCAAATATTTGCTTGTCATCCATTCAATTTTCGTGGCATCAGGCAATTGCCGCCATTGGTATATTAGCATTTATTGAGGTGAGCAAAGGTCAAATGTAGCGGAAACACAAACGGCAGATTGGACCATGGAATTGGCAGCCACTTTCGGTGCACAATCAAATTGATATAATAAATAAAAAGTCAAGATAAAATAAATAAATGAATAACGCAAAAGATAAAATTTGAATTAATTTGTCAAAAAGCTCTTGAAAGCAACATCTCTTTGGATTTTGGATTAAAATACCCATTCTTTTTGAGGAAGTAGCTGATGGCAAAATTTTCCTATCACAGTTATTGAATCTCTCTAGGCTCTCGTTGTGGATGGCCGACATGGACTCCCAACAAATTATATATATATAGATATATATAAAAGGTGCTAGTAGTATATAATTGATGTGTGAAATGTTCCAAATAGTTTTGGACATTATCCTCTTTTAGCTGTAGATTGAGAACAGAATTTCGCAAGTTCAACGTTACCGTGTAAGGAAAAGAAAAGGGGAAAAATTCCATTTCAGCTAAAAAAAAAGATTCTTCCCACCTTTTACGTAAAATGGTAAAAGCCTCAAATAACGAATATTGCTACTTTGTGCTTCTTTAACAAAATAATCTTATATATGTATATTTTTTTAGCTTTTTTTTTTTTTTTTAAAAAAAAAAAGGAAGACTCGTGAACACTTTTTAATACGCTTGAAAATAATATCACATGATCCAATCTGCCACGAAAATACACCAAACTCCATCATAACGAGTGTTCAGCATCGTATGGTATTATTTTCCTCAGTATTGTTCTTTTGGGCACTGGCACACAAGGGTTTAGCTGGAGTGATTCATCCTCAACCAACATTGCCATTGGAAATCTCCCCAAGAGGAAGGAAACACTACTGTATTGTTACACAAGAAAGCAAGCAAATTAATGTTTTCTCATCTAAAGCCTTCACATACAAAGCAGAGAGAAAACCCCGCCACCATTTATTCAGCAGAGAGATGCATCTTTGTTTAGCAGCAGAAAACATCGTTGAAGGTTACTACTGATGTTTAAGCTAAAACGATACACCTATGCCAAGCAGTGCCATGAGCTGTGAAATGAACTGGGGATGACCTGGCCAAGCTGCTCCAGTCACCAGATTTCCATCGGTAAAACAACGATCTATCGGTTCGGGTTCTAACCAAGATGCCCCAGATAGAACCACATTAAGCTTCACAGCAGGGTATGCAGTGCATTTCTTTCCCTGCAAAGGATATATCAAAACGAGAATTAGAAAACGGCAGCCCAAACAACTTTTTGGAGATTTCAGCCATGTATTATCATGTGGGATCACAGAACGAGAAATATGACCATAATCTACATGGACTGTCCTGAAAGCACAGGAATTGGATCCATAAGAGGAAGTACAAAAGGGTTACTAAGCATATAATAATCGGTAATCATCCAAACATTGTCTAGCATGACACAGGCCATTCCTTGGTTGATTTATCGAAGAGGAAATAATGAACAAAGACTGGTCTTCAAATATTTATTACCTTGAGAACACCAGCAGCAGCCAAAATCTGTTGCCCATGGCAAATAGATGCTACTGGTTTGCCAGACTCCATAAAGTGTTTCACCAATTTTATAACGCTCTCATTCAGTGCTAAGTATTCTGGAGCTCGGCCCCCAGGGATCACAAGAGCATCATAGCTCGAAGCATCCACAGCTCCAAAATCAGCAGTTAGGGTAAAATCATGGCCCGGCTTCTCACTATATGTTTGGTCACCTTCAAAATCATGGACAGCTGTTGCACATTTGTCTCCAGCACCCTTGTTGGGGCAAACAGCATCAACATGGCACTCAAGAGCCTGAAAGGACTGAAAAGGAACCATAACTTCATAGTCTTCCATGAAATCCTGCAGCAGGAGAGAGCAAATGTGAATCCTTGCAAATGATGGAAAATTGCAAAACCATGTATTGATGTTCAACACAACCAATTATGAGGTCAGATGAAAAGCAATGGTGACAGCACACAGTTAATGCCAGTCAAACATCATAGGCCACCTGTGAAGGCAAGAAGCCACTCATACACCAATGATTGCTTGAAGTGACAATAAACATATTGCAACAAGACAGCTTTGATGGCTACTACCTACTTCAGCTTACTTGAGTACCAGGAAACTAGATTGTATGGGACCCCCAATCATAACCATTTTGACATTGTATGTAGACTTCTCATTCTAATGAGAAGTTTTTCAATGGTACAACTGGCTGAAGTTATGTCTACTTTCTCATCAGCAGATCAACCATAACAGTCGGCAGATGCTTTGCATCTTAAAGTTCCCATAAACTACGTCGAATACAAACCAAATTTAGGTGCCAAAATTCCAAATACGAACAACAGCTCTGTAAACAGATTTGTTTAGCATAAAGTTAAATCAGGATAGCTTAAGCTTACTGCTTACCCCACAAATAAATAGTATTCGTTTGGCAGAACCAGTTATGCTGCCACCCAGTCCCTTGATGAAAAGGTTAATAAACTCAGGATTTCCTTCGTATGTGGCTCCTGTGATGAGATTGCCATCAGCAATACATGAAGCCAAGGTCTCTGGTTCTTCCCAATGAGCACCTGCAGCAATTAATACAGGCTTGAGAGCAGGATAAGCTGTACATCTCCGGCCTTTCACTGAATCTGCAGCTGCCAAGATCAATTGTGCATGGCATATTGATACAATAGGCTTCTGAGAATCCGCAAAATTTTTAGCCAAGGATAAAACAGATTTATCCATGGCAAGATATTCTGGAGCACGTCCTCCTGGTATGACCAACCCATCGTATGTGCCGGTCTCTATTTCGTCAAAAGTTGCATTAAGGGTAAAGTTGTGGCCTCGGGACTCAGTATAAGTCTGAGATGGTTGAGGATGACAAAGCAAGGAATGTTATAATAATTAGAGAAGTACAACAAAAATCAGATTGATTTTTCTCCAATTAATTGCTCAGGACAAACTTTTCTTCCAGAGTAAGAGAAGATAAAACGGAATGAGAAACCCAAATATGTTGCTCATACACTGTGGAAAAACTTTGATGCACATTTCGCCTTTCATCCCCTGCTCCACCCTCCCAGCCACTCACCCACTGCACTACCTCTTCCCATGCATAAACTTCAAATGTAGAGCAAAAACAAATATTTGCTTTATAACATACATAAGAGTAATTAAACAAGCATTAACAGCCATGTTTGGATACAGTGAAAGACCCAATCCCATCTTACTAATATACATCCTTAATTGAATAACTAGCTCTTGCTTTAGAAAGTGTAATTAAAAGCAAGAACTTATCAGTCCAACTAAAGTAAGCAGTAATAGCAGCTACTTCCTATTTCCTAAATACAACAACCACACTACCTTTAATAGTATCTGTAGACGAGAAGTTGACGAAGTAATACTCGATCAATCTATTCATTTCATTTCTTTATACTAAAGTACCACATCCGAATTCCCAAGTTTCAATCAAAACCGTAGACCTTCTTCACCATTAATTTGCTACATGAGGGTTCTACAGCCAACTCAAAATATTCAAATGAACTTATCCTCGACACCGATTTAAGGTATTCCTCAAAAAGTACAGTCAATAGAGAAACAGAAAAACAACAGACCTGGTGACCGGACAATTGATGAATAGATGTGCGGCAAAAGTCACCAGCTTTCTTCCCGGGGCAAACTGCATCAACAGCTACTCCATAGGCCAGTAATGCTTGAAACGGGACCATCACCTAGGAATTTAACATCCAAACCACATAATTAACTATGCAAAAATGTAATCTTGCATTATACTAGATCGTTCTATCAGTTACAAAAGAAATATGAACAATAGAGAACCTACCTCGTAGTCTTCCATGTAGTCTCCGCATAACAAAAGAACCCTTTTCTGAGCATTGGGTTTAGCCATTCTTCCGAGGGGATTCTCGATTCTTGTGTGTGGAGCAGGAGGTTCTGGGACTGATCCTCTTGGTTTGGCCACTGGTGTGGAGAAGAAACAAGAAAAGGAACTGTAGTAATGTATCCTTCTCCAGGCCTTTTCAAAGGTCAATTTTTTATTCAAAAAGGGGTGTTTTCTTGAATGTCATAAACGCCCTTGAATCCTTGGACTGTGAAGGGATGTTATGCAATTCTTGTCTGGGTGGTTTTGTAAATATAAAAGTTGCAGGAGGAAACTAAAAATAGAAAATGGCATGCGAAAGAGCAATTAGCAAACGACACTAGTCAGCTAAAAATCAGATCGTGATTAGCCAGAGCGTGTCCTAGTCTACTTTTTTACGAATGGCGCATCATATATTCACATGATTATCTCTGCAGATTTGTTTACAGGAGAATTCTTCCTCGAGATTCTTGACTTTGCATTATCAAGGAGTATAAAATGCTAAAGATTTGATATTTAGTTTAAATATAGAAACTCCCCTCGTGAGCATGTTTGGAACAGCAAAGCCACCTTCCTTGTATATCTCTTAAATGAGTCCAAGGCCTATTTTGATTAGAAGTGCAAGGTGCCAACTAGATGAGTTTAATTGAGTACCTATTGAGTTTGCTTCGTCAAAATTCGAAATCGAATTCTCATTGAGCAAGTTCAAGATAAAGTTCGAATGGCTCGACCTACTTAACGAGTCAAGTTTGATTTTAATCACTTACACACGCACATATTAATTTTATTTGTTTGTATAAAATGTCTCTTATTTATAATTAAATAAAATATAAATTTATATTTTTTAAACTTGATTGGACTCAATAAGTAGGCTCGAGTTTGAATTCGAGTAATATAAAATAAAATTGAGTTTGACTTTCAAAAGCTTGATGTATTTGAGCAAAAGCTTTTTAATTCGAGTTGAGCTTGAAGAATAGTATGCTGCTCAAATTTGATTGCACCCCTAAATGATTTTTGAATGAAATATTACCATGCTAGACTAGTTTCCAACTTGGGTCCAAGACTACAAGTGAGGTTTAGCCCTATAAACCAAATTACACATTGCAAGAGATGGATTCAATTCGGATACCAAGTGAGCCCATCTTCCATTTTTTTCCCTTTCCTTTAATCCCTTTCGTTGGATCATTTGTGTTAGCTTTGATCATTTGATTGGACATTAATAACAATGAAATATTAATTTTTTATTCAAATTTCTAACCTCAATTTCCTTAAACTCTTTTAGCCCTGCTTTAGGCAAAGTCCATTTTGGCTTCATTAGCTTTTTTTTTTTCCCTTCCAAAACACTTCCAATTCTTAAAAATGATCGAGAGCTCATTTTAGAACATTCCAGCTCCTTGACAATTCTTCTACTCGGCACCGATATCAGGCGATGGCTGCAATAGCAGTTATAGCCTTGAATTCCTCTTAAATTTAGTGTAAGTTTTGCTTTTTCTCAAGTAAGAAGGAGAGAAGGAAAAATAAAAGAGGGCTGCTTGACAATGCAAAGGGATTGGGGAGAAGACGACAGCTATGAAAGAGGAGTATTGGAGAAATTTTGGGAAGGAGAAGAATGTAGGAGAAACTTGGCATTGGGCTCTATTCAACTTCGTAAACATGATTCTACAATCAATCTTTAAGGACATGGAATTTAAATCTTAGGAAACTGAATAAAAAGTTCTATTTTATACTTCATAATAAAAATGTCAATATTAGTCTAAACATTCCCCCCTCACCCCCCGCGTGCGCGGGTTTCTTCTCTTTTTCGTCAGTATTTTTTTTCAAAAGCAATTTTCGATTACCTGCCACTTTATGATCGCCAATATTTTTGTAAATTATTTGCCTAATTAGGGTTCAATTGGCAACCAGTGGCCACCAAAAGGACTATCAAACTCTAGTAATTAACCAACCTTGACGATAAAAAGCAAATTCAGCAGTTCCATACACCTATAACTCCATATTTGTAGGTGATCCAAGAACTATATAAATCCAATGGGAGGTCAATGTAATTCTTCCAATATTCAGGTGAAGCTAATGCAATTATACTTGAATCAAGATGAACAAATGAATCTCTAAAAATTCTTTCAGAACGATTAATAAAAACCAATTACAATAACAGTGCTAACATAACACGGGTGGACGTGCCGGAGTGGTTATCGGGCATGACTAGAAATCATGTGGGCTCTGCCCGCGCAGGTTCGAATCCTGCCGTCCACGCCTTTTTCTTCCCGTCAGTTGCCCATTTTACCTGTCCCGTCCATTTTGCAGATGCCACTCGGTCCTATCATTTCCCAGACCAATTTGCAGATACCTTCGGTCAATTATCAATTTAGTTAACTATAAATGTTCCATCAATTGCTTTATTTGCCCATTTTATTTTACCTGTGCTGTCCATTTTGCAGATCATTTATCATCACAATCATTTCCCAGACCAATTTGCAGATGCCTTTCTAGTCCATTCCATCAATTGCTTTATTTGGTAAAATCGTTTCATGTAAAGAGAGCCACGAATGGATTGGATTTGTTTTCTCTGCCCAAGTTTACCGTAAGAACCAAGTGCTCTAGAAAAAGAGATAAAAAAGTTGAAATATTCTTTGGTGAATTGTCTTTTTTTTTACCAAAACTGAGAAAACTCAGACTTTTGTGTTTATAAACCCTGAATCCCCGAACAATCTTCAAAAGCCGGCAACTTTTAAAGACGTTCAGGGGACTTATATACACTAACCCAACCCCCCATTTCCGATGTGGGATAGAAACTCCACAGAGTACCCCGCTGCTAAGAAGTAAAGACCCCCCAAACCCCTTGAGAATGAGTTTTCTGTCTTTTTTACCTTTGGTGAATTGTCTTGCTAGACCCCAAGTTTACCATTTCTATTGTCCGTTTACCTTTCCGGACATATTGCTGCTTAGTTATCACCACTATCGCTTGATAATAGACCAATTCCAATTTGAAGAAATCTTTCTAGTGCATTCAATTCTCAATTTAAGTTAGCTATCATCTCTTTTCTTCATTTGATTGGTAAAAATGTTTGCGTTAATCTTATATATACTGACATGACAGTTTATACACTACAACGGCTGGATGCATAACATACATTTAAATTCAGATTATGTGTCATACATTTAATAGAGAAAATTGTATACATTATACAGAAAATAATCCAAAATGTTTCACGTGAAGATGAGGGTCAAAAGACTAGTTTTTTCTTCCCAAGTTTACCATGAAACCCAAGTGCTAGCTCTAAAAATGGGGATTCAAAAAATGACCATGCAAAATATGGCTAGAAACATAAATTGTGACTGAAATTACTAGTCAAGTCTTTTAGAAAAATTGTAAACTGGCACACGTCGTTTGAATTGAAGAGCACCCTAAAGAAACTACTCTTCTGATTGAAAATATCCCCCTGTTGAATGGTTGTTTAAGTAGATTAATGTTGCTATGATAAATTAAGGAGGCATATTAAGCCACAGGGTAAAAAAGTGCTATAGAACCTTTTTAAAAGTTCATAAAGAATTCCTTATTATTATTATTATTTTTTGCCATCTAACGATTTAAGCACAATCTGGTGAAGAGTTTTGGCAGGTTTCGTACATCTCTATGGAATAAAAAGGGAAAATGTATATTCTCTGCAGCAAGGGAATGGGTTGGCCACCCAATACTAGATGGGCCGTGGATTAGGGAACAGATCAATAAAAGTTCTTTCTCACGTAACCTTATTGCAGAATATGAGCCCAATAATCTCCATCCATTAATCTAAGCCCACCTTAGAATCGTCCAAAACCGTTATCAAATCAGCAGCGCAGAGAAACACTACTCTCTTCCCAACAATGGAGGTCGCGAACCACGCTGCGAAGAGGAAACGCGACTACTCCGACTACGACAACGGCGACGACGGACGCTCCGCCTCCGCCCCCTCCAATGGCGAAGAAATAGACCTCTCTTTACTCGAAGCCCTAGAAAAATCTCAGCAAAACCCCGTCGAAGCTCTCGACATTAAAACCCTAAAGAAGCTCGTACTGGCCTTCGAACGGCGATTGAAAGACAACACCGCCGCTCGATTAAAATACCCGGATCAACCCGAGAAGTTCGCGGACTCCGAAGTCGAGCTCCATGAAGAAATCGAGAAGCTCAAAATCCTCGCCGGTGGACCCGAACTTTACCCGGAGCTCGTGTCCCTCGGCACCGTCGCTTCCATTACTCAGCTGCTCAACCACGACAACACCGATATCGCAATTGACGCCGTTTCGCTCATCCAAGACCTCACCGACGAGGACGTTTTTGACGGCGAGGAGAAGGACGAGCCGGCGAATGTTCTAGTCGATGCCTTAATTGAGAACAATGCGCTGGAGCTTTTGGTTCAGAATTTGAGTCGGTTGTCCGAATCCGACCCTGATGAATCAGCGGCTATTTATAGCACTCTGTCGACTATTGAGAATTTGATTGAAATCAAGCCGGCGGTGGCGGAATTGGTCTGCGAGAGGACGAAATTGCTGAAATGGTTGGTTGGGAAGATTAAGGTGAGGGAGTTTGACAGTAATAAGCAGTATGCTTCAGAGATTTTGGCGATTTTGTTGCAGAATAGCATGGCGAATCAGAAACGGTTGGGGCAGATGAACGGGGTGGATGCTGTGCTCCAGGCTGTGGCAATGTACAAGTCGAGGGACCCGAAAACTGGGGATGAAGAGGAAATGGTGGAGAATTTGTTTGATTGTTTGTGTTGTTTGTTGATGCCTTTGGAAAATAAAGAGAAGTTTGTGAAGGCCGAGGGGGTGGAGTTGATGATTATTATTATGAACCAGAAGAAATTGTGCTACGGGTCTGCTATCAGGGCCTTGGATTTTGCTATGACGAATTATCCGCCTGCTTGTGAGAGGTTTATTGATGTGATGGGGTTGAAGACTGCGTTTCCAGCTTTTATGGGTAAGGCAAGTTCAATTCTCCCTTTTCCAGCATAGGTGTTGAGTTACACTAGCAAATTAGCCATCCATTATATGCTTTCATTTGCTTTTGGAGTAGTTATTACTATAAATGCTACATTCACTATGCTTATGGTGTGGCTACTCGTGAGCTATATAAATAGAAATGGTTTTCATCACTAATAATTTACTAGGTTATTGCTTGAACCGAAAAAAAAAGGTGGTTGAACTCTGCAGATTTTTGGTTTTAGGATAAACAAACTTGGAATGAAATAAAAGTTTGGATATTACATAGAGTGGCGTTTTGGAGTTTGTAAGTTTGCTACTCGTACTTGTGTGCGAGTGATCTGTATGTTCATTCATTATTTTAGATTTATTTTATTTATCGTCATAATCATCATCATCATTATTATTTTGTAATTTATATATGGTTCAATATTTCTTTGTTTGGTTTATCCTTTCCCCCTCCCATTTTTGGTGTTTCAATGTGAACTAGGGTGTGATCTGTCATAAAATGTTGCAATTAAAATGCCTATAATTTTCTCTCTGTGAGCCACTCGTGTAATGTTTGATTTTAGTTTCAATTTATTGTGATATTGGTGTTTCAATGTGAACTAGGGTGTGATCTGTCATTTTTCTGATTAAATATTTCAGTGGATCTTTTATCTGTCATAAAATGTTGCAATTAAAATGCCTATAATTTTCTCTCTATGAGCCACTAGTGTAATGTTTGATTTTAGTTTCAATTTATTGTGATATTAGTATAAATTGGTAATGATGCAACACTTGAATTTTACTTTTGTTAGATTCCTGTGAGCAAGAAGAACAAAAAAAAAGGCTTCAAAGAGGAACTTGAAGAGCGCCTTATATCACTAATTGCGTCATTATTTGGTAAGAAGGCAAGTGAATGTCTTTCAAATTTTCTATGAACTTTGTTTTTTTCTCCTCTGAGTGTATATTAGCATTTCTTGTTATTATATATTCAGCTAATCTAGAAATTAAGAGAAACAAGCATAAGGTTACAGGCTGCGTTGCATATTTTGTGTAATGTAGTGTACTTTTGCCAAATGTATGATGCACATGTATAACCTCTATTCTCATCGCATGACAGGTGGAATCTTGAGGGGTTCTAGAAGGGAAAGATTGTTAATTAAATTTGTGGAGCATGAGTGTGAAAAGATAGACCGGCTCATGGAGCTATATATGAGGTGAAACCATGAGCTCAGAACACTAGTTCTTTTCCCCTATTTTAGAGTGCAGATGATTTGTCCCAAATGGTTATTTCATGAGGCTAGTAGTATTTTCTAATACTAAACTTTTCTACATTTTTACCCCTTTCCAGATATTCCAATAGAGTGAAAGCAGAGACAGAAAGATTGAATGATATTGAACTTGACGATTTGGAGGTTGTACAATGTTTAGATTTCTTTTTATAGCTGTTGCTGTCTAATCAAACCATGTTTAACATGAATGACATGAATATAACTGCAGATGGATGAGGAGGAAAAGTACAACAGAAAGCTGGACTCTGGGCTATATACTCTTCAGGTTGAACAAACTTATTATTTTTAACCTGTTATTGTACTGTTTAGACTTGCTTCTATCCTGGTACCTAAACTGAACGAGTCTTGTTGCATATGTAGTTATTCACCTTTTACTGATTTATTTGATAAGGATATCACCCTGGATAATCAGTAACATCATCTGATGTTTCTCTCTTGTTCTTTAAACTGGTGCAGTTAATTGCTGTGATTCTTGGTCATCTTTGGACGTCTGAGTAAGTTTTGGTGTCTAATGAGTTGCTTGTTTTCTGAACTGTGGTTGTATCTGGTGTCTTTAATCTCATCTCATGCTATCCCGATGATTTATTGTTGTAATGTAGGCATCCTCAGATGAGAGCGAGAATCGAACTATTATTGAAGCAGAATAAGCTCTCTAGGAAGGATGTCAAGGACGTACTTCAGGTATTCACTTTTGAGCTACTTTTGCAGCCAATTTACTCATTATTTTACCTATTCCAAGATTTACTCCATGGATTTGATATGGTTGATCTGCAAGTTAGAGGGTGCGTTTCTGCAAGTTTTGATACCATGTCTTATATAAGCATGTGAAGACTTGTACAAACTTGGATGCAACATGGCAAGAGCATTGAGACTTGTCAGCTTTTGAAGTACTAGACACTGAGGAAAAAAATACGTGGAGTCCCATGTATAAGCATGAAGTTCATAGACTTGTATGCTGACGAAAACTTTGGCAGTTATCTTATATTTGGTGCAAGTGTCTGTTATCAATAGAATTAACATCCAGATGGCATTTGCACCCACTTGCCCAACTTGGTATCTCATGTTTGTTGAATAACTTTTCTTCGACAGATGATGCAAATTGTATTTTCTTTGTTCATTTGCTAGAACATTTGTTTGATAGGAAATCTTATCATGAAATTCTGTTTTTTTCTAGCAAGTTGTTGAAAATAGACTGCATTGAATACCATAAAGGAGGTAATGATGTGGGAAATGCCAAGGAGTTGATGTGTGTAACAGAAGGTTTAAAATTTTAGCCACTATCAGGTGTTAAGGTTCTTGGTTAGTGGCTGGCTTCAGAAACTTTGTTTTTGCATAAAAAGAAATATATTAATATCTTGTTTATGTTTATTTAGAGTACAAAGCCCAATAATATTGGTAGGCTGCCATAGATTTGCATTAACTGTGTTTGGAAACAGGAATATCACGGCAATGTTGGTGACCTGGAAGGTCCTGAAGAGAAAGAAAGGGCACAGTCAAAGATCCAGAAATTCATCTCAGCATTTTGACCATGTCCCAGGTAAATCCTGCTGAAGTATCCGAAGATATTTTAATTGAAGAATTCTGTCAAGGCTTAGTGGTGGTGATTTTGTATTAGCACTTTGTTCTCCCATCTCGGGTCCTTGGGTGTTCTATGCAGAGTGGTCCTTTGATGTTGTAGCTTGGTTGAAGCAAATAGTGTTCTACTTAAGTTATGAAAGTAAAGAAGAGAAAAGATGTGGTTTTCTTCTGAAATTGATCGGGAGTGTATGAAAGAAAAGAAATGATTTTGGACACAAAAGTTGTTGTTTAACATTTTATGGGTAAGTTGGCATTTTGAAAAAATCTACAAAAGTTAAGTGGAACTTTTCGTCCCTTTTTTTTTTCCCCATTTTTGGAAGAAAAGTTTCTTAACCAGTTTGCTCCTCCATTTCCTTCCACTTTCTATTCTTTCCTTTGCACTTAAAACTCCCAAACAAGTAAATTTTCCTTCCTTTCCCTTCCCTTTTTTTTTTGGGGTACATTGGAGGGCTTAAAATCCCATTAGCTGTTTGGCAGCCTGGAGTCACAACCCCAATCATATCCTCATGCAGAATGCTCCTGATATCTCTAAGGGGGTCCTGCAAAATCTTCAGTCCTGGCCACTCCCTTAGACTTCTTTTTTTGCTAATCCATCAGCTACCCTGTCACCCTTTCTCCATGCATGAACGAGCCTACAGAAAATATCTCCAGGAATCAGGTTTCCATGCGGGCTATCTGTATCGTTTTCTCGTCTTCTCTCTTTGAATCTCAATTCCCAAACTATATAGTCTTAAAGACCCAAACGAAGAGAACATTTTTCAAGCAGAGACGAGTTTCCCTTCACTCGCAATTTCCATTTCCCACAAGTTTGTCCTTGGATCATCTTCTGAAATGGAATTTACGAGGCCCCTGTCCGCCTACGACAGCAAGGAGCGAGGAAGATTTTGTGTACTTTGCAGGAAGGAGAAGCATACGCACATGACAGAAGCCATGTCATATAAGCTTTGATTTCAAACTACACGCCAACTGATTTTAAGCAACTCTCTTATTTTTGTCCTACGGAAAGAATTGGCCGCTCACCACTCGATCGGTACTTTTGCATATCCCACCGATCTATTTGTAATAATTCCTCCTCGACTCCACAAAATCCACTGTTTACTGTTGTGTTTTAATATGCACAATTTAAATGCTCCACCATCCAATTTGATGAAACTCTTAACTCTGTGGCCCGCCCAAAATCTTCAAAAACTTTGTAGAGCAATTTTTTAAAAAACTTTTAATTAGGTCCAGTTTTTTGGATATTCCCGTCAACCAAGTCTGTCCATGTAAATAGACGAAGAGCCTATTCGAGGACAATGATACGTCAATCTGTAGTGACTACAGTGTCTGATTGTGAATCTAACAATAGCGCATTTATTGCTTTAGTTACTCTTCTTGATTCTCAATTTTTTCCCCCAAATTTCATAGCCTCTTACTAGTCCTTCATGCCTTACAACAAACCATCAAGATTGAATCAATGATCGCATTGAGGAGAAGACACGCTTCCTTTCTGGGTTATGGCCTATTTCTTGACGGGGTGAGGACAGAGAGAATTCATAGCCAGACCATGGTACGGGGCCTTGCCCTCTCAAGCAGGTGTCAATTATCTATTAAGTTTAAGGAGCGGTTTTGATAACTTTTGTGCTTCGGCTCACACTTGAGTAGACCAGGTCTTCAAGAGACCCAATGGTCTAAATTGTGGCACACTATCTGGTGTCGCACAATCTGATTCACTAGATTTTTGAAAATCGGTTCTACCAAGTTTTGACCAAGATAACATATCAATAATCAAAGTAGAGAAAGTTTAGAGGAAAAATATCGGGATGTGATATGTGTTTCGGTGCAGTGCCCTTGTACTGGAACCTCGCCATGATGTGAGATTTTTCCAGTGGTAGATGCTCACCTAAAACTCCTCTTAGACGTTCTTGGATCATCAACAACAGAATTTGATTCCAAGGGCCTGCAGCAAATGAAGCACAAGTCTTCCTGATGAAGAATTCTTCCATGGTAGAATAGAATGAGGTAGCAGAAAAAGGTGCATGCTGGCAATGATAGATTCTTTTCTTTGCAGGTGGTAAGCCTCAATGTTAGTATCCTTGGCCGAAGCAGTCTCTGTAGGTGCAGATCTGTTCTTGGAATTCATTCATTTCGTGGATGAGAAAAACGGGCTCTTTCCGAAGTGGGAATATTCTCTCTCCTTCGGGATGGATTTGCTTTGCAGAACTTGACATTACATTGGTTGGAGGTCTTTGCAGATTAATTTGTCGTATGATTGATAGACTTTCTAGATGTAAAGAATTGAAATACAAAAATGGTTTGTAACATTAGTTATTACGGAAATAGAACTTAACATTTTTTTCCAAACTGAATATTGTGTCAAGGGTACAAATATGAAATTTAGGATTTATTTATTTTCATTTATGAACCATGACAAGCATTTTAAGACGAAGCAAAATAGAGTATATAACGAGGCTTCAGCGCTGCTTGCAGAAATGCAAACATAATCGGAAAAAAACAGCAAACGTTATCACACAGTACTATAATGTAAGTTTTTTTTTTTTTGTAAATATATATATATACATATATACCATGACAAGCATTTCACATTACAAAATCGAGAAACCATTACATATAAAACGTTAGAAGATTATATAATGAGGGTTCATCACTGCTTATAGCACTGAAGACACCCATTAATATTCTGGCGTTTCAAGAGGACTTGGACTGCACCATCCTTTAATTTACACCTTGTCCTCGTAAAAAGTTCTGTCAAATCCCCATCCAAGTCAAGTTTTCCTGAATTTCTTACACATGGGTTTCACCGTTTCAGGTAAATTTAATCTACTGCAAACATAATTTGGATTGGTACCTCCATAACTCATCAATACATACTGATAAAATTGCTGCCCATAAATCGTTGATTTCAAGAAAGCATCATCCCCCGCATTAACCATGGACAGTAGGCACAGCTCAAGTAACACAGGCGACAATAGAAACTTTCGACTTTTGCATAGACTACGCAAGAAGAATCTTCAGTGATCTTGTCTCACTCGAGCTTCACTTCTGTGACTTCTTCCACTTGTTGTGGTGCTTCCCATGAGTTTGCGCACTTCTGGTAAACAACACATAAATCAATATTCGGGGAGGAAAAGGCGATGGAGAAAATCATAATGTGGTGGTGTGGTTTGTGTTCTGGGACGGTACCTAAAGATGCAAGTGTTTCAATCAAGTGAAGTGACAATTTGTAGAATTAGATACTCACCTGTTACTCCTTGTAGACGGTCTTGGCTCATCCCTTAGACTGATTCCGGCAAATTTACTTGCCAAGTGTTCGCTTGGATCATCACCAGTAACAGATTTTGATTCCGATGGCCACGTGGCTGGAACTACTAAATTCCTGCAGCAAATGAAGCCTTCGTTTTTGAGCTCTTAACTTTGGCTAAACAACCTATTAAGTTTCTACAAGATAGGGATCCAGAGTACGCGCTTAAGTATTGAGAATGGCAATGCAAACAGAGATTAGTGACCGAAAAAATGAGTGTGAGAGGAAAAGTTAAAAAGATAGAGAAACGAGTTTGTGACTTTATGCCAGAATCAGCTGCTCCTCTACGTGGAATGCACAGCATAGCAAACAACCAGTTAGTCAATCCCAGGAATGGTGAGGTCAGGGGCGGCGCTCTTGTTATGAAATTATGCAGGCCTTGAAGGCAGCAGCTTGACAATACTAACATCAAACTATAACCTCTAGAAACTTTAAATTGCCATGTTTTAGTTGTTTTGGTTATGAAGCTACTGAACAAGGAAGAACGATAAAAATTGGCAGGCCGAAAGAATACCATTCGAACAGAATGTACTAGTGCAAAACATTCACTATGACAAGATTATAAAGATTGTAAAGTTACCCTTCCATCCGTTTGAATTTGCAACGATTCACAGTGTTCAGCGTGTAGTTTCCATATATCTTGTCAAGTTGCTTTGCCAAGTTTGGTATCTCCGGGTTTGCCAAAATATCCCAAACTTTTATCACTTGCATGTCAATTGAAATGAACTTCTGGATGCCGACTGTCCACATCAGTTTCAGACCCTTCACATCATACGTCTCCAACAACAGAGAAGTACCATTAATTTCAATTCTACTAGTGTCACTTAGACGCTGGCGCCAGCCGCTCGCAAGCTTCACTAGAAGAGAAAGAACTTCCTTGCAGATCTCAGGATCCCGAATTCTTGCTAGTGATTTTGAAAAATCATCGCTGAAGCAAACCTATTGTATAAACCCAAGGATAGTTGAGTCAGTCAGCAACACCACTTATAAAAGGAAATTATAGCGAGCATTAAAAAAAAAACCCTGCCAAAAACAGCAACAAACTAGCCGACCAAGTTATTACTTTAGTATGACAACTGAGACATACCTTCCACCTCGCTGTTTTGAACAGCACTGAGTCGGTACTGAGTAGTTTATCAAATTGGCCTAACTCAATTAAGGCAGAAGAAATTGCTTGAACCAAGATCTTGTTATCTCTAGCATTATAGAAACAACCACGAGCCTTTGCGTCCAATACTAGTTTCTTCCAAACGGAATGACTATTCACGAGGGTTGCACTATTTCCCAATATCCAAAGGCAGTGCCTGTAAATCAAGCCATAAGTGCTACTACAAACTACGTGTCTGTGCATCATCTTGCACGCATATAATTTTCCAAACATATAATGAAACTCAAGAAATAGAGAGTACCTATGAGACTCATTTACGTTCAGGTTTCTTTTACATTAAATTCATACCTTGCTCGAGTGAGAGCCACATTTGTCCTCTGATGATTGGAAAGGAAGCCAACTGATCCACTCCCATTACACCGCACTGTTGAAATAATTATAACATCTTCTTCCCCTCCTTGAAATCCATCGACAGAACGAACATTAACAGAGAAGTCACTGTCTGTGTCCGTACTATATTTCTGGCCAAGTTTTTCCTGAATTGCAGAAACTTGAGCTTTGTATGGTGATATGCAGCCAACACGGAGCTTCTGCTTTGAAATGAGAGACCCTATTGAGAAAGGGACGATGAGATATCAGCTTAACTGCATACAAGTCCAAAGAAAGAGGAGAAAAAAAATATGATACTCTAGAATTTGCAGAGAAGCATACTTTTATGAAGGTTAGCAATGATCTCGGCAACTACATAAACCTCCACGAGATTTTTCCTACTATGCTTGTCATCAAACTGCTCTTTACCAGGGTTGATGTCAATGAATGAGTATGATCCAAAAATGGACCCTTTCAGGAAGCGCTTCTTGTACTTCACATCCTTCACATTGGGACCATCCATTATTAGCTTACCATAGAACTCCCTATTTGGAAATAAGCTTATCGATGGATGCATCCTGTACTGAACATTGAGAAGGTGCTTTTGATGACCTAACATCACTAGCCTCTCAAATAAACTTCTTCCAAAATTGGCCTTCTCACATATCTGCTTAAGACATATCAGAAGAGTCAGAAACAGAAATACGTTAAATTTCTAAAAATAGACGAGTAAAACATGTTCAATTGGAAAACCTGGCTTTGAACCATTGCTGGTAGTTGTTTCTCATCTCCAATAAGTATAGCATGGCGGATACCAGGTAGCAGAAGGGGTATAGTGGACTCGCATTCCTTCAACTGTGCAGCTTCATCAATGACCAATAATTCCAGTGGTGCCATTCCTTCCACATGCAACTTAGCTGAGCTTGAAGCAGTACAAAAGACCAAGAAAGCTCTCTGTAAACAGAAGTTTCTAATTTGATAATCTTCAGAGAAGCTTGGAAGAGAGATTTTTTCTTGAAGATGTTTCAGGTTTAGCAGGCATCCCATTCTAGTCCTTCGCAACTCATTGAAGTGTCTTATCCTTCTTTCTGCAGTTTCAGTTCCATAGAGGACTTCTCTTAGCCCTTCATTAGCAGAAGTGACCTTATGTATCAAAGATCCAAGAGCTTGCAGCATGTCAGAAACCCTTTTCATATTCTTTGCTACCTCCATTGGAATGAAAGATGTAGGCATGTGGGTGTACAAGCTTGTTATACAAAATATTAGCCGATTCCCAATCAATTTAAATTTCTTGATAAAAAATTCATCAAATGACAAAAGAGTAACCGACGTATTGTCTGGCTCTCTTTTGTTTGTCTTGCTACCAGCAATATTTTTCCCCTCCATGTTGTGCTTCGATTTCTTAGAAGCTGCTTTGTCCTTTGATTTTTTCTTCTTGTTCTCCTTTAAAGTTTGAACAATAACTTTCTTCCAGAACTTAGGCTTATTCTTTTTTGAGCTTTGACTGTCAATCTCATCCACTTTCCCCTGGCTGTCACTTACATTAATGTTTTCAAATAGTCCTCCTTCCAGCTCACCCTTCTCATCACTGGGAGGTTCTTCATCATCACTTTGATCCTTTTCCCTCTCTTTATCCAAATACAGCTGATACTGTTTCTCAGGATCTTCAAGCAGCCGTATCATAGATTCAGTACTGCCTTTCCACCCGGACAATGGAGCCAAACAACATGAAAGAGCAGTAACTCGGTAATCAAGAAATACATCAAGGAGTTCTTCATAATCATCAATCTTCATTCGTTCCCCATTTCCAAACAAAAGAATGTCCCCTAGTCCATAAGTATCACACTCGAGAGATGGCCTGACCAAAGTCATCAACCGATTTGTAACTCCCAGCACCGCAACATTGGTTGGAGCACAAGTCAATGTTCTGCATTTCATCTGTAGCAGCAAAAATAATAGAGAAGCTACTGTCTTTGTTTTTCCTGTTCCTGGAGGACCCCATATCAGCTTGACTGAATTTTGATGGTGACACTCTTTAGTAGTAATACAATCTAAAACAGCAGTTCCTTGGGACTCATCTAGTCCAAAATTTTGAATGGCTGCAATTAAATGTGATCCAGCATCTCTTTTAGTTTCTCCATTAGAACAAAGAGTGCAATTCCGTCCAACCTACAAATGACAAATAATTATGAACATCATAAAGAGAAGGAAACTTGAAATTTTCAATTCCTATTTCTCTTGCAATGTACTAAAAGAGAGTTGATATTTCTCAGAAGAACATACAAAAATAAGTAAATCTTACATTCGGATCAACTGGCATTATGGCCTTAATAATCTTCATGTTTACTACTTCTGGGTCAGGATGTAGAGCTTTCCATATTCTGATGTTTGTTGTCAAGTTAGTAAGATAAACAGCAAACAGTTTGTCCCTGTTTTTACCCTTTCCATCCTCATGTTTCTCAAACTCAATAGGTTTTGACGACAAAATAGGAAGTTTCTGAGAATCTCCATCCTTCATCCCTTGAATTATAGCAAGAAGATATGGTCTTTTCGGCCTGTTCAAATCATCAATACATTTTGGCCTTACATCTGTAAGTGCAATAAGATCTCCAAACTCAGGCTCGTAGATTCCTTCTTTTTTCTCATTCATTCCCATTTGCTTCAATGAAATGGAATAGTACAACTCTTTAGGAGGTTTATAATCCTTTGATATTTTTACATCAAATACTTCACGCATAGGCGCACGAGACAATGCTGTCATGCTTGAGAACAAATCAGCGTGCGTTTCTTCAATAAGTGGGTAGATAAATGATTTCAGGTAATGATCAGTTGACGGAAATGTCTCCGGTACCTGTTTCACCTGTCTCAAAATGAAACCAAAATAGAATTCAGTGACAGCATACATTCATAGTCCCTAATTCACTATGCGTTTTGGAATATACAACCTACGCCATCACGGGCTCAGAAGCATTGTTAACCTCTCCTCATACGTATAAGAGGAAGAAGAAAAGAATACAGCTTTGCAATTAATAGAGCAGTAAACTAAAAATGCATTGTGTCTGTAATCCACTGTCTAAAAAGCAATAATCAAAGATTACAAAAAATTAATAGCATCACATCAACAAGAGCAATCTAGTACGAACAGAGAAATCTCAATCTGCAGGATGTTTAGCTACGCCATGCACGAGCAATTGAGGATCATCAAGAATCATTCAGTTTTCTATGTTAGCCTTCCAATTCGAGTTCCAGTCAGCTTAGTGGTCATCTTCTTTGTAGTCTCGATCATCTAATGCTAATAACAGACCGTTACTATTGCTTCAAAATGGTTAAAATTTATGTACCTCATTCCTGAAATTTTCTTTTTGTTGCCAGTTGTATGTACGTGGGGAAAATTCTTACTAGTTATTTCAATGCATGGCAAACTTAAGCCGCACATAATGTCATAAGCATATTTAAGATGATTTCAGCAGGGCAAATAGATAAAATGCATTTGAGGGGGGGAAAAACGCAATATCTTGTTATATCAAATCTCAAAAGGAACTACTGATATCAATCCCTTACCTTGTCAGAGTAAAGATTTTTGTTCATCACATCAGGAATAGACCAAGAAAACACAAAGTCTACCAAGCCCAGACCCTTGGATTCTTCCTTCCTCCTTGTGTTCGCCTTCCTCATCATCATCTCTCCTTCTTTCCTAAATGATGAAATAAACTTACCCAAATATCACAGTAGCACGCACAGGAAAACACACAAATGCACGGATAAATGATATTGAAAGCTTACCCCCGAAGAAATTATGTACAAGGAAACTCCAGGAAACCTTCGAGGTTAAGAAAGATGCTTTAGAAAAGAAGAAAAAGGATTAAAACTTTATACAGATCATCAAAAGTATTATTTCCGTACAAGCACAACAAGGAAAGTTTGTCGAATGTGAAACAAAGAAAAGGCACAACATTGACTTGTAGTCAACCCTATAGACCAAAAGCAAGAGTAGCCAGGAAGATTCAAGTCCCAAACAGTCCTCTGCGTACCAAGTTACCGACGTATTAAGCAGTATACTAGAGCTAAAAAAAAATTTATCTTCAATAGAGCCCAAAAAGTAAAACGAAGGAAAATGCAGTTGCTGATGGAATAAAAATGAAAGCCATTTTGACGTCTGGTTTTCCTTACTTAGACGATGAAGGAAACTGCAGGGGCTGCCAGAATTTCCCGCGGTCTTTACAGTTTGTAATTGGACTGGGGAGAGTGAATAATGTCTCGTACGGATTCAATGTAGATGTAGGAGAACTGGAGAAGAGCTAGTACGTATAACTTTACAAATCCATGGCTAAATAGGCCTGTCTAATATAATACTAATGCATGAAAGTGGCAGTAGTATATACGGCACATCAAGGGATGAGAGGGTTATATAGGGTGTGCTTTACTCTTGCCTTGGGAAGGAATATGAATATTTATACGATGTGACAGTTCCAATGAATGTAAACCTGGAATTTTTGCACGTATCTCGGCAGTTGTCTTCTACAATTCCTATATTTTGGACATTTTCGATTTTCTTTTTATGAAAACCTCCAAAAAAAAAAAAAAAAATCCGATGCATAGTAGTGGTAGTTTTTAAGTCGTAACACTTTGGCTCATTTCAATGTATGTTCATAATGTGAGGGGCTAAATTCACGTTCTACATTTTAAAAATTTACAATTGGTGTAATTTTTAGTACTAATAATATGAGATACTACAAGTTATCTGCATTCATGATATGAGTCATTATTAATACATAGAGGATGTGAATTTAGCATAATCCCTTCTGCCATTGGAATACGAGAAGTTACTTTTTCAAAAAAAGAATATGAGAAGTTGCATCGTTCGTAGGAATGAAAGGAAATTCATCGTGCACAAGATTTGAAAAATTTTCATGTTGTTATTTTCTGTTTGATCTAAAGCAATTTACCCTGCAAAGTGTCGAGTAAAAGCCCATGAGACGTTCCAGAATAGTGCAAAACATGAACGAGATGGTTTGTTGGTAATTATTAAAAGTATATAACATTTGCTGAGACGTCAATTCATTTAGTTGAATTGATGCTAATCATCATCAAAACAAGCTTTTTATTAGAATTTGAGACTTGGTTTTTTTCACTTTGCATGTGTCGTTTCTAATTCTAAAGACTGCGAAAATTGAATTGTCTTGTGTAATTGAAGGACAATTTCCTTCTCGTCTGCAGAGTTTACATGAAAATACCCAAAGATCAGACCTCTCCCACACCGCCAACCCCTCGTCTCCCCCCCAGCCCCCCCCCCCCCCCCCCCCCCCCCAAAAAAAAAAAAGAAAATACTTACATTAAAAGCAACTTTTTAACTTTTTTGACATATTTCGAAAAGGAAATTTGGTGCTTCGATGGATGACCCTCGATTTGGCAACATGTCTTAGTTAAATAGTATAGAAATGCACCACACAAACCAGAGGCCAATTCACCGGCTACGTCTACTGGTGCCTTGAGTCCCGCATCTGCCCAGCCAATCATGGACTAGAAATAGTATGACTTTTGCAACCTAACAACTATAGAAATGAAATCCATGATTAGGAGCTGGGCGTGACATAAATAAAGAACTAATCAAACGTGTTGTTGATTAGTGCATTCATGATTTCCCTGAGGATTTCATATTTGGTTCAGTATCATCTGTGTTAGTTGAACATCTCACATTGATATTTCAATCCAATTGATTTTGAGATGAAAGTCCAGTTTCTTTAACAATCTTCTTGTCGGGTAGATGCATCATCGTACACAGCCTTCTCTTAGGTGGAAGGCTTGATAATGGAGCGAACAAGGAAGGAATCGGATGCATCGTGAAAGCATATATGGCGTCCTCTTAGGGTGATAATGGAGCGAACAAGGAAGGAATCAGATGCTACAGCGACTTCACGTACGAGTTCACGACCGATGGTGATGAGCTCCCAAAACTAGCGAAGTTCTCATTGCAATGTTAATTGGTTGAGACATTATAATCACGTGTTTTATACTCATTATCAACTTAATTTGCAGACATCCGGCCGTTTGTGACCCTCTTCCATTGTGATGTTCCTCAAGCCTTAGAATATATAAAGTGAATATGGAGGCTTTTTGAGTCCTCAGATTGTGCAAGTGATGTATAAGTAGTCAATAGACCAAGATATTTGATGCCAAACATTATAAGATGTACCCAGATTCTCTACCTTACCTTCATTGTTTACCATCATTGTCTGTTATTTAATTTATCTCAATCAAAGAGAGCAATATTGGACTAAGTGGTTTTTTTTTTTGGACTAAATGGTTAAGGGAAAATGGTTGATAACGTACCTCACATCTTGTTAAATGACTTTTTTCGTCCCTCACTCTTAAAAGTGTACTTTTACGTCCCTTACAAATTCACATTTATCAAATTTAGTCCCTATCTAGATTTCTGACTAATTTTTTGTCGGAATCCACCACGTACCTTGCATGTGATTATTTTTTAAAGGTAAATTGTCAAATCATAATTACATAATTCGATCCATTGTCCCTTACATTTCATAAAATAACCCTTTTTGTCCCTCACATTTCACAAAATAAATTATTTCGTCCCTCGCATTTCATAAAATGAATTTTTTCATTTTTTATATTTTACAAAATAAATTTTTTCATCCCTTATTGATCATGTGTACGAATAACTTTTTTTTTAAACTCATATATATATATATGATTTTACCTGAATAATATGAATAGCATGTAATATATCTCTATTTGATTTTGTCTGAATGTACTGTTTAGGTGAAATTAAATAGATATATACAGGAGTTTAAAAAAATTATTAGTTTTTCACTCATGTTCATTTCTCTTTACTCGAAAATTGAAAATAAAGAAGACAGTTAATCCTAAATATTATCAAGTGTTTATATCGAATTAAATTTGGACAGAAAAAATAAACAAAAGAAAAGTATGACAAAAAGAAGTAAGTGATTGACACTTTCAAATTTTAAACCAATTACAAGGTAAGAAATTCAACTATTGTGCGCGAGTAAAAATTTCATATTTAAACTGTAATTTGTTAACATGACTATAGAGTTCGAAATAAGACCAATTAATTAGATGGCCTTATTACACAACTCAATAAATGAATTATTACCAAAAGAGAAATGTTACAAATATTGAAGAGATTCACATGGTAAAATCAAATGTATATGTGTGTGGGTTTAAAACACAATTGTTAGATTTAAACCCATGTATATATCTATTGAATAACATATATATAATTACAATTAGTTTGTTTAGGTGAAATTAAATAGAGATATATTACATGCTATTCGTATTGTTCAGGTGAAATCAAATAGAGATATATATATATGGATTTAAAAAAAAAAACTATTTATACACATGATCAATGAGGGATGAAAAAATTTATTTTGTCAAATGTGAGGGATTAAAAATTTAATTTGTCAAATGTGAGGGACGAAACAATTCATTTGGTGAAATGTAAGACACTATAGATCTAATTATTTAAATTTTAATTTGACAATTATACCCCTAAAAATGATCACATGCAATGCACGTGATGAATTCAAGCAAGAAACTAGTCGAAAATCTAGGTACGGATCAAATTTGACCAATGTGAATTTGTAAGGGACGTAAAAATATATTTTTAAAAGTGAGGGACGAAAAAAATCATTTTACAAAATGTGAGAGATATTTTTAACGAATGGTTAAAACAGAAAATTTTGGTATTTAATTAATGTTTCCCTAGTGAAACCACAAATTGATCAACTTATCACATAAATGTTGCACATTAAAAGTTGTGGGCAGTCAAACAGTTTGGTTATTTCGTACCACATAATAGGAAAGGGAAATTAATGTCGATTAAATGCCCTCCAACACCTAAAGGCAAAAAGGCTGGTTTTCTAGATTGTGCTCCAAACCCAAGAAAATGCTCGATTCATGAGCTTTTAATTAATTATTATTTTCCTCAATTCATGCCACCATCAATAATCAAGCTTGACATGTTTAGACTAAAACATTCACACATTTATGCAAAAAGAAAAACAAAATGATCATATTACTAGAAGATACCAGTTCATTTTCTCGACCATTTTATGACTCGAAGTTCTCTCTTGTAGTTCAATTCAAAAGTCTCTTACTTTGTGTGCGCCGCAGCCCCTTCTGAGTCTTCTTGATTTTTATTTGGTAACAATAGTACGTAGTTGAATCTACATATATTATTATTGCAGACAACTCAAAGGAGCATTTTCCTATACTCTTCCAGGGTGCATCACACTGGTTAAATATTGTTGAGATGTCTTGAATTAGATTTTCAACCCCCGCTGAGCTGTACGGGGGTCTCGATTCATGAGCTTACGGTATATATTAGTTACCGTGTCTGTTTTATTTTCGGTCTATTTTTTGGTACAGTCTGTTTGGTTGTATATATATACACCTTATTTTAGTCTGTAAACTATTCCGATTACAACTCTAATAAAATCTGATTTCCCCCAAATTGTTCTTGTCTATTCTTGTTTGTTCTTCTGTTCCGCTGCATCTGGTATAACAAATATTTATCCACCAGGGCTTTATATAAGTTTTCATAAGAGACTTATAAAGTTCCACTTTTCTACATCACAGAAAATGGCAGGTAATTATTTGCTACCATCGATGATTAATGAGGCTGTGACAATTGATAGGATAAGTTGTGTTACAAACGCTTTCAGAAGCTCGTATTGAGAATGCAGCACGAATAATTCCCTTCATAAAGGGATCAAGTTAGTTATAAAATGCCTTATATTAGCCTTATAATTTCGATAGAATTGAAACAAGATATTGATAGTATTTGGGAAGTAGCAAGTGCTTTACTCCTTTTTGGTTTCGGTGTGAACGTAAAAGCTTACTTTATTTGGTCATTATTGGATAATTTTGATTGGAGCAACGACATAACCCGAAGTGATTTGAGAGAATTTCAAATCTTTTGTTAAATCCCTTATACGTAGTACATATGCGCATGTATAATTTTGTCATGCAAAATATTGTAAATGGTTATCAAAATCATGTGAATTTTTTATTCTTCATCTTCGACCGACTAGAATTCTTGACGAGTAGTTAGTACCTTTTCGTTTGAACTTTAGAAATGCAGAGCAAGTGAACTTTACAAAGTATGAATCGTCCCTTTTTTTTTTTTTTTCTCATTTCTGGTTCAAGAGGATGAATTTTCAATTTATAATTGATAATAGGAAGAAAAAAAAAAGGTATCGACCGAAAAAATGTACGGCACAATTCGTAATGGGCAGCGTAATTTGATGGACCGGGTCAAAACGCAATAGCCCAGTTGCGATCTGCCTTGGGAAGAAAGACAAGCAGGTAAACTTTAACGAGATAAGCCTATAAGGCCGGAGAAAGTCCATAACAATCTCAAGCTTCTCGTTTCTCGCAGCACTGAGCTTCCACTTTTCCTTCAACAAAATCAGATCAAAATTTTCAGAATCGCCATGTCCGGAGGAGTAGAATTTCTACCCAAAGAATATGGATACGTTCCTCTTGTTATCGTCCTCTACATCTTTCTCAATTTCTATATGTCTGCCCAAGTTGGCTTAGCCCGCAAGAAGTATTCTTCATTTCCCTTTTATCTCTCTTTTTTCTTTTCCCCTCAAATTCTTGTTTCGAGTACATCTTTATCTAATTGATGGGTGGATTACTTATCAAAGATGGGTTTCTTAATTTCTTGCTTCTTTTTTTTTTTTTGGGTTCTTTTGGAGCTTTGCTTTTCTCTAATTCGGTGTCTGAATTTTGATGTTGCATAGGTACAAGGTTCCCTATCCAACTTTGTATGCTTCAGAAGCTGAAAATAAGGATGCTAAGCTTTTCAATTGCATTCAGGTTTGCCCTTTTCTGGGATAACGTTCGAGTTCTTAATCATTACTTTAATTTTTTCCCCTTTCAATCATTCAAGTTTGTGTTTTGGGGGTTTTTTTTTTTTTTGACCTTTTAAATGTTGGTGGATGCAGAGGGGCCATCAGAATTCACTGGAATCGATGCCGTTGTTCTTCGTATTGATGGTATTAGGAGGGATCAAGCACCCAATCATTAGTGCTGCCCTTGGAATACTGTATATCGTTACTCGCTTCTTCTATTTCAAAGGCTATTCCACCGGTATCCCTGATAATCGTCTCGGCGGCCTTGGGTCAGTATTCCCATTTTCCTATTTATTCAAACCAGAAAAAAAAATGGATTTCATATTCTCCATGATTTATGTCGCGGATCATGCAAATTATTAGGCCAAAATTTCCAATTCTTTTTTTTTTTTTATCAAGGAATTACAGTTTGTTTACTTGATTTTTCTTCCGCAGGAAATTTTGGCTGCTTGCAATTTTCGGCCTAGTTTTCTGCACCGTCTCTTTTGGAGTCAGTCTTCTTCTGTCATGAGCTGTGTGGCCTGATTGAGCATCGTCATCCCTGCGGGCCTTTTGGGCGTCGGCGTTCTCTGTTGATCACTTTTCTGTGCTGCTTTACTAATTAGTGCTTTCTAGTTTTCTTGTTTGGTTAGGTATAGTATTTTTCTTTCTTGGCTCTTTTTTACGAGTAAAAAGTTGTAGTGGTAACTTCGCGAATGTGATGATGTTGTCAAGAATAAGAATAGTTGAATACGACTGAATGTATACTACTACTTTCTGTCAAAAGTCTATACAAGTTGTCATCTCCCTTTATTCTTTAAGCATTTTTTTATCTGTCTGGTGACTGATATAATGATTGCCAGAATTGGTTTTCAATTGACTGCTGAATGAGAGGACGAGGATCTTGTAGCAATTTGACTTTTAATGTTAAGGGAAAAGGAGATAATAACTTAGTAATAAAGGAATACAAATGGATTGTCCAACGAGAACGCTGGTTGATGAGATGAATAAATGGTATCTTCCGTTCTCTATTAGCAATAGGGCAATAGAGCGTATTCGGTGAAGTACGGAGTCTATAGACTAGAACTGGACCATAAACACCAAGAAGGCAACTACTCAAAGTCAATAATGTTAAATGTTTGTTTGGATGGTGAATTATTTGTCAAAATTTATTTGATTGCACCATCAATATATTTTTAAAATTATTTTTTTATTTTATATACATCACATCAAAAAAATATTACAATTCTTTTTTTTTTCAAAAAATTACCGTAAAAAATCTATTATCCAAACAAACATTAAACCACTCCTTTTATTCTAAAAAGTAAATGATACGTGCATTGCAAAATATTTTCTGACAATTTACCTTGTTCACGTGGTGATAAAATTCTAGAGTGGAGTGTAAGGGATTATTCTTATACTACAATTATTACTTGATTTCTTAAAAAAATCCCCTATTATTAAACAAATATAAGGATTGTTTAATTCTTAATTAGTCTTTTATCCATTGCTTTTGATGTGTATGGTAAGAGTGACAACAACTTTCAAGTCGAGAAATACATAAAAATATGGATTATTCTTTCTTATCTACACAGATAGTACGTACATACATTTACAGAAATGTAAATGCATGTCGTATCATTTCGATTTGAATTTTTTATATATGACATGCATTTAAATCTACCGGTATATACACTGGCTAACAGTACATAAAGATTTATCCTAAAAATATTAGGCAAGTAAGGCCAAAAGCTTCAAATGTTGTAAAATTCATTGATGTAAACATATCATCATTTTGGATTACAAAACTCCAGATTGCTCTTTAGACACAAGACCTTATTATAAAAACATATCCATTGGTTTTGATGGAGCTGAGTATGGATTAGCGACAACCGCATTGATGTCAGGAAAGATTGAATTTAAACATGCCAAGTCCTACGTAAAAATTTGTAAAACGAGGAAGGAGATTGGGTAGGGCAGACCATCTCTTAGTTTGAAGCGTTGGGTTTGTTACCCAATATCCATCACACACCAATGTCTAACCAACACGAGTAGTTTGACCACACATTTACTGGCCCAAGGCGATGTCATCGGCCTTTGGACCTGCGCCCGGACGCTTTCTCTTCTTTTCCATTTTCGAGAAAGATTTATGCTTTTTTGAGTGAAAGTGTAACATATACTCCCTCCCTTTTTTTATAACTGGCGTTTAAAGAATTGCACGTCAATTAAGAAAAGTTTTCATTGCTTAAATCTATACACCACTTTCCTTTTATACCCTCATTAATTATTCCATTCACCCATGTTTTCTCTCACTGTATTAAATGGTTCAACATACTAGGAGTAAGAAGAACAAAAGGGTGAGAAAAGAATATGGAAGGGCAGAGAGAAGCAATAATTACTAGGAGTAAGAGAGATAAAAGGGTAAAAATGTGAAAAAATAATAAATGCTGCATAGGAATAGTAAAACGACAGATAAAAGTACTTAGGAGCAAATTCCTTAAACGACAGTTATAAAAAAAGGGAGGGAGTAGTATTTAGGAAAATGTAGTTTATATTCCATTTTTTTTAATTACACTTTTTCTATTTTTTTTATTATACAGTCTAATACATAAAAATTTTATGATAAAAATGATAATGGGAATGTAATTAACAAAAATGGAAGTGCAAACAATATTTTCCTATATTTATTGCAATATGTAGTGAGTGATATACGACAAACTTTTTAAGCATGACAGAAAAGTTCTCTATTTATAATGCTGAAGTAGATAAACGATGGAAGGTCACATACATTTCTACGCAAAATAAATTTTTTCTAACTTATGTTTAACTTTACTCCACCTATAAAATCAAAATTTGGGCTGATTAATATATTAGAATTTCAATAATCAACTGGCAAATGGGCTCATTTCCCCTGCCCTCAGCCCTCCTCCCTCCCGCTGTAAATGCAACCTCAGCAAATAGCAATAGGATCTATTCACAAAATCAAAGTACCAAACAAAATATTTGTTGCTTTAAACTTCTTTTTTTTTTTAAAAAAAAAGCTCAATTTAAAGAAACAAACCACGAAGTTCTCAAATGACCCTTCCAATAAAAGTATTAGTGTTCTCATTATTATTGAAAGCTTTTAACCATAATGAACCTTCCCTTTGTTGACTCACAAAGCTTTTATGGCTCTTCCTTTTGGTAGAGGAGCAAATCAATCATAATTATTATTTGGAGCGCCAGTATCAAATCTTTCTATTGCACCCACCCGCCACTAAAATCATGATTTGGAAATTGACTACATATAATAGTAAAAAGCTGCTCAATGAGGAAATAGAATCATTGGCAAATGTGATGTTTATTTCTTTCGAATTTGGCACTTGTATGAAACTAAGAAAGATTTCACACACATTTTCTTTTTGTAAACGCTTGATACGTAATGAATCAGCAACATGCACTTCCTCTTCTTAAGAAGAAACTATCACATATTCGTTACTGAATTGAGATTTTACCCCATCACAAAGTTGTATCATAGCTATGATTCATTTGCCAATGAAGCACAATTCTATGAGATGATTCATCTATAATTAATGATAGATTTAGTTTACTCGGAATTGGCTATTTTTAAAATTATACCGTTTTTAGAGACTATCACATATTTATTATCACCATATTGAGAGTTTATCAGAATCATAAAGTTATATCAACTATGATCAATGAAACGTGATTCTGTAAAATGTTTCATTTATAACTAGTAACGAGTTTGTTTGCTGGCATTGGCTATTTTATAATTATATGAATGTTTTTAGAAACTTTTAATACATTCTTTTTAAAATCATCTACTATCATTTTACATTACACACTACTATTTCCCCAAAAGTCGTGGAAACAAAAAAATTTCTAAACGCCCAACAAACAATTGTCCAATTCGTGGAACAAAAAATCTTTTTTGTGAATCCACAACCAATTAAGTAACCAGCCAATCCTACAAATAATTAAAGCGGGAACAACGTGCCCAAAGCAGAGGACCGTTGCAGAAATTACATTTTCTAAGAGGATCAAGATCAAGATTCCTATCCCACTCCTACGCACCCAAAAAGAGGAGTGAAAATTTTTTTTAAAAAAATTGTACTGATGTAGTAATGGTGGTGTCCTACTGACATCATTAATATTCTTTATTTTTTTCCCTAGTTCCAAAAAAACAACACCAACATGTCTCTTTAACGGCTCCTTCCCCCGCCTCTCTCTCTTGAATTTGAAATCCTCTTCCTCTCTCTCTCTCTCTCTCTCTCTCTCTCTTTCTTGATTCCTGCACCCTCCCTTTTTCCTATCTTTTTCCTTCTTCTTTCTTTCCATCCGTTACACGATTTTCAAATTTGCCATACTCTGTAATTTCCCCATTTCTTTCCTTGTTTAGCCAAGAAAACAAGCATGGGTGGATGTTTGAGCAAGAAGAGCACTTGTTCTTCTTGTACAACCCCATTTCCTAATCCAAATCCACTCCACCAGCAAATTAAACCCCAGCCCCACGTCGAAAATAAGAAATCCGAAGAAGAAACTGTGAAAAAAGAAGTATTCATCATCAAACATCGAAAGAGCCATGACATCGATAGACTGTTGTCCGAAGAGGAGAAGGATGATGTGAAGCAAAAGGCTGCGCCAGAAATCGTGCTCGAGTCAGGGAAAATTGGTTCTGCTGATAAGAAGAATAGCTGTAATAATAATGCTAGTAATAACGGTGGGATATTCGTTGCCGCTGCGCCTGTGAGAACGTCCAGTTGTACTAAAGAAGAAGTGGATGCTATTCTGATACAATGTGGAAGGCTTAGTCGAAGCTCTTCCACTGGAAAGGCGGCAAATCTTTCGGGTCCATGTGGATCTGGTGATAATAATAATGGGGAAAATCCTGCTCCTTCCCAAAGGGGAAGGAAGTATTCGGGCTCGAAAAGGAGTTACGATTTTGACAATGATAATGGTAGTGATGGTAAGGATAATGTTGCTGCTGCTGATAAGGATGATGATGATGACATTGGGGTGGTTGGAGAGAGGTCCCACCGCCATAGACAGCGACAGAGGCAGTCTAGGACGGTGGGGTCACCGTCTAAGGGAAGGAGGAGGACTCCGAGTAGGGAAAGAGAACAGCAGCAGAGGTCGGGTAGCAGAGAACGGGGTAGTAGTAGCAATGGAAGTGGAAGAAGGGTGAGTAGGTCTCCTGGTAGGAGGTCTGAATCACCTGCTATTACTACTGCCTCTACTGGCGTCAATTCGTCACAGGGAAATAGTAATGGTGGTAATGGTAATAGGCCTGGAAAGATGGTCTCTGTTCCTGCTACTGTTTCATCTTTGGTTATGGACAAGAGTAATAGTGCTGGTGGAGGAAATGAGACTGTTTCAGCCTCTGCTGTTAAGAGGATTCAGGTGAAGAGAAACGCTGGGGGTGCTGGTGATGCTGCTGTGGGTGGAAGGACTGCTGCTTCTCCTCGCGCTCGCTCTCCTGCAAGGGGGAATGTTAACGTTTTGAATGAGAGCCAGAATCAGAACCAGCAACATCCGATGTCGCTCAGTCGAAGCAATTCCAGGAAGGCAGAACATTCTCCGTACAGGAGAAATCCCTTGAGTGAGATTGACACAAATGTGGTTACTGAAAATATGTCTTTGCCTGGTAGCAAGGCCCCTAACAGTACCAACACCCAGGTATGCATGCTCAGAGCACTATTTGGTGTCATGAAACATTTTTTTTGTTTAATTGCTTCTATTTTGTTAGTGAAGCCTACTTATTACTGTTTTTCTTTATACCACTGTTGCTTGAGGTTAGTGATACATGAAATAAATAATGTGGGATACATTAATGATTTCATTCACATTAGCCTCTCTTGTCTGCAATACCCAAATTGGACAGCATTGTATCTCCAGTGTTGTGTGGATTAAGGCTAGTCTATAGTGTCTCTCTTGACGCTTTAGATTGAGGTGAACGATCATTAGTAAAGCTATTTCCACATCTTTGAGTAACATATCCTGGGACTAGTCTAATACTACTCGGTATACCCATTCAGAAGCCAAATTCTGATTACACAACGAACAACAAAGTTGCAGTCCAAGGTGCTGAGAACAAAATTAGCAGCAGTAAAGGTATTGCAGACCACAGTGCGACCAATCTGAACTTAAAAAATAAGGAGCAGCAGCATCTGATATCTGAAGTGGCCCAGGCTCCGCAAGCAATCACCTCCAATGTTGCAGTGAACACGGTTGCATCAGGCCCTGAGTGCCTCAAACCCCAGGGAGTAACCAGAAGCAGGTCTTCTAGGCTATCCCGTGACTTTGATATTAATCCTGAAACATTGTCAAATCCTTCACCATCCTATACAGCATTGTTGCTGGAAGACATACAAAACTTTCACCAAAAGAGCAGCACCCCTGCAATTTCCCTCCCACCTTGCCTCTCCAAAGCCTGCTCTATACTCGAAGCAGTTGCCGACCTGAATTCCAGCACCAGCTCAAATTTGTCGAGTGCCTTCTCAGAGGACAAGAGACGGGCTCCCACAGTTGAGCAATTCAACAAGCTTTACGACAACGCTTCTTTCGGAGCTCATAATCCCGCTGGTATGAAGGGTTTAGATACCAATGCTCCTTTTGTGCAATCTGAGGTGGTCGTCACTGATGATCTAATGCAACCAACTTTTCACAAGTATGTCACCGTCAGTAGGGGTGGCACTGTAGGAGGGGAAGATATGGAAGAGCAAGAATCTTCTGGAAGCAACAGCTTTGTAGGTGGCCAACAGTATTGGGTTTCCCCTTCCTCTTGGGAACCTAATTCAGCTGATTCAACTGAATGCTGGACCTCTTCAAGGTCTAATATCAGGGACGACAGCGTAAGCCCCGTGGGATTTCAGAGACATGCCATATCCAAGTCTGGTCATGACGCTGAAGAACCTAGAGGAAGATTGAATGGAAAGAAGAGCGATTCTGATCAACAGCAATATGGGATAGGAAGGGGTCGAATTGGATCGAGAGGACCCCAGTCCGTACCCGCAGTCACTGCTGCTTCAACCTAGACTCATTGGTCTATTTAGATGTCAAATGTAGTTACAGAATGATTCAATTCTTGTTGCAAACTTGCAACTTTCCTTGTACTGTACTTGTTCAGAAAATTGTTTGCTTGGAACCAGTTCTTTTGCTTCCAAAAGCTTTGATCGAAATGCCTTCCGTAGTTCAGCTACTACATGATTTTTTCAGAAAATAATCATGAAAAATTCGTAAAAAGGAAGCACAATTCCGGTGACCTCTTGGAACAATTATCAATTCCTGTCTGCGTAACAATGCTGGTATGTTGAAATACAGAATACTGATTTACATAATAGAGCGAAGTCGTTTTTAAATTCGATCCATCTCATGGAAAATACACAACATTTTAGAAGCACGCCTTTACAACTATGCTGCTGCCTAAACTTGTTTCTAATCATCACTACGGTTCAATTCCTAAAGTCTTAATCCTACCAACATTTGTACAGTGCTATATTATCCTGCATTTTTTGAGGAAATCTGACCACCACAAGAAGGATAGATTACCTGCTGGGTGGGTCCCATCACAATTACCTGCTGGTGGGTGATTGGTATTAGTGGCATCACCACACGGTGTATCTAATATCTCCCACCATATATTGCTTTTCTTTACAAGAAAAGTCATTTTTCTTCAGAAGTTCTGTAATTAACCATGAAAATAGCTGCCACAATTACGAGTGCTCCAATGACTTGTATGGGAGTGAAGGTCTCGTCAAGGTAGAGGAACCTGTGTTTTAGAATAGATAAATTAGATCAAGTTAAAGATCAGAAAAGAAAACATCTAAGAGGATTACAATGCATGGGCAAGTCATCAGAATATATATCGAGGATATAATCTTCTCCATGGGGAAAAAACACAGTTCATGTTGTTGCAAACTTTGTTTGATTACAAAGAAGGTACAGTTCTGATGATGGAATAGCTCTTACCCAAAGATTGAAGCAAACATTGGAGTCAGAAAAGTAAGAGAACTGAGCTTCGTGAGACTGCCTGAAGTTGAAAGTAAAATGTAGTCAACTTCAATATTCATATATGGTATGTCAAACAGTAAGAGAAGTACGTAAAAAGCAAGAAAAGCCGAAGCATACCTCTTGTAGCATTGTAGAAGTATACGCCATAGCTTACAGCACTTCCAAAAATTGAGGTATAAAGAAGCGCCAAAAGATCATTCGATGAAAGGTCCTTAAAGCTCCCACTGAGAGCAGGATCATGATTAAGAACGGAGACTGCTAAAAGAGGGATGCCACCAATAACCATGTGCTGCAGCAGGATACACACTTCTCAGGTTCCTATCTTGGACAGGATAAAGTTCTATCTAGATTAATATAGGAATGAGCTATTATTTCTTTCAAGCATTCATATTTCCTATTTGTAGCATGAAACAGCAAGCCAAGAACCTGGTTTGGGAGTTTAGGGAACAAAAGATATAAAGAAGAGAAACCTGACGTGATGACAGGAGAATAGGAGAGAGAAGCAGATGAGTTCATCTAATCTTCTTTGATAGTTTAGGAAAGCAAAAAGATGATCTTAGATTCATTCCACACCCTTTTGTGGTCATTGCTTTGGCAAAGTAGTTATACAGGAAACCCTAAATCTCCTCTGCTCTTTATCTCCATATTAAGAGAAAAAGTTAAGTCTTTTTTGACAAACAGAAAGTAAGTTTCTAACCTATACTAAATCCTCTCACTTTTCGCCACTCTATTCAGATCCTTCCAACAAGGCAGGCCTAGAAATATCTTCCTTTTCTTTTCCCACCAACTTTCTAATCACAGGTATGTGAAAAAAAATTACACCACAATGGAACTCTACAAAAAAAATATTTGGGAATCAGGACCAAAAACACAAACCATATGAAGGTTGTCGTGTGAAGACACTGGATTTACTTGTTGGAGCTCTAGAGTAACAAGACATTTACTTGTTGGAAACTAGAAACAAAGCTTCCAGACTTACCCACCCTGTAGCCATGATGGGATCAGAGTATTTGGTAACCCAACGGACCATGACAGTTCCAACTGCCATACTTTGTGCTGCCAGAAGCATCCACCACTCACCACTTCCCCACAGAGAAAAGTTACTCTTGTCAAAAGATATAGCCGGTACCTACATTGACTCAGTGATGAGAATAGACCATTTAATTAGATTAGGCAAGCTCATGGTTTTCAAAACGAAGACCTTCACTACTCATAAATTTTGTCACACTGATGCAAAAAGCTGGTTTAAGTAGATTAAACAAGTCAATAATTCTCGAAACAAAAAGTCTCTGAGTCAACAGGCATAAAGCTGTTTGGCAAGGGCTGTGCTTACTGTTTCAAACTCTGAGTTCAACAGACATAACCAAAGCAATGCGGTACAATATTTTGCCTAAGAAGCTACTTAAATTCGCCAGCCAAACACCATGTGCTTTTTGACCAAAAAAACTTCTAGCCACAAGATGAAACAAATTATGTGACTGCCTAATTACGATAGATGAGACAAACTCAATCTACTTAACTTCCAAGTAGACTACATTGATCTATGTATAATATATAAAGTAGCAAAAACTTCTTATGCATATTATCCAGCACATAACAAATCTATGTATAATATATAAAGTGAGAAGGCTTCAAAAAATGATGAATCAACTTCACCTTGTCCATGAATTCCAAAAATTGCAGAGAGCGAACATATTAACTAACCATTTCTTCGTTGAAAATAGAAGTCTTGCATATTGTACCTCAAGAAGCAGAAGTCCAACGACACCAAACACGAGCCCAGTAGCTCCAACCAACCCAATGGATTCACCAAACAATAAAGCAGCAAGTATAGCCACCGTCAAAGGCTGTGAATCAATTATTACCTGCAATAATTAGCTCACAACCATTATTATGTTTCTCAAACATGTCAATTGAAAGATAAACTGAGAAGTTCAGGCACCAAGAATATTAAACCAAGACGTTCACAACTGACAAGTAACGTATACCACTAAGATGAAAATACGTTATGCGTTAGCATTTAAGAACATGATGGCATTGTAACGAACACAAGTTTGAAAGTAGTAATTTTCTTACCAAAAAAACCAAGTGTGCAAAGCCTTTCTATTGGTTTTATTTTTTCCTTGGAAACTACCTCAATTATCTCCTGAATGACATATCTTCTCTCTTCAAATAACCAGAGTAAATTAACAACTTGCCACATTTGAAGCACCTAAATTCAGCTTCCACTAACTCCAAAAATTAGCTTAACAAATTGCACGTCTACTCAAGAAGCAAGAAAGTTCAACAGCTTAACATACGTACACTGCCTAGTCCAGCAGTTGTCCTCTCCAATCCCTCAGCAAGAAATCCCTGGACACCATCAAAGAACACGTTTAAGAGAACAAAGTGCTGCTTAAATGTAACTATTCACAATCTAATATAGAAACACAAGACAAAAAACAAAAAGATACCTGAAAACAGGCAGCATCAACGAGAGCAAAAAGAAATATAGGAAACCAAGCATTAAAGCCAGAAGGAAACCTCCGACCTTTGAAAGCAGCAAAACCAACCAACAACAAGCCAGCTGGAATTAACCGAAAAGAAGAGACGAAAAAAGGACCTGTTTTTGGTAAAACTTCTTTCATGGCCACCATAGCCGTACCCCAGAAGAAAAAAGGCGAAATTAACAGACCCCATTCCCATACTGCCTCCACCAACTCCCCAGCCAAATTTGATGATGATAAAGAAGAATCAAGATCATTTTTTCCTGGGTTTTGAGGGAGTTTATCGTCCAAAGGCTTAGAAGATGGGGCAGTTGAAGGCACCACCACACATTCAACATCTTGCCCTGTACCCACGCAGTCCACTTCTTCTCCTCGTTCTTGTGCTGATTTCGTAAATGGGCTCGCTTCTACTTCAGATTCTGTAGCTTTAACTTTGAAATTAGATTGAAATTTGTCGCAGAAATAACTATTAGCCAAAGTTAATGATGAAGTATTCCTGGTTCTTGGGTTTAGTTTCACTTGTAGGCTGGTGGATTTTGTTGAATCGCAACAGTTAAGAATGGTTACAACAGACTTGCTACTAGAAGAATAGGAGCTTGGGGGCCCATGAAAAATGGAGAACGAAGAAGAAAAACAGCAAAAATTGCAACTCAGCGCCATTTTTTCTTCCTTCCCTACCCTGAGAAGTATACAAGAGCAGATCAGTGTAATATTTGATTTTGAACACAAAGTAGAAGCTAGATTGGATATTGCACAGGTTGGAAACAAAGACTGGGAGAGGAAGTGGAGATAAATGACTAATTGAGGATGAAAATAGAGTAGTAATAGAAAGACTTTGGGAGGGAAATAACAAGAAGAAAGAGATCCACGTCAGCGGGATATCAAAGACAGTAGCTTCTTTTTGTTTTTGTTTTTTGGTTTTTTTTCCCCTCTTTTTTCATCACAAAAAAGGGATCGACTTCACTAGAGAAAAAAAAGTGTGCAGTGCACGTAGCGATTTCGGAACAAAATCAAACCCGACTTCGCTGCGTTACAGAAAGGGGAAATTTCACAATCCTCCCTTGAGATTAGAGCAGATGCAGGAACCCTCCCTCTGGTATCAAAAATCACACTTCTCTCCTTCATGTTTTACTTGTTAGGTGGAGTACTACATAACACAATACACTCAAAAGATGCCATAAGCCAAATCTCCAATTGATATTCTGAAATACCCTCATTGTGGTTCAATTAAAAATGTTGTTAACCATCGTCTTCCATACAGAAACACTAAAGCATAAAAAAAATAAAGAGAGAATTTAATTAACTTAAAGTATTATTGCAATTGTTTAATCTTTCTGATTTTATAGAATATTCTTTGTCACAGTGAAGATTTGTTTTAGGGAGTAGGAGGAGGAGGAGGGGCAATCAGCATCTCATATTATTGTATCTACAAGTTTTAATTGTAAGTTTTTCAATAGGCAAAATCGAAACAAAAGGTATCATCGAATTATTTAAGAAAATTAAGAGTACAGTTTCGTACATCATCGATATTGTGTGATAAAAGAAACAACCTTTCATTTTAAAACAAGGTATCAAGGAATTGTCAATTTTGTAATTGGTAGGGTCCAATCAACTCCTTTTGACTTGAAGACATTTGGGGGAATAGTAGAATTATTTATCAAATCCTTGAGGGGCATCATGGAATTACTTACCAAATTTTGGGGGTTATAATATACAAATATTAAAACCTATATCTCTTTGATTACTTTTCTTACCCAAGCCCATCCAACTTTACTCCAGGCCCAATCTAAATTACCCCAACAACCCAAATCCAGTACGGCTCAATCGAATGAAGGTTAAACAACTCCTGCTCGTTCTGCCTATTCCCTTCCTTCTTTCCAATACCAAGAAGAAAACGAAAAAAATTCGATACTGAGCACAAGAATTTTGCAGGGCCTCCTCTGGAATTCCCGTGGCTTCTTTTCTCTACTGCAAAGGTACGAAGATATACAGGATGCTTTTTCCTATGTTATGTCTGTTTGTCTGTACATGTATATAACCTCGTCTACAATTCCTGCATACGTATTTTTGGGTGGTTTGATAAATTGGCGTACACTAACTGTTTGGTGAAATTCCTGAGCTTAAAGAAGCCGCAAAAGCTATGAAGTTTCTGGTCATTGATGAAAAATTTAAACGGTAGCTTTGAGGTTGGAAGTCTAAATCGAGGTAATGAGTGTGAAAAAGTTGTATGGGAAAATAAGCGCTAAAAACGCAAGACGGTTTTTTTTCCCCTGCTTAATGAACTTATATGGTACTCCATAGTTTTCAGGTATGCAAAGAATCCCTTTCTGGGCTCTTTCAAAACTAGTTTAACTTTTGATTGAATTTGCAAGAAAGTGGGATACGGTGTTTTTTTTTTAAGCACTATTACCAAGCAAGTGCAAGGCTCATGGATGAACAAAGTAATTACGGCTTTGAGACGTTCGGTTAGGAAGTGTTGGTAGCAAATGTTATACGTGGAGGCAACGGGGCTTATCGAATTGTTTGTAGTGCAGATAACATTGTCAAGACTTTTTGGTGGACGTAAGAGAGGAACATTGAAGAGTAAAGTTAGAATAAATAGGCTAGCTTATAGCAGCGAAGCATTTCTTTCATTTATTTATTTATTTTCTGAATCTTAAATGTGTTATATAAGTTTTGCATACTTCTGGTTTTGACTAACACTTAAGAGTTACAGAAATGTTGCACCACTTCTGATTGCATTAAAAGCTTGGCTTTCCTTTTCCTTTTTCTTTTCTCTTCTTGGGATTTGAAGTTGAGAATATTAGATGGGACTCGGGCCAGGTTCACTTAAGCTTTTAAGTCTACTTGGTTTGTGAGGGTTTAAAAATTTTACTTGCTCCTATAGAGTCGGAAATTGAGACTTTCAATGTTCAGTCCTCTAATTGTGGTAGGAACCCCAAAATAGCTGTTTAGTTTATGTTTAATACTGGAATTTTCTTTTTCATTTTCTATTTTGAGTCAGGGTGGTTGGGGTGATGGGCAACAGGGAGGAAGAGTAAATGTAGGATATACGGAGGACACCTATTGGAAGTGATTTACATAGCTGCATCTGCTGTACATCAATCAAAACCTGTTCACTTTAGTTAGTCGATAATGTGCCTTAGCAAGTTTGACTTTTTCCTTGCAGCCTTCTTCATAAAGTTATAAACATCAGCATTCAACAAAATCCAGTGTTATTTGTATTGGATTTCCCGAATGTCTGGGGGGCCAGGACTTGAGTCTCTTGTAGACCGTAAGTTATTCTTGAACTGGTTTGAGTTATTTGTCTTTCTTAGTAAGCTTATGAAGTGAATGTTCTTTGAAATGCTGGCTAGAGAATAGTTATTGCAAGAACATAATTTGTAGAGCCAGTCACTGGGTTTTGTTAATCCTTATATTATTGGCATTAACAGAATTTCATTATTCTGTTTGCAGAAACAATTTCTGTTATCACAAATGATGGGCGCAACATAGTTGTCAGTTCATGCTGGAGTCAACAATTGAAAATGCAGTTAGAAACTTTATTGTTGTACTGACTGGAGAAACTTCTTTGTGCAGGGAATATTGAAAGGTTTTGACCAGGCTACCAATATAATTCTTGATGAATCTCATGAGCGTGTGTATTCTACAAAGGTCTGATTGGGAATTTTATTAGGAGCCACATTCTTGTGCCCATGATGCATTTTGTGGATTGTTTATTCTTGAAGAGCCCTTAGTTTCTTTTAGTTCAGTTTTTAGCATGCTTTTCCTGAACTATATTGGAAACTGGTGCTTTTGCTGTCTCATCTTTCTGATTTGTTGCTTAATCTATAGATTGAAAGCCATTCATCCATTTTGGAATTTTCTTTTTTTATCGTCCAAAAACTTGCCATTTTAGTTTTCATCTCTGTATGCCTGTCAAATTTCTTGCTGTAAAGTAGTTCTAAAGAAGATAATTTGTCAATGGTAGTTTATTAGTTTCTGGTCTCTTTTAGGTTGTCTTGGGAATCCATCTGAAATAGTAGCTTCCATTTGCCTTTAGCTAATGTTGAAAGCTTTTTGAAGTCTCAAATGTCCATGGAATTATCTCTTTAAAAGCTTGTTTCATGTTTGGGTTAATTTCCATGAGTTAAAATGTAGATAAGGGATTATTCTTTGGTGAGATCATAATTTTAGTTGGTGCATTGCAAAATCTCTGTCTTGGTATTCAGATAAACAGACAACTGTTTGAGATGGAATGACTTAATTTGTATGAGCTAGATTCAACTTTTTGTCTTGTTGATGATGGAATATATTACATGCCTCATAAGAATAATTCCTGGGAGTTCCTACGTGTTACACTTCTGGTTCTTCTTCATGCTGTCTTTTTGCATCTCTATATGGAGAAATTCTTTTACAATTCTGAATAGTTTTAATTTTTTTTTTTTCTAATTTACAGGAAGGTGTCCAGCAACTTGTATTGGGTCTCTACATCATTAGGGGTGATAATATGTATGTGATAATGTGTCCTTGTATTTACTCCTTTTGGTTATCACGCTCTGTTCTGGTGGTCCTTGAGAAAGCTGATTCCTCTGATCTGGTGCCATTTGTTTTCGCTTTTGCAGAAGCATCGTTGGTGAATTAGATGAAGAGTTAGATGCAAACTTGGATTTATCCAAACTGAGAGCTCATCCCTTGAAGCCAGTAATTCATTAACCTAGAAGAAACATGTATAAGCATGCAAACTAAGAATTCCTAGCTTTCAAAGGACCAAGATTACTATGTCTTACTTGTGTGTAACATGCAAGGCCAAACTTGTTGCCTGAATTGATATCGTTACTTGGGTACTGTTCATTCCTGAATTATCTAGTGCGATGAGATGCTCACTGGCTTCAACTGTGTGTGTGTTTTTTTTTCCCGGTCATATTTCTGCCTTTTGGAGATACGGCAAGATTGGTTAAGCCCCAAGTAACACGCTGCTTTCTTTTACATTACCCAGGTAAACTAGGATAGAATGCAGTTGGCGTCTAGAGTAGCTCTGATTCAGGTCTGCAGAATCAAGAACTCAGGTGTTGCCCTGTAATAGTTTCTTTTGGGGGGAAATCTGGCCTCGAATGGTTTTAGACATGCATGCAAAAGGAAGCTAATCCGCCATAAGGCACTATCATAAAATGTCCTCTAAATACTCTGCCCTGGTAATTTCTTAAAAGACTCCAACATTAGGAAGTTTCCCGAATTTTGTTCTTTTATTTTTCAGCTTATTATAATCGAGAGCGTGTTCCTAAGCTACAATTGCTTGATCTTCAAACCACAACTTCGGCGAGCCACAACCGTTTTAACAGGGAAGAATGAGCGCAAAGAAGGATAAGAATTTTCAAGCCCTCATCAAGTAACCGTCTAAACCAAGATGCATGTGCTTGTGCTACACAGGAAGTAAACACAATGAAAATCTCAAAAGAAATATGTATAAGAAGATACAGATGAGTCACAGAATTATTCATCGTCTATAGTAGTATGGGAGGGAAAAACATCCTCCTCTTCTTTTATTGACAATAATGAACTAAACACCCAAAAAAAATGAAAAAATCAGAAAGAAATGACAATCGCCGGCCCGCGGGAATATAGACTCCATATGAAGCAAATAACTAGAACCTAAACCTAAACTTACAACGACTATCTCTAATTCTAATCGCGTTGTCAGTTGTCAAGCTATCCACGTTCAACCAACACCTTACCAAGAATTTCCACTTCATCAACTTCAATCCCCCAAGCTTCAGCCTCACCGGAACTTTTCCCCTGAGAAACAATGGAATATTTCCAGTCTGCTCCTGGGCCTGCAAAGACTGCAGCAGCCCATTTGCATCCTGCGTTTGTCCGGTCAAAGTCACGTTCATTACAGTGGTGTTCCTGTGACCTTGATAAAACTTTGGCAATGAACCTTCACAAAGTTGAGTCCCCGTAAAATAGACTCTCAAATCGCTGCCGCCCTCGTAGTATATACCGATTTTTTTGTTGGGATTTCTAGCTGTGACGTTCACGTTAAAAGTAGCAAATAAGCTGTTGTCGTTGTTGAGATTGAGATGCGTTATGGTCAGGCTGTCAACTGAATATTTTGGGAGTTTTGGTCGGAAAACAAGGTATATGATCCCAGCAGAGATGGCTATGAGGAGTATCAGAAGTATGATGAGGGCCAGTGTCCAACACAAACACTTCTTGCAGCAGTTTCTCTTTGGTGGTTTTGAGTATGAATAAGGGATAGTTCTTTGATGTGGTTGATAGTAGTTGCCTTCTGGATCACCTTTCTCTGACTGGGGAGCCCCCCCGGAAACTAGTGGAACTGTTGTTCTCTGGGGTGCCCCGGCTTCAGGGTCCCGGACCGGATGAATCCTCTGATGATCAGCCATTGATGAAAGAGTCGGAAGTTTTAGAAGGTAGAGCCAGAATCGGGTAGCGTGTAATAGAACAGAGGTTCTGCTGTTTTTCCTTCAGGTTTTGTGATTTAGTTTTGTTTCATGGGACCAAAAGGGTTGATTTTTATAAAGGAGTAGGAGCTCTTGGTGAAAAAGGATGTGGTTTTCCCTTTTCTTTTTTTGTAAGGAAAGTGAGCATGGAATACCGGTACATAAAATAATGACGAAAGTCCTATGTCAGACAGTTTCATGAAGGCTGAAGTTTCCTTATTTTGACTTTAGAAGATTGAGAGGGTAAACAGTCTTTATCTGATGGGAGGGCTCTTTTTTTTTTTTTAATGATACTATAATGGATTAGGGAGTATTCACATGCCTTTTGTATTAATTTGAAGAATGGTCGTTTTTGGCTCTTTATTCAAGATTTTAAAGGTCAAACATGGATGCGTGTAGTCATAAATTCTGTGCAAGTTTGGAGGGGAACTTCAGGGAAGGGGAAGGATTATGGCGAACGAATAAATCGCGTACACACCACATGTTGATGAAAATTATTAGCATTGACTAAGCTCCAAGACTTGGCAAAGTAACCAAAAAAAAATAGAAAATTTTGTGCTTAATCAAGATAGTTTAAGACTTTTTTTTTTTCTTCTGAGGAAAGATATTTCAGGATCAAGCTGATGTCAAGTTCTAGTAACTTTTAGGAATTACCAATTCATAATTATTTCCAGAGCATTTACTTTTACAACCAATCAGAGTTATATTGCAGTTCAGAAGTAGGATCGAAACTTCATCAACTCCACTTTGTACTCCCAACCTTTTTTGCGCGCTTTTGTTACCATCACTTAGGGGCTGTTTGATAAACAAGTTTTTATTCCAAATTTATCTGCCACAAGTTTTTTAACAACTTTAATTATGGTAATTTCAAAAAAAAAACTTCTCAAAAATTTTAAACTGTACATTTCAAAATATCCAAAAATTTACACACTTCAAAATTTTTACCTACAACTTTTACAGTGAATTACTGTAAAGTTTTAAATAAACATCCAAAAAACTCATTTGTCAAACTGAGTCTTAGTTACTAAGCCAACTATAAACTTTTATTCTTCTATTAGATTAGTCAGGTTGGACTTGATCACACAGATTTTATCATTTTCTTTGTTGATCCTAAACCTTCTAAAATGGTAATCTTGTATTATATCTCATGTCGAATAAACTTTACTTAAAATACACCAAATGCATTATGTGATGCACCTTCACATTCAGATATTTTCTCAAATTAATTCCATATTATACAAAATAAACCCTCAAAACATCGAATGCCCAGTCGTTAGCCAAACTCTAGGATTTAAACAATTCAATAAAATGGATTCTAGGTATATAAAGTATTTGATAGCTTTCACATTTCCAAGAATTTCACTGTCAATCGAACTACACAAAATCACATGCATGGTATAGAAAGGTTTTTTTTTCGAGTAATTTTTATAAACATTGATAATATATACACTATCACCGTTAGATTCATGATAAGTGTACAAAAGTTAAATTTCAAATTTAAATTTTATATAATTGTCATTCATTCAATACTGATAGTATATATACACTGTGACAGGATAAGGAAGATTATCACTGTAATTATGCTTTTGCCTTTACCATGGGATGGCCGACACAAGTTTACACGCAAATCTTGGATGGTGCCTACTCCTTTTGACGTCTGATGAGAAGAAATTGCGCCAAATCAAACCCCATCTCCATTTGTCTATTTAAGAAGCTTCCATAGTTACCATCAGGCGCCACGCGGTATCAGAAGACTTCATTTTACACGTGTTGCTGTTTCTCATGTGATGCTTGAAAAAAATGCACTAACAAAAAAATCTCTTCATTTAAAAATAAGTGTGTTTTCCCATTTAAATTCACTTTTCAAAAACTAACAAATGAAACACCCCAAAAAATATTAGGAAGTTCATTATGCTATGCCGTATAATAATTATCTCCACATAATGCACCACTACCAATGATGCCCTTTAATTTGACCTTCCAAAAAAAAAAAAAAAAACTTTGAACAGGTAGCTTTTTTTGGGTTAATTTGAACAGTTTTCTAAATTTATTTAATCTCACTTATTAAGAACTAACATATGAGATATTCTAAAAGGATATTAGCAAATAATTATAATCATTTGATGAATCTACACGGCACATCACTCTTGGTTGATGAATGGCCTTGTTTGGATTGCGGTTTTCCGCCGAAAAATTGTGTTGTTTTCCGTGATCACATTTCCCTATTATCTTTTTCCCTCACATACATCAAATCGCTACAGTAATTTTTCCATGAAAAATGACGGAAAATGCAATCCATGAAAAATTTCCACGGTATTCATTGCAAAGATCCAAATGCTAACGTAACAAGATAACAAAACTTTCAGATCATTTCGATATTAATTACAAGCAAATAGTTGGATAATAGATATATTACTCCATCTAGATTCGAATCAAGGGAAAAAGGATATTAGCTTGATATGATTTTTTTCAGACTAAGCCAATAGGATAGTATTCATTATTCAAGCGTTTCAAACTATTAGATTGAAAGTTACATCTGATGTAAAGTAAGATAACGTGTGTCGTAGATTACATCCATCATTTCAACCAATTTCTCAGCACCACAACAAAAGTCATTACTCGCAATCGTTGTTCAACAAAAATGGCACTGTTTTGGACTTGATCCTTTTTTTTTTCCTTTTCTTTTCACACTCATAGTAGTTTTTTTTTTTTTTTTTTGGGAGAGGGGGGGGGGGGGTTGTAGTTTAGGAGTGGTAGTTGTTGTAGAATGTTAAATCAAAAAATTATACTATTGGTTTATGAAAAAGAGGACTAAGTTGCGGTAAAATATACTGCTATAATAATGGAAGGATTAAAACTTTTTTAAGGTTTGTAGTAGTTGAACTGATAACAGCGTTGTTTTACTTAAATCATAGATGACGTGAATACAACAAATGCAAAACGTATACCAATCAAAAGGAAAGAGCCAAGTAAATACACTTCACAACTACGATCACTCAGACATGAATATCTTTTTAATTGCTTATTGTCAACTAATCGTGAAAAGGATTGGCTGGTCAATGATAACCATTTATACTTCAGCATATGATATGCTTCACAAAAATTCTTACCATATAGAGGGGTTAAATCATTGACAAAAATATAAGACAATCACACACACAAAAACAAATTTATATGGTATAAATGAATTAAGAGATTTCAAATGTGTTACACACACACACATACACGAAGATGCACGCCTTGCATTTGCTCCAAAAAGGAAAAAACGTGTTACATTGACATGTCATGTCATAATTCTTTTTTTTAAAAAGTGAGAATCAAATAGTATCTTTTCAAAGTTTTCATGTGTATTTAGTCTACTAGGAGGGGAATCACCGCGCGTTGCGCGGTGGAGGAATGTATTATGCCCAGTAATGCCCACTTTAATCGTAATTTACTGGCGGTAATATAACAAGAGTTACAAAATATTCAAAAGCCAATAAATTGTATGTTTTATTTGTTAAGATTGATGAGTCTGCAATATGTGACTACTTTGGTAATGCATAATAGTAAAAATAGGCGAAGGATTTTTTTTTATGTTGTCATTACTGTTGCTTAAATAATTTATTTTTTCACAGGAAGAAGACATGGGGTATAATTGTTTTTAAAAAAAATGAGGCATAAGAATATATATATTTTTTATATTGTCATTGACCGATTAACGAAAGTAAATCTTGTAGTTGATGGGAAATGGCAAATTGTTTTTATTTAATTAATGATAAGCAGAGTACATCATATATTGAAGTTGGATTCCTAGACATCCGAATAAATATTAAATGTGTGATACCATGGGAAAATTTTTTCAACACCGGTATCATCAAAGATTAAAATCGTGAAGACAGTTTCTGATTCCGGAATAAACACAAGGACTTCATTATGTTGCAGTTGGTGTTCACGAACGAAAGTTCTCCAATTACGTTGAAGGCGGCAATGCTTGACACCAATCTGAGTGGTTCTATATCCAGTTTTGATAAGCAACGTGGGAGTTCTCTCGTGATTTACGAAATGATCAACAAAGCGCGGGATTTGCTGGTAGTAATTGATTTAAATTAGAATGTATGCAGAAAGAGAAGAAGGTTTTTTGAAAAGAGATTAAAAGAATGAAGATATGGGCGGTTTTTTTTTACCAAGCTGTCCGGAGTTGCTGAATGGAAATTTTGGTAAAAGCACACAGAAGCTGATAAATTCTGATAGAGATTCGGTTGCATTAAGGAAGCTACATGCTGTTGCCTACCGCCTGAATAGTTATTCACAATAATTACGAAGCATGAACCGAATTAGAAGTAATATATTGTATATATTAGAATATATGATAGGTAGTATGGTGTTTGAACCTTGTAAAGGAGAAAAGCTTGTCTGCAAAAGATTTGGCAGGGGAGCTGTCCAGCGCATGTAAGCCTGGGTCTGTAGTTCAGAAAAATGAATAATGTCAAATATTAGACTCCCAATATGGCGAAGTAATAGCATGTCATGTCTTTTAATGCTATTGTGTTCGCAGAAAGCATCCCAGCCATCTCCAAATGAATGGTCAGTGACCATTATAGGCCATTGTTGCAGTCCAATTCTGAGACTAATTGTGCTGGATCGATGTTGAGCAAGTAATAATTCGAATTGAGAAGGAAATATCTGGATAACAAGAAGAATATAAATAACGTTGATAAAGTCTGCTGTAAACATTTAAATTAGATCATTTAGATGTGCATAAAGAAAGGTTGAACCTGTCCTCTATGGATGCATTTGAGAAGAAAACAACAAGCTGTTAAATTGTTATTAGCGAGATGAAGGTCTGGTGCTGTTGTGCAGCTTGTTTCTGACATTGAACTAATAGAAGAAAGGTTCAAGAAGTGGAGAAAAAGAAGGCATCAATTGAAGAAAGTATGCGAATGCAAGGCAGCTTCAGTTTATGAAGATTTAAAAGCACAGACAAACACCTTTGCTGGTGTTTTTAATGCCGAGCGCAGACCTGTTTTCCATCATAAGTGAAGAAATTTATTGATTGCAGTAGAGGATGGTAAAGAACAATTAATAAAAAAGACCATTCAATGGTATTTATTAGGCAGGGGACCATTCAACACATGAAAAGACCATTCAGCATGAAAAGGCCACAATATATAGTTAACATCCACCTCGGCTTGCACTGTTTAATTGGTTGAAGGGAACTCATAAATAGACATATGTTTGTCATGTCTGTCATATATGCAGTCAAGGAATCAATACACATAGGAGCAATAGGACTTGCATGTATAACGTGTATGTAGCCAAGAAGCTGGCAGGTGCAATAACAAAGGAACTGTATATACATAACTGGAGGCTTAAAGAATCGATGGAATATTTGCATAAAAAAAGGGAAAAGGAATAGAAAAGCACTTCAAATTATATAAATCTTAAAGTTGACAGGATGCACAAAGTAAGTTTCTTGCAAGGAATCCAAAGATTTCTGCAAAAATCTCCCCGCTATTCAGGATTGAAGATTGCAGTTCATCTTTGGACGGCTGGCACGAACACTGATACAAAAGCAATCATCAATGTTAAATGATGATGCAAAAGTTGTTTAATAGATTACCATTTACAGAAGACAAAAGGTTTATAGTTATATCTGTTTTGCATATAGAAGTGCAGATGAAATGGGCAAAAAATATCCAATTTCCAGCAGCCAAAAGGGGATAAAGGTGTTTCAGCCTAATTTTGTCCTTTTGCTGCAATTGTCAGTAGCAGTTGCAAAGTCATCAATGGCAGTAGTTTCTGCTTCATCAAACTTATCAGCAAGGCGGAGGCGAGTCTTTGAACCAGAGCTACTCTCCCCTACAAGAATAAAGATTGGCTAAATATGCTGGTAAGATATGAAGCTATTTGATAAAATTTTAGCTATGGTGGCCAACCTGGAGTCAGCAGCTGAGCAGTCTGAACTCTGTGTTCAGCTGAGATAGGCAAAGCATCTGGTTGGCCAATTAACTGAGCAGAATCAATCTCTTGTCCAAGTTCAGAATAATGCAAAACGGTATAACGCTGCCTAGCATCCGCTAATTGAGCTTGGACTGGTTTAATATGAAGCAGAAATGTCTTTGTTTTCAGGCTACTGTGAACAAACTCAAGAGGAAGTTCGCGATTCTACAGGCAACGCAAAAAAAGAATGAGAATTGGGAATAGAATGCTGGTTTCATTAACAATGATAGGAATTTAAAATTACCTGGTTAAAATGATCCATTGCTTCAAGTGCGGTGAATGTGAGAAGTTTCTCTGCCAGGTCTCCAAAGATGGAGGCTGGTATAACTCCACTGCCATCACTTAAATCAATGTCGAACCGGCATCTGAAAAGTAAACATATAGTGCATTAGGTAACCGATTTAAGCATGGCGTAATCATGTACAATTTACAAGTAATTTTAATGCTGATGATTTAATAATATAGCACCTGGGCACAGCAGGGCTCTTTTCTTTGCATGAATTGCAGGTAAACTCAATGCCATAGTCTGCTGCAGTAGCACGGTTACATTTTCCACAGCTCATATACCAATATTTCTGAAAAATGTCTTCAAAAGAGATATTTGCCTTGACCAGTGCAGTCTAAAAGGTAACGAGGAATGAGATCAAAAGCTAAATATGCATGAGGAATTTTAAGAAAAGTGGATAAATAGCAAGAGAGTCTCAGCACCTTCTGCGACAGAGAAACATTACAAATTAAAGTAGTCTTCTGGTCAGCTTTCAGAAAGAGCTCAGGATTGTATTTAATGTAAGCCTTTGTTTCAATGAGCTGCGCAATTAACTTAGTATTTCTCATTGTCCTACAGAAAGAACGATGAAATAAGAGAATAAGGAAAACGAAATGAGAACAGGGTATATTGTATGTTTATGAAAGAAGCAAAGGAAAAGGCACTGAACCAATTTTTCAACTCCCTTGCTTCCTGTATGGGCGGGTCAACAAGGACTGCAGAATCGAACCAGGTAGACAGCGAAACTCCTAGAAGATAAATAGACAGCAAAAGATTTCAGGGATGATTTGCAAGCATTTTAATAAGTAAATAAATGTTATCACACAGAAGGGCAGCATTTCACCGAACCATTATAGTTGTTAACTTTCAATCTTCGGCCGATAACAACAGGATAGGTCTGAATGTTATTCAATAAAATCTGTCCTTCATTGTTCAAGAAGTTATCCCACAAAGATAGCATCACTGTTTGAGACCTAGTATTGACATTGATACATAAGTCAGCATTCAAAGAAACAAAGAGGATGACAAAAATAGCAAGCTAGATCTAGTAAAAAGGAGTGATAGGATTATAAAAAGATGACGCTTACTCTTCATTAAGGAGGACAAATTTTTGAACACATGACTGTTTGGTGCTCTTACTTATCGTTTTCTTGTCCAACGAACTAATTACAACTCCGAGAACATCTATGAGACATCAAAGGCACCTCAGAAAAGTAAGGATAAGTTTGATTAGGCCGAACTTGCACTTCAAAGGTAGCTAAAACTTACCCACAGATTTGCTTTTGTCATCCATATATTGAGCTAAATCTGCAAACTCTGTGAAGGAAAATTTAACAGGCATGATGTCCTCTTCTCTGCTAACTTCTTCAATAACAGTCCTAGCAGTTATCACCCATTGCATAGTCAAGCCAGATGTCTGAAATTTTTCTGGAATATTTCTGACATCAGCATTTGAGATCCTGTACTTTTTGTAAACTTGAAGAATAGGGCTCATCTTCGGAATGTCAGCATTGAAAATGATGCCTTCTACTCTAGAACCCTGTTAAGAAGATTAATTGAAAGAGTTCATTAAAGTGAGTGCAAGATCGAAGAAGTGCTATGTCTGGAAAAGGTGTTCTAAAACAATACCTCCGAGTCATAGAAGATCATTTTTTGTTTCTTGGTTGGTGTCCCCATTGAATCAGTAACTTGTTGCTTTTCTTGAATAGTTACAAGACAACACCAATTTTTCATGTTAGGAGTGATATTTCTGATTGGTAGTACGTCAGCCATTCTGCCAAAAAAAAAAAAAGAAGGCAAAAGATTTGTAATCTGGAAAGTTGGATATGGATGAAATCGCATGAACAAGTAAGCTAAGGGATGGGGTTATCTAGATATACCTGAATGTAAGATAGATATACAGTTAACTGAACTGGAAAACTTCATTGAATACAACATTTCTAGTTTTGCAGTCTATTTTTGTACCCTCAAAGGTCCCCGGAACAATGAGAATTTTGAGTGCAGATGAGGTTCTGGCTCTGGACAGAGCTACATAGAGTTGACCATGAGAAAAAACAGGTTCACGTAAATAAATGCCAACATAGTCGAGAGTTTGTCCTTGGGACTTGTTGATGGTCAATGCAAAGCAAAGGCGGACTGGAAACTGTGTTCTTACGAAGGCAACGCCATTCCTCTCATTATCAGGAGTTTGTAGAAGCATTTTTGGAATCAGGATAATCTTGCCTTGATGCTGGCCAAAAACAATCTCAGCAGAAATAGTGTGATGCCCAAGCTCTCTACATATGAGTCTAGTACCATTACAGAGGCCTTCTAGAGGATTAAGATTCCTCATCAATATAATTGGACAGTTTTCCTTTAGCATTAACTTGTGAGGAGGAAGGCCTTTTGGATTTTGAGAGTTAAGAAAATCCTCATAATCACCCTGGTGACGCTGGTCAACAGTTCTGTCCGTGCTAGTGTAGGTATAGAGCTTTCCAGGGAACCTCCTAATCAGGATATCATTTAGCTCATCAACTGAACTGTTTTTAGGAGTAAGAATACACCTACAGATCATACTATAAGGATCCCGAGAATAGAGAGTTAAATCTGGGAAAACATAACTTATTAACCTGTTAATAGAAGAACTAAGTTAGAAACTATAAAGGTATAAGGTAGGCAGCTAAGATAGCTTAAAAGTGTATTATCTAACCTGTTTGTACTTAGGAGTCCAAACGAAATGCTGAGGGAAATCTCTATAGAAGCATTTAAGATTTTCAGCGACTGCATTTGTTGCATTCATTTTGAAAAACTCAGTTAACATAGTTTTCAAAAAATCAGCCTTGGCTAATAACAGCAAGAGATCTGAGTTTTTATCAAAGGAAACGAACTGCTGATTCGGAAGATGAACTTGGAGTGTATAAACAGATGGAGTCATCTCATTTAGATGGAATTCATAGATACGCCAAAAAGCTTCGGGAGCCGAAATATATCTGCCCTTTTGAAACTCATTAATTTCATCAATATCAGGAGGACCGCCATCAGTCACAATCTTAAAGGAGGCCTGATCATGACCTTTAAACACATACTTGTACAAGTATTTCACCAGTTTTATAGTAGAACAGATCTCGACGTTTATATGGCAATCAAACAAAGCAAGGAGGTATGGGTTGTAAGGGACAACCCACCTATTATCAAGAGTAAACCTTCGGACCCTTATTTTTCTGCCATCGTCCCTTCTTCTATAATGTGGATAACCATCTTCAGCATGAATTGTATGCGGACAGAAATCTTTAGGATAGTGGCTTTTGCAGGTACCGTCTCTCATACAAGGACAAGTTTTATCCATAGTTCCACAGGGGCCGTGGATCATATGTTTGACAACAAGATTGTATAAGTGAGGGTAGCGAGCACGATCGGGCAACTCCGCACACACCACCCTATCATATGATTCTGGATTAAGCAGCTTGGACTGAGGTTTTAAGATCAGGAGTAAATGAGCATGAGGAAATCCGCGCTTTTGAAACTCAATAACATGGACACATGCTGCGACCTCACCAAAAATCTGTTTATTCAAAATTTCAGATTTGAGCATCTCAAATTTAGCTCTAAAAACCCTGGCTAGAAGATCTGGTCTATCCTGTGGCTTTTCATGATACTTTAGATTGTCCTGAATTTCTTTCCATGCTGGATTGCAGGTCATGGTAAGGAAAAGATCAGGTTTACCATATTTCTGAACGAGCGCCATTGCATCAAGATACCGGCGTCTCATGTCTCTCGGACCACCTATAAAAGAGGATGGGAGAACAATCTTCCGACCGACTTTAGACCCCTCGGACTGCCCTATAGAAACACTGTCCAAGACACCTTGGAGGATCTCCGATCTTATCACATTTTGTTGATGCCTATGGAAGTCCAACCTTGAAGTCTCTATCTTCACATAAGAATCAACAGAAAATTGTTGTAGAAGCCTAAGGCAGTGCAATAACATTGATTCATCATCATCTCTTATTTGAAATCTGTAGCAATAATACTCTCTAGCTGACACCGTGTCTCCCTCGCGCTTCCCTCGATCAACAGCTATATAAGACAAAAATATTTTCTCGATGAAGAAGATGCTATAAGGTGAATATTTAATAGCGTAGATTCAGTAAGTGATTTACTTGCCTCTGCGCTCTAAGTCTATTAAGTGTGAAGGGTCGCTAACAGAAGAAGGGTCAACATTAGAATCGCCTTCACAGCAGTCCACATTTCTTTTCCTCTTATATAGTCTCTTAATACCATGGTGCCATCCACATTCACCTCGAGGAAAAAGAATAGGATACTGTAGAGGGTCATAACAGCCATAGTAATGATTAATTCTATGGCTGGTATGCGAGTGAGTGTAAACCTGAATATGAGCACTCCTGTCTACAGTTTCATTTTCATCTTCAGTCCATATAGCAGCAACTTGCGAGGTAGATGGCAGGTTATAGACGCGCTGGTCTAAACCAGGGTAACAGTTAAGAACGATCCTATAGCTATCAAGGTTTGGTATATCCCTGAGACTTTTAAAGAATTTGGCGTAAGGATTGTTCAAAAGTATGCGCATAAGCAATTTTAAAGTGCCTTCGCGCAACTTTTCAGAGTTTCCAGTTCTCTTTGCTAATTCCTCATCAGTGTCAAAGAAGTAGAATTGAATTCCAGATGGTTTGTCGGTTGACTGCGTCAAACCGTTGAGGAAGTGATAGACTTGGCCTTGAATACGAAAAGTATAAACACCTTTCGTATTTTTGGTCAATTCTGGGTCATATCTTGCAGCAAAGGACGTAAATCCCAGGTTATTATTGTAGGTTCGAACATTGTTTCTAAAGTGAGTGCTTTCTTCATCATTTCCAATAAACAAGCGCTTCAGATCATAAGGCATTGCTGGAATAACTAAAGAGATCTCTCCGCCAGAACAACAAAAGCTAGGAGGTTCCAAATAGAACCTTTTAGCTCCACAGTGTTCACAATTAGGAACATTTGGAAGGGTAGTGGCTTCATGAGGGATCTCATCAAGCTGGAAAAGACCCTGTTGACGACCTCTGCGAGGTCTAGCTGCATTTAATTCCAAACTATAGGTGAGAACGGAACTTTATTAATCCAATTAATAACATAAGCTGGCGAGATATACAAAGTGAAGAAGAATTAAAAAGCCAACCGGGAGCCTGCTTCCTGACACGTCCATGAGAACCATGATTTTGACCAGAAGGCTGATCTTTAGATAGAAGGGCAGAAGAACTACGATGGTGACCCTTTTTCCCTTGAACACGGGTTTTTTTGGCAGACTTGTTAGACGTTCTAGCTCGAACAGAAGGGATTTCTGTAACTATACAAAGAAATAAGCTGAATAAAAAAATGCAGAAGCATTTGACCGCGGACAGTCAGCAAAGCGAGGAAACTATGAAAGGCCCATCCAAATAGAACTGACAAATACAATATTTTTGTAGAGGATATAAGCGGACAGGGCAGCCGTAGAAGTATCGACAATCACACGGAAAAAGGCAATGGAATATATACCTTGAGAAGTAGAAGCTGGTGCAGAAGAGTGTTTCTCAGAGATAGGTGTTTCATTTTGCAGATATAATTCTCTATGGACATCATTTAAAGCAGACTGATTTCTTTCAAAGTCATTGTAAGAATCAGGCAAAGAAGAGAACTTAACAATATTTTCAAAAAGCTCATTATCAGGTAAGACTTGTATGTCAGTGCAAAAGCGGTGCCTGGCTCCGGCATACAGAAGAGAAAAGCTGCTTGTTTGGTGAGGTAACACAAGAGGTTCAGAGTAAGCAGCTTTTTTTCCAGAACTCTGTCACTCACGAAGAGGGGAAGAAAGTTTATCAGAATTCATGGAAAATCCAGTAAAAGGACAATACTGAACTACATTTTCAAAAAGAGTGTTCATAGGCAAGAGCTCTTTGTCACAGTAAGGAGTTTTCAGAGAATCTGTTAGGTCATCAATAACTGATACAGAGGCAGAGCGCCTATTCTTTTTGTTAAATAGATGAAGTTCAGGCGTAGTAGTAAGAGAATGAGAGCCTAAGATTTTCCTTTTCCCATGGAGGGGTGTAGGTGGACAGCTCCTAAGATTAGGCGTACCAGCGAGCGGATGTTCTGCAGGGCGGAAAATAAGCTTTATTTTTTTACTCGTACAGAACAACAACACGGAAGGGTCAATCCGTGGAGAAGAGAGCAAAGACGATCTCTAAAGGAGGAAATGGACATGAAGAAAAGGTCAGGAATTGGTAACACTAACAGTACCTCCTAGTATACCCGTTGCTGGTGAAGAATGCATTTCCCTAGTAGGGGAAGTAGAATGACCATGGAGACAACCGGAAGCAGATTCATGAGATGACATGTACTGTAACGCTTCAGCAATAACATCGGTGCTATCATGGCCGTTCTTAAAACCCCCTGTTTCTAACATTTGGCCATGCATAAGAGGTTGGTTTCCACTATCGCATGGGACAGCAAGTGTTTCAGGGAAAGAAACACCTGTTTCCACATAACCAAGTGGAACCTTGCGAATACGCGAGGGAAAACTCTTTTCTTTCTTCTTGGCGGCCCTAGCTTCTCTTCGACGACGTAGAAGGTCATTTTTCTCTATGTCTGGCATTTCTGCATACCTTTTGCGGCGAGTAGAACTTCTACCCATTCACTTTAATTGTCTAGAGCGTACAATAGCAAAGGGCTTGTAAAATACCAAGCTATAGTTATTGAGCAAGTAATGAGCAGAAAGATACAAAATTTAATAGCAACAAAAATCAGAAAAAATGAAATAGATGCATAAAGTAAGTAACCAAGGGCAGCTGAGTATGCAATGCAAGGATGCATGTAAGTTTTATTCATTAAATGTAATAGTACAAGAACAGGAGATGAATAACTCCTTGTTAGGCTAAATAGTCATTCAAAAGTCCTGGGAAGAAGTAACTAAGTCCCGGCAATTCAGAAGTTAAAGAAGCGAGATGCAAACAAGGTGCAACCAACGGCATAGTAGAGAATACAAGAAATGGGGATGGAATTTAAAGTGCAAGATATAAAAGAAAGAGGGAACAGGGGAGAAGCAGAAGCACCAACCTGTCTGGCTACAGAAACTGGACAGGGCAGAAGCAAAGAAGAGCAACGACACCACAATAAAATCGAGCAGACAAGAGCTAAAAAAGAGAAGAAAGAGAACAAGAGAAAATAACTCGCATTAATAGGATGGAGAGTAATTAAAGAACTTAATGGGTTAAATAACAAGGTAATAAGCTATTTTTTCGTGGGAAAACGTCAACAATGGTAGAGAGAATAAGTAATATGAGTTTGGAGCAAGACACTTACCAGAAACACAGCAGCAAGATGAGCTCTACAAGATGAAACAAACGCAGGAAATTAAACAGGTGCGCGAGAAAAGAAAGAATCGGGTGAAGGAGAAAAAATAGCAAGGGAATAAGCTTTTAATTTTTGGAAAGAAAAACACAACAAATGCCGAGGGAATAAGCAAAATGAGCTTGGAGGAAGAAACTTACCAGCAACACAGCAGCAAGAGGAGCTCTGTAAGATGAAACAAATGCAGGAAATTAAACCAATGCGTGAGAAAAGAAAGGAGCGGATGAATGAGGGAAAATAACAAGGTAATAAGCTGAGTATTTTTTGGGAAAAAAACACAGCAAATGGGGTTGGAGCTAGACACTCACCAGCAACACACCAGCAACGGCAGCTTTGCAAGCTAAAACAATTTGAGAAAATTAGCAACGAGAAAGTCTAGAAAAAGCGAGAGCAAGAGAAGAAGCAAGCTGATGGGCCACCTTTTAAGTATCACCTTTTAACACTGATAAACTACTAAGATGGAAAGTGTGCTTGTGTATGTGTGAGAGAGAATGCGTTTTGTGCAATACTCCATGTTTGAGCAAAGAAAGATGTAGTTCTTGTGTTTGTACAAGAAAGATTATGTTTTAAGTGTGCGTTAGCGAAAAATATGTATTTCTGTGCAGGAGAGGGAGAGGGAGAGAGAGAGAAATAGCGAAAGAGAGAGAGAGAGAGAAGTGTATGTTTGAAACTGTGTGTGTATATGTATGTAAGGTGTGTACATGAAAGTGTAAGTTTATAAAAATTAAACAAATGAAGTGATAAAACTTTAACTTTAAATTTTGTACACAAGCTAAGTGGCCCTCAATGTACTCAGAGATAGGAGAATTCTGTTACCAAACAAACTTAATAGCATAAGCACTTAATTCGTCAAGTACTTAATGGGGTTATCAAACACCCAAGTTTACGAGGTACCTGATGGACTGGGAAATCGATGAGATGCAAATAATTAATGCAGTGCAGTTTCCTGACTTCGTAATTTATTCTACCAATCATAAAACATGCTCTTTTCTCAGTCAAAAGAGAGAACAAAAACATTGTGAGTGCAAATGTGAAGTTGGAGTTGGCACTCTTGTAGGGGTATAAGTGCTGTTCTGAGGTACCTAATGGACTGGGAAATTGATGAGATGCAAATAATTAATGCAGTGCAGTTTCCTGACTTCGTAATTGATTCTACCAATCATAAAACATGTTCTTTTCTCAGGCAAAAGAGAGAACAAAAACATTGTGAGTGCAAATGCGAAGCTGGAGTTGGCACTCTTGTAGGGGTATAAGTGCTGTTCTGAGGGAGCAGTCAGAAAGAGAAGTTTCTAGTGAAGACCGCAAGTATATAATGAGGAAACAAAATCAAGGGGCATTCCTTAGAAGCAGAGCTGCAAGATGTCTAACCTAAATACCGTTATACATAAAAAGGGGCACATGAATCTGAACAAGAGGAGGAAAATATAGGTAAACTATCCCATCTCTAACACTGCAACTCAAAGCCCTTTATCTCCATCCTATCATTCTTTAATTGTCCGACTCCCAACATCCATTACTGAATCTACATGCCCATCCTGGTCAGGAACCTTGTACCCATTGCCTCAGAAAAAACTGTTATAGGTCATTGATTGGTGTATACAGCAACCCTCTTTGATTTTGTACCATAACTATTGATATAGAAAAGTTACCCAAATCAGTTAGAATGAGATTTCCTTCCAAGCCCGTCGAAAAGTACATCAGAAACAGTAGTTGTCCAATGCAAGTTGTGCCAGGAGTATCTTAGTTTCAATAAACTGGATTGGTTCATTAAACAATCATTAAACAGGTGAGTGAGAAAAGAAAGAAGCGGGTGAAGGAGGAAAAATAGCAAGGGAATAAGCTTTTAATTTATGGAAAGAAAAACACAACAAATGCGGAGGGAATAAGTAAAATGAGGTTGGAGGAAGAAATTTACCAGCAACACAGCAGCAAGAGGAGCTCTGCAAGACGAAACAAATGCAGGAAATTAAACCAATGCGCGAGAAAAGAAAGGAGCGGATGAATGAAGAAAAATAACAAGGTAATAAGCTGAGTATTTTTGGGGAAAAAAACACAGCAAATGGGGTCCGAGCTAGACACTCACCAGCAACACACCAGCAACAGCAGCTTTGCAAGCTAAAACAAATTGAGAAGATTAGCAGCGAGAAAGTCTAGAAAAAGGGAGAGCAAGAGAAGAAGCAAGTTGATGGGGCACCTTTTTTGCGTCGACCGAAGGAACAACTGAAAAGGATTAGAAGAAAGGACACAGCAGCTGCACATCGGCCACCGATCATGATGGTAAGCCGCCGAGGTCCTGCTAGGGCAAGGCAGGCAACGCTAAAAATCACTGTGCAAAGGTAAAGCACCGGATTTTCCCTGAAGAGAGCAAGGTGAAAGGCGGTTGTTGACAGGACTCCACAGTGACGGCATAGCTTTTTTACAAACATTACCCTGATTAAGAAATAGAAAAAGAGGAACCGCAATTAGAGAGAGAGAGCGGATTGAAATTCAAAGGTGGGTAATATTGTAAAATAGACGCCCTAATTTGTCAATCAAATACAACTGTCCACCAAATGAAAGTAATCGGAAGTGATAGCCGAGGCAGAAAATAGATTCTAAAATCGATGCAAGCAACGGGCAAGTGCAACTTTTCAGGCAAATATACGGAAGAAGTTTTTTTGTCAGGAAAAGATTAATAAAGAGGTAAAAAGGCAGGACAACCAATTAAGTAACCATTAACAATGACAAATAAAATGACAAGGAAAAACCAACAAGTAAACATAATTTTATTGGACAATAGAATAAATGAAACGAAAATTAACCAACTGCTAACAATTAACAGCGATAAATTAGTAGGTAAATATGGGCGCTAGCAAAAGGAAAAAGGACCTATTTTGTTAACCCAACATACTGGCACTAATTAGGCAATAACTAATTGCTAATAATCAATTGTAAAAATCGATAATCATTTTGTTTTAGGAGAAAGGTTTTTTTTTCCAACAACAGCAACAAATCGCTAATTAAAGACTATCTATTTGATGGCAAAAACGAAAGGCATTATTAAGTAGCTATTAACAATTAACTGAAAAGTATTGGTAAATAGATGCATTTTCGCGAAAGAGAAAAAGAGCAATTTTGTTGCTTACATCAGCAAGGGAAAAAACGGAATTTTAAAAATGGCAATTAAACGGAACATTTTTTCAATACGTTTTACTGCAAGAGATCACCAATTAAATATGATCTTTTCACCATTATTAAATAAACACGAACAATAAATTACATAAGGAGATTTTAAAAACAATTTTTTTTAATATAATTCGCTGGATGCCAAAAAAAAAGACCCAAATAACCAATGAACAATTAATTGTAGAAGAAAAAGGTGTTTTTTCCGATAATAAAAATTTTAAAAATACTGCACTAACATCTAACAAAGCAAAAAAAAAACAAAACAATTCACCCGAGTATAGCCAAAAAAATAAATCTGTAGGGGAAGAAAAAAAAAGGACAAATTTGATCACAATTGACCAATCAAACCTGGCCACATCACTATTTTTTATAAACAATTGGAAGGACTACCACCAATTAACCAATCAGAGGAGGACAACTCATCAAATTGGAATCAATTGGAGGACTACCACCAATCAACCAATGGGAGAGCGCCACGTCAGCAATTGGGTTCAATTGGAGGCCATTGCATTCACACATTGAACTATATATGTTTGCTTACATCAGCAAGGGAAAAAACGGAATTTTAAAAATGGCAATTAAACGGAACATTTTTTCAATACGTTTTACTGCAAGAGATCACCAATTAAATATGATCTTTTCACCATTATTAAATAAACACGAACAATAAATTACATAAGGAGATTTTAAAAACAATTTTTTTTAATATAATTCGCTGGATGCCAAAAAAAAAGACCCAAATAACCAATGAACAATTAATTGTAGAAGAAAAAGGTGTTTTTTCCGATAATAAAAATTTTAAAAATACTGCACTAACATCTAACAAAGCAAAAAAAAAAACAAAACAATTCACCCGAGTATAGCCAAAAAAATAAATCTGTAGGGGAAGAAAAAAAAAGGACAAATTTGATCACAATTGACCAATCAAACCTGGCCACATCACTATTTTTTATAAACAATTGGAAGGACTACCACCAATTAACCAATCAGAGGAGGACAACTCATCAAATTGGAATCAATTGGAGGACTACCACCAATCAACCAATGGGAGAGCGCCACGTCAGCAATTGGGTTCAATTGGAGGCCATTGCATTCACACATTGAACTATATATGTTAATTAGATGTTACAAAACTAAGTAATTTAATCCAATTTACACATTAAGAAGTTAAAATGCTATCATACTAGTTTCTTTGCATCTATCTTCCTTACCCCAAAAACTCAAATTCGATCTTCATTAAAAATAATATCTAGAGTAGGATTAATGCATTATTTTTTTCAAAAAAAAAAAATGAAAAATGAAAGCAAAAATCATGCATTGAAGTTGCAAGAGGACCAAGTCATGTCTAGCCTAATAGAGACAACCACGAGGCTAAGTTGGGGCTTGGGCTGGACATTGCAAACCCATATCATGGGCTGGTTGTGAATTAGCAAAGTACATGAGACTAACTATTCATTCATATTGCAACACTAGATTACTCTGATTTACTAAAGTTCTTAGTACCATTTATCTACTTACTGACGCCTTTATACAACATTGAAAGCAGATAATATAACAAGTAACTGGCAAATTTAGTATAATAGTTAGATAGTACATATTCTACACACACATTGAGAGCCAATCAAAAATAGAATATTAGTCACCGAGAGAGCTAAGAAAGGGGAGAATTACATTTGTGCAGGATAAACTTCTGTGATGAACACTAGTTCTCCTTCGTCCTGACATTGCCAACAAATCCCCCTCACAATGATTCACTCAGTTCTGCCCTGATGGAGGTGCTAGGTAAGTCAAGTTAGCCATTTCATCAGGTTCATTACAAAAAAAAGGCTTCAAAATCTAGAGAGTCCATTTCAAACATTGACGACTCGGGATAGGGAAATAATCCCTGAATCCCATCTGAAAGTAGAGGATCTAGAGTCGGCCGGCTAGCAGTTGGAGAACCATAGACTCCAAAATCAGGGTGAACTGAAAATGGTGATGTTTCAAAATTGATCGTCTGTGGTCTCTCAGGAGTTCCAATAACTTCACTGATGATAGGTCCTTCCAAATTGGACATGTCACGATGGAAAATAAATAGTGCATTAAAATTTTCTAAATCAGCAGGTGTAATCGTATCTTCAATAACTATTTTCCCGTAAGTCGGCATATGCTGGTGATGCGAATGAGCAAGAGGCCCATGGTGTTCAAGTAGACCCCGTGAAGATCCTTTAAGACCCAGTGACACAAGCACGAGCTAAGAGATTCAAGGAGTCGCTTCAAGTCTTAGTTCATACCGTCTAAACCCAAGAGAAACCGCCCATTGAAGGAATCAACATGGAAGATCCTTGCAAGACTACCAAGATATTGCTTACAATTGAAGGTGCAAGTGATCAAGCCTCAAAGGGAGGATTGGGCCTCGATTAAGTAGCTCTTGTTAAGCTTGGCTTCGGCCATGTGGGCCTCAAGTCCAATAGGACTTTAGTTAGTCATTAAGTTAATTAATTAGTATATTAGCTTTTGGCCAAGAGAAACCCAATGGGCTGACTAAATTTTCTTAATATTTCTCAAGTTCTATTAGGGTTAGACAAGGCTATAAATAGCCCCAAGTCATTGTTTACATTGGAGTTTTTGCGATATTATTAATAAAATTTCAGAATTTCGTCCATTAATTGTGGCAAATTCCCTTAGCTTGTGAAAGCTAAGTTGAACATCCTAGAGTGGTTCCTAGGTTGTTTATTGACTTATCAATCAGGTACACACACTTGATTGTGGTGTCCTCTACCGTTGAATCCGTTCTTGAGTGGTCCAAGTTTGGGTTCGATTCCGTCAAATCGTCAACGTGCCCTCTAAGATCCTAAGTAGCTTCTGCTTCTCATATCAGCTGGTTTGCATTCATAAGGGTGCACAAACTAACACCTACAGATTTAGAAATTTGTTGACTGCTTGGCTTTTTGGGAGTTGGAGTATCAGCTACAGAACCAAGCAGAGACTCGAGCAAATCAATTCCTGCACTAATATCCTTGGTGCTCAGCACATGGGAAAACATATTCCACTGGCTATCAATCACAGAATCATGCAGATAACCACTACCAACTCTATTATTCATTGACTGGTATAACCCAATGTCTATGATAGAATCACCAGAAACTCCACCAATAAGCTGAGTGGTCTGAACTTGTGAGTTACGATCTTCCTATTGTCCAAAATTGTTACATTATGGATGCTCGACTTTGTCCTCTTATCAACAATTACCATTCATTTAAAGTACTTTTGTGCATGGTTGGCCACTTGTGTAGGCGTTCGAGAATGGACACAGAGCTTGGATATGTTTCTCCAATTGTCTCTCCCATATTTGTCCAAACCTTGGAGAAATAATCTATTATGCAATAGTGTGGGTAGATAAAGATAATCGGTTTTGAAATATCATCTTTCAAATAATAAGAAGTAAAATAGAACAAGAAAAGTAGATTGCATGTTCCAAATTTTTAAGAATACTCAGATTTACATATTTATATAATGGAATTTGAAAACCATGGTTAAAGTGAATAGAAAAATTCTTGTTTCTAGGATTAAGCTTTCTAAGGCTAAATAGGCACTTAGGCTATTTGATTTGATTCTTGATTTGTCAAGTATCTAGTATATTTAAAGTATACTGTTCAAATTATTTTTCTACCAAAAAAATACTTTGCAACCTTCAATCAAAGATACAATCATCTAAGCAATATAGATATATCAATATGCAATCAAAAACAAATTTGCTTTCATGCAACCAATCGAATTGTAATGTATAAAGAAAGAAACACCATGAAAGAAACATCACATATACATTCACCATCATTCAGGCACATTTTCTCGATTCTCTAGAGCATTAAAAAATAAGCATAGGACTCTCACCAAACACTTACGAGCAAATTCAAATATTGATGTGTGGCACATGATTAAATGTGAAAATGGAGATGCAACTCATATAAATAAACGAATCACCATGTAAACACATAAAATGTAATAAACTATTAATAATTACACACAGATACTTCACATAAGTGTTTGACAAACTTGAAAAGGATGCTTCAAATTCATATCTCAAAACAATCATATTGACACATGGCCAATTACGACAATGGTAAAAATTTGTCTGTTACTATATAGATATCAATAGCATATGTGATAAAATAGTAAATGAACTCATTGTGAAGTGTCTATTTTCATTCCAATGTGCAATATACATAAATTAATGTCAAATATCCATATAATTGAGAAATGTGTCAATGTGCAATTACAGAACATATGAAAGCGTATAACATTATTAGCATAATTCTGTATGTAGAAAAATACCTTAATAAATACCACAAAATTAAAATGCATTAAACTATGAGAAATTACTTGGCGTAACTATGCTATAACCCTGATGAAATGTGTCGGTGACCAAGTTTCTGAGAGATAAAAATAAGAGATTCAAGATTACCATAATTCAAGAGCCACGAAAGATTATCGAAAACTATTTAGCAAAATTAATTGTATGCATGTAAGAATACACATTTGAATCATATCCTATCTGTGATCCTCTTCCGAATTGAAGAGTGATGAAAGATTATCAAAGATTGTTTAGCAAAAACTAATTGTATACATGTAAGAATACACATTTGAAACATAGCCTACCTGTGCTCCTTTTCCGACCAAGTAGCTCTTTTGCAATCTGGATCAGATCATAATGATATTTCTCTACAACTAGATTCATTCTGAACTTTTTCAGATTGTTTTTCCTTCTATCAACAGCAACATGACTATCCAGCTTTCTTGACTCCTTGAAAGAATCAGCATAATGAGAAAAAGGTATGAGGCCCAACTCAATTGCTTACTTCTGCAACTAAGACTTCATAGGGAACTTTGATCTCCTCAACTATTCTCCCAGGCACCGCAGTAGCAATTTTCTCCCATAGATTGCTATCATCTAAATAGATGGCCAGGGCATTCTTAAATGCTTTATCCTCTTCTCTCATCCAGAAAGAATTGTTGCATGTCCTGGAGCCTATTTTCTAATTGCAAACCACAGTCCAAATTAAAGGTTTAAGAGAAATAAGAAAGATTAATAGATAAATCAGAAAGCAAACGGTGCTTAAATAATGCACATAAAAATTCAGAAGTACCTCAACATAATCTAAACAATATTGACTTTTCCCAGAGTCTTGATACCTAGTGGCATGAAAAAAGGACCACGGGATCTGATAAGACTTTTCTTTTCAGAGAGTTTAATGTATGAAATAAATAACAATTGGTTAGTTGGTAGATCGAAATGTAAAAACTTGAAAAATGACATATTGCCAAGATATGCAATAGGGAATTAATAATGAGTAAAATAGTGAAGACAACCAAAGCACCTAGGCAACAAAACACCATGAAGACAATTAAACCTCAAAGGAAAACAGGAAAATTTATTTGATTGAGTAAATAGCCGGTTAACCACTAAACGAGGAAAAAGCTATTCAATGAGAATGCGAGATTAGTTAAAATATGGAATAGCTAAGACAATTAGTTATATGCTAATTTAGCATACTAAAAACTCATAAAAAGTCGTAATTGGAGAAATCAAGTTCATTAGGTAGAAACAACCTCACAAAATATAATAAGAAAGTTTAAAAGTGTAGAAAATAGAGCCAAACTTAGAGTTAAAGAGGTTTAGATCGCAAAACAAATGTACGGCTTACACAACCATAACTGTTTTGACACTCTGATTGGAAGTATATGGTTAAAAGCACTACATGCAGAACTCGTCCAAGAGGCAAAAATATCCAATAGAAATCTAACAGACTATAAAACATGGATGAGTGCAATGATTAAGTGAAGCACAAGTCCCTTTAAGACTTTTATAGTCATCTCTTAGAGTACTAGCACATAGGTAAAACTCGATATTTCTCTTGCATAGTTCTATAATTTTGAATAAACTTATAGAGTTGGATAAGCAATAGAGAACGATACTACCATGTCCAATCCTTTGCATAAATAGAGAAATGGATATCAAATGGAGCCTCTTAAAAGAAGTCAATGGAGCAGTAGTCTTCATGTCGTATTAGTTGCTCTAGCTGGATTTACTTCCAGTGTTGTGTAAGTAAGTGAGATCAGATGCTTAATTATTTGCTATATCAACCATGTAGACTTTTTCATGTATTGCACGTCCCTATTAATGTCCATCTAGGTGAGGGATGTTGTTAAATCTGGAAAACACGATATTCAACTAGTACACTTGTCAAAGCATGAACAAGTTAGAGCAATCAAAGCCGATTGCATGATCATCGAAAATCCATCTTCTTAGAACTTTCTAACTAAATGGATATTTGACATGGAGTATTTGAATCACTTTTCTATACACTCCTTTTGACAACATAACAAAAATTGCATTTCCATTAGACTTTCCTTATACTGGGACATAAGATCAAATTGGCTCTTCATGAAAGCACAAAAATAAATATAAACCTCAGCCATTCCCACTAAGATGTATGATTTCACTTCTTTTGTGTCAAGCCCAAGGCATACATTGAATAATTTAAACGTTTCACCACAAGATTTCTCACATTAACAGAATATTCTATCAGATTTCAAGAACACCTTTAGCATTCCTACTAGTCTAACAACTATTGTGCCTTAATTTTATTTATAACAAAACTAATAAAAATAACAGGGATAAAAATTAAATAAACAAGCATGTTTTTTTTATCAGTGTTTGGGCAACAATGTAGCATCGAAAATTAGAAAAGATTTTACTAACCTTTGAAGATAATCATCCTGTTCTGCTTGTTCATTCTCTCTCATGATTGAAATAAAGCAGTTCAATTAAGTCAATCAACCACTACATTCTGATAAAAGAACTATAGATAAGAATATTTCTTTAATTTAAAACTTAAACTCTTTGGACCATAATTTGTTTACTAAATATTAAGACAAATCCACAGCATATCTTTATTGCAAAATTTCATATCATGCTTTGCCGATTCCTATATGTGATTATGTATAAAGAAAGGTGTGAACTAAAAGGTTTTGATTTGTAAAAATAGGGGGAGAGAAAAGGACGCCTATCATAATGGGTGCATTTGGGTAACTCAATTTGGATTCAATGATTGAAATAAAGTATAAAGGACTGAAGAAAGTTCTATTGCTTACCTCCCAAATAATAAACTTTTCACGGTGGAAAAAAATCTAAAAAATCGCTGCTAATGCTATAGGTGAAGTATTGTATTAAAACTTGCATATTTCTCATTTTGATTAGTTTAAGATGTAATTTTTGAGATAAAGAACTGATTTTGAACGTGGGTTTCCTTTGGTTGATCATCTTAAACATCTAGCATCAGTTTTCTTCTATGCCAACCTTTGTCGAGATTCAGGCTTATTGCTTGCTCTCATAGGATTTTATGCTCTTCTCTTCTAACGTGGTCAGTAACTGCTGAAGAATATGTTAATTAGAATTTGGAATAGGGTTGAGAGACAATTGAATTGAGCCCAATCAAATTCATAGCGTAGATAAAACCTCTATTTCAGCTCAATTTTACTATAGTGAAAACATTAAGTTTGATAAAATTTATAATTATTAATTTATTCAACGAATCAAATAAATTTAAGGGAATTGGAATAACACTCCCCTTTTCACTAACGACACTCATACTATCGTTTTTATCATATAATTTTTATTTATTATACTACATAATAAAACAAATTATGGGAGTGTTATTAACAAAAAATCGAGTGTCATTCATATTTTTCTAAATTTAAATACTTGAATTTGACTTGTTTATACTTTATAGCCCTAATAATAAGCTCAAAGTCCTACAATGAAAATTCAATTTGATTGAGATTTTTTTAATAATTACAGGTAAATAGTGTAAAAAAGATTTTTTTGGAGTAGTGCATGTTATTGATATGCAGAATGAAAAGAAAACAAATCTTTCATTTTATTGATGGTGAATTTTCAACCATTTTGTACTTTGAGCAATCTAAATATCACATTATTTAACTAGTAAAAGATTATTGCTGAAGAAAAAAACCATAAAACAAAAATAGAATGCTTAATATGATTATATCATAATATAATTTTTGAAACAAGTACTATGCCCCTTCTATAATATAGCAAAAAAAATCTAATAAAAAAAAGAAAGGAAATCAAAGTTATGGTTGTGCAATTCAACTTGGTTTAACATTTGTCTTTAGTTTTTGCTCATTATTTTTCAAAAATGATATAGTGTATTTTTTTTCTCTCGAGTGAATATTAAAGGTTCTGAAAGCAAGAATTTACACTATTGTATGTTTAACTCGATCAAAAAGTTGTTTTATGATTTTTTTTTTCATTTTGTCAATCTGCTCAAATAGTGGTGCCTTTTGAAAGTTTAAGTTGCATAGTGGGGAATATTAAACTTCAAGAAAATAAATAACATTACTTTTCTTTTATCGGATATCCTTAAATGGATTAAGATGATAATAAACAACTACTACATTACTATGAATAAAGCAATACTCTTGTTCACAAAAAACATTCTCATCAAATATACTTATCACTGTTGAGCTTTACAATTATCTAAACTCATTGCGGCCTTGAACTCCTCAGTTCTTGTGTCTCGTTAATGCATTATTTCATAGGGAGAAAATATTGTCAGATCTGAGTTTGTAGAGTTTGCCAAAAATGTCATTCGCATGCACATACCTGCAGAGAAATAAGGATGAAAAAATAGTAAAGTGTGTGAGAAGATCTGAAAATTCGAAATAAAGCATTTGGTAAAAGTAAATTTCACATTCTTGTTAATGATTAAGATTATAATCTGCAGACGAATTACTAAGAATGGAACGATGCTGATGCAGAATCTCTTATGATAGGATATTGGCTGTAGATAACGTATGGCTTTTCACACATTCCCATATTCTGGCTCTTCAACTTTTTTCACTCTCGATCCTATTCAACCATTCTTGTTTCTAAAGTCAAGTCTGTGAAAAAAACACCTTCAGACCATTGAACAGACACGTCATTGCATGGTATCTCCTATTTGATCTCATGTTCAATGACACTTACTCTAGGCAGACTGATGTTTCCTTTACTATCAGTTTCAGTAGATTCTATCATATATTGATTACAGATTCTTCTCTACTATCAAGCTGAGCAGATTCTATTATATAGATATTTGTCATCTTTTTGCTGTCATGTTTAAAGGATTCTACTGAATAAACAATGGTAGAGGTGTGAACAACTGTTGCAATTTTCATATCTTTTTTAGAATTTGTCACCATTGTCTCATCTAGTGGTATATGAAGAAGTGACGAGCATTTCAATGGAAATTATTGTGCCCCAATATATAAAATCAAATTATAGGTTATAACTCTACATGAAACTGGCCCTATTCATACTCAATGCATTATCGAGCAATTGATTATTGAGCCCCAATATATAAAATCAAATTACAGGTTATAACTCTACATAAAACTGGCCCTATTCATACTCGATGCACTATCAGGCAATTGATCTTATAATCATTAATTTGTTGCAATATTGTTAAGAAAAGCTCTGAATCTCCCACTTGAAAAAGAATTTATTGCCTGTCACTCCCAATATGGGATTGATCAGAAATCAATTTCATCCAACCTAACTACTAGCTACAATGAATAAATCATACCTATCAATTCAATTTTAATTAAGTATAGAAGTTTATGATTCTTCCAAGTATAATAACAACCACAGCCAAATTAAGGGCAGCGGCAAAACTTCCTTCCCACTTCTATTTTAGTCAATCTTTCAGCAAACTATCACAAATTGACATATGAAGTATGAGTCAAAAGTGTCAAAAGATGAGAGAGTGAACCAAACCTAGTTGATGCTACCATGTAAAAAAAAGAAATAGAAGAGAACAAAAAGAATTACATCATTAATTCACAACGTAACAGATAAACATCGTCGTTATTTCCTGGTTCTACTAGCAGTATAATGTTTACTTTTTTGCTTGTTATGATGTCATAATTATTGCAGAAGCACCCCAAAACTCAAGCTATCTTCCGTCTTTACAAGTATATCTATTTCTAAGTTAGTACTTAACTTAACACTCTTCAAATGGTGTTAACTCTTAATCTACAATTACTAAAGTAGCCAATGCCAATCTAACCAAAAAGCAAAAATAGAAATTGAAACAAGAAATCGAGGTGATGCCAGCTGCCTGCTATCATTTCTATCTTCACTAGCAATAAATATTTGTTGTCGACAAAATTACTTAGATCTAAGAGAAATGAAAAGGAAAAAAATTAATGGATATCTTCTCAAACAAGGCTACCACTAAAGAGCCCTTATAAGAGATTCTCATCACCTCTTAGCTCCATACAATCTCCCAAACAGACTCAACTACCCATTGCCTTCTACAGTAATAAGGAAAGAAACCAATCTACTTGCTTAAAAAACATGTACTTAACTACATGTCAAATCCAAGATAGCAAAATGAATTGCGCAACACCTCATCGGTGCTTTGGCACTACTTTTGATAGCACTACAAATTTCTATGTATTTGCAAATTTGAGTGATTTGGACTTCTTTTAATTTATGTTGATTGAAAGAGCTCTACATGCCATATGTTTTTTGGAGGATGTTAACAAAGAAGTGCCTAAGGGGACCTTTGAGAGAATAGGAAAGAAAAGAGTGGCCAAGTTGAAACAAGCTTAAGGATGATTTGGTTATGGAATAGATTTGAACTATTAGTCTATAAGCTTTTGGCTTATTTGGGGAGAAATTGTGAAATTGAATTTTGAGGCATAGTTGTGATTTAGTGATAGTGTGGCTAATGAGTGGTGTGCTGACGAGGAGTTTAGCCTTGAGATGTTTGGGACTTGGAAAGTGTTATTGGTGGAGCTAGCGAAGCATTTGCTAGTTTGGCAAAATGATGATGGTGGCCAAGAGTCGTGAAGAGTATATTTTAGTTTTTCACTTTTTTCTCTTGATTTTTCATCACATATTTTGCTTCTTAATAATTTTTAAAAGCTTAAAACATTCGAGGGGCAACTTTGGGCTTTTCTTACACAAATTTTTAGCTTAATGATAGTAACAAATGTTAGTTTAGTACCGTGGGGAGTGTTTCATTATGTGAATATCAAGTCAAAGGATATAGACTATAATATGTCAAACCTAAAGGTGTTTAACGATAGTTTGACTAAAATACGACGAGTGGATGTAGTTTACCTTTTCTTTATTTTCCCTAAACCTTCTAAAGTGATAATGTTGTACTATATCTGATTTTGAATTAACTTCATTTACAATATACCTGATATACCATGTGATGCACTTTTACATTTAGATATTTTCTCTAATTAATTTTATATTATAAAAAAGGGTAAAAAATAAAAAAAACCCTGTAGTAAGTCTAATACACAAAAAAGCCCCTTATAGTTTCAAAATATACAATACGGCACCTCATGCTTTGAATTAAATTGTAAATATGACGGAATCCGTTAAACTTAACGGAAATGACTTATTGGAACCTAAAAAAATTTTTTATACCTAATTTTTATCAAATATACCTATTCTACTCTTTAACCCTCAATTCTTTTTATTTAGAGAATAAAACAAATGATTTTTTTGAGCTATCTTTTGCTTAATTATATCAGGGCATTTTGGTCATTTCGTCCATTTCCGTTAAGTTTGACGGATTCCGTCACCTTTACAATTTAATTCAAAGCATGAGGGGTCGTGTTGTATATTTTGAAATTATGGGGGGCTTTTCTGTGTATTAGACTTACCACAGGGGGCTTTTTATTTTTTACCCTATAAAAAATAAATACTCGAAACATCTATTGACGAATGCCCAGTCGTTAGCCAAATTCTAGTATTTGAACAATTTGATAAATGAATTTTAGGTGTATAAAGTATTTGATAGTCTTAACTTTTCCAAAAATCTCTCACTGTCGATTGAACTACACAAAATCACATGGTATAGAAAGTTAACTCTTTTTTTTTTGAAAAAAATGTTCAAAACATCCATCACATTTTGTAAAATAACATTTTTTGTCCTTCACCTTTAAAAGTATAATTTTACGTTCCTTATAAATTTATATTGGTCAAATTTAGTCCATCCCTAGATTTTTGACTAATTTTTTGTTGGCATTCACTGCGTGCCTTGCACGTAATCATTTTTAAAGGGTAAAAATAATCAAATCATATTTCACATTATTCGATTCAAAGTCTCTCACATTTCCCAAAATCAATTTTTTCGTCCCTCATATTGCACAAATCTTGGACATTTATTTAATTTTGTTAATTTGGATAGTTTTCTGAATTTATTTAATCTCACTTATTAAGAACTAACATATGAGATACCCGAAAATGATATTAGCAAATAATTATGAATAATCATTTGATACCGCCACATACAATACTACTATCAATGATATTTTATCAAATAAGTAAAGTGATTTTTTTATAACTATTAAATATAAATTAGTTGGTTATACTAATATAGTAATTGGTAATAATATACCACGTGACACTATTCTACAATATAGTATGGATTCAATGTACATTAAAAAAACATGTGATAGGTGAACTCATTATAGAACAAAAATTTGAATAATCATGCTATATGCCACGTCACTCTTGGTAATAATTTTTATAAATCTAAATTTTCATGGACTTTTCTAGTGTTTTTGCCATCTTACCCTTGCCACAAAAAAAACCTTGATGACTTTTATGGACAGAGGTAAATGACGTCTTAGCTCTAACAGTCCAGAGCTTGCCATTGGGAAGAATATCTTCTTATTACAAAAGCCAAATGCTAACATAACAAGTTAACAAAACTTGTTGACTATTTTGAAATTAGCTACAAGGAAACAGTTGGACAATAAATATATTACTCCAACTAGGTTCGAATCAAGGGAAAAAAGAATATTAGCTTGATATGTTACTTAGATTCATTTCCACTAGCATTCTTACCCCAAAAACTCAAATTGGGTCCTCATTAGAAGTAATATCTAGAGTAGGATAAATACCATTATTTTAAAAAAATAAAAAATGAAAGCAAAAATGACACATTGAAGTTAGGAGAGGACCAAGTCAAGTTTGGTTCAATATAGACAACCACACTTTCTGACTTAGTTGGGGCCTGCGCTGGACATTGAATTCATATCAATGGCCGGTCATGCATTTGATGATGTCTTAAGAGTTAAAGTATGTGACATTAATGATTAATCCAGATTGCAACAATAGATTACCTTGATTTATTGAAGTTCTTAGTACCATTTATCTGCTTACTTACGCCTTTACATTATGTTGAAAACAGATAATATATAATAAGTAACTAGCAAATTTGGTGAAATAGTTATACAGTACATATTTTACACATGCTAAAAGCCAATCTAAAATAGAACACCAATCACCAGAAGAGCTCAGAAAGGGGAGGATTACATTTGTATAAGATAAACTTCTGTGATGAACACAAGTTCTCCTTCATCCTGACATTGCCAACAAACCCTTCCCCTCCCAACAATAACTCACTCAGTTATATCCTGATAGAGGCATTCAGTAAGCCGGGGTAGCCATATCATCAGGTTCGTCACAAAAAAAGGCTACAAAATTTGGAGAGTCCATTTCAAACATCAATGACCCAGGATAGGGAAATGATCCCTGAATCCCAACTGAAGGAAGAAGTTCTAAAGTCAGTTGGCTAGCAGTTGGAGGAGCATGGACATCAAAATCAAGGTGAGCTGGAAATGGCAATGCTTCAAAATTGAGCATATTTACAGTCCCAATAACTTCACCCATAATAGGTCCTTGCGAATTAGACATGTTATGCTGGAAAATAAATAGAGAATTAAAAATTTCTAGATCAGCAGGCGTAATAGTATCTTCAATAACTACCTCTCCATACGTCGGCATATGTTGGTTCACATTCACAAGAGTGCACAAATGGACACCGGTAGATTCAGAAATTTTCTGACTGCTTGGCCCTTGTGGAGTTAGAGTATCAGCCAGGGAATCAAGTAGAGACTCGAGCAAATTAATTCCCGCACTAATATCCTCAGTGTTTGGCACATGAGAAATTATATTGCACTGGCTATCAATCAGAGAGCCATGCAGATAACGATCACCAACTTTATTATTCTCTGATGGGTATAACCCAGTGTCTATAAAAGAACCGCCAGAAGCTCCAGCAACCAGCTGAGTGGTCTGAACTTGCTGAGTTACTATCTTCCCACCATCCAGAATTGTTACATCATGGGTATTCGACATCATCTTCTTATCGACAACAACCATTCGTTTAAAGTACTTCTGTGCATGGCTGGCCACTTGTGTAGGTGTTCGAGAACGGACACAGAGTCTAGATATGCTTCTCCAATCGCCTCTCCCATATTTGTCCAAACCTTGGAGAAATAACCTGTTATGCAATAGTGTCGGTAGAGTGAGATGGTTGGTTCTAAAATCTTGTCTTTCAAATAACAAGAAGTAAAATAGGACAAGAAAACTAGATTGCATCTTCCAAATCTTTAAGAATACTTAGATTTACATATTTATATAATGGAATTTGAAAACCACAGTTAAAGTAAAGAGAAAAATTCTCGTCACAGGATTAGGCTTTTTTTAGGCTAAATTGGCAATCGGGCCATTTAATTTGATTCTTGATTGGCCAAGTACCTAGCATGGTTACAATATACCATTCAAATTATATTTCTACCAAAAAGATATTTTGCAACCTATAATCAAAGATGCAATTATCTAAGCAATATAGATACATCAATATGTTATCAAAAAAAAATTTTCTTTCACCCAACCAATCGAATTGTAACTTATAAAGAAAGAAACACCACAAAGGAAACATCACATATATTTTTACCATTGTTCAGATACACTTTCTCCATTCTCTAGACCATTCAAAAAGAAGCACAGTACTCTCACCAAACATGAACAAATTCAAATATTGATGTGCAGCACATGATTAACTGTGAAAGCTGAAATGCAACTCATATAAATAAGCGAATCACCATGTAGATGCATAAAATATAATAAACTATTAATGATTACAGATACTTCATAAAAGTGCTTGAGAAACCTAAAAAGGTTGCTTCAAATGCATATCTCAAAGCAGTCATATTGGCATGTGGCCAATTACGACAGTGGTAAAAACAAGCCTATTGCTATACAGATATCAATAGCATATGTGATAAAATAGTAAATGAACTCATTGTGAAATGTCTATTTTCATTCCAATGTGCAATATCCAAAGTGTATATATATATATATATATATATATATATATATTAATGTCAAATATCCATATAATTGAGGTATGTGCCAACATGCAATTTCAAAACATATGAAAGTGTAGAACACTATTAGTACAATCTGTATGCAAAAAAATACCTTAATAAATATCATAAAATTAAAAAAGCATTAAACTATGAGAAATAACTTGGCGTTACCATGCTATAACCTCAATGTCATATGTCGATGACCAAGTTTCTAAGGGATAAAAATAAGAGATTCAAGATTACCATAATTCAAGAGCCACAAAAGATTATCGAAAACTATTTAGCAAAAATTAATTGCATGCATGTAAGATTTCACATTTGAATCATATCCGACCTGTGCACCTCTTTTGAATTGAAGAGCCATGAAAGGTTATCAAAAACTATCTAGCAAAAATTAATTGTATTCATGTAAGAATACAGATTTGAAACATAGCCTACCTATGCTCTTCTTTCGACCAAGGTCTACCCTTTTTGTGGTCTCTATTAGATCGCATTGATATTCCTCTGTAACTAGACTCACTCTGAGAATTTTCAGATTGTTTTCCCTTTCTGCCAACAACAGCGTGACCAACTAGCTTTCTCGACTTCATGAAAGAATCAGCATAACGGGGCAAAGGTACAAGCCCCAACTCAATTGCATTTACATCCGCAACTAAGACTTCATAGTGAATTTTGATCTCCTCAACTGTTTTCCCAGGTACTGCAGCTACAATTTTCTCCCATAGATTGCTATCATATGAATAGATGGCCAGGGCATTCTCAAATGCTTTATCCTCTTCTTTCGCCCAGAGAGAATTGTTGCATGTGCTAGTGCCGATTTTCTGATTGCAAACCATAGTCGAATTAAAGATTCAAGAGAAAGAAGAAAATTGATAGAGGAATTAGAAAGCAGACGGTGCTTAAATAATGCACATAAAAATTCAGAAGTAAGAGATTGACTTTCTCAAGACCCTTGACACCTGGTGGCATGAAAAGAGGGCAGCAAGATCTAATAAGGCTCTCTTTTTAGAGAGTTTAATGTAGCAAGAAATAACGATGAGTTAGTTGGTAGACCGAAACTTAAAAACTTGGAAAATGACAGATTGCCAAGATATGAAAGGAAAGGGATAATGAGCAAAGTAGTGGAGACAACCAAAGCACCTAGGCAATAGAACACCTTGAATGCAATTAAACCTCGAAAAAAAAATGAGAAAGTTTAATTGATTTGAGTGAATAGTCGGTTAGCCACTAAAGAAGGAAAAAGTTATTCGAAACGAATACTAGATTAGTCAGAATGTGGGACAATTAAGATAATCGGTTATATGTTAATTTAGCATACTAAAAACTCATAAAAGTCCTAATTGGACAAATCAAGTTCTTTTGGTGGAAACAACCTCACAAAATGTAATGAGAAACTCAAAATCATGGAAGATAGAGCCAACCTTAAGAACTGAAGTGGATTAGATCGCAAAACAAATGTACGGCTTACATAGCGACAACTGTTTTGGCAGTCCGATTGGAAGTATGCGGTTAAAAGCACTACATGCAGAAATTGCCAAGAGGCAGAAATATCCAATAGAAAGCTAACTGACTATAAAACATGGATGAGTGCAACAATCAAGTGAAGTAGGAGTCTTATCAAGACTTTTATAGTCATCACTTAAAGCACTAGCACATAAGTAAAACTCGATGTTTCTCTTGCATAGTTTTATAGCTTTGAACAAACCTATAGAGTTGGATGAGCAATAGAGAGTGATACTATCATGTTTAATCCTTTACATAAAGGGAGAAATGGATATCAAACAGAGTTCCTCAAGAGAAGTCAATGGAGCAATAAATGAAGTCTTCATGGCATAGTAGCTACTCTAGCTAGATTTACTTCCAATTCTGTATAGGTAACTGAGATTAGATGCTTAATTATGTGTCGTATCAACTATGTAGCCTTTTCCATTTATTCCATGTCCCTATTAATGTCCTTCTAGGTGAGGGATGTTGTTACATCAGGAAAATGTGAGATTCAACTAGTACAGTAGTAAAAGCATGAACAAGATACATCTTCCCATAACCTTCTTACTGAATGGATATTTGACATATAGCATTAGAATGACCTTTCTATACACCCCTTCTGACAACATAACAAAAATTGCACTCCCATTGGATTTTTCCTATAATAGGACATAAGATCAAATTGGCCCTAAATGAAAGCACAAAGATAAATATGAACCTCAGCCATTCCTATTAGGATATATGATTTCACTTCCTTTGTGTCAAGCCTAAGCCATATATTGAATAATTTAAACATTTCACCACAAGCTTTCTCACGTTAACAGAATATTCTGCTAGAGTTCAAGAACTCCTTTAACCTATCTATTAATCAAACAACTATTGTGCTTAATGTTATTTATATCAAAACTAATGAAAATAACAAGGGTAAAAATTAAATGAACAACCATGTTTTTTTTATCAATGTTTGGGAAAAAGTGTAGCATCAAAAACTAGAACAAGATTTTACTAACCTTCGAAAGGCAAGAATATCATCATGCTCTTCTGCTTCTTCATTCTCTCCCATGATTGAAGCAAAGCAACTCAGTTAAGTCAGTCAGCCACTTCATTATGATGGAAGAACTACATATAACAATATTTCTTTAATTTAAAACTCAAACTCTTTGAACCATAATTTGTTTACCGAATATGAAGAAAAATCCATAGCATATCTTCATTGCAAAATTGCATAACATGCTTTACCGATACCTATACATGATCTTTTATAAAGAAAGTTGTGAACTTTAACACTATGATTAGTAAAAACAGAACCAAACCCAAAAAAAAAAAATTTAAATAAAGACACCTATGATAATAGGTGCATTTGGGTGACTCAATTTGGGTTCAACGGTTAAAACAAAGTACAATGACTAAAAAAAGATGAAAAATCATTCAAAACGTCCCTCATATTTTGTAAAATAACTTTTTTTGTCCCTCACTTTTAAAAATGTAATTTTACGTCCCTTCCAAATTCGCATTGGTCAAATTTGGTCCCTACTTAGATTTTCGACTAGTTTTTGGTCGGAATTCCCACGTGCCTTGCACATGATCATATTTTAAGAGCAAAATTGTCAAATCAAATTTGATATAATTCGATTCATAATCCCTCACATTACATAAAATAAATTTTTTCGTCTCGTACATTTTACAAAATAAATTTTTTCATCTTTTATTGATCATGTGTGTGAATAATTTTTTTAAAACTCATGTATATATCTATTTGATTTCACCTGAAAAGTATGGATAACATGTAAAATCAAATAGAAATATATTATATACTATTCGTACTGTTCAAGTGAAATCAAATAGATATATATATATGGGTTTAAAAAAATTGTTAGTTTTTCACTTATATTCATTTTCTTTTACTCAAAATTTGAAAATAAAGAAGACATTTAATTCTAAATGTTATCGAGTGTTTATATCGAATTAAATTTGGACAGAAAAATAAACAAAAGAAAAGTATGACAAAAAGAAATAAGTGATTGGCACTTTCAAATATTAAGACAATCACAAAGCATGTAATTCAACTGTTGGTCTTAAAAGTGTCGAGTAGAAATTCAGGTTTAAATTGAAATTTGTTAGCACAATTATATAATTAAGTTAGGACCCATTAATTAGATGACCTTATTATACAACTCAATAAATAAATTATTACCAAAAGAGAAAGGTCACAAATATTGAATAGGTTCAAATGGTGAAATCATATAAATATATACATGGGTTTCAAATAAAATTATTAGTTTAAAACCCCTATATATATCTATTGAATAGCATGTATATAACTACGATTAGCATGTTTAGATGAAATCTAATAGAAATAAATTACATATTATTCGTACCGTTCAGATAAAATCAAATAGACATATACGTAGGTTTATAGAAAAAAAAATTATTCATACACATGATCAATGAGAGATGAAAAAAATCATTTTGAAAAATGTGAGGGATGGAAATATTTATTTTTTGAAATGTGAGGAATGAAACAATTCACTTTATAAAATGTTAAGGACGGAAAAATTCATTTTGTGAAATGCGAGGGACTATGAATCAGATTATGTAAAAATTTGATTTGACAATTTTGCCCTTAAAAAATGATCACATGCAAGTCACGTGGTGGATTCCGGCCAAAAACTAATCGAAAACCTAGGTAGAAACCAAATTTTGGTTAATGTAAATTTGTAAAGGACGTAAAATTATACTTTTAAAAGTGAGGGACGAAAAAAATCATCTTGTAAAATGTGAGGGACGTTTTGAACGATTTTTCCAAAAAAATCTATTGCTTACCTCCTAAAAAATGAACTTTTCACGGAGGGAAAAACTCTGAAAAATCCTTGCTAATGCTATAGGTGAAGTCTTGGATAAAAACTTGCATATTTCTCCTGTAGATTGGTTTAAGATGCAATTTTTGGAAAAAAGAACTGATGTTGAACGTGGGCATCCTCTGGTTGATCATCTAAAGCAACTAGCATCAGTTTTCTTTTAAGCCAACTTTCGTCTGGGTTTAGGCTTGTCGCTTGTTCTCCTGGAGTTTTATGCTTTTCGCTTCTAAGTTCTAATGTGGCCAATAGCTACTAAAGCCGCTATTAGATTGGGCTGGGAGACAATTGAATTAACCTAATCAAATTCAATGAGTTAATAAAATCTCTATTTCAACTCAATTTTGTATGCATTCAAAAAAAAGTCAATTTTGTATTATTGAAAACATTGGTTTGAATGCAATTTTGATTTATAAATTTATTCTGTGACAGCCCCACCTCCCCCTAAGGCGAACCAAAGGGTTCGACGGACCGCCTGCCCAATTTTCGGCGGGACTTAGTCGTTCACTACAGTTCTCAATTAAATTACAATATAAATTTTAAATATATATCAAATGTTCCACAAATTCAATTGCACTACAAACTAAAACCTCAAGAGATAAAAGCAATACTAATTTCCCGAATAAAACAAAGGTCCTCAATTCTCACATAAGTACAAGTACAATCGCAGTTTCAACTATCACACAAGCTAAAACTAAAACTCCAATTGCACAGTGGATCATCCAACCATTCACACGGAGAACTTTAATACAAATGTTTCCTTCACCTCGAGCCCTGTGGAGGGGAATAAAAATAGTTTTGAGGTGAGTTAGAAACTCAGCGAGTAACGAGTAAAATCAGTAATCAAATATATTTCACAATAATGCATTTCGATGATGTCATGATTCCGAGATCAAATGTACGTATTTTTGCTCTAATGAACTAGCGAAATCATTGCACTTAAACATCCAACGCTCAAATAGATCCTTTAACGTTAAACAGTAAGAGAGAGCCTCTTTTGTACTCCAGATGAACATAAACATGTAGTGGCGATGTTGGTGTTCAGCACAAGACTCCCCAATAATTCATTGAAGCCAAATTATGCCATGAACTCCCATGCAAGCACGCATGATATGCAATTGAGTAAAGAATGCACGAAACAGTTCATAAGTAGTTTTGAAAATAGTTTAGGGTCACTCACCTCCACGGCTCAGGAACCATCCATCATATATCATTGTCTTGCCCAAATCCAAGCCCTAAATCACAACCTCAAAGCAATCAAACCCTTTCAAAGTTCGGACAGTATTTCCCCTTACCTTCTTTATTTTCCACCCTACAATAACAACATCAAATTACATCTTACCAACCACAATTGACATACGGTTGGTAAACAATACAATACATCCAATTAGGACCACAATTCCCCTTCAATCAAGCCAATTAGAAGCTTAAAAGCTAACCATTAGAAAACCCCCAAATTAAACTTTAGGAACCGGAATTTCCGCACAAATCAGAAATTTTTCGCAAATAATCGTATCCAACGTATACTAGCTCCATTTTATACCACAACAAGCTATCATTCCAAGACCAATGAACCATAATCATATAAAATCAGAAAAATGCCCTATAAATCAGAAATTGGTCCAACTTTACTTAAAATCATGAAATCATCCACAATACAACATATTTAACCACTACAAATCACTACTATATCATTATTAAAATCAAAAGGGAACTTTCTTAGCAACTCACCTCAAATTCAAGAAAACTAACACCTTAGAGCTTCCCTTCCAAAATCATTCTGTCAAAAGCTTTAAACCTCCTTAGTGAGCCCTTGTATGGAGTAATTTGTAAATCCACCAGTTAAAATACAAGATTTGGACAAAAATTGAAGATAGAAAATGAAGAGATTTTTTCTTGTTTTTCTCTCCAAAGAGCTGGACAAGGAGGAAGCAAAAATGAAGATATTTTGCAGCAAAAACAAGATATATATGAAGGAAAACAACTAGTCAAAAGTGGCTGCCGGAGCTGCCACGTCGCAATCCGGCCGGAATCTGGCCGGATTTCAGGCCGGATTCAAGGCAGAGACGAAATCATTTTTTTTTCAAAACCAACAACAATCCGGCTAGCAATCCGGCCAAGAACTGGCCGGATTTGGCTCTTTCTCTTTTTGCAAAATTTTTCTTCTTTTTCAAGTGTAAAAGCTGCGCTCCTCTGCTCGTCCAATCAAAGATATACATAAAATGAAACCCCTCCTTCTTTTGGGGCGTCACATATTCAAAGAAACAAGCTAAATTTAAACGATTGACTTCGACTTGTTTGTAATTTATAACCCTAATATGAAACTTTTGCAATGAAAATTTAATTCGAGTGACATTTGTTGATTATTAGGTGGAAGTAGTGTGAACTAGATTTTTTTTTTTTTTAAGAAATAGTATATGTTAGTGATATAGAGGGTGGACACAAAACTAAAATCTTTTGTTGATGGTAAATTTTGAACCATTTTGTCCTCTTGTCAATCTAAATATCATATTAACGACTACTTGACAAAAAGAAGAACAAAAAAGCCCATAAAACGAAAATAGGATGCTTAATGTGAGTATATCGTAATATAAATTTTGTCTTAACATTTGTCTTTAGATTTTTATCTTTGTTCTTAGAAAGTGAGAAAGAGGAAATTACCTAAAATTAAAATCTTTAGTATTAGCTTAATGATATAGTTTTTTGCCCCTTTGACTCGAGTAAATATCAAAAGGCTCTCAAGCATGAATTTACAGCATTGTACATGTTAACTCAATCAAGCCATTTTGGTTATGACCATGACCTTGCATGTTTAACTCAATCAAATGGGACACCATATGGAAGCAAAAAGGTCCGAGAAGATGGCAATTCATCCTTTGGTTTATCAAGCATAATAAGCTGCTTACAAGTGCTGAAAAGGCTAGAAGACATCTTCAAGAGGATGCTTCCTGCAATATTTGTGGGGCTTGCACAGAAACAGCTCTTCACGCTGTTCGGGATTGTGTCTGGATCAAGAAAATATGGAAGGAGCTAGTTGTCTCACCCAAATGGGAGCAATTCTTTGAAATGCCACTTGAGGAATGGGTTGACTGGAATCTAAAGGATGGAAGAGCGGGAAAGCTTCAGACCATCAGTTGGGTAGTTCTTTTTAAATTAGTGGTCTATTTTGCTTGGAGTGGGAGGAATGAGTTCTGCATCAAAGGTGATGACAAGAAAACTCCAGGTCAGGACTAAAGAACTGGTAGCACAGGCAGAACAAGCGCACGCAGCTTTGTCCTCCAAAAGTAACCAGCAGCAAATGGAACTTTAGTTTTATCAGTTGGAGGCTTGGAGCAAGCCACCAGAGGAATGGCATATGGAACTTTTGTTTATCGGTTGGGGTCAAGCCACCAGAGGAATGGATAAAAGTCAATGTTGACGGAGCCTCAACTGACAACCTGGGGCTTGCAGGTGCTAGAGGGCTTCTACGAGATATTCTAGGAAGATGGCAAGGTAGTTTCTGTACTAAAGTAGGAATTGCTAGCAAAGGAATGTAGCAGCAGAATTATTGCGTTCAGAATCTGACATGGGATTTAGGATATCAACGAGTCATCTTAGAATTGGATTCAGTGACCAGTATATCCCTTGTTCGAGGGAACGTACAGGACAGCACCCACCATAACCTCATTGCCCAAGTCAAGCAGGCTCTTCGCAGAGACGGGGAGTCTAAAATATCCCGTACATGGAGGGAAGGGAACGTTTGTGCAGATTATCTGGCAAAGAAGAGCATCAACATGGATTTGGTCTTCCAGAGACTACGGAACCCACCAGATGAGCTGATTGAGGGGTGACCAACCCAAGATTTGTTGCTTGCAACAGATAGGGCATTAGGCCGTCCCAAAAAAAAAAATATATATTCAATCAAGAAAGTTGTCTCACTATTTGATTTCTACTCCCGTTGAGTTAATCTGATCGGATGGAGTTACTTATTGAAAGTTTAAGTTGAATGGTGAGAAATATTGAACTTCAAGAAAATAATGAACTACTACATTACTACATATAAAGCTATTTCCATCCCATCATTCACAAATCATTCTCATCAATATACTACCTCTCTTGAACTCTACAATTATACCAACTCATTGCGAATATAAACTCCTCATATTATACGGGGAGAAAATACCGTCCGATCGAGTTTGTAGAGTTTGCCAAAAATGTCATCAGAAGGCAGAGACCTGCGGAGAAATGAGGATGAAAGAACCAAAATGAGAAGATATGGAAATACAAAATGCAGCATTTCGAGATACGAATATTACATCCCAGCTACGATTAAGAATAAAATCTGTAGACGAATTACTAAGATACAACTAGCATAATATCCCTCGCCAAGCTCTGAGCATTGAGCAACATGCCCAGAATTTACACATTCTAAAGTAGAAAATTACCAGGAAGTCAAGTATAAGCAAAAAGTCCAGTGCGAGAGCCAGCTGCATTCCGTCTTCTCCCCTACATCAATTAACAAAATACACAATATTTTCAGCAAAACCTCCTGGCAGTACATGTAGGATTGAGGGTACAAAATTACACACCACCTCATATTTAAATAAGTCCTCTGCTAAGGCTTCCATTTGTTTTCTCTTTTTCTCTTCTTTCAGATATTCAGCTACTTCCTCATTTCCATAGTCCGATTCTCTAACAGAATAGCAATTATTGTGGAAAATCATACACAAACTGTACACGATATGTATTCTAGCCAAATCCTTCAGAGGACAGAAATCATACTTGTAAGGATCCTTTGAGAATGGAATGAGACTGCTGAAACTATTTCCAGACGGAGTCTCCCTCTAGAGAATTGCATAATGGTCAAGGAAGAGGATTAGCAAGAGAGAGAATTTAAGGAACATAATAATGAAAACACTCAAGGGTGCAGACAACCCCAGAAAACATCTTGAAGAAAGATTCTGACATAGGCCAAAAAAAAAAAAAAAAAAAAAAAAAATTCTGTAGACAATTCAATTACTTTCCTAGGCCTGGATAACCCACACCACAACCTACCTTCCCAAATGGCAGGTCAAAGTTACAACATGATACCACCATTATATAAAGAAGAATGCTCTCCAATCTACCAAATCCATTGTAGTATAAAAACTTGTTTCATCGCAACAGATATTAGAATCTGTTGAAAACTTCTTATCCACAAGTTTCAGTTTCAGTAATTACTATAAGTTCTCATAATCCAACCTAGATCAGAATCAATTACCTTTCGGAAACATTTAAAATTTATGACAGCATCATTTGTAGAAGAATGAACTGATGCTGATAGAGAATCTCTTACGATAAGATCTTGGCTGTATATAACATCCACGTTCCCACATTCTGACTCTTCAACTTTTTCTAATCTCGATCCTGTTCTACCATCTCTGTTCCTCAAGCCAGTGAAAGAAGCACCTTCAGACCATTTAATGGACACATTATTGCATGGTATCTCCTCTTTGATCTCATGTTCAATGGCATTTACACTAGCCAGAGTAATATTTCCCTTCCTATCAGTTTCAGTAGATTCTATTACATTGATTGCAGTTTCTTCTCCGCTATCATGCTGAGTGGATTCTATCATATGTAGATCTGTCATCTCTTTGCTGTCATGCTCAGAGGATTCTACTGAATAGACAGCAGTAGAGGTGTGAACGGCTGTGGCAGTTTCCACTTCTTCATCAGATTCTGCCACCACTGTCTCATCTGTGGAGCATGAAGAAGTGACAAGCACTGCAAAAGGAACAAAATATACAATAAAAAAGCTGAAAGTGCAAAAGATTACTCTTTCTTTGTAAATAAGGCTGAAAGTGCAAAAGATTACTCTTCCTTTGCAAAATTTATTAATATTTTATTTTATGCAAATGTAAAATTTCAATAAGGCCAAATGCATAATACAATTAAGACATGAACACAAAGTAATCCTTCCAAGTAGGCTAAAGGAAAAAGTTAATTGAGAGAACTTAAATGCTTCTGATGACAGCATCCATCACAGAGAAAATTTCTCCACTCACTTTGCATAAGCTCAAAAGTTCTTTCTTTCTTCAGTACTGGAGAAGATACATTGAATATCCACTGTTGTTGTCATGAGTCAAGTAAAAACTATTAGCACTAAAAACCAAGGACACCAACGAGAAGAATGTGGAAAGTTACAAAACTAAAACTAGACTAAGAGGTTTGAAAGATTGGGTTGTTTGGTTGGAAGGTCTGAAGAAGAAACTAGAGGAGGAGGAGTAGAACAAGAGTGGAGGAAGTTCAGAAAATAAATGCAAAAACTGTCTTGGAGAAAGAAGAAGAAAGAAGAAGTCAATTTCTTAGAAATCGATTTCATTAGTTTGGGAACACCAATAAAACCAACCATACATCTAAAATTTCCAATAGAAATATCAATATTGTAAACAAAGCCAGATATCAGATATATAATAAATCTAATTCCACATGGTTTTTCAATTAAGGCACTTTGTTTTGCAGCCGTTTTCTGTTGTTAGTACTCCTATTGTCTCATATGCCCCTTGGCCACCTACATGAATTCTGCAGGAGTTGAAAATACTTGCTGCACCCAAAACCCATTTGAACTGTTAAAGAATGAAAGAAATTCAGAAAATGTCTTTCCTGCAATGAGAAAATTGACCCCGTTTAGTATCCTGGGGATTAGATCCTAATTTTGACTAGGTGGTCATGTGCTAAGGGTGACATCTTGCCCTGTCAAATGGCATATACCCTGCACATCACCTGATTTTCTGCAAATCCACTCGCAGGCAACAAGAATATTATTTTCCCTCAACATTATTTTCCTTTAACCCTTCTTTTCGTTGAAGGACCACCAATATGCATCATCAAATAAACATCATCAAATTATTTTTTATCTATTTTGTTTAAAAAATGAAGAGAAATAGTTCTTGAAAAGAGGAAACGACAAGAAATTCATGCTTTGAAATTTTCCATGTGAAACAGTTAACTGGGACACAAAAACAAGGCAATGCTGCCCAACCCGACAGTAAGGCAGCTACTTACCAGGAGGTGATACAATGATAAAAGGATCCAGATGTCCGGATAAGACGACTGAAATCAAATCCATCTCATTTACACTAGGCAGTGACCTAATGCTCTGAGAGCCGTTTGAACTGCTGGTTGCTCCAGTAGGAATTACCCTTACCACATGTCTAATTCCTTCTTCCTCCAATACCTGTGAGCATCATCCCATTGATCAACAATGAAGAAATGATTGAACCCTCATTAAAAGTTTTTACCTTGTAGTGTTCTCTAGATACATTGACTACCTCTAACTACAAGGTCAATAGTAGCTATGTTAATGCAACTATCTTGCATTGAGGAGTAACTAGGCATAATATACCTAGAAAATGTAAACAACCAGTCATGTTATCTTGGCTATCAAGCAGTAGGTAAAGGAACATACTTGGCTATCAATGCAGAAACCTTCCAGGGAAGCAACTTTTGCACCACCCACTTCCAGTAGTGGTTGCAACTTGTCCTTGTGTCTATACTGTAAGGCAGAAGAAACGTAAGCCACAGTTGAGGGTCAAGCATCTACCAAGCTTGTCCAAAATTTTGTAAAAATGGAGTGAGACAGCAGATAACAGTTATAACAGCAGTAATTACAGCTGTAACAGTAGTAGCAGAGTACAACAAAAAATTGTGCTGTGCAGCTATTAGTTTGAGATAACATTCATTTCTCTCTGCTAAACATGCATTTTATTGCATTTTGTGAACCACCTGAATGGATAATGTCCATTCATAATTTACTAGAATCATGGGTTCCAAGAAGCTGGTTGTTAATATGCTGAAAGTGCCACTGGAGCTATAGCACTTGCTTGACTACTCAGACACAATGGACATCGACCTACTTGTTCACCCCAGGCAAACAAACGTAACAGATAGGAAAGAAAACTCAAATTATCACATGAGATTTCTGAAGTGAAACAGGAATAAGACCTTATTTCTTGACTCCAACAAAAAGGTATATCCATTCAAACAATTTTCTCGAGATTGAGGGTCTGCAACTCTGACAGATGCCTCTTCCAGCAAAAGTGTCGGAGAATAACTGAGAAAAAGGACACAGCTTATGCAATAAGCTTGCCAAAAGAAAGCTTCCACTATAAGCAGAAACAACAACACCATGCTCTAGCAATGGTCCCACAAAGAAATGAAATCCATGCATTACTTACGACAAATAGCTTGGAATTTCCGTGCATATGTTTTTCCCTGCAATAAACTTTGAAAGACGAGTATTCAGTTATCAAAATGTTTGAGTCATTATGTTTAGAAATAAAGTATCTACTAGATTCAGAACCACATACAATAGGTAGCAAGCGCAGCCAATCAAAAAGTAGAACTTATTGTAAACCATAAAACTCCAACTAAAGCTAAAGATGGGCTGCCATTATTGCAAGGCAGAGCTTCAAGGAACCTAGTGAGTATCAATACTAGTGGAGACTATAACTGGATATTTAAACTTCCGAATCCAAGCAGTACAATATCCATACTTAGTCCTCACACTCATAAAAAAAAAATCACTTCAGAAGTGAATCAATCTAGAAATGATACAGGAATGATGTAAATATACCTCAATCCAGTCAAAGGAGATGAAAGGTTTTTTAGCCACAATAGCATCAATTAACTCTTCCTTCAAAGGAACCAAATCATCAATCAGCACATGTGTGCACTTTAAACTCCACTCTTGAGCAACAAAAGCACCTGATTCAAAAAGCACGACTTACTCAAAATACAGAATATCTGAAAAAAGTCTCATTACAAATTTATTTGCAGATTTAAACCAGTCAAGAAATGTCAAAATAGATAAGAACGGACAAATAAAACAAAAATGACACTTCAATAAACATCCAAAACGACACACAAAAACTATTCAGTACTGAAGTCTGAAGATTCTGAATTATTTATCGTTTCACTTTCAACAGTTTCAGAAATTCTATTATCCTTTTTCCAGTCAATTTTTCATACAAAGCCACCACAACCTCAGACAATAAATGACCACTACTAATATCAGCCTTAGCAATAACACATTTTACAACAAAGTATATGTGGTTTGAACTTATTAGACAGGGGATTCAATATTTAATCTCCTTGGGAAAAGTTACTACTACACATTTAGCATGCCCAACTCTTTTTTCAGAGGATATTGTAATTGCAATACTGAAGAGGCCAGAAAGTCCTAAAGAAGGCAATTTCTTTCTTAAGCTATAACTGTTGGCCGCAAAAGTCAAATTATTCATTTATATGAAGGGTACTGAACAACGATAATACAAAGGTAAGTAACATGCAGTAAGGAGAAGGAAAATCTTTGCATATGACAGGAATGCCTAGAAAAGAGTTTAAGCAGAGTTGGTACATTAAAAGATACAAACCTATTGACAATATCTTCTGTCGAAGTGGTTCCCTGACTTGCAAATCCTTTGAACAGCAATACAAAATTATGAAGGGAACATAACCAAATCTGCCAGGCAACAGTAAGTTCATCAAGACAGGCAAACAGCATCAGAAGGCTTGGATCCTTTTGTGCTTCTAAGTAATCTCAAAATACACATACTGCTATTAATGTGTCAAATTCATTTAAGTGTCATGTCCTTAGTGGTATAAGACCAAATTTATACACAAAAAGCGATACCACATAACCATAAAGAAAAAAAGGCAATGCCAGTCAATGATCTCCTCTAACCAGACTAACATGCAGCATGCCATAAATCCAGCTTCATGCCTGAGTTGTATGTCTGCCAAGTCCCAATTCATAATTGACCAATCTTATGGTTCTCTACCAAGTCCTCCCCAAAAGAACAAATGGAAATGGACTATAGTCCAGTTCAATTACCTATAGGTTGCATTTCCAGTTCCAAAAGAAACCAGGTCCCCATCCTTGAGCATTGTCTCTTTTTCTGGAAACTCGTGAACCTTCTCCTTTGACCCCAGATTCTTCTTGACAAATGTTCCATACTTAGAGCAGTCCCTTATCCGAACTTTCGAGGATATATCTGAAGATTGTCTCTGTGGATTATCGAAGCAAACCATTTCATCTATCACAATCTCCGCATGTATCCTCGAGACACCTTTGTCTTTGTTTATGATTATATCACATCCTACATAAACGCATTCAAAAATAGAGGCATGAGGCACTCAACATCATAAGCTTAACACATCAAAAACTGAATATAGTTTCTGGTATAAATAATATCAAGAAGAGCACTACAACTCTCCAATGATCAATAATACCTTTGCGACCAACTTTGTAAGTTCCTTTGCTGAAAAAGTAGTATCTATCTTCACCTGTAACAAAAACAGCTACAACTGCGTTAGCCAAATCTAGGATTTTAGATGACAATTCTTTTCTTCTTTAACTCGTATTGTACAAAATGTTAACTTCTAACTTCCCAATACAGCTCAGAAGGATAAAAAATCTATATACAACCAATCCATCATACTCCCTGCTATTTTTCAACTTCAATTTGAAGAAATACAACACAAACTATTATTGAATTTTCTTTAGACCAAAAAACTGTCCCATGCCATCCAATAACACATTAGCATCAGTGCAGCATATTCCCCACTCCGTGTTTAACATATTTTACATAAGAAAAATTAAACCACAATACCGCATGGTAAAAGAAGCTTCAATAATGTTAAGTAAATTTCAGAGGTTGGATAATATAGATGAAAAATGGAACCTGGGAGAGGGTCGACGGGAAAGAGACCCCACACCATTTCTTGATGGTTTTCCTGAGTTGCTGATGCTTGACAGCGCCCCCCACTTGAAGAAGTTGAGGTCCGGCTGCCACCACGGTCTCGGCCGTGTAACGGGGACGTTTTGGCTTTTCTTATTAATTAACGGGGAATTTTGCAAGTTTATATTTCCTTTTTACCCTTTTTGTATCCCCAAGCAAATCTCTTTTTATGAGTTTAAAATGCAACTATTTACCTAAAACCAAAAAAAATCATCAAATCCAGCTAAATTTTATTATTGTCTAATTTATTTTCTGAGCCAATTACTAATAGCTCCATAAGTTTTACACCCTCTTGTCCTCCTGAATCCACACATAAGAAGAAAACCAACATGTTAATATTTAATAAATTTTTTAAACCTTTCGTAATTCTGAATTAATGGTTTCACACACCATAAGCAATTTACCCCCATCACTATTCTTTTAATCATTTTTTTCATTAGTTTATCTTTAAATACTTTCAATTAGATTATCTGGTTTCATGCGTTTATTATTATTTAAAGATGCTTAAAATAATGCAAATTATTAAAAATAACATGGAATAAATTTTTAAAATTTAAGAAATAATTGAAAGAACAGTGTCATGGCAATATGAAATTATAATGGCACAAAAGCTATCGAACTGAACTTTGGATCCAGCGCATAAAGGAACAAAAGCTATCTTTGAAGAAGAAAAAAAAACCACATAGAATATTATGGTTGGTGTTTAAGCCTTCACAATTTGCCCTTTAAATTTTTTTTTTTTTTGGGTAAATCTCAATCAAATTAATTACTTATTAAACTCGAGCATTAAAAGCTATAATTTCATTTGGGCTTTCATCAGATTCGTAGACAAACGACTCTCCAATGTACTTTTGGGCTTTTATTAGATTCAGTGAGAACAAAAACAACTCTTCACAAATTGGGCCACGCTCGATTCAAATGTGCAGTAGCTGGAATTTCCTTTCACCCATATTTACACTGATTAAAGTCGTTATCAGCTATCAGCGCCTTTATGCCCCCACCCCTTCTCTTACCAACACATGCAGGGAAATTAGATAGGCCTTTTTAATCACATATTTATTAAGGATTAATTTGAATTTAAAGGCGTCCTCCGAGACTAACAATTACTCCTCCGCCTTCGGCCACCCCAACAATGGCCACCGCAACTATCAAAAGACTCACTGCCACCCTCAAACCAACCATTACCTCTGCCACTATCATCCGCCGCAAAACCACCTCAGCAGAATATGTAGCCTCCAGAGCTCGAGACCCGACTTTCGAAAAGCTCATGGACAAGTACAGAAACCTCCTCAAAGTCATCTCCATCCAAGACCTCATCCTCGCCACCGCCACTCCCGCTTCAGAATCAAACAACCCTCCCTCCGTTCCCCTCGGCTTTCTCAACCGCCTGTCCCAGAAACTCCATCTCAACCGCGGCGCCACCGCCTTCCTACGCAAATACCCGCACATTTTCCACATTTTCAACCACCCCACCAAATTTGAACCCTTTTGCACCCTCCAGTTGGCTGCCCTGGAAATCTTTGATCATGAATCACAAGCGATCAATGCTTCAATCCCACTTGTGGTTGACAGATTGGTGCGACTTCTGTCGATTTCTCTCACCAAGACACTACCTTTGAGGGCCATTTTCAAAGTATGGAAAGAGCTTGGACTGCCTGACGACTTTGAGAGCTCGGTAATTGCGAAAAACCCGAATCTGTTTGCTCTTGATGATGGCAATGAACCTAATACTCATGTTTTAAAGCTAGTTAGCGAGGTAGATAAGAGTAGTTTAATTGCTTCTGTTGAGGATTGGAGATTAACGGAGTGTTGCAGAGAGGATTGTGATGTGGATAGAACCGTGATTCGGTATAGTTTTAAGCATAACTATCCTCCAGGGATGAGGTTGAGGAAGAGTTTTAAGGCTAAGGTTAAGGAGTGGCAGAGTTTGCCTTATATTGGCCCGTATGAGGAGATGCCGATTGAGGGGACGAGGAGGAGTAAATTTGGGATGAAGAAAATGGAGAAGCGGGCTGCTGGGATTGTTCATGAGTTTTTGAGTTTGACTGTGGAGAAGATGGTGGAGGTTGAGAAGATTAGTCAGTTTAGGAAGTGGTTTGGGATTGATTTGAATATCCGGGATTTGTTTTTGGATCATCCAGGGATGTTTTATTTGTCGACGAAAGGGAAGAGGCACACGGTGTTTCTACGAGAGGCTTATGAAAGAGGATGCTTGATACAGCCGAACCCTGTTTATGAGGCAAGGAGGAACCTTCTTAATCTTGTTAACGTGGGACGCCGTGGAATGTTAAGAAGGAATGCTAAGTTGAAGAATGTGGGTCAGAGTGAAGGGGATGGATTGGAAGAGGTGGAGAATTATGAAGATGAGGAACTAGAAGAGGCAGAGAGTAATGAAGAGGATTAGTTCAGGTAATTGTCATTTGGATGCTGAAATCAAGGATTTGAGACATAGGATAACAAAAAGCAAGATGTGTGAAATATAAACGTCATCTTTTTAATGTGGCTGTATGAGGAACATCTCATCCTCAGTCGAACTGGGAGGAACCAGCTAAGAGCAATTGACTCCTTAATGTGATTGCAACATCAGTCCTGAATTCACGAGGTTAGAAACTTGAATGCATTTCTTCTTTCATGTTCAAACAATTGAATTTTGAATTAGCTTCTATATAACCCTTCCCTACCGTGGTTAAGTTCTTGTGACACCTGTTTATGAATTTAACTATGTTAGTCAGTGCGGAGATATGTTAGTGAAGTCTATAAATTGAACACCTTCTTGACTCATGCTCAGAAAATGCTCTTACATATTCTAGTCCATAGATTTAACGAACATTTTCTCTGCAAGCTGAAATTTTTCTTCTTTGTTTGTTTGCATAAAGGAGATGTTATCTAACTTAAGTGACCAAGTGCCGCATTGTTTGCCCGTATGTAAAAGTTAATTCATCTATTTCGTGGTATGTAGTTTACAAAAATACAGGTGTTCAAGTGGATTGGAACGTGTTCTCTTTGTACACTGCTGTTGCTTCTTTAAGACGCTTTTATTTGCCTATGTCGTAAACAATTTTTCTTATAAGTCAAGGACATGTTGCAATGTTCTGCTTCCTGGTTTGCTAGTCTTGTGGGGCATGCTATTTTTTTCCGTATCTAGTGATATCATGTTCCATAGGTAATGGAATGATGCCACCTTGTTCTCTGTGTCATTGCTGATATAGCAGCAAGAATACAGTTACTTTCATAAAATCCCAACTGAGACATGGGGCCTAAGACATATAAATCATATTGGTTGCTGAGACATGTTTTTTCCGGATCTGGTGGTATTATGTTCCATAGGTGATGGAATGATGCCTCCTTGTTCTCTGTGTCATACAGCAGCAAGAGTACAGTTACATTCATAAAATCCCAACTGAGAGCTCAGATGGGGAAATTCAGTGACAAAGCTTCACTGTGACATGTCGGATGCAGTATACATAGTATAAATACAATTCCTTGGTTGTTCTGCTTCTAAAATGAACAGGCCTATTGATTTATCTTTAAAAGATTTCTTGATCACTGGTAAATGCACCCTTATGCTAAGTTATATGTTTCTACCAAGCTTTAATGATTTTCATTAGCAAGAGGCTTTCGACAATTCCACTCAGGATAAATTACGTACTTTTTTCCATAATATGCTTAGAATTTAAAGTAAGCGAACGGTAGGGTGGCAAGACCTCCCCCCCCCCCAAAAAAATAATGTTCTTTGTTGTTTAAAAGTTTTTGATAATTTAAGGGGACATAACTCTTATGGAAGCCCTATGCATTGAGGTGCTGTAAAATGTTGAACAATAGCAGGACCGGGATGGATGTTGTCTGGATGGAAATCCTTTTGCCTCCCTATCAAATCTTTTCAGCTCTAGCCTTCTGAGAAAATGCAGTGATCTGATAAAAGTATCACCTAGGAATTAACATAATTCAGTTTGAAAGTGATAATATCTGAGGAGTTTTTACTTTGTGTTCCTCAGCAGAGATTTAAAAAAAACTGGCCCTTTGTTTGGGGAGTAGGTTCCTGCATGGTCTCTATTTGTGCATCGATGGAATTTTATTTGACCATGGAAAGGAGATGTTTATCTACATTTTTATGTGAATGTAGATTAATGGACCTAGCTTTCTTCTTATCCGGGTGATTGGTTGGATGACTGTCAAGGTTTTAGTTGAATGAAAAATTGAATTACCTCAGGCCTTTCATAGTAATCTTAATCCTTTTTGTTTCATCTCTTTTCTTTATTCAACTGAAGCTCAAGTGAACGCGTCTGAACTTCTCTAAGATACATGTAATAAAAATTTGGAGTATTTCTTTCTGGAAGAAGAAATTAATTGTACTTTCGAGATGTTGGTGTAGTGGCTTGGTATCGTTCAGGAAATGAGCACGTTAGTAGAAAGTCATATATTGATTATATAGATATTTTGGGCCGCTTATCAATGAGATAATCTAGATATTTGCTTCTTACCAGTACCACTTCATGTCATCCCCCCAAATTCTATTAAGGGAAAAAAGTTTGGCTTTTGTTCTGAAGTGTCTTAATGCAGCCAATGAGTCAAACTTGGATGTCCAGCTTTAACAAAATTAATCTACTAGAGATTACTGGACAGCGTTTGGTTGCGGCATAAGATACTCTTTTTTTATTTATTTATTTGTTTGTTTGTCTTGATCTGTTGGTAATGTTTCTTGCATATCTTGATGCCATTCTTTATAACTTGTCGACTCTTTTCATAACTAGGTGAATATCTTGATGCATACTGCTGAAATGACTTTTGTATCAGAAAAGGTTCCTAAAATTAAAAAGCTCAAGGAAAAGCACGATGTCCAAGACCAAAGAAACTCTTTGGTATATCTGATTCAAGTGATAAAAAGGCTATGGAGAAGATGCCGTAATCTAAGGGCAAAATGACAATGGAGCCATCTGGAATTTTGCATCATTTGCCCGATGATAAATTCTGATACTTTGAACGCTCAAAGTGGGAGTTTTGATCGTTTGCCAACTAATGCTGGGAAAGGGAGTGACAGTTTTGCCTCCACAGGGAATAGGATGATGCAAAATGTTGTTTTGACCAAACAAGTCATAGAGTTTGCATTACCCTTAGAGAACTCCAAAATTGAATCATTGCTGGCAACTGCGAAGAGTGTGTGATGCATAAAAGCTGAAGACAGTCGGTCTAGTGATGAGGAGAATAGCAAATTTGGAGCTTCATTGACTGAAAATGCCACAGAACTACGTACTAAAAGTATAGACTTGAACAAGGAAAACCACAGTGGTCTTAGTAAGCTTGATACTATTTTATGTCAGTTTATAAAATAGATTGTAAATCAGGAAATATGATCTTTGTACGTGTTGAAGTTAGGTGCTATGAACGATCCCAGTGGTGTCGCGGAAGTGGATGGTGGTACAATCATCAAGCATGTTTACTGCTGTCCAGTGGAAAAGGTAATTGCATTTTTAGTTCTAGAGATTTATAAAGATGTGCCCTGATTTCAGTATCATCTTTCTGAGCTCTTGTTAAAAATGTTAGTGAATGTTAGCTCATTTACATGAAGGTTAATGTAGCATGTGATCCTTATGGGCAAATTAAGCCCCATTAATATGATTTGTTGTTGTTGTACCTATTTTGATCACTTGGAAAGTATGGTTGAAGACGATTTCCTGTGTTAATGCTTTCCCAGCCTTCCCTTGAATCTTCTGCAGACCCCGGGACTTGTACTGGTTTAATGCTGTTCTTGGTTGAGGACCATATTTAGTAGTAGAATAGTTGCATCTTCTTGTTGGCTATAAAACTAGACAAGGCAAATGGGCAGGGCGGACAGGAACTTAAATGGGATTGAAAAATACTGGGTCTATGCCCATGCAGACCCATAGGACTAATGTGTGTGGGACTAAGATACTGCCCAAAAAAATTCCATTTTATCTATTGATCTTTTTTATTCTTTGAAAACCCCCTTTCTCGTTAATCCATATGCTTAATTTTTGCCCTTTTTTATATCATTTATTTTTTTTTTTAATTTTGTAAAAGCTCTGTACTTCTTTTTGCTTGTCATGCAATAATTTTTAAAAATAAGTGTTTTTGTCGAAATAGTTTATTTGATCATTGCAGCGTATCAACTAATTTCTCGTTTCTTTGAAACTTACTGGTTGCCGTGTATTGACGCAAAAACAGAAAAGAATGAAGAAGAAGAAGCCGTGCAAAAGTTGAGATTGACAGTCTTAACTTTCCCTTCTAAGATCTACAGAAAGACAAAATTTGCATCGTGATGCAGAACAAGAGCAAGTCTTTTCTTATTTACCCTTTTTTTATATTAAGATTTAAGAACAAGAGGAAGTGGGAGAGTACATCTCAATATTCACGAAATTTATGGCACATGATTAGGTAGGAATGAGGAAACACTTAAATTTCTTTGATAAAATTAAAGAATTTCCGAATTTTCTTCTGATCAGATCACTGGATCGACCCAATGTTTGTTTTTATTTAAAACATTGATGTACTTTTTTTAACATATAATTTCACTCTAATTAGCCTCATTCATTACATTAAAAACTGCATACCAAAAAACAAAATTTTTTTTTTTGCCATTAAGTGGCATGAACGAGGCTAATTTTGAAGTGAATTTCAGTTTCGACATTTTTATCACGAGCTTGAGAATCACCACTCCACCAGTCCTCGTGAAACCAAATATCAATGCAAGTCGTGATTACGTAAATAAGATGGTGAACGAAATCAACAAAAGCTGGTTTTGAACCGTTGAATTTTTTCAAGACATTCTCGAGCCCTCTCAATGGCCAGATCAATCCTGTTCCTTCTTTCGCTGCAGCCATCCCCAGCAACCCTTTGAGATTTCCGTTTTGGTCCTTCAATATTCTCATCCTCCAGAGAATCTTCTTTCTTCCTCTTCTTGCAAGCTGATGACTCTGTAATCACAACAATATACAACAGAGAAGTTCCCATGAAGAAAAGAAAGAAACCTGCTATAGATCATAAAGGGGTAAAAGAAAGAAAAAACGCAGAACAAACCCCGAGTTGAGGCGGAGGAAATATTTGAGTAACCAGTTGAGTTCTTGTAGTTGTCATGACCGGAAGGAAGAGGCAAGCTTTGTGACTCCAAGCGGGAGATGAAGGATTTAAGTTCATCCTTCAAGTAGTTAAAATTATCTGGTTGTTGAGCTTCCAAAATTTGCAACTCCTCCTTCGCTTGTTCTATCATTTCCTTCGTCTTCGACCCTGATACTGAGCCGTATCCCCATAACGATGATGAACCTTCCATTCCGCCGGCCCTCGTGCTCAGTCTCAGTGGACAGAAACAAGAAACTATGGAGATTGACTTGCTAGAAAATTTAAAGAATGGAGAATGACTTGCAACTTGCAAGTGTGGGTTTTGACCGAAGGGAAAAAAAAATGCCAGGACCCGGAAATTAACCAGTTTGTCACTTTTTACTGCAACAACACCAACTCAAGGAACCTGGAAAGCTTTCTCGCAATAAATACATTTGAAAAAGTTGCTCAGAAGGAGTAACATGAAAAGACATTCTGCTGTTTCTCGACTTTCAAGGTCCCTTTTTGAATGTTTTGTCCCCCCACAAGTAGTACCACTTTGGTCTAGTAGCCCGCTGCCTATGGCTAATAGAAAGTCTCTGTGGAGTGTTATTTTCTGAAATTTTTTTTGTAAAAAAATATATATTGTAATAATTTAATGAATGTAAAACAAAAATGTAATTAAAAAATAAAATTTTTTATAAAAATGACAACTCAAACAAGGATATTTTTTATGGAGAAATTGGTTGATAATACACCAATGCAATAACAACGTTGTAATTTTTTTCAACTATCACGGTGAGTGTGTTTGGATTGTAGATTATTGAAGATAATTTTTTTAAAAAATATTGTAATATTTTTTTTTATATAATGTATATAAAATAAAAAAATAATTAAAAATATATTGATAATATAAGTAAATAAAAATATGCAAATAATTTAGTGTAAAAAAAAAGTTTTTTTATTTATTAAAGACTTCATAAATTGCAGGAGAAAAAAGGTCGACTGCCATTCGGGCCGACAAAAAGTCCGATATCGAGACATGGCTACAATGCAGGCACAATGCAATGTTTTGAAATGGATCAGACCAACTTGTAGACCATTTCATCTGGAATTTTTTCTCATTTTCTCAAATAGGTGAGTTGGATACTGCGTGTGAGTGCATGGCAATTAGAAACTTACTATGCATAGGGAAAAAAAAGACTGAACCAACGCCAAAATTTGGAATTACAATTCCAGGTTTCCTTTTGAGATTTAGAAGATAAAGCAGACTCCACAAGTGCATGGTAGCATCCTGCATACTCTGTAAGTGCTTCTACAGACTTCAAAAGGGTTCGTCTAACGTTAAAATATACGTGGGTGTTAGATTTTTGAAAAAGTAAAATTAATTAGCAAAAGTATATAATTATTATATTTATAATTATAAATAAATATAATAATTACTAGTTGAGTTACATTGTGCTGCGCATAGCCAGTGCCCACTGAAAAGTATTTAATGTATTAATTGATCAAGTAATATATTCGTGGTATCTGCAATCATATTTTTTGAAAAAAATAACAAAACATATAAGTATTTTCATAATTTAGAAGTGACAACGTAGTTGGTGTTTAATAAAAAAAAGAAAAATGTGCATATTTTTTCACGAAAAAAACAATGTTTTTTTCGTCACTTTTTAGTGGTATAAAGGAAAATGTGCATGGTTGTTAAAAAAATATACCAGTTTTGTTAAACTCTAAAGAAGTATTTATTTTAAACTCTTTATTTTTTATAGTATATAAACCATTCAATTATATATGAAAAATTAGTTTTATTTTTATTAGCTTGGAATAGCTCAATAGCATAGTCCTTTTATTTTAATTTTTTTGTTTTTTCATGAGGTTGCACTATTGAATTATATTGTGAAGAAAACAAATGATAGAGAATTGAAAGTTAATTGTTTGGAGATTTTCTTGGCTCACCCTGTGGACATTATATGATAGAAATTTATTTAATTTTCATCTCAAATAAGCTTGCCGCCTATATATCTAAAAATCAGAGACAATATCTAAAAAATAATGGTCAAAGGCTTTAAACTCTAGCAAAGTGCATCACAAAGTTAACAATCCAACAAAAACTAAAAGGAGAACAATTGATAAATTCAAATCCAACAACTCAAAATTGACAATAAAAAAGAATTCATTTAATAAAACAAAATAAACATAAAAGAATTTTGTTTCTCTTATACTTTTTTTTCAAATCCATAGTATATGTTTTGGTAGATTTTTTTTCCTCTAAATCCCAAACAAATAGAAAAAAATCTAAAATACAAATTCAAATGCATGATATAGTTATATTTACTTTCTAAAATAATAAGCTTGCATTTACACTAACAATTTATAGGCTTTTTCACTGATTTTAATACTATAAAACAAATTGTTTAGATCGTTTTCCTTTTTTTTTTTCTCTTTATAGCAAGCGGTTAGACTGCTCTTCTCTTACCATACTTCATATCATATCATTATTCCATGGTCCAAATTTTGCAGCCTGTTTGCATTCTTATAATGGTAGGACAAATGTCAAGGCAGCAAAAGAAATGCAAATTTCACCTCCCATCAGGCCACATGGCAATGCCTAAAGAAGCTACAATAGAGCCAACTGGTTATTATATTATATATATATATATATATTTAGTTAGATTAAAACTAATCTAAGGGTGATGGATTAGACAACACATCAACTTAGTCTCATAATTGAGCTTAATGAAACTGATTAGGCCTAAAGAAAAAGATATGGCCTAGTCCTTTTTAAAGTCAGAAATTATCCCAATGGGTCCTAGTTGACAAAAATACATTTTTGATATCCAAATTTTGACATATGAATGATTTTAATCCCCAATTTTTGGATAATGACAAATCTAGTACCTAATTTTTCAACTATTGAGTATATTTAGTACATCTGGTGGATTTTTCCCAAATTACTATCGAAAAGAGTCATTTAATAGTTACATGTTTAGCAACTATTGTATAAAATTGTCAAAAAAATGTAAGATATCCTTTTGACACTAAGTGTCATGTAAAATATCTTTTTGGCACTAAGTACTAAATTTAAGGACTAATAATTTATCAAATAAAATATTCATTTGACACTAAGTACTAAGTTTAATGACTAATAATTTTATTAAAAGGTTTTTTTACATTTTTTGACATTTTTTAATGCAATAGTTACCGGACACGTGACTGTCACATGACTCTTTCTAATAACAATATGGGACAAACCTGTTAAATGTACTAAATGTGCTCAAAAGTTAAATGTTTGGGTACCGGGTTTATTTTTGTCCAAAATTTAGAGATGAAAAATGTTCATCTGTCAACGTTTGGATACCAAAACTGCATTTTTCTCTATCTTAGTTTGGTCTAAACACATGGGAAGGAGCAAAAGCAATTTGCAAGAGAAAATATATTGAAGTCGTGCCACTTGTCAAATAACCAGTAAGCCACATGACAAGATGAGAAACAAAACACTAAACCTCCTATTTTTCTTATATATGTGCATATGTATAATAGATTTGGTGAAATCTATGTGTAATAAATTTGGTGAAATCTATGTGTAATAATAAATGTCCGTTAGGAAACATCCGTTTAAAAAAAAAGAAAATAAAACTACAAGAATCATAAACCATTGTAGGCAAAAGTAGCTTTTCATTTTTTCGTTTTGGAAGGTAAGTAAAATACTAAATCTTTCAAAAGACAAGACAATCAATTACATTTATTACAATTATGTCGTGGTTGGAGCTCAATTTTAGAAGGTACGTAAAGCACTAAAACTTTCAAAAGATAAGACAATCATTTACATTTATTACAATTATGTCGTAATTGGAGCTAAATTTTAGAAAGTAATTATTAACATTTGTGAGGATATCTGTTAATTATAAATAGGATTATAATACTATGTTTGAACCAGAAGTCTCATGCTTTTGGAAGAAATGAAAAAGAACTAAATTAATTTACAAATAAAACTGCTCAAGACTTGTCAATTTTATATCAAGAATTAATATTAAAGAAGCTCATTTTTTAAAAAGTATATATATATATATAAAGCAGTTTGCAGATGATTGTTGGAAAAATTTTTATATGCCATCTTTGGGGATAATTTAGGTAGGGGAAAAAAAATCAAATGCAAGTAATTATGTCAAATCTACAACATTATAATGTATAGTTGAGTTGGGTTTGACTATTGTGTCATCCCATTTGCGATTGGCTTATATTCCATATGATTATCAAGCTTATCCATTTGCGATTGGCTTATATTCCATATGATTATCAAGCTTTTAAGTGGTGTTTAGACCACTTAAAATAATAGAGGGTCTTAATGCTAAAGATTACTGGTTCAAGATGCACTTAATAATGAACATGATTATAGTGCTCTTCAACTTGATAATAATGAAGACTTTTAATACTAAAAAATGTTGCTTCAAGTGTTTGTGTTCAATCTTTTGTTGTCGATGTTTGGATAGGTTTGATCATTTACTTTCTTTCTTTCTGGAATTTTGAATGTTTAGCTGTTACAATAAAATTTGTGAAATTTCCACTGCAATACCTTCTCAATAGCCATTGTTTGAATATGAAAATTTCGTTATGGAATATATGATACATGCAAATGAATATCCATAGGAACCTTCTTACATTTTCTAACTATATTTCCAAAATCTAATGTTTGTGGCAGCAGGAGGTTAAACTGTGATTAAAGATTATCTATTGTTTGCAACTTCGTGACTAAGGTAGGATCTAAATCTGACATTATAGTTGATACATGTTAATTGTTGATTTGATATGGCTATGATTTTGCTATAATGGTATATTAACAATGGTTATGATGTTTTTGCTATTATTGTTGTGGTATGGTACGATTATCTACTATAATCCTTTTTTTTTAAACTTATACATTCGTTTTCCTTTTATAGTTTGTTGATTTGGCCAATTTACTTATAATTTCATGCATTTCAACTGATTCAATTAAACCAATTACGATGCAATTCTAATTCTACTATTTTTTTATAAATTCATTTGAATAAATATTTTTATCACATAGGTTAAATCTCCTGCACTTAGCATGGGCTTCGAGGGTGTGTTGGATAGCCAAATAATGGCAAAAAATTATTTGCTTATATCACAAATACAATTTCTAACATACCTTTTTATTTTTCTAATTACTTTTTTATCTCACATACATCACATAACAAAAAAGTGCCACAGTAATTATTCCAAATAATATTTCAAATAATCTCCTATCCAAACACAAACGTTTGAACCAGAAATCTAGTGCATTCGAAAAGAAAAAAAAGGACTAAATTCTTTTACAAATAAAACTGGTCAAAACTCTTAAAGTGCAAAATGCATTTAATGACTTTAAATACTTAACCTCTAAACTAATTTTAATGAGTTCCTATTGCACATAAGGAAAACAAATAAATACCAAACAATTCGTATAGATACATTTTACGCCAGGGTTTTTCTAAATAGCACATGTAAAACAAATATTTGGGCAAAACGTTTAAGAGATTAATTTTTATACATTATCAATGTAAAAAATTTTTGTACACAAGTAGGCTTAAATGAATGCTACACCAACACTGTTCAAATTTTGAATTCACTTTTTATCAATGTATTATATATCCATGCTTGTCAGGTAAAAAATCTTTACATTAATAGTGTATTATAAAACATTAATCCAACATTTAAACAATATAAATCCTTAAACTAAACAGGTATGTCAAATTATTCTTTAAGCAAAACATATTAGGAAAAACAATACAAATTATTCTACACATTGTTACTACATTCAATGCATTCTAAACCGATTTAAGATAATAAAACGTCAAATAGGAATATGTGAACATATTCACAAAATTGGTTCCAATTTAGGATAGAAATCTCATAGCCCAAACGGTGCCTAGTAAAAAACACCAGGGCTGGAAATTGTTTGGGTCCAATTTACAGCCAAGTGTTGCCAACTGGACATCTGGTGCCCACAAAGTTTGAGCAACAAAAACCATGGGCCAATATTAATTGACAAAATTACCCTCACACTCTCCCTGCTATAAATATTAAACATCCGCAGTGAACATTTCCGAATCATTCCTCCAGTAAAATATTTATTTCATATACATGCAAATTTACACGACACAAAAAATATCTCTCTCTTCTTAAGCTTCCTTTTCCCTCTAAAAATACTGACTTGAACACGTGTCAACGGGTGGACAACGGCGGAGAATGGCGGACTCGCCCTCGGAAGAAGAGGCCGCCGATTTTAGGGAGGCGCCGGATGAGCTGCGCTGTAGAAGGTCTGACGGTAAGACGTGGCGGTGCCATAGCTGGAGGATCCATGGAAAACCCTACTGCGAAAAGCATTACCTCCAAATCGTCGGAAAAAATTTGAAAAGGAAATCTTCTGCTCCGTCGAGAAATTCTAGGTCTGAGAAAAGGCGTTCGGAGAAATCTAAGGCTAGTGGTAGTGGTAAGGCTGGTGGTTCTGTTGCAAATAAGTCGAAGAAGTTAGGGCTTTCTAGCGGTGGTAGCAAAGACAAGAGGAGCAAGGGCGGGGGCGGCGAGTCTTCTTCGACAGAAGAGGTGTTGCCAAAGAAAAAGCCGAGGAGTAAGAGGATGAGAGTGGAGGCGGAGGAGGAGGAAGATAGCGAAGAGACAGAGGAGGATGAGAGGATGAATGTTGTGAAAATTACTGGTAGAAGGAGTGATGAGAAGGGGGCAAAATTCGAGAGCCACAGGGGAAATGCTGTTAAGAGATCTAAGGTGGGTGATAAAATTGATTCTCTGATGAAAAAGAAGCAAGTTGGTTGGTTGGAGGAGAGTGATGAGGAAAGAGGTGATAAGGTGGGTGATAAAATTGATTCTCTGATGAAAAAGAAGCAAGTTGGTTGGTTGGAGGAGAGTGATGAGGAAAGAGGTGATGTTGCAAAAGGTGCTAAAGGGAGTGCTAGGGATAATGTGGTTCAAAGTTCTAAAAGTGGTGGTAAAAGTGAGTTGAGGAGGAAGCATGCCAAGGAGATTGAAAGAAATGAAGAGAGTAGCGATGATGAAGAGTACTGGTTCAAAGAAATAAGTAGTGCTACAGAAAGTGGTGGAGTTAAGTTGGAAAATGAGAAGAAAGCTGTGAGAAGTTATCGGAGTGATGATGAAGAGGTAGGAAGGCGTAATATGATTAAAATTGGTAGAAGGAGTGGAGAATTTCAGGATGGTGTAAAGGACAGTGATTCGAGTGATATGAGTGATGAGGAGGAGGGGCAGAAATATAAGGTGGAAAAAATTGATAAGAGGCATAGGGAGCTCGAGTTGGATAAGAAGAAGGAAGTTGAGAGCAGCGAAGAAGATACTGAGGAGGAAGAGGAGGAGCGGAGTAGAGAGCTAATTACTGCTGAAAGTAGTGGCGGGGATAAATGGGGGAAAAAAAAGAGGAAAGTAGAGAGGAATGACCAGATTGTTGATGAAGAAGGGAAGGGTAGCAGGCGTAAAGGTGGTCAAAGGTGTGGTCAACTTGAGCTGCGAACAAAGATGAAAAATGATCGGAGGGCAATGAGTAATGAGGACAAGGAGGAAGATGGTGAGAATTCGAAGAAGAAAAATGGAGATAGTGTGGTGAAAATGTTGAAAAAGGGTTCGAGGACCAAGACACTGAAAGTGGCGATGAAAGGTATGAAATCTGAAGAGGATAATTTTGATGATGGTGGTTTTGAAGATATCATGAAAGATGGTAAGGATGAACGTGGTAAGAAGAAATCTCAGCTGCGGGTGAACGCTAAGGAGGTTGGGAGAGTAAAAGCAGAGGGAGATGGTGATGATGGTATTGATGTTGATGGCTCTAAGGAGAATTGGTTACAGGGTAAGAGTAACAAGGTTGAGAAAGGGGAAGTAGCTGGATGTGACAATGACGGTGATAATGTTGATGGTTCTGAGGAGATGGATGATGCTTGTTTAATAAAATTTGCAAAAAAGGATTTCATGCCTGCAACTTTATTGAAGAGAGGACAGAAGAAGTCACGGGAGAAGACAGGGGGGCTGAGTAACATGTTTAAAGATGAGAAAGAGGAAAGATCCAGCGAAAAGGATAAAATTGGCGATGAAAATGGTAAATCTGTGTTTAAGGCAATAAAGAAAGTCAAGAAAACTTTGAAAACAGATTCAACTGAAGAGAGGAGGAGGAGGAAGGGTCCAAAAATGGAAAAGGTGGGAGGAATTGAGGAAGAAGACGATGATCGTACAGAATCAGATGATGGAGCACACTTAATTAGAGAAAGGAGTTCTCGGGAGAAGAAGAACTGCCATAAGCCCAAGGTTGATCTTAGAAGAAAGCACTTCAGTACTGATGTAAGTTGTCTGCTGGCTTCTTAAGATTATATAGTTGGAATAGTATGTAATCTATTGGGATGAATCACAGTCATACTAAGAGTTGAATGAACAGGATCCTGAAGATGATTGCCAAATGTGCCACCAATGCATGTACAGCAATAAGAGGGTTGTGAGGTGTCGCAAGGAACGGCAATTGAATGGCTATAATAGGCGCTATTGTTATCTCTGTATCAAAAGATGGCAAGTGTATCTGGAAGATATTCCAATTTCACATTTGAGTGATATTAATAGATCCCAAAAATTACATGCTTGTTCTGCCATATTTATTAATTACCATGTTAACTGCAAGATGGAAAATAAGCTTTTGGCTGTTCTAATTGATTATGCGAGAATCATGTATACTGTGGTATGTGCGCCTTGTATTTGTCGAGTACAGACCAAGTGCATTATGTTTTCTGTTGATCAGTGTCTCTTGGCTGAATAAGGAAGTGTATGAGTCATTGATGGTGTGCTAACATATGAGGTTCTAGGTTGGGTTCCACTGTTTAGCATGCAAAATAATGAATGGTTTTCAAGTAGATATTGTCTTTTGGTTCTCATATTTTATCTGATTGCGTTATATTTTAGGTTTTTACCTAGTGCATCAGCATTTTATAGGGGATTGAGTGCAATCACCAATTCTGTGTATGTGTGGTGTGTCTTTTTCATTAGTATAGCTTATCATAGAGATGTGCACTCTTATTAATTTGAGCTACTTTGGATGTTCTAGTCTACTGGCTCTGGCTGATCTTAGTGTGCTGGTGGCGGCATGGCAGTAGTACATGTTTGTGTTAAGCTTGTGCCATTAGTGTATTTTCTTGTCAACAACCTTCTTTATCAGTTATATGGTGCTTTTCAGCTCTTATGTGTGCTGGCTTGAGTAGATGCTAATAGAGTGCTTAGCTTGTCTTGATTGCAATATTTACCACTATATTTGACTGAAATACAGGTACCCTCAGCTTTCAGAGGAAGCAATAGCAGAAGCATGCCCATATTGCCGAGGAAACTGCAACTGCAAAGCTTGTCTACGAAGAGATGAGATACAGAATGTAAGTTTTTGCTGCATTGGGTTGCTTTCTTGCTTCCAGGGTAGACGGTGGTAATTTATGATTGGTTGTGTTCATTATTGCAGCAAACTGTATATTCTGGGACTCCAGATAATGAAGCTGAAGTGATACATCACTTTAAGTATCTTGTTCGCATGGTTGCCCCTATCCTCAAACAATTTGATCATGACCAAATGGTGGAAAAGGAGACAGAAGCTAAAATTCGAGGTATCACTTAAATATGTTAGATGGATTTGAGCTTGCAGGTGCTTTTGTATTTTTGCATTTTTATTGGTTTCCTTTTTCCTTTTTTTTTGGCTTGTGTTCTGGGGGGTTGGGGGGTTTTAGGGGTGGGTGGGGAGTTTGCTCTATGCTTATTAGCCATCATCTCACTAATGCTTTTTCTTCTCCTCGAACTCTCCTCCATTTCGGTTCTCTTGGTTATAAGTTATTGCGAAAGGGCTTGTGTTTTGCTACCGAAGTGGACAAACATGAGAGGGAGGTGGGTGAGAAAAGATTGAACAGACTGCTTATTATATGAAGATGTCAAGATGGTTTAGTTAATGTATTTCTAATAAAATTGCATGTATACTTCTTTCTGTCAGTATTTTGGTACTTCTACATGTGATAAATGTTGGTTATACAGGAATATTATCGTCAGAGATAGGAGTAGAGAGGATTAGATGTTTCGCAGATGAGCGTCTTTATTGGTAGGCCACTTCTTTATTGATTAGTCATTTTCTTAGTAACTAAGTTGATCCTATTTTGAAGGTTTGAGAACTGACACATGCTTGTGCAGTGATTGTTGCGGTACCTCTATAGTTGATTTCCACAGAAGCTGTCCAAAGTGTTCTTATGATCTCTGTCTGACTTGCTGTCGAGAAATACGTGAAGGCTGTTTACAAGGAGGTAGTAAGGAAGTTGTTATCGAGTACGCTGACCCAGGGAAAGGATACTTGCATGGCGAACTGCAGGTGCCTCCAAAACAAGAAAGCTTTTCAGGTTCATGTAGTGAATCAGTTCCTGGGATGGAAAGTACCCTTCCTGACTGGAAAGCAAAAGAAACTGGTGAAATTCCTTGCCCTCCTAAAGAAAGGGGTGGTTGTGGGTATGAGCAACTGCAGCTCAGGTGCATATATGCTGAACAAGATGTGTTGGATTTCAGAAAGAAAGTCGAGAATTTAATTGAGAGCCATAGACTTGGCAACTGTAGTGAAACTTCCAAGCAGTGTACCTGTTTCGAATACAGTGATGATTCTGATATTGGAGATAAACAACTGAAGAAAGCTGCTTCAAGAAAGAATTCTGGTGACAATTACTTGTACTGTCCCTCTGCAAGTGACCTCCAGCAAGGGGACTTGGAGCACTTCCAGAAACATTGGATTAGGGGAGAACCAGTCATCGTTGGCAATGTTCTTGAACTAACATCTGGGTTAAGCTGGGAGCCAATGGTCATGTGGCGTGCAGTACGTGAGATCCTAGTTAAAAAGGGATCGTCGGATTTGTTGGTGACAGCAATTGATTGCCTTGATTGGTGCGAGGCAAGTCCTTTCTGTCTATCCTTTTTTCATTCTTTCCTGTCTGATTTTCTTCTCTCTTTTGCAGTCTTCTTATGTGACAATCAATGTGCTTTTCCAATTTATCTGATTCTCCATTAAATGGCAGTTATCCTAACACGTGCTGTTAGCATTTATGGAGTAGTAGTAGTTGATGGTAAATGTTGGCAAATTGTGTGGCTATTTTTGGAAGGATGCTAACTATCTTGGTTTACTCTTTAGCTGTTGGTAATTACGTTCTTAGCTTCTCTTCGATTCTTTAAGCTGCTGGAGCATCTCTCTTAAATTCTAGAAAATGTAAGATCTTTTTCCCAACTACAAGATCACTTCCATAAAGAAAGGTCTAAATCTTATCTGCGTTTAGGAGTCGCAGACATTCTTGAACCTAAATACGGATCAAGAGATGTGCCACATGAATTGGCTGATATATGGTTCTTTTTCTTTGGTTCATGACATATAGCTGTTAAAATTTTCATTTTGGTACTTTGGTATTTTGAGATTTGGAATACTTAATCTTGACATTTGGATTACTTTTCTCACCGTGACATGCTGCATGGATGTGAAGTAAGTAGTTTTCAGCATGCTTTTCTATTGGTACCTTGGCTTTGAACCATCAGGATCAATAAAGATGCAAATCAGCCACAAAGTAAATACACGCAGCAGGCAGACATACATCTGGCCAGATATAACTGTTGTAGTTTTCTGTGATTTTTGGTTTTATTCTGTGGTCCTTATAGTAATGTTTTTTAATCTTTTTGCAACTTGGGGTGAGAGTAACTTTGGGCAAAGCTGTTTTTTTTTTTAAATTTGTTTTATTACTCTATTTTCAGCATATGACTGTCAACATGTTTGTCTTACTTTTTGGATGCAAATTAGCTTCAGCGTTTCTTAATGTAGAATTCATCATAATTAGTGCTCTGCTTTTTGTTGCAGTAGACATCCTTGAAAGTGATTTCTGTATAAATTATATTAAACATACATATTGAAGAGGTGTATATTAGTTTCTAGTTGGATGGCTCACAAAAGTGCTAGGGGAATTGTTCAATTAGGTGGCTGCTTTTACTTATGCAGCAAATCTGATCACTGTTACCTGGGTCTATTGATGGAAAAAGCAGGTTCATGTTTCTGTTTGGTGTTGATAAATAGTTACGATATCACCTGATTTTACCAACAATTTTCTGCTGTAAACAAAACTGTATTTACAGCATTTGGTTTCTCTTTGTCCTGATTTGTGGCACAGCACTTTCCTTTTCTATTTGCTTATGCATGGTAGAAATATTGCGTTCCATTGCCAGCCCCACTTTCCAAAATGTCTTACAGGGAGTCGATCTAAAAATTGCAGCACTAAATGTCTTGGCATGTGGAATGTTGAGAAACACTGTAATTGCAATACCACTCTTAATGCTCGTTTGTTGGTGAGTTTGAGAGTAAATTATGTTTTTATATTATCTTGGTATTTGATAAAATGTTGATCTTTTTGTGTTTGAAAGGTACTACTCTCAATAGGTTGTTCAGGCCACGATGGTGCAGTAGGTTTGCAAGTGACCATGCATGTGTTTGAATGGTTTTATGATCATTAAAGATGTTCTCAATTTCTTAGAAAAAGAAATTATTCACTTCTAGCATTAGAATACAAAATTGACATATATGATGGTGTATCTTGCTTCATTCACAGATGTAGCATGTTTTCCCATTTCTTGTGGAAAATTATTTCATACTTCAAATTTTTGGTGTGTATCTCTTGCTCTCTGAGTTTTCTAAGCTGTCCTCTATGTGTGCAGGTTGATATAAATATACACCAGTTTTTTAAGGGATACACTGATGGTCGGGCAGATGGAAAACACTGGCCTGAAATGTTAAAACTCAAGGATTGGCCGTCATCAAGTTACTTTGGGGAGAGACTGCCTCGCCATTGTGTAGAATTTGTTAGTGCCTTGCCTTTTAAAGAATATACACATCCAAATTCAGGAATTCTTAATTTGGCGGCAAAAGTGCCAACTACAGTGCTGAAGCCAGACATGGGGCCTAAGACTTATATAGCATATGGGTTTGCAGAAGATCTTGGACGGGGAGATTCAGTGACGAAGCTTCACTGTGACATGTCAGATGCGGTATATATAGTATAACTATTTATGCATTGGTGGTTCTGTTTCTAAAAATAATGGGTCTAACAGTTAATCTTCAAAGATCTCTTGATCACGGAAGATGCACCCTTATGCGAAATTATATGCTTCTACCAAAGCTTTAAGGATTTTCTATCAGCATAAATGCACACCTTTTTTCCCCCTTTTCCCACTATATTTGAGACATAGGGTTCAAACTAAGTGAGCAGTATGGTTGCAAGGCCATGATTTTGTTTTTCCTTGATGTTCTTTGTGGCTGCTTTCGATAATTTAAGGGACATGGTTCTTATGGAAGCCTTTTGCATTGATGTGCTGCAAAAGTGGAGGATAGCAAGACCAGGATTTTGTGTGGATGGAAAGATTTGTGATTCCCTATTAAAGCTTTTCAGCGCTAGCCTTTTGAGAAATTGCGATGATCTGATATAACTATTAGGAATAAATATAATTCAGTTTGAAAGTGATAATTCACTTAGTGCTCCTCAGCGGGACATCGTGGAAAGACTGTCCCTTTTTATGTAGATTGATAGGTTCCTGCATGATTTCAGTATTGCTTTGGTGCAATTTAATTTGACCATGAATGGAGATGTTTATCTACATTTTTTTGGGGAACATAGATTAATGGATCCAGCTTTCTTTCACTATTTTCCAGATGATTGTTTGGATGACCCGTCAAGTTTGTAGTTGAATGAAAAATTGTATTACCTGTAGGCTTCCATAGTAATCTTAATCCATTTTATTTCATATTCCTTGATTGAGCTAAAGCTTAAATGAATGTGTCTTAACTTCTGCGAGATACAGAAATATCTCTTTAGGAGAAAGAAATTGTTCTCTTTGTATTATTGATAGTTTCTACATATGGGTCAAAGAAGTTAAAGACACGTGTAATCTAAATTTGTAGTATCCCTTTATGGAAAAAAAGTTCTCTTTGTATTATTGATAATTTCTACATGTTCGTCTAGTGGCATGGTAGCATCCAGGAAATGAGTTCATTATTAGAAACAACCATTGATAATAAAGTATAAGAAGAAACGTACTTGCTCATTTTGGGGCTTATCACTGAGATAATCGAGGTGTTTGCTTCTTGTGAGTATCAGTCTAGGTCATTCCCCAAAAAACTAGAAAAAGGGAAATTGTGCAACTCTTGTTCTGAAGTATCTTGATGTAGTCAATGAGTCAAACTTCGATGCCCAGCTTTCAAAAAATTAATTTACGAGAAATTACTGGTTTGCTTTTGGTTTCTTTTTTTTTTGGGTGACAGAAAATACTGTTTTCTCCTGTTGTTTGTCTTGATATGATGGTAATCTGTTTTGAATATGGACCTATAGATGCTATTCTTTATAAACTATGTTAACTCTGTTTATATGAACCAGGTGAATATCTTGATGCATACTGCTGAAGTGGCTGTTGAACCAGAGCAGCTTGCTAAAATAAAAGAGCTCAAGCAAAAGCATGATGCCCAAGACCAAAAAGAACTCTTTGGGACGTCTGATCCAAGTGATAAAGAGGCTGTGGAGAAGGTGCCCGTGACGTTGGAACCATCTGGAAGTGCATTAACTACTGAAGTTAGTCATGCTTCTCCTAAAATTTCTGATTCTTTGAACCTTCAAAGTGGGAGTATTGATCATTTGCCAACTAATGCTGGAAAAGGGAGTGGAGGTGGTGCCTCCATTGCAGCTGAAACATTGCAAGATGGTATTTTGACCAAACCAGTCACAGAGTTTGGATTGCCCTCTGAGAGTTCCCACATTGGCGGGTTGCTGGGAACTCAAAAGAGTGTGCCAGGTAGAAGAAATGATGAAGCTAGTCAGTCTAGTGATGAGCAGAATAGCAAATTGAGAAGTTCATTGACTGAAAATGCCTCTGAATTACATATTAGAAGTACAGACTTGAACAAGGAAAATAGTAGTGTAGGTGAGCTTGATATTGTTCCATCTGGGTATGTGTTTCTAAAAAAGAACGTACATCAGGAAATGTAATCTGTATATGTGTTTGAAATAGGTACCAAAAACAAGCTGAATGGTTTTTTTGAAGTCGAGGGTGGGGCAATCTGGGATATATTCAGGCGGCAGGATGTTCCCAAGCTAGAGGAATATCTTAGAAAGCACCATAGGGAATTCAGGCATATTTACTGCCGTCCCGTGGAAAAGGTAATTTTATCATTAATTTTATTTTTATAAGTTTCTGCGATGAGGTCCCAAGACATGCCAAAAAGAAGTGTTACACAGGTGGTCTTTTAATTGCATTCGCTGTGTATTTAGAGATTGATAAACGTGTGCTGAAAATGTTAGAAAATGTTCACTAGATGACATGAAAGTCAGTGTTGCATCTGGTCTCGATGGGTAAATTAAGCACCTTTAACAGATGTTATTGAATCCGATTGGATCACTTGAAGACGATTTTCAGCGTTAACGTTTGCTTAGTGTTGCCTTTCATTGAACCTGAACTTGTGCTTGTTTAATTATCTTCTTGGTTCTGTTCTGCCACCATGGGCTTAATGTTTTTGGGGGGGCCATGTTTAGTGGAAGTGCTGCATCTTGATATGGTTACATATGTGTTTGTTATATTTAAGCTTTCTATAGATACATTTTGATCCCATCTCTCTCTGAGAGTTAGCAATTGACTTCTTGTTACTGTCAAACTCTGGACCAGCTAATTATCATGATCCAATGTGTTTCATTCTCCAGATTGTTCACCCAATTCATGACCAAGCTTTCTACTTGACTGAGTATCATAAGAAGAAGCTGAAGGAAGAGTTTGGTTGGTTAAATATCTTTTAAAGCTTTAACAAATCTTGTGTATCTTTTCAATTTTTTTCCAAAAGGTTTATGTAATATTCTTATGTGGTCAATATAGGAGTTGAACCCTGGACGTTTGTTCAAAAACTCGGTGATGCAGTTTTTGTGCCGGCAGGGTGTCCTCATCAAGTTAGGAATCTTAAGGTATGTAGCACCTTGCATGTTTATATTTTCAACTCTCTTTCAAACCTTTAAGTGTGTAACTATGGTTTTAATGCACCTGAAATCTATCTCTTTTAGCATCTGTACATGGCTATCTTAAGCAGATGGTTGTGCTCAGGTGTGCTTATTTAAATCTTGGGCAGATTGTAGAAGGAATTTTTTGTGCCATCTTTTTCATTTTTACCTGGAATTTATACTGGGAAAACAACTTCAACGACATTCCAATGGTTCTTAAATCCTTTGGGATAACACCTGGTTCTGAGTGCAATACTCAGCTCCTCAAAAACCCTCATGTTTCATACTAAAGCTTTTTGACACCTACAGGATGTACTAGCAATTATGAGACATGTTTGGTGACTCTTTATGCTGATTTGCTACAATGAAACTGGTGATCATATTCCTGTATCTTAATTTATCGAGATCTTGGTTTTTAGTTCTTGCTTTAACATCATGAAGGGGTCTTGCAAAATTTGTCACACTTTACTTCTTCATTTCTAGACAAATTTCTTACAGAACTTTCATTTTTAGGGGATTTACCAGTATTTTTCTTAAAAAATATCACCTTCATCTAAGGCAGAGTGGTAGTAACTAGCATGATTCAGATGTATGATGTTCCTTGTCATTTGCAGAACTTTTGATGGTTCTTTCATAACAGGGGTATAAACGCTGCGGTAGGACTCAGGATTGCTTGTTAGTCTCCCGTACTTGAGTTCTTATAAAATATGCTCATATTACAGATTTCTTCCTCCTTATCCCTAGATATGTTTTCGTGGTCTGCTAAATTTGCTTTCTGTTGTGCTATACAGGATACCAATAGTTTTTTTTTTTCCATTACTGGTGGATGTTATCGTTTTCTCTTTTTGTTTCTAGCTTTTAATCTTCTCAATTCAACTCTGCAGTCTTGCATTAAGGTTGCTCTCGACTTTGTTTCTCCTGAAAATATTTCTGAGTGTATTCGCTTGTCTGAGGAATTTCGGACTCTTCCACAAAAACATCAGGCCAAGGAGGACAAGCTAGAGGTATAGTAGCTGAAAATATTAGTGCTGAAGTGAACTTTTAAATTTTCGGAAGGAAGCATTACTTTTCTGGTATGACTTTTTACAGCATGAACTATTTGATGAACTATACCTGCCACCATCATGTTGCAGTTTGAAAGTAATTGCCATAGTTTATCATCGTTGATGTTGAGATGATTGCCTTTTCAGCTTTATGTAACATCCTATATGGTTAATTCAGAAATACCTTTGAACTAAATCATTCTTTGCCTGCAATAGGTTAAAAAGATGGCTCTCCACGCACTTGACAATGCTATAAGCTTTTTTGAGCAGACAAAGAGCAGATATTTAAAGGTTGCTATTCCTTTACCATTTTCTAAGGAACTACCTCTCGTTCCATTATCTTATTAGTTATGTTGGAATATTTTGTACATAAAATAGTAGAAGATAAATAGCTTTGATTTATGCTTGCATGGCTTGGTTGGGATCATGGAGATAGAAATCTGACTGTAATAATTGCTCACAGGTCATGGTTGTTTTATTGCATGACAATGGCATTTTTCCTGATTCTAATGCAGAAATTGCTTGTTTTAGTTTTCATGTAATGAAGCAGTGCATTTGATACAGTTGCAATGTGCTTGGTTGCCTATAGAATCGTTCATAATTTGGCTTCATAGTGACCATTACATTGGCTGAAGGAAATCAGTATTAAAATAGCATGGGATTGAAGGAATTTCTCTTGATTTTTATTTTCGCAATTGCTATCGTTTTAACTTGCTGCTATGTTACGGGCGCTCTACATGTTTCACATTCGAGTACAATTTGCTGTTTGACCATTTCTTTTAGTTGTAAAAACATGGTTCTGGATATTAAGATGCTTTTTTTTTTTCTATGCATAACCCTATCTGTTAGGTCCAAGCAATGCCAAATGCTAACGCGTCTTCTCCCTGATTAAATTACTTCTGTTACCTTGTTTGGCAATTTTGGTGATGTTAGAATGTGCAGGTTGTTGTGCACAGTGTGGTACAACATGCTGATTTTTACCATTTTGGATACGCTTCCTGGAGTTTTTATGTTGGGTATTGTTCATTTTACTTGGTAGTGTGTGTAGCAAAGCCTGGCTTTTTTTGTTGGTAACTTCACAGAGTTTGTGTGTGTTGGTAATACATCCTGTTGGATTTCTCTGGTTTGTTAGGTATATTAGTTAAAGTCCATGCATTGAGCTATGCTGCTAGTCTGTACAGGAATTGTTAATTTCTGCTGAATTGGTTTGTTATATACTATGGCAGTTTGACATGGAATTGACATTTTTCAGGTTATCAAACCAGAAGTTACATAACACAAAATCTATATTTGGCTGCAACATCCATGCGACATCCAAGCTTATCAATCATTGAAAGATGTATTTGATTCCTGACTTCTGTTCTTCGGATAATCTGCTACGGCCTCAAAATCCAGAGTCGTTCAGGTGACCTGGTCCGACGACTTGTGTCAAGCCACTGCTCAGCCTGTGACTTATCATGTGTCTAGAGATAGAGAAACTTGCCGTGCACCTAAGAGCTGTAAAGGTTTCCATGACTAGAAATGTACCTGACAGTTTTGCGTATATAGAGTAAAGCCCGACTCTTCTGGACTCAACTTCGTCCTGAAAGTTGTTCGTTTTACTGGTTTATCCACGTGTCCGTGAAAGGGTATATGCAACCATGGTACGCGGGGTATACTTGTGAATGGAAAAAAGGGGAAAATGAGAGGAGAGTGGGGAAGCCGAGCTGGCTGTCTTTGCATTTTTCGCAGTTGAAGATTTCTACGTGTTTGGGATAATATCAGTATCAGAAACCTTCCTTGAGGTTTCTTCTAATGTCACTTAGCATCTTGCAGTTTTAAAAATATTACTTGCATCCCTTGTGAATTGTGAAAAGATTATATTAATCCTCACTTGGTATATAATTCACATATCAAATAAATGAAGTTAAAAAAATAAATTTAAAGGTACGTTTTTCTCTTTCTTCTTTTTCCATCATTCTCTCTTACTTATTTTTTGTTTGGATGAATATGTCATTTTTTTATTTGTAAATTATAGTAAATTAAATATTATTTCTTTTATTTTTTGTGAATATGATAGAGTAGGATACGATTTTTTTTTGAATTGATTTTTATAATGATCAATGCAATTTAAAATCTTGGGCACTGGTTAAAAAGAAGTTGGGAAAAAAATAAAAATCATAAGAAATCAATTTTGAATGTATAAAGGTTAAATGAATTAACTTTTCATATACTAATAGTATAATGATTTTTTTACACTAATAGTTTTGAATGTATGCGACATGTGCATGATTTGAATTTATATTATGTAGCATGATTTAAACCTGTTAATATTAAAAAAAAAATTATGCATTGACAGTGTATAGAAAAGTTATCCAAGTTAAATTGGTGCTAGTATATTTCTTTGCAAATACATTTTTTATTTTTCAAATTTATATTTTTATAGACTATAGCATATTGTGGCGTAGTAGTATTACTAGAGATTGTTTTTTAAGAGATGATTTTCTTGGAGTAAACAAAGTGATTTAGGAGTATTTTTATTTAACAAGCAAAAAGGTAGTTTAGGATTTTTGAAAATTTTGTTGCATAAATAACAAAAGTAAGGAAGGTAAGTGATATTTTTAAAATTTTAGGGGTATTAGGTGATATTAAGAAAAATCTCATGGGATTTTTTTTGATATTATCCCTTCTCTTTATACTTAGCAACCACTGCAACATTTATTCCCTAGTTATGGGGGCCTAAAATTACTTTATGTAACTAAAGTTTCAACAAAAGGGTCTCCTTACATCACTCATAGGTTATTTCGAATCCTCATTCAACAATCAATCAATTTGATTTCCCACAAATTGACATGAAGTCCAAGAATCATTCAAAGAAGAGTAAAAATTTGGAAACTCTGTAGTAATAAAAAGTTTACTGAAAAGTTGGATTAACTATAATTTACTTCGATAAGGCATGCATTGATATTTACCTTATTCTCTTAACTTTTGTTTTGTGTCACATAACTTCAAGGGAGACCGAAAATACCCTTTGCTATTGTGAATTTTATTTTTAAATTGGTTTCTTCCTTTTTCCAATGAATTTTAACAAGTTGACTATTCTAATTGATGGTGATCAAGTTTCAGATTAGAGAGCAGATATATTAGGGAATACACTAGGGATTGATTATTTTTAAAACATTATAAATAAAATATCAGAAAACTAATTATCAGGAAAATTCAAAGGTGGACCGAAAAAAGGGGGGGAAGTCACCAACAGAAGGCTCACGGCTTAAGATTTTTCCTATTCAAACTTCTGGATTAGGGGCTCAAGACTTGGAAGCGTAGGTTGATGCAAAACTATGACAACTGTGTGTCAAATAATGCTGAATGATGAATATGTATTCGATTTCAATCCGGGATATAGTTGGTAAAAGCAAACATGCTCTTAAATTTTCTTGAGCTCTTTAGGGTCTTTCACATTTTTCTCCACACAAAAATTTGGCAATGGAAGACCTTTACCTTTCCAAGTGTATGGTCCAAAAAAAAATGAGGGTTTATAACGTTTGTCATTCTTGAGGTCCAACTTGAGTATCAAGAATCCTTAATTTCATGCATCTGAGTCATCTACAAGACAAATAAACTACTCCAGATCCTTCACGAACGAAAGTCGACTAGGATGAGAAACATCCACGCTGCATATACTGCCAAGCCAAAAGCTGCTAGAAGCATCTTGCTCTTCTCCTATTTAAACTGCAACCAATCATTCCCTCCAAAACTGTCCAACTGCCATCAACTGCAGAAAACACAGGATATCCTCATACAGCTACTAAGTGTTTTGAATCCACTCTACCTTTAAGTTACTGAAAAAATTTTCAGTTAATAAAATGTCTCCTGCTCTATCTTTATCTATGTCTCACCTTCCCATCTGCAAATGCCAAGATGATCCAAAAGACAGTTCCAGGATCAGCAAAAGCTCCAGCAGAGAGAACACATGTCACAGAACTCCAGTAGCGAATATTGATGTCAAATTTAGTCGGCGAAACCTGTTACAAAGCACTGGTGTAAGCCTAGTTGGAGGGACTCTGGCTCAGCCTGCAAGGGCTGGACCAGAGCCAGAAAGTCCAATGGAAGCTAGTTCGAGTAGAATGTCGTATTCAAGATTGTTAGAGTACTTAGATCAAGGTAATGTTAAGAAGGTGGATTTGTTCGAGAATGGGACTGTGGCAATTGTTGAGATATACAATCCTGCACTGGAGAAATTCCAGAGAGTTAAAGTTCAGCTGCCTGGATTGCCACAAGAATTGTTGACAAAGCTCAAAGAGAAGGATGTGGATTTTGCATCTCATCCAATGGAGGTGAATATGGCCTCTGCCGTTCTTGACTTGCTGGGAAATTTGGCTTTTCCCTTGATACTGCTTGGCGCTCTCCTCTTGAGAAGTTCTTCAAATACACCCGGAGCTGGAGGTCCAAACCTACCTTTTGGATTAGGAAGGTAAGTTGAACATTCTGATTTACAATGCAAGTATTGGTCATTAGTAAGCAATAAAAATTTTGAAGTTAGTACTGAAAACTATTGGAATATTCTTACAGGAGCAAAGCCAAATTTCAAATGGAACCAAATACTGGAGTGACATTTGATGATGTAGCTGGAGTTGATGAAGCAAAGCAAGATTTTCAGGAAGTTGTTGAGTTCTTAAGAACCCCAGATAAATTTGCTGCAGTAGGAGCAAAAATTCCCAAGGGCGTACTCTTAATAGGACCTCCAGGAACAGGGAAGACATTGTTGGCTAAAGCCATAGCTGGAGAAGCGGGGGTTCCTTTCTTTAACCTTTCAGGTTCAGAGTTTATTGAGATGTTTGTTGGAGTGGGAGCTTCTAGAGTGAGGGACTTATTCAACAAAGCTCAACAGAATTCACCATGTTTGGTCTTCATTGATGAGATTGACGCTGTTGGGAGGCAGAGAGGAACTGGTATTGGTGGAGGAAATGACGAAAGGGAGCAAACACTTAACCAGCTGCTCACAGAAATGGATGGTTTTACGGGAAATACTGGAGTCATTGTCCTTGCTGCCACTAACAGACCCGATGTTCTAGATGAAGCTTTGCTTAGGCCAGGAAGGTTTGACAGACAGGTACTAATCATGCTGATGTGACTTTGAGAAGCAGAAACACACTACTAATCAAATCTTAATTTGTTTTAACAGGTTAGTGTTGGACTCCCAGATGTAAGAGGGAGAGAAGAAATATTGAAGGTTCACAGCAACAACAAGAAACTCGACAAGGATGTCTCTCTCAGTGTCATTTCTATGAGGACTCCAGGATTCAGTGGTGCAGATCTTGCAAACCTCATGAATGAAGCTGCTATTCTTGCTGGTCGGAGAGGCAAAGAGAAGATAACCTTAAAAGAGATTGATGATTCAATTGATCGAATTGTAGCTGGAATGGAGGGAACCAAGATGACAGATGGAAAGAGCAAGATTTTAGTGGCTTATCATGAAGTTGGGCATGCAGTCTGCGCGTGAGTTCATCACTCAGTGGTTCTCATTTCTATTGTTATGTATCATCTTACTCTTGCGGAATATTCTAAAAATGAAAAAATGGACCGAAGCTTCTTCCTTTAATAGTCATGTTAAGCAAGATCCTTCATGCGTCTAGGCTGTTTAACATGAACGATACATTATGAGCTTATCGTTTTCCTTGGCTGAATACAGGACCTTGACACCGGGTCATGATCCTGTACAGAAGGTGACAATGATCCCTAGGGGTCAAGCCCGTGGTCTGACGTGGTTCATACCCGGTGAGGATCCAACACTGATCTCAAAGCAGCAGCTTTTCGCCAGAATTGTTGGAGGGCTTGGAGGTAGGGCCGCAGAAGAAATAATATTCGGCGAACCAGAAATAACAACTGGTGCTGCAGGAGACTTGCAGCAGATTACCCAAGTAGCAAGACAGGTATGTTTCAAGAACTTAATTCTTTGGAAATCAGGATAACCATATTCAAGTTTTACAAATTCAACTTAGTCTGCTGGTATTCTTTTTTTCTTGTTTTTTTTTTTTTTTTTTTTTATATATATATAACAGATGGTGACAACTTATGGAATGTCTGAGATTGGGCCGTGGTCTTTGACTGATCCGGCAGGACAGAGCAGTGATGTGGTGCTGAGAATGCTGGCAAGAAACAACCTGTCTGAAAAGCTTGCCGAAGATATTGATAAATCAGTGCGTCAGATTATTGAAAGAGCATATGAAATTGCAAAGAATCACATAAGAAATAGCAGGGAGGCAATGGACAGTATAGCGGAAGTGCTGCAAGAAAAGGAAACCCTGACAGGTGATGAGTTCAGGGCTCTGCTCTCAGAGTTTACCCACATTCCTCCTGATCATCTATCTAGAAAACCAATACGCGAGCTGATTGAGGCCTAAGTACTAACCAACCTTGTAAATTCACTTGAATAACACATTGTATCTTCAACACATTGTACATGCATACTGAATGAAATGCAATTAGAAAGACAGACTAGTATGAACAAAGAGCATATAAAGCATCAGCAATGTCCAAAAAAGAGCATAACTTTGTGCAGGTAGCAATAAACAATTGAAGCTCCATAAGAGACGGACCACGAGTTTAAATCCAATTTTATCATTTTATGACAGCTCCAAAATTACTCATTCGGTCCAAAGAATGTCATCATAAACCCATCACCAATTTCTTTTCACTTCTTTTTTTTTTTTTTTATATACTAAACAAAATTATATATGTATGTATGAAAAAAAAACAGCAACAACAAAGTAAAAAGCCGTCAAGGAGGGTGGAGATTTAGGCTGGGCTAACGAAAGATAAATAGGTGCATTTGCCTTAGCCATTCCATGCGGGTGGAAGTTGGCTGGTTGATCAAGTATATCATAAACCAAACGATAATATTTCTTTGGCAGAATAAAAAAAAAAAAAAGAGTGAAAGGATGCCAAATATAATCTTCAGCTGACGAGAAGAATTCTTTTGAGGATTTCTACGAACCCCGAAGCTAAAAAGTTTCAACATGCAATCCATAGAAAAGAAAAAGAGAGAGAGGGAGCCTACATTTCTAGATGTCCAATCTGCAATTTCAGTCTATCAATCTATCTAGCATGCATTGAAACTGTCAGGCTACAAGCAGTCGTCTTCAAACAAGGTACAGAATAAAACGACACTTTAAACTAGCATCTTTGATCCCAAATATGTCTATATACATCACTTTACACTTTCGAATTGAGATGCTGAAAAACACGGACTAGGAAAACGTGAGAATACAAGGACACAGAAATCATAAAGCGTGCAAGTGACTCCAGCTTTTCAAGTTACAAGCTTCAAGAACCTAAGAAGGTATCGACCTTAGAATTGACTTTCCTCGAAAGAAATTTCATGCAAATTGGAGGATTGACACCTGCCAAAGCTAGTATTGCACTAGGCAATGTCCATATGCCATCTCCACATATCAATCCAGAGGCTACGGCAGGTCCAAATGCATCAGCCTTGGCCTTGTTCAACTTCTCCCAAACGAATAGTATCAAGCTACCAACACACATATCAATGGCAAAGTATGATCCAAGATAGAATGGTATTGCCATTGCCATTGGAAGAGGAATAAACCGTGCCCACTTCTTCCCCAACAAGTCTCGGATGCCATTGATGACAACTGCTTCAGCAAAGAATACATAGCAAAGTGTGAGGCAGTTCTTTGGCAAAGCGCCAAATCCTTCAACTCCCAAGATCGCCATGTTACGGTAAATTAGAGCATAAGGTGCTGGATATTCTGAACCTTGTTCTCCCAAATCATGGAAGGCCTTGTAGAAGAGCCAGAATACACTAGGAGAAATAATACAACCCATAGCTGTTCCAATGATCTGGCTGACAAACATAGATCTTGGGGAGGCAAGGGTCAAATAACCTGTCTTGAAGTCCTGTGTGAGGTCCGAAGCTGTGGAAACAATATTCATCATGACCCCACATGCAGCTAATCCAGCAATAACACCACCATGGGCGGCACCAGCCCATGCCCCAACTATGAAGATTGCCAGCTTTCCATATGTGGATGCTAGTGACCAGTCGGTAAGCCCGCAGCCATAGGCATTACAAAAGGCTAGGATTGGAGCAAAAATATAAATGACGAGAATGTAATACCACTTGAGCTGGGGGAAGATGTGCGGGAGAACTATAACGGAAATTATGGAAATGGTGATGTAACCAGTGATAGCAACCCACAATGGAATTTGATCCTTCAGGAATAGTTGCCTTCGGCGTTCATCATCATAAGACAATGCTGAGTTGACAGGTGAGTTATTAACACCAACTGGGAGAACAGCACCAGCATCTTTCTTGTAGATTTGGTGATACATGGCAATTAAAGTGCGTCCAAGAACTTTCACAAAGTTGTAAAGCCCATCACCAAGTATCATAGCTATGGCAATGAAAACCTATAAAGAAGAAGAATGAACAGAAGGTCACCATCTGTACTTTGGTTGCTTACTTCTGGCATAGGTAAGAAAATTACCCGATAACCTTGTATTCCATGGAGGCTGCTAGAATTTTCAGTTGCACTATACCAGTCACCCTTCCTATTCTCTATGAGAGGCCACATGATGCCCCAAGAAAGGATTGCTCCAACTAGCACAGAGACATTGATTAAATAAGGACATATCATCCCAACACCAACATAGGTTGCAGAGAAATCGAAGTAAAACCTGATTTCGTAGAAAACAAATGGTTAAACAAGTTAATAAGCTACATATTGGTATCCAAGAATGTCTGACACAAGAAAATTAAACCTGCACAACAAAAAACAGGTTTTGGTCCCAAGGGTGTTATGCATTTTTATGCGCTAACAGCTTAATGTATGCAAGATGTTTTATATATCATCATTATCATTTTATAATACTATTTCTAAAGTACCATGAGTCTTGGTACCTTTGAGCGTAAGCATTATTGTGGTCTTACATTTTGATATCCCAATTATGCCCTTGTTAATTGATGATTAAAGTTGCACAATATGCTCTTATACATTTATGATGATTAAAATTCGTTTAGAAAATAATGGTTGACGACAAGACAAACCGTTAATTGAGCAAACAAACACCAAAGAAATTTCATTCTGATCCCTTCAGCCAGAACTAGATCAAGGACTTGCCTATTTTTATAAGCTTTGAGGCCAAAAGTTGGGAACTGCACAAATCCACAGCCGTCTCCTGCAGTGAAGAACCACTGGAAGAAACCCCACAAGAAGCTGAAGGAAAAGAATTTTCCAAGAGTTCTCACTTGCTTCCTGCATTAAAATTTTATGAGCAAGAGAGTATGAGAAGCAAATTAGATCATCAATGTCAATAAGACATGTAATAGAAGATTATATGGTCCTCGTCTTACTTTGCTAGCTTGGCTCCTTGGGGAGTGTGGAAACTGTTGATAAGATAAGCAGTTGCAGTACCGCTGGGATATGTCAATTTGAAGTCTATGATCATTATCTGATGCAGTTAACAAACAAAGAAATGGTTATGAGCAGAACACGTTTTGATGCCCAAAATACTGAGGCAACACAGAGGCTAATTCAGAATGAGGATCGACAAAGAAAATGCATGGACAGTGGAACCCTATTCAAGGATGCCAAAGAAATAGCAGGACAAAAGATTTAAACACAAGGATGCCAGGTACATGACAAGTGAATTTGGTGATCATCCAGAAACAGAGGTAAAGAGCAAGTCCAGAGATACCTTTCTCAGGGGCACCACAGAGAATAGCCCAAGAAAGCTAACAAGAAAAAGAAATCCAAACATCCACCCAAGAGATGGGATCTTGATGTTCTGTGCAAAGTTATCTTCACCAGACTGTTTAGCAACAACTTCACTCATTCCAAAAATGTAGCTGCCAAAACCTCCTGCATATTGGAGTCCAGGGAATGGAGAATCAGTATTGGTAGTTCAAGGATGGAGCATTTGATAGCTATAGTGTTAATGGAATATACAACTTCACTCAAGGACTCACAGAACAGTGAATTAGTGCATATTAGTAATTTCCAGTTGCATAGCCTTTTCTTCTTCTTATTTTTCTGTGTGAAATTTTGCTGATAGAAGACATAGTAACAAGCATCCTGGTTAGCTAATGAGTAACGCTACTACAAGGTCCAAAGACACAAAGTTACCATTCAGTGCTGTACTATTGCCAAGATGACAACCAACAGAACTAGCTAGCATCAACGTATTTAACAGCTTAGTTTAGGCACTATTTCAAACTGGGATTTCGTCAGAGTTTGGAAAAAGACTTGTTAGTATAAAAAATTACTTAAATAAGAGGCTTTTAAAAAATAAAAAAAGATATAATAATAACAGGCCTTTTTGTTTTACTTCTACATCAGGTGTGTGTCTTAACTTGTCATCATGGTTATTTCTGCCTTGGAATTCTGCATTAGGTAATCAAACAATATATGGCCCTCATTCGGAACAAACTGCCATCAAAGAAACCCACTGAAGCAGACAGAAGCAACAGTTCATACACTAAAAGACTGATGTCCTGTTTTTACACTCTGTTCATCAAGTCTGAGTCTTCATAATATTAGCAAGTGAACATAGTATGTTTTTACACGCCATAGCCTGTATAGCCAAATTTTTACACTTCATTCACCAAGTCCGAGTCTTCGTAACATTAGCAACTGAAGACATTAAATTAAAAGTGAAAAGAAGTAAAAAAAACCAGCAATCCTAATAAAAATGTTTGAAATAATATACATCCTCCAATGGTGAGCGTCACCCACAAAATCCAAAAGTTTTTTTTTTTTTTTTCAACTAGCAGCCTTCAGATTGCTAAATGGTATAGAGAAACAGGTCCTGGCGCGTCATGCTGGGTTAAAAGATGTTTCATACAAAATAAATTAAGTGGATATTGGTTTTCATTTAAGGTTGACGTGCTACGATATCCCACTGCGTCCTAGTCAGGAATTTCGAGTCAAAATAGGTTACCAATAACTATTTCTGGTTGCTTGTGATGCATCACAGCTACTTTTCCACAATCTCGTGCTTCAGTTAAATTTTAGAGTTCCAAATAGAAAGAGAAGTGATTTGCCCGCATCAGTTCAAAATTTTGATATATCTATCACCTGCTGGCCAAGGTTTAGTTACTAAAACAACACAACTAAAATAAAAATAAGCCAAAGTCCAAAAACTTTTCTTGATTTTCCACTTAAGAAATAACTTTTCTTGATTTTCCAGACTGAAACATGAACTTGCCGTTTTGAGATGCCAGGGATAGATAGATTAGGGAATCAAGGCGTTGAGTTGATCACAGATGGGGTGTCAGATTGCAATTATTATTACTGTTTAGAAGATTCATCTCTTTAATAATTTTATTTCTATGCACCCATCAACATCTTGACACACTAAGCACTGACTTACTATTCAATTGTTCCATCATCTGCATCATATACAGTCGCACCACAAGTCACGGAAAATGTTTTCCTAATCATGGCTTCTTTGACACCACCATGCAAAGCAAATTAAGCTCTATCTTAGAGTAATCAATAACCACCGGATATGACAAGGGAATTAAGTAAAACAGTCTAATCCAAACTTTCCAGTGAAGGCAAACCATTTCGTAGGTTATAAAAAGATTACGCTATTGACCAAACACTTCATAAATTTGAAGCAATACTAGTCTATTTTGCACAAGTGCAGGCAGATTTTGGAATCTTGTGAAAGGTCATTCCCACCCAGCTGCCGAACTTTTTACGGCATCACTTGTGATGAGAGCTGATACTAAACACACAAGCAACACGACACACACACACAGCTGGTGTAGCTCAAATTACATAGAATCAAGGAGCTTCTTTGCAAAGAAAGATTCACGTTAAAGGATAGAAATTGATTCATTTTCAAAACTGACAGCCCAAAAGATGTTTATATTACTACTGTTACTTAATGATATTCCGTGTAAAAGTTACATGGATCCATCAAAGTTTTGTAGAACCGGATACCAGATAGAATCTTGACCGCCGTAAGACTTTGGGAATTTGCCAGAACTGATACTCGTGAAGAAAGGCAAAGTTTTTGTTCTTATTTTACCCCAAGTTGGATGAAGGAAAAGGCAGCAAGCAAGAACTCTCAACCGGAAAGTTCAGCATTAAAGACATGATTGCATAAAAGTTTCCAACCGTATGCATAGCATTTTCCCATTATTATGCTATTAGGAAGCGGTGATTTTGACACTAAACTAAAAGAAAAGAACAGATTGAAATATATCTCTATGCCGCTAAATGAATTATTAGTGAAAGCTCCAACAGGGTCCCCCAAACTCTCTATATTCACACGTTCGGGACCCTCAAAGTGCCGATTTTCATTGGACTCCATTAGCATAAGCAAATAATCCATGGTTTCATCATAAATTCACATCCCAATTTCCATCAATCAATCTCGATTTCCCCACCCATCATTACTCTTCAGGCCACGCCGGAACATGTGACTAACACCTAAAAGGCTAAACTCTGCACCAGGGCCACCACCGACTCGCCGCCAGAGATGAAAATATCATTTTATTCTCCTAGTCCTACTAATGATACATGAAAATTAACCTTGGACCCTTAAATGTTACCTTTAATTCGGGTTGATTTCTAATTTCAGATACGTAAAAATTAGTCTTAGACCCTCAAACAACAACTTTATGCTACTTGATCCCAGGAAAAAAATAAAAAAATAAAAATGGAAGAAACACAAGTAGTAACATCTCCATAGCAAAACATGCATGTTGATTTTGGAAGTCTGAGATATTTACCGCTAAAAGCGATGCCAGAGGTTGCAACAACGCAGGTTTGGATGACAGTATTTTCTTGCCTAGTAAAAGGCTGCTTCAAAAGCCCAGATTTCTCAAGAAACTTTGTCCAGGTCTTGACGAAAAAGAACCCCAGTAGCCCAGCTGAGACATTGAGAGAAGGGATAATCCCAGTTGTGAGATTCAGCTTCATGACAATGAAAGTGAACAAGATTCCCAGCAAAAAGGCTGTAACAAAGGCCCTTATCGTCAGCTGGCTTTGCCATGATGGCACCTCTTTGGACTCAAAGATCTTCTCTATTGATTCAATGCCATTCTCCACCACTCTATCATCTGATTTCTTGTTACCAGTGGCATGGTTGTAGGCATCATCTTCAGACTGCAAAGGCGCGCCATTTTCAATACCATTTGGATCACGCCTTGAAACGCTAGCAGAGCGATCCATTTTGGCCTATGCAAAGAACAGCGGATGGGCTGCAATTGCTAGCTGAGACAATGCATACATATATATTATATACGGATAAAGGATTTGGGATTTTGACCAAATGGGGTGGGATAAAGTAATAGAGTATTATTTCTTTTTTTAGTAGTATTTGTTCGATGGGTTGTCTTTATCAGTGTGTGAGTGTGTGAAAGTTGGCCTTGAAGTGATAAACACAAACCGTGAATGAGCTTTAGGAACCACAGGGCCAATGGCTCAGTGCCACCAAGGAGTGGAAGGGCTTAAGTCCCTCCTTGGGTTATAGATGAGGGTTCAAATCTCACCTGTAATAAAAAAAATTTAAGGATTGTGTCATAGCATTTTCTTGATCTAATTAGGTCTGTATACCCACTAGTCCCCTACTACATCCTCTTTAGGCTTCCCCTCTCCTCTATATTATGATAGAATAGGTTATATAAATGTATTATTGCTGACAACAAAAAAAAAAAGAAAGAATGAGCTTTAGGAGAATAGAAATGAATCCGTTACGGCGTACGGTATTCTGCAAGCCAATAGGAGTTTGGTTGGTTTGGAGATCAAAATATGGAATTGTTTATATTGGATAAACATCTATGGGAAATAGGGATGCTGAAAAATGGTTATGGCTGGCTGGTCCAAGACCTCCTAGTGGCTAGCGGGAACTTCTCGTACCAAAATATTGAATCTTGAATCTCTTATTATTATGAATATCGGATGAATCTTCTGTGTGTTGAAAGCAAAGACAGACAGGCAACAAGTTGCTTCAAAACTCTCGGCGCAACCATTTTTTGATCAGAATAATCCGGCAAGATCAAATTAATAACGATGCATAATACAATCAAATAAAATATATCTGATTATTCAATAAATAAATTCATTTTCGTAGTTGAATAAATCTAGCATTAGTAGGAAAATTCTTGGCAGAAAAAGTTGGCTCGACCGATTAATACACATTAAAGAGTTAAGCATAAATAATTTGTGACCAGATAATTGCTTAATTATGCTTGCGGTACAGATTTACATCGTTGTGCCCATGTAACAAGTAAAGGGACAGACTGCCCATGTCCTGCTCCTTTTCATTATCAACATTGATTTTGGGTTTTGTTTTTTTGTTGGGGGGGGGGGGTTGGAATTAACTTGTTGGATTGATTTTGTTCCGATGAGCTAATGCCCTTGTGGAAAAAAAAAAACTTAATAAGACGCGTACTATGATGTGACCTAGTAGTATGAATAATATTGTAGTCAAGATATGGACACCGGCTGAGATTAAGGCGAGAGGGAATTCATATGATCTAAAAAAGTCAGGGATAATTTCAAAAACCTTCCTCGAAATCTTTGACAGTCTCACTTCCCTCCTTTGAAGTTTCTAAAATATTAAAGACCTCTCTTAAAAGTAAGTAGTTAGTATCAAATTCTGCCCAATTCAAAAAGATAAACAATTAAAAAGGCAGGAGTTGGAGAGAGAAAATAACCTGATATCACAAATGCCCTCAAACCTTGCATTAGTGAGATAATTTCATTCGAACAGCACCTAGGCAATTAAATAATAATGAAATTTTAGGGGAGGTTTCAGAAACAAAAAATCAACTAAGTATAATCTGCTATACACATACAACAACTATATCAGCATAAGCCGCCAAAAGAATCAAAATTTTTCAGTACAAAATTTTTAAAGACTAACTTGAAAATATGGTTTAAAGAGCTATTAAATCCTGTACAATAAAGGCGAGAATCTTCACATGTGGGTTAAAAATCTCTTATTCTCTTGCTCTAATTGAAGGGACTTCTTGCTCTTGCAGTTTTCTATGCCATACGTCGGTCATAGTAGGGTGCTTGAATTTAGTGCCTTTTTTTCTCATGGCATTTTAGATATTATTTGCACTTTTATATCATCGTTAATTCAATTAATCATATTTATAACTAATTTAAATAAATTTGTCCAAATAATTTGAAATATCTGATAAGTTGTGTGAGTATTTAAGTCATTTTGTCTATGATGATGTAAAGAGTGGGACTCAATATTCTATTAGGAGAGGTTCCTAATATTTTGAAAACTGCAGGGGAAAGGAGTGAGACTGTCTGAAACCTTAAGGGAGGTTTTAGAAATTATCCCTAAAAAGTCATTACGCATTTGTGACGTAAAGGTGCTGTCACATTCTTTTTGTCAAAAAAAAAAAGATGCTGTCACATGTAAAGGCAATTTCTTTTGTCTTCTCCTCCAACTCTCCAAGATTGCGGCCAAAATCTTGACATGCTGGCACAGAGGCTGTGGTGTGAGTTTTGACAAGTTTCTTTTAACTTTCGTTTCTTTTCAAACTCTAGTAAGTATACAATGACGTTCTCAATTTTAAGTGGAAATTAAACTAAGTGTGAGTTTTTTTTTTTTTTTTTTAGGTGTGTCCCGCAGGGAGTGGACTCCGCAGACTATTCATCACCCTCAGCAACTTGCTGGCAGCAAGGTTCGAACCAGGGACCTGAGGCTCCATTTTCAGCAACCTCAACCACCAGACCAAGCCCCTGAGGGCTTAAGTGTGAGTTTCTTATTTATATTCTATTCACATCTTCAAGAGCAAAATACCAAAAATGAAGGCATGAAAAAAGTTGAGAAAAAGGCTTTTTTTTATTTTTTTTATTTGGGCCTTTCTAAGACGTGATTCAAATGTTAAAGTTCCGAAAAAGTATATAAATATAACATTTCATAATAATTATTAATACATGCATTTATTTGGTAAATTAAATTTGATTTAAATGTATAAACGAGTATCTATTAAATATTCATTAGAAAAACTTTTTTTATTTAACATTCTACACTTTATAGCGGAAATTAGCTATATGACACATATATAAGTAGGCAGCAGGCTGTATTTGACTATTTATCGATCACTTATCAAAGGTTTATCAACATATTTTAATCTCAAATTCGTGGGATTCTAATCGAAATTATGAGAAAACGACAATTTTTTTTATTTCATAAAAATTGAACCACTAGCGTGAGCCTTGGCAAGCACTTTGCAACCTGGATTGCGAGTGTGAACAATCATTGGCTCGCCACTAAATAAAGCTACTCCTTGTTTCTAAATTGACGACGTAATATGGTGGAAGCGATTCCCAAAGTTGGAAGGGAGCGATTACGTGCAGTAGATGAACGCTGACTCTGTTTCCGGGGCGGCTCCTATCGTTGTTGCGGAGCGGACCGTTTGCCCTTCACCTCTCGTCTCTTTAATTCTCCCCAACCCCGACAACAACAAATTTGTTCGTCTAAGGAAAGATCAAAACACTAGTGTAATTAACTACTAAGTTGAGTGATTGCCCGGTACTAATCTTCAATCAATCTTCAGTCAATGGGAGTGTTTGGATAGTAAATTATCTTAAATAATATTTCGTTTGCATCATAAATATATTTTTCAATTCACCTTTTTATATTTCCAATCATTTTTTTATCTCACATGCATCATATCACAAGAAGTACTACAGTAATTATTTCAAATAATACTCTATCCTACCGCAATTGTTATGCACTCCTATTCAAAAGCTTAATGGTAATGTAGCAGTTTTGGAGCTTCACTGTTATGTCCTTGTTAATTTTTTGACCTGTTATATATGTTAGTTAGTTAAATTTTATATCTATGTCATGTATTATGTACTTTTTAACCGTTAGTTTGGATTTATTTTAATAAAATTATGCTTTTTTATAAAGAAAAAGTTAATGGTAATAGTACAATACGAAATCTACTATGTATGCGTGTCCAAATAATGGGCATGCACAAGTGGTTGGGGTTGCAACCACATATGAAATTGAAGATATGGAACTTGAAAGTGTATTTGTTGCACACAATTGCTACTATTAGTGCAAATCTCCTCCGTGTTCAAACTCAAATTGAGACAATGGGCCATGCATCTAGATCTAGTAAGGTATATGGTAATGATGTAGACAAAATTAATCGATGAAATAATCCCTTATTTTTAATTCAGTACCCATCTATTTACTACACTAAGAAAATCGGATACAATGAGTGCACTATATATATATATATATATCTTTTTTTTTTTTGGAGGTGAACGAGATTACAGATGTGTGTTTTTTTTTTTTTGGGTTTAATCCTATAACATTAAAATAACATACGTGGGCTATTTCTTTGCAAAATTGTGCTCAATTTCATCTGTGGCAGCTGTGTTTTTTTTTTTTTTTTTGGTTTAATCCTGTAACATTAAAAATTACCCTACAAATAGTATACAACAGCTCATGTCGTATTTAGATAGATTTTTTCTTTTTCTTCTTTTTTAAGTCAACCTGTGATTTCAGATTTTCCATTGAATTTAATGAACCGAGTGTGAAATGCACTTCATTTTTTCTCCAAAATTTAATTCTATTTTCCAAGTCAATGATGATGTCGGTCGTTCTACTACGATGGCTCACATTTACTCAATCCACAGAATTAAGGCCCCTATTTTGTTCATTTTGGTATAACTATATGTAATCTTCTTTTGGATCATTGGACGTAAGCGTATGGGAAAATCTGTATGGGCGTTCACACTGGGATAGATAACAGTATAGCCATAAATCAAGGATGTTGATGCTAGCTTTTAATTTACTTGCATTTTTGTTTTTGCATTGGAGAAATTTATTGTTGGAATAGGAACTTATGTGCAATTTTTTTTTTTTTTATATATAGAAATAAGTTGCCTTTATTAGTTTGCTCATGGGATGGCACACAAAGTTCCAAAAACAAATTTTTTTTTTTATTTATGTTTACTTTGCCAAACAAAATAGAATCCACATACCCAAAGAAATGATGAGCAATATGCATAACCATCTTAGGAGGGAATTTTTGGAATTGCTTTTTTGTTGCCTTGCAAAACCATTTCATATTGCTATCAAGAAAGAAAATTGGAAAAAAGAACAGAATATTCTATGGCTTTCTTTTTAGCAGGAAAGGATATTTCGCCTTGGTACAAGACAATACCATGTATAATATCAAAGTTTATCTCTTTGCCAAGCAGCTTTAGTTTAATGATTAAGGTTGAGGTCCCACACGAATTAGAGTTTATAGGTTCTAATTTCTCTGCTCCATCCCTAGTTTCTTAAATTTTATCCCTCTCTTGTGAGATAATTTTAAAAAAAAATCAAAATTTGTATTCTTTTCATATTAGAGATAGTCTAGATACACTAGAAACAACAGAGCTTCACTTCACAGGTATGTTTCCTACCCTTTTTTTTTTGCTTTAAGGGTCTGTTTGATTGGACTGAAAATATTTTCCGAAAGATATTTTCTAGAATTTCCAATATTTGGTTGCACAAGTGCATGGGAAAATCTTTTCTGCCGGAAAATATTTTACACCAACGGGTGTAAAACAATTTCCCTTCTCGTCCTACTGAAGTTATTTTCCTCACGTTCCGTCACTTCATTTAAAGAAAGGATAATGGCGTGTCCACTACCCTTCAAAGGCCATAGTTAAGAACTCAAATCTGTCACACAGTCTTTACCTTTATGATTCCTTGGTGATCGCATTGGTATTTTTCCATAGCAACCTCTCTCTAAACACCCAAATTCTTGCTTTGTCAATCAAGGGCGACTTTTACATCTTACAAGCAAATTCTGATTTTGATTACCTATCTGATCATGATTTTGATATTGGAGTATAGATCTTTGAGAAAAGATACTTCTTTATTGATGAACTAACCTGATGAATCTTAATTTCTACAATACCATTTGCCAGCTACTGGTAGTTTTGAAAAACCTCTTGTTGTTTCATAAGACTTCCCCATTGATGATAATTTTCTTTTGCCGCGGGGATGCGGTAGGGACTGGCAAGGAGGAAGTGGTGGCAATGGTGGTGCTGGGAGGAGTTTTTTGCAGCTGTGGTGACAAGGGGGAAAAGAACGTGGCTGGTAGGCATGACGAAGCAAAATGTAAATGCTAGGACGCAAGGTGCTGCTGTGGGTTGGATATTCGAGATCTAATGGGCTTAAATTTCCAGGAGGCCAGACTGGTCAACCAAACACCGGAAAACGAATAGGAAAGCATTTATTTGCTTTGGAAAACATTTTCCAGGGAAAATATCTTACACCCAATCAAACAGATCCTAATTCAAGATTTCATTTCTTTGTTTCAATTCGAGCAAAAATGTTGTGCCTTACACAGGAAAGATCATATATTTAGGGTCCACGAATCAAGTTGTTTTACACTGCCAAATATGGGCCTAAAGACCAATGCTCTTAGAATAGAAGACCAGATAGACCCTTTGCAGCCCAATCTAAATCATTAGCCTGCTGGTAACAAAAACGTCATTTTACTCAGCTGCCTATCATGTACAGGTTGGGTTCCGTCTCACTCGCAGAGCTCAGTTATTCGACTGAAATCTTAGAAACTTTAAATTTGATAACCTTTCCCCAATCCATGTTGGTAAAATATCCGTGAGTCCATTGTCACCGAGATCAAGAATTTCTAAATTTCTCAGGCGCTGCATTGAGGATGGGAGCTTCCCAACGAATTTATTTCGATTCAAATGCAGAATCCAAAGTTGCCCCAAGTTGCCCAGTGAACTCGGAATTTGACCGCATAGACTGTTATTAGCCAAGTTTAGGACGCACAAGTCTGGCAAATTTCCCAAACACAGAGGAACTCTTCCGGACAGGAAATTGTTGGATGGATCCAGATTCCATGTGGTCACTGGTGGGTCGGCAGCTTAATAGGGCCGGCCAATTTCACCAAGAAAAGGATGCAACTTAATAATAATCAAAGTATTCATATTCTCTGAATCATCAATGAATTGGAAATTGTTTGATCTCAGTGTTTGACAAATCCTACATAAAATCTTATCTCAAACAATCAGGATATGGAGCACGGAACATCAACACCCTTCCAACATCGATGATTGATGGCAAGTGTAAACTACATTTTCGGCCATAAACCATGAGTTGCACTTGCAGCATCACTTTTTGGTCTGTGGTTGTCCGAGACCCGATTGCCAGAGTAAGTCGAACGTGGAAAACAATGGGATAGTTGCCTTACTCACAAATGTTGCTTTACTTCGACTACGGGGGCCATTACCGGCTAAGTCATTGATTACGAAAAGGAAACCCAACCAAGTTATCGCCCAACTATAACATTAATAATAAAGAAGGCCAATTAACGAACGAGCCACTTAATGATCTTAAATCCCATTTGAGAGACGCCGTTTTTTATTTTCTAATTAAAATATTCTCATTTAATGTACTTTGTTATCGATGAGCATAACCTATTTTATTCATGGTATTGTTATTGTAATCAATGCCAGAGTATTTCAGCAAAATACTGCTATGTTAGATTCATTCTTCCAATTAAACTAACTAATTTTTCTTACATTATGTAAACTATCAAAATGGGACGAAAGAAGGAAGCACTCAAACACTTTAAAAAGTACCGCTAATGGATTGAACCTAGCTCCCTTATATGCATGTTACCGACTTTGGGTGGCAAATGTAATTAATCCTGCCTCTCATAGCACTTTCAATCCTCAAAATCACATTATTATTTTTATCTACTCCCTCCCTTTTTTTATAACTGATGTTTAAGAAATTTGCTCTAGTGTACTTTTATCTGTCGTTTTATTATCCCCATACAGTATTAATTATTTTTTTACAATTTTACCCTTTTATCTCTCTTTTCCAATACAGAGTTCTTAATTACTACTCTAGTTTGGTGGGAGTTAGTTTGCATTGCTTTTGGCCTAATAAAATAGTACCATTTAGTATTCTAGTGAAAGAAAATATGAGTGAATTGGACAATTAATGAGGGTACAAAAGGAAAGTAGTGTATAGATTTAAGCAATGAAAAACTTTTTTTAATTGATGTGCAACGTCAGTTATAAAAAAAGGGAGGGAGTATCTATCATGCCTCACATTATTGACCTTGCAATCAAGCTCATTAAGGCCGTCGTTAGCATAAATAACCAACAACATTTATTGTTTGCATTTTTTTGTGGTTGCACATGTTCATTGACCTGTCACATTAAATTGATGTGGAAGTGTCAATAATGGAAACAAAATTCCACAGGCTAGGAATATGACTTAATTTCAGTGCTACCTTTCCAAATAATAAATGGGATGGGCACTTTTAATTAGACTCTCCCCCTTTCATATTGTGTCAACAAACGCTAAAGAGCCAGACTGTTAGAAGAGGAAAGGACGGATGGGGACAGACTGAACTTAGTTGACTTAGCTTGGCCCTTCGTTCTATTTTAACCAGTTTGTTTCTTTTGGTTGTCATTTTTCAAGAAATGTATGTATAATCAAGTACCACTTTTCTGAACCACCGGCTTTCCACCTAGCTTGGTGGGGTGAGAGACAAGGGTTCATGTACATTTAAGTGATTTGCTTCAAAAAAATTCAGACGGGTGTGCTGTGCATCCGTTAGGTCCGGTGATGGTTTAGCCCCCTCCGAATTATTTCTGAGCCTCCTTAGGTCCGCCCCCTACTCTTTAGTGTAGAATAGATTAGATTATACAATTGTTGTCATGTTCGAGAAAAAAAAAAAAAGAAGTACCACTTTCCTGGTTGTTTTTGGACTGGGACACCCCAACGTAAAATCAAGCAGCTATACATCTCCTGATCGCATGGCAATTTGTAATCGATTTTTCTCCTTCAACTTTACTCCAAAATCTGAAAAATGTAAAGCGAGAACTAGGAAAGTAGAACCAACAAATTTAATTATGAGCTTTCTTGAAATTCTACGGCGGTGAGAATATTTATTTCTTTTGCCTACTTTTTCATGCTATTCTGACTTCAGTTCACTGCCACCAGTAAATTAATATGCTTTCCAGAAGTTCATGTTGAAATATCTATAGTTTCGATACTGAGTAGTAAATAGAGTTCCATCAAAACTGAACCCAATCATCAATACAACTTTTAGGTATAGCACATGTATATGCTGGAGATCATAGACGGTCGTTTCCAAAGAAGAACAACTAGAGAAATAAATATACATGATCAATGACAATAACAGGCATTTGATATCCTGAAACAATCCCCTTGTGTGTCTAAACTCACGAAACAATTTCACAAATCAATGAACTGTTGACTGCACTAGATTGTTGTTCATCTCGACCACAATCAATTTGATATCTTTTCACAAAGTATAAAAACCAATTGCAATTTCTAAGTAAAACTTCACAAAGAATTTCATCATTGGACAATTTCCTCAATGTTACATCCGACTTATTACTGCTGCAGCTTGTGGCAACATCCCAATTTTCTTGGCAACATCTCTGAGGCTGAACTTCTGAATCTTTCCTGTAGCAGTCTTAGGAAGCTCATCCATGAAAACCACATTCTTAGGCACCATATAATGAGGCAACCTTGCTCTACAAAACTCAATAATATCCTTTTCTCTGGGCTTTTTCCTTACATTCTCCTTCAAACTCACAAAAGCACATGGCGTTTCACCCCAATAATCATCGGGCTTAGCCACCACAGCAGCCTCATTCACCACAGGATTGGTATACAACACAGACTCAACTTCAACACTGCTCACATTCTCCCCACCGCTGATGATAATATCCTTTGATCTGTCCTTAATTTCTAAGTACCCATCTGGATGCATCACCCCAACATCTCCTGTATAAAGCCAACCATTTTCCCTCAAGCATCTTGAGGTCCCCTCAGGGTTTTTGAGATACCCCAGCATTAAACATCCACCTCTAAGTACAATTTCACCCATGCTCGACCCATCTTTCTTCACACTAACGCCTGTCTCCGGCTCCACCACGTCCACCTCAGTCATCCCCAGAGTCCTCACTCCTTGCCTTGCTTTCAACCTAGCCCTCTCGGTAGCCGGCAATGCATTCCACATCGGCTTCCATGCACAAGAAACAACTACTCCGGCCACCTCAGTCAATCCATATCCATGACTAACAACAAATCCTAAAGACTCCGTCCGAAGAACCACGGTGGCAGGCGGAGGTGCACCGCCAGTGAGGAAATGCACGGGGTTTTTGAGCGACTTTGCATGGGAAGAATTTGCTATCATGTTCAGCACCACGGGTGCACCACACATGTGTGTGACATCGTGCAGTCCTACGCATGCGTATATTATTCCAGCGTCGAATCTTCGGAGGCAAATATTTGTGCCGCCCACGGCGGCCATCCCCCAAGTGTAGCTCCACCCGTTGGAGTGGAACATAGGAAGAGTCCATAAATAAATGGGTTGTTTTGGGACTGACCAATTTACTAGAGAATCGAAAGTGATGATGAAGAGGGATCTATGCGAATGCACCACACCTTTGGGCGATGAGGTCGTGCCAGAGGTGTAATTCAGCGTCATTGGATCCCACTCATTATTAGGCCTGACCCACTCAAACTCGTCAACATTTGATTTCTTCACCAAACCCTCATAACTAGCATCAAGAAAACCATGAATTCTTGACAATGAGGGTTCCACTTCCATATCAGCATCATCATCCTCAATGAGGACGAGCACTGGGGCCGTCAAATGTTGTGGGAACATGGAAACTGCATCCAAGACTATTGATCTAAGATAGTAGTCCACGAACACGAGCTTTGATTCGCAGTGTTGGAGGAGAACAGAAATGGTTCTCGCGTCCAACCGGGTGTTGATGTTGTTGAGGACAGCACCCGCCATTGGGACAGCGAATTGGAGCTCGTACATAGCTGGGATATTCGGGGCGATTACGGAAACTACATCGCCCCTTTTGATGCCGAGGGATAAAATGGAGGAAGCGATTTTGAGGCAGCGAGTATAGGTTTCTGACCAGGTGTAGGTGGTGGTGGTGTTGTAAACTATGGAAGTACAGTCTCCATAAACAATGGCAGCTCTTTTCAAAAATGTTAATGGGGTTAATGGACATGAATTTGCAAGATGGGGTTTGAATTTATCCATGAATAAATGAATGAATGAAAGGAAGATAATAGCAAATTTTCTCTCCAATCTTTCTGCCAATGTCTCTCTCCTTCTCATAACGAACGTGTCAGGAGAAATTATATACAGAAGAAAAAAGCAATTAAAGAAAGAAAAAAAAAAGAGAAATGATTTTGAAGTTACTTAGTTAGAACAGGTGGCCATTAAAAGCTCCAGCTACATTGGCCGAATTTGCATTCCGCGTCCAGCAAATCATGAAGTCGGTGTTTTGCTGCATGTAGTTATGTTCTAACTATGTTGGCATTTAAATGTTTTAACTAACTGTTTTAGAAATATATTTTTTTCTCTATATATTCCTACCTAGTTACTCTTTCAAAAACCTTAACTGAAGAATTTGCTCTTTTTCTTTAGAAACTATAGTGTATAATGTCGTTGCGAGTAAGTGGAGACTCTAACTTTCATGATGTTGCCATACTACAAAGGAAGTTCATGATGTTGCCAAGAAATTTAATTAACCCATGATGTGAGATTAATTACAAGCTAGCTACAGGAGTGAAAATATGGACCTTATGAACATTAAAAATTCCAAATGTGATTCTTACTGTTGGTGCAGGCCTTGCTGCACGTGTAGCGGATAGCATACACTCTCTCACAGTTTTCTTAATACTACTAGAGGTCTTGTAGCTTTCATAAGTCTCCCCAATAATGGCGCGCGGCAATATTATAGCATAGCAAAATCCATCTTCCCAACCAGCTAAGCCTACCAATAATGATCAGATGTAATTCTATCTAGTTATGTAATTCTTACAACATTTGGTGAAAACATGAAATTATCAACTCTTACAACTAAGTTGGTGTAAAAAAAAAAAATCATGATTATACCAAAGTTGTACTAGTTTAGATAAAAGTTGTACGAATTTCATTAATCGTAGAGCATAGTTGATTAGGCCTCGTGAAAATCAACCTAATAAAGTCATCAGGACAATTAATGTGTTACTGGATCAACCTAATAAATCACGAGTCAAAACGGATGGTTATATAACACAGGAGGATAGTATACTTGAGTTATTACAACCTAATATGATGATTGTTGAAGTGGAGGTTAAATTTGCGGGTTTTCTGAATTTTACTAGTTAAATAAATTTGCAAATCGTGGACCAGTGAACGCGTTTCTTCTTCGTCCGGTTCAAATGCTAATCCATTCCGATTAGCTAACCGGTTACCCTGATTGAACCGGTATACCAGAATGGGATTAATAACAATGCTTCAAATTGAGGAATCGTTTTTCACTATATTTTGTATAGTCTTTTTTTCTTTTTTCACTATATTTTGTACTATAGCATTTGAATTCAAATTTGGACGCGCCCCTCTAAAAACTTGTACTAACAGAAACTAAGGTTGTGTTTGGATTGCATTTTCCATGATTTTTCTTGAAAAAATTGCTGTAGCGATTTAATGTATGTGAGGGAAAAAGATAATAGGGAAATGTGATCATGGAAAACGATATAATTTTTCGACGAAAACCGCAATCCAAACAAGGCAACATTTTTATGAGCTTATTGTTTCGGGACAGCACATTGGATTGGCAAATGTTTTATGAGTAATTCGCAATCCATAAATCTCAAAGGCAGGCTTTTGCTGACCAACCGATACATGTGCATTTAATTTTCAATGAGCTGCATTAGATGAATGTTCCAAATAGCAGCCTTGGAGGAGCAGGCATTTATGGAGGACACTTCATAGGAGGGTCAAGCCGTGAAACGGTCAAAATCTTCTTATTTTTACTGGTTTCTTTTCTTTTCCCCCCTCGACTTCTCATTCAAGAAAAAGGTGGCATTGTGAAGTACTACTTTCCATAGTTTTTCATGAAATTCATGGCATGAAAGATACTGTTTCTTTGCCCGTTCCAAAAGATAATACTCCTAAAACCATTAGATTGGAAAGTGCGTCTTTTTGAAACTTCAATAGGCTATGAAAGGCAAATTTTAATTTAAATTTTTTTTGAATTAACCTTACATACGCTAACAGTATATACATTATCAATGTTAAATATATATAACAACTCATTTGAAATTAGAATTTAAAATTTAAATTATGCAATAATTTATACACTATCAATATTTATAAGATTAATTCTTTGTTTTTCCTTTCTCACCAATAACCCTGCATGCACAGTATAAACAAGTGTATTGGATTGGATTACACGTATACATGTGTGTGTGGTTATAATTTGAGAAGCGAATGGAGTGACAAATATGCTGCAGTTAATAGCTCAAGAGGCCATTGGTGAAGCGCCATTAATCTTACGCGGCTATACCAATGTGTACTAAAGTACATATTTTTGTTTCTTTGATTGTTCATCAGATTTCAATTCCTTTAAGAGTTAAATTCGACTTGCTCGGTCACATGATTCCTCTCTCCATGATGACCAAATTGTCAACCAAGAAACCATTCACATGTAGAAAAGGGAGGTGGTAGAAAGCAATAAATAAGTGGGTTAATCACATTTTATCCCCTTAAAGAATATCCCATTTATCAGTTTACCCCATAACATTTAATTTTGCTCACTTAACCCCCCTTTAGGACAAAAGTGTCCTTGCATTATTTTGATTTTTCATTTACCTTGTTTTCCTTTTTTTATTTCTTTTTCTCTTTCTTCTTTATTTAATTTTTCTTCTTTCCCACAAAAAATTTCACCTTAATGATTGAAATTAAAAAAGAGGAATTGCAGAGATCTATCTTCTCCTTAAATGATTAAAAAATATTCAAATCACTTTCCTAAAATACATTTTTTTTAGCCTTTCAATTCTTTTAATTTTGGGTTTCCTCTTTCCTTTCTAGTTTCTCATTTTATTCCCAAGAAAATATCTTAAGATGAAATTGTGACCTGATTAATAATCATCAATTGAAATTTGTGACACTGATAATCATCAATAAAGGTTAGAGGGTAAACTGAGAAATGGGATATTCTTTAAGGGGATAAAATGTGATTAACCCTAAATAAGTGCGTACTTTAGCTTCAGGCCAAATTCTATGAATTTAAGAATGTTTACCTCTTATTTTTATAGTCACTCACTCACTCTTATGGAACTCGCTTGATAAATTCATATTTGGAACTTTTAAGAGCGCAGTTCGCATATCTGCGGTGATCCGGAATAAGCAACCCTTGTGATTAGAGACTGGAAACTCATGTGATTCATAACCATCGTACACTTACATGTGAAAGTTCATGAATAGGTTTTGTGAAGAAGTTAATGAGAGTGGAAAGGGTGGATTCTAGTGAAAAGTTTTTTTTAGCGTATATATGGCTAGACAAGGTGATTTTGAGGTGGGGGGGCGGTGACCCGTGATGCATTGAATTTCAGCAACTATGGAGAATGAAACAATGGCCAAATATACCCAATGCCAGGGTCGCTACTACCATAGCATTACCTTAGCAACAATGAAGTTGCCCCATCAGGAAAGAAAAAAAAGACCAAGGGAAATATCAACTCTCACTATAGGGAAACATGAAAGATGATGCGTTACAGATAAATAATACTCCTATGTGCATTTTTATGTGACATTCTCAAATGGTGACTTAAAAAAGAAAAATGAGTAGTTGGTCATCAAAAGAGTTTTAAAACTCTATTTGGGTGTAGATCAAAAAATCGAATCCTTTGGCTTGCATTCTAAAAATTCAAGAAGTTTTTGCCAGTCGATGCATAGGTTTTCGTCTAGATTGGATTAGAATATATCGTGTCCAAAAAAAAAAAAAAAAAAAACTTAAAACTGAAAAGGCATTACCTAAAGCAGAAATTGCACTTGTTTCATCATGCCTAAAATTTTGAAAAGGTTGTATTTGTGGATTTTTTTAAAAAAAAAAAATTAGATTACAACAGAGCACACAATAGGAGGATCAATAGAAACGACATGCTACTGATCAATATTAATTATTTATAAATTGACCCACAAATGGTTGAACAAACACTAGCGTATAATTAAGTTAAACAACTCACCTTCCCAAATAATAGGACAAATACTAAGGTCTTATTTGGGGTTACAATGACTTATAAAAAAAAAACACTTTTAAATTACCAAAAGCTACAGTATAGTAAAAGTGCTTTCAGTGTTTAAAAGAACCTCTTTAAAAAAAAAAAAAAAAAATTACAGCAACCGCAACCGAAAACGGGCCCTAAGTGACCCGCATGTTGTGAGTCTTGAACTCGGGGGACTTCCAAAAAACATCATATACCGCTATCTCATTTTATGATCCACCGTTGCTGGGGCTTATGCAAGTACATGAATAATAAGGACCCATCACCGTCTTACTTATTAATAGGCCAACTTACAAATGGGCAGTGTCTTCATTGGCCCAAAAGATTGGTCAAAACCTTGTAACCTTCTTCTACACTGTTTTAATACACATTATTCATTAAATTGAAAGCATTAAACATGGGCGAATTTCTTAGTATATTGTCAATTTTGAAAAAGTTCACAAAATTGGCGGTATTCAGGGTGGAATGCTGAGTAAGGTGTCGCCGCAATTGAGAGTTGAGTCTACTAATAAAAATATTTTTAATTTTTATTTATTTTAGTTTCATGTATTTTGGGTCAGTTTTTGTAAATATATATATATATATATATATATATATCTTTGAAATGTTGCTCCGCCGCTCATCTGATGGGCGGCGAAAGAATGTTGGTCAAATTGCTTCGCCGCTCAATTGATGAGCGGCGAAGCTTTTGTCCTTATGTTCTAGTTTTTTTACTTTTTTTTTTCGAAGCATTCTTCCTACGTTTTTATTGTTTCAAATGTAATTTTTAATAAGTTATTTAATGTTTAATAAAGGCAGCGCGACCAACTTATAAATTGGAACACTTAAATCCCTAAACTTATAAAATGGGACACTTAAATCCCTAAACCCTTATAAAATATGACACTTCGACCACCACGGCATTCAAGATTTTGTTAACAATTTTCATTAATTTGGAGGTATTTATAAGTTTAGGGACTTAACTGTCCCATTTTGAAGTTTAAAAACTAAAGTGGGTAATCGTCCAAAGTTTGGGGAGACAAAGTGGAATTAACCCTATTTTTAAATTTTATAATATTATTATCGCAATTAATAATGATAAATAATACAATATATTGGGAGGTTGTGTTATATTAAGTCATATTAATAATACAATATTAATTCATATTATTGTATTATTTATGGTTGTGTTATATTCAGTCATATTATTGTATTATTTATCATTATTGATTGCGATAATAATATTATAAAATTTAAAAATATGACTTAAGTAAATTTTATTAGTAATTTAATAGCATACTCGATTATCGTGTTAATTTATAAATTTCTCATTATTCTAATATCATATTTTAAATTTTTGATAATTTTGGTTTATAATAGAATTTTAGTAATATGATTTAAGAAATTTAATTTAAAAGTATTACACTGTAATTTGAAAATTAGTAATTTCATGTAAAACGTAAAATCCTAATTACGCCTATTTAAGGTTACATAAAAATGTCAGGAAAAAACCTGGTCGCTCTGCCTTTTATTAAACATTAAATAACTTATTAAAAATTACATATAAAATAATAATGGGTAGGTAGAATGCTTCATAAAAAAAATAAACTAAAATGAGCAGCGACACTTATTAAAAATTACATATGAAATAATAAATAACTTATTATATTTATTACATATGAAATTAAATAGTAAATAACTTATTAAAAATTACATATGAAATAATAAAAGTTAGGAAGAATGCTTCGAAAAAAAAAAAAAAGGGACAAAAGCTTAGCCGCTCATCTGATTAGCGGCGAAGCAATTTGACCTCCACGGTCCCATCAACCAATTCCATTAGCACGGTCCCATCAATCCATTAGCGAATAAGGACAAAAGCTTAGCCGCTCACCAGATGAGCGGCGAAGGGGTTTAAAAAAAAAAAAAAAAAAGGGATCCAAAATACATGAAATCAAAATAAATGAAAATTAAAAGGGTTTTTATTAGTAGCCTCTATTCTCGCTTGCGGCGACCCTTAAGCAGCAACCCCTTTGGATGACCCCAATTTTCTGAGCTTTTTCAAATTTAACAATATTCTAAGAAATTCGCCTTAAACATGTCAAGAAGATGAATCAGTATTCACATCGACATGTCAAATAGGGAAAAAAAATTAATATTGCTTGAACATCAGAGATTCTGCTCTCTTTAGTATAATTTAAAAGAAAAAGAAAACTGAATTAGAATAGAAAATTTTTTTTTTATGTTGTCAGGAATAAGATGAAGGCTTTTTACAAAAGAAAGAAAAATTGAATCTGTTTTGTATACTCATCCGGTAGTGAATGAGGAGGTGGCAAGACCGGATAAGTTCTGGGGGGAGACGCCGGGTGGAGATTGATCAGAAACCATCGGAGAAGGATGTGAGAGAGTTTTGCAAGTCAAGAACGCCGCTTTACATGGTGCCTAGGACACTGAAGAGCTTCCCAAGACATCCACCGGCAAGATTCAGAAGTTTTTGCTTAGGCGGACTGGAGAACAGTGACCTGTATAATACCTACAACCTGTATGGTATTGTTATGCAGAAAGTGCGTCTTCCAAACCATTATGGATCCGATGAAAAACTTCTCGTCCACTTTAGTTCAAGTTAAGGCTGTGAATCGAATCGAGTTGATTTTGACTTAATTTGATGTTATCAGGTTTGAATCTGATCAAACATAGGGTATGTTTGGAGCCTAATAGAGCAAGAATGCAAATACATTTTTGTGAATCGAATAAGCCATCAATCTAGAAGAAAGTTTTCCGTCCATGTTAGCTCAGTCCAAATTATATTGAACAGAAACTGAAAGTACTGAAACTCAAATTGTTTGCAGCCACTCATCCAAAGATCAGTGGGACGAACGTTTGGAGAATGACCACAATAATAAAATGTTAGCAGATAAATATGGATGAAAAAGGTGCTGCTGAGTCGAAAGGCACATGTTGCCATTGCGCCAAAAAAGGCTTTGAGATATAAAGTGAAAATGTAAAAGTGACTTCAAATTATTGCGGCCTCCCTTGATGTTTCTCTTAATATCACTTAAGTTTTAGAAATATTACTTATCACCCTGTAGTAATTGTAAAAAGATTATATTAATTCTCACTTGACATATAATTCACAACATATCAAATAAATAGAGTTCAAAAATATATATATAAAAAAAAAGAAACAAAAGTTACTTTCTTTTTTTTCCCTTCTCTCCACCATTTTATTTTACTTATATTTTTTGGATGGCTATGCAATATTTTATTTGTAAATTATAATAAATTAAAATTTATTTATTTTTTTTACTTTTTGTGATCATTATAAAGTGGGGTATGATTTATTTGTTTATTTTGAATTGATTTTTATAATGATTGGTATAGTTTAATGGTTTGAACAAGGGTTGAGAAGATGTTGGAAAAAATAAAAAAAAATTCACAAGAAAACGGTTTTGAGCATATAGAATTAAATTGCTGCAAGTATACTTTTTTCAAACATCTTTTTTATTTTTTAAATTTATAGTTTTATGGGGTATAGCATTGTGATGTGGTAGTACCACAAGAGATTATTTTTGGGGTCATTGTTTTCTTGAAATGAACAAAGTGATTTAGGAAATATTTTTATTTAACAAGTGAAATGGTAGTTTAGAGTTTTTAAAAAATTTGTTACACAAATAATAAAAATAAAAGAGGCAAGTGCTATTTTTAAAATTGTAAGAGTGTCATGTAATACTAAGAGAAACCTCCTTTTTTCTTTGTTGGGGTACGAAAGGTAGAAATACCTCTCGTGATTTTCATCATATGATTGTCACCTACACGGCATATATGCTATATAGTGTAATCAAATGCAGACATATTTTGCTTGATAACATTAATCATGGAAGCTGGTTGCCACAATCGGGTCCATAGCTCAGTGGTAGAGCATTTGACTGCAGATCAAGAGGTCACCGGTTCGAACCCGGTTGGGCCCTTTTCAAAATGCCACACTTTTCCTTTCTCCAATTTTTGTTGAAAGTATTTTTTCGGTACATGTCGAAATTCAATTTGTCAAAGTCGTGGACATAGAAAAGCCCATACTGTGCCATTCCCGACGGGCCGGCTATTATGGGCAGCGCCATCTGGGCTCAGTTCATATCCAACTCCAATCAACCCTTGATGATGGATTCCAACCATCAGACCATGTATGATGTTTGTGAGCATTATGTGATTTTGACGCCCATCCCCCGAAGGAGGGAAAAGAAAAAAATCCCTATATACCGCATCATCTCTTTTCTTAGCCTGGGATTTGTTGTTTTAATCATTCATGACAATAGTCTCGGACACAAAAATAAACCTCAAAATAGAATGATGACAAAATCAAAATAGTGGTAACACCAATTCAATGTTTGGCTTTAGCCCATTTTCAACAGATGGCACATAAAGTTATGTTTGACAACCACCAAAGTGTTGCAGAAAAAAAAAAAAAAAAAAAAAGAGATTTGAGTTAAAGATTTCAGTTCTCTCTTCTAGTCTCTCCGACTTTGAAGTAAAGGGTTTTCCTCTACTCCAATACATCAGCTAGTAATTATTTCTACAGTAAAAGGAAATTTATTCAGACGATAATTATCTTATGAAAAAGAATAATTAATAAAAATTAATTTTTTATATATCGATAGTATATACATTATCAGCATTTGATGTATGACAACTCATCTGAATTTAAATTTTACTCTCGGATAATCTCAATCAATAACAGGTGGACAATTTATGATGGATGGTATAATCTCGAATTGTCAACGTTGTAGTGCAGATTTTTCCGAAGCTTTTGCTGGTCATTTATGATGCTGCCAAGTACTTAGATTGTTCTTCGATTTTCCAGAGTCTCGTGTGATTGTCCTCTTCACTCTCTTTCACTTTGTATTTCGTGGCATAACATAATAAAACTTCGCACGTAAGGCCAAACTTGAGGTAGTTGAAACAACATCAAAGCAATTTCTCTTTCTTTTCTTTCCTCGTAGTTTCACATCACCATCTTCCATGTTAAGAATCGGCAGTGGTTAAGCGGCCGTCAATTAATTAATTGGAGAAAGGAGAACAAATTGGCAGTTTAGCATTGACCTATAAATGTATTAGCCAGCGATTAAGGAGAAAATGCTCAAGGATGGGCTGTATTTGCAATTAAGCATGCTTCCTAGAAAATAACATTAATGATGGTTTTCATGCAAGCCTTGTGTTATTGTCATCTCATTATAGTTCTATATACACCATGATCCCTTTCGAGCACCGTTCCTCTAACGAGCATCTCTTAGTGAAGTTTTTAACCATTTAATACTAAATTTAATTTGAGAGTCTGATATTAAAGAAAGAACCACAGAATCTCCCTCCTTTTTTGGTTTCCATCTCGAGGGAACAAAAAATAACACACCTATCAGCTAACAAAGATTTGCCAACAGCCAGTTGATCTGTTGATCGTTACAAAGATTTTAAGTTAATCCTTGACCTCTCACTTGTCACTATTTGTGATTTGTCACTTTTAATGACTTTTTCCGATGATATTTTCTATCAATTAAGTTCTCCCTTTCTCCTAGAATAGAATCGAGGAGATGATATGAATGCTGTCGTTGCTCGAAGGGAGAAAAAAAAAAAGAAAAAGCTAACAAACAACTTTAAACATGCACCTGGTGGAGTCAGTCATATTCCAACTTGTAGGCCCTTTCCTCATATAAGTCCAACTTTTAGGCCCTCTACTCAGATAAGTCCAAACATCGAGTAGTTAAATCCCAAGGTCCCACAAACTAGCTGCATGGTCCTGAATCGTTTTCACACCACATCGTGAAAGTATATGTCCATGCATGCGAGAAAGGATCTTTAGGCAAGATTAAGATTACATTCTTGTTGCACATACATATACTTACCAAACAAGTAGTCCTGAAAGCTATTAACCAGAGGTTAGTTGTATATCTTATGTGATCAATTCTATCCATGTCACCATCTTTGGTGGTGACATTTGGTCCAGTGGTCATCACCATTTTTGGTGATGCTGGAGGTCGGAGTTCAACTTCTACCTTTCACAAATTTATCATTTTACACGGCTAGTCTTTTACCTCCACGGGATACCTCGAGCGGTCCGCTCCCTCTTCTTAAGGTATGGCGACCTTCCTGACTTATTCAGGATTCGAGTCTCGTTGTCAACGTGCTCGGTGTGGAATGGGGCCTCCTCTTCCGGATCGCAGGGAATTAGTCGGGCCCCGTAAGAATGGACCCGAACACCCATGTATTGACAAAAAAAAAAAAAAAAATTTCTACCCATGTCACGGATTATATGTAAATTAATAAAGTTCAGAGAACCAAATTTCAAAGAACCAAATTAATAAAGTTCAGAGGACCAAATTTCCATGCGCAAATAAAAATGTTAGAATTCGGCATCTCTATCTAGGTTTGGTATGATTAATAATAGTTGTCGGACATCACACAAATGATCCAAATCCAGTTCTTAATCAAGTCTTTTACAGTTCTCTACGCAACCAACTTCTTGTTTGGAACTTTTGTATGGCTGCAAAATGCAAATCTCCTGCATTTTTTTGCTTATTTTGTGTACGAAAAGGAAAGATATATAATTAATTATTCATGGATTTACCAGAGAGAAAATAAAGGGTGGATGCGATCAACGGGAGCATTTCTTCAGTTCAATCACGAAGCTATTACCGCAATAAAATAGTCGGAGGACATCGGACCGGGAGAACAAGGGGCATTGACTGAGGATTAAGGTTGACCAATTATTAAATTCGAGTAATTAATCTTTGATGGTTGTACTATTCAAGTTTTCTGACCGTCCACAAACTTGAACATCCAATCCCAGAAATTTCATTATAAATTTGACACCCTTTCTCTTTCTTTTCTTTTTCCTTTTTTTTTGTGAGATATGACAGAGTAATTTACTGAAACAAAATCTTTAAAAAGTACAAAAAAAGAATAAAATAAGAACATTTACAATCGGATTTACGTATGCGCCAACAACCCTTTAAGCCTTATGAATGGGATGAGATTAAACTACTGTGTTGAGCCAAATAAAGAAGTTATTGAAAAATATATTCACGAAAAATAATAATAATTTTTTTTTCAAAAGGATCATCCGAACAAGGCAGTTGTTTTCTTTTTTTTTTAAAAAAAAAATCCATTTGCTGCCTCCAAAAACAAGAAGAAAAACAAAACGGTTGCGTGCAGTACCACAATTATATGATTGATAGGATGAAGTACAGCCAATGACTTCACATGGTCCGTTCAAGCAAGTGCCCCAAGATTTTCTCGACTCTATAGCTATCCCAATATAAAAAGGGATAATTGCAGAAACCTCCCCTGAGGTTTCTAATATTTGCACTAACCTCCCTCATAGTTTGAAAAATTATACTAACCTCCCCTGAGGTTATCAATTTTTTGCAAATTCAGTCCAAATGATTAACATATTATTTTAGAGAGTGAAATTAGAATTTTGTACCAGATTTTCCATTTATGCTACATGTTCAATGAATGACAAAGTACTATAAATCAATTAGTAATTAATAAACTTTAAGAAGTGTAGTTTATGAGCAAATATGCATTATCCATTTAAAATATCGTCTCTTTACGGGTATTTTATTTTCAAATATTTAATTTATGATAAATATATCAATGTTTGTAAGTAAAATTTAAAAAGTGTTACAGTAATATTCTTGCAAAAAGAAAATTGGTAGATTATCTATTTAATATAAATTAAATATTAAAAAAAGAAATTGCCCATAAAGTATTAATTTTTTATGACTTTCATCAATTACATGAGTAAAGTATTGGCTTTCATTCATTACATTAGTAAAGTATTGATTTTTTATGGGTATTTTATTCCGAATCATTTAATTTATGTTAAATACATAAATGTTTGTAACTAAAATTGAAAAAATGTTATATTAATATTTTTATGGAAGAGAGAGATTTGTAGGTTTTGTATTTAATAAAAATTAAATATTTGAAAGTAAATACAAGTCTGTATTTGAGCATAAATATTTGTATTAAATTAAATATTTGAAAGTAAAATACCTGTAAAGAATCGGTACTTTAAATTGGTAATGCGTATTTGCCTATAAACTACATTCTTTAAAATTTATTAATTGTTAATTGATTTGTAGTACTTTGTCACTCATTGGACATGTAGCACAAATGACAAATCTGGTACAAAATTTTAATTTCACTCCTTAAAATAATATTTTAATTGTTTGGACTGAATTTGCAAAGGATTAGTAACCTCAAGGGAGGTTAGTGTAATTTTTTAAACTACAGGGGAGGTCAGTGAAAATATTAGAAACATCAGGGGAGGTTTCTGCAATTATCCCATATAAAAATGCAAAATTCAGCAGTTTCTCAGCAAGGGTCCTCCCCCGACTCGACTGTATACATAGGATCCAGCACCACCCAGTATCCATACTTATCCCTGAAACTTGAGAACAAGCAACTGATGGATCAGCTGAAGCCTGGACCGGCAAACTCAGCTCCTCTAACACCTCTTGGTTTCCTTGAAAGAGCAGCCACAGTCTATGGCGATTGCCCTTCAGTCGTCTACAACAACGCAACCTACACATGGTCAGATACCCATGTCAGATGCCTCCGGGTGGCTTCTTCCATAGTTTCTTTGGGCATCAAAAGAGGCCAAGTGGTGTCAGTTGTGGCACCAAATATTCCAGCCATGTATGAAGCCCACTTTGCTGTCCCCATGGCCGGAGCTGTTCTCAGTACAATCAACCTTCGTCTCGATGCCCGCACAGTTTCAATCCTCCTGCACCATAGCGAATCCAAGCTTATCCTTGTCGATTACCAGTCAACTTCTTTAGTCTTGGAAGCCTTATCTTTATTTCCACCAAATTCTCAACGCCCCCTGTTAGTCCTCATCACGGATGATGCATCCCCATCCATCCCTCCATCAAATTTTCCTGATTTTTATTGCACTTACGAGTCTCTGGTACAGAAAGGAGATCCGGGGTTCAAATGGGTTCGTCCTAAATCTGATTTTGACCCCATTATACTCAATTACACCTCAGGAACCACCTCTTCCCCTAAAGGAGTGGTTCACTGCCACCGCGGAATATTCATCGTTACCGTGGATTCTTTGATAGAGTGGTCGGTCCCAAAAGAGCCCGTCTACTTGTGGACACTACCCATGTTCCACGCCAACGGCTGGAGCTACCCCTGGGGCATGGCCGCCGTAGGTGGAACCAACATTTGTCTACGAAAATTCGATGCAGCAGTGGTTTACTCAGCAATTCGCCAGCACAATGTCACGCATTTGTGCGGTGCGCCCGTGGTGCTGAACATGATATCGAATTTTCCCATGGGAGAGCCACTCAAAAACCCGGTTGAAATAATGACTGCAGGAGCTCCACCTCCAGCTGCAGTCCTGTTGAGGACTGAAGCACTGGGATTTAAGGTCAGTCATGGATATGGATTGACCGAGACAGGAGGTCTCGTGGTTTCTTGCACCTGGAAGAATAAATGGAACAGATTGCCAGCGACAGAGCGGGCGAGGTTGAAGGCAAGACAGGGCGTGAGGACACTCGGGATGGCGGAAATAGATGTGATTGAGCCTGAAACAGGGGTGAGTGTGAAAAGGGACGGTTCAACTCTTGGTGAACTTGTGTTGAGAGGAGGGTGTATTATGCTTGGATACCTCAAAGACCCTGAAGGGACATCAAAAAGCACGAGGGAAAACGGTTGGTTTTATACTGGAGATGTTGCTGTGATGCACCCTGATGGATACTTGGAGATTAAGGACAGATCCAAGGACGTGATCATAAGTGGGGGTGAAAATCTGAGCAGCGTTGAGGTGGAATCTGTGTTGTACATGCACCCGGCAGTGAACGAGGCAGCTGTGGTGGCGAGGCCTGATGAATTCTGGGGTGAGACGCCTTGTGCATTTGTGAGCTTGAAGGCTGATGTGAAGCAGAGGCCGGCTGAGAAGGATGTGATCGAGTTTTGTAGGGGTAAATTGCCAAAGTACATGGTGCCTAAGACGGTGGTGTTTCGACAAGAGCTTCCCAAGACATCAACTGGGAAAATTCAGAAGTTTGTGCTCAGAGAAATGGCTAAAGCTATTGGTAGTTCAAAGGTGAGCAGATTGTAGGCGGGTGAAGATGAATTGAGTCAACTCGGGCTGAGTTTTGCGGACCAATATGCAGTTTTATCTTTTTCGGCAGGCCAGATGTACTTGTCAAATATATGTAGCAAAATGGAGTTATTTGCCTAAATAACTCCCTTCACAAAAAAATTCCTAAAATGATTCAATTTCATACTTTATTCCCATAACAACCTTTTCTGTTATCCATCCGATCAAATTCAAATGGAAATGAGAAAAAGGGTAACACCCTTCATTAGCCACTAATATAGTCCAAAAATCCCCTATATAACTATAATACTCTAATCTAAATCTATTTTCTCCTTTCTGACTATAATACCCTACTCTGCTTTTACTTGTCACTCTACTGTCCAAAAAAATCTTGAATACTTAACATAAATATGACAATATTTCCAAACATGTGAGCAAAAGTCTTGAATACCTAACATAAACTTGACAATATTTCCAAAGATGAGAGCAAAATCTAAAATCTGACTATTTTTTTTTGTGATGCTTTCCTTCTTATTAAGAAAAAAAATAAAGAAAAACTCACTACAAATCCAAGGAAACTGGAATTATCACCAAATGCGAAAGCAAAATCTAAAATTTTGATTGTTCATATCCATTCCAATTGCAAATAATTTTCTCTTTTTGATGCTCTCTTTCCTATTAAAAATAAAAAAGAAAAAGGAAAAACTCACTACAAATCTAGCAAAATTGGAATTATTAGTATGTTTGTACAGAACTCTCCATCACTTATTCATTCAATTAACTCTTTCCGGAGTTTTAGTTTTGATTTTGTAATACTTCATTGAACCGAACTCATTGTGCATGTGCCAATATGGAGGGAATAGCATGTAGGGCTGAGGAAAGGAGTCTTATGCTTTTATTTTGGATGGATACCCGTGAGTCTAGAACCTCCTATGTTAATAACGGTGGTAACGAGAATTTAATTGAGTTTGAAGAATTTGATTTAGAAAGCATGGAGGTGGCTGCTCCATATTAGGGGATAAGGTTAGAAGATTAGATTAGTAATAAAATTTGGAGTTGAATCATTGTAAGAATATTTTTTGAAAAAAATGTTATTTTGGCAAAAAACTCTAGCAAAATGTGTTGTCTCAAGCTCGAAGATAAAATTTCATCCGATTATTTTAAGTGATTATAAATTCTAATAATTACGAATAATTAGTTTTTGAAGCGTTCTCGTTTGCTTTATATCTAAATTACAAATTTTTTAATTGTAAAAGATTAAAATTTATAATCGTTCAAAGAATAGTTTTTACTACTAATTTTGATTACTTTTTATAACCATTCAAAGATAATAGTGCGGTCAAGTACACATAAATCATTTGACACCTTAGCACAAAAAGCTACGAGACCGGGCCTTTTGGGTATTGAACACGAGCATTTCCCTTTCATGGCCTTTGAAGTCATCAACCACCCCGAAATACTTTCATGGCCTTTCATGTCCGCGTTTGGTTCCCTATGGAATTGGGGTTTAGAATTGGAATTGGGGCCCTAATTCCAATTCCATTGTTTGGATTCTGCTTCCCTCAAAGAATTAGAATTGAATCTGAATTCTATATGAGTCCAATTCCATGAATTGAATTCTTTACCAGACCAAAAGAATTCTAATTCCAATTCCACAACTAAACGGGTCCATATGCGGATCTAGTATGAACCAAAAATTAAAATCGGGTCAAGGTATTGGCACCCCTATCTAACTCACCGTTTTTCCTCAGCCGCTAGTGCTCTGCTCTCCACCATCGCTTCCACCTGCAACCCTAATATTTTCATATTAGAGAAGTGGACGGTAGAGAAAGGAGCCATTATGGCTAAATATTTCTGGTCTTGAGATTCACTACTGTCAAAGATTAACCATGATTCCGGCCCGAGGGATTGAGGTTCATTGGTTCACTCAAAAAGTGTTGGCAATCCGTGAAGAATTTCAGAACAGGGTTCGAGGAGAGGATTTCGACAAAATCTGCCACAATATTCCTTCAGTAAGGATCCTTCCACCTCTAAATCGTATTTTGATACAGATACGTCTTGAACAAAGCTTTAATTCTGGAAGCCTTTCATTCAGTGATGTAATTTTCTCTGCCTTCTTCTATTTCCCATTGTTCTTGTTTAACTCCATTTTATAGCTTCATCTATCAGAATATATAGTGAGTACTACACTTTTTATCGTTTACCTGCTCCTTCCTTCCTATTCGAATCCATGTTCTGAATACTGTGAGATCCAAGCTGCTTTTCGTATTTACTACTGCAGATGATGCCAAAGAATCTGTAAAGAAGGGAATTCACTTGAGGTGAAAACCTTCTGAAGTTTTTTGACCATGGGCTTATTTTTTGCTTATCTCTGCTGCAGATTGCTGTTAGTTATCTTGATAATTGATATTTTAACCTTTCTGGTCAAGTTGTTCATTTCTTAATGATTGAATGCCTGCTTTTGTTTCTGCTTCCTCTCACTAATTTGTTCTATTGTGACTGGAGTGGGTTTGAATTCAGTTAGTTAAATCGAGTCCAAGTTGCTTCCTCTCACTAATTGAATTGAGGGTTGATATCAAAGTGGGTGGCATATGATTCTAGGTAGTCAATGAATTGTTTCTTGGTGGCGTAATCAGGGTAATAATCAGGGAAGGGGAACTTATTAGCTATCCCGAATAACAAGACAGAAATGAAACCATATCCATTTTATCTTTCATATCCATTTCTGTTCAGGTGGACTTGTTCTAGTTTTGTTTGGCTCATTTCTTGTCTTGTTCATCAGATGTCTAATGACAAAAGAAGTTCCTTTGCACCTGTTTCTCTGGCTCAGTATATCTGATGCTGTCTTCCATACAAACAAAAACTTGGTCCTTAAATTAATCCAGGATCAATAGAATCTTCCCTTGTACTACTATTATATATCATTTGTCTAAATTATACTTCTGCTTCATATGGATTGCTGGTGGTAGTATTTTAGCTTCACTCTGATGGATTTCTGAAAAAGTTTAAATGAATAAGAAATAAGAAATTTTTGGGTTCAATTCCACCAGAATTTGGTTTATTTCTTGGTCGGAATTCTGAATTTTTACTGGATTGTTACTGGAAATGATGGAATTGATGACCCATCCCACTAGTTACAATATGATGTAGTTTTGCAGCATGATATTTATACCAGTTTTCTTCATTGAAAGTGGTACTGAATTCAAGAGAACCAATAGTGCAGCAAACTTTGGCTACCGGACAATAACTTCGTACAACCATATAAAAATGTTGATAGTTTTCTAGAAACTAATTAAGTTTCAGCTTTTGTTGGTGGCTGGAAGATTCTCCACAGGCTTTTGCTGATGAAGGTGGAGTTCTCCACAGGCTGCAGGAAGACTTGGCTTTTGGTGAAGGTGGTAGCGCAGAAGTTGTCCCCAAGGTGCTTGCATCTCCATGTAGGAGGAGGAGAGGTCTGCCTGACAAATTGGCTGCAACATATCAAAAAGATTAGTAGAGAAAATATAATTTCTGCACGTAGTCCCATTGGATGATTATAGTTAAGTGGGGAACAATTTATAGCATTTCTTGGGATCTAATGCTTTTTTTAAATTGCTTTGCATTCTTTCTCAAAGTTAAGGAGCTTTTGTATAAGTGTTCTTCCTGTATTTTGTTGGTTTTTATCTCCCACAAGTCTGCACACTCACTAAAGAATGGATGACAGATATTATTCTATTTAGCAAGTACTTGACTGTGTGTGAATTGGTCATCTGACAGTCTTAAGTTTTGTATTTTCCAACATCTCCTCCAAAGAAGCTGGTAAATATTAGTACAAAGGTTCGGTCGTGTATTTGTCATATTGTGTTACAAAAACAAGAAGCCTCGGAACTTTGCCTTCATGATTGAGATCTATTCTACATTTTTTCATTTCGTGGTGCACAGTTCTTTATTCGGTAGAGTCATAAATTTTACCCTACTTGATTATCACCAAAAAAGTCGATTTGTATATTTTGTCTTCTTTTTCACTATTTTCTTGGGTCAGGTAATTTGTGAGTAATTAACTGTCCGGTATTCTACCATGTTTTAAGAAATATGCTAGTGTCATTGGGGATTTACTTTTACAGGGTTGAGGTCCAGTTTTGGTTGGATGCCAATATCTATACCATACGTTGAACAAAAGAAATTGACATAAAAGTGGGAAAAAATAAATTATTAAATGCACAAATTGGTTTTTACTTTTAAATCTTTAATAAAAATTAGCTAAATGTAAAGAAAAAAATTATTATATAGAAAAAAGAAAAATTTTATGTAAGCAAATGTTTCATGAAAACAATTCTAATTCCTAATGAATTCTTTTCTCATGCAAACAAAGGATTTGGAATTTCAAATAAATTCCGTATCAATTCTATGCATTTCCCAAACGAAAGAATTGGAATGACTTGGAATTCCAATTCATAGAATTCCAATTCTATAGAATTTTAATTCTAATTCAATTCTAATTCTATAGAACCAAACGCAACCTTAGGGTTCGTTTGGTTCCCCATAGAATTGGGGTTTAGAATTGGAATTGGGGTCTCAATTCCAATTCTTCAGTTTGGACACCGGCAATGCCAGAGAATTAGAATTCAATTTGAATTCTACGAGCCATCAATTCCACAAATTCAATTCTTTGGTAAGACCTAAGAATTACAATTCCAATTCCATAATTTCACCTCCTATTCGGGTTAGTACGCGGATCCTAATGGGTAAAAAATTAAAATCGGGTCAACTATGTGAGCAGCCCTCTCTCGCGATCTAATTAGTCACTTTTCCTCAACCGCAAGTGCTTCTTCTGTGCGTCATCCCCTTCACCGCCACCCTAACATTTTGTCTCTTCCACCACCGTCTCCGGCATCGCTCTGCCACGCATCTACCCATCACTTCAGCAATCGCAAGACTGCTCCGAACTGGGTTCTTCAGTCCGGAAGGTAACAACTAAAAGCTCTCCTTTGCCTTCGATTTTTAACTTTGGAGCATTGAATATTGAATTCTGAATTTCTTTGACTCTAACGGCTATGCCCCTTTCGTGCTCTGATGGCCAGTGATTTGATGTCTCTCAGATCGTACCAGTGAATCGGCCCTCTCACCTTACTTCAGTACTTACTACCTGCTTTGGTAATTTGGATGGGGTGGAAGTCCCTGGGATGGCATTTTTGTTTTTGATGGCCTTGCATGATTTCAATGGCTCGAGTCTTGCCTTGATGTTTGCCTCTGCCATTCATAAAGTTTAGTTTATTAGTGCATGGTTTCGGTGGTAAGTTTGCCCTTCGCTAGGTTTTTCATAACTTACTTGGATGCACAGAGTGTAAGAGGAGGAGTAGATTAGTATTTTATCTTACTTGGAAGAAAAAGAAGAAGGAAATTGGTCCAGAAACTGATCAAATCACTTTTATGCTGCCTGCAACAAGAGTATTTTCTAACATTTAGACTAGACTGTTTTATGATTTCATTCTGTAAGGGAGGCCTACCTCATCGAAAATTTTGTTGAGAACTTCTTATGTTACATGGTCACATATATAAACTTAAAAACTTACATCGAACCAAATGCTTTGGGTCCAAAATGGAAGATAGGAAGAAGGTGTGGAAAATACAAAAAATCAGATTCAGTTTACCATGTACTTTTAGGAATTGGCATTAGGTTACTGAAATTTTGTCATTACTCCCTCAACCATTTAAACATTAAAGGAAAGAAATTGGAACCGGAGGCTCCACAATGTTGTCAAATTTGGTGCCCAATTTGACAAAGCCGGTACATCTACATGTTGGTAAACAGAGGAAGGATCATGGATGGTTTGGACTCAGAATTCTATATTGATACTCGTCCAAGCATGAGTGATGCTGAGGACGCATAGATTACTGTTATCGTTTATTGTACATGTTAGATAATGTAGTGAATTTGGAGAACCTTGGCTTCCAGTCAATAGATAAGTCCTGTGTATGTACGTTGTCGCAATTATTCAACTAGAGTTTGATATATAGATGTATGCTAAAATAGTTTTACCAGCAATTACCAAGGTCTTTTATGTTTTAACTGGTGCTTGAGACTTCTTTGAAGTTGTTAATTCACATATGCATGAAGGTCATTAAGTAAAAATTTGATTTTTGCCTGCAGCTTGGATGTTTGGCATGCTTTGAGCACTTAAATCCACTTTCTACTGACTTATCCTTTGTCTTCTGCATTTTGAGTGATTTAGTAATCTCTCTTTCTGTCAATGTTCACTTGAGCTCTTTGATATATATGGTCTCTTTTTGGGGGAAAATGAACGACATCATACTACTGCTTGAATGGATATGGAATTCAAAATACAGGGGTCATTACTGACTTCCAGTTTGATTGGTGACAGAAATTGGAACCGGAGGCTCCACAATGTAGTCTTGTTTCTAGAAAGAAAGTTTTGTCGGGACTTTTCTGTTTCTTTCTTTTGTTGCAGTGTGCTGGATAGATTTCTAAAATTGAATTGGATAGATTTCAATTGTTGAAGGGTATTGACTTACTTATGAATGACAGGACAAAGTATGACACTTTTTCTGGTCTCGGAGATGACTTAAAAAAGGATTGGCTATTGATGCACATTGGTAATTGATTTTTTTTTTGGGTAATCTCCAGTTGAAGTTGTTTTTGTAGAAGAAGTTGAGCTGATTGCTGGAAGCCCAAGTAGAGCAAGTAAAAGTTGTTACTACTCCATCGTGTATCCATGACTTTTTAAATTCTGATGAGTTCTTTTGTCATTTTCTTGTCATTTATTTTTAAGAAAATGAAGAACATATGGAACAAATAGGAAAAGTTCTTGATTGATTTTCGCCGTCCTGCTTAGTTGAATTCATAAACTCTGCTAAGAATGTCTGAGATCTTTATTTGTGAGTCAGTCCTGTGCCTTTGGAAGAATAAACCTACTTGTGTGAGACGTAGCTTGCTGTTGAGATGCTGAAATTTGTTTGCATTATCCATGGTATTCACCAATATCTGATGTTCTTCATATCTAGGTACTTAAGGTATTGACTTATGGACCAGCATTCTAAGTGCTGGATGTGTCATACCATGGAGCTTGCTGTAGGGTCTTTAGTTGGGGAGCAGAGCTGTATGCTTTGGGGTCTTCCTTTTTTGTTGCTTCTGGAAAGTAATTGAGATTGTTTCCTTTGTCTGTCAAGTAAACTGAATTTATTTGTTGAGAATGTTAATTAAATTGTTTTACAAACGTACTATTTGAGTTAATTAGTGACTAATTCACTGTCCAATATTCTACCATGTTTTAAGAAATATGCTAGTGTCATTGGGGATTTACTTTTAAGGGGGTGAGGTCCAATTTTGGTTGGATGCCAATATCTATACCATCTGGAAATGTTCACCAAAGAAATTGATATGAGAGTGGGAAAAAATAAATTATTAAAGGCACAAATTGGTTCTTTCTTTTAAATCTTTAGTAAAAATTAGCTAAATGTAAGAAAAAAAGAAATTATTATATAAAAAAGAAAAAAAAAGAAAAATTTTATGTAAGCAAATGTTTCATGAAAACAATTCTAATTCCTAATGAATTCTTCTCTCATACAAACAAAGAATTTGGAATTTCAAATAAATTCCGTATCAATTCTATACATTTCCCAAACGAAAGAATTGAAATGATTTGGAATTTCAATTCATAGAATTCCAATTCTATAGAATTTCAATTCTAATTCAATTCTAATTCTGTAGAACCAAACGTAGCCTAAATGCCCTCATGATGTATCCTGAGTGAGAGTATTAATAAGCAATAATGAATCCAAACAAATGTTGCTATGAAGCATAAAATGAAGACGGAAAAGAGCAAAATATTTGTGAATTTATGGCATTTACACCGAAAAATCTCCTACTCATTGTGACGAGGTCAGGGCATTGGACTTCAATAATGAACTTCAAACTAGTGTTGCAATGAAGCATAAAAATTAGAATTCTAATAGTCTATTATTAGCAGCTCTATTAACCTTTTTTTCCTTTTTTGGTAATTATTGACCCGCTTTGATTTGGCTAATGGGACTTTAGATGAGAGTCCTCAAAGCCCAATCACATGGTACTTCTGGGGATTCGCCGAGAATTGCAGGAGAAGATTACACTTTGGGGAAGAAAGCATTTTGGCAGATGACAAAAGAGAAACGGAATTCCTTTTCCCCGTAACAACCACTGAGAACAAAGTGCATGGTAAAACGACCTTAATATTGGTAAAGCCACCATAGAGAGAGCCCAACGGTTTACGGTAACAGCCTGGTAGAGAATTGCTAGCAAACAAATATGAGGTGCAAGTTTGGATTGCATTTTTCATGATTTTTCATGAAAAAATTACTGTAGCATTTTGATGTATGTGAGGGAAAAAGGTAATAAGGAAATGTCATCACAAAAAACAACATAATTTTCCAACGGAAAACTGCAATCCAAACAAGGATAATAGTGCATGCACATCTTGGCAGCAATAATAAAATGTTTAAGGAGATGATGAACGCCTAGGGAACGACTGGAAATGACAGCTCCCAGTGGCTCATTGATTTACTCGACGCATCAGAAAGGACATACAAATTAACACAGATATTCCAAAGAAACCCACATTTAACAGGAAGAAACACTTCAAACCCATTATCCAAAAGTTCCTTGTACTGTTAACCAGGCATGTAGAATACAGCATCGTCTCTGATTTGGTGCGCTTCCCATGGAGGGGATAAAACCAAGAGCAAGTTTCATAGTTTGAAACAGAGCCGGAAAGAGCCTCCAAATTGATTTAAGAATCATCCAACACATTAAGAAGTTGGAAACCTGAGAATAATCTTTAGTGACCTATAATTTCAGATGAAACTGTTCCCAGCCATATCAGCACCTAAAAGGCTGACGAAGAAATGGACAGAAAAAACCCTTTATTGTATCACTTAAGTTGTGCTAGCAAGTCAAAAAAAACTACAAAATTGTTGGTATGTGCATTGATGACCAGAAAACAAGTGACCAATCATTCCCCACGGAGAAAACAAACGACCAATCATTCCATAAACACTACTTCCAGAGTGCTCCCTCAATATCTTTGGGAAAAGATCACAGCGAACAGTTCATACTAACATTTCAAGAAATGGTGTCATCGAAAAGCTTCTGCAATTAACTACTGATGCCATATATGAATTAAATCACATTACCTATAACTAATCTATCTACAATCACTGACTAAGTTTGCGATGAGCTCTGTTTCCCATAGCGGTAACACCAAATTAATCCCCATACTAGGAAAAAAAGCACCTTCAAACAGGATACTGTGATCTAATTATCAATCTGCCAAGAGCAACACAATCAATATAGAAGTGTCAAAAGAGCATACTGAGAACTCATTTACAGAAACAAGCACTAAGATTTCTCTGACCACAAAACATCATCCAGGCTGACAAATCACGTCATCGTCAGTAAAAAGACTTCACAAAGGAACACGCTCATCTAATCGCATGGACGACCAACTAGAGTAACATACAGACAGCAAACATTCAACCGATCAACAAGCAACAAAGAAATCCCAAGAACGCAGCATTAAACGCAATAGTGAAACCACATCAAAGAATTGCATTCAATAAACCATACTAACATTCATTGACACCATCAACAATATATAACTGAGTGTAAACATATGCAGTAATATTTGAGTAATACTCAACAATTAGACATAAAGTCAACAACATGAATCCCCCTTGAATTGAAACCCAACACCTAGAAACCCCCCACCAAAGACCAAATAAAATCTCAAGCAACCTCTTTCTGCGGCACGGAATTGAAATCCTTGTTCTTCACCAAATCCACATCGCCTGGAATAGCAATGTATCCAATCTTCTTAGGGCTAGCAACATCGTCTCCATTGTCGTAACCATCATCGTCATCGTCAGAATCGTCAAAATCAAAACGGTGCGGCGAAAACAAAGACCAGATCAAAAACATCGTGGCAGCTGTTAAAGCCCCACAACCCACCCCGAAAAGCAAAGCGCCCACAACGCTCATGATATCCTTAGTCCGATCTCTAATCGAACTCGTGGAGACCGACGAATAAATCCCCAGCGGCATCACCGACGACTCCACCGACGATCGCTGCTGCTTCTCCTCCTCGGCAGCTGGCACTTCCTCGAAATAGAGAGGAAAAGGATTGGCACGGGTGCGACGGAGGGAGAGATAGGAGACATAGGGGCGAGTTTCTTCGCGGGAGTTGACGGTGGTGAAGAAGAAAGTCAAGAATTTCGGGGAATAGGAGTGGAATTTGGGGAGGATTTCGAAGTTAGGGTTTTGACGAAAGGAAGCGGCAGTTGTGGTGGTGGAGGGGTAATAGGAGGTGGTGGTGGTGTAAAAAAAGAGGGTTTTGCAGGGTCTAGCGGTAGCGGTAAGGGAGAGGAGAGAGAGGGAGAGGAGGAATAGAGAGAGGGAAGAGGCAGAGGTGGCCATTGACGCGTTGCCGTCTCTGTGTGTGTGTGTGTGTGTGTGTGTGTCGGTGTTGAAATGAAATGAAAAGGAAAAGGTGGAGGAGGGAGGGTTAGGTAACGTTCAGGTGAAAAGAGTGAGGACTGAGGAGACCGTGGAGTGGGTTAATTTCGGGTCACCTTGCTTGACTAGTATACCTTCTACTTTTCCAAGCGGAACCACAATTTCCACGAAAATAAAAAATAATGTGTGATTTTAAATTCTTATTAAATCCATATTGTGTGGATTTGGCAAAAAAAATAAAATAAAAGAAAAAGAAAAAATGTGCTCGAGTCAATTTGGTACACAAGTCATCTCTTCATTCGTGAATGCGTGAGGTGACCGTCAGTTTTTCTTGGAACGTACAGGTTTGGAATTCTAATACCGCCGTTCCTTTCTCGTTTTTTAAAGGGGTAATTTCAAATACCTCTTTGAGATTTCTGGCAGTCCCACTCTCCTCTCCTTTCTTGTGATTTTAAAAATACCACAAACTTCCCCTAAAATTAAATAGACAGTTTCAAAGTAGATCCAATTCAAAAATACAAACAATAAAAAATGAGAAGTTGGAGAGAGAAACAACTATATACCATAAATGCCCTAATTATCTTGCATCAGTGATTTATCTATATGACTAATACTAATTTGCCTATAATCACTTTACACGGGATGATCTATGAGGTACAATCAGTTTACAAACATATACATTATGTTAGATGTTAGTTACTTTTCTGTTTCTATATTTGTTAAAGGATTCTAATTTATCGTCAGTTATATTAATTGTGTTTATAACTAACTTTACCAAATTTGTCCTGATAATCACGAAATATTAGAGAGGTAGTTTATTTCAATAAGTAGCATGTATATAAATACTTAGTGAATATACAATCTGGTTGAAATAATGTACACTGTATTATTGATCAAATATGATATATATAAATTTGTTGAACATGCAATTATTTGTTCACACGCATATTGCAATTAGTCATCGCAGCAATATGCATAATACAATGGTATGCATACATTTGGAATGATTATTGGTGTTTTGACCCACTTGTGCATCTCCTTACAAGCTAGCTGCAGTAGATATATAATTTTATCTATATGACTAATACTAATTTGCCTATAAATACTTTACACGGGATAATGTATGAGGTACAATCAATTTACAAACACGTACATTATGTTAGATGTTAGTTACTTGTCTGTTTCTGTATTGGTTAAAGGATTCTAATTTATCGTTAATTACATTAATTGTGTTTATAACTAACTTCACCAAATTTGTCATAACAATCACAAAATATTAGCTAACTTATGAGGGTATTTAAGTTTTTTTTGTCATGATGATGTAAGACATGGGATCTAAAATTCTGACAAGAGAGGTTTGTAATATTTTTGAAACCACAGGGAATGAGGGTGAGACTGTCAGAAACCTAATGGGAGGTATATGAAATTATCCCTTTTTTAAATCACACCTCGCTATTGCTAGAAAAATATTTAAAAATTTATTATTTAAACAAAAAGTTCTTTCTTAATTATAATTTTTAGTAAAGGCGCATATATCATATTCATGTAGTATGCGGGTCTAAATAACGAAATTGCGTTCAATTTAGGGATTTGTTGTATTGATTACAACATGTTGGATTCATAAAACTAAACATTTTGACTTGTGCTATACACGGATTTATATTCCAATTCAAAATAATAATATGTACTTATATATTGTTGTACATGATAGAGTATATGAAAAAGAATAAAAATTTTAAAGAAGTTATGCTTAACATGTTAAAAAAAAATTTACTTTATGAACAAAAAATGGGCTTTCTTAATTTTAACATCTTAAATAAATTGAAATCAAGATTTGTTTGCCAATTGTTTGTCAATATATAGTAAGAATTTGAATAACATAATTTAATTTATATTGATTTACATGATAGAATAATTTTAAACCTATCTATCAATAGCCGACACAAATAAATCATGTTATGTCCTTATATAATAAATTATAATATAAAAAACATAAATTATAACTAATTCATTTTTCTCAATTTTAGAAAAAAATTCTCTTCCATCTTGTACCCTTAAAATTGTTGAGCGCTTATAGAATAGTATTTTTCATATACTTTAAAATGGATTGCAAAAAAAATCTTTGTAAGATGCAAAATAAAGTTTCTAAAACTATTAAAAGCTATTATCTTTTTTGTCATTTCTTACCTACCAACTGGCCATTCGCGGCCTTTTATGACTTTTAAACATCCTATCATGGTGCCATCCTTTATATCATTTTTTGTCATCTCCGTCATATTCTCATAATTCTCTTATTTAGACCCTCTTCTCTTCGCACAACTTTGTTGTTTATTTTATTTTTCGACTTTTCTCGCTACTCTTTAATTTCTCACCGTTCTCTTCTTCTCTGGCTCTAACTAACCCCGCCCCGTTGCCTATTAATTCCCCCTGACCCCCGCCCTGTCCCCTGCCTCCCATTCCTCCCACCCCGCCCTGCCCCGCTTCCTCCGCGGGGTTAATAAAATTTTTCTTGCGGGGTTAATAAAATTTTATTATAGTTAAATTTTAATAAATAATCAAGTACTAAAATATCAACACATCATCAAGTTATTATTCATTGTAATTTTACAATTGAAAATCATAAAAACAATCAAACAAAAGTTATTTGAATACAATCCAACATGATGAAATAAATACAACTAAAATAGTTAAGTTTTCACTTTTGGTACAAAATACAATCACTAATTCATTATTGTGTTTGTGTTTTTTTTTTTTTGAGAAAAAAGTGTTATTCTATTAAGTGTAATTAGAAATTTAATATAAATGTATTAGTAAATTTAGTATAACTAATTAATAAATTCTATTAGTAGACATGTCTAATTATTCGTATAATTGATAATATCAATTATATTATATGCACTAATATATATTATATAATACATCTAACTAATAATATCATTATTATAAGTTTATAACTAATTAAATTACATATTATATATAATTATATATATATTTATATATATAATTTTTTTTGTGGGTGGCGGGACGGGGGATGGGGCGGGGGTATACTCCCCCGCCCCGTTTCTAAAAGGGGGGAAAAAAATTCCCCCCCACCCCCACCCCCCACCTTGAGAACCCCCCGCGGGCACCCGTCCCCATTGCCATCCTTAGCTCTAACTTTCAATTCTCACCACTTAATTTCTTATCCCTTTTTGCTTATCATTCTCCCAAGCCCTTGGATAGCCCCCAACCTCTATCCCGCATGGCTAACCTCCTTCATTTCCCTTTCCTCTATTTCTCCCTTTTTTCTTCTACCTGTCCAATCAAAATAAAAGTAATATTATAATTTTTCATTCGAGATATATTATATTATAAAAATTTATAGTTTTCTCTTATACACTTATAAGAATTGCATACATATATATGTATATAGCAGGCTCGGTATGTGTTGGAATTTTCTTTTTTGTAATAATTGTGATTGGCATTTCTCACATCTATTGGTTTGAGAGTCCTAAGATTTTCATTTTTTATTCAAAATATAAGTTAACATATTGTCAGTGTTACACTATTATAAAGTGAATTTGGTGAGTAAAATATGAAAATGAAAATTCAATACAAAAGTATAAAAACACCAAATTTAGTTATTTTCCATATACATTTTGAATTGAATAACTTCAAAGTTTCAAAGGAGAAGTTGAACACATATTCTATTGTTATTTTTTGAAATTTTTTGCAAAATTGGTGTTGTTGTTTATTATTATTTTTTTGTCAAAAATAAAGATTTCAAACAAAATTTTCATATCTAAAGGCTAATAGTACTTTGTCTTTTAGTTAGTGATTTCATAATTTAGGTTTCATGAATGGTAATCATTCTTGATTTTTTTTAAATCAATGAGCAACGAACATTATTTCCTTTTTATTTTCTATATAATTTGCCCTTTTAGTTAGAATTACTGAGTTGAAGGGTAAAACATTATTATTTACTTTTTTTACTTTTAGTAGGTTTGGTGATGTTTCCTTTTTATTTAGGCTCACATTAATAGATTTCATATCAAATTTCTATGTAAGCGGAGCCACTTCTTGCTTTTTAAATTCAAAAGACATGAAAAGATATATAATAATTTAAAAAAGTCAAAATTATATTAAAAAAAAGAATGAATAATTGGAAGCATTCTAACTTGACCATACTAAAAACCCTTTCTCAGATTTATACCCGTATAGATTAGATTGAGAATTATGATTTTTTTTTTGGGGTTGCGTCCTATCATTGATCCAAAAGATAGGTACAAAAATAGGGAACGGTGAATTGAAACAGTCAAAATTGGCTTTGATGGAGTCCATATGTATACCCACGTTAGATTGAATTTAGCTTCATCCTAGATTTTATTTTTTCATAAATAGACAGATGTTCACATTTTAGCCTAAAATTCAATCCATCACTACAATTTTCGGTCCGTCTGGATTGCTATTTTTAAAATTTTTTATATAAAATGTAGTGTAATAATATGATATATATATAAGGTTAAAATATAATTAAAAAATGTGTTCATGAATAATATAAAATTTTTTATTAAAAAACTACAATCAAAATCTGTTTTCTATTTTTTTTAATAGAAAAAGGCAAGTAACACCACTAATTTAGAGCGTCTGAAGTCTTCCTAGTTGCTGCTTTCTGCTCTGTACATTGAACAGCAGTCAAATACAAGTACTAGCAAACACGTTGTAGTTGCCCAAACGGAAAAAAAAAAAAGAGAATAATACCCAAATTCATTCAAAGATGCAGAAAGGATAACAGATTCTACTAATAAGTTATCCCTCATCCTTTTATCTATAGTCTACATGGTGTTCATCTTATTCAGTTTTCCAGCACGATTGAATATTCACAGCCACCCTTCAATCCTGGGTAATTATCCATAGTGTTTTTTTTTTTGACCTCGATTGTCTCCTTTTATTTTTTTATTTAACATATAGTCAAAAGAGCCTTGAGCCTCTTGGAGTTTCGTCGTCCCTTGCAAGCGTATGTCACGTGACTAAATTCTTTTACTCAGCAAGCACTTATTTAGTAAGATCCATTTGGTTGCTGCACTTTGACCGTATGGCTTTTCCCCTTGTTCTAAAAGTCTTCCACGTTGACAGCAGCGCCGCTTCATTTTAGCCTACAAGCATCCTCAGATTCAGGCTCTTGCAACCGATACATAGCTTTCCTTTCTAACCACCACACCCAGATTATCAGGCCACAATCCTTCCGTACCGATCTTTTCATCACCAACTTTCCAACGTCAAACTTTCCCCCTTTTCTTCTGGTTGTACGACACAGCCCATTCTATTGGGTTTCCTTCCATTACCCCTACTGGTGATTTTTTCCTCGTTTGTTTGTTGTCTTCTCAACATTCATCCTTGGATGGGTTATATAAGTAATTTAGTCTGGATGTAATGAAAAAGCTTAGAGCTGGTTTACAGGACAAGCTATTTCCGTACTTGTGTGCCTGCTATCTGAAGTGGTCGCTGATGGCTGGTTTAATTGGAGTGAACGTTCATGTGTCAGAGGTAGCTGTTGCTAATTCAAGCTTTCTTTTGGCTATATGTTAATTATTGAAGCGCTCTTTTGTTCATTCTTTCTTTGTGCTTCCTCTGCCTTTGTTATTGCTCTTACTCTCATTATTCTTCAGCCTTCCTCCTTCTTCCGCTATTGGTCTTTCGCTTGTTTTTATTATTGCTCCTTCTAGTGGCTTGCTTGTATCAGATTCTGCTGCTTTCTACTTATATTGCTGGTAATTTACCGGATTTTTCCTTTCCTTCTTTTTATATTGCATATTGTTTCTTGATTTGCTTTTGATTGGCTTTTTATTACTGTTATGTCTACGATTTTTCCACCCTTTGTTGATTTTTCTTATATTCAATGTGTGTTTGTTTTGGTGATGCCCTTTTATGCTTGATTCTTTCTTTGCCTCTGTTTAGCCTGCTAAATTATGCTTTCCACCATTTAATTTTCCCCCTCCCCCCCCCAAAACCAAAAACAAGCAAAAAAAAGTCCTCCCATTCTCACTCTGAAAGCCTTTACCCATAATTCGTCCCCACCAATATATATATGTATATATATATATATATAAATATACTGTTTTGCCTTTGCAAACATGCCATTTGTTTGTATGTGTTCTTAAAAATAAGAGGAAAGACAAAAGATCTTTGTTGATGCTATCTTGTTTTTCGCCCTCCTTTTATTCCTTTTAATAGTTCTTGAATTTTTTTAAAGTCTATGCTTTTGCTATTTATTTGAGAGCTCTTCGTTAATAATTCCTTTGTTTCCTTGTTTGCCAGTGTTAATATAGCATTTTTTATAGTATTTTCAACCTTTTTAAAACTGATTTTGTCTCAGTCAGTATTTGTTTTTCTACTTGTACTGATGTTTTATTTATTTCTGCTGCTATTTCCTATAGGCCTTTCTTCAGTCACCATTGCAAAGTCGCTACAACGTATGTTAGTGCTCCGTTTTACAGTCATCTTGGAAAAAAAAATGAAAGCTTGAGAGCAGGAAAGATTTTCCCCAAATGAGAAGCATAATCAACTTACTTTTGGTGCTAATGATGAAGAAATAATGGGATTTTAGTTCTGTTATTGAGGTTGCAATGCTTGTTTCCGTTTTCAATCCATTGATGATTACTCTCATTCAAGTTTATACAGATTAATCTGTACTTGTTTGGCTTACCAATTGGATTTGCGGAATAGGTCATATTTTAACGGCGTGTTTAGCCTTCTAATGCTCTTCAAACCAATGGATCTGCATTTAAAATGCTGAAAACATACTGCCATAGACGAACGATTGATCCAAGCGCCCTTGAGATCCTGTTCACTATTAATATATTCTTGAATGGCAGCTTATTGGGTTGATGCAACTGTCTCCAGTCATTGTATTCTTTATAGATTTTTACTGTACATTGACATACAACATTTGGCGTTAATAAGTACTGAAATATGTAGGAAGTACAATAGCCTTGCACAATTGCATCTAAATCAGTTGCCCTGTGTATAATAAGCGTGATTTAGATAGGGAAAAGCTTAATGCCAAGTACAACTGCAGTGAAGTACAACATGGACATTGAAAATCATCATATGTATGTGCATTTTTTCTTGTCAACATTTGTTTGTTGTGCCATCAAAATCATATGGCTGGAGCAGAATGTAACTTGGCATAGAAACACTGAGTACAGGAAACTAGGAAACTAGCAGCCATGTCTAACTTTTCAAACCAGGCAACTCTTAATCGAGTGGTGAACATGACAATATAATAATCCCTCTGGAGAAAGAAGGATACATAAATTTTACAAAATTATAAACACAGCTAAACTGATCCTCCGGAAAAAAAAGATTGCATTCTCAGCTCTGTTCCGCCAGAATCTTTTTTGTCTGTAGGTATCATTGCAAACAAAAAGGAACATTTTAGCCATTTGCCAATGTTTTATGATCAGAACTCTGCTATTTTTCCTTTCTGCTTTTGGTAAAAAATATGTCTCTCATTCCAGATTTCCAGTAATTCCAAGATACTCTTTAGGTCATTTTTAATATGTGGACTCGATTCTTACTAAGACAGCCATTAAAATTACTCTTCTTCTGTTGAAAACTTCAGTATTTTGACCTGTTAATCACGCCTTAGAAAATAATATCATCCAACTGTGTATCTCTTGGGGCAGCTCTGAATTAAAGCTATGACATACAGCCAATTTAATTTATACACACGTATGTTATATATTATACAGTACATTTATATATCTATGTATTATGTACCATGCATGTGGTGCTATTCAAAAGCAAAGAAATGTACAACTTGAAGAGTCGGGAATTTTTTATACCACCTTGTTTTGCATTTGCATTCTACTATCAATAATTTAAATATATTTGCATCTGTATTTATTTTGGCTTAATTGTCCTTTCTTATTATGGAGCAAAAACCTTCCATGATTATGGTTATATTGTAGGCTACAAATATATTGAGTCCTTGTATTTTTTTTGCTTCTTGCCTTTGGCACAGGCTATTAGGCAATACACGCATGGGATGACAAAAACCCACTGTTTTCAGTCTACCAATGTCGCTTATTTAATCTTTTCCTGCTGACTTCCTTAACCTATATATGATGTATTGCAACCTGCTCTTTCTAACATTTTGATCTCTTGCTATTTAGCAAGGTCTAAACCTTGTCAACTTTTCTTCCAGCTTGTAAATCTCATGCTGTGTAAGAATAGTTTCTTGTAAAATTGTATTTCCTGAATAATATTGCATTGGTTAAGCAAAACTTTGCACCATCCTACAAAAATTCTTTCTAATCACTTTTTGATCGGCCATCATTCAAATTAGATATTCTTGCTCCATATACAACATAATTGTTAACTTTAGTGATGTTCTTCATCACCGTGCATTGGTTAGGTTATCCTCTTTAAAATTAGCAACATATGTCTTGTGTGTTTTAAATCAACAAAGGCCAACATTCAATCCTTAGAAGTTGGAGTTAGGCCTTGAGAACTAGAGAGATCAGCCGCATTTTTTGATGATTGCTTTTATTGCTATAGTTGTCATTTTACATTTGTCAAAGCGTGATACTAATTCAAGAATAGAAACCAAAATAAAAACAAAAAAAAAAGAAGATCAATAATTAATGTTACTAATAAATGAAATAGTTAGTTTTTGTTTATTAGCTTGGACTTCTGCCAACTCATTACCCTTTCTCTGCTTACATTAAGTCTGTTTATCCTTTACAAAATTTAAATGTCATTTTACCTTCCGATTGAGTCGGCTTGTTTTTTCTTCCAAATTTTTCTTCTACAAAAGATCAATTTTTATCCATGTCAACTTTACTGCTTAGCTAATTTGCCAAAGTATTTTTCTCTGCAAGAGTTATTCTTGTCTATTGCTGCTTGACATGTAGTTTTTTCTGTCTCCCAGCTTTCTCTGTGTTCCTTGCAGTGGTTGGAAACCTTGTGCAAGGTATGTTTGTTCTCTTTTTTTCCATCTACTGTATAAATTGTAAGTTTTTTCACCTTTTTTTATGCTTTTCTGTGTCTTTTATTCTGTATCAATTCTCTGTTTTCTTTATCATTTTCCTCAATCTTTCCTGTTGATTTATTAAATTTCCCTATCATAGTTGATGTATACTTCATAGGTATCTATGATTTAAGACAAGCTATGACAAGCAGCGATTAAAATACAACCATTAACTCAAAACAATAGTGACCTTACATCCATGAAAGAATCAACAAAAAAAATTGTCTTTTCATTATAGAGAATATATCTAAGAACATTAATCTGTACATAGTTCATAAGACAATAGTTATTAATTATTAAATCACAAAATAGACAGCTTTACCTTCTTCAAATATTAGGATCTAATTTATCTGCAACAATATAAAACTTAATAGGAATACTAGGTGGACTTGTTCAACTATACCAATGTTAATATCAGAAATAAATGAACAGCTGCTAAAGTTTTTTATTCATAAGGCTTCATTCAGTGGCAGCATAAACACCATCCATTAATAGAGACAGCAATTCTGAACATATTTCATATCCCATACTCAACACTAGATAAGAATAATCTTTTTCAATTGAAGAAGAATCTTAATTCTTTTTTTAATTTTTAATCTTTGAGGAAAAAAAGGCATTATTAGTGCAGAAGATATGCAATCTCAAAAGCACAAGATATGCAATCTTTTTCAACAAACTTAGAACAAATCTCTAGCAAAGAGTTAAATATACAATCTCAAAAATATATATCAGTGCAAAAGATAAGAACCTCCAATTTGCACTGAGTGATGTTCAAATTCAAATACAGAATTATAGATCACAAAATAGTTCATTCAATCACCACCACTATCCTTAGGCACAAAACAGCTGCAAAAAAGATATTGCAACATCTTCTAGTATTTCAATCTAAAATGCTTTTTTTAAAAAAAGAATTTTACAGATCATGTGTCTTTCATTTTAAGACTATTAGTAACCATTATCTAATCAGTCCATTAACATAATGCCACATGTCCACATAAGTTAAACCTTACTCAAAGGTATACAGTCAGAATACTCAATTGATGAGCTAATAACATTCTATGGATCCTTTCTTTAACTAAGCTAATAACATTCTATTGAAAGGTATCTTCTGCACTGAAGTAGAGAGAGAGCCCAAAAACATCAGTGCACAAATTACAATCTATTTAGAAGTAGAGAGAGAGTCCACAAATTGAACCCTCCGAAATTTAACATGTACAGCAAAAAATATCATACAATTACTCTATATGTATGATATAAAAAATTATAAAAAAAAACCCTTAACTCTTGAAAACTCCTTTGACTAACAAGAGACAAACATAAATTAAGGAATGAAAACGTAAACAGAGTGAATAAATGTTATGAGTACTTTGCCGCGTTAGTGTTCATCCATTACTTATTTTTAGTTCCAGGATTTTGCCTTTTTAATTTTTATTTGATGTTTGTGCTTTAATGGTTGTGCAACATACATTTCTCATGCTTTAATATAGTAATATAGCACTGCTTTATTATCTATGTTATTCAATTATCTGCTACTATATCTATTACTTGTAACATTTCTAAATAGAATCTGTCGATAAATTAGATGGATAGGAATGCTCGTCGGCGTAAACGCTATGCAGAAATGTCATCTGCTGAAAAGGATGCATTGCTGCTACGCCGACGAGAGGCTTATGCAGCAAAGAAAATGAACTTGCCAAATATGACTTGCTCCTCCGCTGCTCCTATTGGAGCACCTACCTGTAAGAGGAATCAGAAACGCTATATTAGTAGGACAGGTTTAGGCCATGTTGAAACTGGAATTTGCTTCCCCGGACCTGAGTCTGAGGCTCAGGCTCAACAAAAACGAGCTGAACCCGATAGTAGCTGTTATAATGCTAAGGCTTCTGTTTCTGCTACCACTACTACCACTACTACCACAAATTCTAAGAATCAGTCCTCTTCTTTTCAAAACAATCCTTGTTTAGATGATTCGCAATTAACTCAGCTCTTTGAATCAATCCTCAACAAACTTCATACTGACCAACCTGCTTCAAATCCTGGCGCCTCTTTTAATTCGGAACAAGCTTCTGCATTTGCAGACCATATGCACATTTCTGATTCTGGAGGTAAAATATACTTCTTTTTTGAACATCCTCGCTCATCAATGTCTTTTAGCTCTTTCCTGTGCTACACATACGTAATAAAATTTCCTCATAATCTCCTTTTCACGTGTACACCAATAAACTCCTGGCTTGTTCCCTTTTGTTTATGACTTTATCTTCACACAATTTTCCTATTATATGAAGGTTCATTCTGTGCAACAATCCCGGGTCCTTCTTCGTCAAAAGTTAAGACATTACAGCATGTGTTAATCAAAACTAGAAATGTGCCAGAGAATTCCTCCTCTTCTACAGTTAATAGAATTGCAGGTGATCAGAGTTCTAGAAAAGCAAGACAGCCTTCTACATCAGGTGTTATAGATTGTTTAGCTTCCTGATAAACCTCCAGTTTTCCTAGCTTTCTTCTTTTACCTTTTACTAATCTTCCAAATGCCCTTCCTTCGCCAGCATCCAAGTCCTCCCAATCTACTGCAGTGAACAAACCTCCATGCAAAATAGGTTGCTATTCTATTTTTTTCTTCCTGTTAGTCATTTGTAGCTGCCATGGTTTAACAATACTAAAGTTTTGTTTTCTTTCAAATCTCTTTTATTTTCTCCCAGCATCGAAAAAAAGAAATAGAGGTCAGCAAAAACTATCTCCATTAGATTCGGTTCCAACTGAATCAATGGTCCTTCCTGAAGTTTCGAACTGCCCCCACTGTGGAGCAAAAAAATTTCATCTAGAACCAGCTAACTTTTGTTGCTACGGTGGACAAATTTCACTCCCCTCTCCAGCAATGCCTTATGACTTATATCAGTTGCTTACTGGGACTGATGAAGAAAGTGTTGAGTTTCGTAAAAATATTCGAACCTACAACAACAATTTAGCTTTTACTTCGTTTGGAGCAAAATATGACCATGAGCTTACCAAGAATATTGATGGTGTCTATGCATTTCGTGTTCAAGGCCAAGTGTACCATTTTCTAGACAGCTTAGCCTCCTCCACTGACAAATTCTCTGGGATTCAACTTTACTTCTTTGATACAGAAGAAGAGCTGTCAAAGAGGCTTAATAGCTCAGAAAGGTTTCGTGAGAGCACTCTTAAACTATTGATGCGGATCCTTTCCAACAATCCTTACAGTAGATTTTTTAAGGACTTACGAGATGTTCCTGATCTTAACAATCACAATATTGTCCTTAATTCTAACCCGGGTTTGGACCAGCGTATTTATAATCTTCCTACATCTTCTGAAGTAGCAGCTATTTGGACTAAAAATAATGATCCAATGCTTGACCCTAGTGCTCATATTCAAGTTTATAGCCATTCCAACAGTAGCCATCGTATCAAGCATTATTACGGCTGCTACGATCCCTTACAATATTCTCTTTTATTTCCTCGAGGTGAAACTGGCTGGCATCGTGGTATTAAAAGAAATTGCCCAACTAAACAAAGTTATGATGTTTCTTCTCATGATGATAATTCCCTTGATCCTGCCTCAGCAAAAAACATTCCTCATTTGCTAAATTCGGAGAAAAAAGGCAAGTTTCTAAATAAATTCTGGCTTGCTTTTTCCAAATTAACCTATTGCCACTATTTTAATTCATAGTTTTCCATCTTCTTGACACTTATACAGTTGCTGCTGATGGGGAAAAAAGCACAAAAAATGTGACTGCAAGAGAATACTACTGTTATAAATTTCAGATGCGAGATAATGACAGATCCATGCTGCTTCATACTGGCAGACTGTTGCAGCAATTTGCGGTAGACATTTACATTAAAATAGAAACATGTAGGCTAGATTATTGTAGGACGCGACAAAACGAAGTTAGAACAGAAATATTACAAGGAGTGATTGATAGTCTTTCAATAGGTGAAACAAGTGGAAATAGAGTTGGCCGAAAAATAATTCTTCCTCCTTCTTTTATAGGTGGCCCTAGAGATATGCGTCGTAGATATATTGATGCAATGGCTTTAGTGCAAAAATATGGTAAACCTGACTATTTCCTTACTATGCCCTGTAACACAATGTGGCCTGAAATACAACAGAATTTAAAATATGAAGATAAACCACAGAACAGACCAGATCTTTTGTCTAGAGTTTTTAGGTCAAAATTAGAAATGCTTAAGAATGAATTAGTTAATAAGCACATTTTTGGTGAAGTGGCTGCTTGTGTATATGTTATTGAATTCCAAAAAAGAGGCCTTCCACATGCTCATATACTACTCATCATGAAACCAAATTATAAACCATTAAACCCAGAAGCATATGACAAAATCGTGTCTGCCGAAATACCAGATCCATCAGAAAATTTTCATTTATATTCTTTAGTTATTAAACATATGCTCCATGGTCCTTGTGGGGAATTGAAAAAAAAATAATATTTGCATGAAAAATGGAACATGTAAAAACCACTATCCTAAACCTTTTGCTGACTTTACTACACACTCAGAGGATGGATATCCACATTATCGTAGGCGTGATAATGGTAGGTCTGTGATAGTCAGATTGCATGAACTAGATAATAGATGGGTTGTCCCCTATAATCCTTATTTGCTTGCTTTATTTGACTGCCATTTAAATGTAGAAGTTTGCTCAACTCTTAAGCTTGTTAAGTACCTATATAAGTATGTGTTTAAGGGACACGATCTGGTAAGTTTTCAGATTACGCCTAACAACAATAGTTCTGATGTTGATGAGATAAAACAATTCCGGGAAGGCCGGTGGGTATCTCCTCCAGAAGCTCTTTGGCGGATTTATAGATTTCCTACTAATGGTATGAATCCATCTGTTTATTCCCTTCCAGTTCATCTACCTGGACATCAACTTATTTCATTCCACAGGCATACAGACCTTCAATCCCTTATCAATAATGCTGATCTTTCAAGGACAATGTTAACCGAGTTCTTCCAAATGAACAGAACATATACAAAAGCCAAGAGTCTAAAATGCTTTTATCGTGATTTCCCACAGTACTTTGTTTGGAGTTCTAAACATAGAATGTGGACTGAAAGAAAGCGTGCTTCAGTCATTGGGAGACTTGCTACAGTTAGCCCAAATGAGGGTGAACGCTATTATCTTAGACTCCTTCTCTCGCATATTGCAGGGCCAACCTCATTTGAGGACTTGGTTACTGTTAAAGGCATCCAACTTGCTTCTTATAGAGAAGCTGCTCTACAATTGGGTCTCTTAAGCTTTGATAGTTATATAGAAGATACCCTTGAAGAAGCTGCACTTTACCAAATGCCTTCTGCTCTCAGATTTTTATTTGCTGTTTTACTTGCATTTTGCTCGCCTAACAATCCTAAGCTTCTTTGGGAAAAATTTGAACCAGATTTTTCACGAGATTTTGAACGGTCTCGAACATATACTGGTTGCACATCGGAACAGATTAAATCTCAGGTTCTCTATGACATTAATAGATTCCTAGAGCAAATGGGGAAGTCGCTTAATGAGTATAAATTAATACCAGCCTTTTCAAGTATTACTCACCAGGAGAAGATTACAAAAGAAATTTTAGCTGAGCAAAATGTTTCCTTCCCAAATACAGACTTGCTTCTTGCTTCTAAATTAAATACTGGACAGAAAAAAGCCTATGACATTATACTCAATAGTGCTTTTTCAAATGCTAGACAAGCTTTCTTTGTTGATGGTCCGGGTGGAACCGGTAAAACCTTTTTGTACCGATCACTTCTCGCTACACTAAGATCACAGGGCTATATAGCTCTTGCTGTAGCTACATCAGGAGTAGCTGCATCAATACTTCCAGGAGGTAGAACTGCACATTCAAGGTTCAAAATACCTCTGGATTTATCTGCTGTAAAAACCTGTCAGCTTAGCAAACATAGTACAACCAAGTTGATTCAACAAGCTAAGCTCATTCTTTGGGACGAAGCTTCTATGGCTAAGCGTGATACAATAGAAGCATTTGATTCCTTGTTAAAAGACATCATGGAAAATGAAAAGCCCTTTGGTGGTAAGGTTGTTGTTTTTGGTGGGGATTTTCGACAAACGCTGCCTGTTATTGACAATGCACCAAAAGAGGTGCAGATTCAGGCAAGCTTAGTAAACTCACCTCTTTGGAGCTCTTTTCATAAACTAAAACTCACAGAAAATATGAGAGCATTATATGATCCAGCTTTCTCTAATTTTTTATTAAGAATTGGAGAAGGTACTGAACCAATGGATGAAGCTGGAAAAATCACCCTACCAAATGATATGGTTATTCCATTTGCTACTAGAGAAACCTCACTACAAGGTAAGAACTGATGCAGTTTCTAAGCATTGCAGCCAGTAGCACCTTTCTTTTTTCTTATTTTATATCATTGTTCTTGTGAATGAATTAACATTTCCTCCTAACAATCCTTTTTTCTCAACAGCTTGCTCAATTCTGTTTATTCCGACCCGCACCTCTATTCAGAAGATCCTTATAAGTTGACAAACAAATGTATTTTATCACCTACTAACAGCTCTGTAGATGACGTCAATAATATTATGATAAACCAGTTTCCAGGTGAAGCACATATTTATACAAGTACAGATAGGACACTTGATGAACGCTATCAAGGAGACTATGAGGATTTCCTTAATTCCCAAAATCCAAAGGGCCTTCCACCCCACAAATTGATTCTTAAAAAGAACTGTCCTCTGATACTTTTAAGAAATCTCAATCCAGCCGAAGGCCTTTGCAATGGAACTCGTTTAATTTGTAGAGAATTGAAACCAAACACTATCTCTGCTGAAATTGCTGCTGGTCCCCATAAGGGGAAACAAGTTTTGCTGCCCAGAATTCCTCTGCAAACTCCTGACAATGACAAGAATGGCATTCCTTTCAAGAGGATTCAATTTCCTGTTAGGCTTTGCTTTGCAATGACTATTAACAAGGCTCAAGGACAAACGCTTGATTATGTAGGAATATATCTTAGAGAACCAGTTTTTTCTCATGGCCAGTTATACGTAGCCCTTTCCAGAGCTAAGACTTCTGACTCAATTAAAGTGTTGATTGTGCCAGGAACTTTTAGTGATACCAAAAAAGACTGCAAAACTAGGAATGTAGTCTATCAAAAAATTCTGAGCCTGTCCAAAGCATAACATGTATTACCATCTATGTATGTATGAACACAGCTGTTGCATTATTACATTTAGTCCATATTCTCTTATCCTTTTTACTTACCTTTACAATTAACTTGAGCTTGCTGTTATATTATTATCTTTTAACCAACCTTATTGCGTCATTAATTTTCCCATAGAATGGATGATTGCTTATCAATCGAAGAGATTCTTCCAGGAATGAAGTCTTGGTCAGCGAAAATAATTGTTCAAGAAAAACGTCAACCTGCTACAGCAAGTGCTTCGCCGACTAGATATCAGAAATTAATCTTTGTCGATGCAAAGGTTCAAAGCTTCTTTCTAGAATAGCTTACTCTCTTCCAAATTGTTGTATTTCCTTTTTTTTCGGCCTTATAATCAGTAGCATAATATTTTACTGATATCAATACAATTGTAGGGATCTCAAGTTGAAGGAATTCTCTTCAATCATGCCATTCAAGTTATGGGGCCACGTCTCACTGTTTTCAAAAGATACAAAATCTCAAATGCTGAAGTTCGGCTTATTGATGAAAAATACAGAACTGATGGCTTAACTACTCAATGGGTCATTTCCACCAAAACTGTTGTAGAAGAGCTGCCTGATGATACTGATATGATGCCTACAAGATTCTCCTACACTATGTTCAAAGATCTTGCACAGTTTATGGAGCAAAAGAACCAATTTGTTGGTTAGTAACAATACTGTATATTTATCTGGATTATCTTTCTTCTATCTTAACTGCTAATTATTGCTTGTTTCATTTCTTAGATATCCTAGCTGTGGTTATTTCTGTATTACCAGTGACTTCTTTCACAAACGAATTTGGAACTGGAAGAGTACAAAAGTTTGTAGTCATTAATGAAGAGTTAGTAAATCTACAAATATTCATTTTATTCTATATGTCCTTTAATTTTTCACCTCTTTATCTTATCAACTAATCAGTAATATATTCTATTCTCACTGAAAAACAACAGGAAGCTACCTCTCCAACTATCGCTATTTAATGAATTCATCGATAATGAAGGCCAGAAAATTGCTGAGAACATGAACAATTTTCCAGTTATAGTTTGCAGAAGGCTAAAGGTCAAGCCTTTTAATGGTAGTTATATCAACTATCTTATTTTACATTTACATACTATCCTTTATCTTACAACTATATTATCCTCCCTCTTACTCTTAACTGAAATTACTGCTTTGTACTTTTTTGCAAAGGGATTGCTTTGTCTACTAGGAAGGACTCAACTATCTTGATTGATCCACCCATTCAAGAGGCTATGCTGCTAAAAAATTGGTAATCTCTACTTTTTGCTTAAATACTTATTGAAAGACTCTCCTTCTTTAAATTTTAGATCCTTACAATAAAGAAACTATCACAGGGCTACAGAAAATGCAATGTTGTTTGTACAAGTCATCAAAGATAAATCCTATGCTCGATATAATCCTGACCTTTTCACTCATTCATCCCAGAAATTCACGCTTATTTACTTTCTCCAATCAACTCAAAAGGTAATAACATACGAACTTATACTCATCACCCTTTGCCATGATTATATACCTGATCCTTACGACTTTCTTGATTTAGTTTGCATGGGTGAGAGCTTCTATGTCATTTGAGAACATTTTCCAGCGCTATTGGTATATGGCGTGTAAAAAAAGCTTCAAAGCAATAGATGCTTCGTATGGATATTCATACTCATGCAATAAATGTTCTGAGCATCAAAAAGCTACTCCAAGGTTTATTATATTTATAGTTGTTAATTTACTCTTATTCAAATCATTTGACTACCATCACTGATATTAGAAAAATACATTCTAAAACAGGTGCCGCTTTGATGTTATCCTTTCTGATAAAAGTGGAAGAGTGACTGCAACTTTGTTTGGTGATTTAGCCGAAAAACTTTTAACTTATTCTGCCTTGGATGCAATGCAGTACTTTCACAAAGTAATTTCTTCTTAACATCTATAATACTTATACAGCTTTTACTTTCCCAAATGCACTTCAATAATAACATTTTATTGATTCTTCATTTTTTCCCAGAACATTGAGCTTCCATTAATGCATGTTCACGAAGCTTTACGGGCTAAAGAATTTGCAGTTCAAATTCAACCAGCTGCCAGCCATTATGGAGATCCTCAGCAACGCTATACAATTCTTCACTACTACGAGTCAAATTTTGCTGAAGCTTCAACCCAGCAAACTATTGAATCTCCTGGTTCTTTCTTGCTAGAATCTCCCCTGCAGATTCCAACTGCTGAAACACAGGGTATTTTTCCATAATTCTAAAGTTATTCAGCTAAATGCTTGTTTTATTATAGAATTCCCATTAATTTGCCATATAACATCGATGTTACCTTTCTTTTTTTCTTATATTCTACTAACACAGATGCGCAGAGTCCTATCACAAGTGTTCAGATTAATCTAGCAAGCAAATTTGATGAAGCAGCCACGCCTCAAGCAAACAGCCCAGAGACTAGCCCTGAACTTATCTCTGCATCTAAAAAACCAAAACTAGCTTAATGCTCTCTATATCTTTACTTGTATCTGCAATCGGGCTATTCTTGCTTTTGAACTCATGACTAGAATTTCATTATGTTACTTTTGTAATCTGAGAAATGGCAGGACTTCTAGTCTCCATATGATGTTTATCCATTTCAAAAATATATCTATTATGTACGAACAATGCTACCTAACTATATAAAAATCTTTTTTGTTTAGCTCTTATTGAAGCTATTACAAAACAGCCTGCAATTGTTTCAGGCTGACCTAGCTATTTACTCTTTAACTATTTATTCTTCCTATATAACTGACCATACATTCTATTCCTATAGTAACTTATTGATCCCCGTATTCTTCAATATTAAAAACCAACTAAGCTTTTCCTCCTATACTAGAACTTGGTAAATTTGTTGCAGTTGGTACACTTCAACTTTAGTAGAACAGCTTTTTTATGTCAGATTTGGTAAATTTGTTGCAGTTGGTACACTTCAACTTTAGTAGAACAGCTTTTTTATGTCAGATTTTGACAGTCTGTGACTGATTCTTTTCCAAGTCTTATCGCCAGTTGTTATAACTTGTGTATCTTTCATGCAAGATCTCAAGAAAACTTGTTGTCAGCTATACATCAGGCTTTTGTACTATGATTAAATTTTATACTCTTCAATGTCCTACTATTTAAACAGTTACACTTGTTCTTTACTACAAACTTGCGAACTTCCTCCATGTTACAGCTTTTATAAGTGCCTTTCTTCCTTTACATAAAGAGCCACGTTTCTTCATCAGATCAGACATCTTTCTTCCTTAAACAACTAAGCTCCAGGTAAAAATTTATTCACTTGTTTCATTCCTCTTCTCATCCTTGTTTTATTTCTGTATTAACCTCTTGTTCACTACATTCATACTAAAACTCAACTTACACTGCTTCCTGCTAGCTACAACAAAGGCCACCATTGTTCCACCATGGCTATAAACACTAATTCAGCAAGTTCATCCATACCATCAACACCGCTGGACAATGTCACAGAATGCTGCTTTTTACTAAAATGCGGCAACAAACAAAAGGTTTTCATGTTTACTTTCAATACTCTATAGCTTTTCAACTAATCATATACTACATATTGTTCCACTCGATTCAACCTTTAACAAAAAAAATATTCTGCAGAGCCTTCCAAATGAATTCATCTTTCTATTGGAACATCATAAAAAAAGCAATATTACAATTGTACAAAGCTTCAAGTCATGGAACCTTGAAGTCAATAATGGCAGCTTTGCATCTGGATGGTTGGAATTTACAAAAGACAATCTAATCCATACAAATGAAAAGATACTTCTTCGACACAATGGAGACTTGAAGTTTGATCTAATGTTATTCACAGAGCTCAAAATGAACACAAAATTCCCTTGGACAGTTCCACTTTCTGATATACTAAAGCTACATGTTCCAGGAAGTAACGGTATGTTATGCTCTAATCCTTTTCTGCCAAATTCAAAAAGATTTGCTACAGTCATATCTCACAAATTTTACTGTTTATCATTTATACCAAATAAAAAGGCTAAATACATCTTATATCAACATGTTTGCTCATCAATAAAGCCAAACATTGCTCAAGATGAAGCAGATTCTATAGCTTTTTATCAAGTTTATAACAAAAAGAATAGAGACAAATTTGTAAGTCTATGTGCTCAGTTCTTTTATCCTTTCCTTATCTAATCTCTTATACACTACTTTACACACTTTAACTATTTTCCCCCACCTTTTTCCTTAGAAAATTCCAAAGTTTCTCGAACATATCGTAGATAGCAATAAAACTCCAGTTGTCACTTTAAGGACTGGATATAAAGCTTTTCAAGTTGGAATGCAAGGAAGGCAATTCACAAGCTATTGGGAAATCTTCGTCAAAACGCATGAGTTGGAACTAGGCGACACTTTGGTATTCATCCCAGAGTCCATTAACAGCTTTATAGTCCAGATTTACAAACCAAATGGAGTTGAGAAACTTTTCCCTTGGTATCATAAGTATTATGTGTATTCTTATTTGTAGATTCCTTTCACGTTCTAGCTATAAACACAGAATTCATCTTTTTGTTTAAGTATGTATCACTAATGTCTTTTGTCAATTATATGACAGTATAGATTCTTACTAAGATTTTTGTGCTATAATAGTTAGAGTTTTAAATATTTTATTTACTTTGCTTTTCCTTCTTTATCAGATAGCACCAACGGATTTTTCCTTTTTAATTTATAACCTTTTAATTTACCATGTCATATAATGCAATAAACATAAAAAATTTATCCAACAATCTACATAGATACACATGAACATTAATAACAAATTATTAGACAAACAAACAACTACTTATTTAATAATACCACACCATATAAACTATTAGCAGCAAGCTACAAAATAATAACATCTATCACACACCAATTACAGCAAATTTTTTAGTCATTTTGACTATTGAAACTATCAAACTCTCAAAAGAAAGTAATATTAGTTGCCGCAGCATTTGCTCATCAACATCTGCCTTCATTCTTCAAGCAATTAGCTGCAACATAGATAGACCTCTTATCTAGAGCTCACATCACGTATATATATTGCTACCTTTAATACAAACACGTCATAACAAGATTGCTTATTTTAACCTATCATTTAAATACAGACCTTAATTATGCAAATTAATTTCGTAAACATCTTAGTTATCGATACATTCTCTCTCTTTTACATTTCAAATATCCATCCATTCTAACTAAACTCAAAACAACTATATATTACAATATTTATACAAAACATTATATTTATATTTTTTAAAAATCAGACCTTAATTCAAATCCATCCCTCTTCTCTTAATTTAATATTCCAAAACTAAATTAAATTTTCAGATTTAAGTTTGTTCTATTTTGCATTATGAATGTTTAATTATGAACAAACTCTCTCATTCTATGTTATATATTCATAAGTAAACACCTAGTTTAATATGCCATTAATAAGTAATTTATAACAAGATTAATACTTGTCAAAAAAATCATCTTCCAAATGCTTTGATATAAAATACAACGAAACAAAATTCCAAACAAAAAATTTAAAAATCTTATTTTATCTAATAGCTATCTTATTTCCAAAAAAAAATATTATTCACTTTAACTATTATTCATGTACGACATTCGTACATTAAATTTATATTAAACACTTATGATCTTCTTTCTCAACCTTTGTATATCTACAGTCATTTACTAATATTCATATAGCAACCATAATACAATAAAATATAATTTTTCCAAAGATGAGTGGGCACAAATCTTGTATTACCGCGCAGCGCGCGGCATCAGATTGCCTAGTCACTAGAAAACTGCCATCGTCCTTTTACTGTCCTTCTCCTTAAATCCAAATAAGAATTTTTTTTACCCTTTTTCTTCTTATCTTAGGTCCAAAAAGGCACTTGAGATCCTCGGTGACATGTTTTCTATGCCAACTCAATGCCACCAATAGTGTTGTGCCAAGTGTCTTGTTATTATTTATACTTTAATTTTCTAATAATTCAACTTGGCTTGGTTTAATACAAGTTTAAATAATAACATGACACTTGGCGCAATACTATTGATGGCATTGGATTGGCATAGAAAACATGTCACCGAGGATCCTAAGTGACAAAAAGGACGGGGCACGTTTGGGTGATTGACAAGTCAGACCAGATTAAGCGCGTTTAAAGCAAGCCAATAAATGCTTAAACGAGAATATACCCCAAAGCTGCCGCGAAAACGAGGCGAGGTAGCCCAACTCATTAAGCAAAACTGAGCTACAAACAGAGCCTCTGATTGCCTCCGCGTCGATTCCTTCCTCCTTCTGCCTCTGCCCGCTCGTGCCTCATTGCATTTGCGTGAACATGGAGAACCCAAAAGAGGAAATCGATTCGGAGAAAGAGATGCCAAAAGCGGAGGTGGTGGTCAAGGAGAAGGAGCAAGAGATTATTAGGAGGAGAATGGTTGGATTTCTATCCAATAAGATCAGCAGAGATGAATTAAAACCAGGAGATCATATTTATACATGGCGCCATGGTTATCTTTACTCTCATCACGGTCCTCTTTCCTTTCTCTCTCTCCCCCCCTCTTTTTGGTTTGTTTTGTTTTGTTTTTCATTATTCAATCGTTTTTTGTTCTGTTATTAGTAGCAGCACCAAATTTGGCGTTTCTTGTTTTTCTCTGCAATTGAATTGTGACATGTGCATAATTTTAGATGGTGAGTTTGTTGCTCATTTTGGTGTTTGTTTCAATTGTAAGTCTATCTATTTCATAATTTACCATATTAGGAAAAAATAGTGCCTCTAGCTAGATATTTTATGCTCGTCAATGTCTACATTCTCTTTTGATTGAGTATAGATTCAATTTCTGTTACCAAGTCATCAGTCTTTGTAAACCATTTTGGAATATTTTTATGCAATTATCTCAACCGAATGAGGGAATTTTTGGTGGTGGTGGGGGGGGGGGGGGGCGGTTAAGCACGAATTAGACCGTTATGTATGCAGAAAACAATGATCGTGTATCACACGGAAATTTTGCCCTCTTCTCTTGTAGCCCTTTTCAAATGTTTCTTGATATGTATGTCAATAGTTTCGATGTCTTATAAGTAGTCTACAAGGTTCTCAAATGTATTATTGATGTTTGGCATAGTACATCCAATGTTTGTAGTTTGTACTGTGTTCAGTGTTGTTCATTATGCTAGGGCTTTCCACAGGATTAAGAGGTTTATTGTTGGACGATCATGATGACGCTGACACTTATATAGAATTCCTTGGGACTTTCAGTTGTATGTTTAAGAATCTAAAGTTTCAACCTTTCCCTGTAGTTTCCTAGGGCCCTTGAAGGTTAAACTTGTTATCTTAATAGATTGCCCCATATGAACTGTTTTTAACTAGGATCCCTTAATTTGTTGGTAATTATCAGCTTGGATGCTCTTCTTTTTGTGTATCCAGGACATCCTATTTGTTGGTTTGACACTGGAAATCTAGTGTACACTGTAATTTCTCATGTCTTCTCTGTTTATCACCAGGCATATATGTTGGTGATGAAAGGGTAATCCACTTCACGCGGAGTGCAGAACATGAAATTGGAACAGGGACTGTGTTAGACCGCGTCATTTTTAGCTCATCTCCTTCGAATTCGTCGGACACCCCATGTCCAAGATGTGGGGATCAGTCTAAAGCTAGTGGTGTCATATCTTCATGTCTTGAATGTTTCCTGTATGGTGATGAACTGTATCGATTCGAGTATGGTGTGTCACCAGTGGTTTTCCTCGCCAGAGTTCGAGGAGGAACATGTACTCTCGCTGCCTCTGATCCAGCTGAACATGTTATCCATCGTGCTGAATTTCTGCTTCAAAATGGTTTTGGAGGTTATAACATTTTCAAGAATAACTGTGAGGATTTTGCAATATATTGCAAAACAGGATTACTGGTATTTACATCAGTCAGTTTGGGTCGTAGTGGGCAGGCAACATCCTTCGTAGCAGCTGTTACTGCCATTGTTTCGTCTCCTCTACGTTTTATGACAACTAGCTTTCCTGGTCTGGCTGCTGTCGGTTGTAGCCTTTATTGCCTTAGTCGATTTGTGTCTGATATTGGAATACGTCGCGATGTGACAAAAATTCCTGTTGAGAGACTTGTTTCTCGCTCTGGATTGGATGGGTCCGACCCTGAATCTGAGACATGCTCAACCAGTGCATCTGAGACGACCAAGGAGGACTAGTTTCATATTCATAGGTTTGCAAGTAGGTTGGCTTTTCCTTTAGTGTGCTCGAATGGTCATACTGCTTCTCATTGCACTTTTTTAACTGCATCCCTTATGGATTAATGATGTTTTTATCAGAAAGTATTTCTTTGTTTTTTTTTTTTTGGTTTTGACGATTGCTTGAAAAGTTCAAGTGGTATTTTGCGCATATGATTTTGCTCATATGATTTTGCTCTTTTGCTGCTGATCTAATATTCTTCTGGTTAGCTGCAATATCTTTTGCATCTGATATGCATTGGTATATTGTTTGTTGATGTACACAGATGAATATTTTGGGAGCTAGATAAATGCAGTTCAACTACAAGATTTTATGGTTATTAACATATTTTGACCTTCAAATAGCTGAAAGCTTAAAATGGAAGATTGTGAATTGAAATCTTCTAGAGAAATCTCAAGAGCATTTCGTGCTTTATGACACTGAAATTTACGAATTCCCTGTCCCAAGCGCATCACATCCACCCACCCGCCTCCTAAGAGAAAAAGGGTAGAAGAAAAACTGAAATTTCATCTAGCTCTCTCTTGTATTTTGTAATCAAGAAAGCTGTTTCAAATGCAAATGGGATGCGAGATACAGGCTTCTATTTCTCAAAAAAAGATAAGGAAAGAAAAAAAGATACACTTTGGTAAGAAGAACACCAAGAATGGGGTGTTTTTCTACTGATGTATTAGTATTCTACTCCTTTGCCTCTTTTCACTTTAACTTTTAGCTCTTTATCAATTCTTTTTAATCAGTGACTCCACATTTCCTCTTCAAATGGGGTGTTTTTCTTGTGACCATAGCATGGAATTCCATGTGCCCATACTAGTAGTTTGCATATACCCTGAGATGCAACTGTGGTTCTATAACTTCTTCAGTTTTATTGCTTACTGCAGCTATCTCATGACTAATATTTGTCATCACAAATGTATGGTGCCCCATACGTGTGGTGGCTGTTTGCTTCTGTGATGAGTTGGCACTTATTTGATACAGTACTGTGATATTCAGTCCCTTTCAGTCGAAAGATTCTGCGTGCTGCCTGTTTGCAGTTTTAGGCACCATGCAATCAGAGTTTACATCCGCAGCATGTAAAGAAATATGATCTTTGTCTTGGACATTTTCCAGAAAAAAAAAATGACTTTCAAAACTCAATTTCTTTGTTCTTTATAGAACGAGGACACCTTTAAAGGATGAAAGGCATTGCGCTTGGGTATACCACTTATTCTTAGTGGCTGACCAGAAGAGATGGATTGAAAGGGAATAGATTTTTGTCTGGGCCATACACCCCATTGCTCAGTTGACTGTGGTTCTGGTGTTGGATGGAATTGTTCAGATGTCTGGCATTGCCATTTTCTGAGGTGATAGTAGTGTCACCATCAGTTTTAGCACTCGATATCGTGTGGCAAAGATGCATATAATAAAGAAAAAGATCATCTTTTATCAGACCTTTGTTGTTAGAAGTGGGCTACTGCCGAATAGAGAAGGCACCAGAGTAAATCATAAAAACAGATTGTGCAAGAGAGATGGAAAAGAGCGGTAGGTCCCTAAAACCGGATAGGTCCTTCAGCTAGAAATTGGAGGGAGGCATATGAAGCGAAAATGCTAGCTTTTCAGTTTTCAGCATAGCTGCTTATATTTTCTTGTCATCCTCGACCTTGTGTTGCACATGTAGCTATCTATCTTCCCTGAGTTAATCGATCTTAATTTTCAGGGAGCTGGAAAATTGATGCGTATGCTGAATTGGCGGTGACCCATTGAACTTCATGTTCTGTAGTCTGTACGGAGACAAGCTGCTTTATTCGGGACATAGGCGCCTTTACTCTTTATGGTGGAGATGCAAAAGATTCTAAGGATTTGCCAGTTGTATAAGATTTTAAGTTAACTTACCAATTTAAAAAAATGCTTGCTAGATACTTCTCTGTTCTTCCTTCCATACTTGTTGATTCTTAGGCCCAACTTGTTTTGGTGTTTTCTTTTTACCCTGTTTCCGTGAATATTTTCATAATGAGTAACAAAATTATCACTTGAGAAATTTTGTTGGTCAGCTTATTTGAGATGAATTTCATTCATCATCAGTATCAAAATTTTGTAAAGGATTCTTCTGATATATAGGTGCCCCAAAGAATCTTCTGTTTCATTTTATGTACTCTATATAGGTGCCAACATCTATTAAATCACCATATATTCTTCATGAATATTCCATTTTAATTTTTTTCTTGTTCCTATAAGTTCCAAAAAATCACTCATAGGGTAGAATACAAAATACAATAGAATAGATAACAATACATAATGGAAAACAAAGAAATTACAGAAAATTCATTAAAAAAAAAACCCATGTTTTAGTTAAATATTGTATTTTTTTTACACCAATGTTAGAAGGACGAAGCACTCAATGCAGAGTTAGATGGGCTCGGCCGCGGATAGACGTTGCTGGTTTTCACTGGTTCGGCCAGTGAAATGGTTTTCACTCAGCACGGCTAACGTCTTTTCACTGGTTCTAAGCAACCAGTGAAATGGCTCTTCAACTTTTTCCCCTTCTTTTCAACTGAATACTCTAGCAAAAACCTCCGTATGGTTGAGTCGACCTTGGCGTTCAGCAGGCAGCCTTGCTTACAAACAAGCACACTCTGACATGTTCTGCAAAGGGATTCAATTCCTGTTAACTGAAAACAAAAGAACAGTTGCAGAGATGGAGTAGTAATAAATCAAGAATGAAGGAAACAGCACTAGTAGTCAAAACCACAAGGATCAGAATGCTCACTCTGCCATTAGTTTTACCAATTGTGCTCTGAGCTATCAGCCACAGCTGTATGAGCAAGAGAAGAACTAGAAAAATCTTATACAATAGCTACTCTAAACTAATCTCATATTCATCATATCCTAGAGATTTCAAGTGACTGTCGACCACCAGCGAACAAAAACTAATTTCATCCATATTAACACGAGACCTGTCTCCAGCAACAAACTCACAAGTCATCCCATCCAAATCAATCATGCTACAGCCAGGCACCTTTTCCACCTTCTTCTCATCCATTACCTTCCGAACACTCTCCGCATCATCCCATTTGTTAATAGCTGCATAAATATTTGACAGAAGAACATGAACTCCACCATGGTCAAGACTCTGATCTGCCAGTCCCTTGACCATTTCTTTTCCCAGATCAATGTCACTATGAACTCTGCAAGCGTTAAGTAATGCTCCCAATACATAGGAATCAGGCTTCACAGGCATCTCTTTCACAACCTTTCTTGCCTGTTCAAGCATTCCTGCTCTGCCTAGAAGGTCTACCAAACAACCATAATGCTGAACCACAGGTTCCATCCCATAAACTCCTTTAATGCTTTCAAATATTCTCAACCCTTCTTCTACAAACCCCATTCTGCTACAGGCGTTTAGAACACAAATAAATGTGACCTCATTTGGCCCAACACCCTCACTCTCCATCCTATTGAATACCTGCATTGCCCTTGCACTCTCACCGTGATTAGCCAAGCCTGAAATGAAAGATGTGTAAGCAAGCACGTCCTTACGAGGAATATCCTCAAAAACATGACAGGCCATCTCAATGCACCCGCACTTGGCATACATATCAACAAGGGCTGTTCCTAATGCTCTGTCCAACTCAATCTTGTTCCTCTTCATATAGGCGTGAATCCACCTACCTTGATCCAGAGCACCAAGAAAAGCACAAGCAGACAATGCACCTACAATTGCAGCATGGTTTGGCCGGATACCAGCAACTTGCATATCATCAAACATCTCCAAAGCCTCCAAAAATAAGCCACTTTGGACATGCCCATTAATCATAGTACTCCAAGAAACAGCATTCTTTTCCGGCATTTGATCAAACAACTCTTTTGCAAACCCAATGTTCCCACGCTTCACGTACCCATTAATCACAGCAGTCCAGGAAATCACGTCACGAGTTTTACTCGCATCAAACAACTTCCTAGCAATGTCCATACAATCACAAGTAGCATAAAAATGAATCAAACCATTCTGCACAAAATCATAAACTTCCCAACCCAATTTTATCACATGGGTATGGTACATCAATCCCAAAGAAACATCCTTTAGCTCGGAACAAGCCCGAAAAACAAAGGAAAAAGTATAATTATTGTACCAAAACCCATTTCCCAGCATTTCTTTAGACAGTAAAATAGCACCATTGAGCTGACCATGTTCAGTAAAAGCTCTAATGATGGTGTTCCATATAAAAGCGGACCGATTAGGAATGAGGCGAAAAAGGGCATAAGCATGTGAAAGATCGCTCTTTTCCGAGATTCCAAAGCGCGAAAGGAGTTTCCCAGCAGCAAAAGGGTCGGCAATGGTCCCGGAGACAATCAGGTGGCATTGGATTTGCTTGAGCTGTGACAAAGATAGACATGGTTGGTCCAGGAGGGAAATAGCTTTGTAACTAGATTTCAAATATTTGGAGGCAAAATGCGACACCATCGCACGTGTAATCTGTCATACTAGTACAAGAGTACAAGTAGATATAACCTCAGAATTTGCCAATCTGGTTTCAGAATCTAGCACTTATTAACACATCACACTAAGATATATAATTGTGGGATTCATGGAAATTAAAGGAAAATGCACTGAATTTGGTCATGACCATCTGGGCTGGGATATGACAATGAGGGCCTCAATTTGTTGGCAAAATCTTGATCAATATTTTGTTTTTGGAGGATGTGGACATAGGTTCTTTGTTGGCTACCTAAATTCTAAAACGTACGAAATTGTACAGATGGGGACTACGAGAATGAGAAGATGACTTGCTGACGACTTTAGTAGATTGGGTAGATCCAAGAAGAACCGCTGGATCCATGCTTACTGCTTAGCTTGGCCGGACCGACCAGGGACTATGAAGAGGACCTCTGTTCATTTCTTTAAGCACTAGAGGTATATCGGCTGTGCAAGGCACAGCCTTGGCCCTCATAACTTAATTCAACATATAATAGCAAAACTTTTTGGTACATAATAGAGACAATAGAAAAATTGAGCATCAGCAGAAATTTCATCTGTGAAATTAGCTCTTCTAAATCAAGGAGACAATAAACATAGCATCTATTAAATCCATCGCTAATCTTGTAGTTAATGAAGGCAAGCAATGAAACAGATGCACACTTGAATACAATTGGGAGGGAAGAAATCTGATTTTTCTGTGCAACTTTTAGAAACGATTTATAAAGAAATAGAAAAAGAGACTTTAATTGATTACATAAAGAAGCTGTTTAAATGTAATAGTTGGTTAGCTACTAATCAAACATAATTAATCAATATCTAAGGATTAAAAGTTTTTCGTTAATCGATAAAGCTTGATCCTATAGTCATAAATTAGACAATATATAAAAACAGTATAAGTTCTTGTAGTTATGCAAAATGACGTGCAATTGAAATATTTTATCGTATCCTGTATGGTACATCTTTTTTGTCTTGATCCATCAAGATAGAAGTAGGGAAATAAAAAATGGGAGAAAAATCATACATTTTTCTAAGAAAAGCTATGTCATGTGTCAAGAAATGGGAGTGCTACGTTAAATTCCCATGTCTTCTTATATAATACGTAGACAATTAGAACAGAATGAAAATTGATCCAAGGGTTGTAATATAGTATTAGTATATTAAAACTAATCTAATGGTGATGAATTAAATAGTACACTCACTTAATCAAATAATTAAGGTTAAAAAAATTCATTGGGCTCAAGAATAAATGAGCCAGACTTGCTCGGTTTGGCACGAAGAAAGAGAAAAAAAAAACGATATGCAAGAGGCAAGAAAAACCATGTGCAAGAAAAATATTAGAGTTGTGCAACTTGTCCAATTATTAGGAAGCCAAGTGGCAACAAGGGAGGCTAAGAACTAAATCTCCTTTCTTTCTTATATACAAGGTAGATGTGGAAACGCTGCGCCTGTACAGCTGACTTCATTACCTCATCTATTTTATTTTTTACAAAAAAATCATCATGGCAAAAATTTAGAATCACAAAACTTATGCATAACATTTTGGTAAATAAAATTCTCAAATGGAAGTATATGAAAATAAAAAACAACCTATTTTCATTGTCTTTGAATGAAGTTCTGCAAAATCTGATTTTCCAACTTGGCATGCTTTGAGCTTTTCTTCTTCTTTTTTTTTAAATTTTATTTTTCGTGACACAAATGTTCAAGACAACCTTTGCACTACTCCATTTGGATTAGCTGTTTTTGAAATATTTTATTGTAGCAGTGTATAAGAACAATTTTTATTATAAATATTTTTTGAAATATTTGATATATTGTATGGATGATATGTTTTTTGAATTGTTTTTGTTTATATATTACTGTAACATTGTATTTTAAAAACTTTTTTTTTTAAAAAAATAGGCCAATTCAAACGGTAAAAATATTAAAAAATAAAAAGAGTGTATAGGTCAAGTTCTCCTAACTGTCCTTCAAAGTATTGTAGGAAATTAGATGTTATTTTAATCCTTAATGTTTAAAGTGAATCGATTTTGGTCCTTAAAGTTATACACACTTACTATAAGTCTTAAATTACACACCTTCATTCTTTTTTGTATTTTATTTTGCAGAATTTAATTTTATACCAAGGGAGTCCTATTATGTTCTGATTCTCAAGGACCAAAGTACATGGGACTCGGTCTTACCTATGGTACTCATAAGGACTACTTCAATGAATCGAACGACTGGTTTTGATCTTTAAACTAATCCACATATGGACTTCGTTTTGCAAGTTGCAAAAATTTGTAAGTCAATTTTTTGTCACATCATGTTTAAATGGGGAAAAAAAAGGAGGGGCTAAATTCACACCCTTTTATCCTAAATCCATTTCCTGTCTACAACATGACAATTAAGTCCTTATCACTTAATGACTATCACTTATAATTTTTTACGATTCCAAAATTATCATCGAGTATAATAAAAATAATTTGACATAAACCATTCTTTCAATTATTTTTCTAGTTTTTTAAAATTCATTTCACGTTGTTTTTGATGATTTGTACTGGATTAAGTATTTTTAAACAATAATAAATTCATGAAAGGGATCAAGTTAGGTAATAGAGTTAGATATCATGTGCACTTCAAGAGTGTCGCTACACAAATATTTTCATCCTTTCAACATAATACATGTGCATCTTATAAAAGAAACTGGAAAATATAAAAAGACCATCCAATGATCCTTAAATTTGGCATAATATTTAATTATGAACAAAAACCTCAAATGGGGTTACATATAAATGCCGAAATATTAGAAATATTTTACAAGGACCGTGAATGGTATGATTGATTGCTAGATGTGGAGAAAAACAAAAAAAAAAAATAAAAAAAAGAGAAAAACAAATTAAAAATATACATTACACATCCTATAAGCACAAGAATTTTCAAGACCCCGAGACTTTAATTGAAAACTTTTAGAAGAAAAAGTTAATGGAAGAAATATTTAAAAGAACAATGCTAAGCAAATTACTTGCTGTGTATGAAAGCGTAAAATTGAAATTGCAAAAGATTAGAAGAAAACTAATGAATGTAAAGGGTCTTAGACCCTGTTCAATAACTCAATTCGATATTTAAATTTAATAGATTCATATCTTAATATGTTCAGACGTGTTTAACGACAAAAAAATTGAATATATGAATTAATTAGATAACACAAATTTTACTTCAAAAAATAAATGATAAACTATTCACTTATCAGTTAATGTGATATACACTCAAATGTATCAAATTTAATAGTTAACAATTCAATAATTTAATGGATTCAGATTTCATATTTCAGTTTTCAAACATCAGTTTTATAAAATGCACCCTTAATGTCATATTGATCTTTAGGGTGTGAACATAGGATGTGAAGGTGTGAATTTAGCCCCTCAAAAAATTTAAAAAAACAAAATCACTTGAACACTTCTTCAATCTTCGTGCTTTGCACGATGTTTTCAATATGATTCTTCGCATTTGTGGAAGCACAGCAGCCGCGTTATGGACCTGTGGTTCTGCACTTTGTCATCGAGCAGTAAACGCAACATAATTACTCAAGAATGTCTCGAGTCCTTCCTGAAACACGTACCTTGAAGAATAGAATAGATATGCGCTTGTGAACAAAACCAGAGTAAATTCGGCCTAACCCCTAGTGAGATTTGTAAGGACAATCTTCCAGCTAGAAATTCAGTGGTACCAAAATTTATAAATACAGAACCAAGATATGTTGATTTGACATGCATAGCCAACCCTTTATTATAGCAGAAAATTGTTGGCTGTTGTTGGGCTCCCTCGTTTCAAAACCTAGGTTCAGGCAGCGAGACATTCCCATGTTTTTATGACCAACAACTTTCATCAGCTTCCCTTTGCCTCATCCACAAAAAATTGAACATCGAAGACATAAAGATTGAAGAAAACTAGTCCTAGTATTCTTGAGGATTGTCCGCAAAAATGGGAGATAGAAGACACAAGCATTTTTAATGAGAAAACTAGTACACTAACAAAAAAAAAAAAGAAAAAAAAAACATGGAATGAAAGAAGTAGGTTAGAAGAGGAGTGGAATATTTCTGTTTAATGGATAAGCCTAACCACAATTTTACCTCCAAGAAAAACAAGACCTCCTTTCTCTCTTAATCATACAAAATCCTTTTCATTCAAAGCAGCATGATAGTACCTATCATGAAATTCAGCCAAGGAATATAGTGGTGTTAGTACCAGTATGACCAAAGTACTGGTCCCCCTCCTTTCTACCTTCATCCTTCCTCCAAGGCCATGGACCATCTCTCCATACCCACAAAAAAAAAAAAAAAGAAAAAAAAGAAAAAAAAAAGAACCAAGGTCCACACTTCCAAATTATTAATTAGCTCTCCCCCACACCTTACCCTCAAATCTATTTATTTAATTCCACCTCCTCTCCTCTTGTCAGACCAAGATTTCACTTGATCTTTTCATATCAATAGTAAAAAGTACTACTACTAGTGCTGCTACTATTCTTCGTCCATCCTATTGCCCTGAAATTTCCATCCAAACTGCATAATTAACAATAATATTCACAAGACAAACGTGGGCTTTGTCGAATATAAACACTAGCTAATGTCTTTTTCAATAATCTTTTTTCTTTTTTTAATTAGCATTATCATCTTTTATATATCATATATATATATATATATATATATATATTGGAGTTTAAACAGAAATTCAAATTCAATCTAATTCAAATGGAATCAATTAGCTCGATTGATTTGTTTGCAGTACTATAATTAATCCTCCTCTCGTGTCAGATTGATTTTTTTTATGCCGTAATGATAAAATTCGTATAACTTAATCTAGAAGAAAAGAAAAGAAAACTCAAGATATACAATGAGAGTAGAGATTACATCTCGAAAAAAAAAAAAAAACCAATTAAGACCGTCACGTAAAGTACCGACGGACCTTGGGATGAAAGATTATTAGCGTACAACGAAGATGCAGTAACTCAGACACGAGCATATGTATGTACAACGCAAGTATGTAGAGTATAAGTAGAGGGGGAACGAAGTGTCGCATTGTGTATACAAGTAGGAGTACTTAAATTGAGGAGTGTGTGTTGGTGTTTTTGAATATAGTAATGAATTGATGTCCGTACTCTGACAACGACCACTGAAGGATGGTGGCACATGCCTCCTGTCACATCATTCTTCTCAAATCTACGGCAAGGATTCCCCCGTACGGTTCAATCAACGGCCATCATTCGCCTTTTCCCAACCCCTACACTTTCTCGCTCTGCTTGACAGGCAGACCGAAAAAGAGAAAAGAAAGAGAGAAGAATTTGGGAGAGAGAAAGAGAGAGAGAGAGAGAGAGATACACTTCACTCCACTCCACTCACTCAATCAAATCCATACATAGATAGCAAACAGTTGAATTGAAAGAGGGCTTAGCTGAGCTTAGCTTGCGGTCTGTCTCTCTCTCTCTCCCTTTTCTCTTTCTATGAATTTCACTCTCTCTCTATCTCTTTCATTTTTTTGGCTTTCTCTTTCTTCTGCAATCAGGTCGACCTTGGTCGGTTTGCCTATATAAAAAGTGAGATATTATATCACTCTCGCTTTCTCTCTTTCTCTCTCTCACATCTTTGTTCCTCAGTTTATTTTTTTTCTCTTTAATTTATTGGGTATTAAAAAAGGGTTTCTTTTACTGAAGGTTGCAGCTGAGCTCCAGCTTTTTGGTTTGCTGGGGTTTTATATTTTTCCCTTTTTTTTGTGGAAATTTGGTTGAGGTGGTGATGGAGTGTTTGGAGGAAGAGAGCAAGTGTTCTGAGCTAGGATGATGATGGGCTTATGTGGGTGTGATTAAAGTTTTGATCTTTTATGAAATTGGGGGAGTTTTAGGGTTTGTTGATGAGCTGGAATTCTGGGTTTTTCTGGGATTGGTGAATTTTGGAGGAAGTTGGGGCGAAATGCAAGGGAAATTGAGGAGAAATGCATGTGGAGATTGGAGAGGAAATGGTGGGGGAACGTGGAAAAGAGGGTTTAGGGTTTTGAAAGTTATTTGGATGAAAAGTGGTGGTTTTGTGAGTTGACGGGGTTAAGGAGGTATTTTGTTGCTAATTAGCACTATTAATCTTGTGTACGTAGTTAATAAGGATAACTAATTATTATATTTAAGTAGTGAAGGTGTGGAAAAATTATGAAGCTTTCAACATCAGGGTTGGGTCAGCAGGCTCATGAAGGTATCTATCCTCTATATCATCTTTGCTTTCTTCTATCCCTTTCTGTTTCAATTGTCCCTTTTTAGGCTGGACTTTTTTTTCCTTTTTAATTTTTATTGTTATTTTCTTTAAAGAGGGTCTAGGAGCTTAGCCTTTTAATTGTATTTTCTTTGACTAAAAAGCATAATTATCTATTTTAAATCTTGACAACAACTTTGCCTTACTGAAATATGAAAAGGGGCAGAACTTTTTGCTTGTTAGTTAATACAATAAAAATGACAGCGGTTATTTTGTATAATTCTGGGTTCTGAAAGGGGAGAAGAAGTGTTTGAATTCGGAGCTATGGCATGCTTGTGCTGGTCCTTTGGTGTCCTTACCCACGGTGGGAAGTCGCGTGGTTTACTTTCCTCAGGGCCACAGCGAACAGGTTCTTTATTCCGGTCAATTTACTAAATTTTGTTCTTTCCTCTTAAATGTATATGTGGAAAGTGATGCATGCAAAGTTGGATGGGTTTTATCTTTGAATGAATACTAATGGACCACAATTGGGATTGGAAGTCAGGTTGCTGCCACAACTAATAAAGAAGTTGATGCTCACATACCAAATTATCCGAGCCTGCCGGCCCAATTGATTTGCCAACTCCACAATGTTACAATGCATGTGGGTTACATTCTCTCTATGGTGAATGCCTTTACAAGTTTACTTGTTGGTTTTGAATTGTTCATGTGGTGGAATTTCAGGCAGACGTTGAAACTGATGAAGTATATGCTCAAATGACATTGCAGCCCTTGACTCCGGTATTTTCTTGAGTTTCATGAGGAGTGTTTGACTATCTTAAGGTTGATTATTTTGCATTCATTAAAAAATGATCACTCTTGTACACAGCAAGAACAAAAGGATACATATCTCCCGGTTGAGCTGGGGACTCCAAGCCGGCAACCAACTAATTATTTCTGCAAGACATTGACGGCTAGTGATACAAGTACACATGGGGGATTCTCCGTTCCTCGTCGTGCTGCAGAGAAAGTTTTTCCTCCTCTGGTAATTGTTGTGCTCATTGTGTATTAAATCAGATGCAACTGAGTGCCTGATAAAAGTCTCATTTTCTATTGGGACCTTCAGGATTTCACGCAGACACCACCTGCGCAGGAGCTTATTGCAAGGGATCTCCATGATGTTGAATGGAAGTTTAGGCACATCTTCCGAGGCAAGTTTGGGTTTTTGTTGTTTGGTCTTATGTCCTCAAAGTATCTTAAGCTGTACATCAGTGAAAGTATCTTAAGCATTCATCAAATGTAAGTTTGGGATTTTTGGTTTTTGTTCTGTTAGTTGTTGTAACGAACAACTACAAGTATAGCAGTTATATACAACCGTGAATGCCTCCATTATAACTCAACATGAAATGTGATGGAGGCCAATGAGTGATTAGCACCTAATTTCAGCCGTGTGTTATCAAATTCCAACTGCAATCTGGCATCCGGATCATAACTGGTGATTCAGCTTTTCTATCCTTGTTTTCAATCATTTCAAAACATATCTTTTTATGTTCTCTACCAGTTCTTTCTCTTCATGTTCTCTGACCTTCTAATGTGTAGCATAAAGCATTTTATAGAGTAAAGGCATGTCCATGCCTCTCAATGTTAAGACTCTTCCATGCTTGGGGATTTGAAGACTTTAACATCTCCATTCTTTGAAACAGTAATAGCTCAAGATGAAAACAAAAGACAACAACTACTTGAATGGCCATTGACTTGTGCCTCTTCAGACTTTCGAAATTCTTGGTCTGCTTGTCAAATAGTTTGGGGATTTCTACATTTGTTATGACAGCAATGAACATAAGGCATTTCATCTTAATCGCTAGTTTGAAATTGATTTTGATATATAGATCTTAACCGTCCATGTATTGAAGATGCTATGTGAAATGCCTTGCTGTGTATATTCTATCCTCTGTCTTAGAGCTATAGCTCGATTTTAGGAACAACCATCCTGAACACAAACTTTTACCGTGTCCCTTTTTCCCCCCTTGATTTTGTTTATTGCTCTAATGCAGGGCAACCCAAGAGGCATCTCCTTACTACTGGCTGGAGTGTGTTTGTCAGTGCCAAGAGGCTCGTTGCTGGAGATTCTGTTCTTTTTATTTGGTATGAATTATTTGTTGCAGTCTCTTGAAATGTTGTGCTTGGAAACTCTGAAGCAGCCAGGTGTCTGATTTATTGAGATCTTATGCTGATTTTGAATAAGGAATGAAAAAAATCAGCTCCTGTTGGGAATTCGGCGTGCTACTCGACCTCAAACAGTGATGCCATCATCTGTTCTCTCTAGTGACAGCATGCATATTGGACTGCTTGCTGCTGCTGCTCATGCTGCGGCTACTAATAGCTGTTTCACCATTTTTTACAATCCGAGGTGAGTGCTTGATTTTAATAGTAGATGCTTTCTCTTCCTTTGTTTCTACTGACATGCTCAATACATCAGGGCCAGCCCATCCGAGTTTGTCATACCACTTTCGAAGTATTTTAAAGCTGTTTATCATACCCGTGTTTCTGTTGGGATGCGTTTCCGTATGCTGTTTGAAACCGAAGAATCAAGTGTCCGCAGGTACAGCACTATGGTAACCTCGTTTTGCATTGTGAATATTGTAGTGCTGGAGTGATAGCTAATACTTCATGGAATGATGCATTCTGATACTGTTGCAAAGAAATATGCATATCATGCTTAGTCGTCAATTGTCTTAACTGAAAATATCAGACCTTTGGTTATACCACTTTTGTGCTTGTTAGAATAATTTTGTTTCTGTGAGTTATGGCCTGTATTTCTGCAGTGGCTATCATATGAAACTCTATCTACCTGTCATCCATGGTATTTGAATTCTTCAGGTATATGGGTACAATTACTGGAATTGGTGACTTAGATCCAGTTCGGTGGCCAAATTCCCACTGGCGATCTGTTAAGGTAAATGAGCTTGTAATGTTATCTTTTGAATGTTGTAATCAAATATGAGATTATGGTGTGGGACTATAACTTTATTTGTACAATTTGATGGCTATTGAACACCTCGCATTGGTTATTTATGGAACCATTTTTAGCTTGTATTAGGATCAACCTAGAAGTTGCAGGTCAAATTTTATAAAATGGTTTCAACAATGAGAGGAAACCCCTTGTTTTGAGACCTAAGTGACTTAATTACAAGATAATTGGATGAGAGAATGGGAAGACAATCTGAGTGCTGGGGAAGTAGGCAAGAATGGAGGGTAATGGACCAAAACAGACATCAGAGCGGTTAGCAATTAGATCACTATTATTGGCTCACGGTGACCTAGGCCTGTATTTACAGCTGCAACGCAAAGGGTGGCATGCAGCTTCGCAGTTGGTCGTACATGTTTGGTCTTTGGAATCCTCTGGTGATTAAGCCACAAAACCCGCAAATTGCTCTTCCTGGACACATTCCTATAATGGTGGTGGTGGGGTTGCCTGGGAATGGTATCCTTTAAAAGGCAATATCTTTGTAAACCCAAATTGCAGCCATCCAATTAATTTCGCCTGAAAGTAGCATCTAAAATGGCATGGTAATGTCTTAACAAGATGCTGCTACATGTCTCACTGGATGAAACAAGTTGGTCAGTCAAGAGGACTGGCTTTTTCTGGAAGCTACATCCTCACTATTGACATGATTGGGGAATGGAGGTAGCTCGTTACCAGGGTGAATATAGCTCCTTGTGACTTCTCTGATTGGGGGATGGTATCATGGTTCTCTCTTTAAAGCTGGCTCTAGGCAGGTTTGGTTCTTCTCTGTACCAATGTGGGCTCTGTAGGAGTTATTCCAATACTCCTCATTTTTCCAGCTGCCCCTCATGCCATCTTTATTAACATGGGTCTGACATAGTCTTAGATTGAGATTGTGTCTAGAGAGACTAAAACGAAGATGTACTCTGAAATATTAATTTTGTTTCATTGCTGAAATTTTTATTTAGATTCTATTCCTCTGCAGCATGATGGATGGAGGTGTAAATTATGGAGTCTTGTGTGTGTGAGAATTACATCGTATAATTCTTTTTAGGCTAAAAAATCTGTACTTTCCTAACCTTTTGTGTTGCTACAGCCTTGTACTTTTGCCTGAATTTTGTTGGTTTATGCGTTGCCACTAGTTCCAGAAAACTACCTCAGTATTTTATTGCATAAGTGAAAGTTGATATACCTGCTTATCAAAACTTGTTGGGCATTTCCTGTTTCATTTGCCCAAAACTTCCAGGTTGGCTGGGATGAGTCAACAGCTGGTGAGAGGCAGCCAAGAGTCTCACTATGGGAGATTGAGCCTTTGACAACCTTTCCCATGTATCCATCATTATTTCCGCTCAGACTGAAAAGGCCGTGGTACCCAGGAGCCTCATCTTTTCAAGGTGCTAAATGACTTATATGTTACCGCTGTTTCCTTGTTTATTTTGCTTTTCTTTTCTGATAAGGAGTGCATGAGGTCCATCTGTTTTATTTTTTTTTGAAATTTATTTATGTATGTTTTACGTTGGTAATTGGGCCTATCAATCCATGGGATGAGTCAACAGTTGGTGAGAGGCACCTCAGACTGGCACTTTGCTGGATTTACTTTCCCAAACCCCATAGTTTACCTTTGCTTGTTCCTCTACTTGTTATCCACCCAACTGTTCATTGGCTAGCATTGGGTTTTGGAGATTTTTTTTTTACCTTTGGTATTATTACAGATGCCGGTAATGAAGCTGTTAATGGCATGACATGGTTGAGAGGAGAAACTGGTGAGCAAGGACTCCATTCCTTGAACTTTCCATCAGTTGGTATGCTTCCCTGGATGCAACAGAGGATTGATCCATCAATGCTCCGAAATGATCTCAATCAGCAGTATCAGGCCATGCTGGCTTTGCAAAATTTTGGAAGTGGAGATTTGCTTAAACAGCAAATGGTGCAGTTTCAACCACCTGTCCAATATCTTCAACATACTGGCAGCCATAATACGTTGTTGCAGCATCAGCAAGTAATACAGCAAGGGGTGTCTCCTCACATACTCCCTCCACAAACCCAAATGCTATCAGAAAACCTGAATAGGGCACAGGCGCAACAAGTCAACAATCAATCTGAAGAACAGCAACCACATCATCCATTTCCGGAAGCATATGTGATCCAACATGAACAGCTCCAGCAGAGGCAATCATCAAATATACCATCTCCATCATTTTCTAAAACTGACTTTGCTGATTCAAACACTAAATTTTCAGCATCAATAGCTCCTTCAAGCATGCAAAATGTGCTAGGCTCACTCTGTTCAGAGGGAAGTACTAGTCTTTTGAACTTCTCCAGAACGACTCAGACCATGCTAAATGAGCAGCCACCTCAGCAATCCTGGGTATCTAAATATTCTCATGGACAAGTCAATACTTGTTCGAGTGCTGCGTCACTTCCCCCATATCCTGGAAAAGATGGTCCCAGTGGGCAGGAAGCTTGTGGCTTGGATGCACAGAATCAAGCTCTTTTTGGTGCCAACATTGACTCTGCCGCTCTTTTACTTCCCACTACTGTCTCCAGTGTCGGTACTTCTTCAATTGATGCTGGTGTGTCTTCTATGCCATTAGGGGATTCTGGCTTTCAGAATCCTTTATACGGTTTTGTGCATGACTCTTCCGAGTTGTTGCATGGTACAGGTCAAGATTCACCTACACGAGCCCGCACATTTGTCAAGGTACTAGTTATAGACTATGATGCACATCTTTTTACTTTCATTTCTTCTAGTTGATCACTGACCAAGTATTCTCGTTTGCATATCCAGGTCCACAAGTTGGGGTGTGTTGGGAGGTCATTGGACATCAGCCGGTTCAACAGCTATCATGAGCTGCGACAGGAACTCGGTCAGATGTATGGGATCGAAGGGTTGCTTGAAGACCCTCAAAGATCAGGCTGGCAGCTTGTATTTGTCGACAGGGAGAACGATGTGCTTCTCCTTGGAGACGACCCATGGGAGTGAGTACTTTACAGTCAACACCTTGCCTAGGTTCCTTGATCACTTGCAAACACCCCTCTCAAGAGGAAAACATAATAAAAGGAAAAAGAACCACATGGTACAAAATGGGTCGTGTAGTTATTTTAAGGCTAGGGTCCATCTATATCGCTCATATAGTTTTTGTATTGCTTCATTTTGTTGTTGGACCTTCGATGGTATGGCTTATCCATTCTTCTTGTTTCTGCATGTTTAGCTATTGGTAATTTTGATGTAAGCGGTACTTTGGATTCTTATACGAGATCTGTGCAGGGCATTTGTTAATAATGTCTGGTATATCAAGATCCTGTCTCCAGAGGAAGTGCAGAAGCTGGGAAAGCAAGAGGGTGAATCCTTGAGTCGCATTGCTGCTGAGAGGATGAACAGCAGCAGTGGTGATGGGCGAGACATGGTCGCTAGGTTTCCTTCTTTAGGATCACTAGAATACTGAGAGGGAGTAATCACTAATCACTTGAACAGTCCTAAAAGCTCCAAATGTTTTTGCAGTTTCTGCTTCCTTCCTTTCTATTCATCACACTGTCGTGTTTGTATTTGTAGTGCTCTCTGTATTCTGTTGTAGGAGGTATAATTCTCTTTTAGCCAGCGGGAAGGATCAACAATATGTGATCTGGACCCAGTTGAAAACAAGAAACTTGTGCAGACATCCTAGAGAATGCAGCATTATGTACTGAAAAGAGGAGACAAGAAATGTAGTAGTATTAGAAATATTTTCCCTCTAGCTCTATTGTCTTGCTTTATGACTTTTTTTAAGGTGGGAAATACGAGTCTTATCGTTTGACAACTGAAAGTAAACACCAAACTCAGACAGAGAGTAACGAAAAGGGGAAATCTAAACTGCAGAAAAAAGACAGCATCATTGCCAAAAAAGCATGTGTGTTGTTTTGCCTTTAGCAAACGCATTGATTGTGTTAAATAAACGTGACCTAATCTTGATGTTGAAGTAGAAATGAATGAACATCTGTTATGGGAATTTTGTCAAGATTTGGGGGATGGGGACAAAGGTAATAATAGGCCCAGAGTATTTCCTCATTTTGTGAGGAAATTAGTGGATTATTTTTCAAAAATAAGTTTTTTAAAGGGAAAATTGTTTTTGTAAAATAATTTTGTCGTCCCTTACTTTTAAAAGTATAATTTTATATCCCTTACATATTCAAATCGGACAAATTTAGTCCCTAATTAGGTTTCCAATCATTTTTTGGCCGGAATCCATCATGTGCAAGGCACGTGATCATTTTTGAAGGGTAAATTTGTCAAATTATATATTACATAATATGATCTATAGTCCTCCACATTTTATAAAATAAATTTTTTCGTCTCTCACATTTTATAAAATGATTTTTTTCATCCCTCACATTTCAAAAAATGAAATTTTCATTTCTTACTAATTATGTGTGTGAATACATTTTTTTAAACACATGTATATGTCTATTTGATTTTGCTTAATAATAATAACATAAACACATGTATGTAATTGAGCCCAACTTATGGGCTATCTTCTCTTTTTGTGTGATTATAACTAATATTTATCAATAGAACCTTAATTTGCATATTCTTATTGTATTTTGACCGAAAATAGCTTTATTGGCCAACTTGACAATGAATGCAAGATTATTTACTAGCTAATACCAGATGAAATCAAATGATCACGTATAATTTTATGGTATTCGTATTGTTAAGTGAAATCAAATAGACACATACATATATTTATATTATTCGTATTATTAAACAAAATCAAATAGACATATACATGTGTTTAAACAAAATGTATTCACACACATTTTTTTTTAGGGTTTCCCTTACATACATAATTAGTGAGGGACGAAAAAAAATTTGTCCCGGCAAAAAAATGATCGGAAACCTAGTTAGAGACTAAATTTGTCCGATGTGAATATGTAACGGATATAAAATTACACTTTTAAAAGTGAGGGACGAAAAAAATTATTTTACAAAATGTGAGCGATATTTTGGACGATTTTCTTTTTTTTTTAAATATAATGTTATAGATTGTAATACATAAACAAAATAACTTAAAAAACATCTATTCATATAATATATTAAAAACAACTCATAAATATATACAAAAAATTTTAAAAAAATTCTATAACATTTTCTATCTATCACCACCAACCCCTCCCTCATTCCTACCCACTATTGCCACTACCACCTCCCTTACCCCCACTCACCAACGCCACCACTCCCTTCCTCTTCCTCCTCCCCTCTCCCCCTTCTCTATTTTGCTTTCCTTCCATCCCCAGAAGGTCGCAACCTTTTGGTTGGTTGCGATCTGGCTGCAACCAAATTAAGGGGGAGAGGGGAGGGTGATGGTTGGTGGGGAGGAGGAAAAAGAGGGAGGGGTTGGTGGCGATGATGGTTGGTGGGGGTAGTGTTAGTGGTGGTTGTGGTTATGGGTGGTAGTTTAATTTTTAAAAAGTATTCTAAAAATATTTTAATTTTAAAAGGTATTTAAAAATATATTTTAAAAATTCCTCCAAAAAATCACAAAATCTACCGTAAAAGTTTTCCATGTACATTGTTACAGTAAAATATTTCAAAAATATACCAAAAAACAGTTAATCCAAACAGAGCCATAACACATTAAAAGGAAATAATTAACCATCTCATTAGCCTGTGGGCCGTGGTTTAACCAGTCCCAACCCATTAAGACCTAAAAGGACCTTAAAAACCGGTACCTCATCGCTAGGGGTGAAATCGAGCCGAGTCGAACTCGAGTAGTGACATACTCGAGCTCGAACTCAATGCTGACCTCAAGAGCTCGAGCTCGATCGAGCTCGAGAAATAAAAATCGAACTCGACTCGATAGTAACATAAATAGGCTCGAACTCGACTCGATTGAGCTTGGCGTGCCATTCGAGCTCGAGCTCGAGTTCGAGTACTCGAGTCCTCGAGCTCGATTTCATCCTGCACCCTTAACACGAGCTCAATATTGAGACGAGTACTCGACTCGAGCTCGAGATTTGATCATGCACCCCTACTCGAACTACTCGACGAGCTAAAAATACCTCATCCTAACTAATTGAGATCGACTCGTTTCATATACTCGAGCTACTTGAGCTCGACTCGAGATCGAACAAAATCGATCTCGAATCGAGTAGCTAATCAAGCTACTCGCGTGCTCGATTCAAGCTACTCGATTGGTGTGCACCCCTACTCACCGCCCCCAATAGGCCACAGTCACCCAATTGCCTATCCTAATTAGCCCACCTCGTCCTGCCCCGCTTCGGATGTTTGCGGGTGGGAATACCTCATTTGATTACCCCAACGAAAAGAAAGTTATATAAAGGGGGAAAAAAAGGCATTTTTTTTGGATAGTAGGACTGTAGGAGTATAAGAAATGGAACGGGAGCAGAAAATTCAAACTTGAGCGAGCAGGTTGAGAAAAAGTCCTTTTTGGGTTTCAATTCACAGTTCCCACTGGCGGTGGTGGTGGCGGAAGAAAGATGGTGGGGAGGAAGATGGAATGGGCGGCGAGAGGGAACCACCTAAGAGGGATACCAAGAAAAGCTATTTTCATGGCGGTCGGAGCTTTTGCAAAAGCGGTAGCCAATTTGCTCAACACCACCACCGTCCATAATGCCGAGACCCTCATTCACCTTGTCCGATCCCGCCCTCCTGGCGTCCCTCTCCTCACCGTCAGCAATCACATGTCCACGTCAGTCAGTCAGTCCCCCTCTTCTTCCTCTCTTGATATTTTATTTTTCTCTTCAGTGCACCAAAATATGTTGTGGGTTTTATTTTTCTTCTAGAACCCCTGATGGGTTCTTTCTAGCATATAGTTTCTTGTTGGATCATAATAGAAAGTGGATTGGATTTGCTTCCCTTTCATAGGATCCTGCTACCGGATTTCTGAAAGTATTTTGATATTAGTATGTTTCCCGTTCATATACCAGTTGATTTGATGTGCTATTACGGCCGAAGTTTTTTGCAATATGTTTGTAATTTCCTGTGGATACAACTATGAAGTACCTATTTGTTCTGAGGAAGATAAATGAACCATTTCGCATTGTAAATGCTACAAAATCATTGAAAAAAAAATCTCACTTTTCAGCGTTAAGCTCGTGCAATGATTAATCCATTTTGAGGTTCAGTTTTGCTCTTAACATTTGGCTGGCGTAGACAATGTTGTGGTTGTCTAACACATAAGGAGACTGATATTTTTAATTGTCAGACGTGTATAGAAGGAAGAAAGATAAGGCTCAGGAGTACAATTAGTGTGGTTGATTTGAATTCATTAGTCTGCTTATAAGTTGGTCTCTATATTTTTGTGATTACTGCTACTATTTTGCTGTTTATGAGGATTATGTTATTCTTTTTAATTTCTGCAGGTTGGATGACCCCATCATGTGGGGTTTCAAAGGTTTCCCCATTACTGATGCAAGAATTGGACGCTGGGTACTAGCAGCTGAAGATATATGCTTTAAAAATACGGTGCTGTCATATTTTTTCCGACTTGGTGTGTAATATCTCGATAGTTAGGATAATTTTTCATTTGCATTTTCTTCAATCACCAATTTGTGAAATTGTTCTGGTACCTTAGTCTGTTCTTCTTAAACAGCGAAAGGAACTTTTAAATAGTCCTACTGCAGTAGACATATATCCTGCAGTTTGTGGAAAGACCAGCACTGAAGTCCTTGTTGCAATCATTTCTGCTTTTTTGGGATGTTTGGACTACTTAACGAATGCTTGTTCTTAATAGATAATGATAGCTGATGTCCTTATTTACTGAGCGAAAATTTGGACATGCAAAAGATCTTTTGGAAAATGTGTTAGAAGATACATGTGCTTAATCACTGAGTGCACATCGTACATAATTGTCTGTCATCTCTACTATCTTTGATCACGTTCCTCATCAACCTTCCACAGATATCAAGTTGAATGGCTAAATTGTAATGGTTCAATTGTGCTTTTTAGGCCAAAGAAATTGCATGGCAGCCTGAAGCAGTCCATCTTTAGTAAGCTTGACTTTGTTTAGAAGTGCTTGTAAAAGCAGTCAGGACAAGGTTTTATCTTTGAAAATTGATAGTTACCAAGGCAATGAACTGATTCTAGCTTGCTGAAGCAGCTCAGGTTGCTAGCTTAGCAAACTAAAAAATGAACCAGACTACTGTTTGACTATTCCTTGTTAATGAGCTGAGGTTGTAGTTCTTTCTTATCTGTAATGATCTAACTTGGCTTCATACTCATGGAAAGTTGGTTTCTTTCTCATGGAACATTTGCAGGGAAATGCATACCTATAACAAGAGGAGGAGGAATCTATCAGGAACATATGAATGAAGCTCTTGATCGCTTGAGGGATGGAGCTTGGGTAATTTATGTTATTATACTGTTTTAGTTTCACACTGAGCCTGAATATACTGTAATTGCAGTGTAGATATGACATTTGCTTCTCTCTCTCTCTCTCTCAAATTGTACCCCCTTTTCCCCTTGATTCATATCTCGTGTGCATTCTTGTCCACTTTGCCTTGTGTTGTTCCATTGATTTTACTGTCTGTAGCTTGTCCATCATTGTTATCACAGTGCAATTAGTCTTTATCGGTTCTGTGGGTAAGATAGGCTGACATTTCCTTATGTGAATCAGAGCTTTTGGTCCTCCCTCTTATTTGCGAAGTTACACTAACGTTCCCTGTCAGTTGTTTTTTTTTATTTAAAAAAGAATAAAGAACAGAGGAAAATACTCTTGTTGTCCCCTCTATTACTCCTGCCATTACCTACCAACATGTACAACATTCATTATAGTAATAAGTAATCTAAAAAAACATTTTTTTTGTTGATTTTCCTACTGCACAAGGTTTCTAGACTTGCTCCAATGAGGTGAGCGTAACTATCTTTCACGCCCTCCCTCATTTCTGTTAACTTTGTCAATGGCACGTTTTTTTGATTGCTTATTTGTAAGGTTCTCAAACCATGTAGTGGTCTTCTATCTTTATTAGGTGCTTGATGATGCACATCAAGAATTGTCCTTTCCTCCTAGAATATTTTATGTAGGAGTATTGTTATTTAAGATGAAGTCAATTCTTTCAAGCAAGATTATAGTTTTCAGTGTTCCCAAACTCTCTTCTTTTGTGATGGACAGTTACATACATTTCCAGAAGGCAAAGTGTGTCAAGAAGAAGCACCAATAAGAAGATTAAAATGGGGAACTGCCAGTCTCATTGCTCGTGCTCCTGTAACTCCAATAGTTCTGCCAATTGTTCATCATGGTTTGCAAAAGGTCATTCTTGGTGTTATGAAAATGTTGTTTGAATGTCTTGAATATCTTCCTTTGCCATCTGTGCAATTTAGGTACTAAATAGTGCATTTCATTCTAGAGAATGATGTGAATTGCTCCCATTGACACCTTTAACTCCTTCCTCTCTTGAATTAACCAATTTCTAAGTACAATTGTGTACTATTATATGTAGGAAAGATGTGTGCTTTTGCATGTTCATGCTTACAGGAGCATGTGGTTTGAGTTTTTTGTTTATATGTTGGTCACAAATCATTTTGTTTGATTTTGTTAAATGGTGTATGAGAGATTTAAAAACAGACTTCCAAATACAAACTTGTATATTTGGATGAAAACTTTCTCTTTTACATTATTTGGGTACATGATAGTGGACAATATTATTTGGCTCACTCCTTTTGTGTACTCAAAACAATAGCTGAACTGCTTTATTCTTCTAGAGCTAAGCTTGCTGAACCTAGCCCTACCTTGAAGCTTGTCGGGAATATCTAACTCTTGGAATTCATGGTAGTTGTAGAATTGAGCTTTATCCAAATTACTGTGCTTGTCTTTCCTTGTTGGTTCTAAAATACTCATTCCTTCTGAAAATTTCCAGGTGATGCCTGAAAATTATATGTTTGGAAGAAGACCTCTTTTACCGTTATGGAATAGGAATATCAACACTGTCATTGGTGAGCCAATAGAATTTGACTTGCCTAAGCTGAAGCAGACGGCATTGTATCGGTCTAAGGATTCAAGTCATTCTGGTGCCAGGTGGCCTATTCTGAAACCGTGTGGACTGGATGAGGCAGCACAAAGATGGCTTTACACATCCATATCAGAGCGAATTCGGACTGTGATGGAGAGATTGCAAAGTTTGGGAAAGTTGAAGTGCTGATCTAAAGTTCAAAGAACTGAACTTGACAGTGTGGTTTTGAGTCATGGCGCACTCAACTTCCTATTTTTAAATCTTGTGCATTTTTGGCAGGCTTTTTACACTCCCTCTTGTTTGTCGAAGATTAATGTCTTAGGTCTAGGATGAATTTTTCTGCCCATTGACGATTGGTGTAGATTAACTCTGTAGTTGCGCTTTCAAGTGGAGAGTGTATTAGTGGCAAATTTTGCAGGTTGCCATTTACAGTTTATGCTGGACTTCTATGTGCAGCATCAATATTCTTCCTTGTGCATTCCCAAGGACACGAGTCTTTTATTTTGGGAAAGAGGCAATGGCTTGGATGGGTGAACTTCGATTAAGCCGATTAGAATGAGAACAATTAGAGAATGAGGATGTCTTTTGTCATTCTACCATCGTCCTCATTTCTTCTTCAAGTAAACCTTCATATGTGGAGCACGGGGGGTCAGATTCCGTTTTTGTTGAGTTGATTTTCAGGTGCACAAATAGTTCCTGTAATAGGAAAAAAAGGAATGATTGTGCTGTTTCGCCATGTTTAACATTCTGCTCTTTCGGCTGGTTGCTGCCCAAAAAGAAAAGGAAAAAATCCAACCTAATCAACAATATCAGAAGCGAAAAAAAGGTGAAAAGACCACAATCAAAACCTTGGGTCAAATTCTAACTTGCCGCCCGACATATTTGGTTTTCCTCAATTCCCAGCTTTTTAGAGAAGTTTAATGTTGTTTCCCAAACTTGGAATTTTCTTCATTCGCAGATCGGTATCTCACAGAATAAGATGATACTCATGCGCCGTTTTCTCCTGGATCCAGTTGTGTCCTGTATGTTCTCCATTGATAAAATCTCTCTCATGTGTACAGCGTTTGTAAGCCTGGTCAAACAAAATAGGTCGGTCTGTGTCAGATGATAATCTAATTAAATCCCAGAAAGTGAGTGCTGCCCTGTCTCCATTTTTCAGTCAAATGATGATGAGGAAATGATGGTCCTGACTCTGCAGCATCCTTCTCATCCATCAATGGCAGCACTCCCCAACACCAGCACCAACAGCCGTCTTATTGCCTTCACCACCCCAAAAAATTATGCAGAAAGGCTCTCCCACGTTATCCAACTCAAGGGCTGGTGTCCCATCTGGTGCCCCACTGTCATTGTTGAAACCACCCCACACACCATCTCCTCCATCCAATTCTACCTCTCCAATCCAAATGCCATCAACAATTCCCAGAATCATCCCAACCTCGAACAATTCTCAGGTATAGCTTTCACATCAAGAACTGGAATCAAAGCTTTCTCAGAAGCCTTAACCAACATCCACTCACCCCCACTTGCCCCACATGGTGAAACCTTCACAATTTCAACTCTAGGCAAAGACTCAGAGCTGCTAGATGAATCTTTTATTAATAAACTTTGTGAAAATCCCCGTAGAATTAAGGTCTTGGTTCCTCCAATTTCAACACCAACAAGTCTAGCCGAATCACTGGGATTAGGCCAGGGAAGAAAGGTGTTATGCCCAGTTCCATCTGTACTAGGCCTGGAGGAACCACCTGTTGTGCCTAATTTCCTTGCTCATCTAGCTAGAATGGGATGGACTGCGGTTAGAGTTAACGGTTATGAGACCCGGTGGGCGGGGCCCACGTGTGCTGAGGAGGTAGCGCGGAGGACTGATGAGGAATGTGGGTTGGATGGCCTTGTGTTTACTAGTACTGCAGAGGTTGAAGGGCTTTTGAAGAGCTTGAAAGAGTTGGGGTTGAATTGGGAGATGATGAGGATGAGGTGTCCAAGCATGTTGGTGGCAGCTCATGGTCCAGTTACAGCTTCTGGTGCCGAGAGATTGGGAGTTGGCATAGATGTGGTGAGTTCTAGATTTGATAGTTTTGATGGTGTTGTTGATGCACTTGCTTATAGGTGGAAATCATTGGATTGCTGTTAAGACAATCAAGCATGTAAATTGATTCGAATGTTGTTTATCATATTTAATCCAAAGATATAATTCGACAACCAATAAAAGTTACAAAGATTCTAAAAGTTCTGTTCTGGAAGCTTAGGTCTGATCTAAAGGCTTCAGAGTAGGAGGGCAGTCAATAACGGAGTGTGAGACTTTAAGCAACAAGAAGTTTGGCCACATGTCTTGCTGAAATTGGTAGAAAGGATGCAATAGGTGTGTGAAAGAGATCTAAATGAGGAAAGCTATGCTTATGTGCAACTTCAGAAGATGAGACTGTTTCTTTTCTTTTATTTTTGGCTTTTTAAACTGACAAAAGAGTCGATTTCAACACAAACTAACAATTGTATGTATTGATACACATTTATACTTGCTAAGGATTAGTGACTGTTAAAAACTTTCTTACTGGGATTCTTAATTACATACTCCTATTGGCTGCTCTCTCTTGTTCTTCTTTTCCTTTTGGAGTAGCTCTTGTCAAATACTGGCACCAAATGAACAAATGGTAGCTGAATTGCTAGGAATAGCTATTTTCTTGTTGCTTGATACCATCATTTGTGGGAACTGAGGAAGACCTGGACATTAGCTCAGTTCAATTGCATGGATGATAGCCTCTCATACTCAATCCTGTCTTCCTCCAGTCTCCTATTCCAGGAAACTTTTCAAGAACAGCAACTGGATCGATCACATGTGTCTGTTGTGTTGCAAATGTTTAGTCCTTTCACTGATGCACCAAAATTAAAGCTGTTTAGGCAAGTTGCTTAACCAGTGAAACTCCATTATGTACTGTAATCTGAATAGACTTTATTGATGCTCCAATATCGAAAAGTAACATTTGATTACGTCCAACATTTCTAAGCAAAGGATCCTTCTACTGTGCTCTGCTTTCTTTCTTTTTTTCGTCCTACCTTGGAGGAACATGATTTAGTTTTCAATCAAAATTTACAAGAATTGGTCCATCACTTCCTTGTTATTGGATAAGACCACACGATGGATGCCCTATCGACTTTACTTTTTGTCCAATCATACATGATGAGCATTTGTAACAAACATGCTGGTGTTATGATCCAAGTCTATAAAGTTGCTAACTAACATGCTGTATTAGTTCTGCACATGGTGGAACATACCACTATTTTTACTTGGTTCCCCATGACCCCATCAGGAAACCAAATCAACCATACCCAAAAACTACGAGACCCCATCAAATTAATTTGCCATGTTAGTGATTTCAATCATCACAAAACCAGTAATAAACTCATGAAAGTTTTGCTACATTAGTTTTATATATGAGAAAGACCTTTGCTTCTTTCATGATTACAGTAATTTTGCGTCCCTTGTGTTTGTCATTTTCATTCTTCTGTAACGTCCGACCTTTTTTGTAAGGTACCAATAAGGTAATGCCAATTCTTGCTTTCTTTTGAAGAAGGGAGGGTTGTGTAATATGTATGTATTGGAGAGAACAAGAAAAAGCTCTGAACTCAGGAAAAAGTAGTTGGTAAAAATTTCCAGCAAGTACCAATTTGGATTGAGAATTATTATGTACTATTACATTTCTTCGTCTGAACAACTAGTTAAAAAAAGAATCTGTTTGTCCGGATGATTTGCACTTTACTTCCATCATGTTCTGTCCCTAATCAAGAGACCATTCCCTGTGGTTTTTGACCTTCTCTCTGATTTCAGGCGATCTCATTCCAAACATTCATACACTCCTGATTTTGGAACTTCACATTTGCCCTCTCGATCATTATGGGAAGAGAAAATTACGGAAATGAAATGATTGGTTTATTTGCCTCTCTCTTTATCCTCCATCCATGATACAGATGTCTACATGGAGATTTTGAGTTCATTTTACATTCCCTTTCAAAACATTAAGAAGATATTTTCTTCTATACGAGGAGGAATTCGAGGAAGAGTTTTTGAGCTTCCTATAACCAGAAAGTTGTTAAATTGGCCTATGTGATGATGAAGGCCTGCTAGAATGGACCCAACCACTGAAGATCAGGAAATATGCTGGATACCAAACAACTCAAACGAACAAGAAGGCATTGGCCCTCAAAATGAGACTCCACTGAAATTATATATGTACAGAAACCAAAAAAAAGGGAAAAATAATGAAAGTGAAATGTATCAATTGACCATTTATCTGTGTTTGGTGTGAAGGCAGATAGAATATGCATCAAAGTTCCTATTGCCACCAACTTTTTTATCAATTTTGACCGCTTCTGATGAGATGAGAAAGATACAACAACGCGGGGGGCTGCCAAGAACGATTCAATAATGGGTTTAGCGTTTATAGAATACAAAATGGGTTGTTTTTGTCTTGAGCTTATTATAAGGGGCCACAATTTAAGGAGTAATAGAACCAAATTGGCAATTACAACTCGACACCGTTAGCAAGTAATCCAAAAATAATCAGAAGAATACTAATGCGCTAAATAAAAGGAAAAACACATGCAGAGATTACAGTTCCTAGGATCTTTAACCTTGATCACTAAAACCATTAGGTCAGCTCAATGACTAAAGGAGGATTTTTAGAATTTTTTTTTTTTTTACTGTTAGATTCAGGGTTTGAATTATAATCGTCAAGGATTGGAAGGGCTTTCAAATTCAGAACTCAGAATCCTAACAATTAGGAGTAAGAAGGGTGTGGAGAGGGATGGAAGAGTTTTTTTTTTTTTTATATAAAAACACACATTGATCACTAGTTCAAATCTTCATCAACAACGTCATTTGGCACATTGATTTTAAAATTTTTCTCTGCAATAAATTAATGTGAGCAGGCTTGGTATAAAAGCAATTGATTTGTCCTGATATTCATGTATACAAGTAAACAATGCAGGCTCACCGGTCGAAAAGGATTATTAACAAAAAAAAAAAAAAGAAGAAGAAGAAGAAGATACTCTGGCCCTACAGGTAGCAAGCAAGCAATTAGTAGTGTCAATTTGGTATTTAAAAGTAAAAAGAAAAGAAAAATCCAACTCCTGAGTGTTTACTCTTGAACAGGTAGTACGCTCAACTTTTTCATGTGTGCCATAAATACAAAATCCTCTCCACTTTTTAGTTGTTGGTTGTTTTGGAAAGAGCCAACTTTCCAGCATTGAGTAAATGATTCACGAATGGAGACTCAGTAGCAGCAGCACCATTGCAGTAATGGGAATGGTAGTGGTCATTGTACACTTCTCGTGAGTTTATTTATTGCAAAATCATCTCCGCTTTCGTTTCTCCAGTCCACTCCACCTGGGTGAAATTTTATGCAGAATTCAAGCCGGCTGGCCGGCATCTGACTGACAATAATGTATATGAAGTCATCAAGTCTATATCTATTTATCTTTTTTTTTTTTTTTAAACTGATTCATTCTTCGAGAGAATGTAACTTCTTTTTTGTATGGTTTCCCGAATCAAACAAGTGTTTAAATGCAAATTAAATAAATGTAGCCACCATCCTTTGGTTTTCTCGGACACAAAATTGCTTTAATCAAAACACTTAATGATGCATGCAATACCACCCCCAAATAGATTGAAACTGCAAAACAATTAAGTGAAATCAAAACTGCGAACCAATTTGATTTATGACCGGCATCTTTCTTCCCTCCATTGAATGTCAAGTGGGAATTTGCCCGCCCACAATAGGACCCTGAAATTAATTTGAGACTGAAAATACCTTAGGGTATCTTCAGATTCACCTTTGGGACTAACCACAGAAAAGGTTAGGGTACGTTATATTGTACTACTTTCAGCCTGCATCAGTTCTCCTGCTGACAGATAGTACTTTTAAGGTAAAAATTGGAAAGCATAAAGACACCAATAACTACAATATCATACCATATTGATACACTTGGGTTATAATCAGTTATCATCTGTGTCTTTTTTTTTTCCTGACGCAGTGGGTATTCGGAATTCGACGGATTATATTACCGGACTCGACTATTCCCACTCCGCTTATGCCCCCTACCCCCTAAAAGATACAAGACGATAGGAGGGATTGAACCGCAACCACACGGTGCCAGGATTTAAGGAGGCACCCCCAACACCAGCCGAACCAACCCCGGGAGTAGTTATATGTGTCTCACTATTCAAGCATATGAAATATATCTAAATATAGTATAGATACTCTGGTAGGTCCTGCAGACAAAATTTTTCAAGAATTAAATTCCCGCGCGATGAGCTACCTTGAAGAAATTGAAATTTGATCTTTTCTTTTCTTTCCTGAGAGACAGACGTATATTCGAAGCAAGCTGCATTAAAGACTGGAAAATGGTTTTTATGTTCGAAGTCTGTCAATCAATGAGTCCATGTGATGTGCGGCCATGGCAAATGAAGCTTCTATTAGCCTTTGAACACGGATTGGCTTCACTGTTTATGCTCTAATCATGAAGATAGATGCAAATATCTCTTGTTAACAGACTCAATCCACAGTTAGCTTTAAAGTTTCTTAACTAATACTACTAGTAGTTTATTGGATTTTATGGTATCAGCAGAGACAACCCTTTTCTTCTTTGACATAATGGAGCATGATAAAAAAGTTGGTCCCTGAATTCTACCTATTTTTCCTCATGAAGTGACACAAGAAGTTTGAGGATAAAAACACAACAGTCTAGTATCACATGCAATTATGAAAATGGTCATGGAGTGAAAGTACAGAAAAGTTTTTTTTTTTTTTTTTGTTTGTGAGATGAATACAAGTTGAATAATAATTTCCAACTGCACATTAGATTTAGAAATGAATTTTCTCTAGTCAAATACAAAATTCCCATTCAGTCCCAAAAAGTTGAATACTACTACTGGATTGATTCTGAAAACATTTTTACTAGCGTGCGAGTACAAGCAAACAAAACAAAGCTCATCCTTCCTTATTGTCCACTCTAAAGTCCAACCCCCCTCCCTCTCTCTCCCAATAGGAGAAAAAAAAAAAAACTATAAAGAAATAATTTAGAATAAGTACAAAGGAGCAATAGTACAGTTTTGATGTATATTTTGGGGCATTCCCAAAAAGTGCTTGATATTGTTTAAAAAAGTTCTCGTGACCTTCACATCTTCTTTCTCCCTCCTTCACTCCACTCCTCTCTCTCTCTCTCTCTCTCTCTCTCTCCGGCTGGTACAATACTAAGTAGAGAGACGAAGAAGAAGAAGAAAGATCCCTATTTTTTCCTCTTTGGTTTACTTAAGGTTGTACCAAAATCAAACATCATCAAAACCTACATTTTCTCCCTCCTAAGATTTCCATCAACCTAACCGTCTCATCAGCTTCTCCCTGATACTAAGTACTTACTGCTCCTATATTTCTTTTTCTTTTTTTATGGCACTCAATCCCATATTTTTTTAATATGTAGCTTGGAATTTTAAATTGTCTAATGTTTTCTGACTGAATCATGGTTTTTTTGATCTGCCCATTTTAGCATCCCAATGTTATAAGCTACTAATTTCCAAGGTGAATGTTTCTGGGTTCAATGCTACTGTGATTTTTAGTCCCACTAGTTTCCTTCTGGTAATTCTGTTCCCTGGTTCAGTTTGGATCTCTGGAGTTCGATGTTATCGAGAATTGATTCTTTCGGGGTTCAAAAGTTTTCCCAAATTGATGCCATTGCTTTCTTCACTATAGGGATTTGCTTTGCTTCCGTTTTGTTCTTTTTTGAAGCTCTGATTTGCTGTTTCTTATTCTACTTATATCCTTTCGTTTTTTGATATGAAGTTATCAGTGCTTAAGAGTTCTGCAACTTACTTTGGAGTTTGGTTTTGATGTTGACGATATGCATTGCAGGGTACTTATTTGGAATAATTAGCAATGGTTTTTACTCATGTAACTGGTCTGAAATTGCTGACTTTTTCCTAATCTTTCCGATCTAAAATTGGTACATATTAACTTCTTCCTACACTACATTAAATCCCTTTTCCGTCTTTTTTCTAAATTCTGAATTGAAATGAGCTTTGGCAATTTTTTCCAGGTAATGGAACTGTTTTGAAGACAAACAAGAGTCGAATTCTGAAAGGGCAAAAAGAAAATAGAAAGATCAAAATTAAGGAGCAACTGTTCAAAAAGAAGGAAGAAAGTAAAAAGGGGGATGTTTGGGAATAGCTATTTGATTGGGGTAGAATGCTATTAATGCCAAAATTTGGTTTTTGAGGTTCTAGAATGTCATGACTTCTGATATGCAGCCAGTGATGTCCCAAAGCATGAGATCGAGCCGGTCTTCATTTGGCTCCAGCAATGGATTTGAAACCCCTTCTCACCACTCCTTTGGTGCCTCCAATGGGGATGAGTATGACAGTGATGGTTCTAATTTTGCACCACCGTATGTTTCTAGCTTCTCTTCTTTCCATCTCTTTCTCCCTTCCCAGTTTTGCTTCTTCTAGTCAATTTATGCTTTCGAACAACTATACTGGCACGTGCCTCTTCAATTAACATGGTCAAGACGTGGATATTTGTACTGATTCTGGTATCTTTCAGCTTAGCACTAGTGTGCTTGCTGAAGATAATAGGTGACTAGGACTAATCTTGTGTTTCTTGGTTTCCACAGTACCCCAACAGCTCTGTCTGCGGCTCTTCCACCTGAACTGTCTGCTGCTATACCCTTGATTGACAAATTCCAAGTGAGAATTTATCTTCCCCTTTAGTCATTGTGCATGAAATGATTGATATGATATATCACTCTGTCATCATATGTGACTGGTGATTTATTTATACCTAACTTTTGACTTCTTTACTTTATTTTACTTGGTCAGGTCGAAGTGTTTTTGAGAGCAATGAACAAGCAGATTCAGTCTGCAGGAAAGCGAGGTTTCTTTTCTAAAAGATCAGCGGGGTCTCAAGTTCGAGAAAAGTTCACATTTGAGGACATGCTCTGCTTTCAGAAGGTAATGATATGCTGTTTTGAAGGCACAAATAGAGCAGTTTGGAGATTTACTGATGTATGGTTGCAACCTTTTGCAGGATCCTATTCCGACCTCACTGCTGAGAATAAATGGTGATATGGTCGGTAGGGCAACTAAGTTGTTCCAGATTATATTGAAGTATATGGGAGTTGATTCTTCGGATCGAGTGACTCCAGTAAGTTTAGATGAACGAATTGAACTTGTTGGTAAACTATATAAGCAGGCTTTGAAGCGTTCTGAGCTTCGAGATGAACTTTTTGCACAAATTTCGAAGCAGACTAGGAATACTCCAGACAGGTATATATCTTATACTCAGCTTTTCTGCATATAAAGGGGTGTGGAAAATTGATTTTCTTTTCTTCCTTTTTTGACCACTTTCGTTTAATCATTCGTCACCTTATCAAGCGTGTTCATTTAGTTGCTTTCGTTGTTTACAGGCAATGTCTGATTAAAGCATGGGAGCTGATGTACTTGTGCGCATCCTGCATGCCTCCCAGCAAAGAAATTGGTGGATATTTGTCTGAATGTATCCACAATGTGGCGCATGGAGCAACTTCTGATTCTGAAGCTCAAGCCCTAGCATTGAACACATTAAATGCATTAAACCATTCTGTTAAGGCTGGGGCTAGGCACATAATACCTGGTCGGGAAGAGATTGAAGCTCTTTTGACTGGTAAAAAGCTAACGACCATAGTATTTTTTCTGGATGAAACTTTTGAAGAGATAACATATGACATGGGGACAACTGTAGCTGATGCTGTTGAGGTACCATTGAAACTTCTAGTCTTATCTGTATGTGCAAAGAACTATGTTTAGGCCATTGGTTTGTCACTATTTGTAACTGTTTCTGTTGCCTATGTTCCCCTATCTGATTTATGTGTCAAATGCAAAGTTTTTTACATGTTTATTCTTGATCAAAGTTAATCACAAACTATCAAATCCAATCCCTTTCTTCCTGGATAGTTTTTGTATTGTAGTCTTCAATCGCTGGTATTTTTCAGTGTAGCCGTAAGCTTCATTGGGTGGTTAGGCTTTCATTTTCTTTTTTCTCAGTTCTAAATAACTTGGAAAACCATTGCCTATGATGTTATGACTTTCATCAATTCAAACAGTTGATTTGTGAGACCACATGCATTTCCTATTTTATTTTAGGGTAAAAAACCTCAGTGGCCACTAAACTATTGGTCAGATCATGTTTTGGCCATCAAACTATTTTTCGTCAGTAATTGGCCACTAAACAACATAATCAGTAAACTCGTGACCATTGAGTCGATAATTGCTCTTAATCTGTAAAATTAGCAGTTAATCTGTGAAATAGGGTCGCGTAATTGTTGGACAAAATTACCCCGCACTTTGCCACGTGTACAGCTAATTTCACAGATTAAAAGCAATTATTGACTAAATGGTCACGGATTTACTGATTAAGTTGTTTAGTGGCCAATTATTGACGAAAAATAGTTTGATAGCCAAAACATGATCTGACCAATAGTTTAGTGGCCGCTGAGGTTTTTTGCCCTTTATTTTATTTTTTGGCTGCATAGAGAGTGAAAGATGGAGAAAACCCATTATTTTTTTATTAAATGAAGAAAATAGTTGCACTTCTATTGCTGCATGCATGTTTTATGCATCTATTTAGTTGGTCAAGATTTCTGACCATTGGTGTGTCCTATCAGGAGCTTGCTGCAATCATTAAATTGACATCGTATTCTAGCTTCAGCCTGTTTGAGTGCCGTAAAGTTGTCACTGGTTCTAAATCTCCAGATCCTGGAAATGGTACTTAATCTACTTCATCCATTAAATTTTCATATAATAATCGGTGTAGTCTTCTACTTATGTGAAATTTCTTCTGATATAGAGGAATATATTGGTTTGGATGACAACAAATATATTGGTGACTTATTGGCGGACTTTAAGGCATCGAAGGATCGGAGCAAAGGAGAGATCTTGCACTGCAAACTGACATTTAAGAAGAAGTTATTTCGTGAGTCAGATGAAGCTGTTACAGACCCTATGTTCGTGCAGTTATCCTATGTTCAAGTCAGTAATTTTATTCAATGTAGTTCTAGTCATATTTTCATTTGCTTCAAAATTGAATTTATCTCTTACACTCTTATAACTACTGTTCTTTTCCATTGTTACAGCTACAACATGATTATATATTAGGCAATTATCCTGTTGGAAGGGATGATGCTGCACAGCTGTGTGCACTGCAGATTTTGGTTGAGGTTGGATATCTTGATAGCCCTGAATCATGCACGTAAGTGGTTTCTTCGCTTCCAGTTTCTTGTTCTCAACCTGCCTAGTTGTTTCTAAATATGTTTCCTGGACTTTTTAGTTTTGCATTATCCTTTTTATGTTCTTTTTCCAGATGTTTACATGCACGAACATTCTTCACATGTTTGATTCAAAAATATCTAGCTGCTGATAAGGTTTTATGTCATGATTTTGGACAGTGACTGGACATCACTTCTTGAACGATTTTTACCAAGACAAATAGCAATAACTCGAGCAAAAAGAGATTGGGAGTTGGATGTCCTTGCTCGTTACCGGACAATGGTAAGAATTGAAAAATGTTTAGGAATTTTTTTTTATTTATGCCCTTTGTTTTCTCATTGTTACAAACAAATTGTGAAGATAAAGAGTTGAAGGAGGTAGCAGAATCAGTCAAAACTTGGTTTGTCTCCTAAAACTATGACTGATTGAGTGATATATGTTATGCTGTGTCCTATTAGTGATGTATGTTATGCCAGTCAAAGTCTATGCGATATATGACTTTTTTATTCTGATGTAGATTGATCACAAAACTTGAGTGTAGCATACGATGCCATTGTCATGACTGAAAAGTTTTTGTGAATTTTTTCTTTATTTTTAAAATTTTACTATTATGTATGCTAATCTTTGTAACTAATGATATCCCTTACAGTGTACCTGCTGATGATCCTGACAACATGCTTTTAACTCTTCGATTAAATTTTGCTTTTTGTTAAAAGATTTTTTCTTTCCTATGTGGCAGAATTTGACAAAAGATGATGCTAGACAACAATATTTGCGAATCTTGAGAACACTTCCTTATGGTAATTCGGTGTTCTTTGCGGTTCGAAAGATTGATGATCCAATTGGTCTTCTACCCGGAAAAATAATACTTGGCATCAATAAGCGTGGGGTGAGTTGTTTATTATCAAATTTTCATGGTTCTAATGTGTTGACCTGTAACAGATGCTAAAGTATGGGCTTCATTGCTCATTTACTTCAGGTTCACTTTTTCCGTCCAGTTCCAAAAGAGTATTTGCATTCAGCTGAGTTGAGAGATATAATGCAATTTGGAAGCAGCAACACTGCTGTATTTTTTAAGATGAGAGTTGCTGGTGTTTTGCATATATTTCAGTTTGAGACTAGGCAGGTTAGAAGCTCTATTAATAATTTAGCCCGTGTAATCTGCAGTTCATGAAACATTTGATGATGTCCATGTCTGACTTATGCAAGAAATGCAGGGAGAGGAAATATGTGTTGCTCTTCAAACACATATAAATGATGTCATGCTACGCCGATACTCTAAAGCACGGTCTGCTGCGAATGGTTCACTTAATGGAGATCTTTCATCTAATAATCAGAAACCTCCAACTCCAGACGTTAATGAAAAACGTGTTCAAGACTTGTCTAGAGCTCTTGAAGAATCGCAAAAGAAAGCTAATCAAGTGAGTAAGAAAGATTACGGATAAGAGAATTGTATTTTAAGCACAGGGAGTGCAAACTGTGGCTTGGTTATTGATGGATTACCTCTAGAGCATTCATGACTTAAATGTCCTTTGCGTCTTTTGCAAAATTGTCATTGTTGAATTGAAATCCAGTATATTGATGGAAGCTTCTTTGTGTCTTTACGAAATTGTTTTTGTTGAATTGAAATCCAGTGTATTGATGGAAGCTTCTTTCTCTTTTCTCTCTCCACTCCCTTGTTCCTGTAGTTTGTAATTAGTTGGTGTAATTAGTCTTATAGTAGAAGATAGATTATATGCTACATGGCTTAAGAAACTATCACATACTTTTTTTCTGTTAGTTTTTAATGTATGAGCAGGATTTTTCAATAGGTTCACTTTTTATTGTAGTTCAATGTTTTGTAATTTTTGCATATTAGTCTGACCTTGGGTCTTTGAACATAGTTGCTTGAAGATTTACATGAACAGAAGAAACAAGAATTGGCAATGCAAGAAGAAATGGAGAATTTGAAAAAAATCTCAAGATCTGAGAAGCAAAATTTGACAGACATTGTCAGTGATCGGGATAAGCTGAGATTGTTATGTGATGAAAAAGATTCGGCTCTCCAGGTTACTATTATCGATTCAGTAATGAGATCCATCGGTTAAATTTTTAGTTCCTTCTCATGATTTTGGTTACTTATAGGCTGCATTAATGGAGAAAAGGAGTATAGAGATGAAATTTGCGAAGTTAAGTTCTCAAGGATTGGAGAATAATATCAGAAAGGAATTGGTTGAAGCGAATAACCAGGTAACCAGCAAACTTAATCTCTTCACATTTTGAGGCGATGATTTGTTTGGTGATTACCATAATATCTTTTTTGAGTTAGATCTAATGTGAAATAATATTTGAGTTATTCTATATTATTTAATTTTCTCAAATGCACCCTCCTACACATAAAGATAAGAGTTTTAGTGGTTTTTTATGGGATGTATTATTATGGATTTCATTGTTTATGCATAGATCTTGAACAAGATCCAAGATGAATTAAAAGCACGAAATTTGGAATTGCATGTGGCTGAAGAGAGTAAGAGGAAACTTCTTAGTGAAAAGGTTTTGTTGGAGGAGAGAATTTCAAGACTTGAAATGAAGAAAATTGATGAGGTAATAGTTCTGATGTTCATCCTCAAGTTTGTAAGATGTAATGTTTTGTCTGATGACAAATCAATTTTTTTTTTATTTCTTGAAATATAGGTTGAAACTCTACAGAGAAACACTGAACAAGAGCTCAAAGCTTTGAGGCTTAGAGTGTCCGAACTTGAAAAGAAGTTAGAAGCGGTCACTGAGAAATTGACAATTGCACAGACAGCTGTATCAACTAAAGATGTTGAATTGACAGCATTGCAAAATAATCTCAAGGAATTGGAGGAACTAAGAGAATTAAAGGAGGTACGAAGCCTTGTATCTGTTTTCATTATTGTATTTGGACTAAGAAAGTATTCTTGATCTGCCTAATATAAAATAGGGTTTATAACATTTTACCCTGTTTACTAGGGGGTAATCATGCTTTGCCCCCTTCAACCAACACAATATACACTTGCCTCCCCTCCTCCCCAACCTAATAGAGGTTAAGTTAACAGTGTTAATTAAAGGGGTTTAAAAAAAAATTTCCTTCCCAATTTTGTGTTTATTTTATGATCAGACTTTGTCCTCTTAAACTAAGAAAAAAATCCTACTTTGCACTCCTCAACAAATAAATATATACTTGCTTTGATAATTTATGATTATATATAGGTTGCAATATATTGTAAAAAAGTAATATACTTTATTTCAAGACATTTTTTGACAAAAAAAAAGACTTTAAATTCACTCTAATTTCAACATTTCTTTAAATCAACATTTCTTCAACATTTTTATAATTTTCTTTCAATTAAAAATTAGTGGCTTTCACAGTTATTTTTTGTTCACATTAAAGTATAGATTACCTCATCTACCATAATTTCTTTTGAAATTTTAAAAATATCTTTAATTATTTGACCTCAAAGAAGAAAATGAAAATGAGCTATGTTCCTTTTGAAATTTTAAAAATAACTTTAATTCTTTGACCTCAAAAGAAGAAAAAGAAAGAGAAAGTGAGCTATGTTTCTTTTTAAAATTTTAAAATAACTTTGGTTCTTTGACCTCAAAGAATAAAAAGAAAATGAGCTATGTAGAAATTAATAAATTTGACATTGATAAAAAGTTCTTTGCAAAACTTTATTAACAAATATTTTGGAAGCACTTTGTCAAAATTTATGCATCAAAGATAATGATCGATGATATGTAAATATAAATTGAAAACCTACTATGATTTTTAATAAATATAGTATGAAATAGAAAGAAATTTCAGATTTGGAGATTTGTGATAATTCCAAAACATAATTGGGCAGTAATTAAATAACAGAGCGGTGCTTTTGCCCAATTAAAGTGTATATTGTTTTGGTTGAGGTGGGCAAAGTGTGAACCCCCTAGTACAGGAGCAAAGTGTTAGTAACCCTATAAATTATACCATGTTTTCACAAATTTAATTTGATACACCTAGAAGCTTTTGACAGAAGAATCATTTTCTTTCATTTTATTTTACATCCTTTGTTTTGCAGGATATTGATAGAAAGAATGAGCAAACTGCTGCAATATTAAAGATGCAAGGTACCCAATTAGCTGAGATGGAGGTGCTATACAAAGAAGAACAAGTTTTAAGGAAACGTTACTTTAACATGATAGAAGGTAGGTTCAGCCTTATCAATTTATTTGTTATAAAATTGACATGACATCAGTATTGTCAAAGGCTTTCATTTTTTTTACTTCGAATTTCTTATTGTGTCTTTGTCAACTTTTCAGATATGAAAGGCAAGATAAGAGTATATTGCAGATTAAGACCTCTAACTGAGAAAGAAGTTTCTTTGAAGGAAAGAAATGTTCTTTTGAGTGTTGATGAGTTCACAGTTGAACATTTGTGGAAGGAAGAAACTAAACAACATATGTACGATCGTGTCTTTGATGGCTTAGCTACTCAAGATGATGTGTTTGAGGATACCAAGGCAAGTTTGATTGATGCTATAATTCAAGGAATCAAGGCGATCATTTGAGTTTTTAGGTTCAATTAACCAGCTATTCTACCATCTTAGCATCTTCCTTCTAATTATGAGTGCAGTATTTGGTGCAATCTGCTGTTGATGGATATAATGTTTGCATCTTTGCTTACGGACAAACTGGTTCTGGAAAGACATATACAATCTATGGATCTGACTGCAATCCAGGTCTCACTCCTCGTGCAATATGTGAACTCTTCAAAATTATGAAGCGGGAAAGCAATAAGTTCTCATTTTCCCTTAAGGTAATTGCTCTACACAAGATTACATTGATAGCTCAAAACAGAATCTTTTCGTAAAACCAGCTTTGGTTTGCTGATTCTCAATATGGTTAGCTTGCTAAGCATGAACAAAATGTTGTTGGTGAATTTGCTTTTGCTAATATGATGTTGTCAAATACAAATTGCAGGGATACATGGTGGAGTTATACCAAGATACACTTATAGATCTTTTGCTGCCAAAGCAAGCAAAGCGCCTAAAGCTAGATATTAAAAAGGATTCAAAGGTGAACATTGATTGGTTTAGAATATAGACTTCATATTTTTTGCTAAAATTATGTTAAAACATTTTGTTGAAAATTTTCTTTCTCTTTCAGTTGTTTCTGTTCTTAGCAATTTTTTGGAACATGCAGGGTATGGTTTCTGTGGAAAATGTGACAATTGTATCAATTGCAACATATGATGAGCTTAAAAGTATCATTGAAAGGGGATCTGAACAACGCCATACAACTGAGACTTTGATGAACGAACAGAGTTCAAGATCTCACCTTATTCTCTCAGTTGTGATTGAGAGTACCAACCTACAGACCCAGTCTGTTGCCAGAGGAAAGGTACCAACCCGCTCATTCTAGTAGAAGACCTGATACTGTGGATTAAATATTCCCTATATTTAAGTTTGGGCAATTGGAGTAAAAAGTGCTTTTCTTTCTCTGGTTGTGCGTTAAATAGGAAAAAATGTTAATAACTTAATTGATTGTTAAGACTACATGTGGATGTGGAAGCTAATATTTTGCCTAGTAAAATGTTACTTTGGATCTTTCAAGAAACTGTTTTCATATGAATGTACAATGTCTAGATCGTTTTCTATTTGCCAACTGTGTTCCAGAAAGTTTGTTATGTTAAATCTGTTTGATGGTACTACAACTTTGCAGTTGCCCTCGGATAATTTTGAGTTACGGTGAAGTAGTAGTGACTATAGGGGATCAGTAAGTTGTGTTTTGAGGTGCAATGTTGTAATATAGGTGGAGCTTATGTGCCTCGCCACTCATGTTGGGGAGCAACAAACCAATCTGGAAATCTATGCTCCAACTATATGTAGAGCAAGAGCCTTCTACTCTCACTTTATTTTGTACTAAAAATGCCTATTATAGTTAGTTTTCAAATACTATACATGAATGTCTTTTCTAAACATATACTACTTCTATAGCAATAACCTTCGTCTGGTGTGAAGAAATACTGTTTTCTTATGTCTTATCAAAAATGCCTTTTATAGTTAGTTTTCAAACTACTGATATCCCCTCTTTTCATCCACCATGATTTCAAATTCAATAACTTCTTTTGAGAAAAAAATGGCAATAAATATGGACTTTTAAATTAAGCACGTGTCCTGTGTGCCAAGAACAATAGTACATATATTTGTTGAGCAAGATTTGGTCTGTGGCATCACTTACCCTTTATTGGGTGGTGTTTTAACATAATCAAGGAATATTCTTATTCTTCCCTAAAAATGTAAAGTTAATGTCCATAAAAGTAGTTCATGTATAATTTTTATTTTTCGCTTGCACGCAAGCAGGATGTGCTTTTATTGCAAGTGTTATATTAGTGGTAGGGCATGTATCCCACTCCTCTTGTTGTTCAGTGGTGGTATAGGCTACACTGCATAGGTTGCTGGTGCAATACCTATCACGGGCTGCCTGTGTCTATGAGGAAAATAAAGTGCATCATTGGAGTTTGCTACTTATTTTCGTCACAATATTGGAAAACTAAGAAGTGGTTTTTGGCTTACAATATTTTGTATTCGTTTCTTCTAGGAATATTGCTGAATATATTTCATCTCAACTTCTATGTAAAACAAGTAACCTTTGTTTACATGTTGTGGTAAAACAGATAGGTCTCTCTTAAGCTATACTGTTGCCACCTAGATTTATGTTAAGCTATATAGTTGCCAACTTTTAATTTAAAAGAGAAAGGTACCTTCTTTTTGTTGTGGCCTGCTTTTGAAAGAGAATGTACCCTGTGTTTTTGTACTTTGTTTGCTCTAGGAATAATGCTGAGTACATTTCCTTTCAACTTTTTTGGATAACAATAACTTTCATGATATGTTCTGGTTAAACAGATAGGTTTCTGTTATGCTATTGTTGCCAACTTCTAATATAAAGAGAAAGTTTCCAAGGCCCAAATTTGTTGCTTAGTGTTACTATTTTGGTGGGCCGGGGTCTTGTTTTGGTATTTCACAAGTGTATTAAGGGGTCTGCATTGGGGTGCATGGTGCATCTAAATCATGGTCTCTCACTTTGTTGTGCTTCTTAAGTTATGTAGGTGTCCTGGTAGATAAAATTATCCATGTTTTGTTTTTCTACCGTTTCAGCTTAATAGTGTGCTCTCACTCATGTGTCTGTTGTTCATGTATTGCACCTTGTGGCGCTCTAGCTAGTCATAGCTGAACTAGTTATTTCATGATGCAGCTGAGTTTTGTTGATCTTGCTGGTTCTGAGAGGGTTAAGAAGTCGGGCTCTTCCGGAAGTCAACTAAAGGAAGCTCAGAGCATTAACAAGTCACTCTCAGCACTTGGAGATGTCATTAGCGCCCTGTCCTCTGGTGGCCAACACATCCCCTACAGGAATCACAAGCTAACGATGTTGATGAGTGACTCACTAGGTGGTAATGCTAAAACATTGATGTTTGTAAACATTTCACCAGCTGAATCAAACTTGGATGAGACATACAATTCTCTTGTGTAAGTTGCTTTCATCCTTATGGTTGCCATGGAAAGTAAATGCTTAAATTTTTTAATATTAACTTGAAGTCATTGATCTTTGTCCTGGTGATACTGTTTTAATGTCAATGTTTCGATGCCAAGCAGTTATGCGTCGAGAGTTCGGTCCATCATAAATGATCCGAGTAAAAATGTATCATCTAAGGAGGTGGCTCGTTTAAAGAAGCTTGTGGCATATTGGAAGGAACAGGCAGGTCGAAAGGGGGAGGATGAGGATCTGGAAGAGATCCAAGAAGAAAGATTCACAAAGGAGAGGCCTGATGGTCGTCACTCCATGTGAACTAAGTGGTTTTTGCCAACATTGACAATTTTTTCCGCAAGAATGGGAGGCGATCAGTGTTTAAACTACAGCAGTAATATTTAACTGTATTCCGTAGCAGCACGATGTTTTCTGGTGTTGCTGCTTTATGCAGTTGCTGGATTACATGTCCTGAAATTTTGTTGTAGCATGATGTTCACCGAGTTTATTAGGTCTTAGATCAGCATTGTACAGTGAAAGTTGTGTATATTTGAGCTAACTAATTACTACTGGAACCATATTAATGAATTTGAATCATTTTTTGCCAACAATTTTTGAACTGTATAGCCATGGAGATATGAACTCATTCCGAGTTGCAAGTTCATGGGATTGATTTTCAGAAGTTGTAGAAGATTTTACTAGAAATTACACTAGAAGCTAGTTCACAAATTTATGGATCTGTAACATGTAACTGGATGCTTGGTGGGAGATTTAATCAGACAATGGTCTTGGCCATTTTGTTACATGTACTTTTCCAATCAACTAGACAAGACCCTGCAACAACCCGTTGCAATATATTTGCACTTTCCACCTCTGACTCTCCATGCCTGAGAATGTTTTGGCTTCAACAAATTTTAGCAAAATTGACTTTTTGTGACCAAATACTAAATAAGAGGTGATTTACTCCGTCTAACTGTGCATGACAATTTCAACCCTTTCTTCCACCTAAACCCTAAGATGCAGCAGCATCATCTGTTCGACCTGGTGTTTCCCCACTGCCAAATTTACCCCATCCTCCCATGCTTATAAAATTAAGACAGACGATCGTATCAAATTAGGACAGACAATCATCAATCATGTCATGTTATACAATACATACAAATGTTTTAAACTAGGATTGTAGGGCTTTACCCCGAAGGGAGCCCTTCCAGAAATTCTCGATGGCCCAGGCCAAACCCAGGCCAAAGAGGGGGTTTGGAAATAGTTTTCAACCAGCAATAGACGCGCCTCGGTTAGAACCTCACTAGCTGCGTCATTGCCCCAAGCGCAAAGATGCGGGATACGGAGTCCCCAGGCCGCCTTTTATAGCACGCTGCTCTCTTGGTCCACCTCGAGCAAGTCGATGTGGGATGTAAGACAAATAGGCGGTCTATTGATGTAATCGAGGCAAGACACATCAATCAATCCCTCTCGAGACTTCTAAACCAGCATCCAAGCAAGGACTACCTCTTCTGGCAAAAAGAGCGATGGATATTAACCGGAAATGAATGGGTCTTGTTTGGCAGGTAAGTTTTTTGTCAAGTTTGTCTGCACAGTAATTTTAAAAAATTTTTCAAAATTTTTAAATTATAACACTTCAAGATATTTATAAATTTACACACTTTAAAAAATTTTTAAAAAATTTCTACAGTAAGCTACAGTCAAGTTTTAGACAAACACTCACTTGCCAAACATGGCCGATATTGGGATTGGGTGTGTTTAGATTGTACTTTTTCAAAAAAAAAAAAAAAATACTATGTGTTTTTCATGGATACAATTTTCAATCACTTTTTTATCTCACATATATCAAATCGTTACAATAATTTTTTTTACAAAAAAATCTAAAAAATGCAATCCAAACAAAGTTAGACTACTTCTCAAAAATTCTGAGATTTAAGGAGTTTAAGAAGTATTTGAGATTTTTTTTTAAGAATATTAATTTCATTTCTCGACATTAGCACTTAGATTTGTCATTTTCCAACACTAAATTAGCACTAGCTGTTTCTGAACCTTGAAATGTAGAGGGGTTCTATAAAAACAAAGATTAGAACAAAATGTTAAAAGAACGCTAAGCTACTAGTTATTATTTAAAAAAAAAAAAACTTGCAATTAAGCCACCACTCAAATTTCCCTTTGCTAAAATCTCATTTGAGCTAGGGTCGAATAAAAGACAAGCCAGACTTAAAAATTTGTTAAAGAGTATAAGCAGCTATTAGGCTTTGATGACACCGTCCGCCACTTTTAAGGCAAGACTCCCCGAGAAAATAAGAAGAAAAAGGAGAAAAAAACCTACTAATCAAATGAATTCACTTCTAGAACACATTCTTTTCAGTCCAATATTTGGCCCAGATATTTGGACTTTGAAGTGAAAAATTTTGCTCCTCGGCCCAGCTCTATTTGGACCAATCGCCATCAAAATAACACTTGGCGGCTCGCCAGCGGCGCGTCTTAACGGCTGCTGACCGGTCTTCTTCCTTTCCCGCCGCCCGTCCTTCATTTCCCACCTCGGATCCAAATTTCAAGAAAAAAGCCCTCAATTTGATTTCCAGTTTAAGGTCAGTTCGGCGTTCTCCTAATTCCTACGTTGGATCTGGGATTTCATCTGGGTCGCAGCTTCACTTGTTCAATTAAAGAATTTGTAAGTAGATTATTTTCTCTCGTCTGAAGTTTGCTGCTTCCCTCCAGTTAATTTAACTGGTATTTTAGCTGGAATTGATGCTGAAATAACACATTTTAGCTAAAATTACCACTTTTTAGTTAATTAAAGTGTTAAATTCTCTCTCTCTCTCTCTCTCTCTCTCTCTCTCTCGTACTCTTTCTTGTGTTAAAGTGAATTGTCTGAAAATCCAGTTCTGCATTCTGTTGAATTAATTTCGAATAGAAGCTGCTATATATGCCTAAATAACCCGTTTTCTTGTTTAACATGGTTGATTTTCTGGTTTACGTAATTGTATATACTTTGTTGGTTTATAGGAAAAGAGATGATTTTCTTGAGCTGGGCTCGCCCATCTCCTGAAGATCAGAAAGCATGCATAAACAAGTACCATACTGCCTCTCGAACTTCAAATATATAAACAATCCCCTCCCCCCAACCTTTTTTTGGTTGTTGTTTTGTTCTTAATGGAGCGGATATGCATTTGACTGTACTTGTTAGGTCTGGTACCTTTAATTATGAGGCTAAATACAGAGGAAAAACTGCAGAGCCTGCATCCTCAGTTCAGCGAGACAGTGAACTTAGGAAAAATGGTTTTTCAGTTAATCATGCGCGCACTTTAGTTGGTTCAGGTTTTGATGCATTTGAGAAGGGTATAGTCGCTCTTCAGAGTTGGAGGTCCGTCCTTTCGTAAATATATCTACCATCTACTCACAAAGCACACCTACTACTATACAAGTACAATATACATGAAGATAGCTTAGTAACACGATGGAACCAATTCACATTGTAAGAAAATTTGCAGGCACTTTGGACTAGATTGGGCATTTGTTGATAGCAAGACACTGATTCAAAGAGGCTCGAGGTTCTGTGTTTGTGAGAAGGAATTCTTCCCTTGGCTTATGATGCCTTTGCAAGTGGTGTATGTTAACGACAACAGAAATTCTAAAAATGCTGTGGCCTCCTTTGGTTTTGGAAGTGGTACTCTTAAAGGACATTTGCTGGTTAGTCCTTTCCTAGTTGTGTGATTAGTTTTAACGATACAGACTGTTGTGTGAATTATAGCCATATATTGCATTTGCTGCTATGTCATGGAGAATAAGTGATTAATTGTGGATTGGTTTACCCTCTTTACCTGGAAAGCTGATTGATATGCCAATGTAATGGTGATGCAAGAGAGTAATTGAAGGCATTGGCTTCTTGTCTGCTACGACACCATAACCTGCTGAGGCTTATAGGCATTCTTCTTGTTTGTATGATAATTGGGAGAATAAAAAATTTGGGAGATTCAACTTGAGAGAACCACTATTCAAACATGGTTCAGAAAAAAAAAATCTGTATTTGATATGGATGACAGAATTTGATTTGGGTAAGGGAAGGATTCCTGAATGTCTGGCAATACTGAATCTTTGGGTAGGGGAAGAATTCCTTGACAGTAAATCTCTGCAGGGACAGTCTTATTTGCCAATGCACTAGTGTATTCTGTTTATTCCTGTTTACTAGTAATTATTTAGCTGTTGTATGTTTGAAGATGTGGTTGTGCATTGAGAAAAGATCATAAACTTAACAAGCACATCATCAGTTGCTGTATACTTTTATGATTAGGCTGCTGTATCTATGTCCTTTTTCAAAAGCTAATTCAGCAAGCTTTGCTTAAAGTTTCTTCAGAGTTGCTATGTTAATCGTTTGACTAACCTTGGACTGGACACAACCAACATATAAAGACGCTGGGTTCTTAAAGTTCAAAGACACTGAACGGATGCATCTAATTTAAACGTCAAATCCATTTCTACCTATTTACTGTACTCAAACTAAGTAAATCAGAAGTTCAAGGTGCATGAAGCTGCGTGCCTACATCACTTTGTTATGCTATTGCATTTTCTGTGTAGCTTGTTTCTTAAACTCACAATTAATACTTTTAAATTGGTTTTTAAATAGGCTGGGGAAGAACGCTTCTCCATCACGCTGGATGAAGACAATCAAGTTTGGTATGAAATACTTTCCTTTTCAAGACCTGCACATTTTCTATCTCTGATCGGCTACCCTTATGTTCTGCTTAGGCAGAGATTTTTTGCTTACCAATCTAGTATAGCAGTTCAAAAGCATTTATCTTGTAAGTAGTTTGTTGAGTCTGCACCATATATCTACTTAACAACAGTTCAGTTTTTCAGCATGTAAACATTTCGATCATATGCTTTTTCTCGTAAAAGGTTCAAGACCTTTGTATTTTCAAGGAACTTACAGAAGTGAGATGGCCAGAGAGAAAGGTAAACCTGAAGAAAAAGAAAGAAAGAAAGAAAGAAAGGTTAGTAGCCCACGAGTCAGATGAAAAGCCATCTAAAAGCTAAAAGAATTCACGGGAGGTGGTCTCTTATTCCCAACTAAACCTGGGTCCCCTGGGAAGATTGGCTGTAGGGTCCTGCCTTTTTTCAAACGAAACAAACAGACTGATTCCCGCAAGGACTTTCTGGCAATTCCTCAATGTCGCGTGAAAGCTAGAAAGTTTGATCTCTTCTTTGGTAGCATATTCTACGGCAAATTTGATTTATGGTGCACCTTGTACGGGACGGTAACATGCTTACATATTGCCGATCAACCTTTTGAAATCAAATTGTTAGTAAATTTATGTTCCCTCAAATTGCTAGTAATAGGGTCATGTGATATTAAAGTTGTTGATTGATTACACCGAATGAAGACTATTAAATGTGGTACAAAATACTCCCAACAATTTAAAAGATGAATTGCTGATCCAGGCTAGTATACAAGCTGATAGATGAAACTTGAAAGCATTTACAACTATTTAAGTACAAGTTTCGCTGAGCATGGAACTAATGTACGGTACAAACTCCTCCTCAACTTCTCACTTTAGTAAAACAAATAGAAGAAAAAAAGAGGGAAAAGATGATAATGGTTGGAAATCTTTAGATCTCCTCTCCAAACGGGGGGAGAAAGATATAGGATGGCTCAAAACAAATTGGAAAAAAAAATAATAATAAGCACAGAAGAAGAAGGCACGGTCCTCCATTGGCAGTCGTTTTTTACAAGAAAGGAAAAAAAAAAAAAAAAAGAAACTACACCATGGAGTGGTCGCTGTATCCTGCGTAGCTCTCCCTGCTGAGGTACTGCTGACTCCATTCTGAGTTGAAGTGGGAATTTGTAATGGACGTCGTAGTGCCCGTTGTTGTCCTAGAATCTATATCAACCGGGACCATTGCAGGCCAAACAAATGCTGGCTTGAAAGGTGGCACATTCGGTGGTGGCACCGATCCTGATATAATCTGTAGTATGGCTTGTGTTTTAGGCCTCTCACTGGCTATAGGATGTGAACAAGCCAGCCCCAGTAGCAAGAGTCTCTCAGCTTCTTCGGCAACATAGTCTTCCCCTAGCTTCTCATCAACAGCTCGGAGCAGGAGGCCATCGCGATGCAAGAACCATACCCACTCTGCCAAACCATTGCAACCAGCAATCTTGGTTCCCGGGCGCTGCCCGCACACTACTTCCAACAAGACTGCCCCGAATGCATAAACGTCCGATTGTTGTGTTGCCGTCCCAGTGTGGAAACACTCAGGCGCAATATATCCAATCGTGCCCGGAATGCCCTCAGCCTCGTGATAAGACGTCTTTTCATTTTCAAGGACTCGCGCCAATCCAAAGTCTCCTAGTCGAGCGTTGAAGTTGAAGTCGAGCATAATGTTGCTGGCTTTGAGATCACGATGCACCACCCTTTGCTCATATTCATTATGAAGATAGTGCAGAGCTGAGGCCGCACCAGACACGATCTTGTAGCGAAGGTTCCAGCTCAATGTGGGTTTGTCCTGCCCAACAAAGAGATGCTGGTCCAAGCTGCCTTTGGGCATGTACTCGTATACGAGTAGCAGCTTCCCATTCTTGTGACACCATCCTGCAATGCAACCGGAGTAAATATATGTAAATATCTCCTGTTTGTGGTTTTGTTCTTGATAATCTACACGTATGAAGATAATCCCATTTACTTGTTTGTCCTCGAAAGAATTTTTGACAATTTTCTCAAAGATAAACTAAAAAAGAAATCAAATAGCCATCTGTCCTATGTTTCTTTGGTTTAAGACTTGCGTCCGTTTTTTGGGGGTGTTGGCTTCGAGCGACATCACAGAAAGGATACCCCTGTTAAAAAAAAAAAAAAAAAAATTTGCAGGCCATACTCAATGCTGCTGCTGTCATCTGTATGTTGTTTATGTGCAAGGAGGCACCATGAACTTAACCAAGCTTAATGCTGAAGTTTAACGTCATTTCCGGGATCTAAATTTTGTCTTCTCCAAAAAAAAAAAAAGAGGAAAATAACGCCACTAGACGTTCACTTATTTTCCATGATGTATTTAGCACGACAGCAGCTGTGACGCAAGCTGCTTAGCATTCCTTCGCTAATCGTTGTCAAGAAATTACTCAATTCATCACGCGGGTCCAGTAGACTTTGTTGGTCGACTGGCGGCCATGCCTATGTGATTAAGATGTTTTTTCTTTTGTCTATTTTCTTTTTTGGGTCTTTTGGTTCTTTTATACAAAATCGAAGGAGATATTTAGGACACAGCATCAAGGGATGACCCCGGATAATAATCAAAGGAAAATGGATAGGAAGAATGGCCTACAACTACAAGATTGAGACTCTCGTTGTCGTAGATAATTAATGATCTGAACGTGCCATTTTAGACGCAGTAGGGGTCCAAATGTTTGGTTATTGATGGATAGAATCAGCCAAAAAGATAAAATGGAAAGGATACTAAGTAGAAGGGCAAATCTTGGGTACAGGGCTAAATTCAATACTAACAATTCCAAAAATGAAAACCACTTCAAAATCCCCCACCCCTCTCTATTTCTAATCAGTTTACATCTGCATGCAAATCCTTGCAGACATTCTTGAAATCACCCAAAAGAAGAGCTTATGGGAAGTTTCGCTAATCCCTTTCCTTTGAAAAGTTTTTTTTTTTTTTTTTTCTTCTCTATCACTTGAGAGTTGTATTCCATCCATTGTGATGTAGTCCAAGTTATTGGTCTTGACGACAAATTAATTGACTAATTTGTACCATGAACTCATCAGATTGAGACTGATGATAAATTAGATTAGTGAACAAACTTCATCAACCACAACTCTCAGACACTTATCTAATTAAAGCAGTTCACTAAACTTGTTCTGTACAGTAATCAGCAGTATAAGAAATCAAAAAGCATGGAATAGTTTTAATCCCATTGAAGTTGACAATCAGCAGTCGGGAACAATTATTATACATCTACATCGAAGCGATCAAGTATCTATTAGCATCCATGAAAAAAGTAATGCATCAATGGAAGGATGAAACATGAGTAAGATTCTCAAAAGCCGCTTAAATCAATCAGTGTTGTCATGAGGCCAATAGACAAAGATGCAAGTTAAATGCAATATTGATGCATAATTAAGCAAAGGTGCGAAAGACATACCTAGCAATTTAACAAGATGCTTATGCCGAAGACGATTAATTATAGTAAGCTCAGCAAGAAAATCATCTTGACCCTTGATGTTATCCCTCAAAAACCACTTAACAGCAATTTCCAAATTTTCACTGGTCAAGAATCCTTTGTACACAACACCGTAACCCCCTTGTCCAAGCTTGTGTTTCTCATCAAAACTATTGGTAGCCTTCTTCAATTCTTTAAACTCATACTCCTTCGGACTTCCAGGCAGGCTCTTGAGCGCTCCAAGAATGTTTGATTTCGATCGTTCGACTCGCCTTTTATGGAAATAGTATCCCAACCAAGCTGCCCCCACCAGCAGCAGCACCAGCCCTGGTACTCCCGCCCCAAGAACAATCCTCAGCCATTGGTTTTCTTCATGATAGTACTCAATTGTTAAATTCCAACGCAGTACACAGTTGAGCTCAGCAGTGTTCCCAGTAGAAGCAGAGAACCCGAAATAGGAATCCTGATTCAGAACGCCCCTCAAGTCAAGATGCGATCTTATTATAGGTGAGCTCGGGTGAGGAGGGGTCGACCCATTTTGTTTTTCTTGTTCTGCAATGTAGACTTCAATGATCTTCTTGACCCCATCATATTCTACCCATACGTTATGGAAGCTTGCGTTAGGAGCAGGCGGAACAAGAGTTATGCCATGGGGCGTCAAGGATGCAGATATATTAGATCGGACACCATTAATATCGAGGCCTACATGATTGTTATCAGGATCAAAGTCTTGCTTGAATGTATCGAGCTCGACCGCAACTATTTTGTTGCTGGAGTTTCCATCAGTTGTAGCATTTGTCAAGCCAAGAAACTGGCCAAAACTGTTGGGTGGAGGCAAATCCAGGCCGGGAGCAATCAAGAATGTGAGGCCTTCACCTGACGAATTATTAGCCGGATACAGGTTGACAAGAAATGAGGAGTTGAAAGAGGCAACCCTGGTTTCATTGGATGGGATGTCATCACCATCATTCCACAGCTTAAAGGACTGTTTCAGGAGGATTCTTCCTGATTTATTTGCTTTGCTGAAGTCATCTGATAGGCTATCAGGGGTTACCTGAAGGGCTCCATTGCTGATCATTGCTGGCGCTTCAACCATGAAGTACTCACTGTCAGTCTGATTAAAGGTGTTCCCATACTGTTTACTAAAAGTTTTGAGTTTATCAGCTTCAGAAATGGCCAGCAGACAGCAAAGAAAGATGAATACTTTGCTGATTCTTGCTGTCAGAAACAATCCCATCTGACTAATGAGCTATCCAACCAGAGATGGGATGGAGGAGGAAGATGGCTGGAGGTGGCTATGGTTAGGAAAAATGAAGAAGGAATCAATAATGCGTGTTTGTGTGTGTTTGGGGCCGGGGGGGGGGGGGGGGTCTCCTTTTTTCTTTTTCCTATTTTTCTTGAAGAAGCAGCCGAGGATGGGCTAAAGGCTTCTCCTGGGGTGAATAGAATATAGAATTAGTTGAAGAGGCAGAGAGAGATGATGAGTAAAATATATATGGTCGGATTGAGAAGTTTGAATGAGCTTTGGGTTTGGTCGCACGCTCTATAGAGAAACTTATTAAGAGAGCGCATTGCTTGGAAACTGCGCTGTTGGCAGACTTTGATTTGATTAGTCGTTGTAGTATTGCTTGAAATCTTTTTTTTTTTTTTTTTTTCTCTTCCGGTGGGAATGGAATACGAGTCCAGGGAAGGTCTCCTCTCTCTCTTGGTTTCTCAAAAGAAGAAATCACATGCCAAGTTGCCACTGTACAGGTCATCCTAAATAAAATATTTCCTGACAATTTTTGTCTCTCTGACTTTGATTTTATTGTTGCTATTTTTCTTTTTTTTTAAAATTATTTTTGCTTGAGGATATACTAGAATTAAAGTCTTGCGTGCTCCTTCATCCGGGGAAAAAATAAATAAATTTTGTCTTGCATGCTCCTATCTGCTAATACTTTGTATTATATACTGTCAATTTCCATCTCTAGGAGCTAGAAGTTGTTGAACATGTATCTCAATTGGAAATCATTCAATATAGGAGTGTTTACCAAAAACGCCATTCCTTGCCCCAAAAACGAAGAAATGCCATCCTACATTATTGATTTGGTCTCAACAAAGACGGGACTTGGGAGCCTTGTTGCTTGTTTGAATAGGATGTTATTTGAATTTTTTTTTGAAATAATATTTTTTTATGGTGTAATTTACGTGAGATAAAATATGATTCGAAAATTTTTAAAAAAAATATATTTATTTTCAATCAAATGTTTTGGCAGATGATGATAGTATCCAAACAGTCACATGATTGCAAGGTGGTTGCAAGAGTTAATGCGTCTCATTTTGTAGTTTACACGAATCAAGCATTCAAGTACTTAAACTAATCTAATAGTGCATCCAAATATCTAATATCAATTTGTTTGTAGGATTTACATATAGACCTCTATTCTATACACATGCTTTGGTTCTCTATCTGTGTTAAGGAACAAATATATCTTATATATATATATTTTTTTTCCATGTTTATGTGCAGCACGTGTCGTATATCTGAATAAATTCTGAATTTTCCGTCTACTTAATAATAATTTGTATGGGAAAGCCATTTTTCTTCAAAAAATTTTACATTTTTTATGAACATATTTTTTAATTATATATCTGACATACATCAAATATTTACAATACATTTTTTAAAAAAAATTTCAGAAAGTAACAACGCGAACGGACCCTAAATTTCCGGAGTAACCTCAAATAGCTTCTTTTTTTTTTTGACCGGAGTAACCTCAAATAACTTGGTCAATGTTGACTAATCAATATGTATATCATTATACGTGCTTTCGTGCCTAATTCCTGAGTTTAGAAGAGAACTGTTATAAAGTTCAAAGAATTTCGATATCCCGCGCCGCGTAGGCCCAATCAACTTATTGTGTCTGCATATATACCTCAACTTGCCATTACAGGTTTTTTTTTAGAGTTAAAGAACAAAAAGTAAAACATCTTCGTAGACTTGTTCTTTTTTAAATTTAGATTTCATAACGGGGAACTAAATGAATTGGCGGTATAATACATTTGCGAACCCCCTGCAGCTTGTGGTCAACCATGATAAAAAGTCTTTGCAGAGTATTGACAATGAAAATATTTTGGTGATGACTGATGATACGAGAGTATTGTATTCGCATCGCATGAAATTAATTAATTAACTAACATATCCGGAGGGCTTAATTAGTCTGGTAATTAATTGGGATAAAAGTCAACGTAAAACATTATTAGAAATTAATTAAAGTCTCGTCACTCTATAACACCTAGCTTCTGATGTATGGTAAAAACTTTATGTGGCTAATAATTGATCAACTTGAAATTTCTACCGCGTATCTCTTGCCATGAAATTTTTTCCTTGTTTAAGAAGAAACACGCGCACGTAATTTTTACGTTTTTTGTCGACACATTTTTCAGTTATCTGTTTATGTCAAATACTACATCAGAAATCTTTACAATTTATTTTTTCAAAAAATAGCAATCCAAACGTGGGACGTTTGTTGAAGATTCGAAGGAGAAATCACTTTTCTTGTGGAGTGGTTAGGGCTTCAATAATTCTCCATTTGATAATGAAAGTCCTTCTTATAAAGTCCGATCCATTGCACGAACATCATTGTGCCAGCGAGCGTTCACACGTATTTTTTTTATAAAAAAAAATTCTTTAGTGGATGAGACATAATATAATCTCAATCAGTACTAAAGATCCTTGATGTGCATGAATGATTAATCATGTACTAGCTTATAGTTTGTTTAGATATAGGGAGTGCATGAGCCTTATATTGTGAGAGAACAAGGCAAATGAGCAAAATCATTTATTGTACAGGAATAAAAAGGAAAAAGAAATTATTATTGGGCTTTTAATAAATTAATTCTCTCTATATATATATATATATATAGAAAAGCGTGGAAATGCATGGCATGCTGTCATATCATTCTGTTAATGGATGAAGATATACGTAAACCCTTTGCATTGCTTCAGGGAGGAAAGTGGTGTGGGACCGACGTCAAAGCCCACTTGTAAAGCACAAAATTATGCATGTTCTCTCCAACAAAAAGGGCACCCATGCGTGCGATGGCAAGAAATGTTTTTCTACATTAATTAGTAAGAGGTTTGGGTTGTTTCTTCATGTTTTTAAGAAATTAATTTCAAACACATATTTTAACTATTCTTCTATGTCACATTTACATTTGTAGAAATGAGTGCAGTAATAATTTTCTAAACACGCTAAAAAAAAAAAAAATCTAAGCTAAGCGAAGCTAGTGTGTTTGGATAGAGAGTATTATTTGAAATAATTGCTGTAATATTTTTTTGTATGATTATGATGTATGTAAAATAAAATATTAATAAAAAAATATTAAAAGATAAATTGAGAAATGTGTTTATGATACAAACGAAATATTATTATTATTTAACAAAATTTAGCTATCCATATTGTAGTTTGGAAGTTGATATGGTAATACGACTGGGTAATGGCTGTTTTAGGTGGACGTGACTTTGAATAAAACGCAGTTTTCAATCTATAATTTTCATGCATTTCGTACTTATCCATATAAGCTTCTCCCTGGTTGGAAAAGGAAAAATAAATAAATATGCATCCCATATTGTTTGCGGGAGACAGGACGAACGTTCCTGGTGGCCCGCAGCATCCCCACATGAACTTTTACACTTTTTTTTTTATATCTGTAATAAAATGTTGTTTGGATGAATTGGGCCCGGTGGTCACCAATGCAAGACAGGACATGATTTCGAGATCATATGTCATCTATAGATATTTTTATAAATTGTCTGCTAACATAATTCTAACATTTTAACGACAAGATTTAAACACATAATTTTTTGTGAGAAAAAATAACTCGTGTTTGTCAACTGAGCCAATTTATGTTTTTCTTTTTTTCCACTAGCGACAACTTCTAGCCTAGCATAGTCTACTCCTACTCCTAAGGGGGGGACTTATTTTTTTAAGGGAAGCGACTCTAGGGAGTGGGCCAATTGAGTCAGGGGAACCTGGCGGGGATTTAACCATCATCTGACCAGACGGGTGCACCACCACTCACCCGCATGGATTTAGAACACTCCTCATATTGAGTCACATTGATGGGAGGCAAGGTTTGAACCCTTGACCTTCCACCCCACTATATACAGTGGTAGCCAATTTATGTTGACACATCAATTTTTACAACGATACTTACTTAGGAAAGAAATCAGATTAAAGCTCCAGAATGAAGATTTGTCACAGTGGGGGGTACATGATACTACACCACCATTAACAAAAAAGGAAAAGTGGAACTGCAGAAGATGCTAGGACAAAACGTGCATCACATGTTCCAGCTTGCAGGAATCAAGAAATACAAGCTGGGTTGTATGATTGGTATATATACATACGTATATTGGACTGAGGAGAAGTCCGAATAATTTTCTGGTTTTTCATTAAGCTGATTTTTACGATAATTCTCATCCCAGGTATGAATAATTGGAACCGTTCAGGTATGAATTATTGGAACTTGGAAGTCAGCAGTCTCTTATAATTGCGGAACGATACACACACATATCTACATATATATATATATATATATATATATATATATATATATATAAAGAAAGAGGAAGAAAGAATGAGAAGCTGTTAAAGTGTCATACGTCGCATGTATTCGGGAAATTTCCCACCCTATTACCAAAGTCAAATACAGAGGACAGCTGAAGTTCATCTCGACAACGATTAAGGTTAATCCAACCATTCCACTTACAAATCTACCCTAAATTGTTCTCCTAATCAAAAGCTAGGCATCTGAAGAAATCCTTGTCCTCTTGCCAATAAGCCTATCTACCATTCGTTAAGATGCAGTTTAGTCCTCAAATAGAGCACATGGCTCGGACGACTTTTTAAGTTAGTCGCCCTTACTAAACTGCAAAGCATGGGGTGGATTAATTGATAGATTCCTTTGTTGATCTAAAGATTATTGTGGTTCCCCAAACAATTCATTCAGGTAAGGAGGAGAAAGCAGCACTCCATCATTCTGACTTGATAAAATTACACAGTGGTTCCCCAACTATTTAAAATTTTAATTACTCTCTGCCACTAATTACATGAGTGGTCTAGAGGAACTTACGGGCGAAGAGCCCTGACAAATGGCGATTCAGACGAGTTTTGTCGTATACAAACTTTCAAAAGATAACGGAGACCAAAAAAAAAAAAAAAAATCTAATAATGAGATTGGAGCAAAGGAAGAATTTTGGGTCCTTTCCATGACACAAAACTAATAATGACTAAGTAAATGATGGGGACGGTTGTCACCGTTAGCTGTTTTAGATAAGCCTCCAAATTACCAGCATGACAAAAATTCGAAATATAAAGACATGGGAAATGTGAGGACACTTTTTTCTCCCACGCTTTTGCTCGGCCAAATTTCATTGGCCTGCGGAGTCCCTCTTCCGAAACATGAACGGCTCATCAGTTAACTTTAAAGAGTCTGTTTGGATTGTAAGTTATTTGAGATTATTTGGGATATTTTTATTGTAACACTTTTTGTGATATGATGTATGTGAGATAAAAAGATATTGGAAAGATAAAAAGATGTATTGAAAATTGTAAAGATGATGTAAGCAAATAAAATTGGAGAAATATGAAGCAATCCAAACAAACCTTCAGACACATCAACAATACATTCATGATTTAATGTCAGAGGCAGCCTCTAAATTCAAACTATCTGCAGTTTCTACTCTCTATAAATGAAAGGGATTGCATTCATTTTTTCAAATGTACTTGTAATCATGAAAATTTGGTAACACATAAAATCCATAAATTTTGACTCGACCCAGATCGTTCATTTCTTTGTTGACTGAGGATGTTCCATAATCGACCAAAAGATGTAGGCCAAATTCGAGAAGAAGAAGAGTTGTTATCATCGAGTGCTTATCGCAAGCAAAAGCAGGCCGGCGTTGGTCATACCTAACCGGAATCACCTGGTTATGGCAGTTTCTTGAAGCTAAGAGCTGGTTTTGAGGGTCATTTCTTGGCCAAAAAAAAAAAAAAAGGAAATATATATTTCTGTAATACATATCCAGATCAACTTTTTTCTTCCCCCAAAAATTTTTCTAAAAAAAAAATTGATTTCAAATTTTTTTTATTCACTCTTGACTTATATTTAAGGCCCTTTTAGTTTAAAAAGTATGATTCTACTAAGGCTAGGATTGATGATTGACGTGTATTTGAGTACAGATTACTCTCCCCAAAAGTTGGTTTTAAATTTCCCACCAAATTGTCAATGATGAATTTTCTTTTTCTTTTTTTTCCCCTATAAACAGAATTACGAAAAAAGGATCCATATCTTCATCATGTGCGTTACAAGATGATGGTCAAATTTTTTTTTATTTTCGATAAAACATAATCAGAAAATGGCACCTCAGACCTCTTGATTTATTCATTTTTTATTACCGATGTTACTCGGTCGGCTTTACTTTTCACTTAAAGGTGGAAAAGCCAACAAAGATGAGATCATTTGCTTTTTGTCTACGATTCTAGCGGCAAGTGGCAACTGAAAAAAGGTCATCTGCAATCAATAAAAGTAAGGGAAAAGACAATTCTCTTCTTCCAAGTCGTTTCCTGCATTTAATCAGTATAACATTATTATTATTATTAACATTTGTGGTCAACGTTTTCCAGCTTCGCTTCCATGGTTCTAGAAGGATTTAACGAAAGTTCCTTCGAAATGAATACCATCGGTATGCCGGGGCTGGCTGATTCGATGAGGGGGAAGAGAGTGGGTTGGGAGTTTATGCTTGACATCATCATGGCTGTTAGAGGAAACAACATAGGAGTATGCTTTGTGAGTGTTTAATTATAACTAGTTAACAAAACCGTTTGGATTGCATTTTCTTCAACTCTTTCTACAGAGTTTCTGTAGAAATAATGGTAGTATTTTGTTTAAAATATAATGCGTATAAAGTAAAAAGCTAATTGAAAAATGCGTCGAGAGTAAAGTATTTCCTAAAAACTATACTCTCCACATTTTTCCACAAACATTTGCAATTCCAAACAAGGCATGGCAAAAAAAAAAAAAGGACTTGCATCTTTGTCTTGCTAAAAGGGGCTAGTTTGGTCCGTTGCATTCACCACTTGACTCATTCAATGTACCGGCCGAAAGGCCATCCTTTTTACAGGCGTTCTCTTCACATGATTATGGACCAATAATTTCCAATAAAACATTCACCAACCTTTTTATATATTAGGTAAAACGAATACCCCATCATTTAACCAATTGAAGAGCAACACAAAAAGGTTGTCCATCTGAATTTCCTTTCCACAAATGGAGTGAAATTATTTCTTGATTATGGGCCCATGCCCTAGAAACCAACCGACTTTTTTCACCCAAACCCAAAGTCGAAGAGTTATGGTCACTCTTTTTAATCCCGTGCGGTACGTTTATAATCATTTTGAGCATTTTGATTAATCTTCATTAGTCAGTCATCCAGGCCCGTGGACCAGCTAGCCAGGGGCTGGAGATGGGCCTTCTGGACGCACCACGTCATAAGCCGGATGCCTGGTCCCTTGGAAGAAGGTAAGGAACCCACAATGCCAACAGGAATGACGCCGGAGCCCTGTATCGGAACAACCTGGACAGGGGGGCCCCATCCATAGTCAACTTCGTTAAAACCAAGCCGGCCCCACTCCGAAAGGAACAATGTTGTATAGAGAGGAGGGGGTAAAAAGGGGTCCACATCCTGGACCCCACCGTTCATCCACTTGGCAAATTCGCTTGCTAGACCGGCCTTGGCCTCTTGAATATTTTTCACCACACGCACCATGGATGCCCGTTTGAGCATTCCGCACGAGGCTGTAACGGTAACTGGGAAAAAACAGTTACCGTAGAAGCCTCGGGGAAGGGGTTGGCTCAAGTGGTGACGACAATTTGCAAAAAAGACGAGCTTCAATTCGTCATTCTCCTTCAAGCTGTCGCTAATGGCGCGCGTTCGATGCCTCCAAAAATTGGCTGCTACTATGTCGAAGGCGGAGCATTTTTGGCCGTCTGTTTGATTTTGGAATTTTTGTTTTTGCCTGTTGACTTCATCCGAGGGCATGTCCAAGGTAACATGTTCCAATTGGTATGGAGGAATAGGTGGGGGAAGGGGTGGCAGGATGCTGCGGAATGATCTGAGATGAGTTTCAAGTGATGGAGATTGGATCAAATCCCTGTTCCATGATGGTGCGATGCTGGGCTTCTCAGCTCCTCTGGCCATCTCACCGACTGCTTTCACGAATTGTGCAGCTCCCAGCCCATCACAAATTGCGTGGCAGAATGTCAGGCCCATCACGAACCCGTTGCATGAAAATTGTGTTATCTGGAAATCGTAGCAGTAAAAAAAAAATAATAATAAAATCCAAAAAGTATTTCAGTAGAAAAAAGAAAATATTTTCAAATTGGTTCCTCAATCATATTTCTCTACTTAATTGAAAGCTTTTTTAAACTTTTAAAATCATTGACATGACACCTTAATGTGTAGAGTAAGATTTCAGGTAAAAAAAAAATTTCTTTTCTTTTTTTTTGAGGTTTTACAAATGGGCTGGGTGAAAGGGGAAGGATTCCAACTTAAAAGTCGAATTGAGAATCTCATGCTCGGTTGGTTGATTTTCCCGCTACTACTTGAGCTGGATTTGAAGCAATTCGCCAAAATGATAACTGAATCGTCAAGAATTTACAACAAAGCGTGAATATGACGACGTAAATTGACGAATTTAGTCAAAATTCCGAAGTGACTTAACCTGATGAATTTCATTTGGATCCCTAATTAATCTCTTGATTAAACTTCATTTGCAATTAAATTACCTGCACTAGGACGAGTGGATGTAGACCATCAGCTGGAGGAGGAGGAGGTGGTAGAAGTCGATCAATTGTATCAATGGAAATGGACATCACATGTTCAAAATAATCCAATTCTGCAAGGCTACAATCAGCATTAGCCTCCACCAACCAAATCCCTTCTCCAGAACACTCAATCTGAAGCCTTGGGTGGTCGGTCGAACCTAATTTCAGCCTTCCAGCCAAAGGATAATAAGGGACCAATGCCTTGGCAAAAGCCTGTCGAATGACTTGAGCTGGACTGGCTGCTGCTGCTGTAGCTGCACTTCCATGGCTGAATACATGCAGGGTTCGAGCATTACAACGTAGGACTGGCTGTCTATCAATAACTGAGAGATCAAGAACTTCAGCAGATGGCGTTGGCTGTGAAGGCGGAACCAGCCCATGACCTGATCTTGTCACATTAAAATCCATATATACAGGGCAAAATTTAGTATCTTTATTTTCTTATATTATCACCACCCCAACGGATACAGGTTTTTATACAGGGAACTCAACACCATATATATATAGGAGGAAGGTTGCAGGGATTTTGAAAGGATCGTGGCATTGAATTTGTTGCCCTGCGTGGCTTAGAAGTATGTATTCGGTTGGTAGGTACTGAGGTGAAAATACTTTTATAAAACTTTGGCGCGTATTACATCTTTGTCATGTGGTCGATGTATTGTAGACTATTAAAAAATCATTTTTCGATGATTGCTTTCACTCTTTCCTTGACTGGTAGTATTTACTTTAAGCCTTAACTATTAAAAAGTTTTCCCTTTAAGATACATATGATGGTGTTGTTAATTTCTTTGTTAGAAGAATCCCCCCCTCCCCCTCTTTTTTTTTTTTAAGTTCACCTACAAAAAAAAAAAAAAAAAGTGACTGGAATTCACAACATGAAAGTCTAAAATACTTGAATATATTAGTAATAATTCAAAAACAAAATTCAAAAACATGAAAGTTTAATTCGAATAATAAGACAAGATATAGCGCGCTTTGAGATACAAAGAGGTAATATTTCAAAATTTATTTAAAGTTTTTGCAAGAAATGAAAGTATTATTTTCTTTACTGTAATATGTATTGAGTTAATTTAAGGAGTTCTGTAAATCGTTTACATTTTCTGAATTTTCTAATTTTTTTGTTCAGATCGAAGGCTTGAAAACTAGAAGAATAAAAAAATATTAAAAATTATATATAAACTTGTTTTTGATACTTTCAAGTTGTTACAAAATATTATTTTTCTTATTATAAAACATTTCAAGTTGTTTTTATATGTGTTGTGAATTATTTATAATTGTAAATATTTCTTGTCCAAACCAATGACATAAAAAGCTATTAAAGGGCCTTTTGACTTCATTATCAACTCTCAAATTTCAATTAAAGAACCGTATCAACTAAGTTTATAAAAATTTAAAAATAAAATTAATGTGTTATGACAATCCAGATTCCCACAAGGAAAAAGTAAATTCAGAAGGGACTTTATATCCTCTCATTTTTCAAAGTTCTTGCCCAAGGATTCTGAAATTATCCCTTTTATATTTTTCGCGGTATACATCTTCAAAAAGGTTGAAACCCGGTTGGGAATATCTGGTCAAAGCAACAAAAGACCGTGCTTAACTTTGACCTTCCGTGGCCATCTCCTCCCTCGTCCTCGAGTCGGTCTGTCATCCTCCTCTCCTCTCCAAATTTCACCACCGCCACCCTTGCCTATGATATGAAAGCCTTTTGGTCTTCTTCGCCCTTTTATTTTTCCTTGTTCTTCTCTTGAATCTCTGCCACCCACTTGCTGATTACTGAAGAGTCTTCAAAAAAGAGAAGTTTGGGTTGAAGATTGATTTGTTATTTCTGTCTTTCTGCGCAATTTCTCATAAATTGGATACGGGTAAGTTTTTCTTTTTCTTTTTTTTTTTTTAATATTTGTTTATACCATAAAAGTCTCTGAAAATCATGGTGAAAGTCTCCGTAAGGCTGCTACCTGGTCTCAAATTAGACACTTTGACATCTAATTCTTGCAAATTTAGGAATTGGGGGTCTGTCTTTGTGTGATTTTTAACTCCTAAGTATCTTCTTCTAGATAAAAATTCAATCTTTTGCTTAAATTTTAGTGGAAAAGAGAAATTGCTGAACGTGTTGAGTTTTACTTCGTGGGTATCCTTTGAAGTATAATGGTCGTACTTAGAGATCCATTATCATTGTCAATATGTTTGATGTGCCGGAACTCGGAACCTAAATTTGACTCCTTTTAGTTGTTGAACAAAACTTGGCAAATTGAGTACCAGTCTTTGACAAATACTGATGACAGGAAAAACCTGTCACGTAGCCTGCTAAGAAACGCAAGCAGTTGATTTAGGTTTTGCGGTGAAACTGATCAAGTCGGTTCAATCAAGGAAAACTCTAATTGAGGTCTATGGTATGGACCATATGATCCAAGTTTTTCCAGCTGATTTAAAAGCAGGCAGTCATTTTTCATGTGTATTATCAAATCCACAGTATATTTCTCATGGTTTTGTTTGTTGAACAGATGATGCAAGTGTTTGTTTACCATTGCATAGAAAAGGTATTTACATGTGAGTGATGATGATACTGCCCTTCCCATAGCTTTGTTTATTGAAAATTTTGAGCCCTATGCTGCTGTATGATCAGGAAAGTAGTATATATTTACTCTATACGCTAGTTTTTATGCATCTTATTTTGCTTTGCCTACCAGATACGTGTGTGGTTTTTAAGATGGTCAAGGACAGGTGTTTCTGGACGCGTGAAATTATTTGATCTCTAAGTGAGTCAGCCATAAGAAGTGTTTGTAGAAGCTCGATATTATATCCTTGTGCGCTGTAGGAATGCCATTTATACTTCTTTAATTATAGAACTATTGAGCCCATAGAGTTTTGTTCTGATACTTATGTCAAGCATTGCCTTGGTTCTTGTATGCTAGGTTCATTGACTATGATTACTGCGATTTGAATAATCTTTGCCAGTTCCTAGGTGGTTTTATGCATTAAGCTGTGAGAGCTATATTTCTTTTCTTGTGATGCTCTTGGGCTTTTTGGTGATTGTACGTTATCAAAATGATATTTATAAAGCGATTTTTAAGGAGTTATAATTGGCCATAGTCTGTGAAGCTTAAATCAGTTTGGTTTTCTTATGCTCTGAAGATTTGTGAGGCATAGTCGATACTTTTTTATTTCTGCACTAATGCTTTTCCTTTCATATGAATAGTGCTATACGACTGGGTAACAAGAAATGCAAGATCAAAGGAGACTTTCATCTGATGAAACTTTAGTTCCCAAGTCACGGAAAAAGAAATCCTCAATGCAGAAGGCTTCCATGCTTCCCTTGCAACGGGAAAATGTTAAGAAAATACAAGACTTGCGTGCTCTTCCATTTCAGACGGTGCAGAAGCCATCTAAGAGAGGCTTGGTAAATGCAGCTTCTGCAGTTTCACAACCACCTGACAAATCAACCTCAGACTCATCTCCATCATCTGGAAATGATTATCGGGCTTTGAGACGCAAGTATTTGCTTCTAGAGGAGGACAGCTTCGGGCTAGGAAGGGACTTAAAAGTTGTTGAAGATGACATTAAGGCCCTTGAAGAAGAGAAATTATCACTATTAGATGAGCTTGTTGTGTTAGAAGGCCTGATCGATCCTCTAGAAGTTTCCAAGGCCAGTGAATAACTCGATTTTCCTGTTCTCTGGAGGTGGTCCAGTCTAGAGTACTTGATTTGTAGATATGATACAATTTATAGAAACAAGTTCAGTCCCACCTCGATTATTAATCCTAATGTATGCTTCTGAAACATATACTTGTGATGCTCGCAAGCGGCTGGTTCTTGGTGGAATTTTTGACACTGATCGGGGTTGGATTTTTTAAGTATTGTAAACTTATTGTTTTCTTCTTTTTATTTTTTACATTTGGTCACAGTTGGAGATTATACCTCTGCATCCGTTTTTCTTCTAGCAATTGGAGATTACATATGCCTTCTGTGTTAGACAAATTTGTGAGCTTTAAACTAAAATGACTTTTCTACGCCCCTTTATCATACAGCACATTTTCTTATTGTGAAAAGGTGAGGCGTCAGGCTCAAATTTGGTTCCTGAATATTGATGAATTAATCAGCTGATTCCATGAAAGTAACGCGAGACTAAAACCCTCTGACGGACCATCTTGGAGACTTGGGAGTCTATACACACAAAAGTGAAGGGGAATTTTGAGGGAGGTTTCTATCCACAGTTTTCGAGCGAAACATCATAAAAATTCTTGTGTGGGGATCAATCATTTGATGCTTTAAAACAGTGGTTAGGACAAATTGTCAACGCAGTAGACGAAATGGAGAAGATAGACAATAGACAATGAATAAGTTCGAAATTATGCATATTTGCGGTAGACTGCAACTGATCACATTTTTGCTATCTTCAAAAGAATGTGTGCATTCAATAATGCAGGAAACTCTTCCTGTCTTTATCTTATGAATGTACATTTGCTTTTACTTGCCTATATCTGCTGTAATTTCAGAAGCCACGAGCTGTCTCTCTTCTAAAGCCAGGCCTAAAATACCAGTCCCATCTTGGAATGCATTGCTCGGATGACAAGCGGGGATGTTATCCATGATCTTCTGTTCCTCCACGACAGAGATCCAAAAACATAACCCGTTGGTGGAGCAGCTACCTTAAAATTCACAGTGAAGTTAATCTTTTGCCCGTAGCTATCAAAGACTATTCGTCGAGGTACAACGGTAACATTGACTCCTTTGGGAGCAAATACAACAGCTTTGTAGATACTTCTTTGCCTTCCCACATTCGTCAAAGTTCTGATCACAGAGAAGTTCTGTTTAAGATTAGGGACTACAATAGATGGATAATTAAGGTCAGATGCTGTTGCAAATGATTGAGCGCAGGTGCTGTTGTCTCTTGTGATCAGGTGAAGCGATCTCTCATCATAACCAATTGAACAGAGAAAGGCTTTATAATCTGTAGGCTTCGCATCATAAACTAGACCTGGATCAAGTACCTTAGAGGGGTTTATAAAGCCAGAGCCATAATCAAATGCATTTCCTATTCTCCCCTCAGGGTCTGCTGTGATTGGCTTGTGATGCTTATCCAAAACTGTAGCTGCATTTATGTTGAAAAGTCAGATTCATTGAAGAAATGGTTTTAACTTGCAAATTTATATGATCTAGATAAACGCATATTCACTGATATGAACGTTATATTTCCTGGAGTATAAAAATTGCTTACATTCTCTCCTAGCTTGGCATCAACATATGCAAATTTCACTACTTTGTTAAACAAAAAGTAACTAATAAAACAAAAAATCAGGAGCCATATAGAAGAGCTATATAGTGCATGAGTTTCCCCGTGCAGGACATGTGAGCTTACCTGTTGTCATAATTGCAGATTTGATAGCAGATGGTGACCATGAAGGATGCACTGCTTTTATAAGAGCCACAATCCCAGTTAGGTGTGGGCAGGCCATTGAAGTTCCAGATAGTATATTAAACTTCAATTTTGCAGTTGCTGGAGACCAGGCAGCCAGAATGTTTAACCCAGGAGCTGCAACATCAGGCTACAAAGGCAAACAAGTTATAAACCAAGCATGAGTGGGCAAAAGGGAAAAAAATCCTGCCCTCCCCTCTACTAGTCACCAGGAGGTTAATAAAAAAACCCAAGATGAAACAGAGGCTTGGTGTGAATGATAGAATTTTCAGCTTCAAGATGTTCACAAATTCGAAACCAGAAAGTGATGTTGATGAGAAAACACAATGAATTTTCTAGAAGTTCCTGTGTCTAAGGATTGTGCCTCTTCTTATAGATGAGTTACCTTCAAAATTTCAGGGGTAAGAACATTGGGGCCTTTTGAAGAAAATGCTGTTATTCGAGGAGCAGGTTGAGATCCCAGTACAGTCTGAGCAGATAGAATTCTTGACAAAGGCTTTCTGCAACATGAAACAATAAATCATATGAAGAGCTTACCCAAACCAAATACTTGACAGGACCTCTCTGAAAGAAGAAACTAACCGTGTATTATTGATATAAGACAGGATTTTCGAACCCAATTGCTTCCCAACAATTGCTGCAGGGATGACAAAGGGAACAGCAAGATCCTTGTCTGATTCATCTATTAAAATCATCCCGACTCCCCCAGCTTCTTTAACAACTACACTTTTTGCTAGCTTTGACTCAGTTGAACTTCCAGAATGTCGGCAAACCAGAACCTTCCCTCTCGCCTTTGTACTATTCAAAGAACTATCTAAACAGTAACTAGTGTGATGAACAAAAGAAAAGAAAATAAATTAGGGATTCCTGTCTCTGGATTAATATCTGCAATGTACACTTAGCGAAGTACCTTTTGCTTCACCTGGATTGATAAGGAGTGAAATATCCAGCATAAGCTTCAGAAGCAGGGATGATTCGTGCTGATGCATTCATCTCAAGTGGAGTCAGGCTTTCTCCCTATTCAATGAATAGTTTCTAGTAAGGCGGAGGAATAATTAAAGATCACCATTTCTTAGAGATCACAAGCCATTACCGTGACATGAGCTCTATTTCCCAAAATGATATCAGATCTAAAATCCCTATCGGTTGAACTAGCAGCAACAGTAATCAGCCATGGAGCAAGGTTTGTTGCTGATCCAGCACTTCCTTCATTTCCAGCTGAAGCAACCACCACTATTCCCCGGCTAACTGCATGGAACGACCCTATGGAAATGGCATCATTGAAGTAATCGCCCTGGGGAGCATCAGGTCCTAGAGATAGAGAAATGATATGAACTCCATCTCTAACTGCATCATCAAAAGCAGCCAAAAGATCAACATCATAGCAACCAGAGCTCCAGCAAGTCTTGTACACTGCAATCCTAGCCATTGGTGCACCCCCTCTGGCTGCTCCAGCTGCTAAGCCCTTATAATTCATGTTCTGCACATAACGACCAGCAGCAGTTGAAGCTGTGTGACTGCCATGGCCTGAGCTGTCCCTTGGGGACTTAAAAGACGTGGTGGTCTCTCCTGTATCTTCTTCAGCTTCATAGCCACTATAGTAATATCTTGCACCTATTACTTTCCTGCAGGATTACAAATTTGTCCAGGTCTCAATATCAAATGCACCATTAAAAGGAACTTGAATGGCTAGCTGGTTAAGCAAGACAACTATCAGAAACACCTATTGCATGTTGAAGCATTAAATGCTTCCCCTGATTGGCATTCTCCTTTCCATCCAACTGGCACTGGAGGCATGTCAGCGTCACTGAAACTTGGTGACTCAGGCCAAATTCCTGTTGCACAGAGCATCATCCTACCAGGTATGTAATTCAAAGTTTGTGCCATACTGAAGCAACGTAAGCAGGGTAAAACTGGTAGAACCTGTCATTCCCAACACCCACACCCAACTATAGCTGCCCAACTGTACAATTATATTGTATAGAAGAAATGGAAACCGTTGACAAACAATAATTTATGCTTACTAACAGTATCACCATTGCTGTGATCCAAAAAATGGAAAAGAAAAAAGTTCCATTTATTTAAAAAAAATTACATTTAGCATGAAAAGGAAATTGAAACCTTAAGTACTAGAAAACATTTCCATCAATTAAACATTTTCTTCTGAGCCAGGGGGATTGTACTCGATAAGAAATTAGGCAGCAACTGCTAAGTGTTACATCTTAGTCCTTAATGTTTCTCAACTAAGAAAAGTATAACTGAAAATATAAATAAACCGCTAGACTTTGCACCAGGAACAGGAACACCCAAGCGACAACCACTTTTCCTTGCCAAGCTATCAATGAAGGGACCGTTGTTGTCACATGTCTACCTACTTGATCAAAGTAGTTAACAAACGCTCAACAAAAGGCACAGAGAAATCACCTGTATCAATGAAACCAATAATAACATTCACTTGATTTTTGGTTGAATAACCAGGTATTTCCATAGTCTCTTCATTAATGAGGCCCATAAAATCCCATGAATGAGTAGTGTGCAGACTCCTCTTGGTATTGGGAAATACGGATACTACTCCGGGCATTTCTGTTTTAGTTTGACCAACACAACATAAATACAAAACAGCATTAATAATTTCTGTAGGAAATACTGATACAAAGTTCTGGCATTTTCTGTTTTGGCTTGACCAATAGTAATACAACATAAATACAAAATTGCATGATTAGCTTCTTGGCCCAGAATTGATTGAATAGTAATGGTCTTATCATTTCTCAAGCCTCAAAAAACCATATCTTTACTCCACATAAGATTAACAAAGATAAAAAATATATATATAATAGAAATTAGTTGTCATACTTGCAATTTCAGAAGCTTGTTCTTCCGTCAACTTGGCAGCAAAGCCTCGAAAACCATGTCTATAACTACGCACATGCGAGTCCATTGCTTGTTCCACACTGTATCAAGATGATGCGTTGATTCAAACGAGAAATCAAAGATCCAAAAATATGTCATGCTTACTGAAAAAGGAGAAAGACTAGACCTTCCTTTGTGGACAACAGTAAGCATTTGACGGTTTAGCCTCAAAATCTCGTCTGGCTCATCACTTCCTCTGCTGCCCATATAAACCACATACAACTGCAGAGGACCCAAAAAAACAAAAATCATACGAATTAGACAAATTATCACTTATGTCCAGATTTTGAATGGCTGTAGAAACGTGCTCCGCGAAGAAAAACAGGCCAGTTTACCTTGGAAGAAGCAGAGTGGCATAGCTGAACAAGAAAAACACAAAGAAAGATAGCATAAAGAGCACTCCTTTTACTGGTACAAAATGAACCCATATCTTATTTCCTTATCCCGGATAAAGCCCAGATAAGCAAAATGATTCTACTAAACCATAAAACACAAGGAGTTTAAGAAAAGAGATTGGGTTTTTACAGTGGAGGAAATAACTAAGTGACGAGGATGCTAACACCGTACTATGTTATCAGTAATTTATGGTCGAAGAGGGTGAGGGGGTGATGCAGGTTGCAGAGCTGCAGAATGGTTTGAAACAGAGGGGAGAGACGGAAAAGGGTGGGAGAATATTCACAAGTACTACTATGCTGTTAGAAAGCAAGAAAGAGTAGAAAGGTGGCCTTTTCCTGGCGACCCTCAAATATGAATGGCCTAAAGGCTAGTGGTGGAATGGGCGTACATGGGATGGAACAGATTGAAGCAACTATTAAGACGTGAGATTCTTATCTTTATGACCAATTTAAGTCTTGGGATTTTGTGAGTTTTTGTGGTAAACTGTTTTATTATTTTTTTTTCAAGAAAAAAGTGTCTTGAAAGTAGAAACGTGAAAGACTGGTGAGAGAGGGATGGGAATGAAGGGATTAAGGATCAAGATTCAAGGATGAAGGTGTGGAGTGAACGTCAGAGAATGACTTTGCTTTTAACTGAACCAACCACGATGCCCTCTCCACCGTATCCATAGCCAGCAAGCAAGCAGCCAGCGGAAATGGGCGCATTTTCACGGGGGACAGACAGTTAAAAGATATTCCTTGGAAATCAAATCAAACGCTACTCTTATCTCCGTACGATGCCACAGCAAACTGACAGCCGTTCTTTTTCAAGTCATTAATAACTGCTACGTACTATTATTATGACTGTATCACTGGAAATTCCTTTCCGTCATAACTTGATGGATTTGAGGAATGTGGCATGTTGTGTTTTCCCCCCTTTCCAATGTCTTTTGTTTCTCTTCTCCTCTTCTTCGTATTTAACCACCCTTCTTGTTGTTGGATTGCTCAATTTTGGAGTTTTCATGGAAAAATGCATGGTAGCGATATGATGTATATAAAGTAAAAGAATGATTAAAAAATATATTAAAAAAATGTAAAATTTTCTGAAAAAAAAAAGACATTTCCAAACAATTGCTTGCTCTCCCACGGTGGGTTTTATTTGGGCATGTTTGCATGGCATTTGAAGAAAAAGTACTAATACTTTGTGTTTGGATTACATTTCTTATGGAAAAATTATTGTAGCGATTTGATGTATGTGAGGGAAAAAAAGTATTAGAAAAATGTGATCACGAAAAATAACGTAATTTTCCGACGAAAAGTTGCAATCCAAACAAGGAATGACCATGAGAAGCTCCAATAACCCACATAATTAGGGATTTGTCCTTTGTCATAGAGTTAACATGATTGAATTATTGTGATCGTGTTTTGAGAGGGAGTGGTGCAATACCGACAACTCCTCACGAATCTCTCACTATTGGTTTGTCTCCAAATCTACCTTTGTGAAATCAATACAATATGTATTTTAGTTTCTAAAGTAAGAACTATTGTATTTGTTATTACTTTTTTTTTTTTCATATGCGTTCTATTTACACTCGTTAATATTGTTTTTTTTTTTTTTTATAAAGTGAGAAGTTAATTTGAAAAATTGCCTAAATGCAGCAGTACATTTAACTCAAAAATTAATCCCTCTGTTATTAGCATTAAAGTTTTGGTCCTCATTTTTTTTTTCCTTCCTCCTGTGAACTAAAGGTGAGGAGATATTGGTCTCAAGAGCTTTTTGTCTTCTCAGTTTCGGTAAAAAGGTCTAAAGTTGGTCATCCACCAATGCTCTCTCTTCCCTAAAACACCAAGATATCGAATGTGGACACATCTCATCCTTTTTGACCAATGCCGGAAGTTCTCTGCGTTCCCCAAAAACTAAAAGAGGGGTCATTCACCGTTCCATCTCAGTCCCTTTCTAGTTGCAGAGATGCTATCAGTTCATATATAGAGTCACTTTCAGATGTCGCATATGTCGTTTGTCTGGAAAGCCCAGGACGAGCTATTGGACCATACATAAATAATAATAGTAAATATCCTGGATCCCTTCGAAAACCTTCTTGACTTGTCAATGAACTGTCGTGTTAATGCAACTGTTGAATGTAAACCATCATGGATTTACTGGTTTGATTTCAACCCAGAGTGGTCTAACTTGGATCTGGCAGCTTGCAACAGCCAAATAAAACGTCCCAAACTTTTCTTTTCTTTTCTTTTTTTTCTTAGTAAGTTAAAAAAAAAAAAAAAAAGCCCTCGAGTTTTGATTTAGTTTTAGTTGCATATAGAATAAAAAATATAGAGGTTGAAATTAGCATCACTAACAATCTAAGCAAAAGAGTTGGAGTTTTTTTTTTTTTTTTTTTTAAACAGAAGAAATAATTTCATTCAATAAATCTGCACTAATGCAGAATTAACTTTATGGCCTAAAGAAACAATTCTACCCTAATTAACTTTATAAGCTTGACAGAATGATGACTCAGGTTGTTCATCACGAGCCTCAACAGCAGATATTGGCTGCATCAACACCATTGACTGGATCCTGCGGCCCTACAAGGTTTGCCCGAGTTATCAATTGAATTGTGGCAATGATGGCATTTATTATTAGTTAAATTAAGCTTTTAGTGGTTACATAGATTATGCACTAGCTACCATGAATTGAACGATTAGGCAACTCTTATCAAATAGATTTCACTCAATTACCATGCTGATTCTCTACCATTTCATGATTATGGTATCTGCCTATACATTTCATGTACCTCAACTATTCATCCATCGAGAAAAAGGACAGCCCAAAATTGAAGAGCGATGAAAATCATTATTGTCTTTCACTTTATATTCGAGATCTTTGTTCGTGTCGGTTACAGTATATAAGACCGTCAATTCTAATTTCGTCCAATACAAATATTTTTCGTTATGAGCACTCATAATAATGTATTAAACGTACGACGACTAATCTCAATTTAATTTTGATTATCAAATATTGCACATGGCGTATATACTCATTCATTCCTGCTTGTGTGCACACTTTAGCGGAGATGAAAATGACACATTTTTGGGGAAGATGAAATGATAATGGTGAGAAATGCTTTAACGCGAGCTATAATGACTCTTTGCATTAAGACTACAATGACATTGGCCGACAAAAAGTATTAGTAAATAAAAGACGAATATTCCCAACAAATTATCCATTTACTATTTGGGAAAAGAAAATCGTTGCTTTACAAAAAATCTGCTAAAGAACAGCGTGTACTCAGACCCCAGAACTTCCTTCATAAACTGAAACATGATTCGCTGCTAGTTGTCTTGGCTCATAATTCTTGTTTCTTCCATATCACGGACAAAAACCAGTCATTTTCGACCTCGTGAAACTCCATGAAAGATGATCTGGAAAAAGCCTAAAAGCCAGAGAAAAGCAGAAAACAACAGAATTCGAAGAAACGTACGTATAACAACCAGACTATGTGCATAACACAAAACAGAAAGAAATCATCTTATCAACAAGCTCGCGCATCCCCCAAAAATTCTTGGACTCCAGAAGCTTTACGCAATCTTACAACGAGATAGAGATGTACGAAGGGCCTTTTGCCACCCCACATTTCTTCTAAAGAACAAGAAACTCTGCAGACGATTGCTGGTGCTAATTTCGTTTGGTGAAAAGCAGCATGTTGCTGATCATTTTGTCATTCTTTTCAACCAACGGTAACTAGCTGCTATCTTTTATTCCTTTCACACTTTATTAACTTGCAAGGTCACTAAAGTGCGTTAGAAACTAAATAGATGCCACTGATTATAGTCTCGACAAAACAAAAATACTCCATCCATTCGTCCCACTTTGATAGTACTATTGATTTTCACACAAATTAACAAAAATTAGCTAATTTTGTCGTAATTAGTGAATTATAATTTGGAACAGACGAAGAAATAAAACAAGTCTATTGATGATACGAGTTTACCTGAAGGCCTAGCTAGAATTTCTAGTCTTTGCAGAGATTGTGCATGCTATGCAATGTTTAATTAATTTACATTTAAAATTGAAGCGTCAAAATTTGTTAAACCGTAGGTGACTTATTACAACTTGTAAAGCGTAACCAGTTCTTTAATAAACAACCTGCTGAACTTTTGGGGTAGGCTGACATGAAATTCACGGACAGGATATAAACGGCTATGAATTAATGGGAGACATGGTGGACGGCCACATTCCCCAGGAACTGCGTGCCTTTTTTTTTTTTCTAACTGACTGGTTTGCATGCGCTTGTCTTCACTCTTCGCTAACAGAAGTGGCCCATTACGGCATCTGGATTGCATAATTTTAATCGTGCAAAATAATTGATTAATCGGACAACATTTTGAAGGATCATAACGTACATATATTCCCTCAAATTCCCCCTTCAAACGCAAAAAGTTTTTATGAGAACGCCTTCCCAAATCTCAGGAAGAAAAGACCCTCAATACTGCAAGTTTGCAACTATGCATCAATATCTAAAATTTTCAAGATTTCGTCTACCCTAAGCCCGTATGAACAATTTTTAAGAGGTACGTACGATGCTAGAATAATGATCCCTTTTCTTCCTTTTTTCTTTTGGGAAGAAAAAGTTCAATTGAATTTCGATCACCACCGTAGATTAAAACATATTCCTGCAATTATAAGTTACTTATAAAAATTTTTATAGATCATCCATCAACACAATTTTCATATCAACGTTAAAATTCAAATATACGAGACCTTATAAAAAAAATGATCCGTTGTTGTCAATTGAGTTGGCCGTCAGAGTAACCATCATGAAAAGCAAAACAAGACTTGTAAGAAATGTATTGCAAGACAGAGTTGCCCCGAAAGCTGTGAACTTTGGTTGACTAAAGAACCCGTTAAGGGCCTGAAGGCAAAATCTTGAAGGGAAGAAACCAAAACGCCGCTGCTTTTATGGTTTTCAAGAAAGTTAGTTGACAATTCCATGCTTTTCGGCGCGAGAAAAGACTCTTGCAACAGGTCCGATACCGTTCTTTCATGGCCATGGCATTTTGGGGGGGTGGATGTTGTTGAGGGAAATGATGGTAAATAGAGAGATAACGGTTACAATTATTATGATGGTCACTAGAAAAAAAAAGCATAAACACACTCTGGAATGCTAATGATCCTACTATCATTATTAACACGAAGAAAATTGGTGTTAATTATGGAGCTTTGCCATCATGACACCACTTCGTTTTCAACGCACAAGCCTTACAAGGCATCCATGGTTAATTATCTATTATGCATATGTTTTTACGTATTAAGCGTAATGAAGAAGAGATGGAATTAAGAATCATCTGCATGTTAGTTTTAATTAAAATGGTTTGCTTACCCTTATTTTAGCTAACAAGATGTTGGACATTGGAATTCATCTCAATGCCTTTGAATTTGTGCTGCCGCTAGGCCTATGCAGTTCACATTCCCCTATCCCCCGCCGCCCTGTTGTCTATACATTCCCCTGCCTCGCCCTCACTCTGCCCTGAACCCACGGGGGGCGAAAAAACTTATAATTAATAAAAAAATGTAATTAATAATTTAATATAAACATATTTGTATAACTAATTAATAATTTGTATTATTATAAATATATAACTATCAGTACAAAAATATATTATGTATATGATTATAATATATATACATATAATGGGGATGGGCGGGCGTATATTCTCCCGTTCATTGTCCCGTTTTTTAGCCGCGGGGGGTGGGGGGTGGGGAGGAAGGTACCCTCCGTCCTACCCCATCCTCTACTCCATCGACTTCCCGTGGGGTTTATGCCTCCCAATCGTTATTTCCATATATTCACTGTTATATTTGAATGTATGATAAATAATTTTAATTTTAATTTTAATTTAAATATTAAATTTTACATATACTATGTATGTATCTAAATCTACCAATGGTTACATTGGAACGCAGGAAAAATTAATCATTTTACTTATTTTAGAAGCCTAATGAATTTTAGAGACGGTAGCATGAATAATGAATCGGATTAGTGCGCGTATTTACAAAGCCGCTGGGAAAATCACCGCTCGATGGTATTTTGGGATGGGCCAGTGTGTCATCACACGGGCTAGAGGCCTAAAGTACAACAGGCCCAACTATCGTAGGCACTAAAGCAAAATTGGGTCACTGGAAGAGCAATCCAAAGCCTTGCGGCATTTTGAATGTCTATTTAGATGTACAATTGCCATTTGTATTTTGCGTCACAAGCCCACTATGATATGAAACAAGGTGACCAATGGTTGTAGTCTACTGCATTTTTATTGTTTTTGGCAGGGTTCTTGCAACAAAATTGCTTTACTCCAGCTTCGGAGTTTTATATTAAAGAAATGGCAAATCTTCTACGCATTGTCAGTGTATACACTTGCGTGTAGGGATGCATTCGAGGTTAATTAAGATGAGTGATACCACATTTGAACTTGAACTCGACAATGCTACTCGAGTTCAATCAAATAAAGATTTTTAAACTCCAACTCGATTCAAGCAAGTAATAATCTAGTATATGAGATCAAGCTCGACTCAAGTAAGCTTGAGAATCCTTCATGCCGAATTCAAACTTGAACTTGATTTTCTACTGATAAATTTCACAACTTCGATAGTTAAAAGTGTAATTTTACATACATATTATTTTTAATTAAACAAACCTTAATTATTCGAATAAACACGTCAAACACTTGAGCCTCCTTCTCTATGTCACGTGCTCGACTTGAACTCACAAACGAGGTACTTGATCTTCACTTAAGTTTGATTTTGACCAAACACAAGTCGAACCATTATTTTAGTTATTCACAAATAGTTAGCGAGCAGCTTGAATTTCTAGCAACTTTATTTACGGGTCTAGATATATGCCATACATATGAATTATCCTCTTTTTTTTCCTTTAAAAATCGCCAAAGTACTTACCAAACCAAGCAAATGCCAAATGGAGCTATGACTGAGAAGAGCTGGAAAAAAATGTGTAATGTCAATTATTAGTTAGCTTTGCAGGTTAAGAAGAGAAAACGAAGTCGTGATTTTGAAAAATATCCAAAACAATAGAGCGAAAATAATTTTCCAAACGTGAAATAGAAATGGACAACATGGATTTTGTAGATAAACCTGAACCGTACCTTCTCAAAATTCTCCCCAATTTCCTCTTGAAAAAAAAATCCAAGAATCAAAAGATAAGAGAAAATCTTTTTTTCCCCTCTCTCTTTTATACTTCCACTCCATTCTTCTTGTTGCGACCCTGCGGCCTGCACTCTGAAAATTGTAGGATCACTAAGTCATAACCTTATTCTCCTGAAAATCTTGTAACTGATGGTAACGTCGGCTTCATCATCCCTCTGCAACTCGAATTCACTCATTCATTCACCAAAACCATGGCATCCCAATTCGTTTCCGCTTTCTCGCTCCCTCAGTTTACCACTATTCATCCTAAAAACTGGACCAAAGAAGAAAATTTCAGTTAACAATGCTCGTAGGCTGAGAGTTTCGGCCTTAACAGAAGGTTCTTCTAAGAATGATGGAGAAGATGATGACCCTTCAGTTCCTTCCTGGGCTAAGCCCGGCTCAGATGAGCCTCCTCCCTGGGCCCGTGATGAGCCGCAGCAAGATTCTTCTAGCTTTGAAGTTCCCTACTTTGTTTACTTGCTTGCCTCAGCTGTCACAGCCATTGCTGCGGTAAAGGCCCTTCATTTTTTTGAATTAAAATTCACATTTGTTTGTTATAGACTTTTTTCTTTCGTTTTCCCTGTGGAAGTCGATGCTGATATAATAGACCTTTTGAATTTTGCTTGGTTTTCTTTTGTTTTGCAGATTGGTTCTGTTTTTGAGTATGCGAATCAAAGGCCTGCATTTGGAGTTTTGAACTCAGATAATGTATTCTATGCTCCATTGCTTGGCTTTTTTGCTTTCACTGGCATCCCCTTTTCGGTGAGCCAATTTTCTTTTCCAACAACTGCTCTTGTCGTTAGTAATTTGATATATTTGTCAATAAACAATGCATTATCATTGTCAGGATTACGCTTTTCTACACTGACATTGCACAAACTTCATATAGAAAGCGTTCATATGCATGACACGAGAGTTAAATAAAGAAAAAGGAAAAAAATGAAAAAGATTTTGTGGTCTTATGGAAGTTCAGTTCCCATGTTAAAAGCTTACCACTTCTCTTGTATAGATAAAGTAGATGCACTCGCTGAACAATTCAATATTGCTGCTCTATAATACCCTTATTGTTAAAATTCACGGCTGTTATTCTTGTCTGTCTATAGTTTGTTTTTCCTCTTTCGGAGAAGGGGGAAGAGGAAAGGGGCGCTTTCTCAAGCTAGGAAGTAGAATGATTTGGATGGCTCTTGATCTCTATATCGCTTCTGAAGACTTCGCATTCATTACAATTTGACCTCATCAAATTGCTTGAATGTTGCTGTTGATTTAAGGCTCTTTTTCTGTCAGAATCTAGCATATCAAATACCTCGAAAAGCGTAATGTCACTTCCTGCAAATTGTTAAAGATACAAGTAAAACTGTTTTAACATCCTGGACCATCTTTAATGCTCTTGTATTGCGAGTGTATACTAGTGAAAGCTTTACTTAAACTGCTACTGCTAATTAACCAGATATTTTTTTTGGTTATAAAAGATGCATAACATTAAAGGAAACTAGACATTAGTTCAATAGAACTACAAATCCGGGGAAACTAACTCCCCTTGAATCTTCATTCATAAAAGATGCATAACATTAACCAGATGTATTTTATCCAGGCATTCCTTTGGTTCAAAGCAGTTCAAGTTGCTAACAAGGAGGCAGAAGAGCAGGACCGCAGGGATGGTTACTTATAGTATTCAGTTGTAGTTTCCAAATATAGGATGCCTTCCACTTAACTCTTGTTGGTTATATATGACTGGTTGTATTAAGGCCAAAATGCATTGGGTTTTATCTTGCATGTGCTGGTAAGATATATTTAGATGCTATGTTTTATATGCGTGTCACCCATGGTATAGTTAGCTGGCTGTCTCAAGCTGGAGCATGAAGTTATTTTCTTTTCCGTGTAAAAGACAGTGGTAAACATTTTAATACTGATCAACGATTTTAGCTACATGAGCCAGAGACAGCTGGGAAAATGACTTTGGGAGCATGTTAAACTTATTACGTGGCCATCATTTATGATTTGTCTGTTACAGGCTGGTTCTATTTGCTTGTCACAGAATGAAATCAGTTTTCTACTTGGAAGAGCCCGTAAACTAGCTGAAATGGTTTCATTGGTGAAGTTCCATTGGTTGGAAAGAATTCGTTTGTCATGGGAAAATATTCAATTGAATTCTATCTGTGACTCGTCATAATAGCACTGATTCTTGTTATTGCTGGTATTGTTATTGTCATAATTGTAATCTCATCGCCATTATTGTCAAGATTGTCTTACTTATCTGAGAGTTTGGTGTCATGAGGAATGAAGAAATCATCGGAGTGTTTCGATTGGCTTGTTATGAATCAAAATGGTACTGTTAAGTGTATATCATGAGCAACGAGATGTTTATGTCACGAACAATTCTACCATCGGCTTGGGGACATGATCTCGTTGGTGAGATAATTGCCCTATGGGACTGCAATTCTCCTAATATATATGCTTGTATTTTGTCTGAAAGTGGATCTCTATTCAAATTCAAGATCATTTCATGCCCAAGATTGTTGTTTAAAGTTTCGGGTAAGTTGTATATTTGAGGTATTTTATGTGTCAGAGTGATGCTGTTTTAGTGAGAATTGATTTGTGTTAGTATACATTTTCATTTCATTCTAGCTGCTGTAATTTTTGGAGAACTAGAATAAGAAAGTTAACAAAGTTGCACTCACGAAGCTTGTAGAAGTACAGCATGAGCTTCTTCAGAGCTGTCTTAGGCTTTGACGTTATAATTTGACATTTCAATTTTTGGAGCCTTCACTGGTGCCACCTAAGGGAATCTGTTTCTTGGACGACATTGGATAGGGTGGGTTACTTGTATATATTCTCAACATGCACATTGCTTCCACGTGATTAGAGTGTGGCTTGCAGACTTTAAGTAAAGAATTAGGAAGTGTGCTTTCCAGTCGAAAACCACGCTCCATTTCTGACCTTTGTCTACATAACATAGCTGCTTCTATGTCAATTGAACCTGGTTCTGGAAATAAGCTTTCTGTAACAGCTACACAAGAAAAAGTACTACAGGGAATGCAGAGAGCTCAATGGCTTAGAGCAGCCATTCTTGGTGCAAATGATGGTTTGCTTTCGACTGCATCCATGATGCTCGGAATAGGTGCAGCAAAAGACGATCAGGAGTCCATGATCATTTCGGGGATTGCAGGAGCTCTTGCAGGTGCCTGCAGCATGGCTGTCGGAGAGTTTGTTTCTGTCACAACCCAGAGGGACATCGAAAAATCAACAATCCACAAAACTTGTTCAGATGGTGAGTTGCGCGACCTGCAAGTTGGTGATAATATCAACATCCATTTTCTAACTCCTCATCCATCTGTGCCAGAACCAAACAGATCTCCATTTGTAAATCTGGCCAGCGAAAGTGAGTCATCACAAGGGAAATTGTCTCCATCTATGCAGAGTCTGCCCCATATTTTGGCTCCTTCAAGGCCTCCGATGATGAAAGTCGTGGTAACGGATGCAAGAGCAAGTTGATGGCAAAGAGGAGGCCCTGCCTAATCCATACAAGGCAGCAGCAGCATCAGCCTTGGCTTTTCTTTGCGGATCGGTGGTTCCCCTAGTGGCTGCTGTGGCGATATCTCAACACAGAACCAGGATTGTGATAATAATGGTGGTAACAACTATTGCTCTGGTGTTGTTTGGGGGACTTGGAGCCCTTCTTGGCGGTTCACCCATAAGATTATCTGCAATGAGAGTTCTAATAGGAGGATGGATATCTATGTCCATCACATTTGGCTTGATTAAGGCTTTTGATGGAGATCATAAAGCTCATAAATCATCATGATTCTGCATCTTAGCTATCAACTACAAAATAAGGAAATCTGAATTAGTACATACACTCTACACTGTTTCTCCAAAATAATTAAAGCCAAGTTCAAGCAATCATTAATTTTCACGAATTTGAACTGAAACACAGACGCTAGACTCTTGAAGAAAGCGTTCAAATTTATGTAATGTTGGCCAATTTACAAGAGGAAATTCTGCACATGCCCGAACAACTAGTGGATATGGCCTCTGTCTAAAACCTTCCTAGGAAAGAGATGTACTAAAACCTTCTTCTTCTTCTATTTAAAAGAAAGGTCATCTTGTTACCATTACATAGCTATCCTACCATATAATCCTTGTTGGGAGGTCAAAGAGAATCAAGGGCTTTATATGTTTGGATTCTCTGTAAGAACAAATTGGACAATCATTAACGAAATTCTTTGTCAAGTAGTGTGAGGGATCCGGTGAAGTGTCACCATTGTAGTAATCGTTTTTACCTATCTCTTAGGAACCATCTTAACTATGTTGGCGTGGAAATGGAAATGCATTGGTGGTGCCTGGTTATTGACTCTGCCTAAAGATACCTCCAATACGCTGATTCCAACCCTCCTGGGAAATGGCATAGCAAGCCCGAACCCTTCCATGGATGACTTTGGAATATCCCATCATTTTCAATAGGAAGAAAGTGAAAAGCCAAAATTGGTTACATAGTGAAGAAGATTCAGTTGGTTCAAACTCCATAGCATCGATCCTTTAATCAACTGCAAATTTCTTCTTCGCGACGTATGTTCCTTAATTGCTAATGGGAGAAAACTTTTCATCTTAGATTGTCTTCACAACACTAACCTAAATGACGTAGAATACGTTAAACCTCTTTAAACCGACACAGGCAGTTGAAAAAAAATTAATGCAAGTCAAGACTTGGTTGGTTGTCTTTGCATCCACAACCAACCATTGCTACCTTTTGAATGCAACTACACCTCACAAAAAACTGACGTTCATTGGGACGATTCCTTGGCTTGTTTGTTCAAATAACAAGAAATGAATTTAAAAGGGTTCTAGATTTCTTTTCCTTTGGCAGCATTTTCTCGTGTGCATCATCTATTTATGGTAGAAGAGTAGAAACGATATGCGTCCAGTAAGTTCACCTTGCCTAAATGAGGCAATATTGAACTCAGCATGCAGGCATTTGACTAACAAAGATGACCCCAATCTCGATACTTTGATCGAGAGAGAGAGAGAGAGAGAGAGAGAGAGAGAGGAAGAAACGAGTGGCATGGGAGAAGAGAAACGATAGAGATATGAGATCAGAGCCCATCATCAGATCAGATAAGAATAAGCAATAGCTGAAGTCTGCATAATGAAAGAAGGGAGAACGTGACAAGAGGGTGGTTGTCATTTACTACTACTACAACTACTTTGATTGACAAATAGTAGTATTAAAAATCGCAACTATTATATTACATCTTCCTTTCTTACAAGCTACCACTTCAGAAAACCGTGAGTTCATCTTTATAAAATGCAAAGATATATTTTCTACATCTCTCCATTTATAGAAAGACAGGAAGTAGTCAAGGTCATGGGTGCCTCCTAAGTCCTCACAACAAAGCCCTGGACAAGGCCTGAAATTTTGAACATCATGGACAAACAGGAAATGCAAGAACAAGTTTTACCCACCCAAGATTAGACCAATCCATATGAGATAAAAATATATCAATGTGACTGAAATTTGGAGCTTTGCTTGTGCTGAGCGTTACTCTGATAATCATCCTTCTCTTTGATCAAGGCAATAGAATCAGATCCATAGACAACGGACGGCTAATGTTTAGCAATGAGTTTCAGACAACTTCAAAAAGGCATCTCAACAGTCAACTAACTCCAAATAAATACAACTTTTATTACGGTTTGATGGACCATCGAACGTTGTTATCTTACTTTTAATAAAGACGATAAGTGCCACAAGACCTTGTGGTCGGTGGATCATCGCAATTATGACCGCGTGCTTTTTTCTTACATTTTCTTACCGAAAGTAAGAGTTACGCAAATTATGACCGCGTGCTTGGATAGCAAATTTTTTGAATAATTACTGCAGTATAGATTATGACTTGATATAATCAAAAAGTTTGATTACAAACGTGTTTAATGATGCAAGCAAATACTAACTCCAACTTTGTAAGCAACAAAACATAAAAAATAAAAATAAAAAAAAAACTTTGTAAGCAACAAAGAGAAAGAAATGAAAAATACTACAGGTGTAACTCTGATGCAAGCAAATACTCTAATATTATTGTAAGTAGAGGTGGCAAATCAACCCATTTAACTAGATTTACCCATACCCGCCCATGAATAGATGGGTATGGGTATCTTAAATTTTTGTATATGGGTATAAATGGGTTACCCAATAATACCCATTTAATAAATGGGTATTATTGAGTAACCCATCAAACCCATTTAAAATTCTCTTCCCCCCAAGTCTCTTCTTTTCCCCTACCCTTTTTTTTTTCAAATTTTTCATTTTGTCATGATGTTAACATTATTATTATTATTATTATTATTATTATTATTATTATTTGTTGGTTTTATCTTATTATTTTATTTTTTTCTTAGTTTGTTAACTTGCTCATTTTTTAGCATTACCAATTTATGATAAATTTTAGCCTATTTTCTTGTCTTTATAAAATGAAATTTTAAATTTATATATGAAAAAAATGTTAGGGGTTCAAAATTTTTGGATTAATTTTTATAGTACTTAATTCAAATTTTTATATTCGTATTATTCAATTATTAAATAATAGGTAATTTTGTGACATAGAGTATAAATGAAAAAATTGGTAAATAAGTTTATTGAACATTATAAGTAAATATTTAAAACTAATGATGGGTACAAAGAGTGGTATAAATTGATAACTTAGTTTGCAAAAAATGAATTTAAATGAGTTTGCAAAAAGTTAAAATAAATGAGTTATAAATGGGTAATTGGGTTACCCAATTCATTTTTTGACTTACCCATTTATACCCATCTAATTAAATGGGTATAAATGAGTTGACTCACTTATACCCATTACCCATTTTACCCAACCCAAACCCGCCCAAGTCACCCATTTTGACACCTCTAATTGTAAGCAAGGCATTGAAGAGTGAATTAGTTCAGCTAACGCTTCTAAAGCTGTTTTACCAGTGACTGTATGAACATTTTCAAAACGAAACCTCAAATTTTATTTTATTCATTTCTGTTTGGGACTTATGACGATGATTAATTAAAACGTGTTCAAGTACTAAAATGAGAAACCTGTGTACAAGAAGTACTAATAAAACCTGTGTACGTACTATCTTTTTTATTTTTACCATATAATTTAATAAATAAAAATCATACCATAAACATAATGGTGCGTGAAAGTAGTACTGTCACTTTTTCCTTTCATAAAAAGAAAAAAAAAGAAGTGGGACCTAGACACATCACATTTGCATAATTTATTATTATATCTAATAATCTTCAGTAGGGAGAGGAGAGCACGTATTTATTTATGTATTTTAAATGAAATTTTGGCATGTGACACCACCACTCTTCACAGCCTGGCTTAATCAACAAAAACAAACTACAATCATCCATTTCGCATCGCCATCCATCACCCCATATCTCATTCTCAAGCCCGCCCAAAAAAAATAAAAAATAAAATAAAATGAAAGGAAAGAAAAAAGAGTAGTCTTTCTTTTCTCTTTTCAATAACAAATTCAAGTTCTCTTTTTTTTTTTTTCCCTTTTTTGTGTAGTATTAATTCTTCAATCAATGCAATTATTTGAAATATTTCTTTACAAACTAGTACTAATAAGTTTCGATTTTTTTTTTTAAAAATATATAGTTTGGTAGTGACGTATATATAAGAGACGTAAGCGAAAGTAAGGCCTTGCTTGGATTGCAACTTTCCGTCGGAAAATTACGTTGTTTTCCGTGATCACATTTCCCTATCACCTTTTTCCCTCACATACATCAAATCGCTACAGTAATTTTTCATAAATGACGAAAAATGCAATCCAAACACAACCTAAGTCACAAAATTTCCAAATGGTGGAAGGCACCAGACACCATCCTTGTCATCTCTTAACTTGACGGCACTCTTCTCATTTTCATTTTTCGGTTGGCTGTTTTGTTTCGGGTTCTGCATAAATAATAACGAAGTCCTGGTTCTACTTCTCGGTCTCAAGATCATCAGCATATGGCTACGACGGAGATGAATGGAGAATTGTTAGCTCACAAACAACCCCCGGAGCAGTCGACGGCGCTGGAGTTCAAGGGAACTCGAGGCTCATTATTTCATACGGTCCTGGCGCTGATATTTTGGCTTGGCTCGGTTCACTTCAATGCCCTTGTCGTCTTCGCCTCCTTCATCTTCCTTCCATTCTCCAAAGCCCTCGCGTCAGTCTTTTTCTCTCGCTCTCTCTGTTCTCTCTCTCTATGCGTGTCTCTAATATATATTCTTTGTGAAGTGTTTGAAATTGTTGTCGTAATAAAAAAAAAATTTCAGGGTAATTGGATTGCTGGTGATATTTATGGTGCTTCCTATTGATGAGAGGAGCAACTGGGGACGAAAATTAGCTAGGTTAATCTTTAAAAATTTTGTTTTATTTCAGATAATGACAGACAAACTTGGGAGTTCATTTAATTGGTGGCATTTTTTTTTGTTTGGTAAATTTTCAGGTATATATGTAAGCATGCTTGCGGTTACTTTCCGGTTTGTTTGTATGTGGAGGACTATAAGGCCTTTGATCCTAATCAGGCTTACGGTATTTGCCTTCCCTTTCAAGTCAAGATCAACTTTTTTCAGGCTCGCTGTAAAGATCATCATAATTGATGGGGTGGTGGTAAATAGTACCGTATCTTCTGCAACATTTACTAGAAGGGTAGTCAAAAAAGCTAATGACACTTGTCTTTAGTAAGGGAGTCTTGACCAAACCATGATACTTTTCGACGAAACCCAATTCTAGATAGTACAGATCATGACTTGATTTATGAGGAATGCTCTAATCATTCAAAATAACTTTTACATTTGATCTTTATAAATCAAGAAATTTCCATCCGTTAATGATTTACTGCATTTTGCTAGAGGAAGACATTAGTTATGAACCCAATGAGGGTCCAAGTTTCTGAGAATGACTATTAAGGTATCGAGGCAGACAAATTTCACTAGCTTTCTTTCTTTATCTCGCTTGATCCTCTTTTCCACTGCAAATCTTCCCAGCCTCATGCATTTATTGAAGCATGTTTTGTTGGGAAATATCCCCTCTCCCAGCACTTTCCATGAAAATGATATAAAAGTAGAAGTTCTTCTGTGCAGTTTTTGGCTATGAGCCGCATTCTGTTTGGCCAGTTGGGGTTGTTGCACTTGCTGACCTTACAGGTTTTATGCCTCTCCCCAAGATCAAGGTTCTTGCAAGTACTGCTGTAAGACCCTTAGGCCTATTATTCATGTGAACTTAGTTATATAGTCGCTGTAGGAAATGACTCGTGTGAGTTATGAAAAAATTGGACCAGGTTTTCTATACACCATTCCTGAGGCATATATGGACATGGTTGGGACTTGCGCCAGCAACAAGGAGAAACTTTCTTTCCCTTTTGGCATCTGGCTATAGCTGCATCATAGTGCCGGGTGGAGTTCAAGAGGCATTCCGCATGGAGCATGGTTCAGAGGTTTAGTGTTGTACTTGGATTTTTGAGTCAAAGTTCATCATTTGTTCTGCATATATATATATATATATATATATATATATATGATTTTTAGCTACCAAGCTTTGCAAATCTGATATAGTTATAAACATTATACAACTCTGTTACACTTTTTTTTGTGGATAGCTATTGAGAGGATTGTAATGCTGTGAAAGATCCACTTTATTGAAGTATTCGTCAAACCATGATGTTCACATAGTATTTGGTGCACATATCCATTATTCATCTTTGAAAAGACGAAATAGGACTTTCCAGATACACATAGACTATTCTGCATTGATCACCAAATTGTATTACAAAACATGTGATCTCTATCTTCGGACAAGAAGATTGAGATTGGTAGGCAATTTATCCACATAATTTTCCTGCTCATCTGTGCATCCTTTCGTCTTTTGAGTTCTCTTAGTGTTATGGTTGAGTTTTCTAAAAGAGATGGGAGAAAGGAAGAAACTTTGTCTGTGTAGTTTAGAAAACAAACTAGAAATGTGTGAGGGGATGTTGGAATTGCCCAAAGTTTTATCATATCCTACTTCCGCATATACTTTTGTGACTAGAAAATCCCCTCTATTTTTCTTCCTGTCATGCCTGTAATTCCCTTAGCTGGTGTTCATTGTGTAGCTTGTCGTTGTAGATTGCCTTTATTAAGTCAAGGAGAGGATTTGTACGGATAGCTATGGAGTCAGGCAAACCTTTAGTTCCAGTTTTTTGCTTTGGGCAGGTACTTGTTGCTCTCTCTCTCTCTCTCTCTCTCTCTCTCTATATATATATATATATATGTATGTATGTATGTATATATGTATGTATGTATCTCTCCTGTTCATAACATCTGCTATCTAAAAGATCTTGGAAATTTGGCACCATGTCCTATGTCGAAGAGCTTGAAAAAAATGATAACACACCCTCTGTAATGTCTAAGGCTTGTGTATTGCACTACGCATACGTAGCAGAATGCCTTTGGCTTTGAATGGGGCCATTATATATTATTGGTTCCACATGTTTTGCCCTAAAAGAATTATGCTGCTAGAGCATAAACATGTCCATATTTGAGTTTCCCTTGTGCTAGATTCCACCATAGAATTGGAGCCATTACTCACAATATCACGAGGGCTATTGTCAATAGTATAGCTTTGCTTTTGCATCTTGCCACTGAATGATTGTGTACTTCTCTTCTTGATTCTCATTTTGATGCAGACAGAGGTCTACAGGTGGTTGAAGCCCAGTGGCAAGTTGTTCTTGGAATTTTCTAGAGCTATAAAATTCACCCCTATTGTTTTCTGGGGTGTCCTTGGGTATGTCAATCCAATTTACTTTTAGTCACGTCTTGTGCATGGTTAATTTTACTTGGACTCAATTAGTGGTCTGTTGTTGTTTAATGAGAGCATCTGAAGTAGCATGATGAAGCTGGATAAATTCTAAACTAAGATAATAGAGTTCTTCATTGGGGAAGTGAAATGCAGATGATCTTTTATTTCCAAAAAGTGTAGTTCTTGGATAGTTTCCTTTATTGAATGTCACTTCACTTGGAGTTAAGCACATAGTAATCTCTTGCAGGTCTCCCATGCCCTTGAGGCATCCATTGCATGTTGTTGTTGGAAAACCAATTGAAGTCAAGAAAAATCCACAACCTACCGCGGAAGAGGTACTTCCAGAACCTTTGTTTTTTATACATGAAATTAAACTATTTTGTGGCAACTGAAATTATGTCGATGGAAGGGAAATCCAATGAATGGGGTGCGGATCATAGAGAGCTATTGTCTATCTTTCATTGTTAGAAATTAATGGATTTAACACTTTATTTTCCATTGGAAACTATTATAGGAACTTACTTTTCAGCCTGTGGCGCTTGAAGAGGCCTACAGATTATGTTCACTTGTATGTGTATTGCCAGTACATCTCTTCTGGTGGAATTATCTGAGTAAAATTCATTTCTGGCACCTTTCCAACAATATGACTGTTCTTTATTTACGCAATATATTGGTACATTACTGCACCAACAAGAGACTGTAGTTACAGGTCTGCATTGCTTTAGGGAGATTTTAGGTGAAGCACAGATGTCGGTGTTTTGCTATTTTTCTGAGCTAAATGGGCAAAGGATTCCAGGGATCTAACTGAGTTCTTTTTCTATTTCAATTAAATCCAATAAAAGGTTGCGGCAGTACATGGCCAGTTTGTTGAAGCACTTAGAGATCTCTTTGAGAGGCATAAAGAAAGGGTTGGTTATGCTGATCTTCAGTTGCAAATTCTTTGAGGAAAACCTTGTATCCATGCACTTCAGGGATAGAGATTGCTATCCCTGTGTTTGGTGTGCATTACTTTCAAGTGCGTTTGAAGAATCCAATATACGCTTAAGAAATTGAAAGATAGGGAGAAAGAGGCTCCATTCAAGGACGCAGGAGCCTCTCCAGACATCTCATCTCTGATCTTTGAATGCTCTCTTCCTTGGAAATGCGCAAAGAAAACCAGAAATCCCTGATAGGTTTACCAGAAGCATTAAAAATGCATGTAAGCTTTGTACTGGAACTGATGTGCAGAACATATTTTGAAGTTATCTAATCAATGAACTGGTGCCCAAAAGGGAAATACACACACGGACACGCATATACATATCAATGACCTGCTATTGTTCTTTCTGTCTGTTTGAATAATATGTACTGTATGCCTCGCTGTACTATATTCAGAGTTAAGAATGGTAGAAGATGACATGAGCTTTTTTTTTCTTTTTTTTCTTTTCCTTTTTAATGGGTTGACATGAAAGTGTCTTGGATATCTTCTTGTTGCCTTCAGAGGGTTGTACATTGATTGTATCTTGTGATTTGGATCCCGATTCTTATATATAGATTTAAGGTTCGTTATGCAGCCCTTTTACCATAAGTCAAGGACTCATGCCATTTGATGGTAAACTAACCGTGTACGTGTTGTACAATTAAGCCGGAAAATAGTAGTGTCTACTCCTCCATAGACATGGGCAACAAGAAAATCTTTCAGGGTATCCACAATTATGGAAACGAGGGGGTCATAAATTTTTGGACTAGTAAATGTTTCACAAAAAAAGGTAAACTTGAGTTGAGTTCCTCCCTTTGGACCTAAAATTCATCAAGATATTCTGCTTTGGTGGTTTTATCGCGTCCAGCTGCATGAGAGACTCGTTACTGCGGCTCACAGAGTAGATGAGCAGACTTCTTCATTAGTCCGTTCAGTCCAGCTGAGGACGATGAAGCATACAACATCTACGAAGATTACAAAAATCTTGTCATTTGAGGACCAAGACTTTCATAAATTCTCGAGTTAATTCAGACAAAAAGTTACCATACCATGGGTAACTCTCTGAACTTGTCAAATTTGTTCGATTCTGCTGCAACTGCAAAATGGACGAGTGCCTCGGCCGTAATCATCCAATGGCTGCGTTACTTACGGGACTCAAAACAGTCGCTGCATGCAGCATCCAGAATGATGGAAAGATGCGGGGTGATTGTGCTCTAATTTCCAGTCTCGCCCCTGTTTAGGCTCCGTACTCAATTCTTATATGTGTAGTAGTTTGGAGTTGCATCAATCAGCATACGTAAAAGTTGTATCGAGTACTTTCGTGGAGTTACCGTACAAGGTTCCCTTTTTTTTCCCTTTTTTTTTTTTGGCGAGAGGGGGGGGGGGTGTTTTCTCCCCTTGTTCTTCTTCTTCTTCTTAAAGACTAGGGATAATTTCACAAACCTCCCTTGAGGTTTATGACAATTTCACTCGGCTCTCCTTAGATTTTATAAATTATACTGACCTCCCTTATCACAATAAAATGACTATATGACCTTCACTTAATAAATAATTCACAGTATAATGAAATGAGATTAAAAAAAAAAAAGAAATTTGACTTTTTTGACCATTCTATTTATACGTTACAACTAACGACGATTTTTCTCTTACTTATTATCACTCCGTTCTCATCTATCAACCCATTCCTCCTAGAATTCGCTTTCAAATTACCATCAATCATTGCCTCTAACTACAGCCAATTATACCACAAGTGATCCCTCAAACTTTACTATATTTTCCTATTCCTCCTTTCTTCTCTTTAGAATTGTCAAATCACAAGTTTAGTTAAAAGATTAGATTTGATGGTTGAAGTAAAATTCGATTTCATGATTAAACTAAAAAGAGATGAAGAGTCATAAAATAATAATGGAACAAATAATGCAATCATTGGCCAAAAGAGGAAGACGGACGAAAATTGGTAAATTTACTAATTTGTTTATCATCCATCCAAAATTTTTTAAAGATGTTAATAAGTACATTTATATTTTTTTAATACTTGACGATTGTTGGTTGTGGTTTCGCCATGGAGATAGAGTTTCTTCTCTGAATTTAAGATGTTAACATGTTTGGAGATTTGATAGTAGACTAGATTATTTCGTTTTGAGAAGGTGTGAGCATTGGATTTGAAATTTGGGCTGTGATTAGTTATAAATAGAGTTTTGGTTTTTGGCAAAATGAATTTCTTGAATATCCCTATAGTCATAATGATGCCTTCCTTCTCTTAAACTTGATTAATCTCATGCATGCCTAAATCTCTCCAAAGGATTTTCTTCAAGGCCATAATGTGGCTCATGCAGTAGAAGTTGAGCAACTTATATGGAGCGTGTCCTATGTTGCAAATTATGGAAATATAAGGGCAGTGATTGTGAATTTAACCATTCCCTGAAACGAATATTTAGAATTGAACACATGCTTTGGAAAAAGTAATTTTATGACTATGATGATAGAATTGCTTGAGTTTAAAATTTGAAATAAGACTATTTTTTAGGCTAGTTCGTTAGTATAGCAGGTTTGGTTGAAATATGGAAGAAAACAATTAGCAAAATATTTTTTGTTTTATTTTTTTACAAAAAAGGTAGTTTAGGATTTTTGAAAAAAAATGATAGTTTTTTGAGCTTATATTATTATATAAATAATAAAAGCAAAGGAGATAGTTGTAATTTAATAAATTTGAGGGGAGCTATCTGAAATTGTCAGAAACGCCATCAAAGGGGATGGGGATTGAGGGTCACGTACGAACGGTTAGGTGGGTGTAACCGCGCAACGCAATTAATGGTTCAATCATAATTCGTATTGAACCATATCCGTTTAGTTTAATTTGACTAATTTGACTAACGTCAGATTGACCTGTTAATGTTATAGTTCAATCCAGTCTGACCTATTATTACATACTTACACTGCAGCTTCTTCACCTTGCCTGCACGGAGGCTCGGATCCATCAAATGGTGTAGTATTATTTGACTTGAAAGATCAAATAGTTTTGGGATTCGCTTATGGATCCATCACAACATAAAATATGTGGTTATTATATATGCAAATACATGGACTACTAAAAAGAAAAAAGTTTTTTTTTTGGCCAATATTTCTACAAGGACGAATCAATTCTTAGGTGTATAAAAAATTGTATGCGATCAATGGTTCTGAAATCATGCGCCTGGCTACAACCCGCGAGGATGATAATAGAATCTGAAACTATCCCCAAATAGGAAAAGACGCAAGTTCTTTTTTTTTTTTTTTCTCTTATTTCCCTATAGGTGGATTATAAGCAGGTGACAGTAGTAATTTTGTGATAGACCAAAACTGAAAGCATAATTTTACTTTCTTGGCCTTGAAACCCAAACCAAGCAGCAGAGCAGACTCTCTGGGTAACCCCTCGCATTTACTATCGAGTGGCTCAACTACCTTCCTGTGCACCATTAATGGCGCACATGCTCGTGCTTGACGTTTGCGTCTTATACCCAATAGTGTTTATATATCTGAGTCTGAGGCAACATGCAAATGATAAATTTCTAGTTTTAGTCTTACCACAACATATTTAATCATTTGCCGGGTATATGGAGAAGAAGGACGGTGGAGAATTGAGTCGCCGACGGCCAGCCCCGGGGACTGCGACTGAGCCAACTCATGCGGCGGAGTTCAGGGGGGCTCCGGGTTCCATACTTCACGCCGTTTTCGCCCTTATGCTTGTGCTTGGTTGCGCTCATCTTATCGGCCTCATCGTCTTGGCTTCCTTCATAATTCTTCCTCCCTCCAAAGCTTTGGTGTTCGTTTCCTTTTCTCTCTTCATTTTTTTATATATCCTCTAAATGTAGGAACATATGAACTCTCTCTCTCTTTTTTTTGCTTTCTCTCTCTCTCCAGGGTCATAGCGCTGCTGATTTTGTTTACGGTGCTTCCATCTTGCGAAGGAAGCAAATGGGGACGGAACTTATCAAGGTTGATTAAACTACTTATATATTCTCTCTTTTTGTTTGAGTTGTTAAAAAAGAATTTTTAACCATTTCACTTATTTTATGACTTGGTATATATGAGATAAAAAAAAAAGTGATTAAAAAGCACATTTAATTTAATACAGGTTCCAATTGGACATGAATTTTTCTGTATTATGTTGTGTACTACTTTTGTTATCCATATTGATACGAGATTTCATGTTTACGTGGTGACATCTTCAGGTATATATGTAAGCATGCTTGTGGTTACTTTCCAGTTAATCTGTATGTGGAGGACTATAAAGCCTTCGATCCTAAACAAGCTTACGGTAAACTTCTTATTAAATCTCCTAGTTAAATCTCCTAGTTGGATGCAAAATTATTTGGGTAGCTTTCGTGCTTGGAAATGATCGGCCAGTTACCGTGGCACCCTCTACCTTTCCTGTCTTCCTAGCATAAGATGATGAACTAGATCTTTTGCGTTTGCAGTTTTCGGGTACGAGCCACATTCACTTGTGCCAATTGGGGAAATTGCACTTTCCAACCTTACAGGATTCATGCCACTCCCAAAGACCAAAATCCTTGGAACTAGTGCTGTATGATCTATGCCCTTGTAGAATTTTGTATCTATGCTCTTTAAGATGACAAATTGACGGTTATGATGAGATCTGTAAAGCTTGACTTTTCCTGTTAATGCACTTTTCAGGTTTTTTATGCACCGTTCTTGCGACATATAGCCACATGGTTGGGAATTAAACCGGCAACCAAGAAAAATTTTCTTACCCTTCTGGAATCTGGCTATAGCTGCATCATAGTGCCAGGAGGAACTCAAGAAACGTACTATATGGAGCCTGGTTCAGAGGTTCAACTTTTTCACCTTTTTCCTTTTTCTTTTACTTAAAAAACATGATGGCTTACAATCACATTGTCAATATGTGTTTCTGATTTAGTGTGAGATGATAGAAGGCCAAATTCACCATTTCCCATGCTTATATACCGAGATTATTGTATCGGAAAGAACTGTGTTTGCATCCTTTTCCTCTTGTTTTCACGCCAATGACTTCGCTAACAGCTGATTAATTGCTGAAAATACTTGTAGAATGTCTTCCTCAAAAAAAGGAAAGGATTTGTACGGGTTGCTATGGAGACGGGCAAACCGCTGGTCCCGGTTTTTTGCTTTGGCCAGGTATTTATTCGTGGAAAATGAGCACATAGGATCGGGTAGCAAGAAAACTTGTTCTGTTCTTGTTTTCCCATTTTAAGGGAAAGTAGCAAGCAATCGTTTGAGGATGTTGAATTAATTTGTGTTCTACACTACAAACCTTGAATTTATGTTTTCATGGGCCATTTCTTGAGCAGTCAGAAGCGTACAAGTGGTGGAAGCCCAAGGGAAAATGGTTCTTGCAGTTCTCGAGAGCTATCAAGTTTATGCCAGTTATTTTCTGGGGCACACTTGGGTAAGTTAATTTCAACGAAATTGCAAGAGCAAAACGGTGCTCTAATGCATTATCAGCTTTTCCTTCTCAAGTTTTCATGTGTTAAAATGGTATCATAATGATGACGTCTATGTGTTTTCGCAACAACCCGGTTCAATAACAAGGTTATCAGCAACAGCATAGTTGCCAGGACTTCTGGATTTCTGGCTTCTTGTATCTGCTACAAAGTATCATTCAGCTTCTGCTGAAGAAAACTAAGCTTTCATTTTTTTGTTCTCCTTCTATGATACGGCTGGTTATGGAGTTGCTTGACCACCTCTTGCAGGTCTCCTATACCTTTTAGGCGTCCAATGCATGTTGTGGTTGGAAAACCTATTGTCCTCCAACAAAATCCACAACCCACCGTGAAAGAGGTATCCTTCTTAAACACCGTCTTAGCGAATCATATATCAATGTGTTTCTCCCATTGAATTCAACTGGTTTATGTCTACGGATAAGACTTTCCTCGTCATTGATTAGTGTAAGACTAGTATATTAATCATCTAATAATCCCTTGTACTTTGTAAATTCAATCGTCGTTCAAATTCAGAAAGGACGGTTAAATTATGCCTTGAGGATACCTTGTCATTGACATGCAAGGTAAACACTTGCCCAGGTGACTAGGTACCTCTCAAAATGCTTCTAGTATTTTGCCGAAGTTGCATTTGTTAAAAGGGAAAAATGGATTTAGTTTTCCAATCGATTCTAATTTCTTTCTGTAGGAAACTATTTGGCTGCCAACAGTCATTGGAAATAACTTTCAAATCTTTTTTCTATTTTCCTTTTTCTGCTTGTCAATTAAATTCGATGAAGGTTGATGAAGTGCATGGGCAATTTGTTGCTGCACTACAAGATCTCTTTGAAAGGCACAAGGAAAGGGTTGGTTATGCCGATCTTCAATTGCGAATTTTTTAGCTGATACTTTCTCTCATCGCAAGAATTGCAACAAATTCCAAGTATTGCCCGCAGAAGTGCAAGTTTGTGCCGAGCGTAGACGCAAGCGTTGCCTGCACAAGCAAAGAGGAACCTACCCGCCAGCTAGCACCATCCGGGCTGCTGATCTTAGGTTGCTGCTACAGTTTCAGTTTGCATTAGCTTGATTTTCGTTTCAAGTATGCGTTCTTAATTTTCAAGACTTGGACATAACAGTCTGTGAGAATTTGAAGAATCTCATTTTCATTCAGCAAAGTGAATTTTAAAGAATTAGCTTAGCTGTTAAATCGTAAAAATTGTGCCAAATGCACTTTTAAATCCAACACTCTACAGGGTCACGAGCAGTTGATGAAATATGTACAGGCTTTCGGTGCGGGAGTCAAATTTTTGCAGTGCTTCAAAGAAACATTTTGTGGCAGCCAAAAGCGAAAGAAAAAGACGACCTTTAGTTGAATCTCAGACACAGGATTGGCCACATATCTGAGACCCAATGGAGCTAACCACCGACTTTCTCAAATCTTCGCGTCTCACAAGAATAAGCCCATGTTGGTCTTGAACCTCTATTGAGATTCTCCATCTTAAATGACTTCATCATCATTACAAAACCTTGAAGCCATAGAAGTTATGGCAATATAACTACTATAGCCTACGGAAAAGTTTCATCCTGCTGCTGCTCTTGTATTCACGTTAATCCCCATAAGATTCAGGTCAACTGCGAGAGAAAATAAGTGGAAAAGAAATGAAAAATCTTGCTAGCTCATTCTGATAATTCTGCATGCCAGGTTAAAGGACATCAAAATCAACTCTGAACAGTCTTAGATACACACAACTTTGGAAATTGTATTTAATTATGACCCCAAGATTGCGTACCACTTCCAGCGCAAGAATTCCATGTCTACAGTGAATGACTTCTGCTGCATATTCTCTACCATTCAGCATGTAAACAGAAAGAGAGAGAGAGAGTTACTTTATTTCTAATCTTTGATGCCTAACTTAATGTTCTGAACTTTTACAGACAGTTGCAACTTTTGCTGCTCAATATCTTTCAGAACTGCAAATAAATTAGCCCGGTATGCTTCACATTTCCGTTGAGCACGCTTAAGCTGCCGTGTGAGTTTCTGTATTTTCTTGTCCTGCTCATCCTAAACCAAAAAGGCAAAATTTTGATGAAATTAGTCCCGAATTTAAAAAAAAGAAAAGAAAAGAAAAGAAAAGAGACAAGTTTCTCCACTTTTTCTCTTTCTCTCTGCTAATTCGCACATTAAATTATCAACCATGAGATTTTCTAACATGACTGGCACATAAACTATTGTATTTACTGCAGGCATTTAAAAAGGAAAAAAGAAAACGAAAAAGATTACACACGAATATTCTCCAATAAATGATCAGCCACACTAATTTACTGTTTCACCTTGTATGTGTACAAAAAGATTCTCATGAAAGAGCTTGGTATTTTAGAAGGCTGCATAGCAAACTGACCACTAATCAAATAAAAGGCTGTATTGTAGACCGACTCAAAGAGGCATGCAGGAAAGAAAAAAAAAAGTAAAGACTTTATGGAAAAGCTGTATTGTAGACCGACTCAAAGAGGCTGTATTGTGTCTTCTTAACGATTCATAACAACAGGAGCACCAATGTGCTGTATGGAAAAACTGCCAACAATCTGAAATGCTTCCTCAATGTAGGAGTCATTCCTCTATGGGAAATACAAGACATGCAAGAGAACACTAAATTAAATAAAATAATTAATAGCAAGAATAAGACATGCAACTGAAAACCTTTTCCATGAAAAGTTTCATCAGAATGAAAAGAATAAAAAAAACTCACCGAATCCAATGGAGGAACACCATCAATGTTTCTTTCATCATGCTCAAGTGTAGAATGATCCTGCTTGCGGGTTCTATTGGAAACTGAACTTGTTCTTGCCGTCTTTCTAGCCATGGAAACTTTATTTGCAGCCTCTCGCAAGGCATCCATTGCCGCATTATAAGTTTCCTCAGTCTGCATACCTTCATCCACATATTTGAAAACCTCATGACGAAGTTTACTATATCTGGCAGTAAGAGATTCTCGAGAGCCATTTGACAGAACATTGGTTGCGTCCTCCAACATTAGACTGCTTCTCGCACTTTTTGTCCATCTTCTTAAAACATAAAGTGGTGGAAGAGTCAGAACATTTGCAACCCTAAAGACTGTTAATATATGTCTGCAAAGTAGACCAGAGAACTCAAACATCTGACAGCTACAGGTTGCTTTCATTTCTCTGACACTATATCTGACGAAGTGAACTTTATGACTTTCCCCAAATTTGGCAACTTGATACGTGGTGGCTTCCTCCTGATCCTCAATTTTTGTAGCCAAGAAGGTAAGTGTTTCTACCAATTCTTCTTGAAACTTAATAAATAGTTTCCTAGTATAAATATCAGCTGCTTGTTTTTCCATTGGTGATGGCGTCTTTAGAATGGGTGCAGCGTTCATGGTATCATAATCCGCTTTAACCTCTTTCTCGTGGCGACTCTCCAGAGCCTTCTCATACTGTTTTATAAATAATTGAACTGTTGTTGAAGCATTTACATATCCGTCAAAGTAGGAGTTCATGCTGTCACTGCGCTGTGTAATAGACAGTTCAGCAAAAAAAGTATCCCTCAAGTACACAGGAACCCACTGCTTGCGATCAGCATAAACATTTTGAAGCCATTCATTTTCCCGAAGAGCATATCCATCAATAAGGTTACACCAACAAGATTCAAATTCTTCAAAAGAATCAGTAAAGTTGACACATTTATGAAGCTCTGCCTCAAAAGTTGGATGTTCAGAAAGCATGGGAGATAACTTTTCCTGACATTCCTTGAAAATGTGCCACTTGCAGAATCTGTGACGTACCTCAGGAAAAACTTGGGTGACAGCTGAACGAATCACTCGATCATGATGAGTCGTGATTGAGATAGGCAGCTTACCAGACATTGCAGCCAGCCAAGTTTTAAACAACCAAACAAATGATGCCTCAGACTCATTTACGAGAAGGGCACATCCAAACAAAACAGGCTGTCCATGATGATTCACCCCTGTAAATGGGGCAAAAGGCAACCTATACCTGTTGGACCTATAAGTTGAATCAAATGTAACAGTATCCCCAAAATAAGTATAATTACTCAGAGCCTTAGGATCAGCCCAAAAGATGTTGCTCATGCACTGATCCTCATCTCCCTGCACTGCATAAAAAAAAGCAGGATTCTCCAAGTGCTTCTGTTTAAAATAATCCAAGAGAACCTGAGTATCACCCCCAAGAGTCCTCTGTTTACTACTTCTCATATAATTCCTACAATCACGCTCTGTAAAGCCAACATTACTAATTCCTCCATACTCCTTTATCAAAGCTGACATTATCCCACTGGGGCCAATACCAGCCCCTTGCAAGGTATCGATCAATGACTTGGCAGCCCCAGAAACATGCCTGTGTGAACGTAGACAATGCACCTTATCAGGCGGAACAAGCTCATGGTTATGCCCTTTCACAAAACTAGACACGACCCAACTTCCCGAATCTTGAATCTTAACCACCAACATCGCCTTACACCCTACCCTAGTCTCAGCCCGAGGCCGCTTAGCCCTACCACCGTTACACCCAGACTTTTCCTTCTCTATACGAAACCCTTCTTTCGCACAAACAAACGACCTTTGTATAATAGCACCATCACGCCTAGACTTCCTGGACATACTTACACGAGTACTAAAACCAATCCTACGTGCATACGAATTATAAAACGCTTTTGCAGCTTCCTCAGACTCAAATTCCATTCCCTCATAGGGTTCAAGATTCGTATCTCCAGCAAGAACACAAATTTCTCCAGAATTACCGCCATTGCCACTGAAATTCACCCCATCACTACTACTATGAAAAGGGTTCACAAAGTTTCTATCTTTATCCTCATCCTCATCCTCATCCATTGGATGCGCAATATCAATGGTTTCTTCTCCCAAACCAATTCCGATACCCAGTCCCAACATGTCAAATTCAGTTACATCATTGCCCACTGTTAGGGGTTCAAAATCCATGGTTTTCTCGTAGCAAATAATTATTCTACAGCTACATAAATCAAACAAATAATGTTCATATTCTTCAAATAAAGCTGCATACATGGAACAGAAACGAAATTCAAGATGGCACGAAGGAGTAGTAGGGCATAGTGATTAGTGAGAGACTAACCGTCAATTTTGCTGCGAATGGGCGGTTGAGCTGAAATGACGTTCAAGATAATTTGGCGAACTTTGAGATGATTAGGGGTTTTGTGGAAAATGATAGCTTGTTCAGGGAAGTTTGAAGTTGCAGTTAGCGTTCAGAGGAAGAAGAGAGCTTTGTTTTCTTTTCTTTCCTTTTTTCATCTTTTTTTTTTTTTTGAGATAAAGTTTTTCATTTTACTAAAAGAATTATAGATGAGGACGAAAGAGAACCGTGGATCTCTTTCTTTGTGGAAAGGAGGGCCGTTAGATTTAAACACAATTCTTTTTTTATTTTATTTTATTGAAGAAGAAGATTACAACACAAAATTAGATGATCAAAAGAGAGATATTTGAAATTTATCTAGTTGTGTACAAAATTCTAATTAGATGATCAAAAGAGAGAGACTTGACATTTATCTGGTTGTGTACAAAATTGTTTTTATTTTTAATCTATAAAATACTAATCCAACAATTCTTTTCCTATTCATCTTTTTTCTCCAATTTCTATTTACTTTTTTTTCTTTTTCTCAAAAGGCCTTCCTCTCTCTAGTAGATTTTTTTTTCTCTCTCTAGTAGATTTTTTTTTTTTTAATTAAGTCTCTGCTTGCTAACGAGCTGCAACGATTTATCTTCTAAAAAAATAATTAAAAAATTTCTTATATTTTCTATATCTATTCAAAAATTTTCAAATCAATTGTATCTGTTATATTGATTGCAGATATATATTATTTCTAATGCATATTTATGGGGCCATTAGGACATAGATGCAAATCAAGCTAGTGCATGTTTGGCATGTCATTATGTTATGATATGATAGTGATGTAAATCCAACTAGTGCATGTTTATCGTGTCATTATGGTAATGATGTAAATCCTATCATGATTCATTAATAAAATTTGCTCTTTATAAAAAAACAAATACTGATCCAAAATTAAAATGTGCATATAAATTATTTAACTTCTTCCGTTTTTAATTTGCTCTTACCACATTGTGGAATACTAATGATGAAATCAATTAGTTAATCCCAATCTGATTTTAGCCCACAACAGGTTGAGATTCCAACTCATACCAGCCAATTAAGCATTCTTGTTAACCATAAGGCGTGACTGGCCTCAATTTTTCTTTTATCAATCTCACTGGTAAGCCATATGTGGATTTCTCCTGTTAGCTTCGGAGTGAATTAACGTCCCCTTGCCAGAAGAAGCAAAATTAAAAAGGGAGAAGAAGTCCAATATCCATGTCAAACATTAAAATTGGGATAGATCTGATACAGAGAGCGGACAAAGCCATCCGCAACGAGCTCGTGCAACAAACGAATTTGATATTTTGATCGCATTTGTTAATTTGGCTCGGTCTTATATTAGCTCATGCAGCCAATTCTAGTCGACTGCATCTTGCAGTATCATTGGCAACTGCAAAATCAAGAAACTAGGCTACGAGCCACATGAAAAAGGTTGACCAAAGTGTTAGAGTAACTGAAGAAACGGAGTATGTCCAGAGCAAAATTACAGCACATTCTGACTGCCCTGATCCAAATAATTGTGTAATTGTGCCTGCCAAGTGAGAAATATGAGCTGTACATTGGTGAATTTGTTAGAAGGGCTTTACACCTTTTTTTTTTTTTTTTGGGCCCTATCTGAGAAGTATTTATCACCACTCCAATTTCAATTTGCAAGCCACAAAACCTAGAGACTAGTGCACATGATTTGTTTTGATCTTTTCTTTTGGTTGTGGGCGGGGTGGAGAAAAATGAAGGCACCTATATTGATAGCGGGGGGAAGAGCATAGTGTAGTAGAAGAACAAACTGATACAATGGATCTGCATGCACGAAGCCCAGATGAATTGCCCCTTTAATAACCAAAACTCCGATCAGAGGCAGGACAACAGATCGAACAGCAATGATCCCAAGAACGAGGGAAAGCTGGACGCCTGGTCCTCTTAGACCTAAAAGGTGAAATTTGCAATGTTGGATTGAATTGGCATTTGTAACATAGGTAAAGTCGAGTCATAAATAGCTCCAAGACAGTAAAAAGAAAAAGGATTCAACGTATGGTACTGGTACCTTTAAGGAGGTTTCCCCCCACTGTCAGCATGATGATGGGAACTGCTGCTTCTCTGCAATTGAATTTTAGGATTGATAAAGGAAAATGAGAAATTATAGGGTAAGACAACCTGAATGAATCACTGGTAAAATTAACTAGAGACAGAAAAGTTCAGAGTATCAGATACTGTCCCACATATGATGTGCTCAATCAGCCTAGGAATCTTGGTCGGATAATACCTATTATCACGACAAAGTTCCTTAGACAATTCAAGCAGGTTTGCATCTTTTCTTCTTCTGTACTAACCGTTTGGTGATGAAATTTCAGAATTATGAAAGGGTTTTGGAATAAGAATTCCAAAGTAAACAGCCTTAGAAGGTTACCAATCAAGGATTTTTACCCCAGCAATAAAGCAGAATCCTGGATTACATGAAGTGGAGCGTTGGCGCCAATGAGTAACTTCTGTACTGGGGGCACTAAGCCGATGATGAAGCCAACAATCTGCAGGGATCAATAACTAAATGAGAGAGTACTTTAGTAGTGATGTCCTGGTAAATTGATTTTGCAGTCGTCGTGTTTCCAATTCCAACCATAACATGCATGACTGATACGGTTCACCAGACTTTATACTACTGCCTTATTGGTCAACAACGAACATACATGAAGTCTTTAACAGGAAGGAAATTTTCTTATGGCCTTGCTTTAAAGGTTTAAGTTCTTGAAAGAGTGGATTTCTTTAAAGATGTGCTTGACTTCCTACTGGCTAACAGTCTTTCAGGTTGATACTGATAGAAATGCTAACCCCTTTGGGGCATGGTAGTTCCGTCTGGAACAATTTCTGGTCATCATTTTGCAGCTCCATTCTCTTGTAAAAACTTTGATTAAAAAAAATTCTCTTGTAAAAATGACACACACACACGACAGGATTACAAAACACATTATTCTGCACTTGACGCTGCTACTCCTTAGGACTATCAAGTTATATATATGCGTTAATTTGCCATTGATTCAACAAAGAATTGCCAGGCCCTTGAAAAGTGTACCGCTGCAGTCGTTGAAGGTGCAATAATGGCCTTCAGATTACTGCTTCTGAAAAACGAATATAATTGCTTCTTAATTGTGTCCAGGATCAAAACCTGCAACGGAATCTTGAAAGGCATCAAATTACAAGGTTCTTATTTCTTATGGAATCACAAAAACGCATATCTAAGAATATAATCCACGATGAAATGCCACAGATTGGGTGACCTTTCCTTGCTTGTCATTTTTAGCGCATGGTAGCGAAGATTCATTTGCATGGTCCGTAGCAGATGAGCATTCTGAGTCAAACTCACAGTCTATCTGCTCTTGAAGGGCCTTTGAGGTTTCTTCATCAAAATTTGCATTGTTCACATTTATAACTTCATTGATCATAGTTGATGATACGCGAACAGTGTTGTAAACAATAGACCACAGATAAATGGCTCCTATCTGAGACATAATCACAGAAAACGATACAACCATGAATTTGTTTTATTGACAATGCCACCAACTAATTAATGAAGTCGAGACTCATCAGGCTCTCTAAATTAAGTAAAGCAGGAGATAGATTATTCTAACCAAAATGTATCTACTGATCATTTCATTTTGGGCAAATTACATTTTACCCCCTATAGTTTACTATTTTTTGTATATAGCCCTCCTATGGTTTCAAAAGCTATACATAACTCCCTCATCGTTTGGATTAAAGTGTCAAAGTGACGGAAATGATCATTCGTAACGGAACTTTTAAAAATATCGAAATTACTCTTGTTTAAAAATTAAAATGACTGAAATGACCAAAATATATAAACATGATATACATGACGCATTAATCCCGGATAGTTTTATACTTTACCATAAAATCCCCTTATGGTTTAACACTTTACTGCATACCCTCCTTATAGTTTTCAAAATATACATGTGATCCCATGCGGTTAGTAAATAATTTTTAATTTTATATAGGGATATTTTTGATATTTTAGGCGACTTCATTATGGATTGCAAATTCCGTTACTTTTACACTTTAATTCAAGGGTTAATCACATTTTATCCCCTTAAAAAATACCCCATTTCTCAGTTTACCCCCTAATCTTTAATTTTGATCACTTAACCCCCTTTAGAACAAAATTGCCCTTGCATTATTTTGACTTTTCATTTACCTTATTTTCCTTTCTTTTATTTCCTTTTCTCTTTCTTCTTTATTTAATTCTTCCTCTTTCCCCAAAAATCTTCATCTTAATGATTGAAATTAAAAAAGAGGAGTTGCAGAGATATATCTTCTCCTTAAATGATTAAAAAAATATTCAAATCACTTCCCTAAAATACAATTTTTTTAGCCTTTCAATTCTTTTAATTTTGGATTTTCCTCTTTCCTCTTTCCTTTCAATACTTTTACACTTTTCATAACCTCCTCATGGTATTTTTATTCCCATTTTCATCTTATGTATAGCTTTTGAAACCATAGGAGAGTTATGTATAAAAAAATACTAAATCATAGGGGGATAAAGTGTAATTTACCCTTTTCAATTTTGTACTTGTTTAAAGTAACAAAGGCAGGCCAAAATCTGGGCTACGTACCGCCATAGAAAGAGAAACATAAGCCATCGCATACTTATGGCAGCTCTCTGGTGCTCCAAATGGACTGCCCTTTTCACGGCATATTGCTGGGACGAGAACAAAAGGCAGACTCCCCAAGTTTCCTAGCCATAATACAAACCTCTTAGCTTTTTTTTTTTTTGGCAGTATCAAAATAAGTAGTTTCATATAGGCATAATCTTATTTCTTTATTAACTACCTGTTTTGCAAGTAGATTCCAACTCATCTATGACTTCTCTCTAGCTAGTACCTTGTTGATTTTAAACCACATTTTCTGCTTTCAAAATTGAATTTATATTTTCTTTTTACGGGATATGCCGAACCATCTGGGAAGCAATGAGGTATGAGGAACTACTGAATTTCACTATCTTCTTTGCTTACAATTTGCTCTCTATGGTTTATGCCAAGACTCTTCACCTGCATGCTTTTGTCAAGTCTAGCAGGTCTTTTTAATTGTACCTGGCAGATGTGCAGGAACCCAGAAAACACTAACCTGCTGCACATAAACCCATTACAAGGCCTTTCAAATGTTGAGGAGATTTAGTGATTTTGTTAATTTCCCATCCAAGAAATGAGCCAACAATGTAAGTCAGCAAGATGTTCAGCGGCATGAACCACCTAAATATATGTATCTAATGTTAAAATCTAGACTAAGTTGAAAGGCACTGAATATCAGAATTAAACAAAACAAAATTTCCTTTAAACTCCATCATATATTACCATCAAAGAGCAAAATCTAACTTAATGCTGAAATGAGTGATCCGAATTGTACTCACAACGATATGATGTTCTCCGAGGTAATTGTTTGAGCCAGATTGCTAGAGACAAGCGCTGGGTTGAATACAAAAAACACCATCTATTTATTTTTACAATATGGGAATTGTGTTAAATTGGAAAATGATACTGATCTAATATTCAAGAAGGAAGAAGGAAGTAAAGGTTGAGGTTTACATTATTCAGCTCCTTCCTGGCACTGTCTCCCAAGATGTCTATATGATCCAAAGCAAGAAATGAGCCAAGTGCACAAATCAAGAGCACCTTCACAACAGGTATGGAAGCAACCAAGGATAAATCTAGCAGCCCCATTATGAAAGCTGCTAGAAAACTTCAAACTCCTTGAGCAAAAGAGTACACAGGGGAAAAATAGGAAATAGCATCTATTTAATTCCTCGACAGAATTTCTTCAGTCCTATTAATTGTTTTCCAAGAAATTAAATGCTGCTTTGCCTGCAGGATAAGTAAATCCCCTATTTCGTACTGTAAAATCAAGATATCCATAAATTTTGGTGGGCATTAACGGCTGCTTGACATGTTGAACTAAATCTCACACAATCTAAAGCATCACAATTAACGTTAGCTAGCTAAAAACTTCAGCTTATCAATATCGTTACGGAAGAATCCTGATAATGCACCATGATCTACCTTTTCCTCAAATTGAAGATATCATTTGGTAGATGATCATTAGTTTGTGCTAAAAGTTGACTGCATGCCAGCAGCCTAGAATAAAGAAAACAGGTAGACAAAAAATAGTGGCATAAGCAAATTTGTAGCCAACTGGGCTTGTTGCTTGCTGCAAACGTTACACAAGCAACAGAGAGATATCCGATACTTATGGAAAGCCAGATACAATTGTTCATCCCTTCTCTAACTTGAAGTGGAGCACTGTAAAGATTAACTTATTATAATAACTTGAAGCAATCCGACGTATCAAAAACTCATGAACAGAGTTCTGTAATACTGTAAAGTTAAAAAAAAAAGGCAGATTTTTGAAAGAAGAACAAGAGAAAGCAACTTATCTAGCTGCTCAAGTTGTTCCTATTTGGCTTGTTTATTTTCTGTAAGATTTGATTAGTCACTGAAATTTTGCTCCCAACAGATGTTTACGGCAAAAACACCAGAACCAATATATAGATATATAAACCAAGAATCTATTCCCAAAGAAAAGAAAAGCTTAGATAGCATTAGCAAGGTAACAAGTACGGAATATGGATTACCAGCATGCAACAGCATCCAAATGGGAATGAGCATGACATTGCTGCTGATACAGCGGCCACGCATCCAAATTGGAACCGAGCAACTCGTTTATTGGGCGTCAGTGCTTAAAACTTTTGGAGTGCTCAATTGTTCAACCTCCAAAACGGCGATATTTAGGGTTTCCTTTTTGAACGCTGAATTCGAAAAGTAGGATAATTAAAAGGGAAAGAGAGTGCAAAAGCCACAAGGTTTTCAGGTACATCCGCACAGCTACTTAGTTGGACAGTTGGGCTATTTTGATCTTTGTATCAATGGAAAAGAACCCTCTTCATGACACCTTCTGCTGTTGGAGGAAAATTTTGAAATTGGAAGCTATTTCACAATGTTGAATCGACAGTGAGCTTATGCAATGATAGCTGGTACTATTTTATATTGTTCGCTCTTACATTAGCTGAAGCAACGAGAACAACATGAATACATGTTGCAAAACTGGCAGCTGCTACGGCAAAATCAAGATTTGGCTACTAGCCACATGAAATAGGTTGACCAAAGTGTTAGAGAAACTGATGCAACTGAGTATGTCCACAGCAGAATTACAGAACATTCAGACTGGCCTGACCCAAATAATTGTGTAATTGTACCTGCCGAATGAGAAAATTGATATCCCCATTTACATGGATGAATCTGTTAGAAGGGCTTTCCAAATTTTTCCTGTCTGAGAATACAAACTAGCAAATGTACATAAGAAATGTCGAATAGTTGAACAGGATATAGTGTGTAGAATAGATATGGTCGTGCAAGGAACTGAAAAGCTCGAGAAGTTGGACTGCAGCAGGGTAATGTTGTCAGTAATGAAAACTTTACTTCCAGTGACAAAAATGTCAAAAGTATTTATCACCATTTGAAATTCAATGTTCAAAAAAACAGAGACTTAAAAGCACGTAATTGCTGGGGTAGAGAAAAGGAATGTACCTATATTCATGGCAGGGGGAAGAGCATACTGTAGTAGTAGAACAAACTGATATAAGGGATCTGCATGCACGAAGCCGAGATGAATTGCCCCTCTAATAACCAAGACTCCAATCAGAGGCAGGAAAACATATCGAATAGCAATGATCCCGAGAATGACAGTAAGCTGGACTCCTGATCCTCTTAGACCTAAAAGGTAAAATATGCAAGTTGGATTAAAAGGTACTCATAACACAGGTAAACTCCAATAGCTCCAAAACATAAACAAAAAACAGAAGGATTTGACATTTGTTGTAATGGTACCTCTAAGGAGGTTTGCCCCAACTATCAGTGTGACTATGGGGATTGCTGCTTCCCTGCAATTGAATTAAAAGTCGACAAGGGAAAATGAGAAATTATAGCTCCAAGATAACCTGAATGAGTTACTACTAACATACATTAGAAGTGGAGAATTTCAAAATATTAGATACTGTTCCATGTGTGATGCCAAAGCAGTTCAGCAAACTTGTTTAGGTAAATATCGAGTATGAGGACCAAGTACCCTTGATAATACAAGCAATTTAGATTTTTTTTTTTTTTGGTTTCTGTACAGGCCACAGTGATGAAATTTCAGAATCATGAAAGAGTTGTAGAATAATTTGTGAAGATATTCCAATGTAAACTGCAAGAAAGTTTTCGGATGCGGGAGTTTTACCCAAGTAATAAAGCAGAATCCTGGACTACATGAAGCGGAGCGCTAGCACCAATCATCAACCTTTGTATGGGGGGCACTAATCCGACGATGAAGCCAACAATCTGCACTGATCAATAACTAAATGAGAAAATAATTCAGAACTAATAACCTGGTAATGCCTTGCCTTAGAAGGTTTATATTCTTGAAAGAGTGGTTTTCTTTCAAAATGTACTCAATTTCCTAATAAAGGATGGTTTTTGATGTGTGGCAGGCTACCGTCTAAGAGTCTTTGGGTTCATATGATAGAAACGCTAACCCCTTTGCGGCATTATATTTCTATCTGAAATAATTTCTGCTGATGTTTTTTCCCCTCTCTTCTCTAGTAAAAATATACCCAGGATTAGGATGACCCAATGTTTCATTTGAATCTGATGCTATTACTGAGGATTACAAACTATCTACTAGAATTTGATTCGATTCAATAAAGAATTGCCAGACACTTAAAGGTATACCGCTGCAGTCGTTGAAGGTGCAAGTATGGCCGTCAGATTAATGTTTCTGAAAAATGAATATATTTGCTTCTTAATTTTGCCCATGATGAAAACCTGCAATGAATTCTTGAAAGTCATCAAATTGAAAGGGCCCTATAAAAATGACAAAAACACATATCTAATATTCTAATCCACACAAAAATGCCATGGATTGGCTGACCTTTCCTTGCTCATCAGTTTTAGCACATGATAGCAAAGATACATTTGCATCGTCCATAGCAGATGTGCCTTCTAAATCAAGCTCATCAATTAACTGCTCTTGAAGGGATTTTGAGGTTTCTTCATCAGAACTTTTATTCTTCACATTTATAACTTCATAGCTCTTAGTTGATGATACACGAACAATGTTATAAACAATAGACCACAGATAAATGGCTCCTATCTGAGACATGATAACAAGAAATCATAAGTCGTGACATAAAAAATGGTCAACGAAATCTACTAACAAATGAAGTCACAAGACTCATCAGCTCTCTAAAATAAGTCAAAAAGGAGATGCATTATTTTGACCAAAATATTGGCACTGATCTTTTCGTTTGTCATCTTCGTTTACAGTAATAAAGGCAGAACAAGAAATATGATACATACCGCCATAGAAAGAGAAACATAAGCCATCCCATACATATGGCAGCTATCTGGTGCTCCAAATGGACTACCCTTTTCACGGCATATAGCTGGGACAAGAATCAAAGGCAAATTCCCCAAGTTTCCTAGTCATAATACAAATCCTGTTATCGCCTGATTTGTGGGTATTTTCCCAAAAGCGTGTTATGGCACTGCAACTATCTTTCTTGTAAAAGGAATGCAACAGGTAATCTATCCATTGCTAATAAAAGTGGCCAGTTGTCATACATTCCAATCTCACTAAATCCATAACTAACAGAAATTTTAAACAAGATACATTCCTCATTTTGCAGACAAACTGCAATTCATATATGATTTCTCTCTGGCACCTTTCTCCTTTTAAACAGTGTCGCTGTTTTGAGGGGGGAAAATGATGTTTTAGGGACGATATTTGATAGACAAAAAGTGCCACTTCACCCTCCCAATACACTTCACCTGCACGCTTTAGTTAAACCTATCAGGCCTTCTTAATTGTATCTAAGCAGATGTACAGGAAGTCATCAAGTTGCAGAAATGAGAAAACACTTAGCACTAACCTGCTGCGCATGAACCTATTACGAGGCCTTTCAGATGCTGAGGAGCTTTAGTTATTTTGCCAAGTACCCATCCAAAAAATAAGCCAAGAATAAAAGTCAGCAAGATGTTGACCGGCATGAACCACCTAAATACATCCATCTAAAGTTAAATCTAGCCTAAAGCTGAAAGGCTCTGAAAATCAGCACTAAACAAAACAAATCTCCTTTAAACCACATCACATTACGTTCAAAGAGCAAAATTAATTAAATTATGTTGAAATAAGTGATTTCAGAAGTACTCACAATGATACGATGTTCTCCAAGGTAATTGTTTGAGCCAGGTTGCTGGAGACAAGTGCTGGATTGAATACGAAAAATACAACCTGGTTACACAAATTAAACAACTCCGTTAAATTGGAAAAAGTTACTGATGATTGTTCAAGAAGAATGATAAAGCTAAAGTTGATGCTTACATTATTTATCTGCTTCCTTGCACTCTCTCCCAAGATGTCTATATGATCTAAAGCAAGAAAAGAGCCGAGTCCGCAAATTAAGAGTACTTTCATAACCGGCACAGAAGCAACCATGTATAAATCTAGCAACCCCATTATGATATACGGAAGCTGCTAGAAAACTTCAAGTACTCCAAACTCCTACAGGAAAACAAAACAAAAAGGAGAAAGAGGAATTATTTCTAGTTAATTCCTCTACAAACTTCCTTCCTCAGCAGAACTCATTACGACTAAATAGTATATTATAGGACAATATATAGACGCTCCTTGGCCTGCTGGATAAGTAAATCCCATGTTTCCTCCATCAAAGTCAAGACATCCATAACCTTTTGTAGGCATGATACAGGTAATGGCTGCTTGACAAGTTGGACCAAATCTCACATAATTTAAACCATCATAATGGTGCTTAAATCTCTAGCTTAATAAGTTCCCCCTAATAATGTTCCATGGTCTAACTTTTGCACAAAATACGGATATCCTTAGTTTGTGTTGGAAAGTGAGTGCATTCCAGCAGCCAAATAATAATCAAGTATGTAAGAGAATTTGACACAAGCAAATTCAATTTCAACTTGGCTTGTTGGCGTCTGAAAACAATAAATAAGGAAAAAAAAACAGATACGTAAAGACACATGACACTTCCATTTGTCCCTTCTCCAACTTGGAGAACTACTTTTATAATTAACTTAATAAATAGAGTAGCGTCAAGCAATCCGATATATCAAACACTGATAAAACAGAGTACTATAATACTACTAAAACAAGTATAAACGTCAGAGTTCTGAAAAAAGAGCAAGAAAATGCATTTTACCCAGCTGCCGAATAGTTCCTCTGTGGCTTGTTTATTTTGTGTAAGACTTGACTAGAACTCAAAGTTCTGCTACCAAGACTGATTTCAACAGAAACCGGGAAACCAAAATGCACTTGTTGGGATTAAGTAGCATGCAAGAAAAGGAAAAGGGATTCAGTAGCGTTAAAGGGAACCCCAAAAAAAGAAAACAGTGATTAAGTAGCATCAGTAAGGCAACATGTTTGGATTAGCAGCATCCAAAGGGGAAAAAAATTGCATGGGGCATATTCGCCTTTTCCACGGAATGGAGACAACTCGTTTGTCACTTTATTTGATGGACTGCTTGATTCTTTAACGGCCACAAGTAGGAGAGAGTGTGGTGTACCAACGCTAAATTCGAATATATAGAATAGTCCAAAATGGGGGGACTGGCGAAAGCTACAATTACGAGCTTTTCTGGTGGTATGGCCATACAGTTACGTCGCTGAGCAATTGGGTTTTGTGGGCAATCCAAAGAAAAGAACCCACCAGCCCCATCCCCATTTCGTCTCATTCATGTTTATTCATAGCTCACATTGTGGGGTATCTTGAATAGTTTTTGCCCATACTCGGCCATGGACTATGGAGGCCCCCCAGCCTGAAATTTTCGGTTTTGCGTGTCTATGCCGTGCCGCTTGTTGATCCAATTTCTTTGCCATCCAAACCCATTTAAAGTGCAATTGCCATACATCCATCTCAATAGGTTGGATTGCCATAAGCTAATATTTCGTCTATCCCAAGTAATATGTTCCAGCCATCCGGAGTGTACCAGGATATCGATTTATGACAGGGGTACAATTATTGCATATTTCACGCGGCAATAATGTTTTAATCGAGGAACATTTGTTTGTGCCAAAGGGAAAAAAAAAAAAAAAACTGAGGCATCCTTCTCCATTTTTTTTATAATTATATCTCTAAAGCGAAGTCTACTACAAGTAGTCTGATTTTTTCCTTTCAAATTAATCTTTTATACATTAATAGTGTAAATATTATTACAATTGAATGTATGATATATAGATATATGTACATATATATATAAAATTTAGATTTCAAATTCAAATAGTAATAATGTCCAATAATAGATTTTTAGTGTAAGGATAAAAACTTCCCAGGCTACATGTACATTTTAGGCATGCTTCTTAATGTTTAAATGCACTATTATTTTGTTTCTTGAACTTTATTAACTTTTCTTTTTTTTTTTTTTTTTTTTTTTTTTTTTTTTTGCTTTTGGTTGTTTGGCTATTAGCCATTAGGTGATATCTATATCTATATGTATTAGATGGCAGGGTTTTTACGAGAAGCCTTCATAAGCGTCAGAAATTTGAATCCTTTTTAAATATAATTTTAGATTTATTTCAATTTTATAATTCTTATCATTTCTCCTTATCCATTCCCACTTCTCAATTTACGTAATCCACTAATCCCACAAAATCAATACTTTAAAATTTTAGCTAACACATAATAATCACCTATGTGCAAATCACAAATCACATCTACACTTACCACATGACTAATAGTAATAATAATTAACTGATGATTTAAGAAACTCACTATACAACAATCACATATCCAAAATTTAGGAGCCCGATTGAATTACAATTCGCACAATTTTACGTATCTTATTATCATAACGTATTTTACACTCATAATTATTCACAAAATTGACGATCATTAACTCAATGTCATTTGTCATCAGTAAAAATCAAATACAGTGAAAAAAAAGACTATGTATCATACTCTCGTTACAGACGAATCCCATCTTGAAACATTTCGATCAGCGATGGAGTCAAAATTTTTTGCTTGGAAGCCAAAATTTTTTCTAACAAAATTATCTTAATATGTTATGTTTAAAATAATTTTCATCTATTTAAATATATGACATCTAAAAATTTCAAATATTAACTTTAATTCCAAAGGTATGTAAAAAATAAATAACCTTTGTTTGGAGAAAAAAATTAGTTCAAAGATGAAATTCTCATAATATAAATTAAAATTGTAAAAAATTAAGGGAGAAGGTGTCAACTTTGTTTTATACATATATTTATACACTATGAATTAAAATTTTCAAAATTTAGGGGGCTATGACCACCATCATACCCCCAGCTCCGTCATTGATTTCAGTAGTGCCTCAATTCCAAATTTGCAATATTGCAAAGGAGAAAACAACTTATCACAAAACAAAGTCTACATCCAAGTAATTTCACTGAAATATTTCAAGAGGTTCGACAAATTCGCTTCCAAGAAATACAAGTCTCACCGAACATTCTTTTATAGTAGGAACTTCACATAATTCAATAGAGTCAATTAAACCACCAATTTGAACTTTCGTACAAGATTATCAAATCGAATGCATAATATTTATAAGTATTTTATTTTGAAATAAAATAAAACATGTGATTACATTCATTTCTATCCATATATCATTCATTTTCTATATAAATTTCTATTATTACTTCAAGATTCATCTTTCGTAAAAACGTAATTCTTGAAAGATGTACACATTTTATCATACTTTAAACTATTGCTAGACAAATCTTAAATTTTAACTATATTGGTACAATTTTTTTTACTTTTTGTTAATTCACCTTCTCTTTTAATTTCTTTCAAAAATATCAGCAACGTGCACTAGTTTCTACTGTATTTACAAGCGAATTTTAATCTGTCACATGATGCATTGCATATTTTTTAAATTCATTGGCAATGTTAAGACAGGTTTCCTTCTGCATTGATGTGGAATTTAAACAGCTATTGTGTCAAGGAAAAGATACATGCGTTGTTAGAATGGACAACTGAGAACTCAAAACCTTAAAAATAGCAGTTCAATTGGTTTTTTTTTTTTTTTTTTGGGTTAAAGTATCAATTTTCACCCAAATTAATGTAAACAGAGATAGTCTTTTCTCGTTTTTCTGCAATAGAAGATGTCTGAATTAACAACATAACAATATTCAATGATTATTGCAATAAAAATTTGAATTTATAAGATATTTTGTATATGCATAGATACATCTGTATGCTGTTTCGTTTGTACATATCAAGACTTTCAACTTCAGAATCTTAGCAATCCAAAAGGATTTACCCATAAAAAAAAACGAAAAAAAAAACCCTCTTGCATAAGTTGGATGAGTTTCCACAAACGTAGTATGAATCTTGCTTCCATTTTGTTTGGAATAATTTGCATGGCACGTACACAAAAAATGAAGATTAGGAACTTCAAGACACAGACCACAAGTAGTATGTTGACCAGAGAGTAAGAGCCAGTGCTGCCACTGCATAATTCCACAGCATAATAACCGAACAGTCCCTTTCCCCAACTTCAAATAACTGCGTTATGGTACCTACAAACAATTAACATTAATGGAAGATTAGGCCACGTCTGGTAGAGTAGTTCAATATCTTGAAAGTTTCATTTCCTTGCAAAAATTCACCTAATATCTGCCGCATAAGAAGTATACTAGTTTAGAGTAGTAATATAAAATTTAGAGATTCTCACTGAACAATACCCATGCTCATTGCAGTTGGTAGTGCATATTGCAGCAGAAGAACAAACTGATATAATGAATCTGATCCCACCAGTCCAAAATGAACTGCAGCTTTAACAACAAGAATGCCCAAGAGAGGCATTGCGATATAACGGACCACTTGGACCCCTATTATGATCCCCAACCCGACTTCAGATCTTTGAAGACCTGTCACAGAATTATAAAGTAAACCATGGTTAGAAAAAGAAAAATGATATCAGCACTCCTTAAAAGTCCTCTAGCGTTCCATCCTCCTCCCTTTATACTATAAAGGGAGGATGGAGTGACAAAAGGTTTTCTAAGAAGTGCCTATAACATCTCCCTAGAAAAAGTGTAACCTTGAATCCAAAAGGAAAGATTGAAAATAGCAGGACAGATGTTTAAAGGATTTTAAGATTACCCTTGAGGAGATTTGCTCCGACTATCAATGTCATGGCCGGTATTGATGCATCTCTGTTGCAGTAATCACATAGCACTGAGAAAATAATCGAGAAAAAAACATCCATATACACATAGCCTTGTAGTCTTGGTTTAGGAGGAAAGTTGTGTAAAATAAAAAACAGCATGTGATTCAATCGCATTAATGAAGTTCGTTTGTTAATGCTACTATGGTCATCAGAATTCAAATTCCTGTGAAAATAGTTTGAAATGTTTGGTTAGTGATTGAAAAAAGGAAAAAGAAAAACTGAATTTACGATTTACACGCTGGCCATGACACACTTTTTTTTTTTTTTTTTTTGGGGGGGGGGGGGGTTGAAAGCAACCAAGACAGCTTTTCAGTTAAGCTATCTCGAATTTGAGATATATAAATGGGATTGGTCATGCTTGGTTACAATCAATGGTGTTAAACCCGGACCGGAGAGGAGATCGAGTACACAAGAAGAGGTTTACTGGTTCGATTTCGGTTCAAAAGTTTAATCAGTTTTATTTATATTAGCATTAAAAATTTTGAATAATGTTGAAATATTCTCTAAAAAAATTAAAAAAAAAAAATTAGTGAACTCTAGTTGAACTTTCCGATTTGTACTAGTCTAACTGGTTCTTGATCGGATTGGACCGATTCAATTAAAATTTTCAATTAACTATTGAACTGAATTGAAGACACGACTGGTTTGCAGTTTAATTGGTCAAATCGATCGATTCGATCCAATTTTCAAAACATTGGTTTGCAACATGATAATCTACTTGCACGGTAAGAATTAACAAAGATTACGCAATCATTTCTGGCAAAATCGGAGCCCATTTCAAGATCTTACCCTATCATAGATGTAGAGGTGTCTATGACCCGAAGAGGAGCAGAGTCACCAATGAGTAGCTTTCGCAAGGGAGAGGTGGCGCCAATCGCAAGCCCAACTATCTATTCAACATTACTTTCACACTTCAATTGAAATCATAGATAAGTCGGCCAATGACTTCCAACTACAACACGACAGTTGGCTATAGAAATCCCACAAGGAAAAAATGGACTACCATGCTCTAGTACTACTAGGCCTGGAAAATATAGAGAACATGTTTCATAGCTAGCTCATTTGTTGTTCGAACGTGCTTCACGATTCCCTTGACCCTTTTAGATTCAATTGAATTTCTGGGGTGTTCCATTTTTTAAAAAGAATTAGATGAAATTCCTGATTCGTACAAAGTATAGATGGTATGATCATACCGTGGCAATGGTGGACGGCGCAAACATCATTTTTAGGTTCATCCTTTCTGCCCAAATTTTCAGCTGCTGCTTAATTTTCTTTCGCATCGGTACCTAGAAGAAACAGTTTGAGTAAATAAGAGGGACGAGTGAGAGGAAGAAATAGATTCTAAATTGGCACCTCTATGATTTCTAAAAGCTTAGAAAATAAATTAACAATGCAGTAGAGGTCATATTAAACCTAAAATACCGAATTTTCACGCGATTTTTTCCCTTAATTTTCACATCTATACTTGAGTGGTTGTTATCCCGGCTAAATTAATCTGAATTGTTGATCCACACTGTGATGTCAAAGTACATATACTTTTTTTTGTAATTCTCCGGAAAAGGAAGCTTTTAAACTTGCTGTCATAATTGAATTTTTTTGGTTATTAGGAACAATAACTTAGAGCTTTCCCCAAAAGAAAAACCTACCATATTTTCTGAAATCTACAAAATGGGAGCATTTATTTTTATTTTATTTTATTTTTGCTCTCTCTATGATTCAGAAATAAACGGAGTAGATAAGAAAATATTAGAACCACCCAAACACTTCGGTGAGGTGACAACTTACTCTAGTGCAAGAGGAGGCAGAAAAATTGGTACCATGCATGGAAGATGAGAAAAGGAGATCAACCTTCTCATCATTTTCAATACTGTCAATGGGCTGCGGTGTATCATGAGAATGATCAGTCTCAATATCCTTTGATAACAATGATTCTTCCAAGCTGCTTTCTGTCACTATCTCTCCACCGTTGGCAGAATTTGTTCTGTTAATTGTGGAACCTGTACTTCGAATCCCATATGCCCGTACGATGTTATAAACATACGTCCAGATGAATACAGCCCCTATCTATTCAGCCAAAGAGAAATAAATAAATGGTATGGACAAGATAGACATAAGAAACATCTACTTTTGGACTGTGTTTTCCAGAAGAGTTTAATTTGAATACAGTCGTACTGTAGTGTTCATGAGATGGGGTTGATATATGTGGCATAAAAAGGAGGTTAAGAAATTTTTTTTTTAAAAAAAAAGATTGCTGGGATATATATATATATCTAGGAACTAATGGTGTTTGCAAAGTTGTCATTGTACTGAAAAGCGGGACAGAATTACCGCCATAGAGAGGGATGCATAAGCTTCTCCATTAGTAGAACATGTTGATGAATCTCCAAATGGGCTGTCATTTTCCTCACAAACAGCTGGAATGATAATGAGAAGCAAGTTCCCCAAGTTCCCTGCATTTGGTGAGTTCAGAGAGGTGGTAAAAGCATTTATTTACACATAAGTTTTGTCACAAGAATCATAGCAAACATCAAATTAAAAGAGATGACTAGTCTGTTTTACTGAATTTTGTAATAATTAGTGTAGTTTTGTTGCTTATTTGTATTGTCTAATTTATTAAATGTGAACTTTTCGAGTGATCAAATGTGTGTATTAATTATTCCTAACTTTTAATTATTTTTATTCTCTTACTAATATGACTTATATACATGCATGAGGGGTATTTATAAAATAAAAGTTTCATCTTTCTCTTTAAAGTATTTTTTTTAATGTAATTTTTTCTAATTGGACTAACTTTGTTATCAAAACCTTAACTTAACTTTGGGGGAGGTATGTGTAATTTTACAAATTTTAGGGGAGACTATTGAAATTATCAAAAACCTCAAGGGAGGTTTCTAAAATTATCCCCAATATCAATCTAGCCCCCAATCCCTGACCTTGGCTGAGCTACTCTCCGGTCTGAGTTCCAAAATAATGAAAAATTATAGTAGAACTTCAGAATTATGAGTTTTATAACCTGCTGCACAGCAACCAATGACTAGGCCATGTAGATGTTGAGGAGTTCTTAAGACTTTAACAAGCACCCAACCCAGTGCCGAACCAATAAGAAAGGTGAGAAGAATGTTCACCGGCATGAACCATCTGCACATAAAAAACATAAATGCCATTTGCAAACAGTTAGAAACCAACCAAAATCTGAGTGTTACAACCCAAGTCTCTTTCAAGGAAAGAAAATTCAAAGACTTGATGAGATCGACATACAACTTAATTAGGCTGCTCATTGTTATAGTTTCTGCCAGGTTGCTTGAAACTAGAGCAGGAGTGAAGACGAAAAACACGAGCTGTTTTGGTCCAATCATTCAACAAAATATATTAATCTGTTCGGCCTCTTTTTAAGATCACCAACTGCAACTGACTCTGTATATAAATTTCATAAATGCTAGGACGTAGAAAACACTACTAATATATAGTCCACTTACATTGTTCAGATGATGCCTTGCAGTGGCACCCAGGATGTCCACCTTCTCTAAGGCAAGGAATAAACCAACAGCAGTGACAATAAGTGTTTTCAGGACAGGCATCAGTGCCACAATGAACAAGGCAAGGAATCCCATCTTGGAATTTCTTCCGTGAAGCCAATAATATAAGCCAGTGAGAGTTTAGATCTGTTGTATGATTCATTGCACAAATGGGAAGGCGTTCAGACTCCATTGAGGAAGTGATGCCAAATCAGTGTAGCAGTTTATCCGTACAGATAGTAGGAGGAAAGACTCGAGTGCATGTTATTATTGTGTACCACGGGACATATATGCACATTTCTATAGTATATATCTCACCTGGAAACTTCCCCTATTATCTTTTTCCTGTGGATGTGTCCCTGCAAACCTGCTTCATCGAACTTTCTCTATCAGATGACACACTTATTATAAGGAGAAAAAGGGAGGGGGGGGGGGGAAAGACAAATGAACCCGTTTCGAAGATAAAACTTACTTTTAAGTGGTATGCAGTCGATTCTGATTAATTTTCGATAATGTCCTCAAAAATGGATGAGAGCTTCTTCTCGTGGATGAACTATACTCTGTGAGCAACCTAAAAAATGGATGAGTTCTGAAGATTTGATTTCGCTTCTACGGAAGAAACGAACTAAGAAATAGGAAAGTAACGCAAATGGAAACAAGCTAGATCATTTGATGAGACCGTAAGTGAAGTTGCTATGATTATAAAGCTTTTGAGCATGATGTATAAAAGGAAAATTTCAAGAAAACAGCTCAAAAATGACATAATACTACTGGGAAGTGTACTGTGGAATGGAACTGACCGTAATGCATCCTAGCTGCTTGATTCCTTTGCGTAGAGAGAAAACCCATGAAGCCAACTAAAAGTTCTAATAATTGCGACAACATTTGGTGTGAATTTATGTGCAATTTCATGAGTGCATGCTTCCAAAATGAAATGGTAGGCCCTTAAAGCACGGCATTTACTGCACAGTCAATCAAGCGACAAAGCTTTATGCTTATCAAGATGCTCTACAGTAGTCACGTAAGACTGCATATTCACCGGCCTGAAAATGTAGCTTTCATGGGGTGCAATTGAAGCCCAGATACGCTAGTCAACTGGCAAGAGTTTTTCGCTCCAACCACGTTTTGCACTTGCCTTAATTCATCACCACAATCTTTTTTTCGATCCCCAGACATTTCGACAGCTTTTAGTCAAGTTGATTTGAAGTCTTGTCCACCCGTACTCGGGCGGTGTTTCATGGGCAGCGCTCTCCCTGCGTTGGTTCTAAAATACTTAATTGACGTCGAATAGAAGGTGAAAGAAAGAAAGATCAGAGTCGCCATCAACACCTGAGGCCAAATTAATTACTTTCTAAAATTTCAACCGTTTAGGGTCAAAATTTTGCTGCTAAATATGTATCTAAACTTCCACATGATTCGGATGTATTACATGCACATTCACTCGTACAGAATGTGGCATGCATAATTATTAACAATTATTGAGCCTTTCGCGATCAAAGAAACTTGAAATTGGAGAATGACATTACAACCACCGTAGAAATCTAATTAATCATGGTTTGGACTGTGAATTGCTGGCGCATGTATGTATAGACACTCTGTACCCTATGTATGTATGTTCTACTCATTTCGAAAATGCAATAGTACTGAAAGTTACAGCTTCAACCGCTTCGATGTTCTTGCCTTGTTCGACAACATTTTCACGCTCGTATACGAGCCACCTGGAAGACTTAAAAAAGGTTGAAGCTGAAAGGATAAACCGTAGTTCAAGTCAAATTTGTTGTTACAAAGTTCCCCCCATACAATAAAATTACCAAAGATTAATTTTAGGGTGGAAAAAAACTATTCTTTTGTGTGTGGGGACTTGGACAAGAGATGTTGGCTAAAGGTTGAAGCTACAACCTTAGCTTGGAAGTCGTGTAATTAAGGACGTTGTCATCTTAGCTTTTCGTCGTGTAATCAAGTAATTTTAGTCTATTTTCTCTCCATGTTGTTAGGTCATATAATTAAGCACATTGTCATCTTAGATTTTATCCCGAATCCTCCGAATGGATTGATGGCGAAAAATATTTTATTCAAATATTAGTTAGTCGTGTATTAACAGATGATATGTATATATATTTATATAAACATTAGAAATTAAGACATAGAGTAAAACTTGTAAATCGATCCGTAACATTCTGGATCTCTCGATTATGTTATGCCCGGAGTCCTACTCGTGACAGCCTGGTTGAACAGGGCAAGAGCAATCCCAATAAAAGCACTGTCGTCTACAGTTCAATCTATAAGTTCACACTATTCAGTTCAGTTTTTTTTTTTTTTTTTTTTTTTTTTATAAATTTACTTTAGTGTGGAAGATTATGAAAGAAGAAAGTGACAAAAAAAACAAAAACTTGGCCGCAAGTTCTTCGCTCAATTAATTAGATATAAATTCAACCATTCGCTATGGTCTCTCCTAAGACTGACCTCGTTTCAGAACAAACTGAACTTCGATGCCACATTCATCAAAGAGATACGGCCATCGCTCCAAATTTTTGCTAATTCAATGAATCTTTCTCGGGTGAAACGAAGGACATCTGAGAAATCAAGGGAAAGGACGATGAAATTCCATAGGACCTGGTGTGTCTAACAAGTCACACTATGCGCCAATCCAAGGTACATCTTCCCCTCCAAGGCTTCAGGAAGATATTTTTGGAACACCAACAGGCATTAAATGAAAGGAAAAGGAAAAAAAAAAAAAAAACTATTTCTGAATTCTGATTTCTTACTACCAGTCTTCAGGAGGATTGATTTTGCTCCTACCTACCATACATATTACTGCATTTACTGGTAGAAGAAGAATGCCAATGCATGTGAGATCTACTCCATCTAAAACTGATAACATGATCCTAAAGTTGACCTTCTAGTGAGAGAGGTAATTTTAACATGGAAATGGTCAATACTGTGATGTTCTATATATATATATATATATATATATATATATATATTGGTAGCAAGATATTGGTTATCACTTCCCTTTTTTTTTATTTTTTTGGTTTCTAATTAGTGTTTAGAACAATCTACCATTTCTAGTTATCAGGTTATTTAGTTTCTGACATGTGACAAAAGAGTTGACATGTACGTCGCTCATTGTTCGTAAGAGGAGAGACTGAGACGGTTATAGGAAGCAATTTAAAGGTTCATGGCTAAGATTTGACCTAAAAAAAATGTAAGATATAAATTACATCTTGTACGTCGTCTTCATACATTATATGAAATTTATAAAATTTTATTTTATAATTACATATTATTAAAAATAAATTATACCGTAGTATGATATCATCCTCAAATCTGTGTGCCGCCTATTATTCTACACGTTGTTTGGTTTCATTTTTTTTTTTCTATTTCGTGAGGCCAGCACTTAACCAACATTTTCTCCTCGTCACCAAGTAAGTTCGCATTCCCCAAAACATGGGGTAAAAAAAAATATAAAAAAATCCAGCACTCCAGCGTTGTTTATTGGTTAATGGAATGACATTTTTAAGAGATGAAATTATCCCTCTATGACTGTCCCTATTTTGTTTCTTCAGTTTATTCGATAAACTAAAACCTTTTTCTAACCCCAAAAAAAAAAAAGATGTAGTCAAAATCGTCTTGCTTTGATGTTACAACCTATATAAACGTATTATTTCATGTGTCGCAACGTGGCTAAAGTCTCATTATTGAAATAGCCAACAAATGTGCAGTGGTGGAACTAAGTATTAATTAAATGGGTCCATTTGGTGTAGGTGATTAATTTGTAATTTGACAAGATGAGGGCAAAGCGTTGAAGCTCAGCAAATGCATGGATCCAATTAAATGATGATGAAGGGAAAGTGAGATTGAGTTATACAGTAGATTTTGATGTACGACACAGAGGTGTCCGAATCAATTCTTACGGGGCCCGACTAATCCCCTGCGGCTCGGGTCCGGCGCCCCAACCCGGCCCGAACACATTAAGTGCGCGGAGGAATCCAGCGGAGCGAAGGCTCGAACTTGTGATCTCAAGGTTCACTGGTGAGAGGCGCTGCCGACCATTCACGCGGGGACGATTTGGTACTCCTCTACCATATATATGTTAGAATGGGTATGGCACAACTGGCTCTACTTTGCTTAATGTAATCTGATTTTTTTTTTTCAATTGACTTTTGGCTCAGGTACCATCAACAAAATAATTATGAAATCCTAGTTTTTTTTTTAAAAAAAAAATAATCATGAAATCCTTCATCTTTATTGACAGAAATATGATCAGAAAAGCAAGATTTGACCATCTTAAGGCCGAAACCACAGGATTAATCTTACTTACCATTCAACTATATATCATGGAAAACGTTGTTCATGCGTAGTCGAAGATGAAAATGCATTCAGCTACTCGCCCAATTCCAGACCCACCAAAGTGATTTTGTTTCTCTCTGCTGCACTTTTCTTTCTCGTTTTAAAGTTTCCCAGTGAATTTTCACGTTAGGTTGTTGGCTCATCAGTATGAACGGGGAGACAACCCACCAAAAAAAAAAAAAAAGAGAGAGCAGAATTGATCGTCACCTAAAGCAATGAACAGATTGCATGTCAAAGAAAGAAAATTCTCCTTTCCCATTTGCTTGTCCTTCCAGAGTTCATGATCCATGCTTTATTGATCACGAGGGCAATAATGAATAATATGGAGGACCCGAGGTCATCATATGAAACCATGCCAGTAGCTTTCGCCATACAAAAAAACTTAAGAAGTAGTATGGAGCATAGCGAATGCACCAAGGATTCAACTCCATTATTGGTGGTAGTAGACCCATGTCTTTCTCTATAGCTTTGCATGCCTTCAAATGAGGGGCAGAGGCCATTTCTAGGTTCTAATTCATCACAGCCACAGCCTGTTTATCCTTGTTGATGGAGATTGGAGACGAATGAATCAGTGGGCAAGTAAATTAAGTTGCAATTTATCACAATGTGACATCTACCAACCCTTGAATTCTATTATTGTTGTTGTTGTTGTTGTCGTTGTTTATAACAAGAAAAGAACTGCATGTGGTGTGATTATGTCCTTCAAAAGAAGAAAAAAAAATTAACAAAGCATATACTGTTTTTCAAAACTTCAATTGCAGATGAAATTAGTCTAATTATATGATCCCAGGATTGTTTTAAGTCTAAGGCCATCTGATTGTATCTATACGAGTCTATTGCATTTTGGATGAAGCTTAAAATGATTGAGATCGGCTAAACCTGATTATCTTTATCACTTTTTTGACCATCTTAACGGAGTTCTACGTTGTCATTGTATTCGCCATTAATTTGAACAAATCTTTGAACCAATACTCCACAATATCGCCCTATCTAATCCAGGCTTAACATCAAGCATCATTCCCCACCTAATCCCTTTCTAAGACACATTACTAACCAAATAAGCCTAGTGCAGGCTGTACACCATCTTTTTTTTCTTATTTTCCCTTTATTTTTTCTTGGTTCAATGGGACAATCCAAACCCTAAGGGAAAGTCTTGAGAGTCAGAACCAAAAATCTCTAACAGTTAAGTTGGTTCCTGTTTCTTTATCCCTTTCTACTTCTTAACACCAAAGATCTTTTGTGTTTTTCTTTTAATTGCCAGATGTAACAGAAAATAATCGATTAAAAGAACAAGAACTATATGTGTGTGTGTGTGTGTGATTGAGTCGACTAGATATCAACTAAATGGACATTTAGGCTTTTTCAAAGTCGACCGACTAGAGTACTTTCCACATCCAGAAAGAAAGGATCACCGTGTAGGACAAACGAATAACCTCTTTTTACTGAGGATTTTGGGGCATTTCGACGAGTTAAACTATACTATTAGATTACTGTCACAAAGTGAAGAGGAATATGTCGATTGTTGACAGCTTTCAGGGGTTGAAATGGTAGTCTTCATCAGCGGCCAGGATTGCCATTACTACGTTCCAACTAAACAGGAGCTTTGACATCACAACAACGCATTATTACGTTCCAACTAATCAGGAGCTTTAACATCACAGCAACAGCCACATGTAATAAGTTGCCCAGAGGGTCATTGCAATTGCAGCCACAGCATAATTCCAAAACATCAGGACGGAACATTCAGTCTCACCAACTTCGAACAACTGCGTTATTGTACCTGCAACATGTGAACGAAACAGACAGAAAATTTCTGCCATGAGTATTTTTGTGTATGTTTCATGTACTTTTTTTTTTTTTTTTTATCATTAGTGCAGATTTAATGAAATCTATTATATTTATACTTATTCGTAGAGACTCTTTTATGGATTTTTGAACATGTTGGAGTTATACCCTTTACGACCCTAACAATCCTGAAGGGATTTCCTAAAGGGATTCTCTAATTTACTGTTGCACAAGTTAGCTGCTGAAATTGCCTTGTGTGATTATTTGAAAGTTTAGAACTGATAAGTGATTTAGGTCTGGCAATAACAAGTAAATCAAGAAAAAAAAAAAGGAATATGGTAAAATAATTGCACGAGGTGGCCCATGATTATGAGGCAAGACTAGATATTTTGATGGAAAGGCCATGCAGTAATGTCACTGGTCCAGAGCTGGAAAAATATGCGTAGACTGTTCGATATTCTACGGACACAGCGGGGGGCTTTTCTCAGTGGTAGATTGGGAAAGAATCATGGACCACTCCATGGTGCACAGTGACTACTTCCGTGAACATTTTTTCATAGTTCTGGACCGCATGTTAAAACTCCAAAAAAGTAGCTTTCAAAATGCTAGCACATGCTAATCAAGAAGGAACTAATGTATCAGAAAAGATGAAATCAGGCTCCACAGAGCAGACACAGCAGATGCAATTTAAGCATGATGGAATTATTCCAAGCCACTTCAATCAGGCTTTGTTAGATTGATTTAAGGCCACTCATTGGGTTTAACAATTAAATCCACAAGCTGACATGAAGTGGAAGAGATCAAGCAACTTAAGAGGGAGAAAGTTGAAAAGTAAGCGATAAACCATACCAATGGCCATTGCAGGTGGAACAGAATACTGAAGCAGAAGAACAAAATGATATAAAGGATCTGATCCCACCATGCCAAAATCTCTTGCAGCTTTGATGATAACAACGCCTAAAACAGGCAAGGCAGCGAACCGGATTAAAATGATGCCAAGAATCATCCATAGGTTTACTCCTGACCTTTTCAAACCTGGACAAATGTACCAAGTGCCAATACAGAGAAAGCAAACTAATTAGTGGGCGACCATAAAGTAGACAACCAATTAGTAATGAGTATAAACTCCACCTCTAAGAAGATTTGCACCCATTATCAACGTCATCGATGGAATTGCCGCTTCCCTGCCAAAAATCAGACTATCATCTTTTCGACCAATTAGAAATTACTGCATAAGTGGCAGGCAAAATACGCTCATAAGGTGATGACACAGAAAATTTGACGAAGCTCAACATCTTCCTAAAAACAAGCGCCTTAACGATGCAAGCTCTCCAGATCCTAGTCCATTGAGCAATAAGTTTCAGTTCAACAGCAAAACAGAAGGGAAATTTCCATGCTGATTAAGACAAGACTAATGCCAGAATATAGGTCTCTCTACAATAACCAACAAGACTCCAATATGCTGCATTTATCAGGTTACAAAGCAGGCAACAAGATGGATTTTGCTACGATCTGTCATTCAATTTCTTTGGGATGCTAATGGTACTGTACATATTGGATACACAACAGCTTAATTGACATCATCATGATCTTAAAATTTTACAGTACTGTATTATCAGATTGAAATATGTTGTTCTCATTATATGTAGCTCCTAAATAGTGTAGCTTGGCAAGGGCAAGCGATAATAAATGTTTCACAATTTCAAGCTTAAGAATCGTTGAGCAAACAAAGAACAAATAGCTTTGTCACAAAGATTATTTAGTACTAGTTGACTACACTAATACAATGAGAATGGAATTAAGGTCAGAGCAGAAATGCTACCCCAGCAAAAGAACAGAACTCTCAACCACACGCAGAGGAGCAGTACCACCAACAATTACTTCCCGCAATGGAGAGACTCCAATCAAAAGCCCAACAACCTGTGACATAGAGGACAAGCAAATTATTCATGAGATGCATAACTAACCAAGGAAAGGACAACTATGAAAAGTACTAAGCAGAGGCCAGTATTTGAGAGGTCACAAGGTTCCATCAAATCAAAAGTTACATTATAACTTTCCTCCATCTGTTTATTTGGCTTTACTTTCAAACGAAGTTGAATTCGGATGGACGAGGACAAATATTAAAACAATAATGTACTCATTGAATTACAGTAACGCCCAAAAAAGGATCCAATATACATTCCATTGTGAATTTTATTCTTCTAATCAGGAGCAGGCAGTTAGTTTTACTTCGAAAACTCAACGAATTAGTTGCAAAATGCTTAGAAAACTGCTCATGATCTGAAATGTGATAATGCTATAGTTCCATCCTCATGTTTGTCCTTTGAGTTGCCATAAAGGAACCTCAGTTCTTAGCTAAAATGCATGAATATCATGTATATAGTCAAATTATCTACCAGTCATATTGAGTTCCCAGGATAAAAAGGAGGCTCTGTTATTTTGTGAGCACTAGAAACCTAGTGATTAAAATGAGAAAAACAAGCATCAGAAGCCTACCGTTGCAACAGTAGGAGGTGTCAGCAACATCCTTAGGTCAATTTTTCCAAGCAAACTTTTCAAATGCTGCTTGAATGGCACCTGCAAATAGTTTTGAAGGGTTTTTCGCATCTGGTTATCGGCAGCTTAAGAACCCAACGGATGCCACATGAATAATGTAATGATGCAACATCAAATGAAGACTAATCAATGAAACTGTTCCTCTGACTTTTGGGCGGCAAGAAATTTGATTCCTTTTTTTGTTTTTGTTTTTCTGGTGTCTTTGGAAAGTGGTACGTTTGCTAAAAAAATTTGATAAAGATAAGAACCAAAATGACCTTGCAGTTATCCAGTAAATCTTTGCTATTAAATCTCAACAGCTCAACGGAAAGATGGAAAGAACAGAAACAATTTTATCACAAGGTTGAAAACTGTGTTCTACTGCTAGGATATAACTCTGATATTGTTGGTCAAACAATCTTTATTTCTGCAATACGACAATGTTAGCTGATTAAGTAGATTAGCAAGTGGCATTAACAGGTATTAGGAAATAATGTATGAGCCATTCTCCACCATCGGCATAAATTACATAGTTTTATATCTATGCAGACACAGCAATGAGGTAGTATTTGTCCAGACTTTTAAAATCTAGCATAGCGATTAATCACTGAAGATATTTGTTTGGTTGCCAGATTTATTTGAGCAAGGAATTGCGAAAAAGAACAGCTCTCTGATCAGAGCCAAGTTATATCTTATACACCAAGTGACATTGTGATGGTTGTCTTAATCACTTATTCTGCTTCATGGCCAAACTAAGGCACTTGAAAAGGAAATGATCAAACTGCTCATGTTTCGAAGTAGGCAGAAAGGGAGAAAAGGAATTACCTTAACTCTGTCCTCAGATCTTTTGAGAACAAAAGTAGGTTGAACGTGATAATCCTGGGAGCTAGGGCAACCTTTTAACAGCAACTCTTCTCTGGAGCTGTCTGAGGAATTTATTTCACCAGACTGGTTTTTGCTAATTGTGGAACTTATTTGGACGTTACCATCACTCTCTGTTCCACATATACGTATAATGTTGTATACATAAGACCAAACGAAAACAGCCCCTATCTGAAAGAACAAAAAAGTATGAAAACTGGATGCCGATAAAGCTGAGGCCACATATATTCTGAAAACTTTTCAACTTAAGCACAGTTCCTCCTTAAGCAACATTGAGTTGTCTGAAAGGTCTTCCTGGTCACTGCCAAAAAAAAAAAAACTTCTAGGCATATGACCCGCTCAGATATGATGTCTTTTTTAAATAATAACAAACATTAACAGCACAAGTGAAACAATACATGAAGTTCAAGAATCTAAATGTGTGGCACAAACTTATAGGCAATTTAGAAGTTGGGTATGAAAGTTCCATATTACCGACATAGAGAGTGATACATAGGCCATTCCATTCCTAGAGCAGGAAAATGAATCTCCAAATGGGTTATTCTTCTCTGCGCAGATTGCTGGGATGATAATAACTGGTAAATTCCCCATATTTCCTGTATAAATTAATCTGTCAAGGAACTCTGCTTGAAATTCAGGGTGTCATAACATTGTTTCCATAAGTCGTCGTTACATTGGATATCTTGTGACAGCTATAACAGAAACACGCCTATCAGCATTGCCAGATATGACAAAAGTCCAGAAAGAAAGAAGTGCCTTGCAGTGAAAATTGTACATTTTAGTTAAGGCTCTCATATTTGATTGTAGAAAACCAGTTGAACCAAGATCATCTAAATCATTCGTGAAGACTTTAGATTTTTGTACATCTTCTTCTTCATCCCTTTAAATTTCAGGATCCAAGTTGATCTTGTCATGAAGTTTTCCTCCTATTATTTCACAGTGATCATTATCCAGATATAGCAGTAGCAACTGCTGTGTGACTGCATAATTCTGCTTTTAGAGACTTTTAAGTGATACGAGCATGTAATCATTAACTATCAAACCTCTTCCATGTTTTGCCGTCTGGCTGAAATATATATATAGAATTTCAGTTTAGAGTCTACCTACAAAATGTCTCTAAGAGTTACGAGAGTCCAGAGTGAATTAAATCTTTATCTCTAAGGCTTGATGAGATGAAAAACAACTCAATCAAGGATAGTAGCCATTTTAAGTTTCATCAAATAGTTCATGTACCCGCAGCACAAGATCCAATGACAAGGCCATGCAACTGTTGAGGAGTTTTGGTGATTCTGACAAGTATCCATCCAAGGGCTGAACCAATAATAAAAGTGAGGAGAATACTCACTGGTGTGAACCACCTGTGAATGAGTCATAAAGCTTAAATAAAGAAACAGTAGAATGTAGGAAGAGATGGAATTCAAGGGAAACTAGTCAAGGATGAACAGGTAACCTACAAAGAAATTATGTTGGTCGCTGAAATGGAATCAACCAAGCTGCTGGCCAAAAGTGATGGGAAGAAGACGTAGTACACAAGCTGCTCCATCTCAAAACACAGGAATTCATTAGTCACTTATGCTTGGTTTTGGAAATGTTTAATTACTTTTTTTTTTTGGTTTTTTTCTAAATGTTCTTATTAGTGCTTATTGGATTGCAGATTTTAGTTATTGTTTGAAGTAGTCAAGGGATTAGCCTTAAAACTGGTGCTACTCTGTATACCTTGACGACTGAAAATATCCAATGAAGCTCTTCTCCCCGTGATTGCTCAGCAGTACAAAGATATCGAATATAGCAAGTTTTTATATCCTACTATCTTGGCATTTATACAAGTCATTTCATTCAACTGTCCAACCAAAGCCATGTTAATTGCTTTGCTCTCTATTTATTCCCTGCCAATTGCAATTCTTCCTTCCTAGTTCTCACTTTATCTGTTCAGAATTCCTGATTGATATATGATTGGAATAATTTCGTCTCAGACACCTCAAGAAAATCAAAGATAACTCAACTTTAACAAGAGATCATCCAGCTTACATTATTCAAATGGTGACGTGCAGTTGCAGACAAGATGCTAATATGATCCACAGCAAGGAATAAGCCCACCACAGCAATCAATAGTGTTTTCAGAACTGGCATCAATGCGACCATTAACAATTCATCGATCCCCATCTCAAATTTCTTCTAGGACTTGCTGAAAATACCTCTTGCAATCCTTCAGCAGCAGGAAACTAAGTTGGTGACATGACAAGACTTTAAGTATTAAAAGTTTAAATGGAAAACAGGTAAATTTTACCAATTCTAAAAGCACCATGAATTAAAATCATGAAATTGTAAAAGGTATTTTCCAAACAAAACATTTTCAAATACTACAGAAAGAAAATAAAAAGGATTTTCAGATCAACCTCAGATGCAGATCATCAGTTTTATTGACCAGTAAGCATAACTCGTATCTGAAGCATGATAAGCAAAGATGAAGGTTCCTTCGCAGTCATGGAGCCCCGAAAAAGCTTTTTTAACTAAACATAAATACAAGAGTAAACTGGGAAAGAATATACTTATGGAAATAAAACGCAGGCAAATGCAAAGGGCAAGTCTTGAAATATACATAGTTCCAAAAACAATTTCCCCATGCCAACTAATAAACGGTGTTTCTTCAGTGGCATGACACTGGAGTGAAGAAGAAAAGTCCTTACTGTCTGATTGAACCCGCAAAAAAACTCGACGGTGAACCTGCGACCCTGATGGTGTTGAACATCAAGTAGAACTCGAACGAAACATGCAAATATGTTTTGTACTACTAACCTCGAAAATAGAAGGAAATCGAAATTGTCAGCAGTAGCAAATCCTGAAGCAGCCATGTCAGAGCAAGTTTTGGCAGCACCCTGGTTAAAATGATATAAAACTGGCCCCTTGACTTTTCCGCAACCACAAGGTCATGTACACCACAAATTTGCTTTAATCTTTTCTTTATTCTGGCCGGCGGCCGGGACAGGGATTTGTGGGTACAGCAACAGGAATTATCTGGGCTGGCGAGTTAGATTTACAGAAAGCTTTTTTTTGATTTGTTATTCTTTGTTTCTACTTGATGCTTCTCCAAATATTGTGATAACTTGTTTATCACATCTTGAGAAGTGAATTTGATCTGAATTACGGCACTGAAATTTCATCCTTCCGTGGACGGTAAATTGAATGCAATGGTTCAACAATCTTAATTTTGGGAACAGCCCATTGAAAGAAATCCCGCAACAAAAACAAAAGTAAAATGCAAATGAATTTAACAGACATGACGATTCCTGATGACATGCTGAAACCTCAAAAGAGAGAATTGCCAAATTGGCATGCCTGAAAATTAAAATTCACGGCAAGCATGATGCCTCAGTTCTGTTTTCTTCAGATACTCTTTAAGCCAACGTCATCCATCCTCGCAACTTCTCAAGTTTCTTGATATTCCTCATGCATACATTAAAATGCAGAAGGCCTCGGAAGTATGGATTCATCAATCCCCCGAAAAGAGACCAAGAGATGATTAATAAAAAGAGATGAGAGAAATTCTACCTCCAGAATATTCAAAAGAAGCCTCTGAATGTCATCATATACAAGTATCATAGACAAAATTTTCCAAGCTATTGCTATCTACACTAAATGACACTCAATGCAAAATTCTACAGTGGAAGGGGCTGCAAGCTTCCAGGAGCAAAGGACAATACAGAAACTTGTACCAATAAAATTTACACAGAAAACAAAAAATTGCTGTAATTAGAGAATACTAGAACCATTAACTCCAACACGCACAGATATCCAAGTAGTTCTAAGGTATATAATTATATAGCATTTCGTGGATAACTTCATGTAGCTGGTACCATCGATGCCATATCCAGTTCTTCATCAGAATCAATCACATCTTCATAGTCATAATAGGGATTCACCTGCCACAACAATCAATACATTTTAAGACATATCTATTTCTTGCTTTGTAAACAAAACTTATACAGATAAGGGAACTTAAAGCTAAATTTATCAATGGAACATGCACTACAAGTGTAAAATTCCTCGTAGGAACATTGTCTACTGTAAAGAGCCAACTTTTTAAGCATTAAGAGCAAAACATATAAAATGAAGATTTGCTACATCCTTTCTTCTTTTGAAGTGTAACTAGGAAAGATTTCTAACCACTGGTCTAGGAGTAATCGCATCAAAAGTATGGAAAACCGGGGTGTCAAAATCAGGGGGCTCAAGAACAATATATGCTCCTTTATTCCGGTACCTTTCATCTGTTGCCTGCAAGGAAAATCATCAACAGAATAAGTTAGTTCTTCATCCTCCTCATATATCAGCTCCATGCACCATGTTCATAAAACCAACAGTCTTTGAGACATACTAATAAGAATGTGCAACACTTAAGAGGCATAGATTCCTTTTAAGGGCTTAGACTCCTTCAAGTTTATCTGATCCTAGAAACCTACAGTGATAGTTGTTGAAGAAAGCAATGCTTCATTGCATTTTTATCTTTACAAAACATATGTGAAATTAAGTCATCCATCTCGATGGCAAAGCAGATTTATTTCATATGCATGGCCTATGAAAATTACCACATAGATGAGTTCTTTTAGGGATGTCATAGGCACAAAAATTTCTAGAAAAGGAACATCAAAGATTCCGACACAAGTATCAGTAGTTGATATCTAGGTGGTCTAACTGTCAATAATATGTCTGAGAACCATGTGTATGTGCATGTCTCCATCATTCTGTTGAGCATTTTGTATTGTACATGTTGCTTTGTCCTGCTAATGGTCTTTAAAATGAGAAAACACATCGTTCTTTATGTGCACCTTCTTAAATGGATTCTGATAGTCCAAAATGTTTGTGGCAACAACAAACCAATTCCGTTTATCTAACCAATTTCAGTTTACTAACTACACAATGAAGGACAAGAATATAATCAATATCTCTGCAAGACCTAATTAAAAGAATCTTCTTGTGGTACTTGGATCAAATTCAACACCCAGACTTCCCTGCAATGAATATCATGGCCCCAACAACACTATATATGCTCAAAAGGAAATTGCAAAAAGAGGTTTAGCTATATCTGAATTTTAGGAAATTTTTGTATATCATCTTACTTACTAAAGCAGCTCAACTAAATTTGATATTTGGTCAAGTATGACAAGGTATTGAAGTGCTTGCTTATATTCCAGTCTTGGTGTGCACAGATATTGATTTCATCACAATTCCATCATCTGTACTGAACATGGAATTCCATGATCCAAAAAGTTAGGGGAAGAAAAAAGCACCAGATAGAAAAAGTATCAATGTTGGACCAATCTAAATGCTAACTACAGAACCATAACACATTTATGGGGATAAAAAGGAAATACAAAAAATTAATAATTTACCTGAAATTGTGGATAGTCTGGTGCACTAAAGACTGTAATCAGCTTCCCAGAGTCTACAACATGATCTATGGTGTACCCTTCATTCATTTGTCCTAGTCCAGGCCTCTTTTCCCTGGCATCAGGACCCTCATGTGATCTGATGATTAACTAAGGTAGCAAAATGCATGACCCAAGTTAGATTTCCAACAAGACACGATGTCAAATCACTTTTGCATGAGAGGGACGGAAATAGGTGGAGAGAGAAACCAGAGAAACTAAATATTCTTTTGAAAAAATCTAATGCCAGCATGTCTTTCAACAAACTTCTAATTTAGCACGGCCCAAGGAATATTTTGAAAGTCAAAGTGGTAGGAATACAATCCTAGCAAACCTAAATGAAATTCGAAATCTTTTTAATTGATTATTTTGTTATATGGTGATCTTTTATACCATTGAATGGAACCATTCGAGAACAATTGAATAGTAACAACATTACCACTCATAAATCTTGCCACCTACAATTTTATCATAGGAATGAGCAGTTGAAGTGACCCTAATAATGTTCCAAGACATTGGACTCAAAAAACAGAGGTTGTTGCGACAAGGTAGAAAGGCAAAGGAAGCATGTCGAAGAGACAGGATAGAATATCCATAAACATTGTCATGCAGAGCTATCCAGACACCAATACTTAAGGGTCATATTATCAAGCTCATAATGCCAACAAAGAATCAAAGCAATCAAAGAATCAAAGCAAAGATGTCGACGAAATGTGAAATAAAAGACACACTTATACTTCAGATCTGTCAATAAACCAACAATTGTCAAGGGTCAGAATGTCAGGCTCAAAGTTCAAAATGGACAAATAGACAGACTATGATGAATGTGAGTACATCAAGTTAAATAATATTCATTACCAAGTCAAACGATCAAAATGCAACCTCAAACACTTTGCATCAACTACTACATTCTTATATCAAAATATTACTAATGTGGGTGAAGAAAATCATATGCAATTTGATCATCATCCTGTCAAAGCCTAAGAAGCCAAAACTGTACTCTGATATCTACAGTAAACAGGCAATCATATCTTGAATCTACAAAAGATAAAATGCCATGATTGCCATATGAAGAAAATCTATATAAGCTGCCAAACAGCATAAGATTAACATGATATGATTGCAGAAAAGGAAGAAATAATCATCCATAAATTACCGTTAGGCCAAACTTTTTCAGAAATTCTTCCGTACAGTCTGGACCCCATAAAAGACCAATGCCTCGTTCTTTGTTAGGGGAAAGACCTGGATCCATGGATGGATCTGACCAAAGAACATCACCGGGAATCAAGTTTTGACCTTCCCAAGGAGGATCAAGAACAGATCTCCTAGCTTTAGATAGCTCTTCAAATGAACCAAGAGATAATGCAGTTGAGTTGGGGTCGACAATTACTTTACGGTTCTTCTTGCCTTTGTATCTTTTTGAAGGGGTACTTGGAATACTGCGAAAAATCCCACCATGTGCAGTGTAAACACGCCCAGCAATGATGGAAGCAAGAGGAAGACCCTCAAAACATCCTAAACACTTGCAATAGACATGTTTTCCTTTATCTCCATACTTACATGATACCTCCTTCTCAAACCCATACACTGAAGTACAATACTTGGATTCATGGTTTCCACGAAGAAGAAATACCCTGTGTGGCAAAATCACCTAAAGAAAAACATAGGTCATTAATGAAACTAAAATTTTTTGTACAATGTCATTGACGCAACAACAAAACTCTGTAAAACAATCGAGCAAAGCATTATAAAACATGCATCACTAAACATAATACTTTTATAAGAAAAAGTTGTGGTAACAAGCATGAACTCGAAACGTGAGAAACACTATTAGTTCATGCAAAAAAGCACGAATATTTACCATTTAGCTCTCATATATGAATCTACCAAGTCAAAAAGAACCATACAGAAATAAATGAATTTCCCACTTTGCACCTTGTCTATGATACATGACCTAAGTTTACCACTGTTGGTGCAAACAAGCTAGTTCAATTTACTGTTGAAATCCAACTCACCTTCCAAAATGTAATGCTTTCACCTAGTGATAAAAAGATAACTACTTTATGATCAGCACTCAAAGTTACCCTTTCCATTGTACGAGAAAAAGGGACAAAACTTAAGCTCAAAACTACAAAAATCCGAAATCAAAACCTCAAACTCAAAAGACAGTATATGATTAGCATTGAAGAATGCAAAAATGAAAGCTCAAAACTGCTAAAGTAACAATATGCCAAGAACATAAAAAGGATGAACATCTATGTATTTTACCTTCCATGCAAGGAGGAGCAAGAAAGTCTCAAGACCCCAAGCTCCTCTATCAACATAATCCCCGTTAAACACAAAAATTCTATCTTCACCCGGATATCCGGCATCCTTCAATAAAAACAGCACATCATGCAACTGTCCATGCAAGTCTCCGACCACCACAACCTTGGACACCCGCCCTAATTCTTCACCCTCAATACTCACGCAATTTTTCTCTTTATGCAAGATTTTAGAGGCGGACAGGATTAGCCGATCGAATACCTCAACCGGAAGAAGAGAAGGAAACTCCTGCGGAGGAACAGCTCTCGAAGCCCATTCAAACGCATTCATTAACTCGTTGACCCATTCTCGAGAAATAGTCCCACTTGCCGGCCAAGAGATGGGGATCTGCGGCGGTGGCGGTGCCGCAGGCGGAAGCGGTGGTGAAGAGTGGTTGGTCTGGATGTCTTCTGAGGAAGAGGAGGAGGCTATGGAGGTTGAGGAGAAGAAGTCTTCATCGGAAGATGTTGGTGGGCGTGGCTCCAGTGCGGGGGCCGGTGAGGGTTCCAGTGGCCGGGATTGAACTGTGGAGCTGGAGATGTTGTGGTCTAAATTTGATAACATGATGCAAATAAAGTTTAAAAAAAAAAATGGAAAAATTCCCCTTTTTTTCCCGTTTTCTGCTACTCCGTATATATTAAGTATCTCGGATTAATTCTTGTAAAATTCCATAAAATCAAGGATCTTGATGTTGGATTGGATTTTGAACCTTGAGTGAGACCCCGAAGACGGGAGGAGAGTTTAGAGAAACGTCGTGGGAGCTGGGAAGGGAGTAATGTGGGGGTGCGTGGGTGGGTGGGTGCATGAATCATCATTGTCAGAGCCAACGAGGATTCAGCATTCATGTTTTGCCTTTTTCTTTTTTTAATTTTTCATGATTCTGTTTTGGACAAGAGATTATTTGTCGAAATTTATTTGCTTATATCACCATTATAATTTTTAATATATTTTTTTATTTTTTTAATTATTTTTTTATCTCATATACATCATATCACAAAAAGTGTTATAGTAATTATTCCAAATAATATTTCAAATAATCTCCTATCAAATCACACTAATATCTGAAGAAACTTCTTGAATTATTAGTATATGCAAAAAAGAAAAAAAAATCTATATATTTTCTTAAATTAGGATCTTAAAAAACCCTAAATTTCTGATTTCATGAAAAATAACCAACTCATTATTTATGCTAAAGTTTTTAAAATTGAGCCCTCGATTAATCCACTGTAAAAAAAAATAGTACTCTTTTTTATTATAAAAAGTAAATTTCATTAACGAATGATTAGCAATTGTCCAACCGCAAATTTCATTTTAAAAAAATGTTATTCTCAAATGCATGTTACGAGCATTTTAGCTGTAATTGAATAGTCATATAAAAAAAATACTTGTGTTTTGTCAAACAGCGCAACATTATAGGATAATTTTGCTTATATTTTGTTTGGATAGGGTATTATTTGAAATATTATTTGGAATAATTACTGTAGCACTTTTTGTGATGTGATGTATGTGAGATAAAAAGGTGGTTGGGAATATAAAAAGGTGGGTTGGAAAATGTGTTTATGATGTAAGCGAAATATTATTTGGGATAAGTTTTGTAAAGAATGGCCCTGTTTGGCAAACAATTTTTTTGCCAACTTTTTCTCCTATAAATTTTTTAACAACTTTAATTATAATAATCTTAAAAAACTTTTCAAAATTTTAAAAACACACACTTTATAATACCCAAAAATACACAAAAAAAATTCCCTTATTTCTATTCTTGTTCTTTCTCCCCCACCTCAACCCACAACCGCAATTGCCATCATTTTTTTCTCTCTTTCTCTCTTTCTTCTCCTTTCTCCTTTCTTTTCCTCCTCTCCTCTCCCCTTTTCCTCCTCCTTCTCCACCACCCTCCCCCTCTCCCATGCGCAATCTGGTGCGACAGAAGGGAGAGAGAGGAAGGGGAGGTGGTGGGAGAAAGAGGGAGAGGGTAGGAGAGAAGGAGAGGAAGAGACGAGAAGAGGGGAGAAAGGAGGAAGTGGCGAGGGAGAGAGAGAATAAATGAGGGGAAAAGAAAAGAGAAACTGGTCTTGTCGGCAACGACGCCGGTGCTAGGAGGAATGGAGAAGAAGAACAGTGGGGTGGGGGAAAGGGATAGGAAAAGAAAGAAACGGAAAAATCAAGAGGAAAGTTTCTTTTTTTTTTTTATAAAAAGAAAAGTTTTTACATAGCTCAAAAAGTTTTCTTACAATTTTACAGTTTGTTACAGAAAATTTTAAATAAACACCAAAAAGTTCATTTGCCAAACAGTTGCCTGATGGAAGTGTTCTCATGAACTTTGAAAGGTAAAGTGCAATTAATCCTAATTCATGTTCCCAAATTGGTGGTAACATGAAACCATGATTGGAGAAATTAACAAAAAATCCTTGAGCAATTGATAAAAGTATTCTATATGGTGTAATTGAATGTTTCTTTTTTTGTTTATTCAGTTAGTGAGGTCGAAGTTTGAAATCTAAATTTTGAGTCTGAAAATGAAGTGTTAAAAGTATTGAGTTACTGAATTAATAAAGTTATACGTGTTTGATAACTAATTCATATTGAATTGAAATATCGTACAAATATTATAGTTTCATTTAAAAAAAAATTCTTTTATTGTATATTGGAGAGAAAGAAAAATATTGTGAGAGAAAATAATTATAGAATTTAAAAATAATATTTAAGTGAGTGTCCTTGTGAGTGTATGTGTGTGTCGGGCACAACAAAGGCAAATGTATTATTTTGTGCAAGAACATGTATAAGAGTGTGTTACATGTCTGGAAAGTGTGATATGTATGATCTATTCAGATTTCAGAAGATTGAATAAAAAATTTTCACTTAAAACTTTGTACACAAATTAAGCAGTGCTTAATAAAATTAAGCAGTCATACAATTCAGTTATCAAATATGCTGAATAAAAAATTCTAAATAAATTAATTTTTCAGCGTTAAGTTAAATTATCACACACACCCTAACTGTAACTTAATGTTGCAATAAAGTGTCCAGTACCAACCACAACGTAGGCCAGCCAGCCAGCCGGCCAGCCAACATCTTGAATGGAAAGACTTCTTAGTGACACTGCTGCATCAATTTTTCTTTTTTTTCTTTTAAAAAAACTAAGTTAGACCTTCTAAAACAAGCTATGTTTTAATCGGTTGCCGGATAAACAAACCAAAATATCGAAAAAGAACCAAAATATCATCACATGCACTCATTTTGTTTTTACTCGTATTATTGCTATGACGACACATAACTTCTATTCGAACAGCAAATGCACTTAAAAATTGGCCCTCGTTCCCTCAAGGGTAGTAATAAAAGTAACAGCCTCGAAGATTAATATTGCTTGTGAAAATAATTTACTTTAGACTTTGTTAAACCAGAAATGCTATTGCTATTTTCTTGCTTCTAAACAATAATATATCCTCACACTTTTATGCTAGTGAAGCAAATCTGCTGTAGAGTGGGATTTTGCCGTTCTTGTTGGACTGGGAAATTCAATGAACGTAATACTTATACTCTGCGTAGTGTTGAAGAAGATTGAGAGAGGTTCCAAAAGAGGCTTGGGTTTATTTTGTAATCCTGAACTGGGAAAAGAAACATGGAAGAATTCCCTAAGTTACTAGTACATCATTTATCTCTGCATGGGATCTGCATTTCAGCCAAATCCCAGCGCTGGGCCGAAGAAAGAAAAAACAAAACCATCCGCAATCTGCATCAAACGGCAAAGACACTACCCGCACTTTTGTTGGCTTCTAAAAGCGAAAAACATATCTTGATTTAGCCTACGCTGAAGCTGCCTTCACTTTCTCAATCAAATCAGCTGCATCTTGAACAGTTGCAACGTTCTCAGCCCCACTTTCTCCAATTGACACTCCAAATTTCTCTTCCAGGGCCATCATAATTTCAACCTGTTCACGTTTCATCAACAATAAAAAGTCAGAATCTATCGGACTTTTTTTCCCACCCTTTGAGAGAACTGATTGGAGATTCAATTGCAACATGTTTGCTGTCCAGGTCAACGGTCTTACCAGCTCAACTCAGATAGCTACAAGAAACCATTCAATTCAAAAAGACATATATAATATATAATGCAATACATATTGGTTTTTCAAGATTTTTGCCATCAAATTGTAATTTGAACTTACGGTATCAAGAGAATCTGCACCTAAGTCAGCAAATTTGGTTTGAGGTGTCACGGTGGCCTCGTCAATGGACAGTTGTTTTGCAATTGTATTCTGGACAATTTCTAGAGTTTCTGGTTGAGCCTGGGGAAGAAAAGCGGTTGTATATATGAGCAGTGCTCAGGTTATTTAACTGTTGGGGGGGGGGGGGGAGGTGTTAAGCACTTAAGCTAGGCGATTAATAGTAGCAATTAGTTAAAACCTACAGCTAAGCATGAAATTCTGGTTTTGAGACTACGAGAAATTGGAGATGATTTTGTTGCTGCCTTTGAGATTTGAATCTTAGGCACAAGTCTTAGCCCACTTGCTGATGGACCACACTGCAATAATTAAGGCAGCAAGCAAAAAGATCTCGAAATCAGATTAATGGCAAAGATCAGCAATTAGTGCTAATAATTAAGCAGTAATTAGTGAATGGAGATCGTGGAGCTTACAGTGCTGGAGAAACTTGTTTGCCTAATGGCAAATTTTGCTTTAGGAACAGTGCAGAGGAAGGTGGCTGATGGGGCAGCTGAAGCGGAAATGAAGGAAGCCATGTGAAAATGTTTAGAAAAGAATGTGGCAAATTATTAGATGATTGAAGGATAGTCCTCTTTGTGATTAACAATAATGCGTAAGATATTTCAGGGAAAAAATAAAACAATAATGTGTAGGTATTGTATTGAAAAGAGTCGTTCTTTGTGTTGTATATATATAAAGAAGGGTTTATGATGGAAAGGGATTAAAACCCAAGGGCGATCAAAACAAAGATGCCAGCATTTTAGCCAAATTGAGTGGCGGTCTATCCCATGTCTCCTGTCCTCGTGCTCTTGAAAACCTCCACAAACCACCCCATTGCGGCCTGACCTTTGTGCCTTCGTATGCTTAAAATGTCAAAAATAAATGACACGACCATTTTTCTTTGACTTTATTAGTGTTTCTAAACATCACGATGGTATGAGACGAGTGAGGATATGGACGAGAGAATAGGTAGATAAATGCGATGTACAATGTGCAGTCATATGGAGTAACTATTATTGGGTCGAATAACTTTCTGTATTCATTTTATATTCCTTAGTAGGACAAGATGTTGGTTGAGGGAGGTCAGGTCTAGTTCTACTGATTAGATACATCTGCAATAGCCCTTAACACTGCAGGTACTTTTGGGACAAAAGTTTGCTCACTAATTTCCCGTAATTGCAATAGGTCTTAACACTTCAGATACTTTTGGGACAAAAGTTTGGTAACTAATTTTCCGTCATGTTATGTAAGAAGTCCAATTTTTGATAACTTACTTGCACATATATAATTAGGTGGGCAAGAAAGGGTGCGGCTTAGGTTTGAATATCCAAGAACATAGTAGGGATGTAATCAGTGGTGGAGCTAGGAATTAATTTTGGGGCGAGTCTATAGCAATGAAAGTAAAATATATTTACAAAAAAAATAATGTGAACATATATATCACAAGATTATAAATAATCTTATATAGAATGAAAATTACTTATACGCTTCACATATACAAAAATATCATCATATTTACAAATCTATTTGATTGTGTGGGATATATGAAATTGTGCACGACGACTTTTAATTATATCAAAGTCATTAATGATTGAATTTATATCAAAAGTTCTAGCAATTTCTTTCTCAATATACATTATCATAGAGTTAGCAAGAAAGTCTTCCTCCATTCCAGAACGCAAACAAGTCTTGATGATTTTTATAGCAGAAAATGCACGCTCTGTTGTAACTGTTGAAATAGGAAGAGTCAAAATAAGACGAATCAATCTATCAATAAGAGTACAACACATTGACTTTCCTGTCTTTGCTAACACTTGGCACAACTCCTGAAGTGATGACAAATTTTGAAACTGAGAATTACAGAAAAACTCAATCTGGAAAAACTCTAATTGAGTTCTTAAGTGTAACTTCTCTTGATCTGTGAAGTCAGCTAAATAAAAGTTGTTTGCAAGTTGACAAATTTGTTCAATATTGAAAGTTTGAAAATTATCTTTGGGGTGCAATGCTGAACTAAGAATAAGCAACTCTATTACATCTTCCTTAAACCTATTATTCATTTCAAGTATTTGAGAATCAACCGTCGCCAAAAACACATCAATCCTGTAGTGATACTCCATGGTAATTGGATCATTTTGTTTCGAATTCTTTCTCGACCTGCTTTATAAATGACATTCATATCAGGCATCTCTATATTTCGTGCATCACAAAATGTCTTTACATTGATGAACAATTCATTCCATCCATTATCTCTGTAACTTTGAAGTCGATCCTTTGTTACTGAAACCAATTTAAGGACATTCAAAATATCTTGAGATTTGCATTGTAAAACTTGAGAAAGTACTTGTGCAAATCCTAAAACGTCCCTCATCATATGCATAACAAGAACAAAATCAAAGAATGTCATGAAATCGTAAACTCTGTCAGCTTCACTTCTTTGAGTTGATGTATTTCCATAATTGATAACATCAATTAGGACAGAGCAAATGTCTTCATATTCTGTGAATAAGCTACATATAGAACTAAAATGAGACCCCTATATTGTAGTCCCTAGCCGTTTTAAGGTACCAATTTGATTCTGACTCCTACCAGTCTCAAGTTCATCAATAGCAATCAATTCAGCAATTCTATCAGCTCTATCAACTCTAAGTTGGTCCACATGTTTGCAAGAAGATGAAATTAAATGTATAAAAAGAGATAAGTATGTAAAGAATTGTTCCACAGGAATTACCTCTTGAGATGTTGCTACCAATGTTAATTGCAGTCGATGAGCAAAACAGTGAATATAATATGCATAGGGGTACTCCTGAATAAATAATGCTTGCAATCCATTCTATTCTTCACGCATGTTACTAGCTCCATCATATCCTTGGCTATAAATGTTTTGCACATTAAGATTATGGCGAGAAATGACATTACATATCTCATTCTTCAAAGTCAAGGAATTGGTTTCGTGCACATGAACAATGTCAAAAAAACTCTCTCAAATATAGCCTTGCTTGTCCACAAATCTAAGATCAATAGCCATTTGCTCTCTTTTTGATTTATCTTGAGTCTCATCAACAAGTATAGAAAATTTTGAATCACTAATCTTCTCTCGAATGTACTTTTGTATCTTGCTCGACCAAATGGACAATATCTCCTTTTGGATTGTAGAAGAAGTATAAGATATATTTTGAGGAGCATTATCAAGGACCAGGGCGCGGAGGGAAGGGGGGCCAGGGGGGCAACCGCCCCCCTCCAAATGTTAAAAAAAAAAATTCTAAGTAAAAAAATTTTTATTATTATGTTTTGCCCCCTCCCCCAAAATTGATCAAAAAATTCACTTTGCACCCCCAAGGGTCCAAACAATAATGTTTGAAAGTTATTTTGACCAAATCCAAATAACAAAGAATTGCCACTATTTTCTTAACGGAGAATAACAGACTTGGTCCAAATAACTTACCTACTATTTTCTGGACTTCACAATTGTCGTTTTTCACCAATTCAACTCTTATTTCCTTTTTACAGAAAAGCCTCAACTCTCAACTCCCAACTTCAATTCCCTCTTTGATCTCCAGTTTTTTTTCATTTTAAAATACATGTTAATACTCTATGGCAGAGAATTGTAACTCCTCAGTTCTTACCTGAATTTTTCTGCAAAAGTTGAAACGCGCAGCTTTGAAATTGGATGTACCAAAAGTTTTGAAATTTCAAGCTATTACCATTTACCAAGTTAGTTTGACATTGCATTTATTTAGTGAAATGTGGGTGTAAAAAGTTCACCCGCCAGTTGTTTGATGAATTGTTCGAGAGGGACTTGTATTGTTTTTCGTTTTTGGCCTTCTGAATTCGGGTGATAAGTATTTATTTTAGTTGATTCTGAGACTAGTTTCCTTTTCCAATTATCATACTAATTTTATTTTGAGGATCCCGCTGGCTTCCTTGGGTGATGGCCGGGCTTTTCAGTCAAGCTGAATAGCCGAAATTTGTAAGGGAATTAAGGAAACCAATCTTTTGCATTTGTCAATTTCCCATCTCTATAGGCCATAACCAGCATTTCTCAATCAATTTTATTTCGATTACAGGTTGTTATTTTGTTGCAAATATAGTGGTAATGACCAACAGGACAATTGATTCTTTTTTCAAGAAAAGACGTCTAGAACCAAGTAGAAGTGGTGAAACTCCTTGTCCTCTTCGTGATTCTTCTCCTAAGCATCAAACAAAGAAATTTTGTAGAGCTGAATCATTAGAGTTCGATATTTCATCTATAGAACGTGATCCTGAAACGTGATCCATAGAATTATAGCAGGCCAAATAACTTTCAAACATTATTATTTGGTCCTTGGGAGGGCAAAATGAATTTTTTGATCAATTTTTGAAGGGGCAAAACATAATAATAAAAAAAAATTTACTTAGAAATTTTTTTTTTAACAATTGGAGGGGGAGCAGTTGCCTCTCCTGGCCCCCCTTTCCCTCCGTCCCTAGATGTAATCGAGCCGAATTGAACTCCAGTATCGCCATACTCGAACTCGACTCGATATACAAGAAGGATGCTCTAACTTGAGCTCGAGCTAGTAGTATTATTGGAACTCGAGATCAAACTTGATAATTGCTCATAGAACTCGAGCTCGACTCGCATTGGCTCTAGTCAATGCAAGCCTTATTGAATTCGAGTCAGAAAATTTCATTTTCTTGATAATTTTTGAGCGAAAAAGATATTATTATCCTTTAAAAATTTTCATTTGACTTGAAACATTTCGTAAATTCAACCATTTTTTTGGCTATAAGGGTAATTTAATAATAATACTATATTAAAGAATTAAAATTAAAAACCTCGAGAAGACTCGATGAGCCTTTGAACATAGCATCTGGATACTCGAACTTGACTTGTTCAGCTTATCGAGCTACTTAAACTCGACTCGAAGTCGATCAACTCGAGTTTGAGTCAAATTTTCAGTTTATTTCGATTACAGCCCTAGAAGATAGTTGTAATAATTCATTCCATATCAAAATGCAAATGCTGTAGTGTAATCAAAACCGCAACCAAGTGCAGAAATAGTCCAATCAAAGTAGTCCATCGGCCTTTTTCCGAATATCAATCTTAGAGCAGGAAGAAGTAGGGATGTACGCGAGTCGAGTCATAATCGAGTAGATCGAGAGTAGCTCGGTCAATGGCTTGACTTGAACTCGAGTTGACCGAGTTCGAGTCAAGTCTCGAGCTAGTCGATTGTCATTCGACTCGAGTTTCGAGCCAATATTTTGAGACTCGAGACTTGTCGAGCTACTCGTTGAGTCGGGATTATTTAAATAATATACTTATAATTTAAATAATATATATGTATTATAATTATAAAATGATCATTATGGGTATAAGTTTTACGGAATTTACATTCGAGTCAAGTCAAAAAACTTGATTAGACTCGACTAACCTTATCGAGTCGAGTCTCGAGTTTAAAACGAGATATTCGAGTCAAGTTTCGAGAATCGATTTTTTGTACTCGATCAAGCTCGACCCGAGCTCGAATCTAGATATATATGAGTCGAGTTGAATTCGAATATAGCAATACTCGAATTTGACTTGGTTCGATTACATCACTAGGAAGAAGAGACCCACCCCAGTGTTTTCATTGAACACTTCCGATCCTACAGAAGACAAGAGACAAGCCAACGTAGCCACTTGGCGGCCCAACTAGGTTGTCTTTTCATAATTGTTTTTTTTTTTTTTTTGCCCCTTTTCTAGCACGACATGAGATGAAGGCAAATGTATCAGCAGGCATGTATCTGGTCTAAATGTATGCTCCTTGCGAGAAAAAGAATTTTGGATGAGCATGCAACGGATTCAGACCTTTTTCAATTATCGGTCACAATCTCAATACAAAACTAAAAGCTTTATACTCTGTTTGAGTTTCCTCAAAAGTCTGGGGCTAGAATTGTGACCCTATCGCGTAAAAACAAGTTTGCGACAACAATATAATGCATGCTTCCAAACTCGAGTATTGCATTACTCGATGTTGATAACATCTAGAATGAAGGATTTGATTTGTTGGTATAATGACATTGTACCTTTTCTTTGTTAAAATAAAATACTCTACTTTTCATTATTTAATATATTCCAATCCCTATACAAACTCAAACTCATGAATACAGAAGGATTAATGCTAGAGATTACTGATTTATTCTTTACTAGGTAATCAAATGAAAAAAAAAAAAAATTTTTTTGAGAATTCAAGACCTTACACTCAAAAAAAAAAAAAAAAGTTTTTCCGTCTAAATTGGGTGGCTTTTACTTTGTGCTAGCTAGTCAGTCAGTCTTGTTTCGGTTGCTGACCATTGACCGACTACTAAACGAAATTCCAATTTTTTTCTCCAAACGCCATGGTTGGGTGACACTTGGAAATTTCTGCGATGCCACCTCACTCAATTCTCCATGAATGGTTTAGACACATGGAAGCCCACAAATCAACATTGGAAAACAGGAACAGATTATGTTCCAAGGCGTTGAAGCAACATATTTCTGAACAGGAAGATTCAACTGATTGCATCATATATTTCCTTTCTAGCATGCAAAGGCCAGATTCAAGAAATCTAACAGTCAATTAACTCAACATATTTCTGCTCCTCCTAAGTTTTCTTTGGCGTCAATTGTTGCAGAATGCACAGTGCTTATAATTCCTGCGAAACTATAATAGTAATTACTTTCTCTAACTTTTGACTTTAAACCCATTATGTGATTACTTTTGTTAACAAAAATGACTCATTCTACGGTTCCCATTTCCTTTTTTCCTACTGTTGACTAGTGAAACACGCGGGTATACTTTGGGAATTGCACTAGTGCATTCTTTGGAAATAAAATTCAAAAGAGAGAGAGAGAACTTAGGCAGAGGAATTGGATTTTGATAATCACAATACCATTATTGCTTTTTAAAGTTAATTAACTGGCATAGTACTGACATATATATATATATATATACTCCCTCCCTTTTTTTATAACTGACGTTTAAGAAATTTGCTCTTAAGTACTTTTATCTGTCGTTTTATTATTCCCATGCAGCATTAATTATTTTTTCACAATTTTACCCTTTTATCTCTTTTTTCATAATTGGTGGGAGTTAGTTTGCATTGCTTTTGGTCTGGTAAAACAGCACCATTTAATACTCTAGTGAGAGAAAACATGGGTGAATTGGACAATTAATGAGGGTACAAAAAGAAAGTAGTGTATAGATTTAAACAATGAAAAACTTTTCTTAATTGGTGTGCAAAATCTTAAAAGTCAGTTATAAAAAAAAGGAAGGGAGTATATGATTCTTTTTCATTTCTCTTTTTTTTTCAGACTTTTGAAATTAGTTAATTAAACCTAATCCCAGATTCTCTTTTTCATTTCTCAACGGGGCAAATTTTTGGCTCCATTGCCTACCTGCCCCCTTCTCGTCATCTACCAACAACTTTTTTCTTATTCATGAAGCTTTAGTAATAAACTTATGAGACGTTGCTTTTATAATCTACACCTGCATCATCAATCAATTTAGTATTACGACTATCCGCTTATCTGCTACCATATATGATATATGACGAAGACAATCTATCTACAAACATTTCTTTATGTTTTTGACAAGTTGTGTTGTGTCCTTCGTAATAAGTTTGCTGCATTCTCAAGAATTGTGTCGTTACAAATTTTATGCATTGTATACATGCAACTGAAAATCAATTCATGGCAAAGTCAGCTACCCTAACAACCAAATTTGAAAATTGTAGGGTTCGATTTTCCCTTCAAAAACAGTCTGAAATTGGTAATGGTACTCTCTGGCTCCCATTCTCGCTCCCTCTCCATTCATTTAAAACTGTTGGTATCTGGCTCCACTCTACCAAAGAATCTTATAGGTTTAAAAGCCAACATAAATTTACCTAACTATGTTACCTTTTTCAAAAACAAGAGCAAATTATACGATAATGCCAATTGAAAGTCAAACTTGTTAAACATTGATTAACAGCGTATCAGGTTTGCTCCTCAATTGATTAAACCACTTGTGTATTGCATGGCGAAACATGACAGCCCCATTTTTCTCGCTTTGTTTTACGCCCATCTAATCTTACAACAACTCTAGTCACTTGATTTGTAAAAGGACACTTTTTTTCCGCAATCCTTCTTTTCCTTGTCCCCCCGATGCCTACGCTGATTATTCCTCCCCCACTCTCCCTCTTATAAACACTAAATAAATAAACAATTGACTTGAATAGCGATTAGTACATTAACAAAGCTTATATATATATACAAAAATAATCCAGTCTTTTCCACATTGCAAATCCCTCCGCGTAAGACCATTTAAGATCAGCCTTCGAAACCTATCCATCATTTTCCATCTTCTTTCCTTCCACCACAACAACTTGAAATCATTGCCTAGCTAGCTAGCTCGCCCTTCTTGAAAAACTTCTTCTTCTTATTCTTCTTCTTTTAAATTCATAAACCATTTTGCCTTAGAATTTGGAAGCAAATTTAAGGGCTCTTCTTCGTTTCTTGAAACCATGAGACATATGAGGTATAGTAGAGTTGGAAGCAAGAAATCAACGACATCATCATCATCTTCTTCATGCCATGGAATCCGAGGTTTTCGCATAAATCCCAGGAGGTTCTCAGTTCAAAGGTTGCGTACAAAGTTCTTGTACCTGTTGAAGCTCTTCAACAAGTGGAGATTTTCGTATGGAAATGCTCTTCGATCAATGAGAAAAAATCTAACGAGAAACAGCAGCTGCAAGAGAAACAGCGGCAGCGGCAGAAAAAGTTTGGTGGTGATGAAGGAGGTCCCTTACACTTATACCATGGGTGATAGCAGCAGACTAAGATCTTATGCACGTACAAATTCGTTCTACTCTGAAGCCATTGCAGATTGCTTGGATTTTATCAAGAGGAATTCTCTTTCCATGGACGAAAATCCAGTGATCAGCCAAAGATAGGAGGGAATCCGAGGATCCCAACAAAGTTTCGAACTCAAAAAGGAAAAAAAAAAAAGGTTAAAAGAAAAAAGATGGTGCAAAGCACAAGATAGTGGTTTTCATGTTTTTCCCCCACTTCTTCTGGACCAGTGATTTTTCCCATATTGTTGGCTGCTTTCTTTTTTTAACTCTTTGTTTTGTATAGAGTAGAAATCACAAGGCATATAATACATAAATTCTATAGCCCCCCCAAATTCTATAGCATATGTGTCTGGGCTGTGAGTTCTTGATTTTGAGCTGATAGTTGTATAATTAGTTTTCTTTGTAATATTTATGAATTGTTTTCCGGGACAAGTTAAGTTCTGCTTAATTGTCCTTATGTTTCTCTAAGGAAGGCTAGCTGGAGATGCCCTTGATGGAGTTGTATGTATATAAAATTTAATATTAATATGGTAGAGAAAATCTCAGATATCAATGAAAGAGATGAGTTCTTGTGACATTTTGTCCTATTTTCTGATGTTTATGCAGATGATGTTGGATTGGAGCACTAAATTTCTTTTTCTTTTTTTTTTTGGTGTTTGGGGGGGGGGGGGGTGGCAATCTTGATATGGGGAAGTTTCTAAGTAGGTGAGAATGAAGATTGAAAAGATTTTCCTGACCACCTAACCCAATGCCATTGTTTTGACTCTCGAAAATTACGAAAAGAGATAGAAAGAGAGGGAGGAAAAGGGCGGTGAGAGAAACTCTTTTTTGGTTGGAGTAGAAACCAAAAGCGGCTTAACATTTCAAACTTTGGGAAAGTTCACCTATTCTAATGTCTTCATGATGAATACTAAAACACTTTTAGGCTTTTTTTTTTTCTTTAAAAAAAGAGATTTGATAAACAGAAAATTAATTAACAGCTGGACTGGACCCAATGTGTCTGTCTAATCATTCTGTGAAAATTTTCTCGATTTACTTACTTTTTTCCCTCCTTAATTACTCTCTGATTTGACTCTCATTTGGTGGGATGTTTTGGTAGGAGCTATTCTTAGAAGCATCAAGATCGGATTCCTTGTACATCGCAATGAATTTTGATTACGAGTATTTAATTTGCTCCTGAGTTTTGGCCAACTGGTGCTCCTCGATCTCGATGTTTGTTTGGATAACTACTATGGAGCAACTTTGTCCTCTATCATTAACTAAGAATTGGAGTAGGTTTGGACTTTGGACTACAAGAACTCAGACACAAGAAGCAGGCAGTTGTAGCTGTCCTCTTTACATCAAGAATAAGATATCATTTACTAGTAATTACCAAAATCCTAGTGGGCATAAAATAAACAAATTAGCATAGCTCAAATTAGCCCCCATACAGATATATATTGCCAATAACGATAACAGTTTGTATAACCTATTCTAGCCTAATATAATGCAGGAAAAGGGGACGAGGGATCGGAGAAGCCACAAATTAGCCTGCATATGGTACTGCAGGAACTACAATTCAATATTACTACAAACCAACTCAGACAAATTTTGAGAAGAAACTCACATTTAGTTAGATTAAACCCATAACCTTCTTTATAAAATATTTTTTTCTTAGCTCAGAACTTAGTTGAGTGCTCATACTTGACCATCGAGCCATGATCATGATCCCATCGACAAGATTCAAAAGTAGCAATAGAGTCTAGAGATTGCCACAATTTACATTGCTTGAAATTGAACATTTTAAAACTTTGAAACTATATTCCAAGAGTTGCTTTTTTTTTTTTTTTTTTTGAAGATTAAATTAACTGTAGTATTTGGTTTCTTACAACAAAAAACAAATGGAATTATAAGAGATATCTAAAAGTGCATTTCCAATTCCCCCGCCCGAAATTATACTAATAAGTAACTACGGCGATAGAGCTTTGTAGTCATGATTAATATGAAAATGTTATGATGTTTTTACTTTTAACCCAAGGCCATGGCCACATTACAATCATTTAGCTGTACGAGTAATATTTCCTCACCATACACACTCTGCCATTTGTTTTTGGTGAGGTCGTAATCGATTTTGTCTTTTTTTTTGTAGCTTTGCATGATTCATTAAAATTACTACGGTTTGATAAATTACATGGCTTTTTTTTTTTTGTAGAATTGACGAGCTTTATATAATAAAAAATAAGAATTTACATTCTAACAGTCAACTTTTCTCTCTTTATCTTCCTCTACAGTTCTTAAAAAAAAAAAGAATTTAAGTCACATGGCTTTGCACACGAAACATGAAACTGGTACCGTTACTTTGGGCGACTTTGAAATGCTGCATATTGACCCAAGCTTAGTTCTTAATAGACAACTAATCGAAACGGCCCAAATTGCTGAACTCAAAGTCGATCTCACCCATGGATCATGTTCAATCCATTTAATTGAGGGCCTTTTATTAAATTTAAAAAAAAAAACTGTGATTGTAGGCTATTTCAGTAAATAATTTCTTCATAAAAATACTGTTCATCGTGTGTTTTGATAGGAGATTATTTGAGATAATTTTTTTAAAAAAATATTGCACTACTATTTTTATGTGATGCACGTATGTGAGATAAAAAAAAAATTTGTTGAAAAACGTGTTATCTGATGCAAGCAAATAAAAGTCTCTCTTATTCGTTGTGTCACAGTAACTCTCCGGAACCCGGTTGCCTCTTTGGGCCCAACTAAACTTTACAGCACTAGTTAGCTTCTCCATTAGGCATATTCCACAACAATGTAGAGTGAGGGTCAGGTCAATTTTAGCGTATCAATAAGATAAATAATTCTTTTTCAAAAAAAAAAAAAAGATAAATAACTGATACATATCCAATATCGGCAGAATATGAGTAGCAGCAGCAGTAGTGATGTACATAGAGCGTGAAAATCGTCTGAAACTCGTTTTGGATCATCACTTTTTGGAGTTTTGTAAAACAAAAAAAAAGAAAAATACTACACGGGATGATTTTGATGTATGCAACATAAAAAAATAATTAAAAAATATGTTTACAGTAAAAGAATGATTGAAAAATATATTAACGAATAACGCAAAAAAAAAATTTACGTAGACCTAAACAAATTTCCTTCTCGTTACTTCTTCTTTTCTTGCATTTGAAGAAAAATTTGTATACTCCACAAGAAAGCAATTGTACTTGTTTCTGCATACATCAATCGTCGTGAAGGTATGGTCCGTACTTCCATGGACTAGTCACTTGAGAGAACAAAACCTGTCTTCTTCTTCTTTTGTTCATTGCCAATGGTTAATAAATTCTCCCACTTTGATCCCTCCAAAATTTTCAGACTTTTCACACCAATTTGCCGCCTAAAATTCCATTCGCACAGTAAAAAAAGCGATTCGCCCGCCCCAACCCATTCCGAGCCTCAGCATCTTTACGACCGTGCCCATATAAATGTTCTCACAGACAAAATCATAAACAGATGTCCCACAACTGTTTTCCAAGATTTTTAAACGCGCTTAGAAAAGCCCGCAACCTAATCGGCGTCGCCACCCTCTCTGCCTCCGCCACCACTGCCTCCGCCGCCGGTTCCAAGATCCCTTCAATGGATGATATCCAAACCCTGAAGACGCGTCTCTGCATAATCGGGAGCGGCCCAGCTGCCCACACGGCGGCCATCTACGCTGCCAGGGCGGAACTCAAGCCCATTATGTTTGAAGGATGGATGGCCAACGATATCGCCCCAGGTGGGCAGCTCACCACCACCTCCGAAGTTGAAAACTTCCCGGGTTTCCCTGATGGGATCGGCGGAATCGAGCTGACCGACAAGTTCCGCAGCCAATCCCATCGATTTGGCACCGAAATCTTCACTGAAACCGTGAATAAAGTCGATTTCTCGAAAAACCCTTTTACAATCTTCACCAACTCCAAGACTGTCATTGCTGATTCCGTCATCGTCTCCACCGGAGCTGTCGCTAAACGCCTTCAGTTCCCCGGCTCTTTAGAGTTCTGGAACCATGGCATCTCCGCCTGTGCCGTCTGCGACGGTGCCGCCCCGATATTCAGGAACAAGCCCCTTGCCGTGATTGGCGGAGGCGACTCGGCCATGGAGGAAGCTACGTTTTTGACGAAATATGGGTCTAAAGTTTATATAATACATAGGAGGGATGAATTTCGGGCTTCAAAAATTATGCAGAGCAGGGCTTTGAGCAATCCCAAAATTGAGGTGCTGTGGAATTCTGTGGTGGTGGAGGCTTATGGGGAGAAAGTGTTGGGGGGCTTGAAAGTGAAGAATGTGGTGACTGGTGAGGTTTCGGATGTACAGGCTAATGGGTTGTTTTTCGCAATTGGGCATGAGCCTGCTACTAAGTTTTTAGGTGGGCAGTTGGAGCTGGATTCTGAGGGATATGTGGTGACTAAGCCTGGGACTACCCATACTAGCGTTAAGGGAGTTTTCGCTGCTGGTGATGTTCAGGATAAGAAGTATAGGCAGGCTATTACAGCTGCTGGCACTGGTTAGTTTAAAACGCTTGAATTTGTAATATGTGCTTGTAATCTTAACTGAGAATTGCTGCTGATATATGATTTCTTTATAGCTGTATGTGTTATTTGATTCGTGGGGTTTTAAATTTGTCATTAGCTATAATTTATCTGGATGAACAATATATATTATGCAAGCAGAAGGGGAGCTTTTGGAATTAATGTAGCTCTGAGGAGATGGATTATTTGGTTATAGTTTTATGCTAGTCTCAGATGTTTGAGTTACTTTGGTTCGAAGTTGTGTTTAATACTTTGTCAAGTTTTGCTCTTGCTTTCAAGGATATGCATGGCTTCTCGAACTGAATCAAGCAGTTTTTACTCTTGGTTATAGTGGATACAATTGTGTGCTTCTCGTGTTAAACACAAGGAAATAATTACAGATATATCACCCTTGCAATCTGAGCAAATCCTAAGCTTTTGGTACAAATATATGTACGGTATATGTTAATTCTAAGTTCTTGTTAACCAATTATTTTGGACTTGTAAGTATAGTGTGCCCCACCCCTTAGCAGCAATTGGATACGAAACCTGTTTTACTTGGTTGATTAGTATTGGATAAAATGAGGGAAAGGTTGATTCTATTGTGTTTCTTTTGTTGCATGTATAAGAAAGTTGGCTTACTTTTCCTGCATTTTACAGCCTACATAGTTGCAGGATATTATGGCAGAAAGTATGGTAGATAATATACTAGGAACGATCCAATTTCTTTCAATTTTTAAATCCTTCCATGCAAACATTCAGAGGGAAGTTACTTTTATGTTCATTTACCTTGGCTGTTGCTTTTCCTTGTGTTTTCTTTAACACTTGATTTTTCCCCTTTTCAAACATCTCTATGTCATATAGTGATCATGGGCTGTGTTTGGAATCCAGTTTGGTTAGCATTACAAATTTTTGTTATTGTGAATGTGTAGGATGCATGGCTGCCTTGGATGCAGAACATTACTTGCAGGAAATTGGCTCCCAGGAGGGTAAGAGTGATTGATTATACAAAGCTTCTGCAATGGAACTGATGTCAAACTTATGTTGCAAAACATTACTGCTCTTTTAATGAGCTTGAAGCACTCTTTCCTCCTAGTCTTCTTAATGACATTCCATTCTTTGAACTTATTGTGGTGGGGGTTATCTTTAGCTAATTAGTTCATGAGACCTGTGAATGCTGTTACTTAATGGAAATAGCTCTATGTTGCTGAAAAGCTATGCTGTGGCTTTAGATATGAATCTCTGGCATCTTATGTACTAGTACTCATTTTATGGCAATTAAATGGTTTAAGATTTTAATATTATAACGATATTGCTTCATCTGCGGCACTTTTGAATTGGACTTAGTTTCTGAGGTGGTGCAAGTGATTTGCATAATTTGTATGCCATCATTTTGTTACGTTGACTTTTCAATTATGCCATCATGGATGAAAGGATTGGCCTTCTGACAGGTTAAGCAGCACTTCGTTGTGCTGTAAGAAATTGCCATCAGCATGATATGGTTCTTGTATTTGTTTGTAACATGAATGAATCGCAATACTGTGTAGTAATAGGGCAGGTGAGTCTGGTATCGGTCATTGGTTGTTATCAATGCTTCCAGATAATTACACGATCAACTGTACCTGAAGTTTGTTTTTTGGCAGTGATGCTGAAGTTCTATGCTGCTATGTCAGTTCTAGCAATCAAAACCAGAGTAATACCTTGCAAAGTTTTTTTCTCCTTTCGATCTACTGATTATTAGGACAGTCTCCCTTGCCGATCCTTGAATTATTACTGCAAGTGCAACTTGCACCCTTTTGACACTGCTTTGTTGACTAATTTTTCTGAAAAAATCTGGCAGAATCCAGTAAAAGTTGTCCTGGGAATTTGAAGAAGCATCATTTTGGAATCTCTAGGTGCATCTTTTATAACTTGTTCCCGTATAAAAACATATTGGTTAAGAGGAATCAAGGAGAGATTTTAGAACTCATTAGAATAGCTTATATTTGAGTGCAGAATTAATATAAGAAGCTGAGTGGGGTGCTAATGGTCCTGAATAAAACTCGGCGTGTTCCGGCGGGATGATCTTTCATTTAACTCAGAAGGGTTCTTTTGAGCCTATATTATTAAAAGAATGTGGGCTTGGTCTGGTTACCACACTTAAATAATCGTTCAGTTTGAGTCATTTAGAACAGCAATAATCCAGTAGACTGGTGAGTGGATGTTGCAGTTCTTCTGTTTCTTCTGCTGCTTAAGCGACGGAGGAGAATGCACTCAGTTAGCCAACGAGGGAGGGGGAGAGACACGTAAAGTTAACAGAAGGCATGCATGTTTTTCCCTAGAAGGATGGAAATCCAATTAGACTTCATATACTTTTCTTGGCAGAAGCGGGAAGCGTCCCAACTACCATATGTTGATTACATGAGAAAACGTATATATGCTAATGTTTAAACAAAAGGTTAAAGAGAAGTTTAGAATTGTGCCCGGCTCCTGGTCGAAGCCAATAGAAAGATACAAAACCAAATATCAACAGGGAATTGAGGACCTGGTGATGCTACTTATCTAAAATCAGGAACTTGTATCAGGCTTGTTGGGGAATGGATGTTCAATAATTTATGTTTTGGATGCAGATATTGTGGCTGCAACAGTTATCAGCTCAAGATTGTTATCCTCGAACATATGATTTCAGCCTTGGAGCCAAAGCATACGCATGCCTACTAGACGGCTTACAGATCTAAGGCTTGGCTCGTCTCATCAGTTTCTCAGGCTTCTTTACATGCAACATCATACCCATTTCAGAAACTATTCTGTATCATATTGTACCGAGCAAGCATTGCTCGTTGTACATTGAAAAAATTGAACTTAAAGAGAGGGAGAGAGTGTATTAGTTCATCCAGGCGTGCCTTCAGGTTAAATTACTGCTTAGGCTGTGAAAGAAACTGCAGCTTGCCAACGTTTAAACGCAAGTCTGAGGGGAAAGAGATCGTGGTGATGGCTAGTTGAATAAACGCGAAAAGATCATGATGTTGACTTGTTGAGTCGAAGATGAACATGAAATCGTAATACAAAACACGATTTTTCAGTGGTTATAATCACTAATTGGAGATGGAGATGCAATGGGGGCAATGGTTTCTTAATATATAGTAATTTACGTACACAAATTTATAAATCTCACTCTATTCTTCAATAAAGTACTCATTTGATGTTATTCTTGCTTTATCACTCTGACCCCTCTAAGACAACAGATTAGAGGGAAAAAGAAAAAGGAAAAAGCTCATTTTGCCTCTCACATTTAAATCTAAACCATCCGGCAAAGATTTAACTTTACCTTTATTTTTCTTCTCTTTTCAATGCACTCTCATACATTTAAAGGGTATCCATATATTTTTATTAAACCCTTTATTAAGAATTTGAAGTACTACTGTAATATAATATATCATCATGTTAAATCTGTCCCGCTGAATTGTACTTCTTGCGCCTCTGGTTATATATATGATGGGGCCTAAGGTCATATAGTATTATCTTTTATTACCTCAAGTTTTTAGTACCATCATCCACGCCGTCTTAGCTCAGCCGGTAGAGCGCGTGGCTTTTAACCACGTGGTCGTGGGTTCGATTCCCACAGACGGCGTTTCTGTATTTATCTACAGTTCAACTTTTGTCTTTTGGGCCTAAATGGCAAACAAAATCTGGGCCTGTATAGTAGATAGCATCTGTCTCCTATAGTCCGATTCCTGTCTGTCTTCTCTCTTCTTTGCTCATTTATAGTATTTTTAAATCCGCATTTTCGTTCTTTCCCAGCCATTCAAAAAGGACCAAAATCCCTCTGACCATAAACTTTTATCCATTTAATTTTCCCATTTTTGTTTGATTATATCCTAAAAATTCTTATATTTTTCATAAATATATTTTTCAATCATTTTTTTTATCTCACAAATATTAAATCGCCACTACACAATTTTCTACAAAAACATTAAAAAATAGCAATTCAAACGAATCCACGCCTTTCATTGCTTCAGTAAGAACACAATACAACAAACCAGTTAAGGGAAGGAGGATGACCAACGGCTTTAATACTTAAAAATAGTTTATTGGCAGAATTATCCGAAATCTAAATTTTAGATAATTTATTGGCTAAAACTAGATTTTTAATAATTCAACAGTCAAAACTCGCGGACTTCAAAAGTTATAATAATATGACAGCACTTTCCATGTTGTTCTAAGGTTGTTGTAGACTTGTAGTTATGTCAGCAACTAATTTACCCTGCATTTATCTCCATTCATGCCTGATGCGACAGACAGACAGACAGTCCTGGGTTTGAATATTAAAATTGATGAGCACAAAAAAAAAATAATAATAATAAATTTTGTCTCAATTTTCTTGCCTCGTCTCTTTTAGAGCCTGTTTAGATTGTTATTTTCAAAATTTTTGTAAAATATATATATATATATATATATATATTGTAGCAATTTAGGGCCTGTTTGGAACCTGAGTTTTTTGGGAGTTTGTCTAAAACTTTACTGTAGTGCACTGTAGAAGTTTTTGAAAAAATTTTGTAGAAGTTTTTGTTAGGTGAAAAATTTTGTAAAAGTTTTTGTAAGGTGAAAAACTTTTTTTTTTCTTTCCCTTTCTTTTTCTTTTTCTTTTCTTTCCTCTCTTTTTCTTCTTCTTCTTCTTCTTCTTCTTCCCCGTTACCTCCACCACCCCCAGCTGCAACTCCACCTCCCGCCGTCCCCCTCTGCCCCTTCCCCCGCAGCCTCTCTCTCCCCCGCCGTCCCCCTCCTCCCGCAGCCCCCTCTGCCCCTTCCCCCGCCTTCCCTCTCTCCCCTGCCGTCCCCCTCCCTGCCGCCTTCCCCCTCCTCCCGCCGCCTCTCTCTCCCCCATCTTCCCCCCCCGCAGCCCCCCTCTGCCCCTTCCCCCTCCCCCCGTCTTCCCTCTCTCCCCTGCATTCCCCCTCCCCCCGCAGCCTCTCTCTCCCCCGCCTTCCCCCCCGCAGCCCCCCTCTGCCCCTCCCCCCGCCTTCTCTCTCTCCCCCCGCCGTCCCCCTCCCTGCCCCCTTCCCCCTCCCCCCGCCGCCTCTCTCTTCCCCATCTTCCCTCCCCCGCAGCCCCCCTCTGCCCCTTCCCCCTCCCCCCTCTGCCCCCTTGGCCGCCCCTCTCTGTGCCACCCCCCTCTGCGCCAGACGTAAGAGAGAAAAAAAAAAAAGACAAGGGAGGATGATGGCAGGGGAGGAAGAGGGGGAGAGGGAAAAAAATGGGGGAAAAAAAAAGACCGGCACCGGCACCGGAAATTGGTGACGGAGCCGGCAATGGAGGTGGTAGTGAGGGAGGAAGAAGAAGAAAAGGGGAAGGGAATTTTTTTTTGTTGTGTTTTGGATATTTTAAGTGTGTAGGTTAAAAATTTTGATAAGTTTTTTGGGGTTCCTGTAGCAAAAGTTGTTAAAAAACTAGTTTTATACAAACTTGGTAAAAAACCAAGCTTCCAAACAGGCCCATAATGTATTTAAGCTACATATTGACTAATATTGAAGTGCATTGGCTTACTTTGACTAAACTTCCATCTATTTAACGCAATATAATTTTTGATTGACCTTCTAAATGCTTTTGAAAAGCAACTCATGAGAATGCGTTTGGATTTACGTATTTTTTTAAAAAAAAAATTTCAATACAAGAACCCATTTAATTTGTTGAACGGTTCTTTTAGTACACATTTGACTAGTCAACCTCCCAAAAAAAAAAAGCCCTCATTTTGGGATATATATTTTGGGACCATTGACCATGTACAGATTGCACATCATCATAGTCGATCTCCTCATAATATTTATTATCAAATAAGGCGATGAAATAAAATTGGCTAAAAACTTGCCAATAACATGACGACATTCCGGGACAATAGTCTGATTTTGAAAAAACTTTTATATGTTCATCTTACTATTTTAACCTATTTCTGTCAATTATTCTGCCGAACATGATAGGGTTTAGGGTTTATGCCGTTCTCGATGAGTGCACATTTAAGAATATAACAATTGTTTTTTCAAAAAAAAAGAATATAGCAATTGTTACGTCAAGAGTTAGACCCCTTACCCTACGTGGGTTAAAATAATGAACCACAGCCTAATAAAATGACCATTTATTGCTCGTAATTACGAACCAACAAAGAAGAAAACTCTCATTTTCATGTCTATCATCTTCATTCCCCACATCACTCCTTTACCGAATAGGATAAGAAATTAGGTCGCATTTGGTGCTATAGATTCACTAGTGTCCCCATCTTTTTTTTAAAAGTGCATTTGTCAAATCAGTTACTTTGTGATCCATTTGGCTGTCCCAGTGCAGTGGTGTTTGAGAGGAGGAGGAAGCTTTCCCATTTGGATTGCATATTTTGCAAGAGTTTCCTTGGAGTGTTTTTTTTTTTTTTTTTTTTTTTTATAAAAAATGGTACGTATGCGAGGCTAATTTCTCAGAATATACTTGAAAAAAATATCCATCAAATACGCCTCTGACAGATCCTTGGTACCAAATTATAACTGCCGTGCCTAGTCAGCATGGCAGTAAATTTTTTTTAAAAAGGTAACTTGCTAAGTGCCCTTTTGAAAAAAAAAAAAAAAAAGTTGCAGAATTGTCTAAAATTTGGTTTCAGTCGTTGTCCCCTATCGTGCTGACTGTACACGGTAGGAGATTTTTTGTTTTGAAAGTCAGACAAAATATCCCCTAATTTGAATAGTTATGATATTTGGAGGATCTCAACGTCTACCTTTGTTCTAAAGTACTACTTTCTTTTCTCAACCAAACTAACTTTTGTGATTCTTAGTAATTAGATCCTTTTCTTCTTCTTCTTCTTCTTTTTTTCCTTTTAGGTCCTTTTCTTTCTTTAGTATGCTAATGACTTCTTTGAGAATGAAGAAGTGCTTGTACCCTGAAAACCAGGGCAGAGCTATACTTGGGCATATTGATTGCATGTTTACCATGAATTTGAATTGATTGAAAATGTAATCAATTTATAAGACTTGCATTAATCTACTCGAGAATCACATTTTGGAGTTTCGAAGAAATTTCTCCCATCTATTATATCTGTTTTATGTTTTGATGTATTTATTGTCATTAGTTATTTTTTTTTTGAAAAAAAAAAGATGGCACTTTGTTCCCACTTTAAGGTTTTGATTTAAATTCTAATTTTGATGTTAGACATTTGAACAGACAAGAAAAGTTGACGACCGAGCTTTCTTGTCTACTGAAGAAAATAAATCAAGACCGGAGTTAAAAAATTTACTGAAAAGTTTATTCAAATTAGGGGATATTTGGTCTAACTCTCAAAAAAAAAAAAAAAAATCTCCTACCGTGTACAGTCAGCACAACAGGGGACATCGATTGAAACCAAGTTTTGAACAATTCTGTAGCGGGTTTTTTTTTTTTTTTCCAAAAGGGCCTCTGCTACCGTGCCAACTGTGCACGGTAAAAAATTCAGTTGAGGCTCCCGTGCAACTTTTTTTTAAAAAATTTTGAGACACGGCAGCTATAGTTTGGTAACAGGGGTCTGTCAGAGGTACATTTGACGGACATTTTTTTTTTCAGGTATATTCTAAGAAATTAGCCTATATGAGAGATAAAAATAACATGCGTTAGAAAATATTTTATAAAATTTTTAAAAATCTCACAATCCAAACAAAATCTTAAGTGTGACTTGACAATGTCTTTTTTGGAGAATTGGCAAGTTTTATATAACAAAAAAAGGATTTACATTCAAATAGTCAACTTTTTCCTCTTATTTTCTTAACAATTCTAAGATGATCGGGGGAAAAATTTGACTCAAAAATAATTTTATCTATCATATTAAGATAACTAGCCATAAAGCCGACAGCCTGATTACAATGATGATATACAAAATATATAGTCAACTCCTTGAAGCATGAGATTAAATCCTTTATATCAAAATATGCAACTAGAGCCTACCATGCAGGGGTCCATGCAACTAGAGACTTGACACAGTCTTGCTTAATCAAATTAGAATAATAATACGAAAAGGGTCCATGCAAGCATACATCTGACTCTTGGAAGATATGCATAGAATTATTGAATTTGTAGCGATTCATTTGGGAGTTTCATTGACGATATCTATTCTGTCATTCATGCAGATTGCAATGAAATTATTTTAAAAATTTGTTGCTTTGTAATCACTGGCTAAGATGAAAAGTCAAAATGCATTATTATGATTTTGGAGTTTCATTGTCGACATCTATTCTATCATTCATGCGGATTGCAATGAAATTATATTTTTTTTTACGCAAAAAAAAAAAAAAACCAAAAACAGAACTATGTATGTGCAATGACTTGCTAACCGTTAAATGGCTAAAAATTCGTTGATTTGTAATCACTGGCTAAGATCAATGTCTTTTGTACCTCATCAGCAAAACTCAAAAGTCAAAATGCATTATTATGATTTTTTTGTTTTATCTAAAAAATGAATTATTATGATTTATGGCGCAGAGTGTATAGCCTCCCGTATTAAAGTGGGGAAGTCAATTGAAACAGCACGTGCCAAAATCAAGAACGACTTGAGTCGCTGTTGATTTAATATTTCTTATCCATCTGTAAAAATCTAGTATATATAAAATAGGTGGCAATAGAAGGAAAAATAAAATGACAAGTCTGCCATTTTTGAGTTACGAGTCACCAAAAAACGAAAGAAATTAAAAAGAGCAAGACAGTTGCACATCATTAATCCTTGTTATAAATTTAATTTTTTTTTTGTTTACATTAACAACGTGAAAGTTAGCATAACTGCATTGAACTAAGTTAGAGCATATTCTTGTAGGCAGTTTGTTTTGAGGAAATAGAAGGCAAAGAAATGGAGGGATAAAATTTTTATATTTGGATTGATTTTGCAGGAGCGAATAAAAAGGATTGGGAAGGAAAGAAAGGAATAAGGTTTACGTTATATTTTGTCAACCTATTTTTCTATCCAAAAGTGGACAAAAAACGGAGGGAAAGAATATCAAGATTAATGAAAATTTTAAAATTTTCTAAAATCCCTAGCATGTGTTCATAAATTAGACTTTTAAATTATGGATAAAAAAGTAAGTAACGTGTGATGATTTCCTTTCCTTTCCTGTCATAATCTAAACAAAATGGATGAACTCATGTTTACTCTACTCTCATTTCTTTTTTTCCCCCCTACCACTAAAGTCATTTCCTTCAATAAAAATTAAAAATATATACAATTTTCTATTAATTATCTATAACAAACAAGGATTTGATTGGTATGGAAAATTATGGTCATACATTTCAAAGTTCAGACAAGTAAACTGCACATGTTTGTTTCATTTCCTCCCATTCAATTGAAGTGAATTTTCTTGCATTCTAGATTGAAGTGAATTATTTTGGAATGCACATTATTTTAGCTAAAGCCATCATGCCAATGCCACCAAAACTTGTCCTCGGGAAACATATTTAAATAAGGGATAATTTCATAAACCTCCCCTAATGGTTCTAATTATTTCAATGGCCTCCTTATAAATTTTAAAAATTTCATTAATCTCCCTTAAGGTTTACTACCTTGTAACATTTAGGTTCAACCAACAATTAAAAAGTGATATTTAGAAAAGAGAAAATAATATAATTTCATTATTGTCTCTCATCTACTATATTATTTATAATCTAATGCCAGTATAAATATTAAATAAAATACTAGAATTTACTATTTATCATTAGGGATGGAATTACATATGACATCAAAAAAATACTATATTATTTTATATATTTCACTTAATATAAGATCCAAAATACTCTTTTCAATTGCAAATCCGTTTTAAGACATGATCAATTGCAAAAATAAAAAAAAAAATCAGTAATCAAAACATTACAAAATATTTTCAAAAACGAAAATAGCCTAATTGTGTGCATGGGCAAACTACACAAATTCCCAGTCTCAAAAGCGTTGGTTGCAAGTGCTTAGTCAAATCCAAAAATAAATGTACAGTGGCTTGAGAGAGAGCAAGGCAGGGCGACACGAGTGGGTTATTGTCCTTCGCACGTTCAAAGAATTTTTTGGTTCCGCCAATTTTTCTACATTGAAGTTAGTCCTCCTGTTATCAAGCTTTATGAAAACTGATTTGATTTAGTGTGGAAAATTACGGTCATACCTTTCAAAGTTCAGACAAGTAAAAACTTACACATGTTGGCCATTCAGTTGGAGTGAATTTTCCATGCATTCTAGATTTCAACCCTTTCTTCCATGTTAGCAGGCAGGCCTCCCCAAAATCTAGCAAGGACAACAGTTATAGTATTAATTATTGAATAGGTCCACACTCCCCAGGAACTTGGAACACTTTTGTCTTTAGCGGATGGGATCATCATTCAACATCCAGCTGTGCGGCTGCAAGAAAGAATCGAAATGATGAACATGTCAGAATGCACATATCTGATTCAGAGCATGGCTTTGATGGAAATGGGGCAGGAACGGTTGTCACTGATCGATCGTTCCTGAAGGTTTACGGGGTCACGATGTGGCCTCAAAATTTTGTACGGTTTAGATTATAACATGTAATTCAATTTTTACGTCATATGTGAAACCTATTGAAAAAATATTGTAAAATTATATCATATGTAAAATAAATTATATCATGTGCAATAAAAATTACGCGCTATAAAAAATAAATACAGTCGGCACAAACGATCGCATCTGCCCCTTGTCCGGCTTTGATATGCATACAGCAGCAAAAGCAAAAACAAAAACATCTCCCTTGAGCGGAGAGATCTCAGTCCCCATTCAACTTTTTTTGAGATTCCATCCATCGGTCTTAACTTAATTACAAACTAAATTAATGACTGTTAACAAAGATACAGAATAAACAAAAAGTAAATCCTCCTCATTAATTATTATTATTATTAGTCCTTAAATTGCACATGAACGACAACCAAGCACTGCTACTACACTGCTGCCTGAGCCTCTTCTCCGACGTCCCCATCACCAGTGGGATTTCTGATGCACAAAAATCAAGAGGGGACTGATTGATTCCCCCCAAAGTGACAGCCCGGCATGCACCGACTCATTTCATTTCATCCCGAAAAAAGTTGGCAGCATCACATGACCCTTTGTACAATGAATGCAGCAGATACACTGCTATGCTCTGTTTGGGCATTTTTTATATTTTCTCCCATTTTTCCTCTCCATCCCCCCTCATCTCATCATATGATTTTTTTCCTCGTCCCCTTCCAATTCCTTTCCCTCTCTTTTTTTTTTTCTCCCTTTTCTATTGCCTTTTTTTTTAAAAAAAAAAAATATTATTAACCCACCATTTTCTATTCAACTACTACTTCAGATTTCAGAACCCCAAAATTTATTCCAATTTTCCCTCATTATTTTTGTACTTCTTTTTTTTTTGTTTTAATTTTTCTATCAAGACTCAAAAAGCTACTTTTTGGTGGTGGGCTTTTGCTATTAGATCTATTATACTACATTATTGTACTATTGGGGAGGGAGCTGCTTTTGCGAGGTTTGCTCCCTTCGTCTCTAGGATGCTACCTTGGTGACATCCTTGCTCGATCTATTGTATTTCATGTGGCTACTCACAAGCTGCCCTGCTGATATAGCAGACATCAAAGACAACTCTCCAGCAAGAACTGAACCAGCCACAACGGTGGCCAAAAGCCTTGCATTAGCACCTGCTTCTTCTTTATTTGCACCTTTGACTCCGAGCAAGTTCAAGCAAGCTGACTGAGATGCGAGCTGGGTACCGCCTCCAACCGTGCCCACCTGAACAATCCACAGCCATTCATTCAATCAAATATATATACTACCATCGATTAATCATTCTCCCAAGTGTTCATGGCTTAATTAATTTCCAAAGATCACATGCACGAGAGAGACAGAAAGAGATGATCTCGAGGAAGAATGACATCCACATGTATGCATGGTGAACTTCTTTTTTTTTTTTTTTTTTTCCCATATAATAACTTCCTATACTATGAGAAGAGAAGAGAAGGACTGAAGAGGTCACGAGATAACTCAGAGAAAACTGAACCACCGAACAAAATGAAAAAGTATGGCTGTCAGGCAAGATTCCACCTGCTCATTTTTAGTTTTCAACCCAATAAGTTGATCTAGATCCGCAAGATCAAAGCTTCAAGCTCATTCAGACAACCGGGGAGGATTATTATTATTATTATTATTATTAGGTGATAAAGTGGGAAGAATGGCAAGTAAGAGGTGCTGTTCACAATCTTCCATTAAAAGAAAAGAAAAAAAAAAAAACTCATTGGTGGTACTCATTTTTCTACCAATTGTTAAAAACAAAAAAAAATTGAAAAGCATGTCTGCCTTTAATCAAATTATATATAAATCTTTCAATATGTTAATTTAATATGAAGTGATTTTGTGAAGAGAGAAAATCGAGCTAGCAGGAATTTGTACCTCAATAGAAGGCATGCTGACAGAAACATGAAGATCCTTGCCATCATTTACGGCCTCCATCATGGTGATGCAGTGTGAGCTCTCGACATTCTGTGCAGGGTCTTGGCCGGTGGCTATGTAGACGGCAGAGACAATATTGCTAGCATGAGCGTTGAACCCACCAAGGGAACCGGCCATAGCAGACCCCGTAAGGTTCTTAAGCATGTTAAGCTCAACCAAGGCTGCAACTTCAGTCTTCAATACCTTCTTCACTATCTCTTCCTTGATGATTGCCTCACAAACCACTGATTTCCCTCTCCCTTCAATCCAATTCACTGCTGCTGGTTTCTTGTCGGCACAAAAATTTCCTGTCACGATTTTCCAGAACAAATATTATTTAGTCTTCAAAATAATTTGCTAATAGTAGTAATTTGCTACAATTAAAAATTTTGACGAGCTAGGCAAAGTAGTAGTAGTAGTAGTACCAGATAATCCAATGACATCCATATCAGGAAAGTCGGTCTGAAGATAATCAAGGACGTTTTGCACCCCTTTTGACACCATGTTCATGCCCATTGCATCACCTGTGCTACAGCTAAATCTCATGTATAGATTCTTCCCGGCTATGGCACAGTGGATGCTCTGTAATCTGGCGAATCTGCTTGATCTGTACATGTGAACCACCCCAATAGAAAAATTAATTCAAGAAACCATTTTTATTAATCGTTCAAAATCCAGATAAAGCCAAATAATCATTAGGAAAGATTACAAGAACAAAATAGGACACCCCAAGAATTTAATAACATAGTAAATCATTTGTTTTAATGCTTGTCCTTTAGAAAATTAGTACAGCTAATGTCGTGGCCCCAGACTACGGACGCTGACAGGCAAAAAGACAAATGAATTTTGCAGCCATGCATGAAATGATAGAAACACTGAGACAAATTTTTGGCGAATGAACTAATTATTGTTTCTGGCAAAAGACTGAAAATTTCTAAGAAGCGAAAGAAAAAGATGAGATGCGTGATTCCATTTGCATAAAATTGATAAAAATGTGCATGAATAGGAGAAAACATCAACGTCAAAGTTCACAGATGTCAAATAAAACAAATTATGAAGCAGTGCATGGAAAATAATGGGTCATTAGTCATAATTCTCCAATTGAAACACAGCAACAAAGAAACTACTAACAAAGGCAATAATCTCAAAAGTTTTGATAATCTCAAAAAGCAACAATTCTCCATTCGTTGCCCTTCTTTCCCCATCAATTCATCGAAGACAAACATAAGAAAGACAAAAAAAAATACATTAAAAAACCAGTCAAAAATAAGAAGCATATCCCATTTCATCATCAGAAAATAAAAATAAGCATTTCTTTTTTGTTTTTTTTTTTTAAAAAGAATGTGAAAATTTCCAGTACTCACTTATTGAAAACAACGGAGAGAGTCTCAAAATTCATAGGTTCCTCCACGAAAAACTTCAACTCTGCTGCCCTTTTGGCGGTGGCGAACCTCACCACAGGAGCTCTGGTCATCCCATCTCTCAACAACATGCTAGTTGCGCCACCGGAGGCCATAATAGCTTTGCAACCCCTGTTGGTGCTAGCCACCAGACACCCCTCAGTGGTCGCCATTGGCACCATATACTCTCTACCGTCAAGCAACAGAGGCCCGGCAATCCCCACCGGTAGTTGTACGTATCCCACAGGCATCTCGCAGCACTGTCCCAAAATCGACTCGTAATCAAAACCCTCCAACGGCAACCCCTCCAATGACTTGCCAGTAATCCTCTGCAGCGCTTCTCTCCTAATACCAGCCGCCTTCTTACAATCCCCGAGCTTCGACTCGAGAGAATAGGACGGAATTTTTCCGGAGACGACAGATTTTATAATCTCCTCGTCCTCCTCCGAGTCCTGGGGCGTAATGAGGGGAGCAGGCTTCTCCACTGCCATGCCCGCTTTGGCAGCCGGCTGCGATATCATCGGAAGCCCTTTAGCCGAGGGAACGGGAGGAGGCGGGACGGCGCAACCGAGGGTGGTGCAAGTTCCGCTACGGCTATCTTCCTGAAGGAGAAATTGTTCGGTATTTTCATCTTCAACGTCCCAACCATCAGGATTGGGCCTGGAAATGAGAGTTTGAACAAAACCAATCCCAAAAAATCCCAACAGATAAATGACGGAGGCGATTAAGGAGAGAACAGCCACGAGCTCAGAAAGCGTGACGACGTGGAGGGGAATTGAGTTACGGATTTTCTCACGCCACCTGCTGAGGAGGAAATACATGACAGAGAAAAATATGGTGAAAAACAATCCGTTAGTTAGGTGCAGAGGTAAGGGCAGCGCATCAGAAGCCTTCATGGGTGGTTGCTGCTGCTGGTGTTGGTGGGATTTGTGGGGTTTGATGAGTTGTTCGCCGGCGTCGGCTTTCTCCCTGAGAATCGGGTTGGCTGGTCGCCGGCGAACGTCCATTTCTAGTTTCTTCTTCTAACTAGAGAAAAGCCGGCGGGCAGAAAGAGGGAAAGTCGTAAAATTGATTACTATTATTAGCAGCGTTGGTGGGTTGGGTGGACTCAGGAGTCGGGACTGGGGTTGCCGGTTGGGAAAGGGGCGTTGAAGAAGGTATGGCTAAGCGGTGGTTTAGGGAAAGGGGATTATTTATAGGGAAGAAGACTGAGAGGTTGGCGCGCTGGGCTTGTGGGCCACACCACACGTACCGCGTGCTATTCGCATTGCTTGCTTCTTTCTCCCCAATTAATAATTCATTTTGTGTATTAGTACTTCCTTGTAGTGCCTTTTTTGTTGTCCCTTTCATTTTTAATTCTTCTTTGGCTAAGCCAGCTTTTTTTTTTTTTTTTTTTTTGGGAAGGGGTGTTTTGTTTTAAAATTTGAAAGAGATTAAATCCACACTCCCCTATCCTATCCTACATCCTAATTGCTTAACACTTATCGCACAACTCGTCAAAAAGTAGTGGTTTGTTTGGATCGTAAATTATTTGAGATATTTTTACTGTAGCATTTTTTATGATGTGATGTACGTGAGATAAAAAGATAATTGAGAAGATAAAAAGATGTATTGAAAATTGTAATGGTAATGTCAGCAAATATATTTGAACAAATAATCTACTGTCCAAATCAATAGTTCGATATATGGAAGGTGTAGATTTAAAATAAGTGTAAAGATTCAAGAATTCTATAAAAAGGTTAAAAAAAATTATATTGTTGTCTTTTTAATATCATGTTCTCAAGTTAAATTTAACGTTGGATGGTGAAATAAATGTTTTTGGATTCTTAAATTACAATCACCATCTCGTTTATATAAAAAAAAATTTCTTAAATCAGAAGGGCATAGATTCAGCATTTGCTTTCGAAATTTAACAAGTAGAGACAGAAGAGAAGAAACCGGGAGAAAGAAAAGTAGTAAAAATTAAGAGGTTGGTTGATAAAATAAGGAGCACGTCGTTTTAGTTTACTACTTGGTTATATTAAATTAGTGGATGAGTGCAGTCTTTGATTTATTTTTTTTTTTGGTTGATAAAAAATATAGTACTTTCATTTTCATAAAATAAAAGCTGCATGGAAAGTCTAATTATTGAAAAACTCAACGGAATAGAAGAGAATTATAATAGATGGATGACAATAAAATAATGAGAGAGTCGTATAAGAGGTGAAAGTTTGTTAAGGGAGAACGTAGTAAAAGAATTTTGACTGTTGACGTGGTGGTGTTTTAGTCCAAGTGAGGTTGCTCTACTTTATTTTTCTAGTATTATCGTACTCCGTTCCGTTCATTCCCATTTGTTTGCCAGGTTTCGGGATTCCATCATAAATATTTTTAAAAAAAAAAATTTAAGATTTGATTGCGACGTTTGTATTTTTTTAAAAATTTTATTTTATTGGAAGAAGAGATTTAAAAATAATTTAATTTTTTAAAATAACGAATATTTTAAAATATTTTAAAATAAAAATATATAGTATATAATAATTTCAATGATACAAAGGGAAGGGGAGGACAATGTTTTGAGCCAGCTGATATCACTCCAGCGGTTTAGACTTCGGAATAGAACTTTTGTGATTTCTGCTGGCCTGGGAGAGTTGAGGGCAATTTGTACCCGGCATTCCCCCCCTTTTTTCTTTAGTACGGAGCAAAAATTAAACAGGCTCAGCTACTTTGTTTACACAGACATTTATTTTTGGCAAAGAAATTCATTTTCCCGTTTGTTTCTGCATCATATACATATATATATATATATATATATATCATTTATTAGGGGCTGGCTGGTCACTGGTGCTGTCTGCTTCCGCAACCTGGACTAATAATACGCGGGCAAATTTAATTATTCAGCAATAATAGTTTCGTTTGGTACATTTATGATTTGTCAGTACTTCCAAACCACCCTTGTCTGACCCAGGACAAGTTCGCGGCAGAATCTACCGCTAGTATATATTCTTTTTACGTAACTACTAGGCTTGATGAACCACTCAAGTCCCTGGTTGCGTTGTAGGTAACCTCACCTGCAGCAAATTTCACTTGCAATAAAAAAAAAAAATTTAAGGACTGTGTTATAGTATTTTATTGATTTAATTGAATATGTATATTCACTAGTCCTTTATTACAGCCTGCTTAGCCTCCCTCTCCTTTTAAATTGAGATAGAGTAGGTTATACAAATGTATCGTTGCTGACAAAAAAAAATTTACTAGGCTTGATATGACCGAGGACCCTGGAGTGTAGGTGGGGTTCGAACCTCACTTATAGTTAAAAAAAAAAAAAAAAATTTAAGGTAATGTCATAACACAATCTTTTGATCTAGTCTATTTTGCATATCTATTAGCTCCTTACATACAAGTCTCTTTAGGCTCCTCTCCCCTGTAAATTAAAATAGAATAGGTTATATAATTGTTATCGCCATAAAAAATATATATATATACTTTTTATGTGTCTGTTTTCCTTTTTAAATACCGGTTTGGCAATGTTTGAAGACTGAAATTGCCAAACACATATATGTAATATGATCCACTTTTCTTTCGAGAAAAGTGGGATTAATTCTCCAAATTTTGAGTGGCACATAAAAGTTGATCGGAGACATTAGGCTCTAAACTGTAACGACCATGTTTGGATTGCTATTTTTGAAAACATATATATATTTACGTTTGTCATAATCATAGTTTTAATTTATTTTATTATATATATATATATATATCAAATTATTATAATATTATTTTTTTTTATAAAAGTTCTAAAAAATAACAATTCCAGCGGATACCAATAGATTGATTTTCTTTTTCCTTTTTGTGTGTAAAACAGGAAAGGGGAAACTGATAAAATAACTCAGCTAACACTTTAAACTTGTCTTTTTTTTTTTTTGGTTAAATAAAAATGCATTAAAATAAAATCAAAAGTCTACAGAGTAATAGCTCTTACTTTAAACTTGTCTTTAAAGACAGAGAAGAGAATTTATTGCGTGCCACTGGGCCTATTCAAAGAAATGCTAACCCAAGTCAACGTTGTATTCGATTTGCTAGCACGACTTGACTAAACATATTTGTTGTCTTAATTAAAGCTAGCTAACTCCGTGTTGAGGTAACTTTTACCGGGTTTATGGGGTTTGTTCATTTACCCAAAAAATTAGGAACTCTTTTAACTTCTCTACCTCTGGCAAATGTGACAAAATAGCCACGCCAACTCATCCATTATCTCCCTCTTTCTCTTCTCTTCTTTTCCTTCTCCCTTCGTTTTCTCCGTGTACAATTCTAGCTATCGAAAATGTTTGTCGTCTCCGACTGTTTCTGTTGGATTCCAATCGATTGCTTCTTCTTCTAGACTCTTAATGCATAAAAAAAAAGACAGATAATTTGGGCCGACTTTCGGCGTCCTTTTTTGGCGTTTAAGATTTAGAATATAATGTCTGCGACAAAGTGACGCCGTTCTTAGGCATTGTATTTGTATGTATCTTCTTTGCCTAGAGGGAGAGAGATATTATTGAATTTACTCTTTATATATTTTAGGAAAATTGTTCAAAACGTTTATCATGTTTTGACAACTGAATTTTTTCGTTCTTCACTTTTAAAATAATAATTTTACGTTGCTTATAAAATTAAATCGGTAAAATTTAATTCCAATCTAGATTTCTTTTAATCATGAATCCATCATGTAATCCACACACGATCTTTCTTTTTTTTTTTAAGCAAAAAGGTTAAATTTCATTTGTAGTTAAACAAATAACCTGATCCATAATCATTTTTACCCTTAAAAATATGATTTGATTTGATTTGAATCATATTCATTTTTCTCATAAAAAAGTGGGATCTGATCTAATTCATATTCATTTTTTACTTCTAAAATTGTGGGTTTTGATCTTTTTTATACATGAAAAATGACTGCATGCAGATTACATTATGATTCAAATTGAAAAGTTATCAGAAACTTAGCTAGATTAGGAAAAAAAATATTGTTAGCTTAAATTTATAAGGAATGTAGAATTAATATTTTAAAAGTGAAGGATAAAAAAATTAATTTGGTGAAATATGAGGAATGTTTTGAATGATTTCCCTTTTATTTTAAGTATGTTCGTTGTTTGCTCTTTATTTATGCAATTATCAAGAGAAGAAGTCATGAAAATGTTAAATCTGGACTTAGAAAACAATAAGAACGACCGTAGTTAGGACGAGACAGCCTTCCCCGTCTCCAAGGAAAGAGGGGCCTTAATTGATCTTCAAAACTTCCTGCTAAAGTGGTAAACCATTAAAACTCAGAAAAGAAGCATTGAATCTAGCAAGTTGTCTGCGGGCCATTAATCGTTACCCTTTTAGGTTTCCCGCCGGCACCGGTGCTCCGCAAGGACCACTTTTTCCTTGCCTTTCTTCCAATGTTAGATTAATTCCTACACCCAACCTATGCCGACAATAAATATTACAAAATCTTTTTTTTATTTTTTATTTTTTGTATTATTATAGTACCTTTTCTTTAAGAGGGACGGAAAAAAAATTAAAATCTATCAAGTAAAGACGTAGGCATACAAGTGAGTGATTGGGCAAATATGTTGCTCGCCATGAGAGTGAAGATTATGTTGTCTAATACAAGGTCAAGGTAAGGATGATGCAAGTAAATTCAATCATAAAATTATGACTTAAAATCTATTTTGATTTCAGCTGCTAACCAGCATTAGTTTCTTCTTACGTCAACAAATCAAGGCTCGTCTCCATCTTCAGCTGATCTTTTACTCCTAAAGGGATATCAAAACTATTGGAAGAGTTCCTTGATGGATAAATAATATGTATCAAGATTGGTAGTAGTACTTTCTGGGTATTAGAAAAGAAACAAAAAAATGTGTTGTCAAGTCGATGGAAAGAACCAGAGCCAAAGCCAGGTCACTTGAAACTCGAAATGGGAGAGCAATGTTTAACCATTTAATCTCATGTATCTCAAGAATTCTACCAGCTACACATGATTCGGATCCAAAGCGGTTTTATCATGATCCAAGTTAATGTCCAACCAAATACTACAACCTTTTCCTGTACTGTAATTTCTATCCGGACGAACCCTATGTATAAGGACTAAAGAAAATTTCCTCTCTTCCTGCAATGTCCAGTTGATCCACCTTCATCATACTCACTGCCACTAAAACTTCACTTAATCAATTTTTGGTCACTTTCTTTGGATCCTATGGCTACGAATTTACGTTTGATTAGTTACATCATGTCCACAAATCATCATAAGCATCCAAAAAGCAAAAAAAAAAAAAAAAACAGAAATCTATTCAGTACGAATCTGTCTACAAAAATCAAAGGTAAAGCTGACATGCTACATCCGTTGGTTTCGTGGTGGCTGTCAACTAAGTACACATTAGATCAAAATTGTTTAGAGATATTACAGAAACACGAGTTTCATGTTTTTCGATTTAAGAAAAGGAAGGAGACAGCGAAAAGCTGGGTCAGGTCGTTTTCTGAAGTGACCAAATAGGGGGAATCATCTTCACCATCTGATGAAGCCACCTACCATCTGTTATATAAACCCATGCAAACGTACCGTCAGAAGAAATAAATTAATTGCTTGTTCATTCCTATGAAACTCTTTTCTACTTCAACCAAGCGAATGAGACAGATGGTTAAAAAAGTTACTATACCTGCAATCCTGATGAACCTAGAACATTGTTGCTTTTGGCGATATTACCTTGTTCAAAAATTTTTTTTTTTTTCTTTGTTGCTTTTGGGGGCAAAGTTTAATTAAAAACGCCCACATGTCGTTTCGATTTCTTGATTTATGGTGATAAGGTATAGTTTGATGTGATATTGTGCTCTTTTTTAACCCCCATGGTCACTCCAGCATTTCCTTCTCGAAGTACAAAGGAATGGTTAAGGCTAAGGGTAAGGGGTTCCTCTTTCCATCTCCAGTGAATCTTCCTAAGTCTTTGATTATCTTTAGTACAAAGATTGTCGGGAAACCACTGAAGAAGACAAAAAAATGTACTAGCATGCTGTGAAAAAATTGGCTTAGAGAGATCTTTTCTTTCTTTTTTTTGGGTTAAGCAAAGAAGGAAGTTGATAGTAGTAGAATAGAGGAGAGTGATGAGGAAGGAGGCAATGCACTAAGGGTGATAAAGGGTGTGCTTACAGCTGTTTCAAAAGCTTTCCATAATTAATTCTATCATAATGCGTGTTTGCCACGGTAAGGCATATGTAAAAATTTATGGAGTGACTATAGTGGGGCTATCAACAAGCCGGATTGAATCCGGACCAGCCTGGATTCGGTAATTTTTTTCCGGTTATGGGTCGAGAAATAATTCCGATACTTGGATTCAGATCTGTACCTTTTTATTTTGACAAAAAAGTTGGGTTAAATACGGAATATAGGATTTCGATCTGAACCCAAACAATACATTAATAATTATAAAACATAAATATTTCTAAATGCATTCTTTTACTAGATTAACAAAAGTATTCTTTTACTAAATTAACCAAATTACCCATATCCAGATGAAACATCTAAGAAATTAGGATTTGAAAGAGGCAAACTTGTTTGACCAGAAATATAGTTATCACAAGTTGCATGCAAGTGTTTTTTGCTAAATATCTTGGGATCATGTTGGGCTTTTTTGCAAATATGAATACAAGAAGATGAATGATACATGTTGCATCTTTTCTTTTCTGGTAGATCCGGACTCGATTTGTGATCCGTCGGACCCGGTTCTGAAATTTTAAGCGCAAAACCTGCTGGGTATACGAGTCGGGTCTGAATCTAGTAAATTAAAACGAGTTCGGATTCGGAATTTTCAATTCTAACCTGAACTCGACCCCATTGACAGTTCTAGATTATAGTTATCTTGTGAAGTATAATTCTTCGTAGATGAAAGCATATTGGTATGATCAACATTATTTTCACGGGGTTGATGATATTAGATTGTCATGAACTGTATTGTTTATTTCCTTGGATCTCAATAGCCGATTACATTTGCGACATTGTACATTTATGTTTTAGATTCATATATACTTTCTGGGGTCATATCATATAGTTTCTTTACCTAGTCTCGAAGAAAAGGTCAATAGTATACAGTATATATATGTACTCGACTCTCTTGACTTCCTTATATTTCAAACTTTATTGTGTATTAGTTCCTTGAAAAGAAAAAAAACTTTATGTGTATTAGTCAATTGTGACCTAACTGTTAATTAAAGATTTGTTTCAGTACTAACCACACAGAGCGTCACAAGACGAAAACAAGCAGACTTTCAAAGCCCTTTAGGTTTTATGGAGTAAAGCCAGCCAGAAAAGAATAGACAATTATTGACTGAGTAATACAAATTTGAATCTTTGCATATACGAATTATTTTTCTTCTTCTTGAACAGTAACGTTTTTCAGATATCAAACAATTATGTGATTAAGATTTGAGATCGATTTGACTTAACTTGTTAATTCCATGAATTTCTACACAACAGCGGAACGTTTCTGAAATTTGCAGCGATATTTTACCAAAAGTGCAAGGTAGTTGTTTGCCCATTTTCAAATGCATACAAATAAAAAGTTGCACCTCTATCTTGAATAGGTAAAGCTAGCCCTGAGCATCAAACATAAATTATTGTTGATAACACTATAATAGTGCTCAAGCAAGAAGACGCAAGTGAGCAACGCAGTTTACTAAAGAATGGCATGGTTCAGGTGTTGTTTTCCCTGACAAGAATAAATTTGATTTGAAAAGGTGTTAGTGAGAACGTGCAAAAAACACATTAAGTAGTAAAACTCTAGTTACAATTGCAACACACATATATATAGATAACCTTGACAGGATGCATTATAAAGCTAAGCATGTGCTATTATTACTGAAAGAGAAGATATAGAATCAAGGCTCATAAATCAAGGATTGGTTGGTCCATTCACACTATATATTAAAATTGAGGACAATTTTTTTGCTACCCATACAGCCTTGGGAAAAAGTCAAAGCCAAGGACCATGTCTCTTGCTTGATTTCCTGCACGAAGGGGTAGTAAATTAAAGAGTTCAGGGGTGATGTTACATCATATGAATGAAGAAAAATGAACGAAGTCGAAGAGAGCTGATTTTCTTTTTCTTTTTGCCAAGCATTTGCTCACGGGTTTGATAAACAAAAATTCGTATACATATCTTGAATAACTGAACGGAAAATATCATCATTTGTATGTTTGTTTTAACCATCTAAAAGATATTATCATGAAAGTGAGAACTGCTAAGAGCATCGTGCAAAAAAAAAAAAAAAAAACAGATTGAACGAGTTCTAATTTCGATTTAATCCCATTTGTTCAAGAATCGAGAATAGATTTTTTTTTATTTGTTAAATTAAGTTTAGTTTTTGGGTCTTTGATCTTTGTTTTTCATTTTAAAACTGAGAATTGGATTTTCAATCTGTCCTCCCTCCTCTTCTTTTCTCCTCCGCACGTATAACCTTCAATACAAACCAAAAAATTAAAAACAAAAAAAAAAAAAAGAGAAAAGAAAACGCACCAAACTTTTTTCATTGAATAGAAGAAAGTCAAAAGATACAAGCAATACCATTAGGCTTTATACAGTAGTTAATTTTGAGAAAGAAAGAGCGTGTGCTACTGTGTGTGTGCATTGTTATTCGTGTCCTCTCTCTGCTGTAGAAATAAAATTTCTCCTTACCGTATTAGTAAATCAAAGGTTTTGACAAAAAAAAAATGTATATATTAGTAAATCAAAGAGAGACCAATTACATCCCATGCATGAGTATTCCAGGTTTGTTTTTGTTTATTATTTTTCTTCTTCTTCTTCTTCTATTTTTTTTTTAATAGAAGATTTTGAATTTAGAATCTCCTACTTACAATCCTTCACTCTTAACCTCTAATCAACCCTCTTTCGTAAGAAGTATTCCACCTAGGAAGTACACGCCGCTGGCTGCATGCTAAATCTTTACCAGAGTACAAAAGTTTGATGGCATTATGTCCTTGAACATTGCCTAATTATCACGTTATTTTTGCAAATGGATGGATCAACTCCGCCGGCCCTCCATCAATAAAAGTGGATACATGTTTCTTCCAAAAATACAGCGCACAGCTAATTATTAGACTTCTATAAGTAAAAACAGTCTAATACACTGCATATTCTGAGATTGATGGCTTGGTCGGATGTGATGCTACTACTACCTTGAGTAAACATTTCGTTCCCAAGTTGAGTTTAAAGAAGATAATTTCGTTCACAAAATGTCCAAAAAATTCCAAATTTCACGTGCATTTAAACGTTTCCATTGCCAAATTTCATGCAAAAATAACACACCAAAGAACCAATTCCATTAATGTTTCTCAAACTGCAGGGTACAGGAGGTTCGTCGACACATAAAACAAGATTAAGAATCAATTTTATCAGGAACATGTGATGGCTTCGTTTACCGGGTATTCCCATTCTATCGTTTTTTTGAAGAAGTATTCACCTCCCATGTTTCAAATGTTTATCAATCCTGTGCATTCGTTTAATTGGGAAGCTTGTGCTTGGCAAGAAAAGTAAGCGTGTGGCAAGACGGATATGACTAGTGTAGCTCAACCAACCTTTTTGGCTTAATCAATTAACTAAATCTGTCATCTGTCTTTTTCATTCCTAAACCAAACGTTCCAGCATCTATCAAAAATTTATGGCTACTCATAAGAGAAATTATTATGTGCTCGGAAGCTCTTAGGTATCTCCTGACACGATTGGAATAGACATTTGTTTAGGCAAGCAACCGAAACCTAGCATTAATGCATTTGGCCCAGTCGACTCCAGCTTATAGGTCTCATCTCACCCATGGTTCGAAGACTCGGTCGAGTCGTCACCGTCTCGACCTAGTTCGAGATGAGATCGCGACGAAACAATACTAAGATACGTGACTCGCCAAGACGTTACCATGAAAGGTTGAAACGGCCGAGTTTGATCGAACCACTCCGAGTCAACTCGATTTTTTATTGTTTTTACAAATTTTTTAATTATTTTTGTTTATCATATTTTTTATAATTTTTAGAATATTAAATATTTCAAAAATTCGCGTCTCGCCGAAACCGCGATCGATATGCCGAGACCGAAATGGAACGGTCCAGGTCGCGATCGCGACTTTGAACCATGATCTCACCCGAGTGGCTTTTTTTTAATAACCCTCATTACGTGCTTGGATTAAAGAACACCAATTTATTGCTTGACATACAAATTAATCGTGATCGCAACTTTTCTTACCGGGTTCATGTTGGAAAGGTGACAAAGCAAAGCTAATGAAGGCTGTATCCCCACCAAGCCGAGAAAGAAAAAAAAAAGGGAGTTGGGTTTGTGAATAGTGATTCACGGTCCCCTATGCCCCACCTTCAGTGTGTGAATATTTTGGTGAATTTGGAGCTGACCTTCAGTGTTGGTCAACCGCAGCTTTGTTGACAATTGGATTGAAGATGGCTTGTTTGTTCTTTTGTTTGACTATAGTGCCCTCCTTTCGCAACGTTATTTGATAATCAGGCCCTTTTGTCTCTTTTTTGCCTTTGGTGTCAATGGAATAGAGTAGAGAAACTGGAGTGGCTTGCATCTCTTTTTCGCATCCCATTATGACAAGCAATTGGTCAAATTTTGGTTTGGTTGGAAAGGTGGTGCGTGCCTTCTTGTTTCTAATTTAGTCGTCCGATTAGGAAGATTTATCAATCCCACCACTAGAAAAGTGAGCACATAGGCCTGGTTGTCGGTAAACGTAGTAACCAAGAAATGAGGTGGATAAAATTGCTCCAATTTTGATTGCCTTTTGATTTCCAAAAAGAAATGGAATTTGCAGTTCAAAATTTCAGTCAGCACAAGAGGTAATGCCGTGCTTTATTAATGTGCATGCTTATGTTATCGGACTACAAAAATGTGATCATCTGAGCGTCGAAAAGATGTATATGTATATATAAGCTGTGGTCTCTACGGTCACACTTTGCTGGTACATGCGCAGTTGGAGTGGGTTTGTAAGCACATATTCTGGGCATATGATTTGGCAGAAGACCTGAAGATTTGCTGGTCGAAGTTTTTTCTATTGTTTGCGCTTTTATTGTAGTTGATGATTTGTAAAATTAATACTGCTGTTTGGCTGGCTATTTGATTGTTCTCCGCCATTGATTTGCAGCGTTTTGTTCTCTGCCATTCTGGGTCTTGCTCTTCTCTTCTTTACCAATTAAACCAATTCCCATTCCTGTCTGCAATTACTATGGCTAATTCGATAGTTTGTTTTCTCTGTCACCATAGTTTCAGGAATCCCATACTTCTTCCTCTTCCCTTGATACTCAAATGATGTATTATCATGCCAAAGTTTAGAACCACCTCATCTGATGCCATCAATACCTCTCGATCAATAATTATTGCTAATATTTACTCCAATATCAACCAAATAACATTCGGTTTTAGGGCAAACTAGTGGCCCATATATGTTGGAGTAATTGGTCAACAAAAAAATGCATTGCAATTCGTTGAAGAACTGGTCTAATCGCTTGGCCAGACTAGTGGAGAATGGAGATCCTTGCCAAATATGCTCTATTAGATTCCAAAATTAGCTTTTTCAGCGTCTACCTACTTTGAACACCAAAATTGCGGATTCAGATCTTAGCATATTCAAACGCATTTGATAATAAAAAATTGAATATCTGAATTCATTAAGCGACGCTGAATTTTATGAGCAGTAATATTTGCTCATAAAATTAAATGATAAACTATTCACTTATCACTGAATGTAATAGATATTCAAATGTATTAAATTTAATACTTAACAATTCAATAACTTAATGGATTCAAATTTTAAATTTTAAACTTCAATTTTATTGAACGCACCCTAACTTTTACGTTTAACTTTTTGTACTGTAGTACAAGGTAGGACATTATAGTATGAAACCTTACAGAAAATAAAACGTTGTGTTAATACACATTATAACAAGTATAATTAAGTCGGTGGTCTTGAAAGAATTACCAGCAGAGGTCTTCTCAGAAATTTTCCTAATATTTTTTTGTTTTAGTATGCTAGATATATGGATTAAGTGGGAAAAACTACAAGGATAGCCAACCATATTGTACTCATACTCAACCACCCATCATGTCATAGACTTTAAAAGAAAAGGAAGGAAAAAGAAAAATTAAAGATCGTTCATACTGTAAGGCTCTAACTGTTGCCAAGTTTTTGTTTTGTTCTTGACCGAGTCCTGTCATAGTTGTAATGGAAGAGAGTTCATACTAAAATTTCTTCATGTGTTCCAATCAAGCATTACAGTGGCGGATCATTAATTTGGACAACAATAGAATGCAACATTGATGTTCTACGCGTTGATTTTGATGATCACAAGAATGGAAATTATAGTCAATCAATTGATGTACGCATAATTGGCTTGCACCTCCAATGTTGCTTTTGTTTGCTAATGTCTACCGACTTAATTGACAAATTTCAGGATAATTCTTAACCTGTTTCCATGCTGGCCAAATTGAATTGGTACGCATACCTCTTTCTTTCTTTTTTTTTTTTTGATAAAAAGTAAATGTCATTAACGAATCGTTTGAAATTATCCAATACGATTTGATTTACATCTCTCTCCTAATGACAGGTACGTTAAATATGCATTTGAAATAACAGATCTGCAATCCGCATAGTTCTTGGCGGTACCTCTTAGTAGTTAGTATCACATGACCAAAAGCTTGTATGACCATGCGACAATTAATCCCACATTAATTAGGGCCTCAAGAATTCTTTATCTATCTATCTCAAACTATTTATCGTGTACTTTCAAAAGAGTTTGGGATTGGATACTAATCATTCATTATATGAACCGGAGATGCGTATGTGCTGACATAATTTGGAACGAGACCACAATCATTCAGATAATTTTAGCCAACAAAACTTAGTAGAGATTGCTGCACTCTCAATGATTTGGGAGCCAATCTCCTTAGATGCAACAATAACCCCTAATGTAATTGTTTGTTTATAAGCCTCGCATTCACGTTCTAAGCCAAAATGAAATGGAAAAAGAACCACCCCCTCCCCCTACCTCCCCTCCCAAAAAAAAAAAGAAGTCCAACTTGATGCTCATCTATCAATTTCTATAAGGAAAAAGTATTAAAGAACTCCTCTTTTTTTTTTTTTTTTGGGTGATGTTAATAAACTCCTTTGCAGCTTCATGAAGCAACAACTCCAGAGCTATAAATGATGGTTTAAATAATGGTTTAACGTCACTCACAAAATCTGTCATTTCATTATGTTGATTCTTATTGAAAACACAAAAAGTAGTCGAGGACAACTCATTAAAGAAAGGTTGGCAAAGCTGCCATACTCAATTGACTTAACATATATATTTCTACAATTCAAATGTGAAATCAAGATTTTGGTGCAGTGCCCGTGGTTGGCAGTTGGCACTTTGGCAGCGGCACCATCCCTTCCCCTACCATCAAAAGAAATACTAGTGTTGCTGCCCTTTACGTCGTTCAGCTGCTTTTGCAAAGTTGACGTGAAAAATGCTCAAAATAAACGACAAGCATTAATCAATAACGGAGTTGTTGCATGCATGCAAAGTCAGACCTATAACTGCATCACGCGAACAAGGGGCATTGTTAGTACTACTCCTTTCCTTTCTCTGTGTCCGAAGAAAAATCTGCCAAGTCATTGCAAAAGATTCTTGAAGAGGCTTTCGGATTCATAAGCACCATGCAAGAGCTATCATGTTGAAAACAAATATGCCTCTGTATCATTCTGGAGAAAAATAAAAAATGAGATTGAGGTTTGTGTCTGGATGCAGAGGAGTTGATAAAACACGTGAAAATTCATGCATTGGTTTGCGGTTGTTGGCCATCTTGATGTGTTATAGTCTGTGCTAGGGTTCCGGAAGTTTTCATTCACAGTACATAAAGAAGATACTTGCTAGTACTACTTTTTTAGCTTAAATTGGACTATTTGCTTCAGAAGACTGTCGATCAAAGTTAATAGGACAACGGACATCTTTTCTTATTCATTCATTCAAAAAAAAAAAAAAAAAAAAAAAGATGAGGAGTTTAGGGGGACAGGTTTTACTGTGTTGAGGTGGCGCTCCCAATCTTTGGATTATTACAGCAATGGATACAATGAATTTGGCGTGCAACTTTCCTTCCCATATTGGGACAAAATATTGAAGTAAACACACTAAATTCACGCCATTTGCTTCATTATTGAGGGTTCTTGCACTAATCAATTCAGATTTCTACAGCATGGAAAAAGGTTGTTCACTGCGTCTCCCTCAATTTTCTTCCACCGATAAGACAAGAAGCAATGTACAAAATGAAATTGTACACGTACAAAAGTTCTATATGTACCATAATCAAACAAAATAAAAAGGCCACATCAGTCGATAGTGGCCGGTGGACACATTTGACGTGTTTTTGTAGCTTTGTATGTAGAATACTTTTGCAAAAAATGAGGAAAGAATGTATCACATGCAAACGTGTGTTCAATGAAAAAAAAAAAAAGTGCAGAACTTGAGTTTCATTTGATCACGGAATTTGATGAATGATTTGAAATTCATCGCTTTAATAGTTTGGATTGCTTAAGGGGTATTTAAATTTGTAATTCACCTGTTATCAAAACGAGTGGGCGAGGCACAATCTATGTGTGTGCATATTTTAGGAAAAAATAAATCATGAAAAAACTGAACAATAATAAATTAGTTGTAGCAAAGGAATTAATTATGGGATTTTCTGGTTTTTATTATTAAAGTTGGTAGGAAGACTTGGGATAAATATAAATATAGTAGATAAATATAATAGCAGCAATTGCGTAAACATGGGAGTGATATTGCAGTAGCAGTTATATAAACAAGGGGAGTGTGGAGCATGAGGTTTTGGTTGTTTATTATTCTATCATGTAACAAAATTGAAATAACAGATGATGACAAAATTTTTTAACACCAAACCTGTTACTCATGCATCATATATAGAAAGATATATTTTAAATACTAGAACAATTAGTGATTTATAAATTCAAATACCATTTAAGTAATCTAAACAATTAGAGGGATTTAAGAGAAATTCAAATCTTTCGTCAAATCCCTCTATCCAAAGAAAGCCTAACAGAATCATTTTCACAAGGTCAAATCAAACAGGGCTCTCAACGACCCTATGGTGTTTTTAACACCTCAAATCTAATTAATCCGAATCTGACAAAAGAGGGAATAAGCGATTCAGTAGAGACAAAGGAGGCGGGTTAACGCTGCTGGCCTGGGAAAGGAGAGTGTAATTTTGGTGGCGGGGAGTTGCCCGGCATATCATGGTGGAGGAGGGGTTGTGCAAGAAAGTGAAAAGTAATAGAATAATATTATTGTTTAACTTGGAAAATGGATTTTGATAATGTTTCGATTTTTGTTTTCCCTTCAATCCAATTGGACAACCTGATAATAAGTTGCCTTAATTGTTTTATACTTAAATCAGTGAATTTGAGCTATGTAACAGCAGTCACACTAAACTTTTGTTTAGTACATAAAGGAATATTATGACTCTAATCCTATCAGTATTTGTTAGTATATATAAATACTTATACATGGAATTTAGCTGAGTCATAATCACAATGAGCAAGACCAAGGTTTTGGAACGACTCTAACTTGGTAAGGGGACATGAACAATCCCAGTTCAACAACCCAACGTCAAAGTCAATCTTTTCTTCTTTTTTTTTTAATTTACTTTGGTATCTTGTGTGGTTTGAACTAGTTGACTCATTAGACACTGAAAATTGTCAACAATACAAATTTAACCACCACACAAATTCTCCAACTTTGTGCCCTTTTTCTTTTTCTTTTCTGAAACGATAATATCGATATTTCACTGAGGATGTGAGGTTTACAAAAAGTGAGCAAATGCTCAACCAACTATATACACAAACACACAATCAAGCCCAAGCTTGAGAGGGTATGAGGTCAAGGTTTCGAACCTTATCTCCCATCATTTGCCACAATAAGTGGCTCTTCTAAAATATGCATACGAATGTGTAGTGCATTCGTATGGTCCGATGATGGTTACAAATACACGACTCCGCTACTGGGCGGTGGTTTCCTCGTCTTGGCTTAAGCCAATTTTTGTCCCTGAAATGTCAATATTTTGCACTGGCACAATCTTACCTACTACCATATGTATCCATCCCAAGCATACTATAATTGAGATGGAGTGGTGGACTCAAAGCAAACTTACCTACTACCATATGTCAAATTTAGCCTACTACCATATGCATAGCCTAGTTCGTATTGCCATTTTCGTTCAAGAATTTTTTTTTGTATTTTTCGTGAATATATTTCGTAATCATATTATTATTTTACATATATCAAAGTACATTTTTCTATAAAAACTTCATACAATAATAATCCAAATGGGTGGTTTTTTTTTTTTTTCTAATGTGAGGCAAACCTTTTTTTCACCTTTTCAGCCGTCCTTTAGTGAACTAGTTGTTTAAGTGTATGTTGTCTATGCAGAAATTTGTTGAGCAGTCAGTAAAAATATATGCAACAAGCAACCCGAAGTTTGTTTGCTGAATTTTTTTGACAATTTAGGAAATCTTGCATGTGTAATCAAAATTGAAAATACCCAAGATGTACGTTAATTAATTTGTGTGTGCGTTTTTGTTTTTTTTTTTGGCTGGTAATGAATGCATGTTTCTTTATTGTATTTCAAACATTTTCATATGGTTTCCCACGAAGTTTGTAAGGTCATATACCATGAAGTGACGAAGATTTGACTGAGTCCTGCCACAATAAGTGCAAGTTGCTATAGATAATTTATATTCTGCACAAATTTTCTACTGAAATTGCCCAAATACGCGGAAATGGTCAAGGAGAGTCGCCCAATCAAGCCCTGCTTACTTGCTCAGTGTGTATTGAATTCTAGCTGATTTATTCAGCTATTGACTTTAAATCATATAGTCAAAGTGGATATCTAACGGATACAGCAGCTGTGTGTGGAAGTCACTAATGGTTTCAATTATTGACGGCTGGCGCCAGTCCAGAATTGCGTCTGTCAAACTTGCGATCGACTGCTCTAAAATCAGAGTAAGGAAATAATTTACTATTACAAATTGGTTCAATTGGTAAGGACAGATCACTTTTTTCACAAAAAATTATGTGTTGAGATCTGGCAGTTGATGTGAGTATGGTGTTATTCGAATCTCGCAATTGATATGGGTACTGTGTTGGTGAGTGATTTATAAAAACTTCTATAAGCAATTCATGGTGGCGATTGGAACCGAATCCATCTAAACCCTTTTCTACCAAAGAAGAGAAGAGCATAAATAATTCCAGGAAATAACACAAATTCTACTTTAATTGGGTTCACAAAAAAAGGTCCTTGGAAATAGTAATTTTGATTATTCTTCAATGTGTGAGATGATGCATAAGAAACCAAAATCCCATTAGAGACTGCTTAGTATGGTAACGTGTATAATTTCTTTTTCAAGAAAGCAATCCTTTTTCATATATGGTAGATAATAAAAAAAAAATGTGATATTTTGAATGAGAAAATTGTAGTTACGATTCCGAATATTTAGGACATGAGTAGTTCTAGTTCCTAATGTCCAAAAATGTCTGGATGGAAACAAATACAATTTTAAATGTCTCAATTCCTAAACATATTTAGTCCCATTAACTAATTTTACCAATTACTACCGAAACCCGCACGTAGTGTCATGTGCAGACAACTAATTTTTTGAAAATTTTGAAAAAAAAAAAAAACTTTGTTAGACCAAAAATTTATAATAAAAGAGGACTAATTACCCACATGCCCTTCAACCCATAATTTTCTTTTATTGTCAACCAAATGTGTTTATTCTCCGCTAAACGCTAATTACCCAAGATATCATTATGCAAGTATTTAAGTCTCTGAAATTTAAATTAACTTGATTGTACTTTGAGCTAGTTAACCTTCGCACTTATAAACCACGAAGGAATGAATCCTAGATAAACAAAGACAAAAGTTTGTTAAACTCCTAGGAGTCGCTTCTTTTAAACTACTTGGGGAGAAAATCGATACCGCTTCGCAAAATTCAACAAACAATTTATTGTTGTTGGCCTTACATCTTAGTCTATTCATGAACGGTGGGCTGAAGTCCTTGTCCATGAAACCATACCAATTCAAGGTAACTAGGCAATTTCATCATGAGAAACAAGAAAGGGATGGGCATGGAAATCTCAGTGAACAATGACCTGCACCTTTCCTTGAAGCTAAGTACATCGTGCATTATTTTAGTCTGCCTGTAATTGCTTGATTAGTTCAGCATTCAAGAGAATTTAATGACATGAAGATATTTTTTTACCTCCAAAAAGAATTCATTTAGTGCCAACTTACTTAAACAAACCTCACTATCATTTTGCATCGCCCTATATATGCATGCATTAGAACATGATTTCACTGCACACAATCTCGTCTAACCTATAACGGGCACAGTGTAACTATGATTTGATGACCAAAAACAATGATGTTTTTCAATTCTGTGGCGTAGTTATCTTTGATAGTGATTATCACATACAGATGATGGAGTTGGAACTGACTGTCAATAGTTCGGTGCATAGGTGTTGGTGGGAAGACGGCGTCCAGCACGCCATGAGAGACCAGAGAGGGTCGAGGACAACCGAAACGAAATTAATGAACACCACCACAAGTATGAAAGTACTTTGCCATAATCAGGGACGGAGCCAGAAATTTATTTTTGGGGGGGCTGAAGTGTATTAAAATTTTTTTTTTGTGACGAAATAAATATATTTAATAAGTAAAATTTAGAATCAATAATTATAAAAATAATAAAAACATATAATTATACATACCCAAAAATTTGTTATTGATTAACACTTGAAGTATTGGTAGTTGATTTGGTCTTAACGCACCCGCACTAACTCTGTTGGATTTTGCTTCTTAGCTAGAACATAATTTGTTTCTCAATAGAAAAAGCTATTAGGCTTCTAATTATTTTGTAATTCAGATTCTGATATTGTTGAGCATTGAGCCTTTTCAACTTTGGTGGTGGCGCCATCAGTGAGTACCCCACATTATATTCTTTGCTTGTCTTAATACCTGTGGTGGATCAACTTTGGCAAAGAATAACTTGTTCGGCAATAGAGGCCTAAACAATTATTCAGCCTAAATGATTTAGAAAATTTATCTAAAAAAATCAACCACAGTGCGATGGTGATTTATAGATGGGTAAATTATATTTTACCCCCCTGTGGTTTACCCTTTTTTTACATAACCCCCCTATGGTTTCAAAAGCTATACATAACCCCCTCATGGTTTGGATTAAAGTGTCAAAGTAACGGAAATAGTCCCTCGTAACGGAACTTCTAAAAATGTCGAAATTACCCTTATAAATACATGACACATTAACCCCCTATGATTTTTATATTTTACCATATAACCCCCTTATGGTTTAATACTTTACCATATAACCCCCTTATGATTTTCAAAATATACACATAACCCCCCTTGGTTAATACATAAATTTCAGCCTTACATAAGGGTATTTTTGACATTTTAGATGACGCCGTTACGAGTGACTATTTTCGTTACTTTGACACTTTAATCCAAACCATAAGGGGGTTATGTATAGCTTTTGAAACCATAGAGGGGTTATGTGAAAAAACGCTAAACCACAGGGGGGTAAAGTGGAATTTGCCCTTTATAGATTGATTATCACATAAACAAACCAACTCATGCTTGTAATGCATATAAATGGTATTTAACCAAAACATTTGAATTGAAGATAAATAAATAAAAAATTTTGAACTTCATTAGAATCGGGAGGTAACATTTATGTTCTGCTCCATCTTATACTTATTTTCAAGTGACTTAATAAATTTTAACTTTTATTTGAAAAAAAAATTTAAGGAGTACAATTACCTTAATCAGTGAGAAATTTCAAGTAGTGGCATAGCATAGGTGTTAAAAACTCCATGTTCCACCTCAACTTCTGGTTGCCAGTAATAAGCATGTGATTGAAATGACCCAGAACACAACATCATTGATGTAAAAACTCCATGTTCTGACTATCTCTTTCAATATAAAGTAACCTGTAGGATTAAAAAAAAAAATTCGTGGGGGGGGGGGGGGGGGGGGGGGGGGGCTTAAGCCCCCACCAGCCCCCCCTTAAATCCGTGGCTGGCCATAATGTCACATGCTCTGCTCAGGCCGTGTTTGATAATCTAATACTTTAAGATTAATGGATTCAAATCTTAGCATGCTTAGACACGTTTGATAATAAAAAATAGAACATTTGAATTAATTAAGTGGCAATCAATTTCTTATATAAAGCTTACTCAAAAAATAAGTGATAAACTATTTATTTATCACTTGATGCGATATGCGCTCAAATGTATCAGATTTAATATCTAACAATTCAGTAATTTAGCACATTTTAATTTTCAAACTTCAATTTTATTAAATGCACCCTAAATATTCTTCCTCATAGTGGAAATGCCACAAAAGGTCTAGTGATAATGAAACCGCTCACCAATAATAATGAAACCATTTCACTTCTTCATAGATCAAATTTTATTTTTTTTAATGGCAAAATTAAGTTTCAGTATATTCGGATTTAACTCCCAACTGCCATCTATTTTTTTTTAATGGCAAAATTAAGTTTCAGCATATTCGGCTTTAACTCCCAACTACAAAGATGGCTTCAAAAAAAAAAAAAAGATGGCTTCAAAATTCAATAGAGACAACCTAGCGTTTGGGGCTATAATAAAGGGCATCCTCCAATGTCCCGGTTACTTAATGGGCTGATTGCTTGTTCAAATGTTTCCATGTGGGTTGTAGTTGCCCATTCAACATCAAATTCGGTCCAAAGATTGGGATCACCGGCCAATCAATTTGGAACCCTTTCCCTGTACCAACTCGAAGTACAAAGGTTTGGCAAGTTATACAGATAATGTACTACCTACCTCCAATTTTTTATTTTAACCCTCCCACCCATCTATACAACCTTCCTACATTCAACTGTCACGTCCAGAATTCGAATCCTGAATTTGACAATGAAAGGCACTTTAAGAGCCCTCTCCTAACCATTAAACCAACTCTAATGGTTAGTTAATGCACTACTTGTGACTTTTGACTTGTGAAATCGGAGTCTTCAAAAATTGTGACAGACTGCTTGATTATCTAAATTCAGCCATTTAATTTCGCCCTTGGTGAAAAGGCTAGAGTTGGATACGATAATCTTTTACTCTATTAAGGGGCCAATTTGATGTAAGTGTACCATTCACACATTGTTATGTATATTCAGGGGCAAATGGATGATTAAAGATATATTAAAATGCGCTCAATAATTGACATAGTTTAACATTCCCAATAGTCTTAGAGGAGTTAAACGAAATCAATCTTTGGATCTAATAGTATAAGATAGCAGGCTTTGGTTTGTTCCTTGTCGCTGCATACATGGCTCGTGTTAAAAAATGAAAAGAAAGACAGAGAGGCGGACGGAGGCCCATATTTCCACAGACCTCTTCAAAGTCACCAAATTAAAGCCCAAAATGGAGCCCATCAGAGATACGAGACACATCGATCCCATTCTTGGACGATATACTTTTTTTTTTTTTCTGCTTATGAAATTTATTATTTTCATTTACAATTTTCTTTATTAGACTACTTCAAATCACGCCAAAGTTTATCCAGGATAGAAGCAGTAGTAAATTCAAAACTCATTTTCAGTTTCATTTTACTTCGTTATAGCCAGAGTATTGTTGATATTTATGTTTTGACAAACCAAAACTTCATACCTCAACATCCTTATTTTTAATTCTTTTAGTGTATGATTTTTTTTTTTTTTTTTACCTCCCGCCCTTCCCGCGATCATTTCTATCTCTAACTAATAGATTTAAGATTCGAGTCATGAACCTAACAGTGAAGGGAATTAAGTATGCCTAATTTCAGAATTAGCACTTTTAATATTATACATCAATTGGTATTGGAATACCATTGTTTTTGTTTTTTTTTGGGTGTGTGTGGTGGGGTTAGGGGGCGGAGTTGGTCGGTCAATTCGTCAATGTTTTTGCAGTTTCCTTTGATAGTGTATAATTATATCCAACTCATTTCCTCACAGGTGGTGGTAGATCAAATGTGACACTTTCTTTATCATTTTGGAGTTATTTATCATTAGGAGTGACGAGAAGGTTCGCCCCTAATTTTATGAGATTATATTCACCAAACGCCTCCAAAAAATTATTTTTGGCACTCAAAAGTGCTTTGCAACCAAAGGTATCGCAACTCCAAACCAACTCTTAATTTTTTTTAGTACGAGACTTTTTTTTGCCTCCCATTCCTCTCCATTTCTAACTATCAAACCCAAAATTCGAACACTAATAGTGAGAAGAATTAACTTAATTTCAGAATTCACTTTTAATTTTATACATCATCATTTGGTATTGGAATACCATATTGTTTTTGTTTTTTTTTGGGTGTGTGTGGTGGGGTTAGGGGGCGGAGTTGGTCGGTCAATTTCGTCAATGTTTTTGCAGTTTCCTTTGATAGTGTATAATTATATCCAACTCATTTCCTCACAGGTGGTGGTAGATCAAGTGTGACACTTTCTTTATCATCTCGGAGTTCTTGTTCTTGTTATTAATGCATAATCTAAATGATGAAGCAGACAGACCCACGCCCAGTCTCCTACGGTGCCGTTCAAAGGTCATTCTTAGTCGCTTTCGTGAATCAACAGACAGACACAATTTCCTCATCTTTATCTTCTGGAGGCTGTTTTCGCAGCTGGCATTACTGGACTACGTCTCCTCCTATGGCAGAATTAGTCTTAATACATACATACATACATACATACATTTGATTAATATGAGCAAGTTAATTACTGGACGTTCCAGTCAAGCTCCATACACTCGCTAGCATTTCCTTAAGTTAACCGATTTAATTAAAGAAGATTAAACAAATTTGCAGTTTTTATTGACTCGTTAACCTCATTTTCTGCTCACCTCGTTAAAGTTTTTAGAACACCAACTATATAAATACGAGCTTTGGCCAATTAAAAAAATTTTGTTTCTTCTTTTGCTTGACTAAAAATCAAGTTCAAGATATACACAATTTTCAAGTTTATTGACAAATTCTGGACAAAAGTTATACGCAAGTCGACATGGTAAGGAAGAACATATTGATGAATTAAAACATCGCTATCATGATGGTTTGAACTCTCTGTGGGGTGTGGACTTTGCATATCCTGGGTCCCCTGGTGTCGTCCATTTGTCACTGAATCAAGAATTGCATTCCCTTAGCCATTAAGAAAATGGGGGGAAAAAAAACATATGCTAATAATTCTTCATAAATTCTTTGAATGCATGTTATCAAGCAAAATAATTAATCCGTTTATTAAACAGTACCAATAAAAATGTATCTTGAACAATTAGGAATGATCTATGGTCAATCACTAAGGTTATTGTTCTCTCAATCTGTATTTTTCAATGAAGAAAGCAGTGTGATTTTTACTCTGCAACGATGGAAATCGTTATAATCCAAGAGTCTAAAATACCATTTAACGTGAATTTAAACTTAAGCTATGGCACTTTAAAGGTATTGTAGAATCATCCTATTATTTTTATTCTGTGATAACTAAAATACAATAATGACTTGTCACGTCAATTTGTATTGTAATATAATCATAGAAAAAAAAAAGTCTTCATTTATAGATTATTTGCAATGATAACTCAACTAACACTAAAAAAATTATATAAATTTAGTCAACATTTAACTAACCATAAAACTTTGGAACGCAAAACTTCCAATAATAAAATGTTTCCGGTAGATTTATTATGGATTGTAGATGCAAACCAGTAATTCTAGCAAACAAGAAACCTTGTACGCCAAGTAACAGTATATAATTTTCATGCAAGTCAAACAATAAATTTCGAAATCCTGACACACCGTTCTCTGGTGAAAGAAAAATAGAAGAAAAGTATGAAGAAGAAAAGAAACAAACAAAACAAAAATAAAAAAAAAAAGAAAAAAAAAACTCTCTATTTCTCCTTGATAAACATGAATAATGCTTTTGAATATTATAATGCAATAATAGTCATTAATCATTGTAGTTTATTTCATTTTTATTCCACTGGAAGGTTCTCCCGCATAACATACGCGTACCCCTCACTGTTCTGGCACGAACCCTTGCTTCCTCCCCGCTCCTGTTTTCCCACCTTTTCAGTTTTGAGTTTGACCCACCAAAACCCTCCTATAATCCTTCAATCTCTAGGGTTTTACAAGGGTTTTGCAGGTTTTGCTCTATATATCCTATTTCTTTCGCTGATCAACCCTCTGGGCATCATAAAAATCCAATCTTTTTTAGCTCAAAACTGGGTTTTTAATGGCTAATCCTCAGGTGGTACCAGGCATGCAATTCATGGGTCCACAACAACCACCACCGCAACCACAACAACCCTTTGGGGATACAACTTATACCAAGATATTTGTTGGAGGGTTGGCTTGGGAAACTAAGAGTGATGCTCTTCGCCGGTATTTTGAGCCGTATGGGGAGATTCTTGAAGCTGTTGTCATCTCTGATAAGAATACTGGTCGTTCCAAAGGCTATGGTTTTGTAAGTGATTCTTCTTGGGCTACCATATGAATTGTTGGTTTTTAGTTATTTTTTATTGATTTTAATTTTGGCGGCACTAAAGATTGCTTTGTTTTTTACTCAGCTGTTTAACCCTACAAGAGTTTAATGAATGAAAGGTAGACTATGTGAGGCTTGTCCAAATAATTTAGTGTTTGGTCTTTAAGGAGGTGGTGGGGAACATGAGAGATAAATACTTATATGCTTTTTTCTATATAAAACATGCAAAGTGTCATGTATATGAAATTTGTGATGTGTTGCCAGACTTTGTTGCAACTTGCATGAAGTCATGTGACACCTTAAGCTACAATCAAAAGTTGCCTATGTTGCACATATAAAACTCATCAAATATTGTCTCAGCATTGAAAAGAGAAAGTTTGGATTTTTAATTCAAAAAAAAGTTAACATATTGTTAAATTATTTGGCGGTGATGGAATATATGTTTCGATTATTACAGTACATGATGTTAGAGCCTAATTGTAGTTAATTACTCTTCATCACTTTCATTCCTTTACTTCTGCTTTGGCAAATCTTATTTATCAATTGATTTTCTATATATTATATAATAATTGGTTGTCAATTCATTGGAAGTTAGGTAACGTTTCGTGACCCTGAAGCTGCAAAGAGAGCTTGTTCAAATCCAAATCCAGTCATTGATGGTCGGAGGGCTAATTGTAATTTGGCTTCACTAGGACGACCAATGCGGATTTTGCCTTCCGGTACTTTCTTTTACCTGTGATATAAGTTGATTGTTTGTGAAGATAAACAAAAACTGACACCTGTATGTAAAACTTTCCTCTGCTAATTTTGGATGGACTTCACTAATCTATCTAAATGCTTCGTCTAATTGTTCCTATAAAATGGGTTCACTAGCAACTAAGCTAAGATTGTTTGTGAGGTCTCTTGAAGCAACTGGTGAAATTTTGCTTGGGAATGCATTGATAGCTTGGTGGTCACTTGCCAATAATCCACAGCCGGTGATTGTCAAAAAGAGACGGTTACTTTCAAGTTAGGGAAGGATGATGCCAACCAAAAAGTAGTAAATAAATCCACGAACAAGTATATAGATAGTGCAAAAGGTTTTCTGTTGTGATATTCTGTCATCAAATTTCTATTTCCACATGATATCTCTTATATTTATGTTGGGAGAACTTTAGCAATGTGCTGGTTATTTTCATTCTTTAGGGTGATATCCTCTTTTTGTGACTCTCTTGTGGAGAAAATACAAAAGATTAGCTACCATCTTCTTGTAAGAGTTTTTTCTTTAGGGAGAACTATTCAATAAATATCTAATCTAGAAAAGTGATGGATGCTTCCTTTCTCCTGCTGCCTTCTTGGATTAATCTTTCTTTCAAATTGCTGTAGTCAAGAGTTATATGCAGACATTTTTCTTTTGCTTTAGGGCACATAAGGTCTGCAGCACCCTATTTCAGAGGTCCACAAACTCAAAGTCCCAGGAGCTTGTACGTTGGAAACCCCATGTATCAGCTACCACCTACTTATGGCTACCAACCAGGACTGCAGTTCCCTCCGTATAGGTGAGCTCTGGTAATTTACCTGGACAGTTACATAATATTAGTTTCCTGCTCTGATGGCTGGCTTTCTGGATGCAGTCTTGCACATTTTAGGTGCTATGTGAGTCGAGTAAGCACTCAAATTCCCATTTGTGAAGAATCATCTGATTCAATGTTTTTTTCATTACGTTTTCCAGGTGCTAAGTGTGGCCCAGACAACTGATTATCTTTGAATTTGGTATATTCGTCTCCGGCACTTCAAACGCACTTGGAAACTAGAAGTTTATTATAGATCTAGCTTAGTATATCAAGTTAATTTAGTTAACAATTGTTGTAGTGGGTAGTGCCTTGAAAATCTTGTCCAAAATGACTCATCCTTAGTGGATCATAGACCACTCTTTATATCTTAGCTGCTACCTTTATTCAACAGATTTGTGGTGGATTCAATAACATGCTCTAGGTCTCAAATCTTTGCTAGCAGTATATGAATTATGATTCAATGCATATGCATCACAGACACCTAAATCAGTTTTGTCCTATTGTTGATCACCTTCTGGGCATATGTAAATGGCATCTTGTTCTGATATTGTACTTTTGGGGAACGTCTCTGCAAAAGAGATAATTGTTCTCCCCTCTAGATTGTGCCTCATTGTTGAGCCTTACTGGGTAATTAACTGGATGTGAGTAGATTGACTAATTATGCAGTTGTACTGCATGATGGCTTGAAATAAGATGCTAGTCTCAAGCAAGTGCTTCTTATCCTGTAGCAGATTTATGTGAATCTCTGTCAATTTTTTTTTTTTTTTTTTGAGTTTTTTAATAGATAATTTTGTGAAGGCTTATAGCAGTTACATGTCTCAAGCATCCTTAGTTCTCAGAGATCCATATTAAATGTTGTGAAACTCATCTCTGTCATTCAATATTTGGTTGGTTGATATGTCAAGTCAGTAAAAAAACTTGCTCAATAGTTTCTATATTTTAGGGCGATTGATTAAAGTCTTGTGTTTTTGGTCTACGTTTCTCAACAAGCATATGTAATTTTAGGTCTTTTTCAAGTGGAGGGTCACAGAAAATGTGCTTTGGACATGTTTTCTGCTAACTATTATAAGAGGATGCCATCCCCTTCAGGACTACCAGTAGCTTTGGTTTTTGAAGCTTGTGCAAATTAGAAAGGAAAATTGATTTCTTAGTATGGAAAAGCTATAAATAAAGTCCACCCCCACCCCCCCTCCCCCCAAAAACTGGATAAAAGTCTCTATTTTTCTTTATGGTCTGCCACTTCAAGCTTTCTCTTTGCTAAAGAACATCAACTTATAAATGATGAGCATCAATACCAATCGGCCAACTAAAAATCTTTTACCTGAATTTTAATAATATGCTAAGGTCAGCAATTCAAAATCAGATCAGTAAAGAACATTTTGTGCTTATCATGGCATGATATGTGAGGGATACAATGAATTATCATAGTATCCAAGTATTTGTATATGCTCCTGTACAAACATTCTGTACAGGCAAACAAATGAATTTTCTGCAAAGAATTAACTGTGTTTGTCTGCGTGAGTAGGGCTGGAGAGCTTGGATAGGCTAGAGAGAGGTTTGAGATTTTTTTTTTGTTTGTTTTGGTGGAGAGTAGTGGGCTTGGGCCAAGCGAGGTGGTACTATGGTGGTGGTAAAGAAGAGGGAAATTGGCCAACCAGTTTCTGACTCTGCCTAAAAATGATAAAAGTTGCTTAAAGTTTGGAATTTGTTGCCTGTATATTTGCCAGCTGGTGTTGACAGTTGAGACCCCAAGAAAATTAACTTTACCACTTGTGCGAGCTTTGGAGGTAGTACAAATTTTGTTTGGTTCAAGAAACTGGCAACTCTTTAGTTTTCGTTTCTGTAGAGCAAGAAAACAGATACTATCACCATTGACCTTTTTCTTATAGTCCTGTTATCAGAATTTTTCATACATAAACAAGATAACCTTGTCATGAGACATCCATCTAATTTTTCATTTCATTTCTTATCTTTTTCTTCTGTCTCCTAATTCCACAGTGGTATGCAGGTAATTCTTGACATGGAGGACTAAGGTACCCAGGTAGCAGGCTTCAAATCTGACCTTGCAAGTTAACTTCCCTGCATTCAAGAGGTACTGGTTCTATTGCAGCTTGAATTCTGAGAAATTGAGTTCTGAAGAGTTTGAAACCAACATGCGAATAGACAGTTAGCAATTGTTTTTGTAACCAATTACTTTCTTTAAATAACTGTGCTACTTCGGATCTATTTGGTTTTCTGGTCTTTTCCAAATCTGTTCCATATGGTCTTCATTCTGTAGGTTTATTTTGCTGAGGTACTTTTTGCAGTATTAAATCCTACAAACGACAGGCTATCACCAAGGCAATGTGCTGAGAGGTCTATACTGTGCTTATATTTTGGTTGAGTTCAATGATCAATATTAACAGATTGTGTAAAGTGGCTTTCGACAAAATTATAAATGCTTAGTCCTTTACTTCCTGATAGTTTCATTTTTCACGAATCACATGGTCAGTCAAATTCATGTTATTTTGACCATAAGGATTCATGACACCTGATAGAGATCTTTAACTGCTATACCAACTTCAACATTATTTTCTTTTTGTTTTCCAGTAAATAATATCTGGACTCATCCGCTTAAACTGACTCATAAACTTCTCATTTCTTTAATCTGAATGGCTATTCGGATGGTACTGCTTGTAGTTCTCAGCAGGCGACCTCCAGTTGGTTCAAATTAGAGGCCGCCTAATTTAGGCAGAGCTTTTGTCACGGGTTCAATGATTGGGCAGGTCCTGATGTGCTAAAGAGGGGCTGCAATGTTATGTCTCAAAATTGGGACCAAATAGTTAAATATCTGCCCTCCTTGTGATATTGTTCATTATGTCTTGGCCCTAGACTAAAATTTGAGGGCTGTGTGTTAGCCTTCCAAGTTTATTAACCCCGATATTAAACCATTTATGTGGGACTTATGACCTGGATTACTTTGTCAAGTCGTCAAACATAATCATGTGAATTTCAACAACTGAACTTGGTATGTTTCTTGCAGGTCTTCTGAAGTCATGATCACCAAGGGTACATCGGATCATCCTGTATAATATGAGACTGCTCTGATACCTTATAACCAAAAAAAAAAAAGGAAAGAAAAAAGAAGCTGCTCCGATACCCGGATCAGAAAAGCGAAGGGCGTGGATTGCTCTTCTGTCAGCATGTGCAAAGGGCAGTTCTTAGGGGGCAAACTTTTTGAACTTTTCCTTTCTGTTTCCTTCTGTTTTTGCTACATTTAACTGACTTAGGAGGGGTAGCTCCTATTGCATCTCTCACTATCGAGTCTGATGAGTCCAAAGTGCATATTCAAGCTTGCTGTGGCAAGGTGGTCACTGCAACAATTTTTAGCCGTCTCTTGGCGGGGTTGAACTGTTACAGCTCCATCCTCTTATTGTCATAACTGGATGAGACGATGACTGATTTAATGAGGATCCAGAGCTCGTGTTGTTCGCAGTCAGTGTAAAACTCTGCGCAAACAAGTCCTTTGACATTGTTCAGATTTTAAATTTAGTGCAACAGGTTGCAGGATGCGGGTTTCTTGCAATCACATTCTATTGGATCAAGATATGATTCTGTAGGCAGGTCAGGTCTCTAGGTTCTTACTTCTTAGCTGAGTTTTAGCTCCTTTTCTTTTCTCGAGTGCTCTTTCTGGGAACATAGGCCAATATAAACAGAGGGGATTTACCTTTCGAGTACTGTATTGCGTTTCAGGACGTCTTTGAATTTCTTCTTGTCTAATTTTGCTGGTACTCTCTTAGTATAAATATGTAACTGGATATTGCATTCATATATAAAAAATGATCATGTTCTATTTTCTACCTTTATTGAACCCATTCCTGGACCCTAATGCGAACGAATCGCTCCATCTTGCAAGCTTGGCTATGTCTTTATCTCGTTCAGCTAGAATTTACATTCAACAAATAATCAGGCCAAATTCCATCTGTTCTTTTTTTTTTTTTTTTTTCCTTTTCTTTCTCTTCAATTTTGGGAATTCCAACTCACCACAATTGTGGGTATTGATTGAACTACCCCAAAAAAAAAAAAAATTTAACGGCATCGTTTGCGTCCAAAAGGATCAGCCAAGCAATGATTAATCTTTTTTTTTTTTTTGAAAAATGATAAATCTATTCTATCCTACACTAAGAGGGAATGGATGGATCTAAAGAGGTCCAAGAATAATCCAGAGGGACTGAATTACCACCGAATTGAATTAGACGGGTGTACAGCACATTCGTCTGAATTTTTTAGAAATAAATTACTTAAATGTGATATTTTTTGGTGAGAAGCAAGATTTGAATCCTTGTCTCGCACCCCACCCACTTAGGTGGTGGCTTTTAAGCAATGATTAATCGAAGATGTATGATTTTACTTTTCCAGGGCGTTGACCCCATCTGTACAAAAATTTTTTGTTTTCTTTCTTTTCTCGGGCGGGCTCTTGTATTTTATGTATGTATACATATATATTACAATAGAGGAAATGAACTATGAAGGTGGGCTAATCTAAAGATCTCCATCCAAAAGTCCAAAGCATAACTACTCGCTACTCGCTAGTTAGTTAACTCCCGCCCGAGTCAACTCGCCTCGCCCGAGTCCCACCCAAAACCTCCGATCTCCGCCGCAAAACTCTCCGTCTTCCCATTCCAACATATTCCCCTCACTTCACCCCTACCGAGAAAAAATATTAATTTTCTTGTAAATAAACCAATTAAAGCAATGGAGGAGTACCCAGGAGAACTCCGCACTCCGCCGGTAGCTCTAGCAGCTTTGGTCGGATGCCCGGAGCTTCACTCGCGGATCACTTCTCACCTCCACGCCGAACAGCCACCAATCAACGCCCTGGCATTGCCCGATTTCTCCAAAATCACATTGTTCGCGAGAACTCCCAAAGAAAACGCCGGTCCGGGACGGCCAGTCGATGGTATTTTGAAAAGAGACTGGCTTTCCAAGCACCGGACTAAAATTCCCGCTGTTGTTGCCGCTCTCTTCAGCTCCGACCACATTTCCGGTGACCCTGCTCAGTGGCTTCAGGTCTGCACCGACCTCGAAAACCTCAAGTATGGTCCTTTTTTACATCATAACTATGTTTACTACGCGACTGTGTCTTTCAATGGACTTGATTTATATATTTCTGTAGATTATGGGTAACTAAATTTATGGTCCAGATGAATTGCTTATGTTTTGATAATTCGGAAATGGGCAGGGGAGTGACTAAAGGAAGGAACATCAAACTTATCGTGGTGGTGGTAACCCAGTCAAGCTCTAGAGGTGAGTTTTTCACGACGTGCATAAATGTAATTTTCACGTTTTGAGATTGGGTATACATCGTGACTTTATTGGCGTAAAATTGGATGCTGGGGAGTTGTTGAATTCTTTGATTTGTTTGTAATGATTTGATGCAGATGAGATTAGTGAAGATCGAATGATTGCTCTTAGGAAGAGGGCAGAAGTAGATTCAAAGTACATAATTGCCTTTGTTCCTGATGATCCAGGGGAGCTTAAACAATCCCTAACCAGGCACGCCATTTCATCGATAATAGTAGGATGATGGTCTTTCAATATAGCTTGTGTTGTATATTGGTTCCTTAACAAGAATTCAATGGCAGACTCCGGAGCACATTGGGGGAACTGGCAAATACATATTACAGAGATGAAGGGCGGCGAGTTAAAACACGTATTGATAGGAAGAGCTCGATCTCCATAGAGTTACACATCCGCTACTGTTTTAAAGTTAGTAATTTTTAGTCTATCATGGCTCATTTTTTCTCTGTGCTTTTCATATTTGTTTTATATTTCTTGTTTAAAGCCATGTTTTTGGACAAAATAACTACATTCACGGATACCTAACATTTTGAAAGTCAAATTACCTACAACTAGCACAATGCAATGCTTAGGATCCAATCTGATATAGTTTTTATTTTCCTGGTGCAACATATGGCAGAGGATTCTTTTTGCTGTTCAATTTTCCATTCGATGAGTTTGTGAACTAACATCTGCCTAAAATGAGTATGAGGAAAATGTAATAATAAATCCTGTTCTTCAAGGTAGAATCATGTCTTCTGAAACTTCCTGCAATCAAATTTATCCTACTGTGGTAAATAAGCTGCTGTCTAAGCACTACTGGTGAAATAATATTCCCTTTACATTCCATGTTTTAAAATTCGTTCTAGTAGTTTACTTACTTGTTTACTTTGCCAATGCAAGGATATTGGAGTTTTTGCGTTCTATTGAAATCAACATGGAGCATACTATTATGCCTGAAGAAACAGAACCATTATTATGGTAGTGTAAAATTTTTGCATTGCAACTAGATGCAAGTCAAGCTACAAAAGCAATTGTGAGCCTTTAAAGTAGGCTGACAAAATTAGAAATTTAATTTGTCATCCGCAAGATTCAGGATTTGTCTGGAAGTATTGATCATGATTCATCAGTAGAGTATTTCTTCACTTTCAGATCGGGGTTTAGTTGTTTTTGTGTAGAGGTCCTTTCCTCAGTTGATATAGGATGAAACTTTATCCCTGCATACTCAAATGGTATTCAATGCAGGCTAACTTTTTATGTTGATTAAATATGTTCCTAAATTAATGCATCAAAAGAGCTAACACTTGATCAGAACATGAAGGGCTGAACTCAGTACCTTGCCATCTTTCCTCTCTTGTGCTTCATATTTCTTCTTTGTCTGATTATTTGCCTGAACTTCTGTATTGCTAGGTTGGGGTATATGCAGAATTTCGTAGAGATTGGGCTGAAGCTTTGAGGCTATATGACGAAGCCTACCATTCAGTGCGAGAGGTATAATTTTCTTTCATAAGATAACAATCTAATTAGTCTCATAAAGTTATTATTAGCTCATGATAACCTTGGTTAGGCAACTGTCTTCTGTTTTATATGCAATGGTGAATAGTAGGATACAGTTTTTTTTTTATGCACTAAATGACATTGTTGCCATTAGAAAGCAATTGCAACTTAGACTATAATACCCAGTTATCCATGGCAAAGGCAAGCTTACAGGAAAAAGAAATTTTCACCCCGGAGTTCTTACGGTAGTTAAATGGTGAGCTAATATGGGTCCTCCTTTTTATGTTAAAGTACTCATTTTAACGTCTGTGGAAATTACTCATAAATCTCCTCCAAGCCCTGCCAACTATGCAGAAATTTACTACTTTAACACATGCCATCTAGCTTTATGGAATCTAAGTCTATTTGCAGCCTCAAAATCAATTACTTAAAAGATGTATTTAGCATATCTCAAAATACTTGAGAATGAGTTTAAATTTCTGCACTTTGATTGCAGCTGTGTAGGCTAGTTTAGGTTCATTACAATGCAAGTAGAAGAGAATATTGATTTATTCACCTCTCCAAGCTGGATGGTATTGTGCACATTAATAGGTCATATTGACGCTTATGGAGAGGAAGCCTGCTTCCTTTTGGTAAACAGCTGTTGTTTTTTACCACAAGACGAGTTCAATTGGTTCATATTACGTCTTTATCAGCTTCTCTTGACATAGATGTTAGCGTGTGTGTAGAAAACATATAGAATATGCTGTTAGGAATCATAATTTTGTTATTTCTGTGCTTGTTTGCAGATGGTTGGGGCTTCTACAAGATTGTCTCCAATTTTACGCTTAGTTGAAATCAAGACTGTGGCAGAGCAGTTGAATTTTAAAATTTCAACTTTGCTCATGCATAGTGGAAAATTAGCAGAAGCAATTATATGGTTCCGCCGCCACACTGATACTTATAGGAGGCTTGTGGGAGCACCAGATGCTAATTTTCTTCATTGGGAGTGGTTAAGCAGGCAATATTTGGTGTTTGCTGAACTTTTAGAGAGCAGCTCTGCTGCTGTCCAAAACATTTCATCTCCAACTTCAGGAACTGCAGATAAATTGACTGAATGGGAATTCTATCCAGCTTATTATTACCAGGTTTGTGGATATCCTTTCTATGCAACTTCAATTAAAATGGGCCCTAAACTCATAGTAGGATAATTTGATTCAAAAAGTGTTGTATCTTGCATTTGTCTTAGTGTTCATTATATTCTCTAGCTGGAAAAAAAGAATTTATTACAAGGGAGGAAAGTATTTGCATACAAGAAAAAACCAAAGTTGGCTTCTCAATCCCTTTATATCTCTGTCATAGATATTTAATTAAATGCACTGAATGTAAGAATGCTAAATAGAGATGTGAACATCACTATCATATGTCATCTGGGAGAACTCTTCACTCTTCTTTGTCCTAATAACAGGAAATAGCAAATTGACATCTCTATTACCTCTACATGCCTCAATCCTTTCAAGACTATTGAAAGGTGTTTTTGGGAAATTTTTCCTTGGGAAAAAAGAAAAGGGAGGGGGGGGGTGATACTTGGCTCTTGCCGATTCAAAGTCCTAGCTACTGAACCTCAGAATTAGCTATAGCCAGATCATTCTCAGATTATTGGAAATGGCTAGCTAAATTAGTGTCTGCACAGAAGAATAGGGTTAGACCAAATATGTGGCCTGCTTCTTTTCCTTTTTAATTGCCTGATTCTTTTTAAGCATTAAATCAGTTTTGTAGTTGGACTTCCACATTTCTTTATCTTAATTATATCTTACTATCTACCCTGAAACAGTCAGCAGCTCAATATTTGAAACAGAAGAGTTCGTGCTTGGAACTTGCATTATCAATGTCAGAAATTGCTGATGAGAAGAATGGAAGTAACGAATCTGTGATTGATTCTGTTTATGTTGGTCAGTTTGCAAGAGTACTTGAGCATGGTGGGGAGGCATTTACAATGCAACCGTGAGTTTATCTTTTGCTTTTTCTTCTCTCTCTCTCTCTTTCTCTGTCCCTCGCTCGACTACCTTTGAATTCCCCCACCAAAGCTTCCTGTATATATAATATGGTATCTTGTGTGTTTAGCAGTCTTACTGATGAAGAGTTCATCCGCTACTCTCTTGCTGAGGGGAAAAGGTTCCAAGATTCCTTTGAAATAATAGCTCTTCTGAAAAGATGTTTTGAAGCATATAACAAGAATAAGACCTTGCGGATGGCCTCCTATTGTGGGGTCCAGATGGCACGGGAATATTTCTCAATAAATGAATTTGCTGATGCAAAACAGATTTTGGACAATGTTGCAAATCTTTATCGACAGGAGGGTTGGGTAGCTTTGTTGTGGGAGGGTTTAGGCTACCTTCGAGAATGCTCAAGGAAAACTGGTTCCGTGAAAGATTTCGTGGAGCAATCACTTGAAATGGCTGCACTGCCAGTTTCAAATACTGAGGATGCCCAGTTCTTTAAGGACTGTGGCCCAGCTGGGCCTCCAAGCCTTCTCCAGAGAGAAATGATACACAAGGAAGTATTTGGAGTTATCAGAGGAGAATCAGAAATTGCATTGAATGAAGAGAATAACCATCTTAAAGTAACTGATTGTCATCCTCTTTATCTTGAGATTGATCTTGTGAGCCCCCTAAGAGTGGCACTTCTTGCATCAGTTGCTTTTCATGAGCAAATAATTAAGCCTGGTAGATCGACCATGCTCACAGTTTCACTTCTGACACGGTTGCCTCTGAAGTTTGAAATTGATCAGTTAGAGATCCAATTTAACCAAACCGAATGTAATTTCATTATTATAAATGGCCAGAGGCCCCAGTTAGCTGCAATCTCCAATGTACAGCCTGGTCGCAGAGTGGAGATGGCTCCTGCCCTGGAAATTGCTACCAACAAATGGTTGCGGCTGACATATGACATAAAATCTGGTAAGCTAGTTTTTTCAGCTCTGTTTTTATCGGATGAACAAGTAAAAGTGAATCAGTTGCCCCATTAGCTCCCATGGAAAAAGGAAATGTGAAAGATGAATATAATCCAACACCTTTTTGGGTTTTTCTATTAGAGTACTTAGTTTTTAGGCAAAACGTTATAGATTAGACTTTGTGGCTTTTGTAAACTATTTGATCTAGGTTGTCATTTAAATGTTGTGAACTTGGTTGTCATCTCATCTTGCAATTGTTTGTTGGCCTAATTTTTATTGTGCCTTTGACGGCTCAAATCAATTGGGTTGATTGATAAGGTAGATATAGTTATATTTGATTTGTATTGGTTTGATGCAGGTATGTGATTTAGAGAATATATCTTAATTAGATAAAGTTGATTAATGTACCTTCATTGCTTACAGTCAGTGTCACACTGCAGTTCATGAATTTTGGGTTCATGGTACCATATAAACACATCGAGAATATTATTTCTCTTTTACCCTGAAAAATGGATATGTTATTTAAAAACCATTGTTACTGCTACATGATAATATTATTGCATTTGAGTCCATTACATATCTAAGTTGATTGTAATTATATTATTCATACCAAAAGTTCAATTTAGTTAGATCATATTTCATCCTTACTTAAAACTGAGTGATGAAATATGATATTTCTTTGTTGTTTGTAGTAGTACTTCATATCCTGTCTGATCCAGTTAAATTGTTTCTTTCCATAAAAAAATTTCTGTTGTTGTACACTTATGGTAGGTGCAATAACTTCAAAATGGCCCCTCCCCACCACCCTTTCTCGCCACAAAGGCCGCCATCCTTTCTCCAAGATTTCTCTTTTGGTTCCATAAGTCCTGCTACAATTCCCTACTAGCTGTTCATTGGCTTCAATTGGTCATTCTGTCCTTTTAACTTGGTGTGCCAGCCAGTTACGGCTGCATCTTTGGATTAATGAATTATTCTGAATAATAGACAAGTGTGAAACTGCAGTTTCAAGGTCAAAATTGTTTCTTTCCATCACAAAATTTTAGCTGTTACTTGTTATACACTTACGGTATGTGCAATAACTTCAAAACAGCCCCTCCCAACCACCCTTTCTCCCCACAAAGGCCACCATCCTTTCTCCAAGATTTCTCTTTTGTTTCCACAAGTCCTGCTACAATTCCCTGGTAGCTGTTTATTGGCTTCCTTGGTCATTCTGTTCTCTTAACTTGGTGTGCAAGTTAGTTATGGCTGCTGCTTTTGACAGAGAAGTCTTCGTTGTTTATCCACTCATCTGTAGAAAGAGCTCTTCTGGCTTGTCGAACTGCAGTTTCACACTTGTCTATTGTCCAGAATAAGCTTCATTAACCCAAAGATGCGAAGGGAAAAAACAAAAGTTAAAATATGAAAAGGAGATCTATTGGTTCAGACCCCTACTTGTGTATTTGTCTACTCTCTTTCTCTACGTTGTTACTTCCAATATTAGGTTTCTTCGTTTGCTTTGCTTGACTTTAATTTGGGACCCTTCATTATATCAACTGTTTTTTTAATTTATTTACTGCCACTGGAAAGTAAGATATCTTGCGAATGGATGCAGAGCAAAGTGGTAAGCTTGAGTGCATGTATGTTATTGCGAGAATAGGACCACACTTCACCATCTGTTGCAGAGCAGAGAGTCCTGCTTCAATGAATGACTTGCCTCTTTGGAAATTTGAAAACCGTCTAGAAACTGTACCAATCAAAGATCCTGCTTTGGCATCCTCTGGTCAGAAAGCCATCCAGGTTGAAGAACCAGATCCACAAGTCGATCTGAAATTAAGTTCTTCTGGCCCTGCATTAGTTGGGGAGAACTTTGTTGTACCTGTGACTGTTACCTCAAAGGGCCATTCAGTCCATTCTGGTGAGTTGAAGATTAACCTGGTGGATACAAAAGGGGGAGGCTTGCTTAGTCCCAGGGATGTGGAACCATTTTCAACAGATAATCTTCATGTGGAGCTTGTAGGAGTTTCAGGCCAAGAGTGTGAGGACCAATCCGATGCTGGTTCTGACAATATTCGTAAAATTCAACCTTCTTTTGGATTGATTTCTGTACCAGTTCTCAGTGAAGGCAAGTCATGGTCCTGCAAGCTGGAAATTAGATGGAATCGCCCCAAACCTGTTATGCTGTATGTGTCATTGGGTTACAATCCTTGTAGCAGTGAAACTAGCTCACAAAAAGTTCATGTGCACAAAAACTTGGAGATTGAAGGGAAGACTGCCCTGATAATCAACCATAGGTATATGTTGCCTTTTAGGCAGGACCCTCTTTTGCCATCTATGATTAAAGCAACTGGGGATTTTGATCTGACACCAATACTGCCTTTGAAGGAAAAAAGCATACTTCTTGTTAGTGCAAAGAACTGTTCGGAAGTCCCATTGCGGTTGCTATCAATGTCTATAGAGTCAGAGACTGATGGCAGTTGCACTGTAGGACAAAAGACTGAGGACCCCATGGAACCTGCCCCTATAGTGCCAGGTGAGGAGTTCAAGAAAATCTTTTCTGTCATTCCTGAGGTAAATCCTGCAAAATTGAAGATTGGAACAGTGTGTTTGAGATGGAGGAGAGATTCTGGCGACAAAGAACAATCTGGTTCTTGCACTACAGAAGTTTTGACAAAACAGAGGCTTCCGGATGTATATGTGGAGCAACCCCCAATAATTGTGAGTTTAGAGTGTCCTGCACATGCCATTCTTGGAGACCCTTTTACATTTCCCATTAGAATTCATAATCGAACCCAACTGCTCCAAGAGATTAAATACTCACTTACAGATTCACAAAGTTTTGTGTTGTCTGGGTCTCATAGTGACACAATTTTTGTTCTTCCCAAATCCGAGCATATACTGAGTTTCAAGCTTGTTCCTCTGGCCTCGGGTTCACAACAGCTACCTCGAGTTTCTGTAACCTCCGTCAGATATAGTGCTGGCTTTCAGCCCTCAATTGCTTCATCTTTTGTTTTTGTTTTCCCATCTAAGCCTCAGTTTAGGCTGAGTGATACAACAGATACAAGATTAGGGTCTGTTGCAGTTTGATAGATTCATGTACTCCTAGTTTGGAAGTCCTCAATGGATTAGGTTGAAATGGGTCTGGAGGTGGTTATTCAATCTGTTCAATATAATCAGCCTTGCTCAGAGCATTCGAGAGATACGAGAAAATTTTGGCCGCTTCTGGGTGCACAAGGGAAAAGTTGTGGAATCATTATTGATTGGGTGTTCCTCCCCCCCCCCCCCCATACGGATCCCTGAGTTTTTTCAGGAAGTCAAATTTCTGATTTCTGGCTGACCAATGATCATTCTATCTCTGTGCATGCTTTGCTGATGTTTTGATTTTATACGAGTAGAAAATATACGCATACTGCAGCTATTTGTTTCCATCTTATATTCTTCAAAAAAACAGACGGAACTGTCTTTTATTCTTCAATTTTGTTTGGTATTCTTGCTCTAGGGCGTGATTTAATTGATTACCTTAATATGGAATTATGTGAGCCCTATATTAGTGTGCTTCCAGTTGCATGACTATTTCCCAGAATATGGGCAACAGTCATGCAGGACCTGCATTTTGGGACGTTTGGGATCAGCGAGAGGCATTAACTTCATTTGTTTAGCTTTCTTTTGAGAAAAAAAAAAAAAAAAAGCATCTTTTGCGATTTAATAATTTGTACACTTGCTGAATACTGAACAGCATTATATACGTACAATGTCTGACTTGCAATTAAAAAAAAAAGCATCTTTTGCGATTTAATAATTTGTACACTTGCTGAATACTGAACAGCATTATATACGTACAATGTCTGACTTGCAATTAAAAAAAAAAAAAAAAAGAGTGAAGATTGAACTGCCAACATCATGTTAGCAAGTCCCTCGTCTGATTTGATTCCCTTCCGCAAATTTATAACTAGGTATACTGATTATAATGCACTTTCTAATCAGATGTTACTACTTACTAGAGGCGATCTAATCTAATAATAGGCGATTTACATGTAGTACAATTAACCTACCATAAGCAGAAGGAAATGGAAGAAGTATTTTTTTTTTTCGGGGTTTTTTTGGGGGAGAGGAGGAGGACGAGAGGGGAGGGGTGGGGGGGGGGGGGAAGAGGCGTGGTCAGAGAGAACATGAAAATTGTGATCAAAGCTATCTCAATTCTCAATAACAGTCGAAGCCCAAATGTGGAGCGAACAGTGAACATACACGACCAATATAAATCCGCAAATCCACCACCCAGTCCATCCGTTTATAAAATTTCAGAATGCATCGCTATAGACTGAAAGGTGTTCTCTTTTTTAACTGGATTTATAATGGGAAGAACAAAAGCAAGCAGCATTTTGCTTTCTGCTTACTTTTGAATCGCAACCACCACACAGGAACCAACCCACAAAATAAAGAGAATATGCAACTACATGTTTGAAAGATGGAAGATATCCAAATGTTCATCTGCTATGATCTAACCCACAAATCTTCTAGCATAAAACTCTTCAACATACAAATGGAAGTTGAGAGCATAGAGTAACATTTCTCCCTCCAAGGACCAAGCACAGGGAAACTGAGGGTCTGAAATCTGCATGGTGGCTTTTCCTTTCTTGCCCTCAAGCAGCAGGTCACCAAAATGGGGTATATTCTAGAAGGAACATGCTTAGGTAAAAACGTACTTTTGATTCTGCAACCAGCAGCTATGCTTTGCAGCTATATAATTTCCTCACATCAACATCAACATTTTCATATCCGAGATGTACAAATTGATGAAGCTACTGAACAATTCAGTCCATCACAAATCAGCAAAAAAGTTGCTCGTGTTGCTAAAGTCTTGTCCTTTACTTGTGTTTTTCATCTTGGTGCCTGCACAGCATACATGATGTGGTCAGATGAAAAATAAAATTCTCAGTCATCCAGCCAAATATTGTGAAACATATATAATCATGATATGTAAAAAGTAATAGCAGACACAGGAAATATGCATGAATCAATCTCACTGTGATAAAACTAGTTGAATGCTATGAGCAAAAGCTTGAGATGTATCCCCAAAATCTAAATTATAGAACTGAAATTTCAGAATAAAATGCAAGAATCAGAGATGTCTGCTATAGGAAGCAGATTTTACACACCCTTGGAAGATTTTGCCATTGCATCATCCACATCCATCTCGTCACCATCACTGTCTGCAACAGCTGACTGAGTCTTGGAATTTCCAGAACCTTGCAGTAAATCATCCAGATCCCACAGCTACAAGGGCACAGACATGGGAACAGAGATGGCATGTCAGAACTTATTTTTGTTCCAAAAGTCAAATTAAGTTTACTACATAGTTTGGGAAGTACAGAAAGTAAAAAAAATCGATCCACACGAGAAAGAGAGAGAGAGAGGGGAAATGCAAGCACCTTTAATAGCTGATCATGTGATATACTGCCAAGAAACTTTCTATCATAAGAAAAAGCTGCCCCCAAAAAAAAAAGAAAGGTTCGACAATCAGTACATATAGGGCTAATGATTTAGCTTCAAGCAAAATATACAAAGCAACTATGCAAAAAAGGCAATATACAAGAGCAAAAGAACTTTTACTCAGAACAGCTGCTCAATAAGAGACGTAATTCTCTATCAGTTTGCATGACTGTATACGTGAGCAATTCAATCAGTTCTCCAGAATTCCAATAATAATTCAAGGAAAAGGAAATCACTGTAGTCATACCAAGACGCTCAATAGGATATTCTGAATGCTCTGCAATTGGCTGAATTATTCTGTTTGGCAATATTCCAACCAGGCTGAACACACATAAAAGAATTTTATTCAATAAATGATAGATTTGACAAGCAGTATAGAATCATCAGAACACTACAAAAGTATAATCTCACCTGATAAGTCCATTCTCGGATCCAGTTATTACCCTATCTTCATCAAGCTATGAGACATAATAATTGGATGGGAAAGAAGAAATCTTGTAAGCTTCAAGCAGGATAATACAGCTAAGGTCTGCTAAAAGTGAACACTTAAAACACACAGGCACGCACCTTTAACAAGGCATCAACAGAATTTGGAGACAGATCAACAAACCGGTCACTGGGAATGTTAGAATCACAGAACAATTAGCATTATACACCAGCATTTATAACCAATAAAGGGAAAGAGAGAAATGAGGATTTTAGTTATATGTGTTAGTTTTGGACAAAATCAAGTATGCTGGCCAGTCCAACATAAGAATTATTAAGCATGTAATACCTGCAATCCTTGAAGAATCCCCACGAATACAGCAATAGAGTTCCAGTCTGTGTCCCACATATAACTTTTCGACCATTCTGATAGAAAACAAGTTTCTTTAAGACATTTATGTCATAGGCAGAATTGCATCAAGCATATCCGTTTTCTGCAGGCTTGTCACCAGACCACGTTCAGTTCAGTCTTAGTTTTGAAAGATTCAATAACTATAAAGGAGACTAAATGTAAACTTGCAAAGCAAAGCACAAGCAACAGAGCCTAGAGGCAACCATAGCCCTCAAATTTCATTGAAATAGCAGCAATCTGGAGGCACATTTCTTAAATAAGAGTACAGTCTGCAATAGCATGGTTACAAGGTCATACACATTTACAAATAAAAATGCGCTCAGGTTCTGTTGCGAAAGAAAAACTAGTGAGATAGATAATTCTGATTCCCTAATGGTGACAAGCATGTCAGTACTGAAACACAGAGATGGGGCTTTCAACCCAATAAAAAAAGTCAGAAATCTTGTCAACAAGACAAGCTCTACCTTCATAATCACCACAGACAGCAATTCGTCTTCAGAAAACTCTGATTGAGTTTGAATCTACAATGCAGAAGACAACTGATGTCAGTTTTTAGCATACCATAAGCATTAAAAACAATCGAGCAAAACCAACAGCCAAAAAAACTACCTTGTTGCTTCGGAGATTGCAAACTGATAAAGTTCCATCACCACTGCATTACAAATGAAGAAAAAGGTAACAACGCCATAAAAACAGGGGAGAAAATAGAAATTTAGGTATCATTCTAGGATAAAGTTGAAACAAAACAATTTCTGACAAATAACTTTCCTTTAAATCCTCGTGAAGAATTAAGAAATAGACACATATGTGATACTATAATAACATGTAAGGATGCAAGTGTTCCCGTTTGACAGTACCAACATTACAGGTGGTAGTCAAAGTTAATTTTAGAACAGCCCATACTACTACGACTTTGATTTAAAATCACTCAGCTAGTCCATGAATCTAAATCAATTTCCTAAAAGATCAATAAGCCAATTTCACTTTGTACCTTGTCGCTAAGAGTTTCATAGAATCAGAGGCAAATGTCATATCTGAAATATATTCTTCATGAGCCTCAAAAGAATTGCAGCAAGACCGTTGTCTGGTGTCCCATACCTGTGTATATTAGTGATCGCCAAAATTCAGGAAATAAATATACGAAACTTCTATAAATTGCAAAAGTAAATTAAGCAAGATTAAAAACTTGAGAAAGGTCATTAAATGCTGTGGGTCGTAGTGCACCATAAACAACATCTAATTGTTAGTCACCAGTAGTGCACCATAAACAACATCTAATTGTTAGTCACCAGTTGCCAGTCTGGGAGTGTGGTTATTTTTTGTAAAGTACCTCTCAAATCCAAAAGCAACAAAATTAGGCTTCAAAGGAAATTTTTATAGAAAACAACAACTAATTGAATTGCAAAGGAATTGTAAGCAAAAACTTTAAAAAGACATTTTAAACTCAAAGCAAATGCTCCTAGAAAAGCAATTGCACTCCCAAACAAGTTTTACTGGATGCAGAAGTTATGCATAAACAAAGAGCATCTCAAATTAAGCATTAATTACTAAAATTCAGTTGAGAAGCTCCCGTCAGAAAAAAAAATAGTAAAGAGAAGAAAAATACAAAAATAAAGAGAATGCTAGCTGTTCACGCTGATGTGTTTAGCAAACTGAACTTTTTTAATTATATTGTTTGAATATGGAAGTTTATACAACTTTTAGTAGTTGAAATTCACCTTAACACAACCATCATCATCTCCGGATGCAACGGTTGATTCTGTCAGATTGACTATCCTATTCACAGCAGCCCTGCAGTTAAACACAAATTTCTAGCCTCAAAAATCAATGTGACTGAAACTTGAAAGCAAACATTGAAAACTGCATAATGCTTTTAATAATCAACTAGCTAATCAAGCTGAGATTCACAGGCCCCGGCAACGCCCTATTACCATATCCATACCAAACAAAAGGTGAACTTAGCTTTAATCTTACAAAATATGGTCGGCTATAATACCTACCCATGAGAATTCTCTAGACGAGCAATTGCTGATCCAGTTTCAACATCTGTTGCAAGAATAGAACAATCTGGGGAACCCGTCACAATGGCTAAAACAAAAAAAAAAACAACTTTTGATTAGGAGAAACCTAATTGACAACCATCATAATCAAACAGGAATAAAAGATAGCTTTAGACAAATAGCTTATGCAGAAGCACATTAACATAATTACCACGACCCTCATTGATAAAGCGGACAGCTCGACATGATTCAGTGTGAGCACCAACTTTCAACTGCCTATATTTAAATTAAGCAAAAAATAGCAGGAAATTATGGATGTACAGGTGAGCCTATTTATATGCACAATAACTGAAACTTCAATTCTTTTCCTTTTTTTTCATCCTTTTACCTTTGTGGTGTAGAATCAGCAGCATACCGATATCTGCAACAATAAGCCATCAATTTCATTAGAAATTTTAGAGTTTGAACGATTTTAATAAACAGAAAAATAAAGAGGCGTGTTAATAGAATAGAACATACAGGAGCAGGTCTCCCGAAATGAGTCCAGCGGCGACGAGCTGGTGGGAAGGATGAAAATCCAGGTCAAACGGAAGCTTTCCCAAATCTATCTCCATCCCAATTGAAGAAGAAGATACAGAAGAAGAACAGGAAATGGCAGGCTTCAGAAGCTTAAACCCTATTACTAGTTTGAGGGGTTGCAAAGGTACAACTGCTAGTGCAGGGTTTATCGAGGAGGCTGGTTCCCTTGGTTCAACCGGGTTTCGAAATTAATCTCTCTCTCTCTCTTTTTTTTCGAGTTGAGAACTTAAAATTGTTTATATCTACAATGAAATGCTAGTATAGGCACTTATATATTATATTATTACTAGCACATCTCTTTTTTTTTTCAACAGCCTGAATCAGACTTTTGTTGTTTTACTAGCACATCTCTTTGACTTTGAACTTTAAGAACAATGCAGTAATTGTGGATACAAAAATATCATGATGATAGAAGTTTGGTGTTATTAACAAACATGAGAGAGTAAATATTACTTTTTGTTTTCATATTGAACATTTTTTTGCTTTTTTATTGGTGGTCTCATAAGGCAAAAATATTTTAAATCATGTAATACTTAATAAAATTTTAACTTCTTTCATGCTAGAATCATTGAAAATACTCCTCGCTATTTTAATAAAGAATGGATAACATTGCGTTAGCAAATTGCATGTCTCATTCACTCATTTGAGATAAGGTTTAAATCTTCTTATTTTCGTTCACCAATTAACTATAAACATTTTAAATCATGTAATGCCATGGAACTTTTTAACTTTTTTTTTATACATTATTTTCTTTCTTGAAACTCATAAAAGGCCAAAAATAAAAAGACGAAACATGGAAACTTTTATATATTTCCTCGTGCTATATTTGATAATCCAATTCAACACTTAAATTTAATGGATTCAAATCTTAATATATTCAGATCGTTTGATAATCAAAAATTGAACATTTGAATTAATTAAGTGGTGCTGAATTTTGTAGACAAAATTTATTCCCAAAATTAAGTGATAAACTATTCACTTCACATTGAATGTGATATACACTCAAATGTACTAGATTTAATACTTAATAATTCAATAATTTAATAGATTCAAATTTCAAATTTCAGATTTTAGTTTATAAACTCCAATTTTATTAAACCACTTAAATCGTCAATAATGAAAAAAGAATGGAAAGTGTAGAGAACTCACACAACCAAGATTGAGGTTCCATGACAAATTATTGTTTCAGTTTTTTTTTCCCTAGAGAATCAATAGTAATTTTTTTTTAATTACCTCCTTAGTGTTTCTGTTTCAATTTGTGTGTGTTGTTGAACAGTGCATATAATTTCATAATCAGCGACTAAAAATCAACAAAATCTATGTGCGACTATAGCAAGTTGTCTTATGAATAATGCATTGCAGCTCAATTTTCCAAAAAAAAAAAAAAATAACGAGGGAGAAAAAAAAATAAACCCCCTCATAGTCTATCAGCACTAATAAATTATGTGGAAAAGGGACTATTATATTTTTCGCGTTATAATTCATAAGTTTCCAAGATCAACTAATTAGAGCATAAGTCACATAACAATTGTTTCCCTTTCATTTTGTAAGACATGAAGTCTTCTTCAATAAAAACAAAAACTACTTAATTGTATTTTGTGTTGTTTATTTTAGACATTCGTTAATATATTTAAATTACAACTAACGTGAATACATATAGTAGCATAACAATTATTGCATCCCTTTTGTTTTGGGTCATTTTGATAATCTGTGAAGTTAACTATATATACTTTTCAAAAAACCTAAGATTGAACCCCAAGTGCCAATAGCACCACCCTTTAGACAAACTGTTTATTTTATTATACAATTTATATTACAGTGGTACGTGTTCAAATAAACTATGAACGCTTACTATTTTTCCATGAGATAAATCCCACTATTATTAAGTAAAGTACTATTATTTAAAGGGTACATGACATCTAAATTAGACTTAATTTACCACGCACACGTCCATATTCGTTTGTCATTGCATCTAAACACTTTTCAATAGTAATTTTAATTTTATAACCATAATTATTATCGTGACAATGCACGCAAGACACTTTTTTCAATTAATTAATAACTTCAAATTTGCAGATCGCAAATTACCGTCTCGGTCTCTACTCACTCGCAACGGATCTTCTGTCCCACATCCTGTGTCACTCTCTGTGTCACTTTTTATTATATTGCTATTTCTCATTCATAAACATCATGTTTTAATTCTTTTTTGCTTTCTTAAGATCCAATAACTATTAATTCAATAAAAAATAAATATAATAGCTTAAAAAAAGTAATATATAATAGAAAATTAAAAAATATAGCAGAAAATTTATAAAAAATCTCATTTTTTATGTATTTTGATTTTTTGAGTATGTTAAATTTTGTGTATTATTGAATTAATAGTTATTAGATGTTAAAGAAGTAAAAAAAAATTAGAACATGATGTTTACGAATGAGAAATAGCAATATAATAAAAAGAGTTCATTGTGCCAACCCAACCCATAAACGTCGCATTAGTTCTCTTCCTTCGTTTTGTTTTACGCGAGTTGTTGTTGTGGAGCCGACTTGCATAGCTGCATGTCAGTGGAAAGTCCAAAAAGCTTTCCAATCCCCGTTTTCTTCTCTCTCTCTCTCTCTCTCACTCTAGTTTCCACACTCTTTACTCTATCCGACTCCTCGCCATCCCGGCTTCTCCGCCTATCGCCGTTGCTGGTCGCCGTGATCAAAGGCAAAGTCGCTGCTGTAATAACCTTCTCCCATCTTCTTCTTTACCCATTTTGGTTGCGACATTCCGTTTATGAACGTGTGTGGTCGACGAACGCATGCAAAGCACTTTTAGTCACTGCTAGCCTGCTACTGCTTAATATTGATTATTTTTCCTATCTCGGGTTTTAACCCTTTAAGGTTCAAAGATGGGTCTAGGGTTTCTATTTACTCAAGTATCAACTCTTTCCTTTTTTTTTTTTTTGGGGCGAAACGATTTTTTCTATTCTTCGTCTTCGTCTTAGTTTTTGCTGGTTTTGTACTTTTTCCTCGCTTTTACCTTTTTTTTTCCCGATCTTATTGCTTTTTTAACCCTTCTTATCTATTTATAGTAGTAACATTATTGTCTGTTCTCCATCCCAATAGGCTTAGTAGTGGTACCAGCAACGTACTGGACTCTCACAATACTATTATTTTATTGTCCGTGTATTACTAGCATAAGCAAGTGTTTTTTTTTTTTTTTTTTGTAGAAATAAGTAAGTTTTGCTTGCTTTTCTTTGCTGAAATGCAGGTCTCATGACTTATTGTGTTATATTTTTTTAAATTATTTTTTTGGTATTGCTATTATTGAACGAAAACTTTAATTTCTAAATTTCTTGAGAAAATTCATCCTTGGAAGTGTAAATATGCTTTTTTGGGTTAACCTTGTTGATGCAGTTTTAGAGAAGTGATAGGTAAGTGCTAAAAAAAAAGGGCGCTAAAGCAAAGGTTTCTGGTGAGTGTTAAAATGAGCTTCAGGGCAGTTGTGGGTTAGAGGATCACGGGTTATAATTGATGCTCCATTGTAAAAATGTTTGGGTTTTGCTTTTCTTTGTTGGTTTATGCTGTTTCTCCTCTAGTTCAAAGTTTCATTCGTACAAGGAAATGCAGAACATAGCCCTGCTCGTTGGCATTGGTTGCCTTTCTTGATGGTTTTCATCTCTTTCTGCTTCAACTTCGAGTAGTCATGTGTTTTCAGAGTTTGACGAGACCTTTGGATCAAACTCAAAGATGATCGTAAATACCTCTCAAAATTGCAATGGGTTGATCTTTGAAATGCCCCCCCCCCAAACACACCCCGGCTGGGGGGGGGGGTTGGGGAGTTGTTGGAGTTTGTAGTGTAGGACTCTCTGCTAGTTGCTTTTCTAAATCTGTTTGATTTAACTTCTCTTTGTATCTGTTCATATTTTGCACTTTAATAATGCATGCGACGGTAATTAGTCAATTTAGAGTTATTGGTTTATCACTGGGCTGTTGCAAATTGGTCTGTTATATGAAGATAGGGAAGAGTGATGACATCTAAGAAAGTGTGTTTGCAAATTGTTTCTCTCAACTTGAATGTCTCTAACCATGACATGTTCATTGCTTGAAGCAGGTTTTAACAATGGGAGATTTTTGCTTAAAGAATGAGCTGGCAAATGAAGGTATGCTTTGCATTCTTGCACTTTTATGGAAAAGCTACCAATATGAGTTGATTCTGCTTCATTAGCAAAATGAGGAGTTGTCATTTATCAAAATATGAATTAGACTGCTAAAAATGCATTGGCTATGAGATAGGCACTTTGGTATGTAGTTTCTTTGAAATATTTAGGTATCCAGTGGCATAACAAAGATGAAGGAAGTTTGGGATATATATCATAGAAAGCAACACGTAGTCTAGTCATTAAGAATCAAGTGTTTTATCTTAATTTATTTTTAATTTTGTTTTTGATATTTCAAGTTTCCCTCACTCAAATGAAGAAGCTGATTGGGGTCAGTTTTCACCACCCCTTTCTTCAAGTGATGCTCATCGAATGATCTTTCTATTTTTATTGGTAATGGTTGCTTTTATTTTGTGTTGTAGTTTCTTTTTGGAGTTTTGTTTTTTCTTCAACAGGAGTGCAAGCAATGACATTTATTTTGTAACCTTTGGTTATGAAATATGATCATAACTGCCAAAAAACATGCTATAATAAAAGCTGATGAACATGGATTAAAACTAAAAAATTACTTGGCTTCAATAGATTGCAAGAGTAATTAACTTGTTTATGTTGAATAATCCTTACATATGATTCGATAAGGCAACATAAGGTAAGTATTTCATTCACATAATTGCTAAAGTAATCATTTATGGGGGGGAGCTTTCTATCTTCAGGAGAGAGGTATTTATATGGAATCAAATTGGGGATGAGGGAATGCACTTGTCTTTCCAGAAAATTAAAGGCATGTGGTACAAACAAAGATACATATGAAAAACCATTAATGGAATCTTGAAAGACCACTAAATAATACTGCTATAGTTGCTGAACATGAGAACAAAACAGATTTCATATGTATGATGTTGTGAATAATTCATCCTTGACCATGCTTAACAGAGTCTAGAATATCAACTTCAGGAATGTTATTGAACTTTATGGGAGAGCCTTTTGTTTGGATCCATTCTAGTTAGTAGCACTGTTAGTCATTACATTTACAGAAACAGAAATTACATTTTTTTGTGGTAAAAGTAAATCCTCTATGAAACCAGTTGTTTTTCTGGTGAAGTCAACAGTTTATAATTGACCTCATTGATGAGAAAAACAAAAATAAGTAGGGAAAACAATTATTAAGTCTTAATTTTTATGCTTTTAGGATCATTAAATCCCAAGAATCATTTTAGCATATATATCTCATACTTTTACTAAAGAATTTCGAAGGATACTCATTACCTGATACTAGAATTTGTTTTCTTTTACTTTTTTTTTTGTGGTGGAGAGTTTACTTTTTGTGGCAATGGTGCTTTAAGTACTAGAAACATTAGTATATCCTAGCATCTACATAAATCGAAAGAAAAAAAAAGTTACGCCATAAATTTGCACCTATTTGTTTGGGATTTATCCTTAACAATGTCTTTCTCATAGAATATCTAAATTTTGAAAGCTTATCAATTCTGAAATGGAAACTAGTATAGGTAATTTCTCTTTAATTATTGAAAGTGAGACTTCTTCGTGTATGATTGCTGGACTTTTGAGACATCCATTCTGAAAGTGTAGGTTGAACTTCTTTCTAAGTAATACTTTTTAAACATGAAAGGTAAGGTAGGCCTTGAGTTTCATTGAGTTTTTCCGGGAAAGTAACTTTTATTTTGTTAGTCAATTTTGGATCTAATATCTTTTTGTGATTGATCCCAGTAGATATTGAATATCTGTTGCTGCTCTTCACCCCTCTTTGAATCCAATATGCTGACAAACTCTTGCAGGTGATATTAATTGCTATGTTCTGCTGACAAAGGATCATAAACCCATCTGTCGGACACAATGCTTCAGTCCTCCTTCCAAGATGTATGCATGCCTTTCTTGACAATATATCTACTGGTCTTGTACAGTATGCTACTTGCATGATCTTGTTCCTCTCAGAACCAAGATTGACATGCATTTGGTTGTGTTCTAATTGTTTGTACCAACTTTTGTCCAAAGAATGCTTATAAAAAACAGGGAAGTGTTTCTGTCTATTTGTGGCAACTAATTAATATGTTGAGATTATCAACCAATCAGTTGAGACAGGAACTTTATTTCCTTCCGAGTAAAAAACTGGAAAGGGAGGATGCATTTGTGTTCTTTTGTCATGAATGTCTTTTGGTTTCTTGAATGCATTATCCACTGAGATAATCTACTGCCAGAGCTCTTATTTCTCCAATTGATTTTGTTTCTTTAGCTTTTTGAAGTATACAAGGGTCTCAGTTTTCTATGTGCTGTTTCTCTGTGGAAGTTATTAACCACCAGTTGCAGATTTTGACACCTGTTATCTATGATTTTAACAGGCCTACTTATTGGAGCATATCACACATAATTAGGCCAGAAAAAGCTCATATTCCTCATGGGTTACCTTGTTGCAGCTTGTATCGCGCCTCTGAAAACTCTCAACAGGAAATAGAGTGGGTTAGGTTCTTGAATTTTCTTCAGACATATAAAAAGGTATAATATGCTACTGGAAAGTCTTGGCATTTTCTTCTATTGTTTGTTTAACTGATCCTTTAAGTTAGCCTGGCCTTAACTTTTCCAAAAGAGAGGAGAGCTTCAGTGTTCTCAAATGTTTAAGTATCTTTAGACGATCTTTTCATTCCCTCCATAGGTCTAGGTAATTGAGAAAAGCTCGTAGTTGCAGAACATGAGAGTTGACTATGTGAATATCCATTCATAATCACCATGCAATTGTTTTTCTGTGTCTTCATGTTCCATTTTTTTTCTAATGTTCCATCTGCCCTTTAAGTCTAACTGTCAAGACATGGTTAGCTTTATTAATTGTAAAATTTGCTTCCTGCCTTTAGACAAGATGCTTTTTGCTTTGCTTCGAGTTAATTGAAATGTATGTGGGAAGGAAGACACAGGGATATTTATTTGTTTAGCATGGTGGTGTTTTGTAAGGATAACTGACATGGTGAGACAAGAAGAAAATAGATAAACAATATTATGCAGGAGAGTTTATGAGAAACCTGGAATGTTCCCCATAAATAAACTAAGAACCAAATTTGTTTCAACAAAATAATGTGAATGAGTTATTTTTGTATTGCACTATATATTTACTCTATATTTTTATTTGCTTAATTAGTAAGATAGTGCACTCTTTTGTGTCCCTAATTTGCTTCTGGAATGATTTTGAAGGTTGCTGTAGGAAAGCTCGATAGCTTTGAATTCTACATAATTCCTCCCTGTGAAGGCTCAGACTTAAGCCATGTCCGCGTTTTATACAAGGAGGAGAGAAGGAATTGTTTACAGGACTGTCTAAAACAAGAGAGACTGGGTGAGTTACTCCTACACCTCTTTGGGCAAGGATGTTGCTTACCTTTGATGTGCTTTGTTCCCTTCTCTGTAGTTTGTATGGCATTTGTTTCATATGGCTTCTGTGTTATTATTTTTGTGCTGCAATTATCTGATTGCTGTTTGTTCTTGGGGCAAGCAGCATGCTGAAATTATCTTTGATGTGCTTTGTTCTTCTCTTGCCTGCTTAAGTGATCTTTTGAAATGTAATTAAGCTAGTTTTGTTTATTGTGCTTGGATTCACATAATTGCAGCTGGGATCTTGTCCGAGCAAAAAAATATTCTTTTGAATGCTAAACCACATAGAGTTGTGCAATCAGCAAAAGGTTGCATGCAAAGTAGATTTGAATCTTCGTTGGGTGAGGATGCTGTATCAATCTCTAACTGTATTGAGGATAGTATATCTCCCGAGAATAAGCTTTCGGATGCTGATGGATGCCAAGCTCAATATAAGGTTAAAGTTAGCAGTAAACCTGAAAATGTAGTGGATCCCCATGGTTCCTTGGGTAGAAATTATGTGCAAGTAGATCCCAGTTATTTGAAAACCCTTGGTCAAGTTCATTCCAGCTGGATTTTTGGTGCAATTGCTGAGTTTGTTGACAATTCCAGAGATGCCAAAGCAACCAAGTCGGTAACTTGTTCTATTGTAATTTATTTTCTTATTGTACAGGAAATCTTTCTCTTGTATTTTGTCGTAACTTTAGATTTATCCTGTTGTGATGTATAGATATTTCAGTCTGTTGTTATGCTGATAAGACTTCTTGTTCTTGTCTCATGTGGCTATAGATTGCAAATTTCTATGGAAATGGTGTATTACAAACCAGCCGGCAAAGACATTCCAATGCTGTCAATAATAGATGATGGCCATGGGATGACTCATCAGGAGATTGTGAGAATGATTTCTTTTGGGCATAAGCAACCTGAGGCTGATGATCCTGATCATATTGGCAGATTTGGGATTGGTTTTAAGGTATGCTTTTGAAACCATTTCTTAATTAAGAGCTACTTTCATATGCAGTCTTGGTGAACAAAAGTATCTAGAGGACGTGTGAATCTTTTCTTCCAGAGACAAAGCTGATAATGAGCTATACATATTGCACAAGTATGAAATTGCTACTGATTTTTTGGCTCTTTTTTTGTCTCCTGTTTTTTTATATTGTGGCTAAATTGTTCATTTAAGCCCATATTTATATTTTCCATCAGTGATCATAGGAGGGATGTAAAATCTTTTGTAATTTACTGTGTTCATCAGACAAGCTGGGGTTCAGGGAATTGCTGTTTTGTCCCTTTTTCTTCCCTAACTTGATTGTAAACAACATACCAGACAACCATGGTTTGTGGCCTTGCAATGCACTTAAGGAAATTCTATTTATGAAGAAACTGCCATGTTTCTACGGGATTAGTGCTGGAACATCCCTATTCATTGTCATAGTAAAGTTAGTTAAGTTAGTATGGAAGTTTTGGGGGTTCAATGAGATCATTTTTACTCATTAGTAGTATATTCATTATGTGTTTTAAGCTTACCTTCTCCCATTTTTGAAGACTTGAACACTATGCTGTTCAAAGACTTTTTCATCAGATATACAAGCGAAATATTGATTTTCTTTGGGTTGAATTAATTACAAATTGTCATATACTTTTTTTTTTTTCACTAATGTAATGCTTTTTAGGGTGTGTATGTGTCTCTCTCTATATATATATATAGAAAATGTGAGGTGTTCTTTTGCCAACCTCTGTTTATTACATTGTATCTACTTTCTGCCTCTTTGTTCTTTACTAAGTTGGAGGCTTCGCATTTGAAGGATTACTTCTCAAGCTGTGTCAAGTTTCTTAGGCTTATCGCCTGCAGTCTCTCTCTCTCTCTCTGAGGTTCTCATTCTAAATTTATTTGTGTAAACAATGGAAGCATCCAACATTTTCTTTCCCTTTCCAAATAAACATGATCTTTTGACTTCTTATCTGGCGAATGAGCTTGTTCTAACATGGAAATATCAACTCATTTATTTGCAAGACTAATGCTGGTAATGAACTTATGTAGCTCAAGCTTGTAAACTAATTTTCAGAAAAAGAAAGAAAAACAGATCTGCTTGTAGAAGAAATACAGTTTTTGTTTCCACAACATGGGTTGCCAAAGTTTTAACATTTGAATATATTCTCCTTTCCTTTGATGAAACTGATATGCTGGTAGTATTCATCTTTTTTTCTATCCTGATGTCTCGTAGCTTTACATGTTGTATATATCCTCTGAAGCTAATGAACAGCTGTCATATTTCAAATATCTTCTGTCTAGAATCAGTGTTGCATGCTTGTTCTGATTCTTAACTTTTCCTTATTGGACATGGAATACATTTTTTCACTTTGGTCCAGACTGGGGCAATGAGAATTGGGAAGGATGCTTTGGTTCTTACTCAGGCTGCGAGCTCTCGTTCGGTTGCTTTTCTATCCCAGTCACTAAATGATGGAAAGGATGTATGCAGTTGATTATATCATGGTTTACTTGGTTGGTTTTTTGTTGTGATCTTGGAGTTTAACGCTGATATATCACTCTGTCTTGTGTCATAGAATTTGGAGATCCCCATTGTCAGCTACCACAGAGTCGGTCAATTTATGGAAATTGATTCCAATGTCCAAAATGAGGCTTCTGCAAAAAACAATCTGAAAGCAATTAGAGAGTTTTCTCCATTTAATAAGTATCTAATAGGAGAAAAGGCTGGTCTCTTTAGTGAAAGAGGTACTGGAACACAAATATACATTTGGAATTTAGATCAGTGGGGATCAGATTATAGCTTGTGTTTGGAAACTGGAATGATTGGCGGGAGTTCATTCCATCAAGGTGACATCCTTATTCATTCTAAACGTGTCAGATCTCGCCCAGGCCAAATGTCTGAAACAGTAAGGCATATTCTTTATGTTTCTTGTGTGGCATTAACCAATTTTGTTAACAAAGTTTGTGGTTTCCTTGTGCTTCAGGTGCCTTTGGATTATTCTCTAAAATCTTATCTGGAAGTCATCTTCTTTGATCCACGAATGAAGATCTATGTCCAAGGAGCACTTGTAGTAACTTTATTTATAGAGTTACTTGATTTGTCATTAAGTGCTTTTTTCATGCTGCTTTAGGATATTAATTTCTGTAATTTGATTCTTTTAATAGATTAGAACTCGTCCTTTAGCCAAGTCACTGCATAAAACTGTAGTAAATGAGGGTGTTATTATGGGAAAACCAGTTCGGCTGATTCTTGGCCGCTGTCAACTGGAATGGGAGCAGGCAAATTGTGGAATTTTCTTGTATTGGCATGGGCGTCTGATTGAGGTTGGTTTCTTATTTTTATATTTATAGAGTAAGCTTAGTCTTGCAAGACATTGAGTTGACAAACATTCACTGGCCATCCTTTTACTTGATCTTAGACAATATTGGTCATGTAGGAGTTTGAAGTTTCTATCATTAAACATCCTTGTAGGGTGATGGGTTGCAGATTGCTGTTAGCTTCTAAGATATAATTGACCACATAAGGATCATTTCTAGTTGTATAATTCATGCTATAAATAGCACTGGAGTGCAGTTTGTATCTGTATGCAGATGATAATTTCTTCCCTTTGTCAAGACTTATTCAAGACTATTGACTCTTTCTAAGTAGAAGAGCTCCCATGTCATCATGGAGGCTTGTTTTTTGCGATTGTTTGACTCCTTAATTTGGCAAAGTTTAGTGGATGGAAGAATTGCCCAAAATGTCTGGAGAACAATGATACAGAGCTATATCAGGATTTGCTACACTTAATATCTATAGAACTCCAACTGATTGATATGGCATTGTTAGAGAACTGCTGGCTGGATGAAAGTCTATGCAGAATCCTACAGAAACTTAACATTAATAATTCTTCGGTGATCATTTCCAAAAAATTTGTCTTTTCAATTTGATAGGAGCAGAAAGGGGCCTTCTGGGACGGGGGTGTCTATGGACTGGATGGAAGAAATTAATAGTGCTTTTAAGTTATTTCTCCTTTACTATTTTTAATCCTTCATCTCATTTTTGGTTCTCTGTGTGGTTACAAAAATGCTCCTAAAACTAGTTAGTGGCTAACTTGCTGTATTCTGTCTTACATAACATCTTAAACTTGAAGGAATGACTTGAAATAGAACACTATGGTTGAATGACAAGAACTTGATGACGGAATTACTTTACCGCCTTCTGGGTCTTTTTATCCTCCAAAAGCGCCAAGCTTGAAATATTAGCATGTCCATGGTAAATAGGTTTTAGTTTTTGAGTCAATAGCTTTAAAATAGGGGGTAGAGGGAGATTATCTTTGTCCTGGATCTGGACCATTTTTTTTTTTGGGGGGAGTGTTTACTGGATGTCAACCTTTTGATGTATGTGACTGTGATTTTAACACTTTCTTTGAGTGAAGTGCCTGGAATTATTAGTCTGAACACTAATGTATAAACTTTGCTGGTGGATTAGCATCAGTGTGTTGACTTATTAACTACATCTAGTTTCTATGCACTTTTTTAAATGGTACTTAGTTCTTAGAAATGGTTAACTGAGATTGTTCAATTTCCAGTTTGATGGCTACCAAACAAATTTTGAGCCTTCCTGGTTTTGAAACTTTAATGCATGAGATAATTATCGTAGATCAGACCCTTTTCCCATCTGGAAGCTTGCTTTTCAAAATTATCCTTTTCAAACATATGCTTTTTTCCCTTAGAATTCTTTTTAAGCATTTGATCAGCCTTGTCTTGATCTTTCCATTTGTTTTGGTTCTTTATCTTACAGGCTTACAAAAGAGTTGGTAGCATGATTCATAATGGCGATGCTGGTCGGGGCATTATTGGGGTTGTCGATCTGACTGATTTAATGGTACAGATTCCATTCTTATGTTTTCAATTTGTCAGCATGTGTGTGTTTTTGGAACTGATTTTTGGATTACTTTCCTGCAGAGATGAATACTAAGGGCATTGGCCTTTTTCAGTCACTGCAAATCATCCTTAAGTATTGTTAGTTGGTAGAATTAGAATATGTCGGTGGCTCTTTTGTAAGGCTTGGACATGAGATTGGGTTTTTCTGTACTCCTTTTTTTTGGGGGGCGGGAATATTCTTGATAGCAGCTTCTTTTTTTGGGTTTGTTTTTCCTGGAGATAAAGCGGTAGATATACCTTGGTTTTTGTCCTACTAGTGAGAGAAGTCAATCACTCTTGCGCATCCTAGAAGGAGCTGCAAGCTCTAACTAGGCTTTGGTGCTTTCATGCATCCTTCTTGGTATAGATACTTATACTGGTCAATTTTATGAGTTCAAGTAGGATCATCCTCCAATTTCAAAACGAAAAGGGAGAAATATAGTGAGATAAATACTTGAAGAGTTCTAAAAGCCTGGATACTTGCTGATATTTATGTGCGCACACCTAGAATCCCAAGGCAATGTTTCTTATGAAATGGTTTCAAAGCAGCAGTAATTGACATGTCCATAATGAGTTAATTTACCATACTCTTTTGTACACCAACAAATTTTCCTTTACAAACACTTTATACTTAAAACTCCGGTGTTTTAGCATATGTGGCTGTGTTTATTTCTCATCCAAATTGATGTAGTAGATCCTGTGCCTGATATCTGAAAATTTATTTTCCTTGAGCTTGTCCTTCCCAATAGAAATAAGTATATGTACCATGTTAGTAATTTTTCTGTTATGTAGGCTCTAACAATGTTCATGTCAAAAACATGAATAGATAGACAAGCAGTTGTCTTTGCAATTATTTTGATGCCTGTGGTGGTGATTACTGGCTGGAAAGGAACAGATGAAGGTATAAAGAAATGCAAATTGGTTACTCTAATTCCATAAGCTCTTTATGATGTGGCTAGTTACAACTGAGACATGGATTGGTAGAGTGCAGAAATTGTTTGGGGGTTGTGTGTTAGCAGCTAATAGAAGAGAAGAAGCCTTTTGCTTGTGTCAAGGACATCTCTTTTCTATATTGCTGAGCTGGTTGTGCTCTAAGCCTCCAACAGACTATTTTATTGGCTTATTTAATTTATATTGTAAAGAATATTTTTGTGAAGTTAAATACTTTTTGCTTTCTTTATATTCCTGTTTGTGATCAAACCTGTTTGTTTAAGGTCTTAGTGTTCAATGGTCGTATCAAGTTAACAAGTGGGATATGGCAGAGTCTTCCTTATGTAAGGTGAAATTAGGCACTGTATGCTGAAGTTTGGAATGGCCAACAGTTGAAGAGGTTTCTTTTTCTGGAAACACAATTTTTTGATATCAACAAACTCTATCTTCCCAATAGTTTCCTGTGATATATGAGCGAGAATGCTAGGTGGTCTGCTGGCAAAATTAGAAACAAAACTTCCGGGTACTGCAACTGACTTAAATGTCTTTGACTGCATTGGTGAACTGCTATTGTTTTTCAGTTTTCCCAAAAATGGCCCTCTTAGGAAAATATTCTGCATGGCAATGTTTTGGTGCTTGATTCAACAGTAATTGAATTGTGTCTTCGTGGGAGTATTTTCTGTCCAACAAATGGGAGCCTGGTCAAAAGCATTTGTCCCTCAGCTAGCTCTGCATATTCTCTGAGCCAAATCTCATAACATATACAACGAAATGGTTTATTTATTCTATGACCCATCTACTTCCTTGATGCAGAAGGATGATAATGGTCATATTTGGGTGCACAATAACAAGCAAGGATTCCAGGACTGTGAAGCTTATGCAGAACTGGAGAAATGGTTGGCTATAAAAACAGATGACTACTTGGACAAATATGTCAATAAACTGCAAGTGGTAATGTCGTGACTCATGACTTATTAGCTGATCCTTTGGATGCAATGCATGTTGTTTACAACTCAGATGGTGCTTTTGTTGAGTGATAAATAGGGACAGACATAAAGTAAGTTGCATGTATGTATGTTCACTGGAAGGTTCTAGTGCATGACCTAGTTATTGCAAAATAAATGACAGATGGACTAATTTATGCTCTCTCAAGGCATTAATACTTTTGTAAAAGATACTAAGTTGTCGGAGGAGAATGAAACTTTAAACACTTATAGTTGCTTTGAGGAGCCAATTAACTTTTAAAATTCTGAATTTCATAGTAAAAGTTTTGATATGAGGGTAGATTTTTTCACAGATAACCTGTGCATGTGTGTGTGTGAGAGAGAGAGAGAGAGTTAGTTTGTGACACAGTGAGAAATGATTGCAATTTTTATCTTTTTGCTTGCCTTTTATTTTTTTTTAGTTAATTTCCTTTTTAATCTTTCCTTTTTCAGTAAAATACCTGCTTTAGTTTGACTGTCAGACACCGACTGGTAATCTTAACTGGACATTGTAGCTGTATTTTTTCTTGGCTTCATTATGTAGACATCTCTAAAAATTTATATTTTCCATTGATAACTGATATGAGAATATATTTCATACACATGAAGCTCTTTTCCTTTTCAAAAAGGAAAAAGTGATTGCTCATGTTCTTTAATAAGCAATCTAGCTGCCCATTTAGAACATTCAAGTTCTCATGAACATAGTTCAATCAATCAAAGCTTCTCTCCATGTGATCCAGGTGCATGAATGTATTTTCTTACCCATATTGCCTGTTTTGAAAAGGGTTATGTTCCTTTTTACAGGAAAAGGGTGGTCCCCTGCACAAACCTGATCACGAATGGGTGCAATGTGACAAATGCAGAAAGTGGAGAAGGTTAAGTGCTGGGTTCAATAGCAAGACATTGCCCCCTGACTGGTACTTATGCTTCTGGCACATTTGGAATTAACATCAGTTTTTGCACTCTAGTCTAGAGGCGTCTGTTGGATTATTTTCAGATGATTATTGGGCTTGTGACATATCAATATACCTGAATGTGATAGAACAAAAGCCTTAAATGGTACTTTGTTTCTAGCATTCATAATCCAAAGCTTCTTCATGCTCAGTTCGCATAACTGTTAATATAGATTTGAATGGAGATAGAGGAGGTAATGTATGAAAGAATGCAATGCATTCAAGTGACTTGTTTCTTGTATCATGGAACCACTTTTATAGGTTTTGTTATATGAAGCCTTTCAATGGAAGCTGCAGCGTGCCTGAAGAGAAGGTGGAAGATGGAGTAGTGACAATATCTACTAAGCGATCTGGATACAATTGCACCAAGGATTTGGAGAACAAAGACAGATCATCCAAGGAAAGCCCCGAAAGTAAGTCTTGACAAATTCCCTAGTAAATCCGTAGTTCCTGATCATATATATAGTTGTACTGTTGTGCTTATGGAGTAATTGTGAATTTTACAGGATAGACTGTGAAGAGCGCACTACCATGATTTATTAAATTTGGCGAGGCCATGATTTTTGTTGTGGAGGTTACAAAAACTGATAATTAATAAATATGTGATTCACAGAGAAAAAAACTTTCTATAGCACATCTGCAAACACGGAAAATAGCTCTTCTTGTGCAAAGTAAATTTACAGTAGATTTTTGTAAAAAATTTATGGAGATTTAACTTAATGAAGGTTTCTGGGAGCACACAAATTGTGGAGGGCTTGTTTTGCCTAACATTGGTAGTCTGAGCGCTGGAAGAGGCATGCAGGAAGTCCAGCGTGAGAGAATGAGCCCATAAGTTGATGTCTTTACCCAAATTTCATTAGGTTTTAGTAGAATAGAGAAGGAATTATTGGCTTAAGGAGAACTGAATTTTGGATTATGACTCTTTTGACTTTTTTTCCAAAGGAAAAAACTTGCCTAAGTAAGGTTACTGTTTTAAACGAATTATAACAATCAGGATTGACCATAAATTGAGGTTGAAGGCATTTAGGCTCCGGTTGTCCTCTTGATGTCTATTCTTTGGTTTATTGTGCTAACTGGCATGTGTTGCGTTCAGGCGGCAGTGATAATTCAAGTCAGAGCTGGGAAGGAGATTATAAATCGTCTGTCAAAAGAAGAAAGGGACTTCCGAGGAGTTGCAAAAAGAACCCGAATCACATATAGAATTTATGCTTCTGTAATTGTACAGGTACCTTGCATACATAATCCAGGGGAGGGATGGGGTCGGGTGGTATGAGGAGGGAGTTCTGAGTGCAAGACCTCCCACTTTACACCCCAAAAAAAAATTTTGCATGGTCGAAGCCCCCAGCAGGCCAAGTTGATATTCTGTTGCTTTTACAGGTTAGTTGTAGATCCTATAGCTGAATCCTTTGCAAATACTATCGTATATTACTGGAGAACGAAGCAAATTGAATGGTCACTCTTGGTTATAAATGGTGTTGCTGCCCTTACCAGGCGGTAGATTTGGTCATGGTCCCTGATGCTAAAATACTCAAATGTTCATTGTATATGGTGTGTTACAGCCATTACCAGGCGGTTGACGTGGATATGGTTCCTCGATACTCTTCCTTTCATAGCAAAGTAGCCAAAATCACTTTTTTTTTTGTTTTGTTTCCTTTTTGCTTTTTTTGAGCGCCAGAATCACATATTGTCATAAAATGACTTTATATCGCATGATATGCGAGGTTAGAAATACGTCAAACAAGCAGCTTCCTTGTAATTTTTCAGGCAGATGTGTTATAAAAACACTACTTTTACATGTCTTTGTTGTGCATTACCGACCAAATCATATATTGTCAGGAGTCCACCGATTATCTCTATCACCAGCTTTTCAGGTCTCTGTTGCCATGAAGGATGATTTCTAACTCTCACTCAGGAACGGTGAAAAGAAAAACAAAGCAAAATCTTCCCGCACGGTGCATCCGTACGTTTACCATGCTTCAGAGTTTCTTAGTTCAGAAGGAAAATTTCGGTTGTGTTTAGATTGTATTTTTCATAATTTTTCATGAAAAAATTACTGTATCGATTTGTTGTATATAAGGGAAAAAAATAATAGTAAAATGTGATCAAGAAAAATGACGTAATTTTTCGACAAAAAATCGCAATCCCAAACTAGGCCTTCATTTTCGCCACAAGATTGCATTCTTCAAGCCAAAAAGGAATTTCATTGCCAGACCAGCGTAAACTGAGAATGAAATACCCCGCCCAACCTATTGCCTTAAAAGTCGTAAATTTTTGGCCGACGGCCGATATTACGATTAATTAATTAATGGTGATTTTTTTCCAAGTACATTTCACGACATTACAATCAATTTCTTATACTAGTAAATAGACCGCTAAATTACAATCAATTTCTGTAATGGCTACAGAAACCTCAGTAAGCCAGCCACATGTTCCCACACTGGCTGATCCCTTGGGCGGTGGTGGGTACAAGGATGTATACAGCAACAAAAGGCGGATCCCGGCTGGCCAAGTGAAGCGCAGTCACGCCTCTAGCAAAATTGATATCATTGTATTCTTCCGCTATTATGACCTCAAGATTCTTGAGCAAGCAAAACAGGGTATCACAAGGACTCTGGACTTGTAGACGGTCTGATTCTGGAGGGCATCTGCACACTGTCCCTTAATTTACCTCCTAACCAAAAGGCGGTTGGATTTTTAGGCGTTATAGACATTCTGTTTAGAGAATACTCAAAATCTTCATCAATATCAGAATCTTCCTCATCAATACTCCTACCAACATCATCAACCATTCTCACCCGATTACTAGCATTGCTAACTTCAGCAACATCTTCATCACTGTTCCCTTCTTCATCGTCATCATCATCATCATCATCATCTTCTTCTTCGTAAGTACTTCTGACCATCGACCAGTACACAAAGTTTGGCCGGATAAATCTTCAATAAAATGAGGCGGCAGCAAGAACAGTTAATGTTTGAGGAATCGAATATTTTAATGTAATATAGGATATCTTTCTAAGAAAAGCATACAATACATGAACAAATAATTTGTAGTCATAAAACTAACAAATGATATAGGTGGAACTTCGAAGTATCAATAAAAGAAAGACAAACCTATCAGATTTCTTCAGCAAACATGGATCAAATGGGAAAAACATGTCGAGCCTTTCTAAACCACCAAAGGTCATCGAAAGTTCTGATTCCAGTAGGCCATCAGAAACAAAGTTCTGAGGCACATTAAACAAATGAGACGATTTGGCCACCCGAAGAAACTCTTCAACTATTGATGGCAGACAAACCTGTTAACAAAGGGTAGCCGAGGACTGATAATTTACTACAACGAATCAATGATGTTGGAGCTGACAAACAAAACATGGGAGGGGGTAGAGAGAGCCAATGAAATTCATAAATAGTACGAGTCTTTGTTGAAAGTTAAATTCAAGCGTTTCACCTTCAATGGGTTAAGCGGATGCCTCAAAATATCATCTATCCGCAGAAGAAATAGTTGTGATCTGAGTCGAGGGATAGCCACTATTGATCTCATACGGAAGCAAAGGACATACATAATGGCCTGCAGTACCATCAGTGATGTGAACAGATAGAACTCTACCCAATTAAAATGAAAGCCAGAAAAGCACACTATCAACTTTGTTTCTTTAAAGATGATAAATGCATTAATTAAGTAAAAGCAAAATGGGCCCATAACCAGACCATGTCATAGGTGATGCTTGGAGCTTCTTTTTTTTTTGTTTTACCCCATGCTTCAAAGTTGGTATAAACAATAACATTGAACTCATATGATCCTACATTGCCAATCAGAACATGATGTATAAGCATAATGGAAGTCCTTTCCCCTTGTACTCAATCACAAGCAGAAAATTATACCCAAAAAAATTGCATGGATGTGAAAAGAAAATTTTGGACTCTAGACTAAGATATTTATTTATATTGTTAGGTCACCTATGAATGCCAACTAGTGACTCAACATATCAAATTATCAAAGCTCCATTGTCATTTTGTTCTCCAAGAATTCTGAAAGATTCTTCACTTAATAACATCCTAAGTCCCTTTCTGAAACCATGAGACACCAAGAAACATTGGCAGTAATTACTCTTTAATTCTGGAAGCTCAACACTACAAACCTGACAACCAGCATAAAAAACTTGATGAGCTTTGGGATTGCTGTCACCATGATGATTCTTGCAGTAATCAGAACACCAATTTACAAGTCTGAAACAACACAAAAAGAATATATATAATAAAAACTAAAAGAACAAAATAGCTTGTAAATCTTTCCTATTATGATCGTCCTTCTTGAAAAAGTAATTGAAAAGAACGGCAAACAAGTGCATCCAATGCTAGAAATTATTTGACGAGCATGTAGCTGTTTTAACAACCTTTCCAAGACACTGATAACAAAAGAGGCAGAGACAAACTTTGCACGAGACAAGTAACTGGCAAGATACGCAACAGCGCTCATTCTGCAATAAAATCAAGGAAAAGTTTTCAGAACCTTCACAAGTAACGTGTAGACAAATAAATAAACCAAACTGAAATTGCTAGGGAATGTCCCAAAAAGAAAATTATTGACAGATCATATCAATATAAAATTAAACAAATGCACTGACTTCCTCCACATGAAAGTGTATTTCACAGATTCCAACTCGAACCATGAACATATTCATATTACAAAAGAATACAAAGAACAAACTATTAATTCTACCTCCATTCCGTGTAAGAACTGCCCTCAAATATATTTACAAGGGTAACTGCAAAGTTTGTTCCGCAATTATCAGGATCTAACGAACACGCATAGAACATCACAAACTGCAAAATATGATACGGTTTAGTGGGCATATGGTAACAAATGGCTGAAAATCTTATTCAACAAAGCTGAGAACATTCATAACCAAACTGGGAAAGTAGAATAAAAAGAATAAATATGAACAAAAAAAAGATACTCAAGCTATGGTTGAAATTCTTCACCAATATGACTAACAGAAGAAAAATACCTGGGCAAATTTTGATTTGTATGCTGTCAAGACTGTTTTGTGAAATGACTGGAGGAGTGTGTCAAAAACCTAAACCATTTGGCAAACATTGAAAAATCAAGAAAACCATACAGACAACACCTAATAAAGCGAGCCTAACAGAAAACTTACTTGCTCCAAACGGCCATTTTCATACGAGGATTTAAGGTGTCCAAATACGAGGACTAACAAGCTATCCAGCTTTTCAGCAACCAGGTTTCCGCCAAAAAACCTTTCTATCCAATCGTTCCTTTGAAGCTGGAAGTAGCAATTTTGTTAAAGTAGCAAAAAAGTAACTGAAAGAAGCCAATCTAGAAAAATTAATCCTATAACTCCAGAATAGCATGCCTAGTAACTTAAAACGTGAGGAAAAAGAAATCAAAATGGATTTTCAAACTTTTGTTCTTTGTCAGATGGAGGAGAACTTGAAGATATCTAATCACTCAAAACTGCGATTCTGAAATATTTTGGATTTTCTGGTGCCACTGGATACTCCAATAAGTATTTCCCCAAAGATTTTCCCAATTTTTTGACACCTCTACACAACTGATTGTCCATATCACAATCGTTTCTCTTGATTTGAAACATTGCCAAATATTTATATATTTCTATTACAAGAAGACACTACAGTTGAATCCACTGAACATTTTTGTGCTACCTATAAATATTTTTATCTTACTCATTACTTCAAAAAAAGTCCTTGTTAAAGGAACAAAGACGGACGACACTCATCACCAACTACTGGCACAAGGTAAAATATAGAAAGGCTTGTAAAAACCTGTAACTATTTCCCTGAAAGGCATTAATTTGGCACTGAAATCTTAAAGAATATTTTGCTAAAGAGGAAATACAATTAGACAGATGAAAATGAAAAATAATGCTTTAGCTTGCTTCAAATAAGCTTGATCTCGAAAGAAACTGAATAGCAAGAGTCAATGCATCAATTGCACAACTGCCAGGTGATCTTTCAAGATATGTCTAAGTAGGGATGGCAACAGCGGTGCGGGGACCCTCCCATCCCCCACATGATATAATTAATATAAATAAATATCATTATAAATTAGTTTTAGTCAAATTAAAACTCTTGACCTGATGTTCTAGTCTATTCTTCCTCCTTTTTATTTTCTTGGCTGCAACTCCCTCTCACAATTTCACTCTCCGTGCCGCTTCTCCCTCTTACTCTCTGCCGCCTCTCCTCCCTCTCACACATCTCAATGATTCAAACTCCCTCTCGTTTAGATCTTTAGCCTCAAGACTTGAGGACTCATCCATCATCACCATCCCCTCGTCCCAATCTTCATTAGCAACCAATTTTCAGAGTGAAAATCAAGGCCCAGCAAAATGAAGAGGCAAAGAATCTTCATCAGCAACCATTTTTTCAGTGAAAATCAAGCCCCAGAGAGATGAAAAGGAGGCAAAGGCACTAATAGTAGGTATAAATGTAACTTTTGGGTTTTGAGCACTGCAGTGATCTTCGCTTGTTGCTGCGGGCTATTGGTGTAGTTTAATGCTGTGTGCTTGAAAAAAGTGTGATTCCCGGAGGGTGGGCGGAAAGGACATCTGTGGAGTGGGGTCAGGGGTCCACCGTCCTGTTGCCATCCCCGTGTCTAACCAATCCAATACTAAATTTGATGAACTACGAAACTGATCAATCCATAATTGCAGCTTCAAAGAAGACAAGCATGGGAAAAATCTGTACAAGTCATTACCCAAAAGTTACACTTCTCCTTTTTTTTTCTTTTGGTGGTGGTGGTTTTGGTGTTTTGGGGGGGGGGGGGGGGGGTGGGGGGTGTGGGGGACACTATCCTACAACAGAGAACATTTATAAAGCACAGCATTGGCGAAAAAAAAAGCAACAGAAACAATATGCAGACTAAAGCACCTCATCACCATCATCATCTGCAGGCCCCTCAAGACCTTCTAGCTCCATCTGGAAAATGCCCTTGCTGAAATCATCTTGCAAAATGTCATCCCAAGCTATCTCCACCTATAACGAACCCAAATAAGATAAAAACTTAAGAGACACTCTCTCATCACTTGCTTACCTTTGATGCAGATAAAAAAAAACTCACATCCAAATCAATTAGCCTATCTACGACTGCCATAAGCATTGTGCTCCCAACAAGTTCACCTATTACACCACTCTCCAATCTTAACATGTTCTCAACATACATCACGATCAACTGCAATAAACAAAAGAATGTGAACACAGCATAGAAATAACAAGAATAAGAGCAACCTAGAAGACCACAATTGAACACAAAAAATAAAAAAAAAATCTATGGAAATAGAACAGCAGTCTATAAACAGAAAAAATAGTGTCTCAATTTATAATCATCAAAATGTGTCATATATTAAAGAAGAATCCTTCTTTAAGCATGCATCTTCCGAAAAACAGTTCATTAAGGAAGAAACCAAAAAGAATAAAAAAAAAAAGGGAAAACAATGCATAGATATAGAAACCTCACCAATATTTAGACAATAATACAAGATGGAATTTCAAATTTATTGGTTCTTTTGATTGAGGAGAGGAAATCAGGGTTTCAACCCCTAACATATGGGACCACAAAGATCCAACCACGAAAAAGATAATTAAGATATAAACTTGACTATCGTAATCAAATGCTCATATATCATGTTCTTCACAGAGCAAATTAGAATATATTCTGGGAAAATCAAACTTCAAGCCCTTTTTCCAATGAAAGATCGTCCTGAACAGATGCCTTCAATGTCAACATCAAAATGTAACTTGATTAGGCATATTTTGCCAGCACCTAAAGGAACATTACCCTCATGTTAGTGGGAAAATGCATCTTGGCCTGAAGCCATTCCACATGACTGTAGAAGCACATTAAGCAAATGGCGGCATCTATAGCCATAATACAAGTGTCAACGACATCAAAGAACAAATAGTGCAGAGAAAGGCTTGTAAATTACTGTTCACATTCCCAGGAACCATTAGAAGAATAAACTTTCAATACAAGAGATAAACAGACCACAACACACAAAGACACACTGAAACACACACACAAACAGGGAGTGTGAGTGAACTTAAACTCACAGGTTCTTTTGTATATATATTGGGCATTCTTTCCCTCACAACTTTTTCTAGTCTCAAAGGGGAAAGAGGAACTAAATGGGCTATATCTTTCAAAGTTGAGTGCACACGATCAAGTACTTGATCCTTTCTTATAATGCCACGCGGCTGCTTCAGTAACCCCAAGAAAGAATAAGGAGGCAGAAAATTGCTCACTAGCATATCCAAGCACAAATCAACATATTGTGGACTTGATGCAGCCTACAATAACATTATACAGTGGTCAGCTCAAAGTGTCAAAAAAAGACCAAGTACCGGAGACATGTTCTCACTGCTAGGCTCTTTGAGTACATGTTCCGCCATACCAAAACAATGATAAGACAATTTCTTATACCAAGGATGTAACTAGTCCAACCAAAGCATCCATGACATGAGTGTCGTAGTTCCACAAGCTCATTCCAAAGATCTGAAGACAATTTCCTCTTGAGAAATGCAAAATAATATTTCTTAAACATTCTTAAAAGAAGCAAACGAACATAGGCATGCCTATTAATTAACTTACAGCTGCAAGAAGAGATCGGTGGTGAACAACATCTATACAAGAAACTGCCCCCCTTAAAGATTTCAAGCACGTCTGGCATTCAAAAATCACAAAGAAAATGCAAATTAGAAGGAAGCAAGCTCTGAAATTACCCCAAGCCATAGTATAACAATGGGTTTCAAACAAACACATACCTCGAGTAGAGCCACCTCGTCAGGGTGTAAGCGTTCACTATGATGCATCGTCCCAACAAGATGGTTATAACTGTCATAATCACCCTATGGCACAAAATGAATGTTAAAACACTTTCTCACACTGAATTACCACAATCTCACTAACGTTTGAAAAATCAGGGAAAAGAGAACTTTTCCCATTTACTTGTATTCCACTAAACTGGTTTATATTGTAATTCAAAAGAAAAGCTATTTAATCATAAATCAACACTTCCCAGCACAATAACTAAATATCAATTAATCTATAAATTCACTAAGCGGTAGCAAAAAAAAAAAAAAAAAGAAAGATAGAAAGAGGCAAAAAAGTAAAAAATTAAGTGAAATTTTGGGAATCATTGTACCTCAAGAGCATGTTTGAGAGCATTTCTGACACTCTTATCCAACTCCGAGTCCGTGATATTAACATCATCCTTTAAGTCTCCATAGCTCCTAGCTTGCTCAGCTGCTAATTCGACACCCATTCTCTTTTCCTATCAAAGTTCGATTTTTTACACTTAAAAGAACAAAACACTATCAAATTTCACTCCTGCAACATGAAGATAAAATTGAGTCAAGAAAAACACTGCCCTAATTATTCACAAAATTTGTATCGCTCAGCTAAATATCAAAATTCTCTCGTTCAAATTTAAGTATTGAGGTTGCTAATCCTTACGGTTGGATTTCTCGGAGAGAGATGACGGCGGCAGCGGAATTGACGGATGGCGGCCGGGAATTTGAAAGTAATATGGCTGCGAAGGAGGGAACCGGAGAGGCGCGGTGGAGGTTATATAGCTTAGGGCTTTGTTGAAGTGAGTTGATAATTATGCCCTTCACCCAAGTTGTCATCTGCTGGTAGTCAAAGCGGTAGAATAGAAGGTTAAACTGTCCTTTTAAAAGTTGTACTGGACTTGCTGAACTTCATCTGTAGCGGTTCGTGGAGCTGTGACTATGCCCATTTAGATAAAGAGAAGAGAAGGAGATAAAGGAAATAGAGGGAGTTTGTTTGAGATAATTACTGTAGCATGTTTGTCACGTGATACGTTATGTATATGAGATAAAAATGTGATTAAGAAGATAAAAAAAGTGATTAAAATTTGTGAAGTAAATTATTTTACTTCAAATTATTTGTCCAAACATACCCACTGTGTTTTTGATTGGGATGATTTGAGAAAAAATAATTTATTTAACAAATTTTAATATACTTTTTTATTTTTTCAATTATCTTTTCATGTCACATTATAAAAAGTGTTACAATAATTATTTTAAATAAATTATGATGCAAACACACTCACTATGTGTAATAACGATTTGATGCACATAAAATAAAAGAATGATTAAAATTTATGTTAAAGAATATATTTGTGACTATTTTATAAAAATTACTTAAATTTTTGGACAGAGATGAATAATATACTTTAGGACAGGAAAATTTTTTTTTTGAAACCTTTCCAGTGTGAAGATAACCAAATAAATTACAAGTTTTTTTTTGTTTTATTTGGGATTTTGAGATAGGAAGCTAAAGCATAATGATTAATAAATTTTTTTTTTTTTTTTTTGCGGGTTCTTTGGAGCGAAAAAGTGTAAGAGTTTGTAGTATTGAAAAAGTTCAGAATATGTTACAGGTATTTTGAAAGGCAACCAACTGGGGATAAAACCGTCCAACAAAAATATGGCAGAGCTTGACAAGTCTTCAGGTTTTTGCCTTTCGGCTTCAGTTTACCCGTGTCCTTATTTATTTATTAAGGAATCGGCGTAGAGCAAGTTGAATGTATCAAAATTATCCATCAAATTATGCGCACAATAAAGTTTAAATAAAATTAAAGTACGTAAAACAAATAATGGAGTCCGCATATTCTTTTTTTGTACCACTAACAAATAATGGAGTCCGCATATGGATTGATTGTAGCCTCACTAGGCAGATTAAGGATGATGGTTAAAAAATAATAATAATAATAATTTTAACCCTTTTGTCGCTCTGCACTTGTTTGTCTTGCATACGCTAAATAAAGAAAGATGCCAAAACAGAAGGCAACTCACAGTTCGCATTTAGTCAGTCAAGTCCCAATTGATGTTACCGAGATTCCACAAAACGGATCCGAGGCTGGAGCGGTTGTCAAAGCAACCGTTTCGAAAGTTGTAACACTATTTACACACGGTGTAACATCATCAGTACAAGATGTAACAATAAAACAACAGTGAGTAACATTAGAATAATATTTTTATGGATCCCACACGACGTGAAAATCGAATTACAAGGAGTGATTTGAACCGTATAAATTTTTTTGACCTAATTATGATCGTGAACCTTCTGGGACAACCGTTCCAGCCCATCCTCCCAGCGACACAGCATCTGGGACAGTTATCCACAGTAGGGGTGGGCAAAAAAATCCGCCGATCCGAAAATTCGATGAACCGGATCCGATCCGATTCGAAAAATAGGATACCCGATCCGATTTTTCTTAGCGGGGCAGATGAGGGTCGGGTACCCGAATAATCGGGTACGGATACGGATCAGAAAAATAAAAACCCGCGGGTACCCGATCCGTAGGGTATATTTTATAAATATTAAAAAAGTATGGATCATTTTATAATTTTGTAATTTTTAATTCTAAGTGCAAGTGAAGTGGCTTGCAACCTCATATTATAATCCTATATGATCTACTCTTCTCATATTTTTTGAAGAAAGCGAATATTTTCGGTGAAACATGAACAAAATGAAAAAAAAAAATTTGTGAAACTCTGTTATAAAAATTGTTCATCCTTTTCATCTTTTTTATTTTTATTCTACCTCCATCGATCTTTCCTGCAAATCTTGCATCAATTCAATCAAAGATTTTTGTTTGGAGTTTCAATTTTCTGTTAGCTAGATAATTAAAATATTTGTGTTATTCATTTGCAATTATATCTCTTTAATTTGTCTCTTTTATTTAGTGTAAGAAATTTATTTTTCTTTTTCATCACCTTAATACCATAAGGTCTATTCCAAAGATGTAAAGAAGTTGGGGAAGATTTTTAACATTATTTTTGGTTATATTTTTTTCAAAAATAATTAGTACTATTCAATTCTTTTCCGAACTTGATTTCACAATTGACTTATTTGAGATGCGGTCTTGTACCATATTATCCTTGGGGAAGTTACCAAATATTTATTATCCTTGTGTTTGTTGTGTTGTAGAAGTATGAAATGTGTGAAAATGGTGATGTACTCAAAATTATTATGAAACTTCGTTTTGTCTATTAGATATTCTAATATGTACTAAATTTATGAGATCGATTTGATTATTGGATGAAATGTGTGAGAATGGTGATGTATGGACTTTAATTACAATATCTCTACCAATATTAATTGGAAAAGCATGTTTTTTTTATTGAAAAACATGTTGATATTAAGTAGAAAATAAAATTTTTTATTGAAAATTAGTTTTTTTTAGGGGCGGATACTCTATGACCCGCCCCTTTTTTTCGAGTACCCGCTATTCAGGTACCCGAAAATATTAGGAGCGGGTTAGGGTCGCAAAATGGTTGATCCGATATATTATGGTCGGGTCAGCCAAATCATGTTACGGGCGGATACCCGACCCGTGCCCACCCCCTAATCCACAGACCAAATAGGTCCAGTTGTACTGAACTAGACCTAAAAGCCATCAGGCTAGGCTGATGACTGTGGGCTAGACCACTAACCAGTATCCCTCAATTAAAACACAAAAAAAGAACTTTCCTAGACTTTAATCAACGTCCAGAGGCAAATGAAAAGATTGGAGAAGCGTCAAAAGATTTTCTGAAGTATTCTTGAGTTACTTAAGGGTGCCTTGGATAAAACTGAAATCTGAAAATTAAAGTTTGAAATTTAAAATTTGAAGTTTGAATTCATTAAATTAATTGAATTATTAAGTATTTAAGCTAATATATTTGATTGTATATTACATTCAGTGATAAGTGAATAATTTATCACTTAATTTTAAGAGTATGTTTTGTTTAAAATATTCAGTGCCACTTAATTAATTCAGATATTCGATTTGTGATTATCAAACGGTTTGAATATATTAATATCTGATTCCTTTAAAATTTAAGTGCTGAATTGATGGTCTTAGTTGTGATTGGAAATATGCACTAAATCACTTTTTGAGAGAAGGAAATTCTTGTGCCGATGTTCTAGCGTAGATGAGTTTGAGCATGCCATCCCGACTCAAATCATCATCGGATCCTCCTGACGAAATTTGGGCTCGGATTATATGGGATTGACTCATCGTCGAGTTATTTCTTCATAGATTTTGGTTTTTATAGCCTCCATCTAACCAATAAATAAATAAATATTTATTTACTTGGTAAGATGAAAAAATATTCGATATTATTTCATATTGGTCCATTCAAACAAAATACAGTAATCATGTAACAGGCCATGTTAGCAAGCTGGTAGCTCAGCGACCCAGGCTTAATCCTTGGCCCAATTTTCGGGCCGACAATCAGATTCCACCGTAGAGACTCAGCTGAGGGGGCCCATTCACGGTGGGGCATGGGTCTCTCTCAAATCTCAATCACGCAGGGACAGCTCACAGGATGGCGGGTGAGGTCGTCTACAGGCAATAACAGCTCCCCTCCATTCCATCTCGTGGATGTGGTGGGGCCCCACAGAACGTAAAAGGGTTCGCAGAGCAACGGTTATCGCGTGAGTTGCAGTGCCAGCTGGAAATGGTTGGACGTGGCGTTCTGTACAACCTGATTCCAACACGTGTCCATCAAACCAACATGGACATCTGGGCTTCATTTATTACTGGATGCAGTAGAGCCTGGCGATTCATATGATGGGCTGGTGAATCCCGAACCGGGGAAAAAAAAAAAAAATGATGACCTCACCTCGCACCTAAATTTACCTGCTCTTATCGTGGCTGTAATGACGTTTCTGCCCTCGTATTATCCACTAAGAGATTATTAATGGAACCAAAATTACAATGAAATGCTAAACAAGGTCACATAAATAGTTACAAGATCATGTCAATGCTCGTGCTGTTTCATTTTTCAATGATGTGTTGATGAAATTACCCTTTTTTTTTTTAAATGTAAGATTAGAATGGCACAAAAGCAAATGAAAGTCAATGACTAGCGTTGTGAGTTGAATTGCAGTTGAATTGTTATAAATATGTTCAAGAAAGGCCTTGAAAAGGGGAAATTTTTTTTTTTTTAACGAAGCAAGTAAATTATTTCCAGATGTTGAAAATTACATGACCAATACTCTAACCACTTCAAATTTAGTATAATCTATGGAGATATGGGATCATTTAATAAGAACGAAAGAGAAGTGAAGTTAATGAAGCTAAGTATCTTACGGTATGTTAAGCAAGTAATTAGCAGACGGCCCATCAGAGCGTTTGACTGGCATATACTTCAAGTGCTATATTTTTCTAAATACAAGATTAGTTAGAAAAATTAAATAAATACAAAAAAAATGTAGACAAAAATAAATAGAAAAAATATATAAATGTACAGTACGTGTATATACATAATAGGTTCAGTAAAATTTAGATGTGTTGATAATAATGGTTATTGAACAGCATTAAAAAAATTAATTAGTAAATGATTTGTTTTCTTTTATATTGTTATCTTTGTGCCCAACATTTAAGTGATTTTAGAGGATTTTGGAATACAGGATTATACCAGCAAGCTCTCTTTTTTTTTTTTTCTGAAAAAATGAAATGTATTGTAGATATAAGATTTTCATGTATATATATATAAAACAAAAAGAAAAGCTATTTTTTAGGATGGCAGGTACTCCTTTGCAAGCCCATTTTGATCCAGTATTGGATACCGTCCCGGACCCACACGAAAAGCTGCATGACTTTCTACCTGTATTTGGCATATGACATTGGCCACTAATTATTAGGAAAGCAAAAAAAGAGACTCATCCACAACAATAATACAATGACTTTATTGAATGCAGATTTTTAACGTTTGATTTGATGCATGGATTGCTAATTAGTGCTAACAGATGTGCTGATTTAAAGAAGTAACATAGTAATAAATAATGTTGTGGAGCGAGTGATTCGTGGGATGACATTTGTCCGGCAACTTTGCGGACTTTTGCCTGCAATGGCCAAAGAGAAAAGGCCAAAGGGAAAAAGGACCCTAAAAGGATAGATAAGATCATGTACGCCCCCCAGTCACAACTGTCAAAAGGACTTCCAAAATTGATTAATGAATCAGCTAATGAATCAATGCTCAATTATAATGATTTAAAAAAAAAAAAAGAGGAATCTTCATTAGCATATACTAAGTAAGCTGTTATTATCGCACAGTTTCCACACAAATGTGGAGAAATTACTAGCAGAATCTCGTAATCAATCAAGTGCTGAAAACTGAAAACAAAAGCCAACAGCGTGCGCCACAGTCCATAGTCTTGAACTTTATCTTTCTTTCTAGTTTCTCTAACTTATACCAAGATTTTTTTTTTTGCCCTTTTACCATGAACTTGTCCTAATAGTTCTTCTTGTGTGAAGATTTTTTTTTTTCCCTATACTAGTATTTTATTTTTATTTTGTTGGGTTTTCATAGAGCTATGAATCTTTTATTATTACCTCATTAGTTGTTCCAGCAATATCTGAAATTCTATTTTTAATTCCGAAATGATGCATGCATGCTCTTTACGCATCAACATTTTGAAAGTAGACTCTATCTTGTTTGGATTACTGTTTTTTACGGAAAAGTTTTTCATAAACACATATTCTAATCACATTTTTTTTTATCTCACACACATTAAATCAAAATGATACATCTTCTCCAAAAAAATAAGCTCCGAAAAATAGCAATTCAAACGGGTTTAAATATAGAAAGGAAGTTAAAATGTTTATATTACATTTTTAAACTTCTTTCACAAGTAGCAAGTACTTAAATAGGCCGCCAACCCTTTGGCTTTGGTGGTCTCTGCCAAGCACTCAAGTCTTGGCGGTGTTGAGAGGTTAACGGTTCAATCCTTATCTCTCACCAAATTATTATTATATGTGACTGTTTTTAGTGGCTTTTTCCGATGAGTTTCGACAAAAAAAAAAAAGGTACTTAAATAGATCGAGAGGAATAACCACAACAATTTAAACATTTATAATGATTAAAAATACTTTTCCAAAAAGAGAGGGCACAGTTCAAGGGAATGACTAAACTGATTATCCAGACATTGGGGGGAAAAAAAAAATATGGATCGCTGACGTCACTCCAATAAAAAGTAGCAGCCATCTTCTGTCAAAAATAATAAATAGAAGCCCCAACAAAAGCAAAATATTTTGCCGCAGAAAAGGTCAGAGCTGTCCGAGCATCCTAGAAAAATGCTGCGGCAGTTACGTCATTACCTGTAATTCCAGAGGGCATTTTCGGAACGCAAGAATGAAAAACAACCACCCATATAAGACAAACCAATTTTGCCGGAACACAGAAATGCAGATCATTTCTTACTTTGATAACCGATCAGTCGTTTTCCCATTTCAGCGCGTCTCTTCCCCCACTATTTATAGCACCTCACTCCTCAAAAAATCATTTACCACCAAGAAGAAAAAGTGAAAAAAAAGAGAGACGGTGAGAAATCCTTGCGCAATTACAGAATTGCAATAGTAAAGTAAAAGCTGTGGGAATATTTTTTATTGTATAAATAGATTTGTCCCAATATAAAACCCTATACAAAAAAAAAAAAAAAATTAAAACAGCTATACAATGCAATGCGGAAGATACATCATCAGAAAACTGTAGCTGTGATAAACCCATTGTGCAGATGAATATACTTCTTGTTCTTCTTTCTTTCATTGACCAAAACAAGCCCTTAAGTTCGTGTTCTTCTTTTTCTCTGATTCAGATTCCATGTTGTAAAAGATTAGCCTGAGAAACAGAGCAACTTCATTCAACATTGTGTTGTTGTGTCATCAAATTCAAGCTCAGTGGTGGGTAATTTCTATTTCTATTCCCTTTTTTTTTCCTTAAATGGATGGGTTTTGGAAATGTTCTGCGTGTTATCTGAAGTAGTTTATGTATAGCTGCAAACGGGTTCCTTTTGGTTTTGTTATTTGTGGGGTTTTTGCGGGGCGATCCTTTTTTTTTTTTTTTCCGGTTTTGTCAACGTTGAATAGTTTTCTAGAAGAAAACTGAAAGCAAAATCCAATTTTGTTTCCGTTTTTTGAGATGAGGAAACTTCAGTCCTGTGGGCTGTGGGGGCTGACTATTTGATTTTGATATTACGGGGTTTGTTTCGTTTCATTTAGTTCTAACCATGGTGCTTTTGTTTTGGCTTGGGAAAATATAGGAAGGGATATTATAAGAAAAAAAATGGAGAAACCAGCTATGTCAATTGAAGAAGTCGTGGCGGAGATCATGAGAATGCATAGATCTTTGCCTACAAGGCCAACGATTGAGGAAGTGGAAGCTGCTAAAACGCTCATTAGAAACGTTGAGAAGGAAGATCAAGCCAGGATTGAAGCAATTTCCAGGCAAATTAAAGCTAAAAATGTCCCAGATGAATTGTTCAAGATATTGCAGGAGATGCAGAAGAATATGGTTTATTTTCAGAGCAAGGAACAGCAGAGGGAGGCTGTTAAGCTGTTGGATCTCGAACACGTCCACTGCGTGTTCGATGATTTGATTCAGAGAGCTTCTAAATGCTTGTCTCCGTCGGGTTCTTCTCAATCCAATGCTAATAATGAGTCGTTATCGTATTCCACGAGTTATTCGAGGGATTCGAGCAGTATGTCCTTGTCGACTTCAGCATCGTTTTCCGGGAATAGTATTAACTCTCCGGCCACTACCACGACGAATACGAGCACTGCCACGACGTCGTCGTCGTTGTCAACGTTTTATAATGAGAAGGATATTGTGAAGGCTTCTGAATTGTTTAGTAAAGATGATAGTTATCTGAAGAAGGCGAAGGGCACGTTTCATGTGGAGGGATTGAGGGTTGGACGGCGATCTGGGGAATTTTCGACCACACCCCAGATAGTTGACTCAACTCTAAAGCCGGTTATTAATGTTGGTACGTCTTAATTTGTTTTCTGCAATGAGATTTACTTTGTCCGAGCAGGCCATTTATGTTTTTTACGTCGAAGCTTTTCTGTTTATTCACTTTCAGGGGAAGGGTTTGGGGATTTGTGATTACTTTCTTTCTCTTTTTTTTTTTTTTGGGCGTGTTCTAGTGTTTTTGATGCTTTAAAGATAATATTTTGATGTAGAAGTGACTGGGTTGTTTCATGTAGGTCAAGAGGGTGAAAAACTCAGTTTGATAAAGCTTGCTAGCTTAATTGAAGTATCATCAAAGAAAGGAACTCGGGAACTTAATCTTCAGGGGAAGTTGATGGACCAAGTAGAATGGCTTCCTGATTCCTTGGGGAAGCTATCGAGTTTGATCACCTTGGATTTGTCACAGAACCGAATCGTTGCTTTACCAGACACCATAGGAGGCCTGTCCTCATTGCAAAAGTTGGATTTGCATTCAAATAGGATAATTGAATTGCCAGAATCTATTGGAGATCTGCTTAACTTGGTGTCTCTGAACGTGAGTGGAAATCAGTTAAGATCGCTGCCAGCTAAATTTGCTAGATTGGTCCGCCTTCAAGAGGTTAATCTCAGCTCCAATTCACTCTCAGCGCTTCCTGATACGATAGGTTCCCTTGTCAGCCTGAAGACTTTGAATGTTGAAACTAATGATATCGAGGAGATTCCTCATACTATCGGACAGTGTTCTTCGCTCAAAGAGCTCCGGGCAGACTATAACAGGCTTAAAGCGCTTCCAGAAGCTGTGGGCCGAATTGAATCCCTTGAGGTTCTGGCTGTACGATATAATAACATAAGACAATTGCCAACTACAATGGCATCCCTTTTGAGCTTGCGGGAGCTTGATGTTAGCTTCAATGAGCTTGAAGCTGTGCCTGAGAGCCTATGCTTTGCTACTACACTAGTGAAAATGAACATAAGCAACAATTTTGCAGATCTACGGTATCTTCCGAGGTCCATTGGCAATCTAGAACTTCTTGAAGAGTTAGATATGAGCAATAACCAGATAAGGATCCTTCCAGACTCTTTTAGGATGTTATCTCGGTTACGCGTCTTGAATGTTGAAGGAAATCCTCTAGAAGTGCCAGCAAAAAATGTTATTGACCAGGGTGCTCAGGTAGGTCTTAGTTTTCACTTCTGTTGTACTCTCTGCAGTTTGTAATGTGACTAACCTAGACTTTATTCTGTCTAGGCTGTCGTTCAGTACATGGTTGACCTTGTTGCGAAGAGGGATGCTAAGCCGCAACCAGTCAAGCAGAAGAAATCTTGGGCTCAGATATGTTTCTTTTCAAGGTCTAACAAACGCAAGCGCAACGGTATGGATTATGTAAAAGCCTAATGCGCAGCAGCATGGTATGTCTTGGTATGGTAATCTCCTTCGTCAAAATTATTTTACCTCTTAATCTCCTTAAAAAAAGGAAAATGTTGCTGATATTAGATTCCATGCAGTAGCTCCCGGGCGGGATTTTTTTAAAGAAAATAAAAATTTCCGGGCACCTTAGATATCAAATTTAGGAGCAATTTTTTGGTGATTGAACATGATTCCTTAAAAATCTGTTTTGAACAATTGATAAAATGTAGAATGAGGGGAAAGAAGATAAGAAGTTGATGCTATGTGGAGCATGAGTATCAAAACATGTTGGCTGCATTAACAACTATATATAAATGTTGGGTGCTGACGGGGAAGCCTCACATGCTATTGTTGTTTGTTATACAGGTCAATCAAGCTGTGATTGGGTTGTGACATGATGGCTGGTTTTCCATAATGCTACTAAACAAAATCATCCTGTCTTCAGATATGGCTTTGATCCACGATTTTTTTTTCAACCCTCTTTCCAAATTCTTTGTTACTTGTTTCCTCTTTCATTTACTTGTAACTTTTTACATTCCTGACCAAAAGTGAGAGAGATGTACTATCTACCGGCAAAGATGGGGAGAAAGAAGTATTCAGCTTCCCCAAAATTAAAATTAATGCAGTATGAGGTTTACATGTAGTAGTTTATTTCTTTCATTTCCGGCTGAAACATACGTGTGTGTAATTTATCTCCGGGCATTTTTTTATTTTATTTTATTTTATAAATTTGGTCAAAACATCAACCTTGATTAGGATAATTGGACCTTTTGCTAATTGGTACGTCTAATCCGGATGGATCTTGGTTACCTTGGATTAAGAGTTTTGCTTGAGTCAGCTCATAAACCATGGTCCTGAGCTTTTCTTCCTTCTGAACTTCAAACTGGATAGGATCGTGTTTATAAGGAGTTGACTTTTTTTTTATTTTATTTTAAAAAAATTAATTTTCCCTCACAGAATAGTAGCTTTCTGACCCTAAGCCTTTCTGGCGACTAGTCCTTTATGGATCAACTCAAGGGTAGCCAACAGCAGAGAAATTCGGGTGTCGGCTTTGGGTTATAATTTGAAAGGCGGCTTCTTGGGTTGCGGAGGTTTGTGTTTGTGATTCTTCGTCAGGCGGTTTAGTGGTCAAATCGTACCATGGGACCCAGCCGCCCACAGTTTCCTAACGAGGCTTCGACCTGAGGAGAGCGGTCGTCTATGACATAGCTGTATTATATCCGTATAATATATACATATTTGTGCGTATCATTTAAAAAAAATTTCACATTTCGTATATTTAAAAACTATATGTACCTTTCAATTAATCATATATAAAACGTAATAAACTTTATAAATTTCACAGATTATGCTTCAATTTTTCAAAAAGTTTTAAAATTTAAGGATAATGACGTGCTTTTGAAATTATATATAAAATAAGAGCAATATGTATCATAACAAATGTAGATTTATACATATTTAAGTAATAGTGTGATAAAATTTTGATAAATTTAGCATCTCATACATACAAACAAGTTTACAAATGTAGCATAGTTTTCAAAAATTATATTAAATTTATTTGTATTTTTAATTTCATAACTTTTAAATATGCCAAAATTATTTTGCAGCAGTCATATTAAAATCTGGGCGATTGTCTTAAGGCTGCGCTTCCAAATAAAGAAGACAACGTGAAGGAAGCAAAGAAAAAAAAAAAAAACAAAACAATAGTTGCATCAATAATTCCTTGATAAACACTCACTTTTAATAGAAATGTGAAAAAGCCAATTGCTTTTTTGTGTGTGTGTGTGTGTAAGGTTAACCAAATCATGATAATCTTCAGTGGTCAAACTACATTTCTTCTGCAAGAAGGCAAAATCACTGGACAGTGGAGCATGACTAGACACTTTAGAGAGGGGAAAAAGGATTGAGATTGATCCCTTCCCTCGGACTGTAAAAACGTAGGCTAAAACAAATACCACAAGTGAGTCTCGTCGGCAGATAATTAATTGACGACTTTACCAGTAAGCAACGTACTTAAGATCGATGCAACTGCCAAATGAGCAACTTTCTGAGGGCGTCGTGATTCATGAGATTGAGTTATTCAACTTTTAATTTCCATAATGTCAAACGAATGCTTTGATGCCGATTGTGATTTGCAGGCTGGCAAGATAAATTGTCGTTATCCCTTGATTAATGCAGTAGTATGTTTATTGCCCCCTTTTCTGCTTGAAGATAGGAGTAGGATTAGTCGAGCAACTTTTGACTGTTTTCTGACGATTTAACTGGGAAGGGTTGTAACCTAACCTAACTAGTTAGTCATTACCTGTCTGATTAGTTTATTGCTTTGGGAAGTAGTACATGTACTGCATTTTTCTATTATTACTTGCCACCTTTGTCTGTTTGAAAAGTTTTTTTTTTCTTCTTTTTTTGAATAATTATCTGTCCGAAAAGTTGAAGATAAAAAACATGAGAAGTGCGATACGGCTGGAATACGAGATATGATACCGGTAGATTTTTTGGGCAAATGAGATGTGACAGATTAGATTCCTTTGTTCTGCAAATGTCCGATGTTGGAAATTTGAGTACAATGCTGTCATCTGCAGTTAACCATAATTACTGTTCTTAAGTGGGAGAGTTGTTCGGGGAGAAGTTAGTTCAACCGGAAACTACAAACATTAGATATATGGGAGAGAGAGTTTTGAGAGTCGAATCAAGAATTTCTCTGAATCTAGCAGAGTGAGAAGAAGAAGAATTCTAAGAGTTCTGTCGTAGTCACGGACTAAACTCCAGTGGCTGCTACAATCACATGGTATGCTGATAAACTACTAGCATGGAATCAGTGGTATATATGTTTATAGGCAACTAATTGAACGATTTTAGCCAGTGGTATGTTTATAACATATAGGCAACTAATTGAACGATGTCTTGGCTTTTATGAGCAATTGAGACCCTTGTGATTTTCAACGAACTGTCATTGAAAGGACAGCGCAGAAGTAGGCTCAAAAGTAGAGCTGTTAAGTCAATCGAGTAGCTCGAAAACTCGTTAGAGTTCGGCTCGTTAAGGCTCGAGCTCGGCTTGTTAATTTTGGTTAACGAGTTGACCTCGAGCTCGAAACATGCTCGTTTAGTTAACGAGCCGAGCACTCGGCTCGTTTGATACTCGAGTAGCTCATTAGAACTCGTTAATGAAGGGCATATTTGTCATTGTAGAAATCAAAAATATAAAAATTAAAAATTATAGATTTTTATTAAGGTTAATTTGCACGAACTCGAACTCGAGCTCGTGAAACTCGACTCGTTTGTGATAAACGAGTCGAGCTCGAGCTCGATATGTACATTTAACGAATCGAGTTCGAACACATTTTAAAACTCGTTTTCCTAACGAGCTCGGCTCGAATTACGCTCGAGTCGAACTCGACAGCCAAATACTCGGCTCGATTAACAGTTCTACTCAGAAAAGGAGACAAACATGAGTGCCTTAGAAATCAAGAGGGCGATGTTTAGTTCAGTTCAGTCCAGTTCAACATTATTAATCAGCCAAGAGAAAATTGTAAGCACGCTAAACATAGCCATAAATAATCAGCCAAGAAAATTGATATGAACTGCCCAGTCTACTTGTCACCATTATACAGTACTGATCAATATAATGTTATTGGACCATAGCCAATGGTTAATGCGACCTTACAAGTCAAAAAGATTCTTGATCATATATATGCTGACATGGTTTTAGAATCTTTTTTGGGCTTCTTGTTATCGAGACATTTTTGACAAACTACACAAATCCTTCCTGAAGCAGAAGTTTTTTATCAAATGTGGTTGGTTGGTTACTTTTTTGTCTGTTGCTTTAGTAGCTTGGAAATTTTGCTTAATCATATGCATATGCCAAAGCAAGGCAAAAAACAGGTACAAAATCGAAATGCAATAGCTACGACTTCATCTAAAGATGGTTCATGGCAGTAACTTCTTTGGAGCCAATGGAAGGCTGAGTACAATAAAACATCTATTGGAGAGGCGATAATCCAGCTGAAGGAGTAGGTAGTTCTAAAGAAGCCATCAAGTGCAAAGGAAAGCGAAAGACACAAGCTGTTGAATTATATATGATAGCTTTAGCTGCTCTAAGAACTTTGATGATGGAATGTCATGGAGTGAGCTGAGTAAAAGAAGGCCACGTGTTTAGATTGTATTGGGAGCCACGTGTTTAATTCTTATTGGTGTACTTAGGAGTTTGTTAGAAATTGATAGCTTTATAAGTAGACATGTTTGCTTCATTGTAATAAGAGATTTTTGAATTATTCCATCCGGAATTGGTTGTAGTAACCTGAGCAACAATCCTCATTTTTTCCCTCCCAAATTTCTTTCAGATCTTCCACATTCTTAGCTGAATTCATTACCTCTGTTCTTGTAATTTGTTTTCCAGATTCATTAATGAAAGTTGAGCTCATTACAATTACTGTTTCATTGATTATTCACTGAATCATTACAATCAAGTTTGTTTTCTTTTACATTTTCTGCACTCTGGCTTCTGTACCATAACAGTGGTATCAGAGCAGCTACGATCCGTCTGGGTTTGGCTGCTTGATTAGAAATCTTTCCTCCTAATTTTTTCCTTTACTTCTGATTCACTTTCTTCCCTATCCATCTTCATCTCTTTTCTGACCAACCAATATATATATATATATATATATATATATATATATGGAGACCCTTGAAGAAATCTCTAAAATGCTGAATTACTTCCTGGTGGAGTATAAGAAGCCTAAACAAACAATTAACGTAGTAGAGTACTATGAGGAATTTGAAGAGTGGAGAAACGAGGTGTTGGCTTTGAAACCAGAACTCAGTGAGGAATACTTTATTGATGGTTTTAACTTTGGGCTTGATTGGAATATCCAGATGAAGCTAAAGGGATTTAGGAATCCACCCAAGATCTTGTATGAAGCATATTTTCGAGCAAAAATCGAGGAAGCCGTGATGGAGAAGCATGATTTTGCTCTTGATTTACCAAAAGGAGAGCAGCTTATGAAAAAAAAAAGAGGTTATAAAGGCTGAACACAATGATATAATCACTAACTTGAAGGATGAAAGTGTAGTCAGCCACATGTTTGATGAATTGTGCCAAAGGACTCCAATGAATTTTTTAGAGGAGAACCAACATAAAACATCAGCAAGGGACTATCAAGAAGAAAAAGCTATAAACCTAGTGTTTGATAGATTGGCTCACAACAATTGTGTTATCTCTCAAGGGCTTAGCTATGAATTGCTTATAGGGGAACTAGCTTGGCAACAAGGCTCTATAGACAAGGAAATATTTAACTCTGCTTCACCGCTCTATTGTCCCAGAAATTGGTTTTCGGTCAGCCGCAAGGTAAAGCAAAAGTTCACTGAGATGAAAATCAATTGGAATCAGTTATCCTGTAGTGGTTATTGGTTTGGAAACTGTTCTTCATATCTAAAATCTATGGGTCCGTTTGGATTCTTGTTTTTGGGCCTGTTTTTGAAAAACTGTTTTTCACAATCCAAATGCTACAGTAAATGTGTATTTCAAAAACAACTTCAAAAACACCAATATCCAAACAATATATCAAAAACAACTCCAAATACATATTTAATATGTTTATTTCAACTTATATATTTCAATTATGTATAGGATATATATATATTATATTAATTTAAATATATTTATTTATACATATTATAAATATTTTACTTTATATAAAATATATTTTTATATATTTATATAAATATTATATATTATATAAATTATATATATTATAGATATGTTATTATACATTTATATAAATGTTATATATTATATATATTTAATATATACATAATATATATTTTATATATTGAACATTTATATAAATGTACATTTAAACATAACATATATATTTATGTATATTTATAATATACATTTATATTATGTATTATATATAATATAATACATTTATACATTTATATTAATATACATAATATTAATTACACATTTATACATAATATTAATAAATGTATACATTTATATTTATTACATTAATACATTTATACATAGTATTAATATATATTTATAATATATTAATTTATACATTTATATAATATTCATTTATAATTTATACACATTTATAATAATATACATTTATATATTTATAAATATATTTATATTATGTATTATATATAATATAATACACTTATAATACATTTATATATTTATTTATAAATATAATATATAATAAATAAATATAATACACTTATTTATTTATATATAATATATAAATTTATTTATAAATATAATATACTTATTTATTTATACATAATATATAAATATATTTATTTATAAATATTTATAATTGTATTATAAATGCATAAATGTATATAAATATAAAAACATAAAAATTATAAATTATAATATACATTTATATAATATTCATTTATAATTTATACACATTTATAATAATATACATTTATACATTTACAAATATATTTATATTATGTATTATATATAATATAATACACTTATAATACATTTATATATTTATTTATAAATATAATATATAATAAATAAATATAATACACTTATTTATTTATATATAATATATAAATTTATTTATAAATATAATACACTTACTTATTTAGAATAATATATAAATATATTTATTTATAAATATTTATAATTGTATTATAAATGCATAAATGTATATAAATATAAAAACATAAAAATTATAAATTATAAATTATAATATACATTTATATAATATTCATTTATAATTTATATATTTATAGTAATATACATTTAAACATTTATAAATATATTTATATTATGTATTATATATAATATAATACATTTATATATAAATATATGAATATATTTATTTATAAAAGTACAAATATATTTATTTATAAATATTTAAATAAATTTATTTATAAATATTAATAAATGTATTTATAAATGTATAATTATATATTGTTATAAAATTATAAAAATACTCGAAAATATGTTTTAAAAATACATCTAAAAATAATCCATAAAACATCTACAGTAAAAGATTTTTATATAATTTTTGAAAAACAACCCCAAAAACAACTAATCCAAACGGACTTGTATTTGAAAAACGAAATGCTACAGTGCTGTTTTTGAAAAACAACCCCAAAAACAGCTAATCCAAACAGACCCTATGTTATTATCTAAACTTGTGAAAATGAATAATGATGAACAAAAGCATGATGGTGCTGTCAATATTGTTCCTTCGCAACAAAATAGGCCACTTGATGACTTGATATTTGATCCTGGGGACAGTACTAAAATAGCAATGAACAAAGACTGTAATGACTCTAAAATTGGTGTGGTTTCGATGCAAGGTATATTTTACATAGCAATAGTTGAACACCTTGTTTGCTTGATCAAAGGATTGCCTAAATTAAGTAAGGACTGCAATCCTAATGTTGCTGTGAATGAGTACTACTCTCTGTCTTCATTTTGGATAGTGAAAAACACTGCACTTGGGGTGAAAAAGATGCAAATGCATTCATTTTCGTGTTCAACCCCGGTGAGGTTATCTTGCTTGAAAACTTCAGCAATGGACAATTGAAATATGTACAGGAGTGCAGCTTCAAATTGCTTGAAAGAATATGTCCACAGAAAGGAGAAGTAGAGAAGTGTACAACAGTTATCTATGGTGTCCGCATTTCCATTTGGCAACTTTCTACTCTTGCTATATGTGGTCACAAAAGTAAAATTGTGATTATGGAGGTTGGGGAAAGTGAACTTCTTAATGAGAAATCTTCCCAATCTTTGTTATGGTGTAGTCAAATTGACTTTAGTAAGGATAATAACACATTGGTTTACGGCATATTACCAGCAAAAGTGTTTCAAGATAGGGATATCATACAGGTACATGCACCAGTGAAAGCTATATCAGTACTTGCTAATTTCTTGGAATTAAAAGAGGGAACCAATAGGTACTTTGGTCTGCAATTTCTAGCTAGCTTGGCCTGTAATGGCTATATAGGAATTCTCCTATCTGTTTCAAATCCAGGAGAAATAGTAGGACTTCTAACCTTGCTTGGTTGTGTTTATGCTAACTTGTAAGACCTTTTGAAGGCAGTAGAGAAATCCCTTGGTTTGCATTATCCGGATCAAGATGCTCTTAAAAGATTATTTATGGTTGGTGGTGCTATTTCTAGAATTTCAGCTATTGTTGCTCAGCTAAAACTAATTCCAGGACCTGGCTTTAGGAGTGATGGGCAATTTAGAACTTTAAAGGTTGGAAACATTTTGGAGCCGCAAGGCCTGGCTGACCACCAAACTTATCAAACTCAGAAGAATCAGCAAGCTTTGCCATTTTCTTATACTACTTGCTTGCTGCGAATTGCCAAATATCAATCCGAAGACTTTGTTTGGAAGCCTGGAACTTTGTTCGACATCCTTGAGGACAAGGATTGTTTAAGGGGGAGGCTTTGTCATGGAGTGAGCTGAGTAAAAGAAGGCCACGTGTTTAGATTGTATTAGGAGCCACGTGTTTAATTCTTATTGGTGTAGTTAGGAGTTTGTTAGAAATTGATAGCTTTATAAGCAAACATGTCTGCTTTATTGTAATAAGAGATTTTTGAATTATTCCATCCGGAATTGGTTGTAGTAACCTGAGTGCAATCCTCATTTTTTCCCTCCCAAATTTCCTTCAAATCTTCCACCTTCTTAGCTGAATTCATTACCTCTGTTCTTGTAATTTGTTTTCCAGATTCATTAATGAAAGTTGAGCTCATTACAATCACTGTTTCATTGATTATTCATCGAATCATTACAATCAAGTTTGTTTTCTTTTACATTTTCTGCACTCTGGCTTCTGTACCATAACATGGAAAGTGGCAACAAGAGGAGGTGGAATACTTTCGAAGCCGATCTTTCATTTGTAGATATGGGCAGCAGAACATTTTTAAATTCTTGAATTTTATGTAGTAACAGGTGATTTTGGTCGATCACTAGTCTGGCATGTTCTATGTTTTCATTGTTTTTGTTTATATTTTTTTTTATATAGAATACAAGCTCTCTCTCATTTTCAATTCTCATAAGAATATTGCAGTGGAGCACGTATGAATTCCTAGACCTCTAAAATTTTTTCCTATTTGTTTTTGGTCTTCAAGGATAAAAGGCTGGACTCCATCGATCTTGTTGTTGGGATTAAGTATGGAAGGAAATGAAAGGAAATACTAATTTTTTGTTTGGATTGAAGAGGAAGAGAAAGGAAATCACAAGACCAAGTATTTAATTACCAGAAAAGATAGACAAAAAATGATCTTTTAAAAAAAAATTAAAATATTGAAATTAATTTGTTTTCGTTTTCCTTGTTTCCACCCATTTCTGGGTGAAAACCATAAATTTGACAAAATGATTAGATCCTTTCCCTCCTTAAAAGTCAATCCAAACAATAAAAAACAAATCTCTTGGATTCCTTTCCCATTCCCTCAATCCAAATGGTGCCTAAATCTTTTAAGACTCACATTTGACTTGGCATGTTTGGTTAGACAATTTTAAGGAAGATATAGGATTTGGTTAAACATGCCGAGTTTACCTAATTACATGTTCTGAATTTGTCGTAAAGAATGACTTGCAACTAACATAATTTTGAAGAAGTTGAAGGCATAAAATATACAAACTGAGTTTTGAATTATGCTAATGGGCGATCTATTTATTGGTTGTATTTGTATGATTCTTTTAAAGACAAAGTACAAAAAGAAAGCAGTTGGAAAATAACTCCATCAGGGTAGATTTCAAAACCCATGTGAAATTATAAGCAATAAACCAATACTACGAATATGTGTCTGATCACATCCAACTTTTCTTGATCATCAAGTTTTCAATGTTCTTCACAAGAAATGATGTGAGATGTTTAATATGTTGACTGTAAATATTGATTTCAAATATGAGAAAAGAAAAAAAAAATTTCTTGGGATACAAGGTTGAAGTTTCCACGTGGGTCGAAAGGGGAACAAATAAATCTGGCCCTAACTGGCCGAGAATTTGAATCCTTAACAGACATACAAGGGCCTTCATATAAGGCCTTTTTCAGCGTCTGGCTCAAAACATCCCCTGCAAATTATTGCCAAAAAATAATAATAATAAATAACAAATAAAAGAGAGAAGGGAAAGCCAGGAAAACAAAAAAGCTCTTACCATTTGGATTCTTTAATTTGACTTTTGGTAGGACTGTCAATGGGGCTGACAAACTTGGCTCGTTAGGTCAGACAAAAAGCTCGATAAACCCGACCTTTTAGTGAGTTGGTCTGAAATTCATCCTAAAAATTAGATTCAAATTAAATATGAGCCAAGTTTGAACCTTATTGACTCGAACCCGATATAAGCTCGACCCTTTAAATACCTATATATATATAATATTTATATTTTGATATTATGTATAATTATATATCCAAATATATTATTACTAAATACTAAATATATATAAATTACAAAATATAAAAATACATATAAAGACTCTTCCATGAGATTTTTTGGGAGTCAATATTAGTAATGCATAACTGAATTTCTAACTTTTCTTATTGGTTGAGTAAATTTTTGTGTTGGTATAATATTGGTTGATTTTTTTTTGATCTACAAACACAAATCATCAAACATGTTTAGATTCAAATCACAAGATTATAAACAAAAAAGTTTTAACTTTTAAAGATGTATTGGCTTATGATCGCATCTTTAATTACTATTTTTCATGCATTTTGAACTAATTAAATATAAATATTGTTGAAAACTTTTTGGTTTATATACTTTTTAAGAACTATTATTTGTTCATATTTAGTTTTAATATTATAGTCTTGTAAATGTTAAATTAGTTTTACAACTTGATAGTTATAGTAATTATATTAAGAAAATTAAGAAGTAATAAGTGAGTTTGGGCTAAACCCGATTAAGGTTCACAATCCGAATATTATGTGCGCTGAATATGAGATTCATATTTATGAACCCGTAACTCATAATCCAAAACCCAAAAATGTTTCAAATTAATGAATTGAATTTGAACTTATGAAAGTCCGGCTTATTAGGCCTGATTGACAGGCCTAACTTTTGGTTATAAGCCCTAACCTTAAAACCCTAATCAGAGTTTCCTGTTCTCGTTGATTAGCATCTAATCAACGTTCAAATGAATGTTTTGATTTCAAAGATGAGAAAAGAAATTTTTTTTTCTTGGGATACAAGGTTGAAGTTTCCACGTGGGCCGAAAGGGGAATAAATAAATCTGGCCCAAATTGGCCGAGAAGTTGATTCCTTAGCAGTGACATAAAAGAGGCCTTCATATAAGGCCCTTTCAGCGTCTGACTCAAAATATCCCCTGCAAATTATCTCCAAAAAAAATAAATAAATAAATAAAAGAGTGAGGGGAAAGCCAGGAAAACCACAAAGCCCTCACTATTTGGATTCTTTACTTTGATATTGCTTATAAACCCTAGGAACAATTTTAGAAACTTCCCTGAGATTTTCGACAATTTCACTCGACTCCCTTGAGGTTTACATAATTATAGAGATCTCCCTTGTTATGATAAAAAGACAATAATGTTATTTATTAATTGTTAACTCATTGAAAAATGAAAAACTCTATCAAATAATAAAACTCTCTCATCGATTATTAACCAATAATTCAAATCACAATTTTTTCTATTTAACTATCTATTCTCTTTTTCATATATCTATTTTTCTTTCAAATTCATTTATCTATTATTATCAACCAAATGTGTACTGTCGCTACTAATAAAATCACTATACACACTAAATCACCAATACTTATATATTTTAGTATCTATTCTCAATTCTCGATTTTTCATTATTAATAAATAGTTTCCTTGCGCCCATTTTTGTTTCCAATTTTTTATAGGTATTAGCAAATTGAAATTGTCAAATGACAAATTGAGTGCTAATTTTATTATCAAAATAGATGGAGATGAAGATAGTGATAGTGATAAAAAATAAAAATTAAGGATAAGAAGTGGAATAAGAACTAAATATAAGTTATACTATTATGGTTATCAAGAAAAAAGTGTTCTTGATATATGTATTTATAACTGCATTGTGTTTCTATTCTTGATATACAATTATTGATATTATTCCTATAGAGAAAATTTGATTGATTTTGAATTCTGTGCCAATGGAATATATTGGATATTGATATTAGTAATGATGGTTTAGATTATTTTGTATTAAAAAAGTGACAGTCATGGATTGAAATTTAGGAATATTGATGAATATTATAGTATATTAAGTAAAATCTGATATTGTTATGAAATTGTGGGTAAGTTTTTGGGTATATGATATAGCGTTTATAGTTGATATAATGATTTGTATCGAAAATTTTTAGGTAAAAGAGAAACATTAGAACAAAGATAAGTATTTATTTAATTGTAATTTAGATGTTAATAAGTAGGTAATAGTGGTAGGAAATAAAGATAAATGAAATAGAGACTGTTAACCATTTTTTTCCTTTACATTTTTGTTATGAATTATAATTCAAGGGTATTATAGAAATTTTGGAAAAAAGTATACCTTTTGGGTCTAGAATGTTACTTAAATAATGAAAATAGGGGAGGTAAGTGTAATTTTTAAAATTTGAGGGGAGCTTTTTGCAATTATTAAAAATCTCAGGGGAGGTATGAGAAATTAACCCTAAACCCTAACCCTAAAACCCTAATCAGGGTTTCTGTTCTTGATTAGCGTCTGCCCAACGTGCAAATCATTCTCCCAGCAAATCCCTTTTAGGTAATCTACGAATTTTCAATAGAACCTCGATTTCTTGATTGTAAGAATTCCGTAATTGATTTCATTATTATTCTTATTTGTTCCTGCTTTTTATTCTTTCTTTCCATGTTCAATCCTTTCTTCTTGGATTTTTTCCCTTTTCAGATCTAATATCGAGTAGGTGTTTATATTTGTTTGCTATCCTTGGAATCATGGCTACCAGTGAGTATTCCAGTTCAAATAAGTCATTGAGTTAAAAAAAAGAATTGATTTTAGCTGATTTATGGCGTGAAAATTGTTCCTTTATTATCATAATTATTATCGTTGCTTTTAATTTTAGGATTGCAATTTGAGAATTCATGTGAAGTTGGAGTTTTTTCTAAGCTGACCAATGCTTATTGCTTGGTCGCCATTGGAGGTTCTGAGAACTTCTACAGGTTCTCTTCAAGCTACTAACATGATAAAATTTATCTTCCCTTTTTCTTCAGCAAATCTTTTTTCTTGTGTGTAACCTTTATACTGTGTATTGTAGTACGTTTGAGGCAGAATTGGCTGATGTAATTCCGGTAGTGAAGACCGCAATTGGTGGCACTAGGATCATTGGAAGACTTTGTGCTGGTGAGAACTTTAGAAAGCTCTTAGAGTTATTTTGCTTGTAGAGACACGAGTACCATTGGAATGACTGTTTAGGTAGGATAACCTGACCTTTTCTTTCCCCCTTTTTTCATTTAGGAAACAAGAATGGGCTTCTCTTACCGCATACTACCACCGATCAAGGTAACAACTTCATGAAATTGTTGCTAGTACAGTTATTGTGTCTCTTTTGATTCTTAACTTTAAAATTTTTAAGCAAGAAATTTTCCTTTCAAGTATTGAGATTCAGCTACACAGTGCAATGTATAATCTTTGTTCTTTTCCTTTTTCATTTGTCTTCTTCTTGGGTTGGTTGACCATGTTTTTGTTGGATTTAATTGATGATGTATTAGATGTCATCATAAGATCACTATTGGTTCATAAAAAAGTTGTGGTGTGTATGAGAATTATCTACCTTTGCTTGTGGATGTGTTATGAACTTTCAAGGTTCTGACTTTGATTTACATTATGTGTGATAAAGAACTTCAGCATTTGAGGAATAGTCTACCAGATTCTGTTGTTGTTCAGCGCATTGATGAGAGACTTTCTGCATTGGGAAACTGCATTGCCTGTAATGATCATGTTGCACTTACACACACCGATCTCGACAGGGTAAGATTGTCCTTTCCCTTGATAATAACATGCTTAATGATATGGATACCATATATTTTACGTGAAAAAGTTAGTTGCAATTTTGCTCTACCTAATAAAGCAGTGCTTTTCCTATTCTTATACCGTCTGGGAATGCAATTGACCTGATTGAAGCGCTTGCATGTGTCATCTAGACTCTTCCTCCCTATGTCTATCTATATCCGTGCACATCCTGTGCCTGTCATGTGACAAATCTGAAGTCTATGCAAGCTTCTCAATGCTGACAGCAGTTCTTGTTGTATGCATGCATTTCCCTCTTGGTAAAAGCCTCAAATAGGTTGTGGTGATATTCAACTGGATGCTTTCTGCACTTGTTTCAAATTTTGCTTCTTCAATGGCAATTTGATATTTCACTTGGAATCTACCTTATTAATTTTATGCTAATTATTCAGCTTTTCTCTGTCTGGTTATAACTTTTTTCAGTAAGGGTGGAGCATGATATACTGTCTAAATCAAAATGAGATTAAGCTGGTAATTTTGGTGTGCTGTGTCTTCTCATAGGAAACTGAGGAGATGATTGCAGATGTTCTTGGAGTAGAAGTTTTTAGACAGACAATTGCTGGAAATATTTTGGTGGGCAGCTATTGTGCATTTTCAAATAGGGGTGGCCTGGTAAGCAGTGAACCTTGTACTTAGTGAACATTTGAACGGATATAAAACTCCTTAATTCTGTGATTTATGCTAATGAAATATGAAGTTAGAGTTAATAGCACGTGTCTGTTTCTCACTGAATCTGTTGTTGCTCAGGTGCATCCTCACACGTCCATAGAGGACCTAGATGAACTCTCTACGCTCCTACAGGTTCCACTGGTGGCAGGGACAGTGAATCGTGGTAGTGAAGTAATCGCTGCTGGCCTGACAGTTAATGACTGGACAGCCTTTTGTGGATCTGACACTACTGCAACAGAATTGTCTGTTATAGAGAGCGTTTTCAAGTTAAGAGAAGCTCAACCTAGTGCCATTGTTGATGAGATGAGGAAGTCATTGATTGACAGCTATGTATGAGCTGCATGCCCAAGTTGAGTGTATCAGTGAGTGTCTCTTATACAGGAATTATAGCTCCTGTTCTTACTTACATTGTATGTTTTTTCTTTCTCTCTTCTTTTTCCTTTTTTTTTTTTTATGATTATGCTGTCTCCCCTGGTAAATAACTGTATTCGTGAGTCAACTACAATTTTAAGCAAAAGGAATTCTGTATTTTGAAACTGTTTACTTGTCCTGAGTGATGGCCACTCTGTTCCTCTTGGTGAATCATCATGTTTGTGTGTGTGTGTGTGTGTTTTCTTTATTGTTTAAGCATTCTGGGTTTGTACGTTTAATTGTTGACTGACATGTTGTCTGCCTTGGGCCTTCTGGGGCTTCCGCTTCTACTTAAGTATGAGCTTTTGCCATCTATAGGGAAAGTTGCTTCTCTTGGTTAATTGAATTACCTGTGGCTGATTGTTCCCTAATGCAATATAAGTCCAACCAGTGGGTGTTCCTTTTCTATTTTTCTGGAAATGGCGCTAGGTAGGAATGATCTGCTGCTGGTGGTTGATGTTCTTAACAAAGCATAGCAGTCTAATTTTTACAAACTTAAAATGGATTAGAAAAAAGGGAAAAAAAAAAAGAGAAGGGAACGCGAGAGAGAGCTTTGGATTGACTTATCCATGATTGGATTCTTAGCTGGATCAATGAGTGGGAGGAGTTGAAAAGAAAAAAAAAATTTTGGTTAATGCTTGAAAATTTGCAGTTCTTCGACACAAGTCATTCTATAACACGATGTCCGCTTGTGGCTCATTCGGGACAAAGGCATTATAACTTAAACACGTCCACACAAGGCTTGGGGATTTCAAGATCTACAAATGTCCCATATCCTCTCTTTATCAAATGCAGAGGTCTGTGAAGTAACCTGGCGAAGGCTGTGTTCTTTCCTATTTCAGTCCTGCCTGCAATTCATGTGCAGATAACCCATATTTCTATCCTGTAATTCATGTGCACGATAATCCTCCACAAACAATAATGGTGTGTGGTTCCTTCTATGACCTACATAGCCATTCAGTTCTGTTCTACAGCACTAACCATGCATACGCAACAGTGCATGCGCGAGGAAAATCCCGAAACAACAGAGTGATAGAAGAACTCATAAAAAAGCTGGAGATTGATCAATCGTAACAGTTGATATCTATCTCCAGATTTAGGTGTGGAACAAGGTAAAACTGCATATTTAAATATGAAAACATTGAAATGCAAGTTACAAACGAGTCAGCCACCCGAAACTAAAACCCAGAGCGTGTCAACAGTCTTCATATCCGCTTCAGCTGCTGTCAGAAGATATGTGGATAATAGAGGAAGTTTCGCCTCTGTCCACCCCGTTGTCTTGGAGTTCTAAATAAAAACCCGAAGCCAATCAAAAGGCGGGGACAAGGGGAAAAAAATTATAAAGGAAGGCCAATAAATGGCGGTGAGATCGGTGTGGCGCGCCAGAGCGAAACTGTTGATGGCGGCCACAGCCGCGGGAGGCGGAGCCGGTGCTGCGGCTTTGATTATGAGCTCCGATGATCCCGCGAGCGCATTCAAGCTCTCCACCACCGTCCCCATCCGCCTATTACGCGACTCCGTCTCCGCCGCCACTGTAGCTTTTGGTATGTACCTTTCTTATATCATAAGCACCACCTTAACTTTTTGCTAGCATTTTAAGCTTATTTCTGTGCATTCTGCCGAGTTATTGCTTTAAAATGAAGCTAGATGCTATGAATATCTAGAGGTGAATTTGTGATTTTGTGCAGTACTAAATTTGTCTCAATTCCTAAGTCTTAACTCTGGGAACTGTTGTATGAATGAACCCCTTGATGTTAATGGTAATGCAGATGAAATATAAAATGGTTGGGATGGAGATATGGATTTGGCATTATGGAAAGTAGTGGTTGGAGAAGATTTCTAGGGTTCATCTTTTTTACAAAAAGCTATTTACTCCAGGTAAGGGAGATGAATAGTCCTCCTGGGTGGGTGGCTAATCACATAAGTGAAAAACATGTGGAATCTTCTTTTATTTCACTGCCTCCAGGACCATGGTATAAGTAACTTTTGGTGAAACAATTCTGTTTGCGATGGAAAAGAAATCACTTGAACAAGTTAGCATGAACCAGAAAGATGGTTCATGGCAGTAACTTCCTTGGAGCCAATGGAAGGCTGAGTACGATAAAACATCTATTGGAGAGGCTAATCCAGGCCACCACAGCTGAGGGAGTAGGTAGTTCTAAAGAAGTCATCGTGTGCAAAGGAAAGCGAAAGACACGAGCTGTTGAATTACATATGATAGCTCTAGCTGCTCTAAGAACTTTGATGATGGAAAGTGGCAACAAGAGGAGGTGGAATACTTTCGAAGCCAATCTTTCACTTGCAGATACGGCCATCAGAACGATTTTAAATTCTCGAATTTTATGTAGTAATGGGTGATTTTGATCGATCATCAGTCTGGACTGTTCTACGTTTTCATTGTTTTTGTTTAAATTTTTTTTTAAAAAAAAAAAAAGTTCTGTGGCTATTCTTCTGTTGTAAATATTGGGTTTTGTGAGATTTTCATCATTCTCAGGATGCTGAGCAACGATACTGCAACAATAACATGCATGATCATGTCGACATAATGCGCATATAGAATACAAGCTCTCTCTCATTTTCAATTCTCATAAGAATATTGCGCTGGAGCACGGAGGAATTCCTCTTCCTTTAAAATTTTTTCCTATTTGTTTTTGGTCTTCAAGGATAAAAGGCTGGACTTGGATTGGTCAATCGAAGGCCAAAGGTTGTATACTTGGCTACATGAATACAACTCGGAGATGTACTTTTTGCTTGCATGCCCAAGGCTGAATTCGATTAATCCCATAATTTCTAAGGCACCATTTGGATTGACGGAAAGGAAGGGAAAGAAAAGGATACTAATGGAAAAGAAAAGAAAGGAGAGTAGAGAAAAGTGATGTCCATCTATTTTGTTTGGATTAGGTATGGAAGGAAATGAAAGAAAATACTAATTTTTTTTTTTTGGATTCAAGAGGAAGAGAAAGGAAAGTAAAAGATCAAGTATTTAATTACCAGAAAATATAGACAAAAATTGATCTTTTTAAAAAAAATTTAAAATTATTGAAATTAATTTATTTTCATTTCCCTCGTTTCCGCCCATTTTTGAGTGAAAACCATATTTCGACAAAATTATTAGACCCTTTCCCTACTTAAAAGTCAATCCAAACAACAAAAACCAAATTTCTTCGATTCCTCTCCCATTCCCTCAATCCAAATGGTGCTTGAATCTTTTGAGGCTCAGACTTGACCTGACATATTTGGTAAGACAATTTTAAAGGAAGAGATAGCATTTGGTTAAATACGTTGAGTTTACCTAATTACATGTTCTGAATTTGTCGCAAAGAATGACTGGCAATTAGCATGATTTTGAAGAAGTTGAAGGCATAAATTATACAAAATGAGTTTTGAATTATGCTAATGGACAATCTATTTATTGGCTGTATTTGTATGATTCTTTAAATACAAAGTACAAAAGCAAAGTAGTTAGAAAATAACTCCATCAGGGTAGATTTCGAAACCCATGTGAAATTATATGCAACAAACGAATAATACAAATATGTGCCCGCTCACATCCAACTTTTCTTGATCATCAAGTTTTCAACGTTCTTCACAAGAAATAACGTGAGATGTCTAATATGTTGACTGTAAATATTGATTTCAAAGATGAGAAATTTTTTTTTTTTTTTTTTCTTGGGATACAAGGGTGAAGTTTCCACGTGGGCCAAAAGGGGAATAAATAAATCTGGCCCAAACTAGTCGAGAAGTAGAATCCTCAACAGCGACACACAAGGGGCCTTCGTATAAGGCCCTTTCAGCGTGTGGCTCCAAACATTCTCTGCAAATTATCGCCAAAAAAAAAAAATAAATAAAAGAGAAGGGGAAAGCCAGGCAAACAAAAAAGCTCTCACCGTTTGGATTCTTTATTTTGATTTGGTCATAAGCCCCAACCCTAAAACCCTAATCAGAGTTTACTGTTCTCGTTGATTAGCGTCTACTCAACGTTCAAATCATTCTCCCAGCAAATCCCTTTTAGGTAATCTACGAATTTTCAACAGAACCTCGATTTCTTGATTGTAAGAATTCCGTTATTGATTTCATTATTATTCTTATTTGTTCCTACTTTTTATTCTTTCTTTCCATGTTCAATCCTTTCTTCTTGGATTTTTTCCCTTTTCAGATCTAATATCGAGTAGGTGTTTATATTTGTTTGATATCCTTGGAATCATGGCTACCAGTGAGTATTCCAGTTCAAATAAGTCATTGAGTTAAAAAAAAGAATTGATTTTAGCTGATTTATGGCGTGAAAATTGTTCCTTTAATATCATAATTATTATCGTTGCTTTTAATTTTAGGATTGCAATTTGAGAATTCATGCGAAGTTGGAGTTTTTTCTAAGTTGACCAATGCTTATTGCTTGGTCGCCATTGGAGGTTCTGAGAACTTCTACAGGTTCGCTTCAAGCTACTAACATGATAAAATTTATTTTCCCTTTTTCTTCAGCAAATCTTTTTTCTTGTGTGTAACCTATATATTGTGTATTGTAGTACGTTTGAGGCAGAATTGGCTGATGCAATTCCGGTAGTGAAGACCGCGATTGGTGGCACTAGGATCATTGGAAGACTTTGTGCTGGTGAGGACTTTAGAAGGCTTAGAGTTATTTTGCTTGTAGAGACACGAGTACCATTGGAATGACTGTTTAGATAGGATAACTTAACCTTTTCTTTCCCCCCTTTTTCATTTAGGAAACAAGAATGGGCTTCTCTTACCGCATACTACCACCGATCAAGGTAACAACTTCATGAAATTGTTGCTAGTACAGTTATTGTGTATCTTTTGATTCTCAGCTTTAAAATTTTTAAGCAAGAAATTTTCCTTTCAAGTATTGAGATTCGGCTACACAGTGCAATGTATAATCTTTGTTCTTTTCCTTTTTCATTTGTCTTCTTCTTGGGTTGGTTGACCATGTTTTTGTTGGATTTAATTGATGACGTATTAGATGTCATCATAAGATCACTATTTGTTCGTAAAAAAGTTGTGGTGCGTATGAGAATTATCTACCTTTGCTTGTGGACGTGTTATGGACTTTCAAGGTTCTGACTTTGAATTACATTATATGTGATAAAGAACTTCAGCATTTGAGGAATAGTCTACCAGATTCAGTTGTTGTTCAGCGCACTGATGAGAGACTTTCTGCATTGGGAAACTGCATTGCCTGCAACGATCATGTTGCACTTACACACACCGATCTCGACAGGGTAATATTGTCCTTTCCCTTGATAATAACATGCTTAATGATTTGGATACCATATATCTTATGTGAAAAAGTTAGTGGCAATTTTGCTCTACCTAATAAAGCAGTGCTTTTCCTATTCTTATATTGTCTGGGAATGCAATTGACCTGATTGAAGCGCTTGCATGTGTCATCTAGACTCTTCCTCCCTATGTCTATCTATATCCGTGCACATCCTGTGCCTGTCATGTGACAAATCTGAAGTCTATGCAAGCTTCTCAATGCTGACAGCAGTTCTTGTTGTATGCATGCATTTCCCTCTTGGTAAAAGCCTCAAATAGGTTGTGGTGATATTCAACTGGATGCTTTCTGCACTTGTTTCAAATTTTGCTTCTTCAATGGCAATTTGATATTTCACTTGGAATCTACCTTATTAATTTTATGCTAATTATTCAGCTTTTCTCTGTCTGGTTATAACTTTTTTCAGTAAGGGTGGAGCATGATATACTGTCTAAATCAAAATGAGCTTATTTTAATCATTGATTAAGCTGGTAATTTTGGTGTGCTGTGTCTTCTCATAGGAAACTGAGGAGATGATTGCAGATGTTCTTGGAGTAGAAGTTTTTAGACAGACAATTGCTGGAAATATTTTGGTGGGCAGCTATTGTGCATTTTCAAATAGGGGTGGCCTGGTAAGCAGTGCACCTTGTACTTAGTGAACATTTGAACGGATATAAAACTCCTTAATTCTGTGATTTATGCTAATGAAATATGAAGTTAGAGTTAATAGCACGTGTCTGTTTCTCACTGAATCTGTTGTTGCTCAGGTGCATCCTCACACGTCCATAGAGGACCTAGATGAACTCTCTACGCTCCTACAGGTTCCACTGGTGGCAGGGACAGTGAATCGTGGTAGTGAAGTAATCGCTGCTGGCCTGACAGTTAATGACTGGACAGCCTTTTGTGGATCTGACACTACCGCAACAGAATTGTCTGTTATAGAGAGCGTTTTCAAGTTAAGAGAAGCTCAACCTAGTGCCATTGTTGATGAGATGAGGAAGTCATTGATTGACAGCTATGTATGAGCTGCATGCCCAAGTTGAGTGTATCAGTGAGTGTCTCTTATACAGGAATTATAGCTCCCCTGGTAAATTACTGTGTTCGCGAGTCAACTACAATTTTAAGCAAAAGGAATTCTGTATTTTGAATTTGTTTACTTGTCCTGAGTGATGGCCACTCTGTTCAGCTTGGTGAATCATCATGTTTGTGCGTGTGTGTGTTTTCTTTATTGTTTAAGCATTCTGGGTTTGTACGTTTAATTGTTGACTGACATGTTTTCTGCCTGGGCCCTTCTTGGGCTTCCGCTTCTACTTAAGCATGTAAGTATGAGCTTTTGCCATCGATAGGGAAAGTTGCTTCTCTTGGTTAATTGAAGTGCCTGTGGCTGATTGTTCCCTAATGCAATATAAGTCCAACCAATTGGGTGTTCCTTTTCTATGTTTCGGGAAATGGCGCTAGGAAGGAATGATCTGCTGCTGGTGGTTGATGTTCTTAACAAAGCATAGCAGTCTAATTTTGGCAAACTTAAACTGGATTAGAAAACAGGGAAAAAAAAAAAGGAGAACACGGGGAAGAGAGTTTTGGAGCAACTTATCCATGATTAGATTCTTAGCTGGATCAATGAGTGGGAGGTGTTGAGAAGAAAAAAAAATTTTTGGTTAATGCTTGAAAATTTGCAGTTCTTCGACACAAGTCATTCTATAACACGAATGTCCACTTGTGGTCCATTCGGGACATAGGCTTAAACACGTCCACACTAGGCTTGTGGATTTCACGATCTACAAATGTCCCATATCCTCTCTTTATCAAATGCAGAGGTCTGTGAAGTAACCTGGCGAAGGCTGTGTTCTTTCCTATTTCAGTCCTGCAATTCGTGTGCAGATAACCCATATTTCTATCCTGTAATTCATGCACGACAATCTTCCACAAACAATAATGGTGTGTGATACCTTCTATGACCTACATAGCCATTCCGTTCTGTTTTACAGCACTAACCATGCAAGTGTACCGCCCTGTGCAAGGTAAAAGCCTAATAGGTGCATACACAACAGTGCATGCATGAGGAAAATCATGCAATAATAGAGTGATAGAAGAACTCATAAAAAAAGCTGGAGATTGATCAATCGTAACAGTTGATATCTATCTCCAGATTTAGGTGTGGAACAAGGTAAAACTGCATATTTAAATATGAAAACATTGAAATGCAAGTTACAAACGAGTCAGCCACCCGAAACTAAAACCCAGAGCATGTCAACAGTCTTCGTATCCGCTTCAGCTGTTGTCAAATTTTCCATTTCCAGTATCAGTTCATCAACTACAATAGAATATGCCAACAGATTTGTCTCAGAATATACATGGGCAGTAAGAAAGTTATGAGCAATTGGAAGCATGGATCTCAACAAAAGATGTTTTGCTTGCACAGGGCTCGAGGATAGTAACCCCTGGCAACAAAAGAGCAGGCTGCATACCAAAACAATTGAGAACTGTGCTAACTAGATCAGTATTTAATCCGGTAAACAAAATGTACACCACTATTCAGCTGGAGCATTCAAATGTGTTTTTGCTGTGTTCCTTTCTTCTGTTCTAACATGTCCACTTGTTGGCCTGTAATGTTCAAGTGCAAATTAATTTCTACAACAGTTGGATATGTTTTCGACATATATGAAAAAATAAAAAGGCACGAGTGCAAGAAGAAAGAAAGATACAGGTACTATTTGTTATAGTCACCAGCCCTTTTAACACAAGATTTAAAATGCCAATTTATTATAACCGTCCACGTAACAAGAAGATTTTAACGACTTCTTCAGCAATTTATCCATTTCTAATTATGCCATACAAACAATAACAGCTCAAAATTTTTTCAGAATGAGTACATACAATTAGCAACAGATAGACATCCAAACTTATTTTCCCACACCCCTGGAAATTTTACCCACTTAAGATTGTAAAAAAGGTAAAACTGCAGCAAAAAGGTTGGTAAAAGACAAATTGAGTCAAATATAAAGATGAAGAATAACTTACAATCCATTCAACACTTTAATGGTGTCATAGAAAAACCATTGCAAAGTCACAACAGGCCCAACCAGCATAATCCTAATTGGAAGACTTCTTGTAAATAGATTAACAAACCCAATTCTCTTCACAGCCTGGTAACATAAACGACAATATTAAGCATAGACCTGCATAAGTGGTTAGATTTTGTACAGAGAAACAACATAGGTGGAGATCACCTGCTTAAGGCTATTGGCTTTCTTGTTGTTAACAGAGGCAACAATGTTGTCAGCAGGATTGGAAACAATGCTACCAACAGATCCAGCAGCATATCCAGCCAAGCACGTTACTCCGAGCTGTTGAGCTTTCGTACAATCTTCCTTTTTCATTTGCATTACTTTTCGATACAAAAAGTCCACCGAATGCTCAAATGTCGAAAACATGACCACTGAGACTGCACAAATATTTGGAGATGAAATGAATAAACTACACATAATTTGTCATACTCTTTTGTAAGCCCCACTCTCCATCGTACATCTACAACTATAAGGAGTTATGTGCGCCATTATTCCCAACTTGTGTGAAGCAGTTTCTACCTGAATCTGTCTTTGTATGTAATGATGTATCATTTGAGTGAAATAGCAACAGCTGCAATGTGATTCAATATTCAATAAAGTGCAATGTCATTGATAATTATCCTCTTCCAATGTCAGAGTGCTGGTTCAGATGTATGAAAAGGACATATAAACTATCTATTGTAAAATGTTAATATTTCTCCACTTGAAGCCTTGTAACTTACCAAACATGAACAAGAAGTTCAAAAGTTCAAGCGCTATTACATTACAAAATAAAGTATAAATGAAGTTAGAAATTACATGGTAGATTACGACCCCACAGTGGAATAAGTCCTCTGAACAAGCTGAAAATGGAAACAAAGGAGAACTCAGGCGTAATTCTTCCAGTAAATATTAAACAGAAAAATAGGATTTTATGTGAATGAACAAGTTCATGATGTTGTAGGTCTATACCCATGAAGTCCTTCTGACATGTACAGCTTTGGAAAACCATCTGCCAAACCCTTCGCATAATGAGGCTGTGCTTGGACCCGAACTTTAATGGCCTCAAAAGGGCAGAGAGCCACATTTGCAATTACTTCCGCAGACATGCTGCTGAGCAAAAAGATAAAGCCCTTGTTCTGATCCACCAGAACATTTGAGTAAACCTTGTTGAAGTATTCATACAGGCCAAATCTGCAAGCACCTTGCATACCATAACCAAAGAATTTCCCAGCCCAGCCTCTCCAAAATGCTGAAGGGCCTTGCTCCCTTAGTAGAGTGGTGAAAGACGTTGAAATGCTTTGGTACTTAATAGGATGCACCTAATAAGTACAATTTGTGTTTTTTCATTAGTTCAACTTCAACAGCTTCGGATAAATGTAAGAAAACCAACCAAAAAAAAAATCATTGGAATCAAAGGCATAAGATTCCACTGATCAGGAGAAAAGAGTATTCCAGGTTAGAGAATTTTTGAGAGAACAAAACAGAAGATATATAGCAAATTTGGTCAGACAGATCTACAGAGCAGCTGTCCATTAATAAGAAAGCTGGAATAATGTCCACAGAAAACAGCAGCGAGTTTACATTCTCTAAGGCTATCATGAACTGCGATCACTGTATAACTGGTATAAACTTTAGGACTGCTAAAGACAGATGTATATATAAAGATAAAAATCGCTGCATGAATCAAAATAGAAAAAGAAAAGAGCAAACTAGTAAGATAATAACTTATACAGGTTTGCAATTCATAACGTGAATAACCAACTTCCACTGAATACTTAGTATTAATATAAGCCAATGCACTTGGATATTTTACAACAGTAATGTCACCAACAGCAATTTATTAGATAGTCACACTTTTTTATATATACTGATAACTCTTGGGTAGAGCATTAGAGCGGAAACATCCATTAGATAATCAATAATACATTGCCTGATCATCGGGTTAACCTAGTCTCGCTTATTACAACAGCCTCAACAGCGAATCACAAAGCCCGTCTACCGTGCCTTTCTTCCAGTTTCTCCCTCTTAACTGGAAATACCAACTTAGCATGCCATCACCAAGTATAAATGCTAGAGCTCACAAATATCAGCATCATGCTTCTAAAATGCAAGCAGAGTTATGCCAGATTAATATTTTTGGAGGGACAGCAAAAACACATTCCTTAGTCCTCATTCAACAAAATAGCCACACTAGAATCAATTAGAGCCACCAAAAAAACCAAAGACCCACTACAAGCTGCAAGCTTCACCAAAAAAGGCCCATAAAGCAAACATCATTACGATCTCCAACAATGACCAATGAAATTGAAAAAGAAAACCTTGAAGCCCACAAAAATACAATTTTTTTTTCTTGTTTCTCCTACAAACACATTACAAAAAAGAATTTTTGTGCTTATTTATCGTTCTTTTTATGCAGACGTACCTGCATATTGACTTTGAGGACATCAAGAGGGGTGATGGCAAGATGGGTAGTTCCAGCACTGAGCATTCCACCAACTGCACATACCCCATAATACCCATTTGAGAATTCTTCACAGATTCTTTTTCCATCTCCCACTCCCTTCATTTTTACACTACAGAATAAATTCTACACTAATTCCTCTATTTCATCCCATCACAAGAAAAGCACCAAAATTTTTTAACAAGGTTTCCATTTTCGGGTTCTTCTGTTTCTGCCCGGCTGGGATCAGGAAGGTGGATGGATCTCTCTGGTCTTAAGGACGCTTAAACCCCAACAATTCCACAACTCTTGGAACCGACACTGTGAAGGGGTTTTCGCTTTCGTTAAAGCTCAGCCTTAAATTTGCCTTGAAAACGGTGTCGTATTTAACGACTTTTCGGCACTTACTTTTTCCCGTTTTGGGCCTTTTCCTGATTCCTTTTCCTGGGCCCATTTAGCTGATTCGACCTGTTAATCCTTGTTCGTTGGTTTGTTTGTTTGCCACGGATTTTAGCATTTTGGGGGATTGAACCTCAAAACTAATTGACATTTTTTAGGGAGCTAAACTTTTGTACGGCCCAAAAGCTCTAATTGCAATCTTTTTGGATATGAGGTTCAGAGGTTAAAGAAAGTAATTTAATTTTTGTCTTCGAGCCCTAAATTTTTTTTTTTTTTTGCACTGAGCTATAAGATCACATTGATAAATTAAACCTGAACGGGATTTTTTTCTCATACATTTAATTAACTATACAATAATTAATTTTTAATTGAAGTTAATGAACAAGAGTGTTATGCCATATAACGATGATATATCTAATTAAGCTAATTTGTTAGATTTGGGTTGGACAGGAGAAGCAGAAGTCTAGGAGAAGCAGAAGATTTGGATTGGTCGGTTCCTGTGACATAATTCTATACGTTTCCGAAACCTACTAGGAAATATGATGAATTTCCATAATGCAGCTATTTTCACCGCTATTAATTCCTATATATAAAACTAAAACACACGAAAAAGAGATTATTCATCCATTCGCCAGCGTACGAAGATCGACAAAGAGATGGAAGAGACTAGGGCTAAGGAAGAAGGCTCAAGTCACCAAGCATCGGACTTGAATCATGTTCTGGAGGCCGATTCCAATAAACTCATCATAAAGAATCACATAGCCAGTGGTAGTTTTGGTTCAGTTTACAAAGGTGTTTACGATGGTAAACAAGTGGCCGTTAAAGTTCTTGACATGGTGGGCGACTACAAAGCTAGGGTTTGGAACGCTTTTATTCAGGAGGTATTGATTTGGAACAGGTTGGATCATCCTAACATAGCAAGATTCATCGGAGCAACCAAAAAGGCGGCAAACCTGACCATAAATAAACAAGGACGAGGTAAATCTTGCATGCCAAGAATGGCTTGTTGCATGGTGGCTGAATATGTTCATGGTGGTACTTTGAGATCCTTCCTCAGAAGGAAAAGGTTTAGAAAGTTGCCTCTCGATACTGTTATTTGGCTTGCTTTAGAAGTTGCAAAAGGGCTGTCTTACCTTCATTCCCAGAAGATTGTTCATAGGGATGTGAAGCCGGAGAATATACTTCTTGATAAAGAAGGACGAAGAGCGAAGATCATTGACTTTGGGGTTTCAAGATTTGAGGATCTGAATCCTGGTCAGATGACATCGGCCCAAGGGACTGTGGGTTACATGGCTCCTGAGGTTCTAGTGGGAAGTCCTTATGATCACAAGTGTGATGTCTTCAGCTTTGGGATCTGCTTGTGGGAGATATATTGTTGTGACAAACCGGATTTCTCTACCAGCTTTAGGCCGATAATACCTCAGCATTGTCCAAGGAATCTATCCAGGTTGATGGAACGTTGTTGGGACGCAGACCCTAAAAGAAGACCGGAGATGGCAGAGGTGGTGAATGTTTTAGAATCCTTGCGGGCATCAATACTAGAAGAGGGCACCAAAGTTCGCGATAATCAGCTCATGAAAGGTTGCTTATGTTTTTTCCAATGATGAAGGCAGGCCACGAGACGTTTCCAATTTGATCACATCCAGTTCCAACTCAACAAGATTTGTGATGTGAGAGGTAAAGGACTAAAGATCGTTGATGAATGATAGTTATCTAGGAAGAGTCTAGCAAGTAAATTAGGGATTCACCTGCGATTTGAGAATTGAAGTTGTATATATTAGTAGCATAATCATTAGCTAGATTCCGGACGTGATAATTAAGGCGTATGCCCCTTTCTAGATTGTAAATACTTTGGTGCATCAATAAAATCCCTGATTTCTGCTTGAAAGCCATAAAAGATCGTCAGGGCAACATAAAAATGCAGTCATGAGATATTGTCAAGAAACTGGCCATTCTAATTGGTTCAGTTTCTCCTCCAACCAAGAAAGTGAGTTTCATTGACATATCAAACTATGTGTTATAATGTGCCTATAATCCAATATTTAACCCATATGTCGCGACAGATGTGGAAGAACTGAGACCGCGTTGCGACTGCGACCTGCGATGACAAACCATGTTTCTAATTGGTTCAATTTCTTCTCCAACCAAGAAAGCTAGTCTGGTGAATTTCATTGACATATCAGACTATGTTCCTATATGCTAGTCCTATTACGACAGTCAGCTTAATTAAATTGTCACTTTGTCTATGAAAGCTAATTTGCCCTAGTTTCTCTTTGCCGACTGGGCTGAACACAGACCTGGACATTGCAAGCAAGATGATAAATCAAGTACAGTGTTCAAGATTAAGAGAGATACTTCCCAATTGCCCATCACAAAAGCATGCAATCATTCCAATGCGAAGTATCACATCGGGAATCAATTCTTCATCAAAGACAAAATCCCAGAAATCGATGTCATAGCAAATATTCAAAACATAAGAGGAGAATAAGATCCTAGTCCTTTTCAGTCACATGCAAATTAAAGAAAGACCCCTAGCATGTTTTAAAGCTTGTTCCTTTAACCCCTCTGAGATTCCTGTTTAGCTAGTAGCATTAAACTACTGGTTCTTGGGTCCTTGCCCATGATTTTCCTTGTTGATTCTTGCTCCTGGATAAGCTGCATCTGGTGGAAGAAAGTAAAATGAAGGGTCTTCAAAGAAAGCTTCATCCACAGGAGGGAATTCTTCAAGTTGGAATGTGCTAGCTTCTGTTGAATTGAGTAGCTCTTCAACATCGTAGCTTCGGTCGGGTTCTGAAGGCAAGGCAATTTCAGGCTGCCCAGTAGAAGTAGAATAACTGGGAGTTTCTTGTTCAAGGCTTGGGAAAGTGTAATGAGGCACAACAAAGTCTGGGTCAATTGCAATGATGTCATTAATGCTAGAACGGCGCTTGTCTTCTGGAGTAGAGCTTTTTTGGCGCCTGAAGTACTTCTGGCCATGGCTGGCAACTTGGCTTGGTTTCCTTGTAGTCACACAATGCTTTGATATGTTCTTCCAGTCTCCTCTTCCAAATCGTTTCAGTCCAACCAGAAACATCCTGCATGCATAAATAAAAAGAAGAAAAAAAAAAGTTGTGGAGAAACAGTTCATAAGGCCAAAAAAATTGATTGATTAATTTTAACATTTAAGCAGAAATAAATGATCTCATTGTGATTTTTGAGGAAGCAAACATTATTATAACTGGAGCTAATCTATTTATCATTCTTGATGTAAAAAAAAAAAAAAAAAATCTAAAGTATTCGTTTAGAAAGGAATAATTGCTTTAGAATGCCAATTAACTTGTACATTTTTTTTTCCTAAGATGTAAATGACCATATTTAGGCTTTCGATTAAACAAAAAATTAAGATTAAAATTTAGCTATGTACATGGATGTAACCGTTTTAAAAGGTTAATGCCTGTTTAGGAAGTGAATAATGAGATTTGTGGGAAAGTAACCAGGTCTATTTGGCAGCTCAAAGACTACAAAAAAGACATAAGCCACCGCCAACACCATAATGAAGTGGTTGACTGTATTGACAGCTTGGATTTATTAACGGATGGCTAGTGTAATTTAAAAAAAAAAAAAACAAAAACTGATGGCTAGTGTGTGCGAAAAAAAATTCTTGACTAATAATACTTAAAATCTAGATTATGCAGGAACCAAGTTCGAATAAAACAAATTATCTCCTCAAAAAAAAAAAAAAAAAGAAGAAGAAAAATTATCGAGTATGATCTTAACTTTCACTTAATTTCGCGACTCAAAAAAAAAATTTTTGGGGGACAGACCACACCACCTGGTATAGCTGTTAGAAAGTGCTTCAATGAATTGTAAAGTGAAATTGATTTTGGAATTGTGGCCTGAAAGTTGAAGAACGATCAAGAAAATGAACAGAAACAAATTTTGACACTAGGTTGTAGCTAGAGATGTCTGGCATTCAAATAGAGAGGAAGCATATATATATCGATTGAATCAAATTATTCGGAATGATAAACAGTACAGATGCTCTTCTTCTGTCCAGCGAATCGTTTTTTGACGCTGATCATTTTTGGTTGCTTGTTTCTTTCTTGAGGAAGACCCTGTCTCCTCCCCGGATTTGAGGGCGCCTGGATTCTCTACACCATGATCATTTGTATGCAGCGGCATTGGATAGTAATTATCAGCCTCTGTCAAATTCGTGTCACGAGCTAAGGCTTGATGATCCTGATAGAGCTCCTCTGACTCATCCACAGATTTCCATGGGATTTTGTCAGCTCCATCTTCACAGGAATTTGGTGAACTGCTGTCGAGTTCGGCCAGAGCATTTTCGAGTAGCTTGTCGTCTTCAGGAGACCATTCCATTGTTTGCACAACTCGGGGATTCTGACGGGAAAGACAGCAGTAGTAAAAATGGGATTATATACAGCCCTTCAATTCCATTAATGCATATAGTGACAGTATATATTGGCCATGTGGCAATAACAACAGTCCAGGATTTACTTCTCAAGTCCTCCCCTTTTCACTTTATCCTTTTTAAGGCTTAGAATTTGCTATTGATTAGGTAGCATGCCTTTAATTATATTGGTTCTTAATTATACAGAGTGAAGGATTTAGAAAAATACCAAAATATTCTAGAAAAATAGATGGGTACCGTATATTTTCTGACATTCTCAATTGAAGCCCAATTTGTGCGTATAATATAGTTTTTGATCATTAATTTCATCACTAACCAAGACAAATTAATTGCTCCTATGTATTGTGATTTACATCAATGACCATTGATATATTTGCATTATAATTGCTAAATGCCTAGTTGGTAATACATAGACGATGTACTAATTATCATCATCAACAAAACAAATTATTGTGTTTTGTTTTTGTGAATTTAATTAATAGCATGGTCCCCAAACATGACTTTCTATGTAAAATAAATATAGAATCTACTATAAAAAAAAAAACTAAACCAGCTTATTGCTCATTAAAAATGTTAATCTTGCAGTAGTATATAATATGTTAGTTCTTGAAATTGTGGTTCTTGATTTTTTTTTTATATATATTTAATACAGTCAACTGAACCGCTGGATTTTCTACTATATAATATTATTTTTACTTCTCTGGGTGTTTAAGCATGCATACATTTACGCAACTGTTTTTGGGGACCAACGTGCAAGACTCGGTAAGACAAGATTGGCAGATGTGCAATTCTGGCAATTACATTCTTGATTGATTGTTTGTGTTGGGTTTGGGCCGGTGCATATATATGATTGAGTTTTTGGTTCAATTGTGCAATTATTGTATATTTTACACAATTTAATGTACACTAATTAATATTATTTTGTTGTACGAGCAACTTTTGTTCATGTACACAAACTCAATATATAAATACAACCATGTTTGTAAGCACTGATCAAATCGCGAAAAAAAGTACATGAATTGCACCAACCGTACTAAAACCTAATATTATCCCTGCCGCAAATCTGTTATATTAAGAATACAATTGAAAATTGTACTCTATATGATAAATACCAATACAATTACCGTATGTAACATGTTACTTAGTGATATACAAATATATAGAGCTGTAAACGAATCGAAACGAACCGAGTATCTCATGTTTGAGCTCTGTTCGTTAAGTGATTCGAACTCCGTTCGTGTTCGTTCGTTAACTTTCGAACTCTAAATCTGTGTTCGTGTTCGACTCGTTAAGTAAAGTTCGTGTTCGTGTTCGACTCGTTTAACATAAACGAGCCGTTCGCGAACACGCTCGAAAAGTTCGAATCCAGATTATTCTAGGCCTTAAATATGCCACACAAATCATTAATCATCCTAAAAAATAATTAAATACTAAATGACTAAATTCCATTATTCAATAACTGCATAACCAACATTAACATAAAAATAACAAATAAAACAAAGTAATTTGTCCTTCAAATATAAAAATTCAGCCATAAGACAAGTACAAATTTTCGGCAGCAGCCAATGGGGAAGGAAAACAAAAGTAAGGTTGGAAAGGGAAGGGGAAAGTTTTAGAATTTCTTATGAGTAACCCTAAAATTTGTCAAATAACAATTATGTTCTTGTTCGCGAACGCTCGTTAAAATTCGCGAACATGTTCGTGTTCGCTCGATTATTAAACGAACACAAAAATTCGTTCGTGTTCGTTCGTTTAAAGCTTTCGAACGAGTCTTTAACGAACACGAACGAGGCGAAACGAAGCGAGCTAACGAACAGTTCGGTTCATTTAACAGCTCTACAAATATATATCATATATTACAGTTATATTACATATATATATATATATATATATATATATATATATACACTATCACAGTTGAATGTATGATACATATGTAAAATTTTTATTTTAAATTTAAATTTAGATTATATGTCATATATCCAGTGATAAAAATATATATACTATCAGTTTATAAAAGATTAATTCTATGTATGTATGTATATGTAAGTATGTATGTACGTGTACAACTATATAGTTATATATTGTAATGACATGAAAAACATGATATGTAAAAGAATGTGAATTCGAAAACGGTGCCCACCGATTGCTGCTTAAGTTATTATTGGAGGAATTGGTAAACCTTTGTGAGATGTCTTGGCGAAGATGATCGCTTAGACTTGGAAGCAGGCCGGGGGTTACTTTGCTATGGGATCATCCAGATGAAGTCCATCCTTACATGTCAACAGATTGCATGGATGCAACTTATCATCGATTTCTCCCATGTAGTTATGCTTTAAGCCTCCTTCTTTTTGTGATATACAAAAATATATGCCAACAAAAAGTTTGTCATTACTAAACTTCAATGTTGTTCCAAGGGCGAGCAAGGAAATGATTTTGCAAGACTAGTTTTGAATCTGCAACTTTAGGTAAACAAGTATGATTTTCAATGAGTGGTAAAATTCAGTCTTCACAATATTAGCTCAAGTATCTTAAATCTTGGGAGCCAATACATATTTGGAACTGTAAATAGTTTCATACATTTGAAGAGTACATCTAGGTTAGTTCAAACCCCGTTGCAGTCCTCAAATCGAGGATCCTTCTTTTTTCATCATCCATCCGATACACTCACTTTTAGACCCAAAATTAGAAGAAAAAAAAACCCCTTATTTACGCAACTGAATTTGTTAAGAATGCTGAAAAAGAAAGAGGGAGACACCATATATATTGGCAAATCTTTTGGTAAATTACGTTGTTAATTAGAAAGAAATCTTTTGGTGAATCGAAGGACGAAAGGTTTAATTTTACAACAGTTGATAATTAAGAAAGATTAGCGATACGAGACGAGGGATTAATGATAGGAGTTCATCTCTCCCGTATGAGCCCATTAATGCATTCTAGCATTGTTAACTCGATCGAGTTTGTATATTACTTTGAATATCTAACTTCGTGGGATCGATGTTTAGGTTAGGAATCAAGATCCATCCATCCAATTTTTGTTTCTTGGCATGTGTATGTGCAAAAGGGGTACGCCCCTTTCTTGGTTGTAATTACTTTGGTGCATCAATATGAAAGTTCTGATTTTAGCCAAAAAAAATATTTAGTATTGTGACGAAAACCCTTAATTCCGGATATCTCAATGCAGTGATGACATATATTAATTATCAAGAAACTGGCCTTTCCAATTAGCTCACTTTCTTCTCCAACCACGAGATCGATCGAGCCAAGTCATGAGGTGAATATCATTGACATATCAAACGACGTTCCTGTATGCGCACTGGTCTTCTTGGTCAGTGAAATTTAATCTGGTTTATTTTTGCGAATTGGCCCCAGGATGAGGATGCATGAAAGTTCAATTTTGAGCGTTAAAGGGTTAGAAAAATACTCACCACGATCTGCGTGCGTGCAACCATTCCACTGAGAAATACTGCATCGAGAATTCTTCATCCAAGAGTGCTGCAAAATCCCAGAAACCGATCGATCGATATCATAGCAAATCTTCAAAACATAATTAGAAGAGAATAAGGTCTTAGTCGATCATGAATGCTATTATAACGTACGTACTACGCTTGTAAAATGGAGTAGGATTGTTCTTGAAGTACTTCTGGCCGTGGCTTGCAACTTGCCTTGGAGTCTTTGTAATCACAAATATAAATGCTTTGATATGTTTTTCCAAAATTAGGGAAGGGACATCCTGCATGCATAAATAAAAGAAGTCATGGAGTAATGTCAAATTGTGTTTCTTCAACAATTACGAAGAAATAAATTATGTGTCTCATTTGAGGAAACAAACACGTCCGGATGGAGCTAGCTAGTCTCCTTAGATATTCTTGATTCTAAACCTTTTAATCTATTTGCTTAGAAAGAAACAGTTACTTTTGCTAGAATGCAGATTAATTTGTACATTAATTTATCTCAAGAAGTGAATGACCATGCATTTCCATCCTTAATTTCGGTAAAAAAAAAAAAACCCATAAAATGTGTACGTGGATGTATGTAATGTGATTACATATAGTCAATCATACACGTGTTGTCAAAAATGTCGGTGCATGTTTTGGAAATTAATATGATATTTGTGAGACAATAATATTCCTGTCGATTAATTGGCTGCTGCAAACAGATAAAAGTGACCGGCATACCATAATGAAACAAATTGCGTACCATAAGAAAATGTTAACGCTAATTAGATAAATAAAACAAATTGCGTTTTGTGAATTTAATAGCATGGTCATGAAATTTGAGTTTCTACGTAAAATAAGTATATATGGAATCTATATATTATGTCGTACCCTTGAAAAACAACTATTTAACCAAGCTAGGATTTTGACCTTTTCTTACATTTCCCTCGTCGTAGGCTGATAGTGCAAGGATTTAACTTGTAATTCATTGGCTTGTTTATCATCCTTTCGAGAAATATTTACCACAAACATAGAGGTGAGGTAAATCCCAACTCCACAAGCATTTTTGTCTTAATTAGCCTCAAGTTAATTTTTATTTTCAGCACAATCAAAACTACTGGAGTTAATTTTACCTATCTTTCAAGACTTCGGACTCGTGACCGCGAGGTGTCTTACAAACTGACAAGTTACACTTCGTTTTCACTGCCAAATTAAAACTAGGAGATCGATCATCTTATATTCTTTTAGTGATAGATGTAACTGCAGTAGGTGACAGGTAGAATACACAAGCACCACTATAAGCAGCAACACGTTGAGATGGAGGAGTCATTTTAATCTTAGATTTGCCTTGAGAAGCTGATCGAGAATAGAGGATTTGAGGTGGTTGATAACTTCGCGAGGCGAATGAAGTACTTTTGGGCATGACTTGCAACTTGAGTTGGTGTCTTTGTCAATACACTATTCCTTGAAATACTTCTCCAGTCTCCTTTGCCATACTTTTTCAAACCAAGTAGAAAGTTCCTGCATCAAAACATAAAACAAGAGAAATAATCAACCTTAAAGATTGAACGAGAGATGCTAATAAAACTAAGATGAAAATGGATTGATAACTGTTTGATAAAGCTCACATGACTCCCCAAAGCAAGAAATGCAAAGCAACTGGTGTTTCTTCTGAAAATAGATGGTTCTATAAATGAAACCTCCACAAACGGCATAATGGTTTGCAACTACAATTTAAACTTCTTACTCTTTTGCTCATTTTGTACTTTGATAATTCGCCATTTAATGAACCAAGGGCCTCCGTTGAACAAATAAAGTGAAAGTAATCTTGAATTATCTCCCAGAAATAGGAACATGAAAATCGAGCTAAACTTTTGATCAAGAAGAAGAAGAAAACACAGAATAACACATAAGCCTGGTCAAGCCAGTTAAATTTGAGGCTTATGTATTTATATTAACAGATGAGAAGATGGATTCAACAACAAAAACAAAAGGGTTTATGAAACATGCATACTCGTGTTCTTCCTTAGTCCAACGAGTTCCTTTCTTTTTCTGCCGATTTTCAACAGAAGTTAAAGTGCTATTTGGAGTTGATTCAGGCTCTACATTGTTGGTTGTTCTGCAATTAGGTAGTGGACCACTCCATGTTTCAATGAAATTAACATCTTCAACTAGCAATTGAAAATGCTGTTTAATTTGTTCAATTGTCTTTCCGGGGACCTTGATAGCAATCTTCTCAAACAAATCCCAAGAATTAAGGTCATAGACAGCAAGGGCATTTTCAAAAAGTTTCTCTTCCTCAAAAGTCCATTCCGAATCCTTTGATCGTACCGGTGAACAAGTGAAGGACGATATTGCATCTTCATTAAAGGGGTAGCAGGAGAGATTTGATAACTCCATTCTCACCAAACAAAACTTCAAATTGAAGCCAAAATTGATTTTTGTACCTTGGATTTTTTAAGTACATACAAATTACATATGCATAAACACGTATACATATTCCTAAGAGGAAAATGGAGTTTGAAACAATAGTTTTCTGGTGGGTTAGGGGTAAACATATAGTCTCGGGCACAATTACGTTGGAGAAAGCATAATTATGAAGAGGAAGTCCAAAGTAAACATCACTAAAGCACAATTAATGAAGTTTAATATTTATTTCAACATAAATTAAGAAAATATGGGAAACATTTATACGACCTTGTTTAAGAAAGCGCGTCTCATCAATGAGGTGTATTGCAAGAAATCAAAACGCTCATATACAACATTTTTTTTAAAAAAAAAATTTCTTTTTGGTAGAATGTTGGTATAATTATCAAAACATTTGCTTGACGACAACAAAAATTTTTTTTTTTTTTTACATGTTTTGCTACCTTAATTTGTAGGATGTTTTTGCAATTCTTGAAGGTTAGGTTTATCTAATCAGTACGCAATAAAATACTCGTTAAGAGAGTTACGAAAGACTAATTTTTTCAACCATTGAGATTTATTACAGAAAGTGTTTAAATGAAAAAGAATAACAGATGTGAGCGTTCTCACGCTCACATAATGAATTTGATGCGAATTAAGTGCATTCGATTAAATACTTCAACCTAAATTTCAACAAGGTTGGTATAGCATGATGAATTAGCTAAGATGGATTCATACAACGTTTCATCACGAAAACTATATATGGTTTAAGGCAACTTGGTATTGTATTAGTGCATGAGATGCTGAATTGATGATTGAATAGAGACATATCGATACTTTGGAATTAATGAGCATTTGCCATACTAATAATAGAGAAACGCAACCACTTTGCCAAGAATGTTGTTTTAAAGGTCCCTCCCTGACCTCAGGGATCAACCTCCTCACTGGCTGAAGGTTGGAATTTCAGAATAATCTCCTAAGTGCTTGTTAATACTCTTTCAAGTGTTTTGTTCCTATCACTAAACGCGTTTGAAAACAAAATTGACCATGAGAAATGACAAGAATGGTTATTGGTTATGTTATACCGATTTTTCTTGTTCAAGCAAATGCAGTAAGTTTTCAGAGTGTGATTGAAAGTGATCCCTCAGCCTTCTTTTAAGGTAGTGTCCTTTTCATTTAGTGGAGCTACCTTACAATTTTGTCGATGCAACCCCTCAAAAGCAAAGAAGGGCAATGCTATTAATCCATCCTTGCACCATACCATAAACATGTTCTTATCACCACACCATGAATTTCCCCTTCTTTTTGTTTCTGCAACAATGTAAATTAAAGATTTCACGCGTTCTATTTTCATCTCCACGCAAAGCAAATCAAATTAGCTGTGGAGAGTCATATAGTCATGCTTGAGTGTTTCTACATTAACCTGATGTGATCAACAAAAAAATTATACCACAAAGTCCATAAATCAAAAGTTGTCAATATTTGGTGCAGAATCAGAGTTGGAGATCAAGATTGTTCCATTTGCTAAATATGTTCTTGCTGCATCTACCACCCCCGGATGTCTAAGCCTATATATACTTGTATTGGTGCTGTGAGGTCCTGGATTGGTTCTACAAATCGAATGTAAACCGGTCTTCTTCTTCGTTAATTATTTTAGGAGCTCACGTTATGAAACTGTCATGCATGTGCATTCCAAGTTGGACATTTGTCGGCAAATTAGGAAGACGTATAGAAGATTTGTGCATTGTTTTACGTACCCAATCAGTCTCTTAATTATCTTCGGCAAAGTTTATAGTTCTTGTTTTCACAAGTTGGATTTATATGTAATCTTCCACATGTGGGGTGGATTTATTTCTGCCTATAGATTACCAATAGTCGGATGCAGGAAAAAAAAAAAAATCGACAGCCAAGTCAAGAAGTTGGAAATTTGTGCAGTGCAACTCATTTGCATTTGCTACAAATTATTTGTCTTCTTTATGCTGTAAAAAACTTGATATTTGATTGTGACATTGATCATAGCATCCCATCTATGCTTGACGGAGGCATGAGTCAGACCATGTACACTTAACAAGTGGAAGAGTGTAGGATGGCTTTAACTGAAATTATGAATATTTGCAATTGCTAGACGAGTGTATCAGGCAATAAATTCTGCAATTAAGTTTCGAGCAAATCATATACATAGAGAATGTATACACTATCATAATTGAATTCATGACATACGTGCAAAAGTTGAATTTTAAATTCAAATTTTATCTAATTGTCATTTATCAAACATTGACAATATATACACCATCATTCATTATAGGAAAGATTCATCTTTAAGGAGTAACTCTTGTATACACTGACGACAACGTGTAAATTATTATTATTGAATTTTTTACATAAATATAAATTTTAAATTTTACATAGTCATCATTCATTTAAGATTGACAATATACATGCATTGTCAATGCATAAAAGATTAATCGAATTACCTAACTATTTAGCTATATGAGATAATTGTTCAACCAAATAAGAAAGAAAGTGGTAGCTAGCAATAAACAAGAAGGATCTGGACAGTGTGCATCCAAGCATTTCTCAAATATTTGAAATTTACAGCTAATGATCATAAAAGTGTGATGAATTCCAGCTTTTGCAGACATGATACGGATGCAGCAGCTTGCAGAAGAATGCCAGACAGAACCAGAAAAGGACTGTATGGGAGGAAAATATGGGGAAGAGCAGAAACAAATGAGATGAGGGCTACGTCAAGATGACGTGGAACGAGTATTTAATTGAATATTATTGAATAGAATCTTACCTCGGCAAAGGAAAAAAAAAATGAAAAATAATTTTCCCTGGTTCTGGGACTAGTTCCCTAAAATGAAACTAATTGGACTAACATGCCACTAGGTAGCTTTTGTAAGAATGATTACTGTGTAAGTTGTGATGAGATTAGTTTATACTTAAGAATTTTGATTGCCATTTAAAAAAGGGTTAATTACATTTACCTCCCTGAGGTTTGACCATATTACCAATCAATCCCTGTAATTTGTCCAAATAACGGTCTCACCCTTTGAATGATCAAACATTAAACAAAAACCCCCTTAATGCCGAAAATGCCCTTATTGAGGCCATGTTACATTAAAAAAAGAACATATTTTTATTTTATTAACCCTGAAGCAATCCAAAAAAATAGAAAAAAGTTTTTGCTTATTATTTTATAAAAACCATATCTTTGCTTCCATAAATAGTTTTGAATCAATAATTATTTTAAATCTTCAAAATGAATATTAAAAATTAGATAAATTGAGAAAAAAATAAAAAAAGAAGAAATTATTTTAATTCCTGAAGTATGGTTCGAATTTGTGATGAGATTAGTTTATACTTAAGAATTTTGATTGCCATTTAAAAAACTTGTACCCTTCTCGTTTAGATCTTTGTATTAAAAAAAAGTAATAATTTTAATTACGCAACAAAGAAACTAAGATCAAAATATTCCCATGCAAAATATTACAATAACAAATAGCTCCAAAACACTACACAATAGCTATAGTTAATCAATAATTGTAAAAATGCAACTTATGAAGAGATTCAAAACCTTACATAATTTTAAGCTTAGCTTTTGGAGATGGTGAAGTCATATCAAAATGTTATCAATTTATGAAGTGAAGTCAAATCAGTAAGTTATGCATTAGGCAACTGTTGAAAAAAAAAAAAAAACTCCATTTGGTTAATGCATTTAAATTCTTTGTTAATGCATCATGATAAATGGCGTTTCCTTTTCAAATTGAAATTTCCAAGTATTGCTATCCCTACACTCTAGAATTGAATATAATGCAATCACTAAAAAATCTTTATTCCATTCTCACTTCTCTATTCATTTCTTCTTCTAAACCACAGTGTAAATAATAATAATAAAAAAAAAAAACCTTAAAATGTGGTATGTTTGTCCAAAAGTGATTTCACGTACCAACAAAATTATGGCGTATGTTCGTCCAAAAGCCAAATGGGAAAAAGAATAATTATTATGTTATGGATCTTGAATCTATAGTCTTTCTTTCTGACACAATAATCAGTTTCGTAAACTCTCCGAAGTCACCAACAAAAATAAAAATTAAATTAAATCCTCTGATGAATCATCAATCTCTCCGAGGATTGCACATTTTTTAAAACAACTAGTTTGTCCCTTAATCAAAGAGAGGGAAGGGGGGGAAAAAAAAAAGAAAAAGGAAACACAACAGATCAGCGAAGCACGTTCCTACCTCTGTTGCCATCCCGCAAATCATCCCCTTTGAACTGGTTTTGCGATACCACAGAAAATTGCACCTCTCTCCTCCCCTCTCACGTTTCCCTTCTTTTACAGCAGCCCTTCTCCTTTACACGTCCAAGGGCGACTTTGACAGGGACCGTCTTAAATCCTTATTGATTTTGTGTATTGGGTCGCTGGCCTTTTCACCAATCAAGAAAGTACAGCTCTGTTTTGTTTTGGCTTTTGGATTCTTTTGCCACCAGGTTCTGTATTTAAACGAACATAACCCCACCAAAAGATTAAGAAAAAAGAGCCCATCTTTTTATATACAGTATTCCCTTTTCAGCATTGGTAGATCTCTGCATGTAGTATAATACAAAATCAACATTACCATCAGTACCTTTACAATTCGCTGTTCTTGAGCCTAAGGTACCCACATAGCATATTCCTGTGTTTCGAGACTTTTTTGATACGTTGGTTTGAATTGTATTTTATGATCGTGTTTAGTTTCCTGAGTTTCTGAGCTGATTTTTCCATTTGCTAATAGATAGGTTGGCAATGGCAAGGTTAACTGAAATCAAGTTTAGATTTTTTTTCCTTTTTAATCTCAGTAAACTGATTGTATGTGAAGATTTTATTGATCTTGCATCTGTTCTGATGAATTTTATTTGAATGATTCTTTCTGATTCTTGTACTTTCATGCTTCAAGCGCTCTTATATGTTGCCACTGGGGAATTCTCCTGATGACAATTTCCTGCAATTCTGTCAATGTCAGATGCATATTCTGAAGCTTTTATTGTTGTGGTTATAGGTTCAAGTCAAAGCTGAAAATATTTGGAGTTCAAGATAATTGAATCTGCAAAAAAGGTTCAACAGTTGGACAAAGGGTGGAATTCGTTAAAAATGAGGGGAGCTGTACTGGTAGCAATTGCTGCCGTAGTTGGGAACTTTGTACAGGGATGGGATAATGCAACAATAGCAGGTGTGTATAATTATTCAAGGTGGTTTTAGTTGAGGTTTTGCTTCAGTCTTCAAGCTTCGACTTCCACTCTGAACAATGATCTAATGCAGTCTATCTTTTTCGCTCTTAATTGTGACTTGAGCTTACATGTATTTGAGGGAATTATATTCTGAACTCTAAACTCATGGCTGCGATCAGGACCGCTAATTCCTGAAAGAATTACATCTTTTATATTTCAGGTTCTGTTCTTTACATCAAGAGGGAATTTAATCTTCAAACTCAGCCAACGGTGGAGGGGCTAATTGTTGCTATGTCACTTATTGGAGCCACAGTTATAACAACATTCTCTGGGTCTGTGGCAGATTGGCTAGGACGGCGTCCAATGCTAGTAATTTCATCTGTCCTGTATTTCCTTGGCGGGTTGGTGATGTTGTGGGCTCCAAATGTATATGTCCTGCTTTTAGGAAGGCTATTGGATGGATTTGGAGTTGGACTCGCAGTTACACTTGTTCCTCTTTATATTTCTGAGACAGCCCCAACAGAAATAAGAGGGCTATTGAACACTCTTCCACAGTTTGCTGGTTCTGCAGGAATGTTTTTGTCATACTGCATGGTCTTTGGAATGTCATTGCAAGATTCTCCCAGTTGGAGGCTAATGCTTGGGATTCTTTCAATCCCTTCTCTAGCATATTTTGCATTGGCTGTTTTTTTCTTGCCTGAATCTCCAAGGTGGCTTGTCAGTAAAGGGCAGATGCAGGAGGCGAAAAAAGTGTTACAGAGACTACGTGGCAGGGAGGACGTGACAGGTTTGTTTTGATTGATACTATTCCTTGCCTCAGGCTGGTAGACAATTTAGCAATTCGTTTGAGCTTCTTTTTAGCTTGGCATTCTTTTCTTCCTACAAGCTCAGAGCACTTTCATTGCATGCATACTGTTGAAATGTCAACACATATTTTCTTTTGCAGATCCAAGATTGACATTCTCAATTCTAATGTTTATTTCTCGATTTCCTGTAGCTGATAATGGCTAAGTCTATCACTTCTTATTCCTTGTGTGTGTGTGTGTGTGTGTGTTTGTGTGTATAGATGTGCTCTTACCATATAGTGAGGGATATGTAGTGCAATAGCTGATAAAATTTGAAAAGGATCTTCTGATACAATTTACTTAACTTGAACTTCTCTGTGCATTCTATTGTATCTAGTGATATATTTCTGTATTGATGCCGGTTTCTGGTACCTAAGCAGTTGAGATGAAGGTCTTTTTAGTACATGCTTTTCAGTCATGCATTTTCAGATTCACATTATGTGGTAGAAAATCAATGAAACAAAATAACAAGTTTTGCTGTAAAATTCTGATGTCATACAAGATTTTGAGATTGAAACTTATAATCAAAAAGCCCATTAACATGTTAGTAATGCTAGGTTCCTCCTGTCCACAGGTGAAATGGCTTTATTGGTTGAAGGCCTGGGTGTTGGAGGTGAAACATCCATTGAGGAATATATAATTGGTCCTGACAATGAACTTAACGACAACCAGGACCATGAAGTTGAGAAGGACCAAATCAAGTTGTATGGAGCTCAAGAGGGTCTTTCCTGGATTGCAAAACCTGTCAGGGGACAGAGTACTCTTGGTCTTTCCCGTCATGGGAGTTTGGCAAATCAGAATGTGCCTCTTATGGATCCCATGGTCACTCTATTTGGCAGTGTTCATGAAAAGCTGCCAGAAACAGGCAGTATGCGAAGCATGCTGTTTTCCAACTTTGGCAGCATGTTAAGTGTGGCAGAGCATCCGGGTAAAAATGAAAATTGGGATGAGGAGGCACAAGACTATGGTGAACATCATATATCTGATGCTTCTGGTGCTGAATCTGATGACAACTTAAGGAGTCCATTGCTCTCAAGACAGGGTACAAATACAGACAAGGATGCAGTCTCACGTGGAGCCAATGCGAGCTTCATGCACGGACATGCTGGTGAAGAAGTTGGTAGCATGGGTATTGGTGGTGGTTGGCAGCTTGCATATAGGAAAGACGAGAAAGCTGGAGGAGGACTCAAGAGAATCTATTTACGTGAGGAGGGTGTCCCTGGGTCACAACGTGGGTCCATTTTATCATTACCAGGTGCAGATGTTCATGTAGATGGTGAATGTATACATGCTGCTGCTCTTGTGAGCCAATCTGTTCTCCGCTTAGAGGATGTCAGCGGTCAAAACTCCATCATAGAAGCAGTGGATAAACCATCTGAGTCTGCTGTTAAGGGGCCTAGTTGGAGGGATCTTCTTGAACCAGGAGTCAAACACGCACTCATTGTCGGAATACTAATTCAAATACTTCAGCAGGTAAATTGATTAAGTGGCATGGCATGAGTTGAACACATAAATAACATTCTGACATGTCTAATTCTCTTCTTTGGTGTTGTCCTGTGATTCTGCTGCATTCCTCGAGGAGAAGGAATCCAAAATAAATGTTGTTCTCTTATTAGAATTGGTCTTCTTCCTCGTGTGTTGAATGTATACCAGTAGAGTGGCATCCTAAATTTAGCATGAATTGAAGAAGTATCTACTACCATAGAATTGTCTATATAATTGTTGTCTCGAATAAAGTTAATCACAAGATTCAAGGACTTTGAAAGTAATGGGGAAACCATTTTAATGCTTGCTAGTTTCTAAACAGATTTGAAACAGTTTACAGTGCATAAATAAAGGAAACCTTACTTAATGCTTTCTTGTATAAGTGTTTTGGAAATTGATGTTGCATTGACTCGCCTATTTTTTTGCAATACTGATGCCTTAGGTGTTGTATTCAGCTCACAAGTTGAATTTGTCTGTGAACTTATTAAGAATTGGCTTCGTAGGCCAATACGTACAATTTCATTGTCAGTACTAAGTTTTTCTTATGTAGTATCTTGCAAAACTAGAGTGAAATTTAAGGAACTTCTCATTCATAGATGGCCTTTATTGGTTATTCATCAGAGCGTGGATTGATAGCTGTGACCTAAGGGAAAGTTGTCTTCTTATTTAAGTCATGTGGGCAATATTGCTATCTGCTTTAGCAAAAAGGCTGTAATTTCTACTGTTTGTTACAAAGATTTAGCTATGCTACATGACACGTATACACAGAAAATCTTTTATTCCCAAGAAATTTGCTTCCTATCTGGTCCTCGTACGCTTTTGCTTTGTCTCTCTATGATGGGGCTTGGAATTCAGTTCCCTCAAAGAATTCCTGAAAAAAATTCTGAAGGTACCATCTTGCATGTTTTTGTTCTCCTGCTGTATGATGTACACAAGCTCTCCTGCTCAAAAAAGATTTGGAGGAAGCATAGGAAAGCATTAACTAGTTGATGCTTCTTGAATCATAAACTGCAGAGCTTTTTCCTTGAACTGCATGACTTTTTCCCCCTCAGTAGAAGTTTCTGAACCTGGCTTACCAATCTTACTTCTCTAAATAAACCTACAATCATTTCCTATTTGCATCCCCCTAGCTGCATTCTTGTTTGCATTTATCTGGACTATTTTTTCATGACCTTGTGCAAACTGAAAGGATTTCTTAGTTTAAATTTAAGCTCTGAACTGCACTGATAGATCTTCAGCAAAATTACATTTGTCAAGTGAGCTGAACAAATATATCTTGAAAACTTCTAAACAGCGTAAATGAATGAAATTATTTGTTATTCCATCCTTGAACATTTGTGGTTTTTCTGTACCTTTACAGTTTTCAGGCATAAATGGGGTACTCTACTATACTCCACAAATTCTTGAACAAGCGGGTGTAGGAGTTCTTCTATCAAACATGGGCATTGGTTCAGATTCTTCATCTTTCCTTATAAGTGGTGTTACAACCTTGTTGATGCTTCCAAGCATAGGCGTTGCTATGAAGTTGATGGATGTTGCAGGCAGGAGGTAATAGCACTACTGATGAAACCTAGATTCACCAGTATTGTATCTGTTTGAATTTTTTCTGAAGTTCTTAAAAATTGTAGGCCATGAACCCAGAACTGCACGTTTTTATGTTTTAGAAGATATCTCATTATCTACATCTAGCCTGCGCAATGGTAGGCCTTTTCATTGATTTCTTTCAACAATTTGAATACGAAAGCAAGCGCACCAACACACTCTAATGTAGATTGGAGATGAAAGAATTGGAATGGGAATGTTCTCTCATTTTTACTTGTAGAAGCATAGAAGTTCAACTTGATTTAACTGTGACATTTGACTGAGTATTTTCCTTTTCAGGTTGCTTCTGCTGAGTACATTGCCCTTCTTGTTATTGTCTCTGGTCATTCTAGTCCTAGGCAATGTTATAAACTTGGGAAATACTGCCCATGCTGTTGTCTCCACGATCAGTGTTGTGGTTTATTTCTGCTGCTTTGTCATGGGCTTTGGTCCAGTTCCAAACATCCTCTGTGCAGAGATCTTTCCTACCCGAACCCGTGGCCTTTGCATAGCTATATGTGCTCTTGTATTTTGGATTTGCGACATTATTGTCACCTACAGTCTACCTGTAATGCTCTCCTCCATCGGCCTTGCTGGTGTTTTTGGCATCTATGCTGTTGTCTGTGCCATATCATGGGTTTTCGTCTTCTTAAAGGTTCCTGAAACAAAGGGCATGCCCCTTGAAGTCATTACTGAGTTTTTTGCTGTTGGTGCAAAGCAAGTTGCAGCAAAAGAACAATAGGATGGATACCAAGGGCTTTGAAGGTTCATGTGGTTATCATTTTTTGGAATATAAGGTGCTTAGAATGTGAGCTAAGAGTTATGACATTGTTGGATAGTTCTCCAGGCCAGTACCTGAGAATGTTGGCGACAGTCTGCAGGAGAAAAGAGATGATCACAGGCAAGATTGAGATCCAGATATGACAAATTTCTTTAGCCGTTGCCTCGTTCATTTGCATGTTCTTAGGTATACTCGCTACTTTTTCGAGTTAAATTCAGAATGCCGAGATATCCTACATTGATAGGAGTTAATAGACATTTCACACCCCCTTTATTTGTTCGTTTTGGTTTGCTAAAGTAGTTGGGAAATATTCACAAAAAGCTTGAGGCCAATGATTAGAGCGCACTGTTGCACTTTATCTTATTGTTAAATGCTTTCTGCTTGTGTAATCATCTTACTGTTGATTGCTTTCTGTCTCATCATCAAATGTGTCGTGCCCTTGTTTGGATTGCTAAATTTCTTTTTTTTTAAAAAAAGAAAAATTTAAGATTTCCGTGAACACATTTCTCAATCACATTTTTTACTTCACATACATTAAATTGTTACGGTGCATTTTAACATAAAAATTCTACTAGAAAATAGCAATCCAAACTGTATCGCTTGGCCTAGTACACCTCAACTAAGCCAATTGAATGTGAATCTTTTGATTGGCAATAAGACTCCGCAAACATAAACTTGCTACGCACATCTAAAAGAACAAGGGGTATTTTTATGGGGATTTTATTTATTGATCTAAAAAACTTGAAGTTTGTGAAGTATAGTTAATAGACGGAGCCTATGAGATAAGGTACTCAAATTCGTCTACTACAGCAGCACAACGTGTAGGATGAACAACACAACACTCAGAGCAAAAGCAAACAAATGGACTAGTCAGCATCCAACTGATGGGAGGTTTTCTACCACAGTAATGATCAAGACTCGAGCTTGTCTAGATCATACGATACCATATTCAAACCGAAACTTTCAATATATCTGTATCCTATGGCACGGAAACTTTCAATATACAGCCGGTGTTAATCCATATTTAACCAGTATATTAATGTAGATTAGTGTCATAGTGATTCCGCTTGCACAAAAGAGTAGTTCACAGATAAAACATTATGAAGGTTGAATAAAGAAGAGAAGATTCCCTGATACAGTTGTGATGATGAGCAATGAAGGAATGGAGATGATCTATTCAAAGAAGTTTCTCCTTTGATGTTCTTCCGAATTAGGAAAAGTGCAAGCGTCGATTTAAACAGGACTTTTTTCTCCTCCTCACTTTCTAAGCAGGGGCAACTGAACTAAACTTGTTTTTCTTAAAAGCCTTCGACCAACTTGCTATCTCTCCGGTTCCTTTACTCCAAACAGGTGAGAATTGTAATAGTAAAACTTGTGAAAGAATGGGAGCGTGTGATTGAGAAAAAGCAGGGGACAGTAGTGTTTGAATGGAGGGCTGACGTTGTTTTCAAGCCATCAAAATAGTAGTGAAACTTGGGATTTTCCCAGTCATCAGAGGCTCCATCACAGCCCACACTATTAAGAAAGTTGAAGGAAAGGCAGGAGGAAGAAATGGGCTCAAAAGTGGCTGTCTCAGCTTTTACCACATTAATTTCGGGAAATGAATAGTTAAACCAGCCTCCATAGAATCATGGATTAGCTAATGTTTTGCTGAGATTTATTTGTGTAACAAAAAAGATGATGTAAAATATTGGGACTCAGTTCGAATAAGTGTTCGTGGGCTCTTTCTAGCAATGCAGCATCCCAAAAGTAGGTCTAGAAAAATGAAAAACAAAAATAAAATGGCAATAAACATTGGTTAGTTTTTGCTTATCAAACCTCCGAATTGGTCGAAGGAAGAAAATTAACCGTAAAAGTTTTGAACAATCATACTTGACAATATATGTGAAATTAGATTAAATTTGATTAAAGTCGATGATATTTTAAAATTTATATTTTAAGTTTGAATTTAGCTGGTCAAATAATTCAAACTGCTCGAACTCAAGTTCGAATATAGTCAACACTAGCCGGATTGAGTTTTGATCGAAAAAACTCGTGAACTACTCGATTAAACTCGATTTATTTGTACCCTGCTTGGCAAGCATGAACTTGGTAGGAAAGTATACGGGAAAGGGCAAGATAAAATTTGCATGCGTCGTTGTGGGAACTGGGAAGTCGTACTCCTAAAGAAAGCGCCTTTTGAAGCGCGAGTTATCAAATTTCTTGGTGCAATTACGCAGACGGCGTCGTTGCAACCTCATTAATTCCCTGTTTGGATTAGGGTTTATAGAATATTCCCCTTCTAAAAATTTCAAAGCTTCCATCTTTGCTAATCCCCCTCAAGTCGCATCAGTAGTGCCCAATTGATTCTTGGATCCTGGAATTTGGTCTTATAGGTTCAATCAATCAATCATAGAAGGTAAAATCGAAATCCAAATGGATCAAAATCAACAGCAGCAGCAGAAAGATGAAGTACTTAATCGGGAGTCGCTAGAGAAAAGGCCGGGGATTCTCATGATCGGATCTCCCACCGTCGGAAAACGGACTCTTCTCTCCCGTAAGTTTTAGTATATCTGTACATTTAAATTCGTTGCTTTGTAAATTTAACCCTAAAATCTACAAAAATGAATTAACTTTGTATGCTGTGATTTCATATTCTGTGTTTTAGCAGTTAAATTTTGGTCAAATTTGTTTTTTTTTTTAATCATATCGGGAATTAGAAAATTTTGTGGTTTTCTAAGCTAATTCTTGCATGCATTTTTCTTTGAAAATGTTCTAATTGTAGGATTACTTTCTCTGGATTTTGAAACTGCCTCGGATTCTTCATCATCGTCTGATACTTTTGCATACGGGTGAGTTAATAATACTACTCTATCCTATGTTTATTTGTCTCCGAGGAAAGTCCATTTTCGTGGTTTCCAACAATTTAAATTATGTATGAATTGTTAATTTTGCAATTTGGTTTAACAACCAGCTGGACAATCAACACCAAGTACTATGTAGCTGATGTTTCTCTTTGGATGGCTCATCTTAATGATGAATTTGCTATTCAGAATTTGCCAGGATATGACCAGTTGGCTGCCTTGGTTATGGTCTTCGATATGAATGATGTTAGTCACTATCCTTTTTGCTTGATTTTTACTTTGATGTAATCTCTAAGTCACAGTAGGTTCATTAAGTTACAACGTTAATGTGGCAAATGTGTTGCTCTTGTGTTTTTCTGCAGCTCTCGTCTTTCAGTGCACTAAAAGATTGGGTGGCCCAAAATGATATTCAAAAGTTTGACATACTGCTGTGCATTGGTAATAAAGTAGATCTCCTTCCTGGTCATCCAGCTCATGTTGAGTACAGGAGATGTTTGCTGAAATCTGGTGAATCTTCTGGTGATTTTAGTCTAGAGTTGGATTATGGGATTTCTGAAACTGAAGGTAGTAGCTTATTGGGAGATGATGAACCATCATGGGAGATGAAAAGGTCTTGTATGGACTGGTGTATTGAACACAATATTGAGTACATCGAAGCTTGTGCAACGAATGCAGATTTTGACAAATGTAAGGCTTTTTTATCATTGATTGCAAGTTAATTTCAAAGATTTTGTCCCCACACAAGTTCACTGCCTTGATATTTGCATGACAGATATAGCTAGATTCTAACAAGAAAGGAGTTGGATGGATGTGTTCCAATTTTTTTTTCCTTTGCCCTCGGTATAAAATGCTTGGGTGGGTGTTAGAAACAGTAAGATGTAGTTTCATTTAACAATGCACTTCACCTCTAGGCAGACCTACAAGGGTACATGCTGACTAGTTGATTTCTCTCTCTACTAATCCCATATTATGTCATGTGGGCTTAGTATGATTTGTTTGAAATGAGATTTTATCAACATTTTTTCCTGATTTATTAGGCCTCTAAATATGGTAAACTCGGCAGGAGTAAAGTTAGCTAGTTTAGTGCTCAATAAGGGGAATTTTGCCAGGACCAAATATTGCAGAGTTCATGAAACAACTGTTTTCTCATCCTTTGATCTAATTTGCATTCCTCTCTATTAGATTGTGCTAGATTCTCCTTCTATTAAGTTAATGCAACAGAGTCTCCATCTCCTCAATTTTCTCAAATTGAACTTGAAATGCTGGTCACTGTCTAGCTATCCGGTCGTGGATGTAGTTTCACCTTTCAAATTTTTTGAGCTTTTAGTTTCATGGCAGGTTTATCCGTGGATGGTGATTTGCAGGGTGTGCAACGTCTTTATGGGGCTCTCTCTGCTCATATGTGGCCTGGAATGGTCTTAAAATCTGGTGATAAGATACATGAACCCTCATTACCAGAACAAGAAGGTTCTTACACTAATCCTTGGTTTCTTGATTCCTTCAAAGTCCCCCCACTGACACAAAAGTTAATATTTTTCCCTCTTTCAGTTTTGTTTCATGTTGGAGGTGTGCTTACGAACTCCTTATTTAATTTGTTCATTCTCAGAGTTGTCAGAAGAAGAATCAGACTTTGAACTTGAATATGAAATCTTATCTGCTGGTTCGGCCGATCCATGGGATGACACAGAGGTGGGATGGGTATCTGCAAAAGGTAATGCCACAACTTCAGGGACTAGTGGAGTGATTGAGCAGAACTTTGATTCACAAGATTGCGACCAAAAGAGCCAAAACAGGTCAGTTGAAGGCCAGCCACAACCTTTAACATCAACGCATGGCAAAACTAATGAGGAAGAAGCGATGAAGCTCCATGCAGCTGGCACAGCCTCAGAGCCTGATGAGGGTACTACATATGATTTTGAGGATCTGGATCAGTTGATGTCTGAGATTGGAAACATGCGCAACAGCTTAAGGTTGCTGCCTGATTTCCAGAGGAGGGAGATGGCTGCCAAGCTGGCAATGAAAATGGCTGCGATGTTTGGTGATTCTAGTGAAGATGAAGAAGGATTGAACTGATGGGTTACATTATTTTGGCCTGTTACAAGATTCAGACGACATTCTTCTTCAGCTGGGTAAACATGAATTGGAAGTTTAATCCAAAAATGTCTCTCTTCTCAGAACAAGAGTACAATCATTAATTCTCCTGCTCAAGTATGCTGAAATGGGAAGCTTTTGCTACCCTTTTTTCTGTGTGCTATTCTGCATTGGAAGTGTCGCTCATTGGGTCTGGTGGATTCAGCGAAATGACGTGAAACTCGGAGAGTAAAACTACGTGTATCTGCTCACTGTACAGCTAATGAAGCAGTTGTTAAGGACTGCGACAAAATTTGGATCTACAGGATGTGTCAATAATTGGACCTTACCGACTCTAATATGGCTTAATTATTCGTATGATCCGTTAAGCGAGTGACAGGTTGGGTATGTCTAGAGATAGTTTATGCACATTTTCATGATTCAACCAATATGTACTTTTCTTCTGATCAACTGTCAAAGGCTCAAATTGAAATTGTGATGACTATTTTGCCAATTCCTGTTCTTATTCAGAAGTATGATTTGGCTTATAGAAGCCGCATTTGATGAAGTTAATACCAGACGATTAGTGCTATTATGGATTGGCTGGCACAATGTAAGTGTTCGCTGTTTTAATTGTTGACTCCTCTTGTTGCGATTTCAATTTGTTCCAGTACCAACATCTCTCTGCTTGACGGCCCTCTGCCTAGTGGGACAAAAAAGGAGCAGTTGGGGAGGTAAAGCGCATTGCCGTGATTCTTGACCCTCTTCCTTGGCAAAACTCAAAAAGTGGTTCAAGAAAGTAAGGCCGAAGTTGTTGCTTGTGGAGTTGGGATTTTTTTTTTCTTTCTTTCTCTTTCTTTTTTCAACAGCCTGAATCAGACTTTTGTTGTTTTATAAACCTAATCCCAGAATTAACCTCAAAAGCCGGCAACTCTTGAGGCAATCCCTTTTCTTTCTTTCTCTTTCGTGGGGTTCAAAACTTTGCTCGTCGGGGGTGTTGTTCTATCATTCATCGAGGATTTCAATTCCGGTAGGTAAAATATATCGGGGCAGTGGAATTATGGTTCGGCCTAACCGACATGATTGCATTTTACAACTGGCCATTACCTAGTGCCAAAATAAGCTACGAAAACAACGTTAATTGTTATTATAAGGTGTAAGTTGGCCAGTGGGCGATACAGTTTCAAGTAAGATTTACATGAATCCTTCTTTGTATTTTCTTGATTCATGTGTGTGCAACTTATCCAATCACATTATTGTTACAACAATGGGCCTCATTTTGCAAGTATTTCTGCTTTTTCCCTAGTAAACTTGAGCAATTTTTAGTTTTCATATTCATTTAGAAATTTACTTAAGAGTAGTGGCGTCCCTCTTTCAATACTTTTATTTTATTTATATTTATTTTTGTAATACGCGCTTTTTTTTCTGGTGTAATATTTGAAAGAGTTCGACCAATGGTAACACTAACTTGAAATAATTAATAATAAAAAAATGTCAAAGATACCAGCCGATGATGACTAAAACATCCCTGTCATAATGCCGTGTTTTTTGTGGCATAATTTATTATTGAAATTGCTTGAATAATGACAAACAAAGTAGAAAGTAAAAACCGGTGAAGAAAAACATATTGGTAAATTTCTCATTTTAAAGCATCTAGAAGGACGAACTCATAATTTACTTTCTTGACTCTGTCAAAACCAAAATATCTAGTAATTGCACTTTTCCTGTTGCCGAAACATTTGTTAAAGTATATATATATATGTTTTTTCCCCTTGATAACCCCGGCTTAGTGGAAGATATTTTATACCCATTTTGGATGGATGACCTTGGTTGGATGATTTTCTCCTCATCTGCCAATGGAGTACATAGGATATGCGGGCCGAGACGGACAGATTGAGCCCTTTCCTCTCGTTCTCCTTTCAAGAAATGAAAGACCAAGGCAAATTTCTTTAGTTGATCCATGGTACAATGATGCAGGGGGATGAAATGCCACTAACGCAGCTGCGGGCACTAGTAGTGGAAATCTTGAGATTTACGCTGTCAAAACAAAGGAGAAGATATATCAAATGTACCTCGTACCTAATTATTCTCTCTTTCAAGAAACCGTAGACAAAGGAACCTCTTTTGTGAGGGTGCTCTTTGTTTGGTCATGACTGATAATGATGCATAACTTTGGAAAAGTGCTTGTGCTCTCTGCAAAGGTTCCTACTTTCCTATATTCTCTTGGCAGACTTTTTTAGTCTCATAAGGGCATGGATCTAGTAAGCATATTCAGCAACTCAGGAATTTACTGAATTTTAATTTACAAGATATCTCTACTATACTAGGGCTGCAAACGAACCGAACCGAGTCGAGTTTTGAGTTAATCGAGCCGAGCCTCGACTAAATTTTACCAAGCTCGAACTCGAGCTCGACGAGCAGGCAAATTTCAAGCTCGAGCTCGACTCGAATCAAGTCGAGCCGAGCTCGAGCTCGAAAAAAAATAAAAAATAAATAAAATAATATTTTTTTCTTAATAAATAATAAAATATTAAGGATATATACGTAATTTTACTATGAAAATAAAAAATAAAAAATATATATATATTTATAATATAAGTAATTTTATTATTAAATAAAAATAAAAATAAAAAAATATATATATACCCAAACTCGCGAGCCGGCTCGCGAGCTAACGAGCTTAATATTCTAAGCTCGAGCTCGAGCTCGACTCAAGCTTGACTCGAGCCGCTCGCGAGCGGCTCGATTCGTTTGCAGCCTTACATGATATAAACGGGGAGGGACTTTTGGTTTAAACACATTTTTGTCACTTTATGTCTTTTATAAACTACCCTCACTAACTGCGTAAGGGTGGCAATGGATCCCCCCACCCCATTTCTCCCGCGAGGGAAGAAATCAACTTACCATATATTAATAATCTGTTCATCTACAGGACAATTTTATCATCTATTCTATCGCAAAATATTCAATAACCAAATATTCAAGTACTCAATTTTAGACCATTCAACGAGTTACAAATACTAATAACTAAAGAAAATTAGCAACCTGTCAATACCATGAAAATGACATTAAAACATCCGACTGAAATGTAAAAAGACCAATTCACAATTGTATATTCGCAATTATGTTAATTTTTTTTTTGTATGTGGGGGACGGGGTGGGAGATGGGGCAGGTGTATGTTGCCCCATTCCTCCCCCCATGGGCACCCGCCCCTGTTGCCACCCTTACTAACCACCTAATATAATCAACTGCCAATTATGGTTATGAATTATTTCTAAATAACTATCTATTTATACACCTTATTTTTGCGAATATTTTTAATACCTAATGACAAAAATATGAAACCAATTCTTCTGAAAATGATACAAATTCACTCTAAATTTTAACAATATATTTTCTTATTAGTTGCACACACATTGGTGTGTGCCTTGAACACTAGTTGTTGATAAAAAAGAGTAAGTAAAAAAAAAAATAGGCAGTGAAAAATATGCAATTATGGTCTACGGATCCTGCGTGAAGACCAAGGAAAACCCAAAAAGAAGTTATGCAAAAATAATTGACTTATCGTATATCTTGACATGATAATCGTCACATAAATGTCCTCATCCATGATTAAGACAATTAGCTCGCGCTCTGTCACAAATCCAAGAATTTGTGATTTCTAATGTACCAAAATTGGTTCTGAATGTGGGGGAGCTTACGATATGATCCCTTCAATCATCATCAATTTCATAAGGAAAATTATTGTGTGAAAGCGGTGCTAAAAATATATATGCCTTTGGTTTTTATCAAGAATAGAACTATTAGCAGCAAGACGACTGTTGTTCTGATGGAATATTGGACAGAACATTAAATTCTTTCTGGGTTGACAGTGACCAAACAGACATTAACACAATTTATCTTTCTCGAATGATTTTGTATTATTTCTTGGTAATTTTGTGGAATCATTACTCAAAAAACTCTCTTTAAAGTTGCTTTTGTTTATAAATGGTAATAGGCACAGGCAAATTGCAGTGCCCCCAATCCGTTTACCTACTTGGATATAAATACTGCATGTTCTCGTCCCTCAGTCATAACTCATAAGTAATAACCTATTATTACCTTTTTTTTTTTTGAAAAAAAAAAAAAGATAACCTATTACCATTTGAGTTTCTTAACCCAATTTTTTTCCCCTCATCCTAACTTGAAAACGGCCTTAAAACAAGAGTTAGCCTTCTCCGCCAGTAAATGATCAAGCAAGCGCACAGGGTGAAATCTTAATAGTTTTTTTTTTTTTTTTTAGTTTTTTTATGATGTGATAACAAGAAAGAAAGTTTTTGGATTCTTTAGTCATACTTCTCTCCACCAACAATTGAAAATTGCCTAGATTTTGTTTTAATGCCAAATATAACTGTATTATATCAAACCTGTGCAGCGTACTAATTTGGGCCCTGTTTGGTAAGTAAGCTTTTTGGGTATTTATCTAAAATTTTACTATAACTTACTGTAGACGTCGTAGAAAAAAAAAATTTTGAAGTGCGTAAATTTTTTAATATTATGAAATGTACAGTTTAAAAACTTTGAGAAGTTTTTTGAAGTTACTATAGTTAAAGTTGTTAAAAAACTTGTAACAAATAAACTTGCCAAAAGCCGAACAGTAGCTAGGTTTGAAATGCTAATTTTTCTTCTTTATTCATTTCCAGAAAGTTCCGTCGATTTCTGGTCTGAGTTGTCCAATTATCGGTACCGAAAATTACATCGTACGTTTCTTGACTGTACGCATTATACAGTGACAAAAAATCTCAAGAGTTTGGCAGTTTCTCTAGGGAGTGACTAAAGCCTGGTTTGGATTGCCGTTTTCGGTCGAAAAATTACGTCGTTTTTCGTGATCACATTTCTCTATTATTTTTTTCTTTCACGTACATCAAATCGTTACAGTAATTTTTCAACAAAAAAAAAATGATGAAAAATACAATCTAAATACAATATAATTTACTAATAAAAGCAAATCTTTCAACTGAGAATCGGAATGCAACGAGGCTTATCCCTTATCCATTCTGGTGTAGAGCTTTGCAGGCAGCCTTTAGGGAGGACCTGAAACGGCTTTTCCCCTTCAATCAATCCTCACGCCCAGACTTGGCTAGTGTCGGGTGAGGATGACGATGCTCATCCTTTTCTGTCTTAAAATTAATTGAAAGATTCATTTCACAAATTTTCCTCGTATGATCCAAGCCGAAAGCACCATTCCAAAAGAACTACATGCGTCAGTGTAATAGCCACTAGAAAGAACTGCACCACCAATTCGAACGCTCGCAATACTACACCTGTAATGCTACTATCTTTTTTTTGTCAAAATGGAGTTACTTTATTAATAAGCACTAATCCAATCGATCCGCCAAATGCGGTTACATGATGCACTTTTGTCTTTTCCTTTTTATTTATTTTTTTTCTAATTTTAGAGCATTTTGATAGTATTCGGGTATATTGTGGTAGGATTGCTGATAATATTAGGGGGACAAATTGTAGCTTAGATCACTCCGCCAATCTTTGCTCTGGATAAGTGGATATATATATATATATATATATATATATATATATATATATATATATATTATATAATTACATGTTTAAATACAGTAAAAGACACTTAGATCGATGGCCACAAAGAGAAGTTAAGGCGGCTAAACTAGTAAGCTAACAACGAACGATACGAGGAGTAATGTGACAATACCCTAAAAAAAAAAAAAAAAAGAAAGAAAAATTGGAAGAAAATTAATAACTTCCACAAATTGATTAGGTAGAGAGAATGACATGGGAGGGAGACACAGGGCTTCAGCCAATGGGTCCATTTTCCTCTTCAGCCATGCAACACGTGGTACCGGTTCGCCTGCGCTTCGCACTTTCTAGCCCTTCCCTTTGTTTGCGTCCAGAAAAGGTCACGTGCAGATCGCCCTTTCCGTCACGGGCTCCAAACTTTTTCCACTGTACTTTCTAATCCGAATCCCTGTACATTTGTATGCATCCGAACCAGGCAAGATAAGCAGTTTTCACCGTTACAGCTTTCCACTTTTCTTTTTCTTCTTTCATTTTTGTTTTACCTATATTTACCCTTTTAGGGTAAAAAATAGCTCGAGCTCGGAACTGCTGCAGCTGCTGCTCGACGGTCTGATCTGGTTTGCTTGACTTGAGTCTCCGCTGGCGTCGCAACCTGAGCTGCGCCGGAAACGTTCATCGCCGGGAACTCGCCACACTTCTGGCAACGAGCAACGACGAGGATCTGCCGGCACGACGGGCACGACGAATGCGAACCTAGCCACGTGTCAATGCACTGAACGTGGAATCCATGGCCGCACTGTGGCAGCACTCGGATCTCGTCGCCGTCGGCGTACTCCGCCAAGCAGATAGCACAATCACCCGTGACAGCGCCAATACCATCTCCGGCGCCGGTGGCGGAACTGGAGGAGTCGTAAGTGTATTTCGGCAGCGACTGGACTATCTTCTTCTTCAGTCCTTTGTTAGGGGAACGTTGCCCGGGAACGCGGCCATTACCGGGGGTTCCACGGCGGAGCCAGGCGCAGCGAGCTACGGCGATGAGGCCAACCACGCAGATTAGAGCGCAGAGTAAAGCTGCGAGGATTACGACGAAGTCGGACTCGACGGCGACTGACTGAGGTGGCTCGGCCGCTGGTGACGAGTGTTTAGCTGGAGGGGACGACGTCGTTGCTGTCGAATTGGCAGTTGTGACGGTGGATAACAGAATTCTGAGTGAACGAGTCATCGCTCATTGAATAATTTTTTACCTTTTTCTTTTGCCTTCTTTTCTTTTTGGGCTAAATATTCGGAGAAGTTGTGAAGGGGAAAAATAGAAGGGAAAATTGAAGATGGATAGTTGGATCGGTCAGGCCAGGTGCTTTTAAGGATGGACCGATGGAGTATTTATTTATGCACGGACTATGTTCATGTTGTGTTATCTAAAGTGGTGCTGGTGGACTGGGAGTGGGCGGTGGGTAATACGGGAGATTTGTAAGACGGAGTTTTGAGAAGAAAAAGCAGAAAAATGGTCGGCACTGGGTACGACTCCCTGTTGACTCGGGCGGACGCTCACGTACCATACCCAACCGGATTTTAAGGATAAACTCTCAAAACCCAAAAAGAAAAGAAAGATGAACCTTGGCTGCGTTTTACTTTTCTATTTGTTATACCAAGTAGGGCTGCAAACGAGTTGAGTTTTGAGTTAATTGAGCCGAGGTTCGATTAAATTTTATCAAGTTCGAGCTCGAGTCCGAGCTCGACGAGCCGGCAAATTTCTAACTTGAGCTCGACCCGAATCAAGTCGAGCTCGAAAAAAAAATAAAAAATAAAAATTTTATTTTTAAAAAAATAAATAAAATAATATTTGTTTCTTAATAAATAATAAAATATTAAGAATATATACGTAATTTTACTATGAAAATAAAAAATAAAAAAAATATATAATATACGTAATTTTATTATTAAATAAAAATAAAAAATATATATATATATATATATATATATATGTATACCTAAACTCGCGAGCCGTCTTGCGAGCTAACGAGCTTAATATTCTGAGTTCGAGTTTGACTTGAACTGGCTCGAATTCGACTCGAGCTTGACTTGAGCTGCTGGCGAGCGACTCGATTCGTTTGCAGCCCTAACCCCAAGGAAAAAAAATTCTTTACCTTTTTTTTTTGGGATTCTAATAGTATCAGAAACGCTGTAAGTTTGATAGTTGGAAATATCCCTCATTCATTTTCACTCGTGTCAGTTGGGATGTTAAATACTCGCGAAAGAAAGTATTTACAAATCAGGGATGAAAATATCCACAACTGATAGGAAACTGATAGATTTAGAAATTTTAATAATTTAAAGAGCAATCTTATTCTTATAAAGTCAGCTTCTACCTATAGCGCTCTTTTTCTTTTTTTTTTTCTTTCTTTTCTATTCAAGGTAGATAGAAGAAGAAAATAAGAACAAAACTTGAATACGAATACAACGGCGGGCGCATCCACTTTGTTTTTTTCCAATTAATCCCGTGCTGGCATCCTTTGATTTGACAATCCTTGCTGTTTTGTAATATTATGCAACAACCTTATTATCACAGAAATTGACTAATGATTTAGGCCATCAAAGATGAACCAATGATTAAGTCGGTCTTTGGTTGCAGGTGGGGGATCAAATCTCATCTATAATGAAAAAAATTCAAAAGTGATGTTAAAATATTTCTTTGATCTAGTCAGATTTGTATACCTGTTAACCCTTAGTACAAGTCTCTTTAGACTCCTCTGTCATGTACATTAGAAAAGAATAGATTTTACAATTGTCATCGTTGTTGTCGGAGGAAAAAAAAAAAAGGACTAATGATTTATGTAGTATATATTATAGGCTGTGTAGCTGTGAAAAATGGTGCGTCTCTTAACTTAAAGAAGAAATTATAGGAGGACATTGGACCAAAATGGTAAAATTGCTTAAATGGACAACTTGGTGTCGTCGCTTACTTCTCTGAGCTTTTAACCCATCAGCCCCACCACAACATGTGCGCCTCTGTTACAACACAAGTGGAAGTGTGGAACCCTCCACCACGCCACCACATCTTCTTCTTTCAATCTTTCGCACCTCCCGTCTCTATCCCGTCCAGATATTTCTTTCTCCCTCCCTCCCTTCCTTGATGCACCAACTATCAAATGCCATTTCCTCCATTCCAAAATGTTTCTTTTTTGACAACTTCCAACGTGCGTGAAAATTTCGATTAACAATAATGACTAGCTTTGAGATATTTCTCTTCTTTTTTGTTCATTATGCCTTTTGCACTGCTGCATGGGCGGCGAACGAATCTGTTTGTTTGTTTGTTTTCTATCGTAGCGAGACTCCCCGAGTGTGTATTAATCCAAGCATTTCTTGTGAAATTAATGTATAACTACTCAATTCTCTTTCATTTCATGGTGACAGCCATGAATGGAATTTCCCTAACTTTGAACCTATTACAGGCCTCCAAAGTCTGTTGTTTGGACATTTTCGTACTGAAACCGTTGTATTGAGCGTTTAACAATCCTCCCCGGCCCCAACATCTGCCATATTGTCGATTTCAGTTGGGTGGAATTGCGAGTCAGATTTTCCAATTCAGGGTACCGCTGCAGTAATGGATGATTGGAAGACTCGAGGATTTCCAAAGGAATCATTAATGGACGTGGACTGAAAAAGACGTGATTTTTAAGATAAGGCTTCAAGAACATGCAGTCAGTCATGAACCTGATGAAGGCATCTTCCAAATCATCTTTATGCTAATCGCGACTTTGATGAATACATTTTCATTCATGCCGGAACATCTTCGATGCAATCCCCACGCAAGGAAAATTCTATACGAGTTGAAACACGACTTAAACGATCAGAAATAAGCTAAAACATAGGATTACAATCTCGTTAAATCAAACTTTAAACGAACTTGACAGGATGGTTAGATGCTGTAGCCCACCATTTGACACCCAAGTTTAGTAGTACAATGGAATAATTTCAAAACCTTCTGGTGACTTTAGAATGCCCTCTAATATAAATATAATTACATTTGCATCCTTTATTTTCCATATTATGAACACAATTTGTTGATGCAAGCCCAAAAACTTAGGGTGCATCCTGATAAAATTGAAGTCTCTAGGCAGGGAGCGTTTGATAAAATTGAAATCTGAATCCAATAAATTATTGAATTATTAAGTATTAAATCTAATACATTTAAATGCATATCACATTTAATGATAAAGTGAATAGTTTATTGCTTAATTTTGGAAACAAGTTTTGTCTAGCCAATTCAATGTCACTTAATTAATTTAGATGTTCAATTTTTTATTATCAAACTGTTTGAATATGTTAAGATTCAAATTTATTAAATTTAAGTCTTGAATTGAGTTATTAAATGGGCCTTAATGAACATCCCAAGTACCCCTTAAGAGCCCCCGCGTGAATGGTTCAGCGGCAGCGCCTCTCACCAGTGAACCTTGAGGTCACAAGTTCGAGTCTCCACTCCGCTGGATTCCTCAGCGCACTTAACGTGTTCGGGCCGGGTTGGGGCGCCGGACCCGAACCGCAGGGGATTAGTCGGGCCCCGTAAGAATATACCCGGACACCCATGTGTCGACAAAAAAAAAAAAATACCCCTTAAGAAACTTGTTTCGACTGGGTCCGATACAGGCCAGGTTGGGTTGTATTTTGACAGGGTAAGAACCCAAGTCAGCAAAATGTGAAACACAGTCTAGTTGCGGTTGGGCGGGCCAAACTAGAAATCTAGTTGGGTTTCGGTTGACACAGGTTCATTTTTTTTCGTCTCAAAATGTATGATTCTATCAAGGTCCAAAAGACAAAAGTCAGCACTCCAACGGTCCAAAGTAATTCGGCTCTAAAGCAACAGGCGTAGATTGACCATCAAGGCTTGAATATTTCATAGCAATGAAACATTTCTTCTTATACCCTTTGGGTAACACCATTCATCATTTTGATGATTGATGCCAATTTTGTAGGACTAGTACTAACAAAATGTTTAATTATACTACTATTAGAACAGTGGCTTAATAAAGGCCTCATGGGATGCAAATTGTCATGCCATAGTGTATATGTGTGTGTATTTGTATATACAGACATATATACATATATTAGTGTTAAGGGCACACCCAATATATTTACCATTTAAAAATAATTAAAATAACTTAATTTTATATAAATTTATTTTCTACACAAATAAAATATATATAAAATTTTCCTTAAAGAAACTTAGTTTATAGTTTATATTAATTTGTTTGTCATTAGGGTTCACTGAAGAAAGCCAACTTTTTTGTCTCATTCATGAAATAAAGATGAGGGGACGATCATTCAGTATCCGGTTTTTGTCTTTCACTCTTCTGTAGTATTAAGGAATGTGCAATTGTTCATATGAAAGGACCAAACAACTGTGGTGCCACTGCCAATTGTTTAGCATAAAGTACACAAAGACCAATTGCACGAAGCAATTTACTAATTGTGTATCATCTTATTGAACCATGTGTGTGAAATTCGAATTAGAACTCTAACACCATCCACAAAGATTAACTTAATTGTCATTACCAAAATATGCCATATGAATAGGGGGAGTATAGCAACTGGTGATCATGGTCCTGGTATAGACAGTATGTGGACAATCTCAACAAACGATTCATGTGAGATTTAATTTCATAATGTTCACTTCAAATGATTAGATTTCAGATTTGATGAGGGAAATGAGTTTATGTAATGAAGTTTACATTGATGAGGGAAGTGAAAAAGAAACCGAAAAAAACCTGTCCACCATTTGGGATTCTCCAGGCTTAGGCTAAAGTCTTAAACTTCAGGAGTACCATTTATACTATAATCCCCACTGCATAATTCAAAGCTAAGGAAGAGGTGTTTGACAAATTTAGAGGCTTGGCTGGATCATTTATCTGCCTATGACTTGGAAAAGGAAAAATCCCAGTTGTAAGTTTCTGGTTCTTTTCCTACAATTTCTTTCTTTGGTGTGTTATGATTCCTTGCATTCTGATCATCGCTGGAGTTCAATGCAGGTCCTTCAGTCTCTGAATAGTCAGCATCTGAATGATAAGGTCTAGGAGTTGGGTTGTTGATACTGTTTTCAATATCAGAGTTCGTTTTGTATTTATGAAGCAGATGTATGGGAGATGAACCTCTGGACGGAGTAGTATTCCCACTCATAAGATCTGGCGACATATCTCCTCCTGCTTTTCTCAACTTCCTTCTTTCTTTTGCGGCCTTCTGCCATTTCATTAGTGCCTTGGCAGTCTGCTCTTCAAAGATTGCCTTCTTCATATGGGATCCCATCTGTGAATTGAGCACAAGTACAAAAGCATTTAAGCTTTCAAATATGTTTTAGTAATAAGTTTCAGAAATGTTGATCAAAGGCATGATTTCGAACTGAAGCGCAGTGATTATGGATATGATATCGAAAATTGACAACAGGGTTTGGAGTTATAGCTGAGGGGAACTTACTTGAGTTACCAAGGCATAGAGAGGAAAGGTGATATAGCTACCTAAGACTTGGACTGCCACACCAAGAAAGACTTTGGCTAGTATTACTGGCAAATTTTCGTGGAAGCATGAAGTTAGCCCGAATTGATACTGCATTCAAGATCAGATTGTTAATTATTTGAAAGAAGAGCTAATGAATATGAATATGTTACAATCGAATGGTAACCACAAGAGTAGTATTGATTTACCCATGTCCACAGAAAGTAAGCCATTTGGAATGCATTCTGCAACATTTGACAAAGCGAGGTTTTTGTTACTGAACTTTTCATCACCCTCTACGATATTTTCACAGATTATTGCTAGGTCGTAAGTAGTACCTCGAATGAGGTAAAATGAATCAATCCAAGAATGAAGTGAGGTCGATTGAACCAGAAATACTTGTTACTAGGCTCCACAATTGGAACTCCTGTTACCACTGTTGTTCTATCTTGAATGTGTAGAGCCATGTCCATGATTATTATTTGAAGCTTTGCGCCGATGATGACGAGCATCTGTCCCGAGTATAGCATATGATACATCAAATCCTTGTTACTTTTGTTCTTGCAATTTTTGTTCGAAGAATCTATACGACTAATTAAAACTAAGAAATACTTGAGATCGTAGATGGATGCTTACAATTGGCGGCACCAGTGATATGGCAAAGAGAGAGTACCATCCTGCATGGTAAATTTGGAATTGGTCAACAGATTGATGGTTTATTAACAATACAAGGAAATCATAATCAAGATCCAGAATACGATATACGCTTACTGTAGACATTTAATGCTAGGAAAAGGATCGCAAATGTCCAGAGAGGTATGCTGTCAAGAATTGATTATTTGCTAGTCAGTCCATAATAAACACCCCAAAACTCCAGACAGACAAAACAAAAACTTGTGCGCCTTGGAGCAGGCTTGAAACAAACATTGAGTTATGTATCTTCATGAAAACATGGACATGTACACATACCTAATACCAACTACTACCTTGAAATCATCTTCCATCGATCTTTTAATGTACTTGTGGAAGTCAAATTTACTGTTTGCAGCAAAATGTGCCTACAATCCAATGAAGGGGATTAGAGATTGTTGGCTTTGAGTGTCGAGTTCTTTCTTCCTAAGTAGTGCGCCTTGTTGTTAGTTTTGTATCACCAACAACCAAAATCTCCCCACTTACGGATAAGAACTCAATCACTTGCCTAATCATCAGAATCAGAAGGGTGGTGATTAAGTGAAACTATGCACGTACATTTATAAAACCATGTCTCAAGGTCAAGTAGTCTGTCTTTGTCACGGAACAAAAGAATTGTCTGAAAAATGCTGCCTGCAATGTAAAAATTTCCTCCAACAGTTAAAATAGACAAGAATGTGGTGAGAAAGTGTTAATCATCATTTAGCTAAGTATACAGAATATGGTCAGAGAACGAAGGAATACTTTTCGATTCTCTTATTGAGATTTTAGCTTTTCCCCGGAGGGATTTGTTGAAGCAAAAGTGACATATTAGAACTTACAATCCATCGAATACCAGGCTTTGTGGAGAATCCACTATACTGGCGAATGAAAGATGTTTGATGCACGAATCTGAATCTGGAAGGATCTGAAACAAGAACATTACGGTCAGTAATTTTTCATACCGAAAAACAGGAGTCTAGAAGCGAGTGTAATGTACCATTTGTCAACTGATAGTTCAAGGAAGCTGTTTCTTGTTCCCACGATTTCCATTTCTTCACCTGTATAGCCAATGCAGTTCTGTCAATCGATAGTCCTCCTTCCAAAGTCAAGCAAAAACCACTAATTATCAGAATCTGAGATTTTAGGACTTACTTTTGCTCGTGCTAGAACAATTGTGAGGACACTATAGAGAACATGAAAAACCGCGAGCACAAATATGAAGATGTGTAATTGATGAATCCCTGATTGAGATATCAACGGAACTTTCTTCTGGCATCCCCAAGATAACATGGTTCATTAAGTAAATTCTGACTGCTAAACATTTTGTCGATAAAGTATCTTAGCCGACTTACATATTTAGAACAATGATCGGCATCATCTCCGCCTGCTGCAGCAAGAAATCGGCGTGCCAGTGCATCTCCAGCATACCAAAGTAGCTTTCTCCGATGGCTGTCATTTTGATCCTTTCCAGTGTCAGCAGCCTCCTCGTCCAATACTTTCTTACATGGAAGCATGGTGTCTCCAGCTCCTTTAGAAATGCATATTTTGCTGATTGGTTTCTGGCCAACAGTGATCAGGAGGGATATGAATCCCAGGAGCATCAACTCTATAAATTTGTACCCCATATGCAAACAAGATTAATAAACAAAAAAAATCAATTAGCGCAAAGAAAAAACTCCGTTATCAAATCTTCCGATTAAGACAAAACAAAGGTGATCAAGGATAAAGCTACCGGCTTTAATTTTCTCCAGTGCCTCGAGCAGCGCCTTTTTCTGGCTTTTCTGAAACCACTGAAAGTTGTACATAAATAAAATCAATCAAAGCTGTTAACTGAACTCCAAGACACAATGTTGCAGTAGTAGAGGGACATGTGCCTGGACTAATCAAAGGTGATTAATTATTACCTTTGCAAGAGAATGAATCCCGTGCTCAATAAGAACCGAAATGATGACAAAAACAGCACAAACAGCAGCAACTGCCCAAGTGGGAGTCTCCTTCAATGACCTGTCACCAGGGCCACCAGCCATTGCTACAACAGACCAGCTCTGCTTGAACCAATTTGTCTGGCAGGAGAATTCTTGCTGTGTTAACACTGAGCAAGAAATTAATGGTCAAGTCCAATTTTATCGCCATATCAAGAGACGTCAAATTGACTTAATCATGCATTATCCAGCTGCCGGCCGATTATACCAACAACAGTTTAAAAAAGTGTGGAGAGCCAAAACAAAACAAGCCCGGTAGATTATATGATATGTGGTCGGACGTCCTCAATTAATCTGCTAAGACGTGACAACTCACTAGAGAGTAAATGCTAGCTAGGAGAACCGAACATCTCTCACTGGGGGTGCAATCAGTAGTGATGGAAAATTACTAATAATTATTCGAAATGAAGGAAATCTTTAATTTAAAACAAACCTTTAATTTTATTCTAGTGTAAGTATAATTCTGATTTGGTCCTTGCCCGTCAAATTTCTAAAACTTGAATTCCAAACGACAGACTGCAGCAGGATTTGTGATGTTTAACAGGACAGGATTGACCAAATCAATGACTTAATTATGTGTCCGAGCAAGTTTAACAGTAATTAAATTCAGTTAGTGCACGGTCTTTGCTTCATGAACGCGTTATTTTCGTCTTCTTATACTACCTAATTTGATTACTTGGTCCTTATTGACGTTGCTTGTTGCTTCTCGTTCTGTCCCGGCCATGATTTATATTAACCAACAATAGTAGGAATCAAACAAACGATCGAGTTTATTCTTTTGTTTTCAGTCTATGATATAAAATCCAACTGCACAGAACTTCAGTCAATGACTTGTAGTCATTTGTTGCTAATTTATGCTGCCGATTGAAGAATCAAAATACCAAACAAAAGCGTACTTCTACTGCCCTATATCAGCCACATCTGTTCAAAGTTCTTATATATATATACTAACATTCCTTAGCAAAAATAAAATGACACTAAATTTGTAATCTATCTTGAGTGCATTGTTTTGGTGCAATCATCTATTTAATCCCATCTACATCAACTCTATTAATTATAGCTTAGTTGCCCTAATTAGATAGTCATCTAAAGGGGCAATTGTAGCAAATGATAATTGAGATATAGCTATATGGAACAAATGCAAAACTGAAGGAGGAAAGTTTACTTTAATCATGAAGCCTAAGCCTAAACCTAGGGCTGTCAATAGGGTCGGACCAATTCGAGTTCGACTCATATATTAGGCCCAAACTAAATGTGAGCTGAACTTGGGTCATGTTAAAATAGGTTCAATTTAGACCCAACGCCTATATGAGTATAATTATATATTATAATATCTATAATTAAAAATTAATTTATATATGAATTTATAGTAATTCATAATTATAAAAATATATATGTTATATATAATTATGTTGGAGGATGGACTTGATGGTTTGGAGAAAAGGAATGCAAGTGAAAGGTTCCGAATTCAAATCCTTCGACTAACACTATAAAAAAAAATTCCCAAATGATGAGATTCGGTCGATCTCGATTTGAGTCCAAAACTCATATAATAATATAAGTTAAACTTGAACTTTATAATTTAAATTCGAAGTCCAAAGTTTAAAATTCAAAAATCATATGATTATTGAGTCGAATTTGATCGTGTCAAAACCCAACTCAGAAAGCCCAATTGGCACTCCCGCCCAAACCCAGTGATTTTACACTTTAATTCGTGTATTGGCTGGAAATTTTATTTGGGGCTCATCTTACACAGAAAGTCCGAAAAAATCCATATACAAGATGGCATCTTACATGTACACAGACTACCGTTCCTGACCCAAAATCAGCCCATATAAAATTTTTACTTTCGTCCACTGGTCTCTTAATTCGATATGCTGCCACGTGGTACTTAGATACTCCAATTTCATCGACAAGAAATAATCTTAACAATTAAAGAAAAAAGATAAAATATTAGTTCGATAACTGCTGAAGTATTAGTACTGGAATATCTCCGACCAAAGTAGACCACCCTTTCCAGTTTTCACTCACTCATCAGCTGAAAATAGCTCCGATTTTCCCTACCTAAAAATTCTGAAAAATGAATTCCCTCGCAAACTCGATAGTTTCTGTCAAACACCCTCGGACCCATTTCTTAACTGGTAAAAACTCTCTCCAATTTATCGGTTTTCATTCAAGATTTTTATGGCGTCCATCTTTTTTTGAATTATGTAATGTTAGTCTTAGCTTGTTTAAATCTTGCATGTTGATTCACGTCTATAAGCTTCTGAAGATAGATTCTTTCTAGCTTAATATATGTGTGTATGATAATGTTTTTATGTTCCTGTCGGAATTTATTTTAGTTCCACTCTGAATATTGAGTTTTTGAGCCTAACTTCTGATTTAACTTTGGGATTTGTGTTTTGCTGTAGAAAGGGTCATTCCTAGGTAACTACATATTTAGAGGTATATCTCCTGAATTTTGTGAATATAGTTATCCAATTTCTTGTAGTCCCGCATCAGAAAAGGAGCTTGAATTACTTAATATATGATACAGCAGTTTGAACTTTGGAAAGGCAGCGGTAGTGGGAACCGACTGTAAAATTCTTTGTTGTAGGTCTGTGCTGGTTCAAATCCAGCTAGGCCGAGTAATTAGAGGCTATAACCCTCTTGTCCCTCATCAAAACTCAATATCCTGTAGATCGGGGATCATACTTAAACTAGCTCTTACATTGTTTTTCAATTTATACATTATTTACCTTACTCGTCTATTGACGATTGTAACTCAAGAAGGTATTTAGGAAATAAGATGATGTCTGTGATGTTTACAGTGATGTGGATTTAAGTATTCAAGAAAAACAAAATGTTGTTGTTTATTCAGAAAGATGATCAAGGATAATGTTAATTCTGAAGGTGGATTAGGAACACAATCAAAACATGCTGTAGATGAAATGTGAACACGAGTGCTAACAACTTTCAGGGCTTAGAGCTTTCCAGGTTATTATCATGGAGATATCATGCTTTAGTGTACATACATTTGCTCTCTATTTAGTCTCGATGTCATTCGAATGCTGAGCTGTTTGAAGGAAACCAACTTATTATTTTGGCAGAAGAGGTCTACATTACTTGTACAACAAGCTATGACTACAAAATTTTATAACTCTTCCCATTGTACAAGGAGTTAACTTGGCCCTATGAATTTTATTATTTTTAGCATGTTACTTTAGCAAGCTTCTGACTCAATAACAAGGCTTACAGCATAAAGTTGCCTACAGATAGTCAATTACATAAAAAAAATTAACTGATGTTGGCGTACTGGAAATCAATAGTCTTTTAAATAGCTGGAGGTAATTTAGTTTTGCTTGAAAACTATGTCTAATTGTGTCTATGGCGCTAGGGACTTCTTTGCAAACGGACCATTTTCTGAGTTCCAATAATGTGCTCTGCATCCCTGCTTCACAAAGCAATCTGAAACCATTGAAATGCGGGAGGTCACTGACAGTGCAAGCTAGGTATTGATGTCCATTGTCTTTTTTGGTAGTCCATGTTCTGCCTTGTACTGCTTGTGTTTGTTCCAAATATCTCTGGGATTCTGCTATTTGGGAGAAAATCTGGGGTACTAATGCTCATGGTGGGGAGTAGAGTAACCTGATGTGGCTTATTCGGCTTTTACATTCAATAGAGAAATGCAACTTGGGGTATCAAAATTTTCCTTCCTGTCTACATAAAGATTGACCTTGAATTCTTTATTTGCTGAAGGTGTTATAGATGAAAATTTCTGATGCACATACTGGTATGTGGTACTCTGATAACTGATGAAACAAAGTTAATTCTAAGGTGGCTTTTTGATATATGATTTGATGATATTGGAATTAAGTGAAATATGTGGATCCTATTCTGCTGAGGAGTAAAAATGTAAAAGGAACTAAATATGCATCTAGGGAGAGATGTAATTTACTGTGATCTGCAGAGTAAGCCTATAAAAGTAAGTCTATCGTACACATCAGTGCCTAGTACGTATCAGTACCTCGTCTGATGTGCAAAGACTTGAAAAAGAGAAGTTGTTAGGGTAGATTGCACAGATAGAGAGATGAGTCAAGAATACAAAGCGAGTTTATAAGTATGATATGTTAGCATCCATGATCTAACTATATGGAAATGGATTTTTTTCCTTTATGATTTTTCTTTGCCTGACCAAATTTTATTCCCTCTGTAAAATACCCATTCTTACTATGCAGTGGAGATGGTGGAAGGCCAGGTAGTGCCAGTATCTTTGTCGGTGGTTTTGTTTTGGGAGGAATAGTTGTTGGGGCATTAGGATGCATTTATGCACCTCAGGTAATGATGGAAGACAACTTACTTACATGTCATATTAAGGTTGGCTCAGAATTTAGAGCACTGATAGTTCTTTTGAAGTCTTTTGTCTTCTATACTGGATTGCTCTGAGATCTTAAGAAAATGCAACATAACCCTTAGCCCATCCAAAATCTTCTAAGTTCAGAAGTTCCAAAGAGTAGGAGTTTTGGTAAATTTCCATGAAGATCCCTAGTTAACAACCAACTCCACCCCTCTCCCCCCTTCCTTACCCCCTGCCCTCAAAAAAATAAAATTGCAGTATGGGAAGAAAAGAAAATACCAAGAAGATTCTTCATCTGTTTCTGGAGGCAAGGGAACCAGTATATCAGTGTTTGGCAGAATAAAATCAATTATTTCGTAGCTGTTTAGACGTTAAAGCTGTAAGCATACTGTTCAGACGTCCTATTAGCAAGAGTAATCTGTCTGCTATTATTTATAGGTTGTCATTTGCAGCACCATGTTCGTTTTGATAACATTTAACGTTGTAGTCATCTTCTAGATAAGCAAGGCACTTGCAGGAGCTGACAGGAAAGATCTAATGAGAAAGCTTCCAAAGTTCATATATGATGAGGAGAAAGCTCTGGAGGTAGGGATTTGTTCTTTGATGTAATTCATAACTAACTTTTCTGGTGACTCACAGGATCTTGGCTGCCATTTTGTATGTGATGAGGGTTGTGGTTATGCAGGGGTGAATTGGGTTATATACTGAAAGCTATCCATCGAATCCTGCCATATGATATGCCCTCTTGATGCATCCTTTCTCTCCATTCTCTATCTCCCCTAAATCGAGATATGAGTGTCATAAAGCTGCCATCTGCTATGTGAAATTGAGTAGCTCTATTAGGTCGTCTAACTTTTGCATCTGCAGCAGTCTCTGCTTTTGCACATTTGCTTGTTTATGCTGTCAAAATTGTGGAAGTTAAACATGGTTTTAGAAGCTTATATCTCATTCTATATATTTTGGCTTACTATAACTTGTTGGATTGAATTATTTGGTATGACCAACCTTTAACATCATTCTAGTGACTGGTTTTTAACAATTTTGTGAGGGAAAAGAGACTGGTTTTTAGCAACCTTTACCATCATTACCGACCTTCATTGCATCTGGGAGAACATTCATTCATCAATAGTTAAACTCATTTGGACCTGTTGGTCATTATTTTTGTTCTATGAATTGTGGTTTTAGAACTGAAATTGACCGTCCAATGTTTTCAGGAATAGAAAAAGGATCATAAAAAAGAAAAGAAAAGGAAAAAAACATTGCTTTGTTCAACATGAGTATCCGTACTCTTGGTTGATTCCTTTTTGTTTTAATTACTTGTGTTATGATCTCTGATATTTTCACTGTTTTTGCCTTGATGAGGACAGAAAACACGCAAAGTACTGACGGAGAAAATTGCACAATTGAACTCTGCAATAGATGAAGTTTCTTCTCAACTCCGTGCTGATGATGCCCCGAATGGAGCTGCAGTAACCCCAGACGAACTCGAAGCTTCCATATGATGATACTATGCATTTGACATATGCTACTCGCTAGCATCACTTTGCATTATCTATAGCTTTCTGTTACTCGCATTTGTGTTCTAACTATCGAATTGGATATTGTTGGATGTTGCTGTGGCCAACAAGATGTTTCATGTCAAAGAAAGATATTCGAAGACATTACAAAGAATCTAAATGGATGTGGATTGTACTTGATAATTTGCTTCGTCTAAAATGATGACCATTCATTAGCACACAGGAACATTTCTTGCTATTCTATAGTCTAGACTGTTCATGATTTTGCAAAAATGATATTGTTCATGACAATTTGTTGGTTTGTTTTACAATGATGTTGTAAACATGGGTTGATCTAGAGACAAAAGCCTTCTCAAGCATTCCCCCCAAGATTGAGAATTGGCTTTCAAATAGACGATCATTAGAACTCGATGATCAAAGGGCCAAAAAACTGTTTGTGGCTGAGCCAACGGGACAACGGCTCAAGCCATATGATTTGGGGAGAAGTGGTATTATGGCGTAAGAGTCGTGAAAATGGACTAAGAGATGCATTTACGTGCTAGTTGTCCAAGTCTGGAGCTTTTTTCTTTTTTCTTTTTTTTTTTGTCGCAAGGGTAACATTCTTATAACCTAATCTACGTTAATCTAAGGGGAAGAGGAGCCGATGAGAATAGAAATTTCATCGAATAAAGCCATCGAAGACAGTTACATATAGTGACAATTTGATGGGAGGCACCCAACACTATCAAAGACTTGAACGCTTGACGGCGACCACCAGGCCGAAGGGTTGGTATCCAAGTGTGGAGCTGGAACTGCAAGGTCATGAAGAACCCAAACGCTTGTTTCCATGGCCTAATCACGAACGTATCATGCGGCAAGTACAGTGGTCGATGAGCCATCAGCAAATCAATGTTGTGGGCCTAATCACTCTTTATTATACGGGAAGTAAATGTGACGATGGGTTCGCAACATATCACCTTAATGGGCCATTTGTTTGGACAACATGGACAGTGTTTCGTTGGGGATGCTTGGCAACTGGAACCATCAATGGCATAAATCCAACCATCTGTATGCAAGTTCAAAACTAGCCCAATCTGAACTTTTCCTCTTTTGAAAACGACACATCTCAATTATAACCAGTTCGCATGTATTTCTTGATACGTCATGTCCCATGTCCTTAAGGCCCACTTCCACTTTTCAGTGGGACGTTTCTTTTTTTCTTTTTTTTTTTGTGGCTTCAAAATGTACAAACCATAGGGGAACCCCAAAAAAAAACTATTCAAGTAAAGATATAATAAAATTGATCTTATACACACCAATAATATATAAAATAAGAGATATGAATATATGTCACGTACGTAAAAAAATTCAAATTCAAATTCAATTTGAGATTAAGAGATATGTATTCATACTTTATCTTTTTTCTTATTGATAAGAAAACTCGCAATCGCTACTTGAGAATACGCACTGAATAAATCCCGTCCTATACAGTAGTTCGCCAATCACGTAGAGGGATAAGATTCACTAAACAAGCCCCATGCAATAGACGGATGTCCTAGGAGAAGTTTATACTCGAATTGATAGGAAGGCATGACATCGTAGCCAATTCAAGAGATATATGCTTGAAATTGCGGGTCTAATTTAAATCGGATATTCTTAAAAAACAGCTCAATTCAAATTATTTTCAAATTTGACGCGCCAAACGCAATAGAAAACTTTTCTTTTTCTTCCCTGTATCGTTCACATTAAAACTCCCCTAGACGAAGCCAGCCCACGCCAAAGTTGGCCAGCCCACCAAGTTAAGCCAGACAAGTGACAATTAATTATCAGTATTCCGGGAAAGGGCACCTTAGGTTATGGGCGAGTTTGATGATGTAAGGTTGAAAATTGAAATACTGAAATGCGTATACATCACAAAACGTGGATCTGAAATGACTGAGGAGTTTTTTTATTAGTTGTAGTAAAATGGTGCAGCGGCGAGTCTGCGCACGCAAGCTGATTGCAAGTTGCAAATACGACATCGGCATATTCGACGCTGTGGGTGTGGGGCATAGTGGTCTTGGTTCCACGCAACTGACGTCGCCCGCATGATTTCTCAACTTGCGTCGCTAAAGCCTTCCTCAAGTTAAACTGCCTTCCAAATTATTTAGCCAGAAGAGAAAGAAAACTACGTCCTTAATTAATTATTGGGTAACATAACAAAGCAGTGATAGAAGATAGGCCGTGAAAAAAATTTTTTTTTTTTTTTAAAAAGATGGTTGAAAAAGACGCATAATAGGTGATTTGAACTGAATAAAAGAAATTCAGTAAATCTCAGGTGGATGCACGCACTAAATCTAGGATCACGAAGCTGGAAAGGGTAAAAGTAATTTGTATCCAGAACTTTTAAATTTTGAAATCCCGACCTTAATCATCATTAGATTAAAGTATGGACGGATCTAAAACGATGATGTGAACGTGAAACATGTTGCAATGCTGATTGAATTTGGTTTCGTAAATGGGGCGTGATCAAGCAATTGACCCCTAGCATTCAGTGTATCGAATTACTACAAACCAAGTTGGAAGGTTGACGAGGAAAAAAGAAGCCACACACAAATCATCATAATCGAGTGAGTCACCGATGATTGGAGCTCCTCTAAATAATCGGATGAATCACATCAAGGTTTGGTCGGCAATGATTTTGGGAGATCATGATACAGTTCTCCATCTGCATATTAAAATGTATATATATATATATATATATATATATTTTTACAGAAAATTACGATCCAAACAAGACAAAATTTGAAGAAGCAGCCAAAGCAAGATTACTTAACAATAACGCCCCTTGTCTCTATTAAATTTCCTTTAATTTACTCAAATACTATTAAAAAACGAGTCTTAAGTAGTAACTTTGCCTACTAAAACATAGTACTTACTCAAATCCTATGCAAAAAAAAAAAAAAAAAGCCATTTGAATGTGTTGGTGTTGGTGTAGAAACCAGATAAGAGTCATGATTAGAGGAAAAGTAATCGAATGCATGCTTTAACTTATAGGAAGAGATTAGTAATATAGTAGCATGATTTTTGAATCATTAACACAAGCTCGGGCTTCCGGCTGGTCATGAAGAAGGATTTCTAATATAATTCTGGCAAAATATTTTCTCCAAAGCTGAGAAGTTTGAATTGTGGGGAAAAAAAAAAAAAAAAAAAGAGAGAGGAAGGTGGAAGCGACATCTTAGTCAAAAGAACAATCATGCAGGACGAACGGGGATTCCATTTCATCACCATTGGGAACTTCAAGCGCCAGCGGCTCCTCCTCCTCCTTGTAGTTAGTTGATGAAAGGACGCAATCGAACCCCGAAATGACAACTAAGGCTCCCATCCATCCATCCTATTGCGAATTTAATCTATCCCTGAAAAGACAGGAATGTATTTTCAGCCATGCCTTGGCTTGCTTGTGTACGCATGACTCCATATAAAATAAAAACAAAAGTAAAACGTAATACAAGTACATTTTTTTAGTGGTTTTTTTTTAAAGTCTGCCTAGCTAATTTGGCTGATTGTTTCGCTCGAAATTCGGTGAATCATTTTCCAAGTTTCTTGGAGATATTCTCTATGTTTAGGAAAATCTGGCACTGGCACGTGGCAGTAGCAGGAATTCCATGATCGATCAACGTGAACCATCATTATAACAGATTAGTAGTGTATTTCTTTGACCTTCATGATTAAGATCTTCTGTGTCTTCAAAATCATCCGTCGCACAAAACCCCTTTCCAGCAACTCAATAATTCCCAATGGTTTGCAATTGTTGACTCTGTGTCCTTTCATGGCATGATGAAGGTTTTCGGAGGCTTCAAAATCTTTCACGGCAATATTTGCACTTTTCCGTCTAAAACCCACTTTTAGATTAGAGTGGCAAAAAAATTATAGACACCCTCTACTAGATCTTAGAGCAAGTGACATATTATTGTTATAACCGTTGTGAAGGTCAATTATCGATTTGTCCACCTCGACACCGTCTTGGGATTAAGGGTGAGCCCTTGAAACCCTGATAGTGATTTCGGAGGGGTCTCCCCAGGATTCGATCCCTAGTCCCTCTTGTATAAGGAGTCTTGGGGATGTTTCCTGGTACCACTTGAGGCGAAGGAGCTAGCTCAAGTGGTACCAAGAAACATCCCCAAGACCCCTTATACAAGGGATCCGAGATCGAATCCTGGGAAGGTCCCTCCGAAAGCACTACCAGGGTTTCAAAGGGTCACCCTTAATCCCAAGACAGTGCCGAGATGGACAAATCCACAATTAGCCTTCACAACCGTAAGTAACATATGATTTTATCTTTGGAGCGAACTCTGCACAGTTTGCGTGATTAGTTTGGGTGATTTCAGAATACTCCTTCACCAAACCAGGGAAAAAAAAAAGAAGCAACATATGATTTTATCTGGTGGCCAAATTATGCAAGACGAGTTGATTTAGTGTAATACCAATTGAGATGAGCCTAAATCAGAAACGAGAGCAAGAACCAAATAGGCACAGCTGGTTGGCTTGGCTTGAGACTCAAGTGGGATAGAAAATGACAAGTGGCTGGTGTAAGATGCAATTTGGGACACTTCTTCTTCCTATTCACGTACTGCAGAAATTGCTGACTGGGTTCTTTTTATTGGACAGTTAAAGCTTAGTAGATGAAGAGTTGGCCATCAAAGACGTAATTATCATATTCTAACAATTCCAAATTGAACATATCCCACGCCCCCACATGAGACCTGGCTGCTGCTTCTGGTCCATAAATATTACTATCAAAAAACACGTTCTGAAATTAAAAGGCAAACTGTTCTTGCCAGCCTTCAACAATAATTGTAGACAAAACATGTGCCAATCCCTTATCAACAGACAAGAATTATAAGCGCACAGGTATGGACTTGACTTCCAATCACCTTCCTCATGCATTTTTTTTTTAAATTTCCAAATCCTACCTTAGTAATCAGTTTGCTGTATACTCCAAAAAATAAAATAAAATAAAATAAAATTGTGATGCATGCCATTAGAAAGTTTTCCGCTAATCCAACTAGAGGCGTTCAAGAACTGCTCAAAATCGTGCTATGGTGCCGTACTTGAAGAACATGCCCAATGCACCCTGATAAGACAGGAAATTTTATTTTGACCCCTTAAACATTTGAAGAGTATTCGTATTTTGTCCCCGCAAAATTCTTGGAACATTATAGTACGAGCACTTTGTGATTGTAAAGTTTTCTCCTCCAAATAAAAAGTCTCCCAATAAAAGGCAACTCGAATCAAATATTAGGTTGTGTTTGGATTGTATTTTCCGTCATTTTTTTCATGGAAAAAATACTGTAGTAATTTGATATATGTGAGGGAAAAATGTGATAGGAAAATGTGATCACGGAAAACGACAATATTTTTCGACGGAAATAAGCAATCCAAGCATGGCCTTCTCTCACCGGTTCCTTCTCATATCAAATTGTCCAACTATTTCTTCAAATCCAAGTACAGTTCCCTAAATCCGACAAAATTGAGTCAAAGTCTGTGTTTATCAATCTAATTTGCCTTTTCAGCACACCAATCAATTTTGATAGAATTTTCAAGAATGGTCCCCTAACAAATTGTCTTCTTGCCAGGAAGGCGAGAACCATCCTATCCTATTTGCACAACATGGCCGCTGTGCTCGTACTTTCCATTCCTACTTTTGTACAACAAAAGTAGATGATGAAAAAACCACGTATGTACACACTCACACAAATACATGGTCCTATCCAATCATTCGTCTGAGCACGAACCAATCATGCTTTTTCCTTCCCTATATTTTTCCCTCCCACCCAAAAAAAGAAAAGAAAAGAAAATCCTCTAGAGTCCTCCATATAATTGGGGAATGGACGACAACATATTTAGGTACGTGCTCACAGCACCAGATATGCCTGTACAATGACAAAACAACCAACAGTAGGTGTCGGCGTATTATTGTGCAGCCATGTATATATAAGCATATTGCGCGTAATCCTAGGTGATCAATGGCGAAGGAGCGTGCATCCTTAAATCCTCCTCTGCATTTCTCCTCCAACCTTTCTTCTATCTTCGGCTGTAATATCATTTCATGTCATTTTTCTCAAACCATATTTGATTCCAGGTTCGTTTCTTTTCTTGATGTTTTGCATTTCTTCTTGTCCTTATAACCTTGAACTTTGCTAAAACCCCACGTAGATTTTGCTACTTCAACGTCCAAATCATGCGTTTTTAACTTCGTTTCTGTCACCTTTTTTTTTTTTTTTTGATATTTCTGAGCTCTCACTAATCATAAGAAGCATGAAGCTCATATATATGCTTATCATCATCATTTGAAGTAATTTTTTTTCTTGTTTTATTTGGTCTAAAGATCATTGATTTTTCTGGGTTTTTTTGGGGTTGTTTCTGGTTGGTTCCATGTAGGATACGTGTTGATTGGATTTGCATGAAAGTAGAATTGCGGCTGGAATGTTAACTCTTTTGTTCTTATTCACTGTTGTTCAATATTTTAATTTGGTTTAGTATAAGTTCTTTTGGATTATAATCATCCCTGCCTTCCTAATTGTCGCCACATAAATCTATTGGATTGGCATTTTGCAGATTAGGTTGTCAGTTAAATATTGAAGAATTTTGTTTGGACGCAAATTATGAGTGGACAAATATTAAATGACGTCGGCTATGTTTGTTAGGCCCTACTGCATCTCTCACTCGATTTATTAATTTCGATTTCAATTTCACCCAATTCATTATGTTGTGTCATCCTTGATGGAGAATGAAAGAGAAATTGAAAAATTGATGTTTGAATAAACAAATTAAGGTTGTAAAAGGCTATATATGCAGCCCTCCAGAACACAGATTTCACCAGGTTTTTGCGAATAAGTGCAAAAGAAAACAGTCGAAAGTTACAAACACTGAACCCAGGTGCAGACAGGACTGGTAAATTTCATGGCTGTTTCCTTAACTGAGCACATTCTCAATCAGCAGGAAAGAGAACAAGAAAAATGCAAAATGAACCAGCAAGATGATGGCTGCATATATATGTGGACCCTTTGAGAAATGTTATGAAGTCGTAGAATCCTATATATTTTGTTTTTGTTTCTTGGGGTTGATGTATCAAATTGGCATTTTTCTTTACTACTTTTGCAGGTGGCTTACAGGATCTTCCTTCTTTTCTACTAGAGGTGTACCGCCTTTATCAGTCAGCCGTATATTTAGCAGCTGACCGAAAGGCCAGCCAAGAAAAGAGCCAGAACCCATCTCAGTTGTTGTACATTCTTTGATATCGGAGACTTTTGTCAAGTAAAATAAACAAAGAGATGGGCTTCTGGACTTTGCTTGAGGTGGCTTCCATGCCAATCATCCAGGTGCTCCTCATAAGTGTATTGGGAGCTGTCATGGCAACTGAACATCTAAATCTTCTGCCTGCTGATGCTCGAAAATCATTAAACAAGGTAATGCTGACTTGCATTGTTTGTGTTCCTTTACGGGTTCATTTTCTTTTGTTGCGGTCATTCACAAAAAATGAGATTTGGTGGTAAAAGTTTTATAATGGACCATTGCAGATTGTGTTTATGGTGTTTACTCCCTCACTGATGTTTGCAAGTTTGGCCAAGACTGTCACCCTTGATGACATTATCTCATGGTATGATTCATTCTTTGCCGTACATCATTATGCACTCACTTATCAATCAATTTACGTGGTGGTGTAAATAAACTTGAAGAAAGCTCCTAGGATGAAAAGGGGAATGACTTACATGTGGTCAATAAATGCTGACCTTTCTAAGATCCATTTTACCATAAAATTTCATAATTATGTTTGTACAGGTGGTTTATGCCTGTCAATATTGGCTTGACCTTTGTCTTTGGAGGAATACTTGGGTGGATTGCTGTCAAACTAGTGAAACCAAGGCCCCATTTAGAGGGTCTTGTCATTGCTACATGTTCATCAGGTAACTGTATTTCCAATTTGTCAGCCTTATAATTTCTTGTGTTAGGCTTCTCAACGTCTCCAGCTTCTAGAATATGACAGTAAAATAATATACAGGAAACTTGGGAAACCTTCTGCTGATAATTGTTCCAGCAATCTGCAAAGAGGATGGCAGCCCATTTGGCGATCATAATACTTGCTCTACTATTGGACTCTCATACGCCTCCTTCTCTATGGCGGTAAGATCATCTCTTGGGCACTGAACTATGTGATAAATCATGTATCACAGATTCTCAGACGCAAAGTATTAACCGGAAAGAATAATAATATGTCTCTGGGCCTGAATTTCCACCAGGACTTCATTTCACAGGAAATTAGGAAATAGTCATATTTTCGATTCGCATTATTGGTGGCATTGAATAAAAACTTATGAATGCTCTTCGTCTGAGTCCTTGTTTATTACTGATTTTTGCAGCTTGGTGGTATTTACATATGGACCTACACTTACCATTTAATAAAAAACTCCGCACGCAAATACGAAGCTGAAAAGGCTGCTTGGGTGGAGACCTTAGCAGAACCCAACAAAGATTTGGATGCAGATGAGAAGTCTCAACTTCTTGAGGCCAATGCTCGGGAGCATGTTTCTGTATCTGTAGATTCAACAGAACCTACCGAAGATGATGTCAAAAACCAAAATGTGAGTTCATGTAGAAGAGATGCAAATTAATAGATGTGAGACCCCTGCTCCATGAGCTTTGGTTCTCTGACTACTCTCGTTATAGTTACCCAAAGTTTACATGCTTCCTGTAGGTTGTTTCTCAAGGATCATCTTTCAAGCCAAAACAGCAAAATGCATCGTTCTGGACCAAATTATTTGGAATCGTATACCAGATACTAGAGGAGTTAACGACACCTGCAACACTTGCAGCGGTAGAACTCACAACTCTTTTGTATTAGCATCGTTCTCAATTTTAGTTCTGTCATTCTGAGGCTATATTGCTTAATAACTGTTCCATTGTATTCCAGATAATAGGCTTAATCTTTGGTGCAATTACATGGCTGAGAAATCTCATAATTGGTGACAATGCCCCACTCCATGTCATTCAAGACTCTATCGCATTACTTGGGTATGTAATCGAACTGAATGCTGCTCAGTAATTCCACAGTTTCACTATGATATTAGATGTTAATAACATTGACCCTGAACACTGCTTCTGTTATTGATTCGCGTGTTTTTTTTTTTTTTTTTTTTGGTTTTGGTTTTCCACAAAACTTACTTTAAATTGGCTGACTTTGTAGCGATGGAACCTTACCTTGCATTATTCTTATCCTCGGAGGGAACTTGATACAGGGTGAGAAGATCTTAACCCCGGTTCTAATACAATAAGCAATTTTGTGGGCGCATTAAAAACTCCTCTAACAATTTGTATTAATTGAATAGGCTTACGCAAGGCAAGATTGAAGCCAGCGATCATCGTTGCAGTCATCTGCGTGCGATACATACTGCTTCCTGGTATTGGAATTGGTGTAGTTAAAGCAGCCACTCATTTCGGCTTCCTTCCACCAGATCCTCTCTACCATTTTGTGCTGCTGATTCAATATACTCTGCCGCCTGCCATGAATATTGGTATGGAACTCAATCACATTTGCAATAATATTCTCTAGGATGTTCCCTATTTGACTTTTAAACCACTTGGTTATGTCTTCAGAGCATGCAAAAACTTTCATCATAACCTGCTCAACAGTATCCCTAAAACGATGATTTTAAGCATTCAACAAAAAATTCAAAAATGAAAATTTCTTTACCAAGCATTGGTTCATTTGGTACTGTGCTACTTGGACTCTAATGAAATCAAGGATCAAAATTGATGAAAGTTTGTGATATTGATGCAGGCACCATGACACAGCTCGTTGACGTGGCACAAGAGGAATGTTCTGTCCTCCTCCTATGGACTTACCTGTTTGCAGTGTTGTCTCTGACAGTATGGTCGACAATCTTCATGTGGATCTTGGCATAAAAATGTTGGTGCTGCTCATGGCAATGTTGTTGTGATGTTGCCCTTTGCAAGTATGGGGTGAAGGGGGATGCCCAAAAAAAGATGACGATGAAAAGGCAATATGGAATCCGTAGCCAGTCTAAACGAAGCATACGAAAGGATTGGTTGGATTACAATATGGATTTTTTTTTTCATAATATGGATTTCTGTACTACAATTCTGATTATTGGATTTTTTGTTTCGATTTTTTTTCAATGTAAATAATGGTCCATTAAGTTCATCATGAGAGTCGCCATGCTCTTTTAGCAACGGACAAGCATTTGTATTTGGTTTTCAATTTCATGCATCGAAATTTACACTTGCTTCAATTTCTAGCTCCCTTCTCCAGATGTTTAGAAAGGAACGAAAAGGAAAAAAGAAAAGAATGTTGGAAGATTTTAAGACTCCAGAAGTAAAGATTTGGTCCAAGATTAAAAGGCATCTGCACAGCTTATAATAATAGCTCATCTGGGCATGGAGCCCCAGTTAGAAATACTTCTCAGTCAATATTTTGTGAATCTTTTAAAAAATGGTTGAACAATCAAGAATTTCAATATAAACCATATGATTACATGAAGGATCACAAAAACCTGCCGTTTGAACAGCCTAAAAGTTGGAGACAAAAACCTGCCATTAGAACAGCCCAAAGTTGGAGAAAGGCACAATACACCATGTAGCTTAAATTCAAATTGAAATGAAACGATTTGGGGATTGCGTGGAACTTGAAACATACATAACACACTCGCAAACTTGGTTTGAAGTTCGATAGAGACAGCAAAATTCAGCAAGACCGCATATGTTTTAATGTTCTTCTAGACGCACATTCTCGCGACATATACTTTTGTTGATGACTATACCAATGAATCAAGACTTGGCTATACTCATTATTAATTGCTACATTCTCCTGTTGAACTTCCACAAAGGGAAACAAAGATTTGCACACATAAGATGGAAGTTGGGTTGAAAGTAATGCATTTCATCTAAGCACCGGCCTGTCTGGTACTAGTTTTGCTAATAATCCCCTTCCCAAAGTATTCAGCAATCACAGAGAACCCATCTTTCGAATTTCTAACATGCTGGAAGAACTGATCTTGGTTATTGGAATTTTGCTCAAGGCTTCTCTTGGTTTCCAAGACAGATCTGTACTCTGGAGCACACTCAGGGCATTCTCTCTCATTGTCACCAACGCAGCGCTGGTGAAATGAATGCATACACATGAAATGCACAGCAGGAAGATCAAGTGTAAAAGTGCATGCAGTACACTTGCTAAGCTGAAATATTCTTGCATTTGTCCTGAGATCCTGAATTTCTCTTCTCATTGCTGATGTTTCTTCCTGCAGAATAAGAGAGATGTCATAAAATTTCAATTGCATTAATAACCCAGCAGAAAAGAATTTTATGGTGCAAGAGCATGTCGTAATAAGGTACAAGGCACATGGTGCTTGCAACCCACCCTAAGGAATGAAGAACACTATTTTAGCTTAAAAGAGAACGGTTAGAATTACATAAAAAGAAAGCTACTTCTGTAAATAGTAATGATGGAGCAGACTGGATATGCTTGCAACCCATCCTAAGGAATGAAGAAACTATTTCCAGCTCAAAAGAAAACAATTAGACTTGCATAAACAAGAAAACTATTTCCATGAACAGTAACAATGAAGCAGACTGCACATGCGGCATACTAATTACTTTCTCTGCTTGTAAGGCATACACAGGCAAACTGAATGTCAGGAAAGTAATATCTGACTTCCTTGTGTGTATATATTTTAGCACAAAAACACCTACCCATGAACCTCCTTTCTTCCTCTTCCATCATAGGTTGGGACTTGGGTGATTAACAAAATTTAATGCATGACCAAAAATTGGAAAAGTGGCAAGAGAGGTACACAATTGTGCACTGTTTTTCTAGACTACAAAAGGAGTCCATAAAATGCAAAACCTAGTACTTCCAAAAAGAAAACCTTGTATATGAACACCAACCCCCCCCCCACCCCCTTTTTTTTCCAAAAAAACAAAACAAAAAAATGAAAAGACCCCAAGTTAACTAACTGCAAAACGTCAAGGCTAACAAACTGAAATTGGTTGACATGGGCAGCCCAAGATTATGTCACATAATCACCAAGAAGCGTTTAGAAGATAATTTAAATGTTTGGCATAGACAACTCTTCTGGTATCCACTTTAACCTCAGCAAATTCTCCATTCTAGAGTCAGTGCACACTATAATGCTTGAGCATAAGCACCAAACCCTGTGTTACCCAAACAGAACCAGAGCCTTGGGCCTTTTTCCTTTCAGTTTCTTTTCATCTTTGGATCTGCTTTGCTGAACCCCACAATCCCCAACTGCAAACCTCAACAAAATTGGCACCACATTTCCCATGTTTCCCCTCCCTTGTCCCAGCACCCTCCTGCTCGTATTCCCAAGGCCACACACTTTACTAAGACTAAGATTTTTATAAAAGCAGTAAATGATTGTTATATTTATGACCTCAACTCATTTACTTTATCTAAAATCAAATAAAACACACTACATAAGTAAAAGTTCAAACGTTTGCACAAAAGCGTGTTCTCACAATCCAACAAATGAGTCTTTCCAGAACTTACAGAATGCTACAACTTAACGTTTGGTTTAGATATCTAAAAACATTAACCCATCTGCAAATTCAGAGACAGAGAGAGACCAAATTTGCTGCATGTCCAAGCCCTTAGAAGTCATAAAGCGATCTATCCTACTCAAAGGTGATTCAGAACCATTGGCACGCACACTCAAAAGGATTTTGGTGACAAAAAGAAGCTGTCTAATGTATATACTTTATAAAGAACACAGACCTGGTACTTCTCAATGGCTCTTCGATCTTCTTCAATGAGCTTTGACTCATGGTCCAGCTTGCGAGCTATATAATCCTTGATGACAGAGAGAGTGAGGCATGGATTCCTAGAAAGGGTCTGAAGAACAACAATAGGTGGTAGAATGTCATCCCTCTCAATGTAAGTCAACACTTCTTTTACTTCTTTGGAGCAGTCTTCCCCAAGTTCACCAAAATATTTCAGTACATCTGCCCAAAGAGAAGGATCACCACCTTTCCCCAAATCCCCAAGTCTTTTGCAGCATGCTATTAAACCCTCATGGTCTTGTGCTTGCATGTAACAGGCAATCACCTCTTTATACAGTTTCATCTTCTCGTAAAGAAACAAAAGCCCATTCTTAAAAGCATTCATTTCACACAAAATTATGGCCAGACCAACATCATACAATGGTTGATCTTGTTCTGGTGGCCATGCACCCTTAAGCAAGTTTAGACCCTTTTGAAATCTTTCCCGACGATCTTTTCCCTCACTTACATCTGGTCGATTAATAAATGTTCTCCCATTGGAATGTCCTTTAGAAATCACAGCACCATTTTCACTAGTATTTGTCAGCGAGATGAATGGGAAGTCCAGGTCATGGGATAAATACAATTCCAAGAGCGTGTTATGAATTTCTCCTTGAGCAGGTGAGTCCTTCATTTTACTAGTATATCTTTCAAGAAACTCCATAAGTGACTGGGGATGATGAACAAAGATATTAATAAAATCAACAGGAGATGGCAACATCGACACATATGTGCTACTTGAGGTGCCCCTTTTGGCTGGTTCTTCTTCTGTACATAGCCTCATAAGTATATCAATTGTCTCAGCAGGCTTGTGCTCAATCAGAATTTTACCATATTCTTTAACTGTTACACCAGCTTGACTTGGTTCAAGACTATTGACGTATTGCAATGCTTCACCATACCTCCCCAAGTCTTCAAGCAGAATCTTCAAGTACAATTCATGCTTCCCAGCCCTTTTCGCAACATACATCGCGTGCTCATGATAACCTGCAGCTCGGCACACTTTTATAGCAGTCTCTACATCAAATTTAGTTTCCCCACCACCATCATCACTTTTGATGAACAGATTCAACTTCTCGACATCTTTCAGTTTGGTGTAACAGTTTAAGAGCAGAGTGGTGTGATCTTTTGATGCAAGTCCTTTCTCATGTAATTTCTCCAAGTAATTGGTAAGGTTGTGAATTCTTTGTGCATCTAAAAACTTCTGTATAACATACGAGGGTTCGAGATAACCAATTGTGTCTATGTACTGATGCATAGCCTGATCATATTCTTGTTTACAGTATAAATGATCCCCATATTTCCTCAGCACCTCAGCAGTTGCAGCAGCATCAGCTTGTTGGGTCTGTACAATATTGATGGCTACTGTATAAAGACTCTTCTTAAAAAGCATATCTAGTTTACTTTCCATGTCCTTCTCACCAATACATAGGGCTGATTTGTCAGCCATAATGAGTATTATATTACCCCATTCACAAAGCATGTGAGAAACTTCTTTGACTACAACACAGTGTGCAACCAACTTATTTTTCAGATCATAAACATTGAAAGAATACTTTCCAGTACTTTGGTCAGCAATAACACACAACAAATATCCACGAAACCATCCAAGAAATTTTTTCTCTCCCTCAAAAGCCCAACAAGGTCCCCGACCATCAACTTCATAAAAATACACTGCCTCTGGTCGTCCAATGATCAGCTCCGAGCGATCACTCATAGCAACACTAGGGACATCGGATCCAATATTATCGAGCATTTGACCAGTAGGAGGTTGAGTATGCAAGTTAAACAAATGTACTGAACTTGGAGTAACTGCAAATAGCTGAAGAACCTGACCATCCACTCGGAACCCTAGGCCCGTAATGGAAGCATCTGCTTGAAGTTTGAAGCGTTTGATACGCTCACGAGCAATGTCCCCTTGAATGCAATAGATACAACCATTATCCAATCCAATAGCAACAAGCAATATAGGTGGAGCCTCCTCCAATACTAAGAAGGACGTAATCTGCACACATCAATAATAGTTCTTCTAATTATACTCCTTTTGACAAACCAAAACCAACATCATATACATTAAAACATAAAAGTTGTCAAAAGCGGCAAGCTCGAATACTCAATCTATAAAGAGAGCACAGCTTTACAGGACATCAGTATCTACATTTTTCTAATAAATTTAGCAGTAAATTCTGTACCCGTTAAGCATATAGGCCAAAAATTTGCCCTTTCATTCGTTAATTAGGACTATCTAAGCAGGGTCTCTTAACCAAATTAACCTATTAAAAATGGATGCAATAAATTGCTAAAAAGCAACATTCACGATCCTAGTATACCTTAGATTCAGGAAACTGGTTAGTAAAAATTCGCAAAATCTGAACACAATCGGGACTGAAGGTGCTGGGACCCTCCTCCTCATGCTGCTGTTGAACCTTATCCAGATCAAAAATCTTCATACACACCGCTGAAAATTGCGGGGACAATTGCTCATCTTCTCCAACAGTCACCAAATAATTCCTTTGCTGATCATGCAGCCAGCAAACGGAACAATCAGTTTGCCAACGAAATGATAATTAAACTAAGACTTACTGCTAGTATACTAATGCTCCGAAATCTGACAGAAAATTGATCAAATGTGAAGCCACGCTACCTTGAGTTGTTGAAGGAAGAGGACCGAAGAAGAATGAGCTCGGAATTGAGAATTGAACTTGAGCCCTCTATCCAGCAACGAAACGGTGCCGTCGTCGCATCCCAGTACAACTTTTCCTCGGCCACTGGAACAACATTCAATTTTGCCACTGATCTCCTCCGGGATTGTGATTCTTTCCCCATATTTTCCCTCGAAGAACTCGAATTTCCTCCACTGATACATTTTTTGCAACTCACAGCGACGACGTATTGAACCCTCAGTTTCTTCTGTATGATTACTCGGTTCTGGATTTATGCATGCAGAAAAGATTGAGGAGACAATCAGAGAGAGACTTTCTGAATTATTGTCGGTTTCAGCCTTTCAGGTTGAGGCCGACCAAAACGACAGTGTATTAGGTGTCTGTTCCTTCCGCTTTTTGCCTTTTAACATTTTCATTACTACAGTTGACATAGAAAAAGGAAATAACAAAAAAAAAAAAAAAGGTGTAGTAGTGTTTACTTGGAATTGATTTGCCAATAATTCTGCCGTTTGGTTTGGGTTTTGGAATCGAGACGGGAATCAGGAAAGTCACCAGTGGAACAGGTGTCATCTCTACATATTTGTTCCATTAGATGGCTTTTTAATTCTGAAATAAACTTCACTGTGCCGATTTTTGAAATCTAAGCGAATAGGTGGAGAATAATGATACGTCAACTTTTACCACTCTTATTCCTAAAAATGGCTCTAAATATTTGATTGTGATTAATCAAATAACAAGTAGAAATATATTAATTTATTTATAAACATACACTTTTGAATGAAATACTCTGAATAATAAATGACGATACTTGAAAATATTAATTATGCAGATAAAACGCAAAACCCGTAAACTCCCAATATATGTTTAGTTCTATTCCACATCTGGTGGAGATGAGATCATAAACTCTACAACAAATACAAGTGTTTATTATTATAATTATTTTAGAAGCCAAGATATAAATAAGGAATGATACACTCTAACACTTTCTTTCCAAATTAAATGATTCCTAATATAGTCTACCAAACAATAGATATAGGTATCATTAATTCTTGATCCCCATATCCGTTTACCCAGACATTCACTTGTATTATGCAAGAGTGAGTGTCGGATTAAGATTTTGCATCCCTGGAGGACCATCAATTCCACATATCCCCTCACGGAAAATGTCAGAGCTGGGAAAATCTGGTGTATTGTCTAAAGATGTCGATTAATCTTGCTTCACTTCCAATCATGTCCGTCCTTGGATCTAGTCGATCCGATTTAACAAGATTACCCCTGCACTGCTAGGCAAATTATTTTCACATTGTTAAAGGGTAAATTCTGTAAAACAACAAAAAGAGGCAAATAAGACAAAGAGGCGTTTGGCTCAACCTAAGGAATCGGAATTGTAATTGGAATCATTTCTAAAAAATGAGTATGGGTTTTTCATGAGGGTTTATTCAAATAACTAGTGTTTGGCAAATATTTGCAAGGAATAAGTATTATAATTTAATATCATTTTTTACCTATATTTTTTTTTTTCCTTTTTTTTCCCTTTTCAATCTATTCATCCTCTTTTTCTTCTATGTCTAACTCCTTGTACTCTCACCCCACCACCATATCTCTGACTAAAACACTATCTAGCAACCCTCTGTCACCAAATCTCTTATTAGAATGCAAAGAATGTGATGGAAAGAAAAAAATTTTCCTCCAAAACTCGATGGAATTAGAAATATACAGATTTGAGATTAATTCATCGAAATAATACACTCACCCCATAAAAAAAATCCAAGTTGGGTCAGTTAAAGGAAGAGGAGTCCGAGTGTCCGCAGCCTGTTGTGGAAAGAAAAAGATGCAATAGAGGGGGAGAGAGGGACTACCAATGAAAGAGAAAGGAGAAAATGAAGAGGTCACCATCTTTTTTTTCTTTTTTGGAAGCCTTAGAATACATAATTTTTTTTTAATTCAAATCTTCCTTTCCTCTCTCTACTCCAGTTTCTTAAATTCCGTACTTGAATTTTTTTTTCTTTTTAAAAAAGAAGCACAAAGCCCTGTCATACTCCTGGCTTTGCAGCTCAATTTAAGGCAATCTTCAAGGATTCCATAATCCAGCATCATCAGTGGGAATAAACCAAGTTCTAATTCTGAAACAAGGAAACGAACCAAAATTTTCTTTTCTTTTAAACGAAGCGATGAACCCAAGTCAAACCCGAAGCTTCATTATCAACAGCAATCCATCCAGAAAGAAAAATGTTAGAATAAAAACGAAAAATCATTTTTTGCAGGATTTCCATGAAAACAAACAATGGAAAAGAATTAGATTACTCTCCATGGAAAAATGAGCATTCCGGCATCATTACAACTACAACACGGCACAACCAGACCAAGAATGACTAAACCTACAACTCTGTACACGGCTAATTCTACTGCAAGGAAAACAAATCAGCAGACATTTTTCTCACATTATCGTAACATCTGTATCGTTAATTAAGGTTAGTTGGAGTTTCGGCCGGTGGGGTTGGGGCTCCACAACCTCCATATGAATCTTCACTGTTTGAAGAACGCCATAGTGAACACTATTGTCACTTTTTCTAACCCTCTGCTGCTGTTCATCAACCAACCATTCTCCCTCCTTGCTCAAATGAACTGGCCCTTCAATACCGTACCTGCAACATAATTGGGAAAGGATTCTCAAAATAAGCAACCTGAAACTATTTCCACGAGAGGTCCGCTACTTCCCTTTTTTTAGGTGGACTCCAGTCAAACAAACAAATTGCTCTAATTTTGCATTTTAATAATAATAAAAAAAGAACTCATTGTTAAATAATTAATCAAATTCAAATTTCACCATGTCAGGACAGTTTTATCATAAATGCCACTGTAGGGACAGAGGATTGGGTTTTGGAAGCTCAGATCAGAAGTTTAGCCAATCAATTAAAAGAGCTAAAGTTGTGAAATTTTATGATTGCCCTGTACTGATGAAAGCAAACTAAAATACAGGAGATGCACATTATGTAAATTAAAGTGCAAGGAAACAAAACGTACTTGGGCACAAAAACTATGAAACCATTTGCTCGTATTTTCACTATTCTGGCCTCAGTATCTGTCCGCCTGCATTAGTAGAATAACAAAATTACATATGTGAGAGAGAGAGAGAGAGAGAGAGCATGCGGTAGCTTGGATAGGGAGAAGAAAGCAGAGGGGGAGAAAAAGACTCCTCAAAAATAAAATACTTGCCTATTCCTGAAATATATGAGAGTATGAAGCTCAACTGAGGCCCGACCAGCCATTTGTGCATTCCTATGCCGATAATTTAGATCTGTTTGAAATAGGCACTAGTCAAAATGTTTACCAGAATCTAATACAATATGCAAACGTCAAAACTAAGTCTAAGAACCCATTTACAATAGCAAGTTTCAGAACCAAATTTGATGAACATAAGTCAAACACATTCGAGGAATAAGAAATGCAAACTGATTCAAGCAAGATGACAATGAATGTGATGAGACTTTCACAATGGCAAGGGACATATCATTATTTATCAATTTTATTAATCGAAGATAAAAACAAGAGGAACCCAATAAGGCTGCTTCAATCATCAATGAAGCTTCAAAATACCACATTTTGTTGACTTCAAGAATGTCACACCATTTTTCTAGTGGACAGAAGTATATGGACATCCAGAGTCTGCTAGACAGTGTAGTTTCTACAGTGACATGGCTACATGATTAAATATTCGAAATTCATTAACTCATATTATTTGTTTCCCCATTCAGTTCTGTTACTTATCCACACAAGAAAAATATCCATGCATATTGGAATGAAAAGAGTAGAGCCAAGCATTGCTTTGAAGAAAGATTCAATGGAACTCTTCAGCAATATTCAGCTAATAATGAAACAAAAATGAAGTCGTAGCTACGTTATGTCAAACAGTACATAAACCCCACCAACTTTTCTATTTGAAAAGTTTATGCAAGTGAAAAAAATGCGATGAGTAAATAGTGCTAATAAGGAGCAGAAACAAATATCCAGCTAAGTGAATCAAAACTCCATATTACAAGACCACCAGCAAAGCTTCGACCATGAAACTGTTAATTCTTTGATTGAAAGGAAACCCAATTGAACAACTCAATCAACCAAGATGTATTACATGCACTTCAGCAACCTTATGTAAGTGATAGTTACAAAGAGAACAAGTTATGAAGGTGTAAGTGATGTGATTCTTACTGTCAGAAACACTTGTAAGCTGAGCTTTGTCCTGCAGTACATCAGGAAGCCTATATATTCCCAAGGATGCAGCAAGCAACCTGTGTACAATCACATCTACAACGGAGAAAAATACCATAAGGTTCAGTCATTAGCTTTCACAAGTTGATCAAAGATCACAAAGGACTTGTATTACCTGCATATCTTCTAATGGGAGAGGTGAAATGAGTGTACAGAGGTGCCGCAAGACCATAGTGATAAAATTCTGGAGGAGTGAGCTCTCCACTACAAAAGTAGACTGCCTGAATTTGAAGAACATAAATTTGATAAAGAATGACTGAAACATCTCATAGCACAGTATTTAAATGAAAATAAACTATTTATAGAAATGGAAGTACCTGGGACATGCATCTAGTTGCCAGAATACGAATCAGCTTATTAAAGTAAGGGTCACCACCCTGGAGAAAAAAGAACAGTCAAGTGGTGTTATTTATCATTCAAGAAAAATAAGCAAAGAAAGTGTCATTTATATAACACTTACACATTGACATGCATGCAATGGCAGAGATCCTAGGAAGTAAAAAGAAGCAAAGCAAAGAGACATAGAGTTTAGATTTATAATACCATTACTACCTCATTTAAGGACAGTTGCCAGCTATTAAAAAGCTACAGAGATGAATCACTCACTTAAAAGCAGATCCTCCAATTATATGCAAAGTTGTACCCCTAAACACATGGATCTAGGATGCATTAAAACCCTTCTAACTATATTGATGCCAGCCAGACTCAATGTGGCTGTTCAAAACCCACCCAGAGACTTGAAGATGTGCATGGATTTTAGATGCAAAAGGTATTTCTAGCTTGTTTCATCATTCTTTCACTAATAGTTTCATTGGAACTACTTCCTTCTGAATCAAGAGGGACTTAATTACAGATATTACGTTACACTAGAAATTAAAGATGATGCTAGAGAAAGAAGGAAATTAATGTCAAAGTCAGTATCTTCAAACAAGCACAAGCTCATGTAACATATGCATCACATTTTAAAGTAGTAGCAAGTTGGGGAAAAAATGACAAACAGAAACCACACGCCAAAGAATTCATGAAAGCAAACAAATTTATAATTGCAAAAAACAAAAGTACGAAAAATCCAATCCTTTTCTGACCACAGCACGATCAAGCGAATCAGCAAGTGCTTTTGAGGATGACACATCCAATTGGAGACCAACAGCTGAAGCTGTTCGAATTAAAGGTTCAAGCATCTCTTTTGTAGGGGTAGGATGTCGTCTGCAAATGTTATAGTTGCAATAGATTAATAATATGAAAATCAACAGAACAGCCTAAGCAACTAGTATTTAGACTTCACTATCTCACTAACTATATAAAAAGGAAAATACATGCACCAATGAAATCCTTCTGAAAGCACAATTGGGATAATTTACTGCCCAAGACACATTAAAGAACTGCACAGCCACACCTACAGATAGATCTCAAACACTACAATAAGACATAGTGATGCATGTCACCCTTGGACTGACAGCAGGGTAATTAACAGAATGCAGCCAGAAGAAGGGGAGATTAATGAGAAGGTAGACTGAGATTCGCATACTATTCTCCTGTCAGTCAAAAATATTGGATATTGTCCAGAGTATTAGCAGTTTGTCCGGTTAATTAATCCAATTCCATTACCTTTTTATTTCTTAATAATCAGTAAGTCAGTTGCCGACCCATATTACAATTTCTGAGAATGCTGCATCCCAGAAAATCCATCTTATCAGCATGCTTAATTAAAAGTCCAGTTGTCCATAATACACACTTTTTTTTTGGGGGGGAGAGAGAGAGAGTAACGAAAGCATGTTTTGTTGAAATTAACGGAAAATGAATGTCAATTTCATTCCAAAAGGTAAGTAAAAGACAGTAGTATTACAAAAAGTAATTCTGTCAGTGTTAGAATTTGCAACAAAGAACAACTAAAAAGAATATATACTGTACCTCAGTAATGAGCACAGGGGAAAATGTTTGAGAATTTTTTCAGCAACTGAAACATTAGCTGCAAGCATAAACTCCTCAACCATTTGATTTGCTTCTCTTATTTGATACATTCCTAAAACATGGTTAATGCAAAATATAACTATGATTCTGGCCGAAAAACAGGATAGCGAATATTCATAAGCCAATGACAAGTAAATGACCACGTCTAGTAAAACATTTATGAACATCTACTATCTCTTATACAAGATTACAGCAAACAAGTCAAAATGGTGATTAGGGGAGGGGTGATCATTAACTTTTACTTTTGTTGTCCTATAATGGTGTGATGATGGTAATAGATGTTATATGCTAGTTTATTTGAATTTCAAGGTCACATCTCAAGATGGCAATGTCAACAAGCCAAACAAAAAACCCACACTAAGTAATCTTTGCTCAACATTGCAAACTTCTATACAGGAATCATAGAAGAGGTGTTGGCAACATTGGTCCAACACTAACTTCAGCAGTTCGGACACTAAAATGAATTTCTGCCCAATCTAGACACTGCTATCTGCTTGTCAAGAGGTCAAGAGCACTTCTTAATTGCAGGTTCTAAAGGTATAGATTGTAAACACAAATAGAAGAGCGTGGACATACCAATATCAAGGGGATCATGAGTTTCAGTATCAATTTGAAATTTGACTTCAGCAGAAGCAAGAGTAAGTGCCCCTCTATCAATACGTCTCTGCCTCATGATCTGCAAAATTCAAGATGTAGTCCACAATAATAAACGCACACACCCAAATGTGGGGATGAGGAAAATGACTGAAACAACTAGTGCCAATACCTTCGCTAAAGCATTCATATTTCGCAAATCAGTAGTTAATGGATCCACCAGTCGACTGCAGATAAAGAATAAAAAATATTTGTGATATTAAAGAGGAGGTTAGTTAAGAAAGGTAATAGTACAATAAGTAACATAAACAATAACCCCAATATCCAACATGTTATATAAACATCACAGCTCATTATTCAAGCAACATAGTCCAATTTTTACTTGAAAAACATCATTTATGATTCAAAGCAAATATCACCATAATGCTGAAACAAACTAGTAATATGGTACTTTCAGAGATATGTCTGTCCTCAAGTTCAAGAAAACAATTTGCAATAGAAATAAAATATAGGAGCACCTGTCATCCATCCTTGCTTGAGCTTCAACGTATGACAAAGCTGCACATGATTTTATTGCACTTTTTGTGTACTTCGTGGAAATAATCTCTGCTCGAGGAGTCATTTCCTGAAAGGGAGAAGCGTTTAACATGTTAACTGATGTGTTAAAGAAAAAAGTCCCTGTAGACGGTGTAGTGACACGTATTTATTTACTAGACAAGATAAATTCAACAAACTGAGAACCATGACAACTCATTAAATTGCACATTTTGACTGTAAAATCTTTGCTATTGCTTGTCAAAATGAAACTGTAGCTCATTAATAACTGCTTCCAAAAACCAAAAAAGAATGTAACTCTTATGGAAATTGAAGTGGCTATTAAAATACTCCTCTTCTGGGTCTGTTCATGACCTAGTATCATTGACCTGGTAATATCTGAGTGACAGCATAAGCTTCTGCTAGCATGATCGAGTGAACAACACAGGAAGAAATTGGACTTATAACCACTTCTTCAGGAAAAAATTAGCTTAAAAATGACATCTGATAAAACAGTGCCCACAATCACGGAGCAAACACTTAAAACAACTAAATCCCATCATAAGTGGTCAATGTCAAGATACAGCATACTGGAAGTGTTACCATGTTAAGTACAACACGTGGATAAACTCTATATAGTACCACGTTTGTACATTCATGCCACTTGCCAAAGTGGGGATTACAGAAAATTTTTCGACTGAAAAATCAGGACAAAGGATAGCAGAAATTTGATCATGTACGGAGGAACAATTTACCCAAATCACAGAGAAGGCTAATCTCTCAACATCAGCTCGGAGTGAACATATATCTGCAAAATCAACAAAAACTTATCCTGTTATTGCATAGACGAAAATCAGCAAAATCTTCATAAATCTATGGTGCATTTTTTTTTTCAAATGCAAAGCAAGTATCACCTTCTGTTAGGGGTTTAGGGAGCATGTCAATTCGGCGCTCAACAAGGTAGACTGAGGTACCCCTTTTTGCAGCCTCATCATCAAGTGGTGTTCCAGAGTGAACAAAGTTTGTGACATCAGCAATATTTGATATGTTGTTAAAGAATAAAATTGACACGAGCACTACTCATGGTAGCTCATTATTTCTTTTGCAGAATCCAACACACCTAAAACATCACCCCCTCCTCCTCCTCCTCCTCCCCCCTCCCCCCCGCGCCCCCGCCCCCAACAAAACCCAACTTACCATCCAGGGAAGACTAGGGAAAAGTCAGTAACGAGTACTGTAAGGTGACACAGGAAAAGGACAAATGTAACTCAAAGGATATGAACTCCCACTTCAAAATTTCCATCAGGAAGAGCTGTACAGTGCAATGCATCATCAATATCCTTGCATCCTGCACCAGATGAAAATAAGAATGTCAGCTAAAACTAGAAATACACAACAAAGCTATCCTAATGCACCATGATAAGCATAAGACAGGTGTTAATGAACAACTAGAAAAATATCAAAAAAGAAATAGTAAAACAGAAATTGAAGAAAAACTTCAGAAATATAAATGGAACTACATACCTGGAGGGTCCACACTAAATACACGGAGTTGTCGCAAATCCTGCCTGATAGGATTTGCAAGATCTTCAGTAGACGCAGACCAAGGCAACGCTGGCAAGCACGCTAAAACTTGAGAGGAAAATGGTTTGAATTCTACATCATTCTCTAACAGCACAACCTGAAACACATGACAAGAGAATATAGTTGTTATACATAAATTGTGATGAATCAATATGTTATACCCAGCTGTTTTGGCTTAAGCATCTCAAGCTCATATAAAGAACACAGATGACTAGAAAGTTCAGTATGACAAGTATAAAGGAGAAAAATCATGTTTAACTACAATAGATGGAAAACAAACACCATGAAGATACAGAGCTAATGCAAAACTCTGTTTCAGAACTGTAAGTGTAACAATGACATAGCAACGTACCTCACTTTCAGTATCTCTGTCCCCTATTACTCCTATTGTCCTCACATAATGACCAGATGGGTATCGAGACAAAATATCCCATTTATCAACAGCAACAACAATCCTCTTGTCCAAAAGGTTCCCCAGCTGACGCGTTTGTATGCGGATTTTAGGAATTCTACGGTCTTTGGATACAAATAAAGCATGGGCAACACCACCACTGCCTGCTGGCATAGGCATTGGCTCCACCGAACCACAATATCTGCAAATAATCGATTTCTGAATAAGATTTGTTTAGCCTTCAAATTAGAGCATGAAGATTTTCTTCTTATGGTGTAAATCAATTCTGCAAAAAGCTAAGCATATCAAGCTGATGGTTGAGATGCAATATGCAAAGGAATTTATGATTGAAATGAGTGTAAAATTGGTGATACTCCTACACTCCATTGCAATCCCTAGGAAATAGTGTTATGCCCCCCAGACCACTACAGAATTCGTATTGTATATAAAAAAGTTGTTTGCAACTTTAAGACTGTACTATCCTAAGCAGTAGTTAAAATGAATGAATCTCCAATCACTACGAACAGCAATTTGCAGACCAAAAGCCCAATGAGAGAAGAACAATGCATTAAGGTAGTTGGCAAAAACCCACACAACATTTTCATCTGTACGAGTTTTCTGTAAGTAATTTAAAATTGAGCAGTATCTAGAGACTTGCAATACAAGGAGTCTAATGCGTCAGATGATATTAAATATTAAGAAGACTCTCTTTTGAAATTGAGGGTAAAACCCATCAAGATAGTAATTTAGTAAATCATATATAGGTAAGAGGTAAGAGGCGAGTGAAACAATGAGTGCCAACCAAATTTAACAAAAAATAACATCATGCAGGTAACTAGCAATTCAATAACAAACGTATTTAACTTACGAATGCCAGTTCCGTTTTATAATACCAACAACACGTCCACAAGGACGGGATGGCACAGAACCTGAGACCCCAGCTGATCCTTGCACAAGATTTGTGGCTCTAGGAGCATCATCCGAACTACTTGGGGGCAGATGAACGTCTTCCTCATCATCCTCTGCGAAAAAAAATTAACTAAACACATAGCTTCAACACAAATTTCCACACACACACACAGGTTTCTCCTTTCTCGCAGAGGACATCATTGAAAAACAATGCGAGGAAAAGGGTGAGAACCACACACACAGGGATGGATGAATCAAATGAAGCAGATAAAGAAACAAAGGATATGCTAAGTTGATTGTAAACTAAATGTAGAACTAGCTAGAGTAATTCGTAAATATCAGCTAGGAAGGAATTTGGATCCCACCGAACAAAGTTGGTTGGAACAACAGCATAAATATAGATACAAAACTGCCTGTATACTTGATATTAAAAAATGCCAAATATCTATAACATACTAATCCTTCCAAAGAGAAGTGCTTCTTCGATTTAGATCATAATTTTCAGCAGCTTCGAAGCCAAACAATTTCATGTATTCTGGCAAACAATTCAGACCTAAAGAATCACTTAGTGCTCAGGACATGGAAGCAGAGCAAGGGCAACAGAGTTATTCGTATTGGTTTCGTCCATGTACTTTCGCCCACGTATCTGGATGATACTCCTCAGCTGCTTCAAAGTAAAAAAGTTTGTAGTATTCTGGCAAACAATTTAAACTTAAAGAATCACTTGGTGCTCAGGACCAAGAAGCGGTGCAGGGGCAACAAATTTCTTTTTATTCATATCATTAAGCATATTTACATCCACAAACTTCTTCCATCCCAAGAAGAGTATTTGCGCAACTAATTGGATGTCAGATAAAACAAATAGTAAAGGAGTACTGATCATGCATGTATGTGGGGATCTTCAACTTATAAGCTTAGTCAATAGTGTCCCTGGAGGTAATGAAGGACAAATCCTTAACTTATTGGTAAGAAAAGTAACTGCCTTCATCCTGTATCAAGATACTACACTCATTTTAACCACCTTACCTCCAAAATCCAATGATAAGTGAATGAACAAAGAATTTGCTCCTCCGCTTCCCTCTAGACAGTGTTCGGATAACATCAAAATAAAAGGAAAGCAAAGGAAAATTTTCTTTCCTTTTTGTTTGACTTGTAAGAAAGTTTTGGACTAGTTTTTCAACACCAAAGCACTACTTTTGTAGTTTATGTCATCAATAACCAGATAATGCCCTCAAAGAAAAGAGAACAAGTAAAAACCTTCATTAGTTATTGCTATAGATGCCTCCTCTTGCCATTGATCTTGAGGCAAAAGCTCCACAGTCACAACATCCCCATCAAAAGCTCTATTCATATTTGCACGCCCATAGATAATTATTTCATCACCAATGCTTTCACTTCCAACGTATGCTTCAAATGGATTGTAACGGTTAACACGAAGTTTTCCTTGATGATATATCCCTCGAAGCAAGCCAGAAGTAATCTCTGACATGGGCTTATGCTGCACAATAATTAAATAACAAGTAAATACAGTAATAGACAGAAGATTGTTTATCAGAGTACAAGTAAACAAGATATTCAAGGTATACCTCAGTGTAGATGACTTTTCTCTTTGAAGGTCTCAGATCCTCCACATCTTCCATGTTAACATCCTCAGATGAAGGCTGAACAATCAGGTCTAGCAACTCTGGCTGACCAAGTGTCTTCACGTATGATTCAACTGAAAAGGAGCTAGACATTATTAATCAAATATTGGGCCACAGGATGTCCAGTATGATAAATTGACATTGAGAATGAAGTACTATATATAAAATGATGGCTCAGCAGTAGCTAAAGAACAGCTACATCAACACTTTTAGTCTCAATGACCATCAATAAAGTGGTAATGAAGACAAGGACAAAGATGATGACGAGATTATGCTATACCTGTATCTGCCAAAATTCCCTCCTCCAATGCTTTCCTTTTATTTTCCCGGTCATTTGTGAGTAGTAAGATACGAACAACATTACTGAGGTGACTCTGATACCAATGTGTTGCAACTCGGATTGCTGAAGTTTAATATTAGAGTCAAATTATTAGGACACCCATACATGGTCTTGAAATAAGTCATCTCTACTTGAGCACCAAAGGTTTTTTAACATCTTATATTGACAGTTGTATGCTTTCATGTCTGTACATCTACCATAACTGATAGAGTATTACAAACAAGTCGGTGGTACATCCTAGTATTAGACTTCAAGACAATACAAAAAAATTTCTATGTAGTGCCAGTAAAATTGTTCACATGTATAGGAGGAGGGAAAAAAGAAAAAGACAAGAAATTCCATGTAACACCTCCCCATGATATCAACATGAGGTGCTAAATGAACGGTGAAACGTCTAAAACTACTTCGGTCTGAAAGATTAGGCAAGTGCTCATTCCCATTTGACTAATTAGTCATGGAGGTTTTGACCAAATTAAAAATTGAGAATGCTAAAAAACTAACATCCCATATGCTGATACTAATAAAGAAATAAGAATCTCGTATTAATGTGACCAAAAGAACTTTGGGCATCTTTCAAAGTTTTAAGTGTTTAATAACCTTAACAGGTCAAGAAAAAACACTGCAAAAGAAACTGGAAACTTCCAAATATAATTTTTTATGAACTAGGAAATGAGATCAAATGCAGACACATCAATTAAAGAACATACATGCAACTATCATCTTTTTCACTACTTCTGCATTTTAATAATCACAGGAGAGACTAGAGTATTTCTTTTATAATTTGGAGCAGCTGCATTCTGAAGTGTGATGTAACCAGAATCTCGCTTGAAGACAACCGTGGTAACATGCATGTGCAGAAATTTCACAAATATAGCATCTTCTGTAATCAGGTAAGCACTGTTAAACCCTTTATGTCCATTAAAAACTATAACAAGTGGTCTAGCATCCAATTCAAATAACAAGAAGTAATTTGTGAACCATTTAGAAGGAAGAAAAGTTGTAGTATTTGACACTCAACATTCATAGGCATGCACATCCCAATACCCAATGCACAGCTGACTGAATCTTGCAACCCTGATAACATGATAAAGCACACGTGTTTTCTGTTTGTGTAATGCAAAACAACAAACCTCTGTCATTCCGATCATTTGGAGTTTCACCAGCCATCTCTTTCACATATGTATCCCTTTGCAATCAAAAAGAGAAAACATGAATTAAAACCATGTAAAAGAAATACACTATCTACGTGACAAAGGACATTGTCAATGCTGCGACTTCAGAACTTATCATTGACTATTCTCAAAACTAGATTCACAGCACCATAGATGAAACCGAACTAATATGTTTATGATATAAAAGCTGATTACGTTAAGAAGTCATTTGAGGGATCTAAAATCATCGAACTTTCGAAGGCAGCAATCTGTCAGTTGGTGAATCAACAAAACTCGGACATTTAAACAAATTCCTAAAGTTACAAGTGAAAATATCTATGCGTAAGGGAAGCCTAGAGCCTACCAACTGTAGTGCAAACTATTATAGTCTGATGGATACTAATAAACATAATTTGAATACACATTGGGGCTTATGTATCTTCTGCACTTTACGTAGACGAATAAGTCTAAACACAAATAAATAAATACCTGTGGTGTTCATTGGAGAAAACAAAGAATTTCCTGGAAGAGTTACTGCAGAGAGCCCTAAGGCGATTATATATACCAATATTCTTATTCTTAACCTCTTGTAACACCACCGACAGCACAACCACATCATCAATCGCTGGATTCTCCAACAAATCAATCTAATATTACAACAACCATCAACAACAAAAAAAAAATCAACAACAGAAATAACTGTAGTATACTACGCAATCTCTTTTTAAGTATACATAACAAATATAAAAACAGGTTACGATTTACTTGATTAAGTACAACATTGGTGTCGAGAATGAGAAGTGTGGAGGCAGAGTCACTCAAGCGAGCACCGGAAACGTCACATACTTTGCAAAATGGCGCGCCGCAATATATATCATCTCTCAGATAGTGCTCCCTGACTTCCTGCAAGTGTAATTTTTATTCAAACTAAAAATATAAATTCAAGCTCAAAAGCAAAAACCCTAGTTTTTTTTCGCGTTTCCTTGACATTTACGACCTCAGCAGCTAAAATAGAAGAATCCTAAGATTGAGAAACAAATCATTTCGAAAGACATATAAAATTGTAGATTGAAGGGAAGGAGATTAAGAGACTGACCTTGCGAATTGCTCCTTGTCTAGTTTTTCGGACAAAGGTCTTGCTCTTAAGCATGATGAATTGATGAGGATTCCAGAATAGTTGTGGAGGTTTTTTGGGGGGTTTTTGCAGGGCTTGCCCACAAGCTGCAGCTGTGCCGGTTGATCTCGACGGACGGAATATTTTATAAATTTTTGCCGTTAAAAATTTTATGAAGCGGGATGGCAACGAAGCATGCAATAGGCACTGTTTTAGCCTTACAGGGGGACTGGGCGATAGCCCAGATTAAAGTTGGGATGGATGGAGGCAAATCCAATTGGGTTTAACGTATGAAAATCTGTTGGAGACGTATTAATATTTTAAAGCAAGCCCATATCTTCTTGGGCTAAGAGTCATAGTTCTGATTTTAATAAGTGTTTTTCTTAAAGTCTTATGTTGGTGAGTAATCTTTTTTTTTTTTTTTGGTTGGACGCTTACTCCAAAAAATCCAACAAGTTTACTGGGAGAGAGGATTCAAAGGAGTCAAGGGGGAATTTGGAAACTGAACCACCTGTGAAATTATTCCAAAAAATCTTGGATTTAGAATCAGGTCAAGGGATTTGATTTATTGACTTACATTCATGAAGAATCTTAAATCTCTTTTAGTTGCCAACTACTCCAAACCAACTACTTTATGAGTAATTTTTTTATGTTGCTGAGTAATCGGTAAGCAATTTATGACTGTAAGATATGTCTTGATCCATGGTGGTAATTTATAATACGAGTCATGCCTTTGATCAATCGTGGTGATCAAAGTCGAAATCTAAATTTTTTTTAACCAAGAAAATGTTTTGTTGCATATAAAACTAATCATTCACAAATTTTTTTGTAAATAGAAGATTTTGAATTTGAAACCCCTTATTTATAATCCTTTAATGTTAACACTCAAACCAACCCTTCACTAAATCATTCACAATTGATGATGAGCATTAGTGCAATTATACTTGACATGATTAAACACAAATATTGCATATCTGGTGTCGCATAGGGGCAGTATCAAGTCAAGTTGAGATCAAGTAGCACTATACTCAAGTTTAGCTTCGATCAATATCGATGCTGCTCGATCTTGAGTTTGAGCTCGAACAAGTACTTAATATTAAAGTCAAGCTCAACTTGAGATAGTCGTAATTAAATTGGAGTTTGACTCGAGATTTTTACTAAAACATGAATCCATGATAGTCATTTCACGATTCATATATACACATATTATATAAATAATATAGCTAAATTAGACTTATTGAGCACTTGAGTGCCAAACGCTGATATTGAGATGCGATTCATTATACGCACGGAGTAACTCGAACTCAAATTAAAACTCGATCAAATCGAGTTCGAGCATAGCGTTTGATCACTCCCGGAGTAGTTTGGCTTGCCAACACACCTCTAGTATCTTGTGCATTATTTTGTTTTTTGTAGTGTAAGAAATATATAACCCTCAACATTGGGAATCTTATCACCTCACTTAAAGATTGCACCTCGTTTCGTGACATGTGAAGTGAGTTAACAAAAGAAAAAAGAAGGAAGGATGCAATTGTGAAAAAAGAAATATTAGTTGACAACAGAGGTGAGAATACAAAACCTTACTAAAGCTTTACACATATGGACGTAGGTTCTTTTTTTTTTTGGGGGGTACATATGGACGCAGCTTGGTTAATACTTTCACCAGAAACACCAAATTGAATCAAATTCACTTTTTAATTACTTCAAAAAAACCAACTTTTTATTATCCGGAGGAAGAACTTTATATATAGTTCTATTTTTTTCTTTGTTGAAATAATTCAGTAAGGTTTAACAGACTTGAAAACGTGAAGGGTATTTTTCAGCAAATTGTCCCGCAATAAAAGAAAAGTGAAAAAAGGAAAATATTATCCACTTGAAAGTTCATATGCGTGATTTGAATGCAACCAATCAAAACGATTCAAGTCCTACTAATCGACGACAACCCACGATCGAAGTTTGACTACGTCAGTCTTATAATTCTTAAGGAACGACTAGGCAGGCTGGGCAAGAGAACCACTGAAGAGTCTGAATTCCACCGCTACCACCACCTCCTCGACGTCGGACTCCGAGAAATCCATCGCGTTTAATGCTATTCTCGGAAGCTTGGAATATCCGTTTTCTTCCGCATAGCATTTTCCTTCCCGTAGATTTCCTCCTCCTTAATCTACCTCCTTGATTATTCCTCATAAATTATGTGAAGCTCTTGCCCCGACGATATTTTGACCCGATTTGTTCTCTTTCAAGTTTTGACATCGCCGATGAAGTTCTCTTCAGTGCTTCTTCTGATTTGTTTTTTAGCATCGATTTTCATTTTTTCTGGGTTCGCTGCCGATTCTTTGGACGCGTACAAAAGCATAACTGGGAGAAAACATTTGAATGGGTTAAATCCACCCCGGACCCCAGGCAAACGGTCTCTATTGTCTGATTCCAAGTCAGTTTTTGTGCTAAGTTTTTATTATTTCCGTATTTGTTTTTCCTTATTTATGTGAGCGTAGAATTATGTTGTTTTTTTTTTGTGAAATTGACTGTCAAAATTTAAGTAGCTGATTCGACATTTTTAAACAAGCTTAAAGGAGTATTTTTGTTGGGATTAGCTTGTACATGTAGGCGTTGACAAGTTCCATCTTTTATTTACTGTTATGTTTTTGGCAAGGGTAAATGAAATTAGAGCATGCTCCCATTTAAAAAAAAAGAGTGGACTTGAATTGGTGGCAGGACAGTTATATTTTCTGCCAGAAAGTTAAAAGTATAACGCTTGAATTTCAGCTGAAAGAACCTGATGATTAAAGATTAAAAATTTTGGATCCCCCCCCCCCCTCTCTTTTAATTGAGCTAAGTTTACTGCAAGAACGTGTCTTTTCAGAATGCATTGCATAATTGCTTATACCCCTTCTGATTCTTTGTTAGTTGCGTACTATTGCCTTAGTTGATTGGGTTAAGGCTGATGAGAAGATATTCTTTACATTCTGGAGAATATGGAGAAGGTTTATGTGCAAAATCTGATTTTGTGCTGTGCTGATTGAATGAAAGTCTTCTCTCACTGTGAACCATAGAATTCATGTGGATTTCATCTTTGATTAAATCAGGGAAGCTGATACTGCACTAGTCGCTGCTCTGGATGGGACAATTTTTCTGTTGGAGCTTGATTCTATGAAACCACTCTGGTCATTTGAATCAGGATCTGAAATTTATTCATCATATCAGGCTCCAGTGGATGAGGATAAAGAAAATACATCTGGATTAGGAAGCGATTACTACATTGATTTGGGGGATGACTGGGAATTATATGCTCATAACAGGCTTGGAAAACTGGTATGCTGTTACTATCACATTTCTAAGATTTTGTTTCGAAGACTTTGATGGATATGATGTTGAGTCTGATATTCTGTGTACATTCAATTATAGCACTTTCTCTAAAATGAAGTATCTCTGCACTCTGCTTTAAATTACTGCTTTTGTGTGAATACTAAATATGGTGAGCACATGTGGAGGTCGCAGATTTTGAATAATATATCTCTAAATCTTACTGTCGAGGAGTTAGCATTTCTTAGAGCCTATATAACATTTGATGACAGGGTCTGTAAGCAGTTTGTTTGGCTAGTATGCCTCAGGCATCCGCTAAGATAGTCTCATCACATGTTTTGTCTGCCAATGTGATTGATTTCGTACATGCCTCTTCTGTTCAGAATACATAGTTTAATAGTTTGGGTCAAAAACATTCTTTACACTACACTACTGTATACACAAATTTGATGCCTTAAGATTTTGTTTATAGTGGTTCACAGGTACTTCCTATTTGTAAGGTTTCCAATCTATTCTCAAAGATTAATTTCTCTAAAATCAGGTTTTGTGAGTGTTTGCCAAACTGGTCGCCTCTGTAGAGCTGTCTGAGTGATTCTGCTCTCATACTGTCTGATTCTGAGGTATCCATGTGAGTGGCATCTGGTTCTTAGTATAGGCTTGGTTCTCTCCATGAGAACACTTAATTCCTTAGTCCTAGTGTGTCGGTCATTGCTCAATGCTGTCCTTCGGAAGTAGTGTTGATACCAATCCTCTGGTATTACATCTGCTCATTTTTTCTATGTATTTCTCTATAATCATCTACCTTTATTGTAGTTGTTTTATAAGTCTTGACTTGTGCTTTCCAGAAACTCACAAAGACTCTTGAGGAGTACATCAGTTCAACACCTCAGATAGCTGAGGATGGTGGTATTGTACTTGGTTCCAAAAAAACCACCGCATTTCTTGTTGATGCCAAGACTGGAAGGCTAATCTACACGTATAGGACTCCTGAGTCTTCATGCCCAAAGCAGAACAACAGTGAGAATACCGTTATTCATAACAGCACTGTTGAAGGACTTGGACTTTCTCAATCTACAGACCTTAAGGCTGATGAGCTCCCCCTTTACATCACTAGAACAGATTATGCATTGACATCTTTTGCTCCAAACTCAAACAAAGTTCTGTGGAATATGACAGTGGCTGAAATCGGTGCTGCTTTTCTTTGTGAAGAAATGGAGAGGTCATTTGGCAGAGCTATCCTGAATTCAGGATTTTCTGAACCCGGGTTTAACATGCCATTGCCATGTCAATCTAGGGCTCTTGTATACCGCTTCCGCAATCATGACATGTTGGAACCCTTCCTTAGACGTGGTGGGCTTCCTGAGGCTCATTCTCCAGAAATAATGCTCCCAACATCAATACCAAAACCTATGCTACCTTCACAACCAAATGTTGACAAAGTTCTAGAGTTTCTTCCATCACAACAAAATGTTGGCAAATCTTTAGATTCTCATGACATCAGTGGTGAAGAATTTGTACTTTCTTTGCCTTCAGCGACAGAAGATGGTGAGATGCCGAATGTGCAAGAACTAAAAATTTCTCCTGGTGGTCGATTAAGTGTGGTCTTAGAAAGGATTGGTGCAATTTCTTCATTTCCTTTTGCTGTTACTGTTGGAATTGTGATTTATCATCTAGTTGCAAGAAAATTCATGTTGGTTGACAATCCCAGCAACACAAGTTCAGGAACTGTACCCTCAAAGAGGAAGAAGAGTAGAAAATCTGGAAAGAGTGGTAGCAGTGCAGAGAAAAAGGACATAGACACGCATCCGAATGGAGATAGTGCGAATATGCATGATGATGATGATAAGAATATGTGGTTGAACCTCTCTCAGCCAACTTTTAATATAGAGGGACGTAGAATTGGCAAATTATTTGTGACCACTAAAGAGATTGCAAAAGGGAGCAATGGTACTGTTGTCCTTGAGGGCATTTATGAAGGTCGTCCAGTTGCTGTGAAACGCCTTGTCAGGGCTCATCATGATATTGCCTTTAAAGAGATTCAGAATCTTATTGCATCAGATAGGCATCCAAACATAGTGCGGTGGTACGGAGTGGAACAAGACCAAGATTTTGTGTATCTAGCACTGGAGCGTTGTATTTGCAGCTTGGATGATCTTATTCACATGTTCTCAGACATTTCCGAAAATCTTGCTTTTAGCAAGAACTTGGATGTCGAGGATATGGCTAAGTACAGAATCCATTTGGACTCTGTGAAGGTTGTTATACAGGATCCCAAGTTGTGGAAGTCAAATGGCTACCCTTCTCCTATTTTGCTAAAATTATTGAGGTCAGTAAAAATGTTTAAAAGATACTTAAGGAATTTAGTCTGCAACTACTACAATCTCATGCTAGGAAGTAGGAATCCACATAATTGTGCCAACTGTTTGGACTATACTTGATGAGTCAATTCCACAACTTTGACCATTTTCCACTTTCATTTTTGATGTGCATGCCATTTATAGTCAATACAGCAGTCTTCCATTTCTATTGAATCAGTTTTAACGAGCTAATGGCACAAGTGATGTGTACAGAAAACAGTTCAAATATGCTCTGTGATGAGTTTTCTCTCGTCTTTTTGCTTTCTTTTCAAGAGAAAGAGAATAAGGCTTTTGTAGTTGAAAAAGGCTCGGCAATTGACATCTTTAATTATTTGACTCTTCTTAGGTGTTATATAATATGTCAATGCACTTCTATGTGTATCTTTTCTTACTGGCAACTTTTTGGAGCTTTAGTTTATATTTTTCTTTATTTTCATATATTTTTGTTTCTTTTTTTTTTTTGCTCTTTTTCTAAAATAATCCGGAAGACAGGGATGTGGTTTCTGGACTTGTACATCTACATGAATTAGGAATCATTCATAGAGATTTGAAGCCCCAAAATGTTTTGATAATCAAGGATAGATCTTTATGCGCAAAGCTCTCAGATATGGGTATTAGCAAACGTCTCACTGGGGATATGGCTTCCTTGGGTCAGCATGCTACAGGCAAGTAGTTGCACCTTACCTATTATGATGTAAATTTGCATGCAATCACACCTTCGACCGGTTATCTTGACTGCTAATCTTATTCTGGACAACTTGTGGATTGAGGCTCTATAGATCAGCATGTGATGTTGGTTCTTTAGATTTTTCTTTGGTGTAAGTGATTCACAACAAGGCTGTCATTGTGAATTAATGTGGCTATCCTTAAATTTCATTGCTTCAAGTATATTATCTGTGCATTTATTTGCTCATGTAATTAATATCTTGTTACAGGTTGTGGAAGTTCAGGATGGCAAGCACCCGAACAACTTCTTCTTGGACGTCAAACAAGAGCAGTTGATTTATTTAGTCTAGGTTGTGTTCTATTTTTCTGCATCACCGGTGGTAGACATCCATTTGGAAATCGTCTTGAACGTGATGTCAACATCACAAAGAACCAAGTTGACCTATTCTTGGTCGAACATATTCCTGAAGCAATGGATTTATTCTCCCATCTGTTAAATCCTAACGCAGAAATGAGGTAAGGGACATTGCTGCTGCAAGGCCTTACTGAATTGTTTTTTCCTCGGTAGAATGAAGTTTAGTTTGCCAACTGGAGTGGGTCCTCACAGGAAGGATGTCTAAGTAAAATGAAACAATATCATTCTTCCTAGTTTTAAAATATATTGTTGATTTAAGATATGAAAGGATATAAATTGATTTTATGGAAATGAAAACTGGAAGAGGAAATAAAGTTTATATTGTTCTTCACTGGAGCTTGTTCCACTTGAGGAAATGTAACCTTGCAAGCTGGTAATTGAGTCCGGTCAACCTTTCCAGTTGTTAAGGATTGGTCCTAGATTCATGCTTAGGATTATGTTTAACCAGTTGTCTATGATAGTCTATAGAATTGTAGGAAAACTTGCTTTCTAATCAAATTGGAAATCTATGCTTTGTTTCAAACTCATGAACAATTATTTTGAAGTATTCTAAGTATGGAATAGAGGCATTGTAGGGCAAGACAGCTGGAAAAAAGACAATTTATTTACATAGTGATTCAGTGATTTTGGTTGAGTTGGCCACTGACTCTGCGATTTGTAGGAAATCTATTTTATCCAATTTTTGGAACTTTTTTTAGATACTATCCTAACATTTCGGTTGCTGAATTATTTCTTTCTCTCTTGTTTTCTTCTTGTATTCAGACCAAAAGCAGTAGAGGTTCTAGCACATCCATTGTTTTGGAGTGCTGACCTGCGATTGTCATTTCTTCGTGATACAAGTGATAGGGTAGAACTGGAAGATAGGGAAACCGATTCTGAGCTATTAAAAGCAATAGAAGCTACTGCACCAATAGCTCTGGGTGGAAAATGGGATGAAAAATTGGAACCTGCATTCTTATATAATATTGGCTGCTACAGGCGGTATAAGTATGACAGTGTTCGTGACTTACTGCGGGTCATGCGTAACAAGTTGAATCATTATAGAGAGCTCCCCATGGAAATTCAGGTGCTTTTACATTTTAACTTTGCTAGGAATTTTTTAGTTAATTTTTATTAATTATATTCTGCTGGAAGTTCTTTTCTACCATCAGCACCTTTGGTAAAAAAGTGTTATTTGATCACAGAATTTAAAGTAGGTAGACTGATGAGCTGGACTTTGTTTAAAATGTGTAAGATAGGAGGTACAACATTGCATATCCCATGAGTATGCAAAGTTTCCTAGTAGTACAGATGTCATCCTGTACATCATTATTTGGATATTGCATCTATGATTGGGTGGCTATTATAACAATATCTTGTTCGCATCCTTGGCAGATACAATGTTTGATTGTATTCACCCGGATGATTGCACACAAAGATGATAATGCATTGTGCAAATACTACTTTCGAGAATAATGATGCAATTACAAATGTTTTAGCTGACCTGTGTGGTTCCTCTAGTACCCCAATAAAATTTTAAATTTAAAAACACCCAAAAATCATCCGTTGAAGAGTGATCTAAATCTGCATCTATGTGGTAGTCATTGATGGAGCTAGTTAAACATACAAAGTGAAATTTATACATATAACATGCCAAAGATGTTTTTGCTTTAAGTTAATTGACACCTGAAGTGTTATTTTTTCCTTGTTCTGACTTGCATTTTCTCTTTATGGTGAATTTGATAATAACCTTGATGTTCTTTGCAGGAGATTTTGGGGTCAGTACCAGAAGGTTATGACGAGTATTTTGCTAGTCGATTTCCTAAACTATTGATTGAAGTATACAGAGTGATGAGCATGTATTGCAAAGAAGAAGAATGTTTTATCAAGTACTTCAAATGCAGTATGCAGTAATTTGTGACAGACAATAACCCAGTTATGGTCTAGTTTTTTAACACTCTGCTGTAATATGATGCGTGTAAATATGATTAAACGAAATATATACACGATAACTATGTAAATATTACTACTATCAGGTTATATAATTAATGATGTTGACCTAATTTCATTGCTTTCTCTCTTTTTTTTTTTTCCTTGACTGATTTTTCTTTAAACTTGTATTTTAGCTCTCCCTAATCATTAGGTGTTCAACAAGGAACCCTTTTCTCAGTTTTGTCTTCTTACCCTTATAATAATTTGTTTATGCGGGAGAAGAGATGCTTGTGTGTTTTGGGCAAATGGAGTTTGATTTACCTGTATGTTACTCTGGTAATCAATAGATAATGTCAGGACAACCCTGTAAATCGATTTTAGTGAATGTGCTCAATTTGCCTTCTGATTTAGCTTCTGGCTTTAATTTGGTCGTATAATTTTATATTGCCAGAGGGTAGTTATTGTTGTCAAAGTTAAGAGACTTGAAATATGAAATGGCTGCATAGCTGCCAGCAATGATTAGAAACCTTTCATCATTTACGGGACGATGGAAAAAACAATCCTGTTCTATTCTTTTCATTATGTTAAAGCTGTTACCTGAGCTCCAGATGACACATTCTTCCAGAATTCGATTTCTAAAACACCGCACCAAGGTACACATAATTACAGTTTAAACTAGCAAAGGAGCAAGCATCATGGGGTGACACTGTGACAGAAAGCAAGGCAAGAATACACAAAATACCCACACACTTTTAGTCTAAATCGCCAAAGCTGACGCTTCTATTTGACAACATTTCTGTACGGTATCTCTTAGAAGAACCATTTTCAGCTGTGTTTTCATAGTTACTTAAATTCGAGACCCCCTCCAGATGCCTTCGCTTGGATCGGGCTCTAACTGATTCTTCCTTCTCATCAACAAACGAAAGGAATGTCTGGATTCGTGCTGAGCGCGAGCTTTGACCCGATGATTCTGACTCAGGCTCAGAGTGGTAACGCAAGAACTGGCGTACTATGAGTATGAAATATACAAGCAGAGCAAGTAGGCATGCTAATCCACAAATAAAAAAGAGGCCTGAAAAGCTTCCCAGTTGAAGTCTGTCCACGACAAGCTTTGTACTTTGTGAACTGCAGGCACTTCTCTGCAGCCATTTGTCATGGATCTGCTGGAGTTCACCGCTCTCTGACAACTTCAGAATTGCCGTGGACATGTCAAGAGCCAGAGGAGAGTCCCTTGGGAAGGCCTTGCCAGAAGCAGAAAAATTGGTAGTTAGTACCATTCTTAGCCATCTCAAGAAAATAATCTGCAATATTTGGTTGCTATTCACCCTGTTGACAATAGATGTTATCTCACTTGACATCTTGGTAAATGACTGATTATACAAATATGTAACAGTCATATCCTTCCATGCCAAATTTAAGAAGTCAAAAAGACTTGAAATTTTTTTTGAATGCAGTCATTCTTTCTATATGATGGATAATGTTAGAATAATACGATTGCATGCAGCAAAAACAGACAGAAAGCAGTACCCTAGAAGTTTATAAATTAGCACGCAGGTAAGGATCAAATAATGGGTGACAAGGTGCAATTCCACAGTGACAATTTCTCAGTCCATTGAGCTCACAGCTAATATATCAGAAAATGGATATGTACTGAAAAAAAAACAGCAGTAATGGACGCCCAATGCTTTTTACCGATTAATTGATTGAAATTGCTGTTCCTATGGAGCAAAAGTAGAAGAAAAAGTGTTGTTCACAGATATACTTACAAATCCCCATCCATTTTTGGTGAACTCTTGACCAACAATGCTAAATTCGCATTGAGTTGAGAGAAAGAGTTCTATATAGGCACGCTCATCGATCACAGCAGCGACTCCACCATTCCTGGGGCCATCTTTCAAGGCTTTTACATAGTCTTCTGGCATATTAAGAGGGACAAGTCTGGACTCATGTATGCCGACCTCCTCAATGAGATAATCACGGGAAAAAGAGCCCAGTTGGTAGCCAATGCGATCTTCGCTACTTATTAAACTTTCAATTCCCTTAATTGGTGAAAAAAGTTGCTGAACTGTAAGGATAGACGTAAGGCTAGCAGTGTAACTAGAGTTGATTATAAGGACCACAAACAGCCAGAAAACAAGAACAACGCGACCAAGGGTGCTCACAGTATTTTCTCCTGCAGATGCCAGAAAAATTAGATGATTAGTTATTTTGCTTGGCTGCCAAATACACCAGACTACCAAAGCAGAGCCAGAGCACTTACTATGGGAAAAAAATAGAGTTGAAAGGCTGAACCTGCAAAGAAAAGAACAATCAGGGAAAAAAAAATTTACACCAGAGCTGGAAGCTTGGCAACTAGACCTTATCATAGAAGAAGTAAATAGATTGAATCAGTGGCTACTTTAGAGGAATGTAGTTTCCTTTCAATTCAAAAAAGGTAATTAACTGATCTTCTACACCTAGTGAATAGCTTTCCTTGGCCCCTCTGAAAATGAACTAGGGAACTACTCAAATAAAAGAGAACCAACGTGGGTTGACAAGTCTTTCAGATTATACTATTAAGAAATGCAAAACTATCCAGCAGTACACACCATAGGATAGTCACAACTTGCTTTCTGGGAGGTCCACGAAATTCATCATTCATCCTATGCTCCAAAATCCAAACAACAGCTCCCACAATGAGAAAAAATATTGCAGTAACAGCCCACATTTGAGGAGTAAATGGCCTCAGGAAGGCCCAAGCATTAGAATTCGACTTCCTTACTGGTGCGACCACCACTAAACCAGACTCAATATATGGCTGAGTAAAATCCACCATCCTCGTACGGTTGGTGGTTATTGCAATATCGCCAACAGCAGCATCATAAACCTGTGAGGAAGAAGAGAGAACATAGAATTTTAGAGAGTCAAAGCGTATTGTAATTAAATGTGGAAACTTTTAAACTTTGTACTGACCCCAGCAGTGATCAACCTCACAAGTTCTGTGCCACTTGGGTTAGTACGACCATCCCCATATGCCACTAGTTTATAAGGGACACCATATGGCAACAAGTTAAGGGCTGCAGTAAAAACATCAATGCAGTATCCTTTGAACGTATCAGCGCCAGGTACCTCTTGAACAAATTCACGAAAACTTGCTCGGTTTGGGACTCCAATCTTCATTTCCCTTCCATTGTCAGGGAAAACCCAGCCACGAGGTTTCTGAGTTGTTTGTCCAGGCCACACCACATTATACAGTTGTTGATTTGAACTAGAACGGTTTGGCGGTTTTGTATAAAGTGTTTCCGGAGGAGCAATTGACAATCCAGAATAATTAGACCAAAAACCTATTCTCCTCAATCCTGTTCCAATCACATTAATGACTTCACAGGCTGGGAGAATGAGGTTCCTATCTGAAGTGAAACCATACATTCCCGTTACCCCAGTCATATTGATTTGTAATAATCTGTCAAGCAGTAATTTGCCTCCGTTAAATATACTCATGGAATTTAGATGCAGGCTCCCTCCACTCATTTCACCCAACCTTGAATAATAGGAGAATGATAGGTTTCCACCCTTCTCAAAAAAAGCATCAATGGCATGAGCAAGCAGCCAAACTGTATCATAGGCATAGAGAGCATAAGTATTCATCCCTATAGGACTACGAGCTGACACTTTTTTTGTCAAGTTAGTCCACCTAGAGATGAAGTCCCTTTTCTTTTGTGATTCTGGTGTGTGTATACGCAGCGTGATAACCCCTTGTATGTTGTTAAATGCCTCTGAAGCAAAGTGGTTTTTGATATCCAATATGGTTGCCAGCCAAGTTGTAGCAAACCACACAAATCCAGAGTCCATCATCCCTAGAGATTGCGCCACCGAAAATACATCTAAACCACTGTTAGGATAAGTGTGTACAACAAGAATGCGAGACTCTGTTAAGGCTACCTGCACCAGCACATCCCTGATGTCTGAGATGGTGGCATCAGCGGTGAAAGGTGCTTTGTAAGAGATCCGACAACGTCTTGCTGCCAGTTGATCTGCTAATGCAATTATTCCATTCCTTCCGAAATCATCATCAATATAGATTGCTATTACCTCTCTCCATCCATAATATTCAACTAGTTCTGCTATTGCAGCCATCTGGAACAGATCATTTGGTGAGGTCCTAACAAAGAACGGATACTCAAGTGAAGAAAGGGTAGGGTCCGTTGCAGCATAAGACAACATAGGAACTTGGAGCTCATTTGCAATGTGGGATATCACATGAGCTATAACTGAAGATTGGGGGCCAATGATGGCCATTGTTTGAGTCTCCATGAAGCGAATAGCTGCAATAATTCGTGAAATAGAGATTTACTAGATTCTAACTAGCTTAAGACCAGAAGACAAATAATTGACTGCAGAAGAACTCATTCTCAACATGGAATTGATATTTATTAGGTATAAAAGGGCAACATAGAAGAGCAATGTGTTTACCCTCGACTATCCCCAAAAATCCACTATAGTTGCTGTCAAGAGTTGTAATATTCAGCTTGGTTCCTCGAAGAACTGCTGGATTGGAGTTCACATCTTCTACTGCAGCATCTATAGCAACTTTTGCAACTTTGCCAATAACAGAATTCAATGTTAGGATAGACCCAATGTTCAAAACATCAGGTCTTCCCGACACATTTGTATCAAACCCTTTTGAAAATTGTCCATTGCCAGAAAGCATTAACACCATTACCATGAAAAGTTTCATGCCTATGGACGTAGTCATAACTGCTGAACTCTCCCTGTTATGCACAAAAAATAAAATAAGATACAAAAGAACTAAAATTTTAGGTGCAACTAACTCGCCTTGTTATGCATGGATAACGAAATAAGATGCAAAAGAGTTAATAAAACTCTGGGTTTAACTTTAAAAATGGTTTTCCACTGATAATCAACAATTTACAAGAAAATCAAGTAAAACTAACTTCCATGACAGTATGAAAATTCGCAAGGAAGAATGCCATGAAAAAGAAGAAATATGAGCCTATTCTAAGTAAAGGCCGTAATTTTATCTAATCATGAAGCAAATTCATAGACATAAAAACTCATTTTGGGTTCCATTCTTGTGAAAATGAGAACGTTCCTGCGAGACCCATTTTGCATTCCTTATTAAAGCAATAAAAACACAAAGACCAGGAAGCAATATAAAAAAGGGACATAAGGCTGGTAGAACCTGGACTATGAAAGAGGTTTCAGATAAAAAAATAGCATGCAAAATCCAACTTTAGAAGATTGAACATCTAATGCATCAACAAGGGTCACAGAAAAGAAGCTTACATATTGGGGCGTTACTCTTCCTCCACTTCGACCCGTGAAAGCGTCCATGACAAATGGACAGAAACAAAAAGTAGCACTGGAAGAAGCTGGGATTCCACTTTTCACACTTTTTTTCCCACTTCCACCAACTGGACAACCAAAACAATTCTATGTCAAAAAGAGCTACTCCATTATGATGGTTGTACGGGTTTGCCTTTAAAAGACTTCTAGAGATATGTCACCATAACAATTCATCTACGGCTCATGAAACCCCACTTTTTTCACTGGTACCGGTCTGGGATAATTGTCACTGTTGCTGGTGGCTCCGGGATGGCGCATGCGTTTGCTGTCCGTGTAGACGCAGGCGTGTTTGGTAGTGGACAACTAAACACACGAACAAAGAAATGTGGGTGCAACCACAGAACAGTGACACAAAATTGTGCGGAGATGAGTGGACTCTGGATGCACAAGAAAAATGTGGATGACTTGCAACCAAGATTTTGCCAATCTAGTCTACGACTAGGAGTATAATGCTAGTTGGACAGCAAGAGAAAAGTCCTCCATAAGGGGTCCGTTGGCTGTCATTTGATTATGTGCAACCACATCTTTTTTAGTACCTTAAACAAGTTTTTGGAAGATAATGGAGGTTTGATGGAGATTGATATAAATAAGATAACATGCCATGTTTTTCGGCCGTAAATTTACACATAAAAGTGAATGTAATATACTTGTCAAGTGATGGATATTATTATAGGATAACTTATTTATGTAGCAACATATAGAATCTATAAAAGCTTTGAGGCTCAAGATCCATTTGCGCTTTTGACCCAAAGAAAAAAAAAGAAGATCCATTTGCGCAGTTTGGTATTAATAAACCAAATACTCTTTAAGAGTACTACACGTTTCAAGAGTGGAATTTATTCTATTCTAAACCAATCATGAAGATCTCTCTGTTCACATGAACAAGTATTCGCTAGAAAATGGTGTTCTTGGACTTCTACTTTTGGCTATCAAGATATTTTGGCAATCCTTTTCTCTTGAAAATTTTTTATCTGTTCTTGCAAGTCTTTAACAAAACAAAACAAGCTCCAGATTGGTCCGACAACGTATATTGGACATTTGTACAAGTGAAACTTCCCAAGGGTCCAGTAAAGATTGTCCCAGGTCCAGAGACGACAGCTCCAGTGAAACCAGAACAATTTCGGGGCCGCAGCAGGAAATGGGGTTCTTTCTTCATGCGCAGGGGCCTAGGATAGAAATTCAATGTGTTATTTGGACCACTTACAGTACACTATACAATTTTAATTAATTTTTTATTTTACCATGTGAAACACATCCCTGATTTTTTTAACCTGAAAAGTGCATTCTCAAGCATAATGAGCATGCAACCACCGGTGGCCAATGGACTTGGAGGGTGGGAAGCAAGGTTTGACGCGTTAAGCGGCTTTTTAAAAATTTCAGACAGGTGTGTTGTGCATTTGTTTGATTCGATGTTGATTCAGTTTCCGTCGATTTCTCTGTTGGCCAAATTGGATCCCCTTCTAAAAATAAGTTAGAGTAAGAGTAGGAATAGATGTTAAGTAAACTATTGTCGACTGTTAACAAAAAAAAAAAGAGTATAATGAGCATGCCCTTTCTTGATTGGCATTCGGCCCTTGCACAACCACAGATTTTATTGACGGTAGGGTCTTTTTTTAAACCAAAGCTATTGTCATTTCACTTTCTCATGTTGCAAGGGTTTATCGAGTTAGTTAAGATTGCAATGTTAGCAGCTGGAACATAAATACCCAATTAAGCTAATTTGCATGTTCAAGATTTATTTTGGGTATGCAGACAAGGCATTATTATTAGTATGTTTTAAGTAATTTCGGTACTTAAAAATAGGGTTTACAACTGATTATTCCATTTATGTCATTATTGGTTCATAGATTAACACTTGCATACCAATCTGCAACGTGCAATTCAGGCAGAAATGCATCTGTCGGCATTGCTTTTTTGACAACCTGGCGGCCTCTCATTTTGTGACTAATTCAGACATGGACAAAATGAGCTAATGATGCTGCTTTAATCTTTGATATCGCTCCTATTATTATAACATTTGCAAAGGCTACATCAATTATGGTTGTGAGGAGAGGATTTCAGTACACAAGCGATAGGATAATTTATAATTATCCATAACTTGTGAAAAACGAAACTACTATTATATTTGTCGGAAAAAAAAAAGAGAAGAAAACCGAAGGGTAATAATAATTTAAAATTTGCTACATAAGTTTAATCACTTTGACTCACAGCTGTTGTTTGCAATTGTAGCACCGTGAAATTGGCAAGACTGGGAAAGGGAAATGTTGGTATATCAGTCACTTGTCTCCGTGAAATTGTCAAGAACAAAAGGAATAAATTAGTATATTATCACTTTTCAGTCCAAGATTTCCTACTTATGTTCGCTCCTCCTCCTCCTGTACTATTCAATCCATCCCTTCTCCCATATATTTGTCACTTGTCATGAGTAATTTTCGTAAAAACAAATTAATGTCCAATGAGTGAAAATTTTGGATTGTACCCAAAAAAAGTTATTCTATATTTTTTAACGGGATGAATTAATATGACCATATGATTCTTTGTATCTATAATTACTACACTACTACCCGTATGATGTTATTTGATTTTACTCTCGCAACAATTGCAAAAAAAAGGCAAATGAAAAAGAAAATGACTTGAAAATTGAATTAAGAATCCATAATCATTCGTTAATCTCATATCATGTTGAGGACATGTTTCAATAACTTCAATATATGATGGTTATATATAACTGTCAACTGTTGGAAAGAGTTGACAAAACACAAAATGAGAAGTTCTCACTTGGCTTTTTTCATTTTATTGGTAAATCCAATTATTAATGCACTGATCAGAAACAAAAAGCCAAGCGGTCAAATTACTAATCTGCCTGCCACATGGCACTAAAGGGACGACCCACAAGTCGGTTAAATAGATCTCCCACCAAATTTCTATTATTTTCCCACCACCTACAAAAACGGTCGTGAAAGCTCGAACTTGGGGTCGCCATTTCCCTCGGAGCCCATTGATTATTACCATTCCCGAACAAACCGCCCTCCCTTTTCCACTTGCCAATGTTAGTACTTCTACCATTACTCATTCAATCTTCTCTTCACTTCCATGCTCTTGTTCATCTCTGTTGTTTTTCAATTCTAGTTCTTTTTCTTTCTTTTTTTTTTTTGGGTATTTTTCCTTGTCATCAATAAGAAGAGATTGTGTTTTTCTGCTAAAAACTTTTTGTTTTTTGGGGAATTGTTATAAATTTTCAATTGGGTTTTGTGTATTCTACTCAGAAATCTATGAAAGTTTAAGTCTTGTCATGTGGGCATCTTCTATGGCCTATAGTAAAATCTATGGGGAAAAAGATATACTCGTTAAACTGAGTGATATACTTGAGTTAGTATCAAAAAATACTTATTTATACAGCCATCCATGTGTTATTGTAGCTTTTTGGTGAATACTATGTCGAGTTTTATTAACTATTTTCAGTACAACGTTATCAAGAAAAGTATGGACTGAATTAGTTACTTTTTAGAGGAGATATGGCTCCAGGCACAGGTCATGGTGAATTGGATAACGGGTTCAGGGAGAAAAATGCATCTGTAACTGAAAATGAAAGTCATAAGGAGGAGGAATTGGATGATCAGAGCCTGGCAAAGGCAGGGAAACCACCAAGAAATCTCCCTGTTATTAGGCATTCTATCAGTCAAGCAATCTTGGCGGGCACCCCTGCTTTGGTGAGCCGGTCTCAATCTTAATGTGATACTAGTTCCTAATATTTGCCTTTGTATTATGCGATTCTCTGATTTATCTAGAATTTCCGATATCCTGATTCTGGTGGCATATGCTTGCCTACTCCTTCTAAATATGATCTTCTAGGCATTTGGGTGAATTGTTACAATTACACACTCACAAATTTCACTTAGTTCAAAGTTTAGATCTTTGACGACAAGACAATTTAGCGGCCCTATGTGTTGTGATTTTAGCCCTTGATGACATATGGTGATGAAATCCTCGTGAGTTCTGTAGCCTGTTAATTGAACGAACTTTGTTATAACACTATAAATCTGAAAGATGCAGGTGATACTTGTACAGAGGTTTACTCATTTGAAATCCAAATTACCATGTATTTTTGCTAAATGAACTGATTTAGTGAGGAGGATAATGATCTGGACTGCAAGATGCACTTAATTGAATCTCAGAGGAGGTGTCTAACAATCGATGGATCTTCTTTGTTCACATATTTCTTGTTTCGAGTTCTCTTCCAATTTTGGACTACGTGTATCTTCTGTAATTTGTTTTCTGAAATACGAGTTCCACTAATTCCTTGATGTGCTCTAAAAACTAGGAATTACACAATGGACTTACTGGTCGAGTAACAATATCAGGTGAGAATCCAGAATTTTCACCTGTTTTTCGATCAGGAAGCTGCTCTGAGAAGGGACCAAAAGAGTTTATGGAGGATGAGTTTATCTGTGTCGATAATCTACACCAACATGTTCGTGCGGCTTTGGATATCCCACCTACTGGAGCCTTTTATGGGGTGTGTTACTCAATTCAGCTTTTAATTTGTCTCATACAAGTCTCAAAGCCTTTATGATTGATTTTGTCTGGAAGATTCAGCAGAAATCAATTTCTTTGGTGTTTTAGGCTGACGAGTTCTGGCTGATGAAACAACACTAGCATCGTTATGTTTAACCTGATACCTTTGCCATCTTATAGTGGTCCTATCTGCAGATGTATTTGTTAATTTTGATCCAGTCCAGTTCTGGATGTTATGGGTTCTCGTTTGTTTTCTGTTTTTTTTTTTTTTTTGGGGCATGGGTTCTCATTTTAATCAATATTGGAGTTAATATTCTTCTTGCAGTAAGTCTCAATTGAAACTTCTTACTGATATTACTGTCCACATTGCTTTACTGAAGTTAAGCTGGATGGTTATTACTTGACTTCCAGGTATTTGATGGGCACTGTGGAGTCGATGCTGCAGCATTTACCAAGAAGAACATCCTTAACTTCATTGTTGAGGATTCATATTTCCCATCTGTGGTAAAAAGGGCTATCCGGAATGCTTTTGTTAAAGCTGATCATGCGCTAGCAGATGCTAAAACTGTTGACAGAACCTCTGGCACCACTGCTTTGACTGCCCTAGTGTTAGGACGGTAAGAAATCTAACTAGTTTTGAGTAGTGCCACTATACTGTAATATATGTGCATTGAAGCTGAATTAATTGATAAAAATGGTGACAACTAGTGGTTTTTCGGTAATTGTTGCTTTTGAAAATAGATGTGAAATCCATAGACTAGTCGACTAGTGGGCTTTAAGAATGAATAGACTGACTAGAACAATTGGAGAAGAGGAGAGAGGATGGATAAAGAAATCAGTCAGCAAGTGGACAGTTTAGCTTTCGTAGTAGTGAATCTTTGTAATTGTACATAGAGTGGTGTATTAAGTACCCATTGTGACACGAGTTGTTTCTTGTGCTTTTTGCATGGTCGGACTTTGAGAGGAATGCAGGACATATATGCTAATAATTCACTCATTTATCTTAGAAGTGGATCTTAAAGAAGTTTTCAACATAGCGGTTTATTCAATGCTTTGACAGGACAATGCTGGTTGCTAATGCTGGGGACTCGAGAGCAGTGCTGGGAAAACGAGGAAGAGCAGTTGAACTGTCAACAGACCACAAGCCCAACTCCACCTCTGAAAAAATTAGAATCGAGAAACTAGGTGGGGTCATTTATGATGGTTATCTAAATGGCCAACTATCAGTATCACGTTCTCTAGGAGATTGGCACTTGAAAGGTTCCAAAGGATCAAGTTTTCCCTTGAGCTCAGAGCCAGAGTTGAAGGAGGTGGTCTTAACGGAAGAAGACGAGTTTCTGATAATTGGATGTGATGGCTTATGGGACGTTATGAGCAGCCAATGTGCTGTCACAATCACAAGGAAGGAGCTAATGCTGCACAATGATCCTGAGAGGTGCTCTAAGGAGCTCGTCAGGGAGGCACTCAAGCGCAATTCATGTGATAATCTAACTGTTCTTGTGGTGTGCTTCTCTCCTGATCCACCCCCTCGTATTGAAATTCCTAAAACGCAAAGAAGGCGGAGCATATCAGCTGAAGGTTTGGATCTTTTAAAGGGTGTCCTCAGCAGCAATGTATGAGAAAGCAATCGTCAAATGCTAGAGTATTTTTGGACAGGGATTCAAAACCATTATTGTGGGGTTTTTCTGAATGTCAACTGCTGCCCCTCAGTTTGAGTCTGGCTGAAATTTGCGACGTTCGTGAAAACAAGAGCCTCTGCATCTGAGAGGTTTTAGTGCCATTGTGGCATTTAAGAGTCATCTTCAAACATCCAGCGGGAGTTTTTTTTTTTTTGGCTTTTGTAATTGTAGCTCTTGTCAATATTAGCCTCGGCATCCCAGGCTTCCTAGCAAACGGTAATTGCTGACTAGCTTTCTCCATGTATCTTGGAGAATCATGGACTTAAGCTCTCTGTGTTGGACCATGTTTAAATAACAGAGGCCCAAGAAAGAGAAATTTTGCTAGTTCAATACTTCAATTGTACATGACAACGCAAAGCGCACACATTTGTGTGTACAATGTACATTTTCGTTTGAAAATATGTTTATGAATGTACAACAGGTCTTGAACATTGAAGTAGTATTTTTGTAATGTTATATAAAGGTGGGTCAAGGTCTGATAAGTCTCTCAGGCATTCTCCATGTTTGTGTAGATTGGTGTTCCTATTGGTTGTTTGAAGAGGCATAATTGTTTTGACACCAAATCTTGTGCAAAAATTATCTGGCTTGTATTATAAATTTTCCAAACATCTTGTGCAAAAAAGTGTCTCTACAGGCACTACGAATTCCTAAGACAAAATAATTATAGAGAAGAAAAATATTTAGGTGTTGCAGCTACTATCAAAATAATTAAACGTTGAGTGATTACTTAGTCTGAATTTTCTCCGCCTCTAATCTTGAGATACTTGAGCTAAAAGCACGAAACTTACGTTCACTTGAATTTGCACATAATCATTGTCAAATGTTACAATGATCCTTTCTGTGTCTTCGCTCAATCTTCTTCCTGGACAATATGAAAAAGATTTTAGACGGAATTACTTGCAGAAGGAATAAAACAGACACAGTAATCTCAGCTCCATGCACAACATCGCTAATGTGTCTTAACTCCTTCAACAGAGCAATCTATAAAAGGGTATTCTTTTACATTCAATCAAAGCCAATTTCTACCACACCTGTTCCCACCCACCAGCAAATAGCCCATCTAATTCTAGAACAGAAATCTGCTAACGAAGCCATAAAAACCTTCAGATGGGCATCCAAAGTTCCCAAGTTTACTCACAGTCAGTCCACCTACAGAGCTTTAATTCACAAGCTCTGCATTTTTCGACGATTCGATACTGTCAAACAACTGCTCGACGAAATGCCTGGTTCAATTGGGTCGCCACCTGATGAGGACATTTTCATCACAGTAGTCCGGGGACTTGGCCGTGCGCGGATGATTAGAGATGTGATCAGAGTACTTGAGTTGGTTTCTAAGTTTGAAAAGACTCCATCTTTGAAGCTATACAATTCTATACTTGATGTTCTAGTGAAGGAAGATATTGATATTGCTAGGCAGTTTTACAGGAAGAAAATGATGGGCAGTGGGGTACAGGGTGATGATTATACTTATGGAATTTTGATGAAAGGGCTTTGCTTGACTAATAGGATTGTGGATGGTTTTAAGCTTTTGCAAGTGATGAAGACCCGAGGCATCAGGCCTAATGTTGTAGTATATAATACCTTGATTCATGCTCTTTGTAAGAATGGTAAGGTTGGGAGAGCTAGAAGTTTGATGAGTGACATGGAAATGCCTAACGATGTCACCTTTAATACTTTGATATCTGCCTACTGTCGGGAGGAAAACTTAGTGCAGGCTCTTGTGGTTTTGGAAAAGAGCTTTAGTAGTGGGTTTGTGCCTGATGTGGTTACAGTGACAAAAGTGGTGGAAACTCTATGCAATGCAGGGCGTGCTTTTGATGCAGTTGAGATTTTAGAAAGAGTCGAGGGGATGGGAGGGACCCTTGATATTGTAGCCTATAACACACTGATTAAAGGGTTTTGTAGACTAGGCAAAGTGAAGGTTGGACGTCATCTAATGAAGGAGATGGAGATGAAAGGATTTCTGCCCAACGCAGACACATATAATGCATTGATTTCTGGTCTCTGCGACTCTGGGATGTTGGATTCAGGCCTTGACATGTTTGATGAGATGAAAAGGGTTGGCATAGATTGGAACTTTGTCACATTTGATACACTAATCCATGGTTTGTGTTCGGGCGAGAAGATGGAAGATGGCTTTAAGGTTTTGGAACTGATGGAGGACAGTAAATGGGGCTCTGGTGGTCAAATTAGTCCTTACAACAGCATCATATATGGCCTGTGTAAGGAGAATCGATTTGATGAAGCACTTGAGTTTCTGATGAAGATGGAAAAGTTATTTCCAAGAGCTGTAAGCAGGAGCTCTAAAATTCTAAGACTCTGTGAGAATGGCAGTACTGATGAAGCTAAGAAAATTTATGATCAGATGACTGAGGAAGGCGGTGCTCCAAGTGCTCTGGTTTATGCAAAGATGATTCAAGTGTTTTGCCAACTAGAACGTATAAAGGAAGCATTAGAATTATTGGCTGACATGGTTGGTCGGGGTTATTCTCCTATCGTTTCAACTGTCAATGCACTGATTAGTGGACTTTGCAGGCAAGGTAAGGTTGGATATGCAGTAAAACTCATGGAAGACATGATCGCAAGAGGATGCTTGCCTGACGCTGGAAGTTATAACCTAATGGTTAATACATGTTGTTCTAAAGAGGATTTCCAAACAGCTTTAGTATTGTTTCTGCAAATGTTGGAGAAGGGTATTATCCCTGATTATGATTCGTGGAATGCTTTGGTTTTATGCCTATGTCACAAAACAGTTTGGTCAGAAGGCAGGAACATGTTTAATGTAAAGAATCAGTTGGACTGCATAATGAAAATGTAACATCTTATTCATTTTTCAAATCTGCAGGCTATCATGTTTAATCTTGAAATATGAAGGCTGAGGAGTTCACCAAATCACGTATTTGAAAAGCTGAATATTTGAGAAGCAAGAGTTGTTTCTTTCTAGGCTTCTTTGTTGCACTTTCTCAGAGTTTCAATGTGTGGGAGAAACAGTGGTGGACTTACTAAATCCAATTTTGAGCTGCAATTGCCATGTTATTGGAATTGGCTTTTCCACTCGAAACTGCTATTGATTGAATGTAGTTGGGTAAAGATGAAGAGAGCTCATACTCGGATGGGCTCAATGTTCCGAGGAAGATAGTCCACTTCTCAGTTCTGACTTGTGTCCATCTCCTGTCTTCCCACACCAAGACCGTTGTCAATGTCTTCATTGTTATGACTGGAGCAGGAGTCCTTTGCCATCACCTGTCCTTCACTAATGAGCACAACCTTCCTTGCTTACCACTGCATCATGTTCCTCGTTAATAGTCACAGAAGACTTAAATTCATTGTTGAGTCCCCAGCATCTCATCTTTTGGTGACCTTGGCTTTGTCGTAAGTGATCCTGTTGGCAGGTTTGCTGTTGATGCAATGATTGTCCATTCTCAAGGTTGCTTGCATTAGCTACATGATTTCTATAGCTAATAATTGCTATATTGTACCTGCATCAGCCTACATGTGGAGCTGTTTTCGACCCAAACTTGGTTGTATTTAATTCTTACACCGTTTGGCCCTTATGAGATATGTGCTGATGTAATAGAATAGTGGAGCTTGGGAGGCAGTGATTGCTGAAGACCTTTTGATTTTCTAACAAATTGGCCTATTTTGGAAACCTTTTGTTGGTCGAATGTGTTTGTCTATGGAAAAGCTTGGGCTTCTGCTTTAACATCATTAAGCTTTGGTTTATTTTGCGTTCGGTGGATAAGAAGATGTAAGCACAACCAACTTTGGGTGCAGGTACATTTGAGCAGCCTTGTTCCGTTGAGTATATGCCTATCTATTTCTTGCTTTCCCACCCGTGATCAAACCATTCTACGAGGTGGTGGAAGTATCTGCTTGTGGTTCAGAGGGTTTATGGCTTTGGCTCTTGACTCGCTTTGGCTCTTGACTCGGTGGCTCTTCTGGTGACGACTTGGCAGATTCTTGTCTCTGATGTGGAGTAGTGCTAGCATTGTTTTGATTGTCCTGCTTCTCTGTCTCTGGTGTGGATTAGTGTTTGCATGTGCAGGGCGAAGATATGGGGAAAAATCATTGTTGCGATGAAGTGTTCAACTTTTCTTTTAATTCAAATTTTAGCATCCATAAAAAACCATTCATTTTAGTCCGGAGGCCTGATATGTTAATGTCGACTGAACTCAACCTTACACAAACTTGCATCTGTCAGATTACCTCGCACACGAAAACTTCAACTGGTGAAACACGTCGCGAATACCATGGGAAAGTACCAGGCATACAAAAACTGTTGCCAGATCCGGTTATTTGTCATTGTGGTTTCTGCTGATGGAAAGATAAGGTGTACTTTCATTCACGACATCGCACCTAACAGCAGCTAAAATAGAAGAAATATAACTGTGAAGTATACATATCCGCCAGGAATATGCGATAATTGTCCAAGAAACAAGTGCTAGCAGTTGGTAAGATAAGCCATAGTTCAAGCAAATATTGATCTATACCAACATAATAAAAAATACAGCATAATGCTCGTACACATTTTACACAGCCAAGGAATGAATATGCCTAAGCACCACTAAAGTTTTCGTCAATTTGGAAAATTGATAAGAAAAAATTAACAATAAAAGAACCAAATTGGTAAAATTACAGAGGGCCAGGGCTTCTCTCGAGTTCAACTCGATTCTCTTAGACTAGCAGCACCAAACGAAACAAGCATCTTGCCAAAACCTCCACCGGCAAAAACCTTGAGAAAAAGCTAACAGTTACTGAAAACACAAAGCTCATCAAATAAAATATGAAAACACCGTACTAAAAAGCTTTCCAACTATCAGAATCTCTCCTTGGTGTTTGGCCTTCAAATGATGTCTTGAATGCATCGTTCCAGCTATCAGAATCTCTCCTCGGGGTTTGACTATCAAATGATGTCTTGAATGGATCGTTCCAGCTATCAGAATCTCTTCTCGGTGTTTGACTATCAAACGATGTCTTAAATGGATCATTCCAACCGTCTGAATCTCTCCTCGGAGTCTGACTTTCAAATGATGTCTTAAAATGATCATTCCAACCATCAGAGTCTCTCCTCGGTGTTTGACTTTCCAATGAAGTCTTAAAAGGATCATTTGACCCAAAAGGATCAGCATCATCAAAAGATGAAAATCCCTGACCAAAATCAGAGTCTCTGGTGCTGCGCATGGAATCAAACCTAGCAACCGACTCACGAGGTGGGAAGAGGCCAAAGTTGTAATCAGAATCTGCCATGCTGCGGAAGGAGTCAAATCTTGCTAGGGAATCACGTGAAGCGGAAAGGCCATGATCATATTCAGAGTCTCTGGTGCTGTGCATAGAATCAAATCTTGAAAAGGGTAATGGTTCGCGTGGTGTGAACAGTCCACCATCTTGCATATTGAAGGAATCAAATCTTGAGAAGCTACTGTTAAAAGAGCGTTCTTCTGGCCCATCACCAAATTTTTGTGGGGAATTACCTGAACTGTACATTGGTGTGCTTGGAACGGAGTCAGCAAAGCCAAACGGACTTTTCTTTTGGAACATGCTGTCTGCAAGAGGGGAGCCACCCACATTGTAACTTGGGGTGCTCGGTACGGAATCAAAAAAAGGGCTTTGCTTCGGGTACATATTATCCGCACGAGCTGTACTAGTTCTTATTGGGTTTAAGCCCCAGTCATCAGAACCAAATAAATTATCACTTTGCCTCTCAGAATGTACATCCTGTAAGAATATTAAAGCGGGTAAATAATGCAGCTTTTGGCACCCCGAAATATCTCATGTTCAACCAATAAATTAAAACTACCAAATATTTGATTTTGGGAAAGAAGAGATGTCAGATAAACTACAAATGAAGAAACTACGCACATTGACTAGATCTTTTAGTCCTCATAAAACTTAAGAGCAATCTCGCCAGCTGAATATGCCTATTATGAACCTTTTAATCAACGAAAATAGAAACATGATTAAAAGACACTAAAGTAAACGATCAGATACCTTAGTTACATGAGTGAACTCTGATGCAGCATCAGTATCATATGATGTGTCAAACGTACCCCAGCCTGGTTCATCAAAACCTTTGTCCGCCATGAACACAGATTCAGTACCCCCATGTTCACTGCAATAGCAAGAGATATTGAAGGTTGATACTCCCACAAAACAGACTACAAGATAAAACTAAAAGGAAGTAACCAAAATCAATAAAGAGCAGGCTAAATGTGCATCATGAGAGACGATTGAACGACAATTTCAATTTTGGTATATATATATTTTTTAATTTGGTCATGCCCAATTTATCAAACATTAAAGCAGAAAGAAGAAAAAGAATAAGTAGGGGGGCTACCACAGATTTGAGTTTTTCCATTTTTTTGGGGGAGAGGGGCGGGAACCACATTACCTCTGGGTAGCATGGGGTGAACCATCATAACTGATATCCCTTTTAGAATAAGAATCTTCAAACTCCTTAGATTCGCTCTCAAGTGCATTAGTTCTTGCTGGACTCTCAGGTGGACTACTCACACTGTGCTCTTCACCCTGGGCATTCGCTCCATCATCCTCAGGTCTCTGATTGCTAGTGCTCCGTGCCTTCTCTGCCTTACCATCAGCATCAGCAGATGATTTATCATCCCCATTTACATTGACTGATGTTTCTTTCTCTCTCAAAGAAGACTTGGGTTTAGGTGGGGCTATGACATTTTGCACATCCAGGGTGAGCTCTTTGACAAATGAAAACCCTGAAGTGTCAAAAAAACAACCAACCAATGAGTAGGACTCATCATTTGGAAATTACTTCAAGTGTATTGGATAGTCTGTTTTAGAGTCTCAAAGACGAGTACCCCATGAAGACATACTTCTAATGTAAGTGAATATCAACTAAGTACTAAAAATGACTACTCAAAATTACCTTCATCTTCAAACTTATCCCAGTTTTCATCCCAATCAGCTACTGCTCCTTGGATGCCAGGTTGCCAACCTTAAAGATAATTGAATCATGTAAAGCACTATACACAATTTATGGATGAATTCAAACAAATGTGCAGCAGTGTAAAATATAAAGCGGAACAGTCAAAACTGGCAAACTGGAAACAGGAAAAAGGTCAACAATTTTTTCCAGATTCACCTATTAGCTACAATCCCCAACCTAGCTACCAAATACCAGTTGTACTGATACTGGATCTCAAGCGAAATCATCAACTTACAACTTTAACAGACAGAACCATAACATGAAAAGGCAACTATTTATAGAACAAGTATTAAGATCATCATAAAGAGAGATCTACAACTTCCCCAGCTTGGTATAGAACATCTTCAGCAGTTTCAGTCCTTTTATTGGTTATATTGGTTTACTTCAGAAAATGGCCAAGAAAAACTTAAATAACTTGAATTTTAACTAGCAAACTCATGTGTTCTTGAACAAATTCAACAGGCAAACAGGTCAGCCTCAATAAAGAAAATCACATGCATGATTCTAGGAATAATAATAAATTGGACATATTCATAAACAGGGAAGGGGATGCCAGAGGTGGGGATAACATATTTCCAAATAAATCAAACCAGCAAGGGCACTGACAAGTTTTCATTTGATTAGATGTTCTGCAGCCATGAAATATTCACAATCATCTTGACCAGGAAACAGAATCATCGACTGAGGCAATAAGAGATACGCTATAACTCAAACTTTTTACACTTAAGTTTTAAATCTACGTTTTGCTTGTCTAGCTGTAAAATAGGACTGCAACTCAGTATATAAATAAATCAAATAAAATATTGAAGATCAGCAGCAAGGCCAAGGGGAATTATGACTCTGAAAGTACCAAATGGAAGCTCAACTAGTGAGGTTGGTTTGGCACGTAATCCATAAGTTTTGCAACGTTCATTCAGTGATTTTACTAGCTCCTCAAGATCCAACTGGATACGATTAGCACGTTCCTGTGAATGCCAAAATTGGGATCAGAAAAAATAAGCTTATCTTATTAGCAAGAAACCTCTCAGTTGTAAAAAGTACCTGAATACTGTCAGCGCCACCATCTTGTTCCATTTTGACAATTACTCGATAAAGCTCCATCTTTTTCTCCTGCAAAGGATTAAGCACAATATTACATTTGTAAATGCGCTTTATCAAGCAATATTAAGAATAGTACAATTAGATTTTAGAAGTTGAAAGAAACATGAAGAAGGTAATAGCAGACATATATAGCAGAAGCACTTAGCAAAAGAATCCAGAAAGCTACCTGAATGTCCCGAAATGTGGCCTCTTCTATTGTCAATTTGGATGCCACGTCTCCTGCCTGCCTATACTTCTCTTCATATTTCTTCCCCAGTAACTCCACCTTAACAACAATACACTTCTCTTAGGCAAAAGCCAGTGAAAACAAGAGAGAGTAACTGATGCCACAATCAAAGGGACTACCTCTCGCTTATCAGCAGAAACCCTTTCAGTGATCTCATTCAGTCGATTGTCACATCGACTTTTGTACAGGATCTGGAATCAATGGAATGAACAGAATAGATGCCATTAATGCTCTTTCACCGATATCAATAGTGTAATATTTGAGTCTTGATATTGAAGAAGCCTCAACTACTAAGATTTTTATACTGTGTAACCCACTTCAAAACAAGAAATAAGACCAACTTAAATTATGACAATGGACAAATCAAATCTGCTAAATGTTCAGGACATAAATTTAAACAGACAAATGATGTCCAACAGAGGAGAAAAGATACCCACAAGTTCTTGCATCTTTGCATGGTAGAACTGAATTTTCTCTCTAGCATCTAGTATCTCCTTCTCCAATTCTGCTACCTGAAATTGACAAAACAGAAGAATAATGTGGAAATTTTGCTTATCATCTGTTATTCCAGGTGGCAAAACAGACCAATTTCATCGGAAACAATAGTTGGATTCAGTTCTTATATTGTTAAGATGAAAAGGGATGCAACTACATGAGGTTACAAATCCACATAGGTATTTCAGAGGGCAGAACCAAAGCTACAGATCCAGCAACTTCATCAAGCAAGAAACCCCCACCCCAAAAAAAAAAAACAAAAAAAGAACAAAAAAACAGAATAAAAATCAGATAACATTACATCTGCTGGCATATGTTCATGACTGCTGTGTACCCAAAAGGTAATAGAACAAGGAGATGGGCTAACAATAGCGTGTCATAGAAAAATCAAAACTGACCTTCTTTTCTGCATCAGACGCTTCCTGAAACTTTGAGTTCAGTGCATTCTGTTCCTCTGTGCTAAGTTGATCCAAAAGATGCTTCTCCAGAACAGGAACTTTAGGTTTTTGCCGACTTGGGTGCACGGAATCGTCAGGTTGAGGAACAGGAACGGGACGAGGTGGCTTCCCAGGAGGCGGCTTCGTAGAATGTGGTTGCTGAAAAGCTAATACAAATGAAATGGATCATGGATCTAGCTAACATTGGATAGAATCATCTGTAATGGAAAAAAAAATAAAAATAAAAATAAATGTGACTACCTGAAGTAGCTCTCCAAACTGTATTTCCTTGAGGTGCAACAGGTTGGTTCATGACAGGTAATGTTGTCTCGTCAAACATGATACCACTTGGGAGCACAGTAGGAAGGGGCTGACCCTCCCTGTGCCGTTCCATGAAATAGAGAGCAACGCAGAATTCCCTCAAGGAAAGCATACTGTCATTGTCTTGATCAGACAAGTCCCATACTTGCTTTAACACCTCTGAAAGACCAAGAGATACTAATATTCAACAAAAGATATTTAGCAAAAACGAATAACTTAATGACAGCACATAAGGGGAAAAACATTTGAAGAATCAGAACCAAATTCGGCAAGAATAAAAGCCACATCAAAACAATTTAATTTCACAACTGAGTCACACCTTTTACAATAAACAGACAATTCAGACCAAAACTGACAAGAACAGAGGAGAAAGAACACTATACCTTAACTTCTTATGACTGAACCTCATAAATTTTCCTAACTAAAATAAAACATGCCCCAAAACCAAATGAGTTGAAAGGATTGTGCCAGATGCTACGGACAGTTCACTCAAGATATCAGTGTTTTAAAGGGCATATCTCAAGCAAAAAATAGAACTGAGGGGGTTGTTAAAGGTTCAATAGCTTCTCACCAGTCACTGGTTATTTTTGCAATAAAATGAAATCGCCAAGATAGGATCTATTTGTAATCAAGGAATGTCTCATTTGAAAGACCACATCCATGAGTTACCATCCATACAACAATCCAAGCTTTATAGGAGAGTGATAATCAAAATTAAGTCATGGAGATAATGCACCAGTTGAAGTTAGATGATCTTTTAAAACTAACAAGAAATGGTGAATTCGTGGACAGCAGATAGCACAAGTAGATACTACACACTGAACCAGTAAAGTAACATTGCTTCATACAATCACCGCAAACCACAAGCAAGGACAACACTATAGAAACAACAAAAGAAGAAAAATTCATATAAACATATGTGCATGTGTGCTTGTGTTTGTTTCTGCATCAAATGAAGCCGTCACACCTCTTCGCAGCCCCCAACTGAGGAAAAGGTTGCGAGCCTGTTCACCAGTGATTTTTCCATCTCGGTCAGTGTCCACTTGCATAAACACTTTGCTATATTTTTGAATATCAGACTGAGTCATCCTTGGCCAACCTGCAGAATTTACAGCTCCAGAAGGCAATGCAGGGGATGCTTGTGTCAAAAATTGTTGGTTTGGCTTCACTGGTAACTGTCCTTGATGGTGTTGACTACCCACAGGAGGTTGTGCTCCCAATGAAGTTGGAACAATGGCAGATGAGACAGGTAAGCTACTAACACCAGCTGTAACATTGGTAGAATCAAGGGGACTAGATGTAACTGCAGTTTGCACTCCCATAGATGTTGGAACAATTGCAGATGATACAGGTAAGCTGCTAACACCAGATGTAACTTTGGTAGAATCTTGTTTTGTTTGAATAGGTGCAGCTGAAAAGACATCTCCAAAAAGTGAGTCTGGTGCATATCCATTAGAAGCCACAGCAACTGCTTTGGAATCTTTCACTTCCACAAGGTTACTGACTGAAGTATCACTTGGTTTAGATGAAGCAGGTTGCAAGACAGAGGCTGCTTGTGCTCCAGGTTGTGTAGAAGGTGGTAATCCAGATGCAGCCACCGCAAAACTATCCTGCCCTACAGGTCCCACACTTCTATTTGATTGAAAAGAAAGTCCAGCCTGGGAGACACCATTGTTTTCACCAAGGGATGGAGAGGAACTTGGAGGATTAGAAACCGGCACGATACCTCCATGATGAGGCATTCGTGGACCGCCAACAACTTGTGGAGATTGAAAAGTAGCACTAGGAAGTGGGGGTCGAGGCGGCCTCATAACTTGACTTTGCTGAGATGTAAGTCCCTGCGAGGCCCTGATGCCAATAGTTTGAGGTGGCACTGCAGCGGTAGCACTTTGTGGTGGGACAGCAGACCCTGCTGTAAAATTTGATTGAGTGCCTGGGCTAGGTGTAAGGTTAATTTTGGGAGCAGGAATTTTTGCCGAAGCTGGACTATATAATGCAGCTTTTACTATATCTGGTGTCAACTCTCGCTTACTTTGAGCTACTGTAACAAGCTTAAGAGCATTATAAAATTCTTGACGACCAAGGAACCCAGTTCGATTTTGATCAGCAATCGTCCATATCTGCGAAAAACCACAAAAGTAGTCATTTCAAATATGTAATGTTCAAATCTCAAAAAGCAGCATATGAACTGTAAACAATTCTATTTCATGTAAACAAAGTTGAAAATAACAGAAATGTAGTATCACTAAACATTTGCAAATATATACATAACAAACTCATTCACAATTTTAAATTCATGCCTCATTAGAAAAAGAATTAAACAACAGCAGTACATTTCGACAAGACAACAGCATAATTGATTGGATAAAGGACAAAGATCTTATATTAGAAATGAGATCCAATTGTTCAGATGGAAATCACCCAAAAAGGTGCTCAAACCTCAATATCATTAATGGACTGGCCCTGCCTAGGCCATAAAGCAGAACTAAATGCAAATAGAAATAAAACTGAAATTGACCTGTTCCTATTATTACACTTCAGAAAAACGATCTGTTTAATAAAGGTAATTGCAGGTCTGCAGTTTGAGAATCCAAATCACTAACTGGAACATGGCAACCAAACAAAAATGAATGAGTAAAATTAAGTTGAAGTTACATTAATAAAGAATGCTCCATGAGACACAGAACACCAGATCACTGTTTGCGCATTAAAAAAATAATAATAAATGTAGCATGAAAAGCGAACACAACTAGCAATTATCACTTTCACTACCTTAAACTTTCTAACAAAGCATGGGCATGATTATGCACCATGAACCACATGGTGAAATAACAATTACTTTGGTATATATGAGTCCTAACATACTAAATACACATTTTGGAGCGTGGTTTTGCAACAGGTGCAATCATAAGCACATATCACACTCGAAAGAAGTCAGCAATAAGTTCCAGCACTACTAAAATAAGATAACAAACCACTTTTGCTAGTCCTTACCTGTTCCCACTCGTAAATAAGTAGCAAACTCAGTATTTACCTATTTCTCTCTTCCATGATATTGTGAACAGACAAAGGACAGTATTTGAGCGATGTGTTAATAGTGGTAGTCCTCTATCTAAAATAATACGATAGAATACTTAAGATTAACTTTACACCATTAACACAAAAATACAAAAATTTGAAAATGAAACTGTAATTAACATTAGCAAGAAAGAGAGGAATATGTAAACAATAGTGCCGTATTGATTTTTAACAGGAAAAAAGCAGGTGCTAGCAAGAGTATTGAAAAATAATGAGGGACATTTACATACACAATAAAATAAGCCCATACAAGCCTCTAGGACTCTCTGCGTATTAGAGTTTTACCTAAGACAAAACCATCAAAAGCTGATAAAATCACATGAAATCCTGAATATTAGTCACATATCAAATATTGCCAACTGTTACACGAAAGTATACACATCTATTAAACAGTTATATGCTGTTCAAAATAAAATCTCGTGGAATCAAGCATTACATAACCTTATCATACAGTAATGCTACATAATTCACTTAGACCGAAAGTGAAATCAGAAAAACATGCATGTCTTGAGCAAAATCTCTGTCTGTTGGGGGGGGGGGGGGGGGGGGGGGGGGTGGGTAGCTGGGCACACTTGTGAAAAGGAAGACATATAAAGAGATGAACAGAAGAAGATATTTGCCACCGCAAGGGCAAGAGGAGCACATAACTAAGTCAAAGGCACCTATTTCTCTGTTCCATTTATTGCAAACCTTATATCGACCAAACAAACTTATCCTACATGTAGCATCAAGCAAAGACTATTGCGTGTTTCCATTTCTTTTAGGAGGGAGCAAGGTAAGCAAGATGCATCCCTTATTCCCTTTCCATCCATGCCAACATTTGTGGCTTTAGCAATCTGGAATTCACCACTTTGAACATACTACTATTTACGACTTTCAAATCCAGAAAAACCATTCACCACACCATTTACATCTCTCATCAAGGACTAAAAATATGAGAAAACAAAAACCAATTTCAGAAAAAGGGTAAAAACCACAAATTTCAAGCTTTAAGGTCTATCTCCAAGAGCGCACAAAGAATCCACACTGCCATATTCGATCTTTCTTGCACCATGTGCATCTCGATATACTCCTTATTAGCACATCTCTCTTTTTCTACCTTTCTTCCTTTAGGGATGACAGCCATAATTTATAAAAGATTGCAACTTATCCCAGTAGCCTAACCACCTATTTCCCGAGCTCCACTTCTGTCAAAGTAGCTACGAAGCTGAAAAATCACAGTTAACCCACTCTCACCCGGTTCTCACATACAAGAACACAAATTTTACACTTTATACTAAAGCACGTGATTTTACTATGAAATACAACCACCAAGAAATACACCAAAAAAGAACTAATTTTGGAAAATTACAAATAAATAAATAAAAGAGCAGCAAAATTCAGTATATTGAGAATGGAACAAAACATAAGCAGCAGTAGCCTAGTAGGGAAGTAGTACGAACCTGAGCGAGTACTTGTCGAGGTAAATTTGCGGCTTGAAAGAAGGACACGGCCTCGCTTCCACTGATCCGACCATCTTGATCCAAATCTGCTCTCTTAAAATATACCTCGAATTGATCCATATTCGGAGCCTGCGTTTGACTCTGCGCCATTTTCCCCAATCGAATCGTCACCAAAAATAAAAAACAGCTCAATTCGATTCCGAAGATCGAGAAGGATCTACTCAATTAGAATCCATGCAAATTCATTTCTCCGCATAAATAAAAATGGAAGGAAGCAAGGGTTTAAACGATCCGACGACACCGTCTCAACAGACGAATGATGTAATTGTGAATTGATGTTGAAAGACTATATATTGACGGCGGAGCGCCGCCGTTGGTTGGCCGGCGATGGAAGAGGGGATTGGTTTCTTTTCTTTTTTTTTTTTTTATTTGGTGCTTTCGATGGAGAGCACAAATCACAGTGCAATGGTGAAGGTGCGTGGTTTTTATTTTAATTTTTGACAATTGACGGAAAGATTTGACCCAGGCTGGGGGTTTGTTTTGGATTATTTTCTGTTTCGGGCGAGGCGAAGAAAAATAAAAGGATCTAGCAAATTGGAGGAAATAATGGTGGATAGATTTACAGATGTACCCCTGGTTCTGATGGGGAACTGATGTAATGGGTGGCTGGTGGGGTTTCCTGTTCGATGTGACTGAAGGGATGTATCATGATGCATGCATGAAATCGAGTTGTACAAAGGGGTAGTGTTGGAAATTGGGCTTGGAGCGTAGGAGTGTAGGACAGCCTGTTTATTGCAGTTTTTTTTTTTTTTGCAGTAGTGGAAATTTTCATATGGATTCTTGCAAATGATAGCGATTTTTTTTTTTTCTTCATAGTGGGTATCTGGGTCCGTGGACTGGTTACCGTACGACCCAACTAATCCCATTACGGGTTGGGAGAGGCCTGCCCCAAGCGTCACCGGTCACGGTAGAACCGGGATTCGATCCCTGGACGTGACTCTCCCCAACTGGGACTACAACCATGGGACCGAACCTGGAGGGGCGATAGCGATTTTAATTTACTAACTCTGTTTGGACGGAAGATTGTTTGGAACAACAATTTTCTGTAACGATAATATATCACTTCTTGTCACGTAATTTAAATCAGTTTTTTTAACAAAAAATAAGTGGGATTGAAAAAATGTAATTTATATCAGTTTTTTTAGCAAGAGAGTGGTGGGAATGAAAATTTTGTATGAGATAAAATGATTAAAAATCTTAAAAATAATTATGAATCGACTTAATTTCGCAACTAAAAAAGTTTCTCCAAAAAATTGTCTATCCAAAATTCCAAATACGCTCCTTGGTTTTATTAGACAATTAATTTTGATTAAAGAAGGGGTACTACCTACTACTTCAATATTGAAAAAAAAAGACATAAAAAGGAAATAATTTTTTCTAGTGAGCACTAGTTAATACAATTAAATTACACTTAATAAATCATTGGAATACGCACAATCACAAATATTGAATCCCTTAAATAATTTTTCAAATTAATCACGTATTTTCAAAAATTAACACCTAAAATCTCTTTTAATGATAAATTGCCAAAAGTGATTGGCAAAAGTGTCAAATTCGACTGATAAAATTGCCAAAAGTGATTGGGAGGGATGGTTTTGCATACTATTATTTAGCAAAATTTTGGGACGATGGTTCTTTTGGTGGGAGTTAAAAAGAAAATGGTCTGGTTCAGTATTGTCCGTAGCGCCATGTCGTGGACTGGACTTGTTTATCGTTTGGACTATTGCTCGAATTGTCTTCTATAGTCCAACTTGCACAAGATCAGCCCATGTCAGATGAGTCGAGAGTAATGGTTAAAAAATTAATGAGACAAGAAATTCTCAATTGTGAGATTACAATAAAAGGGTAAAAAACAAAAATGCTCCCTGTGATAAACCTAATACACAGAAAAACCCCCTATAATTTCAAAATATACAATACAATACCTCATATTTTGAATTAAATTATAAAGGTGACGGAATCCGTTAAACTTAACGGAACCTAAAAAAAATTTTTTATGCCTAATTTTTATCAAATATACCTATTCTACCCCTTAACCCTCAATTCTCTCTACTTAGAGAATAAAACAAATGATTTTTTTTAGCTGTCTTTTGCTTAATTATATCAGTGCATATTGGTCATTTCGTCCATTTCCGTTAAGTTTAACGGATTTTGTCACCTTTACAATTTAGTTCAAAGCATGAGGGGTCGTGTTGTATATTTTGAAACCATGGGGGACTTTTCTGTGTATTAGACTAACCACAGGGGATTTTTTTGTTTTTTACCCACAATAAAAAGATGGAAGAGTTCTTCTCATCAAGGAGGGTTTTTAGAGTTGTTCTTATTGTCAAGTTCAAATTTTGAATTCTGAATCTGATAGTTGGAATGAGAAAGGTGTAGAGATATATGAAAAGGTAAAAAAATAAAATAAAAAAATGATGAAAGAGAGAAACAAATCACTATTTAAGTCTTTTTTTTTTTTTTTTGTCCTTTGATTTGACAGATAGATCAAACAAATGTGGAGGTGGCGGGGAGAAGGAGAGGGAAAATGGACAGGTGAAGAATGGAAAGAGGGATGGTGATAGCGGCGGTGACAGAAGTAGGAATGGTAATAGAGGAAAAAAATGAATCGTAATTTTTTCTAATTATTATTTTTTAGTATCTTTGATTGATGTATTCAGGTGTTTTTGAGATACATTTAGAAGTGTTATTCTGGATTTATATCTGAAAAACTAGTAGTGTATATATAAAACCTAATCCAAACAGAGTGTATTTGTAGCATAAGAATATGGCATTTTCTTCTTAGTAATGCCACAGTGGTATCAAGCTTGAGAAGTTCCCCTTTAGCAATTAGTGCATAACTATGCCCACTATCGTTGTTCTTTTTCTTTCTTTTGCATAAAGTATAGGTTGATAAAGGATGAGAGCAATAGATTAAGCCACACAACAGCAGTTATTAAAAAAATCCTTAGCACTAACTACTCCAAAACTGCCTTACCTGGACTATTTATCACTGATATGAACAAGATGAGCTTTAAATTATTCTTAAACTTTATCCAAGTAACACGTTTCCAATCGTCATTATGGCTCAAGGCCCCAAGTGTAAAAGCTCAGGACCGCTCTGGCCATGTAAAAGCTATACACTTCAGCTTCAACGCTATCTGTGACTTGACCTTCATGACTCGAAATACAAAATGTTAATCATTGCAACGCTGCGCCCTTTTTAGGATGAGAACAAAGGGCTAGTTCCAAACAATAATTTGGATAGTAGATTATTGGATATAACTTTAAAAAATATATATATTATAGCACTTTTTTGACATAATATACGTGAAATAAAACAGATAATTAAAAGTATGTTAATGATACAAGTAAATAAAAATTAAACTAAAATTCAAACAAATTCAATGATGGCTCAAAATTTTTAAATGTAAGAATGAATATAACAACTTTACGAAGTTTTGATACGCATAATTATATATAGAATTCACGTAAATAATAATTAATTTTAACATATTTGCTATAATATTATACAAACAATTTACGATGGACTACAGAAGGTGTTATATTGTTCTGGTATAATTGAACAGCTAATTGTTCACTCCCCCTCCCCTTGGGGTGAGTGGCTTAAATGGACAAATAGTTTTAGACGGTTCAATATAATTACCGAGGATTTATCATGACCTTTAAATATCGGGAGTCACACTCTTGGGTTTGTTTGGATTGCAAGATTTTCAAATAAAAATTTCAGATTTTGTTTTATTTGCATCATATACACAATTTCCAGTCATTTTTTTTATCTCACATATATTAAATCGTAAAAAAAGTGCTACAGTAATTATTTCAAATAACTTACTTTCCAAATCAAATAAACATTTCAAATAACTTCCTATCCAAACAAACCTCTAGAGTGTGTTTGAATTGTAAATTATTTGAGATATTTTTTATTGTAACACTTTTTGTGATGTGATATATATGAGATAAAAAGGTAATTGGGAAGATAAAAAGGTGTATTGAAAATTGTAACAATGATGTAAGCAAATAAATTTGAGCAAATAATCTCCTGTCCTAGTCTGCAATTGGCCTTTAAAGTTATTTCTTTGTTTGTTATTTAATGCAGTCAAGGATGATGTTGGATATTTGAATTGCTATTTTTTGAGAAAAAAATTAATATTTTTTATCTTATATACATCAAATCGTTATAATATTTTTTTTATAAAAAAATGTTAAAGATAATAATCTAAACGGGATCTTTTATTTGACACTTGACTCAAGCGGAGACTATACATTAAATGCTAATTAAGGGTTGGTTCTTGAACTAATCCAACTAATTCCGGTCAAGGTTCACCTTAGTCATTAAATATCGAAGTTGGGTTCAACTTGCTTCAACAAGCATAAACATATTAAAAACAAATTAATTGGCCGCAGAAAAAGTGCAATCAACCTCAACACAATTATTAGAAATGATTAATGGATCAAGCCAAATTTTAACACGACAGAATTAGGCTCCATTACACAAGTGTCGTCTGTCAAATACCGCAAATGCACGAACCTATGAAATACGGGGTAGAAGTGACTGTACTGGTAAAATCTCGAATCTCAAAAGATATCAATCCATGCTACCTAGAAAAAAAAAAAAAAAAACCTTGCCTCTCCTGCTTGAATTTAGTAGCCACCACCTCTCCTGATGGGGTGGGATGTCAGGGGTTCAATCCTTGTCTCCCACCAAATTGTCTGTCCTTCGTGGATAACTCGGTTGGTCTCAGCAAGTCTCTTTAGGAACTGGTGTCCAGTGCCTGTAAGGGTCCGAATTCTGTGATTATTGTATTCGAGGGATGGGGCCTCTTTTTCCGGATCGGAGTGGGATTAATCGGATCCTGTAAGGATTGACCCGAACATCCACTTCGTTAGGAAAAAAAAATGTTACCTAGAAAAAAAAAGGGGGGGGGGGGGGGAAAGAGCTAAAGGCACAAACTCCACATCAACAATCTTTTATTCGTTGCGTGCAACAAAATTTTGTATTTGAATTCGCTCTTCTGTGTCTTCAGCATACATAGATTATCATTAATTAATGGTATAGTATCCACCTTAATCATTTGTTTTCCCTATTTAATTAAAGCAGATGGCGGTTGGCTAAGGCATATCAACATCTTCCCCATCGATCGCTCCACCCCAACTAATACACCTTCTTTATTCCGCCATCAAACATACACGAGAATTGGATTAATATAAAAGAGATTGGGATTAGTACTGGAGGAATGAGAGATTATCTGACTTGTAGACACTTTAGTGATTATACTAAAATTGTGAGGGTATTTTTATTTACACAAGAAAATAATCTAGAATTAGAACCATAAACACAACCCAAACCTGATTATGACTTTTAGTTTTTTTTGGACCAACAAAAATCTAAAATCAGATTTCTAAAAGGAGTTGAGATTTTTAAAAATCAAAAGCCAAAATCAGATCCAAAAAATTAGTTGAGCCAAGTCCAATTTTCATGTCTATAAATAATCCATCGTAAAAATATATGGGTGTATGACTTGAGTAGATAGAAGTATTTTACAATCGTAGATGCAAGGACCATAAAAAGTAGACTTCCCACATTAACCCAAAATGGGTAAAGTCGGAAAGCAAATTCAACCCCTTCACCCTGATTTAGTTCCACTAAAAATTATAAAAATAAAAAATATATATTAGAAAAATGGGGAAAAAAGAGAGAAAAAACAAGAGCAAAAACAGGAGAAGCCTTGTGTTGAAGGCCACATGCCATACTAAACAGTTAACTCGCAAAGCAACATAAATCAGTTCTTTTCCTTCTTTTCAGTTTCCTCTGAATATATCTCTCCCACTTTTTTTTTCAAGTCTTTCATTCCGTTCTAAATTATTTTCTGATTTTTAGCTTGCTTCAGCTTCATTTCTGCTGTAATTTGGAGATAAGAAGGCGAAGAAGATCAATTTCTGGAGAGATCGGCTTTTGCAGTAAATTATATACATCGATCAATCATGTCCTGTTCTTCGTCGTCGGCGTCGGAGGATGAGGATGAGGGAATTGACTCTTACAGAAAAGGTGGATACCACGCGGTGCGAGTCGGCGATTCGTTCGCCGGTGGACGATACATCGCTCAGCGTAAACTCGGCTGGGGACAGTTCTCCACCGTTTGGCTGGCTTATGATACTCGATCATCTGTACGTTTTCCGTTTAATTCTTGACTTAATTTGCATACTGTAGTTTTTAATTCATAAACTGAATGACATTAGAATTATTTAAATGGAGATCACCGTGTATGCTGCTGCAGTTATGAAAGTAATTTTTTTTTAGAATTATTGTGGACTGATTTGATTCGGAATCTTTGTGTTTGCTGCCAAATTCGGAAATATGCTATGAATTTATTATTTGAAATGATCAGGTGCTTATATGATAATGTTATCGAATTTTTTCCTTTTCCTTATTAATCATTTGATCAGAGAGCTGGATTCTAGTTCTTTTATTTTGTTTTAAATATTTTAAATTCGTCTGGCAGGCAGCCGTATCTAAATTAGGTACAAAGGTATTAGTAGTATCATTTCTTAAGCTTCACTGAAGATTTCAATGCATGCTGTGTCGGTGTTTCACCTGTGATGCGGCTTAAATGCTTAATATCTGCGCTAATTTCTTCTTGGATTTGGAAATGTGAGCTTAGAGGTCCTTAGCAGTTGGAATAGCTTTGAATTACGTACGAAGTTACTGGTGCTTGTGGTTGCGGACTAAAAGCTCCCCCCTCCCCCCTTCCCCCTTCCCCAAATATGTTTGATGATCATTTGAAATTGTTTTCTAGCATTTATCACGACCACTGGTTGCTGAGGATTTAAACTAAATATAGTGATGTAAATAGGCATCGTGAAGCAGTTTTGGTGCTGATGCCTGAATTCTTGATAACAAGTTTTTAATTGGATTAAAGTGGTTTGCAAATTCAGTTTCTTGTCAGTCTTAGCTAAAATGGACAAATGATGAAAGAATAATAATGTCAATATTGTCATTAGTCGGCAGCCTGTTAGTTTCTATTTTTGAGGTAATGCACAATGTGTATATGTTGAGGAGCTCTGAACCATTTCAACTTGCCTTGCATAATGGTATGTTTTAGATAAACTTTTGGTAAATTCACTTGTCTATGTCTAAAGTGTCCTATTTATATCAGGCTGGATGCTTTTCTGGTGCTGATCATTGTTTTTCATTTTTTCCATCCTTATACAGAGATATGTTGCTCTGAAGATCCAAAAAAGTGCTCCACAATTTGCTCAAGCTGCGCTCCACGAAATTGAAATTCTTTCTGCTATTGCTGATGGTGATGCCTCTAATAGCAAATATGTCATACGCTTAGTAGACCACTTTAAGCACGCAGGCCCAAATGGACAGCATTTATGCATGGTCCTGGAATTTCTCGGTGATAGCTTGCTGCGGCTGATCAAATATAACCGCTACAAAGGCCTTGAGTTGAATAAGGTTCGGGAAATATGCAAATGCATTTTGACTGGACTTGATTACCTTCATAGGGAGCTTGGAATTATACATACAGATTTAAAGCCTGAAAATATTCTCCTGTGTTCTACCATTAATCCTTCCAAAGACCCAGTTAAATCAGGAATGACACCCATTCTTGAAAGGCCAGAGGGGAACCAAAATGGTGGTGCAGCAATAAATCTTGTTGAGAAGAAGCTCAAACAAAGGGCAAGAAGAGCAGTGGCTAGGATATCAGAAAGAAGGGCTTCAATGGGTGGGGTAGGAACAACCCCCAAGCCAGATAGATCCCTGGATGGAATCGATGTCAGATGTAAGGTCGTGGATTTTGGAAACGCATGTTGGTCGGATAAGCAATTTGCCGAAGAAATTCAAACTAGACAGTACAGAGCTCCAGAAGTCATACTTAGATCAGGATATTCTTTTTCTGCTGACATGTGGTCATTCGCTTGTACTGCTGTTGAGCTTGCTACTGGTGAAATGCTGTTTACTCCAAAAGAAGGACAAGGTTACAGTGATGATGAGGTAGTGGAAATATTTTGACTTCATGCGTTGTCTTGTTACATAATCCAATAATTTAAAAGTTTTCTTCCTGCCTGCATGTGAGGTGTTAAGTTTCTTGGATTTCTTTAGAGGCAATTTAGAGGCAAAGAGAAAATGAGAACAAAGGATGAAAGTTTGCTTCTACACGAAAGCCATATTGATAGTTCAATGGGTTTTTTTGTTAATAAAAACATCTTGTCATGGATAACCTATGGTCTTGATCTTGGTTGTTTTTTCTGCTTTTTAAGAAAAATTCTCAGTACATATTTTTAAAACTCAAGCTAATTTAGAGGTAAACACCTCGATGCTTTTAGTAATGCCAAAGGTTAAATCTGCTGACTTGCACATTACCACTAGGAGCCCAACGATTATCCAGTGATTTCTCACCACTTTCAAATCTCCTTTATTTTAAGCTAACATTGCAGTATATCTTCACTATTGATTTATCATCTGAGTCTGCATTTTTATTGTTTATTTTGCATGCAGGATCATCTTGCTTTGATGATGGAACTCCTTGGTAAGATGCCTAGGAAGGTGAGTATATATACTGCCTCCTCTCTCTTGGTGAAAACCATTGATAAAGAAATCTAATTTCTGATTTTATTTTCTGTTCCAAATTTATTCTTGAGACAGATTGCCACTGGTGGGGCTCGGTCCAAGGATTACTTTGATAGATATGGAGATTTAAAGAGAATCCGAAGGCTAAAATACTGGCCACTTGATCGATTACTTGTTGATAAGTACAAATTTTCTGAGACAGATGCTAAAAAGTTTGCAGAGTTCCTTTGTCCTCTTTTTGATTTTGAACCAGAGAAGAGACCAACTGCTCAGCAGTGTCTACAACACCCATGGCTAAATATGGAAAATCTGACAAAAAATGAGGTGAAAAGTGAGCCTACCATTGACAAGGTGAGTGTGGGGATGAGAAACCTACAGATTAAGGTGGGTAAGTGAAGTAGGTGGATTGGTTTGGTGGTTGCAGTACCTCTTTACATCCGTGTCTACCAGTATAACTATTCCATATGGTTTATTTTTGGGTTTTTTTGAAGTCGTAATAGTACCTGATCTTTTTGTTGCCTAAGATGTAATATAGTTAAGAATTTCCACAAGGAAATGATATGCATGAAGATTGACCTGGATGCTGATTTATGTAGCGAAAAGGCATTCCAGATGGTTGTCACCTCTGTCCACAAATTTGGTTAGCCTTTAACGTTTTTACTTGCAAGGCAGCCTTAATTGTGGCTTACAGAAACTCTCCCCTTCTTGAGAACAGGAAGCTGAACAACGACTCGATATCATCATATGACTACACTCAGTGACAGATTATGTGGCTGTGCAAGTATTCTTTGATTTTGACGTTGAGTTCTTGCCTTGTATCTCAAATATATTGGAGGAACTGGCTAGTGGAAGACAATGATTGCCTGATGAGGAACCTGAGCTGGCAACTGGAAGAAGTGGAATGTTGAGATGGGAAGTGTAAGCTTCTTCCGCTGTTGCGTTACTGAAGTGGTCCTCCGGCAGTTGAACAATTGGCCTGTGGTGTCCTATAATGGGATCGCAGCTGCTTGCTTTGCCTTCACGATCAACTTTGTGTTTTTTATGGATGCTTAGATATCTCAGTTATGGAAAGACATTATTGACTCGCTTTGGGGTGGTCCGGCTGCTAAATTTCAACTAATTCATAATTTGTACAAGTGCTGTATCTTTGGGAATTTGAAACTGTAACTGAAATTTTGCAAATTGACCTTGATTACCTACTTGACATAATGTATTCTTGCATTTGTTCTGTGTAAGTAATGTCTAATAATGTTTTTGAAACTCAGCAGTATACGGTTAGAAGTAAAAGAGGAAATATTAGCAATATCGGATAAAAGCCAATTAGATGCGTCGAAATCGTAGGCCAGGTGAATGAAGTGTCGTTTACGCTATCCTCTGGTTTGCTCGTGACCTGGAAGAGAGCTTTTCCTTTTCTAGCCCGGTTGTAGTTTCACTATCATACTTGAGATTGGAACAGGATAATCTTGTGTAGTTTTCTCAAGAAAATGAGATGCCCCGAAATATTGTTTGGAAATGCACGGGCGCAAGTGATTTCTTGCAAATTGCATTTCTGCTACGGAAAGTGTTGACAACGAAAGCCCAGTTCGCGCATTGCACAGCTTGGACTTCGGAATCCCTTCTGGGATCACAGATACAACTGTCACGAGTCTTCTTTTCTTGTTTGGCAACCCACTCAGGATGTTCTTCTTTTAGTAACCACACTTATTGACAAGCTATCTTATCCTCAACTTTTGCAAAATTGGATGATTTCCCAACTCCTGATACATTACCTGTATTCCTCGAACATTTTGCGGAATTTACCAGGACATTTTCTTGTCGTTGAGCGTCCAAACTGCACTGTGCTGAAATTATAATGTAAATAGGACTCTCAAAGACGAATTACGAAAATTGTCAACTATAATTTGCAACAAGTTGTATGTGAGTGCTTAAATTAGATTAATTTTTATTACAATAATAGTGTACATACTGTCAGTTTTTACTGAATGACAATTATGTAAAATTTGAAATTAAATTCCAACTTTTGCACACATGTCTTGAATCCAATGATGATCGCATATATAGTGTTAGTGTATATAAGATTTATTTATTTATTTTTAATGAATATTTTAAAATACTTTTGTGGAGAGATGGTAACAATTAAATTTAGCGTCAAAAATTGAGAGGAAAAATAAAATATCCTTGTTAGAATGATATATCACAATAATCTGAAGAGTGAAGACTACACCTGTACAGTAAATCATGTTTAACAGTTTTTCACAAATTTTCTATCCTAATTTCGTGCTCACTATATACTTTTCTACTTGTTATACATGCATTTCATGTAAAAATGTTCTACAAGAGGTATGAATGTAGTCAAAATGAAGTAAACAGACAAACTTCTTAGGTAAAGTTTTGCATATTGAACTCAAAATAAAAATTGTTACCAATTAATTAATTTGAATCATTGTACAACTTCTGTTTTTTTTCATGCAAAGGGTTAATATCGTTTGAAAATCTATACAATTCTTTTCCGAAAATGCTTTGATGTTCTTTTTGAGGTTTGCTTTTTGTGAAATATTTGAATACACTGAGCATTTTTATTAAATTTAATACACCTACTAGTAGCATATTTTTTCAAGCAACGACTTACCGATTTATGAGTAACTCTTTTTGTTCATGCACTCTCTCTCTCTAAATATAAACAGGATTCAAGATTATAAATAGGGAAAACGACCATTTTAGTTCCATGCCTTCAGGATTTTGGTAGTTTAGCCTATTATCTATAACCACGACTATTTTAATCCCTTATCTTTATAAAAAAAATAATAATAATCTAGGACCTCTACTAATTATAATAATTCAGGACCTCTAATAGAAAATTGAAAGATTCTAACGGAGTTAGTCACGTTTAGGGCATGTGCAATGTTAAAATTAACTGTTTTGGTCTGTTATCTTTAAGGTGTTTTCGAAATGTGCAATGTTAAAATTAACTGTTTTGGTCTGTTATCTTTAAGGTGTTTTCGAATTTTATCCTTTCGACCACTTGAACCGTCATTTTCATAAAATAAAGTCACTATAAACTTTTAATAGGAAATCAAAAGACCTGAATAGAGTTGGTTCCGCACATTATAAGTTTATCTTCAAAACAAAAAAAAAAAAAAAAAAAGCACACGCACACGCACACACCTAATTGGAATGTGGCGGCATACATAGAGGTAAAATTGGACACGATTCTGAAGATAATGAATCAACATGGTCATTTTCAACGGTGCACATATTGTGCACGTGACTAACTCCGTTAGAGTTTTTAAAATTTTCATTAGAAGTCTTAGATTGAGTTTTTTTTTTTTGGCTACTGATAAGGGACTAAAATAATCATGGTAATAGATAAAGAATTAAAGTGGCCAAGATTCCAAAAACGAGGGACCAAAATAATCTTTTTTCCTTACAAATAAGAACCTAAAAAAGGAAGTGAATAAGGAAGCGGCAGTCTTTAAATTCGTTCCTTTTTTTCTCCATCTTTGTTTTCTCCGTTATTTTTTCTCTAAACAAATGTGATTGGAGAATTGAGATAAACCTCACAGCAGGCTAACTAGAGAATATTCCGAGTTAAAACATTGAACGGTAAAGCATAGATTATCCAACTTTAATCATTCTTTAAAAATTAGAATTTGTTTGCATTTAGGAACTTTTTTGGTTGAAAAAAATAAAGATATTAAAGAAGCAAGTCAATAATGTTTAAGTTGGAATGACGTTTTCCATAAGTGAATTTTTGAAAAATTTCAGAGTTCTGCATAACATTTCATGTTTTCAAGTGGACGGCAACTAGCTACCAAAAGACTAAAAAGATGTTATGAGTTTCAAATTTATAAGATAATAGCAATACTATAGTTTTAAAGATTTTATCAATGACCTAATCAACAACACTCAACTTCATGGTTGACCAACTTGATAGAGGTGGCTGTGATGGCACACCAAACAACAATTGGATGTTATTTCTTATGTTTTTAGAAATAAAACCAATGTTTCCATAATTATCAGAGTATTAAAAAAAAAAAAAAAAAAAATCGGGGATAGGCCTAATTACACTCCTTCAATTTGCCTTAAAAACAAAGCGCACATGCACAATGACAGTACTGTTAATACCCAAGGTCCCAACACCATCTTCCTTCGTTTTGACTTTAGCACCATTAAAGAGTGATAATTTCAACAGAGGTTGAATTCTAGAAACACGACTTCAAAGTACCTAATGTTGCAAACTGATCGAGAAGATGCTAAAAGTGGAAGAATTGAAGCCAATGAGACAAATTTCTATTGCCTGTCAAAGCAAAGCAGATTGAGTTCGGGTTCAGAACATAAGCAACGGATAGCAACACCTCTCCCCCATGTCTGTTCAACATTTCATCTCCCTACGTCTGCAGGAAGATCATCATTAAGGGGCTTTCCAACAGGACATTTGGGCAGTTATGCTTCAAACCACGAGAAGACCACCCAAATAGCAATGCTGTGTGGGCATCCATAAACAGCCAGGTGAAATCCGCCACAAACCGCTATCCCCAATGTCAGAACTGCTATCATCATTCAAGACTCGCACATGTTATATCCTTTATTACTTATCTGCCATCTGCCATGCTTGTGTGTTATAGTAGCATAAACTCGAAACAACTCGAGAACAAACACTAGAACAAAAAACTACAATCCATACAAAAATGCCACAGTACAGACCACCTAAAACAGGTCCAAAAAGTTCCACTCACTAAGAACTTGAACTGATTTAACAAATAGCCCTGTGATCAAGGATGGAGGCTACGGCCACAAATCTAGACATTTCCCCTATTGCACTTGACCAATGATGATAATTTCAACCATCTGATGCAGCAATACTTTACACAAGCTGACATCATCTCCGGCAGATACGACCATCAAACAATCAAGAACATTTCAAATTTTATGTATGCCTTGACCTCAAGCTTTGGGGCAAAACCAAACAATGATGTTGGTACAAAATGTATAAGCAAGCAATTTGAAAAAACTTCAATATACACATAAGTAACTTCAAGTCTTACAACGCCATTGACAAGCAAAAAACCAACAGGGTGAGGGAGAGGGGGGATCAAATCTATATGAAACGCATAAATTTAAAAAACTACCACAGCTCACAACTCCTACAATAGCAGCCGCCAATTGCTGAAATTCAGATATGAACACTAAGACTGCATCACTTTATTTTGTTTGACACAAGCAGGAGCCTTGAATGCCTGACACTTCCACATCGATGTTCTCTCAACTGGCATGACACCCTCACTAGAAGGCCCTACAGAAAAGATGGACTTACTATTGCCAATAACTTTGGCCCTATTGTTGTCAGTTGTAGACGAGCTCTTAGATTTCAGATCCTCCTTAGGGTTCTCTAGATCCCTAATACTACAAATGCTCAAAGGCAACTTTTTCTGCTTAATCTTCCCCTTCCTTTTACCAAGGCCAGAATCATCATCAACCCCAACTTTCATACTCGATTGAACTGCATCTGGTTCCCCATTTTCCATGATTAGTAAGTCAGGTTTACTATGTTTCAACATTTCCCTACTTTCCATCTTCTGTCCATCAGCTTTATTGAAATTTGGTATGTTTAAATCTACTTTTGCCCTGTAACCATCCTGGACAGAACCATCATGATCCATCCCACCAGCTATACCATTACCATTGCTAGCCAAAGCCTGGTTTACATGCAAAACAGTACCACCATTGCTAACTGCTGTCTTCTCAAAAGAAGATGACCTTTTAAGTTTCTTATGTTTGTGACTTTTGGAGTCAGAAGTAGAAGTGTTCTTCAATATTCTCGGGGAACTGTTGATGGCCCGATGCAACTTTCGAGCTAATTCTTCATCTGTTTTCCATCCTTGAGACCCTCTCGGCTTATTATACAAAGTTTGGACTTGTACATGCTTCTTCATCTTGTTCTTCTTCAAGTATTTTTCTCCATTATCAATCTCCTCAGAGACAGTAGCAACCAATTCTAGGGCACTCTTTGCAGCAGCCACTGCCTTAGCTGCTTTTGCAGCTTTCTCTTCAGCTGTGGCCCTAGCAGCCTGTGCTGCCTTGGCTGCTTCTACGGCAGCCAATCTAGACGCCTCCACAATCTCCTCATTTGATAAGTTAGGGTTACTCAAATGAGATTTCATTAAATTATTAACGCGGGAATCAAATTCGCTCCCACCATTAGAAGCACTGGTAGGAGTTTGCGGATTCACATCAGAATTCTGTCTTTTCAGCCCAGCAAGAAGCCGCTTTCGAGGCGGTAAAAGCACATCAGCATCCAAGTGATTTATATCACAAGTATTAGCTTCCATTTCTCTCTACATCTACGCAGCAACAACTGATCGCTCAAACAGCATTCACTCTACAAACCACAAAAATCAAAAGCACCTATTTAGCACAAAATTCAAATTTCCACTAAACAAAAAATTCATATTCATCACTAAAATCCAAAACCCACATCAGATTTTCCATGAATCACCGAAATTTCGTCATCTAAGCAATCCCCACACCGCATCAAATCATAAAGTCAGCATCCACAAAACAATCCAATGCAACCAATTAGCAAACAACAATTAGAACCTCCAAAATCCAAAATTCATTCAAACCCGTGATTTAACAACCAAAATCCAATCTTTAACACAACTAGCGATTAATTACACCAATAACAACCACAATTCAGACAATCAACAACTTGATTCAACAGAATTATACAAATCTCAATAAGCTTAGAAGTGCTTGTACACAATTCAATCATACATGTGACAAAATATAAGCAAAAATTAATTGCAATGGAAATACAATGAAGACGGAAATACCTGATCTTGTCATGTTTGAAAGAGAGGAGAGAAAGTGTTGAATTAGGGTTTTTAGAGAGAGAGAGATGAAGAAAAATGGTCTGTGTTAAAAACCAGTTAGAATGAGAGGAGAGAGAAAGAAATAAATTTTTGAAGATCATACTATGTCAGAAAAGAATTCTATTGGCTCTCATTCTAGAAAACCACAACGCAATTTCCGTAAAAATTTTAAGCATATTGCCTCATGCATCAGCCTTGTTTTTTAAGCTAAATTCCATCAATGCCATTTTTCCCCTCAATAGTTGTTTTACCTAATTTCCTTCTATTTCATAAAAGCTTCAATTCCACGCCGTAATAATAACTAGTGCTATATGCACACTCGCAAAATTTTATTGCTGGAACAAAGTTTGATCTTTTAAATTTATTTCATAAGTTTGACCAAAAAAATTATTTCATAAAATAATTCTATATTAGAAGTTATAATCCTTAGAGATAGTTATGTTGAAAATATATGCTTAAATAGCTAAAAGTAAAATGGTCATGGGTGGTTATCTTGACAACATATGTAGGTAATTAAAGTAATAACAGTTTTCATAAGGGTAAGAATGAAAATTTATAAAGTGATAATAATTATTCACCCCCAAATAAAAGTTTATGAATGACTTTCACGAGAATAAAGTTGGAAATATAAAAAGTGGCAAAAAAACTTATGTTCCAAACTCCCACCTCACCCTTTATATATAGTATATGTATGATAATAATTAGTGCTTAAGACATACTCAATGCGTGTACAATAATAAATAAATATTTTAAAATGTTTTAAATATATTTGTCAAAATTATTTTTATGAGATTTGGTTTTATAATTTTATAATACATGCAGACAATTGACATTTACATAAATAAAATATATAAATATGCTATTATTTGCCATACTCCAGTTTGGACTCAATGTCTAGTAGCAGTACTCGAGCGAGTTATGTGAACAAAGCTTGAGCTCGACTCAACGTTATACTGGAAACACTCGAACCCGACTCAATAGGGTTCGAGAAGTTGGGGAGCTCAAACTCAAGTACTCAAACTTGACAAATGGTTAGGATCGTAAATATTTCAAATAAGCAAATTAAAAAGGTAATTTAATTATTTATAATATATTAATTAAATATTACACCGAGTACTTGATATAGTTCGACGAGTTCTTGAATATATGATATACATATTCGAGTTTGACTCGAAACTTCAATCGAGTAGTTCAAGCTCAATTCGAACTCAGCATTGACCGAACTTTAACAAACAGTTGATCGAGTTACTTGTGAGCTTGAGTAAAGTTATTGGATTTAACTGCACCCCTAAGCAGGAGTAGATATGTTAGAGGATAGTTGTACTTAAAAGATAATTTAAGAATATTTAAGAAGATCATGAGATAACAATTTTTTATTTACACCAGAAAACTCTCTCTCCTTTTATATATGGTGTAGAAGATAAAATGACAACTATTTGTTTTTCCCCTATCAGACAAATTGACAAACATAAAATTTGATCAAGAATAATCTTTTCATATTTTATTTTCCTTCTTTTTGAAGTCGTTGAAAAATCGCATATATTTAAATCTACTTTGTACAGAACACTCTTTCCATTTAAACATGTTTGTCAGAGGCTGATCGAGATTGAGAAAATATATGCATATAGACAAATATCTTTTTTGTCACCTTGCAATAATGAAAAATAGATAATTTCCTGTAACGCTTGCAAAACACGATATGTTTGACATAGTTGATATCATAATTATCTAGTTCTCTTTTATAACACAATTGGTAAATTTCCTCTTATAAAGTGGAAATATGAAGTAATAATTCATCGTGAAATTAAGCAATTCTCATATTCACTGTGGTATTAAGAATTTTTCATAAACAGTAAAATATCTATAAATTAATACTCAATAAATTAATTATTTTTTAAATAATATTTTTCCTGAGTCCAACTTAAGCTAATGAGTTAAATTAATAATTTTGATAAAATAATAAGATAATAGATTTTTTTGAAAACCTTACATAATTGTTTAGTCCCATTCATACTATAAATTAATAATTTACTAGAATTACAAATCATATTTTCCTAAAATATAAGTCTTATTGTTGATTTATGAAAGCCTTTTAGATAGAGCCTCCTATAGTTTAATAACGAGATATGTAATAATACTTTGTATTTGTTTATTATAAGAAGACTTCCTTATCATTTATACACATAATATATTATTAATCTAATTCATTGTATGCATTTAATAAAATAGAAGTAGATATCTAAAATTTAGTATTCCTAATTTTTTTGGCCTCTTGATAATAGAAAAACTATTCCTTAGCCTATTAGTTACATTTATTGAAGACATTAATAGAATTAAATTATATTTGCACATCAAGCAGATGTGGATTGGTTTATATTTCATAAAATTTATCCTCCTTTTGTTAATACAACAATGCATATTTTTTTTATAAAATAAAATAAAGCTTTAGTTGATTAAATGACTACTTATTTGTACTATAAGTATGCACAATAAATTAATAAAATTTATATGGTCACAAAATTATTAATTTATAGAGATCTTACTGTAAGCAGTTTAAACATTTAGTTACTTAAACAATGTCTAATTGCTAACCTCCCAAAGAGCACGAATAACTTTTGTCCTGTAGATATGATCGGGAAAATCCAATTACATCAAGTAGGGCTGCAAATGAATCGAGCTCGCGAGCGGCTCGAGTTCGAGCTGGTTCGAGTCAAAATCGAGCTCAAAATATTAAGCTCGTCTCGAGTATATATATATATAAATAATATTTTTTATTTTAAGTATATATATATTTTATTTTAAGTATATATATATTTTATTTTAAGTATATATATATATTTTTATTTTATTGTTTTAATAGTAAAATTACATATATATCCTTAATATTTTATTATTTATTAAAAAAATATTATTTTATTTTTTTAAAAAATAAAATAATTATTTTTATTTTTTTCGAGCTTTAAATTGCCGGCTCATCGAGCTCAAACTCGAGTTCGAGTTTGGTAAAATGTAGTCGAGACTTGGCTCGATTAGCTTAAAATTCAACTCGACTTGACTCGTTTGCAGTCCTAGTTACATGTCAATTCGGATGTCGACACCTCCAATCACGCATGCATTTGCATGTATGTCTTCATGCTTTTAAAAGATGCTCTAAAAGCTTGAATTAATCAGTAAAAGGAGAAACATGATAGATTAGTTGTTTTTGAAAAATTTTACTATAACATAGAGTATATTTTGGGATATTTTTAGAAAATATATTAGAATATTTAAGAGTAGTAGAGTTTTTAAAATATATTTTGGAATATTTTTTAAACATTAAAAAAAATTTAAACTACTTTTTAGAGTACCTTTTAAAACTTTGGATTAGCTGTTTAAAAGTTTAAAAGTTTTAAAACTTTTAAAGATATTTGAAAAACTGAAGGATCCAAACATAGACATGTTATTGTTTGACCATTGACAGGGATTTTGGTTATTCTATTCAATAGTTAGTACATGATTCGTTTTCTGGCGACATTTGCTTGTTCTATGCATTAAAAGTATAATATACTGTTCCTCCGTTATTTGATATATTCATTTATTTTTATCTATTTCAAATTATACTATATTTTTCAATTGAAATTTAGATAATTTATAATTTTTTTAAAATATTCTTATTTAATGTAGGTCGTTGTTAAACATAACCTATTTTTATCAAATTAGTGAGAAATGTGGGGCCATTTTTGTAACTTCCACTCCTAACAGCAAAATTACGCCACGGGATAGCCTTTCATAAAAGTTTCCAAAGCAAAAATGTAATGACACAATTAATAAGTTACCCGCAGGGCACGTATCTACTTCACCTCAACCAATCAAATTACCCAAACGGACTTCTTACAAAGCACTCGCTTATTGTATCGAAATTCCACGTATAATGCTACCTAATCTTGATCAAGTGACGTTATCATTCATCACCTTGAGACCAAACGGGGCCCACCTTGAACAACCAAGCTATAAATACTCATCTGTAACTGCGCGCGCAACTTAGAAGTGAGAACCTCGGGCGACACATTTCTCTCCTGCCGCCATTTTCTCGTTCAAATAATCGAACAGAGAATTAGAGCTGTTTAACCTCCACCCCACGGGCGCAATTTAGAGTAAAGCAGCTTCTTTTTCAGTTAATCATCAAAGGTTTAATATTCTGAAGTCAAAACCCTAAATCGATTTTTCCCGCCATTTTTTTTTGGTTTCCGTTCTCCTTGGGAAATGCAGAATTAGGGTTTAGGGTTTATGTAAGCGAATGAAGAGATGGGAAAAATTAAGCCCTTGCCGGAGGCGGTTCGGAATTCGGTGCGGTCAGGGATTATTGTGTGTGACTTGACTAGAGTTGTGGAAGAGCTGGTTTTTAACAGTCTCGATGCTGGCGCGACCAAGGTAACTTCTATTATTGAACAATCTTATGGTAAATTTTCGATTTATCTGCAATTAGGATTAGGGGAGGATTGGGGATTATTATTTCAGATTGGAATGAATTACTTTGGTTTTTTTTTTTTCGTAATATCGTTTATTTGTTGAATAATGAGCTGTGATGTGTAATCCGGAAGACGTGGAATTTTTTGCAACTAAATGGTAGGTTGGAAATCAGAATGCTGAAAAAGAAGGTGCCGATTGCGAGTGTTTTTGTTTGTTTGTTTCTTTTTTTCCCCTTTAATATTGTAGGTATGAGTAGTTTTTGGCGTGGGGTGGGGGGGGGGGGAATTTTAATGATGCTATGAGAAAATGATATAAACGGCTTATAAGCAACTTTCAAACCCTGGAAACACTATGGTTCCACCAATCTCAATTATGGTTTGTGTTTACCTGTATAATTCTGAAGCTTCTCAAGATACCAAATTTTCTTTTGCCAAGTTGCAGCAACTTTGATGTCTTGATTGCTTTGTCATAGCTGCCATTTCATCCCAGTTCTTGATTCTTCCAAAAACTAACTCTGGAAATTTTGTTCTTTCATTAGGTATCTGTTTCAGTAGGTGTCGGGACATGTTCTGTCAAAGTAATGGACAATGGTTAGTAGCATGATTATCTGAACAACAAATATTTGCTACTGTGAACTATATTTAGCTACTATTTGGATGCTGGAGTTCATCTATCCACCTGTTCTAATTATTCATTCATTCATTCCATGATTTTATAGGATCTGGTGTTGATCGAGATGGATTAGTGCTTTTGGGAGAAAGACATGGTAATAGTTTTTAAGTAGAAAACCTTTTTGTTTTGAAAACATTTTACCTGTGTCTTGGTGAGTGTTGGCTATTTTCTTTACTTGAATACAACATTCTAAGCTGGCCTATGATGTAATTTTTGAAGAGCTAATATCAAGAATAAGAAAGTCATGATTGACATGGCACTCTATTCTGGTCCTAAAGATAAGGTGGGTAAGCATTCCATTTAAAGACTTCTGGAATATAGTTGAAGCAATACAATTAGACCCTTTTAGAAAAGCTTTCTTTGGGACCTGTCTTCTTGTTGTGTACTTCATTGTGTCCTTTTTTGGCTAAGACAGCAACATCAAAGCATCATCAATTGGCTGATTTGGACACCGCTAATCAAAACTTCGGCTTTCGTGGAGAAGCACTGTGCTCTATTTCCGATGTTTCTTTGCTTGAAATAATTACCAAAGCTCATGGGAGGCCTCATGGATATCGGAAGGTTATGAAGGTATAATGAGTTTGCAGTCTTGTTTCAGTTTCGTATTCAATATCCTTCAGCCTGTTTCCGGATGAACCATTGCTGTTCTTGTTATATTTTTGTAGGACTGCAAGTGTTTATACCTTGGAATCAGTGATGATAGACATGATGCGGGTACAACAGGTAACGAGTTCTTACTATTAATTACCATTGTCTCAGAAGTCAGAAGACACATTGCCCTGTGAAAGATATTTTTTGTGATCTTCTTGCACCTTTCTACTCCCATATTGAGGAGGAGAAGTTTTAAGAAGAGAATGCACATTATAAAGGTGTTGTTGTCAACAATCTTCAAGATCACTTGGGTGTTTCAATATCTATCAAGTTTATGAACTGAATTGCTGGACTGGGAAAAGGGACAAAACAATGAAATACATGTTGTTATCCACTCGTATCTTGAAATCGGAAAAATTAAAAAGAGACTGCATATTTTCACGGAGGTTATGTCAATCTTCAAATCAGTTAAACAATTCGGCATCATTTTGTGATATGAAATGAATTGCTAGATTGAGAAAAGGGGCAAAACAATGAAATACAGGCAAGCATACACCTTGCAGCTAACATGTCAACCAACAAGCTTCAATGCTCGATGGAGGGCGGCGGTGAAAGCCAATTCACTTTAGCACTTATTGTTGTAAATTATGATTGGTATTTTGAAATTGTCTGCACTAGTTGTTACGTGATTTTTGGAAGCAAAAAGTTTGCAGATTAAACATCAAAGTCAAGCTTTTGATTTGACTGAAGTGACTAGCAATTAGCATCTGTAATATTTTCCATTTATTATGTTTATTGAGATTGAGAGATTGCCCTACCTTCCTGGTATTTGCAGTTGTTGTTCGTGATTTGTTTTATAACCAACCAGTTCGGAGGAAGCTCATGCAATCCAGGTACCTGCTTGACTTGGCCATTAATGTTTTAGATGACTGGTGAAAGTTTCTGGATGTACAAAAAAGTCTACTTTATAGATATTTACAAATACTGATCTGAGCTACTTGTAACTTATGGTCTGCCTTGGAAGCCCCAAGAAGGTCTTACATTTGGTCAAGAAATGTGTGCTACGAATTGCACTGGTGCACCCCAGGGTTTCTTTCAGAGTTTCTGATATCGAGAGGTTTGTTCTTTTAATTTAACAAAACAACTTATAGCTAGTCTTAGTACACATTTACAATCCATTCATGCACCGCAGTGAGGAAGAACTGCTCAGTACATCTTCTTCTCCTTCTCCTTTGCCACTATTATCCACTAATTTTGGCATTGAAGCTGCCTGTTCTCTATATGAAATCAAAGCTGTTGAAAGAGAATTCAAGCTTTTTGGATACCTGTCTAGTCCATTCGGAATTTTGTCTCCAAAGGTACCAAATTTAAGACTGCTGACTTTTATGAGCTATGAAATTGTATAGCTTTATAGTTTGTAGTCAGATTTTCTAATTCATCACTACTGGAATTTACAGGCTTTTCAGTATATCTGTATCCCTCTTGTTGTTGCCTACCGATAATGTATATAAGCTGATGCTTTGGGCAAATGGTTGGATTGGGGAGGATCGACCATTTTGTGCATCCATTTTCTTTAACATCAACTGATGCAGACATCAATTCAAGGTTTATCTGCAAGGGACCGATACATAAATTGCTGAATCATTTGGCTTCTGGCTATTGGGATGATCAGAGATTTAACATTGGGGCTAAAAATGAGAAGCAAAGTAGATCTCAGACATGTCCAACATTCATTTTGAACCTCTCTTGCCCAAGATCTTACTATGACATGACTTTTGAACCACTAAAGAACTCTGTTGAATTTACAGTAAGAATTTCATTTGATGCTTTACGAATTCTGATATTAAATGTCTTAATGACTATGATTTCTTGTGCTATTTTATTATATAAGTTGTTTAAAGGCTTCAAGACATTCAACATGTACAGACGGATAAACATAAAGAAGCATGTAATTGTTTATTTGTGAATTTCACTGTCTCAATGTAATATATGCACAAATATGTTCATTTTTCTTCTCATTTCTTTGGTATTGACATTTATATACCAGAAATCCACTTAATGCATCAGGTGTGTCTGGGACACAATTGGTGTTATGTGTGCTAAACGTGCAGACTTGAGTTCACACGTTTCTTGTTCTTATTTATGAGAATCTTTTGCCAGCAGGGCATTGTGGAACCTCAATGCTGCTAGAGCCTACTTTACTCTACCACCATAGGCCTGTTGAAATACTGTAGTTAACTTTAACATGTGCAGCACCATTTATCATGTTTAGAAAAGTAATGACTTGTTCATATTCATGCAATGAGATGCATTGGTTGATTTGCTAAGCAGTGTTGCAATTAATATAGTCCATTTTCTCTTCAATTGTTATTATGTGACTTGCTTTTGTGGGTGATTCAATTGACTAAAACACAAAGTTGAAAGTAATATTCTAATCTCATATTGCGTATGTATTGTTTGTGTGGACTTTGTATGGCTAATTTCTGAATCATCTTTTCTATTAGGAAAAGTCCTCTGGTTTCGTTTTGGCAATTTATTCTCCTCTTTCATTTCCCTTGCAGGAATGGGGTCCTGTGCTTGTATTCATTCAGAATACAATCACCCATTATTGGAGTGAAAGTATCTCTAATGGTAAATGCTGATTTCATTTGTCTAATTTGTATGTTGAAGCTTTGGGGGGCATAGAAACTTTAAGGGGTATAGTATATGCTATGAAGAGAATCGTTATTCCAAGTGTGATCTGCCAGGTAAAAAATGGATTGTGGGAGGTAGGAACAAAGAAATCTTTTTGTGCAAGGAATTCTGTGTTTCTGTCAAACTAGATAAACTAGAATATTTTCTAACCACTATTGGATAACTGATTTTCTTAAGCTAGTTTTGTTGGAGAAGTTTCTGCGAATTTAGTACTTGCCTCAGTCTTGCTTGTGCCTTCAAGAAACCATATGCTTGTTGGTTCTTTTGTCATGGGATATTGATGGGGCCTTTTCTTTTTAAGATCTGCTGCTAAAAGATCAAACTGGAAGAAAGAGGTGCAGGACCAAAGATTGGCTGGCTTCACCTGAAGTTCACTGTTCACAGTCACAGAAACTAATGAGAGAATGTAAGAATTTGCCTGCCTGGGAAGAGGGTTTATCATCACGTCAGAAGTCTGATGGAGATGCTTCTGAATTACAAAAGCACAAAACAGATGCCTTATTTGAGGACTGTGACATTCAGTCATTTAATGCTTCTCCGTTTCATTGCGGAGTGACAACCAATAAAAAGATTCGCAATCACATGCAGTCATCTGCTGATTATTTTTCTGATGGAGATGATATTTTGGTGAAAGAGGAGTCCACTAAAGGGACCGGCAAAAAGAAATTAAACTACTTTTTTGATTCACAATGGCAAGATGAATCCTTTGAAATGGATGACGAGATGAACATGTCAATAAGGAGTCCCTTTTATACTCATTCTGAAGAATACGGTGAGGATGCATTTGTCAACCAGCTGTTCAGAAGACCATCCCAGCTCAGTTGCTTGACAGGAAGAGGCCTGCAAGATGTGGGCTCATCCCATCTGACCAAAGTGGAAACTGGGTTTGGAAGTTATGACTTTAGAACTCAGCATAAGTGGATCAACTTTGATGAGGGGTCTGATGGTGGAAAAGAATATGACACTGACCAGATCTTCATAGAAAGTTTGTCAAGGAACGAAAGAGTAAAATCTTTGTGGTCCCTTTCCAGGTGCACCAATCAACCTGATAAAATAACCAATGCTAACAGTTCATCGCAAGATTTGAGGTCATCCATGATTGCCGGAGAGTGTTCAGGTGAAGAGAACAACCTTCCGTCCGGTTCACTTAAACACATTAAACAATCTGATGGAGATAAGCTGTCATCTACTTCTGAATGGTCTCCACGGGTGCTACCATCCTTGTTTGGTACTGAGATTCCAGATGTTGATCATCTCATCGGTCAAGATGTATGTTGTGACTATAGTAAGGGTACTACATCTGGCTATATTCCAGATCAAGAAGGGGATTACGGCCACTTTAACCGTGATCCTTCTGTAAATAGTTGGGAACTAGAGAACTGCACAGACTTATCCTCGTTCAAGTTTTATTCTGATCATCTGGGAGATGTTAGTGAAGCTAGAGGACGTAAGCACAATGATTTTACCTTTGCAAATTGTTCCAGTGTCTTTCCTGATGAAATGGATTGGTTGCTTATGCAGTCTTGTGGCAAAAACAGTCTTCCAAAAGTTTCAAATCCATTAGATCAGACTTCATTACCTGCTCAGTTTGACAGGAATAAATTTGGAAGGATCCATACATCAAATGGAAAAAAGTATAGGTCAAAAGAAAGGAGCAAGAAGAAGCCATTCAGCTCCACCATTTTACAGGCCTCGGAGGAAGTTTATTGGTCTTAATTACTCATGGAAAATGGAAGGTGGAAGAACTGATTCTCCTGCAGTGAATAATGACTCTGCTCTTCCAGGTGCCATCGTAAATTCAAGTGTTATGTAAATCAGCACATCTGCAGAAAGAATAGGATACTGATAAAATAAATTGACATGTTCGTTGTGCAGAGACTAGCAACTCACTACATCAGCAACAATCATTAGGTCAGTGTCATTCTCCTTTAAAGGCAAGTTATGCAAATAATTGCTCATCTGTTTGCAGGTATGTAATTCATCTTTTCTCCTAATTTTCTTATAGAATATTAGATGAAATTTGTGCCATTGGGAATATTAATTTTGATAGTGGATCTCTGCTTTTGCAACAATGCTATCCTCTTGTCAGATTGAATGGCAAAGATTTCCAAAAGAAAGGTCAATGCATCAACTGCTGCAATTTTAAGCTCGTTGAAGGTAACTCTTTTATCGTTTGTAGCTAACAAAGCTCTTTTTGGGGAGCTGATGGATGCGTATTTCCATGTGATAATTCATTTTCCCTGTTTGTTACCATCTTTCTTGGGGACTCATTTCCTGCATGACATTGTATCATTAGTGAAGTTTCCAGCAAAATGTTAGTGTTGAAATCCTTTTGGGTAGTCCATAATAACAGTTTTTCAAGAGTCTTTTGAACATATAAATTTATAAAATCAACTTTGGGCCTTAATAATGACTTAATCCCATCATAATTTACTCATTCTTTTAGATTCCACATCAAAGGAAACTCGAGATGATCTAGATTCTGGCCTGAAGTGGCGTAAGAGTTCCCCACAAGCTGTGGTCAGTAACTTGCCAATTTTCTATCTTGTTAGCGAAGTGCTATCTGAATTTTTGCCTGAAAATGTTATACTATCATGCAGGATGTAATGAAGTCACAAGTAGCTCGAGATCATGACTGCATACTTGACGTGTCGTCTGGCTTCCTGCACCTTGCTGGGGATTCATTGATTCCTAGTTTTATTGACAAGAACTGCCTTAAGGATGCCAAAGTTCTTCCGCAGGTTGATAAGAAATTCATTCCAGTTGTGGCTGGCAGAATACTTGCCATCATAGATCAGGTCTGTGTTTACTGCTTTTATGGCACAGAGTGCCTGTTATGCATATTGCTCTGAGATATCTGCTAATGTTGCTTTATGTGACGTGATGTCTATGTAATGTTGAGTTTATGTGATCATCTTTATTGTGCGTGTTTTCAGGTAGAGTTTCACCTATTATTAAATTAAAGAATGCAAGGGTCTTCAGAATGGATAAGGATGTTGATCTGTCGAAAATTTTTAAACCCAATAAGCTTCTCGATTTTTAAAAGTTTAAGTGGTGCCTAACCATGAACTTAGGCAACGTTTGGATGCTGGTGACTTGTTCTGCTTAAATCAGTATTCAAATACCTTTCGACATTGATGCATGTGGAGAGTTAAAGCATCCTTTGATTGGTTGAAATAAATGTTTTTTTCCCTGACCTCACTGATGCTTTCCTACAGCATGCTGCAGATGAAAGGATCCGATTAGAAGAACTGCGTCAGAAGGTAAAATTGTTTTCGAGTTGCTCAGCATCTATTGCTATCTGAACTGCAGCTAACTGATTCAGTAAATGTTAGGTTCTAGATGGAGAAATGAAACAAGTTGCCTATCTAGAAGCTGAGCAAGAATTGGTACTTTCTTTCTTAATGTTCATTTCTCTGCGGATGATTGGCTGATTTTAATCAGAAAATTTCTCACTTTTTGCATATTATTATGGTTTCCAACCACAATGCTGCAGGTCCTGCCTGAAATTGGTTATCAGTTACTGCACAATTATGTCAGTCTAATTGAAAATTGGGGTTGGATCTGCAACATCAGTGGTCGAGGCGCAAGCTCCTTTGGAAAGTAATGATCCTCTTTTTTCTATCAAGCAGTTTATCTCTATGACTTACGCAGCACTAATCTGTGTCATTGCTCATAAGATAGCTCAAAGCTGCTACATTTTCAGTTTCTGGTTTCATTTCATGTTGGCTTCTGATGCCTGGTTCAGCTTTTGACCAGAATGCAAAATGGAACTTGAATGTGCTATGCACATTCAAATTTTCTTTTTTTATCGGGCAGGAACTTGAATGTGCTATGCAGGCAGCCAACTGTTGCTAAACTCGTTGCGGTAAAGTTCTGACATGCCCTATCCTTTGATTTTGTTGATTTCCATTAAAGTTCATTAAGTGTTAAAAATTGAATTTACTGGAAACTTCTATTGTTGCCATGCAAGTCAGCAGCATTTCCTCCACTGGCTTTCATTAAGAAACCTGATTTTTTAAAATTATTTTATTTTAATCTGCAGGTGCCATGTATTTTGGGGGTTAAGTTAACAGATATTGATCTGTTAGAATTTCTTCAACAGGTAATTCAGTTATTATTGCCCTATCCTGATAGTGATTTTGACCTGGTTCTCAATTGTCGCTTGCTTTTCATTCAACAAACGAGGAGGGGGGGGGGGTTTAACTGTATTTCTTTCAAAAACTAAAATTTCGTTCAACTTGATTCCATTGCAAAATATAGCTTGCTGATACAGACGGATCATCCACAATACCACCTTCAGTTCATCGAGTCCTTAACAGCAAGGCATGCAGAGGTACAATCTTGTGACTTAAAATGCTAATGAAGTTCTGCTCTAGATGGATGGATGGATGAATGTGAAACACTATAAAAGAAGTTGGAAGAGCAGAAAGTTGCTAAATGCTGCTCCTCAATGGGTGCTTACTTTTATAGGTTTATTGCATCTTAGCTTCCTGACCTTTTGGTTCCAGTTAGACTGAATACTGGGCGTGGATTAAAAAAATAGTCAGGCAATCTTTTCCGGACTGATCTTTTTTGTCAAATTGTGAACTCTAGGTGCAATTATGTTTGGTGACACATTACTGCCTTCAGAATGTTCACTCATTGTTGAAGAGCTGAAGCAGGCTTCATTGTGTTTTCAAGTGAGTTAAAAGTAGTAGATATAATATGATATGCATTGCCCAAAATTCAATTTTAGTGTGCTTGACTTTTGCATGAATGCTAATCATGGTTTAATCTGCAGTGTGCTCATGGGCGACCAACAACAGTTCCCCTTGTCAACTTGGACATCTTGCATAAGCAAATTGATAAACTTGGACTACGCAGCAGTGGTACATGTGAGTTGTGGCAAGGTTTGTGCAGGCAAGAAATCAGCCTAGAGCGTGCTGCAAGTCGGTTAACCTCAGCCATGGAGTAGTTTCAAGATGGCTGGAACTGGTTTCCCATATGGTTTTTGAACTGCTGCTTCGGGGATTAAGTTGAAATGTTATCTACCTCTGTTCTGGTCTATCAGAATTTATGTCAGAGAATTGAGACTGCTTCCGCAGTCGACATCCCTCTGCTAGCTAAATCTGGGATATGATAGCAATAGCTGTTTGCTGTTATTTGCTGTAAGTCGACATAAATAGTCTAGAAAGTGATAGAGATGCTGAATATGAAAATTCCAGCCAACTTCCAGACTCAGTACAAATATTGTACATGTTGTACATCAATACCTTCAAAATGTAAAATGATACCATTCTTTGAATTGCATAGGGTTAGAGCTGTACGGTTGCTGTCCGTTGGCTCCTAATACAGGAAGAAAATGTACATTTGTCCTTCAATTACTGTACAAATAAAATTAGATTCTCTTCATTGATATTAACATAATTAAACCCCAAAAATATAGGGAACTGAAATTCTTTTCAACCGGTGCCGAGACATATGCTGCAATCTTATTGTGGGGAATACTGAGATTGGAGTTGAGTGCTTTTAAAGGTGCCCCGGGTGCTGCCCAACAATTCGCTTGAATAAGATGCATAATTCCGGCCTCATTTAAAATGTGCATTTTGTTAGATAGGGGTGTTAGGATATAATAAACCAAATGCTTCATTTGGAATCTACTGATTTCCATTTAGATCACCCATGCTGCAAGCGTCTCTGGTGTCTTTTCAAGAAAAGCTAACTGGGCGTATGATAGATCATAACAAACTCAACTTCATCATCAAATAAACATCTTTAACAGAAAACGAGCAACAAAATCAGCAGATCAAAGGCGGGATCCTCTCGCCTCCCTTGGCCCAATTGGGTCCCCCCCTAATAAAGGTTAGAGTAGGAGCAGAGTTGCCGATTGACCCGAAAAAGAACAAATTCATGCCAAGTTGTGGGTGTTGAAGTCCTAAAAGGTGTAGCCACAAGAAAACCAGGCAAAAAAAAAAAATTACCAACTATAAAGTTCACTAGTTCAGAGGAAGCAGATACTCGATGCATTAATTGCCTTGAAGAGGCATAAAAATTAACGCAGCCATTCCTTTCCTTCACAGGAAACATATTCTATGCATACCAAAGAACATGATTAGCATATTCTGTCCACCGAAGGGGAGTAAACAACTGAAAAGGTATTCATAGTTTACTCTAGACCAAAAATACATATAAATTAGAGAGTTAAGAGCTGTTTCTGGAGTTCCCAAAGTGTAATGGGACTGCTGTCATGTTTCCTCAACATCAATAGCAGCACAGACAGCCTTCCAGATGGGCACTAACATTTTTACAGGTGGATAGAGTTCCTGCAAAATAATTTCATTTAAAATAGTTAGTGAGCAGGTTTTGTAGGGGTATGGAAAGTGCAAGTTAACAGTGACCATTTGAAGAGTCTTGGAGTCTCCTTCACCTTAAATACCAACATGAGTTCTTCTTCTCCACGTATAATCAGGGCTAGGCTCCAGTAACAAGTAACTGGGGTCACACACTCATTCAGCACAGGTTTCAAGATCTTGTTAATGGGAACAAAGCGGCGAATGGTTCTTCCACTGCCAAAAAAGAATGCCTAGTCAAAAAATTGTCGGATGAGGATTTAAGGGTAAAATATGCTCACATTCGATGTTGATCACAAGAGGTCGGCCAAGACTGCTCCTAGGTACATGGCCTCATGCATAGCAGCCATTGTACTTAATGATCGTGATGTTTCTTCCATCAGAATTCACTATATAATCCAACCCGATTATATTCATTAAAAAGTCAAAAACTTTTCAGTCAAACATGTTATAATGAATAGCAATGCTCAAAAGCAAACTCTTTGATGAAATATTTAAGTACTCGTCTGCCTTCAATATATAAGCTAATTGTATGCCTATATATTATGACTTCGAGTTTTGTGGAAGATATATTTACCAGAAGATTTACTTTCATTTAAGAAAAATCATGCCATTAAAACTTCTTCCAACAACACAGCTTTTGTGGTCTAAGAAGTCCTAAATTAAGCGTTTCAAATTTTAGAACAGATTGTGAATTGCATATCTACATTCCCACTCATGGAACCACAGGAAAGAGGTTTGTTTTGAATAACCTAGCAAGAAATGAAAGATCACATCCGTGTGCAAGATTGAAAGGTACCTTCCATATTGAGTCTCAAGCTGAACCCCAAAAGCTGGCAGGATGATAACAGACTCTGCAGTAAGCAGAATAAAAAGAATTTCTGAATAACTGATGGCACCTGATGCCTTACACGCGTGAAATGAAAACTAGCAGCTGCATCATTCACAGCCGTAAATACAAAGCGCACTTATCATTTTTTTCCTACGCAACTTTCATGCTTGGTTTGTTTTGCTCCATAGAGGTTGCAAGGTGAGTGCTAATAGGCCAGTTTTGCAGCTTTTTACCTTTCTTAACCAGTTTCTGCGATAACAGTCTGACAAACAATCCACCCAAAAGCAGACTCCATGGAAGTGTGGTAAGTAAATTAAGCTGCATTTCATATTCCCATCATGTTAGACACAATAAACCATCAACTCTGTACTCAATAAATTACAGTTTAGATACACCGCATTTTGGTCAATGACGTTTCAAGAACAAGGAAATCAGCAAGAATTCTGAGCAAAGCCATGAAATCGTTCATTGACAGCAGAGATTTTTCCATTAACGTTCTGAATATTGGTTCCTCCAACAAATCTTTGCACTAAAATTGCATAATCATCAATCTCTAAAGTCATATGACACTTCTGATATTCCGAATCCCAAATGAACAAAATTCGAAACATAATTGACATTCCAACAAACAATAAGAACGGAATTTTTTTTTAAATGTCTCTTGCCATATAATCAAAACCCAGAAGAAAAAAATTTGGAAAGCAAAAAGAAAAAAGGAATTAAAGACTGAAGTTGGCCCAAAAGAAATAAATACCTGTTGAAGAAAGAAGAAGAAGAAGGGAGAACTTGCGAAGAGAAGCAAAGTAAGGAAGCAGAAAATTAAGAGCTTCTTTTGACTGCTTCTTTGGAGAACAATGTGATGAACGTCTATGGCTTCAGGTGGGCCCTTGTGAATATCGTGTATGTATTTGTATCTGCCATTCTCGTACGCATCAGCCGCTGCAGAGGATTCACCCATTTCAACTCCTCACTCGGAAGTTAGGAGGTGGGCTTCGGGAGGAATCTTTCTGGGGAGTTAACAAATTCTGCTCCATGAATAGTGAAGCAAGCATAAAATGACTAATGTTGAAATCCGTCTTAAAATGACCACTTCATCATTTTGTTTTAAAGGTTTTCTATGGCTCATTAATTAGGTTTATCACGTTCCACATTTCACGCTCAATGTTTTACAAAACACGGGGTTTGGGCAACAGTAGTATATATATGGTTTTGGGCATGACAATTGCACAAATTCCTAATTCATGTTGATTCCAGTAGTTAAAACTGTATTTTCTTGTTTGTTACATGTGATTTAAGTATCAAAAAAAAAAAAATTAAAGCATGTAAAAAAAAAAAGCCAAAGGTGTTTGTGCGTGCGTTTCTTTTTTTTTTTTTTTTGGTCACAACAATTCAATCCACAATTGAAGGAACGTATACCAAGTACGTACAATTTATAACTTTGAAACATGAATCTTGATTGTTTTTACTAGAAGACTAAAGTCTTGTTAGCCAAAAGGTGATTAAAATTTACAGTAGTCCAGTACCAGGTGTAGTCTTCTTGATTCTTATGATTTAAAGAAACGTGACTATATTTTTGATGTAGAGTAAAAGAAAATGTAAACCACTGGGCTAATTCCCTGTACAAACCACTGGGCTAATCTCGACCGGTGAACTGTAGGTGAGGGTTCAAACCTCACCTGTAGTAAAAAAAATCTAAGAGTTGTGTCATAGCACTCCCCCCAACCACAGCCTCCTTAGGCTCCTCCTTCCCCCTAGATTAGAATAGAGTAGGTTGGCACCAGATAGAGAAGATCAGAAATCCACAATCCTGAAATATATATATAGATATATAAAGCCAACCAACTAACCATATTGTTCAGCTCTGAGCATATATTCTAGACATGATCAAATGTGCTTCTAACATCCATCACTGAAAATAATCAGCATCAGGTTGCAAAGAGGAGGGACTGCCTATAAAGTCTTCAGTTACAACTCTCGAACATTTCACTTTGTGTTTGGGACTGCGTACAATGTCTTCAGTTACAACCCTCCATATTTTTCTTTGCTAAACACAAACGAGGAACAAGTGGAAACACAATAAATCAGCCTGTCATGTTGTAATCTTCTGCATGCAGATAAGGGCTGTAGCTTTCCGGCACCTCCATCTTCCCAAGCAACTGGTCCATTCCTACACCCATTGAATATGCTTGGTGTTATCGAATGCACAACAAATGCAGAACAAAGATATCCGTTATCCAGGGTTATCAAGATCATAATATGCAAGCATACGTGCTCAATTAGATACAACATTTTATGACTTCTCGAAATAGGTGCACCTTCTGTAAGAACCTCAACATCAGCCCTCTCAATTCGACTATTGAATGTATTATAGAAGCTAAATCTTCCTTATAGATCGTGATTTCAATTCGACTGACAATTTATTTGGGTTGAGGCAACTCATTTTGTAGAAAGTACAAATGGAAAGTGAAATTATCAGAAAGCCTTGCAAATGAATCGAATTTGTAATCCTAGCTGGGGTCAAATATATAGTTCTACCATCTCCAAGTAGGAGATTGGCCTTTAGCTAACTTGGAGTTTGAGTTACGCTCGTAAATGGTGCTCAGATCTCTGATAGCAAGCATGTACATCTAAGAATGTGAATATAGCTAACATGCTTCTTGCTAAGAAGTGCTATGAAAAATATTCTCGGTAGGATAGATATGTTGGATCATCAAAATACAACCAGTTGACGATCTCAAGTTTGAGAATGTAGTCAACCAATTTAACTAGGTTATGACAAGTGTTCGTTTCAGTGACTAAACGGAGGTAGGATGTTAAAAGGAAATACATACTTGGGTTTGATAACATACTTCCATAGAAGGACATCTGGCCAAAACTCCCAGCTGACTTTGAACTGCCATCTGAAGGGAACATCGGCTCTGGTTTACTGCTACGTGGGTCAATGGAAAGCATCCCTGAGCTTACATCAGTGTTCTGAAAGCAGAGTTCCTCGTTCCTTGAAGTTGGAATGTGTGGAGACTGCAAATCCTCTGGCTTTGTCTTCTTGTCATTGGGTGATTCAACCTCTGTCTCCACTTCCGATTCAATGTTGTTTGATGCAGCTGCTTGTTGCTTCCTCTTTGATCGAGCACGCCTGTTCTGAAACCAATTGTAGACATTTGTTTCAGATATTTGACCGTGTTGTAACAATTCATTAGTTATCTCTTTGATCTTCTGCTTGGATGGAGCTCCATTCCCTTGATCAAATATACGCTCAAGAATCTGAAGCTGGACAGGTGTAGGGGTCCAACGTTGTCTACCAGTAATTTTATGACCAGCAGATGTCACTAGTGGGTCACAGTACAGATTTCCAAGTCTGGCACCTGAAACAACAGGAACTCAATCTTCCTTCAACAAAAAGTAGAATCAAGATGAAGGGGCTTGTTAAACAGGAATTGGACTTCGTCCTCTTCAACATTCAATGCAAGGAAGAAGAGATTATGACAAGTTTTGAATTATTACAAATCCTCTGGTGTTTGCCACTGTCATCAACAAAGTATACTTTGTTAACAGATAACTGCTACATGCAGAGCTCAACTTACGGCAAAAAGAAAATCAGTTTGCCCATTTTAAGGGCAGATTCATTCCAGATAATGAGGAATGCAAAGATATGAAACGTCTTCTGTTTCACATACATCAAAGAAAGATCACACTCTGAAAATTGTAATCGCCACGAGATCTACTCAGTGCACAAAGATTTCAGGTTATCCAGTCATGCAGTCAACTGTGTTGGTTATTTATCCTCACTATAATTTCAGAATATCGCATGGTTTGTTTGCAGATGGGACCTTAGAAGAAAACATCACAGTTTCAAGAGTCCCTCTAAATGTGCCAAATTAAATTAAATAGGCTGAGTATAGATATGATAGAACCTTCACATACTGTTGGAATTCAAGAAACATCTTCTCTGCTTACAGTTTTGTGGACAAGAAGACTACTGGGCTGGAAAAAAGTGCATAGAAGATGCAGACTACCTTTCATTGACTGCAGTCTAATGCTACAAATACAGCCAAGTCAGTCCGCTTCATCTAGATGAACGTTTTGAAAGCCAAAGTTTGCAATGACCAGGCCATTAAAACAAATTTGGCTAACATGTAAAGTAGTCAAAAACCGTGTTTCTGGAAGAAATGGCGATCAAGAAGGTAGTTAAAATCACAGAAGCATAAGGAAGACTAAGGTTGTAATGGCTTCACAAGTGGAATACTCTTCAATAACTTGCCGAGAAATAAGAGATGAGGAATCGCTGCTAGTTAAAATCAAAGAGTCAGAGGTAGGACTTTGGAAGAGCACAAATAATCCGAGTTATTTACATGAAAATTGATATTGTACTTGTTCTCAAAATTAAATAAATATTGATACTTTAATTCTGCTGCTGCCATTAGCTTGCCGGGAATCTTTAAGAAATAGGTTTCTCCACTTTGGAATCCCCATCAAATCATAAATAATTTTTCAAAATTTTATTAAAACGTACACTATGTATATAAACAAACCCAATGAACGAATTTAAAAAACTTTGACCAGACATATTGAAAGATACCAAGGAATGTGAACGCTTTGAACTCTAGACGAAGTACAATTGTCAAAATATTTGCTTATACCCCTTTGAGGTGGCTTCTCACACCCAACCCATTGAAGAAAAGTGAGAAAACTAAGACAATATATACATTTGTAAAAACCAAAAACAGCACTTTTATCAATTGAATAGCAAGAAATGGTAAAGTAGCAGCAGTAAAAGACAAGTCTCGAAATTCAACAAGCAAGATATGATCCCAACAACACCCTTTACCAAGATTTACCAAACCTGTTAAAAGGTCGCATTATTTTCTAATTTCAATGAACATAAAACAAAATTGCGATCAAACATGAACACAAACTTACACACATTCACACAGTAAAGATGATAAGCAGACAAAAAGAGAGAAAGGGCTGCTAGAAAACCTGCAAGATCATGATGGGAAGTGAGAGATTTGTGCAAATCAACAAGCTGTTCACAGATGGTAGCATAAACAGCAATTTGCTTCCTGAGAACTTCCATTTGTTCATCAGTCATAACTTTAACAAACATTCCTCCATTATTGAGTTCCTCTGCTGCTGCTGCTGCTGCTGCAGCAGCAGCTGTTGTTGCTTGTGGCTGCTGAGGTGGTTGTTTATCCCACTCCATAAAGAATGCTACTTTGCTTGGTTTGATGACTTCAGTTATGTACTCTCATTACAAATTGTACAGACAAAATCTATGTCTCTCTGCAATCTGAGGCTTTTATCTTTCTTGAATGAAGTAAAGAAGAGACTAAAGTCAGTAAGGGGGGCAGGCAGAGAGAAAAGGTAGCGAGAAAGTAAAGGCAAGAAATTTGGACCATAATAAAGACAAGAGTTGGACGTATTTCCAATTATCTTTTCTTTATTTAATTCTTCTGCACGTCTCTCCTGTATTTGAATATGTTTCCATTTCTTGTTTTGGGATATAGTTTCGCATTTGTCAAACTGTGCCAATTGGCACTGGTTGAAAAGGCCCTCACATGTTGGCTTTGAATTGAAGTAAGTGAAATAAAATTGAAAGGAAATGATACAAGCACTCTTCAAAACACCTCGTACTATAACGTTTTTTTAAGGAGTGTTAATATTATTTTTCAATTAAAAATGTGTTTGGTATAAAAAAAAGTAAATATGTGTATTTAAATGATAAATTATATTTAAAATAAATGTATTAATGACTGCTATTAAGCACTTATTTAAAAATTCTATAATTTTTTCCCTCGCGCTCTATATGGGTTAATTTTTTAGTCTTGGTCATGAATTTTGCATAGCAATACATTAATAAAATTTGAAAGTCTCCTTATATTTTAGGAAATTGAAAAGAAGTGCACGTAAAGTTGTCACGCAAGCATTCATTCGTTAGTTGAAACAAAAAAAAAAAAGAAAATAGTGAGGAGAAGTCGTCCAAATTAATGCACTCCAAAATGGCCCTGTTTGGATTGCCATTTTCTGCCAGAAAATTACGTCGTTTTCGGTGATCACATTTCCCTATTACCTTTTTCCCTCACATACATCAAATCGTTACAGTAATTTTTCCATGAAAAATGACGGAAAATGCAATCCCTATTACCTTTTTCCCTCACATACTTGCTTTGTTTTGTCTTGTGTGACATTTTGTTCGATCGTGGTAAACATTTTTAATCAATTCTCAACCAGATTAAACTTCACTATAACAAAAATAATTACTAGTTACTGCTACTGTATTATAATAATACTCTTCTATTTGCCCGGGCAATAATTCTGGCAGCAGCCTAGCGCGCCGGGCGGGTGAGGTTCCCGCCTCTGGACAACTGACAAGTCACAAACGCTGATGTTTAGCATTAATAAAATAGAAGGATATTCAGCTACTTCGAGGAACACCGTGACCGTGCTACACACACCGTCCTGATCACGTCAAGATCACATCCAATGTGGCACGTGTGATCTCAGGAAGATTCTGATTAGCAGAGCTTAGTTTCGTATACGGTGTACCGTGCGCCGTACAAAGAAGAAGCCTAATTTACCAAATTATTCATTAACATGCATGTTTTTTCTTTTTCTGGATATCCGGATCGACACTCGACTAATTTCACAGTACCCGGGTTGAGCAGGTCCGGCCAATACCCAAAACAATAACAATTGGAACTCGAATTAGAGACTTTGGAGTGAGGACTCCATGTGAAAATCAATCAAATTATCCCAACACGACATTAACATGCATGTAAGACGCTAAGAAAATGAGAATTCAATTCATGTGCTTGGCAATTGTTGATAAAAAAAAAAATAGGGATAATTTCAGAAACCTCCCCTGAGGTTACTTGCATTTGCACATAGCTCCCCTTAGGTTTAGAAAATTACACCACCCTCCATTGATGCAGTGAAATGACAACAATGTCCTTTATTAAATAGATAATCTATACCATGCGATGAAACAAAATGGTGAAACGGAAAAAAAAAAATTGTCACTACTATCTATCTTGCCACAAATTCACCAACTACTTATAGTTCTTTGTTTTTCCCATCTCTCTTGAGTCCTATCTCTTTTCTTGTTTTTCCCATAACCTGTTCGCACTGACCATAATGACAGCAAAGCTACGTCCGCCTCTCTCATTCTCAGTAATTAGAACCTTTTGATTTTCCAACTTTTCTTATGCTTTGCTGATGCTAATGACTTGAAATTGCCAAATAATAAATTGAGGTGAGTCAATTTTATTGTCGAAATAGATAAATACGAAAAGGATACTAGTGATAGATTTGAAAAGAAAAAAAAAAAGAAACTAATGGTTGAAAGGGAAAGAGGTCTAGATGAGGGGCATACAATTTTGACTTCCATAAAGATAAATTTTCTTGTATATTAACAGCTGCATTTGGGTTTCTTTAATTGATTTGCAATAGTTGATAGTAGTTTGCTATGGATATCAAAGTTGGTATAGATCCCTAGATGTTGATGGAATATTACTAAACTACATGCTTTGCTATGTAAAAGCATTGCTCTTTGGTATTGGTGGTCGTAGGCTAGGATATTGTTTTATGTTTGGCAAGATGACAGCCAATGAAATCACAGTTTGGAATTTGAGATTGGTTAATTTTGAGCAAGGAATGAAATAGATGAATTGTAGAAACATTTGGATATTTGAGGTGATTGTTATAATTGATTTGCATTGAAAGCATTTGAGTAGAGGTTGGGGATTTTGTAACTGCCCAAATTTTGGGGACTGAGTTGGAGTGAATTTGAGACTCTATCATATTTGTAGGGAGGGATTGAGTTGGGAATGCTTGATTAGTTGCAAAAGTGTATAGGTGGAAGGTGATGACTAAATTATTTTCCTTTTTATTTTCACAATTTTAGTAGAAGGGTAGTTTAGGATTACTGAAAAAGAATCTAGGTTATTGGGGCTACATGGTTACCTAAATAGTAAAAGTAAGGGTAGTAAGTGTAATTTTGAATATTTGAGGGGAGCTATTTGTAATTAATGGAAACCTCAGGGGAGGTTTCTGAAATTATCCCAAAAAAAGAAGATAGGTATAGATTTGAGAAGAACGAATTAATCGTTGAAAATTATTTCTAACTCTTAAAATTATAGCGTGTGTGGCGTTCTTATTATCCTAAAACAAAAATAGCCCTTAGAAAACCTTCTAGCTAGAAGAATGAAGAAAATGAAATGTTTGGTCGGATTGGAGTAGGAGACCGGGAGTACTCATTCATTCAGTGTTGGGCTGTGTTGACGAGTGTTTTTGACGACCACAGCGTTGCCATCACAGTATCAAAAAGCAGGAGCGCATCTATCGCCCGTTATGGCGAAAAATTAAGAGGCAGGCTACTTCTACGTTTATAATTCTCCGTTTGTCCCCACTATTTTTCATTTTTCTTCCCTTTCTCACGAATTCAATCCAGTCAACACTGGTGTGGATTCGGGGCTGCAATGGAAGCAGCCATCAACGTTCAACTTGCCTGCTATACTGTACTACAACGAAGTTAGTTCAACGCTGATCTTCCATCAACCTTGAATTTTTATGGTCGCTTGATGTGACCGTAATTCTGGGAAGGACTTTGTTTAGAAAGAGATTTTTCATCAAAAAAATCTTTATATTTGTCGTGAACATATTTTCAAAAAATCATCTTTTTATCATATATATATTAAATCGATACAGTATATTTTTTTGCAAAAACTCCAGAAAATTGCAATGTGAAGAACTCGGTTGATGAGTTTTATGTGAGATATTCTTTCATTTTCTTGCTTAAATTGTTGGATTCATGTATCTTTAATTACGATAGAATTGAGAAAGCGAGCTAGTCGTGCACACCGGGAAATTAATTATGACTTGAAAAATGAAAATTTAGTAGTAGTTCATGGCCGGTTGCTCTATGCAGGGATCAAACCATAAAATTTAAGGTCATGTTTGGATTGCATTTTTCTGAATTTAAGGTCATTTTTCTAAATTTTTTGTAAAAAAAAAATTATTATAGTAATTTGATATACATGAGGTTAAAAGGTGATTGGAAAATATATTCACAGAGAACAAGGAAGGCTACTCTGAGAGGATAATCTTTACGCACATGCACAACTTTAGCGCCAAAATAGAAGTTGACGTAAGATCTTTATGGAGGGTGAAAAAAGTTTAATATGTAAAGGAGATTTTTAAAAGCTTTCAAAATTTTAGGGGGAAAAGAAAAAGAAAAACCAAACACATGCATGTCTTACATTTGAGTTGCTGGGTTAATTGTACTTGCCTTCCAATATAATATGGCTATTGAGTCCATACATTTATTATATTGCGTGTTTGCTTAATATTTTAGAAGATCAAAATCCATAAATAGGAGTGAGGTTTGCGTGAGAAGCAGAGACTTTTTGGTACAAAACATTCATGGGAATAAATCATCATGATTAAGTTTAACGCGAAACTTCCTTTCATTTGACACTAACGTGCATCCTCACATGCATCTTACCTGGTAAATTCGGCATCTTCAAAGTGTAACGAAATCCATGGACTTTGGAGTATGATGCCAAATTTTCCGAAGAAAAAATCATTAAGAATGACCCAAACTGTAGATAGATCCAACCTTTCACCTAGAATTCCTAAATCATACGTACATCACCCCAATCTTGTCTCGTGACAATTCCTCGTTTCCTTTCTCCTTCTCCTTCCAAAAATTTTTTTTTTTTTTTAAAAATTTTTTATGGGGTTGGTTGGTGACAATTTGGATTAATGCCATACCAGGTTGAGTTCCGCACACACGTCTTTGTCCGCAGCGGACAACCGGAGACTCACCGACATGGCATGTGCACCGCAGCCGCAGCGGCGGCGCAGCAGATGGCCAGACAAATGCCCACCGAAATATTCCTGTCCTGTCACTAAAGTGTTAATTCTTTACTCTTTTTTATTCTTTTTTTTTTATAGTATAATTGGGAGGTCTCGAACCAATGATCTCTTATTTACACTTCCGCTTTCCGTGCGACATAACCCATTCCTCCACTAAATTGTTTACATTTGTAGTTCCTACAAATTAATTAGAAGGAGTAATAAAGACACGAAAGCTTAGTTTTACCAAATTGTAGTTAAGAACAAAAACACCGAGTGCATCAATTAATAGGTTGTTGTACACGACTTTGTGAAGGATGTTGACTGCAAATTTTGTTTTTCTTTTTTAATATCCGTCTCTCTAAAAACCTGCATCATTATGCATTGAACGGTCGATTGCTTTGTTTAAATGTTCGAAGTTTATGAACTCTTAATATTTTCGCCAAACCAAATAAACTTGAGTGATTTCCGATAATTATATAGGCTTACGGTTGAAAAGATTTGGTGATTCGATTTAGAGAATGCTAATAGGAATGCTAATGGGGAAATGAGACCTATTACAATGCATGCATTTCTCCAACCAAAAAAAAAAATATTTGCAGCCAAAAAGTAGGACATAATTATTAATTAGTGTCTAATCAGGTGCATTATGAGAGTAATCAGGTGCATGCTTTTTCGCCATCAGTTTGGGATAGTGGTGAACCATGCATGCGATACATTGGATTCCTAATATGTTAAAGAGTTACTTGCCGGAATTGAAGTCAAAATATGCCACAATTTCGTACTATCTTTTATGCTCAATTTTAGTAGTAGTGGTTGTTATCGCTAACACGAATAGATTCTTAAAAGAATTTTAGCAATGTTACTTACTAATCTTAACCTCCAAAAAAAACAAAGGATTTTCTGAAATTTGTTGCTGATGACAGATACTTTAACCATATTCAAAATATCCCTGATGCAAGTCATGTCCAAAAGGAACTGGAAATATGATGAGATTCTAGGATTTACAGGATCAAGCAACAAGGTTCAAAGCTGCAAATGTGATTGGAAAAAATGTGGAGTAGTTTATTACTGTACAGCGTACGCGCTTTGCAACAAACCCGTTTGACAAGTGGATTTTTTGGGTGTTTGTCTAAAATTTTACTGTAACTTACTGTAGAAATTATAGAAAAATTTTTTGAATTTTTGAAGTGTATAGTTTAAAAAAACTTCAAGAAGTTTATTGTAACTAAAGTTATTAAAAAACTTGTAACAGCTGCCAAACAAGGCCAAAGTTATTGCTCTTCTTCAACACTGCCCAAACAGGATAAATTGGTTTACCAAACAAGCTCGTAAGCAAAAGCTGTTTGCCCATCTAATATGGGAAGAACATGAAATTCTTTGATGTTCGCATGGGAGCTTAATATTGGATCCCCAACCCCAAGTCACAACTAATGTACTAAATAACCCTGAATTTTCTTGTATATCTTGGAAGTAGTGGAGATCCTATCAGGACATCCACCTTAAGACTTTTTGTAGTCATGGTGAATTGCTTTTTCCGTGTTACCTTTTCTTACAAAATTTTTTTCAGCATGCATGAGATTTTAGTGTTCCCTTTTGTCGGAAAAGTGTTTTTGAGTGGGATTAAGTTTTCTGCCTCGACCACTTTATGACAAAGACTTCCCGGGCTAGGAAATCATTAGGCTTTCTATTTTCTTGGTTTGCATGTGTGTTTGATAGATTTTGTCCCAAAGATCAGCAACATTTACAGAAATGAACGCGTACTCTCAGGATGGACTTCTTTGAATTCTTGCCAATTGATTCATTTGCTGGGCTAAGCTGTTGCTGTATTGGCTTCTAAAACAACCAAACTTTGTATTTGACAATTGATGAACTCATTCAAACGAATAAATAACACTGAGTGACCAAAAAATATATACCTATACACCAACCAATTTACACCACAACCCCAGACAGACCTAAGTCCTATACAAACAACAAAAGGCATCCACAAATAATACTACCGTAAACATTCAACTATATCTATATTAAGTGCTTCCGGGTAGTGAAAGAATTCATTTTTGTCAGCTCAATTAGGCATACCAAGACATTGGCATGTTACTCAAGTAGTCAAGTCTCAGTTTTAGAGCAGCTGCATTGCTTTGGTAAGAAGAATTCACAAGGCTCCACATGCACAGGATTTTTCTTCCATAAAATTGGACTGTAAATCCTTGACCATTTCATCAACTAGATCTCCAAAAATCTGAGATTCCGTATCCTTTCCTAGAGCATTGACATCATCATCCATTAATCTAGACCATGGAGAGGACTGCAGATCTCGTGCAACCATCATATCAAGAGAATAAAAAGATTTGTCTGGTGGGGGATGTACATAACCACTGATAATTTGCCACACTTGATTCAATAACTTCCTTCCACGTAATGGCCGCACGGCAGGATGACTGGCCTTTCTCATGAATTTAGACATTGACACAGGTGGTCCAAGTACATTTGGAAGTGCTTCATTCAACAAATCATACAGTATTTTATGATTTGACTTCTCACCTTGATCCTTAATGGACCCTTCATCATCCTTATTCCTATGTTTGTGAGATTCTTCCACTTCTTCAAATACCTGATTGGTGATAGGCCTTCCCAGTAGGTCCCATTTTGCTAACGCTTTATCACATGAACCATCATACAAACCGGAAAAGAGAAGCAAATCTCTAATATATGCTTCCACTGGGTCTTCAATCTCAATGATATCAGTTTCCGTTGGCTGCTCATCATTGATGGCATCCTTGGAACCATCAGTTTCGAGTTCATTCAATTGCCTCCTTAGCTCTGTGTTATCAATGAACCAAAATACTGTTAGCATCTGAAAAGAATTGTGCTGTTAAATATTGTTTTAAACTCCATGCAACCTTGTATTTCAGGCATACTTTGCAAATCACAAGTAATATACAAGAAAACTATCCAAGTGCTGTATCTTTCACTACAGAGAGTCAGTTTGCTTCAAGAGACCAAGCAAATGCAACTACTTGATCTAGAAACTAATAGTAATGTCCTAATAGCATTTAGAGATCGTTGAAGACAATTGAAGCAATTGTCTCTTCAATTGTCTTCACTTACCTTTTAAGTTCGATCTGATCTCTCTAAAAACGTTTGGCATCATGCCATCCTCTACCGATGCTACATCTGATACTGATGTTGAGCTAAAATACTCTGCTGGCCTCCAGTACTCTTCATGAACACTGCTGCACACAGATGCAGGACTTGGAGGCACCTCGGTAGGATTTTCCTAGATTCATAAGACACTATTAATGTTAAGTCACAACTCACCCTCAATGGGTTTGTTCACAAGAAACCTTTTTATTGGAAACATTTTTCATTTGGAAGGAAAAATTGAAAGAAGAATCAGAAAGATCCTTACATGTCTATCATAAAAGCTCATCATGATGCTTGGCCGCCTCAAGAAATCTTTCACACAATCCGGTTTATTATCCTGTTGATCCTCTAAGGATTGGATCTTTCTACCAAAGAGCCTACCTTTAAGTGTAAAACTGTATTTGAGACTAGTAACTTTTTCTCGGAGATTGAACTTTTCCTTTTTTCTCCTTTTCACGTTCAATGTCACCTTTTCGAATGCTTCATGCTTTCTTCTGATCTGAGCCCCAGTCACCATATGCCGGTCCTCAAGGAGCAGCTTCCCAAATGATGTTCCCGATACTGGGGCAGACAAAGATCTAATGAGGTTCCTTGGAGATAATTCCTCATGGATCTCTGTATTGTCATTGGGCTCCCGTCTGAAAGATCTGCTTTGAAAATCTGATTCATCTTTCTTGCCATCCCAATACCTCAATTTATTTTTTCCACTCAAGACTTTTCTTGATTCTTCTGTTCTTCTCCTTCCATTACTCAACATTGATGATCTTGTGCTTCCTTGAGCAACAACAGGTACACCTTGTTGAATTTCTTCCTTCAGAACATTTCTCAACCTTTCTGCCAAGAATCTTCTTGTGTCTCTGCTAATGAACTCAGGAGAACCCATTCCATTGAACTGAATTTCACTTCTATAAGACCTTGTAGATTCTGAGCGAAATAAGTTCATTCCAAGGTCCCTAGTAACACTTTCTCTGACCTGTTTTGCTATGCGTTGAGCTATCTGTTTAGGATCTGATGGCTTTTCGCTATATGGTGTTTCGATTCCCCCTCCTCTGACACTAGTGCTTCTTTTAGAATTTCTACCTTGCAGCTCAGATTTCAGCCTTTCCTTGACCTCCTCAAGAAAATCTTCTATACTACCCCGCTCTTCTGAAATACATGGAGAACTTGCCCAAGACTGTTCACAATTGCCCATTGTATCAGGACAAGGCCTCAGAATCACAATTTGTGAGGGTCCAGAGGCAGCATCAAATTCCTCACCAGAATTCACTAGAGGAGGCAGCTTAAAATCCACACTAGGTGTTCTTTTCCTTGCATTAACTGACTCCAGTTGCCCACCTGTAAAAGACTTCATTTTTTTGTTATGTAAATAATCTCTTTCAGTTGCTGCCATTCTACCCTCATTCAGTTCAATGGGCTTTTCACTTTCCATCTTTCTAACTGAATTTGCATAAAGAACCATCTTTTCCTTATTGAGGTTCTCCTGAGCAATCCACTGGCTTGGAGTACAATCAAGTTCGATGACCTTAGAACATTCCTTCATCCTTGCCAATTGCCATGCTTCAAATTCTTTTTTAAACTTCTGTAGTTCCTCCTCTTGAGGATGTTCACGAGGTCTGGGTTTATCCAAAATTGCATTGTCATTCCATCGATCGGGATTCATTCCTTCAATACTGTCAAAAGAATTGAACTTCTTGTGTCTGGAAGACTTTGATGTATAAGGAACATGACCAATTGAGGCATTCTTCAAAAGGTTCTCTTGACAGAAGTTTTGTGCATGCAGTTCATTCTTTTTCTCAACTGTCTGTGCAACTGGTTTTGTTTCTGATGGTAACATATCTACTCCCATTAAACGGGCTATTACACTCGGTGCATTATATTTGGTGTTCTGTTTTCTGTATATTTCTTCACTGATCAGCTTTTTCATTGGAGCCTCAGTTGAAAAATGGTTCTCAGGCCAGTTGTATGGCACATCATATTCAAACTGAAACAAATACGAAACCTTGAGTGAAATTGCACAACATAAATTGTGATACACCAGATTCCAGATTAACATTATATATATGCCCTTTTAAGCTTGAAGGATGTTTTAGAAGTGCAAATCTGAAACTTGACATAAATCTGGTTGCAAAGATGCAACTAATATCATGAAGCAATAAAAGCTAAGTGGATCTGTAAAAAAATAAGCCTTACCAGTAAATATTGGTATTCCTTCTGATAGACAGTAAAATATGGACAAAACGATTAAAGTGAAAAAAAAAGCAAGAAAATAAAAGTCAATCCGATAAATATATGCTAACTCTAAACTGAAAAGCCAAAAGAAATGTGACAAATATCTGCCAACTCTCATTCCATCCCTCTTACCCTAGCTCTTCAGAAAAGACAATTAATTAGCTTGTTTCCATGTTATAAGAAAGACCACCAACAACACTATATAAGCGAAAACTCCAGGTACCTACCCCAAAAAGAGTGGAAAGTCCAAAATTTTGGAGATGACAAGCATATCAAAAAGTCTAAAAGCCATAAGTCTCTCATAATTTGAGATACACTAAGAATAGTGGATTCAGATTTGCAGAACATGGTAAGATACAATCCATCCACATGTATTGTGGAGATACAGGTACATCTTTTAGTTACATGCTAAGGTTAAGAAGGATCTAACAGAGAAAGTTGAATATTGACAGCACCCTTAATCACCTCTTCTGCCTCTCCTAAACACTATTCTTATGATTACTCCAGACCTTAATGTTCCAACTTGACCTGTACATTTTCTGCTTTACACTGCTCATATCAATTGACTACAACATCTTTGTACCTGAAAGTTCTTTAGCGGGAAACGATTAACAAGAAAATGGGAATAGAGAAATCTTTAAATGCAATAAGTGTGATTAAGTTGTACCATTCTATTGTCTTCACCATGAAAGCTCTGGGAAGTTTCTACTGGCAGCTCCAAGCTGTTTCGAGGTGCCTCTAAACCTGCGGACGAGTTTACAAAAGCAATATAAATCTCGTGAGGAAACAATATGTAAAATGTGTTTACTTTCAAATCAATTAGAAGTGGCCACTTGATTTTTCTAAGGCATCCAACTGAATTAGCAAATTCTTAAACAAGAGAATGCACGGCCTTGAACCAAACGTGGTAAAGCAAGAGCTTACAGCACAGCAGTAAACCCAAGGAGTCCAAAACCAATCACCTTAGTGAGTTGAAAAAAAGCCAAAAAGAGACAGTAATTTTCAGTTGAAACAATACAAATTCAATTAAGTGGAGCCAACATAAGCTATAGAATTATAGCTAGTTCTAGCACACCATCTGCCATCTATACTTCGTACAATATACTCACCATCAACCTGTCTTTTTTGTGTAACAACTTTCTTAGCCATGTTGCCTTGATTATAGTCAATGACGTCGAATAAACTTCCCATTCAGGCTGTGGGACAGCCCAGAAACTCCAATTTTCCTAGGAAGGCATCTCAGTATCATTGCATAAAACGAAAAGCTACCAGATGTCATCAAACAGAAAGCACCCCTCAAAATTGGTTTAAAAAAACCTGCAAATCAATGAGATTGAGTAGATTAACATTGGAAAACAAAATCATTTTGCCTGATATATCATTTTTCTTTAGAAGCTAGGCGATTTCGTTTTCCATTTTAATATAACAAAGTTGAAAAGCGCCAAGTATAAATGACATTTTGTATTACAAATAGTCGCACAGTATTTTCTTTACTTTTATCCTCAGAAGCAACTTCCAAGTTCAGGTTAAAGTTCCTCTTCAGATTTTGGCATGTGGTTCACGGAATCAAGTATAAAAGTTAAACACTTGATGAATAATAATTAGTTAAATACATGAACTATGCAACACAACGAAATAATCTATCAACCTGAAAATTGCAATTAATTGTATCATGGGTGAAAATCTGAGAATTCCCAACAGCATGTAGTGATCCAAATTCCTATTCTTTTTCCTATATCTTATACGTTTCCAAGCTAATAAAGTGACGTTATTGCAGGTAAAAGTAGAAAATTTGACTGATCCAGCAAATGCTGTAGTGCGCATGATTTACCGACTACAAAAAGTTCATGCCATTATAGAAATGAACAACTCTAAAACTAGTACACTAGAAACAGAAATCCAAGCACAACGACCACGCAAAATTTTACTTATAGAAGCATCATTCCTAACTTCAGTGGAATGATCAATTTTTCAACTTCCAACAAAAGAAAAAAACATGAATACCAACCCATCACACAAATCCCACAAAAGTGAAAATAAACTTTTAACAACAATCAAGAAACACGAAAGCAGCAGGCTCATAACAAATTCAAAGATAAGCCCAGACGAAAACTCCTATAAGACACTCGAATTCATACCATCAACAGCAAAATTTAATCTTTTTAGAATCTGGGATGGTACAATGATGATTAAGCACAATCTGGGACTTACTTAATAAATCAGCAGAAGCTTAATGCTCGGGCAGAATCAAAACTTTCAGGGATTCTTGTAAAAGGAGTCAAATTTCAGCCATAACAGTTGTAAGATTAGTTAAGACTTTGAATTTGGATAGAGAAGCAAAGAAAGAGAAGAGAGAAAGTTCTGTATTTGACAGAGGAGAAATGCATGAAAAGTATGTACTGTGGAATGAGAAGAAAGAGAAAAGGAGAGTGAGTGAAAGAAAAACAAATAATACAAATACTGATAAGTATAATAACAATAACAACCATTGAGTGAAAAAAGTTTGCCTTTTAGCATGAGAGTCCATTGCTGGAATAATCACTCGGTCGCCTGCACGCGATCAAAAAGGTCTTCTCTCTCTTTTTCTGGCCCGTTTTGTTTTTTGTATTTCCTTTTTTTTCTTTTAAGTTGTTAGGATAGAGATCAGGTACGTACATGGACCACCATAAGGGCGTTGAAAAAATTGCAGGCTTCAGTTTGACAGCTTGGTTATGTTGTCTTCGGCCTCTTTTGACTTGCGATGGCATCTACCAGGTTTTCATGTATTTAGTGTTTGGATTGAAATTTTTTCCAAAAAATTTTTATTGCATCCTAAATATGTTTTTTTTTTCAATTACTTTTTATTTTTGAACTTTTTTTTATTTTCACATGTATCATATCTCAAGAAGCGTAACGATATTATCTCAAAAAATAATTTTCCACATAATCGTCGATCCAAATGGACTAAATTGTTAAAAGTCAATTATGGAATAGGAATTTTAGTAAATATTTCAACCGAAGATATGCTAGAATCCGAGTTTGTTTACTCAACCGACTAAGCGGACTAGGAAGGGGTGCTCTTGGCTTGTCCACAGCCTGGTCACTCAGCTCTTATGTCAACATCCTCTTCCATTGTAAATATGGGTCATAAAGAGATAGGAGAAAGACAACGAACAGAAAAGATGATCCTAATTCAACATATAGTTTTAATTGAACTTGATATCATATATGTTTCTAAAAGGTTGGTGGGGTAAATTTTAGAATAATTATTATATAAACTGATAATGTATACATTATTACGGTTGAATGCACGATACATATGCAAAATTTGGATTTCAAATTCAAATTCAGATTATGTGTCATGCATCTAATGATAAAAATATATATATACTATCAGTGTATAAAAAATTAATGTTAAATTCTTGTTGGTTCGCATCTGAGATACTTTGTGAAGCTGAGGAAATAGTTGAGATCACAAGGCTAATTATAACTGCCTTTGACAAATCATCGAAATTTGAATTAATTTCAAGTTGTGATCCTTTGCTTTTTTTGTTGTTTTAAAAATAAACAAACATGCTTGTATTTTAGACTCCACTTTTGAACGGAGTTTTATTAATACTGAATCATGGACTTTATCATTAAATTGTCAACAAAAAAAAGAGAAAAAAATTTTTATTAAGCTGCAGTGGGAGGACTCAAAAAGTAGACGACTATAAGCAAAGTGCATTGGATCTATAAAGTAACCCCATTTGAAATGGGGTGCACATTTGTATGCAGGGGTTTTGAAGGTAATTTCGGGGCTTCAGGTTCATTTGTCGAAATTTTTACTTTAGTAAGAAAATGTAAGGGGGGAATTGACCGCAATTGATTTTAAACTAAAATATTGAGTATCAAGTCATAAAATTAACAATATTTTGTTGATCAAATTAGAAAATGGAAAAACAATTCATAAATTATCAGATTAGTGGATAAGTGCAAATGGGATTTGTTAGACTGCTGATGATAAAAGAAAAGTCAAAGCTCTACAAAAATTTGCTCCCAAATCGTCAGCCATGATTTGCTCCCAATTGGTAGAAGTTCAAGCGCAGTTGTAGACCTGTGGTGTGTGTGAAAAACACCTGATTTTCTCTCCCACATCCCCTGGCCCCGGATGGTGATAATCTGGCTGATGCCGTCAATTAACGGAGTACGTTAGCCTGTCGCTGTCATTGACCTGCCTGAATTGACAATTTTGCTGTCATCCGACTAAGTTGTTGCTTGCAAGGGAATGATTTTAACACTGAGATAAAAAAGAATAAGCAGCTCAGACGTCCGAAACAGTTACTTTTACGTACGACGGCCCCCATTTGGCGCCATATTAAAACGTCTTAAGTTGCTCTTGGCTTCACGTCTTTGTTTTCCTATAGAAAATGCAACAAATAAACAAGTAACTAATAAAAAAAACACAGACCTAATTGACTTTCTACAAACTTGTATATTTTCTTATCAAGGACCAACTAGAATTTTTCCCGTAGAATCGATTTTGATCTAATAATTAAGGTTCAAACTTGAAAAAAATAAACTACGAGTTCAAATATCTTTCTCTCTTGTTACTTCTTAAATTCCATCCCTCTAACATAATCTGGATCATAAAATTTGCAAGAGAGTGATGATAATATTTTAGAGTAGCAATTTCTATTATGCTAAAAATCAAACTAAGTTTAAACAAATGTTTTTAATAATTGCATTAGACGAGTGAATGATAAACAATATAAACATCGACAGAGTACTTTTTCATTATCCCTAGAAATGTTGTGGACACTTAAAAATAAATTTACTTTTCTTTTTAGTCGAAAGTGGGAATTCGAGAGGCACACCTAGCTAGAGTTCTTCTATTTGATATTTCTGCCATTCTACGGTGAGTCGGTGACTAATAAGAAACCAGCGTATATAATTCAAATGTCAAACAGGCACGAGATTGACACAAGGACAACGGGACGAGAGACATCCTAATTTGTCTACATAAGCCCACACTTATTCCTTTTCTTATAGAAGTAAGAAATTGTTTAATTAAACCTAATCCCAGATTTAACCTCAAAAGCCGGCAACTCTTGAGGCAAATTTGGGGATTTAACTATCCAACCCTTAATCCCCTAAGAACGATGTGGGATAGACAGAGTAGGGAAGCCTGTAAGGTTGCTGCTACCAAGGGATAAAGACCTCCCACAAACCTCAGAAACCCCCCTGCAAAGTTTTTTCCTTTTTCCTTTTCTTACAGAAGTAAGAAATTGTTTAATTAAACCTAATTCCAGATTTAACCTCAAAAACCGGTACCTCTTGAGGTAAATCTGAGAACTTAACTATCCAACCCTTAACCCCCTCAAGAACGATGTGGGATAGACAGAGTAGGGAAGCCTGTAAGGCTGCTGCTACCAAGGGATAAAGACCCCCCACAAACCTCAGAAACCCCCTGCAAAGTTTTTTCCTTTTTTCTTTTCTTACAGAAGTAAGAAATTATTTAATTAAACCTAATCCGAAATTTAACCTCAAAAGCCGGCAACTCTTGAGGCAAACCCACACGATCAGCAATAAATGTGATTTCGCTTATGTTACTTAAAAGTTGCAGCTCATAATGCTCTTAACTTCACATTTGATATTGTATAATTATTGGTTGTATTAATTAGTCTAGCCGGAACTTTTAACTTGCAGTTTCGCTTTATTGAGTGATCATGACTTCTAATTACTTTTCAAGAGCTTTCCTATAATTAAGACATTTTTGTGAAATTCCTTTCTTGTTAGTAGCATTCAAGGTGTCAGAACAAGGGATGGGATCCTCCATTTTCGTTTGTAGGAGATGGTGATCAAAGTTTGAATAATGTATTGTCATATGAGGTTGAAGTTGTGTGGAAAAAGAGAAATATTGGTTAATGGTAGTAGTTGGTTTTCGTGCACTAAAATATATATTGGTTAATGGAAAAAAGGGGTTGAATTGAGTAGAGCAAATATCTCCCGAGCAAATATCTCCCTTCCATTTAATCCTATGGACTGGTTTCCACTTAACATGGCACCCATAAAAATGTGATAAGGGTTACCGTGCAGGCGCCTTTTTTTCCTTTAAATATATTTTAGCAAAAAAAATGGTAGGATTTAAGAAGCAAGAAAGGGGAAAGAGAAAAGAGGATATGAACCCAAAATTTGTAAGATTTGGAGTTTTCACTGTAATTATTAGAAGCTCTTTTCAAGTTTTATTGAAACATATAAAGAATACATATGAAGGAAGTTAAGTATCAACAAAGGGGTAGAGATGGATTGAGTGGTATGTAGGAAGAAAGTGTAAGTGAGAGTTTTCGAATTCAAGACCTCTCACTTACAGTAAAAAAAAATTAAGTATCAACAATAAAAAGTGGAATGTTCTCTTTTTATATATATATATATTCTAGCAAGAGAAATGTGGGATTTAAACAGCGAAGAGGGAGAAGGGAGATTTCAACCCAAATTCTATAAGTCAATATTTCATATATAATCTAAAATCTCAAGGTGCAAATCTTAAACTTTTAACTCAAATTTCACATATTAATAGTCTAAAGTTTAAGTACTTTACATAATTAAGCAGCCGCATAGGATAGTATAATGGCAATTCCTTTCTTGAAGAACAAATAATTAACTACTCGGTTAGCTTGTAGACAATTTTAAATTTGCACTCAAATTATACAAATTTACACCAAAAAAAAAAATTATAAGAGCCAATTTGAACTGGACACAAAAATTTTTGTGAGGTCCGTGATAGGAAATGGAAGCATTTGCGTCTGTTCACTCAGTGCTTGCCTTCATATCCTCAAAAAAAAAAAAAAAAAAAAAAAACTACTACTAATGAGTTAATTATTAGCAATAATATTATTATTATTTATTAGGAGCCGGACTCTAACATGGAGCTGCCAACTTTCTCTTTCCAAGATGCATGTATTATACACAGAAAGTGAGGGGAAAGTTTGGCGGAGTAAAAGTGAGGAACAAGCAGACAGATCACACATGCATGTATAGACTCAATCGAGGACCCAATCAACCTTAAATTAAAGGGTTGCCATTATTCTTATGCCCTTTTATGCTACCTTAGCACATATGCGTCTAGGTAGAGGCTTGGTGAAAGGCAAAGGCTATGCCCTTACAACTCATGAAGATGATGGCTATGTATGGTGGGGCTTTGAAGTTGTAAAAGCAAAAGCCCATCAAATGATGGAGAATGCGTGCGTCATGTGCATGAAACTGGAAATCTGGAAGCATGAGATTTGAGTGAGAGCTTACAGCTTAGTGAGTGAAATCCCATTAATACGGGGTCGTGTCAATGGACCATCAAATGGGGACCAAATAAATCGATACTAAGCTACGTACCTTGCATGAATATCATTATCAACACTAATGGTAATAGGCTCATAAATACATTTTTGTTCATCTTTCTTTTAGATACAAGTTATAGTTTTGCTTGTATCCCTTTCTTGAAAGTAGAATTTATAGTTTTAAGGGGGGGGGAAAAATGAATCAAAAAAGGTTCTAATGCATGGAATACCCTAAAAGAGTTGTTGTACAAGAGAAAGAAAATCAAATTTTATTTTCATTTGAACTTTTCCAATTTTTCGTTAAATGTTTTCTACACGGGCTTAATTAAGGGATTAAATTAGTAAGATAAGGGATCAAATTGACTAATACCCCAAACATAAGGGACCAAAAAGATCGTTTCCCATCTTTCTTTTGGATACAAATTGTGGTAGGGGTTTTTATCCCTTTTCTTCTTTGATGAATAGAATTTGTAGTTTAAGGGAGAAAACATGACTCAATAAAATTCCTAATAACCCAAAAGAATTCTTTTAAAAGAGAAAGAAAATTGACTTCGGTTTCATAAGGAAAAGTAACCATGATTTAAAAAAAAAAGCCCAAATCAATTGCTATTTTTCATTTATATATACATATATATATATATATATATATATATATATATATATATATGCGTGCGTGCAGACATGCACACATATATAATTTTGCGTTTAAATTGCAGATTTTTTTAAAAAAATTATTACGTTTTCCGTAAACACATTTTTCAAACACTTCTTTACCTCACATATATCAAATCGCTACAGTAATTTTTCTATAAAAAATTCAGAAAAATGCAATCCAAACAAAGCTGGGCTGAAAAATTCACGAGCTACTCCAGTCTCTTAATGATTAAGTTCGGTTGGGATATGATGAGAGCGGTAAAGCTACTTCTGACTGGTCAAGTTTATGAATCACATGCAAACTCACAGACTTGTGCTTCTCATCAGAAGATCTCCTTAATGCTAAAAAGATAATCAAGATTCTGTCCGTGTCAGACGAGGAGTTCCCAATTTATTTCTCACTGATTCAGGAGGATCTATTTCCACTTCAATATTGTGAAGTTGAAGCCTAAATTGTTTGCCTCACAGGTCAAATACTACAATGACTTCCAATAGACCCAATACTCTGATCTCTTTTTTTTTTTTTTTTCTCAATAAGAAATAGTGAGCAACATTTTTGAGCATACAGGTGGAGATATATAATTCCCTGTGACAAAATTGAACTTGAATGTGAGAACTGTTGGTCTCCGAATTTCATCTTGATCTCTTGCAACCGGTAGCCTATGAACTTGAATCCGTAGTCGGTAGTTTGATTACTGGTGACTAAATCAAAGCTTTAACCAAGACATAGAGAAATGGTTTCCCTTGTTGGGCCACATGCTACATCTGTCCGTGAACTAAATTTAAGTTTCTCCGAGCCCAACCTCCGGGACGTTTCTCCACGCTTGCCAGTCCGGCATACTCAAGGCAACACTTCGCTGCTTCCGTAAACGAAGCCCAATCATTTTTTGAGGCCCATAAGGAAGACACCAGCATAACCTCTCCTCACTAGCAAGTTGAAATCTTCCTCAGAACTCAAGGCCGAAGTTATAAAATAAAATTAAAAAAAAAACGAGCTTAACGTACTTGTGACGATTTTTCCTTCGAAAGAAGAGAGAGAAAGCTGGTAGTAATAGAGTCCACGTGCTGCTCTCTAATTTGTACAATTTAGAATCATTGAAGAATAACCCGTGGCTCTATCCAGCTGCAGAAATCATTTTGACTGGGTGGTCCACTCTCCAGGGACTCGCCAAACGTTTGGTAAAGCCAGCCCACAGCTGCCTGCCACGTATCTTCTTCTTTGTTTTTTTTTATATATAATCAGATGTCAACAACAGCATAGTTTAACTTATTCCTTCTCCCACTCTAACTTACGTTGAGAGGAAAAGACAGAGATCCAATAGAACTTAGAGGAGCCGATGAATCATACAAATAAACTATGCATCGTTATAGATCTAGAAGAAACTATGTATAGTAACACATTAATAGGAAATAAAATTTGAATCCTTAATCTTCCATCTTATCATGATTTAAAATTTTTTGTAGTGATAAACCGTCCAAACGACCATTGGTTGCCTGCCACATATCTATCGGTGCCAAAATACGGATGATTGAACCCGTTGTCATTTTTGCCATGTTACGTAGATTTAGACCTTTAGAATGTACAACCATGATTTTCTTGGCTTCTTCTGTCCGTACCCCAACATTTTTCAGCATGGTTTCTTGTTATTTGGATTTTTAGGATCGGCCTTGTTAAGATCTGGATTCATTTGAAATTGTATGAATAACAAGCGATCATTTCTATCGATTGATTACCAAAAAGGTGATTAAAAATTGTGAAAAATGCTAGACTTTCTATAAGCGATTGTCAAAATAAAAGGAAATAAGATGAAAAGAGCAAATAGACAAGGTACAAGTGAGTTAATATTTTTATGTCAAACATGAGTACCATATGGAAAGAAGCTAGGGAAACAACATGACTTTTTAAATAGGTGAAAGCAAGGTTCTTAAAATAAAAGATAAAGCTTCAACAGGTGAAAGCAAGATTCTCATTTGCCCATGAAAGCAGTAATTTTGGAAGAGGGAGGATAGGATATATGATATGATATGATATGGATATGGATGATTGCGCCATTAATAAAAGAATACTTAAGAAAAGTATGGAACAATCTTTTTTTTTTTTTCCCTTTTTTGTGAAGGAGTATGGAACAATCTTCAACAGGGGAAGTTTAGTTAATCAATTTTTCCTGCCTAACCTCTAAACCAGCGTCTTGTTAGTAATACGCAGAATGAAAAAATATAAATCTAGTTTGTGAAGACTTGGCCATTGTGGTAGGGGCAATGCTCGTGTTCTTTTGCTAGTTGAAGGGCCGCTGGCCGAAAATTTTATAAAACCACCTTAAGCCGCGCCCAACATCTCAGCGTGAAGGTTTTGGAATAGAACGAGTCATCTTCCTCTAAACTTTATCAAATCACTGGGAGTTTTCCAACATCTCAGCGTCTTTAAATCTTAATCATTATGGGGAGGTTAATCCAATTTGAACAAGGAAAGGAAAGTTTTTCAAAATTTAGTAGTAGTTATTGAAATTTTTGTGAGTAACCAACTATTTTCCTTTAAAATCCTACTAATTTTGTAAGGCACAAAATAGAGGAAAGTAGGAAAATGCCAAAAAAATTTTTTTTTTAAAAATTCAACATTCGTACCAACCAAAACATATAAAGAAAAATATAAAAATTAAGCCCATTTGGATTATTTTTTTAAATTTTTATTAAAAATGTATTATATTGATTTGATGTACATAAGATAAAAAAAGTAATTCACAAAATGGGTAAAAATTTTTGAGGAAAAAGGTAATCTATGAGCAAGACTATCCTTCACTTTCCCACACTTTTCCCTTCAAACAAACGCTGCCTTAGCTTACCTTCTTCCAAGTTTTGTCGTTTCCAACAGCGGTTGGTAAGCAAAGAAACATGAAATCGCACCGTCCAAATCTATGTGCCTCTCTCTTTCTCTGATTCTCTCTCGCAAGTATCGGACAAACTTAATCATCAGCCACGTGTCCCAATCCAAAACCATCGTTGATCAATTAGGCTGTCCACTTGTCTAGTTAAATAAAAGAAACAAAAAACCAAACCTGAAACTGTATTAAATCGTCTCTCGCCCTCACTCTCCGGTCTCCTTTTCTCAAACTTTCATTTCCTCGGCGGTTTCTTTCCATTCTCCAAGTTAAGAGAGACAAAAAAAAAGCAGAGGCTTCATTTTCCTAACTTCGTAAATTCATCAAGCTTATCTTCATCGTTAATATTTCCGTTTCATCCAGAGAGATATTTTTATCTGTAGACATGTTTGTGAAGAAGTTTGTGGAGAAGGCTTCTTTCGTGAAGAAGGTAAGTTTTTGCTTCATTTCCTAATTTATATGCAAATTATCTGATGTTTGGACGATTTGACATTTTTCATTTGTAGAAACTGCAAAAAATTTTAATAATAAAAGGATATTTTGCTGGAGCTATTTTAGGCGAATTTGAATGCTAATTTTTGAACTTTAATCAGCATTCTGCAACTGCTAGTACAGTCATTTGAAAGTTTCGTCTCTGCAAACTGGAAAATGACGTCGTCTCATAGTTTGAAGTGCCTATGTTGTTTTTTATTTTTGTTACTCGCTGGAGTAGTTTTCCATCAGAATGCTCTGTTCTCGAGGAGCTCGGAATCGTATGCTTGAGTTCGAATTCCTGCTTCTCTGTTGATTTGTTTGTTTAATTTTAATTATCATTATATTTGTTGAATACTGAAACCAATAAAAGCTACGGTGTGATCACTCTTCGATAATTCTGAATTTTGTAATGAATTGTTTATTTAGAAGGTCCCAATACATTAGCTTGTTTGAACCGTAGCGGTACAAAAAAAGTGTGAAGTAGTTACTATAAAATGGTTTCAATATGCCTGAAATTGAGCTCTTCTGGACATGCCAGATCACGAATTGTATATAGACTGAGAATCCGCTCTTGATCTTGTTCATACTCGGTAGCTTTTTGGCTGGACCTATCATAGTGTGTTTGTGGAAAAGAATCATCTTCATATTGAAGTTACCGATTCGGGATTAAATAGGTTTAAATTAGTATAGATTTTTTTTTTTTGGGGTACGATTTATTCAAGGCTTTGATCACATGACAGTGATGTGCGCATCCTATGAAGGTGACAAGATATTAACTATCTCATTAAAATACATAAATTGAACTGCAACTTTCAATGTGATTAACGAACACTTAGGTGTCTAGGATAATGATGGGCGTGAAAAAGCACACCACGAAAACAACCTGAGAATTGGGAATTTAGTTGTGTTAGTGCATTTTTTTTTTTAATTTAGAAATTTGGGCAGTTAGAGTTAAAAGTATGTAGTCACGTAAAGACGTGTATTATCCATTTCGGTTAAGATAAAGGTTTGTGTGCCCGGAGCTGACTGTAAAGTTTACTAAATGAAATGTCATCACTACCTTTTGTTTTGATATGCGACACTAAGGCAAGATATAGAATTTACATTGTTTAATTTTTGGTGCCTTCTTCTTTTTTTCAACTAATTTGCTCACTTTTTGGTCGCAATCAATTCGCTGTATTATTTTTTGACCGTGTAAAGACGATTGGGAAGTTAAAAGTCGTTTACATCTTAATCTCTGCTACGTGTTACTTTTGAAGCTACTGGACTAGGATAATTATCCAAAGACATCCGGCCCCAATGTTTTTGACTTTTTTTTTTCACCCTCCCCCTCTCCTTTCCACATTTTAATCAAAATTTTAATCCTGAATTTGACAGTAGAAAGCACCTTTAAAGTCCTACCTTAACCATTGGAATAAATGACCTCAACAATTCCACGTGTTTAACTTACTTGGCTTACCTTGGTACCGTCTTAAAGTTTTTTAAGGCATTCGTCCTTGTTTGTTTCCCCTTGACCGAAAGAACGAGGAGGAAATGAACAAGCATATTTAATATTGTGTTTTTTTTTTTTATGCCGGATGTGATCAATTATTGGAGGTAAATATTGGGTCAAAGCTGTATTTGGCCGTTATTGACATCTCGTGTTGACAACTTCTGCATATGTGGGGACTGGCGAGGGGCCGGTAGATGGAGTGAAGCGGCAAAAGCATGGGGGTGCCGGTGATTATGAGTGATAAAGAGTGATGCTATAGGGGAAGAGTTGTTTTCTTTTATGCGTTAATTTATCCCTGCATTTTATGTTAAAAGTGATTTCACCGTCAAATTGTTTCTTTCTCGTAGCCAAAAATCAGCAATAGGAGTTAGAATTTAAGCATGCACTTGCCCACTTAGAAGGGAATGCGGGCAATTGTAAGTAAAACAACTTGGAATAGTCGAAACCATAAGTTGGCCAACTGGGATAAGGTTAAGAAAAAACAAAAAAAAAAAAGAATTTTCGTGGTCAAGGTATAAAATATTCCAGATTACTATATGGGTCTTCATAAAGAGATCGTCGTAACTGTTTTTCTCTCTTTGGCGTCTACTTGCTTTCGTCTTCTTTTCCTTTGCTAACCCAATGCTTTTGGTGAGAATAAATGATTTTCTTTTCCATATTACTACGCTTTCTTTCGACTTCTTTTCCTTATTAACCCAATGCTTTTGGTGAGAATAAATGATTTTTTTTTTGGGATCAAGTACACATGACAGCTGCACTATTACACCAAAAAAAAAAGACAGCTGCACTAAGCTGAGAATAATAAATTTTATAGAGAAATCTTCCTTCGGTTCCGTGAGCATGTGATGGGCGGTGGAAGAAATTAAAGCCACCAACGTGCAAATTGTATCCTAAGACCACCGTTATGTTTAAGAGGCCCCACAATCACCAATTCGGGTCTCCCGTAGTCCCCTTGTGCTGTTAAGCCCATACGCAAGAGTCAAGACCCAGATGCACTAATCCAACAGTTTCCTTAGGAATTATTGGATTAGTAAATACTAATCCATTTAGTATGAAGTTTAATCACTTGAGCCGTATGTAGAAGAAAGGCAAATACCGTGGCAACATATTCATTAAGAATACTAAGTGATGTCCAATTATTGGTGACATGTATGGAATATTATTGCTGTTGGTAATCACTCGAAATAGAAAAGGATAGCTGCCCCCCACTTAGGTGCACCAGGTATTAAGCCTTTAGCAAATCAATAGGAGCATGATTACATATATAACTTTCTCATCTGCATGATATTGAATTGCAATTCTAGCAATCAAGCAAATTAACTTGGGAATTAATCTAGCATTTGATTTGAGGATGCTTTTTCGTATGACAATGCAAACTATGCAATTTCAAATTGAATGATGACGTATAAAGTAGGAACCTAAAAGTACAGATCTGTTTGGATTCATCAGTTTTCAAAAATTAGTTTTTCAAATACTATAAAAATTTTTAAAAAGTACTCTAAAAGGTATTCTAAAAAGTAGTTAATTTTTTTTATGTTTAAAAAATATTCCAAAATATATTCTAAAAATTCTACTACTCTTAAATATCTCAAAATATATTCTAAAAATATTTCAAAATATACTTTAAAAACTTTGCTACAGTAAATTTTTTTAAAAACACTCCCAAAAACAATTAATCCAAATGAATTTAAATTTTACCATTTTCTATTTTGTATACTCAATGATCCATTTTTTGGTCATGATGTTCAAGTACTCAAAAACTATTCTTGACAAATTCTGTAGATGCATATTTCTTGAATAACATAATGGAACAATTAGTCACTATTCTGGTAGTGCTAAAGTAGAGCAAAGGATTGATAATAAAAGTAATAATGGATGCTTTTGCATTTTGAATTTTAGGTTTTTCCTTTCTCTTTATAGTCTCGTTGTGATTGCATGTGAATTTTGAGAAAGAAATTGTCATAATATACGCTATTGTGGTACCAAGTAGTAATTTTTTTTATTATTTGGTGAAGAATGAAAAGTTAGAGATCCATGAAATTCTCTATCATCTGACAGTTATGAATGTTCAGTATAGATGCCCTGTTCACTTTTGCCTAGTAGCGACTTCTAAGGTAGGAAATATACCAGTTATCGTGTTTTGATCTTTGTTATGCTTGTTGCAGCCTGGAGGGACAGATGGTTTGAAACCTGAAGATGTAGATCCCCGCTTGATTTTCCATTATGGCATCCCATCAGGAGCTAATTTGTTTGCTTACAATAATCCTAAAAAGATTTTAGCTATTTCAGTTAGGTGAGTCTCTGTTACAATGATGAGATGAATAAATCATTTAGACCACTCATGGAAATTTAGCTTCCGTTCTTTCTACTTGACAGAATTTCACCGTCATGGTTCACTTGTGTTTCTCGAAAGTGTCATTCATTTACTGACTTTAAATCTACAAATGTCTTTACTTTTTAAACATTTTGAGTGTGAAAATACACAAATGCATTTGATTTAGTGCTATCGTAAGTTTATGTGGGACAATGGATTTGCAGATTTCCGCATGATTTTTTCCTAGTAAACCTCGTTATTCTGAAGAGTTCATCTTTTCTTGTACTTGACATTTGATGTCCAGCATTAGGCTAGAAGATCCCAAATTGCACCATTAACCCATTATAGTGATGCTTGACTTGTCACGTCTGAGTCTGTTACTAATTAAATCAATTGTCGTAATATTTGCAGGGATGGTCAGATTAAATTATTTGGGAAAAATGGCAGCCAGACCTTGTTGGAATCTCCTGAAGTGTTGCCAAGCAAATTTCTGCAGGTAGTCCACCTATAGCGTGCTTTTCAGCTTTCATAATTTTTTCCGTCTGTGGTGAGAGATATTGGTTATTGACGTTGCTATTAGAACCATGAGTATGTATATCTATTGGCCCTCCAGCATGTGTTCTACTTCATGTGATAATTTACATGAACCGATCCTTTCCCCTGGTTTGGAAAGTGTTGCAACTTATTTTGATGTGTTGTACTTCATGTGATAATTTACATGAACCGATTCTTTCACGTGGATTGGGAAGTGTTGCAACTTATTTTGACCTATAGTTCTTGTCGTGCAGTTCATCGAGAACCAACAAATCCTTGTAAACATAAATTCCAATAATCACATTGAGGCAAGTTGACCAATTTTGAGATCCTTTACAAGTTGTTTTGCTTTTGTCTGGTAAAGCTTTAAGAGATTATCAAGTCAGGAGAAACTCTAGTTCTGCTTGTGGGTTGTCTCTTTTCCTGTATTTGAGTATTTCCTTTGTTGATAGTAACTTGAATCTTTACTAGTTTAAGCAATATGTAGGTCTGGGATCTAGAAAAGAGGTGCTTGTCTTATGTTCATGACTTCAAAAAGGAAATCACCTCTTGTACATCCATGCTTCATGCTCCATACATGTAAGTTATACAACGTTCGATGCAACTCAGTAGTTAATAGCATACCTTATCAATAACTTAAGACTTTAGTTGATCTAAAGATTATAAATGTATATGGCAGGTATTTTGGAGATTCTGCTGGTAATGTTTCCGTTTTCAAGGTTAATCAAGAGCCAACTATTATAGAGCAGATGAAGTACCATATACCACTCTCAGCATCCCACGGTGAGAGAATAACAGTTTCTTTGATATAGTACTACGTACTTTTTTGCCTACTTTCTCAGATTTTTGCGGAGTGTTATAGTCAATTTTTTTTTTTTTTTGGTTTTGTGGTTATGAATATTTGAGATTGAGCAATGGAGGAAAAAGACTACCTGAGAGTGGGAAAACAAAGTAATCAACAATTAATTTATTCGGCTACGTAGAGGAATTAACAATACCTTGTAGTGAGAGAAGATGCAACAGCATCTATTATGCACAAATCCTGATGACTAACCTTCCTACAGGGAATTCAGGTCAAGTTCCTGCTGATATTGCCGTCATTCATATACTGCCTCAACCTACAGCGGAAAGTAAGAGGTACCATTTTGTTCGTTCAAATGCCGTAGCAAAGTAATGACTTACATGCATAAGGCAGCATCAAATCATAAAATTCAGAATAGAAATAACAAAGAGAGTTAACATCGTCCTTCATTGTGAATGCTCTTTCCGCAATTATCGTTATCTGCATCCATTTGTATAATTCCTTTCTAAATTGTATATCAGGTAAGGCTATTTTGCCAGAAACACGAGCAGCTGTAAGAAGTAGAATTTGATATGGAAATAGACAAACTGATTTACTTTTCTCTTGGACTCTCATTATTTTGTCAACTTCTCTGTGGGCCTTTTTCCCCAACAATTTGATTTTGATGCAGGGTTCTTATTATTTATACTGATGGTTTTATGACATTATGGGACATCCAAGATAGCAAAGCCATTTTCACTGCTGGTGGGACAACATTGCAAGCAACATCCCATGAAACAAAGAAAGTGACTGCAGCAACTTGGGCTTGCCCATTTGGAAGCAAAGTAGTTGTGGGATACAGCAATGGAGAGATTTTCATGTGGAGTATTCCAGCTCCTTTGCACTCTAAAGTTGAACAAACAAAAGAGAAGGACCCTTATGCTCAAAATGGTCCAGTTATTAAACTAAATCTTGGATACAAACTGGACAAAATACCTATTGCAAAGTTAAGGTGGGATTATGCAGATGGAAAAGCAAGTCGATTATATGTCATAGGAAGCTCTGACTATCCTTCAGCAAACTTGCTACAAGTAACATTTCCTTTTCTTTGATTTTTTTTCCTTTTTTTTTTTTGGGTATCCAATGTCCTTTCTGAAAATTGTGATTTCACAAGTTATTATAAGAGTCTTTGTCTTACTCATAAAGGTGTATACTTAAGTTTTCATTAATAGCAAATTTAAAGCACGGGGATGCTGCCATTGCGTGGTCTTGAATATAGGATTTCTTCTTAAGTGCTCATGTCATTTCCAGTAAACAAAAATGTGACTTCGATTGTGACAGCAGGGAAGTCATGCAAAAACATTTTCAGTTCATCAGACTATTTAGCTTTCAACTTAATCTACTGCACTCTCAGTTGTCAATATGGGACAACACCAGTCAATGACAAGTCGTACTAATTTCAATATTTCTGTTGATTAAAAGCATAAAATTCTCCACACCTGTTGTGGAGGGTGTTTGTCAATATAATAGTAAGGCATCTTGTTATCCCAGAGTTAACTATGAGAGTCAGTGAACCATGTTGAAGCCACAACTTTTGTTCTGAAGGATTCTCTAATTGTGGACTCATTTGATGATTATGTTAGCTCTCCTGTTAGTTGATTTTATTTAATTTTTGTACTAACTTGGTGCTAATCTGCAGGTAGTTCTACTCAATGATACTATTGAATCCCGTACAATCAAATTGGGGCTCCATACCCACGAATCTCCTATTGATCTGGAGATAGTATCGAGCTTTAATCCACAATGCAAGCAAAAGAACGATTCTCTCCTTTTGCTTGGAAAGTCAGGTCATATATACACCTATGACGATTACCTCATTGAAAGGTACCTATTACAGTGCCAATCCAAGTCCTCCCCATCACTTCCAAAGGAGATAAAGGTGAAATTGCCATTTGCTGATCCAAGTATCACAGTTGCAAGATTCGTGCAAGATAACCCACATCTCCTATACTTGAAGGATCAGGTAGTGACTGAGTTATGTTACTTCTTTTTCTCCTCCTTGCTTAATTTTCAACAATTTGACTTCTTTGAAAATGTTTAGGACTATAATTCACTAGCAAAAGACATCTTACCACTTTTTCCATTTGAGACAACACAAAAAGATGGAACGAGCTCAAACTCAACACAACCTAGGGGGCTTTCAAAGGCGAAGAACTTATATATAACTGGACATGACGATGGAGCCATAAGAATATGGGATGTTTCTTGCCCACTCATGCGTCCAATTCTATCAGTAACTCAGCAGGTAATTTCATACAGGATGTGATACTTCTGCTTTCAGTTTAGATTCCTTCAAGAAGATAGTCAAGTGCCCCTCTTGTTTTCCTTTCCTCTTCTGGGGAAGCAGTAAATTAATGGATCAGTTTGAGAAATAACCCCTTAGTTAGCAGGAGAAGCCAAAACTCCGACATTCCTCACTTGTTCCCTCAACTATGAAGTGCTATTTGACAATTCCTGTCATCACAAAGAGTTTGTATCTCTTTATTTTATATGCCTTACTGAAGGGTGTGCCCTCCAAATTTCAATCATACGAGAAGTTTTTCTACTAAACTTCAATGAATCATCACGTTTAACATCTACAGATGGGCTTGAGATGTAACTGCTGAGAACATCAGACTGCTTTACTTTTTTCTTCTTTCAACATTATAATGTATTTCATCTCCTCTAGCTTTTCTTAATTCCATAGCGACTGATCATATGCAGAGTGAGGAAGATACTTCTCTAAGTGGTGTACCACTGACAGCACTGTATTGCACTAGTGATTTGCAGATCTTTGTTTCTGGCGATCAAGGTGGACTGGTAAAGTCTTTTTGTTCATGAAATTGACACAAGAAAGATATCCACTTTTGTTTTCATGTTGATTCTAAGCTTTCATCATGCACTTTATGCAGATACGGATGTATAAATTTAAACCTGAGCTCTTTGCCCCAGAAACCAGTTTCTTGTCCCTGCAAGGTATTTTGAGATGTTGCTGGGAATATTTTTCACTGAATCTTTTGTCATGTCATACATTGTAGGTTTGAACTAGAGAAACCATTCTAACATACCGCGGTAGAAGAAAACATCAGTCTACACGTCCCAAACATTTACCACAAAGCAGCTTCCTTCATAATGGCGTAGGAGCCATCATGTCATCAAATCTAAGTTGCTTGTTAAAGATTCTAATTTGTAAATTGCATGCCGGAAAAAATTTCAACAGAAATGGCAAATTCTACCTAACTGTTTTTGTTTCTTTGCTAGGCCCATGAGTTTATTTGATCCATCAGCTGTATATTTAGTCAAATTCATATTCATTCATGCTCACTCCAACTGTACTTGAGCTTTCAAAAATCACACATATCTTCTAACGATTTTGCATGTGCTCATTGCCAGGAGTTTCGAAGAAGGGTAGCGTCATCCAGAGTATTAAACTTCTGCAGGTTAATGGAGCTGTACTTTTCATAAACTCAATCCAGAATGCTAAATATCTTGCAGTTGGGACAGATCAAGGATATGTATGCTTTCCTCTCCTAGATTCAGATTATTGGCATCTAATTTTGAATATTTACATTGTTGTCTATAGTTCCTCAGAATTTATGAATGGTTAAAGAGTATGGTTTACTTATTTTGTATGGTAAATGTGTGAGGAGGAGTTGGTTGATGGATGATAACGGGGATAAGTTTGAGACTTTCTGACTTAGAATATGAATGGTGCACTGGACTTGGGTGTGCTAGTAACAGTGACCACCCTTTAGACGAAGGCCACTATCAGGAAGAATGTACTGTATACTTTTACTCGTTTAATGCATAATGATTAGGAAAGATTTTGATTAATTCACATATATTTCTGTCATTATTTTTTAACTATATAAATGAAGATGCTAACTTTTCTTCTTTTTTTTTTGGTTTTAACGTCTTATACAGGTTTGCCTGATTAATCTTGAGGGACCGACTTTGTTGTATGAGAGACATTTTGCAAGTGAACTCAGTACAGGAATAATCTCTTTGCAATCTGTAACTTGCAGCTTGCATGGTTTTGAAAAGAATGTTTTGGTTGCTGCAACTAAGGATTCTTCTGTGGTAGCACTCGACACTGAATCAGGAAATACTCTCAACACTAACATGATACGTCCTAAGAAACCTTCTAGAGCTTTGTACATGCAGATTTTGGGTAATTTGTTATTAAGTTTTTTCTTTCTTTTGTTCCTGTTTTCCTTGAGATGTTGCTCAGCTCATGGCCGCATTTAAAATCAGTCAAGTTTTATCTCTTTCCTTCCCTGTAAAATCTTTACAGATGGACTGGAGGTATCTAGTAGGTGTCCTAACACATCAGAAAGGACAGAAACTATCAAGGGGAATTCTGACAGTCCACAATCAAAGCAACAAGTAGTGGTGGTTTGCTCTGAGAAAGCTGTTTATGTCTACTCCTTGGTTCACATTCTACAGGTTAGAAAACATGTCATCATTAGGTACATGTAACGCATGGAGAAAGTACTTGAGCTGCTTTCCTCTGATCTTTGGCAGATGTTGTTTTTGTTTGTTTAGGGTATTAAGAAGGTGCACAATAAGAAGAAGTTCCATTCCTCTTCTTGTTGCTGGGCATCAATTCTTGAAAGTCCTGGTTCAGGGTTGATTCTTCTATTTTCGAGTGGAAAGATCGAGATCAGGTGTTTCTTCTTTCTAATTCTGCTCCATCAATTACTCTAGTTACATTAGTTGTGTACATGAATACCATCCTTCTTCCACAGTCAGTTATGGCTGTGAACTTTACCTGCAATATTGAATACGTGCAGTTGATTGAGAGAGGATGTATCAATTTTGCTGCTAGGATAAGTTATTTTGTTGCTCTAATTGTTACTTTTGGAAATAGTTGTACATGTATGAGAAGGAAAAGAGTAGTTTCTACTAAATTGCATATATGAAGTTGTAATGTTTCCCAAGTTCTGATTGACATGTCTGGATCACGAAATACTTATCTACTTAAATTCAGATCCTTGCCAGAATTATCTCTTCTAAAGGAAACTTCTGTGAGAGGCCTCAGACCTTCAATTCCAAAGCAGAACTCAATTTCTAACACTTCAGTGTGCTTCTCAGTCAACGGTGACATGATTTTGGTATACTAATATCTCTAAGCTGCTTCACTTGTTTGATATTCTATACCTCATTCAAGATTATAACACCACAACTTTGCAGGTGGAAGGTGATCAGGAAGCATTTTTTATCTCAGTATCGCTCCAAAAGGATATCTACAGGTAAGAGGCATTACTGACTCCGGGAATGATTACTAATGCCTATTCTGTTCACTTTAATCTAACCTCCACATTGTTAGAATATGGGAATGATTCCGTATGGAAGTAGTAGGAAGTACTTTCTGATCTCCCATGTATGAAATGTGGGGAAATCACCTAGGCTGATTCTGTGCTGATTTTCCTTTGTGATGATCTCATCTGCTATCTAGGTTTCTGGATGATGCTTCCCAAGTCCATTCCCATCACCTAATGGTTGCACAAGAGTCCTCACACATCATTCATAAAGAAAAGAGGAAGGTACACATTTTGAAACTACCTGAACTGCCCAAGACTCTTTAAGTGTAGAAACTGAACCACTGTCTGTCTAACTTGGAGCAACAGGGTTTATTCGGATCTGTTATTAAAGATATTAAGGGGACTAAAGCAAAGAGCGAGACAGATGTGGAAGTTGAAGATGCAAAAGAAAGTATTGAAGCATTGTCTACTATCTTCTCAGTTGCTAACTTTCCAGAAGAAGTAGATAGTGAAGAAAAGAGTGCGGGCAAAGATGACACTGATCTGGACATAGGTACTTCCTTTAAACTATTTTATTAATATGCCTCTTCTCAAGGAAAAAGCTAATTTGTACCAACACCAGCAGCTGTTGAATACATTAGTTCGACACTGGTGCTTTTGAGTTTATTTCGGCTGTGCCTTATTCACAATTTTGTCCTTTATGAACATCTAGTTTCCTCTTGGTTGTGTGCATGTTTTGTTACACTGAGTCATTAACACAACCAACCATAATGACATGTTTTGCGCTTGAAAAGATGACATTGACATTGAAGATCCTGGTGAGAAGCAGAAAGGATATGGAGTAATGGCAGCTCTAAACAAACAGAATTTGGCAGATACGTTTCAGACATTTAAAGGTTAGTCTGCCTGTGATTTCAGGATGAACCTCTTTCTTTACTTGTTGCTTTTTTCTTAGTTTCATGCATTATGTCACGACTATAGTCATCTAGGATTGTAAGGACTGTTATTCCGAGATTGTAGCCTACAAGGTTAAAGTACGTCTCACATCACTTCTGAGTGAATTCCGTTTTTAATCTGTCCAGTTTGCCATTCTATTGTTGTCGCAGATGAGTGTTAACTTTTGTATATATTTCTAGTAAGACAATGGCGTTCATTTTCTTCAATTTGCAGGCAGATTTAAACATATGAAGGTAAAGACCGATAAAAAGTCAACAAATGAAGTGATGCAAGACGAGAAGGGTGGTTCTGTTGACCAGATAAAGAAAAAGTATGGATACACATCCACTGGTGTAAGTATCCATAGTTAAAATATGCTACTAAATAATGATGCTTGATAAACTTGTCATTGTCAGATACTTAGATTTTGGATAATAATGACATTGAAGAATACTAGAATCATGGGGCCTTCAACTGCTAATAAATCACAGATTTTTGTATAAGCTGAAATTTGATTTTCACCAAGGTGAAAATGATTGAAGAAAGTAGAAGAAATTTTCTTGCCTTGGGACAACAAGCTGCATATAGCTATTTTCGAAGCACCAAAAAAGGTGCATCAAAACCTAAAACGTTCTCTTTCCTTCTTTCTGTGCAGGAACCATGTGTTGCAACTGTTGCTAAAACAAAGCTGACTGAGAATTTGAAGAAGTTGCAGGTATTGTCTAACTGTCCCTCCTTTCAATATTGACACAGGCCTTTACTAGATTGTAGAGAGAGGATCAAATGAAGGCTGAGATAGCCTGCGAGTCTTTCATCGTTAACCGATTCCTATGAAAAAGCAAAAAGACTATTGTTTACTTTCATCGTTAACCGATTCCTACGAAAAAGCAAAAAGACTATTGTTTAGTAATCCAAGTTAGTTCTTACATAGACAGACGCCTTAAGTTGCTTAAAATAGAAAATCTCGAGAGAAAAACATTTCACTCGTAAAGATATCTAGTCTTTTCATTATAAATGTTGCACTAAAAGCACATTATAGTAAATAATTCTCGAGCTTTTGCAAATTACTCAAATTCTTTGGTAATGGACTCTTCTCATAAATTCAAGTCATTATATTTCCTTAAACATCAATATATCGAAATTGGTAGCATTACTTATATCACTAAATCTTCTCTTGCGGAATTCCTAAAACAGTCTCAGATGAGACATTCCTGACTATACCTTTCTGCCAAGAGAACCTTTAAAGGATCATCTTCCCTTATACCAAACAATTTTTAGATGATTTAGATTATGGAGAACTGTTGACAAATGAAGATTTTACAAGCTTAGTTTCAATAGAATGGTTTGGTGCCAAAACAGGTCACCGTTAATCCCAACAACCTGAAACCTGTTTAACGCAAGCATCTAGGATTTAACCAGAAACTAAGACAAATTTGTTTTATCATGCAGGGGATAAGTTTGAAATCTTCCGAGATGCAGGACACCGCTAGATCGTTTTCTTCAATGGCCAAAGAAGTTTTGCGATTTACTGAAAATGACAAACGAAGTTGATCCTTTCTAATCGTTTGGTAAATATATTTTACCGAAGTGTTGGATTATTTTTTCTATTTTCCAACCTTCCATTTGTTTATCACTAGTTCTTTTGCTTGTACAGCCATTCTAATTTGTTAAAAACCCTGGCCAAGGAATGCGCTGCTTGTATTTGTTGAAATGGTTTACCTAGGTAGATTTTTGGGTCAATATGTTTCAAACTGTCGTGTATTTATATGCATTTTTTTCTACAGAAATGAATATCTTTTTCCTGTAAATTAATGAGGATTATGGGTCCGTTTGTTTCGGGTGAAAATGTTTTCCAGGAAAATATTTTCCTAATTTCCCGTGTTTGGTTGCACAAAAGTTACTGAAAACATTTTCCTATGTAAAATATTTTCACACATCTTATGGAAAACAATTTCCCTTCCAAACTTACTGAAGTTGTTTTCCGAAATGCATGCATCCCGCCTGTAGTATGTTCTAAACTTACTGAAAACATCTTGTAGTATGTTTTTTTTTTTTTTTTTTTAGTGTAAATAGGAGGATTCGAACCCAAAACTTCTTCCTTACACTCCCTTCCCCGTACCACCCAACCCAACCCTCCCTTTAGTATATTCAAAATAAAAAAAAAACCTTATCATGCTCATCCTATGCTAGAAATTAATTATGTATAATAGAAACATTCTTTTCTAGAGAAACTTTCAACAGTGAGAGTGCAAGATATATGTTACAATAAGCATTGCATGTGATTGATATTTGACACTAAATGGTTAGCAATTTGTTTATTGCTTAAGGAGATATTTTTTTATTCATATATACATTTCTCCAAAATTTTTTAAAGTTAAACAATGAGATAAATTTTTTTATTTTGCATGGGAAGAAGTATGTAGTTATAATGTGTAGAAAGTAAAGATAGAGATAAAAGTAAAAATATTTCAAAAGTTAAACAAACACTAGAAAAATGAAGTAAGAAAATATTTTCAATAAGCTAACCAAATATCTGAAAATGATGAAAGGGAAATGATTTTCATGGAAAATTACTTCCACGGAAAATATTTTCCCAAGGAAAATATTTTACTTCCAACCAAACAGACCCTATATTTTTCTTTTTTACTTTCTAAAGGTTCACTGTTTTGTCACGTAAACTGAACTTTATTTGGACCATTTGGTCTACCCTGAAGAACTATACCAGCCAAAATACGCTAAATCCTCAAACTTTCATTACTTCCCTTCTTTAGAATTGTTTTTTAACATCTCTCAGCTTTCATATGAACTCAAATCATTTCAAGCCCATGGGCACCTATTGTGGTTGTGGTATTGAAAATGAAATTAATGGGCTCCAATGGGTTCCTTAATCAGTCAATCATCATATAACGACATGCCAGGCATATATGTCAAAAGACATGCTGTACTGATGTAGTTTCTCGAATGGCGGGGTACCTCTTAAAGCAATCAAACTTTGTTCGGCTCCAATGCCAAATTACAGCTAGAACGCCAAAAAGCTATAGTTTTGGTGACGGTATGATGACAATTATGCTTAAAGAGAAAAGGCGATTTTAGGCCCAAGTGAGTGACACAAAGATGCCAAAATAAATTATAGAAAAGGCAAGTCAAATTTGAAATCAAGTGCCAAATGAACAAAAAGCTAAAAGGAACGCTTTCTCACCTCTCCCATTTCTGATTCAAACTGACAAAGGCTTTCCTATACCCAAGCTCAAGTGTTTCACTTCTGTAATTGCCCTTTCAATTGAATGCAAACTGTTCTAAAAGGTTTCTTAGCTGTAATAGTAAAACAGCAAGAAAAACAACAGCAGAAACTAGTTACACTCCCTCGAAAAGAGAGAAGGATACTTGAACTATTAATTCCAATCTCCACCAACACACCAGAAAGTTGCTCTCCGAGTCAAACTACTACCACGGAGTAGAAGTACAAAGAAAAGCATCCGCATACTTCTACGAAAACTTGGCAGTTGCTGATACTTCCATTTTTCCAATACTTTACAAAAATAGATACCAGTTCGATCTTACATAAAGCTTTTCTAAGAACAAGATAGTATGCAAGGCAATAAAAACTGAATCAACCTCAATTAATTACTACAGAAAACACATCTGAAAAATTTTATAAAACTTTTTCCAGGACAACAGTTGGCTTATGCATTTTCAGCAACCACATACACGGCTATCTCAAACAAAAGACCCTCGAGGCAGGAAGCACATTGGAAGAGTACCCAGCACACAATATGGTTTATGCATTTAATGCAGATGGTGTAATTTAAGGCATAAAATTGCTTTATCAGCTAAGGGAATGCTTCCGTCATACTCCACACAAAGAAATAATTCCAAAATAAAAGGAGCAGCTAAAGAAAATATCTTCAAAATTTTAAGTGTGTACTGGCAGTATGAGTACCGTAATGTCAAGACATCTACAGCTTAGGCAGCAAGTCTGTCAGATGGGAATAGATCTGCTCTTTCATGGCATCTCTGTTATTTTTACTCAACGTAAAAACAGTAGCACCAGGTTCATTTCTCAACCTTGCAACTGCAAATTTGCAGACAGCATAGTTATGCTTCAATAACAAAGAGATGCATTAATCAATTTAGTTCTGGCCAAAAAGTGCTACTATTTCTTTCCCGCCTTTTTAATTTTTTAAGATGAAAGATGGAAAGACTCGTCTTACGGTTTTACAGATTCTAAGCCCATTCAATATGCCTATTAGGTTTATCATCTGAAGAAAAATAGCACCAATATTTGGGCTTCAAGTATGATTAAAATGAATAGATAATTGATTCCAGCAATGAGCTCCAAATAGGTGGTGCATGCAACTATAGTAAAATAGTTAGAGGTCCACAAACACAAACCTCCAGGTATATCTCTGCCAGATTTTGGTATGGGAATAGAAGCCAAGAGTGGAATATTTGATTGCAGGACTCTTAGTACAGCAGGAAAGAAAAAAGAACTGCACAGCTCCATCTTACCAACTTCATCAATGATAAAAAGTTCAGTATCTTCCTTGACCTATGAAACAAAAATCATCGTCATAAAAATTCCATCAATTAGTAAACAGAGTTTTTTAGAATGCAAGCAAACTTAACAAATGAATCAAACCTAAAGATCTAATGAAAAAATAAATACAAGTTTAAATCTGGATTTGACAGTTATTTAAGCCACCTGCAACTCTGGCAACGCTAGTGATTCAAAGGAAGCCACATCTACTCTGTACCTCCCTACGGTAGGCCATCTAAGAGACTCAGCGCTGCCATGGAAAAATAAGGACAAAAGAATGCCAAAAAAAATTCAAATCACCATTACCACCCACTCCATGTCAGAAACATGACAACATTCCAAAAGACAAAGCAGGAAAACAAATGGCTTGATCATCTAACCAAAGACAGCTAATTCAAAAGAAAATGCGGAACAGAGTTGAAAATGACAAAGCCAAACTGCAGATCCATCTAATGCCAGGGCCAGTCAAAAGATATAACTAGAGAAACAATCTTCAGTAGCCTATCAGGTTCTGTACGATTCTTCCCTTGAATCCACTTTAAGAAGATTGGAAGTCAGCATTACTTCACTACTTAAAAATTCGCGAACATTGGACAAAGTTTCAAACCACAACCAAAGAGCCACAGAGAGAAAGAAACAGTGAAATTAACAGCCGCATCACTTGAATGTTTCCAAAACTTACTAAACATGTCTTGTTTGAGCAAACACAATACAATTCTCAATCACCTGCACGCACCTCTTCATAGGAATAAACAACAAATTCTCAGCCAAAATCAGAAGAAATAGAAGAAGGAGCTAAACAAGGTCACCTACTCAATTTAAATTTCTAAATTTAACAAAAACTTCGAGCTAATAAGAATTTAAAACAATATTCATGCTAATACAGAAGTAATGAAGTATCTTACACTTATTTTATCCAGAAGCTCGCATTACTTGTACAAAGAATTCAACTAATCGAGCACAACAATTGATGCAGACAAAACAAAAGACATAGCAATGAGCCCGATCAACTGCTTCTCTCCACTTCAGAGAAAAAATCAAATATGACATACGGTTCATCTCAAACAATGACGAGAAAATGTCACGGTAACTAAGCAGTAAAAACGAAAACGAGGAAAAAAATGACGAAATAATACCTGGAGATTTTGTTGGAAGCGAGAGGACCAGTACGTCCATCGAGCGTCACCACTTCAAAGCCTACTCTGTCACTTCCTTCTCTTATTTCACCTTTTTTTCAATTCAAATATTCATTTCGACTAGGTTTTTCAAATGCTACGTTTTTCCCTCGAAATAAGAATAAGAAATATAGATAGAGAAAGCGCGCTTACGAGTATAGAAACCTTGAACCTTCAAGTTTGGGTAAGCAGTTTTTAGGCTCTCCAACACTCGAATTATGAGTGTCGTCTTCCCTACGCCCTGCGGACAAAAATTCACCAATTATTCAACATCATAAAACTTATCTAGAAAAAAAAAAAAAGCATTGAGAGCTTTGGAAATGAGTATAAACTACCGGAGGACCGGTAACGAGAAAACATTTCGCCGGAGCAGCCGCTGCCATATCTCCTCTTCTCCTCCGACGCTGCCTCACTACTCTCTTTCCTCCCCTTCGCTCTCGCAGGTTTTTAAAACTCTCTCACTCTTCTTTTTGAAGCGAAATTTAGACCAACGACGTAGTTTTGGCGCTCTTTTCGAATACTCGAGCCTAGTTGCTAGCTGGGTGCGGACTTTATACATTTGTGGGCTAGAGTTTTGGCTCGAGAAGTTTCAAGTGTGATCAACTTAATTAATGAAAACCTTTTCCAAAAAAAATTAATTAACTAAACTCGGTCGAAATGAATATTGTATGGAGTATATGTAAACTCATAATACTTTCATTTGATGATAAGTGCTGGTATAACTTTTTATTGTGAAACATAACTGATTAATGCACCAAAGAATAAGAGATTTTGTTTTTTTTTTTATCAATAGGGAGTTTTAAATCAAATAACTCCTCACACTTTACTAATCAATCTAACTCTTTTCCAGAGAAGAGAACACGTGATAGATATATTGCTAAAACAAAATCTAATTTGAAGATGAGAGTAATTAGTAAAATGTCTCTTTTCCCTTTTTTTCTAATTCTTGACTAAGTAAAATGAAAATAATTATGGTGAAAAGAAGCTTCGTGGGAAATGGGAAAGATGCCACCTACACAAGTGCACGGCCAAGGAGAAGAATTCTTTTTTTAATAGCTGATAATTTCATTTGCGGAGGCCGTTCAATTATCACACAACACCACTTATCTGACTTTTTCTCTCATTTACATTATTTTTGGAAATTCGCCATTTTATTGCACCGACCGTTTATTTTGAACAATCATTTATTTTGAACCCAACAGGCAAAGGAGAAGAACTTGGCAATCAATTATTGAACAGAAAAATAAATAGAGAAATTAACAATGGTTCCATCTTCCATGTGCCAAAATGTAGACGATGCGATGCACACGGAAAACGGACCCATTCTTGAGCCTCAACCTCTCCACCGCGGAGAGGGAGAAGGAATAATACTCCAATTAATGAAGACACAGAAAAAAAAAATAAAATATGAAAGGCACATGGACCCAATATTACAATATGCCAAAGATATTTGTCATCAAATCGTTGAATTTGCCAAAGGGGCCTGGCGTTCAACATCTTCCCATTGGCCAGAATCCCAAACCAATGAATATCTTTTCGTCCCATGTGGTGAAAACCGATTGACTTTTCAGTCTTTTCTTTATCAAACGGATTTTTCATGAGAGCCCATAGAATTTCGTTGCGTGCAAGGTTTTCCAGGTTAAACACCGTACTGGGCAATCCCGAATCTTTATTAAATTGAAAAAGACAAATAGGTACGCTACAGCACTAAAAAGTAAGGGCAATTGGAATTGAAATACAAAATATTGCTGGCATTACAGTTAGAAAATTGAATTGCCAGACCAGGGGATGTGATCCTAACAAAAGCAATATAGGAATCAAAAAAAAAAAAAAAACAAGCAAAGGCAACTCGAACGCAGCGAATTAAGCAGCAGTGTACAAGTACTGATTTTGAAAGGACGCAAACAAACATAAACTCTCAATTTACAAAAACATTACAACAATTTTAATTTTTTCAAAATTAACTTTTTATGCATTAGCAGTATAATTATTTTTTATAGAATCCTCTCAATGCAACTTGCAAGAAAAATTGGCCAATGTAACAGGTTGAGAAAAGAATACGAAGCTCGAAATCCCGTGAAATTCCAATAATATATGATCACTATCGACAGGCATTCATTCAAGTCCTAAGTAATTTCCTGCTCCTATTATTATTCGCAACTGGAAATCGTAATTCCCTAAACTCTTATTCAAAGGCCAAGTCCTAACTAGAAGCCATTTCACAGGTTAATACCTTGATTAGGTTCTGACCAAATATCTCGCGAAGATACTTTCTGTGCATCTTTTTCTTGTATCGGCAGGCACCTAGCAAATTGCTGGCGTTTACACAACCAACAACAAATTGGTCCCAAAATTAAAAAGGCAAAGAAAGCAACCTCCTCCAACAGTTATCACGGATTCATACATCTTCCACATCAATAAAACACACACTCAATTAATGTGAATCAGCGCTCAAGGCTAAAGCTTAGGAAAAGAATTCAAAGAACAAAATGCGAGCCAAACGTAGACAAATTCTAGCTACATTATCATTAAGCATAATAGAAAAGGATAAAAGTACAAAGCCATGGACGCAGCTTAAGCAACTGCCTGGCTACTGAAAACTAATTTTTTCTTTTCTTCTTCAACTAACCTCTTCAAAAAAAATTAAAAACCATAAAAGGAAAAAAGAAACTATTTATCTTAGGATACTACTAATCAAAAGGTAGAGGTCATGACATTTTTCTTCACATCCTAAACTTCTGGCCCCCCACAGTCCCTTTACTCATCATCATCCTCCTCCTGTAAACAAACATTAAATTCTATTGTAAGCAACATACAGACCAATGAAAACATCAGCATAAATAATTATCTTCTGACCAATAAAATAAGAACTGTAGTTAATTGTTAATTCACAGGACCTCTCCACTTCCTTCCTCATCATCCTCCTCATCATCGTTAACCTCGGACCTAGATTTGTCAGATTCCTCCTCCTCGGCTCCAGGTCCATCAGCCTGTATTGAAATAATATATTTTCAAAGCATTAACATCTACAGAAACGACAAAATAAATCAGAACAGATACAATTATGGTTTTGAATTCAAACGTGAAAAGTAGATACCAGTCTCTTGTTGTAAGCCTGAAGATTCTTCTCATATTCAACCTTCCTCTTATCAGCCTTAGCTATGTATGGAGCTTTTTCCTAAAATCAACAAGGAAAACAATAAGAGAAACGGTCGATTTAGAAACAGTTAATTTTTGACAAACGGGAATAATCTACTTCAGATTTGAAAAAATTACGCACAGCGTCGGACATGGACTTCCACTTGTCTCCACCAGCTTTACCAACCTAAATTCCAAATCAATTTAAAATTAAAAAAAAGCTTTTATAATAGTTAAAAAGGCCAAAAGGTTCATCAACAGAAACAGCGAGATTTTTGGATCTAACGGTAAAAAACTATCGAAATTAGAGAAAACGAACTTACAGCTGCCACAGATTTGTTATTTGGATGCTTTTCCTTGTACTGTTTCCTAAACTCCTCCCTATTTAATTCGACAAAAAACCGTACTAAAAATTAAAAAAAATGAAATAACAGCTATTCAAATACTCAACTACATATCAGACGCTTACAGATCCAAAAAAAATCAGAACAAGCAACAAAATCGAAAAACAGAAGGCGAGGAATGTTTTACATGAAAACGAAGAAAGCGCTAGCAGGCCTCTTAGGCTTGTTAGGATCCTTGGCAGCCTTTCCTTTCTTCACCGGCTTCTTCCCAGCGGCAGCACCTTTCTTCACAGAAAGCCTGCAAAGAAATTCAATAAAAAATAGAAACGATCAGATAAACGATACAACGAAGACAACAAAAAAAAGGCGAACAACAGACGCAATAGATCTAAAAAAAATTAAATACTGAAAACGAACGAAAAGCCACAAAACTCACTTGGTATCAGCCTTAGCCTTGGATTTGCCTCCCTTCATGACGAAACCTGCGAGAAAACCACGAAAACCAGTGAGAATCGTTCAGGAATCGGTTAAAACCGGTGCGAACCGGGCGAGTGAGCGGAGGCAGGCGACCGAGTCATACCTCGAGGCAGAGAAAGAGAGAGATAAGAATAAGAGAAAGAGAGAGGAAACAAAGGGATATGCTTTAGCCCTTTGGTAATGCGTGTTGTGTTGTGTGCGTTGCGAAAGGGAGAGATAAGAAGGGGTTTGAAGGAGGGGGATAGAGAGAGAAACTAGTGTGTGTGACTAGTTAGAGTAGTGTTATTTTTGTGAGAGAAAATTGAATCACAGAAACAATTTCAAGTCCGCGGTCTGGTTTGGGCGGGATTTCAAAAATCTCCGGACACGTCATCGATCCGAGTGAATTGATTCTATTGGAGGTAAGCCCCTGTGGAATTGCTTCGTTGGGGGTCGCTTGGCTCTGTGTTTTCTCTGTGCTTCTTTGGGGAAGGATAATGGCCTTCCGATGGATCGCTGGCGGAACAGAGCGGACACGTGGAGGGAGGGGATCTCTTGAGGGGTTTTTGGTAATTGACCCATACGTGTCGTAGTTTGGCTGTGAAATGACGGAATTAGACCTTCTTTTGGGTTATGACGGTTCAGTCGGGGTCGTTGTGGCCCTATTAAAGAATTCTCGATATATATGAAATGATTGAAATCCGCGTTAGTGACTTCTAGGGACATTTTTGTCATTTTGTGTGTAGTTGTCATATTCTTCATCTTGGTTCTTCTGTTTTGCTATTTTTTAATTTTTCCTCGACATTTTCTATGTAGAACAAAAGTATTAGTAATTGTAGTTGCATCATATTTATGGATAGAACAAAAGTATTGTTCTACATTTTCTATGTAGAATTGTTTGGGGAGAGTATTATTTGAAATAATTACTGTAACATTTTTTTCATATAATATATGTGAGATAACAAATTGATTATAAATATAAAAAAATGAGTTGAAAAATGTATTTATGATACAAGTGAAATATTTATTTAAAAAAATGAGATATACAAACACACTTTTTCCAAAAAAAATTTACAATTTTCAATCATCTTTTTATTTCATATACGTCAACTAGTTATAATATAATTTTCTACAAAAACATTAGAAAATAACAATCCAAACAAACTTTAACTTTCTCACTTACAAGGTTGAAATCCCTTCCAATAAAAGATTACATAATGATTGAATTTTATTTGATTGATTAAGGGAGTCCAAAAATTTTAACAAACAAGTTTTCAACATGTGTAGGGTAATCTGCTGGTTAAAGCGAGGTTTGTATCTAATATGTGACCGTGTGTAGATTAAGTGATACAAACAAGATTGGTGTCGTACCAAGTTTTGGTAGAGTCAATTAATCCCACATTTATCCTTAGGTGTACAAGAACCTCTATGCATTATTTGTACGCCAATAATAGTACCTTTTTCTCAATTAAAATGATTACTACAATATACTAGTCAGTTAATCACAATCTTAAATGATAGGATTAACAGTTCATACCGCCTCTTATACAAAAAAAATGATTAAAGCTTTTAAAAACAGAAATTGCTTGTTATGTTTATCTCATAGTATTAAGTTAAACTTTGCAATTGCTTGTTATGTTAAGCTTGAAATGTACTTGGTGTCATCGCAACTTCTAAGTCACTTGACGCTTACCCCACACACACACAGGTACACGGCACTTATGCACCAAACCTAAGACATCATAATTAATAATCATCCAGAAGGCAAAGGTACTTCTTTTTGTCTAACAAAATCAGTACATATTTCTTAATCTGAAATATGGTAAAGTTGCAATTTGGAATGAATATATGATTAATCACAGCATGCATTAACTGTAGAAAGTTTAACTCAATTGATCTCACTGTCAAGTGTATGAAAACTGGCCTTGAGCATATGTGCCAATCGCCATTTGGTCTCCGTCACCGTCAAAACTTCAAAATTTGGTTGTGAGTGGGATGTTATGGGTGTCAATTAGGTTTCTTTTCCTCTTAAAATACAATAGAATAGGTTATAAAAATGTTGCTCTGTTTAGATTCATTAATTTTTGAAAAACGAGTTTTTCATATACATTATTACAGTAATACACAAACAAAAATAATTCAAAAACACCATATCTATACAATGTATCAAAAATAATTCCAAATATAAAAAAAAAATACACCACTACTCATCACCACCACGGTCACCACCCCCACACCCACGACCATCTCTCTCTCTCCGCCCATGTTTCCTCACCTTCTCATTTTTTTCCTCTTCCTCTCTTTATTTTTTCCCTTTCCTCACCCCCCCAATTTCCTTCTCCTCTACTGGCTACAACCTTCCAAGTCATGATCAAATCTGATTGTGATTAGGAGCGGCGACCAAGACGATCGTGGTTAGAATGGTGGCTAAAGTCGCAACCACCACCTACGAGCAGGAGAGGAGTTTGGGCCTTTGAGGTTGGGGGGAAGGAGGGGAGGGGAGAGAAGGGAGAAAGGAGAGAAAAGAGGGAGGAGGAGGAGGGGGGGAGGAAATAGAGGGGATGAGAAGAGGAATAGAAGGGAGAGAGGGGGATGAAAAGGGAGGGGGTGGCGGTGGGTGGTGGGTGGTGTAAAATTTTTAAAACAATATTCGGAAAAATTTGTAAATTATAAAAATATTCAAAAATATATATTAGAAATATTTTTAAAAACAATCAAAAAATCATTTACAGTAAAAGTTTTTCATATACACAACTACAGTAAAGTTTTTGAAAAACACTCTAAAAAACAATTAATTCAAACAAAGCCGTTATCGCTGCGAAAAAAAAAAACCTTTAGCATCTGTAAGTGGCAACCAATATCAGTTAAAGCCTTTACAATGTGATGTACTTATAACTCAAAAATGTTACTAGTATTTGAATTTTGAACCTTTATTTTTTTAATAAAAAATGGGGATAATTATTTTTATGGGCTGCTGCATATTCAACAATGTCACGTAGCATTTTACGGTTACATTCCGTCCTCGTCATTTGACTTAACAAATCATATATTTTTGGATTGTTAAATCTCGCCATGCGACTTATTTTGTTGAAAAATGACTTACGATTTAGATTTTTCACAACGCAACATTATTTCAAATAATCTTCTATCAATGCAACTTATTTGGCATGTGTTTTTTTTTTTTTGTTTGTTAAAAATTTTACTATAATCTAGTGCAAAATTTGTACAAAAACTGTTTAAGGATTGAAAAAAGGATTTTCTTTGTTTTTTTTTTATCTACCTCTACCTCTTCATTTTCTTATTCATTTCCTTTTTACTCCTTCCTACCTGCCACCACCCCATTCCTCCCGGTCCTCAACGCCGTTGAGTCCCTATCTTTCTTTTTTCTCTCCCTCCTTCTTCTACTCTCTCATCTCCCGCTCCCGTTTCATTGGACACCCTCTCTCTCCCCCTTATGTGCTAATCGTGAGGCTAAGGTACGGAAAGGGAAAAAACAAAAGAAAGATCTATTTGGGTGGTGAGTTTTTTAAGAAAGAAATTTTTTTGGTTTTTTTTAGTAGTTAAGGTGTGTATTTTAAAAATTTTGAAAATTTTTTTGAAATTATGGTAGTTAGATTGGTTAAAGAGTTTGCAGAAGAAAAATTCATGGAAAAACCTCACGTACCAAACAAGCCCATTAGTATTGTTATTGTTATTTTAAAAAGCGAATGTTACTCTTCAAGTGGTAAAAAGAAGTAGCGGAGCTTTTTTTTTTTTTCAAGTCTACTGTTTCGAGAGTTTGTTTGGATAGGAAGATTTGCAAACAATCAATTTTGTTTTCACTTATATTATAAACACAATTTTCAATCATCTTTTTATTTTATATACATTATATCATAAAAGTACTACAGTAATTATCTCAAATAAATATTTTAAATAACCTCCTATCAAATAACATCTCTTATGCGTTTTCTACCAAGTTTTTTTTAATTAAAATTTAATGATAGAGTCGAAGAATTTTCACATGGAGTGATAAATGATCAGCAAAAAATATTTGGAATGATGAGTCGGTACACGTAAAACTCAAAAATAAAAAAGGTAATTGATATTGAAATTTAATAAGCCAAACTCTAACAAATGACGTACAAATCGATGCATTACACGATCTTATAAAATTTAAACAGTGTCTATGCTGATGCTAGATCAAATCGGATCAAACAAAACAAATGTTGTCAAGAATCTCAAGATTTGGCAATTACTAAAATAAATATGCGTACAAATCTCAAACAGTGGCCTGCCCTGACGTTCTAAGGCTCCATGAATAAATAACCATAAAACCAGCAGCTTGCCAAAGTTACCGGAGTGACATAGAGAATCAAATATTACTAAAATAAAAAAACTCGGGGCCACGGATTTTAAGTCCTGATAAAGCTACGTTTAACTATTCCAACTAAAATGTTCCATAGGTAAACGCATATTAGCATAGTGTTATTTAATAGGGTTTTTTTTTTTAATTCCTAGCAATTAAGTTGCTTGACTAGTGCGTATGCAAATGATGTAAGGGCCTAATTGTTTCTTAGAAAAAAAAAAAAAAAAAACTACAGAGCATAATTCCTTGTAGCAAAATTCCAATAACAAAACCTACCCACTAACCATGCATGCGTGTGCAACAAAGAGTTTACTTATAAAAAATAATTTAAAATCACAATATTTTTGAATGATAGGCATAAATATGGAATTTCTAAAATTAAGGAGTTGAGCCATATTTTAATAAAGGGATAATTTCGTATATGTCTCGTGAGGTTTGTCAAAATATCACTCAACTCCCTTAAAATTTTTAAAATCTCATTTGTCAATTTGTTAAAGACTAAATATTCCTATCAAATGTCACAATTTGACAACATTACCTTGCTCTTGATAACTATTTAACCAAAAAATGCAAAAAAAAAAAAAAAAATCTCTAGCTAATAATGGTCCATATTTTTTTACATTAGGGTCATGGTAGGACAACAAATGGTATGGATAAATTAAATCTAATCAAAATCAACAATTTAGCAGGATTTTGTGAGTAATTAACATCTTAAAAAATTCTGTGCACATTTATAATTAAGAAAGTCAAGATTTTTTTGGGGGAAATATGTTTTAATTAATAGCGTAGTTTAAGTTGTATTGAAAACTAAAATAATCTCTTCGTATGTGTGAATTTTTGAAGGTGCAAATTTTGCTTTTGTTCCAATATAGCTAAATTAAATAGTTTACATTGAGAAATTTACACCTTATAAAATTTTAACCTTATTTTATTTGTTATTGTTGTTATAAATTTTATAAGTGGAATAATATAAGAGTAGTATTGGAATAAATTTTTACCTTTCATGTATTTCCTCCAATGGAATAAAAATGTCACATGATATGTTAATCCAAGAGAGGCAAGTGAAATTTTAAAACTTTAGAAGAACTGAGTGATATTGTGAGAAACTTCGGGGAGGCATCTAAAATTATCCCTTTAATTTATTTTTATCTTAAGTCATATTGTGGCTTAGTATATAAATTTTCCATAAATAATAGTCACTTGTTCCGGAGTTTCTTCTTTTTTTTTTCACATAAATTTATGGAAATAGTTCATGTTAGTGAGCAAAAAAATATAATGCAATTTAAATTATACTTAACGTTATAGTATATATAGTGTCAGTTTTTAATATATGATAACTAATCATAATTTGAAATTAAAATATAAATTATATATATGATATGCATTATAATCTTATTATTGTATAAAATATTAATTCATTTGAATTATATAAAAAAATTTTCTTAATTATTAGTCTTTTTCAATCCCCTCTTTGGGCCAGAGCGGTCGAACCTCCGCGTCGATTGGTCCAATTCATGGTCCTCGGCCTTGTAGTTGTAGGTAAACCCAGCCCCCATATCAAAAGGAATTGTTGAAGGGGGGGAAAAAAGGACCCGAGAAATTCCGTCTTCCTGGATCCTGATCGTCATGGTAATTGACCGAGTAAGCAAAACCAGAATAATTATTTATAATATACTAAAAATCTAGGTGTTTTTTTGGGGTAATAAATAGATTCGAAAGAGAAATGGCGGAAGGATTGGAAGAACATGGAAAATCTCTGGCAGCTCCGTTGGTTTTCCTCATTGTTGTGGTTTTCCAGCTGCTCTCCAGATATCTCGAACTCAACAAGAAGGTATGCAATTTTAGTAAATTTCTAGCAAATCAATTTTACGAATTCTATTGTTTTGGGTAAGCATTAACTGCTGGCAAATTAATATACTGTCTTCTTTTCTCGAAAGTTGAGACCATGAATTAGGGATGATATTATTCGTAATTGATAATGACCTTATGCTTTTCGTGTTAAGCTATGAAGAAATTTATGCTAAATTGACACTTTTAATTTAAAAGTTTTCCTGATCATGCTATCATTTTTTCCCAAAAATATTGGTATCCAGAAAGGAATTAAGACTGATGAAGAGCTTCAGCTGCGGGAAGAGATTAATAAGCTATTGAAGGAAGCTAATTCCTATTCAGGGTGAGGGCTGCTTTTTCATTAAGATGCTGTAGTGCTAGTTTAATAGTTCTATAGGGTCGATTAATTTCGGCATTTTTGGTGTGTGAATTTTTGTGAAGAAATATTTAGTTTCAAAATTTTGAGGTTGTATTTTGTTTTGCAAGTGTGATTAGATATTTGATTATTGGCATTTTGAGACTCAAGTTGATTGTTTATGATTTATATCTTAGCTTGATTGCTTTGCGGGATAGCATGGAGAAACCGTTGCAGTCACCCATAAACGTACATGAGATTTTTGTTATGTGAACTTGATGGTGGGTTACCACCAGTGCGTTCTACTACTACAGTTTTATTCATTCACCTTCATAAATCTATCATTTCTATTGCTGCCTGTCCCTGATAGTTGCCCATGTGGTTTAGTATTGCTTACTGCTTCCTTTCAGTTTGGTACAATGAGTTCTATCCAAGTGTGGTCGGCTTCTAACCTTGCTTTTGTATTAGGAGTTCTTTAACAGGCCTTTGATCGCTCTTATCTTTATTTTCTTGTGGTTAACTACCTAGTAAGTGCTTATTTTGTATCATGAGTCTTCTTTGCAAGCAGCCTCAGTTGGTTTAAGTTCATTGTGTTGTTCATTGTGTTTCTAATGCCCTTCTCTTTTGAGTTTTTAGACCTATTGTCCTAAGTATGAAATGATGCATATGATAATTCAAATTTAATGCATGAAAGTTTGGTTTGCTAAAGGATCGTTGAACCAATTTACTTCTATTGAACAAGTGTAGGTGCTTAGAAGAATAGTTTTATCTGACCAACTTTTGCTTATAAAAAGCTTGGCAACAGAAACTCTAGAACGCACGGTTTCTGTTTGAAATTTAATGCACACTAGAACGCATGGTTTCTGTTTGAAATTTAATGCACATTCTATCATTAATATTACTGCCACAGATGGTCACAGTTGGAGGTTCAAGACTCTTATGGTTCTGACAACTAATAAATTTACTAATAAATTTTAATTTCTTTTCCATGTGGTCGGTGAATCCCTCAGTTCTCCAGGGTTATTGCACATGTTCCCTTTTTCGGTCTTTTTGGTTTCTTTGGCGTTTGTGTCCTGTAGAAGTTGTTTTGTATTGGGTGCTCATTCCTTGTACTTATAACAAGGTGGAACTCTTATTTTATGTTTATTTCAGGCCTTCAACATTTGCACAAGCTGCAAAACTCAGGAGGATGGCAGCAGCTAAGGAGAAGGAGCTAACGAAAGGTATGCAATTGGTTGAACTTTAGATGTCTGTCAGCTATGTTCTTATTTAATCCTTTTCCGTTTGAAGTAGAGATACGACAGAGATAGACAAATGACTTATCTTGCTTCTGTGGTCCTGCTTTATAGATCCCCAGGCATCTGTCTTTTAATTGTTTTCTTCCAGTTGGGTAGAAAATAACAAACATATATAAACTGATTTTTGAACTTCTGAAAAATGCAAAGATACAGAGATGGTTTCTTGCCACTTCTTATGGGCAATAAGGAATTACTTTATCAGTTTTCAAAATCAGATGTTTTTAAGGTGGACAATACTCCAGAATTTCTACAACGTTCTCTTCAAAAGAGTCTGCCTCTTAACTTGAGTTCTACTTATTTTTCTTTTTCTTTCCAAAGAAGGTGCCTTTCTTGGTGAAATATCTGATATTTCAGTACACCCTGAAGTCAGAAGCAGGTTTTGAGAGCCTTCTAATTCACTGCAAAACATCACCTGATTATGGGGGACTCGTTTAAACAAATCTTTTTAAGTTTTCTTGGTTAAATACTACCTGGGACTCATGGAACCTTTGACAATGTGGCCTACTAGGCTTTGGCTAGGATTACAGCACAAGTTACAATTCTATCTATGTCTCTGCTATGGAGTAGGTCCAGTGTTTCTTTTTAGTTGGAGGAAAGGAGGGTAGGTGTAAGTGTTACATCGGAAGCTTAGGCTTTTAAAGTCAGCCTTTTGACCAGAAGTCACTTTTTGAGGTTTATTCTGAGGTTTTCACCAACACATTTACTTCTCATTCTTCTGCTGGTTCTCCAAATATATATTATGAACCTGAAATTGTTAGAATGAAGTTTTTGAATGTTTCTGATATGGTATCTTGGGACTAACCAATAAAACACACGGTAGGCCTAGGGAAAATTGTTCAGGTGTCAGTAGGCCAATGATGAGACTAACTTGTTCGTCCTTTCTTTGCCTCTGTTCTCTTGCATAACCAGTTTCCAAGTAATCTCATTGAATTAATCACATCCTGAGTTCTTTGCTACTTTAGTTGTTATTTTTCCTTTACTTAGAATGTAGCCTGCATTGCTTATTTTTTAAGGGAAGCATGGATATGATGTTCCTTGAGTAATGGGAAGCTGATGTGTTGCTTTATGTGGTATGCAGTTCAAGAAATGCATAGCAATGTAATGAAATCGTCATACGACTCACACGCAAAGGTCCTGAAGATGGTAAAGGTAATACTTCATAGATGAAGAATTTGATGTCCAAGAGGTCTTAAATTTTTGGTAACTAGTTAACTGTTACAGGTTTTTACATATGCTGTGTTGATTATTTGGTTTTGGAGGATCCCTGTAGCTGCCATATCTGAGAGACTTGTGCAACCTTTTGGTAAATACTCTTATGCCGATTTTTTTTATAGCATTTGCAATGTACACCCAAATGGCATTTGAAATGTGCTGATCACCTCTTTTGTTCAAAAAGAATTAATTTGCTCCTACATGTTTGAATACTTAGACAATAATATCCATTTATTGGTTGATGAATTAAGTGCAACGTTGATTTGGTGAAATACTTCTTTTCCTTTCAGGTAAAATTTTGTCGTGGAGGGCTGGAGGTTCTGTAAACGACAATGTCATGGTAAATAGAGCAATTTTCATATTGTGGCCTTAAAATACAGTACAATATCTGGAAAGTAGAATTGCATTAGTGTCTGATGCATGCTTTAAGTTCACAGTTTACTGTCTTGAGTTGAACCCTTTCAAGGCTGTGGGGAACACTTTTTCTAAGGCATTAGGAGGGCATGCAAAGAGTGGATAGTTGTATATGCGTAAAACTCGTGACCATGGGAGCAATAAATTTCTCCATCTATGGCCGTTAGACTAACAGTATATTGTTCGAAGCATGGTCTATTAGAATCATAAATTTTATCTGGCTGCGTGTTGATCAAGATGCTTGCTGCCTCGCCATAGGGTTACCAGTCTGTCACATATACTTCCAACTTTTTCCTGTGCCTTTTGAGTTATACTCGAGCCTGTATTATAAGTCATCAACTCAATCCTTAATTACACCTGCAGCTCGATTTAGTCTTTTCATTCTTTGTCACACTTCTGTTCGATGTCATTTCTTTGCATCTTTAACTTCCGGTCTTTCCTCCTGGGTTGGGCAGGCAGGTTACAGAGGGTTGTGGAAATGAAAATTATTGTTTAGTCCATGAATGCAGTTAGGTTTTTACCTTTATGAGGTTTCTGATTACTTGTCTATTACAACTTCAGGTTGGGATTATACCTTGGCTAATAGTTTCTTCCAGGGTTAGCAAGATTATCAGCCGAAAAGTATTCAAGTAGATTTGCTAAGCAGGCGGCCGGGCGAGGTCTGAGGTTCTAAAGCAGAGCAGGAAATTGGCTATAGATACAAAGCTTATTTTGAGAAATTTGAGTTTTTTGTTTATTTCTTTTTTCACCGTTGTGCGTATCCACAATTCAGTGTATTGGTAAATTGCTTCGGACGAAGTTCTTCTAAATCTTGTTTGGTATTGTAGATGTCAAATTGAAGCAAGTTCGGAAACCTCTAGTTTAATTATTTACGGGAGACGGTATATATACTCCATAACCTTCTCCCCACACTTTGATTTTTTTTTTTTTTTTAAAGATTCTCCCCACGCTGATCATAAATAGTACTTAAGTTGATGTAGTTTAATTGTCAACCAAGCAAAATCTGCTTTGACCTGTTCAATATATATATATATATATATATTGATAATTACCCCTCTCTTGCATTTATATACTTTTTTATATTTAATCTTACCTACCATCTTTATATTTATTTTCTTTCTCTAATTAAACTCTCTAATTAATCTTATATTTTACAAAAACAAGAAACTCGGAAACATCTCACCTGAAGGAAGTGTTTATTCTTAGTAAAGAACAAATGTGCGTAAATAATGTTGGTATAAAACTAAAGCATGCAGCGTTTATTCTTGAATTTTGCGAGAAAGTTTCACCCAATGTCATGTTGGTCACAATTAGTTGAATACATATTTATTTATTTAATTAATAAAGTTCCTGAATGCATAAGATAAGATACTACTCTTGGAAGCCATAAGCAGAAGCCCCCAAAAAAAAAAAAAAAAATCCTAATTTAAAAGTCAAAGGAAAAGTTAGATTATGACTAATAACCTGAAACAAATAATCTAAACTCTGAAGCAACAAAAATTTTTAATGTGATACATGCAAATCAGATGGTAGTATTACACCAAAAATACCAGGGATTGATCTGATCATCCATAATTCCTGGTTCCATTGCTTGTTCGTCGTCACGCGCAACCAGTGCAGCAGGCAGGCATGTTATCATTCATTGGGTCATTGATGTCACTCAAGAATTCGTCCGCTGATGATCCCTCGATGGAACTATCAATTTCTTCTGGTTCGTGCTGGGAATGCGAAATAAGCTGACGACCGGCAACTTCTGAGTTAGCCTCCTTCCCATCTTTTCCATCACAAGAATCCTGATACAGGGCAGCAGGCAGGCATATGATATCATCGTTCATAGGAACATTTATGTCACTCAAGAATCCGTTCTCTGATGGTCCTAATAATCCCTCAATCCAACTTTCAGTGTCTTCCCATTCATGCTGCGGATGCAAAGTGATCTGATGCTGATCAGCAGCTTCTGAGGTAGCCTCCTGCCCGCATTCAATTTCAACAGCCCTCTTCTTATCACAGCCATCTTTCCTATCAAGAGAATCCTTGTACAACTTAGCAATTTTCATCAGATCATCTTTGTTTTCTGGCCAAGTTTCAACCTTCCCGTTTGCATCAATGACAATAGCACAAACCTTGATATCACAAAGAACAGAGAGTTCCATACTTTTCTTCAGAACACAGTCTTTTCTTTTCCTGAAGCTCTGCTTTTTGGCTCTCATGGTAGGATGAATGCGCTTGTTTTTCTTGTCTTCCTTCCCCCGATTCTCCTCTCCTGAATTGGCAGCCATTGCCACCATCCTTGAAAGTTGAAAGCCTTCTTTCTAGTTCTTACTTGTCAACGATATTTCTTCTTACACGCAAGAAAGGAGAGGCTGCAGAGCAAAACTACAACTGAAAAAAGACGGAGCAATATTTGTTGATTAGTGTACTATCTATATGTAGTAATAGTAGGGTGAAAGGCAAACTGCTGGGCCAAGTTTGAGAGGTCAGAAAGATTTCTCAGTCTCAGTTTAATGGGTAACTTTCCTAAATTTAATAATACTATATTGTGTTTCCAAGAATTAACACGTTTGATGAACTACGGTATTTATTTTCCTTATTTGACAGTTCAAAACGGTGTCGTGAGACCGAAGAAAGACCTTTTGTCTCCAGTCTTTAGTTACTTCCTAAATTACCCTTATGTGTTAAATTATGTGTAATAGCTATAAGGGTATTTATGTAAATGACTAAAGAATCAGCGGGAACAGGTATTTATGACAGTATCACATTCGCCAGCTGGGCATATTTCTAAATTACGATCAGTGTCATCGCGCGTGATTGTTCTCTCTAGGGTTTTTTTTTCTCTCTCCGGAGGAGGACTTCGCAAGAAGATTCTGTAGCCATGTACGGATCAAGGGGGTAAGCTTCTAAGCCAGATTTTTGGTTCATTCTGGATATTTTATGTGTTATGTCAGTGATTGTGGATTAAAATCGTTATGTAGTGGGCTGCTTTGCTTCTTTCTTTTTTTGGTTTACGAAGGGATTAATAATTGATGTATGTCATGGAATCTGATTTCCGGGTTTTCTGTATATTCTGCTTGATTTAGGTTTAATTCTTTAATTGTTTGCTGCTTGATTTAGGTTTAGTTCGACTTTTCCTTAGGATTGACTGCTAGGGAATAAAAGTTATGTTGTAACGGAAACGGAAAAACCTATTCAGAATCTTGCTACAAACATTAAAAAATGTCAAATTTTATTGTTTTATATATCATGTTTGCCCTGTTTTTGTGGTATGGTACAAATTTTTTTTGGGGGGGGGGTTCTTCTTTGTTGGTTTTTCTCTTTGATTTTTATCTGATTGTTGGTTTTTCCCCTCTGATTTTTATCAGCTTGTCCTGGGTTTGGTTTTGATTCCATGTTTTTAAATCAAAAGGTATCGAAAGCTTTTGAATGGAATCAATAAAACAAATGACCTGCTGTTTGTTTTCCCTATTTTCCCAGGCCCATTAGCTAGTTTAGAATTAGGAAAAATATATATGTAATAATATATGTTACATTCTTTGGGAATTTAGGGTGGTTGTCAATTTTTTAACAAACTTTGGGATTTTTTTGGAGATCATTAATCAATTTCCTATGCATGAAGCTTCTTAAGCTGTTCTTTTTTCTTGTTTGGTCCTGACTTGTGAATAACTGATTGCTTTCTTTAGTTAATTTTTATATGAAATTTTAGAAAAAAAAGTGTTTCAGGTTTGCAAGTATAAAATAAATTTTGGTTTTAGTTACTAAATTACCTGCACGAGCTCCCTGCACAATGATTCACATTTAGCCTCATCTGTTACGTTGTCAGCTAATTGTCATTTGCCCTGGTAATGTGGCATATCAATAGATGTTTCGGGGATCTTATTTTGCATAAAGAAGCAATTCTAATCATGGTTAATATAGGTTCGCGTTCTCATTTCAAATATTCCCTGTTCTGGTTGTATTTGTGTTATTATTTTTATAGGTAAGTGTATATGAGTATGTGTTTTTTTGTTCAAAGGTGGGTTGCTTTAAGTATGAATAAATTGTTTGTAGGCAAAATAGGAGTATGACTTCTAGGTTTTAGGAACATCATGGGTTGGGTTTGGTTTTATTAACAAGGTTGAGTGGGGGTTTCTCCTTTTTGTTGGGTATGAATAATTGAAGGGCAATGTTGGGGAGCGGGGGGGTTTCGGACGGGTACGAGATCGGCTCAAAGAGACCAAGAATGATGGAATCGAATCCCTACTTCGCAGTTGGCAGCGGTTCAAGCGGTTATGGCTTTGGCGGTGGATATCAGTCCTCTGTGTTTCCTGTGGTTCGTCTGAGGGGTCTTCCATTCGACTGCACAGATATTGACATTTTCAAGTTCTTTGCTGGGCTGGACATTGTGGATGTTTTCCTGGTAAGCAAAGGTGGACGGTTTTCTGGGGAGGCTTTTGTTGTCTTTGCTTCTCCTGTGCAGGCTGAATTTGCTCTTCAGAGAGATAGGCAGAACATGGGAAGGAGATATGTGGAAGTTTTCAGGTGCAAAAAGCAGGATTATTATCATGCTATAGCTGCTGAGATGCATTATGATGGTGGTTATGATGACTATCATGGAACGCCGCCTCCTCGTCCAAAGAGATCTCTTGACAAGGATAAGTTGGAGTATACTGAGGTGCTGAAGTTGCGTGGCCTCCCTTACTCTGTGAAGAAGTCAGATATTGTGAAGTTTTTTGGAGACTTTAATCTGACAGATGACAAAGTGCATATTGGGTATCGTCATGATGGAAAAGCTACTGGAGAAGCATATGTTGAGTTTAGTTCTGCTGAGGAGGCCAAGAAAGCCATGTGTAGGGACAACAAATTGATTGGTACACGGTACATAGAGCTGTTCCCTTCAACGCCAGATGAAGCTAGACGAGCAGAGTCAAGATCAAGACAGTGAAGATAAATGATGTTTAGAAATAGCTGATATGTTAGTTTTGTCATCTCTTCCAATGGGTCATTTGGGTTTCTTTACCATGACAACTGTATCTTGTCTTGGGTTTTTTGATGTACTCTGACAATTATTGGGTCTGGTTTGTGATATGAAAAGCCAGAACAGTTAAACACCTTTGATATGAAAAGCAAGAACAGTATTTCTGTGTTGATTACAGGTTGAATATCTATAGGTTTTACATTTCATTTTTGGACTAAATACTTGGAACTGTCTTGTGAGTTTTAAATCGCTTGCTTAAACAAGTAATGTGGTCCTTAAAGGCCTGTTTGATGACTTGGTTTCTTTTGTTATTTTTTCTTTTAGAAAAAGGAAGGAATTCATGGGAAGAAAAATCAATCAGCGGTGATGCATGTGTCCTTTCTTTTGTTTTTTTTGAAGAGCAGTCCCTTCTTTCTGGTTCTTAATGCCTGTGGTAGTGCATGTGTTGCACAAAAGAGAAAAAGTATGATTATTATTTTGTTTTCCAGTTACAATTAACGGACTCACCCCCATTAATGACAAGCTTGATAATTATAAAGACTTTTTAAGTGTCTGATTCACGTTCCTACAATTTTTTTTGGGGCTCAAAGGTAGCAATATTGCTTGTTTTTTTTATTACATTCTTGGTGTACTCCGTCGCCACTGATGTAAAAATCGCTTCAAGTAAACAATATTAATGGAAGGAAAAAAGAAACATGTGGATCTCTGTAGCTGTAACACTCCAACTCCAAGTAGGCAAACAATCTATGTGGTCAAAGTGGAAGAATTGGGGCCCGATTAGTAAAGCATTGAGTGATGCGCCTCCAGATGCCTATGAAGCTCTGTCGGATGCGCCTCCATCCTCCGTGAAATGTTCCAAGTTCCTGATGAAATTTTGGATAAACCCAATACAGCATTTCAGCTGCCAGCCTTATGAAGAAAAATGCAAATATAAGAGGCCTAACCGATTGAGGGAACAGGAATGATGCCATGGAAGCTAAACAAGAGCAACCAGTGAGCAACAGGCTGAAGCGAACAACATTTATGAAACGCTTGGAATAGCGAGGAGGATGGGATGAAAGCCTGATTTCAGTGCTGTATGCTAAGCCATATAGGAGCAAACTAGTAATGGCAAGCGCGGAAATTATGGGGTGCGATTCAAACGGGTTCATTGAGCCGTCCTGGTGATATTTTAGCTGCAGAAGTGCAAGGATGGCCGTCATAGTGGATACGAAGATGTCATTAGGGAAAATGGCTGCGGGGAGCTCAAATTTAGAGAGAAAGTCGGAAATGTTGCGCCAGGCAGCCATAAAGTTTTCGGAGAAGCTTGTGAACAGTTGCCGGTAGTAAGTTCCGGTGTTTTGATCGGCCATTGGGTTACCAAGACTTGAAACAAACGAACCCATTTTGTGAATTTGATGAAAAAGACAGAGCAATCTTGGAAAGGGAAGGCAAAAGAGAAGGCACCTAGTTTAGTTTAGCACCACCACCTGTGAAATGTGAATGAATATATACTACTTTATTTTTGCGGGGGGGGGGGGGGGGGGGGGGGGGGGGGGCTTTGATTTTGATTTTTTTTTTTTGAAGGAAAAAAAAAAGATGGCTTTAACGCGTATGTCACAATACATGAAACCACCTGGTTTCAATCTTTCATCGTTGAACTGTTTAAACTATGTGACCTGACCTGATGCGGTGTAATACTAATCAGAGAGTTTGTGAAATCATTCGAGTAGCGGGAGCTTACCGTCTCCTTTGGTCAGAAGATCGCTTTGACACACTCCTGAGTGTAAGCATCGACATTTGAATTTTGATATTTGGCAGTCGGGCGGCCCTTATTACGCACATGTTATGTAGCAAGCCCACAAGGTCCGGAAGGTCCAGCGAGCTTGTTTTGTTCTTTCCTTCGAGGAGCAACAGATGGATAGTTAAACATGTAACTTCGGTTGTTTACTTGATTGACTTCGGCCACATTGTACTTTTCGGTCAAATCTTCCACCCAACCGCCGAGCTTCTGATACAGACGTCAATTTATTGTGAGCTGGTAGAGGCCTCGGATGGGCGGGCTCATACTTTTTTATTATTATAATATACTTTTCCATCCCTCCTCCTCGCACCTTTCTCACACCCTGCAATTTCCTGTCCTGGTTATAGGATTTGAATACTAAACCCCTGACACGAAAAAATAACCTAGCGTCGATTTCAGGAATTTCTCATAATCTTCCTTGGAATTGTGAAAGAACCACAGTTTTATCTATAAAGTGTACTTAAAAGTCGAGTTTAGGTTTAGCAATGACAGAAAGAATATGAGGTTTCTTCTGTCGATGTGTAGTAAAAAAAAAAACTTATTTGTTTTTTAAAAAGTATAGAATCAGAATTAAATGGTAGCTTTATCCGTCAGGAGCGAATAGAAAAGATGTGAAAGCGTAAGCTTTCGGGTCGGTTCAGCGAAAGAGACGTCGTTTGTCGGCCTACGGAAATATTTGATTGGGATGGGAGTGAGGGAACTGGGAAGTCTTCCTCATCGCAATCTTTCTACCAAAGAGTTTGCAAAAAGGTTCAGCCAGTCCATTAAGACGGGTTTGCCAGTACTCAATAAATTTTAAACAGAACAAGTCCAAGTTCACCTTTTGCTTCCTCAAGTCTATATCCGATACCTAAAAGTCTATGCGAGAGAAGCACAGTCAACTTAACGCAAATGGCTTCCTCCACTCAATTCGTCGCATAGGCAGTGTAGACGTTGGCTTAAAAGAAAACAATCTAAACGTAAAAAAAATATATAGATAAAGTGGGAAAATTTGTAATTAAGCGGTATTGGATTCAAGATTCAAGACCTCTCACTTATATATAAAAAAAAAAAGGTTAATATTCTCGTCAAGAACTACGTTTCTAGTAGTATGATGATAAGCACAAAGCAATTAAATTAGCATAATTGTAATTAGAATGAAAGTTGTGCCATCTCCTTAGATAAAATAAGGTTAAAGGGAAAGGTTGCATGAATATTTTTTCCCTTGGTGGTAAAAATCAGAATTCATGAGATAGAGCATGCATACTTCTTCCAATTTCTCTATTAGAGTGCTTGTTTTACGTTGATTATTTTACTTGATTTTGATATTGGAAGGCTTGTTCTTAATCAATTATTTCACCAAAATATACATTTTGATATTGGATAATTAGTTTTTTTTTTCCGCTGATGTTCTTTTTATTTTAGATTTTTTTGTACACAGATTTTAGATTTTTTTAAAAGTCAAAAAATCTAAAATTCATAATTTACTAAAAAGGTTTTGACTAATTCTAATTAGTTTTTGTAAAATCTTAAGCAAACAAAACATGCCCTAAGATTCGTAATCCAATAATATCACATGTAGTCGTGTGGAACCAGTCCTACCTTATATACACTTTCCCTCCAAAATCCAACATCTTCCTTAAGTCCCAAGTTAACGGTCTCCTCCCCCTTCCCGGCAATTTTCAACAGATTTCCCAAAAATTTCTTCCTCCGTCCAACCTACCAACTTCGACTTAATTGTGATCGGTTCCGGCCTCGAAGAAACCATACTCGCCGGCAAAACCGTCCTCATCGTCGACCATAACCCTTTCTTCGGTGGCCACTTCGCCTCTCTCCCTCTGCAAGACTTCACTGATTTTCTCCACACCCACTCAAATCATGCCCGCAACCCGAACTCAAACCCGGATCCTCCTCCGGCGAATTCAACGTCCTTCCTCTGAACACTCGCCCCATGTACTCCTTCTGTCGAAATTAGCGTATATTCCCCAGAAATTATTGACAATTATGGACTATTCAGCGTTGATTTAGCGGGGCCTAGGGTTTTATTCTGTGCTGATCCTATGATGGAATTGATTTTGAAAACTGATAGGATTTTAAATGTGGATATAGACGAGTTCATTAGGTTCAATTGCCTGGAATGGATGCGAGCTTCATATGTAGGACTGATGAAGATGGCGGTAAAAATTTGAGGAATGTTGTGCCTTATTCGCGGAGCGCCATATTTATAGATAAGAGCTTGACTTTTGCAGAGAAGAATCAGCTGATGAGGTTCTACAAGCTGGTTCAGGGGCATTTTGGACATGGGAATGACGAAGAAGATAGGAAAATTCCAGAGGAGGACTTAGAGAGTCCGTTTTCGGAGCTAAAATCATACAAACTGATACCCATTTAGCCCTTGCTCTTTTCTTTGTAGATTATGTTCAAGAATAACAAAATAATTAGGTTTCTCAAAGCTAAAACTTCTACTCTGTAGCTCATGTTTTGCTCAGTTAGTTCAGAATTTCATATCTTTATAATCACTGTTGTTGAGTTATTTTTTTGATTTTACCTGCATTCAGCATTTTTTACTTCAGTTTCTTTCACCTGTTTAGGATTATTCTGTATGCAATTGCCATGGCAGATTATGACCAAGACAATGTGGAAGACTGTAAATACATTCTTAAAACAAAAGATGGAATAGATCGCTTAATGCTTTGTCATTCATCAGTTGCCAGGATATTTTTTACCTCGTTTCTTGCATGTTTTTACTGTTGTACATACATGATGCATGTCCATATTAGAACAGATCCATTCCCCTGTTTAATATACATTTGATAAATTGATTCCTCAGTAAAATGCAGTTCTTTTCATATCCAATTGAGATACACGCAAGCAGAATTTGTTTGAGATTAATTTGTCTATCAATTTGGCACTGTTATCTGTTGGTAATTGGCTTCTGTCTTGAAGCAAAATTGTCATTTATTGTTCTTGTCTTGTCAATAGAAACGAAAGCCCTATGTTTTAGTACTTTTATTTTATATTTTCCTTTTCCAATTTTGAAAGTTGATACTTAAGGTATGTCATAGTACTATCAACGTTTGTAAAGGTTTCCTAATGCACCTGGTGGCATGATATATCCACCTTGCTGGCAAGGCGTAATTCCACTTCTAGCATTTTTCTGTCGTGCTCATGCTGCTGACAAGGATTGTCTTGGTGTAAGTGCTAAAACTTACGCTAAGTATTTCATCTAGACAACTCTAGTTGATGATTTGTGCTACATTTTTATTTGTGGTGGATTTTTTCGGTTACCAGTTAGCTTAAGTTTTTTGGTTTGGGCTATGGTCTACCCCATGTACAAGGGAAAAGGGAAGATAACTAGGCAAAGACAAACATCACTGTCGTAGAAGAAATATCATCTACTCCCATTATTTCTTGTTTGTTCTGTTTTCTTAATCCAATTTGCTGAGGGGCAGAATTTCTATGAGTCATCTAGAGGATTGCTTGTTATTTTGTTGAACCCTTATGCTTATCTTATGTTTGCAATTGTTCAAACAGGGTCAAGGGATGTCTGTGGTTGGTCTACTTACAGACAAGGTTTGACCAAGTTTCTTGTTTTTGTTGTATTTTATTTTTCTCTTCTGGATTTTGCAGTAAACATATCTGGTTATAAGAACTACAGGAGCTTATATCTGTCATTTTGCATATATTTTAGGTTGTTGGGGATTATAAGGGTGTTAAGTTGGTTTGTGGTCAAGAATTATTCAGCCACCAGCTCATCCTTGCTCCTTCGTTTAATCTTCCCTCAGGATTAGCTCCTATAATCCTGATTCTAGGCCGCAGGATGCCAAAGACAAGGTACTTGGGGGAGTATGCATCACAGCAAGTTCCTTAAAACCAGATATAGCAAATTGTTTGCTGCTATATCCCCCTCAAGGTCTGCCCTGCATTCAATCTTTTTTTTTTTTTTTTTTTCCTTTAACGTGTCTTTGGTTTTGTATGGTAGTTATGACCAAACTTTCTGTGTCTAGCTTTGTTCCCGGAGCGGCTGACATCAATCCGAGTCCTCCATTTGAGCAGTTATACGAATGTTTGTCCTTCTGGCATGTAAGCTACTCGTGCATTAGTTTGTTGATTTTATGAAGGGGGAAAATGAAAAGCCCAATCACAGTGCAATTAAGATTTTCTACAACTCATCTTCTAAGACACATTGAATAGGTGCCAAAATATGGTTTAGGCTGTCGGGCAAAGATTCCTAATGACAAATTTTGTCTCATCAGTCTTCAGCCTTTTGAATCTTGAAAGTTGGTTTAACTAGGTTTCTGCTCTGTGGAGTCAAATTTGATCTCGTTTTGTTGCTCCCATGCTACAGGTTTGTCGTTTATGTATCAACAATTTGTGAAGATGCAGCTCAAGGGAAAGAATTACTAACTACAGCCATAAATGATTTGTTTTCTGTTCCTGTTTCTGGAAACTCTGAGGAAGATTCTGAGGATCATCAGAGTGCAATACAGTAGTGAAAGTAAAACCCACTTTGCTTTGGAGTTCTGTGTATATACAAGAGCAAACTGTGGCTTGTGTCTTACTGCTTTCCTTCTTTTACCTTTTAAATCATCGCATCTTTACTTTGGCAACTAATTACTCTATTCATTTGTTTCTCACATTTTTCCCCTTTGTTTCCATGTCTTTTTTTTTTTTTCCTGGTCTGATATATGCACTGAATTCTCCAGCTGATCGCCCTTATTTCTGTTTGGTTTTTAGGGTGTATTTGATGGTGTTATTTCAGCCTTTATGCCTGACGGGAATTTGCAACACGACAATCTTGTAGATGCATCAGAAAAGGTAGGTGATATTTTAGTTAGTTTAACGAAAATTGTCTTGGTATTATTCGCCAATCTCGACACCTTTTCTGCTGCATGTTAAGACTCTCACTGAGATGGGGACTTCTGTACTTTTCATGTCAGCTATTTCAGAGCATGTATCCTGATGAAGAATTCTTTCAAAGGAAACCTCATCGAATGAGGTCATAGAAGATGGTGCATCCGAGCGAAAGTGTTGGGATTTTTGCTCGAGCGAGGATTCGGAGAAAACATCAAACATAAAACATAAAACACTGGGGATCTAACCAATTCTATAATACATCAAAAGCTAAATGTTGGGTAAGTTGAGGAAATCAGCTGAATTTTTTCGCTTTTGCTGCAGCGCGGTTGAACATTAGTTTCTCTGAACAGCGTGCTTCGAACCGGTACAACATAACTGCTTCACTACAAATGAACAAATGAAAGCAGCAACAAAGCTCGAATTGAATCAAGTTCCAGTTATTCACTTTTGACAAGTGTTTCATAGGGTCCCTTACTCCTAACTGGAATGCTTATTTTTAAGAATCGCCATAGAAAAATCTCCACTAAAAGGAAACTAGTTACTAGATGCAAAAGATTGCCGATGGTATGAGAGTGAAATACTCCGTGGCCAAAGTGTGGATACACTATTCTCCTCGGAAAATTTTCTTAGATGTAAAAGAATGAAGTATATTTTTGGGATGAAATGATTAGGAGCAAAAAGAAGATAAAAGCAAAGAAGATAATTTTGTGTGAACGAAAAAAATAAAAAGAAACTCAATGATATAATTATATTGGAGAAGGAACAAAACAAAATAGTATCCAGATTTATGTTTTTATGGAAGGATGGATAAAGGAAATATATGATATGCGGTATGCCGTATCCAAGAAAAGAAAAATTGATTCGCAAGTTAAAAAAAAAGAGAGAGAAAAAGAAATGCGAGGGAATAAAGTCATAAAGTCTGGTGCTTCGCTAGTTTGGTGATAAAAATTTTTCCCTCCTTTGTCATGGACGAAGCGATGTCGTATCCTCAGATAGAACCCGCCAACTTCGATCTAATCGTCATCGGCACAGGCCTCCCGGAATCCATCCTCGCCGCCGCTGCGTCCAGCTCCGGCAAAACCGTCCTCCACCTCGACCCCAACCCTTACTACGGCAGCCACTTCGCCTCTCTACATCTCCACGACTTCACCGAATTCCTCCAGACCCACTCCCTACCCTCCGCTCCCGAAACCCAACCCAGCTCCTCCGGCGAATTCAACGTTCTTCCCCTCACCACTAGCCCTGTCTACTCCTCCATCGAAACCAGCGTGTTTTCCCCCGAAATTCTCCAGAAGTCAAACCAATTCAACCTCGATTTAGCAGGGCCTAGGGTCTTGTTCTGTGCCGATAAGATGATCGACTTGTTTTTGAAAACGGAGATTAATCACTCCATGGAGTTCAAGAGTGTAGATGCTAGCTTTATTTGTGAGGGTGAGGAGGGGAATTTGCGGAATGTACCAGATTCGCGAAGTGCCATATTCAAGGATAAGAGCTTGAGCTTTACAGAGAAGAATCAGTTGATGAGGTTCTTCAAGCTTGTTCAGGATCATTTTGGTGATGGGAGTGGCGAGGAAAGCAAGAAAATTTCTGAGGAAGATTTAAAGAGTCCATTTGTGGAGTTTTTGAGCCGGAAGATTGGGTTGTCGCAGAAGCTAAAATCGTACTGATCCGATTCGCCTTTTGCTCTTGCACTTGCTCTTTCTCTCTGTTATTGAGAGCGCTTTGTTTATTTACACTTTCATTATGCTTTCATATGCTTACGAAATGTTAGGCTAGTTACGAATCCAACTTGAATTTTAATTTGCATTTCTTATATCCTGGAATTTTATCCTTTTCTTTTTGTTGCTGTTTTGGTTCTAATTGATCCGGAAAGGATTTAACTTTGAGTGTGTTATATTGGTGTTTCATAAGCTTCATTTGGAAATGATTGGACATATGCTTGGATCCATTTGTTTACAAGCTGTTATTACGTGATCTGATTATGCTTGATCCTCCTGTGGTAACTATTGATGCCTTTTTGCATTTTGTAATACTCAAAAGTTCTTAAATTATATCTTTGTTCCTTTTTTCTGCCAGGCCTTTTCCTTCCCCTTTTTATTTTCCCACTTCACTTAAAGTTTAGTTGCATTTCTAGCATATGTTTTACACAACCTTTCTGCTTGTCTAGGATTATTTTGTATGCAATTTCGATGGCACATTATGAACAAGACAACTTGGAAGTCTGCAAGGACGTCCTCAAGACGAAAGACGGAATCGATCTTTTAATACTCTATCATAAATCTGGAGGCAGGTTATTTCGTGTACCCTGTTTGCTTGACATTTCTTATATATGGTGATAGGAACAGATTCTTCCGTGTTGAAATATTGGAGGTGGAGAGATTACAGGACATTGACTTCAATAAGCATCCTCTACTTTACCAAGATTAATCGTATGAATTTACCACAATGCTAGGTGCAATGATTGGCTTCTATCTTGAAGCAAAGTTGTCTCAACTTTTTATTGCAACTAGTTTTCTTTTCTTGTCAACCAAGAATAGAGATATTATGTGCTGATTCTGTGCGCTCCTTAAGGTTCACATTAATGGGTGCTTTGTGCTCGTATTATGCTTTTAGGTTTCCTAATGCACCTGGTGCCATGATATATCCACTCTACGGGCAAGGAGAACTTCTACAAGCATTTTGCCGTCGTGCTGCCGTTAAAGGTTCTATCTATGTAAGTACTGCCTGATAGATTAAACATATTTTTTGAGCAACTCTGGTTTGCTTATGTTGTGCTAGATTTCTTCTTATTTGGTTTTCATCACCAAAAGTGGAAGGGAAAAGAATAGATAAGTTTAGGAAGAGAAAATGTAATGAGAGGAGAAAGATTTCCCTAAGTGTATCTACTATTCTTATCCTACTTCATTCTGTACTTTTTATTTTTATTTAAATCTATTCTGTTTCAGGGCTTAATTGCTGTGAATTTTATAGGGTTCTTATTATTTTGTTGAAATCCCACGCTCACCTCAAGTTTCAAAATTTTCATGCAGGTCCTGCGAATGCCTGTGGTTGGTCTACTAGCAGATAAGGTCTAATTGAATTTTATGTTATTTTTGGGTAATTGATATTTTTCCCCTGTTGGAATATATGGTAGTCTAAAAAATGATGAGAAAGGTATGAGTTTGTGTTCATCATTTTGCAGGAAGTTGGGAATTATAAGGGTGTTAAGTTGCTTTCTGGTCAAGAATTATTCAGCCATAAGCTGATCCTTGCTCCCTCATTCATTCTTCCATCAGGTTTCGCTCCTTCTTACTTGTATCCTGAGCCAGATGGTGGCCATGATTTTGGCCTGCTAGATGAAAAAGTAAAGGTGGTTAGGGGAATATGCATCACAAAAAGTTCCCTAAAACTGGATGTTGCAAATTGTCTGGTGTTCTTTCCCCCTCGATGTGAGTTCTGCATTTATCTTGTCATTTCTTGTTTTTTATTTTAGTTAACTAGCTTACATTTAACTTTCTGTCTCCAGCTTTGTTTGCAGAGCAGATGACATCCGTCCGAGTTTTCCAATTGAGTAGCAATGTTGCTGCTTGTCCCTCTGGCATGTAAGTTACCGAATAAATTTGTCTCACTTAGCCCTTGCATGGTTACCTTGCCCTCTAATGAGTCTTTCAGAGATTTTGAGTGCATTACTGATTGATGCTCTTCCTTCCCTGGTTCAGGTTTGTCGTTTACCTATCGACTCTATGCAAAGATGTTGGACAAGGGAAGAAGATGGTAAATGAAGCAATGAATGCTTTGTTTTCAATTCCTATTTCTGGGAAACCCGAGGAAAACTCTACTGATTCTCATGGTGAAAATACAGTGTTAAGATTGAAACCCAGTTTACTGTGGAGTACAGTTTATATACAGGAGCTCACAATGGTTGGTATTTTGTTCCTATGCTACTCGTTGAGATTCTCATTGTGTTAATGGTTATGCTTGGAAGTATTTGTCATTTGTTTTTCCAGTTCTTCTCTGCTGGTTTCCATATCCCTATATTATTTTGATTGAGAATGTGCATTAAGTTCTTGAGCAAATGGCCCTTATTTGTTTGTAATTTGTAGGGTGCATTTGGTTGTGTGAGTTCAACCTTTATGCCTGATGGGAATCTACAATACAACAACCTTCTAGATGCTACGACTAAGGTATAAGATGCTCTATTTAGATTTAGGAAAACTGCCATTTTAATATTTCTCTCTTGACACTTAAAGATGAATTCTTTGTTTTGCTCATGAACATGTTTACTGAAGTAGGACACTTGTGTTGTTAATGGCAGCTTTTTCACAAGATGTATCCCAACGAAGAATTTTTTCCAGAGGCGACCTCATCCATTGAGGTTGCAGAAGATGGCGCGTTTGAGCAATTAGACTCCTAGGTGTTTTGACCTTTTTCTAGCGAGAATGAGGATCCTGAGAAAACAAAAACCAAGGATCTTCCCTCCCTAGTTTACCACGGGGTAATTTTTGATGCTTGTCTCCGTAGGATAAGCACCATAATGTTGTAATTTTTGCTCCGTTTTGTTCTTTTACTTATCAAAATTTTGTCCTTTCCCGCTTTGTTGGAGCTGGGAGATGATAAAAGTCCGCCTGATGTAGATCTTGTGTGACATCGTATTTGAATCACCTGAGTTGTGGAGTTATATATATACTTGTACTATTGGACAGTTTCATCTTTAATGCCAATGATTTTGTTTTCCTTTTTCTTGCAGTTTGTCACCTGGCTTCATTCTTAGCGCAGGTGAGTCCCAACCTGCCCATATTTAGTCTCTTGTATAATGAAGCAACTGGCTCGATCAAATTTTAACGCATTTCTAGTTTGGCAGAACAAAAAAGATACGTACGATAATAATTGAGATGCTATGTCTGCCTAAACGGTTCGCTACGCACTGCGCTCAATCTGGCCTAGTACTCGAGTGTATCAACACTTGTGTTTGGATTTGACATTATTTGAAATAATTATTGTAGTACTTTCTATGATATGATGTATATGAGATAAAAAGGTGCGTTGAAAATTGTGTTTGTGATGTACCAAATAATAGCTATCCAAACTGTCGCGCGAAAATGGTCAACTGCACATGTTCAAATTTAGCCTGAGATTGGGCTCTGCAGTAGCTGATTGAGAAATTTGTTGTAAGAGGAGGTGAATTGATTTAATTAGACATTTTCTGAGGAAATTTATCGGCATTGACCCAAAATAAAAGAGTCAGCTGGTTGACCAAATAAAAAGTAAAAATGATATTGAGAGGCGCAGAGGATTGCCTGTCGGACTGTCAAATTTAATCCAACACTAACAGTGGAAGGTCCAGCCCCGTGATGTTGCCAGCAGGTGAGGAACTGGCTTGTGAGAAAGCCCGCTTAGCCATTTTGATTCCAGGCTCTTGATTATTGGGCCAGGACTTAATGATCTTCCATTTGTTGGGATTGGCCCTTCGAGCCTCGAAAATGTAATCGGAGAAGTGAAGCTGCTAAAAAGTTGTGATTTTGAAGCTGGTGCATTGGTGCAAGGGGTCATTTTTCCATCTTTACGATCTTTTCAAGGCAATAATGGGATTGGGACTCCTCTATGCACATTTGGAAGTTGAGCTTTTCTTTTTCATTCACATTCTACAAGAACCATTTACTAAAAATATGGATTCATTGAGTGTTACTATCTATCCATATTTTGCCCAATTTGGCAAAATGTTGAAAGTCATTTGATCATTAGAAAAGCATCGATTTTGCACATTTGTTTCCTCTCCACAAATTGGTTTTAGATGATACATGAAGAATTTGCCTTAATTTAGATATCTTTTCAGAGAGAGCATCGTACCTATCCACATCTCAAAAGGGAAGCAAAAGCAAACAACGCCAGTTTTTATTATTATTTTTTAAAAAAGAAAAAGAAAAATGTGAACATCTTCAGAGATGTTCATTTCCTACTCTAAACATGAAGAAGAGGATTAATTCGACCGAGGAACAGAATGAAGAAATATTTAACACTTGGTCTTGGATAAAACCTTCCTTCAAACCGGGAAAAGTTCAATTCAAAAAGGGGTGAAGCGGGGAAAGCACGCCTTTGTTGGCAAATCTAACAAGACTCTCGATACTTGGAGGCCAGAGCCTGCGCCTTCAGAATTTACATTTGGGAATAATGCAGCTTTCAAGAGACGGTTTCAAGGCATGAGAATCTGGGAACTAGTGCAAGAACACGCCTTTAAAGGTCGTCGTTGTTAGAGAAAGCAGTAATCTCATAAAGCCACAAGCTTTTAAAGGCATTATTGAACTACTACAACTTGTGGGAAAGGAAATTCGATATCAGTTCCCAACTTTCCTGGGAAAATTACTAGCGTAGACAGGTATTACATGTTGAATCTCTCAAGAATAATGATGGCATATTCACCTCTTATTAGATAGACAATTATGCAATAATTATTTAAAATCTCATAATTTCAATTCGTATATGTGACTATGACTCTCGAAATCACATCTTTCGTACTAGAAGAAACCTCCACCAAAAATAAGGTTACGGATACATGACTAAATTTAATCTTTACCATATGCTTTTTGACTAATAAATGCTCTAGTATTTAATTACTTTTTTCTATTTCATTAATGTACTACTAATTATCCTTTTTAGACGTTCCAGTTGAATGTAATATCCTAGTGGATTATGTTACTCCCTCTGTCCCATTTTGATAGTTTTAGTTTTTTTTTTCCACACAGTTTAAGAAAAAGAAATTAACTTTGTTGGAAAAATAAATTTAAATTTCTATTTTTCTAAAATACTCTTACATTAAATAGAGTACAACTTTATATTAATTATTCATGGGAACTTGAATTAATAGTTTATGGGAATTTGAATTGATGATCAAGAAAGAATCCATCCTCATTTTACATTAAATAGGGTAGGTTATATTCAATAACAATCTATATTAAATAAAATACTTTATACTCCCTCTGTCCCACTTTGATAGTCATGTTTCTTTTTTCACACAATTTAAGAAAAAAAATAATTAACTTTGTTGAAAAAGTAAATTTAGATTGCTATTTTCCTAAAATACCGTCACATTAAATATGGTACAACTTTATGGGAACTTTAATTGATGGTAAAAAAAGAATCAACTCTCATTAAATGGGGTAGGTTTATAGTAATAACTACTTACATTGAATAAGGGTATTTTAGAAAAATTAAAATACAACTACATTCTTCAATTGGAAAGTGGACTACAATTTGGAACAAATGAAAAAGGAATACATGACTATCAAAGTAGGACGGAGGGAGTACTAATAACAATCTACATTGAATAAGGGTATTTTAGATAAATTAAAAGATAACTACATTTTTGCTCGTGGCTTATGTTATTATAGACGTTCCATAAATACAATCAAATAGCTCCCCCCCCCCCGGCCCCCCCCCCCCCCACCCGCCAACACACACATTTATCAAAATCTGACCCTGTACATTAGGCCGTAGATACTCCTCACTCGTATCGTTAGTCTCGAAAAGGGAAAAATCTTTGCAAAGACGGGTAAAAAGGGATCAAAATCCAGTGAAATTCAGCGTCTGGTAGCAAGTAGTTTTAAAGATGAACTCTTCATCAGCTTTCAATGCCATGTCTTCATTGCACCAAGGGACAAAAGAGGTTAGAAAAGAAACCAAAATACAGCGCACAGAAAAAAAAAAAAGAAAAAAGGTTGCAATAAATATGTTGACCACCTTTCTCCACTCTGCTTCTCTCTCTCCTCTTGGAAGTGACAACTGAGGCTCATGCAAGCCTCTTCTTAACTCTTTAAGCCTCTTCTTCTTCTTCTTCTACTACTTCGTCTTTTTCTTTTTCTTCTCTGTTCTCTCATTTCTCCCAAAACAGTTACTAATATCACTTCCCCACTTTCTTCTCCATGGCCTCACTCCAAGCATCCCCGCCTCTCAAAGCACTTGTTGTCTTTCGAAACCGCATTCACAAAGGTTAGTCTTTTTCATTTTCACTCTTTATTTTTTTTTCTTTATTCGATTTCATTGGTTCTGAATTGTTTTGCATGATTAACTAAAAAAAAAAAAAAAATTCCATTTGGGATATCCTTAAAGATGCAGATAAAATATGTTTGCCAATTTTTTCATGTTGCATGTATGTTTTTCTTTTTCTTTTTTTTATTTGAAATTTTTGAACTTTTCTCTCAGAGCTGATCAGGAGTATTCATGTGTACCAATTGGAGGGAGGGGCAGAGGAGGTCGTAGAGAGGGAGTATCTGTTTCTTGAGAATCTTGAATATGAGGAGATGAAGTTCCTTGGCAAAGTTTTCACTCTGCAGAAATTTGATGTCTCAGCACATTTTGCAGGGATGGCTAATGGTGTTTGGGATTGCATTTATGTGTTTAACATGGACTTAGACAAGCAGCCTAATCTGGAAATGATTCCGGAGGATTTGTCAATTACTAGGTATCACAAATTTACTGAGTTCTCCATCTCCTATATTTTTTCTTTGTTAATAATATTTATCCCTGATTAAGTCTAATTAATTTTCTGATTATTTATATTTTACAAGAACTGTTTATTTTGACCCGCTGTGCAATTCGCTGCTGTTAGCAATGGTTCTTGGATGTGGGACTTCAGAAATTTAATGAATTGATGAAACTAACATTGAGAAAAATAGCAACACGGGTGACTGAACATGGTAAAAATGCACATTTTTCCCCTTACGTTTGTTCCTGTAAAAGGCAGACAGTGAAACTAAAAGGCTGATTTATTCAGTAGGAAAACTTGTTGATGTCATTTATGGCTCCATAAGCTTGTGAGCTGGCTGAACATTTACTGTATACTTGCTAAATTGATTGATTAAGGTGTTTGTATTTCTAAGAAAAGATAGGGTACATCCACCAAGTTGTTCCATATCTTGGAACTTGATCCTTCTATACCTCATCCATTTCACCAGTGATATGGCTTGAATGTATAAGAGTTGATGACAAAATTATTTTCAAGATTGTTTCAGGACGAATTCTTCAAAATTCAACTTTCGTGTTATTAATGCTTCTTTTACATGATGATTCTGAAAGGATACTAGTGGGCGATAAACCAGAATTAGTATTGATTTGTGGCACCAGTCGTATTCTAAAAGCCTTAAAAGTTGTCTTTGGCCCCAATCAAAACATCTCCATCTACGTCATTGAAGCTTCTCCCCTTTAACAATTGAATTTTTGTTGAACATTCACAAATTAAGCTCTAGTATTTAACTTTTGGCTAAGGCCTACTCCTTGTGGAAGTGATTTCTGCTCTGTAATTGTCTGACAATTACATCAAACATCATGCTGTATTGTGATATGCTTTCTCTTCAAGAGTCAAGACGGGTTAGAAATTCAAATTCACGTTAGCATGTCGTTGACGTCTTCCCAAAGACACAATGATTTCTTCTGCACTCAAGTTTGATAGTTGTTATCTTGCTTTCATTAATGGTCATTTTAACTTGCTTTGTTGCTGCCCATTGTCATGTAGAAACCCTAAGCTGGCATCAATCCCGTCCTTGTCAAATGATCTTGAAATGATCTTCAAATTGGGACACAAAATAGAATGTGGAGATCCATCAAAAGTTTTACCTGAAGAAGGAGAGGAAATTCACAGTGATGTTGGTCATCTTACTCAAAGGGCTCAGCATGTGCCTGTGTTGGATCTTAACTCACTTCCGTGTTCTGGATCTGATAATGAAGAGAATAACCAGAATGCAGCAGGTTAAACTTCAAAACTCTTTATTTAAATGAATAAGAGAAAGTCATTTTCTTTCTCCATGACAAAAGATGATCAGTGAGTTTGGAAGCTTGTCTTCGGTGATTCTGAAGTAAAGTCCATGTGTATTATGTGAACGCAGAATATACTTATTTGCTATGACAAACGAATAAAGTTTATCATTACGCAAGGAAAACGGAAAAAGTTCAAGGGTGGGGTAGATTAGTAGAGGTCACTAATATGACTGACGTAGTGAAGTGTTTTCATTGGTTTTTCCTTGTTGCGTCAGTGATCCACAGAATTGAAGCCGAACGCCTTGTCCACGTGGGAAGTGTGCTTTTAAAGTATGTGGCCTTGACATATTAAACGAAATAGATAAATTCAGATCACAATGACTTACTTTCCTTAGATGGAGAGTGACACTTAAAACGCAAGTATACATGAATTGTGGTCATTATATATACTATGAATATGTACCAAAATGCAACTATCTGAACCGCTCAACTTCTGTGGTCTCTGAAAAGAAAAGAGAATGTCTAAGGTGTATGATCAATGTTGTCCTCCAAAACCTGAAGCTGAGCATCCTACCTGTCTCTCTCCCACTACCCTTTTCCTTAACAATATACTTATGTACCCTAAAAAACAAATGTTATGCTTAATATGGTTTTTAGGTACCCCTCACTCATTTGTGGTGGACAGGTGGTCTTTGAACTAGAGACTTGAAATTTTCACACGGTCGTTTGCTGTAAATGTGATTCTTGACATTTAGGCATGAAGAAAGGAATTCTCTTAAAATACTTACCTCTCGTATTTCAATGATTTAATGTTTATTTTACTTCAACTATATAACCAATTACATTTATTTTACTTCAACTATATAACCAATTACATCTTAGAAAGCTACACTTTCATTCTCATTTGGACTATGGTGTCATGAGAAGGAATGGGAATGACACACATTGTGGTTCGTCATTTGGTGAAAAGGCTTTTAGGGTTGTTATATTATACCCAATCAATTCTTTATGAGCTGTTTTAGGATAAAAAAGAATAACTTGTATTAGCAAGTAGCACATCTGTTTTCCACTTTCAAAAAGTTACACAAAATCATACTTGTCCAAGTATCAGCTGTCACTAGAGCTTTGTAATTGATGTTCATGCTACTAAGAAAAACACATGTCTCTTACTATTCAAAGAAATCAATTTCTTCTAAAACCCGTGGAATGGAAAAGAAGAGGTTTGACAAGCTCCAAGAATTATAAAAGGTGATGGCTTATCTATTGAGAAAATGGTCTGATGTAGACATTTTTGCTTTGCATTACTATCCTTCTTAATGCGCCAAAATAAGCTGAAGGAGGGTGTCAGAGATTTTTTTTCCATCTATATCCGTTCTCAATGGTATCCGATTGAAGTTGTGGTCCTCTACAGAATGTGATACACATAAGAACTCTGAAGGAGTTGACAGAAATGTATTCTAACTTCTATCGCCTCTTTGGAATGCTTTGGCATGAACTCCATATCATCCAATTTCTTTTCACAAATGAACCTGCTAAACTGAAATTCTGGAAAATCCTAACTTCCTTATAAGATTCATGGTTGAGATATAATTCCGAAGGAGCTCAAGTCATGAGTTCTAAGAAGGTTGCTATTAGCAAGGTTTCAGGATGAGAGCTAGAACTCAATTTTGATCTTAATCACAGGTAAATGGTGTCAGCATATATGTAAACCTGTAGACCAGTTGAGAAAGTTTGCATGTTGGAAAACAAGTCTGTCTTGAAGGTTTCTTTTACCATTTTCACCAGAACGATAGAAGATAATTGGATATAAGTTTTAAATGTTTTTCCATGTGGGAATTTGTTTTCTGTTAATGTCTACTGGTTTATAAATAGATGGAAGATTGCAGGTGTAGTAGAGAAGAAGCAAAAGAGGGCTGCAACCAAAGATATAGCAAGACTTGCATTGGAAGATCTTGCCAAGTACTTTGATCTTCCAATTATTGAAGCTTCAAAGAATCTTAAAGTTGGTCTTACAGTACTCAAGAAGAAGTGCAGAGAATTTGGTATTCCTCGTTGGCCACATCGAAAAATCAAATCCCTTGATAGTCTGATTCAGGACCTCCAGGTTTATGATCCTCTGTTTGTTAATGTTATCTTCGGTTGCGTTTACATTCATTTAGGAATGATCTAATTAATTTGATTAGAATTCTTCCATATTTATAGATCTTTCTTTCAGCAGTCTACTCCAATTTTCAGAAGTCACCTTCTTGCAAATGGATTCTAATGAAACTGTGAGAGGTTTGGAGTGCTTTGGGGATTGTCTGGCCTAACTCCCTGTCTTTTGCGAGTCGAGACTAAGCAGCCACAAATTCCTCAGGATCTAGACCAAATCTGTCTAGTATAAAGTGAAGAATGAAGTAGACAATGGCCAATCTTGATTAACACAGATTTTTTGGTATTTTAAACACTTTTTCAGCAGGTTAGCGTAGGTGCAATACATATCATGATTCACATTATGCTTCCCAAATGCATTTATCCTACCAAGGGTTTGTTGCCTTGGTAGTACTTTTGGTTCAAGTTGCATTTGAAAATAATTATGTGAATGCTTTTAAGGTTGGGAAAATGAAATCACATACAATCAGTCTTTAAAGGTACTTTTGGACTTCTGTCAATAGCGTTTATCGTATTGAAAGATACAAACAACCTAATCAATTATGAATGCAGGGTTGCATGTGGCACTGCATGTGCGTGTGTAGAATGATTAATGGTAGCTATGGTTATTATCTGCAGGGAGAGGTGAAAAGGCAGCTGGAGGAGGATGAAGCTGCAGCAATGGCAGTGGCAAAAAGGCAGCGAATGATAGAAAGTGAAAAAGAAAGCATAGAGAAGAAGCCCTTCTTGGACATACAGTGGGAAACCAAAAAGTTCAGGCAAGATATCTTTAAGAGAAGGCATAGGGCTAGAGCTCTTGAAAACCAATCTCGAACATTATCCTTGCTTTAGAGCATGAAATACAATTAGGGATTAAAGCAACAAGGAATCATCATATGGAAACTGTAAAAATATCTCTCACCATATGCCCTGCTTTTTGATACTAAGGTTCAACTTAACTTAAACTATTATTCCATCTTAGAGTTTGATCATTTTGGAATACAGTTGATGATCTTGTTCCTATATGATTCGCCAAATTTGCCTTTTTGTCTCTTCGTTGGATGATTTTCTGTGATTTATAAGTTCTCAATGTAGATGTGGCCATACAGAAAGAGAGAATTGGATTGTTTGCAGGTTATGGATGACAACTTGCTGAAGGTTTATATAATGTTGGCACTTTTCTGTCCCAATATTTACCTTTTTTCTAATACATATACTTGTATGTACAATAAGCAAGTTTGTTACTCCAAACCTTTAGCTAGGTGGTGTAGTGAGATTGTGTATTTATTGGAATAGGTGGTGCAATGAGATTGTATATTTATTGGAATATTATCCAAAACAGGCTGAGTGTGTTTGGAAAAATTGTATAGGGCAATTACTATAACACTTTTAATGATAGGAAAGATAAAAAAAAAAAAAAAAAGGTGATAAAATTATTATTAAAACAAGCTATTTTACAAAACTTCATTACTCTAAAACACGAGATAGATAAAAGAGATACAGGGTTTTCAGTTTCAGCAGTATAAAGTGAAGTGGGCGGGGCCTTTTCCAATGAAGGTTGCACTTTGTGTCATATTTTGTTGGGTTTCTTTCATCGAATACTATAACTTGTCAAAATCATGTCTAAGATCAAACATCAGGAATCTGCCATTATCGATTGTTAGTTGGAGAAACGGAAAATATGATCGATGGAATGAGTTGTTGCTGAACTCAACTTGTCGTGTGAAGAATGAATGAACATTAGCTTCACTTTAATTGGGCCGGCCAGAGCTGGCAAAAAGAATCAAAGGACCTCTGGCTCTCCCTTTGTTTTGTGGGCTTGGGTTGTTGTGTGTATTGGGGGACACAAATCTAACTATCTTATCTTATGTGCTGGCCAAAGTTGGGAATAGGGGCATCAATACAAGGTGGCTTAATTATTAAAGACGAGGCCGGCGTGTGTTCGAATTTCACTGTTGATGATATAAGAGCTGTGTTCAAGGACGATCTTGTTTGAATTCTGCTAATCTGACAACTGTATTAATGAGCGGTCTGTAAGAACCTTTATAAACGACTTATGAGTTCACGAGTATGTACTACTCCTTGATAGTGATCGGAGTCGAATGCATCAAACTTTTATTTATCAATAAATAAATAAGGCAAATTGCAAACTATCCTGTAAACTTTTATGGCAGTTACTTCTCCAATTGTTATTTTCATAATTGAATCGATCGAGTCTAATTCGTCCCATAAGGCATGTGGAACAAATAGTAGATAATTTAACCGTAATGATGCCATTTCCAATACAGCATGAATTTCAGAATTTCTACTGTTCTTATGCAGCCAAAAGGGTATTTTAATAAATAAATAAATAAAAAACAACAACAACAACAAATATTTGTTGTGTTCTTTCCCTGGAAATTGCTGTCCAATTCCTCTAACCAAAAATCCAGTGGCACCTCTTCCGGCAGCTTCCCAGGCAACGGTCAAAGAAGGGAGATTGGAGTTTCATTTTTAAAACTAATTGTCCTTTTTAATACAACTTAATTTTTGGTGGAAAATAAAACTAATGGTAGCAAAGGAAAGGATAGCGTCGTCACTTGAGCTGACGACAGCAGGTAATGTTGGCGACATAACACTGGAGCACACCTGAAAATATAAATACTTCAACCTTTCGTTTAGGCTCCGTTTGCCAAATGAATTTTTTGAATGCTTGTCCAAAACTTTACTGTAGAAGTTATAAAAAAAAAAAATTTTGATGTACGTAAATTTTTAAATATTTTGAAGTATATTTTAAAATAGTTTAAAAATTCTGAAAAATTTTTGAGGTTACTGTAGCTGAATAAAGTTGTTAAAAAACTTATAACAGATAAACTTGGCTAAAAAGTTGTTTGGCAAACAGGCCCTTAGTTTAATTGGGTCTCCTCGTCAGTGGTCATGTGCTGCCTTAGTCAATTGGCAATGATGATTCATTTTCCTACGCATTTCCGGTCATTTATTTGACCAATGAATTATTCATAATTCATAATCACGACGTTTTGCACTAATATTTATGGAGAGTAGAGTATATCAACAAATTCCAATAAACAACAAAAGCTTGTGCACGTAATTGAGTATTTTCCGGATAGTAATTCAGGAAATACAAATGAAATTAGATTTAATCACTACTCCCTCTGTCCCACTTTGATAGTTCTGTTTCTTTTTTCACACAATTTAAGAAAAAATAATTAACTTTGTTGGAAAAGTAAATTTAGATTGCTATTTTCCTAAATTACCCTCACATTAAATATGGTACAACTTTATGTGAACTTTAATTGATGGTAAAAAAAGAATCAACTCTCATTAAATGGGGTAGGTTTATAGTAATAACTACTTACATTGAATAAGGGTATTTTAGAAAAATTAAAATACAACTATATCTTTTAATTGGAAAGTGGACTACAATTTGGGACAAATAAAAAATGAATACATGACTATCAAAGTGGGACGGAGGGAGTAAAATAGACTTTCGATTCTAGCAGTATCACGCACGCGCACGCGCGCACACACACACACACTAAATACAACTTTAAATATATAAAACACTCCTAAAACACTGCTGACGAGTTAGCCGAACCTGCACTTGAGCTTGTAGCTCTAAGGAGTTGCCCTTGGTGATTGATTATATCAACTTGGAACTTCTGCTGGTTACGGTTGAATATTTTGTTAACCAACGAGCAATCAAAGGTCGAGCCCAATCAACTACTACTTGTGCTGAATCCTTCAAGAAAATAGGTGTTCTTTCACCAACCACAGCCTAGCCTGCTTCTTTTTCTTGTTTCCCCCCTTTTTTGGTCACAGGAAGGAAAGAAGGAAGGAATTAAAAGTGCTTATCATTGGCCAAGAGTGCAAGAAAGGTGTAGTGCTAGAGGCAATACACAGACCAATAGAACTGGCTCCCTGTTGGTTGTGGAGCAAGCAACATCCCCACTTTAGGTCAAATTCCAACTCCTGGCACAGCATTTTATTTTATTTTTTTAAAGGGGTATGAACTTGGCACAGTGTTTTTTTTTTCTTTGGTTAATTATCATCATTTATACCTACACCTAATCCTATTTTAACATATTCTAGGGGATGATCTAACAGAGAAATCGACGAGAATTAAATCATCATTAAATTATTATATGAATGCATTACGCACTCGTATGAATCTAAAAGAAGCCACACGAGGGGGAACTGGTGCAGTGTTTCACGTATGTATGCAGAAAGTGGATAACAGCTGAGTACTCTGGAGCATGGCAGTTGGTCGGTGGAGTTCATGAATTCCGTTGCGACATTGTCCTACCATAATTGGGAATTTGGTTGCACATTTATATATATATATATATATATATATATGTATGCTTTCATGAATGATGAATAACGCTACAGCTTAGTTCATGAATCATGATTGGGAAAAGTAGGGACAAAAGAATGTAAGCTTTTTCGTTATACTATTAGACTTGGAAAAGGATGGATCTTTTTTTTTTTGTGGAAGGAAAAAAGAGACTTTCTATCCATTCATATCACGAAAAGGATGGATCCAATTGACCAGAAATTCAACAAAGTCCCGCCGGTCTTAGAAAACGAGTGAAGGAGGGGGCTCGATGCATGCGAGTCTCGGCAGGAAGAACCAGGGAAGATGCATCTAACCAAAGTCTTCTAATTGTCACTTTCAATGCCTTTCATTACGTGTTATAACCGTGGCAATTCCCTCGACCCGGCAATACATTGGATGAAGATAATACTAATGGTTCTCTAACTCGATTGAAAAAATATCTTCTCATGGAATAATTTCACATGGATTTGGGCATTCTTTGGTTAGTGAACTTGGATTATTATGACTCGCTTTTAAGTATATTATGAGAAAAATGATATATATAGTGCTCGTTCCCGTTCCTAACAACTTAAAAGAATGGGACAAGCCCCCTATTTATTGATAGTTTTTATTTCAAGAAAATTACAAGGTTCAATTTAATTTAGGGTTTCTCTATTCCATGCTCTTTTGATGAAAGATGATTTCCAGATTAAAATTTGCCTGCAAAAAGTTTATGCCTTATTTGGATTGCTGTTTTCCGTAAAAAAAATTCGTTGTCTTCCGTGATCACATTTCCCTATTACCTTTTTCCCTCACATACATCAAATCGCTACAGTAATTTTTCCATGAAAAATCATGAAAAATGCAATTCAAGCAAGTCCTTCGATTTTCAGGTTAAAAAATTTCACAACTTGGGATGAGTAATAATTGAACCCCGACCTCATTCTTGGTGTGCCCTGATGACTGTCATAAGATAAGAGAATGCTTTCACTTTTTGGTCCTTTTAGGTATGCATAAGTTGCTCGGAATATCGCTTTTTATCTCAAAATATTCCTTTATTATGGGGAAAAAATGGAGAATAGAAGCAAGAAATGCATCAGTGGAAATAATAATATTAATATGTTTGTTTGGATTGTGAATTATTTGAGATATTTTTACTGTAGCACTTTTTGTGATGTGATGTATGTGAGATAAAAAGGTAATTGAGAAGATAAAAAGGTGCGTTGGAAATTGTAATGATGATGTAAGCAGATATAATTCGGTAAATAATTCACAATCCAAACAATGATGATGATGTTTCCAAAATTCAGCAACATGAGAGCAGTATCCATTCACAAAAGTGACCTTAATTACGAACAAGTCATCGTCCTTTTTCGTACCACCAATCCTCAATTGAGACAGAGAGACGAAATATCCAAATAAGGGAGCATTTCTGATCCGCATATCATGCCAAAATAACTGGACTGTACTTCATTTAAACTGGAAATGCCCGAATAACCAAACAAGCGCCCACACGTAGGACGCATCGTGCTTCCACAGCCCAGTCAACGTCGTTTTGGAGTATATTCTACTGCGTACTACGCCACTCTCTTTTCTCATCTAACGGAAGATTCAAGGAAAACAATTTCAATTTTCATGGCAATTCCTCCTAGTTAGGCAGGGGTGAGCAAATTCGGTACGAACCAAATTCGTACTTGAGTTCAAATTCAATTTGATCATTTAAAATAGTATATTGGGTAATTTGGTACAAAAGCGGTATTTAGTAAATTTACTGAATTCTAATATGGTATGAAATAGGTAATCAAATTATGAATTTGATAATAATCGATTTCGAATTTAAATTCGATAAAATGAAATAGGGTACCGTATTACCGCGTTCGAATACCAAATTAATTTATAAAATAGTTAGTATATGGTATTATCATGTACTTATGATAATAATAATATATAATGTTGTACATTACACTATTTTAGTATTTGTTAATTGTTATATGGCTATAATACTACAAATATATAACAATACATAACATGACTATAATACTTATCATTTTATACATGACTAAAATTAGATAATAATTAATAAGTATAGGTATAATACTAAATATTAAATAATAAATATAATTAGAATTTAGATATTGGTAGTTTGGTACATCATTAATATTTGAATTATTAAATATTTGAACACGGGACTTATAACTTACAAGTATTGGTGTGCTCTAAAATTACATTACATATTTAATATGAAAATTCATATTCTCTATTCACTAATTTCAAGGATTTAAGCATAGACAAGACAACTAAACAGTCTAAGTGAATGCATATGAATTGCACATCAACATATTAGTATATTGGCTTTCACTATTAAAAGCAATTAAGTCATTTGCAAATTTTTCCAAAAAAGCTATATGAGAAATAAGAATAAATGTAAGTGTAATGTATTACATAATTTGTAATTTATAAGTAAATAAGTGACATTGTGTATACAACTACACAACAACATAAGTGAGTAAGTTGTATTTTTATTTCAAATAGATTATAAGTTTGTAACTTAGTAACCTATCACTAATCATTGTAAATTATAAGTTTGTAACTAATGTTACTTATCACTAATCATTGTAATTTGTAAGTTTGTAACTAATATTAATTATTATTAATCATTGTAAATTATAAATTTGTAAATTATCACTAATCATTTTACAGTCTAAGGTGTATTCTAGTTTAAATTAATCAATTTTTATTTGTTCCTTAAATCATTGATTAAGGATTCAAGATATAACTAGGTATAAGTGATCAAATGAATACCAATTAAAATACAAAATGATTAGAACAAGAGTAATGTGTTAAATTATGAATAAATTTGGGGATCAAATCAGCAATAATTTTTAAATCATTGAGGAGCATAATGATTACAACTTAAAAATTAAAGAATTTGGTAGAATTTTTTTTAAAATGAAATCAGTAACCCGAATTCATTATCATTTCTGAATTCAAATTTGGAAGTGAAATAAATTCGGGTATCTCCGATTCGAATTTGAAAGTAGTTTAAATTTCTATAAGTTCAATAATCGAATTTACCGATCTCATGTACCCGAATTACCTCATTTGCACCGTTTGCTCACCCTTATAGTTAGGGGTGTTAACGGGTCGGGTTTGGATCCGAACTTGACCTGAATCCAATTAATTTTTCTGGATTTGGGTTGAAAAATAATTTCGATACCCGGACTTGGATCCGTACCTGTTTACTCTAACAAAAAAATCAGTCAGATACAGAATATAGGATTCTGACTCGTATTCAATCTAGACCTGAACAATATATTAATAATAATAAAATATAAATATTTTAAAATACATTTTTCTACCAAATTAACAATTTAGTAATGAATTTATAGATTGATTTGTGGTTAGTTTTGGATTGAATATTGTGAATTATTTGTGATTTAGCTTTGTAATTTGATTTGCTTAACTTTGGAGATTGGTTTTTGATTTAATTTTGGAATGTTTAAATTTGGATCTTTTCTTTTTGGGTAGACTTGGACTCGACTCGGGACCTATCAGACCCGATTTCTGGACTATAAGGTCGAGACTCGTCGGGTATACTGGTTAGGTAGGGGTCTGCTACATGAAAACGGGTCCGAAATTTTCAATTCTGATTCGAATCCGACCTGTTGACACATCTACTCTTAGTCATCTGTTTTCTTCATTGAAATTTTTCATTTTAAATAAGTATTAGCAGGGAGAGATAGAAAAATCATGCAGAGTTTGGTAAAAAAAATTATAGCTTTCTAGAAATAATTTTGTTACTGAAGTTAGGCTTTGACTGAAGAAAATATTGCATCCTCTTTTTGACTTTTTTTTTTTCTTTTTAAAGCCTCGTCTTGAGTTGACTCAATTTGTCCTTCCAACACATATATGTCGTGGAACAAGCTCATAGGAGGGAGTTGCGTGAGTACAAGAAGAAGGGCAGATGATTACAAGAGTTTTAAGGTTGGATTAGGATTAAAAATGTTGTGGGGACAGAGATGAATTAGGTGGTGCAGAGGGAGGAGAAAGTATAAATGAGAAGTCTTCAATTTGAAATCTCCCACCTATATTTAAAAATAAAAAAAAGATTAGAAATGTTGCTTTGTTCTCTAGACATGAGGTTGATTTTGTTTGGCCCTCAATCTGTTCGCAGTCTTCCAAGCTTGGGAAGAGAAAAAATTAGAAGTTGAAATGCTCTTTGTCTGGATAGCCATTTTCCATCGAAAAATGGTCTTGTTTTCCGTGAACACATTTTCTTATCATCTTTTTACCTCACATACATCAAATCGCTACAGTAATTTTCCAACAAAAAATTCATGAAAAATGCAATCCAAACACGTACAAAAGATAGAAAACTTTGAGACTATGGTTTTCAGGAGAAACTATAAAATCTTTGTATACTATCACGATGTAAATGCTTACTTCTCTATGACTAATTCGCCTTTTAAATTCTTACGTTTTGGTTGATGACCTGAAATCTCCTCTTGTTGAAATCCATAATTCTAAAAGAATTAATTCAACAAGCCTTTCAAACTAAATAATATTTATTTGTTTACAGTCAACTCTTTGCTTCATTCGACATTAGTTTTTCCATCGAGTCCGAATGACTTTCTAGTCAGATCCTTCTTACGCTTCTCGCATGATGAAGTCTCACTGAACAAAAATCTTTACTAATCTTGTCAACAACTATTTTTTTTCTCCCATAGTTTAAGTGTTTTTTAACCTACCAAACCTCTTCAATAAATCATTTTAGTCTCTCTCAACGCATAAATCATTTCACAGTTTTTTAACTATCAAACCTCCTTGACAAATCATTGCTCCTCCTCATTGCTTAACATCCTTCTGACCATAAAGGAAGGTATGCGTAATGGCCTATCATTTTCACACATTGAAATGTTCAAGATTCACTTAATCATTTTATACTTCTCGTTCAAGTTACTATCAACCTCCACTACTCAAAATCGAGTTATTAGTTTATCTGTGGTTCGTCACATCTTTTGATTTAGATTAGACCAGAGTTCTTGGTGATATATATAATTCAAAATTTGAAATTTCAGATTTTCGATTGCTATGTCTTACTAATACGGTGTGAATGACTACTTCTGTTTGATAACTAAATTCAATAATTTAATGAATTTAGATTTTAATATATTCAAACGTATTTGATAATAAAAAATATAACTTAAAATTTACTCAGGACAAATAAGTGACATGCTGTTGACTTATTATTTAATGCAGAATATTAGGATTTTAGTGCTTTAATAATTCATCAATTTAATAGGTTCAAATTTCAATTTTATCTTTTAATTTTTGTACATTTATGGGTTCCATGTTATCTTAGATATATTTGAACTTTAAAAAAGATATCTTTCTACTTAAATGAATTTATGTCACTTCATATGTAACATCATCGTTTAAATTAACTCTATTACAACTTGTATAACTTTTTGTCCGTGGAGGGAAAAAATGTAATCATGAAAATCTCAACTAAGACCCGAGTGCCCAAAAAGTCCATGCCCATTTTTTGGCGCACATGACTCAAAACATTAACACGGCTCCGTTGACTGCAAAAATTCTATCACTGCAAGAAATAGCGGCTATCAAGAAGATAAAACGAATACAGTACCAAAAAATGGCGCAAAGAAATAAAGTGTTTTGTACCCGTATATATATACATATTGTTGCCATCCACACAAAAAAGAAAAATCAGAGAGAAACAACATCATCACTCCCTTGAAAATAACTGACTGTTTAAGGCGTCCAAAGTCCAACCTAGAAAGTCATTAATAAACAAACCTGGAATTTCTGTCAGTAAAGAACGAGCCAAGCCCCATTTCTCTTTTCTTGTTTTTTGCCTTGTTTCCTGGCCACTTATTTTTTTAATTAATTTTATTCTGCATTTTTGGTTGGTGGAGATTCTGCGTTATGCTACTGCTAAAGCTACAGAGGAAGATCTGAGAAGCATAATCTGGGGGTTGTGATTAATGGGAAACTGCTTTGGATCAAAATCAGTTAGTACAAGCCCTAGCACTATCAACTCCAGCAACTTAACCAAGCCTTCTAGTGTTGGTAATTTTCTGAAATGACCCCAAATTCTTGCATTTATGGTCTTTGCTTTTTCTGGGCTTTTATTGTTTTCACGTGTTTCTTGATTTTTCCCCCTCTATTAACTTTTTAGGTCATTTTCGAAAGTTGAAATCAAGTGCTTTGACACTGTTCTAGTGCATGTTCTTGTAAATTTGTGATCTTTTTGGTTGAAATTTATTATTCTTGCAAGATCATCCACAGGGTTATGTTAAAGTTTCGATTTTATTCGAACATAATGCTGTAATTGGCATATCAAATTTGTCCAGAGCCGGATTTTGTTACCCCTTTTGTGGTAATGTAGTTATTTGCATAATAGGTGGGAGTAAGGATACTTGGAGTTGACTTTTGATCTGTGATTATAGGAACATCAAATTATTACAGCAATGGTGGTGGTCTTTCTGCCACAAGCAGCAGTGCTGGCCAAAGCCGATTTTCGGCAGCAATAAGCGAGGAACCTTTGTCGCCAGGTGAAATATTGCCCACGCCAAATTTGAAGATGTATAGTTTTGCTGATTTGAAGAGTGCCACAAGGAATTTCCGGTCCGATACGGTGTTGGGAGTGGGAGGTTTTGGGACTGTGTTTAAGGGATGGGTTGATGAAAAGACTCTTGCACCTGCTAAATTTGGTAGTGGGATGATTGTTGCTATTAAGAAACTAAATCCTGAGAGTATGCAAGGCTTTGAAGAATGGCAGGTACTACACCTTAAATTGTCTGTTTACTGTTTTAGTGGCTTAGCATTGTTGTCAATTACCGTTTTCAGATTCCCATAGTAGATGTGGTTGAATAGATTATTTAAGAAACAAATATTCTTCTGAAATGACATTCATGTGATGGTTGCAGTCAAAAGATTGGCATTTTGGGAATGAATTAGTACACCAAATTGATAATATGGTCGTAGGCTATATGTTTGACAATATGTGTCTAGACTAGGCAATGCCAAAGTAGCTTCCTCCCGAAATACTAACCCAAATCAAATCATGGAATTTTTTTGTGGTTTTAAGGGGCTGAGAAATAGTTTATTTAGCTGGTATTTAGGCTAGGGAAACTGCTTCTATGGAAATTGGATTCAGTATGATCTAAATTAAATGGTCCAGTGGTTTTGTTTGTGAAGTATGAAGTTAATTTCTTGACAATTTGACCCCTTTATACTATTGGTAACCTGAATGGCCCCTGAAATATTAAAAACTAACTTGCCCTGTTACAGATACATTTAATTTTTGGAATTGGTTATGGGAATTTTAATGAGTGCCTGAGCATATATATGGTGAAGTCTATTTTTATCAAATGTCTAGATGTTTTTACAAGCAATAATCTAACACTATACATCTACAACACTTGTAATGATCTGATCTTTGTCCCTTGGCAGAGTCTAACTGTTTACATTTCAATTGCTTTTAGTTTGTGACATCTTCCTGCAACAAATACCTGAGTCTTTGTTGCTTTGACCTATTTTGTTGATTTGCTGTGAGTTTTCTCTGTTAACAGGCCAAATGCTTTTATTAAGATTCTGATCTTCTAGAATCTTATTTTTGGGCAGCATTAAGAATTCTTAGTGGAGCTATATATAGATTGTTACCAGGTCCGTTTGATGTATTCCTTGGAAAGATTGATGTTTCCTACATGTCTTCTATGCATCCTTTTCTCATCTGATAGCTTGTAGATCATTAGCTAAATTCTGGACTTGGTTACATGATCTTTTTTTTATGCTTTTGTGTTGTCACTGGGGGTGCATACTTTTTGGATACTGATGAACCTCACTTTTGGGGAATCAACTTACAAGTTTACTCTTGATTATTCAATTTGAAATGATGACAAGTGGGCTTTTATTGTTGTACACTTCAATCTTTCCCGTAAATTGTAGTACTGTTTGTTTTACTGGTTTTTGTATTTAATGTTATCACTAGTTAAACATTTCCTTTGTGGCTAATTATAGGTTTCTTTGTTTGAAAGTGCAGTCAGAAGTTAACTTCTTGGGAAGACTTTCACATCCCAACTTAGTTAAGCTGTTAGGATACTGTTGGGAAGATAAAGAACTGCTGCTTGTGTATGAATTTATGCAGAGGGGAAGCCTGGAAAACCATCTTTTTAGGAGTAAGAATTCATTCTGAACTAAAACCCTTAAAGGAGTCGGGAGGGGGTGTGTGAAATATTTTCTGATACATAGTTTTGATCCCTGGCTTACTTTTGTTATGCAGGAAGCTCAGCTGTTGAACCACTCTCTTGGGATACACGGTTGAAAATTGCCATAGGAGCAGCACGTGGCCTTGCTTTTCTGCATTCTTCGGAAAAGCAAGTCATTTATAGGGACTTTAAGGCTTCTAATATATTGCTTGACGGGGTAAGTTTCTGCAACTCATGCCTTTGTGTTATAGCGTAATTTGCTTATGAAAATTTCTTCCCTGTCATAATTGTGGAGTTAGGGTAAAGGAAACTTTTTCTCTGTTACAGATTTAGATTTGCTTTGTTGCTTGCAGAATTATAATGCAAAATTAGCTGATTTTGGCTTAGCAAAACTGGGGCCTTCAGGTGGAATGAGCCATGTGACAACACGAGTTATGGGCACATATGGTTATGCTGCTCCTGAATACATTGCAACAGGTAGGCATTTGTTTCAAGTGAAAAAGATGTGTTTGAAATCTATGGAAGCAGTGATTATAGATACTCGTGGTTGCAAGTTGCGTATTGAAGCAGGAGTTTATTAAGGTGGCTACTGATTGGGAGCTGGATAAGAGAATATACAGGAAAGGGTAGAATAATTAAGCTAATTTGTGCATTTTGCTTTGTGCACTAAACAAAGAAGGGAATCTGACTTGGGTCTCATATTAAGTTTCAATTAGCATTATTTTGGCACCATAATCAAGGGAAGGGAATGAAACCGTTTACCTATAATTGCTTAGATGTAGAAAAGTAAAATCCTTGTGGTTGCTAGGGATAGTAAAATCCTTGTGGTTGCTAGGGATAATAAAATCCATGTTGACTAGACTAAAACTTGACCTACATATGCTGAAGTTGAATACCCACCAAACCTTACCCTTATGCAAACCTTCAACCACCTGGATTATGTATAATGTCCACGAACATTATACTGCCAGTACCTCATCTCTACTGGATTAGAAGTAACCCAAAAAGTGCACCAAAACCTTTCTTCTCATCTTGATATGCAATATTAATATGACTCTCTCTCTCTCTCTCTCTCTCTCAAACACACACACACACACAATGAAATGACTGGTGAAATAATGGAAGGATGCGTATAGTTGCTATTGATGTGGTGGTTGTGGATAGATTTTAAGCAAGCTAATTGAGGGTTTTGTGATGGTGCAATTCTGGTAATTTTTTGGTCATAGTGGTTTTTCTTCCTGATGAAAGTACATTGCAATTGGTGGCTGATTTGGGGAAGCGGCCAATGTTGAGGTGTCTGACAATGGAAAAAGGTGCATTTTGACGGCGGTAGTGCAAGCGGGCATATAGGAGTGGATTGTGGGAAATGCTATACTGTTATTAGCATAATTTGATGCTGGAGATGGCTCTCTTGTAGCAAACGTTCTAGGTAGGACAAATAGTCTTGTAACTTTAGTGGAGGAATCTTTAGAAGGGAATCCTGCCCCAGCTGGTGCAATTTTAGCCATGAGAGCCTTAGTTTGGCTTTTGTCATTGCTTGTGAATGAGGGCATTGGAAGTTACTTTTGGATGGTTTTCCTTGCACTTGAAAGTCATTTAGAATATATGTACTTTGCCAAAGCAGAAAATTTGGGGTTTCAGGACGAGTAACTGTGATGTGCGAATGATAGGTTGGTGCCAACATGTATGAGCAACTAGCACCTCTTTAATCTAGCATTCAAGGCTGCATAACATAACTCGCGGGAGCCTTCATAGTGTTAGGAGCCTTTCTCACTGCTGCTTCAACTGATCTCAATGATGTTTTTTTTTTTTTGTGACAAACTTGTCTTGTTAAATTCTGACCTCGTTTCCTAAAACACCAGGTCATTTATACGTGAAGAGTGATGTGTATGGGTTTGGGGTTGTGCTGCTTGAAATGCTGACAGGCCTAAGAGCACTAGATACTAGAAGGCCTGGCGGGCAGCAAAATTTGGTGGATTATGCAAAGCCGCTGATTTCTCATAAACGAAAGCTGAAGACCATTATGGATGCTAGGATTGAAGGGCAGTATTCATCGAAAGCAGCTTTGCAGGCTGCTCAACTTGCTCTAAGATGCCTAGAAGCAGAGCCCAAAAAGAGGCCATCCATGAAAGAAGTTATAGAAATACTGGAACAGATTGAGGCTATCAAAGAGAAGCCCAAAGAATCCAAAAGTGGGTCTGTCCGTTCTAATTCCTCGCACTCTTCATTTTCTCATCGCGACCTTCTTTCCAGTCATCGACGATCTCCCTATCATCCAAGCCACCATGGGCCGGGGTTTGGAGCTGGAAGTTGACACTACAATGCAAGGTGACACTGCATTTGTCCGTTCTTACCTGAAATGTGTAGCAGCAAGATTTGATCACTCACAACTTTTGTCAATTTTTTTTTTTTCCTGCCATGTAGTCAATTCTTTTTGCCAATTTTGGTCTATTCCTTCATCTTTTGTTTTTATAGTAGAGAATGTGTTGGTGATGTGAGAAATAGAAAACATGATTTTTCTGTATCGTGTGATAGAATGCCAGGTTAATTGCAAGTAGCTATGTAGATGTGGCAACTTTAACGAGATTAGATTAATAATAATATATGTTCTTTGAACTACAAAAAACATACAAACCAATTCCTGTGCTCCGGTTGCCCAACTTCTTCCCAGGAGAAGACGAAAGCACAAAAACTGCCAATCCCATCATCATTATTAAAGTAAGAATAACGGGTAAAAAACAAACCACGGTAAATGGGCCTGGCATTCCCTGACAAGATTATTTCTTGTTGTTTGTCCTGACTAGAAAACAAGTAGTGTTAGTCACGGATTAATTAAGGGTCTGTGATGGGCCAATTCCATTGAACTGGCTAGCGTGCACATGTTTCCTGACAGTAACTGAACGATTGAAGTCAATGGCCTGATCACACGAGACTAGACTAGAGTGCGGTCTTAGTTGTTGGTAGCATTGCGTTTGCGGAATTGAGTTTTGGGGTTTCGGTTCACGCATCCCAATTCCCAACCAACCACGATAAACACGTGGGCGCAGTTGCTACGGGGCATGTCTTTTCTTTTCTTTTTTTCTTTCTATCTAACTAGAATACATCGTATACCCTACTCTATATGAGGAGGGGGAGTTTTAAGGAGGATTGTATATTAGAGATCAGTGGATATACGGAACAGACTCAATTAGATCAAAAAAAAGTGCTATGACACTGTTCTTAAATTTTTTTTGCTACAAGTCAGCCCAAGCCCCTCTTGATGGCCACTGAACTGAGCTCTGGTTGTTACGGGATATGTCATTGGCACTTAATAAAAGACCGCTAACGTTCCGTTCCATCCTTTCTTTATTAGAAGCATAAAAAAGGGGATGAAGTGCTAGAGTTTTTTTTTTCCAGTGCTAAGCAATGTCTCGGATATGAATTGGGTTTCTCCTTAGGTTTCCCCAGCAACATATGATTCACGAGGAGGGTGGTGGTTGTGATTTAGCAATGTCTCGGACATGAATTGGATGCGACTGAGGTCAAAAACATTTATGATTGATGCATCGATCTGGATTCCTGCGTTGATTCGATCAGCCCGTACAAAGTACAAACTGTGATAAAATTCAGAAATTACCACGAAATGTCCCCCCACCAACCCAAAAAGGGCAACAAAAAAGAAAAGTTCTTCTATAGGTGCGGTGAACCCGATTCAGCTCCCCGAGTTTAGGATAGGAGCGGTCGAGGAGGGGTAGGCTAGCGTAGATTATTGTCGTCGTTGAATAAAAGAAATTCATCTCATAAACGATGCACCATTGGGTTCTATCGAGTACTTATTTTGAAATCATTTATTACTAGCCTTTTGATGCTACGCAACAGCACAGACAAAAAGTGTTGTTTACCCTTTTATCAGCTTATATAAGAATTTGCTGGAGAATTCATAATAAATGTAAGCATGCACCGTGGCGTGTTAAAGAGTGCTACGTGCCCCAATTGGTAGGGGGTTTTTTTATTCCCCACGTTCAGGGATTCCTCCTCTCATGATGGTTAGATTGTCCGCCCAGCAGAAAAGTCAAGACACGGACAAGACCCCATGCAGATCCAGGCTCGCCTTTTGAAAGAGCACGAGATCGCATAAATCCGCTCACTCATCTTTGAATACAGCGGAACCTTTAAATGGACGTCCCGCAATTATTTATGATCCTGTTCACTGGAATTATTTCGCTGGCATAAAAAATAAAGAAAAAATCGTTCAAAACGTCTCTCATATCTTACAAGATAATTTTGTTCATCTCTCACTTTTAAAAATATAATTTTACATCCCTTACAAATTCACATTAATCAAATTTGGTCCCTACCTAGGTTTCTGACTAATTTTTTGCCAGAATTCACAACATGACTTGCATGTGATCATTTTTTAAGGGCAAAATTATCAAATCAAATTTTTATATAATCTGATTTATAGTCCCTCACATTTTACAAAATGAATTTTTCTATCCCTCATATTTTTCAAAATGAATTTTTTCATCCATCATTGATCATGTGTATGAATAGCTTTTTTTCTATAAATCCACATATATGTTTATTTAATTTTACCTGAACAGTACGAATAACATGTAATTTATCTCTATTGGATTTTATCTAAACATGCTAATCGTAGTTATACACATGCTATTCAATAAATATATATAGGGGTTTAAAACTAATAATTTTGTTTGAAACCCATGTACATATTTATATGATTTCACCATTTGAACCTATTTAATATTTGTGACATTTCTCTTTTGGTAATAATTTATTTATTGAATTGTATAATAAGGTCATTTAATTAATGGATCCTAACTCGAATTCTATAATTGTGCTAACAAATTTCAGTTTAAATATGAAATTTCTACTCGACACTTTTAAGACCAACAGTTGAATTACTTGCCTTGTGATTATTTTAAAATTTGAAAATGCCAATCATTTATTTCTTTTTGTCATAATTTTCTTTTGTTTATTTTTTTGTCTAAATTTAATTCGATATAAACACTTGATAATATTTAGGATTAAATATTTTATTTATTTTCAAATTTCGAGTAAAAAAATGAATATAAGTGAAAAACTAACAATTTTTTTAAACCCATTTATATATCTATTTGATTTCACTTGAGCAGTATGAATAGTATGTAATATATCTCTATTTGATTTCACATGCTATTCGTACTGTTTAGGTAAAATCAAATAGATATATACATAGATTTTAAAAAAATTATTCACACACATGATCAATAAAAAGATGAAAACAATTCATTTTGAAGGATAAAAAAATTTATTTTGTGAAATGTAAGGGACGAAAAAATTTATTTTATGAAATGTGAAGGATTATGAATCGAATTATATAAAATTTAATTTGACAATTTTGCCCTTAAAATATGATCACGTGCAAGACACGTGGTGAATTCCGACAAAAAACTAGTCGAAAATTTAAATAGGGACCAAATTTGACCAATGTGAATTTGTAAGGGATGTAAAATTATATTTTTAAAAGTGAGGGACAAAAAAAATTATTTTACAAAATGTGAGGAACGTTTTGAACGATTTTCCAAAAAAAAAGATTGAACTTAAAAAGAGGAGTGCTTCTGGTCACGTCTTTGTCCTTTTGCAATTAAAACTTTTGCCCACTGTACTAAAGAGTGTGTATATATAATAAGTTTTATTCTGCACTTACTTTTATTTTATGATACGAGGAAGAGAATTGAATCACCATCGAATCAAATGGATGTACGTGCACTCGCTAGTGAAATTTTCAAAAAATTCCTGTGAAGAAGGTAAAATATATGCTTTACTGGTTGTTTTGTGTTAAAGTATATGCCCTACTAGTTTTTTTTTTTTTTTTTTTTTTTAAAACCAAACGGCAACATCTATTATATTCCTAATTTAGCCTATACAAGGGAGAGAGGGAGGAGATGGAGAGAAAGGGGGAGAGAGAAAAAAGAAATTTTTTGTTTTGTTTCTGTTGTTGCAACTTCCCGCGGGCAGAGAGAGAGAGAGAGAGAGGTGGTGGGGGAGGGGGAAGGGGAGGAGAGGGGGAGAGAGGAAAAAGAAATAAATTTTTCTTTTGTTTATGCTATTGCAACTTCCGGCAGGGGGAGGGAGAGGTGGGGGGGGGGGGGGAGTTTGGTTATCAGCCCTACCACTGCCTGTTGGTTTTCCACTGGAAATTGATGCCACCAGACAATGCCGTATGACTGCAATCCTGCCAACGTGGTCTTGACATCGACTGGTGCGGTGTGTGGCATCCAAGTCTTGTAGATAAATTCAATTTATGTGCTAAACAATAAAAAAATTTTGGACAAATATGTTAATTTCAATTTTAATATTTTTAGTTTAAAAGAAAAACTCGGTGTGATGTTTCTGTGACCACCACCAGGGTCGATCAAATTGGGGAATAGATAAGTTATATTTTATTGGTACACTAAGAAATTTTAAAATTGCAAGATTCTTCATTCGTCCATATCAGAGCATGCATGGGCGCAAATTCACCAAATTTATAGAGGACAAGGACATTACCTAGTCCCCCGCTTGAATGGTCTAGCGACAGCGCTTCTCACCAGTGAATCTTGAGGTCACAAGTTCGAATCTCCGCTCCACTGGATTCCTCCGCGCACTTAACGTGTTCGGACCGGGTTGGGCGTCGGGCCCAGACCGCAGGAGATTAGTCGGCCCCGTAAGAATTGATCCGAACACCCCTGTATCGACAAAAAAAAAAAAAAGGACATTACCTAGTCATGATCTGCAACACACACACAATACTACTATCTGAAAATAATGAAAGCATGAAAAAAGAAACAAAAACCAGCATCTAGAAAATCCTAGATTTTTATCTTGGAATAAACAAAAAAAAATCTAAAGCCACAGAAAAAAAACAAGGAATAAAAACCATAAGAAAATTGAGAGGCCAAAACAATTAGAAAGAAATCCCAACATCTTAAAGGACATTTCCAAACCATTTTTCTTTTTCTTTTTCTTTTTCTAGTGGAAAAGTATCCTCAAGATTGACTGACCGCTCCTAAAAGAAATTAATCATCCGATCATCATTATGCAGTTTTTCTACACCACCTAACCTAACTGCTCTGGTCACACATGGCAATAACGCAAGCAAAAGGGTGCATACATACAATTCATAGGGCACAAAAATCACGTGTCAGGTTACAATAGATTTACTACTGGCCTGCTTTCCAGTCCCACCAATCTGACAATCATTTGAGCACTCAGATTATAAAAAAAAAAAAAAAATGCAGACACCAAAAAGAAAAAGGTTCAGCTCCAAAAGGTGCCTTCAAAAGACGAGCCACTCTTTTATTCATTTGTTTTATTTTTTACTGCTTCAAGATTGTAATAATTTCTACCTTTTGGTTTTGGCAGGGAAGGGAAAAGAAAAGAGAAGGAAAGAAAAGCTAGTGGCTCTATCATCATAAATTCTACTGCGCAAACTCAGAGGTAAGCTTGGATTATGGATCACAAAAATCTACATCCACAAAAAGACAGATAGATAGAAAGGAAGCTCCACTTTTGGGGTGTTCCACCCTTTTTCATGAAGTGAGAAGTGAGAACACGGGACCATTGCATTATTTCTAGGCTATCGAACGCTTCATACAACAAACAAATTAAGGAAGAATTCAACCGACATGGGATTGCATGAAGAAAATTCTGAAACACACAAAATCTGTGTGATTCTCAATAACCTCTGAGCTCTCGGATCATATTCGAAGCTGCAATCGTGATTGCGGTTGCGGCGTGTGTCATTTCAAATCAATCTCGCCATATCATACCAGTTATGTTTCAACGACATGCATATTTTACAGCATTTAATTATTTTAAAAATTGTAAATAATTATTTAAAAAAATGCTAAATAAAAATAAAAAGAAAAAAAAAATAGCCATCTCGGAGCGCCTTGACGATGACTCGGCCGAGTCTTTGAACCATGTATAAAAATTCGGATTGATTTTTCGTTCAACATATTATAAACCATTGTGGTACGTACGTTTGTTAAGGCTCCAAACTGACTGTGCTTGGCCTATAAGTAGATACTCGCGGAACTACTCAAGCCCAGGCCATTAATAGTTTTCCAAACGCTGGTGCGTTTCGAGACTTTTTAAGACAAGCCACTAACAGCAGTATTGTAGTACCATATTCCTTACCAGTTCCCATAGCTTATAGTTTCTGCTGCTCACTCCACTCTGCTTCTTGTCTTCTAGGTGAGAAGTTATAATTATTTTCGCGTTTTCATCTGGCTTCTTTTATTATACTTTATGCCATTTTGAAGTAATTGGTTATATTCTTGTTGGAGTATAAAGGGTTTCTGATACTTCCATTTCATCAAGGGAACTCGGATGTACTCTTCGTTGTTTTCGAGCTCTTTCAATGAATGTGATGAAGTTTCATTTGTTGACTTTGTCGTTCTTCTGTTTCCTGGGCTTGACTTTGATCTGCATGTGTTTTCCGTGTCCTGGCTTGGATGTGAATGAAAGAAAACAAGAGCTTTTGAACTAACTGAGAGTTGGTTTAGTTTTATTCCATTTTTTTGTCGTTCTTATGTCATAGGTGCCAATGAAGTGGAAAAGAAACAGAACAAATTAAGAACAGCTGTTGGCTTTTGAAAGTAAGGCACTTAACCAAGAACAGTGATTGATGGCAACATGAAAATTATTTTTAGTCCTGAAACAAAAAGATGGTAACAAATTGGTATAGATCTGGTTGTTGAAAGTCCCGTCACTGTAGTCGCCAGTGTATATGATCATATGTTGGTGCAAGCTCTGAACTGGTATACGACTTCTTTTACCGGGGATTCTGTATACAGGTTAATGTCTAGGCTGCTCTCACTTCTACAGTTCTACCTACGATTCTAAATTCGTGCTTTAGTGCTAGTTTAATGATTTTATTTCTCTTTGGCAGGTAAACAGAGTCTAATAATTTGATACACACAAATCTAATCTTAATATGAAGTGGGCTGTAGTTGCAAGAATTTTCACAGTAATTTTCTTTTAACTGGAAGGGAATGTTGTTCTGTTCACTTCCTTTGAGGCTTTCATTTGTTTTTGTATCTCAAGAATATTCCAGTTCAGAATCGGACCTTTAGTTTCTGCCGCTTTACAACGAGTCCAACAGTGTTCTTGCAAGGTGTGTGTTTTTCAAGAGTTTACTAGTCTTATCTTGTGATGTATTCTCATCTGGACTTTTCAGTTTATTTGCATGCAAGTTCTGTGATCAATCAGTGATGAATTTGAAAAGCAATGTTCCTCTTTTATGTCTGCGTTGCCTTTTTCCATTTCTGCCCTGTCGGTGTAAATGTGCTTAACTTCCACTTCACCTTGCAGCAATCTTGTGGCTTAGCTTTAGGCAGGAAATGGAGCCTCAAAAGCTCAGCCTTGTTGGGAGGTTATGTGGCAGCTCAATTAGCCACATGAGAAGATTTGTGTTTGATGTTCTGTCTGCTGGTCCAATCCCCAACCATGTTGCCTTCATTTTGGATGGAAACAGAAGGTATGCTAGGAAATGGAAGTTGGGAGAAGGAATGGGACATAGAGCTGGATTTCTCTCCCTCATGTCCTTGATCAAGTATTGCTATGAGTTGCAGGTCAAGTACGTCTCCATTTATGCATTCAGCATTGACAATTTCAAAAGAAAGCCTAATGAGGTCAAGTATGTGATGGATTTGATGCTGGAGAAGATTGAAGGGATGCTCAAGGAAAAGACTATAGTGGAAGAATATGGGGTGAGGGTGTACTTTATAGGGAACTTGAAACTTCTGGATGATAATGTCAGGCATGCAGCTGAACAGGCAATGAAAGCCACAGCGAAGAACAGCAGGAGCATTCTCCTCATCTGCGTTGCTTATACTTCGACTGATGAGATAGTGCATGCTGCTCAAGAATCTTGTGAACAGCTGTGCGATGAATTGCAAGCACTAAAACCAAGTGGAGCTCCATTTGGTAAGATAAGCGAGGAATTGCATGAGATGGTGCATGCTGCTCAAGAATCTTCTGAACAGCTGGGCAATGAATTGCAAGCACTAAAACCAAGTGGAGCTCCATTTGGGAAGATAAACGAGATAGCGAGAGAAAAGCTAAGTGGAACTCCATTTGGGAAGATAAACGAGATAATGAATGGAAAGGAGGAGGAGAAACCTGAAGAAAGGGAGCAAGGGGAGGCAAATGGCGAAAAGCAGGAGGATAAAAGTGAAGAAAAGAGCAAGGAACCGAGGGGCAAAGAAAAGCAGGGGGATTTCCCCAACGGGGAAAAGCTGGAGAATGCAAGTGAAGAAAAACAGGAGTTGAGCAATGGAAAGCTGGAGGAGAAGAGTGAAGAAGAGCAGAAGGGTTTTGTCAAAGAAATGAAGGAGGTTCAACCAAATATAAAGCTGTCAGATATTGAGAGGAACATGTACATGGGAGTGGCACCTGATGTGGATATTCTGGTAAGATCTTCAGGGGAAACTCGGCTTAGCAATTTCCTTCTCTGGCAGACATGGAATGGCCTGTTGTATTCACCAACGGCTCTTTGGCCCGAGGTTGGTTTGGAGCACCTTGTCTGGGCTATACTGAATTTCCAGAGAGCTCATCCACTTTTTGAGAAGAGAAAGAAGCAATTTTGAAAAGCTTCAAGCAACCTAATAAGCTGCATCTTCTGCTTTTCGTCCGGAGTTCATAAAAATTCACAGGTAATGATGGTACAAGAACGCTACTCCGAATTCGATCTGGAAATTATTGATTCTTGTCATTTCAATTGTCCGCCCCAGATACTTGTAGCAATAATAACGAATGACTACTACAACCCAATCCCTCTGCTACTCTTATGACTTCATTTCCATGCTAATTTTGATGCTTTGCTGATTATTTTACGCATACATCCTCAAAACTGTAGGGTTGGTGGTTGAAGGTTGCATCCTTCTTTCTGCGATTTCTTTAACTTGTCTTTCTCGACGGTCGCATCTTGGTTTTTTGAAAGAAAAATAAAACAAAACAAAAATTGTCAGCTCATCTTTCTGGGAATCCACCTGAAGAAAGTTAACAAGAGTCAGCAATTATCTTGCAAGGTTGTTGAAAGAAAAAACTAGGAGGACCTTAGCGGCACCTGTGACTTTAGAGAGGATGCCATCCTTTCAAAGATTCAACAAATTGAAAATTGATTTAGTTTACCCAATTGATGTAACTGGACAAAAAGTACTCGATTTACAGAGCAATTTGTCTAACCAAAAATGGCAAATGAAATTTGGCAGTTGAAGGCGCCAATGGTGCGTCAGTTTGCGCAACAGAAAGACTCGTGTAACAAAAAACGCAATGTGCGAAACCATATAAATGCAAAGAATTGGTCGGAGCATACAGATGAAGAAGATCTTATGCTGTAAATTCACTGATAAACATCAAATATGCTCGGTGTCCTCCCTCGATCCAGAATCAACGTCGAGGTTGGTGCAGACGAGGTCGGTTACAGAAAACTCGACCATTTGCCTTCACAAAAGCTGCTATTGCCAAACTTCCACCCGCCCACAAAATTGAGAATAACAATTGCCAGAAATCACTTCGAACTGTTCAGAGAGGGGAAAACAAAAAAAAAGCAATTATGTGCAAAGATTTAGTATAGAGAAAAAGCTATTGAGAGTTGAAAAATAAGTACGACGCAGAATTGTCTATGACTAAAATGGGACAAAAGCATCTTGCTAGGTTTCACAACAACATCTTGCTAGATGCGATGCAGAGCATTGTCTACAACTGACTGATGGTAAAATGCAGCAGCTGCTCAATCAACAGGGGTTACCAATCTTAAACGCTCCGTCGAGATGAAAATGAGCAAATAAGACATTCTCTTTATGGGTCTATATCCCTAGGGAAGCACTGTATATTGCATTGCAGAAAAGGACTTTTCTTGAATGCCTTCAAAAGAATTCCTTTTCAAAGGTCAACAGTTCCTCATAGAATTACAGTCGAATAGCCATGACTCGTCTGTCTATCTGGCAAGGTCCTTTGTGTTTGAATAATGCTTCAAAACGAATTTCAAGTGTAAAGACTGATTTCTTTCATTCATAAGGATAATTACAAGTGATTGTCCAGTCAATTTTAATATTAATTTACATATGCTTTTTCTCTAAAAATTCTAGATCCAAAGACATATTATGCGTTTGAGCGTGAGGGCTAAAGCTGGAAAGGGGAAAAATTCATGAAAACAATTGGGAGGAAAAAAAGCACAACATAATTGCTGTGAATAAGAAGAAAAGAAATTTGTTGATATATATGTGAACTCACCTCGCCTTAGTGACATGAATGCAAAAAAGAATCCAGTCATTATCACAGATAACGCTAATGGGAAGGACTGCAAAACAAGAAAGAAAGGTTAATGATGATCTTTTGGTACAAAAATTTGCTTAGCGTTCTTTTAGTAAAACCATAGGAGAGAAATAGAATTGTGTTAAAGTGTTAAATTAGTATTAAAATGTAGCATCCAGAACAAATCAGAAAATGCAAGGAATTCATGCTCACCGCTATAGCCTCAATTCCTCCCTTTTGAGATGTGGGAGTCATATCTCGAGAGACAGAAACAATGAAATGTCCTTGTAGCAGATCAATTGCATCCTTCAAAAGCACGCAAAAGAGGAAGAAGACGGTGAGGAGAAAACTATTACCAAAACAGTGGAACAATGAGAATCTTACTGCACGCCAACCCAAATTTTTCTCTTAAGTTTGCAAAGAAAGAAACTGCAATTCATTCAAAAAGCTATATCCAAAGACAGAAAAGAAAACAGATCCGCAGCTTCACTAACAATCAAGATTTCCAATATTCAACATCAATGATGCCAGCGAAACATTCATATACAAAAAAAGGCTTGACTCTTCACCTCTTACACAATAAGCAAAAATCTCAATGTGTCATGTTAGAAAGAACATAAAAATTAATGGAACTGATTTATGTATCATAATGTCGTCTTAGGCATATGTGCTGAAGTGTACAAACCTGTTTTGTACCGTCACAAAAGTTGTTCAAGTAATAGCGCATAAGAGCATTCCAGCCATCTTTCAGGATTCCTTGGATTGTCCGCTGACCGTATCTACAAAGTGACCAGAAGACAAATTTGATGAATATTTGAACATTGCAAGTTCATCACGCTAACGAGGCAGAAAAGAAATTCATTTTGGTTTTTCCCACAAAACATTTATTTCCACAAGGAAAACTCTGTTGAAATAACACCATGGAGGCAGCAACTAGACTCCTTTCCGCGAAGCCCACAGACAAGTGCCTTGTGTATCAAATCTCACCAGAACAAGGTAAGCTAGACTGCTGTCTTTTGTTTGTTTTCTCCAGTCCCTTCTTCTCTTCTAATGAAACACATACTCAATAGTCTTATAGTAACACAAGTATTTGGATATGTAATTCATTTTTCCTTTATTATTCTCCAGCCTTTTGGTCCTCTCTTCTCCAGAAAACAAGTGAAAGAAAAAGGAAGTACAACTGATGCTTCCAAAAAAAAAAAAAAAAAAAAAAAAAAAAAACAGAATTCTTAGTGCAAAATTCTAGTGCCATGATAGTGTTTACTGATGATTTGTTTCTTTGCTGGCTACCTTGGCGTACACAAAAGGGTTCACCTACATAATTGAACCATTTCTATATACAAGAGTCTCTATGCTCCCAAAAAGATATCAACTTAAAACACTTGACTAGAAGCTCAAACATATGTATCTTGGGACATCGCCCTTGACTAATATCTTCTATGGGATGCAGAAAATGCAATCAAGGAAGATCATAAAAGGGTACCTGACAAAATCTCCTTTTAGAGCTGGAGTACCAGAATACTGGATGCTTATGTCATCACCATGGTTAGCCCACACTGGGAGAAATAAGGACAACAAAGGCATAAGTAAGGAAAGGACAGAAAAAATAAGGTTTAAAACAAGCCAGAGCAGTAAAGAGAATCATAAAAACCGAAGTTAACAAGTACACATCAAGCATAACAAAAGACTCAGTAGAACCAAGTCAGCAGAGGTTCATTGTAACAGACTACAATGAGATACGCACAAATTTTGAAACTTTCATCAAAGTTTGGATGTGTGCTGATAGTTTCTTCAGCATCAAAAATACCAAGTCTTCTAAGTTGAAATTCCAACATTTTTCGACCAAGCATGCTCTGTAACCAAAACCATCATGAGAAGAAATTAGTATAACTAGAAAAAAGTGGCAAAGAAAATTAACTTAATCTTAAACCCTGGCTTTAATCAAAGCATGGGCAGAATTGTCCTCGTTCAAATTATTCCACAGAAGTACTCAGAGTCTATTACTTAGTCTGAAATCTACTACCCGATTTTACTTGATCAGATAGTGGTCAGTTCCTTAAAGTATCAGAATCCTTAAATTACACTTTTCTGAAAGCCAAATTCCCGCATAGTAGAATTTTCTCAAGTCATTCCACACAAACATATCTCCCAATTATTTAATGCTTTTTAAGTATTTCTGCTTAAAAAGATCAAACAGATGCACCTCTAGGAGACAACAGCTTAACTGGAAAAAGTAAAGAACACGCATTCAATTTTTAAGAGAGGGAGTTGCTTTTATAAAATTCACCAAAACTGAAACTCAAGTAAGATGTCTCTACAAAATCATCTATGCAACATTAACCTCAACATTAACATGCATATGCTCACATCAACCTCAAGGAGGTAGAGGGTGATCATACCACTTAAATTGGTTTTTCCACATCAACTATATAGCAAATATGACACAAAACAACCCATTCTAACATGTTGCTATAGATATAAATTAAGAAGAGGTATCAAAATTCATCCAACCTGCTCCTACACAAACAAAGGACACAAGTATTCAAAATGAGGGTGATTGGCTCATTACTTTTTCGGAGAGTTGAACAACCATAAATAAAGTACAGGAACAGGAGGGGCAGCAAATTACCTTTAAACATTAACGAACATCACCATTATAGGAGGAGAAATGTACCTGGGTAACATTTGTGCGGTCTAAGCAATCAATGCAATTGGTCCTCACAACTCCAAGTTGCACCTCAACTTTCTCACCTTTTTCATTTAACAAAAAGTACCTACAATCTCAAAAGCATAAGTATGAATCTGATTGAAAAAGCGTAAGGCACTACAAACGCTGGATGATGGACAATGGATTGAAAAGTATCAATATTAAGTGACACCCCCAAAATGATCCTCAATGCCTGAAATTGTCAACCCCACCAATTAAAGCAAATTGGGCCACTCCAGATTTTACATAATTTTCAATAGATATTTCCTTCCACATTTTAACTCACAAATGCTATATTATAGTCCTAATATTTTGCCATTCAATAGGAAAGGCCAACAAGAAGAAACGATAAACTCTATGAACAAAATTATGTTAAGAAGCAATATTAGTATGTGATATCAATGATGATCAATCAGTCTAACAAGACTAAATATTGAATCCAGCAGATGAACTTTTAATCCATACCGATTCTTTATGAGGAAATTTTCAATTTGATCATATAAGATAGAGAGGCGCTCGAAGTGAACATGCCCGCATATTTGGTGAAAATCGAAGTGCAGGTATCTGCAACACTCAGAAGATATTAAAACAAAAATTATAGTTCACTTAACATTCAATTGACAAATAGCCTTATGTGGAAATGATTATACCTCACATCATCACTAACAACATGCTGCATTGCATTGGCAAACTTTTCACACAAGCGACCCTCACCTCCATGCTGGTAAAGATATTAGAAACGCTAAGAACAAAGAATTCAGACATTATTGCATGTATATTCTCATGCATGCACATACGTCAAGAAGCTTATCATTCCCAAAAAAAAAAGGGGGAAGACAAAGGAGGCAGAAGTATGGTTCAGAATGCTCCACCAGCTTAAAACTTCATCTATATTATGAACAACCCAGCTATCAAATTACTTAGACAAGTCACACAAACTTTGCATCAATTCTTTTGCTTTATTGCAAACAATCATCAGAGTCATAATGTATTTTTCCTAAATTGAACCAGTAAATCTATCTCTTCTTTCCAGAAAACTTACGACCAAAATCTATGTTCAACCACCTGATTTGAATTAACTCATGCCATCATCAGATCAAAATTATATCGATGTTATGAACGAGTAAACACGTACTCTGACACCAATCAAAAGCATTACTACATTTATCAACATGTCCAGTTGATTCTCGTTCATTCAGCTTATCGAAAGCTATAATTTGGCATATGATATCTCAAAATTGTACAAGTAATTACAGGTGCTGGCATCCCTATAAAACATTTCAAGGTAACTTCCAGCAGAAATGTCCCAACTAATTCCATAGAAATAAATCTGAATTGGGATGATAAAAGCAAAAGTGTACCTTATTAACAAGATCTACTGCTAGAACGTTTCCATATTTCTTTCTCAGATCCAAAATGTGGCGCTCAGCTACTCGAGGCTGCAGCATTTTACATGATTCATTAAAAGAATGAAGGGCACAGGTTTTGGAAGCAAATCTAGAATTACAGAGCTTTGCCACTTACAGCTTCCTCAAGCCTCACAATCTCAAACTTAGGCTTATATGTCAAATCAACAATCTGGTCCCACATTAATGGAATTGAACCTCGGACCTGAAAACAGAAACATTATCAGAATAATTATATTTAAGATAAAACTGATGCTACTAAAATGTATCTTCAATCAAGAATTTGACATCACTACTATATACTACAAAAGCTTGCATTCCATCATGTTCAAGGACAAGTCTTTTTAAAATATTTGGTTTCTGAACAGATTTCTTCAATTAAATTAGCTAAACTCACCACAAAGATGATTGTGACATGGAAAAGTTTCCAGTGACAGTAGCAGCTGATAAGAAAAACATCAATGGAAGAATTTAATTGAAAAGTTAAGTAAAAGACTTATGCAGAACTGGCATGTCTGCAACTCAAGATTTTGTCAGATCCTGAAAAGGACCTCATCTTCCTTACAACAGGAAGCATTAGTTTCTAGCTGGAGCAATATTAGACTTATCAGACTTATTAGCTGTTTATCCATCAAGGTTATGGAGATCAGACAAGAAAATACAGCAGCGTCAAGGCTAGATATCAGACAAGAAGATACAGCAGCGTCAAGGCTAGATATCACACAAGAAAATAGAGCAGCATCCAAGCATAAAATTTACTGATTATTTATTTTGCTAATTGTTATCACTTTCTGTGTGAATATCACTATTGTTCCATACCATAGAACTAAAAAATGATGCATATATATTTGTGCTTCCACTGATATTTTCCTGGCTCTTCCACTAATAAGTTTAGTCATCTATGTTCATAAAACCAAAAGCAGTTCAACTAACAAAAATGGCATGTGAAAAAAAACTAGAAATGATTAGAAGAGAGAAAATGAAGACTTGAACCTGAACAAAAGATGCTGTATGGCCATTCAACTGTACAATCTGTTCACTTTCCACAAAGTTTGCCACAAAACCATCAGAATCAGCTCCTCTTCTCCACATTCTTGTACCTTCAAACATTATCAGCATTAGTTGAGAGGGCAGCCAAGAAAATTGAATAATGAAGAGTATCACACCACAAAGAAACTTTTCCTTTCTTTTCTTTTTTGAGTACATGGGTGGTTCAATATGTTGACATTATCCATGCTCGGTTGCAACAATAGTGTCAAAGCAACACAAAGTTGAATGGTATCCAGCCGCAGGGTCAATAATGTGGGAGCAACAAAATTAAGCAGTACCGAAGACAATGCAGGTAAGATACAAAATGAAGCTATATAAGAGATCATTTTCGTTGGGTAGTGTAACTGGAAAGAAGTAATTGTAAGAAACAATTAGAGACAACTTCTTAATTGACTGAACTAACCTCATCCAATTTCTTTTCAGCAAAATGTAGCTTGAAATGACACAAATGCCTTTTCATATATTATTTTTTACGATTTATTCCATATATATATTTTTTAAATTCTCAGAGCTTTAATTACAAGAACAACCTTTCAATTTTCAAGCAACTTTTCTGCCAAGCATTTTTTACAATACCACTTATCAAGCATCAGATGCAACTGAGAGCACATACTCCAGGATTGAACAATCACATCCAATTGAAGAGCAGGCTGGGTAGAAAGACAAAGAATTTGGGTTCTAGCCAATTCCAAGTATATACATCATGATCAGATCTGAAACTCAAACTGGAAGTGGTACATGAAAACTTCCCACCGTATCTTCCATAACTTAGCTCCTCTTTTCTCATTTTTCGGTTCCTCAAATTTTTAATATCTTCGGACATTTGTTTCTATGCAAAGACTAAATTAGAAAAAGGACAAAAGAGTAATAAAAGTTAACGGCCAGAATTTTCAATACCAGTTCTCCTGGTGCATCTCCGAGCAATCAGTGTAACATCAATGATGTCCTTTCCAATAGCAGCTTGAAAGTGATTGAAACCTGATGGTAAGTTAAGGTTTTTGCAACATGGACTGATATACAAAACCTCTTTCATAGCGAACCAGCTCAAGCATATCAACTAAATTTAAAGCTCAGAAATCCACATTTTACAAATAAACAAAAAAGGAAGTTAAGGTTTTGGCAACATGGATTGATACATAAAACCTCTTTTCAGAGCGAACCAGCTCAAGTATATCAACTAAATTTAAAGCTCAGAAATCCAAATTTTACAAATTAACAAAGGAGGATACTCCCTTGAACCAGAGGAAGCAAGTAAGGATCAAGCTGCACATGTTACATAAGACAGAAATGTCTAAGAAACTTTAAGAGAATGAGTTAAGAATTGACATCACTAGTCTAGGAAATTTCTAACCTTGTGATCTATAAGCACTTCCAACATATAATTGTTCCAAAGAAATCGAGGATCTGCCTGAAGAATAAAATGTTTGTGATGAATGCGTAAGGTGATGTCAGAGACATAAATGCTTGTACTCAGCCCAACCAACTAAAACAAAACTCAGGTTTGGTAGTGATAACATCAACCTTTGTTTTCTAAGCAAATGTTTTGAAGCAACATTAAAATCAAGTTAGCTTACTTGTCTCCATAAAGGGAGTAGCTTTGATTCATCACCTAAATCATGTAATCTTTGTGCGCTGCAATACAAATTAAACAGTGTCTTCATGATTCAAAATGATTTTAGATTGCAAAATAAACAGAAATTTCTTGTACAAATCCTAGAGACTAGAAAGGCACTTGTAGAATAAACACACTAGATCCATTAGATGGGACACTCAACTCCTTGCCTTCAAATCTCATGTGAGGACTGAAAGAAAGAGTACAGCAAAAGAAAGATCTCAAACAAAGCTTTTCTCCAATACACTTTCCTCATAGACATTTCTACCTTTAAATTAGAAAAACAATGATTTAATGCACTAGAGCAAGACACATGTGCATAGCTTAATGAGAACATTAAAAATTTGGCATCTTAAATCTTCAAAGAAGAAGATTTTTCTCATCATTAGGCTTCAACTTTCTACCCAGAGACATGCATACAACATTAGAAAAAGAACCATATCTAGACTGATGAAGACCACCACACAGTATAGCAAGGTTCCCTGTATCAACGAAAAACCAAAAGAGTTCTGAAGCATAACATGATTTCTGACTTCATGTGGCAGAAAAATGATTATTTCTGTTTATTGCTCAAAATTTGAAAACAATGGTATGTCTGAATATTTTTTTTTTCATTAACAAACCACTAGACAATCTCATTCAATTGCAGTTCTAGGTTCAAAATGAAACAAAGAAATCAAAACAAGAATTACCTGAGCGTGATGTTGACATCGTAAGAGAAATACAAACCAGGAGTCTTTTCTGCAACACTAAGAAGTCCAGAAAACTCAGTTTCCATCTTCTTCTGCCAAATACTTCACATATTACTATTTGCTCAAGAACAACGGACGCTAACTGAAATCAAAGTATATAAGGCAAAAGAAGATTGAGAATAGACCTGCTCAGCTGGAGAGTTTTTGAGAGAATGGTCACAAGGAAAAACCTTCATTGATGAGACCTTGAAGATTGGATGCCCCAGGTAAGATCCAACACATTCACGTTCAGTTATAACCAATAAATACGACCCTAAAAGCACACAAAGTTATCAACAAAAAAAAATTAATAACAAGCACTATAGTAATGATTGTACTACTCCAGGATCATCAACTACTAAATTAAAAACAATAGCAGCCTTCAAACATTCCATATCACAATATGAACAACAGTTCTGACACACTGACTCCAGGATGACATGTGAGCTCAATTAAATCCAACATCTTGAATATACAAACTTCCACAAGAATTTAACCATACAAAACTAATCTACTACCCACACAATGTTTAAATGGTCGTCCCCAATAGTCTCTTCTATGCTAGGGAGGCATAAACAAACAAACAAAAGAACTAAAGACAATGTTCCATATGTTTAAAAAAAATGCTGATTTGCCTCGTTATCAAAACTATAAATGGCCATGCAGCTATACTAGATAAACAATCACATAAAGATAAAAAAACATCAGAAATTTCTTCAAAATATTAGGTTTTGGATAAGAAAAACCTGCCTGCGAGAAGCTTTAACAGCCCGACTACACCAAAAATGGTCTGTATTTTAGGAACACGAAGTGAAGTGCACTGTGGTATGTCATCTGGAAGAAACAAATCGACACTTTTTAAGATGCCGAACTCCAGCTGCTAGACAATATAAAAACTTAAAACTTAACAGAAAGAGAATATCCTTGCAGACTACAGCAGCATGAATTAACCAACCAATGAGCTTTATAGATCCATCCACACGACTGATGGACAAGGAGGAGCCAGAAGAACCATCAGTGGGCTCAATAACATATTCGTCCGGAAACTCCCAGAGCCGCAACCTCGTGTAGAGCTTCTGTGCAGGGTCTGCCTTCTCCATATTATTGAGAATTCAATCACTATAAAATAAATACAGAATTCAAACTGTCAGTTGCTCGGTATCTAAATAACTGATAATGATCCTTTAAATTAGAAACTTTTCTTAAGAAGCTGCAAACCATACATTGCAAAAGTTTAGCCTACCTGCTACAGCATTGGCAAATATTTACTCCTAATAAAATTGGAAACCCAGGTGAAAATAAATCAAGAGAAAATCCCAAATGGATATAAAGTATTTAGCATCTAAAGTAAACAGGATACTTGAGGCGTCAACAACTAAACAATACCATGCAAAAGGTCAGCATATTCTTTAGCATGTTTTAAAGTTCAAAGCTATATACGCATCCTCTTTCCCCGGGCAGGCCAACATCATTCAAATTATTTCCCAGAAAGAATGAAAATATACCTCGAACTGAAATGAAAATGGATCAAGAAATGCCAGATTGATCACAACAATTAAGCATCCAAGCTCGAAACTAAGGAATCAAATTCAGTGCCCAAGTAGACAAGTCAGGCTTAAAACAAACGGGTTATTCTTTAAAACTACCCATCTTCCTTTTAGGCGCCAACAATCTAACCATGCAAAAATTCAGCTTATCCGACTACTGGCAGTAGCCCGCTTTGTATACACAGTGGCATCCAGGGTTGGGCAAGAGCCAAAGAGCATACTTTAATGGAGAAAAAACAGAAAATAGCAACAACCCAGATGCAAAATGCATCGAGAAAAGCCAAATTGCAAATTGATCACGTCAATTGACTAATAGCCGCAGATCAAAATTAAAAAGATAAAGAAAAAAAATGAGTACCTGAGTGGAGAAGTGAGGCCTCTCAAGAACGAGAGAGAGAGAGAAAGAGATCCAATCCAAACTCTTGGAATTAGGAAACAGTCAGAAAGGAGGGAGGAAAAGGAGGGAGAACTTTTTAAGCACAAAGAAAGAAGCAGTTGAAGAATTTGAACGCTAAAAACGCTTTCTTGTTACGGAATATCGGACCAAATACTACCACCATGGATCTCGAACCCGAAGCACTAAGCGAGGTAAATATTGCAAGAATGGCAAAATAAAAATAAAAAATGAATGATTAGATTGCAGTGCTGTTATGAAAGGACCAGCCGGCCAGTCATCCATCACTGTTGTTTGAGTAGGCCACCACTTGTCGTCGTGCCTATCCACTTTGAGGGATTCCTTTTTTCCTTTATTTTTTTGTGTGTTTTATTTTGGAAACGCCTCATTTACGAGAAAAGGGTCTAAAAAATAAACCGAGATTTTTTTTTCAATATGGGCACTATTCGTATTAATTCTGCTCAAATGTGTGATTGCCAAACTCGTACATTATTTTTTAATTGTATTTGAATCTTCTCATTCCGCTTATTAACCATTTATAATAATTGCTGACGAGCAATTAACGTTCTAAACATATCAATTGATCGTGTTAGAATAGTACATGATTTGTACATCTTTGTAAACTAATAAAATAATGTCAATATGATTTATAATCGTTCAAAAAGATTTTTCTTTTACCATCATTGAACCTCTGTTTATATATATACACACACACACGCACACACAAGTTGTTAAGCTTAAGTTTTACTTTTTTCTCTTTTTATTTTGATTGTTTTTTGGTGCTAAAATTCATTTGTTTTTCCTTACTTAAACAAGAACAAAACTTACAAATGCTATATCTACCAGTTGTCTAGCTTAAGTTTTACTCTTTTTTTCCTTTTACTTTTTTATTTTGCTTGGTTTTTGCTGCTAAAATTCCTTTGCTTTTCAAAGCTTAAGCAAGAACAATGCCACACCGATAACTGGTGATGGTCATCTATTATTCGTTGAAAATAATCACAAATTGGCGAATTACAATGAATCTAGAAAAATGGATAACCTAGTTGGAAATCTGTTCAACCTATTGAATATAATTGGGCAAATTCCACTTTATCCCCAGTGATTTAGTGTTTTTTTACATAACTCCCATATGGTTTCAAAAGCTATACATAACCCTCTCATGATTTGGATTAAAGTATCAAAGTGACGGAAATGATCATTCGTAACGGAATCACCTAAAACGTAAAAAATCCCCTTATGTAAAGTTGAAAGTTATTTATTAACCAAAGGGGGTTATGTGTATATTTTGAAAATTATAAGGCGGTTATATGGTAAAGTATTAAATCATAAGGGGATTATACGGTAAAATATAAAAATCATACGGGATTAGTGTGTCATGTATTGATAAGGATAATTTCGACATTTTTAGAAATTTCGTTACGAATGACTATTTCATTCACTTTGACACTTTAATCCAAACTATGAAGGGATTATGTATAACTTTTGAAACTATAGGGGAGTTACGTAAAAAAGTACTAAATCATGGGGGTAAAATGTAATTTGTCCAATATAATTTTACAATTAGATTTACAAAAGTTTCAACACAAACTACAAAACAACTGCCAGAAAACTCTACCTCACACAACTACTAATGCTCAATTTAGTCACGGCAGAATCTTCACTTTCTGTAAAAAATTCCAATTCCTTCTAAATGGTCATTGGTTACAAAGCAGAGTAACTTAGTTTAAAGTTGGATACAAAGATTGAATCGATGCATAATTGTTAGTCTCAATTCAGGGTTCGAAGAAAATTGAGGTAGATGTTATTTGGTAAAAAAGGTAGGAATTGCCGATTGAAATATGCTACTTTAAAAAGTAATAGAAGAATTGAGAACTCTAAAGATAGTGCGATGGTGAGAGGAAGGGAGAAGAGAGAAATGCAACAACATAAGAGAAAGATAGAAAGGGTGACTAATGTGGACATGGAAAGAGAGAATGAGGAAAGAAACCATCACCAAAACGGAAAGCAATTGCACTTACCGATTGGCCCGTAAAAAGTTTCATGTGTGATACTTCAAATCATCTAATGACTTAGATGTGTCCGTAACTCTTGCGAATTATCATCATCTTCTTATTTCCCATATATGTATGTAGCTTGACATGAAATATATGAGAAGTTTTCCAACGAAGGAGAGTAAGAGAAAATACTTTGGTGATGGTTGTCATTTTGAAATTTCAAGTTTAAATCAAGAGATAATTTTATGAACCTCCCTTGAGGTTTTATGAAATATCACGTAGCACCCTTGAGGTTTTCAAAATCTCACTTAGCACCCATTGAATTGACATTTTGATAATATTAAAAGCCCTTCCAACCAAAAGTAATATTAAAAAATTCATGTTTGAGGAGAGAGATTATTTTAGTGCCTTTAATACCCTTAGGCTATAAAAAATGAACATTTTACAAACCAAGGAAAAAAGTACTAAATTGGAACCATCTTAAAAGTGGGGAGATGAAAATTGATAAGATTTTATGTTACAGCTAATTGTCACTTTTACAGTAGAAAGAGATAGTAAAAGCAAATACTATTTTTTAAACCATTTCTACTAATAGAACCCTTCATAGCGTCGAAGGTAATTAGCATGTAAAATCATATATTTGAGCAAAAAAAACTAAGTAATAGATGAAATTTAACTTCAATATCATACAAAAAATTTACTTAAAATAGATAAACTTTTTTTATGGGTGTAAAATATGAAAATTTTATTATAGAAAAAGTCTGAATTTGAAAAACTATTTGGAGTTTCAATTACTTTAATTCTCTTGCGCTCTACATGAATAGGAATAAATAAATAAATAAAATTGTGAAACACCAAAAAAGGAAAAAAATAAAAAGAACCTGCAGCTATTCTTCTCCAAATGCATTGAATATTTCATTGATTAAATCCGATATTTTATTGACATTTGCAATTCAATTATACATACATGCATATATATATATATATATGTATATATATATATGTATGTATGTTTGTATAGACATTGTTAAAGAAAAGTAGGAAATTTAGAGAAAGAAAACCAAGTTTAGAAAATTTAAATATGAGGTTATTATTGACAATTCATCACCTTTGATATTAGTATATGGCCCTACTATCACTTCAAGGGTGCTAAATGAGATTTTGAAAAGTTTAAGAGAGCTAAGTGATATTTAATGAAACCTCAAGGGAGGTTTCTGAAATTATCCCTTAAATCAACTAAGGAAAAAGACTTGATGCACCTCCTTAAGGATTGCTAGATTTTATTTTATTTAAAGATTCTTCATTGACTCCTTGGTTTAAGCTGTCAGTAAACATGGAAAAAGGCCAAAGAAGGATGTATAGCTTTGATTTGAAAGCAAAGATTTCCATTTTGTATATGTGTAAGTTAATTTTGCTTTAAAAAATCCAGGTATACTTCCTTCAAAAATAAAAGTAAAGAAAAAACACAAAGAAAGAAAAATAGGTAAAATTTTGCATGGATGGTACCATGTATATAAAAAAAGCCAGAGAGGAGCAAATGCAATGCGAAAATAAGAAAAGTTTCGATACATGAATCTTTTTTTCTGTCGGCAGTTAAAGGTTGAAATTTCAGAAATTAGAAGTTTTGGGTTCATATTTCTCTCCCCACTTCTTATATTCCACACTTTCCCTGCTCTAAAAAACAAAGAAAAAATAGTATTCTTTTTCTTTTCTTTTAGTACTTTTCTAAATCACCACTACAAATAAAATAGAACCCATAAAAATGTTATATTCACACAAAGTGGGATACCTAAACCTATTCCAACATAAACTAAATCAAGATGAGTTCCAACGTCATAACCCACATTAGCTTTAAAGTCATGAAACCGTGAATCTATGAACTATAATAATGTCTCATCCACATCTAGAGGATTTGCTAGCTATAAATTTCCAAGAATTTAACATAACTACTTAATTCGGTCCAGTTTAGGCAACACTGGTTTGGACTATAATCAAGTTTGAAATCTTTAAAAAGCTTAATGTCATGAATTTGAGGTTATTACCAAGTTAGCCAAGGTTTCAATTCACTGTACAGTCTCATTAATTAACGATCAACCAAATGAAGTAATTAACACAATAAATTTGGTTGACAAGCAGCCAGTTTACTGGATTATAGCAGCTTAATGTTTGCCTTGTAAGCTAAAACTTTGGCAGGATAAGGTATTATACTGGCAATATAAGCAGTAAAACCTTGAAATGATACTGCTTATACACCTGCATCATTGTTAACATTATACTTTCAGAAAATTGGGTGGCTGTAAATCAGTATATCAACCAACCAAATGAACGAACAATGATACATCGATATAAGGCATCGAACAGTAAAAATATCCGTTAATCTTGTACCTAATTGGATTAGCAAAGAAATTATTTCAGCACCCGAATGAATACTGTCTTTACTGCAGGTTCTGTCAACCAGGATGACCATCATACAAAAACTACATTTTCCCTATTTTTTCTGCACCACCTTCTCGAGAAGGGAATGGCACAGGTTGCAGAAACGTTTTTATATGCTTGGTCTGATATTGAGGCGAGAAGCAAGCTTCTGACCTAGAGATTTGTCAGCCTGCAGCATGTAACATATTTTTAGTCACTTTTCACATCAGTAAGTACTGCATTTTCCATGGCTATCACGAAGAAATTACAGGTTCCCAGGAAAGCATTGCAAAATTCGAGAGAACAAGAATGACGCAAAAATATATGTGACGCATTGAAAGAGGAAAAGAAAGAGATGGTTTACCTGAGACCAGTATGAGATCCAAATACTACGTATCTCGTAAGTGACCCTTGGGTCAGATAAGGCATCAACCCAGCGGCAGATAAAGCGTTCTTGTCTGCAAAGACAATTAGATTGTATCAGGCAGAAAACGAGAGATCACTTGATAACACACCTAATGGACATGAATAAAGAACAAACCTGTCTGGTGCAAATGAACGGTAGCGCTCACCAGGTTGTTTGAAATTGTTTTCTTTTGGAATTATAGTCTGAGATAAGAGCAATAAGCATTTAGACAACAGAGTAGATGCTTAAATTTAATCACCCCATTTCACTCTCAGGAATGAATTGTAACGAGCAGGTTTTAAAAATCCTATGAAGAAGAAAAATGCAACGACTTTATTTGGCATAAACATATAAAAATATTGCAGCTAAGTGTTACAAGACCACATAAAGGCCCAAAAATGAATTACAGAGAAACAAGTTCTAGAAAAGGATGAAGATTGCACAATGCAATATAAACCATATTCCAGTTCAGTTTCTCATCTATAAGGAGCACCAGCAAAAGGAATGTACCTTCTCACGTCTTCCAGTGAGAACTGCAGAAGGAATTGGGTGCATCTCAGCATGCCTGACAGGATCATACCGCGAGGGGAAGTAGTCCACCTGTAAATTGATATCACATCAGATCACCTAACACAAACTAACTAACTTGCAATATGAGGATCTGATGGGAGTAAAAATGGTAGTATTAACATATATAGATTGCACATATCAGATAACTTTTTGAGTGCTACTATAATGAACATTCTGCTACTAAGATTGATGTTGATATGCTAAAATAATAAATCATTTATTGTTTACCTAGTGCAAGTAAAACAATGTGACACAAGGACAAAATGTGCAATCTGTTGTGGGGGGAGAGAGAGAGAGAGAGAGAGAGAGAGAGAACCTCCTCATCTCTGTGCATGAAGTTCATAAAACCGTCATGGTGATTGTTGTGGTGAGCACACTTGGGAGCGTTGGCGGGTAGCTGCAAATAATTGGGTCCAAGACGGTGCCTCTGCGTGTCAGCATAGGAGAAGATACGGGTTTGGAGTAACTTATCATCAGAATAGTGTATTCCTGGCACCACAATAGCAGGGCAGAAAGCCAGCTGCTCATTCTCATTAAAGAAATTATCAATGTTTCTGTTCAAAACTAGACGGCCTACTGGCTGCAAGGGCAAGATATCCTCAGGCCAAGTCTTAGTCACATCAAGTGGGTCAAAGTCATATTTGTCTTCATAATCAGGATCAATTGTCTGGATGAAAAGCTTCCACTCAGGGTAGTTTCCAGCTGCTATGGAGTCGTAGAGGTCTTGAGTAGCATGGCTATGATTTGCTCCACCAACCTTAATAGCCTCTTCCTCCAGCAAACTCTTTACTCCACAAGTGGGCTTCCAGTGAAACTTCACATAATGTGCTTTCCCTGCCTTATTGATCAATGTATATGTGTTAACACCAGATCCATCCATGTGCCTGTAATCCTGTGGTACACCTATATCATCAAAGAGGAAAGTGAACATGTGCAAACTCTCAGGATGATGGGAAAAGAAGTCAACGATCCTCCAGTTTTCCTGAATATGGGACTTGGGATTTGGTTTCAGAGAATGGACCATGTCAGGAAACTTCATGCCATCACGGATGAAAAAGACAGGAAAATTGTTCCCCACCAGATCAAAATTTCCCTGATTAAGAAGAATCACACTCAGAAGTTGGAAAACTCAAATGAGATCAAATGGAAAAGCTTAATATCATGATGGAACACTCGTTGAATAACAGGGTTTCAGTTGAATTAACAATTGATGAGCAACCACACATTGCCTAAAAATGTTTTGACATGCTTATCTGGGAAAAGATACCAGCTGGTGTGTGTATAAACACACATGCTTAATGAGAAAAACATTACGGGTCCATATGTATTAAGTGCATAAACATCTATTTCATAATGACTACAGCATCATGAATGGATAGTATTAAATGAACAGCTTAAAGATTCCTCTTGATTATAGACAACGTGAAGCAAAATTCTAAGCATGCAGAAACTCGTAGGTTCATGCAAACAGAAACAGCACAAGCTGTGTATCTGCTGCATGATTCAAAATGTCAATACTGCCTGAATCAGTAAGACAGCTAATACACTGCAGCAAGTCTGATAAACTAAAGCATATAAAAACAGGTCTGAATGGAGTGTGCTAGTCATAAACTAAGAAGCTAACACTCTGGTAACCCAAGCATTCATTCCTCAGAATAACAATGACATAGTACCATGTAGAGGCTTATTAAAGTCAACATCAATGAAAACTGTTCATTGTTAACAAACATGCAAATTAAGGAGAATAGAGTTAATCTATACTGTTATGCATGTTTACCAGGCAAGAAGATAATATACTAGTATGTATCGCGTAGGCATGCTTACCAAGGAAAGTAAAACTAGTTCCTTAAATACATAATTTATTGCATGCATACTGATGAAAGAAGCAGTTGTCATTCTGTTAATACATCATATTATCACAAAGAAATACTGTAGCTCCAAAGGTACAGTACGTGTTCGTGCTTGTCAATCAAAAAGGGGGAAAATCTCTTTCTTTGCATCTAATCAGAAAATAGAAAGATGTTTAGAATTGGAGCTACACATGCATCAGTAAACACCGAAAGAACAGCCTGAAATCTGTCTCTGACACAAAATCAAGCAAAGCTGACAACCACTTAAAATAGGATTAGTGATTGTGTGCTACTGTCTCACACCAGCAAGCTCCTGGCATTCATGCCTCCGAGCTAAAATACTGATTTGGTATCCTTGTAGAGACCTTTATATTTGACCCACAAAAGACAAAAAGTTGGAGAAAAATGAAGATTGTATAAGAGAAAAGCCATTCGCAATTTACTATATGTCACACCTCTCTGGTGTAGAACTTCACTGCAAAACCTCGAGGATCCCTTAAAGTTTCAGGACTGCCCCTTTCATGTATAACAGTTGAAAACCTCACGATGACAGGGGTCTGGACACCAGGGGTACGAAGGAAATCAGCACAAGTGAGCTGAGATATATCATGTGTGACCTCAAAGAACCCTTTGGCACTAGCCCCTCGGGCATGAACAACACGTTCTGGGATCCGTTCCCTATCAAAATTGGCAAGTTTCTCCACCAAATGGTAATCTTCCAGAAGAACTGGACCTGGAAAAATTTTGAGATAAATTCAATGCATCACTTGTTTTCGAATCATTGGTTGTATGTGAAAGAAACAAAATTAAGTGCAGTTAGATGAGCTAATCAACTTTATCATTTTATTTCTTATAATAAATCTAATATTCATGAGTTATGCACTTCTTCAAGCATGAACATAAATGAGACAGTAATATATGGGGCGTCAATGTCAAAATTTGAAATGAAACGTTACATAGACTGCATATCACATGAATTAAGAATTAACATCAATGCATAAATGAGCTCAGTTCAATATAAGCAACCCTCTTCTCATGGAAAAAATGTTTCAACAGAGTCAGATCAAGATATATCTTGCTGAAGACCAAAAGCGGAACTTGGAAGCCTCCAAAATAAAACAGTACAAACATATACCTCACTTAAGATTCTTTAGCTACTCAAATAGCTATATAAATGCAGAATAAGGTTTGTTGATTACATACTCTAAGTTGATAATAGATATGTTTATTAAGAAAAATCAGCTCATATCAGCCTCATAAAGTACATTGAATTTTGGTCTTTCCTCATTTATTTTCTTTGCTTGTTTTAGCTCTGCAGGTCTTTCATTACAGGATGATAGACGGAGGAGTCTGCACGCTATGAGGATGATTCCATGTATCATTTCTTTTCTCTTAAAAGTCTGAAAAACTTTGCTGCATTAATTAACCAATTTTGGTGGAACACTAAAGTTCAGAAAGAATTACTCTTCATAAAGCCGCAAAATGAATGACATGAAGTCCACAAGCACAAAGGCCATGCAAAACCATATGAAGCATAAGACATACCCCTTGATCCAACTGTCAGAGATGAGTTATTGTTCCAAACAGGAGCCCCGGAGTTTGTAGTAAAGAATGTAGAGTTGTATGCACTTGATGGACGAAACTGCACCACATCATGAAGAAAAGCATAATCACTACTGAGAAAATTTTCACAAAAACTTCCAAATGCCACAGCCACTCACCAAAAATATTGGAAACTAAAGGCAATATGAAATAGTATACTACACATTTAAAGAAACGAATCACTATTTCTAGTTTTCCAGCCTCGCAATTCTTAAAACAATAAAATTTTTTGTACTTAAACTGAAGACCCAACTGAGAAAACTTGAAAAGAAACATTTTTGAAGCATTATTGAATGAAATTCTGTACCTTGTAAGGATCCATTGATGACCCTTTTAGTTGAAGAAAAGAAGATACAGAGGAATTTTGGGCTCTAAGTGTTTGAGTACGAACTACGAGGAGGGAATGGCACACGGCCTGTTTATATTCTTCGTCGATGGTAGTTAAGTTTCTCTGGAACAACCCTTACGCCTAGAAAAGTCCACAGACCGTTGGATCTGATGGACCCTTTGATTTTAGTAAGCCATGATCAAGGATTAGGCTTATAAGAATAGCAGATTGGTGGGGATTTTCAGGTGTTTGGGTTAATGTTATTGTCAGTGCAACTGATATGCCAAACTGATTAGTTTAGTAAATGTATCTTCGGAATTTCTTCCATTGGAATTGGATGGAAATTAGTGAATATGTATCATTCGAGCTTCTTATTCTTGCATGTTTTGATTATTTTAATTAGAAGTTGTTTCTCAAACTTTATAACACTCAATATTTTCAATAAAATCTAGAGAAAAAATAGTACCTCTTTTGAAAACGCATATTTCAGAGTGATAACATTACCTTTAGTTAATAGAAAAAATGACATAACATATAATAATCAAAGCCGTAAATAAAAAGAAAATACACAATTTAGTACTCGTAGAATAATTTTCTGAGCAAATTGACACAAAAAAATGGAAAGAGTTATCCATGGCTCGATGAATCCAAAGTGGAATGGGTGTTTGTGCAACTAGAGTAGGAGATTATAATTCTCTTGTCTGGACTCAGATAGGCAAAATTTTCGGTAAAAATGACGCCACGGCTACACTACAGATAATACTTCAAAATTTGAGGCTACAGAAAGTTAGCCAAAATCAAGGGAAAGCTTTAAGAAGTTTTGAGGCTGGAATTTTTGAGGAAAAATAACCGGAAAGTTAGGTCCACAAAATATATTATGTGAATACCATTAATCTTGACATGGATAAGTTTTGCAAAACAAATTCAGAGCGGCCAGCACATTCGGTCCATTATCTATTTTGTCTCGTATTATTCTGCAGCAATTTATTGCTTAAGAATTATGGTCTAACGGGGGAAATGAAGGGAATTGGGGCACGTGCATACAGGTGAAAGACTGATTTTGCGCTGTCCATTTTGTACCTTAGAGGTTTAGAGCATATTCTAAGTAGAGTTTCCCACCAACAGTCCAGGCTACTAACCTACACGTTGCATTTGAATGCCATGCACGTATGGTAGTATATAATACCTCATTGAATACCTTCAATCAAATGGTAGTGTATTAGGATTTTGTAGCCACAAGGAGCCCTAGAGTCCAAAAGAATATTATTGAGCAAAACATATACATGATTTCAGTGATTCCATTTGATTAAATTGTGCCATATCATTCTGAAAAAAATGGTTTGTTAAAAAAAAAAATAATGCACTAAGAACATGATTTATGAGCAATTTACATATTCAATCTTGTTCAATTTCCAAGGATTTTGGGGGATGGATTGGGTGGTACGAGGAAGGGAGTATAAGGTCTTATTTGATGATCCAATTTAGTATTTAAATTTAATAGATTCAGATCTTAATATATTTAGACCGCTTGATAACCAAAAATTGTACATACAAATTAATTAAGTGGCACTGAATTTTCTACATAAAATTTGCTCCCAAAATTAATTGATAAACTATTCACTTATCACTGAATGTGATATATATACATTCAAATGTATTAAATTTAATGTTTAACAATTCAATAATTTAATGGATTCAACCTTCAAATTTTAGATTTTAGACTTCAGTTTTCATATTTCAGTTTTATCAAACGCACCCAATTTACACTGCAAAAAAAGTTCCAAAGACTTTATTGATAATAGCTTTTTTTTTTTTGGAACCCATCCTGGATAGAATTACACTACCTTCCATCCACCAAGATACTACTTCGCTTTACAAAATTAACATTAATAGAGATTTGAAAATATTTTATACAACATGTAATCAAGTAAAACACCAAAAAAATTAAAAAAAAAAAAGGAAAAACAAAACAAAAAATAATTGACGCAAAAGAGATCAAATCATTCGAAACCAGAATAATTGCATTATAGACTAAGACTTTGAGAGAAATGTGTTATACATTTTGGATAACATGAGTCTTTCTAATTGGAATACCGAAAAGAAAATAATAACAACACCGCAACAACAACAACAACAGAGAACAACTGATCGAAACCAAAAGAAAGCATGAAAAACAAAGAACTTTGATCTTCTAGTCATTGCCATCATTTGGTGGAGGAGAAAGGTTCAAATCAGGCAGCTCCGGCAGGGGTTTCACATTGAAATCAATCCCAAGAGGAGCTCTAGTTGTAGCTCTAGCTCCTTGGTCAGCTTCTGCTGTTGCATGATCTGGTGGAGCCTCCTCAGACAGCTCCCCTCCACCACCAATGTCTGCTGCAACTTCCTCATCGTCATCATCCGCCTCAGGATTCTGCAGTAATCCGAGATGCATCAATTCTTCCCTACAGTACACTGGAGGAGGTGGGTTAATCCTTAAGTGCTTGAGAAGGGCTCTTTGTGTTGTAAACGAACTAAAACAGAAATAGCAAGGGAAGTTTCCCTCTTGGTCGAGGGCTCCAGCGGAGTGATCAGGGACTTGGATTGGGGCGTTATCAGCCGGCAAATCCACCTGATCACCAGTTGGAGGTTGCTGGTCACTAGCAACAGGGCTACTTTCAGTATCCCTGGGTGGAATTTTTGGTTGAGAAGGGTTGTTTTGAGCAACTGAGTTTGTAGGGGTATTCTCCATGATGGAGGAGTGATTTTGTAAGTGATACAACCAACGTATCCCTCGACGCTTATTTATAGTCGAAAAATTGGACGAAGATTTGCTAAATTGATAGTTGTTAAATTACTACCAGATCTGCCAATATGTAGTTAAGATGTAAATGATACTGCTTTTCATTCAAGTTGACTAATTCCGGAGGGTTTGCATGCATGGCATGCATTTATGGTCGCATTTTGAAATTAATGGGCCTAGATTTATTTCCTTGTAAGAACGAAATTAATAAAGACCAAGAAAGTCATTATTGGAGCTTATTAATGCTTTCCATTTAAAGCCTATACGTATTTAAGCTTAGGGTTGAAAGAGAAAATCAATTTATTTGATATTCAAATTGAATCCGGTTCAATAAGAGTTTATTTCAGAGGATCGCTAACTAATCAAACCGAAATGAATAACATTTTGAGTGTGATAAATTTTTAAATTCAACTCAACCTTATGCTAATTTGAGATTTGTGTAAAAAATTTCAAGCTACTCAAGTTTGAATTGATAAAAGTATATTTGAGTTTGATCCAATAATTAACAAGCTTAATTTAAAAAACTTTAGCATATTGAATTATTGCTCAAATTATGACATTGGCAACATAAGAAGGGAAAATCGTTTAAAACATCCCTTACATTTTGCAAAATAACTTTTTTCGTCCCTCGCTTTTAAAAATATAATTTTACGTCCCTTACAAATTCACATTGGTCAAATTTGGTCCTTACTTAGGTTTTCGACTAGTTTTTTGTCGAAATTCACCACGTGCCTTGCACGTGATCATATTTTAAGGACAAATTTGTCAAATCAAATTTTATATAATTCAATTCATAATCCCTCACATTTCATAACATAAATTTTTTCATCCCTTACATTTCACAAAATGAATTTTTTTCATCCTTCACATTTTTTAAAATAAATTTTTTTAATCTTTGATTGCTCATGTGTGTGAATAATTTTTTTAAAATCCATGTATATATTTATTTGATTTCACCTAAACAGTACGAATAACATGTGAAATCAAATAGAGATATATTGCACACTATTTGTATTGTTCAAGTGAAATCAAATAAATATATACATGGGTTTAAAAAAATTGTTAGTTTTTCACTTATATTCATTTTCTTTTACTCAAAATTTGAAAATAAAGAAGACATTTAATCCTAAATATTATCGAGTGTTTATATCGAATTAAATTTGGATAGAAAATGTAAACAAAAGAAAAGTATGACAAAAAGAAATAAGTGATTGGCACTTTCAAATTTTAACAAAATCACAAAGCAAATAATTCAACTGTTTGTCTTAAAAGTGTCGAGTAGAAATTTCAGATTTAAACTGAAATTTGTTAGCATAATTATAGAATTCGAGTTAGGAACCATTAATTAGATGACCTTATTATACAACTTAATAAATAAATTATTACCAAAAGAGAAATGTCACAAATATTGAATAGGTTCAAATGGTGAAATCATATAAATATATACATGGGCGTCAAACAAAATTATTAGTTTTAAACTCATATATATATATATATCTATTGAATAGCACGTGTATAACTACGATTAGCATGTTTAGATGAAATCCAATAGAGATAAATTACATGTTATTCATACTGTTCAGGTAAAATCAAATAGATATATACGTGGGTTTATAGAAAAAAAGTTATTCATATACATGATCAATGAGAGATGAAAAAATTCATTTTGAAAAATATGAAAGATGGAAAAATTCTTTTTTTCAAATGTGAGGAACGAAATAACTCATTTTGTAAAATGTTAGGGATGAAAAAATTCATTTTGTGAAATGTGAGGGACTATGAATCAAATTATGTAAAAATTTTATTTGACAATTTTGCCCTTAAAAAATGATCACATGCGAGTCACATGGTGGATTCCGGTGAAAAACCAGTCGAAAACCTAGGTAGGGACCAAATTTGGTCAATATGAATTTGTAAGGGGCGTAAAATTACACTTTTAAAAACGAGGGACGACAAAAGTCATCTTATAAAATGTGAAGGACGTTTTGAACGATATTTCCACATAAGAAACTCTTTAGACTGGATTCAAATGGGTTAGATCCAAGAGTTTATAGCGCAATATGTTCAAAATTGAAATTTAAGATGCAAAATTAGAATTGAGTATAAATTATTTGGTGAATGCACAATGGAATTAGTCTTTCAAATTTGAATCAATACTCAAAATCTTAAGGGTTTACATGACATTTATTGTCAAGATTTGAAATTAATGTGCTTAGATTTTTTTCCTTGTAAAAACAAAAATCATAGAGGGATAACAAAGTCAAAGCTGGACCTTGTTAAATTTTTTGGTTTGAATTCTATAACTAATCCAAGCATGAAAATAAGCTCATTTACCTATTCAATATCAGTTAAATAGGGTTTAAAATTACTTTCTTTTTTGTTTATAATTCTTTGGGAACAAAATACTTTAGTAATTCTAACTATTGCTCTAGCTATAAAATTTGAAAAAAAAAAACTGAATTTTTGGTGCAGATAGTCAGATATCATTGGATTTTTTGGTGAAGCATGACCAAATTGTGTTAGTTTTATAGCTTACGAAGTTTATAAAAAAGTTTATATCAGACAACTTTTGAAAAACAAAAAAAATTGAGCTGAAGAAAGCATTAAAAGAAGATTATGTATGTGAATCAAAGAATAAATTCCACCATCGTTCGCCAAATGTTTCCAAAATTTCATCTAGTTTACTATATTGTTTTATAGGGGTGATGTTAAACCAAATAACTCGACTCAAACTCGCGAACTACTTAGTTAACAATTAGACTTGAGCTCGTTTTGACCGAGCTTGAGCTCTAGTTGGATTACTTGTTTGAGCTCACAAGTCGAGTTCAAGCTCCAATATTTTATACTCGAAGGCTCGATAAGCCTAATCAAACTTTTTACAATAGATATTTTTAAATTTTTTATATTCATTATTGTGAAATATCAATAATATCATTTATTTAAAATTATATATAAAATATTAATTTCTATTGCGTGAGTTTTATTAGACTCGAATAGGCTCGATTGAAATTGATTACACTCGAATAAGTTCAATTGAGTTTGTTTTGACTCCATTAGATTTAATTAAACTCGTGTTTGAGTTCGAGCTCGAGTAAGGTAAATTAAAATCGAATTCGAGATCGAGTTTGAACTCAATTATTTTATCTCGAGTTGAACTCGAGTAATGCACTACTCAAATTCAATTCCACTCGAATGCACCCTACTAACTAAACTTCTAAAAGTGATTAATTGGATCATTCGATCTTGCTCGGTTATTCATGACGCGTGATCTCACACTACATTTGTAGAGGCATTTTTGTCACTTTATAGACGAAACATAGTATAGTGGACTAAATGAAACACAAAAGAATTAGTAATCAACCTTTTTGTGAAATTTTTTTCTGAAACTAAACAAGAATAAGAAACGAAATTTATATTTTGTTAATGGAATTAGCCCTTAACTAATTCTCTTATGCGTAGCCCCCAGTATTCTTCTATGGTCAAAGAAGATTAGGATGAAATAGAGGAATCAATGTAAAATAGAAAACGAACTTCTTGTGGCTAAACTTGTTCATAATTTTTAAAACTAGTTTCTCAATTAACAACTCAAATTACAAATGCTGAAAACAAATTGCCCTCTTGATTTCGACATGCCAAATGTGCTTAGAAATCATTAGGATCATCTCTTTACAGGCTCCATGGCTTCAATTTGATATCTCATTTCATGTGGAGCTCATCTGGGGTTCACTTCTTATAAACTTATGATCCATAATATCACAAGTCTACGGCTCTTTTTCCAAGTTTTTCTCCTCACAACTGCTTCTGAAATGGACTAAATACAATATCGTGCAGTTGGCGTGGATCTTACTATCGTTGTTCCGTGGAACACTTTTGAGGGCCAACAATTTTGGTCTTTGATTAGATTATTTGCTGAAATTAATCCCTTATTTTGCATTTAAACTCTTGTCCTTTTCTTTTTCTGAAGTTGCAATTTACTTAAATTCTCAAAGCATATGTCTATAATTCATTTTGATATTTCATTTCATGGATGTCAAGGAATCTCGTCTTCCAAAACTAGTATCTTGCCTTCCATCTAAAAATCTTCATGATGATTTCAATTCAGTGACACGAGGAAAAAGGTACTCAAATAGACGTTGACGATATCTGGAGAATGAATAGGACTCAACTCAGTACCCACAAAGCTACAAGAAAGAAGCCCACGTCCGTAGCAGATGAATATCCCCATTTTTGGGTTCTAGACTTCTACAATTATCAGTGACAATTCTACCGTGCAATATACACATTAATACAAGGAATACAGACATTAAAATAGTAAATGTAAGTGCTAAAACTAGTAATTATATGTAATAACACAACAAATATTATCACTTTTTTTAAAAATTGTGTCTAAAATTTAGTCATAATCATCCAAATTCAAATTTATTTATCTCCTACCATGAATTGTTTTCTGCAATCACACCTGTGATTGAAAAGAACCGAATCCAGCCTACACTAACCATTTTCTCTCTAAGCTGCTGCCCTGCTCTTGTCAGCACCCCTAGAAATCCAAGAGACGTGTGTCAAACCTCATTTTTGTTTATATCTAAAAAATAAAAAACTCATATTTTCATCACACAAGAAGTCTGCAGATATTGTTCTTTCTCATCAACAGCTTTTATAATGGCAAAGCACATTTGTTTCAGAAATGGACGAAATACCGCCTCGTGCGGTTTGCGTGGATCTTAATTATTGTCCATATTTTTGAGAACATTTTTGAAGACAAAGTTTTTATCTTTCATTAGCACTTCGGGTAAAATTGATCCCGTTAATCTTTTAGAAAAAGATACCTGAAACAAAAGAAATCAATAAAATTTGAAACCGAAATATTGCATTATAGAATAAGATTTTGAGGCAGATGTGTTCTAATATTCAGACAACATTGAGTATTTCTGATTAAAATACCAAAAAGAAACACGAAAAAGGACAACGACGACAATGACACACTCAAGAACTCAAACCAAAAAGAAAAGGCAAAAAAAAATAAAGAACTTCTTCTAGTTGTTGCCATCATTTGAAGGAGGAGAAAGGTTCAAATCAGGCAGCTCAGGCTATGGTTCTACATTGAGATCAATCCCAAGAGGAGCTCTAGTAGTAGCTCTAGCTCCTTGGTCAGCTTCTGATGTTGCCTGATCTGGTGGAGCCTCCTCAGACAGCTCCCCTCCACCACCAACGTCTGCTGCAACTTCCTCATCGTCATCATCCGCCTCAGGATTGTGCAGTAATCCGAGACCCATCAATTCTTCCCTAGAGTACACTGGAGGAGGTGGGTTAATCCTTAAGTGCTTGAGAAGGGCTCTTTGTGTTGTAAACGAACTAAAACAGAAATAGCAAGGGAAGTTTCCCTCTTGGTCGAGGGCTCCAGCGGAGTGATCAGGGACTTGGATTGGGGCGTTATCAGCCGCAAATCCACCTGATCACCAGTTGGAGGTTGCTGGTCACTAGCAACAGGGCTACTTTCAGTATCCCTGGGTGGAATTTTTGGTTGAGAAGGGTTGTTTTTGAGCAACTGAGTTTGCTGGGGTATTCTCCACGGTGAAGGAGTGAGTTTGTGAGTGATACAACCAACGTATCCCTTGAGGCTTATTTTTTATAGTCGAGAATTTGGAGTGATACAAGCTAAATTGGTAGTTAATAAATTACCACATTTGCCAATATGTAGTCAAGATGGAAATTTGCCTAGATTTTAACAATATTTCTTGTGGATAGTGAGCAGATATTTTACATGGTTGAATTACAGACTCAAATTTACTGCTACTTGGAATTTTCCTACTCCAAAATTTCAAAATCAACTAGCAACAATATGCATAAATTTGATCAGCAAAATATAAGAAATTCCTGTTACGTGCACTTCCCGTGCTAGTTCACTCAAGGATTGTTTATGGCATATCACGCAGGCTTCACTAGCCATTCCAACATGAAGATACAAACTACATAAATTTTTGTATTGCATGATATTGCAAAATGTGACGAAGTGACACTTATGCATGTGGGCAAACGAGATAGGATACATACAAACTAGACTTTGTCTTGTCTTTCTTGTTCTTTTTGTTTTGAGATGTATAAATTAAGGCTTTGAGAGCTACCAAAGTCTAAGTTTAAATCTAACTATATATTAATGCTCTTCATTTCTCGCAGATGGAAATGAATTTTAAAGCAAGAAAATGCGGAAATGGGACATTGCGGTCGATGGGATTTAGGGATATTGGTGGTTTGCCAGAATGGTTCTTGATAGAAGGGATTCCAGTTAAATGTGTTTCTAGGTTCAAATGAATTGCTGGCGGTGATCTCTGATCCTTCTTAATTTTCCTTGGTATTATATTGCTCCAGCCTCATCATTGTAAGAGCCACCCCCACTGGCCATTCTTCCTTGCAATGCGAACCTTATGGGCTCTAAAATGTTTGAGTATTTTGATAATAAGCTTCTAGGGAACATGTATATACTTCCTGTACCTAGTTCTCCGGCCGGAAGTGTGGAGTATTATGCAGAGTATTGCATTTGTAATCCTGTAACCAAGAAAAGGTTTTCTCTTCCTCCACCCAAATGTAGCTTCAGATGAGTCAATCAGGTATTGATAACACAGGCGAAAGAAGGGATTTAGTTGATTGGTATGGGAAACATGTCAAACTAATAATTTCTTTTATTTTGAGACTTTGTGGTAAGTTATTCCTTGCTCTTAGGAGTACTTGTAAATAATGAAGGAGTGAGCTGAGCTTTATGTTGAGATACTAAAATTATTTGTTGATGCCAACTTCAAATAATTAAAATTAATTTGTACACCCAATTTGCACGTCCATATTGTACACCAAAGGTAGAGCCTGAGCTTCTAGTTGTATTACTAGCTAAAAATTATTCTCAAAAAATAAAGAAATTAATGGAATAAACAGCAAAAAAAAAAAAAAAAAAAAGTGACACGAACCCTGATGAAAGGTGAAGAAGAATATGTATACGAGAGGAAATTGGAAAGCAAAATGGCTTTAAAAAGAAAAAAAAAATTTGGAATAGCTGTTAAGTTCAAAATCTTCTAAGTTTCGATTTACAAGATTATTTCTTGGCAATAAATTTACCACATTCAGATTGTTATTCCAAACATCTGATTGATTGGAATAAGCTAGCAACAAGTCCAGTCTACCAACGTACGCAGACGTGACTATAGAATGCCATGCATATATGGTACGTAGTAGTATCCTGTGTCTAGTTAATTGGCACCAAAAAATTGAACTCATCTTTAATCACATATTAGAATAACTTCAGTAATTCCATTTGATTAAATTGTGCCATATCATTCTGAAAGAAAAAAATGTTTTGTTAAAGAAAAAATACACTAAGAACATGATTTATGGGCAATTTATAGATTCAATCTTGTTCAAGTTCCAAGGACTTTACCCATAATTGCCTCTCTTTTTTTTTTTTTTTCTACAACGATACCACTTTCCTTTACAGAATGAACATTAATAGAGATTTGAAAATGTTATAAGCAACACGTAATCAAGTAAAACACCATAAAAAAAGAAAAAAATACGTGAAGCAAAAGAGATCAAATCATTCGAAACCAAAATAATTGCATTATTAGAGACTATAGGACTTTTGAGAGGAATGTGTAATACATTTTAGACAACACAAGTTTTTCTAATTGGAATACCAAAAAGAAAAGACGAAGAAGAGAAAATAATAACAACACTGCAACAGCAACAACAACAACAGTTAACAATTGATCGAAACCAAAAGAAAGCATGCAAAACAAAGAACTTCGATCTTCTAGTTATTTAACTAGATTTTTCAAACCCAATTGGCATATGAAACCTAAGAAAAACCATTGCACGTAGTGCACTTCACCAGCAATTACACTGAAAAGGGCAATTTCAGAATGAGTTTTAACAATCTAATTCTTCACCTTCTCTTCGAAACGTTGTAATAATACAACCAAAAAGTTTTGAATCCTATGTACATTGTTTTCTAAAAAAAAAAAAAAGCAATAAATTGATTTAGTAGGATGGTAATTTCTTTGTTTTTACTTTACTTTCCCTAGAAACTAAAAATCATTACTCCTTCTGTCCCATTTTGATAGTTCTGTTTTCCTTTTTCGTCTTTTTCAAATTGTAGTCCACTTTTCAATTGAAAAATATTATTATCTTTTAATTTCTCTAAAATACCCTTATTCAACGTAGGTTGTTATTACTATAAACTACCTTGTTTAATATAGATTGTTATTGAATAGAACCTACCCCATTTAATGTAAAATGAGAATTGACTCTTTCTTAACCATTAATTCAAATTCCCACAAACCATCAATTCAAGTTTTCATGAATAATTAATATAAAGTTGTACTTTATTTAATGTAAGGGTATTTTAGGAAAATAACAATCTAAATTTATTTTTCCAATAAAATTAACTATTTTTTCTTAAATTATGTGGAAAAAAAATTAGGACTATTAAAATGGGACAGAAGGAGTAATTATGAACTCAAGTTTGCCCCTTCTTGGAATTTGCTTGTGAATTGCACGTGGATTGACTTTTTTTTTTTAATTGAGCTATATTAGATTTTACTTATGGACTTTATGTAGTTTGCTAATTGACAACTTGTAGAAGAAATGGAGCTCCAGTGAGAAGATTTGAACTGTCTGTTTGGTTTGTCTATGAAAAGTTTGGGTCATCGCTAGACTTTATGATATCAACTGCACTTCTATGCCAAGTCCAACAACTTGATATTTTTACCAGAAGTAATTGTTACATTGAGCGATCAACTATTCACCTGCCCAAAATCTGATGCAGCATTTGAGGATTGGGATGTCCCGGGTTTGATTGTTTTAACAAATCTCAAGGTATTGCATTTGGAGTGGAACATAATAGTTGGTAAGAGGGTTCAGTCAAAAGTTGGATTTTTTCCAGTCCTTCAATGAAAAAACTAGATATAGACTTCTTTTGGAATGAGCGTACCATTGTAGTGAATTCAACTAATCTTGAAAGTGTGGAGTATGTTGTCGAAGCAAATGAGGGCCAACACCAAGTTGTCATCAATTAATGCCCCAATCTTGAAAATTTTGGATCTATTATGCACAACATCTTGCTGCTATTCTGATCTTTATCTTTCAAAATAACTTATTATTCGCCATCTCCTTGACACGCAAATATAGACATATACATACATACATATATATGTATATATGTATGTAAACTGTGAATCCTACATGCATTTGCTTTTTGAAAAATTATTCGATTTAGTGGGATGGTTCTATCATGATACATGAGCTCAAATTTGCCCCTTCTTAGAACTGCTCAAGAATTGCACTTGTTTTGAGTTGCATTAGATTATACTTAAGGCCCTGCTAACAAACAACTTGTAGAATTGGTAAGATGTAAATTATTGTCCCTACGAACGTGAAGAGAACAAACTCAAATGAGCAGCTAAAAAAATTGGATAGTGTTTTGTAAATGATTTGTCAAGGGTGAAGTAGGATGTTATATGAGCGAGTCTATTAATTTGCTACTATATAGGATGTTTATGTTTGTTGGTTACCTTTGAGGGGCGTTTTGTTGAGAAGTCTGTAATTTTGTTGATTGGGTTGTGCTTGAAGTATATCCCTTGTATTTTGTGTCTTTCTTAGATATTAATAAAATCTTACCCACCCAAAAAAAAAAAAAAAAAAAATTGTAGAAAGAAATTCGAGTAGAATTCTAATCCATACTTGCGAAAATTGTTTTCATTGATTACACTTGCTCGTTGAATCCGAAGTAACGCTCAATTCTCAATTCGAAATTTCTACATTCTAATGTAGTAGGTAAATGAAGTATTCAGTTCAAGTATCTGTTGTATCATACAAGCTTGTTCGTCCTTTCATTCCTTTGTCCTGTTGTAGACAAAAATGTACAGCAGCAGATGCTCGATATTTTACGTTCTAGTGTAACATAGCCAAAGAATATCAAGTTAGTAAGGCGAACCGCACGCATTAGTTAATTACGTAGAAAGAGCTCATTTTGCCCTCCTTATCCTTGACACCCGGAAGAGAGATCTCACTTTGTGCTATATAGCCTGGACTGCTAATCGAAGCGTATGCCACTGACCAAGGACAACGGTCTTCTTCTCCACCACCATTCCAACCAAGAAAAATTTTAATAGGAGGACTTGTAAAGGCTGCATCGTCTATCTATTTAAAAGCGAGAGTATTGCGACATTGTGCATCCTGCTGTGATGAGCATAACATTCGAAAACCCTTTTGGTTACGGAAACATTAAAGCCCCATCGTCTGCCTTTTCACGCCCTACGGTTCACTCAGGTCGCATATCGTCCATAGTCTGCCGGGTGCCCATCTCTCCTGGTAAGATACCAGTTGACTGAATCAACACGCAACAGAACTTCAACAACTTGAAGGATGACATGGGAGCTTACTTTTAGACAATCCTCAAGCCCGCATGTGGTACCCCGAATCAAGACTTGCGCAAATTCTCACACACTTATTTGCACAGAGAACCAGTCCATCCGTCCAAATGTATTTATCAATATACTGGTTAATTAGCTCAGGAACCATAACCACGACCATCATATTTTTCATCAAGAGTCTTCAGGTCACGTGTCTTTTCTCTCCACTCCTCTCTCTCTTTCATAAACGAATCTTGTTCAAACTAGCAACTTCCAAGTTCCAACATGAATTCAACTCGCTGGCGCAATAGGCACGAATAGATATAAGACAACAGCAGTATCTCTATACTAAACTAGATCACTTATCTGAGTCGAATGCAAATCTTTTAACACGGATAACAGTACAAAGATGAACCAAAATTCAACAAATTGTATATGCAAGTAATTCTGAATACCAATGATATTGTATGTACAAGGCACTCAAGATCCTGTTGTTCTTCTCTATTTCCCTTCTGGCCCAGCGAAATAAGAAGGGGGGAGGAAATATCAAATAATCAGATCCTAATAGCTTATTTCAGAACAAAGATTCCTCAGGGTCCGAACGTCCAGATTCTGCCTCTGGTGAAAACCATACGGTCACAAAGTAGAATACCTTCACCTTCATATTCTACTGGCCAGAATTTCCTAATAGTCGTTCAACCGCAGCATGAACATTGCCAGCAGTGGCAACCAGTGCCCGGATGTTTTCTTGAGTATCAAAGAAACCCATTTCTTGTAGCTGTGACAGTTGAGTTGCATAAAGCTCTTCTGGTGGCACTACAAAATAACATCAATACCATCAAATACAAAGAACTGTCAAACCCAAAGACAAGAAGCACAAATGAGATTGGAAAATTAGCTACCATTGGATCTATTTGGAACAGTCAAGCCTCCAGTCCCAAGTCCACCAAACATGCTCATTAGCATCTCCAATCCTGTGTTGTCAAGTGTTCCTGTGGCTATAATGGGCAAACAAAAGTGTGAGGAAAGAAACACGGGTATTTGTTTTGTTTCCTTTAAGTATGACACTTGAATTAAGTTTTAGTAATCCAAGTTGCTATAGGACGAATTGAGCTGGAAATTTAAGTATTCAACTGCAGTAGACAGAGGATATGCATCATTCTTAAAGATGTTGAGAATCACATCTATCGCTGAAGACATTGTTATACATATAAACAACGGTATGCATGCGAGATCACTGCCACACAAATTTCAGTGAACTGAGCTCCAGTAATACATGTCATAACATTCTTTTTGCTTTCAAATTGAAGCCATTCAATTAATTTATTGCTTTATGCGGAGAACACACTATATAGAGAACCCAGGTTCCTAACAATGTACCCAAGTGCTCTATGCAACGAAATGTTAGTAACTGATTTAGAAAATAAAAGATTGCACATATACCTTGGCCCCAACTGAGCCAACTATCTAGCTATTCTAGAAGGTTAAAAGATCCAACTAACAAACATAAGATATAAGCTCCTAAAACTTGGCCATGGTAGATAAGTATCGGCTTTATTCCAGTTCCAAAGAAGAAAAGAAAGAATTTCTGAAACAATAAATACCTCCTCCTCCTCCAGCATTCCGACCTGATTCTCTGCACATCAAAAGACGAATCCATCAGGAAATATCAAGAACTAGGGAAGGATGAGAGATGACCCAAAACATCAATCGAAGATCCAAAAATTCCGAAACAAGTCATTTATGTATTAGTAACAGGCTGAAAGATGTCCCATTTCTTTTTTTTTTTGTGGGGGGGGGGGGGGGGAGAGAGAAAAAATAAAGGGCATCTGAACTTACTGGGTATTCTGTTGCTGACCAAGTTGAGACAAAAGTGACTGCTGAAATGTCATAAGTTGCTGAAAGTAAAGCAAAACAATACAGAATTAGGAAAGATGTGGAAGACAAGAAATAATATGAGAATTTACCAATTCAATTTGTGAATCATTAAAAATTTAACAATTAAATACTCATGAAGCCTACTTTGTTGGTTTCCAAAATTGAAGTACACAAATTTGCACTCAGAGATGGGCAAAGACAGTAGGATGACAAAGATGAATTGATCCAAAATTTGTGCAACAAATATTATAGCCAGGACTAATTTGCTCTACCAAGTGGCTAGAAAGAACAAATCGAACCCGCATCTTCTCCTTGGCAAAGAGAAATTTTACCATTCAACCATATTCACACTTTCCATTCTTGATGCTAATGAGTAAGGCACACGTGTGTGCATTTTAAGAAGAAAATAATCAATAAATAAATTTTAAAAGACAGAGAACATCAAATTAATTAGAGGAACAAATGCTGAGAAAATTTTATCCAACTTACAGTTATCATTTTTTTGAAATATTATATGAGTGTCATGAGTTAGTGGTAGTTTGGAGGAAGTTATACTAAATACCATTGAGAAAAAGAAAGGAGAATGGGTAAGAGAAAGAAGAGGAAGTGCGTTGTAAAAGTATAAAAGATGAAGGGTATATTAGGAAGTCTATTAAATGGCAGAAAATTTTAACACCAAAGGGTGCTCATGCTTTATATATAAAGAGATATAATATGTCCACACAATATTAAATTAATTTGCTCTACCAAGTGGCTAGAAAGAACCATATGTAAAAGGAACCATGACTAGCCTGTTTTCCCCAATACAAGAATACAACAATTCAAGTCTAAAAGTATTTTCTCTGCTTGGCAACAAGAGAGTAAGAGTTAAAAAAGTTCTTCAAAAGTCAAGGAGCCATGGCTCTTTGCCCTATAGTTGTCCCTGCCGGAAGAGAACCAATTGCCCAACAATTTGTTAAAAGATACCATGACAATATAATTCGTAGAAACTAAAGGTATAGTTATATACTACAAGTGCCATGACAACAAAGCACGTATCAATACTAACTCTAGGCCGCTGTTTGTGAAGGTTATGATGCAAGCTCAGTTCTAAGAGTAAAAATGCTTCAATACACAGTTCAGTCAAAAACAATAAAGGTCAGTTCAGTCAAAAACAACAAACCTTATTGTAGTCAATGTCAAATCCCTAACGCTACCAAGCCCAAAACTAAACTCAACCCAAAAGAGGGAAAGAAAAAGTTGCTCAACATATTAATGTCCAATCATTGGGACTACGAACAAGCCAAACTGCAGGTGTGACATTTGTTCAAACAGTAATGCATACATACACAGATAGAAAGATAGGATGAAATCAAATAGATTGCCACACAGACACACACACACATATACACAAACAGAGAAAGAGAAAGAGAAAGAGGGGGGGCAGCTACAGTAATTTACCTGCATTGTCTCTGGAGAAGTCAATTGTCGAATAAAATCAGGATTTTGTAACATCTCTCTGAGCTGAGAGTTGGAATCAAGCATGCCTCGCAGCTGTGGATTAAGCCCAAGAACCTGAAAGTCAAAGACATATCAAATATAAGCATCAAAAGATCTTACAAATGGCAAAGAAGGAAAGACATGAAACAAACATGAGAGCGTTAATGATCGAGCACAATTAAATCATGAAGAATAAGAAATATCACCTGGTTCATGTACTGAGGGTTGGATAGGAGACTTTGCATCATCTGTGATACAGCAGGGTTTTGCATCATTTGACTCAATGAGCTGGGGTCAGGCATACTACCTAGCATTCGCTCAAAATCTGGAAAACCAAGACCATTCAAATCACCAAGCGGTGGTGCCCTAGCATCCGCAGCAGGATTTGACCTTGGAGCACTGTTTGTTTGAGCTACTCCATATACAAAATCAATAGGAAGAAAAAAATATACAGTTGATAAGTACCAGCGAAACAATAGCTCATTCTTGTTGAAAGATAACATGGCATCAACTGTATATTAAGTTATTTCGAAAGAAAATAACTTAAGCAGATCCTTTTCTTTCTGGCTAGTGTCGGTGCAGCTGCTTCTTATCTTTTTTTTTTTTTTTGCCCTTACTTCCCCTTCTTCCAGCTAAACACAAAAACAGCTGCAGAATTGTTTTTGGCTTTTCCAGATCTTTGTACTTTAATCATTAGCTAGTAAGCCACATGTGGTCAACGAAACTCTTTTCAGCTAAGCAAAATGACAGCAAAATGCAGGAAACATAATCAGATTTTTACAGTTCCACAAGATAATTGCTCAATAAATGGTATCCAAATACACTTGAATCCACAGGTCTGCATAAACTCATCATTTTGCAAAAACTCATCATTATCTGAATGGTAACACCATTTCATCCACTTAGACCACTTAGACCCTGAAGAAATGCACTGCTATAAACAGAAAATTTCAAAGACAAACACTAGATTCTTAATTTTTAAAAAAAAATGCCATATATGGAGTCTGTTGAATCAAAGCCATGCTTTGTTGTCATTCTTGAAGGATCCTTGAGATCATCTTGCAGACAAAAACTTGGAGCAAAGAACCAACATGATTTTAGCAAAAGCTAAATGAATTACCCACACAACAACCAGGCAAAACAAAGGACTCAAGGGAAGATGTTTACACAATTATCAAACAAACAAATGCAAATAGGAAACTAGACAACTAAAGAAAAGCAGGAACTAAGAAGAACCAAAGCTTACCACCACCACCACCAGATGCCCAGGGATTAGGAAGAGGATTTGTATTTGGAGCAGGTGCATTTGTTGTTGAATCAGGAGCCGTTGTGGTAGGATTAGTCGACTGATCTCCGCTTGGGGCCCCACCTTGGGTGCCAAGAAGAGCAGCAAAAGGGTTTGAAGCCAAATTATTTCTGTTATCTCCACCCATGGCTGTAGCATTAAGAAAAGGCTCTTGGACATTTTCATACATGCGTCTGAGCATGTTAAACCCCTCAGGAGACGACTCAATGTTGCTCATTGCCCTGTCCGTATTGCGCATCATCTCACGCATGAGCTCAGGGTTCCGTGCAGCCTCCATGGTCTGCCGGAGAGTAGCAGGATCATTTAGTATATGTGCAAGTTCTGGATTGCGATCCATGATCTCACGCATCTGAGGATTATTCATGATCAAATTGCGTATAATGTCTGGGTTGTTCATTAGATTCTGGACAAGAGGCATATTCAGAATATCTCTCATCATATTCGGATTTTGAGTTAATTGTTGCTGCACTTGTTCAAACTCTGGAAGTCCAGCTCCAAATAATCCTCCACCGGCGCCACCACTTCCCAACCCATTCAACCCAAGTCCAGGAAATAATGAAGCTCCTAAACCAGATCCACCAAATGGGCCACCTGCAGCAGAAGCAGCATCGCTTGGTGCACTAGGGTTAGCATTTGTAGCCCCATTATTACCTGCAGCTGAAGCATTTGCAGCAGCAGCTGCGGCAAACCCACGAACCAAGTGAACAGTGTGATCAGCCTCGAGACCTATCATCAACCAAAAAGAAAAAAGAAAAATTAAGCATAAACAAAAGCAACAAAACAACATCATGCTTTGGAAATGGATTAAGGATAACTGATTTTCTGAAGGTCCCCAAATGACAGCTCAGAGAGCGTGTAATATGAAAACATGTTCATTTACATATTCTAGTTATGTAAAGGCATTATACGAGCACTAGACAGAAGACTCGAGGTTACCAATGTACAAGCACCAAAAATAGCATTTATCATGCTATAAATAAAGTATCTTAATAAACCACTAGCTACTCTATCATCCAGGTAGTACATTACATCACCCAACAACAAATTCCTTCAAGACTCAAGTTTGATACCTGGAAACGACCATTTTAATGACCATATTGTCTATCCAAATATCAAACTATTTAACACAACCTGTCCACAAAACTTCTTAACAGCCTTCTACAAGAGAAGGCAGACCGCAATTTAGTATCCTTAACTGTCAATAAATACCGGACCTTATCTCGATATAGCTGATCTTATATACCCAGTCAGCCCTTGCCCTAAAGATCTCCATTGCTGAAAGTCTTTTACTTGAGTTTCAACCTCAAAAAACAAACCTGCACCCATCACGCTCCTATATTTAAATTTTCTCCCATGCTAATTCTTTCTTACAGCTGCGGAACTTCCCCAAGCTCTCGAAATCAATTCATTTGCTCCTTTTCCTTTACAGATACCGCATCAATTTATCATTTGTACAAATCGAAATCTCTAAACCTACGAAATTCAACCACATAATTACACAGATAACCAAAATCCAAAATAAACACAATCCCCAATATCTGTCTTATTAATCTACATGTTAATCAGGCAAAAAAATTAGTCAACAGTGTGGATTGAGATATGTACCGTAGCTTTGTAAGGTTTGATCGTCCTTTAAGATCCTGCCTTTGTAGATCAGTCTCTGCAGTTCGGGAGGGATTTCACAGTTCTGCGCCAGAACCGACTTGAAAGATCCGACGGTCGACTCAAGGCTGACCTGCACCGAGAATTTCGAACCATTCGAACAGCGGACGTTGACCGTCACTCCGTCGCTGCCCGCGCCGGAGCCGGTAATAACAACGTCCTCGTTGCTATTATTCTTCTCATCCCCGCTGTTGTTCGCCGCAGCACTACTAGCATCTCCGCCGCCCATAGTTTTTAATCCCTCCCCAACCACCACTACGGGAGGTCCCAAATTTAGCTCCCAAAAAATAAAATATAAAATATAAAAAAAGAATCACCGAATATAATATGTAAACAGAAAAAAGAAGAAACTAGGAACTGGAATTGAATACGAATTACAGATCGAATCGAAAACCCTAGCTCGATTCAAACGCACAAATTGGGGGATTGGAAGAGAGAGAGAGAGAGAGTCTAATTTGTCGAAAGGGAAGGGGCCGGGGGAGAAAGAAGGGAAGAAAATGAAAAGGGTGTGGCGAAATGGGTAGAATTATTAAATGCGCTCTATATAAAATATATGTATATATAACTAATAATAAATTATTTTTTTAGGGCATGAATAGTTTGTTTTAATTAGTAGTAACAAATTAAAGTGGTCAAAATATAAATCAATTGATATCTGAATTTAAAAAATGACAAAATCCAAAATCCACCCGACAAGGAAAAGAATCAAGGCCCCTTAAAGTCCATGGGTAAAGGTAAAAAAGCTGGGAAGATGAAAATTGAGGGGAAAAAAAAAAGGAATGATGTAGACAATGGATGATGCGTTTGATAAAATTCACGTCAAAAAACTATAATTAATAATTAATAATTCTGAATTCACTAAATTGTTAAATACTAAATATAATATATTTAAAGTACTTATTACTTATTTTTTAGAATAAATTTTATCTAAAAAATTATGTAATATTTAATTAATTTCTCGAATTTCTATTTATCAATGTGAGATGTTGTTGAGGAATCATAATTCTTGTTTGTTAGCAACCTTCAAAGACTAGGAAAGCAATGTAGTAAAATATACAACGGCCAATAAATTCACAAGGATTAAGAAGGTTGGGATTTTGGGTAAATCAATCATCCCCCGATTCTTTTCCCAATATTTTGGAAGAAGAATGAATGAAAAAGGAATAAGAAAAAGAGGGTTTTGTGCGTGAGCTGAGGGGCATTGGTGAGAAGTTTCTGGTTGACAAAATTAATGGTCCATGTCCGAAGGGATACAATGGTCCCCGAGAAGATTGTGCCCGATTTGTTGACAACTTGTTCTTTCTTAACATTTTATTCTTCTTCTAAAGTTGAGGGGATTATGCATATCTTCATCTTCATGAAATAAAATGTAAAATAAAGTCATTGCAAAACTCACTTTCAAAAATATGTTGGGTTACTTTGGTTCAGTTCTATTCATTCATTTCGCTTTTTGATTTCTTTCTTGTTTTTCCAAAAATCAGGATTATATAAAGCATGAAAAGTTATATTCGCAAAAACAGTGAGAATTATTTGGTTGTGATCGTTTTATAGTACACTATATAGAAGAAAAAATGATAGAAATATATCTTAATGTGCTTGCCAGTTTTTTTTTTTTTGGGTTATTTGCGGCAAATTATGGGAATATATTCCCTTCCCCGTTTTAATTTTTAACCACTTGTGACAAAGGCGTGGAACCTTGAAGTAATATTGCACGAAACATAGGCCCCTGTTTGGAACTATGGTTTTTTAGCAAATTTGTTTACTACTAGTTTTTTAACAACTTTTGCTATAGGAACCTAAAAAACTTGTAAAAAAACTTTTAGAGGTTGTCTGAAACTTTAATGAAACTACATCGTTTTGGACTCAAAAACTTGCAAAAAACTTTCTGATCATCTACTGAAACGACTTTGATCTGGCGTTTATTTTTTCCCGTCTTCATGAACAGCAAAGCAATCAGCTCGTTGCACAGATCAATAGCTGCCCTAGTTGCTAAACTGCAGGAGAACACCAAGCTAATTCATTCTCGTTCGTAGGCTGATAAACCCAAAGAGAAGCGGCGCACGAAGTTGGTTGGACACTCCTCTGCTGGTGTAGCAGTCTCGCAGCCGACGGAGCTTTGTCCATCGAAGGTTCATCATTTTGGAAGGTACTTGCTGAAGTCCGGCAAAGCCTACGGTGGCTGATAGTCATGTCCTCCACCACGGTGAGCCCTGCAACAGCTGCTCTTGTCCGCCCGCTACAAAAGCCCTTTAATTTCAGGTGCCAAACTACCAGAACTTGATGAATTGAGGGGGAAGGGGCAGAGGGGGGCGGCGGGAGGTGGAGTTGCTGCTGGGGGTGGCGGAGGTAACGGGGAAGAAGAAGAAGAAGAAAAAGAGAGGAAAGAAAAGAAAAATGAAAGAAAGAAAAATAAAAATAAAAAGAAAAAGAAAGGGAAAGAGAAAAAAAAAAGAAAAGGAAAAAAAAAGTTTTTCACCTTACAAAAACTTCTACAGTGCACTATAGTAAAGTTTTAGACAAGCTTCCAAAAAACTCAGGTTCCAAACAGGCCTATAGTAGCTGCTCATACTACTGCGCCTTTTACCACGTGAAATTGATCAGCCTTTTCAAACTGTTGCCACCAGTCCTGTGAATAGTCATTGATGGTATAGGATTAAGACACAAAAGATTCGCTGGCATCAGGGAATTGAAGATGGGAGCTCCAAGAAATGAAAGCAAAGAAACAATACGAAAGAGAGATGATGGCCTAAAGACCACAAAGTACAAAATTGACAGCCAAATTACAAAGAAGCCAGCACAAATAGCAGACAATCAAGTCTGTAGCCTCAAAGGGAGGGTTGCGTTGGGTGGTAGAGGGGAGGGAGTGTAAGCAATAGATCTTGAATTTGAGTACTTTCACTTATATGAAAAAAAAAAAAAGTTTGTAGCCCTCCCCCCCCCACTACAAAGGATGCTAAAAGACACAAAAATCCAAAATTAGGTGCTCTATTACATTGAAACTAGCACAATTCATTAATTGTGTTTGGAGAGGAGAACGTGATATATACGAGATAAAAAAGTGATTAAAAAGATAAAAATATGTATTGAAATTTGTATTTGTGATGCAAATAAATTATTTTTTTCAAATCATTCCTATCCAAACAAATCGATTGTTACTCGGCTCTCTGTGCTTTATGTAGTTTAAGATGCCTTCTCAACCCTTTGTATAGAAAATGAAGTGCTTTTGGTCAATAAGATGCTTTACTTGTAATCAAATGTATATAATATGTCAAGTTATTGAAAGATAGGTGGAATTCCAATTCTCTTATAATCGAAAACAGAAACTCTATATAGAGCGTTGACAATGAAATTCATAATGTGACTGTAATAAATAAAACAGAAAAGTTATATTTTGTTCATCATTTTTTCCCTTGGTCTTTGTTCTTCTTCCCCTTCTAAATTACATTACTCTCTTATCCAACAATTGCAAAATGATTGGCACCTAGCGATGCCATAGCCTTCTTACCCAAATCTAACGTCTAAGATGATCGTACGGATAACTTCAAGGTGTCGTGTCTTTTGAGGATTTTTTAGGGATACTTTTAGAATGTATTTTGGAATTATTTTTTATTTTAAAAAATTTTAAAGTATTTTTTAAAAATTGAAATTGATACCATCCACTTCATCCATTTCCTTTAATCTTTTCTCCCGTCTTCCCTCTGCATCCTCTGGTTAGGGGTGGACAAAATTATCCGCTAATCCAAAAATTTGTCTTACTCGATCCGATTCAATCAAAAAATTAGGATACTCGATATGTATTATTTGATAAGATCATAAAAGGGTTGGGAACCCACTATAATGTAGAGCGGGTTAAGATCACATAATTAAAAATTCCTGGGTACTCGATTTGCCCCGCATATATATATATATTTTATTTTTATATAATACTATAAAATAATATTTTTAGAGATAAATAAGCAATTTTATTAAACAAACTACATTACAAATACGAGAAACTACAATTTATTTACAAGATTCATTTGTAGAAGTCATGATTTTATATTTATAAAAAAAAAGAGTTTAATTAATTTGGAACATATATTTAAAAAAATGTGTTATTTATTTCAAACTTTTTTTATTGATTTTGAATTCTTTTAATATTTTTCCTTTTTCTTGTATTCTTTTCGCATGCTTGTTTGTTGGTGAGAGAAATTTTTTGAAGAAAAAATCTTTATTAAATCTTAGATGAATGTGTAAAATACAAAATTAAATTAATATAAATTATTTTTTTAAAAAAATAAAATAATAAATGGAGCAAAACGGGTACCTGTTGATCCGATTCTATCTCAGCAGGTACCTTATAATTGGATACTCGCTACTATATAGGACGAGTAAGGATCTAATTGGCTAAATGGTAGATGGGACGGGTATCTGATCCGCCCACCCCTATCTCTAGTTGTAACTTGTAATTGAAGGGGAAGAAGGAGGCAATGGAAGAAAGGGGAGAGAGAGCAACAACAGTGGCAGTGGACGATGGAGGAGGGGATGAATGGTGGGTGTTGGTATGTGGTAGGTGATAATGAGTGAAAGAATAAAATGTGGTGGGTTTTTTTTTTTTTTTTTGTAAGTTGTATTTAAAATAATGTTTTTGGAGTTGTTTTTGAAATTATTAGCGTAAACTCCACAAAAAATAAAAACAGTTTTTTAAAAAAGAGGCATCCATATACATAGCCAATGTAATTGTCTCCAAAATTCAACTTAAATGTAAGTATATTAGATAACTCATGCGAGGTCTTCAATCCTTAGGGCCTGTCTGGCACCTTAGTTTTTTACCAAGTTTTTTAACTACTAGTTTTTTTAACAACTTTTGCTACAAGAACCCCAAAAAACTTTCCAAAGTTTTTTATCTACACACTTAAAATATCCAAAACACAAAAAAAAAAATTCCCTTCCCCTTTTCTTCTTCTTCCTCCCCCACCAACATGTCCGTCGCCGGCTCCGACACCGATTTCCAGTGCTGGTGCCGGTCTTCTTTTTTTTTTTTCTCTTTTTTTCCCTCTCCCCCTCTTTCTCCCCTGCCATCCTGCCATCTTGTCTTTTTTTCTCTCTCTGCGTTTCCCCCATTTCCTCCCCCATATTTGTGAAAAAAAATGAAAGAAAAGAAAGATGGTGAGAAGTGGGAAGGGAAACAGGGGAGGCGGGGGGATGGGAAAGGCAAGGCAAAGGGGGAAGGGGCAGAGGTAGTGGCGGGGGAGAGGGAAGGCGGGGCAGAGGGGGAGACGGGGGTAGGGGGTGACGGGACAGAAGGGATGGAGGGGGGAGGGGGAAGGCGGGGCAGAGGGGGAGGCGGGGAGAGGGACGGAGGGGGTGACGGGGTAGAGGGGGAGGCGGGAGAAGGCGGGGCAGAGGGGGTGGTGAGGGGAGAGAAGTGGTGGGGTAGAGGGATAAGGCTGGGCAGAGGGGTGGCTGCTGGTGGAGTGGCTGTTGGGGGTGGCGGAGGTAACGGGGAAGAAGAAGAAGAAGAAGAAGAAGAAGAAAAAGAAAAAGGAAAGAAAGAAAAAGAAAAAGAAAAAGAAAAAGAAAGAGAAAAAAAAAAAAGAAAATGGGGTGGCTGCTCGGGGTGGCGGAGAGTAACGGGGAAGAAGAAGAAGAAGAAAAAAAAAAAAAAGAAAAAGGAAAGAAAGAAAAAGAAAAAGAAAAAGAAAGAGAAAGAGAAAAAGAAAGAAAAAAAAAGGAAAAAAAATTCACCTTACAAAAATTTCTACAAAATTTTTCACCTTACAAAAACTTCTACATATTTTTTCAAAAACTTCAACAGTGCACTACAGTAAAATTTTAGACAAACTCCCAAAAAACTCGATTCCAAACAGGCCCTTAATTCAAATTTCAAACCCTTTCCTTCTTTTCTTTTTTCTTGTATGGCTTAGAGTTTCTTTTAAACTAAACAAATAAAATCTCATTTTCATTCTTCTAATGTATAGCTACGAATACGATGTTTAATTTGGTTGTATTGCACACACACAAAAAAAAGGATAAATTTGTTTTAAAAAGTTGGCATCAATTTAAAAAAAAAATTTGGAGAGTTAGATTTTGCCATATAGATAACATGTTTGGTAAAAGTTATAGACGAATAGTTTCACTTGACGATTTAAAAAATAAACAATTAGGATTTCAGATGTTCAAAAAATTATTGTCTACGGAGCAAGAGTGGAGTTAATAAGAAGACTTTACGGAGACAAATTAGTTGCTTGAAATCGCTTAATATTGAGTCTAATAAAACACTTTTTTTCTTTGAGAATAAATTGCAACTCATTAGTAAGGGGCAAAAAAAAAAAAAAAAAAAAAAAAACAACTCACTGATATGAGTAACAATTAAAAGCATCGGTCCAAGAGAGACCGCCCATTTTCAGTTACTTTCATCTCTGGCCTGAAATGGGGTTGCCGCCACGACGCAGCTAGCCTTCTGATGGCGATGTCTTCGCTTGCCGCCGCCAAAAGCAAATCTTTTCTCTCGCGCCTTAAAACCCTTCTCACCTTCCAGGTACCCTGCAACCTCAAACTTGAACTCACTCACCTTAAATTCTCCTGTTTCACTAAAATCTTGTTCACTACTAGCACTCTTTTCTTTGTGAGGCATTTTATCAAACAAGTCGTGATCTGGTTTGCTAAATTAGAAATTCAACTATCTGTTTCAGAATTTCAATCACACTCTTACTGAAATGTGCCCTCCTCCAGTTTTTGAGCGAGGTATCTCTCCACTACTTTGCAAACTTAGCTATTCTCCTGCGTAGCATCTGATTTTTTGAAACTCTCCTTTTTTACCTAATGTTTGATGTGCTAAGTAAGGGCCTCCGGGAAACTTCATCCGAAGAAAAAGTAAATTTAAATTCCAAGATTATCTTTTCATTTTCTTGGGATTCCAAGGTTGAGAAGAGGCAATGGATTTGGGAATTGCGGATTACTTTAGCTGTTCCTCTGCTGTACATTATATTAGTTATGGTTCTGGAAGGTGAAACTTAAATGATGCAGATGATGGTGTAGGGGAAATTGAATTTTCAAAATGGAGAAAGCTGGATGCAAGGAAAATGGGGATAAATCAATCAATGATACCGATGTCCCCGTGGATTGTCCTGAAGATTCTTAAAAATGAAGGTTAGATTTGTTTGTTGTTGAAGTAGCTTTAGCTTTTAGGTTTAAGATATTTTCACTCTTTTGATTTGAAAGGCAGTAACTTTAACATAATACTATTAACTAATTGCTTTAGTTAATGAGATGGCCCTTTTACTACTTGAACTTTTGGACATAGAGTGCTTTTCCAAGAATGGTGCCTTATGTAGTTCATATGGTTTTCATGCCCGAAAGGAAGATAAGCTCATGACTTATCAATAGCACTAGAAAGCATTTGTTTGAAATGTGAGATCGCCAAGAAATAATAATCTTTACTGCCATTAACCGATCCTTTTCTGCTATCTGTTTTCCAGTTTTCTTTTGCCTTCATAGAGACCCATATTACAGAATTTTTTGTAGCACTTAGGCTCTCATTGTGGCATGTTTTTCTATTCAAAGAGCGTTTACCTGTATCGCACTACAAAAAATTTGTCTTTTTGGTCAACACTTTTCAGGTTTTGAGGCATACTTTGTTGGCGGATGTGTGAGAGATTTAGTCCTGAACCGAGTACCAAAAGATTTTGATGTGATCACATCAGCCGCACTTACTCAGGTTTGGTTCCAGTTCATGTTAGTGAGATAATTGCATATTCTCCATGCCTTTCCTTGGTTGATGAGTTTTATATATTTATATAACAGGTGCGAAAGAAGTTTCATCGATCTATGATCATAGGAAGGCGATTTCCTATATGTCAAGTGAATATCAAAGGCAGTGTAGTGGAGGTAGGTTCAGCATTTAGTTGTTAATATGCAACATTTTTGTACTTGAAGTACCAGCCTAGTTACTATCACGGCCAGCTACCAATAAAAAACAGTGGTATTTAAGTACCATCTTACTTGTAGTGAGACGTAATTTCAGAATTCCTGGTCTCAGAGCATGATACATGAAGATATTGCATTTTACCATTGATTTCTGTCAAAGTAATGTAGTTATAAGATACCGATCTGATGCAATGCAGGTATCAAGCTTCCAAACTGGTGCACAACATAATGATGGGAAGGATGGCAAGTTTTCTGTCTCTCAATTGCCAAAAGGATGTGATAAAAAGGACCTTGCTCGTTGGAGGAATTGCATGCATCGCGACTTTACTGTTAACAGGTGATTTTTTAGATATGCTTTTGGATAAAACAATAAGTTGATTTTTATTGTGCCTCGAGGATATATTACTCAAATGTCAAAAGGATGTGATCATATTTTACCTATGCTTCCTATGCTCATGAGTAATTTCAATTAAGTCATTTGATATTTCGGTAAGTTGGTAAACTCTATGTGGCCATTAAACTAGACAGATTTTAAGGTTTTTTCCATTTGAACTGCTTTTTCTGTTAATAATAGTGCATGATTTTGGTATTTATATTGTATTAAGCCATTGAAGCAAATCTATCCTGTCAAGCTTAGGGAATTTATGTTGAATATGTAGATACTTAAAGGAAATAAAGCTACCAGCCCTTTTCCTATTTGCACAGCTCTGCACTTTAATTTCCTATTCCTGCATCTTCAGCATTTGGGTTGTTCATTAACAAGCTTTATGAATTCTTAAAGTGTAAGCAGGATATTAGTCTTTATGGTTTTAGTTTTGGAGTTTTTAGTCATTGTTTGATGTTATCTAACACAATTACACAATTGTGAAATTGTTGGAGCAGCTTGTTCTTTGATCCTTTTGTGAATAAAATCTATGATTATGCTGATGCACTTTCAGATTTGAAGTTATCAAAGGTAAGATATCACTTCAAGTATTTCGACTAATTAGTCCAGAAGTTGGAACATTATCAGTTGTGTTGGTATTTCAATGACTATTTATACTCCTGTGAAATGTGCTCAGCTGCGGACTTTAATTCCTGCCAAACTGTCATTTGAAGAAGACTGTGGTAGGTGGATCTAATTTTCTGTTAGTAATGTTCTGATTATTAGATGCAATGGTTAGTAGCAGAATAATGTTTGGAAGTAATTGGTAGACTTTTCTTGTCTACTTTCACTCAGCAAGGATCTTGCGTGCCTTGAGACTAGCAGCTCGTCTGGGCTTGTCTTTTTCAGAAGATACTGAAAGTGCTATACATAAGCTCTCTTCATCCATCCTGAGCTTAGCTAAGGTACTTCCTTGAATAGTAGGGAAGCACTTCTATCTTATGCCATTCATTTCCTCAGTTACCTTTTCTTCTTCTTTTTTTTTTTTTTTTTAATTCTCTGTATATGATGACCAATTCCTAGTAATCCATCCAAGGATAAGTTTTAGGATCCTTGAAGCATGCTTCAAAACTACTATGCTACTCTAACAGAGTGGATGGTGAGATCTTTGAGTTGTAGAGTTTGCTTTTCAGCTTCCACGTTTGTTTGAAGCAGAGGCCATTCATTCCTTATATGCATTGGAATGGACTCTCTGAAATAGTTAAACCTTTGAGCTTTTTCATTTCAAGATGCTCGTTGTGTGCACTTTTTAAAGTAATAAATTGTCTTGCCTAAACTAAGTTAGACAATTCTGCTTTTCTAGTCTAGGATCTTGATGGAATTAAACTATATGCTGTCTTATGGGGCTGCTGAGCCTTCGCTATCTTTACTTCGGAGATTCCACCTACTTGAGATCCTGCTACCTCTCCAAGTAAGTTATTTTTGCCTCCTCCTGTTATCATTTTCAACATGCCCACACCAGCATACATTACTCTAATGCGACAACTTTGGGATTATAGGAGGCTCATCTTACTCAACAAGCTCATATATCTGGTCAACGTCCCTCGATGCTGATGGTATGAGCTGTTTTTAGTATATATTCACTATACTTTAGCTATATTTTAGTCTTTCTTAAGCATAATTCTTGATCTCTGAAAAAATGTTTTGTCCTTTTTCTAAAGCAAATTGCACTCCTTGACAGTGGATTTTTTTTTTCAGAAACTATTTTCCAATTTGGATAAGTTGGTTAGTTGTGATCGACCTGCTGATAGCTCCTTGTGGTGAGTTAACTTTGTTCAAAAAGCTCAAAGCCCCACTGGAAAGTAGCAAGTGTTATTTTTATGTGATTGTGTTTATTTTTCTGGCGCTTAATGCTACTGTGTCAACCATTAAAGATCCATTGATAGGCTTATCAAATTAAATATTTCTTGTCTTTGTTCAGATGTTGCTTCTTGGTTTTTGAGAATATAATTTGTTCTTTCTTGGAGGACAATGCTTCCTTGAAGATCTTCTGCTTTGTGTTCTAAACATCTCCTTCTGTATGCATTTAGTTGTATGATCTTTTGGTAATTTTTTGGTCTACAACCTGTGTAAAAGCACTGGTTTTCCTCATTTCTGAGCTCATGTGCACTGGGTTTTTTTGGTATACTTTTCCTTTTAGATAACTAACACATATAGCAGGATATTCCTGGTTTTAAACTTAATTGAATGTTATCTTATGTCATGGGCTTCCCCAAATGCTGTAACTAGATAGGAAGCTGGTGCAGAATTGGTGTTATAGCCAGAGAGTTAATTATGATATTGACTCCTTAGTAATGCTTACTTCTCTTGCTTACTCAATTTTATGGTACTCTCATGCTTGTTCTCTTGCAATTTTTCATATTAAATGCAGTTGTGGTATTCTATCATAGTTTGAAGTTTGAAAAGAAACAAATCTGACTTTTGTCCTCAGTTTTGAGCCTCCATTTAAGTTTACATATAGGAGCTCTTACCTAGATCTTCTTCTTTCTTGCAATGTTTGGTGGACAGGGTTGCAATATTGGCCTTTCACTTGGCATTAATTAGTAATCCTCAACATCCTCTTGTTGTGTTAACCGTTGCATCAGTACTTTTTCATGGAAAGTGGGAAGAAGGTGTCAAATTTGCAAGACAGCATGCTCAAGAAGTGCAAATTTATATTCCTGAAATTGCAAGTTGCTCTGACTCAATATCAGATGATGAACTTGCTGATAAAGTTAGTGAGTTGGCTGTGCAAGTGCAAAACTCTGTCTGTTTTTTGTCTGAAGCGGAAATCCTTCTTAAAGAGATGGCAAAATTTCCAGCATTCGAGTGCCCTGGCTTGGTAAGTACATTTGGACTTTTCAGCATTCTAGTTTCTTGATTTTCCTAATCTAAGGAAACAGGCTGTGGGTGGACTTGATCTCCAATGTTGAAGTTTTATGTGCTTCATCGTGGAGTAAATTTAAGTGGAAATGTCCTGAGTGTTAAGTGGAAATGTCCTGAGTGTATTGCACGTGGTTGTTTGTTTAAGCTAGATTTTCAATGAATTCTAAATATCCATTTTGTTACTTGTTTTTTTTCCATGTATATAAGCCTCATCTTTTGGCCGTGTAGTATGGAGATTGCAAATGACTCAATTTAAGCATAGTAAAAGCTATTGTGCTTCAGCTAGCCTTGCTCTTTGTGACACTCATCTTTTTCAGTAGTTTAAGCTTACCAACAACTGTTTCAGGACAGAAAGCAATAGTTTAGGTTATAAGGAGACAAGAATCCCGGTTAATTTTAGAGCATCCTGGTTTGAAATTACGGTTTCTATTGTTTGTTTCTTAGACACTTTATAATCACTTATATATGGTATTATTACTATTACTGGACAGAAAATTAGTCAGAGGCAGTAATACCTTAGGGATACAAAAGATGGATTAAGAAACTTCTTCATGCAAAAACTCAGTGGCATAAAAGCCAAAGTAGTATGCAATATGAGATGCATTATACATTTGCTCCTCTTTTGTAGCAGGAACTTTGCCTTGACTTATTGTGTTTCAAGTGTTGTTTTTATGCTGAATTTTACTGACTAGATTGTCAGTACTGAACATGGATGAAAACATGTGCTTCTTCAGGTATTTGTACCCAAGAAGTTGGGGGCCTCTGCAAAGCAGATATTTGATGTGCTAGTGAGAGATTTGACATCCCTAAGGACAAAAAGGGCAAGTATGGAAATAAATTATGATTCCTTAAAGAAAGGAAACGCTCGTGAGGCAAGATTTGTCCTTGGCCAAATCATTTTGCATACATTGGGTTGTGAACTTGTCATAGGAGATGAGGTGATGAGAAAAGATAAAATTAGATTGCATGCACTTGATCCAGAAAAGAATGCAGAGATACTGGCAGAAAATTCTCCTCTTGTTGTTGATCAGAGGAAAAAGACTGATACAAAACGCACTGTAAAAGCTGCTAATTATGTGGAAGAACAAGTAGTTTCCAAGAAGCAGAAGTTGTTTGAAAAGATTGGTGGACTCTCTGAGCTAGGAAGAGATATGGATCAAATGCTAACTGCTGATACAGAGTCAATGGATCTAGATGGGAAAAAGCAAGATTTGTTAGAGGACGATTCCTGCTCTGAGGCTGCTAAGAAGTGTCGCAAAGGGAAGAGTAAAGAAACTGGCAGTTTGCTGCAGGTTTATGCAAGTAAGATGCTGGAAAAGGCAGATAGTCATGGGGTGCCTCGAGAAGAGATAAAATCAATGCTGGAAACTCTGAAATTTCAAGCAGGGAAACATGAGGCTCCTGTTAAGGAGCAGAAGACATCTGGTGATGAAGAGTACAAGAAGAGTGCTGAGAAGCATTTGAAGCTTTTGGAGCAAGTAAATAATGATGTTGCAAGAAAGCAGCCAAAATGTAAAGAGAGTTGCCTTTTGCATCAGGAACCAGATACTGAGCAGCAGAATGTGGTGGTTGAGTATATCGGAGGTAATGTACATCAAAATAGGCGCGTTCTGGAGAAGGGTGTAAATCATAAAAATGAGAAACTAGAAGGCAGACCTCAAACGCTTTCTAGTCTATTCAAATGAACCTGTTATATTAGATCTAATCTTCTGTTTTAGAATGTCACTAGTAGTCCTGCTAAGTAGTGGCATTGAGTGCATGGCAGCAAAAGTTCGTTTCATTGTGACAAGTTGCCAGTTTTTGATAGCGAAGAAGATTATAGAGAGAATTAAGCGCCAATTAGTCGGTCTAGCCCCGTGATATACTTAGCTATTATGAGAATATTAACTCTCCACATGCAGAGCTTGATTCCTTCTTGCACTTGGTAGTTTGACGCATGGTCTTTGCCTTGTTGGTTCCCGTCAGCTAAAGGTTTATTATGAGGTAAAGCTTCTTTATCATCAAAAAAAAATATGGTTCAATTTCTTCTTAAATTTTCTATAGAATTGTTGGTCACACCACACCACTATTAAATGGCCTCTAGAAATACCCTTATAGGCCCTTAGAGAACGTTAAGTTTCGAAACCGTTTGTCCAGATTGCAGGCCTGCAAGCTTTCAGTACCAAAACTCCAGAAATGAAACTATAACTATTAAAGTATTATAACTGTATACTGGTGTCAGTGCCACTTGAGTACTTCTCAATTAATATGAAGACAATCACTCCAATTACATCAAAACCTACAAAGCTATTTACGATTTTTTTTAAAAAAGAAAGAACGAAGAGTTGTTGGGTGCAATAGAGAATTCCTTATACTTAAAACGTTTTCTTGGAATAAGAGTTCCGGTATTTTTTATCATTAGAAGCGATGGAACAAATTCAATGCACTAACTCTCTTGAACACCGACTAGTCATCCAAGAAAATGCAAATTACGTCCGTTAATAGATCTCATTATTACTAACAAAAGAAAGGAAACATGAACCAGATAGTAGTATCCTTCTATTTTGGTTTATCTCATATCCTATAATAAACAAGTAAATATATTTTTTTTACAGCAATTTCCTCCTTTTTCTTTCTTTCTTTTCTTCTAGTATATATATGTCTTTGGTGGAGGAGGGGCAGGAATGGCCTGCAACCGTTTCTGAAGGTTCATGGCCAATATTTGATAAAAAAAAAAATGTAAGATCTACATTTCATTTCATACATTGTTTTTTACATTATATGTAGGACCCACAAAAATTTATTCTATAGTTACACGTTATTGAAAGTGAGTTACACAATATGTATATATATGTACACAGTTATATATTGTGCATTTTGCACAAAACCATTCCAAACAGTTTTGCTGATGACTGTTCGGCCCCTTGTCCAGTCTTTGTTTGGTAGGACAGGAGCTGAGGGTTAATACATAGGACCACAGGAGCCCGGCCAAAAGTGGGGAAGAGCGCCCTACGAACCCTTTTTTTTAATTGTTTCAGTGAGCTTCCTAAAAGTGCAAACCCCAATCAATTTCTCTATTATTGACGCCCTTTCTAGTCCTAGTTTTACACACAGTCACGCACTTAAAAGAGAAAAGAAAAAGGGCCGAAAGGAAGAAATTTTACGCTAATTTGAAAGCAACAAAAGCCACATGCCGCAGGGCACATGCCAACCCAGCCCCAACACAGGTGACCGTTGTGAGCAGCGGACCGTAAAGTAGTTTCTACGCAAAAATAATAATCCAACGGCCATTTTCTTTCACTAGCCGTTGGATTTGAATAAAATCTCCCCCAACCCCCTCGCCCCTAAGACAAATACCCATGTAATTCTCTCTCAAACCCCAGCAGCAGGTCGTCATTACTACTTGTATATTATTATCTTCTTCTTCTTTAGACCTGCTTGCTTTGGTCCATTGAAGAAGAGAGCAAAAACAGGAGGATTTTTTTCTTTTTATTTTCTCTTCTGGGAATCAAGAAGAGAGCGAAAAAACTAGAGTTTTTCTGATCCGGGTCGGTGTCTGACTATTTGGATAAACAAGAAAATCATGGTTTTACCGTCGAATGAGAACAATCCCACTCTCTTTAAACCCACAAACACTCAAGGTAACAATTTTCAAAGAAAATTATACCCAAGATTTATGTGCCTTCGTTATTGGTTTTTTTAGTTAGAAAATCAGCTGCCAAAAAAACTGGTTTTTGAATTCTTATTTGTGTTGGAAAATCAAAGGCGGTGGGATGGAGATGATGGGCGGCAGAAAGTTTGGAATGGAGACTAGACAAAGTAGAAGAGCTTTAGGCGTTATTAGTCACAATGTAGTTGGAGGAGGCCATCCATATCCTTGTGTTGTTAACAAGAGAGGCTTATCAGAGTAAATCTCCGGCTCTTTCTTTTGCTTTGATTCTTTTTTTCAAGTTTCAATTATTTGTCGGTATAATCGGATATTCAATTTTCTCCTTCGTTTTGATAACAGTGAAATTTTTAATTTTTAATTTTTTTTTTCTGCAGAGCGAATGGTGCTTGTGGGAAGATTAATCCTATTAATCCAGCTCACAGACCAATCACAAGGTAAGTCCTGGTCCTTCACCTTTCAGTTCAATTTTTCCTTTTTGGTGGTGTAGATCAAGACTGTATGTCTTCAGCTGAAATCCCAGTTTTTACCTTCCACTCTTGCTTATGGTTTATAAAACACGTTATTAGCAGAAAATTTGCTGCTCAAATTGCAAGCTCAAAACAATCTTGCCTGGAGGTAATAGCTGTACCTGTTTTTAAACTTGAAGATTCAGATAGTAATTCATTCTTTTCTTTGTCCCCTGTCACTCTTGAAATAATTAATTCAAATATTAATCTGGCATAATGACGTCGAACAGGAAGCCAAGAAACCAAAATTGTCAGCTGAAGAATTCAGTGTTTGGGAGGATATCCCACTAGCAGATGTGGAAGACCATGAGGCTGCAGCTAAAGACCAACCAGTGCCCATGTCTTTGGAACAATCAGAAGCAGCATCACATGAAAAAGACCAGATGGTAATTGCTTTTGATCTCTTCTAGTATTTTTATCTGGTATATAATTTGAATTTCAGATTGGATTTTATTTTTCTACTAAACATTCATGAAATCTTATAGGAGGTTGACATGGAGGACATATTTGAAGAGACAATACAAGATATTGACAAAGGCGATGGAAAGAATCCACTAGCAGTTGCTGACTATGTAGAAGATCTGTATGCCTATTACAGAAAAATGGAGGTAATTTAATTTTTCTTTTCTTTTCTTTTCTTTTTTTTTTTGGAAAATGTTTACTTTTGTTCTATTGAGATGTAATTGGAAAATGTTTACTTTTATTAAAGTTTGAATATCAACCGAAATTGAATACTCCATTAAGTAATTTGCAAGGTGGATAATCCCAGGCTTGGAAAATCATAACGCCATGTTCTAAGCTATCCCACTCTATTAAAATAATAGTAGATGAACTCTACGGAAATCTAATCTGTTTTGCCAGTGTTATGGGGTTTGAAGTTTGAACTTTGAAAAGGTGCTAGATCTATATAGATTCTTCTAGGAAATGTGTAGTTGTTGATTCTTTGTTTAAACCTTTCCTTTTCTTTTTCCTTTTTCCTAGTCAACATGATATATACTATATGGCTTCAACTACTTCAAAGATATGTTGGTGTATTAGCTAAAATTAACTAAAGTAGCCATGCTTCACTTTCGATTTTGCCGCGATTGATTCTTGTTGAGGTGACTAATGTTCTTCCATATGCAGAACTGTAGCTGCATTGCACCAAATTACATGGCACAACAGTTTGACATCAATGAGAAGATGAGAGCCATACTAATGGACTGGCTTATTGAGGTATTGGCAAAGTTTCGGGTCTCGTGATAGCCATAACATGTACCCAAATCAGTATTATATCTTTCCACTTTGGAATCTTGAAGAGTTAATCAATCTCTACTTATTCTAATTGGCAGGTACATTACAAATTTGAGCTGAGGGAGGAGACATTGTTTCTAACTATTAATCTAATAGACAGATTTTTAGAGAAGCAATCTGTAGTTAGAAAGAAGTTGCAACTTGTTGGTTTGGTTGCTATGCTCTTGGCATGCAAGTATGAGGAAGTTTCTGTTCCAGTTGTAGATGATCTGATATTCATTTCTGACAAAGCTTATACTAGGAAAGAAGTCCTTGAAATGGTTGGTACCCGAGCTTCCTTGTGCTGTTGTAATTTTTTTTGTAGACCGTCTATTTCAGTACAAAATTAACACTTTCAGGAGAGTATACTTGCAGGAGAGTTTGATGCTCAATACTCTACACTTCAATATGTCCATACCAACTGCATATGTTTTCATGAAAAGATTCCTCAAGGCTGCTCAATGTGATCAGAAGCTTGAGCTCTTATCATTCTTCTTGATCGAGCTTTGTCTCGTGGAGTATGAAATGCTGAAATTTCCACCATCATTTCTGGCCGCCGCTGCAATCTATACTGCTCAGTGCACCCTATATGGTGTTGGGCAATGGAGCAAAACTTGTGAATGGCACAGCAGCTACTCAGAAGATCAGCTTCTGTGAGTAACTTTGTATAGCATTTTGACATGTTTCATTCAATTCAAATTCTGCATTGGCCTAACAAAAGTTCTATTCCTTTTCTGTCTTTGATGGATCAATAGGGAATGCTCAAGATTGATCGTCAGCTTTCACCAAAAGGCAGCTACAGGGAAACTCACTGGAGCACACAGAAAATACAGCACGTCGAGATTTGGTTATGCAGCAAAATGCCAACCTGCACAATTTCTTGTAGAAACCCAGAAATGAACAGGGCCATGTATAGTTTTACTGACTCATATGTGACTTCTGTAATTGGGGTTAATTCTTCTTCTTAGAAAAGGGACAAAAGGGGTTGTTGGTTTTGGTTGGTGGGGGGGTTTAATAGAGAGAAATAATTCAGCAACTCTAGGTTGCCCCTTAGCATTGATTATTAATTTGGATATTTACAGACTGCACATCATCCAGGGCTTGTTAAAACTGTGCAGACAACCTTGGTTGTTTACTATGTATGTTACAGCTGCTTTTCAGTAACATTATTTTTACTCTCTTTTCAGTTGACAATAATCAAAGGATTATACAGTTTCTTTATGAACAATTTCCAAAGTTCACTTCCTTCTTGTTTTGATACATCTATGCTTACCCTCGGATATTTCTCTCCTTCCTTTCCATCATAGCTTCTCACTGCGCACACGTACTATAAAAATTGAATCTTTGTTGCCTCTTCTTCTTCAATAAGATGTAATTTTGGATGGCGTAAATTGGAACTTTCCTAAAAGGAGTAGCTCTTCTTTCTTTGTATTTTCTGGCCGAATCCATCTTTAAAAGGCATTTTGTTGATGGAAGGAGGGAAATATCACAAAAACATATTTCAGAAAAGAAATATTTGTCAGAAACCCTGAGGTTGGTGTTCGTGTGCAGGGGTAACTCAAATGGATGGATATGGATATATCCCATGGAATCTGAAATTTTAAGATATCGCAATAACAAATAGAGTGCGCCGCCGCCGCCGCCCCGTGTTATTGGTAGTCCTACAAAATTAAATTACGTAAGCAACTCCTCCACTCCATCTCAGAATTAATTTCAGTTCTCATCATATGGTGAAACGATGTCGTCTCATAGCTATCAACCTCACCTACTCCCATGGCCTACAAGACAATACACACCAACTTCTCCGTGACATGTACAAAGGCCAAAAATCACCACTTTCTTATTTAACCTTCAAATTTCCATTTTTAAATTTTTTTTTTATTTCTTTAGTCTATGGTTAACCTTTACATGTACTTTTTTAGTGGCATATCTAAGCAAGTGCAGAAACACTTTGGATTTTTCATCTTACTTGCCAGACACACATGAAATCAACACATGACCAACAACAAAAATCCAAAAAACCATCTTATCAAAGTTTAAAATATTTTGGTAAGCCGTACAGCTCAATCAACAAGTAAAAAATAGGAAGCTCAATCAACGAGTAAAAAATACTAACGAGTAGACATCTACCAAGAAAGAAATCACTTCTTTAACGACCGTTCTGTATATTTTTGGAACGGGGTGCACAGGTATAAAAAGATTAGTCCAATAAAATTGGGATACTTCCTGTATCACGAACAGAAAAAAGAAACCACTTTTCTAACTTGCAAATCAACAAACAAGATAGTGAGTAGTATTATTCTCCGAAAATCTGAAGCTTATAAATATTCTTTAATGACTCGGCTTGTTCTTAATAGTGATGGACAAGAGCGTGTTTTACTAGGAGGACTTAAAAAAGGTACAAAAAGGGTTCCTACCAATATAATGCTCACCTTCCCTGAAAGAATTGAAGCAAAAAGCAAATTGTTCCTTTTCTTTTATTCCTGCAAAGCATTTTCGTTCAATTGTTTTGGACTAAACAGGAGATCCAAAGGAGCAGATTTTTGAGGATTTTAGGCCCCCAATTTTGTATACATACACAGACACCAAATCAAAACCACCCCCCCCACCAACTTCTACCGCATCTTCCTTTGTTTTTAAAAGTGTACTCTCAGATCAGCGGACTGAACCACCACCCTCGCCACTTCACCATCACCACCCCCCGGTTATGGCCATGTCAGCCGCCACCCCTCATTCCCTCCTCCTCAAAAACCCAACCAACCCCCTCAAACCCACCTCCACCCAACTCGCCGCCTTTCCCACCACCACCCTCTCCCGCCTTGCCACCACTCGGAAGCCCATCTCCATAACGTGTTCCGCGGCTACCACAACCACCCCTCTTCCAACCACCCCGTCAACCTCCGCCTCCTCAGATCGGGTCTTCAACTTCGCTGCCGGGCCCGCCACCCTCCCTGAAAATGTCCTCTTAAAAGCTCAATCTGAGCTTTATATCTGGCGCGACTCTGGCATGTCGGTCATGGAAATGAGTCACCGCGGGAAAGATTTCCTGTCCATTATCCAAAAAGCCGAATCAGATCTACGAACCCTTCTCAACATTCCTTCAGATTACGCCGTTCTCTTCCTCCAAGGTGGCGCCACCACCCAATTCGCTGCCATCCCACTTAACCTCTGCCAACCGGACGACACCGTCGACTTCATAGTCACCGGCTCATGGGGCGACAAGGCTTATAAAGAGGCCACGAAGTACAGCAAACCCAATGTGATCTGGAGCGGAAAATCTGATAAGTATACGAACATTCCCAGCTTTGATTCGTTAGAACAAAGCCCGCGCGCCAAGTATCTGCATATATGCGCCAATGAAACTATTCACGGCGTTGAGTTCAAGGATTATCCTACCCCCAAGGATCCGAATACTATTCTTGTTGCAGATATGTCCTCAAACTTTTGCTCGAAACCTGTCGACGTTTCTAAATTTGGCTTGATCTATGCTGGGGCGCAGAAAAATGTTGGTCCGTCTGGGGTGACCATTGTTATCATCAGGAAAGATTTGATTGGAAATGCTCAGCCGATTACGCCGGTAATGTTGGATTATAAGATCCACGCTGAGAATAATTCTTTGTACAATACCCCTCCTTGTTATGGGATTTACATGTGCGGGCTGGTTTTCGAGGACTTGTTGGCTCAGGGTGGATTGGTGGAGGTTGAGAAGAAGAACAAGAAGAAAGCTCAGATTTTGTATGATACTATTGACGCTAGTAATGGGTTTTACAGATGCCCTGTTGAGAAGTCTGTCAGATCATTGATGAATGTGCCATTTACTTTAGTCAAGCCTGAGCTCGAGGCTGATTTTATTAAAGAGGCTGCTAAGGAGAAGATGCTGCAGCTCAAGGGGCATAGGTCGGTTGGAGGAATGAGGGCTTCGATATATAATGCCATGCCTTATGCTGGAGTTGAAAAGTTGGTTGCTTTTATGAAAGATTTTCAGGCAAGGCATGATTGAGAACTGAGAGATATTTGTAGCATTAGTATTACATCTCTTGTTCTGGGATTTGTTCTGTTTTTGTGGTCATTTGGGGTTTTTTTTTCGGTCTCTTGAATTCTTGCTTTATTTTGGTTAGCAATTGAAGAATACTCTAGAATCGAGTTGTAGTTTCACTCTAGATTTGAGTTGTAATTTCGGTCCTGGATGAAGTATGTTGTCCAATAGAAGGATATGCTACCTGTTCTTGTTAGCATACAAGGATGATTAATCAGAATGATCAGAATAAGCCGAATTTCTAGCAAAAGCTTCATCTTTTCCATATTACGCGCTGGTAGTAGTTCAGAAACTGTCTCAAGGGATTTTTTTTTTTTTTGGCCCCGATAACACTCAGTAAAAGAGTTTCAGCGCTACCATTTTACCAGCCAACGACAATGCAGCTTCAGTAAAACACTTAATAATTCTGTGTGGCAAGTGTTCGGGAATGAATGCAATCATCATTTGCCCTTATTTGAGCAGCTCATTGTCAGACTTGTTCAAGCTCAAGGCATCGAGCAGAATGAATGCCAAATCTTCACCAAATTACCAGAACATGTAGCAGTAACTAAAAGCATATATGCATCTTAGAAAGAAGGAACCAGCATTTTCTATGTCATCCTCTGACGGGAAACAGAAAGCAATACAATAGATGAAGCATAAGAACATTTATAGATGAACAAAAGCTGCTTAACCAGGCTTCCATAATTCTATGGCAACTTGGGGCGTGAGGATTCATTCGTAGGCCTCATCTTTGTGATGCTTGGTTTTGTGAACCATGTAGTGTACAGAAATTGTTTTTGGGGCCCTACATGGTTGCATATGATCCTGAGCTTCTGCCGCTCCCTCATCCATCTTAATACTATTTTCATATGCCTTTTGCTGGTCAATCCTCTTAATCCAACTTCCTGCCCATGCCATAAAATCAAACGTAAAACACTTGTAAAGCTATGCTTTTCGATAGAAAACACTAATCTGGTGCTGCAAAGAGCTCTTGCTAGGTCTTAAACTAGAATATCAAATTATCCAAAATCCACCAAACATAATTCTGAAAATGATGAACAACCTTAAGCAGAGAAGTGAATACCTTAACACGTTCCCAAGTGTCGGAAACTGTGAGTGGACCATGTTCCTTGAGGATATCAAAAATAGCCCTCGTGATGGTTTGGGTTTGCTCAGGTGGGGTTTTCAGTTCTATGGGTTTCATCTTAGGCTTGGGTTTCTTCGAAAAATACCTGACTGCTGTGGCAAACATGATGCTCTGTTTGTTGAATTTAAGTCCTGTGCACTTAGAAAGCCAAACTTTGTTTCACAATCTCATTAAAATCCAGTCTGCAATGAAACATATCCATTAGCAGTACTATAAGCGAAAACTGATATCCCATTACAGCATTTCATCGAACAATTGGACTGCATAAAGTGAACACCCATCCATGGATCACGTATGATCAAATGAAGTAGAGAGAAAGACCTTAGAATAGCTACCGCTTCACTTGAAAGATCCTAATCCCAGAAAAGGCTGCGTAATCTTGTTTGTATAAAGCTGGTTAGGATGCCTTAGTCTTCAGTTCAAATATTTTTATTTCCTCCAAAAGCAGCCTTTGCTTGGAAACTCCTTTACCCCTGTTTCTTGTTGACATTGATCTTGACAGCGCCTTAATCTAACTTTCCATGTACTTAGAAGGCGTGTTTCGTTGGGGAATAGAACCACGTCTTCTTATGCTCTCGAATCTCGAGTATGATTCCTTAGTAAACAGGGACTGAAATTAGTATTAACCTAAAATTGAAAATTAAAAAAAATATATTATTCGACAATTTTAACTCAAAAAAATTTACCTCTCTAGGAGATCGACTTCATTTTGAGATTAAAAAAAAAAAAATATCTCATTTTGGGGAGATTGACTTGACCTTGAGAGTTAAAAAAAAAAAGGGAAAAGTTGATACCACTTGAAGAATTTTTTTCTCTCCCCCTTAAAAGAAGAAGAAATTGAGTTAAGAAACAAAAGGAAGTCAATTTTGAGGAATTCAACTACGCTTGGAGATAAAAAAAAAAAAAAAATTGAGTTTCAAAAATCGGCTTGAACTAGGAGTTGAATTCTACGAAATACAACATTTGTTTGGGAATTGACTCAAAAAATTGATTTCCTTAAGGCAAGCTTTCCATACCTAATGAATATGAATAAAAGGCATATTATTATTATTTTATATTTGTATCTTATAGTAAACCAAAACAAAGAGTAAAAAGAACTAATAAAGCACCTGTAGAATCTTCTCCTAGAACATGTAGACTAATAGTCCTTGGTATTGGATTAATTTATAGTAAACATAATCATTTTACCATGAGTCAATGGACTTCTGAAGACTAAAAGATGAGAGCACCAACTCTTTTTCTCATGCGCAGATTAATTGCTTGTTTTGAAGATCAAGTAGTTGATGAAAGTAAAAGCGGATTCAAGATGGTACCATTAACTTGCAAAAACAATCAACGTACTTTACAAAGTTTGGACTGTACAGGAAATCACTTCATCATGATAAAGCCCTCAAGGTCAAGGGTCCATCTGCTGCCTCTTGGTTTCTGATGTATTCCTAAAACATTCTCACACTCCAAAATCTATCTTACATATATCGGTACTGTCCCGTGAAGGAGGAAGTAGACTTCCACCATCACAGGAAGAAGAATGATGCTACAAGATTTGTACTAATGGGATTACTCCCTTTGGGTACAGGAGGAAAATCCCAATAACTCTGCAGCTCTGACAAAAAAGGCGTTTTGTTTGAAAATAAAAAGGCATAACAAAAATTTCAGCCATCATTCCTGGTGTCAAGAAAATGAGAATCTAGAGAAGAGAGACAATCCAGATCCTACGCCATCACTTGCTGGGCTAGGTGGAGCAGCAGTTGAAGAGCGGTAAGCATTTTGACACTTCTGCACCTGAACATGCATATACAATACTTTCTTAGCAGGAAAAGGCCACCCATTTGCAGTAATAAAAAGAATTATACACTTCAATCAGGCAAATAATTCACCTCATCTGGGCTAAACTGGAGAAGCATTGCAACTACTGGCAGCAGAGCTTCCACTTCACCTATTCATAGACAGCAGAAAGATGAAAATGTTAACAGACTGCTGGAAAAAACATCATTTCCAATGATCTACAGAGAAGCGGGAAAGATAATACCAAGAAAGAACCTTCCCATAATAAAATATTAATAATAAAAAAAAAACCTGTCTCAAGAAGTTTCAGAATAACATTTTTGAGATATGTCAAGTCCACCCCTTCCCGCTTCTGCTTTCTATCCATGTTCCTTAGTTCTTCCTTCAACATGGCTACCTGCACAGATCATGGTCAAATTCAAGTCAAAATATAAGAGAATCAAATGCAAACACAGCACAATCTTGACACAAAGAAAGAGGTAAAAGTATGAGCCACAAGATGGGGAACAACATTTATATCACACATCATACACATGTAGCTTATATATGCTCCTTTCACACTCAACTTCTCCCAAGTAAACAATTTCATAACGAATTCAAACTCAGCGGTTTTTAAATCCAGTAATAAGTAGTTGACAGCAAGATACAATAAAAGCAACAGAAAGAACCTTAAACCAAATCTACCTGCTGGCTGTGGAGACGATTTTCACGTTCAAGCTCTTCAATTTCTTCCTGAAAACAAGGTGTTGAAAAATTGAAATTTGTGTAAATAAACTGATAGAAGATATGATGAACAAAACTTACTTGAAGTGCAAAAATGTGCCGTTGTGATTGGGCAAGTTCCTCTTCCCTTTGAGCTTGTTGTCTAGCCAAAATCTGGAGTTTAGAAAAACAAATACCTATCAGCAAACATAGTTGTTGAAGCACTCAACAATACTTATTTTCACATAATGCAAAAAGAGGAATTAATCTTCCTAACAGTTAAGAAATAGTATGACATACTTCGGCTTATCTCATGCATTAAGACAATTTACTATTTCCACTTTTTGATCTTTATGAAGTCCAACGTAGATGATAATGCAGTTCAACAAATATAAACGACACAGTTATTGAAGAGTTTTCTCCAATTCATCCATCTTCAATGACACATTTTTCACCTTCTGCCCCTACAGATTTTCTGTTAAGAAAAATTTTCTTCATTTCCCATTTTTTGTTCCAAGTAGCTTTGGCCAGTGGCAGTGCCTATCTTTTTTGAAACCGCTGAGGGTGGGTAGCAACTTCCTCTGAAACTTTTCATGTGGAACAGCTTAGCAGAATGTAACGGGGAAATTTTGTGCTTACTAGGATTTGCTGTTCTGCTGCAGAGGTACTTGAATTTGGGGCATCGTTTTTACCAGGACCTGCATTCATCAATTCCAGAATGAAAATTTTGTCTCATAAGCCAATTGCATAATAGAATTGACAGTTTCACAAGAACATTGCAACTCATTGCTAATATATCGAGTCAGAGGCAAAATAATACCTGAATCATCAATATCTACGCGATCAGCCTGGGAATGTGAAAAAAAAAAATTATCAAACATAAGAACGTAGCACAATGCCAGTTCAAACAGAGCATACTTTGCCCCCAAAAAAAAAAATAACAAAGGAAGACAGGTATCCAGATAGATGAATGGTGAATATATGAAGGTTGAATACGCACAGAAAAAGCAAGGACAAACCAGAAGACACAATCAGGCATAGTCAGCATTATTTGCACATATAGGTCAATATAGTTATGCATCAACAACCTTCTAATTAGGACTGTACTTGTTATCTGGAAGATGACCATGTTATAGAGGAGCCTTATGAGTTGCTGCTCATAATGTAAGCTAACTTTACCTGTTCCTACATCTTAAAAAAAGAGTTCCCTAATTTCGACCATGCAAACAATAAACATGACTGCATCCAACACAGATACTATGTAACACAAATATCCCAACAGAGCATAGATAGATACCGATGGCCTTGAATCTAACAACTGACGAAGGCTCTTGTTATCATCTAGAAGTCTTGAAATCTCTTTGTCCTTCTCCTCCATCATTCTATCAGCAAGTTCACGAAAAGAATGATAGTCATCCTACAAATTATCAAAACATTGAGGTCAGTGAGGCATCAGGCATCTCTATGTTAAAATACAAATACAAGGATTAATACCTTCAACTTCTTATTTTGTAATTTAATGTCCTGAAGTTCCTTTTGGAGAGTTTGACCAGAGGACACCTCATTTTCAGCCTTCAGCACTTCACACCTCACTGGTAGATCAAGTAAAAGTGTTATCTCAAACTCTTGAAAACCTGAACTGCAAATGATATAATGAATAAACTGGTCATAAATCAAATCTATATCTGTTCAACATACATCGCCATGTTTCTTCCACATTTTGAAGGTTTACTTCCCATGCCTCCCTTTCTGACCGGTGGCTAGAAAGAGCAGAGCTTAGCTTGATCTCCATGCTCTTAACCTGTTGCTCCGCAATGCTAAGTGCTTCATCTCTGCCAAGAAAGTGAAATTTGAGAAAAAATTTGACAGTCTTTCTGTTTAATTTACATATGGCAAAGTATAAGACTTATTATCTCCAATACAAATCACACTGCTAGTTAATTCTTAACTTAGCCACAGAGAATTCCATCTAAGCTTCTTTTTCAAAAGTGAAAAGACTCTTCTACTTCACAAGCAGCCACTATTCAGGAGTAGGAGAGGTAGTAGAGTTTCAAAGGATGGAACTAATCAATCTAACATATAACAACCAATTTTAACATTTTTTTAGCCACTGTCTTCCAGGTCTGCAAGTGCACAAATTATCCGAGATACTACAAAGCAGTTATACAGCCAAACACAAAGTTTTCGTTCAGACGCCAGCATATGACCACAGAAAGTATTTCACCTTGCAGAAAGGTCCTTGGCATGACTAGCCAAAGCATTTTGCAGATCCTGGAGGGCTTTGTCCCTCTCAGCAGATAAAAGCAATATTTCTTTTTCAGCCTCCTGAAAAATGAACAAATTTGAATATGTGAATATGACACAAATGATGCTCAGCTTTCAATTTCAACACAATAAATACTATTAGTACATACTTTATAAGCCTCCTCAAGGGCTTTCAACTGTTCATTTTCCCTTGCAGCTGCTAGCTCAGAATCTTTCCTCTGAAGAAGTGCATGTGCCCGGACCTTATAAGAGGAAAATTCACTCTCTAGCCGGCTGATCTGCACAGCACAACATAAGAGAAATTCAAAAAAGAAGAGAGGCGACAAACAGAAGACATTTTAACAAAAGCAGAAAGTACTTCAGCCACAAGAAAGAGGAAGCTTCTACAAATACAAGACAATTTAAGTGATAGCTCAATATATGCGCTATCACAACCATTGTGCAGACAACATCAACTTAGAAAAGAGCTTTTCTGAACACCAATTTGAATAGCATCAAGGATGATCCCCTTATTTCCTTTTCACAAGATTCAAAGTAAACTTTTCACATGCACAAGTGGTATCTCTTGCAAAAATTCAGTACACCATGCAAGAAAATCAAATTTAAAGAGTCTTCTACAGTAAAACCCATGCAGATAACATGGGAATCAACCAAGGGCAGACCACAAGGAATATCACATCTATTTCTACTTGTTTAAAATTATTTTCCAGATAGCCAAGAATTTTTTTTGGAATTATCATTTTGATGAGAACTTGGTATGGTATATGCTCATGACAGGGTACTCTGGGAAAAATTCCTCAAAATCTAACATTTCTAGAAAATTAGCAGTTTTTCTTCGCCTTCATTTGTTTCTTTTTTTTTCCCCCTATTTTGCTATTAATCATTTTACATAGATTAGACATCCATGATGTCCTGTTCACCCAATGAACCTACTGACACATAAACAATGCCAGGCTAGACTCAGAGCATGTTAATGACAGAGCATCAATATGCAAAGGGAGTGGCTACCACAGCAGGCTTCCATGGATTGACCAAGGCTTCAACAATGCCCAACAATAGATTCCCTTCAAATGGTTATACACGATTTCATGGATCGACCTCAAACAACTAGAGCAGTTTCAATTTTCAGAAATCACTAATTGCAGCAAAATTAATATCCTTCAACAATACTTCTTACCTCCTCTTTTGCTGCCAAAAGTTCAGAATCCTTTTGGTTTATGAGCTGAGCCTGCACAGACAACTCTGATTCCAATTGACCTGAGGCATAAGGAAAAAGCCATAAGCTTATGATTGTGAACGGATGACAATCAAGACTATAAAGATTTATGTATATACTTCTCATCTTGGCAAGTTCAACTTCTGCACGTATATAGTTGCTCTCAGAAGTCTCCAGCTTCATCCTGAGTGACTGAGAGACCATTTCCAAACTCTCCTTTTCCTTTTCCTGAAATCATGGGTGATAAGTAAAGCTAAAAAGAATAACATATTTGATATCAAGTACTCAGATGTGTCAATGCAAGAAGGATTGTAAATTTTGCTAGATGCTTACAGAATTGTATTCGATCAATGTACATGACATTGGAAAAGCTATACATTTAATATTAGCAAACCTTTTATGAACAGTAATTATTAGCAAATTCAATCAAAGCATGAAAATGATGATTGAATATGGTACCATGCACTAAGAAAGCATCAAAACACAATATGGTCCAGGCTTTCATGTTAGCGGAAGACCATGCTAATATTACTATATTTTGAGCTCATACATGCTCACTTTTCAGGTGTATAAGCTCCCCTTTGACAGTTTCAACAGCAGCTTTGAGTCGTGCTGCTTCACCACTTGAAGCTGCATCCATCTCTGCAATCTTAGACTCTTTCTCAGCAACCAAAGCCTAAAAAGAGACAGTGCACAACAGCTAACTTCATTCAGTACTTGAAAATTTTGAAGCACCAACAAAATGCGGTTGATCCACTGTGCTAATATTGTATATATAAGGCAAATGTAAACAAGAAAAGCAAAGCAAAGAATTCATGGAAAGCAAAAACAGTGCAAGCATGGAAATAAATGCTCCTACTCTATATACTGATATGTATTCAGATGAGAGAGGAAAACTTTTTCAGCAGATGTACCAGCTTGGACCTCAATGTTGCAACTTCCTATTTTCCAGAAAGGTAGAAATGCAAAATATCTGTTTCACATTATAAATTGGAAGGATGCAGAGAAAAAGATATAACAGTTCTTACCCTCAAAGATGAGATTGTTTCGGTAGCTTTACTTCTTTCAGCTAATGCATCTGCTATCTGAGCTTCCAAACTCTCTATTTGCTGCAGTAGAAGAGGGGGCATAATTACCAAGATATCATTTTTGTTTATTAGAAAACAAACTGGTGAATAAGCCAGAGAAAATGTCAATTCAAGGACACATATAATCTTTTCACAAGCATCTGTATGGGTTTACCATCTGGTGCTTTGAAGAGAGTTCAGCCATCGCAGCTAGCCTTTTCTCTTCAGCTGCCTGTAATGATCCTCGCATGTTTTCCAACATCTGTAATTATACAAACGCAAATAATTTTGGTCTCCGAATATCATGTAATAGACTGGCATGGATTACAGTCAAATGCACAGTCAACGGTTCATAGCTTTTTGGAACTGTAAGTTAAGACGACCGGTTTACTATTCTATACCTGCTCTTTTTCCAGAAGCGATTGCTGCATTGCCTCAAGAACATTCTCTTTGGGCTCCAATGAATGACGTAATTCTTCAATGTTGTCTCGAAGCCTAGACGCGCAAGCCAACAGAAGAATATCATCATATGACCAGCAAGAAGGGAAGAAAATAAATACTCATGGGACTAAAGAACATATATTCATTCATTCCAGTAGGTACATAGGCTGTTATAACCAGATGGACCATCAAATACTCATTCATTTTAACAAGAAATGAATTTTATTCATTAAAGCCTAACCAAAAGTTCATCAGAATCCTATCATGTCTTCAAGAAGTAGATTCAAGAATCCTCAATAATTACTAAATTACAGGATGACTTCCAATTTAGAGCTATATAGGGGACATACTTATTGTTTGCACTTCGTAATTGCTGCCTCTCAACATCAATTGCTTTAAGCGCTTCATTTGCTTGCTGGCGCGTGCGCTCAAGTTCTTGCTGTACTGCTGATAATTGGGATGATGACTGTTCAGCCTTCTCATTGGCATCACGAAATTGGGCCTCAAGATCATCTTTTTCCTGGAAACAAGATCTCCAAATACAAACTTAACTTAATGCCTGAACAGAAATTAATCTTTGTGACCCTGAATTTGGCCTGAAGACAAAGTACAGTTTGAATCAAGTTGAGCGTGTATATCACCATATAATATCACTACTCATAATGGTACGATGTTGTGCAAAAGAAAAGGAAAATGGTGAGAGAAAACACATAGAAACAGTTTATTTCAAGACACCTCAAAATTACCAGAGCTACCACCAAATTTCTTACAGCAGAACATACAAGACATGAGATTTAACTTGTTCAGATTAAGAAACCTGAAACGTACATGATATAACTTAGTTCTCATTAGTTTGCAAATGACAACTTTGCAATGCAGGATGGAAAAGTCTCCCACTAAATAGGCACCTCATTCTCTAGAAAAGAAAAAACACGCGAGGTAATCTTGGCCCCCAAAGATTTGTAATAAGATCAATGAAAAGATGCATGCAATAAATATTTAAAAAAACCAAATACCACACAAAGCAAAAAAAGGTCTACAATGTCAACTGTTGATAATATTATATAACAAAAAAAGAAGTAAAATTTACCTTCTGAACCTCTTGAATCCGCTGCTTTGCTCGTTTATGCAGCCTGTTCAATTTGGAATCAAGTTCTGAGTATCTTTCATCACGTTGTTTAATTTCTTGATCCATCTTCTGTTGAGCTATGCCAAATAAACCAGTAAATGAGTTTAGATTTACAAGGTAACCCAAAAACCTAGAACTAGAGCAGAGATGGTTCAATTCATTTAAGAGCTTAACCAAGCATTTAAGAAAACAGAAAAGGAATCAAATCCTATCATTTCAAAGAAGTGAAGAGCCAGTTAACATAGATATAAAAGAAGCACACAACCTTCAGCCAGTTGAGCAGCAAGCTCTTGGGCCTTTGCATCAGCCTCAGAATATACTGCTCGAAGGTGCTTGAGGGCTTCCTCTGCAGCATCTCGTGTTTGTCTTTCTTCCAAAAGTTCTCTCCTCAAGGATTCTATCTGTTCTTCAAGCTCTTTCACACCATCACTTTTTTCTTGAGCCACCACAGTTTCTTTATGAGGAGTGATCCCATCAGAATCCAAGCGGAGATTCTTCAGTCCCATCAACTGGGACTTCAAGTACTCATTCTGGAAATTGAGCTCCACAACCATTTGCACAAGTTTGTCATGACTGTCACCAATCTCTTGATCCCTAATGTGTGATCCATTCGCTATCACAAGTTCTCCCTCCCTACCATTGTTTATGTCAACTAACTGTTTCTCTGGTGTTGTGGCATCTTTCTCCAGTGTTTCAACAGATTCAGCAATCTGTGCTTCTTCTGAGGACATTATTACAGTGGATCCCAAAGCAGTGTGGTTGTTTGTTTCTTTTCCTGTTTCTTTATTTAAGGGCACATGCAAATAGCAATCCCGGTGCCACCTAGAAACTGATGAAATCAAGTGAAGACAAAAGCAAATATCCAATTGCTCAGTGCATGGTTGATGAAAGAGACATTTATTCCAAAGCAATCACATTGCAATCAATAAAGTCGAGAAGTTGTCATATAAGTGACTGTAAACAATCAAAACAAAATAGTGCAAGCTACCAGACCAAATTGAGAACTAAATTTGAGGTTCTAAGGAGAAAGGGGGAAAAACAAAACTAGAAATTTCTTAAAAAAAGGATCAAAGTTCAAGTTGATGAAATTGGAAGTTTAGCAGTCAGAAGTTTATTCCAGACTTCAGTATCCCACGGATGCATCTGCTCAGCCACCAAGCAATTACCCAAAAGCACAAATCTCATATCCCAAAGCGATTACTGAGAAACTAAGAACGAAATGCAACTTGTGATAAATTACTCTACTTCATATTTCCGAGAATTTTGAAACCGTATCAAGTGAGACTTGCTATCAGAGATAATGAAACATAAAAAGATGGGAACTTTATAGCTCCAACCCAATATAATCACACGGGTTTTAAAAAAATTCAGTACAAGTACAAGATGCATCCAGTAATCCACAATGTGATTCATGATTGCAGACCACCCTTGTAAAGACCTCAAGTAAAATCCATGCCCTTTACGAGTGTGATCGTTCATCACCAACTAATAACTGAATAATGAATCTTAGTCGACATAAAAACCATGATATACTAGCTGGTAGTAAATGGCCTTCCCAATTCTTCCCAAGTTGGCAACCAATATAAACCAAGCCCAGTTTCCATAAGTTTCAAATGAACTTTACTGGGGTAATTACAACATCACATCAATCAGATCCATCCTCGACTATATTAGATAATTTCCGCGGGAACATTTTACCAAACTACCTCGTACATTCAATGCTCATACATATACAATCAAGAAATACAGGTTCATTATTGTAGAATCTTGAAAAAACTAAACGAGCTATTCCAAAAAAAAAAAATAATAAAGAAACTACAGTTTAGAATATGAGATAAGAAGAAAATTTTCACCTTTTGGAACAAATGAGAATCAGCCCCGGCAGTTGGAGCACCCTCGATCTATCAGTGCCCCAAAAACGTCTAGTATGTCCCGGAATTGATTGCTTGGATTTGGATGGATTGATTCAGAATTTTCAGCCCCTAATTTTCGTTTTGTCCAATTCGACACTAGTAGTACTTTACAAGTACTATTACACAATTGGGAGTGGATTTTTTTGTAATTGCGGAGACTTTTGGGGAAAGGAGGGAGAACTCGGGCACGAGATTAGATCTCGTGCTCATCTGAGCTCTGGCGTTTCTTTCGTTGACGGTCACGAGTTTAGTAGAACCAAGCTGGTAAAGGGTTCTTTTAATAATTTATTTTTGTATTAAAAAAAAGGAACAAAGAGCAAAGGAGAAATTATTGATATTGATGAAGTTCAATTAAATACCCCTAAATAATCCAACTGAGTTATAAATTATTGCAAATCTAATAAGGTTTGATACGATGACTAAAGGACTTTTAAGGCCTGTTCTTGTTGCTTTAATTATGGAAGGAAGATGATTATAAAACCAAAAAAAAAAAATTAACATAAAATAAATTCAACTAAAGTTACTCTTAGGTGAATTTTCAATTTTAGTTTTGGGCTAGATTTAATCAAAGCACAAAAGCAAATGAGAATATATATATATATATATATATATATATATATATATGTATGTATGTATATGTGTATGTATAAACACACACACACACACACACACACACACACACACACACACATATATTATTCAGAGTCAATCTAATACTATCAGCCTTTACAACATTTAAAAGCAACTAAAGTTGACTAGTTGAGCTGTAACAGTTAACAATTTGAGAGTCTTAATGTCCAACTCCTGTACGCTTTGATGGAGAAAATACATGACAGTTTCCCTTAAATAATTAAACTTCATCTTTTCATCATACAGCTACAAGGGATTAAGGCCCCAAGTTGATCCCAAGTTGATGGTAGTAAATTAGGAAATGTCCGACTCAAATTCCCTCAACTGCAATTGATAGTTATTCGGAAGAGACGCATTTTGTGAAGCATTTTCATCATCATACATGAGAAGAATTACAATGAATATCAGAAATGAACCAAAAAAAAAAAGGGGCATTCGTCAAACTAATCCATCAATCACGTCAAGCGATTTTAGATCTCCTCACACTACAGGCATTTACATGATTGAGTGGTCTATCCAATCTCTGACTAACTTTTATTTTCCTATGACATTGAAATTGACAGGGTGAAAACACAAAAACGTCTCCACCCCAGTTGTTGAAGTAAATGGGGAAATGCATTCGACAGCACTTAGGTCTCTACTTGTGCATCTCTGGATGTACCTCCATTTTCTCGAGGGCCAATCATTTCTGCAAACAAACGCGTGAAAGAATCAGAATGAGAGATTTAAAAGATGTTCATTCCAACATATCCATTCACAAGGAAAGTAGATTTCTACCCACTTTGCTCAAGTAGAATGGAGTATACATACACTTCTCGAAGAAGAGGACTATATTACGAAACAAATGAGTTGTTCAAACCAAAACTAGCAGAAATCTCACCAGAAGATCTGCCTCCACTGGAACGAGCAGCTATGTATTCAAAAAATTCTCTACTGGCATCTGCACACAGAGGACAGAAAAAGACAAGCGAAAGTTGGTAAATAAAAAATACCAGTAATCAGGTTTTGTGTTTTCTGATAGCTGCATGATTTAGAAGGGAGATCAACTCTCCAACTTGCAGAAAACATTGCAAAGATGTAAACTTGTTTTCTTTATATTCAGCAGGACATCCCTGTAATGAGTTTCACTTGTCACAGTTTGATAACCATTACTTTCGTGAAATACAGGGGACAATGTGGAAGGCAAACCAACATGTAGTAGTTGTCATTCTATTGTCCAATTTACACACTCCAACCAGCCAAAGTACTTCATTTCATAGATCTATTTAAGAGTTAGACTGGATGAATCATAAATAAATAGATAAACTATTAGTAACTCTCTCTCCTTCCTTTTCCCCTTAAACCTCATAGTTTGTTAGTTAACATGAAAGAAGGGGAATGCATTTTCGAAAGTTTTCATGTTTATTGGAGCAGGCACAAGCTATCTGCCCAGTAAAGCATAGTTAACCAAATATAGACGAACTTGTGGCTGACATACCATGCTTCATTGTTAGAGAGGGATCTTGCTCATCCACATAACCAATCACCTTTGCTGGAATTCCGGCCACCATGCTTCAAACCAAAAGGACACGGTCATAATTGTGTAGAAATGGTGAACACCTAAGACTCACTAATAAGTAATGGCACCGATTCTAGCAGACAACATAAATGCACATCACAGAACTGGACTCTACCTGTGAGGAGGGACATCTTTTAGTACCAGGGCACCAGCAGCTATCATTGCACCTTCACCTATTCTTATGTTCCCCAATATAGTTGCACTAGCTCCTATAAGTGCACCTTGACCAACTTTTGGATGCCGATCACCAATTTCTTTTCCAGTTCCTCCCAAGGTTACGCCCTGCAAGATTTTAACAAAATGAAGAGAAGATAATGAGAAACAATCAAAGAGTTGTAAAGAAGAATTTGCAAGATTATTATATTCTGTTAACATACTAATTGCAGCATTTTGTATCCTATTCTTGATTGTCTATTTTCGGCTACTGTCAGTTACTATTTCGTAAAGTAACAAGCACACTGTCACTCTTAATCTGCAGTGGTAATTGGTAAACAACAAGAATGCTCCCCTCCCCCAAACCAAAAACTACCACCACCTCCCCCACAATGCTAGTACCTTGAAATGGACAGAAAATTTGTTGGAACAAAATTAAAGGGAAAAATACACATGAAACTCATCAGAAATTTCAAGTTAATACTGGTGCAGAGGTGCCTGGAAGAACAAATTGAACCATTAAATGAACATGTGAAAGGTAGTTCCTGGATGCTGAAATCATTGTCTCCACCCTTTCTACATACCAGAAGCTATTTCTACTTTCTCTTATTCAATCTTTTATCTTTCTCTTAATGTCCTAGCAAAATTATTCAAAACCAGATCACCTGACGACCAACTTTTCTTTTTCAGTTAGCGGTCAGCTTGAGCAACTTTACAACAGTTCTTTATTCTTTAAGAACATGCACTTCTAGGCACATAAACTCACTCTTCATCCCCCGCAAGGAGGCCAGGAATTGAGATTTTGTTATCTGGTATCATCCGAAGTACAAATCCTGGAGGCCATTTACAACTGAAACTCCAACAACCTAACAGCTTTCTCATTCAAAGCTATACAGGTCAATGATAGAAAAAGTGACTGTTACCTGCATTAGCGAAACTCTATCCCCAACAACAGCAGTCTCACCAATCACTATACCAGTAGCATGGTCCAAGAGAATTCCTTCTCCAATTTTTGCAGCTGTACAAAAAAGCAAGCATGAGGGAGAGTAGATGAGACCTGGTGCCCATTTCAGAGCATGGCGTCATATATTGAAATGTTTCTCAAATCCAAAAGCTCAAGACTTAAGCTTCATCAAGAAGTTTGTTGCTAACTATCTCTGAACGTCTTTCAAAACATTTCCAAACTTTCAAAGAAAAAATTCAAACAAAAAGTACTTCTAATAGTGGCCCCCAAATGAGGCATCAGAAAGCAAGCAAATTTAAGCACAAGCAGGCAATTGATTAGTAAAAGTTCGGGTGCTAACTTATTATGATATATACTTATGTTTCTGAACAAAATAAATAACTCAAGCAGCAGAATATATCACATAAGTGCAAAAAACTAAAGTAAATAAATATTACCTGGGTGTATGTCAACTCCAAAAACCTGGAGATGCAAAATTAATCTTGTCAAACATCATAACATTCAATCCACATTGGAATCTGAACATTCAATCCACACTGAAGCGTACAAGAACCAAATACTACCTCACTGACACGACTTTGTAAAGCTGATGCCAAGACTTTGCGTCCTTGGTTCCATAATGCATGTGCAACTCGATGTGTTTGTAAAGAATGGTATCCCTACAAACATATGTTTTATACGGATCTGAGTATGAGAATATGTGAACCAATACCAACTAAACATATAAATAAAATGTAGTTAAACACATTCTATGTAACGCCTAACAACTTCTTCATCTGCCGGATACAGAGATTCTGACCAGTTGGGCTGCCCTTTTAAGACTAGACATTCACCCATATCAATTTTTAAAAGTCACATAAATGAATCTAACATAATACATATATATTACAAACACAAATTACTAGTTCTTTTCACTGAGAAATAAGCCACAACAGGCTCAGTAATGTCATGGCACATACTGGCAAACTAATACTAGAAGAAAAGTTAGTCAACCAAATGAAATGTGGTGGAAGATTGGAAAGCAATACCTTCAGGTATAGCAGAGCAGAGCAATATGACAAACAAGAAGGATCCCGATCTTTAAATGCCTGAGAAATAAAAGAATGCATGTAAGAACCATATCAACCAGAAAACATGACTACAACTTTCATAAGAAAATTGAAACGACTTTGTGGTGCCAATTAAACACCTGTATATCATGGCGAATTGAACGTTGAATGCCTCGATCATGCATTATTACATCAGAGAAAATATCTAGTAATTGTGTCGCCAAAAGTGTGGGATTCTGCAGACGATTGGCAAGGACAAATGCCAATGCTTGCTCTAAACAGTGATGTGACAATATGCTTGCATACAAGAAGCTGCTTAAAATTGGCTCCTTTTCTGCCTGAAATTTTGCATATCAGGAATAGTGACAAAATAGTATCAAAACCTTTTATAAAACATCCGTCAGACAGTAACAACTATATGATGACATCGTCTAAGTCATATTTCTCTATTAAGGTCCAGCAAAAAATGTACTTTTGCATTAGATTTTCATACTAATATATCTTTACATCTCTGCTTTTCTCTCACTTTTTCCTCCTTTTTATTAATTGGGGCATACAAACCAGTTTCAGGGCAACTTTACTCCCACAAAAGTATCTGAAAAGACAAAAACTTCAACCAAAAAGAGTAGGACCAAAATCAATTCTTTCTTCAGCCTGTAATCTACATATTCAGTGTTAGAACTAAAGTAGCATTTTCTTGTCAAATGATTACATAGGAAATTAAGAAATGTAACTTAAATGGACAAATGCTTCAGATTCAGTGTTCTGAGAAAATGTGGAAATGCTTCCTCTACAATCCTCAAAAATGTCACAGGCCATAAAAGTAATTAATAAATAAAAAGAGGAAAGCAGAAAAAACTTAAAATTAGCCATTACACTGCTTGTCAAGCATAAAAATCTTTTCTTTCCATCTTTAACCAGTCTTTCCTTCTAATCCTCCAAGCCCTTTTGATTATTTTTACCAATTTCATCTAAAAACAACCAAATTTCAGAAGGCATATAAATTTGGAAGCAAAATGGATTACATAGTGAAATATTACAATAATTGAAGTGAGTAAACTTAGTAGAACTACTCCATATAAATATTACCTCCAACTTAGCTTCTTCTCCGACAGCATCCCAAATAGGGTCACCAGGTTTACAACCAGACTTGGCAACCGAGGCCACTAAATTCGGGTCAGGCTCCGAAACAACACCAACAGCATAAACAGGAAATACTCTCTCCAACCTCAACTCACCTGGCTGCTGCTTCTTGGACTTCGACCCAGCAAAATCCTCCACCTTGACCGCCTCCTTCGTCGTCTCTTCCTCTTCCAAAACCGTGTGGGTAGATATCATTTGGGCCGAATAAAACCACCTTTCCTCACTTACACAACCCATTATTTCATTCTCCCTTATTGTTTCATATCATCAGAAAAACTGTTGAAGAAAATTCAAGAGAGTCAGTAATTAAAATACTGGGCACTTGAGTTTTGCTACTGCAGAATTGAGAGGGACATTTTTATAATTCCATTTTGGAATCTGTCTTTTGGGCCTTGGTTTGCGTCAAGTGAGACTTGGATGAAATGGTAAAAGTAGAAGTACTTGGTAGAAAGGGGTTTGGGGCCTGTTTTTTTTTTTTTTTTTTTTTTAATTTCAATCTTTAGCTGAGATTAATTTCTTAAGATTGTATAGAGTTTCGCCTGAAAAGATACATGAGAGATAGCAATCATAGGACCTATTGATAAATTACTAAAGTAGCCGGACTACTGTGGGCTCTTTTTTTGGAGTTTTTAAAGGGTGGGAATTTCGTATTCTATTTGACCACTTATTCTCTTTTTTTTGGGATAAGATAGGTTTCTATATATATATTATAGAGAATGAGAAGGTCCGAAGAAATCCTAGAATAAATCGAAAGGAATTGCATCACTGTCAGAATTAGACCGGTGCAATACGCATCGTCTGAATTTTTTAAATATGGCTGACAAACTGGTGGTTGTCACTTGTTTCTCTTCATTATACAGGTTTCCGACAAAGATTTCTATTGGCTTTTGGGACCCCTAAAGAGACCCGAAAGGAAGAATTAACCATCACCCCATGAATTTGATGACGTGACTTGGTTTTATGAGTCCATATTTTGTGGAGGACGTGACTGAAATCATAACACTAATAATTGTTTTTGTCTTGTTTAAGTAGTGGGATGTGCTGTGACCTGTGAGTATTAGCAAGTCAGTGTATTAAGTATAAATGAAGTGCCACCGAGGAGTAGTTCTGAAATATAAATGAAGTCTTAAAGGATGTAACAATATAGTGTACTAAATATTTGGTATATATTTAAGACTCCTTAGCATATAATAATATAGTGTACTAATTACTAAGTACTTAGTATATGTATATGTGTGGCAGTATTAGCATTTGCTTTATTTTGGATTGGGGTTTTTGGATGGATTCTTCTTGTGAAATTTTCAAATTGTGTTTGGATAGGAGATTATTTGAAATAATTTTTTTTTTAAAAAAAAATACTGCAGCACTTTTTTGATGTGATGTATGTGAGATAAAAAAATAATAAAAAAATGTGATGATGATATAAGCAAGTCAATGTGTGCAAATAAGGTGTAACCCAAACACTAAGTATATTTTGAAATGGGTACGTAGTACGATGAGATTTTCTTGCTAAGTTTTATTTTGTCAATTACAAGTGGGTATTTATTAGGACAGTTTGTTTTTTAGTTGTGAATAATTTAAACTTTGAGAAAATATTACACTCAATTTTTATTGAAGTATTAAGTATAAATGAAGCTGAACTACAAATTTCAGCATGATATGGTAACCATGTTGTAGTTCATTTAATGCTTGAAAATCTATGTCTCTAAAACTCAATTTGGTTGGTAGAAACATTAATATTATTTGGATGAAAATGTATTATCCTATCCAGCATGAGATTTTGTGAATCATGACTCTATCATTGAGTACCCACAATTTGTAACAAATGAAACTAATTGTAAATTAATTTTCAATACACGGACACGCACTGAAAATAGTTTTACATTAGAAAAAAAAAATAAATTATATACAACATAACTAGGTTGATTTCAAAGTCAAACCTGATATTTTAAGATTTTTCTAGTGGGGAGGTCTGTTTAAGTTAAAGTACTTGTCTTTCTAATTGATCAATTTCAATCCTTTACTTCTAATGATACGTGAATGTGTAATTCATAAACAATATCAGAAGTTGGCATTGCTGAAGAATCGAGCGGAATTTAAGGATAATAAATATAATAAAGAAGATGAATGGAAACTAGAGGTATGCGATCATTTCCAACTCTATGAGATTTTGGATTCAATCCTTCTGTTAGTCTTTCAGAAGTGAAAATCTGCCAATTGCTTAAAAAATTGTCGACGTGTTCCTTAAAAGCACAGAATATATTTTAGTGCTGCCCTCAAATTTATCAGATCACATCGATCAGGCATGTTAGAGTTTGCATGAAAGTCAATTATGGGGAGATTATAGGAATTAGTTGAAAATTTTCATACTTGCGATGATAAAATAGTGTGTCTATTTGGATTGAAAATAATATGAACATTTATTTTAAAACAATGTTATATCACATTTTGTGATATGATATACATGAAGTACAAGTATCCGTCAAAATAAAAATGATTGAAAAACGTGTTTATCACACAATAAAAAGAAAAAAAAAAAAAGAAAATTGGCTATCCAAACACACAAATTTTTTTCCTTTTTTATTGTGTTAGGAAAGTTTAGATGAAAAGTATGTTACTCCATTCTAAAATCACAGCATATTAGAGAGAGTTACTGATTAATTTTTTTGAAGGGCTCTATATACAGTTCTGCATAATTGAACCGATGCAAGTGAGGGTAATTAAATTTTTTTTTTTAAAAAAAAGAAAATTTGCAAGAATACTTGAGAGAATTCATCAGTTTTTGAAGAGGAATGATTGAATTTACTTGAAAATTAAAAAACATAAACAGAAAGAATTGGAAATAAATAGACAATTTAGACCTAACTTTTTATCTACAGTTTGTTTTGTCGAAAATCATAAATGTTGCATAACTCCAATTAAGCAATTAAAATAGTAATTATATAGTACTTGTGCTTAATTAAGGAAAAAATTATACATCTACAGTACAACGTTCTTGTTGGGAGGACCGACCATGCTTCCGCCAGTGGTTGTAGCCTTTGCACGACAAGGCTACAATGGGACAAAATGCCATTGCTTTACTAGGACGTGGCAATAAGGCCATCCTTCGCTGTATCTACCCTTAGAAGCGACCAGGAGCATCTTAGCATACTCTGTCAAAAAAAACAATTATTATGATAACTAAGAATATTGTATTAAAAACAAAAAAAATATATAAATGTTGCATGGTAGTGTGCTTTCAAGTCATTCATGTAAAACGACAATACGATAGAAAATGCAAGAAATGTAGAGCTTGTTTGAGTACATCTAGTCAGTGACAGATAGCAATATTTGAGCAGATTGATGCATTACAAACAACTTAAAATTTCTTTCAAAAAAGTGTTAGAGAGCTAATTGTACATTTTATTTATAAATATTTCTTCTTAATTTTGGCTAGATTTAATGTTAAGTGCTGCATTATGCTTATATTTGGCGTTTGATATTGTTTTCAGGGCTTTTGAGCGTAAAAAGGAGCTTAAAAGTGAAATTTTCAGAAAACTATTTGCTATTAAGCGTAGGCGCATCTCATAACCTGCGAAGTCTAGAGAAGTGCAGGCTAGCTGTTTGGATTGCTATTTTTAGGAGTTTTAGTATAAAATTGTACTGTAACGATTTGATGTATGTGAAATAAAAAGGTAATTAGAAAATGTATTCAAGAAAACGTAAAAAATTCATCATGAGGAGTGGCTAAAGTTCTGTTCTAGTTGAAGGAGAATCAAGGCTTTTGGTTATAACTACGACTGTGAGATCTAATTGGATTTTCCATGTTTCACTAGTTCATGATTATTGATAAATTCTCTATTTGTTTCCGAGATAATTGTGGTTGTTATTGAGATGAATATTTTTGCATGATTAGATAATCGATCGACATTTAATTGTTCATAACAATCTACAGTTATTTAAAATTTCAAATTCGTAATTGTTTGATAGTTTTAATGTTTGTGGCGAGTGATGTAATTTAATTGTATTAGAAACTTTCAAATATACGTTGGGGGAATACATAATCTGATTCGAACTAACTCTTGTAGCATATCTGCAGGTTAAAACAGGTAGTTTTTCTAATTCTTAATACTGTTGAAAGATTGAATTCTACGGTCGTATTTAGAGTTATCTTTTAATTAGGAAAATAACTAACGGTCATATCTTGATTGCCAAAAAAGTAAAGAAAACAGTGAGAAATGATATGATCTTATAAAAAAATTCCAGAACAAACATGAATATATGTATGTGTTTTTTTTATTTCAATTTGAAAGTTATAGTTTTTACTAAACCTAAATTTTTTCTTTTTTTTTTAAAGTGTCATTTTATTGATATCAGCAGAAACTTCAATCTAAGGATTTTGCTAGACTTCAATCTAAGGATTTTGCTAGCTAGTACTACTATCAGTTATAAAGCTTTCAAAATTGTTCTATGCATGTTGGCTGGAAACACAATTCGGAATGGATACACATAAGGTTTCTTAAAGAGGAAATAATATGATATCGTGTGGAATGCTATTATTGCCAAAAAACAGTATGTGAAGAAGTGTTCATTCCATAGGCCAAACTTCTTAATTTAGTATTATGATTTCTGTCTTTATTGTCAACTTACAACAAAATTAGGTGAAAGAAAAAGCGTGTTCTAAGATCGTTTCCTTGACTCTCTTCTATTATAAACTTCGAAAGCAGACTAAGAGTGGCCTGAATACTCATTCTTCTTCTTCTTCAGTTGATTCATTACTTGCATCTTTGGAGTCTGAATGCCTATGTCAATCATTGCATGATCTAGAAGATATACAGCCTGAAAAATTGGAAAAAGATTTGAACATTACCCTTTATCAGCGTCCACCATCTATCGTACGATATATGCTTTCCACATTTTTTTTGTTTGGCCTGGTAGAGGATTGATTTTGAGTGGACGCTGATAGTTGTCATCTATTGATCTGCGTGTCTAAAAGGTTCACTTTTCTACTCACGGGATCGACGTGGAGAACCGATTTAACCCTACTATCGTTCAGAACCACAGAACATGAAGAGATGTATAGAGATCTTTTTTTGCTCTTGTGGAATATCATCACCGGCCAATAATACAAGAGAGATAAGCTATCTGATTGGTCAATGTTCCTCTTGTTTGCTCTGGATGCTCGGTTAAGGGCCGAAAGCATTTTCCATTTGCCGCATCTAGCCAGCAACTATAGAATAGAATAGGTATCCTGAACCTTAACAGTATACTAGGAAAAAGATGTCTTGATCTGCAGCTTCAATGGTCCAAATAAGGCTGATTTAGAAGGAATGATTGATGTGCATGCCGGAGAAAGCATTCAAGTAAAGAAACTCCTCCAAAATGTTGAGAATCAAAGTGTAACGCTGTACAGTTTTCTCTTGATTTAACCTACAAAAGTCTCGACTGGAGTTCTTGTTATTCGCGTAATCATTCTTGTCCGGTGCATTCTTCCACACTACAAGCCAAAAGTTCATGCCTTTTGGGGGCAATGAAGCTTTTAATAATAATAATCATGTAAATCCAACTTTTTCCATACGATTCTGGGGTTGGAAATATGCATATATAGCATCTGCTATTCGATCGTAATCGGTTTCCAAATAAATCATTCTGTCTTTTGACCGTAGTTGATTCAACGGTGCTAAATGAAAGGCGAAACTGCACCAAATTGGAAGCCTCGATATTGCTCATGCAAGTCGCAAGATGTTAAGTATTCAAAGAGCGCTCTAAAGTAGCTAGTACTTGCACTTTGAATTAATGTTGTCTCCGCTTGAGTACAAATTTTTATTCCACAGCATAATAGTTCTTCCAAAATGATAACTATGCCTTTCACTAGCCAAAAAAGATATATAAAACTATTCATTTCATATAGAGTAATTAGTTAAAAGGAACTAAAATGGGTGCTGTGGAATCACTAACCTAAAGACAAACATGAAAGATGAGGTTAATTACTTGCAAGTTCTACACTAGTGGTCAAGTCATTAACGTAATACTCCTACGGCAGATTCGTTGTTTAACATGGCAAAAGAATCAAATCAATAGAGGTCCAGAAGGGCATCTAATTCCTGGATCAATCCCAAAACATTAATAGCTGATGCCTTCTTTCGCTGGTCTTTCACGAAAGATTACTCTCAAATGAAACGAGATGAAAGAACCTAGTCAATGTGAAAAGATATCACGATGGAAGTAAAGATTGTGGTTTCATATATCCTTAAAAAGTGCCTAAAACTAGCCGTAAGTAAGTTGGGGAAGTAAAAGAGTCTTCAAACTAATGCGAAGCAAAAGAGTGTTGACATCTCAAAAACTCTTTTGTGCCACACTAGAGAGCTTTTTTCTCAAACAACCGGGGTTTCAACACATTATTTTGACAAAGTAATTTCTTTGGCCAGTGCTTTGCACAGTGTACTAGCTAACTCCTCCAACATTTGTTTAAGTTATTTATAAGAGTGAATCAAAGATCATAGCCCTTTAGGGTCTAGATTCGAACTCCTTACTGCTTCAGTGACAAAAGGCTGCACCTAAGGAATCCAATGTCGGAACTCTACAGTAAATAACCCCACCACTTTTATTTACACAGTACAAACGCTAATTTCTTAAAATTTCAAATAACCCACCAATTATGCTTTCCAAACACTGCCAATAGTTATTCTGAGATTATTAACTAAGACGATAGTCCGCGCGCGAGGCTCCAGGCCACGGGCACATAAATGGGTTAACCAAGTGTATAATTTTTTTGTTGGGGTGCTTTCTCGTGACAAATTTCATTTACAATGGAGCGTATGTATGTATCTGGGTTGAGTAACTCTCCCAAGCTTCAGGAGGTCGAGGCCATACTCTCCTAGGCCCGCTAAGCCCCCCTAAAGTACAATGGTCTCAAAAACCCAATTCCGGGACATTAGGTCGGCTATTCATAGGAATTTCGCCCGACTATGAAAACTTGTGCTATCCTCCTCCTTTCATTGCGAGCGTCTATTAAACCGAGAAACGAAACATCAAGTGTGATTGGAGTGTTATTTGGAAAACCACTTATACATATATATATATATATACTAGGGAGGGACAGCCCGGCCGCGCGACGCTCGGGAATTTGGTGCTTGTAATTCAAGATAATTAATAATTATTATTTAATTTTTTTTAGTATAGGAACTGAAGTATGATGATTTTATCATGTGATTTTAATAGAAAAATCATAAGTTACATAATGAGTCAATAAAAATAATGTGCAATAAGACATCCTTATCGTTATACTATATAAGAATTCGTTGTGATCAAAGGTTATGTTTTAATTTCAACTGCAAAGATAAGAGTAGTTTGAAAATGTAAGAATGTTTGAAGTGCAATTGAAAAGTATTTAAATGTCTCTTCTAACACTTATCCAAGATGATAAAACATTTTAAAATATCAATTGGACCCTTCATCTCTCGAATCTATATATGTTCGTGAAAGATCCCTCAAGCAATGCTTCTAATTTCTCCCTCGACTTAAGTTCAACATGAATTATCAAGTCAAGTTTATCCATCAATCATTTTGCATCCAATCTAATCTAAAATAATTTTATTTTTTACTAACTATTTATATAATTTGGTGGGTATAATACGACTTAATCACATGTTTCTTACAGAGATAATAATGTCCAAAAATGATAGATAGATAAGAAACTTAAGTGGTATTTTTTAAAGTGTTGTAGAAACTATTCAGATTTGGTATTTTTTATTAGGGGTATTTCTTTATAATCTCACAAATAAGTTCAAATTTGCATAATTGTTAAAGATCTAAATTGAAACTATCTTGATTTTAAAAAATTGGTGCAAATAATATTTTCTAAATTTGAAATTGTAGAAAATGGTAAGTAAAATCAGAAGAAATTCCTCATATGAATTCGAATTGCAAACTATAGGTAGAAATTGCTTAATGATATTTTTCAATGTTTACTTGTATAAGTATCCAATATAACATCTCTACTTAATTGACTCGTTTGAACTATCAATAATAGTTGCTTCAATCAAATTAAGAAACATTATTTATCATTGTACAACATACAATTATGAGTAAATGAATTAATACAATGCAATCAAAATGGTGTTGTAGCTAAAGCATTTAAACTCATCAAGTTTCACTACAAATTCTTTTACATAGCATAAAAAAATATTTTTTTTGTATTTGAAACTATATAAACAGTACAATACAAGAACGAGATCATAACATGGAAAGCAAATAGAGTGCAAATGACATCTTAGTACTATGTAGCATGATTAATTTTCTTTTTTAGTTTCAATGAAGTACAAAATTCTAAATTAATAAATTTTACAATCATAAAATTTTCAATTAAAATAAACACAAGTTGAATTCCAAATCATATTACATGAAAAAATAACTACTTGAACCATAACTGCTGGAATGTAGTCAACAGATCCCTAGAGTCAAGAATAATAGGAGAAAGTTCATGAGAAATAAGGTTATTTGACTTAAATAAAGAGATAATGCCTTGGCTGAGGAGAAGATGATGATAAAATTACTTTTCTGATTATTTTAGAAAGTGACAACATTATCTCAAATTGTACTTTGACCAGAGACAGAATCTCTGAAATTTACTAAAAAAAACAATACAATTAGTCAGTTTTTGGAATTAGAAGTATCAAAAGACAAACTATATGGAATTTTAGAATAAACCAATCATCAGAAAAAAAAAAACTACAATCAAAGAAAACAAATCCAAAGAACTCACCTCAATTTAAAGGAAAAACTATGTATTTCATCAAATATTTAATAGTCATAATAAAATCAAAGAGGTGAAACCGAAAAAGAAGAAAGGGAATCGACTAAACATGGGGACATAAATATGATAATGATTGTTCAGATAATAATTAAGTTAATTAATTATAATTAAAATCCAATTACGTAAACATCCAATTAATTCCTTAACGGATGAGAAAGGTTTCAGGAAATTGGAAAGCTTTGATGTTAGTATAATAAATTATTAAAAGGACTTTTATGTAATTCTATCAAAATACAATACAAACTTTATTCAATTGTACTTGATACTCAACTTGGCACCAAACATTGTAACATACCAAACCTGCCTCTAACCTTAAATGTCTGAAAGGTTATATAAGGAATTATAGTGAAATTAAAGTTATAATGACTTGTACTCAATGTTCCAATTACTCTTCAAACACTCTCGCATTCCCAAAATAGCCTCACCCCTGTGGTTGAAATCTAGTCCTAAACTCGTTCTTATATTTAAAGGAAAAATTATGCATTCCACCAAATATTTAATAGCCATAATAAAATCAAAAAGGTGAAACCGAAAAAGAAAAAAGGGTATCAGCTAAACATGGGGACATAAATATGATAATGATTGTTCAGATAATAATTAAGTTAATTAATTATAATTAAAATCCAATTATGTAAACATTCAATTAATTTCTTAATGGATGAGAAAGGTTTTAGGAAATTGGGAGGCTTGGATATTAGTATAATAAATGATTAAAAGGACTTTTATGTAATTCTATCAAAATACAAGCTTTATTCAGTTGTACTTGATACTCAACTTGGCACCAAACATTGTAACATACCAAACCTGCCCCTAACCTTAAATGTCTGAAAGGTTATATAAATAATTATAGTGAAATTAAAGCTATAATGACTTGTACTCAATGTTCCAATTACTCTTCAAACATTCTCACATTCCCAAAATAGCTTCACCCCTGCGGTTGAAATCTAATCCTAAACTCGTTCTTATATAGTATAAGGATATATATATATATATATATATTTATATATAATAAAAGTTAATGAGAGACACTAGCCTTACAAGAAAAAGGATGAAAGACAAGGGTTTGAGAATCAAACTTAGAATATCAGAGTTTTTTTTTGTGGATAAAAAATACAAAGACTTCATTAATTGAAGGAGTTCGCTATTAAGGCGAGATACAAAAAGTGAGGAGGAAAATTTCAAGTACAATTTCCTACTAAATTGGCTTGCTTAGCTAAAAATATGAGTTGGATCACAAGCTCTACGTATACAAAACTATCCCATTAGCATATCAGAGTTATCCCAGTTGAGTCGAGTCTTGGGACATTTAAGAAAAAATTTTGTTACTACATCATAACATATTTTTAAATCATATTTCCATTTTTTCAATCATCATTTTTGTTAACATATATTACACCACGCAAAGTACTACACTTTTATTTGCAAATTATTCCAAATAAACTAGCTTTGAATCTCCGGGCCACTATCCGCTCGGCTTCTCTTTCAATCTCTGGGAGTAATTTCAGTATTTGGTAACCTTTCATTGCCAAATCAAAGGGAAAAGGGTAAAATACACTAAACCCTCTTGTGGTTTGAGTTATTGTCATAAAGCCTCCTCATTATTTAAAAACCCCTACAGAGCCTCTTCGTGGCTTGGACTAATTTGGGCAACGAAAGGAAATCATCCAATTTGACGAAAAGTGAATTACATACGTTTGACAAGCAAGTGTGATAACAATACATCAAGGGTAATGTGATAATTTTACATTTTCTTTTCTTTTCTTTTTTCCTTGTTCTTCCTTTTTCTTCTTTCTCCTGAACCCTCTCAAGTAGAAGAACAGAAGCAAAACTGAAGCAAAGTCAACACCAACCTTTGCTAATCTTACTTTTCTGTTTTTTCTTCTTTCCATCTCTATTTCTTTTCCCTTTCCCTCCCATCTACTAGTGCAGCAAACCAGAAGCAGAGATGGAGGTGTGTCACCACCACCACTTCTACTGCTGTCGGCAGTCACTGCAACTTATTGCTAAAACTTCACCAAATTTTTGTCTCAAACTCTATTTATCGTATATATCACAATTCTGGTATCCGATTTGATCGAAAGTGGCCAAAAAGTAGTAAAATGATGTTAAAATAAAAATGGGTTTAGCCATCTTTTTTTTTTCATGAAATCACCACCAAATCTTATGAAATTGGTACTAGAATGATCCTTAGGAGCCATGTAACGATTATTTGTCACCAATTTCACATGAAGAGTCATGAAATTTCAATTTAGATGAAATCTAAGACCCAATGGTGCTGAAGATGATGATAAAGGTGGTGCCCACGGCAATCATAGTGACGGCGATGGTAAGCCGATAATTGTTGGACTGAAGAAAGGAAAAAAAAAAGAGAAGAAAATGGAAGGGAAAGGAAAACAAAAAAAGAAACAAAAAGAAAAGCGATGGGTTCTTAGCAATTTCTTGATCTTGGAATGATGCAAAACCTTTTGCTTGTGCCTAATGTAGAGAACGATGATCCTGATGATGAAACCTTGATGACAGCGTTGGGAACCAATAGTACCACGGGTGAGCTGTGAATTTGTTGAGGAGTTTGGAATTTGTTTGCTTTTTCATGGAGTTTTTTGATACAGATGATAACAGTGATAAATTCCTCCATGATTATACAAGATTTGAGAGGATTAAGAAAGTAAACTTTGGGTCTTGTCTTGATCTAGATTTTTAATTGAACGGTGGCAGTGGTAATTGGTCGTTGTTCTACTATCGTCCAAGGAAAAAGTGGAGATTTGGTGAAGATGATAAGTTTTGAAATTTTCAAATGAGCCACTTGATGTTTCTTTATTCTTAAATGAAGCAAGAAAGATTTTAAAATCTTATATAAATTCTGAACTAACTTTTAGTATAATTTGAAAACGAGGTTAATATAGAAATTTCTTATTTTTCCGTCAAGTTGAATGATTTCCATTTGTTGACTCGTTGACCAAATAAGACCAAATCACTAGGGGATTCTTTGGGAATTTTTAAACAATGGGGTTAATTACATTTACCTCCCTTGAGATTTGACCAAATAACGAATCGATCCCTGAGATTTGGACAAATAACAGTCCACCTCTTTGAATGATCAGACATTTAACAATCACCCACCTGCTGTTAAGAGACGTTAGTAATTCTACTTGACATTAGGAAAAAGAAAACTTGGAATGAGGAATTTGCCTTTTTGTATCCAACTGTTATCAAGATTAATAATAGTTCCGAAAATACCCATTTCACGCAATTGGTCCTTCTTTAAATGCAACTCTTCAAGAGTAGGACAAGACCCCAGACGCTCATCTGGCCCTGGACTCGAATCAATGCTCTTAAAAGATTGAAGCTTCAAAGTTTTCAAATTCCCACAATATGATAAAGCCGCCAACCATCCCCCCTCCATCCTATGATCGCACAAAGTTAACTTCTCTACCATGAAGCAATACTGCCCTATCGCCTTAATCCCATCATAACTCCCCTCGCAACCCATTAGCTCAAGCTTAACTAGCCGTCTACACCCTTTGAGCTAAAATCGTTAGCCCAATATCCGATATCAATGATTCATAAAACCCATCAACGCAACCAATCAGTCTCAATATCTGCAAATTCTTGCACCCAGAAACCCCTTTCAGTGCAAAATCATCGCAGTTGTGCAGTTCCATTTCCTGCAACGTTTCGCATTCCTCAGCTACATAATTCAACCCTTCTTCACTAACATTAATTAAAACAACCCTCCTCAAATTCCCACATCCTTCAGCCAGTGCCCTAACCCCTCTATCAATCACTTGGGGATCCAAAAAATCCAATTTCTTCAAAAACCCTCGTCCCGAAACTCTAGTCGAATCCAAATGAACCGAAACCAATTTATTACTCAACAAAATCCCAGAATTCCAACAAGACTTCACGCAAGCTTGAACAATATCAACGTCAATTAAATTCGGGAACTTAAAAATGACCTGACCCGACTCGATGAAATCCCAATCCAAAATCTTCACCGACCTCACTAGCTTCCCATTCAGCCTGCACCATCTCCTGCAAACCAACGTGTTGGAGACGAGTTGACTATTCTGAAGTTAAGAGAATATGTTCATCAACAGCTCGTCGGAGAGTCGGGCAGTCGAATCCTGGCAGGAGTGAGCAGCGGAAGAAAGACGCTGCTGCGGGCGGGCTTGGGAATCAGACTCGGACTCGGGTTCAGTCTCAGAGGCGGAAGTGGACTTGGAGAGAGCATGGAGACGCATTTTGAGGACCGCATTTTTTAGGGGATGAGATTTGGGATCTTTTGTGAACTAGAACTCTGGCAAGCTAGCCGTGTGAGTGTGACGGTTTTTCTTCTTCAACGGTGTCATTCTGTTTCGCTCAGGTGATGTTGACATTTTTCCGGTAGTGAGTTAATAATGCTGGCAATGTTGTATTGATGCATCACAATCAAAAACCCCTAAATTTGAAGCATATTTGTGTCCTAAAAATCAAACTAAGAAGGATCTAATATATATAAATATTAGATCCGTGCATGAAGAACTCATTTTTTTGGTTCAAATAATATATAATACCCATGCAAGAAATGATCAATTGAAGATAGTACCATGCTTGGGCCTCCAATAGCTTTCTGACCCTACAGCCTTTGTTGTGAAAAATTTCTCCAACCACAATATGTTGCTCTAAACTTAACGCACTGCAGTTTTTGAGTTTTATCTTAGTGATTTAAGGATTGAGCAACCACAGAAAGACAGGATTTCATGGAAAGAGAGTTCAAGAAGAGTGAGATTGTAGTATGATCTGATGTAGGGATTGTGGGGGTTGAAGTGATAAAGTCGCTATCTGTATTGTTTCCCGCCTAAAGGCTAAAATTGTAAGTACATATTTCTACTTTTATGTCTTTAAAATTTGATGGAAATCAATAAGGGTTGTTCAGATTTTTGGCCTTTTGCGTTCCATATGACTGACAAACTTAACGTGGGAGAGTAATTTGTTATTTGTCCAAATCTCAGGATCGATTCGTTATTTAGTCAAATTTCAAGAAAGGCAAATGTAATTAATCCTAAATAATGAGAAGATTTTATGACAACAATTTAAACCCAAAAAGGTTTATTGTATTTTATCCAAGGGAAAAACTGATCATTTTTTTGGAAACTAAAAAAGTCAACTATCAAATCCCATCACATGGTCATCATGCGCAATTTTCTTGATTGCTGTCCAATCTAACATCGTACAATTTTTATGGCCCTCATGATAAAGAGGTTCAATTTTCTAAAGGAATAATTTCAGGCACCTCTCTTGAGGTTCTTGACAATTTCACGAAACTTCATTGAGATTTGAAAAATTACAGATATTTCTCTTGTTATTTAAAATGATAATTTTACTCTTAAATATTTTAATAAAATTTTCTTATTTGACATGCTTATAGTTAGAATGAGTTTTAAAATTATTTTTTCATTCTTTTTCCTTTTTTTTTCCTTTTTTTTTAATTTTTCTCTAATAAAATTGTAGAACTATCACTATTGCTTTTAGTTTTTATTGTAACCAAATGTCGAACTAGTGATTTTTTTGATGAGTTAATTTTATATGTAATTCAATGTTTTTGTTGATTTTTATTTTCTATTTTTTGGTACTAAAATTAACAATAAATAAAAAAGAAATGGTCCAAAATCACTATCAAATTATGATAATTTCACTATTCGAAAAATTCATAAACTCTAAGTGAGTTATTTTAATATTTTTTTTTATCTTATAAATCTAAATTCATAATAAAGTAACATCAAAAGTATCCTATCATAATAATAAAATTATTATTATTATAGTTGTTTATCAAATAATAGGTATGGATATGAAAAATTTGACACATTTTTCCTTATAATTATACTAGATAATCTTATAAGTGTATAGAAAAATAAATTAAAACTCATTACACAAGAGCATTTTTGGATATTCATTAAAAAATTGACCAAATCAATATTATTTTAAGATTTTGTTACTAAAATTATCAAATCAAGGGAGGTAAGTGTAATTTTTTAAATTTCAGGGGAACTCAGTGAAATTATAAAAAAATCTCAGGGAAGGTTTATGGAATTACCCCTTTTCTAAATTACTGCCGAAAGTCGACCCCCTTCAATTGATTGATGAAATAATTCTAACTTCTGCCAAGAGTTATTCATAATATCACCTTCGGGTTAAATTCTACCTCATAAATGAATCCAGTAAATGAGTTGATACACAGATTCTATTCTTGTTCATCATGCTGTAGCACTAGATAATCTAACGATTTTATGTGAAATATCAGCCAAAAAGAAAAGGGAAGAGAGAACAAGTAATGGTCTAATGGGTCCAGACATTTTACCTTTGCGATCAATTTGTTCCTCACGTTGTATGTTCTTCAGGATGCTATGATTGTACAGACAATTACGTTCAAATATTCTAAACTCTTTACTGAAGTCCTTGAATTTGAACTAAGCGTAACTATTTCCTGTTAGTACGGTATTTTTTTTCTAGTTTTCCTCCAAGCCAGATCTGGATTTATCTAAATGTTTTCTGTCATATTCTCGTGGCATGCTACCATTCCTGGATGCCAGCTGTCCCAGCTCTAAACTTCTATAAAAATGTTTGACCTTATCCCTATTGATTCCAAATCGTCAAGAAAGTCTTGCTTCATCTGAGTGACAAAAACATAAAATACGTAACAGTATTGGAAAGAAGAATCTGCAACTTGGTTGGCGGAAGACGTGGGAAATGATGGCGACTCCCTTTTTTTGATAAACATGTTCCTGCTTTCTGTCCACGTATAATTCCTTAAGTAGAACAACTGATTACTTTATGGCCTTTGTCTTTGTCTTGCACACTCTTCTCTGAAACTTCACTGCCATGAACCAATTCATCAAGAAATCATTGGCAGGCTGGTTCTATCACGGCCGGAAAAGAGTTGTGCCTTATTGTATTAAAAGAAGTACTCGCGGGCTAAGTCAACTGACTTCAGAGAATCTTGAAATTGAGTCATCATGGCAGTCCATGGAGGGTCTGGTTAGATGTTCTGCCAATTATGTTCCTTTGACACCAATAAGTTTTTTGAATCGATCAGCAAAGATTTTCGGAGATAGAACATCGGTCATATATGGTTCTGTCAGGTACACTTGGGCAGAGACTCGTGCAAGATGTCTGAAGTTAGCTTCTGCTTTGGCCCAGCTGGGGATTTCTAGAGGGCATATTGTAAGTTTTTATCTCTCGTACAAATATTTGGTTATTTCTTGCTCTAATGGCCGTTGGAATCAATGCTAAATTGCAGTAGCTTCAATCTATGGTCTAATTGCTTTATTATCTGAAGTTCCGAGCAAATACGGTGGTAAAAAAACTTGAATTCAAATGAGACCTGCTAATCTAGTGCGAGTGCCGTGTAAGTTTTTTCAGAAAATGCTTTTATAGATGGCTTAGATGCCCGTTGATGTGGATATAGTCATTTATACTTAAAGTTTGGTACCCTATTATACCTTGATAAACTGGCAAAATCTACAAAATAATTGATTCTTGCAGTTCTCCTCAACAGAGAGAATCTGATATTGTTGATTGTTTCCTGTAAATGCAGCGTCATCTACCTGAACAAGTTTAAAATTGACTAGATGCGCAAATGCAACATTGTGTGTGTTTGTTGAATGGTACTTGTAATCCGTTGAGTTAGTCAAAGCATTGCAGAATTCCCTTTTTTTTTTTTTTTTTTATGAGCAAAACTGTTCAATTTTATTGATAGAAGGAATCAGTGCTTGCACTCTAGCAGGGACCATCTTTACATTTACTACTGTTCCCATCTTATCTATACATACTGCATTGCTGAAATCATTTCTGGGTAAATAAGCTCAAACGCTGTACATATCAATCATTAGTTGTTGGATGCGGGATTTGAACTGAAACGACTAATGAGGGCCTGATTGATTTTCTTACCAGTTCAACTGGGGAGAATATATAATACTCGGCCAAATGCCATCAATATTCTTTACCACGACTCTTGTGCAATGTGCAGAATATTTCTAAGTTGGCATGGATTTTTACTTGCTGAACAGGTTGCTACACTGGCTCCAAACATACCAGCAATGCAGGAATTGCATTTTGCAGTGCCAATGGCTGGAGGAGTTTTGTGCACGCTCAATACACGCCATGACTCAGCTATGATATCAGTCTTGTTGAGGCATTCAGAAGCCAAGGTAATCTTTGTGGACTACCAGTTTCTTGAGGTCGCTCAAGGGGCATTTGATCTTCTTCAAAGTTCCCAAACAGAGCCTCCAATTCTGGTAGTAATCCCTGAATCAGACAACTCATGTCCCTCCATTGATACCTCTAACAGTCATGAATATGAAAGTCTACTGTCAACCGGAAATTGTCAATTTCCTATCAGGTGGCCTAAAACTGAATGGGATCCCATAAGTGTAAACTATACTTCTGGCACGACTTCGCGACCCAAAGGGGTTGTTTACAACCACAGAGGTGCTTACCTAAATGCCATTGCCACATTTTTTATTCATGGCATGGCCTCAGTGCCTGTTTATCTTTGGACAGTACCAATGTTCCACTGTAATGCGTGGTGCCTGGTTTGGGGATTGGCGGCCTTTGGTGGAACTAATGTTTGCCTTAGACGTGTTACTCCAAAAGACATCTTTGACAACATAGTTCTCCATAAGGTCACAAACATAGGTGGGGCACCAACCGTCTTAAACATGATCGTCAATTCGGCACCAAGTGATCGGAAGCTACTTCCTCACAAGGTTGATGTTATGACTGGTGGTTCACCGCCACCTCCCCAGATCCTATTTAAGATTGAGGAGCTAGGCTTCAGAGTATCACACCTATATGGACTCACAGAAACTTATGGTCCAGGAACATCTTGCATGTGGAGGCCAGAGTGGGATTCTCTGCCTCCTGATGAACGAGCAAAGCGGAAAGCACGACAAGGAGTGCAGCATCTTGGTTTAGAGGAAGTTGACGTTAAGGATTGTGTCACCATGGATAGTGTGCCTGCTGATGGGAAAACAATTGGTGAAATTATGTTTAGAGGAAACACTGTGATGAGTGGATACTTGAAAGTATATCTATACTATATATAAGAAGCACTTTGTGCTTCTACTGTTGGGGATTTCGAGTGCATCCGTTTGCTTTAAGCTGTTGTACCTTGGGCTGCTGATTTGTACGTTGAGTGGTGGGACCGCTCTTGCTAAATTGGAGCCAAGCACTTGATGTGAGTGTTGCTGGTTTGTAGGTTGTTGGTCTGACTCTTGGTGCGTTGAATGCGGCTGGTTCATCGTGTTGTACTTTGCAGTGGTGGTTTGTACATTGACTGCTCCCACTGCTGCTTCAGCTTTTGCGGTGATTTGAACATCCGACTGCTGGCTGTGCAGCTGGCTTTCATAGCTTCTGTTGTACTTCACAACTGTATGGATGGAGAAGGAAAAAAGGTTTTTTCTCTTCAAATTTTAGAATCTAAAATTTATTATAAATGAATGTTTACAATCTAAAATTTTTTGTTCTACTCCACAATTGTGTGGATGTCGAAAAAATTTAACCAATCCCAAAAAATTTCAAATCGCTTTGATCATGTGTTATAACGTTTAAAGTAATTTCACTTAAATCATAATCAATGTTTAGAATTGAACTTAAACCATGAATTGAACTTTGTCCGACAAGTTTAATATTAAAACGTGTTTAATATTATCAAATGTCTTTATATTATCAAATTAAACACATTTTGTTTATATTATCAATTGTTTAAGTAAAATGTATTCTGGTTTTTAATATAAAAAACCATCACTTGTGTTTAAGGGGTTTCTAATATAAGGATAACCATGTATATATTTATTTTAAAAAATTGATAAATTGATAAAGCTAATAGGCATTAAAAAAATATCTAGAATTATGGTGGATATAAGAGAACCACTAGATAAATTTATATATTTATTAAGTGATAAGTGATAAGTGGATATATTTTTTTTATATGCATATATGTGATAAACATGAGATATACTTTATTCCTCAATTCTGACCAAAGAGTTCAATCATGTGTCATAGGGGTTAAATCACTTGTCTCCCACTACCATCTATTTTTTACTGTTTTAGTCATTCTGATGCTTATTTTGTGGACCACTTTCTTCCTAAGGTTGGCTATATTTGTCATTTCCAGATTCTTTGTCTCGATTTTGCATATTTCTTGTTTTTTACTGATCATCGATGAATACATTGGCACCAGAGATTTCATGCAAACAATTTGCTACGTTCAAAAAACCAGTTTACATGCAAATTACAGCGCATCTTGCATCTTACAACTTGCTTCATACAGCTTGCTTCGAATCAGGTATTTTCTTATGCTAATCCAAACTTACTTCACATGAGTTTTTCAGCTGTTCCATGCAACTAGAAATTTCTTTTATTTTAATCTGTACTGAGGTGCTCCAATTTCTTATAATACGCAGTAGCAGAGATACTTTGATAAGCTTCGTCTGCTGTCTCCATGGAGGTTTTCTACTCTCTTTCCTTCGTTCAACTGGTTTTTTATTGTTTTTTAATATATTTAGTTCATAGCTCATTCCATCTGTACTGATAGTCTTCATCCTTTTTAGCTGAATAGTTTGTTCCTTGCACATCACCACTTATATACCTATCTATCGATATATATATAAACAATATATATCTGTCCATACGCATAGATTTTCCTCTGTCTATCTTTGTTTGTTGCTTGGTATATATGTATAAAAAACATGAGCTGCTCCAAGCTATCCATAACGGATGATCCTGATAAACTTCGTGAGAAAAAGGATAAGCGAAATCGTAAAAAAAGAGAAAAATTTGCTGCTCTATCTGTCGAAGAGAAACAGGCTCAGCGCAAAAAAAACAGAGAAGCTTATCACAGAAAAAAATTGGAGAAAATACTTTCCAAGTCCTTGCCACAACAATTTCAAGAAGCTTCTCAATCACCAGTTTCTGCATCTGTTATCCGTAGCCTTTCTCCTCAACAATGTTCTCATGGTACATAGTGATTCAAAAACTCTTACTATATTCTCATAATCTGTATGTGCATAGCATATTTATCATAACCTGTCTATTTCCCTTATTTTGTTGATGACTAGCTTTGAATGATAAAGTTATCCAAGCTATTGGTTGTCAAACTTCCAAACTCAATGAGAATGTTCATAGAATTATTGGTTGTAATCAAGGTTAGTCATAGAATTTTTTTTTCTTTACCAACTTTTCTTAGAATTCCAACCCCTACTTTTGTATATATTGAATTGCAAATTTTTCTACCTGACTTTCAGCCGATTCACGCAGTGAATTCTCACACTCTCATTTTACAGAACACTTTACAGGTACCATTTCTATCTACTTTAAATCAATGAATTCAGCTAAACTTAGTTGTATATGTATTAGTGTTTCTTGCTATATTGTAGTGAATTAGACTGTGCATTGTTTGTTATCCAATCTGAATTTCATTTTTTTTATAATATTCATGCAACCAATCTGAACTCTGTCTATTGTAATAGGTGCTCCAAAACCTGGTATTCGGATTTCTCCCTCTCCAAATAACAGTGATGAACTAGCTTCTGCTCAGTTGGGTAGAAAATTAAAGGAACAGATTTCTTGCTTCTCAAGCTATGAGAAAGGTACATGGTGTACTTTGTTTTTGATATATCTTTCCTACTCAAATCATAAACAGTATTCTACTGATACAATACTCCATCTCTAATTTTTATATGTAGGATCTGCTTCTAACTGTGGTACACAACATACATGCGTAGCTACTGACATGGTGCACAATGCAGGTGATTTAAGCTTCGAAATTAATCATTGATTATTGCTTCTTATATATAACCATCAACATTATCATGATCAGTTATATTAGTATTCTTGTTTACTTTTCAGATAAATCATTCATATGCATGAACTGCTACAAATTCTTGACAGAAATAGCTGAACAAACTTCAGGTCAAATGTTCTTTGAGCTTTTTAAAAAAATTCCTTCTGCGATTGTGTCTAACAATTCCATGAACTTTACCTTGAACAGATTTGTCAGCTATCCTCCCAATGTACCAGCTGTATCAAGTCCCTGATAATTGTTCTGCTAAAACAAGAAGAATTGCAGGTTATTAGCTTTGGTCTGAATTTACTATCTTGTATATAGAAAAACTCAAATTACCATATGAGCTGCTTGACAATTCTCATGAGGTTGTCATTTTATTCTGAAATTTTTTGTGTACTATCAAGTTTCTTATTTCTCACTATTGTTGTAAACTAATTTGGCATAAAAAATCCATCAAATAACCATCTCATTAAAATATATTAAATTGTTTAATTGCTTCTGATGTTGATCAGAAAACTTCAGTATGCATTATGTAACCTCAAACCACTTCTATTCATACAAATACCTTGATCATATTGCTACCACTACATGTATAAAGCTTATGGCTTCTGCTTCTAATTATATATACTTGAATCATTCAGGCAAAAAGCATTCATCAGCGAAACAAGTGAAAGCTATTAATAACAAAAAGAAAAAAAACAGAGGTACAGATTACAAATCACTGATTGTTCCTCTTTTACCTCCTTATGTTCAGTTCCAACCTTTAGTTTAGCTGAACTAATTGCTAAATCTATAGGTAATCAGCCTGTTGATGGAGTTCATGCACTCGAATTTATTAATCATCAGGCAGATAGATTACCTGCAAAAGCTGATTGTCAGTACTGTGGAGGGAAAAAAATGCACTCTGAGACACCCAATTTCTGTTGCTCAGACGGACAAGTAGTTCTCCATGAGAATAAATTGCCAGATATTCTTGTAGAATTGTTCACTGGTCATTCTGATGAAGCTTTATCCTTTCGTACATATGTCAGAACATATAATAATATGTTTGCCTTTACTTCCTTTGGTGTACACTATGATAAATCACTTTGCAAGAGAACAAATGGCATTTATACCTTCAAAGTTCAAGGACAAAGCTATCACTTTATCAAAGACCTTATTCCACATGGAGGATCTGGATTATATCTGCAACTGTATTTTCATGATACAGATCATGAGCTTCAAAACAGAATGGCAGTTTCAGAAAGATTAACAGAGAGTATAGTAATGAAGATCATGGAAGTCATGAAGTCTAATCCATACGCATGTTTTCTGCGCAGTCTAAGAAACGTTCCAAATTTGGATTCATATCAGATAGTCCTGAAATCACATTCACAGAATGATCAACGAGTATTCAACCATCCAACAGCTTCTCAGGTTGCAGCTCTTTGGACAGAAACAGAGAGTTCAGGAACAAGTTATGCTAGACACATTAAAATTTATACAAAAGAAGGAAGGGATCACCTCGTCCAGTACTATTATGGCTGTTACGATCCTCTCCAATATCCACTATTATTTGCACTTGGTGAAACAGGCTGGCATCCTGGAATCAGAAGATTTGTCAGAGAAAATGCCAAAAAGAGAAAAAGATCTGTTCAGAGAAACAAACCTACTGCTGTCCTCACCAATTTCAAATCTGCTGAAGACATGATATCTGCTGAAGAAGAAGGTATTCCTAAGATGAATAACTAATACATTATCTATATGCAAATGTCTTATACATTACTTATGTACATTGCTCACATCTTGCTTACATAATTACTGATCCTGAATTACTTGTTTTGAGAACATACTACTCGCATTATCTTCGATTAGTCTCACATGATCCTATATCTTATCAATGTATGCAACTTCATATAGTGAAACCAGTTACTTATACCTTATTTTTGTAACTTTCAGTTTCCAATGATCCTGAAAACAATGGTGAATTTGTGTCAATGCGAGAATATTATGCTTATAAATTGCAGATCAGAGACAAATATTCTCCAAACATACTTAACACTGGTAGATTACTTCAGCAATATGTTGTGGATATGTACATCAAAATTGAAAGTCAGAGATTGGATTACTATAAAAGCAAACAAGAATTCATAAGGAGAGAGCAGCTGCAAGGCGTAATGGATAGTGTTATAACAGGTCAATGCCAAGCTTCAAAAGTAGGCCAACGAGTAGTCCTTCCAGCTTCATTCATAGGAGGCCCTCGAGACATGAAAAGGAGATATGTTGATGCTATGGCTTTGGTCCAGAAATTTGGCAAACCAGATTTATTCATTACAATGACTTGCAATCCTTCATGGCCAGAGATAAAGAATCTCATGCTTTCAACAGATGAAGCACATAACAGGCCGGACCTGCTCACTCGAATCTTTCACGCAAAGCTTGATGTTTTAAAACAGGAGTTATTCAAGAAAGAAATATTCGGATCTGTTGCTGCTTACACATATGTCATAGAGTTCCAGAAACGCGGTTTACCTCATGCTCATTTCCTTATAATTCTGAAGCCATGTTCAAAACTTTACTCGACAGATTCTTATGACAGAATAGTTAGTGCAGAGATTCCAGATGAAAGCAAAAATCCACATCTTTTCAACATGGTTCGCAGACACATGATTCATGGCCCTTGTGGAAAAAGAAATCCAACCAATGTTTGTATGCGAGGAGAACATCAGAAAAAATGCAGGAATAATTATCCAAAACCATTTGCCGATAAGACTTTTCATGGAGATAACACATACCCTACTTATCGAAGAAGAAACAATGGATACAAAATGATGGTCCGTGGACATGAGCTTGATAACAGATGGGTTGTTCCATACAATCCTTACCTTCTTGCAAAATTCAACTGCCATCTGAACGTGGAAATCTGCTCTACAGTCAAGGCAGTAAAGTACATGTATAAGTATATCTACAAAGGTCATGACAAGATTCATTTTGTACTCAATTCACAGGATTCTAATCAGCTGAATTCTGATGGTCATGTCTGTGCAATCGATGAGATCAAAGACTATCAATCGGCTAGATGGGTCTGTGCTGTGGAAGGTATATGGAGAATATACAGGTTCCTGCTGTTTCAAATACATCCTGCTGTTATTCACTTACAGCTTCACTTACAAAACTGTCAAGCATTGAATTTCAGAGAAGACCAAGACCTACGTGATATAGTAGCAAATAGATTTGCTAAGAGAACCATGTTGACAGAATTTTTCTACATGAATTCTACTGATTCTCTAGCTCAGAATCTCAAATGTACTTACAAACAGTTTCCTGAGCACTTTGTTTGGTATCCAGGAAGGAGGAAATGGGAACCAAGAAAGCAGAAAGACTCTATAGGTAGGATAGTAACAGCCAACCCAATGGAAGGAGAACGATACTTTCTCAGATTGCTACTCACAAATGTCAAAAGTCCAACTTCATTCGATGACTTAAGAACAATAAATGGAGCATATGTACGTACTTTTCGGGAGGCAGCAATTCTCAGGGGTTACTTTGAGTCTGATAAGTCACAACAACAATGCCTTCAGGAAGCAGCTATGTATCACATGCCATATACTTTGAGAAGATTATTTGCCACACTACTTGTTCATTTTCCTCCTTCAAATGCCAGGTATCTTTGGGAACAATTTGAAGAGCCATTATCTCAAGATATCAGCAGAACTCCACAAGTATCAGTTGATCAAATTCGTTTCCAGGTACTGTACCAGATAAATCAGTTCCTACAATCAATGGGAAAAGATATCAATGAGTATGCTTTAGTTCCAAATATCATGAATTTTGATAGCTTGAACAACAACACTCGTGATATAATAGCTGAAACAACAATCTCTGTACCAGAGCATGACTTATTAGCAATTGAACAATTAAATGCTGATCAGAAAAAAGTTTTTGATATTATTATAAATGCAGTTTTTGTTGAAAAAAAAGGAGCCTTTTTCATTGATGGACCAGGCGGAACAGGAAAAACATTCCTTTATCGAGCACTACTAGCAGAAATCAGGTCAAAAGGACACATAGCTCTGGCTACAGCATCCTGTGGAGTTGCGGCTTCGATTCTTCCAGGTGGAAGGACAGCTCATTCAAGATTCAAGATACCAATTAGTGGAACACGAGATAAGCAATGCAGAATTAGTAAACAAAGCTCATTAGCAAAACTGCTGCAATCTGCAATTCTGATCATCTGGGATGAAGCTCCAATGACACACAAGACTTCAATTGAGAGTGTTGACAAAATTCTCAGAGACATAATGGACTGCAACAATTTGTTTGGATCAAAGGTCATTGTTTTTGGAGGTGACTTTCGTCAAGTCTTGCCAGTAGTAACAAAAGGATCAAAATCTGAATTTATCGATGCAAGTATAGTGAACTCATACATATGGCCACAGCTACATAAGTTGCATCTGACTCAAAATATGAGAGCAAGATATGATGCAGAATTTACTGAATATCTACTCCGCATCGGAAATGGAACAGAGCCATTTATCTCCAAGAATTCTATCCAGATACCTGCATCAATGCTGATAAGATATACCAATGAGGAAGAATCAATGAACACATTGATCCGCACAGTGTTCCCAGATTTGAACGCTTTTTGCCAGGACAATTTCTCTGCAATTAATCGTGCTATTCTGACAACAAAAAATGACTTTGTGGATCAAATTAATCAGAGGCTCATTATACAGTTCAAAGGACAATTGCAAGAATATACCAGCCGAGACAAGTGTATAGATAGCTCTGAGCAGACAATCATGGAAGATTTGCTAAACAGTTTGACTCCAAATGGTTTCCCTCCTCATAAGCTGCTTCTCAAACCATACTGCCCTATCATGTTACTGAGAAACATCGATCCGCCTCAGGGATTATGTAATGGCACCAGGCTGATATGCAAATCCTTGAGCTCCAACATTATACATGCAGTCATAACATGTGGAGAATTTGCTGGAAAAGAAGTCTTCATTCACAGAATCTGTTTTAGAGCAGAGAATAATTCAGACTCACCAGTATCATTCGAACGAATTCAGTTTCCTGTTCGACCCTGTTTTGCTATGACAATAAACAAAGCTCAAGGACAAACACTTGATTTTGTCGGCATATATTTGCGTGAGCCGGTTTTCTCCCATGGACAGCTATATGTAGCAATGTCAAGAGCTAAGAATAGTAGTTCTATTAAAATTCTGATTAAACCATCAATATTTGACGACCAAGAAGATTCAATTACTGAAAATATAGTATATACAGAAGTACTAGATTTAGCTTATCAATCACTGTTCTAACCATGTGTATATCAGTTATTTGTATATATTCATGATTTTACACCTTTCTTTCGCTTCATCTAGCACTTAGCTACTTATATTATGAGTTGCAGGAGGAAAAAAATATCATCTCATTTGCTGAAATAATTCCTGGACTACAAAACTGGACAACTATGGTTCAGGTTCTAGACAAGCAAAAGCCATTACTCTCAAAGGCAGGAAACCGATATCAGAAGCTCATATTAATTGATGAGCAGGTAATACAAATTCTCAATTTTATGTCATGTTCTTTATTACTCAATTTTGACATTGACATCAAAACAACCATGACTATTCTCAGGGGTCAACAGTTGAAGCAATGATTTATAAATCAGACATTGAGTTCTTCCGAAATCATTTCCAACTTTACAAGCGATACATTCTCTGCAATGCTAGAGTTGAGTACACACCATCAGAGTATTCCACTCATTCAAATCAGTGCACATGGTACATAGACAACTCTACTGTTGTTCAAGCAGTGAATGAAGTCGAGGCACCTCAGATTCCAGCTGTGTTCAGATTCTCACCCTATAGAAGATTCTACCAACATATGGATGACAACACAGATATAGGTAACCAACAAATCTTACTACTAACTTGCTACTGCACACATTATAGTTATAACTCAGCACAATTGAAAATCAGATGTCCTAGGCATTGTCGCTGAAGTTCATCCTCGGATACAAAGGGCCACTACAGCTACTAGAGAAGTGGTACTTATAGATAAAAGGTAACTAAAACTATCCATTTATTCTATATCAGTTCTAAACCAGCACACATTGATACAAATAATCTCTTCTAACAAATGTTCATCTATCAATCAAATACACTACAGCATGATGCCAGTTATCCTAACACTATGGGGTGAGCATGAAACAGATGAAGGCCAAGCACTTGCAAATATAATTGACACAATGCCACTGATTGTTGCACTTCGGATTAAAGTATCATCATATCACAGTGAGTACATAAGAAATTTCTTATGCTCCACATATTTTCTGACTTTGAACATACTGATAATACAATGTACATTACGGGACATAAATATTGCAGCACTGAACCTGTCAACAAAATTTGGATCAAGCATTCTTCTTAATCCTCCAATACAACAAGCTGCTGATCTCAAGCACTGGTGACAATTCTTCTCAACAAACATCATTTGAAAATATTTTCTATTAACTGCATATTATAAACATTGTAAATAAAACTTCTCTATTCATCACAAGGGCTATTGAGAATGAAGCAGAAATCAAAAAATTGATAGCAGAAAAAGCATACCACAACCGAGTTAAGCTTCTACCACAGCCAAGGGATGACGAGCTGACCACTATTCAAGACTTCCTGGCATTTCCTACGGTAAATTCTACATCCCATCATTTATACACAATAATATTTTCAGATTTCTAACTACTCACTATAATTCAATACAGAAAAAAGCTTACTGGTTGCGTGGTACTCCAAAATTGCTAGACAAAAGCCAGCGATTATGGTATAATGCTTGTCCACAATGCCATAAATCATTCAGAGGAAAGCCTATCTGGAAAATTGTTTGCACCTCATGCAACAAACATGTGAATATAGTGACAAGATGTCGATTAACTGTAGAACTTGCTGATTATTCTGGAGTTTTAACGCTTGATCTTTATGATAATGATGCCCTTCAGTTACTACCTTTCATACTTTCGCAGATGCAAGAGTTAGAAAACAAGGTAAGAAATACTGTTTCCATAAGCATATAGAATATTGTCATCAACAAATAAGTATACTGTATCTAATGTCAACCTCTTCATTTTAATTGTACAGCATGAACTGAACTATCAAGCTATTGAAGAGGCCATTAACAACACTATCATAACATGCTTTGTGAAGAAAATGCCAAACACCCATGCATCTGGCAGTACTGAAAAATACTCTGCCATTATTCTGCACAAATCCCTTCTAGCAGAGATTATATCACAGATTCCTTCAACCACTGGCTATTCAGAACCAAATCCAGAACTGCCTTCCACCAGTATTCATGAAAATGTGGTCAGTACTGCTCCAAAAGACACAAATGTGACTTCCAGTTGTCTCTCTACTCTTAAGATCAGTGAGAGCCCAACTAAAAAGCAACGCAGTGACAAGTATCAAAAGCAAGATTGAAAATGCCATATATTGGTTTTTGCTATTACATACTTTTGAAGCTCTGCTGGGTTAACTTTTGATAGCTGAAGCTTTCCTGTATTTTGTGATGCTCAAATATTTTACCAGCTTTTGTACACTTGCTTAGCTTTCTGTTCACTTTTGCTTAAAGATAGTTAGCTAAGCTTTTTGAAAGTGCAAACGTACCACAGTTTCATGTATAACTTTTGATTTGTACAACTTGGCTACTCAACTTTCTATCCTTTAACGTTTCGTTCATCAAGTGTTAGTATAGTTTGTGATTTGCAAATATTTCAGCAGATTTTGTACAGTTCAGCAACTTCCCCTACATTCTTATTTAAACATTGTTACCTCCGCTTTTTCAAAATCCAAACGTACCAGAATTTCATTTATAGTTATTAACATTTGCATCACAGAAACTAATCTCCCTTCACTCCCTTTCTTTTGCTTTGTGCTATCAGTCAAAGCTGATTCGATATTTAGAATCATTTATTCATTGCACCTTCATTTCCAAAACAGCCAAACACCATACTACAATGGAACTGATTACCACCTCACCAAATACAAAAACAAATACACCAGGTACAAATATTATCCAACTAAAGTTGCTAAACACAGTATCTAACCACCAACTTAGACATGGAATACACTAGAGTACAACAGCAAACATTTCCATAATACAAATCATAAAAACTCATAAAAACATACATAGCTATCCGCTAGAAATTTCTCCCAGGTGCATCAGAAAATCCACCCATAGCACTTTCAATTGCTTTCCTCTGCTCTTCAACTTCTACTTCCATACGACCAGCAATTATCTGCAGAAACGGCAATTCTCCAATATTTTCTAATGTACTTTCCAGCACACGAGCTTTCTCTGGATGCCGATAAAAACATTTGAACAAATCATATATCTCATTCCTAAGTAGAATATTATTTGCTAAAACTCGATCTGCACCCCTCAACATCCCATTATCTTCAGTATGGCCAGGCAAATTTCCCCGCACATCACTTAGTGATAACCGATTGAACATAACCTCAATACCTGGATGCAAATCACGCAATACTCCAATACGATTATCAGTGTAACTCATCTTAAACCAAGAAAAAATCACAAACACAAATCACAATATACCAACCAAACTAACAAATTTATATAGAACAAGTACATCATAAACCAAAAACAGACAAATACAAAAAACAAAAATATACTGTAGACATGTGAACCAAACAATAATAACAAACACATATATACCAGACAAAAAAGCACTATACACACGTGAATCCCCTACTCTTTCTACGAACCAAAACAAAAGCAATCAATAGTCAACCTGTCTCATTACATTGTCCAAACATCTACAAAAAGCTTTGTACTCTATATTATCTTCAAACACAGACCTCTATCAATTTTATCATATCCAATCCAATCTCCTACAATTATTCACCATTCATTAGTTCCAAATCTTATAGATAGACATCAGATAATATACTTCATTTTATTACGCATTTAATCCAGATGCAAATTTTCATACACATTCATCAGTTTATAGATACAAATCTGTAAACACGTTCAATTCACAAGCTTTGCTTATTACTTTGCCGCATTTGTATATTCTTGGCAAACACAAGACACTCATACAAATCAAAACATTAGTACTTTATACAACAGACAGAAATACATATGACGCTACTTTATGTAGCAAATACACGATTATCATATCCTTCAGAAACTGACAAACACATCTTAATGCTTAAAAACCATACGCCAAACACCAAACTAACAAACACATTTTCCCAAACTCCAACTCCTTAATCACTTTCGCCGCCCATGTCACTAGAAGATGGCGGACTGGGAAAGTAATACTTTTCTTCTAACACTTCCACCCTCATCCTGTTGGCAATCAACCCCAAGATAGGATAGCCTCTTCCAGTCCTAAGCGCAGCTTCCAAAACTGAAGCCCAATCATGATGCCTGTAAAGCTCTTTAAACAAATCACACAATTCATTTTTCAGCAAAACATTTGCCACCTGAGCTCGTGCAACCGGTTCTGCCGGACGATTCCGACAGCCATTTCCCATAGGATAAGCTGCTCCACGAACAACAGCTAGCTGATTAACCTCTTCGTCCACCTCTGGATAATATAGTTGAACAGTGGGAAATCTTGCGCTTCCGCTCGCCATTTGCACACACTAACTATCTACAGACAAGTACCAAATATATACTACTTCTCCCTATATCAGCTTCAACTATGTAGGGAACAAACAATACTACACCCGTGAATTCCTGTACTTTTTACCCTCCTCCTACCCTGCAAATTACACGTCTGATACCACCTGCACACCAAAACAACTAGCTGCTATCCAAATGTCAAGACCAGATATATTCTAACACCGTCAACTAGCTGCCTTTGTACAGTAACAAAACACGTAATAAGCATATAATAACTCAAACATATTATAAACATATAAAATATAAATACTAATATATAATTTAATTTAATAAATATAAAATATAATACTAATCTATATATACTAATACTAATTCACATATAATTTAATAAATTTACATATGCACAGCACTAATAATAAACTCAATTTCTAAAATGTCCAAAAAAATCAAGAATTTAATTAAAATATTTAATTTAAAAAAACCGGATTGCTCGATTAGTACCATAACTTTTCCGACAAATTAAATAAAATTTTTGATGTGTTTAAATTAAATCAAACGTTTAAATCAAATGTTTAGATAAAATATTAAAACATGTTTAATATTATCAAATGTGTTCATATTATCAAATTAAACACATTTTATATTATCAAATGTTTAAGTAAAATGTATTCTGGTTTCTAATATAAAAAACCATCAATTGTTTTTAACTAATTTGCTATATATTTATTCAAACAATCACTAATTGCATTCTTAAATAACTTTTTAAAACCATTTTATTCAACATACAAATACAAAACTTTAGCACAATTACACCCTCTAATATATAATTTAATTTAATAAATATAAAATGTAATACTAATCTATATATAATTCAATAAACCTATATACAAATATAATATATACTAATACTAATTCACATATAATTTAATAAATTTACATATGCACAGCACTAATAATAAACTCAACTTCTAAAATGTCCAAAAAAAATCAAGAATTTAATCAAAATATTTAATTTAAAAAAACCGGATTGCTCCATTATAATTGAAATTGTCAAGTCATCCATACCATAACTTTTCCGACAAATTAAATAAAATTTTTAATGTGTTTAAATTAAACCAAACGTTTAAATCAAATGTTTAGATAAAATATTAAAACATGTTTAATATTATCAAATGTGTTCATATTATCAAATTAAACACATTTTATATTATCAAATGTTTAAGTAAAATGTATTCTGGTTTCTAATATAAAAACCCATCAATTGTGTTTAAGTAATTTGCCATATATTTATTCAAACAATCACTAATTGCATTCTTAAATAACTTTTTAAAACCATTTTATTCAACATACAAATACAAAACTTTAGCACACTTACACTCTCTAATATATAATTTAATTTAATAAATATAAAATATAATACTAATCTATATATAATTCAATAAACCTATATACAAATATAATATATACTAATACTAATTCACATATAATTTAATAAATTTACATATGCACAGCACTAATAATAAACTCAATTTCTAACATGTCCAAAAAAAATCAAGAATTTAATTAAAAAAAACCCGATTGCTCAATTAGAATTGGAATTGTCAAGTCATCCATAGCATAACTTTTCCGACAAATTAAATAAAATTTTTAATGTGTTTAAATTAAATCAAACGTTTAAATCAAATGTTTAGATAAAATATTAAAACATGTTTAATATTATCAAATGTGTTCATATTATCAAATTAAACACATTTTATATTATCAAATGTTTAAGTAAAATATATTCTGGTTTCTAATATAAAAAACCATCAATTGTGTTTAAGTAATCTACTAAACAATCACTAATTGCATTCTTAAATAAGTTTTTAAAACCATTTTATTCAACATACAGATACAAAACTTTAGCACAATTACACTCTTTTACCTAGCGCCCGCGCATTGCGCGGGACACCTCCCTAGTTATATATATACAAAGCTTGATAAGTAGATGAAGAAAATTTGCTCGCCACCCACTTTGGTTTTCTTGGATGGTACAGGATGTTGGGATGAGATCACCTAGATTGTCATCTAACATGCAAGAAAAATCTGACATCCCGGTTGTTGATCAGGTGGAGGCAAATTAATTTTGACAATAATAAAAATTGGCAAGAACAACTAGAGACAAATCATCCCGATCGTGCTATCGATGCCAAGCTTAAGAGAAGAAAGGATTCTAATAAAGCAGCAGCTAGGCGATCGAGAGCAAGAAAGAAGCAAAAGGATACTGTGCTTGAAACACAATTTTCTGAATTGAGGGAGCAAAATTTGTCCCTGTCAAAGCAACTTGCTGACATAAAGGCCTTGTATTGTATGATGGGGAAACGAACGAAAATACAACGTTAAGAGCTCAAGTTGACAACCTAAGGGCGGAGGCCAATCTCAAAGGCATAATAAGAACCATGCGAGGCGGACGATAGTGCCTAACAAGACAAGACAAGGCACCATTGGAGGAACGTCGCCTCGGGCTGTAGTCATTGACAAGATTTTTAGTAATTATATATATTGAGGTTGATGCATGCACTATTCTTTAGAATTTGTTTTTACTAATTATATTTAGGTTGATAAGCTATTTTTGCATTTATATTTCACTTGACAGGAATGTTGCTATTGTCTATATACGACCTTTTTCGCAATTGGGATTCTCGGTGACATGTTTTCTATGCCAACCCAATGCCACCAATAGTGTTGCGCCAAGTGTCATGTTATTATTTACACTTTAATTTTCTAATAATTTAATTTGATTTGGTTTAACACAAATGTAAATAATAACATGACACTTGGCGCAACACTAGTGATGGCATTGGATTGGCATAGAAAACATGTCACCGAGGATCTCAAGTGCCTTTTTCGGGCTATAGCAAAACCTACTCATCATTCAGGGAATGACTGCTGGATTTTGCTCCATATTAAGACGAATGAGGTAGGGTTTTATGATAAAACCAAAGTATATATAGTTTTCGATTTTAACAACACCTGTAACAAGTGCTAGATCATGATCATAGTATCGAGCCGTAGGTTTCCCTTCCAAATCAACAGCGAAAGCCCCTCCATTTTTCTGCAATAGTCGTGGTGCAGGTCGGTCTAAATACTTTCCGGCAATTGCCATGATCTTGCGGATGAAGGCGTGCCTTTGTACAAGCTCCAAAGCATATGTAACTTCCTGTGATTAGTCCACCAAGAAATTAAAACAGTGAAGGTTGGTTGTATTTAACTCTTGATCTAATGCACCAGCCAATTAAATAGCTATATGAAAAATAAGTAAAAGCTCAATCAGTACAAGCAATTAAAATAGTGCTTGCGTACGCTTTTACGTACCATGGTTAAAGCAATCCAATATTGGCCTTCTCCATCGTACCGGATGTTGTCGGGCATTCCAGGCAAACTGTCAACAAATGTATCCACTGATCCTTTTCTTTCACCCTTTAAGTAATATCTTTTACACCTTCTCCTATAATTTGCATTCAGTTAAAATGACTATGAAAAATGTAGAAATTTCCTCCAATCACCGCTAAAGCAAGAACACACACATATCTAATTCAATTTACTTTGTTGCAAAAAGGATATATACTTCACAATAATAAAAAAAAAAAATGTTGTTCACAAAATATAACATACTTACATTCGTGTTTCACAAAATATAACAAAATCTTGATCCGGTGAAACGGCTACTCCATTAGCAAAATACAGATCTCGCACCAGCACTTGAGTCACTTTAGTTGATGGATTATAGCTCAAGAATCTACCATAAGGTCTACCTTCAAACGAATCCCTAGCAACCTCAGAGATGCTGTACTTGGACGAAGCATCTGTAAAATAGATAATTCCATCCTCTGAAATATCTACCCCGTCCGTTAGTTTAAACTTTGTACCATCAGCCTCATCCGTCAGCAATTGAATTTCTCCATTTTCTGTTGCGTTCAACAATCCCTGTTAGCAATATGTAGTTTGTTCTCAAACAAATGACATTGTGTATATTTCGGTTTTTCAAGAAGACGTAAGAGAAAACCGTACAAACTTAAATTTACGTGTAGTTTGCTAAAAAAAAAAAAAAATCGAAGTTATGGTTTAATTTGGCCAATGATTGAGGAACATAGTCAAATATGGTGGCCTAATCAAATTATTATTATTATAGAAAAGAAAATTTGCTTCTAAAGTTAAAGTAATGGAACTTGTTTGAACTGAACTTGTCTTAGTCCTAACCCACATCTAATCCAAACAGTTAGAAGTGGATACAATCATGCATGAAATATGAATAATTAGTCTAGCAAAATTTAATGATAAAAAAAAAATCAACCATCACATATATCTTCAGAATTATTAAAGGCGAAAAAAAAAGGAAGCCTGAATATTATTATTTTACTAGAATATTTCTAACCTTATCAGCATCAGCTATGATAAGTTCACCATGAAGTCCAAGGACCAGTCCAAGAGGCCGGCCGCCAGTGTTTAACCAATTCTCGACGACCGAGTCTGCAGCTGACTCGCTCACCCTGACTCGCTTGATCCAGCCATCAGCACAACCAGTGTACAGTTTACCTGACTTGGGGTCATAAGCTATGTCTTCTGGTCCCAATAGTTCTCCAACTCCAATCTTCTCAGCTCCTTTAAGCACTTGAGCGTTTCGTTTAGGCACCGCGAGGGGCTTTTTCTGAGTTAATTCGTGGGCCGGGTAAGGAGCAGGATTGAAGGGGTCGACTTGGTAGACGACGACCGCTAGAACAACTGGCAAAACCAATGATATCACGAGAAAATTTGCAAATGAACATAAGCTTTTTCTTCTCGTAGTCGTATCAATGGAAGTCTCAGTTGATGATGATACGGAAGACTCGGACATGGTTCGTCCGTTTTTTGCAGAAGTCTGATGAATATTGCTTTAAAAACAGTTATTATTGTTTTCAGTCTATTTAGCTAGGCAATAGTAGCTTATATATATATCACACACCGAAATACATCACCCACAAAGGGTTGTTGATTAGCATTCAGTAAGACTGATGCCAATTGGAATTGCTAGTCAAGATATGGCCATTCTAGATGGATGATGTAAGCCAAGCTCCAAATCTGGAGTTATATTTCGAGTTCTTAAATTTGGGCTTACCTATTAGGAGCATTTAATGACGAGTGTTAATGGCAATTCATGTGGGTATGTAGCTGATGTAGAAAAAATGGTGTAAAACAAAGTACACCAGCCCAGGACCAATAACAAGCTGTGAAAAAGATAGCTAAGAGAAAGCTGTATTCAACAAGAAAACAATTCTCCTTCTTGCTCACATCAAATACAACTATATATACATAGGGATAGGAACCCTCACAGTTAATGCCAACTAACAACTAAATACCATCAGTAAACCAAAAGACAATTCTAGATTCTACAAAAGGTAACATTGGAAAATGACAAACTAATTGCTTTTCATTAGTCTCAAAAAATCAACTTTAATGTTCAACACTCCCCCTTAAAGTGATTTTTTGGAAACTAATCCAATTTTGGCCCTAAGCACCTCAAAAGCTGCCTTAGGAAGTGCCTTAGTCAGAATATCTGCAACATTCTTATCACTTCGAATGTCTAAGACTTTGATAGTACCATCAAGAACTTTCTCTCTAATGAAATGATGCTTCAATTCAATATGTTTGGTTCTTGCATGACAAAGTGGATTGGAGGCAAGCTTGATAGCACTCTGATTGTCACCAAAAACTTTAGTGGGTCCAGAAATAGGAAGATAAACATCTTCAACAAGCCTTCTAAGCCATACACATTCCTGAGCAGCAAGAGCGGCAGCTTTGTATTCTGCCTCTGTTGTTGATAACGAAATAGAATCCTGTTTCCTGCTACACCACGACACTCCTGTTGAACTACATAGAAATACATATGCTGAAGTAGATTTACGGTCATCCAAATCTCCTCCCAAATCAGCATCTGTGTATCCATGTAGTGAAAAATCAGCACCACTCTTGTACAGCAATCCCATATCAGATGTGGTGTTTATGTACTTCAAAATTTTCTTTGCCACTTCTAAATGTGGCTTCCGTGGTGCTTGCATGAACTGGCTTATAAAATTGACTGAAAACACAATATCTGGCCTTGATATAGTCAAATAAAGAAGACTTCCAACCAATGCACGAAAAGGACGAGGATCCAAAAGAAGTGAGCCCTCCTTGCTCTGAATCTTTGCATTTGCATCAAGAGGAGTAGAACATTTCTTGCTACTCTTCATTCCAAATCTGTCAACAAGCTTCTTGGCATATCTTTCTTGTGTTAAGAAGATTCCATCCATTATGGACGTCACTTCTAAGCCAAGGAAATTACTTAACTCCCCAAGATCTTTCATTTCAAATCTCGTTGAAAGTTCAACTCTTAGATTTGCTACTTCTTTTTCATCATTTCCTGTCACTATCATGTCATCCACATACAACAATACCACCATATGTAGATCTCCAGAATTTTTAATAAACAAACTAGAATCAGAATGGCTAGCAAGATAACCACAAAAATGCAAATATTCAGCAATCTTTCCATACCAAGCTCTTGGAGCTTGTTTTAATCCATAAAGTGCCTTTTTGAGTTTGCAAACAAAGTCAGGATGGGTCTTAGAGATGTAACCCGGTGGTTGTTCCATGTAAATATGTTTATCTAGCTCACCATATAGAAATGCATTTTTCACGTCAAGCTGCCATAGTTTCCACCCTTGAGATGCTGCCAAGGAGATTAGAACTCGAACTGATGTCATTTTTGCCACAGGACTAAAGGTTTCCTCAAAATCTTCATCGTGTTTTTGAGAAAAGCCGCGAGCAACCAGCCTTGCTTTGAATCTGTCTATGCTGCCATCTGCTCTCCTTTTCAGCTTATAAACCCATTTACATGTGATAGGATGTACATTTCCTATTCTTGGGACAAGATCCCAAGTTTCATTCTTCATTAGTGCTTTCATTTCTTCATCCATAGCAAGATTCCAATCCTTTGAAGCCTTGGCCTCTTCATAGCATGACGGTTCATCTTCATCCATAGGTCCTGCAAAATAGCATGAGTAAGTAGTGACAAAGTTCTCATCTCGATAACGGGCTGGTTTAATGATACTTTTCCTTGGCCTTTGATTTACTGATTCTGATGATGGCTCTAAGGAAGCATCTTGAATAGATTGCTCAGTCTCATTTTGACAGCTTATGCTCCCCCTTTCACGTGACATGGAACCTTGAAGACTAGAAGAACCATTTGCAGCTTCAACTGACATAGGCAAGACAGTTGTCTCTGGTACTTGAAGATTCTGATATGAAGTAGTCCCTTTTGGGGTGTAGTAGCTTGATATCTCATCAAACACAACATCTCTAGAAACCGTAAACTTGTGGCTTTTAGGATCCATGCATTTCCAGCCTTTCTTTCTATCATCATACCCTATAAAAATGCACTTCTTTGCTTTTGAATCAAGCTTACTCCTTTTGGAATCTGGAACATGAACATAGCAGACCGAACCAAACACTTTAAAGTGTTTGACACTAGGCTTCTCTCTGTATATCAACTCATATGGAGACCTCATATTGGTTGGACTGAGAGGCATCCGATTAATGACATATGCTGCACACATCATACCTTCTGCCCATAAAAATTTAGGTAAATTCTTGACATGTAACCAGCTCTTGCAAGTCTCAGTAATATGTCGAATTTTTCTTTCGGCGACTCCATTTTGTTGTGGGGTTTCTGCACAAGAGAGTTGCTTTCTTATCCCGAGTTGTCGACAGAAAGAAAAGAAATCATCAGAAGTGAACTCTCCACCATTGTCAGTTCTTAGCCGCCTTATCTTCATGCCAGTTTCACTTTCCACCATTTCTTTAAATTCCTGAAATCTTGATAAAACATCTGACTTTTGTTTTACAAAATAGACCCATGTAAATCTTGTAAAATCATCAACTAGAATTAACATAAATCTGAATCCAAAAAGTGAAGGTGTTCTAGTTGGTCCAAATAGATCTCCATGAATGCATTCTAAAGGAGTCCTGCTTCTTATGATAGACTTATCAAATGGGAGTCTGTGAGACTTCCCAAATTGACAGCCTTCACAAATTTCCTTCTGGTTAAAATTAGTTAAATTGGGCAAGCCATTAACCAATTTCTTCTGTACCATTACTTTCAATTTTTCCATGTTGACATGTCCCAATCTTGCATGCCAGACAGAGACATTATCATTGCAGCTCATTTTTTCAACGTAAGATGAAGGAGCTGATAAAACATATAGATCTTTAACTCTTTTACCCGTGTGAATAACAACAGCATCCAATACTCTTATGTTTTTATGAAATTTAACATTCTTTGGGCCAAAAAGAACAAAGCTACCAGAATCCACAGCATTATTAACTGAAAACAGATTTTTCTTCATCCCTGGAACATGAAACACACTATTAAGAGTAATTTGATCATTGTCCTTACCATTTATGATGACCTTTCCTTCTTTTGACACTGAGTGTATGGAGTTGTCTGCTGTAACAATGGCATGTTTACCATTATATTGATGAAAATTTGAGAACTTGGATTCGTCACCAGTCAAGTGATGCCCACAACCAGAATCAACAATCCATTCGTCTTCAAGATTGATGGAAGCCAATGCATCAATATCTTTCGTTTCAGCCACAAAACATTTTCCCCAATCTTCATCAGATTGATCATCCATTTCTGCTGCTGCAACATTAGTTTCTTGTATGCTGACCTTGCAGTTCTTCATTATATGTCCAGGTTTGTGGCAACGGTAACATATTATTGGCTTTCTACCATCTTTCTCTGAAGACTCAGCTCTTCCTCTACTCCAGTCAAATTTCTTCTCTTTTCTTTTGAAGTTCTTTCCAGCAGCCAACAAGACTTCTCCTTCCCCTTCTGAAACTTGAATACCAGCCATTTGCTTAGCTAAAGACTCTTGTGAAGTCAAAAGATTCTCCAACTCTTCCAAAGATGGTTGTTGTGCCCATCCTTGAATAGATGTAATAAAAGGAGTGTACTCTGGTTTCAAGCCTCGAACAATGTGATGTCTTAACCGTGCTTCAGAGATTGGCTCATCTGGATCTAGTAATGATATCTCCGAACACAGGTTTTTTATCTTGACAAAAAATTGAGAAATTGAGAGTTCACCTTGTGTTGCATTTGCCAACTCATTCTCTAGCATTTGCAGCCGACTTACATCCTTTTTGTTGTATAGTCGATCAAGAGTTTCCCAAATCTCATTTGCAGACTTGCACTTGATAATATGCTCAAAGAGACCATGAGAGATAGATCTTTTTAGAGCAAACTCAGCCTTGCCATTCAAACTTCTCCACTTCTTGACAGCTTCAGCATTTTGTTCATTAGATTCTAGTGGCTTAGTTTTATCACCACCAACTACGTCCCACAGATCTTCACCAACCAAATAAGATTCCATGCAGGACCTCCATATCTTGTAATTGGACTGATTCAGCAACTCCATTCCCAGCCCATTAAAACGACATGTAGAATCCATTGTCACAGCTAATCTTTTTCACCAAGGGATAAGACAGAGATAGCAATCACCCTTGGAGCTCTGGTACCATGTAGAAAAAATGGTGTAAAACAAAGTACACCAACCCAGGACCAATAACAAGCTGTGAAAAAGATAGCTAAGAGAAAGCTGTATTCAACAAGAAAACAATTCTCCTTCTTGCTCACATCAAATACAACTATATATACATAGGGATAGGAACCCTCACAGTTAATGCCAACTAACAACTAAATACCATCAGTAAACCAAAAGACAATTCTAGATTCTACAAAAGGTAACATTGGAAAATGACAAACTAATTGCTCTTCATTAGTCTTAAAAAATCAACTTTAATGTTCAACAGCTGATGTATCTAAAGCAAATCGAGGTTTTGTTGAAGCTGAATATAATTTCTATATTGAAAGTTAAGGGTGTGTATTACTTTGTTCATTAGCATGCAGGAGACTGAAAGCCAGTAATTGTCTCTTTAGTACCTGATAAAAAGAATAGGTGAAATTGGTTTAATTCAATATTCTTTTTCTGAGATAACTTATTTTCACGTCTTTATAATATGTGGAAAAACTTTACACATGTTACGTACGTATGTATGCTTGGAAAAATGAAGCAGCAGGCCTGCTAGATTGAAAAAAAATTAAGGAATTTGCATACTTTTGTAATCTCTTTATAGTAACAACATTAGGAGACATTTACAGAGAGAAAGTAAATCAAAACTTTAACACAATTAGTGACCTATGGTGATCTTCTTCGGTTTGAGAGTGTTGGATTAATTTCATTCTCTCGGCTAGCAAAGTTATAACTATTCAAGGACATTGCTCTAGCTTTTCAAACTCAATTGCAACTTTGAGCATTGACTCCGAAAATAAAGCTCCAACAGCTTCTTTGTATTTTTTTTTTCCCAAAACCATATGTGAGTATATTGATGTCAAAAACCGTACAATTACGAGCAAAGGCTCGAGATGGCTTTACAGTCAATGTACATGACACCGAGGAATTATGATTCCCTCATCTAGTGCGATGCTTAGAGCAAAAGAGCTAATTTTAGAATTTATATGATTCGTAACACTATTAATTAAACAAAAGGAGCACATTTGAAACAACCCCTTAATTGATGAATATCTTATACTAGAGTAGCCATTCCAACAGCTTCTTTGTAGCTAGTCTTAAAAACAAATTAAAATAATAGTGCACCTGCAGTTTTACTTGTGAAGAGGGTTTTTTATGTTATAAACAAGGCGTACAATACACCACACCCTAAGGGGTTTAGGGTAGGTACGATTGGCCTTCTTAGTACGATTGGTATGATTATTATACTTTTTACATAATTTAGTGTATATTCATACAAATTTGTTATATTTTATGATGTGTAACAAAAGTGATACGAGTTTACACCAAATTATAAAATACAACAAAATTTTGTAAGTGTACATCAAATTATCAAAATACAATAAAATTATACCAAATCATGAAAAGAATATAAGAACTGCATCAATTTTGTATCTTAGGTCAATTGTGCCTGCCCCATTCTCCAATGTGAGACAAATGTTAGATTAGAGTCAATGATCCACATATTTGTCTCACGGCGCAACCCGATCTATGACGGAACTTCTCGTGAAGGGGTAGCCTTATTCACGTACGGGTAAGGCAGCTAAAGTGTTTCGTCGGTAGAATCCAGGATGAGGCTTCTCATATATTCAGTATCACTGACTGCAGGATATTGCTTGATGTTGAGACGGATGATGTAGGGTTTATCAATCGAACCAAGGTATATATGATCTCCAATCTTGTTAACCCCTGTAATGAGTGATAAATCACGTTCACAGTAATGGGCTGCAGGTTTTCCATCCAAATCAACTGCCAAACCCCCTCCATTTTTCTCCACATGTGGTCGCCCTACGTACCTCTCCATAATGGCCATGATCTTTCGGATGAAGGGATATCTCTGTGCCAGATCCCATGCATACGTGATTTCCTGTTGGTGCAAAATGCACATAAAAATAAACGAAAAAATAATCACCAACAAGCATGAGCTTATCAAGAAAGAGTTTCTTTAGGTTTGGGTATAATTCATTACCGTGGGCAATGCAATCCAGTAATGGCCTTGTCCGTCATATCGAATATTGTCAGGCATTCCAGGCAAATTTTCCACAAATATGTCCACTGATCCTTTTCTTTCACCATTGATATAATATTTCTTGCACCTTGCCCTACAGATGAATGCATCTAATTAATCAACTAATAGAAGCCAATAAGAGATCGAGCTGAATTTTTGACACAGCAGTTCAATAGCTTTCGAAGAACTGCAGAAGTCAATAATAGTTCTAAATCACCACATCCGTAAGAACATATGTAGGCTATCCTATATCTGAAGTCTTGTCTGGGAAACTCCTAATCGCATTTCTTAATATTCCAAAACTGGACCTTTACTCTTTTTCTTCTTTTCTTTTTTTTAAAAAAAAAAAAAAATGAGGAAAGACATCTCTTGTTTAGATGGTTCAGCTTTAATCCCCAATATCAGGTCAGTAGTCCTCGATCCACGATGTCAATTATTGAAGATTTCTCATTGAAGCCAATATTCATGCACCTCTTTCTCTTCTTTTCCTTTTTTTTTCTCTATAAATGAACGATCATAATTTTTTCCATGATGTGCAAAAAGTTCATAGCTAAGCCACCCCCACAAAAAAAAAAATGTTGGTAAAGAACGTTGTGCAATAGTAAGGGGACAGCTTTACAACCTTCATTGTTTGAGGTCCCAAATTTCAAGAAAGAAATACTGGAAAAAAAAAAAGAAGAAAAAAGAAACAGTGTACTCACATGGGGGATTCACAGAAAATAACGAATTTCTGATCTGGAGAGACAGCAACCCCATTAGCAAAGTACAGATCCCGGACGAGGACTTTAGTCTCCTTAGTTGAAGGATCATAACTCAATAATCTTCCAAAAGGTCTGCCCTCAAAATAGTCCCAAGCAAACTCCCAGAAGCTGTACTTGTACGAAGCATCCGTAAAATAGACAATGCCATCCTCTGCAACATCTACTCCGTCCGTTAGTCTGAACTTTACACCCTCGGCCTCATCCGTTAGCAGCTGAATTCCTCCGTCTGCCGTCGCGTTCAATAGCCCCTGACACAGTTTTATCATTACATGCTATCAACAAATGTTACATGAGACTATATATACCAGGAAAATTTTGCATGAAAAAAAAGAATTGATGTTGCATGAAACTATATACTAGGAGAATTTGCACTTGGATTTTACAAGTTGCCTTGTTCTTCCGTTCAAACGGGTTGTGTGATTTTTATAATGTTGGTTGTAAATTAGTCCAGCTTGTAAAGATTAGCATTGTCTAAAGAATGACGTATTAAATAAATTGTACTGCTACTCATTTGGCTTTGAGGATATGGTCCGGCAGAAAAGTCTCCCTGGCCTTCCATCAGGACACTGAAAGTAGGACAGAGGCAGTAAGTACCATACTATTAGCGAAAGCAAAAGAAAATTCTTGATCAAATTTATTTTCTATTTCTCTTGAAGCGTTGAGAAAATGAAAGAAAAGAAAATTCCAATTAAGCATCTAAAAGATTTTTTAATTTCGACAAGCTTGATTATACATTTCTTTTTTTTTTTTTTCTCTAGGCACGATAGAATCTATTATAGATTTACTCCTATTCTCTACTCTTCTATTCTAGCTCGAGTACACATTTCGTGCTTATCCGGACTAACCTAGATTTGCAATATGCCTTCTAGATTTGCCTCTGATCGATCTCGTTTGACTGACCTTTCGAATAATGAATTTGTTTCCCTTGGGTATCGGAAGAGGACGTTTGAAGCGTTCAAGCATAATCAAATTTGTTAGATGGAGTAGGTACGTTAACATTATTAGTAATTAAAAACGCAGTCATTTTGGATTTTAGGGAGCCTAGAATTGATGACTCACCTAGTTAGATACTGCCAACCTACTAGTCATGATTTCTTTCTTTTCTCTTTTTTTTTTGTCCAAAAACAATTACTCCAACTTTTGGCACCGTGGACCAGGTATAGCAGCAGCCACTCCAAATTAAGGTTGAACCAAAGAAAAAAACAAAAAAAAGGATTTGAAAAGATGGGTCCTATCACTATAGAAGACGTAACGCCAAACGTGGACCATTATGCAATGAACACCGCTTGAATATGGAAATGTCTTTGTCCTAACTTCAACTGCTCGTATAACTAAACAAATATAGTGCCCTAATAATGACATTAGCATTTGGTGACAGGGCGTGCATTACCAACCAAGTAATTATGGAGCAATAAATTTCGGATCAAATATCACAATTCAGATTTTGCTAACTAGTAGTAATTGATACGATTAACCAATCAAAAACTAAATAGCATCCTAAATTTCACTATTCTCAGACTTGAAAATTATTTACGTAAACTTCCACTGAAAGAGAAAAACAAAAACAGAAACAGAAAGAAAAGAATGGAACAAAAAGAACCCGAAACGGCGAGAAAAGCTCAACTTCCACTACCATACTACGTTACTAACCTTGTCAGCATCGGCCACGATGACTTCTCCGTGGTGCCCACAAACAACTCCAAGAGGCCGGCCGCCAGTGTTTATCCAGTCCGCCACGACCGAGTCGGCTGCTGAATCGTTCACCGTGACTCGCTTTATCCATCCATCCTCACAACCAGTGTAGATAACTCCGGACTTCCGATCGTAAGCTATGTCTTCAGGCCCTAGCAGTTTTCCGACCCCAATATTCTCTGCTCCTTTAAGCATGTGAGGGTTGCTCTTAGGCACTGTGAGGGGTTTCTTCCGAGTCAACTCGTGGGCTGGGTAAGGAGCAGGGTCGAAGGAGTCGAGTTGGTAGATTAAAACTCCTACAACAACTGGTAGAACTGATACGAGACAAGCAAAGGGCCACCGGCTCTTTTTCGTTCTTTCACCGGAAGTTCCGCCGGACGATGAGGGAGATGGGATGCGAGCTGATTCGGCCATCGGTGCTCCTCAAGCCGTTACTCGGAGGCTAAGCTATTTTTAGCACTTGTTCAGCAGCTTGTAGGACAGGAGGTGCTGTACTTGTATGATGTATGGTTTATGTAGCTACAAATATCAAAATCAAAAAAGAGAGGAAAGAAAAGTTAAATAAAAGGGAAAAAGTGATAGTACTATGTATTTTGCCGATATGGTTGTCGGGGGACATATAAATGGAAACAATAATACATATTATATTCTTTAAAAGGGTAATGATATTGAATAAATTTTATACACACGGTCAGTTATGCATTATCACGATTGAATGAATGACACACGTAAGTAAAATTTTAATTTTAAATTTAAATATTACATATATATTATATATATCTAATAGTGATAATATAGATACTGACGGTGCGTATAAGATTAATCTAATGACATTTAAGCACTGTTTTGACTTTTGAACTCCTTATGCACCCTGACAGTGAAAATGATGTGCAAATGAACAGTGAATAGATGTACGATCAAAAACTAAAAAGATTGCGTGAATGTCATTTTCCCCTTTCAAAACATTGACTGGTTAATTGTAGAATGAGAACTTTAAGGGCTTTGTCTAAATTTATCCATCGGCCATGCACGTCGTGGATGACAATCTTTACAACAGTCAGTGGTCTCACGATTGGTATCTTATATTCTTCCAATCCACATCCAATTATTACCTTTTTATTTAAAAGCAATTTTCTTGATCAAGTAAATGCTCGATTCTGCAAGTACAAGCCCCTTTGCATCTCTTAGTGTACAGCAACATATTTGGAACTCTAATATTTTATGGTTCTTTAATTCGACAGAAAAAAAAAATTGAAGTTTTATTTTGAATTTCTTATTATAGTATGAAATCATCAACTAAGGACTACTTAATGAAAGAGTTTTAGTAGAAAGTTGCATTGTGTTGGTAGCTTTTGTTTTGTTCTCTATGTAATGGATTGAAAAACCTTTTTTCTTTTCAATCTTCCCATGATTAAGCAATGACCTTTCTTTGGCTGGTCCACTATAAGAATCTGCTAATTCAGTTTTGTGACTGAAAATTACTTTGGACTCTTGAGGAATCTGCTAATTTGATCCGGTAGCTCGTTTTGATGGTGTAAATCGAAGACTGACAGTTATGGACACGAACCACCAGCCACGAAAAAGGTTGTACTCTATTTTCTTCTTTTCTTTCAGGGATTCGGTGATTCTACGACATTCATTCCTGTGATTTGGATGCATACCGTAATGATTCGGATATGTCCAACAAATTTGGAAATTAGACGGAGAAAACCGTGCGGCAAAATTATCAATAGCAGATTGGAGATTGAATAGGAACAGGTTGTGAATCTTTTTTCTTTTAAGGTTACAATTCATATTTATTCCATTAAGGAGGAGGTGGAACCAGGCTAATCTTAATTGCGCAAGCTCAAATTTTTAGTGCTAAAATATCCTAGATTTTCGGGTGATATTGTTCGAATTTTATTGTGGACCCAAAGTAGATAAATAGTCGGCTATTTATAAAACTAAGCAAGAAGTCTATTTAATTGAACATAATGTATTAGGTGAGATGAGGTTAGAGCTTTTGGATTAAAAAAATTTTATAAAATGTGGTTTTCTTTTTTCTTTACGCCCACTTCTTACTTAAGATTTGTAGAATGATCAAGACTATTACAGTCTTTTCATAACGCAAAGGAAGGTAAGTGTAATTTTTCAAATCTCAAGAGAGATGGTTGCAATTGTCAGAAACAAATGCACTTTGGCGTTGGGTAGAATAACAAATAATGCAAGAAAACAAAACAGTCAACTAACAAGTAAGAAGAGCACTTCTATATAGTAAAACTTCTATAAATTAATAATTTTGGAACCATATAAATGCTATTAATTTAAAATGGTATTAATTAATCAATAAATTAATAATTTGTTAATTTATCGACTATACTTGCAATTCAAAGAAGCACTCATTTACTCAACTAAAGTTTTATGTTATTTTATAAAAACATAAATTATTCTTTTAATAAAAAAGGCTAAAAATCTATAGAATATAAATCAATCCATATCTACTTCATTTACAAGTATAGTTTAATTCTATTAATGCACATAACTGATATCATTTTTCTATTGTCAAGAGGTCAAAAAGAATTATGTAATATAAATCAATTCAAAACTATCTACTTGATTTGCAAGTATAATTTAATTTTATTAATATACGTAATTGATATCATTTTTCTATTCTGAATGGGTCAAAAGGACGGAGGAATTGTAAATGACAGATGCCCACCTCCATTTTATTAAATACTTGCAGTGAATCAGATTAGCAATATTATGTATACAAATGATAAGGAAGTATCTCATTGTTAAACTATCGCTTCCCATTTGAAAGATGTTCCTAAATAACTGGCCAAATGCATAAAATATTATGTGATTATAGTAGAGAGTATCCAAAGACTTATATTTTAGGAAAATATGAGATGTAATTTTAGTGAATTATTAATTTATGATATGAATGGGACGAAAAGATTATATAAGGTTTTCACAAAAATTATTATCCTATTATTTTATCCAAATTTTAGATCAAGTCGGGACAAAAAAAATTATTATTTAATAGATATTATAAATTTATTGATTATTAATTTATAGAGTTTTTATTGTATATACACTCCCTTTGACCCGTCCACTAATTAACCAATCATGGAAGATATCGCAACGTCATCACACGTCTGTCTCACTTTGGTCCTCCACAAACCAACCAATCATGGAAGATACTGGAGCATCATCATACGTCTATCTCAATTGTCAAGAAAAGACGAAGGAATTTGCAACTCTGAAGGTTTAAGATACCACAATTTAGATAAGCATTACAAATTCAAGATTAAATGCGGGACATGTTTCAACGTTTTCCAGGCCATTGCTTCTCTGGAACAGCACAAAAATGAGCACGTACGTAACCTCAATTCTTGGTTCAACAATTTTATTATTTCTGCTGCACAAAGTTGGGTTTATTTTTATTAATTTTGATTCATGTCGTTGGAACAGGAGACAACGTCCAAAAAACGAAATAGTTGAAATTGTTGGTTGGATGCAAGGGTAGCAAGACCAACTCCTTGTGGAATTTGCCAAGATGCCTTGAAATCCCACAAGAAGATGAAACATCCAAACTCAAGGTGGAATGCAGTAAATGCTTCAATGTGTTCAAGTCGATGACTTTCTTGGAACAACACTCAAATGAATTCCACTCAGTGTAATACTTCCTCCGTCCCACTTTGATAGTTCTGATTTTCTTTTCACACAGTTTAAGAAAAAGTAGTTAATTTTGTTGGAACAATCAATTTAGGTAGCTATTTTTCTAAAATACCCTCACATTAATTGAAGTACAACTTTATGGAAACTTGAATTGATGGTAAAAAAAGAATTAACTTTCATTAAATGAGGTAAGTTTATAGTAACAACAACTTACATTGAATAAGGGTATTTTAGAAAAATTAAAATACAACTACATTCTTCAATTGAGAAGTGGACTACAATTTGGGACAGACGAAAAAGAAAAACAGGACTATCAAAGTGGGACGGAGGGAGTATATTCTTCATTCAATCACTTTCTCGATTCCGAATACATTAACTTGATATTTAATTTAGTTCATTTGATTGGTCTCCAGCAGGAAATAAAGGCACAGACGACCTAAAAAAAATCCATAACAAAGTTATGTTGGTCTTGCTTTGTGAGCCGCAAATGGGGCATTTACAAGTCTATTTCGTAAGTCAAGGTACTACTTTCATTCACTCTCATATATTTTTCGCTCAAGTCCTCATTTTGGATTTGGTCAGGATTTGGTACTTTGTTTATGCATTTTTAGCCTTTTGTTTTTATGGTTTGTTTAATGATCTTGAAATTTATTGTAAAGAATTATTTGATTCCACGATAACAATATAAAAATACGTTTATGCAGCCAAAAAACCAAGTAACCCACTCAGTTTGGGATTGAGATATCAATTTTCCATGCTTTGTGGGTGGTGGGTCTCTGAGGCGGGCTTATGCGAATTTGATTCGATTCTTTATTTCTTGACAAGGGATTTGATTCTTTCTTTACCACACAAATCCCATGTCAGTCAGTTTTGAATTGGTTCATTGTTAAAAATCTGTTTGTCTAGTGCCTATTGACACTATTATTAAGACACTATTATTACTGGTTCCACGCACTCTTAAAATGTTTAAGTAAATGCTAGCTAAGTAAATAACTAACAAGTACCTTTTTATTTATTTTGTGAGTATAGATGAACCACAAGAGCAGAAGAAGAGGTTGATGCTCATGTTCCTTCTTAGTTTTTGCTATATGGAAGATTACTAAGCAAAGGTATTTGTTATAATATACTTCTATTTAGATTAATAGTGGTATTACGTTTGATGCTAAAGGCTTTGATTTTTGCGAATTCAAAGGTTGATTCGTCAATGGAAAATACAAAATCCATCGATTACAAGTTGGTTGCAATTAATCTGACTTAATTAGTTTTGTTCTGCATCATATTTCGTGGTTTGCTTGGTGAATTTGGATCAAAGACCACCCGTTTGGATTCTTCATTTTTTGAAAGACAAGTTTTTCATATACAACGTTGCAGTAATACACAAATAAAAGTAACTCCAAAAATACTACATCAATATATCAAAAACAATTTCAAATGTACACAAAGAATAACAATAAAATCTAACGATTTTCTTCTTCCATTTATCACCACAACCCACCACCACCATCCCCTCCTTTCTCCTTTGTACTCTCCCTCACTCTTCCTCCTCCTCTTTCCTCTCCCTCCCTTTTCCTCCTCCCCCCTCCTCCGGCCACTCCCCACCCCTTCCTTTCCCTTTCCTTCCCTTCCCCCCAAATCTGGCCTCGATTAAAAACTATGATTTGGCCGTGGCTAGATCGCAATCAGAAGGACCACGGTCTAGTCGCAATGTCGTGACCAGAGGCCTTGATCTGGCCTCAGCCAGATCAGGGGAAGGGTGAGGTGTGGAAGGGAAAGGGAGGGGAGTAAAGAAAGAGAGGAGGAAGGGAGGAGAAGGAAGTAAGAGAGGAAAGAGAAGTGAGGGGGTGGTGGTAACATTTAAAAAATATTGCAAAAATTTTTAAATTTTGAAAATATTCAAAAATATATTTCAAAAACACCTCTAAACACATCACGAAAAATATCTATAGTAAAAAATTTTTTATATACACTGCTACCATAAAATATTTTAAAATACCCAAAAAACAGTTATCTAGACGGTCTGCCCCTTTGCTACGAAAGCTTTTATCGGGATAGTAATAAACCGCGCGTCATGTGCAATAGCAGAGTTCTTCTTTTTTCCTTTTTCTTTTTCGAATGTAACAGCAGGGCTGTGTTGTTATATATAGTGGATGAGAATTTCTTTTCCTCTTATTTTTTAGTTTGAGATTTGCAGTGGAAAAGTTGGCGAGTATGGAAGTAACTCAGCTGAAATTCAACAAGTCAACAACTGCATTTCCACCGAGGATCTAATAAGCTAGCAAAAGAACCAAACTTTTGCTTTATAAGTTTCCAGTATAAACAATTTGAACAATACCAGATTACATGAACTACAAGACAAAACTTATATAAGATTTATTTTTCTTTTTAAAAATTAATTCAGCACACTGTCAGCGTTGAATGAATGACAATAATGTAAAATTTAAATTTGATATTCAAATTTTGCACATTGATCATGGATCCAACGGCGGTGATGGTGTATGCACCATCAATGTATATAAGATTTACTCATTCTTCTACGGTTAATTTTCTGTTATAACACTTGTTTTTTTTTTTTTTTTGGGCCCCATATTTCTGGTTTTCCTTTCTTTGGTTGCTTGGCTTTCCATTAACATGTATCTTATTGCCTGTTGGCAAAGTCTCCATGCTATATTACACGTCTGAAGATGATGCATAAGGAGTGCATCTAATCAAATTAGATACTGAAAACTTACATGGGAAATTTATCCCCACTCAAAATAAAAATTGATGAATTTTGCCATTCCGGTGCTCAGATAGACCAAGTCAGCAGAACACAATTTATTACCAACAAATGTTTGTATGCTAGAAAAGTCAGCAGAACAATAGGCATCTCACCCAGAGGCATAGGAATTTAAGTTGCTATTTTTAATCCTATTAACTCTTGGATTTGATGATTTGACATGTATTCCTAGGACTTAATTTTGTGTACGACAATTATAGAAATTAGAAACACACAGCATTGAGTTCAAAGTCCTCAAAACTACTTAAAATAAAATAAAATAAAAGGCACATATGCCTTACTTTTACATGAAGCCTTTCTTTTCTTGGGGGAGAAAAAAAGGAGAGACAGAGATAAGTAGCCTATTCCTATCTTTTCATTGAAAGCCTTATCATATATACAAAACAAACTGTCGTTTTTGCAGAGGTTTAGAAAACATATTTAGAACTGCCGAAATCGATAACCAACTCAATCAGAGCTTCTGGTAAAAACACGGAAAGAAAGTGTCCTGATGCTTATGAATACAGTTTCATGTCACCGACCTCCGTTTTCTTATTTTCCTGCAAGAACCACCATGGTCCATCCTTTGCTAATAGTCTGAAAAGGAAATACACTAAATCAGATGCTCTTGAAAATTGATGTATGCACTTTGCAGGATGGAGCAGTAGTATTCCATCACAAGAAAATTTTGTAGGAAGCAATGTTAATCGAGGACCATATACAAATCGTAACCACGTTTTCAGATATAACCTTAGGTAGCCGGAGCTTACCTCATATATCCGGCCACAGTACGCAACCCCATGAAGATTGTCAAACCAGACCAAACTCCTGAAAGACCAACTATTGAAGGAGCATAGAGCAGAAATGCTGATGATATTGCCCCCACGACCATCTAGAAATCATTTCAAGTCATAAGAAGCCATTTACAACAAAATGTATGTTCAACATATATTGCTTTTCCAAATCTTATGGACCACTTACCATGGAGCAAGCTGCAAATGGGAAATCTGAAACTCCATAATGCAGCCCATCAAAAATATAGGCTAAAGCATTGAGAGGTTGACTGGCACTGACAAACTGTAGACAAAAATAAGCATTATCAGGGACAGGAGAGGAAAAAAACTGAAAGCTTAACTGCGGCATGCAGAATCATTCACTAACCAGTAATCCGGACTTAACAATATCCAGCACTTGCACATCATTGGTGAACAACTTGGCTATTGAAGGAAAAGACAGACCCAATATAACAGCTATAGAAATGCCAGTGAATAATCCTGTCTGCATAATGTAATTGCTAACAGATCAACAAATCAAATATAATGGATATCTCCAAAATAATTACTCACCCAGGGAAGCCCAACACAGATTGATGCAAGAGATTAACTCACCTTTATAGCCATATAAGTAATTTCTTTTACTCTTCCATAATCACGTTTTGCTAAAGAACTTGCAATGAGTGCCTTCAAGTTGAACAAATGGTAAAGAAATCAATCATTCACTGAATCGTACTAGATGAGCAAAATTTGCATTCTCTAATGTTATTTCAATACAATAGTGAGTATATCAAATGACAATATGCAAGCCCATGAGGACAAAAACTTATACAGATCTATTAATTCTAACTCAGATTTATTTTTATTGCCTTGGCAAGGAAAGAGCATAATTGGCAATTATACACAGAACTGACTTCTTTGCATCTTGAATACATGTCAGAAATACAAAACTGCCTTCCAGAATTAGCAGAGAATTGTCAAACATAATTAGTTTTCACCTGGCCGGCCGCAGCTTGGGCATCTACGAGGAGAGATGCAGACAACCATACTTGCAAGCATATTTGATGGGCAGCCATGGATAAGGCTCCTTGACGAGCAGCCATTGATGTGCTAAGAGTCACAGTCAGGACAGCAGCAAGAGTTCTTCCAAGAAGAAAACCACCTACATACAATTGAAAAGTGAAAATGACATATGCTTTCTTCAAAAAAAAGAGCCGTGCCACCCCACTACACAAGTGAAAAAGGTAAGAAACTAAATGAAAACTCTTGATTTCAAACTTGTTGGCAATTATTTATCTCATCTACAAAGATGCTATCTGTTTCAAATGAAAAAAATTAAAATGATACTGAGATTTGAAGATTAAACCAATTACTTATTATCAGTATTACATTCTTATTGAAGTCATTTAACATGAGCTAAGAGAGACTGTAAGCACCTTGAAAGGAAATTAAGGAACCTACTACAGCAAGAATGGTGAAAAATTTTAATCAACAGGACCAGATCATATGAGCGAGAGACCAAGAAACGATGGCGCACCAGATTTTAAGTAGTCACCAAAGTGCAAACTTTTCAAACTGGGTAGCAACAATGCCGTTCTCTTATTTAGATGCCATAGCATCAACACGGTCACAATATATCTGACATGTTGAAATATAGGATTGTCAATGCCAGATGTAAATTGGAAGCAACAACGATGGTGAAAGTACTCACTGAGATGCGACTGTGGAAATGGCTGCACCAGTTACTCCCAATTGGAAAACATACATTGCTACTGGAAAGAAGAATACAGCTGCAAAATTTCCAAGCCCTGCACGTTCATTTTATGAATCGCTCAAGACAAGAAAACAAAGTGATGTCACTGGTGTCTATTTACCAAAAGTATTCTAAAGTGTTCTGGGTCTCATTCCCTAGTATAATTGTGTAGATGCAACTCAACATGAACTGTATCCAGCTCTTAACCAATTACTTTAAGGATAGGAAGAGATGAACAAGGATATCTGTTTAGTAAAGAAATGAGATTTGTGTTTATAATGGGGCATGCTATCACACATCAAGCACAATCTACTTAATCGGTTGAACCATGACTTCTTTGAGGCAGCTGTCACTTAAGTGAAGACGAGCTTTCTTTCGTTCACTAACCGAAGCTGGAGAAGTAAATGAATTGACAATGCACGAGTCATTTTAGTCACCTAAAACAAAACTATTACTTTTATCTTTTGTTCAGAAAGAACATGAGAAATAAATGAAATTTCATAAACATGCTACCAAAAGCTATTATTACAATAGAACATAGCAAGGTGAACTTCTGGTGTCTAATGACACTTCCAGTATGCTCCTGTGTAAGCTGATAAAATTCGCAATTACTATAGTTTTGTCAACATGTAAAATCTTACCTAAACATAGAACAGGAGTCCGAGTATCCTTAAAACCACGTAGGATGCCCTGAATAGCCAGAGAAAGAACAACAGCTGGTGCACCAAGTGCTCTAAGTTTAAGAAAGTGTTCTGCTGGGATCCGCATCGGAGAAGCCTGTTAAAGACGAGAGATGTCAGTAAAGGTTCTTGACAGCACCCGAATCTGAATCTAGAAAATGGTTTAACCTAACATGTGGTTCAAACCCATGGAAACATGTAGCTTGACTTGTAATGTTTGTCCTAGACAAGTACCACTTACCATTGATATACCCATCATGCTGAGAAACACTCCTGATCCAAAAAACATTGCTGCAGCCTCAAACAAACCAATTCCCATGGACAACACCAAGGCAGTAGAGACAGAGGGAAGTGTCATTCTTTCATCTGTATCATCAAAGATTTCATAATTATCTGAACAAACGTAGTCTTTTCATTTCAACATCCTCAGCTTCCATTTAAGCTAACCTGAAGAAGATTCTTCATTGCCTTGCCTAGAAATGTCTTCAGCGACAAATGAAGTTGCCACGCTGAGGAGAGGGATATTGAATACCTTTGATATAATGTTAAATATGCATATCGATATCCCAGCAGATGCCAAGTCCAATGCACCTTTTAAAAAATTTAATTTCAAGTCAGAAGCTTTAGAAGCAGTGGACCAGGGTCCATGTTGACAACATAGTGTTTCAAAGCAAACCAAGATTTGTTACTAGGGCTTAACACTGGAGGAAAGCATGTACAAAGGCTTACCTAGCTTTCCGATGTAAGCTGTTTCCATAAGTTGTGCCAGTGGTTCAATTGCTTGTCCCGCAATAGCTGGTACAGATAGCATAATAAGCTCAGTTTGGACACTTGGGGTCTGTTGCTGTTCTGAAGATATTCCTGTCAAAGCACTGAGAACCACGATTCAGGAATTTTATGTTTTCTGTTGTTTCTTCATTTGGCAGGAGACGTTCAAAGCTATAACCATTAGCTAGAAGTAAGGAACAGGGGAAACAATTCTACTGCTGTATTTTGTCCCAACTCAAACTGTGATATCTGCCAAAGGAGGTTCTTCCTTGAGCCAAAATTACATTAAACCAAGCAAATTCAAACAGTCCAGAAAAGCATGCAGGTTCTTTAATAAAAGCACATATATAAGACTCATTCAAATCTTATAATATAGGAAGACAGAATGAACCACTAGCATCTGTCTGTAACGCTGGACGATTTAAAACGTTAAAACCATAAGAACAAAAAATTTGAAGAAAAATGGGAAAAAAATAGTCGCTGTAGATTGGGACCTGAGTCTTACATTGCTCCTTCATTTGATCCATTGATGAGCTTCTCTCTGGTTGATGTAAACGTTTCCTGTGCACCAGAAGTACCAATCTCATACTCCAGAGCACCTTGATCACTTACATAAGCACAATTCTTAACAGCATTATTGAATCTGAACCCTTTCCTCTGACTCACTCCAAGAAAATGATGATTACTAGAAATCCCACTCAAAATTCCAACTCTAAAGGCTTTCTTTATCACTCTTCTTTCGCATTTTGTACCAGAAATCCCAGGAGCTACCCCTCCATTAAGCTTAATTGCCGCCATTTCTTCCCACTTGAAGCCGATCAGTATCTGGAAATTCAACCAAGCAACAAAGGAAAAAGGAAAGGAAAAAATGAAGATCTGTCTTAAGTCTTGGTTATAATGCTTGCAAGTATCTCGTGTTAATTAAGAAAAGTTAAGGATTTCAAACTGAAAACGCTGGATTTCAACAACCCTTTTGATAACATAAGCAAGGAATGCTATTTATTATACTAGTTCTATACGTCAAGAACAGCAAATTCTGGGCCCAACCTTTAAAGACTGGAGCTTTAATGCAGTACAAAAGCATACAACATTCGAATTTGCAACAAGAAGAAGAATAGTAGAATTACCTGAGGCTTCAAGTGGAGAAGAACATATAATCTGAAAGACAAACCAGGCCAGAAAGTTGCTATGAATTTTTTGTCATTTATTATGGACTAATGTGTGCACTGGTGTGTGTCTGCGTGGCCTGCTTTGGTGGAAAGTATGTATATACGTAAGTCTGATCATGACATATTCTACAATTTAAGAAATGTGAGGAATGATGCGAGGCTTTGAATGAAGGAGGAGGGGGTAGTTGGGACTTGAGGAAATATGATGATTTGGTAGAAATGTGGCGGCATATTTTATGGGGCCCGGTTCCATTTTATATAAGTAGTCTTTTCAGTCATTGTCTTTTTTTTTCATTCCCATAAATTATTTGGTGTGTCCCTTTTAATTGGGCGTGAAATTTATCACCTACTCTAGTTATAAAACGCATATATCTGAATATCTATATTCCATTTTTTATGAATATCTATCTATATTCAAAACACTGGTTAACGTATATACACATTTTTTTTCATATGTGATATGCTTTTTATATAACATAAATCATATCAAAGAAGTGCTACGGTATTCAAATACACTTTATTATTATTTTCGTTTTGCAATTCCAATTTGGTTGGAAAATGCCCAGCTGATACAGTAAAGTCTGCCGACACTCCGTACCACCGGAGTTGGACGGTCACATGTGTTAGAAATGATTCACAGAGTATTACATATTTTTCTTGGCATATTACACGTGAAACATTTTATTGATAATTTGTTGGAGACTATTACAACAGTTGATGATATTCTCTGTTTGCATTTGCTTGCTGATTCATGCAATTGTAAAGGTGGAAACAATTGCTGTTCCATCGTTAGGAAGACCCCACACTGATAATTGCAAGAAAACCCGCATGTTTTGTATCTTTAGAGTCTGAGGTACTAATAATGCAATGAATTATTGGGGGTCCTTCACATAAATTGTGATTTGTCTGAGATCTTTCTTTCTTAGTAGAGAGAGAGAGAGAGAGGTCTTCTTGAAAAGCACAATACTGTCCTTCCCATAAGATTAAGTGATGATTCAATGCATTATGATAGCAGTCTGAGAAAGATTTTTGGTTCAATGATATAGTCATAGTAGACTCAATTATTATGGCATTTTCATCCAACAAACAAACAAGTGAGAATCATTTGTTGTACATAACCTAAACAGCAATAAACTTGGGATGAGAAAGCTCATCACCAATTTCAATTTCACAGATTAGTTGAACATTATTGTTCTTGCTTTTCAATCACAATCATCAGTTGCTGTAGGTTTCATGATCATCTTTAATTTGGGTAGTTTCCTCTCTGCTGTGCTGAATTAGCAGGACTGGACTGGTGTACCCCAGCACATGTGTCTGATAACATGTTGTTTGGTCAGTGGTCTCCACCTCCTGAATCATTGGAGCAACTACACTTCATACGTGGTCTCAAATTTATTTGTCCCACTGGCATTCTTGACCCCATGAGAGGACCAAATTTATGTGAACAGGAAATTTCTGAAGTTTTGCACTTTAAAGCAGTACCTTGTGTTTTTCCACCAGCTCTTTCTTTTCAAACATTCCAAAGAGCGTAAACAGAAGAAACTATAGAGACAGCAGGTTATCTCTAATCTTCTTCAACCATGTTGCCCTTGGATCTGGAGAGTACAATCTGTGCTCGTTACAGGAGTATGGTTTTTGACAACTGAATATCAGGTTGTGTTGATTGCATCAATCAATATGCGAGCATGGAATAAAATGTGGAGACAACTTATTGCAGCTCCACCTAAACACACTGAGTTACCACAAATTCCTCAACTATTTCATATGTTTAGAACAGGGAACAAATTGAGTCAAGAAATGAGGAGCTGAAGAAAGATGAATGCAGGAGCCCGGTTTGCACAGAAGCAAGTAATGCTTCGGAACTCATCGCCGTTCAGGAATCACTGCGACCTCTGAAACACAAACATGAATTATATGAAGATAAAAGGAAATCCAAAGTATTCATGTCTGACTTAAAAAGGTTAGCTTGATAAGCACACTGATCTGGACCAACTCCTCTCCCTTCGATATGATAAGTAGCCGAGATAAACAATTTTTACAGCAATCTAAAATCTTATCTAATATTTTTTTAAAAAAAAGAAAAAGAAAGGACAACCCTCATTTTCTTTTTGGCTCTTTCTATATATTAAACATTTATGGTCTAAAGAAGGGGTAATTATCAGATCAAGTTTGTTTTTTAGCATGACAGTAAAAGGGTCATTACCACCAACCTTAGTTTCAAGTTCGTTCCTGTCCTGCAAGAACCACCACGGACCACTTTTTTGTGATAACCTGAAAATGAGAAAAGATTTAATGGTAAATCACGAGATGCACAATATCAAGCGTAGCGAGAAACTACTTGGTGAGATAAATCACTGAAGACGTCGAGTCCGTTCTGCAGAAAATTGCAAAAAAAAAAAACAAGAAAAAAAAACACGGGCACTTCACTCTGAGTCAGGTTTGAAGTTAGCAGCGTTAGGCAAGAAAAAGGAAGAAGTCACCAAGACTCAGGAGAAGTGAGACAGGGATAATATTCAGAAATTTTCAGCAATAAAGCTGCTGTAGTTTCTAAGATGAAACTTTCCTTTTGGGGTTTCTGCATAGACAAGTATTGCAGTACTTTTGCATTTTGGAAGAGAGAACCCATAAAAGCAACAATCTCAGTGCCGAGACAAGAAAAATTCCACTGCTGCCATTTACCTCCAAAATCCACTGATGGAGCGCAACCCCATGAATAAAGCCAAACCTGACCAAATTCCTGAAAGACCAAGCATTGAAGAAGCTTGGATGAGAAATGCTGATGAGATTGCCCCGATGACCATCTGACAAGTTTTTGGAGTTGTAACCGAATGTTAAGACGTACAATGTAAAGGTAAACATTCTACTATTAAATATTATAGACAGGCCACATACCATTGAGCAACCTGCATAGGGGAAATCAGAAACACCATAATGGAGACCGTCAAAAACGTATGCCAGAGCACTAAGTGGCTGACTGGCACTGACAAACTGTGAAGGCACAGATATTTATGTCTTTTGGAAAGAAACTGGAAAACTGTTAAAACTGAAAGAAGTGCAGTCATAAACATACCAGTATAACAGATCCAATTATATTTTGCACTTGTGTATCAGTAGTAAACAATTTGGCCAATAGAGGAAGAGACAAGCCCAATATGACAGCTAAAGCAACACCTGTGAGTAATCCTGTCTGGAGAAGCATAGGTGGCAATACATCAAAGAACATTAAATGGTAGGGAGATAGGTGAGGTGAAAAAACTGTTCAGATGTGGTTGAAGGAAAGCTCAAATGAGGAGACATCAGCGACTAAACCACCTTTAAGACTGCATATGTTATCTCTTTGACTCTGCTGAACTCAGCTTTAGCAAATGAACTTGCGATTAGAGCCTATAAACAATAGTACCATTGAATTAGATGCTTTCTGCCATCAAGATAGCACTGAGAAGTTAAAACTAACTGTCCAGTAACACAGGGCAAAGAGCTTGGGTTAAACGAACCCATTTTTATGAGAAATTTTCCCAGATGAACGTTTGTTCCATTGCATATGCAAGGACTCAACACTCAGCATGTAAAAGTCCATTATCAATCAGCTAATTATCAAGTTCAAGTCTGTAATGCGAATGATTTTCATATTCCTTGAGAGGAAGAGGACTGCATTTTGTAATCATCTGAAAGTTCACTTCCACAGAGTACAGACCGAGTTACATGTACTGTTTGTGAGGTCCCCTCTGTAGAACGTTAGAAACAACCCAATAACATTCTCATTCAATTCTAAACATGCAATATTGAATACAATACCTTGGTGTTCATTCACTACTACATGAACCAATGAGCAAAGCGTGATAATTCTGTTACCTGAGCAGCAGAAGCTTGAGCTTCAACTAGGAGCGGAGCAGCCAACCAAACTTGCAAGCATATCTGATGAGCAGCCACAGATAGAGCTCCAAGATGGGCAACCATTGACGTGCTCAAAGTCACTGTTGTTGCAACAGCTACAGTTTTTCCTAGAACAAAACCACCTGAGCAGAAAATGTGTATGAATATGAGATGTTTCCTTCAGTTCATGCAACTGCCCAGTCTCTACATCCTTTAGGGAGAAAATCGAACAGGAAGGAAAAAGATTAAAGCAACAGTTTTCATAAAGGCCCTGATGAAAACAGTTTTAAGATCTCTTCATGTTGGAGAGACCAACATGGTCCAGGCCTCAGAGCAAGAATATCAAACATAGGAGATTCCTTGGTGGAGTACATTAAGGTGGGATGACTGTGAAAAGTGGGATCAATGAAATTCTTATCAGATTGGACAGACATTAATGACATTGCCTCTTAGCCCAAGATGCTAGCTAGAAAAAAAAAAAAAAAAAAACAAGGAATCAAATTTTGCTCCAAAGAGAGAGAACAAGTAACCAGGACATAATCTGATCCTAAATCCAGGAAACTAACCATTTACCTGATCTTAAGTAGTCACCAAACTGCAAATTTTTCATATTGCAGAACTGCAGTATGGTCCTCTTGTTCAGATGCCACAACATCAAAATGGTGACAATGTATCTGAAATGTTGAAACATGAATATATTATCATCAGAGACAGGTAAAAACTAGTTGCTTTGGTGCAAGGACCTACTGAGATGCAACTGTGGAAATTGCTGCACCAGTTATACCCAAGCGAAAGGTATACATGGATACTGGAAAGAAGAACACAGCTGCCAAATTGCCAATTCCTGCACATTCATTTTCCATTTGTAAAGATAAGTTGGATAATTTAAAGAATCCTAAATTCCAACAGGACCATTCAAGAGTTTCAACAACAAATTAGTCTTGCCTAAACATAAGACAGTGGTCCTTGTATCCTTGAAACCGCGGAATATGCCTTGAATGGCAAGAGAAACCACTACTGCTGGAGCTCCAATTGCTCTGAGTCTAAGAAACTTTTCAGCTGGACTACGCATTGGGGAAGCCTGTTAAGAAAATAAGATCCTTGGAACCTTACTAAACACTTAATGATGTATTGAATGATGTATTGAAAGTACAAATTCCTATAGTTGATACAAATTGTAGAATATATACTTTGATTCCAAGTATAAATATGTCCGATGCTTTTCCAGTTTTATCAAGTTCGATACACGTAAAACTTACTGTTGATACACCCATAATGTTCAGAAAGAGTCCTGATCCTAAGGTCATTCCTGCTGCCTCAAATAATCCAATTGCAAAAGATAAAGCTAAGGCTGTAGAAACTGAGGCTAAAGCCCTTCTTCTATCTGTTTGACCACAGCAGTTCAGTAAAATCTTTGAGACCCCCATAATATTAACTGTAGCACCCATTTAAGTTTACCTGGAGTGGTGTCCTCGTGTGAGTGTTGAGAAATATCTTCAGCGACAAACGAAGTAGACAGACTAAGGAGAGGAATGTTGAACACCTTAGATATAACATTGAATATTGAAAGTGATAGTCCGCCTGCAGCCAACTCGAGTACACCTTAAAAAAAAAAAAAGAAATTCAATTAGGCACTTACCAGACCATGCAGCAGAGAAACAAGTTGGAATGGAAGAGGAACAAATGTAAGCCTATGGAGGTGACAAATGTATGTGTATTTCATATCTAACCTAGCAGATCACAAGCAAAACCACTCATCACATTACCGTGTTTCCACTTCTTAGCCTAAGTGATTAAAATTGACATCTGCTATTCATAGGCAGACATGCATCAGTGAGAGTACAAGTATGGTAGGAAAAAATTTGGCCAAAAATAAAGAAGAGTACTCATGAAAGTAGATGAGTTTACCTAATCTTCCAACATAAGCCGTTCCCATGAGTTGTGCTAAAGGTTCAATTGCTTGTCCTGCAATGGCAGGCAGTGACAGCATTGCCAGTTCACAAAAGACAGCTAGAGCATTGGGTTGATCCTTTAGCGTTCCTGTCACAGCACTAACATTCGCAACACCACATTTCCTTATTGTTATTACCCGTTTATTTGCATCTAAGTAATAACATTTCTCAGAATTGGTAAAAACAAAGAATTACATGCCAGGCCTATTTGCGGTCCAAGTCTAGCCGAGTTTTATGTGGCTCGACCTGAGCTGTCCAATCCCCCACCCCCTCTTTTTTTTTTTTTTTTTGAAAAAATAAAAGGAAAAGAAGAGCTTTGATGATTAAACTTACCAGCCTAGATCAGGCCACATCAATCATAAGCCCAATTTGAGCAGCTAATTGTGATTAGAAGTTGCGCCTATAAACTGTAACACAATCCCTTCCCATTTCTTTAATAGTAGTATTTCTAATTCACAAATTTAAGATGTCACTATCACCCAAAAATGGAAATGGAGAATCACCATCCGCAAGCAGGCACTGTCCAATCTGAATCACATCACGGTAGAAACCCAAAATATTTATTAAGGTTAAGAAGCACGCTCAGCTCTGATGCCAGGACAATCCAGATAGAAATCAAAATCAGGCAAATGTGACAAGAATCAAGTGGTGCATTAAGTCTCATACTTACATGTCTCCTTCATTTGATCCACTACAGAGTCGCTCTCTGGTTGAAGTACACCTTTTTTCCACATAAGAAGAAGATCCCACTTCATAATTCAAAGAATGCTGATCACTGACTAATCCAGAATTCGGAGCAGCATTGTTGCATGTCAATACCTTCCTCTGATTTGCTCCAAGAAAATCACTATGAAGAATCCATTTTGAAGAATTTTGCAGATTGGTAGCCTTCCTAATTGGCCTTCTTCCACATTTACCCGCAGTATTCCCACGAACTAGTGTAGCATCACCAGAGAGTTTAATGACTGTCATTTGGGATCAATCAGAATGTAGCAAAACCTACAAAAAATCACACTCCGACTGATTCTTCCATAAGAACCCACACCAAATTCGATTATTTCCAACTCTTGGATCCTCATTTTTAGTACTAATTCTTTGACTTCATGGCACGCTTGCATATTTTTAAGGTGGAGATATGTTTTTTTTTGCTTTTTTGTCAGTCACAAGTTCTTATAGTCTTTCAGTCAGGAAAGCTGCCAAAAAGAATTCAAGAAAAGCCATCCCATGGAGTCACAAAAAAAAAAAAAAAAAAAAATCGAATGAAGCAAGTAAACAAACAAATTTCTCAACCGTTCGAAACAAGCTTGAAGTGGACATTACAAACCATAAAAAGACTCCAAAATAGAGATGGAGGGAGACAAGAAAAGAAACACTTACCTGAGATCAATCTCTGTACTCTGTCGCGGCCAACTCAACCAACAAAAAAAAAATGCAACTCTGATTATTGCAGATATCTTTGACACATTTAAGTTCTGCTACTTGCTTGTGAAATATTACTCTTTGAAGTTTCTCCTCGCGGATCAACTGGTCAGAACTCTTTTTTTTTTTTTTTTTTTTAAAAAGAATCTTTTTCCAATAAAATTTCTACAGGGTGTAGAAATTTTATTGGAATGACAGCACAAGTAGCCTAGTAGGTACAGTTTCAGAAAGCTGTTGGGAAAATTCTGTGCATTGCTACGTTGTTTACGAGGAATTTCACAAGTACTTAGGTGTCAGGAAAAACATGCATGTACGGACGTGTATTACTCTTTGCCAATGTTTTAGGACCACAGGAACAAGGGCATGACGAAAAGGACCCATAGTTATTTTTCTCTAGTCTTTGACTAATAGTACTCAAAAAAAAAAAAAAAAAAAAGAAGAAGAAAGAATCTTGACTAATATTCATGATTGTGTACTTGGTCTGCTCTGGTTCCTGAATCAGAGTCTTTAGTTTTTGATAGCTGAATAGATCTCCTTTATTACTACTATTACGTTACCTATTATTTTATGTTGAACAGGTGACTGCTGTAGCAGCAACATAAGGTTGAACCTTGACAAATATTTTTGAAAAGTTGATTCTAATCATTTTCATCAATCCTTGCTCTTATTTGTGAAATTACAAATAAGTTGAACCGATACAAATAAATTATGTGTTTTTGGTCTTACTAGTGTGAAACGAGTCCAGAAAACGAGGAGCTTGAGTTACATCTCTTTGACTTCAACATCGAAAATTGAAATTTTCCACTATAAAATAAATTAAAGGCTGCTCTGGCGACGGACCAATTCGTCCAGGAGTGTTATTGAATCGAATTCAAGTAGTGAAATATGGGATTTCAACTAGAGCAAAAATGCTTTAGTTCGAAATCGTCAAGTTCTTCAAAGTTGTCTTCCATTTCTTCAAAATCGAGCTCAAGTTTGAGCTCGAGCGGGAGTTTATTTTACCTTAGTTGATCTTGACCAAATTGAGCTTAATCGAGTTCAATCAAATTTTCAAACTCGATTTTTTAGTAAATTTCATAATTTTATAATAAATGATTAAAATTTATATTATAAATATACTACTCGATAAGGTTTGACAGGTACTCGAGTTTTGATTTTTTCTACTCAAATTTGAACTCGACTCGATTATGTTATCAAGCAACTTGAACTCGATCAATATCAAGTTCCATTTGAGCCTTTGCCAAGTTATTCGTTAACCTGAGTAGAGTAATTTGATTGATTTACATCCAAAGTTGGCCAATAGTTCATTTTGCTTTGTGTTTACTAAAGCCAGGACGTCCCTCTGATAGGAGAATGCATCTCCAAGGGAAAAAAAAGAGCCAACGCAGTCAAGTATCCAAAAAATATATTCCCCACCCAAAAATAAGGCATCCTTTGGATTACAAAATTTTGGAGTATTTGTAGAAAAATATATTATAATGATGTAATGTATTTATGATAAAATTGTAATTAGAAAATGTGTCAATAATTTTTTTTTTTTTTTTACAAAAATTCACAATCCAAACAAGGCCTAAATAACAACAATAATAGTATCGATTTACTCTTCATGCTGATGCAAGTTGCTCATCTTGTTGATCTTATATCAAGGACGATAGAGCAAATTAGCTTATTTCCTTCATTTGATGCCGTGATTGCGATGTTGGGCTTATCTTTCTCCCTTCCTAAGACGAGTTATTGCATATTGGGGCATCTTTGAAACATTAGCTATTGCTATAGATGACTAATGATGATATAGATTGGTGTTTGGAGGAAAAAAGAAATTATTAATTTAGAACAGTAATTGAACATAGAAATGTTTCCCAACCCAAACTTTTTATCACCAAAAAAACAAAAAAAAACTTATAAGTGTTCCCAACCCTCCCACTTAATTAAAGTTTGGCAAGTCACACCCATTCAATGGGACGGATTACTAGAGAGAAGATGGAATTCCTGGGACTGGCGGGGAAGGATTAATTGAGGCATTGAGAAGAGAAAATGGGAGAGACCACATCAACCTAATTGTTAATAAACTATGCAACATTTGGAAGGACAGAAATGGGTTCCAGTTTGAATCAAAAGGAAAGAAGGAAGTCGAAGTGGTGCAAAAAGCCTGGCAAGAATGGGAGGAATATGATAGATGTTGCAAGGAACAGGAACCTTACGGGTCAAAGAATGAGAACGATCTTGAGGGGCATAGAGAAGAAAGAAGGAAAAAGGACCACATAAACTTGCGCGTAGCTGTAAAATGTAAGCAAACCAACAGAAAAGTTGGGTGCGAATCACAGCAGTAGACCCGTGAGGGAAGCTAAGGGTGGCATGGGCTATGTCAGAACAACATGGAGGAACTAAAAGAATGGAGAAAACTGAAGCTGTCAGACTGGCTATGCTAAGGCACTGGAGCAAGGGTGGCAGAAAGTCAGTATAGGAGTAACAAGCAAAGAGCTCAGTAGAAAAGTACCGAACAAAGACCAAAATGATGCATTGTTAGCAACAATCATTGGGGACATCATACAATTGAAACACATGTTTCCGTCGCGTCGGATATATTATAGCCGAAAAGAGGACAATAGAGTAGCCCAAAATATGGCCAATTTTGCGGTAAGCTTAATACATGATGTAGAGTGAAAGCACAGCTTCCCACTGTGGATTTCACAGTGAAGTAGTTAAGCTCGTTAGCTAATCTTTGATGGAGATTGGTCCAGATGTAAATAGTTACACTTTCATTGGTAATAGAAATGAAATTTTGCTGTTCGAAAAACAAAAATTGACAACCATACTCTGCTATGTGTTCAAGCAGGAGCATGCATTTCGTCTAACACGAACCGTGTCAATTCGTAACTTCTCACTTCCGGCAGGGCAAGGCCAGTCTGGAGAGTCACAGAAAGACCCGGAGGCACCTATTTCTTTTATGAAGCAATTAACCCCATGCATACTGACCATCTGGTGCACTTGGCCACCCACCTGCTCAAAATCAAGCAATACAAAACTTTTAGCAGTCCCCTCCCCCCTCCCTCCCTCCCCCACACCCCCCCCCCCCCGGCCCCCGGCGCGGGGGCAGAAAAAAATCCCACTTTATCTTAGTCTTTTTGATGAACTTAAAGAATGATAACAGGAACACAGAGTAATAATAACAATGAAACGAATTTTTTTTTTAAAAAAAAGATAAGAACATTGCTCTTCTATAAGTAGTCTATTGTCAAAGTACTTTAAATAGATGTTTTATTTCATCCCTAATTTTCTCCAGTTAAACCCATGCCAAAACTTCCCTTCTCTCTTCTTTTGTATCTTTTCTTCTCTTTTCTTTTGAATCACAGAAGTTGATGAAATATTCAGCATAACCTCCCAATATTTGTGCATGGTTATGAGGTGTAGGGGGTCTCTAGAAGTTGGACAATAAATTTTGATGGAAGTGGAAACGAAACGAATGAGGCACATAAAATGGTGTAGTCGCAGGAGATAAGAAGTTAGTTTTAAATCTTAAAGCTCAACTATTTTCCCTTTCTTTGGTGCAAATTCTAAACTAGAATAGAAGAGCAATTAGGTCATGGGTTCTTATCAACCAATCCCGGACGCAAATTTTTTTATTTTTTTATTTAAAAAAAAAAATTTAGCCTTAGAATACTTCTAGAAGCCATCAAGCAAATCAACGTAATATTATACTACTATTCCAATTCATTTTGCTTGAATGGATTGACTCTATTCTTTTCTTGTTTTATGCATTTTTTTTCAACCCTATTATCAAAAATTTCTACTCTCAAACCCAAATGTCCACCATTACTGCATCTATTATGAGTCTACCATGATCAAGGATAACTCCAGGGATGGCACGGGACCTAATCCTCGAGACAAACTGACTTGCTTGGGCGTACACAAGGACCAACAGAAGCGTGATCAAGCAATCACTATAATTTTATAGTACATGCATAATACAGAAATAGGTAGGCCAGTGTTTCATCATCTAGTTAGGTGCAACAACTACGCGTCATCACTTACAACACAATCAATTCCAGCCTATGTATCTTAAACGCTTCAATTTGCCTAATTAAATGAAATTACAGCGTTAAAGTCAATTGTTTGGCTCGCCTGAGTTCATACTGCTGCTTGAGTTGGTCCTATCTACTTAATTAGATTAGTGTTAACGCTCTAGACTTGTTCATGGACCCAATTACGTAATACTACTACTGATTCTCCAACCGTGTCAATCTCGTTGTGCTAAGTGACTGGAATGTTAAAAGTACGCACTAGCCGGCAAGGTGATTAATTGATATGACCTTATTGATCTTTTTCCTCATCATGCATCAAGATTCAAGGCTGCATCTAGACAACCATCGTTTTATCAAGAAAGAAAGACAGGAGTTAAAATTCAAAATAGAACGCCCTACATATGTGAAGTTTTATCAAGAATGACATAAAGCTGACTAGGACAAGTTAAATTCTACATCAGATAACAAATGATGAAGAATTGGAGAGAGCAGATCCTCTGTCCAATATTTTGTGTCCAATTTCCTGTCCAATATGAAACTACGTAGTTTCACTTATTATATCTGCTGATATGGCAATTAAAAATAGGTGGCTGTTTGACTGCCTTATAATTCTTTTTCTTTCTTCTTTTTTGGGTTTCCTTTGTTTACACAACTTTGTTACAATTCTCATCTTTTTTAAAACAAAGTATCAAGAATTTTAAATACAAAAGAATATTTAAAAAAGATGAAAATTGTAACAAAGTTGTGTAAACAAAGAAAATCCAAACAAGAAAAAATAAAAGAAATGTAACGCAGCCAAACAGCCACCTATTTTTAATTGCCACGTCAACAGACATAATAAGTAAAATTACATAGTTTCATATTGGACAGAAAATTAGACACAAAATATTGGACAGAGGATCTGCACCGAGAATTGGAGTCTAGCTCTTAAGTATTTCAATACCCATCCTGGACACGCAGTTGATATTAGAGGTGGAACCTAAAAAGCTGCAAGAAAACGCGTTCTTCATCCGCGTCTCTAGAATGTCAAGATTGTCAAATGATGGATAATGGTTCGACATCCGCCACGTATAATAGACTTCGTCGCCGCCCTCGCGTACGTGATCAGCTCAAAGGAAGCTACAGAGAAATTGCGTTTTGAGAAATTGGCGTTTCTCGCATGTTCTCCCATGGCAAAGGAATTGCTGATGCATTTTTGCTGAATCAGCGTAGTGACGTCCTTGTCTTGATCACTTCAGCCAGTCTTTATTTATTTCTTGTAGTTTAAATATTTCCATCATGGTCTGACACGACATTCACTGTATCTCCATTATCGCCCCATGAGCCAATGATTCTACTATTTCAGAACGACATCATGCAACAATTATGAAACTCTGGCACCATAGTTACCTCATTGCGTGATTAGCGAAGAATAGTCTTCTTTGTTTTATTAGGTGGAGGTGGGGTTGAACTAGATGGTAAGTAAGGTGAGAGGGATTATAAGTAAGAGGTTTTTGATTCAAGACTCCTCACTTATTACAAAAAAAGAAAAGTTCTTTGTTTTATTGTATTCTTAATTGTAGATAAACCATTTTGAGCTCCACAACTGACGATATATATGAAGTGTCTGATCCGGCGTTATCATCAGATCATGCGTGCATTTTCGAAGTAGAGGTCAGCCATCATCTTTCTGATAATGGAAGCCATGGTCGTCTGCTCAGCAAACTAGGCCATGCGTGCATTTTCGAAGTAGAGGTCAGCCATCATCTTTCTGATAATGGAAGGTATGGTCGTCTGCTCAGCAAACTATGTACCTCTCACTCCCATTAGCTTCCTAGAGCGTGCAGCATTTGTTTATGGACAAAGGGTCTCCATGGTTTTTGGAGATACACGGTATTTGTGGAAGGAGACGCATGAAAGATGCATCAGGCTGGCTTCTGCTCTTTCTCAGCTGGGAATTACCCGCGGCGACATTGTGAGTTTCTCATCAACTCATCTATAATATTTGAATTCTGATTTTGGTAAGAGAAAAAGGATTGAGAAATGAAACTATAGCTCTAGCCCTTCTTCTTCTTTTTTTTTTCTATAATTTTTTTTTGGAAGGGGGGTTTTTGAAGGGTTGCAGTGATTACACGGATTTGGCTCTTCTTTAATAGATTTTCTCTCCATTTCCCATCCACAATATACATCTGAATTCATGACATGTGTTCTGATTTACTAGAAAAGAATATGATCATTTTAAATTTAACTAATTCTAATCCTGGTTAATAAATAAAGACACGTGTTATTCATCTAGATATACAATACGAGAACTGGAGAGAGAATCCATTGGAGAGAAGCGCAACGGATCTTCTGTCCCACATCCTGTGCCACTCTCTGTCCCACTTTTTATTATATTGCTATTTCTCCTTCACAAACATCATGTTTTAATTCCTTTTTATTTCCTTATGATCTAATAACTATTAATTGAGTAATACACAAAATTTAACAAACTCAAAAAATCAAAATAAGAGAAAATAAGAGAAGTCAAGTCCATAAGTCCGTGATTCCACTAGTCTACAAATTGATAAATTGATGAGATAAATTGATTTGAGGCTACAAAATTGATGGACTCATTGGAGTTCAGTCTAGCGTGAGTTTCTTCAGTCAAGTGTTTAAAACGCGTATGTGGGACGGGGCCTAAGTGTTGTTGACCATTCAACTGCAGCATGAAGTGCGTGTCACGGCAAACACCCGGCATTTGGTCCTTTTTTTTTTTTTTTGTTTCAATAAAAAATTTCTAATTTCTTTTTCATGACTTTGTTTCTTATACTTTTTTTTTCCCCTAAGGTAGTTACGTCAAAATATCATTATTTGCTGTTAACATGATTAGATGACTAATTTGTAAGCTAGAATTTAGACCTCGATGCTTCGTGATTTTGTTATTAAAAAGAAACAGAAAGGTGTAAGTGTGAGCAATTGAGCATTACATAAGATCTCATAATTTCTATCAAAAGACATATTGAAATCTAGGATTTTAAGTTTGTTATTAATGACTTTATTGCTTAATTTTGTTGTGATCTATTTGAATATGATTTTAATTTTGTATGCTATATAGTGATGCTTGTAAATTGAGTTTGTTTGAACCATTGGGCTGTGTTTGTTATTTTATAATTTTGCTTGTTAGATAACAACACTTCATTTATGATTTTTCTTAATTATATCAAATGCTTTTGTATTTATTAGTATTATATGTGTGTGTGTGTGTGTAATTTTTACATTAGTATTGTCTTTTCTTATATTTTTAAATATAAAAAAAATTCAAAATTTGTGGGGTTTACACTCAGGACTTTCTTCCTAACTAGTTGAATTACATATAATGCCTTGTCTAACACCTTCGTCCAAACCTTCACCTTGGTTCAATCATTTATGCCTCCGTGCTGGTTTGTTTTGGATAGAGAAATTTGATGAAAGATTTAAAATCCGACCAAATTGCTCTAGTTATTTAGATGGTTTAAGACACAGTTAGATTTGTTATTCATAAATTATCTAAATACATTTTAAAACACACAAAAAATTGATAATTTTCTAATCCAAATATCTCTTAAGTAATTTAAACAACTTGAGGGATTTGAGAGGATTTCAGATCCTCTATCAAATTCCTCAATCAAAACAAACCATAAGGAATTTTGATTTCGATTTTCGGTTAAGATAACCCTGATCCATGCCTAGCTATATTAGCCAGAAAACCTTTAGTCTTAACTCTTAGTCCCTTATGCAGTGCATGAATGACAAGCCGGGCAGGATCATTTGGTTGATCATTCTCTAATTTGTCCTTTTGTGGGACGACCATGGATAGTTTGACCAGATCTTAATTAGAGCTCTTCCAACATTTTTTCGGCTTTTATTAAGTGAACAATTCGTTAAGTAATCAGCCTTGATAATTTACCTAGTTAATATCAGATCCTCAACACTTTATAAATTTCTGATGAATCTATTATTCATCTATAGATATCTCTTTTTTTTTAAAAAAAAAAAAAAAAGCCGACAGATTTCTTTCTGATATAAACTTCCATTCAAGAGTTGAGCAATTTTCTATGTGAAAAAGTTACTGAAGAAATTGTAAATCCTTTTATCTCAATAGGTTGCAGCTGTGGCGCCCAATATACCAGAACTTTATGAGCTGCAATTTGGAGTTCCAATGACCGGTGCTGTCCTTTGTGCCCTTAACCCAAAGTTGAATGCAACGACTTTAGCCGTCAAACTGCAGCAGCTGGAAGCCAAAGCAATTTTTGTGGATTATGAGTTTACTAAAGTCGTCCTGGAAGCGCTTGGGTCATTATCTCAGACTAAAAACAATTCTCCGGTCCTAATCTTAATCCAAGAAAACCATACAAATGCTTTCTCAGCCATTCCAATTAACTTTCGACTGGATTATCATGCACTTCTTGCAACGGGGAAACTGGATTTCGATATCAGCTATCCTAAATCCGAATGCGACCCAATCTCAATATGTTATACTTCTGGCTCCACAGGCAAACCAAAAGGAGTGATCTACAGCCACAGAGCTGCCTATCTAAATTCACTTGGAGAAATTTTTAGAATAGGCATGCGACAAAAGCCCGTGTTTCTTTGGACAGTAGACATGTTCCGATGCAACGGTTGGTGTTTCCCCTGGACGATGGCCGCATTGGGAGGCACTAATATATGTCTGAGGGATGTAACGGGGACAGCCATTTTAAATTCCATTTTTCTTCACGATGTCACCCTATTTTGCGGTCCACCAATCCTCTTAAGCAAGATTGCTGAAACGCTAGCAGTTGATCCGCAACCGTTGCCTCAGAAGGTGGATGTTATTGTTGCAGGCGCAGGAGCATTGCCCGAACCCCAAATTCAAACCAAACTTAGTGAATTAGGTTTCAATATTACTTGTGCATATGGGATGACTGAAGCTCTTGGTCCAGTAACGTCGAGAACAATTAGAAGATCCTGTCACGACGAAACGTCGCAGCTAGATCATGAAGATGCTAGAACAAGAATTCGCGAAGGAACGCACAGCCTAATAATTGAGGGAGCCGATGTAAAACATCCTACAACCATGGAAAGTGTTCCAGCTGATGGGAAAACTGTTGGACAAATAATGTTTAGGAGCAATACATTAATGTCGGGGTACTTGAAAAATGCTCAGGCAACTGAGGAAGCCTTTCAGGGAGGATGGTATAGGACGAAGGACCTTGGAGTGAAGCATCCTGATGGTTATATACAAATGAAGGATCGGGCCATCGATGTGATCAACTGTGGGGGTGAGATTGTAAGTTCTTTAGAAATTGAAGACGTGATAATTAGGCACCCTATGGTTTCAGAGGTTGCAGTTGTTGGAAGGCCTGATGAATTACTTGGGGAGACACCTTGTGCTTTTGTGAAGTTGAAAGACGGGTGTTGTATTGTTGAGGAAGAGATTATGGATATTTGTGCTAGTCATTTGCCTGAGCATATGAGGCCTAAGAGTGTTTTCTTTGGGGAGTTGCCCGGAAATTCCACTGGTAAAGTACAAAAATTTGTTCTTAGAGATAGGCTAATTAAGGGGGATGGGAAGTCCCTCTAGCTTATTGTTCATCTTGTATCTATCTCTTTGTGCGACTTTTCATGACAGTTCTTATTTTCTTAATCAACCACCCTGGTCCCTCTCGAAACCCCCCAAAAAAAAAAAAGAGTTATTGGTCTTGAGAAATAAATTGATCTCTTTTTTTTTTTTTTTTCGAAGGCGATAACGGTTGTATAATCTAATCTATGCTACACTAAGTGGGAGGGGGCGGACCTAAGGAGGCTCAAGAATAACTTGAAGGGGACTGAACCATCACCAGACCAAATGGGTGCACAACACATTCAGCTGAATTGCACAACACACCCGCCCTGAAATAAATTGATCTCATGAGTGACGTTTCTCGACCATGGACATGGAGCCCCATCTATCTGGAACAACTGTATTTGGTGGGCTCAAGTTTGAGAATGGTTGATGGTGCATTTAAAAAAAAGAAAAAGAAAAAAGAATTCATATCAAACAATTTGTGCAAATTAATGATTATGATTCTAAGAACGCATGTTTGTCTACCATTAGGTTGGTAATCCTAAATGAAGCTGTTGATTATACAAATCATAATATATTTGAATTTTGGGACAAATAAATGCAATGGAGCATTTGGTTGACCCTTTAGCGTTCCTGTCACAAAATGACCCCTTCTTTCACAAAAGTGCATTATTATATTGAACCAAGGCGAAGATGTTAGACAAATATTATATGTTCAACTAGTCAGGACGAGAGTCATGAGTGTAAACCCCACAAATTTTGAATTTTTTTATATTTTAAAAAAAAAAATATATATATATATATATATATATAAGACAATACTACTATAAAAATTACATATATATATGTGTGTGCGTGTGTGTGTGCGTGTGTATGTGTATTATTAATAATACGATATATAGCATACCAAATTAAAATCATGTTCAAATAAATCACAACAAAATTAAGCAATCAAAGTCATCAATAACAAACTTAAAATCCTAAATTTCAATATGTTTTTGCTAGAAATTATGAGATCTTATGTAATGCTCAGTTGCTCACACCTACACCTTTATGTTTCTTTAATAACAAAATTACGAAGCATCAAGGCCTAAATTCTAGCTTACAAATTAGTCGTCTAATCATGTTTACAGCGAATAATGATATGTTGACATAAACTACGTGAGAAAAAAAAGTATAAGAAATATAGTCATGAAAAAGAAATTAGGAATTTTTTATTGCAACTATAAAAAAAAAAAGACTAATTACCGAGTGTTTGCCATGACACGCACTTCATGCTACCGGATAGATGGCCAACAACACTTAAGGGCTCGTCACAAATACGCGTTTTAAACACTTGATTGAACTCAAGAAACTCACACTAGACTGAACTCCAATGAGTCCATCAATTTAGTCGCCGCAAATCCATTATCTCATCAATTTATCAAATTGTAGACTAGTGGAATCATGGACTTGGTTTCTTTTTTCAACGGATTCTCTCTCCAGTTCTCACAGTATACATCCATCCAGATGCATGACACGTGTTTTCATTTATTAATAAAGGTTAGAATTAATCAAATTTAAAATGATCATATCTTTCTCTAGTAAATGAGAACACATGTCATGCATCCAAATATTCAGCTATACATTGAGGATGAAAAATGAAGAGAGAATCTGATAGAGTAGTCAAATCCGCGTAATCACTACACCCCTTCAAAAGCCCCCTCCCCCAAAAAAACATGATAGAAAAAAATGAAGAAGAAGAAGGGCTAGAGCTATAGTTTCATTTCTCAATCCTTTTTCTCTTACTAAAATCAGAATTCAAATATTATAGATGAGTTGATGAGAAACTCACAATGTCGCTGCGGGTAATTCCCAACTGAGAAAGAGCAGAAGCCAGCCCGATGCATCTTTCATGCGTCTCCTTCCACAAATATCGTGTATCTACAAAAACCATGGAGACCCCTTGTCCATTAACAAATGCTGCACGCTCTAGGAAGCTAATGTGAGTGAGAGGTACATAGTTTGACGACCATACCTTCCATTATCAGAAAGATGATGGCTGACCTCTACTTCGAAAATGCACGCATGGTCTGATGATAACGCCGGATCAGACACTTCATATGTATCTTGGCCTCAGTTGTGGAGCTCAAAATGGTTCATCTACAATTAAGAAAACAATAAAACAAAGATTTTTTTTTTTGTAAGTGAAAAGTTTTGAATATAAAACCTTCTACTTATAATTTTTTGCACCTTACCATCAAGTTCAACTCCACCTCCACCCAATAAAACAAAGAAGATTATTCTTCGCTAATCACACAATGAGGTAACTATGGAGCCAGAGTTTCAGAATTGTTGCATGATGTCGTTCTGAAATAGTGGAGATACAGTGGATATCGTGGCAGACCATAATACAGATATTTAAACTAAAAGAAATGAATAAAGACTAGCTAAAGTGATCAAGACAAGGACGTCACTGCGCTGATTCAGCAAAAATGCATGAGCAATTCCTTTTTATCACGGGAGAACATGCAAAAAAAAAGCAATTTCTCCGTTTTGCTTTCTTTAAGCTGATCACGCGAGGGCGGCGACGAAGACTATTATACATGCGGATGTCGAACCATCATCCATTATTTGACAATCTTGACACTCTAGAGACGCGGATGAAGAGCGCGTTTTCTTGCAACTTTTTACTTCCACCTTTAATATCAACTGCGTGTCCAGAAATCTACATGGCAATTGATGGATATTGAAATACTTAGGAGCTAGCCTCCAATTCTTCATCATTTGGTATCCGATGTAGAATTTAACTTATCCTGGTGAGCTTTATGCTTGGCTGGGCCAGCCTTCATGTTAAAAAATTAGCTTAATTTTTTTAGGTAGATTTCTTGTTTTGGGTGGAAGTAAAGAGTTTCGTAATTATTTTTAGTTACTTGAAGTAGTAGTCAAGGAATTTCCTATTTATATGAGTTTAAGAATAGGAGTTATTCCATATTCTAAATCAGTGTAGGAATTAGTATTGGTTTCCTATTGTTATTTGAGTTTTGACCAAATAATATTCTGTATAAATAGGTAAGTTGACATACTACAAAGAGACACACAAGGAGCACAAAAGGGCAACATGTAGCCTTATACATCGGGGTGAGAGAGGGTTCTTGGGAGATGAGAGATGGTATACAAGGGTTGGATTTGGGATCAAATTGTATTCTTATATAGGGTTTTTCTCTCATAATAAAGAACGGGTTTCTCTCTGTGGACGTAGGTTCAATGGTGGAAGTGAACCACGTTAAATATTGTGTATTGCTTATTTTTCATACTTCGATCTGGCTTGTTTGTTATTAAATTATTGTGTACTTGATATCTCAATAGTTGTGTGTTCCGCGCTTGGATCCTAACACGTCATTCTTGATAAAACTTAACATGTGTAAATGTTCTATTTTGAATTTTAAATCCTGTCTTTCTTGACATTTGGGTTTGAGAGTAGAAAGTTTTGATAATAGGGTTGAAAAAAATGCATAAAACAAGAAAAGAATGGAGTGAATCCATTCAAGCAAAATGAATTGGAATAGTAGTATTACGTTGATTTGTTTGATGGCTTCTAGAAGTATTCTAAGGCTAAATTTTTTTTAAAACAAATGTTTTGTGTCCGGGATTGGTTGATAAGAATCCATTACTGACAGGTGCCGAACCTGTGCAATAATAAATACCTACTCGAGAAAAATACAGATTTTGTATATAGCGGTGAGTAGGGTCGAATCCACAGGGACTGGGGATAATTCGTTTCTTCTAGATTCCAAAGTATGGGGGGTTTTGGATTAAATGCTAACTAAATAAATTAACTGCAGAAAATAATTAATTAAAAGAAATGATTGGGGAAACTCTAGCCAAGGGTACACATCAGAAATGGTTCATGCACTGATCATTGATGCAGAAATAATTCCAACATTTAGCAGTAGATTAGTTATAGTTGTCATGCACGCGATAAACAACCAACCCTTCCTTAATTTCTCGATAGCTAAGGTACGACCGTTAGCTATTTCTCTAACCCAAAAATAACCCTAGGTACGACCGTAAGATTTAATTTCTAGATTGCATTAATAATTAGAAAGGCCCAATCCTAACCAACAAACACGCTACGAGGGTTTGTTTAAATTAGATCATATGCTCCCCTGACATAAACCCAATTACGCCAGTTGCTACTGAGGTAGAGATAACGAACAATTACGGATTCAATTACCCATATTTAGCAAAAATAGCCTATATGAATAATTAATTATTGCGCACTAATCAATCATACACAAGGCCATAGCAATTAAAATCAAGGAACATATAAATACCAATAAATGAAGAAAATAATTAAAACAGATTCGATCTCACAGTAATTGTCGAACCAAATCGTCAGTTGTCCCCTTGACTAGAATTGAGAGGTTAGTCCTCCATTAATGGAGAACAACCATGCGGAAGAATAAAAACTAAACTATGCTCCAAAAAAAAGGTCCCCCTAGCCTTTCTTACGATTGTCCTTATATAGCCAAAGAAAATGACTAAAGCTATCTATCCAGTGGTCCCCACGAATAAAGAACAAAAACAACTCTCAAACTCCCTACGTTTCTTTCCTTCCAAAGCTGAAAATGACTCAATGCTTTCCCGTGGTCCCCGCCGCAGATTCCAAGTCAAAGTACAAAAGGCAATGCCTCTTGATGTTTCCTCCTCTTTTTCGTCTTTCATTGCTCTTAGGACTCTTAAGTACTCAAGACACTCCCAATTAGCAAAAGAAATGCAGTCCACGTATATCACCATGTGGGCCAAGTCTGTGGCTTATTTGAAGTCTCAATTATTTCCAAAAAGTCCCTCATTTTTGTAGTTTTCTGCTCCATTCCTGAAATGAGATTCAAATACCAAATATAAATATATATTTAACAATTAAGCAATATTTGGCAAGGATAAAAAGGGAAATTAATAATAAAATAACCAACAATTAACACCCTATCAATTACCTAATTGCTCTTCTATTCTAGTTTAGAATTGCGCCAAAGAAAGGGAAAATAGTTGAGCTTTAAGATTTAAAACTAACTTCTTATCTCCTGCGACTACACCATTTTATGTGCCTCATTCGTTTCTTTTCCACTTCCATCAAAATTTATAATCCAACTTCTAGAGACCCCCTACACTTCATAACCATGCACAAATATTGGGAGGTTATGCTGAATATTTCATCAACTTCTGTGATTCAAAAGAAAAGAGAAGAAAAGATACAAAAGAAGAGAGAAGGGAAGTTTTGGCATGGGTTTAACTGGAGAAAATTAGAGATGAAATAAAACATCTATTTGAAGTGCTTTGACAATAGACTATACTTATAGAATAGCAAAGTTCTTATCTTTCAACTCATAAAATCTAAAGTTAAGAGCCAAGCCCCCTTTTCCAGTCCCCTTCCACCCTACCAAAACATTCATGTAGAACAAAAACATTCTCTTGACATATGGTAACACTAAAAACCATAGCAACTTTGATCTTGCATATGTGTAGAGAGAGAGATAGTGTGTGTGTGTGTGTGTGTGTGTGTGTGTGTTATGGTGTCATGTGTGCTTGTCTTGGAGGAGAAAAACTTTGATATAAAAAAAAAAAGAAAGAGTGGGGCGTATTTTTTTGGTAGGGATGCAATGGTTCAACGCCAGCGTGTGGTTGAGGCGGCAACATTTCTCCACTATGGCTGCGGTCTTGCAAGAAAAAGGAAAGAGGGGGAAAAAAGGTTATGAGCTCCAAAAAAATTAACTTATCAAAATCGAAGGCCAATATTAAAAAGATTTAATAAAGAAAACTCTCCTGTCGTTTTTGTAGCAGTCTAATTGTAAAGCATGTTCTTTTCAAAGAAAGAGGAGATTTCCACACAACAACGTCAACCATTTTAACAAGTCGATCTATCATTCGTCTGCCAACGAAAATAATGGCAACTATTCTTAATTTGTAATCAAATGCCCAAGGGTTTTGAGAATCCCATTCAATATAGACATAAATTTTTTGGGGGAAAGAATCCCAATCCAATTTACTTTTATACAATTTCCGTTCCAATTTCAACTCCCAAGCATTTATACAAGGGAAAAGAAAAAAAAAAAAAATGAAAGACAGACCTGTTCATCCTTTTCGTTTAAATAAGGCATTATCTCATAGAGCAATTCCACCTTGTATGTAGAATTAATGATACTAAAATGTATAAGTTGGATTCTACTATAAAATCAACAGTCCTTTCTAGTTTTTTTTTTTTTTTTTTTTTTTTTTTTTACGAAAAACATCAACGGTGAGACTCCATCTAGATATCCCTTGCTAACTCCAAGCCACGAAGTTTTTAGTTAATGATCAAGATCAAATTTTAGTTCACTGTTTAGTCCTAAATGCTGAATGCGAATCCACTTGGTGCATGCTTTGGAATTAATTTGATAGAATAAATAGTAATAGAAATTTATTTTTCGTCTATCATTGCCAAAATCGTTCATCTAGGCCGATGACTTCTGCTGGTAATTAAGTTACATTTTGTGGGTGAAAAAGAATCAAAATCGTGATCATGGAAAGACATATATAGGAGTACTTTCTTTTTCAAGTTAGTATAAAACATTCGAAGCTTTCAACATTCTATGAAAATAAGTAAAAGTCGAACTTTTGCAGTTTTCCTATTTAGCATTTGGGCGTTTACTCTGGTAATGATCTCATCCTAATGTTCCTCGAATTGACTTGTTCAATCCTATGTACGCCATGGACATAACAAGTCAACGCCAGTCTTCTTAAGAAGAAGTAATCAAGGGACTTTCTGTGATTCTCCAGACTGGCCGTGCCCTGCTGGTAGACAATACTACGGCCGAGGACCCATACAACTCACTCAGTAAGTTCACTAGTACTCTTAAACTAATTTGGGATTTATTTGGAAATTAAACATGATTAAATTAAGTCCATACATACAACTTTTGTGCATAAACAACTACTTTCTTCTTCTTCTTCTTCTTCTTTTTTTAAAAAAAATGTCAACAGTTTACCCATTCCTACCCATATAGCTTCTTTTTTCAAAATGTCAACAGTTAATTCATTAATCCTACCCATATAGTACAAGGAATGGGAATGATCCAAGTGAATCAATATGAAATTAGGGAAATTGAATCACCTCAGAACCAAACGGACGCACTGCCGCACCTGTTGGACTTGTATTCCTAGATAAACCCTAGTAAATATACAAGTTAGAACCTCCGACCTCACTTCCTAAGAGTGACTTTAGCCCCTCTTGGTGCCATTGGACTAAAGTCGTGTAATTTTTGTGTGTAAACAACTACTGGTGTACTTTTTAGGTGCAAAATTAACGAGAGTTTCCGTCGACTTGCATAAAACAGTTGTCATTTTTAATATTTCCATCGCAGCAACTATAACTATGGAAAAGCTGGCAAAGCAATCGGAGTCGATCTCATAAACAATCCAGACTTGGTGGCGACAAATGCAGTAATATCATTCAAGACGGCAATTTGGTTCTGGATGACGCCGCAGGGGAACAAGCCCTCAAGCCACGATGTCATAACTGGGAGATGGACTCCATCCAGTGCTGACAGGGCAGCTGGTAGAGTCCCAGGTTATCACCAACATTATTAATGGTGGACTCGAGTGTGGCAAGGGTCCTAATGATAAGGTGGCCGATAGGATCGGGTTCTATAAGAGATACTGTGACTTGTTTAGAATTGGCTATGGAAATAATCTGGATTGTTACAATCAGAGGGCTTTTGCCTGAGTCTTTTTTCCCATTACAGTGGAAAAATTTACATTTTAATCCAGATAAATTGCTCTGCTGTGAGCTATCAAGAAATGTACTTTGGGGTTTACCCCAAAGAAACTACATATAATAAATGAATAAATAACATTCTATTGTTTGGACCATATGATAATCTCTCAAATTCTGCCATGAACTCCTCGTAATTTCTATACTGTGGCTTCAGAATGGTTATTGATCTATGCCCACGCCGGGAACTATTATTCAAACTTAGCTAGCCGGCATGCTAAAGAATATTTTATGTCACTTTTAAATTTCTATAATTACATTCATGGAATACTTTGCTTGTTTGATCATAAAACTACACAGCGCGCATAAACCATTAACTTCTCATAACTTTCAATTTTCCTTTTTGGGCAAAATTTTCTGTTGATTTCCACACAGCTTTCCTTGGATAAGTAATTCACAACTAACAAATCACTATCCCTGGTGGGAAGAATAAAAAAAAAAAAAAAAGTAAAATTTTGCATGAAGTAATTAATAAACAGTTTGTATGAAATTAATTCATACAAAAGTTTATTAATTCTAAATTGCACACACATAGGTTGTGTCATTTGCACTAGTATGCACTGTCTCAAATCTCAAACGAGGAGGTTTAAGGTTTCTTTGATGAACATAATGGTTGCAAGAAAATCAAGGCGACGAGGGTTCACTCCCACCTAATAAGTTTTCAGTTTAAGGTAGAATTTTTAAGTAAATGATCGTTATTGCATGTCTCAATGACCACATAGCACCACCATACGACAGTCACATAACATTGTAAACTCTAAATTGATGGCGTATCACTACACCCCTCCCCTCCCTAACAATTATCCTGCTGAAATCAGACAATGTGAAAAAAAGCTAAGAAAAGATATTGGGAAAGAGTCGTCCAAGGATAATATATTCCCTTTCCATTCAATCATTGCAGAATTTCCATAAAGTACGTCGTTAGACTGTGTCAAACTCAAACTAATTCTCTCGAACGTCACTGAGTACCGCTCTTGAACACAAAGTACACCTTTGCAGGCTAGCCACAGTCACAGTTGCTAATTTTAGTAAGTCAACCCAGTCTCCCCGGCAAACTTCCATTTGATAATGATATTTATAGCAAAGAACCAGTCAACGAGCTAAGGAATGCTGAAAGTCAAGTACACCAACTAAACTCAAATCACTGAGCAACCAACTTTGAATTGGTATACTTTCTTTAAGGTAATCTGTAATCAGAACCGAACCATTGATTGAACCTTTAAATACCAGCAATCGATCCCCTCTTATCTTCATCCATAGACTCGGACAAATTGAGAAGAGGCAAGAAAGATGAGAAATTTGATTGTTATTATATTATCTCGAGCACCATTGCTAACATCGTCATTAGCAGAACAATGTGGTAAACAAGCTGGAAATGCTCTGTGCCCAAATCGGCTCTGCTGCAGCCAGTACGGTTGGTGTGGCTCTACAGCTGATTATTGCACAAATGGCTGCCAGAGCCAATGCAAGAACGGTGGTGGTTCATCCCCTACGCCATCTAACCCCACCCCGGCCCCCGGTGGCGGAGGTGGCGTTGACTCACTTATCAGTCCAGCCCTTTTCAACCAAATGTTGAAATATCATAACGATCCAAGATGCTCCAGCATTGGGTTCTATACGTACACTGCATTTATCACTGCTGCAAAATCTTTCAATGGCTTTGGAACAACTGGTGACGTTGCTACTCGTAAAAGAGAAATTGCTGCATTCTTGGGCCAGACTTCACATGAAACTATAGGTCGGGCTGATTTTTTTTTTTTTTAAATTTTTTCGTTTCATTGTTATCGTTACTCTGTATTCCTGTTATTATTCTTTAAATTCATCAAAAAGACTAAGATAAGGAGGGATGTTTATCCTATTTTTGGGGGGCTGCTAAAAGTTTAGAATTGCAGGTGGGTGGCTAAGTACACCAGATGGTCCGTATGCATGGGGTTATTGCTTCATAAAAGAAATAGGTACCTCGGGGTCTTTCTGTGATTCTCCAGACTGGCCTTGCCCTGCCGGAAGACGATACTGTTAGGTCTGGTCCCAAGAAATTGACCGGCGAGAACAATAGGGTCCTTGTCAATTCAATAATGACAATAACAGAACAAATAAGTCAAACAGAGAAACACGAAATTTACGTGGTTCAGTCAAATTAACCTACGTCCACGGGCGAAGAGGTAGCAAATTTACTATGACAGGAAGAGAGTACAAAACCTTAGGAAATAATTCCTAGGCCCAAAAGGCACCTAAATTGAAAACACAAAAGAGCCTAAATAACACTAAATGCTTAATGACCCAAATACCCATGACTTGCTCTTTTGGTTTGATGCCAAACCAAAACTCCTCTCACATTGGGGCGCGGGTCCCCCAAAACTCTCTTGCACTGGTGCACATGGCACTTGAGCTGGTGTCCTTAGCATAATTAAATTAACTTAAGTCCACTATATTTATAACCACCAAGAGGAGATATTTTTTTATAAAAGTTCCGATGTGGAATACAAAGACACACTCAACAAATCTCCATCTTGGCGTGTATCCAACATCGATAAATAGTAGACAAATAGCAAACAAACTCCACCTTCTCCATAAAAATCCCAACGGATCTCAACGAACCACAAAAGTCCCAACGAACCACAACGAGCCACCAACAAATCAGAATGCAAAAGGCTCAACAGGTTCCAACAGGCCAAATCTCACAAAACGTTCAATAGATCCCAACGGGTTAAAAGCCACGAACATTAGGGGTGGGCACGGGTCGGGTACCCGCCCCGAACGGTAATTGGCTGACCCGACCCTAACATGTCGGGTCACTATTTTTTTGACCCTAATCCGCTCCGAGCTCCCTCGGGTACCCGATCCTCGGATACCCGAAAAATAGGGGCGGGTCATAGGGTACCCGCCCCTATTTTCAATCTATAAATTGCTTTAAACCAATTTATAAACCAATTCCACAATTCCAATAGTCATTCTCTGGTTATATACTAGCTCGTTTGGGTTTGATACGCATACATATCTGTAGTATGCTTTGCATTTTGCAATCACTGGATAGCTAGCAAAAGTAAACACAAACAAATTAAAGAAAAGATAATTGCATCATTAGGGAATGGTACTTCAACCCCTGACCACTCTGTATTATGGCACAGTAGTATTAAGTAGGAAGGCCAGAGTCACGGAGTACCCTATCAAAACCCAAAAGCAACTGCCTGAAGTGCGTAATCAAAATGATTAACAAAACAGATTGATTGTGCAAGGAGCATAGAGAAGCTGGAGAATTGCCAAACACATAACAGGGACCTAAACAGAGGTATTGTGTCGAAGCAATATTAACACAAGGAGTGGAAGTGCCAAGAATATAGAAAGCCATCAAAAGAGGTATTGTAACAACAATTTCACACCTCCTAGCATCGAGCAAGGAGTAGTGTACTGTAATCACTCCAACCAAAATTTTAATAAAGTCCAAACCTACACGTAATATACACCATCACCTGAAGAAGCTGGATAGCCATCAATTAAAGAAGGTCCAAACTTGCAGATGAAGAAGGTCGGCGTTTTACAGCTTCTGCTTGATGCTTGAGAAATCGAAATCGAAACACTGTTGAATCGTCTGCTTGAGGGCTGAGGCTTGCAGGCTTGAGTTCAACTTGACAAAATTGAAGAGATGGACAAAGGAGGTCGAGAAGCAGAAGAAGAAAATGAAATGAGTGAAGACGGAAGAGTGTCGGCTGAAGCTGAGGCTAAACTCTGAATGGATGACCGATGGATTGATTTAGCTTAGGAACTTAGGGTTAATAACTTAAAATATTATACAATTATCCCTATATTTTTAATATTTATATATTATACCCCCGGGTCGGGTACCCGCGGGTTTTCACTTTCACGATCCGTATCCGTATCCGAATATTTAGGGTACCCGACCCTATCTGATCCGCTGATTGAAATCGGATCGGGTATCCGATTTTTCGGTGCGGATCGGATCGGATCTCTCGGGTTTTCGGATTTTCGGATTTTTTTGCCCACCCCTAACGAACATAGTAATCATGCTCTACCTTCTTCTCAAAACCTTCAATGAGTTCCAACGGGTCAAATAACTCTTTTCAAAAACCCAACTGAACTCTAAAAAAAAATAATTTTTTTTTCACTCTCTGTGGCACCAAAAACTTGTTATTGTCATCAAGAACCAAAAATCTGACCATGACCCAAAACTTGAAGCTGAATCTGGAACCTGAAGCTCTGATACCAGTTTGTTAGGTCTGGTCCCAGGAAATTGACCAACGAAAACAATATGGTCCTTGTCAATTCAATAATGACAATAATAGAACAAATAAGTCAAACAGAGAAACACGAAATTTACGTGGTTCGGTCAAATTGACCTACGTCCACGAGCAAAGAGATAGCAAATTTACTATGACAAAAAGAGAGCACAAAACCTTAGAAAATAATTCCCAAGCGCAAAAGGCATCTAAACTGAAAACACAAAAGAGCCTAAATAACACTAAATGGTTAATGGTCCAAAGGCCCATGACTTGCTCTTTTGGTTTGATGCCAAACCAAAACTCCTCTCACATTGGGGCGCGGGCCCCTCAAAACTCTCTTGCACTGGTGCACATGGCACTTGGGCTGGTGCCCTTAGCACAATTAAACTAACTTAAGTCCACTATATTTATAACCACTGAGAGGAGATATTTCTTTATAAAAGTCCTGATGTGAGATACAAAGACACACTCAACAGATACCCCCATACAACTCACTCAGTAAGTTTAGTAACTAGTTGGTCACAATTGATACTGAAATTTTATACACAGAGTAAAATCCATGCAAGTCGAACTTCTAGGGAAATGTAAGGAGTATATATTACAGTAAGCGTAGCTCATTAGAGATCAACATGTTGGAGCAAAAACTAATAAATTCGGATTGCCAGTTTTGCACAATGCTTATCAATCCGTAAATGGACGTTGGCTACACCTTAATCTTGGCGTTTAATCATCCAAAATTCTATTTTGACAAATAAAAATAAATTTCTTTTGGCTCTGAACCCTGGAAAGCTCACCAAATGAAATGATATTGAGTTAATTAGAGTACAAATCTATCGAACGTATACTTCATGGTTTTTACCTTGGACGCATATTTTGCTCTGAGTTTTGGAATCTAGCGTTTTTAGCATGCAGCCTACATGAATTCACGTAGTATTATAATTCATATACTCAGTAGTACCCTGTTCAACTTTTTGAATGTTTTTACTGGAGAGAGGGCTGTCAATAGGCCAGGTTTGGACTCCACCTGAATTTTTTGCTTTTCTGGGTATGGATTAAGAAATAATTCCGTTACTCAACTCGTTTACTCTCATAAAAAGTGGATCAGATATGGAATATAAGATTCCGACTCATATCCGATTTGGACCTAAACAATATATTAATAATTATAAAATATAAATATTTATAAATACAATAATAATTCTTTTACTAAATTAACAAATCCTAATCTTGTTGGGGCCTTATTTCTAAATATAATAATATTTCTATATACATCATTTGTAAATACAATAATATGAATATTTCAAAATACAATAATATTTCAAAATACATTATTTTTGTTGGGTTTTATTTTTTCCGATAGACTCGGACCCAGGACTGTTGAACCTGGTTCCGGAACCCTAAACACCAGACTCGTCAGATATAATGGGTTCGGGTTCGAAATTTTCGATGATCCGTTGACAGACAGCTCTAGTGGAGTGGAAATACTTGGGCATGATTCATTTATTACTAGTAGACAGATGATTACATTCAAAAGAAATTTCAAATTGACTAGGATAAAAACAAGAAGTCAAGACAAACAAATCACATATTATCATGTTTCCGTTGTGGACTTTAATAAGCAGAAGACAAAAAAAATTGGTAATGAAACTTTGATCACTTGCTAGCCGTTTTAAACTTCATAGCATCTTTTTTTTTAGGTAACCTAACTTACGTCGCCACCCCATGGGATGGAATTTTAAACTGATGGCTAGGATTAAGGAAACCTAAACAAAGCCACCATGACATGAAGGAATCTCAAACTTGCGGAGTACTTGCTAGTTCCTACTATCAATTTAAACTAATTAAATGCATGGTGTCAAAAAGATCAGTTATTCTTGACCTTGGGCATTGATTTTACATCTTTTCTTTCCTTCTTTCACCAGCAACTTTAACTATGGAAAAGCCGGCAGAGCAATTGGAGTGGATATCTCATAAACAATCCGGACTTGGTAGCAACAGATGCTGTGGTTTCATTCAAGACGGCAATCTGGTTCTGGATGACGCCGCAGGGAAACAAACCTTCAAGCCACGCCGTCATTACTGGGGGATGGACCCCATCCAGTGCTGATAGGGCGGCTGGTAGGGCTTCAGGTTACGGGGTCATCACCAACATTGAGTGTGTTTGGACAGCCAATTATTTGGCCAAATATATTTGCTGACATCATCATTACAATTTTCAATACACCTTTTTATCTTCTCAATTATCTTTTTATCTCACATACATCACATCATAAAAAGTGTTACAGTAAAAATATTTCAAATAACTTACAATCCAAACACACTCATTATTAACGGTGGAGTCGACTGTGGCATGGGTACTAATGCTAAGGTGGCTGATCGGATTGGTTTCTACAAGAGATATTGTGATGTATTCAAAATCGGCTACGGAAGTAATCTGGATTGCTACCCTTTCATCAAATCCTGAGAAAATATGAGACCAAATATTGTCTGAATAAAATGCAAAAGTAGGGTAGAAAAATTCAGAGGAAATTCTAGAACGCATGTAGCAAATTTCTTGCACCCTCATTGATTTAGCGGAATAAAGACCTCTACAACACTAAAGAATTGTGCAATACGTACCACATAGTGCATAGGATAGGGGAATACCATTCACTTGATATCAAATATAATTTGAAGAATCAGAATCTGGATGAAGATCAAACTCCTAAAGACACATTTTCGCGGTTGCTGTGTGCAGGACATGCTGTCCCCTAGACTTTCTTGGGAATTGACTTGTTCCAAACACCGATCCTCCAAGTTCCTGCCTTTCAAATGGCTCTATCGCGTGGGAATTTTGCATTTCAAATGGCTCTATCGGACTGGGATGTGCACAAGTCCAGGATATACCCTCCCCCCCCCTGTCCTAAATGCTGCTGACTTTCTTGAGAATTGACTAATTCCAAACTTCCGGAGGCATTCCAATTTTCCAACCTTCAATCTTATCTAAACTAATTACTCAATTACAAGTACTATTAAACAAATTTCGGCTGTCCAGCTAGAATCGTTATATATATAAACTTGAGACCTGACTGCGTCAAAAAATTCCAGGGACCACAACTAAGCATTATCTTAAGTGACGGTATCGATCATCAAGAAATATGCCGGTGTGACTATGACGTTCCAGTGAATGTCCCAAGTCCTTAAGCTGCCAAAATTGACTTGGAATTTTCAAGAATAATCAAAGAACACGGTCTGAGCCTCTTTACGTGCCCACAAGGAATTCCTCTAAAGCTCTATATTAATCCACAAAATTAAACCACAATTGAGAGGCAACAAAACATGAGGAATTGGATTTTGATTCTGTTAACTCTAGCCCCATTGTTCACAACATCATCACTAGCAGAACAATGTGGAAGACAGGCAGGGAATGCTCTGTGCCCAAATGGGCTGTGCTGTAGCCAGTATGGTTGGTGTGGCTCCACCCCCGACTACTGCTCTCCCTCTAACAATTGCCAGAGCCAGTGCAGTGGTTCAACCCCTAGCCCCGGCGGTGGTGGTTCAACCCCTGGCCCCGGCAGTGGTACAGGCATTTCCTCCCTCATCAGTCAAGCTCTTTTTGATCAAATGCTGAAATACCGTAACGATCCAAGATGCCCCAGCAATGGGTTCTATAGTTACAACGCTTTTATCACTGCTGCACAATCCTTCCCGGGCTTTGCAACAACTGGTAATGATGAAACTCAAAAACGAGAAATTGCTGCATTTCTGGGACAGACTTCACATGAGACTACAGGTCCGGCTTGATCGATCTCTATGTTTTGTTCTTTCCCGGCACGATTGATCAAACAATTAAATTACATTTTCCTCTTCGTTTTCTTTGAGTTCTACGTTGCTAAATGGATTTCAATCATGTGTAGGTGGATGGCCTAGTGCACCAGATGGTCCTTATGCTTGGGGATATTGCTTCATAACCGAAAATGGCGCCTCTGGGTCTTTCTGCGATTCTCCATCCTGGCCGTGTCCTGCTGGTAAACAATACTACGGCAGAGGACCAATACAATTGACTCAGTAAGTTTTCTAGTAGTCTGCTACTTGTCTTCTACCTTAACAGCTGATCGACAAATGAAATTCTCCACATGAAAAAAAAAAAAAACCCGTGTAACTATAATCTGCTTAAAACTAAGGAGGGTAAGACATTTGCCAGAAAGCAATTCACATATTAGTAATGTAGATTTTGATTTTATTTAACACCTATTCTGGAGTTCTTATCAGCTTTTGGCCCAAATTTAAACTTCTTGAAGATTCTGCCCTCCCTTAAATGACACAACAAGATTAATTCATCAGCCTACCTCATTGGAACTTTATAGGTAACTTTGGCAATTGACTTGCATAACACTTTCTTTTTTTTTTTTTAAACTTTCAGCAATTACAACTACGGTTTAGCTGGCCAAGCAATCGGAGCTGACCTCATAAACAATCCAGACTTGGTGGCAACGGACGCCGTTATATCCTTCAAGACAGCAATTTGGTTCTGGATGACACCACAGTCAAACAAGCCCTCATGCCATGACATCATCACTGGGGCATGGACCCCATCTGGTGCTGACACGTCGGCTGGCCGAGTCCCAGGATACGGGGTCATCACCAACATTATTAACGGTGGACTCGAGTGTGGCATGGGTACTAATGATAAGGTCGCTGATCGGATTGGATTCTACAAGAGGTACTGTGACCTATTTGGAATCGGCTACGGGAACAATTTGGATTGCTACAATCAGAGACCTTTTGCCTAAAGCCAAACAGGGGACTACCGAATTACCGTCCTCGTTTAAGCATAAATAACTGTTGTGTGTGACCCATCAAGACCAATACATGTATTTGATGCGATTTATTATTGGATTTGCACTAATAAAACACCGACAATGAATTGATTTCTAGTTTATTGCCAATTTTGAGAGTCAGAAGATATTGTGTAGTGTATGTTTTTTCAAGGGGAAGAAAGCACATGAACAATTTCAAGGTGCAGGTGCGAATAGAAGTGTAAACGAACCAATCAACTCGTAAATAAGGGAAAAAACACATGAACAATTTCATGGTGTATGTGTGAATAGGAGTGTAAATGAACCAATCAGCTCGCGAGCTACTTACGAGCTGATCGGTCAAACGATCGATTCGACTAGGCATTGACCGAATTCGAGTCTATCTCAAGCGGCTTGTTTAATCAAACGAGTTGAGTATCCAAAATATCTTTTTTTGTAATCGAACTCGAGTTTGAACTCTTTTGAGTTTGAGTTTACTCGAACCCAATTGAGTTGAATTCGAGCATTTCAGAAACCCAAATGAGTTGAATTCAAGCATTTCAGAAAATATTAGCGAATCGAGTTCAATTTGTAGAATTTCAAGCTCGATTGAGTCAAGTTCGATCTCAAGCAGTGATGTATCAAGTCGAACTCGAACTCAAGTATAACACTATTCAGAATTGACTCGATTTGTTTACATCTTTAGTGTGCGAAAATTTGACTTTCGCATTCAAACATACGCGTTCCAGTAGAAAGTGATGCTAACTGATTTGCAGCAATTACGATAAGCAATGAAATATTTAGAGCACCATGATAAACAAAATCATTGGCTTGGGAAAAATAAATGAGACATGCCCTTTTTTTCTTTGGTCCTTGCTACTGCCTTTGGTGGAGTCAAAAGACATGGAGAAAGAGAAAAAGTATATTAAAAAAAAAAAGTATTGGCAAACATAAATTCTGCAATCCCGCGTCGTCCAAAGGCTCTAGGGGCCCAATCGAAATCTGTGTTGTAAAGTGAAAAAAAAAAATGTGATGAGCGTAGAGTTTGTCATGTATAGTCTTCTCCTGTCTGTGTAAAAAACTCGTTCCAGTACCAGTTTTTGCGACTGCGGGAGATTACATTGATTGTGATGACACTGATTGATTGGGGCAGGTCCAATGAATTCCAGTCGCATTCATCCATTTCAATTTCATCGTTAGGCCCATTATAGTTGGCAAGGGTGAAAAGGTACAAATGGTAATGCGGCGCCGAATAATGGAAAGTAGAGTGAAAATTTTTCTCTGCGCTTTTGGAAACGTGATTGAAGGTGCTTTTGTGGCTCGTTATTGGTCCGTAGGAAAGGAATGTCTTGTATTGCGCTAACACACTAATCCTGCAGCTCAATAGCGAGAAGGAAACTCTTGCGCCAAAAATAGCTTGAATTTTGCTGCTTGATGTTATTCTATGCCCCAGAATTTGTTAAATCGCTTCCTACCGAAGATTTATGCATGTAGCCCCTAAAACCTGTTTGGATTGCTATTTTTAAGAGTTTTGTAGAAAAAAAATATACTGTACCGATTTCATATATATATATGAGATAAAAGTTGACTAGAAAATGTGTTTAAAAAATATAAAAATTTTCTGTGAAAAAATCACGATCCAAACAAGGCGTAATTTTGTTAAATCACTTCTTATGGAAGATTTGATGAGAATAACTAACTCATTGTAGGACACTAATAATGTAATGGACCCTTTTTTTGTTTTTGTTTTTTTTTTTTTTTTGTAATGTCAATGCATATCCTCCTATACTATTTCTTTAATTTTTTTTTTTCGCTATAAAACGAAACAATTATTTGATGTGCCACTTTTGGCTTTGTGAGTTATTGGGAGGTTGAAGCCTCAAATAATTTAAGAATTGCCACTTGGGCTTCTGCAAAATTTCTACTACATCCTTTGTGGTGACTGATTATCCTTAAAGCATCTGATCCTTCCAAGAGCAGCCACAATTGCTTCACTCATTCCTCAGGAAATATGGGATGCTTTAATTTACAGTATAAAAATCCAAACAAAGAGGAGAAAAAAAAAAAAAAAAAGATTGCTGTAATCAACATCTATGTTGCAAATTTTCTTGGTAGGTTTCCAACTTTCACTTGCCCCCCTCCCTCTAAATTCTTTAATATATTGGGTTTCCATTAATTCTTGATTTTTGGCGTGTACCTGAAAATACGCCAAGAAACTTTACTTTAGGCAGGTACAACCATAATGACCCCTAATTAGTCACTAGTAAAGAATGCTTTAGGAAACCTGGTAATAAAATATGTCTGGCCTGGCGACACCCGTGGGCCTTGTCAAATAGAAAATTATGGAGTTGTTAGTTCGTGGAATAAATAAGGATCCTATGGAGTTCCAACAACTTGGCGACAAAGCAATGCAAGAAAATGCATTGACCATGAGAAGAAATCCGCTCTCAGTTTTCCTAAACCAATCCAAACTGCCGGTAAGATACTACACTACAGTACGTGGATAATCTAGCTGGCTTCGGATTTGCTTAGCTTTCAATCAAATTTTCGAGTAAAAAATATTTTGATCCGTCCTAAGCTACCCCCCAAAGACTTTATGATTTGCATTCCACAAGAGTATAAGCAACATGATATGAAATCATTCGTCAAGCAATGGAGACAACCCTTTATTACTCGAAGACCAACTTGAGACCATATCCGGGAGGACCACTACAATAGCTGCAGCAGTCAGACACCCGAGATAGTAGCATTGACAGTCTCAGCACCGAGGCAGCTACAGAAAAAATGAAAGAAACCAGAAAGCAATTTATTGCTGCCAGTAGCTTGGGGATGAAATTCAATTTTCTTCACTTGCAGATTGCTTTTGTAGTCGCCATGTTCTTTCTACTCATGGCTGCGTACGTTTCCAGGGAAATCAGCAGGACTAGTAGTAGTAGTAGTCGTAGTAGTAGTAGTACTGAAGTATATGATCAGAAGAAGGATATGATAAATGAGATTACTAGTGATACAACTGGTCAAACCGCATTCTCAAGCTGTGATTTGTTTTCAGGTAGATGGGTTTTTGATAACAAATCTTACCCTCTGTACAAAGGCCGACAATGTTCTTTGATGAATGAAGAATTGGCTTGTGAAATGTACGGGAGAAAGAACCTCAACTATCAGTATTGGAGATGGCAACCACATCATTGTGATCTCCCCAGGTACTGTGCTCTCCTGTTCCCTTTCAAATTTTCACGCAAACACGCGTTCTTGACTGTCCTGAAGATCTGGACAAAAATGATGGTGTTTCTTTGTTTTGAATTAATTAAGGTTTGACGCCATTGATTTGTTGGAGAAGCTAAGGAATAAGAGGGTTGTGTATGTCGGAGATTCACTAAATAGGAATCAATGGATGTCAATGGTCTGTTTAATTGAGTCTTCCATCCCTGACAGACCGAAAACACTTCACTACAATGGCTCCCTAATTGCTTTCAAAGCCTTGGTAAGTCACGTTCTGAGTCCAGCATTCGTTTGGATTCAAACATGATTTTATTTGGCATGAAGAAATGAAAGGAAAAAAAAAAAAAGAAAACTATTGAATGTTGAACCACAATGTAATATTGTGCATTAATCCTATTAACCAAAACACAAATCACTATTAACTTTCTTTAAGTATTTATGACGGTTACTACTTATAAGAATTTTGTCTCCAAACACGATAATAAGATCACGTCATTTATAGCATATCCCATCTTTTTCAGACAGTTTGTGTTGACGTCTGTTATTTGTTCATGTATATGTTAAAGGAGTACAATGTTTCAATTGACTTCTATTGGGAGCCAATGTTGTTGGAATCAAATTGTGATGATCCAACAAACCATCGTGTGTCTGAGAGGATTATAAGAGGGCAGTCAATTGAAAAGCATGCCAGAAACTGGAATGACGCAGATGTTCTTGTATTTAACTCCTATATTTGGTGGAGACAGCTCAAACTAAAAATCTTGTGAGTACATACATCTCCAGCTCTGAATCAAACTCATTGATTGGAGACCAATTTTTAATCATCATAGATAAAAAGTCCATTGCTTCTGACTTTATCAGGTGGGGATCATTCGAAAATGTTGATGCTGATCGAATTTACGAGGATGTAGAGATGCTAAAGGCGTATGAAATGGCTCTTACAACATGGTTTGAGTGGCTAGATAGTCACGTCAATCGTTCTAAGACCAGAGTCTTCTTTGTTAGCTCATCCCCCACTCATAACAGGCATGCTAAATTGCTAATACGTACAATTAGTCCTAATTTTGAAGTTAATTTATCCAACTCTGCTCTTCTTCTTCGCCGCTTTCTTTTTCTGTTCTTTTTGAGCTTTTTTGTTTTTTATCTGGGGTAGGATCTCTTTTTGATTTGTTATGATTACAAGGAAAAAGACATCCTTGCTTAACTTGAAAGGGAATTTTCTTAAAGAGGCATTATGCATGACAGGGCTGAAGAATGGGGAAAACCTAAGAAGCACAAATGCTTTTACGAGACAGAGCCTATATATGAAGAAGGGTACTGGAGCATGGATTCTGATCCAAACATGATGCGGTTAGTGGAAAAATACATCAACAAGTTGAGCAGCCAAGGTTTCAATGCACAGATGCTGAACATCACACAACTTTCTGAATATAGAAAAGATGCACATCCATCAATGCATAGAAAATTCTGGGATCAACTAACTCACGAGCAATTAACAACACCTAATTACCATACAGATTGTACGCATTGGTGCCTTCCTGGAGTCCCTGATGTCTGGAATGAGTTCTTATATGCATATTTGTTGTATCCACCAAGTTGAAGCAGAAAATTACACAAGTAACAATAATCAACAAATTAATGATTCTTTTTGGTCAATTTCTATACATGGATCCTTAAAATCTTGGTCCAACATTTTCATTTTTGTTTTGTGTGTGTTTCTCTGTTGATTTCAATTGTTCTGGCTTCCATCCCAGTGAATTATTTCAATGCAAATAGGCTTAAAAATCAGAAATACAAAATGAAAAAAGCTTCAGGTGATTGCAACAGCATGATAAATTCTTGTGGTCTTCAAGCCGTAGAAATAGGCCATCCCCCATGGGCCAGACTGCCTCAACTAATGACCTGCTTGCAGTCAGTCCTCTTTTGTAACACAAAACCCAAGCCCACTACTAAATAGGATCTGCTCCGACTCCACAAGGCTACAATTATTTAAACTCATGGGCCTGTTAAAATCAGCAACAATTTAAAGTGTGAGTGGCCGAATTCGATTTCAGAACCTCTTATTTACCTTCCCTTCCCTTCCACGAGTCACTTAATCCATCGTACTCGTGACAAATCTCACTTGTTGAGATCTTCTAGTGTCATTTGTTGAAAAAAAAAAAAAATCTTCTAGTGAAAAGAATTCCACCACTAATGACCAAGTAAACTAGCACTAAGCCAACATCAAAGTGTAGCACTAAAACCCTTGGTCCAATTGACCAATTCAAATGCTGAGAGTGTCATCTTTTTCGAATAAAAAATGTACAATAACCTACAGTATGTTGGACATAGTCAAGGTAAATTAAATAGTATTTCTATGCATTTAGTTACTAAATACGAGTTCGGTAAACTTATGTGTATGTATACTTGTATGTAAATAGTACGAATATATTTGAAGGTGTGAAACAAAAAATATGAATTAATTTTCTACAACTTTGTCCATTAATACTAATTTCTTACTCTTATTAGTTTTTTTTTATACTAGACATTAGATTGTTTAAAATTTTATCATATTATTAGTTTTATATGTGCAACTTAATGGAAAGCTATGATATGCACCATTACTATTAAAATATAACTTGGAAGATTTAATATTATTCTTACTCAAGCTTTAAAATTCTGCAATAATTAAAGTACCATACACGAAGTATAAAACCTCAAAAGTTTATGACTTGTTTTATACGATTTTTCAAAGCTACGAACATTTGTTCAGAATATTTATGAAACGTACGAAATACCAACAAAAATTTTTAATTATACATGCTTACTTGTAATATGCGGACAGAATTCAAGTTTTTACCATGATGATGAGGCTAATTAACCTATTATCTTCTTCTTTTTTTTTTTTTTTAATTGTCTTTCAATCGTATGCATTTGAATAAATGGCAGATATATATTCAAACCTATGTGCCTATGGGAGCAGAATAGCTGTATCATTGCTTTAAATATTTTTTTCAATAACCCACTGTACATATTTTTCAATAGTTGCCTACCCCGTAAATCCTGCTGCCCTCTTCACCAAGCAAGAATCGAGTAAATGAACGTCCTGCTTAGCACAACCTCCTGCTTTCAAGCTTGTTATAGTCGTAGTATTTGGACCAAGCTACAATTTAACCCGGTATAAACCAACATCTTTTGTGTCCTTCTTACAGGCTGGATGGGATTTTGGTTGAAAGCAGGTTGGAATTCATCTCGGCATTCGTCTAATTCATCATGGCGGAGCTGATCAACTTCACTTTAATAATTTGTGGAAGATTCACTTTAATATGTTGTGATTAGGAGTGCAGGTTAAGTCATTTCGTACCCTTTTTTGGGTTTGCTATTGGTAATAATAAAATTCTATAATTGACATCTCCGCCCGTATAAGGGGTTTTGCCCCAAAAAAAATAAAAAACCGGTTCCTATAATAGAATAACGGTTCCTATCAACTCATTTTATAATTTCGAAGCTGAGTTGTATGGATAGCAGCTACAAATAAGAGATGAATTATCCATGTCATCTATGTAGTTGCGCTATCTGTTGTTGAGTAATTAGATTTCACAAATATTGAAACCTTTTTTTTTTTTTTTTGCAAGTTTTTACATCAAGTGAGTGAGTCCATCAACTTGTCGGAATCAGCCGTTTGAATTGGTCCAAATACAAAATTCCATTGCCAGTCCGGCACTAGCTAGCGCACCGTATTCCTTGATGGTCCATTAACAGCGTATTTAGGGAGTCGAAGGACTTGGAAGCCGCCCCGGGAAAGAGTTTGCAGGTTCATCTCACTTTCCACGCTAAATACACTCTCTGATGAATGAAAAGTTGAAAGCTCTAGCAACTAAAGATCAGTTTGAACCTGCCGTATAATATAAGTAGCTTTTGTATGTATCTAAGCCCTTTATGGCTTATTGCAACTGCAACTCGATGCAGAAGAGTTCTACCACAATGTCTAGTCTAGGTTCAGGCCTCCATACTTCTTTTAACCAAAACCAACACATCAACACAAAGTAATTTAGACGTACGTTTCTTACTTAACCCATCAGATGACACTAATATGTGATGATGATGGCGATCTTTCTGCTGCTCTGATTATACAGTTGCCGAACCCATCAGATGACCGTCAACAAACAACCCATGATGATCTTTACCAGTCTAAACTTCCAAGTATCCTATCAAATCTTAATCAGCAAATTAATGACAGTTTGATGGCAGATAAGATAACTAGGCACATGCGTTGCAAAATGGAGAAAATGACTCCTTCTAAAGGTACTGACCACCACATTAATTATGAGATAAAAGGTCAATGGTTCAAACCTTACTTTTCATCAACATGTCTCTATATAAAATTTATTCTAAATTCATTTCGATACGTGGTGCATCCGTCTGATCTGATGATAATTAATCTCTGTCAGCTTCCTCCGACTCAGTTGAGCCACTCCCTTGTGGCGGCTTGCTTCTCTACATTCCAGTATTTCACGCCCCGCCCACCCCCCCCCCCCCCTTCCACCCATTCAAATGGTAAGACATTTTTTCCAATTTGATGCGTGGCTAACAGCAGCCTCGCGAAGCTTTGAAATCAGATATGATGATTTGATTTGACAATTGGGATGCCGCATCTAGACGTCGGTTTACTTGACAAACTACTATATATTATACGTGTAACTTGCAAAACAAATTCAGCGCTCAATAGTCAAAAGTGATGAAGATAAAGTGCTGCTCATACCGTTATGTTCCTTCTATATTTAGCAGCCCAATGATCTAATCTCCTCCCGCAATCATCTCCCAGTGGCTCGGTCTTGCCCAACCATGGATACGACCTCCTGCACTCAACCTCATTCCATATAGTCAAAATATTAGGCAAGTCTCCATTTTTACTTGAATACAAAACTGGTACTTCAGTTCAGTCCCCAGCAGTTAATTGGAATGGTAAATGTTGAAAAAATAATGATAAGTATCCAATGCATGATGATGTCAGACGTTCAATTTTTTCCTTCCTGTAAAACTCATGTTTGTTTAGATCAATCGATCGTATGTGTCTTGTTCAAGGTGACGATGGTTACTCACAAGTCATATATGTCAAGGGAAAATAGAAATGTTGCGGGAAGCTGTGATTTTTGAAGGTTATAAACTATACTTTTAACCACTAAAATTTTCAAATTCATTGTTATCTTATTTCTTTATCCCTATATTTTAGGTACTTTCACCTTTGAATTTTTTGACACTTCCGTACGTGAGTATTTAACATCCCAACGATATAAATGATAAAAAATGGTACAAGTGCTTTTAACTCTATTTGTCCTTTCGGATGGTGGCGGATGCAAGGGGGGAGAGGGCACTGGGAGCACAAGCCTCCATCAATATTTTTCCAATTAGTAATGCCAAATTTCCCCTATATATTACCCATGTAATTTGAAAAAATTTCATGCCCCCACTAAAATATTAAGAAGTAAAATATACATAACACTACCAGTTTTGTAATTTAATGAAAATGGGCAATAAATAACCTAAAACTTTCTAACACTAAGAGTCTAGCCATTTAGTTCCCTTGGAAGTTGGTAGTATAATTTATGACTCGTTTGTTATATTTATTAGTCATTTAATTCCCTAGGAATTTGGTGGCATAATCTATCACTCATTCATTTTAGAATCTTGGAAAATGAAAGATTATAAATGGTTATCAGAACATGAAAATCCGTTGTGAATAATTTTAAATGACTTTTTATTCTTTTTCAAGCAAAATGGTAATTACGTGAGTAAATTCAGCTGAGTGTTTTTTTACGTTGTTCACAAAATAAATGCATTAATGTTACTATTTATTAATGTTACTAATTGCATGAATATTGGCATTTCCCTTTTTTTTTTTAAATAAACAAAATAACTCGTAAGAAATACTAGTGTTATTTTTGGCCCCATTGAAAATTTTTTCTACCTCCTCCGCTGCTTTAAGATTTAGCTATATATATATATATATATATATTAAGGTACGTTTTACCATGAAAATGAAGTATGACTCCTTAAGCGGTCACTGTTTGAATATTTAGGAGTGCCTAGCAGTAGTCAAACGTTGATTTTCTTGTTTCGCCGCTTTATCCCAAAAAAAAAAAACGTTGATTTTCCTCAAAAGAAACGAGTGGAAAAGTCTCCAACCTTATCACTCTACACACTATATATAGCCTGCACTCTTCCTTCGACAATGCACAGAAACTTGATCAGTGTTTGAAAGAGAGGGGAAAAAAAAAATGAGGTTCTGGGTAGTGGTTTTGTGCTCTTTTCTGTCCCTCGTAGGGGTCTTTGCACAAGATGTCGGTTCTATCATAACAAAACCCCTTTTCGAGCAAATGCTGAAGCATCGAAATGATGCAAACTGTCCTGCTCGCGGTTTCTACACCTACGAAGCTTTCATAGCTGCTGCCAGGTCCAATGGGGCTTTTGGAACAACTGGTGATATCACTGCTCGTAAAAGAGAAATAGCGGCCTTCTTGGCTCAAACTTCTCATGAAACAACAGGTACAAAATCATAACTAGCTACCTTGTCTTAATCCCATAACGATCGATAATCCCATTATTGTTTTTTTAATTTACGTACCTACTGAAATGGTCAAGACTCTTAAGGACGAAGTCAAGTTGTCAAACAACTATGAGTTTGGAGGGAAAAATGATGATAGGAGTAATTGAAAAAAAGGAAAGAAAGAAAATGGGAATAAGGAGAAAGATAGTGTGATTGATACTAACGGGCATCATCATCATTTTGTTGATTTGACATAGGCGGATGGGCAACTGCCCCAGATGGTCCTTATGCATGGGGATATTGCTTCAAGCAAGAAAAAGGTAATCCTCCAGCTTATTGCGTCGCCAACCAACAGTGGCCCTGTGCTCCTGGGAAAAAATACTACGGCAGAGGACCAATTCAAATCTCCTAGTAAGCAAACAAAATCCCAGTCTATATATCCAAGATTCTTGAGAAGAAACGTTAAATTAGCTTCTTCTTAAATGAATTTCTTTTACTGATCGATACTTGATCCAACATTGTAGCAACTACAACTATGGTCCAGCAGGGAAAGCCATAGGATCCGATCTCCTACGCAACCCAGATTTAGTCGCAACTGACCCAACCGTTTCTTTCAAGACTGCATTTTGGTTTTGGATGACGCCCCAGTCCCCAAAGCCTTCTTGCCACGACGTGATGACCGGCAGATGGAGACCGTCCCAAGCTGATAATGCGGCTGGTCGCCGCCCAGGATACGGTGTCGTTACCAACATCATCAATGGTGGAATTGAATGCGGAAAAGGCTCCAACCCACAGATGAACGACAGAATTGGTTTCTATAAGAGATACTGCGACATACTGGGAGTGAGCTATGGCGACAATTTGGACTGCGCCAGCCAAAGACCTTTCGGCTCCTAATTAGGCCTATGTTGGTCTTTTATATTTAAATAAATTGGCATCATAAAAATTTGGTTCACCCCTTTGAGGTGACCCTTCTCATGGCTTCCATGTCTAATTCTCCAGAATCAGTATATTAATAATAAAACCCTAATAAACTTTTGTTTATTGAATTTCTTGCTTCGTATTCTCTCTTCTCTTTTTTTTTTTTTTCCTTACCGATCGATGCTTTTAAACTTTTTGCCCACTTGAAAAAAATATGACAAGGCAAAAGGCTTGACTTGCGTCAGAGGTTTGCAAGTGACAAGTTATAAAATTACAACGTAACGCCATATATAATGGGGATAAATTTTACTAAAGATAACAAGAAATCACGAACAAACAGGGAAGAAGAAATCCAGTTTTCGCCCTGCATTGTAAATTAAATTTTCGAGTTCAACCCTTTCGGCGCCCAACCTATTTCTCTACACTCAGGCCCTAATAAATTAGTTCCTACGTCTTAAGCAAAAGAAAATCAGAGACCTTTAGTATTGGTCCTAAGTGTCATGACAACATAGCTCTTTCGTTGTTGAAATTATTTATAATTTACTATTATTGCCTTTTCTGTCCAAAAAGAATTGAAGTTTTATTTAATTTCTATTTTTCTCCTCTAAATTTAAAAAATAAGGCATACCAGTGCTTCTCAACAATTTTGGTTGTTAAGTCTTTGACATTTGACTAATTTGACAAAAAAAATGACAATAATATCATTCTAAAAGTCTATGTAAACTACAATAATAAAAAATAACAAGTTTAATATTACCATTTTTCAAAAAATTGCTAATTATATTTACTGTTAGTTATTGTGTTATTTATAAATTGAACCGAACATATGTGAAAGTAAATATTAATCCCATAGAAAAAATTTTAAGGATAATAAACTGAATATAACTCTTTCATTTTCTAGCAATAAAAGAAAATAATAATAAGTTACAGATAACGTTATAAATAAAAGGATAATAATGTTATTGTACTTTTTTTTTGGCATTTCTAGCTTTGACTAGTCTTTACGGGGGTAAACTGTATATTTTTAAAGTTGAGAAGGATAAAGTGTAATGACTACCAAAGTTTAGGAGGGCAAAGTGTAATTAACCCCTTTTTTGCTTCTATAGAAAAAAGTGAAAAAAAAAAAAAGAAAAGAACCCAAGTTACATTACCTCTTGAAAATGTATACATGTTCCTTAACGTCTCTTTTTTAAGATAAGGAAAATAAGTTGATCTGCCACTCATATTAGATTACAAGGAATCGAGGACCATCATTTTTCTAGGGTGAATTCTTACATTGTGATAGAAAAAAAAATGATTCTACAACGAGGGCGTATTGTGAATGATTTTCTGGAATTGGGGTTTTCGCATTCTGAGAATGCGAGCTCAGTGCGAGCTCACTGAGCTCGCATTCTGAGGATGCGAGCTCGTACTAAGCTCCACCGCCAACACTCCATTTCGAAAAAAAAAGACAAAAGCAAACAGACGAAGCGCAGAAGTGCCTTTTATAGCTGTCGAACAGAAAAACACAGAATTCGGAATTGTACGTAAAAGCACAACAAAGAAAACAGAGGTGGTTTCTGCACATCGAAGCATCCAAAGACCGGAGCTGAGCGGAGCTTCCAAAGACTGGTTCCGCGCGTGCCGCTTGCCAAAAATTGTCCACAATTTGAGTCCCAACTCTCCAACAGCATAAAGGTTAGGCTTTTTCACTTGCAATGCCTCAGTAATAGCATTTTAAGTTTAATTAATACTTGAATACCTGAATCCAAGACAAGTTCAGATTTGTGGTGAAATTTGGGTTTAAATTTGACGTGGGTTGTGCTTATTTTTGCATTTTTTGTGGTGGATTTGAGGATAAACGTTAGATGTTTTTCGAATTCGTACAATGTTTGGACTGTCCAATGTAGGAGTAGTTTATTTGCCGTTTCTGCAATTAGTGCAGGAAAAGCATGATCCGAGGTCGGATAAGACTCAACCCAGACGGATCCGAGCTCGGATCTGTTGGATCCGAGCTCGGATCCAAAGTTGTTCAGCCGGATCGGAGGGCTCGTCTGATCATCCGTTGAGCCGGATCCGAACCCTGTTGGATCCGAAGGATGCCATAAATTATCCGAGCTCGGATCTTGGCATTTCATAATACAATGCGAGGTGTGCTATTTTTTTTTTTTTTTGGGATGCCGTAGTTCGAAAATTCGAGCTCCGTGAGTTAAGTTTTGGTGAATGCGAAGACCCTTTGTACGTAGTCCCATTTGTACGTAGTCCCATGCTAAAAATGCCCCATTTGTAGAATTCTTTTAAAATTCATCATAATTTTTTTTTAAAATCTATTGCGCAGCTATTAGTTTTGGTCGAAACACTATCTACATTGGACAGTGTATGTTTTGCAATTGGAGCTTAGAAATTTGGGGTGTAGTTTATAGATTGGAGCATTTGCATTTCATGGATATTTGGATTGTGAGCCCCTTTATTGGGGAGACTATGTCGATATTTTTGTAGATATTTCTTTGTGAGGGCAACTGACTATTAGGTAATTTATTTTATATTACAACTACCATTCCTTATGCATAAGGCTTAATTCGGATTTGATACAAGCCATTAGCTAATTTATGTTATATTACAACTATGGATATTTTCGGTCACTTCGTTGAGACGATGGTTTGTTTAATTTTGTTTAAGTAGAAAAGGGCGGTAGAACATGAAATACCAATTTATTTTAAGGCGAATTGATGGATTGAAATTCACTGACCAACCTTGTAATGTTTTTTGGTATTGGCAAAATCTATAATGCTAAAAAAGTGGCAAAATAAGTTACAGGGAAAAACATTAATTTTGTAAGATTCATTGGTATAATATCACATCATTGTCAATGTGGATCTTGTTATGCGGTGTGAATGTGGAGCCCAAATATATATAACTTCCGGTACAATTCTTACGCTTGTACATTTCTTACCCTGTTTGGATTTGCAGATAGAGAGTTTTAGTCTATTTTTAAGGGAGGCTCTGTCCAATTTTTCCAAAAACTTCGTTCGGAGTTTTAGACTATTCGTATCGTCATTTATAGTATATTTCATACATGTTTTCAATTTTTTCATAAACATCTGGATCGAAATTAGTCTATTTAATAGTTCCAATTTCGACCTAAAGTCTACCCTCTTTCATTTGTTTGGACCCTTGGACTACTAATTTTTATTTATTGTCCAAAAAATAGGTATACATTTCACAGACAAGTCTGTAGAAAGACCTCTGCGGGTAAACCTATACTGGGGAGGACAAATACATTACGAGGGTGACTTCGTTTGTTATTTGCCTCGTACTTCCAACCGGACATTCACTTTGAGGCATAGAATTGGATACGGGGAGTTGGTTGACAAGATTTACCACTATATTGGGGTCGATAAAGGGGTGTTCAAGCTGAAATTGTTTCTTCGTCAACCGTTGGAGAGTTCCAAATATACTGTTTTCGCAGTGGTGGATGATGAAACTCTTGATGTAATGTACGATCTTTGGATCGAAAGAGTTTCATACATGGCGGAGATTTATATCGAGAAGGAAGAAATCGTCCAAATGCCTGTAGTTAATAGCGTATTCATTGGACCAATAGGTAATGTTGGTCCAATGATGTCGCTTGTACATGCATTCATGGATCCAACAAAGTTTAACTTTGGTTCTAGTTCAGTCGTTCCAGTGACTTCATCGGCATGTCACTATATGCATGATGATCGATCTATGTATTCATTAGAACCAAGACTCACATCAGGGTCCATGGATGCCCAGCAATATTTTCATGGCCTGGATTCGATTCCAAGTTTTGAAGATCCAGGGCCATCAAGCCATATTTCTCCACATGGGATCGATTATAACCCTGGTCAAGGTTGTCGTAGTTCGGCAACCGTTGATCTATATGCTAGTATACATGATAGACTCCGTGCCTCTAAAGAAGATGATCCGAAAGACGATGACCGGGAAGTTGATGCGGAAGAGGTTGAAGAGTCGGAGTTCGCAAGATGTGTCTGGTAGTGATTCGGATGAAGAGCATGAAGGTGGGGGTTTAAGAGTAAATCTCGATATGTTCCAAGAGGACAGACGCAATAGCCCAGCTGGCAGCTCTGCATATGTGCCAAGGGGAATGGCCTTTTTCTCCGATCTTGGTAGTATAGATGATGATGATATAGAAGGGGAGGATGGATTGGAGCGTATTGTAACATTCAGTGAGGAGAATAATAATATACGTCTCCATATGAGATTTGAGAGTAAGCAGCAGCTCAGCCGAGCAGTTAGACTGTGGTCCATCAATCAGAATAGGGAGTTCAGAGTTATTGAGAGTAAGAGTAACACGTGATTTGCTAAATGCAAATCATCAATTGAAAGAATTCCTTCCACTTCAACCGCGCCATCGTATCCACCATGTGACTGGTGTGTTAGAGTCGTAAAGAAAAAGACCCATGGAATGTGGCAAATTACAAAATGGGTCAATGACCATAACTGCTTGGGCGACATGATTAGAAATAACAATACAAGCCTCACAGCTTCCGTTATTTCAAGGCACATCCTCCGTCGGGTTGAAGATGACCCTGAATTAAAGGTCAAGAACATACTAAGTGACGTTAAAGAAAACTTGAAGGTTGATGTGTCTTACAAAAAAGTCTGGTATGCCAGACGTAAAGCAATTGAGCTTGTGTTTGGATCTTGGGAGGCGAATTTTTCCGAACTACCGCAGTATCTTGATGCCCTGATTTCATCCAATCCAGGCACCGTGGTAGAGTGGTTACATCATTCGGATAGTTCGGATCGAGTTAAGACCTTTAAATATGTATTCTGGGCGTTTGGGCCGACTATTCAAGCATTCCACATGTGCAGGCCGGTTATATGCGTTGATGGCACTCATTTGCGTGGCGAATACAAGGGCAAACTCCTTGTTGCAGTCACTCAAGATGCGAACAACCACGTTCTACCAATTGCTTATGCCATAGTGGATGAGGAGACGATTTCCAGTTGGTCGTGGTTCATGGAACAATTGAGATATAATGTGGCGCTTGATCGACATCCTATCTGTGTCATTTTTGATCGCCACAATGGTATCATCTATACCATGACACACTTTGACAATTGGGAGGAACCTTTAGCGTACCATAGATTTTGCCTGCGACATGTTAGGAACAATTTGATGACACACTTCAAAGGTTTACACCTTCGCAAGTTGTGTTGGGCAATGGGAAGGGCAAGACAATTACGCAAGTGGCGAATGTTCAGGAGAGAACTGCGAAGCATGTTTTCAGACCAAGAAGATGTCGAAATTGTCATCAGACGAACCAAGAAGATGTCGAAATTGTCATCAGACGGGTCACAATAGTCGAAATTGTCCGAATTATAGGTCTTGATTTGATCGACTCCCTAGAGATTGTGGACTAATGTTAGTGCATTTCTTTTTGCGGGTGGGGTTCGAGTTACTTCATTTGTGTAATTTTCTGGATTTATTTTAAATAATTACATTAGTGACTTTCATTGTTCATTAGTTAGAATTGTTGCTTCGTTTTGTACTTTGATATGTATTGAAATAACTAGTTTACACGTGCAGCCCAACAGTTTTATTCATTGCTCGCTAAATCCCCTATCCATTGATTTGTAACTTATCTGTTAAAGGAATGCTTGGAAGGTGTGTTATATATGTAAGCACTCTTGCATGTACAGGATATGAAATTTTTGTATATATTTTGGCAGGGAGTTATGGCCGCTTTATAGGGGAGATTCTGTCAAATTTTTATATTAATTGGTAAAATATAAATACAAATACATTGCTGCACGCTATGAATACATAGAGGGATAACAAATGTTATTAAAAAAAATATAAATACAAGGTAAGGAGTTTTAGGCGATGTATAACGGATATATGGTCAAAACTTGCTAAAATTTGACATCCCAACCTTTTTTGATTTGTCCAAAAGTGGATACAGGATACTTTTTGGATATTACTTATTCATTGTTCTTACAATTTAATCGTTGCAGATATTTGTCTGGAATTATGGCCGACACCCCTATCCCTGCAGGCCTACATCCAGGCCCATACGTGCACGACATTATATCGGCGGGAACTGCACACCGGACACATTCCATTTTTCACGGACATATTCAGGACAATCAGTTAGATGTCAGACGGTGTGACAGAGGATTTTGGGAGCATACGCCTATTCCTGATCCGGTTTGTCGTTATATTGCCTTGGCTGGATTTGAGGGGGTGCTAGAGAGTGGATATCAGATAGTTGATCATTCTTTGATCACAAGTTTAGTGGAGAGATGGCGGCCCGAGACGCATACATTCCATTTACCGGTGGGAGAAGCTACCGTGACATTACAGGATGTAGAGGTGTTGTGGGGTTTGCACATCGATGGTCCACCGGTTATAGGGGTAGACACATACCGCAGCATTCAGGAGTGGGGAGCCATCTGTGAGGAGCTCCTTGGATTTTCTCCTGCAGTTGGATACTTTGATGGACAGAGGCTAAAATTGGGATGTTTAGCAAGAGTCTTGGATACAGAGTTGCCCGCCGATGCTTCAGATGCCGAATGTAGGCAGTGTGCGCGCATCTACATCCTACTGATATTAGGTGGACATTTATTGTCGGATAAGTCCGGAAACAAAGTCCCTTTGTTGTATCTTCCATTACTGCGGGACTTGGAAACTGTTGGGCAATATAGTTGGGGTAGTGCGTGTTTGGCGACTCTCTATCGGTCACTTTGTGATGCCACGCATCCTGCCAAATCGGCTATTGCCGGTCCATTAGTTTTGCTACAGGTACATTAGAATCAATCTCCAATCTTTTGCATTTTATCATTTTGCAATTCTAACATTGCTTATAATTTTCTAACAGCTCTGGATTTGGGAACATATACCAACCATGCGTCCGAACCGAATCGCGCCGTTGGAGCATTACCCTGGTCCATATGCAGCTAGGTGCGCGTTTCGCACCCATTTAGGTTTTTTTAATGGCTTTTGATAATCCAAACGACTTCAATTTGCCTAAGCTTGGTTTCCTACTTTATTAAATATAGGTGGAATAATGACTTGGACGTACATAGAGTTGTTAGGCATGTTGTGCCCGCATTCCGAGATCAGCTGACAGGATTGCGTCCTGAAGAGGTATTGTACATATGTCCGGACAATAGGCCATTGCCAAAATCGTGTAAAAAAGGGAAAAACGTGTTTGGAACCTCACCCTTCGAAATCATTCTTTCATTTTCATATTTTTTTCAGTTCATATGGCAGCCATATTCGGAAGACGTTTTCGCTTCTCTTCCTGCGTATTGTACTGCAGGTCGGGACATTTGGAGGTCCGTAACGTATCTTATCTGCTGGGATGTAGTTGAGCCGCACCTCCCGCATCGGGTTATGCGGCAGTTTGGATTATATCAGTCCCTGCCTGATATGAGGTTAACGGATAATCAAGCAGCTCTACATTCTATAGATCGCCGTGGTAGGGCGAATCAAGACTGGAACACCACGCATAGACAATATCTTCATATTTGGACTGATCGACATGTGCATGTACAAGACGGCACTGTAATTGCAGATACTACATATCCATCGGATGAGTATGTTCAGTGGTATCGGGAGGGGACGGTGATTTATATCTCAAATCCGAATCGATTTCCCGCTTTCCCAGAGGGCTTTCAGGGTGACAGCGCTAGGGCACAATATCTTGTACAGTTTGTTTCCAACTCACTTTTAATAATCACTTTGAGCGTATTACAGGATTTTACTAATTTTTACCCGAGTATGTCATTCTGATTCTTATATTTGTTTTTGCAGAGCGATGCCATGTCTCGAATGTATTTCATGGCACAGGACTCTCTTGTAGTTAGTGATGAACAACACAGCGGATACTTTCAAGAGTTGAGCGACTTTGCATCCACGTCTTTGCATCATGTAGGAGAGTCACGCCGACTTGCATTCCGCCCTCCACACGTACCACATGAGATTCCACTCTACCCTGATACATGTCGTGTCCAGCGAGCTTCTAGAAATACCCAGGGAAGTCAGCATGGCGGTGGGCGCCGTCGTAGACTCCGATCACCAGAACCAACCATACAGACTAGCTTCCATAGAGGTTCGATGGCTACGGAAGACCAAGCTGGCGCATCTACTTTTGTCACACCTCAGACCGAAGGCATGCATGGCAGAGGTGTATCGATTGGCCAATCTCACAGGTCCCCTGTGATGTACACAGAGTTTACAACCGATACGGACTCACATCGCCATGTTTCTGAGCAATGTGAAGGAGGTGAAGGCACAAGCACTGAAAATGAAGATGCTACACTGTTATCGCATATGACTCAGGTCCATACAATAGTGCCAAACCAACCACGTCGAAGCCAAAAAATACCCAAACCAACAACATGTGGTACTCATGGGAAACTTTGGTACCATTGATTGCACGCTACTTGTATTGTTATTGTATGAATAACCTTACTTATGGATAAAATGCCCTTTTGTTTGTGACATTTTTGTATATATTCTAAATTTTCAGGAATATGAGTGTTCCAACGCGAACGAGTTATCTTAGTTCTCACTTTATATGAGTACTCTTTTAAACACTACCAAATAACTGCAGTTATACGAGTATTCTTATGCATTATACAGCCCGACACCTCTATTTCATGCATATGAAATCAGTTAGATGTCGGAACTTCGATCTTGAATGTTCGTTCAAGAACACGTGTCAAAAGGCAGTTTTTGTTACCAAATTGGGTTTGAAGTGCTCCTACAAATTCCATTGCATATACATGCACTGTGCATTTCAAGTCAATTTTGGTGATATCATGGTTATAAAAGCATGTGGACACATTTGATATGTATTTAATGCCCAAAAATGCCCTTTTAGTGTAATAATGCAAAAATCACCAAAGTTCCTCACCCCTCGATTTCCAATGTAAATGTGTTTGTTGTGTTTTGAGAGGTTGGAGCATGTGTTTATGGTATATTACACGTGCGTTAGTCTTTAGAATTGATCCATGTTTATCCAATTTCCGAATTCGAAGTGGCCGGAAAAAGGGAAAAAAAGTTGAAAAAATTTGCAGTTTCTGCAATTATTGCAGAGAATCACGGATCCGAGCTCGGATCACAAGGTGCCCAGAAACATCCGACCACGGATGAAAGATCCGAGCTCGGATCCAATTCAACCCACATAGATCCGAGGGCTCGTCTGTCTTTCTGTTGAAACTGATCCGAGCCCTCTCGGATCCGAGAACTTAGCGAACCGATCCGAGCTCGGATCGGTTCGCGGATATAGTAGGATCCGAGCTCGGATCCTTGAGACCTAAGACAGATCCGATCCCTCGTCTGTACTTCTGTAGGAGTGTATCCGAGGTCAGAAGATCCGCCCTCGGATCCATCATGCGAAGCCCTCGGATCCTACTATCCGAGGTCGGATCCTAACTATACTAGTTCGGATACTAACTATCCGAGGTCGGATCCTAACGATCCGTCCTCGGATTTATATTCAAGCTTCCCATCCAAGGATCGGATCAGTGGTCTCTCTACAGCAAGTGTCACGCCCGTCTTCCTTAACCTTTCTTTGTTTTCATTTTTTTCCTTTTCCTTTCCAACTAACAAACAAATAACATGCACTTCATAAATATAACTTATATAATTTTTGAATAACTTATATAATTTTGTTTAAATAAGATTGCGTTATGCAATTTCTAAAATTACGGTTGAAATTGTAACATATATTAATCACTATTAACTATTACATTCTTATAACTAATATTCATCGGTGTCAACAAATAAATACGATTCATGCATGGCAAAGGAAAATTATAATTTGATCAAAAACATTTATTTGATACAAAAGGAAAAACACTTAATATTTTATTCACAACAAATACTCAACACCTTACATGTTAACAATTTCATTCTATTTTTACATTGCTCTATAAAATAGAAAGAACATTGATCTATGAGATAGAAAGAACAATCATGTGTACTTTTTCCACCACTTAAATGTATTATAATTAAATAACGTATTTTCAACCATACGATTACCAATTTTTTTTATTATAAAAGAATTATGCATGTATAGTAAATTATATTAACAAGATTATTGTTAATCTGATTTTGTTTTAGCTCATATTTGATGACTTTAGCCAGGTGCAAGTTCAAAAATAAATAAAATATTATTCCTCTAAACATTACAGATTTTTAAACAAAATTTTTCTAACCTTTCTCCGAAAAATAAGATTTTCGTACAGATTTTAAAATAACATTTTACTACCGACACCATTTTAGTAAAGGCAATTTCTACAAAACAAACAATATTTACATTTACTTTTAAATTTTTTATGGAGCTCGTAGATATCATTTTAAATTTTTTTCCTAACATTTTTTAAATTAATTTTCTAAAAGTCATACTTATAAATCCGATATCTAACAAAAAAGTTAAATACAATTTTTGCAGGTCAAATTTAAAAATTTAACAAATGCGAGCTATTTGCAAAATTTTAAATATTTGCAACATTTTTTAAAACAAAAATTAGAAGCTTTCTGCAAATAATTCCCTACCTCTCAAAAATTACCAAAATAAAAAAGATAAGAGCTCGCATTTGCCTTCTGGAAATAATTCCCTAGCTCTTAAAAAAGGAAAAAAAAATGAGAAGAGCTCGCATTCGTGGAATGCGAGCTCAATAAGCAGAGCTCGCATTCCACGAATGCGAGCTCAGTGAGCTCGCATTTCACAAATGCGAAGACCCCCCTGACGGAAATTAATTCCAAAATCACCCCTTTTGTAGAATTTTTTTAAAATTCATCACAAAGTTGGAAATTTCTCCATTTTTCTACCGCAAATGAGGCTAAAAATTTCCAATTGATTATTACAGATGCTGTTATTGGCACATGTGATTAAAAATACTCCCAACTATAAGAAAATGTCGGGCTTAATCAGACCTCGAGTCTAATATTTCAATTAATTACCCTTCACTTGTAAATCACAGTCTTCCGCGGACAGTAACTTGGATTTTCAGCACTGGAGTTAGCAGTTAAGGAGGCTGGCAAAAGCATCCGAGCTGCAATTTTCAAGCCACAGACTTCTCATTGGAGTCCAAAACGCATCTGCAGTCTCATCCATGCTAAACTTGGGCAAAATCTAGTGTTTGTAACTCCTTCGAGTCATTACAGTATTTTAGACAACCAAATTTAACAGATGAATAAAGAAGAACAAAGAGGTTGATAGGATGCAAAATTGCTATTTAATTTAGGATTATAGTTTTCTTGATTTTAGCCAAATATTGTTTTAATTGATGGATTCTATTTATATTTAGTTAATGATGCTAATTGTAGGAAAATGAGCAAAACATGATTAAAAGGGGCAATTTTTCAGTTAATTTGATGGTGGCATGTTCGGGTCGGTTTCCAAGCCCAAATCGAACTCAGGACAGCTTTTGAAGGAAAACTTTGAAAACTTTAATTTTCATTATTACTTTTAGTATTAAATGAGAAAACTTGGAATATCATCTTAAGTAGTTTCCTTTTTCTATTTTGGGAAACATGTCTTATTATTAGTAGTTGATGTTAAATAGAAAACAAAGGGAGAAAAAAAGGACGGACTTGCGTGATAAAGAGTTCGGCCAGCAACAATTTCGCAAGGGTGATTCTTTGGAACATAATAGGAGTCTTTCGTTCACTTTTTGGGAGGAAAAACTATACACAATTATTATCAATGGATTCTTGTGGATTTCCTTTGAGGATGCGCCGCTAAATTCGTTTTCTAGCCTGAGGACGGCTTGAAAACTTGAATCTACAAACTGTGAGCTCGCATTAATTACACTATTTCTTTCCTTTATTGGTATTTATTCGTTCTTTGGTTTTAATATTTATAATTATTATGTTATTTGAATATCAAAGGACCCGGTATTTAAATTGATTTGATAGTCGATTGTTAATTGAAGTGATTTAATACATAATTATTAGATTGATTTAATCTCGGTAGCAACTGGCATAATTAGGTTTGTGTTAGTGGAACGAATAATCTAACTTAAAGAGACCCTTGTAACTTGTTGATTGGTTAGAATTAAACTCTTCTAATTCTTCATGCAATTGGGAAATTAAACTTCTATGAGAGGTTTCTAGAGTTGTTTCCTATTTGGAGAAATAGTCAATGGTTGTACCTTGACTATCGATAAAATAAGGAAGAGTTGGCTTTTATGGTAGAATTAATTTATCAATAAATAATTGAATTCATCATTGCATCTATGATCAGTTTATGAACTTAGTCTAACAGTTATTCCGCTGGTTAGAGTTTTGCTATTATCGACTTAATTTTATTTTATTTGTGTTATTTTGATTTTACTAAATTTAGTTGGTTATCTCCAAAATGCCCCCATACTTTGAATCCGAGAAGAAATATATTTCCTCAATATCTGTGGATTCGACCCTACTCACCGCTATATACAAAAATTATATATATTTTCTTTTTCGAATAAGTATTTATTATTGTACAAACTAGATACCTATCAATTTTGTACAAGCACATGTGATTAAAAAAATACTCCCAACTATAAGAAAATGTCGTGCTTAATCAGACCTCGAGTCTAATATTTCAATTAATTGGCTTCAAATCCTCTGTCCCCAAAATAGTCCATGTCCCCTCTGTCCCTTATTTGTATAGCTGCCAAGTGTCTCTAATCTTTTGTTAACCCAAACTCAAATAAAATCGATAATAATCGGTTTACAAGTTTTGTTAACCCAAATTCAAACAAACCGATAATAGTTGATTGACATGTTTACTCAAAATCAATTAAAACAGATAACTCAAAACTATTTTTTATTTTCTTTTTAACAAAAAAAAGTCTTGTTGATCATAAACATAGAAATCAACTAAAACTCTTCTTTATTTTTTACCCCAAATCATCTTTTTCTTAAACCCTAACAAGTATTTTGATTCACTCATTATATCTTTAATCTTGCCGCAAAAACGCTCAAAGGATCAGGTAGCAAGATTCAGTTTCATCTTTATCCAGGTAAAACAAATCAATAGATCATGTATGCCAATTTTACAATATATTTGATTCATGATTTGTCTTGTCATATTTGAAATTACCTGTATTCATTGGAACTTGGATGCGATGGAAACAATATTGTACACTCCCCTCTCAACATCATTGTTCATATAAGTATCTGTATACACTGTGAAGTCAATATAGTTCATAAACTAGTATCTAATTGAAGTAAAGCCTTTGGTAATGCCGTAAAGCCCCTTTCAGGAATAAACTAGTACAATCCCCTTTTAGTAATGACGTAAAGCCTTTAGTAGTCAAAGTGATTGAAGTAAACTTTTTCAGTGATAAACATTATAGTTAAAAGCTTTTATTTTTGACAAATGTCATTCGATATTTAAGCAGGTCTATTTGTATTTAATTACGTCGTAGATATTGAACAATTGTTTACTTTTGTCTTTTTACTATTTTTTTTTTGTGAAAAATTCTTATAATGAGTTAAAAATTAATTTTGCAAAAAAAAAAAACACTGATTCGAAATGGTAAAGTTAACTATTAAAATCTTTTGAAATTGTAGATCATGGAAGGTGATGATTCCCTTGAGAGCAAGTTCCCACCTTGTCATAAATTGGAATTTATAGATAACACTCAACATCATCACAGCTCTCAAACAATCAATGAAGATACAGACATTGAGCTTATTGGTGCATCAAATTCAAACAAAGAGACGGATATCAATTCAATTCATCCCTCTATCCCTAAAGAAGAAATCCCTCAGGTAGGTATGGAATTTGACAATGAAGAGGCAGCCGGTCAATTTTACTTAGCATATGCTAAGAAGGTTGGGTTCGGCACTAGAAAAAGCAAATTGCATAAAGACAAAAATGGTAAAATAATTGATAGGACATTTTGTTGTAGTGCCGAAGGCAAACGAGGGGCAGATAAAAGAGATGTCAATGTAAAAATCCATCGTTCTGAAACAAGATTCGGTTGTTTGGCAAAAATGAAAATTAGTTGCAGCAAAAGTGAAAAATATCGTGTCATTGAGTTTATACCAGAACATAATCATTATCTTTGTAGTCCTCACAAAATGCATTTGTTCATAGCACATAGGAGAATACATGAAACTCATGTAATAGAGATTGATATGGCAAACAGTGTAGGAATTGCACCAAAAGCATCGCATGAATTTGTGGTAAAACAAGCTGATGGACGGGATAATTTGGGCTTTATTCCTGAAGATTATAGGAATTATTTACGTTCAAAGAGGACAAGAGATATGAAAATAGGGGATACTGGAGGAGTGCTTGAATATTTACAGGGAATGCAATTAGAAGATCCAAACTTTTTTTATTCCATTCAAGTTGATAAAGATGATTTGATGACTAATATATTTTGGGCTAATACTAGGATGAAAGTTGACTATGCCGATTTTGGAGATGTGGTTTGTTTTGATACAACTTACAGAAAAAACTGTGAAGGTCGTTCTCTTGCACTCTTTGTTGGTGTGAACCATCACAAGCAAACTATTATTTTTGGTGCTGCACTTTTATATGACGAGATAGCTCCGACTTTTGAAAGGTTATTTGATGTATTTGCTAGCACTATGTCAGGAAAAATGCCAAAAACCATTCTGACAGACCACGATGCAGCAATGGCTAAAGCATTAGCTTCCAGATGGCCAGAGACACAACATAGATTATGTATTTGGCACCTTTACCAAAATGCTGCCATACATCTAAGTGGTGTTTTTGAAAAATTCACAGACTTTGCCGGTGACTTTGGTAAATGCATATACGATTTCGAAGAGGAGGATATTTTTGTGACTGAATGGGATAAAATACTACAGAGGTATAATCTTCAAGATAATGATTGGCTAAAGAGAATGTTCAAATTGAAAGAAAAATGGGCACTAGTCTATGGCCGCCAGTCCTTTTGTGCTGATATTACTACGACACAGAGAAGTGAGAGTATGAACAGTGTCGTAAAAAGGTATGTTAGCTATAAAAATAATTTGCGTCATTTTTTTGATCATTTTCAATATTTGATTGATAGTCGTCGATATGAAGAGTTAAAGGCTGATTTTAGAGCAAGTATAAGTACTCCTGTATTATCTTTTCCAGCTCAAATATTAAAGCATGCAGCAAATATTTATACCCCGGAAGTGTTCAAGTTATTTCAAAATGAATTATGTAAAGCTCATGATAGCAGCTTACTTATTTTTAGCGAGGTCAGAACAATAATCCATTATCATGTCACTTCTTATGAAAAAACAAATCATCATGTTGTTAAATATGACTCTTTGGATGGCACGGTACATTGTAGCTGCAAAAAATATGAGTTTTGTGGGATACTGTGTTCTCATGCTCTGAAAGTTCTTACCACAAGAAATGTTGTCAAAGTTCCACAGCCATACATAATGAAGAGATGGACAAAGAAAGCAAAAGTTGGGGTTATGCAAAGTCCAAGCTTGTCTAAGAGCAATAACACACTGAATCCGAAAGTAATGGTGAATATGAGGTATAGAAACTTGTGCAAGTTTCACAATCAATTGGTTACAAGAGTAGCGGAAACAGAAGAAACATATGAAATGGTTAAAGACGGTCTTGTGAAGCTGTTTGAGAAGGTTAATGACAAGTTACAGAGCAAAAATTTGACATTTGAAGGCTCAAGTGAAATGACGAATTATTTGAAAGAAAAAGATCCTGCTATTCACGAAGAAACTGGCATAAAAATCAAAGGAATAATAGCCAAAAAGAAAATTATTTCGGGTAAGAGATTGAAGAGTGGATTAGAAAAGATATCGAGAAAGAGAAAGTCACATAGTAGAAAATCAGCTGCAACAAGTGTGGTCTTAACTGCCGAAAATACAGCCAATGCTCAGGTACATAGTTATTTTTCGATTGATAAATCACACCAGCTTTTCATGTTTTTACTGGTAGGCTTCAGAAGAAGTCATTCATAAAGGATATAGGTTTGGACAAGATCGTCAAGTCCATCTAGCACCATCAGCCATGGGTTTGTTTGTATGAAAAATAAGCTTTAATTAGATATTATGCTGATATAATTTTTTTTGAGTCTTGATGATGTAATTATTCTTTTATATTTTTTATTTTTAAGCATGTGCATGAAGGTCCTACTGGTAGTGGAGATGGTTTAAACATATGGAAATCAAATAGCCAACGTATTTTATGCTCAACGCAATTGTCACAGGTAATATTTTCTTGTTTATAATTAAATTTTAGTTATTCCAATAATTCACTTGTTTGCAAGAAATAGTTATTTTATCTAAAATTTAATTTTTTGTTATTTGTGGAGACAAAATTTCTAACCAAAAAAGAAATCAAAAAGATCGGCTCAGGTGATGCTAGCATGGCTCAAGCAATTTATCCTGAACAAGTGACCTTCGTGCAGCCATTTGGTTTAAATAAGGTATGTTTGCTATGTTCTTCTAATTGAGTGATTATCATGTGATGCAAAACTTATTGCATAAGGCTTTTCAAGCACTTAATTATGTTCATACCATAAATAATTTTCTCTTTATTGCTTTTTTTGTAAAATAGATTCCAGTTTTAGCTCCAAATCAAATGAACCAAGTTGCACATTTTAATTTTCTTGAAGAGTTGCAAAATTCTATGAGATTGACAAACTTACTTCAAGTAACTTAGTAATTGTCCATTGATAGTATTTGATGTTATGAGAATTTCATCTCAATATTTTAGTACTTATGATTATTTTTTCTACATTTATAGGTTGAAGTAGGACACAAGTTCAGTGGATCAAATGTCAATGACTTTATAGACCTTAATGTCATTTCCAGCCAACCGAGTTCAAGTTTAGTTGCTTGTAATGAAATTTGCGGCTGTCCCATGCCATGTCCTGGTGGTTTTGTTTGTAGATGCACAACTGATGGAAAATCCGACAATTTTTAGAAGTTTTGAATTATGAATAGGCAAGAGTTTGATATTACAAACCAACATGATAGACCATGGTTATTCAAGTATTAGCAGGGTTTTTAGGTGTACCTAGTAAGAGTGGTTGAAATTTTATTACTATTCTCTTATTTTTATCCAGCAGACGATTTTTTGATAATCAAATTCCAATATCTAAGATTCTTATCAACCATGTGTGTGTTTATATCAACTTATTTAACTCTTTTTAATTTTTTTACATCTCATAATTATGTAAATACGATGATTTAAAATTAATTACATAATAGTTTTGAGTTATCTTTTTTAATTGATTTTGAGTAAACCTGTCAATCAACTATTATCGGTTTGTTTGAATTTGGGTTAACAAAACTTGTAAATCCATTATTATCGGTTTTATTTGAGTTTGGGTTAACAAAAGGTTAGAGACACTTGGCAGCTATATAAATAAGGGACAGAGGGGACATGGACTATTCTGGGGACGGAGGATCTGAAGCCCAATTAATTACCCTTCTCTTGAAAATCACAGTCTTCCGCGGACATTAACCTGGATTTTCAGCACTGGAGTTAGCAGTTAAGGAGGCTGGCAAAAGCATCCAGGCTGCAATTTTCAAGCCACGGGCTTCTCATTGGAGTCCAAAACGCATCTGCAGTCTCATCTTTGTGTCACAAATTTGTCCCGAGTACGGTGCTGAAAGTATCTTTTACCTTCTTTGTTTTGATGGGCTTTTGTTCCATTGGTGTTTTGGCAATCGTCTGGAAACCGTTGAAATTAGCTGCGGCATCAGAGAATATTCTTTTCTGGAAGTCTTGTGATTACCACGTCAAAGTCAAGGTCACGAAAATGGGCTTTGCAAAGCCTCCAAGAATGTGTTTCTTCGTTGTGTTGTGAGGCTCACAACATCGTTAATTTGGGGTGTGTGTGTGTGTGTGTGTTCCTTCCTACGAAATAGTCATCTGAGGAAAAAAATATGAAACTCAATTTCTTCATAAGCTAAGGTGGCTGCTGTTGTTTTTTTTTTTTTTAAAGAAAAAAAAACATGTTTCATTCCTCACTAGCTCTATTAATGAAAAATAATTGCATATGACTTTTGTCTGTGATGCTATAAAACATGAAAGTGGCATCATTTAAGCTCCGTATGCCCCATTGATAAATATGTCAATTCAATGCAGGAACAGCTTTCTTCTTCTGCTTGCAACAGCTTTCTTTCCGCTAACGACTGCTTCGCAATTCATTTTCCAAAAATGTAGACTGACCTCCTCATCTATCTAAACTCCACAATTTATTAAGTATTTGGTGTTTCGTAATTTGAATCTCACTCTGTAACTACATGCGTACCAAAACAAAAAAAAAGAGCTACAGATGCATACCTTACACAAATATACTCTCTGCCCATGTTGAGTTTAGGAGGGGGAAAAAAATTAATCCCAGAAACGTCTAGTTTCAGAACCCAAACAAATATTAAATTACGATCGATGCCTGGAACGGAAGTATCTATATGTAACTATGAAGATGATATGTTCATAACCTCACAAGTCGCCTGGACCGTGTTCACTGTCAACGTCTAGCCCAACTAATTTAATTCAACCAGACCTCCCCCCTTCAAATCTTTTTTTTTTTTTTTGAATTTCTTAGCTCTTATATACATCTCAATTGATTGGTTCCCCCCTAATAAATTGCATTCATCAGTAAGATAAGATAGTATAGGTATTACCCCATTTGTAAATTTCAACCAAAAAAAAAAAAAAAAGTAGTGGTACACTATTAATTTTAACACACTTTTTTTTTTTAATTGTCTTTCAATCGTATGCATTTGAATAAATGGCAGATATATATTCAAACCTATGTGCCTATGGGAGCAGAATAGCTGTATCATTGCTTTAAATATTTTTTTCAATAACCCACTGTACATATTTTTCAATAGTTGCCTACCCCGTAAATCCTGCTGCCCTCTTCACCAAGCTACAATTTAACCCGGTATAAACCAACAGCTTTTGTATCCTTCTTACAGGCTGGATGGGATTTTGGTTCAAAGCAGGTTGGAATTCATCATGGCGGAGCTGATCAACTCCACTTTAATAATTTGTGGAAGATTCACTTTAATATGTTGTGATTAGGAGTGCAGGTTAAGTCATTTCGTACCCTTTATTTACTGATACATAATACAAATGGTAGAGCTATAATATATATATATATGCTAGTGCTACCGCATAATGTTACTTACACTCAGGTCTTGATTTCTTATCTCCGTTTGAACATAGAAAATATCTCTTCCTTCTTCAATGCTATTATATTTGTTGATTATTGAGGAGGTAAAGCCTATACCTAATCCTATATCATGTAAGGGAATAAATAATACTTTTATACTTTGTAGTTAACCGAAGGTTAAGTGCACGTCCCTCTCCAACTTTTTTGGGTTTGCTATTGGTAATAATAAAATTCTATAATTGACATCTCCGCCCGTATAAGGGGTTTTGCCCAAAAATAAAAACCGGTTCCTATAATAGAATAACGGTTCCTATCAACTCATTTTATAATTTCTAAACTGAGAGATGAATAAGAGATGAATTATCCATCTCATCTATGTAGTTGCGCTATCTGTTGTTGAGTAATTAGGTTTCACAATTATTGAAACCTTTTTTTTTTTTTTGCAAGTTTTTACATCAAGTGAGTGAGTCCATCAACTTGTCGGAATCAGCTGTTTGAATTGGTCCAAATACAAAATTCCATTGCCAGTCCGGCACTAGCTAGCGCACCGTTTTCCTTGATGGTCCATTAACGGCGTATTTAGGGCGTCGAAGAACTTGGAAGCCGCCCCGGGAAAGAGTTTGCAGGTTCATCTCACTTTCCACGCTAAATACACTCTCTGCTGAATGAAAAGTTGAAAGCTCTAGCAACTAAAGATCAGTTTGAACCTGCCGTATAATATAAGTAGCTTACTGCAAAGAATTCTAGCACAATGTCTAGTCTAGGTTCAGGCCTCCATACTTCTTTTAACCAAAACCAACACTTCAACGCAAAGTAATTTAGACGTACGTTTCTTACTTAACCCATCAGATGACACTAATATGTGATGATGATGGCGATCTTTCTGCTGCTCTGATTATACAGTTGCCGAACCCATCAGATGACAGTCAACAAACAACCCATGATGATCTTTACCAGTCTAAACTTCCAAGTATCCTATCAAATCTTAATCAGCAAATTAATGACAGTTTGATGGCAGATAAGATAACTATATATGGAGAAATTGACTCCTTCTAAAGGTACTGACCACCACATTAATTATGGGATGGAAGGTCAATGGTTCAAACCTTACTTCTCATCAACGTGTCTCTATATAAAATTTATTCTAAATTCATATCGATACGTGGTGCATCCGTCTAATCTGATGATAATTGCAGAGGCCCCGTCCTGGACCTAAACACGTGGCAGCTCAGGTATGACCGAGCTGGGCCTCGACCCCAGGCCCCTGATAACCGTCCTGGACCGCGTCGCTGCTAGGGCTCCAGAGGCCCAGGGGACCATCCCGCAGAGGTCGGAGGAAATCCCCCTCACCGCGGGATAAGGGCTATCCCGGGCAAGTCCCGAAACGTACGGAGGTCGGATTCTCAGGAAGGTATAAATGGTAATGCACACCACTTACACAAGGTACGCTCACTATTGGCACATTACTCTCGGCTGCTTAATTCCCGTAAACCTCATCCACCGGTGAACTAACTTGACCGTCGGAGTGCCCTCGGGGACGACCTCGGGGCCCCCTGTTACATCACCCTGTTGTCTGTCTTGCAGGCTTGGGACCAGCTCTACCCATCAGCACACCGAACTCATCAATTCAGCTCGGTTCGGGAAAGCTCAGCGCTTCTTCAATAATTAATCTCCGTCAGATTCCTCCGACTCAGTTGAGCCACTCCCTTGTGGCGGCTCGCTTCTCTACATTCCAGTATTTCACGCCCCGCCCACCCCCCCCCCCCTTTCCACCCATTCAAATGGTAAGACATTTTTTCCAATTTGATGCGTAGCTAACAGCAGCCTCGCGAAGCTTTGAAATCAGATATGATGATTTGATTTGACAATTGGGATGCCGCATCTAGACGTCGGTTTACTTGACAAACTACTATATATTATACGTGTAACTTGCAAAACAAATTCAGCGCTCAATAGTCAAAAGTGATGAAGATAAAGGGCTGCTCATACCGTTATGTTCCTTCCATATTTAGCAGCCCAATGATCTAATCTCCTCCCGCAATCATCTCCCAGTGGCTCGGTCTTGCCCAACCATGGATACGACCTCCTGCACTCAACCTCATTCCATATAGTCAAAATATTAGGCAAGTCTCCATTTTTACTTGAATACAAAACTGGTACTTCAGTTCAGTCCCCAGCAGTTAATTGGAATGGTCAATGTTGAAAAAATAATGATAAGTATCCAATGCATGATGATGTCAGACGTTCAATTTTTTCCTTCCTGTAAAACTCATGTTTGTTTAGATCAATCGATCGTATGTGTCTTGTTCAAGGTGACGATGGTTACTCACAAGTCATATATGTCAAGGGAAAATAGAAATGTTGCGGGAAGCTGTGATTTTTGAAGGTTATAAACTATACTTTTAACCACTAAAATTTTCAAATTCATTGTTATCTTATTTCTTTATCCCTATATTTTAGGTACTTTTACCTTTGAATTTTTTGACACTTCCGTGAGTATTTAACATCCCAACGATATAAATGATAAAAAATGGTACAAGTGTTTTTTCCTCTATTTGTCCTTTCGGATGGTGGCGGATGCAAGGGGGGAGAGGGCACTGGGAGCACAAGCCTCCATCAATATTTTTCCAATTAGTAATGCCAAATTTCCCCTATTACCCACGTAATTTGAAAAAATTTCATGCCCCCACTAAAATATTAAGAAGTAAAATATACATAACACTACCAGTTTTGTAATTTAATGAAAATGGGCAATAAATAACCCAAAACTTTCTAACACTAAGAGTCTAGCCATTTAGTTCCCTTGGAAGTTTCTAGTATAATTTATGACTCGTTTGTTATATTTATTAGTCATTTACTTCCCTAGGAATTTGGTGGCATAATATATCACTCATTCATTTTAGAATCTTGAATAAATGATCGCTTAGTTATTTATATTGACAAAAATATATGGAGTGGAAAATGAAAGATTATAAGGGTCTGTTTAGTTGGAAGTAAAATGTTTTCCTTGGGAAAATATTTTCCGTGGAAGTAATTTTCCATGAAAATCATTTTCCTTTCATCATTTTCAGGTGTTTGGTTAGTTTATTGAAAAAATTTTCTTACTTCATTTTTCTGGTGTTTGTTTAACTTTTGAAATATTTTCACTTTTATCTCTATATTTACTTTCTACACATTATAACTACATACTTCTTCCCATGCAAAATAAGAAAATTTATCTCATTATTTAACTTTAAAAAATCTTGGAGAAATGTATATATGAATAAAAAAATCTCCTTAAGCAATAAACAAATTGCTGGCCATTTAGTGTCAAATATCAATCACATGCAATGCTTATTGTGACATATATCTTGCACTCTCACTGCTGAAAGTTTCTTTAGAAAAGAATGTCTCTATTATACATAATTAATTACTAGTATAGGATGAGCAGGATGAGGTTTTTTTTTTATTTTGAATATATTAGGGGAATGGTTGGGTTGGGTTGGGTGGTACGGGGGAGGGAGTGTAAGGAAGAGGTCTTGGGTTCGAGTCCTTCTGTTTACACTAAAAAAAAAAAAAAGAACATACTACAAAATGTTTTCAGTAAGTTTAGAATATACTACAGGCGGGATGCATGCATTTCGGAAAACAACTTCAGTAAGTTTGGAAGAAAAGTTGTTTTCCATAAGATAAGTGAAAATATTTTACATAGGAAAATGTTTTCAGTAACTTTTGTGCAACCAAACACGGAAAATTAGGAAAATATTTTCACCCGAAACAAACGGACCCTAAATGGTTATCAGAACATGAAAATCCGTTGTGAATAATTTTAAATGACTTTTTATTCTTTTTCAAGCAAAATGGTAATTACGTGAGTAAATTCAGCCGAGTTTTTTTTTTTTTTTTTACGTTGTTCACAAAATAAATGCATTAATGTTACTAATTGCATGAATATTGGCATTTCCCTTTTTTTAAAATAAACAAAAAAACTCGTAAGAAATACTAGTGTTGTTTTTGGCCCCATTGAAAATTTTTTCTACCTCCTCCGCTGCTTTAGGATTTAGCTATATATATATATATATTAAGGTACGTTTTACCATGACAATGAAGTATGACTCCTTAAGCGGTCGCTGTTTGAATATTTAGGAGTGCCTAGCAGTATTCAAACGTTGATTTTCTTGTTTCGCCGTTTTATCCAAAAAAAAAAAAAAAAAAAACCTTGATTTTCCTCGAAAGAAACGAGTGGAAAAGTCTCCAACCTTATCACTCTACACACTATATATAGCCTGCACTCTTCCTTCGACAATGCACAGAAACTTGATCAGTGTTTGAAAGAGAGGGAAAAAAAATGAGGTTCTGGGCAGTGGTTTTGTGCTCTTTTCTGTCCCTTGTAGGGGTCTTTGCACAAGATCTCAGTTCTATTATAACAAAACCCCTTTTCGAGCAAATGCTGAAGCATCGAAATGATGCAAACTGTCCTGCTCACGGTTTCTACACCTACGAAGCTTTCATAGCTGCTGCCAGGTCAAATGGGGCTTTTGGAACAACTGGTGATATCACTGCTCGTAAAAGAGAAATAGCGGCCTTCTTGGCTCAAACTTCTCATGAAACAACAGGTACAAAATCAAAACTACCTTGTCTTAATCCTTAGTGGCCCTTAATTTGTTATCTTCCCATAACGATCGATAACATGATGATCCCATTGTTTTTTTAATTTACGTACCTAGCTACTGAAATGGTCAAGACTCTTAAGGACGAAGTCCAGTTGTCAAACAACTCTGAGTTTAGAGGGAAAAATGATGGTAGGAGTAATTGAAAAAAAGGAAAGAAAGAAAATGGGAATAAGGAGAAAGATAGTGTGATACTAACGGGCATCATCATTTTGTTGATTTGACATAGGCGGATGGGCAACTGCCCCAGACGGTCCTTATGCATGGGGATATTGCTTCAAGCAAGAACAAGGTAATCCTCCAGATTATTGTGTCGCCAACCAACAGTGGCCCTGTGCTCCTGGGAAAAAATACTACGGCCGAGGACCAATTCAAATCTCCTAGTAAGCAAACAAAATCCCAGTCTATATATCCAAAATTCTTGAGAAGAAACGTTAAATTAGCTTCTTCTTAATTGAATTTCTTTTACTGATCGATATTTGATCCAATATTGTAGCAACTACAACTATGGTCCAGCAGGGAGAGCCATAGGATCCGATCTCCTAAACAACCCAGATTTAGTCGCAACTGACCCAACCATTTCTTTCAAGACTGCATTTTGGTTTTGGATGACGCCCCAGTCCCCAAAGCCTTCCTGCCACGACGTGATGACCGGCAGATGGACACCGTCCCAAGCTGATAATGCGGCTGGTCGCCGCCCAGGATACGGTGTCGTTACCAACATCATCAATGGTGGAATTGAATGCGGAAAAGGCTCCAACCCACAGATGAACGACAGAATTGGTTTCTATAAGAGATACTGCGACATACTGGGAGTGAGCTATGGCGACAATTTGGACTGCGCCAGCCAAAGGCCTTTCGGCTCCTAATTAGGCCTATGTTGGTCTTTTATATTTAAATAATTTGGCATCATAAAAATTTGGTTCACCCCTTTGAGGTGACCCTTCTCATGGCTTCCATGTCTAATTCTCCAGAATCAGTATATTAATAATAAAACCCTAATAAACTTTTGTTTATTGGATTTCTTGCTTCGTATTTTCTCTTCTCTTTTTTTTTTCCCTTACCGATGCTTTTAAACTTTTTGCCCACTTGAAAAAATATGACAAGGCAAAAGGCTTGACTTGCGTCAGAGGTTTGCAAGTGACAAGTTATAAAATTACAACGTAACGCCATAATGGGGATAAATTTTACTAAAGATAACAAGAAATCACGAACAAACAGGGAAGAAGTATACACTAGAATAAAGGTTACTTTTTTTTTTTTTTTTTTGTCAATTGTCATCCCTACTCCTGCTCCTACTCTAACTACGGGGAAGGTCAACTAAACCTACAGTGACAAGTTATTGTAGCTTACTGTACAGTTGGATGACCTCGCCCCCGCACTACGCACCCGTCTGAATTTGAAGCAGAGTCACAAGAGTGGCATTTTGATGGAAGGTAAGATTTAAACCCTTGCCTCCCACCCCATCAATCCCTTGGCTTGATGGTGGCCACGAGCCCAAGAGCTGGTGGTTTAGAATAAAGGTTACATGGATAACAAGAAATCCAATTTTCGCCCAGCATTGTAAATTTTTGAGTTCGACCCTTTCGGCGGCCAACCTATTTCTCTACACTCAGGCCCTAATAAATTAGTTCCTACGTCTTAAGCAAAAGAAAATCAGAGACCTTTAGTATTGGTCCTTAAGTGTCATGACAACATAGCTCTTTCGTTGTTGAAATTATTTATAATTTACTGTTATTGCCTTTTCTGTCCAAAAAGAATTGAAGTTTTATTTAATTTCTATTTTTCTCCTCTAAATTTAAAAAATAAGGCATACCAGTGCTTCTCAACAATTTTGGTTGTTAAGTCTTTGACATTTGACTAATTTGACAAAAAAAATGACAATAATATCATTCTAAAAGTCTATGTAAACTACAATAATAAAAAATAACAAGTTTAATATTACCATTTTTCAAAAAATTGCTAATTATATTTACTGTTAATTATTGTGTTATTTATAAATTGAACGGAACATATGTAAAAGTAAATATTAATCCAATAGAAAAAAATTTTAAGGATAATAAACTGAATATAACTTTTTCATTTTCTAGCAATAAAAGAAAATAATAATAGGTTACAGATAACGTCATAAATAAAAGGATAATAATGTTATTGTACTTTTTTTTGGCATTTCTAGCTCTGACTAGTCTTTATGGGGGTAAACTGTATATTTTTAAAGTTGAGAAGGATAAAGTGTAGTGACTACCAAAGTTTAGGAGAGCAAAGTGTAATTAACCCCTTTTTTGCTTCTATAGAAAAAAGTGAAAAAAAAAAAAAGAAGAAAAGAACCCAAGTTACATTACCTCTTGAAAATGTATACATGTTCCTTAACGTCTCTTTTTTAAGATAAGGAAAATAAGTTGATCTGCCACTCATATTAGATTACAAGGAATCGAGGACCCTCATTTTTCTACCGCAAATGAGGCTAAAAATTTCCAATTGATTATTACAGATGCTGTTATTGGCACATGTGATTAAAAATACTCCCAACTATAAGAAAATGTCGGGCTTAATCAGACCTCGAGTCTAATATTTCAATTAATTACCCTTCACTTGTAAATCACAGTCTTCCGCGGACAGTAATAGAGCTGTTAAACGAACCGAGCTGTTCGGTAGCTCGGTTCGTTTCGGCTCGTTCGTGTTCGTGAAAGACTCGTTCGAAATTTTAAACGAACCGAATTCGAACGAATTTTTTTGTTCGATTAATAATCGAGCGAACACGAGCATGTTCACGAGTTTTAACAAACGTTCGCGAACATGCTAAACGAACGTTCGCGAACACGAACATGTTCGCGAGTTTTAACGAACGTTCGCGAACATAGACATAATTATCATTTAACAAATTTAGGGTTAATTTTATGGCTGGACTTTTATATTTGGAGGGCAAATTTCTTTGTTTTATTTGTTGTTTTTATGTTAATGTTAGTTATATAGTTAATGAATAATAGAATTTAGTCACTTAGCGCTTTAATTATTTTTTAGAATGATTAATAATTTGCATGGCATATTTAAGGCATAAAATAATTTGGATTCGAGCATTTCGAACATGTTCGCGAACGGCTCGTTTATGTTAAACGAGCCGAACTCGAACACGAATTTTACTTAACGAACCGAACACGAACACAGGTTTGGAATTCGAAAATTAACGAACGAACACGAACGTTGTTCGAACTGCTTAACGAACAGAGCTCAAACATGAGATACTCGGTTCGATTCGGTTCGTTTACAGCTCTAGACAGTAACTTGGATTTTCAGCACTGGAGTTAGCAGTTAAGGAGGCTGGCAAAAGCATCCGGGATGCAATTTTCAAGCCACAGACTTCTCATTGGAGTCCAAAACGCATCTGCAGTCTCATCCATGCTAAACTTGGGCAAAATCTAGTGTTTGTAACTCCTTCGAGTCATTACAGTATTTTAGACAACCAAATTTAACAGATGAATAAAGAAGAACAAAGAGGTTGATAGGATGCAAAATTGCTATTTAATTTATGATTATATTTTTCTTGATTTTAGCCAAATATTATTTTAATTGATGGATTCTATTTATATTTAGTTAATGATGCTAATTGTAGGAAAATGAGCAAAACATGATTAAAAGGGGCAATTTTCCAGTTAATTTGATGGTGACATATTCGGGTCAGTTTCCAAGTCCAAATCGAACTCAGGGCAGCTTTTGGAGGAAAACTTTGAAAACTTTAATTCTCATTATTAGTTTTAGTATTGAATTAGGAAACTTGGAATATCATCTTAAGTAGTTTCCTTTTTCTATTTTGGGAAACATGTCTTATTATTAGTAGTTGTTGTTAAATAGAAAACAAAGGGAGAAAAAAAAGGACGGACTTGCGTGATTAAGAGTTCGGCCGGCAACAATTTCGCAAGGGTGATTCTTTGGAACATAATAGGAGTCTGTCGTTCACTTTTTGGGAGGAAAAACTATACACAATTATTATCAATGGATTCTTGTGGATTTCCTTTGAGGATGCGCCGCTACATTCTTTTTCTACCTGAGGATAGCTTGAAAACTTGAATCTACAAACTATGAGCTTGCATTAATTACACTATTTTTTTCATTTATTGGTATTTATTCGTTCTTTGGTTTTGATATTTATGATTATTATGTTATTTGAATATCAAAGGACCCGGTATTTGAATTGATCTGATAGTTGATTGTTAATTGAAGTGATTTAATACATAATTATTAGATTGATTTAATCTCGGTAGCAACTGGCATAATTAAGTTTGTGTTAGTGGAACGAATAATCTAACTTAAAGAGACCCTCGTAGCGTGTTGATTGGTTAGAATTAAACTCTTCTAATTCTTCATACAATTGGGAAATTAAACTTCTATGGGAGGTTCCTAGAGTTGTTTCCTATTTGGAGAAATAGTCAACGGTTGCGCCTTGACTATCGATAAAATAAGGAAGAGTTGGCTTTTATGGTAGAATTAATTTATCAATAAATAATTGAATTCATCATTGCATCTATGATCAGTTTACGAACTTAGTCTAACAGTTATTCCTCTGGTTAGAGTTTTGCAATTATCGACTTAATTTTATTTTATTTGTGTTATTTTGATTTTGCTAAATTTAGTTGGTTATCTCCAAAATTCCCCCATACTTTGAATCCGAGAAGAAATATATTTCTCAAATATCTGTGGATTCGATCCTACTCACCGCTATACACAAAAATTATATATTTTTTTCTTTTTCGAATAAGTATTTATTATTGTACAAACTCGATACCTATCAATTTTGCACAAGCACATGTGATTAAAAATACTCCCAACTAAAAGAAAATGCCGTGCTTAATCAGACCTCGAGTCTAATATTTCAATTAATTACCCTTCACTTGAAAATCACAGTCTTCCGCGGACATTAACTTGGATTTTGAGCACTGGAGTTAGCAGTTAAGGAGGCTGGCAAAAGCATCCAGGCTGCAATTTTCAAGCCACGGGCTTCTCATTGGAGTCCAAAACGCATCTGCAGTCTCATCCATGCTAAGCTTGGGCACATCCAGTGCTTGTAACTCCTTCGAGTCATTACTGTATTTTAGACAACCAAATTTAACAGGTGAATTAAGAACAAGGAGGTCATCATCTTCTTGTTTTGTCAAGGGAAGATTGGTCATGCTTTGGTTTTGTGCTAATGATTTTGCCAAGTTTTCTTGTGGGATTCCCTCTTGAGGCTGAGTAGATGATAAACTTGGTTCAAGTGTTTTTGATATAACGTCTTCCATTGCAGCTTTATGTTCCAGGATCTTCAATGACGTTGCCTTTCTGTAAATCTTGCAAAGTACCACATCCTCCTGCATTTACAAATAGAAGTAAAAATTTGGACTCCAAGTCTCACCAATAGAAATAGAAATAAAAGCTCATTAGGTCCTACTCCTTCGAAATAGGAAATTTGGACTCCAAGTCTCACCAATACTTAAAGTGCATCGAAACTGAACCAATCATGAAAATAAAAAGGTCCATAGGAAGAAGAAATGCACAAAAGAAAAGAAAAGTACAGTTGACTCTTTAATTAATCCCGATACGGGAAGGAATCAATTGGATGATATCAGGAAAGGGAATATAAGTGAAACGTCTATGTTCAAAATCTCTTACTTACAAATTTTAAAAAAAAAAACCCAAAGATTAGGAGTTTATGACTTAGTACCTTAGGTAAAGGATGGTCAGGAAGTCTGAACTCGTTCATGACCCAATCAGTTCTGGACCCTCGTGGTGCACGGCCTTTATAGAAAACTAGAATCTTCTTGAGACCCAAAACTTTCTTGGGCTCAGATGTGCTTCTTATTTGACGGTCCGACCCGGTTGCCTTCCAGAACCCATCTTTTGTTGTTCTATTGGGCCTTCCCCCATGACCATGCCTTCTATCCCGATGCACAAAAAAATACCATTCTCTCTCCCCCATCTTAGCCATTCCTGCACATATTTTCAAGAAAGTTTTTTCTTTTGTGCTAATTCAAGAAAAGCAAAATTACACACAACATATGCCAAGTGTAATTCCATGGCAATAGTTTTGGACCTAAACCATACCAAAAAGAGTTTTCGCGTATAACGCGAGAAAATTGTAATAGATGCATGAAAATTACCGGGTAGCTCCCAAGGATCATGATGGTAAATGTTGAGGAAGCCGATGATATCAGAAGGTAATTTCTTGCCGGATGCAATTCTTTTAAGGTAGCAGCTGACAAGTTCTTCTTCGGTAGGATGGAAACGGAACCCGGGAAGAGTTAGCTCCCCCACTGAATTATCGTCCATTCCCTTAATCAGCAGGAAGATGACCAATAATAATAATGTTACGTTGTTTGCCTATAATGTTTTCCTCAAGTCTGGACTCAAAAACTCTGCCGACCTTACTCCAAGACTATATATCCAAAGCAATTTAACTCCTTTTCCCTAATCAATTAATGAAGTAAAGGCTGGCGGTGCTAATTTATAGTAGCAGTAACCGTCACGGGATTGGAGAAATGGGTGGTGGAGAATTTGGAAGTAAGTGTGAGGGGAAGGTCCACACGGTTGTATAATTCGCAAAAGATGTGACAAGAGTACTATAAAGACGGGTCTTGTCTTGACTAGACAATGAACTATTTTCATCTTTTACTTCGTCAATCTAACGGATTTGTCTGCACAGCTGTGCTGATTATTTTTCTAAATATATTTATTTATATTATTATTATAATAATTTTTAATATTTTTTTTATTTTTTTAATTATCTTTTTATCTCATATACATCACATCACAAAAAAGTGCTATAATAAAAATATTTCAAATAACTTACAATCCAAACAAATCCTAAATCTCTATGGTTAATTCACCACCAGTGGAGGGGGAAAAAAATTCCAAATCTCTTAAGTTAATTAATTAATAATTAGTGGAGGAATTGTCTTCCATAAACAGAAATATTAGGGGCTGCTTGGTTAAAAGGTTTGGGAATCAAATAATGGAATGAACCCCTTATTTGTTGCTTGGGTTAAGTCTATTGGAATGCAATTTCTGGAATCATTTCTAAAAAATCGGACTTTCACCATTCCTGAGTAAATTGGGAGGTTTTGGACAAAACCCTCAACTCATTCCCGAGCAAAAACATTTATGACGAACCTACCCTCTTTTTTTCTTCATTACACGCCGCACCTTCTGTTCTTCTTCTTCATCAGATTTTCTACTTCTTCTACTTCACCGGTTGGACAACCATAAAGATCAGTGGCTTTTGACTCTCCTTGGACAACGAATTCTAGAGTTAAAGAGTCTTCTACTAGGGTGAATTCCTTGATCCCCAGGTCAGTGGATTACAAACTCCCTTGCCTCTGCAATTTTCTTTTCGTATGCAAGCTTTTCTCTTTCTTCTTCTCTGTTTTTTCAGGCTACTCACTGGGTAGCTGAAAATAAAGAAGAAAAGAAGGGAATCTGATACAATAACACTAACTGGACCAAAATGCTATGCTCTGGACCCATCACCTTCTCACTTTTATTCCACTCACGCTACACAATTTGTCAGTTTTGCAAAAAAGTCTTCCTTCCATGAATTCCTATTCTTTTGTCACAAAATCCAATAAGAAATTATTTCCGCAACAAATACACTATTATTGGTGAGAATAATACATGTGTTTTAATCCATGTATTTTGTTGTAATACATGTATTTTAATTCACTTACTTCAACAAATACATTATTTTGTTCTTTTTTTTGGTGAGATAAATGTTAATGTCACTAGATTTGTCATTTTTATGTTTTTAATGTGTTTTCTTGGATTACGCATTCAATAGAGGTCAATCAATTCTTGATCTTTTGGTTATTTGATCCGTGAATACTGGTATAGTTTGGGTGGGTTTCTACATGCCCTGTACCTGTTTGTAAAATTGTCTGCTTGAATAGCTTTCAGTTTCATAGTTATTCGTACAATAGGATTTCAAGTTTCAACCATCAATTTCGTTTGTTTATGCTTATTTATATCTATACATCATTGTGTTTACGGATGTATGATGCATGTCTAGGCCCTTTTAATAAGATCAATTGATGTTTAATGCATTTGAAGATTTTGATGCCGTAATCTAGTTTGGTGAATACTTACGTTTGGTTGTCATATTGTTATGTAGACAAAGATGCCACGTTTGCCTATTGAAAACAGAAGACGCAAAAAATATCGAGGGCAAAGCCAGATTTTATCAGGAATGATAATGGTTGTTATTGCACTGTTTATGATGTGGTACCAGTTAATATTCATTCATCTCAAAAGTAGAAGACTCCAAATAAAATCAAAAGAAGAAAAAGTCACTGAGCGCATGCAACACTTATTCAATTTGACTAGGGAGAGTGATGCTTATTGTATTAGCGAACTTCGTATGGATAGACGAGCATTTGGGATATTATGTGAAATGATTAGAGACACTGGAGGTTTGAAAGCTACAAGAAACATGTCAATAGAAGAAATTGTTGCCATGTTTGTATATGTTTTGGCTCACCACAAGAAAAGTAGAACAATTTGTGGTCTATTTTGGAGAAGTAGAGAAACGGTGAGTCGTCAATTTAATCTTTGCCTCCTAGCAGTTTTGAAATTGCATACTATATTACTTAAGAAGCCTGAGCCTATTACCGAAGATTGCACAGATGAGAGATGGAAATGTTTTAAGGTAATTCAAACATTAAAATACAATTATTTAATAAAATGTATGTTTTCACCTAAACTATCCAATATAGACATTTTAACTCATTTATATTTTTTATTTTTATTAAAATAGAATTGTTTAGGTGCCTTAGATGGGACATTAATAGATGTGACACCACCCACCGAACAAAAATCAAGATACCGAACGAGAAAAGGAAGTATTGCAACGAATGTATTAGGGGTTTGTTCTCCTAATATGCAATTTATCTATGTCTTGCCTGGTTGGGAAGGTTCGGCACATGATGGTCGTGTGCTTCGAAATGCCATCTCTAGACCAAATGGTCTTAGAGTCCCACAAGGTAAACATATATTGCAGTATTCAATACCATTCAATCAATTTTTTTTCGAAAATAAGGTAGTCTAGTATTAATTTGTACATGATTGAATTTTGAAGGTTGTTATTACTTGGTGGATGCTGGATATTGTAATGCTGATGGATTTCTTGCCCCTTATCGAGGGCAAAGATATCACCTTAATGAATTCAATGGTTATCGACCACAAAGACCAGAGGAATATTTCAACATGAAACATTCTAAAGCTAGAAATATCATAGAAAGATGTTTTGGATTGCTAAAAGGAAGGTGGAAGATTCTAGCATCCCCTTCATTTTTTCCAATTCAAACACAAGTGCGAATAATTATGGCATGTTGTCTGCTGCACAACTTGATAAGGAAGTTCATGACTTTTGATCCACAAGAATTACTACAAAGTGAAGATGAAGACAGTGATGAAGAAGTAAAGTACATATCCACTATTTTGCCAAGTGATCAATGGGCAAATTTTAGAAATAATTTAGCACATGAAATGTTTGACAATTGGAGGACTGGACTTAGTATTTAGCTATGAATGGATGTTTAGCTCTTAGACTCATTAAATTTGGATTGACATTTGATGTACTCTTATAGTGGATTTGTGAATTAGATTGACACTTGATGTATGTTCTTTTAAATTTGGATTGACTTTTAATTGTATGTTCTTTTATGTGTTTTGTTATATTATAAATTTCAGTTATATGCTATTGTGTATCAAAATTAATTGATATATATGGGTTGACTTCTAAATGATAGGATGGAGAATGATGAAATTGTACGTGGAAGAGGGAAAAATAAATGTTTTTGGACTGGTGAAGAGGTAAAAGTGCTAATAGAATCATTGCAAGAGTTGGCTTGTGATCCAATGTGGAAATCAGATGGAGGATTTAAAAATAATTATATGAGCGAATTGCTTAAAATTATCTTGCGTAAGCAACCTACTTTTACCAAACAAGTCAGCCCACATATTGAATCAAAAGTTAAGTGGCTGAAAAATAGGTTCCATGCAATTGTTGAAATGTGCAAAGAAAGTGGTTGTAGTTGGAATGATGCTGAGAAAAAGATTTCTTGTGAAAAACAGTGGTATGATGATTGGTGCAAGGTAAGAAATTGATTACTTTTTACATTCTGATATGTTCTTTTTCAACCTTTTATTAAGATTATCATTTATCTTTCTATTCTATCTCTAGACTCATAAGGATGCGAAGGGCCTTTGGGATGTCAAATTTTCATATTTAGGAGATCTTGAAATTGTATATGGAAGAGACAGAGCCACTGGAAATGTTGCTGAAGATTTTGCACAAGCTGTCCAAGATATGGAAGATTTCCAAAATTTGGAGGAAAGAGATGAAGGACTTGATGATATGTCAAACTCGGATAATGATAAGGTAGAAGAAGATGAAGTAAATTCCATGGAGCAATCAACTCAACCAAGCTCAACAAGCACAAGAAATTCCAAGAAACAAAAGAAACAATCCCCTCCCATTGCAAATGTGTCAAAAAAAATGAAATCTGCATCAACAACAAGGGGTGATCTTGATGCATCATTGCAACTTCTCACCAGCAAATTTGGAGATTTCGTGGAGGGAATTCAAGCTAATTTTACGACTATGGCAGCAGCCATGTCAAATGAGGATAAACGTGAGCAATTGGTCTCCGATAGAAGAGATCAAGTTGTTGCTGAATTAATGAAACTTGCTTTATCGAGTGGAGATGTAATGAATGCAGCCGACATACTTTCGGAGCAGATTTCCAAGCTTCATGTGTTCTACAATCTTCCTGCAGAAATGAAACGACAATATATAATTAACCTCCTTTATCCTCCATCTACTCGCTGAAGTAAAATTATTGTTAGTTGGAAAGTGATGATTTGATGGCAATTTCTTTTTGTTATGGTGATTGTTAGATGGTTATATGATTAGTCTTTTGGAGATTGTGGACATTGAGTGGTACTCTCGACTGGATTAGACAATTGATTTGTATTTGGTATGGTTAGTTTTTGTGATTTGAGTCTCCTTCTTTTGTTCATATATGTAAGGAGAGATCTATTTCATATCATTATCTAATGTAGGAACCACAAACGACTTGTTAATGGAGTAAATTTCCAAAAAGAAAGAGTTTTTAAACTAACTTCCTAAAGGCTGGCAATTTTTGAGTCTCTTCCCAAATGATGAAAAACACATTCAAGAAATGCGTTCTTCCAAATAAAAATGCAACTTTCAAATACGTTATTTTAATTTTCGTAAATTTGTTTAAATATAAAAAATTGGTTAAATAGCGTATTAAATACAAAACCTGCTAATTTCCCATAAAGAGCTGGTATCTTATGAATAATTTTTTTTTTAAACTTTCACATATTTAATTTATATTAAATACAAAACATACTAGTTTTCCTTTGGGTGCTATTTAATCAATTTTTTTCCATAAAGAGTTGGTATGTTTTCCATAAAGAGTTTGTACAAAACATACTACAAAACCTGTCAGTTTCCCTTAAAGAGCTGGTATCTTATGGGCAATTTTTTTTTTTAACTTTCACATTTTTAATTTATGTTAAATACAAAACATACCAGTTTTCCTTTGGGCACTATTTAATCAATTTTTCCCATAAAGCTGGTACAAAACCTGCCAGTTTCCCATAAAGAGCTGGTATCTTATGGGCTATTTAACCAATTTTTTCTATTTAAACAAATTTCCAAAACATAAAATAACGTATTTGAAAGTTACTTTTTTATTTGGAAGAACACATTTCTTGGATGCATTTTTCACCCTTTGGGAAGAGACTAAAAAATCGTCACCTTTTGGGTGATTGTTTAAAAACTCCTTTTTTTGGGAATTTACTCCTTGTTAATGCAGCCACTATATTTATTTTCTGGTATTAAATTTTTTATTATTTATGATTTTCTTATGTTTTATCAAAAAGTTAATAACTATTGTAGTCACAATTATGAAAATGTTAATTTGTCGTATGTGTAATTCTTTTGTTTTAGAAGAATTGTTATATCAGGGGTAAATTTGGAATTTAATTGCATTTAATTCCGAAACACTCATCAAACCAAGCATCAAGAATTGGAATAATGCTAATTCCAATATGTGAACCAAGCAAGATATTGGAATGAAAAGTTTTAATTCCAAAACCAGAGTCTATGATTCCAATTACAATTTCAATTCCTAAACTTGAACCAAGCGCCCCCTTAGTGTTGGAATGAGTGATATATTAGTTGTTTTAGCCCGTCTCGAGTCTCGACTGACAACTGATCATGAGGACCCTTTGGAATTTTAGAGCGTGATTTCATGAGTTGATAAGGTAGATTTACTTGGCATGAATGGATGATGCGAATTTGATCAAACTAAAAGAAATGTGCAAGAATAATTTTATTTTTTTTATTAAGAAGAGTCTATAAAATGGTTTTTTATGTCCAAAATTTTCTTTCAATTTCAATTTTCTAGTGTTTCTTCATATTGTTTTAACTCAAAACAGGTTACAAACAGAAAAAGTTTGATATATTTCTTTCGAAAAGGGATGCCCTTCTGGTTTATGCCCAAACAAACAATTAGTTTTTATTTCTAAAGCACCCGTTTAAGCTTCTTTTTTTCATGTATATATTTTACTTCAATAACGCACAAAAAATCAGTTACAACAATCAGCAAAGTATATTTATTATACTCTAGCACATTTTTCACATGAAACCTTAACTAAGGTTCTGTTTGATAACCTAATTCAACACTTAGAGTCTGTTTGACAATATAAAAAGTGCTGAAATTGAACTTTTTCAGATATTCAGATGTTTTGAATGTTTGATAAATGAAAATCCATCTATTGAACTTGTTAAGCAGTGCTAAACTTGTGTGTATTTTTTTCAGCACAAAAATCCTAACTGAATACTTAATTTTGATAAAAATTAATAGAATTATTTCGAGTTTTTTGCTAAAATAACACTCTTTTTAAAAAATATTCTCAATATGATTTACTTTCAAATTTTATTTTCATAATGATGTTATTATTGCCACCTTATTATCCTGATTGCCACGTAGGATAACAAGAAAGGAAAGTTTTGATCTAGTTTATAGTTTCCAACATGAGTTAAAATTTTTAATTTTTTTTAATCATAGAGACACAATAAGGTTGCATAACTTTGATAGTTTTCTTATAATTATTTAAAACAAATTCTACCATTATTGACCTTACTATGATTGGTCTCTACATTTTTCTTGAAATGAATCAAACCTATTGCATATATTTTTTTCAAAAATTAAATTTGAAAAATTCAAAAATTGCAACAAAAATTGTAAGTAATAACAAGAAAAAGTTACAAAAACTTCAAGGTTATCATATTTGTTTATATTATCCTTCTTACTCTTTGAAAAAAAACCTAAAACTAAAATTTTCAAGTTTTCGATTGCAAATCTAAAACTGTTAGATTATTTTCTCCTAGACTTTTTATCAAATACACGGTGTGAGATATCATTTGTTAGACAATTAATATTCAAAAAATTTTTGAACGCCATAGCAATGTTCCAAAAATTGCACAATAGAAAAGATAAGAAAATAATCTTTGTTTACCTTGATATTATCAAGGATGATAATGAATTTTTATATACTGTTAATATAAATATTGACTTCTCAAAATTACGTTTGACAAGGAAAAGGCAATGAAAGGAAAAAACACGGAGACAGAGAATTAGGAAAACTATTAGATGGAAAAAAGAAATAGAGTGTGCCTCTATCTCTGTCCTGATACATGTGCAACCTATGTGGCCAAAAAAATTATAAAGGTAATAAATTTTAAAATTAGGTTACTTTGGGTATATGTTGTAGAAGGAGAGTTATTTTGGCAATAAACTCAATTATTTCAACTACTTTATCTTATCTACCAAATCTAATATTACTTGTTAATTATGTTCAAAATTCTTATCTAATTAAACAACATAATATTCTCTATCTAAGGGTTTTCTATTTCGATTTTCTCCCTTTTTAATGACTTTCACATCTTTTCTATACTTCTCATATAATATATTTCATCTTTTATATTAATTTGATTTAAAAATAAGTATTGTCATTTTTATTCCTAACTATTTTAAATTAATTAAATCACAGGTTCTATTTCTTTTTTAGATGACAAAATATAAGGGCAAAATTGTCAAATCTAACTTATTAAGTATTCAGTTATTAATGTTTGTCAAACAGTATAAATAGGTTTAATATTAAAATTCAGACACTTATATATTTTTTTTCAGTGTTTAAAATTCAGCAAATTAATTGTTTCAATATTCAGATATCATAATTCAGGCTTTAGAATTCAGATTCAGTTTTATCAAATGGAACCTTAAACTTAATATATTTAGACCTTTTGATAATAAAAAATTGAACATCTGAATTAATTAAATGGCACTAAATTTTCTAGGCAAAACTTGCTCCCAAAATTAATTGATATGCTATTCACTTATCACAATGTGATATGCACCCAAATGTATTAGATTTAATACTTAACAATTCAATAATTTAATGAATTCAGAATTTAGATTTCAGTTTTATCAAATGTACCCTAAAGACATTAACCCTTTTTTAATTTATTTTCGGTGTTGTACACGTAAAATTCCTTAAGTTTACGCTTGAAAGTTACCCTTCCACACTTTAAAATATGGCCATTCCCCAAATTGTGCTTCAAATTAATGAGTGCATAACAAAAAATGAGCAGTCTTAAAATTTTGTTTCGTCTTGACTCTTGACCCTTAGAATCTACGTTGTATGTAACTTTTTTTTTTCTTCTTCTGATAATTAGCCTACGTACTGAGATGTAATTACAACAGTATAGAAGGGAAGGAGCACCTTTGTGTTTCATAATTAAAAATCATTGAAAAGCATTTTATGATCACTTGGGAGTCAACTGTCAACCCCGAAGACTTGGTCTATTCATCGTTTTGAGTTGTACGCCGTGTGATCGATCGCTTTCCCAATGCCCATGTTTGCTAGAGCAAAGAACTTCCTACTTTTCATGGACGAGGAAGAAGACTTGACTTAGGAGGACACACGTTGGGACAGCATGTTTCATCATTGATGTGGCTAAATATTCGCATTTATATATATATATATATATATATATATATATATAGACACACACACACACAGGTGCGTGTGTGCGTGTGTGTCCAAATCAGTACAACTCACTTAACTGCTGGCTGGTTTAGTTGTAGTTCTACTGCTTTAACTGATGCAGATCAAAATTTAATTAGATAGACATGAAAAAGAAAAAAAAAATGTAGCTATAATTAGTCAAAAGATGATTGGTTTTGTTGGACTTTGCATGTGTTAACCGGGTTTTGAACCAGTCAGTCGTGTGAACACAGAAATCATAACCTTGAAATGTATCTGCCAAAAATGAGCCCAAGTCCTGTGACACAAAAATACCCACAAGTGTTTTTCTATCTTCAAAGCACCTACAAGTTCTGTATAAAATCAATTAAGCTTAGCATAAATCTACAAAAACATGTAATACAATTGCCAAAACGAAAAAAAAAAAAAAAATAGAGGAGATGGATGATGAACAAAAGTTGGCCCCAGACGTCTTCTACATTTCTAGAAAGTAATTAGACTGACTTATAAGCAGCCCTAAGTCTCAAGCAAAACGAGGCCAAGATTAATGAAATTCTTGGAAGATCAGAGCGGTTCTATTTAACAAAAGGAAAACGACAACGAAGGAATAAATGGACTAACACTAGATATTAGTATCCAAAAACTTTTTCTTTTTATGGCCGACAGAAAATGAAGGGCGACGAAGGAGAAAGAAGAAGTTGGGAGTTAGGCTAAAAGCCACTTTTGGTTTTGGTTCACAATCTCATCTCAGCTTGCATGGGGAAAAACTTCAACAATTCAGATTCATGCATGTGGATAAATTGAACAAATCACGCCTGAGTAGCAAACAGCCAAGAACAGCCACAATCATGGGTGCGTCTGCTGAAAGTTGGCTTCCACGCCACAAGAATGGTTTGGAGTTTTTACACTTTTTCCACCGAGACCACATTCCTTTATCATCCAGCAGTCAGGTGATAAATTATAAAATCCCTTATAATTATTAGTTAAAACTCTAGTTTCTTTCTGGCAACTTCACCCTATCATATGATAGTTTACAGAAATCAGCTTTAATTGCCTAAAGCACACGCTCAAATATATGTACCAGATAAGATACATTGATGAGGCAAATAAGATCACGATCGAGTTTGGTACAAAAATTTTGTTTAAAAGACCTCTCCTAGAGGCAACACTTCGCACGCAGCACTGATGGATCTTTTCTCGGGTCTTTGTATAAATATATACTCCCTCCGCCCCGTTTTGTTAGTCTTGATTTTTTTTTTCACACAGATTAAGAAAGTGTAATTAATTTAGTTGGAAACATAAATTTAGATTAATAATTTTCTAAAATACCCTTATGCTAATCACGAAGAGTGCCAATTAATATCAGTTACAGCTAATGGGTTAGTATTGAAAAAACTCAATGTATCCAATGCAGTGGGTTAGTATTTAATAACAATGTATTAATAACAAGATATTTAATAAGGGTATTTTAGACAATTCTGAAAGATTATTACATTTCTTAATGGGAAAGTGGACTACAATTTGGGACAGACGAAAAAGGAAAACAAGACTATCAAAGTGGGACGGAGAGAGTATATATATATATATATATATGTGTGTGTGTGCGCGCGCGCGCGCGCGCCCACGCAACGCGTTTAGCTAAGTATGCAGCCCATTTCCAAAACTACCATTTCCAAGTCTAAATTGCATTTAAGACTTGATCCAAATATTGGTGTGAAAACAAATTTCAAGCTCTGGCATTTAACACCCCCGAAAGGGAGCAAAATGCAAGAAAAACTTTTGTTATTAAGTTAGTGCGTGTCTTTACCAATTTCAACTTAGATAACTGGACAATTGAAATGAGAGCCCCAGACTGTACAGCAAAAGATCATTCTTCCAAATTGTCAAAATTATGATTACTAGATATTTCACCAAGCAAGCTTTTCATCTAGATGCTTATAAGTGATCGATAATACCATATTCGCGGTGGTTGGCACCTAAGACTTCGGTGAAGGCCTTAGGTTAATTTGGACAAGCACAATAACTAAAGGCTTTGGCTAGTTTATCAGAATTTAAAATCAACAAATTCTCGAAGCAAAAGGAATTGAAGTTCAAAATATAGAAAAGTAAAGTACTCTCCTGAAAAAAGCTATTTTTTGAAGAAAAAAAAAAATCGTAAAAGAGACATTGAAGAGGTTAGGATAAAACAAAAAACTGATGAATTTTCAAGGAATTGAAAAGATATTATCTACAAATCATTATTGTTTGTTTACATCATACATACATACGCCTTTCAATTATTACTTTTTTTTTAATCTTCCCACGTACATCATTCTGCTTATAGCTTCCTCATTTTGTCACAACTTTAGCCAATGTCAGAGTGTCAAGATTTGACCCCGCTTTTAAACAGGGTGCTGATTGCTGCGTTCTGCACCATTCTCCAAAATGTTAAGCCCTTAGTATGTTGGATAAATGGAAGCAAAGGGGCGTAAATCCTAATTCGTGCACGCATAACACATTGCTTCATGGGCTGTGTGAGGCGAGGCTAAGATTACCATAAATTATCCTCCAGTTGTAGTAATTCACACTAACTTGGGATTTTCAGCAATGGGGCGAGCAGTTAAGAAGGTTGGCATAAACACTCGGGCTCCAATTGTCAAGCCACGGGCTTCTCATTTGAGTCCAAAATGCGTCTGTAGTCGCATCCATGCTAAACTTGGGCACATCTAGTACTTGTAGCTCCTTCAAGTCACAATTATAATTCAGGCAACCAAATTTAACAGATGAATTAGGAACAGAGAGGTCATCATCTTCTTGCTTTGTCATTGGAAGATTGATCGTGCTTTGCTTTTGTGAGAATGATTCTCCCAAGTTTTCTTCTGGGATCTTTCCCTCCTGAGACTGATCAGTAGACGATAAAGTTGGGTTAACTGTTTTTGATATGATATCTTCCATTGCAGCTCTGTGCTCCAGAATCTTCAATGACGTCGCCTTTCTGTAAATCTTGCAAAGTACCACATCCTCCTGCATTCACACAAGTATCATTAGCTTCGGTCCCCACCCCAAAAAAAAAAAAAAAAAATCCAAAAAAGATAACTATCAGAAATTATAAACATATGCATGATTGCTTCCCAACGCCCTCGAAAAGAAAGTTTGCACTCCAAGTCTCATCAATATTTCAGATACTACTAAAAGTATAGTTAGGTTAGAATGCTCAGTAGTCAAAACCCGGCAGAAAAAAGAAGGAAAATGCAGTCTTTAATTAAGTTCGGCCTATTAGCATAAATTCGTTGAGTTTGATGAGTAGTACCTTAGGTAAATGATGGTGGTTATCAGGAAGTCTGTACTCGTTCATAATCCAATCAGTTCTGGAACCTCGTGGTGCCCGGCCTTTGTAGAAAACTAGAGTCTTTTTCAGCCCCAAAACTTTCTTAGGGTCTGATAAGCTTCGAATTTGACGGTCGGAACCAGTTGCCTTCCAGAACCCATCTTTGGTAGTCCTATTAGGCCTTCCCCCATGACCATGCCTTCTATCCCTGTGCACAAAGAAATACCATTCCCTCTCTCCTATCTTAGCCATTCCTGCACATTTTTTTTCAAAAAACTAATTAAATACTCCTTTTTTTTTTTTTGGTAACTTGAGACAATTATCATGTCAATGAAAAACAATACTACACGCAACAAGGGCTAAATGTGATGCCACCGCAGAGACCTGATCCGGTAAATTTTGGACCTAAACAATTATGTCAACATGCAAACGTATATAACAAAGAAAATTGTAACACTTGCAGTTCAGCTGCCTAGTAGGAACATTAGTTAGGCGACCATGAGTTTCGACTCCTGAATCGTCCCTTACAAAATTTGGAGTATTCCTAATTTTTTTTTTTTTTTTTACAAAATGAAAAGATAAGAAAGAATATTGTAATACATGCATGAGAAGTACCAGGGAGCTCCCAAGGATCATGCTGGTAAATATTGAGGAAGCCAATGACATCAGAACGTATCTTCCTGCCGGAGGCAGTTCTTTTGAGGTAGAAGCTGAGGAGTTCTTCTTCAGTAGGATGGAAACGGAATCCAGGAAGAGGTAGCTCCCCCAATGAATTATTGTCCATTCGTTTGGCAAAAAGATGGCAAAATGTTATTTTTCGAAAATTTTCGTTAGTATGGAATCGAAACTCAGTGATCTCCAACACTATTTATCAAAAGAAACTTTACTTCTTTTCTCTAATGAATTACTGAAGTTAGGCTTGCGGCGCTAATTTATACTAGTAATAATCATCTTGGTAATTGGAGAGACGGTGATGGAGAATATGGAAAGTTGGCCTGGGGGAAGGTCCACACGGTATAAAATTCCCCAAAGATGTGACAGGAAAACCATGAAACGACAGGTGTGGACTAGAAAATTGACGCAAAGAGGTGTTTTCTCTGCCCTTTACGGTTTCTCATCTTTTACTCCGTCAATCTGAATCTCTGAGTTGATGCACCACCGGTCCACCATCACCAGAAGGGGAAAAAAATCCCTCAAGTTAATAAAATATTTAGTGGAGCAATCTTCTTCCACAAGCAGAAATATTTTAGTGTTGGAATATATAATTGATGTTAACGAAGTTGTTTTTGACCCTCTAGAGTCTCGACTGATTACTAATGATGGCCAATTTCAGTTTTCACCAGTCACTAGTGCTTTTGGAGTTTTAGAGTAGGATTTCATGAGTTGACGAGATGGGTTTATATTTGTGGTGGTTGCCAATTGGTTCAAATGAAGAGAAATGCAATTTGATTTCTTGATTAAGAGGCTGATGAAACAGTTAAAGAGCATAGGATTGACTGAGACTACGGGTATCCCACGACCAAACTTTCTTTTCTGTTGATAGTAATAAATTTGTTTGGATAGGAGTTTATTTGGATGATTTACCGGAGATAATTACCGTAATACTTTATGTGATGTGATGCATGCGAGATAAAAAGATGATTGAAAAAAATAGAAAGGTGATTGGAATCTGTGAATCAAATTTTTCTTCGTATTGCTTTCAACTCAAACAAAGTTACAAATAGAAAAGTTCAATTTCTTTTACAAAGTTACAGCCATCACTTTAAGTCATCCCCGAGGACTTGGTCTCTTCCTCTTTTTGAGCTGTACATGATGTTATTGATCATCAAAAATTCCCAGCCACGTTCGTTAGGGGAAGGACCTCTACTTGTCATGACTTGGGAAACAAATCAAAGACAATCAAGATGACTTGACATAGGACCGCATGTTTCTTTGTGACTGTCAGATCCGCATTTGTTCTTTTGCATATGCCCAAACCAGAATAAACCACTGGTAATCAACGTCGTCATCCGGTTCAACCGATTTCGAAAAAAAAAGTTCGATAAACATGAAAAAGAAATACGATGTAACTGCTTAGAAAATGTTGGTTCTACTCTTGTTGGGTTTTCCATGTGTCGACTAATTCAACCAGCTGTCATTCGTATCAACACAGAAATCAAACCACGAAATGTATCTGCCATAAAATTGTGACTATTGACCCAATGCCTTCAGCCAATCAGCTGCCTAAATTGCACACTCTTCTTCTATGTTTCATGAGTTTTATTTGCATTTTTCAACTGAGGAGCAATAGTGATTCAATTTCGTCGTGACCTCTCAATTATTATTACATGCCTAGTGCCTCGCCTACTTAATTGCATTTCATTGTCTTAAAATAAAACACACCCGAAATCCTTGCAAGATTAGTAGACCGATTCGATTCTATCAACAAGAAAATGAGAAAGAAAGAAAGAAATGGATCACCACTACATATCTAGAAATAGACCACCACCAGCACTACGTATTTCCCCTGAGCTGTACTTATATTAGTGGTAGTAGAAAATTTTGGGGTGGGGAGGGAGAAAGAAAAAGAGAGAGAGAGAGAGAGAAGAAATTAGGAGTTAGGCCAAAGCAACTGTTTTATTTTTCGTTTGTTTTCACAATGTGAACTTGCGTGGGAAAATTCAACGTTTCAGAATCATTTCTTGTAGACGATTGAACAAATCACGCCTGAGAATCAAACAGCACAAAATTGTCCTCTGGAAGGTTTGGACTTGTCTCGAATTGAGACTAGGCTACATTCCGGTATGAGCCAATCCCCCCTAGAATGTTTGCTGGGCTGTTGTTCGTGAAACTGTACTGTATGGGCTCCATACTTCCATGCAGCTTTTACACTTGCCAATGTATACTTTCGAAAAATGTTAATTGTACTTTTTCTTTTTATTGATTGCAGGCAGCTCAAGTATCATTTCTATTACAAAATTTTCATTTATTAGACTACATTATAAAATAAATTATACGAGTGTGATTTATAATATAAAAAAAAGTAAAGTGCGATCAACATTTTCTATAAAAACTGCAAGAAAAACGATAATGCGAATGATTTTTTTCGCTACTAAAAAACTGAAGATGCAAAATTTTGTTAACGGGTCAATTTATATTTCATTGATTCAATTAAACTTCAATCAAGAGAACTACACAATTGAAAGACTGGCACGTCTGGTAAAAGATTTATGAAATTATGATTGCTAGATATTTCAACAAGCTTTTCATCATCTAGATCCTTACAAGTGTGACATGAGATTCTAGTGGAGGCCTTGAGTCGTTAGGTTTGGACAATGACCATAACAACTAAGGGCTTTTTGCAACCACTGGGCCTTTTTCTCAGTGGCCACTACCTACATGGTGGCTTATTTCCACTGGGCCTTCCACAAAAAATGCCACATTTTTGTGGCTTATTTTCAAAAAATTCAGGCGGGTGTGTTGTGCACCCGTCGGGTCCGGTGATAGTTCAGTCCCTTCCGACTTATTCCTGGGCTTCCTTAGGCCCACTCCCTTCCCCTTAGTGTAGGATAGACTAGGGGAAAAAGCCCGCGTCATGCGCGGGAGTTTAATACCTATAATTAAAAATAGTTAATAATTATTATTTAGTATTTTATAGTATAATAATTGAAGTATGACAATTTTATTCTGTGATATTAAACAGAAAAATCATAAATTACATATTGAGTAAAAATGTATAATATGCAATGAAATATAATTATAAAATATGATTAACCACTTTGCGTCTAATCTAATAGAATAAAAGATTTACTTATATCTGCTCATGCATTTTAGGGATATTAAAATTTGTTATTTAGTTTGAATTTGATTTTGCTACGAGGGCAATCCACCTCATTATCTTGTCATATGAGTGAGATTTGAACAATTAGCATACTTGAAGAAATCATTGCTAGTGGAATTTCAGTTCTCGCAAGCCAAATTCTTTGATTTATATTGATTCCAAGGACATATCATCATGAAACATCCACATTGACCAATCAATCAATTATGATTTATTGTATGATTTAGAATATATAGCAAAACATCTTCTTCTTGGTAGGGGTTACAGTCACAAAATATCAGTTTTTGACCTAGTTGCAAATATATACAATAACTAACATGCTAATTTAGATGAATAATTACCTCAAAAAGTACTAAAACATCTCAATCCACTCAATTCAAGAAAACAATTAAAAGTAATGAAGTACATACTTTAGATATGTAGCCAAATAGTTTTAAGTAGATAGTTAAACATATTGGCAAATCAAATGAAGTGAAAAATTGTCTAAATGAAATCATCAATAAAGTAGCAAACAATTTGAAAATTACCGTAACTAATAGTTAAAACAACAAAAGAGTTAGATGCAATTTATAAATGAAAAAATTTATGATGATAAACTTATTTTAAACCACAAATAACAATTAACAAATGTGATCTTCTCCCTATCAAGCCTATCTAACATGGGCAATTGAATTGAAACACTAAAAAAAGTATTGCACGTACAACTTGCAAGATTGCAGATTTCTTACAACAAAAAAAGTAGATTAGTTAAAGAAAACATACCTATTGAAAAAGATGTTGCAAAATGGGAAAGAGGAGTAACTAATATAGCAACATCTGAATTCAATAGACTACATGATTGTAGTGGGACAAAATTATAAGTAAATGAAATGAATTTAAATAGATGGGGGTTACTATAGTAACGGCCAAGAAACCAAACTTCTCTACTAATCCGTATTAATTGTGTCTTAACATCTATATATCACAAGTTTGCAAATAACTGATAAGAATGGCTTTAAGAAATTAATAGACTTGGATGTTAATCCAATTAAATTATTAAAAGGATTTTTATGTAATTCCACTAAAACACAATCTGAATTCAATTGTACCCAATGTTTAATCAGATATCGAATACTGCTACATGTTAAACTTACCCATAGTTTTAAATGTCTGACAGGACATTTAAGTAATTATAAAAAAAAACCAAATTAGTTATAATGATTCATATTCAATACTCTAATTGCACTTCAAATACTCTCATATTCCCAAAATAGCCACACCCTTGCGGTTGAAATCTTTGTCCTTAACTCATTCTTATATAGTATAAGGATTAGGTTTATCGTCTCCGATAAAAAAAAAAAAAAAACTAAAGGCTTTTTGCTTGTTTATGAGAACTTTAAATCAAGGATTTTTCAGGAATTGAAGTTCAAAAAAATGGAAAATGAATTATTGTTCTAAAGTAAAACTATTGAATTTTCTAAGAATAACATTTACTCGTTCCCTGTCCTACATGGTATTGAAAATTTACTAATTAAATATGAAAGGACACGGAATTTTAAGAACCTCAAGAATGTGTGGTCTCATAGCTGAGCTCTCGCATGATAACACCAAAATCTTGGATGGTTGATCGGAACAAATATCAAATATAATGCATTAAATAAAAAAAAAATGGATTTTGGTAGAGCTCAATTTACAGTTTATCAGAATTCGGAGGACTAAATTCGCAATTTTTAGCTTTAACCCAGTGCCGGAATTTCAAAATTTCACCCCCTCACTTTTCGCCGTTGCCGGGTCTCTCACTGTTCTGCTTATTGATCCTAACTGTTAAACCCTTCAAAAGCCCTAAACTCAAACATCGCACCTCTGAATCTCCAGAAGAAGAGGGAAACCGGAAAAACTCCATAACTGAAAGAGATGGGAAAATTTCCACCCTCCATGAGAGGAGCCAAGCTACCCATGAACGCCCTTATCAACAAAACCCCATCTCAACCCCATCCCCTCACTGAAAATTTCCCTTATTGGGCAGACAAAAAGATTCCCAAGAAAAAACCCACAAAACTGCCATCGGAAATGACATCTCAGCTCCCTGCAATCACCTTCAATCCCCCTAGCCTTTCAGAAGCCAAAACCCTTTTCAATCAGGTTATATCAACTCCAGGAAAAACCCCCTTAGACCTCAGGTTCTGTAATTCGGTCCTCCAGTCATTTTCATCCAGAGCGACCCTCCAAGATTCAATCTTGTTCCTCAATCACATGATCAAGACTCACCCTTCATTTTCCCCTGATAGCTCTACTTACAATGTGCTTCTCGTTCAATCTTGCAAAGCTAATGATTTTTCTATCTCATCCGTCCACCAGGTGCTTAATTATATGTCCAGCCAAGGTTTTCCACCAAATAAGGTGTCTACGGACGTTGCTGTGAGGACCCTTTGCTCCTGTGGACGGGAAGAGGATGCCATTGAGTTGGTTAAGGATCTATCAGGCAAGAATTTGGTTCCTGATTCATATACTTACAATTTTTTAGTTAGACAGCTTGTAAGGAATAGGGAATTGAGTACTGTGAATAGTTTCATCAAGGAAATGAGGGAGGGCTTCGGGATACAGCCTGATCTGGTGACGTATACAATTATGATCGATAATGTCTGTAATAGGAAGAATCTCCGAGAGGCTACCCGGTTGTTGGGGGTTTTGAGTGAGGAAGGATATAAGCCTGATTGTTATGTATACAATACCATTATGAAGGGCCATTGTATGTTGAGTCAAAGTGGAGAGGTGTTGGATGTGTATGAGAAAATGAAGGAGGAAGGGGTGGAGCCAGACCTTGTAACTTATAATACTTTGATTTATGGGCTATCAAAATCAGGGAGGGTGAAGGAGGCTAAGAAGTTTCTTGGCATCATGACAGAAATGGGACATTTTCCGGATGCAGTTACTTATACTTCTTTGATGAATGGAATGTGCAGGGAGGGCGATGCACTTGGGGCATTGGCATTGTTGGGGGAAATGGAAGCAAAGGGGTGTAATCCTAATGTGTGCACATATAACACATTGCTTCATGGGTTGTGTAAGGCGAGGCTGTTGGATAAAGGGATTGAATTGTATAAGGTGATGCAGGAGGGTGGCATGAAGCTTGAGACAGGATGTTACGGGACATTTGTGAGGGCGCTTTGTAGGAAAGGTAGAGTTGCGGAAGCTTATGAAGTTTTTGATTATGCAGTGGAGAGTAAGAGTATGACTGATGTTGCAGCTTATTCAACTCTGGAAAGTACTCTTAAGTGGCTGAAGAAAGCTAGAGAACAAGGCCTCGCTGCTTGATCTAGATAGATGGTACTTTTACCTCTTAAAATTGTTGAACTGAATGTTTGTTGGCATTCAATATTGGTCTATTAGGACTTTCTCTGTATTTATATGCAGATATATATTTTTAATATAGTACGTGCTTGGTCCATTATTCTTTTAGATAGAGAAATGGATTTGCATAGCTTTACTGTCAAAACTCACTATAGCCCATTCACACCCATCTGCATTAATTCTTGTATCACAAAGTCTGTGAATATGGACCTATGTGCATATGTAGACATATACATCTGCCATCTATGCAAGACGATAAGAGTAAAAAACTGAACCAATTTTTTTGTCATTGACCAACTCAGCATTACTTCAGTCGCTGCTTATGTTTGTTTATCCGGATATGAGGATTGCCTTATTGGTCAGATAAAGAAAAAGGATTCTAAGAAAGTTGTGAGAGTCCTTGCAAGCCTTTCACATGACATCAAGTTTGCAAATTAGCACATTATTTCGGTGATTATATGAAGCATTAAATGATAGAGTTTTTCTGTGCCAATTTTTTTTTTCTCCCCTCTGGAAATACACCCCAGGTGGGAAATTGTGGTTCCAACGAGATCCATTCTTCTAATACTCTGGTAACCAAAAATGTGCCTCAAAAGTCTGGCATATATAGCTCCCACTGGAGAAACTTTTGCTGTTTTTCTATATAGAGAATTTTAAAACAGTAAGGGAAATAGCATGATTTGTAAATGGGGTTAGCAATTATTTTAGTTTTAGCTGCACCAGATATTATTAATGGCAAAAGCATAATAGTATAAAACTCAGGGTAATGACATTCTAGTTGTGCTGCTTTCCCTGCCTGCCTAATTGGGGTGTTACTTGTAGAATCGATAAAGCCATGAAAGGGCTGGGTCAGTTGTTTTAGCTCTAGCTGCAGCATACAAAGCTGTTATGTTCTCTGGTGGAATAGTTTGTTTTGGTGTGTTATAGGTAACTCGTTCAGATATAGTCTTGAAGTCTTGAGTCTGGTGTACAATTGAATTTTGCTGTTTTTCATATTTTTAGTCATTCAGATTGTGGCCATTAGGCTGAATGTCTACATCTTTTGAGTTCATATTTTTCATGCTTTGAGTATCAGCAATTCACCATCAGTTTTACCCCTTATCTGCATTGAGGTAGAAGTAGAACCCAAGTTTCTTACTAAAGTTGCCTATTTGATGATATTTTTGATATCTATATGCTAGGTGCTTTCCACTGGGCAAGTCTCTGGCGGTTTCTTGCTGTGTGTATGGCAAAAGTCAAAAGCATTGGCTACAGAAGTGCAAGCAAGTTTCCTGGTTCAAAGTTGAAAGAATTCTTGAAATATGGATCAACCCTGCTGTGTCTCAGTCGGAAATGGTCAAGATCAATTCTTTTTGTGAGAAATGAGGATGGCCTGCGAAACTCTAAAATGAAAATGCTGAAAGTAAACTTCTTGTTGCATACACAGCCTTACCAGCCATATTTTCTTAATACGAAGTTAAAGAGCGATTGGAAATGCTGCAATTCGAGTGGAAAGCTGAGTGCATTACGCAGCCAAAAGTAATAGAGATCCATTTACTATAACCCGTTTTGAACCCCTGGCGCGAAGTTGGTTGACTCTAGCTGGCATTCTTGACAGCACACCCTTCATTTCAACTGGTCATGAAGCTGCTGGCAATCCATATTTACCTTATGGCTCTGATGATGGGTTTTCAGTTCACCGCGCCCCCCCCCCCCCCCCAACAAAAACAAAAATAACATCATCTTTCCTACTCAATGGAAAAAGATTGCATTTCTTTTGTTGTTCGTAGTAGATCCTGAACTAGACCCCAAGATTATAAGTATGTGCCCTTCAATTCTTTATGTGCAAATAGGTAGAGGAGAAATGATCTGCTCATTTGATATAGACTCACGAAAGCATCTCCGGCTTGGCTGTGGGTAGGGGTGAGAATTTGTTGAGGGTAGTTATATGCTCTCAATGTTTGACTAGCTGCCACGGTTAAAAAAAAAAAAAAAAAAAATCTCTATAGCAAATAAAGTATACTAAATGTAAAATGAAAGTTTGGTAGATAATAATCAGAAATAAGCACTTCTTAAAAAACAAAGACAAAGTATAAAAAAAAAATGCGAAAATTAGTCTCTATACCATTATTTATTATCAATGTGAGGCATTCATAACCATGGTTAAAACTTCTTCAATTTAAATGATAGTTGAATTTTTCTTTCTTTTTTTTTTCCTGTTTTGTTTGTCTTTGATTTCCTGCATAACATGTACAGTGTTGTCTTAGTTGCTATTATAAAATTATAGTAATCAAAGAAACTAAACAGTTGATTTGTTATAAAAATATTTGATTAAAAGCAACTTAATGTTTCATAATTGTTCAAAAGTAGTACTAATCCTATGGTAAAGTAAGATACTAATGGTATGTTTTTATAAAGAAGCTAATTGTTAGTTTGGTATAAGACACTTTACCAAAAGAAATTAAACAAAATAACAAAAAGAATTACTGGGGAATATTTAAAAAACTTTAGGTGGCGAATTACTGCAGCCGACAAGTTGCAGCCTTCTTCCATGCTGAAGATACTGTTATATTTTATGTCAATGGTGTCAAATTCCAGGACTTATTAGCATACACTGTTGGTGTTTCTTTGTCTACTAAAAAGTAGAAAGACAGCCTCTCCAGCCAGATCTATTGATTTTAAGATAAGGTAAATTTCGACCTTGAAATGTTTCAAGCAGAATATTTCTAGTTTCACTAAGTAACAACTACTAAATAGAACAAGAGGCCTCCAAATCTGCAGCTACTGTCACAGACAGAAAACTAAACAATGTCTAAAACCTTGTCATCCCTCTTTTTCTCCACAATCAAGATTATCAGTTCACTGTTTCTGACAATCTGTTCCAGACATAGACCAATGCCAACTATTTTTGTTGAAACAACGACCTTTCTGCATAGGATAAACAAATTCTAACGCAAATAATAAAAATCCGTAAGCGAATCAAGGAAACCATGCATGATACTGTGGGGAGTCAAGTTTAAGAGACTCTTGCAGGCAGCAATATTATTCAAATAACCGAAGTAAATGCCATAAAGTAAACAATTGTAAACGTTGCCTTCCTGAGACCATACGGTCTCCATATAACAACATAAACTATCACCGATTGTTGGGGAGACATGCAACAAAATCAATTCAAGAGGTAAGGGAATCAGAATGCTGTCACATGCAACTGATTTCCACGAGACCCTTGACAGGTATATAAAGAAACTCCATCGCAAACAGTCCTTCAACCTTCTCCATCGACATTAAGCTACTTACTAGCCTAACCAAACATACAAAGAAAATGGCAAACAGTTCTGTATCTTTTGGCCTTCAATACACTGCTAGATCCATTAGTTTACCTTCAAGGTTACATCCCAATGCCATCAGGTTTGAAGCAGAGCTGAACAAATTAAAGAACTGGGAAGCATCTTCCCTTTCAATAACAGAGCCCTTGTGTGAAGTCGCAATTCAAGCTGGTCTAGTTGGCCTTGCTGAATTATACAACTGCACTGAGGATCTCATGCAGTCTTCAACGGCACAAGCAGCTCTTATTCAACATCAAAATGGGATAGTTGTGGAAGAATCACTTGAGAGATCAGTCGAGTTACTAGACTCATGCGGCATCGTTCGTGACTTATTTTTCTCCGTTAAGGAACACGTTCAAGAGCTTCAATCAGCACTAAGACGAAAAAATGGAGATGCCAGCATTGGAAAAGACATAAGCCGTTATCTTTGCTTCAGAAAGCAAGTAAAGAAAGAAGTAGCAAAAAGCCTTAGATCATTGAAGCATATGGAAAGCAGAATTGGATCTTCTCATGATGTTCTAGACATAGATCATCATTTAGCAATGGTGATTAGGGTCTTTAGAGAAGTGACTGTTATCACCACATCTGTCTTGAGATCTCTTTTAGTTTTCTTGTCTTCACCAGCTTCAGCAAGGACAAAACCTAGTGGCTGGTCTCTGATTTCAAAGTTGATGTTAACAAAGTCTGCAGTTGCCAATAAAAGCCATGTTCTCAACAACATGGGATGTGCTGATCTTGCTCTTACATCCCTTCAGGGACACATAAAAAATGGTGGTATCAAAGCTGACGTGCAACTGGCTAGAAAACAATTGCAGATGCTTGATACCAGTATTGAAGGTCTTGAGACTGGAGTAGAAGGCTTGTTTAGGCAGTTGGTCCGATATAGAGTTACGCTTCTTAACATGCTCATCCATTGAGGGGAAGGGAAAAAAGAGAAAGAAAGAAAAAGAAAAAAAGTTGAGGAGAAAGGATAGCCTATATGTAACAAATACAAATTTTGTATGATTATGTGAAATACGATTGAATGTGAGTGCTGAAGAACATCTTTTACCAATAGTACCAATATCATTTGCAAGTACTTCTGTTGTAGCATTTTTATGGTATTTAGTATTCTCATTTTGCATGTCAAATCCGCGAGAAGTAGAGCAGAACCATGGATGATAAACTTCAATCAAGATTGCAATACTTGTCTTACCCTGGAGTACATGAGCTAGAAAATTAAGTTTGACGGGGCAAAATATGTGTACATACAAATTTTGGAGTCAACATAAAATTTTTGAAAAGTTTTTGGGGGACAAATTGCTGAGTATATAAAAGAAATTTTAAAAATTCTGAAACTTATAAAGAGAGAGAGCATGATTTTCTATAGAACATGGAGTGGCAATACTAAATATATATAGAAACCTTTGACAATTCTCAAAATTTTATGAGGGGTGAAGCATGCCCCTCCTCCCCCCACCCCCTCTCCCAGTTCTACCCTTGCCCTGAAAGGAAAAACAAAGAAAAACAAATGATGATTAGTAATAAGTTATCAAAAGCTATAGCACTGAAAGTTATTATTCTATTCACTTTCCCTTCAGAATTTTAGTTTTGAAATATAAGGTTTCATCTTCTTGTCTTCTACATTGTACAGTTTAGTACGATAGGAGGACTTGATGAGCTTTCCTTTTTGTCGCCATTTTGTTTCTTGTTGCAGAACATAGTCCTTTAGTTGCCTGTCCATTGTGGAAAATTCTTCAATTTCACTGGCAAATCTTCTTTTGCAACTATTTCTCACAGTTAAAGTCAGAAAAATGTGATGACGATTCAGTGATTTAGATCTATTCCTGCATCTAAAAAAATATATATACTTAGGTGCAAATTATGGTACACAATACCCCAGTTGACAGAGCAATGAATTATTCTGCAATCACGCCACGTCTTATCCGTATGTAAATTATAGAAACTATTGATTGCAATCTAACAGAATCATCATGTGGAGAAGGAAATCTAATTTAACCTCGTAATATTTCTTTATCATGAATAAGTATAATTAACGTATCATCATTCCATAAAGACAAAAGGAGTAGTTTGCTAGATGTCGTAGTAAAGATGTTGCAGAACATGGAGGAAGAAAAAAACCCACTATAATCATCATGCTGTGGAATTTTAAACAGTATTATGGAATATAGTAGGATGGTAATGCACATTACGCTTGACTTCTTAATTAGCAAAAGTAACATGCTACTAATCATTGACACTATTTGTCTGTTTCTAAACCATTTAGATAAAAATTATGTCCCTGCAGGTAAGGGTACTACGGAAGGATTAATGTGGAGTACGGTGATGTACATACTTTAGAATGGAATTATAGATCATGCTTTGTACTAAACTTCGTGGTAGCAGAAGAATAGTTTTGGGGGATCAATTCTGATAATCATATGATTTCTTTGTAGCCATTGCAACATGATGCTTATCTCACTGAATACATGATTCCGCCAATTCAGGGTCCTGTCACAAAGTTAATGGGTTCAGAGAATTTTAATGTTGATTCAGCCTTAAAAACTTTCAATCAAGAAGTCGGCAAGGGAACAAACTTTCATGAGCATTTGTTCATCACGCATTGTGATTCATTGGAATGAAGCTCAAAAACATGCTAGGAATTTACAAGTATGACGCTGAATTGAGTAAGCAAGAAACATTCGATGTAGTAAAATTCAGATAAGGCTAGTCATCAAGAATTTATTGTATTATGTTTTTTTAATCATCTAGTAGCACTTGATTTAAATTAGAATGGACCAGTTTCATTGAGAGCCAATCAACAATCTGAAACAAATACTGTTATTGAGTTTAAAAGAGGTTAATTTGAGTGTTATGGCCTTGGGTTTTAATGATACTTAAAGTGAAACAAATTCCAATCTGGAAGGTACTTCTCTCCCTGAAGCAACAACAATTTCTGCCATCACATGCCCTTTTATGATAAATTATCACCATCAGTTGATCTCATCTGCTGAATTCGCCTTTTTATATATATGGAGATAAAAATATGCTTCCCTTCTGATTCTGTGTTGAACAACAGAATCTGCACTAATTAGCAGCAGCTTGCATGGTGGGTAATATTGTTGTTCTCTAGTGCACTAGGTTTGTCTTGCCCATTTCTTGTGCTCCCTTTGATGGAAGGTTTCCATAGGTGTTGAAAGTTTTCGTAGGCTGCATGAAAGGTCCAGAGAACACTAGACTCTGACCATGAAGTTGGTAGTGCTCATGACTAGATCAGAGGAAGCAGGCCACGCCATTTTTGCAGATGCACCCATTCTTGACATTGTTGAGGACTAATCCATATATACAATATTGTGCAAGAAAAACTCTGCTCATTTTTTTACTATTGCCGGTTGTTGGCAAGAACTTGGAAGCAAACTTTGATATAGTCTAGGAAGCCTACTAAGCCAATGATTTACAACCTACTTGCAGCTGGCTCTATTAATTTTCAGAAGAGCAGATACAAAAAATCTGTCATGTCTACTAAATTCCGCTTTTGGCTTAAACTAAATCTCATGAACATTGGAACAACAATTTGCTTGTATCTTGAGCTTGCATATGCCTTGGAGCTGTTTTTGTTGAATTTTTTCATGCTACTAAACCACAACCTCGTGGGGTTAAATATCATAAAATTTTAAAGATATATTTATACTACTAAAATGATATACTTAATGAATCAATTGTTTTAAAAAAATTTTTTGGGAGAAACAACTCAACAATGTGTAGATACTCCGAATCTTGTTGACTACTAATTAAGCACTTTGCTTAAATTGCTGAGTCTGAAGCATTTATTTTATTATTCATGATAGAAAACATCAATGTGCTTACAATAATCATAAAAAATAATGAAAATAAAGGGCCTTGTACAATTGGAAAAAATAGACAGATACTGAAAAGGGGGTAGTCATGTCAGAAGTGGGATTTGAACCCACGCCCTCTCACGAGGACCAGAACTTGAGTCTGGCGCCTTAGACCACTCGGCCATCCTGACTGGGTGATGGATGGACACTGAAGTCCTTTATTTATCTAAAATTTTTGTCAGCTTGGGTCAGCCCAACAGCAATGGATGCCAATGGAGCCGCACCCTTATGAGGCCCCATTGCTTTAGCTCCACAAATTTAACTTTTACACTATTGATTTTTCGAAGCGCATTTCCATTCATTTACTCCGAGTGCGAAAATCGTTATAATCAGTATTAGAGGAAATGCTAAATAATAACCCCCTTAGTTTTTTTTTGGCCCTTAGTTATTCTTCACCATACTTAATAGTTTAATTCATGCGAGATGCAAGTTTTTTAATATACTTATCCATGTAGCCAGCTTTTTAATTGGAAAATATTAAAAGACAAATCACGTGATAATATTTAATGAATTTGCCTCTATGTCTTCAAGCCGATGGGTTAAAATTTGATGAACTTCAATTCCAAGTCATGATGGATACCATATAGTAGTAATTAAAACCTTGCTTTCTTGTCGATCAAATACTAATCCCTCTCTCTATATTTCCAAAGAGAAGCAGTGTTCCTTATTCCTCCTTGGTGAAGACTGTTATACATAATGCTACTCCATCCGTCCTACTTTAATAGAGTCTTTTTTCACTTGTTCATCCATCTTAAATTATAGTTTACCTTATAATTCAAGAATATAGTTAACTTTTAATTGTTCTAAAATATGCTTATATAATATACTTTATTATCAGTAAATAAACCATATCTTATTTAATACAGTCAAATTTTTTACCGGTAATCGTTTTGATATATGTTTTGAATGGTGCAATATAACGTCATTGTTGTTGTTATAATTAATGTGTAAAGGTATAGTGATCAGTGATACTTCTAACATTAATTTAAGGGTATTCTAGGAAAATATTAGACTAGATTTACGTTTCCAACAAAATTTACTAATTTTTCTTAAACTGTACGAGAAAAACTCAAAATTATCAAAATGGGATGGAGGGAGTATACAGATTCGTGATGTCTCCCATTCTAGTGGACAATATTGTAGGTGCTTATCCTTCTGATTCTTTTATACTAATAAGTTTGTACATTTGCTGCCAAGCATGCACGTAGTTCAATTAGGCTACCCATGCAAGACAAAGATATGATTGATAATTAAACTGACTTGAAAAAATGAGACAAGAAAGTATGTCCAAGACTCCAGAATCAGCATTCAATTTGGTCCTTCTGAGATCGAATAGATGAATGCTATAGCTATATTTCTATCCATCTGCATTGTATTTGCATGTTACAGACATAAAAGCTTAGTGAAAATTGACTGTTTTTGCAGAAATATATGGCGCATGAGCAGTAGGGGAAATGGAGGCAGAAAGTCTCTTCAGACCAATAACATCAAACAAACACTATTACCATTATCTTTTCTCTCTTTCTCATTGCTTTGTCGATAGATTTTTTGCTGGGGGCGGATGTGATTCATGCACCTGAGTTGCTGAGATTGATTTCACTAGGAGATGAATGATCATGCAGTACAAGGGACGAGTACCAGATTGACGGTAGTCGATGAAAAACGCACGATATCCATTTGATCTGAAAGGGCAGGGCATGAGCATGAATGAATAGGCTGTGCTAAGCTAAGGTGGTCATCATCACTTTGTTATGATGAATTTAATCAGCTACAAAATTTGGAACTCTCACTTATTAATAATAAAACTACATATATTTCCTACCTCTTCAAGTAACTTTATTCATGCAAGTGCAAATAGGATTTGTTTACCTTATCATACTTTTCATTGTGTTGTTGGTTAGGTTATAGGTGCAACAAATTGCCAATTTTATCTTTTTGCTGTCAAAGCTAGATAGATCCCGTCTCGAGAGGTGCTCACAATTTTACATGTGCCATCGATCCTGTTAAAGCACTTGGGATTCTCGGTAACATATTTTCTATGCCAATCCAATGCCACCTATAGTATTGCGCCAAGTGTCCTGTTATTATTTACACTTTAATTTTCAAATAATTCAACTTGGTTTGGTTTAATTTTCAAATAATTCAACTTGATTTGGTTTGGTTTATTATTCAACATGGTTTGGTTTAACATAAGTGTAAATAATAAACCAAACCAAACCAAGTTGAATTATTTGAAAATTAAAGTGTAAATAATAACAGGACACTTGGCGCAATACTATAGGTGGCATTGGATTGGCATAGAAAATATGTGACCGAGAATCCAAGTGCTGTTAAAGGGCCTTGTACAATTGTAAAAAATAGACAGACGCTGGAAAAGGAGTCTAAGCCATGTCAGAAGTGGGATTTGAACCCACGCCCTCTCACGAGGACCAGAACTTGAGTCTGGCGCCTTAGACCACTCGGCCATCCTGACTGGGCGATGGAAGCTTTTATTTATCTGAATATTTTTGTGAATTCGGGTCGGCCCAACACCAACGGATGCCAATGGAGCCGGACCCTTATGAGGCCCCGTCCGTTGCTTTAGCTCCACAGATTTAACATTTTCACTATTGATTTTTCCATTCATTTACTTCGACTGCGAAAATCATTATATTCAGTATTAGAGGAAATACTAAGTAATTTTTGGCCCTTAGTTATTCTTCACCATACTTAATAGTTTAATTCGTGCGAGATGCAAGTTTTTTAATATACTTATTCATGTAATCAGATTTTTAAGTGGAAAATATTAAACGACAAATCACCTGATAATATTTAATGAAGTTGCCCCTATGTCTTCAGGCCGATGGGTTAAAATTTGATGAACTTCAATTCCAAGTCATGATGGACGCCGTATAGTAGCAATTAAAACCTGTTGCTTTCTTGTCGACCAAATACTAATCTCTCTCTTTACATTTCCAAAGAGAAGCAGAGTGTTTCTTATTCCTCCTTGCTGAAGACTGTTATACATAATGCTACTTTCTCTGTCCTACTTCATCATCCTAAATTATAGTTCACCTTACAATTCAAGAATATAGTTAATTTTTAATTTTTCTAGAATGCGCTTGTTTAATATACTTTGTTATAAGTAAATATACCCTACCTTATTTATACACTGTCAGTGTTGGATGAATGATAACTATGCAAAAATTGAATTTGAAATTCAACTTTTACACACATGTCATAAATCAAACGGTGATACTGTGTACTCTGTCAACGTATCTAAGATTTACTCTATTTAATATAGTCAAAATTTCTACCAATAATGGTTTTGACATATGTTTCGAATGGTGCAATATACCGTCATTATTGTTGTTATAATTAGTGTATAGGTACGGTGATTAGTGATACTTCTAATATTAATTTAAGGGTATTTTAGGAAAACATTAGACTGGATTTATTTTTTTTTAATAAAACTAACTATTTTTTCTTGGACTGTGTGAAAAAAAATTAAGATAATCAAAATGAGGAGGAGGGAGTGTATAGATTCCTGACTGACGTCTCCCATTCTAGTCGACAATATTATAGATGCTTATCCTTCCTAACTTTTATGCTAATAAGTTTGTACATTTGCTGCCAAGCATGCATGTAGTTCAATTAGGCTACCTATGCAAGGGAAAGATATGATTGATAAACTGACTTGAAAATGCGACAAGAAATTTTGTCCAAGACTCAAGAATCGGCATTCAATTTGGTCCTTCTGAGAATAGGTACTCACAATTTTACATGAGCCATCGATCCAAAGGTGTCCTGTTCTTGGTTCATTACAACCCTTTTAAGCTGTTTCTGCAACTGCGCATGATGTAAATTTCAAAGCATTGTTACATAATGTCCAAATACAAAGATTGGAGGGATTTGAGTTGTTACTAATAGCTTGAACGATCTCACTTGTTTGATCCAGCATGGGCTTAGGCGTCCACTTCTTAGCTCAAAGACAAAATTGGTGATTCTTCCTGCATTATCCTAACATATGAGTAAGATCCTCAGAAGAGTAACGCAATCAATTAGATAGGAAAATTACTTTTAAGATCTCCCTATCTGATAATCGGCACAATTATGAAGTACTGATTAAGCCATACGCACACACACATTCAATGACATTGCCTGCGTTCATTTGTTTCTATCTACCATTCATCCAACACCTCGATATAAAAAAGTCCCAAATGCCTACTTTAATGGTTCTAATCACTTACTTTACATGTTGGAATCTCCAGAATTAGTCTTTAAAAAGATGTGCTGTGTCCTTGTTTTTGATGGATCAAGGCTCCTCCAAACTAGACAATCTCAACAAGCCAAGTAGTTGGATCTACAGAAGCAATGTATCAGGAAGTACATGATATTATAACACCTCAGCTCCACTTGCACACCTGCAAGATGTCAAAGAAATGGCAAATGATTACAACTTTGTTGGCCAAATGTCTTACAATGTTGCCTTGCTCAGAGGAATGGCCACATTGCCAGCACATGTTGATCAAAGTTTAATATTCAGAACATCTCTCATCTGGTCTCCTATCTCTTCATCTGTACACACTAGCGTCAACTTCTTGTTCATCATCAATTCATCACGGGTAAACTTGAGTGTTCTAATCTGAATCATCAAGAGAAGAGCAAAAAAGTGAAAATACATGGCCTCAAAATCCACTGCTCTCTGCCATATTAGATCAATTAGCTTGCCTTGCAGATCACATCCTACAACTCTTCGAATTGAAGAGGAGTTAAACAAGATCAAAACATGGGAAACATCATCAACTTCAGAGGCAATCTGCACAGGCCTTTGCAGATTGGCAGAGTTGTACAAGCGCATGGATGATCTTCTCAACTTGCCTCTGACCATCCAAGCCTTCTCACAACATCAAAATCAGAAATGGGGTGAAGAGTTCTTGGATGGATCATCGAGACTTGTAGACATCTGTGGCATTTCAAGGGAGATCATCTTTCAGTTTAAGGGAAATGTAAGAGATTTTCAGTCTTCTCTAAGGAGAAGAAAGGGAGATTCAAGCACGGAAACAAGCATTGCCAACTGCACATCTTTTAGAAGGAAGACGAAGAAAGGTGCCCAAAGATCATGTTAAAACTGGGAAAGTGCACATACTTTGCACGTATTGATATTGAAACGAAACCTCTTCTAAAAACGATAAATAAAACTACTACTTATTTTACCTTATAAACTTGTATAGTAGTATTAGGCAATAGGCACTGTGACTGTGACTTTTGTTACGCTAAATTTGTTATAATAATAATTCCCTATTCCACTATACATCACAAATATATAGTACATTGTTGCAATTATCCTACTGCATTTGGTGTAAGGTGCTTCATGGGTACAATACTTTATGAACCTAATTAGTTTCTAAACTAGTAAACAAGGGAAAAGTGGGACGTGAAAATGATCAACAAGAAGTTAAAAATGCATTGGCAATTGTAGATTCGGCTCTACGTAGCCTTTGGAGAGATGACAAAGAGCGAAAATGAAAAGAAATTCAGTTGGTGCAAAATAGATTGGAGACTTTGGAGGCTCGCACTGAAGTTTTGGAGAATGGATTCGAGGGCTTGTTTAGGTGCTTGATTACATCAAGAACCTCCCTCCTCAAACATTCTTGCATGCTAATCTTCTGCCTCCATGGATATTTTATTACAAATCCTGCATAGGCATCCAGATATCAGAGGATCTGCTTATGAATTTCGATGTGTAAATATGAAATCATGAACAGTTTTGTACTTAACACAACAGATACAATTCAAATATAGAGTTTGGTTCCCATATCTCCCTCTAGTCTTTTTTTGCAAACTATTTTCCTATGATTTCTAGTCTCAATTTTCATATTGACCTGAGCTTTACGGTATTAAACAGAGTCTTCACTATCATTACTTCAAATACACAAACAGTGATAGCAAAGCAATATCGATAATAAATTAAGATGGCTTTTCATTCATAAAAGAAAAAGTCCTCGGTTGTTATTGTGTTTGCAATATACATTTTTTCTTCCGTTTTTGTTAATATACCATGTCAAATGTTCTACTATATAGAGATTTTGAGGAAGCACAAAATTCAGCCCGCCATAACATTTACTAAAAACATCACAGGTGTGCTTAGCAGCTTCGAGCTTGAATACTTTTCTGGTTAACCTGCTCTGAACCAACCTGTTTCAACACAAAATCACAGTTCTCATCCATCCTTTCGCAATCATCTGTATGGATTATTATTATTATTTTTTGGGTTCAAAATCTGCCTTGTGAAACAGCTAGAAAATTATCTGCGTAAGAAAAAAAGTAATAAAAAAGTGAAAACTCATACATATGAAATTCTGATGTCTCTATCAATTTTGTTTTGTTGATGTTGCTGCTAGCAAATTTTTGATGGAGAATTGGGCAATCTCAAACAAGAATATTGACAAGGTCATGATATGATATCTTCTTATGGAATTAACAAACAAAGTAGGGATTTAAGCCCACTTGTGGCCTCGAATAATCAAACTTGATGATTAAATTAAGAAGTCCGTTAATGGCACTCCCAATTAATTATGAAACTATTAGCTGGATTTAGTAATAATCACATAAATGATGCAGCAAAGATACTTCACATTGTCACCTCCCAGGGAAACATCATGATAATTAAGAAGCCACTCGTGCACATCTGGAAATCAGAACTATAAATCCTCATTATTGATTGTACGTTTGAACAAGGACAAGAAGCCATTCGTGTGTAACCTCTCAAACTATTGTAACATGATCTCTGTAATTTGTGCATTTCTTAGCCACCATATCTTTTCACACCCTATTTCCTACGCTCAGATTATGTGGTTTCTTAGAACCAGACGTGTATCTCTATAATCATGCTCGGTAATCTAAGATTCAATTGTCAAACCAAGAAAACTTTGAAATGGGGAGTCTGCAGGAAAAGAGCACTTCTGCGCTTATTAGACGCAATCCTGAAATTCACTGGCGTTAGTGGGTTTTTCTTGCTTGATGATTCTTTCTGTTTTTTCCCCTTTCATATTGGATAGCTTGTTATAACTGGGAATTGAATGATGCTGCATTTTCTGAAGGAGAAGTACAAAATCAAACGTTGTTCATTTGACTAAAATGGTCTCAGAATCCCTCTGAATCTGAAGTGGCATACGGTGTGAAATAAGTAGCTTTTCCCCTATGCAAGTCTTTGAATAAAAAAAAAATTCATAAGTGAATGGATAAATAAATACTCCCTCCCTTTTTTTATAACTGACGTTTAAGGAATTGCACGTCAATTAAGAAAAGTTTTCATTGCTTAAATCTATACACCACTTTCCTTTTATACCCTCATTAATTATTCCATTCACCCATGTTTTCTCTCACTGTATTAAATGGTTCAACATACTAGGAGTAAGAAGAACAAAGGGGTTCAACATACGGTGAGAAAAGAAGAAAGAATATGGAAGGGCAGAGAGAAGCAATAATTACTAGGAGTAAGAGAGATAAAAGGGTAAAAATGTGAAAAAATAATAAATGCTGCATAGGGATAGTAAAACGACAGATAAAAGTACTTAGGAGCAAATTCCTTAAACGACAGTTATAAAAAAAGGGAGGGAGTAATAGAGATTGAATTGAGGGAATTCAAATTCCAAATGTTTACAGCATCCGCTCGGATTATGTGTTGTTTCTTATTGATTATCCTTTGATTTATGAAAATGACACACATGTCTGTGTATATGCATGATAGTTTTAACTCAATCACTAACCAAAATAAAGCTAGCAATCCTGAGTATACTGAAAACATCACTCTGCTAAATTGGTTCGTATATAGATGAGATATTTTAGTTTAGTTTTAAACTTTCCCCCACTTATATGCAGGACAAACACTTGAATAAAGAAAAAGAGATTATCTTTTACATGCATTCCATTATACAGCAACATGTTGGAGTAACCATCCCTCAACGAGTTCAAGAACTACTGGTTTTTGGAGTTATAATTATCCTGTCCCATCTGATTATGGGGCATCTCAACCTAATTATGAAGCATTAAACAATAATTAATTCAGCGGAGACACAGGATCAACAAGCCATACGTGCACATATTTAATTAATGGCCCCATTTGCGTTCATTAATTTCAATCTGCCATTCCAAGTTCCAACGCCTCTATTTTTAAACTATCCAAATCCCTTTTGTTAATGTCGTAATCACTGTATTATGATCTTCAAAGATGTGCTTTGTCCTTGTTTCTGATGAATTAAGGCTCCTTGAAACGAGACAATCTCAACAAGCCACGTACTTAGAGGTGACTAGCCACCTCAGTTTAGCTATAGAGAAGCGATGTGGCAGAAGCAGCGCAAAGCCTCTTGATCAAGAACAGGAAAATGTAACACCTCATATCCACCCCATAGCCATGAGGTATTAAAGAAATGGCAAATGATTAGAACTTTGTTTGCCAATTGTCTTGCAAATTTGCTTAGCTCGAAGGACTGCCAACAATGCCAGCACATGTTGCCCAGAATTTTGTATTGAAAAAATTGCTCATCCTGTCTTCTTCTTTGTCTCTTCATCTATATATAGTGGTCTTCAACTCTTCCTCTTCATCAATTCATCATAAGCAAACTTGTATTTGCTAATCTAAGTCATCAAGAGAAAAAAAATATGGCCTCAAAATCTACTTATCACATTAGATCAATTAGTTTGCCTTGCAGATCACATCCTACAACTCTTGCTGTTGAAGAGGAGTTGAACAGGTTCGCATCATGGGAAGCATCATCAACTTCAGAGGCAATCTGCAAAGATTTATGCAGATTGGCTGAGTTGTATAAATGCATGGATGATGTTCTCAACTTGCCTCTGAACATTCAATCACTGTCTCAACATCAAAAGCAAAAATGGGGTGAGCAGTTGTTGGATAATTCAGTCAGAATCTTGGATATCTGTGGCATTACCAGGGAGATTGTTTCACAATTCAAGGAAAATGTTAAAGATCTCCAGTCTTCTTTAAGGAGAAGAAAAGGAGATTCAAGCACGGAAACAAGCGTTACCAAATACAGTTGCTTCAGAAAGAAGATGAAGAAAGATGCCAAAAGATCAATTGCAGCATTGAAACAAATAGATCATGAGATCAGTGCTTCAGCAATCATGGATCTTGATGATCAACATATTTCTTCAGTGATTAGAGTACTAAGAGAAGTTAACACAACCAGCATCGCCATTTTCCAAAATGTCTTGCTTTTCTTGACTTCTCAATCACCCAAGGCAAAGCCAAGCAAATGGTCACTGGTTTCAAGACTAGTAAACAAGAAAAAGGTGGGATTTGAAGATCAACAAGAAGTTGAGAATGAGTTCGAAAGTGTAGATTCAGCCCTACACAGCCTTTGCAGAAATGATCAAAGTGAAAATGAAAAGATCCAGTCGGTGCAAAACAGATTGGAGACCTTGGAGGCTAGCATTGAGGGTCTTGAGAATGGATTGGAGGGCTTGTTTAGGTGCCTAATCAGATCAAGGACCTCTCTGCTAAACATCATCTCATGCTAATCCTCTGCAAATGGATCGTTGATCACAAATCCTGCATAGGCTTCCGAATTTTAGAGGATATGCTTATGAAATCAAATGTATATGAAATTGTATACAGTTCTGTGCATTTGATACAACAAATACAATATAATTCTAGACTTTGTACTCCACATCCTCCAGAGTTATTGTGCATTTACTTTTCTCTGCCATTTCTACTCTCAATCCTCACATTGGCCCTGATCTTTACATTCATAACATACTTGGAAGGATCAAAAGGAAAATGGGAAAGGGGAACAAAATATAAAATATAGAAAAAAAGACTTGAAATTAATTTGATTTATATCTATCTGTGTGCCTCTTGCATCACATTGAATTTGAGAACACATATATATGGTGTACTCAAAATAGTCAGCGTTTCTTGAGCTTAAAAATTAGTCATTCTTTTTGCTACCAATGAGAATTACCCTGCATCATATCGTGATATCTTGTCAATCTCTTTTCAAACCATGAACTGTGGAATGGAAAGAGCCTTGATCTCTCATTAATTAAATGCCTGAATGCTAACATGCATGCTATGGTTTCTATTCATGCATGCTATGCTTCAGTGTCAATTTCAGCGTTCTTTCTAGAATAACGTATGTGATTTGGGTTTCCGGCCTCCCAGAAAGCAGGTTAATTTCCACTCTACAAAAACAAAGAAAAAACTCATCTTTATTGTCTTAATGAATTTTCAAATAAAGCTTTAGTCTGTTCAGGAAGAACTACAACTCCTCCTACCTGTATCTGCAAATTTTCATTGTTTTGTTCTATCAAGGTGTACCTCGTGTTTTTATGTATGGGTAGATCGAAGATCAGGATCAAACTTTTGACAATTCTTGTGGCTTAATTATCTTCAGATATAGAAAATCCAACCTGCAATTAATTGCAAGCGAAGCCTCTATTATTTTGAATTGTGAAATTGTACTTGGTTGTCTCCCTCCACATGTTGAAGGTGTCATATCCAAGAACGCTGAGGAGATCGCACGTGTGGTTGGTAGATTTGAGCTTGAAAACTTGCTCAGTGATTGTTTATTCATTTGCCTGCCGAAACTGTGAAAACTTGGTTTAAACTCTGATGTCTCTATTACTTTTGCCACCCTTTTTCCACTTTAGAACAATCAATTTCTTTATGTTGAATTTACGGTTATCAAACTTTCTTACAATCGAGGATGGTAAATCTCATTAATAGACGCAAGAACGATGAAAAGATCAGAATGAGAATATGATCACTCCTCATAGGTATTACCAAACGAAACTACTGGTCTATAATTATTCTACTTAATGATTTAATTAAACCGTAAGCCAATGGTTGTGGCAGTAAACTAAGCAAATTATTATCTGTATTGACTTAGAATCTCAGAAATGGTGTTGCAAACGTATTCCAGGTTGTCCATTGCCACCAACCCTGAAAACATTGTGACAACAAGCCACTCGTGCACAGCTCGAATCTGCTTCAATGTTAGTAATCTACATCCTCGTTATATGTTTGGATCAGCACAAGAAGCCATTCGCGTGTGAACTCTGAACTTTGTAGGAAGATTATCTCTATGTATTATGAATGTCTAACCACCATATCCATCGTATCGTCGCACTCAGATAATGTGGTTTCTTAATCACTATAATGAACAGCACAATTAGATGTTGTAAAAGGACAGAGGGTATCTATCTTGACTTCTACCGGAAAAGCTTTGCTGAAGGAAATTCTGGGTTATCAAATTGGATTTTAGACCAAAGCAGGAGGAGAAAATGAAAAGCTGAGGAGGGGATGCCCGTTCCTCTGCGCATATCAAATTGTCTATGTATATTTTGTTTGTTTACCTTAAATATCACAAGTACATTTCTTCAACTACTTTAGTTTCAATGTCTCTTGTATGTCTCCATCTAATACTACCCCATCATTCATCTAAGTATGAAGAGATAACATATGCAACATCCCAGTTGCTAACGTTAGGCCAAGGTGGCAATTATTGCGCCAGAAGACCACCCACCGCCCCATCTTCCTAAAACTTGAAAAGAATTTCCATATATGGGCAAGACTGTACTTGCTACCTGAAGAATTTCATGAACACGAGAGCAGAAGAAATGGCAAATTATTAGTCATTGTTGGCCAAATATCAAACATAAGAGGAGAGCCAGGGTAGCATCACATGCTCTGATGCTCTCTACACATTGTTAAAGGAACAAGACACAAATAAATTCCTCTTGTTACACTTTTCTCAATCTGAAAATAGCAAGGCCATGTCGAACCCTGAACTCTGGTTTCATTAAGATAATGACTAGAATGGATGATTAAGACCTCAACAAACTTCAGACAATATAGGGTGTACATCTGTACCAACAGCCAAGGAATCCTGCAGCAAGTTAACAGGACTGCAGCATTTTGTGAATGCCTAAATAATCTCTTCAATCTTCTCCAAACCCATTAAGCCCTGTCCAACGTCTGAACATAGGCATGGGAAATGTGCTGACAAGTTCTTCAACTGTTCTTTTGTTTTCACCTGTGGTAAAAAAATATTCTCTATCCTTCTCGACAGGTTTTGAGAACGTATTATTGCCTAATCGCTTAAAGTTGAAATGCTTAAAATAACTGATAGATGGGATGCACCACGTTCGTAAAAGGTGATGTTATGTATTATTATTCAATCGTACACTCAAAGGAAAGTAACAATCCGAGACAAATTCTAGTATAGAGTAAGCTAAGTATGGGAAAAATTAAAAACAAAAGAAGACAATTACATTAGATAACCATCTCAAGTAATATATGCAATTTAATCTAATTAAATCATCCACAGAATTTGGGTAAAATTCGCCATTCAAGTCTTTAGCATTGTTGAGACTCTGAGAATTCAGCCTAGAAGTAATCTTTGTTTTCTGTCCACTTTCTTTTCCTGAAAATATTTCCCCTGGAGTTAACTACACATGCATCAGTTGATCATCAAAGTTCCAATGGTATTTTGCAGTATGTGCTATTGACCCGAATGGTTGTTTTCTCAACTTATCCCATTTTGTAGAGCAAAATCTCAACCCTTGAGAATTTCTTTAATTAATTTATTTAGACAGAATTCTTTAATTGCAACCCTTGGTCAATTTTGTATTAGGCAACTAGGCATCAGGAACAAAACATACCAGCTGTCATTTCCATCACCATTAGCAGGTTGAAACCTCAGCGCAAACAGTGCAATAACTTGCCACTCGTGCACAAAATTTATGACATTGCATTTGCCTTCACAATCCATATTCGTCGGCAATTCAATCATTATGATAATTTATGATCCCTCTTAGATCTCAATATCTAAAAAGCCATCCTTGTAGGGCACTACAATTATGTCTATAATGGAGGTTCGCCCAATCTAGACAACTTTGGAAGGCACCATTGTCTTTTACATGCCTAACCGACTTTTCTGGATTCATGAGCCCTTTTGCCGGTGGCATTGGTGCATGAAAATTTTGCCTAAAATGAATGTACCCTGTCCGAATACCTAGCTTAGGATCAATATAATATTGTGGTTGTTAATGCTTTTGTTGGTTGAGGGCAGGACAACAAAAAACCAACATAATGTTGAAGATGCTTATCACATTGATATGATTAAAGACATAATAATGAATACTAACCTGCCCAACCTCCCGTTTTCTTTCGAGTGTTATAGTAGTATAAATAGAGCAGATGATGAATCAGGGAGTTAATTGGAGTATTGAACCAATCTATACTATCAGAAAAGAAAAAATGGCTGCGTTCAATCCAAAATCCAAGAACCATTACAGAGTTCGTTCTGTCAGCTTGCCTACAAGATCACATCCTAGCACAATCAGGATTGAGCAAGCGGTGAACAAGCTAAAGACTTGGGAGACATCCTCTTCTTCCTTCTCCAAGGCGGATAAGATTTGCCTGTCTTTGTCAGGCCTTAAAGAATTGCATGAAGGCATAGAGGAACTTCTTGCGTTGCCACTGACTCAACAAGCCCTTTCACAGCATCAGCAAGATCACATGGTCAATGAGTTAGTTGAGGAATCTGTGAGATACGTAGATGTTTGTAGCAACGCAAGAGATACAGTCATGCAAATGAAAGAAGGCATTAAAGGGCTCCAATCATCTCTTCGACGAAGCAAGCTGCGAGAATTGAGAACTGAAACTGATGTAGCATCTTTTATGTGCTCCAGAAAAATCTTGCAGAAGGAGATCTCAAGGTCTCTTGCAAAGCTGAAGCATGTAGATAACAAAATGGTCCCTCTGCATCTGTCAAATTCTGAAGACGATCAGCTGTCAATTGTGCTCAGAGCCCTGACTGAAGCGAGTCTCTTGAACATCTCAACTTTCTCATCTCTGCTGTTATTTCTGTCAGTTCCAGTGATGAAATTAAAACCTACTCGGTGGACATTGGTTTCAAATTTTATTTACAAAGGAGTATTGGCATGTGAAGGTGAAAGGAATAATTTGAATGAGCTGGAAGATGTAGATATTGCCCTTGGCAATTTACTCATTGATGATTCCGGCAAAGATGATGGAACCGAGAGGATTGAATCAGCTCAAAAAAAGTTGGAAGCTTTGGAAACTATACTTGAGAGTCTTGAAAATGGATTAGAGCTTTTGTTTAGACATTTGATCCGCACAAGAGTATCTCTTCTGAACATACTCTCAGCAGGAACATCTTAAGGTGCCAAATTTATCATATGGTATCTCAAATTCTCTAGTCTTAGGTAATTGATAGTTCGAGAAAAAAATTGTATAGCAACAGAAAGAAATTGAATCTGAAGAAGAAATTTCAGTTCAATCTGCCTACCCTGTCCACTCTTTTTCTTTGTTTGGTCTTGTTCAAGAAACGGTAGAAATGTATGCTACGGATGCCAAAATATAACGACCCCGAAAAATATAATCTGTAATGTTGTATCAATAGCCTACAAAAACCTCTTATATATTATCAGAATATAAGCGAGTATAGAAGATACACTTGATTAACCAATTCGTTTTTTTAATGGATGTTCCTTTACTTTGAGATCAGTTTTCGCCCTGGCTTCTCTGCAAATTTGGTACCCTCAATAGAATAGAAAGGGCAAAAAGAAAGCTGAAGCTCAAATTTTCAAGGAATAGGATGTGCAAGAGAATTTTTACTATTAACGTAAATTTGACGGTTCAATATATTTTTTGCTATTAGTGTAAATTTCTAAAATATTATATTTTATTGAAAAAAAAAGTTCGAAAAAGTTGTATGATGGACTCGCCGTATATTTTTTAAACAAGACTGTATAAAATTTTAAAAGATTAATTTGGCGCGAAAGATTGTGATACCCTGAAAAAAAAAAAATACAAGAGAAGAAATGCATGTACAAATGTGAAGTCAAGCAAATGAATCTTATCCCGCTATACTAGTTCCCAAAAGCCAAAAAAAAAAAGGCAAAGTAAAAATTAGAAATTTTTTCTATCATTTTGCATTGGATCCTCAAAGGTCCAAGTTACATCCACATTAAGGCATTGACCCTTTGCCGGCCGTCAAATCAGTTAACGGCTCTTTGGACGTGCCCTGGCTCGCGCCGGAAGATGGAAAATTCATCTAGTCGGTGGCTCACTCTTTTGCCGTTGGGCCCACCACTGAACGCCACGTCACTAAACCATTCACAATTATATTTATATTTTTAATCTGTTTCCATTTTAGACGACCGTTATACTTTGTGTGCGGTGTGCCAAGAACATCTCCTCTCCTGGCTTACTCCATTGTGCATACTTGCTCAGACTGACACACACGCAGAGGCCACAGCACGCAGTCACACATTGGTGGAGCAATGACTATTGCAGGCGCAGCGACTGAACAGTGCAAGAAGGCCATGAAGATCGGGCTTTCTTTCTTCGGCAGACGTTTCAACTCCTCCAAATGGTATATCATAGTTCTATAATTTGCAAAATTTCGAATCTTTTTGTTGCCAAACCCATGTTAGTTTCTGTTAGTAGCTTTGCATTGCCAAATGGGTCTTTATTTTCTAAATTTTCTTCCTTTTTCCCCTTAAATACCCATCTTTTCTTTGTTTATAGTTGTGCACTTTCAGGTGTGTTATCATTCCTAAATTTCTATTTTTTTTTCCTAATAGAAAAGCCTCGTTTTTTCTTTTCTTTTCTTTTTATGTAATTTTTTTTTTCTCTCAAATGGGTTTTGATCTTTAAAATTTCACTTTTTTTTTCCTTGTAGAACCCATGTTGGCTTCTGTTAGTAGTTGTGCATTCCCCAATTCTAAGGTTTCTAATTTTTTTTTTTGGTACATACATTTGCGTGTTATTAATGGGATAGCAAGACGATGGCGAAGATGGCGGTGGCAAGAATAAAGCTACTGAGGAATAAGAGGGAGGTGGTGATTAGGCAAATGAGGAGAGACATAGCTATGCTGCTTGAGAAAAAACAGGATGCTACTGCTCGAGTCAGGGTAATTTTCCCTAATCACCTTCTTCTTTTCTTTGCTGAAAGCTTCTTGAACCCCCATGATATCCCTTTCTTTGTTCAATTTTTTGGATCTTTAATTATTTCATATGCAACCCTGGAAAAGTTCGTTTCTTGGCTAATTCATTCCATTTTTTCCTTTTCTGGTTCTGTTATTTTAGTCATAAACTTGGGTTTCGTTGTGAAAGAGTATAAACTTAGTTTTAGTCTGTGATTTCAGTTAAGTAGTTATCTATTGAAGGTATAGGTTGGATTTTGTTGGATGACTTTGTCTTGTTGTCTCATTAGTATGATTCTAAATTAGGAGTAGTTCGTGCTTCATCGGGATGAGTATGTGAAGGGTTATTTACAATAATTGTGATAGTCTTGCTCGAAATTTAAACCCCCCCCCCCCCCCCCCCCCCCCCCTCTTTTCCTCCAAAAAACAAAAAAAAAAAAAGTCCTTGACTATTTGTGTGGATGTGAGTGTGAACAAGAGAAGGGAAAAGAGTGAATCTTAATAAATATAGCTTTTTGGCTATATTTTTTCGTACTTGTTAATTTAAGTTAAACTGAAGGACTCTGATGAGACTACGTAATAAGCTCTAACTAGTCCTTAACACTCTCTTTTTCACGGTTTCAGGTTGAACATGTAATAAGAGAACAGAACATTATGGCTGCAAATGAGTTCATTGAGCTTTTCTGTGAACTCATTGTGGCCCGACTTCAGATTATTGCAAAGCGAAGGTTTGCAGGACATATACCTTTTCATATAACTGAAAAAAGTACAAATGATCGAGTTAAAGAAGACTTTTAGTGCTTGCCTGCATTTATTTCAGGGATTGCCCTGCTGACCTGAAAGAAGGGATATCAAGTTTGATCTTTGCTGGCCCTCGTTGCTCAGAGATTCCAGAACTCTTGGCTATTCGGGATGTTTTTGAGAAAAAATATGGAAAAGATTTTGTATCTGCAGCTACTGATCTACGACCCAATGCTGGAGTGAACCGGATGGTAATTAAGTTGTTTTTTCATGGAAGTTTGCTTTCTAATTAACTTGTTTTCCAGTGCATACATACTTCTTTGGTTGGAAATGATCATATACCGTCTTTACTGTTTATCTTCTTAGCACATGTTAGACAGACTACATCACAAACTCATATTGAAGAATGCTAAGTTCTTTTCCCTTTGTGAGCTCTAAATGGGAAAGGAAAAATTGAAATCTTGCTTTCTTTGCCAGCTTATTGAAAAGCTTTCTGTTAGAACACCATCTGGTGAAGTAAAATTGAAAGTTATGAAAGAGATAGCAAAGGAATACCAGGTTGATTGGGATACAACAGAATCTGAGGTGGAGCTGCTCAAGCCTCCAGAAGAGCGTATAGTATGTTTCTGGCTCTTTTTCTTTCTCTTACTCTGTCCAAGTTTATTTCATGCTAAAAGAATTTCTATATGCCCTTTTATCAAGCTTTGCTCTCTAATTTTACCAGGAAGGACCAACTACTTTTGCAAGTGCTTCCAGCTTACCTGTCAAGCCAGTCATGAATCAATCAGTGGCACCAGAACCCCCTCTGACCAGCAAGTAAGGCACCAACATACCGATTATGATATCATTTCGGGTAAAAAAGAAACGTGTAGAAGCAACAGAAATACCAGATTTCCTTGTAAATTTGATGTGTCAGAGACTGGCTTCTATGACTTCGGGTTTCTTGTTTTTCATTGGGCATGTATGCCTATTCCTGATGATAAGTCCGTCAGGTGTAGACATGGGAAGATAATAAACATTTGTCTGCCGCATAATTGCTAAATTGACATGTCAAACTTCTTATCCTTTATGTGGCATTGCCAGTGTGAAAAATCTAGTCAACATTTTTTTTTTTTCTGTTTAATTTATATCAACTTTGGCTAATATGTATTCCCTACATACAATTTGAAAAATATGAAACAAAAAAGGCATCCAGGTGTTGGAGAAAGCAAAACCTTGCATTTTCAAGACTCAGCATCAGCTGCTGAAGCTGCTGCCAAGTCTGCGAAGGAAGCAATTGCTGCTGCAGAAGCTGCTGCCTATCTGGTTGGTAAAGAGGCGCATGCATCTGGTTTTCACAACAGTAAGAATGGCGCAAACATGAATAAATTCATCAGTTCTGTGAGGTCCAATTCTGCTGGCATTTATATGCCTCATGACATGGCCCAAGATGATGAAATGATGGGTGATGATGAATACAAGGTCCAGAAGAGCATCAAGCGGCGGAGTTCTGAAAATTCTCATCCCTCAAGTGCTGAGCATAACAATTTCGACACACCAAAGGTTTATCGACGGCATAGCTATAATGTTGCATCTGCTCGTTCTGATATCAAATTTGACGACTCAGATTGCGACGACGAAATTGACGTGGAAGAACCACCTTTAAATCTTAGAAGGCACAGCTACACTGTCCCTCCTGCAAAGTCAGATGTCAAATTTGATGAATCAGACGTTGATGAGGAAATTGAGATGGAAAAACCTGGACAAGGAATGAACCAGCCCCCTCACAGGCCTGCACCACAGGCACCTGGAATGCAAGGCAAACGGGATTCATTTCCTCGAGTTCACCCAAGATTACCAGACTATGACACTCTTGCTGCCCGTTTTGAAGCTCTCAAATACCGCAAGTCTTAGATAGTTATGGTTTGATTATATAAGGCTGGATTTTTCTGCTTCTATTTTTGGGGTATGTTGTAGTCAATTCATTACAGAGGTTATATATAAGGCTGGATCGTAGTATGAAGTTTAAAGAATAGCTGCTGCTACTATTATATATTTGCAACATTTTGTACTCGTCCATCCTAATGGATATACTAATATAATGCATTAAGGAATAAAATTAGCAGTCACTTTTGTAGTTTTCCTTCTCTAATGTCCAGTAAATTAATCATGGATAATTTTTCATATTTGTACAATTAAAATATTGTGTCACTATAACTTCAAATCGGAAAAAAAGAATAGAAAAGAAAAAGACATATCCGTTAAAAAATTACAATATTAATTGGGACTGAAATTGCAATTTTTAAGAGTTTTATAGAAAAATATACTACTGTAATTATATGTGATTTGTGAAATAAGTTAATTAAAAAATATGTCAAGGAAATATTTCAAAATTTTTTATTTTCATGAAATGATCAACTAGTAAAATGCAATCCGATTTATCACATCTTCAAGAAAAATTTTGGAAAAAAACATTTTACGTTTAGAATCATTTCATCATTGAATGGGAGAGTGACATAAAAAAAAAAACAAAAAAAAGAGCAAACATTCCGAATAGTGATCTGATCGAATAGTTTAGAGCTTGAACGGAAAATAAAAGAAAGGAAAAAGTGCAGATTAAAAATGGAAAAGCAAACGTAGAACCCTTTTTTTTTTTTCAAACGTAAATTTTGTTAGTATGAAATAGGTCCAAAAGAGGAAAAACAATGGAATGGAAAGACCGTTTTGTCCACGCATTCTGATCTAAAATACATATGTACCCCATCTCCATCTTTGCCTTATCTTCGCGGTCGTATAATGGAGCTAGCCGTTTCCATAGCTCCCTGCAGTTGAGTGCGAATTAGTAGTACCCCATTGGACAAAAGCTGATAAAACTCCACAAAAAATCCTTGGTCTTCTTCTTCGTTCCAGCTTAATATTCTTGGATTATCAGCAGGTTGTTTTTCCATGCAAAGCCAGCCAACCATCTATTTGTATTGGCTGGCGTGAAACTCTAGTCTTGTACTGAATTATTTGACAAGCTGCTGTTTTTAGCATGTATTCATGTTTCTTGAAGGAATAGGCTTCTGGGTTTTCAATAATGAGTGCCTTTATAGGGTTATATGTTGTTTGTTGTTTTTGGTCAGTGGTTTATTTTCTTCGATTGCTATGTGCTTGTTTGGATTTTCCAGGGCATAACGCCGAAATTAAGTCACGAAGTTTCTAACTTTGATGATTTCTTGCTTTTTTGCACCATAATGCTATTTATTAAGATTGTGTTGTATGCATAAGTTGAAGTTACCGCATTTAAATAGATGTGGGGCTGCGCTTATACTTTGTTTGGTGCCAGAAAGTTTGCTCTAATCAACTGCGCTCTTGGTGGTTTTAGAATAAACTGCAATGCATAGAGCTTATATGCTTGAGTAAGGGGGTTATTTAGCGGCAGCTTTTCTAGGCTTTAAAACAACATTGCATAAGCTACTGTACTAGTATTTTCACAAGAGTGGATGTTTTGCAGACTCAGATTGATATTCTTCATTTTTCCCCCAGAAAACTTGCTACCCTCAGTGCTGATGGATGATTAATGAACTTCATTATGATTTCTCAAGAGACTGAGTTATTTCCAAAGGATCAATTGACATACTTTGGCTCGGAAATGCCGTCTATGCTCATGGTCAACATTTGGAGATGGTTATTCTCTTGTCTTCTGCAGATTGCAGTGGCCTGTATAGTACAAGGAAGGTACTTTTTTTTTTTCATTTTTCAGAACTATTATGATTAATTGATTAGTCATCTATTGAACAAAGTCAATAGAATCCATCATTTCTGTCGAGGGTGATTATATATATTGGAAAATTCTTGTTTTGATATTAAAACTATAGCAATTTTTTAATCCCTTGAAGAGTACTTTTCAGTTGGAAATTTTTCATTAAAGACATTGCCTTCCTTACTGTGTTAGTCCAGTAATACGTTGTGCTCATAAGCATGTTACTGTCTTGGTTATAGCAGATACCCAGGGTCGGAAACAGTACTTGTAATTGCTTGATGAAAGGAGAGATGTGGACTTCATGTGATATCCTCTGGAAACCTCAACTTATCTTCTCCATTTCACTGTATTCTTCTAATAAACGTATCAGAAAAGTTCTAGTGGAGAACTCATTAGCTCGATGTCATAGCAGAAAGCCACAAGCACATGTAATTAGGTCGAGTGTCATGGAAAGTTGGCTCCCTCTGTGCCTTCCAACTAGAGGTACTATTTCAAACAATGGCTTTCTTATTGACGCACTCTGTGGTAATATGTTGCTGAACACTCAAATGCTTTCAGTGCTTTGACAGATAAATGCAACACTATGAAATGTTTGAGAAGTGATTCCTCAGTCTCGCATCAAGAGCTTCAAGATCATAAGTTTTTCTGCAAGGCCATTAAAACTATATCCAGAAAGTCTCCGGACTTTAGAGAAAAGTTTTCAGTTGATTATGAGTTCTTAGAGGAACCTTGGTTGTCTTCTCAACTCTCTTATCCTTTTGTGGATTCAGATGCTTCAGGTGTTCCGAGGAGTGAAAGTGAGATAAGACAGGACCTTAATTGTGAAACTATAGGTTCGGAGCTCTTGTCTCAATCCACAAAAAAGAACTTTTATCCTAATGCTGAGGGCACTGTTAGTCCAGCAAATGAAAGCTTTAATGCTAATGGAACATTTTATGAGGTTGACCAACCCATTGAGGAGCCCTGGCTGCTCCAAACATTTCACTCTTGTAGTTCTGATGTCAAAACAGTTAGCAATTTCCCTGAAAATGAAGAGTGTTCAGAAGATAGGGAAACTCCACCATGTATTGTTGATGAACATGGACAAACTCCAGAGAAGCTCCTTGCTGATGATGAAGACCCTGTGATCTCTGAGGAGGATTCAGTTACCACAATGATATTGATTAACTCTTCTATATGCACCATGCAAAGAATTGCTGTGTTGGAAAATGGGAAATTGGTTGAGTTGTTGCTGGAACCTGTAAAAAATAATGTGCAATGTGATAGTGTATATCTAGGAGTAGTCACAAAACTGGTTCCCCACATGGGTGGTGCATTTGTAAATATTGGCGGTCCACGACCCTCTCTTATGGATATAAAGCCAAAGAGAGAACCATTTATATTTCCTCCATTTTGCCATCAAAGAAAGGACAAAAATGTAAATGGTTCTGTTGTTGCCAGGCTTGGAGAGAATGCAGGTGTTCCTGATAACAAAACCATTTCTGATGAAATTGAAGAAATTGACTTTGTTGGGGATGACGAAAGCGAGGTTGATTCAGAAGAGTTCATGGATGATGACATTGGGGAGCATGAAAATGATGAGGGTGGCGAGATTCTGCAAGTCCTGAAGGAAAACTGTAATGGTTGTGCTGGTGATGCTTTTGAATTTAATTCTGAGAGGTATTTGGAGAAATTAAGTGGAAATGGCTACCAAACACCAGGTGCAACTATAGACCAAAAAGCTGATCATTGTAAAGTTGAAAGTCCGGATGGAACCAAGTGGACTCAGGTACAAAAGGGCACAAAGATAATTGTACAAGTTGTCAAAGAAGGATTGGGTACCAAAGGCCCCACACTGACTGCTTATCCAAAGCTAAGAAGCAGATTCTGGGTATTCCAAATATATGTTTATTTATTTATATATTGGTTTTGTGCTTCATGCTCAATTTGTGCAAAACGTCTAGTTTATTGATCTGTCATTGTTCTCTTGCAGATCTTGATTGCTCGCTGCAATACAATTGGAATTTCAAAGAAAATTTCTGGTGTTGAGCGAACACGATTGAGAGTCATGGCAAAAACTCTGCAGCCTCCAGGATTTGGTCTTACTGTAAGGACTGTTGCCGCTGGTCATTCACTAGAGGAATTACAGAAGGATTTAGAGAGCTTGCTTTCAACCTGGAAGAGTATAGTTGAACATGCTAAGTCTGCTGCCCTTGCTGCAGACGAAGGTGTAGATGGAGCAGTGCCAATTCTGTTGCATCAGGCAATGGGTCAAACACTCTCAGTTGTCCAGGACTACTTCAGTGAGAAGGTGAGCTCATTCCTAGCTGTCAGTTATTGTAGTTCAAGTGGTTTATTTTTAGTAGGTTGGGAGATCTGATTGCCGGCACTCATGATCTCTGGAATAAGTGATCTTTTTGTTTACTCTTTTTGACATGTTTCAGGTGGAGAGCATGATAGTTGATTCTCCAAGGACATATCATGAGGTATGACATTTGTCCAGGGAATGGATAGTTTGTGATGTAACTTCCTTACCATATAGTATAGGTTGTCTGATTTAATGAATTCAAATTTCTGCTCCCTTGCCTCAGATACCACAGTATGTGAGTTAAGACAGCTTGATGTAAAGGGACCTAAATGTTTCTTCACAAATCTAGAAAGTACAGACAAATGATGAGGGCTCATGGTTTAACAATTTGTACAAATAGGTGGAAGTAGAAAGGAAATAATGTTACTAGACGTTGATTGAGGTTGTTCATGCTGTCACTGGGATCAGTCTGAAAGTGGAATTGATTAGCTTTTGAATATGTTCCCATGTAATATTTTGCATGTGAATCCCAATGATACGGCATAACATATTCAGGAACAGCATGTTACAATGTTGCAACTTGGCTGCATGTCCTCATCTTTTGGAGAATGAATATTTAATTTCGCATTGTGCTTCTTAGTGAATAGCTTTTGGGAGATCATGTGATACTGTTCTTCTGATCAATATACTTTTATCTACATCCAATTACTGAGGTTCACTTTTCTAGTTTCATTATGCAGGTTACAAACTATCTCCAGGAAATAGCTCCTAATCTTTGTGACAGAGTTGAGTTATACAGCAAAAGTTCTCCACTTTTTGATGAATATAAACTTGAGGAAGAAATAGATAACATCTTGAGTAAAAGGTGGGAAAACCTCCTATTAACAATGCAGATACTTTTTAGTATGTTATTGTGTCAAAATACATGTCATTGGCTTTTTAGCTGTAATACAAAAGTAAATTTTAAGTTGATAATATGTCATCAAAAAACTTGCTGTATCTGACTTATGCAACGACTAACGTAATACAATCATTCTCTATGGAGACATATGACTAATAAACATCATGTTTCCATACAAGTGAAACAGAAGTCTGTTTGTCAAGATAGTTTTGCTGTATAGAATTAAAAACACAATTTAAACCTTACAATTCCTTAATGATTGAATCAGCAAACACTGGAGAAGGAAGAATGATGTTGGTGATCATGGTCTATGGAGACCAAATAGGTTGATGTATAAGAAAAACGAGAGCTGATGTCTTTATGTTGAGTGGACAGTTATGAAAATCTTTACTGGGGGGCATCGTTGCTGTATTATAAGCTGATTTCACATGCTAGGTTTTCTGACAGGGGCTTGCACCTGTTGAACTGCATATCTATCAGGTTACAGAATTTGCTTCTAAACTATTTTACTGCTGTCAGTCAAAAGAATAAGCATTCAAAGAACTTGAATCTTGTGTTTCACCTTTTGGTTCTTATTGAAGATAAGAGTTGAAGCAGCAACTGTTTGACATTAGGCTTGATAAGTTTGAATCTTGCGAAGAGAACTTGGTTTTTGTGAGCTTATTTTAGTTTATTTGCATTCCCTTGGATGTTTTACTTTCCTTATTTTTGATGACGTTTCTAAGTCTATCATACCTTGTTGAACGTGCTTTTCTGATAAGGATCTTCCACTTGGGATCAAATGATTTATTTTTTAGTGACTAATCAACCCGGAAAGGATTATTTCTTTTTTATATTAAACCTTTTGTTTCTTGTCGTTTTGGGTATGGGGGTGAAGGGAGGTAGATAGGTCTTATCATTACTTGTCTTTTACACCATTTCTGGGAATGAGAATTTCTGTTTCCTGGTCTTTTCTAATTATTTTATTGCATATTCTTTTGCCATTGACTTAGTCTCAGATATGAATATGATGTTCTTCCACATTGTGCTAATAAAATCCCATGGTTCCAGGGTTCCACTTGATAATGGAGGTTATCTAGTGATTGAACAAACTGAGGCATTAGTGTCCATTGATGTGAATGGGGGGCATTGTATGCTTGGTCATGGGACTTCCCAAGAAAAAGCTATTCTTGATGTCAACCTCGCAGCTGCCAAACAAGTACAGAAACTAATTTTTCTTTTTACTTCAACATCTACTTATACTTCATATGCTGGAGATGGTGTTTGAAATACATTTTCTTTTCCTAGCTCTTGCTCTTATGTGCATGTAAAGTATCTTCATCAATTTAATATTTTCTTTTTCTTTCCCTACATAATGTGAATCTTGCAATTTGTTTGTCCTGCAGACTTATGAAGTTTTTATATGATCTTCTTTCAAGGATTTTGTCATATCTGCAAGCAAAAACAATTGTTTACCCAGTTTTCACTAGCTAGGGGACTACATTTTACATCTCTACCTGCTTATTGAGCACTGAATAGGGAAAATGAACTGCTACAGCTAACTTCCAAAGCTTTTTATCTTTTAGATGTTTTTTCACTGCAAAAGGATGTCTCGTATAGATAACGGCCCAAATTTTGGACATAGCTAAGAAGGGTTGATGGACACAATTCTTGATGGAAAAACTTGAATGCAGGAAAATTATGAGCGAACTAAGGTTGACTTGCCTATGTAGCAACAAGGATAGAAGACTTTTAGTTTCTTGCCCATTCTGTTTCTGATAAAAATGGCTTTTGTACGATATTAGGCAAGAAGTGCCAAGTTGGGGAGAGAAGAAGAAAAAAAAGTGCTATTTATTCAAACTGAATACTGTGTGAAGAATTAGATTTATCAGTAAGATGCTACAGGAAAGGACAGTACTTTTCATGTGTTAGTTGAAGTTTTAATCAACCACTTTGACCTCATTCACTGAAGTGCATGGCTAAGGTCCTGAATGAAATCCATATTGTATTGCCTTATTATAGTGTCCATGATTGTTTTTGATAAAGGTTTAGTCTAAGGTTGCCTCCATGATGTGGTGCTGTCGCCAAAATATGGGCCATGCTGGTAGTACTCTTCTGATTTAGGTTATGTGTGACATAGCCACCATGCTTTACTATCACTAGATGGTCTGTTTAGTTCTTCATAACTAAACTGAGCATTTCATTTATTACAGATTGCTAGGGAACTGAGGCTGAGAGACATTGGTGGCATTATTGTCGTTGATTTCATTGACATGCAAGATGATTGTAAGTCTTTAAGCTATTTATTATTAATCTGCAGCATCTTTGTAGAACATGATATTTAACTGCAAAGAAAGCAGCTTTGAAGGACAGATTAAAATTGCTTCATAGATCATTGATTGGATAATCAAATCTCAAGGTGGATTGCAACAATTAACAAGTACGGACAACATATATTAAGCTTTTTCCTTCCCTCCTGCCAACACCTCTTCTGTTTCTTTAGTGTTGTTGGTGGTTGAGGTGGAGAAATCAAGGTTGCTGGGGGATGTTTTTTTTTTTTTGGGGGGGGGGGGGACCTAATTGTTGATGGAAAAAGAAAGTGAATGTTGTGAACATATAAATTTGTGGCCTAATTTAAATTGGTAAATCTTCTTGTGACTTGGACTCTCCTATGAAAGTGGTATCTTGAACCTGCAAGTGGATATAATCGTTTTTCCATTACAATTCTCTTTCCTTACAGTCCTATGGTTGAAAGCTATCTCTACAGTAAAATATATAATATTTACGTGATGTAATACAAGCTGAAGATCATAATGCGAATGTCTTTGCCAGTTTTTTTCGCTTCCTTACAGTTATCAAAATATATACGTGAATATGTGCGCTGACTCCTATCTTGTACTTCTAGCAAATAAAAGATTGGTGTATGAAGAAGTTAAAAAGGCTGTAGAGAGAGATAGATCGAGGGTCAAAGTTTCTGAGTTGTCGAGGCACGGGCTTATGGAGATCACTCGCAAGAGGGTGAGTTGACCACTTAGATTTTCTTTTCTGTTTCTGATTTTATTAACTTTTTGGTTCTCTTTCACTGATGAAGAGCAAGCATTTGCTACATCAGTTATTCATTAGGATTAAGTCCTAATTTATCATTTTTACATTTGCTGTGTTCAGGTTAGACCTAGTGTGACTTTTATGATCAGTGAACCATGCACATGCTGTTGTGGCACTGGTAGAGTGGAAGCTTTAGAGACTTCATTCTCTAAAGTTGAACGTGAAATTTGCCGGCTGCTGGTATGACCATTCTCTTTCTTTTCTCCTCCTACTTTTTGGCTTGTGGGGAAGGGGAAGGGGGGATACCGTGATCAGTAAATATTATGCCGCCTTAGAACCTACTGCTTTCAGAATAATAATATAGGAAAAGCTGTTAGTGGTAATATTTGTAGATAGGGAAAACGATTAAATTACAAACTGTAACTTTAATTCAAGTTACAGACCTGTCTCATCTGTACAATTATTCATTTATTCTCAAGACAAATGGGCTACCGACTTCTCCAGTTAATCAGTACCTTCTTAACTTTCTCATCTTCCTCACCTCTCCCAAACCTCCAATCTCACCCCTGCTACCACCCCCGTCTTTCTTCTCTTCAGCGCCATGGCTAAAGCACTCCGCACCTCCTTCCATTCTCCTCCTGCAAACAATATGCCCATTAAACTTTTATGCTGAAATCTGTATTATCAAACAAAATCTCCCTCTGTATCTTAATTCTCTGCATCTCCCTTCTCCACCTGAATTGAGTCTTCCACTTGAACTTTTAGTGAGCTTATACAAAATTTGGTTTGTTTATTACTGGGCTTTAAAGTTTTACTCGTCTTCCATTGGAGTTATTGAAAGTTGAACAAATTTATACAGGAGAAAAAGCTAATATAGTAGTACCAAATTGAAAATCTGTGTTGCTTGAATTGTTGGCTGTGGCTAAGCCATCACTTATGTGGTGGAAACTGAAGTCTTGACTCTTGAGGCTTTGATAAACTTTAAGCTGATGGTGAAAACTGAGTTGGAGGGAGAAACAGGAAGCGATCAGAGATTAGGCCACAGAGCGTAGCCTGACTGTGTTTTTGGTTGGACAGTATTGGGTTGGTTCATAAATTATAAAATTGTGGGGGATTACTTCTAAATATTAATTTTTTGGCACCAACCGGTTGAATTGAAGTCGGTAAGTCTGGACCTTATGGAGTCTCTTCGCTACGTATTGTCCTTGGAGATACACTCTGCTTCTGATGGTCAGAACATGGTAGCTAACTTCTTTAGAGTATAAATTCTATCACTACAATCCTGCCAAATCATGTTTTCCATTGGTTTACCATTTATGTGATCTTTCTGTGTTGATTCTATAATACTTTATTCTCTAGTCCATTTTGTTATTGGCATATCTAATTTTTGTCCGTATACTCAGTCAATGATGGAACTGAAGGCAGACCCTGAAAAACCAAATTCATGGCCAAGATTTATTCTTAGAGTTGATCGATACATGTGTAATTATCTAACTTCAGGAAAGAGGACAAAGCTTGCAGTCTTGAGTAGTTCTCTCAAGGTCTGGATTCTTCTAAAGGTAAGCCAATCATCCTCTACTAGCCTGTATTTCTACTTTCCTGCTCAACAGGACTTTTTTACCTTTCCCTCTTCTGTTTTTTTTGGGGGTTTGTTATGTGAGTAAAGGATCTTAAATAAACCTCTAGTTTAACAGTTGATCGAACAAATATACATGGTTAGTTTCTTGCAGTAAACGGACCAACTCAAACTTGTTGGTTTTTTGCAGCCGGAAGATAAAAAACGATGAATGTTGGTTAAAAACTGGCAATCTAACTCCAAAATCTGATCTTTGATTATACTTGTCATGGATCCAGTTTCCTTTTGTAAATTTTTGAGATATGCATGCCTGCCTTTGTTCTCTAACGCGTAATACATCAGGTTGTCAGAGGTCTTGCTAGGGGAAGCTTTGAGCTGAAACACTTGACGGATGACAAGGAATATCAGAAGCAACATCAAGCTCCTATCTCTATGCTACGACCAGCAGAGATAGGAAGTCGTAGTCCCACCAAAACTGTAACTCTCTTTCCCAAAAAGTGGAAGACTGGCGGGAAGTGATGCTTACACGCTTCAGCCATATTGTATATTCACATGTTGCACAGCATTTTTTCCCTTGGCTTTCTTGCCCGGTTGAATTGAGTTGTGCTTACATTTTTATCCTTTCCAATTGAGTTTTGTAGAATTAGATAGGTTGGATAGACCAGCCGCTACACGGTAGAGTACAGAGCTCTGACGCAGTTGCTGAAATTAATCAAAGCTTGTAAGGAATGGGAATTTCAAAGGAAATGAAATTACTTTGAGAAATTTGATGCCCGTCTGATGATTTTTCTTTTTGTTATGATCAACTTGAGTTCCATGCTTTCAATACCCTCTGCGTCTCGACTCTCGATCAGCAAATATTCAAGAAAACTCTTTGAAATAAGGAGCCAACAATAAGAATGAGACGAGTTTGCATATGGAAAAAAAGAAAAATACATTTTGTTTTGGTCCAGCAAAACTGGTAAATTGACTTCACCATCTCCAGCGTTGAATAAACAAATGCAGGACATACTGTAAAATGATGACCATTCTTTGCAACACGGAAAAGTATACAATGAAAACTAAAGGCCCAACGCCAAGTAATCATCAACAACATCGACAAGTTAATGCATCCAAGCATGTATAAGGCCTTGCCTTCTCCTCCAGTTCCTGTGCTGTTGGCAAACGCTCCATCTTGTAATACGTGCTTCGGGCTAAACAGAAGTTGTACAAATTTCTGCATACTCCTTGACTAAATGGATAAACTCTTTCCGGAATTCCCCTGCAGCTCAACATAGCAGTGTTTCAGGTCAACCAGAACTGACTCGATGCAGATGTATAGTCATGCTATAAACAACAACTATCAATTTGATTGCATAGGAAGGCAGATGGTACAAAGTGTTGTCCAAACTGAAAGGCATACAGAAGCGTCCAACTGACCTCAGGTAAGGAATGCGTCTTCGCCTTACAAGTTCGTAGGTTGTTTGATTTGTCATAATGAGATAGCTGTTACAGAAGACAAGAAAATTTTCACAATTCATTAATCTGAAGGAAACAAGGAAAACTTTAGATGCACAATGCCAAGAACGTTTTGGAGCAGGACCTTAGATAACTAAACCACACTTGATTACACCACCGCACAAGCATGTGATGAACCTAACGCCTATCCAAATTCACCCAAGCTCCCAAAGCTCATACAAAGTGCAGCCTTTCAAAATGAACTTCCTTTTAGACAATGCAGATGAAGGCAAAGATACTTATTCAGACAATTGCAAAAATAACTATCAGGTGTGGTTCGCGTTGGCAATGTGTCAATATTTGCAACATGTTCAACAAACAAAGTTTCAGGGAAATGGTTAATTGTCCATTGAATTCAATTGTTAACCTCAACTTCCACCTTAAAAAATTCAGAATTTTGATTTTCCAAAAGCTGTACTTCATCACATATTCTGAAAATATTTACACACCATAAGAGTATAACAATGCCTCATATATAGTGGTAACAGAATTTTGATGTTAAGGTACGCTTACTTTAATTAGCCATAAGAAGTTCCAACTTACATCACCATGTTTCAGATAGTCCTTACCAGAAGAAGCTAAGGTCTCTTCACTATGTTAACTAGACAAAAAAATAGCAGCACTTTCAAAAAAGAAAATGGTAGATCCATTTCAAAGTGGGATCAACACTTTCAACATCCCAATAAGCATGTGACAGGAACAACCAGACAATCTTTTACACAGACGTTAATTTCGCATGTTCCACCTAAAGAAGACAGATTGCACCCACAAATTGCATAAATATGCAAGGAACTGTTGATCCTAAAGAAATTAGAGCACTTACCTATGAAACAGGAGGAGGAGAACTAGGAAGATAAGCGAAACAAATAAAGTAGCCAGCAGCAAAATCATAATAACATCGACCCACCTGAAAGAAGCCATTATCATTTACAAGGAAGTCAAAAGAATTTTCACCATGGCACATCAAACAACCTCCTCTACACAAAACCACGACCCAAATTTAAACAGGAAACATACATAATAAACAAATAAACAGAGACACAGAGAAATAAGAAACAAGAAAAAATATATTAATATTCATAGTGATGTATGAAGCACATTAGACAGATTCTTACCATGCCTTTGTTATATTTGATTTGAGATATGAAATGTATAAGATACCGGTCCAAAGGCACAATGCTGTCTCCTCACAAATGTACCACCTGGTAAAACAAACAACCAAATTTTATCAGGATAAGCAACAGAAGAAGCTAGAGAAGTAACAAAGAGAATGAACACTTACCAAAACCGACAGTGATTATTCTGTCCTATGCATGTCCCCAGCCAGACACAATGATGATCAAACTGAAGCACACATTTGTCGCAATCATGGCAATGCTTTGCTCGTGGGGGCTACAACAGTTTTACAATCAGAAAGAGATCAGGCACTACAAAATTCATGGGACAAACCATTGCAAAAACTAAACAACCATGAGGATTTGCCATAAAAGGTTCTCAAGAATTGATTTTTGCAGCCCAAGCATCAAAGTTAGCAGAATCCTAACAGTTAGTACATTGTAGTTAGCTAACTAAACCAAATTTTATATGATAAATTTGTTGAAAGCCATCTAAAGATTAATCAACATGGATCCTGAAGCCATTGGCTTACAGAGAAGGAAAAAAATAGCAGCAAAGTGTGACACTGCGATGATTTCTCGCATCAGTTGTAACTTCATACCACATCAACTACAAGAATCAGTACAGAAGTTGGAAAAATCGATTAATATCCACTGTCAAGCTAAAACTATTTGTTGGATATCTAAAGATAACAACTTCAGAGCACCAAAAAAAAATAATAACAATAATAAGTAAACAAAAATAAAATAAAAATACAACCTACTAATAACACAACTGTACCACCATCCTGACTTTCAACTAACCGAACCATGAGAAGGAGATGACAAAAAAATTTTTAAGTCAGAAAAGCAAGTGAACAATTGTGACTCCTCATCTCTCAGTTAATATGAATGCATAACAGAAATGCGATTGGATTTATCAATTACCAAAGCTAGACTACGAGCTGTGTCTTTGCAAAGTACAGCTGGGAATGTCAGCAAAGCCAATGCAGCCTCCTCTCTCTCTCTCTCTCAGAGACACAGACGACACAGAGAGAGAGAGAGAGAGAGGCTGCATTGGCTTTGCTAAAAGAAGCAAGCATGTTCTAGAGAAATTTTACCAGTCTAGGACAAAATGTCATCCAAAGGCAAAGTCAATCTAAATAATCAGATTCTAATGGCATCAGAATGCTTTTGATTTTGGAGGTTAATTGCATGAAATTGAGTAAAACGAAAAAAAATAATAATATTTGACTATGTGACCAATTTTCTCTCCTTGCAATGTCATATCAGTTTATATTCATGCTCCATCAACATTTGCCAACAGAGAAGCAGCAGGAAACATCAACAGCTATCAAATGACCAACTTACAACTTTCGCCAACCGATGGACACTCCAGCAACCTATAATCTTAAGATAAGCTATATTCCGAATTAGAAAGTCAGAGAAAATCTAAAACAATCTACCTGCACAACATTGCAGTAGGAGCAAGTCCAGGTTCTGAAAAAGTAAAAAACAACAATCAGTTGGGAAATTGGTGTGGCTTTTGACAGCAATTCCATCCGCCACAAACACCCCAAAACCACCAAAAAGAAGGGGTAAAGGGGAAACAAATAAATAAATAAACAAAAAATTCTAAAATGAAAGGAAGACAGGATCAAAGTTAGACAAAATAACTATTAAAATGAAAGTCACAATTGGAAGAGGTAGTCTAGCACTTATTCCAACTTACAACCTCCCTGTCTCTCTTTCTTAATCAAAGACATGGGGAACTAACGAAGTGGAAAATCTGCAAGATACAAGTATTAGCAGCCAATACACGAAGCTTTCCTACCTAACTGAGGTTCCAGGAGGATACATATCCATCACTACTTTTGTCCAAGATGTTGCATTACTCCCTAAAAGGTTTCTTCCGAGTTGGTCCGCATCCACAGTAACAACTAAACTGCCATTGTTGCTTGAAGCAGGTTGTCTTTGCTTGATCATTGAAACATCAAAAAAAGGCAAAACAGACAGCAATTAGAGAAGCAGAATGCATACTAAGATGAATTCTAGAAACTCATAGTACTTCCATAAACCAATAAAAAAGCAATATAAAATTATTCTCCAATCTCTAAATTTCTCCCATACGTTTAGAATCAAAGGAATGGTGTTTTACTTTGAAGCCACTGATTTTCTCCTTACTAAAGCATCAGTCTCGTTAACGACCCTCATTGCTTCAAGAACATAACTGTATTTTAAAAGAAATTTCCAGTAAGAAAGAAAGCTAAGAATGACAGTTGAGCACAAGTTCTGGTGGATCAAAAGCTCATAGTTGATGAAAAAAATACCCTGGAGAAGTATTAGAGGTGAGGAAATATTGAGCCAGTGTAGCCACCAATAATGACAAATATATTGCAGTATACCTGCATCAAATTTGAAGAGGATATAACTGAGATCATATCAGTTAACTACTTAACAGTACAAGAAGAAAACACGTAACGCAGCACGTGAACCAATCATCATAAATAATGTCTTCTTCTGGTACTTGAGGTTAGACAACTTAAAGCCCTTCTAATAACCTCCAAGATACTCCTCATTTTAGCCTGTAATAGGCAATAGGGCTATGCCTAAATAGATACTAAATGCACCACCGAGCAAGCCTGAAGCTCCCCTCATATTAGCCTAACAAAATTAAAGAACAGAGATGATAAACTTCCTTGCAGTTCCACATTCTGCCACTGGCCAAAAACGCAATTCGGAATACAGTCTCACCATACTGAAACCACAAAATTGAAACTCTTGTTTTTCCGGCGTGTACCCAACCAATCTCTTCCTTCTCCCATTTTATCTCCTATTCTTGCGTAACTTTTTCAGATTGTTTTCAGCTTCCACGACTTTTAGAATTTCACTCGTCCAATTTCTCAGAATAATTAAATACTGAAACAACTGAGCAACAAAAACAAAATTAAGTAAGCAGACTAACATAAATCCATAACAAGATGCTTACCAAGGTTGTTGCTTGGTCTTCTCAATGAAATCTTTGTCGAAAATAAAAAGAATGCTAACATAGATCAAGTGCAGCACCACCAACGCCAGCTTCAAACACAAAGCAGATCTCCGAGCTAGTTTTTTCCACCCCAGGAGATACCCCAAAAAAAAGTCTCAAAATCACTACTAAATTCAGCTTCGACTAAACCCAATAAGAAAAACCCATAATAATTTCAAAGTATCTTATTACCAGGATCGGAAAGACAGGGAAAAAACCGAGAGCACCGGTCGAAGAAACGATCCCATGTGTCGCGGAGGGAACCACCGCATGGTACAGCCATTATTATCTCCCTCGCATTCAAAACATTGTCATTTTCTTCAACCTCTGATTAAATAACGGTGAAAATTTCAGAGAATCAAATTCAAACTTGAGAATTAATTTAACTCGGTTTAGTAGGAGGGAGGAGAAGAAGAGACTGGAGGGGTCTTGCAGAAAAAATGGCTGCAATACTCATAAATGCGACGACCCATGGGGACGGACAGCAGGAGATTACCAGGCATTTAATAAGTTAATTGATGATTAACCGGTTTTTGTTTTCTTAATAGTGTGTACTTGTTTTTGTTTTCTTTAACGGCGCGTGTACAAATGAGAAATAGTTGATTATTATTCCGTTTAATAAGACTGAATCTAAATTTTGAAATTTGAATATTAAATAATTAATTTGCTAAATTTTCATATAAAAAAGAAATATATGAATGTCTAAATTTCAATGCTGAAGATATCTATACTGTTTGATAAATATTTATAAATGAATGCTTAATAAGCTAAACCGTATAATTTTTTCCTTCTTTTTTTTCATTCAAAAAAGAAATAGAATCTATGATTTAAGTAGTTTAAAATTGTAGATATGAAGCCAATAACATTTTATTTTTAAATCAAATTAATGTAAAAGATAAAATACATTATGGAAAACATTAAAAGAAACATTACAATCCAACAATCATATAACATCTAATATTTTTAATAGAAATTTTAGAATTGAATAAAGATTTTAATTTGATAATGATTTTGAATAGAGAATATTAGGTTATTTAATTATATAAGGATTTTGAATAGAAAATATCAAGTCATTTAATTAGATAAGAATTTTGATCGTAATTAACAAATAAGGGTAAATTTGGTAGATAAAATAAGGTATTTGAAGTAAATCTGTTGATTCTTATTAAAATTAAGCATTGCGTTACGATTCTTGTGCTGAAAAAAGTACATACAAATTTAGCACCGCTTAACAAGTTCAGCAGATGAATTTTTATTTATCAAACACCCAAAACTTCTGAATATTTGAAAAAATTCAATTTTAACAAATTTTTATATTATCAAATCGAGCCTAAAAAATGGTTTCACATTTTTGTCCACTTCTGTTCACACCATAGTTATTAAACCCGGCCCGGCCCGGCGGTCGAACCGGTCAAACCGATGAACCGGACATGGGACCGGGCTGGATTTTCAATTGGATCGTTTAAGTAATCAACCCGTTGATTAGTCAACGGACCGCCGGTTCGACCGGATTAAACCGGAAACCCGGCCGGTTGTGTCTAAGAACCGGGTTTCATATAAAAATGTTATGGCAGTGCTGAGACTGAGAGTCGAAACCTGTGCGTCTGATACAAAGCAACATCGACGAAACCGCTAGGCTACCTCGCGAGATGGTGATAAGGTTGCTTACATATTATATATAAACATTTTATCAATTTTATCTTTCTGTTTTATTTCTCTAAAACAAATTAATTTGGAATCTTTTAATAATAATTTATGACCCCCAAACTTATGAAATGGACTTAAAAATTAACATGTTACATAATTCATTTTAAAAACATATATTATTTTTAATAATTTTTTGCACTTAAAATTTATAAATAAGTTAGATAATTACACTAAACATAGATAAAATTTTATACTTGAAGTTTGGTGTATTACTAAATAACTTTATATTTTATTGATTCTTATGTGAATTAATTTTTTATAGCAAATTAAATTATATGAGCATTTGCTATGACATTATTTATTATAATTTATATCATATATCTTATATTTAAAATTATAAAATATAATATTTAAATATATTTAGTGACCCACCGGTTCAACCACCCACCCACTGGTTGAACCAGTAACCCGTTGACCCACCTCGTTCACCGGGTTCCCTCCCGAGTTGGGTTTAATAACTATGGTTCACACATCAAGTCCACCAAAGTTGTTAGGTACGAGGAATTTCCGCTCTGGATGTTATACAAGGCATTCAAATGGTTTGCAAATGTGAATTAATATGCTTTACAACGTATAATTATTATTACGTGTATAATGTGTTGGATATAATATAATCACATTCGATTATGAAATTTTATGAATTTTTCTTCATCTTTTACATTAATTAAATGACAAATGGGCAAGATGGACGGAACAGTTTCGAGATATAAATCTACATCCAACTAGCCTATGAGATGAGCCATCTTGATATATAAATACATATATATATACTAGGAGGGGAATGCCCGCGTATCGGCCAATGTTTGGTGCTTATAGTTAAAGAAGATTTTACGGTAGTTCAAGCGAATATAAAAAAACTCACGCACATTGAGTAGCAAAATGAAGTAACAAAATATCTAATGTATACTAGGAAATGAAGAAGGAAATTATGCATGCTATCTTACTCAGTTCATATATTTTGAAACAAACACTTGTATATAAGTTTTTTATTAACAAAACTAAATGAACTTTAAACAGATACCCAAACGATTCAGAGAATGACAAACAAACAAAATGATTATCTACTTAAAGATGCATCTACACAATATTCTTGTTGATGAAAATAGCCAACTATGGAGGAGGCTTTTTTATCAAAGTAGCCAACATTCTTTTTGATCGAAACATATTCCAACAAAACCACACCATTTAAATTGTATATAACAACCAACTTTGTAGGGAAACAATAATATCAACATTAAATTGTGTTAAAAGAGTATCCAATTTTGGAATGAAAGCATTTAGCTAACAATAGAAATTACTATTTTACAAAGCAAATCATACCTTTAAAAAAAAAGAATGAAACCTCACCTCAAGTTGAACTACCAAGAATAACTTCATTAGAGAACCATATTGAAATCTAAAATACAATAGCAATACAAATAAGTATTTACCGGAAGATGAAAGGAACGTAACAGAAGAATGTGAAGGGACAAACATTTGAAGAATTGAAGTTGAAACTAATGCTCAATCATAAATTCCTTAATAAACCACATTGTCCTTGTTTTAATTGAAATGAAAATGACGTTTGAAGTTTTTCAAGTTATAATAGCAAAGTAATAGTAATAATTGATTCAAACCAAAATGAATGTCTCTGCAAGGATATTTAAGTAATTACACCAATAAAGAAGCAATTATGGGTTGTATCCATTGTAGAAAAGATGACCAAATAATCTCACATTCTCAAATTACCCACACCTTTGAACAAATCATTACTGCATCTTTTAGAATACAAGAACATTTTAGTAAATACAATAATGCACATGCTATCTAAAGTAGTACCCAATACTATAACTACATTTAAAACCGCCTCACAATCCCAAAATACCCCTATTCTTGCAGTTGAAATTCAAAGCCATTCTTTAATCAAAACTTATTCTTATATAGTATAAGGATATATGTTTTGGTCAAAGCCATTTTGATATTGGATAATGTAAACTACATAAGTCAACTCGAATCGGTGTAAATTGAGAAGTTGTCACACCTAACAATTAATCATTATAGCTGCTGCTCTAATTCTCCCTCTAACAGATGTTAGCAAGCGTGTAACATGCTAAGGGCATCAAATTCAATGGTCACAACTTACAATACAGTTGAAAGTGACATGTTTATGTAGGGCGACAAATAATTTGTGAAGGAAGGTATGTATTTACTTACACTCTATCAGGGTAGTCTATCCTTAAATGTCAAAAAAAAAAAAAGTTCACGGGACATCGTATGTTTCTTGCGTTAATTCTACAAAAAAAAATCAGTTTGTTGTGTCATACAAAAACCAGCTACTTTATGCAAGAAGAAGTGATATTAGAGTACCTGAGTTGTAAGATACTTCTGTTATCAAATTGAAGGGCCATTTGCCCGCAATACACGGCCCTCCATCCCCAAGAAACATGTGTGAAGAAGCTATTGGAAACTTGTGTCAGCAGCCTCTTCCTTCTCCTTTTGGTCCAATTGCTATGACAGTGTCCATTGTCTCAGAAAAAGCATAGCATCAAGAATTCACAGAATAGTGAGGCAAATAGCAGGGAGGATCCTAAAGATTTTTTTTCCCATCCCAACATCCCAAAATCCTCCCTGCCCTTCTCCAACATCTTACAAGATACTAATTTGATCACCACCTTTACAAAAGATAACTAGATCTTGGTTCTTCATGGTTTACCTTATACATCATAACCCAAAAGTTTCTCCCTCATAATTCATATATATTTGTTGAAAAATGAGTGATCCACGGCCGGGGGCCTGTCAGGTCATATTTGCTGTCAATCCCATTATTTCTATGAGTATGCAGGTTTCATGCATTCTTGTTATCTCTCACTTCTTTCACCTTTTGCTCAAGCCTTTAGGCCAACCAGGACCGGTTGCCCAAATTCTCGTAAGTATGTCATCTATAGGCATCGTATTTATTTTATGAATGAATGCATGTAATCGGCATTTTTGAGTTCAATTGATTGAGAATTGTTAAAATGTTTATAAAGCATTAGTAATTGACTGATTGAAGCATTGGCCGGGAAGTTTTGTTGTTAGTAGAGTTAATTCTGAAAAAAAGGCCATATCTTGATCACGGCTTTGGTTCATTTCTGTTGGAATTAACATAAGCCAGTATAATTAAGCTCCAAATTTAGGTGAAATGGCAAAAAATTTTCTAGTTTGAGATACAATGAGCTTTTTGATTTTGATTTCGTGCTAGAAAAACAATGTAGCTGTTGTCATGAACATTGTTGTAACGTGTACCTGTTGCATGTTTCTTCTCTGAACTGGATATCCAAGAAACAACCATGTTAATGGGGTTTTCTTTTTTTTTTTTGCCGGTTTTACTATTGGAGTTGTTAATTTACTATGTTTTTACAACGTTTAGAGAATTCATTGGCATGAACATCTGATTAGAGTAACTAAACTTTTCCACTTCTTAAGATACTTCGAAAAATCAAAATGATTAAATTTGTACATCTCCATCCCACTAAAAACGTTAAAGCTACTGCACCGGGTCGGATTGTGAATAATAGTCACTTGATATTAAGTGCCTATGATTTTCTGTTTCTGAGAGATACCTAATTTGTCAGATAATGATTTTTTCTTCTAGATAACAAGGTGCCAAGAATGAGGTGCTGTTTAAATTGTTCCTTTCCTTATTTGAGTGAAACCCCTATTGCATTATTTGATAAGACTCATATCTTACACTAGGTTCATTGCATTTGGTTTCATTGGACAGGCTGGGTTTGTGATAGGTCCCTCAGGGTTGTCGATGATCCCTAAAGTCAATGAATTCTTCTTTCCTTCCGTTGCTGGTGACTACTATGAAATAATGGCTATGCAAGCTAGAATAGTTATCATGTTCTTGATCGGGCTGGAGATGGATTTTCCTTATCTAATTCGTAACCTGCGTCCTGTGAGCATTATCGCTGGTAGCAGTTGCCTAATGTGTACATTCTTTGCAATCGCTATGACCTCCTTTATATATGATGTAACTGATTCCCATGACCATGCAGTAATTATGGGCACAATTATCACAGTAGTCTTAGCTAATACTTCCTCTCCTATTGTGGTCCGATTAGCAGCTGATTTGAAGATTTCAACATCAGATGTTGGGCGAATGGCCATATCCTCTTCCTTGCTTGGTGACTTTTATGCAGTGATATTGTTGGTTATAGTTACAGCGAGTAGGAAGCATTATTCAGGCATGAGGTGGGTATTACTAGGGATCCTATATTTCATCATTGTTATAGCAGTTATCATTCTCAATGTACATCTAGCAAAATGGCTTAACAGGAGGAATAGGAATCAGAAGTACCTTAGAAACACCGAAATACTTTGTCTGTTGGCAATTGTCTTTGTTACTGCCACGGGGCTTGAAACTATGGGATTCAGTAGCATAGTTGCTTGTTTCCTCATTGGACTAATGTTTCCTAGAGGAGGCAAAGCGACTCGTACATTGTTGATCAAGCTCACCTATGCGGTTCATAACTTTATACTTCCAGTTTACTTTGGCTACTCAGGTTTCAGGGCTGATTTGACTTCCATTGACTCTTTAGCCAAATTCTTTGTTGTTTTTGTGGTAATACTGTTGAGCTTTGGTGGCAAGATTACTGGCACACTTGCTGCTTGTTCCCACCTGAAGATTCCTTTGAATGAGGGAGTCCTCATAGCTTTTCTGATGAACTTGAAAGGTCATGTTGACATCTTGACAATAGGTATTGCAGCTCAAGATAGAGTAAGTTCTTTTAACACATACTTCCTTTTGTTCTTTTAACAGATATTTCCTATTACAGTGCATTTGTATCTGACAAATCCAAGCGGATTTTGACTAGTATTTTAGGAAAGCTAATGGCTTTTTTTCTCTATGCTTGCAATACATAAAGACCAATAGACCCTACTAATGACTAGTGATAAATTTCAGTCGTCCCTTGTTTATCTCCAGACAGGGAGGTATTTAAGGTGTGAAATAAACTTAATGGCTAATAGCTTGTAAAGATTGTCTTGAAGCTTTCATCAAGCTAGATTGCACCAAAGACATAAGTAGAGCTGGTTCAAAGAAAACGCGTGAGCCATTATTGCTTCCCTGTAAGCATAAAGAACAATCCACCCTCTCCTTTTAACGGATAGAGTGTGTTCAGATATTTCTCCGTCTGGTTGGGACCAAAACCACTATCTAATTTGAGATAACTTTCTTTTTTTTTTTTCTTTTGCAGAAGGCAAATCCTCTATTCTGCAACTTGATGATATCAGCCATTGTCCTCAACTCATTGATCTGGGGACTAATTATAACATTTATGGTAAGAAGAGAAAGTGATATCCTAGGATACAGGCACATAGCTTTTGAATCACAAAGTCCGGACTCTGAGCTACGACTACTGACCTGTGTTCATGGACCTCGGTCAGTAGGTACCATGGTAGGGCTAATTGCTGCATCAAAAAGTTCCGAAAGCATTCCTGTGGCTGCCCACCTGATGCACCTAATTGAGCTACCTGAGAAAACTAATACCAACTTGATGTATCACCAGAAAGAAATTGATGAGATTAGTGATGATGATGAGTACGGGGGTAATGACGTGGTAGAAATTAATGAGGCAGTAGATATATTTACTGCTGAGACAGGAATTATGATACATCAAGTTAAAGTGGTATCACCTTTAGTCAGCATGTATTCAGATGTGTGCGAATGGGCTGAAGATACAAGAGCATCTATCATTATCCTACCCTTCCACAAGTACCAGAGAATAGATGGAAAATTGGAGAGTGGAAAGGAAGGCTTAAGGACCACGAATCAGAAAATTCTTCGCCATGCCCCGTGCTCAGTTGCCATTCTTGTGGATCGAGGACTGACAGCTGGGGCCTCTCATGTGTCAGGCTCTGAATCTTTGCAGCATGTTGCAACTTTGTTTTTTGGTGGTCCTGATGATCGTGAGGCACTGGGATTTAGTAAACGTCTTGGCATGCATCATCATATAAACCTCACTATTATTAGATTTCTTCCAACACCTGCTAGAAGGGAACTTGTAGGTGTCAATTTTGATACCAAGGAGAAAGACATTTTGATGGCAATACCAGATAGCGAGAATGATGCAGATGCAGGAGTTTTGACTGACTTCTACAATAGGTAATCTTAAGCTTCATTCTGGTGCACTAATAACAATGCTGCTCTTCACATCCCTGGTAATTTTAGCGGACTAAATATTGGTTTATTATTCTACTTCACTAATCGATTTTGTTCTCTTGACTAATCATAATTTCAGTTTGTTTATGAACATAATTGTTCTCCACCTGTGTCGGTACTTGAAATAAACTCTGAGGTTTAGTAAGTTCATCAGCTTCGTTTCAGATACTTGCATGTCTTTCAATTGAATAGATGTTGAGCATAGTTCTATTTTTTTTGTTCATGTTGCCTCCACGGTTGAAAGTCTTGTCTGGTTTTCAAGAAATGCTTACATGTATAAAAGAATCTTCTTATCTGTTTTGTTCCCGATTAAAAATGACGAAAAATTTTTCACTGGTCATGGATAATGTATTGGGATTTTGCTGTTTGCTTTATTGTTATCACTTCAAGATAACGCTGATGAGTTGCTTTATATTACTCATGATTTCTATGGTATCCGACATTATTAGGTATGTAACTTCTGGACGAATAGGATATGTAGAGAAGTATGTCGAAAATGGTGCAGAAACCGCATCAGCTTTAAGGGACATGGCAGACATGTATGCAATGTTTATAGTAGGGAAGGGTGGGCGAGCGCAATCACCTCTAACAATTGGATTGAGTGACTGGGAAGAGTGTCCTGAGCTTGGTACAGTTGGTGATTTCTTGGCCTCTCCAGAGTTTGATCTCAGTGGTTCAGTTTTAGTTGTTCAACAATGCAGGCCCTCAAAGAGTGAGAAGAACGATCCTTAACAGTTGCTGATCAAGAGTTTGTCATGATGGACTACTTCTATCTACAGCTTTACCATATATTATGACATGAGTTGGAAGAAAGTTCTTGCAAGATTCTGTTCTAGAAGAATGAAGTCCAAACCATTGATGGTCATGGATGATGCTGAAACCAATTTGAATCCTCTTTTGGATGTCCATGACTCGGATTACACCGGATTCAGATTGCCATAGAGAAGAAGTTTTTGTAGCTGAAGAACAGGAACAGGACAGGACGCAATGAAAAGGAGGTTCTTATGGGATGTTGCCTTGCCATTGGGAGAGATGAGTGATCAGTGGTGTAGAATTTACTGTAAAGTATTAGCATGGTTTGCACTTTTTTTTTTTTTTTGGGTATTTTCTTCTTTTAAAGGATAGAATAGGACAAAGGCTAGGGTGCGAAGAGGTTAGTTCTTTTAATTTTGTACCGGGAGTCTAGAAGTAATACAAAGCCAAATTATTTTCTCCCCTTTCTAATCTTAGGCTACCAACTGAACTCTTTCAGACTCGTTAGGCAATCTGTTCCTAGAAGCTGTTAGATCCAAATTTTGTAATACACATTAACTGAGAGCTACAAAAATGCTCATGAAACAATGACATATTAAGCATCAAAAAGAGAAAAAAGAAAAGAAAAGAAACAATGACACATTAAGTGCTAACATTTCAGACTGTTCTGTGAAAATTTTTGATGTTTTATCCGGCTGCATTTTGTTTTCCATGCTGCTTTAAGTTTGGTATAGACATGGATAGGGTTTAGGAATAGTATCAAAATCAATCCACAGCAAACCTGCTGAACTTTTTTCAAGGGGAAAAAAATGAGGTACAAAAAAAAGAATGACTTGCTCTAACATGTCATTCTTAAAATACCTTGTTATGCTGGCATGACGAAGATGGCAATTCTAGGAATCAAAATTAAAGTCGTATTAAACTGAACTCCTTAAGTTTTGTCCCGTGACATCTAAACTTTCACTAACATTTCCCTTCTTCTTTTTTTTTTTTTTCATTAAAACGACAGTACGATAAAAGTGGATATTCAAAAATAATTCTCATAGGAATTTGGTACTTTGGACGTAGCTTCGATTGGATAATTGCCAACAATTGGAGAAGTACTTTTCATTTTCTGAACAATGTAATCCGTTTGGATTGCATTTTTTGGGAAGTTATTGGGGAAAAAATGATTATATATAATCATATAATCATTTTTTTCTATAGAACGTGAAATAAATGAGATAAAAAAAATGATTCAAAAATATGACAAGAAATATTATCACAGAAATCTAAAAATTTTTTTTCTACAAAAAGTACAATCCAAACAAGGAAAAACCTTTCTTAGTTCGATTTGTGCCACGGGAATTAACATCATTAGAGCCCCTTGGGGTCAGCTCAGCCGGTGAATTCTCGGGGGTATTTCTCGTGGGGCGCGGTTCGAGTCTGGCTTCACATATCGCCTGGGTGCTCTTGGGGGACGGGGTACTCCAGGTCTAGGGAGATTAGTTTGGTAAAACTGGAATACTTCCTGGGTTGACAAAAAAAAAAAAAAAAATTAACATCATTAGACATTGTCGCGTATAAATATTAAACAAGGCCACCCCTGGCCCTCCCTCCTCTCCCCTCCGGGAAAAAATGTTAATGCAAAATTGTTGGAACAAGGGAAAAAGGAAATTTGTTGGGTTGCAATTAATCATCGTACTTTTAATGTTACAATGACTAGTTTGCAATCACGTAATATGATTTAATCCGTCTCATATCACGCATGAAAGCATATGGTGCAAGTACTTGAAAAATGCAGGGAATGAAATGCATAAAGAAAACATGAAAAACAGCTGGTTGAAAGATTTGGGTAATTAAATATGTTACAAGTACCCTAAAATATCGATTCTTTGTACTTATTACGTTAGAAATGAAACATGACTTAGTATTAATACTAGTGAAAGTTAACATGGCATTTAACTATGCAAACCATCCAGTTTTTTCTTAACATTTTTATTTTTGCGCAAAAAATCAACTACTAGTATTCTTTTTTCAAATTTCGTTGTATACACCATTTTCCTATATATATGTATATGTTCATCCGGCCGATCGATCGATCGATATAGACCTAAAAGGTGCTTGGTCTATTGGGAGGCCTCCTAAGTCCAATTACAGAGAAGTTTGGAAATGCCAAATTTCCATTTTATATTGCTTCTTATATATTGTCCGCAGAAAAAATCCGTCGTGCATTTTCGTGTCCGTTTATCTGCACGAGTGTGGATGATACCGAGGTTGATCTGCCTGTGTTTTATCAGATGCTTTCTAGGATCGATGTGCGAAAAGTATTCCTGTCTGGCCTATTTAGGGGTTGGAAAAATGTCCCTGTTGATATTAACATCTTTGTTCATTTTTAACAGATTGTCCCCTACAAAATTACCGGAGAACACTGAAGCAAAGTTTACTAGTAAAAATTTAAGGGAGAGTATCCAAACACAAACCCAAAAACAGAATCAAAGACGCAGTTAAGCACACAAATGGATAAAGGGATGACGGGAACCATTTGGTTTCTGCTCTTAGGGTTGATTATTGCAGCTGATTTCGGCAGTGCAGAAGTGCCAGCCATTTTTATCTTTGGTGATTCAACTGCTGATGTTGGGACTAACAATTATTTGGAGGGCTGTAAAGCTGGAGCTGACAACCGTTTTTATGGAATTGATTACCCTCACTCGAAACCAACTGGGAGATTTAGCAATGGCTTTAACACCATTGATTTAGTTGGTAAAAATTGTTTTCGTGTCAATCCAATGACCATTAACGTTTGGCTAAATGATGAACTTCATGAATGATTTTTTCTTTTTTTTTTTTTTTGGGTCTTGATTGATTCAGTGAGGCAATTGGGTGATTTCGAGGAGAGCCCGCCAGCTTTTCTCTATCTGGTGCAGAACATGTCTTGTTTCAAAAGCAATATACTGCATGGTGTGAATTTTGCTTCTGGAGGATCTGGAATTTGCAGAGAAACTGGATCCAGGCCATTTGTAAGATTCTTGATTAATCCTTGATCTTATTCAGTTACGAACAAAGGCTAGCATGATTAGTCAGTCTACTTGAGTTCTTACACTTATCATGCGTAAAAACGAAGCTGGAAAGACGAGACGAGCATCACATCTCACTAACTAAATTTTGTTGCAAATGAACAGACAAATGTTGTCCCTCTAGGGAAACAAATTGAACAATTCGCAACAGTTCGTGGAAATATGACAGAATTGCTAGGTGAAGCTAAAACTGAATCTCTGCTGGCTAACTCCTTGTACATCATAAGCGTGGGAAGCAATGATCTACTTGAATATGTTCGCTACGACTTCAAGAACAAATCCTCACCCTCACTCCTCTCCAATCTCACCTTCGCTTAGACGCTTACCACAACCATCTTCAGGTCTTATATATATATAGTCTTATATATATATATATATATAGAAACACACACACACACCAACGTATGTAACATCATGTGTTAATTGATTCTGTCGAGATTACAGAACTTGTACAACTTGGGAGCTGGGAAATTCGGCATAGTGAGCGTACCGCCGATCGATCGAGTGCTCCCAGCGGTGCGGGTTTACACAGGGGGTACGTGCATGAAGCAACTGAACCGACTTGCTCAAGTATTCTACGCATCAACTCTCGACCTTTTGTGAAACTTCAGTTCTTCACTCGGTGGAGTGAAGTTTTCGCTTGGAAATGCGTACGTGATAGCCACGGATATTATCGGCAATCCTCTTTCACATGGTACAAAAAATATCATCTTCTGGATTTATGAACTGGTAGCATTATTTATATATTAATAATTATGCATAATAATTAATTAATAACTGGATTTAATTACTTAAATCAAATTGTTAAATATTAATTCAGGGTTTAAAAACGTAAAAGAGGCCTGCTGCGGGACAGGAGCCTTCAATGGAGAAGACAAATGCACCCCGAAATCCAAGCTTTGCCAGAAGCGAAAAGATTTCTTCTTCTGGAGCTGGAATCATCCCACTCAAAATGTTTCTTATTTGGCGGCCAATAAACTAGTTTATGGAGAGGCTGATGAGTATGTTACCCCTATCAACTTCAATCAGCTGGCTTCTATATAGAGATCAATGTTTCCATTAACCACCCCCTCTCTTCCTTCCCAAAATCCCCAAAAAAATCCAAAAAAATAAATGAATGAAGGAAGGAAATCGATGTTTCAGACAACATGTCAACTTACAATCCCCGGAGAGAGGAGTGCTGAAGGTAAAGGGTTTTACATGAAGATCTGCCTAGAATTATATATATATATATATATATATATATATATATATCCTCTCAACTGATAAGAAATTATCAGGCTTTGCCAACTCCTACTCTCAATTTGTTGTTATTGTCAACATTCGCTTTGATAGTAGCTGATGTTTCTGTTTACTACCGGTTGGAAGCAAAGCAATCTCGGTTCGAAGTTGTATTCTTCCCAAAAAGAGAAAAGAGAATTCTTGGTGAAAGATAAAAACGCAATTTCCTGGGTGGCTCGTAATCCATCCTGCCCTGTTTTTCTACCCATGGCGGGACTTTGAAGTAATTGTCGGTTTCGGAGCATACAACAAAAGTAGCAGACGAATGAAGTGGTGACAAACTATAATCGTAATTCTCCACTCATTCAGGAGTATTTCATTTGCTTGATTAATCTTAATTAACTAAGTTATTAACAGCAAAATAACCAGCAAATACTTGTACTTGATTTCCGCTCCTCATGTTATCGTAAATCTAAAACTATACATTGGACGAGGAAGCATAAATATTGTTGGGATGCCTCGAATCAAGTCTTCTACCTATGACGATTCGATTATATTGCGTTTTGCTGAGCTGTAACAAATATTTTTGTCACAAGATATTGCAAAAATAAAATTATAGTACTCAGTATCTAACGTATGCATGATCGTCCCGTTTTTTCTACGTTATTGCTTAACTGATCCGTTTACAATGCAATGCATCCCGTTTTTTCTACGTTATTGCTTAACTGATCCGTTTACAATGCAATGCATTCCCTTTGGCAATTGCCCAAGAAAATCCGAGTTAGGGTTTGGTTCATCGGTCAAAAATGCAATCGGCAAATTCAAGTCCTATATATTGACTTTTGTGCCTGCCTAAAGGATTAGATTAGCCTATATATCCCGAATCTGCCATCTTTTTTATTTTAGGGTAAAATACATAAAACCCCCATGTGATTAAGGAAATTGACACGAAACTTCTTCATTGTTTAAAAACTCCCACATAACCTTCTTGTGATTTGGACTAATTTGGAAAATGGACGGAAATCATCCAAATTAACGGCGCTTGAGATGCACTCGTGTATTAAGAGAGCTTCAAGTGACATTGTCAAGAACAATTTAGTATTTTGCAGTATTTTGTCATTTTTTTGTTTATTTTCCTTCTCCATTTCTTCCCTACTCGCAAATAAACTGGTCAATAACACCAAAATAGTCAATGACACTGGTGAACACTAATCATCATCAATACCGCCACTGATCACTAGTAGCTCCACCATCACCACCAATCACAACAACTCTAGATTGTGTCCTTTTCTAGATTGTGTGTGACGTCCATAGCATTTCAGCAGAAAGAAGAAATCTACCATTAGTTGTCATCTCCTATCGGACTGTCTTTTTTCAGAAGTGAATTCCCTTGCTGGGCTACTTGACTACGCTATTCTTGTGACAACATCAGGCACATTAGGAAGAGTTCTAGTCTTGAGACGGTTCAAGTACTGGAATGGGAGTTCCTGGTATGACGCCCTAAAGTAAAGAAGAAAATGACCCTCGGAGTCAATCGCTTCCTTAAGCCCGGAACATCCGCTTCTGCTTCCACTTTTCAGGAGAAAGGGAAGGATGCTAACTGTTGGGCTTCTATGAGTGGCGCTTTCGATTCCTCTAAGCTAAGAAGACGATCTTCAACACCAGAGATCCTAGGCCCAAGTACACTCTTCTAGGTATGAAAGCGCTTGGTTTTGTAAACAAGAAAAGAAGATTGGTTTGGGAAAGGAAGGAAAGGGGGTCCACCAGCAGATTATCTATGTGCAAATCGAGATGCGGTCCGGTTCGAGCATATCCAGTTTCATATCCATATCTCGCAGATCCTGATTCTTCGATTACATACCTATCAGCAGGAGCAGTACTTCCGAGCCAATCGAGAGCTTGTAGTTGCGGATCCTCCAGATCCCTAAGATGTAGTTGATCCCACGGACGCAGAGCATCAGAGCCGATTCACTAAGTGGATTACCCAGTTAAAGAACCGCCCCATCAGTTGAAACTCTTAATTTTATAAAACCCCGCACGCGCTAAAATGACTCAGACGAGAAAGAGACTGAGCAACCCAAGTCTTCAAAGAAAGTTGCTGCTTAGATTTGGGTTTTTAATTTTACAGAAGAACACATGAAAAAGTGTTGAATCTGGACTGGCGATGATAGAGATGTTGTTGAAAATAAAGATGGCGAGATGATGGCAGCAATGAAAGGGTGGTGTTGGTTGGATTGATGGGGCAAGGAAAGGAACGGAAAATCAAAGGGGAAAGGGAAAACAGGAAAAATGTTAAAAAAATGAAGAAACAAAAGCCCAGAACGTTCTGACATTCCCTCGAAGTAGGAGTGGGCGCGGGTCGGGTAGCCGCCCCATTCACCATTTGGCTAATCCGACCTGCACCTTGCGGGTCAGCTATTTTCTGACCCTTACCCGCCCTGCATATCAGCGGGTACCCTATAACGGGTACCCACTAAAATAGGATCGGATCAGCGGGTACCCGTCCCGTCCCGTTTATCATTTAATTTTTTTAAAAAATGATTTATACTAATTTAATTTTATATTTTACACATTTATCTAAGATTTAATAATTTTTTTTTAAAAAAAGGTTTCCCACCAAGAAACAAGCATATGAAGAGAATATAAGATAAAGAAAAAAAATTAAACGAATTCAAAATTAATAAAAATTTGAAATAAGTAGCACAATTTTTAATATATATGTTCCACATTAATTAAACTTTTTTCTATAAAATATAAAATCTTGGCCTTTACAAATGAATCTTATAAATAAACTATAGTCTCTCATATTTGTAATACAATTTGTTCAATAAAATTATTTTTTTAGTTCTAACTTATTATTTTATAGTGTGTGTATAAAAATAAAAATAAAAAAAAAATATATATATATATATATGTAGGGCGGATCGGGTACCCGCGGATTTTTAATTATGTGATCCTAACCTGCCCCGCATTTTAGCAGATACCTGACTCTCTTTTGACCCGATCAAATAATAAAAATCGAATATCCTAATTTTCGGATCGGATCGGATTGGATATGACGGGATTCCGGATTAGCGGATAATTTTGCCCATCCCCACCTTGAAGAAGATGATACATCTTATAAAATTTCAAAATAAGCCCCTTAGTTCTACCTTTGTTTCAAATGAAGGAAGAAAGTTTTTAAAACTTTAATTGAGCCTTGAGTTAAACTTCGATTCAGTTTGTAAATAGGGTTAATATAGGAAATTTACATCTTTCTGTCAATTTGGATGATTTCCGTCCATTTTTCAAATTAGTCCAAAGTACAAGGAGGTTATGTGGGAGTTTTTAAACAATGAAGAAGTTTCGTGTCAATTTCCTTAATCACAGGGGGATTTTATGTATTTTACCCTTTATTTTATTTTCTTTTTCATATCAGGAATATAAATATCCAGGGGGAAATTCTTAGCTAGTGCGGGCATGACAGGAAGATACAAAGCCATGTATCTAACGCTCAGTGAGATCAACTGCGGGACCTAAACTTGTTCTTTCCCTGGAAAAGAACTTGTAACGGTTGAGTAAAAAGAAATAAATTTGTAACGCCCACTGCCCAACTTTCACATGCGGCACACTTCATTGCATCATTCGGCCCAGAGAGAGAGAGAGAGAGAGAGAGAGAGAGAGGCGTCTAAATGGACTAGTAGTACTGTAACTACAGGAGTTGGAGGACGGTAGTTGGGGGTTCCAAATAATGGCAAGGAGACGATATTTCTAGGTTGGACATAAATGACAAAGAATGCTAGGGACCAAAAACTCTGAAAAGGGCGCAATCAAGTCGAACTTAAATTAAATAACTTGCGAGAATATTCTATCAAAATTTGAGTTCGATCTCGGCCATGCAAGCTTGAGTTCAAGCCATTCAAACTGTTTCTTGAGTTTGAATTCAATTTCAACTTTAATATATGAAGTTTCAAGTTTGACTTCGACTTTAATATATGAAGTTCTCATCAAGTTCAATTGAAATTCGCACACATATATTTAAAAAATTTTAATTATTAATATAAAACATCTATCTTGTTCCTTGTTTAAACTTGATTGAATTCAATTAAACTAAATTGAACTAGAATTGAGCTTGACGTGATTCGGGTTCGAACTCGAGCTCAAATAATGCACTATTCAAACTAAACTCAACTCGATGATACCCGTACCCTATATACAGTTGAGGCAGTGCTCAATTAACGCAGGGAGAAGGTGATAATTGTGGTGAGTTTGGCCACTTTGCTTGAAAAAACTCGGGGTCTGTTAAGGAGCATTGCAGTTAATTTTGCGTCCTGGACTGGTTGAAGGCGGCCCCAAATGCCAATCAATGCAGTAGTAGATTTTCTATCTTGAGGTTTTCCTTCCATGGCACATGGATTTTTAAGCATTTTTGTTAAAATAAAGTGGTAGTTGCAAAGAAATGTTTTGCACGGGAAGTGATGATCACCACTAATATTTCGACCATACCTACTCTCATTGAGACATCTGTACAACTACACAAAACACGCAAATCATTGAAGGCGATGACAACTCCTCATCAGAAAACGGACCAAAAAGGCAAAAGCGAAAAAGGCTAAAACTTAACCAAAAAAAAAAAAGATCATCGCCCTCCTATGCTAAAGAATACTAAAAGTTCTCTTTTTTTTTTTGCCCTTCATCTATCTCACAATAATATTTATGTTTAGACACAGAATGTCGGCTGGCCAGTTTATTATCAGGCAATGCACCTCATGGAGTAAACATCGAAAGCAGAATCGGATTGGATGAGAGAACAACGGGGCCTCGGATGCTCAATCTCCAGGCAATATTCAATCGTCGGACGGAGCTCCAAGTGTCGATCATGATCTTGAACAAATTCAGGGATCTCAATTTGATTCCGCCTCACATGTTGGCGGAGATAAGTCAGCCAACTTATGTACTTGAATTTCCCGTACAACCTAAGATTGATAGAGGGGGAAAAAAACACACTCATTAGATGCGCCCCAAAATTGAAAAAGAAAAAGGGAGTGGATTAATATGCTAAATTTGGAAAGGGTCACCAAAAATGCGTTTGAAAAAAAAACGTGCGTGATTTGATTTGAGAGAGAGAGTCCACAGAATTTTGGACCGCCACAGTTAGCAGCGTACGGAAAAAACTGCAGAAATTTTTTTGTTTTTGTTTTTAAGAGACGAGTTTTTACCCTCCGGTGAGGATGAAGCGGCCGAAGGTGGCGAGGAAGAGCCTGGAGTGAAGGCCAGGATGGACGAAATAAACAGCCTGAAGATTATTCCGAACTTTGACCGGAATAGCGTCGTTGATTGATTTGAGAGCAGAGATTCCGGGGAAGTTCTCTTTTTTCTCCACGCGGGCGTTGAAATACACGATGGAGAAGGGCTCCTCTTCCAGCTCAGGAAAGATATACTTCTCCAAGTACTTTTTCACGCTTTCAACACTCACAACCTTAGCTGCAAATTCAGAAGGGGAAACCAAAACCAAAACCAAAACCAAAAAAAGAAAAAAGAAAAACATCAATAAACAGAAAAAGAACAGAGCATGTAGGATTGACAATTCAAATTGCACAAGCGTTTCATATACGAATGATTTACCAGGGAAGTGTTTGCCGACGATGCGGAGGATTTTGCGCTGGTCATTATCCCGTCCGCGGATCTCGAAGAGGTCGAGGTGTTGGATGTGTTCCACAGCTTGATCGATTTCTAGAGGCATCTTTTTATTTTTCTCCGTTTGTTTCTGCAGAGTGAAGGGGAGAGGGGGCGATGGAGCGCTTAAATAGTACTTACTACTAGCGAGTAGTAGGAGTGAGACAGGCGGGAAAGGATCAAGGATGAGGCGGGACGATGATGATGATGGCGAGAGGGCCCAAAGCGAAAGAGAAAGAGGGTCGGAGACTCGGAGTGGGGTCGGCTGGAGGAGGATCAGGACGTCAGGATTAGGATCCTGGTGGGGGGAGGGAGGGAATATTCTCAAGAATCTTCGGTTTCTTTGGGTGTGCAGTGGGATGACTTGTGAGTGAATTATGGGAACGGCTCCCTCGCCCGTGGGCTACTCTCACTCGTCCTTGTAGTCTGTGTATTTCCCTTGGGGTGTTATTGTCAACGGGGCAGGTTTTGGTTGGAGCTGGGAAACCCGCCCCGTCGCCCCGTCTAAAATCTCTCCTTCCACAGTTCCACTCCCTCGCTTCCTTATGCAATATCCTCCCAAAAATATGCCATTACGGGGGTCTCCGTAATTGGCTGATTATAATATTATTTTTTTTATTTTTGACATTATTTATCTACATAGTGTATAATATCAATAACAATTATGTAAATCATTCTTTTAGAATTTAACTAAATATTTATAGTGTGTTTGGATTGCATTTTCCGTCATTTTTCATAGAAAATTTACTGTAGCGATTTGATATATGTGAGGGAAAAAGGTGATAGGAAAATGTGATCACGAAAAACGATAATATTTTCTGACGGAAACAAGCAATCCAAACACACCCTAATGTGAAATCAAGGTTAAAAACCTATTTGATCTTTTGAATTTACGATCATAAGTTTAATAGCAATGTCACATTTGTTTTCATCATATGAAAAAATTCAGGTAAATTAAAAATAACCAAATCATTATTTTATCATACAAATTATGATACTTTTTCTTTTTTTTGAAATTATAATATATATATATATATATATATACATATATATATATGGTATGTTTTTGGTTTCATGGATGTGGATGATTACAAAATCTAGAGTAATAATTATTCTTTTTCTTTTTTACAACCAAATTAGGAGCTTGATTCCACATATCTACCTGACATAGAGTGCCAAAAAGGGAAAGTACTTACTTCTTGCTAATTGGAAGTCTAATCATCCTAGGAATTCAATTGTGAACCGCCTTGCATGCAGCTGTAGCTGGGAGCTCAACCACAACAAGAGGAATTGTCTACATCCCACATCGACTTGGTATAGGAGACGCAAGAGAGCAGCGTGCTATAAAAGGCGGCCTGGGGACTCCGTCCTCTGCATCTTTGCGCTTGGGGCAATGACGCAGCTAGTGAGGTTCTAACCGAGGCGCGTCTATTGCTGGTTGAAAACTATTTCCAAACCCCCTCTTTGGCCTGGGTTTGGCCTAGGCCATCGAGAATTTCTGGAAGGGCTCCCTTCGGGGTAAAGCCCTACAATCCTAGTTTAAATTTTTCTTCGGAAGATTAATAAGGTATGTTTGATTACCTGAAAGTGCAATCTCACCCGTTGATGTTTATTTAGTCTTCAAGAGGAAAGCTAAACAATGTTGAGAAAGTTCAAATTCCGAGTTTGCGTACGATCAACTGCAGATACTGTCACATTGGTTGCCATCGAGTAATTATAGCACTCGACTGGATTCGAATTATGGGTGCTTTGCTGCTGATACGAATGCTATCACGCATATGCAGTTAATTGACTAAACTCAAACCTCTAATCATCACAAGATCATCGTAACATTGCCACTTCTCAAACTAAAAAATTCTTGTTTTACATCCGTTAGCAACAAAAAGGAAACGGGAGCCCATTTCAGCTATTTTTCAGTTGCTAGAAAAAGCTAGGCAAGCAAGAAGTATTTAGAGTATTTATCCCCAGTGCAAATTAACACGCCGAGATCTAATGCTCGTACTACGAAGTATCAGGTTCAGATCTTCCCTTCAGAATTTGATACCCACAGAGAAAACCTAGCAGGGTTCTCTAAATCTGATGTTTACTCAATCGCTTTTTCCAGGATTTTCAGAAGCTGCAAGCTCCACTCGTCTGAATACAGGAGAGTATCTATGGTGGCGAATGATGCTGATTAGAACAAAAGTATTAGCAGCCAAGAACAACACGCTTGCCAACCAGAGCTGAATGAAGACGTTCTTGCCTTTGAACTCGAGCAAGTAACCCCACATCAGCCAATGGGTTTGAGCTCCCATCCACAACAGAGTGCTGCCTAAGCCTTTCCACTTAAGCTTCATATTACTCCACGGCACTATGAGAGGCAATAGACAGAAGAACCAGACAAAGTATTGTGCTGTCATGACCTGCATAACAATAACCAAACAAAATGATTCTTTGAAAAGAGGAATTATTCTGCTACTGACATTTTACAGCTTAACCAACACTATCTTGAAGTATGGGAAATATGATGATAAGCATAATTCACCAACCTTATTGAATGCCACAAATGCAAGTGTCTGGACAAAGAAACAGAATGGAAAATCCTGTGAAAATTGGAAAATGAGTACCAACTGCACTATAATTTGGGGAAGAAAAGATATGAGCTTTTCCGTGGTAGTAAATTCACGTTCATAATGGAGATATAGATGGTAAAAGTATATAGAGAAGTTGTGTCTTGGGTCTGTGCGTGTGAGATGATATAGCAGTGCTTCGTGCAAGAACTGCCAGCCATACAAATAAAAGGCAAATCCAGTACAGATGAAGAACATAAATCCAGAAAGCAGACCAAAGACAATTCTCCTCCATGTAAACGAACTTGTCACAATTAACCAAATGGAGTTTTGATCAGTAACTTTGGTGCTGAATGAGCTCTGGGAGAACTGTTTTCCCCCGGGAACCCAAGATATAAGGTTAGGCTTCTTCCCAAATTTGAAGCAAAGAGGATCAAGCACCAAGATTATTGGAAGTGCATAAATTATGGGATAGATTCTCAGGTGGACAACAAGTCCATACCAGACTGCAGCTTGACATATGTTACCTGCATGCCAAGAGGGAATAGCTTGTGTGTTAGAGATGCCAAATTTTTAAAATTCTAAGTTTCAAATACTGTAAGCATTATCCAAATAGGAAGAAATTCCAATTCTGTCTTTAATGTTTATTTATTAGTAGGTAAATCATAAGTTGCTTACAAATAAAAAGAAAAAAGTAAAAGCACGTGTCGGAAAACAACATAATTGCATATAAGTTAGATGGTTTACCATTCATGAGACAGTGAATGATCCACAGGATCATGGCACAAACAATGGGCTCACAGTTCCCACGAGTTCCAATGGTAAAGGTGAATGGGTTAAAAAACCATATCATGGTTGCGTAGGTGCATAGTTTTGCAGGAACCCCACGTAGCTTCAAAATGGCATGTATAAACAAACCGACAAGTAGATCTGCCATGTGAAGATGACATAAGTTTCAGGTATATGGCAATTGATTAAACATAGCATGCAACAAGAATAAATGACACATAATATCTATTTCCGAACTCAAGAAAACCATCAGCTTAGGTGTTTTGGCCTGCTAATGATATTTCAAAAATCTGAAAGAAGAAATTTATGCGATTTGTGCGAGAGAACCAATTGCATTGAAAAAGCATTCCATTTCTAATCTAAACATGCAATATATCAGTGTTCCATTACTTTCAACTCTTACCTTGTCAAAACATGCTTAAAGAGTTTATGGCCAAAGCTTGGGCAACAATCTTTTACCATAAAAAAGGACCATTTTTCGATGAATCACCAACAAAATGAAATAAGATATGTAATTTATACAATAAACAGCAACTGACTATAGCTCAAGATTCCAGATAGTAGCACAAGACAAACAAATAAATCTAGTTACATAGATCAACTTATGTACTGATTTGAAATTAAGCTGAAAAAGAGTCGATGAGTCGATCACCATCAATCATATTCCACTTGTTATTGTTATCTAACCAATGTTATATGTGGAGTTCATCAAATTAATTGACATATTGTACCTGAAGCTGAGAAGAGAAACTTTCCCCATGAAGGATGTATAAAGGAATTCGGGATAAGGAGAAATGCTATGAGAGGTGAATAGCGATATGTCGATCTTTCATACGGAGACCTTCCCGATGCCATTAAAGAAGCAGCATCAGAGAAGACAAGGTAGTCAACATCAGTGTATCTAACCTCCATATGGTTGTCTTGCCATTCTCCATAAATAATTAAAAAGATACGAAGAAATGCCGAGAACAGGAGCAACGAGCGAAAATTGATTGCCACCATTCTTATAGAAACACCACTCGAAGAAACTATCCCTTTCAGTATCACATACAGTCACTGCTCATTGACTAATTATATACTCTTCATTGTCAAGCATTCCACATGCTGGAACTAGTGCTCAACTGCTTGAGTAAATTTTGTTCGACTGCATCTGCTAGGCAGTACAAAATCAGCATGAGTTGCAAAGACACGGCAGCATTTATTTATTTTTAGAGTAAATGAAGAGATGTAAAAACATAATTTGCGAGCATAAAGATCAACACTTTATAATAAAAGGATAGCATAATGCAAAAACAGCACGCTCTATAAATGTGAAACCAAAACACTACCAGCTCGAGTGGAGCATAAGAAAAACAATGCCATATCGGCATTTTGTCAGATGGGTCATACGCAAGCAATCACGTAACCAAAACTTAGTACCGAATGAAAACTAAAGGCATCTCAATCATTGCAAGTAGAACAAAACGTGACCTTCAAAGCAGAAAGAAGCTACAAGCTCAAGTTTGAAATTATTAGTATTATTTTTTTTTTTTGGAGAAGCATTGATTAGACGACAATGACATTAACGTAGGAAGCAAATGCAAGTACCAAATAAGTAATAACCAGCTTCTGGGAAAAAAAATCGTACCTTTATATTTCTTGACTTGGTATGGAAAGGGCATCCCGGACACATGGAATGAGATCTGCCATTCTTAGCCTGAATTGACCCTCAGAAGTAAGCTAAAGTTGAAAAAACGACGTCGTTGCTAGTTTCGCCCTGACTTGCTCGTAACACGTCGTTTTGGTTAAATAGTTATGCATTTCCGGCGACAGCTGGGAAATGTTCCGGGTTAGAGTTCCGAGCATGGAATGGCTAATAGGTTTTCAATTTTCAGGAAAATAGCGGCCCTGGGAAGAACGGATTGAAGGCGTTGTCTGTATGGAGCGGAAAATGTCGCGTTTTTAGCATCGAGGGAAAAGTTCTAGCTCTAGCGTTATTCAAATCCCACGCCTCCAAATACCCCAAGAGAGAGAGAGAGAGAGAGCTGAAGAAAGCGTGGTCGATATATTAGCCTTAACCTGCTGGCAATACGACGGCAGTCTCAATATGCCACAGTTTGCATCCTATATCAAGACCTCCCTCTTTTAAGCTTATTTGCCTCCTCTTTTCTCATCCTCCCTAATGTTAATCTGGTGGGTAAGACGATAGCTGGTATGAGATTTTCAATTTGTTTAGGGTCATCATGTTCTGTTTTGCCTTTGAACACCACGTAACCTTTTGCAATAAAGTGTACAACATCAATTCTTTATTATCTTAAAGGAGGCCCTAGGAAGCTAAAGTCGAGAGCGAGATTTGATCATACAGCACTACTAACGTGTCACTATTGATTTTATCACAAGATGAATCGTGTTTGGATAGAGATTTTTTAGAGTTTTTTTTTATGAAAATGTATTGTAGCGATTTAATATATATGAGATGAAAAAATAACTAAGAGATACATGTTCACGAAAAATATAGAGATTTTTTGATAGAAGATTCCTTTCCAATCTACCCATGCATTCTCTCAAGACTGGTACATACAGCCAAGGGCCAGCAGCTTCTTGTGTGCATTATATGCAGACAATTTATTAATTTCTTCCTCTGGCGTGGGTCAGTAAGGGCAAAGACCACTACACTGAGAATTCTACTTCACCCCCTCTATTACATGTCATTCTTACAAACTTAAGGGCCATCCAAATGATCTGAAGCACCCTCGAGCAGCTTTCTTTTGTCGGGCTATACAAGTGTGAGACGCTGCGACATATGCAAAGAAAGATGAATGGATCCTGCACTTGTGTAAGCACTAAGCCATCACGTAGAAGCTGTTCAAGAACAACACACAAATCCCCCTAGTTAGCTTGACTGAGATCTTCAAGTTTGATTCCGGAGGCTTTTGCAAGCTCTGAGAAATCTAATTCTCCACTCAAAACCTGCAAAAAGTGAAAAAGCGTCATCATAAGCGTGCAGTACAACCATGTAACCCAAGGAGATAGTCTCTTAATCTTTTCTGTCCCCTGGTAAAAGCTCAAAGGGGAAGGCTGGTAAGAAACGAGTCCCCATACCAACTAAAAATTCATTCAATTAGAATAATCCTTGTGGACAAAGAAACAGATCAAACCGAAATGTCATAAGTTGCCGCCATCTCAACCTCATGAATATGCATTGACCCAAATTATGTTGTTCCAACTTCAATTTTTTTCTTAAATGTCTTTCCCCATGAATGTGATTGTGTGCAAGGTTTCAAATGGACAATGTGTAGACAGACCCTTTGGAGGAGAAGCACGACCATCACTCTCATGCAGTACGTTTAGTAAATGAGAGTTGTACATAGAGCCAAATTCAGCATCACCTTAAACCAGGCTGAAGAGAGAAAACCGACCAAATGCCACATAATACTGAGAAGGCTTTTATCTTTTCAAAACAAACCAAAAATTCATTTCCAAAGACAACGGTGGAGAGGAAAAGAAGAAGAAACTGCAACTAAAAGTTAAGGCTTGCTCACCTCTCCATTAATCACCCATGTTGGAAACCCTTCAATCTTAACATCTGTACATGCCTTGGCCATTATAGTTCCTTTTCTGTAGCCATTAGGGAAGCATTCTACATAATCCAATATATCTGATGCCTCATGTCCAAACATCTTGCAAGTGAACAAGAAAATACAGGAAGTTAGTCCAAAAGTTCACAGCAGAGGCACCATGTTTTCTATGATAGAATTTTCAAATGTGTATTCCTAGTCGAAATAGGATGGAGAGCTTTTATACGTAAGATATTTACAAATCATGATTCTCAACTTATATTTGGAACAAATTAAAGCAGAGTATGTAAACATGAATACCTCTTTCTGTTCTAAACAATGTGAACACCAGAAAGCTCCATACATTTTCGCTCCTATTGCATGTAAATGCCTTGCAAGGGAAACAGCCAAAGGACTTGATTTGGTTGTGACCTCAGTTTTTACCAATGGCAGGTCAACCTCCGCTAAACTGTAATAAGAGGTAATAACTAAAAGTAATTAGTCAAAATATCAGAAACGTGCCTCAGGCAAGCTAAAGAAAATAAAAGATTTCTTTGTCTGATTACCTTCAGTTGAAAAGGACCTATGAGATGTTGAATGTGCAAACTCAGATTAAAGGATAAAAGCGAGCCATTTATTATTGTGAAAAATATGAAGCCCCGTCCACAAGTGCAGTTATTAAGAATGTCAGAAAGCAGAAAACAATTGTATTAATTTCCTTTGGTGTCGGTACTGTATATTTTATTTGCGATCACCTAAGTTTTTCCTTTTCCTCTCTCACAGTTCAGGCCTTAACTTGTCCCACTTTTTCAATTCATTTACTCATTAAAATTGGTTAACTCCAACATATGATTATATAGTCAGACATGGAATGACCAAATTAGTGCATGATTGAGCTTAAGCAGTTCCCAGGAAAAAAAGGGAGCAGAGATGCAACACGCTTTCCCGCTAGTCAATGTGACATTGACGTCTGACTTAGTTACCTTGTTGAGACGGGTTGCAAAGCATTATAGGAGGAATTTAAGGTAATAACAACCAGGACAGCTACGCATAGCTGCAAAACAACTTCTTTTTGTAACTCCTTTAAACCAAAATCCTGCAGCATTCAAATTCACTAAAATTAATGGCATAGAGAAGGCATTCAAGTTAAGAAAACAGGAGAGTCATGTTGGAAAGAACCTTTAGAGTGATGAAGAACAAGCAGAAGGATAAGAAAGCTGAAGTTAAGCAATACAAACAGGATTCCCCTGAAAATTTTGTGGTCAGAATATACAAAAAGTAGGCACTAGCAACCGCCATGGAAGTAGTTGTCACAAGCAATACTGAACAGGCATCTGTTTCACCAATTCCAAAAGGCAATTTCTTTGAACCCAATTGTAGGCCAAGCGTTGCAACCGCTCCATATGCAAACATACCAATCAATGGAAGAGGAACACCTGAAAGGTTTTAATGTCTGTAAGCTGCATAGCTTTTACAAATGCATGCACACATAAAAATTAAGCTAGTACACATCATATTTTTCTCTCGAGGCGTTCCTAATTTTAAAAATCAAGGATCGTTAAAAAAAAACTCAGTATAGCTTAGTAATTTACTTAACCCAACGTCAACAAATAAATACTGGAGTCTTTCAATGGCTTTGCGACTGATCCAATCAGCAATTCAGCTTATCAAACCACTTCAACAGAGTGTGCATGTTTAGGTAGCTCAATTTCAAAAGGAAAGATCGTAAATTTATTATTATGGAGCAGAATGTGTAATGCACCATCAACATTTTAAACTCCGTTATGGCCCAAGAGAATCATTTTGTGCCTCAGTTTTAAACTTAGTACACAAAATAGCAAGAAACAAAATCAACTAGAACTGTAGTAGCATCATTCTGTACCAAAAACGACAGAGTAATCGCTATTAAGGACGCTGCCGCAACCGCCACCGCCACCGCCACCTCCAACAGGGCAAAAGGCATCGGAGTCGGTGAGCTTGAGATAGGTCAAGTAGGAAGTCTCCAGAAATCCTAATCCTCCGAGTCCTGCGACCCAATTCAATGCCGTAACTGCGCTTTCGTTATCAGAAGAATAAGAAGACGACGTCGACGTTGAGGCTGACGCTGACGTCGGCGTTTTAGCCTCAGAGTTTTCTTCAGCTTCTCTGGTGGTCTGCTCCGGCAAGCAATTAACCCGAAGCAACGATAATCTCCGAGCGCAACCACTCTTCATTCGATGATTACAAGTCAGATACTTGAGTGAGAGAGAGAGAGACCGGGATAGGGCGGGCACCTTAGATTGGTGGAGGACATGTGTAGAAATGGAATGAGGCGGGGAAGGGGAGAGAAGAGGAGCTTGAAAGAACACAGGAGAAGCTGATAGGCTGCTTACGAAGCTCGCCGCCTTCGCCATCTTCAGCTTTACTACTCCTCCTCCGGGAAGTATATACTATACAGTCAACTAACGGCACAACCGCCGGTGGTGGCAGGTACGAGGCAGCTCAAGTTCTGTGACTGACTAGAATTGGGCCGTGGATACAAAACTTCTTTTCATGTGGTGAAGGCCCTTGCCAGCCGGGCCTTCACGCGTCGGCCCTGCCACCCGCAAATTAATATTAACATCTCAAATTAATATTTTTTTTTATTTACTGGTCCCTGAAAATGAATGGAATGATGGATAGATGCCTTTCATTCCTGTTAGTCAAATCCAACCCTAGCCTGTGCTTAAGAAGTGAAAAAACATGAGTCGAAAACGTCAGGGGCCCAAAACCAGAAGGTCCAGAACTCCACAACTGTCCTCATTTACTACCAAAAAAAAAAAAGAAAGAAAAAATACACGTCCTTAATTGTGTGTGGGCATTGAGAAGCGTGATCGGAGATAAAACCTCCAGCTCCAGGTGACAATTTCGGACTTATCTCCACACCACTGCCACGTCCCGAGTTAGCGTCTCCACTCCATCATTTTACTAGATTTTATCCAATTCCAACTTCCCCTTGTTATTCATTCATATTCTTATTAGTAAGTGATGACAATTGATAAATATCCCCATACCTGATTCCACCACAACTATCGTGGCAGCCCCAAAAAAAAAAAATCCATCATCCCGTGATGACGTTTCGGTACCCCTAGTCTCTGTTTTCCACGCCAAAAATAAAAATTTTTTTGTCGTCAATAAATATCCATGCTCACCTTCTTTCTACAGGGTCTCTTCTCCAAGCTAGACTAAACAGAGTAAAACAAAACGCTGGTGAAAAGAGCAAAGAAAAACCAGCAGAGTCACAAGACAGCTAGTTTGTTCAACATTTGAACTTCCTCGTATACTTCAAAACCATGATGGGGGCTCTCTCGGTTTCCTCCTCCGCTACCTTGTCAACATTTCTGCGTAATCTTCCGCACCATTTCAGGAAAAGGTGACAAACCTATCATCTGGCCATCATCTGTTTCCTCCCCTTTATTTCCTATTCGTTGTAGTATCATGCGCAATCTAAAAAAAAATAAAAAAGTAAAAATCCTGTTTTGTAGCTATGCATCAGTCTCAGCGCTATCAATGGCCAAGGCTAAGTTTCAACTCCCGAAACAACGCAAGTTCAGCACTGGCCACAGAAATCCCAGCTTCAGGTTGGCTTCTAATTCATTTTGTTTTCTTGTTTGTATCTTTTTGCTGAATCTTTCATCATCTGTGGCACTGATGACTTTTGTGTGTATGGATGCTGTGACAGTTGGATGGCTACTGTTGGAGAGAATGTTCAATCAAATGCATCAGCAGCAGCACCACCACCAACATCAGTCCCGGTTCGTGTAGCTCACGAGCTGCTTCAGGCAGGCCATCGTTATTTAGATGTCAGGTGGCTGTTTCAGTATTCTGCTTAATATCAATCAATTTTAGAAAAGGGATTATGAAAATTGAGTCAATTCAAACTGTCATAGCCACGAGATGTTTTTGTGGTGGTGCTGTGCAGGACTGCTGAAGAATTCAGTGCTGGTCATGCTGCTGGGGCTGTCAATGTGCCTTACATGTTTAGAGTTGGATCAGGTTTTGCACCACTAAAATTTAGTTCTGAATTAATTTATCTTGCCAGTGTTTTTTTATTTAAGCAAACTCTTGTTCTCAAGTTTATGATGATTAAAAGTGAAATTTGCATTTTAGCTGCTTTAGCTTAATGCAGTTGCAGGGGATATGGTATTGTCGTTTAGGTATTACCCCTAAATTAATATGCATATGCCTAATTCCACTTTGAGTTCCGAGGGATAAGTACAGTGGATACATGAATTATGTCTCCATTTGACCTTACTGTGGAGAAAGACCAGTGTAATCAGGATGCATAATGGGAATGGCATTTGTGTAGGCTCACTATATCATGCATATCTATTCGTGCCTCTGGGATATGTAGTGTAAATTGTCTGATTAGAACCCTTGGCATAATAAACGTAAAACATAAGCAAGAAAAGTCGGGAAAGCAAATGACTTTTAAAAGAACAGAAAATACTGTCATATAGATCTTATGCAATTTAGCTTCTTCCTGATGTCGCCTTTTTGGTATATGAACACAGGTATGATTAAAAACCTGAACTTCGTGGAGGAAGTTTTAGCAATTTTTGGGAAAGATGACGAAATTATTGTTGTAAGTTTCGAAAATGCATCCCTTTAGTTCCGGTCTTGCCTTTTCCTTTGTCCCTGAGATGGGCTGGACAGGGGGAAGGGGTGGTGCTTTTGTTTACTGAGATTTGCTTCCTAATTCCTTACTCTTCATTTCAACTTGCTCTGATTTTATAGGGCTGCCAATTGGGGAAAAGGTCATTGATGGCTGCAACTGATCTTATATCCGCTGTGAGTTCTTTGTGTTTATTAGTCTACAGTCTTATAATTCGACACGTACCCAGTGAAGATTGATGCTTTAAACTTAGTTTCAGTGAAGATTGGTGCTTTAAACTTTAGTTTTCTGGTTTACATGCATCTATGTGAGTATGTGGTAAGTCCAACTTAAAGATATCACATTCCCTGTTGATGCTACTCTGTTCCTGTTGATTAATTTCGAGTTCAGCTTCATATGGCTTGTAAAATAGGTCCAGCAAGAAGTACCAGATACTTGCATTCGTGCTGTGAATACGCATTTCATGCAACCAACTCAAACATCCCTGTGATATCTATTTCTCTCCATGGACTAATTAAGCGCTTGTCCTGCAGGGGTTTACTGGCATTACAGACATTGCAGGTGGATATGCTGCCTGGGTACAGAATGAACTTCCGACAGAGTCGTGATGACTATGGAGGAGGGGAACACGGGTTGTGACGCTTAATAACACAGGCTATGTACAGCGTTAGATTATGCAAAATAATTTTTTTAAAAAATAAAAAATAAAAAATAAAAACTGGCTGTGTACTGACTTTACAAGCAGGGAGAAAAGGCAATGTCAAACAATTAGAATGGAAGTTGTACAGCAATTTACTGGGATTATGTCGTATGAATTATAAGTTGTTGGTCATTTTTCTTCTGATGTGCATTTGACTATGGATAATAGATGCATGGCGCTGATCCTTTGAATGTAGTTTGTCTTGTAATCTGGATGATCTGAGATTAACAAGAAGTCTTTGTAATTGTTCAATTGTATTTGTATGTGCTGCATTTGCTTAGTCTTTTAGTTATAGGTATAAAATAGCAATGAGCCACCATTTATAGTTGGACATTAATGGTCAGACATAGAAGTGATCGACCCATCAAAAAAGGCAAGTGCTAACTCTGGTTGCTCAGCTTGAATCTAAAGGTTGCTGGGGTCTATTAGGTGAAGGGTGTCAGTTGACTTCCTCCACAGACTAAAGGCGCAAAATCCTTCACTTATGAACCACAACTGCACAAATGACAGTCTAAAAGCTCTGTTTTGCAGTAGGCAATACAAAGCAATGTTTTGGAACATCAAGGTCGAATTGTTTCCTATTATGTTCATTTTTTCAATTCTAAGAGAACCCGTTGAAAGGAAGCGTCAGTTATAGAAATGGGAATCGGTGTTTTCAAGATTCCAATATAAGATTTGCCTTTAGATCAAGGGGGAGGGGGAAAAAATGGTGCGCGTCCCCAAGAAGGGATCAAAATAGAATTATTTAATCACCAGGCCTGCTGATTAGGTGGTCCTGTGTATCGGCTCCTGGCTTCTTGGATTAGAAAGCTTGAAATCCCAACAACCGAAGCCACAGAAAAAAAAAAAAAAAATTCATCCCTCCACGTTCAAACTTCCCAAAAATATGAGGAGTCGTCCCTATTCAACAGAACATGTTGCGCATGCCTCATGCCTTGATGCATACGTCTGCGTACTTGCTCGCTGTATCATCGAAAGGACAAGCCAAGAGAGAAGCTCTGGCAAAGAAGTAGACGCCTGATCAATAGTAGAAAATGGGAATGCCCGGAAAGAAATGGTTCCGTGTTGGCCGAAGACAACTCTTCCGATCAGCTCCCCGCGAAACACTAATCGTTCTTCACAACAACAATACAAGCCGCAGTTGCTTTAGTGAAGCAACAACAACAAGACTCAGCGAGGATATCAGAATTTCTGTGTCTAAAGAAGAACTCGCAGCAATTCAGATCCAAGCCTGCTTCAGGGGGCATCTTGTATTATATTCGTAACAACTTCTCTTCGTTTACGTTAAAATTTCTCAATCTGATAAGCCTTCTTGCTCAATTTGGAAACTTTGTTCTTTATATTTTCATCAGGCAAGACGGGCATTTCGAGCACTTAGAAGCCTTGTGAAGCTGCAAGCGGTTGTTCGTGGGGTGTGTGCGAGAAGACAGGCTCGAATTGCTTTGCACTGCATGCATGCGCTTGCAAGGTTGCAGGTCACTATTCGAGCTCGACAGCTCCTTTTGCAATGATCGGTAGATGCGGATGATCGACTTCGGAAGCCACAAAACATCAACAATCCCATCAATCATAAGGGGTTCCTGTGTTTATGATTCAACATCAGTCTTCGGTTTCAAGGGTTCTTTTGTTTATGATTCTGCTTCACTCTTCATGGTCATTTTCTATTTGGTTTCGCGAGTGACTTTACCATTCGCATTGAATAATGCACTAATTTTCAGAACTCGACACATCCTATGCGTACTTTAACAAGCCTATCCAATTCACCTCCCTGAATTCTTTTTGTCTACTCTGATTCTCCTATTTTTAGTTGGGGGAAAATAACTGGGACAAATAATTTGGTTGTTGTATGGTACGAATTTTACTTGTTATCCGGAGCATGGAATGTTTCTCCAATGTAATAATGCCCACAAGCCGTCCAAATTCGACCATTACTTCCAACTCACCAGTTCACAAGTACTTTGATCCGGAAAAGAGAGAATGAAACATACATGATAAAACAAAAACAGGCACAGCCCTTGACGAAACGAGTTGAAAATAGTACCTGTAAGAGGTTACTGAGCCTTGATTGGATAAGTGGTTCCAAGCTGCATTAATAGCTGAAAGGAAACTTTTCACTAACCCGATGGATTACACGTGTTTCGATAATGAGGGGAAAAAAAAAATTTCTGTACTCAACAAATGATGAAATTCTATGCAACAGAATCATAACGTCGAATTGTCAATGATGGCCCTTTCTGAGAGAGGAGAAAAACCCACCGATCGATTTGTCCTTCTGCCGATCTTCTACTTCATCTACAACCTGTTTTCAAGATAGCTAACGTCAGTCCAACTCAACCAACAACATCATATATTGACTAAATTCTCTCAAGAATCCCCACCTCCTTGGCAATTCTCTGCAAATTTTCCAAAATTTGGGAGAAATTTGGTCTGTGAGTAGGATCCTGCTGCCAGCACTTCTCAAGCAGCTCTACTAATTTTGGATGTGTGCGCTTAGGAATTGCAGGCCGTAGACCCTGAGAGACAAGAAAGGTCGGATGCTATTTTACAACATTAAAAAGCTTTGGTTGGCATGCTTCAGTCAGAATTAGACATGGAATACCTGTTGCACAACCCCTATAGCTGCTTGCAAAGGTGTCAAATCTGAATACGGAATCTGAACCAGTTCAGCGAAACAAAATTACTTCGAGTATTGAGTGATACAAGAATACGAGGATATATAATATTATCCCGGAAAATGCTATAAAACTCACTTCTCTTGTTAGAAGCTCCCATAGTACAATGCCGAAGCTGAAAACATCAGCCTTGTGATCATAAAGTTTGTGCTCAATTACCTTCAGTACATCAAAAGAAATTTCAGGGTAAAGAGTTACCCCAGGGTTGCAGCCAACAAAAGGCTTAAACACCCAATTCTGGTATACATAATTTCATGAATAATCTTCAAATTCAATAGTAGCTTTGCTTCCGGTAGCTCTTCCTTTTCAACTAAGACTCGTATAAATGACATAACCTTTCCTTGATTACATTTACCCATTAAATTTGTCTTTCTCATCTTGAAAGTTGTCCTCTACCAACATGATCAAGTGGTACAAGCTAGGTAGTTTAAAAGTTATGTATAGATTTAAAAACTTTGCCACAGATGCAGATAATACACAAGAAGTATACCTCAGGAGCCATCCACCTGTATGTACCAGTTTCTGCAGTCATAACCCCAGTTTGGGACACCACTCTAGAAACGCCAAAATCAGCAACCTTAACTACCTGCGGAAGAGAGACTGATTTTAGAAGAGTACATCCTCAAAACAAAAAAAAAACCTAACACTCCCACTCCCAACAACCGGCCGCTCCCTCTGCCCTCCCCCCCCCCCCCCCTGGGGGGCCAAAAAAAAAAAGAAAACAATTCCAAAAAAAGAATGATGCTGATTACAACATTTTTTAACCAACTTCATCAACAGCTAATGTGCGAAAATGCAAAATCTTCTGCTCAGTCCGAAAATTGCCAACTTAAGCGCACAGGTCATCTCAACTTAGACTTCCCCATGTCATAGTAATGTTATTCAGATGTATTTGTCCAACGTAATTTAGCAAACAAGTTAGAAAAGGTTTTCTTAAGTGGTATGCAGCTCTGGAAAGAAGCATCTTACTTCATGTTCATCCATTAGAAGATTGGCAGTCTTCAAATCCCGATGAATTATATTATTCTGGTGCAAATAGTTCATTCCCTTAGAAACATCCATTGCCACTCTGATAATGGTAGAAAGCTTAAAGGTGCTTTTTTGCTTGTGCAAGAAACTGTGCACACTTCCTTTGCACATGAATTCTGTGAAACCATAACAAAACCATCACAAAGCAAGCACAATCAGACATTACAAAGAACGGAACAAAGAGTTCATAATAATCTGTTAATTACTGCACAAACATTTCAATATCTGGCATACTTCCAAATTTTGCAAAAACGTGCGCAAATGTTTCAACTACTAAATTGTGCATAAAGAAACAGAGAATCACTATCTGTGAAAATTATCATCTATAGAATAGATCTCCACAGTAAAATTTATTCCATATAGGGATCACATCATCAACTTTAGAAGGTATGGCTTTCAGCATACAAAGTATTTCCATGGCAAAATCCAATACCCAATTTCTAATTATGCATATAGAAATTGGCTTCTCAAAACTAAAAGTTCTTACATATAGGAATCAAAAGATCAGGTTCAGAATGTATGACTTTTGGGATATGAATCATCACTATGGAATGAGCAAATTACCCGTGACAATGCAGAGGTTTGGAGGTTTTGTGCATGCACCCAGAAACTGAACTACATTCTTATGCCTAATTTTCCTGCAAAAGGCAAACAAAGCTAGCTTATGTACAAAAGGAATCAACTAAGAGGAAATACTATTCAATTCCAGAAAACTAAATAAATGTCTACATAGTTTCAGAAACCCAAAACAATATTTTGTCCATGCTTTAGTGAGAAGAGAATGAACCTTTCAGTGGTATATGCCTAGAAGAAGATTATTGCAAATCAACAGATAAGCTGTTTTCAGCAGGTAATGATGAGTTAAACTTGACTACAATACACTAAAGCAACTGATTGAAAACTAGTTGATGCACTGGTATTATATCCCATCTAGTATATCCCTCTATGATAAGCATTTGACAAAAAAATTTTCCAACTCCAAAACCTTGTTGAAGAGGAATGCTGTCTATGCTCTAGCTGCTCTGCACATTGCAGCGTCTTTTAGCTTCTTGAAAATTCTTAAAGTTGTAGACATAAACAAAAGAAAACTTCCTTTGGTAAATACAAGCCAATTCTTTCATTGTTAGGAAGACCACCAAAGAAGAAATCTCTAGCAACTCAACAACAGAAACACAACAGTTAAAATTGAATTTCATTTGAAGTTAAATGACAACCAGCCATGCATTTAGATGACAAACAAGATCTACAAAATTACTCCTCAGAAAGCTATTTTTTCACTACAGAGAAAATGAAAAATTCAAACAAGTATCTAAATGAAAGCAGAATTGGCAAATGCATATACATGATTGCAAATTTTAACAAACCTCATGATGAAAACCTCCTGGGAGAACTCTTTCAACATGTCTATATTTACTCTCTCAGGTTTGAGGACTTTTATGGCAACTTCTTGACTACAATATGTACCTTTATACCTGAAAAAAAAATAATGAGCCTAACAGCTATGCATCCACCACAAAGAAAGAATAATTTTATGTATATAACTTACAGATCACCAAATGCTCCAGAAGCAATCCTATTCCCAAATCTCAACTGGCGGGGATCAATTTCCCAGACATCAATCTCGTCAGTAGGTATTTTCACATATTCCGAAATGGATGGGTTTCCTCTTTCATAATTCTCGGTCATAGGTGGTACATGTTGTTCTGAGGAAGGCTGCTCCTACAGAATCACAAACACATGAGGTTGTCATGCATCTTGCCAAAAAAAATAGAAAAACAAAAGCGGAACAGGGAAATGTTTTGAGAAATATGCCCAAATATTTAGTAGAAGCTAAGGCTTTGATCTTATTTTCTGTGTGGGCTACAGACTTTATGGTTTCTAAGCAACTCTTCAGCTATGCATGTGTCAAAATGACTCTCAAGCAAGCAATTGCATTCAATCCAGAAGCAGAAATCACATATCATCAACTTGCAAACTAAAAGATACAAGTTTTCTTAACGTCTTATAGTGGATCAGACATCTAAAAGCACACTTGTAACAAGTATAGAGTTATAAGAGAATACTAATTCATTGAGCACTATTGAACTGCTTGTTCAAACTGGGTGACTTGTTAGTGGCAAACAATGAAATCGCGCTGTCATAAATAAACCTATAAGAATCAATTTTGGGAAGATAATATTGTTTGCCAACTCAGATTAGAATTACTGTTAAGGCTCACTTCTCAATCAACTGCTGGACCCTAACACTCAGCACTGCCCAATCTATTTAAAAGAAAACATAAGAAATTGAAGTTTAAGATAAACTTTCAGATTATTCACCGTAACAAGGGAACAGCCATCAAATTAAGAAGAGACAACATTACACAGTAAGCACCAAGAGTAAACCAACAGTTGCAGCTGAGTAATAGGAGACAATTAGAAAACACCTCAGAGCAGATGAATGGCACAATTAATTCACCAAATAAAGTTTACAATTTAAATATTTATCAAAAGGGAGCCACTAAAAAAGGTGTCTCAAGCAGCTTCAGCAAAGTAATGCCATTTAACAGGATAGAACAAGGGTTGCGGCCACAAATCTGCATTCCTGAGGCACATATCATGCATACAGAAGAACAACCAAGAACTTCTATTGTCTGCTACTAAGCCTCAGATACAGAATTTCAACGTCCTTGCGTCGTAAGAACTGAAAATGATTACTTTCACATAGGAGGTCTCTGATCATTTCACTATCAGAAATATGAAGAACATATACCTTGGCCATCTTAATTTCCTTTTGCAGCTTACTCTTTAGCAGCTCAGTTTCCTATAAATTGGCAATAAGAATAGACATAAGTTTAATTTCATGACAAAAGAAGAGTGGGAGGGGACATCAGGGAGAAAATATTGTGAGAGATAAAAATAAGCAGTCTTCCGAAAACAAGTCTTCATGGTATGTAGTCATTTACATCATGGAGATGATAATATAAAACCAAAAAAGTCATCAGATTTCAACATAGCCCAATGCATACCATCATGTTTCAGAAAATATTTGTTAGGCCAAAAGATTCCGTCTTAACACAAAGGCTTAAAAGAATAACAGGCACCAAATGTCGATATCTAACAAGATTTGAGATCTGCAGAAATGATACAAAATCTGCTTAATAAACGATACAAGTTAACCTGTTTAGAACCTTTTTCTCATAGCAAAACAATAGAGGTTTTGGTGCTTATATACCTGAGAGGAATGCTCCAGAATAATTACCTTGATCCTGAAGCATGAGAGAGAAAACCTAAAGATAAGAAAAGACTATTGAATTTGAAAATTTATGGTGCTTTGCTTTGTCAACTAAGATGGCAGAACCAACTGCAATGACAATTACTCCTAAAATGAGATCCAACAATAATGTTTATTATTGACCAGCACACAGTGTACTAATACAGAGTATACAATTAGTTAAAGAGGCATGACGCTTACAAATTTTCAAAAGAATGTTCAGATTGTAGAACGCAGCGCATACTTGTCCACCAGGGATAACTGTTCATAAGTTCTTATGGAAAAGAATAGTACCTCATAAGGCCACCCAGCAACAACAAAGACATCCAAAGAAAAGCCATCAGTAGTGGAGAATGCATGGGCTTCTTCAATGTTCAGCCCAATGTCAGAAAGTAATGACGTCAACTGCAATCCCACAGTCAAGATAAGTAACATTTCACAACAAAGAAAGAGAAAGAAACAGAAGTCATAGAATGTGCATTAAGACTATAATACGGAGCTGAGGCACCACGGAGTTGCAGGTCTCATCAGTATACCCAACCTTGAATGACAAAAATGGCCTTAAATTCTGTACAAATTGCCTGATCCAGATAGATCATATTTATTGATCTTATTCAATTTATCGTTCACAACATTTGAACCAAGATCTTCCTTTTTGGTCAGTGCTTAAAGCTATCAAAACACTCTGCTTTTGAAACTTGTCACAAAAATCATGAGCCAGATTGAAGCTTTAGTAACTAGTTTAGGAGCAAAATGCTATGGATATTCCACTAGAAGTGTTAAATGTGTACTTGAAACTATCGGAAGGTGGTGGTTTGATGAGGAAAGCTTAAAAGACACCATGTGCACGCTAATTCCCCATCCACTCCCAAGAGATTTTGCAGTTGCAGCTTTCAGAGCATATCTCAGTTGTAACAATTATGATATGGCAAGATATAAAACAATGTAATGTTTGAAAATCCAGCATGTATAAGTATAATCTGTAAATTTTTGGCAGCAAGACAATTCCCATCTGCCCTTACTCCAAAAATTACAAAAGCCAACGTTAATCAAGGGGATCCTATTTTCACTTCTTTTATAGCCCATAATGATCATGATATTCAATTTTAATCCTCAATATCAAACACACACAACAGAATAATGGAGCACAAAAAAGAGAATGAAGTGCAAGCACCTGACTAAGCAATTTTGGCTTGTCAACCGTTGAAAAAGTGATCTCATGCATGGGCCTGCAGGATAGCCAATGACAGGATTGAACAATCTTGTCTGGTTTAAAAAAAAAAAAGAAAAGAAAAGAAAAAAGAGATGTGCTTGAATGTCACAAGAAATTAAGCTAGGCAAAACAGAATCTTTTACAAGCTTATCATGTCATGCAGCAAAATCTCTAAACAACTAAGACAGAAAAGCACTTCACATATTTTGGTACATCTTTGTTTCCCAATTTTTAAACCCAAGCTGACAAGAAGATTGAAAGTAGGAGTTCATGGGCTTTGCCAAACCAACCACAGGTCATCTTCAGCCATTTAACCCTCTGTCAGTATAGCAGACAGCCACGCAAACATTTTTGTTCTAAAAACATGCAAAACATCTTCTATCAGAAAACAAAGTTGTTGATGGAAGTAGTTCAGTCAAACTTTTGAGTGGAGAAACAATCATGTTCCAATCCAAACTGTCAAAAATCCTTGGAGCACTAACAAATGAAATGCAGATAATTCAAAAGAAACTAGAAAAGCTTCTGAGAATATAGGGCATAGCTATGCTTTCAGCTCTCAAATGAATGACAAAAAACATACCAGCTGATAGAAGAATGAAACTGGAATACGAGTAGCAATACTATATTACTTTCGCAAATCGACAGCTAGAAACTAAAAAAGCCAATAGCAAAATCAATTATCCTTAACAGTTCCACCAAATGTATACGCTGTTTTCTGCAACAATTGGCACTTTGTGACCTGTCAATTATATTTACCGTGAAGTCTGAAAAATTGAATTTATATCACGTTCCACATCATCCACATGTGCTCCACTACTTTGAACACCAAGCGCCTCAAGATTAGATGATGAACCAAATGTAGGTGGAGGATGGATTCTGCAATTTGGAGGACAAGGAAAGAAGAAAACAAAGTCAACATCAGTCAAGACGATTCAGGCGAAAAAAAAAAACCAAAAGTAAAGGTAGAGTTAATAATGAAATCCTTAGACCCAACATCAAAGAAAATCTAAGAGCTCAGTACCCCCGCCTATTGGATTCAAATGTATGACTTTGAGCATCTTCCCGCATCAAAGAATCCGAATGAGCAGAATCTAGATCATTCTCAGCTCCACTAGGATGAACCTGCATATCATGATTATACACGTAAGAAGGGTAAATTCACATTAGATGAAATTGAAATGGAAATCTTGCATAATTCCTCAAATCCTTGACTTCCACCTCCCCCCGCTTTAGGTAACTTTGTCGCATTACATCTCCTTCCCTCCTCTACCAAATCTGTGACTAACTCATAATCTCTCGTGACAAAAAGCTGAAGGCTTGTTGGATATCAGACCTGGACAAGGCGAACATCAAAAGCCGGTCTGTTATCCGGGTCCTCAGCTAGAAGCAGTAACCTCTTATGCGTCAGCACGTCTTCTGCTCTTTCCACATTCACATCCATTGCATATCTGCAATTTTATTTCTTTTCAGATTTCAAGTCAAACTCATGATTCGATTAAATTTTACCCTCCTCAACCACAAGATACCAAAAAAAAAAACATATAAATCCAAAATTCACGGCTTTAGGTGCATGATCTTATTTATATAAGCAAGCGAAGATGTAATAACAGTTTTGCTTAAGCAGTATATGCACAAGTTCCATACAGAATCATGCGATCTTAATTTCTCCACTGCATGTTATCTTCTGCGATCGTGCATGCATAATCTAGGAAAACAACCTACAAATATACAAGTCTCGACGGCGGCGTTTATACTCCGGTGTTACAAATTTTGCCTTCTTCGGGGTAAAAACAAAAAAAAAAAAAAAAAAAACAAAAGGGGAAAAAATCGAGAAGTGAAAGTAGGGTAAAAGGAATAAGGAAGGACCGAGCAGGAAGGCGATTGAAATGGTGCCAGAGCTGGTCTTCGAAGCCAGGGAGCTTAACCTCCTGGCGATCCAAATCCTGGAGACGGCTCAGAACTTCAGTGTAAACTTCAAACCGCTGTCTCTCATGGCGGCTCTGCTTCGACGACGCCGTCTCCACTGTTCGGCTGCCGCAGCTCTCATTATCATCCATTGCCATTTTTTTTTCCTACAACTGTTCCGGTGATAAAAAAAATCCTTCTAGAGGTATCAGCGGGTAATAAAGGAATTCCGTATCGTAATTAACTCTTAATTAGCATAATTAAAGGACTGGATTTGATTGATTCGTCCAAGAAGAAATGGATAAGCATGGTGATTTAGCAAAAAAGTCGAGGTCGAGGTCGAGAGAGAGAGAGAGCTGAGAAGTAGTCGGCGTTTGAGACTGTGCTGAGTCAGTTTTTGCGTTTTCTGTTCGCTTTTTTAATTGTACTGTTTTTGGGGGGGATGCTGACACGGAGGATTGGCATGGGAGCAATGTGGGCATGACGTGGCAAGCTATGTGGGTCCACTACATCTAATGGTATAGACCTTGCTGAGTCAGCCTACGAGTTTATCCTTTAACATTTATTAAGATTTTGAAGAAAATAAAAAATAAAGAGCCTGCACAAGAATCACATGTTCCCTTGACCTACCCAAATGGCATATTCTTCGGAGGGTTCTTCCTTTTTTTTTTTTTTTTTTTTTTTAATCTGGTCTTAATTGCAAAAGATTTGGTTTTCCTTTTTATTTCAGGTTTACTACCAAAATGAAAGAAATTATAATGCAACTGTTATCCGGATGGAAATTTACTATAATCTTTACCTTCTACTTTTAATTTTTCTTTTAACTTATTATCTAATTCAACCCTCCCCCAACATCCCCATCTGCTTGCTTGTTGTGGACTAAGGCATTTGTTCTTCCATTTCTAATATGCAACTTGTTACATAGAAAATTAAGAGGAATCAATCTTGGGCAAACCGAGGCCCCTTCTTTGCGAAAAGCATTCACCTTTGTTATCTCCTTAATCCCGAACAGCTTCCCCGGCACCGGGACAAACTCAAAATCGGGGGAGGCATGAGATGAATTGGACTGTAAGAGGAAAAGAAGATGGAAAAATTGCATTGATCGTTTTTTGACATATGGTGTATTTGAAATTTTAGTATCCCAAAATGAAGACGAGTAATTTTAGTTCCGAACATATTAAAAAATACTTGTTTTTTTCTTTTTGTCTTCTAATTTTGAACGAAATGAATCACGGACCCATCACGTGCTCCATATTTAAAGAATATACTTAGCAAATCACTTGTTACGTTGATCCAAATGTAAAGAAGCAATTTATTTCGTGGCAAATCTACCATTTTTTTCTAATTCCTTTTTACCCAAATCGTAATTTCACACTCTAAAAACAAACACACGATTCTCCCTTCCACCACCACCCACAAGTCTTTCTCATTTCTCCATCACTAACCTTTTCCCCTTATCTCCCTCCTCCTCTTCTTTCCCCACCTTCTTTTGCCTCGCCCTTTTCACTACCATACAAACATCTACTATTTTCATTATTTCGTACTCTTAGGGAAAAAAACCTCAATTTGCTCTTGTAACTAGAAAATATCAAACAAATGGTATCTTATTGAAAACCACCACCAACAACCCATATCTACTTCCTTCAACACTGTCATCACTCAGTACCAAATCATAATTGCCACTATAGCGGCTATCTAATCCAACAAAACCCAATGTGTAAACTATACACCTAAACCTTTATTTCAGCCAAATTTGGCATGTTAGCGGTTAAAATTACTCGTATTCTCGTTCCGGAAGCCCAAAAGAGATGACCAAAAAAAAAAAAAAAATGGAAGCCCCTTGTTAGCTTCACCATATACTGAATGTGCTATGAAACTGGCTACTCTCTCGATCGACATTCGACAACTCCCCATCCACTCTTTCAATTGGCTTTCAATTTGAAAAGTTAATTTGATCATGGTTATTATACAACAATATAATCATGTAGGCAACGCGAGCTCAACTAAAAGATCGAGCAACTTCTAGCGAAATGAAAAACGCACTGCTAATACTACGTAATGGAAAGTCAATTGAGTTAGGTAGGATCGATATTCTGAAGGACCTAGCTAGAGGATTATTATATCTATACCCCGACAGCCGGTAGACTGCAAAGGCTTCATTAAAAACCCTCGCTCGCTTGCTGAGTTTCTAAGGATAACATATAGTAATATATTGCACACCTGGCTGGCTTGTTGGAGCCAATCCGAAACACCTGAGGTGGAATGCATGTGGATGAAAAGAGCTTGGCCCGGCAGATGTGACTTTGAAGAATTGAACGTAAAAAACTATAAGTATAAGGTGGGTGGTGGCTGATATTTCCAGCTAGCTAGCTGCGTTCATTGTATGCGGCAAATGGAAATCGCTGTAAAGATTAGAAACCTGCAGCTGTATTTGTATATTGCTGCTGTGGTCAGAGCTGCTGCATGCAACCAACCATGGAGTTTAAACACATGCAAGTCATTAACAGTGATTAGATTGCTAATAACATCCTACCTAACCTAGCTACGTCATGAATGACCTAACTTTGCTCAAGTAATTGATTAATTATAAATAAAAAAGGAAGTAGAATTGCTGCTATTTGTTGGACTTGCTTGCAATCGCATTGATGGTTCTGGAAATGGAGAGCGGGTTGCATCTGAGGACAGGACGAGTATGGTACGCACGCACCATTCTGAGAGTCAAAAGATCAAATGTTTTGGTAGCCGTTCAAGAATTAGGTCGAGTCCTGAATATATATGTAATGCCGGGTTTCTCTTCAAATGGCTCAAGACTATCTTTTACTAGCAATATACGTTGGCAAACAGGCATAATTGGCAATGTACGTTGTCTTTTACTAGCAAAGGAAAACGAAAACACACGTTTGTTAACATTCAACAAAGATTGAGTTTAAATCTACTGCTGCTGAGCGTTACTCTATTACTACAAGTATAGGTGGTAAATAAATCCATTTAACTAACTAATTTACTCGTATCCGTCCATGAATGGATGGATGGGTACGAGTATCTTAAGTTTTTGCAAAAGGGTTATCCAATAATACTCATGAATAAATGGGTATTTTTGGGTTAACTCATCAAATCCAATTAACATATTTAGAATTGTCTTCCCCCAAACCTCCTCTCTTCTCCCATCCTTTTTTTTTTTTTTCAAATTTTCTCTTAACTTGTTAACTTGCTCATTTTTCAACATTACCAAATTATGACAAGTGTTAGCCTCTTTTTCTACCTTTCCAAAATGAAATTTTAAATTTACACACGGAAAAAATGCTAAGGGTTCAAAATTTTTGGATTAAGTTTTTATGTTAACTTTTATCGTACTTAATTCAAATTTTTATATATTTATTGTTCAATTATTAAATAGTATGTAATTTTGCAACATAGAGTACAGATGGGAAAAAAATTGGTAATTAGACTTATCTAGCATTATAATTAAATATTTAAAACTAATGATGGGTGCAAATGGTGGTATAAATTGATAACTTAGTTTGCAAAAATGAATTTACAAAAAGTTAAAATAAATGATTTATAAATTGGTAATTAGGTTATCCAATTCATTTTTTAACTTATCCATTTATACCCATCTAATTAAATAAATATAAAGGAGTTGACTCACTTATACTCGTTACTCATTTTAATCAATCAAAATCCACCTAAATCACCCATTTTAACACATCTAACGACAAGCAATAACAAAACGGGCACCAATCTAACATCTGTTTCAAGGTTTTGGTTGGCCCAAACACTCACAACCGCCCCGCCCATTAAGGGCTCATAGAAGATTTTGTTCACTTATCCAACTGGGATTGGATCCGAAATGGTTATAAGAATGCAGCCATCAACATTACAAGTGTTTGATGGCGCGCTACAAGCAGCTCCGTTCTCAGACGCGATTTTACAAAGCTCAAGCTTCGAGTAACAAATCAAGTCGAGTTCAAGCTCCAACTCATAAAAGCTCAAGCTTCGAGTAACAAATCGAATCGAGTTCAAGTTTCAACTTGCAATCCTACAAGTATAGGTGGCAAATCAATTCACTTAACTAAATTTATCCATATTCATCAATGAATAGATGGGTATGAATATCTTAAATTTTTATATATAGGTAGAAATGAGTTACCCAATAATATTAAATGGGTATTATTGAATAACCCAATAAACTCATTTAGAATTCTCTTCCCCCAAGTCCCTTCTCTTTTTCCCACCTTTTTTTTTTTCAGATTTTTCATTTTGTCATGATGTTAACTATATTTGTTTCATTATTATTATTATTTATTGATTTTATCTTATTATTTTATTTTTTCTTAGTTTGTTAACTTGTTCATTTTTCACCATTACCAATTTATGATAAGTTTTAGCCTCTGTTCTTATCTTTCTAAAATGAAAATTTAAATTTATATATGAAAAAAATGTTAGGAGTTCAAAATTTTTGGATTAAGTTTTTATATTACTTAGTTCAAATTTTTATATTCTTATTATTCAATTATTAAATAATATATAATTTTGCGACATAGAGTATAAATGAAAAAAAATTGATAATTAGGCTTATTGAGTATTATTATAAGTAAATATTTAAAACTAATGATGGATACAAAGAGCGGTATAAATTGATAACTTAGTTTGCAAAAATGAATTTAAATGAGTTTACAAAAAGTAAAAATAAATAGGTTATAAGTGGGTCCCAATTCATTTTTTTGATTTACCCATTTATACCCATCTAATTAAATAGGTATAAATGGGTTGACTCACTTTCGGATAACAATTAATGTATCTTAGAAGGCACTGGAATAGGCAAAATGTCTCTTAAGAAAAAAGAAGAACGAAAAAGTGCAGCGTATAGATGTTTAACTTATGAATTCCCCTTAATTTGGTGTAGAAACTTAAGAGAGCTTCTTAATGTGAATTGGCAATGTGTGTTATCTCATTAATTATTGGCAATGTTTGCTGTCTTTTGCTGATGGAAGGAAAACAATTGGATTGACATCCTGCAAATTAAGATGAATTTAAATCTACAACTGAGCTTTATTTGCTCAGTAGATCCTGCAGTTCCAGCTAGCATCAGCGTTTGATTTCTATGTTATTAGCTTCAGCCGTCTATTCATATGGAAAAATTAATATTACTTTTTGGTTTGAACAATTAAAACATAGACATATTTAACTTCAAAACACAGACATATTCGTATTTCCCGAATATTCATACTAAATTATTGTGATATACATCCATATTTCCAACACCACATAATTGCGATATAAGGTAAGATTGAATTGGCTAATTCCAGACATAAAGGTGAGTAGGTAACAATTCCTCCAGACATAGTCTGTCCGTACCTAGCTTTATACTTCTTACCTTCCAGACGTTAATGCCAGGCAATTACAAGATTTAATCCCACAATTAGATTTCTGAGATAAACAAAAAAAAAAAATCTAGATTCTTGAAATATATATATATATGATGTATACTAGCTAGTTGGGAGTGAGAGTAAATGATAGTACAAGAGTTAAAGATGAAAGCGTTTTTGGACATGTAACGCAATACACATTTGAGTTAAAGATGAACTGGTACATCTAATTCTCCAAATCTTGGATAGTAGTTTACCAGCCAAAAAAAAAAAAAAAAGGTAAAAAAAAAAGGGGGGTAAATCGAGAAAACCACAAATAGAACGATTAGTAGTGCAAATTACATTTCATTAATTGCTATAAACTAGCCATATAAACCACAATATGAATGGATGAATGCACATACAAGATCGACCAAATTAGTGTGTGTGTGTGTGTGAGTGTCAATATTCTTTTGTTGTAAAATTATCACAAACTAAACCCAGTCCCAAACAGTTTTAATCAAGTAATAGCATCCGAGACGTTCTAGCAAAGAAACACTTGAATCATCACAAAGCAAGGAGTTAAAAGTTTAGAAGAAATACTAAGAGAGAGTCAGAAAGATAAAAGAAATGGAAATTCTAGAAAACCCTAATAGCGACCATGGACTATCTGAAAGGCCATGATGATGGAAGAAACCAAACCTTTTGGATTCCCATTACAAGTTGCTGGGATATATGAAAAAGAACTAAGATATTGGCACGGCTCAATCAGATCAAATCAGATCGCCTGTCCAAATTTGGTTCAAGATCGTGTATGCATGCTTTTAATTAATTTGTCTGAGTGAACCAGGCCAATATCGCAGTTCCTATTTCATGCATGTATATATAAAGCAAATCAATCCTGAGCACCACCATCAATCCTCGTGTAAGAGAAAACATGAATCAGCTATGCATGTCTGTCGAAGGGAATGAATCAGAAGCTCCTGAGGGTGTACATAGCTAGACAAAGAGAGAAAAGAAAGAGGGAAAGAAAACAAGAGAGCAATGAGATGTTGGAGAGGAGGGTGTGTGTGTGAAGGAGGAGGAAGAATGTCTGGGGGAAATTTAAAGATGAGGGGAAAGGGTGTTTGCAGAGAGAGAGAGAGAGAGAGAGAGAGCATTTAAAACCAGCTACCACCAAAGCAGAAGGACGGGTCAGTGCATTCAATTCCATTATTCCCCCTTCCCATCTCCCTATCACCCAAACCACCACACAGCCAGAAAGACCAGGCCATAACGTATGGTTTTTACCAAGCACCTGCTTGCTGCTAGAATTTATAGTTCACGCTTTCACTTTTGAGCAGCTCTTTGAAAAGCCTGAAATAACCTCTCATATTGGCCCCAGATCACTAATTAACCATGTCCTTGGGACGTTGCTTTCGATTATCTACGATTTGATCGCAATGCAAAGAAGCAGAAGTGGAAAATTCTTTGGGAACAGGCATTTGATTTCTCTCTTTTACCTATTTCTTTGAAAATCAGAGCACTTAAATGCAATTGGTTTCAGGTCACCTTCCATGTGACCAGGACATTAGTCATTGCACCCAAGAAAAAGGGAAAAGAAAAAAAATGAAGTCAGTGACTCCCAGCTCTTTCTTCTTTTTTTTTTTTTCTACAAGGTAAGTGACCTAATTAACCGACTTGTGTAACGTTTAGCAACAAGAAGTCGCGAAGTTTTGACTCAATTTTTGAAGGACAACAACTGACAAAACTTGTACTCATTAAAGCAAAGTTAAATTAATTAGTTAATCTAAAAATCTTCAAGATGTCTAGTAGAATTTCTGAGGCGTAAATTTAAATGAATGGTCTATTTTGCATTTTCCGAAAGAATACAAGTAATCGGGTTGAGGAAGAAAAGGGTTGCTTCTTTTCCTAATGAAAGGTGAAGCTAGGGAAACATCAAACCAAAACGGATTGCCCGTGATGGTGATACTCGCTATAGCTGTGGTAGCAGACGAGCGAGGCCTTGCCATAAATGAAGGGAATCTCTCTTTATGAAGGTCTCTCTCTCTTGATCCCACAGATATAATGCACTGCATGAAAGAGGAGAGAGTAACCGATAGCCCGCAACAACCATTAATGCCAAACTAACCAGCAGGGAATCAAACAGTTGACACTCAGGTTCGCTGGCCTGTGCTTTTATTTATACCACTGCCATTGAAGGAACCTCACTTGCTTCTGATCTTGAAGATGAATAATTCCGATTGGACGAACCATTTCAGTGGTGACCCTTTGGCCTGCCTCCTCCATAACTGTTGCTACTGTAATTGCTATACGAGGAAAAGCAGGCATCACATTCTCAGTCATGTTACCACCGTAAACTCGAACACGTTCGATTGTCAATTTGCACTTTGAATTGCACTAAATGCAACAGCCTAATCATGAATCAAGAAATGAAAATGTTATTATTATTGGTAGCTTAAAGTTTTGGGCTTAAATGCACTTATAAAATATCAATCTCTTTTCCTATGTTTCTTTTTGAAAAATATATTAGTGAAAGCTTACGGTGAATAAATAATAATGCACCACCAACACGAGTTGACTCAATTGTTAAGGACAAATTATTTTTTCACAAAAAGTAATGTGTTCAAATTTCGAATCCTACTGTTAATATGAAGGCGGTGTCGGTAGACAATTTGTAAAAATTCCTATAAGTAAGTTATGATCCTAGTGCATGTCTTGACCCATAGTAACAATCGGAGTCGAACCCATTCAAAAAATTTTTTTTTACCTTACAAGCATCGATTTTGAAGTAAGGATTTATTGTACTAGTATATTTAATACGCAGTTGCTTTTCACATATGGCTGGTGAAACATTGATGACCATAGTGTATTTTGAAAATATTAGAATGGAGGATTTAAAAAGTCAAGATTTATTAGGTGAACTACCTTTTTGTGATTTTTGGGCCTATGAGATGTCTATTCATGCATAATGGCAATTGTTGTTGTACTTAACTAGCTAATTTCCAAAGTAGTAGCTTAACTTTTGAAATTAGAATTTTATTAACTTTTGAAATTAGAATTTTATTAACTTTAAATTCACAAAGATTATATCTATGGTGGTTGAAAGGACTGATTGCGAGCCGAGCTACTCACGAGTAGCTCGCGAGCAACTCAATCAACTACTTGATTCAAACTCAGTTTGAGCCCAAGATCCAATAGCTCGAGTAGGGATGCAAGTCGAGTTTCGAGTTCGAATATATGGTACTTGAGACGGACGAGCTACTCGTAGAGTATTTTTTAATTTGAATAATATATATTTTAATTATGAAATTGCCATTAAGGGTTTATGTTTCAATTAATTGACAAGCTGGTTTGCTTACTTAATTAAATTCTTTAATAGCAAAAATGTAATAACATAATTGTTCGAGCCATATTGAGTCGAATTCAAGTTTTTTTTTTTTAAACATTTTCTCTGAATCGAATTCAATCCTTCATTTCCCGACTCAATCAAGCTCGAGCTCGAGTCAAGTAGGATGCCAGCATTGTTCGAGTTAAGCTCGAGTACTCGACTCGACTCGTATCCAACCCCAGTGGTTTTTTCATTTTGAAAAATATCATTTGGAACCAATTGGGATGCTGATGCAGCCAAAGAGAGATCATACGTATTGCATACATTAGCACTAAATGGTAAACAGAAATAACAGCCACAGTACAGCTCCTTATTTAATGTAACCATAAATTGACTGAAACGACAAAAATGTCAAAATATGATGAAGCGAGGTTGCAAATACCATCAGTCATTTTTTTTTTTTAAACATTAAAACAGGTAATCACATTGGCTTACTACAGACTTGTCACTGACGTAGTAGTAGTATTATAATAATTGGTTTTTTTTTTTTTATAATTAACAACACCTGTACTATCCTACACTGAAGGGAAGGAAAATCTAATAGGATTGTTTACCATCCTACATTGAACCCATCTAAATTACAGAAGTGTGCTAACACGTCTTTTAGTTTATTTTAACTTCAAGGTATGAAAAAATACCTACTGTGGCCAGCTTATTTTTGGCAATTTAGTTACCAACGTAATATGAGACAATTAACATCTTATCAAATACTATTAATAAGAGTAGTTTAATTTCAATAGCTCACCCACACATTTAAAAAGAGAAAACAGAAAAATTCTCCGAGTGGATTACAGTAGATTGTTTGGGCGGTTCAGTCGAGTTCAAGTTGATTTTGACCATTGATTTGGAATTCATTTGAATCTGATCAAAGGTCGAGATTAATCCAAATGCGACTAGGCCAATCTCAGCCATCAAATCTAGCCGTCCACTACAGTTGCGCTTGTAATTGCAGAGGATTCAAATCCCACCGTTTACATCACTCACTCTTAGTTAAGATTCAATACCTTACAAGTTACAACCAATTTTCTTTATTTTACTTTGGACTTTTTTTTATGAGCAATACAATAATCAATTCAATAGATTGTTTGGGCGGTCCAGTCGAGTTCAAGTTGATTTTGACCATTGATTTGGAATTCATTTGAATTTGTTGCAGAGTTCAAGTTGATTTTAGCTATTGATTTGAAATTTAGTTGAATTTGATCAACGGTCAAGATTAATTCGAATGCGACTAGGCCAATCTCAGCCGTCAAATCTAGCCGTCCACTACATTTTCGCATGTAATTGCAGAGGATTCAAATCCCATCATTCACAGCACTCACTCTTAGTTAAGATTCAATATTTTACAAGTTACACTAATTTTCTTTTATTTTACTTTGAATTTTTTTTATGAGGAATACAATAATTTTTAGCAAATCAATAATAAGTAATATAATCATCACTCAGACAACAGAAGATTTTGACAAACTCATGTTGGTGTATTTTAATAAAATCTTAATTTTGTCTTGACCAAATCTTTATAAGGAGTTTTAAAAATTTATTTGGGAGTTATGGGAATTATAATATTGGAAGTTACAATACATTTTGAATGGAGTTATTATACAGTTATTTGAATAGGAGTTACAAATGAATTATTTGGTCAAATGAAGAATTATTGAGTCTTTATAAACATTCAAATATGAATCAATTTTTAGGTTACAAATTCTACAAATTAACTACATTTTAATATGAAAAACCCATTATACATTGAACTTAGACATTCAACCTATTTTCTAAAGGTTCTTGTAACCTATAAATTGTAAAGTCCTTTGGAGAAATTTTTTTAACGCATTTCTCTCAACAAAAAGATTATTCTAATACTATATTTCTTACACTCGTTTGTTTCTCCCTCATTCTAATTTTCTTTGGACAAAGTAAGATATTGGGGAGCTTTTGCTTCTCTTGGTTGTGCAGATTAAAGGGAAGTAACAACTATAGAGTTGGGCTATTGTATCCTGGAAACAACACGCTAGACTTTCTGAATCAGTTAAAAAATACCATAGGGGCGCTTATCATCATTAAAAGAGCGTTCTACACGCCTCAACGCTACTGGACATCTTAGTAGCTGTCAAAATCAAGGTAGTGAGTTTGAAGATCAGAAATGGTTCGTGTACTTTCCTCCAACAACTCGCGTATTAAAATCTTGTATTGTACTTCAAAGCTTCCATAGCATGATAAAGAATAATGATTTGCTTTACAAATTACGACTTTGCTAAGTCTATTTTGACTATATATACTCCATCCGTCCCACTTTGACAGTCCTGTTTCTTTTTTCACACAGTTTAAGAAAAAGTAATTAACTTTGTTGGAAAAATAAATTTAGATTGATATTTTTCTAAAATATCCTTACATTAAATAGAGTACAACTTTTATAAGAACTTGAATTGATGGTTAAAAAAGAGTCAACTTTCATTAAATGTAGTAGGTTTATAGTAACAACTTACATTGAATAAGGGTATTTTAGAAAAATTAAAATACAACTACATTTTTCAATTGGAAAGTGGATTACAATTTGGGACATATGAAAAAGGAAAACAGAACTATCAAAGTGGGACGGATGGAGTAGTATATAAGAAAGTGGTTCACGCTCCTTATTTTTTTAAAAAATTTTCCTCTTATCCCTTTGTCTGATAAATCTCACGGCCAATCTGTCAATACCCCTTTTTTTTCTTTATTTTTGCGACACTCCCCATGGAAGAAAGGAAAAGGGCAGAAAAAAAAAAAAAAAGAAGACGTCATTTTCCGCGTTTGGCATAGAAGCGTTTGGTATAGAAGTCATGAAAACAAGGAGTTTTGCGTGTTTTTCCTGCCTCTGAACAGCTCGATTACTACAATTTACAAACGCAACATACGCGGTCCGAGGTTTTCTCTTCGTACATCCGATCAAATATACTATTTTGATTACTGTACCCGATTTCTTAGCCAACCAATCATTCACTAAACGTAAACGTTAGTGCCCGCTAGCTCCACGACTGAACTGCTCAATAAAATGCAGAGCCGGTCTCTCCATGCTTCTAGCATTTGCTTCTGAAAAAATTGTTTCACGTGGCATACGTAGAGCAAATTATTGCTTTAAAGAATTGCACGCAAATACTTCTCAAGGAAAGGTTTGAAGCTATAGAATTTGCTTTTCTAACAAAAATTCCGGTCCCTTGTTGAAGGTTCTTATATATGCACAGCTCTGAGGAGGGTTGTTGCTTGCTAACGAACAGGATCAAAAATATTTAGGAGGGATTGGCAAGGGAAGGCCATAGTTTTGTACATATATATATATATATTCTGGGTTAAGGGGTTAGGATTCGATCCCTTTTTTGATGGGCCAATGTGCTTCTGCGCAGAATTTTTGCCAGGAGAAGAGGGTTTCTTGTAGTATCGGGCATCGTGCGAGGAAAAAGCAAGCAGCAGCAGGTGGTGGAGGATCTTGTTTTGCGATGATAAAAGAACAGAGATCCAGATTTTATATTGTTAGAAGGTGTATCGTCATGCTAATCTTTTGGCGCAGATATAGCAAGATTTGATAGTCTTGTTTTGTAGTTTTTTTCGCAATTGATCGATCGGTTTTGGTTTGTAACAGACCTTCCAATGTCATGTACATACATACATACATATGTTTCATCATTTCGGAGAGCTGATTAACCTTTTTCTTCATTTTTCCTTCTTCTTCTTCTTCTTCATTTTGACAACTAACATTGGAGGGTGTAATGTAAAATCATGATTATTCGATATGGTAAGATCTGGTAGACGTTTACCAATTGCAGTCTCCTCGAGCTACGTTTCCTTATTTATATTGGTTGCGAGATATTAATTCATCCTCCTTAGTTTTGTTATCTATATTTAGGTTCTTGTTATTTTCTTGGTAGACTTTGCACATCATGGCCATGCACCTCCTTTAATTTTCCGCCCCCATTGGAAGTTTCTGAATGCCATTTGCTTTTAAAGTTACTATGTGAGAAGCATAACATAGAATCCTCTACCAGTGCCTTTATTTTTTTTGGGGTAAAGAAGATTCATGTACTGGCTGCATCATCCATCGAATTCCACGGAATCTTTGTAAGGTACCTGTAGTATTGGAACACCTCTGGCCAGTATCATATTAATTGTATATTTTATCCCCTTATGAGCGGAGTTTTAATAAAGATAACAAGAAAAAAACAACTGATTATCTTTCACCATGAATCTAGGTAGCAGGTGGTGTTGTATTAATTTCTTGCGTTACTTGACTTGTCGCCATCAATCACAATTTTACAAATGGCTTGGCGTCTCCTTTTGCGGATTCTCAAATGAATCTTGATTAAATGCCAACCATTGATTTGTCCTTAGCCAGCACAATATATAATATGTTGACATATCTCTGCAAATTTCCTTACTTTTCCATTTGATTGAACCCTGAAACTTGGTTCTAATATAATTGTAACCGAAATATATTATCTAGTGCAGATAGTATATATGATAATTACTATCCTAATCGTAATGTTACATATGGAGGGCTTGAATATTGATCTACCGATTTTCAACATTTTTTTTTCCAAAAATTAAAAAAAAAATTGAGAAATGAGAATGAATCTAACAGACTTTGGAAGTTAAAAACCGACAGCAAAGAATGTTAAGAGATTCTGTATAAGCCCAAAAAACTTAGATCATTCCAATGCATAAACTTATCGACCTTGCAGACTTTGTAACTCTTATGTATTTTACACATCACCATTGGAGTTGAAATTTCCAAAATTTCCCTTTTCCCATCTCACTTTGTTCTTCCTGAATGGCTCTAGAGAAGGTTACAGCACTACCTTCTGGGCTCAAACCAGGCCCGCCTTACCCAGACTGGCTAAACAGGGCAGACAACGCATGGGAGCTAACTGCAGCAGCCATGGTGGGACTCCAAAGTGTTCCGGGGCTTGTGATTTTGTATGGCAGTATGGTCAAGAAAAAATGGGCTGTGAATTCTGCTTTCATGGCTCTTTACGCCTTTGCTTCTGTCTTGATTTGTTGGGTGCTTTGGGGCCATCGCATGTCTTTTGGGACCGATATGACTGCCATATTAGCCAAGCCAAATGAGGCCATGTCCCAAAAGTATCTGCTCGGCCAATACAAAGAATATTTCCTGCCTAATGCTGACTATGTTTTCTACCAATTTGCTTTCGCTGCAATTACTGTTATATTGCTGGCAGGTTCATTGCTTGGCAGGATGAATTTCTATGCCTGGATGTTGTTTGTCCCGCTATGGTTAACGTTGTCTTATACTGTTGGGGCTCATACAATTTGGGGCTCTGGATTTCTTGAAACTCGTGGCATTATTGACTTCTCTGGTGGTTATGTTATTCATCTTTCTTCTGGTGTTGCTGGCTTTACTGCAGCTTATTGGGTACTTAAATCATCTTACTCTCGATATTTCTATCTTTTGTTTCGTTCTGTTCTCTGCATTCTATGTTTTCATGCAACACCTCACTTATTAGGCACCATTTCAAAAATGACAAGGGATCAAGTCTTTGGCCTTGTTCTCGTTTGCTTTAAATCTTGCAAAATCTGATTGTGGAAAGTGATTATAGAGAATTATCAAAATCAGCAAAAGCTAATTTTTGGTAGATTAATACTTGTGCTAATATGATCACTGGGGATAATTGCTAGGTAGGACCGAGGCTTTCACACGATAGGCAACATTTTCCACCAAACAACAAAATTCACATGCTGGGAGGTGCAGGGTTCTTGTGGATGGGATGGAGTGGTTTCAATGGTGGATCACCGCTATCAGCTGGTCTTATTACATCACTTGCTTTCCTAAATACCCATCTCTGCACTGCTACTAGTGTCTTGGTATGGCTTTCAATGGACCTGATTTACTATAAGAAGAGCTCGGTCATTGGGGCTGTTCAGGGAATGATCACTGGACTTGTATGCATCACCCCAGCAGCAGGTTTGGTGTTGCAATAATTCTAGTAAAAATTAGTTTGATGGTATGATTTCTGCTTCATGGTACTAACCTGGTACTGAAACTCGACATCCGAAGGTAACATTGTGATTGCTTTGGCAGGAATTGTGGACACATGGGCAGCAATGCTAATGGGGGTCATGTCTGGCTCAATACCATGGTACACTATGATGATTTTGCACAAGAAATTAGCATTTTTCCAGAAGGTTGATGATACTTTAGGCGTTTTTCACACTCATGCCGTGGCTGGTATCCTTGGAGGACTTCTTTCAGGCATCTTTGCAAAGCCGAATCTACTAAGGGACTTCTACGGCTCTGGTACAATCAGTTATGGTCCAGGATTTTTGTACGGTTTAATTGAGGGGAAGAAGCTTGAGGGTTTTTATCAATTGCTCTATCAGCTTGCAGGGGCAGCTTTCATTACTGTCTGGAATGCAGTAGTTACTAGTTTGATCTGCATTTTAGTTAGTCGGGTTGTAGCTCTCAGGATGGATGAAGATGACCTCGAGGTAGGAGATGATGCAGTACATGGAGAAGAAGCGTATGCTTTGTGGGGAGATGGAGAGAGGCATCCTCCCCCCCTGAAGTTCAACATGACCCCAAAAATCCCTTCATTTTGTCGAAGGCACTAAGAAAAGCACATAAACTGTCACTTCTTGCCTAAACCTCAGCACCTGTGATTACAGTGTGATATATTCTCTTTGGTTGTGCCAGGACGCCAACACAAGTCCCTCTACCGGCTTCACTCATATTTGCACATATAACTTGCTATAGAATCATTGCCTTTCGCAATATTGGATCAAGAAATGTAGTTACTCAAACACTTAACTTGGACACATAAGAGATGCCCTCTTTCTGTCTATTATGTTCTTCTCGGTGAAAATAATAACAATTTACAATACCAGCGTCATAGAAGTGCCAATTGCTAAGTCCATTTTGGTGTAATCAATGTAGAATATCAGTAGCTATTACTCTCTTTTACCGTTTGTGGTTATTTGAAGTTATATTTTTCTTCGTTTTGTTTGGAGGTGGGGTTTGTTCTATAATGGCAGGTAAGTGCAATATTAATCACCTAGCATTGATCAGAAGATGATGTTTAGGAGAGTATTTCCCCCGTTTTGTGTTGGGGGTTTTTTTTTTTTTTTTTTCAAACAGTGGTGGATATTAGTTGCTAAGAATAACATTAACATACACTCAGAAAATTTACATTCTCTCCGGAAAAGATATAATATTTCAACTTTGATAACAATGATCACAATAGACAATTCCATTGAGGGAGTGTTTTATGTGAGAATTCAAAAGCTGTACATACAAAACCCTATGTATTGACTGATGAATCCAGTCACTGTAAATTCCTGTAACGATTTACTCCAGCTGACCTGCGTGCAAGAACTCTGGGGCTTTATTCAGGCAAGCAAGACAGCTTACAACATAGGACAAATATCTTTATCTGTCGATGGCAACATATAGATCAACAGCATAGTCAGCATTTAATCAATTACTTGTTTGAGAGCTTGATATACGCAATATCAACTGGTTATAGACACAGAATATGGAATAAGCAACCATAAAGCATACCTTAAGAAAATGAACTAACTCCCGTACTTTGATTTGCGAAGCTTCATGAGTTTGTCTCTCCACAGGGCTGAAAAGACAAGTAAACGTTAATTAAACAGGCTAGCAGGTACGAGTTTAACTATAAATAACAAGTATAAAACGCATTGTAACGCGCTCAAAATTAACCAGTAGAGACCGATGACCAGTATACTTCACCAATGAGAAGGTTACATAGTTCCCAATATACCTGCATCACCGTATCTTTCCTCTTCGGCTGCCAAATTCATGTTGGTCAACATGTTTAGTTCTTCAGAAAGTAAATCTGGGCCATCCGCAGGGCTGCAGAAGATATATTTAGATTCAGAGACAACTGAGCATGTAAAGTTAGGAGGGCCTTTAAAACAAGTTCTTACCTGTCCATAGATACATCAAATACAGTTTTGGTGCTCATTCTACCCGCCCCGTAAGAAAGTCTAGTTGCATCTGCTAACACAATCTGTTTATTTACATATATAGGGGCCTGCATCCATCAATTTCTTTGTCAGCATAACAGTAATAGTTGAATAAGCAAAATATAAGAGATTATGCAAGTAAACACTTTAGGAAGACATTATGCAAGCTTTTCAGCAGAAGATGCACTGATGACTTGAATAATGAGCTATCATTTCTACATCAACTGAGGATACAATTATTCTAGTTAGTCAGCAGAAGATGCACTGGTGCCTTGGAAAGTGAGCTATAATTTCTACATCAACTAAGGATATAATATGGCATATAGTCCAGAAATATGAACAATAGAATTCATCTGAGACGATGAACCCTAAAAAAACTTTAAATTATCAGCTTAAATTGAGGAGGGGAAAAGCATGACCAGGTGACTTGAATTAAGGGAAAAAAAAAAGGCACCTTCTGGGTAAAGCAAAGGTTATTATTAAAGACCAATATTCAACTTTCAAGAGAGTGTTCTATTGCGGATAAAAGAGTTGGGAATACAATCTTCAACCTAGGAAGTCTTCATGCACCCCATAAGAGGATAAACTACAGATTTCTGGTTTATCCAAGGATAGGCTCCAAAATACAACATTGGATCATATAAACAATGACATCATCTATCTTTGCCAACCAAAAAGCTTCCAAAAAAATAGACTAGTGCTGCATTTTGTTTGTTGACCAAAATAAATAGTACTCCCTCCGTCCCACTTTGATAGTCTTATTTTCCTTTTTTGTTTGTCCCAAATTGTAGTCCACTTTCCCATTAAGAAATATAGTAATCTTTTAAATTGTCTAAAATGCCCTTATTAAATATCTTGTTATTAATACATTGTTATTAAATACTAACCTACTACATTGAATACATCGAGTTTTTCCAATACTAACCCATTAGCTGTAACTGATATTAATTGGCACTCTTCGTGATTAGCATAAGGGTATTTTAGGAAATTATTAATCTAAATTTATGTTTCCAACCAAATTAATTACACTTTCTTAATCTGTGTGAAAAAAAAATCAAGACTAACAAAACGGGACGGAGAGAGTATCAAATAATCATCCAAGTATTTTTGTCCCCTAAATCTTGCAGGCATACTGGGTCTCATAGATAATGAAAAGCATACCTTGCATCTCTTTGCAACATTGATGGCATCAGAAGGACGTGCATCTACACTCAATATTTTGGTTTCCCCTGGCTACACAGTTTGTCAAATTTATGGTCACTTCAACCACTCGCCATAATCAGATTTTGCCTGTTAAATATGCTTCATATATACTTTCTACGCACCTTGTGGAAATATATCCTCGAAAAGTATATATTACCTACTCTTTCTGTGATCCTCACTACTTTTGCCTGTAATTGGATTGTTAAGAAACCTATAAGCAAGAATATAACATAATAGCAGGATGGATCAAATTTCACAAATAATACATTAACCTTAGTATAAAACATGATTAGGAACAATGGTGACAAAAATGAAAAGCTACTTAAGCGATATAACGACATTTCATCGGCAATTAAGACCAAAGTCCGCAAAAAGATGAGGATGGAATGGTGTAAAGGATGTATGTGATTTTTATCAGAGCCTGATGAAATGCCATTGATCTTTTGCATTTTTACCTTCATTTTTCAGTTCCTCATTTATCAATTTTATCTTCTTTGGAGAACAGAATATATGTTATTGACCATCTCCCTTAAAAGTTGCAACTGCCTCGCAATTACAGAGGATTCATTTTTAAGTGTTAGCAAATTTTATCAAAGTAATTAGCCCTTCACATGCGTAACATTTAGCACAAATAATCAACAAAAATGAAGCAAATAGAACTTTCACTAATTTCAAAAGAAGAATCTTAGACCTACAAGTTTGATGATAGATATTGCAATCACCAAGACAAGGTATGCGGAACTATCAATATTTAGTTTCAAATAGTAATATGCATAAGATTATGTACTTACTTCATAACCAGAATTTTCCATCAAATTCCTTACAAGTTGGTATTGATTTGGACAGTCCTGCAGCAGGCTTGTCATTTAGCAACAAAATAAAAAGTAAACAACTACAAGTTCCTCTGTAAAAGGTAAAAGAGTACCCCTGCATCATCCTCATAAAAGCTTTGTATGAGCTTCTCAACCGCACTTTCCCCTGAGGTGGAATGGTACTGAAGGTCAGTCACATTTGCTGCACAAATATCCAAATGCAAAAAGAAACCAGAAGAGAATAAGAATGTATACCTACAATGATTGGCAAAATGAAGTCTCCATCACAAGAAATCTTGAGAAAGATGGTTGGACTCTCAAAACGTCGAAGAAAACCTGATCCTATAGGATGAACTTGAGATCTAGGATCCTTTGGTTGAATAGAGAAGGGACCTAAGTGAAGAGATGGTTGCCATGTCCTCTCTTCTTTAAACCCATGCATACGCATCCGATGGTGACTAATAGTTTCTGCACTAATAATAGAAGACATGTAAGTTATGTTACAATGAAGCATGGTCAGGGATGCAGCCAACAAAGACACCAATTATCCCAGTGTTAAAACGCATCATGTTCAAATGCAATAATCTGCTCAATCCCACATCTTTCACTGCCAAAACAATCTGAGCACACTGCAGCGAGGGAGAATCAGCTCAAAGTTTGCACCTTCTTAAGTTTGGGAAGGTTTACCTATGGACCTTCTCCCTTTGAAGTCAAGTTTCAAAACAACATTTCAAGCTCATTTAGACACCTCCATTAACCCCCCCCCCCCCCCTCTTTCTCTCCCAACACGCACACACCAAAAAAAAGTATCATAAAATGAAAGCTGGAATGCCGTACTATTTGGAAAGATTTTATACATCAGGTCACTGACATCCTTAGCAATATACCAGTTAATCAATCCCACTAATACTGACCACGCGGAAATAAATCAATTCAGCTGCAGTCTTAACTGCAAATAAACATATCATTAATGCGACTGAGATTCGCAAAATTTAGTCAAATAACAAGCTGCAACCCAATTGAATTCACCTTCCAAAATTAGAAGTCTCCGTCAAAAATATGAACTTGAAAAGAAAGAATAAAAGCAGGGACTTTGAGGTAGTTAAACCTGAAATGAGGAGGATAGCTTCAACATAATCGTCGTCGTCGTCGCCGCCATTTTTCTTACTAAAACTCCCCAAAGAAGACATACACCATACTCTGCGATTTAATTTAGATTTTCTTCCACTAATCACACCAGAAGAATGCGGCTTTGCAGAATTTAACGTCAATTCAAAAGAAAATTGAATCCTTAAAGAACAACAATGCGAGCTCCAAATCGGGCAGCGGCAGAAATTCATCTGATCCGTCCAAGAAGCTCCGACGCCAGCTATAGACCGGAAATTCAGTTGGGTTCCGAGCATTGTCGGAATCAGGCTCACCGGTGCTGTTCGATTACCGTCACAAATAAATTATGTCTACTTTGGCAAATTATGTCTACTTTGGTACGCATCAATTTTGCAGAGGAAAAACAATGAGGAGAAAACGACGTGTTGATTAGGATTTTGCAATGAAGAGAAAATGAAAATGAAAGATGGGGTTTTAGAAGAATATGCATTTATAGGAACAACATCGATGAAGGGAATTCCCACATTAAATCGCCTGAAAATTAAGATAAGCGTAAGCTTAGTTATTGGAGTCGTATTGATTAAAGTATAGAAAATCGATAGTACTTCGGAGTAAAATGAGAGATTTTTGATAAATCTGAGGTGGATTCCCCCATCATTTGTTGCTTGTAACGACGTTTCAAAGTAAAGGTCAGGCAGGGCCCTAGGCAACCTTTTGTCCATTACTTTTTTGGGGTAAATTTTTTGTTTTGACTTGATATTTGACGTGGCATCGTCTTCACTCTTCTTAACAATCACTAATATTATTCAGATTCATTTGTCCAAAGATGATCCTATAATCACTTTGATTATAGTCAGTTAATCCTTTAGTATGGCTTTGTACCCTAAGAGAGAGAGAGAGAGACACACACACACACACACATTATATTGTCCCTATTTTGAGTAAACAGAATTATACCTTCAAATTAATTTTATATGGTTAAATGGTGAAATAAGTATTATGAACCTCTTTATATTATTGTATTAAGTCCAATTATTTAAAATTTAAATGATTGTTATTACTAAGAAATCAATTGAACGAATGATTTCTTATTTCTTTTTGGAAGTATAAGTGAAAATTTTCGAATATGATATTTCTCACTTATATTTCCACTCTTAAGTATACAATCCTCTTCGTTTTATGTGCTTAAAGAACTAAACAAACTTTTCCGACTATTTGATAGTACCCCACGATAACAAGCCAATTGAGGGTTGGAGATTATTTTCATCGTTGTTTTTGTCTGTAAGACTATAACACTAGTGAGTGTGTTTGGATTGAGATAATTTGAAACAAAATAATTTATTTCACAAATTTCAATCACCTTTTTATCTCACTTTTTTATCTCACATACATTACATCACAAAAAATGCTATTTCAAATAACTCATCCAAACAAACCCGCTATTCTTTTTTGGGCCACGGCAGGTTGTCTTCCTTTTGGATATGCTTGGGGATCTTGTCCTCGTACAATTAATCCTTACCCTCAAAAGAGTGTCCCTTTTATGGTTGTACTCGTGCAATGAATTTGGTTGTAGTTGCACAACCAATGCAGCATTTCTTGGTTGCAAACTAGTATCCTAGTACGTTAGTAATTCAGGCTTGGATAGTTGCAGATCGCGGGAGGCTAACTCCCACCCAATCATGAATTCATCTCTTCAAGTTCTTTTTCTTCTTCTAAATCTACGTACAACTGGACCTTTTTTCCCGACCGAATTCCGAACCAAAAAGTAAGGTATGTTTGTCAAGGTCAAGAAAGATTGGCTTAATCATCAGAATGGTGAGAAGCTTTTTAACTGCTAGGGCTTAGCCCTCCCGTGGAAAGGAAGATTGCTCTTAAATAAGTAGCAATTAACAAGTACTTAACACCAAGTAAATTAAACATTTCAATTCGAAATTTTTTTTTGTTTCTATAGCTCATGTCTCATATTGTTTTATTTATTTATTTATCGAGGTCTTATCTTCTATAATCAGGCATCACTCCTTAACTAATAAGTTGATAGATAATGTATTAGCTGGCCCAAATTCCATCCTTTTGTTACTGATAAAAATCGACACACATAATTAGAAATTTAGGAGACAGAAGAAGATAAAGATTCCATACCTTTTTCGTATTTCCTTTTAACGTTGTATGGCGTCCATCCAAAAAAGAGGGGAAAAAAAAATGCCAAGTACGTGTCTGTCACGTGGAGGGAAGGGGCTGGCGTCAAGCCATCTTTGTCCAGCGGACCAAGCGAGCGGGCCAAACGCAAGACATCACAATCACATACTTCCGTCGTACGCCCGCAGGTCACAGCCAACAGGTAGCATTCCACTTGTAAAGCCAATTCCATTACAAATCTACCAGGTAAGGTGGGAAAGCTGTTTGATTACCCAGCTACAGGTATTCATCCATTCAACTCTTTGATGTGATCTAATTCCAAGCTCGGAGAAGAAATGGGTTCAAGATGCAACCAAATCTGTTCACTTAAAGATATCAATCCAAAAGATCGACAGAGTAAATACAAATTGAGGCATGTTTTGGCATGCTGCATTCAACTTGGCATACGGAATGGGAACCAGCAACCTAGAAGGCAGGGGCAGTCAAGAGAGGCTGAAGGAGTGTTTTTGACATGCTACTTCACCCGCAATAAGCTTAGGCATTGTTTTTCTCTGTTCATTTTTCCGTTACCTTTGCCTTAGGCCAGCAGTCATGCGTTTGAATGTTGCTTATTACCTCCTTTAAGAATACACTTTTGCTAGGAGAACTATAAAGAGTGACAAAACATGAAAAGAGAACATGACGCGGAAACGAATCTATAGTTGAAGCAGCAGTCCTAAGGAGAGGGATGAGGTTCGCTATCGCCATAAGCTGCAAAGAGGACAAGGCTTGCTGCTTCCGAAAGCTGCAAAGTGGCATGGCAAACCATACATTACTAACAGACAACAAAGCCATCCTTTTTGAAAGGCTGCCTATAAATTCTAGCGACTAGCAAAGATGCGCTACAAGCCCAATTCAGTGGAACAGAGCCTATTGAAATGTACATCTGGAGCGCCTTTAACCCAAGGGTTCATCTCACTTTGCTCACTGAAGTTCACCAATATAACAGTGATTTACAAGCCAAATTCAAGAGCTTAGCATGAAACTGGTCAAATGATGACCTAATACAGATGTTTTATCATTTCAGGACATCCACACTTAGCTAACAGGGTATAAAAAAGTGCACACACCTGACCAACAACAGAAGTAAACAATCCAAGCATCCTCATTCCAATCCTACCAAGAAAACAACCGAAAAAAATCTATGAAACAGTTTTCCCCATAAACAGATACCAAAACCTGGTACCAAGTTTCATCTAGAGCCACGAGCATAGTTCCTTTCAGGACTACGGTAAGGAGAATAGGACCTTGACCTATCCCTTCTTGACCTTCCACCATATGGTGATCGCCGGGGGGAGTAATCACGTCCGCCGCGAAAAGGTGATCGCTTGGGAGACCTCCGATACCCATAGTCATCATGGCTAGATCCTCCGCGATACCTACCACGGTCACCACGAAAACCTTGCACACAAACAAATCGGGACTTTAGTACTTCTAAGAACATATGCATAAGCATTGCTAAAACACTATTAGAAACAAGCTGACAAGAACTCACCATCGCCCCTACTGCTTTTAAGCCCAAGATAATGACCAGGTGTTGGAGTCCTAGGCCGTTTCCTCCGGGACTGAAAAGAGAGTAAAAAGCCTCAATCCACCAAATTTGTAAATCTGCATGGTACACGCGAAAAACCAAGCAGAGCAGAATACACACCCCTAGACAACACTTTCTTCAGCTTTTCTACTCATGGGTATTAAAGAGGTGCAAGTAACAGCACAATTTGACATGAAATACGACAGACATGCGCATGAATACAAACTTTAGAAGTACGAGGCAAAATCAACAATAACAAATGCACTTCTAGAATTTCAAAACCATATCACCCACCATCCCCTTTTCCGTATCCAAAACCTTCGCTCAAAGCCTCACCTCTGGGCTTAGTGAAGGGACTACAAACATAACGACTAGGTTTATTAACAGCATTTTCAAAACATATTCTCTTGGGAGGCTTCCCAATCTAGTATGCAAAGAAAAATGAGAAAACCAATGCCAGGTATTAGATACCATAAAGCCTGATTAGAATGTTGATAATGACCGTTGATTAGTTGAGAGTTGAAAGTATTTGCTGAGGTTGTATAGTTGAGAGTTGGGCAATATAGTTGCATTGTTTAGTTGATCAGATGCACAAGAAAAGCTGTTTTAGCTGGCCATTGATCAAGCTGTTTGACTAAATTGTTGGAATGGATGAACTCATCATCTTTGATTGCTGCCAACATAGCTGACGCAATGTCTTCTGAATATAACCAGAAAACCTCCAAGTCAAGAGGACTGATAACCAGTAAACACATCATTCTTCACCACTAATGTAGAGGTAACTCACCCTCTCCACAGTTATGTATCGGCCCTCAAGAATTGACTGATTCAGATGTTTGATGCACCGATTGGCATCCTCAGCACTATCCATCGTGATAAAAGCAAAGCCACGAGACACACGAGAACGTGGCTCCACAACTAGAAAAACTGATTTCACCTGGAGAACAAAAGCGAAGTTAACAGAGCATTAAGCATTTTTTTTTACAGTCAACTCCACCTGGAAAACTTAAAGGCCTTTCTGTGGAAATTCTTTTTGCAATCCCAATTAGCCATAATATCTAGTCATTCAACTAATGTTCCCAGTTGCAGTGATATATTTAACCAATTTTTATGCCCAATTTTTACCAACTTATTATGTTTTACTACCTATCGTCTTACTAACTTTTTTTCCCCCCGGATAACAAAAAAAGCACTCTGACCACCAAGTTAGAGAAACTAAGTAACCATTTGACCTTTCCTTCCTTCGAAAAATGATCTTCGAGATCTCTTTCTGTGACCCGTGTGGACAGGCCAGTCACATAAAGTGTATTCCCAGCATTAATGGCATTCTCAGTCCTGCAAAATATACCAAAAGTTGAAATAAGTCCATTAGACAAAGCTATGCCATCTTACAAGGAACATCTTTTCAGCACAGCCTTTATGATGCACTTGCAAAGCTAATATTAACCTCCCACGACTCCTGGACGTAGATCTGGACCTTGACCTAGATGTAGCCTTTGGCCTTGGCCACGACCGAGACCTGGATCTTGATCTAGACCTTGAGCGCACTGGGGACCTTGACTTTTCTTCCCAAGGAGAGGGAGACCTTGAGTACCTGATTAATGATAACTTGTTAGGGGAGACAGTGCAGTATGAACATACACCATGGAGTAAGCTTAATTAAAATAGAACCATGCTACCAAGTTTCATGTGAATCCGTAGCAACAAATCCATAAGAAGGAGAAGGGCTAAATGCAGCAAAACAGACTCTTGCAAAGATTTCCATTTCATTGTTTTGTTACTTTTTTCCTTTTTTTTCGGTTTTGGGGGTGGGTGGCCGCCGGGTGGGGGGGGGGATGGAAAGTGACACAATTTTTTTGTTAATGATCTGCAAAACAGAATGTGATCATTTTATTTAGCTTCGAATTTGCCAAATATTCATTTGTAGCAGCAGCAAAGAATATCTTAAACTCAATCTTTCAAAAATTCATGGCCCCAATTGGCAACTTAATAAGATCAATGTTTGAAGCTGAATAGAGTTACGATTAGCCAAGAATTCCTAAGAAAATTGACTCTTACTCAGCTCCAAAAAATTTTTCGCTCCCATTTCAAAGCAAAAAATCCCACATTACTAATTTCCTAATTTTTTATTACTTCCAAAAATGTATCGATGCTGTTGTTGATTAACTTCACCAAAGAAAAACTTCAGTATCTCTATATCAATTAAAATTACATGTCAAGCGAAGCCATAAATGCATCCTACAGTACGCATTTCTCAAGACGAGCATTCACGTATTCAGGAAATTCCGAAAGCCAAAAACAGATACCAAGAAAGCCAGATATAATTACCTTTTGCGAGGAGAATCAGCCTGCAAAGAACAGAAGGAAGACGAAAAAGCATTTTACAAGTTAATCCTTATCTTAGATGTACAAAAACCTGAGAGAAGAGGTTCGAGCTAAAGAAGGGTTTACCATCTCGACGAAGGGAGTCGGCGGAAGAACCCTAAAATCGCGAGATTCCAATAGGAAAGAAATTTTGCCCACTAAGTCGTGCCTTTTATAACGTGGAATACTTGAGGTATTAGTGGTGCATCCTCGGACTTTGATAAATTGTCATTGGAACCCCACCAACTTTGTATTTTCTTCAAAAAGACTATGTAGACATTTTAATACTCGTTTGGATTATAAATAAATTATTTAAAATAATTATTGTAATAATTTTTTTTATGTAATGTATAAAAGATTAAAAAAAATAACTAAAATATAAAAAAGTGTGTTAAAAAATGGTTTTTGCTTGTCTTTAGTGATGTTGGACATGCAGCTTCACGCTTGTATATTCAGAAGAAGAAACATACCATCGCATGCATATGTTTCAGTATTAAACAATTGGATCGCAAGAATCTGATAAGCAAATAGAATACAAGAATCTGTCTGATTAAAGAAAAGCTTAACGCAAATGCTCCAATTGGCTTTCATCCTCGAGAAAGTCCCGATTCTGCTTTAACCAAGTATGCTCAAAGCTTTCTGTAAAAGGGCAACCACAAGCGCTCAATTCAACAGCACTCAAATTTACACGACGACCAGTGCCTCTACAAATACGGGTAAAGAAGAAAAGAATCAACCAAATAATGAATAATCTTTTTACAATCAAGTACAACTTCTCTCTTATTTTCCCCTTTTTGCATCCATAATACCAGTACATGTACAAACGCGTCTACTTTACACCCAAACAACCCATACAGCCACTCCAGATTTATTGCACAGATATGCAACTGGCTACCAGATGCCATTTTCACAAACTTCTTGGTCTCAATGATCAAGTGTACTATGTTGTCAAGACGTCAGGAATAGCAGTGAAATGAGTTCCAACTATTCTACCCCCGACATCGGGGAAAGTTTCGCATCCCGGCAAGGGGCCTACTTTGCCATCAGCATCTACCTGTACTGGGTACTTGAGGAGGTGGCCTTGCAGCAAGCTGAAATTCTCATCCGTGTATCTCTTCCAGTTATCTTCAGCAATCTCATTAACTCTTTTCACGCATTCCAACATTTGGGGATCTTCAAAATGTTTCTCCTCTTTCTCCAGACCAAGGTGTTCAGCCCACAGTGACATTCTGTAGCCATATATCTAGATAGAGATGTAGAGAGGTCACAATAAGGGAAATGAGTGCTGGATGCAAACACTTGTATCGCTTTTCACAGTTGCAGTTTTGCAAGTCAGAAATAATGACAGGAGAATTTGTTTCACAATCACAAAGTTCATTTCAAAGGCTGATGTGTAATGATGCACAAGCAGAAGCAGATGAGCAAACCTGCCCACGCGGATGCTGGGTTTTTTTGGCCCATGTGTGGTGGGGCTGATATGCACCCATAGCAATCTCAGTGTCTTTTGTGCCTGCCATAGATCTTTGGTTCAGATTTGCAGACCCTATGATTACATACTCGTCATCCACTACCATTCCTTTTGCATGAACGTATATCATAAAGCGCTTATACTTCATGGAGTCAGACACCTGCTTGCAAAATAAATATAATGTTGGCAAAACCTTCTAGCATAAGAATACAACTCCCATGCTCATCAATGGTTGCTAGAGAAAAATTCATTGATTTTTCTGAATCATAATAAAAACCACCTACAAGACTCAGCTCCCATGTAACCAAATGATGCACCTCCAAGTGTACCAGAGTAACAACTCTGTTAAATCCCAACCACTTGTCACGTAATGGAAGCAACAAAGAGTGGATCATACACTTACAAAGGCTGATTAGTTATTGTCCTTTTCAGGCAAGGCATTATATCAATTTCATGATAGTGAACGCTTGGGTAGTTGGAAGGCGGCCAGGTTCCTATCAGTATCAGTGATGCCTAGATTCTGAGGGTGAAGTACACTTTAGGTGAAAGAATAGAACATAATAGTAGCCTGCTATAAGCCAAACCAAGTATCAGACAACCAAATAATTCAACATCAACTTTTAAAGGTTTTTGGTGAATCTCTACGCATTACTCAACAAACATCAACTTAGCACATATTTGCATATTGAAATAAAACCTAGAGAATTTTCATTTGGATTATTACCTTATCAGCATCTCCACTAGACTGACTAATCATATCTGGAATCTCCGGAATCTCCTCGCGCTTGCCAAGGCAATAGAAATTCAAATAATCTTGGGGATGAGAGTCAACAAGTTGCATGGTTTTAAGCTCCTCAGCTATAATCTGATACATCATCTGCATTGTCTGGTTCTGTTAAAAGTAAAATGTCACGAATATGATCTCTATGTCCAGTTCCCAATATAGGCCACTAACTAGACATCAATTAACCTTTGCAAAATCATTCTTGAGCAAAGTTGGAGGCATATTACCTGCCAAAAAAGAATTTCTTGCATGCTATTTGTTTTAGGATCACCCTCAGGCCACATCGGTACAACAACATACACCGCAAATCTCTCCCCAGCTCTTATCTTACTCACAATTTTCAGCACCAACTCCATTGGGATTTGATGATCAGCTCCTGGACATATAAACTCTATCTTGAGGAAAATGATGATCAAACAATGGATTTTGTGTATAAAGGATGCTACTATGTCCAAGAACATATCTTTGTAACTTAGAATTAAAAAGTCATAAATGCAGCAAAACTCTTAAATGTAACCTGCATCTTTGTATGATGGCCAAGCATATGATGAGCCAAGAAAATATTGGTTCTCAATGTATATGAAATGCTGAGCAGATCTGATAGCCTGTATATATGCTGTTTGGATGGATCTGTCTATCACCAGCTTTTTTGAGTAATTGAGTTTCTGCCATAAGGAGTCAAAAGAGCTAAAGAAAATGCAAAACGAGGAAATATGATGGAAAACATTGCAAACAACTCAATGGCTTCAAATTGTTAATGTTAGCCCAAAGCTTTATCATTTTATCCAGAACACCAAAAATGTACAAGAATGAAAAGCATGAAGAGGGACTTTTATTGTGACCTCTGCCTCAGCACCATAAATGTACTTGGGGAAGCCCTTGACTGATCCTGAATCGATGGACCGAAAAATCTGTAAAATACAAGACAGGGGAAGTCCTTAAATCACTTGACGAGTTACCATCAGCCACTCATGCCAATAGGCTATCCTACCTGCACATTCCAATTTTCTTGGTGATCTACACCACAAACATATAGTTTGGGGTCATCCTCAGGAACCTTATCACTTCCATCCCTTGAAACAGACAGCGCTGGACTGAGTATCCACGATATACGTTCAATTTTTATCATGGCGTCATCATGCCAACGGGCCATCCGCTTCTTTAGTATACTAAATTCTCTCCACCTTGTTGCTCTTCTCCAACGCTGAGCAAAGTTCAGGAGGACATCATATGCAGCAGGCCCATCAATTCGGCAATGTAAATCATGCCATGGTTCTCTAGGAGCTTTCGTTCCTACCTAGTAGAGACACCAAACGAAGAGAGTAAAAAGAATTAAGGATGCACTAAGATAATGAATCCACCAGAAAAGACAAGCTGCATCATTTGAAACTTATTCAAGTGTTTTCAATGCGGAAGAGCAAACATCAATTTTCTTCTACTCCCTTCTGTCCTTCTGGTAGTTACTTTTTGTGAAACAATGTTTATAATGGAAAATGTGATTAAGGATGCATTCATCAACTGCCATCTACCTCTAATTCAGACATGCCTACTGAAGCATTTTTAAACACAAAAGTTCCGTTACTTCCCAGGGATTCTTGGTACTTAATATTGGACTTAATATGGCAGGTAGGAGAATGGGACCTACCATGGGGCATATAATGCAGGACAGAGTGTGACCAGTGATCCATTACAGTTCAGCCAGGTTATTGTATCCAAGCCATCCCCAAAAGGCACTACATATTTTTCCAATTTACTAGAAACTATTCAGTTGATTAAAATAATTGAGAAGATGATAAAGCTGGTCTTAGAGACAAACTTAGTGTATCAGACATTGATATCCACTGAAACATGATAACTAGACCTGATAATGAGAACTTGAGATCATACCTTCCAACAGGATACAACACAAGAAAACAGGTAATCAATATAGGTATAAAAGATAAGCATGGTGGCTTAAAATGGCCTAGCATGAAGGAATGTTAATTCCAAATTTTCACTCTGTGCACTGACGAGTAAAATATAAGCTAACCTACCCATACACATGTGAAACAGTTTACCATGCATTAACTAGATCTCTAGCAAATCAACTCAACAACATCAAAAGAGCCTTACAGTGCACTTCAAATTGTACTCTGTTGGTGTTTCAGTATGACTGAGCAGAAGTTATTAAAGGTCCCAAGAAGATCAATAGGACTTAAAATATATTTTGCTAAGTGAATAATCTCCTTGTTTGTCTGGATCTTAATGCAACTGATTCTGGGCTATAACCTTTTATGGTTCTCCAGTTGCTCCACCCAAAGATTTCAGAATCTTTGTATAAATGAACATTCACTGCAAAATCATTGAGAGCTGTAAACCTTGCCAGAGCAGAAGAGCATGTAATCACCAAGTACTCACCGGAAATGTAGGTTGATGGAAATCATCCTTAAATACAGAGTCAAGCCCATGAAATATTCGATGCTCAGGAGTATCATAGCGACCATCACAGAGATCAAGACCACCCAAAAATGCAGTAATTTTTCGATTGTTACCAAAAGCCTGAGTATCTACAAGAACACATTTCTGATGGTGGGTAAAGAAAGTGCCAACAACCTGAAAACAGTCGTTCAGAAAACACAAGTCAAGGCATATGTTTATCTGCTTTAGTTCATTAGATGGCAAAGAATCAGATAGCTAACAATCAGATTTGAAAATTTGTTTATGTGGCTAATAGATTAGATTCATAATTTCAGCAACTCAAGTGCCTGTCAGCTCAAAGTAATTAGCCAATAAAATTTTAATTCCAAACCCAGTTCTTCTGCAAATCTTGACTTTTCGAATTGGATTTTGTCAGATAAAAACAAAAACCCTTTTTGAGATTTTTTTATTATAATATCATGTAGCCTTCAAAACATTCCATGAGATTGTTCTGGCATCATCTAACAAAACAAAACCTGAAGGGCAGGTTGGTATGGCAATTTTATGTGCAGTAAAAATAGCCTTCACTTTATTAACTAACAATCCACTCTCTCTCTCTCTCTCTCTCTCTCTCGTCTATTCTTTTAACCAACTACCTATCACCTCTCCCCTTTTTTCCTGCACTTTCCTGATCCTTATGAGTGCAGTCATGGCGTGTGCCTCAACCATTAGGAATATTTGTACAAGTAACTCAATGCACAACAAAGATGAATGAAATATCTCCAGATCATCAACTTAATGGAATAGTACACACTACCTTCTGTTTCATGTAGCTGAGCTTACTGCTGGCGTAACGTGGTGACAAAACACAAATCACGGATGAATGCTTGAAAAATTTCTTGGTCTCTTCATCATGGGTTTGCATCAGCCCCTCCTGCAACAAGTAACACTTCAAACATTACTTCAACAAAAACAAAAAATGCCCAAGGACTTCAGTTACAGATTCAATAAGTACATGTTATTTGCATATTGGATTTTTAAGGATATAAATGATCAAAATTTTCAAGAATAAGTTGCCCAGAATTGACAGCAGCCTGTTGACATGTAACATAACCTAGGAATTTGTCCTCCCAGGTATGATATATTGATATGCTTAAGGACAAGTATATGCCCTCCTTGCACAGCCCGCACAGAGGTAATTTAACACTTTTATCTGGAATGCAGAGTAGAACAACAGTTTTCCAGAGCCAACTGTTCAGCACTTGCCATGTGAAAAATCACCAATAAATGGGTCTGGCAGCGCACCACTAACAAATTAGTGGACAGTTTCCAAGGGCATCAGACAGCATATAAGTCGAATGTTCAGCGACAGAACAAACAACACAGAATCGATCTCCCGAAAGCTATTGTTTAGACTACCAATAGCAACAAAAATTGCATTTGAACTCTCAAACGCAAAATTTTCAGCAAGCTTAAGCATATAATAGGTCAGAGAAGTAAAGAATCATTCTTCATAGTTTTAACCGAAATTGTAACAGTAGCAGCAGAGGTAACACAACATTCTAGCAGCTGACAACATATTACAATTTTATGATACATATCCTACCTAATAACTAAACTATAGTTGAAACGACCAACAAGCAAGAAGTTATCATTGGCAAACAAAATTAAATAACCATGTCGTCATTCATACCGTTTTAATGAAGAATTTATGGTGAGAAGTCTTATCATCCCAAACCAACAGCAGAACCCGAACCCCTTCTTGTGACTTATACTTCAACAATTCTCCCAGAGTCAAATCCCCACCTCGCGGCACCGGCCGAGTGGGCTCTCTAATCAGCTTAATCTTGTGAAAAACGGACCAACCCACAATGTAAATCAAATGATGAGCTTCTGCTATCGCGTAGCAGATATCTTCCCAGCATGTATTCTGCTCATAAACCATCCCATCGTCCAATTCAATCCTAGGCAACTTGGCATCATCAGTAACATGAGCATCCTGATAAAGGGTAAGCGAATGCCCCTTTCTTAGCGGAAAATAAGTATTCCTCACCCCATTTTGGTCCGGGTCGCCCGCAATGCCATGCTTGTGAAACGGGCTTTTATCAGCAGGAACGAATTTCATCTCCAACCGGAGAGAGGAGTCCGGTTTCGGCGGCTTTCCATCTTGGTCGGTCAACGAATACCACCCGGAGATCAATTCTCCAGAGGCGATTCTATCAACGGGTATTTTCACTGTCCCCATACTTTGAGCTCCGAAAACGTCATTGTCCTTGACCCGGAACTCCAGAAACTGAAGAGGGTGAGCCATGGGAATACTGAACCTCTCGTCCCACTTGGGATTCTGGGAGTTGGGCACCACGTGGGTGCGGACGAGAGTGGCTTGAGGGACGGAGACAGTAACGTAAGGGTCGCTGGTGATGATTTTGGGGTGATGGTGGATGAGTTTCTTATCGTGGTGGTGATGTTCTAGTCCGGGATCGGAAGAGTCGGAGGAGGGGGGTTTAATGCAGGGCTGGCAGACGCTGAAGCAGCGGCGGAGACGCTCAGAAGTTAAGTCCATGTTGGGGAGATGACGGGCCTCAATTACGTGCAAATATAAGTCGCCGTACAAGTAAACCGATCCCTTGGTTGAATCCTCAGCCGCCATGGTCAGTTCTTTTTCTTTTCTCTTCTTCTTCTTTTCCTGTAAATCTGAATTCGAAAACAGAAAGCCTACCTAATTCGGGAGCAGAACAGGGAAGAAGGCATGGTTTGTTGTAGCATACATTTGAGTGAAATTTGTGAGTAGAAACAAATACTCCAACATAAGAAGACAACTGAATAACTGAAGAAAGGGATAGATTTTTAATGAAACCGGTACTGGTGGGAAAAGGGGATCTTGGCACGTTGTTTCTTCACAGGTTTGGTGAACGGAGTGGGGGGTGGGGGAATCCTGAGTCGTGGGGAGGGGGTAAAGGAGAAGGCCGGTAGCTGAGGGGATTGGGTTTTGCATAAAAGTCCCAGCCGGCTGGGAATATGGGAGCGGCCGTTGGTTGAGTGTATGGTATAGGAATGGACCAGAAATTGCCGGAAGATGCAGCAGTAGATTCAGAGCTGTGCCTTTACACCAGATCTTGTCTTGTCCACACAGATAAACTAATTAGCAGAGTAATTTTTTTTTCTTAGTATGTGGGATCCAGGGTTGGAATCTACAATAATGCGCAGCAAATCTACATGTGTTAAATTTGGGGAACGTACACCCGGACTTAGTAGAATAATTTACTTGATGTACACCATTTATCCCGTAGGGGAAGCTAGAAAACTGGAGCAGCAAAGCTCCTCTGTTTTAAGTTCAACAGGTTTCCCTTCCCACCTCGTGACTAGTGAGTGATAAATGATCAAAGTGGTTGTGCTGGTCTGTACAAGAAAATTGAAAGCGAAACGTGCTTTGTTGTGGAGGGTAAACTAGTAACGTGGACGAGGACGAAAAGGACATGGTGATTATCTATCTTTGGAAAGGGTGTAGACCAGAGGGTGAAAGAAAGAATTGATTAGGTTTCAACTGTGAGTTGCTTATTAGCTTCGTATAGATAGAGTAAGTTGATTAGGTTTGATTACCTTTCTTTGGGTAGACAATAATAAATGTGATTTAACGCGATGGGGAAATTGGAAAGCGGCAGTGATGTGATTGGATTGGAGATTATTCCACCCATAAAAGGGTAGCAGAACTGATTACTGCTGCATTCTAGTTATTTATAGCAGTAAGTACTAGCATGTATAAACCACTGAAGCAGTGAGGGACGGCTGTAGGCGGGGTTCGAACCCCGTCCGCATAAAAAAGGATTCAAAGGTGGTGTCATAGTATTTCCTTAGTAAAACCCTATTTATAGTAAAAAAAAAAATTAGGAGTGGTGTCATAGGGCTCCTTGTCTAGTCAGATTTGTATATCTACTAATCCTTTGTCAGGCTGCTAAGTATAAGGACTGCAGCATAATAAAGGCTCAATCTGAGCATTAGTCTGCTAATTCAATAGAATGGTACAAACGATGCTGTTTTGGTTTTGTTCACATACTAGTAAACGATGTCGTTTCATGTAATGAGCCATTAGTTAGGTAATTCAGTTGTAATCGTCTGACACAAGCTGTTAGAATTGGTTATATTAAGCGGGGCCCACATGAATGAGAATAACAGATTAGATGTGATCATTTCTTACACTTCCTCTCTTCTGCATTCTCCTTCTCTCTCTCTCTCTCTCAATCCTCAATTCCCTGTTCTTCCTCCAATTCCTCCTAATTCTACCAAATCACCCAGATCAATCAATACAATTCCAGAAACAATCTTGAGTTCGTGACAAAGTGGCATCAGAGCAGTAGATCCTTGGAATTTGCAACACAATCATGGCAGAGAGCACAAGATTTCGCACCATCGAAGAGCAAGTCAGGAAACAAGAAATCAAGTTACAAGAAGTGATTGAATCCCTACACACTTCCAAATCTGAACACCAGCAAATCAGGAAAGACTTGAAGGTGGAGCTTGAAGAGAACAACAGGCGGATGGAAGGCCTGTTATCAGGAATGGAGCAGAACTTCACTCAAATGTTTGAGCAGAAATTCAATGATCTGCTACTGAAGCTGAACTCTGGCAAGGAACAAGCAAACGAGGGGAGTAGCAGAATGATCGACCAGCAGCCAATCCTACCAACTCCACCAGCTCATCAGAGATTAACCACAGACTACGAGACTCAGAGATCCTTCAGGAAGGATGGGAGTAAGTTTCACATTCCAAATCCTCCTAAGATTGATTTACAAATGTTTGCTGGAGACAATCCTAGAGAATGGTTACGTAAATGCAACAAATATTTTTTGAACTATCAAGTTCCAGAAGAACATAAAGTAGATGTTATTGAAATGTATTTGGAAGGCAGGGCTGATAAATGGTTCCAGGGAGTAAAAATTGCGAAACCTAAGATGAGTTGGAAAGAGTTTGCGAATCTGCTATGCTGCAGGTTTAATGATAGGACCTGTCGAGATATAGTGGAAGAATTTAATAAACTACAGCAGATAGGCACTGTTGAAGAATATCAGGAGAAATTTGAGGAGTTAAAAGCCTTGATGATGATAAGGAATCGAAGTCTGGATGAGACTTATTTCATTTCCAGTTTCATAAGTGGACTAAAGGAAGAGATCAAACCTATGATCAAGATGTTGAAACCTGCTACTCTAGCTGAAGCATTTGAACTGTCTCAGTGGCAAGAGTATGCAGTGAAACTGCAGAATAAGAATTCTAAGGAGAATGTCAGACCACTAGGAGAAAACAGGCTTGGATTGTCAAGAAACACTAGTACAGCATTGGGGATTAACTCGTATAGGATTCCAAACCACAGCAGCTCCAATCATCCTAAATTAGTCAATAGGCAAGAAGGCACTAAGGACCCTAGGAGACTCTCTGCACAGGAAATGCAATATAGGAGGAACAATGGACTGTGTTTCAAATGTGGAGAGAAGTATGGAGTTGGCCATCAGTGCAGGGTTGGCCATACACACTGTATGATATTAGAAGAAGAAGAGGAAACTGCATTTGAGGATGCCTTGGGAGAGCAGGATGAACATACTGGGAATCTTGGTCAACCCATGGAAATGTCTCTGCATGCATTATCTGAATCCTTAAAGAGGAAGACAATCACACTCACAGGAATCTTAGATGGAGAAGAGGTGTTCATCTTAGTAGATACTGGGAGCTCTAACAGCTATATCAGCAGTGAATTGGTTATTGGAATGGATGTCAAGTACCAATGGGTGGATCAGCCTTTCTCAGTTATCATGGGGAATGGAACTACTGTCACCAGCAATGCTATTTGTCCTGGGGTACAGTGGAGCATTAACCAGCACAAATTCAAATTCAACCTCAAAGCAATGGAACTAGGAGGGTGGGATATAATACTAGGCGTGGACTGGATGACATACTTCAGTCCCATCACCTTTGATTTCCAGCAGCTCAGGATATCACTGCATCATGAAGGAGGGGAGATTCACCTACACGGGCAAGCAGACAATTGTGACATGGACCTGATCAGGGGCAAAGATTTGAGGACATTCATTGAATACAAAAGGCAGATGTGCATGGCCATGTCTTCACAACAGCAGGATGGAAGCAGACTGGAGTCCACCCCACAGGAAGTACAGGAACTACTGCAGGAGTATGAAGACATATTCCAGACTCCTAGTTCATTACCCCCTAGCAGAAGTGTGGACCATGAGATACCTCTTAAACCAGACGCTCAACCATTCAAACTCAAATCTTACAGATATCCTCACTGCCACAAGGAGGAAATAGAGAGGCAGGTGACTGAAATGCTGCAGAAAGGTATTGTAAAACACAGTAACAGTCCTTTTGCCTCCCCTGTGCTACTGGTCAAAAAGAAAGAAGGAACTTGGAGGTTCTGTGTGGACTATAGGAAGTTGAATGACCTCACTATCAAAGACAGATTTCCAATACCCAATGTGGATGAATTACTGGACGAACTGGCAGGAGCTGTGTTCAAGACTAAGCTGGATTTGACTGCAGGTTATCATCAAATCAAAGTCAAACCTCAAGACACCTACAAGATAGCTTTCCAGACGCATTGTGGACATTTTGAGTTCTTGGTTATGCCATATGGCCTCACAAATGCCCCTGCAACATTTCAAGCATTGAAGAACCAGGTGTTTCAGCCTTATCTAAGAAAGTTTGTCCTAGTTTTTTTTGATGACATACTGATATATAGCCCCACACTAGAGGATCACCTCCATCACCTGAGAATTGTGCTAGATCTATTGAAGGATAACCAACTGTATGTGAAGAAATCTAAATGTGAATTTGCTCAGAAAAGAATAGATTATCTGGGACACACCATCACTGATAAGGGAGTTCAGATGGATGACTCCAAAGTCAGTAGTATATTACAATGGCCTGTACCCCAAACTGTCAAGGAGTTGAGGGGGTTCCTGGGCCTAACTGGCTACTACAGAAGATTTATTCAACATTATGGATTGGTGTGCAAGCCCTTGACTGAATTACTCAGGAAGGACAGCTTCAAATGGTGCCCACAGGCGCAGACAGCATTTGAACACTTGAAAAGGTTGATGTGTTCAGCTCCAGTCCTTAGTTCACCAGATTTTAAAAAGGCATTTGTGTTGGAAACAGATGCCAGTGGGGGTGGTATTGGAGCAGTCTTGATGCAGGAAGGGCACCCCATTGCTTTTTTGAGCAGAGCATTGTCAACCAAGAACCTGGGATTATCAGTCTATGAAAAGGAACTTCTTGCACTAGTAATGGCAGTAACGAAATGGAGGCATTACTTGGTGGGAAGTCACTTCATTATCAGGACAGATCACCAATCCTTGAAATATTTACTGGATCAAAAACTGAATACTGCTCTCCAGCATAAGTGGATGACAAAATTAATGGGCCTGGACTATGAGATACAATACAAAAGAGGGACTGAAAATCTGGTGGCAGATGCCCTATCTAGAAGGCAGGAAGCTGTTAGGGACTCTCCCTTGCACTCATGCTTGGCTATTACTGCAGTAAGACCTGTCTGGATGGAAGAATTGCAGAAAAGCTATGTAGGGGATGATCACTGCCAGAACATTATGGCTCAGCTGATACTGGATCCTAATGCTCACACAGATTATACTATGGTGGATGGAATGCTGAGGTATCAAGGGAAGCTGTATGTGGGGAGTGCCAATAACATCAGAAACCAGGTCATACAAGTACTTCATGCTTCAGCAATAGGGGGACATTCTGGACAGAACAGCTGTTGGCAGAAAGTCAGATCATTGTTCCACTGGCCAGGGATGAAGCAGGAGGTAGTAACTTTCATACGCAACTGTGATACATGCCAGAGAAACAAATCTGAGAATGTGCTTTACCCTGGTCTTTTGCAACCAATTCCAGTTCCTACACAGGCATGGACCCATATTGCCATGGATTTTATTGAAAAACTACCCAAGTCACAGGGTTATGATACCATATTAGTAGTGATCGATAGATTTACTAAGTTTGGTCACTTTATCAGGCTCTCTCACCCCTTCACTGCCAAGGAGGTTGCAATAGCCTTCCTGGACAACATATATCGAATGCATGGATTACCTGAATCCATCATCACTGACAGAGACAAAGTCTTCACTAGTGGGTTCTGGAAGGAACTATTCAAGGTAATGGGGACAGATCTACACTATACGTCCTCTTACCACCCCCAGTCTGATGGCCAGAGTGAAAGGCTCAACCAGTGCGTGGAGAACTATCTGAGATGCATGACAGGGGAAATGCCATCCCAGTGGAGCAAATGGCTATCTATGGCAGAATGGTGGTACAATTCTACCTACCACTCCAGTCTCCAAATGACACCATTTGAAGCATTGTTTGGATATAAACCTGTGCCTCTACCATTAGGGCATTACCTGGACTCTGTCATCCCTGCAGCCTCAAATTTACTACAGGAAAGAAACAGGATATCCAATTACATCAGAGACAACCTGGCCAAGGCTCAGCAAAGGATGAAATATTTTGCTGATCAACACAGGAGTGAGAGGGAATTTTCAGTAGGGGATTGGGTCTTTCTGAAACTTCAACCATATAGGCAACAAACAGTGGCAGTAAGGAAGTGCCTCAAGCTGTCTGCCAAATATTATGGACCTTTCCAGATAGAAGAGAAAGTCGGTTCAGTGGCTTATAGACTGAAGTTGCCAGCAGACACTAGAATACATCCTATGTTCCATGTTTCACTGCTTAAGAAGAAACTGGGACTGGTGCAAGGAAGTTCTACTAAGCTACCAGAATTTGACGCACAAGACCAATGTCCCTTACAACCAGAGTCAGTCATGCGCAGAAGAGTCATCTTGAGAAATGGCCAACCTGTTATTCAGTTCCTGATTAAGTGGAATCAACTAGAGCCTGAGGAAGCTTCTTGGGAGGACAAGTCCTTCATTGAACGACAGTTTCCTGCATTCCAGACTTGAGGACAAGTCTTTTGTTAAGGAGAAGGGATTGTCAGGCTGCTAAGTATAAGGACTGCAGCATAATAAAGGCTCAATCTGAGCATTAGTCTGCTAATTCAATAGAATGGTACAAACGATGCTGTTTTGGTTTTGTTCACATACTAGTAAACGATGTCGTTTCATGTAATGAGCCATTAGTTAGGTAATTCAGTTGTAATCGTCTGACACAAGCTGTTAGAATTGGTTATATTAAGCGGGGCCCACATGAATGAGAATAACAGATTAGATGTGATCATTTCTTACACTTCCTCTCTTCTGCATTCTCCTTCTCTCTCTCTCTCTCTCAATCCTCAATTCCCTGTTCTTCCTCCAATTCCTTCTAATTCTACCAAATCACCCAGATCAATCAATACAATTCCAGAAACAACCTTGAGTTCGTGACATCCTTTATACACAAGTCTCCACCTACCAGTCCCTTACATACAAGTCTTCCTGAGCTCTCCTTCCCTGTAGATTAAGATAGAATAGGTTATACAATTGTTAGGAAAAAAAAAAGTATAAGCATGCAGTGACTTTTTTTTTTTTTTTTGTCGACACAGGGGTGTCCAGGTCAATTCTTATAGAACCCGACTAATTCCCTGCGGCCCGAACCCGGCTCCCCAACCCAACCAAGACGCGATAAGTGCACAGGCGTCCACATAGCGCAGTTTCGAACCCGAAACCTAAATGTCCCAAGAGCACGCTGCTATCACGTGGCTAAACCCGCGAGGGCTAGCATGCAGTGACTAAGACAACTACCCTTTTGAAGCAAATTAGGAGGGGATCACCGTGCGATGCACGGTGTTAATTTCATGTTGCCCAGAAAATGCCCAGATTTTCAAGTGGAGATATCATATATCGTATGCATTGCGTTTAAGTTATTTGGTTATAAAATGATTAAGCTTTTAAATAAGCAATGTTGTAAGAAAATGCGAGTAAATAAAGGTTTGCATCTAACATGGTGTCGAGAAAAAGATCAAAAAGAAAATAATTGAGGCGAATAAAATTGAAACTCAACAGTATGATTTTGCTTCATGTAGAGATGGGATGAAGTGTTGGGAGAAGTAAATGGGAGATTCAAAAATATTAAACAATGAGTAAACACTACAAATTTTTTCTATTATTCTGTGGAGGATTGATTATCTGTGGTGTTCTTAAATTTACAACGAGCATTAATTTTGATGTTGTTCAATCGTTTCTATATTGTTCATCCAATTCTTTGCATGTAACATTTTAGGGATGTAACAAGCATTTAATGCCTTTCTAAGAGCTGCCTTTCTTCATTGGCAGCACACTCCTACATTGAAGGAAGAAACCAAAACAGAATCAAACTTAAAGCAAGACCACAACTTAGAGCAGAAAATAGGTTCAAGTGGGAAAAAAGTCAAATCACCTTAAACTTCTTTTCTAGATCAGATAATTGTTTATCATTGACTGTCTGTGATTCTTCTACAATTCGGCCTAATTGTGAAACATGCGCATCCAAAGTTTTCAAAAAGTTGGCAGTTATTTCAGCAATTGACCTTCTTGTCGTGACAGCTCTTTGATGAGCCTGCAGAAGATGTCAATGTGAGTAACATTAGCTGGTTCTCTCAAATTAGATCAGAGAATGGAAAGTTATCAGGCCAAGCATGTTTCTTTAGTTTCTTAAGCAAATGCCAACCTCACGTTGCTGCTGTGCAAATGCAATTAGTTTGCTCTCCTGACCGTGAAGACTATTTTGAAGATCATTCAGCAGTTTATCAGCCTCTGATGCAATACTATTGAAAAACTGCATTTTTTGAACATTGATCAAGCAAAAGATACAGAGGCAAATCATGGTTGTAGCATTCAATGTCAAGAGATACTCACCTTAGTCAGAGAAGATGAATGCCCAGAGACCTGAGAATTTAGATGTCCAAAAGTTGATTGTGAATTCCCATCAAGTTCCCCAGCTAAACTGTCAAGAGATTCTATACCAGAACCATACATGGTTTTCAACTACTCGAGGCGGCTTCGAAGCTCTTCAGTAGCCTAGCACACAAGAGAGACGTGAATGTATTGACAAACAATCTATGCAGATACAAGCTTATGCTATTTCATGTATACAATACCTGTGTCTTTGTGGATACAAAAGACTGCATATCTTCTTCCATATCCTTTAATTGTTGCTCTTGTTGTGTTGCTGAAGCTGTCACAATTTTATGCAAGATGCGAAGCTGTTAAGTTAGCTGTGGTTGGAACTTCTGGACAAGAATTCTGTTTCCATCTTCTATTTTGCCCTTGTGCTCTGGATAAGCAATTATGCATGAATAACAACATTAAACTGCATGGTTTTGGGCATAATACATCCTTATTCTGTTTAGATCACTAAGCTTAGCATACAAACCAATCTTAGCAAACAAATTGGAGACATCTGATGCAGCATTCTCCAGTTCTGTTCGAAGATCAAATGCCCGCTCCATAAGTGCTTTCTCTGGTAGAAGAAAACCACATGATGTCAGAAAACTGTTCTAATAATGTCTTGATGGATTATAGAAAGATTTCTTTTACATGATGGATAGTTGTTATTAGTACATAAAGTGAGAAAAAGCAAGCAGAGAAATTCAAAAACTTAATTGTGTCTAGCAAAAAAAATTCAGCTCATTGTGGGCCTCTGTCACTCTTTTGCGTTTCCTATTTAACCAAAGGCAAGTTGCACAAGTAAACAGACTAAAATATTGAAAGTAAAGGGACCTCATATCACCAGTCAAACTGGAAAAACTTAATTATGTCTATCAAAAAAAATATTCAGCTCATTGTGGCCCTTTATCACTCCTTTCTGTTTCCCATTTACCAAGGCAAGTTACACAAGCAAAAATTATGAAATGGCCCATGTATATAACATCACAGATCTCACCTAGATATTACTGAATATTAGAGTCAAATAAGAAGGAAAATTGCTTAGGAGACAGGAAAGCATTGCAGGCTAGCAGATCAGATGCAACAAAAAATCATAAATTGAAAAAAGTTATTAGAATGACTTGGTAGCCTAAGTAACAGGAAAATAATAATAGATGCATTATTTATGCAGCAACATTAGCATTTAGGACTATATGTGAACAACTTTAAACTGTGGTGAACATTGGCCTCACCAGACTTCAGAAGATTGGCCATCAGATACTCCTTTTCTTTTATTGTGGCATTAGCTTGTCTAAACCGTTCCTCCAGATCAGCCAAAGCATGCTCAGTTTTCTGCAGCATTTTCTAGAGCACAACAAAAATATAGTTGTGACATCATGAGCAAAAGAGGGGAAAACACGACGTACTATTATGAGGGCAACAAAATAAATTAATTTTATCTCAGTTTTGTCAAGTTTGTCACTTAACTCTGCTGTCAATAGCTGTTGAGATTTGTAAAGTTCCTGAAGCACCACAAATTGCTGCTCAAAAAGCATAACGTGTAATCAATCAAGTGTTGCAAATGGCAACAAGAAAAGACAAGCTTAAAGATTCATTTCTCAAGCATACCTTGTCCCTGGATTCCACATCAAGCTCCATGCGTTCTATCTTCTCAGCCATTGCCTGAAATTAGAAACAAAATTACTAATTTTCAGGGGAAATTTTCAGGTAATACATGTCATCATCAGACCAAATGACCAGATTGGGACCTTTTTCTCGGCTTCATCCTGCAGATAACAATCTTTTGGTATATAAATCCTGTTTTTTTCTCTAGCAGCATACACCTCTGATGAACATAAGATTGTTAAATAGATTCAATGCAATATTGTCACGGCATGTGCAAAATTATCTAATGTGCTTAACCAGTCTGTAAACCAAAAGATTTCTGTATTTATGGAAGTGTACACAACGCACTTGCATGAACAGACATAGACAGAGCAATCAACAAACCTTGCTTCAGTCTGTCAATTTCAGAGTATAGATCTTTAATCATTGCAGATTTCATCATCTTCTAATTAATCTGAAATCGCAAGCAAACCAACATTTTTTAGCAGGATATAAATGAAGACAGTCACAAACCCTCTGAAGGAACACAATAGGAGAAACATAGAAGGAAATCAATACATGTAATGATGAAAGAGCTTTAAGAGCTCTTATAAAGGCATGTAACATTTTAGGGATTAAATGCTTCTAGAAAGCTTTAAGAAACCACCATAACTCATACTTTCTGTCAAACAGCACTAGAAAAAATGTTTACAGAGGAAAACATTGATGTTCATGCCTATTTTTAGCTAAAACCTAATAAATTCATCTTCCTTTCTAAAAAAATAATAGTATGATCCAATAAAATAAAGGACAAAATAAAAACTTCAAGTGATTTGAGAGTAGAGACCGAAATTAAAAGGACAAAGTTTTTATCGGCAAAAAATAAATAAACAAATAAATCAATAGATAAATAAAGCAGAACAGACCTTTGGAGGACAAAAAAGGATGGAATATATCCACAAGTACTTGCATTTGCATCCCATAAAAGTTGTCATCTTTTTCCTGCAAAGATAATACTATAAAAATTAGGAAATCGGATAAATAACACATAAAATAAAATAAAAAATCTTAAGATATAAAGATTAGAAGATCAAAGTTCTTATCGCTAAGAAAATAATTGAGTAACAGAGATATTAAACCGAGCTTTATTAATTTTTAAGCAAATAAAGACCATTGGAAGAACAGAGAAAAGTTGAGTAAATCTACAAGTTATTTGTAGCTCATCTCATCTAAAAAGACCAGAAACAAAAGCCAGAAAATTGAAGGTCATTTGTGGCTGTTGTTGCCCTTAATTTTTTTTAAAGAAACTTTAAATGGGGATTTGATAAGGAATCAAGAAAAAGCATTAGTACATCCGTTAGGAGAGGGTGTTAGCAAAACACCCTGACAAATAGTTGATGGCAATAAATAGAACGGGAAGTTGATGACAAATAGTTGAGCAAGCCAAAGGGAGATCACCTCTGACAGAGCAGGGACAGAATGAATGGGGTGAATGGTTTTCCGATGAAAGGAAAATGAATGTGAAGATGAATAACCACAGTTGGCATGCTTGTTCAGGTATCCAAGAAAACGAATTTCTGGTCTACTCCGGGCAGCAGCAGCTCTTGTTGTCGGAGCTTGGCACCAAAAAACCGGTACTGGTATGCTTGTCTCTCGGATTTTGATTCTCCACATATACAAGTAGCTTGGCGGATGAAGCTGCCAGAGTTTCCATCACCACTGAGGAAACAAAGGCTATCGCGCTAGGTAGCAGGGGTACTACCACTAAAGTATTTCCCAAATAGGGGGTGAGGGGTGATAATTCGAGAAACAAACTGGTAGATCAGTTTCTGGCGCGGGGCTTTTTGTCAGCCAGTGCCAGAGGAACATATATATGTGGGGACTGGAGGAGAGCGGTTGGCTACTAGTGAATGGGTTTTGTGGTGTGGGGCACTGGAAGCTGCCAGCAGACTTCCGACCTTAATTTTTAGAGAAAACAATACAGAGAAAATCGGAGAGGTATGGAAGAAATGTTGGTCCGCCGGTGAGTTTGAAAAGAGAAGAAAGTAAGTGACAGGGACGAAGAGTGTTTACCAAGCCCTAGCCCCAATCGTACAGAAATCAGAGGAGGAGAAAGATAAGAATTTGATGGTAGTAATCCTTGAGCCACTAACCAACCTTCAATTGATGTGATTTTCTCTGCTACTGCACGTCTTAGATTGGATCCAGTGGATAAAGAACAAACACATATAGAGAAGAGAGTTCGTGTAAATGAAGAATCGGAGGGGTAAACCAAGGGACTAAAAGTCTAAAACCCAATCAGACGAGAGAGAGAGAGAGAGGAGAACAGCGATAAACAAGGGAGAAAGAGAACCCTTCTAATGTATCGAGCCATGCGCTAGTCCCATCCTCGGCAAAATACATCAGAAAGAGAGAAAACCCTCCAATATTTCTCTAGCTGGGCACGTGATTTTGGCGTGAGGAGGACGACCACATTTTAACCAATGAGAACTTGACAAATCAGCAGACGACCACTCTTTTGCCAAAACTCATTCGCGCTTTTACTATATAGGTAGAAGAGAGAAATAGTTATAAAACCCAAGCATGCATTGACCTTCTCGGGCCAGTTTCACTTGATAATGTTGGGGGCTCATTCTTCTGTGACCGCGAGCCAGAACAATATTAGGCCGGCCTGCTTGGAAAGTTGGTATGGCTTTTGAGCCTATTCGAGGAGAATGGACAATGGACAAGAAGGGCTAGCGAGTAATGCCATAGGAAATGATTTATGCCATTGGAAATGGATAGGAGAGTTCCTTACTGGGCTCATAAACTTTGGGAAGGGCCGCTTTGATTGGTTATTCAGTTTCCTAAGGTACAAGCCAATATTTTTTGTCTAATGGATTGAATAAATGAGGGAGAGAAATGAAAGGCCCACAAAAAATTTTGAAAACAATTTAAGAGATTATTGCCTTTTTTATTCTTCCCTTTTAGTGGGGGGCTATTTTATAACTTATAAGATGTATATGTTTTATAATTACCAAATCAAGTAAATGCCACTTCAAATTGAAATTTCCATACCCCAAAAAAAAAAAAGAATAGAAATACAGAACGCCCTTTTTTCAAGTGAACGCGTGACACCTGGCTACGCTTTTAAACCCGATTTGACTAGTTTTGGCCGACCTTAAACGCTTTTATAGTCGGCTGAGTGCCAAAAGCAAAGCAATAAAATCCCAGAAGCCCTAACCTCAACCTCTAAGCCTCTACGTTCTCCGGACAACAAAAGCCCTAAGCAGCTCAACCCTTTCCCACGCTACCCCAGGCTTCCTGCTGCTCCGCCCAATTCATCCGCCGCTTCTTCCTCAAGCTACGGCCGAAGGTCGCGGTACCTGCAATTCATCTATCTGAGGTATAATCCATTAATTGACCAATTCTTGTTATGATTCACTGCCTGCTCAAGTTGCAACATCTGTAGGATTATGTGTTCCGGTGGATTTCGAATTATGATTTCATAAATTGTAGGGCAAAAATTGATTGAAACTTAACTTGTTTGTGATTAATTTTGGTCTCTCACTTGCTGCAGCCATCTCCTTTTTCTTTATTTATTTTCTTATTTCTTTTGGGTTGGGCTTTTATATATGTGATTGTGAGCTACAAATGAAATTTGATCGCGCTGACGCGACAGTTTCTAATTCGTAGTTGTTAAAGAAATCGTTTTGAAAGAAGCTGATTGGAGACCTTTTTTTTATTGCTTTTATCCCTATAAATATTGGTAATTGGCCCAGGACTTTACTTAACTGGAACTCTAGGCCCCTGATTGATCGTAACACGGCATGAAGTTGTAAGCACTGAAACGTTGATGTGCTGCTTCTATTAACACTCTTCTTTGTTTTTTAAACCTACGGCTAAATTGTCTGCCATTCTCTCCTTTGAATCTATGCCTAGGTAGGAAAACCTATGTAAGGTGTGAACTCTAGTTTAGTCTCTGAAGATTACGTGATATTCTGTGCACGAGTTTCGTGATTATTAACTGCTTATCTTATGCCAGTTTGGCAATGAGCTAAGAGCTGTGTTTGGGTGCAAACTGCAGGTGTCGAGCTCCAGAGCAAGTTGCCTGGTTCTGTTGGTGCAGAGGTCATACTTTTGTTGTTGACCAAAACAATATCGTGATCTTGTTTGTTTTATGGTGTAGACTTTATAGAGACCTTCTTTTTTTTGTAACCTATGGCTGCCACTAGTAGCATGCGTCTTATATCTTATGCCGAAGAGATTATAGATGGACAGGCAGTCTATGTATCCTCCAACAGCTCTCCTGTTAAGGCTTTCAATTTTGAACCAGCTGGGCATGCATTTCATTCGGCTGCTCTTCGACTTTCTGGTGTTTTGGAGGATGACGATAATGATAATGACGATGAAAAAAGTGATACTACAAGTGACAAGGATCAGAGTTTTACCCAAACGTCGGAATCGTACAGCACTAAAGGTAAAAAGAAGTCTGGTTCTGGAGAGAAGCAACAGGATCATTATGCACTACTGGGATTGGGTCATTTAAGGTATCTTGCTACTGAGGATCAAATACGAAGGAGCTATCGTGAGGCTGCATTAAGGCATCACCCTGATAAGCAGGCTGCCCTTCTTCTTGCTGAGGAAACAGAAGCTGCAAAGCAAGCAAAGAAAGATGAAATCGAGAACCACTTTAAAGCCATCCAAGAAGCATATGAGGTCTTGATTGACCCTACCAGGAGAAGAATTTATGACTCAACTGATGAGTTTGATGATGAAATACCTACTGACTGTGCCCCACAGGACTTCTTCAAGGTGTTTGGACCAGCATTCTTGAGGAATGGTCGTTGGTCTGTTAGCCAGCCTATTCCATCTTTAGGGGATGAGACCACACCACTCAAAGAAGTCGATAACTTTTACAATTTTTGGTACAGCTTTAAAAGCTGGAGGGAATTTCCTCATGCTGATGAGTTTGATCTTGAGCAGGCAGAATCTAGGGACCACAGAAGGTGGATGGAAAGGCAGAATGCGAAGCTCTCAGAGAAGGCGAGGAAAGAAGAATCAGCTCGAATACGTGCTCTTGTTGACAATGCTTACAAAAGGGACCCCAGAATTCTGAGAAGGAAAGAGGAGGAGAAAGCTGAGAAGCAGAGGAAAAAGGAGGCCAAAATTCTGGCAAAGAAGTTGCAGGAGGAAGAAGCAGCTAGGATTGCTGAGGAGGAGAGACTCAGGAAGGAGGAGGAAGATAAGAGAGCTGCTGAAGCTGCTTTACATCAGAAGAAGGCGAGGGAGAAAGAAAAGAAGCTATTGCGCAAAGAGCGAACCCGTCTTCGAACACTTTTGGCTCCACTTTTGTCGTGTGATCTTTTGGAAGAGGATGTTGAAAAGTTGTGCATGTCACTTGACATGGAGCATTTACGGAACTTATGCAACAAGATTGAAGAAAATGAAGATGTGCAGAGAGTGAAAATTGTGAAAGATGCTCTTGGACATGGTCATAACTCGAAGGATGAGAAAGAGGATGTGAAGGGTGCACTGCGGAATGGTGCTGCTTTGGAGGCTAATGGACAATTTCCATTAGGTACGAAGGAGAAAATAGAGAAACCATGGAGCAAAGAAGAGATTGAGCTATTGAGGAAGGGGATGCAGAAGTACCCGAAAGGAACATCACGAAGATGGGAAGTTATTTCTGAGTATATTGGTACTGGAAGATCTGTTGAAGAGATCTTGAAGGCAACAAAAACAGTTCTTCTCCAGAAGCCTGACTCAGCTAAAGCTTTTGATTCTTTTCTTGAGAAAAGAAAGCCAGCCCCTTCCATAGTTTCTCCGCTCACAACTAGAGAGGAAGTAGAGGGAGTATCAAATGGTAATGCGTCTCAGAAGCATGCTGGTAAGCCAGATAATTTGCAAGACTCTTCCAGCCAAACTGCAAACCAGCAAAACTCAGATGTTGCCGTGTCTGCTGAAAATGGGGTATCTTCAACTGGAGACCAAGACGTATGGTCTGCTGTTCAAGAAAGAGCATTGGTTCAAGCATTGAAAACTTTTCCGAAGGAGACGAACCAGCGATGGGAGCGAGTTGCTGCTGCAGTGCCAGGAAAAACTGTTGTCCAGTGTAAGAAGAAATTTGCTTTGCTGAAAGAGAGCTTCAGAAACAAGAAAAGTGCTGTTTAACTAGTTCTAATTAAGTTGTTAATGGATATGATGACACGAGGTCTTAATTCTTCTTCCAAGCGGAGGGTAGACATGTTGAGGGCATTTTGGGAGGTATTGACATCCATTTTTCGGCTGATGTGGATGCACGGAGTATCATACTGCTCCGGACCTAGATAGGTGTAAGCACGTATGACATCTTTATACTTTATATGAACTACATAGTTGCTGTAGGTATATCCATCGCGTGTTTGGGCCCTTGTCGCTGCACATCTTATTACACATTTTTGGGATCTACAAAGGTGTGCACGAATACCGAGGAGGTCTCTGATAGTTATTCAAATTCCACTTATTTTTTGGGGCTATGGCATTAAAACTAGTATTTTGATAAGAGTGCTAAAATTTTTGGATGAGCGAGTTTAAAAATAATGTAAGAGCCGCGGTTGTTGCTTATGTCTTGCTCGTTCGTATAAAAGCATCTGAGAGGGCATGTGTCTGGCAGCTGCTTTTGCTGTTTATATTCGTATTTCGTTGTATTCCGTTCCTGCGTGTGATTAAGCAGCAAAATGACCTTCTTGCGCACGAAATTGCTGAACTGTGCTCAGCCTGCCGGAACTCACGCTGGGTAGATCAATTCCATTTCTTGAACGTGCAATGGATTGTATGTCAGTTTCCAAATGCAAGATTGTGAGTAGTAGAAATTGACTGCGCTGATGTTATCGAGCTTGTAAACACTAAACAATGCATATGCACAGGCTCATCGTCTCTCCCCTCTCGTCCCTGATTGCTGGGACTCTCTTAACTAAGCTTCAGCACATATGCTTGACTCAAGCATACGACACATCGCAAAGGAAATACCTAAAGACAGAAATTAAGACATATTGTGAGAGGGTGTGGTGGAAAGGAAACTTGGACAAATTTTTATTAATTATACTTGTGCTAAAAAAAACAATAGGATTTCCTTCCTTATCGAAATTTTGATCCATGCCATACTCCTCAAAACTTGCACTGACCAAATGTTTTATGCTTATTTCATCTGAACTTCATTCTTTGGAGATGCTTTGGGAAAAGTAGTGCTGCAGTAGGATAAAAAAGAATCAAATTAGTCAATCCTCGCTCGAAATGAACTCGTCCTATAAGATTCTGTTTCACGCATATTTATTACTATCCTAAATAAAATAGTTCTTTCTCTTTCTACTCGTCATATTATGTTAATCTAGAGTGCGATGATCAATTTCTTACTGTATTCATCTGTAAAATTCTGCACAGGATTAATAAGGAAACCCATCCATGCGGTGCCTGCGGTGTCAGGAAACTCGTTCGTGTTATGTGACGAGGTTCCTGAGTTCTGCCCGCAAGAGTCTTTGTTAGCAGACGAGCGATTCCGTCCAGTCCTGAAATTTTTGAGCGTGTACTTGACAGAGAGGGAACGGAAGGCTCGTGTCATTAAGTTAATGACATCGTTCTTTTATTCGTCTCGAAACAAAAGCAGTCACTAAAAATAAGATGTAAGATAGAATATGTGATTTTGAAAGTTCCCAAAAGCCTTGAACCAAATTAAAAGATACATACATATATATATATACATACATATATATAGCAGCAGGCCTGCAACCTTGACAACCACATCCTCTCAGACTCAACTAAGCTAAAAAACACGAGCCAACGTAAAAGAGAATCCTCGAGACAGCTGAAAGCATCAGTTACAATTCTGTCCTACCCAAGGCAATAACATGTCCCTTTAGGAGTCTACCATAACGTGAAAAAGTACTATTCGTACAAATCTCAGCACATTTTGATATAAAAAAAAAAAAACCTATCGAAATAATAACAACGAAGAAATCCTTTTCAAACGCCAACACAAGCCCGAATAGGCATCTCGTAATGTTTGACAAACCTAATGCAAAATATCGTGCTACTAAATACAATGTCTTGTACAGCATGTCATTATCAACCATTGACCAACAAGTTCCCACTTCAACCTGCTCCATGAAGGCCGAATACAAAACCAAATCACAACAATAAGGCCAGCATAAGAGAGAGAGCAAGTCAAAGTCCACACATCTCATGGTCCGGTCTGAGAGCTCAACCTACTGACGAGGTTCAGCCTCCTGCCCCTTAAGTCACCCTCCTCCCAGCTCAGCGACGACCCCTATCATCCTTGACGCTCTTGTCATCTCTCTCAGTTGTTCGTGAAGTGTATTGGCTTGTAGATGATGGAGAGTACCCAGGTGCAGTAGGTGAATATCCAGCACTTGGACTAAACAAAGCAATAGTTTCTATAAGAAGAAGAAGAAGGAGAGAGAGAGAGAGAGAGAGAGAGGGAGGGAGGGAGGGAGGGGAAAGAAGGGTCGAATCCCATTTTGGAACGGGGGACTTGAATTCTTACCTATATGGTGGAGAACTTGGGCTATAATCTGGATCTCCACCAGAGTTGTTTGGACTGAAATAGCAATTAAATCAGAACATGTGAAAAAGCAGGAAGCAGATTTTAGCGTAAATAGAGAAAACAAGATGGAAATCACATGTAAAACAAAGCAAATGAATTAAGGAACCCATACGAAAGTGGTAACACAATTGTTGAGGATGTTACCTGCTTGGGCTATAAGTTGGACTAGAAGGGGAATATGATGGGGATGTTGGAGAATACGAAGGTGATGTTGGGCTGCATGACAAAAATTGAAGCACGTAAGTGGACAAAAAACTAAACTAAAGTCATCAAACTTAATGTTAACATGCGTGACTAGAGGAGAATTTACAAATCAAAAAAATAACCAAGCAACTGCCTACTTGCAGCAGATGCAACCAATACTTTTGCAAAGGGCCAAGCCCTTGCATGCAGGATCAGCATCCTGCAAGTTTGAAATTTGTAGAACGGACAAAAAAGGTACCTGTAACTTGGAGAAGAAGGACTGTATGGGCTTGAAGGTGACAGCTTCGGACTAGTTGGGGAGTATGCAAGTGAAGGGCTGTACCTTGCCGAGGGATTGTAGCTAGGAGACGTGGGACTATAGCTCGGTGAGGTAGGGCTATAACTTGGGGAGGTGGGGCTGTAACCCGGAGAAGTTGGACTATATGCAGGTGATGTGGGACTGTATGATGGAGAGGTTGGACTATAAGAAGGTGAGGTAGGGCTATAAGAAGGTGAGGTAGGGCTGTAAGAAGGTGATGTTGGGCTATAAGATGGGGAGGTCGGGCTGTATGCTGGGGAGGTCGGGCTGTATGCTGGGGAAGTGGGGCTATAACTCGGAGAGGTCGGACTATAACTGGGAGAAGTAGGACTATAACTTGGAGATGTTGGGCTATAACTGGGAGATGTGGGGCTGTAGCTGGGAGAAGTGGGTGAGTATGAAGGACTAGTTGGAGAATAAGCAGGACTAGTTGGGCTATATCCAGGAGAACTGGGACTATAAGTAGGAGAGGTTGGACTATAACCAGGGGAAGTGGGGCTGTAACCAGGGGATGTAGGGCTGTAACCTGGAGAAGTGGGGCTGTAACCAGGGGATGAGGGGCTGTATCCAAGGGATGATGGGCTATAACCTGGAGATGATTGTGGAGAGAAAGTTAATCCCATCGATTGCACAAAAGGAGAGAACTGAGCATCTGCATGAGGTGACAACCGGGCATTTGGACTCGTCAAATAACCTGGAGACATCATCCCCTCATGGTAGGGCGTTCCACCAAAAGGCGAACGACCAGGTGTCATGCCAAATTCTAGGTTACCCTCCATGTAACTGGGAAGAGAAATCTCAATAGCCTGTTTCAACATCTCCTCGTTGAGGTACAAGGCACAGTCTCCTGTGCCAATGGGTGCAAGCTGACCCAACATTATATTTTCAGTAACCCCCTGGAGGTAATCTGTTTCCGCATAAACAGCAGCATCGAGAAGTATATCAACAGTTTCTTCAAAAGAGCACCTCATCAATGGCCCAGTATCATTTCGATTAATCCCATGACGAGTGATTGCCATCAAATGACCACGATAAGTCATGGTATCACACAATATTGCAAGGTGCCGGTAGTTTACATAAGACCCATCAAAGGATATGACAACACGCAATTCGTCCAGCAATGCCTTACGTACTGCCTCTATTCCAAGAATTTCAATAACTTCAATCAAGTGATTACTTGTCGTCCTGCTGGCATCAACATCTTCATGGCACATAACGGCTAAAAGATTAACACCTTCTGAGTCCAACATAAACTCATTGGAGTCTGTCTTAAATCCTTCCTCCTGAGTAAATTTGTTTACTTTAGCTTGTTTGATAAAAACTTTGTTAATATCAGGAATACCCCGAAGAGCCATTTCAGTAAGCATGTTGCTCTCAATCTTTTTAAGGAAGACATCATCCTCAGCAGATTCATCATTCAGCTCCCCCTTGGGTGCTTCATCATTCATGATCCGAATACGAAGTATCAGCTTATCAGCGTTGTCATCATTGAATATGCAAGTCAGATCACTATCAAACTCAAGGTTGATCTTCTCCGCGATGTCTGCCATACTCAGCTTCTTGTCTACCATCATTTCCCGATTCAACTCTATTCTCAACAACCAGGGAGAAATTTTATCAGGATCGATGTCTTCATCTGGCATTTCATAATAAGACTTCACAAATTCAACGTCTTCAGGGATTATGGTGCTCATTGGATCTGGATCGTACCATACTTCCGTGGCCTGTGTAACACTCCGCAAGGTGGTGTATTCTAAAGCACATTGGACATTTTTTGCCTTCTCCTTTGTTTCACTTGCCTTATGCTTCAGGTATATAGAGAGAGACGGTGTTTTTATCTTCTTAGCCACATTAATGATCTCCCTCAACCTAGGAACACCAAGGGTAACATTCTTGGCACTCACACCAGCATAATGGAATGTATTAAGAGTCATCTGAGTGGCAGGCTCACCAATGGATTGTGCAGCAACACAACCAATCATTTCTCCAGGAGCGACAAGTGACTGTAGGAAACGCGACTCTATCTCACCAATTACCCAATCAAAAGCTTCACGAGTAAGCCTGTAGTCATTCAATACTCTTTTACTCGCCAAGGCACTCCGAAGCAATATATTGAAGAAAAGGGTAGCATTCTTTTGAGCTTCAGCACTAAGATAATCATCACCATGAACAACCTTAAGCCTCTCCTGTAGCTTATCTACTGCTTCAACAATCTCCATGGGATGCATATCTGAGGGCCTTCGGAAATCTATCTTAAAGGTCTTCTGTGCATTTGAGACAAGTCTCCTAATGTTTACAGGCAAAGGCCAGGTGTTATCACCTGTGGTTGCAATCTCTGTCCCTAGTTGCAACCTATCAGCTTCAAGTTTCTGAAACTCTGCTTCAAAAACACTCCGGATTTCCCGGATGGTCTTTAGATCTTCCACAGCTTCCGGTAACATGTAATCAGGGTTCCAATTCGGATCATCAATCTCATATTTGTACATGCTATCAAATTCACCTTTCTTGACTTTTAAGGATTCCAGTTTCTGTGATTCAATCCACACAGAATCCATGCCATCTTCCCCATAAAGAAACTGAATAACATCCCCCAGGGAATTCCTGACAGTTCCATCATATTTAACCATGATATCCTCCATGGCCTTCACCAATCGTCTTTGGATGTAACCAGTCTCAGAAGTTTTAACGGCCGTATCTATAAGACCTTCCCTACCACCCATTGCATGAAAGAAGAACTCTTGGGGGGTCAACCCACGCAGATATGAATTCTCCACAAAACCACGACTTTCCGGACCAAAATCATCTTTAGTAAAATGAGGCAGCGTCCTGTCAATGAATCCAAAAGGAATTCGTTTACCTTCCACATTCTGCTGCCCCACACAAGCAGTCATCTGGGATATATTGATGAAACTTCCCTTCGATCCTGCAGTAACCATGGCCTTTAGATTGTTACTCTCTGATAAGCTCTTTTGGGCACTGCTTCCAGCATCATCACGGGCCTTATTCAGCACCTAAGACAACCAGATCGCACATCTCAACCCTCAAAAGATAGGAGAGCATACAAAAGGCATATAAGATCGTCCATTAAATATAAATACCTGGTTCACTTTGTTTTCAAATGAATCCATCATAGTTCGTCCAGGTTCAGCCTCCAGTGCCTTTTCTTGAGCTTTCCTGATAAGTTCTTTCACATCATTCTTCGCATTTGAAATAGTTTCATTGATTTTTTCCATAGTTTGAGCATCAGCAATAGTATCTCCAATTCCAATGCTAAAACCATTCTGCAAAAGCCAATAATTGACAAGCCACTGTGTATGTCCAAGAAACTTGCGAGCTGCATCTGGACCAACCTCCTCCCTGCATGTATTAGTACAAGTCAATTAAAATAATTCATCGTTCCATATAGAAGCACTATCTCAAGTTGCAGCTGTGTTTCATCATGGATAAAAACCATGGAACTTTTCATGCACTGACCCAGTATGTTGCTATTAAGCAACAATACTGAATACCGATTGCTTGCATGTTGAAACTAGTATAGCGAAACCAGAAGTTAATCAAGAAAAGCAAAGAATCTCATTAGTTCATGAAGCCAATAGAATATTTCCAAGCTGTCACGGTCAAGCTGTAGACAAAAGGTTACGATTTCAGAAACTTGTAATCATACCAAATAACATGAATAAGACTTCCAGTGGAAGTTCCAAGTGCCTTCTTGCAAAGGGTACCAGTAAGCAACTCTCCTTTCTCAATACGAACTTGAGTGTCTCCCGGAGTTATAGGCCCAGGTTCATCATCTTGATGCCATGCCGCATTTCTCTGGAGATTAATTTGTTTTGGAATAATAAGATTGAAAACTTGCTTTCCTGTCCAAAGAGGCCTTGGTTTCAAGATTGCTGGAGCAGGTATCTTCCCATCAAAATCCTCCCACCACATCAAAATGTTCATAAAGACATCCTGCACAATAAGGACCAATTAAGAGTTCAGATTCAAGAAAGAAACAGTGAAGGATGGTGTCTGGTCCAAACGGAGGAAATGAAACAAACCAAGTACCTTCTCAATAAATGTATCTCTTTTAGTTATCTTGCGGCATCCCAAAAGTGTATCCTGGACAATGCCCATTACTGGCCGATTTGATTGGGGTGAAACGATGCATTTAGGGACCATCATAAGTTCCAGAACTTCTGCTCTAGTTTCAAATGACTGTGGAACATGCATATTCATCTCATCCCCATCAAAATCAGCATTGTATGGTGAAGTAACTGACAAATTTAAACGAAATGTTGAATATGGCATGATCTTGATCCTATGCCCCATTATAGACATTTTGTGCAGACTAGGTTGCCTATTGAAAAGTACAAAATCCCCATCATTTAAGTGCCGCTCCACCTGCACCACAACAATACAGTTAACCAGAAGTAGCAAAAAATCACAACTCTTATCAAGATATTACAGAATCTTGCCTTATATCCAAGTTCCAGATGCTGATCACTGCTTTTTTTCAAATAACGAAGATCAAGCCTCTGACCATCATCTCTGATTATGTACTTGGCACCAGTTTTTCCTGGTGGTGGATGTGGGCCATATTCAACAAGCTCTTTCAACCTGTTCAATATTCGAGTGCAGTTGTCTATTCAAAATCATGATATAGAAGCAAAACTGTTAACAGAAAAAGCAACTACAAGACCTTTCAATGTTGTAAGGAGTAACAGTTTCTGGATATGTCAGATTGAGAGCAATGCTCCATGGCACTCCCAGTTGATCAATATTGATTGTTGGGTCAGGTGTAATCACAGTCCGAGCAGAAAAGTCCACTCTTTTACCCATCAAGTTGCCTCTAATCCGACCTTCCTTCGCTTTCAATCTGCTACATATTGATTTAATTGGTCTACCAGATCTTTGTGTAGCCTGAAAAGTGACTAATCAAGTCGATACAATATTTTTCATGCATTTAAATCAATTGCTTTAACAAAGAAAAAATCATACTCTTGGCTGTCCAGGCAGTTCATTATCAAAGTATGTAGCTATATGGAACTGCAATAACTGTGCAAATTCTGAGATTATGTGAGCAGGTGCCCCATTTCTCTCTTGCCTCTTAAGATTCTCATTGTGCCTTATGACCATAGCTAGCTGATGAGTCAGATCATCCTGCATTAACAAATAGATGATTAAAATCTGTCCATGGGTGAAGTGGCTGATTGCAATGTTACCAATTAAGCAACTCAACTAGTGCAATCAAAGTAAAAGCATAGAGTAAGAATAAGCTGGTAATCAGAATTCAAAGCATGAAGAAATTGGCTTGCCTCACTCCTTGAAGAAGTGTCCATCATTACAGAAGGTCTAACAGGAGGTGGTGGTATAGGAAGAACTTGAAGAATCATCCAGTCTGGACGAGCATATTTAGGGTTGAATCCTAGTAACTGGCAATCTTCATCACTTATCCTTTTCAGAATACTAAGAACCTGAATAAACAGGCAAACTAATGTTCAGTTCCATGGAGCACCACAGTCGGAAACGGTTAAAAAAATACCCTTCATGCCCAATAAAGAGAAAGCCAACAGATACGGGTGAATTCCATTCCCAAAAGTTAATTAGACTCCAAGACAAGTCACCTTTTCCGCAGAAAGCTGTTGCTTTCGCTCAACAGGTTCAGGCAACTGCTCCTGATCATCATTTTTCTTTTTCTGAACCTTGTATTCAGCAACCATTTTCATTCCATCAATAGTAAGTTTTGGCTGCTGAGCACCACAACCACCCCGTGTCTTCTTAACTGGTTCTTCAGAATCTTGACCTTGAACATCAATTTCATCACCTCCTTCGCATTTACTTTTGTTTTTGCAGGCATCCAATATCTTCTTAAGTCTATTCTTAGGATTTCTTATCCTGAGTGCCTGCTTGAACTTGGGATCCTCCTGTATTTACAACAAGAAGAGACCACTGTTAAGATAATGGAACCCATTTATTCACTATTGTTAAGCAGATATGCTTTTAAATCATCCATAAGAACCCTTCTAAACCATTTCTGTCAGGGGTAGAGTTGGTATAAAAATATAATTTTCAAATAGTATTGGAAGTAAAGCTCCAGCCTCCACTAGTATGTACTAAGTGAAGTAGCTGCCTGTTGCACAAAGGTCTGCCTAATGCCAGTGCCAAAAAAAAAGGACAGCCAAACAGCACATATAGATGGAATCGAGGAACATGTCACAGATGAACCATTTGCACAATCAACTGATTTAAAACTCCTAGCCACAAAAACAAAACAATTACATCTTCATAGATACAAAAAAGATCAATCACTGAGAAACTAAATATAGCGAGAACAATGGGTATGATGCAAGAGCTGATTAAGTGGAAATAAAGATTCTTTAAGTACCATAGATTCAGCATCCAAACACCTACAACCTAAAACAAACTGCATAACTATACAGTGATTTTCCAACTGAAGCCATCATAAATGTTTTTGACACCTCCATTTATCTTGCATCCTCTGCATCGAAGGAACAACACATAACATCATTTAATAGTTGTTACTGACTCTAAAAATATCTTCCCTTAATTCTAAGCAGAGTGCAATTCATAAGACAATCAAACTTTCCAAGCCTAAGCAAAGATTAGGTATAGATGGGTAAATGATTTCATATGATCAGCTTTATAAAGCAGTTAACCCTATAAAAGAAGGAACTAGATAGCAAATATTTGAGATCCTAGAATTTCATCAAATTACACTAATTTAGAGCAACAGGGAATGCGCCCATGTGCATGTGACAAGAGGAATGCAGCCATAACTCAAGTTAGGTGCAGGTTGCGCAATATTTACAGCTATGCTGTGGGCCTACGAATTTTCAACCAGCACTAGCTATGTACGACTGAATTGGCAAGAAAACTTATCAGGGTTCATTGATTTACATATCATTGCTCTGCAACAAGGGAATTTTAAAACCACAGGTGATTATTCAACATGTCAAACATCCAAATGTTAGAGCTAAACTGTAATATAGCAACTTGCATACAGATATCTCGTCTGCTAATATCTCCACCAATTAAGTTGGAAAGAAAGATCAACACAGTTTGTCGGTACACGTCTAATGCATTACTCTTGTTAAATTCTCATGCTTTTGAAGAAAAATTAATTACTAAGCATGTGAAAACTCCAAAATATTCAGAGCTAATTTTAGGAATGATTTGTGCAAAGGTACCTCATCTGCTAGTATTTTGGAGCAGTTAAAGCATACGCAACGCATAATACTGAGCACTGTCTTTATAAAACCAATGTGAAACATAGGCTTTGCTAGCTCAAGATGACCAAAATGACCGGGGCATTCCGCCATACTAGCCATACAAGTTTCACATTTCATCTTCCGATCAATTGTCCCCAGCCGGGGGTCACTCAAACCCCCTATCTTCGGCTTTCCCCTCTCTGTCGTCTCGCTGTGCTCTATATGCACCACTGACATTTGTCTCTGCAATCAATCCAAAAACAGTAACCCAGCTCCAGTAAGGCAGAGTGAAAATCAATATCAAAACCCTGGAGTAGATATAATTTGCGAAAAGGGCATGGAGTTTAGAGAAATTACAATTTCATCGGGGCTGAGGATGCCGAACTGGACCACCCGGACCTTGGCGACCTCCGCCGGAGAGTACGGGAATCGTACATCCATGGTAGCAGGCACCGAGACCCAATTTTAGGGTTTCTCAAACCACACAAGAATTGTCAGCTAAAACGTTACGGAGGTTTTTCATTAATTTGATTCAAATTTAATTTGTCCTTCTTCCCTTTTTTCTGTTATTACGAGTCTTTTCTCAGTTGAGATCTGAAGCGATCGCTCCCTTCTTCTCACTGGGGAGGAAGGAGACCCTTGAGAAATCTCAGAAATGAGGGGATAGGGGGGTATTTATAGAAGGGAGACCCTCAATTGTACGCCATCTGCTGACCGCCCTATCGGGGCGGCTAATATGCGCCGGGAGTAATTGCGTCTTCTCGAACAATTAAAAAAAAAGGCAGTAATTTGTAAAAGAAAGAAGAAGAAGAAGAAAAAGCAGGCTTGATTCGATTCGCAAGTCCAATCAGAATTGGCAGTCGCCAGTCAGACGTAATTTCAGTAGTAATTTATTCAATAAATAATTGCTAGTAATTCCTAGCTACTATATTTGCTATTTTTTTTGGGTAGTTTTTACATAATTATGTTGAGGTGGTAATTACCTTTTTGTCTAAGTGACTACAATAAAAATATTTATTTCAAGATCTTCTACCTTGTTCATCACATTTTTTGCAATCTGAGTGTGTTTGGATACGAGATTATTTGGAATAATTTTTTTAAAAATAATTGTAATATTTTTGTAATTTGATATATATGATGTGAAAATATGATTAAAAAAAATTCTTAAAAAAGTACTTACGATGGAATCAAATAATTTTTTTTTCAAATATTAAAGTACTGTGATTGCATTTTCAAGAAAGCTAAGCATGATTAAATTCTCAATGACCGTTTCCAAACCCGAATAATGAGTTTAAACCATTTTTCATCTACGGTTAATTGCATTGACCTATTAAACATTTGCGCTAAATTACACGTTTCTCAATAGGAATGGCACCATTGTCCACTAATTCCTCTCATCCCCCGTCCCTCACCCTCCCCTTTCCCTCGTGCCACTTCCCTCACGTGGTTGATAAAAAATTTGTCATATAATTTTATTATAATTAAATTTTAGTAAATAATTAAATACTAAAATATTAATACATCATCAAATTATTATCCATTGTAATTTCACAATTAAAACCCATAAAACAATCAAAAAAATTATTTGAATACAATCCAATATAATAAAACAAATACAATTAAAGTAGTTAAGTTTTTATTTTTGATACAAATACAATTACTAAGGCATTATTGTGTTTTTTTTAGAAAAAAATGTTATTGTGTTAAGTGTAAATAGAAATTTAGTATAAATGTATTAGTAAATTTAGTATAACTAATTAATAATTTCTATTAGTAGACATGCATAATTATTAGTATAATTAATAATATTAATAATATTACATATATTAATATATATTATATAATACTTATAACTAATAATATAATTATTATAAGTAGAGGCAGAGCACCCACCTCGATTACCATTCCTATTTTTCAATTTGGAATTAGGCATCTTGGAGTAGAGGCAAAGCAAAGGTAAACAATTACTATTTGGTTTTTTAAGATTTGGGCTAGCTAGGGCATAAGCTAATGATGTGTAATTTGAAACAGAAGTGACTTGATATTAGAGGTGTAAATCAGTTTTGTCCGTAATAATGTTTAAATTTGTTTAATTATTTTAATAAATTTGAAATTTTGTTAAAATTTGATTTATTTATCAATTGAACTGATACTGGATTATTTTTTTTTATCGAATTTGAATATTATTAAACACAAAATACTATTGAAACTTTATTTGACTAGTTAGTGAATCAAACTTGAACAAACTCTCACCAAATCAAATTCATTCAAATATTAAGTAATTTGATTCACCGTTCAGCTCTACCTGAGAATGAGACGTAAGATAGAATTGTAATTTGATTGCTTGGTAAAACTTCTGCATGGGGTTTTTGTTCATTTTCTTCCATCTATCTGTTCTTGTTTGGTCAAATGTTCATTTATACTTTCCAAATGGAGAGTCCACCCTTGTTTAATCAAGGGGGTTGATTGTAATGTTTCAATACTTATAGATCTAATTATAGTTTTAGTAAACAATTAACCATTTCTTTCAAGAACATCCTCCATTTTGCTGCCGCGTACCGGCATTGCCATCTAGAACTTAGAACTTTCCACCTTGAAAGTCCCACCTTGAACAACGATTGGCCGCGGCAATTTTCTACCCTGTTTAAGCCTTCAAAACCCATCTGCAATTTCTAACCACATTCATCTCTACAGCCAAAGGTTTACAAGCAACGAAAAATGGCATCGGTCTACAGCTGCAAGGAGTGCGGAGCCAATCTAAACCTCCGCACGTTCTATCTCTACCCACCGGACTTCTATTTTGAGGCAGGCAATAAAGGGACTCTTTCTTTTGCCATGATTGACTCTTCCAAATTCAGCTACCAGAAGGAAAACAAGTTCGTACCTTTTTTCGAGACAGTCAATTACTGGGGCATCCAAAGGAATCGAACCAAGATCAAGTGCAATAGTTGCGGCAAACGGGTCGGTTATATTTACGATGACGGGCCACCCATGACTGATAGTCCTGGCCAGCTCCATATGGGACCTAGTCAGGTTATTCCTAGAGCTCCAAGGTACAGATTCAAGACCAAGGCTTTAAGGATCACTTCAGAGACCTGAGCAAGATTGTATTTTTTTTTCCCTTGGTTTTGGGTTTTATGATGATGGGTGCTTCCCTTGTATTTTGTGGCCTTTTGGGCGTCTATACTCTAGAGAGTCTTGATATAGAAGGTGTATTTTTGAATCTGTTTTGTAAAAAAATGGAATTGTTGGAATAAAGGCTTCTTTTTGTTATGTTCTGGTTGTTTTTGTTGGTATATTTAGCTGCTCAGAATCCAATTGCAATCTTGAGGAAATTGATGGATTTGTTTGAAGATGCCGACCGGCTGAGAAATGATGATGGCAGCACGTTATTGAAATATGTCCAAAGAGTGATTAAGGTAGATACGTCCATCTCTATGTTGTTAATGTTTACCCTGCGAGGTGCAGTCTCTTTCATTTTCAGGCAAACTATGATAAAATTGAAAGCTTTTGAAGTACAGTTCCCAACTTGGTTTCCAGCAAGCATTCGATGTCCAGCATTTGAGTGTCTCCTGTGGACTGGTAGGTTATTGACATCTAACCGTACGCAGATGAGATGTTTCGTATTTGGTTCGAGAAAGTAAGTAGTAACATGCTGTCAATCTTACCCTTTCACTGGAAATGTCAAGGTTGCATCTACCAGTCAGATTTTGCCCCTTTTTTCTTTCAAGTCAGTCAGATTTTCATTTGCTCTCCCTTGCTTGTACAGTGTATGGACTAGCAGAATTGTGCAAGTTATTTATGCAGAAGAGTTGCGCCTAGAGAAGACAAATCACGGTCACCTAGTCTCTCTGACAGTTAGGTTGGAAGTTGAATCATTAGCTGCAACACATTCATGAAACTTGTGCGTCTTAACTCTCAAGGACTTGAGCTCCACTATAAGAATTGGAGAAACAACAGATCAAATTTGTTAGGGGCTCTCTGCATGAGTAAAATTGGTTAGAAATTTTCAAAATGATGCAAATCGAAACTAAAAGCGAAACTCATAGTTCGAGGCTAAAGATGGGCTCTTCTCCACCACCTCCTCCTCCTGTGCCACCATTACCCAAGTTTTCATGTACTGCCAATCCAGCAATAAAGCGACCAACCGTGGTGAGCGTGACTAATCAAGAGATTGCTATGTATTGGAGGCAAAGGAGTATGGTCGAGGAAGATCACCTGCTTGCTGCAATCAAAGCTGCTGCTCGTATCAGGGCGCGCAATCTGTCAGTAAGTTTCATCGTAGAATTCTTGCTACAAACACAAAAGTTTGAGAATCCTGGAAAAATGGTTTTCAAGAATTACCATGAATTGCATTTGAGTTCAGTTTTATTGGATACTGGAACGAAGATTCTTATCTAACAAAGTATGCTCCAAGCATTGAGATTTTATTAACAGTTTTCTGTTTATCAAAAAAGGAAAAGTCACTAAATTTGACGAAGTAGAAACATGCTTCCTTGCTTGACTTGGTCCACATCAAGTCCATTCTATAAGGATATCACCAATGTTTTCCATTTTGCATTGTGGTTTATAAACTTACGGATGCTACTGCTGTTTTATCTTTTTATTCTTATTCACGGTTCTGGTGATGGTATGCTAGAAATAAGGAGCTTGATAGAACTGATTACGGTGGCCGGTCAATCAATGCAAAAGAGTACTTTATAAGCATTCTTTAATTCAAAATCATTAGAACCCTTGATTGATTCATGTTTGTGGCTTTATTCTCATCACCTAACGTCTTATTTCCTGGATAAATTTTCGTTTTCTCAGATAAAGACACGGTCTTGGACTACATTTAAATAGAAGACCTGCTTGACGCAGGCCATTGTCTTTCATTTGCTAGCATCCAATTTCAACTCAACTGCAGAGCGGTCACAAATTTCCTCTCTAGTGCTTGTATAGTGGGATAATTCAACAGCCAACCATGCCCATTAACATACAGCATTTCCGGCCATTTTTCGACAAAAAATTTCGGTTTAAAGGGCAAGCATTTGTTTGTAGATCTTGTTTTTTTTTTTTTAAACTTTGTCCGGGGAAACGTGTAAAGAGGGATGATTTTGATTTTAAATGCTGGTATTGGTAGTGATTAATGTTCTTGAATATCTGGTGTACAGGAAGATGATTACCGGCGATTTGAGGAATCTTTGAAGGAGGATGATGATGGTAAAGAAAAGGATACTGCTGCTGAAAGCTTTAGCCAGAAGGATGAGAAGATTAAAGAGTTGCGAGTTGGAATAAAGGATTGGTGAGTTGAAGAGACTCAACTGAGATGTTTTAGCAGTCTCATTGGCTCTATCATTTGCTTCTCTTTCTCTAGGAAAAACAAGAGGTTGACTGCATGCAATTTGCAACGCTTTTTGGTAGTGAATTTGTGAGAAAGCAGAAGAGCATTTTCTATGAACTTGGAGAACATGGGCACACTCCCTTATTATGCCACACTGCTGAGACTGCAATATTCAGCTATGCTTTTAGTTGTCATATGAATTTCTCTCCTACTTAAATATGCAGGTGGACAAAGAGCAAATATGCATATCTGAACCAACCAGTCATCGAGTCCATGGATACGCCCAAACGAAGAGCATCAGCCTATATCCCGCAATTTTGTTGTTACATGTCAGCTCCTCCTCCAGCCACTAGAAATTTGGGAATCTTTTAGGAATCTAGGTGCTGTACTGCACGATCAATTTAAAAGTGAAAAGTGCTCTGATATGCATCCAAGCCCTTATCTGCTGGCTTTGATTTCACTGCTTTTTATATAAGAACTATATGTATGTGCCAGCCATCCTGGTTTCTGATCGAGAACTCGCTAGCTTTTTCAGAAGGCTCTTTTGAGCACTCGAGTTTTGCCTCCCTGCTTGCTTCAGGTTTTCCCATTGATGCTTCTTTGTTGTCTACCGATCTGATTGTGAAATGGTTACAATAGTTTGTTGGCAATAAAACCCTCCTGTATTCAGATATCCTAATTGGCCGCCCCTCAACTGCCTCTTATATAATATGTGAAAAAGCTGTAGGCGTGTGAGAAAATGTCAAACGAACCTGTTAAAATTTATACAAGTATCAATAAATGAAAGAAATGCCGTGTTTTCCCTGCGCGGCCGTGGACAACGGAGATTTGTACAGACCCACTGTTCCTATCATAGAAATTGTTCGCTAAAGTTTCTCAAGAAGAATTTCCTTCCAAATTCCAAATGTTCATCAATAAAAAAATGATAAAGCCGGTTTTGTACCAAAACTACCAGCTTCATCCAGAATTCAACGCTACCTACGTTTCAGTAAGGGAAATGGGGTGCAACCGTCCCTGAGCGGTTAATGGCCATGATTTAGCCTAAAAAATTTGTGCGGCTGAGATTATAAGTTGTAACTCGATTTTCACGCCGTATATGAACCCCACAAAAATTTGCTCTAAAGTTATGCGATGTGCAAAAAAAGTTACATGATGTACAAAAAAAATTACGCGCAGTTGATAATGACCAAAACCGTACGTGCAGTTTCGTCGTACCTAAATGCTTTTAGGTTCATTACACAAACGTTTTGACCCTACTGCACTAGTCAGAATTATGAGCGCCAGCTCCAAAACACACCCAGCCAACCAAGTGCCTCCTTCAATCGGGTTTTGTCGGTGGAACTTGGACAAAATAACGTACGAAATATAATAATTTTGTACGTGCACGATATAATTTACTTTTTTAATAACGTATAATTATAAAATAAAATTTTATGAATTTCATACCTAATTTAAAAAATGATGCATCGAGATTGCAATTTAAACTTTACATCTTTTTTGATCAAATCTTAGTAATGTCGGTGGCCAGTCCTTAATTTTTTTTTTCCTTTAGCACAGAGCACATGACAACCTCAACGCATGTTCGAAGAAATTGTCAACATGCATCGGATGGGGAAGTTGACCCCAATTCATGGTCACGGGTGAATGACCTTTTTAGATAGATACTAGTTAACATATAATGTAAAGTTTATTTAATTTATTATGTATATATACACATATTAATAATTATTATTCTTTATTTAATCTTCCATACCCTTTATTGTGTTTGTTTATTTTACTTCATAATTAATTTTACATTTTTTTTTGCGCAAAGACCTTTTTTCTTTATTCGGAAATAATTATTTCAAGAAACCAATGTGCTAACTTAATCAAAACTAGCGCTTTTGCTATTCGAATGCTTTGTTTGGATTGGGCTTTATTTCTCAAAATTTATTTGCTTACATCATCATTACAATTTCCAATACACCTTTTTACCTTTCCAATTACCTTTTTATCTCACATACATCACATCACAAAAAGTGCTACAGTAAAAATATCTCTAATAATTCACAATCCAAACAAGTTTCAGACAATAATCTGACTTGTTGCCATCAAATTAAAGCAACTAGTGTGAATTTTTTATTTTGGTCAATCCCCGGCTTTGTTTTAGAATCATAATATATATATATATTTTTAAGAGGGGAAAAATGGAAAACAAAAAAAAAAAAACAACAACAATATGGGTTGCCTATATCATATATAAATTACAAGACAATATATACGTATAGATTTCAACTCTAGTACTCCGTATAATAAAGTTGAAGTGCAAGAATGCATACATAACGTATTTAGAAGAGGAGGAGAATGTGTGCTGGAGTGGCGGTGTATGGCCATATTTTCAGCTGCTACTGCTATGCGTATGACTACTAGTCTTTAATTATTCATTAATTAAAAGCCTAACTTCTCTCTTGGCGTACTATCTCCAATTTCAACTGAAAAATTCCCAGATTACACAACAAAATTGAACTAGACTTGTTGGTCGATTCCTAAATTCAGCCCCCGAAGATCTCCGAAAGTGAAATTGGCAATGGCGGTGAAGGGGCGCCACCTGAGGGGTCCGTCGCGGAAAGCGACGTCGTCCTCCACATTGATTTTCGCTATGTTTATCATGTTCTCCTTTTTTTTGTTGATTATGTTAGCCCTCGGATTACTCTCCATTCCCAGCACTTCTAGAGATTCTCAGAAAGCGCACGATCTCAGCACAATTGCCCATAACAGTATTGATAGGTAACGATGCATTGAAATGAAATCACGGGTGTTTGAATTGCTAAATTGCTTTCTTGTTTTCCTGTTTGAACTTTTTGCGATCTGGAGTTTGATTTTTGCTTTCTGTTTTTTTGGTGCAGAGGTGATGAAGATGATGAGGGGAGGGGAGATCAGTGGGTTGAAGTTATCTCTTGGGAACCTAGAGCAGTTGTTTACCACAATTTCTTGGTAAACTTTCTTCCCCCCCTCTCTGGTTGGGTCATATGGTATTTTTATTTGTTATTAGTGAATTAGTCTGCATGTTTTTGCGTGTATATCCGTGGCGAATGGTTGAAGAACTGATTAGGGAAGAGGCCCAATAGTAAGGCTGGAGAAAAATCAGTGTATTTGGTGGTTATAGATGTTGATTTGCAGGAGTCGTGAGAATGTAATTTGATTGGAAATGAAATTCATTTGAAGAAGTCGATAAAAATTTGTTCTTTGTTATGTATCTGCCAGTTTAATTGGTTTCATTGAATTCGTTTAGATCTTCTGTGCTAGTTGATTTATGTGGCTGAATTTGCAAATGTTTTCTCTGAATTTGCGTGTAATTAAGTTGATAACCGAGGGTTGCTTTAACTGAGATGTACCTTGGCATTGCTAGCTGCCTAGTAGATTAGTTGCCAGGATTAGGATTTGAAGGTACATATATGTGATCCTATAAATCCTGAAATGATTGTTGCTTGACTTTGTAGGCAATTTTGTGCTGTATGTTTATAAGTGAGGAAGATGTATGTATTCAAGTTTCATTAGGAAACATGATGTGCGATGTGTCATATCAGGCTTACTTTTAATCTTTTTTGCCATTTCACTAGAAATTCTATTATCTTCCTTAAGATATTGATTTGCTTGAAGCCTTTGTATGATTTTTATTTTTTCTGGAAAAGAGAGAAGATCGGTTTGAAGTTACTTATTTGGAATTTTTCCCCCTCCTCTTGGCTTGTGCAGTCGATAGAAGAGTGTGAATATCTGATCAATCTTGCCAAGCCACATATGCAAAAGTCAACAGTTGTGGATAGTGCTACTGGCAAAAGTAAAGATAGTAGGTTTGTACTCATTATTCTTTTCTGCCACCAAAATGTAAATTTTGCTTAAAAAGACGAAAACTTTGGCCATTCATTCTGTCTGTCATCTTTTAATTGAAATCTTCTGTGATTTCTTTGCATGCAGAGTTCGTACAAGCTCCGGAACATTTCTTGCTAGAGGTCGTGATAAAACGATCAGGGAAATTGAGAAAAGAATTGCAGATTTCGCCTTCATACCCGTAGGTATGTTTGAAGATACGTTATTATGTCTTTTGCCTATAACAATGCACGTGTTTTAGCAACAGATAGGAAATAATCATTAGTAGTGTTACCAAGTGTTTTTCCTTCGGGACTTTTTCACTATAATCTTTTGGCAGGAAGACTAAGGATGTCAACCATGTAATTTTTTTACTCTGACCTGTCTGGTTTTTGGGCCCATCTTTTGTGGCATTTAGTGGTTGTTACGTTGTCTAGGAAATTTTGATGACTGCTGGTATTTTTCTTGGCATTTAGTCTTGGTGATGTTGAGCTTCCTTACGATTTTGCCTCATGGCTCTTGTTTCTCAGCATTATGAACTCTCCTCGTTACTGTGTTTGTTGTGTGTGGCACTACCTTTTCTGCCTCAGCATCTCTCTGCTGCCATTGAATAGCCATTGCTCTTACAGTGTTTGAATCTCTATCTTATATGCTTTATTTCCTTGACTCCTTCAGTGTCTATTGGTGCCAAATTTCTCATTTTCTAAGCTAATAATAAAGTTTTCCAGGAACTTATTTCATGATAAGGGAGAGCATTTGTTTGATTCTGGTTTCATGCTAATTCACTACTTTCAAGCTGACTTTTGTTGACAGTATTGAACTTTTCCTCCTTTTTACGATTAGTTTGGATGACCTTTCATATATCTATCCCACCTTAAAATATTTATGAGTCAATCCTGGAATGTACAGAGCATGGGGAGGGACTTCAAATTCTGCACTATGAGGTGGGTCAAAAGTATGAGCCTCATTATGATTACTTTCTTGATGAGTTCAACACCAGGAATGGGGGCCAACGCATAGCTACAGTTCTTATGTATTTGTAAGTTATCTTTCTTCTTGTGGTTTTGTATGTAGTGTATTTTTGTGTATCTTAGTCTAATAGTCTAGTTTCCTCTCCTCACATAATTATGAGCAGGTCAGATATTGAAGAGGGCGGAGAAACAGTTTTTCCTGCAGCCAAAGGAAATATTAGTGCTGTACCTTGGTGGAATGAGCTGTCTGAATGTGGAAAAGGAGGGCTTTCTGTTAAACCAAAGAGGGGTGATGCTTTGCTGTTTTGGAGCATGAAGCCGGATGCCACTCTTGATCCTTCAAGTTTGCACGGTAACTTTTTTTGATCCTTCAAGTTATGGTGGTCTTTTTTTTTTTTGGGTCCCTTGTGTACCAAGTACATTTGATATCTAATCATGGGACAGATCAGTTTCGGAGGTTATTCCAGTATGTATTGAAACTGTAGTTCTCGCTGCAGTAGAACTCAACTGGTTTTCAAGTGCTCGTCTTTTTTCTTTTTCTCCTTCTCCTTGTACTACATTGAATGATTGCCATTCTTAACATCATTCTCCTGTTGTGCTTCTGTAGGTGGTTGCCCTGTTATTAGAGGGAATAAGTGGTCATCAACAAAGTGGATGCGGGTCCATGAGTACAAGGTGTAATTTACCAGGCAAGAGGTATACTTCCTAACTTGGATGACAATATTAGTATTTGATGTTTTGTCTGCTGAATGTCATTTTACTCCAGCTAAATCATGTGCATATGTTCTTAGTTCTTTTTTCTCATAACCGCAGTCTTGTACTTCATTAAAGTTATTGGTAAGTGAGAGGTCCCAGGTTCAGCCCTCCCACGTACACTTATTTAGAAAAAATGGTTAATGATCGTAGTTCAAATCACTTGCATGTTTAAGCTTTCATTCTATGCATTCTTCTTATTTAATTCATTTCACTTTGTTACGTCTATTGCCCTCCTCTTTACATAGTACAAACTACAAATGGAGACGTTGAATTGAAACATTAATGGGCAAATTCAAAATTTAGGAAACCGATGGAGCTAGTTTTTCTGATGTTGAGCATCAAACCTTTCTAATGCCTTTTAAATGAGGCAGAGAAACTTTCCCTGAAGAAGCATCATATAGTGGTTCTGATCTCTTGCCTGGTTCTTCTATGGTTGTCGAGTCTAATTTCGAGTGATCAACTAAGAATCATGGCTATGAAAGAAGATGTTGGATATTGTTGTAAATTCATGAACGTCAGGTGCTTGTTTTTTCAGTTTTCTGACGAAAATTTGAACGCATGGGTTGTAAACCCATCCTCGTTTGCTCTAATTGACAACTGCTGTTTGGCAGGTACACAAACTTTGTTGTATGGAATGTAACACCTTCGGCTAGGAGTTTGACGAGAGCTTTGTTGAGCCATCAAATTATGTGTGCTTTCGTAGCCCAGTCATACCCATGAAGCCATGGCTTTTTCATGTATAATTTGTTTTTGTACGTGCTGTTGGCCTTTATTTTGGTATTTATCTCTGTTATGGTCAGAAAGAATAAGACGATGGGAATTTTCACTGCTTCTAATCATTCCGAGTTCTAGGTGTCAGCTGAGGAACAATGACAGAAGCTAATAGGTAGAAAACCGCAAATATAGTTGATGATGATACGATTCCTATAGTGTATTTTCTGCCGTCGCAAGGTTCCTGGCACTTACGGGACGTATTCTTTCATATAGCAGTTTATTTATTCCTTTTTGCCCAAAAACGTTACTGTGAATATCTTGGTCTGAAAATTGGTAGCCAGAAATGTGGTGAACAGGTTTTGTGGCTTTCAAAGGTACCTATTGTGCTATTTAGAATGTCGTTCTATGTATATATGGACTGGAGAAAATTCTTTTCTTTTTTGTGCGCCACTTGGAAAATGCTCACACATAACTCCAAGATTTTAGACTAAATTATGAACATTTTGTAAGCAAGAAATGCAAATTTATGGTATTCCTGAAGTTTCAATGTTGTAGGGGCCTATTTTGTGAGCTGTAATTTGTTAGTAATATTCTTATCCTCGTCTACCAGCGCGGTTTTCACCCTCTACTAACACCTAACTTAGACATGCTTATCGAGTAGACATGCTTATCGAGAAGCACACTAGTGTGCTAACAGATTGGCGAAACTGAGTGCTCAATAAGACGTGAATTTTGTGTGCTATGATAGTAATCCTTATGCTTTGAGAAATTTAGTAGATGCAGATTTTAAGGGAATTTGCTTCCCTCGTTTTGTTCCTATAACTTAAGTTTGTTCAATATATAGTCCTTTTTATTACCAAAAAAAAAAAAAAAAAAAACTTAGGCCCTGTCTCTGACGTGCACTTCTATAAAAAAAATTCTTTGGGAAAGTTCCCAAACGTCCTCTCCCTAAATAATTTTTTTCTTTCTGACATTTTCTTACAAAGTAATTGAGCATAGTACTATTTTGCAAATTTGCTGCAACTCATCACTCACTCATCATAGAGTTGGAAATTCTTTTTGATCTCTCATTGCAGTTCGGTCTACAAAACTCTGGCAGTACGTAGAGAATTAGATGATTTTTCTGGCCCTAACCAAGCTACCGCTTGCATATGTAGGTGCAATTTGTTTATTTGTCACAATCAAATCTCCGTAGTAAGTCGAATTGAAAGAGAATGATCTTAAAAAAAAAAAAAAGGTCAATGGAGTGCGAGACAGTAGGTTTTGGATGTAGGATTTGTTTGGGGGGGGAATTGTCGAGGGACTTTCTAACTATCTGAAAACTATATGTACATTCTTAACTTATCTCATACCGACCCACCCGACCCCTTTTTTTCCATTTTTTTTTCTTTTTTCCGTGTAGAGTTTCGGTCAAAAGAAAAAAAAAAGATTGGTTTGGAATATAGGTGGGAAAAAGTCCCAAGACCCGATGGACTCCCCTACCCAAATTTAATTTGGGTGGGATAGGTGTATAAAATATGGGACTTGGTTAAACTAGAAATATACCTAATAATATCCATTTAAAATATGGGTTTAACTAGGACTTATTAGTTTAAGAACATTATTTGATTTTTCTAAAAATAAAAAACCACCCAACAATATTAAAACATTTGATTAGCAAATCCAAATTGAACTTCAGAAAGTAAGTTTACTTTCAAATCTCATGAAATTTAGTCCTTGAGAACTTAATTTAGAAAGAAAAACATGGCATAGATTTTGTTTCATGGTTTTTCCACGATGCAAAGAATCAAAGCTGATCACCTTCATTCTGACATGGACCGTACAAATATGTATGAGATCATCTGTTGGAGGAAACATGGGCAGTGTTTAGTCATGGGAAGTAGAAATTTGAACAGGTACAAAACTGAATCATTATGATTTTGATGGTGGGAAGTTTCACAAAGTTAAACAAGCTAGCTAAATGATATTAGAGAACAAAAAAAAAAAAAAAAAAGAGGTAATATTGAGACATTTGATTAGGAAAAAAAGAGTTGAAAAAATAAAATAGAATTTATTGGATATTTGAGCGGGTATTAAAATGGGTTTAGCTCGTTTTGTCCCATCCATGTTGGTCACATGACCAATATGAGCCTATATTTTGTAGTCCCACCCATCTCGCCCATTTGCCATCTCTAATTCAAAACCTTCTTTGTAAGGAAATGCAAAATAAATCCTTTCTGTTGCTAATATTCAATTAATCTGTTGCTAATATTCAATTAAGGTGTGCCAACTCATTTGACTTATGTGAAATCACGTGCTAAAGAAGTGAAAATTTTATTTGCTTCGGTTTTTCCAACAAATTCAGTACGGTGTTTGCAATTTTAATTGAATTATTTATTTATTTATTTTGGCAAAATAAAAAGTGCGCTTTCTCTTAGCGCTCAAATATTCATCAATGGATGGATGCTGTATTGCAATAACAACACGTTTATCCATTTTCCCCTTCTTCATCAACTTTGACTTCAAATTAATTAGAGCTGAATGCAGCATAATAAGCAAACCGTATGTATATATATATGATAAAACCACCCACACCAACACCCGGGTGTGCTGTGCACCCGTCTGATCCGTTGATGGTTCAGTCCCCTCCAACTTATTCCTGAACCTCCTTAGGCTCGTTTCCTTAATATAGAATAGATTAGGGTTATCGTTTTCGAAAAAAAAAAAACACCCAGATGTTGAGCTTGCTGCTGATGGACAGCTTATTCTCCAGCGAAAGATATGATGGGTTCCAGAAAAGAAAAACCAGTCCATGGTTTTTGACTTTTTGGTGTCACAAGACAAGATTCATGGCTAGCCATTATATATATATTAACTAGTGGCCCCATTTTAGTTTCCAAGCTTCAACTTGCTGATCGATGATATGGAAAAACATTAGAACAATTATAAGGAAAATGTCTCCAAAGTTAATACTACTGCTCGATTAGCAACCATTATTTATTGGTCAACATGTTGGACTATTATTGATTCAATCGCCTTTTAGCTTTCTGAAAATGTGCAGTGTTATTGGACAGCTGCTTCTGGAGTCTTTGTGCGTAGTTGATAGGCTAATGCGTAAAAGGTCGTGGACTTAATGAATCAAAAGTTTGCATGGTTTTGAGGTAATCTACGTACTAATTAATTGAACAACACCCGATTAGTTCTTTTCTTGGCCACATGTTTGAGAAGCTAAAACTGTGTCGTTTAATTACCAGCTTTGGTTTTTGTTTTTGTTTTTTTTGTGTGTGTCATCCATGAACTCCAGCTAAAAGTAACTACTGAGGGGGATATTTCGAATACTTCACGAACTTGATACAAACACGAGGTACTGCTCTAATATACGGATACGGTATACAATTAATTGTCATCAATAAAATTCTGTGGAAATCTTGAGCATTGAATGGAAGAATTTTCACCATATTAAATCCAGATAATGCACCGCTCTAAATGTTGCTGGGCCGCACGCTATTACCTCTTTAACAAACTTCAGAAAAGTTCCCAAATTTGCTCGCATCTACTTCTTTTTTTTTTTTCAGAAAATATTCTTTCTTCTTTATTTTTTTCGTTTTAAAAGCTCTTCTTAAACACTCAATCCAAGCTCCATCATGGATTCCGATCATGTCATTTTATACCATAGCTAGGTCTTGTTTGGAATAGGATAAGGGGTCAAGTTGTAGAAACAAGAGGTATCAAATAGGCTATACCAAGGATGCTGTTATCTACTTTCTTTCAGAAAACATTCCTCATTTTCGTTTTTTGTTCTTTTAAAAACGCTTCATAAAAATGCGATCCAAACTCCACCATGGACTCCAATTCATGTGTTTTTTTCTATACCATAGGTCTTGTTTGGGAAAAGGATAAGGGGTCAAGTTGTATAAACAAGAGAGATCAACAGTGTGTTATTGGATGGCTGCTTCTGGAGTCTTGATACGTGACTACACAAACAATCAGTCATGTTGCACATCCAAGAATAACTCTGGAAGAAAGAAAAGCTTCTGTATATGGTTACAAATTCGGCCAAATCGAGATTTCTGGATAGTGTCTGTTAGTACCTGGCAGTTCCTGTCAAGATAATTCTTCGTGGACTTGATGCATCAAAAGTTTGCACATGGTTTTGAGTTAGCCTACCAATTGACCTGCACCGATCAGTTTCTTGGCCACATGTTTGTGAAGCTACCTAGATAAACTTGTGTCTTCTACCAGCTTCGCGTTTCTTCAACCATAAAGTCATAAACTTGAGCTAAAAGTAACTACAGAGAGGGAAAGCTCGAATACTTCACGAACTTGATAGAAATACGTACGAGGCACTGATCTAGTATATAAACGGTATACAGCTAATTGTCATCAACAAAATTCTGTGGAAATCTTGGGCATTGAATGGAAGAATTTGCACCATATTAAATTCAGATATGCTGGGCCGGATTACCTGTTTCAATGAAGTTTTTTTTTCTCATTTTTTTGATATTTTTACTCACGTATGTATCTCTTCAAATAAAGTTTGCCACCAGCATTGCATTATGTCCTAGAATCACATTAACTTTTAGTTTATATATTTTATTTTCTTGATCCTTTTCGAACATATTGCTGAGGGTAGTATTTTCTTTAAAAAAAAAAGGAGGGCCCTCTTGTTTCTTTCCCTTTTTTGGGATAGGCCTCTTTCGCTTTTCAAGAAATTAGTTTGCATGTTGTTGAGGTAATGTACTAATCTGGAGATATATGGTTTACTTTCTTTCGGTGGGGACATGTACATGGCATGGTTTCCAGATTTGTATATCCACCAACTTAATTTGCGTATCTTCAACCATGAACGTGAGTTGAAATGTCACCTGAAAGTAATTAAAAGGAGTTGGTGCTTTTTGTTTAATTTATTTACCTTTTCTTGTCATGGTTCCTTGTAAAACTCTTCGCATAGCAAATAGGAAGACTTCCTCCCCTCTAGATGTTCAAAAGGAAAAGACAACTTGATGGAAATTTTGCAAATGTCAAATAGGAAAGATGGTCGTCTATTCGGTTTCTGGAGATAAGTAGAATGATGAGAATGGGGTTGATTTGATCTTGTTTTTTATTATTAATATTACTCCATCATTAAAATAAAGTGTGGAGGTTCATGAGATTAGGTGGTTTAAGCAATCAAATTTGGGTTGAGCTAATATATTAGGAGACAGAGACCATTCATGCGTAGTGGAGTCAATTTCAGAAGAAAAGGGGAACTAAGATCGATCAAGTTGAATTTCTAATATCAAATACCCTCATGGTGCATGCTCTTCTTCTGCTGCAGATTATTTTAGTACATGGTCACCTTACATTTTTCATGTCTAAAGTCTACCATTCTTGAATTATTCAGGATATTTTTCTTTCACATGTTTAGCTCCACTTGCTTTTGCAACTAAATGAGCAGATAATTCATTCAAGGATTGCTTTAATGCCTGTCTATTACCAGTGTGTGTGTGTGTGTGTGTGTGTGTGTGTGTGTGTGTGTGTTCTTAATTTTCAAGAAAACAATAATTTTACTGGTCCATCAGATTCATAAATTCATTATTGACTTGACAATTGGTCGCAGTATAACCTCCTCAAATGTGGATCAATTTGTCAAATGAATCACGTGTAATGATGTTAGGTTTGTGTGGGATTTGACATGAATGCTTACTGGATTAGTTATTTCACCTGATTGCTTGGAAAATCTTTTACTTAATCAGCTGATTGCTCAGAAAATCTTTTACTTAGCAGAGAATTTAACTGCATGAACATGTGCAAACACAAGATATTCTCAGAGTTGGAGACCAAATACGTTAGTTAGTAAAACAGGGTTTCCACCATTGCTCTCCCCAGATCCTTAACTATATCGTGGTTCAGAAATCTGATCCCTAGCTCTCCTGGCTTCATGCGTTTGGTTGTTGAAGCCAGTTTTTGAGATATCATCGATCATCAATAACAGCGTTTGGACTGTTACGTTATCATTGCTCAAGAAAACTCTTTTAATACCATCAAGATTTCGACCATATATCAAGAGATTTTATAAGAAACCATTTTTCCGATGCTCGTACATGGACGGATATTGTACCGCAATGCAATTTTTGTATGGACCGATCTTCTCCTGTCCTGAGCCATTGAAGCCCACGACTTCATGATGGGGTTGCTGAAGAACATATTGCAGAATCACCCATGTCAATCTCAGGGAAAGAATTGAGTAAAATGTATTCCGACACAAGCAAAGGTAGTACAACTAATACTTGATTTTTGACTTTATTGGTGCCTCATGAGTCACGACTAAAGTACAAACACAGTTCTTTGTCTGGAGGTCATCTTCCTAAAAGCCCCGTCGTGATTTCCAAGCTGCAGCTACCAAATAGAGATTATTGATAATCCTAACCACAAACAATTACCATTCTATCAGAAATCAACATTGGTTAGTACGTACTCCTGAGTGGTGAGAAATCAATATAGGGAATTGTTTTAGGACCATAATGTGACATAATCCGTGGACTTAATGCATCAAACTTTGCCTGCTCTTGAGGTAATATCTACTGATCTGGAAATTACTTGCCACGGATTTACTTCTAGATTTGTCTCTCTACCAGCCTTGGGTTTATTCAACTAAAAAACCTGATTTGAAATCTAGCCTAAAAAGTGATTAAACAACGGGCTGTTTTATTTAGTTGGTTTACCTTTTCTTTTCCAGGTTCCTTATAATAATACTCTTAGCAGAAAAACATTCAAGAACCCAAAAACTAATGATAATACTACTGCAATCTTGCAAATCGTGTATGCAGAAAGCATCACCCAATTAAACACACTTCTTGGATACTTCACGAACGTGATAGAATTATTAGACATTAGCTTTTATCATTGTTGTACACAATGGGTTGTCGTGGATTAACATGGCAAAGATATTGTGTGGAAGTCTTGAGCGAGGAAAAAATGAAAGACTTTTCATCCGGAACGGATCCGGATCTTCTGTCTCACGTCCTGTGTCATATCATGGGTCATATTACATGTTTAAGTAGCCCCCTATTCCATTATTTATTTTGTCCTTTTTGAACAGATTATGTACTTAAAATATATATATGTTGTTGGTAGGATGGTCTCCTGAATAATTCTCTTGATTTAACATTTTAACTCCGTGGGAGTTTTACAGTACTGTCGCGTCTATATTTGGGAGCAAAAACATCACCTCATACAAGAATCCATGATGCTGACGGGTTCCCGTTCCAAATTTGTACCCAAGGATTGAATGATCTTGATAAACCATCTCCCTAGCCCTTCTTGCTTGTTATACGAGTGGACAAAAAAAAAAAAAAATTCTCCCTAGCCCTTCTTGAGTAGGTGGTACTTGAACATCGATACACAGCCAAAGCCCAGTAAATGATTATACAACATGTAATTACGATGACGAGCTGTGAAATTAATAAAGAAATATCCTTGACTTGAATTATTCTCGCTCACATTTTCTCCCCCTTTCTCGTCTCTTCTTAAGTGCATCTCCAATCATTTGACTAAGAACAGAAGTTTTTTTCACGGGAAAGTGGAAATTATTATGCTTTATGCGGTTTCTAGCGGTAATAAGACGGGTTGATTTGATGTGGTTTTCTTTTCAATTATTGGTAGCATGATTTTCTATAATTTCTTGGAAAAAAAGAAGAGGAAAACGGGCTCCGGGTTTCGCTTTTGAGGCAGAACTCATGCACGCTACTCCATTTAAATACTGTATGAGCGTTGAGATTAGGTAGTATAATAAGCAAAGGAAAGCCATTTAAGCAATCAAATTTGGTTAAGTCATATATTAGGTAACGTAAATCATCATGGACACTACTACAGCTAACTTGATCAACTAAAGGCATTTATAAGATCGAGTTGAGATTCTAACATCAGCTCACCTCATCATGCATACGTCTTCTTTAGACATGATCCTCGTAAGAATTTGGCATCCAGCTTGTGTAGTTTTGAGGTGGTCGAGACGCTTGATTAACAAACAAAAGACTTGCTTTTGCAACTAGACTACTAAATTAAGTGACAAGTAATCCAAACGCCAACAATATTCAATTTCTTAAGCTTGTTGGTCCCCAGTTTTGCAAATCATCATCCATGGGAAAACTTTTTGTATCTTGTGTGGCCGGCCTAACTCGATCGCCAAAGTTTTTTTAGTCATTTGTGGTACTCATACCATACGTTAGATCGATCCATGTGTGGTTTGATGTCAACCCACAGGACATAATAAGCTTATACACTAAGTCTGCCATTATCCAGTGTGTCAACAAAAAGAGAAATCGCGTAGCAAATAAGATAATCCAGTCATGTAAAACAAGGGCACTCATACTCGGGGAAAATCCTGACTCACACTTCAGTCTACAGGGACACAAGTTAGAAGCGAATGAAACAGGAGCATGAATAATGTTGCCAGCTAGTGCTGATACATTCGATCGGTTGCCAAAAGGATAAGGAACTGAGGAGAAGAAAAGGAAATCCAATTGGCAATCCGGCCCAATCAAGTAGCTAGATTTATTGCTTGTAGCGAAGGGAGTTACTCTGCTTAATTATAGTAGAAGAAAAAGCATGTTCGTTGAACATTTCTCTCTGGTTTAGATATATCTAGCAGGCTAGCTAGCTGGGAGTTCGTTTATTGGCCAAATCTAGAATTACGTAATTACTAGTTAGTCGAGTAGTATGGAAATTTTCCAGACTATGCTGGTTTCTTGCTGAGTAGAGGAGTTCAGGACTTGTTTCTACCGATCAAGATCTCGTAATATTGGGATCCGGGCTGGAACTAGCAACCGTTCCGGAAGGTATAACACCATTTGCACACGGTGTAATATCATCTGTACAAGGTGTAACAATAGAATAACAGCAAGTAACACTAAAACAACATTTTTGTGGGTTTCACACGACGTGAAAATCGAGTTACAAAGAGTGATCTAAGCCACACAAATTTTTTTGACCTAATCATGGCCGTGAACCTTCCGGTCTCTGACAACCGTTCCAGCCCCTCCTCCGTAATATTGGAGCAAACTTACATTTACTAACAGTTGTTAGGTCAAGTAATAATGAGCTTGATACCCCTTAATCAAGATTTCGATTTTGAATCTTATGGATGAAGAAAATAATAATTTGGAAGAGTTACCTCCAGAAGAAAGAGCCCGACAACATTTCATTTCATTTTATTTTTCCTTTTTGGGGATGGTGGTGGGTTGGAGGTTGGGGGGTTGGCTCTATGGTGGTTGGTTTTGGCTCGTCTTTCAAAATTTTAAGGTACTATATAATTAATTTCATGCCTAAAAAAGGGAAGTAAGAACAAAGCAAAGTAAAACGGCATGACCAAAGATTTTTTACGAGTTAGTTGGTAATTTTTTGTTTACCCCCTTCTAGTTTTAATCATTCTTTTTAGAAGTTTTCTTTACTGGAGTATACGTAAACCTGTATGAATTCCATCCGCTATGGAATAATGAGATTTGTCGATGCCTCTCGTCTCAGGAAACTATGAATTACATTTAATGTCCGAGAAATAACATCAAGATGCTATTCATCTTTCATGTGTTTTTCCAAGTTACTTTTGTTAGTTGAGTATTTTCTTCAGTCAATTTCAATTGCCAAGGACCCATGACAATATTGCTATCCAACAGCGAAATTTGATGGTGCCTCCATCGACTCTCGACATTGCTTCATCTATTTCCTTAGTTGTCAAGGCAAACTTCATCGAGAACAACGGCTGGATCATGGTAATTCAGTATGCGGTCGTAGTATTGCTTGCCAGCTTTATCAATTAATTCTGCATTGATTGATAATGTGAAACCACGACATATGAAGGCAGAGACCGGATCCTCTGCCCAAGATTTTCTGTACTTTTTCTGTATAATATAAAATTATGTAATTTTATTTATTATATCTGCTGATGTGGCACATAAAAAAGAAAGGCTATTTGACTGCCTTATTTCTTCTTTTTTGAATTTTCTTTGTTTACATAATTTTGTTACGATTTCCAAAATCCTATTGCTACCGTTACAATTTCCAAAACCTGTTGCCAACGTTTTCTGTCTAGAAGACGAAGAAAGTTCTTCAACAAAATAATTTCTTTTTTATCCGGTGTAAGTGAAAGCAAATAATTCTGGGAACCTTATTATTAAGAAAGAAGAAAAAACTTTCTTTTTTATGTACCACATCAACAGATATAATAAATGGAACTACGTAGTTTTGCATTGAACAAGAAAGTACCTAAACTATATATAATATACGTAATTTTATTATTAAATAAAAATATATATATATATATATATATATATATACCCAAACTCGCGAGCCGGCTCGCGAGGTAACGAGTTTAATATTCTGAACTCGAGATTGACTCGAACCAGCTCGAACTCGATTAATATCGAGCTCGACTCAAGCTTGACTCGAGCCGCTCGCGAACGGCTCAATTCGTTTGCAGAATTGCAGCCCTAGTTTTGAGGGCGGAAATGCAACGCAAATATTTTAACAAAGTCAACCAAACGGGAAGGCGGTTTGGTGTTATCCTTCCTTTTCCACCCAGGGGATGTCGTGGCTCTTCTTTCGTTTCCTAAATTCAAAAGAAGCGTAAATTTGCCAGGTGTGGACTTCTGAAATTTTAAGACTCTGGCGCCGCCCAGAAAGTTTAGCAGTATGAAATTTTCTACTACTTAAATTACTAGTTTATTCTGAGCAGACGTGGTGGTTTTTGTTCCAAATCTTTTTCAATAAATATAAATGTTGGTCCAAATGCACTTGTGAACAGTACCTCTGCGATTATTCCAATGATGGATTGCTGAACAAAGACCATTTCAACTAATCCCAGAGTTTACGTTATTTTTTTCTCATTCAACTATTCCTAGTGCAGTCGCGGAAAAACCCCGTCATCATCAACGCCAGGTTAAATTACAGCCACCTGAGCATTGGCAATCAAATTGGTTGACGGACGGGCACAAATGACGGAACAAAAGAACTTGGGCATTGTCATACGAACTGTGTATTGGTCAAAAGCTTATTATAGTTAGCCATGCTAATTAATTCTCTCGGTTGGTCTATATTTAGCAAGTGTAAAGAAGCATAGCACACCACTTTCTGCGGTAATATTGTGCTTATCATTTTCCTATGGACTAATTCCATTTTGGACCATTGAACTTGTATCACTTTTTCACTTTGCACCATAAATTTCAATTTTAAATACTTTACATTCTAAACTCTTAATTGTGGATACTTTGCACCCTAATCTCTCAAGTTGGTCAAATTTAATTCTAATCAATGACCACGGTCACAAAATTAATGAGATAAAGAGCTGTAAAAATTAATGCGATCCTTTAACTTTTTTTTTTTTACCACTTTTAGTACATATCATTGATTTATAAGGTCTCAATTACTAATATTATTAGCAAAATTAACAAAATAATATAAATTAATAACAATGTATTGTTTTATTTTTGTTATGTTATCTTGACACCTTTTGAGCTTTGACTACTTTCAGCACACTATCATTGATTTATTGTGTCCTTTATGCCGTTAATTTTTCTAGAGTTGTCATTCATTGGAATTAAATGGGACAAATTTGAGAGTTTATGGTGCAAAATTCCAAAAATTAAGATTTTAGGGTGTGTGTTCAAAATTAAAATTTAGGGTATAAAGTAGAAAAGTGATACAAGTTCAGAGGTATAAAGTAAAATTTATCCTTTTTTCGTATTGTCAAAAGGGTACAGTAGGTGCAAAATGCTTGGTATAATTAACAATGATTCTTTTTTTTTTTTTTTAATGAAAGAGTGCATTCCTCTGTTCTAGAGTTAATGTACTCTACAGAACAGAAGTAAATCAATTTTTTTGTCAAAAATTGTCAAAAGCACTTTGAAAATATGTTTGGAGGAGAATCTATTTCACTTTCATGAGGGGGCAAATTGAGCATTAAATTTATGTTATGGAAAATATTAGAAAAAGTTCTTTAAATGAGGTAGTGAGAATGTTAACTGCTAATCGCACTTTGCAAATAATAAACGATAGAAAGAACATTTGTACCGGGATTTATCTTTTTAATAGCTACCACTTAACTTTTTAAGTATTGTTGTGCGCACAGAAATTAGCTTCTGTTGTTCGTGTTTTCATAGCGGCTAATTGAGTGGGGAAAATAAATGATTTGTTTAGGTGTGCTTAAAAAAATAAAATAAAATATGCATTTGCTCTTTACAATGGTAAGTTGTGATTAATGAGTGTCATAGGGTCCTCAAGAATAAAATGATACAAATAAAGAACATTTAAATAACAAAAATAATAGTCATGACATTAAATGAAAAGACCAAAAATGTATATGTTTCCTGACCTTAATTCTAATAGTTTCTCTAACAGGCGTCCAAATGAGCATCGTTAGCACACTTGAATCCCATCTAAACTACCTACCGTGTACATACATACTCAAACAATTATTATACTTTTTTTTTGTATTTACGCACTTTTTCTAATTAATATTAGTTTTTTAAAAAATCTAATACCTGAATTACATCTTAATCGGTGTGTGTAATGGACACCTATTAGACAGATCCATTTCTTTAGTTGTGGGGAATATTCTGGCCTTAAAAATAGTGTATTAATCTGAATACAAAATATCTTCAGAGTAAATGAAATAGTATTCTTGAAGCAGAGAATTACCGATTTAATCATCTTCTACTATTAAAACGCGTAATTAAGAGACAAAGCTAGACGGGGGTACGTCTCTGAGAAGAAGCTCTAATCAGTACGTTTCTCAACAAAATCTCTCAAATAAAATCGTGGCCGGTGATTTAAGTCCTTGACCTCGCTAAAATTCGGTAGATGTCATGCTTAAACTTTAATTTTGAAATTTGGCCCTTTGGGTCCACTTCAGTAGGAACTTTCTTCGAACTATCACATTTGAAAGTGATTAATTGCTACTAATGGCATTAACACTTGATAATAAATTCGACTGCAAATACGTTTCTTCCGTAGATATCAACAAACACACACACCCAGTTAAATTAACACTCCTCGCCAAATTAATGGTCTGTTTCTTCCGTAGATATCAACAAACACACACAGAGTTAAATTAACACTCAGGAAGTAATCGTCCAATTGAGTCAAATGCTAGTCTAATGGAAACCCACAAATCAACACCATCCAGCCAATTGATGACAGGAGATGCGGCTGAGGATTTTAAATTTTAAACCCAAGTGTACTACAATGTTTTAAAAATCGGACCGTTCATTGAACCGGTGAAGTGAAAGGGTCGAGGTTCAATCGGTCGGACCGGTTCAACCTCGGTTCAATAAATTTTTTAAAAAATTATTTATATAAATATATATATATATGTACAAAATAAGACATGTAATGGATTAATTTAATACTTTATATGATGAAAGGTATACTATTTTTTAATAACTTGGATTTTTTAAAAATAAATTTTTTAAATTATAAGTTAAAACAAATAAATTTCATCTCAATTTCTATTATATCTAAATCCAACCCAAAAATATCACAATATTTTGAAATTATACAAAATTCACGTCTATGAGAATTTAGATATTGTGAACTTAAATTTTAATTTACGCTTTAGAGATTGCAATTTAAAAAAGGAAGTTTGGAGTTCGAAGGAAGTCAAGAAAATCGAAAATAGAAATGTAAATTTGATAAGAAACAAAAAATGAGATAAAAGTGAGTGGTTGTAGCATTAAATAATTTGGGTTAAAAAAATAATTCTTTTTTAACTTTTTTCAATTTAATGGACAAAAACAAAATTAAAAGATGGAAGAAAACATCAATAAATTAAAAATAAAGAGATTTGATTAAAAAGGGAGTGACAAAAAAAAAGAGAATAGAGAGAGAGAGTTGAAAATAAAAAAGAAAGAGTCATGAGAGGATGAGATTTTGTAAGAAAAATGGAAAAAAGAAATATGAGTGTTTGCTTTATATAAATAAATTATCAAAAAAAACTAATAGGATATGATGGTGCAACGGTTAATACATTGGTCTTCTATTACAAAGGTCTTGAGTTCGAATCTTAATAGCTGCATTTTGCAAAAAAAAAAAAAAAAAAAAGAGGAAGGTTGAAAATCGGTTCAATAGCGGTTCGACCGATTTTTGATCGATTTCCTGACAAAATCAACTATGACATTGAACCGGACCGGTGTCATGGCCGGTTTACGGTTCAATCGATCGAACCCGCCGATCCGATCTGATTTTCAAAACATTGGTGTACTAACCCACAATCTTTCGGCGTGGGACGGTGACTGCAAATACATGCATCTGCAATTTCTGTTCTGACATTATTAAAAAAAAAAGAAAAAGAAAAAGGAATAGGGCCTGTGAATTCTGTGATGTTGCAGCAAGCCCACTGGCGGGGAAAGAGAAAAGGTGTTTATGAAACAGTGCGAAAACCTCTCTGCACTTTAATTAAGAGCTGAGCCGAGCTGAGACGGCAGAGATGTTGACCCTTCCATTGTAGTCAGCCTCATATAATGGAGCCTTGGGATTACATAAATAGTATTGTTAAGCTTTGAAATACTAATTATTAGTACATGATAGTTTTGTAGAATTATATATATATATATATATATTTATATATCAACAAGATTTTTTCCACACATTTGTTTTTGTCTTTGGGATACAAATTTTAATGAAAATGTTTTAGGGCATATTGTACTATTTTGATATAGTAAACCAATTAATGGTTTTGATACAAACTTTTATCTGCTACGAAATGTTTATAATCACCGAATGCCAACACAATAAACAAAAATGAGGCACGTATGTATATTCATGATTCTAACTAAACGAGAATGGAATAAAGGGTAGAAGGGAACTATATATGAATGGACTTGGAGATGAAAGTCCACCCCCACCGCCTCAACAGCAAAATTTGGAAAAAAATGAACTTGAAGCTGACCGAGGAATAAATTCGAACCAGCCCCTGGAGCTGTTCTCAACAAGAAAAAGAAAACAGGATCTATCTATTGTAGTAGTATTTGTCAAAACTCTTCCAAAAATAGCGTAATTTTTTTTATTAAAAAGGATCAGGAATAATTCTTCACCTATTCCCTTAATAATTCGAACCCCAATCTATTGATTACTGGTGAATCGTCTTATGAATTAAGTCACATTTCATTGTCAAAAAAACCTGTTCCCAAAGCTAGTTTTGACACCAAAAACTAAGAGAAGTTTAGGTTGTGTTTGGATTGCATTTTCCGTCATTTTTCATGAAAAAATTACTGTAGTAATTTGATATATGTGAGGGAAAAAGGTGATAGGGAAATGTGATCACGGAAAACGATAATATTTTTCGACGGAAAAAAGCAATCCAAGCATGGCAGTTTTTCTTTACAGTAAAAAAGAACAAAGGAGGATAAAAAATGGTAGAAGAGGCAATTAGAAAATTAAAGGAAAATGAAAATTGAAAATGTATGGGAGTGTTTGAATACAAAACTTATCCCAAATAATATTTCGCTTGCATCATAAACATATTTTTCAATCCACTTTCTTATATTCCCCAACCACCTTTTTATCTCACATACATCACATCACAAAAAGTACTACAGTAATTATTTCAAATAATACCCTATCCATTCTCTCTTCTTTTTTTTTCTTTTTAATTTTCTTTTTTTCCCATTGCTTTTGGATTGTGGGAAAACGAGTGCTAGAAATATGAGACTCGGCATGTGATCATTTGTGGACCATTTAACCCCAAACCAAACAAACACGCTCAGTTTTGTCAAAGGGAGCCTTCGCTTTCTCGTGCCTCTGAAAACGTAGCAGAGCAACGTGTACTAGAAGAGAGTCATACATGGTACTATAATTATAATTATTCAACGGCAAAAGGAAGCGTAACAACAAAACTGATTTACGAACCACGGGGCCAATGGCTCAGTGATCTCCAGGGTTAAGTCTCTCTCTGGGTTCAAACCTCACCAGCAGTAAAAAAAAAATTTAAAAGTTATGTCATAACACTCTCTTGGTTTAGTTGGATCTGTATATCCACTAATCCCTATAACAGCCTCCTTAGGCTCCCCCTCCCTTTAGATTAGGATAGAATAGATTATACAAATGTATCGTTGCTGACTAAAAAAAAAAAAAAAAACAAAACTGATTTACGAACCTAAGCAGTCAGATGAAATTCACCGAACAGCCACCAGGGTTGGCTTGGATGATCGCAGGTTAGCAGTTACAAATCTAATCATCGTGTGTTCGAGCCCCTTTTAACTGGTTGTGTCTTCTTGAAAGGGTGCACATTCATGGGGAATTAGTCGGGCGTAAATTGGGGTATTCTTATATTGATCCAAAAAAAAAATAAAAATTTATGGAATAGTGACAATCTTTAGGAATCACTGCTGTAAATTGTACATACTAGATGGCATAATTTTCACACAAAGGAAAAAAAGAAGTAAAAGAAACAAGAAAAAGCCTGTGAAATATATTGAAATAAAGAAGAGAATCCACAAGTCCCACAGGACAAGAAGAAGAAAAAGTTATAAATGCTCTATTTATACACGGATTTCTGCGAAAATTAACAGTAGAAGAAAAGCCTAGTTGGTTTATGTGGTTTCCTTTTATCTTCTCTTAAGCACTAAGGAAAATATTACGAAAACGCCACCATATGGACCCCCTCTCCTCTTAGTCTTAGCCTATGCCCTATATATGTCCAACAACACCTACATAATTAAGCTTAGATATTTCTGTATATAGCTGGTTATAGACCTGAACCAAAATCCTCTTTTTCTTCCCAATAAAAAGGAAAAAAAAAAAACCCTTTTCTAAATTCTCGAGATTGGAGACAGAATCCATGGAGTTTTATGCTTATCCATCTCATTCTTTGCCTTCTTCTTCTTCTTTCTCCTTTTCATTCAGGAATTTGGCCGATAAAGTTAAACAATATTTCAGCTTTGCAGTTTCTGCTATTATTGGAAATGTATTCTCTGCAATCTTCACCTTTTTCTTTGCACTAGGTGAGTGTTAATCCTTTAGTTTTCCTTTTAATTTAATTGTTTCATTATAATTATCCCGCTTGCCCTCTACCCTGCACTGTTTCTCTTAAAGTTTGCAATTTTGTGGTCAAATGGCCATTATTGATTCTAGATTTACTTGTGTTATCTGATGTGAATTTGCACATATGCGATCTGGGATGTTGTCGATTTTTCAAATGATGTTGTGTGCAAATTAGCTTGTAGAATTTACCCATATTTATTTATCGAAAAAAGAGAGAATTTTACTAACCTCCTCCTTTTCTCTCATCTTTAGTTTTGTCTGAGATCTTGCGACTGATAGTTCATAATGTTGCCAAAACTGGTGTATTGCGGTATTGTCTTTAGATCATTTGATACTTGCACGAAAAGCGAGAATCTTTGGAATCATTCTGAAATCTTGTTGAGCATTTTGCTGTAGACGGTTTTTCATCTAAATTTCTCTCTCTCTTAAATTCCCCAAATAGGCAGAGGTTTTGGGCTTCAACCTGTCAGAAATTCATATATGTGTATTATGTATGTATTACAAAATGAAATAGGTTTAGGTAATCCATGGCCTGTGGAACTCTGTTATTTGGTTGGTTAAAGGAAAACTGAAGGGGAAATTAACTTGCTTTTGGTTATGCAGTGGGTACTTTATTAGGAGCTATGACTGGAGCCTTGATAGGCCAAGAGACTGAAAGTGGTTTTGTTAGAGGGGCTGCAGTTGGTGCAATATCTGGAGCTGTTTTCTCCATTGAGGTCTTCGAGTCATCCCTTCTCCTATGGCAGTCTGATGAATCTGGCATTGGGTGCCTCCTCTATTTGGTGAGCAAAGTTCTATATTTTCTCATAATCTGAACATCTTAATTGGTGTCCTTAATTCTGCAAATGTATTGCAATTGTGACTTCATGAGCGACTCAGTCATCTTATTCATTGAAAATAGGTGTGCCTAATATGTGTAAATATCATGAATTTTTTCATCAGATCGATGTCATTGCGAGCCTGTTAAGCGGCAGACTTGTTCGTGAGCGGATTGGTCCTGCTATGTTAAGTGCAGTGCAAAGTCAGGCAAGAGCAAATTCCTGTTACTCAGAAAATCTCATGTTCTTTTTACTTTTTTCGTTTGCTTATAGTTTTGCTGATGAATCAGATGGGAGCTGTTGAAACGACATTTGAAGAGGTCCCCAACATATTTGACACTGGGGGTGCCAAGGGTTTGCCAGGAGATTCTGTTGAAAAGATACCAAAGATTGTGATCACGGACGATAACAATGTCGATGATTCTGGCGAGCGAGTTTCTTGTTCCGTCTGCCTTCAGGTACTTTTACAAGTTACTCTTTGTATTATGCCATTTGATTATTAGTCCAGAATGCTTGCAAATTCTCATCTAATGTATTGGTTGTTTCTCTGTGCAGGACTTTCAGATTGGGGAGACTGTTAGAAGTTTGCCTCATTGTCACCACATGTTCCACCTACCATGCATCGACACATGGTTGGTGAGGCATGGATCTTGTCCATTGTGCAGAAGGGACCTGTAAACTTTCTGTTCTTGTAAATTATACATTAGTATATAGGGTTTCTATTTATTCAATTAAACCCTCAGTTATACCATTTTTCCAAACAGCCACATGTAATTAGCACGAGTTTGTCACGCTTAGTTCAGTCTTGTACTTGATCATCAGTCTTGTAAAAAAATTTTGAGGTTTATGATAGTGATCTGATTCCCTAGTGCTTTCTCGTCATGTGATGTTTTGATCAAAATCTCATATCACTCTTCATGTCAAAATTTCTGTCTTAAAGATGTAGAAAGAGTCGTCTTGAGCAATGATTAGGAAGCAGGAATCAAGGGCATGTTTATGCTCTCAAATCTTTTGTTTTTGGGTGGGGGTTGTTTGTGTGTTTGTCCCTGTCCCATAAGGTCATCAGGACCCCTTTGTGAGTGTTCTTGGCCGAGGGATATAACCCATATTCGGTCTTCAACGCACTGTACTAGGCGAACTTTATCATTTCAAGTAGAGGAGATCAATTTTTAACCTACAGCTAATTTGGGGAGTACTCGTCCTCCTATAGGGTGTGGCCTTGGTGCCTGCATATGAGGCAAGCCCTTGAGAACTTCTTTCCTGGTCTTGCTATCTGCCTTTCACTCTTTAGTGCCAGAGAAGTGAGCAACACCGACCAGATGCAATTATGACCCACTGGGACTGGGACCCTGATACAAATGCATCTGTAATTGTTGTTGGTTGTTTACATTTAATTGGGAGCTGGGGACAAGCTTATTTACTCCCTACGTTAGGATTGAAAGAAGACATATCCGTGTAGGCCAACGTAAATTATTGGGTCAGTCAAGTTAAAAGACTATTATTGTTTCTTTCTTCTGTATCGTCCTTTTAGGTTTAAGTCTGGAGTGTTGAATTGGATTTGACGATAAGTATCCCCAGGAGCAAGTTTGATAGGATTCTCATATATTTTGAAACTTGTTACTTTCAAAGCACTACTATTTGCTTGATAAAAGGACTTATGGTTTTTAGATTAGTTAAAGATTGTGTATTACTATGACTGCCATGAACAGTAGACTTTCAAACTCTTTTGAAGCACAGCTACCAAATTCTGACACTAGAGTCCTACCTGACCAAAGAATGTTACAATAGCTTATGATAATATTTGCGCTGTATGCTAAACAACTCAATCCTGAAAGGTTTCAAGCCTCCTGCGCAAGGAAGGAGAAGGTTTTTTCTTTGTTTGAAAGTCAGAGAGTGGAGATAAAAGATGTGAGAATAACTAACGTCTTTTGTGTTCTCCGAGTGTTAATCTAACGCACTGTGTGCGTGTGTTCTTGATCATTTGTAAGAAAAAAAAAACTAACATCTTTGAAACTTCCACCATATTACTACAGGAAATGAGATGAACTTGGATTTTCCTTCCAATTCTCTGACATCCTCACCAATTGCAGTCTGCAAAATGTAGTAGGTTGCCCACAGTACAGCAGTCACTAGGGACCTTTTTTTTTGAGGTGTATGCATGGCTCATTAAAGATGATGTTGGGACTAACTTATGAATGGTTAAGTCAATTGATTGTGAATGTGATTTTTACAGCAATCGTTGAAATTGTGGTAGTCATAAATTTGAACGCAGATGCGTCCATAATTTTGTTAGTCTTGTATCTCTAGTTTATTCCACACCTGCCCAAGATGATACACGATGCATCCAAACAGGAATTTATTTTGGGGACCTCTTGTACTGGCAGGGCGGCCCATGATTGAATTCCGCAGCGAAGAAATCATCAGAATTGTGTCATTTGAAGAGACCTGTATTTTCACCTTAGAAAGCGCACAAGGATTTTGTAACTATTTCCAGCTGCAATGCAAAGACTAACATGCTCACCACCCACTTAACCACTTGAACTATCAAAGGCTCGTTAATCTAATAAATATCTTGGTAGAGAAAGATGTGTTGTCAAAAATTATAACCCCCCCCCCCCATCCCCCAAAAAACAAAAGAGGACTAAGAAGCACTAGGCATCGAGTTCTGGGAGTGTGCAAAATCGAAAAATTTTGATTTGCTAACTGAATTCGAATTGAATTCGAAATTTTCAAAATTGGTAATTCGGAATTCGGCACTGAAATTGGGATTTCTGATTTCGAATTATGCAAATTTGGTTCGAATTCGGTAATAGAGTTTTTGAAATCGAAATTTTCGATTTCGAATTCATATTTCGAAATCGGAAATCGAAATCCAAATTTCCTATTTCAATTTCGTTTTATAATATATATTATATATATAATAATATTTTTTTATTTCAATTTCTTTTTATAATATATACGTTAATATATATTTATATATATAATAATATTTTTTTATGATATATGTAATATAAAATTTATATTATATAACAATACATCTAACAAAAAAGGAAAAAAAGGTTTCTGAATTCGGTGAATTCGAAATTTATCGAATCGAATACGAATTCGGAACTGGTGAATTCGAAATCGAATTCGATCGGTAATTCTGTTGCCAAATTTTCAAAAAATTCCGAATTCAAACTTCCGAATTACTGAATTCGAATTCGTTGGACACCCCTATCGGGTTTTATAATAATAATAACAATGGTGACAATTGTATTAATAAGCGATATGTAAGAGCCCTTATAAGCGACTTATAATCTCATATAGACATACTTTGGTTCATAATGATGATCGGAGTCGAATCCATCCAAACATATTTTTCAAACAAGAAAATAGTGGAAAATGGGGGATAAAAATTCAGTACATCAGATTCGGTACATCTGCCATTAGCTCATAACTACCCACTTCAAAGACAGACATGTATGATACTTGTCTAAGAGGGTAAGAGTTACATTTAGATGTTAGAGTTTTACATGTCTGAAGTCTGAACTTCGGAATGATGATGGCTTTGTCCAAACCCGTGTCGGCAGCAGATATGCTCAAGGTCTTTGGCTTATTGGCTTAACAAGAAAACCGAAACAGGTATCCTAAGCAATTGGAATCAAACGTGATGGTAATATATACATCATCCCCTTGTTGAGTTGGATAGGAATTGGAATGCATTTGAAAACTAGTGTACATATTTTATTAAACTTGTATGAATTATACCGTCCAACACCAAAAAAATCATTTTATGAGTATGAAATACACTAAATCCGAATACAAGAAATGGGAAATGCTACGTGGTACAGATTATTTTACACATCCTAGTCCTACATCAGCTTCTTTAAGCCCACATATGAAGATGGTCTTTGTCAGAAGAAGGTTGAAGGAGTTGTGACTTTAAGTCAATTCACTCGTCATTGTTGACAAGTTTCAAATTGCACCAGAGTGTACAACACGAAAGGATTAGTCTTAGCTTGCTAGATGAAGCTTGAGCACGAACTTGGCAATTCGATCCAAATTAGGGAAAATCGCAATCATGATTTCGATGTTTCTACACGTTTGACCTCAATTCTGTTGGATATCATGTAGTATAAGTTACTTCTCCAAGAATACATATCAAAATTAGGACCTCAAAACCTTAAAGATTCCGGTTGGAGTCTCAAAATTTGTGAGTTTTCTTCTAACTTATGCTAGTAGTAGTTGTCTTACGAGTAATGGATTTTTTTTGCCATAAAAGCTTAATCTAGTGGAGCTAACATGAAATTGACCTTAATTGTAGGATAAGGCTGAGGTTTTGTCTTTTAGATTGATCGATTTATAAATAGCATTATCTAGTTTTTCTATTTTATTTTGACAAATTCTTTTGCTGGTGGAAAAGTGTTTAACTATGAACACCCGTTTGGTTTGGTCCGGAGAAGGTAAAAGACAAGAATGAAGGATCCGGTATCCATCGCCACTTTGCCTAAATTATTATTATTATTTTTCTTTTCCTAGTTTTTAATTTTGCCGCACTTGTGAATTGTGATGTTAAATACCGTATTCTAACTTCTAAGGCCCAAGCCTCTGACTTCGTCAAGTTTACCGAACAAGTACGTACTCTTTTTCCTTGGAATCAATCTTCAAAATCCTGCGACGGTCCAACCCCAAACTTCATTATGATTTGAGTAGGCTGGGCCTGGGCTTACGTTGCCTTGTCTTGGCTCTTTCGGATTCATCTTAGGTTACAGCTGTTGTCACAAAAAACAACAGAAGCTGACGACGAACAGCTCGTTGTAGCACTACGCTCATTTATTTGTATCTCTAATGCCTCATCATTTACCTTTTGGTGGAGTTAACCGGTGATCTACAGACCTCAGGAAATCTGTAATTCTGAATTTTTTTCCTCCATTATGAGTTTCCTTTTGAAAAAATCTATAATTTCCATCACTGTCTTTTGAATGCCTGTGAAGCCATCATGCGTGCAAGTGTTGGAGAGGATGTAACTCTATCCTTGTTTTTACAAGAATTACTGATTAGGGGAGATAGAGAAGTCTTGGGGGGTGAAAGTTGCGTGATTCATAGTCATTTAGCAACCAAAATAAATATTTTTTTTGTCTCATTTTGATAGTTTTATTTTTTTTAACATAATTTAAGAAAAATTAGTTAACTTTGTTGGAAGAGTAAATCTAACCTACTGTTTAAGTCTAACTTAGTTAACTACAACCATGGGAGCTATAGCTGGTCGCCTCTGCCCCCTCTTTTTGTCATCAAGAAGAAAAGTAGAAATGATCTCCGCTAGAGGAAACAGGCGATCCTACTTGTTTTACTTCATAAAACAATATCCTCTGCCAAGCCAGTTTGCATGCAAGCTGTATCCTGTTTCATGTCTGAGAAAATGCACGAAGTTGATTAACCAGTTGGCTGAACTATCTTTAGAACTATTGAATTAAGAGTAGGTTTGTTTTCTTCTTCTTTATGGAAAATAATTGTTTGATTGCATGCTTCCTTGTCCTGGTGTGCCGTCTGGACTCTGGAGAGAAGAATTCAGTGACCGAGTCAGAGATGAGACTGGACTGCGACAATTGAACTTGAGGTTGAGGGTAGCCGGCTGAGATTAAACTCCCCCCACCCCATATATCTGCCTCTATGTTTCTTTGTTTCTTTTGCTTGATTGCTTCTTAATTAGTCAATCAGCTGTTGCCAAAGAGGAATCAAATAATGCTACTGCTCATTTGAAAGAGCGAGTAATTAATGAACAGAAGAGAGTAAACTCAGTAGTAGTTTAACGAATAGACTTTCAAGAATTAAAACTTACGAGTTGGATTTCATGCCATTTTTCTAATTGGGAAACGATATCAAGGCATCATGGCAGAAAAAACACCATCTTTGCCAGCTTTAGCACCTGCACAAACCGAAAATCGTGGTTCATTTCTTGATCGCAAACATGTATGGGGAGGGATTATCATAGTTATTGTTGCCATATTTGTCATTGGCTGGTTGATTATTTGTTACAAGAGGAAGCTTTATGCAGGCTGCAAGTTACGACGAAACGGCAAAGGTAAGTCGATTAGTCTTATGTTATGTTTGATAAGATTCTAAGGCATGTTCAACGCGAAAAGGTTGAGCCAGTTCTTGGCAATGTTTAGGTAAGCTGGATGCGCCAAAGATGTGGTCAAGAAGATTTCAGTTAGAAGAACTGCAGAAGGCAACTAATAATTTTAGCCAAGATTGCTTGGTTGGTACTGGCGCATTTGGAAATGTATATAGAGGATCGTTTGAAGCCGAGGGAGTATTGGCAATCAAAAAGCTTCATCCTTCGTCATGCACAAGCATCGAGGAATTTAGAAATGGCAAGGCTCCATAACTTGTGCTATACCATTTACTTCTTTCATAGCCACATAGTTTTCCATCCGATTTGTAAAACTGATTCAATATAGTTTTGTGAAACAGAGGTCAGGTTGATTTCAAAAGTGAAGCACGAGAACCTTGTTGGTCTGGTAGGGTTCTGCGAGCAAGCTGGTAAACTATAACACCCATAAATGTCTGATTTTTACTTGCGTAGGCAGACCAATGTTGTAAGATGATGTACCTAAACATGAGATATTTACCTAACAGCACATAGCTGTATCATGCACCAAGTGTCTAATTAGCTTGCGTTTCATCAGGATCAAGAGGAGAAAAGATAATGGTCTAGGAATATGTCAGCAATGGTTCATTACTTGATTATATCATGGGTAAGCTTTGAACCTAAGATGTCTTGGTTACTACCATACCATGATTTTCGTTAATGATCTTCTATTGTTGTATAACTTGTAGTGGATTTTAAGTTGGGATTGTGTTAGATTTGGGTGGGTGTTTTGTTGTTAATCCTACCATGGATTGAATTAGTGTTGGTGCCAGGGGCATACCCCTTGTATTCTGTAACACTTGTTTGGGTATTAGCAAAATCTCAGGGCTAATTACTCAGAATATGGATGAAAATAAGAAATGTCAAACATGTATGAATCAGACAATGGGTATGTATGAAAGTATGGCTGCCAGGCTGTGTCAGCCCAGAAGAAGCAAAAGAGGCAATATTTTTTTTTTTAAAGTCTGACATTGCTGCCGGACCTTGTCAGCCCCGGCAGCCGGCTGCCATAAAACTGGCTGCCCGGCATTCCAAACTTCACGCATTCCTTTTTTGCTTTCTTTCTTTCCTCGCACAATTATCTACTGCTACTTATGCTTTGCATTTTTGAATTCGAGTAGAAACTTCAATTGGGATGCTAAAATGATTGGGTAATCTATCACATAGCACAAGCTCCATAATGGGTCCCTATCAATTATCATCCTACTGAAGATGACAAAACTTGTGCTATGTAATAGATTACCCAATCATTTTAGCATCCTAGTTGAAGTTTCTACTCGAATTCAGAAATGCAAAGCATAAGTAGCAGTAGATAATTGTGCGAAGAAAGAAAGAAAGCAAAAAGGGAATGCGTGAAGTTTGGAAATTTTTTTTTAAAAAAAATGGGATGGCTGCCGGGCTGTCTTCTACTCGAATTCAGAAATGCAAAGCATACGTAGCAGTAAATAATTGTGCGAAGAAAGAAAAAGGCAAAAAGGGTATGCATGAAGTTTGGAAATTTCTTTTTTTTAAAAAAATGGAATGACAGCCCGGCAGCCAGCTTTTTGGCAGTTCTGCCGGCTGCCGGGCTATGTCAGACTTAAAAAAAAAGCACGCCAACCATAGTTTCAAACATACCCATTGTCCGATCCATGCATGTCCGACATTTCTTTTTTTCATCGATATTCTGAGTAATTAGCCAAATCTCAGTAACTAAAAATTTTTTTTTTTTTTAAGTTACTTTTTGTCATATTGTACATGAATATTCTTGATGAATATATGATTGCTGTTATAGGAAGGGGAGGAAAGAGCTTAACTTGGAGGCAAAGAGTAAATATAGCAATTGGAGCAGCCAAGGGTGAGTTCTAACGAGAGCAATTTACAGTTCAATGACAAAAAGTACAATAAGGGGTCAATTCCTAAACTGCATCATCTGCTTAATTTTGTAGGGATAGCTCATCTGCATGAAGGAGTAAAGCCAAGTATAATCCATCGAGATATAAAACCAAGTAACATCTTAGTAAGCGAGAATTTTGAGGCTAAGGTCTCAGATTTTGGCCTTGTTAAATCAGGTCCTGTGGGGGATCAATCACATGTAAGTAGTCAGGTTAAAGGGACACCAGGGTACCTTGACCCTGCCTACTGTGCAAGCTTCCATTTAAGTCCTTTTACTGATGTTTATAGCTTCGGTGTCATTCTTCTGCAACTTGTTGCTGCTAGACCTGCAGTCGATTCATCTAGAAAACACCCTAATATTCATATTGTTGATTGGGTAAGTAAAAGATCCGGCTATCTTATTATGTTGAATAAAAGTGAATACCAGCATTACATACAAGTGCCCCTTTTGGTCCTTATTTTTGTTGCAATCATGCTGTCCGCGCTGATTTTTGTGTATTTTTGCTCCAACACATGCATTATCCAGAAATGATTGAGTGAGAAGGAAATGGAATGATCTTTTTTTCTTCCAAAAGTGCAGGCAAGGTCTAGCCTGGAGAGAGGAAGAGCTGACGAAATCATAGATGCAAATCTACTACTAGAGGAATGTAACATGGAGATAATGTTGAGGATGGGACAACTTGGATTAAGATGTGTGGTGGAGATGCCGAAAGAGAGGCCTACAATGACTCAAGTGTGGCAAGAACTAGAGACAGCTCTTGATTCAGTAGAAATCTTTATACCTAAACAATCTTCATTGTATTCCGCGGAACTATCAGGATTCCGTAGTGGATCAACTGGTTATCGGGATCGCGGATCGATTGACAATGGTCATTCTCAAAGTTCCATAAGCATAGATGGAATTGGACTTCAAAAATTTCATGTGGACATGGATAGTCACTCTTTCCGGAGTTCTAGTTTGACGTGTTTCGAGCACAGCACTAACATGGATGCTGCTGCAAAGAATCTAAGAGGCATTGCTGAGGAGATAAGTATAAGCATGGATGAGGACAAGGTCACACGGGCAAATGAATTCAGCTTAGACTATGATGTTAGCATGATTTGCCATTACCCATTATAACACTGTGTGTTTTAGAGAAAGAGAGAAGGTTTGCTTGTATGTTTGTAAAGGGTTATTTTGGTACTTGAGTTGCCAACTGGTAGATTTGCAATCCTATGTTCTTCTGAGGATTATTTGCATTCACTGTCCAATTTCAAGGATTGGGGGGCACATGTACTGATGTACATAAGAACTTTTCTAAGTAGAATTTCTCTCCAGTTTAGTTTTCTTGGTTTTCTCTTTCGTAAGCATTCAAGTTCATGAAATATTGAAGCCGAAAAGCCATAATATCTTTGCATAGGAAGTGAAAATTTGCAGCATTTCTTGAAGAATTATATCAATGCCATCCACAGAGTTCAAAAGTTGCTTCAGATAATTCTCTCCTCGTCTCTTGCATCCAAAGTAGCAACTAGATTGCATCCGTCATTGCATTTTAGCCTGGTTTTCCAGCTCTAGATATCTGACATGATTTCAAATTCATCTTTAAAGGTTTCTGGCTTTTATGGCCCTTTGGATACATGGTTCGCCGTCGCAGGTCGCGGTCATGTCGTGATTGCGGTTGTTCCATATCGGTCGTGGCATGTCGGTTGAATATCAGATGATATGCACATTATAGCACATAAGAATTTTCAAAAAATATGAAAAACTTACTACAAAATAGAAAATACCATAACAAGTACAATTATCAAATTAGATTTGTTAAATACCTACATTGTTACTAATTAGTTAAACAAATTTATGCTACTGTAACTAATGATCTATAGCATTAAAAGTAGATCATTTTACCATTAAGAACACCTTTTATTCCTATTTTATATGATATCAAAAGTTAAATATAAGATTAAAACCATTATATTTTATACAACACAATATTAATCCCACTCGAGCTGATGATAACATATAAATGGAGAAATTTGTTGAACAAACCATAAATCTAGTCTAAGTAATTATATTGTTAAGCATATGTAACATAAATTTGCAAATCACATAACAAAAAAATTAAATATTAAATCTAGGAAAATAGTAAATTAGAAATAAAACCTTTAACAATATCAAATAAATGAACAAATTAACAAACCTTTGCTCAAATAGCTAATCTGCGCTTCCATCAAATAGGCCCAAAAAATTCCTTTATAAAAACCACCTTCAAAATGTCAAATTCCATACCCTTCAAAGCCCATAAATTTGAGAGCAAATTATCCAATTGGCTCTTGAACTTTTTGTTTAGGTAAAAATAAGCTCCAAATCTATTTTTGGCTGACTTTATACCCTCGAACTTGTAAAACTGGGCACCCATGACCCTTTTAGCCAATTTATCCGATTTTGCAACCGAAGGCCAATTCACACGAATGTTAGTGTGCTTCTTCAAAGGGCATTTTTGTCTGCGTTTTCTAAGCAAAAAAGGAACAACTCCTCCTTTTTCACTTGGGTAACAACAAGATTACATCCCTGTTGGAGTGAATCTGTAATCTTGTTGGGATTACAGATTCAATCTCGAATTTGGGATCCTCGAGGAATTTCTCTAGGAAGGAGGAACAAACAAGAATAAATACTACAAGTAGAATTGCGGGGGGTGTCCAGCAAAGCCACGAGCGGGGGTATTGCTCCGGGCAAAGCAAGAGTGGTTCTGGATTGAGAATCGCCTTTAGCCAGCCTTCTGACCTTCTTGGCTGCCTCCAACACGCGAACATCTGGAGCTAAGAAGCCATGGTTTTCATTTTCCTCGAGTTGCTGGCTGCTGCTATTGCTACTGCTACTTTGGAGATTCTTCACCGCTGTCTTCAATTCCTCCAGTGCCTCCACATTCCTCTTCACCGCCTCCGCCTCCTCCTCGTCCGGTTCGTTTTTCTTTTTCCGATAGCTTCAGAAGGTCTGATAACTTGTTGGATCCGGAGGGCGGTGTGTTTGTTGGATACTTAGTCCCACTGTTAATACTACCTTTACTCAACTCAGATCTTAGTGTTGTGACTGCAGTGAGATCAATGTCGGGCTCCGGCTTGGGCTCTTGGATGGTTAATTTGCCAATGTTGTTGAGCTTATGATACTGCCATGTCCCGCACTGAACTGTGTCCAGTATAATACAGCGGAATGAGGTGACCAATTCTTAAATTGACGCTCTCCGCTGGGAATCGGGTGGTCGAACACCACGGATCCGAGGTTGTTCCCGTGCAACTTCCCCATTAATTACTAGTAGTATCCGCCATCTTTACTCAGAGTTGAAATTAATTTGATTTCCCCAGAGATGGATGCTGGAATTAGAAATTTAACCACTCTTCCTCTTTTTCTTGGACCGAGTATTATTTCTGCATTTTACCACTGTGAAAGAAGCCGCACCTCTCCTCAAAACCTTAAACTGAAATACGTACAAGAAGTATGTAGCAAAAACGATTCTATTCCTTTTCCATGAACTCGCTCTTCTATCTTGGCTAGTTTTTCTTATGTTGTCGGTCCCCTTGTTCTGGTAAATACGAACACGCTACAGTTTGTATGCTTCCATGATTGAGACACACACACACACCCACACCCACACTGAGATTTAAGAAGCTAGTCGAGTGAAGTAAGTACCCATCTGCTTCATTGGGATAACAAACTAGGAGGAGTTGTTCCCTTTTTACTTAGAAAATGCAGACAAAAATGTCCTTTGAAGAAGCACACAGACATTCATTCGTGTGAATTGGCCTTCTGATTGCAAAACCGGATAAACTGGTTAAAAGGGTCACGGGTACTCAATTTTATAAGTTCAAGAGCTTAAAATCAGTCAAAAAATAAATGAGGGACTTCTTTTTCCCAGACAAAAAGTTCAAGGGCCAATTGGATAATTTGCCCTAAATTTGAAAGTTAAAAAACCCATATTTCCCTTAATTATCACATTAGCACCTATTTAAGCCTTTAACCCCAAAGCTTCCTAACTCCTTCACCTTTGATTGACTTGTTGTCATAGTAGCATCACTGGTCGCGACCATCATGTTGTATCGGCTACCAAATCTTGAGGCTTTCCCTCCCTTTCCTTCCTTTCCCTTCCCTGTTACTAATGGATTAAATTTTCCTGAAAAACTATTTTCTTTTCTAATAAAAACGAAGGCAAAGGCAAGACTTGGCGGAGATGGGATTCAACACACACATGATTGTTGGCTATTGTTAGGAAAAATGGAGATGGGCTTGACTTCTAAAAGGATAAGTGCATAACCTTTCAATTTGCTTGTTTGGTTGCAATTATTAGGCGTTCAATTTTCCAATAAAAGCTAAAAAAAAAAAAAAGAGGTAAAACAATAGAGATATGATGAAAAGCAATTGTTGTTGTGAACCATTGGAGCAGCACCAATTTGTTGCATAACTCTGTTTCTGCAAATTTTTGTCTGCCTTTGTTTGATGATTCCCCAGTGGACTCAGAGATTTAGGCCGATTTCAGTTTTGACTTAGCCAATATCGACCAAATCAGAGCTAGCCACCGCGAGATTTATTTGTGATTTAGAGATCGATATCATAACAATTCCTCTGTTTCAATGATGACTCGACTGAATCTTGTCGGACTCGGCTGAGATGGCTAACCATGCTTGAATACCTTATCCTTGTTGCTTTACCCTATCTACCCAAAGATCACCAATTAATCAGAACACATGTACTTACTTGTATATTCGTTCAAGGGTCTAAGTTATTATAATTGACTAGATTCTGGTGAAAGAGGAAGAATAACAAAGATGAAAACCTAAAGCTGGGCGGCATCCGTCTGCTTACCGTACCGCCCGAACTGATATCTCTAGGGGATCAGCCTGTCATATTCTTCGCCGCTCATCGTTTAACTTGGTCATAAACCTGCACTCATCATTCCAAAAGGACCAAATCCTCTCTAGATGTAAAATCCATTCTCCACGCCTGAAAGCCGAATTTATCTCGCCCAGCATTATGTATTACGAGGTACATGCAGTTGTAGTCCCCTAAGGCTACAGTAACCATAACTTTGTCATCTGAGATGATGCATCACAAGCTGTTGACAAACAATCTTTTGATTTCAAGAGGATTCAGTTTTACACCATTTACATGATACACTTCAAAAAAGAGGCGGGCAAGGGAAGGAAAATGAATATAAGCTGGAACGATAATCCTCAAGAAAGAATCTCTACAGTAACTTTCAAGGTCTCCTTTACTTCCTTATCCTTTCTCTCTTTTTTACTGATCATAAACTAAACAAAACACCAGTTCCAAGTCAACGTTACAATTTTACACGGGGGTAAAAATTAAATTAGTGCCGCACCTTCTCCAGTCTCCCTTCATCTACCATAAGATGGTCACGCGAAGTTCCAGAAGGACACAGCAGAGTATACAACAGATGTAGATTTCATGCACTACCGAGTTGTGTTGGAGCCAAAGCTTTCGCTGGCACGTTGATACCACCACCTCTTAGGGACAACGTGGGGCCTCTCAAAGTGCTGGCTCTACTGACAAGATTCGAATCTAGGAAAACAACTATGACCGTAATGTCATCATGAAAATGCCGTCGAACTCCACGATCTATCTTCTTCAGGTCAGAGTACCTCATTTCTCTTTTCTTGGCTGCTTCTTGCAATGCAGCCTTTACCAGCTTCCGAGCAATACCCTGCATGAATGAAAAATCAGTTGATAGACACAATCTCACGCTTTTCATACAACTCTCTTATCCCAAGGCTCAGGTTCAGAGAGTTCATGCAGACCATGGATCTCAACCAATAGCAACGGATTCCCATTTCGACACTCCCACGTCTCTAAGCTTCTATCCAACCCCTCCCCTCCCAAAAAAAAATGACAATTTTATAATAAATAATAAGACACTCAACAAGCTTTGAAATGTTTGCAAATCTATCTATTAAACTTTTCAAGTACAAAAAATCCTCTCTGATAATTAAACAAGCTGGAGGTCAATAAATATGAATTTACTCATTTGCTTTTCTGTTTTCAATTTCCAGTTGAAAACCAGCAGCTGGGAACTGTAGGGTTCACTAAACGCATCCATCCTTACCAAACTGGGATTCGACTTGCTCTCAAGGATTAACCAAGAATTAAACACCCCACCTCTGCCCTTACCCACAATGCACACCCTAAGGTTTTGGGACCCCTGATACAAAATGCGAAACTTGCTTTCTTATGCAGCAATAAATATAATCAAATAGAACCAAAACAGGCAGAAAAAAATGCATTTACATGCACTGGCTGAGAAGCTTTTTGGTTTAAAAATGCATTCTGAGGCTGTTGGAGGCTATGTTTTCAGAGTCGGACCGGCCATCGACTCGGTTGAGCTTAGGAGTCAATGGATTCGACCGCGTTCGATCGGGGTTGAATCGGATGATGTCAAAAATAAAAATTATTTAAAAATTAAAATATTATATATAAAATCCTTAAGAGTATGTTAATATTAATAAATATATATTCATATATATTTGATGTTTCAAATATATTTAATAAGAAAATACAAAGAAATTAGAATGATCAAGTAGCAATTTATATTATTAAATGAACATTAACAAGTTTAGAATTAAAATAATGGATTTGATTAAAAAATAACACCAAACTTTAGAACAACAATTATAAAGTAAGAAATATTTGAGATATATTCATAATTTTTAACAACCTAGGGGCCAAAACATAATATTGAAAATGTTGACCTTTTCAAAAAAAAAAAACCCTTGACATCAAACCAGTTCATCCGGTTTGCCGGTCCAATCCGGTTTTTGACTGAGTTTTTATACACCCGATTTTTTAGAGTAACTCGGACCGGACACTTGGTCGGTTCCCGGTTCAACCGCCCTGTCCGGTCTAAGTTTAAAAACACAGGTTGGAGGTCAAACTTATGATACAGAACAATGGATTGGACATAACAAGGTTATGATAATCAAGCACCAAAGTCACAAGACCATGCATTACAAGAGTGTTTTTGAAATATTTTACTATAACATTGTATATGAAAAATTTTTTACTGTAGATGTTTTTGAAGGTGTTTTTGGGATATATTTTGGAGTATTTTTAAAGTTTAAAAAATTTTTTGGTATTTTTTAAAAATTACCATCACCACCCACCACCCTTTCCCTTCTTCTCCCTCTCTTTCTTCCCCTCTTCCTCCTCCCTCTCTTTCTTCCTCCTCCTCCCCTCCTCCCATCTTCTTCCTTCGTTTTTTTCCTCCCCTCCTTCCTTCCCCTTCTCTTCCCTTTTCCAGCCATGCCTCACCCGGATCGAGGCCAGATTTTTGGGAGGGGGGGGAAGGGGAGTAGTGGGGTTTGGCGAGAAAGGGGAAGGGAACAGTAAGAGAGGAGGAAGAGAGAGGGAGAGGAAAGAGGAGAGGGGGGAAGGTGGTGGTGGTAGGTGATGGTGATAGATGGAAGAAGAAAATGGTGTAGATTTTTTTTTTTTTTTTTATATATTTGGAGTTGTTTTTGATATATTGTATGGATGTGAGGTGTTTTTGGAGTTGTTTTTATTTGTGTATTACTGTAGCATTGTATATGAAAAACTTGTTTTTCAAAAAATGAGGAATCCAATCGGAGCCAGAATTTTTAAATTGCACACAAGAAAGAACAACGCAAATGAGTACATAGGTAAACAAACTGATCTTCTTTTGTAATCTATAGAATCCGCAATTTTGGACCAAGAACCTTTAAATGTCAAAATCTTACTGCAATGGGGAAACACAACTTCAAACTAAATATTCAAGACTCATTTGATTTCCTATTGTAGATGAGAAATTAGTCCAGTTTTTGAGGGAAATAAAAACATATATGCTAGATAGACATGTAGGCTCAAGATCTTACGCTGCGAGGATGATTTTGCACTATATCCACTGCCTCCTGATTGCTTAGGTGTTCCCAGAGACCATCAGAAGCAAATATGAGAAACTGATCATGTGGCTGGAGTTCATGAACAGTTATTGCTGGTTCAGAGCTTAATATAGGCCTTTTGAAAGGTTCTCGGAGACGAAACTTAGCATATAAGGGCTCCCTATTGAATTCCGCCCTTTTAAGATACACATCACCAATTGATCTTGAAACCTACAATAATTAAATTTTGACAGTTAGGAAAAGCACAACTTGTAGGGAATCATAATGTACAACCCAGAAAATAATGCACGTTGACAGCTACAATTTACTATGCATTTCATAACGACAAAGTACAGGGTAGATACATCAGAGATTAGAAAGTGCATGTTCCTGAAAAGGACTCTTGACAAATGGAGCTATTAGAAATTTAAAACTTAGGCCTTTCAAATACTTTCCATCTAAACAAAATTTTGCTTCTTTTCTTTTTTCTCATTTCGCAGCTATATTGTGAGCCCAAAATGAGAAAACCATGCAGAAAAAAAACAGTATGTCAATATGAAAACACTAAAAAACTTGAGCATCTGATAAAAAATTGTACAAAAAAACTGCTATTGTGAAATTAATAAATTACCAAGAAATGGGATATCATCCAGCATGTCTGGATGGGTTAAGAACTGCGATGGACAGAGAAGCAAGTAAATAAAAGGAAAATGCCTAAGGATTCTCAAAAGCAGACCATATTGTATGTGTTCTGCCTTTACTCCTTTCTTTCTTTCTTCAAAGACCTTTCTCTCAAAATGAGGATTCAAGCACTTTGGTACATTCAATGTGATAAAATTAGGTAAGATTTGATTAATAAATTATGGTAAATAGGATCCACCATGCATAACTTCTTAGAGGCTTTTCAAACATGACTTCTATTTTAAGAAGATTCACCATGCATGCGATGTATATAATGTCATTGCTGGACACAGAAACCATGTGGCACTAGCTTACTATATTTAGAGTGACAAATTGATTGCTCTACACAAAACAAGCTGAATTTTGATGGCCAAAATAGCAAATACAAATCAGAAACTACTCAAACAAGTTTCATCTGAAACAGAAGCGATAGCTTTTTATGAAGCTCAGTGGTTCAGGTTGGCTCTGCTGATTTACCTTCATTAACTTTGATTGAGCTATGGACTTAAACAGCCTCCTTTTTCCTTTTTTATACATTTACTTTAATGAGAAACCTATAGCAGCCAAAGGAGATCCAATGTCATCTCTACCGCCTGACATTGTAATAGAGATATATGACCGGTAATGCTATCAGAAGAGTTATGTTGTCTGTTGCCTTGTGTCTATTGACAATTTTCTATAGGAAACCTGAAAGACACAGGAAGCTGATGAAAACATCCAAAAGGCACAACTAATTCTCCTCTTGCTCATAAACGAGATAACTAGAAAGACAAACTATTATTGGGATGCATTAAGCAAAACAATAACAAAATTTTTACAAGTCAGCTATAGCTTCATTTATCTCTTCAAGAAAAGGACACTGAGAAGTTAGTGATCTCTAGTATTAGACAACATCGGTTGGCAATGAGAAGAAATGAAATACGCACTCTATGCCACAATAGAACGTGGTAAACGACACACATTTACTGCCACTTATGCCCGGACTTTACCTGTATCAAACCCTTTACACGCCATACATTATGCTTGAGAACAACTATATGAGAGTCATCTGGATGCATTGCATGCAATTCCTGTCTGACAGACTCTATGCTTGCATTATGTTCATTAGATAGCTGGATGGCAAGAACTTCTCCAGTTGCCCTGACAACCCTCCCCAATACTGCCCTAGAGTCACCAAGGTTGGCGACGTATAGGGTCCCACCACATATAACAGCAACCAGGCAACAAGATCCAACAGCGGCCATCTGTGGTTTCGTTGGCCAATTTTTTGAAACTACTGACAGAAATCCCTCTTCTGTTGCTTGAAATGCTTTCCGAATTACATCCACTGACATGGAACTTTGCTCTGAGGCAAACCCTAAATAGCACAAGTTAACAAAAATCAATGTTGAAAGGCTGTTTTGAGAATACAAGTCATGACAAAAGCAATCATATGAGCAAGAATACATGTGTCAACACTCACAACAAAAGCAATCGTGAATCCTTTAAATATGCTTCATACGTTCCAAGACACATGGAACTAAAGGTAGGACAAAAAGCATTAATTTTCCAACCATCTTTTTCCAAGACCCAATATTATTTGCTAAATTTTATTTAGCTTGCATTAATTTGCTAAAGTTACGACAAAAAGCATTAATTTTCCAACCATCTAAATTTTATTTGCTTGCATCAACACAATTTCCAACCATCTTTTTATCTCACATACATCATATCAAAAAAGTGCTATAGTATTTTTTTCACAAAATTAACCCAAATAATCTACTACCCAAACACACATGCGATCAACAAATCCAGTTATGTTTCTTACATAGGTCACTTACTTTTCAGATGCTGAAATAGGTGATCGTTGATGTATCGCGATGTCTCAGGCCCTCCATGACCATCATATACTCCAACAAATGTTCCATAGGGACCAGAATCAAGCAAACTCAGTGAACCTGATTCAATCTGGCTTTGATCCTCAAGCAAATTATTGGCCTGGACAACCGCCATTGAGAAGTCACCAATTGAGTGCTGTCCAGTGTCTTTGTACCAAAGAAGCCCATCTTGCCGGCCTGCAGTGTCCGAACCTGAGTGTGCACATCGGTCTGAAGAGGGCCGGCAGCAGGCCTTTAGAAATTCTATCAACCTTGATAACATCCCTCATTTCAGCCCTGCTTACCACTAATTCTTCAACATCCTAATTGGATGCAAAGAGTACAATATCTAACAAGCTCTTAGAAGTATTTGCCACACCTGCAAAATGATTGATAACACCAAATAACCCCACAAACATATCAATTGACAACGAATTGATATTAATTCCAAGACCATACAATTGATTAAACATGATGGCTTTATAGGTAAATTTAGACAAAACACATCAGCACAATAGGACAAAACTTTTTAGAAACCGAAAAAATCGTCTTCCTTAATTCTCAAAAAAGGAAAATAAGCCCGACCGATATCCTAGCACCTTCTTGATTTGAAGACAATATAGAAATAGAACCACCAATTGAAGCTAAAACTAGGGGTCAAATCTACCCAATACAGTCCATCGGAGCAGACAATGTTTTGGTCAGAGAACTGAACCCATATTAAAACCCAAAACCATCCACAAACAAAATTGAACGGTATCAGCAAATTAAACAAAACCAGTCACAAAAAAAGCTCACAGCCTTTTCTTTAAAAAATTTGAACTTTAAAACAGTATAAAGAGAGAATACTCACAGTTTGGTTAGGCCTATGTTGTGGTCTTTCCTGGTCAGCTACTGAACAATACCAACTGAAAGGGATGGAGATCTGAAAGATGTAGAGCAATTCATACGCTTGTAAAAGGGTTAGATCTATAGATCCCTCAAATCACCTTTCTGTACAAATATGCACAATTGCATAGATAAAATATCAGAAATTTAGCTTCCTATTTGCTTCTGGACAAAAGCGCTTTATTATTTTCCTCTCTCTTTCCCTTGGATTTCCTGTGGGTTCAGTTGATGATGAAGAACTAACAAGAAAGAGAGAGATGAGAGGAATGTTTAACTTTTCTTTCTCAATCAGAGTGCGCGTTTTTATTAGTAGAATTACTGACTGAACAAACCAAGCCAAGTGTTGCAGTCTTAGTCTTGTTTTTGTTTCCTATTGGAGTGTTGTAAAAACTCAGCAGACAAAAACCTCAAAATATATTACTATTCATTAGTTAAAAAAAAAAAAGAAAGAAAGAAAACCAACAAAACAAAAAAGAAAAAATTGATGGCTGTGTGGGCTGTTGCCATGGGCTCCACCTCCTCACATGATGACCCAGACAGGAAAACTCAGTCCTTGTACAGAAACAAACTCAGGAAGTTGATGGAGAAAGTTGATTACTTGATTTATTAAGATAAGAGGTTCAATTGGCAACTGCATTTTATCCTCTTTTTCAATTTTGGCAAATGAAGGTAAATCATCAAATTCAGTTGTTTCTCAAGTTTTGGGAAAAAAAAAAAAAAAAAAAAAAGGCCACCACTCTCAGAGTTTGTGTTAAATGATTGAGGAGGGTCTGTCTACTTTCTTACCTTGGCCTTTCTTTCTTTTCTTTTCTTTTCTTTTCTTTTTTTCAAAGAACATTTGCATTCATTTTCACCTTGCTCACCTTTGCTTTGAGCTGGCTAAGGAACCACATGAGCAAGGAAAACTTCAAGATGTTTACTCAACCTTTTGTTCATTATGCCTGTTTGGACAGAAGATTATTTGAAAAGAAAATATAATATTGATATAACACATTCTATAATTGGATATGCAAGGATAAAGAATTGGATTTGAGTGTTTTTCAAAAACTAGTTTTTCAAATATAATAAAATTTTTTAAAAAATACTCTAAAAGGTAATCTAAAATTAGTTTAAATTTTTTTAAAATTTTAAAAAATATCTCAAAATATATTCTATAAACTCTTCTACTCTTAAATATTCCAAAATATTTTCTGAAAATATCCCAAAATATAATCTAAGAACTCTACTACAGCAAAATTTTTCAAAAACACTCCAAAAAACAACTAATCCAAACGGAGCCAAACCAGCTAACATTGGAAAAACCAGCTAACATGTAGTTGCATACATTTAATGTTATTTGCTTTTCAGTGATTATCCCACCTTTGAATAAGATGACAATCAAATGAGCATATTTATTGGATTCTAACCGAATGCATTATTGAATTAAATTGATCATGGTATATGCTACAACCTTGTGATCATTCTAGACATCAACAAAAGATTGTAAGATGCTCGATGCTTTCAACTAAAAAAGTAAAGCTAAGATAAAGTAAAATTTGGCCCAACAAATTGAGACGTTTCATTTAATCTCCTTGTTAAATTGCTAATGGATTCATATCTATGTAAACTAGCAATTAAGGGCGGCTAAAGACGTGCAAATGGCACCTAAAGGAAGAGAAGGATATTATTGTTTGGTTGAGAAAGTCTTGATTTGGTAATTAAGGTTGAAATCTCGAGATTTAGAGATTTTAGATTCAAATTTTTCTTAGCTTCGTTAATTTTGAAATTCCATCCTTCTTCCCCTGCTAGAGAGGAAGGAAAAAGAAGAGCGAAATGATTGTCTCAAATTCTAATAGACATCGAATCCTTCGAACTGATGTTATGTTTTTGTCCATCTTAAATGGAATGATATGATAAAGGGATTTTGTCTATGATCGTCGTGCATAAAAACATGATGGTTAAGCGCAAAAGCATTCTTTAGGTGAGTCCAAATTCCTTAAGCTCCTATCTTTTTCTTCTTAAGCTCCTATAATAATGAAGTTTAACATTATTGTCGTCGTTTGAGTATGCTTTCCCCATCTTTTGGGAAAACGAAGAATTGCGAAACGACACTCTAACTCTACCACTTACAATTGGATCCTCTTGAGATATCGACACATATCCGTCTTGTTTCACGCCTGAACTTGCACTTTTTACGTCATAAACCTACTTGCAAAATTTTGCATGCACACCAACTTGGTAGGACGCCTACCTTTGCTTAACACTTCCTTGTGCGCAAGCTATTTCTATTCCAAGTGTATAATAAAGGAAGCATGTTTTTGTGTAATTCACGAGGTCCGTTTGGATTTCTTGTTTTTGCTTCTGTTTTTTAAAAACTATTTTTCACATTCCACATACTACAGTAAATGTGTATTTCCAAAACAACTCCAATAATATTCCCAAAAAAAAAAAAAAAAAAAACTGATCTATTTTTGTTTACGCATTTTGTGATGCTGTCGATATAAATGGTGTCTATTAATTACTATGTCCTTGGTAAGATTCCTATGACAGTTAATTATCCTATGATAGTTAATTATCCGATCTGTTAATCTACATCTCATTTAACTTTATAGGATGATAATCTGAACTAACCTCTCAACATGTTTATGCAACATCCAAGTCAACCCCTCCAAATATATATCATCCAAGATATAGGATTGGAGAACGCAGGGCCTCTCTCTGGCTTAAAATTAAAATATGAAATTTCAATCTACTTACACGTGTTGTCTAATGTTATGCCAGTTTCTCATGCGAAACATGGTTCATCAATTTATTTCAGACAAAATCCTCAATGGTGAGCTCTTTTTAGTTTTTATACTCTTTTTTTAAGAAATACCTATAAACCCCATAGTGAAATATATGCCCCGTCTGACAGGTGAGTTTTTTGGGTGTTTGTTTAAAATTTTACTGTAACTTACAGTAGAAGTTTTTAAAAAATTTTTGAATATTTTGAAATGTATAATTTAAAATTTTTAAGAAGTTTTTTGAGATTACTATACCTAAATTATAAACTCACCTAGTTACCTATTCCCTTCTATAATTGTACCATTAAACATAATCGTTTTTTTTTGGACCATGTAATGATCCAAATTAACTGTATATATTATCTGGTCGTCCAAAAATCTATTTTCCTCTTAGTTACAGCTGTAAAATAAAGGGGGTAAAAAAGGAGAACAAAAATACGGAAGCCAGTTACCCGATTGTGTTAACAAATTACTTTACCAAGTACGATGGGATATGAGTAAAATTAAGAAGTACTAAGATGATAGTTTCCAAAAATGGAAAGTTGCCTGGCTGGCTCGTGGCTCCACCTTTCGGGCTACTGCCATGGATGATTTACGTAGTTTTGGACTTGACCACAGCTCATAAAAGAGCCTTCTAGTACACCACCAACGACACAGGCTGAGCCCAGCCCATAAATACCTGTATTAACCGCTTAAAGCCAAATATCAAATATGTACTCCCCCAAATAATTATCAAGTCAAACGCGGATTCCAGCCGAGGATGCGTTGCCCGGCCCGTTTTCCAATGCTGACTACTTATCTCACCTGCCAAATTTTCAACCTTATTATGTGGACTATCACTTTTTTGACACATTATTTGACTCTCGGATTATTCTGGCCCCGGTTTCTTAAGTAGATAGTACCCCAGAAACGTACTACCATTCGATTTGGTTTTCAGAATTTTGGCAGAATATTCATCCTTTTACTACTAATTATAATAGATACATGGACTATTGATATTATCATGTGTTGAAAATTCAACACGATGAAAATTCAGTTGGTCAATTGAAAATGGGAGTTTCCATTTGAAAATTAGTGCTGACAATTGATATTATCATGTGTTGAAGTGCTTGCTTCTAATCAACTTCAAACTAATAATGGTTAGTACATGTATTCACATAATAAGTTGAATGCGAATTTAAGTGTGTTATCTTTTTAGAAACGGTTAATGATTTGCATCATCGCTTTTCACGTCCCCGTGATGTATTTTTACACAATACTCCGATTTAGTCTCTTTTTTTTTTTGTATAAGAAAAACGTCTTTGGAGACAAAAAAAATGGAGGGTTTGGCACTTCGTGTAGCAAAATAGAGGATAATCAAATTATTAGCAAGGCTCTAATTAAGAAACTTGTAAATTTCAAACCTTAATGCATGCTTAATAGGAAGTATCTAAGGGTGCTTTTGATAAAATTAAAGTCTGAAATCTCAAGTTTGATCCATTAAGTTATTAAATTGTTAAATATTAAATCTAATACATTTGAGTGCATATTATATTCAGTGATAAGTGAATAACTTATCACTTAATTTTGGGAGCAAGTTTTGTCTAGAAAATTTAGTACCACTTAATTCATTTAAATATTAAATTTTTAGTAATCAAACGGTCTAAATATAGACATTTTAAATTTCAATGATATTATTTTTGTTGAATAAAAATAATGCCACATCATTACTCTATAAGGTTAGAAAAGGGAAACTGATCGCCAAATTATTGGTATATGTAAGAAGTGATATTATGATGATTTTTTTTTCTAGACATGATAGAATATATTATACACCTACTTCTATTCTATATTAAGGGGAGTGGGGAACCTAAAGAGGCCCAAGGAAAATTTGGAGGAAACTAAACTATTACCAACTCAGATAGGTGCCTGCGCTCGTATTGGCAAACTTTTCAGCAAAGCTTGGATTTTTTAGAATGCAAGGTAAAGAATTTGATTTCTTAACCGACACCTAAGTAGAGCACTAAATCTCTCTTTGTGGGTTGATATTATGATCAATGACGATGACAAAAGCGATGATACTTATAATTACTCATTAGAAAAACTCTTTCTTTTTCTATTTTCTTTTTCTTAGCAAACAATTAAGGTGATATGAGAGAATCCTAGGATGTGCTAATTGATTTGTCACTTCTAAATTCTTTTTGGTTCTTTATAAGATATTTCATACAGCAACTCTTCATGACTCAGACTCTTAACCAAAAGCTCTCGTGAATTCGTGATCTTTACTAATATCAATTCTAAAGCATGAAACTAATTTTGTATGCATCACTAAAGGGTGATTTTGCAATTCTTCTGACAACATATAAGAAACTAGAACAGTGTTTTGACCATAAGAAACATAAATTAGATATTTGAATGATAGTCCAATACACATGCACTGGTTAATTGGGAATTACTGAGGATCTCAAGAAATTGACTTGTCTAATATAGATGGCTACATTTTGACCATAACCAACTTTGGCAAGAACTTGAAAGATTCATCACCACATCAATCTGGCCTACCACGGCTAAAACCTGTTAATAAATGATGAATCAACTCAAATGTAATTCGGAGGTTAAGACTTTCCGGTTGGAAAAGTTTGAGAAAAAATTTAGGGCTTTCATGTTGATAACATATTAAGGTGGTACGAGAAAAGTCTTCTATTTGTCCAGATAAAGAAATACAGGTAAGTGCTTCCCCAAATAGACATAATTCCTGCATGAATGAAGCTTTCATGAATGGAATTCGGAATAATCTTCGGTCTAATAGACTGATTTTTCGGTTCAGTACCTGGTTTTCTTCCTCTTGCATCCCATGCACATCGATTAGTAATTTAATATCCGTGCGAGTTCATTCCATCAGCAAATCAGAGCATCTCAGTCATCCTGTGACAGAATTACCTAAACAAAACAGAAAGAAAATGATAGGGTTCAAATAATAATGCCGCCGGCCTTATAGACTTTAAACCAATCTTGACTCCCGAAAGGGAACACCCCACCAGATAGCAGTGTGGAGCCTGGCCGCATTCTCTCTGACCGTGGACTTATAAACTTTTGCAAACGGCGTTATCTGATGAAGTGCTTTGCCTGTGAAGGGTTTTGCAGGCCGGCTAGATACTCCCGCCCCGCGTTACCTCTTACCAAGTAGTAATTGTTTATGTTGACATCGATCCTGGAGTGATAAAGGAGTCAATCACTAATTAACGTAGGAGACTTCGTTTTCTTGAGAGAGAAGAAAAGAGACGATAAATTGATCATCGCAAATGTTGAACGTGATAAATGAGCTGAAACTAGCCCAATTTCAACGCACCCTCTTTGGAATATATACTGAAATGCACTCCCGTCAGCAGTCTTAAATCCATAATCACTTTGACAAAAATCCGGCCAACCGAATCTAGCTACAGAACAAATAAGGGGGAAAAAAAGAAAAGAAAAGGTGGAGGATTCTTCCTGCTTTGAGTACTTTGAAACTGTCATCAGACATTACCATGCATGGAGAATATGTAAAAGAAGTATGGTTATGTAAAAGCACGTCATTTGTGTATCCAAGGCATCGTTCTAGCAGTATATCGGCATTTCCGAGATGAAAATATTAGATCCTCTACCCCTGAATTGCACAAGTTGTTGTGAAAAGAGTGACTCCAGATATGCAGTGCTCTGATCATAAGTCTTTAGAGAACATGATGCAAGAACTCACAATTCTCACTTAGGTCCTCTCTTTGGTCAGAATATCACTTAATTCCTGAAGTTAAAAATCTGTCTGGTCCATAAACTCTTCCATCCGATGCCTTTGCTGTAGCAATTTGAGGTGCAAGTTGGGGTGATGGCCAACTAAATAGAACTGCATGTCCAAATAGAACGACGAATCTGGAATTCTATGACTGTAGGGCCAGGGGACCAGGTGATTATCATCAGATGGACACTGGTAATATCAAACTCAAAGAACCGGAATTCTTGACGCATGGATTTTCAAGGATCATTTACAAAAATTTGCACGATTCCTCTGGTCATAGATATGACCCTCAGATCTTGCTTCCCAGAAGTTTGGGGTAGCCTCAATATAAGTATTACTAGTGCATCAACTGTTGTGGATAATTATGAGATGGGATCTTCCTCAATGTCTTGCACATTTGGAGAGTAAAACCACAAACAACATTCTTGACTAGGCTGCTTTAAGTGCTCGATTGCACGTTGATGACGATTAATTTGTACATACATGCATAAATATAGTAGTAGTATATTAATGAAAACACAAACGCTTCGTTTGAATTAGCTATTTTTGAGGTATTTTTGAAACATTTTACTGCGACAGTGTATTTTACTTTTAAGTGTCCAAACTTTTGCCCTGCATATCCGAAAGTATAACAAGCACGAAAGGCCAAAACATAAAGTAAAATGCAAGGTGAAGTCTAGAGAGAGTAAATTATCAAATTTTTATGCAATTACCCAGAGTGCTCCGAATGGTGGTAGGAACCAATGATACAAACTGTATTATGAAGTCTGAAATGCAACAAGTAGTATCATAGGTTGTCTTTAAGACCCAATCTAACTTATAAGACCGCTAGCAAGGTAATGGTAAAATTTTTAATTTGACTCTTAAATCCTTTTGTTTTCCCTCTGTCCCTTTATAAGACTAATAACAAAGAGGTACTATCAAATTAGAGGACGGTGATTCTGTCGAGATGATTGTCTCGAAATGATTATCCAAAGGTTTTAAAGTTCAAACCTTGCGATGGAGGAGGAAAAAGAATAGTTTGAACTTTGAAAATCAAATGAAAGAGTTCAGCCTAACTACTTTGGTGGAAGATATTGCCCAGCTAATAGGGTTGTTTCATACGTGCTCTTTTTGTCTAGTTAAAAATGATAAGTATCACTTGAGCTCTAAGATTAGCAACTATGCCTTGGGCATCACTTTAGATGAGACGAGGAACTCTTATTTTCTCAACGTCAAGAACACTAAATGTAAAGTTAACTCGAGTCTTTGCTCGCAATTGTATATCTTTTAAAAGCAATACACCAACTATCGTTTCGAGAAAAAAAAAAAAAAAAAAAAAAAGGACTAGTGGGCTTATCAATTTAGCTGGGTCTGGTCATTCCTTCTCTCTGCCTGAGTCTGCCCTTATGCCATCTGATTACACGGACAAGTTGCGGATCAAAAGGTCCAACCCATCAGCATTTTGGATCCAAATCTTCTATGAACTAAGTTGGGGTCCTTCCGAATAACAACATAAAAGATTCTCGTATGGAGTAAAAGTTTTCCACATTCATCTTTTCCCCCTAATTTTTTTGTAAAGCTTAACTAGAAGGGTATTAGGTCGAGAGTTATGCTATGTGCAAATAAAATTGAGTAACTAGTCAACTAATCTAATCATTAAACTAAGTTTAAGTGCAATTTTATCTGAATAACAAAATAAGAATAAATTTGGACGCTCCTAAGTAATTCCATCAACTCGTTTGGACTGTCATTTTAAAAAAAAAAAAATTTTGTAAGAAATTGCATTATAATGATTTAATATATGTGAAATAAAACAAGACTGAAAAAAGGAATCCATAAAAACGTAAAAATTTTGTTAAGGAAAAATGCCAATCCAAAACAAGATTAATTGTTAGCTTTCCCAATTCCAATGTCGTTGCACTAAAAGGGGAAAAAACTGTCATCACTAGCGAGTAGATAGTACTACTCGGTTGAGGCGGTTTGATTCGTTAACGAATCAAGTGTATGATACTCCAGCATTGATGACGTGACATCTAACCCCAGACTCATCATCTCCAGAGGTTTCCTCGTAATTAAACCTCCAGACAGATTTCCGGCTGACCACTTTCTCTCCCAGCGGCTTATTCGACCAAGAGAATTGAACAGATGCTAAAACCCAAACCCTAAATCCTAAATGGATCAAATTCCCAATCTTCCTCAACTCGATCCATCCAAATTCTCTCAAAATAGTCCTTGATCATGAATTCCTAAAGAAACCCAGAATTCTTGCCATTAATTTCCGTGTCACCGCCTGAACATTCGCAGTCGGTCATCGCCACGATGACCAATTACACCGTCCCATCACTTCCACCGTCCGCCTCCGGTGGCGACGGAGACTTTGATTACGATACGGCATGGTACGGGAACATCCAATACTTAGTTAACATTTCCGCCATCGGAGCCTTAACGTGTCTCCTCATCTTCATCTTAATTAAGCTCCGAAGCGACCACCGCCGCATGCCCGGCCCCACCGCCATCGTTTCTAAGCTCCTCGCCGCCTGGCACGCCACCGGCCGAGAGATCGCCCGCCACTGTGGCGCTGATGCAGCTCAATTTCTCCTTATTGAAGGTGGCAGCTCTGCCCTACTCCTTTCCCTCGCTGTGCTGGCCATCTCCGTCATGCTTCCAATCAATATTTACGCTGGAAAGGCTTCTTTGGGAGACGAATTCTCGAAAACCACCATTAATCATATCGAAAAAGGTTCGCCTTTGCTCTGGGTTCACCTTATTTTTGTTGTAATTGTTGTTGTTTTGGTGCATTATGGTGTGAATGAGATTGAAAAAAGATTGAAAGTCACGAGGTTGCGAGATGGGCATGGTAATCCTAGTGACCCTGGTGCAAATTCGAGTGCAATATTTACTATAATGATACATGGGTTGCCAACAACTTTGGGCTTTGATAAGACCCCATTGGTGGAATACTTTCAGCATAAGTATCCAGGGAAGGTGTATGAAGTTATTGTTCCGATGGATTTGTGTGCATTAGATGATTTAGCTTCGGACTTAGTGAAGGTTAGGGATGATATTTCAAAGTTGGTGGCAAGGATCGAGTCAAGAGGATTTCTGGATGAGGTAGAGGAATATGAGGATGCAGGGAATGGAAGGGGATTGTGGGAGAAGATATGTTTGTTGTGGAGGAGAGTGGTAGATTTGTGGTATCGGGCTATGGACGCTCTGGGGTTTTCTGATGAGGAGAGATTGAGAAAGTTGCAAGAGTTTAGGGCAGATTTGGAAATGGAGATGGCAGCTTATAAAGATGGCCGAGCAAGGGGTGCTGGTGTTGCTTTTGTGGTGTTTAAAGATGTCTATGCAGCTAATAAGGCAGTTCAGGATCTTCGAAATGAAAAGAGAAGACGGTTTGGAAGATTCTTTTCCATTACAGAGTTACAACTTCAAAGGAACCAGTGGAAGGTAGAGAGGGCTCCACTGGCAAGTGATATTTATTGGAATAACTTGGGTTCATCAAAACTGTCTCTAAGATTGCGTAGAGTGATTGTGAACACATGCCTGTTATTGCTACTTCTGTTCTGCAGTTCTCCACTTGCTATACTTAGTGGCATTAGCAGCGCAGCACGGATTATTAATGCAGAAGCTGTGGATCATGCTGAGACTTGGCTGGCTTGGGTGCAGAGTTCAAGCTGGCTTGCATCCTTAATCTTCCAGTTTCTGCCCAATGTACTTATTTTTGTCAGCATGTATATTGTGATCCCATCTGTTCTTTCTTATCTTTCCAAATTTGAGCGGCATTTGACCGTGTCTGGGGAGCAAAGAGCTGCGCTCTTGAAGATGGTTTGCTTTTTCTTGGTAAACCTCATTCTTCTAAGGGGTCTAGTTGAGTCATCACTGGAGAGCGCTATTTTGAAGATGGGACGATGTTACTTGGATGGAGAAGATTGCAAAAGGATTGAACAATATATGAGTGCCTCTTTTCTTTCAAGATCTTGCCTTTCATCACTTGCATTTCTTATTACAAGCACTTTCTTGGGAATATCCTTTGATTTACTGGCTCCAGTACCTTCAATTAAGAAGATGCTCCGGAAGTTCAGAAAGAATGATATGCTCCAGCTGGTTCCGGAGCAAAGTGAACTGGAAAATCATGACATTGAAAGTTTGGAGAGGCCTCTGATTTCTGAAGCTGCAGCTGGGGTAATGACAAGCAATAATGGATATTTACAACATTCTGCTTTGAACGGTGTTGATTCACCAGGTCAAGACATGTCTGAATACCCTCCTGTTAGCAGAACCTCACCCATGCCTAAGCGAACTTTTGATTTTGCACAATACTATGCGTTCAACCTCACAATCTTTGCCCTAACCCTCATATATTCCTCCTTTGCTCCCCTTGTGGTTCCGGTGGGAGCTATATATTTTGGTTACAGATATGTGGTAGACAAGTACAACTTCCTATTTGTCTACAGGGTGCGAGGTTTTCCGGCTGGTAATGATGGGAGGTTGATGGATACTGTTTTGTTTGTAATGCGGTTTTGTGTTGATTTGTTTCTTCTCTCGATGCTACTCTTCTTCTCAGTTCACGGGGATTCCACAAAGCTGCAGGCCATATTCACTCTCGGGTTGTTAGTAATGTATAAGCTTTTACCCTCTGATAATGAAGGTGTACAGCCAGCCTTATTGCAAGGCATACAGACTGTTGACAACATCATTGATGGTCCCATAGATTATGAAGTTTTGTCGAAGCCTACTTTTGAATGGGATACTTATAACTCATAACACCAGTTGTTAATATAATTTTTTGGCATTAAGCTGATATTGGTCGTGGTATATCTGTAGATACATTTCTCTGTTCATGATCTGCTTCCATGCGTGTTGTGTAATATGGCCGATGTTTGATGTGGTATACCTTCATATGTTTTTATTTCTGGACAAAATATCACACCTAAGCACTGGGTTTTTTGAAAGGTAAAGCCTTTTAATCTGATCTGACATGGTGGGTAACAGCATTTAGATCGTGGGTTCAGGAGGAGATTCTTTTAAATTAAGTCTCTAAAGATGGATTCACTCTTATGGTGGTTTACGAGTGACCATTGGTGCTTTTGAGATATTGCTAAATGGTAGAAGTTTTTTTGGTAACGCGATTTTACTTTGAAAGGTGGATTGAACAAGTGCTGGTGGAGTGCAGGCGTAAAACAAAGCAAAAGCGAGACAGAGGCCAAAGCTACCATTGTAGGTTCATGTTAATTTTTGTTGCTTTCGTCTGGAAGATATGGAGAGCATGAGGTATTATTATTCGAGAGGTTGCCTGGAGGAACTAGGGAGTTCATTAGAACTAGTTGTTGAGATGTAGGAAACAGTTAGTCAAGAACGAAAATTCCAAAGGGATAGCGTGATCGCTTCGGATTATAAAGAATTTTTTTTTATTCCTTCTGTCATTATCTCAGTCTTCTGCATGAAGAGAACAATTACTGGCAATATTGGTACCCCAGTATATTTCAATTCTGCGATCCTCAAAACTGAAAAATAATCGGAAAACATGAGATCAGATGGTCATTCTACAGAGCAACAGATTACTCGCAAAGTTTGTTTTGCACGCTAACATCACCTGTAAAACAGGCACTTCGAATATTGTCCTACGCGAGTCAAGCTTAGAAAATGACACCTAATCGTCGGAGTTGTAGAAGAAAACTTCAATCATGGATTGCGTGGACCAAATCAATTTTAGGCCAGACAAGAAATGGAGAAAAAAGAGGAGCACAAAAGCCCAACCCTACATCTATTCTCGGCCAAGCAAAGCATTTTCTCCCTTTCCAGAAATAACATCTGCCGTCCCAACTCCCACTGTGACTGCGCTGCGCTGCGCTGAATCACTCATCCCACTAGCATTTCTCTCACTCTGATGATAAACATGTGGTTAATCTTTAAATTGTTAAACTTGTGTCCTCTTCTTCTCGGCTTCAACGAGTTATAAACAATTAAGAAGAGTTATAAAAGCGGTCCATTATCACTTGTGACGGGGATTTGATTTTCCTCATTTTGCAAGGGACGCAGATGCATCACTTATCAGTTAAAAGCAATGTTGTTGATACAGGTGCCGAGACCAGGCTTGGCTACGGATGCAACAATCCTCCCCTCTGTCCAAAGCCTCGCCGGCTTGGATCTTCTGTTCCTGAATTTCTCAGGACCTTAGGATGCAACAGTCACAGGTTAGTTAGAACTGATCAGAGTTTTTCTTAGTTGACAACTTGACATTGCACTTATTCTTGTTTTTAATCTGCATTCTGCAATATCAGTCAAATGAATTCTGATGGAAGAAGTGGAACCCTCAGCATGATTACAACCGAAAAGGTATGGTTGTTAATGTCCTCAATGACAATATTCATGCCGTTATATGCATACTTGCCTCTAATAGCCTCTTGACGTTATCAATGCTGTAAATTGCAGACAAGGGATGAGGGAGAATCTTTGTGCAGTAATGGATGCTCACTTTCCTTCTACTCGGGATCTCCTCCGGGCAGAACCAGTAACCCTTTGGTTCATGATGTACAGTTCGTTCATCAGATGGAGCATTATTCTCCATTAACCAGTACAAAACTGCCTGATCGATTCGGTTTCACCTCTGCCTCTCCAGCATGAGAGCCTGAAATTTTGGTGGATGACATCAGACAAGGAAAATGAGTTCTTTTCGGTTGAGACAGCCCGTTTTGAGGGTTCTTTTTGTAGTATTGGCTTAGAGTTAGCGTGGGCTGTCAAAATTGTGAGTTTTCCTATGTAAATATATGCGATAGCTGATGAGGGTGAAATGTATTCTTATTCGAAGTATATAGCATATACTATTACTAAGGTAAGTTGTTTCGGTTGTATGTAAAGCACGTGGCAATTATTTTTATTTTTAGTTCCTTTTCGTGATTACATCCCATTTGTCCATCAAATAATGCAGATCAAATATCTTGAATGTTGTTTGGTACGTACTAGCATTCGAGGCATCTGGAGTAAAGCGAAAGTGGCCTGATTTTTTGTAAAGCTAATTGCGTTGCGGAAATTTAGCTCCATCTTTATCTGGCAGCGAAAAGAAAAAGCAACGAATGGGAAGAACTTAAGCCAGTTTTCTTGCAAAGAGCAAAATGCAGCAACAAACAACCCGTACTCGATCCGCACAATAATTCTAGCTAGTTGCTTACCATGCTTTGTTCAGAGATAACATCTAGACCTGTAGGTATGAGTACTTGGACGGACCTCACAAAACCTCTCAAGGTATTTATTATTCAAGTGCTAGGAAGCAGAAATCCTCGTAGATAAATTATTTCAAAAAAAAAAAAAATCACCCGATAAATTCTATTAGTAGCAAATTTGTCACATGGGGGTGCATGTTTACTTTCTATGCAGCCATACATGGACTTTTGTCTTAATCCACCACCCAAAGAAAAGAAAAGAAAAGAAAAGAAAAGAAAAGGGTTTGTAGAATGTGTAGGTTGTCACAGGGATAGCTTGTGTATACTGTTCAGAAGTAACCATTTACCATTTGTCATATTGAAAATAACCACAATCCAATCCATACCCCCCGGGGAACCACAATGCAAAAAAATTCAAGAAGAGAACAAAGAAATCCCAGTACCAAAAAAGGAAAAAAATCCCGGTACGAAGGAAAAAGAGAAAAGTGATTTGCTGGTTAGTCTGAGGATCTCACCGCATTGAAGACTTGTACTTGAAGGCTGAAGCCAATTCCCCTCCAACACCATCTTCCTTAACTGTGAAAAAGTAAAACGCCCCATGAGTGAACCCCTACCAAACTACCACCCTTCCTCTTCCTCTTCCTCTTTTCCCATTTAATGCACTCGCTGCACCTCTTCTCTTCTGTCTCTGTACCCAACCCTTTTCTTGTCGTCAGCAAATCAATAATTCCCCGATCCATTATTGCTCAAGTTTTAACTTCCATTCATCCTATGCAAATCTTTATCAAAACTCACCAAGAAAAATGTCATCTTTCTTCATTTTCTTGCTCACATTGCTTTGTTTTTGGCTACTTCTTCAATGCTCAAATGCCCACATTTTCACTCTGGAAATGCACCACCGATTCTCTGAACCCATCAAGAAATGGTCCCAGAAAACTGGCAAGAACTTCATGGTCCAAAGCTGGCCTAATAAGGGCAGTGTAGAGTACTATCAACAGCTGGCTAACCATGACAGGCTACTAAGGGGCCGGCGTTTATCAGAATCTGATGGACTTCTCACTTTTTCTGACGGCAACTCAACTTTTCGGATCAGCTCTTTAGGATTGTAATAAAGATCAATTTTTTTAAATTTATTGGGATTGTAGTGTTTTCTTTTCTTCCTTTCTTTGGATTCTTGATTTTTTAATTGCTCTCCTTTTCATGGGTTTTTGTTTATTTTCCTTTTCTTTCTTGTGTTGTTTTGGGCAGTTTGCATTATACTACAGTGACTGTAGGGACACCTGGCATGAAGTTTATGGTGGCGTTGGATACCGGGAGTGACTTATTTTGGGTGCCTTGTGAATGTGGGAGATGTGCATCTATTGTTGATCCACTTCATAGCCCAGTAAGTATTATCTTTTCTTGTTAATTTTTGTCTCCTGCTACTTATTTAGTTCTTTTATCAATCCTTAATAGCGTGTTTCTCTTAATTCTGCTGACAATGACAAGCTTGGAAATGATAAAGTTTTCAGAAGGGGAAAGGAATCAGTGGTTATATGACAAAAATTAGTGGAGGAAAGAATGGAATAAGTACTCGTGACGATGGACTAAATTGGAATGTGAAGCAGCCTGTGAATCTCTAGTATTACTTGTAACCGAAATTCACCCATGTAATCATGTTCTTGTGTAGGTGTTGATAACGCCGTTAGCTTTAATCTTCTGCACAATGTTGCAGCTCTGTGTGTATATGGGTAGGCATGTTATCCATCTCTACAATGTTGATGGTCCATTTCCTGTTGGAGTCTTAACTTAGCTCTCTTGCTGTACTAAGAGAATGAAGTTTATGGAGATCTAGGTCTTTGAATTTGTTTTCTTTTATCTCATGTTCTTTTGACAAGAAGGAATTTTTACTTCCTGCAGATATACATTAATATGGTAAGGCAAAAGATGCGTTCCCAATTGAAGCAACAATGACTCTTTGAATAAATTCAATGCGGAATCTCCGACATTAACATGAGCTGCACCATTTGGCATGGATGCTGCTTTCTGACTAGAAATTTCTTTATCCTCAACCCTCACCCCTCCTAATTGCTAGTCGTCAGTATTATTACAAAATTCCATTCTTGATTGTTAAAATCAGCATGCAGTCATTGATTTCTGTTAACGTCTTGCATAGATATTGCTAACTCATCAAACGACTTCTGATTATCTTCAACTAGCTTAGTTCCTTGCTGCAGGATTTTGAGCTTAGCATATACAACCTAAATGGGTCATTGACAAGCAAGACAGTTACTTGCAACAACCATTTTTGCTCACACCAGGCTGATTGTCTTGATACTTCTAGTCGTTGCCCTTACTCTGTATCCTATGTCTCATCTGAAACTTCAACTTCTGGAATACTAGTGGAGGACATTATACACTTGAAAAGTGAAGATGACCATCAAGGACATGTTCAGGCATACATAATTTTTGGGTAAGTTTCTAGATTTTGGTGGGAATTAATCGCTAATACAATACGACATTACCTTTTTCCACCTCTTAGTTTATAATTCAAAACTTATTTACAGATGAGAGTGCTTTTTAATTCAAGTCCTTGTACTTTGATCTGTAAGCTCCATATTTGTCCATGCCATGCATCTCAGCAGTTGCAGTTTGAGTCAAACTTAATTTTCTTTTTGGTGAGAGTGTTGCTACAATTCTCAAACTAAAATATTTTAAAAGTTTCGTCATGGCATGCAAGGTGAACATTTCCATTTTGTTGCTTATGATTTCAAACACATACTGAGAATATCTATAAATTTGCTGCAGTTGTGGACAGGTTCAAACTGGATCTTTTCTAGATGTGGCAGCTCCAAATGGTCTGTTTGGGCTTGGCTTGGAGAAGATATCAGTTCCTAGCATTTTATCGCAAAATGGTTATACAGCTGATTCTTTCTCTATGTGTTTTGGCCATGATGGCACTGGAAGGATCAACTTTGGAGATAAGGGAAGCCTTGATCAGGAAGAGACTCCATTCAACGTGAATCCCTTACAGTAAGTGGTAATTTTCATTCTTTTCGGATATTTTCTCCTTTCTTTTGCCTTTGCAATCTTAATCGCTTAAAAAATCTTTGTCTTTTTGCCTGAAACTTCTTCACAGCCCAACTTACAATATCAGTGTTGTGCAAATTCGTGTGGGAACTGCTCTCATTGATTCAGAATTTACAGCTCTTTTTGATTCTGGAACCTCTTTCACGTATCTTGTTGACCCTGCCTATTCAATGATTTTGGAAAACGTAAGATCTCAAATCATAGAACCACCAAGTCTTATTTTTGATGTCAAGAATACGGCTCACGTATACTTTTTGTTTTTCAGTTCCATTTACAAGCACAAGATAAGCGCCACCTACCTGATGCAAGGATCCCATTTGAGTATTGTTATGATATGAGGTCATGATCAAATTTATAGCTGGTCTTTTTTGGTCAATTTTCTTTTCACTTTCTAGCAGCATAATCATATCTATTGTTTGTTTGTTTTTTCTGCACTATGATGAACAGTCCTGACGCAAACACTAGTTTGATTCCTACTATTAGCTTAACTCTTAAAGGGGGTGGTCAGTATGTTGTGTATGATCCAATCATTGTCATCTCCACTCAGGTAGGATCACAAATCTATTGCTTCTCCTAATTATTAAATCTAACTTTTCTTAACCATCCAGTTATATTGACTTCTGTTTTGCTTGCGTTTTGCAGCATCAACTTATATATTGCCTTGCTGTTGTCAAGAGTCAAGACTTCAATATAATTGGACGTAAGTGGTAGTCTATGCCTTTTGGAAGTTTCGAAAATTTCTATTCCCATCATCATTTGAGTTTCTCAGTTTTAACATCAAACGATGGCATGGAAAAATCGGTCCGACTAGTTTCATGCATATTCAGAGAGGTTAGATATTTCTTACAAGACTTGTCTGTTAAAAAGTTGAGTGCCAGGGTGAAACTCATGACCCTGGACACCTGTTGCATATTGTTCATTTGCTTTCTCGCTGGAACCAGAAGATATTATGTATCTTTGATTCAGAGAAAGGTCATTTTGTACAAATTTGAATTAGTTGTGGAGAGACAAATTGTTGAGATAATATTGCAAGTCTTCAAATGTTAATAATGGCTGGGGGAGGGAGAATGAAGTTATTCATGACAGTTAAATCTTAACATTGCTTTTTCCAATTATATAGCTGTTCCTTTGTAATCTTGAATTGTAAAAGGCAGCTTCTATTGTGTTCTATGAGCAATATTTTTTTTTTTCATGTTATAATCTATGGCGTGATATGCTGCATTTCATTGTATTTCTGTGCAGAAAACTTTATGACTGGCTACCGTGTAGTCTTCGACCGAGAAAAACTTGTGCTGGGATGGAAGAAGTTTGACTGTGAGTCCCTTGCTACAGATGAGATTTCACTTCGCAACTGCACAAATGCTTTTGTTCATTTGTTAAAAAATAACAACGCTAAATATATATATATATATATATATATTTTAAATAATAATGCTTTGTTCTTTCGTAGAATAAGTCTATGGTCCTCATGCAGGTTATGATGATGTTGAGGAATCAACTGCAGCCATACCAAGAAACTCAAGCAGTGTGCCGCCAGCTGTTGCTGCTGGTGTAGGAACTAAATCCAAGCCAAGCTCAGAAGAAAATAGGAGGAACAAACCTCAGACTTCTTTTGCATCATCCCCTGATCACCGCTTCCATCTGATGTTCCTGCACCTCCAACTTTTGTTCCTGTTGACTCTAGTATAGCAGATGCTGCTCGATCCTCATTTCCCTTCTCCAGAGGAGGAGCCTAACTTCATCTGACTGACTATTAAGACAGTGTCAGTGTGTTTAGTAGAAGAGCCTTTGACAAAGCATCTTGCTGTCTGCTTCCATGGATTATCAGACCATGGCTGCAGTAGATACAGAGCGAAGATAGAACGTAAATACAGCGAAGATAGATTGATGATGCCATTTTTTGGTTGCTTCCTTTGCCGGTGTTTCTTTAAGCTATTCTTTCAGTAGAATAGAAGGCCAGTCGTTTGTTTTTGTACAGTGTTTGGTGGATTCAAATAACGGAGAATTACCATTCATTTGTGTTCCATTCCATGTGTATGAACGGCTTTTTTTTTTTTTTTTGGGTTTTAAACGTGAATGTGCTATTGGGCTTGGAAGTGGCTGTCCTTGAGGCTTTCATGACGAATCTGGTCGGTCTGGGTTTTGAATTGGGCTGAGGCTGGAAGAGCCATACGTAAGCCCGTCTACAACTCTCTTTCACTTTCGCTGCTTTGGGCAGGGCCTGGAGAAGTAAGTTGGTAAGGAAGTATGTAGGAGTCAAAGATTAACCTCACAGACTTATTTAATGTGTGGCCTGTTTGGCACCCTAGTTTTTTAGCTACTAGTTTTTTAACAACTTTTGCTACAGGAACCCGAAAAAATTTTTCAAAGTTTTTTACCTACACACTTCAAAAATCTATATACAAAAAATTTCTCAAAAACTTTTCTTCCTCCATCACCCAACCCACCACACCAGACACCGCCTCCACCACTTCTCCCGGCACCGCCGGTAACCTCAAAATTTTTTTTTGAATTTTTGAGTCCCTCACCCTCAGAAATTTATTATATATTTATATATTTATTTAAACATATTATAAATATTTTATTTTATTTAAAATATATTTTTATATATTTATATAAATATTATATACCATATAAATTAATATTAATATAAATATGTAATTATACATTTATATAAATATTATATATTATATATTTAATATATATAATACATATTATATATATTGCACATTTATGTATATATATTTATGTATATTTATATACAATTATATTATGTATTATGTATAACATAATACATTTATACATAATATTAACACACAATATTAATTATACATTTATACATAATACTAATACATTTATACATAATATTATATATTTATATATTTATAATATATTAATTTATATATTTATATAATATTCATTTATAATAATATACAATTATTACATTTGTAAATATATTTATATTATGTATTATATATAATATAATACATTTATATATTTTTATGTAGCTATATAAATATATTTATTTATAAATGTATTATAAATGCATAAATATATATAAATATTTAAACAATAAAAATTATAAATTATAAACATTATTAATTATACATTTATACATAATATTAATTATATTAATACAGTTATACATAATCATCATATATATTTATAATTTATAATTTATACATTTATACATTTATATAATATTCATTTATAATTTATACATTTATATTAATTATACATTTATACATTTATAAATATATGTATATTATGTATTATATATAATATAACACATTTATATATTTTTATATAAATATATAAATATATTTATTTATAAATATTTATAAATGTATTATAAATGCATAAATGCATATAAATATTTAAACAATATTAATTATACATTTATACATTTATATTAATTATATTAATGCATTTATACATAATCATCATATACATTTATAAATTATAATTCATACATTTATATAATATTCATTTATAATTTATACATTTATACATTTATAAATATATGTATATTCTGTATTATATATAATATAATACATTTATATATTTTTATATAAATATATTTATTTCTAAATATTTATAAATGTATTATAAATGCATAAATATTTAAAAATATAAAATTATAAATTATAAAATACTCAAAAATATGTTTTAAAAAATACCTCTAAAAATAATCCAAAAAATGTCTACCGTAACATTTCAAAAACTTCTACAAAAAAGTTTTTCACCTTACAAAACCTTCTACAAAATTTTTTCAAAAACTTCTACAGTGCACTACAGGAAAGTTTTAGACAAACTCCCAAAAAACTCAGGTTCCAAACAGGCCGGTGATTTTTGATTTAGTCGGTACCAAACTTTGGACTGCTTCCAAGTTCCAACTCTCATCTGTCTCTGTCTCTGTGGCTTATTTGCGTTGGTCGGTGAGTTGGACTCTTTGGTTTGTGGGATACGTCACGTTTTTGGAGAAATTGGAAGAAGTAAAACTTCTACACGTATATCTTTCTTTCATTCTTTCTCTCCATCGACAATAATATTTCTCAACGCAAAAAAGAGTAAATTACGTAACCCCCAATGTATCATGCCAAATGACTCCCAACATTTCACCTTAATAACGTCACGGAAAGAAAGAAACAAAGAGGGATTTTGGCCAAAAAAAGGAAAAAGAAAAAAAGAGGGATCGATCCACGTACAAAACGACGGTCAATCCATCCGTCTCTTCACGGTAATGGGAACGGATAGAGTCAAAAGTTTGCAAGCCTGGGGAATTTTTTGACAGCAAAATGTTACGCGTTTCTTCTGGTTCGTCTTGCCCCTAACTAATGCTAGTTTGTTCGTTTGGACAGTGAAATTATCCCAAATAATATTTTATTTGTATCATAAATATATTTTTCAATCTAATTTTTAATTATTTTTTTATCTTATATACATCACATCATAAAATAAAAGGTGATACAGTGATTATTCTAAATAATATTTCAAATAATACGCTATCCAAACAAACCAAATTAATTATATAATATATATGCTACAAATAAAGCGTAAAAAGTAGAGCTTGTGAACAAAACAGGAAGAGGAGCTCGTAAGTTGGTGGCGTGGCGTCGCATGCATGTTGCATAATGCATTTTCCTGTTTCTTCTTTCTCCCATGATTGCCGCCCAAAAAGACTGACGTTTTTTTTTTTTCGAAACGGAATAAACTCACACGCTAGTGTTTATTCCGGGACGGCTCGGAATAAACGGTGCTGACTGACCGATGAGAGACTGTTTTGCAGTGTCGTGCTGCAGGTGTCCGGAGTTGGGAGGACAAATCTAATCTACCATTAAGCATTTGTTTATTATTTATTTACTGAGAGAATTTTAGCAGATTTCCATGTGTCAAACCTCAAAAGCCATTACGCGTTCTCCAAAAAGAAAAACAAAAAAAGTTTCCAAACTTGACTTTGGACCATTCCTGTACTACTTTTCAACTCTTTTTATGTCCCTATCTTTTTGGTTTTTTTTTTTGGGTATTATTAAAATTACATTTATATCCTTGCTAGATTTGGTTAACTTTAGTTAATATAATAACTAACAGAATTGAGAACCATTCTGTTAGGCTTTGTGCATCCCGTCAAAAAAATTGAACTACGGTGAGACGAATTTTATAGTTTAAGGATTTAAGTGTCTCGTTTTAAAATTTAGGAACTTAAGTTTGAGCGGACAAAGTGAAATTAACCCTTAAGAATCCCTTCAAAAGTTTGTTGATAGCGTTACATAATTCACCAGCCTAAAAAAAGTTCAACTGTATTTTACGTGTACTAGTATTCTGATTTTAGATAACTAGAAAGTAGTAGTATTTTGATTTTGACTCAGTCCAGCAACGACTTACTAGTAGGTTGGTGCTGTAGAATAATAAAACACAAACGAGTGTGTCCAATGGTGCATGTATCTGTCAAATCAAACCCCAGCGAACGCTTCCTGAAAGAAGTCCAGATCATGATCACAACAATTAATTAATTGGTTAGGATGTTAGGATAGCTACCATAATTTTTAGACGCCAAAAATTTATACCACCCAAATTAGTTGTATACGTTGCCATGTGTGAACAAAATACACGTGCCAAATGACGTCTTGTAGCAAGTGAACTGAGATTTTTTTTTTTTTTTTTTTTTTTTAAAGTTGGTGTCCTTCCTGATTTGCCGTCCCGTGCCTAGGTAGAGCACCCAGATTGATGAAAGATACGCTGCCGTCCCGTGCAATTTATGCATGTTACTACGCATAGCCACGCGCCCAAATCAAATGTTGCAGTCAATGAACTTTACTTTCCCCTGAGAAAAAAATGAGAACTTACAAGGAAAAGCTGCAGCCCGGATTATTAAAGGAGTTTCTTGTTGATTGGGTAAAATCAAAACGGGATGAGACTTTCTATTTGAAGGCCACAAGTGGCAACTGAAGTCAAGCCAAGGTCATGCATGATGCTGATGCATCCCCGTATCTGACTGTCTTCGCTGATTCGTTTTGTACGCAATTAATTTTCTCTCCGGGCGCTGGTAATATTTTTATTAACGCTCTCATTTATATATTCTAGATAGAAAAATACTCCCTCCGATCCCACTTTAATAGTTCTATTTTCCTTTTTCGTCTGTTTCTAATTGTAGTCCACTTCCCAATTGAAAAATGTAGTTGTATTTTAATTTTCTAAAATACCCTTATTCAATGTAAGTTATTGTTACTATAAATCTACTCCATTTAATGAGAGTTAATTCTTTTTTTACCATCAATTCAAGTTCCCATAAAGTTGTACTTTAATTAATGTGAGGGTATTTTAGAAAAATAGCTACCTAAATTGATTGTTCCAACAAAATTAACTATTTTTTCTTAACCTGTGTAAAAAGAAAACCAGAACTATTAAAGTGGGACGGAGGGAGTATAATTAATCTTTTCTACTATTTATTGATAATTAATGTGGTGTTTATTAGGCGCCCAAGTCTTTTAAATACTACTTTTTTTATGGTGTCAGGTTAGCAAATTACACGGCAGCTGCTTTAGTTAACACTAGCAATCTATCAAGGCATACTCGACGTGTGTGCAACTTATCAAAAAAAATATTTTTAATTAAAAGAAATATAAAAATAGTGCAAGTGAATATAAATGTTTTATGTAATATGTAATAAAAAATGTATTATACAAAAAAATGTGTACGATTGGGAGTAGAAAAACCTGTTACTGAGGCAGAACGAGAAAATTAAAGGGAAGTAATTTTGATTGGGTAGGATTTGTGTGTCAGTTGATAATAGAAATACTTAAGATTAATGGATAATAGAGATAAGAGTTAATAGATTACAGAGAGGTAAGGATGAATTTGAAAACAAACAAAATTAACACTGACACGGGTTTTATTATTTTTTACTCCATATACATTATTATCACAAGTTATTTTAAACAAACATTTCAAATTAAAAAAAAAAAAAAAAGAAGTAGAGTGGTAAAGTTTATTCATGATTTTCAGCCCAAGAAAAAAAAAAAATAGTAGTTTATTCATGGCGGGTGGCTAGTGACACACTGACACGTCTCCTCCGCCGTCCCCCACAAAGTAGTAAATGTCTTCCATTTCCCTCACCGGACGCGTTTCCTTGTCAACTGTTACTAGTCTATAGTGCTAGTAGTAAATGAAATGAAAAAGGCAAGAGTCAATCATATGAATGATTTCGTTTCCCACCATCCTTGATTGCCTCAGCAGCCGGCCACCTTCCGCTGCTGGGGTGGACTTTCGTCTTCGCACCTCCGACGACTTTTTTCTTTTTCTTTTTCTTTTTTCCAAAAAATAAAAAATAGGATGATATTACTCCTAGTTGGAACGAAATCAGAAAAAGCGAGTTACTCTACAGTGGATTCGTTCAACCAACAAAATTCAACTTCTCCTTCCAGTCCCAGGTTTGATTTTATTTATTATTTCCTCTTCAAACTCTCTCTCTCTCTCTCTCTAGAAGCCCAGCTCCACCTCACCCGCTCTCGCTTTCTTTTCCTACGTAACGAGGAAAAAATAAAAAATAAAAATACGTTTGCATATTCGAACAAGCCAACACGTATGCTATATTGTTTCTTTTTTAGTATGGACAACCACATATAAATTATCTTGTTGATTCAGCTAACCCAATTATTGCTCTGCTTTCCTTTTTCGTGATCAACAACAATTTCGGAGGAGGATTATTTTTTGTCACTTCTCTCCGAAATAGAGTATTTCAAATGGGATTTTTGTTTTCTTCTACTAGTAGTAGCTGTAGAAGTGATAGAATCATGGTTTTTGTAGATGGTAAAGTTTTGGTTTTTATGGGTTTCATTATGCTAATCTCGGGCATACACAGCTCTGAAGCCAGTGGTTCTGCTTCTGGGACCTTCGGGTTTGATATCCATCACAGATACTCTAACCCGGTTAGGAGTATTTTCGACTTTGATGGCTTGCCGGAAAAACATTCTTTCGACTACTACGCCGCCATGGCCCACCGTGATCGCTACAACCGAGGTCGCTACCTCGCCGGCACCACCACCCCTGTCACCTTCGTCGCTGGCAATGACACCCACCGCCTTAATTCCTTGGGATTGTAAAGTTTCATTTCCCTTCCCTTTTTCTTTTATCTAATTATGGATTTATATGTTTAAAATGTACTCTAAAAATGATAAACCAAATTGCAGGTTATGGTTTTATTTTGCTTCAAATCTCATCTTTTCAATTTTATTTTGAAAGTACGAATGTAAGTATATTTTAAAAGTGTAAAACCAAATTACATGTTATGGAAATTTTTTCTTTTACTTCAAATGTTAGCTCTGAGTTTGGATGCCAATTCAAAATTAATCTGAAAAAGAACTAAATTTGGTTTTTTTTTTTTTTTAAATTTGTATTGAATTTTCATTTTTATATTTTACTCGCCAAATTTATTTATATAGTAGTGAAACATTTACAATATGTTAAATTATGTTTTTAATAAAAACAAAACTATAGAAATTAGGGACTCTCGGACTGATGGAGGTGGGAAATGCCATTCTTAATTACTACTATTTGAAAAAAGAAAATCCCAACACAAACACAACATAGTATATACATATGCGTATATGTAATTCTCATAAGCGAAAGCTTCTTGATAGTGCTCAAAGGATTTGTGGAAATCATTAAAGCCTCCTTTTCTTCCCGTATTCTGTTGTACTTTTTTTTTTTTTTTTTTTAATTTTTCATTAATCAGAATCACCTTTATTTTATCATATTTCTTTTACAAGGCTAGCGAGCTCTAGTTTAAAAACTGTAGCACTTTATCTGTTTGCTGGTTGGAAATCCTTTTTTTTTTTTCGGTATTTAGATTTCTGTGTTGCTTTCGTTCCTTTGGTGTTTCTGTCTCTATAAAAAAAATTTCCGTTTTACGAGCGAAAGAGCTTTTTAAACTTAACATTATGAATTCTCTTCTCTTTTCCTTTTTCTGGCCAGTTTTAATAATTTTTCACCTTTAACTTCCTACTTTGCAAAACATTAATAAGCGTTCATGGGGTGACAGATATATAATGGACTAAACCAAGATTATACAGCATGAGTAATTTAATCTTCCTTGAAAAAATAAATGTGCATATGAACAATTGACCAATATTTTTCCTTTGCTCTCCTTTTTTTTTTTTTTTCCCTGAACTTGCAGTTTGTACTATGCAAATGTTTCCGTTGGAACACCAGAATTGTGGTTCTTGGTCGCACTCGATACTGGAAGTGACTTGTTTTGGCTGCCTTGTGATTGTACCAGTTGTGTGCGTGACTTGGTGACAAGATCAGGCCAAGTATGTTAATTTATTTAGATTTTAATTTCACATTTTATCACTTGAAATGATAACTATGTCTTAGATTAATTTGCAAATATGGATATCTTCATCTTGCTGTATTGGTAATTAAGAACTTGCTGCTGGGGAAGAAAAATAGCAACAAGTGGACTGCTTGGCTTCTTTTTCCGCTGTGTTTAGTGGCAGTTGGGTTTTTCTTTTCCCCAATTTTTATGCCATATGACTAACTATAAAGTTTTTTTCGATTGAACATTTCATCCAAGATTCTGGTGGATGCCACACTTTTGCTTTGGGAAGCAATAATTACAAGTACCTTAATTTTAACTGTGCATTGCGCAAGCTTGATTGGCACCATAAATTTCTATTATCTTGTTAATCAAAATTCTAGCATTGTGCAATACCAGGTTCAAACTTCATCAGCCAATTTTGCTGTCTAAAAAGTTGAAAAAATTAATTAATACTTCTATTGCCAAATTTATTTATACTAGTTTTTTTTTTTTTTTTAATTTTGAGCCTGTCTTCCATAGCCAGTTTTCTGTTATTCATTTTTTTTTCGCTCTTTCTTTTCAAGCAGCGAATTGATTTCAACATGTACAGTCCAGATACATCCTCAACTGGCATGACTGTTCCCTGCAACAGTACAATGTGTGATGCACGAAGAAGAGCATGCTCAGCTTCACGCAATGCTTGTGCTTATGAAGTTAGTTACCTTTCCAGCAACACTTCATCTACAGGGTTGTTAGTTGAGGATGTTTTGCACTTGGCTACAGATGATAGTCAGCAGAAAGTTGTTGATGCGCCAATTACATTGGGGTGAGTATTATTAATTCATAGTATGATTACCTGTTTTTGTTTGAGGAGCTCATCGTTGATCAATAAAATTCTGAAGAGACTAATACTTTCATGAATCTTATGTTGCTGTCTTAAAGGAGTATTTCACATTGATGCAGCAGACATATTATATTTCTAACCCAAATGGTGAATTAATTCAAGTTTTCTTCTTTTTTTTTTTCTTCTTTTTCCTGATGCTCTGAGTAGCTGAAGTTTTATTTTTATCCTCGCGCTCTGGGAACTACATTTATAGTCTATATGAGGCATTTTTAGATTCCTAGATTGCCTTTTTTTTTTTTTATTGTTTCAACTAATGAGTTTGTCTGGACTTTTATCTGCCTTCTTAGCTGCTGCTCATTATCTCATATATCTATGTCCTTAATCATGTCTCCTTGTAGTTTGCACTCACATCTGATTATTGGGCAATATTTTGTTCCATGGCCTTTCTACTTGCACATGACATTGACTCATGATGCTTCTTCTATTTCAGCTGTGGAATAGTTCAAACTGGTGGATTTTTGGATGGTGCTGCTCCCAATGGTCTGTTTGGTCTAGGTATGGACACTATATCAGTTCCTAGCACATTAGCAAGCAAAGGGCTAGCTGCAAATTCTTTTTCGATGTGTTTTGGGAATGATGGAATTGGAAGAATTGTGTTCGGAGATAAAGGAAGTACAGACCAAGGAGAAACACCATTCAATCTTCATCAACTACAGTAAGCAGTTCCTGTTCGCTTTGTATATTCTAGTACCAATTTCACTCACTTAGCCGCCAATTACTTTTCTTCAGATTAAAGGACTTCCAAAATTCTACTAAATTTTATTTTTCTCTTCATTACCTTTTTCCCCTCTGTATTTTCTATCAGCCCAGCTTACAACATAAGCATTACGCAAATAGCTGTGGGAGAGAATATCACAGATGTTGATTTCACTGCTATTTTTGATTCTGGCACCTCATTTACATATGTCAATGACCCAGCTTACTCAATTATAACCGAGAATGTAAGTTACTAGGAAGTTTTCATGATATTTTACATAAATATGATGTGGTCTGCTTTCGAGGATTACAAGCTATCTTGCTGCTATGTTTTTTGGCAGTTCAATTCTCGGGTCCAACAGCCACGTTATCCATCTGATTCCCAAATTCCTTTTGAATTTTGCTATAATCTAAGGTAATTTCAGTCTCACAACATCATTTAACAATACTTCACCTCGTGGTCGTTCATTTTACCCTGGGAACCTTGTAGACTGACTCTTTCTTTTCATGCAGTCCCAATGAAACACGCTTTGACATTCCCCCTCTGAATTTGACGATGAAAGGGGGAGATCCATTTTCTATCACTGATCCATTGGAACTATTTTCACTTTCGGTAATTACATTTCACAAAGTTGGATACCTTGGGATTTTCTCTTGATTGTAATAACCCATTTTCTGATGTGCAGAATAATAGATATATATATTGTTTGGCAGTTATTAAAAGTGGGGATGTCAACATCATCGGAGGTAAGTACCACTAAGTTTCACTGTTAATATAATCAGAACATAAATACACGAAACTGACTGCCACTAATGTCTCCCCTTCCCATTGTAAACAAAAAGGAAAAGTGAGTTGGTTTGTTTTATATATTCCTCTTGTTTTCTTCAGTAGAATGATGCCATTCCCTTATACCACTAGTTTGTGTGTTAATGTATTTGCTTATATCAGTACTAGTTCCATGTTAACATATTAGGATTTAAGATTCTGTTTCGTTTTCACTGGTCCGTCTTGTAATACTTCATCTGATCATAAGACTATGGTGACACGATACAGAGTTTGATATTGAATTCTTCAAAATTTGTTGGAAAGTTATATCAAATTCCTATTCCCTTTTTTTTTTTTTTTGAAACAAAAAAGAAAGTCCTGTCCCCTTGTTTTCGGTTCCAGTTGGACTTCCATGTATTTTGTTTTGAGTCATGCATTTTGTTGATTTTTGGCCAGAAAATTTCATGACTGGTTATCGGGTAGTTTTCAACCGCGAGAACATGACTTTGGGATGGAAGCCATCTAACTGTGAGTGTTCACTTTTTCTTTTGCCTCGTGCAACAACATATTAGAAGTTTGCAACTCTCTGCCCATAAATGAAAGCATTGTTCTCAGGCTACGATGATGTGCAAACTGAGAATGGATCAAACACATTGCCCGTGAACCAACGGAACGGTACCCAAGCTCCTTCACCCTCAACTCTCGTGCCAGAAGCCACATCTGGAAAGGGAAGAACTTCTCCTGTGGCAACTTCGATTCCAACACAATCACCCCCGGGGAGCAATGCACCGGATTCGAACTCCATATCTTGCAAAATCCTTGTCCTTCTGTTTTGCCTGTTGAGCCATTATTTGATTATTCTTTCTTACTGAGGCTGCAACCTTTTGTGTGGAATTGAGCAGTATTTTGTAGCAGTAGCATTTCCACTGGATAGATTTAATACCATTACAATATGATGCTAGTTTTGCAGCCGTCTCGGCTATATTGAGATTGATCTATCGTACTTTTAGCTGTAAATATACATATTATTGTTTGATTGATGGATACATATTACTTTTCGAAGGCATATATATATACATACTTGATTGATATGGCTATTGTCGGTCATTCCAGATAACCCTTTGGAGTGTAGTGTACTCTTGATAACTCCCTTTTAATTCTTTTTCTTTTTATTCGACCTGAAGAAATTGTTAAACTGACCTTGCAAACCTTATTTTACATTTTGATTGCGTTAGTTTTAGACAATTTCGAGTTGATTTTAACTTATCAGAGCATAAATGAAACGACATCGTGCAGATCGTGATTGAAATCCAGGCTGCAGAAAACGAGTAGGACAGATGAGTTTATAACCTGGTTAGCGATCAATATGAATATAGATAGAAAATTCAAGAGAAAGGAATGCGAATGAAGATTTTGACCCAAAATATATATATATATATATATGAATGAGGATAACAACAGCGAAACTCATGAAATCCTGCAGCATTCACATTCAGTTGGAGTAAATACAAAAACATGAAGAAGAAAAGAAAAATGAATTGAGCGCGCAATATGAACAAATGAGTACGAGTTAACCAAGACTTCTAAATTGAGGAAAACCATACAGAAACGCCCTTCGTTTATCTGACCAAAAACAGAAAAATACCCCAACTCTCACACCATGTATGGAGGATGCTACTTGCTTTGACCATCAGAACTTTTTAAACTTTCGCCATCCTCGCAACACTGCCTAAATATCCGTATAGAATAGTGGTTAACCTACTTGCTCTTGCTTGCTTTTATTTTCAGGTGGCGGTTTTTTTCTAGCACTTTACCATGAAGGGGAATCTGTTTTGATTTCATCTTAATTGACCTAACTAACGAGGACAATTCCAGCTTCTCTTTCATTGCAGGCGGCTGACAACGGTGCAACCCGCCGTTGTCATCGTTCTGTGTCTTACTAGACGCCAAACCTTGTCCAAGTGTTTCTGACGGCTCCTTTACCCTGTTGTTCTCGGACTCGCTCTTCTGTTGTCTATTTGCCATTTGTCGTGCATAAGCTGCGCTCCTGTAAAGAATAAAAAAAGGGGAGACGCCTCAGCAGATGAGAGCAAGCAGTAACTTTCGGAAAATAACATGTCAAAATCGCTATATAGATTATACTGGAAAAATATTGATGGGTTATCAGGAAAATATTCTAAAATCCAGACAATATTGGTGAAGAAGAAATGAAGAGGGTCAAGTACACAAGTCATCATAAAACTGGAAACGTTGACCAAATGTGCAGTAAAAGAAGTACCGTTTGAACTGAGGATCCGTGGGATCCAGAGCAAAAAGCGGTGAAGTGAACAGGGTTGAAAACCTAGGATCATCATAGTCAATAGTTGGCAGCTTCCCTTCACCGGGAATTTCTTTACCCATTTTCCCTTTCATCTTCTTACGTTTCAAATTGTAGCCTTTCAAGCCGGAATCTGCTCCCTTGTCGTCAGCAAGTAACAATTCAAGTTCTGCTCTACTTGCTTCAGCTTCTCGAGATGCATCTTCATTCTGCTGCTCTTTTCTCGCATTTCTACCTTGAGAAACCTTACTTTCTTTTCCAGAACATTCTTCAAGAAAAAAGTCATCAGTTTCTTCTGCAGGTTCATTATCAGTATCAATGCTCTCATCTTCTGCTGAATCTTTCGATCTATTTTTCCTGGCCTTCTTTTTCTCACGTCTCCCTCTAAGGATAGCGTCCCAAACATTCTCTGATTTTCTGTCTTTCTTTTCCAAAATCCGTTTACTCAAATCTTCTAAACCAGTATTGAACGTTACCTCCATGTCCTGGTACTTCTCATCATTTTCATCTGAGCCATCCCCTGACTGGAGAAGAGCACGGTACATATCCTGCTTCTTCTGTTTCACAAATGATCCATTTTGCATGCCATCATTGTTCTCACTCTCATCACTATCACTCTCATCAGAAGCCAAAAACTCCTGGAACTCTAACTCAGCAAGCTGAAAGAGGAGAACCGCATCAATGCCAGTTGTATAAAACTTACCCGGTTATATAGAAATAATACTTCCATTAATCAAAGCACTATGACTTTAAAGATGTTGGATCATGCTCTGACTATGCATGTTTTGCAGCAAGAAGCACAAAGATGCACCAACAGTATATAATCACATGTTGCTTCCCAAACCAGTAGCAAAAATAAACACCTGATCGTCATTGAGTTGAAATGAAAATCAAAGTACCTGATCAGCGTTAAATTTTCGCTTCAAGGTTTTTGCACGCTGTGGCTCATCATCATCCCATGTCAGATGAATCTTACTTTGCTGAAGTGCTCGAGTTTGAAAGTCCAATCCTTCATAGTCTGCTGGTGCCTAATGAAAGGAAAAGCAATCTCAAATTATTCAATCTAATAAACTAAATAACAGTGTTTAATTGACCTGGGGCAAGAAACCTCTTTGAAGAGCTATCTTATTGGCCGAGCACTTCGCTGCAGAACAAGTATAAGCTATGCATTAAGAATAAGGACAAAGACTTACATGCTTTGCAACATCACGTGGTTGATGCTTAAATTCCATTGTATCTGGTACAAACCTCAAATCAAGCTTAGTGGATGATCTCTCAAACTCTACTCCATCACAAGTCCTATAGAGGTAATCTGCAGTAGCAATTGAATCGCATTCCACCACAGCATAGTAGTACCTGAAATATAAGTGGAAACACCAGAGAAACTTATACTCCATGTGTGAATTTGCACACACCCACAGGCATAAAGGCATACACGAATAGAGATAGATGCATGTGGACACGCGCGCAGAGAGAGAGCGAGAGAGAGAGAGCATTCACTCTTTTAACCACCAGGCAGGAAAGAGATTGTTTTATCATATAAACATTCAGGAAGCATGGCAAAGCTATTACAAATGAATCAGGATGAAATTTGGAAAATAGATAACAAGAAACAACACATGCCATAGGTTTTATTCTGAAAACCAAAGCTACACAACTACAAAGTAAAGATAACAGATTTTGAAATTAAACTCAAGCGGTGGAAAAACAGACACAATAAAAGGTATGTATATGCACATATACGAGAGCAGACATGCCACCTTAGCCTACTTAATTCATAAGTACGCAATTTCTCATTGTCAATTTCATCATCATCTTCATCATTTTGATTATTCTTTTTGCCATCTTCAAATAGCCCAACTGGACCATGAATCGCCTCCTCTTCCATTCGTTTGAGCCCAAACTCAGATGGGTAGACTGCCACTGACATAATTTGACCACCTCCAGGAAGAAACGAACTTAGCAAGACATACAAATCAACTGCCTACAGGAAACAATCTAGTTTCAGTGCAAAAATCAACATTCTAAGCTCAAGTCCACGAAAAACACAACACCAATTACATGCAGGATACAACATGAGCTCATTTTCCTCTCTTTGTTGGGGTTCTATAGAGTCTAAGACACCAATTAAAATACCTTAAAAGTCATAGAAAATGCAGTCTCCCAGACGACATGTATCGATCAAGAAAAAGATAACAAACCATCAAGATATTCTTTACACAATCTCTTCCCCTATATTTATACAAACCTTAGAATCTTCAATACTACTCACCTTGACTTGACTCCAATCCATGTTGACAACCGCAAGCCTATGCGTCTCCTTATCAATTTCCGGAACAGTCTCCTCCTGCTCCGCACAAATAAAAGGTTAAACATTTAAAATTTTCGAACAAAGTTCCCCAAATTATATAAATTCAACCTGCATTATTCATTTTTACCAGCCCAAAAGTATCTTCTTCCTCTTCGTGCGCCCCATCTGAATCCGAAGTAGTACTCGTCGAGTCATCACTCTCAGCTTCCTCTTCTTCTTCTTCCTCCTCAGAATCCGATGTTTCGGACTCATTGTCCAGCTTCAAGCTCCCTTTCTCCACGTTCTCACTCTCACTTTCTTCATCACTTTCAACACCCTCACTCTCACTTTCTCCGCTCTCCTCATTCTTCACCAATTCCTTTCCCAAACTCCTCTCTTTCGCTCCTTCTTCCTCCTCTTCGAGGCGATAATAATGCCTCAAAGAGTTAGCAGCGGAGTCATTCTTCTTCTGTTTGCCCCTCTTATCAGTGCGAGCTTTTGAGGTAGCGAAATCCTTGTCAGTAAACATGCGGTTAAAGCGAGAATCAATCGCAACCTTGGCTTTATGCTTCGGTGGCTCCCTAAACCTAGGGTCCGTGTGTAAGGATGCGAAACGAGCATCGGTGATGATTTTTCCATCGTTACGGTGGTTGGCGGTGGCGTCACCGTCAGGCTTAGTCATATTCTTCTTGTTCTTGCTTTTGGACCACATGGAAATGCGCTCTTTTTCCGTCGCCGGAGAAATTTCAGCAAAACCCAGCCGAATTAGTCGGAGGTCTATGTCAATCGGCGGTCTTGTTTTTAATATTTAGCTCTGCTCCATCCAGCTAACAAAACCCTACATCCCAGGATTCTAGCAGGAGAACTAGAGGCAAAGGCGGCGAATCTGGACTTGGGGCGGATGCGGTTTGGAACCCGATTTCAGGTTAGTGAAAATAGGACCCTAATCGTTGGGCTCTTGAGCCCAAAGAAATAGACTGCGGAAAAGGAAACCGCTAACTATAAGTACTAGCAGCCTAAACAAAGGCCCAAAAACACCCAAAGTGTTGTGTGTTCATTTTGAAGTCTCCTGGCATATTAAATTGTTTATTTAGTGAGGTATAAAATGATTTCGTCAATGTTATGTAATCCTGGATTTTACGTCAATTTAATTTAACTTAAAAAGAAAAAAGTAGCTAACAACATTTTTCTTGATCCATTAATTTAATTAATTAAAACTAACATGAACAATCTACGTGAAATGTCTTGAATTTTGTACTTTGATAAGTAAGTTAATTTTGTTTACACTACTGTACTGACAGTGTATTTATTAACACCTTTTAGTTACAAGTCACGTAACACGCTCAAAATCAAATTCAAATTCAAACCAAATATGTTTAGGGACCAAAATCTCACGACAACGCAGCAGCAGCAGCTGCTGCTGCAGCAGCAGCAGCTGCTGCTGCAGCAGCAGCAGTATACCAAGGTTAGCGCGGTTAATGATATCCGCCCAAGTATTAATTACACGACCTTGACTATCAACTACAGATTGGTTGAAATTAAACCCGTTTAGGTTGAAAGCCATAGTGCTAATACCTAAAGATGTGAACCAGATACCTACTACAGGCCAAGCAGCTAGGAACCCTGTGATCGTGAAATATCGATTGCTTATTGAACCCTGTGAATTGCGTGAAAGTAGGATACTCCAAATTCGGGGGTCAAAGAGTTTTATAAAACGTTCTTGGTGGAAAAAAATGTCTCCTTGCATAATATGGATTCCAAACATTCATGATCTGTACCATTTTATATAGATTATAAAGGTAATTTCTTCTTTAGCCGAGTGTGAGAGATTGCCTTTTGATTTACCAGAAGCCGAAGAAGAATTAGTAGCGGGTTACCAAACTGAATATTCAGGTATCAAATTTGGTTTATTTTACGTTGCTTCGTATCTAAATCTACTGGTTTCTTCATTATTTGTAACAGTTCTTTATTTGGGAGGCTGGAATCTTTCTATTCCGTACATATTCGTTTCTGAGATATTTGACATAAATAAAGCGGGTAAAGTTTTTGGCCCAGTAATTGGTATCTTTATTACATTAGCTAAAACTTATTTGTTCTTGTTCATTCCTATTGCAACAAGATGGACTTTACCAAGGCTGAGAATGGATCAACTATTAAATCTTGTTGATATGCAGCACAGGTACACGTAGTGAAAGAAGCAATTAACTTTATCTTTTTTTTTTTTACTGGGAAAAAAGAAGGAGCATTTTACTTGAATAGGGAGTATGAACTTTTGCATCTTTCACTGAGCAAGATTTTCTTCCACTGACCAATCGCATAAAAATAAAAATTAATTACTGGGACCATTTCTAGTCGATAAAAGTGAAGGTACCTTCAAGATGTAACTAAACAAGAACCCTTGATCCGACAATGGTGGTGCTGTTTAGGTAATGGAAAAATCATTCACATGATTATCAAAAACTTATGAGTAGACAAGCACGTAACTAATTTGATTAAACTTGTCATATACTTAATAAATTGGTAAATTGGCATCTCAACCTCAATTAGTTGAATCCAAAGTACATCACATCACATCCCATCCCAAATCCAGCCTTCGAACCTCATGCAGCCCTTCCCCCAAGTCCAACTCTTCATATCTCTTATTCCATTCATATAACCAACAAAAGCTAAAACTTGAGAGTAATGATAATCCATGATGAATCAAGTAACAAATTGATGGAGCCTGCTAATGCACCTCCAGCAAGAGTGGCTAGACGTAAAAAGTTCCATCATCTTTTCCTGTTTTGCTTTTTGACTTGGCGCAGTAGAATCCGAAGGAACTTTTCCAGAGAATAAGTGTGCTTTTTCTAGTTGTCCATTTTAACCATTGCTTTGCTTTCTAGTCATTGATGTAACTTCCCTGTCGGAGATTTATCCTTCCCGTCACCGTGCATCGTGAAGCCATCGTTGGTCAGGGAAAATAACCCAAGTAACGAGAGAAACGAATGCGTAGTAAAGATCGAAGTATTCGTACGAATGCGTAGTAAAGAGAACCAAAGGTGACGCTTTAACGAGTTTCCAATAAACAAGTTTTACCGGTGCTAGCGAGGGGCTAAAAGGTGGACAGACAAAACAAGACCAAAACTTGCGCTGAGGATGCTTAGAGCACACTCTTAATCATCAAACGCCAACAGTTATGCTACCGAATTCAATGTAGTAGCCAACCATTCAATTTCCAAATCATGCTGTCTTTCTTTTTCCTCCCTATATATATATATATATATATATCAACACAAGTGACAAAAGCGTCAGATACCTGCTAGAGCTCCTCATCTGTATAGTGCTATGGCTTGCCTAGTTTCATTGTCCATCTCGCTCTTCGTCTGTTTGGTCTGCTCTCATGGGCATGCGCTCAGTTTGAATTACTATGCAAAGAGATGCCCCAATGCCGAAAGCATTATAACACAGGTTGTAAAGGATGCTGCAAAGAAAGACAACACGGTGCCTGCAGCACTACTGAGGATGCATTTTCATGATTGTTTTATCAGGGTATGTATGACCTAGCTAACATTTGGCTTGAATCGTCTCACATAACTCGACTCTTTGTCGCTGGTTAACACTTTCATATTTATTTGTGTATGACTTGCTTGTTCGCAAGGGTTGTGATGCTTCTGTGCTGTTGAACTCCAAAGGGAAGAACAACGCTGAGAAGGATGGACCCCCTAATAGATCTTTGCATGCGTTCTATGTCATTGACAACGCAAAGAAGGCAGTGGAAGCTCTTTGCCCTGGTGTAGTGTCTTGTGCTGATATCTTGGCTTCAGCTGCAAGAGATGCAGTTGTTCTGGTAAGTAAACCATAAATATTGTATAGAATAAATACGAACAAACAAGAACAGGAAACTGTACACAGAGAATGCATCTTCTGCCGATACCACAACGAAATATTGCACCTTTAATAAGACGTGATCAATCTATCTTGACCCACTGAAAGCGAAACAAAAATATGTAACACCAAATAGAGGCCAGAATCATATGAAGGTAAAGTATAAGAGAGTTTTGAAGTGCTGATTGGCCTTAGAAAGAGCAGGATAGTGGTTTAGGATTCAGAACTGATGTCGTCCAATACACATTTGATGTAACACAGTTGACGGTCAACTTCAGTCAAAAATATCAGTTGTTAAACTGTGTTTAATACAACAGTCTGGTGGGCCGTACTGGGATGTACCCAAAGGAAGAAAAGATGGGAGGATATCTAAGGCTAGCGAAACCACACAAATGCCAGCTCCACTCTTCAATATATCACAACTCCAACAAAGCTTCTCTCAGAGAGGTCTGTCCATGGAAGACCTTGTTGCTCTCTCAGGTTATAGAACCAGGTTCCAAACTGTCTTGCACATCATTTCTTTCCACCTTCACAAACTAAAAAAATTATTCTTTCCACACTTTGCAGGTGGCCACACGATAGGTTTTTCCCATTGCTCATCATTCCAGAACAGAATCCACAATTTCAACGCCACCCATGACATTGATCCTACGCTACACCCATCCTTTGCAGCAAGTTTGAGAAGCATTTGTCCAAACAAGAGTGGGGCAAAAAATGCAGGCACCTCAATGGATCCGTCGTCAACTACTTTTGACAACACATACTACAAGTTGATTCTCCAAGGGAAGAGCCTGTTCTCTTCAGATCAGGCTTTACTCACTTCTCCGAAGACAAAAGACTTCGTTTCAAAGTTTGCGACCTCAAAAGAAACTTTCTATGAGGCCTTTTCAAGTTCCATGATCAAGATGAGCAGCATCACAGGTGGTCAGGAAATTAGAAAGGACTGCAGGGTGGTAAACTAAACTATCTTTCTCAACTAAGCACTTCGATCATCTAAAGTGATCGGAAGAAAACCAGAGCTATCAAGCTTGTTGATTTTTCAGATTATATGAACCCCGAAATTCAATACTCCACAGAACAATGCATATATTATTTACAGATTTAAATGTCAAAGCAGTCTATTTCCTCTCCTGCAAATAGCAGTCCTGTTTGGATACCCTGTTATGCAGAATTTTTGGGGCTCAATACAAAACTTGATGTTAGGGGGGGAAAGAGATAAATGGAAAGCCTTCATGAAACTTTAACCACTGATTTTACGTGAAAGCAGAATTGGAGGTCTTGACACATAATTATTTGCCCACGGGTAGCTCATAAATGGACATCCAAATTGATTGATCAGATCTCAGTACAAATGCACTTAATCCCCTTTTTGCACACTTCTGAACAGAAGATAATAAGCTCATATCATTTTCATGCTACAAACAAGTTATTGGTGCATACAGGATTGCAGTGGTCTTGTTACAGGACATAAAAAAAATACAAAAACCAAAACAATTGCTTATGGTCCACAGTTCAATTCAGCATCAAGCTTAGTTTAATTCCAGAAGTGATACAATAAATAAAACCAAAGGGGGAACAGATAGTGTAACATGTTAATGTCATCCCCAACACCCCATGTATTTTAACAGTCATTCAAGAAGGCAAAAAAGAGAGAGAGAGGACAAAGAAAAAAAATATATTGCATCTTACCATTTTTCTCAATAAGTATCATGACCATTTGCTAACTTAGTTTGTCATTATCCAAAATTATCTCTACCAACTGTATATTCCCACTTAATCCAGATGCCTTGTCAGCTGGCATGAATGAAAACCCATCTAGAAGCTTCATGCACTTCAATCCCCATTTAACCATCAAGAACTCAATCAGGTGATGCCCACTGTTTACAGTAAAAGAGAAATAAAAATTAACATAAACCTGTGATACACCCAAGTGCAGTACCAAATGTCCCTGAGCCAAGAAAAGATCAGGAATTGAAAATCCATAATCACCTTCTGTTGTGGTAAGCTGTTATAAAAACTGAAGAGGGAGAATTCTGGAGCAGAAATGCCACAGTAGCAAAAAGATCATCAAATGCTTCAAAGTGCATGCGTGGTAAAAATATCTTTCCAGTTAATTGATATGTGAAACAAAACCAAAAAAGTCACCAAATTGGGAAGAGAAAAATAGGGACAAGCCTACCACTTGTTTCATATAGGACATCAGCTCCAAGGATAATATTTGGGCACAGGGTGAATATCGGTTCATCCCAAACACCCCATGTAAGTCCCAGCACCTTGCAATACATATAAATATGACCAATAATAAGTTTATTGGGCTCTAGTCAAACGTTGCTTCAGATTATGGTCTAGAATTTAGAAACTAAGTATGCAGTGCATCATTTATCTGCGAAGAACTGAAGATGCATCATATAAGCTAGCAAGCTAAAATCTACTACTATCAAATAAAGAACCATTCCATACTTTGCATGTCACACTATTCAGCTCACATTCTCTCCTCATATTAGCCAGCACCTGCACATGTCAAGAACAAAACTGCAGCAACTAGGGATGTAACAAAACTACAACACACAGAAATGACTCTAAACTATAAGCCAAACTTCTAAAAAAATAAATGTGTAAAACAGCGTACTTCAGGTCTATTCGAATCATCTGTGAGTGTGACGTCAGCGCCAACTTTAGCAGCAACTATTCCGGGCAAAGACGTCCCTGCACCAAGCTGTCAAATATAACTAGCACTAGTTAAGATCAAGAACCATAACCCATGATTGAATAGGATTTATAGGAGAATCTTGGAGCTTGTGTTTAGATAATTACCTCGATTACATTAGCCCCGGAAAAGCGGGATCTTTGTTGCCAAACGTATTCAGCTAAAATAATACTACATGGCCACACGAATAACCCGTACTCTTCTTTCATACTCTAAATTGAGCAAATATAAAAACAATACAAAAATCTTCAACTTTTTTTTTCTTTTGGAGTTAATTCAGAAGTAGAAGAGAAGTTGGATAAAGGGACATGCCTCAATGATAGTGACTGAGAAGGCATCATCTCCGTCGCCGAAATGGTGCGTTGAAGTTGTGATCATTTCTTCTTGGGGAGATGACTTGTCGACGCCGGCGTCGTCGTCGTCTTGGTTAGTTGACAGCTCCGCCGTCTGCGCCCACTCCTGGACGAATTGCATGACGTCGCGTGAGCTTAAGAATTTCGCCGGTTGATTTTTGCAGGGAACGACGTCGTGGAGCAAAGTTACCTAAATACCCTCACTTTGAGGCTTTGTTTGGAAGAGAGAAAATAGAAAAGAAGGGAGATATGGAATGAACAATAAACTTGAGTTATACTGCATGTTAACTAAAGAGAGGAGCATTGGATGAATTGCTCTTACTCGATTTGAGATTATTTTGGAAACAAATCGAAAGATGAAATAGTTTCAAACTTTCAGAAATGAGGGGAATAATAGGCGGAAAATTTGTGATGTCTTAGTTAACTTTCTAACTATTCTCCTTTTTTTTTTTTCAAAGGTTAATGAAAAAACTATTTCATCATTCCATTTCGTTCAAACATCATTCCTACTTTTTTGTACCTTTTATTTCCATAAGCTCCTAAGAAAGATAAAATTTTTATCATTTCCTTCTAATCTCTATGGACATTTCTCCATCCATACTAAATTTAAGTGAGAGACTGCGGTTAATGCCACTTCATACTCCGATTGCAATTTGGAATTAAAAGAGGTGGTTTTGTCATTTTAAAATAGCTTGTTATGGATTTAAAACGTTGGCTTTGGCAATATCATTTGCCAATACAAAAATACTTGGATAAAAGAAGGCATGAAAAACCAAGTATTCTTAATTTATATCCCAAGCTCTTCCCTCCAAATTGAAAGACAATCAGAATACTTGATACTCGTACCCATCTTGGTTCAGTAAAAATTTATTCGAATTTGATTCATCAGCTAATCAAATCAAACTTGAACAATAATTTAAATTTGATAAACTTTCAAATTCGGTTTGATTAATATATAAGTGAAATTTACATGTAAAAAGTTAAAATTACTTGAGTTCAACTAGAATTCAATTTCATAAAACTTATTAAAACTCAACTCGAAAAAGTAAACAAGTCAATTTCAAATTTACACCCCTATCATTCTTATCATTCTTACAAAATTGTATACTAGTTTGGAATTAGTAACACTACATTTATAGACAATTGCGCGGCAAAAATGTATTAACCATAGTAGCATAGATTCACACTTTCTACATTGTCAATGCAAGGATGATAAGATTTCAAATGTAATGGAAATATCACCTGTCATGATTTTGGGCCTACTCAATAGTTAATAGTCCAAGTTTTCTGAAGTATGAACTATTCCTTTGGGCTTAAACTTACATTGACCCCATTTGACAAGTGAAATTTTTAGATATTTATCTAAAATTTTATTATAATTTATTATAAAAATTTTTAAAGTTTGTAATTTTTTAAATATTTTAAAATATATAATTTTAAATTTTTTTGTAAAATTACTGTGTTTAAAATTTTTAAAAAAACTTGTATCAGATAAACTCGACAAAAAACTCACGTGCAAGACAGATAGGTCCTTGAATAGTGCGTAAATGAGTTGATTTGACGCCTGTGCGGCAAACCAGCGTTGGACCCTTAGAAGGAAAAGGACACCAAACAAAGCATTATGTTGTGGACTCGGGGCACGGACGGTTTCCGGGCAATTTTGGTCATTATCAACTGCGCATAACTTTTTTTGTACACCGTGTAATTTTTTTTTTTACAGGATATATTTTCAGAACAGATAGTGATGGGCCCCATATTTAACGCGAAAATCGAGTTATATGATGTAATTTCAGCCGCACAAAATTTTAAGAACAAATCTTAGCCCTTAACCGTGCAGGAACGGTCATACTGATGGCCGTCCCTGCCCCAAATCCGTTGTTGTGGGGCATCGTCCGTCAGATTCGTCTCGGTAATGATGACGCTGATAATAGGAAGCTCGTCCTATTCCGCCGCTTACGGCTCCCCAAATGCACTAAGCAGCCACGTCTAAGCAGCCACGTCTAGTTACTTCCTTTATGCTTATTATACTATACTACTAGTTTTGGCTGTTTAGCTGCGTCATCCACCATCTCTGGCTGTTTCTGGAACCCATCCAGCCTCCTCATCAAACCAATTCTCCTCCCACAGCAGCAGCATACCTTATAACTACGGAACACTTGTCAGTAGAGAAAAGAGAAAGAGAAACAAGGAGTATTGAATATTGATTTGAGTCAAGAATCAAGCGTGAGTAGTCCATTTATTTTATTCGATGGCTTTTGCTCACTACTTGATGGCAGCAGCTCCAGTTGAAGCTTCGCATCCCAACTTGAGAAAGTCAATTCTAACTCCTCCTCCATTGCCCTCCATTTCCAATTCTCTTCTTTCCCTTCCCTTCTCTTCTTTCCACCCCAATCATAAAGTTACCAAGCTCTCTTTTTTCTCCAAATTTCGCAAATTTGGACATAAAGGTGAACCACCCGTCCCCTCTTTTTTGTTTAATTTTTTTTTGTTTGGAATTAGCTTTGACTACTTGGGACACTCTTGATTTGTGTTATTTTCAATTCCGTGACTGCTAATTTGAATGGTTACTTTATTTTGTTTACTGTATGAGGGCAGGACCCAATTCCTCCTATTTGTTTATCTAATTGTTCGATTGATTATTTGCATATTAAGTGAGAGGCCCCAAGCTAAATTGCTAGCTTGCTCAATCTCCATCCGGTATTCTAATTTTATGAGAAACCTGATTATCCCCTGCCCACAATGGTTCTTACTTTCTGATTGCCAAAAGGAAATAGTCTTCGTGTGTTAAATTTGGGAATCGTTAGCAAGAATTTAGATGCATTTTTCTTATGAGCTTCAAATTGAATCGTTACCCTTTTTACCCATATGTGGCTGCATCATGCATGCTGATATTTGGATGTCCTTGTTAAGATATGATAGTTGACCGTGTTTGGAGCTTTTAAATGCCGTTTTCTTTTTTAATCCCTATTTCCTTTATTTTTTCCAAGTAGTTGAGCAGATTGATATGTCATTTTTTGACGATTTTTCTAGTAGTAATAAATAAATAATGCAATGAAAGGACAGTTCTTGATGGGTAAAGTTCTTCTGCATGGTATGGATGGTCCTAAACTCCATATAGTCGTAAAGAGCTTCCGTGTATTGATCTAAAGCCATCAGTGTTCAGCAAACCTTCAACAATGCTTACAGAAAGTCTGTTCCTGGTTTAGACTTATTGCTTTTTTGTGATTCTTAGTTTACCACTATGTGGAAAAAGCTGGATTGAAAATAGTTGCTGTCTTTCCTCTTTCTAATTTTCGCCTCTTTGGAGATTTCCGTTTGGAAAACTTGAAAATGTGACTCTCAATAGAGCTGGAAACCATGGCATAAAGTTCGAAAAGAGCAATCTTTGCATTGTTTCATTTGGGACTGTCGAATGACAGAAATTCCCTATTTTTGTCTCTCATGCAGTGTTAAAAAATACTGGAGCCAATTAGATCATACATAATTTTTTTTTTTTGGTTAAGATATGCCCTCAATTTTTCAGTGAAAGTAAAGGCAGTAAAAGCTGAAGTCCCGGCTGTTGACTCCTTCAGTCAATTCAAGCATCTGCTTCTTCCAATTACAGATCGGAATCCTTACCTGTCTGAGGGTACAAGACAGGTTTACTTCCAACCCCCACCCCCTCTCCTTTCACTTTCTTTTGGCATGAATATTACAATACCAGCCTATCTCAGTGATTGAATTGTATTCTTTTGTTTAGCTGTCTAGTAACCACTGAACTACATTGGAAGCCTTCTTTCTTTCTCCCTTTTCAATTCATTGAATGGTGATTTCTTGTGCGTGATGTAAGTTTCAACTTCAATAGTTCATATTCACCAAATTGTGCAGAATTCATGGATGTATCAGATATGCTTTTTAAAAGGTGTACTGAAGTTTTCAGTTAACTTAGGAATGTTGGTTTGCATTTTGACATTTTGGTATCAATCTCAATCACTTATTTGGTCATTGTCTGTGGTCTATAGTTTTGTAAAATCTGGTGGGATTACTCACCAAAATATGGCTTGCATCAATATATTTCTACTCACACGACTGTATTGAATCCAGCTGTTAGCTTACCCAGCTTAGTCTTTTTCTTGGTATATACAGGCTGCAGCTACTACCGCCACTTTAGCAAAGAAGTATGGGGCTGAAATAACAGTTGTAGGTATGGTTATTGAGACCTCCTTTTGGTACAAATTAACTATTGTTGGATACCAACATTTTCAGATCACTTATAGTCCTACGGTCCTTTTTGTTAAAACATTACAAACAACGTACAACTATTTGCTCTTTGTAGTAATTGATGAAAAGGTGAAGGAATCATATCCAGAGCATGAAACACAGCTATCTAGCATCCGTTGGCATTTATCTGAAGGTATGTTGGCTTTGTTTCAATTTAACAAAAAATAGTTGCTCTGAAGTTGAAAAGGCATTAGTCCTCCAAGTTGCACATGCAGATAACTCCTTGTAAGAAATGTAGTGAACGCATGTCTGCATGTCAACTGTGCTAATCATCACTAGTTGGAGGCATCAGGAACTAAGATAGCATTCATAATATTATTCTCTACATGTCTCCCACCTTCTAGTGCTTGTCCTGCAAAGCTTTTTCAAAGACTTGCATATACCAAAAGCTGATAAATCTTTTCAAGAATGGCTAGTTTAATTCACCTTGTATAAGAAGCCTGAGATTTTTCCTTTTCCTTCCAAGTTTGTAAGAACAGAAGCATTGTGCAAAGTATCTACTTCCAATACTGGCAAACACAAAAGGCATAAAGGTTTATGATCAACTTTGATTACTTTATTTTCATTGCCCTAATTTTGGCCGAACATTAACCATCAGTGATTTGTCGTCCGTCTAAATAACTAGCTATTTGTATGAAAGTGACAGCTCTTTGTTGATTTCTCATGTTTCATGAATATCTTAGGTGGATTCCAGGAATTCAAGTTGCTAGAGCGACTTGGGGAAGGGAAGCAGCCAACAGCCATAATCGGCGAGGTTGCTGATGATATGAATTTGGATTTAGTTGTTATGAGCATGGAGGCCATCCATTCCAAGCATGTGGACGCAAACCTGCTGGCCGAGTTCATCCCATGCCCTGTCTTACTTTTGCCACTTTAAACTGATATCTTCTCAGAAATGCAGCCGACGGCCGAAAGCCGAAACCTGCATTTTAGCATGCACTGATGTGTTTTCTAAATCATCTGCTCTATGTGGCTCTGGCAACCATTTAGTTTTTTGATTTTCTGCACCAAAGGCGTTGTTTCTTTTCTTTCATGTGAGTGCAGTCTTCTTCCTCAACTCTCCTTCAATGGGGTATACCAGAATGTTCAGGAGGAGAATAAACATTAGAGGTCATTGTCATGTTTCGTATAGAAGGCCACGATGACGCAGAGGAAATGACATGACTCATGAATAGGCTCAAGGGTTGGATTCACAGGCAGTCCTACAAATTAGATACTAAATTACATCCTAGTATTGTTGTGTTAATTAATGTATTTGTTGAAAGAAATGAGGTGGTTAAGCATTTGTAAACCTTGATGATTTTGTTACAATGATGAGTTTGTAATAGTATAAACTTCTTCTGACATTCATTAAGTTTGTTATACAAGGTAGGAGCAATAATTGTGCTAAGTGATCAATTATGATTGATAAACCTGATTCAAATAATTTTTGTGTGGTAAGGTGTGCCCCTTACTTCAAAGGTAATACTACCCTTTGACACATTATTACGATGCATGTGAAATTGGTCGTTTGGAAAATTTTGCCTTGTCGCAAAATATTCTCAGGTCATTCTGGGGTTATCGCATGCATCTGTGACTAATTTTTACAGCAGACATGTTTTCAATGCATGTCAAATTTGAAAGGTGAGATTTATAGCAGTATTGACGAATCATGCTCATTTTTTCCCCTTTATGCACATCCTTTTTTTAAAAAAATTACCCACTACATTATTTATTTTTTAACAACTTGTTACTGTGCGACCTACCCGGAAACAAGGGAAAAGAACTTATTACTGTGCGAAAGAGCCGGTGGCGAAGTCAGGACTTTTATTCAAGGGGGGTGCGACATTAATATTAGCTTAAATTTAAAATGCGTTAGTTTAAAAATTTTTTAGTATAATTAAATATTTGTCATAAGTACACCAATCAATTTGCCTAGTATTACAATTTTCTTTTTCTAAAATAAGTTATTTACTACTTGTAATTAACCATTTGCAATAGTTTTCAAGCCATGCTATTTTATAAAATTGCATAGAATTTTCAAATGTGGATAAGACTGCAAAATGTAATGATTTAGTACATAAATCAGCCTAATAATATGTACCGAACTTGACTGTCAAAAGAATGTTTGTTTTGCTTGTAATTCACACTATTGAACATCTAAAAAAGTTCAATGTTACATAATAGAAAACACTAGAAAGGAAAAAAAAAAAAAAAACAAGTAGCATTGTGTTATATATATATATATATATATATATATATATATATATATATATATATATATATATATTTATGTTCCAATAGAAATGGTAAGAACAATTGTAAAAGGTTTTAACACTTTTGAAAGACAGTTGCAAGATTAGAAAGAATATTACTATCAAAATTATGGGGGGAACAAGAGAGGAACAATACTAAAAAATCTAGAATTTTATAGCATATGCTACAAATTTTTAAAAATTGAAGGAGTGCAATTGCATCCCCTACTGCTAAGAGCAATGGACTCTTGTGTTTCCAAAACTAATTAAAATATTCATCCTGAAAAACAAAGTCAAAGCTTTGACTTGGAAGCCCCGAAAAAAAGAAGCACAATAATGTTAAATGCAGGGAGAGATAAGTTGAATGGTTCGAAGAAAATATATGTAAAAAAGGTTCCGACTTCGAACCTTTCTATTTATAGTAAAAAAATGTTAAATGAAAAAATCATTCAAAATATTCCTTATATTTCGTCAAATGAAATTTTTTTTATTTTTCACTTCTTACAAATTTAAGTTAACAAAATTTGATTTCAATCTAAATTTTGACCACTTTTTAGCCTAAAATTACCACGTGATTCACATGCAGTTCTTTTTTATGCACAAAAATATCATATTTCACTATTTTACAAGCAAAAATGAATGTTGATTTAGTCAAAATTTACTTTTTTAGAGCCGAAAATGAACATGAATCGAGTCATTTATTTAATTATAAATGAAATCTAACCTTTTTATCCCTCAAAAAAATAATCATAGGTGAATCACATGATGGATTCAGGGTCAAAAGTGGTCGAAATCTTAGATAAGAACAAAATTTTACTGATTTGATTTTGTAAAGAGAGTAAAGTTACTATTTTAAATATAAATAACGAAAAAATTCATTTAACAAATTCTGAGAGATGTTTTAAACTATTTTTCCATATTAAATAGTCCTCTTTACATCAAATTATAAAAATTTACTCCCATTCAAAGTTAGATCAATCACACTTTGACCCCTAAGTTTTGAAGTAATTATACACTTTGGAACCCTAACTTTAGTACCCGACACTTGAAAGTTGAAACCCTAAGCAAGCTTTAGCACCCTAACTTTGAACCCTTCACTTTGACCTTAAAACAAACGAGTCAAACGTTAGAAAACTGAAAACCCCCAAAAAAATTTAAAAGAGTCTAATGATGATATTTCTGCCCTTTTATTATTATTGAAAATACAATTTAAATACCATAGTTATTTGATGTTGTATTTTATGATATGTTCGTAATTAAAAATTTTAATTCACTTGACTAGTAGTCATACTTAGATGAAAGATAGCCGCTTTAAATTTTATTATTATTGAAAATACAATTTAAATACCGTAGTTATTTGATGTTGTATTTTATGATATGTTCGTAATTAAAATTTTAATTCACTTGACTAGTAGTCTTACTTAGATGAAAGATAGCCGCTTTTTAGTGCAACACTAATTTTTGTAAAAGGAGAAGAAAATAGTAATTTGTATTTGGACTTGTATTGCTAATACTGTGAAGGCAAGTTATCTCGGCAAAGTGCTTACAAAAGATGTGTTGATAAATTAAAAAAAAAGTTTGTTAATTCCAAATTTATTGATTTTTCTACATAATTCACTTCCATTTTATTTGAAATTAAAGATCCTAAGGTTAGAAATATAAACCTAAAAAGAAGTTATGGTAAACAAGCTTTTTTAGGAAAAAAATTAACAATATAAGTTGCAAAACTCTACCCTTGAAATATATAAATTATAAATAAAAAATCTCAAAGAAATTTTGAAATTATCGTGAAACGGAATGAAGTTTTAATTTAAAAAGCTACATGAGTTTTTTGTTAAAAATGTATTTGGAGAAAACACATTTGGTTTTAAGAATTAAAAATATGTTAATGCTATAATTGATTTACACATACTTAAAATACAAATATAAACTAGTATTAAGTTTAAAAAGCTAAAAGGAAAATGGGCATATTGCGCTACGTTACATTACACTATAGCCCCTTGAATGTTTGGAATAATGTAATCTCACGTGCACTAGAATGATAGTCAGTGTACGTAGAGCTGTTAATCGAGCCGAGTATTTGGCTATCGATCTCGATTCAAGCTCGTTAGGCAAACGAACTTTAAAATGTATTCGAACTCGACTCGTCAAATGTACATGTGGTTCGAGCTCGAACTCGACTCGTTTATCACAAACAAGTTCGAGGTTGTATGAGCTCGAGCTCGTGCAAATTAACCTCAGTAAAATCTATAATTTTCAATTTTTATACTTTTGACTTCTAAAATGACAAATATGCCCTTTATTAACGAGTTCTAACGAGCTACTCAGATATCAAACGAGCCGAATAACTAAACGAACACATTTCTAGCTCGAGCTCGGCTCGTTTACCGTAACTAAGGAGCTGAGCTCGAGCCTTATCAAGCCGAGCTCTAACGAGCTTTTGAGCTACTCGCGAAGTTTAACAGCTCTAGCTGTGTACGGTGGTAAGGTGTGATTAATCCAAAATTCGAGGGATAAAAGAGAGATTAACCCGTCAAAGTGTGGCCGTGACGAAGGGCCTGTTTGGAACCCAGTTTTTTGGACAAGTTTTTTACCTACTAGTTTTTTAACAACTTTTGTTACAGGAATCCCAAAAAACTTCTCAAAATTTTTTTACCTACACACCTCAAAATACCCAAAACACACCCAAAAAAAATTCCCTTCCCTTTTTTCCTTCTTCCTCCCCCATTCCAACCCAACACCACCGCCGGTTCCCAAAACACACCACCGCCGTTTCGTCCCCCATCCTGCGCGCGCGTTGCGGCTGGGTCGTGAGCCCGGGCTGCTTCTGGTGCACTGTGGAGAAGAGGAAAGGCTGAGCCTGGGCTGCGTCTGGTCGCGAGCCTGGGCCTGCCATCATGCGGCTGGGCTGCAGGGGAAGGGCAGGGCAAAAGGGGAAAGGGAGGGCAGAGGGTGACGGGAGGGAGAAGGGGGAAAGGCGTCGCAAAGGGGTAGCGGGGGAGGGCAGTGGGCGGGGGAAGGGGGAAAGGGAAGGCAGAGGGGTGGCCGGGGAGGGCAGTGGACGGGGGAAGAGGGAAAGAGAGGGCAGTGCGGTGGCGGGGGAGGGAAGGGCAGTGGCCGGGGAAGGGGGGAAAGGAAGGGCAGAGGGGTGGCGGGGGAGGGCAGTGGGCAGGGGAAGGGGGAAAGAGAGGGCAGTGCGGTGGCGAGGGAGGAGAGAGTAGTGGCCGGGGGAGGGGGAAAGGGAGGGCAGAGGGGTGGCCGGGGAAGGCAGTAGGCGGGGAAAGGGGGAAAGAGAGGGCAGTGCGGTGGCAGGGGAGGGGAGGGCGGTGGCGGGGGAGGGGGGAAAGGGAGTTGCTGGTGCAAGGTAACGGGGAAGGGGGAAGCAAGAAGAAGAAGAAGAGAGGAAAGAAAAGGAAAGAAAGAAAAAGAAAGAGAAAGAAAAAAAAATTTCACCTTATAAAAACTTCTACGAAAAATTTTTTTCACCTTACAAAAACTTCTACAAAATTTTTTTAAAAACTTCTACAGTGCACTATAGTAAAATTTTAGACAAACTCCTAAAAAATTCAGTTCCAAACAGGCCGAAGTTCTTAACTTCTTTGTCCCCACAGCCCAAGACAAATCCTGATTCTTGAGGGAAAGCAAAGAAATTTAAAGAAGGATAATAAAGTAATTTTGACTTGACAACCAAAACTCGGTAGCCCTCCCTAGAGGACAAAGCAGGCAAAGAAGGAAAGAATTAATACGACGGGAAGAAAGGGAGAGAGCGAGAGAGAGAGAGGGAGAGAGAGAGAGAAAACTGGTGTCTTGCGTCTCCGCTGGTTTTTTTTTTGGGTAGGAGGAGAGTCTCTCAGCGTCGCAGCTGCTATTGAAGGCTCCGATCGGATCCTCCGCGATCTCATCAAATTTCAATATTTTTGGAAACAAGGAAAAGAAGAAGAAACAAAATCCAATATTCTCATTCTTACCTTAAATTAACCCTCCTTTTTTTTATTTTTTTATTAGAGAAAATTTTGATGATTATTTTTTGTTTTTTGGGTAGGTGATCAGTAGACGACGAGGTTAATCCGAGAGCAAGTGAGAAACCCTAATTAGAGAGAAGGGCTTTCTTCGATTTTTTTGGTTTTAGGGGAATATAGGAAACCCTTGTTTTCGGAAGCGAAAAGGAAAAGTTTCCCCGATTCGGCTTATTAGAATAAGTAAACCCTAATTTTTTTCTCGATGATGGCTACAGCTTCTGACCCTGCTTCGACGGCTCATCACTCTCCTCGAGGCTCTTCCGCCATGGATGCCTCCGTGACAGCCGCGGCTGGCACTCATAGTCCTAGATATCGGCGACGGGGTACTGGCGCCGGCGCCGGCGGAGTCTCTTCGCCGTGGACTCAGATTGTTCGTGGTGCTGATTCTGAATTGACAATCTCTTCTTCTCCTTCTTCCCCGGCTGCCGCCGTCGCTACTACGGTGGGGATTTCCGTTCCTCCTCCTCCTCCTCCTCTTTCTCCCTCTCTGTCCAGTGTTTCTCAGGAGCAATCTGATCGATCCCCTTCAAAGGCTGGGGCGGCAGCGGCAGCGGCAGCAGCAGCAGCAGCTTCGACTCCTTTTTCGCCTGAAGATTGTGCCGGTGATGCTCAGCCAGAAGGCTCTGACAATGGAAGCGGAGGCAACAATGGAGCAAAGAAACCGGCTTGGAATAAGCCTTCCAATGGGGCTACTGAGGCTGGTCCCGTCATGGGGGCTTTCCCTTGGCCTGCTCTGTCTGAATCAACTCGGGCTTCTCCAAAATCTTCTTCTGAGTCTCTTAAAACTCTTTCTGATGTATCAGTTCCGGTGTCACAGGTTCCTCTTATTGCATTCGTTTCTTTCAGTTTTCAATTTTGTTTTCAATGTGTTTTCAATGATTAGATATTATTGAGGAATTTTCCTGAATGTTGTGGTTAAGTATATACTGCTAATGCTGAATATGTGTGACTCCATTAGAAAAATATAACTAGCTTGGGTAGTGCACAGGTATTGTGCTCATAACTTTTCCACTCAAAACTTTTACAGTTCATTAAGAATTTGTAAGTTGCAGTTCTATGTAGGTGCGTATTAGGACACCAGTTGCAACCCTAAAGAAGAACTAAACAAAGAGTACTTAAATTGCATGTGCTGACATTAGTTAAACCCTTGTTTTCTTATATGTGCGGTTTTATTGAAGGCAACTGGAATGGCATCACCTTCTGCACATAAGCAGGGGATTAATGCTAATACCAATTCTAGTTCTACCCCAAACCATGCGCCTTATAACAGACAGAGGTCTATGAAACGTGGTGGTGGTAGTGGGAATCCAAGCAGTAATGCATCAGCCAATGGTGGCCCTTCTCAGCTGCCTTCTCCACGGTCTTCAGGGGTGGAAACTGGCTCTAATAATTCTGGAAAACCTGCTAATCCTGTGTCCGATTCTTCACATCGGGAGGGAGGGCAAAGGGGAGGTGTTGGTTCTCAGTCTCATAGTGGGAATGACCACCAGCAGCAGCGAAATTCATTCAAAAGGGGCAGTGGGGGCCCTCGTGGTGATGGATCTCACCATCATGGCTATGGGGGGAGGCGAGGTGATCAGGACAGGGGAAACCAAGATTGGAATCCTAATCGAAGTTTTGGTGGTGGCAGAGATACCCACATGCAGTCACAGAGAGTGGCTTCTAGGCCCTTCATGCGGGGCCCACATCCTACACCTCCACCTTTTATGCCTCCAACACCCATGCCTGTGCGCCCTTTTGGCACCCCTATCGTTTATCCTGGTGAGTTATGATCCTAGCAATTTCGGCTTTTGTGCTTGGCTTTGTACTGATGTTCAACATTTGTTTGCAGATGTGCCTTCTACAGTATTTTACCTTCCAGGGCCACATCCAGAGTCACTCAGAGCTGTGCCTATGGTTCCTCCAATGGCACCATTGTTTTTTCCGTTTCCAGATCCGCAGCTGCAAACCAAGATAGTGAATCAGATAGAATATTATTTTAGGTACTCATTTAAATGTTACATTGTGTAGGATTAGTAAATTTCTGTTGCTGTGTTACATTACACCATTGTCCTTGTGCTTAATTTCTTCAACTGATGATTGCGAACTCTGACCCATTCACCTGTTTTTGTTTGCAGTAATGAGAATCTGGTTAAAGATACATACTTGCGACAGAATATGGATGACCAGGGTTGGGTTCCTATTAAATTAATAGCAAGCTTCAAAAAAGTGAGTTTGGTTGAGAATAATTTATCATTTCTCATTTCTTTTGGTGATGCATTCTTTTGCATAAATCTGCATCTAAGTATACATGATATGTTATTTGCCATCACTGTTGGTCGCATTGAGGTGTGGGCCATAGTAACTACTTCGTTTAACACGTCTGTGCTGTCGTGGCTTTATGTCACTTCAACTGATCGCTGATTTTAGGAATTTTGCTTGACAAATCTTGTTTTCTTATCAGCAATTCTGTTTATAAGATTTCAAGTCTGTCCTCTTTTTTTCTTTTTTTTCATTATAATTTGGATTAGGAGGTAAAGGATATGGTACTTAGTTTGAGTACTATGTTTGCAAGAATTTGTGGAAAGAATTCACAGTGGTGGAAAAGAAGGAAAGGGAAATTTTGAGGTCTATAAGCGGTAAAAGGATAGTTGGTCTCCTCTTTCTTAACCGACATAAGTTCATTTGAATTGCTTCATGTTCAGTGTTTTGCTTCTAGGTGTGTATATGTCACTGTACTTGTTGTTCTGATGCTCTTCCTTCACCCAACAACTTGCCAGTCAACAAGCAATGATGCATTATTCAAGCTCAAAATGTTTATGCAGCACATAGTATTGTATATTGAATTAATTAGGACTTCTATAACCATGGAAATTGCCTTTCCTGGTATTTGCTGTAGAGATAGCACAATGAACTATGTGTTTTTAGATGCCTTCTTTACTTTCATTTATTTATTTTTTGCTAATTGTCCATAATTTTTTGTATTTTACAGTCTCTCGCAAAGGTTAATGTTGCTGTAGAGTTACCTAGTTGCTTTGTTTTGTTATTTTGGGGCATGTACATGTTTTAACTTTCCTTACTTGATGGTGTTGCTTACATATTGTGTCAGCATAAAGCAGATTTGACACAAGCAAGTTCATTTTAAGCTACTTTTTTAAAAGCCTCTGAGGATAGGTGAGTGTGATGCAGGACAATAATTGTTCCGGTGCTTGTTTGGAATTTTTTTTCATTATTCAACATGATTAGAATTATTTTGGATTTTATCATTCGCCATAGATGGCACTATTTGGGTGGATATTCACTGTATAGTGTGTCAGAGCTAAGGCTTACACAAGTATAGATCCTGTGTTAAAAAAAGGAGGAGGAAGAGGAGGTTTTCAATTTTTTGTGCCAGTTTGTGCGAAGGCAATTGAAACTCATTTAAACAAATTTGATGATAAGTAGCCATGTCGGTGTCTTGCTTGTTTTACGTGCAAGGAGGAGAAAAGTGATGCTCTTTTGGAGAGGGAAACAATTTATGATGGATATGAAGTTCATATCATCTTCAGAGAATTTATTTTTCAATATGTTCAGTCTCTTATATTTATTCAGGAAGTAATATTTTTGATATCGTTCTTTTCCTCTTTTATTGCTGACATAGGTCAACCTTTTATTGCTGCACAAAAATGAACATGAAGACTTGTATGCTCTCAAGCTTCAACTTACAAAATGTATTTGTGCTATATGCATGCTTATGTTTCATGCATGCTGAACTTTTGCATTAATCTGCTTCCTGGTGTGATTGTAAGGATTATCAAATTTGTACACTTTTCATTCATGGACATTTTATACTTCAGTAGTTGAGGCCTGTGATTTTCTTGATTCCTGTGTATGATGCTCGTTTGAGAGGAGAGGCAAATTTTATTTCATCTGCCATTACTAGACTTTTGTTTTGCACATTGACAGGTTACGCAGCTGACAGACAATATTCAATTTATTCTGGATTCTGTAAGAACCTCAGGTGCCGTTGAAGTGGAGGTATGCTATCTTACTTTGTCCATAGCATTTCCTTTTCCATTTCCCCCACTTATTCCTTTTTTTTTTTGGTTTTTTCTTTTTCGGGGGTAGGGGGATGTGGAAGGAGTAGGGAGGGTGCGTGTTTTCTAATTTATAGTGGAGTATGGTTTTCAGTGTATCGTCCGCATTTTCAGCAACATACACATTTTTTGAACTTGCAAGCTGGGGATGGTATGGAATGCTCATTGAAGTTACTAACTGCTTATTCCATTTCCCTTTCAGGGCGAGAAAGTCAGGAGGAGAAATGACTGGATGAAATGGATAATGCCACCTTCTGTTCAGTATTCTACCATTTCAAGTCCTCAATCCATGCAAAAGTCAAGTCAGGACATGCTTGCTTTAAATTTCCAAAGTATGGCATTAGATGAAAAGACAGCAAAGCAGGGTTATGGTGAGACGTACCTTAGTCCATCTTCATCTGGGGAGTGGAGTAGCCTCTCCCAGCAATCTAGTGGTGAGAAGACAAGCCAAGTTGCAGTTCAAGCTGGGTTTCCAACATCAGCCCCCAATTCAAGTAAATGAGAGGTTCCGCTCATAATAGACTCAGCATGATGGATATTTCTGAAATTGGACGCTGGGATGAAAGATCTGCAGGCAGTGGTGAATACTAACATGGTCGATGAAAGTCAATTCTTGCTGTTGTGTGATAAGAAAATGATATCTCACCAGGCACATAGACAGAAAAAGAGTTAAAGGGGAAACAAACAAAAGGATACCTTTAATTAGAAATAAAAAGGGAACAAAGGTAAAAATTTATGAGAAGATTTTTGAGGAGTATTTTTGGGATGTATGCGTGTTTTCCTTTTGGGGATCATCAATATTTCCTATATCTTGTTTTGTCGTTTGTCATGTGTTTGATAGTCGCGGGGAATTTTGATTCAACTTCCCCGTGCAGCCCCTCAGCCGTTTTTTTCATGATCTTTGGGGCTTGGTGATCTCCTGTTCTTGGAGGGGTAAGCAAGCACATGAAGTTGGGTGACACTGAGGTTGCAGGTTTCTTGTTTGTCTTGTTGGATACAAGGGTGATGATGGGGTGCAGCTGCTTCTGCTGCCCTGAGATGGTGACATGTTTGTGCCCCCTTTTTTTTTTCCCTTGGGTGTGGGTAGGGGCGGGTTTTTCCGAGTATTATATTTGATATTTATTTTCTGTATGACCTTTATAGCATTTGGAAAACTTGCTGCATAAATTGCCCTTTCTTGTGGGGGACATATCCGGGGCATATATAAATATTTGATACCCCTATTATTTGTGCGACTCTGGAAGTATGCATTCATTATTGTTGGGAATTTCAATGATTACTCTTTTAAATTGCTTAGGTTCCTGTGAGTATAGTGAAAATTAATTATGTGAACGTGATCAGATGTTTGAATGTGCGGCAGAACAAGAAGAAAGCTATAGAAGTTTTCGCCATGTTATGGAAGGCGGCACTGGCAGCAGGGGGTTGTATTTTGGGGATATAGCGATTCGGAAGAAATAGTAGTGAAAATGAGAGCCATGCCATGCCATGCCGCGATTTTCATTGGCGTTCGCGTCGTCAAACGAATCGTAGTAATAACTATACATAATTTCATGCTGTGGTATTCGTGGAATTTCTGATGGATGGGTGCATAGTGCACTGCAAGGAAACGTTCGTATGGATGGTCACAACACTAATTCTTGTCATGATTGGTGAGTGCACGCAGTCTCCATCAACAAAATTATGATCAGTTGAAAACATTATATTGTTGTTTCTATCAACAAGTCCTTTGCACTTAAAACATCTTTTTCGTTTAGAAAAAAAAAATTTAGAAACGTAGTATTGTGCTGATGAATCAATTTTCGTCCTGAATCCCCGCAGCGTCCCTCTATTTTTTTTTTTTTTTAGCAAATAAAGATACAATTTGAATGGTTAAAACATTTTTTACGTTCACCCAAAAAAGCGTCACTCAAATCAGTATATACAACATTATGTAATTCAGAGGGACCCCGGAAGTAAACGCCAAAAGGTCCTTGTGGAAATTGGTTGTAAATGAGGAAGGAGCCGGTGGCCAAACGTTGCTGCACCAGGCGATAATGCGCCACAGACAACTGAGTGCAAAAAACGTCTTTTCTGTGTCCTTTTTTGCCAATTAATAAGTTTGGCAAAATTGATAACGCATCTTCGGCTTGAGTCCACGTTCGCCTATCTTTTTCAAGGGCAGCTTCCGTCCAAGTTTCACCACCAGCCAGCCAACCCATCCATCTTCTAATTTGTAAGCGATCTATAACGGTCGCTCCTCTAAATCGCTCAGAAATGCTCTTGTGGCCTTTACTAGAATCGGATAATCTTCCCTCCTCTTTGAACCTTTATTTTTCAAAAGAAGAAGAATAGTAATAAAAAATTATACTACACTATTGTTAAACTATCAAGGAACAACTTCGTGCGTTCAAGAAAGGCTCGAGTACCTAACCTAATTTGCACAAAATAAAGCAAACACAAATGGTCCTTGCACAATACCATAAGAACAAGGCAACTACTGTCCAAGTAGATCCGTTTGTCCAGAACTGTTTTGCAAAATACAGAGGACAAATAATTAGCTCTTTCAAAAAAAAAAAATAAATTATTGGCTCCTCCTCCTTGGATACTAAATGATGTTTACGCTCCACGTCACTTTTGCCCTCGCGCATTGACCGCCCGGCTCACAGGCTTTTATTTATCACTGTGTCCCATAAACCAGCATATGTAACTGTTTCAGCGTACAATATCTCAAAAGGCAAAGGCTTTTTTAAAAGTACAGTCGTGTCACGTTTTTAAAATTCTAGTAAAATGTTTAGGCTAGGGATGAGTATGTTGAAGCAATTATACATTTAGAGTCCGCTTTGGTTTACGGACTGGATGAGATGGAATGACTCATCTTCGGATTATTAATCCTAGATTTAGTCATTCTCGAATTAATAATCCAAATTATTTTGATTGGTTCTAGGTTGGGTAGAATATACTGTAAAATAATTCTATCCTGTTTTTGGTTGGATATTGGATGATATAGGATTACTATTTTAATAACCAAAGTACTCCTTAATTTATAAAATTGTTTTAGTAAAATACTTTGATAATTTATAACTTTTATTAAAATAAACTAATTTGAAACTTTAGAATTATAAAATGAATCAAGGGTTTTAATATATAAAAATTTGCATTAACTCAAATTCAGCCCATTCGAGCCCCTTAACAATAGATTTTAACCTAGTTTTTTAATCTAAATTTGAAATTCAATTAAATAATGGCCCAATTTTTGGCTAAGTTAGGGTTTAATTAAATAAAATCTAACCCATTTAAGAGTTTTAAATCAGCCAAACTGAAGCCAATATAGAAATTTTTTTTTTTGGACCAAACTTAAGCTTATTGAAACCCTCATTCGCAAAACCCAATTGATAAGGTTATGTATTTATATAGAATTTGGTTGAGAAAATAAGGTTTGTAAGCGCAATTTAATCCAACGATAATATAGTCCTTTTATTATGAAGTAGGGGCAAATTAGTCAAAAAAACTAAATTAATTAATAGGGATAAATTTGTCAAAATTTTAAAATAATGAATAGGGGCAAATTAGTAAAAAATGAATATAATTAGTAAGGGAAAATTAGTCCGTTTATTATCATATTATTATGTGAGAGTATAGTTATATAATGTTCATTATAAAGTTGTATCATTCGTAAAAACAAATTAGTTCAAATATATTGTTATGTTGGTAGTAGGGACAAAGTAATCAAAAAATTATAAATTAATTAGTAGGGAAAAATTAGTCCATTCTGGGTGAGCTGTTGGGTGATGAGAGCATATTGGTCCTTGATGTGTTTCATCATGGTCTCCATCATCTTGGACATGTTCGAAACTTGTTCTTCGAAATTTAAATTGATTGTCATCCTAGCAGGCATTGCAGAAGAAGAAGCAGTGGGATCTTCAATAAAAAAATTTTGATTGAAGAGCTTCATGGGAAGAGTCTGATCCGGTACTTGTTGAATTATCATCATGCTTAGAAAATTTAGATTCGAATCCAAATTCGAACATGACAAGAATCTTCTCAATCGAGGTAGGAACGCTTTTGATCCCCACCATGGTAGAATAGCTCATTGGTGATGTTGAACCAAAGACGGGAGTTGATGCCGATAGAGCTTCCATGCTATTTTGGGTGGAAGTTCCCGTCATACTCCTTGTTACAGAACCAATAGCGCAGGCATTGGTGGCAACATGTGCAACTTTCTGAATAGGTTTAGCATCAGTAGCCTTGACACGTGCAATTATGGTCTTGTTGCTCTTTGGTGCCATTGGCGATATATGTAGTTGAATATTCGAAAAGAAGAAATGGAAGGCAGAGATGGTCCAACTGAGCGTGCCCAAAATTTGTACGCGATAAAATTTCAAATCTACAAAAGATAAGAAAAATATACGATAAATGTGTAATCTATAAATTTAAGAAAATATGTGAGCACAATCTCTGGGGTTTTCTCAAACTTATAGAGAGTTTTTTTTTTTATTCTTCATCTCAAACACCAATCCAAGGGTTTCACAACTTGTTCTTGAATCAACCACTGATTCCTCCAAATCTTGATATGGAAGATTTGAAGAACTTGGAAGATATTCGAAGTCTTAATATATAGAAGACTTGAAGAATTTGAAAATGCAGGTCTTCGTATCTTGGAGCTTCAAAAGACTTGAACACATGAAATGCCTCCGGATATCCCTCGATTTGGTAGAAAAACCCTTATATATAGTTGTAGTATGAGGTAAAAGTTGAAAACATGTATACCAGTCTACTTGTCTTGCAAGACACGCAGTCATATCAGGATTGTGCCAGTTTAAATATTATTTTTTCATTTTATATTTAGGAAAAATCATTCAAAACGTCCCTCACATTTTGCAAAATGACTTTTTCATCTCTCACTTTTAAAAATGTATTTTTACGTCCCTTACAAATTCATATTGATCAAATTTGATTCTTATTTAGGTTTTCGACTAATTTTTTTGTCAGAATCCACCACGTGCCTTATAAGTGATCATTTTTTAAGGGCAAAATTATCACATCAAATTTTACATCATCCAATCCATAGTCTCTCACATTTCACAAAATGAAATTTTTTGTCTCTCACATTTCACAAAATAAATTTTTTTATCCCTCATTATTTATGTGTAGGAATAACTTTTTTTTTAAATAATGTATATATCTATTTGATCTCACCTGAACAATATAAATAGCATGCAATATATCTCTATTTGATTTCTCCTGAATGTACTGCTCATGTGAAATTAAAATAAATATATACAGGAGTTTTAAAAAAATTGTTAGTTTTTCACTCATGTTCATTCCTTTTACTTGAAAATTGAAAACAAAAAAGATATTTAATTCTAAACATTATCAAATTTTTATATCGAATTAAATTTAGACAAAAAAACAAACAAAGGAAAAGTATGATAAAAAAATAAGTAATTGACACTTTCAAATTTTAAAATAATTATAAGGTAAAAAATTCAACTGTTGGTCTTAAAAGTAGCAAATAAAAATTTCAGATTTAAACTGCAATTTGTTAACATGACTATAAAATTCGAATTAACACCTAATAATTAGATATTCTTATTAAACAACTCAATAAATGAATTATTACTAAAATAGAAAAGGTTATGAATATTGAATAGATTTGCATGGTAAAATCACATATATATGTTTAAAACAAAATTATTAGTTTTAAACCCATGTATATATCGATCTGTTTAGGTGAAATCAAATAGAGATATATTACATATTATTTGTACTGTTTAAATGAAATCAAATAGATATATACATGAATTAAAAAAAACTATTCGTACACGTGGTCAATGAGAGATAAAAAAAATTCATTTTATGAAATGTGAGGGATGAAAAAATTTATTTTGTGAAATGTAAGGGATGAAATAATTCATTTTATGAAATGTGAGAGACTATAGATGGGTTATATAAATTTTGATTTGACAATTTTACTCATAATAAATGATCACATGCACGGCATGTGATGAATTCCAGCCAAAAACTAGTCGGAAACCTAAATAGGGATCAAATTGACCAATGTAAATTTGTAAGGGACGTAAAAGTACACTTTTAAAGGTAAGGGACGAAAAAGTCATTTTACAAAATGTAAAGGACGTTTTGAACGATTTTCCCTTATATTTATTAACAAAGAGATAATACGTAAGGATTATTCCCTTGATTGGCTAGACTTATAGGGACATATGACATGACGTCATTTGATTGGATATGGTGTTGCAGTATATAAGACATCTACATAGATTAAATAACTCTAGATATTATTTCTTTAATAAATAAATGATTATTTAGATATTCATCCATAATTTTGCAAAATCATATAGACATGTAAGGTGGCATAATTTAATTGGCAGAGATATCTTGACAATTTTAATTTACCGTAACACCTCATCTTGACATGTGAGAAGACATAATTGATTGACAAATAGTCAAACTTTCAAGTGTGCATGACATATGGCCATATTCAATTGAATAAAAATAAGTCATAAAAATAATTTATAGATCAATAGTAATTTTTAAAATTTAATTAAAATTTCATTGTCTACAATTATCATATTATTATATGAGAGTATGGTTATATAATATTCATTATGAAGTTGTATCATTCGTAAGAACAAATTAGTTCAAATATATTGTTATGTTGGTAGTAGGGACAAGGTAATCAAAAAATTATAAATTAATTAGTAGGGACAAATTAGTACATTCATGTTATATTATCGTTATATAATTATGAGAGTATAAATTTATATTATTCATAAGAATAAATTAGTTTCAAATTTTATCTTCCTATCTCTTAATCATCCGGGATGACTAATACCATTTCTCTTTAATTTTATCATCATATCTCTTAGTTATTCGCGATGACTAATACCACTTCTCTCATAGAGTATTTTGTCCCATGTACAGGGAACTAATTTCGGTTAATTGGGGTGCATCATCCCATGTGTAAAATACAACCAAATATAGGATCACACAGGATGATTAATCTAATATTGTGTCATCCTATGAACTAAACGAATCCTTAGGCATTGTGTGCACTAATAACTAAAGCCTCCGTTTGGATTCCATTATTTTTTAAATACTTATTTTTGTATTTGAAATCTAAAATAAGCTCAAAAACACATTTAAATATACTAAAATAATAAAATAATAAAATTTCACCCTTACTTTTCTTTCACACATCACTAATAGCCATCGATCATCACCGACCAATACTACCGGCAGTAACTACCTTGGACAGTCATTATCTTCCCTTCCTCTCTCTCTCTCTCTCCACTTTTTCTCTCCCTCCCCATGTAACGGATCTTTGGTCTCACATCTTATGCCATTATCTGTCCCATTTTTTATTATATTGATATTTTTCCTACACAAACACCATATTTTAGTTATTTTTTGTTTCCTTAAGATCCAATAATTATTAACTGAATAATATACAAATTTTAACAAATTCAAAAAATCAAAATGCATAAAAAAATGAGATTTTTGTGAATTTTCTACTGTATTTTTTAATTTTATATTATATATTATTTTTTTTGAAAATGTTGTATTTATTTTTTATTCAATTAATAGTTATTGAATTTCAAAAAAATTAAAAAAAATTAAAACATGGTGTTTATGTAAGAGAAATAACAATATAACAAAAAATGAGACAGAGAATTGTACAGGATGTGAAACAGAAGATCCGTTGCGGGGAGAAGAGGAGGGGAAAGGTGCAACGGATATTCTGTCCCACATTCTGTGCCATTCTCTGTCTCACTTTTTATTATATTGTTATTTCTCTTACATAAACACCATATTTTAATTATTTTTTTTATTTTTTTAAGATCCAATAACTATTAATTGAATAAAAAATAAATACAACATTTTCAAAAAAAGCAATATATAATATAAAATTTAAAAATACAGCAAAAAATTCACAAAAAAATCTCATTTTTTTTATACATTTTGATTTTTTGAAATTGTTAAATATTGTATATTATTCAGTTAATAATTATTGGATGTTAAGGAAACAAAAAAGAACTAAAGTATGTTGTTTGTGTAGGAGAAATAGCAATATAATAAAAAATGGGATAGAGAATGACACAGGATGTGGAACAGAAGATCCGTTATGTCTTCTCCCTCTTCCTCTCCTCTCTCTCCCCAATCCTGTGCCATCCTATGAATCAAATTGACCCTTAGGAATTGTGTGCACTAAATAACTAAGGGGCCGCTTGGTTTTGAGGATTTGCCATGTGGAATGATAATAATTCTAATATTTAGTGCTTGGTACACTATAATGGCAATTGAAATATTGAAATCATGACCAATTCATGATTCCTGACTAAATTGGGAGGAATCACTCAAAAGCATCAACTCATATCCAACAATGAATAAATTCGGAGACCACCTGGACTGCAATCTCCTCCTCTTCCTCCTGCGCCCACGTCTTCCCTCTTTCCCCACCCCCACAGCCCACCAAAAGCCTCACTCCTCCGCTCCCTCCGGTGACCTCTGCTGGGATGCCATCCGTCGCGCCTGCTCCGCTTCCCCTTCCTCCACCTTTTCCCTCTCCGATCTCTACTTCCTCTACTGCCTCGGCTCCAGCGACAATGGGTCTGTTTACCTCGCCGAGATCAAAGCTCCCGAGCCCTCTCCTCCTCCTCTACAGCATTCTTCCTCTACTCAACCGGCGCTTTTCGTCGCCAAAGTAATCCACAAGAGAGAGCTGGCGCTTTTCCCCTTCCTTTCTCGCCGCTAACCATTCCTCTCTCACACCCAAGTGGACCCACTAAATTCCTTTTTCACTATCAAATCGTCCCTCTCAGCAGGCAACCCAACCTCCCTCTTCTCCTTGTGAAAAGCAAAACTGATGTTTAATGGCAAGAAGGCTGGTGGCCATAGATGGATTGCAGTTGTGCTTGCAAACAGATTTCAAAGGATTGGGATGGAATTCACCATTTCATTTTGGAATTTGTTTTTGGATTGTTTAATTAAAGTTTCAATTGCCAATTTCAGAACAACGAAAAATAAAAAGACACCATGTGCCAAATCTTCTATTTCAGGCATGGATTTTTGATTGATAATTGCAAAACGAAGCACAAAAGAAGAAGTTTTGATTGGTGGTGGTCTGGTAAAGTTAGCGGTGGGGAGGCATCGAACCAAGAAAACAAAAAGTCCAAAGGAGAAAAAAAAAGAAGCAAAAATAAATTTTAATACCCATCCCACACCAAGCATTGCCTATGGGAATGATAGCACCAATTCAAACCCATACTGATTTTCTTCCATTATTCCATTTCCCTTTTCAATTCCAAAGCATGAACCAAACGCCCCTAAATCCTATGTTTGGATTCCACTATTTATTAAATACTTATTTTTGTATTTGAAATCTAAAATAACTTCAAAAACACATTTAAATACACTAAAAATAAATAAATTTTCACCCTCACTCTTCTTTCACACGTAACTAGGGGTGTAATCGAGTCGAGTCGAGCTCGAGTATTGCTATACTCGAGCTCGACTCGACTCATATACACCAAAGCTCGAACTCGACTCGAGCCCAAAAAATCGATACTCGAGACTCGACTCGAAAAATTTTCTTTAGGCTCGAGACTTGACTCGATACTCGAGGCTTAAAAATTTTTTTCATTTTAGGTCTTTTTACAATTATATTATTACTTTTTTGCCATTATAGGATTTTATTATAAAGAAGGATATATTGTAAATTTCATATAACTTATACCCATAATGGTCATTTTATAATTATAATACATATATATTATTTAAATTATAAATATATTATTTATATAACTCCGACTCGTCGAGCTACTCGACTCGACTCGAGCTGGGCTATTTCGACTCGAAACTCGACTCGATTTTCATTCGAGCTACTCGAAACTCGGTCAACCTGAGTTCGAGCCGAGTCGTTGACCGAGCTACTCGCGAGCTAGCTCGGCTCGCGTACATCCCTACACGTAACTAGTAGCCATCAGTCATCACCGACCAACACTACCGGCAGTCACTACCATCGGCAGTCATTATCTTTCTTTTCTCTGTCTCTCTCTCTCCACTCCTCTCCTCCTCCCCTTCCTCTTCTCCCTCGTCCTTTCGTCCCCCCACCCCCGCCCCCTTCTCCCTCCCAAATCATTCATATTGGTACTGCAATTTCCAGATTGTTCTTGGGACTCAAAACATGGATGATTTTCAGAGGGATGTCCAACGGTTAACATTTGTACCACATTCTTACCAAAGGATCATTGAGTGAAACCTGACAAACCATCACATAGAATCAGAATATCTACCACAAAAAAAAAAGTGAAGTCCCTTCCTTTGGGAACCCATCCACGGGTCAGTCAGTAATGCACGGATTTGTGTCCTTCATTCATAGATTCTACCCATCTTTGGCTCGTCACGGCTTCACCTACTCCCAGAATTGCTGTTACTGGTTTACTGCTACTAGATCACACGATGGTGATTTTACGTAACATAACATCCTTATTTTACCAGACATACCAAATATTTAAACAACAGCACAATTGTCCATTCCTTTCTTTGGGAAGTCTATCCAGTTGATACAAGATCAACCTACAATTTCCGTAGTTGTATACCTTTACGTAAGGATGGATTTTGGGCAAGATGGGGCGGTGCAAAGCCTAGGGGTAACAGGGTTGCCTTGATTAAGAAAGTTGGGCAGGCCCCTTCAAAAAAAGAAAGTTGGGCAGGGTTGATAGTACAATTTTGTTGCAGCCATGGTACAGCTGCCGTGATGGATGAATATTGAATCTGACCAAGCGCACAGTGAACTGTAAATGGCTTTTCTTGGAAAGGGAGAACTTTTAAGGCCCAGCTGCTGCGTTAGAACTTAAAAGAAGAGAAGAGAGGGTTTAACACAGAGCTGACAGTTGTCACAAAGACTAGACCTTGTGAATTTCTGAGCATCTGTTCCTGCACTTATTTTCTTGAATCTCTTCCATCCACACCGTTTGGCTTCTTCTGCTGCCGAATGAACTTACTAGTGTTCTCTACTGTACCATTAGATTAGACTAGTATCTAAATTTTCAATTGACTCGTATAATTTTTTGTTTCACTTGTTTTGGTATTGTTATTCTACTATCACTGCCTTCTTTCCACAAAAGCAATGATTGAATGTCCATTTTGCTATGACCAAAACAGAAACTTCAACCTGCCCCAGTAGGATTTTGCATTGGCATACTTGAGGCTTGATGTTGATTGTTTAGGTCAGTTAAGAGTTAGATTATCAGATCCATCTATGTCTTATGGCGCACAAATATCAACCAAAAAGCAACGCGCGATATTGTAACAAAAAATTACACCGAATTGGTAAGAAAATTACTACATTTTGCTTTTAGTATGACATGAAGATCTTGTATTGATGTTTTACTACTGTTCAACGTCCAAATTTACGTGCATTCAAACAGTTTGACAGTTAAGTCCCACATCGTAGTCTCACATCATTTTTTTGGGGTTAGGAGTTGGGTAGTTAAGTCCTCAAGTTTACTTCAAGAATTGCCGATTTTTTGGATTAAATTTGAGATTAGATTTGACTAACTAATTTCAAAAGTTTGGAAAAAAAAAACAGTTGGACAGGTATTTTGCATTGTAGATGGCCCAAGAATAAATACACTTGGCGATGTGATATTCTTTTTTATGCAACTCTGTCCTATTGATTTGCAATTGACCTGAGTTTTAACCTTTTTCATAAATCCAATATGCTCAGCTAATGTACTAATACAAGTTATTCCAACATTATAAAAAGATTGTCGAAATAGTTAAATAATAAGATGTAGAGGTAAATTTCATGCCGTTAAATCCTAACATAAATTTTTTTTTGGTGGTAAAAGTTAGATCCAAATTTTACTTTTTTTTTCGGAAACGATAAACCTAATCTATTCTACACTAAGAGGGAGGGGACGAATCCAAAGAGACCCAGTGATAATTCAGAGGAGATTAAACCATCATCGAATTAGACGGGTGCACAGTATACTCGACTAAAGTTTTTAGAAATAAATCACTTAAATATGATATTTTTGATGGGAGGTAAGGGTTCAAAACTTGGTGATGAATAACAAATTTGGGAGAGAGTTCTTGAGAGATTATCCTATTTGGGGTTGAGCAGTAGAAAGAAGAAAGCTCCAGTTCAGACCCCGTTGCCACTGATACATAGTGAAAACGCATGTTCACTAGTCAAATCCATCAGTTATCCTTTTCATCAAGCGGCCCTCTCCCCTCAGAGAAATCAACAACCCCATAGTCTTGAATCTAACTAGGGATTGTCTGGTAGTCTGTACCCCCTTATTGATATTCACTCGATTCTTACTAACCAGAGCACATGTTAGAGACAGAAATGTGTATGTAAATGTTAGGCGGCGGTCCAACTCCGCACAATTATGTAAACAGATGGAGCAATCCCATCTCAACCAAACTCTTAACAGTTATTGTTCACAAAAACTGTGCACGATTATGCACATTAATACCACACTTTCCTAAGGAAAACCGCATTTTCCATCCATCTCATCCGGGGTTAACTTGTCTTATTAATCGCTTTGGGTATCAGATGTCATTCCGGTTGCCAATCAAGAATTTACAGATACTGGTTTTACACTTCCTCCGTTCCATTTTCATTTTGATAGTTCTAGTTTTTCTTTCACACAATTTAAGAAAAAATAATTAACTTTGTTGAAAAAATAAATTTTGATTGTTATTTTTCTAAAACACCTTTACATTAAATATAGTACAACTTTATATTAATTATTCATAAAAACTTGAATTGATGGTTTATGTGAACTTGAATTGATGGTAAGGAAAGAATCAGTCTTCATTTTACATTATTTAACGTTAAATTTAAATGTATTAAATGGGGTAGGTTAACAATCTATATTAAATAAGGAAGTTTATACTAATAACAACCTATACTGAATAAGGGTATTTTAAAGAAATTAAAAGATAACTATATATTTTTTAATTGAAAAGTGGACTACAATTTGAAACAAATGAAAAAGGAAAATAGATCTGTCAAAATGAAACGGTGGGAGTATTAATTTCTTGTCAAGTTATATGAGATCAGGCTATATTCAGGACATGGATCAAGCTTGTTCAACATATTAATAGGAATGAAAATGGAGCAGGTGTTAGGCAGGGATTCCTCCCTCATATCCCGCTTTGCGCTCTAAAATCTTCCTCCGCCCTTGGCTCCAGCTTTTCTCATCTCTTAGGGATGCCCTGCAGTGGTATAATTATGTTTTTTTTTATTGTAATATTATTTTGTATATATGTATAACATTAATATCAATATTTTAAATTATTTTTTTATTCTTAGCGAAATATTCAATGTGAAATCAAGGTTAAAAATCATTTTGATCTTTTTTAATTCATTTCTCTACTTTTAAATCTAAACTTATAATCATCGTATTTGTTTAAACAACTTATAATATGTAAAAAAAAATTTGAAGTAAACTAAAAATAACCAAGTCATAATTTTCTCTTAAAATTATAATTTTTTTAGTTATCAAATTATAATAGATATGTGTATAATATTGATGTGTATCTATCATGTGTATAGCAAATCTAAAGTCAGAACCATCATATTTATTTTTATTTTTTGATAAATAAATTACAATATATAAAAGTTCCAAGTAAACTAAAAATAATCAAATAACCATTTCATCATTGAAATTATGATATATGCATACATTATTGATATGTAGTTATAGTGCATCTATGCATGCATGTAGAAAACCATATATATATGTTTATTTTTTTAACTTTATATTAGTACTAGAGATGGAGCAGAGGATGGAGCAAGATTATCCTCCCACCTCTCCCTTCCCCGGCAGCTTGTTTAAAATGAAGGGAGAAAAATCCCGTGTATCACATCCCTACTCCTACCCCTGTCCTATCCCATGACTCATTGCGAGGGATACGACCCGTCTCCGATCCATCCTTACATATTAATTTCTTCTTATCCGGAGTTTGTTAAATGTAGGCTCTACTTGGATTGGTAGTTTTTCATAAAGCTTGTTTTCATATAAAGTCATAGTAATACATTTCAAATACACACAATTTCAAATATACTTAATAAAAAATAAAATGAACTTACCACCTCTTTCATCTTCCACCTATCACACGCCATTGCCACCCCCCGCTCCTCCTCTCTCTTCCCTTACCCTCCTATTCCGCTTCACTCTTCCCTCCTCCTCCTGCCTCTACTCCCTTCCTCCTCCTCGGAACCCCCCTCCCCCCTTTTTCATCTTTGATTTAGTCACATGTCGTGATTATGAAGAAGGAGGAGAGAGGAAAAAGAGGAAGAATGAGGGGAAGAGGCGGCAATGGTGGATAGCGATGTGTGGTAAATAGTGGTGGCGTTGATAAAAGTTGTTAACAACTAGTTCAAACGGATTATTTACGTACGGTGAAAGTTTTTCAAATATAATGCTACAGAAATCTTTTTTAAAATACCCCTAAAAAAATCCCATTTCACACGGACCCCCAAAATTTACGAAATCATCAATTTGTAACAACCTGTCTCTCGTCACTTAGATGCTCCTAGTCCAATGGCAAAACATAAAAGGTTGAGGCCAAAACTTTGTTACATTAATGGGAGAGTTTACTGCAAAAAAAAAAAAAAGAAAAAAAGAACAGATTCATTAACGTGGCATTTGCAAATCAAAGGTTTGGGTAATCATTGGGATTAATCTAGTGATTAGAGGGGGATGTTCAGAATTTGAATTTTAGGCTTGACAATTTAGGATAAAGAGAGCGTGAGGATGGATGGAAAGCAAATAATAATAAATAAAGACTTTGGAACTCTAATATACTAGCATAGGGCATGTGTTTCACAAAGTTGGTAGTTATCTTAAAATGGTCCGAAGGCAGAAAGTAACAGTTCTGACGGAACACATGGAAGGGTGCAAGGAATGCAGCACTGATCGGTCAAACACTACTGTATTCCCTCTCTTTTCCTTAGTACACTTCAGAAAAGAACCATACTAGGCTCCTTGAGTTTGTTTTAGATTATTAGAATTCGTTTGAATTGTTATTTTTAGAAATTTTTAATAAAAAAATAATAAAGATTTGGTGTTTGTGAAGTAAAAAATAATTAAAAATATGTTTATGAAAAATATAAACATTTTCTTTGTAAAAAATAATAATCCAAACAAGGCCTATAATTTTCTCGCATATAGCTTAGTTATGAGTTTTCTTGTACTTCTTACTTTGAAGAAAGTAAGAGGCTTTCCTTCAAAAAAAAAAAAAAAAAAAAGGAAGTAAGAGACTGTGTGGTTTATACACTCTTTTTATTGAAAAAAATACTGTAATATTTTTTAAAACATGATGTGTATAAAATAAAAATGCAATTGAAAATTATGTTAAGAGATTAATCTAGAAAATAAAAAAAATTCACAAAAGCGGCAATCGAAAGAAGGGTGGTTGGTTTGAGTGTTGCACCTTGATAGGCAGCTTGATTTGTTGCGTTGTTTTCTGTCCGAACATTCGCTACTTGCCAAAGTCAATTACGTCCAAACCAGATTTTTGCAACAGTGATGATGAAATCTTTTTTCATTCTCATCCTACCATAAATGTCACAAGTCACAACAAGGTAATTAATAGTCAATGCGAATATGCGATAGCCAATCAAAGATCGTCTCATGCGGTTGTTTTTCCTTACGACAATGGTTTCACATTAGCTCCAAGGAAATTGGTCACAGTTGAACCGGAGGAGGTATCAGCATAATTACCTAATTGCTCCTCAGACACAAGAATTTCTTCGGTTGTGTTTGGATTGTATTTTTCTGGATTTTTTTTTATAAAATAATTACTGTAGTAATTTAATATATGTGAAATAAAAAAGTAATAAGAAAATGTGTTCACGAAAAATGTAACAATTTTTCAAGGGAAAATTGCTGTCCAAGCACGGCCGATCTTCTAGTCTTTTACACCATGACCACAATTGATAAAGCAAAAAAACAATTGCTCGGTTTTTCCATTTTTCTTCTCCGATTAGTTGAAAACATTATCGTGAATATTCAATGTTATATCATGCCATATTTTTGCTGAAGGATTTAAACTATATGTAAATAAGAAAAAATCATTTAAAACGTTCGTTAAATAAAATTTTTCATCATTCATTTCTAAAATAATAATTTTACGTCTCTTATAATATCAAGTCAAGACGATAAATTTTGATTTGAACTTATGTTTTTAACCATTTTTTAATTTGAAATTAAGAGGTGATTCACTTGTAATTATTATTTTTGATTATAAATGTTATCTAATCTTTACGACTGGAATATGATTCGAGTCATATCCCACTTTTTGAATGATTTCTGCTAACAATAAATGCGTCAGGGAAAATCGACTGAAAACCAAAAGTGCATTGCAAATTAAATATTTTCACTTATTAACGAATCATCAAACAGTCCTAAAAGATTAGCAAATCTATGTACGAATTCTTAAACTATATGTTTTTTTTTTTGGATATATACACGAATGAATCAGACCGATGGGCAATTTCGTTTCCAAATTTCCTAAGCATGGCCGATCTTTAACTAGATGTAAACGGTCATTGATATATTCCCCCAACAATTGCTTGATGTGCCTCCGCAGATGTGGTCATCCAACTCTAGCAAAAGCCTGAAAAGACTCAACAAGATAGCAGGCACATCATCACCATCATCATCGTCTACATCTTCTTCTTCACAATCTTCAGCTGCATCTCGTCAAAATCCCAGAGGCATCTACAAAACCATGGAAGAAGTTTGGAAAGACATAAATCTTTCATCCCTTCAAGACCAACCTTCTTCCAGAGATGACCCTAGTTCCACTACCACTTTCCGTGGGATGATTTTTCAAGACTTTTTAGCTCGTCCCTTTGATAAAGATCCTCCAACCACCACACCCGCCACCGGTTACTGCTCTCCGCCGCCGCCTCCTCCTCCTCCTCCTCCTCAGGCAACTATGCTGACTCTCAATTCTTCTGGCCCTGATGAGTTTCACTTGTTTGGAAACTCAAACCCTCTTAGGCAAACCCCACTTTTGGGGCCTCAGCAGTCCATTTCCCATGCTTGCAGTAACCTTAGTATGCAGTTTAATGATGCTTTGGGTTCTTGTGCTGCTGGGATGCATGCTCATGGCAATGGGAAGAAGAGGTGCCCGGAACCCCAAACCAACAGCAGTAGCTCTGGTGACCGACGCCATAAGAGAATGATCAAGAACCGTGAGTCGGCTGCGCGGTCTAGAGCAAGAAAACAGGAATGCCTCTTTTCTCTACGATCTCTCTTAAATTTGCCTACAATTTCTTTTTTGCTACTGCTTTATTTTTATTTTTATTTTTAAATGAGTCAGTCCTACCAGCTCACCAGCTCGGTGGCCATTTTTACTACGACCACCATATATATTTATATATGAGAATCCTAGAATCTAGTAGAGGACAGGCATCCAACCATTTGAGATGGGAGCCCAGTGGCATCGATCTCTTGTTATGGTGTTTTTTTTTTCCCTTAAGGCAATCTCTTGTCATGGTTAGTCATTAAAGTATGAGAACCCTCGAACTTGAAAGTGAAAGTTTTCATTATTTAGTATAGTTTCGGGGTGGGGATATTCCAGATGTCATTAGCAGAAATTGTTGTCATGTTTATAAGGATACTGCTATGTTCCCCTTCTGTTTGTGAGTGTTGCCTGATGTATTTGGTTTTTCTGTTGGATTTTGCCCTATTTTTCCCCTTTTTTCTTGGGGCGGTTGTTTTTCCCGTTTTGGTGCAACATAAATACAGGCATACACGAATGAGCTGGAGCTGGAAGTGAACAACTTGATGGAAGAGAATGCCAGACTCAGAGAACAACAAAGACAGGTACAACATGCTATTATAGTTCCTTAAACGTAGGGGAGAGCACATATGTAGTAGTAGATACATATGGTAGTTTGAGGAAAGGGGAAAAAAAGGGGCATACATTACATACTACTACTACTACTACTACTAAAATCTTTGATAAAAAGCTGAAGGGCCCGCAGTTTCCGTTTCCTTATCCGCAGCTTTTTCACTATTTGCTGTTTGTCATTTTTGTTCCTTCTCTGATTTATTTTATTTGATACTTTTTTTTCTCTGCGGCCAGTTATGTCTAGCTGCAGTGAATCAACAAGTCCCCAGAAAGCACGCCCTCTATAGAACGTTAACGGCGCCATTTTAAAGACAACTCGTCCCAGTCGTCTCTGCTGGTTTGGTAAAGTGGGAGGGGGAGAAAAGACACCTGTGGAAGTGTTTGTTGGTTTGGGCAAAAGACTATTTATGGGGTTGTAATCTTTTTGACCAATGAGCGTATGAGTGAGTGTAGCCCACTGCTTCTAAAACAAAAATGCATCAGTAATCAGTAATAGATGGGGCGATTTAGGGAAAGAATAGAAAGGTTGCATGAAAAGGCAGTTTGTTTTCTCTGCGGTCCAAGAAGAAGCAGAGACTGCTCTATTTTTTTGTGATGATATAGGCCGTCTAGCGTAGTTGTTGTTTGCATTGTTTCCTTTGCCTTTGCTCTCCTAACTTCTTTTCTTCTTTAGTTTCTCTGACTGCTGCTAGCCTTCTTTTTTTGGGACGAACGTTTATGGTAAAGGAAAAGAAAAAGAAAGGACCAATTAACATCTAGAGAACGTTTTTGGTAAAGGAAATTATTATTATTATTATGTGGCTACAATTGCATCAATTATTCGGCCCATGTTATCACTCTTACCATCATAGCACTTAGTCAAAAATGATAAAAGCCCATGTCATCACACTTGCCATCATAGAACTTTGACATAATTATCAAAGTCATTATTGTTTGATTATCTTGCTTATTTATTTACTTAGCTTTCATGTCAGGTATATTTCTTTTGCATGCCAGGGAGTAATGGTCATTGATTGTTTAAGGTTAATGTCGGAAAGATACTACGATTTGCTTGGCGGAATGTTTGGAACTGCATCGTTTTGATTTAAGTAAATGTACGTGAGGTAAAAAGATGAAAGTTTGGATTATATTTTTCGTCATTTTTTATGAAAAAATTACTGTAGCGATTTGATATATGTGAGGAAAAAAGGTGATAGAAAAATGTGATCACGGAAAATGATAATATTTTTCGACGGAAACAAACAATCCAAATAGAGCATAAATTTTTAAAGAAATTTTCATTCAATTTAATGCTACGAAACAGTGGAGGTAAATGCCATTCAGATTTATTGTACAAGAAAGAATAACGCAACAGTAAAGGAATGAAAAAACCATGTGTTGTAGGTCCTTAATCACTAGGGTTGGGAGGTAAAATTTTAAAACCGTTGGGGAAATACTTGTAACGCGCAGAGAAACTTGAAGGAGGTTAGTGTAACTTTGCCATTACTCTCACTAGCTATCACTTCGACGTCACTCATCATCCCCCGCACCATCACTGTCGCCCACTTGCAAACCTTTCTCCTCCTTTATTATTGCAGCCACTTGTGTTTCTTTGAACTGCGTTGGTTCGAACTTTTCTGCATTTTAAAACTCTTCCGTAAATTAGGTTGGGGTTCAGAAATCCCTCCATCTAATGCACCGCACAAGAAGCATAGTAGCGTGATTTTCATTTTTAAACAATTTAGAGAGTGCAGTAGTGCACTTATCATTGCCGGCCCTTTGTAGACAAAAAGAAAAAAGAATGCGTATCAATGTCTTGTTTGAATTGCTATTTTTTTGTTGAAAAATTATGTCATTTTTCGTAATTATTTTTTTTCTCATATATATCAAATTGTTACAGTAATTTTTTTCATAAAAAATCATAAAAAATGCAATCGAAACACACAATCGTGTCGTGTCACATGGACATTAAAATATGTTGTCTTTTGCTTTTTATTGTCGACTCCCATACCCGCATTTAAAAAGCAGGAAACAAAAGCCTTTTCATTGGATTGGACAGCAAACCACCGCGACAAATTTGTCTTTTTGGAACCCATTAAAAATTGAAGTTAAACCGGCAGTGCTTAAGAGACATAAATGGGGTCAAACCTTTAATTACAGACGTCTGCAAATGTGGGCCTTTTGTATGTCTTATGGTCCAACCGTCCAAGTTCAGCTTTCAATTATATGCGAGTAGTACATGATGGTTTTGAGGCCTTCTCGGTTGGAACGAACCCCTCGTCTTGTCTCTGCTGCGCTCTGTCTCAAAATGTTGTTCGTTCAATTTGGCGTTGGCATGTGTTACTTAGGACTTTTTCCTCTGTGCAAATTATGCGCTGCGCTGCACTGGGGCCAAAGCTCTCGTGTCAAGTAGTTGTGGCTGGGAAGGAGTCCTCAATAATGGACAGCTCCGATAGGTTTGGAACTATAGCTCCCGTGAAGTTTATTCTCAGAATGTTACGACTTGTGATGGGAGAAAATCAGAAAAGTGTGTGTGTTGTTTCAAGAACAGAAGCAAATCAATGTGTGTGATTGCAATTTACAATTTACAAATGCGCGCGCCCAGAGTCCTCTCATTATTGTCATTCGTTCATTCTAAGAAAATGCTTTGTTTTCTTGCTCTATAATTTGTTCCTCTGAAGGTGAGGAGTTGCAGCCACCTAGCAGTACCACCTTAAAAGAGGAAGAAATGGAGACCGCTCGCATCATTTTCGCTCGACTTTTAGCCAGTGATTGCGATTATTGTAAAGCCGTCTTTTTATCTATTGACAACTTTGCGGGCCCCCCCCCCAAAAAAAAAAAAAAGTGAAGGAAAAAGCAGAATGGTTGATGTAAATAAATGTCATTTTGGATGTGCCAACTGCCGCAACGGATCTTCTGTCCCATACCCTGTGCCACTCTCTGTCTCACTTTTTATTATATTGCTATTTCTCATTCATAAACATCATGTTTTAATTCTTTTTTGCTTTCTTAAGATCCAATAACTATTAATTGAGTAAAAAATAAACATAACAGCTTCAAAAAAGCAATATATAATAGAAAATTAAAAAATACAGCAAAAAATTCATAAAAAATCTCATTTTTTATGCATTTTGATTTTTTGAGTTTGTTAAATTTTGTGTATTACTCAATTAATAGTTATTGAATCTTAAGGAAGCAAAAAAGAATTAAAACATGATGTTTATGAATGAGAAATAGCAATATAATAAAAAGTGAGACAGAAAGTGACACAGTGTGTGGGATAGAAGATCCGTTGCGGCCAACTGCCCATTGCATCTTGCAATCAACTTCACAAAATAATTATTGTCAACTCGTTATGGGATCAAAAAAAACTCAGCTACATCTAGTTGACTGAAAAAAGCATACAGAATGCCCACCAGACGCAGACGTCAAAATAGTTTTTAAAGAAAAAATTGAGTCATCTTTTACTTTGTCTCATCTTCCACTTTGTTTCCATTGCATAGAATCTTATGCCGCATGGTAATCATTTTCCTCTCATTTGTTTCTCCAGAAAAGAAAAATATGTTGTATTAGGATGTATTTTATAGATTGGGTAAAAAACAAAAAAGCCCAAGTGGTATAATAACTATTTTATTGAAAAGTCCCTTATAGTTTCAAATCATACGTATCGGAGTTTCATGATTTGAAGTAATTTGAAACATCGATGAAAATTGTTTTTTTTTTTTTTTAAAAAAAAGGTTCTAAATAAAATGACAAAAATAACCTAATGACACAAGCAAAAAAATAGCTGAAGAAATTCATCAGTTTTATTCTCTAATAATATAAGCAAAAAATGGTCGGGTTCTGCAAGTTTGGGGCAAAATTAAAGAAGAGTCATGACAGTTTTTATTAAGGTTTGAAGGGCAAGACATGTATATCATGTCAAAATTTGTCTTAAAAACTATTTTTCGGAAGAACTGCTCGCAATTCCAATTCATTTAAATGCTTTAGATCTGACGAATTCTGTCAAATTTTCACCTTACTTTAAACCATATGATTTGAAATCACATGGGGTTTTTCGCTGTAATAGCTATATTACATGGGGCATTTTTTTTTTTGTTTTTGACCTTATGGATTACTATTTTGACGCACGTGATTAATTAAGAGGTTGAGAGTGAGTGGATGGTATGAATTACGAGCTCTTGTAATTACTAGTGTTCAAAACACACAATATGTGTGTAACTACAAACAAACATTAAATTTTTTAGAGATATTTGTTGAAATCATTTTTTATGAAAAATGTTTTATATTTTTATAATACATACAGAAAATTGACATTTACATAAATAAAATGTATAAATAGACTATTATTTAGCAGTGAATAGTTATGAAAAGAGAGATAAAAGTACGTCCAATAGTGGCAATTATATAGAAATTGTAATTTAAGAAAATTATAAAGTGACGAGTTTTAGTTTATATCCTCCTTTGTATATAGTAATAGTATAGAAGTACAGATTATCAGGTAGTTAATCACGTAAGAGAAATTGCTAATTGTAAAGTGAATGGTGAGCCGTAACAACTATTAGTTGGTAGTTAATTCGTCGGATATACCCTGATCAAAGAGTTAATATTTTCAGCATTATATAAATAAAGTGTTTAGTAAAAAACAAAAAAAAACGACATTTCAACGATGGATTGACTTTACGTTTTGTATGCGTAAGATTCTCTCAAACATATTGATCCCGCGAAAAATTCCAAAATTAATTTCGTGACAAGATGCCATTTTCAAGTTGTATACATTCACTGTTAATTTTGTCGGTTGTAATTTTACCTAATTCTTGATCCCAAATTCGATTTTGGAGTGCCCTAAACGTTGCTATATTTTTTTCTTTCGTTCTTGTAAGACGCTTCAATAGGTTTTATTTTTTTTTTTTGAATAAAAAATCGCTTCATTCGTATCACTTCAATAGGCTTTGACATTCAGATTATCATTTTTTAGAACAAAAAAATTTTTTTTTAAACATATTTCTCAATTACCTTTCTACCTCACAAACATCAAATCATTATAATAAACTTTTTTTATAACAAAATTCCTAAAAATAGCAATTCAAACAGGCTCTTAATCTATAGGCAGGCACCTAGGAAAAGGTTGCGTTCTCAAATCTTCATTGCTTGGTGAAAAGTTGGTAGAAAGAATAACAAAGATTAAAAGAAAATTAAAATGGGTTAAGTTGTGAGGGTTCTAACAATTCATCTCTTGCTTTGTTAAGAGAGCTCTTACCCATTTATGTTATTTTATGTGTAAACACTAGAGCGAGGGCTTTTTATACTTTAATTTCAAGTATATAAGAATAATGCAGTACATTGTATAATCACATTTATTTGTATATATTTTAAAATTTTTTTTTTAAATGATAAGTGATATCCTAAACTACATAAAGCGCCGAAGGTGCTGCTACAGTCAATTGTCTTGGTTTCAATGCAATTCTGTTGCTGATTTCGTCCTTTTTTGTCTTTTCACCATTGCATCTAAACGCTTTGCCTGCTGTTGCTTCTTTCCTCCTTCTAGCTTTTGTCACCTATTCCGATTCTACCCTTTTGTCTTGGTTTATTTGTAATTTAGGCTTCAATTTTGTCCTTTTGTTATTTGTACCTTGCACTGCTCCTGCATCTCCTGTCTTCAGCCGCCAATATCCCAACCAAAAAATATTTGCTGCAGCATGCGTACGTTCAAGGAAATTCTACGCCCATCTGATGTATGCAAATCAATTGTGTTACTATGCGCTAGCATAATTTCCCTCAACTTTTTAAAAACCTTGCTTCTATAACAAAATCAATTCCTTGTCGATCTACTGAATATAAATCAATTGTACTGCTTTTGATATAAAAAAATACTACTATTTTTACAATATTTGTTAATTTTAAATTGCATAAAATTATAAGTTATAGAATTATTAGTCTAAAGCTTTCACATTTTAAGACTAAGTGACATAAAATAAATATAACAAATACAAAATAATAATTAATTACATGTTCATTTATTGGCGAATACAAATTTTCCCTTTTTGCTTTTTGTTGATTAATCACACATTTATTCTGAAAAATGCAAGATAATTTCCCTGTGTACAATATTTGTTAATTTTAAATTACACAAAACTGCAAGTTATAGAATTATTAGTCTAAAGCTTTTGCATTTTAAGACCAAGTGACATAAAATAAATATAAAAAATACAAAATAATAATTAATTACACGTTCATTTATTAGTGAATGCAGATTTTCCCTTTTTGCTTTTTGCTGATTAATGACACATTTATTCTGAAAAATGTAAGATAATTTCCCTGTGCTCCAAAAATATTACTTTTATCAAATTTCTTTAGGACATCACTTTTATTCTCTACAAAATGATGATTAATTAGATAATTGCTTCAAAAATTATAGGATCATTTCCCCCTATTTCATAAATGTTACTTCTGTAATATTTATTGATCAATAAATTATTATGGAAGTAAATATTTTTTCTGCTATCGAAATATTATGGAAGTAAATGACATAGGAATCATCAACTGCTATCGTGCTAAAACTCGATGGATCTTTCAGGTTGAAGGAATAGAAAAAACAGAAGGTTGGCTAGAGTTCCCACAAAAACACTTCTTGTATGAAGGAAGTGCCATCCTCTTCACCCTGCTCAACAAAAACAACTATGATTTCGAGCTCTTCTGAAGAGACTTTTTCCAACAATCATAATTAAGCATCTCCCATGTACCTTATTACGCATACCAACTATATGTCCCTTAAATTCTCTATATTTTCCACCCAGTTATATCTAACAATATAAAAATAAACACATCCAAAATATACCAAATTATTAATTTATCTTAAATTTTAAAAAAATAATTTACATTTCATTATTTTAACTAATGTTTCCATCCTATTCATTTTAAAAACTAAAATACAAATCACATCACTATTACTATATCTATTTATAAATATATTAATCTAATCTGCCACATCCCTGTCTATGATTCCGACCCTATTATCATCCAAAACACTCTAAATATCAATTATTAAATAAATCTTACATTACATATATATATGTACACACACATAAACAAATAAATAAATATATAATAAACAAACAAAACCACAAAAAATATAAACACTACAAAAATTTAAACTATTCTATCACCTAAAATAAAATACCAAACACACACACACACACACACATATATACATACATACATACATACATACATATTACAAAATATATCATATACCTATAACTATATATTAATACAAAATTCACTCTAACTTTAAGTAACATAAAATAACTCATATAAACATCAAACAATAAATATTAAAAAATTCTACCACAAATTGCACTGATTAAACTCTATAATTTTCATGTCCAATAATTTTTATTTCTTGTACAAAAATTTATACACATCAACTTACTTTCAATAATATCCATTTATCAATAAACTATTAATATATCAAATCTCTCAGCTCTCAAAATTAATATTATCCTTTATTTATTCAGATTCTATTAATTAAAAAAATACAACTTCTATCTATTTCGATCACATTCATTCATAACTAAATAAACATTATCTTTACTTATCCAAAAAAACATACTTAATTAATAAACACATATTTTACCAATGTGCAATATCAAATTATTTCCAAATTATTAATTTATGTCATCATACAACACCCAAACTATATCAAAATTTGCCAAAAAATATCTATTATGCATTTATTTCTCAGCAAATTTCCAATTCTTTTATATACTTTCCATAGACTTTTCCACTACAACAATACACACTTTCTCATCCTAGCTATCCAAATTATAAAAAAAACATCGTCTAAAATACATAAACTGCCAATGCCCAAAACAAAATAAATTATAACACTGTCAATGTAATTATTCACCTAATTTTCCATGCTATAAACTTTAAAAAATTAATATATATTCCATTAATTTAAATAATATTTACTCACCCCACAATTAAAATAAAAAAACAAAATTTTTTCAATATTATCCATCAAATCCCTAGATCATATTAATTTTAAAAAACACAATACAAATCAAATAAATTTTACTATATTTATTTATAAATAAATCAATCCAATATATCAATGCTCTATCCACTATTCCAACTCCATTATCATACAAAATACAATAAATCTATGCTATTAAATAAATCTTTCATTACCCTAATATATTCAATAATGGACACCCCGCAGAATTTGCGGGGCACCAAGCCTAGTACTATATAAGTATGCTGTAAGTTGGGTAACAAATTTACAACGTAATGTAATAAATTTAAATAAATTGTTGATTTAGCTTATTTAATATTAAGGAAGGACTCACCCAACAAGTTCCGTTGTCGTCCAGCGGTTAGGATATCTGGCTTTCACCCAGGAGACCCGGGTTCGATTCCCGGCAACGGAAAGTTTTTTCGCTTCATTTTCGTTCTGTTGGATTTGGATTCAATGGACGACGCCCGTCCTAAAATTCGTTCTGTTGGATTTGGATATAATGGACGACGGCCCAGAGCCCGTTTGAGATTGGACAGCAGAGCCTAAGAATCAAGACCTTTCAATTTAAAGGCCGCATCATGAATATTAAAGGGATGAAATCTTTCTTAAAAGTCAAGCAATTCGTGCTTCCCTTTTTTGGTGATTGCACCTCTTCGGATTCTTTCTAGTCTTATGCATTACTATTATCTTTAAGCATTGTAAAGGCTACGTTAAAAATATGAAAAATATCACATTAACCTTTGTTGAGCTTTTGTTAGCTCTTTGCATGCATGAGTAATCTCGAGAATATGAGTCTTCTATTTGTCCTAAAACAATTAGCCCTTTTTAAATAAAAATAATTTACTTTCCACTTGCATGGTTGTGGCGATAATCTCAAATCACATAGAGGTATTGGAAACATAAACATTGCCGACTTTTGGGGTTCTCACGGGATTTAGGGTGAGTAAAAACATTGCTGAAAAGCTTTGGGCTTTGGTTAAGAGGTATTGGAAACATAAACAGGTAAGAGGCTGCCATTCTCTTTCTTTAAGAACTGAAGTCTTGACTTGAGTGCCAATATGCATAAAAAAGGGTACTGCAATTTGGTAAATTCTTCGTGAAATCCTCAATGGTGAGTGCTATACTTTTCCACTTTCCCAAAGGACCAAATTACTCCATGCTTGCCAAAAGAAAGAAAAAAAAAAACCCACAAAAATTCAGGTGGTCTTCTAATGTTAATTATGGAAAGCGAAACTTACTACAACCAAATAGTAGTGTATTTGTCATACGTGAAGAAGCATCAGAAGCCAGCGACGTGAAAGGAAGAAAACCATATCACCATCTCCTCCGTTAAAAATTCTCTTTTTTGAGGGTTCCGTTGTTCATCTTCCATCAAGAACCGGCACACCGGGCACGTTTTCCGGCTAGTATTCAACCACTTATCGACACACTCTCTGTGAAACTCGTGGTGACATGGAAGCAAACGCTTTTCCTCTCCTTCCTTCAACCTTGACAAGCATATAACACAGCATATCTTCTCAACTTGATCACAGTTAGCTTCATGATCGTCTCCAAATCTTGATCTTATTTCGCTTGAACCCGTCTGCCGCGACGGAGAAGACCCTTCTTTGATTTTGTCTAGTGTGATAGCAGTCGCGAAAACCCTTCTTCGCCACCCTCCTCGGAGTCCCAGAATGCTACATATGCAGAAAACGAACTTCTTGAAAACCATCGGTTAATTTTGTTAGAGAACTAGACTAGTTCCGTTATAAATGAGAGGAATGCTAACATCTTTCGTTGCTGAGTCTGTTTGGCGTGGTTTAGACTTTACAAGGGTGGTTGGAATGGGATTGACGATTTTGAGTGTTCAACACAAATTGGTTGCACCTAAGCGACTAGTACTAGTATCATTTGGACTGTTACTATTAATTTGTGATAATAAATGTCAGACTTTTGCAATTCTATTCAGAATTCATTCATGGATATTCCCTTTTTATGAGCACACATTAGACAGGATAATTATGTTATGCACCGGAAGAATGAACGAGGGAACACTACATGTTTATCATTTACATTTTCCCGGAAATATACGTTACCTAATATGACGAACTCGTACTCAAAGCCATCTCCCTATATAGTTACAGATATCCAACTGATCTTCTTGAATTACCTCTCGAGCTGTCAATGCCAATTCAAGAAATTGCGTCTTGTTCATCACTAATCAAATAAAACCAGTAAAGGGTCTCACGTGTTTCTCGTTTTTGCACTCAAATATACAGCTAACTCTATATTAATTTTGGTGAGACCAGATATTTTTGAGTTCCTCTTTAAGATCTCAGCTCTATTTATTGCTCTGAGATTATACGTTTTCAGTTCTTCTACCTTAATGCTCCAATTTTGTAGCTGCTATCTTCAACCGGACAAAGAAGCATAACCTTTAGTCAATTCTCTTTGCAGTTTTCTAAGTCCCAAGTGCATGTCATGTTTAATCTGCTGGCTAACTCAAGCTGTTGCCGAAGTGCCAAGATACCAATTGATAGAACTGCTTCAACTATCAAGCCAGTTAAAGTGTGAAATATTTCCTACGAAACCCCAGTGGCCAGTTTCAGAAAATGACCGACATTGATATTTCTAGGTGGGTCAAAGGTGCTAGTACAATTCAATTCTACCTTTGATGTATGGCACTTGCACGGTTGAACGCCACACGGAAAGATGTTCCGCATCGAAGCTGTGAGGAGTGATCAAACTGCTAAGTCGGACTCTTCTCCTAGTTATCAGATGTGACATTTTAAAAACAACTAAGTTCATATATATATATATATATATATATATATATATGAGTAAATCTTATATACACCGACAGTTTATGCACTATCACTATCTAACGTTGACAGTGCATACATTATCAGTGTAGAAAAGATTAATCTTATATATATATATATATATATATGCCAATCATATAGTAGTATAATTGACGATGGGATGATAGAATGGAGATTCAATTTTAATTTTCTTCTTTCTCAAGTGTAGAGTTGCTATTGCATACCTAATTAATGTGCTAATTGCGACACAATTACTCTTGACTAGCTCGATGGAATTCGACAGACGAAGGATGTCATCTGGGCCATCTTTTAAACTTAAATAACCTCAAAAAGGTCTTTGTTCATTGTTTTCTTTGCTTTCAAATTTCCTCGTAATGTTTTCTCCTCCTTGTCCCATCCAACCAATGATCCCCAAAGATGCTTTGTTCCAATGATTCCCAGTCAAATAGGCACAGAGTCAACAATAATATTTGACTAAAACTTTTCATAATGAATGGTGAAAAAGACCTGTGTAATTATTCTGGATAATAGGTTGGGAGACACGCATACATGAATAAAGCTTGGATTACGAGGAATCATAGTGCTCAATACAACCCCATGAATTTCCCTGATTTAGCCTAGTGCAAAAAATGGGTATGCCCAGATTCGCTGGTCCTACAAATTGGCGTTATTGTCAAAAGACACGCTGAAATTTAACTATATTTTGCTGTACAGCTGAGGACCACTGCCCTCGGCTAACTAAAATGCCCTCTTTTTTTTTTTTTTCCGTTCTGAGAATGTGAAAAGTTTTTAGCATATAGTTGCTTTAAGTTTATGAAGTAAATGAACAACTACTGACAATATTCCAATGTATCTATGCTCCTAATCAAGTCAAGAAGGAGGATGAGCCAAAGGAAGTACAAGTACTCAGAAGAGTTGAACCAAAAGAACAGGATGCAGTTAAAATTTAGAGTGGATGCTTCCTGTTCGCAAAACCAAAAAGCAGCTGGATAAGGTCCGTACAGAAGTATGAATAGTCCGAAGAATTGGAAGGTTCTCATGTTATTTGATCTCCAGTTTCCAACACAATTTCTGCAGCAATCGCTATGTCTAGTCGAAGTGAGCAAGCGAAATCCTACATAAAATAAGCAATGAAGAAATTCTCTAGAGAAAAAAGCCAGCAGATGAAAGTGAAAACACTTGAAACATGCTGCATATCATCAAACGGACAATTAAACCAACAGACAAACTTCAATCCACAGAGATGAGCCTTCTCTAGGATGAAGTAACTCATCATCATCACCAAGCAGCCAGCCTTCTAACCACCACGCAGAGGAATTACAAGTTGAATAAAGTAGATGGTTTACCTCCAAACATATTTAAAGCATAACTTTTCGACCTGCAGCTCACCAAACCTCTATCCAAGTGTTTCCTGACGTCAATGCTTATCAGCTTTATCACTTGGGAAGGTCAAGAGGCACGAACAAATGAAAAACATAGAAGTTTACGCATTTCTATTGGTTTCTATAGGGCATACAGACGGGTATATACAGAGGTTACTGGAGGCAAGCAGAAACCTGCTTCAGTATTTGATATCCAAACATATCTCTGTTCCCCATCATCAGGGTACCTGTAATATTTCCTGAAATAGTTTTCTACACCCGTACACCCCTCCTTCAAGAAGGTACTCTCACTAAGAAAGACATGGGGGATCACCACAAAACTTTTCAGTGCCCTTCTCCCCTGTCCAGCAGGTGATACCCAAGAAGTTCAGTCCAGCATGCATTCACATTTATTTAGTTGGCGATAGAATCGTAGAGACCTGAAGGTGTCGATGGGACAATATCTGTCATCTCATGTCTAGCCTTCTACAGCAAGGCTAATTTCAAGTACTGAAAGCATGTGCAAAAAAACACTTAAAAGTATCAACAGAACTGATCAGATGGAACTTGTACATTGCGAGCAATATTACCAGAAGTTTTATAGCACATTCTTCTTTTACATTGTATGATAAAGCCTCTCACTGAACCACCCAGTATCAAAATCCCAGGTGGGCAAACCAACACTGGTATTTAGCCCCAGATGAATATTCACAACTATTTGTATCTGCCATCAAGCTACGTAATTTAAAAACAATATTAGCACTCCAGGTAAGATTGGCCCATACAACAATAGTTATGTGGCTTGCTGTGAGGCATTGAATCTATGAAATTCTGTATATTCCTTATCTCAGATAGGAACAATAAGCAAACCTAATATTCGATAAAGATTCCTGTTACGTGATATCTGTATATGTTTCATCCCAAGATAGAACTTTTAACTCTAAACCACCCTATCATGGTTGAAGGACAAGCCTCAACTAAATCTGTTTGGTTCCAAGATACAACTTTTAGACCAAAATTTTTTTAAAACATGCTATCATAGTTGAAGAACGAGCCTCAGCTCAGTTGACCTTGCCTCCACCACCCCCCCCCCCCACCAAACCAAAAGCTTAAAGTCCCAGAGCATGAATTAGAACAGTACAAGCTCAAAGTAGTGAGCTTTTAGCATAATTTAAGCAAACAACAGAGAGAAGGTAAGGCTAGAAGCACTTGAGGTTCATATGAGCAGAATCAACATAAAAAGGGACAGGAAGGAGGGATAGGGTCAGAAACGGATACCAAGCAAGACAAGGGCAGCTTAAAAACATAGGTTCCAAAAGTAATTCAGAGGATTGACATACCACATAAAAACAGCACACTAATATTCAACATACAACAATTATTCCATGCTTTTAACCAAGAAAACAGTAGATGCCAGAGTACATAGTTTCTTATGAAGTCACAAAGCTCTGTAATATTCAAGAACAAAATTCAACCTGAATGAACTAGGAAAGCCTGCGCAACTACAATTGAGTAATAAAATCCAACGAAATATTGGATATGAGGCTGGATATCAGAAAAATAAGAATGCAATTCGGCTAAAATTTGTTTCTCTTGCATACTTTTCCATCACATCTACATATTTCACGGTCAATACCTCCTATCCTTCCTCACTTCACAATCCTACGAACTACATCTTTGATGGTCATTTTTCACAGCGTCCGGATCAACTGCAGAATTGCTATTCGAGGCTTCCTCATCGTCAATAATTTTGCCATCGCTTGGTACAAGACGAGGAATTCCATCCACTACCTAAAATTGTACAAGAAAATGAAAATCATTATAAACTAGAAATAGCCACATCCAATAATCTGATAACCCTTGTTGCTTATCCTTTGAAAATGTCTCAGGCTCTCAGCCTGATGAGGATAAAACAATATTCATATACATGTAACATATAGTAGCTCACTGAGGAAAAAGACTAATCCCAACCAAAAAAAAAGAAAGCTGAGCCTACTCACCGGATAAGAAACACCGATTGAGTCACTGATCAAAGAGTTCGTTTTTTCACATACTCTGATACAACAAAAGGCACAAGAATTAAACAAAAATCAGTACAAATTAAAGGTTCAAGGATACAAACTATAATTTTTGGGTTCAGTGGCTCACCTTAATGGTTGTTTGGAAAGTGGGCATACAAGTATTTCTGACAGAGTCTTGCTAATCCCAGTTCCTGCTTCTTTAAAAAGAACTCTTCCAAATCTCAGCATTTTGATTTCTCCCTTGATAAATGTTAATACTTGGAAGGGATTTGTAGACCAGCCCAAAAGGGCTTGTGGTTTTTCAACGATTCAATTAACTCAAGTAAGGATTTTGGGACAAAAAGCTTTCCCTTCACCAAGGCCTTGTTTGCGAGTTCAGTAGAAAAATATAGAGTAAAAGATAAAGTTATGAAAAATAAAAGGAGAAAAAGAAAGGAAATAAAATGCAGTCTCTATGTGACACTAATTAGGAGTATAAAGTTTTATATTTCCGTACCCTTATTAGAGATCATGATATTCTCATAAGATTTGTTTTTACTTGTTTGCTAGGCCAAATTGATACTGCATAAAGATTCATGAAATAACATTCATTTTCTTCCAATATTTGCTACATATATTTGAAGAGAAAAGTTTCTTTCTTTTTGTTAATTTTTTTTATTGTTTGTCCTTTGGATAGGGTGAAAAAGAGAACATGGAGGAGATGAAAATGGTGAGAGTAAATTTGAATCATCATTTTAAGACGATAAATATTTGACAAAAAATATAAAATAAGAAATAAAGACTTTTCTTTTTAATAGTCCAGTGAAAACAAGTTTGGTGAAAACTTGAATTAGTCATCCTCTTTCTTTTTTCATTTTATTTTCTTTGTTGCCCACCAAGGTAGTTTGGGAGATGGAAATTGAACCGAAAAAAAAAAGAAGAAAAGGAAAGAAAAGTCTACTTTTCTGTCTTTAATGAAATTTAACTTTAAATAAGGGGAAAAAAATAAGAAAAAAAGAATAAGGATAGTGTGGACGCTCACCTCAACTTCTTTGGTTCAACTCATCGCTAAGGTGACTTAATCCAACACATTTTAAGCCGAGGTAAGACTTATTGTGGATGCTCACTTCGACTTCCTCTGCTGGACTTATCGCCGAAGTAACTCAATCCAACACATTTAAGTCGAGATGATCACCTCGGCTATCTTGGTGTTTATCATCATCTTTGTCCTCCCGAAGTGCATCCACCTCAGTTGATTAGCCCTGTTTGGTTATTCAACGTTTGATACCTACATGTAAAAGTTGACTAATGTCAGACAGGTTAATATGACTGCCGCCACTGTTATACCCCGACCTATCTCTGACACCGCCGCCCTTAGATTGACTCCTTGCAAGTAACAAGGAGTAGTTCATTTCCTCCCTTATAGTTTTGAAGGTTGGTGGTATCGTAAGTTATCGTGAGAATGCTTCCATGTTCACTTGATACCATCATTGAGAAGTTGTTAAAACAATGAGGAATATATCCTGTTAAGTTATTATGTGCCAGGTTCAGCACTTGAAGATTTGAGAGTAAGCAGAGCTTGTCAGAAATACCTCCATAGAAGTTATTTGACTGAAATCTTAGAAACATTAAATTTGATGACATTTCCCCAATCCAAGCTGGTATGGTATCCCTTAGTCCATTGTCACCAAGATCAAAAATTACCAAATTGCTCAGATGCTGCATTGAGGACGGGAGCCTTCCAATGAATTTATTTCCATTCAAATGCAGAATCTCAAGTGCCCCCAAGTTATAGATTGCATCATTTCTTTTGTCAGTTTCCTTACTATAAATACTCCCCTCAGTTTGTGAGGAGAGGAGGAGGATTTTGGCTAAATTTCTCTTTTGCTCATAACTCTAGTCCAACCAGTGTTGCTTTTACTCCTGATCCTTTGACTAACTGATTTTAGCATCGGAGCTAGATTGAAGGACAAAGCCCTAGTTATGTTTCTATCTTGACAGGTTTGCTTGTACTATAGACTCGATTCATCAGTCTGGAAATCACCTCGTCAAATAGATTTGGATAAATAAAAGTTGTATTACAATTTAAAAAGGGCTTTTGTTCAGTTTCGAACATAAAATGAAAGAAACTTGTCGGAAGCTTGTTAAAGTTTTTTTTTTTTTTTTGTATTTTTTTCAATTAAATGCCCAACTTGTAGAATAAAATTTTATTGATTTTACAATCATTTGCACTTCTTTCTAAATCTCCCACACATCATCAAGATCACTTCGCTTCCTTTCTTTTCTATTCTCAAATTCCAAACTAAACTTTAAAATTCCAAATTATATTTGAGGATAAAATGAACTTTTCATCCCTATTATTTAGGGTTGGACCCTAAATAATAGAGATGAAAAGGGCATTTTTCCCAAATACTTAAGCATCTTATTGTTCTTCTGTTATATTTTATTTCGAAATAATTACATCCAAACAAGGTTTGAGGATAGTTCCGTTTACACCTGCAGACGAGCTAAAACGCTGTCGTTTTCGTATATAACAAAACTCCTAACAACCCACGTAAACCCCGGATCATGAAAGATGTGAGAGGTTTTGACTCAAAAACTTCAGCCTGTTATGCTTTTCTCCTTCTCCTTGTGAGCAAGCAATGAACTTTAATGGCGGAAACAGATATGAATTTGAAGTACCTGGAAGGTCAAAACCCTTCACCAGATGAATGGCAAGAGTTTCCATCAGAAAATTCTTTAAGATCAGTGTCTCTTTCCTATCTCATCCTAATCCCGCCCCTGCTCTAATCCAACCCTCAAGGGCATCACACGTTTCCTCCTTATCACACTTTAGATATTCTCCTAAAACCCATTCTTTATATAAAAAAAATTTGGACTATCTTGACTCTTGCCAGAGCTTGACCCATCTTTTTCAAATCCAAGCAAACCTAATAACTTCCGGGCTTCTTCAACACCCATCATTTTCAGGCAGATTTATGAAGATTTGCTCTCATTTTTCTGTATTGGATTATGTTGTCTTGGTCTTTAGGTGCATTGTTTTTCCTAGTACTTTTGTTGTGAATACTGTCATAAAAGTCTACGCTTGCAGCTCTGTACCACAAAAAGCTGTGATTTTTTATTTTGAAATGCTTGAATATGGGTTTTTTCCCAGTAGTTTCAGCTTCCCACCTCTTTTTAGCGGCTGCGCAAAGTTGAAGTGTTTGAATTTGGGCCAAAAATGTCATGGGCAAGTTGTGAAAAATGGGGTTGATGGTGTTTTGCCGGTCCAGAATTCTTTGATTCATTTTTATGCTTGTTGTGGGCTTATGGAATCTGTTATGAAGATAGTTGTAAACATGTCTGTCAGGGACGTGGTGTCTTGGAATACCATAATTGATTCTTTTGCCAAATTAGGTGAATTGGACTTGGCACATAAGTTATTTGATACAATGCCCCAGAGGAATGTTGTTTCGTGGAATATAATGATGACAGGGTATTTGGATTTGGGGAATCCTGGAAATGGGTTGAAATTATTCAGGGAAATGGTGAAGCTAGGATTTAAAGGCAATGAAACAACTATGGTGAATGTGCTTACTGCTTGTGGTAGGTCTGCCAGATTGAAAGAAGGAAAATCAGTTCATGGAACTCTTGTTAGAGAATCTGGCAATTTGAGTTTGATTGTTAATACGTCCTTAATTGATATGTATAGTAGATGTGGAAGGGTGGATAATGCTCGATCAGTTTTTGATAGGATGCCGATGAAGAGTTTAGTTTCCTGGAATGCTATGATTTTAGGGCATTGTATTCATGGAAATCCGAAAGATGGGCTCAACCTATATGATCAGATGACAAGTAAAAGTAGTAGATTGGAAGATGGGAAAACTCATATGACTAATAAATGGAGTTTGGGCAATTGTGATGGGATCATCCCGGATGAAGTTACCTTTATTGGTCTATTATTGGCCTGTGCCCGTGAAGAACGGTTGACGAAAGGGAGGAACTACTTCGGACAAATGATTGATGTGTATGGAGTGAAGCCGAATTTTGTGCATTACTGGTGTCTGGCCAGTGTTCTTGACAAAGTTGGTCAAAGGAAAGAAGCAATTGAACTCTTACAAGATATGCCAGTTGTAAAGGATGCTTCACCAGAAAGCTCATTGTGGGCTGATTTGTTCAGCTCATGTCGTTTCCAAGGAGATGCGATCTTGGGAGAACAACTAGCAAAACGACTTATTGAGCAAGATCCTCAGAACTTTTCCTACTATGTATTGCTGGTGAATGTTTACGCTGTAGCTGGTAAGTGGGAGGATGTTGCAAGGATAAAGGCAGTCATGAAGGAGAATGGGATTAAAAGAATCCCTGGTTGCAGCCTTGAGGACCTTACAGGAATTGTTCAGAAGATGAAAGTGGGAGCTAAATGGCAAGAATTTACAGATAGTTGTCAGCTAAGATCTTCAGAAGTGAATGATTGACTTGATTCTTGAACATTGTTGTCATTAGGCATCAGATTGATGGATGAGAAGGAAATTTGGCCTCTGCACTGTAAAGGAAATGTAAATGGGCTTCTGCAGATCTCCCCTGCTGGCATTTTCATGAAGTTTTTTCTTTTACAAGGTTATATAGTTTATAGTAGAGAAAGCATTCGAAGAAGAGTGCAGCCCCTCCTGGGATGGTGAAATCAGTTTTAGCTGACATGAACGTTTTTTTCTACTTATCCATTGGTTTGTTAAAAGCAACAATTTTTCCCGTAGCATACATGTTCTAGATTAATTGAAAAAAAAACAGAAGTTGGACATTTTATGACTTAAGCTTGTCAATGAGCTTGTACATTGCGTACACGTGTTAGTTACCAGGGGTGTTCCGGAGTTGTCTAATTTCCCCGGGTCATGATGCAATTTTGGAATTAACAAACACAGTAACAAGTTCATGTAGTTGTGATTCTGCCAAAACTGAATGGCTGCGAATTTTCAAAGTTGAACCTTAATTGTGTGATGATGAGCAGTCCTGGATAGTGAAACCATTGACAATTACCTGCTGAAACACTTCAGAAGCAAGTACTTTGTTTGGTATGATTTTGCATTTAGCACTTGCAGTTTATAAAATTTTTCATCCGTAGATCCATCTTGCCACACAGCGTAATGCACCATGCAGGTGTCTGCCTTGCCAACAGAGAACTGGTAGCAGAAGTTAGAAGTTAACAGAAACATTTCCTATTACAACTTTGAGTATTTATTTGTTTCGCCAATCAAGGACTAATATTAACTATTAAGACCAGCAGAAACATTTTGATAGTCAACTTTGAAGCAAAACTTAGATATGTCATATGTGTGAGTAGATATTGCAGTACCAAGATGCAGTCAAGACGGTATCAGTTATAGCCAACGCAAGTGACCGTGATCGCTTGGAAGGGGTGTTCTCATTGATTCTATCATCAAATTGTTTCCATACAAGACATACATTATTCTATAAGAAAAGGAATTGCAGGTTAATTAGCAATCATGTTCTTTTCAAAATTTCGTCTGTGCGAATGCAGTCCTCTTTTTCAGGGCTGAAATAGTTTCTGATCATTAAATATCCTCCACATCTCTTCAGGTGTCTGCCCTTTCATATCATCTGCGGTTGTTGACACGAGACGAGTAGAAGGCACTTTGATCTCGAGATAGGTTGCAGCCTGAAAGGAGGAACAGATTTATCACATCGGAAGTAAGAGGATTTGTTCACATTTCATTCGGCAGGAAATGATGCCTTCGTAGCTGGGGAAGAACAGGGTGGCAAACGACTGGTTTCGAGATAGAATCAGGACCGTGAAGTTATGTAATTCAATACATAATCGAACAGGGCAGACTCGCAATGGTGAAAATCCCAAGTTGGATGCATTTGTTTTCCAAGGTAGGATTAGGTACATGATTTGTAGTAATCTTAAATTTACTCTTTGTTCATTTGCAATTACTTCTGCTGCTGTACAGAAGGTAATTATTGATGAAAATGTAGTAGGAGAATCAAATTGTTTTTCTCGAATTTTCTTTATTTATGAAAATGTTTTCATTGTAAAGGTTAAACCATCTGGTAAATGGTTTTGACTGGCTAAAGAGGGAAAACAAAAGATGTTTGTAGACAAATACTCCACTCCCGTAGGCCAAACCCAGATCATCTATGAACTGTGAATAAGGAGAAGCACGAAACCTTTTAAAGATATGCAGATTGCCTTGAATGCCAACCAAAAAATTCCTGCCGCTTTTTTGTTGAAGGAGAGAAATTCAGGTGTACAACGGCCAAGAAAAGAGATGAAGAAATGCACAATTAAGTATCGGGGCAAATGAACACAGTTACTATGGCACCGTTTGGATTGAAGGGAAGGAAAGGAAAGGAGGATACCAATGGGGAAAAGAAAAAAAGACAGAAGAAGCGAGAGGAAGAGGAGAGGAAAGTGGCTTCAGTTCATCTTGTTTGGATTGGACTAAGTACGGAAGGAAAAGAAAAATAATACTGAAATTTTATATGGATTGAAGAAGGTAAAGAAAAGAAAGAAAAAGATCAAGTGTTAATTTATCAGAAAAGACAAGGAAAAAATGATGTTTTAAAAAAATAAATTATTTTAAAATGATATTTCTTACCATAACTCAACAAAACAACTGGACCTTTTTCCTCCATTTCCTTTCCTCGATATCAATCCAAACAACAAAAACCAAATCCCTCCAATTCCTCTTCTTTTCTTTCCCTCCCATTCCCTCAATCCAAACAGTGCCTCTTGAGATAGAGAAAGATACAAAATCGAGTTGATCAAAATATACCACATAAAGCAACCACTACCATGCACATGCTACAACCAGTAAAATGTCGAAATCTGATTACAGAAAGGTAGGTTAATGACTCAGAGTCACAATCTTCGGTGGTATGAAACAATGGTGACCGGCCATTACCCCTACATAAAACCTCTATATGTTTAATCTCCAAGGGACCAACCATCATCTTCTGTCATATCACTTAGGATTCCATGTATTGGGATGCTGGAGGACTTGTTTTCGTCTTCTCAAAACCTGTACATCATTGTGTCATCAAAATCTCTGTCATCGGATATAATTGGAAAATGCAACAAGAATGCTAAATGCATTTTATCAGTAGTTCAAGCATAACTTCAATCTTAAATGAATTAACTCGACAAGTCGAACAAAGTATCACTGAACAAAATGAGATTGCGTTGCTCTGCCACAAATTCCCCAGCTCATTCTTTCATTTCTATTTTCACATACATGACCAGGTGCAATTAAGAATGTTCATAGCCCCCAGTGTTGACACAATTAATCTAAAAACCACAAAAGTTGAACTTTCCTATTTTTAATCTTGAAGTGTTTTGTTTTAATCAAATATTGGTACTTGTTTATGCATTGAGTATTTATTTGGTATTTCATATCCCAGTTGTTTCTTGTCTACCAAGTCAGGTGGACATAGAGTGCTTTGTTATAGTATTCAGCTGAGAAACGTGGGAGGAGGAATTAAGAGAAACCAGTGAGAATCTTGGTTTGTTGCCTGGAAGGTCTCAAACCCAATGAGCATCATGTTTATCTGATTAATGACAAGCTCTTGTTTTTCATGCTAAGAACATTCAAAACAAATATTGGTCTGTATATGAGCTATGCCATCCACGTAGGACTAGGCTTTTGTTAACAGGCTTACCATGTATACCGCGAATCTTCACTTCTCGATATTCTTGGACAAGGGCGCAGCAACAGCACATTAAGTGCGAAAGAAAATCATCACATAAACCACCCTGCAATTAAGGAATTATATGATTTAGGGTACCCATAAGTTCCAGGAAATACAAAGATAAAGCAATAAGCCACAGTTGAGCTAAAACGCTTGATCCTGTTACTTGACGGACTTTTTGGTCATGTTCATTCATTAGGTTGAGCATGAGGTTCATCCATCAGTTTCATCTTCTTTCATGTAGGTACAATAAAAGTTTCACAAAGATCATTCGCCACTACAACAAGGATAAGCACTGCATTTCTTTTCTTTATTTCAATTCTGGCTTGACTTCCAACAGCAAGGGGGCTGAATCTGAAGTAGGTGCTGAGAAGAAGATTTATGTAGCTGCAGGGCATTGGGGACTCACCGCAATGTTTAACTGTTTCCGAAGTTTTTGCCTGATGCAACAAGTATAGCAACAGCAGGACAATATCAAGGAATAAGCCATCATCTCATTGCAGGCTTCTGATGAAGCTGCACATAACATAAACCAAATTACCTTTCAGCATCGAGTAGTAACCAAACATAGAGCCAGACTCCTACTTATTCTTCAAATAATTTTATACAGGATACTACTTTTTCAAATTCGGAACTCAAACAGATGACCCACTTAGCCCTCACTCATTAATTCACCTATGATTGAGGTATCTAAGTAAACAACTGCTGCTAATATCTAATACTAAGGGCAAGATAAGTTATTAGTAGAATTTCAAAGAGAACAACCTGTTAGTTCAGCAGAACACACACAATTGGAATAAGCTTATTGGAGAACAACCCCTTCATCAACAAGCATCCTAGAACAACTACCAAGACCACATTCCAGAAATATTTACAAGAAGTTACCATTGATCAAATCCAGTAGCCAATTGCATTAGCTTTTATGCTAAGACAATTCACACATTTGAGAACTTTTAAGGGAGAAAGTCCAGCAACAAAATATGATGAATTAAAATCTGGAAAGTAACAGAGTCACTTACACACACGCCTGCTAGTTGCCACAGTTGCAACTCTTGAAAATGTCCAACAAGGAAAGAAGAAAGTTTTTATGCCTGCACAGAGAGTGTAAGTTCATAAGCATTTTTTGCAGTGCATAACATGTTCAGACAACGTACAGTTGAATGACCCTAGCTCAAATATCCTCTTTAAGACCATGAAATTTGTTGCCATTATGAGCCTGGCTGTCCTTGTAAGGATGGCGTTCAAAGTATCTACATGCCAAGAAAATAATAACTAAAACGAAAGGCATCAAATGAAATCCATGGTCTAAAGCAATAGCAGATTTTGCAAGGAACAGACTTTATTTCACCACTAATTCATCATCAGAATTTCATATTCTCCTCAAATAGGAAAAGTCCTGCTTAGCAAAGATAACAAATCAAAAGAAAATAACAAGAATGACATTTTCCAAACAATCCCAGTCAAATGAACAGAATGAAAATTTATACTTCTATTGATGGAAATCTTAAAAATGGTAGTCTCATGTCCTTGTAAGCAAGCAACAAAAATAACCTCAAAGGACGAAGAATGAAGAAAGTAAAAATTAGTCTCTCTGCCACTGCTCATTTGTCAGTTTTTGTCGCTTAAATTGTCAATATATTCCAGAAGATATTCGTATAATACATGCTTTAGACCCACGTATTAAATTTAGAACTTGACCATATACAGGTGGCAAACAGAAAATTTCATCAAATTTTCTCCTCAATTCAAGAAGCAGATAAAGGGAGTTTTCAATCAAAACAGAACTGCTGTTCTTCACGTAAGCAATAAGGAGATCATAATGGCAAAAGAGGGAAACCATTCAGATGCCTTGCAAAGAATACTAAGCAATATTATGACATACATAGAAGAGGTTCTGAACAGCAGCCAAGTAAGTCCGAATGCCATTCTTCATGTTGATGTGATCCTTGGGAATCTAGTAAATCATGTTTGGAGGAAACTGATGAAGTATTTCTGCAAGAAAGATAGATACATAACTACAGTTTACCACAAGCAGTAAAAGAAACAAGACAATATGAAATTTCAGAGTAGGTGCATAATGTCTTTCTACAGTAGGAACATCTGTTGAAACCTAATGAAGCCATTACAATATTTCCATCCTTCAAGGAGGTTATACCATCTGCAAGGACCAGTCAGATATCTTAAATATTTTAAATCGTAAACAAATCAGTCAGATATATTAAATGTTATAAATTATAAACTTGAAGTACGCATCACATTAGCATGCAAAGGTCAATGGGTGAATTTTTAAATCAGCTCAAACACCCTAGAAAAATATTTGGCTACCACAACAAACAGAACAGAGTATTGGGAGTGGAGGAAGAACCAACCTTGAAGGTGGGTGTTTGTCGACACTCTTAGTATATCTTTCACCATAATGTTCATTATCATTATTGAGATCTGAGAAACTGTGATCCATTTCCTTTGAAGTCTTCTTGGGTGAAACCTTCTCTGGCACAGAGGTTGCAGCAACAGCTTCAGTAACCTCAAGAAGATGTTGAATCATTTCGCACTGGTTCACATCATAATTAGCTTGGGATCTTTGAAGTTCTAGTTGAAGTTTTTCATTTTCTTTCTTAATTGCCTCAGTAAACGGCAAATTTGGATAGGAACAGGAAAGGGTTTTCTTCAAAACTACTGTGTCCTTTACAGAAGGATCTCGACTCATAATCACATCTTGCACCTTCCTATCCTCATCATCCAATGTGTATTCACGTTGATCCCTATCAATGATTTCCAACCTCTCCTGACAAGTGGAGAATGAAAGATAAAGTCTACAACAGATGTACAGATGCGTGAAATAAGTCCAGTAAAAATTATTAATTATTAAGCAGGTAACCTCAAGGATATTCAGAAGACGACAGGTCCAAAGTCTTAGCTACTTTTAGAGCATTTTAAGTTGCCAGGTTTACATCAGTAAATGGAATCCAAGTTGCCATCAGAATCAACTATATTACTTTAAATGATAGCCGGAGGGCACAAAGTGCATAAACTAATCTCTTTTCCTTTTTCTCAACAGTTTGTTGAGTAGTCATGATAAGCAGCCTAAACCAACCCATTTGTGTGTGCGCGCGCGCACTTGCATGCCCATGTGCATGTGTGTGTGTGTGTGTGTGTGTGTGTATGCCCAATGTGTTCCACATATCTTCAAGAACTTCTCACAGGTCAATAACTATTTCTCTTTATCCTAACATCAACATTTTGGCATCTGCTCAACTATGTTGGCATTGTGTTACAACACGTTTGGGTTTCTCTACACTTTTGGCACACACAGGAAATATCAAAGTCCAAATCTCATCATCAATCACAGCTAGTCACTAGAGAAATTAATTCTGATTTTCCCAAATTCAGTGCAACTAATTCTGTGGAGCAAAATCTACTGCTTTCTGAAAAAATAATAAAAGCACTAAATTTAGAGAGGTCAAGGATGATAAAGTAGCACAAGAGTGAATGTGAATAGCTGTTAGCTAGTTAACCAACATGAAGGAAGCCCCAATTTTTTCACGGCATGTTTTTAAATTTAAAAAAAATATATACAATTCTGTAATCAATCCCTTCCTCAAAGAACTGCAAGAAAGGCTAAATAATTTGAACATGATCTGGAAGTAAATCTGCAAAAGAAAGAGCAAAGATAGACCACAATCATAATACAACATGGCTAGGAACAAAAATATCAATATGTTGGTAATCAAGCTAATGGCTGAAACCTGGGATGCAACGTCAAGAAAAAAGATATAAATATTTACCCGAACCCTAGCATTATCAACAAGAGTGATTAGAGGAATGATCTTCAAGTATCGGTCAATCTCGGTTTGGGCCTTCCTGAATTGGTACACAATGTTCCACCCCATGGCCAAAAGGTACAAGTAGCTCCTATCCTGGCAACTATTCACCAAAATGTACGATCTCCTCAAAGCATCCTCTAGCTGTTCCAATGGCTCTCGTGTTTCTGGATACTTCTTAAGCTCAGAAATCTTTAGCTGCTCTAACAAATTCCCAATCAACTTCAGATGCATTGCAAACTGCCTGCAATTTTTCTTGTGCAGCCGAGCTGTATTAGCAGCCTGCACTATCATCCCAATCAGCCTCACCGCATCAACACCGGTGAGCTGAGCAACATTTGCAATTTCCCCAAAATGTTCCCACGTAGACATTTTACACTCTCTTTGTTATTATTGTACTTCAACCCTGCTTGATTTTAGCCTCACATTAGACAAATCCAGTGTTGATAAACCACTCGAAAATCACCTCCTTACTTCCCACAAGTCACTTAGCTGAAAATTTGATACAATACAATCAGTAAAGCACTAAAATCTATAATTCCTATTTATCAGAAAATTTTAAATTGAGCACAAAAATAGTAGCACAAAAAGAAGAACACCACCTACAGATCTTTCAATATGAAAATTTAGGTCCAAATCTTCAGAATTGATTCCAACAAGACTGAATTTTTAATTTCTTTTCCTTCTTTTTTTATGGTTTTTTTATTTTTTGGTTTTTTTTGTGTGGTGGGGTGGGAGGGGGGGGTGTTTCAGCTGCAGTGGAATATTCAGTTATCAGTCAACGAGATCTCACAGATTATCCAATGCATTCCTTTACGCTTCTAACTTTCTTTACGACAAAGAGAAAGAGAAAAAGGAAAAAGAAGTGCGAAACTAAAGAAAAATTTCATTTTGACTCATCTTTTCAAGTAAGAAATCAATTGAGAACCACCAAGAAAAAAAAAAGACATTGAAACCCCAAGAAGCATACTTGAAAGTCACTGAAAACCGCCGTTAACTTAGCTCTCTACTGACTTCTCTTCACCCCGAACATCTCAGTTATCACCTGTAAAAAATAATCAGCACTTGATAAAAGCCCACAAGAAATTAAAAAAAAAAAAAAAAAAAAGGAAGAAGAAGCAAATCAGTGGACTTACAAGAGATACATGCATACATTAAAGTAATAAAGATACAAAGTTTCATACATTGAATTTTGCTTCGGTGCATTCCATTGTGGCTCTTGTAGTAGTACTACCGTGTAAAATGATGCGAGTATCAAATTATCAATTAGTCCACGTGGGTACCTTAATTAATGGGAAAACATTTTGTATTTTTTCAGAAAATTCCGAAATGGGATAGCTCAACAAACATAATTAATGCAGAATGTTTCAAGAAAAAAAATCAAAAAATGAAGAGATTTGCAGAGCAAAAAAGACATGGAACTGTGTGATTTACGTGCATTGCTTCAAAGGTTTCTGAATTACTCCTAAAGAAAGAGCCCAGATGGGATACCTCTTGTTCCTCTCACTCTCACGGCTTCGGTGAAGTTTGTCCGCTGGCTGGGAAGGTTTGTGCTGTGAACTGCGAAGAAGAGAAAGACCGCTACTCTCTCCCGACTCCACAGCCTAGTCTCTCTCTGTCTCTCTTCAATCACTATTGTTGCTCGGCTGTGATTCCTATTACTCCTTTTCCCCTGCCAGTGCCAGACGGACAAGCTAGCGGAGGTTGCGCTCACGTGAAATGACTACAACGCCCTTGACTTCTTCTTTGGCAGTAGTAATGATGATTAATTGAGACTTGAGAGTTTGAGACGGTAGGGGTCTAGCCTGTAGGAAGAGGATAGAAAACGGTCACGGACTCCCACTCCGTAGAAGAATATATTTGACTTCAATACTTTGTTAGTATTTTCTTTAATTACTTGCCTAAATAGTAGTAACTACTTAATTCAGGACAGTTGCAGAAGATGATTTAACTAGTAGGTGCTCATTGGACATTCGGTGAGAATGTGTTAGATGTTAACGCTGCGTTGGATTAGCTGTTTTTGGAGATATTTTTGAAATATGTTTGGATAGCAAATTTTTTCAAAAAAAATTTTCACTTACATCATAAACATATTTTCCAATTCACCTTTTTATATTTTTAACTGTTTTTTTATCTCATATACATCACATCACAAAAAAGTGCTACAGTAATTATTCCAATATGAAAAGTGCTACAAATGTTTTTGGAATAATTATTTATTGTAGTAGTGTATATGAAAAATTTTTATTTTTTGAAATATTTGATATATTGTATGGATGAGATGTTTCTTGCGTTATTTTTATTTATATATTACTGTAGCATTATATTTAAAAAACTGGTTTTTAAAAAAATGACCAATCCAAATGAACCCATTTTGTTAATTATAAAATTGTCCAAATACAAGAAGCGAAGTAATTATGATGGTATATATTTATATAGTAATTTTGATATAATTTAGATTTGTTAGCTGATGCTTACCAGACACCTGCTAGAGAAAAAAACACTACTGTTAAGTATATCCACCCTCTAATCCATAGACGCTTGTACCAACTTTCAAATAATAACTGCACGTTCCACCTAGCCTTCGGAGAAAACCATGCTTAAAATAAAAGAAAAAGTTGTTATCATTTCGACTAACCTTTGAATTGGTTAGAACTACTTCGTTTGGCAAATGAGTATTTTTTTATGTTTGTTTAAAAGTTTATTATAACTTAATATAAAAATTGTAGGAAAAATATTTAATGTATAAAACTTTTTTCTCTTTTTGTTTTTCATTTTCGCTTTCCTTTTCTTTCCTCCCCTCTTCTTCTCCCTCACCTCACCACTCACTAGTTGCTGGTGCCGATCGAACTTTTTTTTTTCTTTATTTCTCCTCTGCTTCCCCTTCCCTCTCCTCTACCACCCTTCCCTTGCTAGTCATGCGACTAGGGAAGAAGGGGAGAGGGAGGCGGAAGAGGGATGGAGAAAGAGAGATAGCCCTTTGCTAGTCGAGCGATAGGGAGAGGGGGAGGGCCGGAGGGGGAAGGGTGGTAGGAGAAGGAGGGGGAAAGAGAGGTGGCAGGGGAGGGAAGAGGAAAGACGGAAAGGTGGGAAAGGGGGAAAAAAAAAAAACTCCGTTCCTTCCGGTGCTGAAAAAGGTGTCAGGCGATGGCGGAGGTGGTGATAGATTGAGGTGGTGAAGGAATAAGAGAAAATTTTTTGTGTGTTTTTAGATATTTTAAAATTTGTGAGGAATTTTTTAGAATTATTATAGTTAAAATTGTTAAAAAAATTATAGAAAAAAACTAATGAGTTTGCCAAACAGGGCAATTATATTATTCAGGACAATGGAAGTCTTCAAAATTTCTGAATCTCATTAGCGATGATGCAGAATAGTAATCATGTTGTAAAATTTCCTTTGCTCGTAGGCGATATGTCAAGGTTTGACTGGTATTGGCCAAACTGCACATGTAGCATTCAATCTCCCACTCTAAACGTACAAGACAAAGACAAAAAACTCCAATGAGCCAAAATATCATATAAGGGTATTGCGTTAGCTCTCATGATCAGCACTAATTCAACCCCACTCCTTTTTCCCTATTTCTCGTGGACCACACCCTATTGCCGTGACCTAAATAAACTGTGCTGGCTGCCCATGGTTTTTCTAGTAACTGCATTGGTGCGTTTCGTGCTTTTCAGCACAATCTATAGACCTTTTTTTTAATTGCGATTCAACCACCGTTTCAACCACTGACTGGGCTACCAAAAGGGATTCCTTTGGTCCAGTCAAATTTTTATGCCTTTAGTGTTTTTTTTCTGTATAATAGAATAAATTAAATTATATAAATTAAATTTTTTTTATACAATAGAATAAATCATTATATATATATATATATATATATTATCATTGTCGGAAAAAAAAATTACCATTTCAATAGCTACTGTAAACTAATGCTTACCTTGAGTTCTTGAAATCAGGGTATCCTACTTCTCACCTGATATCAAAAAGTGTGTTTAGATAGTAGTATATCTTGAAATTAGGTCAGTTTTCCTTTAATTGTATAATTACTTATATCATTATTAATGAAATTTACACCATTTAATGATGATTGGAGGTCCATTGAAAAAGGAATTATTTCAAGGCGAGAAAAAGATATTATAGATTTTTAAGGGGGGAATCATATTTTTATTTTATATATATCATTTGACAAAGGTGTCACAATAAAAAAAAAAAGCATAATTACATATATATGTGTACTCTGGGCAACGATATAAAGTATAAACGGTTGTGCGCATGATAGAAGTACCGCAACCGTAGCGCATGTTCGGAGTTCCAGCTGTAATGTGGGGACAGTGCTCGTTAACAGGTGGCATCGATACTACTGCTGGTTGTGATGCTACTGCTTGTTGTTTTCCTGTCTCTGTGACCGATTAGCCTTTATCAACTTCATCAAATATAGAGTTAGACACAGCTTTGTGAAAATGCTCATGTTTCACATTTAATCTTACTTATCCTCTTTTATATTTATTTATATTTCTTAGTTAATTTTAAAATTATGATATTTGAAATATATTTTAACGAGTACTCTATCAACATCAGTTTTTTTTTTCAGATTTTTGAAATTAGTTAATTAAATCTAATATCAGATTTAATCCCAAAAACCAGCAACTCTTGAGGCAAACATGGAGGCTTAATTACCCAATCTTCCAAACCCGAAGAAACGATGTAGGACTACAGGAAAGTTAGTAGGGCAGACTCTACTAAACCTTAAAGAAGAACCCACTACCCCAAATATCTCCCATGCGTCTTTGTCTTTTTTTTTTTTTTTTTTTTATCACCATCAGTTAGATAGACCCTTTTTTGTAAGAACGTTTTCAATTAATTTGAAGGTTGGCGTTAAACCAAACAATGAGCTCAGTTTCTTAATTTGTTGAAACGTTTTGATGCCAACCAAGTTTCTCAAAAGTTATCCCCGTTCTTAATGATCCCTTCTCATGTTCGCATGGATTGCTTCTTTTGCTCAACTACTTGAATGGTTTATATTTTCTTTTTTTTTTTTTGTTTGAAATACTCTCTTGAAACGAGATGCTTCATTAATTTATTGATATTACTATCCTTCTCGATGGTGAAACTCGCCCTGTGTTTGGATTGAAATATTTTGAAATAAAATAATTTGTTTCACAAATTTCAATCACTTTTTTACTTTTCTAATCATCTTTTTATTTCACATACACCACATCAAAAAAAAGTGCTATCGTAATTATCTCAAACAAATCATTCAAATAAACTCCCATCCAAACAACTAGTAGTGTCATCTTAAATTCATTGAATTGAGGGAATTTTTGGCAATAATATTCCTGGACCGTGTATTCATTCCAATCTCTTTATTTATTTATTTTTAATCACTTTAGGATTACATGGCAAAAAATAATAATAACAAAGGATTAGACAGCAATATCTCAACCCAAGAAAATAGGATGAAACCCAAATTTTTGTGCGTTAACTTCTCCTTCTTATCCTTGAATCAAACCTTATCCGTGCATGCCCCCCACCAGAAACATCAAGCCCGACCACAAGTTAAAGCAGTCATCTCATATTACCAACTTTTCATTCTATTCTGTAACTAAAAGAAAATGCCATGGAGGAGGACTTAGAAGACTCACGAGGCACCGACACCATAATGTAGTAGGAACGTGATATTTGCAAGAATTGTCTAAGGTATGATTGCTCCCATATACTACTACTATATATTCTTTTTGGTCACTTGCTCCTTTACGTGCAATTTTGCTGACCTTCCCACACGCCGGCAGTGTCTTTCAACAGTTGTCTTCTCGTTTATTGATAATTACCGGTCTTTTTTCTAATTGGTCTACTACACAAGTGAAAAAAAAAAAAAAAAGAAGAGAGAGAGTCGAATTACATGACTTATATATGAGATTTGAATTTTTAAATTCAAATTTAAATTACAGAAAGTTGATCTTAATTATATTCTACGAACAGGTATATCTATTGCACAAATACTACGTTTTTTTTTTTTTGTAATAAAAGGGACTATATATTAAACAAATTTAAGGCATAGGTACAAAACGCGGGAAACAAATTTTCTTAAGATCTGCATCTACTAGACCTCTCAAAGCATAAGGGATACTTTCATAGCATACAAAATTTCCGTCTTATTGAGCATCCAATTTCGCCAATCTGTCAGCACACTGGTTCACAAATACTACGTCACCTTGCTGCCTTTAACACTCTTGAGGACTTTCCGCGGGTTATTGGGTTTGGCAAGAGAAGGAGGACATGCAACAAAGTCATGCCCCGTTGCTTTGGTCACGTGGGGGTTGTTCCCTCGTTAATTTTGTCATTTCGTTTGTACAATTAGCGGTATTTTTTCGTCCTTTGGAAACTGATTCTTATATCCACGACTCCTGAACTATAAGTTCAGTTGCTTGAGCCACAAAAAATTAATCTCCTCATCAATCATTCATGTCTTTTGTTCATGGTTGCAAGGTGCAGTTTGTCTTCTCATGTTTTCGTACGGTCCATGTCATGATGTGATTGGCAACCCAATTTGGAAAAGAAGAATAATGTAACCCGAAACAAACAGGAGTGTGCAAAAATCGAAAAATTCATATTTACAAACTGAATTTGAAATTTTCGAAATAGGTAATTCAGAATTTGGTATTAAAATCGGAATTTTTAATTTTGAATTATGCGAATTTGGTTCAAATTCGATAATAGAGTTTTTGAAATCGGAATTTCCGATTGCAATTTCATTTTATAATATATATTTTTATTATGTATATAATAATATTTTTTATTTCAATTTCGTTTTATAATATATATATTAATATGTATAATAATATTTTTTATAATATTTGTAATATAAAATTTGTATTATATAACAACACATCTAACAAAAAAGAAAAAAGGTTTCCGAATTCGGTGAATTCGGAATTTACCGAATTCTGAATTGAATTCGGAACTGGTGAATTCGAAATCGAATTCAGTTGGTAATTTTGCTACCAAATTTTTGAAAAATTCCTAATTCGAATTCGTTGCACGCCCCGAATCTTTTTTCAATAAATGGATATATCAATAAATGAGGATTAAAAGTCTTTTTCAATAAATGGATTAAAAGTTTTTTTTGGAGGATGGCTGGTGGAACAAACATTCCTTGCACCAGTTAGGTAGTTCTTTCGATGTGACCTGATTATATTATGAGAAGCATAACCCCCCCCCCCCCCCCCCCCCCCCCCCCCTTTCCCTTCTGAATTTTTCGTTTTTATAGTTTATAACGTATCAAGTGTCGAGCACAGGTATAAACTCCTCCGCCTATTCCCATCCTTAATAGATATTTTCTTCATCAATGCTGAGAAAAGTCAGAAACTTGAGTTGGATAACCGTCGGTCTTGTTCATTGGAAAACATGCTAGTTTAGATTGCTATTTTTCGGGAGCTTTTTTTTTTTTTTTAAAGAAAAATACACTATAAATCTGTAATTATTTGATATATGTAAAATAAAAAATAAAAAAAAACTTTTATTTAAAAAAAAAATGACAATCCAAACAAGGAAGTCGAGTAGTTTATGAGAAATGACACGCGAGGAACCTCACCTCATTAGGTAGGTGTTTTATATGAAAGATATCTTTTCTTTCTCTGCTGTTATTTTTTTTTTTCTCAGACAAAACACAAAATGTGCGATGCAATAATACTTTTAGTTTTTTTTTTTTGGTGGGCTTGTTTAGATAATAAAAAAGAAAAAACAATTCTACATCAAACTCAAAATGAACCCACTTAGTCCGAGGATAATAGATTTTTTTTTTCATGAGATGGTGAAAGAATAATAATATATTGAACCAAAGCTCGATGAATGACCTACCACTAAACTGAGTGCGAATGGACAGATTGGTAGTTTTATTTAATTAGTGTGTTCTTTTCCGAACACTTCATGGCAGTGCATGCTTTAATTTTTAATACAGTAATGGGTACCATTCACTAATTAACAATGATTTATTCTTAATCATCTTGGTGGTTAGCTCAACCTGGGGATATTGGTGCATTATGACTGATATATTTATATATTTTTCCCCCACTTTTTTGATAGGTTCTGAATATTGTTGGCACTGCCATCCCTTCCTCTGGCCCAGAAAAAGTAGGTGCAAAAAAAAAAAGTTGATGTTCTTTTTCTATCCATTAACTTGTAATTTCATTTTCTCACTCAAAATAATCACCTAATTGAAGACGACAAGGCCGGTCATAAATAAGGTACACTAACTTGTCATGTTTTGATGCAGCTAACCGAACGGTGATAAATGACCAAATGGAGAGTTATGAGAAAGTAACCATCGATCCTCTTTTAACGTATATGTCCTAACCAGATTAAGGTGAAAAGAGGATTTGGGTTGTCATTCTTGATTTCACTTCTGAACCACTTCCATGCCTCTACGACCACTCAAAAATTCAGGCGACTTGTTGAAAGGGTTTGGTGACTTGAAGTCTAAGTGACTTGCTTCGAATAAATAAATAAAAGCCTTGAAGTCTAAAAGTGGTAAACTTTGGGTGAAGTTTAAGGGTCGAGTTATTCTTGAGACTGCAAAAACGAACAAAATTTCGAGCTTTGGGATATCATATATACTCTTTCAGCTGCATGTCTATCACTAATAATACAAGTTTCAACTTTCTAGTAGCAATAGTAGTTACCCTTTCTTTTTTTTGCCCTGTCTGCGATAAGAGCAATCAGAGTTACCTAATAAAACTCACATAAACTCAAGGTTGATTACTCCTAAGTCCTGTCCTGCCACCTTGTTTTTTTCATAAACAGAAGAAACACACACACTCAATTAGATTAAAACGCTCAGAAACTCATCGCCAACTTGAGTCAGAGACTAACCTAAGAAGGATCACACCATCCAGCCAATTGAGTCAGAAAGTCCCGCCAGCTTGTTAAGTGCAAAAAGGATGCGAGTCCACGGTGTCACGGGTGTGGCCGCCATTAAGGCCATTGCCAGCCGGAGTAGATTAATAAGATACTTGAAACAACTAATAAAAAGGCAAAAAGGTTGTGTCCTTTACACACACACATGCTCCAACATTAAAAACTCCATAATCAGTTGCCATCTGAACTTTCTTTCTTTTTTTTTTTTTGCCGGGCCGATGGTCACCGCCAAGCAATTAAATCTTAGTGGCGTGACGTGAGAGGTCAGGAATTCAAATTTTGCTTTCTATCAATTTGTTACTATATGTGACTGCATTTAATAGTTTTTTCTTTTTATATGGTGATTCAACTCCCATCGGCTCCCGATCTTCCTAAATTAGGATAAATTATATTATAAAAATGTTACCATTGTGACAAAAAAAAAAAAAAGTTATTGCCATCTGGGCTCACCACGCCATGGATCACAAGTTCTTTAAGGTTCGTGTCTGATTTGTGCATGTCGTCTCGTGCTCATTCTCAAAAGGCTACACAAAAGTATTAATTTGTAACACTATATTTAAAATAGAGGTGTGCTTCAACATAAAAAGAGTTGTTAGTTGTCATATAGTGCCATAGCTTCTTCATATGTTATCAGGAGCAAAAGCAAAAGGTCCTGGGAAAAAACAGAAAATGTTCTCACAATACACACAACATACGACTGGAATACTACAACGTATGCAGATTTGGTCGGAAATGTTCAAGAGAAATAGGTAGAACATTTCGGTTTGGTGAATGCTACTACATTTAGGTAAACTTTTGTGCTCGGTTGTCGTTAATAAGAAGGACTTCAATGCTGAAACATGTTGCATCCTGCACAGTCAAGTTAGCCTCTCTTTTTTTTTTTTTTTTTCGGAGACGATAAACCTATTCTATTCTACACTAAATGGGAGGGGGCGAACCTAAGAAGGTCCAAGAATAATTCGGAAGGGACTGAACCACCACCGAATCAGACGAGTGCACAGCATACCCACCTAAATTTTTTAAAAACAAACCACTTAAATGTGACATTTTTTGATGGGAAGCAAAATTTGAATCCTTGCCTCTCACCCGACCCACTTAGGTGGTGGCCACCAGCCCAAAGGCTGGTGGTTGTCAAGTTAGCCTCTCATTGTCCTTCCCTGATAGCATTTTTATTCAACAACGAGTGAATTGGAGTCAGAGAGACTTACTTTAAAGTGCAAATATCACTTCTCTCACTCCTTTTTAACCCTTCCTTTCTTTTCCTTCCCAAAAAAAAAAACATTCCTTCCTTCCATATGCTTACAATATGTAAGGCGTTTCGGAGTTCTATGGCCCAGATTCATGACTATATGTTGGAATTTCTCTAAAACAGGTTGTATCTGGGCTCACAAAGCCCAACCCAACTCAGAATGTCCTCTGAAGCTTTCAAAATGGATCAAATCTTTGTACTGATGTTTTTTTTTTTTAGTTGCACCTCAATAAACATGGTTTTGATTTTTAGGATTTTTTTTAAGCACTAAAACAGATTCTTTTAGCAGGGGGAGTGAAAGGAAGCCCCATTTGACAAGTGAGTTTTTTTTGTGTTTGTCTAAAATTTTAATGCAGGTTACTGTAGAAGTTTTTTAAAAAATTTTTGAAGTGTGTGTTTTTTTTTTGAATATTTTGAAGTGTATAGTTTAAAATTTTTAAGAAATTTTTTGAAGTTACTGCAGCTAAAGTTTTTAAAAAACTTGTAGCAGACAAACTTGGCAAAAAAAACTTGTCTGCCAAACAAGGCCGAAGATTAGAATTTAACTTGTGTGTATAGATATACTTTAGTTACTAGATCAAGCGTCCTCCAAAATGATTTAAGTAATATCTAAGATACTCATTATAATATCGATTTATCATATATGTATATAATGAAAACAAACTTGTGTGTGTAGATATACTTACTGATATTGGCATTTTTTTTAAAAAAATTCTATTTTTTTATGGCGGTAAAGCCTTTTACTCCAACTTATGCTCTGAGGATCTTAAAACCAGAAGGAGATTTCCAGCGTCAAATCTACGTAGATAACTGTGAACTGTGATGGGAGCAGCCGAAATAAATATATGGTCATGGGACATGCATGCCTTACCTAATTGAAATTCTTAGGTGGACACGCTATGGTGACGTGAATATTCAAATGTAGTATCATGCAAATCGGATGACGCGTCTACTTGTTTTTGTTGATGAGTATTATCTCATTCTCCTTGGGAATCCGACATAGGATAGCTCGTATTTTGCCTGCACTGTAAATATATATATATTTTATCACGCAAATAACTTTTTTATTTCACGTACGATATATTATAAAAAAAATGCTATAATGCTACTCTATTTTTTTTTTTTCTAAACAATCTTTCATCCAAACACACTCATTCAAACTCCCTCCCAAATTATCCTCACGGTTTATTAGTGAATGGATTGTATTTTGAGAGACTAATTTAAAAATGTGAATATCACCTCCTTTATCTGCACTTTTAGAAATTATTTCTAAACAGAAAACTCATCACGCAAAACAAAAAAAAAAAAGGTGAAAACAAAATGTATCCATTAATATTGATCATTTTTTTACAATTGTTCATGCCCCTTGTTCAAATAACCCTATCTAGGATAACCCAAGCAAGTTGATTGGTAAGAGTTAAAATTTGAACGTAAATTTTATTATTGAGATTATTTGGCGTGTACAGCAGGAATTTAGGCCTTGTTTTGATTGCATGTTTTTTTGGAATTTTTTGTAAAAAAATTATTTTAGTGATTTGATGTATACAAGGAAAAAAGATAATAGGAAAATGTAGGTTTGTTTGGACAGAAGATTATTTGCCCAAATATATTTGCTTATATCACCATTACAAATTTCAATACAGTTTTTTATTTTTTTCAATTAATTTTTTATCTCACATACATCACATCACATCACATCACATCACAAAAAGTGCTACAGTAAAAAATATTTCAAATAATTTACAATCCAAACACACTGTGTGATCACAGAAAACGACACAATTTTCGACAAAAAATGACTATCCAGTCGGGGCCTTACTTTTTTTCCTTTTAAATAAGTAAAAAAAGGGAGAAAAACTAGTACTGCATTTAATTGGCTGAAATAAACTCACACACACTTAATTAGACTAAGCACAGGCACGAGAGTTAACAGTTAAATTGACCCGAAAGCAATACAAAGAGGGACCATAAGAAAAACGTCCAGCTAATTGGTGGCAGCGAGAATCTATCCGCTGCCGCCATCTACGCTTAACTAAGGTGACCCAAAGGGGCGAACTTAGGATTCTCTGAGGGACCCCACGAACTCCCGCCCACTCCTGCATGTATACCCAATCCCGAATCGCCACGTGCACATCCAACTTGTCAGTTTCTGGGTAACTGTTGCTGGAAAAATTTGGCGGGCAAATCTATCCATAGCAAAATTCAAACACCACTTTTTAAGCAAAACCCTAGGTAACCTGACCCCCCCCCCTTTCCCCCCCAAACCATCCCAGCCGCTGCCCCATTTCCCCCATCATTTCACTCCCTCCGTCTTTCTTTTCTCTCCCTCTTCCTCCCTCTTTTTCTGTCTTTCCCTGAACTTCCTCCCTAAATTAAATGTTTTATATGTATTTTTGTATTCATTAAGGGTTCTCTAATTTGTGGTTTATACAGGTTAGTTTCTGTTCTATAAATTTCTCGATGATAGTGCTGGGTATTGGTGTTGGATCGAATTGCTCATTTTTCTGAACTGTTTTGGTTTCTTTCGCTTTTAATTTAGCTGCGGATTGATAATTTTTGGGTTGGAAATGTAATTCTCAAAAACTGCAGAGAAGTTTAGGCATTTCTGAATAGTACTCCTAGTAGCCTAGGGATTTGTGTACATTTAAATTAGGTTGTTTATTGAATTTTATGTTATTTCTTGGTGTTACTTTTCTGCAGGGGAATAGCTTGAAGTTTTGTTGAGGATGAGATACATGTAGTATTTATTCAGGGTAGGGTGTCTATTTTGTTGTAATCTCCCTGTTAATTAGTTGGATTTATTGTTAATTACACTTTTTATATGCATATCCACACTTTAGCGATATTCTGTTCTTTATTTAAGTATTTCAGATGATCCCCCTTCTTTTTTTTTTTTTAGTTTGTTTTTTTAATTAACCTTTATACCTCAGGTTTAAGTAGAGGGTATTATTTGAATGGCTCTGGATGATGTGGACCTTTCGTGGTATGTAAATTTTTAGTTTCGTACTGGATATACTTTTCCAGCGTAGTTTTCTGCCTTTTCTGATAATAAAAATAATCTTTTTCTTTGAAATTTAGTTTCATTTCATTTGGGTACTCTATCTTCTTATCATTTTGTACGGCGAAATATGCTTGTAAATTTTATGCTTTTTGTTTGAATTTGGATCATTTCATGAATTCTGTTAGGGTTTGAAGTTGAAGTCTGGTTTACTTGAAGGAGAAAGGTGAGGCCTTGAAACCGGAAGATCGATCTGGAGACAGCCAAAAAGGAGAACAATTAGCAGAACCAAGTTTAGAATGGGAAAAGTGTCTCCAAAGGACAGGGAAACTAAGACTGGCAAACAGAAAAGAAGGCCAAGGAGTTCAAGCAACAAGTATCTTAGACCGGGGGCTCTTGCCCAGCTTCGATACAACAAAGCATCTGCTGCTAAATCTTGTACAGATCTTGGGAAGAAAAGGGTCGCTCTGGTGGATGCAGACAAGCAAAAAAATGATGTTATACTTGAAAATAAAATTATCAACAGAAGCCCCACAATTTTATCACCTGTAAAGTTTGGGTTTGGTTCTGCTATGGAGAAGAGCCCCACCATTTTATCGCCCATACGATCTGGGATTGGTCCTCTTTTTGGGGCTATTGACAGTTTTAAGCAGAATAATTTGCAGAAAACACCAAAAACACCACGTGCTGAAGAGTGCAAGTCTGAGTCCAGGATTGAGTCTCTCCCCATGGATTTACTGGTATTTACTATCTGCATGACTCTCTTGATTGTTGACTCCTCACTAGTGTCTTCAACTTTGAGTTCCACTAGTTTGTTACAAAGATCTTATCAAACTACTTTAAATTCGTTATTGGTTGATATTCTTAGATCGCAAAAGCACTGCAATCTTAGCATTCTGATCTTCAACATTTCTCTTCTGCATAATCCAGAAAGCTGATACGTTAAAGTATTGCTGTGTTCTGTTTTAATGCATCTAGTTTTCATTAAAATCAATGACTAATTTGTCATCGTTGTCTGATTGAGGTCAAAATAATGTGCCACCTGCACCATGACCAGCTCCGAGCAGTTTTCCATGTCTCTCAGAAAATCAGGAAGGCGGTGAGTCTATTTCTCCTGGGTCTCTATGACTGAGTCTTTTGTTTTTGGTTTTTAGTGGGGATGGGGGGTGCTTATGTGAATTGTGTTCTTTCTTTTCCTCTGTGGACACATCTCTTTCAGAACATATGCAGTTGATGCTCAATGGCTCATTGGTGCTTATACTCATTTGACTAGGTTATACAAGCAAGACAGTTTCACTTTAATTATACTACGCCTGATCGAACTCGACAAGAGATGCTGAGAACAATGACTCCTTTGCCAACCGATCACTGGCCCTTTATGAGGTTTGAATGGTGCTCTATCTTGAGACTTGGTTCTCTTTCCTTGTTTTTCCCCACTGAAAATTGATCAATACAGTCACATATTGTTTCAATTTATACATTTGAGTCACTTGCAGCAAGGGAGATGGAAAAGGTATTTGGATACCTAGCCCACACACCCCAAAGGCACCAAGGCATGGTCCTAGGCCTCCCTCGCGTCTCAAGTTTACTGAGATGCGGCAAATTGCAGCTGTTCTCTTCCAGGAGTCGGCATTTCCTTCAAGGTGCTTGGTACCATCAGCATTATCCCAACCTATATGCAAATCCTTGGCTTCTAATAGAGCATTATTTTATGAGGAGGAGTTATGCCAGGCGGTTGCTCAGAATAAACTCCGTTGATCTTTATGGCCGTATAATATTTATCTGCTATTGGTATGTATATAGTATGATATCTACCTCTTTGCCTTTACTTGTTTCAATTGGAGAGTGCAGTTTTGTAGTCTTGCTGGAGCACTTGTTCTGAGCTATGAAGTTTAAGGATGGCAAAGATATATTAATGATTGAGTGAATAAAAACTTCAGACAGGGTCTCTTGTATAGTATATATATAAGTATATTTTGTTTTTACAGTTGGTTTCCTTTTTTTTTGGGTCTGCTCGCTCTTCTTTTTTCTGTAAATCTGGAATGTCGGCATTGAATGCTTCGGAGTCTATGTTTCACCATGGAGTGAATTTTGAATCCTGTAAATTAGTCTGCTCGCTCTTATCAATGTTAGATGCTTTACCCAGAGTTTCCAATTTCAAAAGGTTGGGTATTAAGTTTCCCTTAGTATTGCCATGAAAAGTATCCAAATATCGTTTCTTTAATTTTCTTTTTTTCGCTTAAAGTGGAGTCAGTCTATCAGACACTGGTGCAGAGTACTTCTGCGGCCGTTGATGGACGCCCTTCATTTTATCAACAGGAACAATGATTATCATTCGTAGTCTCGTAAATAAATGTTATTGAAGTTCCTCAGGTTTAATGGCCTGTAATTGTTGCTTCTTGACTGCACATCTGCAATTGATGTACCCTCAGTCCACTTAAGATGAGCGTGAATGAGATTTAACCAAATATTTGACGAGATTTCTGGTCCTTTTGGCTGAAATACTAACGCTAAATTTTTTTTTTGCTGCAATAATAACATTTTTATAATCTAATCTATTCTAACTATTAATGCTAATTTTTTTTTGCTGCAACAACAACATTCCTATAACCTAAAATCTATCTTAAATGCTAATGCTATTTTTTTTTGTCGCAATGATAATATTTCTATAATCTAATTTATTCTATTCTACAGGAATAACATTCGTATAATCTAATTTATTTTAAATATTAATATTTTTTTTTATCGCAACGATAATATTTCTATAACCTAAAATCTATTCTAAAATACAAATGCTATTTTTTTTTTTTGTTGCAAAGATAACATTCCTATAACTTAATTTATTCTATTCTACAGAAAGGAAAAGTCTAAAAAAACTGTGTAAGTTAACAGATATACAGATCTAGAGACTGTGTAAATTAATAGGTATACAAATTTGACTAGATAGATATACAGATCTGACTAAGATCAAGATTGTGTAAGGACAGGTATTCAAAGGGATGCTCTTATACCTCCTTTGAATTTTTTCATTGGAAGTGGGATTCGAACACAGCATCCTTTTTAAATTTTTTTCATTACAAGTGAAATTCAAATTCCCAACCTAACAGCTCGACGATTAGTTCTTTTGGTAGCCATTGAGCTAAAGCTCAGTAGTTTGAAATACTGATGCTAATTGCAAACAGAAATGTCATCAAACGCAATAACTGATGAGTCAAAGTGCGTGAGAAGTTAAGAATGACGCCTTCACATTCCTAACAATAACATACAAGAACGCGGAGGCCAAGTCAACACTGTAACGCAATTTCTAAATATTTTTCATTTATTCTGACGGGCAGAGGCAGAGAGGAAAGGCTACTAAGGGAAGGATCAGCCGCGGGTAATATGAGAAATTGTACGTGACTGTGTTTGGACAGAATATTATTTGAAATAACAACGGTAACGGTAACATTTTTTGTGATATATGTGAGATAAAAAATAATTAAAAATATATAAAAATAAATTAAAAAATATATTTATAATGCAAACGAAATATTATTTGAAAGACAGTCCAAACATAGTGTAGCATTATTTGTATTAATCTAAATTACTCATAAGCTGCAGCAGAATTTGATCACCGAAGTTTCATAATCATAATCGATTGAACAAGCAATTAGCAGGACAGATAACGTGAATCGCCAGCAATTAAAATGCCTTACGCTGTACCATTTTTTAAAACTGTATCCACAAACAGTGAAACAGAAATGTTTATTCAGAATATTACATAGTCAGGATTCCGTATAAAAAATGCTTACACAAACAGAATCCAACAGACATACGAACAACAGAATTTAAACATATCTCTCCAGATGAAAGTAATAAATACAAATTTGTAAATGGTTAATTGTGCGCGGATTTTGTACAAGCCCAGAGTGACAACATGCTGCTACTGATCAATGAGCGCCCACAAGAAAAGGGTGCTGGCAAACACTGCATTCAATGGTCTCAGAACCAGAGGCCGGAACCTGAACCTGCAAAGAATTTAAGTCATAAATAATTGTTCATCTCATCAATTGCGAAAATACTTTAAAGCTTAACAAGACGAAGAAGGCCATGCTTCAAACCTGTAAGTGGACTGTGCAAGTTGGACATGCAACCTCTCTCGTCCGTGTTCCAAATCCATCAGAAGCTACATCTGCAGAAACTAGAGCTTTAGCTAAAGTTTAGGGTGCTCAATGTTCGACAAGTTCAATTCTTCTTCGAACATTTCTTTTTCTTTTATAACAAAGAGGCAATAAGAGCCCAATCTAAGCTAAGAGTGACTACCTGATGATGTCTTGCGATTTTTGTCCATCTCCTCCTGTAACACAATCAAATAATACAAAAACATAAACGGCATGTATGTCACCAGAAATTTGATGTGTGACATGCTATAATGTGTCTTCTAATTCAAAGTAAGAATCTGAAATTGTTTTAACAAGATTAGCATAAGCAGTACAATCCGTGATGATTCAAGTACACATGAAATACATTTGCAATATTACAATTCATTCTCATAAGAATCCTTGGAAAGGCAAGCATGAAAAGCTCATACAGGAGAAAATTGGAGACAAATGAGATCCTATGCAAAATGCTTGAGATTGCATGGGGCAAAACACTAATTATTTGACTGAAAGAATGAATTCAACATTCAAAGACTTTAACCTTAAACCAGGCATTTTCATGTGTAGCACCTTTTCTCTGAAGACAAATCATTTCAAAAGCAAAAAAAAAAGCCAAAGAATACATAGTTTGCAACTCTGTGTGCAGGCTAATCCGAACTTTAAATTCATGAACTGCTACTGAACTAAACAGCATGAACTCAAGCGCTCTCATATCATCCTCAAAATAAAAAGTCACTTCTAATTTAGCTAAATTGCAGCATCCTGAACAGCATATCAGTAGACTGTGTTACAGAAATCTAGTTTATGTAGAGCAGTTACCTTGAGTTTTCTCACAAGCTCCTCGTGACTCTGAGCTCCAACGAATCTGGCAGCTGCTTCCCTTGTGTTACTCAGCCTCTGAGTAACTTCTGCCTGCAAAGATGAAAGTCAAGAGAGCACGTCAATAGGAAGCCAGTTACCATACAATCAAATTGAATTATAAGTTTCAAATGTATCACTCTCCTTACAAAAGCATAAATAATAATTACAGATACCAAGTTCATACCAAGCATCGGTCACAAACACGAACTGGTTGAGCATTCTCATCAGCAGTAAGGGCAATTCTACCTTGTGTGCACTTGTCACAAAAAATATCCCCACAATTCCTACAATGATGCTGAAATGGACAAGAATGAAGCATGAGGTTCAACAATCAATTACGAAATTGTTTTAAACATCCAATTCTGTGTTATATAATGATTGTTTATTTTGCAGGGCACACCTTCCGGTTAAAAGCATTGAAAATTGATGAACACGCGGTACATTTGTTAACTGCTTCATCAGGAACCTAATGGGGACAAACAGAGCAAAGAAATCAAACACAAAGAAATAAGAATTCTGTTATGACAAATTCTTCACAAACAAAGTACGAAAATTTGACTAATAAAATAGTATAATAATCAGTTCTAACCCAGTGATCCTTCTCTTCATGTCCCAGCTTCATCAAGTTCATCCAATCAATAAATGCTTTCTTCCTTTCTGCAGGTTGGTCGGCATCCTTCACTGCATCTGAAGGTTTAGTTGTTCCGCCCATTTCCTTGACCTACTTGCATGGGATGAGGTATCAGAATATGTACCCGAGTAAATTGCAAGAATAGCAATCATGGGATGACTATATTCAGATGGCAGAAACCAAGGCCTAGTTGGAATTTATGCCAGTCACACCGTGCAAAAAAGAAAAAATGTGCACGCAGAAAAGCTACATGCTTGTACGTAAGATACAAATTCACCAAAGAAAAATGCCACAGTGGAGATCTTTAACCTGAATGCTTGCTGCTGCCACCGTGTCCAAAATATTGTTTGTTGTATAGCTATTCGATTTCAGCCTGATGCGTCTTGGTTCAATGTCAACAGAACTTTTAGCCCAAAATGCAAATATATACGAGTCCAACACCTAGAAAGAGAGCGCAAAATAATTTTCCATAAACTATTTAGCAAATTAAACAAGACAACGAGCTTAGATATGGAAATAGTTGCTGACTTACATCCCATCTGGTGACACCCTCAAGTGGGTATATCTTTAATGTCCGACTAGTCGCTGGATCAAGTATACGAATTCCATCTAAACCAATCTGTAACACAATTATTATGCCTAGTAATTCAGCAACAACAGAACGCCGGAAAAGATCTAAAAATCACATCTTTCTTATAAAGCAAACTAAGAAAAATCAAAATAATTTCATGCTCAATCCCTCCTAAATTTAACAATATAATGACATATCACAAACCTGGCAGAGCACATCCATGTCAGACTGACTTGCACCTTCGGATAAGAGCCTGACTCGGTATTTCTGCACGCTGCCCCTAGTATCATGCAGCTCCTCAGGCTTTGGAGCTGCCTTCACAATCTTAGGAAAGCTTCCAGACCCATTCTGCTCCTTCCCACCGGGAACATTAATGGGCCTCCCATAATCATCAAACAGCACTCCACCACTCTCGAGTCGAGACCGGGTCCCTTTAGCACCATAGGGCTCTGAATTTCCCCCATTATATTTATAAACCCCAGCATCATACATCCCCTGATCACCATATCCCCCATGACTAACATTATTCCCGAATGAATTGTCGTAATTCTGCGAAGAACCATCATAAGAGGCCGATGAATAAGGATACGACGGGCTATAACTAGGATTTGAATTGGGATAATCGTAACTAACAGCAGCAGATGCAGCAGCAGCTCCAGGATTCTGATCGTACGGATAATAGGAAGTTTCCAGATGAGGGAAAGAGTAGGAAGGTAGATTGGAGGGCTGAGAGGCGGCAGGGCTAGGGCTTATAGAATAAGAAGGGGCAGGATCAGAACTCCGGGAATGGGGAGGGTAAGTGGAGGAGGAATAATTACTGGCGGAGAAATCGGCGGAGGGCGAATAATTGGAGGAAACCGGCGGGGCAGAGGCGTAGGCGTAGGAGGGGATTGTCGGGGTAGGAATAAACTGAGAATCCACGGGGACGTTGGGGTTGGGGCCGGGATTAGGGTTAGGGCTCTGGAAGTCGGGTTGATAATACTGGTAATACGACGAGCTCATGTCGCTTTGTTGTATAATTAGTACCAGAATTTCGATCGGAAAATCGACCGGCCAGACGGAGAAGATAAAGATTTTTCTTTTCCCTTATGCTTTTTTGGGTCGGGTTTTAATGGAGAATGGAGATTTGGCGAAGGATGGATGGAAAGTGGCAGAAGATACAGAGTGGAAGGCAAGGAAGCAGGAACGGGGGCGGGGAAAGTCAAAAGATGTTTGATACGCGCTTGACGGTTCCTTCCTTACCCGCCAATGGCCGTTATTGTTCCTTCTTGTGTGCGTGGTTGGATTTTGGATCGTAGATCTTGGCGTCGGGTCCTAATTCGTTACTATTGGACCGAATAACCATTTGTACCCTTGAATTAATTATATACGGATCCTAGTTTGGTTCTTAAATTTCAAAACGGAGCACATTAGTCCTCGAAATATTTTTGGACCGCAAATTTTTAAACACGTCTTTCGTGAATATATTTTTTAATTATTTTTTTATCTCATAAATATCAAATCATTATAGTATTTTTTTTATAAAAAATTTCAGAAAAATGCAATTCAAACAAGGCCACTTAAGTGAAATCGGTAATAGAAGTGGAACAAGTTCTATACTAAAGTGGGACAAATTTATATATGAGTTCTATACATTTTTTTTTTGTGAAAAAATGAGTTCTAAACTTAAACGAGACAAATTTATATGTAAGGGACTAAAGTTGAACAAAAATTTCATACTTGAAGGAATAACGTGGACAAATTTTATACTTTAGACACTCAGATGAGATAAATTTTATATTTGATGAACTAAAATGTCTCATTTCCTAAGTTTGAAGACCAAAATGATGATTTGGATATATTTTAACGGTGCAAAGTGTAATTAACCTTTACTATAATTATTTTGGCTTCATTTGTCTTTTATCAACAATTGCAAATTGACTTTTGTTGAATTTAATAAACCTAATCCCAGAAGAACCCTCAAAAGCCGGCAACTCTTGAGGGCCTCCTAGGGACTTATCTACCCAACTAACCCAACCCCCAACCCCCAACCCCGATGTTGGCTTCATTTGTTGATTTCCCTTTTTGGTTCCTAGCAAAGTACTGATGATATAAGCCCCTTCGTACTCTCAGAAACCTGAGAATTTCGACAGATAAATGAAACCCCAGAAGACACTTCAAAAGCCGGCAACTTTTGAAGTGCTCCTGAGTACTTAACTACCAAATCCCCCAAACCCCCCCAAGCGATGTGGGATACTAACCCCACAGGGTGCCCCGCTACTAAGAGATAACGACCCCGCTACTGATGATATAAGCAATTAAATTTTTTGTAAATAATCCACTATCGAACCAATTCTATATTTTTATGCGTTGTACGCGTGTTACAAGTTCGAGACCTGTAACTTGAAGAGGGTATAGCTAAAATATGTTTTAATTACTCGTTCACACGGATGTCTTCGTTCAATTTAATTTTACTTAAAGTATCAAAAAATAAATAAATACGCAGTTGCCCCCGATTTCAACCTTAATAATTAAGGATTAATGTGTGCATATTTACAAACGCACTACGTCACAAAATCGATACTTTAAGACATCTTTTCAGTGTCGACAAGTGATAATTCCTTTTCAAAGTTCTCATTATCCCACACTTCCACAGACCATTATTATTTACTACTCCCTCCCATTTTTTATAACTGACGTTTAAGAAATTCGCTCTGGTGTACTTTTATCTGTCGTTTTATTATCCCTATATAATATTAATTATTTGTTCACAATTTTATCCTTTTATCTCTTTTTTTCAATACAGGGTTCTTAATTATTAATCCTAGTAATTATTGCTTCTCTCTTTGTAACAACCATAGTAAAACAGCACAATTTAGTACTCTAATGAGAGAAAATATGGGTAAATTGGACAATTAATGAGGGTATAAAAGGAAAGTAGTGTACAGATTTAAACAATGAAAATTTTTTCTTAATTGCTGTGCAAAATCTTAAACGCCAGTTATAAAAAAGGGGAGGGAGTACTAAAGTTTCTTGTTAATGATGTCCGACGATGCGTGGATGTGCACCAAACGCCTACCTAACTCCGCAAATGAAATTTTGTAGGAATCTTTATTAACCACTAATCAATCATGAGATGGACGAAAGAATTCTCATCTCACATACGTGGTATATCCTGCAAGAATAATAACACATTTTTCATTTTCAGCAGTAATTCTAGCTCAAGGCTTCAGAGGTGAACAAGAAAAATCTTGTTCTGATTTTTTTTTTTTTTTTTTTTTGCAGAAAATTTTTTACGTTATTTAGAAACATGTTTTTTAATCACATCTTTATCTTACATACATCACATCACAGAAAAATATTACTGATCATTATATCACATAAACTCATTATTTCCGCATTGATTGAAGCTTAACCACTATCAGCATGTTATTAGAAGAAGATTAGAGTATTCGATTCTAGCTAGCATCTTTTGATCAAACATATCCGATTAACTTTATTGCATCCGGACAAATGGGATGAGGAAACACTGCTCAGGCATCAACCGTCTGATTCTACTAGTAGCCCCCTAATGCCCAGTTAGAGCATTAATCACCGGCCACGGAAGCCACTCCAACTAGGTATATAATCATGATGATTGAAGGCAACCACTTACGCCATCAGATTAACTTCAAAAAATGACCACAAGTTCGAGGCTCCCTGCGATCAAATCAACTGCAGACTCCAGAAATTAATTGATAAGGGTAGAAATTTCATCGAAGGTTATGATAGCGTGGGGTCCCTGGGTGCCGACGTGGTCCGAGGACACATGGCTCAAAACAAGTCCTCCACGTGTGTGTCACTTGCGGGCTCCCCTGTTGCCGACCTTATGGCAACCGGTCAAAGTCGACATTTGCTGCCTCTCCTGTCTCTTAGCCTCTACTCTCTACTACTGCTATATATAGTCCCGGTGCTAATGTGCTGGGACTGCCACCAAAGGCGATTCTCTGGTACTTTCCGGCTGCATACTGCTTCTAGCTCGAACCTTATCGCACAACGTCAAAAAGCCAAGAAAAGAGTTTTCAAGAAATGGGTTTTTTAGACTACCTCTCAGATAGGTTTGAATGGCACAACACTTGGGGTGAGAGGAGAAAGCTCAAGAAACTGAAGAAAAGGCCCCTTCAGGTACGTAACCAATCAATAAATTTTTCCAAAAAGCAGTTATTAGACGTTGGTTTCTCATGCAAATAATAATAATACTTGGTTTTTTTTTTTTTTTTGGTTCATCAGACGGTGGATATAAGAGTGAAGATTGACTGTGAGGGGTGCGAAAGAAGAGTGAGGAAGTCGGTGGAACACATGAGAGGGGTTTCAGAGGTGGAGGTTGATCCGAAGAAGCACAGGTTGAGAGTAATCGGGCATGTGGATCCGGATAAGGTGTTGCGACGGGTGAGACATCGAACCGGGAAGAAAGCTCAGTTCTGGCCTTACATCCCCCAAGAGGTCGTCGAGCATCCCTATGCTCCTGGGGTTTATGACAGAAAGGCTCCGGCTGGTTACGTCCGGAACGCGGTGGATAATCCTCAGATTTCTAGCCTTGCTCGTGCCAGTTCCACTGAAGTCAAGTATATGACTGCGTTTAGTGATGACAATCCTAATGCTTGTTCCGTAATGTAAACTAGTTAGTATCCATCCATCGCGTGTGTGTATATTTACATGCAATTGCATGGGTTTTAAGAGTTCTATCCTTAATATCAGAACTGCTTCCTTTCTGAGAGAGAATAGAAGGTCTGTGAAAGGTTTCAGGCTGAACTCCCTCTCCAGGAATTATCGTCAAATCACATGACTTATCCACATTCTTGCAGCCAGTTTCCAAATTTCCCTTGACAATTTTCTCTTTCTCAATGTCCTGTATGGGAGTAGACTCAGGAATAGCAGCTTCATCAGAAGGTACTAATGAAGTCCTTTCTCGCCTTTTCTTCCGTTTCTTACTGCCCAGACTGGTGACCGGTTGGTCATCCTTGAGTTGTTCAGATGCAGCATTTGTGACGGATATGCTTTCCTGTTTGTCTGTCGTACAGGATGCCAGCTGGGTAACCTTTTTCCTTTTACTAGAATGTGAACGATCTCTGACATTTTCTTCCATTCCTAAGTTGAGGCTTTTCTCTACAGCAGGCTCAGATTGTGATGTTTTAAGAGCTGCCGCTATGTCACTCCAGTACAAATCTGAAGTCTTACGCCCATCAACATCTTTGTCTCTTATCTCCATCATAATTTCTTCTTGGGCATCTTCTTGGGCAGCACGACACCGGATGCATCTTTATGCTGTATAACCAAATGAGAGGACAGTCAAGTCAGCTTCTTTGTATTAGTTAGGTGATGATTTGCAATAAAGTGGCTTTTCTAACACATTTTTCTAAAGACGCCCCATCTTTTCTCTCGAACATTAATCGACCAAAAATATAATCAAAGATTGAACCATAATTACAACTAACTTCTACAAACAACGGTGGAAATTTCCCAATACTTGTACATCTAATTTTGCTGTTGCATATTTTAGCAGTTTGGCAATGGGTGTGAGGGAGTCATATGCGGTAACCTGAATTTTTTCCCTCTTTTGTTTCTTCCTACTTAATAAGGTTTTGCCTTGACTTGTTATTACAAACTCTTGGAATTCGAATTATGTATCAAGTTGGAAAAACATTCGATTTAGCGCAGAAACTAGATACTCGTTATTTTTAGATTCCCATTTAAGTTTCACAAAATTCAGAATTAGTGTAGAATCGAGTCTAAAAAATAACAAAAGTTAATCCGATGCATTATAACAAAATAAAAATATTGTGATGCAAGCGACTCGATTCGGTTCGTTTGCGCTCCGAGTTAAGATGCATGAATGCATCCTTTGAGTCAAAGATCGAAAAATTGTTATGGATTAAATTGGTAATTTCACGAATTTAATTTACTCTATTAACCATCAAGTTGTTAAGTTCGAGGGCCAAAGATTAAAATTAGGTTCTTTGAAGAATTCCACTAAAGAAGCCAATTTTTAACAAATTGCCCTCCGGCCCCTTCCACTTTAGAAAGGACCAATTTGGATTTGGGTTCTTTCAAATAATCCAATCCAACAAAAAGAAAAAGGGCGCTGACTGGCAGTTGCTCCAAGCCTGTGATAGAGAGAGAGAGAGAGAGAGAGAGAGTCAAAACGTGACCATAATTCGTCGTCGTTTACGAGAACAGCTCCTCTTTGGTGCTACTGGTAATTAGTAAAGTTAATAACAATAGACAGAAACAGGAGAGGGCGAAAGAGGATCGTGATGCATCATAACGGAGTCGAAGACGAAGAAAAATGGTTGGCCGCCGGCATCACCGGCCTGCAGCAAAACGCCTTTTTTATGCATCGAGCTCTGGTAATACGTTTTTTCTTTTTGTTTTTCTTTTGGGAGCATGAAAGTCGGTCAATGAAGTCGTTCAACGTAAACCCTAATTGGAGTTGTTTGGATCGGATTGCAAAAAGGATTCGAATAATTTGAAGGATGCGCTCAAGTACTCAGCTCAGATGCTTTCGGAACTTCGGACTTCGAGGCTTTCTCCTCAGAAATATTACGAATTATGTATGTTTTACTGATCGGATCTTGCATTTTGAGACTGAGATATTTATTTGGTTCATTTATTGTAGAAATTTATTTGTTTGGTTCACTTATTGTCTATTTTTTTGGGGATGGGGGTCGGTGTTATTAAGCAAGTGTTCGTTCATATATTGGCTTTTTGACAACTGATAAGTCTGGGAATTTTATTTTGCTTTTAGATATGCGAGCATTTGATGAATTAAGGAAGCTAGAGATTTTTTTCAAGGAGGAGACCAAGCGTGGTTGCTCAATAGTTGAATTGTATGAGCTGGTGCAGCATGCTGGCAACATATTGCCCAGGCTGTGAGTAGGATTCTCTTTGTAGATGTTACCGTTTTCTTAAATTGGAAGTCAGAAAATTTACAGTTTAAAAGAATGGAAGATTTGCATCCGACTTTTATTTCTGAAGATAGGACCTAATAGTAGGATATACTTATACCTCTTCCGAGTAATTATTAAAGTGCTTGTATGCATGTAATTTGGGTTGAATATGCACTTAATCTAAATGTGTAATTACAACTTACTGTCTATGATTTATGTCACGAGGAAGACTGTCAGTGTGTGTATAATAGACCAGTGAGACTAGTATAAATGAGAGCCATGATTGCTACACGATTGCCTTGAACTAGAGCAGCCAAGTCTTTGAGATTAGCATTTCTTGATTGACGTCTGTTCATATGTAGTGCTTCTGGAGATAAGAATATACCTGTCTGGAAAATTATGGCCAAGGGCAAGTTTAGAACCTTCAAAATTGGGTGGGATATAGGTTTTTGCACTTTTATAGTTAAGCACTGTTGTGCCACGTTTGAATTTTAGGTCATCAGCTTTCTCCACCACCATCTAGCTCAGTGTTGCCTAAAGTTTGGCAATGAATGAGTTTGACTTTTTTTCGTGTTCCTCTTTATTAAGTTGATGCTTGTAGCTAAAGTTAGTCTGCACGCTTCAATCACCAAAATCCCCCCACTCTGACCTCTTGAGGAGAGGGATGGAGGGAAGAGAAGTTAAATAACTTTCATGACAATGTGTTGGTGTTCTTTTGGTTATAATATCCACCAACCTAATATATACTATTCGACAAAAATAAATCTACCATGGAGCACATGGTGGATGTGCAATTCTCATTTCTTGGGCTTTTAGTTGCAACCTGCAGCATTAATTTCAGATTCTTCTTTCTTTTATTCAGGTATCTCCTTTGTACTGTTGGGTCTGTGTACATAAAATCCAAGGAAGCTCCCGCAAAGGATATTCTTAAAGATCTTGTGGAGATGTGCCGTGGCATACAACATCCTTTACGTGGGCTCTTTCTAAGGAGTTACCTTTCTCAAGTCAGTAGGGATAAATTACCTGATCTGGGTTCTGAGTATGAAGGGTAAGCACCTAAATCTGTGTATATTATTGCTAATTTTTGTTTGACAGCTCTATCTGTGAGGATTTAATAAGTGTCTCTGTCCATAAGGGAATCAAGAAGAGTAAATTAATTTTGGTAATGCATGTAGGATACAATAAACCCTGATAAAGCTGTCTGTTTTCACTGTTTTCTCTTCATTGTATCCTTTGTTTTTCCATTTTTTTCTTTCTATAAGAGTGTTTGTACACTTTTTAATCTCTCTTTTGTTTATTCCCGCTTTAATTTATAGGGATGCTGAGACAGTCTCGGATGCTGTGGAGTTTGTACTCCAAAATTTCACAGAGATGAATAAACTTTGGGTTCGAATGCAACATCAGGTTGGTTGACAGTTTTGTGGACTCTGTTACCTGCTCTCATGCTTAGACATGCGCCATGCCTGCTAGCGTGTCTCGAGGGCAAAAAGTAAATCATGAGAGCATGGTTTGTCATCATGCAGGTGTTTAATTGCTTGTCAATGATTCATACTCTTTGCTGATCATGAGTTGAGGATTGCAATCGGGCTTTATGGTCTGCAGGGACCTGCTCGGGAGAAGGAGAAACGTGAAAAAGAGAGGAGCGAGCTTCGTGATCTTGTAATAATCTGTAATCCAAGATAGGGTCTACCAGTCATTTCAGATGAACAATGATTATATTCACTCACGCAAGAGTTCTCCTGTGATCTTTACTAGGTGGGGAAGAACCTACATGTTCTCAGCCAGATTGAGGGTGTTGACCTTGATATGTACCGAGAGACTGTTCTTACCAGGGTCTTGGAGCAGGTATTATTGGTTTTCCTCAAGTTTGTTTTCAAGTTTTCTGGATTCTCAGTGTAAGTATAATGCTAGGGTGCCTTTATTGTTACTTCCAGGTAGTCAACTGCAAGGATGAGATTGCACAATGCTACTTGATGGATTGCATAATCCAAGTATTCCCTGATGAATATCACTTGCAGACACTTGAAACTCTACTGGGTGCTTTCCCACAGCTTCAGGTTGATTTTGCTTCTCGTTTAGGAGAATCTATGGATTTTTGAAATGTTTAAGTGCATAGAGTTAGATTGGACAGATTGGATATTTTTGGATGACTGTAAGGATTCATTCCTATGTGTATTATTATTCCAATGCTTTTTGACAGATCTCTGAACATTTTTCAAGCCAAAGTGCTATACGACCACTCTGTTTACTAGCATTAAAGACACTCGTGTTTTATGTATCCTTTTCAGCCTTCTGTTGACATCAAGACAGTGCTTTCTCGACTAATGGATAGGCTGTCAAACTATGCTGCTTCAAGTGCAGAAGTAAGTAATTTGAAAGTCTATATTTCTGTCAATTTGTGGTGCTTAAATGTGGATTTTGGTTTGTGGAATTTCCTAAAATTCATTTATCTATATAACTGCCAGAAATTTAATGTTGCAGGTTTTACCTGAGTTTTTCCAAGTAGAAGCTTTTGTGAAACTGAGTAATGCCATTGGCAAGGTAAATATGCGCTGTTCCCCATGAAAGTTGTTCATAATCTTTGTTTAAGTTCTACACGATAACAAAAATCCTTGCATCTGCAAAAGTTGTTTGCTTTGAGCATGTTGACCTTTACAAGTTTTGAAGTTAACATAATGTAGCAATTGTCAAACGACTCAAACCTTTTCTCTGCTTGTTCTACAAAAATGAGGGTTCTGATTAACATGTTGTAGTTCTTCTTCTCCATTTTCTTTTGCTGTTGCTTTAGTGGGGTTGCTTTGTTGAATTGTGGGAGGAAAAGGTTCCTTTGTCTGCTTGTGCAATTAGAAAGGCTACTGAATAGAGTTAATCTTTCTCTATAAGTTCCTTATCTTTGGAAAAATGAACCCTTCCTGCTAATGCCTGAGAATGGGTCAGCAGTTTCTCTTTCCTTGTTGATTAATCAATTAGGATGGATATCCAAACTATTTCAGAAATATCTGATCTCATGACCATTTATAATGCAGGTGATTGAGGCGCAAGATGACATGCCAGTTATTGGAGTTGTAACTTTGTATTCGTCTCTTTTGACATTTACGCTTCAAGTGCACCCAGATCGTCTTGATTTTGTGGATCAAATATTGGTAAATCATCTTTGCATATTACGTTAGAGTTTTATTGTTACTTTTTATGTAGATTGCATAAGTTTGTACATCAAGGTTTTGAAAACCCATGTCCAATCTTTTCATGAACAGATGGGTGTAAGATAAGCTAAAGAACTGTTTATAATGTAGAGCAGACACATGGGTTTTTGAATTGTGTTCTAAATTTCTGTTGTAAGTACATGTTTGTGTTGTTTTCCGGAAATGGGTTTATAGTTGTCTATCTTTGGGCTCAACCATCTTTCAATGGATATTTTATTATACATAACTATGAAGATAGGCTTCATAAGTTACTCAAGATTAGCAAATTAGGGAGGCCAGGTTTGCCATGTGGCCTAGAGATGTAGTTGATTCTTCAGAAGTATATTTGATTTAGTTACAAGAAAAACATTGCCAAACTGATTTGTATTATGGCCTTATAAGAGGGATCATTTTTTTATTCTCTTTCTTGTTCAGGGACGGTTTAAGATGTAGATTTTTGTTTTCTTGAGAAAAGTCTTACTATGCTAGTTTATCCATTTGGTAATTAGCATTTCAGACATATATGAAACTTCCCAAGCGTGATACTTGCTGAAGCAGCTATGCTTCTGGGTGGTGCTACTATCCTGCAGGGCGCTTGTGTGACGAAACTTTCTGGGAAAGGAAAGCTTGAAGATAGCAAATCAAGAAAACAAGTTGTTGCACTTCTAAGTGCTCCGCTTCAGAAATACAATGATATAGATATCGCATTGAAGCTTTCAAATTATCCCCATGTGATGGAGTACTTAGACAATGGAACAAAGAAGGAGATGGCCAGTGTCATAATTCAAAGTATCATGAAAAATAAGACATTAATTTCTAACTCTGAGAAGGTATGTTTCTGAAGATGTGGTATTCTGCCCTTTCAGGTTATGTGTTGATAACTTGGGAGTATTTCCTTGTAGGTCGAGGCCCTGTTTGAGTTAATAAAGGGACTCATTAAAGATTTAGAAGGGAATCTTCAATCTGAGGTAATTTAGATTTAAACTCCTGATCAGTGGGTCAGTTATATAATTTATTATCCCCGTATTCCCTCTATTTCAGCTTGATGAGGAAGACTTTCATGAGGAGCAGAATTCCGTTGCACGTCTTATTCAAATGCTTCACAATGATGATCCAGAAGAAATGCTTAAGGTGATAACTGTTTGGCCTTATAAAATTTGAGTGCACAGTGCCAACAACATATGTATCTTTCTACTTGCTTGTTCTCTAGTATTATGGGCTTTAGTTGGGCTTGATGAAGGTACATATATATTGTTTCCCTGATGATTTTTTTTTTGGGTTGGGGGGGGGGGGGGCGGTTTCAATTCTCTCATTTCCTTTATCTCTCGTTTTCTTGTAATTAATGGATTTATGGATTTTGGCTTTCCTTAATCATCAGTACCTGTTATATTCCTTGTGTCATGTCATTCTGTGTTGAGTTTAACTGACTCTATACCATTTCAGGTAATAGGAAATTTGACTCTTGTCAAGTTCAGTTGAATGCGGTCCTACTGCTTTTATTTTGTTTTGTTTGATTTAAAATGAGGGCTGAAGTTTTATTTTCCGTTCAAGTCAACAATGCTTGTCCTGCTTTTATTTGGTTTATGGCGTGTCTTCATTCTAAAGATGAATTCTTCTTCTTTTTTTCCCCCTAAAGATGAATTCTATTTGTCTTGATACTGGGATGTTGATATAATGGATCATGTTAGATTCTGAAAGAATTACGTGGTGACAAATTTTGTCCCCCCTTAAATACCAAATAAAAGGGGGAGGGGAATGGAAGGATGCAGACTTTCTTTTCCCTGTTGCTAATCTAGCAGTTTGAAGCAACCGTTTGTTGCATTTTATACTTAGTAATGTTGACATTTTGTTATTTTTATAGATTATATGCACTGTGAAGAAGCATATTTTGGCTGGGGGACCTAAGAGGCTTCCCTTTACAGTCCCTCCCCTAATCTTTAATGCTCTCAAGGTATGTATTGGCTGTGTTGTGTGTTGGATAAGGTATAAAGATTCACAGCTTTTTGATGAAATTTTCCTGATAATTTATTGGTATTGAGGGGGATAATGGCTGTCTGCAGATGTCGGCATGACTTCTGCTGATGTATTTTTTATACTCCTTAGAGAAGCTAAACTAAATGAACAAGTGTGTACCAAGTACTGTTTCTGCATGTTGTGGGCAGTTATTGGTTACCATTATAAAGATTTTTATTGCTAAACTTAACTTATGAAATTAGTTCGATTTCCTCTTAATATATGCAGATCAAGATATCTATCTTTTCCACGCTTGACTTGGATAACTCATTAGACAGATGTTGCAACCATTCATAAATATAATTGCACTGGTTGGGGGGGGAAGAAAACTGTAACAGTGAAAGTCCTAACTTCAAATGAGAACTCCAAGGAATTAAGGAAGATGGTGTCAGGGGTGAGGACATATTCTGGGGCTGTGATACATGGATGTTTACCTCCATTTTGAATTTGGTTTAGTATCTGTTTTTAACTAAATGAACATGTGGGATTTATTCTAAATCATGAGACTCAGATTCTTTGCTGCATTTCTTTAATCTTATGTAGGCTTGACTTATTTTCTTGTTGAACTGTTTTATTGCTCGGAAAATGCAGTTGATCAGACGACTGCAAAATCGGGATGAAAATGTCGCTGAAGAAGACACACCTGCTACACCTAAGAAAATCTTTCAAATACTGAACCAGGTAGTTATGCTCAGTGAGGCTACAATAAGCCTTCATAAGGACACAGCCAGATGTTGGCTATAGAGACCCCCTCTGTGTTTTTGGTCTAGAAGTGAATTTACCTGATCTTATCTATGTGGTCCAAGTTCCTTGAATTCTTTTCAATGAACTCTTTTTTTTTTTTTTTTTTTTCGGTTTATTTGGGGGGGGGGGGTCTTCCAGCTCCTTTTCATTTTTCTTGTGCCTGTGCTCTTTGGAGCTCTGTTTGCAGGATATGCCAAACTGTAATATATCTGAATGTTCTTGTTTATACACTAAGCAGTTGCTGTTCTTTTCCTTCAGATAATTGAAGCTCTGTCCAGTGTTCCTGTACCTGAAGTTGCTATGCGACTTTACTTGCAGTGTGCTGAGGTATACTTAAATGACATTTGGCAGTAGAGATGGAATATTGTGCTTTATTTGACCTGCTTATGCATTGTTGATTCTCAGGCTGCTGATGACTCTGATCTTGAACCTGTTGCCTATGAGTTCTTCACCCAAGCTTATCTACTATATGAAGAAGAAATTTCGGTAAAGTTCATTATTTTCTTAAAAGAGAAGGATATTAGTGTACCTTGTTTGGCTTGTATATAACCTATTTTCAGGTGACCCTGAAACTGTTGGGGCTAAATTTTAATAGTGCAAGTAATTGTGCTCATTCTCTTCCTTTCTTTGATTTGGATGATGCGGTAGGATTCTAAGGCTCAAGTAACTGCAATACACTTAATAATTGGGACTCTTCAGCGGATGCACGTCTTCGGCGTTGAGAACAGGGATACGCTGACACACAAGGCTACTGGGGTAACTAGTAACATATTTTTTTTTGTAATTGGATTGAAGAGTATGGTTAATTGTGTTGAGGATCTTATTCTTGTATTACCCCTATTTGCTGTGTAGTATTCTGCGAAACTTTTAAAGAAGCCTGATCAGTGCAGAGCTGTATATGCTTGTTCACACCTTTTCTGGGTTGATGATCAGGATAGCATCAAGGATGGGGAGAGGTGAGTCATAATATATTCATTATCAATATAAGGCCACCTACTTTTACACACACACACACACACATATTTATGCTTTGCATCATTCTGATTGTCGAAATAATATCATTTAGAATCACAATCCAGATTTCACGTGTAAATGTCTGTATACGAGCTGACTGACTGTTCGTGGACACCAGTGCATTGATTTGTTTCATAAGTCGTACAATGTTGTTTGATTGATGACAGCCTTTCCTGTCCTCATTGTTATTTCCCTTCTTGGTTTTCTTCCTTGCCAGGGTCTTGCTTTGCTTAAAACGTGCTTTAAGAATTGCAAATGCCGCTCAACAAATGGCGAATGCAACTCGAGGCAGTGGCGGATCTGTCACGCTGTTCATTGAAATACTGAACAAGTGAATATTTCTTTATCGCTGTCTAAAATTTAATTTGTGGTTTATTGCGGATAAATAATGAATAAATATGTTTTACTGTTGACTTACCTATTTAATTTCCGGATTAAAATCTCAGGTATCTCTATTTTTTTGAGAAGGGGGTCACACAGATTACAGTTGCTTCTGTACAGAGCTTGATTGAATTGATCACAAATGAAATGCAAGGTGAGAATGCAACACCAGATCCAACCGCGGATGCTTTCTTTGCGAGCACACTACGCTTCATCCAGTTCCAGAAGGATAAAGGCGGTGCAGTGGGTGAAAAATACGAGGCAATTAAGGTTTGACTGGTTGGAGGTACAATGCAGAATCCACGTTTCACATGTCAAAAGCATTAAAATTTTTACAATTTTGGGGATGTGAAGAGTTTTTTTAGTTCTTGGACAATGAAGAGAATCATTTGGCTGCAACATATGGGTTGTGGAATGTAGTCATTCTTTGGGTTTTGACTATAGTCAGGCATTCAAACATCTGGGGAGGTTTTGTATATTAACTTGGTTGACGAGTATAGCATAGGATGGACAATCTTTGTAAGAACCCTTTTTTCTTTTTTTTTTTTCCAACAATAATTGTTGAAAGTAACTTTTTTCTTATTCATGTGATATCTCGGAGATTTCACTTCTAGCAGAGACCCGTAACGTGAATTTTCCTTTTAATTTGTGTACGCGTGGGCATTGTCTCTCGCCTGTTGTCGGTTTTCCGTGTCGTCTTGGATAGCACGGCTTTAAATCGCAAACGATGTGGCTTCCATTCTGGCCGCCGTACCCCCGGCGGCCGGGAGGGGGGGGGTTGTGAAACTTCGGAGAGATGCAAGCGAATTTGAATGAAATAAAGGGAAAGAAGGCACAACTCGAAGCTTTGCATTTTATGATGAAGAAACCATCCATAAAGCAAATTAAAATTTTATTCTGTCTGGACGCACGCACTACTCGTGGTGGCGCTGAAGCCTTAAAGTAGGAGGGGAGAATGGATCGATTCTCATGAGTAGACATTTTGGGGTGAATGGAGACCCGATGGGGGGCGTCGAGGGATTCAGGTTCAGCACATGGCATACTTGTGCGTCCAGCTACGGGCCATAGATTCGTACTTGACTCTATCAGTCTTGTGCATGTGAGCAATTTCTGGCACTAGTGGATCGTCTGGGTTTGGATCCGTGAGAAGTGAGCATATGGATAGTAGAACCTGCAAACCGCACAAAAACCATTACCACCTCTCTAACATGGAAGAACTTGAAGAAGAGTAAGATGCGCCCGAACATGGAGAGAAGTAGTTAGTTTACCTTGGATATGGTGAGCGCTGGACTCCATTGATCCTTGAGGATGTCCAAGCAGATATTTCCATTGTTATTTATATTTGGATGGAATACTTTGGTTCTGAATGCAACCTGTAAATTTGTCAATTCAGTCTTTTTTACGGAAAACAGTTAAAAAAAAAAAAAAAAACTCAGGATGCATGCAACGGATAAGTTAATACTACAATTAATATTCGTAGAGAAGCGTATTCTCTCGTTACGTAAAAAGGTAGACTTGCTTATGTTTTGGTGGTAATGGTCGTGCTCGTAAATTTTTACCTTGGGAGGTTTGAAAGGGTAATCAGGTGGAAAATGAATGGTAACTTGGAAGACACCACCTGCATAAGGGCTGTCGTTTGGGCCAATTATGGTTGCTTGCCAGTGAAACATGTCTTGAGCTACGGGTCCTGCAAGCTACCGCATGAACTTATCAGTCATTTATTTATTTAAGAAATAATAATAATAATCTTCTTTAAAAAACGAGACCTCGTTTCGTTTCGGTTTAGCTCGAAAAAAGGTTTATCATTTCAAAATACACTACTAGGTTTATCATTCATTTCAAACAAGAGAAAGTAGTCAGTCTCGTTGAAGGTACGGTACCTGCGCTGCATGAAGTGGGCGGGTCTCTTTGCAAGTCCCTGAGCTCTTTGAGAATTCTCCTGGATGCCATTTCCTCAACAAATTTTCTTGGTCGAGGACGAAGAAGATCTTCAGCTCTTAGCCTGGGATGTCAACTGTCAAGAAAGGAGCTCAATGTCTCTGATGGAGGATCTCCAAATACAGGAATACATATATACATGTATATATTTATAATGCGAGCCACTTGAGCCGAAGCCGTCCCCACAATTTTCCTCCTATTCAAAAGGCCGAAGTATCTATTCGACGGCAGAAAGCTGAGTTCGCGGCCCCAGCCAATTTGCGTACGTTCCTTTAGTCGTAAAAAGAAGAAAAATATTCCTTAGCAGGACAAAACAGGCTGGTGGTTCCCATTTCATACGTCTCATCAAGCAAAGCAAGCATATGAGTGCACGAACTTGGTCGGTCAACTTGCATTTAGGAAAGGTGGGGGGAATTTCATATTTAACCTTTCAAATGGAATCTTACTTGACGGAATAGTCATCAATATTCAAGATTATCAAAAGGGATTTTGTTATGTTAAACGAATTTCACACGGCTTTAGTTCATATGATTGAATCTTTTCCATCTCCAAGCTTAATCAGAGAAAAGGTTTAAACTCAACTGTATGTAACCAACACTAGTATAAAGGAAACGTGAGCCTTTGCGAAATTTTGCTCCTTATCCATCAGAACGATCATTTAATCCTTATCTTTACACACACACGCACGCACACAAATTGGTCCCGGTGATAGATAAGGGAAATTGGTTAAAATCTTAAAAATACGAGATCAAATTGGTCATTTTCCCTTTAAAAATAGCCAAAAATTAATCACGTGCGTGGCATGTGCACTGATAAGATTATTGACTATTTTGGTCCATTATGCTCGTAATCTTGTTCAATTTTATCCCTTATATGTCATTGCATACCAATTGGGACGTATGTGTGTGTGTATTTTTTTTCTCTATTCAGCCTTTTCCCCCCCTCGAAGGTACATTTATAATGCACGTATTTGGCTCTATTAAAGTTTTCATGTTTCTTATTAAAAGCCCTATGTTAACTTTGTTTATGAAAGTGAAAGCTTAAATTGCTAAAAGATAAAATTGGAAATGACCTTGTAGATAATAGGTCAAAATGGTCATTTTCAGTGATGCACATGCAGCACACATGATTAATTTCATTAGAATTTTCAAATTTCCATTGGAGGTCTTAAATTAGTAGTTATTATTATTACTATTTTGGATAAAGGTGAGGGGCTAAATTTATCAAAAATCCAAAAATGAGAGACCAAAATGGTCATTTTATGAAAGTAGAAAATGCAGATCATATTCATCAAGAAATGCAAAATTTAAAGAAGACCTAGTCTAGTTGAGTTGATACCGTGCAGAGCATACGTTTTTCAAAAAAAAAATTCGGGACCGCATTGATTGTGGCCACTTTCAAATTTTTAAAGCAGATTCTGTAAATAAAGAAGGATCAACTGCAGGAGGTCAACCCCGTCCTCTTGCGTTCTTCCTTTTTTTTTTTTTTTTTTTTTTAGGAGTGTCTCGCGTACTATTCCCTACCCTCCCTCCATACCTTGCTGATAGTAAGGTTCAAATCGGGACCTAAGGCTCTATCTTCAGTAACCTGAACCGTCAGACCAAGCCTCGGCATCCTCTTGCGTTCTTCGTTCTGGAAGAAAAAATGCCCCTAAAAGAAGAGAAAAGGACTGAGTGGATCACGTTAAATCAACAGAGCCTTATCCAGAAACTTTGTCGTAATTCGAAGCCAACTTTATTCCTTTTCTATCAGCCCCAAGATGGGGTTTTGATAATCATATCACCAATTAGTTCGCAAACTCATCAAACTAAATATAAACCAGATGCAATCTGCTTCCTTGAACTTTCAAGCGCGACTTAAATTCACCCAATAATATTTGAAATTTACGTGAAAAGATTTTATCTATTTGAGTTGGATTCGAACTTGATTTCATAAAAGGGATTCAAACTTGACCTTAACAAATAGTCTACGAAAAAAACAATTTAAAATATAAAAAGCCTAAATTTAAATATAATTTCAAAAATTTTTGAACCCGATATCATTCAACCTAATTGGGCTCTTTCATTCCCTTAATCGAATAAATAAAGGAATCAAAATGATTAGATTAATTCAAAAAAGAAAAAAAAAAAAAAAGGAAAAGCTAAAATGTAGCGTGGTGAATAGGCAAGTTCAGGGAGTGCTAAAAAGAGATACTCCAGGAAAGAAAATGATAAAAAGGAAAATTTCGAACCCAGAGGCAAAAGGCACCCCCATTTTGACTTGAATACGAAGATCGGGGCCCCTGTGACTTTACCACCCTTGTGACTTGAATTCAAGCTTTTATTAGCGCCCCAGCCCTTGCTTTCCAGTTTTTCAAGGAACTTAAAAAAAAAAAAAAAGCCCTGAGCATCAAATTTAAAGTCTGAGAGGCGCAAGGTTATCCTGATTCATCATTTATTATTGCCAGCACTGGCAGCAAAGATTTTCTGACACGGAAATTGAGGAGCTACTTAATTTTGTTGCCAGCACTGGCAAAGGTCATTACATTCCTGACACGAGTAACTGGGCATGGCAGCCGCTACGACATGATATGATACAAATACAAATAATGCAGCAGATGCAGAGGGAGAGGGTACTTAGCACAGAATATCTTTAGATCCTCTAAATTTCATAAGAAAATCAAACAAATCTAGATTTTCATATAGAAAAATGAAAATAACAAAGATGACAACAGTGAGGCGAAACAAATTTGTTTTCCTAACTGGATCTTCAGGTTGTTAAAACACAAAAGCAAACCAAAACAAGGAGGGCACAAAGCAGTGGCCTACAAAGTAGTGACTCAAAAAGTCAGAGATCACTGCAAATTACAAAAAAGCCGAGCCGCTTGAAACTTCCACAGATAGATCAATGGACTTTCACTGGAGACGTAGAAGGACCTCCCTACTTCCTCTGAGACAAAGGCAAAGCAGCGAAAGAGACACGGGCGATACAAGGAGAAGGAGTGGGTCATGTCCATCACAATATGGAGCAAGCCTTTTGGGCCTTTCCCTTCTTCTTCTTTTGCTTTGGCGGCTGGAGCACAACTTTAATTGCAGCATCAAAAACTGATTTCACATTCTGCAACAAGGAGGTTATCAAGGAAGAACTTAGTCAAATTCTTCCCAAATATATCTACTGAAAGAAAAAGCTGAATGATCTAAAAAGCAAACATACCTGCTGTGTCTTAGAACTACATTCAATGTAGGCAGGTGCTCCAATCATTTTTCTTAGCTCCTCTCCCTTGATAATTCAAGAAAATTTAATATCAGCAAATCTTAAAAGTAATCTCATCTCCCATTAAGCAAAGAAATATATTGAAGTAATCTTTACTTGTGCTGTAGTTATTGGCACTGCACCAGGATGGTCAATGAAGAATTGCTTATCATCCCGAAGATCTGAATGTGGTGCGATCAAAAACCATGAAAATTAAGACTGCAACATTAGAGAATAATAGAAATCTACTTGAAATAACATTAACTGGAAGAAGCTTTGTGAAAAAGAAAACCCAGACAACAATAAAATGCAGCTCCAAGTAAATGTGTACCGTCCTTGTGCAGACAACAACCATAAACCAGATGGACAAAAAACTATATAAGCATTATACTCGAGTAGTATGCTATTTAAACATTCCGCCCATTATAAGAACCAGTGAAATAAGCAACTAAATTACTGCAATGAGATCAGAGGCCACCAATCCTTGAGAAGCATATGGAGCAAAGAACTTACCAAGTTTAGTTCCAACAAGAACTATTGGGACACCAGGGGCATAATGCTTCAACTCAGGAATCCACTGGAAATATGAAGAGCAGAAATTTTTTTTTTTAATATGGTTAAGTAAGGCGAAAAATCAGCAAAAATGCAGCAATCTTCCACTCACCTTCTTAGAGACATTTTCATAGCTGGCCTTACTAATGAGAGAAAAAGCCAAGATGAAAACATCTGCTCCACGATAACTCAGAGGTCTCAATCTATTATAATCCTCCTGTCCTGTACCACGTAAAAGTAACATAGGCGTCATATTCACAGCAATGTCATATATCTGACAGCTGAAAGCAAAATGGATATTAAACATTTGAAATACATACCAGCAGTATCCCACAGTCCTAAGTTAACAGTACTCCCATTAACAACCACATTTGCGCTGAAATTGTCAAAAACAGTTGGGACATAGTCCTGATGCCCATCATAACATGAAGAAGTACCACAAAAAAAAAATGTAAGATTTGGGGTACCATGGAAGAAATCTTTCAACAGAGTTTAACAAAATATCATCCAAATCAGACACTGATGCAAATACACGGAATGATGCATATGCCAAACTGAAATCCCAAAACACCACAGAAACTACAAGCACCTGCAGCCCAAAACTCATTGCTAGCACTTTTTCATGGCAAGACCTAACCGGACTCGAGAAAATGGCCCAAAAATCTTCTCTTTAGCACCCTAAGAGCTCGTTCTCGTCAAGTTAACGGACAAAAGATACACACTTGATGGGAATACGCAAAAGATACCCACACTTAATAGCTCGTTCTCTTTAGCAGCCTATTAGCTCAAATACATTTTCCGGAAACAGAGAGAAAACTACATACATAGAAAATGTAAATTTTCTCATTTGATAGCCCTGGCGAAAAAGCTCAAGAAAACAGATAACAAAACCGATGATCCGGGAAGCAGGATATGTAAATCTTCATAATTCAGAAAACTGCAGTATAATTTAAAGGGAAAAAAGAAGAAGAAGAAGAAGAACAAGCATGAAATAGAGAATGCAGACCGTGGGAAAGGTATTGCTGGTGTAAGAAATCAAGAGACAAGTCTTGCCGACGGCACCATCCCCAACCGTAACGCATTTAATGAACCTGGACGCACTCATTTTGTCACCCCTCAGCCGTTTTCGAACACAATCTCAACAATGTTTACTACCTCCTCCTCCTCCTCCTCCTCTTTTTTTTATTCTCAGATCTTCTCAGAAGACCTGATTATAATCATGAAAAAGAAATCCGAATTCTTGCTGTAATCTCCGTTTATCCCCTCCAATAAAGCATCTGTACGAATGCATCCGAGAAAAACAAACCCCAACGAAAAAAAAAAAACAAGTTAACCGGAAAACCCTAGCCCTAATCAGAGAGAAAATAGATGCTTAACGGAGGAATGTGGGCTGGGAGGAGAAATGAAAAGGGGTAGGGAAGGAAATTGGGGATCGAGATCTAGAAACTGACAGTAAAGAGAGAGAAAAATGGGGATGGAGAGAGAGAGGGAGAGAGAGAAAGAACAAGTGTTTGTTGTAGAGGGAGAGAAAATGTGGGTGAGGTGTTTGTGAAAATGGTTGAATGGAGAAGTAAAAAAATTACTAGTACAAAGTACCTTAATTCTTTTGTTGGCGTTGGCTTTGGCCGGGAAATAAGCCGTTGAAGCGTTCGCTGTGGACGACCAACAATCACTCACTCACTCCTCACCCGACATTATAACCAACCCAACCAACCAACCACTCATCCTCCCCCCCGCCGCTCTCTCTCTCTTTATTGGTTTGTTTTTTTTAGTAGCTACGACTTCTACTCTATATTTTCTCTCTCTCTCTCTCTCCCTCCCCGCTTTTATCCCAACCAAAGCCTCGTTTTTGAATGGCTCTTATTGGCTGTTTGCCAACGCTTTTGTTGCAAGCATAACTAAAACTACCTCTACTCTTACCTTTCGATTTTTCTTTTTTTGAGCCAAGGCACAAATTGAATATAATGGATACGTCTACACAATTAACCGTGAAGTTTTGATTCAATACCTGTCAAAAAGTGATAAAATCTCTCCTTGAATTGTAGTATAAGGGATCGCATTTTTTATATCTGTTAGCTCCTTATACAGTAAAAAAAAAAAAACCCCATACAAATATTTACACATTGGAAAAATGGCCAATTGAGTTCCTAAACTTTTTTTTACTGTCAATTTAGTCCCCACTTAATTTTTTTGGCCAATTTAATCCCTATACTTATTTATCGATTCCAATTGAGGAACATCACGGCTATTCTCTCCACCACCTATCCCCTAATATTATAATTCACCACCTCCTCCGCCACCAAACTCTTCCCCACCTCTACCACCAGTGTACGTTTACTCATCGCCGTCCCCCACTACTTGTACACTTGCCACCTCCACCGCCAGTTGTGCACTCCCCGCCTCCACCTCAATCACCTTCACCACTACATTGTATAGAACCCGTCCACCACCATCACTACCGCCTTGTATAGAACCCCCGATCACCACCCCTTGATTAAATCTCTTTGATTTGTTATGTTAATAGGTTAATGAAGTTCGGTGGGTTTTTCTTGCTATAAAAACGTGTTGGTAAATTTTCCCTTCTATTTTACTTCTTATTTTATTGCCCATCAGTGAAGTACCTGAAATACCCCTGTTTAATTGCTCAATTAGAAGTTTCATCGGAATTATAAGGTGGCGTCGCCGCGATGTTCCTCAATTGGAACCGATGAATAAGTATAGGGATTAAATTAGCCAAAAAAATTAAGTGGGAACTAAATTGACAGTAAAAAAAAGTTTAGGAACTAAATTGGCCATACTCCCTTACACATTTCTATGTGTTATATATATATATATCAGTACAACACAATGAGTATATATTTCTATATGTTATATACATCTACACAATACAATGAGAGCACCACCACAATGTATATGCGACTATCTTTTGAACTTGATTTTGTACCTTCACTATTAAGAGTATTTACTTTTTCTTTACATATACGACTAATTTCAAAGGTCATTTTGTTAAATTAATTACTCACTAGCTCTCCTATTTCTTAGCATTTTAGGGTTTGATTTTAAATTGTACTAGTAATTATACATAGATAAAATTAAATACTACGGAGTACTAAATAACTAAACACCATACCTCAAAAAAAAAAAAATGCTCACCATATCATGAATATTTTCGGCACGAAAAAACCCATTTTCACTGATAACCAAAATTCAATTACTCACACACACGCATAGAGTTTGCCTTAAACATTAATTACATTTATTTTTTGTCCTCGAACCCCGAGTAAATTGAGATTCAAGTGTTGAATTTTTTTTTTTGAAAAGTAAAGTTAAATTCATAAATTGAGAATGTAAGACTTGAAAGAGACAACAACTATGAATGTATGGACTATATATAAAATAATAATGCATGGCAAGTGCCTTAATCCTTGCTATGTTATTTGTCAAAACATCATTTATTTCCCATAGACTCATAAAGTCCAATATTTAATCCGATGACTTATATATTGCGGGAATCGCACAAAACATTTTGTGAATGATACTCCTTAGTGATTTGTGCAATGATATCTAATTTGGGTTGGTTATTAGGAAACCGATAACCAATATGAGTGTGAGGGAGGAATCAGTCAGCTAGCAAAGAATTTTCCAAAAAGTTTGGTTATTAGATAATGTTCTGATTTAGCGAGAGAAAAATAAAGATTAAGACCAGAATAAATTCTATCCTAATGTGTGGTTGTTGAGCACTGGTAAGTAGTAATCAAATGCTTAGTGGCCCTAGGTGAAATCATTAAAGTGCTTAACACGGCAAAACCTGTGTTCATCATCATCATTGCAAATTGTTCCTATTTTCATCAGACTGAAAACACATAATATTTTAGAGATGGTTGCCTTGGCAAAATCTTGAGTACAAAAGCAGGAATAATTAGAGTAAAACTTTCCACTTAAGTAACTAGACTTTTTCCTTAATCTCCTGTCGAAGTTACAATGATTGAAGTACCGATAGCAGATTCTGCAGACCTGCAAATACGGATACAGGACAGGGACGGTCATCAGAAGGACCGTTCCTGGACAGTTCACGATCAAAATTTGGCCAAAAAAAAAATGTACGATCCAAATTTTATCTTGTATTTCGATTTTAATAACATGTGTGAGACTCACAAAATTTTGTTCTAAAATTACGCTGTGTGCAAACACAATTACACCACGTGCAAACAAAGTTACATCGTGTGCAAAATGCACATAATTGCCAGGATCCGTTGCAGGTGCCCCTGATCCTGCAAATACACGAACGGATGCAGCACACATGCTTTTAAACAAAAAATAGAGGAATTGTTTAATTTGTAAAAGATCTGCCATCAGAGAATGAAGACTTAAATTTAGATGCAGGAGCAATTGGAAAAAGAAACTAATGTTGCTCAATAATCAGTACATATGATATTATTGCCAACAAATGATTCGCATTCATGAGGTTTGACGAACTACAATTTACAACAGCTTGAATTGGTAGGATAAGATCCAAGTCTTGCATGGTAAAGCTATCTAAAATACAGGAAAATTTTGTAGCATATACACGTGTTGCTACATCAATTGACATATCTTAAAAACAGCGGTTGAGGCCAGCACTGGCCGGCTTTTTCATGACTTGCAAAATGCACGTAATGTTTCATCAAGGGCCTTTCTATCATAGTCACCAGTAAAGACACAACTACCTAGAGGACCTTTCAAAAGAATGAGCCTCAGCAGCCCGTCCGCCACCTTCTTATCAACCTGCCAAATCAGGGGGAGGGAACATTGAAGCACATAAATAAGGGTGATGGTGAACAATAAGACAAGCAGTTTAAATCTCTTACCGCCATGACAGATTTGAACATCTCCACCGTCATGGTTTCTGGAGGTGCAGTGGGGAGCTTTGCCTGTTTTAAGATTCTATGAACTCGCTTTACAAGTGAATCTTCAATCCAGCCCAAGCGGTACGACATATCAACAGCCATAACCTGGAAGTTCAAAAATCAACGCCCTTTAGTAAAAATTACGTCATCAAGAATTCAATCTCCGCTCCTCCCACTGTCAGACAATATGGAGCAGTTCTCTTGGAAAATAAAGGGTCAATTACCGTGCCAGCAGCAACAGCTTCTCCATGCAGCCACTGCCCATAACCAAAACCAGTCTCTATAGCCTGTAAAAGCTGCTTTTATTAGCAAGAACAAACTACAGCAATGACCAAAAAGGCCAATAATGATGTTAACGATGATTCCAGTCAAGGAAAAGACAAATGTAATAGTTCATCTAGACCACCAATAAAGAATGTATACACAAGTTTAGTTCTTCAGAAACTTAATAAAGCACACAGTCATCTTGCTTGTAATAGACTAAATGCTCTCACAGAGAATGTCACAACTCCATGAATTCACTCTCCCTGCTTTTGGGTCAAATCAAAGGATTCATTATGAGACTAAGAAATACAGCATTACATCAAGCATATGAGACATACTTGGACTCGAACAGAACAAAAATTAAAAGATAACTAAGTGCTAAAGTGTCTTAATCAAATTCACTGTGCAAACATACGGAAAGAAGGATGATCAGAGTAAGAAAATGTAATGTGATCCTCTCTTGGGAACCTTCAACTTACATGACCAAATGTATGACCCAAGTTCAAGGTTGCCCTCAATCCACTTTCCTTTTCATCTTGAGAGACTACCTCAGCTTTGTTCTCACAAGAACGCTTAATAGCATAAGCAAAAGCACTAGGATCCCTACAAAGAAGTGGACATGTCAAAATCTATTAGAGCCACAACGACAATTTTATATTTGGAATGTAAAGCATGAGTAGAGAGGCTTTCTCTAAGTTAAAGTTTACTGGGTCACCAATCAGCTTGCAGTCATAACTCATAACCAAAAATAAAAGAACGGACACAAAAAATCATCATTAAACATAAAAAATGAATAGCATGCTGGTGGAACACATTCTCTTTGAAGGGTTCACAACTGATTTACATCTCTCGTGTCATTTTCTTTTGTGGATATCCTCCACTGAAACAACAAACTTCTTAGAGTAACAGAAGTCACTCAATAGCTATGTCTGTATCAGTAATCCTGTACCATGTCATGCCAGGAAATAGGATGTGCATCAACTGAGCAACTAGAAAGCCATCCGAAAACCATGCATTTACATCATTTCAACTAAGGGTTACATATTTTTGGATGTAAATAGAAGAGGAAGGCGGTGATGATGGTCATAATATACTAACCTTGCCAGTAATGCTGGTAAGTTCTTCTCTTGCCACTCAAAGAAATCTGCATCTCTTATAAGCCCATACTTTATGACTTCTGCAAGCCCTGATGCTAGTTCTCTATCTGGCAATGTGTTTAGTGTGTCGGTGTCTATCAGTACACATTGTGGTTGGTAAAATGCACCAATCATATTTTTACCAAGTGGATGGTTTATTCCAGTTTTACCACCAACAGAAGAATCAACCTAATAGAGAGCAATAGAAACAACATTAAGTATGGAGGCAGAACAAAGAAAAAAGGAATTCTGAGAGAATGCAAAAGAAACAAAGAATTATCAGAAATGTCATAGCTTGAGCCCACCTGCGCCATAACCGTGGTAGGAATCTGAATGAAATTCACACCACGGAGGTAAGCAGCAGCAGCATATCCACACATGTCACCTATGACTCCTCCACCAAGGGCAACAAATGTACAGCGTCTATCCATTCTTGTCTCAATTGCTTTATCAAAGACTTTCATAAGAGTTTCCTAGAAATCACAATAACAAAATGCGTTTATTTTGCTGAAACACCTAATTTTGTAGGTTCTTGCACAGAATCAGAGTGCATACCATGTTCTTGTACTTCTCACCATCCGGCAAAATAACACTCTCAACAGTAACATTCGAATTTCCATCTGTCAATGCCCTAATTGTTTTATCTAGATATAATGGCGCGATGGTGGTATTCGTTACAACCAAGACTTTCTTGCCGTGGACGTGCCTACATGAAATCAGAAAGCTTAATAATCAACCAAAGACAGAAAATACAAAGAAGAGGAGCCGGTTAATGAAGCAACTAATATCCAACATAAATTGTCATTCCAGAATGCACAAGTTATTTCCCCAAGTACTGAAACCATTATGAACACACATGACTTCCATCTAATAGCCTTCTTCAATATTGTCCAGAACGCCTAGCATCTAATTCAAGGGCTTAAAAAATGAGCAGGCAACTTTCTATCCCCTCAACATCACTCACCGAAGTTTAAGCAGGGTATTAGTGTTAGCATCTCAGTTTATTAATCCATCATGCTAGACTAAACGTATGTATAAAATCACTTCAATCTATCAAACGTTAGTCTAATAATTGGACACACAAAACCTCTAGTACGACCTCTTCGGCATTACTTGGGACATCAGGACCCAACCATGTGCTACGCAATCTTGCACGGAAATCAAACTACCAATGAATAACAAGAGAACCTCATCTTCCATAATGGAAAAGAAAATGTAAAAGCTATTTAGATCTTCTGCAAGCAACAAATGAATCTAGAGATCCCTGTCAATGCCTAAAAGTAGAAAAAAAAAAACTAAATTGCTGAATTGCATTTTCGAAACTTCAACTCCTTGCAAATAATCTTTCCATTACGAACATGGAAAAAAATGAAACTTGACTCCACAGTATAATCCAACAAAATTTTTTGCTTTGCATTTCATCTTCTTCAGGATGGAGTGTTATTGGATGACAAATAGTTGTCAGGGAATTCAGTGCAACAAAGTTGGAATCTTTAGCCCTTCCCTCTCCCTCAACACTACGCTAAACAAAAATTCGTGGATAAATCGGAGAGCTTGACCATAAATTTACAAAAAGTGTAGCAAAATTGATATCCTAATTCTCGCAGTGATAGCTCAAATAAAATAGTACTACGAGCAAAACTACTAGCATTTAAGAGTGACTAAGATCAGGTACCTTTGGAGAAGGTCAGGCTGATTAAGAAGTCCGGACCCAATATAAATCGGGTAGCTCCGATTGCCCAAATCAACTTCAACGATTGTGGGAGCTGTAGAAGTGGTTTCACTCGGAGGCTGATCCATCACCGGAGTGGCTGAACTGGCAGACACCCTCAATTTGGTTGCATTTAACTCCAGGCGAGCAGGGGAAGAAAAAGAGCGGGACTTTGGGAACCGCACGCGGAAGTCACGTATCAGGAAAGAAGTAGAAATGTTTTCGTGTTTGGTTGAGAAAGAAAGAGCGCTTTTGGTGCAGAAAGAAGAAGCCATCGGAATAAGGATGGTGGGAGGCTGAGAAAAGGGGGTCCGGAGAGTAGGTACAATGGAAGAGGACTAATAAAATGTGACGGCGTCGGCTAAGTCTAATAAGTTGAAAAAAAAAAGCTGATTTGGTGATTGCCTGCTGCTAGGCTGTGGGTGGGAGAAGAGAAACAGAGGACTTGGGAAATGGAGTTGGTAGGTGAAGGGCAAATGTGGTGAAAAGGAAAGGACATTCTTGTAGGTCCGGTGAGGGCTTTCTCTGGCACAGGATTGCCAAGGGCCTGACGGGCCAGGCCTACAATGGTCATTGGTGATTTTGGTGGTTTGCAGGTAGCCTTAAGTTTGCACTTTGCATTATTGCTCCAATTTTGCTTATGGTCTTTCATACACAGGTTACTCCTTCCCACACCTAGTGGTGGCTTCAAAGTGGTTCGAATTGTTAATATATATATATATATATATATATATATATATGGACACGCACACTCATAACATAAACTCATTGGCAAATCGTCAATATATATATGTGTATATATATATATTTATATATATATAGACATATGCACTTGTAACATAAACTCATTAGTCCTACCTAAACAATGAGGACAAAGATTCAATGCGGTTATGTTGTTAGAATGATTATGAATAGTTATATTAACAAAATATGGTTAAGTGATTAGGATAATAATCAATTTTTGTAAAAACAAAATTTAAAATTTAAAAGATGATAAAAAGTTGTTTGTATCAACTGGGGTTAATACCACTTTGTCCCCCCAAACTTTCGATGATTACTCACTTCAGTCCCTAAACTTCAAAATGGGGCATTTAAGTCCCTAAATTTATAAATACCTCCCACTTAAGGAAAATTGTTAACAAATCCTGAATACCGTTGGTGGTCGAAGTGTCCCATTTTATAAAGGTTTAGGGATTTAAGTGTTCCATTTTATAAGTTTAGTGACTTAAGTGGGAGGTATTTATAAGTTTAGGGACTTAAGTGTCCCATTTTTAAGTTTAGGGACTGAAGTGGGTAATCGTCCAAAGTTCGGGGGACAAAGTGGTATTAACCTCATTACTTTAAGTATTTTATATATTTTGTATGCGTAGATGGCACCACCGTTTGTTTAAAAATATTCTAAGTCCAAGGTGATGCCTCCTCGGCTTGTGCGATACGCTAAAACTGATTTCCCCGCCAAAAAATAAAGAAGAAAAGAAAAGAAAACCCCGGGAATTCGGCATTTCCTTCTTTCCCAAATCATGCTAGTAAAGAAGTCGAACTATATGCTAGTAAAGCAATCGTCTCCACCTGCAGTCCCCAGTTAATCCCATTTCCGATGCCAATTTTTCTTTACTTGTGAACCCATTGGAAATCTTGAATTCATTTATTGGATGCCATAAGCATTCATCATCTGTTGTCAGCAACATTTATTTTCTGCTTTCAAGTTAGGGTTTTTATCTTTCCGGTGGCTATGAAGGGTAGGGGGAAGAGAAACGCTACGATTGTAATATCATCCTCCGAAGATGATGATGACGATAAAGATTTTTCATTGAAATCGGATTTAAGTTACTCAAAACCGGCTTCAGTTCCTCCAACTAACCCCAGCAAGAGGGCAAAGAAGGCTTCCCTCTCAAAATCTGGTCCTCGGCCGCGTAAAGGGCCCTTAACTAATGATTTTGATGAAGTAATTATCGTTCTCATTGCTGCAATTTCTTTTTTTTTTTTTGCCCCTTGTGTGTCTGGTATATGTTTTTTTAACTTGTATGCTTGATTGAAGATTCTAGAGTTCCTTCTTTTGTGTTGTTTTGGGGGCCAGCCAGCACGGGAGTGCTTTGGTTTATTCTTTCCTGGTTGTTGATGAGTTCCAAGATGAAATTTTGAGCAATTTCCCTTAATAAGCTTCTTTATAAGACGTTATTTCAGTGTCACCTCAATGTTTTGGCCAGGCTGGACAGTAGCATTCCGGAAAATTTGTGTACTGATAATACTAACGGAAAACAACCATAGTTATCCCTGTGGATTATGCTGTGTTCTAACATTTTACTGGCCTTCTGTTCATGAAATTTGATACACTCCGATAATGCAGATTAGACGGTTTTGCGAGGAGTTTGATGATGGGATTAGGGGATTCAAGGTATCTACTGGTATGATTGCCACTAATAATTGCTTAATCTTTCTTAACGTGTCATCTTGGTTCACATAAAGTTAATTTAGTTACAAACTTCCTCTTTTCTGAATCTTGGTTCTTATTTTATGTGCCTGGGAGTGCTAGCCTGAACTTTGAACTTATTCCACTCCTTTATTTTGGTATTTAACTTTTGCTTACACATATCAGGGAATGGAATGAGCAGGGAGTTATGGGCTGATAAATACAAACCCTGTTCATTGGAAGAGCTTGCTGTTCACAAAAAGAAGGTATGGACAAGAATCATTTAAAAAGTGTTTTGTATGCAAGGTATCAACTCAAGTACCGAATATGCTTTGCAGTGATTCTTCCGTTTGAATGTTGCAGGTTGAGGAAGTAAAAGTTCTGTTTGAAGAAATATTGACTGCCTCCAAGGTGCCCTTGTATTTTGCTTTTGCAAATGGAAATCCTGTTGCAAAACCAAAGTGTTGATTATCATTTAATTTCTACAGAAAACAGTTTTTTGTTTCTTTTATGCTCTGCTATTACCAACAAACTTTTGGTTATCGCCACTTGTATTGCACTGTTTAGCTCAAAATGAAGAAGCACTAACCAAAATATGATTGTTCAATGTCATTTTTCTGCTATTGTTGCATCACATTCAAATCAATGAATAACCTATGCTGTCTGTGCACCGGTACTGGTAGTGCCAGCTTCCCATATCCTCATCTCACTTCACAATGCAACCCATTCCCCCCATCACCCCCCCCCAGTGGCTGCCGTGTGGATGTACTTCAATGCATTTTAACCAGTTTGTCATGTTAAAAACTAGTTGCCTTGTTGGACGCTAATTCTTCTTTTACATTGGACAGGAAACCCTCTGTAAAAATGTTCTTCTGTTCGTGGGACCAGCTGGAGTTGGGAAATCTGTATGTTCTTTGTTTCTTTCATTTATGTGTATTTATTGTGTCATAAATTAGACCCACTTTTGATCATGATTGTCAATCCCTGAGATTAATCATCTGTTTTCCCACGTCACAAGAACAATTGTAAGGTGCTTATCTTGTTACAGGCAACTGTTTATGCAATTGCTTCTCATTTTGGAGCTAGAATAAGTGAATGGAACACACCAACTCCCACAATATGGCAAGAACATTTGTACAACTCTAGTTCAGGTATTTTTACTCTAATAACATTAACCTAGATGCTTTTAGTGTGATATAACAGTACATTGTTCTGTCAGCTTGTCACATGTCTTATATAAAACACACTTTAGTTATAGTCTCCTGTCATTTACCAAGTTTTGGGCCTTGCAAATTTTAATGGTTATGACTTCAAGGGATGCATTTGAATACCTTTTCAAATGTAGTACGGGAATTGGATAATTGAGTCTGGTAATAATTTCATCCCTGATTGCATTGTATTTGTTTGTTCGTATGCCTTTTAAAGCTTTTCTTTGTGATGGAAACTTGTTGAGGTATGTTGGACACTTGGACCCTTCCAACCACACATTAGTTTTTTACTGTTGCACTATCTATGATGTGATGTATGTGACCGAAAAGGTGATTGCGAAATGTGTTTCATAAAATTTCAATTTTCTTTTTAATTAATGTCCAAATTATAGGACTTGGAATAGAGATTTCACTCATTGGCTACAATTTGCTGTTGTGCATCTCTTCCTGGGGATTGGGAATTAGTTTCTGAAGGAGTTGCTTAATCAATGACATCAGTGAAGGCAATTTTTTTTCTATTATGAACATGAGCTTTTAATATTATTTTCTTGTTCTAGTAAACAGGATGACTTTCCTTTCACTCATTTTGGACTAGGATTAAGGTACACTTCAAAATTGGAAGAGTTTGAAAGTTTTGTTGAAAGGATAAGGAAATATGGATTCATTTCTTCAACTGTGGGCCCAAGATCTCGAGTTGTACTCTTAATCGATGATCTTCCAGTGGTAAATGGAAAAGTTTCTTATGGAAGACTTCATAGGTGCCTGCATCTTCTTGTGCAATCAGTATGTGTTCCAACAGTCATATTGATGACCGATTATGTCAAAGCTGACTCCACTGACAATAGCATGCGCTACTGGGAGGATCTCCATGTATCTCTTCAGGAAGCTGGGGCTTGTAAGGTTGCCTTTTATAATCCATCTGCTATGGAATTCAGTGCTCGATTATATGTTTACCCTGATCTATCTCTATAAATACTTCAGGTGTCTTTCAACCCTATAACTGTTAATTCCCTGAAGAAAACTCTTTCAAGAATATGCAAAGAAGAAGAATGTGAATTGAGTGCTGAACAAATTGAGCTGCTAGCAAAAGCTAGTGGAGGTGACATCAGACATGCGATTACATCCTTACAGTATTTCTGCCTGAAACCACATCAACTACCTTCTTTATGTTTGTCAGATGGTTCTACCCCTTCTTTAAGAGAAAGAACAGATGGTCTGACTGATTTATACATCGAGCCTTCATTGTCATTTGGCAGAGATGACACGCTTTCTCTGTTTCATGCACTGGGGAAATTTTTGCACAACAAAAGAGAGAGTGAACCCTCCATGGTGTTGGGTAAATTAATTTTATCAGCTCTTATTACCAAACATTTGTATCTTTTCTATCATGTTAAAGTAATGTGATTCTTTACCAGTTTTGCATGATTACATAGTTGTCATCTTTATGTTGGTTATCATTTTGACTTGCATTCTATGCCTTAATTATTTTTTTTTCCTCTGAAATGTCTGCTTGAAAACTTCTTTGGAGCATAGTATGCTTTTTGCATGTTGTTGTTTCTGTTAAAAGGACAAGTTTCATGAGATTCTGAAATATTCTTCTAATGGATAATTTTCTGTCTCAGACAGATGCTCAACAAATACACTATGTAAATACTTTCTCTCTGTTTTATTGGATTTCCATGCTAATTAGCTGTTAATTTATGAGTAATACCTTTCTTTGAGGCGCTTATGGGTTGCTACAAACACTTCATTCCAGGTTCTTCTATTGCTGTTGCATGGGAAAGACTGCATGAAGGAATCTCTATTTCTTTGTTGAATTGAATTGAAATTGTAACCTCTGATATGACTCATTTCTTATTTTTTCTAGATAGAGATACGACTAATTTGAAGGAGAAATTTGTAAGGTTGCCTCTGAAAATGGATTCTCCAGAATCTATCCTTCGTCAAGCACATAGCCAAAGTCGTCCAATTGCTGATTTTCTACATGAAAATGGTAACATTGATATGTAGCAGGATTTTTTTTTTTTTTTTTCATGAAATAGATGTTTTACTAGAATCTACGATTATCATCTCTATAAAAACGTGCAAAATATTTGAGGACATTCAGTTATTGGAACTTCTTCTGTTTGCTAGAAAAAGTCTGATTGTGCATAATTGGGCCTCCATGTTTGTCTATTTTCTTGCAGTTCTAGATTTTGTAAATGACGAGGCTATAGATGATGCCTGGGTTGTGGCATCATATCTGTGTGATTCAGACGTGTTGCTAGCTTCAGTCAATGGAAGGATGGCTAGAAACTTTGAGGCTGAGAATGTTGTTCGGTCAGCTGCTGCTTCAGTTGCTGTGCGAGGCGTGCTGTTTGGGAATTCCCATCTGGCTCCCACTAGGTATCGTGTCTAACAAGATTGCTTTTCCTTTGTGACTATTATCATTTCTCGAACTCTCATATAATTCATTAACGTGCTATTTCCTAGAACTCTCATATGTTTCATTAACCATATAGGTGGCATGCTATTCGCCGTCCAAAGCTTTGGCAGGTCGAGCAATCTTTGTGGCACTATAAGGTTAGACAAATGCAGGGACACGTGTCTATGCAGGTGTTTTTATCGTGAACATCGTAAGGCTGTATATCTTGCCTAATTTGTTATTGCATCCGAGCTCCAATAATTTATCTCCAAAGCTGAAATTTAATAGTTTAAATCACTTCATAACTCGGAGTCTTGTTGATTCTTGAAAGAGAAGAATTGCTTTGCAAATTGCAAGAGGTTGTTGCTTCTCGAGAAAACCTTTTTGGTTCGAATTGTACTACATAGTTATCTGTGGTCACTTGTTCTTTGCCCACAAAGCTTTACTGGGAGTAGGATCTTTTTTTTTTTTTGTTTTGTTGTGTTGGGGGGTGGGGGTGATAGCAGCAGATGTCCATCAAGTGTAAGCTCAATTCGTATACTAATGTGGGTTTTCTTTATCATGTGTCTAAATTGTCCTTTTGGAGTAAATGTGCGATCCAATGATTGTCAATTCTTACCCTTTACTTCAATTTGTCTGTGTACTTGGTGAGCTTCTGCCCATTTTGTCACTTTTCACCTCCTAATAGTAATGCATCTGCGCGCCCTTTGATGTGTTTGCAGTGTCAAATGGTAAGCCAGCAACGTGATGCTAATAATGGGTTAAACTTGTATGATCTGTCAGTTGTTGCTACGGAGATTAAACCTACCCTTAAGCGGATAGGAAATAGAGGAGCATCTGAAGATTTTGAAGCTCATGAAGCATCCCCAGAACACATGGCTGATGACTTGGATGGACTTATTTTGGATGATGATAAAAGTGAGATGACAAGTGAGGATGAAATAGAAGATTGGTAAACTTTGTCAAGCAACCGGTGAATCTCTCCGCCTCAACACGGCGTTCTTTTTGTAAATTATGTAAATTCTAGTATCAAGATGTAATAGTTTCATTGTGAAGCCTTGTTTTGTCCGGCAATTCAGGGGGGTCATCATTTTGTGCATTCTTTAGCTCACCCAGATTTTGGTCATATGTAGCTGAAAAAATTGCTACATGGTTTGTAATTGTAGAGGCAACCTTCGACTACGCTGAATTATGCGTCCTGTTACCTATTTTCTTCATCCTGGAAACAGCAATTTTTGCTCAAAAAACACATTTTGATTATTTCCTCTAGTAGGTCACGCAAAGAAGATTTTTTTTTATTAAGTTTTTTTCAAAAACAAAAAAAAAAACCTCCCCCCCCCCCCCTTTCCCCTTAATTCCTCCATTCCGTCAAACCTAGTAGACAGGTGATGAAGCACTTGGTTAATGGTTTGGATACTTTCATTTTTTTAAATAATATTTTATTTGTATTATAAACATATTTTTTTATTCCACGTTATAAAAATTATTATAATAATTATTTCAAATAATGTTTTATCCAAACAAATCCAAATTTAGTGTCTTCTTATGCTACTGTTTCAATCACAAGACCTGTAGAATTTCAGGAATTGAGTTGATTTTTTTCTCACATAAATTATTTTCAAATTAGGTTCTCTTTTGTTTACATAATATTTTTCTTATCCTTTTGAAAACTCAAAATATATGGAATTTATAATTACATTATTCTCTCCGTACAAACTTAGCTGGCTGTATCGGAAGACACTTGTACTGGTGTCGGGCATCTCTTATTCTCTGCCTTCAGGCTTCAGTTCGTCCATCGGCGGCGCCACCGCTACTCTCGCCCTCCTACACCATCATCAACGAGCAAACATATTGAATTGATCAACCCCTCCAAGTCTCCATCAAGACCTTTTTTTTTCCGCTGGGTATGCTTCGCCATTATTCTCCAATTATAAAATAAGGGCACGGTGGCCGGATTAAGCTGTCCTCCAATCGGCCCTTTTTTTTTTTCATCCTTTTATTTTCCTTTTCTTTTTGCCTTGTTATTTTGCGCAATTTGGAGTTGGTTATAGTTGATCATTAGGATAGAAGAAACTTATTCTTACCAGAAACCAAGAAAATTTGGAGTAACTGAAATAGAAGTACTAATATAACATACCATTTTGTTGATATTATTGTTGTAATATACAATTTGATTAGTGGTTAAGTGTTGCTAGCAGAAAATGCATGATGCTGCTTGTTGGATGTTCCTTAATAGCATCAAATTTTGATGCTTCTTTGCCTTGACTTCCACATCTATTTGATTAAAATGCTGCTTCTTCTTGACATGCTTAACAAATTTCACGTACTTCAAAAGCAAGGCCTGCAAAGTCGTGGTGTTTAAGCGCTTCTGAACTTGTGTGTGATCCTGTGATAGTAAATTGGTGTTCAAAGAACTTTATAAAGGTTGGCTATCTTTTAATAATGCCTTCGCAAGCTTTTTTGAGTTAAATTCCAAAAATGAAAGGAAAACAGACCAGACAAATGAAAGAAATAGAGCTTCAGCAGTTAGCCTTTTCTTTTTCTGGATTTTTTTCCCCATATCATGTGTTGTAGTTTGTCCTTTTGAAGCATTATTAGGTATATGCTGAACTGTCACTTGACGGCATGGTGTTGATCTGGCAGATGGCAAGCCGGTCTACTCGTTCAAGGAGACTACCTCCTGTACAGCAGTCAGAATCACCCTCAAGGGCTAAGTGGACATCAGCGCTGACCAGAATATTAGTGGACTTGCTGGTAGAGCAGGTTCGCCAAGGGAATAAACGCAATAAATCTTTTGACAAGAAAGCATGGGAGTGTGTCTGTGAGGATTTCCGTGAAAAAACAGGCCTTGCGTGGGACAATGAGCAATTGAAAAGCCGTTATGCTGCCTTAAGAAAGCAATATGTAATTGTGAAGTCCCTGCTTGATCACGGTGATTTTAAGTGGGATCCAGCCACTGGTGTTGTCATGGCTACTGATGAAGTATGGGATGCATATATCAAGGTCTGCAATTCCTGTTTCTATTGTCGTGACTAATTAGACAAGTTATGACCTGTTTTAGCTTGGGAAGTTCATTCCTTGATGTCTAAACAGGAATCTGATTCATTTATCAAAAGCAGTTTGAATTCTTTAATTAGTTATTAACCACCTATCACTTATCATATACATTTAACAGGAACATCCTGATTCTGAACCTGTAAGGAGTAGTGGATGTCCAATGTACAAGCAACTGTGCACGATTTTCTCATTACCTGGGACAAGGGGGAAATATAATAGGTCAAATGGATCCTATGAGCACGGAGGAACTCTGTCGACTTCGGATCCACAAGCTTTGAATGTGTACCAGGAAGACGTATCTAACTCAGAATCTGAGCAAGGCTCTGAAACAGCTGATGATCCCGAGAATCTTCAATCAACTGTGGGTTCTAGAGTTATTGGGCAGAAAAGGGGGCGTAAAGGTATTGATGGGGTCATTGCGGGAGCCATAATGGAGATGGCTGCTGCTTCAAAACTCAGGGCTGCGGCTCTTAAGAAATTTAATGACAGGTATTCAATAACAGATTGTGTGAGAGCATTGGATGATCTGCAAGGCGTAAGTGACCAAATTTATTATGCTGCATTGGACCTCTTCAACAACCGCATTGCAAGGGAGACATTTTTATCTCTCAAAGTTGACAAGCGGTTGACGTGGTTGTCTGCCAAATGCTTAGGCCCAACTAATCCACAGGCTGCATGATGGAGCGATTGTTTTAGTAAGTACCTTGTTGTTCTCCCTTTTGGAGAGTAGAAGAGGAACAGAACTTGTACACTTCTAGGATGCTGTCTTTTTGTCCCGCAGTAATTGTTTTTCTAGATCGTTGGTCTCTCTCCTTCTCTATGATATCTTCCGTCTTATAGATGAAAGGATCAATAGAGAATGGAGTAAACTTCTGAGAGTGTCATCTGTGTTGCATATATGTTGGAATGTTAGGTCTTTTGCTGGCTTTTCCATAGATGGTTTATACTTGGCACCCTTTATGATGTGTTCAATTCGTTCACTTAGTAATCTGCCTCCACCAATATTGGGGAGATTCTCTAGTGCAAAATTTTTGCTCCAAATTTGCCTCCACACTCAAACCACCAGGGAAATAATGGACATAAACTAGGAACCAAAAAAGGGAGAGAAAGGACAGGAAAAGAATGATGAGTAGCTGACAGACGTAAAGAAACCTGATGCAGCTGCGCAAAATTGGATAAAGATCCTACAGAGTGAACAAACAGAAAGAATTTATATGGACGCTAATACTTGTTTAAACAAACAACTCTAATACCTAAACCAAAATTTAAACAGACTTAGGATCCTCTACTGCTGAACGTTTTCCACCGTTCTGTCAGAAGTATGCATTTAATCACAAGTAATATCTTGCTACCTCCATAAGGAAGATGCCTTGCATGACAGAGACCTTTCTTATGGTTTACAGTCATCAGCTCAGTACCAAAGGGAACTGTATTTCACTGAACTACGAGGATATAATCTTGTCAATATTCTGCATCTGAATTGACCCTTTTTCTTCAGTCAAAACAAAGTATACACAGGCAAAACTAAGTACACACTTTCTCTGGCCAACCATATAGGAGTTGAGCAGCCTATTCTCTCAAGGCAAAAGTCGTTTCACATCATGCATCTGCATCTGCATCTCATCAGTACTTTTAGCCTGGTTATAGACAGACTCAAATGCATGTGTGCAGACATTGGCAAAACCGGTCACTGACTGAAAGACATGCGGCAACCCCATTTGCAGGTTATTCAGTGTCATTGCCCTCGTTACACTAACTGACTTCTCATACTTGGCCTTCTCATCCTCCGCTCTTGCTCTCAAATTCTCCACTTTTGCTCGCTTCTCCCCTACTGGATCCTTGCTTCTGGTACTGCTGTAGTTGTCAGCCATAGAATACGGACCATACTTAGACTCAAGTGATCTTAGCTCAATTGCCTTCTTCTCAAGCTCTTTAAATGCTGATTCTGACTTCTTCTTCTGTTTTTGTTCTTCTGTTTGCTGTACAACAACAGCACGGATCACTGTTAAGAAGCTCTTGACTCCTTCAGATGCTACTTTGTCTGGAGCATTGTTGACGGTATGCTGCCACTCTTCACAAAAGGAGTAAATTGCAGAATCCAGTCCGGTTCTGACTGCTGGTTTGTTGCCGAGTTGGAACAAGCTAAGCCTGAGCCAGCCAGTTAGGGACTGAATGTAATCCCTTTGGGCCTTAACAAGGTTGCAGAAGGAGATGTGCCACTGTTGTGCTTCAAGCTCAAGTTGGAGAGTTGATTGCCGGTGAATTTCAGAGGTTGGGTTTGTAGATGGAATGGCGTTGACATACTTCAGCTGCTGAACTATGTGAGTTTGTACTTGGTGACACTCATACATGCTTCTCCACATGCCCATCAATCTGTAAACCAGGAAAAGTGAAGTACGTCAGTAATTTGTGAGGCTGCACACATAAGATTCCATTGATTCGAATACCCAGTTTGCAATTAACTTCCAACATAACTTCTCATTCATTTATGGTGAACTCGTCTAAGCCAAGGATTAGGAAATATGCATAACCAATGAATTGCAGGGAAAAAGAGTTAATAATAAAAAAAGCCAGGTTTACAAGATTTGGGAAGAATTAGGCAAATTCTTATAACAAGAGGAATAGCCTTTGCATGGCAAAGTCAAGCTAGGCAGGAGACTGGATGAAACTCGTGGAAAAGAATAGAAGATAATTCATTCCAAGAAAAGATGCAAAATTGACAATTTTGACCTCATTCAGTGGCTACTCTGAATGTTTGACACAACGGCATAAAATGAAGATGCATTTAGTGGTCTTGTAGTCCTTGCAGATTCTCATTTCCAGACCTTGACTGGCTGGCGACTATGCTTAACTCATATAAACAGATTGACATCCAATCTTCTTAGCTTCTTTTTTTACTCCAAAGTCATCAACATCTCCAGCCTGTTGGTGCTGCTTCATCCTACCCAGATGATGAAGATTTGTGAGGCTTGTCGTTGGTGAATGCAAGAGGATAATGATTCTGGCAAAGCATCTAGATAAATGAAATAGGGACGTAGTTTACTTATTAGGGCTTCTTGGACTGTTGGACATGTACCCTACATTGTCATTATACAAACGTACTTTTATACTGCGTTGTGTGATATGTGATTGTCAAGTATCCGAGGAAAAGGCATAAAAAAGACAGGGACCAATCACTAAAAGCAGTCAAATAACCTCAAAAAAGTGAAAGTAACATGCACGGATAGAATTCAATTGGATACGGATGAAGTTTTAATAATAATAATAATAATAATCATGTCACGACACAATGTACTAATTCAACTTGACCTTTGACCTCCGACCTCTCTCTCTTAGTCTTCCAAGTGGTCAAAGAGACCTTAAAAGGTACTGTACTGAAACTCACTCCTATGTCCTATGCAGGAAGGAGTTGCAGGAGAACTAACTAACGCTCCATAAGTCCATTCCCACCACCAAATTTAACTTATTTTTTAAGTTACAATCCACACGTAGGAAAAAGCTAGCTTTAAACAGAAAGTAGAGAAGACGAATAACAAAAAATGTTGAGGGAGGGAGGGAGGGAGAGGACTAACCCTTTTACAAGATCAACGAGCTGCGGATAGAGTTCTGACTCCCGCAACTTAATTATTTCAGCAGACGTGGTTTCGATTGCCTGTGAAGCAACCATCATCCTTGATTCCAATTTCTCCACTTCTTTCTTGGCTCTCTCAGTCTTCACATAATCAGCCCTCTTCACCTCTAGCTTCCGCAGCTGGGCTGCCTTTCTCTCATGTTCTAACTTCAAACTCTCAGCATTCTATGATCATCCAAAAGCAATCCCAAGAACCCAACCAGAAACCCAAAAAATAAAGAAAAAAAAAAAGAGTAAATTAACGACCTGTGGGTCCTAAATGAAAAAATTGCACAATACATGCAGGGTCCAGTGCTCCCACATCAATACATGCACAATAAACGGAAGCAAAGTCTGAAATTTTGGTGATGGTAGTAGGTACCTTGACCTCCTGGTACAATTTCTTCTCCCAAGCGTACAACCTCTCCACAGTTGAGCAATGACTAGTAGCTGTGGTGGAAACACCTACACCACCACCAACATCCACATTCCCAATCGAGTCCTCAATGCATCTCCCAAATCCGCCATTCCATTTCGGACTCGAATTCCACGTCCACAACAATGGATTCAGATTCCTCCCACTCCCATAAACTCTACCTGCATCCCATTTTCGCAACAACATTATAATCTTGCACTCCAATTTTCACAATTAATTAAAAGTAACTAGAAGCCCAAATGGAATTTTGCTTCAATTTGCCGCATACAGTCAACACTCAACTCATAAATTGCTTATAGTTGCAAATAAAGCCACAAAATACAAAATATCAGGATGGACAAGATATGGGCTATTCACAAGAACATTTCCTCTTCTCTCTCTCTTTTTTTTTTTTTTCCTCCTTAAATTACAAATAATCCGACAAGATATGGATGGCTTCATCATGCATCTGAATCTGGCGTTAAGATTACCTGAGGATCTTAGGTCGGAAAAGGTACAAGTGGGGACTTCCAAGAGCAATGAGAGCGGCCCGCCGGCATTAGCTGCTTTCAGAAAATACTCATCAAGTTCTTTGATGATCTCAACCAGGTCTTTCCCCTTGGTGGAGACCACCATAGCCAACTCACTTGTAATCGACGTGGCGGCAGTGTCCTTCGAAAACCCGCTGATGACAGACGGTGGGGCCGCCACGCTGGCTGCCCCAACCGTTGTGGTCGCGGCAACCTCAGAAGCAACGGTCGTCTCCTCCCACTCCTCCTCCGTCCCTGACCTGGACGACGAAGGCATGAAAGGGTCCCAGAAATCCCAGGTGGAGGAAGCCGGTGCCGGAGGCGGAGGAGGAGGAGGGGGAGGGGGTGGTAGGAGGGCGGAAGAGGTGGTGTGTGTGGTGGTGGTGGTGGAGGTTGTCCACCTGTCAGAAACAGGACTCATTGGGACCGGCGGAGGTGGTGGGGTGGCTGGGAGTTGAGGCAGCCGCAAAGGCGGCTGCAGTGGCGGCGGAAGGTGGTGGTTTTGGCAGTGAAGGTTTGTCTCATTGGTTGCAAATTGGAGCAGAGCTGAGCCAGTGTTTCTGAGAGACCTTAGATACATGCTGTGAGCAGCTGAGAAAGCTTGCCTTGCTTTAACCAACTGTTTCATGTACCTCTTTCTTGCCTTGCATCTTGAAACCATTTCCTCTTGCTTTATCCTTGAGTAACAGCACCCCATCTCTTGATTTCTCCGAAACTCACACCCTCATGCAACGAAAACACACACAACACGCACTAGCGTTCCTCTTTCTGATCCTGCCAAGCTTTACGCTCTTCTAAGATTTCATCTCAAAGATGCAGACAGGAAAGAAACAAAAGACAAAACCACAAATCTTTCTGCTTTTGTGTATGCTAGTACTCTGAACAAAGAAGCACGCCTTTGGGTACTGAAATTTGCACCATAAACATAGGACTGGCTTTTTGACTATAGAAACATTGGGCAAAAACCACCCCTTCAATTTCCAGCTTGACTATAAAAAGGAAAGATAAAAACTTCACCAGTCACCAACACTTTTTCAGTTTCCATTGCATTTCCAAATGGCATCACACTTTCTGCATCATCAGCTTCAAAATCTTTCCTTTCTTTCTTTTATTGTTGTTCTCTTGGCTCCTCTCTCATTCTTGAATGGATGGACGGTGGTTGTGGGGTGAATCAAAAGTGAAAACACAAAACGCTAGAGAGTAAGAACAGTAGTTTTGGGAAGTAAGGATGGAGGGGAGGGCAATGAGGTCATTGGGCAGAGTGCCATGACGTTTTATAATCGCTTGTTCGAGACCAAAATGCCCAGCTGCTGTGTCCGTTATTTACGACAAACCCTTCTTCTCTGATTCATGTGCAGGGCTTCACGTCTTCTACCAAGCGACTGGGAACATTTGAACTGGATTCAAGATACGGGCATGCTCTGCTGGCCTGGGATGTTGGGAGGGTACTTTTTGTGACTAGAGTTTTGCAAACGGACATGATGACCAGTTTAATGTGGTAAAAACGTTTCACATTAAGCTCAATATGATTGATGCTTACGGATGTACTTTATATCGATCCAATTAGATTAAAAAAATACTTTGACATAATTCTTAAATTTTTTACGTCCAATAAAAGATTTAAATCGCTCCTGCTGGCCACTGAACCATTGGCCCAGTGGTTACTTTACATATGTACTTACCAAACCAAGATTACGTACCCCGTACGTGGATGCTGGCAAGGCATCAGTTACTACTTCCAATCCTGTGTATATTTTGTTTGTTTATTGGAAGTAGATTTGCAAATTTAATATACTATTACGATACTCAAAAAATCTTGAATGTCCGAATTCCAAGGCGCCTACTACACTTTGATGTTCAATTCTTTTGGCTACGGAATAAAGAAGAAAAATGAACGGAAAAATATGAAAACAGAAGTTATTGTAGGAATACGAACCCTATATTTGCATGCATGCCGATTTACCCCCCAAAAATCGATTAAATACAAAAGATTATAAAGAGATTCTCTTCTGGAGTGGCCAATAATGAGGGCACTGGGAGATGATGTGATCATTATAACATTCAAATCCCTCTCTGAATTGTAAATAAGGTATTTAATTGCATTGTATGCTAAACAAGTTTAGAGAGAGCGTAGTGTATTTTCTAGATTAGGCGGTCATTTTCCTATAATTTTTTAGTATACTTATTTGGTCTAACGGGTCCTTTTCCTCAAATGTTCTTATATAGTATTGAATAGTGTAGGATTGCTATTTGATTGAAAAAAAAAATACAAAAGACTTAGTGAAAGAAGGATTAGCGCTGGTTTACCCAAGGGAAGTGGCAATGGCATCACTTTTAAATGTATGGTACTACACTTTTTTTTTTTTGAGTAAATTTTATATACACTGAAATTATATACACTATCACCGTTTGATTCATGACATGTGTGCAAAAATTGAATTTCAAATAAGGGGTGAAATTTAAGAAGTGAGAGAAGAAAGAGGGACTTAAATCCAAAATTTATAAATTTTGAGGACTCGACTGTAATTTAATAGTACAATACCACAGTTGTATACATGAGGTAATGCGGTGGCTAATTTTTGTCATTTGCCGGTAATTAATTAGGAATTAGAAGGGGGAATCAATTAATTGAGGGTGATTATTAAATTGGTTAACTTTCCTAGGGAGCCGTGACATTGGAATCGTGCTGACACAGAGAATTTCAATTTACAGACAGGTCCAGACTCCACTACTCCCACTATTACAGATATCTAATATCCTGACAAATTTACCCCTTTCTTTTATTACTCCCTCCGTCTCGTTTTATTAGTCTTGATTTTTTTTTTCACACAGATTAAGAAAGTGTAATTAATTTGGTTGGAAACATAAATTTAGATTAATAATTTCCTAAAATACCCTTACGCTAATCACGAAGAGTGCCAATTAATATCAGTTACAGCTAATGGGTTAGTATTGAAAAAGCTCAATGTATTCAATGTAGTGGGTTAGTATTTAATAACAATGTATTAATAACAAGATATTTAATAAGGGTATTTTAGATAATTTGAAAGATTACTACATTTCTTAATGGGAAAGTGGACTATAATTTGGGACAGACGAAAAAGGAAAACAAGATTATGAAAGTGGGACGGAGTGAGTATTATTTTTTTAAAAGATTCATTACAAAAAAATTGGTTCCGTGTCCTTTTTTTTATTATTATTTTTTTATCCTCTTCAACTCTTATTGACGGATTTCCAATAACTCAAGTGACTGACTGATAGTTTTAGTTAATGACGATGAATTTCATTAATGCTGAATCGGTGATGGTAATAAGAAGACCAAAAACCCAATCCCTGAAATGAGTGAGATTATGGGCCGTTAGTGGACATTTATATAAACAAACGACAAACAGCCTGCAAGGCAAAAAGTCATCTCGACGCACAGCCCACAGGAAAAACCCGGAGCCCAAGGAATAATGGATAAGCAGACGAGGCCCACTCACAGTGCTCGACAGTCGACACACAGCTCACGTCCACGGCAATACCCAATTATATTACTCCGTTGTGATCCTGGCGCTTATCTTCTACGCGCTTTAAAAGTTCGCGTCGAGTAAAAAGTAAAAACAAACACAATTGCTTCGAAACTATAACCTCATCACTCACCAGCTTATCATTTCCCTCCATAACAAATTAACGACCAACGAACCAACCAAGCAAGTATTCTTTACTTTGTCTTCTTCTCTTCTTCTGTAGGACTAAGATCCATTTCTTCTTCCTTCTGCGCACTCATTCTCTTCTCTAAGAGCTTATATTTGGAGAATCGATTGGAGAAATTTAGTTACCTTTGAACTGCTAAAGAAATTGGACGATAATGGCGGCACCGGTGGTGGATGCAGAGTACAGGAAGGAAATAGAGAGGGCTTGCAGAAACCTTAGAGCTCTCATTTCCTCCAAGAACTGCGCCCCTATCATGCTCCGCTTAGCGTATCTCTCTCTATTTCTTTCTTCTTTCATCTCTCCTTTTTCTCTTTTCTTTTCTGGGGTCTGTTTCCTTAGTTGCATTTGCATGTTTACGAACAGGAACCATTTGATTTTTGTTGTATAAATAAAGCTTGTCGGTTGTGAGCTCAATTGAAAACCTGAGGGTGGATACATGTATATATTTCTTTGTAGGTGGCATGACGCGGGGACTTATGATGCTAAAACAAAGACAGGAGGGCCTAATGGATCAATCAGGAACGAGGTAGAATTGAAGCATGCTGCCAATAACGGCTTGAAAATTGCAGTCGACCTATGTGGTCAGTCCATCCTTCCCCTTATGATTTCAAAAACTAAAGTACATGTAACGCAGAGATTTGTATACCTCCTGAGATTTTTTAGAGCAGTTCTGCTGGTGATTAGGCATTTATGACATGATGGTTTTAGATTGTTTCTTCAGTTTCGAGTAGCTAGTGAGCTATGCTCTGAATCTGATAGTTTTGTGCGGAGAAAAAGATTGCGATCAAGATTATTAAGTTTATTTCATATAGTATCTAGTTTTTCGAATCACATACAGTGTCTACTTCATACGCTGAATATGACTTTCTTGTTCACTGAATTAATGGATTCTTTTTTTTTTTTTTCCTCTTCTTCGCGAGCAGAGGAGATAAAAGCTAAACATCCAAAAATTACATATGCTGACCTCTATCAGGTAATTTTAGTTGCCTGTTCTAGTTTCTGTTAGTAGCTGCTGGTTTATGTTGCCTTTCTGCTTAATTTGGTGAACCTGCTTTGCTTCATTCATGTAATGACCATAGAAATGGAGAATTCTATGAGTTAGTGTGGCAAGGACATATAAGCTTTTAGTATGGCAAGGACATATTAGCTTTATGAATATTTCCTTCTATTGCATTTCCAATTCTTCTGCAAGGTTCAAACTGGAGCCTTAATCTGTTTTTCCTTTCTTTGATATCTTGAGTTTTCAGCTGGCTGGTGTTGTAGCAGTTGAGGTAACTGGAGGCCCTACCATTGATTTTGTCCCAGGTAGAAAGGTATGCTATGGAGGAAGTTATAAACATCCAACTCGAATTTTCTTTGTGCTATCTTTAACTGAAGAGAAAGACAATGTGCTTCAGTAACTTGTTACTTTTCCATCAGGACTCTGTGGTTTGTCCGGAAGAAGGCCGCCTTCCTGATGCTAAGGAAGGTTAGCCATGTCACAAAAATTTACATTGGGTTGTTATACTGTTTTCTTGTTTATTTAGTGTATGCTCAAAGTGTAATTTTGCCTTTTATATCAATTTAATAGATATGCTTGCTAATTAACTGAATGAATATGCTGGCTAATATTCTTCTTTGAATGCAACTAACAAGATGACCTTGCAAATTGCAACATTTAGTGACCTACAATGAAGAGCTTGAAGGCCATTTATGTTTACTAAAGAACGATTGCACTCAGTTAAACACGATTTTAGAAGCTAGTTATATTTCTCTAATCCGCGCCTTCCTCCCTTCTCCCCCACATCAGGTGTATCACATTTAAGAGATGTCTTCTACAGGATGGGTCTTTCTGATCAGGATATTGTGGCACTCTCTGGGGGCCACACATTGGTAATTTTTACCCACATATACAGCATTTGATTTTTTGTATAGTTTACCAAAGTAAAGAGCTTACATAAACTCTCCAAGTTTATCCAGGGTAGGGCTCATCTAGAGCGATCTGGTTTTGATGGACCTTGGACATATGAACCTCTGAAATTTGACAACTCATATTTCTTGTAAGATTAGACAGAGAGTTAGCATCTTTTTGGATTGCTATCTATGGAATAATATGATCTTTTAATGTTTGTAAACATTGTGATATGACAGCGAGCTTCTGAAAGGCGATTCAGAAGGCCTCTTGAAACTTCCCACAGATAAAGCTCTGGTAGAGGACCCTGAATTTCGTCGATTTGTGGAGATTTATGCAAAGGTAGAGCAGCTTATTCTTCACAACTTTTAAATTGTTAACTTGGTTCTTCTCCACTAATCTTTGACTTAACTCTAAAGTTGATATTAACATGAATCAGAAACAAAGCGGATCATACCTGTCAAAAGATGTGCTTGTAAACTTGTCTGATATTTTGTGTGGTTGATACGTGTCAGTTAGATAATCTGCAAATACGTATAATTTTAGAGACTGAGGGACTGATGTGCATTCGCCAGCAAATTCTTCTGGGATTGGGAAAGTAGGGGTGGTCTTACCATAGACTCTTCCTAGTATAAGCAGCAGTAAAAGCCCTGGAAAAGGTTGAGATGATGGAGGTGGGAGGTACATTTTGGTACTAAAATTGAAAGAACAAGCGTGCTTGTGAATTTGACAAAAAAAAAAAAGAAATTAAAAATCTGCTTTTGGAAAATGGATAACTACTGATTTTGGAAAAAAAAATTTTTTTTTTTGACATTCTCTATTGTAAACAATGGTCATACAGGTCAGAAAATTGTTCATAAAAATCATATGAGATGGATTACTTCTCTCCACGGAAAATTGCTACACAAAACGAATTGAAGAACAAAAGGGAAAGGACAGAAAAACCACACCCTCTTTTGTTATATTACTTTATGCACCCTTACTCAATGAAGCCAATTTGTGATGATCAGTATTTGTTTTTGCTTTGGCTCTGGCAGGATCAGGAGGCATTCTTCAGAGATTATGCAGCCTCACATAAGAAACTTTCAGAGCTTGGATTCAACCCACCTTCCTCTCGTTTCAAATTAGCCCAAACTGCATTTGGAGTAGCTGTTGCTGCAACTGTAATCATCTTGAGTTACTTCTACGAAATTAACAGAAGAGCCAAGTAAACAAGATTTCTGAATTATTTACGTTCAATTGAATTATGTCATAGCAACTATATCTTGTCATAGTTGTGATTCACATGAAGATCAAATAATGCACTTGTCCTCTCATGCTATGGGGGCAAACATTTAGACCAATATCCTTTTAAGGATTTTCCTTTGTAATGTAATCTTTATGTTGCCATTCCGCACCAATGGGTTGTATAGCTTGCTCTTAGAAGAACAAAAAATAAGGGAAAAAAAAAGAAGAAGTAAAAGGTGGTATATAAACTTGAATCAGAAGTAACATCATGGAAGTAAGCATGAAAGGAAGAATTTTATTGGGAAAGTGAGGTCAAAATAATTGTTACATCAAGCCACAAGGCAAAGTTTAATAAATAGGACTGTTAGAACCTCGATATTAATTTAACCTATTTTAGAACCAAGTAGAACCAAGTAAGACATACTCTCTTATTATTGAGAAATATGATATGAGTTGAGGAGAAAAAGTTCATCTCCAAGCTAAGACTTGATAAAACCTAAAATAAAATTATTCAATTAGCTGCTGCTGTATGGCTAATATGTTAGTTAAGCCCTTGGACTCAAAGACAGCGTGATGTCCTGAAAGACCTTCAACCTTTTATCAACCTTTTGCTGAGATACTCCAGCATCATTCCTGGATTCCAAAAATTTCCCAGACTCATGGCCTGAACCTAATACCGCGGCTAGTATTGCCTCTTCAAAGTCCTTGCTATCTGGTAGCAAATCTGCCAGCCTATCGGGATCTTTCTCTGGCGAAATTGATTGCTTTCGGACCTTTTGTTCTGGCTCTAGGGATGATATCATCATCAACTCTCCCATTGTCTTTGCTCTAGCCGAGTTAGCAGCATTTCCAGATCTTGTTCTCTTGAGGGTTTCTGGAAACTGAGTACCGATTGGATCCTTGGAAGATTTTGAAAAATAAAATGGCGGTGCATCAATGTTGAGTGAATTCCCATAAACGGCACTTGATTTGACATTTTTCTGTACAGGAGGAACCATTTGGTTCTGTATTAGGTTAGAACTGATATTCTCATCAGCATATTCGTCCCGGTGGTGATTAGAAGAATCTGCAGTCGACACATTGCTCTGCTCTTTACAAGGCTGAGGCTGCCAGACTGCTGAGGAACCCAGGAATGCATCAAACAACTTGCTCTGTTCTACCCTATCTCCACCTTTATTCATCATCTCAGACTCAAGATCCCGGAGCATTTGCTGAGCTCTCTCATAAGCCTTAAGATGTGAATCGATGCCTCTAGGGCCATCAGCCACTGCTGGTTTGACTCTCCTGAGATTCTCTTTGGCCTCAGCTATTCTCCCTTGTTTCATTAAACAGATGCCCAAATTGCACATCTTATTATTGTCCGCTGCAATCAATAATGCCCTCCGGTAAGCATCTTCAGCTTCAATATAGTTGTGTTGCTGCATTAATGCCCATCCCAGGTTCCCCTGAAACATACAAAGTTTTGTCCATTTGCATGAACATTCTGATTTCAGTACAAGCAAGAAGCAAATTAGGATGCAATTGAAGTTCGGCACTGGATCAATACCAGTAATCGGGTGGCTTCTTGCTCAACAGACACCTGAAATTTCTTCCCTTGAGATCTTGCTGTCTTTGTGCGCTTCCCGTTAAAGGCCATTCCTTGTTGAATTAAGTATAACTTATGCCTTAACAATCCTATCTGGTCATCCAATCTCCCACATCTCTGGAAGATCATATATTTGATTATAATGCTAACTTTGATAACTGTAATTAACTTTCTAAATGGAAATAATTGACAGTAAAAGGAAGTATTATGCCTTGTAGAGGTCTAACAAGATGTTGTCGAGAGCCTCTTGAGCTTGATCAGAACACCGACTTCTTAGTGACTTAATAGCTTCAATAGCTTCTTCTGCCCTATTCTGCTGCTTCATTACAATTGCCATATCTTTCAAAGCACTATCTACTCTATCTCCAGCATTAATGGCTGCCCAAAATAATGGTATGGCTTTTTCTGGATCCTTATCCACTAACTGAGCAATATAAAAACACAAATGCAGACAACATCAGTAAAATCCAGAAAGTGCTAAAAAAATTAAAAGGCCATATCCATTTGAAACAGAGATGCCGGAAACAATGAAAGAGAGTCTAACCCGTTTTCAAAAAGTTTCAATTCTGAAGAAGAAAAAGGGGAAAAAAAAATTAAAGCAGCCCATTTGAAAAAAAGTAGCTTACTTGGACATTTTTGGCTCTGACGTAAGGGGTGTCACCCACTGGGACTTTGTGAGCGACCTGGAAGGATTCAGAGCGAGTTCTGGAGACCCCGAGAGGCTTAGCAGGAGATGAAGGAGCGGATTTCGTGGGTCTGAATCCAGGAGGTGCATTCCACATATCTTGCAACATCTTCAGTTTCAAATGGGTTTTAGCAGTTAATTTGATTTGAGCGCAAGAGACGTTGAAAGAAATGTGGAATTATTCAGGAGAGGATACAAGAACTTCTTTGTGGGTTTGGTGCAGAAATGGAGGGAGGGTGGAGAATGGAGAGAGAGGTAGGGAGAAGAGATGGAGGAGGGAGGCCAACTCAGGGTCTAATTTAGCGAAGCATGGGAAGGAGAAAAGTTTTGAATCATTTGACCGTTGCAGGTTACCGTTTTACAGGCTAGCCGTTGCGTCTATAGTATAATTTAAGGGGTAATTTCAGAAACCTCCCTTGTGATTTCTGACAATTTCACTGCCCTCCCCTAAAATTTTGAAAATATCACTTACCTCCCCTATAAGCCATTTGGATTCAATGCTTATCTCATGGATGGCCAAATGACTTTACCATCCTTTTAACTTAAGAAATATTACATATTTATATGGAGAGAAACAATTTAGTCACTTGTACTAAATTAACCATGATTTTGAATATAAAAAAATTTGAAAATCTTGGATACTAAATTTTATAATGATAATTGTTAACATTTTATAATTCTTTTTTTATATTTTAGTAGTTTTTGTAATTTCTTTCTTCAAAGAAAAGATTAAAATTCTTATTTAAATATTATTATGTCATACATTTTTCATAGGAATAACAAGATGAATATGAAAATACACAAAAGAGGGTAAAGTATTAAAATATGTTTACAATTAGATTTTATTAAGTTATGGATAAAATGTAACCGCACATAATCTATTCTTTCCTTTCTTTTTCAAAATATTTGGTGTTTCTTTTCTTTTCTTTGTATAAGTAATCCAAACAAGATGGCTAGAAAAAAATTTCCTACTTTGATTTATTTGCTTTTCCATTAAAATCATACCTTTTTATTAATCCAAACATTACTTGAGAGTTGTTTTTTTTATATATAATTACAAATGATGGAAATTTCTTGTTAATCATATGAAATAATGGACCCTATAAGTTAAAGAAATAATTCAAAAAACATAACATATTTTAGCATATTCTATATTTTTTTATCAGTAGCCATCTATATTTTCTATCATTAGCCATCTATTGTGATGTTTTTTTTTTTTCATAAAAGGCCATATTTTATCTTGTTCAATTTCTTTTCAAAATTTTTTCAAATTCTAATACTTATAGCTAGTTTGGATATTTAGGTTAGAAAAAAAAAAGATGGGAAATGTTAAGTTATAAGAGAAAGGAAAAGAAGAGATTTTAGGGCATGTTTGGAAGTGAGTTTTTTGGCCAAATTTTTTAGCTACAAGTTTTTTAACAACTTTAGCTACGGGAAATTTTTTAACCCACACACTTCAAAATATCTAATACACAAAAAACTTCTATCTTTTTTTTTTTTTCCTCACCTAACCCATCCACCGTACCTTCATCGCCGGCCGCCACCTCCGCCGCTGTTTCCGGCGTTGGCCACCTATTCCGGCGCTAGTGTTCCCAAATTTTTTTTTCCTTCCTTTCTCCCTCCCTCTTTCCTTCCCTCTCCTCTCCCCCTCCCCTCCGTTGGAAACTGACTGTTGGAAGGTGACTGGTTGAGGCTCGTTAAAGCCCATGGGTCCGTACACGATGGTGGTGCTGATGGAAACCAAAATCAAGGCCCACAGATTTTGTGAATGTGATCTTATTTGGGATTGCGAATCTTAGATTTTTTAATTTAATCTTGGCAGCAAACACCAGAAGCTCCTCGTATCACAGCAACGGTATATACCAGCCTGCCTGCCCACCATGTCAAAAAACGCACTCCTTATGGAATGCAGCAGAATAAGATCATCAGAATTTGAATTCTGAGGGGGAAACGGGAGGGGGGTGGCGGGGCAGAGGGGGTGGTGTGCAAAGAGGAGGGGGAAGGGGTAGAGAAGGTGGTGGGGGGAGGGGGTGGCGGGGCAGCGGGGGAAGGCCCACAGGGGAAGGGGGAGGGGTAGGGGCACGGCATAGGGGCTAGCGGGGCAACGAGGGAAGGGCTGGGGGGGGAGGGGTGGCATGCATAGGGGAGGGGGAAGGGGTAGAGGGGATGGCGCAGCAGCGGGGAAAGGGCTAGCGGGGGGCAAAGGGGGTGGCATGCAGAGGGGAGGGGGAAGGGGCAGGGGGGCTGGCGGGGGAAGGGGTGGCAGGGGAAATGCAGAGGAGAAGGGGAAAGGGAGGAGAGGGGTGGCGGAAGGAGGAAGGAAGAGGAAGAAGAATAAAAAGAAGAAAGAAAGAAAGGAAAGAAAAGGAAAGGGAAAAAAGAAAGAGAAAGGAAAAAAAAAGAAAAGGAAAAAAAATTCACCTTACAAAAATTTTTACAAAATTTTTTATTTTACAAAAACTTCTATTACAAAAATTTTATACAAAAAAATTTTTCATCTTACAAAAATTTCTACAAAATTTTTTCAAAAACTTCTACAGTGCACTACAGTAAAGTTTTAGACAAACTCCAAAAAAACTCAAGTTTCAAACAGGCCCTTAATGTTGTTTGGGAGTTAAGGTAGGAAAAGGGATAATTTTGGATATATATATATATATATGTGTGTGTGTGTGTGTGTGTGTGTCAATAAAAATTTGTTCAGTACACATTTGAGGACAAAATTGGCATTTAGAAAAATTTTATTCTCAGCTTTTCCAATACTTTCCGCCCACATTCAAGGGAAAAACTTTGATAACCACCACCGTAGGAGCTCATCTATCCAAATCAGACGCTTTCCATCCATTTCTGCCCCTCAAAAACTCCCAAATACTAGAAAGAATGTTTTTTTTGTCACCTTCTTTTATTTTCTCATTAGTCATAGCTCCCAAAACTAGCTATAAGAGTTTAGGAAATTTTCGCGTAAATTTTGATTCCAAGTTAACAACTTTTCCTCTTCAATACTTTGATTTTGTTATATTATATAGTACTATGAAAAATAATCGTTGTTACTAAATTCTATTATACTCATACTAAAGTTTAGCCTTTGTTATCTATTTTTAACTAATACCTCCTTTTGATAACCAACTAGTAATAAGTTAAGGGGTATTTTTGGTATAAAATATTCTTCTTACTCTTGAAATTATTTTTTTATTGTTGATTTTTTTGAATTGGGCTAATTTGTTATAATAACATTAGTTTTAAGGGAAGTTAATGATATTTAAAAAATCTCAGGGGAGAGGATAGTGAAACTGTCATAAATCTCAGGAGAGGTTTTTGAAATAATTTAACGGAGGAGGAGAGAATGCATGCATACCTTTCCGATCGTTTGTCACGTTGACTACGCGCCACTTTTACATGTAAAGCATCTGTATTTTCATTTTCTGTGTTTTAAACCCCTGTTTTCTAATATTTCCTTGCGCCCATACCCTTCCGTTAAGTTTTGGCATTTAGCCCTCGTTTACGGTTTACCCCAGTCACTCTTTCCTAATTTTTTTTTAGCGAGTGTAAGATTTCAAATCCACGACTTCACATTTATATATTTTTCCATGCCACCTAACCCGTCTTAGAACAATTTATGTGTCGATTGGCTTCTAGTTTCTCTATTGCACATTTGCACTTATTTGTTCACTTAATCCCTCCGCATTAAACACTTCGAGGTGCCAAAATCAGCTCTTCATTTTTTTTCCCTCCCAGGAGTGTGTGATGATCATTAGTAATATATGGTGATTTCTTGCACTCATGTCTATTTTCTGGCAGTCAGATACTGCTGCTACTCGTGCATTTATTGAATCGCATTTTGAATAAAGAATTAAAAGAATCGAAATAAATGAAAGCTAGAATTCAGGAAATCTTGCATTTCCAGCAATTTCGAGGGATTCAAGTTTTGCACTAGTAAAAGGTTTATTCCATTTTGTGCCCTATAGTAATATGATCTTATTTCAAACCCCCTAAAGTGCAATTACTTTAGCATAATAACTTTAAACCTTTTTACCCAGGAAAACATAAGAGCCCTTTAGCGTGATGAATTTAAACTTTTTTATACAAGAAAATGTAGTCCACCTTTTGTTACAGGATAGAAGAAACCTACATTCATCATTTCCCCTACTTCACAAATCTGGACTTTGAGGCATCAATGGATGATCGTCCGAGGCTATTAGTCCAAACCATGTAAACTCCCGTTTAAAATAAATAGTCCAAATTTATTCTTGTACACTATCAAAAAACTATAAGATAACAGTAGTAAACTAAATCTCAACTTCCAATCCTCCATTTTCTCAATTATTTATCCCATGCAATATATGCTTGAAAGTCTAGAGGCCCCTTTTCCGACAAACTTTTCCACCTTCAAACTTCACAACGGGTCAAGCTAAGCTCCTTACAAATATCAGTCGATACTAATAATCAGAACTCCTCTTGACTTGATTTGCCTCAATTTCTGTTAACATTCTAATGTGTATCAATCTGAATGGCCTCACTTGACAAATGTCTTGCAACAAGTACGTTTCCCTCCCGGGGAATGTAAAAATAGATGTCAGCAAAACTTTAACATGAATAATGGGTTGGCATTCACTTATCATTGACGGTAATGAATGAAAATACAACTGCTAGTATGCAAATACATTTCATTGGCCTCCCAAAGGCATGATGAAACTTACATGGGTATAACAAATAAAAATCGAAAATGAAGCTCACGTGGGTATCAGTATAGCAAAGGCAATGAACAAGTCATTCCTCCAACTACAGTGCTCTAAAACTCTCTGTTTTGTCAAGCCTGGAAGTGCCAGAACTGGATGACTCTCCCACTGCATCAGGGGAAGTGGCCATACGAGCTGACTCCTTCTTTAGTTTTGTGGGCAACCCGGAAACCTCCTGCAGTATTAAGACAGAAAGATGAAAATAAATAGTATAAAACATAAGAGCACATGTTCCTTTGTGTCTTATTGCCACCCATTATGATAATCGAACTACTCCTGGCAGAGTTCCAAACGTATCCTTGTTTAAATGAAGACCTCTAGAACTACCAAGAGCATGGGAAGTCCAATAAAGAGGAACTTTTTAGGGAAGACTGATGCAGAATGCAGGCGGAAGAAGAGAGAGTAATGTAAAGCAACAAAGTCCTATCCTCATCTAATGCAATGCATATCATTGAACAGATTGCATAGACAAGTGACACATGATACATTGTAACCACTGCATATTCCAATCAACTTAGGTACATATTAACTGGAGCTAACCTTAATGCATTCAATTGAACAGCTACCTAATTACCTTCATCAAATGCAATCTCATGTCACAGGGTCGAACTTGGTTCCCAATACACGCCATAACAAATTTGGAATAATGAAACAGAACATCAGCGGCAGCTTGCTTCTTTTCTTCAGTCTGGCAATCAATACTCAAACCTTATGGTTAGAAAGTAGTATGAATGAGTTCAAAGAGAAATCTAAAAATTAAACAATATCACAAGCAGCAAATTGAAAGTTGAAAGGCATTAGCAAGTGCCAAACGCCAAAGATTTCTTTTTTCATCTTGCTAACATTAAATCCATCAACCACACTACTTTTCTCTCCTTGACATGCCACTGAAATCCATGCATTCACTAACTTGAACAACTTCTGACAAGGGAATGCCCAGTAATTCAAATTCAGTAGACTGAAAAGGTAAAATCATGTTTTCCACCCAACTTACCTTTCTATTTGAAAGAAGAATGGCCAAGTTAGATATTTTACCGTATGCATTCCAGAGTGTTTGTATTTACAACGCGTTTTTACCAGAGGCAAAATTAATAACACCCTCTCTTCCTGATCAGTTCTAGAATCATACAAGAGTCCACGGAAAAGCTCTCACCACCGGTTGGCTTTTCTAAGAAATAAAAACAGAAAGAAATTGTGCAGTATCTACATCCTAATAACCAAGAACTGAATTAGCTGATATACTTTTCAATCTGACAAACACTACCAGTGCAGCTACATACAGACTACTGAAGCCAAGCATCTTGAAGAGGATGAAATAGGTGCGGCATCATCTCTGACAGTGTATATATGGATAAAGCCACATAACAAGCAAGTCAGGAATTGAGTTAAAATAATTTTGACAGACAAAATTAAAGTGATTATTTTTCTTAATCATTTATTGTTTTCCCTTCTGATAGTTTGACCACAGAATTACCCAATGCAAATTCATCAACCTGAAGAAATATATACAAATCACTTAACCTCGAACAGCAAACGAATAATGCTGCCAAAGCAAGTAGCAAACGTTGATTCATATTTAAAAAAAAAAATTTCTAGGGCTCCTATCCAATTGCAAAGCTAAATAAAGGATTAAAATTATATTCAATTCCAGAAATGAAGAGAGAGATTAAACTAGATTTAGATTAGAGGTTGACCTCGTAGTCTTCCCTCATCGCTGCAATCGAACACCTTTCTTCCTCTTCTTCCACCTATGCATCCAACCCCAGTGTCACCCGCTTCACCTTCTTTAATATACTGCGCCTACCTTTTCTATTCATGATTAAAATTTGTGAACATTAATCGCCAAAGCTGGCCTATTAGCTCAGTTGGTTAGAGCGTCGTGCTAATAACGCGAAGGTCGCAGGTTCGAGACCTGCATGGGCCATTAGCTTGGGTTTCTCCATTTTCTCCGAGAAAACAGATTTATTAATGTGTAACTGTTTTTTCTTTTTTTTTTTTTGGGTGAAAAAGTTGTCTGTTAGTACTTGATTTGGTCTTTCACTAAATGCTTAAAAGTTCGTAAACAATATTTGTGATTATAATTTTATTTGCTTTGTTTTTCATATAATTATTAATATCAAATATGAATAAACACTTATTTAGAGTCAACTAATATAAGTTAATTTGTTCTACGAACCAAATTTCGAGACCTGCATAGGCCATTAGCACGTGTTTATCTATTTTCTCCAAGAAAACATGTTTATTAATGTATAAATGTTTTTTTTTTTGTGGAAAAGGTGTCTGTTAGTACTTGATTTGGTCTTTCACTAAATGCTTAAAAGTTCGTAAACAATATTTGTGATTATAATTTTATTTGCTTTGTTTTTCATATAATTATTAATATCAAATATGAATAAACACTTATTTAGAGTCAACTAATATAAGTTAATTTGTTCTACGAACCAAATTTCGAGACCTGCATAGGCCATTAGCACGTGTTTATCTATTTTCTCCAAGAAAACATGTTTATTAATGTATAAATGTTTTTTTTTTGTGGAAAAGGTGTCTGTTAGTACTTGATTTGGTCTTTCACCAGATCCTTAAAAGTTTGTAAACAATATTTGTGATTATAATTTTATTTGCTTTGTTTTTCATATAATTATTAATATCAAATATGAATAAACACTTATTTAGAGTCAACTAATATAAGTTAATTTGTTCTACGAACCAAATTTCGAGACCTGCATAGGCCATTAGCATGTGTTTATCTATTTTCTCCAAGAAAACATGTTTATTAATGTATAAATGTTTTTTTTTTGTGGAAAAGGTGTCTGTTAGTACTTGATTTGGTCTTTCACCAGATCCTTAAAAGTTTGTAAACAATATTTGTGATTATAATTTTGTTTGCTTTATTTTTCATATATTTATTAATATCAAATATGAATAAACACTTATTTAGAGTCAATTGATACACGTTAATTTGTTCTACGAGTCAAAGTTTGAGTTGAAATTTTGGATGATGGCCATTATTTGAGTATAAGAATGAGCAAGTATTTTAATTCTAGAACCAGAGTATGTTCCGATCATTTGAACTCTTTAGGAGATTCCGAGAAAAAAGAGCATCCAATCACCGTAGCCGGCCTATTAGCTCAGTTGGTTAGAGCGTCGTGCTAATAACGCGAAGGTCGCAGGTTCGAGACCTGCATGGGCCATTAGCATGTGTTTTTCTTTTTTCTCCGGGAAATCAGGTTTACTAATGTATAACTGTTTTTTTTTCGTGGAAAAGGTGTCTATTTGACTTGATTTGGTCTTTTATCGGATGGTTAAAAGTTTGTAAACAATATTTGTAATTATAATTTTGTTTGCTTTATTTTTCATATAATTATTAATATCAAATATAAATAAACACTTATTTAGAGTCAACCGATATAAGTTAATTTGTTATACGAACCAAAGTTTGAGTTGAAGTTTGGATGATGGTCATTATTTGAGTATAAGAATAAGCAAGGGTTTTATTACTAGAATCAGAGTATGTTCCGATCATTCGAGTTCTTTAGGAGATTCTGAAAAAAAAGAGCATCCAACAACCATAGTTGGCCTATTAGCTCAGCTGGTTAGAGCGTCGTGCTAATAACGCGAAGGTCGCAGGTTCGAGACCTGCATGGGCCATTAGCATGTTTTTATCTTTTTTTTTTTTTTCAAAAAAACAGGTTTACTAATGTATAACTAAATATATATATTTTTTGTGGAAAAGGTGTGTGTTTGTACTTGATTTGGTCTTTTATCGGATGGTTAAAAGTTTGCAAACAATATTTGTGATTATAATTTTGTTTGCTTTATTTTTCATATATTTATTAATATCAAATATGAATAAACACTTATTTAGAGTCAACTGATACACGTTAATTTGTTCTACATTATTTGAGTATAAGAATGAGCAAGTATTTTAATTCTAGAACCAGAGTATGTTCCGATCATTTAAGCTCTTTAGGAGATTCCGACAAAAAAGTGCATCTAATCACCATAACCGGCCTATTAGCTCAGTTGGTTAGAGCGTCGTGCTAATAACGCGAAGGTCGCAGGTTCGAGACCTGCATGGGCCATTATCATGTGTTTTTCTTTTTTCTTCAGGAAAACAGGTTTACTAATGTATAATTAATTTTTTTTAAGGGAAAAGGTGTTTGTTTGTACTTGATTTGGTCTTTTATCGGATGGCTAAAAGTTTGCAAACAATATTTGTGATTATAATTTTGTTTACTTTATTTTTCATAAAATTATTAATATCAAATATGAATAAACACTTGTTTAGAGTCAACTTATAGAAGTTAATTTGTTCTACGAACCAAAGTTTGAGTTGAAATTTTGGATGATGGCCATTATTTGAGTATAAGAATGAGCAAGTATTTTAATTCTAGAACCAGAGTATGTTTCGATCATTTGAACTCTTTAGGAGATTCCGAGAAAAAAGAGCATCCAATCACCGTAGCCGGCCTATTAGCTCAGTTGGTTAGAGCGTCGTGCTAATAACGCGAAGGTCGCAGGTTCGAGACCTGCATGGGCCATTAGCATGTGTTTTTCTTTTTTCTCCGGAAATCAGGTTTACTAATGTATAACTGTTTTTTTTTTCGTGGAAAAGGTGTCTGTTTGATTTGATTTGGTCTTTTATCGGATGGTTAAAAGTTTGTAAACAATATTTGTAATTATAATTTTGTTTGCTTTATTTTTCATATAATTATTAATATCAAATATAAATAAACACTTATTTAGAGTCAACTGATATAAGTTAATTTGTTATACGAACCAAAGTTTGAGTTGAAGTTTGGATGATGGTCATTATTTGAATATAAGAATAAGCAAGGGTTTTATTACTTGAATCAGAGTATGTTCCGATCATTTCAGTTTTTTAGGAGATTCCGAAAAAAAAGAGCAGCCAACAACCATAGTTGGCCTATTAGCTCAGTTGGTTAGAGCGTCGTGCTAATAACGCGAAGGTCGCAGGTTCGAGACCTGCATGGGCCATTAGCATGTTTTTATCTTTTTTTTTTTCCGGAAAAACTGGTTTACTATTGTATAACTATATTTTTTTTGTGTGTGGAAAAGGTGTGTGTTTGTACTTGATTTTGTCTTTTATCGGATGGTTAAAAGTTTGCAAACAATATTTGTGATTATAATTTTGTTTGCTTTATTTTCATATATTTATTAATATCAAATATGAATAAACACTTATTTAGAGTCAACTGATACACGTTAATTTGTTATACGAACCAAAGTTTGAGTTGAAGTTTTGGATGATGGCCATTATTTGAGTATAAGAATGAGCAAGTATTTTAATTCTAGTTCCAGAGTATATTCCAATCATTTAAGCTCTTTAGGAGATTCCGAAAAAAAAGTGAATCCAATCACCATAACCGGCCTATTAGCTCAGTTGGTTAGAGCGTCGTGCTAATAACGCGAAGGTCGCAGGTTTGAGACCTGTATGGGCCATTATCATGTGTTTTTCTTTTTTTTTTTTCCAGGAAAACTGGTTTACTAATGTATAATTAAATTTTTTTTGGGAAAAGGTGTGTGTTTGTACTTGATTTGGTCTTTTATCGGACGGTTAAAAGTTTGCAAACAATATTTGTGATTATAATTTTGTTTGCTTTATTTTTCATAAAATTATTAATATCAAATATGAATAAACACTTATTTAGAGTCAAGTTATAGAAGCTAATTTGTTCTACGAACCAAAGTTTGAGTTGAAATTTTGGATGATGGCCATTATTTGAGTATAAGAATGAGCAAGTATTTTAATTCTAGAACCAGAATATTTTCCGATCATTTGAACTCTTTAGGAGATTCCAAGAAAAAAGAGCATCCAATCACTGTAGCCGGCCTATTAGCTCAGTTGGTTAGAGCGTCGTGCTAATAACGCGAAGGTCGCAGGTTCGAGACCTGCATGGGCCATTAGCATGTGTTTTTCTTTTTTCTCCGGAAAATCAGGTTTACTAATGTATAACTGTTTTTTTTTTCGTGGAAAATGTGTCTGTTTGACTTGATTTGGTCTTTTATTGGATGGTTAAAAGTTTGTAAACAATATTTGTAATTATAATTTTGTTTGCTTTATTTTTCATATAATTATTAATATCAAATATAAATAAACACTTATTTAGAGTCAACTGATAGAAGTTAATTTGTTATACGAACCAAAGTTTGAGTTGAAGTTTGGATGATGGTCACTATTTGAGTATAAGAATAAGTATGGGTTTTATTACTAGAATCAGAGTATGTTCTGATCATTTGAGTTCTTTTGGAGATTCCGAAAAAAAAGAGCAGCCAACAACCATAGTTGGCCTATTAGCTCAGTTGGTTAGAGCGTCGTGCTAATAACGCGAAGGTCGCAGGTTCGAGACCTGCATGGGCCATTAGCATGTTTTTATCTTTTTTTTTTTCTGGAAAAACAGGTTTACTAATGTATAACAATATTTTTTTTTTGTGGAAAAGGTGTGTGTTTGTACTTGATTTGGTCTTTTATCGGATGGTTAAAAGTTTGCAAACAATATTTGTGATTATAATTTTGTTTGCTTTATTTTTCATATATTTATTAATATCAAACATGAATAAACACTTATTTAGAGTCAACTGATACACGTTAATTTGTTCTACGAACCAAAGTTTGAGTTGAAGTTTTGGATGATGGCCATTATTTGAGTATAAGAATGAGCAAGTATTTTAATTCTAGAACCAAAGTATATTCCAATCATTTAAGCTCTTTAGGAGATTCCGAAAAAAAAGTGCATCCAATCACCATAACCGGCCTATTAGCTCAGTTGGTTAGAGCGTCGTGCTAATAACGCGAAGGTCGCAGGTTTGAGACCTGTATGGGCCATTATCATGTGTTTTTTTTTTTTTTCCAGGAAAACTGATTTACTAATGTATAATTAATTTTTTTTTTGGGAAAAGGTGTGTGTTTGTACTTGATTTGGTCTTTTATCGGACGGTTAAAAGTTTGCAAACAATATTTGTGATTATAATTTTGTTTGCTTTATTTTTCATAAAATTATTAATATCAAATATGAATAAACACTTATTTAGAGTCAAGTTATAGAAGCTAATTTGTTCTACGAACCAAAGTTTGAGTTGAAATTTTGGATGATGGCCATTATTTGAGTATAAGAATGAGCAAGTGTTTTAATTCTAGAACCAGAGTATGTTCCGATCATTTGAACCCTTTAGGAGATTCCGAGAAAAAAGAGCATACAATATTGATTATGGCTAGGCGCCAACAAGTAACCAGCTAACAACTTGGTGATTGATATATTGCTAGTTGCTACAAACGTGGACGAACACGATTTCGATTTTAGTAGTCAAAATTAAGCTCATGAACTCGAAGTTTTACCATATTACATGCTTATAGAAACCAATCGACACTTCTACAACATGGCTTGCACCATTTTCTGTACTCACTGCAAAAATTTCTCGAGCATACAGTTTTTTTCCAGCTTCTTTCTCCAGTGAAGTTGAGCATTTCCGTTCAAGTAAAGATGGCAAAAGCTGTTATGCGTTTGGAAGCTTGATGTAATAGTTTTAGGCTGTTCTCTTGGTCAAGGAAAGAATAGTTGAAACCATCAACTTGCGATCAATTGGCTTCGACAGATAAGCATCCATCCCCACCTCCAAGCATTTGGCTTCATCGCATGACATTGCATGAGCTGTCAGCGCGACAATTGGGATGTGGGAACCAGAACCCAATTCTGACTTTCTGATTGCTTTTGTTGCTTCATAGCCATCCATCTTTGGCATCTGATAATGGGAAGATAATGACATCAGATATGAAAATCAGGACTTTACAAAAAGCTCTTACTTAAAGTGCAATATGTAATTAATCATAGTGCAAATTAGCCAATGCCTGAAGGGTCCTATGGAATTTCTGGTATTTGACAATTTTTTAGTGTGGAAAGGGTAAGATCAGCTTGTTATTAGACTCTATGAATTTCCACCAGAATGAGAAAGTTAGAAACAACCAACATGCAAAAGCATTGTAATAGTTAGGCTTGATTTCAACTATCCTACCTGACAATCCATTAGGATCAAGTCATATGGCAGCAAAGAAAGTCCATTGGCGGTGATAATTTCTGAGTTGTCATCTTCCACGGGAGACTCCTTTCTCAATTCACTTGAATGCAACAAGAATTTCAGAGCTTCGACTGCCTGCAGTCCGTCTCCTACAGCCACAACTTTGGCGCCCAACTTTTCCAGCATTATAGTTGCAACTCTCTGAAGGACTGGAGTATCTTCTGCAAGCAGAATACGTAGTCCCTTTAAAGAACTCTGTTCATCCATAGATGTACTTATACGCACAGTATCTCTCTCTTTAAGGCAAGTAATAGGAGACTGTTGCTCTTCTTGTCTCGTCTGACCTGGACTTTTCTTGTTGCAAGCATTTTCTTCATACCTCACATGAGCAAATTCAGCATGATGTCCGTTAGGTGTCCTATTTAGGGATGGAGAGGCATTAGGTGTCCTGTAAAATGGACTCGCAAGTCTAAGATCATCACGTTCTGACTTGTCAGAGTCATCAGAGCTGGGAGTCCAAGAATGAATAGCATCAATTTCATGGCATTCATTCAAATTTCCTTCTATTGTAGCAGTCACATACTTCTGAAGCTCCATCTGTTGATCCTTTATCACAGCTTCCAAAATCTGAACTATTTTCGCCTTGTAAAGTGGTCTACTGACCATCAATAAATGCCCTCTCCAACGAAGTTCTGCCTTAATAGCATTGGGTGTATCATGGTTCAAAATCCATGCAAACTTAGCTATGCTACTGTATTTATCCAGGTAAGCGAGCTGTTCCTTCCATATATCCGTGCTTAATTCAAGAAGTCCAATAACAATGACTATGACGACAACTGAGATGCTGATGCCTTGCGTATGCATTTGGTCACTTTCAGAAAATTCACCTGGTGGAATATGCATGTAACTGGCTTTGAAGTGTTCCTGAAGAGTTTGTGTCAGTTCATTCCATTCAGATGCTTCATATGTGTGCACCAAATTTTTCTGTAACCATTGGGCCATAGTCGATCTACCCATTCTTCCATTAAGTGCAAGCACCATCTGCATCCAAATTTATTATGATCGATCTGATAAATTAGGTCCATCAATAAGTTACTTGGGTATATTATTTTGTATGGTTTATTAACAAAATTAAAGTGGAATTGCAGCCGATTATGAATAGCATTGCAATGATACAGATTATGTATTAGCCTTAATGTTACCCACAACAAATAACCAAGAAGTGTAGCTGTTGTGAATTATTAGAGAATAAGATTGAAACTCTACAATGCAAGGGTGAAAGAACTTCAAACAATTTACTCACTGTCAATTTATGTTCTTTGAATTTGAATTGGCAATGCTTTCCTGCACCATTTAGATCTGCAGGTGTGCTGAGAATTAGGTACAGTCGCATCAGAGCACCTGGCCCATTCTTCTTTTCAACTTTGATCTCTCCACCCATCTTGTTAACCTGTTGGGACAACTTTTGCCTTGCGTAAACATGAAAAAGGATGAAAAACAGCAAGATGGTTGCTTTTTTCTTTTGTTTCTGTCAGTGTTTCTGTTTAGAGGTTTCAAAATTCCAGCAGTGATGAATTTACTGAAATATGTCGAGATGCTTTCCTCTACGACGCACTGATGAATTTACTTCATCATGAAACAAGTCTAAAGATGTTTGTAGCTGTGGCGTATATAATTCAGGTCACACAATCGGTTCTAATGCATATCTTAGCTCCACCTTCTGGAACAATGCAAAAAGTTAAAGCATGAAATCATATTCTTCCATTTCACCAGCTAATGAAAAATAAAGCACCTGGGACATCTACCTGCTGCCAGACTTGAAATAATTTTGCTCAAGGGATGAGTGTTAAGTTTCAGGAGAATTACAATTTATTTTAAGCATGTTTTCAGCTTACCAAGGTTCGTACAATGCAAAGACCGAGCCCAGTACCACCATGCCTGAAATTGAAAAAACAGAAGGACAATTTTCTCAAAGTTTATTTCCAGTAATTAATTGGATCTACAATGATTAAAAAAATTGAGAACTTAATAGACAATTCAAGATGGTGCACTCGTTAAGCTCATCTTTAGGGCATCAACTGCAGTTACTTGATACAGTATACTTACAAGCGAGTAGTTGAAGGATCAGCTTGCTCGAAGCTTTCAAATACAGATTCCCATTTGCTTGGATCGATTCCTACATAATTCACGAAAAAGAAATGATAAAGACAACGTCAAGATTTCCTGTCTAGGTTTGTATAACTGCAAGTTCATACCACACCCTGTGTCATCGACTTCAAACCAAAGAACCATCTTGTTTTCTTTCTTCAAGGATCTCTTTCCGTGGCTTCCATGTAGCTTTAATTTCATCTTCTGTCCTGGCCAAGAATCCTTTTGACTAATTGAACACTTCCCGCTGCTAAGGACAGAATTTGGATTTTCAGACCAACCCCGAAGAATAACGTGGCCAGCTGCAGGCAAGAGAAAACTTTATTTTCTGCAAGTTTACTTCAGTTTCTCATAAGCTGATCCCTTTTAAGTTTAATTCTTGCAGAGATGCTTCACATCTAAAATTGCCAGGATGCATTCAATTAATTTTCTTCTTTAAGCATACTCAAGTCTATTCCTAACGGTATTAACAGGTTAATGTTGAGTATCCTTCACCGTACTTAAATAAACTCAAGAATTGTAGGTGTACTGATGTTTCAACAATCTGAAAATTGATTCAAATTAACATCTTCTTAAAATGTGATCTGCAATATGATCTCTTAGCTTTTCATTGTTGTAACAAATAAACCACTGTGCTCCTTCCTGAATCATGTGGTTTCTTTCGTCTGAGTGGTCGGTCAATTTTCTTAGTGCTTTTTATTCGTAAAATTTTTTCCTCACACCAAGCAGTGGTGAATTTCAAGTTCAATTACTTTGATGATTGAGAAGCTACAATGGAGGCCAACTGATGAGCAAGTCAAACTTACAAGTTGTAAACTTGATAGAGTTGCTGATGAGGTTGGCAAAAATTTGAACAACTCGAGCTGAGTCTCCTTGAACTAATTTTGGCATGTCATCTACCAATAAACATAATAAGCAGCAATTGTTGCTTAGAAACCAATACTAGAAAATGCAGATATTAACCATTGAGGAAAGGTTGTTTTGTTATTCAGTTTGGATATATGGGCATACCAGAGAGATCTAGAATGATTTCCACATTGTGGTTAATGCACTGGACAGAGAACATATCAACAAGCCCTTCAAGTTCCCGGCCCAAGTCAAACTCAGTTTCTTCCAGCACTAGTTTTCCGGATTCAACCTGTGGAAAAGTTTCAGAAGAGAATCCATAACTGCAAAGGCTGGCAATACACTTCCACTATACTTTAGGAGGAACAACACCATTCACACAGAAGAAAAGGTTCTCTATCAATTCTGCACTCTACCTATGCAAATTGGACTAAAATGAGACAAGGATAGAGGAAAATGAGAAACCAAAGAGCTAAAATCCTGTCTAAGATAATTCTTTTCCAAACAGGTTGAATTTACAAACTTGTTGGACAATTACATTCTCTTATGATCACAGGAACTCCCAAACCTACTTAAGAAACTCTCCAACCAGAGACGGATCCATTGTTGTAAACCTTTTAGTTCCACGAATAAATTTTCAGGTTAATGCTTATTCACACACACGAGACAAAATAGCAACAACTTTCTAGATATCCACATGAAAACTGTAGAAAAGTACATTGAGTTATGCCCTTTTAAGTTGAGATCTGTTGCAACAAATGGTTCAAGAGTTAACAGGAAAGATCCTTGAATGTATAGCTCACCTTGCTGAGATCCAATATATTGTTAAGAAGACGGAGCAAAGCAGTTGAACATTTGCGAATTTGCGTAACATTTGCATACTGCTCATTGGTGAGGCAATCATCACAAACCAGGATGTCCAGCAACCCAATCACAGCAGCCATAGGTGTTCGTAGCTCATGACTGCAAAGGATTTATGAAAAGTTCCAGATTCATAAATCTCCATATATCATACTATAAATCCAAAATTCTCGGAAATTTGATTTCTGAATATTCAGATTCCCAACATGGTGTGGGATCCAAGTTAGTTAGGATACTTTCAGTTCAGAGTTGTAAAAGACTAGACTTAAGCAGAACGTTAAGGTTCAAAAAGAACATGAATGTGAACGCGAAGAAACGACATTATTTGATCCACTTGTCTGTACATAACCAAAAAGCTGATATAGATTCTTACCTCATGTTTGCTAAAAACTGGCTTTTATAGTTACTTGATGCTTCTGCCTTCCTCCTCGCATCAAGGTGGCTAATCAATTCTGCTCTTAACTTCATTTCCTTTGACACCCCATTAGTCAATACAAAGATGCAAACACATCCAACTACTAAGATACAAACAGATGCTGATATCAAAACTACTAATGTCTTGAAAGCTCTCTCATCCACCCTGCCCATGATATACTTTCTTGGGATGATGATAACCCCCACCTGTAAGTAAATTCTTGTTAGCATATGTTGACCAGGGCCTGATGCCAAAATAAGCAAAATTATATTGGTAAAGTCAAATCATCTGCATATTTATCTATGCATGAACGATTCAAAAAATGATAAGGCATCATTATTTTGTATTTCTTATCATGAAAATGGAGTTCATACGTATTCAATAGGTTACCATGGGAAGTCTCTTTAAGTTGAGGAAAAATGAGTCTATGTAATACAGCTGATGACCAAGCCTTGCATGTTCTATATGAACTTCATCATTCAAAGGAAACTTGTCACCATATACTCTCTGTAACCACTCAGCTCCAGAACGTATTACACGATCTTCCGAATCAACAGCCATCATGAGCTTTGGTCCCGTTGTTGAATTCATTAACAGAGGAGTATTTGAGGAAGTAGCAAGCAACCAACCTTCTTGAGAGGTTAAGTATATGTGTCCACTGTGGAACCCAACAAGTTCTTTCATTAGTTGACCCACACTATAAAGTGCTGTAGTAACACCTACAACAGCTACTATGCTTTCTTTAGATGAGTCCCAAACAGGTAATGCTGCAGAAAGCAGCGGAGAATCCGTATACTTGCTCACTGCCACGTGCCATGAAGCCGCACCATCAGGTATTTGTGAGATGCCAGCAATATTGATTAGTTCATCTGGCGGTATTGGGCTTGATTTCCCGATCTTTTCACCTGTAACAGGGTCTAGAGGTTGCCGATACCAAATTGCAGACATATTTCCATGTATGGATTGATCATTCCACCCTTGATGAGAAGACCGCGTATCGGCATCATACCCGTTTATTGAATAGTTGACGAGATCGGAGTATATGTAGGAAGTTTTGTTGCTCCTGTGATCTCTATGGAAAGCTTGAACAAAACCATTTCTGTAGTTTATGGTTATTGAGCTGAGAGCTCTTTGACTTGCAAATAGTGCCCAGGTCACGTCTCTCATTACTTCATACAACTGTTAAAGAGACAACAGCCAGGAGAAGTAAGATGTACAATACAATACATTGAAGAATTGCAGGCAGGATTTACAGCAAACTGATTGACTAGGAATTAAGAAAAGAGAAGGAAGACTCCACTTAGCAACAACCTCAACTTGCTGTGCTTGATTGACAGGCTTGCTGTACCTCCTGATTACATATTCTGACAATTTCACCTGAGCTGTTGTTATTTCAACAGTGGAATTTATGATGTTCCACATTCGTAGCATGGGTCGCTGCAGTAGTTCAAACCGAAGTCCATAGGCTAATGTATCCAGTGATCTTTGTGTATAAACTTTAGTAAAATGCCATGTTAGTAAAGTTAGCATGCCAATCAAAATTGCAAGCATGACCTGCATGAAAGTTGAAGCCACGAACATGAGGCACTAGAATCCAAATATGTTTGAAAACAACCAGAAGATGATCAACGTCCATGAAGACAGAAACCTATATCGTTTTCACCACTGTAACCCGAGAAAAGGAAAACAAAGAAAAAGCATAATAAAAAGTAGGTCCATTTAAATCATTCTGCAGAAATGGAAAAGTTGGCCATGTACTGGCTAATTAGGAGAAAGAGACAATGACGGAGTACTCAATAAGTAGTCAAATGTCATGGGTTCACCATTTACTGAGCATTAAAAAGGAAAATAGGCGCATATGCAGCATCTTTCTATTTTTAGTACTGCTTTCAAGAGCTTCCGCAACCAATCATACTTGATGCTGGCCTGGTAATAACTATATAGCCTAATATCACCTTATTAGTCCATTTCAGGGACAAAATTCACATACCATGATTGCAAGACGAACCATGAAAACGCTGTAGTATGATGAGAGACAAACAGTACTTGTATCCTGAAGTTCTTCAGCTTCAACATCCCTATTGAAAGTTCTCTTGCAGCAACGAGATCGGTTTCTTCTACAAGAATTAGCAGAAGCAAGAATTCTGTTAACATAACTTCTCAGCCACAACCCCATTGCCCTGAATGAAGATGGTGGAGACTCAAAGGTAACAGAGGGACTGTTGCTGGCTGCATGAGCCATTGCATCTTCTTGAGCATCGAAGTGAAGCAACTTACACTTTACATAGCAACTTCTTCATTCAATTAAAATAGAGGGAATAGAAAAAAACTCTGAAAAGACGCGGGGAGAGAAAGAGAGAGAGAGACAGAGAGAGGGGGAGATTTGAGGCTTATATTCCAGACTGGTGGACTGCTTCTGTTTCCTATTGTATAACTGTCGCTTCACTCTTTATGGAGGCACATTACTCCCTAATTTTCAAAAGTGGGAGGCGTGGTGTTATAATCACAGATAGCTCATCCACAATTCCGCCCTCTTTTCATTTGTTTTAAATTCTTTAATTTGGCCATTGTGGTATCTAAAATTAACAAGTAAAGCTCAGGAACGTTTACTGACTATGCTCAATCATGGATGTCTATTTATCTTTTCAAGAGCAAGAAACTGAGAGCATCACACAACTATTTTGGAGATTTAAGGTTCTTGACCCCTTACAGGCAATGGAATCTTGTCGTTTCTCACGGTCCGAAAATAGAAATACCAGGGGACAGGGGGACCAATTTTACTAGTACTAACTATAGGTGCATGGCCATGGTGTCCATCACATAAGCTTAGAGGGACCAGCGTCGATAGTGTCATAGTGCTATGTGATGAGGGTTAAGCTAATGACTTGGAGCCATATCTATGCGACACTCTTCCATGCGCTATGACTTACTTATCAGATTCCAAACAACAAGATAATGCAGCACCATTAAAGAATCCCATTCAACTCTATCGACATACCATGTATTGCAAGATTGTGATTCTTGATATCCAACACGTGTTTGCCTCTCTAGACATATCCACCCAAAAAAAAATGGGGGTGATGGCAAATTAAGTCCTTGAAAGATGCCAGTGTTCTGAATCATTTTTGCCAATATAGGATCATTATTTACGCCATACTTCAGGCCAATCCCAATCATGACCAGAATTCCAGAAGAACTGTAGTGTTTATTGGGTCTTTTACTGGTCTGGGGTTCTCTGCCGATGCAAAAGGTTTGCCTTGCTTATGGGTTCCGTTCACTCAAGCTGCAATTTTACAACAAAGCTGAAAGGATTCCAATACGGAATAACAGAGAAGGGCCCCTTTTTTTTTTTTTTTAACCCAAGTTGGCACGTAATAATCTAGTTGCCGGGGCGGCTACAGTTAATAATTCAAGACCGAAAGCACGCAATAATATGTGCTTAGACTTTGGTGTGCTTTCATCCTCTAGAACAATAGGTTAGTGAATCCACTTCTGGCATCCATAACCAATATGCACCATCACCAATTACGTCCTTTGTTGCTTTACAGTTTATGGGCTGTGGCTTAATAAAAACGCCCACCATGCAACGTCGTAAATTTGTGGCTTATCTTCAAAGCTTTTTGTTTTTTTAGCACAAATGGGTCTGCACAAAACTTCTTACGTAACCTTTGAGCATTTTAGATAGTTTGTCATGGCCGGCACATTAACTTCACGGATGATCAAGATTGTTTTAATGTTTAAGGACATGACTCCAAGTATGCAACCAGAAAGCACGCTTTGCTCCAAGACATCTGCAGTAACGGAATCAAAGGCATCCTTTCTTTGTAAGTTACTGGTACAAAGTTATTAACCAATGGAACCCTGCAGCTAATCAGACCCAAAAAACCAGTAAAAACTTTTTGTAACTAAAATTCTTTTTAGAATGGTTTAATCAACGCTTGACCTTCCGAAAGTCCCAGGAGAAGGAGATCCCATAACCATGAGGTTGAGATTATGGCTCAACCTTGCTAATTTCCATGCGCGCCCTTCTAGCACAGATAGAATAGACTTCTCACCTTTGTTCATCTATTAAGGGGGAAAAAAATGTAGTACCGCGTGACGGTAGGCCATTGTGATTTCCAGAGGTTCATAATTTCCCATCAGAGCTGAGGAAAAGATATCACAATCACAACACCTACCCACAACCTCATAAAACACGTCAATGACAAAATGAAATGGCCCTTCTGGTTCTGGTTTGGTATTAGAAGTCCTCAAAAGAGGATTTGATTGGATATGTGGGGAGTCTATAATGTTGAGACCACTAAAAAGACATGGTATAAAATAAATATGGCTACAGACGCAAGCATATTACAAAATATTACTTATCCGATCTTTTCTGTTAGTGGTACTACACACTACAAAGCGAAAAGGACTAAAGGAGTGAAAAGAGTCTTTGAGTTCAGTAATCCCTATATTTTAGTATGTACCACTTATCCTCTGCTCATGGTTAAATGAGAGCCATCCAAGCATTCCCAGCTGAGATTTAGGTAGTCCTAAAAAGGACCTCAGGACTCATCTTTCAAAAGTTGTCGTCCGTGGTTATCACCAGGAGCAGCAAAAAAAACCAATTATTGATTCTGGACTGAAAGATCACGAAGGATTTTGCAACAACACAAGACCATCATCTTTTGCCATTTGCAGCTGAAACTTATTAACTGCCTAGCTGTAACAACATATCTAGCAACTAAATAGTCATTTACCAGCAAACAATTCAAGAAAAACCTCACAGAGAGAATATCCAACACAGAAAGTGAGGAAGTTGATACTTGATACTTCTCATTTAGAGAATATCCAACACAGAAAGTGAGGAAGTTGACACTTGATACATGAAAAGGAGAAAAGGAAGCCAACAAAGTTAGTTTGATAAACAACAACAAATTAGAGAGAGGTCACTCAAGACGGTATGATACAGTATATGCTGATAGCAACATTTGATATTCTAAACAAATTGGGATGTAGATGACTAAAATAAAGAAAAGGCTAGTGATATATTATTATACACTCGTACACGTCACATATGACTATAAAGATTTCTAAAGAAAAGATGTTTACCAACCTTATAACAATATTTTTGCAGATGACACTGCAGAAAAAGTTGGAACTGTAAACAATGTCCGAAGAATTTGAACCATGTGTTTTTGTATATAATTTGTGATCACGTCAACAAGCACAGAGTGAAGATAGCAGTGCAGATAACAGCAACCTTCCTTACAAAAGCTGATATCATTTCAACTCCAATGCAAAAGAGAAGAAGCAAAAAATCATAGTTTACCATAAAGGCACTAATCATAACCACCAATTCAATCACTAGGAAACTTAGAAGCTACTCTCAATACAACTAAAACATCACAAAATGTAATCTTGATCCAAACCTAATCTTCCACAGAAAAAAATGAAGTGCAAATTTCAGAATGCCACCGAGACCCTGAAACAGATAATCACAGCTGAATTTCAGCCAAAGACTCAATGTCACTGTTGTTGCAATAGCTGATCTTGATATTTCAGTTGAACTAATGAAGAAAGGAAAGCATGAAACTAAACAGAAAGATTATCCTGATATCATTATGCACAGAAGCTTAAGAAAAATGTTGATTTCAGCTAGCCATTGACTTATAACCATCACCCCTGGAAGATTATGAAATGAAAATTATAAATTACACATCCCCCTTCCCGATAAGTTATTGCCAAACATAGGTCTTTATGAAGATCATCCTTTAGCGAGTTATCGATTAAACAATTGTATAAACAGTAAGATTGTGACCTTTTATTTGCTACATTTACCAAATGTGATTGCACTCCAGCACAATATGCATTTTTTCATTTCGTTTCAAGAAATTTAAAGTAATCTTATCTTCCTATCACCTATTGCTGAATGATTTCCAAAAGAGTGCTGGCTCAATAGGAATCCACTTAATGCCTTGAACCATTACCGTCATTTTTTTAAGGGGCCTTTTCCTTTCAAAGTGAGCTTCAAATATAAGAAGCTTCTCTTAGTAGCTCGAGTAGGATAGTTTACCTATTAAAAAGAAACTGAAGCAGGATCATTGAGTTAAGGTAGAAAAAATGAAAAAACTTTACTAGGGCTTAAACATTGAGTTGCTTTCAAGCTGATATTTTGGGCTTCTTACTTGAATCAGACCCCTGTTCCACAATGATCCTGTTAGACGAATAACAAGGGGGAAAAATTACCTGAAATGAATTTCACCTAGAAGAGAAAGTTACAACAATAGACCCAGGCCTCAGATCTCCTACATGACATGTCAAATTGGAGATGTGTGACAGGGCATAATTACTTTGCAGCATTTAACTCAATAAGCGGAGCCAAGAAACAACATCCTTAACTATTACTTGGAACTCTTAGCTTTTTTCTCAGCAGCAACAGATTTAGCAGCAGACTTAGCCAAGGAACGGGGGCTTAGAACACCTTTTGGATTTAGAGCCTTTCTGATCTTAAACACAGCCCATGCAGTTCCTACGGCATGCCCTGCAGCATCGAGCCCTTCACTTGCTGCCTTAGCTGCTTCTTCCCCATATCTGCACAGGTAAAGGTGCAACTTACAATTACATTGAAGGACGTTACAATGTATGACATATAAGAATATCAACTCACCAAATTTGTATGTGATTCCATTGATCCAAATTTAGTGCAAATCATTAGGATCTCAAAGGTAAAAGATTCACCCTCTAGTTTTTATTTATTTATTTATTTATTATTATTATTATTGCAATTGCATTTCTATTGCACCAACTGTGAAATGACCGAGCCTTTTTTATTCTCTAAATTATGGTACTTTTCACAAAGAGTACATACCCATTTAATGTGAACCTAAAAAAATAGTGACCGCGAAGAACATTATTGAACCAGAAGTATCAGATATCACAATAAAAACAAACACAAAACTAAGGAAAACAAAGCTTTCTTCATATCAGTATTTAATTAGATCACCATACTTTACATGGTTAAATGTTTATCTATTCCCACATAATATGCATACTGGACTGCTGTCATAAATGGATAGATGTACTCCTATTTAAAATTTTAAAAAAATCTCACTATTGAGCAAATGAAAGGCTAAAAGAAGGAAATTGATGGTTATGCAAACAAAGAAAAGTCACAAATGCAACTAGAGAGATAGAAGCATATGGTGTAAATGTTCTGGAAAGGTAATAAAACTTTTAAAATACACTGCATGAAGCCCAATTCATACTGTAACTTATTATAATTTGTAATCCAAATGGTTCAATTTAACTATATTACCACTATACATTTCTATTTGACTCAAAACTTGCAAATTTAGAATAAGAAAAGCATGATGAAAGACATACAATTAATAATGGATAAAATTTTTCCTGAAATTAATATTTGATTGGTACTGAAAAACATTTATTTTCTAATGTGAAACCCTGAAACTATTTGCCAGAGATGGGAATTATGAGGCTATCAACCATCCACTTCAAGAGAGTCAACTGTAAGACATGAGAATGAAATCAATAGGCCAAAAGCCGAGTTTATGAAGAGGAAGATGGAAATTGATTTTTTTGGTGATGCAGGCTAGGCCATCGGATGGAACTGCAATTTCAGTTCTAACTAGCTGCTTTCATTTTCCAATCATGCATGCAAGCTCAAACACACGAAGTTCAAAGTTACCTATGGGAGACAAGTCCAGTCGTCACGGTCGATGACGTTGACATTACATTCTTTCCTGCTACCTCGACAGCATCACAAATTTTACCTATTAAAATCATACAAGTCAGACCAATCCAGAAAAGCAAAAGTATATATACGATACTACAACATTTAGTTGAATGCTCAGTACAGTGTCATGGATTTAATCCAAACATATATGCATTGAAGGGGCAATTCAATCACCAATAGTTAGAAAACCGGACAAGGATTAAACATGCTTTTGGTATCATAAAGCAGCACAAACCTAGAGTAATACTAGGTAAGCTGCATAACTCTGTGAGTATAATTCTAGATCAACATTAAAGGTCCAATTAAGTGTCAGGCTGTCCAAGTTGTGTAACTAAGATGAATAAATTGAGCTAATTCTACAAGCCTATCAATTATTCTCAGCGAAATGATTAATAACTGACTAAGCTTCGATGAATTAAAGTCAAGCAGAAGAAGGGAAGCCAACAGTTAAATAGAACTTGTCAAAAACCATGAACTCCAAAGCAGAAATTGTAAATGTCGCACATACTGAATCCATCCAGAGAGGCAAGGACCATTTCCCCTGGTAAGAGGCCAAAGAACTTCTTTCCAGCTTTGGAGTTGGCAACTGAACTGGTAAAGAAACCTGAAACCTTCACAACACCTGAAAGGACCCCTAGCGCTACCTTCTCAGTCATCTTTGTCACTCTCTTAACCCTTCAAAGAAAACAAGCAAAACAAACATTAAGCGTTAGACTGGTTGGTCTGCAAGATTCTACTGAAACGTCCATAGCATCAACCAAATAAAAGACCTATCGACCCAAAAAAATTATTGAAACAGCAAAATAGAAGCATGTTTCTACCGTCAAAATATTTGCATTCCCCCAATCTCTGATTAAACATTCACTAATAGCCAATGGACACACGTACAACATTTAAGATTGAATGAAGAACATTACGAAACAGACTGATCAAGCTAAAATGAAGTAAACAAAATCATACCTTTTTATCCTTCTTAAGGTATCGGGACTAACCTCAGCCTTGGACCCTGTGGTCATTCTCGTCTTTAAAACCTCATTTCCCCATTTCAACCTATCCACGGTAACGTCTCCACACCACAATATCCCCTTAACTAACTGGCCTGATCCAGCTGCTATCAACTTGGCTGCAGTCCCACTGTACTCTTCTACATTAGGCGCCAGCGTGGTCCAATACGCTGCGCACCGCTCTTCCAATACCTCCTTCTTCTTCTCCGACACCAAGTCAGCTGGCGACACCTCCCTGGCCACCGCGCCACCCAACTGCGCCACCACCTTTTCTTCGACTTGTTGTACTGAAAAACTGCTCGAAATCTCTAAAACTCCATCTAATTGTTTCAACAAATCCTCCTGACCCTTCGAAGCTATCGTCAATCCGTAATTTAACACGTCTAACGACTCAATATTTTCTGATTCTTTTCTATTTTTCTTTTTCTTTTGCTTCTGCTTTTGCCTTTTGTCATCAATTTCATCGTCGCTGCTGGAGTCCGAACCTTCGCCCTCTTTCGGGGCGCGGAAGGAGAAGAAGTAACGAGAAGGATCGAGTTTGACGGCGGCCAGGTCCTTGGTCAGAGGCCACTGGATCTCGTCAGCCACCCGGGCTAGAACGGCAACGGTGTTGTCTCCTTGCCGGAGACGGAGGATGACTAAATCCCCAGTGGCGAGCTCGACGGAGTATTGCTTGTCGATCAAGTGGAGGATGGCGCCGGGGACAGTGAGGAGAGTTTCCTCTATGGATTCGGGAGGGGCAGAGGGGGCACTAGAAATGTTTGCGGGGGAAGTTTCGTCATTAACGTCCGGAAAGAGGTTCTCGACGAGGTCTTTCATGTCAATGGTAGGGTACAGATTGGGGCGCGAGGATGGCGATGATGAAGATGGGGGGAGGGTAGTTTCGTAATTTGGGTCGATGACCTGAGGGTACATTGGAGATCGAGTAGGATTATTTTTCTCCGACGCCATTGCTGGATCTAAAGTTTCTACGAAATTAGGGCGGTCTGAGGGAGGAGGAAGAAGAACAGCAGTGATTGCCCTTAGAGAAAGGAAATGAATACAGTCATTTGACACGTGGCGAGAATAGGTAAAGACACGTGGGCAGACCGTTTCGAGATTAACTGTCTCTGGAGATTCCCGCGCTCGTTACGTTACACGTTGAACAATAACTGAAATAATGAAATTTATAGTACCAGTAACTATTTGCAGCCAACAAGCTGAACAAAATAACTAACCAATACTGCCTTAAAAAAAAAAAGAATTATTAATACTCGAATAAAAAATAGCGAATGAATACTCCAAGTCGTAAGAGCAGAAAAAGGATAAATTGCATTTCTTTGGATAGAATATTATTTGAAATAATTACAATAGTACTTTTTGTAGCGTGATGTACGTGAAATAAAAAGGTGATTGAAAATATAAAAAAAATGAATTAAGAAATGTGTTTCTGATATAAACGAATTATTATTTAAAAAAAATTTGACATCCAAACAAGTCGGGGACTTAGTGTGTTTGTTAATGTGCAATGGGTTTTATAATTAATTATTTTTCTTTTTTTTTTGTAATTTTTTTTCCAATTTGTTGAAACCAGCAAAAGCCATGGCATTTTGTTTTCTTATTTTTACATTTAAGGAGAATAAGACATGGAATTAAGATGGCATTTTGGTTTCTAATTTTGAGACTTAAGGAGATTAAATTGGATAATTAAGATGTGATTTTTCTAGTGAGAGGTGGTTGATCAGAAAGCCCATATTTTAGACTTGTCATTCTCATTGATTTATTTCTATTGGCCCAAGCAAATGTCATATATGAGTATAATTAAATTTGAAACCCATAGTAAGGGATGAAACCCATTTGCCAACACACCCCCGTGAATTTTGGAGACCAATGTTGAATGACGCAAATTATATAAGTAATAAACATATGATGCTATATATGAATTAAAGCATTCAATTTCTGAAAGCACTGCATAATATTTTCATTGGCTCCATGCCTAATCGCTCGATGATAAACATTAAACATTGGGTAGGTGATGGAGACTTAAGCAAGCATTTTCGCATTAATTTATTAGCTAATTATGCCACTAGCAACGACATTCAGAAGTCAAATAGATAGTTTTTTTTTTTTTTAAGAAAAAGGATTAATAGTAGCGATTCCTCATTTATCCACTTGATTATTCGAACTTATATTTTATCAATTTTAGGTGAAACATCTTGTCCATTAGATTACGCTTAATTGTCAAAATAGATAAGTTTGTGCATGACTCTATACATTCTACAATACTAAACCACTCACGAAGGTCACCCAATTTTTTTTTGGCTTCAGTGTAACTTAAAGCTCAATAGCGTTCAAAAGAGAAATCTTTCGTATTCACGTACGTGTACGAACTGCAGGGCCACCAGCTTTTGATTGTCATAATTGACCATCAGCTAGTAGCCTTTGATTGCTGAAATGACTAACACTCGAATCTATGCTTTTGAAATGATTATATCTTGGTCCTGTTCGTCGTAACCCATACAACCTTTTTTAAGCCACCCCAAGCCAATTCCGTACTTTTTTAAACCTGTTTTCGTGAGATAATTTTGCAGTGTTCGGTATCACACCTTCTTGTCTCTTTTATTTTGTCTTGATGATTAGTTGACTCGGCCTTCTGTAGTTGAATCACAAACGAAAACGAAGGAACCAATTAATATTGCCAAATGCCCTAACAGCAACCAATAATTACATGCTTAATTGACTAGGGTAGTATTTTACGAACCCTTGCAGCTTACTCTTCCTTTTCTTGCAGTGCCATGCCATGGTTACTTTCTTTGACCCCCTCCACTTTTGATAGCGTGAACCAACATGCATGGTGATAAAATGATAAGAAAAAATGAGTCTTCAAGATGGTTTTTCTGGACTCCCTTCACAGGCCAGAAAGACTAGCCAATAGCCATACATGTTGCATCATAAAAGGAAGAGTGAAGCCGGTAGAGTACTACCTCCTAGTGTATTTAATTGTAGTAGTAGTAGTATTTCGTGATAGAGTACTTGAGTAAAATGTGAAAAAATGATGGAAGAGGAGTCTACCTGGCTTCAAGAACAAGCAGGAAAGCTTCATCTGTCCTCTGAGGTGACATGACACCAGCAGAAGATGATGTTTTCTTCTTGTATTGTATGCATGGGTAGGTCTGCTCAACATAAGAATAGATACTACTAATTTATATATATATATACCATTAGATTAAAACTAATGATAAAGTACCGAGAAAGGAATAGTGATCCGGAATTTTCCTTTATTAAAGGAAGGAAGCTCTTCCAGCAGCACTCTAGCTATTTTATTTCCTTCCAACTTTTCACCTAACATATGAAGAAGTCGAACCAGAAAGGCTTGGTTTTAATGGGGTGGCTTCAATCCTTCCTCTACCCATTCAAGGAGTTCTGGGCTCGCCTTAGCTCCACTCGCACAAGACGTACAATACATCATCTCTCACTCTCCATCTTCTCTAAAACTAGCTAGTTAATTAGCACTATTATAGTAGTGTATAATCTTTTGCATCGCTATGTTAATTATCTTTTGATTATGACCGGCATTTTTGGAAATTCTTCTTCTCATTTACAGTAGTACGTCATTCTAAAACTTCATTAATTTGCACTGATTATCATCTTCATTTCTTTCCCCTTCTCCTCCTGGCAAATGTTGATGAAGTAATTATCTTCTCTATATATGGTCTAATTTCTGTATGACTCGATCTGTGCTTCGTTCGTTTACGCGAATTAGCTTGTCAATGCACCGCTTTTCGTGCGTTAATTACTTATCTTCATCTGTTTCAGGCATGAGTTAACGTTAATCTATATGTTCTCTCTCTCGTCTTTTTCAGGTAGCAAAGGAATATATGTCTTATACGAAGATGTGAAATCATGTTCATGCGAAGATGTGCACGCTCTGTGGTCCATATTGGTTGATTCAGATAGTAATTTTGCCCTGTAAAACTGAGAATGCTTTTCTTTTCTGCCTCAAATAAGGTGGTTTTTTTTTTATATAAAGAAATATGTAGTACTTATGTTGATATATATATATATATATATATATATATATATGTAAATATAATTATATACCACTGATCACTAGCTCCTTATAGGGAACAAAGTTTTATGCAGACTTGGAAAGTCTACTTTGCTTATTGATATAGAAGCCACTTATGTCTTATGATGGTTTTTACGGTCACGTAAATTTTCTCAATTTTTCTTTCTGGATCAGCCACATCTGCGTACCAATAAGCGGTGAGCGTTAGCAAATTACACAGCAGTTTCTTGTGGTGTGGTTGCTATATTCTTTGGGCGTTTTGTCCTTCATGTAGAAGTTGGATATCAAAACTGGCTTTTTTTAATGCTTTTGGGGGACAAAATTGGATTGTTTCCATCGTCTCCAGTCATAATTTTACCATTAACATTCATTTGAGTGGTATGAATTTTGTTTGCTCATTTAATATCGATCCATTCCTGCTAAAAATAAAAGTTTGAACTCATACTTAGTTTCACTCCATCTATATCAAGTTCCTGGCTCCCCAGCGAAAACGGTGGTTGGTTGGCAACTCCGGCTAGATGGCATCCACCCTTCCTTACAAATCTTAGCTCCCTCCAGAAAAATAAAGCTATTGACATAGCTGCAAATGTAAGCACAGAAAATGGTTGATTATATTTTTCGTTAAAAAGGTTTACGATCAGGATGACATAGCTTTAACTTGGATCACTTGGCAAATTTCGGATAGGAAAAGAGGCAAAGAATCTATTTGGTTAGCGTAATTCTCATGAAAAGAAAAATATTCAACTTGTATGAAAAACACAATTTTCAATTACCTTTTTATCTCATATACATTATATTATATCATAAGAAGTACTACAGTATTATGCCAAATAAATTTTTTTTTTAAAAATAATCTCTTATCCAAACACGCCCAAGAGTGTAATACCAAAAAAAAAAAACTTGTTATATATATATATATATATATACATATAAAGGGTAAAAAGACAAAAAAGCCCCCCTATGGTATAGCCATCCTACAAAAAAGTTCCTTGTAATTTCAAATCATACGTGTCGGTATCTCATGGTTTGAAGTAATTTGAAACATTGATAGAAATTATTAAAACAAACAGTTTTGAGTTAAAATAACAGAAATACCCTAATAATATAAGCAAAAAGTAACCTAAAACAAACGGTTTTTGATTCATTAGTTTCATTCGCTAATAATATAAGCAAAGATCGTTGATTTTTACAAGTTTGGAGTGAAATTGAAGAAGAGTCGTGGTAGTTTTATTAAGGTTTGAGGGGCAAAGCAGGTATTTCAGGTCAAATTTGTCTTAAAAAACTATTTTTCGGAAGAACCACGCACAGTTCCAGCACGTTTGATTCAAACGCGTTTAATTTAAAGATTTTCGTTAATTTTTCACTTTTCTTTAAATCATGAGGTAATGATTTGAGATTACAGGAGGTTTTTTTGTGGAATAATTATACCACAAGGGGATTTTTTGTTTTTTGCCCATAAAAAAAACCATCAGCTGAGATTAAAATTGCAAGACCAAAAGAAAAGTTAACCAGGCCCTATTTAAAACCAAGAAAGGTGGGCCAAGATATAACTCTTGGACTTTCGTCCGATAACAAAGTTTGTATGTCTGGCCCATGACACGTCCATTGGGCAACAATCTAAAAACTTGTAAACCCTACTTCTAGCACTTTTCTCTGCAAAGTGCAAACTGAGAGAGAAGAAAGAGCAACCTCGGCGAGAGCAGAGAGCAGCAGAATCGGCAGGTGAGGGGCGTTGCGGCGGCCGACGGCATCAAAGGAGACAATTGTATGGACCTTCTCTCCAAACAACTCTTCATGATCTGCCTTTTGCTTTCTTTGAGCTATTAACTAACTTTTTCAGTGGTGGGTGGATGATTATTTTACACAGAAAATGGCGGACAAGGCGGTGACTATTCGAACCAGGAAGTTTATGACTAATCGGCTTCTCTCCAGGAAGCAATTCGTGAGTCTTTCAATTGTTATTTTGACTTTCAAATCTTTTCCTTTTTCACCAAAAAAAAGGAAGGGAAATAAGGTATTTTTACTCATTTCTATTGTGCTTGTTCCCTTTGGTGGTGCAGGTGATCGATGTTCTGCATCCAGGGCGACCTAATGTTTCCAAGGTTGAAACTCCTTTCACACTTAATATATTGTATTAACTTATAGAATAGTTAATTCTTTGAAGTGTTAGCTAGTTTGTTGTCAGCTCATATTTATTTTTGTGCACACACACAATGGATGGGTTAGATGGGCATTTCGTTGAGTTCTGGTTTGCTTTCTTCACTGCATGGATATCTTGTGAATTGGAAAAATTCATCAGATAGTATTGTTGTTGGGATTTGGAAATAAGAGGTTTTTGTTTTCTCTGATATATTACTTTACTACTGCAATTTACTATATTTACTATGGTGACGTGCCTTGAGGTACTTGTGATAAACATAGAGTGTTGAGCCGAGTTGGGTTACTGGTTTTAGTTGTTGCTTTTTTTTATTTCTAATTTTTACTTTTCTTAAAGGCTGAGTTGAAGGAGAAATTGGCAAGGATGTATGAGGTCAAGGACCCGAATGCCATTTTTGTCTTCAAATTCAGGACGCACTTTGGGGGAGGCAAGTCAACTGGGTTTGGATTGATTTATGATTCTGTTGAGAATGCGAAGAAATTTGAACCCAAGTACCGGCTTATCAGGGTAAATTCATTTTTCTCTGTTAGTTGCAAAGTTCATGTCAACTTGGTAATATTTGATGAAGGTGATAGGCCACGATATGCTTCTATTCATTAATGTTGTTGTAGTCAGGCAAAGTATAATGCTTTTTTGGCACTCCACTTTTGTGCCATCTCAAAATTGTTCTTTGACTTTGTAAAGGACTATGGTTGTTTGGAACTAATGTATGACAAGCTTCATTGATGCACATAATTGGTCACTCAAAAAAAACTCTTAAATTTTTAATGCGCATAACCACCATTCTTTCTGTGATGTAAAAACCATGGCTTTCAATATCTGATGGTCCAATTGGATGAATGAATCAATCTGAGGATTTAACTGAATAGACGGCCTTAGCTATCAGTTAGAAATTATTATTTTATTTCTTCTTGTGGGATTTTTGCTATGTCTATTACATATAAATTAGGTAATGTTTGAGAATATTTTGAGAGATTGATATTGGATGGATCACTGATGCGACAAACTATCTGTAATCTTTAGGAGTAGATCTTTGGCAGTTGCTCACTGTTCCTTGTTCGCTATTGTGGTTTTAATTTCATTGTTCTTTCTTATAATGATTTGATCAAGTAAAATTGGTCTCACTTAGTACACATGTAAGAGTATTTGAAAAGAAAGCACTAAGAAAACAGAGTATATGATTCAAATCCTTGTTCATTTCCATTTCTCTCATTATGGAAAATGTGGAGATGGTGTATGTGTGCTTGAAACCATTTTTTAAAATAAATGTGACACCGGGGGAGGGGTTATTTTTTATGCATTTCTGCTAGTATTCATTTCAATTTTCCATAGAATGTGTATGGAATATGACTCAATGGTGCATATGCAAATTCTCTATTTGGAAATTGTGTAGTTTAGTCATGGGCCTTGTGCGATTGGGTATCTGATGGATAGAATAGTTTATATGTAAATACAAGGTTTTAATTTTTGAATGTTTGATGTAGAATGGCCTGGATACAAAGGTGGAGAAATCTAGGAAGCAGCTCAAAGAAAGGAAGAACAGAGCCAAAAAGATCCGTGGTGTAAAGAAGGTAAATTAGTTGTATTTCATAGTCCAGGGGTCTGGTTGAAATTGTGGTGCATGGCTGTATGCAGCCAGGCCCAAGCAGATTCTTTTTGTCATCTTAGATTTGTAGTTTTCCACGAACAAAAAGCTCGATAGAAGTGGGAATGCTGCTCCTCCACCTGCCCCCCCTCTCCCCTATTCTCTTTTCCATTAGCGTTTGCTGTGGTCGTTTTTAACTTTTTTCCTTCCACATTTCTTCTAATTGGATTGACAATGTTCTTACAACCTGCTTTGCAGACAAAGGCTGGTGACGCTGCCAAAGGTGGAAAGAAGAAATAAATTTCTTAGGAGTTTTAGGGATTCTTGAGTTGCTGAAAGTGGTGATGTTTTTGCAGCAACCTTGTTTTGTCATTTGTAACCTTTAGATTTAATTTTTCTGCTTCTTTGTGCTTTCACCCCCAGGCAATGACATTCACATGTTTAAATCCTGATCTCAATCTATACCCAGTTTTGACTTTAGGAAAGTACTAAGATGCTCTGTTCAAATGTGCTTCTCTCTATCTAGATGTTTCTATGCATTTTAAGGCTCAAAATCCTTCTAGTGAATGTTCTGTCATGTTGTTTTTGTCTTCTGGAATGAGTAGGAATTGAACCCAGAACATGGTCAATGTTCAATATGCTGCAAGATCCCTGTAAGGCAAAGCCTTAATTTTTTCAAGAGACCTTAAGAGTAGGTAAATGCTGAGTCTCTCGTAATTTATTTACATGTGGCTGATTCTATGGTCCCTTCTGTTGTGTGCTTGCATCTTTTCAAGGGAAGTAATTGTTTTGGTTTGTATGAGAATTACATTGATTTGGTCTTGTCACCTGTGAGCATTGCTTGAAGATGTCAGATAACATGACTTGGCAAAGTCTCGTCCCTGGAAAATTTCCCGAAGATTTGTCAGGCATGTTCAAAGACGAATTAATGGTGCTCATGTATACTGATACTGATATACGCTCCCATCTTAAAAAAAGGGGGGAGTTCCTGTTGATGTCTGGTAGTGTTAATTACTGGCCTTTATCATCTTAAAACTGTAGCCTAGATCTATCTTAAGAGGTACAGCCATCCAGGGCCAGATTAGCCGTGAGTTGTCCATATGTTAGGGAATTTCACCCGTATGCTGTGGGTGTTCACCCGGAAAAGGTTGTGTTCTATACCAAAATGTCATAGTCCATCAAACGCGCTTAATGCTTTTTTCGAACTTCGGCTTATATATGATCCGTGTAGAATTAATTATCAGGAATGTTTCTTTTAATCATTGTCTTTAAAACTTTTAAGTATTACACCGTATTCCAGAAAAGAAAAGCTATACTGGAAAATGGATGATAAGCTTCTCAAAATTTCAAGAGGAAAGTGCGAATCTCCATGGGGCCAAGATGAACAACGGGTTCTCTGACGTTTACAGGGCCGCCCATAATTGGTGCAGGATCTTTGGCGTTCTCACCTTCAACTTTCCAAGTCATTCTTTTCATCTTGGATTTCTCTTGGTTCGCCGACAAGCTCATTTCTACTACTGATTTCATCTGCATTTTGTGGAAAATAATTTACTCAAACTCAAGAGAGCAGACTCTTCAATATGAATTTTATTCACAAGAAGCATAATAGATAAGAAGGTTATTGGCATGACGAAACTGGCAATACTCTCCCTGGTAATCTTTAATCTATCTGTGCAAATCAGTACCTATAAACTGTAGCCTAAGTTATGTGCATAAATCAGCAGAAAAAGTGCAATCTTATATTAATTTATGGCTATGGTATGGATGAAACGCTGAAGAAGATGAAATGAGGCTTCTTGTTACGTACCGTTTTCCCACCAAACAACTTCTTCAGATCGACTGCGGCTAACGTTGAGAGTACTGTATCCTCACCAGCCTGATCATCATAAGAATCTCTTAAACAAGTTGGTATGTTCATCAATTGACTATGCATCTGAATTATCTATCTTTTATAAACAAGTTGGAACCGTCTTAAATGCCCCGGTACTTCTGCCATTTAATCATTATCCTTCTCGTTGGTTGGGAAAGTTTTAGTTTCATTATCTCAATTACCAGCGTCCAATGCCCAGCTACTCATCAACCTAAACATAAGTTGCAATCCTCTGCAAATGGCAATCCACTAAGCTGCCCGTCCTTCATTTCTTACTTGAATATGAAAGGGAGGAAAAAGAAAGAAAGAGGAAGCACCATGGTGGTGGAAAATACCTCATAGAGATGTGCCAAACGGAGAAGCACACTTCCATCATTTAACTCCTGCAAAGCTAATGTGAGTACTAGATAAAATATTAAGCAATATGTGGAGGGGTTTCGTAAGCAATTACCTGCAGGGTAATTAATGCCACATTAGGGGGCAAATTATAATTTGTGTCCATAATGGTTGCCTTTGTCAAGTGAGAAGATTTCCAATCACCTGATTTCTGAAACATAGCTTTAAGATTAGCACAGGATCACAATTCAGAAGACTCTGGTCACTTTTTATGATGGCAACAAGGATTCTTGTTACCTCATGTGTGAATGCTAGTAGGAGAGGTGAGTAGATTTCTTGGCTGGTTCTTCGGCGCCAGCGAGCTCCAGCACCTTGCTGATTGATGCTTGCATAATAATTTCCTCGAACCTGATTATAATTTAATTTATATCAAATGGCCAGTTTCATCTCCCAGAAGATACAAAGGCAAGAAAATGTCAAAACTTATTTGGTGTACTCCAACTTGACAGTTCCAAGAGTTTCCTAGTTATATACTAAGATATCCCAAATCTGTGGAGCACAGAATGGAAACTAAGACGTGGATTTGCATCCTCGAATTCACCAAATAGTGCTACGATGTTGACTATATTTGCGATTTTAGCTGCTGGATTATCAAGAACCTGATCTTTCCCCATCTAGAATTTGCATCTCAAGTCTATAACACCATACAATCAGGAAATTGAACAAAACCGAATGGTCAAGAAACCCCATACCGTGAGTCCTTGACACAATGTTCCAACACATACTTCTTCATCAAGTGCTTCGTTCACCCCACGACCATCATCGTGAATTAGGCGTCTGGAAAATGATATAGGTATATGCCCACATTAAAGCATTCAATCATGAGATCAGTCAGCACAATGTCAGGAATATGTAGCTTAGAGACGCTAGTTGAACCTGTGGAGCATGATTTCTATTTGTCCATCTTTAATGCTGGATCCTCCGCAGGCACGATCAACCAAAACAGAGAATTCAGAGCTGTTATCCACTATGAAGATTCCGCTATTAAGCTGAAAATTAGACATAAAAGCTGTATTAGTAAATGGAGATTTAGTCATCAAAATAAGAACATCACAGCATATATTCTTTAAAATGGTCGAAAAACTGGAGAATATTAAACTTCGTATCATCCCAATTTCTAGCTCATTATACCTGCCCAGCCCAAAAGATTAAAAGGGTGAAATGGGACAAATATTTGACAAGCCTTTTGTATGATTCTATCTGGAGTCATATATTGTCTGATTCCCATCGTACATATCAATATGAGACAGTACAATCTACTAAAGACGCGATTTTAGTACATTTTCAAGTTACGTACTTTCTTAGGCTTTGACTAAAAAAGCCAAGAAATGAAGCCTGTCGTGTATGTAATAGCACTCCACAACAAAGGATACACACAAAGAAAGAACCATTTATAAGACATCAATTTATTACAGCTAATCCAGGACAGACAGAGAGCTGTGAGCTCAGTTTTCATCTTTGACACCCTTTCCTGTAACTGGTTAATAGTTAACTAGATAAGGTTTCAAGTTCAGTAAACATCAGTTTTCAAGTATATAAGATTCAAAACTTAACTGGATAATAGTTCCCTGCTACTGGTTGTGTAACGCGAAGAGGCCAATCAGGTCTAAAATCTCGGACCTGAGAACCAACATAACGCGAAGCAAATTATTAATAAATTAACCAGAAAGTGTAAAGTAGTAGACTGGAAATATCAGATGGATATCACACAACGAGTCTATGAACTTTAAGCACTGATATCTCAGGTTCTATAATTTTCTTAGAAGGAGCTAGTCGACATTATATTAACGAAAGTAAAATCTTGATTATGTCTCCTGGATGCCAGACAAACTAGGCTAGCCAAGACGGTTTATAATCAACTACGAGTACTAACGGCTCAGCCAGGAAGAGCTCAAGAATACCAATGGAACCCTGCACATTGGGATTGTAGGAACAGGAACTAGTGTTCATTCCTGAGCGTGATTACCCGGAAATTGCAATAGTACTTTCCGGTGGACATCTTGGTTCCTGTGCCAGTAGCATATCATTTGTATGACAAAGTCAAAGTAGCATTGCCCATACCATTGTTGCTACTACGACAAAACAGGTTTTAACATTCTAAGACAGTAGTACCATTTGGCTGTTGACAGTTCATCTCAAATTTAAGACAGAATAACAGAAGTTTTTGTTAACTATGATAAAGTAGACTACAACAAACTTCCACCTCAATGTAATCGATATCTGAGCTAATGTTTTTTCCAGTTATGTTACAAGGCATTTGCTCAAGTTGTACAGTGAGGCCTTGATTTTTTGCTAGTTTGACAATTTTAAATGAATTGGTTTATAGATGGCCCATAAAGTGTATGGATCTGTTAGAAGCAGCTTTCTAGTGGAAGATTTAGGTATCGTTTGGATTGCTATTTTCTGGAGTATTTGTAAAAAAACATATACTGCAGTGATTTGATGTATATAAGATAAAAAGATAATTGAGAAATGTGATAACAAAAAATGTAAAAATTTTTCTTTGAAAAATTGCAATCCAATGTGAACTTTAAGCTGCTACTAACTTATCAACTGCCTAAACTTAGAGCCTATGGTTCCAGATGAACCCAAAAGAACTTTATCTCTGAAACTGATCTTCATGTAAGTAAGACATATTTGGAGACTTTCAACAGCAGTGGCATTAAAGTGAAAAATTTCTCTTTGACAAAAGCAAAGCAGTATACTTTTTCAGTGAAGGAAATTTCACAGTACAGAAAATTAAGACTGCCATTTGTGCTGTTGACTGAAAAATCCTGATACATGTGACCGAGTAAGCAGATGGAAGCAAATCAGGGAAACTTTATAATAGAGATAAGCGACTTTCTAGTGTTCTCTGTAAAGATTTGCATGACAATTACCCGTTTCAGAAAGTCTCTTCCATTGGAATCAGAATAGAACACTTTGTTTGTGGCCATATTAGCAGTCAATCGGGTAATGACCTCCTTCCCAATACCATCATCTGTGGGGATATCACCAATCTTCAATGAAAAGAATACCATATAAGTTCATAATTGAGTAAAAGTGAGGCCCATTTGGTACATAGGTTTCGATAATAAGGGACAATGAGCAAATGTTATCGACTTACAGTAAATTCAAATTCTGCATGCTCTTTTTCCTTGTACACTCTAACGACCTGAGATTTGAAAGTAAGACAGAACTTCACTGAATGCAAAAATTTGCGTGACATGAGTGAAGAAAGACGAAAAAATGTGTCTAATACAGGTGCAGTTTCCCTGAAAAGCATAGACCAAACTATGAAAGTCTAGTAACTATCAGGGTGTGTGACCAATTTCATTTTAGGAAGCCCCCATATTTCTAATTCCACAAACACAAAGTCATCGAAGATCAAAACCTGGTGGGTCCATGAACTGAATTCCTGGTGAACCTCATCAAATAGTGGTCCACGTATAACCTTCAAGGAAACCTGTACGTTATATCAAAAGTTTTGCAGCCAGTTAGTGGATAGAGTAGATAAGCTACCAGAATTTGGCATTTCAAACCAGCATCCAATGATCTCTGCTAAGAAACAAAATATTTCTCATTTTTCATTGTTGTCAGGAAACAAGAAATGTGTGTGAATTTATGCATTTTTTAAGTCAATCATAAAATGAGCATCTTCTGTTGGGTTAAATTTCTTCACTCACCACTCTTGAGACAATTCTTGGAGGAGAACCATCCGGGCGGAAAATATAAGCACCAGAGGGCTGATAAGATATTAGAAATGGATATCAACAATTAATCCATCGATTGCAAAAGTAGAATTGCAATTGTACAGTTGATTTTAGTCGAATTACACAGAAGCCGATACCTGGCCATCGGTGTCTCCTGCGCTTGAGCCATACCACAGATAGCTTTGTTGTACAGGTATATCCACCTGATGAAATTACATAGATTGATTGGAAATGATGAGATATCCCGGAGCATCAGTCAAAACAGACACAGCAGAAAAGAAAGGCTGGTTGCATCCTCATAAAATTGTCTTTGCAGCATGTCAGGGATTAACAGTTATCAGGTTTCCTCAACAGAACGACACCATAAGATGCCAATTTGTCAACTGTTGCGAACTAGGTCCTTACATTGGTCATGGTGAAATTGGCACCATATATGAAAATTTCCATGATTCCATGCCGATGTGCTAACACAAAAGTTACTGACATTTAGTTACTGCCCAATTTCATGCTAAGGTCTTAGGGGACTGGCTTTTGTAGTTGAACATCTCTTCACGAATTATTGCCCTTGATCGTTATGACGAAAATTTCTGTCCTAAGGAAAGAAGTGTAAAACTCCTAGCATTGACATATACTGATGGACAAGACAAGACAAGACAAGACCTAATTTTCCCTTTCCTCCCGGCAACCCACAAGAACAGATAACAGAAACGAGGACAAACAGAGACCGTGTCAAAACATAAAAGAGAGAGACTTTGAAAGGACTAAATCAAATAATGCCAAAGTTGGCTCACGCATGGCGAGGGCTAGGGCCTTCCTTCCACAACTGAGGCTGAAAAGCAAGGCAGTCAGGTTCAAATCCGTTTCCTTATCTCAAGCAATATGTGGTCGAGACGTATATGGCTAGAAACTATAGGACAATGCAAGAGCAATTTTCATGGTACTCGAAAGTTGAAACTGTGATTTCTATATGGAAATCAGAATCACATGCAAAAAAAATTAGCAAACTAATATTTGCTGAGGCAGCACATTTCACTTTGATAAGTGTTGAACATTTTCAAGACATAGGACGTACCCCAGTTTTAGAATTGAACATGCGCACAAGTTGTCCAGATGTCGATGAAAAGGACAGTTTCAAGTCTCCAGGCCCAACAACAATGGTCTCATTCCGTGGAATGTCTGCCATGGAGACATGTGTGCTGCTGCTTCCTGAACATTTATGGCAGGAGTATACAAATGGAATTGTAGTAAGTTTTCTACAAACAATAAATATATTAATGATATTGAAGCAAAAGAACTTTTGGAGATAAACCTTTTTGGGATGCTTTAGAGATGAAGTAAGTATTCCAACCAAGCGGTGGCACAGATACTTGGAAGAAAAGCCAATATTTTGGAACTTGTGTAGGTGAAATTCCTATATATGCCTTAACATAGAAGTTTCTGAGACTGCCTGTAACATTATCCAACTCGACATATTGCACCTCAACCTTATTGCCTGTTGAATCTTGAACTACTAGGTTAGGGTCATTAACCTGTTGAAAGAGTTGATCTTAGTTTCAGCGCAATGTAAAGCTAAAAGTATACACATAAACCACTTCTCTACAAGTGCCAAAAAGGAAAGCCAGCACAGAATCTGAATATAGAGTTCTCCGCAGCTGCATCCAAAATGGTTGACAAAAGAGCAAATATTTCGTGTTTAGCCTTTACCAATCTTCATGTTTAGGTGGTAGGAGTACATTTCGTTCAGGTTATACCTAAACTGAAATTCGATCTTTTCTACCCAATTAATGCTGTGAATAGTAGTGCTTACCGGAATCTTGATGACGTCAGTACGATTCCATCCAACTGGATTATATACTACAACAACCTGACAGTTTAAAGTCATAACCTGTTACTTTTGAAGCACACGTTAAAGATACAGTTTGCAATAGGAAGGGAGCATTACCAAACTCTTCCCTGCAGGAATATCTTCCTCAGTTGGTGGACAGTAACTTATATTGAGCAATTGACACTGTTAGCAAATCAATGAAAAGATGCTGTTACAACTGGATTTCACAAATTAATAATAGTCTAGTGCATCTATTCAGCCAAAATACTTCTTCGCCCCTGTTGGAGAAGTAAACTGACAATTAGCAGAGCAAGACAAAGGTGCAAAATCAGATTTATTTGGCATTTTGCGATTTTGAGGAACTTGCTAGTGGTCAAAGTATCTGTAAGCAGACTTTGAAATCTTAAAACGGCCAAAAGAGTGGCATTCTTACAGCTAAATTCATAAGGAAAACAAATTTTAAAACCCCAGAACTGAAGTAGACAAACGGCAGTACTTGGTAGTTTATATGGTCTTAGTACGTGGAAAGAAATGTTTCTTCTGAAGATTGATAATCACCTGGCTGAAAGCCAATCCAGGTGCACTGCATTGGCCTTTAGATTTTGATGTAATTAGGCATGACAAAGCTGAATTCACAACATTTTCAGCCTGTGAAATTTTAGAACATGGGATTGTAAGTAAAATAAGAGAGAGGAAAAAAAAGAAAAGAAAGAAAGCACGGCGAAGTAAAAATTCTGGTAGCATAAATAGCCTCACCTCAGAAACGCCAATTGCCAAGCGTTTTGCATAGTCATCTGTTGTATGCTGTTTAGCAGTGCCACTTACAGCATCATGGTGCTGGGCGATTCCTAAAGCATCTCCTAAACTGTAAGTGTTGGGACCCTTTGATCTCCAACCTATCAAGAATTCTAGTTGGCGAGCTGCCTGTCATCGCAAGATCATATTCACATCAATGACATGTAAAAATAACTTAATCATAGTAAGAAAACATGAGGACCATTAAATCTGCTGCACAGCACTTAATCCTGTCGTAGTTTAATAATAGCTTATTAACATGCTTCTCTATGAATTACCCCGAAAAAGCGCTCTTTCTTAAATTGATATGTAAAACTAAACTTAATGCTGTTGATTATAAAGAAAGAATCAGTTTGGGATTTCCACATCTAGAATTATTCCTTCGGTAGATTTAACTTTATGCAGAAGGTGAAGCATCAGGAGTACAGTCTGCCTATTATATTAATTGTTCATTATCAAGATATTTAAACTCTATCAAGTTTTTACCAGATAATATCCACTCAGCGTGCGGACATATCTTTTAAAGGCAGGGCGGCTTGTAAAGTAACCAGTCCAATAAGCATTCGCACTGTCTGCATATCTACAAAGAGTTGATAGACAAAAATCTGCATCACTTAGTTAGACTACTTGGATTGTACAACATGCCAGTGAAAGAATCAGGAGGTGCATACGGGAAGTAGTCAGCAGTTTTCAGAGGCCAGGTTTCATTCGCTGCATGTTTTGCATCAGTATAAATGGATGGGGTAGAATACAACGCATTCACTCGACCATCCTGCAAAATGTTCTTCATGGTTATTTTCAGTACAAACAAGTAATGCAGCCAAAGCTATGGTCTCTTAGCTTCTTAGGAAACTAGATCAATGAGATTAAATCAACATCAGCATGGCATCCCTGGGTCCCTACAATTTTAAGTTTTGCATCCCAACCAACTATAATAGCCAAAAGCTCCTCCATGAGCATCTTCATGTAGAAAACGTGTGGGAGCTTGCCAATCACATTGATACTTTTGTGTGCAGATTTTGTATTCAGGCACCATGGGAAACCGGAAACCAAGCTATTGAACCAAGTACATCCAAAAGCTCAATGGCTCTCATCTTTGAGCAAGTAGTTTGTTGGAGTTTCTTAGTTACATCTTTGAACAGATTTCACCTTAACAGCCATACAAATGGAGAAACAAATAATATTTTTCATCACTGATGTATTTTGTTCAAAAAATTAAAATTTTACCTTGTTGACATAGTGAATTAATTTATCCATCTGCTTGAACCAAGACTCAGCATACTGATATTGGAAATCATCACCCATTGTCCACATAACATGATTTGTACGTGTCACATTTGCCTGCGAAACATGAAAAGTCATAGCATCATCCACGTTATGCAAAGACCCTTCTTGATTCATGTATAACTGGTCTGGGAGGTTTAGAATCTATCAGGACAGGAAATCCAGAGGAGTTTACCTGAGCCATTGCAGCACTTACAAAATCAGCAACTCGTCGCTCAACATTGAAGTCAAACAGTAGTGGGTTATCCTACAATTTAGCAAGTGCAGAAAGGTGATCACCTGGAAACTTATAAGAAGAAAGGACGTAAGATCATATAAGTAGATAAATCATTTTTTGCATAACAAGAAAACCTGGACAGGAATGAAGTCATCATCCACTTCGAAGTGAAAGCCATCTGGTGGACTATAATGAACCGGAAAGGCATTTGCAAAAATCTGCCCAGGGTCCAGATATCAAGATAGCAGAGTTAGCTACAAGATTTAGAAGCAGGAGCACCAGTGATACTAGATGTGACATCCTCTTACCTGAGATGAGGAACCAAATGTTCTAGATCCATGCCAGATAACTTCAAGAGTTTTATCAACTTTGCGTTTTGCCCTATCTTGGTAATCAATTCGTGCGAAGTGAACAGAATCGAATCCTAGCTAAAAGGACAAGAGTGTTGACAGAATGAAAAATAGAGAAAATTTTTATGACTCCTAAGCAAATCATTCATAATTGTGTTAGCAACCAATGACTTTATACACCTCAGCTCCAAGTAGGTAAGCCTCCACTGCAGAGTGTCCAAAAGGATCGATCTGCCATCCAGCTCGAGGAGTTTTATTGAATTGGCTCTTTATCAGTTGGTGGCCCAGAGTTGTTTGGTCAATCATGTCTATGTAATGAGTGGCTGCTTCATCATGCATGCACCAGCCGCCATTTCTGCACCAGAGATTCAATCAAGTATAATTTTTGAAACTGCACAGAAGAAGCAAATTAAATCCAGGATAGAACCAAGAAGCATACATGAATTCCAACTGCCCGGAATCCACAAGCCGTCTTACTTGTTGCTTAATCTCTGAACTCTGGGTTTCCCACCATCTACTGAAGAAAGCCTATTGTAGCAGTTTCACCATTGCAAGTTTAAAAAGCCAACATAGAGCACATTCTAGTAAACACTTGAGAACATCTGGAAATCTGTTTTCCTTAATACGTACAACAATCAGGTCGCATTTAAGTACTAGTTTAAAGATTCATCACAATGGAATTCAATCTCAAGATCTCACACGGTAACATTTCAAGATTAGCCGGAAAAGTTACATGACTAGTATTATCGTGTCTGATGCTTACCATCTCAACATAGACAAATTTCCGGTTTGGGTCGCGGCCCAACGACGTAATGACTGAATCAAGTACATTTTCCACACACGCACCCTGCATAACCAATTGCCAGAATAGAGAGCTCAAATATCCCTGAAGTAACCAGTCCACTTTAATTGCATCATGCATATCATTGATACACATAATCCAAACACATGTACCTGAATACTGTTGTTTGATCCAACATAGTACTGATCAATTGTCTTCAACCATCCCACATCATCATGCGAGTGGGGAACTAAATGCACATTCAGTTTGCCTCCAACAATGCCGCCTCCAGTGTTATACTTCATATATCCACTACCACCAACTCTTCCATGTAAATAAAGAAGGGACACCAGACATAGCAAGGTCGACACTGATGCAGCTAAGTTTCCCATTTCCATCCGTCAGAAAACGCTTCTTGTTATCTCGACGAAGGTAGGCTGTTTATATTAAGGACTTAGAGTCCATGATTAGGAAAGGTAACGGGACGGCCGGGGTGAAACTTGCCACAGACACTACTAGTAAAGGACAAATGGGGGCATTATTGAACTTTTCTTAAGCGGCAAAAGAGGTTCATCCGTGCAATAATAGTGCCTGGCTCTGTGGCATATGGGTGGAATATTAAGAGCGGCCATTAAATTATGGAATTGAGAGTTAGTTGAAGATTTTTTAGTAGTAGTAGGACAAGAAATTGAGTGCGCGGGGGACTTGGTGATGGGCACTTTTTTGCATTGGAAAGAGTCTGCCGCCATGCATGGGTGGGCGGCATTTGTTCGTTCAGAGTCTCGTGACGTATGCTGAAAATGTTCGTGAATGAAGACAAATGGAGAGGATAAGATTTGCATTGCTAAAACAACTTTTGTTGGGTTAATTTTGAATATGCAATCACCAAATTTTCAGCTTGGAAGTCTTCGTCAACAGCTGGCTGCTTTGACAAAATCAGCGCAGTCGCACTCAACCTGACTACCTTTGCCGGAACTTCTTTCACTAAGCAGTCAACATGGGGATCAGCCGGCTACCTTGCACTTTTTTTTTTTTTTTTGTTTGACACAAATCAGCGCAGTCCCACTCAAACTCGCTTCCTTGGCCAGAACTTCTTTCACTAAGCAGTCAACTTGGATTCCACCTAACTAACTCGCAAAAGCTTCATTGAATGCTAGAAATGCATAAACAAAGACTGCTGAACATCCAACTTCCATCATGGATGCTGGCTGCACTTGCACTAACTAATTTGATTTGGCTTCCATCAGGAGTGCTGCACTAACTGATTTGTCATCTTTGAATGTTGATGATGACATGGTTTGGAAGTTTGAAGATGACGTAAACGGAAGAAGAAATGAGTTTTCAGTTAATCCGTTTCTCATAACATACTGTATTAATAACCCTCTCCTTTCTCCCTTCCTTTTCTTATTGGGCGATCAATTTTACCCAACAATAAAAATCACTTCTTTTCTTCGGTAAATCTTTTCTCAATTTCCGTCCCAGCCTCCCCTCCCAGATTTGCGTTCTCAGTCGCTAACAAGGAGTAATGGATCGCATCAGCCAGACAAATTGGACCATAATTTCCGTCTTGCATCATCAATTTAGTCAATCTCTTTTCAGTCCTTCTTCAGTACAGAAAACCACCTCAGGCTTTGTTGAATGGCTGAGGGAGTACATGCACGTTAATTGTGAAAATGCCATGTAAAGTTAGTCAGAGAGCTTAAACGCCATTTTTAATTCATTTTCAGGGGTAATGTTACGACAGCACAGTCGGGAGAACCTACTTGGGCGGATATCTGGCTCAGCCAGACGGTGAAATCAAGGCCGCAGTAATACCTTGCCATTGTTTGTTCGACGTCGCCGAGGAACAGGTTGCCGGCAGAGCGCAAGTAAACGACAAAACTAAGGACATATAATCATCCGCGACGACAGGGCGTTGTATACTTCAGAGAGATTTATCTCTAAGCAAATTACAGGCGTCATTTAGTGCATTCGACGCCAACATTGGGGAAGTATGTGAACTTTTAGCTTAACATAGAGTCTCGGAGATGCATGCACTTGTCGGAGTAATAATCCAGCAAAAAGCTGGAAAATATAGCGCGAGAAAACATATTCATTCAGAAGCTACACCAATAATTTAATTGAAAAATGTTCTGAAAAACCAGGGAACCAAAAGAAGAAAATGTTAAAAGTCGATGAGCTAGATCAGTCTAGAGATAACAGCCAATTCCTCATGCATACAAGATCATCATCCTTTCTACATTTCTTTCCAACAAATAACGGAATATCTTCACTATTCTTGAAATCATTTTTGACCACATGCAATATTTGAGACCCCCTGAAGGACGGATTCTTCTGCAAATGATGATTTATGGGTTAATCAAAAAGATAATTACAGCAAGATGAACCAACACTCCATGAGGCTCTCCAGAGAGAAGAACTGGTAACTTACAAGAGAAACTGGATAGTGATTAGCAAATTTTTGCATCATTATTTCTTATCCTCCTCTTTTGGTTCCTTGTCCTCGTCCTTTTTGTGCTGGAACAAGTAAACAGCAGTCAAACAGAAAGAAATGGACGGACATGTAATACTATCATCAAACATAATAATGGCAGATAAAAGGGCACAAGTCAACCTAGATGGGATGTAAACAAATGGAAAACAAGGGCATGTAAGACTTAATCGGTGTATTTACTGAACTATGATCAGACATTCCTCCATTACATTTCCCTAATCTACAAAAGAGATGATAAACTAACCTCAGACTGATTTTGCATGGACGCAAGCAAATCTTTCACTGATGGATCATTTGGATCAACTCCAGGCAGCTGTTGCAGAAAAGAAACCAAGAGACAACAATAAGAAAATAATGGAATTTTTCTGTTTCATAGTTTCTATCAGACAAGCACTGTAATATGCTGATTCTGCTTTGATGGATGACATCTTAGACTTACTGAAGCTAGGATGGATGACACAAATGACTGGTCAGCCAATAGCTTGCTCATATCTGCTGGTGATGACTCATCTTTCATGCTGTCCTGCACAGACAACTGAAGGGCTGCAAGGAACACATCCCACATTAGAAAACATACAACAGAGAACATAAATAATCAATTTATTATGTGTTCCAAATTTGCAGAACTGAAAGCTTCAGAGTGTGAGGGTGGAGGCAAAAAATTGCAATAGATTTTCTCTTTCAAATTGGCCTTTCTATCTTAAAAGAATCGCCTTGTCTCATAACAAAGCAACAGAAAAATCAAAAAACAACAAGCCACGTTTCTTATTTGTTTACTCAGACCAATAAACACATCATATAATTATGTAGTCCAGCATGTAATGAGCTCATGAAAGTAAATGAAGTTTAGTTTGTGAACATAAGCTCTCACCAAGAGCCAAATCTTGATCATCACCAGCTGCTTCTGGCATGTCAGTGTCCCGTGTAGCAATATTAGAGGAGGAATCATCCATAGACATCGCAAGTGCCTGCTGCAACAAGGCATTCTCATCATCCTGCAAGCAATTTGAGTGCAACTTAAACTGTTAGCTGCACTAACATCTATCTAAAAAACAATTGGCATCATCCAGAGACAAATCTATTTTCTAATAAAATCCCTCCCAAACCTATTTCCAAAACCAATGTTCTTTCCCGGATCCTCAATCTCATTGTTAAGAACCAAGTTAACCGCAGCACATCAAGATACTGAAGCAATGTGGATACTCTTAACTTTGAAACGGCAAGAGATAGATGATTTGCTTATTTGATAGAGTCCAAAAGGGTTTAATAGGCTGATCACTGTGGACAATTAGAATGCTTCTAGCATTTACTGAAGGCGACAAGTTCTTTTGACATGCTACTATTGGCTGTCTAATAAAGAAATTGAATAGTTCAGGTCAAGGCAGGGAGGTGCAAATTTGCTAATTTATATTGGCTGTCTAATGAAGAAATTGAATAGTACAGCTCAAGCCAGGGATGTGCAAATTTTCTACACTTCAAAATGAGGACTAGGACTTTAACATCAAAAGAAGGGTGAGCCAAATAAAATCACCCCATCAAAAAGATCCTATAGGTTCAATAATTCAGACAAATAAAATATCCACAATCTGCAATCCTCTCTCTCATATACTATTGGTGTTGAAACATTAGTTAGAGCTGCACAACATCCTATAGCAATGCCAAAGGAAGGTAAATCCATAATAGTCTAAATGAAAGTGCAATTCTTCAAAGAATTCTATGCTGGTATAGCCTACGCTTGCCTGACATTAAAATAGGAGCAACATCAAAGTTATCCTAGACTCACAAGTTATACTAAATTATCAACAAACTCAACAGTTTGAACACAAAAGGTATAGATTACCGTCAGATCAGTTGCCTTATTTTCAGATTCAGAGGTTCCAGCTTTAGCTGTGTCAGTCATATTAACATCTTGGGATGTGGATTGTTCTCCTTTTTCTTGTTTTGCTGCTTCTTCTGCAGCCTTCTTTGCAGCTGCTTCTTGCCTTGCCCTCTCCTCTTCCATTGAAACTCGGAGAGCAAGAGCAAGTTCAGGATCCAGGTTAGGATCAACTCCAAATTCAAAGCCAGCTCCACCAGCTGCAGCTGCAGCTGCTGCAGCCGCAAATCCACTTCCACCCTCTCCATCACCAGTAAAGATCGGAGTACTGTGAAGAAGGAGAAAAGGAAATACAATTGAAGCAACACAAATCTAAAATAAGCCAGAAGTGATAAGATAGTGGTTGCACAACAGACCTTATGAGCACATCAGAAAGAGCACTAGGACCAGGAGGAACATGAACAATATGACTGCTGTCATTGTTGTTGACTGCAGCAACAAGAGCTTCGAGCTTCTCTGTCTTAGCCTCATCTTCTTCACCAAAGTTAACAACATCAAGAGCAACACTATTCTTTTTCAATTTCCTCCCAATCATCTCTAGTACCTTCTTATCAAACTTAACAGGACTGAAAGCAAGGCAAAAATGGGTTATCAGCTAAGAAACAACTTCAACTAAAAAAAGAAGAGCAGAGATAGTCCACCTTCCAGCAAATACAATAATCCTTTGTTGCTGTTTCTTGTTCTGTCGATGCTTCAGAGCCAACTGTGCTACTTGGATACCTGCTGCTAAGTTCATTTCACCACCTATTTCTAGACCTAAATTGATTAAAAATGCAAAAATTCATCAGAAAAAGTGAAACGAAAGAGAGACAAAATCTGACCAGGTATCATTATGAGTTATCACACACACTGCATTCACTGATCCCACTCAGGTAATTTATATTCTCAATAAGTTCTGAGAAACCACCTAACGATTCCCCAATAGTTAGAATCCACAAATCCTCTTCAGACCACCTGAAAGTAACCCCCAGATAATATCTGGTTTTCACTCTTCCAATTTGAAAACTAGAGATAGTCCACCAAATTTGAGTAAGCAGGCGATAAAACTCTTTTGAGTACACAAGTTCCAACGAACTACTGCAGCTAAATTTTGCGATGGCATCATAACGAGACACTTTTCATAAACAAAAATATACACACGAGGGTGAAGAAGCAAACCGTGCATGCAAGCTAAGATCTTTCCGAGATCACTGGTTGGAGTCACCAATACTCGAACCCCTTTGCCCGCCATTGTCAACACCCCCACTGTATTCTCTGGATTAGACTACAAAAATAACCCCAATCACACAGAACCCTAGAATTAAACCATAACTAGCACTAAAAAAGTCTGAATTTTTGTTCAATACAAAATTCTTGCAATCCCAAAATATAAAACCCTAAACTTTGCTAAATTGAATTAAATAGAAACACTCCGAAGAACAGTTAAAAAAATACCTGGGTTTTAGCACCACAGATGAGATTAACGGCGTCAGCTTGGGCCTGAAACCGGGAGGGAGAATAATCTCCGTTTCGCATCCATTCGGAGTTGTCGATGCAGATCATTGTTGCCTATTACATAAAAAATAAATAAATAAAATAAAACCCTAAGTGAGCAAGTAACCTATGGCTGGAAAAAAGATTTTAAAAAAAAAAAGAAAGAGAAAGTTAAGGGTTAGACCTCGAGCACCATGGTTGTCGATTGAAGATGAAGATGGAGTGGATTGAAGAAAGAATCTGATCGGTGTTTTTTTCTCTGTGTCGGGGGGTTTGCTTGCCGGAAGGGCTACTGCCAAAATTAATACTAATGGAGCTGGAAGGAACACTGCCAAAATTTTCTTTTTCTTTTCCTTTTAATTAATGGCTTTGAGGAATTTTAACGGGGAAGGCGTTGTCCTCCTCGTGCAGTAAGGAAAAGGTTTTCTTGGAATTTTACATCTGTCCTCCTTAAAGTAAAAGGCTTTAACGCTGGTACGTTGTCGTTTCGAGTCCATCGTTGTGATTTACTATATTGCCATTATTTTTTCTTTTCCTCTTTTTTTGCTTTTGAGGGTATCCGTAATTGTAATCCTTTCCATAAAAAAAAAAAATTGTTAGGTAAAAAATTTCTCCACATTGCAACAAATTAGAATTCATTATTTTATTCAACCTGGAAGTTAGTCTTCTTAAGTTACCATTAATTCAAATTATAATTGATCCAATTGGGAGGGAGAATACTGATACAAAAACAAATTTATAAGTTCTGAGAATTACGTTCAAAACCTTAAGATCGTGAAACTTATAACTTTGACCATTAAATTAAAATTTCATAAGTTAGATTGTCGTTTAACCACGCGAAATAACAAGAAAATTTATGTTGTTGACACAATGAATTAACTAATCCATTTAATTGAACCAAGACTCGGGCATGCTCTATAATTGAAATTATCACCCGCTGCATAATGCGACTTGTTCAATTTCATTTGGTCTCTCCAGAAAGTTATAAAACTTGTGCCAGGCACTTGAAGGCGTTGAATTCAATCCAATTTTAGCACACTACCTTTCGACCTTCAGATTTGATGTTATGGTCTACTCTGCTTGTACGAGGAGAATTGCAGCAAGAACATGGTCAATTTAATTTCAAAATGCTGCCTACATGCTGTTGTTTCACTAGTTTGACACATATAAAGTACACAAAGAAGCCCCTCGTACTGTAGAAGTAGCTATAATCAATACCGCAGCAGGCAATACATATTCGACTGCCTTGAAGGCTATATTTTGCTGCCTCGAACACTCACTGACTCTCTTTAGCCTGTCATCCCGTTGTGATTTTATTAAAGAAGAGATGGGACTATCTTCCTACATCATCATCATCATCTGATTCATGTCTTTCACAGTCACAAATTTCTGCACGTTTACCAGATTGCGAACCACAAGTATGATGTTTCTCATCGGAAGGTGAAATGTCATTATTCGGTTTTTGAGTTTGTTCTGTGGAGGGACGACCAAGATCATCTGAGCTAGTGGAACCTTCGATTCTTTGAAAGCCACCACCTGAGCTGCTTGAGGGATCATCTCCGCTGTCCTCCGCCATCGAATCCAAGGACATGGTTGATGCTGTAGTTACCAGGGGAAAAAATGGGTTTTCTTGCTGTGTCCTTGCCTTGTTTCTCCATCCATGAAGTGATCTCCTCACATTTTCAGAAACTATTGATTTCTTATACTTGGAGCCCATCTGCAGTAAAATTGCACACGTAAATGTCAAATGAGATTGAACAAGAAATAATTGATGGTGGTGAAAGAATGTACAGAAAAAACCTGAGCGATAATAACATAGAGTGGGAAAGTGATGAAGCTACACCAAAACTGAGAGACCAGCCTGCAAAACCAGTATATCATGTCATGTTAATATAGCTTGAGCGTTTATCATCCCATGCATTGAATATGTGTTCCATCATTCAAAAAGAAGGTAAGAAATGACTATTTACCCGAATGCCAAGCGGATCACAAGAAAAATATGGTTTTCAGTGAAACATGATGCTCCCTTAATTTCCCGCTGTAATAAGTATTAAACAATAAGAGCAGGGTGTTATTGCACGTATCATGTATCTTGAGCTTTTGCAGGGAGAAATTAATGTTCAGACTACTTAAGAAGCCATGTCAAGATAATCAATCAGTACATAAAACAGTTGCTGATGAATTTCTCATTTTAGACGATGTACGATATCTTAGATGCTAACTCATCGAATGCAATTTAACAATATAAATGCTAAATTGAAAGATTTTCCATCCTCCAATTTAGGAGCAGAAAGCAGGAAAAGCTTCTTATGAGCTGCTTTATTAGCTTTAATGACAAAAAGAAAGATAGAATAGTGAAGAACCCCCCTACAGTTATCTCGGGAGTATCATCTGAGGTCTTATTTTAGCCCGTGTCATTTTGCTTATATTAGATTTGAGTTGATCTATCTTCTTTGCAATAGGCATCAGGGTAAGCAAGATCTTACTAGTGACCAGAGGTATGTCGCCATCTCAAATGCATTCTGCAAATTACACCACCACCAAGATTCAAATTTTAAGCAGATAATAACAAAAGACTTGTGCTACTTCAAACTCTTTAATTTATGGCTTAGAGTCTATAGCTCATCAATTACTAAATTAAGAAGCAATAAACATTGTGAATTCACAATCACCTGGAATGTTATAAATTGAATTGATCGGAGCAGAAGCCTAGGTTTCCCAAACCAGAAGAGCTCATCTCTGAGGTTAAACTGATGAAATCCTGCTTGTGGAATTGTTTCTGTGATCTCCACAGCAAGCTTTACCACTACGCGATGCAATTTGGTGCCAATCAGGAGGATCAACTTCCAGCGACAACAAATAAAACAGATTATAGAACTTAGAAAAGCTTTGCCACTCTCATCGCAAAAGCACAGACATAGAGAGTTGGACACTCACAATGGCTGGCAAGAAGGAAATCCAGAAGTAAATATTAGTCCCTGGAAAAAAAATATATGCTAAAATTCATGCTCTGAATTTGTCTATAATAGTTCACACTAGAAAGAATTCAATAACAGTTATAAGTGGGTCTGCCCTTGTTGCTTTTGTTGAACGATGAGATCAACTTCATTACCATTGTCATTTTGATAACTAACACTGCAATAATTTGTGGCTTAAACTGTTTAGTGATGTCAATAACCATGATTTCAGCACTTTTTTCAGGACTTATCAATCAATGGATCATGGATGTCTCTAAGTAATTGCTGTCAAGAAGTAGTTTACCATGTTCCTTCTGGATTAGAAGAATATAAACTGATTATGTATTTACTCAAGTATGGCTCCATGCGCCATAGATTGACTGGCCCTATATATGTCCAATTTATCTAACTTACCTACAACAGTGATACCTGGCATCAGACCACTAATAGATACTAAGATTTGATCCCTTTACCTGTCAAAGGAGATCAAGCATGGGAAAATTACCGTGAAAGCCTAGAATAACGCATGATATGGTGAAAATCCAGAGTGGAACGCTGGAAAAGGAAAAAAATATTTGTCAGACATCTATCCTTCAGAGGTCATATTTATGCAAATTTTTTTTTGGGGGTGGGGGAACAGAAATGAAATACAAGAATTTTGCTACCAAAAACACTCAAATGAAAAAAAAATGGCCCAGTCAAGTAATCATTTTATCATGTTTTAACAGTAGATTAGGATAGCGTTTTAATGCTGCACTGAAAAGTCTAAATATGATGAAAATCTTTCACTTCTTTGTACTATTATATAATTGAAGAGTTTTTAGTTAAAGAAACTTATTCTGTTAGGTAGCCATCACATTTCAACTTTCAACTGATCTTTATCTAAACATGAAAGAGATCTTGTCCAGTGACGAGGAAAATTTTAGCAGAAAGAGCATCAACTGATCACTACCACAAAGAAATATGTAACTATGTTGTCAGAACTACTGCATAACCTTTTCTGGACCAAAATGGTAAGTGCTGCAAAAGATAAGTCGCAATTTATCAGCATGAGGTTAGAAGCCAGTTCTGGAAATGTAAGAAGCTTAAAGCACAAAAGCAGTACCTGATGCCAACAATATCTCGGAATTCTTCTTCCATACTTCTAATCATGTACTTATGGAAATCATAGTTCAATGGTAGCTGATGAGTCTGCAACAGAAGCCACATCATTCAGTCCTTTCATTTTCATGACAAACTATCAATACAGTACAGCATAAGCTTAGAATCATGGTTTTAATTTTAACTTTTCCTGGCAACATTCAGATGTCATTGGTAAATGAGATGTCCTTTATTGGTTCAAGGGAATTAAATGTATTAGAAACTGGGACATGGTTGTCATAAATGACCATTTAGCTAGAGAGTCTATGCAGTAAAGTAATCAACCAACTTGTTTCTTAAGTACTAGGTGGTGCCTAAATGAGCCTATCTGGTCGCAGTTGATTGATATGTTGATAAGTGTATACATGTGAATCTAGAGGTAGCATATCTTTTTCAGTATAACAAACTGGATAGTTCAGGTGTAAACAGCCCTGTAAGAAGAGTGTTTCCGGAAGATTACCATAGGCTTGTAATTTGGAGGCTAAGTTAGAAAACTTACATTGATAAATCCCAGGCGCAAAGCCATGTAATCTGCTTGATTTATTGAACTCCAAAATTGGCGGCCGAAACAAAGCTGCATGAAACAACTTGCGTTTGCAAAAAGATTAATAAGAAATGCTTATCAAAATCCAAAGACAGAAATATCTTAGATGTGGAAAATCATGTGCCAGAGAATATGCATGACAATGGAGATTATGTATTCATGTCTGACTGTTCCAAGCAGCAAAAGACCCTCTAAAGTTACAAATCCGCATTTTCCAGCAAAATCGCTCAAAGAATACACATTGTCTCACAATCTTTGCTTGAATAAACAGTAATTAAGATATTTGAACAAAAAAAGTCAACAACTTTTTGATGCATCAGATTGATAATTTCACCATCTTCTATAAACCAGAAAGAGTGAAGACAAGTGCTTTTATAGAGCAGGATAGAAGACCTTAATCTCAAACTTATTACAATTGCCAGCAATCTCTCCTGAGAAGACAAAAAGGATCGTGAAGTGCAAGACCCTTCAATTAAGACCATAGACTCAGCTATGATGTCTAACCTAGGAATTCCTCTCTTTTTTCATAATATAAGGAATTCCTCAAACAGCGACTAATAGGTACGACATTGTCTTGCACATTGCCATTTTTTCCCCATCCTCCTAATCAGTGGAGCTATTCCATTAACTATTTGCTCTTTCAGCTGCAACATCTCAGTTTATGGCATTAGATTCAGAGGCAAGATTAAACGCATACGTTTGCTTCTCATAGGAAGTATATCTGACAACTTCCATATGTAAATACGTTACTAACTCAAACTGACTAATGCTAAGTAATCAACAAAATGCAAATCCACTCAGCAGCCCAGATGACCAGTTGACTAGAGGATATCTTTTGCTAAAAAACTTTGTGATCATTCATAATTGAATCAAATAGGTTTTCATACTTCAACGTTACATTTATATCTATCATTATACCAGCCAAACAAGTACTCTGTGATGGCTCCACGGATGAGAAGTGTGGTTGAAGATGAAGGACGATACACGAGCCATCCTCCCACTAGCTGCCCCGGAATCTAAAGTACAATTTGAATCAGAAAACAGAAATTTCTTCCTCAGAAAAGCAAATTAACATGTTCCATGGCAAAAGTTGCATGGTGAGACTTAAAAAAGCCACTTTAATCACTAAAAAGAGTTCTGCACCTTGGGACAACTGAAGAGCCACCAACTTAGCATGATTCTCCCACGTTCTCCAGCTGTAAATCTGCTTTCCAAATTTACAAATATAAGAGGGAACTTTTAGTGCTCATAGATGAGTTCTTATTTCTTGGTAAGCAGATATGTACCTTGATCACGGCCAAAGCTAGTGCAAGGAAGCTATATAAAACATGAGTGACTCCCAATATGAACACAAGACGATGGAGCTGCTCTAGGCTTTCACGTGAAGCAAATGATTCTTGTCCCTGGGATTCAAGATGTTGAAGAAATTGGTGCCAGTCACATACCAATAACTGATAATTTCCTAAAACTTTTAGCACCTCGTTCAACTTTGACTTTCACAACTAAATCTGATTATGGAAAAAAGGGAAAAAAATTAAGCTCAATCTGGCCAACCAGTTCAGGATTTATGCACGATGAACAATGGAGCAACTCCAACCACTATTAAGCAGGTTAGACTTGCTTGAATGGTCATTGTCAAAAAGGAAGCAGTTCAGATATCATCTTTATTGCAAAACTTGCAAACACTTGGGATTTTTTATGAAATTGTCACCTAGTCCAAAAGCTATGGTTAACAAGACTGATCTCAACATTCATGTTCTCTAATAGGTTCTTTCTGCTCTTAAGAATCCTCTCCTACGTCTGAAATACCTTTTCCATTAGCATAACCTAGCCACGAGTCTTTGCATATTCTTCCATTCTTTTCCACAATTTTCAGCAGCTTCTTGAATCAGGAAACTTGGTCCTTCATGTACTACCCCCTTTGTAAAGGAATTTCATATACTGGATTAGAAGCAATAAATGTTCGCAACTTGAAAATGTTCAGCAACAGTAAATTCTAGTTGCGTAGCTGTAAATCTCACCAATCAATTTCTTGCTCCTCCTTAGTTGTCTTAACCCCACATTTAATACCAGGATGGGAATTGCAATTAGCAAGTGCAAATGTACATAACTTTGCTGGGTGTTTCAGGTATAAAAGCTTTCTTAAGTTGGTCAAGCAACGTAAGAGCAAGTGGGGTACATATTCTTGTTGAAGAAAAAAATCATGCTTAAAATTGAATTAGAAACAGACTGCAGAGATAAATGGGATTGCAATTTGAGCTACCTCAGGACAAAAATTCTGCTTTCCTGATGGAAACGAGGTATTCAAGTTCTCAGCCCTGAAAACAACGTTATGATCTAGGAAAGCGGTTCCCTTGACAACATCCCCAGGAGCGCATGGGTAGAAGCGGGTACTTGAGGCCGATGACTTAATGCAAATCTTAGCAACAAAAATAATCCAATGGCCCATTAGCAATGATAAGAGGCCAAATAGCATCAGCTCTGTTTGAATCAAACAATGACCTTTCAAGTATCAAAGCACAGCGAAAGGAGGAAAATAAAAAAGAAAATAAACGACCCGTTAAACAATCTTACCATCCTTGATCTTCTCTAATGCAGCCAGGAGAGGCTTCCTCTTGGTCTCATCCAACCACTATCAAGAAAATCACGTAAACAAAAATCATTAGCATACACAAAATTCTCACTTGTTCTAATGTATACCTAATCACCTAACTTAGAGCTAAAAAAATGAAGGAAAAAGTTTATGATGGATTATCACCTCTGCAAGTCTCCTTAAACAACCATGAATGAAGAACCCAAAACCTACCAAAACGCTAATAACAGTTGCAACTGCCCAAGTGGGAGTTTCAGTCAAGGATCTTCCTTCGTTTATTTCCATCTAAATTGATTGGTTGGAAATTTCAATCACATTTGTTCTCATGTACCAGAATTAAACTAGATAATCTTTGACGCTGATATTATACAGGCAAGTTTTTTGAGAACCCTTTTCATCTTAGAGGCCGGTGGATCTTCTTCATATTCTACTTTCTTGATGAGTGACAGTCGCTCAAATGTGGGTAGTCATGTTTCCAAATGCGGAACTACTACTGCTGCAGGCTATTGAAGGCATTAACTGCCCTGTCCATTTGGTAAGATCAGAGGGTACAATAATTAAAATTGACGTGCATGGGTTGTTACAAATTAGGTGACCACAATTGACCCACTTTCTTGTTGAGATTGGCCATATTAGTGTTATTATAATATGTTGATTTGATGAACATTCATATATCCTTCATCAACTGAATTTGGACCTCCAATTTCGTGTTGAATGTAAGGGACTTTTGCCTACATTTTTCAGTTTGATCCAATGACTTATTTTATTTGTCTGGCTGCTTCCTGCTAGTCAATCGTGATTATTATAATAAATTCTAAAATTACAACGAAAGAATGAAATCTTCTGTTTGATTTGTAAGTTTTCAGCGGAGGCATGAAAAACTTGTAGTTGTGAGTAGGGTACGTACGCATCCAGTCAAGCACTAGAGGTAAAATAACTAAGTTCGGGCTTGTTGAGATTTTAGAATTCGAGCTTGATCTCGAACTCGACTTCAATTTATGTTACTCGAGCTCGAGTTTAATTAAATCTAATAATTCAAATTAAACTCAATCGAGTCTATTCGAACTCAATCAAATCTAATCAAACTCAGGCAATAAAAATTAATACTTTACATGTAATTTTAAATAAATGATATTATTGATATTTCACAATAATAAATATAAAAAAATTAAAATATATATTATAAAAAACTCAATTAGGCTCGTCGAACCTTTGAGTGTAAAATATTGAAACTCGAACTCGACTCGCTGCTTTTATCAAGCAACTCGAACTCGAGTTCGATCAAAACGAGCTCGAGCCGAGCTAATGACCGAGTAGCTTGGGCGCTCGAATCAAGCTACTCGATCTAGCATCAGTCCTAGTTATGAGCAATCACCATCCGATTCTGGAAGATATAGACATATAGTTTAATTTATACAGGCGTTTGTATTCATTTATTTAAGGGTAAATTAAATTACTCGTAGTCCCTTTTGTGCTTTTGAATGATACCAAATGACTCTCTTAAGACTTCACAATATCCGTATAAACCTTCTATAGTTTTATGTAAAATAAAAAATTTGATGAAAAATAATTTCCATAATGTCATTATGACGTCAGTTAAGATATTAATATTATTCATTACAGCATTAGTTAAAATATTAATAATATTATCCTTATTTAAGCACTAAATTGAATAATGATCTAACTGCATTTTATAAAACCACGAGAGGATTGTGTAGATAGATGCAAAACCAAAAGGGAGACAAGTGAATATTTATGCAAAACTAAAAGTGTGTTAAGTAGACATTATAATTTCATCGCGCACACTTTTAAAGCACATGTTAGTTAACTGTCATAAATGGATATAATGTCCATTCATTTTTCACTTTATATAAAATCATAAGGTATTGTGTGGATATTTTAAAACTTTAGGGGTTACCGTGATATTGTACAAAAGCACAGGGAGTCATGAATAGCTGACCCTTTCTTAAACAACGACTAAAACCTGAGCAACTCGTTGTTAATTTTGAACCGGAGAGGGGAAAACAGAATCATGCTCGAGAGTGGAGATATCAATCTCAGCTCTTGGCTCTACATCTGCATTTGTTCTCTATAAAGTCATTAATCGGCCAATTTCTTCCTTGTTATCGAAAATTGGAAGAACGGCCAAATTGTTTGAAGGGTTTTAAATCTTTTGGACTGGTGAAGTGGCCAAACTTCAGTTCCTGCCGGCTTCTGCCTTGTCTTTAACCTCTCTGTTGCATCATGCATGTTGACGTCGTATATGTTAAATCAGTAGAACAAACTGAGTTGCTCGTTAAATTTGCGTCCATCCGTTACAAAATACTTTCTCGATCAGGGACCAAAGCTCATTAACAACTTTCTGTTAACAAAAGTTAAGAAGAATACTATAAACTTCAAACATGCAATTTGACATAACGTTGATCAATCAAAGCGTGCGATTTCCTTTCATTTACATCAAGCACAATCAACCAATCCTGGTCTTTGTGTGTGTGTGTGTGTTTTTCTTTCTCTTTGATCAGTCATCAAATCTTGGTCTAATATATCTAGTAATCACGCATATTTATTTCTGGAGTCCTGGACTAGCCCTCATTCTGATTTCCCGTATAAAAGGGCGCATCAATTAGAGCTCAGTATCAGGTTCAGGCTTCTTCACAGCAAATCCATTCTTGACCCATTCGATATAGCCTCCTCCCATGTTACACGCATTCTTGAAGTCCTGCAGATTAGGTGAAGGCGAAGCAACTTGGCCTATTAGTTCCAATGGAAATTATCATAAGAAAAATTATATAGCAATGTCGTGAAAACAATTAATATTGTGTTCATCCAATTGAACTTACAGCATTAAGAAGATCAGTGGTTGCATACACAGACCTTACACCACTTTGGCAGCCCTTCAAACCAAAAGTTGCAGAGTAAACGATTTAATCATAGGATTACTCGAATTCAATATCAAACACTCAAAAAGATGGGATCCAACAACTAATCATTGTAGGGCTTGCTCTTTTTTTTTTTTTTTTTTTTTTAAAAAAACATTTATATCGGTGCCTGCCCAAGCTTTTGGGTTCAACTTTACCACTACAAGACGATCTTCCTTATTGCAAGCGGACCGAACCTGCTCCATGAACTTGGGATTCTTCACCTTACCTGAATTTCAATACGAAGCCAAAAACAGTACGTTTCAAGAATAGATTAGACGAGTGATTGATTTGAAGATATTTAGTAATTTGGTATATTTAAAGAACATATGATTTTGAGGGGAAAAAAAAAAAAACCTTCAGGGGTGATGAACATATAAGGAATGTTCAAAGCATCCACTACATGACCCTTCTCGAATTCTTCCTCAGTCCTGTTTTATAAGAACACTTCTTGAAATCAATGTATATTCATCATCTGTTGCTTTGAGCAGGATTGTAAAGAGAAGGCTGTTTACCGGACATCAAGATAGCGGTAGCCAGAATGGAGGAGGTCTTTAGCTGCATGAACATCCACAGTAACAACCTCTGCTCCTGAACTACATAATGGCTCTGTTTTCAAACTCGGACCGGACCGGCCGGTCGAACCGGTTGAACCGGGAACCGGCCAGGTAGCCGGTCCGAGTCACATTAGAAAACCGGAAATTTAAAACCCGGTCAAAGCCGGTCAAAAACCGGGTTTGACCGGGTTTGACCGGGAAAAACCGGTTTTTCCGGTTCAACAGTATTTTTTTAAAAAAAAAATTCAAACTTTTTAATATTATGTTTTGACCCCCTAAATTGTTAAAACTTATTGATATACCTCAAATATTTGATACTTTATAAATATTGTCCTAAAATTTGATGTTATTTTTCAATTAAATTCATAATTTTAATTCTAAACTTGTTAATATTTATTAAATAATATAAATTGCTACTTGATTGTTCTAATTTTTTTGTATTTTCTTGTTAAATATATTTGAAACATCAAATATATATGAATATGCCTTTATTAATATCAATATATTATTAGATATTATATATATAACATTTTAATTTTAAAATAATTTTTATTTATGACGTCATCCGGTTCGACCCCTATCGACCCCCGGTCGAACCCATTGATCCCTGACCCCTGACCTCGGCCGAGTCGCTATCCGGTCCGGTTCTGAAAACATAGCATAATGGAGGAACAAGGAGAAGAAACAAACAAGTACAGTGGAATACAAACCAACAAGTTTTCATCTTGGTAGTAAAGAAATTCTGGTACTATACCTTAATTTGGGTTCCATGGAAATGAACTGATTTCTTTATATAAAAGGGGGTGGAAGACTGAAACAGAAACTTTGACTCCTGGAATACGGTTTCAGAGATCTGTTGGCGTTTGATTGATTTTGAATAAGAAAACCAGCAAGCTGAAGATGGACTTTGTGGGCATTTGGGTTGGTTCAGTTTTATACCGTTTTAGACGGTATGGGAACGTTGGATTTCTGTGGATAGGCATTAGCGCATTGGAATGCTCCATCGCTACTAACAAACGAGATGCTGATTAGACAATCATATTGGTCCGTCCGTCCGTCCTCCACAAGGAGAGTTTTGGGACAACACCAAATCCAAAAGAAGTTGTTGTTATTACCCAAAAAAAAAAAAAAAAGTTCAAAAGTTGGTGTTATGGGAAAATTTAAACCTGTGGGGTTACAATTATTTTTCTAGCTTTAGTTAAGCTATCAAAATAAAGAGATATTTTAGGTAGAATTTATAAAAACGAAAAAAATTGCACTATTTTTGTTTTCTTACCTACTTATTTGTCCACTTGTCAAAGCCAATAACTCCTTTACCAAAATTGGAAGATCACATGAACGTTTGGAATAAAAACATGCACTAGGGAAAGAAATTTGTGTACAAGTTCACCTTCTAAGGTGAGTGGCGAGTACTCTGTATTTTTTACCCAAAAAAGGAAAAAGGAAAAGAAAAGAGGAGGATTACTACATGGGGATAATATTAGAAATTATCCTGAGCTTTATCCTAATATCATTTAGCATCTTTAAAATTTTAAAAATATCATTTACCTCCCCTAATAATTAAAAAATGACAATATTAACTCTCACTTGATACATAATTGCATATCAAATAAATGGAACTCAAAAAAAAAAAAAAAAGAAACAAAAGTCACTTTCTCCTTTTTTTTCTTTTCTCCAACATTCTCCCTAGAGTGGGATATAATCTCTTTGTTTATTTTGAATTGATTTTTATAATGATTTAGTACAACTTAAAGGTTTGGACTTTGGGTTGAGAAAGGTTTAAAAAATAAGGTTCATAAGAAATTGGTTTTGAACATATAGAGTTGAATTAGTGCTAATGTATTTCTTTAAAAATATGTTTTTTATTTTCCAAATTTATATTTTTATAGATGGTAATGTGGTGGTACTATTAAAAATTGTTTTTTAGGTGGTGATTTTTTTAAACAAAGAAAGTGGCATAGGAGCATTTCTATTTAGAACAAACGGGATAGTTTAGGATTTTTAAAAATTTTGTTATACAAATAAGACAGGTAAGTGATTTTTTAAAATTTTAGGAATACTCGGTGATATTAAGATAAACCCTGATATTATCCCCACTGTATATATGCAAACCACTAGTGGAGTTAGCCGACCAGGCCCAAAGCCCAACACACGGCCATGTACCAAATGGATTCCGGGTGACCTGTTTCGTGACCCATGTCCAAACCCTCCAAAAGGAAGCCTCGGAGGCATAAAGAAGTTCGAAAAAGATGAACGACAGCAGAGCAGAGCTGCTCTCATTTTGAGGAACAGCAGAGGTAATTCGCTTACTTCCCTTATAAATTTTTGATATTATACGTAAAAACTCGAAACTTTTTTTACTGCAATAACCAAAGCTTCAAATAAAGAAACATATGTAATATATATCAATCAATTTCGCTTAGCTGATTACACGTTTACTGAAGTTTATCTTTTTGCAAGTGTATTATCTTCTCGTTTTAATTGGTTAAAATTACAGGTACTTTTTTGAAGTCTCTTAGTAGCAGCAAATAGTTTGTTGGATGTGATGGAAGGGCAAGCTTCTGGCCCAGATGATAAAATCCTGCCATTACCGGATGAATTTATTGAATTTCTGAATGAGAATGGATTGGACCCTTCAATTTATGTTGCCAATGATTCCACCCCACGTTATATTAGGTAAGCTTTATTTTTGGCCTTATATGTGCTGTATTCGAGTCTTTTTGAATTGGAAAGATCGAATCTTGGAAATCCAATTCTGTTATCTCGATTCTTTCTTCTTTGGTCTAAAGCAATAAGCCGATTTTGAGATTGATTTTTGAGTTAGGTGAGGGAGTTGTGTTGTTCTTTTACGAGCATTACAGCTGAATCGGAAAATTTAATGACAAAATGGGCATTTACAGGCTAAGTTTATGCTGGATTCAAGGTTTGTTCAACATTTTTTCGCAGGTTCAAGCCTGGTTTTGAAGCTCATATTGAAGAATTTGAATCCGAGATTAATTGTAAGCTTGAAAGATTGTCCTGGCTGCCCAATTTCTATTGTCTTCCTCCTGACATTAGGATTGCCAGCTCAAAGGCATATCAAGAAGGAAAGGTAATTTTTTGGGTTTGTTAGCGAATGATTTTAGTTTGACTTTTAGTGGTGAGGGCAAAATCATCACAACATAAAGGTGTTAACACACTAAATTTTGTGAAAAAGGAGTTTCATTGAAGCTCTTTCAGACGTATATCTTGTCAAGGACAAAGTCTGGGTGTTAACTAAGCTCTTTTGATGCTTGACTTTTTGTCTTAATAATATCCTTCGACTGGTTTTTAGCGTTTGGAGTACTCATTGTTATACTAATTAATGTTCTTTTTCATACTATCTGGAATTTGATATCATATGAGAATGATAGTCCCTACAGTGTTAAATATGATATTGAGTAGCCAAATTTTTCCTCTGTTTGGTGTAGAAACTAACCTTAGTTAATTCTCTTCAATTAGGTGTTGCTTCTCTATTCTGTTTCCCTTTGCTGAAGTCTTATTCTAAGCACTTCATTTTTCTTTTGCCTTTCAGATATATGGAATTGATGCAGCATCTGGAGCTGCTGTTTCTGCTTTGGACATCACATCAGGAGACCATGTCCTTGACCTCTGTGCTGCTCCTGGTAAATTTCACTGACTGATTTGCATGTAGAAGGCAAATTAGCTAAATTTACCTTATGGTACTAATTTAAAAAGTTAATAATAAGTTTAAATATATGTTTTCAATTGTGACTTACATTTAAGATAGGACACCTCCACCTTTTGGAAATTTTACGTTGAAGGTTGGAGAGGGGGTTGTCCACCCTTGACATGCATTCTTATTGGTCACCAGCAATATAGTTCATCCTCAAAAGTAGGAGTTTCCATGCTGTAAAAATGATGCCACTATCTGCTAAGTAAGAAAATTGTTTCCTTGAAGATGTGCATCCTCAAATCATTGACTTGGATAACTAGGCCCTAATGTCAAATGAAGTCAGCATATGACCTCATGCTTCATTAAAGATAACTTGACATCAGGGATTGCAGATGAACCCTCAAAAACATGTTCACTTGATCTATTGTGTGGTTTGCCTGCAACCTTATTTGAATTTAATGATATGAGATTTTGAAAAGAGATGGCTAGTTACAAATAACCTCCTGTGTAGGACTACATCATTCAAGTTTCTATAGCTGAGAGTATTGTAAGCTGTTACCTGATTTCTCTTTCTGTCATTATCATTTTCTTAGGGGCTAAACTATGCATGATATTGGACCTTCTTGGTGGTTCCGGTTCAGTGACAGGCGTTGACATTGCACAGCATCGGTTAGCAGCATGTCGAACTATGCTGCAAAAGTATGCACTTGGCGATCGTTGTCGTCTTTTTGTGGCTGATGGGACAACTTTTTCCCTTCTTCCTCTCAGGGTTCGTTTGAACTCTAAATCATGTAATAAAGCTGGAAGGAAATAACAGAATTCATGAAAATTAATATGGTCTTGTTCATTCCTAAAAGGTTTTGGGAGCCTTCTTAGGCAAGTTATGCAAAACCTTGGTAGATTTTAACTATTTTTATATTATCAAACAGTTGAACCAACCGAATCCATGCTTGAAGGAAAGTCAGAGATTTACAAGGAGTGGACATCTCGGAGACCATGGAAAGAAAGAAAAAAGGCATCTAAAGCAAGAGAAAATGGTGCTTATAAGTTATTCTCACAAACTCACGATCCAGAGCTTATATATTATGGGAGGGATTCTGGGGTTGTTGGACTGAGTAAAAACAAAGTATATGAACATCTGAATGACTACAAGGTTTCAAAATATGGCTATGACAAGGTCTGCATTCCTTTTTTTTATTTCGTTTTATGCTGCCCCACGTAGAATTGTGTACAGTTTTCTTGTAGTTGATTGTTGTTTATTCAATTGGTGGTGGTAATATACGATATTGTAAAGATTGGAAAATGCTCTATATGAGTAATCATTAGTTTCTTCATAGATTGAATAGATTTTTGTCTTTATCTTTCATTTTTCAGTTCCTAGTTTAGGGATTGACTAGATTGAATTCAAAATCAGGTCCTGGTGGATGCTGAATGCACACATGATGGTTCAATTCGACATATCCAGAAATTTGAACAATGGGGGTGGGAAACTCTTCACCGCCGTGTTTTAGATGCCGAGAGAACTGATGAATTGACCACCCTTCAGGTTTGTCAACTTTTTTTCTTTTCCGACGTGTCTTGATAGATTTATCTTGCCTGTTCATATATGTGTTAAATTTGCATGTATGACAGCAGCTTCTGCATGGAAAATACATGGATGTCCCTTCTTGACAGTTTGTAGAATTAAGAGTTAAGACTCACCAAGTTTGAGTATCATTTTAGTTTTGGCAAGATCGACAACTTAGGAGTATGCTACAAACATTGTCACTTCTTTATTTCTTAATAAATTGGTTATAGTTGAGATGTCAGATGCTCTTGTCTGTCTATTATCCCACTGAATAGCTGTTTTTTATATATTGTATGGAGAAAAAAATTATGTTCCATGGTGAATATCCTAAGGATCTTATAATTCCATATGGCCATCACGTTACTCTTGTCTATATGTTTCAGCTTCAACTTCTATCCAACGGTTTCAGATTGCTCAAAGTAGGTGGATCTCTTGTGTACAGCACTTGCAGGTGCATATTCCCGTATTTCTCAGAAAATTACAATGCCTTGTATCTTGTGTCTGGGTAAAGATGTACAACTAATTACTATACTTTTTCGTTTTATGATGGAACAGTTTAACTGTTTCCCAGAATGAAGGTGTGGTCGAGAAATTCCTTTCTCAAAACAAATCTGCTGGTAAGCCTTCTAGTGCAGTTTTTGATGCTCTTGCTTAACATATTATTCTGGCTTGAGAAAGTGTTAGTACTCTGGTCAATGAAAATTTGAAGCGCTTATCCTTCTTGTTATAGCTTTAGTATATCTGCTAGTAGTTGGTTCGTGTGTTGTTATATTACTGAACGACCAGATTAGATTCTTTAACTTCTGTATGTGATAAAGATAATCAAATCAAGTTAATCCATTACAGAGTTTGTAGAAATGATAGAAATTGATGGGATAATGTTGATTGTTGGAGGTGCTAGTTGTAGAGTTTTGAAATGGGTGCCAGACTTTTCATTTTTCTTGTCAAACTGAGGTGTGAATCTTGAGTTATGGCATCATCCGAATTCTAGACTAGAAGCCGAGTATCCAGAAGCTGGTTTAGTTACTGTGAATCACTTGGGTCTCATTTTAATCACCATTGTGACATCTAATTATGCCCTTGTTTTTACAGGCTTGCTGGAGATAGATTCTGCAAGAACGTGGCCTTGTAAGAGCGGGCAGATACCTAAAACTTTGCGCTTTGATCCTAATACATCATGTACGAGTGGATTGTTTGTAGCCAAGTTCACGAAATTGGAGATTTAGTTCAGGGTTGGTCATACAAGTCTGCTTCTGAGCCATAACTTAAAATGGTAGAAGAAGAAATCTGATGCGAATATCTTTGCCTTGGCTGTAAAAAAACTGCAGCTTTCACCATTGAATGTGAAAAATTTTGTCCAAAAGTATAAAATTTGCCTCAATTCTATAACTGTTCCTGATAATTTGGTCGATAATTCACATATAACGTCCATTTATTCATTTTGTTAAGGTCCAATGGGAAGCGAAGAAGGAAACTACACAGGCCCGAAATCCTCAAGCTTAGGTTCCTCGAGCTAATATCATTGAAACTGAAAAATGCACCGTGAATTCTTCTCGAAGTTAAAGAAAAATACGACTATTGTCCTTTCTAAAATTGGTGAAAAAAGGAAACAGGGTCATTTTTTCTCCTGTAGTTTTTCTTTTTTCTGTAGTCATGGACCCTTCTTCGGCAGGGCATATAGCCAAAATGGGCAGATTTTCCCTGGAGGAAAAAAGAAAAAGAAAAAGAAAAAAAGAACCCCCAAATATCGATGCTAGAAGGATGATGTGAATCCGAAATTTCTACTAATAAAAGTCCTGTTGCATGCATGATGCCAAGGTACCAGACAAATACAAAACTAAATAACGTTGGCCAAAAAGAAAACTGCCGAAACAAGAACACAGACCGACAGACTAGTATGGCTTCTCCACCAAGATCAAGCAAGGCAGGTCAAACTCTCCCAAATAATTTCATCAATATCTCCCACTCCCACGTACAAAATCATAAAACTGTTGGGCGGAATTGGCCTCCCACTGACTTCGGTCGAATCTATAATCACCAGAACGCCAGTTACCAGCGTCCGGTTCATCCACAGGAAACCCATTCTCATGTGCAGGATAGTAATATTCTGATTCAATACCAGTAGCACTGCAATCCAGTTCATCCACTACATTCCTGGACTCGTCCACTCCATAGCACTCTGTACCACTTATATGCGAAGAAGTGTGTGGTGGCTCCGGCTCCTGCTCCGGCTCCGGCTCAGGCCGCGACGACGATGAATAGGTATCTTGATAAGAGGGATACCCATGATCATGCGATTGGGAGGAGCAGTCATGAAAGGTGAAGTCGTCTGGGTTTTCCGTGTGATGATGGGGAGGGCGATTGTGGTATCCGTCCGGATCGTAATAATTCACAGAATCTTTCACTCCGAGTGCGGCCAGCTTTTTCCTCTTTGCTTCCTGTTTTTGCTCGTGGTAGTCGCAAGGGCAATAACGGGTCCCCAAGTCGGGGTCAAGCTTAGTTTTTTCATGGCTCCTTCCTGACGACTTCACAAGCTTCCATAACGTAGACATTGGTGAAATTGGTGGTGTAACAACGCTCTACGTACCCATTAACGGTACGTATATGTACCAAGAAGATTTCTTCTTGTTCATGCTGATTCTTGACAGTCGACCTCGAATATATTGTCCACCTTGATGGTTTGGAAATTGCTGAGCGTGGCCTCTAACGAGATGTGTGCGGCATGTTTTCGGTTGTTGGACTGCATGCCTGCATCCATGCCTTTTTATTACCACCATATATACGAGAGTAGAGAATTAAAATTTTCAAGACGCAAATCATCAAAGGCAAAACAATTTAAGAGTAAACATTGATGATTATTGCGTTGGTATGCGCTTAGTACAAGTCAAGAACGCCCGAATTATAGTAAATTATTGTCCCTTCCCTTCATTATATATAATAAGTTCACAATGTTTCATTCGTGAAATTATAGTAGTGATAAAACTGCTAAAGAGTACTGTATAAAATCCCGCGAGCGAAATCTGTAAGACTGCTGCATTGCGGCAGGGAGATTAGCTTTAGCTGATAAAACATTATTATTGTTAGAGCATGGCTAAATGTGTGTTTTGTAGTCATTGTTGAAATGATCGAATATTTGAATATACGATTCTTGGCATGATTTTTTTATTCCAGTTTTTAAAGTACACGATGATATTTTAATCATCGGGTCAATCAATCAAAGAATGAATAAGCATTCATTTTTTTTTTTTTTCAAAAAAAGGAATAGGCATTTATATTTCACCTAATAATAGAAAATAAAAACAAAGAGTCTTGCAAGAGAGTCAACCCTTTTTTTTTTTTTTGGAATGATGGATTCCAAAAGTGAAATTTTAGGGTTATCTATCTAGAAGAGGTTTTTTTTTTTCAAGCAGAAAAGTTGTAGCTCTTTCCGTTGGGCTAAGATGTCAAAACTTCTTCACCATCTCCCCTAACCTTGAGCCAATGTCGAAAAATTTCCACAAAATTCATCCAATTCCCCTACCTTAATTTCTCCGACCATGATCTTTAAATCCTATATAAGGTTTGTTTGGATAGCAAAATTTTTCAAATGATATGTTTTTTTAATTATTTCAGTAAGCATTAAACTTGAGTTCTTTTGCTAACATACGCCAATTAAGTTTCTTCAAAAATACAAAAATCCCGTAGCGTATGGCGAAGCCATAAATTGCTCCATGATTAGTACATTTATTTGCTTCCATTTTTTTGGTTTGGGTGGCGGCAAAGTTCCGCCACCTTTTGTTACGTACACACATTTTGCCAACTGAGAGTTTTTCAAGGATATGGAGCTGCCACGGATCCAAATTTGACTTCTTTCTGGACAAATCGATCCATCAGATTTACCAAACCCAAACAAAAAAAAAAAAAAAGAAAACAAAAAATCCAGCAACTTTTGGTACACGGAAGAGTAACATGCTGGGGACAGCATGGAGTATGGACAATTCCCTGCCATGCTGGCTTCCTCTGCGCTCCGCACGGAGACGTATCTTCCCGTGGAAACGTCCAAATACATTTATGAAGTGAATCATCTCGTCAAAGGTTCACATGAAGGGGTCAGCAGAATCTAAAATAACCATTACCCGGATTCTAATCTAATCTAACCGCACATTAAAAATTCCTGATCCATTTACCACATGAGTATTTAATTCGTCACGTCACCAGTGACTTCAAAAACTTTACAGTGGGCCCACTCGCATCACATCTAACGGCAGTGATTAATCCTTCTCTCCTTCCATGTCCGGAATTTGGCACTACTCAACGGCCCTGATCAAAAGCTTCTTCACCTTGGCCCCACATTCTTTTTTGGAGCCCTATTATTAATTACTAGGGAATTACCGATATGATTGCCAAGCACACTGGACTGGACAGTGGACGCAAAGCTCCACTTTTCCAGATTCGCTTTGGAATTGATAGAATCGAATGAATGAAGCATGAGGAAGGACGCTGAAGAAATTTCAGCTCCACTTCTTACTAGTAAGCGCTTCTCTTTTTCGCTTCCTTTAACCTCAACTCAACCGACCTCAATTCTCCACTTATCTTCTTCCTAATCCTTTAAGCATCTCCTGAATTTAATCACTTAATCGTCTTTTCCACAGCCGAGAAACGGGCTGAACCATACAAAGGCCATGCCTCCGGTTCCGGAACATCTTCTCCGTCGTGCGAGCCGTTCGGAGACGAGAATTCTCCGGTGGAGCAGGTGGCTCTCACGGTACCCGTCACGGATGACCGGACCCTGCCGGTGGTCACCTTCCGGATGTGGGTCCTGGGAGCCCTGGCATGCATTGTCCTGTCTTTCCTCAACCAGTTCTTCTGGTTCCGGCGGGAGCCGCTTTCTATCAGCTCAATCTCCGCTCAGATCGCCGTGGTGCCGCTGGGCCACCTCATGGCTTCGGCGTTGACGAGCAGAGTGTTCTTCAAGGGCCAAAAGTGGGAATTCACCCTGAATCCGGGACCTTTCAACATGAAAGAGCACGTGCTGATCACCATCTTCGCCAACTCCGGCGCGGCGAATCCCTACTCGATTCATATCGTTAGTGCCGTGAAGGTGTTTTACAGGCAGAGGTTGACTTTCTGGGTGGCGCTGGTGGTGGTTATAACTACCCAGGTTTTGGGCTTCGGATGGGCCGGCATTCTCAGGCGCTACTTGGTGGAGCCCGCTGAAATGTGGTGGCCCCAAAACCTCGTCCAGGTCTCTTTGTTCAGGTATAAGTAACCCCATTTACGCCGAACTTATCGTGGACTCTTGCGTTAAAGTGGATGTTTTCTGCGCCACGTGGCTGATTATATTATTTTGTTTTTGTCTTATTGTCCATGAAATGCTCGGGCTTCTATTTTATTTTGGTACTACTGCTCGTAAATAATATGGTACATTGAGTTTGCTTGGTGTCGTTTTGTGTTTTAGTCTGTGCCAAGTGACCAACCTTGCTGCTTGCTGTCTCCTTTTCATCCAAGTTCATGGTGATGGATGTGACGAAGGCTAGTAGTTGTTTGAATAATACATGGCAACTAAGAATTAACGCACTTTTGAAGAATAACAATTTTGGGTATCTTAAACTGCTAAGATATGTGCTGTTCTTTTCAACCGTCATTTGCCATCTCAGTCTTTTACCCTGGATGGACAAACTTGCAAATGGTTATTGGTTGCATTTACAATCTCTCAGATTGTTTCTCAACTTTCTCCTCCACCCACATTTACACTAAAATCTTGTTTGGACTAGATTATCAAAGTTCCACCATTAGAAATTTCGGCTATTCTTGACGTTGAACTCAATGCAAATTATTTAATGTCTTTGAGTTTGTGTTATATTTGCCAGGGCGCTTGATGAGAAAGAACAGAGAATCAAGGGCAGATTGTCAAGGAATCAGTTCTTCCTTATTGCCTTCATCTGCAGCTTTGCTTATTATGTCCTTCCTGGATACCTTTTCCCCATGCTAACCTCCCTTTCCTGGATATGTTGGATCTTCCCTAATTCCGTTCTTGCCCAACAGCTGGGTTCAGGACTTCATGGTCTTGGTATTGGTGCAATTGGTCTTGACTGGTCTAGCATATCTTCTTACATTGGGAGCCCACTGGCTAGCCCTTGGTTTGCAACTGCTAATCTTGCTGTTGGCTATTTTCTCATGATGTATGTTATCACCCCTATTGCATATTGGTTCAATATCTACAAGGCAAAAACCTTTCCTATTTACTCAGACGGCCTCTTCACATCAAAGGGACAAAACTACAACATCTCAGCCATCATTGATTCAAACTTCCACATTGATCTAACTGCATACGAGAATGAGGGACGCCTGTATATCAGTACCTTCTTTGCTATTACATATGGTTTCAGTTTTGCTTGCCTCACTGCTACTGTTGTTCATGTCTTCCTTTTCCATGGAAGGTTAGTTTCACCAAATTATTATGATAGGTGTTCAAGTTTAACTCCAATATAACATATTATTACTATCTTGATTTGCTTATACAGAAAATGCAGTTAGGGAAAACTACTTAGTCCTTTTTTTTTTTGGGCTTTCTGAAATGCTACCAAATCATAATAGTTCTTGGATAATTTTTCTTGATTCTGACCTCAGTAACTGCAAAAAGCATAGGGGAAGAGAAGAGTATAAGATGCATCTTCTGAGGTGGAATGCCTATAGCTTCAGCTATTATCTAAATTTCTTACATGGCCTTTATTTATGCTAGATTGCAAACAGATCAACTTTAGGATTTGGCCTTTGTTCTCTGAATGAGTCATAATTCATCCATGGTTGATCTTCTTAACTTTCTTTGACAAAAAATCATTGCTTCATCAAAACGTTCCTACGTTTGTGAAGCATAAACCTTCTTTCCATTAGCTTAAAGACCAAAGTCTTCTTCTCAAATAGCTCCAGTAGGTTGTTTAAGGCATGACTTGGAGCCATTGAATTTTATTACGAAGACAATGCTCTTAAACATTTATGCATTATGGCATAAAAGTGACCTGAATGTCATGCTCTATAGAGATCTATGGCGGCTGAGCAAGTCTGCCTTCCAAGAGAAGAAATTGGATGTGCACACAAAGCTTATGAGGATGTATAAGCAAGTTCCTGAATGGTGGTTCACATGCATTCTTTTAGTTAACATTGCAGCAACCATATTTATATGTGAATACTACAATGACCAGCTTCAATTACCATGGTGGGCTGTCTTGCTGGCGTGTGGTCTTGCCTTCTTTTTCACCCTCCCAATAGGTGTCATCACTGCCACTACAAATCAGGTAAGTTTGCCATTGCCTTTTGACAGACTCTCCAACTGTGTGACATTTGTGTGTTTACTGGTATTCTCTTAATGTACGAACGTTGATTACTTTATTCCTTGAGTGTTTAATTGACTTGTCGCACTCTTTTATGTGATCAAGCTAGATCCTGTCAATCACTCTGTGGTACTCATAATTTGATGTATAAACTATCAATGCCTTTCAGGCTTGAATGATCCCGATATTATATTACGCGATTGGGAAATGATGCGTTCGCATGTGATGCTGCTATATTCTATGTTTCAAAGAGATAAAAGAATAAAATAATCATCTGTATGGGCTTGTTGGAATTCCATCATATGTACTAACGTGATAGAACATTGAGCATGGTGGGATTATTTAACTTTTGAAATGATTTCTGAGATATATTGCACGTGTCCTGTTATATCTAGTCTTGGAGCTCTTCAACCTTTTGCGAATACTATAATGTATGCTAAGAACTAATTAGGCAGCTTTAGATTAATTCACTAGAACTGTAAAAGGGTTTCCCTTTCGTCTCAATTTGACTTTGAAGTTAATCATTCATATCTAGAAACCGTAGTATGTAATTTTTGTTCACTAATGTGCATGTTCTCTTTTCAATAGACACCAGGACTCAATGTGATCACAGAGTACATCATTGGGTACTTGTACCCAGGATATCCTGTTGCAAACATGTCCTTTAAGGTGTATGGGTACATCAGTATGAAACAGGCCCTAGCCTTTCTGCAGGATTTCAAACTTGGGCATTACATGAAGATTCCTCCCAGAGACATGTTCATGGCTCAGGTAAGATTCAGTTCCCAAACAGAAAGTGGATGAGTAAAGCAAAAGTCAGATCCTTAATAATCAATATAATATGCATGTACGTCTGGTTGTGAAGCTTTTGCTTTTATCCTTCTGAGTCTTTTTGCCATCATCTTCCCTTTTCAGGTTGCTGGCACTCTAGTATCAGCTCTTGTGCATCTAGGAACAGCATGGTGGCTCTTGGAGACAGTCCCAGACATTTGTGACAGAGCAATGCTTCCTCCTGGCAGCCCCTGGACTTGCCCAGGCGACCATGTGTTCTATGATGCCTCTGTTATATGGGGTTTAATTGGACCGCAGAGAATTTTTGGAGATCTTGGTTACTACTCTGCCATTAACTGGGCCTTCGTGCTTGGAGCTGTGGCTCCTGCTGTAGTTTGGCTTATGCACAAGGCCTTTCCAAACCAGCAGTGGATTGGTCTCATATCTGTGCCTGTAGTATTAGCTGGAATAATGAATATGCCACCAGCTACTGCTGTGAACTACAACAGCTGGGTTATAATTGCATTTCTTTCTGGATTCATTGCCTACCGATATTATCGAAGCTGGTGGAGTCGACACAACTATGTGTTGTCTGGGGCGCTCGATGCTGGATTAGCTTTCATGGGAGTATTGCTTTATTTGGCTTTGGACATTGGGCGTGTTAGCCTTGACTGGTGGGGAAGTAAAGCAGATGGATGCCCCTTAGCTTCTTGCCCGACTGCAGAAGGGGTAGTTGTTCAAGGGTGCCCAGTTTTGGAGTCGTGGGGGACATAGTAATCCAATTTTATCTCGCTGTACATATCCGATTAGTTACCAGGTTCAGGTTGTATGTAGCGTATAGTATCTACATTCACGAAAATATTCAAATATTCTACAGTGTTTGTACGAGTTCTTGCTTCGAGGGCTGATTCTTGTACCCAAGTTAAATGCCAAGTACATCCGCCCCGATGATAAAAAGGCTGTTGCCTGCTGGGAACTCGCATGAATGTCTTTCATGTCATGTTCGTATTTAAAAGAATTGTAAACCGTGTTATATAGCAACTCATATAAATGCAATCTTATTGATCATTGTTTATTTAATGTTTCCCAAGTTTGAAGGTTCAATACATTATGTTCGACTACAAACTCATCATGCTTCTTATATAGTAATAGATAGATAATAGATAATGGATATGGATATAAGGAAAAGCAATGGTTGAGTATTTCATCAATAGACTACAAACTGGACTTAATTTCTTAATTAACAACATGGGCTTAATTTCTTAATTAGGGACATGCTTGGAAACATGCTTTTAATTCCAGAATGGATGACATCTCAGTAGGCATTAGGTCAAGAAGATCATGCTAGACTTTTTTTTTTTATCCAACTTTACTCCAAATGATATGAAAGGCGAAAATAGTGCCTCAATATGATGTAGAAATTTTTCTGATTGGATATTAAACAAATCAAGCAAGTAGTCACACTTTTTAAAGAAATATGTTTACTTTATCAAAGAATTGATGGGTAGCATAATAATTTTTCAAAAAAAAAAAAAAAAAAAGATTGGTATTAGCTAACCAGTTTCATGAACTCATACATATGTGGTGGCAAAAAATCTGGTCAAAACAAAATTGATTGAAACCATACATAGGTTTGACAATTCATGCAGTATATATATAAGGTAGGATTTCTAATTGTCAAAAGTATGCAAGCCATGAATGCTAACAAGGACATCAATTAGCAGCCAAGATTTTTTGGGCACGGCTAGAAAAACGTAAAAGAAAAATAGAAAAGGGGGAGGAGACTAATAAAGTTTAAATTCTAAACTCCTCCTGTATTATCTTAATTGTCCATGATACTCAATTTTACACTCAAACTAACATTTAATATAATTTTGGGCATATTAGACAAATCAAAAAATAAGAAATACTCGTGGTATAGATAGATAGACAGATAATATGCAGCCAGTTATGTCCCGCTCGCGGTTTGCTTGCGGATTGACTAAACAGTGATCAAAACCAGAAACAATTCGAAGAGTTGTGCCAACTCTGAAAAAGGACCCACTCTCATGTCTCATCCCGTTTTTCGTTCATGAGTTGCCGAATTGGTAAACACTGAAACCATGGTCTATGGGCAAATATTTGTTTGATGGAGACGCTCGCGTTTTACTTATGGATTGACTAAACAGTGATCAAAACCAGAAACATTTCAAAGAGTTGTGCCAACTTTGCAAAAGGACCCACTCTAATCCTGAATTGGTGAAACCATGGTCTATGGGCAAATATTTTTTTTTTCCATGGAGCCAAAACATGGCTGTATATACTTCAAAGACTTGTATTATGAGACACCACAGGAAAAGCTCATCATTGTCTCTGTTCAATATCATTATTCGCGCTAGTGTTCAATATCATTATTCGCGCTAGTGCTCTTTTGTACCGCTTAGTTTCAATGGTTTTAGGATTTCTATCATCAGCATCTCCAGCCGTAAAATGGCTAGGATTTGTGTGTGCAGTTTGGGTTCAAGCTGTTGCTGGCAACAATTACACATTTTCTAACTATTCTGATGCTCTAAAATCTCTCATGGTCCTTAATCAGCTTCAGCTCAACAATCTTTCCGTAGCTAAAGATGTTGGCAAGGCTTTTGGCATCTTGGCTGGTCTAGTTTCAGACAAGTTACCAATATCGATCATTCTCATTGTTGGGGCTGTTGAAGGGCTATTAGGATATGGGGCTCAATGGCTCGTGGTTAGCCAGAAGATACGTCCCCTTCCATATTGGCAGGTATGCATTTTATCCTTTCATTTGTTTTCCTTTATTTTTCAATCTTTTTGCGTCTCATATTCTTTATTAATGATCTTCGGTACCAGATGGGCGTATTTCTTTGCTTGGGAGGCAACAGTACGACGTGGATGAATACAGCAATTCTAGTGACCTGCATGAGAAACTTTAGAACAAATCAGGGTCCTGTATCAGGGATCTTAAAAGGTTATTTAGCGCTAAGCACAGCCATTTTCACAGACCTATCCGCAGCACTCTTCTCGGCCGAACCCTCTGCTTTTCTTCTTACACTGGCAATCATTCCTGCAATTGTCTGCCTTGTAGCAGCTATTTTGCTTCGCGAAATCCCACCTACAGCCAATGATGCAAAAGATCAGTCAGTTATTTTTCACTTCTTTAATGTTGTTGCTATGATTATAGCACTTTATCTATTAGCCTACGACATCTCTGGCAGCCATGGGCATCTTATTTCTTCAATTTTTGCTGCTGGCCTGTTATTCCTGCTTGCTATCCCGTTATTTGTCCCAGTCTACTTCATCGTTGCAAAACCAATGGGCATCTTATTTCTTCAATTTTTGCTGCTGGCCTGTTATTCCTGCTTGCTATCCCGTTATTTGTCCCAGTCTACTTCATCGTTGCAAAACCAACTTCAGTTGTAGATGTTGAAGGGCCAGCAAGTGAATTTCTATTGCCCCAAAATGAGGAGAGCGGTGCAATAGTGGAGGAAGCTAATGAGGATAAGAAGCATCAGCCTGTTATTGGGGAGGATCACACCATTGTTGAGGCAATGCGCACCTCTGATTTTTGGATACTGTTCGTATCATTCCTTTGTGGAGTGGGGACTGGGATGTGCGTGCTTAACAACCTTGGACAGATGGGACAAGCGTTAGGATACAATGATGTCTCCATTTTCATTTCTCTCACCAGCATTTGGGGATTTTTTGGTCGTATTATTTCAGGCATGGCATCAGAATACTGTATCGAGTATGTTATCATTATGATCTAACATTTGCATTTGTTAGGAAATTGATAATTTTTTTTTTCAAATTTCTATGTTCTTCTTTAGTCTGAACTGAGTTCATCTTTGTTTAATTTTTGCAGGAAAAAGGCAACACCGAGGCCAATGTGGAATGCCGTATCTCAGATTCTAATGGCTGCTGGATGTGTAGTGATGGCCGTTGCATTTTCTGGATCTCTCTATATAGGTTCTATTTTGGTGGGGATATGTTACGGAGTGCGTTTGGCCATTACGGTTCCAGTTGCATCAGAGTTATTTGGGTTAAAATATTACGGTCTCTTATACAACATTCTGATGTTGAATCTCCCTCTTGGTTCTTTCCTCTTCTCTGGCCTTCTTGCTGGTTATTTGTATGATGCTCGGGCTACTACTTCCATCGATGGAGTTGGAAACTCTTGCCTTGGGCCACATTGTTACAGGCTTGTGTTCATCATAATGGCCACCACTTGTGTATTTGGATTCGGCTTGGATATGTTGCTTGCTCTGAGGACGAAAAATCTCTATCTGAAGATTCATGAGATAAAGAAGTTCAATAAATATAATGCCAGGAGTACCTCGTCAATGTAAATGCTAATTATTGTGTATATGTATCACTGATGCCTCCAATGGAGTGCCAATTCTTGGAATCAATGTTTACTGAATTGAAGATGTTAGGCATTGTTCTGACTCTTCATGCTTGGACAAGCAAGTCGGACGCATTTCACCGGGTCATAACAGTTCTTAAATCTCAGTCGAAATTATTTCCATTTTCTGATATTTCAGTATAGAATTAAACTACCCATGGTTCAAAGACTTGGATGAGACCTAGATGATTCAGACGAGTCGTCACTGGAGCGGGGCTTTCCGTTCCGATATTGAGACGAAATGACTCCGAGGTAATTTATTGCCGAGACGTTTTCAAGACGAATAGAAACGGCCGAGTCGCTCCGAATAAACTCGAATTTTTGTTAATTTTTTATTATTTTTGTTTATATTTTTTTTACAATTTTTAGAATATTAAATGTTTTAAAAATTTGCATCTCGTCGAAACCGCGATCGATATGCCAAGACCGATGCAATCGTGCCTTTGAAATGAATTAGATGAAAGAGTGTTGATTATACCTTAAACTGCGTTATATTTGAGACTTGCATCTGTACGTTAACCATTGCAAGTGTTAGATGAACATTGTCACCGCTAATACAGCAGAGTCTTGATTAGTTCTGGTTTTCTTTATAGCAGTTTCCCTCGGGGAACATGCACCTCATCTATCATATAGTATAAAACGATGAATGTTCTTAGTCCTGCTTTGCTTTTCTTCCATTGATGATGCATGATTTCTTACTAAACACATAATTCATGCATAAACGGGTGCATTTGGTTCTGGCTTCTGACAGGAATATAGCAATCTTGCTGGTTATGAACATGTGAATAAAGGGAAAACTAATTGCGAAAGTATGAAATCAGTTTTTTAGCTAAGCTTTAGCTTTCATTTGTATAAAATTGACTCCAACTGCTGCTATCACATTCCAATCTTCGTCCCGAAGAAAGACCAAAACTAAGTAATATACGGATACACAGAATGTGGGCTACAGGTAGCAAGGGGTTTGCCACAAAGTCCTTTATTTCCAGAATAAGAGCTCTTTGGAAAATTAATTAGAGGCTCACCAAAAGGAATTTGTCCAGAAAGAAGATTATCTGATAGGTTCAACTCTTTGAGTTTTGTCAATTTCAAAAACGCATCTGGTATTCTGCCTGTAAACAGATTATTCTGCAGCTCTAGACTCTCCAAAATGCTTGCATTTGCTAATGATTCTGGCAGGACAGAGTCAAACCGATTATAACTCAAATCCAAAGTCTGCAGCGATTGCAGTCTTCCGACACTTGTTGGCACTTTACCATGGAGAAAGTTATGTGATAAATTGAGGTACTGAATCCCCTGTTGCGTTCCCATGTCAGCCTGCTCAATATCATTTGAAAAGCTGTTATCAGAAAGATCAATATAAGTCAATCCTCCACTGCTTTGCATTTGAAATACCAGATTTAGAGGACCCCATAACCTATTTGAGTGAAGATCCAGCACCCCTAAGCGTCCAAGCTTGGTAACTGTATCGGGAATCTTGGAAGCAAGGGAATTTTGGGAGAGGTTCAAAAGGTAAAGACTAGTGAAGCTCCCAATCCATGCAGGTATGCTCCCAGTAATATGGTTATCTGATAAGTCCAATTCTTGCAATATGCTTGCAGGTCTTTCCAAGTATCCAGGAATTTCACCCTGTATTCCACATCCAGCCAAGTGAAGCTGAAACAGTGATGGCAACTCCACAAGCCAAGTTGGGATGGATGACAAATTCAAATGGTTGAATGACAGGTCAAGTAGTTGAAGATTTGTGAGAGTAGACATCTCCAAAGGAAGTGGTCCTTGAATCATGTTGTAAGAGAGATCCAGAAACTGAAGCTGAGAGAGCAGTCCAATAGTTCTTGGTAGTTTACCAGAGAACCTGTTTCTGCTGAGATACAACATTGTCAATGCTTTTAAATCGCTAAAATTGGAATCGATAGGCCCCTCAATCTGATTATTGTCAAGAATGACTCTTTGAAGTGATTTCAGGTGCCCAAAAAACAAAGGTAGCCTGCCTGTCAGATGATTGTCATTTAGGCGTAGAAAGGCGAGGGAAGACATCTGACTGGGGCTTGAAGGAAATGGTATCTCTCCCTCAAGCTGGTTGTTGCCAAGGAAGATGCTTGAAATGGAATTTAGCTTGTTCATGGAGAAAGGAATTCCCCCAGTCAAGAAGTTGTTTGATAGATCAAGCTCTTTGAGAGCCCGCAAGTTACCAATATTATTTGGAATATGACCAGTTAGGAAGTTTTCCTGAAGAGTCAAGCTCTCCAAATCTGTCAAATTTTCCATAGAATCAGGTATAGAACCAGAAAATTTGTTCGAGCTAAGATCGAGGCTTTTAAGACTCCTGAGACTTCCGAGGCTGAAAGGAAGAGAACCAGAAAAGTAGTTCTCTTTCAGACACAATTCTTCAAGTTTAGGTAACTTACCAATGCTATCTGGTATTGGACCACTAAGCTTGTTGGTGTCAAGCAACAGCTTTCGGAGCTTTGTGAGATTTCCTATCAGCGGAGGAATCTGCCCTTTGAGCTCAAGAACTTCGCCAAGATCAAGAACTTCCAGAGAGCTCAGAAGTGCAATGGAAGGAGATAGCTGGCCGTCCATGACTGTTTGTGCTGGAGCATCATACAAGGTGAGGAGACCTGGAAGATTCAATTCTAAGACTCTACCAGTGCTATTGTCACACAAAATGCCTTCCCATTTGCAGCAATCAGTACTCCCATTCCATTTCTCTAGCCTGAATGAAGTATCATAGCGGATCCCAGCCTTGAAATCAGTCAAGGCCTTGAGGTCATTGGGGTGGCAAGTTTCACCACCGGTAGTTACAATGAAAATCACCATCAGGACTAAAATTATCTTGGAACACATATTTTCTGAATAGAACTGGGAAGGATACGATGAGATTTTCAGTCTGATCAAATCCTTTGTTGAGTCGTTATCTTCGGAAAAGATCCTAGGAAACAAGTAAATTTTAATTAAAAACAACAGACATTTCCTTACGCGGCAAAGTACAAATGTGGAAAAGAATCAATATTGGTCAAAGAGTCATGAATGCTGTCCTGAATCAAGTTTCTTTTTCTCTTTACAGTTTGTATTGCTGAAAAGCACACTACTGTTTTTTTTTTTTTTTTTTTATCAATAACTTTTTATCTTCTTTTGAGAGGGACTAACTTTAATCTAGCAAAAAGACTCTCTGATTGAAAGCACGACTTCAAAGTCCAAAGGGGTTCCATCTGTCATATTTTTAATGAAAAGTTACACTCTGGTGATTTAATTGACTGATACTCTGCTGTGTCTGCAGTGTTCTAATGCGCCAGAGAACATTCCCCTGGAAACAGCACGGCCATTCTACTGGCTTGACAATCAAGACTGAGAAAAACTGGGATATGAATAATGTTTCCTGGAACATTGACAAATTTGATGTCCTTTATTGCCTCTAGTAGAACTGGTAACTTCAATTTTTGTAGATATTGATATAGTTTTCAGGCATTTTATCATTATTGTGCATCCCTAGGATCCTTTGCCTTTTTTCTAGATACAATTGTTATATAAAATGTACACAAATATGTAGTAAGCAGCAAAATATCAACAAAATTACCTTTCACCAATGCCGCCAAATATGCCTCTTTTCTCTATCTCCTTCTTCTCTATAATAGCATAGCATAACAAAGAAAGCTAGCTTATGTCTTACCAGAAAAAAACATGGAATAGGTGGATTATTACCTCCTATTTACATAGGCCAGACTCTTATTGGCAAGTATCAAATTCCTAGGTTTCCTTCCATCAAAAAAAATGTTACCGTAAATCATAATTGAGAACAATGTTTTTGAGTAATTGATTGAAATATCAACAAAAGAAGCCAAGTAATCATCATTAATAGGGAGATACTAATCAATCGTTGATAAAATATTAATCAATTAATTAGAATATCAATCATGGATTGCAATATCTAAACAGAGGCAAGTCTTATTACATTTTCCCGAATGATGATATGGATGGTAACTCTGTGGCGCAAAATGCAAAAAAGCCAAGAAAATCTGACTTGTTCGAATTAGGTTTGTAAATATCATGAGCATTCATGACGGGCTTGGGAGCATCTGAAAAAATTAGTACTTACTAGTTAGTTAGTTTTCAAGAAACAAGACGTGCAGTTTAGAGCTACCTCGTTTTCGTCCCAAAGATCCAACCAAGATCAAGAAAGAAATTCAGTAATTAACCCCAAAAAATATTTATAAAAAAAAAAAAAGCAGTCGATCTTTTTTATCTTTTTTTTGAGAGAGGGTCAAAGACTACAGTCAAGAAAATTAATGGCCATTGAGGATGACCATTCCGACTCGCCCATACCGAACTCAACCCTTAATTATTTAGGACGGATCACCACTAGTTTTAGTCACTTCGGTTGGACATCGCATGCGGATAATCGAGATGACTCTCAGATCCACCGGTATCTCAGATCGATGCTGTGCTTGATACGACATCCGAGATTTTATCGGAAAATCTGACACTTGCATCACGAACAAGACATCTGATGGGACCTGTCTACTGCTACATCCTGTCAAATCAGATTGAACATGTTCAGTCCCTGCCAAGTCCTAGGAAGTTGGAGCCCACTATTCCTTCCTCCAACTTGTCCCCTATAAATACTACTCCCTCTGATTCAGGGGAGGAAAAGTAAGAATTCCACTATTTCTATTCTCATTATTTATTTTCCAATAAACTAACTTAGGCTTAGTTTGGGAGTTTAGGATAGAAAAGAAAAGAAGGGAAAGCTTAAGTTATGAAAGAAGAGAAGAGAAGGGAAGAGATTGTTATGTTGTTTGGAAGTTTTGAGAATTAGTGGAATGATTTTGGACATAGAAGTCATTAAATATTTGTTCAAAACCTTTTTAAGGACAAAATAGGCATTTTAAAAAAAATATCAAGCTTTCTCCAAACTTTCTTCCCATTTCTTTCCGATTTGGGAGGAAGCTTTTTTTTAACTATTCATCTTTCCATTTCTTTTCTTTTCTTTCCAACTTGAAACTAACAAATGAAGCAAAAGTAAACTTTCTCTTCTTTTCCTTTCTTTTCTATCCAAATCTTTCACTCCCAAACGAACCCTTAATCATCGGAGGTGATCCGAGGGTAAAAGCCTCGTCTAGTGCAGGAAAAGAACATCACACAATCACTTCGCTCCGAAAGAGAAAGAGAACGTATTAGGTCAGCTCGGTTTGACCAGCCAAAAACTACCTCTTCAGCCATGATACGTGATTGGTACGAATACCTCCAGTTAATTCCATGGGACTGGAGACTGAACTGATGAAACAATTTTGCAGAACTAAATGGTAACATATAATTGGTAGCAATTGCGACGGCTTCCACGATGCTAGCAATAGACCTAATGGGAGGTTGCTAAGGGAGTGTCAAACGTTTCGTGTTACAACGTAGCAAAAGGAATAGGGCAATTAATTAACAGCGAAATCGTGCTTAGTTAATAAACCCTTTTAAATGGTGATAATTAGTTAGTTAATTACCCATTTATTCTCCATAAGAAAATCTGTGCAGCTATGGAAGCCAATACTACTGCCGACAAAATCTCAGAGCCAAATGCTTCGTCCCTGCGATGGGGAATCCTTCGTCGAGCCCTCCTGCGCAGACATTCATCTTCACCAGGTAGGTCCTTAACCTCCAACCACCCCCCTTCCCCTTTCCCTCTTTTGAGTCTTTTCTTCTCCCAAAAAAACAAAGAGAAGAAAAACAAAGGAAAAGGAATTTAGTCGAAAGTTGAAAAAAAGAAAGATGCTTTTCCATTTATTGGTTATTGGGCCGCAAAAACTGAATCTTGAATTTGTTGGCGCTGAGAAACCTTGCAGATGAGCAATCAGAACTGGATCTAAACCGGGTATCCAGAAAGGCGAGTCGCGGGTTCAATTTGATTGCTTACCATGTTATAGATGACCCATCCGAAGAAAAGTCGGATACTTCAACGTCAAAAAATCAATTCGGCAGCTCAAGAGTTGCTTGCTTTTCTTATAAATTGCCTATTCATCATAATTCTCTCAACATTCTTCTATAGTAAGCTCATACTCTGGAACTTTAATTTAGTCAATTCATTTCTGTATTGGTTGCAGGTGTGCTTCCAACTTTTATTTAAATTCACAATTTTGTTCTTCTTCCGGAAAAAAAAAAGATTTTTTGGCTGAAAAATTGGGCTGGCAGATAGTTTTAATTGATCCTTGATCAATTTTAGCAGTGGTTTTTGTTTCATTGGCCACCAAAAAAAAAAAAGGAAAAAAAAAAAAGCAGTCGACTATATTTATGTTGCTTGACAATACTTGAAACTGAATGCAGTCAGAGAGTGGATGCTGATGGTGCTAATCTAAATGATTTTGAAGTGTGTAATAGACACAATATTGACAACACAGGACTTGTTTGTAAGTTCCCCCGCTCTTATTATTTCTTGTACTCCTTTTTAATACAGAGGAGTTTTATGTTAGTGAGGGGTTAGTAGTTTGCTTCTCTTTTTCCTTGTGCAGTCAACTTGTTGGTTGCATTTCCTGACCTGGAAACGATGTTAAGAAACATTCTCATGTTTGATGAGAGAGGAAAAGTTCGTTCGGGTCCTATCTATTTTATTTTGGATATGACAAGCGAAACCAACAAATAGATATGTTATTTGATGCCACTTGTGCTGCAGCAGTAAGATTATTGCGTACAAAAAACTTTTTAGATGTTATAAAGTAAAAGCCTAGTTATAGAGAATAAGCCTATGTCCTTGATCAGTCTCCATGCAAATCCTTGTCAGTGATCAGAAATGTGATGTGATGCATAAATAATCAACCTTAGTTGTTCACATTTAAATTTTTATTGAATTGGAGCTAATTAAGGATACAATGCATTTGTGGTGGTTTCAAGGATTCAATTAGTTCATCAATTTTGTTGAAGTCTTTTCTGAGTCACAATAATAAGCTTCATGTTTTGGATAAGTTTTTTACAATGTAGGCTTTAAGTGCTATATGGTAATGATGTTCATGTGAACTGTTGCAGTGAAATATTTTTCTGTTTTGAACTTTAATAGTCTAAGTCACTTCTCGACTTCATAAATGACTTCTGCTTATCTCCCTCAGTGAAATGATTAGAGTCTTGCAAGCAGTACATCATTTCCAAACTACTACTATTTAGTTGAATAGGTTTGGCAATCTTGATATTCTTGTAGTAGTTTGCATGTACAGTGTTCTAACCTTCTTGTGCAACAGGTCAGTGGCCATCAGAAGATGTCCTTGCTTACTATTGCTTGTCAAATGCTGATAAGTTCAGGTTTGTTAGATATCTTATTTCATGTCCATCTTTTTTATCTTTTGCTACCATCATGTAATTCTGTGTATTCTCTCTTTTCATTTCATCTAATCTACTTTGTTAGGTGTAAGAAAGTAATAGAACTGGGATCAGGCTATGGCTTAGCTGGCTTAGTTATTGCTGCGGTGACACAAGCGACAGAAGTCATCATATCAGATGGAAACCCTCAAGTTGTCGATTGTATCCTGTTGATTTCTTCTTGTTAGAGATGTGGAACAAATCTTTATGCATTAGGTTGGCTGTGCCTCTGGCTTGTCTGCCCCAGTTCAAAATTTTATTTGGCTTTTTGTGGTTAGTCATCATCAAGTTGAATAGGGTATATGACTAGCTACTGCAAATTCGTCTGCTCTTTGTGCTTTCATGATTGTAAATTTGAAGTTATTGTATTAACTTGCCTGTGTAACTGGTTCCATGCTATTATGGCTTGCAGCACAACTAAAATTTCTGTTATTCCCACCTAAATGTCGCCTCAATGCTTTACACAAGTTCTGCTGAATGTGGGTTTCTTAACATCTAGATATCCAGCGTAGTATTGATGCCAATTCCGGTGCATTTGGTGATTCAATCGTGAAACCAATGGTGCTGCACTGGAATCATGACAAGCTGGTAGACTTTTCCAACAGCTTTGACATTATTGTGGCGAGCGACTGGTAATAAATTTTAATTGGATATCTGCCATGAAATTTTCAGTTGGATGTTTGTCTTTACTTCAAGTCCTTCATTTGGAAGTGAACCGTATAATTCTTTCTGAACCTGCAGAAGCCATGGACAATTTAGAATTCTTAACAGGTGAATCGGTTTAATCAGAATCATATTTGGCGATCTTGACATTTTGTTCTGTGTCTCAAGTGACATATGGAGACTGGAACAACATTCAAGCGCTTATCTCATTGAATGAGATCATTATTTTTAGAACTCTGGGTTGGCTCTTGAGCATGCCAGAAGCTTTTTCCATGTTATTCGAATGCCTATAAGCATGCAAATCATGTTTGCACTGTCTAGGTTTTCTTACCTCAACACTACGCTAAGCTCGAGTCGAGCATTTTGGCTTGTGATGGCAGCAAATACTGAGTGATATGTTCATGCTACTGCACTATTTTAAGGTAATTTTCTTGTTCATTAAGTTTTTATTTGCCATTCTTGCAGCACTTTTTTCAGAGAATTCCACAAAGATCTTGCTCGAACTATCAGAACCTTGTTAAGAAAAGAGAAGCCTTCTGAAGCCATACTTTTCAGCCCCAGAAGAGGTGATTCGCTGGACAAGTTTCTACTGGAAACAGAGGATAGTGGCTTGCATTATAACATTATTGAGATGTATGATTCAGAAGTTTGGAGGCGTCATCAGAAATTTGTGGAAGGTGATGACTCCTGGCCCAACTATGAGAAGGATCATTGCTATCCTCTTTTGGTCAATATAACTCAGTGAAACTTGTGGGTCATTTTCACCATTGGCTGAGAGCTCTTTATATAGTTATTGTACGCAAGGAGCTGCATGCACTTGAAGCTAATCTATCAAACTTTTTTTGAAACTATAGTCATCAGGTTGACCCACATGATTGGTTGTGTTCTTGGCTGCTCTTGCTTTTGTATGCAACGCATTATTTTCTGTGCTTAAGAAAGTTTTCTTCAAGACCTTACAGATTTGCTAGGCGTACGACTAAATCCGTGGGGTAAAGCTGTGTTGAATTTGAGAAATTACTTCTATTGCCATCGGGTGAGAATACAAAACAGGATTGTAGTAATATCGCATGCGATTAATTTCATAAAATTGGTCCAAACTAGCTCATCGGAAAAAACCTTTGTCGTTGACGTTTGCTTCACTTTCTTCATCGTCTATTTTCTGTGTTCCTTAAAATTTTGTAGACCTTGATGACAACTATATGTTTTTAGCAACTAAACTAATCTAAAAAGGCTTTGTGCTCCAACCCGATGTTTTCGCAAATATGAAGAGGCTTTTGTACTAAAATAAATTGGATCTTGCTCCCAAAAAAAAAAAAAAAAAAAGGTTTGCCATAACTAGAGGTGCAAATAAAACATCGCAAATATGAAGAGGCTTTTGTACTAAAATAAATTGGATCTTGCTCCCAAAAAAAAAAAAAAAAAAGGTTTGCCATAACTAGAGGTGCAAATAAATCAAGCTGAATCGAGTTTCGACTTAATCGAGTCGAGTCTCAACATAATTTCACTTTGAACTGACCAAGTTCGAGTCCAACTCGAGCCGTTTGATTCGTTTGCGAACCTAAACATAACGTCCTGTTGTATAATGCGTGTGGAAGTTATTATGCTAGCCGAACATCGTTCTCTGAGCTTTGGCAGGTGGATTCTCTCCTCTGATATGTGGTTACTAGAATTTTATCAACAATTCAACATCAATCAAAGACTCGGCTGGTCCTGCCACCCGTTGCTAGTAGTAGAAAATTTGAAACAACCTACACCGTCTAAAATGCTACCGCTAGTCGTCTTCTTCCTCTTATCTCAAACCTAAAGTAGGCTGCTTTCTTTCTTTTCTTGGCCGGTGAAGTGTCCCCTCCCCCCCCCCCCCCCCCCCCCCCCCCCTATATGTATTGCAGAATAAGTAGGAACTGTGTCTTCTTGCAAATAAACAAATCAAAGTGTTTGCACAGAATCTCACACCCTCCAAAGAAAACAAAAAACAGTGTGTAGTATGCTAATTAGTCATCAACACAAATAATTCTAGCAAAAAGAGCTCATTTCGCTCTCTGAAAATACACACATAATTGGAGGTTTTCGCGCAACATGATCAAGGAGTACATTTCCCTGCTTGTCGTCATTCCCGATGCACTTTCGCACACTGAAAACAACGCGGCACATTCAATCGCGATCGCACCATTTGTATTTCTGTATGCAAAAATGGTTCTTCTCTTTGGACCCCTCCACTCGAACTGATCACTTCACGATATCGTTTGGATAGCTTTAGGCCACAAAATTGGATACTGCAATCGTTTTGGAGGTCACATTTCTTGTTATAGATCAGGACCTCATCGACAGTCTAATTTAATATTGGTACAAATTAACAACCAGCTGAGAAAATTGACAACCAGCTGTAAAATACTCCCACTAGCCAATTGTCCATAACACAGCCCTGGGGGACGTTTTATTACCGAGCACAGCGGAGGGCTTAAAGGCCAGTGCTTTTGCCCCCCAGTTGGTCTTCAGATGATTTTGAATGTTCTGAAAAGTCGCCTTCAAGAATTGTTATTGTGTTGAGCCATTAAAGATTTGCTTCTTAATCGCAACAAATTCGAAACATATATATATATATATATAGTCCATCTTTCGTAGCAATTAGATTGAAAAATTGAGGTAATTGAGAACATTCTCTTTTTAATAAGGCCGATAATTGCTGTGATGCGCAGCAGGTCTAACAATTCTTTGCTCTAAAATCATTGGCATAAGAAGTAAAGTAGTAGCATCAATTAGCAGCGAACCCTTTCTTCTGTTTGCAATCTTATCTACACACTGATTAGTGACTGATAGCATGATTGCATCGTTGATTGCATTTTGGATTTACTGCCCTTTCTCTCTTTTTCAGATATGGGTATTGCCGCAGCCTTGTTTGGACAGTCATTTTCCGCCGGAAAATTGCGTCCGTTATCACATTTTTCTATTACCTTTTTTTTTTATATATATCAAATAGCTATAGTAATTTTTCTACAAAAAATCATAAAAAATGCAATCCAAACACTCTTTTACGACGCCTGGTAAAGGCCAGAGCGGGCATGGTCCATGATATTTGGCTTCCTAGGCCGAAGTATATAACTCGGCATCCTTTTTTTTTTATATATATATATATATATAGAAAAGATGATTTCATTCAAATAAATCTGCACCGATGACTAAAAACACATCAAACAAACAAATTTTAACGCATTCCATCTAAATCGAGCACTGTCTTTTTTCCCTGTTAGCGTGTCACACTACTATCTGTCATACTTTCATCAACTTTTTGAACCAATTGGTCTCACATTAAATCGTTAACCCCGGAAGCTCGATAATCTACTGTGTATGGCAACTTTTCATCCATTTTCCCCCATGACTTAATAGCAGTAAGGCACTGTGGACAAATTATCTTTCGCTTCCCAAATACGCAATAATTGTTTCACAAAAGGATCTTTCCAGCAACCGCACAGCTTAAAGCAAAAGGAAAGGCAAATGCAGACAAAACATCCGCATTCTTGAGTAATCCATCATTAAATTGCTGCCCACCAAGCTAGCTTAATAAGCTCAGAGCTCCACCACCAAAGTGCTGCTTTGCCAACTAATTAATTCTACACTTTGCCATTAGCATTCACTTTTTCTTAGTAGTGTGCATTCATGATGAGCGAACTTATTTTTTCACGACAAAGTCTGCGTAGTGTAGCACCCCACACACACACACACACAGAGAGACACAGATGTATGTATATATATATATATATATTCATTGCTCCTAACTTTGACATCATGGCCATGATAGTGACTAATTATAGAATCCTATATAAAAACAAAATTGCTTATCAACTAATAACATCCTTTGGTACGAGTGGAAATGCTTGGCTTACAATCGATTGTCGTAGAATGGCCAGAGCCTCTGGCCCTTTTTTGCGAGATTCCTGGACACAACTGACTACTTTATAATGTCCTCTGTACTAAGTACTGTGGTGTGGTATACTTTTTGCCTTCGGTGAAATGAATTTGGGACTAAATCATAAATAAAATTCTATGCTATTGATGACATGACCGTCAACACCAGCACCCACAACTGGGCAGCCCCGAAAGGGTGGTGCCTTCTGATTGAATCCCCAGTGGCCAAATTTGCCAGCCATGACCCATCTGCCAGCATGGACTCCTGCACTGGACCCGAACCCGAACCCGACCCTGATGCTGACCCGGATCCAGACCCGTCCGCCGCACTCCCCTCTGGCTTCGAGGCTTTCTGGCTGTTGAAGAGATGACCCATTATTACTACCATTACACATCCAAATACGAACGAAAAGGACCCAAAACGATAAATTATATAAATTCGGGGAAAACAATTTGTCAAAATTGAATTTTGGATTGTTTTCCGTAAATTGAAAAGTAGAAACAATTGAAGGGTACAAATGCAAAACTGCTGCACTGCTACGCAACGCAAGGCAACGGAGCAGAGTACCTCGAAGGGGAAGTGGGACAAAACGTGACGGTGTAATCGGCGCCGGTGCACGTGAATGTGCTGGTGGAATCATCGAAAGCGTAGCTATACGATTTCGGGCACGCCGACTTGAATATCTGCGAGTACACCGACGGGGAACACGTGGAAGGCGAAGCGTACTGGCCCTTACAGCAGTACTCCGGGGTCCCAAAAGCGTCGCAGGCGCTCCGGCACGCGCCGCCACCTTCAATTTTAAGCTCATTCGGGCACTTCGAGTTCAAGTCCTCGGTGCAACCCGTGGAGGCACAGGAGCCCGACCCGCCACTCCCTTCGACGAGCATGGGCAAATTGTACCCGTCTACTAGGCTGACGTCATAGAAGTCCTGAGACCCCGACCCAAGCGTGAACTCCGCCAGGGTTGCTGGGGTGCTCGCTCCGGCGCCGTCGCATTCAATTTTGCCCGACCCGCAGTCTCCCGTGGCGCACGACCCTTGACCCGACCCGTCAAAGGTGCACCCGGTCCTGCCCCAGAATCGACCCGACCAGCCCGTCGGAGCCTGGAATGAGCGTGATGCGGCCCTTTGGAGCTCGAATCCCGTGCTGCCCAGTCCTGAATTCCCTAAAATTCCGGGCCATACCGTTTGCTCACACTTGTTCACAAAAGTAATTGTGGCCCCTGAGACGCCTGTACATTAAATAAGTCTCTGGTAAAAAGTTCACCACCTATTATAAAAAAAATATTCATAATGCTTCAGCATTTTAATCCGGCTTTTCTAACAAAAAAGAAACCAAATAAATAAAAAGTCTTTTCTGTATGGAATTAGAATGCAGAGCCTAAAATTGGCTTAACATCTGACTCTTCCACTAGCTGTAAAATGTCAAAATTTGTTTCCTGCACCAAAAAAGTTTGTCGAAGTAAAAATACTGGCCGCGCTAAACTCACTAGTACAGTACTGTAGCTCACCTTTGCTCTTACAGATGCAGAGCACGAACAGGCTCAGAATCACGGTGGAGGAGGCACCCATTAAGTTGATTGGTCACTTTTTGACGTTTTTTTTTATTTCGTCAATGAATGGTTGAACAAAAAAGTCGTAAGAATGTAGTACAAACGAAGAATAGGTACGTGATGAGTTAGGGGGTTGTTAAAGTGAAATTAATGAACAAGTCTTGCGATGAAAATGGCGGTCATGAGGCTGTAGTGGTGGGTTGGGTGGTGAAGAATTGGTGTAAAGAATGATAATGGCTGTGGTTTTGATGAGAGAGAGGACGGTGGTGTAGTAAACAACCGCAGATGAAGAAAAGGGTTAGCACCGCCCATGCAAAGACCTTGGATTGAGAAAGCTAGCGCAGGAAGTTTCCGGAGTGGCTTTCTTGGTGCCTAATGGGGGACATGTCGTATGTGGATGGATGCCAAAAGGGTTGGAAGAGAGTGAATGGTAGAGGGAATGTGGCTATCGGGTTCGTCGGGCTCGTGCATATTTATAAACCCATGCACTGAAGAAGTAGTGGTGGGGGACTGTGTATTCTTTCATTTGCCAATAGGAATACAGCATAGTGCCAGTTGATAGTTTGTATATTGCATCCATCGTCCTCGTTACCTTTGACGTGGAAAGACAAGTGGTTTTTGACAAATGGTTTCCATGCAATCATAACAACAACACTAATAGAAGCAATCCCAGATTGAGTTTTTTTTTTTTTTTTTTTTTTCCTGCTTTTAATATTAACAATTTTGAGTCGGTTCTTTCTTGGATTTGAAACATCAAATTAAATTGACGCAATTGCAGATATATTTCTAGCAAAATGAAGAAGAAATTGCACACGCCCCAGGAGGAAAGCTTTCACAAGGGACGAACGTCTTTCCCATCGACTAACTACACCTGGGAATCCCATCGGCATGAAATGGAAATTCTACTGCAACTGCGTACTTCTACCTAAAGTTTCTTTCTACGTGTCGGATGTTGTTCAAGACATTGGGTACATTTTCTTTTAACCCGCGAGCTTAATTCGAAGGAAGCAGCCAGGTCATGCCATGGAAGAGTTGCTGGAAACTGAATATGGAGACTATGATTTGTGTACAAGGAAAAGACAAGATCTTTAAGGATGGAAATCAAACCACTTTTTGCTTCTCTAATCTGAACATGAGGTGTTAACGAGAAGATAAATATAGGTAAAGCTTTAACATTATCAAAATAACCCACAAAAAAAGTGTTTTGGACATCGAAGGGAAAGTGATTTCCTCAACAATCAAAATCCACTATCATTTTGGATTTGGTACCCCAAAAGGCATCCCAAGATTAGGATAAATATTATGGATCATCGAACTTTTTCAATTTTTATTGGGAATCATTTCAGAAACCTTCCTTAGATTTTTGACAATTGCAGTCACCTCTTTTGAGATTTAAAAAATTATAAAAACCTCTCCTAAAAAAGTATATGTTTTGATAACAAATGGTGATGTAAGTACAAAACATCTAATGAATATCCTATATTGCACCTATTTGATTTACAAACAAATTGAATGATAAAAAAAAATAATCAAATATCAGCATTACTTACTAAGTAAAAAATTTTAAGGTAGTTTTTATAGTAAAATTTAGGCCATGTTTTAAAGCATTATTTTTAAATGCTTGAGTTTCTTTTTTTTTTTTTTTTCCTTTTGTCGTGTAAGTTGTAAAGAAACTGTTTTTAACAAATGCATCCCTACTAGTCGGCTATTTATAAAACTAAGTAAGAGGTCCATTTAAATGACTTAGGAATTGAATATATTGTATTAAGTGAGATGAGGTTAGAGCTTTTAGATAATATAATATTTGCAAAATATGATTTTTTTTTTTTCTTTACACCCACTTTTCACTTAAGATATGTAGAGTTGTCAAAACTATTATATCTTTTCATAATACTAAGGGAGGTAAGTGTAATTTTACAAATCTCAAGAGAAGAGACTGCAATTAATTGCCAGAAATCTTAGGAGAGGTTAATGAAATTATTCCTTTTTTCTAAATTAATGCATCATTTTCCCTTTGTAAAGAGGAAACTTCTGCTTGCAAGCTTCAATAGTCTTCGGGTATGGGAGTAAGGTATCTTCTGTAATATTTATTACCTCCTCGACTACCTTTGAGACGTTGAAATGTCGTTTTCGACAAGGTAACGTTGCCTAGCGGATGTGAGAGGGGCCAGTACTGTGGAAGTGCACACAAATCCCAATAGTGGAGGAGGAATACGAGGCAACCAACACTACAGGTGCCCTTTTGATGGTGATCACCATTGCCCAGTTAATTTCCTGCTACTGCCGCTGCTATTTTGCTGCTGCTGCTTTCTAGTTTCTGGGAACATGCATGGCTTTCTAGTTTCCAACTAGCAGCAGCTACTAATGCTTTGTCGATCTTCGGGGAGAGGAGTACCGGTCTGATTCTTTGATGATGGATCAAATTAGCTAAAGCGGAGCCACGTAAACCTCCCGGATCTGCTTTGCCTCACCGACCTATATATGAAAAAAAATCTTTTACTACTTCCGTCAATCAATTACTAAAACAAGACAAAACTTGAATCCTGTCGGAATTAATCATTTGGTCGGCAACGTGACGGTGTTCATTATAGTTAGTGTGATCTTTTTAGTCGGCAACGTGGCGTTGTTCATTATCTTTTTTTTTTTTTTTAAATGGGGAATGAGATTTTTTAGGATTTGTTAGGCTCATATGAGTAAAGAATTATGTTTGCGTTAGTTCGAGAGAGGAAAGAGTATTTAATATGTAAATAAGTATTTAATATCTAATAGTTTAAGTTTTTGAGTCATAGTTAGATTTTCAACTTATATACTCCCTCCGTTCCTTATTAGATGGCCTGAATAACTAATTCTCTTAGATTAAGAAAGTTGGTTATTTTCTAAAAGTCAACAAAAGTTTAACTTTACTTCTCAAAATTACCCTTTATCTCTCTTCATCTCTTCAACTACTTTTATTGTTAATGCTACAAATACTGCATTTAATTATTTAGAGTTCCAATTCAAGAAAGTTGAAAGGGTAAGCAAGGGTAAATTTGGAAAAAAGTTCATAAATGCTTTCTTGATATCATAAAATGACAGATAAAAAGAAACAATGGATTAGGACATCTAATAAGGAACGGAGGGAGTATTAGATTATTTGATAGATTTTCTCGAGATGTTTCTCCTAACGATATTATCCCAAACTCTCAACCCAAACAACAGTGTTTAGGTCCATCATATTCTCATTATTGTCAAGGTGTGAATAAATATAATAATTGAACACTCTAGTATTTAAAATTGTTTGATTATTTTAATGACTTTCAAATTTCGTTTAAATTTAATTTATTTATTTGTCGAATTGAAAAGTTTGTATGAATTTAAAAATTATCGAACACAAAACGTGGGATATAAAATCCAAGTTAACGTGAAGTTTAAACAATTCAAGAATTCATAAAAACAAGAAAACGTGGAACGTCGAAGTACAAAGGAATCCGACCAATTGTCTTGAATTGATTTTTGAACAGTAAACTAGTGACCAAAACCAGTTGGGTGTCTGGCCCAAGATTAAAAGGCCAATGGTGGGAGCGTCGGACTTGCTTTTCAATCTCTTCCATGCTAAAAGCAAACCTGAACCGAAGTCACTAACCGTTCCTCGGTGTCTCTTGAGTGCAGCCTAGAACAATCATCAATATGAACCGAAAATGGTGCATATTGAGAAAGTAAAGGCCAATAATTTCGATTGGTAATCTTTTGGGATGCAACATATGTTTTACTTTTGATGCCTCTGTTTCTGCAAGTACATAGCCATTATCTCATCGCATTGTCTTGTCTGTCTTCTAACTCTCATTATTTAGTACTAAAATCCTCATTGAGCTCGGGTTGCCTTTTATCTTTTACCATCACATGCATTGCCTGTCTGGGTGCATAAATGACAATGGGTGGTTGCACCTTGGCTTGATTGTGACCGCCCTTGAAAGAATGAAAACACTTCCCATAATTTGGAAGCAGATATTCCATCAGTCCTGAAGTTTCATTCAAAATCTGACTCCAGAAACCGTAGCACCCTTTTACCTCACATCCCTTCCCCCAACTTGTAATCTAGCCATCCCAAAAAAAGTTGTCAGTCTAACGAATCAAAGGTCAAAATCACAGTAGTTGTCATCGTCTTTCCTCATCCTCGGAAGTGTCCCACTGAAAAGAGTGAGTGGAAAAACCTTTAACAACTTGTAGAAAAGAAATTCCTCTTGAAGCTTAGAGATCTAATGCAAGTTGACCCTTAAAAGCTTATGGCCTTCGATAACATTACAGAAATACCTCTACGGGACAGGGAGCCTTAATTGTTGCAGCAAATCAATGGAGGAGCCCTCTTTCCGAAATCTTGCGGCCGGCCATCATCAATCATCATAAACAGGGTGGTTTTCTGGCCAAGTTTCGACAAGGGCCAGAATCAACACGATGTGAATGTCAAACAAACACTACGTGAGGTTGTTTTGCTCGCCTTAATTAGCATTAACTTCCAGGGTAACTCATGGGGACGTATCAAAGATATCATCGACTAAAAGTTTCTGATAACATATTGATAAGGAGACTGACTACAGACCAAGTAGACGTCCTTTTTATTCCCTTTTGTAATTGAATATTACTACTTCCATCACCATCCTGTGCCACTGCGACTACTGAAGCATTAACTTTGCGCCGTATAAAGTTCCATCAGGATAAGGTTTCCGGCCTACCATGATCAGCATCTTCTTCAATTCCTCCCAGTCCCAGCTTTATTCACTTATCCCGATTGGAATTTGCAGCAGTTGTTTGAGCTTTAATAAAGATCAATTTACGTCATCCCACTACAGCAATACTGACGTTAAAGACATATAATTCTTTCTCTGAAAAGCTGGTGAAGAATCCTCTTGGTTCTCAAAGTTCTATGCCAGACTGGAATGTTTTCTTTTACAAAGCAAAAAGGTCGGATTACACGGTTTACGATAAAAAAAAAAAGAAAAAAAGACAGCTTTAATACTGTTGATAACTTGGTTTCAGATTTTAACTCTCTAGGTTATTAAATCACACTGTATGACGTATGGAATAAGACGGAAGAAATGTCATTGGTGCATGCAGAGGGAAAAAATTGTAAAGGAAGTCAGAGAAATAAGAAAGCTTAATGGAGGGAACATGATAAGATGATCTAAAGTGGAATTTATTATTGTTACCTTATCAGGATATTGTGGTTGGATTATTTCCACTTTCAATCTTTCACACTCTATCTAGCTGTGGAAATAGGAATTTGAATCTTTATGTGTAAGTAATCTATTTCTCCTGTTTTAAGTCCGCATATCTTGCTGGGAAAGCAATTTCATTGCAAGCCAATGCATGGATTGACTTCTATGATCTATTGCTGGAATTTTTTTTTTTTTTCATCACTGTAGAGTTAACAATTGGATTACTGTCCGGGATCGAACCAGGTGGATGATCTATTGCTGGATGAGTGAGGTGTTTTGCGTGCAAATTGCCATTTCCAGAGTGAGTAGATGGACACAGTTCATGGTCCATGTCCTTTCATTCCTTCAGCTTTTCCCTTTTTCTGGGAACAGAAGAAAACCAAAATAAAATAATGCCCGCCATTGCTTTGCTTCGCCAAAAAAAATAAAAAATAAAAAATAGCAGTGATATGAGACCTAAAATAAGGGAGCAAGAGGAAAGTTGTACCGTACTGCCGAGGTTTATGTGAAAGAAAACTTGAAACTCGTCATTCAACAATTTGGCCCCGTTTACAAAAAAAAAAAAAAAACTTTTAAGTACTGCTAAAATAAAATGTTTGATAGCTGATTTAAAAACAATTTTTTAAAAACAGTTTGATAACTTACAAGACTTATTACTAATTTATTTTGCAAAATTGATGATTTTGTTCAACTAACAAGAGTTAGATACAAGGTATGCTTGCAGTCCCACTCTCTGTCACAATTTATTTTGATGAATCAACAAACCATAAATTGATTTTTTGTTTTTTGTTTTACAGTAAAAATTCCTATTAGATGTTGGATTCGTTTTTTTCCCCAGGTTCAACCGTGGGCTGGACTCTCGTAATCTTAGCTGGGCTCTAATATTGTGGGTTTGCAATTTCCGAGTCCACGGCGGGGCATCCATCTAAAGAGTCCAGTCAACGCGTTTGATACAATCGGTTAACTATTCATCTGAACCGGACGGCTGGACAGAACACGAGTAGTGCTGAAAAACTGGAGCTGGATATCACCCGCCGGCCGTCGTGACAGAAATTCAGTAAAACCCTCTCAGTTCTCAACCCACCCTCTCTCTCTCTCGATTCATTAAACTGTTGAAAGTCAGGTGGAGTTTTCCTCTCAATTTTGTCAAAAGTTTATTTAGGTTAGCAGGAAGGAATGGAGGAAGATGGGTCGAATTCAATTCGAAGGATGTCTACTCGGTCCCGCAAGATTGCTCCCAAAATGGCGGCTGCACTTGCCAGCTCCGATAATCGAACTCAGGTCCACAATATTCAAAACTTATTGTATATTCAGCTTTTTTTTTTTTTTTGAGGTGGGGGTGGGGGTGGGCTGTGTTGGGAGTGTTCACGGGACGCAATTAACTGATGAAGTTTAGAGCTGGAGCAGTGGCTGTGATTAAATTAAACTGCTTTGACTTTGGGGTGGGGCGCAGGCGATACTAGCTCGGCTGGATGCTTTGGAAAATGACAATGCTGCAACGGAGGCAGTACAGCAAATTGATGATGATGATGATGAAGTTTCTCTTGATGACGATGATGACCAAGGTTGTCTGTTTCATTCACATTCTCTTGCTCTAATTCAAGTAGCTAGCTTTTTAGCAACCTTTTTCGGTACATTCGTATGTGATCATCTAGTCCGTTATTTCTACCATGATTCTCTCACTGCGACAAGGAAAGAGCAATTAATTCCGTTCCCAATTGATTTCGTTCTATTACATGTATCTTTAGCTCGTCAGGAAACCCAATTTTTTCCTGATTTTTCTTTGACTGAGTAACCCCCCGTGTCATGCTTCCAGTTTCTACCCGAACAGTCTGTCTGGTTCTCATTGCTCTTATGCCTGCATCTGGTTTTGGTTATCTAACCTTAGCTTTTCAAATTGTTTGCAGTTTATCAAAAGAAACAGTCTAAGAGTACGAAACGGAAAACTCGTCAGGCTAAAGCGTTAGAGAATGCTAAAAAGGCCTCGAGAACGTTTCTTGAGCTCTTGCACGAGGTATTCAGAACTAAACAATGCAACCCTTCATTACTAGTCTGCTGGCATGTCATCCTATTTGCTCAAGAATGTTGTGGCTAAAATTGCGGTATCACTGATGGCAAATTGGACTCATATGTCAACACATGCAGTTTTTGGGTTTCAAATATAAATACCTGTCTATTGCGGAGTTTGTTCTTTTGGCATAGTTTTCATGTCTGAAGATTGTCATATGTTATTTGAAGATTGTCATATAGAATCTCTGAATCTCAATTAATTGCTATTTGAAGATTGTCATATAGAATCTCTGAATCTCAATTAATTGCTATTTGAAGATTGTCATATAGAATCTCTGAATCTCAATCAATTGCTATTTGGACTAGGCAAACCTGGAATCCTTGCCTCCTCATGTGCCCTCGTATTTGAGAGCTGCAGTTGGACCTCCAAGTTCCTCTTCAAGCCGTCATTTTTGCACTGTCTGCGGATTCACAGCGAATTATACATGTGTACAATGTGGGATGCGATTTTGTTCTATTCGATGCCAAACTATTCACAATGATACTCGTTGCTTGAAATTTGTCGCATGACTGGTGAGTTCCCCAGTCAATTTAGTTCGACACTGTTTTATTACAACTGTTTCTGTTATTTATTGCTGTGCCGTTCGATTTATTGTCGAGGTCAGTGTTTCAAGAACAACTTCTGTGGAAAACCGCTTAGTGGTGATTTGGTTCATCTCCTCAGTTGTATGTCGTGACTATCTCACAGATGCTGGAGGTTGCACGAGAGCTGATTCTAGGATAAGCCTTGACCAAATATTTAATTAAGTGCATCAAGTTTGGATTATTCGATCTTACTGCTTTACAGCACCATAACTCACCTCGCTATTTGGTGGAGATGAAGAAAAAAGAGACTTAAAATCCTTGGAGGCGTTGCTGCATGAAGAGGAAGTGCAAGGTGTGCAATGAAGAGAGCAGAATCCATTGTGCAAGTGATGAACTTGTTACTTGTACTCTATTTAGCAAGGTATCCTGAACATTGGGGAAGAGAACTGATGATTGTATCGTTTTGTGGTAGTTGTTTTATTTTTGGCAGGAAGAGCGAATTTTAAGCTTTATCTTCATCAAATTCGCTTTGTATTTGGACTTCTTTTCTCAATGCTTTTCAGCCAACCTCTTGAAAATGTTTTTCTGAGGCATATCTTGGGTTCCTGTTAATTGATCTGCCTATAGTGGTATACATGAAATCTCTTTTCTTCAAGCCGCTAATGATTGCAGATTTTAAGTGCTTGTTATTGTTGCTGTCATCTGTTTATTCGTAATCTGCTCTGTTGTTGCTTGCGGGTTGCGCTCACAATCTGGTACTTTAGAATACCGGACTCACCTTCATGTGAGAAAATTAAGCCCAGGTCTTTTTTACCTTTCTTAATGATTAAGTCTGGTGATATAATTCTAAATACCTTATAGCGACAATTAAGTTAAAAGATGGAGAAGAGCCAATGGATGTGTATTGAAGGGGACAAAAAATTTACCACCTATTTGACACAAAAGAAGTCTTGAATAAGAAGTATCCCAGAAAATCATGGAGATACGTAGATAAAGAACACAGCTAGAGAAAACCAAGCCAGTTGTAGTAGTTTTCCTCTGTTTTGTGTAATGGTCTTCTTTTCCATTATAAAGCTTAAAAAACCCCTCTTTAATTAAAGAAATAATACAGCCCCAGCCCACATTGTCTGGCATGAGAAGGCTCAGTTTGGGAACTGGAAAGTTGAGAGGCAGCAGAATGCAGAGTTTTTTGTGGAAATGGCAAGCGGAGAGGTTTCCAAGGTTCAGTGGTGAGATGGGATTCCTTCTTTTAGATCATCTGTCTATTTCTGACGTGTAGTGTTGAAGATTATGGCACGCAGACAAAATGTTGGAAGAAAGTCTCCCTCCAAGCCACCATCTCAATCTCTCAATTCTACCAACAAAAGAAGACCGGGAGAAATTGGGATTCTACTCAACCAACCGTCCCTCAGGTGACTAACTACCCTTTTTTTAATTGCGACGATAGCATTCTTATAATCTAATCTATTCTATTATTTTAGAATGCTCATTGCTTGCTAAGCGTTCTCAGGTGACTAACTTCCTTGCTAGCTGCTAAAGCTAAAAGACCCGTGTTTTGCCCTTGCTAAAAAAATGTGAGAACTGCATTGATGGATTCTGGCGGTGATTATGGATTCCTTGAGTTGCGGAGAAGAGGCACGTAACCTTGTTGGAGTACAATGCTAGCCCACACATGACTTCGTTTCTGAAACTGACAACAGAGAAAACAGGCGTTGATATTTGATTAACTTGGCCGTCCATTGTTGATACTATAACAACAAATGTAACCTTAGCTTTTGGTTGGAGATTGTGGGATGTTCTTTGTAATCATGCGAGAAATGATTCACAAAAGGCAAAAAGAAATTGACACAGAATTGGAATCTCGTTTGCGTACAAGTATTATTATTATTTTAGGTCGAAGATTAAAATATTTAGTTTCCTGTTGTTGTCTTGTTCTTTCTGTTTTGAGGCAAACAATGCGTAGTGAAAAGCGAATTTGGAGCTAATGAGCTAGATCAAAACTGGAACCTGATTAAGGGGTGATTTGCAGAATCATTTTGGGACGTAATAGATTGATTACTAGTATTTTAATTTTGTAATCTTTAGGGATTAGAAACGTCCGCACCGCAATATGAAACATCAAATCCGCCGCTTTCATAAGGAATAAGGCGAGCTGGTTTGTCCTTACGGTTTTTGAAAAGCTAATTTTCCAAATCAAGTTTGACAATAATAATGATGTCTAATCAAGTTGCCTTACCATCACCAATAGGGTTTTAGTTTAATGATCAACGATAAGATTTCAGAAACTAAAATCTGAATTCAAACTTCACCAGGTTTGAATTCATTTAAGCTAGACGTTAGTCTTCATGCCACTATAAGTGGATTAATAGCTGATCAATTTTACAATCCAGGAAGATACGAGTGACGGAACGCAAGAGGAGCTTCAATTACAATTAGAGGTGTCAAAATGGGTGACTTGGACGGGTTTGGGTTGGATAAAATGGGTAATGGGTATAAGTGAATCAACCCATTTATACCCATTTAATTAGATGGGTATAAATAGGTAAGTCAAAAAATGAATTGAGTAATCCAATTACCCATTTATAACCCATTTATTTTAATTTTTTGTAAACTCATTTAAATTCATTTTTGTAAATTAAGTTATCAATTTATACCGCTCTTTGTACCCATCATTAATTTTAAATATTTACTTATAATATTCAATAAGCCTAATTATCAAATTTTTTTCCGTTTATACTCTATGTCACAAAATTACATATTATTTAATAATTGAATAATAAGAATAAAAAAATTTGAACTAAGTACTATAAAAGTTAATATAAAAACTTAATTCAAAAATTTTGAACCCCTAACATTTTTTTCATATATAAATTTAAAATTTCATTTTAAAAAGATAAGAAAAGAGGCTAAAACTTATCATAAATTAGTAATGGTAAAAAATGAGCAAGTTAACAAATTAAGAGAAAATAAAATAATAAGACAAAACCAACAAATAATAATAATAATAATAATGAAATAAAAGTAGTTAACATCATGACAAAATGAAAAATTTGAAAAAAAAAATTGGTGGGGGAAGAGAAGAGACTTGGGGGAAAGGAATTCTAAATGAGTTAATTGGGTCTAATGGATTACCCAATAATACCCATTTATATCTATATACAAAAATTTTAAATATCCATACCCATCTATTCATGGGTGGGTATGGATAAATTTAGTTAAATGGGTTGGTTTGCCACCTATAATTACAATCAACAAGATGAGATATTATTAATTAAGTTGCGGGAGTAGAAAGAAGATTGTGAGAATGAGATGATCAGTCAATTAAGTTTCCAACTGATACTTTTCTTCTCGCCTCAGCCATTGTGACTCTAAGGAGGCAAATTCTGGGCCAGAAAACGAACAGTAAAGGCGTCTGCAAACTTGAAAAAGACACGGCTGCTGATGAAAGAGTCAAAGTTAAGTACCAAACAATGGATTTTAGCGTTGAAGTATCTATCACTGTGTGTAATCATATGCAGGCTGAATAAGCTTTCTGATCCTGCAGTGTTGCCTTTTTATCTTGTCTTTCTTCTTTTATCTGTTCTGCAGAACGCCTAGTGGAGACTAAGACGAACAAGAATGATCAGAAACCTTAAAATAGTTGTATTACGGTTGACCATCTTTACCGGAGCAAAATTCACCCCAACTTGCCTTTGATTAATTTGTTCCCACTAACAACGGGTGAGATGGGGAACGTACTTTTTGATCTTCATCATAGTTGAATTCACACATGCTCATGATTTGCTTCAAGAAATCAATCGCTTCTGGTTCGCTTAGTCGTTGCAGACGATCTTTAGATGCTAATCAAGTGAGAAAAAGAAAACCCAAAATTGACACGCAATATCAAAAGGCCAGGAGATGACGAAAAATAATGGCTGGAGATCAATGCATGGGTGATGATCTAAAGAGCGCAGAAAATCGGACGAAAGTTCATACTCTGTGAATTACCTTTCTGATTTGTATGGTATGGTTTATTATAGTCATGAGTTAGTAGAATAAAAATGACAATTAATGGGAGAATAAACGCAAGCACAATCTGATAAAATCAAACCAACAAAAAGCCAACTTCGTCTTTCAAACCATGAAATCTCCGGTTCGAAACCCATCGAAATGAAAAAAATAACGTTGAGAGAGTTTTTTCCAAGAGAGATCCGATGCGGTTCGAACAGAATTAGTCGTAGACCGTAAAATGAATACGGATACCAGTGTATTATACCTTTGAAAAAAAAAAAAAAAGGCAACTTCAAACGAACGGATCACAAAGGAATTCACTAATCCAAGGAGTCAATTCAAGAACATGTATTACCACAATTAATCGTGTGTGAGCCACGCTTTTCTGATGTGGCAAAAAGCACCCCGTCAAATTGGATGGTGCGTTTGTTTCTTGTTTCAAACTTATACAAACATGTTTCTTGTCAACACTCAAAATTTTAAGTCACCAGAAAAGAAAAGCTGAGTGCAGGTTTGAATCCAGCTTTAGACTAAATCCATCTTTGGAACAGAATGAATGTATAATATATATATTTTGAGGCGGCCAAAACCCAATTCCAAACCACCAGTATTAGTAATTAAGATACGAAACGAAAACCAGATCAAATCATTAGGCCACTAAAGAATTAGAAGATAATTTGATTGGTTGCAAATTAGAGAAGAAATTGAAGTCCCCAAGATCACACAAGCACTGGCCTACCTATCATAAACATTTGCAAACCAACAAATTTAAACACCTACCACGTCCAAGCCTCTCATCTAATGCATACTACTCTCTCCGTCCCATTTTATTAGTCTTGATTTTTTTTTTCACACAGATTAAGAAAGTGTAATTAATTTGGTTGAAAACATAAATTTAGATTAATAATTTCCTAAAATACCCTTATGCTAATCACGAAGAATGCCAATTAATATCAGTTACAGCTAATGGGTTAGTATTGGAAAAGCTCAATGTATTCAATGTAGTGGGTTAGTATTTAATAACAATGTATTAATAACAAGATATTTAATAAGGGTATTTTAGACATTTTGAAAGATTACTACATTTCTTAATGGGAAAGTGGACTACAATTTGGGACAGACGAAAAAGGAAAACAAGACTATCAAAGTGGGACAGAAGAAGTAGCAACTGCACTATTATAATAATTGTACATAGCAAATTTCAAACCAAATTGCATTAAATAATCAACTACGGCGGCATGATGATGAGGTCGTCGTCTTGGATTGGAGGGTCTCTTTCAATGTTTCATTCAGGCGTGAAGAATGGTGACCAAACATGAATCAGTAGTATGTTCCCATTCCAGTCGGCCTTCTTCTTGCTTGCTTGCTTGCTTGCTTGTATCTCTATCTCCTTCCTCCTCCTAGCATCTTGTAGTTGTGGGAAAAGAATCCCCCGCACCATGCCACATCCACATCAATGCAAAAATTCTACAATTTTCAATTTATCTCGGCCGGACTCAGGCCTAACTAACATAATGCCCGAAATCAGAACACGGCAGCTGGCATCTGGAAAGCCTGGAATTAGTCAAGAACCCCAGTTGATTTTTCTCCAAATTTTTTTGTCTCAAGTCGTACAAAAAATCTCGTGGGCCTCTTTATCCCATACTCTTGTAATCAGTCAAAGGCTGCATCGATCTGAAATGGAATAATACTACTCTTGTATGTGTGTTTTTTTTTTTTGGCTTAAAAGTGCCGAAGGGTAACCAGCAGCAGCAGCAAGAGAGTGATAATAAAACTGGTTATCAGCCGCCATCGCCGACCCAAGATTAAAGAATCACTGCCGCTTGTGAACAATGAAACGTCGCCTGCCCCAGCACCAGCAGTCTCAGATCCAGCTGACTTCTTGCTGCACCCGGAAATCACATGTTTAGTTATATTAACAACAATTCCCAGTTAAAGTATGATGCATGTAAAAATTTGATTAAGATTAGAGTCCTGCAACGCAACGTATATAGTTCATCTAGATTTTAAAGTACAAGGCTCTGAATTATTTCAATCAGACTAGGTACGACAAATCTGTTTTTTTTTTTTTTTTTTTTTTTTTGTTTGGGCGGTAATTCATATTATTAGTATGTAACGTGAGAGGCACATCTGACGCACCACAGCCGACTTTAGGGAACAAAATCACAATTATCTATGACAATTGTCTGCCTCTATTTGCGTAAGATGAATAACTATGGACGGACCTTGATGGCAACATCCACAGTCGATTTTTCTTCCTTCTACTCTGAAAAAGAATACTAATCAAACTCTAATTTTTTTTTTTTTTTCAACATATCTTTCGCATTTCCATCATCAATTAGTACGGAAACTAACGACTATGGAGATTTTTGCCATAATCATGGAGGGCAACATAACCGTGCAATGTGACTCTTGTGTTCTTACGATTAGCAAACTAGAAAAATCAAAACCTTTGGGGAAAAAAAATTGTTTTTAAGTGTATGTGTCAAGTTATCAACTGATGCGTGCATAAGAGATCAAGAAAATTGCACATCATTAATTAATCGACAATAATTTTTATTAATAGGGAAAAGAAGTTGTGGTTTTGGAAAGCATTCAACATGTTAAGGATATGCAAAATCTGCAGGGATAAGCTGCTTAATTATAAGAGACAACTTGCAAGGAAGCAAATCAAACAAAGATAAGAAACAGAAAAAGAAGTGACTGAAATGATTAAAAAAAAAAAAAAATGAACCGAGTGTAGAATTCAGTACGAGTATGATGACTAACCTGGCAGCTGGAGTTGGGCAAAAACTGATGATGTAATCGGCGGAAGCACAAGTGAAAGTGCTGGTCCCGTCATCGTAGGCGTAGCTGTAAGCGCGCGGACACGCACTCTTGAAATACTCTGAATAAGAAGTTGGCTGGCAAGTCTGAGGATTCCCGTACGCGCCGCTGCAGCAGTACTCAGGATCTCCGAACGCATCACATGCGCTTTTGCAGGCCACGCTGCTGCTGCTGCTCATCACCTTCAGCTCCGACGGACACCCGTCGTTGAGATCACTGACGCAGCCCGCGGTCGTGCAGTTTCCTCCGGACCCACCTTGTGGGACCACCAGCATGGGCAGATTGTATCCGTCCACGAGGCTGACGTCATAGAAGTCGAGCCCACCAGCCCCATTCAGAGTGAACTCGGCCAGAGTAGCCGGCGGAGCTGCTCCTCCTGCGCATTCTACAGTCCCGGACCCGCAATCCCCCGTGATGCAGGTAAACTTCCCCGTGGTGGGGTCCTGACTGCAAAGCGTCCGGCCCCATAAGCGGCCTGACCATCCTGCAGGGACGGAGACGGAAGTTGATTGTCCCGGGTTTAGCGGGAAACCGGTGGTGGGGAGTTGAGGAGTTCCCGCGCCGGATAATATCCCGGGCCAAACGGTGTAGCTGCACTGGTTCACTAACGTAAACGTCGCAGAAAACACACCTGCATGATCAAAAACAAGGAGATACATAATTGACATGCATGAGTACGAGAAAGAAAGAAAGAAAAAGGTGTGGTTGATCACAAGATTGTTAATGTAGTAAAAGAAAAGAAACAGTAGCTACCTGCAACGGAACAAAGGAAGCAAAATGCGAGGAGTGAAAAGGAGGCATGAAGTCTAGCCATAGCCATTTCTTCTCGGAGAGAGAGAGACAGAGAGAGAAATGGCGGACCGAGAGATTTTAGCTGGGAAGTTGGGGAATGAGATACGAATGTGAGGGAGAATATACGTGGTACGGTTACGGGGGTGTATGCAGAGGAGGTCACGTGGGTAGGTGGGCGGCAACCGAGGTAGGAGGAGGAGAGACGTGAATACACCGCCAGAGTATGAGTATAAGTCGGCGAAGATGTCTGCAGGGTGGAGAAGGAGGAGGGGCTTTGAGAGTAGGGAGAGGTAATGGCGGTTTTAATTATGGATCACGCATATCAATACATATGCGCGTAGAGGTCCGGTGTTTGGACGACGTCAATGTGGAGAGCCAGCGGGAGGGAGAGAGGCATAGATTGGAGGCAGGCTGGCGGAGTTAAATAGACAAATTTTGGAACTTGTAGCAGCAGTGGTACAGTATCAACAGTACGGTTACTCCTGCCCTACACTGAACAGAAACGGAAAGAGGTCAATTCAAGAGGACCAATGAAAGTTCGAAGGAGCTAAATCATTATCGGACCGGACGGATGCTTTATATTAGTATCTTACTCGGCCTGTTTTGATACGGTTAATTTTTAGTACTGTTTGCGGTGGACTCCTGAAGAGCTGAAGGGCTGGGAATGGAGGTCATTGGACAAGATGGACATGGGACTGGACGGTGGGCTTCTGCAGGGAAGGGGTGAGTGGGCTCCAATTGTTTTATTTATAGGGAAGATGATGATGATGATGATGATGCTGCTGTCGTCGGGTTCAGCCCAATGACGTTTTGCCCGTCTGTGTGGGTCCCACTTAATTGTGTTAGCTGACTCTACTGCCGTTACAGTGAAAATACAGAGGATTTGGCGTAAAAAAAAAATTTTTTTTTTTTTTTATTGCCACTTTATATAATTTCATTTTCGTCCTCATAAAAACTAATAATTCGACTTTAATGGTGGTCAGTCATCACCCCTTGCCTTGGCAGCTGTGAAATGCAGAGACATTGGATAAGAGTAGGTGCACTTGCATCGAAAGCATGTGGCTATAAAAATCCATTTTACTAACTGTCATGACGACGGTTTTTAAGCAGGAAGGAGCAGGCTTTTTACCTCAGCCCGCACATGCATTTGTGGACAAAATAAATGTCTTTTGATTGCTTCTACTAGCTGTGTGGAAAATGGTATACCCGTTCGTTTGCTTCCGTCTTTTTTGTGCGTATGAATATGAAAACTGGGACATGAAGTAAATGTCATCGCTTGACACGGTGTGATCACACCATGTCGGACTTGAGCGCATCGCTACAAATCTCCAGCATACTCTGTGAAGTCCACGACAGAAAACTATGAACACCTTGCATCTCATGCGTTTTATGCAGCCACCTTGCGTAATCCTCTTGTTTATTTTTGGGCGATCATCTTTTGGATATAATAATGGCGCATTTGCTTCTTCAGGATTAGGTAAAGCTATAATGTTAACAGATGGGATCGGACACACCATTGGAGGAATTAAACGTTAAACTTTTCAAATTATTTCTCGGGTCGGGTCTGGCAGCTAGCTAGCCAGCTGCATCATAGACGTCCTTCGTTGGTTGGGCACATCAAGTACTTGTGATGATCTGCTCACTCATCATCAGGGTTTCGCTTATATAGTACGCTGCATAAATTTCGTGCAAGTCACCGGCAATAAAGGGTGTTGGACTTCTTTTGGTAACTTCAGGACCAAACCTGAAGGAATGTCGAAATTGTTTTGTGCTCCCAAACCAGAGCTTCATCGAATGCTCGATTCCTTTTGAAACTTTCGAACTACTTACAACCACCATAGCAGGATGATGCAAGTGTATCCACCAGTACGATAGAAGTTATGCACAAGAAGATTGGCTACGATTTTAAACCAAACCAATTCCAGACATAGGTTTTTTAAGTGTTGGGGGATCATATTCTAACAACCAATCACTCCAAGGTTGGGCTCCATTGACAAACTAAAGGATTAGTTATCTCCAGACAGAATGAATCCTTTCATCTAGCGTTGATATCTATCTAGGACACAAACCAGACAAATAATCCATGAACATTCAGGACTGGTGCTCACCTGTTTGGAATGCTGACATGCAAAGACACGACTACGTCCCTATTCAAAGAATACAGGGATATGCTTCTTTACCAATGCAGTTAAAACATCTAATTCAGTTACGCTTCCTTATTAAATGAAACGACATTCAAGATCCAATAACCAGTTTTACTGAATCATGGGTGACTGTATGTATAGCTGGGTACCAAATGACCCAATGCCATAGTGTTCCGGATCAGAAAGAAAACAATACCACAAGAAACTCATTTTTGCCCATATAGGATCCTAGCCTAGAATTGCTTTCCAACCTCTGAAGTGATCAAGGGTACACAAACTCAATGGCACACGGCCAACATGCATCACTTATCACCATTCATATCCAAGTGATAGAAGAACTATCACTTCGATATTTGGACCCTACCAACACAAGTCATTAAAAATTGAGACAAGACAAACTCATTTGGCTAGTTACAATCACAAAAATGCATTCAGCTCCTTACATTTTTGTAGCCTAACAATTGTGCCCAACTTTATTTTGATTAATAAAAGATTGGAGATTTACAAAAAGAATTGAACGGGAGAAGAAAGCAAAGTTTCAAAAAACCAGCTCATTATGGAAGTGACCTAGAAGAACTAGACTATGACCAATCTCTTCTTCCGCTCTCCTTTGATCTTTTCTTTTTCTCCTGTACCACTACAAATGACATTTCATAAACTCATAGATTCAGGATTTGCTCCTTGCCTTAGGATTGTGAATCTCAGCTTCCCAAACCAAGTTGAAAAAACACACCCCCGAATATGTTGATTATGCCAAAAAATAAGAATAACAAATTTACCGATTTATTCCAACCAAATAAAGGTTTAAACTGAAATAATAATCTAGTCACCATAATCATCCATTGCACCAAGAGAAAAGGTCTAAATCCAAGTGCCAATAATCAAAGCATCTACGCAGACACAGGATGATCCAATGACAAACTTGGAAGTACCAGCTAATGCAAACTAATTAACTCCAATAAACATTAAGTAGAACAACATCAAAAGCACAACAATCGGGGAAGGAACCACCATCACAGCTCCTTACCAAAAGGACTTTTAAGTTGCACCAGTAAATATTGCAGCACAATATCTGCCAAATAGATAAATTAAGACATTTTATAGATTAATGTGAAAAAAAATCCAAATCTGCCATTAGGCCCATATTCAAGACATTATCAAAACTGAACCACCATTATATACTTTTATACCAATCCCAGAGAACATTCTCCTTCACAGAAACAACAGTGGATCGCCAAGCCAATCATAACAAAAGCTATTCCGCAAAATCACCATCATACGTATATAACCCACCAAAACATTAGCAAGCAAAAGGATGTCAAAAACTATTTAAAGAACGAAATTAATAACAGCAGAAAAGGATAACTCATAACTGCTACTATGATTGTTCCTCCTATTAAATTTCTTCATGCGGTGTTAGTGCATTCCCTTGCAAAGTGACCCGTCTCCCCGCAGTTGTAGCACTTGCTTCCACCAACAGTAAACCTCGAGTAACCGCCACCACTGCTACCTCCACCGCCACTGGTACAGTCCCTTGCCATATGCCCCTGCTCCCCACACCTAAAGCACGAACCACCACCACCACCACCAGCACCACCAACAACTCCACCACGACCTCCGCCACTGCGCGAACAATCCCTAGCCAAATGTCCATAATCGCCACATTTAAAACAGCCTCCCCCGCCGCCGCTGCCACCATTTCCAGCACTCCTATCACAATCCCTAGCCAAATGCCCAATCCTGCCGCAGGTATAACACTCTCCACCGCCGCCACCAGAGGAGGGCATCCTATCACAATCCCTAGCTAAATGCCCAGCCCTTCCACAATTATAACACTCCCCGCCGCCGCCGCCGCCGCCGCCGGCTCCGCGAAACCCATAACCATTCCCATTCCTCCTGTTATACCCGCCGTCGGAAAACCCATAGCCACCGCGGGTTCCGCCGCCGCCGCGGCCACCGCGGGAGGTATCAACAGGGGCTCCATTAGGGCCAGTGACATTAACGGCCTTGGTCTTATTGGCCTCTAATATGACCGAAAACTCGACAACCTGACCCTCCCTAAGGGTACGATAGCCGTCAGATCTGATCTCGGATTGATGAACGAAGAGATGCTCGCTGCTATCGTCGGGCTTGATGAAGCCGAAACCCTTGTCATCCCGAAACTTCACCACCACCCCCCTCGACCTAGTATTCTCCTCCGCCATTGAATTGCCGAACCCGAAAACAAAGAAAGACAAAAAAAAAAAAAAAGAGCCCTAGATGTTGGGGGCGAAATCTATATAGAAATAGCTTTTAGATTGAGAGAAGAAGACAGATTTAGGCAGATACGGCCGGTAGTAATTTATAGAGGGGACAACCCTAATAAGCTATTGGGCGCCTTTAGAGTTGCTTAAGCGAGGAGTATGGTATTTACTCAATACCACTCCACTAGTGAATGGGCTCTCGTTGCTTACTTGACTTAGGGCTGCAGCGCTCGCCGCCTTTCTCACATACTACTTTTTTTTTTTTTTCTTGGAAAAATTCCTTATAGACAGAAAGAAGGAAAAAACTTCTCCAGCGGATTTTATGGGTTTTTTTTTTTTGGTTGCTGGGCTTAAATTACACGCCGCCCCAGCAGAGTTTCATTTTGGTATCTAAAAGGAAGAGTAGAAGAGAGTTGGGGCAGAGTCAGTCAGAGGATGAATGCAAATTAAAATTTCTCCCTTGCAAATTGCATTATTGATTCAACCTGTCTTCTTCTAGAACTTGCATCCCAAATGGAAGCACTCATGCTTCAACGTATTATTTAATACAAAGTTAATTGCTTGATAAAACAAAAAATATCCTTAACAAAATCATCATGATTTCTTATCAAATTACTCCTTTGACCATTGTCAATGGCAGCATGTAAGCTATGTTTTCAGAACCGGACAGGATATCGACTCGGCCGAGGTCAGGGGTCAGGGGTCAATGGATTCGACCGGGGGTCGATAGGGGTCGAATCGGATGACGTTATAAATAAAAATTATTTAAAAATTAAATTATTGTATATAAAATATCCAATAACATATTGATATTAATAAAGGTATATTCATATATATTTGATGTTTCAAATATATTTAACAAGAAAATACAAAGAAATTAGAACAATCAAGTAACAATTTATATTATTTAATAAACATTAACAAGTTTAGAATTAAAATTATGGATTTAATTGAAAAATAACATCAAATTTTAGGACAATATTTATAAAATATGAAATATTTGAGGTATATTAATAAGTTTTCACAATTTAGGGGGCCAAAACATAATATTAAAAAAGTTTGAACTTTTTTTACAAAAGCTCCTGTTGGACCGGTTTTTTCGGTTTTGTACCGGTCAAACCGGGGCAAACCCGGTTTTTGACCGGAGTTGACCGGATCTTGAATCTCCCGGTTCTGATGACCAACTCGGACCGAACACTTGGCCGGTTCTTAGTTCAATCGATCGGACCGGCCGATCCGGTCCGAGTTTGAAAACACAGCATGTAAGTATCTGTCAAAGTTTTTTTTTTTTTCATTTTCTCTCGACAGAGGAATTTATTAAAAAGGAAAAGACAATAATAATATAATTTGATTCAAAACTCGGTTTCATTTTATAACTTGACTCCAAATTCAACCCTTATTTTAAAAGGACAACCAAATTATTGATTATTCTAATAAAGAGAAGTTGCCGTTTTGTCTAGTCAGTTGGGAGACATTTATTATTCCCTCAGGCCCACAACAAGAATTTCTAATTCAACCCTCAAAATTAGAAACTTCGTCGTGGCCCCCAAAATTACCACTCAAATTTGGTAAAAGAAATTGACCCAAAAACCGAGTTGATGTTAAGGCTCATCTGGAACAAAAAAGTTTTCAAATTTATGGAGGGTTTATTTTGGACTAATTCGCTTTCAAGGACTGAATCAACAACACTTCGATCTACAAATTTTTCAAACAGTTTTTTTTTTTATTTACGAAAACATATTTAAGGTAGAAATTGGCTCTAAAATTAGAGCCACTTCGAAATTTTTGGATTTTTTTCAAATAAAATTTAATAAAACTATAATATTATTCTTTTAGTTAAAATATAAATCCGTGCCACACCCACCCGCCCTAAAACACTACTAATTCTGTGTTCATCTACAGTTACTACAACCACAAAAAAAAAAAAAAAATGAGCATAATTTATCAAGAAACAAAAAAAAACCTGTGGAAAGGGATTCCAGTTTCGTATCGGTCACGATCCGGCCCTCAAAGCTTTAGATCTTCAGAGAGTCAACAGCAGTACAAGGAGTTGAAAATCGAGAATCAAAAGAAGAAAGTATAGGAGGAAACAAAAAATATTACCGAAAGAAAGTTACCCTATGTACATGAAGGCAGAGAAAATCACATAATAATGGACATGTATTTATTTCAATTTTTTGTACAAGAAAGCAAAAATTAGTAGACTTCCACGCTCCATTGCTCGCCCTTCTTCAACTGCTTTTTATACTCAGCCCAATCGATCCCTGAAAGAAAGCAAAGTTCAGCACCGGGAAGGAAGAAAAAGACTACCGAAATATATATGATGTCGACACAATCTCACCATCTTTAGCAGCCAATGACGCCATAATGTCATCGATTCCCTTCTCCATGCCTTTGAGCCCGCACATGTACACAAAGGTGTTGTCTTTCTTGAGCAATTCCCACAACTCCTCTGCATACTGAGCCATCCTGGTTTGGATATACATCTTCTCACCTCTCTCATTGGTTTGCTCTCTGCTCACTGCAAAGTCTAGTCGAAAGTTGTCTGGATGCTTTTCCTTCATCTTCTCGAATTCCTGGCGCAATCATTCCCAAAAAAAGAGAATGTCCTCAACTAATACTACTACAAAATAACAAGCAGCGTTCTTGCTGGCTGCACCTTGCACTGATCGAGGAGGAGTGTTAAATTGTCACAAAGAAATACTTGCTACTGAAATTTTTACCTCTTTGTAGAGCAATGAGCTGCTGGTGGGAACACCCAAGAAAAGCCATGCCAATCCGTTGAACTGCATTATTCACAGACATTACAAGTGTTTGTAATACCTACTAGTATTTCAGACGGAAATGTTGGCTAGTCCAGGACACAAAGATACAACTAGTTTCTCTAAAAGCTGCTGCTAGCTCTAAAAGCTGCTGACAAAACTGTGAAATATACACCAGATAAACATCATCATCATGTAAGCGTTGAAATGGTCATTCCCCATTCAACTACTAAGCTCAACCTTTTGCTTCCCATCCCTATGGAAACAAAAAACAAGATATTCGACGACACAAAAACAAGATACACTTGAGATAGCTGGAACCAAACAAGACATTTCTCTTCTTTTTCTTTTTTTTTCAACAAACGAAACAAGACTTTTCCGTTTCTTCCCTGACGAGTGATGACACCTCTCCTATGCAATTTTTTTCAAGGGATCTTCGAAGACTCGCGAATACTGGCAATAACAATTTACCTTGTAATCGTCGTGCTTCTCAAAGAACATTTTCCATAAGAATCCACGGAAAGGAGCAATTCCTGTTCCAGTGGCAAGCTGCAAGAATGCATTCGAATCATAAAAGTGCTCATCTATTGGATGGCTGAAATATACACATCGTGATGAAGCAAATGATAACGCAATGTATAACGTGACACATTTCGTACCATAACAACGGTAGCATTTGGATCTTTTGGCATTAGCATTTCTTTCCCGACAGGTCCAGTGATTTTTACTTCAGCTCCAGGTTTCAGATCACCTGATGCAAAGCAACAATCCAAGTTCCACACAAGGACAAGGACAATTACAAGCTACTTCTACATTCTTCTAGAACCTCGTTGAAATTATGCACAACAGTTTTTTTTTCTTTTACTAATGTTATGAAATAATATACATCAGGGAATTCTGAGTTCTTACACAAGAAGTTTGAGCAAACTCCTTTAACAATTTCCCCTTGGTCATTTGTATAGACGAGCCGCTTGACACAGAGAGATACCTATATAAAGGATTAAGGTACGACTGTTTCAATAGCATAAAATAGGAACACCATTGTTAACAAGGAGGAGAACATATATAAGCACGGTGCTATCTGCTAAATTGCTCAGATTGCAATCAAAACCTAGACTCAGGTCATCTCTGCATTATAATTTCAGGCATCTGCTCGTAATCGTGCCTCAAAAAGTAGCGAGCGTAAATACAACAAACATGACTACAGTTCCACAAACACATACAGTTTTGGAATCCCCGAAGTCACCAAGAGCACTGCTACCAATTGAGTACAACCTCAGCTTGTGAGGCTTTCCATTCTTGTCAACTCCATCTGCTATAACCCCAATTGACTGACCTTCCCTGTAAGGGAGTTCCCCTGATCAATCCAATATGATGATCAGGTAAAGTGGACTAAAATATACAATTTAAAATCAAAAGCTGATGCAATTCCAATGTAGCCATCAAATAAATACTAAAACTGACTGACGAGGCAAGAAGCATCTTAAGATATATACCCTCAGTGGTGAAGACCATGTGCCAAGTCTCTCCAGGCGCATCATCACCAGTGATCTTAGTGTTAAGGAGGCATCTGCCAATATATGGATCCTTTGGTCTGTACTTGTTTGTCACAACACCTTCTTCCTGTTTCTTGGAAACCTTCTGTACTTTCGCAGGGGCCTCAGTGGTGACCTGAGCTCTGATTGAAACCAATTTCCTGCCTATAGACACATTTCTATAGTACAGAGGAACCTGCGCAGATAGATAATGTAACCCGCATTAGACAAAATTGATTCTTTCAGGAGAATCAAATGTTAAGAATGGCAAGAAAAGGGAAAGGCAAACGCAGAAACCTTAACGAAATTGATTCTTTCTGGTGAGATAATTGATGTTTTGGATGAAAGAGAAGCAGAAGTTTTGGAGGATGGAAGTGACACTGCAGCAGTGACTGCAGTAGCCATGATGATTAGAGTACCAAAAAAAAAAAAAAAAGATGGAGAAGAAAATAAGCGAGAAGTGAAGTGGTAGTATAAAGAAGACAGCAAAGTAAAGATTATGTTTTGACGAAGAAGGGGGTGCAAAAGGAAGAAGTGGGATGCAAGCCTGTATTGAGATTATGGATTGGGTGGATGTGGTTTGAAAGGCTATGCAGTGGCTGGCATTGAGGATAAGCAATATAGTAAATGTATGACTCTAAAATCTTAACCTCATTGATTCTGTATATTGCAGTCTCAATCTGTCGCCAAAAGGTTGGTTGTAATATTTTGTTTTTCTTGATTCCATGGGCAAAAAGATCTCAGTTGTGAATGGTCACATGAGGGCGCTAAAGTAACAGAAATCATGCAATATCGGTCTTTGGAAATGCTATCCTAAATTGAATTTTTTAATTTTCTATCCAGACATGTTATATATAATGTCATTTTGTCCCTTTCCTGGAAAGGAGAGAACGTATAGACACTCAGTTCGATATATTTCTTTATCTCCCCATGAATCGTATGCTTGTTACAATAAGGACAGGATTTTTTTTTTTTAATTCTAATTGATTGGACATATTGCCCCGATTCTTTTGAGTAATATATCTGAGACTCAATGTGTTTGAATAGAAATATTATTTAAAATAATGATCGTGAGTAATTATTTAGAATAATTTAGCAAGCGAAATATTATATAAGATAATTCAGCAATCCAAACACACTCACAATCAGTACATTCTAAAATCACCGTGAGTAATTAGGGAAATTTATCTGGAATTGTAAAGAAAGTTGATAATTTTGACAGAGACCAGAGATAGCGGAGCTGCAAAGCGCCATTGTTCAGTATTTTTCCAGTAGGAATTGTAGTTTTTAAAGGAAAAATTGTTAATACCTTTTTGAATTATCTTTCTATCTTATATACATCAAATCGTTATAATATATTTTTCTATAAAATTCTAAAGAATAGCAATTCAAATGAGAAATTTCACATTTTTCACACAATGACTTGGTGCTAAGTGGTAGCTCATGGAAAATTAGCTGGTGGATACTTTACCAAATGACTTGTTTTATATTTTTATCTCTCTGGTATCTAAAATTCACGCGTGCTCGTATAAAATTTGGGAAATTTTTGCTTTAAAATAAATTATCTTGAATTCCACCTTTAAAAAAAATTATACATATTTAACTAGGGCCGTAAACAAATGAAGTTAAATGAACTTTTAAGACATCAAACTTGATTTGAACATTTGGACTTGAGTTCAAATTTGAGTCTAAATTTTGTATGAATTTAAAATTTAAGATAGAGTTCGATTTGATGGGCTCAATTTCAATTTGAAAGCTCAAAATATTATTTTATTTTTATTAGCTTTATAGTAAACTATTAATTAATTTCTAAATAAAAATATAAAAAACTAGTGGCATACTAGCAAAACAAATTCGAATTAAACCTTGACGAATCGATCCCAAACAGTATTACAGAGGGCTCAAATTCTTACTGCCGTCTTTTCCACCACAAGCTCCAAGTTCCTAGGTCCGAACTAACTTGCAGCATACTCCGTCGTTCAATCTCAACAGGCACCCGCCACCTCCGGCTGGGCTGGAATATCAATCATCTCACATGTGAGTGCCTTTTTAGTTTATTTGCTCTTTGGGGCTAAGCTGGTATTTCGAATCCCTGGTAAAAGTTGATGTTAATGGCTTGTTTGATTGGGACGAGTTTCTCTTGAGCTGTTCCGGAGGGGGAAGGCGTAGAACAATTACAAGAGTCTAGATGGTTTTTTCTTTTTGTGAGATTCATTGATTTGTAAATGAGGGTATAATAATTACGTAACTAGTAATGCAACAGCTCATAAATTAGAAAAATTTATTTGTAGAAAACAAAAAATTATTGACTTTTAATCTTATTCAGATGTTTAATAAAACTAATGATATATGTTGTATATATAGTTGTTGCTATAGCAATTTATGACTGTGGTTTTTGATTGAAAGGGCAGATGATGAATAGTTTCTTCTCTTTCGGTTTTTTATGTGGTCTTGTAAATGGGGGGTTTGGGAGAGGGAGTGTAGGTTCGATCTCTCTCACTTGCACCATTGAAAAAAAAAAATGTGGTCTTGTAAATTATATAAAATTGGAAATTTTTGTTTAAAATTAAGACCTCCAATGCATAAATATTTCATAGTCTGCAATTATTCCTTTCTTCATGGATGAGTTTGGCACGCATTTCCTTTTCTGTTTATGATACATCCGGAAACAGAATTCTTATCCGTATTTTCATCCATTTTCTAATGCTCTCTTTGGTTATATATTATTATACATACTGGTTCACTCCTGTCCTAACTTATAGTGTAAGAGTACTAGTGTCTATTGTTTTCAGCAGGATTTGTCCAGTTTATGCTTTTCTTGTTGTCATAAGGTGACCAAACAATTATCTTGAGATAAACTTGTAGATAAAATTCAAATTACGGTTGATACGGTACAGATGAGAGTCAGGGTTATAAAATTATCTAGCAGCAGTTGTAACCAGTTACTGTCAATGTTTGTTTAGCCTAAAGCTTAACTATTTTAAGCAATTTCTTTTTAGTTGGTTTAGTGAATCAGTAATTCAATTGTTAATACAGTCAAGTGATGATTTCCTGCAATAAAGTTTAGCTTATAGCTACATATGTAGTTGACTCAGCCTGTTAGTTTAGCCAAGAATTTGATTTACCAACTAAATAGTGAAACTTAGTTTAGCATCAGTTTTAGTTGGTCTTAAGAACAGGTTTTTTTTCTTTTTTAGTTTATCTTCTCCTACGAATTCATGTTTTAACTTGTATCTGCATGTCTTGAAGGGAAAAATGAAAAACTGAATAAAGAATTAAAAGGAAGAAGAGGACAATGATGATGGCAACATTGAAGGGAGGAAAGAAAGGATTTCTACATGCACTGTCAATTTGATTAAAATGCTTCCTGGATAATCTCCAACCTGATTTCATCGCATGATCCAACTCACAGCCCATAATCAAACCAAGAAATTGGCTACAAAAGAATCTTTGGATTGCCAGCTTATGCACGGAATGCCAACACATGATAAGTTACAATTAGAATGCTGTTTCTTCTTCAAGATCCTTATTCATCAGAGTTCCTACTTCTGACTGCCAAGGTAAAGTCAGCGGCTTGTACGATTTCCTTGATATCTAGCTCCCTAGACTAGCATATTTAAGTCCTGGAACTCAATTCTACTATTCTGGTAGTTCCTCGCATACCTTTTGTTGACAGATTAGTTATTACTAAATTGGTTTAATCTATTTTACAGCATTATAGAATATTTTGTGGGGATAGGGTTGTGAAACATCACCTTCTGTTTCATTGATAGAACTACCGAGGACAACTAATTGTTAGGTATCTTACCTCCAGTACTACTCATGCATTACAAGTGCAACTGCTCTTGCTCATCGAGTATGTTCAAGTTTTGATCTCCCTAGGTACTGCCTGCTTGAGATTAACCGCTATTATATTCTTCTAAAGAACTAACGAGGTTTCTGTATCATAATGTTGGAGAATGATACTTTCATGTCTGATTAACAACAAAAAACAAACTAATGGAACTCAACTGTCTACATTTCTCTGTGCCTGTGCTAATGCAGACACATGAGATTGCTTCAGATTCATGCCTGTTAGCACTGAAACCTCTTTTCCTGCAATTCTTTTCTGGGGAATGATGGGCCTTGTCTGAAAGGGACAAGTGAGCTGTCATTCTCTTAACACAAAGTAACAGGGGAGCTCCTGTTACCCCTCTTTTTTTTTTTTTCCCTTGGTAAGAGAAGAGCATATGTTAAATTCAAACTAAGTTATGGGTCCAGAATGGGAGAAGCAAGTTCCCCTGATGTCTTCTAGTACTAATCTAACTAAACAAAAGTCCTATCTTGCTGAGCACCCAGCTTTGCTAAATGATCTGCACAATGATTTGCTTCTCTGTAAAGATGCCTAAGAGTGACTCTTGGCAGTTCAGAGATCAAGAACCTGCAGTCAGAAATAATGGAAGCCTATTCATGAGAGGAGATATCATATCAGCAGATTCTATTAGTTGTAAAGCAGTAGTAGCATCAAGTTCTAGTTCAACATTTTGCAAATTAAGAGATGAAGCTAGGGATAAGCCATCCCTTTATTCCCCAGAGTTCAGCTAGAACATTTGTAGCGTGCCCTAGATTTCTGCTAAAGCCAGCTATGCAGTGGCCTAAGTGGTCCCTACTCAGACCTCCAGCTCCGGCTGGACCTGGATTGCCAGCTGAGGAGCCATCAGTATGGTGCCTCTCTTTGATTAGGTGTTTTAAGTAGCCAGACAAGTAGTAAAGCTTTCGTGATGGTGACAGAGATGGAAAAATACTCCATGTGTGGTGAATCGAATTGCTTGTGTATCAATGCCATTTTACATCGTGGAGGTTCATTTTACAAAAATGGGGTATAATGTGAAGTAGTTGAGTGAAGTGACAAACAGTTGTTATTGGTCCTCCCCTGCTAGTTGCCTCTTCCCTCGAAGCCAACCCCATACCCTTCATTTCATTGAGTTTTTCGCCTTGTTCTTTATCTGCAACCTGAATAATCTAGTGAATAACAGACGCTTTGAAATGTCAGGCCCTGAAGAACTTGTATTCCAACATAATATGAGGGTCAATGCACTAAAATTTGGTGCAGAAGTCGTGATCCGTGGGAAGAATATACCATATAGTTGTGGTTGGAGTTTGAGAGAATTAGGTAAATGTTTTGCCAACGTGCATTTGATAACTGAGCATGTTGCGGCCACAACTCGTTATACAAGTCAGATTGAACAAGTCCACCTAAAAGTTTTCAGTCAACAAATTAGCGATCATATTCTGCCTCTTTTTATGTTTCTCAGACAGTATATTGTTATTATTCCACACGACAAAAAGAAAATCAACGAAGATCGTGCTCAACTGTTACGTGGTGGTACCCTGCAATTGAACAGCTGCTCTGACTATTCATTTTGTACGCAAAAAGAATCTCAAGTTCACAAGTCTGCTTCTCGTCCCCTGAATTTGTTTGTGTCAAGACTCAGCCCACTACGACGGGGTTTGAAACAGGGCCTTTACATTTACCTTATCAATTCCAGTAGAGCCATCATGAGTCTCTCTATCATTATAAAGTCCTCGTTTCCAGTTTGTCACACGAGAAACTGGGGAAATGAACATCTTTTTCTTGGTTCCTCAAAAAAAAAAAAAAAAAAAAAACCTCTTTTTCTTGGCAAAGAAGGGCTAAAAGATAACAACAAAAAATCTGCCAAGTTGGCAAATCATAACCTCAACCAAACTAAAGAATATCTCCAAGTAATGCTTAACACTGTATCTTGGAGGTAATATTACATCTCAAAAATGAGATACAGAACAAGACATGGAAACCAAAAACCAAAATTAAAAAAGAAGAAGAAGAATGACAAGGCAAATAAAGATATTGCCTAAAGAAGTACAATAAGAAGTAAGAGGTAATCTTATGTACACTCCACAAAAATAAGAAATAGAATTCCATTACATGAATTCTTAATTTAAAGAAGATACAAATTGTGCACATTGACATGGAACCTAATGGAATCCTCTTGAGCCTCTGGATTGATATAGCTCCAACCTACCTTTGGCTTCTTGCAACACTCTCTCTATATAGTCATCTTGGTTCAGGTATGCCTGCTTGGATGCCCACTCGAGCACTGTAAGCACCTCAGCCTGGGCAAGTTCTTCATGGTCTGGGACGTGTAATGCAATGTAGGACAGAAGTTCCAATGCATAAATCTGAACATGTTCGCCAAAGTAGACGAGTTGGATTAGGTGCTTTACCCCTCCTGCGCTTATTATAGCCTTGGAGTGATCCAGGTGCAAGTAGTTATCCGTGCAAGCAAACTTTCTCAAGGCAATGCAAGCTTCCCTGGAGATATCAGCTTCGCTTTCATCAAGCAGCTTTACTAATGGGGATATCATTCTTGTTTCTGTTGCCCGAAAAGTCCTAGCCAAATTCCCAATAGACTTGATGCAGGGAATGAGCAGGTCTGAATCAGCCTTCTCGATAATTATCAGCAATTGATCAATGACAGCTTTGCAGGCAGGTGAATTAGGCTTGAATGCTGCTCTTCTCAGTTCTGCGTCCAGCTCGGCTACGGCGGTAATCTCCGTCAATGCCATCGCAGAATTGTACTGGACCTCTTCAGAGCCTTTCTCTACGAGGATTGCAAAGCACAATAGAGCTCTTGATTCAGTGATGCTGCGGCAAATGGGAGAATTACGCTTGGCAAGTTGCCAGAGTGCCCTCGCAGCCATTGCCTTCATATAAGCCTTAGTATCAGGGTCCTCCAACTCCCTCCCTTTATTATTCACCCCGGGCAGAGAAACGCTTGACTGATGATGATGATGATTCACATGATTCTGCTTCACAGTCCCATTCCCATTGCTCTTGGCAAGATTCGTCTGGTTTGCTCCGTCGCTCGGCTTTTGCTGGTGTTGTTTAAGCTGATCCTTCATAGCCATGGTAGTAGTAACCACACTATGCATCTGATAGGGTTGTCTATCCCCCAGAGGGTGCGGAAGCCTGCTCTTTTCATCATCCTCAACCTGCTTATGGGCAACATTATTAGCAGCATACGAGTTATTGTTACTCGCCAAAACAACTTGATGGATCGAAGTAGCCTTGCTAACAATTGCATACTTGCTATGTTCTTGCACGGTCTCAAACGCAAGATGGCTCACAAGCAACCTTATGATATTATTTTGGGCGAAAAGATCCTGGCAATCTGGGTGATGAGCTGCTAGCTCTGACACCGCCCAGGCCACCACCGCCTGAACTTTCATCGGGCCTTCTTTGAGGATTTTCGCAAACACCGAGCAAACACCAGCATGTATCATGTCTTTGACGCTTTCAGGGTCGCGTCCCAGAAGCCCAAGTGCTCTAGCAGCATTCTCCTGACCCTCGAGCTTCCCTTCTTTGACTAGCTTCAACAAGGGCCCTACCCCACCTTCCTCAATTATCAATTTCCCGTACCGGTCATTATCTCGAGCCAAAGAAACCAGTGAAGCCGCAGCATCCGATCGATCATCCAAGGATCCAGTAATCAAAATCGCGATCTGCTCCCAAATAAGGCACAAAATAGGCTCATTCGCGGCAATAGGCGGAAGCCCCAAGTACTCGTCACCCCTGTCCTCGGCCGGGGTGGAAACCCGGAGAAGCCAAGAAACATCACCAATCGAATTCTCAAGTTGAGAAGACATCTTCCTAACTGCGGCGGTGGGGATGATGGCGAAAACCCTTTTCACAAGACCATTCCCACGGCATTTCAACACAAGTGCAAGAGCTCTGTCCAGCGCCTGCTCCGTATCAATGATGATCCGCCTTGTTGGCCGCTCATAGAGTTCACTGCTAGAGCGTGCAGCTTGGCGTAGCAGCGTCGCCAGCTTCTCAGCTTTACCTTTCAACTCCGCACAGTCCTGCTTGAAAGAAGTAGCCTCGTCTGCCGCCTTGGTCACTTGGTCGGCCAATTGTATTGGTTTTGCAAGGATCTGCTTCACTATGTCCGCCATCTACGGCTTCTTTAGGCCCAGATCAGAAGTCAAACCTGCAAAACCCTGCCAAAAAAAAATACAGGAAAGAAAAGAAAGAAGAACCCGGGCCAGTACCCTAAATGGAAATGAACTTTCAAATCCCAGAAGAAGAAATGAATCAGGGAGTTGGACGAGATGCCACCACTATTATCTTTGAATGGGAGCTGGGATCCAAGAAGGAGAAGAATTCCAAGCAATCGAGGAGGTTTGGTGGACGGGTTTTACAAGGTCAAACGCGGCTTGGTTCGAGAATTGATGGGGAGGGTTTTACTTTTCTTCTCCATTTCCATGGGGGGTGGAGTAAGCCAATAAGGGCTATACTCTTAACGGACCAGAGAATGCTTATATATATTAGTCTACACGACTCTCTATTTCTTTCTTACTTGCTCCAATTTTTGGTCTGAAGAAGATTTTTTTTTGTACTAGACTAGACAAAGAAACAAGTAGTAATAATTTGTTTGTGAGCTTAGTTCTCTTATGCTATTTTTTAGAATTTTTATAATTTGATATGTGTTAAATAAAAAATAATAATTAAAAAATATATTTACAGAAATTTTTTTTTAAAAAAAATTTGCAATCCAAACATCAAGCCTAAAATTTGGCTTTACCAAAAATTAGCATTAATTTGTCAACTGATTGGCTGGCATCCTTAACGACCAGTTTGGGCCGCGTGGTCCACCATAAAAAGACAAAAGAAGGAAAGGAGTTGAAGCTGGATTTATTTATTTGGCCGCCGCAAATGAAAAGGGCAATTTGATGTTGTAGTAGTAATAGATACTTAATTAAAACTTCATTAAATTATCTTGTTAAATTTCTCATCCTTTAGATTGAGTGGTTTTGCTTTTCATTTATTTTAGAAAGATAAATGAAAGGCACTTTTGAGTAGCTTTGGTCTAATGTTTATTTAATAGGTTCTCCAACGCTAATCAAGAAATGCACAAAATCCTCTTCTTCTTCCTTTTTTTTTTTTTTTTTCTCTAAAGACTAAAGTAGATAGTATTAGTGATTGACTAAGACGTCATAATGACATTTCAACCAACTACTATAATATAATTTTATATTGTATCTAGAAATATGTATTATCATGTAGCAAGCATACGAATTCAAATTTGGAGGAAAACTATACGAATTCAGACCCTTTTTTTTCCTTAGCTCAAGACAACCAAATTATTAATTCTTGATTTTATAGAAGATTGAACGTTTTGGTGTACTAAAGACGAAGGAAACTTGGTGACCAATTCAAGAACTAAGAATTATTAAGCAGCCCAAATTGGGTCATCAAATTTGTAGAATTGGCTCAACTCCGCCAGCAGCATATACATTTGTGAGGAGGATTCTTAAAGGTGTTGGATGGTGGTGGTTGTGTATTTTCATTTTCATGGGTCCAACCTACTTCACTTGCCGGTACGCCGCACCACAATAATCCGCAACAAAAAAAAAAAGAACTAAAACATGATGTTTATGCAGGAGAAATTACAATATAATAAAAAATGAAACAGAGAGTAGCACAGAATGTGGGACAGAAGATCCGTTGCGACAATAACCTCTGCCCCAGCTTCAGCGTTCTCTCTTCTCTTGGTCTTGGGACGATGATGAACGTTACGTGATAGATACAGCAGCGGTATATTCTCCATTTTTGTAATATTGACTGGGCAAGTGATTCGTCCTCTCTATTGCACGAAGTTCCACCGGACGATCTTTCGTATTCTAATCATTTTTGCCCTTTCGCTGGGTACAACAGATGATCTCCCCATGCATTCCGTAGCTTCCAATGTAGCTTTCAAGAAACTAGGACCCCGTTTTTATTTTCAGGGGAACAAATTTTTATGATAAATTAATTTATCAGTTTCGACACACACAAGTGCCCTGCCAGCATTCATTTCGTTCGATCGTTCGTTCGTTCGTTCGTTAGAGAAGACAAGTTTTGCTTGTTAATTTTTTTGAGAAAGAATAATTAATTTAGAAAAAGTAATTAAATATTTTTAAAAAATGTAATAATAGTAGTGATTATGTATATTTATATGAGCAGAAATAGTAATTGAAGAGAGGGAGTGTAAGTAAGATGTTCCGAACCCCTTTCGCTTAAACACAAAAAAGAAAAGTTACTTACAAAAAAAAAAAAAAAAAAAGATTGCGTGTGTTTGCACATGCATGGATGGTATTGGGAACTATACCCACACAAAAAAAAAAAAAAAAGGAATCTGTCCATGTTGTCCTATTAATGATTTAGTTTTTAAACTTTTTACAACCTTAATTAATAACCAGTGAATTCCCTACATATTAAACAACCAATTCCTAATCTCCTATTCTATAGGATTAGCGGGTTGCAAATATAGCGACTGATGATAAAAGGGAATGCAACAAAAAAAAAAAAGAAATAATGTAATTATATTAATTAGTTAACTAATTAAAATCCAATTAGAATTTGGTTCACACTCAATCAATAAACGAGTTAAAATGAAATCAATTCTTGAGATTTAGTTGGAACCATTCATCTCGATTGTAACCTTCAGTTTAATCAACACGAGTATCTCTAAAGTAAATGGATAAATTCCCTAATCAACATCGTCCTTAATTAAGGAGTATTGACCACTCGTTATCAACGCCGACTAGGATTTTGGAAAGGCAACAATAACTTCCATCCACACGCTTCCTATATAGTATTTATAAGGCTTCTGGCGCTATCAATGGCGCGATGCAAGTCCCTGAACATCAAGGCCAGGCAGTCCCGCATCCAATTATGCATACTCCTAAGCAGTCACGTTCTGAAAAAGGCAAATGCTTTCAATTTCCTTCCCTGCCTCTTTATAATCCCCCATGAACATTTTTACTAGTCGAAAATCACAAAATGTAGGAAAGAGAAAGAAAATCGTATTTCTGTTTTCCTTTTTTGTAGCACAAACATACAATGTAGAAGTTTAGCAGGTGATTTCAATTCTAGCATACTACTACTATTAAGGTTCATCATGAGTTGCTTACAGATGTATGTTGGTGCGTATGCTGAATTTGGAGCTATTATCTCTTCTCCGGGGAAGGAAAATTCGCATTTCCAAATTAATCGAAAATCGTCTGAGAGAACATTTCTTTGATATAGTCGACAAAAAATCGGCTGGGATATTAAGCAATTTGATGAAGTCAGACATGGGGTGGTGCGATCTCTTTGAACTGATTTTCTTGATGCAGTTGCTGTCCGATGGTGAGGTTGCAGTCTGAGATCAAGGCTGCAGGCCCCGTGTGTCGATTTGTCAGTGGGGACGTTGGTCCAGTTCGATTGTCTCAGGAATTTGTTGAAGTTTGATCATTGATGTGGTCTTCCACTCTCGTGCACCTTCCAGTTGAACTATATTATGACTCTAATTGCCGCCGCCACGGTTTGAGTTTGACACTTTTTTTTTTTTTTTTTGAATTACAACAAACAAATAACAATTTAAAAGTATTCTTCTTTCCCCTTTTTACATACATTCTCGACTTTAGTAGCATTCATCAGACACAAATAATCTGTAAATAACTTAAAATTGGTATTTTTTTTTTCTTTCCACACAAACCCTTTATGCAGCAGGCTATCAGGTGTGTACCAATGCATGTATTGGCGTATGAGATGGGATAGAATGCCTTGCAGAACTGTGGAGATACTGTAGCGTACCAATGTCTGAAGCGCAATAGCATTCATCTCTTCTTTCTTTCTTTTTTTTTTTTTATCGACGCAAGGTAAGGAGTATCTCAATTTTATCAGACTAATTTTTCTGCATTTGTCCATCCCACTTCCAAGAATACACAAAACGGTAGGTAGGAGAAATGATTCGAACATGCAACCTTAGAATTTAAAGAGATTATCCTAAAACCATCCGAGCCAATCCAAGGGGCAGTAGCATTGATCTCTAATTGAAAACGCAACTTTTCAAGTTGTTTTACTTTTCTTTTGTGGTCCAGAGTGATTTTGGCTTCTGTGGTTTTATGGGACAAATTGGCGGTTGTGCTAATTATAATCATACCAAGTACAAATGCATTTCTTAGCTCGGGGACGTGTTTCCAAACACAAACATAGAAACATAACCTACTTTCAACAATATGTAATTTTAGAATAAAATTTTATGAATCCCACACATATTATTAAAAACGAGATACAATATGAGATTTGGATCGTACAATTTTATTTTATTTTTTTTGCCAAATCTTGGCCGTGAACGATCAGGAACTACAGCAACCACCGTTCCTGCACCTCTTCCAAATAAATGAGACCCAAAATACAGATCTGACCAAGTAATTCATGAAGCAGGCTAGGCGAAAGCTCCTCATCAAAGTGATTTGGGCAGCTGAACCACCAAATTATGACGAGTACGACTAGACGACTCATTAATACGTCTTTTACTGGTAGGCTCTAGCCTTTTGGCGATGGAAAAAGAAGGAAAACACATCCAACAACAATTAACGTTGTCCTGGGATGTTCAAATGGCACTGCATTATTTCCAGAGGCACATGTTTTTTGCAGTTGGTGAAGAGATTCTCGTCACAAGAAGCTTCCATGATAAATAAATATGGATGCTTTTTTCTGCAAATCTCTAACCATGCACGCTGGCTTTCGAGCGATGCTAATTTTGACACGTCATGAGCTAGGCGTCTTCGGCGTTTCCTAAATTAAATTTTGAGGAAAGTTGGAATTTTGTATCTTTCGTTCTTGTTCATTTGACACGTTTGATTCCTTAACCGCATGTGTCACAGGCGACAATCGGCCGTAAGAGATGCTCGTAGTAGTTGTATAAGCTATCAAACACCTTCCCAAAGAAAAATATATTTTATTATTGTAATCCAAACAAGGCCTGTGAGTTTTCCAGTAACGGTGGACAAGATAATCGAGAAATTGAAGTAGTACTACATCAGTTGGAGGGAAGATGGAATAGTAATTCTCCTCAATAATTATTGAGCAGAAACCACAGGCATGAATGCTGAAGGGACCATCCTGAGAGAACAGAATTAAAGAGAGTTGACATGCTGCTTTTCACAGGAAAAAGGATGTGCATTTCTAATAATAACATACTATACTACACAAAACAGTAGGGTTGGGAACTTATCAGATATATATATATATATATCTATATGATAGTAGCCAAAATTATTGAGAGACCAAAATGTGTGTGATCTGCTGATGCAGCAATGCTCGCTTGTTTCTGCAGCAGATTCCCTCCCCAAGGATGAGTGATGACAAGACTGTTAAAAAAGCCATCCAACTTTTAGAACAGCGCTTCATATGCAGACATGGATTTGGCTTGTTTCGGTGATGATGAAGTCTGAAACAGGGCTTGCTTCTGGCTCAGATACGGACGGAAAAATGAGAATGCAACACGTATCAGAGATTCTTTTCCATAAGAATGAGTTCTATCCCATTAAGCTAACCAACAAAAAAGGAAGATGGAGCTGTCGTACTGCGTAGGTTATAATTAATACTACTGTACTTTTCGTGTTCATGATTGCCGCCTCGTTAGTCACATGTTTTCCAGAGCCATCGTCCCTGAATGAATGAATAGCTGATATATATCTAAAAGAGAAGAAGACGGTGCAAACAAATTTATTATAACGAGGATTTCTTACAAATTGTGCTGCAGGATGGTCTGTTAAGTAACAAGCAGATGTCGAAAAACCATTCCCAATTTTCTCTTATTGTTATACTTCTTCCAATTTTTCGTTGAAACCCCATCATCGGTAGAAACTAGAGAGACGACAAACTACCACAATACAAAATATTTTATTGTATCATCGACTAATTCTTCCATTTTTTTGCCATGTGAAATCTGCTGTATGAGGGGTCGAGAGGGCCCTGTCTGTTGCCTGAAAGCCCATGACCAAAAACCAATCCAAGCACGGATGGCCGTGTAAAGAATTGCTGGCCGTGGCAGTGGCAGTGGCAGGGCGTCAATCAAAGAATCCTATAGTACTTCATTTCATTTGTCCTCTTTTGGGCTTCTCAATGGAGCTGAGCAGGTCCTCTTTGTTATGGCTTCATCTTCTTGTAGTTTAGCCTCCAGAAGAACTAATTCCAACAAGTATCAGCAGCAAACCCAGCATTAGTGTACCAGGAATCTACACCTCTCTTTGGATTGCGATGTGAGGTCAAGCTTCTGTTGTTGAATCATCAGTTGCTCTAAAAATGGATCAGGGCCACGTGATATGGACCTCACTTGAACAACCACCATGGCCATCACACTTGTTGCCAAATTATTGGCTCCAATAAGTACATATGACGGATTAAAAAATAATTCACATTTCACTTCTTTTTTTTTTTCTCTCGACCGATTTCAATTTTGTTTATACCTCAACTCAAAGTTGTGTAACATGATGTGATTGAGCACTTTTTTTGAACGAACATCTAGAAATGGACCTTCGAATGTAACTCTAAGGAGACTTCGAACCACAACGAACATATATCCAAATCTGTCAAAGCCAGTGGGAGTACGTATTTGGTTTGACGTTAGATAGACATGTGAATTACTAGTAGGAAGCCGATGATTTTCCCAAGTAGCACGAATTCTTGTTATATAAGTAATTCAAAAAACTGCAGACGAGGATCCTCGGATGTAAATTGTTCTTGTTATAATTTTATCTGAGACTATCATCATCGTATTTGATTAACTTTATGCTCCACTAGGAGGCATGGCTCCTTAATTTACACTGAGCTTAAACAACCATACAAATTTAAGGCAAACACTAGCGATCATACAAATAATTAAGTCGGCAGGGTATTGAATGGAGTACCAGATTTTCAGGCTTTGCGAGGAATCTATACTGTTGGGTTGTCACCAGACAAGTACAACCATCTCAAAAAGCTCTCAAGAAAGCAGAACATGATTGCGTGCATGGTTTTGTCTGGACAGTATAAACCGGGCAGCTTTATTCGCACAGACAAGACACAGATCACGTAGCTTCTTCGGGAATCATATATTGATTTAGAGATGAATTTATCTAGTAGTTTTTTGTTGCCCCACTTTCTCTGATACTGCCCCCCCTCAGTGCCACTGCTGTTTAGCAGTTGAGCCTCCATCTTTAAAAGGGAAACACATGCACATGCAACCATTTGAGAAACAGAAGGAAGAAGAGGTTCCAAACTTTTTCATGACCCTTTTTTGATCTTTTTCCGGTGAAATATCTTATCATTATTATGGCCTTTTTTGAGCAGCTCATTCTTGGCATTCCTTACCAGTAAGCAAGACTTTTGTCTGTTCTAGGCAGTTTGAGAATATACAAATTCAATCAACATCTGTTTCAAATCGGTGATGTCAAGGCACCATCTGTTTCTGTTTTCTGGCCCAACATGCAAGAAAAGCCCAGCAGAACGTTCACCAACAGGTGAGTCCATCTAAAATGTTGAACACTACCGAGTACGTTACGGGTATCCTTTGAACCCAATCCAACTCAACCCTCTGCAATGCTGCTTCCCATTCCAATGTCTCCTTGGACTTTTGATTGGACTTTTTCACAAAAAAAGTGAAAAACTACATATAATTACTGCGTTCCTTCCATTTTTCACCGGAGGAAAAATTGGCATGTGCTAATTTTTCCACTGGGATAGGTGAAGAACGTTGAAGTTATAAGTTACAGCCAAAATTTTCGGACAACTTTTTCCACAAGCCATCACGTCATCCCCCCAATGACACGTGGATTCTCGACATTCCTACTCAAAGGAAAGAAAAAAAATCCTCGATCAGTCGGTCGGTTGTCATTCCATTTGCTTCAAACTTGTCTTCCGCAATTTCCTTCCTTACAAGTTACAATACAAAACAAAAAGGGTGCATGGAAGATTTCGATCCGATGTTAACTTACGTGCACATTGATTGAATAATATGCGCAATTCTCCTTACTTCCAACTCCTCGTGTCCGATTCCATATTCTCATGTTTGTTAGTTTTATAGAGCAGTCGTTGACAGCTCCGGGATTCCGCCCTCAGAATTGATCTTCAAATGGCTTGAGTTTTCAAATCCGTTGTTTTCTGGTGGTAGCTTGATTATTTTGACTTGGAGCCCTCCATGTCAAATGATTTGAAGGCCTGCCGCCTTGCTGCATATTCAGCGATGGCCGACTCTGAATTGTCATTCATAGCATAAGGGCGCGAGGTATTTCTGTAAGTAGGACCAAAGAGATCTTCAGTTCACTTGATTCTCTCGCTGATGTGTTCTTTCTCGCAACGGATCTTCTGCCTCACACCCTGTGCCACTCTCTGTCCTACTACAGTAGCTTCAAATAAGTAATATATAATAGAAAATTAAAAAGTACAGCAGAAAATTTATAAAAAATCTCATTTTTTATGCATTTTGGTTTTTTGAATTTGTTAAATATTGTGTATTACTCAATTAATAGTTATCGGATGTTAAGAAAATAAAAAAGAACTAAAATATAACGTTTATATAGAAGAAATAGCAATATAATAAAGAATGGGACAGAGAATGGCACAGGATGTTTGACAGAAGATCCGTTGCAGTTCTTTGTACTTCTTTGCTGGAATGTGGAATGTGGAATGTTTCTTTTATGGGATAATTTCAGAAACCTCCCTTGAGGTTTTTAACAATTTTATTTAGCTCCCTTGAGGTTTTTAAAATTGCATATACCTCCCTTATCATTTAAAATGATAATACTACCCTTAAACATTTTAATAAAATTCCCTTGTTTGGTATACTTATACTTAGAATGACTTTTAAAATTATTTTTTTTATTATTTTTGCTTCTTCTTCCTTTTTATTTTAATTTTTTGCCAATAAAAATGTAGAACTATCACTATTACCTCTAGTTTCTATTATAACCAAATGTCGAATTACTGGTTTTTTTTATGAGTTAACTTTATATGTAATCCAATATTTTTTCCTAGTATTTGTTTCTATTTTTGGTATTAAAATTAACAATAAATCAAAAAGTAAATTATGATAATTCTGCTACTCGAAAAATTCATAAACTCTAAATCAATTATTTCAATATTTTCTTTTCTATCTTGTAAATCAATAAAATACCATCAAAAAGTATCCTATCATAGTGATAAAATTATTATTATAGTTGTGTATCAAATAGTATGTGTGGATATGAAAACTTTGGCGCCTTTTTTCTTATAATTACACTAGATAATCTTATAATTGTATAGAAAAATAAATTAGAACTCATTACACAAGGGTATTTTTGGATATTCATTTAAAATTTTGATCAAGTCATATATTATTTTAAGGTTATATTATTAAAACTATCAAATCAAGGGAGGTAAGTATAATTTTTTAAATCTCAGAATAGCTCAGTGAAATTATCAGAAACATCAGGGGAGGTTTCTCAAATTATCCCTTCTTTTATTCTTAGGGTCCCGGTGGACTTTTAGAGCTCCTCCTCACAGTCTTTCCCTTATACGTGGCATAAGCTGGACGGTTAACCATGCAAATTCAAATGAATTACCACTAAATTGACTCGATTCTTGCGTCCTCATCTAAAATCTCTCTCCCTCCGCATACTGCTATTACTTGATCCTTTGTCGTTCTCCACTTGTTAGTTAAAGAAATGGCTAATCATGTACCATAATTCTAAAGCTGACTATAATGACGATATAAAATTACCCCCAAATGGGTCCCTGTATCTCTATCACCCTCTAATGTTAAAATGTCACTGAAGACAAATACTATTCTCTGTGGAGAAAACGAGTGATTCTCTTCTTTCCTTTTTGGACCGTGCCTTTTTTTGTCTTCCTTCCTTGTAGATTGGTGGACGACTAGGGCTGGAGTTGAACCAAATAGTTCGAAACGAAATTAGATTTCAAGCAAAGCAGACATCAGATATGGGTATTTTTGATGCCATTATTAACACAATCCATTGTATAACTGTTTCTTGCGATGAAATTCCTAAGATAAGGGAGACTTGGAGGATGTTGGGGGGAGAGAGGATCCATTGCTTCTCGCTTCTAATGATCCATTGTAATAGTACCTTCATTTCCGTTTGCATGGCGACGAATCCTAGAATTGGTGGAACCAATCGATGATTAACATTTGAGCCAACCGAAAACAAGCTTGGGTATTCAGCCATTCGTTTGTGATGAGAATTTAGGGGACCGCCGTCGTCGACGAAAGTCAATTAAGGATTTTTTCTTTTTTTCTGAACTAGCTTCACTTTTTTATCAAAAATAATAATAATAATATTTCAACTTTTTTTAACAAGTGATTCGAGGGTACTCATTGATCAAACCCATTAATAAAAGTTCCTGCCTTTGATCATACACAAATTAATAAACTATTATAAGAGGAATAAGCGTCGGCCTTCTAATAACCTTACTTTGAGATGCTTTTAAAAAAATTACTTTTAGATTGACCGTATGTAAACTAATATCAAAACAGAGAGCATAATAATGTTATGTACATTTCTAACAATATGAGAAATTGCTATCTTTTCCAATTACAATGCAAATTCTCAACCAATGCTAGTTGATATTACTTCTTCAATCGCCAACTAGATCTACGAGCAAATCCCATAATACTACTAAATTTCATTCAGTGTAATTTCTAATATTTATGTGAAATTAATGTGAAATTATCCGAGGTTTCTGAATTTATTCCACAATCATAATATGAAGGCTTCTCCCGGATGCAGGCCTAAACGACCATTTGAATTTGGTCAAGTTCATGGGCCCTGCTCCTCTTCCTACTTCAGATTCTAAAACTTGCCCGGAATGTATACTTAACCGGCCAAATTTTGGTAATCTTTTTGGCATATGTCCAAGGAAATTAACAGCCCTTTGAATTGTAAAATGGTTCCAATATTTTGTTGCAAGAAAATTAACCCTGATGATTGATAAGATGCTAATCAATTTCATCAATGCTTGTTTGCAACTACAGTACCAAGTGCAAGCTAGCGGACGACGGGTTGATGCTGGAAAGATGTTATGCTGCATTTTTTCTAACAGTCTTGTTTCCCAAATTTTAGGAGATCATAGAAAACTCTCAATATTAGGCCACTTACTAAATCTTTTTTTTTTTCCTTTGGTTTTATTACGGGAATACGACAACTGACAACCCCTACAAAGAAATCAAAATGTTCACACGAACATGGAACGCATTTTAGTGCCATACGCATTAAAGAGTCTCAAATATTGCTCTCTATGAAACCGTTTATGGACACGATACTTAAACTTGAGTGCAGCAGCGTAGACTCCAGAAACAATATCTTTCAATTTTACGTGGATTTTTAAGCCAATTGGAAGAATTGAGCAACCGAATCGATCTTAAATCTTTCTAGAAGGTTTCCGCAAAGCGGAATAACTGGACTTGCACCTGTTGGGAAGCGTACTCGTAACCCAACTGGTCCTTCTTTCTGGAAGCTTTGCAGAGCCAAGTGGAAGTACCACAAAATAAGTCCAAGTACACAATATTGAGGCCAAAAATTATGCCATAAGTCACAATCTACATGTTATTTTGTTAATCAGTCACACCGCGAACCTCAGTTACCTCTTACACTTGAGGTTCTTCGGATTCCATATATACAAGTTAAAAAAAAAAAAAAAAACAGAGAGAGAGAGATTCCGCTGTCTACTCATTATCTCTACATATTTTTTAATTTTTTTTTTGGGGATTAGTTCAAAATTTTCTGAACTCTGTATGTTAATCTATCAATTATCTCCCGATCTCTACCAGCACTGATCAGTCTCCCAGTTCCGGCCACTGTAACCGGAATACCTCGACTTCGTCGGAGACGGAGTGGAATACAACCGGACGCCGCGGAGACTGCGGAACAGTCGCCGGTCGTAATCAGCACGTTTTTCCGGATCAGATAAAGTGGAGTAAGCAGCATGAACCTTGATGAACTCGTCCGCAGACGAGCTCTTCTCATCAGTCCCCGCCAGGTCTGGATGGCACCCTTTCGCTAGTCTCCGATACGCCGCCTTGATCTCACCACTAGTGGCTCCCATCGGAATCCCCAAAACCTCGTAAAACGACGTCGGAGCTGTTAACCTGGGCGGCAACACACACGTTGAAGTGGTTCGCTCGCTCTCCGCAGTAGCATAAGAAGCGTAAGCGGCGGAAACAACGCCTGCACGTGGCCGGCGGAAACTGGAGTTGGAAGTCGGCGGGAGAAAAGCTTCGCCGGAGAAGTTCTGCGGAAGTTGGAAGACGGAACGCGAAGGCGAACATAACAACGACATGATGAATTGACGGTGCTGTTGTTCGTTAAGAGTCTGGAGTAGAGAAGTCTTGGGAGGTGTATTTATAGACGCGGGGGTAAATTTTACTGTGGCAACAGTGAAAGTGGTCCGGAGAAACGAGCAGTGAACAATTAGCGATGATTTTTTGTAGTTTCTGATTGCTGACTCTGAATATCGTAGGAATGTTTATCCGGTTAAATAGGTGAGTCAGCAAGCTGGGTTTTATCCTATGGACGTTTTTATGAAGGACCGAAGGGATAAGGTGTGGGAGCGGGCCCCGGTCGAGAGTCAACATGATTGATTGATGCGTCGGCTCCGTTCACTCGCTTTTCTCCATCTTTTAAGGACGCTGTGATCCATGTTTTTTGTCGTGATCAATATATAAAATCCATTAAAATAAAGTGATCGACTCGAAATATATGAGTTTATTTCCAAAGGAACCTTCTATAGAAAAAAATATTTCAAGTGACGCTCTTTCACAAATTATTACCATCTTTTATGCAGTAAACTTCCATCTTAAACATATTCTGAGACTTTATACTATCAACAAATCTACTCCTTGTTCTAAGGGATAATTTCACAAACCTCTCCTAAAATTTATGACAATTACATTTAGACACCTTTACCTCTAAAAAATTATGCATACCTTTCCTTTTTATGTGGCTGGTATAAGGGAAAAAATTCATATTAATACCTCAAATTTCCCTTAAGGAGTTTTTATATTCAAATCATATTATTGAATGAATATATTTTTGTTTTTTGCCTAGTCCTAAATAGTCTCGCCTCAGGCCTAAATCATTTCCTCCAATTTTTCTTCGACCAAATTTACAATCGTATATTTGTGTTTGCAACTGTTTATTAAACTTTGGTCAGAGGAAAAAATTATGACAAATGAAAAGAGTGAGATACAAGTCAATTAAAAAGTATGATTAACAATGGAAATTATGAGACATAGAGACTTAGATTATAAAAAAAAGGACAAGAAAACTTGAATAGGGGGGAAAAGGTGGATTGAACCTATTTGAAAGAAATAGCATAGCAGTGATATGGTATTTGGCGATGGACAGATTCCGGATGATATGTTTTTAAAGTCTGAAAAGCATTTTATTACTTTTGGGAAGATTATTATAATCATTTTGAGTACTTAAAAAAGCGCAATAAGTATGATATTTGAATATAGAGGCGTGGAGCATGAGATTATCCGAAATCTTCGAAGAAGGTTTTGAAATTATCCTTTGCTGTAATACTATTCAATTTTTTTTCTACCATGTGATTATTGATTTCCACATTCACACTCGAAATGCTTAGGCAAAAAGCAAAATTCAAGGATAATAAAAAAAGACAAGGCAATAAACATAGGAAAAGGCTCTAGATTTGATTAATGCTAAAATATTACAAAATGATTATAGCATCCCTTTTTCATTTTTTATGAGTAACACTTTTTTTTAAAAAAAAAATTATAGTAAGGGAAAGATGGGATTTAAAAAATGAAAAGAGAATAGAGTTTAATATAAAAAAATTGAATTCTAGTGGTTTAATATAAAGGGACTTGGATGATTGAAGAGTTTAAAATATAAAATACTTCTTAATTATAATTTCTTATCCATTAATCAAAGGTGGAATCTTATGTTTGTTGCCCCTTTCTTTTTTGCTCTGGATTTGGTTTTTTGGCGTTTGAATTTTAAGTATGAATTGAGTAAAATTACAGCATGAGAAGGTTCATTTAAGTAAGGTCTTCTTGCATTTAAAATGGGAGCTTACATGGCATAAAAAAGATTAAAATGGTAATAATTTACAAAAGAGCATCATACTGGGAATATTTTTCCTAAAAAAGGTTATTTCAAAAATAAATTCTCAGATATATAGCCCCGTCTAAATCCTGCAGCGGACCTAAATCAAGCACTAGTTTTTAAACTATTTTTTTAAAGGAAAATTGGAGGCAGCACCAGCGAAAGAAAATGGTATTTAGGCTCTTGTTCTAACTCTTTTTGGTCCTCTGCGACTCGTCTCATTTATTCTGTCTCATCGTCGCTCCCCCGTAGTCCAAAGTTAGGTCTGATGTCCTTTTTACTTAAAACAAAATTTTGGGTTGGAATTTGAATTTAGTGATGATAACCAGTCTTCTTTTCTTTTTTTTTTTTTTTTTTTGTCAACAATAATAAGTTGTTTGTTGCACAGCAGTTTTCTGGTTTCATTGACACCAATAGCTGCTTATATTTTGACGGTTTCTAAACGGGATCACATTAATTTTGTGGGCCGAGAGATCGTGGTTTTGGAGAGAGCCTAGAATTTAATCTTGCATTCCAACAAAATTTTTAAAAAAAAATAAAAATAAAAAACCAATAGCTTTCAGTTCAAAAAAATGTTTTCTAATTGTAAAAAAATTTTACATATGTTACACGATAAAAAGTTCCATGCTTGCATCATAAAGTTTTTATGATGCAAATAATTTCCTATCCAAATGCACTAGCATATTAGTAAAGTTCCATGCCAACTCCCATATCTAGAATGGTTTACCAGGTAAATCTAAAAAATCTGTTTCTTTGAATAAGTAGGAGACCAAAATATTAGCTCGCAAACAAATTAGCCGCTGCTTCTTTTACCTCACAAAACAGGGAATACGCAGAAGACTGATTTAGCGTAATAGTCGTGAACCACAGTAACGGCACCATGCATACAAGTTGAAACAATCACGAAATTCTGATGTTATGATAAATAATTTGAACTTCTATTTTTAAATAATTAATGATGAAGAAAGTGATCCAAAATTTTATATATAAAAAAAATTAAAGATTCGTAAAGTGTCAACGTAGGACATTTCACTCTCCCTGCACTTTCTTATCCAGGATTCTTTACTCGCTAGTGGGTGGAAGAAAAAGAAATAGTCTTCTTCTTGCCAATTGCCAATTGCCATCCATCCCACAAAGGTCATACGTCCTTATCAAGTGCACGATTTCCCCTTTGGCTCTTGGACCCCTCCCAAACACCACTACCCCAGTAAATAATATTATTGCTACAACCACTGAGCCATAAAAAAGGGGATTTTACCTGTAATGAAAAAAATTTAAAAGAGATGTCAGATCACCTGTTTGATTTAGTCAGGTCTATATACATGTTAGTCCCTTATACAGCCTGTTACTCAGTCTCTTTAGACTCCCCTCCCTATAGAATAGGTCACGGCTTTTACACAGTCTTTTTATAGACTCCTCTCTCTATAGAATAGGCCCCTTCTCTCGTATAATAGAAAAGATTAAATTATATAAATGTTATCGTTACAAAAAAAAAAAAAAAAAAAAAAAGTAAATAATTGCACCTATTCCCGCCAATTGATTTTTGGATGATTAATTAGCTTGTCTAAGGCGACAGCTAAAAAAGTTGAATTTAAGGTGGACATCAGCATCAAGTGGTTGTCACCATTTGTCCGCTTATCCATTGTTTGAAAGGTAACGAGGTTTGTAATCAGAGATGCCGGTCGTAAAATGTGCTGTGGAAAACCAGAACACGGGCAAAGCCTATTGGACACTTGCCCAACTTGACCCTCCAACAAATGATATTGACAGCAATCGAGATCTAATCTAGGGGGAGGGGGAGCCTAAGGAGGCTGTTGTAGGGGCTAGTGAGTATACAGACCCAACTAGATCAAGAAAATGCTATGACATAACTCTTAAATTTTGTTCGCTACGGTGAGATTTGAACCCTCATCAACAGTCCAAGAAGTGACTTTAGCCACTGAACCATTGGCCAGTGGTTAGCAACCGAGATCCGCTAATGCAAATTATTATATGTATTTTGCCTTTCTCTCTCTCTCTCTCTCTTTCTATAAGGTATAGTGGAAAATCTATGTGCACTGGATTTCCACTGTACCATTTGTATTTAATAACATGTATGTTTTGTCACAGGTACTTTCACCCATCCAAGATATTTTCCGCCACTAGATAAATACATTGGCATGCATTTACAGCAGCGTTAATCCCAGGAAAGTCAAATCGTCGTACTAGTACACTTGCAATTGTCCATTTCTTATGCTTTATACTTGTTGACCCCCCAAAATTTATGATGCAAGTATACGAGGACTAAGTCATGGCATGACAGGCACGTTACGAAGCTACGTTAAATAAAAAAAGCGGATGAACAGTGATTTTTCGCTTATCTCTTTAATGGCTCAAAGTCACGTACTGTCAATTAGACTACACGTCATTGTCCCCTAAATACATGTATTACCATGCCAATGATGTCTTCTTTTTTTTTTTTTTATCGAAACGGTAGAATTCTTATAACCTAATCTATCATAATTTAAGGGGAAGAGAAGGAGGATTCGATGTGAATAGAGACTCCGTCGAAGAAATCCAATTAAGGCTGACACCTAAAGTGACAATTTAGGTGATGCCAATAACGATGATGTGAGTAGAGTCCAATTAATGATATCAATGATGTCGTTATATATATATAAAAGATATATATCCATAATTGTCGCTACAAAGAAAGGGAAGGACCCATCTGAAACCTGTCCGTACTATTACACCATTTGTGCCAGAATAACAGAAGATCGAAGAGAAAGAAAAGCGAGCGCGTCTCATAAATTGAACGATTCATGTAAAGTAGATGGAGTCGAATTAATTAGTGACGAATCCCTCCTTCATCAAGGGTGTAATTAAAGTGCGCGTGAATGTTAGTAGTTAACCTCATTACTGTATGTATGTATATCCGGAAGAAATTAACGAGAAGAAGCTGGGGACAGAAGAAATAGCCTCCAACTGCAAGAGAAGCTTTAGATGTGGTGTGTACCTCCAACTGCAAGAGTAAAAAGATCGTGCCCTGTTTGATCCACGATCTTTTATCTTAGCTTTAGCCCGCCAGCCCGGATGAAGATTAAGGAACTTCTGTATGTTTTAGTATTTATATGGGACTATTATAATTCCCCCACATCAAAATTGGCAGAATGTAGGGGAGGGGGTCTATCTTAAACATGATAGTAGTGATTCGATTTAACTTGGGATGAAATTGTCTGTAGAAGACAAAATATGAAATTCACCTGAAGTTTAGAGAAGTTAACGTTTCCAAATTTGCATCCGCAACTACAAGTGTAGTAGTGCACAGACACTTACTTATTTTTGGTAAAATCATCATATGATTGTTTTGCTTTTTCTCTGGCGAGTTGTGTGAATCTGACCGGATTGATTGCTGCTCAAATTTTAGCCCTGTCCGGCTGCAGCTCTTTTGTAATTATGCGTACCACCGATAATAATGGACTACAAATCTAATGCAATAATGCAATCTTGATGGAGACATGTTATTGTATTCCACGACGACAAGACAAGGTTCATTCATTCGTTTAAGCAAAATCCATTTGCGATGGACGGCTACATCATCCTTGGATTGTGTTTGATACACACTAGCTGTCAAAAGACACACATAGAGGTGCTATCGAGCCGAGTCGAGCTCGAGTAGCACCATACTCGAGCTCGAGCTCGATCAAAATTTGTGCTACTTAAGCTCGAGTAAATATCAAGCCCGAGCTACTCAAGCTCGAGCTCGAGTTTTGAAATAAATCTATAATTTTTTTAAAAATATATAATATATAATATAATATAAATAAAATATGAAAGCTCGATTAAACTCGACGAGCACTCGAGTATTTATTTCTTGAGCTCGAACTCGACTCGTTAAATTTAACGAGTAGTTCGAGCTCGAGCTCGAGCTCGATTTTACCGAACTCGAGCCAAGCTTTTGATCAAACTGCTCGCGAGCTACTCGCGAGCAGCTTGACTTACTAGCACCCCTAGACACACACTGATGTAATAACATCGCTATTGGATTAATTTTTTATACACCGACCATCAAGTTTTACTAATAGTTGAATTCAAAGAACTCTAAATCTTCAATCTTCACTAATAAACCAACATCTCGTCAACTAGTGGATTGCACATCTGTCTTCATTTTTCTCGTACAACTTCATCTTTGAAATCTAAGTCATCATAATGAATTGCTGCAAGTGTTGTTAATCAGGCTGATGTAGCATCGATAATCAAGGCAATGACTCAAGGAGCTTGTTTGTAAATTGAATTCACCGGCAACAAAGCCACATCATAATAGATTGCAAATGCAGGGCTGGATTGCAAAGCAAGTTTTTAAGGTAGATAATAACCGAAAGGCTTGATTGTAGGCAAATTTCAGTTTGCAGAAATCGCGACACGTCTAAGCATAGGAAGACGGACGGTAGCATCGTGCTTCGTTTAAGTTCATGCCGAGAATTTCTCCTGTTTCCTCAGGCACGTGGTATTTGTTTGACAAAACAAATTTACAGGGAAAATGCCCCACACTCTGGGAAACAAGCATGTAGAGGCTCGAACATGAAATCTTGATCCGGTATGGAAGAGGACAAATTCTAAGTTGATTTTCTCTCAAAAAGATGATGGTACAAGATCCTACAGGGAAGCAGAATCCTGTAATTTAAAGTTCAGAGACAAATCTAAATCAATATCACTTGAATCGTACCTGATACTTGAACTTCATCAATAAGGCAGTGAAGAATAAGCAAATGTTGGACGGTTTCATTCTCGACACAGCCTGACCACGAGTTCAGTCAACATCACCGTTTGTACTTGGAATTTGAAGCACCCCACTTAAAATACCCACAGTTTGCTTCAGGATTAGATGCAGGCCCCTGAATGAATAAAGCAGCATTTTGAAAGAAGGAAATGACATAATATTCTTGGTAATAAGTTAAACCAAAAGGATCACATAGACTCCCACTTTTCAGCACAATTTCTCCACGACAAAAATATTAATCTACGTGAACCTGTGTAGCCCAATCAAGAAACTGGAAACTGAGAAAGCGTGTAATTGAAAGAGAGAGAGAGAGCCATATACTTCCTTCTATTTTCAGCATAGTTCTTAAGTAATGGTTTAGAACATGTGGGGAAGGGGGAGGGGGAGGGGGAGGGGAGCAGCACTTATGCGAGAAATAGACAATAGGCAAGGTGAGAACAGCTAAAATCTCCAGCAGCGAAATTAAGCCTAAAAATCTAAAAGAACATGAAATTGAAAAACTAGAGGGAATGACAACAATGATAAATCTAAGATTGTTCCTCAAATTGGGAATTTAGAAGATCTAGAAGTCTGTTATATAGACAGATGAATCAAGTGGAGAATTTGTCTAGCATTGCTCAATCCATTATAATAATTTCGAATGCCATATCAACATCAAATGCATAAAACTATCAACAAGGAGCAAATTTTCTTCCTTTATTTAATTTGACAAGGGAATTCTTATCTTTGTGATTTAGCAGCAGCAAAATTCTTTGAGATAATGAAAAAGTGTACAAACTGCAAGCTCAAGACAAACTAAGAACCAGCTTTCTTATACCTCAGCGCGAGCGCAGACATAAAATCTGCGGCCCAAGTTAGGGCCAGCTTTCTTCACAACTCGAGCAACGCAAGGTTCATTATGGCCCTTGCAAAGAGGTATACTGTTCTGCATATGCTGTTGTATCCTTTGCCACTCCAATAAGGCAACATTAGACTTTTCTTTTACTGAAAGTTGGCAGTCGTCACACCCATTGTCTGCTGGACTGGATGCAGAGACATCTGCTAAGCAATCCTTTGGGTTGCTACTCACTTCAACGTGTACCGGGGAGCTGTTGGAACAACAGAAAGAAGCAGAGACATCTGTCTGACTAAGCTTGATGTCATTGGCGGATCTCGCAAAAGTCTCACTATGACTGGAACTTTTCTGGAAGAATGATTTGAGTGAGAGCTGAGACCACTGACTTTGTCTTGCTTTCTTCCTGGTTTCCACGTGAGGCCCTGCTTTTGCAAGATTGCTACCCAAACAAAAAGTTGTGCTACAGGAACGCTGACGTGCTGAGCCTTCAGAGCAGTCATGAGCTTCTGCACTAAAGTTTAACAGTCATATATCAAGAAAAATGGTGCATCAGAATACTATCCCACAAAGAATGTATAAAGTTGGTCCATCTGATGTACCTAAAAATGAGCTTGACTCTTCAGAATTCTTAACACTCTCAGCTGATTGTTTCCTTGTTAACATCGACACTGCAGTATAATATCCCAGCACAGCATTAGCTCACCCACAGTAGTGCTACATCTATAATCTTCAGTTCAAAATTCAAAAGTTTTCTCACTAATGGTAATGCAACATCAATAATCTTCAGTTCAAAATTCAAACTAGAAAAAAAAAAACCTTATTATAATCATTAAAACATATTGCATATGGAAATGGAAGACTTCTAGATAGTGACAAAAATAACAAAAAAAGACATGGTAAATGGATTTCCAGAAGTGAAACCAATCTCGTGACATCCAGATAAGCAATTACTGTGTACAATAGGAAAATCATACCTAGTGTTTGCTGACATCCGTAGACCTGGGGGCAGTATCTAGTAGATAATGAAGGAGCACCATGTGGTGGAACACTAGGGATTTCTTCCAAACTCACACAGACAGGAACATGGTCTGAACCTTCCAATTTAATGCTTCTTCCTCCTTTCCACCTACAAATAGAGATGAGAACAATTTTACATATTGAATCTGGACAATAATGCAAAATAATTGAGACACATAAGCATGCCTAACGATAATTTATGCTTGTAGAGCCAAACTAACTACACTTCTCGAAAAGGTAATTTACAAATTTCCATGACAATAATTATAATTTCTTCATCCACTTAAATCCAAGAAAATCAATAGTACCTGGGTGTGTTTCCAGGTTTCCACCGCTTGAATTGGATCAAAATCTCACAGTCCTCAACATGGCAACTTACAAAGTTATGCTCTTCCTGACCTGACTCTTCATGTAAGCATGATCCAGAAATAAGAATATGGTCAATCCTTGCCCCGAAGTTAAACTCCTCAGCACCTGTATTTGTTGGCCAGCATGTGTAGGCTTCTCTTCTGCACAGTGATTTGAAATCAAAATCCATGAAAAAACAAAAAGAATAAAACTCACTTGGAAAGTATAATGAGTAATCAGAGAATCATAGAATTGAAATTATACCCTAGACAGTTAAACTTAATAAATAACTTGACTGACAGTATATCACTTGGAGAACATCTACAGTCATAAATTCTTAAGAATAATTTTTTGAAGACAAAAATCATCTCATACGTATATAATTCCCAAAGAATGAAAATCTTCATCATTTCAAACACAAATATCACTTTGAGAACATCTACAGTTACAAATTCTTAAGAATATTTTTTGAAGACCAAAATCATCTCATACGTATATAATTCCGAAAGAATGAAAATCTTCATCATTTCAAACACAATTCTTCAAGAGGAAGAAAAAAAAAACTAAAGGAATCAACAAAATTAACCTGTCAGGATGCTTTGTTCTGAAAACATCGACAAATTGTCCTCCATTTTCCACCAACAAAGATCTAAACCACCTCCGAAACCTGTGAGAAAAATATTGCAATCAATGAAAATACACATTAACTCAAAAAAGTACATTGTGATGGCAAAACCTACAAGTAAGTTGAGAACTAAAGAATTGCTTACTCATTATTCTCAAAATCTGGTCCTGCATCACATCGATCAATCGCAGCAGGAGCAATGTTGAGGTCCCCAACAACAAATACTCGCCGTCCTTGATGTAGAAGACACTCCCATCTTCTCTAAAAGGAAATTGTTAACATGAATCAAAGAGTTCGAAGCTTACACATCTAACAGTATAATTCCTATCACCACAAGTTAGGCATACTATAATCCATCAAAGACATTATCTATAACTTTCTTAGACACAAGAAGGAAATCTTAATAGTTGCCGCTGCAGAGGTAGGAAGTTGGGTGGAATTGGAGGAATACTCATGGTGACATATCTCACCAAATCCTCGATTTCAATGAGCATCTATGCTTTTAGTTAAACACACCAGAGATTTCACAATCAATGTCATAACCAACATAGAGTTTAACTTCAAAAGTATTGGCTAAGGAAAAAGCCAAGCCAAATCTCCAAAGATATTGACTGAAACAGTTCTAATACATTTCATTGTTAACACCCAGTTAATTTGCCGTGCTTCTTTTCCAGTGACCCAACATTCTATTTCAGAAAACATTGCATCTCATGAGACCAGGAATTCCAATGCAAAAGGGCAAAATCCTAGAACTTAACCAAACAACAGCAGATAGATACATAACAACATGCCAGATCCAGAACCACCTTCCCCGATTCCCTTTTAGAAATCACATGGTATGGTAACCAAGTCAACAGCATAGTTTCCAACTTCAGAGAGTTTATAAATCTTGAACATAAGAAGAAGAATTTGAACTTTCAATGATTTTCGTAGTGCACAACCAGCTCAAATATGTATGCAAAAAGCAATTAGCCTGAACACCCAGTGTGACTCCAAGAGAGTACAGCATGAAGCCTGGGCATATTAATATGGCACCTTTTTTCCCCCTGAAATACTAGGCTGATAAAGTCTCATTCTACAGCTAAAAATGTGTTGCATTACCATAAAAGAGCATTTCCCCCAAAATGCCTTTGCCTTTACATCTAAACTATCAATGAAAAACAGATCTAGCTTCAGAAATTTAATACTTTGTTGAATCATTCATTCTGCTGGAGAAGGAAAAAAGTTTTTAAAAATACCTGTATTATCTTAAAAAATGTGCCCTTAAATTGAATTCTTTCTGTATCATCACAATCAGCTCGAGGCCCATACACATTGAAAAGAACTGCAAAATCCAATTATCAAGCCGTACTTCAACAATATTATCATTTTTTAAATATTCATAGACTCTTGAATTTTTTAGTCAATTCAGAGAAAAGCAGACAAAATAAACATAGATACTAAATAGGAAAGAGCTCCACACATCAAACAACCTTAAGCCACTGGGGCAATACAGATTTTTTTTTTTTTTTTTTAGCCAGTAACAAAAGCTTGCTAGTTTACCAAAATGGCTATGATCAGTGATGACACATCGCCCCTCACTGTCAACTTTCAAAAGCTCATCTCTAGAGAACTCCTCAAGCCCTTCTAAAGCTGAAGAGCATTCATCTTTTTGAGGTCCGGTTACTCGAGGACTCTCAAGAAGCCCAGTAAAGCCCTCCTCTGCAGCAACTGGCAACGCCACCTCGTCACTCGAAAATGCAGACTTCACTCGACAAAATGTCGCAACACCTGTGCATAGCAAAAGAAAAACTCACAAGCAAATTAAATGGCGCAATTGCTAAAATAAGAAACCATTGAATTTCCAATATTCAGCATAAAGATAAAAACTTTCACAAAATCCCATGTCTAAAATCTTCATCTCTTTTATTCTGGACATCCGAATTTAGTACCAGTGAACACACTATAGGAAAACGTGGGGTCAGTACCAGAATAACCAGCGCGGGATTTGTCGAAGTTGCGATTGCAAGAAAAGAAAGATTCATAACCATCAGCTCTAACTAAATCGGCTCTTAGTTCTTGCTTGGAGATCTTGGTCTCCTGAAAACAGATGATATCGGCGTCGAGGGAATCGAGAAGCTTACGCAGGGAGCCGAACTGGGAGATGCGAGGCCTTAAGCCGTTTATGTTGTACGTCACTATCTTCATTATATATTTTTTCTTTTACCAGAACTTCCTTTCTACTACAATTTATGGCGCTCAACAGTCCTCGAATTTTGTAGTTTCCATGGCGGAGGATTTCTGATGCAGAAAATATGGAGGGAAGTGACACAGAGAATAGTGCAGAAAATCAAAACGACAGCGCTGTCCCTAGGAAATGCTACCAGGGGGAACCGCCAAACGGCAACTCCCAACGACGCCGTTTGCTATTGAAATTTCTACTCGGAATCTAGGATAAAAAATTTGAGATAAAACTCACATGGTAAACATTGACCGGCCGATAATTCAATTTCCATTTATGAATAAGTGACTTTTATAAGTATATATATATATATATTTTAGCCGTAAACCTCGTGCACGAGGAAGCTGGCTCCTAATTTTGTTAATCAAAAACCAATGAAAAAAAATACAATGAGTAAAACATGTATGAGTAAAACCAATGAATAAGTGACATGCATTCGTGCTCGTTTACATGTATATATTATCAATGTATGAGATTAATTTTAAAATTTATTTTCAAGTTAATTTGATTTAACATTAATTCTCTTATAAAATAGACAAATTCACCATTCTTTTTTTTTCTTTTTTAGAGGGTGGAGGTTTTTTTTTAGAGGGTCAATTATTCATTTTCTAGGGTAAAGTTCAAAAATCTTAACAAAGGTTTAATAAGAGGTTGGCCTATTATAGGTGATTTACCAAAATTTTATAGTGTACACGCCATTTTTTATATGTTCTTGAAAGAATTAATTGTGTTCATCCCATCTAAAAATTACTCTGTATGGGTATTAGTATGTATGGAATTCAAAATTCCTTGCCTATATTTCTTCTTTAGAATTATTAAAAATGGACGTACTTTACTTTCTTCTGAATTCTCAATAATTTTGTTGGGTTTATCCCCATTTCCTCTCTATCCTCTTGGTGTAGGACTAGTGTTGTACTTTAAAAAAAAAAAAAAGGTTAGGAAAAGGTTTTTTTTTTTTTTTTTAATTCAAGGGAGAAACCAGTAGTAAAATTCCAGCAAAATCGAAATTTCATTTTTTTTCCAAGTAAAAATCTAAAAAAAAAAAAATCAAGAATTCAGTTTCTTTGGTAGGATAAATTAATTATTAATAGTAGTTCTTGCCCAAAAAATAATTAATATTAAGAATATCATTGTGTGGGAAAAAAATGGAATTGGTCTGTGTATGGCTATGAACTCCTGGGATGGTACTAATGGTCGACCCGAAATTGAAAGCCAGATCAGCAGATACGACATGCTCTTTCCATTGTTGAATGCTGCTGATGCCCCAAAAAATGCCAGCTTCCCATTCCAGGGAACTCTACTGCTGGATTCAAGAATCCCAAAAATCTACGTCAAATTCAGGATCAACCACGAATACAAAGTAACCCTCCTGACAATCTTAATCCTCTTGGGAAACCTTCTTGAAAGTTTCCTTTATCTTGTCAAAAATGCCTCACTAATTCTCTGCTATTTCCACTCTGAAAACTAAATATTACAGCTTTAACTTGGATGGTTGATTGTCAATCTGACATTAGCGATTCCAGGTTTGTTGTTATCCTCCTTTTTGTACAAGTAATCGTTGTCAGCATATCTGGGCTTGAATTAACTATAGTTTTTATGCTTATCGAATTCTTGTTTTGTTATTGGCTTGTGGTACAAGCTGCATGCTCCAACTTTTGCTTAGTTACTTGTATACTTCTTCGCCGTCTTCTGTTTACACCATTTCTTCATGGATACTGAATTAGATGGGTATTATGGGATAGTTTCTGAGGAAGCGTTCCCTTTTTGGACTACTTGCAATAATCTCGCGATAATAGAAAGATTTATTGCACTTTTTTTTCCCCTTGTTTCTGTATTTTTGACAACTGCCTAAATTACTGGAATGCAAGTTGCTCACTTAGCCCACCTTGGCCCAGTTGAGCCCTCTCCTTAGCTTAGGAGTAGTGTAGATATTGCGGATTGACCCAGGATAAAAAGGGGTTGTTCATTCTTAGTCAAACAGTTTGTCAACTTGAGAAGAGCTCTATGCTAGAAAAGAGATTTCCACAATGCATCACACATTTTACCATCATCAACATTTAAGTAGTGACCTTCTTGTAAATGAATTGGTATTGAGATGCCAAATGCTGGATAGTGTGTATGGTGCTGCTTCTGCTGCTATGTCTAAGTTGTATAATTGAGTGTTATCAAGTTGCATCATGAGTGAAGAGTGGGAATCTCAGAAACGGTATCGTAGTGATCGAGTTAAAAGTTAGGATTTTGGTCAAATAAGCACACCAGAGAAGACATGGTTAGAATGTATAATCCAGCTCAGGCAGCAAAATCACATCCCTGGTATAGAGATCATCTCTCACTGTAATGGACACATCCTATTACATCTTGCCAAAATCTTGAGTTGGCCATGTCAGCTAGTTGGATGATGTCCCTAAGATTTTGTTAATAAAAATTCCACTTTCAACCGATGCTATCCTGTATTTAAGTTCTGCAATTATGTGCTAGTAAGAAAAGGAAAATAAGTGTGCATAGGCAGTCATGAAGTAGAAAATTGTAGTTAATAATTGTACTTTAAACTGATAGCGTATTTCTGATGAAGGATGATCCATAAATTTTTTTCATTCCTAGTACTTTAAACTGATAGTATTTCTGATGAAGCATGATTCCATAAATTTTTTCATGCGATGTTAAGGTTCAATCATCCTACCATGCCATTCGGCTGGTAGCCAAGTGGTCGGATGCCTGCTCCACAATGCAGGAGGTTAGGGGTTGAGCTCCTGACTGCCTATCCCCATTAGTAGTAGTAGCAGTAATAATTCTTCAATCACTCTGCATGCTACATTAGAAAGAATCGAGCACACTCGAGCATAAATGTGTACTTAGTGGTAAAACTTTTTCACTGATTTATTGATATACCTTTATCGTGTCTATGAATACAATACGCCTGTAAAATGTAGTTTCCATAGACTCAAGAAGATCACATATACGGATGCATTTTTTATGTAAGTTATATATCGTTGAGATTGTTATTTTTGCTGAATCACCGTGTTGAGGTATTCGAAGGGGATCTTGTGATTTTCTTTTTTTTCTTATCAGAATACTACTAGGCTGGATGACTGGGATTTTGGCAATTATTTAAGAAATTAGTTTGATTCTAAACTTAGTGTTTCGAAGTACCTCACAGAATTGCCTCTAGGAAATCATAGAGCAAAAGTTGACTTAAGATAAGATCTTGATCAGTGGAAGTGATACAAGATCTTTTACCTGTGATTGTGTATTCTCATAATAGATACCAAATCATGCTAGGTACTGGACTGACAGTGATTTGGTGAAGTAGGAACAGTTTTTGCAGCTTACGAACAAATATACGTGATGGCAAATGAAATTCTGACTTTGTTTTCTCATTGTGTTTTGTATTAATATGAGTTGCAGTTGCGATTCATTGATAATTTTTTATGTAATATCAACTCTTAAAGTGATACCAATCTAGGGAAAGATCTTAAAGTGATTCCTTGTGTAACCACCTCATTAATATTTTCTTCCCAACTCATGTTTTCGGGAAGTTACTGATCACGAACGACAATTGCACTTAAAGATTGAGTATTTACTAGCGTTGACTCTTCCAAAGAGAAGGTTGCCTAGGATGGTGTAGCGACAAAGGAAACTATTGGAACCTGGCTTTCATTTACTCTTGCAGTGGATTGTGGTAAACCTTTTGGTACTCCAAAATCACTATATACCTCGATCATGTTATTCATATCAAGATGTTGAAATAAATTGATTTCCAAGTGTTTTACTAGCAAATGCCTCCTTATTCATCTGAATCTTCTTTGCCTTCACACCGTGCTTTTATATCATCAAATGGATCGAGAGAAAATATTTAAGGAAGTGTTTGAACCTATTAGTCTCAATCCAATACTTAAGAGTTCTGACCAGTCTTCTCAAAATGAAGTGAAAAGAGCCATTTCAGAACTCAGGCTTGGTATTGGAGCGTACAGAAGTTTTGACCATGCTTCTCGAAATGAGGAGAAAAGAGCCTTGGCAGAACTGAGGCTTGGTGTTGGACCATATAGCTCTGACTCTAAGAGAAGGTTTGATGGCTCTTTCATATGTATAGTTATTCTTAGTAACAGGAGGCTTGCGATATAGTGACTAATTTATTTGTGCTAGCAACAATATATGATGTGAAAGAAATAATGGTGTGCGGGTTGTACTGATGAAAACGATGCCTTTGATACATTCTTTTGGACATTTTCAGTATGTTTTGCTTTTTTAACAATCTCCCTGATTTTTCTCCCTTATCACTTTAATCTGGTAGCAAGTAATTATTTAGTTTTGTACTGCTTTCTTTTTGTGTTTTCTTTTCCCTCTATCTCATATGAAAGTAAATAATCTGAAATATTTGGAAATTTTTCATATACCCTTACTATTTGGATTTGAGACTATCTCCCTCTGGTTTAAGTATTTATTCCGCCATTGTTGATCATAACTACTACAACTAGATTATTTGGGTCTTGAATTTTCAATAACAAGTAGGGTTCTCTTGTTATACATGTTTGTGCTGTATAACAACATAAAAGTCATGCTGAAAGCAATTGCAATAGATATGCTTTGTCTGGTAGTTATATATAAGTATTATTTCCTTGTTTAACTTTCAACTCGAACTTGGGAGAAGAAATGCATGTGATATAGGCGTGCATTCACTATTGCCTTCGATATGTATGCAGAACATCCTTTTTCACAAAAGCTTCATGACAACTTAACAGTGTAAAGAATTGATGAGGAATTGTATGTTTGAGGACCTTAGTAAATCTTGCACAAACTCTGAAGAATTGCATTTAGGTGCTAAGTTAACATTACTAGGAATTCACATATCAAGGTGGTTGCATGAGGTAATGGTGGGTGAGAATTTCAGGGAAAAGGAATAGGACACATAATATCTATCCTCTAGATACTAGGAATTCATGTATCAAAGTGATTTCCAGATGTAATGGTGGATGAGAAATTTTGGGGAAGGGGAAATATGTTGCATAAAATTCTATCCTTTGAAGAATTAAACACAATGTCCTAAGAAATTTAATGTTGAATGTGTGCATCAATTTGCTTTAATCATTTTCTTTTTGGGCATTTCATTTAATTCAGATCGCTTGATCCTGTAAAATGTAGAATGAAGAAGTTGTGACTTTGATTATGTCTGTCAATCTATTGGGGACGAAATAGTAACTTTGTTCTTTCTTGAGATTATGTTGTAGCCTTTTCTGATTTCTCTGCAATTTTATGCATGTAAAAACTTTTCTTTTGGGGTAGGGGTTGTGTGGGTGGTGGGACTGGGGATTGCGGGTTCCACCAACTTCTGCATGTTAAGAAATTGAGGATAAGTCTTCCCTATTCAAATTTCCAGTGCTGTATTTTAGTACAATGACTTTTCTTTGAAAACAAACACGGCACTTTGGGGCCTTAGCTGGTTTATTATCCCCCTTGTATTATTTAATTAGTAATTTAAACATTCAGAAAATCTGTCTGCTACCAATTTGTCTTCACATTCAGGTTGTTTCCATTCAACGACATATGAACGGAAAGTGAAGGTTTCTTTCTTTACATGGAGTCAATGTATACTTCCTAAGATGGAAGACTAAGTTCCATTATTGAACCTTTTTACTTGGGCAATCAAACTACTTTTACCTACAATAATGTTTTAGGAGGTTGATTTGGACTCATTTTGTTTTAACATTTCAAAGTTAAATGTGGGCACCTTATGCTCACTCAGGACTAGAGATGTCAAAAACCAAAAGCTTTGATGGAAGCTCTTTTCATGGAAGAACTTTGACAAATTATGCTGGAGATTTACCTTCTACTTTATTCAGAAATTTCAACACCACTTTACCATCTAGTAACTAAAACCTTACAGAGGAGAGGAGAAGAAGGGATATGTTTAAAGTAGCATTACAAGGCAAAGATAGCAGAAATTTCTTTAGTCCTCTCATTCCCTATTATCTTCTAACTGGTCTTTTCTAAAGCACATTGGATTGCGCTTTTTCCATGTGGAAATCTTCAGCTCTAAATCTGGACATGTTGCAGTCACTTCTAGGTTTTGTATCAAGAATCAATTTATTCATCATTCTCTTTATATTTCAACTCACATTTTTGCAGGCAAGAGGATGATTTAGATTCGAACGGTGCAGTGGTTGCAAAAACAAGGCACCAAGCACATGGCAAAAAGTTGAGAAGAAATGAGCTTAATGAGCATTTTCAAGAGTTGGGAAATATACTAGGTAAAGTGTTTCTAAACCTCTTCCTTCATTTTTAAGAAGACTTTGCATCCTTAGAGCATGTCTTCTTCCCTAAGCTCATAAGATGTTTCAAGTTTATTCTTTCAACCTGCAAAGTGCTAACGTCGTGGACAAAGTTTCCTGATACTGTAGCACTCATGCAAGTGTTTATGTTCATTCATCAAAATAAAGAGCTTCTATATCCTTTTCCATGGTGAAGCAGATGTTCTCCTTTTCTTTGCAGTTCGATACTTGGGAGTATGATTAGATGAAGGATACCATGTCAACAGGCAGTAGCACCATTACTTTAGCATAAATGTGCATATTAAATTGATTGATTAATCAAATTATTGTACAACTTTTCTTCTTCATTTTAGCATGTCTGAACATGCCTTTGAATTCCTCTAAGCATAGTTTTATGGACATTCTAAAAATTCGTATTGGGATAATTCAATTTGGTCTGGGCCAAATCATTGTTGAGTAATTGAAGATTGACTTCATATATGGTTTTTACATCTGTGGACCTTGGACAATAATCCCATGGTTGGTACGCTTTCTGTGTAGATTAGAATTTGAAGCATTTTTATACCTTAATATATGTGGCGTGTCTTGTTGATAAATAGATACAGATTCAGTTAGGCTCAAGAATGACGAGGCAATGATCGTTATCAGCCCAATCCAAGCACTGAAAGATTTAGCTTCTGAAGTCAGCAGACTACAGTCTGAACAAGCAGCAATTCGTCAAGATATTAAAAAGGTCATGACTTCTAACAGTGTTGTTCATGGATTTAAACATCCTTAAATTGCTGTCAACTAAAGTGTTGTTCTTGAATAAGCTTGCAAAGGAGAACAAAGAGTTAAGAGAAAAGACTTCTCTGCAATTTGATGTTGGGGCTTTTGAAGTGCAACGCCAGCAAAGACATAGATCCATGTTTCCAAGATCTGCAATTGATCCTTCAGCTGTCATGGCTTGTGCATTTTCATATCCAGTTGCTCAATCTGTCTCCTCTGGTCCATATCCAAGGCATACTCCATCTCTGCATCCAAAGCCCTTTTTGGCAAATCAATCTGCTGTCCCATCTGATCCTGGTGTGATGATGATCCTGCGTTCAGCTGCTGCAACTCCGCACATCAATAAGCCATCTTCCAGGAATGCTTCAACACCTTGCATTTTTGGCAAGGAAATTGCCAGAAATGGATCATCTGGTCAAGACAGAAGTGGTAATGGTGAGAAAAGTGGTGATATTCCTGATATGGTAACTGATTTGGAGCTTGCAATTCCAGGATCTACAGCTCAGAAGGTTTGTGTTACATAATATCTACAACTTTATGGTAGTGCATAAATGTCAAAACCTGAAACATCTTTAATCTGAAACATAAACTGCTCTTTCATGATACAGCCATTGCCTCGAGACAAGGGCAAGCGACCACTGAGGGACTAGCCAATTATTTGAGGAAGTGTTCTTTCCTCTGAAGGTCCCCAAGCACTGTCAACAATATTTCACTGTGTTATTTAATCATGAGCCCCATAGCCTGCATATATGTATGTTGTGGTAGCCTGTTCTTTCCCCAGTGATCTTCTAGTCCGAGTCCTACATAGTAAAGACTACATAGCTGAGTCTTTAGATGCAAATATATGAGGCTAGAAATGAAGCTGTAGTCTTAGCAATTTGCTGGACATCTTTAGCTAAAGACAAGCTTGTTAGAAACTCTAGTTCATGAATATTAGACTTAATGTTATCTTACATGAATGGATGTCTAGCAATGTGCTTATGTATTGCTTTTGTTATATATTTTACTAGTTATGTTATCAAATGCCCGATGAAGTAATGATTATAGCACCACGAAATAAAGATTTTTCATCACTGAACACCAAGCAAGCAGAAATGTTTCTTTAATTCTTTTTCTACCCTGGGAGAAGTCATTTCCTGGATGGTTCAATTGTGAGACCAATTACATATTTCCAACTTAGTTTAGTGATAAGTGTGTGTGTGTGTACGCGAATTTTGGAATCATTTGACCATCAATCATTTTTCGTCCAATGACTTCAGTGTTTCCCATTTCAAGAGGGGTTTAGATTTGTTATCCCAGTAATCCTAGTCCTTAGAACCCCTCTGCTTTAAATTTACTTTTATACGGGTTCTGGGATAGGAAGAAAATTATGAACCAGTAAAACAGATGTAATTCGAAGGTTAAATTGAAAATCAAGAGAGAGCTAGAGATTCAAAGGGCAACAACTTCCTTGAATACACAAACCTCATGCCAGTAGTACCCACCCAGTTCACGGACAACCATATCATATCTTATTGAGTAATTTACCACCATATGATACATCATGCGGGAAGCAGCAGTGCTTCATAACGCTAACAAATATAATGTACAGGAAAGATACACCTCACACCTAGCCGACTTTTCTTTTGGAAGGCCAAAATCAGCTTTACATGGGGTGCCCTTCAAATGATACTTTGCATACGTCCCTCTAACAACTACCTTCCAAAAGCATGAGAGCGAGAGCGAACACGTAAAATATGATGATTTGCCGAACAATTTTTAACAAGTGAGATGAAATCCAACTGTTTTGACATCCTCAATTCGACCAAAAGATGCAAAACTGTATTAAGCTATTAACTTCCGCGGAACTTTATTTACAGTTGGGCTACTGACAACTCGTGAGCTCATACTAGCAGTTCTCAACAGTCTACGAAATTCTGCTAAGCTTATCTTTCCGTCTTTGTCGATATCCGCTTCCTCTAAGAGTGGGTCTATAGAGCCTCGTAAACCCGTGTGCTGCAAGCCAACAAATATCATGTTAGCGAACGAACAACAAATCAAATACACATCCACTTGCTTACATATAAGCATGTCAGACATTCTTTGTTTTTGACACCAAAAGTCGCAGCAGCTTGAACAAAGTATAAAAGAAATGTTTTGCTCTCAAACTTTGCTTCAAGGAAGCAATAAAAACCATGGATGAACACATGCTAGTTTTGTCCAAGGCAATATGGCAGCAAATGCAAATAGACGTAATAGAGAGCAGCAGACAAAGCAACATAAGATTCAATCTTCGATTCTGGATTTATGCTCAATTGAGAGAATAACAGCGTTAGTCACTTAATAGGTTACAACACAAAACGCTGACCATTTTGAGTTCATCTGGTGTTATGTATCCATCCTTGTCGACATCAAACTTGTCAAAAGCAGCCTGTGATCTCTGTTGCCACTTCTCTGAATTATGCTCCTCCAGCTGATGGACATGTAAAGTGGCCGCAACAAATTCTGAGAAGTCCACAAGCCCATCAGCGTTGCTATCTACCTGCTCCAGATGATGAGAACAAGCTGGATTATCAATCAACATCACAGAAAAGCAATAACAATCACAACAAAAGTAAGCATGTGTGGTAGTAGAAGAACACCAAATTCTGAAACATGGACTAATGGGCGAAATTTCTTAAAACAACAATGAGCAAACAAAAAGCATTCCTTTTGAAGCTAGTTTTATACTTATTCATGCATGTATGCTTACTTATCTAGATTAAAATGAGACCATCCCACAACTATCAACTATTTGGTTCCCGATCCTTTATCTGTTTAGCTGTTTGATACGTATGCGGGAAGGATCTTGCACTAGTAGATTTAGGAGCAACAGAAAGTTAAAATTATGGAAATTTTCTGCGTCAATAAATTCCGCTATTCGCTACCATAAATCAAAGTCAACAGGCTTACCGCTTGAAGAATCTCAAGAACACGTGAATCCTTCATTTTCCAAGGAAGATCTTTGGCAAGGGCCTGTGTTGAAATTGAAGAAGTTATGAATGAGGAAAGAAACATAAGATAATGTAGTGCATAAAAATTTCTAAGGAAGAACCTTTTAAAGCAACTTTTATGATAAAGCTAATCAGACTGATAATAGTAAGGAAATTTAAGGACAAACTCTCTGCCTCCTCTTGCAAAGCACATACCTGTCTCATTTCTTCAAGACTTATAGATCCATTTTTGTCCACGTCAATTGCATGAAACTGATCGCGGAGATCAGCCAATTCCTCCTCATCAAGTGTGCTAGCCAAAGCCTGGAAAGCAATAAAAGACCCTCATAATAAGACGTGCATTTCGAGTTGGTCATTATAGGTTCTGATACCATCATAAAGAGACAAGAAGAGACTTACCCTTAGTGCAAACTGTTTTAGACGACTGTACTTTACAAATTGCCGCATGTTGGAGAGAACAGAAATATCAACTGGTATCTCCGATGCATCACCTCCTTCTCGAACCCAGGGATGAGCTGGAAAAATTGGTTAAGGTCAGTAGATTATCTTACAGTGCAAAAGACGCACAACAAATGTACTTGGTGACAAAATGTTGATTATCTCAATGCCCACTAAAGTTTCCAGTTTTGACTTTCCCAAGCCAAAAATTCAGAAAAGCACACTTGTTTGTCTCAAATAGAATCTTATGCTGTCATATTTGGTGCAAAAATGTTCAAATGATTATTAGTGCTCGTCATATTTATTCGGCACCACGCAAAATAAACAAAAAGTTAAACTCAATGACTGCTATCCATTATCTAGAGTTTGGGATGAGATACGATTAAACCGAGAACTCGTACAGTTGCATTGTGCCCCATACTATCATATGTCAGGGCACTACCTTAAGCTTATTCGACAAGAATCTACTTGTTATCCTGTCATCTCAAAGATGGTTTACAAGGTAACATTGAAAATCTTGATTTTTTTTTTTCATTATTCTCTTCTGGAGATAACCTGAATACGCGACTTATATGTGTAAAAGTGCATATGCAAGAATGCATTCAAGAACAACAGTAGAACACAAGCTAAGCTCAAACATCAATAACATATCCATAATAAGATACCAAAAGACCTACGTAAACTAAAGTATGACTTTCAATCTCTAGGTACCCAAATCCAAGTGAATGAAACTACAACGCTATGACCATAAAGCTCAATAGAGCTGTAAATTGTACTAACTAGCGATTATGCAAGCAATAAGAACAATACACAAGTTGTGACACCATCTACCTACAGCATCAGAACCGAGACCCCATTTTGTGCCACTAATTCTCATAAGTTGCAGTATTTTACATGAATAAAGGTTGACTATAGTGTTTGTTTTTCAAAAATGTCACAAAGAAAGGTCAACAGAAGAATCTGAAAAGTTAAAAGACTGAAGCAGCACATTCTTCATCCCAACCCCCAATTCCTTCCCCCCCCCCCCCGCCCCACAAAAATAAGGGCCAAAACAATATTTTTGATATTGGTCTATAAATTTGCTGATAGGGAGGGAGGTGAAACGGGATAGGCATGCACTAAAATTGATTCCAATCAATTCTACATTGATCAGCTTTATGTCTTCTGCCAATGATAAATAATGGAACTTTTGTTCTCAAGTTTTCTTATCTATGAAAATGCATTACAGGAAGCTCACAAAGTTTTAAAATCAGAATAAAAGTACATACATAATGCTTGAGCAGCTGTAAGTCTGGCACGAGGATCCTTCACCAGTAATTTCTTTACAAAGTCTCTAGCACTGTTGCTTATACTTGGCCACGGTTTACGACGAAAATCAGGTTTATTCCTGAGAACCTGAAAGTATTAGACTCTACAGTTACATGCCATGTAACAACAAATATAGCACATATAATTGTCAAAAATATAACAAAGCATAAATTAGAGAAAAATGTTGTAAAGCCAACAATACTAATATTCCTTAAAAAACTAATAATTCAATGTAAAAATCTTCTCTTGTGGAAGCAGAAAGCAAGAAGGAATAAAAAATCAACTAAAAAAGACAGAGAGAGAGAGAGAGAAGCAAATAAGCTTCAGAGGAATATGATCTATGGATGTGGCTCGGGAAAGACTAGGCTTGTAGAAAAAGTAAAATGAAATAAGAGGGAGCTTTCATTCCACTTAACCAGATTCTTGAGACTTTTTATATAACACCTGTATTAAAGGTGGATAAAGTCGAGATATCATTGTTATGAGTTTCAATTCCACGGAAAGAGATAGCAAATATTGCAGCATCCTTACCTCCTTAAATATGCCATCCTCAGTTTTGTCCCAGAAGGGGCGCCTCCCACAGAGTAGAATGTATGTTATAACGCCAATGCTCCATACATCTGATTCAGGACCCGATCTACGCTTCAGTACTTCCGGAGCAACATAATACGCGCTACCAACAATGTCTTGAAATTTCTTCCCTGGATTTGATCATTAGTCGATTAGGTGATATACTAAACAAATAACCAAATCTAAATTTTTTAAACAAAAGGAAACAACGAAACAATGAATGTACATATAAATCTTCCAGATGCTACCAAGCATATAGAAAATTAAGACAAAGACAGTTTTTGCATTATATACTAGAACTTTTCTGTACTTAAAGGACATTGTAAATTTAATTCAACCCCCACACCCAGAAACTCAAACTGAGCAAAAAGTAAAAAGAGTATCTAAGCAATATATGCATGAAAGAAGCCAAAAAATCTGGAAAAATACGTATCAATGTCCCACCCAGCTTCGACCATCAAAGCTCTGATTAGAAAAAGAACTAAAGGAAAGTACATCAGACAGTATTGTAATTGGATTTTTTATTCCGAGGGGAAACAAGAAACATAAGATCTCAAACTTTGAATAAAAAATAAAAGAACATCTAATCACCTGGTCTGATGAAGTCAGAAAGACCAAAATCTGTTGCTTTCAAGGATGAATCCACCTTTGGTGACTTGAAAAGAAAGTTCTAAAAGAGACAATAATGAATAAGAAGCTGCAGCAACATCACATGGCATAGGACCAGACAGGTAATTAGCAACTTTCAAATACCTCTGGCTTCATATCACGGTGTACCAAACCATGTAAATGACACTCAGCAGCAACTTTTAGCATCTGACGTACTACTATTGCAGCATCTTTCTCAGTATATCGGCTGTCTTTTCTGATCAGAAGAAATTCTTGGTTAAGTCCTACACTCATCTTTCTTAATCAAGAATGCATATTATATAGCATAGCCGGTTCAACTACAATCATGTTTAAATAGTTCAGGATGCTTACTTGGACAAAATACGATCCAGTAATTCTCCACCTTCACACAACCTAAAATCAATAAAAATCAAGAACTCAGTTAACTAACATTACTACCAGGGAGAAAAAAGAAAGAAAAACTTCCGTGTAAAATACTGCTCCAAAATAAAACTTACTCCATCACTATATATACGTAAGAATCATCCTCAAATGCATTATAGAATTGCACAACATTCTCATGGCCAGCTAAAGCTTTTAATATCCTTACTTCTCGTTTGACATCTTCAACAGCAATTGGAAGAACCATCTAAGAAAAATGCATCAGTTGATTTCAGAGTACAAAATGGTGCCCAAAGCTCATTAAATTTCAAAAATAAAAGCACTGTTGACTGTAAAACATATGTGTTGGTGGATGCACATTCAGGAAGATATCAAGCACGTCACATGATCAATGTGCATAGAAAAGAAGCATATCCGTTTTTGATTATTCGTTTTAAACCCATACAAAGCAAAGAGGGGTTCCTTAAGTTCTGGATCACCATATTCACATCCACAAATAGACATTGTTGTGCTTGACTCATGAAACATCATGCAGCAGAAAACTACCAGGAATTAAGGTTCTCATTTGAATAAAATATTCTTTTACTACAGCTGAAATTATTCTAGCTTTGAGGTCCTCATACAATTAACTAACTAACTGCCATTTTCAGAGATTCTACAGCATGATAAGAATATGTCTTCATTGCTGACACGATTTTCCTAGTCTTCTCCTGCTTCACTCTGCCATGGAATCAGAAAAAATACATTAAGATAACTGCTCTTTCTATTCGTTCTTTTCCCATACAAGAACTTTATTTTTGCGGGAGATATTATCCACTAAATGGAATCTACGCAAATTTCTGCCAAAAAGGAAAAGAATCTCAAATATCTGCTAACATCATGAATAAATAGCGCTTCCTTCTGCTATGAATCATTGTGTAGCCAATAAACAGCAAGCCAAGAAGGTCATCATCCATGGCAAGCACATTCACACTTATTTTTATCAAATTTCAACCCAGTCCAGCTCATGTTGTTCCAACACCAGTAGGGAGCACCTCAGCACACAAAACCATGCAGTATCTCAGAGCCTTTTTCCCCTGGGTTAATCACCTAATCCACGACTATTTAACCAACTGCTGATTTTTCATTTAGGGAAATACTAATGAAAATCGTAAAAACCTTCACTATCACTGACTTCATTCTAAGTAAATACTCCAATTACAACATAATCATCAACATCACCAACTGAATGGCAATGAGCAGAAGAATAAAGTTTGACCATTGAGCCAACCAAAACAGTAGATACTCCTCAAATCATCAAGAAAGGAGCAGAATCGCAAAGGTCGTAGCAGTATACCCTTCTAGAACGTATGGTATCCCAACTTCCACTGGTGAATATTTCATCATGAACTTATAAGGATGTTTCAAGGTATCCTTGATTCCGATAACCAAAAGGATCCAACTTTCTCTGAAAGATCAGAAGATGCTAACACAGTCTCTAAAATAAACCATTTATTGGAGAGAATATGAACTCAAATCAATCAAATCAAGCAGCTGACTGTACTAATCAAACAGCGAAAATGAAGTCTCTAATTATATCATTTCAAGGAAAAATGATAAGGCAAAGGAAAATAAGACCATAAATATCTATCACCAAGCCGAAGCCAACAACAAACCCCCCCCCCTCCCCCAACCCCCCCAAAAAAAAAGTAAAGAAAATAAAAGGTTACCTTGTTCTTCTCAATTCTCTTAACCGCCACACGATCGCCATTAGACTTATCTGTGCCAACATATGTATACCCAAATTGACCATGACCCAATAATTTCCCAAGCGTATACCTCCTATCGAAATCCTTATCATACCCAAAATCTGTTCTTTTTCCATAAGGGATAACCCCTCCTTGCCTTCTAGAACTGGGCTTTTTGCCCTGCTCTGTATTCTTCTGTTTCTGCTGATTAGGATGGCTTCCTTTTCCTTTATAATGCGACTCCTGTTCTTTTGAGGCCACTGAGTTATTACCTGAGGTGGTTGCCTTGGTGGACACCTTCCTATTCTGCTGCTGGTGGTTCACGGTGGTGGTGGTGGTGGTGGTGGTCGGGGTGTTGCTGTTAGAACCACTCACCTTGGTGGTTGAAAAGCAGCTACCCATTTTCAGAAAATAAATAAATAAAAATCCTGCCTTTTTCTTCAATCCCACCTTTTCGTTATCCAATCCTTTCAATGGGTTTTAAGGATTCAAAGGACAGAGAATAAGACCAAGAAAAAGAAATTCTAAGAAAGATGAGTATTGATCAACATATATAGGTGGAAATGTAGGCGAAAAAGGTGTGTGTGTGTATATATATATATATGAAAGGGAAGAAATGTGAAATGGTGATAATAAAATAATCAGGTTACAGGAGGAAAGTTTGGAGGAAGAAGGGAAGAAGGAGAGGGGGACGTGGTGGTGGTGGTGTCGATGGTCAAAAGAGACTTTTGGAAGGAAGACGGTCATGAGAGAGAAATTGGAGGGAGCTGCGAAGTCGGGCTAAGGGCCAGGGATGAAGAGTTGGCGTTGGCAAAAACGCTGATTGGATTTGCTTCCCATTTTGTCTATCTGTGTCGATTTGGAAATTTGGACTAAGAAAGAAATATTTTTTTTTGAAGCTCTTATTTCCATCTTGCTATAAATTTAAAACAAACATACAGAAAATTACCTTTATCAAAATAAAAAAAAAGCTAGCTATAGGAAAAATAGTAGTATGATTTAATTACTTTTGGCTTTGGATTACCAGCTCAAACTTTTATGTTTGTTATGTTACTTGGATTACCACCCAAAAAATAAAAGGAAAATATAGGAGTAGTTGTATACTTATTGATATGGTCTGTCCTGACCTGAAATCTCATCTAAATATCGGACTCATGTCAAGTCAAGAGACATGTTTTTATTTGAAGCATGGGTTCTTTTTTTTTTTAAGGAAAAGCATGGGTTCTTAAATGTGGGTGGGGATATCAATTATTTATCAAGGGGTTGAGTGGATTAATACCATGTTTTAAATTTAGTAATGCATTCATTAACTGATAGTTGTGTGGAGATCATTTTGAACCGTGTAGACATTAACAGCGCATGTAATATTCTTTTTTTTTTATATAGTCAAGTTTCATTTTTTCTTTTTTTTGTAAGATATTAGTTGTGAGGACCCAAAAATTTTCACATTTTCTCAGCATTATTTTATTTCTTTGACTATATTTTATACTTTCCTTGAAAATATTAAATTTTTTATGCATTTTTACAAGTAAGTACAGTTTTAAAATCATCTTCCTAGTGTGAGTTAGTGTACGTTGAGTTTGAAGTGTATTTTAGACGTAGGACCCGCTAATACAGTAAAAACGATATATTTTTGACAACTTGTTTGAGTTTTGTATTAAATGATATTATTTTACAAGGTGCTAAGAGATAATTAGATGTTACCTATATGAATTAGTATTGGAGAGACAAAAAGATAAGTTTTAAACCAAAAGGTGACAAGTATCACCATCCAATTCACCCTTGGACTTTTGATCAAGATATTTATACCTTCTTAAAACTAATTTTGATCAAAATATCTCTTCATTTTAGCTCCTCCTGGCCGACTCTCTCTCTCTACAAGAAAAGGAAAGAAAGCTCTCAACTTGTTTCTTCAATTTCTTGCTTGGATCTAGCAAATCAACCGTTTAAATTTCCAATTTCTCCATGAAAATCCTTAGTTTAGTAGTTGTGAGGTTTGTTGTGAAGTGGTTTGGAAGAAAGTGGTGCTAAGTTGCTTCTTTTCTTGAGGTTCCAAGGTGAGTAGCTAATGGATTCCTTCTTTGGTCTTGATGATGTCAAATTAATGGTTTGTGTTGGTTAAAGATGTGATTTTATGGAAGATTTTATGGATTAAAGTGAAGTTAGCTCAATTTCGGATTTTATTGGAGATTTTTCTGATTTTATATGATGATCATGATTTAATCATGCTATGATGGCTTGTAATGGTGTAAAATGAAACTTGTATATGTTAGTTACGATTATTTGCAAAAAAATTCGATTTTATGCGGAAATTTCAAGTTAGGGTTTTGAATATGCCCTGTTCTGACCGGATTTATTTAAGCATGTTAGAGGCCGAATCAGGCTTAGGTTAAAACATGAAAGTTGTAGCAAATGGTGTTAACTAGTTGCCTAAAAAATTGCAGCTCAATCCAAGTACTGTAGCATGTGAAATGACCAAAATACCCTTGACTGTTCATGAACCCTGTTTTGCGCCCAGATTTCTATTTTCGTGGAGTTTTCCGTTTTTGACCATGAAAATGCATGATTTGGCTTCTGAGATCTTCATAAGAAATGTAGGTATATGTCTTGGTTTCGAAACGCCATAAGATTCGTTTCAATCCGATAAGGATAGCTTCAGTTATGGATATTGTGCCGAACGGTGTATTTGATAGTTTATGATGTGTATGTGGTTGATTTGAGATGAATTGGTGTTGCTTGTAGGTTGGAAATGAAGCACTTATGGGAAAATGCTGTCCAAACTTATAAAGTATACGATTGCTTTGAGTTTGTGATTTAGGGTTTCGACTTGGGCAAGGTAATGAGATATGATGGATGATTCCTGAGCCGTGGAGGTGAGTGACCCTAAACTGTTTCCAAAGTTACTTTTGAAATGTTTCTTGCATTATTTTTTCGTTTGCATATCATGTATGCTGGCATGTGACTCCATGACATGATTTGACTTAAATGAGTACTTGGAGAGTCTTGTGCTGAACACCAACGTCTCCTCTACTATTTACCTGGAGCCAACGTCTCCACCACTTTCGTGAGTTCGTGGCATGATCTGGAGCACCAACGTTGCTCCTCCTTATTGTTTATTGTTAAATAATCTATTTGAGCGTTGGGTGTTTAAGTGCAATGATTTCACTGGCTCACAAGAGCAAAAATACGTACATTTGATACTTGAATCATGACATCATCGAAATACATTATTGTGAAATATATTTGTTTACTGATTTTAATGGTTACTCGCTGAGTTTTTAGCTCACCCCAAAACTATTTTATTCCCCTCCATAGGGCTCGTGGTGAAGGAAGGACTTGTAATACTTATTCATGTGATCGGATGGACTATCTCATGTATAGTTTGAATTTAGAATTCCTTCTGTATAATAGCTGGTATCAAGGATCAGAGTGGCACAGCGAAAGCGTGGACGCTTCGCTTATAATATGTAATTCTTGGAGAATTTGATGTAAAATTTGAGATTTATATTGCATTTTGTTTGAGGTTTGTAGTGAGTGAGTTCCGGCGAGAGTTGGACAGGTGACCCGCCGAACCCTCTGATTCGCCTTAGGGGGAGGTGGGGCTGTCACATTAGTAGTACTTAAAAGTTTTTATAAGTACTATTGAATTCGACCAAATTTCTTAATCTTTATTCATTTCTTCTTTGACTTTTATATTCGACACGTATTGAAAACATTTTTCTTTACAGAAAAGAAAAATATTTTCAACTTAGCTTAAAAATTTGCAACCGATGTTTCAATTGCAAAATTATGCACATCAAATTTGAACTCAGAATTTTGTTTATGTTTGAATTTTGTTAACAACTTTAATATTATATTTCTTTTTAAAAAAAATTTGTTTTGTATGTATACTGCATTACATTCTTAATTCTCGTGTGTGAATTAGGAAAATGGAGTGAAACGAACCAAGCGTCTTGAGCAGCTGCTAAGAAGAGGGTTAGCTCGTTATTTACAATTAATTAATCAAGACCCTCTTGTGTCCTGTTCGATAATCTTATCAATAACATAAAATACAATCAGATGTAGTTGTTTTCTTTCTTGAAGCCGGAAAAAGGTATGGGGAAAATTTTTTTCCAAAAAAAAAAAAGGATATGCTTACCCATTTTAGTATACCTTTTTATAGCTTTTTCATGTTCGAAAAAAATTCTAAATAACATGCGGGTAAATGGGGTAATATTCTTGAGGTATCTCCATTTTATACCTTAGGACCAAGTCAATTGTTTTTGGTAATAAATTTGACCTTTTGCTTAATTTTTGAAGGGTTTTCAACACGACCAAGAAAGATGAGTGAGCCCTTCAAAGTGTTCAGCCTGGATTCTTTTGCTTCGATTTTTTATTACTTTCTAATGAATGGACTGAAATATGCAATGAGAAAAATGTTTAGCAGGACAACAGCATAATTTGCTGAATGTCTCCATGTAAAAAGTTTTGGGTTGATGTAATAATTAGTAGTATCTTCCATTATTCTACTTGTGTACACTTGTTGGGTTCTCTTTTTCGAGATAATTGTGAATTTTTTTTTCTTTTTGGGGTTCATCTTTAATGTGATGAGTTTTTGTCAAATGATTTTTTTTTTTCCATATAACAATTACTGATGACAAATTATCCCGTCCCTGCTAACAAGTAATCCCCTCTGGGAAAAAAAAGAAAAGAAAAAGGTAGTCCCCTCTGGACTACCGTGTTTGATCATCAGACATCGTTCATTCAGGCTCAATAATGAGAATGGTGTGCTGACACTTAGAAATGCTTATCGAGAAGCAAATCAGGGTGATGACATATTGGCAAAATTGGACGCTCAACAAGACGTGAATTTTGTGTGCTATGAAAGTGTTCTTTATACTTTCAGAAGTTTAGTAGATGCAGATCTTAAAGGAATTTATTTCTCTCATTTTGTACCTATAACTTAAGTTTGTTTAATATATAGTCCCTTTTATTACCAAAAAAAAAAGTGAGAAAGGTGTATTATTTACAGCTTAAAGTTTCAACTCTCAAATTGCTGCATTTGGATCACTAATTGTCGACATATAAGAATTGACCAGGTCTCTTCATGACTCCTTCAAAAAATCTGCAGTACGATCAAGTTGGCTCAGTCCCAAAGTTTTCGCGTTCCACTACAATGATTGACAACGAGAGCTCTTTAGCTGTGTTACTTCGGTCTAGCCAGATCTGCAGCATGTCCGTGAGTCTCTTGCACAGTCTTTTTACGCTCCCTTTTCTTTAAAATATGATAGATTAGATTATACAAATATTATCATTATCAAAAAAAAAAAAAAAAGGATTGAGAACGAGAGCTCGAGAAACATTATCCGTGATATTAAATCCAAATTCACATTTCATTGCTCTTAATTACAATAAATTACACGTATAAGTATAGATTTAACTTCTTATATACCAAAAATATAGTGATTTTTTTACACAAATAATTATAAATAAATACCACGTGTGCATAATTTGAATTACAAGTTTAAATTCATGTAATGTGATATGATTTAAATTTGATTCAACCATCATCGTTCCATGTTGAGTTCAACTATAGTTGTTGCATGTTGTTTAAAAGTGGGATGGTTATATAAAACCAACGCGTAGCACCCAAATTGAAGGGGTAGAATTTTCTTGTAGTTTCAACCTTCATGTATTAAGTCTGAACTTGATTCATCAAATAATTCGAACCGGATCAACTTAAGTTCGACCTCGAGCTTTGATCCGCGAGTTATTCGATTAAGTTCCACTCATCTGCATCTCTAAATATGTTTTCTACTCCGGAGTGTAGGAGGCGCTTGCAAGTGCTAATGGACTGTAATAGTTGAAAACCATTCGCATATATTCAAAGAAGAAAACGACAAGAAGAAGGTTATCTTTCTATCTTCACACTCTCTATTTAGCCACTCACGCTTCAAGTTATGGTTCACACTTCATCATCATTAATTCAGAGAAATTTTACGTCAAAGCTAGAAAACAATAATATAATATAAACCAATTATATGGTCGAGCTATTAGAGTTCAATCCATATAAATAGCAATTAAATATCTCCCCATGTTTTTAAGATAGCTTAATCCAATAATTTCACACTTTTGTTTCTCATTGAGGAGATTCAACACTCTCTTCTAATTACCTTCACGGAAATGGTATTGCAAAAGGGTCTCTGAAACTCAAATTTATGTCTCTTCCACCATTGCAATTTGTTGAACCTTGGATACTTGATGCCTGGAAAAGAAATTAAAAGGAACTAGTCAAACTTCTGGGTATTTCTTAATAAGAGGAGTTGACTAGGTAACCCGCATCAATGTCAGTTGGGATGCCGGTTGCTGTAGGAAATTGACAACTTAATGTAAAAGAATTCATTGTCTGAGTCCCCTTCATTGACTGTAAGAACACTACTATTTTAACAGTTTTATATTTGTCATTTCCGTGATTCTCATGTATAGAAAATGGATGACAAGTTATTGGAAGAGCTGCCGAATACAGAATAGGAAAAGAACCAAGGAAACAAGCTAGTGTAGCAATATCACACGAAAACAAGTACCACTCCTGTATAAGTAAACGAAGAAGCATATTCACATTTCACACGGTAATATTCGTAGAAATTGAAGCACTTTTTTGCTAGAATAACTATTCCTCTTTCTATTTCTATTTTCAAAGCTCATGTACGAGTTTACCATGACTGGTTGAATAAAAATAGAACTAGTAGACTTCCATTTCCTTCCATTCAAGAACTGTACGGTAAATCTCATTTGGCCAACGCCATAACCCAATACATTAAACTTAACCTGAATACTAATCTTAAGCAAAAAAATAATACTAATGTGTTTGACTAATATTTGGTTTTCAGTCATTTATATAGGCCATTTTGGCTGCCGAAATTGTTTTGGCAATTGTTGTTATTTCCCGTCCATATCTATGATTCAAAACACGTCAAGATTTTAGACGTTGAATCTTGATGATCACATTTTATACGAAACTCCGTGTTGATTGCCAGCATTTTTTTTTTCCTTATTATTATCTGCGAATTTCAACCAGCAAAAGCAAGACAGCTTTTTAGGGGCTTTTAGGAGGAGGTACGATGGAGGAGGGGCTGGAACGGTTGTCAGAGACGATCGTTTCGGAAGGTTCACGGTCATGATTAGGTTAAAAAAAATTTGTGTGGCTCAGATTACTCCTTGTAATTCGATTTTCACACCGTGTGGAACCCACAAAAATGTTATTCTAGTGTTACTCGCTGTTATCCTATTGTTACACTTTGTACAGATAATATTATACCGTGTATAAATTGTGTTACACCTTCCGAAACGGCCCTGGATCCGGGTATGATTGAGTAGCTAAAGAGGGTTTGGAAACAAAAGGTAAGTGGTTAATCATTGCCTCAGTTGGTGGAGCTAGCACTCCACCGTGTCCTAAGACACAACAAAATCTGTGTTGACAGCACATTATTGAAGACAAATAGAGTGATGCTTAATCATTTGCTTGTGGAATCTTTCTTTGTTAAATTTTCTTCAGATTAATATGAACACGATCTTGAGTATCTGACTCACGGCCTTTTCCAACGCTTTCAAGTACAAAACCCATGTAATTTGGAACGTGATCAATTGCTTAGAAGGTCGTGTCGGTGTTAAAAGAGTAAAAGCAGGAAAAAGAGAATCAGGAAGCAGGCTGAAATGCTGCAAGTTTTGTTTGACCCACAAGATTAGACAGCAAAGGCCAATTTTTTGTGTTACTTGCAAGAAAGATAAGGTGCTACGTGAAGGCGAGGACTCGAGGCGTCAAGTCCACGATAATGGGTTGCTTCTATTTCTTTTCTTTTCTTTTCTTTTGTAACTATCTCCATTACGAAGTGTATTATTGTTGCTGAATTCCTTTCCTGGTTTTCAATTACCAAAGAAGCTGTAAAATGGCGTGGAAGAAACATATTTCAGTACAAAGCTGCGGGCTTGAATTAGAAGTTTCATGGATTACCGTTGCCGAAAAGGATGAGTCAGAACGAGAATTGCCTGCAGTTTCTTGGATTAATATGTGCCTGCATTTTTTAATGCTGGAAGTAATATACCAACCAACTAAAAATGAAAAGAACTGGAAAATAAAAGGCGAGTGATGGTCGAGGCGAACTGTTTATTTCCTTGTTTTTACCTTACGATTCAAAGATAAATTTCACTTGCTTATTTTTTTCTCTTTTTCTTCTTTTTTTCCCACTTGCTTATCTTGATGTATTTTCACCAATTTTTTACAAAAAAAAAAAAAAAATTGTTGTTAAAATGATTAACAATTTCTTTTGTAAATCTGAAATAGTTTTTAACTTGTCGTCACTTTAAGTAAACAAGCAAGGACATTTTGCAACTTTTGTATTTCGTTTTCCTCCTGACTAAATCTCAAATCCAAAAGAAATACTATGTCAATAGGATCGGACCAATCCGAACTCGATCTGTTCAACCCAAAAAAAGTTCATTGAGTCTAAGATTTAATTGAATTGAGCAGAACTTGTGCTTAAATATTATGTCTAAACTAACTATGAGTTGAGTTTGGGTCATACTAAACTCAGACCTGATTAAACCCAGCCCATATATGCGTATAATTACATATGTAAAATATACACTCCATTCATCCCATTTTATATGTCATGATTTTTATTTTGATTTGTCCCAAAATACTTGTCATGATTTAAAAGAAAAATAAATGAAATCCAATTTTTCTATTATACCCTTAATACAACTCTCAAGATAAAGCATTTATGTGATATTCTCTTAATAAATCATGTTACGAACTATCTTTTTTGTTTTTAGGTAGTTGTGCCTTATTAAAAATTCCAAACTTAACTTACTAAATTTTAAGGTTTAATTGAAGGGCAATAATGAAAAGACATTTTTTAGTAGTTTATGTGGTTTAGTCAAAATTTATTTTTCTTAAACTGTGTGCAAAGTTGACCATGATATATAAAATGAGATGAAGGGAGTATAATAATAGCTATAATTTTTAATTATACATATTGTGGCATAAAATGTTAATAATTTACACATAAATTTGTATTAATTCATATTTATAAAAAATATATTATATATAATTATGTATTTAATTATGAGTTTGGACCAAATCCAATATAAGCCTGAAACTCATATAATAGTGTGACCTTAGTTTGAGTGTTTTAATATCAATTAGAATTCAAAAGTTCAAAATCTAAAAATTCATCTAATTTATGAGCGGAGTTTGAACTTGCTAAAACTCGACTCAAAAAATCCAATTGACATCTCTATCCAAAAGTAGGAATAGATTGACAAACAAACATTCTGGGCAAAAATCAGCCTCGCATGTGAGCTTTACGTGGGTTGTGCAAGGGTTTAATTTAGATACGGGCTCGAGCCTAAGAAAGTGTCAAGCAAACTAGGCCCAATTGTCAAATTTAACCAATGATGAGCTGAAATCCACTAAGAGAGGGGTTATATTGTTCATTCTGATCAAAATACCTGTGTTGGATTTTTTTTTTTTTTTTGATAATGAAACTGAATTTCGTTAAAGTAAATCTGCATTTGCAGCGTACAAAATCTCCTTTGAAAAGTTTACAAACCAAACGTGACTTCCCTCAAGTGACAGAGACAAATGAGACAATAAATGAGTAGGAACATTGTTCTTCCTTCTTACATGCGAAACCCGTATGTAACAAAAATCCTTCAACACATCTCTAATGCCTCTAATCAAGTTACCTAACACCGATAAGTCAAGACTCGTACTATTGATTCTCTGGACAATGCCCAAGGCATCCCCTTCTAGAATGAGGTGAGAAATACCAAAATCTTTGCTCTGCATTAAGGGCCTCAGAAACTCTTTGCAGCCATTAAAGCTTCCACTTGTCCCTGATGGTCTCTCACCACCACAACTCCAATTCCAGCCCCAGTATCAGAGAAGGCTCCATCAACATTTATTTTTAAAATACCTTCTTCTGGAGCTACCTACTTGGCCAGATTATCAGTCTTTGCAGTGTAAATTTCAATACTCCTGCAAGAAATCTACTGCATATTCACCAACTCTGAGCGCATGCATCCCTTACTTTTCCTTCAAAAATCCTCTTATTTCTGCATCTCCAAATTAGCCGAGTAATTATTGCTGCTAACCCTGCTTCTTGTTTTCCTTGTGAATTCATAACCCAACCAAACCATTCCTTGAAATTAGGGGCAAAAGAGTTCTCCAACTACTTCTGTTTGTCAAGTCCTTTCCACACTTATTGGGCAAACTCACACTCAAAAAAATATGTGTTTATCAGTTTCCATTTCATACCCACAGCATCTGCAATTTTTATTTTCACATCTTATTCTAGCATTTAAATTATGTCCAATGGGTAAAATACCTGAACATGCCCTCCATATGAACACTCTGACTTTTGGAGGAATGTTTAGATGCCATAATCCATTCCAAAAGTTCTTTTCCTTACCACTCGATGATAATCTCTCTTCACCTTTTCCCAGATTTTTAGAGTTTCTTGCCAAATGATGTGCTGATTTAACATCAAATATTCCATTCCTTGAATAATGCCATACTATCTTATCATGTGGCCAACATGCTGACAGAGGAATTTTCTTAATCAACTCCGCTTCATGTTTCAGAAACAAGGCATTAAGGAGGTGCATTTTTCACCTTTTAGATTCATAATCAATGAGATCTCTTACTCTTGCCTCCGGCCATAAATGCTTTGAAAGCTGAGCTACTCTAAATGATGTTGGAACTGGTATCCATGGATCGCCCCAAATGTGAATGGCATCACCATTTCCCACTCTCCATAAAATTACTTTATTAAGCAGCTTCCTTCCCTCCAAGATACTTCTCCATAAGTAGGAAGAATTTGACCCAATCTTAGCCGAGAGAAACTCGGTTTTAACAAAGTACTTTGCCTTTAGAACTCTTGCTACCAAAGAATCTAGATTTTTGATTAACCTCCACCCTTACTTTGCTAAGAGTGCTAGATTGAAAGATTCCATGTCCCTGAAACCCATGTCACTCTCTGTCTTTGGTTTGCATAAAATTTCCCGCTTTAATCAGCATATTTTCTTCTCCTTACCCGTTTGGCCCCATCAGAAACTCCTTATGAGCGATGTGATATTGTTATACTATAAGCGTTTTGTGAGTCGGAAACAAGACATTATGTATGTTGGAATAGCTTGAACCACCGATTTGATCAGCACTTCTTTTCCAGCTCGTGACAAGATTTTCTCCATCCAGCCTTTGAGTTTACCCCATATTCTATTTTTGATAAAAGCAAAGACTTCATTTTTTGATCTGCCAATCATATACGGCATTTCTAAGTATACGCCTTTCCCATCATCAACACAGATTCTTCTGCATTTCTTCTGATATGTTCTTGTCACAATAGAGTCGCGATTTACCAAGATTCACCTTCTGCCCCAATGCCCTTTCATAAGTTTTAAGGGCTTCCATAATTGCTTGAATACCATGTTCATTAGCTTTGACAAAGAACAAGCTGTCGTCAGCAAATAAAAGATGGGAAATTAAAGGGCCTCTATTACCCAATCTTATTTCGTTCCAAAGGCCCTGTCTTTCCATTTTCTTGATAAGAGATGAAAGTCCATCAGCACATAAAATAAATGAATAAGGCGATAAAGGATCGCCTTGTCTTAAACCTCTGGAAGGAGTGAAACAACCAGATTGGTTCCCGTTAATTGAAATTGAGAAAGAAATTGATCTCACACATTCCATTACCAGTCTGCTCCATTTCTTTGGGAACCCCGTAGCATTAAGCATATACTCCAGAAAATTCCATTCTGCTCTGTCATATGTTTTACTCATGTCAAACTTCAAGGCTAGGTACTTGTCTTGATTCTCCTTTCGATGGTCCAGCCAATGAAACATCTCAACTGCCACAATCCTTGCAATAAATCTAAGTTCGTGTATTCATATGCTATGTTTGGTATATAATGTAATATAATAACGTGTGTCCCTTGGGACCGGTAGAAAAGCATATAACATATTCACACACACATTTATTTGCACTCAATTGAATTTCACCTGTTAAAAAATATTTTTAATAAGTGGTTAATGAGCATTTTTTAGTCCACTTAATTTAAACCTTTGCATTTAAATACTGTCGATCCTAACAAGCACCAAGTTCATGGTTCATCAAGTGCTCTTACTTTCTTTCCCACCTGTAATAATCGCTTAATTAATGTTCACGGTCTATCATATAAAAGCTTAAAAAGGAAAAAGAAAAAGAAAAAGAAAAAGAACCTAGCGTCTTGGAAATTACTTTGAGAAATCTGAATAAAAGTTCATGCTTTGCTTCTGGCAACATACATTCTTATTCATGAAATCCACAACACTAATTTTGAGAATGCATAACACAAACAAGTAGTAATAGTAGTGAAACAACAAACTATGAGGTTTCAAGCAAAAATCTCGTCAATGGGCTTGGCCTCCAACTTGGCTTTCTCAACTGCTTGCAACTCTTGCTCCTTGGCCAGCTTCTTCAGCCTCGCAAGCTCAAGGTCCTTGCTCATTTTCTTCCTGTACATCTCTGAAAAGGTCATGGGAGCATCAAGCACCGCCTTCTCACCCTCACGGATCTTCAGTGGATACACAGTTGCCTCTGGTGCCGGGTTCTGAAATGTGGCTATGGACAACCTGCTACAATTTGAGTTTACCACAGCCTGATGATCTGCGTTCTTGAACCTCCCGTTGCTCAAGTACTGTCCAAGCCAAGCAGCAAATAAGGATTCACAACTAAGGTTCATCATGGATTACTATCTCAAACTGCACGCACTCACACACACACACACACACATTATCAACAATAGGGAAAACAACAATTGTTCTCAATCGCTTTCAAGTATTAAGACCACTGATATCTTCTGAAGCAGGAGTTTACCACCTAGCTACAGCTGCAGATCAATTTGAGAATGGAATTCTAACATCTTGCGAGTCAATTACGAGGAGATTTAGTTTACTTACATGGCCATGGTCACCAAGGTTAACAACAAAAGCACCATCAACAGGCTGGACGGTAATCCAGGTCTTGCCACCGTCCCTGGTGGCCTGAAGCCCACCAACTTGGTCCTGTAACAAGAGAGTGATGGTTCCAGGGTCGGTGTGGCGTTTGAGGCCCAATGTGAGGTCAGGCTGTGGACACTTTGGGTAAAAGTTCACCACAACTTTTTGGTCCATGTCCACACATGCATTAGTTAAGGCTTCCTTTTCCAATCCCATTGCCTCTGACAATACCTCCAACAGTTTACATGCCAGCTCCATCAACTTCTCACTATATTTCTCTGTCACAGCCCTCCATGCCTCTGGCCTGTCTGGCCACCTTGAGTAATCCCTTGCCCGAATTGGATAGGAAAAATATGTCACAATCTCACGCCAGTCTTGCACAGTTTCACCCTGCATAATTGTTTCAAGATCATGCATCCATTTGGCCAATTTAGTTCAATTGGATTCAGACTTGAAATCAAGAATCGTCCATCTCTCCTCACCATTACAATTTGTGGTTGCGTGCTTAATTGACACGAGCCAATTACTGATATTATAGAATTTCGAGACTTGAATTCATGAAAATTTGTCCAGTGTAGTCATTAACAAACCAGAAGAGATAAAAAAGGAAGAAGAGTATGATCCAAAAATGCATGATATATACCTGTAGATGGCTTGAGACGATAAATCCCCCTTTCTTGCCGCCTGACATATCGAATCGGAGCTTCTCTTCAGGTGGCAAAGCGAAGAATTCTCTAGCGAGGCGGGTCATGTCAGAAATGAGTTTGTCATCAACCCCATGATCAATAACCTGGAAAATCCCCCAGTCTTCGCAGGCTTCCACAATCTTTTTACAAATTTCAGGTCTTGCACCGTCAGTGTCATCAAGACCCTTTAAAGAAATGATAGGAATCTCATTGCTGAATTGGTTGTAGGCCACTTTGGGACGTTCATCTTCATCCCTGATGAAACTTGACTGAAGCGTCTTCTCCTCTGCTAGAGCTGTGAGAGTTGAGGGAGCCATCTGTCTCACTGTTTCAGTTTGTCAGCTTTCTTTCTTGTTTTGCCCACACTCGATACGATGAATTAATTATCGGCGGAGCAACACGATTCTTGTGATGAAGAACAACAATAATGTTTTTTGATTCATATATATAGAGAGTGGTTGGTAAGTCTATATTGAACGGCTATTAGGAATTTTGGTTTGGGAAGGTTAGATTGATTGAACGGCTCAGGTTTGTAGCAAGAGGAGGAGGGGAAATGCAATGGCGTGGCAGCTAGCTACCCTTCTTGGAGACAACTACCAACACGTGGACATCCGGATACAGCATGGCCGGCTTTGTGATACTTGAATTAGCATATGATCTTTGCTTGCGTTAATGGTTTGCTTGGTACTAATTCTCACTACTTGGCTTGGCTTGGAAATTGAGATTCTACATCAAAGAAAGCAAATGATGACTAATTTGAGCAAAGTGATGCGTCTGCATATTATCGGATTCCCGACCAGAAATGCATTCTCCATACAGATGTTGTTAACTCCCTCTAGAGGAGCTGGCCACTACATTAATTATGGGGTGGGATGTAAAGGCCATCACATTAATTATGGGGTGAGATGTAAAGGGTTCAAATCTTACTTCTCATTAACGTGCCTTTATATAAGAATTGTTTTAAATCTATACGGGTGCGAGGTATACTCGAACCACCTCCTAGAACAGAGTCCTCCTATAAGAGTAGAAGTAGATTAGATTACACTTGATATGCTGTTATAAAAAAAAAAATACAGATGTTGTTGACGCCTAACGGATAGGCAAGCGTGAGTTAAGAGACTGTTAGGTACACATGAGAATGAGACATGAGGCCAAAGTGCAAGTTTCACATCTGCCCCCGACTTGACTGCGGAGTTGCCAGTAGTTAGGCTTAAACCAAGCAAAGCAAGTTTAGGTTTGATTTTCCTTTTCATTGTTTTTTTTATTTTGATGGGTTACTACTATATATTGAAGGCATCATCTGGGAAGCTTAATTAGAAGACTAGAGATTATAACTAATTTGCTTTGTTTGTAGACAGATTTTTGTTGTGTTACAGTAAACAGTAACAAACAAGCTGAAAATGTCAAGGCCAAATGCAGTCTGCTGCTTCAGCTCTGAGACCAATTTAGCAATGAGTCGATTAGATGAGGTTCAAAGAAATCAACCTATAAAATCACGTTTTCAAGAAATTTATTGGCGTGCAGCCTTTCCATATTTTTGAGGTAGTTTTTGGGTGTCCTCGACGTTATTCTAATAGAGGTTGTACACTTTTTTTCGTCTTCTTTTGAAGTGGGAGATTTTGAACAAAGTATCTCCTATTTATAATTCATCCATCTTATTATCTAATGCAATCCTTGTCAAAGGGCTAGTTTATTTTTTTTTTTTTTTTTTTTTTTCCCGAGGGGTAGTTGACCTGCTAAACCCTGAGTGACTATTTTTCCCCAAATGTTCCAAAATGGCTCTTTGCGGACATAGGCAGTGACAGAGTTAGCCCATAACATGTCTCCGCGTTGCTCGTCCTAATATAACGAGAAAAAAAGTTTCAACAAGGCCCATTAAAGGGTTTACTATCGTTTTTTTTTATGCGACCGAGAAAATGAAATAAACCCTTCCCGTTAGTGAAATAGAAAGGTTGAGCCCACAACTATTTGGGCCGATTGTCTAATATTTAAGACAAATCAAGAACATTGGTAAACCTTTGTTTTTTGAACTAACCTTTTCTTAATTTCTTTACCGTGCGTTCGATAAAATTAAAAATTTAAATTTAAATTCATTAAATTACTGAATTATAAGTATTAAATTTTATACATTTGAGTGTATATCACATTAAGTGATAAGTGAATAGTTTATCACTTATTTATTAGAGTATTTTTTGCCTATGAAATTCAGTGTCATTTAATTAATTCAGATTTTTTATTCTAGTTTTGATTATCGAAAGTGTCCGAACATATTAAAATATGAACCCATATTAAGTTTAAATATTGAATTAGATTATCAAACGAGTGGACTTCCCAAATATAAAATAAATGGATCGAAGATGGCCTCATCCCAACCATAAAAAGGTAAATTTTTCTCTCTTTTGACCAAAACAATAAACGGCATTTATTGAAGACGGCCGTTTGTAGAATAAATGCAATTAGACTTTCACAAGTATCTCCGCCAGTCAAATGTGTTTTGTCTTCAAAAACAATAATAATTTATTTGTTTCAGAAAGCGCGTCCAAAAGGGTGAATAATGAGCACAGTTACAGCTTGCTTGGCACAAACCTTAATATTCCAGGGTGGCAAATTGTGAGATACTACTATTTTATTGGTCTGAGAACTACCAATTCACAGAAAGAGACTGCTGGCAAACCATAAACAATCGGCAATGCTGGCATTTGCATGGGCAGAATTTCAAGGAGATGAGTCGTACATGCTCATAAAATAGTTAGATGAAGGCATTTATTCCAATTTCACAGATGCTTCCTCTTGTCACCTTTGCACTTGTGCAACCATTAATATTGCCCACCCACAAATCGATGAGTGTAATGTCTCCATTGATGAGTGTATCTCGAATGCCACTCTAAATTACAAGCTGACCTTAGCCATTTTTTGCTATATTAATAAATTGGTTATCCCTGCTTGCTCGAGGCAACCTTCTCAGCAATTTCCTGCTCAATTTAGCCCAAGCCGTGTTACAAACTTTTAGTGATTGGTGAGGCAAGTGGGAAAATGTTCCCGCCCTTGCTTAAGCCTAACCCCAGCTCCTAAGTTCCTAAATCCTAACTCCATAGGACCACCACTTTTGTCCTTGTACTATCCTCTGGCTATATATACATCTCTCCTGTCCCTCATTTCCTCCTCACATCCCATCTGATCTCACTAGCTGTAGCGAGTAGCAAATCCATCTACATATTGCCCATTGCTCTCATCTTCTTGCTGCTAATAAATACTACTGATACTGTAGTTGTGTGTTTTTCTTAGACGATGGCAATTCTCAAAGCCTGTGCTTTCCTCATTTTGAGTGCTCTTCTGCTGATCCACCTCACTGACGCTGCCCAAGTGGTACAATCTCCCTTTATGCACTGACGGCGTAATCAGTAACCTTTTCTGGCAATTTGGAATAACCCGTTTGTGTGAATAATTTTGGCAGGTGAGCAAAGGGGTTCCAAGTCCAAGTCCGAGCCCTCTGCCAGCCCCCAAGCCGATAGGTACCGTGAACTTGGGTGAATTTGCATGACTTTAAATCTTCATCCCGTTAACTGTAGATTTCCCATCTGGGTTCAATGCGGATTTTCATTTGATTTGATTTTGTCGTGTACTAATTCAGATTGTGGTGCTGCTTGTGGTTATCGATGCTCGAAGACAAAGAGGCCTAATCTTTGCAAGAGGGCTTGCGGGAGCTGCTGTGCCAAGTGCAGCTGCGTCCCGCCTGGAACTTCTGGCAACTACGAAGCCTGTCCCTGCTATTACAACCTCACCACAGTCATCAAATCCACCGGAAAGGTTGTCCGCAAATGTCCTTGAGTACTTCTCCGCTCAGGATTTGCTCTGCAAAACAAGTGTGTGTGCACATAAAGAAAGAATAAGAGAGAGCCTCTGCTATAGCGCTCTCATTATATATTTTTCTTCCAATTTAATTATATTCATTGTTGCGAGAGGCTATTCTATTATTATCGTTGATCAATCAAAGTGGAATCAGTAGCCTGCTAGCTAATTCTCAAATCTCTTTGTTGATGGGTCTTCCCTCCAAAATCCAAATTCATTCTTGTTTACGCTGCGAGTATTTGCGATGCTAAACGAGAGTCCCCTATCGTCCCCAGCCCCCCACTTACCCTAAGGTGTTTATTAGTTAGCGGGAAGACACCAAGCCCGTTTAAATGAAGGAAGGACTACTAACTCCATCCTTCTTATTCTAAGAAGGAAGGAAGGAAGGACGGACGGATTATGATGGTTTCTATAGCTAAATTTGTCAATAGCAATAATAAAAAAGTTAATGGCATTTAAGAGTCACACTCTCCCCCCGGTCAAGGGTCATGATACCATCTGAAATTTACTGAAGTGGGAGGGAGTAGTAGTACTACTGTTTTGCAATTCAAGAGCTAAAAATAATTGTGAGCATCTAATAATTTTGAGATAAGATAAAAAGATCATTATTAATAAAGATCAAATAGTAATTAAAAAATGTGTTTGTAGTGTAATTAATTTTTTTCCAAATAATAACTTATCCATGTGACGAGTCAAGTATTTAATTATGAGAAAATCCCCTTATAGATCTGTCAAGCAAATGCCCAATGAATGAACACTCCCTAGTAAATTAAAATATTGTTCATGTGTTAAATATTATTCGGTTTGTTTGGATTGTAAGTTATTTGAGATATTTTTACTGTAGCACTTTTTATGATGTGATGTATGTGAGATAAAAAGGTAATTAAGAAGGTAAAATTATGATGTGATGTATGTGAGATAAAAAGGTAATTAAGAAGGTAAAAAGATGTATTGAAAATTGTAATGATGATGTAAGCAAATATATTTGGGAAAATAAAGGTCAATCCAAACAAACCCAATATTGTTTTTAAAACAAAATTAAAATCAGAAAAATGTATGAATTCACACCGATAGGTTAAATATAATTTAAATGTATTCACAAAAAATCGGACATTCATTAGAGAAAAAATCTTATTTAATTATGATACCACTCTTTTTAACTCCTCCCAACCCCAAATGTTTATATGACAATTTGTCGTTTTATGGGGGCAACAGTATCCAATTTCAAAATGGTATGGGTCAGTCCCACCAAATCCAAAATGGTACAACTAGCCGGTGAGCTTTTGAATGAATCAGGTGGACAGATGTTCACCTTTACCAGTGTTCTCAGGGCAGGTAGGTCTGACTCTGATCAAATGTCAGAAACAACGAATCCCCGGCGACCCGCGGTCCACGCCCCTAGCTGTCACCCTAGCTCCGTTTTTAGTGAACTTTCACTGTACAACATGCACCATTATTATTACGGTTACGTCTACGGTGGAAAGTTCACCTTTCTGCCCATAGTAGGCAGAACCAATGCAAGGAGGCCAGCTGTGCTATGTGGGGACGCACAAAGAAGGACATCCGAGCACCACTGGAGAAAGCCGGTTTGGCTTGGATGAAAAACGTTATATATTTTAAAATTACAATAAAAGTCCTCTTAAAAATTTATTCATCATCTAATGCCCAATACTTATATTTGATAAATTAAAATAGTTAATTAAATATTCTATTATAATATAAACAACTATATGTCATTGAGTTGATTGAATGATATTTTCTTTTTTTTTTTTGTATTTCAATTAGTTGTCAATTAAGTTTCAATTGAAATAAATATTTTATAATTATTTAAATTATCAATTTAAGATGAGCATAAATATAAATACATTAAATTGTATTATTGAAATATTTGATTTAATATAAAAGAAATTTTAGTGGAAAAAAGAGAATTTTAATTTGAGTGCATAGTAACTTTAATTGTAAACATTATAACGCAAATTGTTGTATGACTTGTGTATATGAGTTTCAATTGGTTATGGTTAGGCATTGTAATTATAATAACAAGTAAATGTGATTACTAATATAAAGGACTCACATGAATTTTTAAAAAATTTCTTGTATTTCTTCTTGTCTTTCTTTTATATTAAATCAAATATTTCAATAATACAATTTAATGTATTTATATTTATGCTCATCTTAAATTGATAATTTAAATAATTATAAAATATTTATTTCAATTGAAACTTAATTGACAACTAATTGAAATACAAAAAAAAATATATCATTCAATCAACTCAATGACATATAGTTGTTTATATTATAATAGAATATTTAATTAACTATTTTAATTTATCAAATATAAGTATTGGGCATTAGATGATGAACAAATTTTTAAGAGGACTTTTATTGTAATTTTAAAATATATAACGTTTTTCATCCAAGCCAAACCGGCTTTCTCTAGTGGTGCTCGGATGTCCTTCTTTGTGCGTCCCACATAGCACAGCTGGCCTCCTTGCATTGGTTCTGCCTACTATGGGCAGAAAGGTGAACTTTACACCGTAGACGCAACCTTATTATTACTTACTACATCCAGAACTATATATATGATCATCATGCATCCAGAACTATCTCCAGTGTACGGAGGTGGAAGACAGATCATTGCCTGCTCGGATACAGCTGGCCTGCGGGATGTTCTATTTTTTTAGAAATTTTTGTGAAAAAAAAATATATTGTAAAATTTTAATAAATAATATATGCACGGTAAAAAGATGATCGAGAAATATATTTTTATTAAAAAAAATAAAGTAAAATAAAATTTATGCATACTCCAAATAAAATGCAGTCCAATTTTCTATACCTGATTTTACTAATAATAAATAGTAATTGGTCACATTATACGTAATAAAAAAAAATTTATGCGCCAACTTTAGTGAGACTAGTGGTATAAGTAAATATCTAATGAAATTTCCTAATTCGCTTTGCTCAAATTCTTGTGGGATTTGGCAAAATATTGGAAGGCATTATCGACGCAAATTGTAAAGAGGAGAGGGTCGTAGTAGTAACTAAGGTCCAGAAGATGGACAGGGAAGTAAAGGACAGGCTGTATCCGTCTTTGGACAGGTGTGTGAAACAATTCCCAGATTTCCTTTTGCCTTTTTGTCCGGGAAATAAATAGGAATATCAAATAAGTACCGGGCATTGGGCTGATAGGACGTCGCAGACTTGAACTATTGGGCTCTAAATGACATGCCCATTTGTGACTGGGCTCTGAGCATCCAACGTGCCCAGTAAAACCAAATAAATGGGTAGTACCTCCAGGCCTGGCCTGCCTCTGCCTCCATTCAAATCTCAACGGCTAGTTACGTAACGCCGCCTTATCACGCTCTAACGGTCACATTTTCCGTCTCCGAAGTCCCAATTTCTCAATTGATATTTGTATAAGACCATCACCTTTCTGCCCACAAAACATCTCCTTCTTCCTTTCTTACAATTTGTGTCAATCCATCTGCTTTCATCCCTCATCGGAAAAGTTCAATTTTTTCTGCAGCCAAGACGTAATCTTCTTATTTCTTTTTTTTTTTTTTTCTCTCTTGGTTTTCCACAATTCCAATGGAGACTCCATCATCGACGAGAAGAGTCACAAGATCACAAACCGTGGCCGCTGCTGCCGCAAACAGCAGTGCTACTAGCGTTTCCACATTAAGTAAATATAACAGTTCAATTCCATTTTTTTTTCCCTCTGTGCAAAATAAGAGATTGTGGGATAAGAAATTTAAGGACTTGATTTTGATTTTTCTTGTTTCTTGGGTTTCAGGGAAAATTGAAGAATCTGAAACTGGTTTGACAAAATCAAGACACAGAAAGAACGGGAAGCAGCAAGATCGCTCAGCCCTGATTGATATCACCAATGATTCTCCAATAGTTGGGCTTGCAATGGGAAGTTTGGAGACGCCATCGTCAGCCATGTCCAAGAAAAGATTTAGCAGCAGAGCGAAGCATGATGGCACTCCTGGTTCAGGGGAAGCACTTTTGAGGGGGCAAGTCAAGACTTTACTGCAGAAAGTTGAAGAAGAGGCTGAGCTCTCCAAATTGTCTTCGGAAAATAGGCCTTTCCTCCACCTCCAAGGCTTCATTAATTCTCCTTTGACTCTTGCAGCCCCTACACCAGCGAATACCCCACAAATCCTGAACGTCTCTGCCAATGGCAGTTCCCACAACAGTGGGTTGGCTTCTTTAACCCAATCTCCTGTAGAAGAAAATTTTATCATTTCTCAGGTTTTTTTCATCTTCTAATCTTTTTTATTCCTTTTAAATTATGAGAAACTAAATTTGTATTTTCTTGTATTCTTCGTCTTTATATGGCCCTTTTTTTAATTCATACCTTTTTGTTTTTTGGACTGATCATATAGATGGTTAGTGAGATTTTTGATGGAAAGAAACAAGAGGGTAATCAGTCCGACAAGAGTTTGATGATTACAAGGTCTCTGATACTGGATTTTTCTGAAAAATCAGAAGGATCTGAATGTTCATCTGGGGTGACGTACCAAGGGGGAGAGAGTGAAGGCAAAGAAAGGGCAACCACTGATGATGATGATTCATCTATTTGGTCCATTCAGGTTAATGCAAGTACTATAGATGATCTAGAAGAAGATGATGAGGAAGGCCTTGATGAAGTTGAAGAGGAGTGTGACAATGACTACTATTATGATGATGAAGAAGAAGAAAAGGAAGATGATTTAGAATTGGTTGATGAACTGTGTGATGCAATCAGCAAGATCCGTGTGAATGGTGAGGGGACTATGGGAGAATTTGCTGGCAAGCACACTCGGTTTGTCTACAACAGTGATGACGAGCTCGAAGGAGAGGAGGAAGTTTGTGGTGTACAGAGTGAATCAGCATCAACTGCTTCACCAAGCGTCTTGAAATTGAAGGGCTTGCCAACACCAAAAGGGAAACACCTTCGCTTCCCTGATGACTGAGTTTCTCCAGTTAGTTCATTGTTGATTGTTTTGTCAAGGTGGAATTCTTGGTTGTCTTACTCGCGACAGCATCATTTCTCTTCTTTGTCTTCTCGTTGTTGATCTATTCTTTTGAACTTGTTTCCGGAATACTACAATACTCAATTCAGTTTTATCTCTCGCGAATTTTATGTTTTGGTTTACAATTTCTTAAAGTTGTTTTGAGTCAAAACTGGTGCTGAAAGATCATTTGGCCTCCAATTGTTTGGTGATGGAAGTAAGCTTCTGTTGGGAAGTGAATGAAACATAGCCTTTGGTTCACGAGGAGCCATGGAATTTTTGAGATAATGTCAGAATTTGCGAGAGCAATCATTTTCGTAGTCAGTAGTCGCACATCCTACTAAAAATGCAACATTTCACACAGAATCCAGGTAGCATGACAATTCAATTGCAAAATCTAATTTGTGCTCACTCGAAAGTTCCAAATTCTAAGATGAGTTGTATCATAGCCATCAATTTTCATGCAATAGTTGAATGTGTGTGTGTATTCACCTATTCGGTACCCCCCCCCCCCCCCCCAAAAAAAAAAATGTTAACACTCGGAAATAAAGATAATAGCTGCAAATGAAGTTTTGACTAAAAAAAGTAGGAGGATTACCACTACGGCCAGAATCTGCCTTCAATAAGTGAAATATAACTTTCATTGCTATCTGTTTCTCCCCTCGTCCTATTTTACTTCTCATGATCAACTTTGCACCCATCATCAAATAACTCAATCCATAATCACCCCTTAACTTAAATTCAAATTTTTGTTAGTTGTTTTTGAATTTTACATTGGTTCATTAGAGCATTTAATGTTTAAACATAATTTTAATGTTCTTTCTGGAAATTGAATGAAGGATAACCTGGAGAGCTGTTCATTTTCCTTTTAAGACCATGATAAATAAATTTGGCACAAACTAAAATAGAAATCAAGATTAATAAAATGGGCTGGAGAAAGAATATTATCCAAAGTGAATTGAGCTGAAAAACATATAATGCTATTCTGCAAAAGATAACCAACTGTTATTTCCAATATAGAGTCTAGTAAAAAATATATAATGCTATTCTGCAAGATAATCACCATATACTGAGAGTTGCTAGCAATATTTACATGATAATCTCGAGAAGCTACACTACATCAAGCTTCCTCCATGTACATAGACTGCTAAATTTACAAATCTTCAACTACTCAGAACCAAGGATGCCATGTTGGATCCATCATGCACAGATTCCTTGGTGTCAAGGCAGCTTCAACTAATTCAGCCACACCTCTCTGGACTGATTGTGGAGGATCTACACCATTCTCCTCCTGACAGAATAACATTTAAAACACAACCAGGTCAATCTCATGGCCAAGTCAATAGAAAAAATTGGCATGTACCCAAAGAGACTTCGGAACAAAAAAGAAGACGTCACTTTATTCACTCAAAACTGTTGTACACTGCAAATAATGTTGGCAAGAGACGGCTCCAGTACTTTTTCTTTTTTAATTAAATTGTGATAAATAAGAGAGAGCCCCAACTTAGTCGTATGAGGACAGTCACAATAGCAGTTGAAAATGAAGATCACTTTTATTAGCCCAATTATGAATTCTGGCCCAGGGATTGAGGGGGAAAGCTACATGTATTAGATAAAATAGCATCAAGTACATGTCAAAAGCGGGCTGCATGAGATAGTAACAGCAGGGGAAACTGCACGAGCGGGAAAAAGCATACCTCTTCAGAGATGTACTGTGGGGCTATTCCATTGATCCGGACAATCACATTCTCAACATTCGTGATAATTTTCTGTTTCAAGTCAACAGGGTTCAGACCACCTCCACCAACCATCGGACCTAAATGCATCCCCAGCGGTTTCCTCCAAGACCAAGATAACAGTTCGTCACGGAAAAACATTGCAAGATGATGCCACAAGTGCTGACTTTGCTGCAAAAAATACTCCAGACAACATATAATCAGCACTCAAAAATATATTGAGTTATCAACTGAAACTAAAATAACTTTAGATTGAAAAACTCACTTTCGGTGAGATGACAGCTTGTGCAGCTGCAGACATGGCAGAGACAATAAGGCCTTCCACGCCAAAATGGGAGAAGAATGCTTGCAAGTTCCTTGTCAAGCGGAAGGGTACTGGTTCATTGAACTCAATCATACCATTTGCATCATATGCTGGGTGAAAATCAGTCTGGAATATTTTCCCAGTGTTCTTAGCAAACAATATCTTGTTGGGAGACCTTCCCCCAATTTGAAGCATGAAAGACATGAAGCTTGAAAGAGCCAACTGGATAGCAAATTGCTTTTTGAAAGCCCACAAGTGGTTTCCGTTCAATAAAGTCTTGTACATATACTGCGAGAATATGCTATCAGGAACATGAGTTTTTGTAATATCATTATAGGCTTGAAGGCGAAGATCAACTACAGCTTCCGCTGATATCTGGCCAGATATAGCTTGGTTCAGTTGCTCTTTGAAGTAGGTAATAGGGTGGTCTGCCTCTCTGTCATTCCTTGCACAATAGTTCTCATATACCTCAAGGAAGGTGCTGTACATCAAATCATCTTCCACCATTCGGACCTACATCAGAAAATGAGAGATGTTATTATTGTTAAAGCTAAAAGAACTACTATCAGGTCAAAATAATCAATTCTGATTTTCAATTAAAATACCATGTGCCATTGAAGTAACAGCAAGAGAAAGAGAATCAACAACAGAAATTTCATCAAAGATCATCACCTGTGACCACACAGGTATTATTATAGGCGTGTGAATGCATATGTGGCGACGTCTCGACTCCTTGTGCTTATCAAACATTCGGTTCATAACACGGAAAAGTTGCAAGATACGTTCATCACTTCTAGCATTGGGAGTCAATGATGTCTGAACAATAAAATGACGCTGAGAGCCATCAGAACCTATAAGAGTCAACCTCCGGAAACTGCTGCCATGCCTTCTCACAATTGGAATATCTGCTCCCACTCTGTCTAGCTTTACTGTATGATCAGGTGCCACCTCCTATGAGAGAGAGAGAGGGAGACAGAGAGGGGGAGAGAGAGAGAGAGAGAGAGAGAAGAAGGTAATCAACAAATCATACAAGTATAAGCTTCTCCCTCATTAAACTTCAAATATGACTTCCTCAAAAAGAGCAACATGAAGCTAAATTTGACAGGGCTAACATATAAAAGAATAGAAGCATAAGTCTCTTCTTCAGATAACAGCTAGCAGTTCAAAACTAGAATACACTGCTGTAGGTTGTGTAAAACAACCATTCCACATGCCATGTATGCAGGTTCATACCTGATCAGTAAAATACTGCCCTGGAACTTCCACATCAACTACATGAAAGTCCCTTAACACCCTGCTCTCGTCCTCCAGCTTCAAAACAGCCGGAAATCGATCCTCAACATTGCTCTGGAGGATATTTTTCCAGTGTTTCAGTCGTTCAGTCAATTCAGAAAGGGTGGCAGGAAATGTTGCCGTACTTTCTGGATCAAGATCACATTCAAACTCCTGCTTGTACTCTCTCACAAATTCTACATGCTTGTTTACAGCGTCTGCTGAAAAGCAGGCTCGGCAAACACCAGAAAGCTCCTTCTTAAGAGATTGTGGAACTTCAGCAGTAGTAGCAGTAGGATACTTGTAACAACGGTGAAGGAGAGCATTAACGACTGCCAGTAGTCTTTCTTCAGGCAAGGTAACAAACCGTGAACCAATTTCTGTGAGCAAAATCTGCAAGGAAAATATTACAAGATCAACAGCCTTTTCTATTTTATGGTAAATTCACTAAAGAGAAACAACAGCAGAGAAACCTGCATATTTCTCAAAAATGAAAAAATAAAAAGCCAAAAGATGATTAAAGAAATGAACGTCTAACACGAAAGGTCAAAATAAGTACCTCAAGTTCACTAGCCAGATTAGTGTGTTTACTCCGCAGGGTCTCCATTATGTCTTTTGCAGCATCGAAAGCACTCGCAGCAGAAGCAACCAAACTCAAAGCACCATTACGCCTTAATGCATTCTGACCACCATCATTTGATGATGAATTCTGATGTAATGATTGGTCAGTCCCAGGCATGTTCCCTTCAACAGCTGCTGACCTTTCAGGTTCTTGCACCTGAGTGTTACTTCCTTCATGAGATCCAACACCTCCACCAGACTGATTTACCTGATGAAGCTGATTATCAGATGCCAACTGACCTCCACCCTGACCAGCCACTCTTGCATTTCCATCAACCAAGCCAATTGAACCAGATGTGCCAGGACCAGATGCATTTTGCTGCATTCTTTGCTGAGCCATAGTTATTCTACCATATTCAGATTTGTTTGCGACATCACGACGCTCAAGCAGATATGTGCGCAGCCAGTAATACAAAGCCTAACATTTAAAGCCAGTCAAAATATTGATGAGGAAAATAAGCATCACTTACCTATCCAAAATCAACCTAATATTTACCTGAGGAAAGACGGTGGCAACTTTTAGCAAAACAAGTTTGCAGTGTGGAGCTTCAGTTCTTTGCAAGGAAAGTAACAGTTGTGGAATCCAAGAAAGCCACACCCAGTGAGGTATTTGCTCCAAGTACTTGTCTAATGCTCTTCCCACAGGTTCATTGGGAGTGTCAAAACTGAGAAGATATAAAACACGAGCTAGATGGCTTCTAGAATTAGGAATTCCAAATTTTATGCCTTGAAGAAAGCAGCTCACAGCATATTCCAACCACATCTCTTCATGAGTTTCTCTGTAAGCCTGAGAAATTCACAGCATCAGCAACTAAAAGTTCAACTAGTATAGATATGAACCAGAATCAGATTTATGAATCAATCAAGGAGATGCGTACCATGTCACAATAATTTCCCCAACTAATCCACCCTTTTGGCAAGTTCTTGAAAAGGCTTATGGCATTTGAATATGCAACATTAGCACCTTCGCAATCATTCAGTTTCAACAAAAAATCTCCCTTAATACGAAATATTTCAGCTTTATGCTTAACTGGAAAATATTCCAGATTAGTGCTGTTGATCAGATTAACCCCACTAGTAAGCTCTCCCTTCATTTCTAAAAAAGCCTTGGCTTGTTCCCTAATTTTCACAAAGGCCTCCTGCAAGCATAAAATTGAGAAACCAGTGAGACAGCACGTAAATTTTAAGGCATGCATAAAATTAAGAAACCAGTGTAAAAGAACTACACTATAGTATTTCTAAATGCCGCCCCATCTCCAGGAACATAAAAGCATAGAGACAAAAATTTGCTGAACAAAACTATATCCTGTGAAGATTTATACTACCTGAACTTCCATGGTGGAGTGTCCATACATTTTGTCCAGTATGGATACACAAACATCATGCAACCCCTGTTTACGGGCCATGTGGGCAAGCTTATTGACATTCCAAGCCTTGTCACGGTAACCAAGGTGATGCAGCTGTGAGTTCGTGGTGCTGAAATCCTTAAATGCATCAATCACTGCATTGTACATTTCGTTCCTCCATTGAAGGAGATCGTACCAGACAGACATATTATCCCACTCATTTGGTGTTCTAAGCCTCCAGGTCTCTAGAATATCCTTCAAATCTGCATATAAGCCACCATGTACACCAACAGAATTCCCGGAAAGCTTGTTTCCATTGGCAATGTCTACGATTATCCTTGCTGATTCTTGAACTTCGACTAGTTGCTGAAATTGCTGCAATAGAGGAATTCTTGCATGAATAGACATCTCAGGTAATTGCCACCATTGTTCCAAAGCAAGATCAACACCCTTGCCCACAATATTTTCAGCTTCTGCTACACCATTTGTGTTCTTCTCGTGAAGAGCAAAGTAAGCCTGGATTATACGGAGTTTGGGAGTTTCTTCTACCTGAGCTTTTGGAAAAACACTATCTTTTAAATAAGTCCAATCAGGCTGCTTCCAGAGATTATCAAGCAATATCTCATAATTCTCAATTAGTTTGCCAAACTCTACCAGCACATCCCATTGACTGAGTTGACTAGCACAACACAGCCACTGCTCTTCCCAAAGACACATCTCAGCTTTAGGCACTGTGTTGTTGTAAGTACCTTGAGTTGCCTTGACCATTGCCTGATAGAAGAGACTTTGGGCCCGCTGCCAGTAACCATGCTGCACAAGCGAAAGCCCAGACCTAGTTTCTGCTGTAACTGACCGCTTTTTCCACAATCCGCACCTCATATCTTCCTCATTGAGTAAACGATAGAGCTCAGCCAGAGACTCAGAGCACTTTGTGTCATTCAAGAACAACATTACATGACTTTCCAGCAGTGCAAGTGCAATATGCCAAGCATTGTAAGTTTTCCCAATATATTTAATGAGTTCGCTAGGCATACGAGGTTGAGGATGGCTCAGCTGAAGGCCTTCTAAAAGAGCTTGCACAACATTTGGCCTGTGCCCCTGCTGTTTTTTATGATAATCTTTTGACAAGAGATTTATCATTGGCTTAGCAAGAGCTACCTGTTCATCCTTTTGCAACGTAACCCAGACAATAGGAAATACTAACACCCACAGATGATATGCAACATTGGCATCTGTATGAGCCAACTCTCTCAGAGGAATAATAAGATCTGCAACCTACAAAAAAGGCGTAAAATGAGAACAATGTGGTAAAGGAAAGCTTTATGCCTAGCTGCTAGTGGTATCAATGTATATAACTCAAGAATGAAGACAGCTGCTATAAAGCAAAATGGCAACAGAATTTTGGAGACAGAAAAATGTTGACACAAGCAGAGATAAATTCTCACAGAGCAATCAGTAGTCAATACAATACCACCTAACCAAGGTTTTTGTCTCAACTGTAACAAACTAGATCATCAAATGAAAACACCATTCCTTTATCACAAATTACGTAGAAAACCCTAAACATGCCTTAAGTTACATAATATGATGATTAACTCTGGCCATAGTCTTCAACAGAACACAATTTCTCCAATTTATACCTGCTTGGATCAAACAAGTTAGACTAAAAAATTTTGCGGATGAAGATTTCTGCAAGATGAGTGCTTGATATAATGTTAAAGAAGACAACCACCTGTTGGAAGGCCATCTCACAAGGAAAGGAGACAAACATAAATACCTGAAGCTTGCTCATTTGACTTAGGAACCGTGATTGCTTTAGGACAAGGCCATCAAATGTTAGAGATGCCTCATCTGAACCTTCTGGGATATCAGTAACCATTGGTTGTACCGCACTACAATCCGGAACAGCACTTGACGTCATAAGTGGGGGGATTTTGGCAGAGTTTGGAGCCAGTGTAATAGGTTTATCCTCAACCAAAATGGCCAAAAGAAGATCAAGACCTTGTTTGAGCCAGAAGACATCACTTAATGCCTCCCAGTCCTGATTTTGGATAATGTATTGTAGTCTCACAAACAATGTTTTCCCAAGAGATTCATGATAAAGAGAGAAGAACTTCATTCTCATTTCAGGATCTTTTGCACGTAAACCAAGCAAAAATTGCCTCTCCACTTTCTGAAACACTTCTTGTCTTAGTGAAAGAGAGTATCTGAAAGTCAAGATTGATAGTATGATTGTCCACATACCTTACAAGAACAACAACAAATAAATAAATAAATAAGGATTTACTTACTTATTGGAGTCTGCACAAAGTCCGTAAAGAAGCTCAAGATATTTCTTGTCCCATTCCTCTACAGCAGTGACTGAAAAGTTCTGCTTGTCAACCTGTGAAAGCTTCTGAAGGAAAGTAACCACTTCCTTAGCAGTAAGGAAATTACATGACGTGGTTGGCATTCCAGGTTTGTTAAAATCATCTTCTATCCATCCTTTTATTACATCCAATATGCAGAGAAGCACAGAAGGATCGGTCCCCTTTTCATAGAGCAAGGAGTTCAGAACTTGAGTTACAGAACGCTTGCATTCCGGAATAAGCATGACCCTTTCACTTATCAGTTTGAGGACAGATGTCAGATTAGCAATAACTACTCCAACATCAGCACCTTGACGAGAAGAAGTGACCGCAGAATCTGCATCTGCTTTCTGACCCTGGAAATCAGACAGGAATGTCCAAAGAATCTTATAGCATAAACTGGAGATATGCTCCAAATTACTATTTTAGAGGACAATTGAAAATCCCTGACATAGAATAAAAGTTAAGGCTGATCTGAATTTTGTCAAATTAATTGCCTCCTTTGAAATTTTAAATTTCTTTAGAACCAACATTCCAAATAAGTGACTTTGAAAACCAGCACATTTCGAACAATTAGGATGAACAAAAGTTCACCAGTCTTTAACGCCGCATGAATTCTACAATTCCTGCGCAATCTCTTAGAACAAGAACATAGATATAATCCCTTTTTAGTGTTAGAAGGCTGACGCCAATTCCCAGAGAGACGCAGACAGAGCAATGTCTATCTTTTACTTGCGAACATTTATCTACTTCTTAGAAAAACCAACTTTTCCAGCCCAACAAAAACACCAACAAATAGAATAGAACTGGAAAAGCACCAATGCAGCTCCAGCAAAGCATGGAGTTTCTGAGATAAGACAAAGTGCGAAAAGAAAACCTTAGCCTACTGATAGCCTGTTCCTTCTTTCTTTTCACAGGATTTTTTCACCCAACACCAGTCAACAATCTCCCTTTTCTGTTCCACTACTCCAAGTCACCTAAGAAGCTTTGATGCTTGACCTTCTTTCTCTGTGTTTTTTATGCACTAGAAAATGTATTCTTTTTTTTTTTTTTTTTTTTTTTTGGGTGTAGCTTAAAGGGGCCATGGCTTTGACAGCCTCAGCTTATCAGATGATGGCAAAATGTTTCAGTTCATGGATTCAGAGTAACTAAAACAGACAATGTAGGTAGGCAAAACAGATAACCGAACAGACAAGGTAAATATAAATCATTAAGCACGGCTGTACCTGTCTTACATAAGAACCAGTTGCCGCTGCCATATCACGTGCCAGGCGCTGAAGTACACGAACCAAATTCGAAGGGTCAATAAAGTTTTTCTGCACTTCTGTTAAAGTTTTAATGATATAGAGGACAAAGCTAATCATGCTAGCTGAGATGTCTTCTCCTGATGTTTGAGGAGCCGCAATGGCAGCAAGGTGCTTTTGTACAAGCTCTTCCACCTTTTGATATAGCATCTTAACATCCTGCGGAGTACTGGGCATCTCTGGAGGAAATGCAGAGGAAACCATCTTCAAAAGAGAGCACAATGATTTCCCAGCATCTAGCATCTTATACCTGAAACATGGTTCTAATATCTGCCAGAGAAAATGTGCCAATAAATAGTAAATATAAATGACACTTGATAGAGGACATGCAACTGGAAAAAGAATTTAGGCCAAGGCACATACTTGGGAAATCTGGTTGATATTATTCCGGATGAACAAATGTGGTTGCTTTTCCAAAACCTTATTCATCACATCAAGGCCCTGGGCAAGAGCTGTGGATGGATCCTTTGATTGCGAAGGTGGAATACTACTTAGCAACTTCTCCAAATAATTGAATTTAACATTTGCATTTGGCCACACCTCCAATGCTTGTGATAGCAGCTCTAAAGCTTGTTTGTACATGAGACTTGCTTCTTTTTCCTTTGGTTCTATCACCAATGCGACCTGATGACAACAACCCCACGATATTATTTATCAACCCAAAGTGCTCATAACTAGAAGTAATCAATAAATAATCACATATGCTAGTTAGGACCACAGAAAAACTTTCGAGTAGTACAAGGGCATTAAAGTAAAAAATTAAGACCAGAAATTACATAGATGTTGCACTATATGTAAACCAATGTGGGCAGCTGACCAAACATAAATACTTAGTAGGTGGTACAAATTTACAATCCATGCGGAATAAAGCCAGAAATGAGCAATTCAGATATGATGGATACAAGGAAACCATGAAATTTCAGCTTCAATACTAAAGGCACTAGAAACATCTTCCAGCAAAACAAGGTACATCTGATATCTACTATGCCCTTAGTTGGATAACAAGATATGCAGCTCAAAGGAGGACAGATAAGCAGGGAAAAAAATGCAGTTAATGTCAAAAATCAAGGAAATATAATATTTTGTGAGCCAGGTGATTATCTATTAATAAATGTGAAAAAACCTTGGGATTGTTAATCATTTTCTTCAAACTGAAAATGGATGAAAAAGCTAAAATTTGTCAGATAGCATCCAAGTTCTGTTGTGAACACTAACCTAGAAAATAATAAACTGAAAAACACTAAACTGAAAAAGAGCCATACTCTTATTAGAAAATTGATGATCATTTCCTCCATTGCTGCATTTGGCTTGAATTCTTCATCTGGCTGTCCAGAAGACCCTGGGGTTTCTATGTTAGGGATAGAAGAGACACCACCAGGTGACATGACACCAAGCGATTGCAGACCCGGTTCAACCTTTATGCGCTTAGTTGGATCTTCAGAGAAAGTTGATCCATCAATGGCAGTTGCTGGATCACCACTAGCAGTAATTTGGTTGAATACATCATTATTCTGACCACCACCTGAAGCCGCAGCAGTTTTCATTTCACTTTGCCTTTGTTTTTCCCAATTGACAACCAATCCAGCAAGTTCAATGGCAAGACGCCTGTTCTCAGCCGAAGTATTATATGGCAAACCAAGGCGACTTAAAGAATTTACCATCTGAGGCACGAATTGCGCTCTGCAGCTGTAGAACAGATCTGAATGGCGTACAATCAGCTGGAATATATGTATGAGGTTAGGAATTGAGTGACCTTCCTCAACAAGAATCTTCTTTGTATAACGTATCCAAATTGGCATACGAGAGTCACCAAGCGGTAATCTTCGAGGAAGTGCTGGCATTAGTATATCAAGTGCTTGTTTTACCAACATCTTATTCTCTGGCTGGCAGGTCCTCAGAAGTGCAACAAATACCTGAAATTGTGTTCAGTATGTTATTTCCAATGCAAAACCAAGCTTTACATACACAAGTTTCTTCAAAAACAAATTTTTCATATACAATGCCACAATAATAGACTCCCAAAAACATCTATCCATACAAATTTCAAATACAACTAATCAAAAAAAATAAACAACAAATAAAAAAACCACCCACCCACCACCACCACCCTCTCCTCCCCCTCCTCCCCCTCCTCCTTCCTCTTCTCTCCCCCCCCCTCTCATTCTTCCTCCCTCTTCCTCTCCCCCACCCTCATTCTTCCTTCCCCCCCCCCCTTCTTCCTCTTCCTCGCCTTCTTTGTCTCCCTCCTCCCTCCCATTCCTCCCTCCCCCGCCACCCTAGATCTCCCCTCCCCATTGTGGCCTTCTGGTCGCGACTGGAAGGCCGCACCCAGATCTGGACACGCCCTCTGTTTGCCATTAGGTCACAGCTTCTGGCCACGACCTTCTGGTCACGACTGGAAGGTTGCAGCTTCTGGAGGGGAGGGAGGTTGGGGTTGGGGGGGGGGAGGAAGGGGAGGGGATGAGGGGAGGAAGAAGGGGAGGAGAGAGAGGGAGGAAGGAGGAGGAGAGAGAGGCTGGTGGTGGCAGTGGGTGATGGTGGTGAGTTTTTTTAAAAAGTACCCAAAAAAGTTTTAAACTATAAAAATACCACAAAATATATCCCAGAATATCCCCCAAAAACACCTCCAAATACACCACCACATCTATATTAAAGTTTTTCATATGCATTGCTATAGTAAAATTTTTCAAAAACACCCCCAAAAACTGCTAATCCAAACAAAGCCCAAATTATTAATTCAAGCATTCCCCAAAATATACTGAGCGGTATTCATGATAATAGTTCTCAAAAAATATACATATATCCATGAAACTTACTATCTCGTAAAACAGTGTGTTTCAAAAGGCCACAGTGAGAATTCAAAGCACAACTTGAAAATAGCAAGGACAGAGATCTAATATGCTAGATCCACATCAGGGAAAAGAAATCATCACTCTGACTGGAATCCTCACGCCAGTGACAAACTTAAGGTCACCCCATCTTTCACTACCAATTTCAGCTAAAAGGACTGCATCATGTTCTCATGTAAGAAAAAATAAGGCACCCCCATTTAATCCTAAGATTAGAAAAGAAGAAACGCCTAGAACACGATTAACAACTTAATAGCAAGCTTTGAACATGAAGGCATTGGAGAAAGCAATTAGGGATCATGCACAGAATGATACTCAAATGCAGTTAATTAAAAAAAAAAAGAAGAAGAAGATGAAACAGAAAAAGCCAAGAAAGAGAGAGAAATGCTCATAGATTACAAATATCTGACGTTCCAGAAGTCTGCTTTGTTCCCTCCTATCTAGAAGTCCCAGCAGAAAAGGAAAAGAAAAACCAAAACAAAACCCAATTTAGGCCATACCGCTTAAGCATAGAGAGTTTAAAAAACACTATTCAAGTTAGTAGGATCACCTTGAAGATATTATGCTTATCATATTTGCCATCGTTTTATATTATTCTCAATATTATAGTGTCTACATATTTAGAGAAAGAGATTTAATTTGTGTCTTAGATAATGACAACAGTTGCAAAACCACTATCATCAAGCAAACTATAAACTAGCCATGCCAGTCAGATGACATTAAGTAGTCAATAGTAAGACAGTATTCTGCTGTAATGATCATCTTGACATCATGGCAATTTGGTTATAAAGCTACCTGCAGTATGATTTTCTCGGGCGCTTGATACGCTTCCAAGAAGTGGCAGACATTGACAAAGGCCCACTGTTTACTAGCACTATCCTCACGCTTGAGGTGATTCCACCCAAATTTGATAAGCTCCTTTCTGTGCTGAACAAGGTCAGTCTGGAGATACTTGAGAAGTAAAGTGGCGAGCTGCAGAAGCTCTATCCTCAAGGGCTCATCATAATCAGCAGAAACCTACAGAAGACACAGAAATTAACTACGAAGAGAACGAAAATGTGGTGAAGCACTGAGGCAGAACTGCATAAAAGGATTACCTCTTCTGGAGGGTCAAGAAGCTTGTCTACTATTGTCTTAACAATAGTAGTGTCAACAACATCCCAGGTCTGGCCATTCTGGAAGGCATGGGCTAACATTGGAAGAATGAGCATTTGCATGACAATCACCAAATGATCAAGAGCTAGTTGCTTTGATTGGAAAAGATTTAGGAAATGCAGGAGCAGAGTTTTCTTCAAGTTTGGAGAATAACCCTCGGCAACCTAAACCACAGATTGCTACTTTGTATTTAAACAGAGCACACTAAGAATTAAAATTGTAAAACATTATGCTAAAAAATATAAACATGACAGCAATTTTAACATACCTCAATTATATAAAACTCCTTCAGAAAGGTGAAGTCTATTCGAGTACGGAAAAGAAAAATGGAAAGAATGTCAAACAAAACATTGACTTCGTTTTTGTCATGTCTGAAGTAATTCAGGAAGCACTTGACCAGCCATTTGCTTTCTTTAACCTGTATGCAACAAAACCGTGTGAAAATGAGTTAGCAAGTTCACCACAAAATAACACATCTTTACCTTCTCATCCACCAAAGAGAGAGAGGATTCAAGGAGCAGTTGGCAGTTCTTGAAGACATCATCCAATGCAAAACATAAGAACTCAGTAGGCAAAGGATAAATCATATCATTGGTAGCACTGTCCATGATGGCATTACACCTCCTCTCCGCAAAAAAAAAAGAGCGTTGTGCTTGTGTTATAGAGAGAGAGAGAGAGAGAGAGAGAGAGAGAGAGAGAGAAGTGACAGACACACACATGCACAAACGACGAGGTCCAAATGACACAGCAAACTCTGATCAAATGAATTGGACAAAGCAATGTCCATAAGCTTTATGGAAATAAATATTAATCCTTCCGCAACTACACCCATTTAATTTACCTTCCCTGAATTCCAAATTTGTCGAGGTTGACCAGTGAGGGAGGGATTAAAACCATTTAGGTGAACTGCAGCTATTGCCAATTAATAAAAACTTGGCCACAGATTTGGAAAAATCTTGTCATACAAGCACAAGACAGTTGTATCATAAAGACCTCCAAGTCAGGAGAGTTGAAAGGCACAACAATTAGCCCACCAACATCAGAAAACAATTGCACCTTTCAAACTTGAAGCCGTAGATATGTACATTCAAAAAAGACAGGAAGAACATTCAACAATTTACAAATCTGATAATCGCACACAGATATGTCCATTCAAATGCTGGGCTGATGGTGCATGACACAGCATAAAGTTTAAGTTCAAGCAAAGAAACCAATCCCACAAGAAAAAGGTCAGAGAAGCCTTAAGTGTTCATGGCATCATAATTAACGGAAACCTTTTTACCTGTTTTTTCTCCTTTTGACTTCACAATAGAGATTAGAGAGGCCAAGATTCTTCCTCGACCATTAAATCAACCCTCTCCCCACACGTAAGGAAAAAGAGACCCTAGGTATGATGTAGATTAAAAACTAGTGACAGAACAAAAATGATATGAGAAGTATAAGTGATCGCAAAGAGGTACACTTAACCTAACCCCAGGAAAAAATAAACATTGCAAGGAGGCAGGAAAAAACCATGACTACAACAACATAAGAACACTACAAATCAACACATCAGACATCATATAAATGATTTGTCACTGGCAGCACCAACAGATACATCAATCATAAAGTATGGTTATCCTGGTCATGTCAAAATCAAGACAGATAACTTTCCAACCATGAAACAGATATCTGAAATTCTGCTCATTTTCATTTTAGGCAAGAAATTTTAGGCTATGAACTTTCAGATTAGCAGTAAACTTACTTGCACCAAATTCAACTCCTGCTCGTTTTGTAACCGTGAAATTCTTGCTGGTGACTTCCACAGAAGAACTAATGTGTCGAAAACAACCCGATTACTCTGCAACCAGCTAGGCATCAGTTTAACCAAAGTCTTGATCAAAGCAAGACCCTGGAAATAAGCATCTGCCAATCCACTAGTGCTGGTAGAAACCGGAATTAAACTCTCAGGTTTATTGCCAAGTGATTCGTCGCTCCCCACAGTGGTGGGATGGTTAAAAGATCCCTGGGCTGTTGATGCATCAGATTTGGGTAAAAATTCAGGAAATGCACTTGCTATTATCTTTTCAGGTGACTTAGCAAGTTCTTCTCTCAAGGGTTGGCCAGCATCCGACCGTATGATATACATAAACCTAAAAGGCACAAATTATAGAATAAAAAGCAATCAGCGGTATAACCTAAAAGTACACCAAGAATTCTTGATCTGCAAAACAAATATTACCTGCGGAAGTATTTGGGTTGACATAACCGAGAAAGAAAATAATCAACAGCTGCAGCTGGGTATCGATTTAGAAACTTAGTGAGAGGAAGGCGATAAGGACTGTTAATCTCGCTATAGAACTGCCCTGGTGGAAGGGCACCTTCCAAATCAATAGTCAAAGTTACAAGCTCATCAAGGAATTTCCCAGCAGCTGAAGGAAGCAGGTGGAAAAGCTCAATAATTGCTGCAAGAAAATTCACCAACAAAACGAAAAAAATATAAGTTCATCTAGACAAACAACAGTATATGCTAACATGCACTTAATGAATCAGGCACCGATAAAAGGAATTCCAGGCTATATGACTTGCCAGCAGCAATTTTAGGTTCTTCACCAGCCTTCCAAGACTTCTGAGTCTGCGCAAGCTTTTCAGGTTCTAACCATTTTTTCAGATGCTCCAACAATTTACCGCCTAAAGTTACATTGAACCAGTTGGACAAAAGCTCAAGCAGACGGGCCAGCCCTTGCAGAAGAGGCATGCTCAAATTTTTTGTATGTGCCAAATTAACTAAGATAGGCCTCAGGCTGCTTTGCAGAAGTTCTTTAGGCATTCTTTGCTGAAGTATAACCTACAAAAGGTTATTAACAACTATTAATTGCTGGATGGTAATTTTTATGACATCAAATAGCAGAGTTTATTTAAGAACCAACCCTATTAAGCATGACGATTAGGCATTGTAACATGCATGCACTTGTGAAGCATCATTAACTACTAGGGATGTAAAAATAAAACCTAACTCAGCATAAACCAGTAAATATGTGCAATCACATCATCTTTCATCAGAAAAATGTGCAGGTGGAGATGTGTAGGCAAGAGATTCCTAGTCTTAGTGCTTTACAGCACTGCAGGCAGACGCGCAATAGTCAAACAGATTTCAATGCAACTATTAACCACTAATGCTATGGAATAAGGAATTCAATAACAATTGATCAGAATGCATCATATGCAGTCAGGAGCAACTTTAAAGCTCAATGAGGGCTAAAAGAAAATTTAAGACACCTGAGCTTTGAGGAAAACTATTGACAAAATTATGCTAACATACTTTTAGAAATCAAAGAAACACAATTTAGTCAAGTCACATATCACCATCACCCATTCAAATAATCAAAAAAATTAAAATAACAAACACACATCAAAATATAGAATTTCCCTTCAATATGTATGTCTGGATTTGGTTTGGCATGAATAAAAATTAATTGAAAAATATACCCTGCTTTCAGCCCAGATTAAAACTAAATGACCTAATTTGCTGGTCACAGGGTTTAATAAAGAGTAAATAATAATCAACTTAAAGGAAAATAAAATTACAGAAACCACTCATAAATGGTTAATTGAATTTGAAAAGCAAGTGGAGAAGATGTGAATCCACAATTCTTAAAGCTAGGCAACTATTTGTGTTTAAGAGTTTCTATTTCTGGAAAGTAGAAATTATGCTGGGAGATTATAAAGGCAAGACCTCAAATTTTGAAAAAATTTAAAACTTCAACGAGGAAAGTCCAAACCATGTGGATTGACAGTAATTGAATTTGTGAATCTAGGAAAAGAACAGAAAATTGCAAGTACAGGTGGTGACACAGAAATGCTTCATAATACTAGACATAGGAAAATGTTTTTCAAAGAAATTCCAGACCCCTTAACACAGGTGCCCTGCTGAGCTAGGGTCTAAAGCCTCAAAAGACAGAATCAGACAAGAGACTTAGATCTAGGTCAGGTCTGGGGTAGTAATGCTATGTGTCTGAATTATAGAGTACAGCCCAGAAGAAAAAGTGAAGACAACAAAAGGAAAAGAAATTCAACAGACCTGTCTTAGACCTTCCTTTGCAACAGCTACAATTTCAGGTGTCCGACTTGTTAGAGATTTGAAAAACATAGAAATGATTTTTGCACGCAATTCAGAATGATTCTGTGTTTTAAAATCTGTCCACGCCATAGCAGTACACAGCAGTTCAATGCAAGCCGTCCGTAGCTTATTCAATGATGAGGCCACCTTTGGGTTCATAAATTTCACAACCCACACAGTTTCATCAGCTTCAGCAATTTGCAAAGCCTCTTGCAGGAAATTGACTAGCTCCTGAGTCAACTTAAGCAGAGGAGGCCTCAAAGCTAGGCAGAAATTCAAAGCTGTGACCGTCCCAACCTAGGAATTGTATAAAACAGACCACAAAATAAATCTTATGTTGTTTCTTCTGTAATGAACAACAAACAACAAATGCAAGAAAACAAACACAACAAGAACTTACTTGTTGGTCAACAGTTTTTGACCGAAGAGGCCGCAAGATAAGAGGCTGAAGCAAAGGTTGGTACAAAGGTTCAAGTAACTCAGAAACCTCACTGCCTGTCCTACTTGCCAGAAGTGCCAAACAAGACTGCACGATCTTTCTTACATTAATGGATGAGTTTGCATTGAACAGCTCAGATGCTAGGTATTCAACAACTCCTTGGAAACTTTGTTTGCGTGCTTCACTGTTTGCCTCATCAACATTATTCACCACGCGAAGAATTTGGGTTAGCACCTGATTGGTTTCTTCCTGCTCTTTTGATGCATAGATAGGAAGCCTTTTGAGAACATATACTAGCCCCCGAACAATCCGTACTTGAAAATGGCATAAAATTTCAACAGTAACCTTCCCAACCATAGCACCAAGGCCAATAACTCCTCCAATTTGTGATTGCCAAGTACTGCCATAGCAACAATGTAGAAGCCGTGGCAGGAGTTGCTCAAAAACTGGAACACGTACGCTTGGAGGTGGTGAATACACAGGACTCATTGATGGACTAGAAACAACCATAGGTGTGCCAGGACCACCTCTTGAAATTAAAATCTCTGAATGCTTTGAGCGAGCAAGAAACAGAAGTGTCTCAGCAAATATGTTCAGAGCATCTAGAGCTGCTTTAGCATGAAGTCTATTTTCATCTGCCAGTACATCTACCAAAGCATCCAAGAATATTAATGGGTCCAACTCTTTCAGGTTAGAAGGTCCAGTATTTCTTGATTTTGAACTAATACTGGAGCTGGGAGCAAGAAGAGGACCACCAAGTGAAGAGGCACCAATTGATGTATGTGTCAGAGAATTGTCAATGTGGAATATCATGGCAAAATGGCGGCAAACATGGAGAACAAAGTCATCATTAGCATCATGCAAATCAGGTTCAGCATTTGCAGCAATGATGGTCATCAAGAGAATCTTAAACACAGATTTCTCAGCCATGAGTTGGGTCTTCGTCTTGACACCCAAGTCAGCCTACATAAATAGATTGGAATGTAGCAGAGATTATTGCCGTAAAATGTTCAGAACCACTCAGCAACAAAATTTATGAAAGCACAAATTCAAGGCAAGTAAAACACATCAAGCTTCATTTTTGGATTAATTCTCATTGGTCATTGAAACAAAGAAGCACTTATTTACTAAGATGAGAACAAATCCATTTAAAAAATGGAAATCAGTCGGGAACTGCGTAAAAAGTACAAAATATCATCAGGAGACTTGTGTTAAAGATAAAAACTGCAAAATTATGATAGCTTACACTACTTTGCATGTTTGAAAGTAAACTGATTAACCAAAAAAAGTTCATCCTAATTTTCACCACTCCTATAATAACACAAACAGAGATAAAAAGAAAAGAGTAAAAAAGACTAAAATTGCAATTATGAAAGAAGGGAAGCAGTGGTGAGAAGCAGCAAGCTTAGAACTGTAACCATTTGAAAGGTCAAAAAATAACCAGAAGACTACATATGCTCATGAAAAGCTGTGCCATGATGGGTAAACATGTAAGCGAGTACTTGGATAAGGTCTTGTAGCATACGTATTACTGAGTGCCACTACTCAGCAGTCATAGTGAGAAGTAAGGCTAGCAATAAATCCAAAAAAAAAAAAAAAATTGGTATTACAACTCATGCAAGTATCAGAAGGAAATTTTAATCAGTCAATGAAGCTATAAAGCAACAGGGAAAAACGAGTCCGTACAACAGGTGTGGAATAATAGAATCAACCAGTAAGGTACTGTGACACAGACAATCAACCACACAACCAACCTTCATTTCTACTGTCTCAGATCTTCTCCAAGATGGGTCAACAGATGAAACTAAGAGAGTTGACAACTGCCTAGATGTTGATCCCTCATCAGTAACAATCCCTGGCAAATTAAGTTGAGATGACAAGCATACACGGACAAACTTTAGAGCCTGCTTTCGGTAAAACGGATCCACCCCACCATTTTTGTTCATGACAGCAGCCACAGCAAGATTTATGCAACGATCAAGTGGAACCAAAAAAGGTGTGGAGGGTTCAAATGTAAGAATCAATCTAAGTCCATGCTCTGGATTCTCCTTGCATTCAAGTGCAAGAGGTTCTTTGAGAAAACGTCTATTACGACCACCCAATTTACCAAGAAGTTGCAATGATTTTCCACCCCAAGGATAGGGTGCAGGTCTCAAATGAGACCATAATGCCAAAATCACCTCAGACATGACATTCGCCATACTCGGCTCTAAGAAATCAGGATTCAAACTATCAATCCAGAACTCAAGTGTCCTTAAACCAAGACTAACTAGGTCATCACTTCCTTTTAGACACATCACCAGAGGCTTCATAAGGCGAGGAAGATGAGGTAACAATGAGCTTAACCTTGCAGGCAGAGTTAGACAGAGTTCCAGAAGAAGTTCCCTCATGTCTTCACCGGTAGGTCCTTCAAGCATAGCCAACAGCATATTTAAGCAGGGTAGCAGCATAGGAACCAAGTCTCGGAGAAGAAGTTCAAACTTGCCACCCGCAAGTGCATGAAACATTGTTCTAAGAAGTTGCAAGTAACCAATTGGTTTCTCAACCTCAGTTGCATTTTTCATGCAAGATTCCATTATAACAGGCACGTGAGGCTGTAAAATGCGTTCGCAGTCCGAAGGGGCCTTTGCAACAGCACCAAATAAGAAGCGGAAAAGATGCAAAACAAGTTTTGCTGCAGGTGAATCTGGCTGCTTCAGAACATCAAGTTTACTAGTCACAAGGAAATTCACCAAAACATCTGCAAATGGCCGAAAAACCTTAGCTGCCTGCAGAAGGGTTGAAAAGATGTGGACCAGCTGAGTATTTGAAATCATGCACTCAAACAGCTCAGGCATGCACAAGGAGAACATGTCCATCAAATCTCGGGGTTCCATAATAGCCAGAATTTGGGAAAAGAGATGAATCATTTCCCTTTCCTCTTCCTTCTCCTTGAACAGAGCCAAGCAATGCACACCACTCTTCAATACGCCAGACGCTTTCCACACCTGTAGAAAATTGAGTAAGAACATCCTAGCAAAAGAATGACTAGGCAAACTTCATAATAAGGATGGTACCTCATCTTCTCTCATCCCTTTGAAGGACTGTGGTACTGATGAACCTGATGTTGCAGAAACAAGAATTTGAGATGATGTCCCATGTGTTGATGGTGAAACCTAAAATGACAAAAGGTTACCTGATATAAAACTAACCGATGATAGAAATGAATTATAAAGGAAGAGACGTGAAAAACCTGTGATCGGGGTAGATGTGCATGAGTGATGCTCCAAATAATGGTCTTCATTCCTGGAATAGCAACAAAATCCCATAATACAAAATAAGCAATCAGCAAACAAAGAGGAACTCATTTTAAAAAATAAAAATAAAAAAAATCATACATTAGGTATCAAATTTTCAATAATTCAAAATAGTCAACTGAATTTGAAGTGTAAAGAATGGATGAAGGCAATTACCCATGACCAATGTTTTAATCAGATGCTTACAATCACTAACTTCCTTGGAGTGCTCCACAGGAACTTGCAGATTTAGCACTGCCTGCAAAGTATGACAAGTGATCAAAAGCAGGCAGTGTTAATTCAAAAGGGAAATATAGAAATACAGATACAACAGAGAGTTTACATGTCATGATGCATGCAGTCAATAGGCAGGCAAGGCAGTCAAATGCATACCCAGTTTTAACATTATATGGCAAAAGTATGCCAACATCAAAGCAAGGAAACCTCTGATCTATGAAATGTAAGACTTGCAAATCCAGAAACAGTACTGTAAGCTCTGTTGAAGATCAGGAAAGCATTTGCAAAAAACATCGCAGAAAGTAGTTCTGCATGGGACTGCTTTTTACTGTTGTTAAAATTATTATACTCCACGTGCATGCAGCTTCTGATAGGAAATTAGTCTTTCAGTGACTCATAGGCCCTCTTTGGAAATAAATCAAAATGGCCAAAATACAGTTAAATTATACTTCGAAAGGAAGAATTGTAGCTGTAGACAGGTATCCACTAAACTTGACAGCCATTTACTCAGGGTCCTATTTATAATCTTGTTCCACTTTTAACTCGATCCAAAACAGTCCCTCCTTTAATCCACGAGTATCCACATTCGTTTTACAACTTCATGAGACGCACTCATAGTGAGTTCCACTATCCCATACTTGAACATGTCCAAATTAGCTTGACCAATTTTTGCTCAATATTTATCCCCTCTTGGGGTTACTTAAACCTTCTCCTGGATGTGGCCTCATCTATGTGGACTTGCTACTGGTGGTACACAACTCGTTCAAAACCATTACGGTAACGAAGAAATAACCAATATAATCAAAAAATCACAGGATTAGAACTACACCAGACTACTTCTCTGCAACTGCAATCATTAGCTTCTAGAGAAAGATGGTCATAAAGTAGATCATCTGACAATTCTTTTTCCTAATTTTTATTATTAATCATAATATTAGACAACATTCCGCAAAATCATAGCAAAAGGCCTATGAGCATATCACCCAAAAACAGAAAAAATTAGAAGCAGAATTTCATTACAGAAGAGTAAAGTTCTCAAAGTACCTGGACTGGAAGTTCTAATTTTGACCTTAAAGTTGACCTATTCTTCCCATCTTCTCCCTCTTCCAGTAGCTATTGCCCACAAGAAAACAGAAAAGTAAACAACCAAAAGTCATATTGCACGTAATAGCAAAGCAAACGACTTTGTAAAATCAAATGGAAAATGGTAAAGGCATATATAACCAGCACCGAACTTTTAAACAAATAAAACGTGCTCCCTCCATCCCATTGAAAGTGTCAAACTTTCCTTTTTGATCTATCCCAAAATTATGTCATGTTACCAAAAATAGCAAGTGAAATTTTCTCCTCCTTCCATTTTTATCCTCAAAGTACTACAATTATATGTGTGGGTCCAACAAAATTTATCAAAAATTATGCATGCATTAAGGCAGTGTGTCAACAGTATGCACCAACTGGTTTTGTGCATGCAGCACACGACAATAAGTTGGTTGGTACCTTTAATTAAATGTATGGGGTCCACACTTTGACTTGACGGCAGACACAATTCGGGCAGCATAAATGCTTTACTTTGTACAAGGTTTGGGCAGCCCAATAATGGCCATTTTAGCGAGTTTAGGAGTTTATTTATTCTCTTTCTATACTATTCACAAAAGGCTCTGTTCCCAAAAAAGTGAAACTTTTTGGGACGGTGGGAGTATTTTGGAGCAACAGTTTCAATTTATGAGAAATGGCAGTGATCAAAATAATTTGCATATGTATAAACTTGAGGGGGAAAAACAAGAGCACATTTTGATGAAGAACGTAAGCATTGGCCAAAAATTTTCAGCAAATCTAAATTTTGGGGGACAAAGTCGGTTAAAAAATATCAATGACATGATAAGAATACTGCACAATGAACAATCTTTTAGAGCATCTAGAAACCGAATGAATTGATAAATTACAAATTTTTCATAAAGCGACATGTTTCACCTCCATGTATTACATGCTAAAGCAAGTATCTATATTATAGAGGTGAGCAGTTCATCTTACAAGTGCTTGTACTACAAATCATTTCTTGCAAACTTTGAGATGCTTTTCTAATTAAATTGCGTAGTTCAAATCAGAAGTGTAGTACCTTGAATTTTAGATTATCTCTCACAAAGTTGGAGATGCTTTTCCATTCACATTCAGAAAGATTATTGGTTGAAAAGGCTCTCCTTTTTCTCAAACTACAGATTACTCTAGGTAATGCTGAACCAGATGTTTATCGATGTCATAAGTCATCTAAAAGGAGGACCATCACTTCCATCAGGTTCTTTTATGCAGGTAGCGTGCAGATCATGCAATTGGTTTACAATTCTTAACAAGACACAGGCTACTAGAAAGCCCATTTCAAAGTAAAAGTATTGGATTTTATAGCAGAAATCAAATTGCAATTAATTGGTCAATGTTTAACATGGCTGTATTAGCCTGATAACAGCGCCTCTTTCAGTATATATTACATGGTTGTTTTAGTCATACATCATAAAACCAAAATCTACGCCAGCAGCACCACCTGAATCAATTCAGCAAAGATGTGACCAGCCAACCAATAGAGGAACAGAGAAACTAGCAAAAAGTTGGAAATTCTCAGATACTTTAGCACATACTTTTCTAAATATGATTTAAGAGGAACTAAATGTTGAAAGGTATGTGAAAGTTCTAATACCTGGGGAATAGTGCGCTTGAAAGTATTAAATTTTCCAACAAAAGCATCCAAAATTCGACCCTAAATGGAAGAGAACCATAATTTATTCCAATTCTGGAAATATAACTCGTACACTTTTGTGTGGGTGTGTGTGTGAAATAGCAAACTGGTTGAATGGGTTTCTAACCAATAAAATTCGTGCTTCATCCATCGTTGGCTGGTCAACGCCTTTCTCAAAAATTGGCTCTACCTACAATCAGAAAAAGAGGACAATAATACATATCAGAAGAGCAGTTGCAAACTCACATTATCAAGGCTTTAGTCTTGAGAAAATATTTTGCTCGATAAAAGAAATAATAATCTTTCTAAGAGAGTTGATTAGAAGTTCTACCAGATTTAACATCAAGCGAGCACACGTAGTATGAATGCTGAGTGACAATGAAGCATCATGCATGTTACTTGAGAACAAGTAAATGATCCTCGATAACTGCACCACAAGGAAATCAATGGATCAATTATTGGAAAACATTGTTCAAGTTCTGGAGACACGTGGTCACAGTTCATATGATACCACAGGCTGGAACAAATTACGACTGCATGTAAGGATCCGTAGACTACAAATCAATCATGAATGCCCATGACAATTACACTGTGAGAACTGTAAGTAAATGTATAATCAATCCTATAAGAAAAAGTGCTGTTGCCAAAGCTTGTTAGTTCAAACAAAATGACACCAGGTCTAGATTGAGTGCCCATGTTTTGGGTTTAAATTATTTAACACAAAAAAAAAAGTTATTTTCCAAGTAACTTGGACAATCAACCTTTTTTCCACGTCTCCAAATAAACTGCTTCCAAATACTAATAATTTAAAGGTAAATTGGCTTATTTGTCCAAAATCAGCATTTGCTCAAACCTCAATTGTTCATATTGGGGCACTGTTGATGCAATACTACAAAGAACATCCAATACAACCCAAGTTGCACACCAGATAATCCTGTACTGCTTAGTCTCATAGAAAGTTCATGGACACTCAAAGAAAATATCTCAGGCAAAACTTTTTTTAGGAAGAGGACGACTAAATCCCATGTTCAATTTTCCAGCAAAGGAATAACGTCCCAGTATCATCTGATATGATAAAAAAACTTTTGCTCTCATTAAAAGTAATCAGAAGTTCATGGAGTTCAAACACCAAAACAAGTGCACAGACATCAAAATGAACTTTGCTCAAAGAGATTTTCAATGCTCCAACCGGAAGCCCTTGAAAAGCTGACCAAGCAAATGATTTTCAGCTTTTGCAGTCCTCTAGAAAAGGGTTCAGCCAACATCTTCAAGAACAGATTCCTGAGAATCTGAGCTGCTCCTCAACCCTGTTTGTCCAATCCCCTTCATCCAACTTCATCTCAACCCCAAATGTGCTAAAATGGGAACACATGCTCATTGATCCTAGACATGCCCATCTGAGGTTACACAGCCTTCCAACGCTGGACAACCTCATAACTTGTTATCCTCAAAAAGGTTTCATCTCACAAAGCTCCTTGGAAAAGCTTAAACTCCTTTCCTCAAAAACTGAGCCCACAACTTAGCTGCCTTGCTAGCAAGAAATGCAGTTTCAGTACTCATGAGACATTAGCCTTATCATTGACATTTTGCACCATTATTTATCCAGAATCCTTGCTATAGTCCCCAGACAAATTTCAAATGCAGTTGTCTTCTAAACATACTCTTAAGTCAAGAGGAAGTGATAGTAAGGAGAAAGAGAAAAAATCAGATATTTTCCATCACACTCTGTTTTAACAAGTTTCTGCTCAATCCAACTATCTTTATCCTATAGGGTCAATGTACAACTTTGGGCGCTCACAGACCCGCACAAAGAATAGAATATCAGAATACGGATCAACATCATAAAACTTCCTAACAATGCCAGCAAAAAGGCACATCAGTACAGCAACTATCCCCCCCAAAAAAAACCCACTGACACCATCGTCCTTAACCCACAAACTTTCTGCAGGGCAAGCTTCATGTATGATGAATAGTCATAAAGCCAGCAGAAAGGAACTTGCATTACAACCAACACCAACTTCCCAAAATCACGCAAAGAAATTTACGCTACTGGTTCTAAGAAAATGATAAACCAACACATTACTCTGATCATACCTGAGACAAAGAAAGATCTCCCCTAACATGATGAACAATCTCTGCCAGTAAACTGTAGGCCAAAGGCCTTAAAGTCTCAAAGCATGCTCTCCCGGTTCCAACAAGGACCCTGATACAATTCATGGCAACATAAATCTCAGAGGTGAGAATGACTACCAAAGCAAAAGAGTAAATTGATTAATTACCCTTTTACCTGTAACAAACCAAAAGATTTGAGAAAACAAGCAACTAAAAGATGCATGCATCAGGAAGTAATTCACACATTCAGTCTACAAAGGCCAAATATTTGTTCACAAAAGATTGATCACATAATAGTGGGACCTCTAAAAGCTAACAGAAAGAATGACTCGCCCACAAAGCACCACATATGGAGAGAAATGATGTAACAAAAGCTTTATTTCATCAATTAATAGATCTAAATACACGCTGATGAGCACTACTAGACTCAAGCATTAATTAAGGTTTTGGGAAGAATTAAGGCATGCCAAGCATTTTACTGAGCTATATCGTCTACACTGCATACAACAAATTCAGGGCCATACAGAATACACAAAATCAGCAATATAGTACAGAATGCAGTACATATCAGACAAAACCAGATAGAGAAAATAATGATATTTTTTCTGGTTTGTCAAGACAAGGGGATAGTGACTTGACAACCTTAGAAATATGGATACAACATCAAATAAGAAGTAAAATGTTTACCTTTCCTCCAATAGCGTGTCAATTAGAGGAAACAAACCCCGCTTAAAATCAGTTCCAAGAACATGTTTTAGAGCTACCAACAATTCCTGCAGCCAAGAAGCTTTGTTGGTCAAAAATATGTATACACAATTAAAGGGGCTGCATTAGATGAAGTACGACAAACCATTCACCTTTCGTATAGAAACAGAATCAGAACACGTGACAAGCAGGTTCACAATGCTTTTGCAAATGCTTTCTTCATGTGGTCTAATATAATCAGCAAAACTCTTCAGCAGGTAAGTTAAGAATGAAACTGTCTGCATACACATACAAATCAAAGGAGTAAGAAAAAATGGTAAACAATTCCACATGATCTCAAAGATATGGGACAAGCATATGTACTTCAAGTTCCACCCCCCCCCCTCTCATAACCATGTAGCTAAAACTCCACATCACCGTACCAACCTTCCACTCACAATCTCCACAGCACAATTCTTTGCTTAACAATGATACCACGTACATGAACCAGTGGCAAAGAAAGTTCACTGGTGTCTACTAGATTAACAGTGTCAAACTAACCTAGCAACAAATATCAAGAGAATTACAGCAAGAAAAAAAGAAAAGATGAATGTCCATTCAGCTGCAAATTTCATAAGATGGTCAAGTATCATAAAGTCTAGTATACAGAACTTAAAAATTTTGTCAGTTGGTCAAGCAGGAACACCAACTACAACAAACAATATGCTTATGCGTGTAAACAAGCAGCATACCCCTAAATCAACTGCAACTGCAGTACAATTTGGAACACACACGTGAATTAGAAAAATAGACTTTTCCAGAGTCTTTCAATGTCTCTCAAACAGTATAGTGGCTTGACTTTGTCACGGGACGTTATGGGAGTTCAACCCTCCCATTGCCCCCGGCCCCCAAAAAAGAATTGAAAATGAAAAAGAATCCCATGAACACACCACCTCACAATAGCAAAGTTTTCCATATCTAAAAGACAAAAAGGAACAGTACAGGTAACAACTTCAGATATTAACCAAAAAATTGATGTCAAGATTTTCTACTCCATACCTTAACCTGTGCACCCTTGAGCTCAGTAAAGTGATTCTTTAAATGAGGAGCAACCTTCTCAGGCCCCGGAACTGATATGGCAGCCACCATTAGCGGCAACAAATGTGGAATATTTGTCTGAACAAGCCGGCTATACAACTGAAACAGAAACATCACCACCAAAGGGCTCTCTGTGACAACCTTGAATGACCTAGTACTAGGATTAAGCTGCCCTTGCGTAACATGCCCGCCTGAGGGGCCCACTTGATCAGAAACATCCATCGGCTTCCCATCATCCCCACTCAATGCAGACCCCAATGACCCTGATGCAACAGGTGGGGGAACTGCCACAGCCCCGCTCTCGAAAAAGTAACTAACAGTAACCCTAAAATTCTGATAAATCTTGCAAACAAAATCTAAAAAGGGCTGAACTTCAGTCTCTAGTGTAGGTCTAAAATTCCTAAGCAAGTCAAATATAATACGAATACAAATTAAGCCATTTTCTTCGTTATCGGTAGTCAACACGTGCATTGCCACTTTAAGAAGCTCCTGAACAAATGGTCTTAAAACCTCACTATGTGGCAAACGGTTCAGAATTTCAACCACAATATTTCTCAGCTTATGCTCAGGGTTATCAGTAAATTGCGGCTTCGTAATATGATATAAAATTACTGAAAATGCTCGAAAATAACACTTCAAAAAGTTCAAATACTCCCCCGTATGTGTTATCTCCAAACTATCCCGAACCTCCATTGCCATCTGTAACCTCGTCTTAATTGCTGCTCCCAGAAACAACCAAAAAAATAAAAATAAAAAAATTAATTGAACAATAGATTACATGTAAAAAAAACAGTTACAAAATAAAGGTATCAGGAAGAGAGTATACGGAGGTCGGGTTCGACGAGGTGGTGAGAATGTTGCTCGAAATTCTGAACTGGACTCATTGTAGACGATTAAAAAACGATTCCTCCGGTAAAACTGGTAAGTTAGGCTCAGGGTAAGGAGCAGCGAAAATTAGAGGGAGGGAAAGAAAATTAAACTGTACAGTGGGGACTGAGGAAGAAGGGAACGGGGGGGTTTAAGAGAGTGTTTGAGTGGAGGTGGAGGGTTTTTAACCGGGGTGAATACAGAAAAGCGAACTGAATGATGAAAGGGGAGTTATTACTAGGTTAGATGAATTCAATTAGTGATCTGACAGACAGGAAATTCGGAAGAAGAGGAAGCACGGCGGTGCTCGGTTGTTCTGTTTCCCTCCGTCACGAAGGGCATTTTGCTGAGCTCCTCCGAAATGGATCCTCGTAGGGGAGGTATATTATATATATATATATATATATATACAAACGCACCGTAGGAGTGTGTCTTCGCCACCCGAGTCTTTTCTTTTTCTTTTTCTTTTTATAATCCCCTTTTTGGCCCAGGAGTTTGATGTAATTTCGTCAAAAAATAAATTGTTTAAAATAATATAGGGCCTGTTTGGAAGCTTGGTTTTTTACCAAGTTTGTATAAAACTAGTTTTTTAACAACTTTTGCTACAGGAACCCCAAAAAACTTATCAAAGTTTTTAACCTACACACTTAAAATATCTAAAACACAAAAAAAAAAAAAAATTCCCTTCCCCTTTTCTTCTTCTTCCTCCCTCACTACCACCTCCATTGCCGGCTCCGTCACCAATTTCCGGTGCCGGTGCCGGTCTTTTTTTTTCCCCATTTTTTTCCCTCTCCCCCTCTTCCTCCCTTGTCTTTTTTTTTTCTCTCTTACGTCTGGCGCAGAGGGGGGCGGCACAGAGAGGGGCGGCCAAGGGGGCAGAGGGGGAAGGGGCGGCCAGGGGGGTGGCGGGGGAGAGAGGGAAAGCGGGGGAGAGAGGGAAGGCGAGGGGAGGGGCAGAGGGGGGCTGCGGGGTTGGAAGATGGGGGAGAGAGAGGCGGCGGCGGGAGGGGGAAGGCGGCAGGGAGGGTGATGGCAGGGGAGAGAGGGAAGGCGGGGGGAGGGGCAGAGGGGGGCTGCGGGGGGGAAGGCAGGGGAAGGGGCAGAGGGGGACCGCAGGAGGTGGAGTTGCAGCTGGGGGTGGTGGAGGTAACGGAGAAGAAGAAGAAGAAGAAGAAGAAAAAGAGAGGAAAGAAAAGAAAAAGGAAAGAAAGAAAAAGAAAAAGAAAAAGAAAAAGAAAGGGAAAGAAAAAAAAAGAAAAGGAAAAAAAAAAGTTTTTCACCTTACAAAAAACTTTTACAAAATTTTTCACCTAACAAAAACTTCTACAAAATTTTTTCAAAAACTTCTACAGTGCACTACAGTAAAGTTTTAGACAAACTCCCAAAAAACTCAGGTTCCAAACAGGCCCATAATATTAGTTGATGTCATATTTTCTTTGTCAATAATTACAACTTTGGCCCCCCGTGTTGTAGGTCATCTCGTTTGTGCCCCGTGAACCAATATTAATTAGGGCTACTTTTTATTATCTTAATATGTTTCACAATTTCTGTTACTGCCCTAGAAAAACAAGACTAAGGGGATGGTGTAATATTTGTAGTGTTCTCTTTTATATATCTCTATCTCAACCCAATCACACTGATAGTAGATAATTACCCACGATAACATCCAAAAAAAAAAATCCATCGCTTTCTTTTTTTTCTTTTTTTTATTATATTAAATTTAGTAAAAGTTCACAAACATAGAGAATGCCTTTAACCCTATGCTATTAATTTACTTGCGAGGTAAGTTGTACATTGTGTCTTGTTTGATATAATAATACTAGTCAACAATTAGTAACAATGGTTGCTTACATAAATTTTTACAACTACATCAATTTTTCTTAAGCAAAATAGATAAGCAAATATTTTGCCACCTTGCTATTTTATATAATACGTTATTTTGTCAAAAAAATAAAATCAAAATGAAGAGGAGTACACTAAATTTACAAATTTTCTACATTGAGCCTCAAATTATTGGCATTGAAATCTTAATCTCATTCTTCAGAATAAATATTTGGCAAAGGTTATGTAGTGGGGTCAATTGACAGTCGTCACGTGTCAGCTCGGCCATGGTGGCCCGCCAGCTCGGATCAACCAAGTCGGCTAGAGAGCACCAATTCGACTGACACCGCCGCCTCTCCGTCAGGTGGGCCTAATGGGCCGCGGCCTCCGGACCGTTCGGGGTATTCACGCGAAACTCTAGAGAGATTCCAAACTCTAGATGACTCCGACTGAGGTTTCTGACAGTCTCAAGGACCTCCCCTGAAGTTCCGAAAATCCCTTATACCTCCCCTAAAACTAAGTAGATAGTTTCAGGTCTAACCCAATTGAGGTAGACAATGAATATAAAATGTGTTTTAGGAGAGAGAAAATAAAGAAATTTCACCTCTGCCCTTAAGATTGTCATTAGTGAGGATGTTTATGTTGAAAATTTCAATGGAATCTAGTTCCTTTGAAATTGCAGGGGGTGTATGTGAAACTGATGGAAAAAGGTAAGGCTGTATTGCAAGAAATTGCCTTTTGCTTCATGCCAACGGCTCTCAAAGCAGTTCTTTGTAACGGTAATAAGAAACAGTAGTGTTGCTTTGGAGCTCTATGTAATTGCCTACTGAAGTTGCAAGAGAAAGCAGTGAATGTTGTTGGGTTGTGGCTGAGGTTTCTGCAAAAGTGCTCATACAAGTAGCAAAGCTGAACTACGTACAAACAGATACACATGGCTTCTTCAAGCCTGGTAGATTCATCATGGAATTCACCAACTTCATTTTCAATAAGAAATAGATATTGTCATTGTCATCGGAAAGCAAGTATTAAGATTTCTGAGAGCAGGAGGAATCCGAACAAGCTCTATTTCTGCTGCTCAAATTGCAAATTCTTTCAGTGGTTCGAAGGACCTGAAGAAGGTGAAGTGAGCAGCCAAAGAATAGATCAACGTTCAAACATGCAAAAGGAGGATCAAATACAGTTTGCCAAAGTAGAGCAGTCGAACTCTATTGTGAAATGGCTGCTTATAATGAACCTGTTATTCATAGCTATTTACATTTTGTTGTTGATATTGTTTCAGTGGTTCGAAGGGTCTGAAGATGGTCAAGTGAGCAGGCAAAGAGCAGGAGGACATTCAATCATGCAAAGAGGTGATCAAGTGCAGAATTTGAATGCTGTCAAGTTCAACTCCATAGTGAAATTGATGCTTATAATGAACCTTGTATTTTTAGCTGTCTATGTTGTTATGTTGACTGTAAAAGATATCAAATGACTATTGATTCATAATAGTAAAAAATCAGATTCATTATCATGTGCTTCCAGTTTTACTTATTGAATACCACATGACAGATTATACAAAAATACAGTGTACAAGTAATAGTGCAAATAGAACTTCAGTTTCTGTTGAGAAGCATTTTGAGTGTACAACAGCCAAATGTTTCCACTCATGCATCCAAATTGATACAAAAAGATATATTTGTCCAAAACATCAGATAACTAATGTTTAGATACCAAAATTAGATAACCAAGACATCAGATATTGCCATTTCTCGAATGTCGACAAGTAGTGATCAGATATTCATGTCCTCTGATATCCAAATAACTAAAGACTCTTAATAGATTCTACTAAAAGGTGAAACTGCTACTGACATTGTGAGAATCATGAGAAACTGAAGTGTTGATGTTGACATCAGTTTGTACTTGGGCACTTCCATTGGGATGTAGTGCAGCAGTATGCATTCCTGCAAATGGTTGAGGTGCTACTGTTGAAGTTTTTCTTTTGGGGTTATATACAACAGATGGGAGCAGATTTGTTGGAAGGTCGTTCTCTCTGAAATTGCAGATGAAGCATGTAGTAATATACAAGCATGTAAATAAGCATTAAAAGTACAGCTATCTGTAAAAAAGGATTAAGGAACAAATACCTTTCTCTTAGTAGCATTGGTTGCTGTTTGCAAATTCAAGTCAGCATTCATTAATGGTGATTGAGTTGATGGACTTGGGTTGCTGTCTTGACTAGAAACGACAATAGGCACATTGCCATCAGCATGATCCTGCACAAATCAATGGCAAGCATTAACTCATCAGACAACAGCAACATAAGAAAAGTCTGTTTCTGAATCTAAAAGAATTGTAACCCATAGAACAGATCCTGCAAGTCATGCATTTGCAATTCCCCTTCCTGGCTTTCCTCTAGCAAATTGAGTTCCCTGACATGAAAATTAATAACAAATTACAAGCTCGCTTAGCAATTTCAAGTCTCTCAATTAAACCACTAGACTGAACCTTGTTTGTGCTGGTACTTGTACTCCTTTGTCTGACAGGTGCTCTTTGACATGTTCTAGTATTATGTCCAGTAGCTTTGCAGTTACCACATCTCATAGTGGTTGACCTTTTTGCTTGAGATTGGCTTGGTTCATTGTTGACCTTGGTCGATCAATTCTTGGTTTTGATGATTAACAAACCAAAATGTAGATTTGGACTAATGTTTTTATGTGAGTAATTTGTTAGAACAGATTTTTATGGCATAAAAGAAGAAGCAAAAACAGGGCACTCATGTGGGACGTCCGAAAGGAAGCTATCGGACGTCCGAAAGGATGAAGAACATCAACGGACGCACGCATCGGACGTCCGAGAAATTTCGCAAAGATTTGATGACTCTCTGACGACGGTCGGACGCAGGGTTCGGACGTCCGACAGGTGGTTTGGACGCAGGGTTCGGACGTTCGACAGGTGGTTCGGACGTCCGACAGGCCAACGGCTAGTTTTGACAGCATTTAATATTTGACCGTTGGAGAGCCTTTTGGAGCCATTTCTCACCTTCTATAAACACCCCAAAGCACAAGAAGACAAGGGACTTTTGCCAACACAAAATACAAGCTTACAAGTGAGATTTTTGAGTAGAAAGATTCTTTGTTGGTTGTATAAGGGGTTGGGAAAATTGGGTTGTGAGATTGCTCAAGTGAAAGTTATTCTCTAAGAGGAGTAAAACCTTGGTGAAGGTGAACCTATCACTTGAAGTGGTAAAACCTTGGTGAAAGTTGTCTCATTTGTGTAAAATAGTTCTTAATTGGGTGAGTGATCTTTCAAGTGTAGGTTGTTGAGGGTTAACTAGAATAGTTGTAAAACTCCTTGGCTCAACCAAAGTGTGTTTGGGGTGAGGAAGGAGTGAGCCTTCACTTGTACATCTTGGTTAGCATCGCCATCTATTGAAGAGACTATTGGATTGATATTTGGTTTGCATTTCTTATCTTTTCTCTTTAATTAAGTTTTCTTTATTGTGCTTAAATTTGATATATCTTTGTGCATCATTGTGAAATTATTTGTACTCATTGGGTTGCACCGGGCCTTACAATTGGTATCAGAGGTTGGTCTCTTTTGATCAAATTTAACCGCTTAGAGTAAAGATCATGGCAACCATAAAAGTTTCTTTTTTAGAAGGGCAATCTATTGATAGACCACCTATATTTAATGGTTCTCATTTTAGCATGTGGAAACAAAGAATGATGATTTTCTTACAATCCGTTTATATTGAATTATGGTATGTAGTAGAAGATGGTCCTTATGAAACTAGAATAGTTGACTCTACCACCAATTTGAGTAGATTAGAGACTAGACAAGAATTGAATGAAAAAGATAAGAGATACCTTTCTTTGAATGCCAAGGCCATGTATATATTGTACAATGCATTAGATGTAAATGAATCTAGTAGGATTAAAGGTTGTAAATCAGCTAAAGATATTTGGAATAAATTGTGTGTATTTCATGAAGGTAACCAAGATATTAAAGAACAAAAGAAATCTTTGCTTGTTTCTCAATATGAATTTTTCAAAATGCATCCTCTTGAAAATGTTGATAAGATGTGTAGTAGATTTTGTGACATTATTGAAGATTTTAAATTACCTGGAAAAGAATATTCTTTGGGTGAGAAAAATAGAAAGATTTTGAATGCCTTACCAAAAGAATGGGAAAACAAAATAAATGCTATAGAAGAGGCAAAGGATTTAAATTCTATGTCCATTGAATCTCTTGTGGATACCCTAACCTCTTATGAATTAAAGCTGAAATTCAAAGTGCAAGAGGAAGAAAATACAAGAATGTATAAGAGAGGCGTAGCTTTTAAAGCATCTCAAGTGGAGGATAACCCATCCTTCATGGGTAATGAAATCATGGAAGTGGACAATGATATAACTCCTCACATCAAAAGTTTCAAGAAGATGTTCAACAAGAGATGCTCAAGAGGAGATTGCAAAATTACATGGGATGAATGCAATTCAAAAAGAGAAAAAGAAAAGTTGGCCCAAATGGCACTAATGGCCGTTGGAGAAGATGAGGTAAGTTCTTATCACTCTTCTTGTGATGAAGATAATGAAGATGATGATGTGAAAATTCTTATGATTAAAATGCATAAAAGTTTGAGAAAATCTTATGCTAAAAATAAAGATTTGAAAACAAAAATAAATGATTTGTTGGAAGAAAACTCCAAACTGTTTCAAGAAAACAAATGTTTGAGAATGGAAAATGATGATTTAAAAAATCAAAAAAGTGTTTTTGATTGCAAAAATAATTTGAAAAGGAAGTTAGAAGAGAAAACAAAGTTTTATGAAAAAATGTTGGAGGAACAAAATGTGTTAAAGAAAAGAATTAATGACTTGAACGAGTTTCTCCAAAATGAAAAACAAAAGTTTTCTCAAACAAAAGAAAGCAAATCTTTTCAAGGCACAAATAAGTTTGCTATGATAAGAAGTAAGAAAATTAGTTGCATTAAATCCACCTATGTACAAAATACTTCTATCATGTGTAACTTTTGTTGCAAATTTGGACATATGCAAAATGATTGTTATGTAAAGAAAAATATGAGAAAAGGCATGAAATTCATGTGGATTGCTAGATCATGTCGTATTAACTCCCAAGGACCCTATAAAGAAAGGGTACCAAATGAAATTTCTCATATTTAGGTACATCATGAAGATTTGATCCAAGTAGTGCTATATGGTTGTAAATACATTTGAAAATTTTGATATTCAATATGGTCTTGATTTGAAAAATAAAGGGGGAGTTTGTTTTTTTTTTGATTGATGCCAAAAGGGGGAGTAGGATTTATTGAAATTTCTTTGTATGTTGGCACTTTCTAAGGGGGAGCTTTATTTGAACTTATTTGATAAAAGAAATCTTCATTTTGTTTGTCATCATCAAAAAGGGGGAGATTGTTGACCTTGGTCGATCAATTCTTGGTTTTGATGATTAACAAACCAAAATGTAGATTTGGGCTAATGTTTTTATGTGAGTAATTTGTTAGAACAGATTTTTGTGGCATAAAAGAAGAAGCAAAAACAGGGCACTTATGTGGGACGTCCGAAAGGAAGCTATCGGACGTCCGAAAGGATGAAGAACATCAACGGACGCACGCATCGGACGCACATCGATCGCATCGGACGTCCGAGAAATTTTGCAAAGATTTGATGACTCTCTGACGACGGTCGGACGCAGGGTTCGGACGTCCGACAGGTGGTTTGGACGCAGGGTTCGGACGTTCGACAGGTGGTTCGGACGTCCGACAGGCCAACGGCTAGTTTTGACAGCATTTAATATTTGACCGTTGGAGAGCCTTTTGGAGCCATTTCTCACCTTCTATAAACACCCCAAAGCACAAGAAGACAAGGGACTTTTGCCAACACAAAATACAAGTTTACAAGTGAGATTTTTGAGTAGAAAGATTCTTTGTTGGTTGTATAAGGGGTTGGGAAAGTTGGTTTGTGAGGTTGCTCAAGTGAAGGTTATTCTCTAAGAGGAGTAAAACCTTGGTGAAGGTGAACCTATCACTTGAAGTGGTAAAACCTTGGTGAAGGTTGCCTCATTTGTGTAAAATAGTTTTTAATTGGGTGAGTGATCTTTCAAGTGTAAGTTGTTGAGGGTTAACTAGAATAGTTGTAAAATTTCTTGGCTCAACCAAAGTGTGTTTGGGGTGAGGAAGGAGTGAGCCTTCACTTGTACATCTTGGTTAGCATCGCCATCTATTGAAGAGACTATTGGATTGATATTTGGTTTGCATTTCTTATCTTTTCTCTTTAATTAAGTTTTCTTTATTGTGCTTAAATTTGATATATTTTTGTGCATCATTGTGAAATTGTTTGTACTCATTGGGTTGCACCGGGCCTTACATTCATCAAGCCCTCTCATTCTATTAACTCTTGGACGACCTGGAGCTCTTCTCAATGGTAGTGGAAGGAAAATTTTTTGGTGTGACATCAATTAATGGAGGCCATCTCTTCTCGTGAGGAATTGGATGTATCATGCCACTGTATGTCTTGAGATACATTTCTGTTGAGAAGAAAGGATCACAGTATGTCTCCAACTTGTCTTCTGTATACAATTCCAAGTGCAGCATGCTTGCATGGGAGTCCAAAAATTTCCTTGAGCTTTTCTATGATGTTTTTGGGATAGCAGACGTCCATGTGCAAGCCTTCTGGTACCTTTTGTGTAATTTCTTCATAAATTTTTTCCTCAGTCCTTCAACAAGTGTCAGTATTGGTTGGCACCTTAAGTCTCCAATCCAAGCATTGAAGGATTCCGTGAAATTATTTGTGACATGGTCACATTTCATATCTGTTGAGAAAGCATGTCTAGCCCAAGCAGAAACTGGAATTTTGGATAAGTACCTCCATGCTTCTATATTCATGTCCTTGATTCTCTGCATTGCTTGTGTAAATCCAATTGCATCATAACTCTTAGCAGCTTGCCAAAAGAAGGTACTCAGTAACACTCCAGGGAATTGAGACTTGAAGTTCATGCAAATATGTCTGCTACAGTATCTTTCAATTGCAGATGGCAGCAGCTGTTCATATACAATGTACAACCCCTACATCAAAAGCAAAAAATCAGTCAGCCTTTTTTACCATATCTACACAGCAGGTTGTCCAAATTTGGCGAAGTAAGGTAGTTAGTAATACCTTTTGTCTGTCACTCATGATAGTTAAGGGACAGTTGTTATCGAATGGTCCAAAAATTCTTCAAAGAAATGAAAGAACTAACTTCAAGTCTCTTTGTTTTCTACCTCAACAATAGCAAAAGCAATGGAAAATATGTTGTTATTACCATCCAATGCAACAGCAGCCAGCAATACTCCATTAAAACTACCTTTCAAATAACGTCCATCAAATCCAACAAAGGATCTACAACCACCTAAAAATTCATTTTTCTAAGCTTTAAAGCTAATAAAAAGTCTCAAGAACCTTGGTTCAACTAGTAGATTTGGTCTGTTATAATGAATCTTACAAATACTACCAGGATTATGTTGCCTAAGAAGCACAGCATATTTGGACAGTTTACTATATGATTCCGAATGTGTGCCTTCAATATCTTCTCTTGCCTTTTGTTTGGCTCTATACACTTGCTGTTTGCTAGGATGCACACCATATTTTAGCATCTCAGTTTCAATGCCCTTTCTTGACAAGTTAGGATAGGTTCTCATCACAGCTATCAGATTTTTTGCCATCCAGTTAGAGGTGGGCTCACGATTTTTATTATCTATCACACATGTGTGTTCAGGTGTGTATGTCTTAATCATAAATGTTACTGAATCAGCTATAGGGGACACGTGAATCCTCCATGTACATCCAGCAACATCACAGATTGCAGTACACCTAATTTTCTCATTTTTCAACCTTTTGACGGGAAATCCTTTTTGGATCACATAATCTTTCATTGCTGCTCTAAAGGCATCAATATTAGTGAATAGCTGTCCCTTCTTGAATTCTATGTCCTCTCTTGGATTGTAAGTCCACATCTTGTTTCTTAGCACTTCTCTTAAAGGGTCCATTTCTTGCTCAGATTCAGAATCTGGTACAATTAGATCACCAGTTTCATTATCATCCATGTTTTGAGAATTTTCATCACTGTTAGAATTCTCAGACAGAACCATTAGCTCATCACCTATATCATCTTCATTGTCATCATCAAATCCTTGTTTCCATGATTCATCAGAGCTCAATTCACCCCCATATCTCTCATCCTGAGAGTCAATAACATGAACATTCTTCTCATTAGCAGCCAAGGCAGAATGTTTGTTCTGAATTTCTATGTGCTCACTCTCACCATCAATCTTTCTATTCAACAACATGACAAGTTGTTCAGTTGGGATAATGTCCATGTTGAACACCTCTATATTTATGGCTGGTTGACCTTCATACACACTGAACATATCATGGGCAGCTTCATCATCATTCACATCAATATGAGCTTCTGTTCCAGGTATTGCACGTCTCATATATACAAGAAGATTAATATTTCCAGGCAGTTCATGTAATGCCTTCTCGGCAACATCATTCAGCAGATTAATGAAAGAATATTTTTCAGGATTTATATTGGAAATTCGAACTTTTGTCCCTCCACAATGGAGTACAATGTCATGCACATCACCAGTCACCATCCTACAACATCAGATATCACTATTTATGAACTTCAATGTATACAAACATATAATACTATGACAGAGTAACTCCCTAGACCTCATGCAAATCACTTTATATGATTCATATAAACAACACCATCACATATGCAATACACATTATAGTTTATAACTATTATAACCAGAAATAATGAAAATATTGTCAGGTTATCATATTAATAGCAAAAGCAGAAACACAGAGCTAATGTAGGAAAATAAGAAGACATGCTCAGTTTCCACACGGTCAGTAACCTTCATCAGTTATAAGCTACGTAGTATCTAACATTGCTTTGCTTTAGATGCTTTCAGAACACCAACAGTTCACCCTTTGCAGCAATACTTCAGCTCAATTTCCAGAACTCAATTTCTTCAATTTTGCCGTTTCTCCTGGAGCTCTCAAATGCTCTTCTCATGATCAATATGGCTCAAGAAGGTCTATTCCTCACCAAAATTAGCGTTCAGTCAGCTACCATTGTCACATCAACAACCAAATGGGCGCCCATTTTTGGCGTCTTTTCTCTTAGCCGCCATTAGAAATTCATTTTATTATCAAATTCCAGTTAAGTTACTTAATCCTTTTTATTACTCATTTCACTAATTAATTTATGTTATTATCAGAATATATTACTTCAACAACAGGGATATTTGTGTCAATTCAACTTCTTTCAAGTCATTTTGGGACCTAATAATCTGACAGGGGAGGTATAAGGAATTTTCAAAACATCAGGGGAGGTCCTTGAACTGTCAGAAACCTCAGGGGAGGTTTCTGAAATTATTCCATAATACTAGTCAAAAAATTAGTAACAATGGTTGCTTACATAAATTTTTACAACTACATCAATTTTCTTAAGGAAAATAGATAAGCAAATATTTTGCCATCTTGCTATTTTATATAATACGTTATTTTGTCAAAAAATAGAATCAAAATGAAGAGGAGTACACTAAATTTACAAATTTTCTACATTGAGCCTCAAATTATTGGCATTGAAACCTTAATCTCATTCTTCAGAATAAATATTTGGCAAAGATTATGTAGTAGGGCCAATTGACAGTCGTCACGTGTCAGCTCGGCCATGGTGGCCCGCCAGCTCGAATCAGCCAAGTCGGCAGGAGAGCACCAGTTAGACCGACACCGCCGCCTCTCCGTCAGGTGGGCCTAATGGGCCGCGGCCTCCGGACCGTTCGGGGTATTCACACGAAACACTAGAGAGATTCCAAACCCTAGAGGAATCCGACTCCTATATGAAAATTACTACCCGCAAGCTTATAAATGTAGCTTCATACGACGACACAAAGTACGCTATCTACAGTACTCTATACTGGTGCTTTACACTCAAGCTCTGACTGACTTGATCGCCTGAGTTATTCCGGGGACCTCAGCCCCGCATTTGCCTTTCTTTGCAGGATAATCGGCTTGCTTTCCCCCTCTCAACTTGGTCGCCCACCGCCAGCCCGGTCCGCATCAGTTCAACTTGGGTCTTATTTTTGGCAGTCGCATCAATTGGTGCTGTCTGTGGGAAACACGTAATTCTTTTCTTGCAAATCATGCCAAGGACTAGGTCCTAGAGGAACGCTGACGGATCCAAGAAGAACAAGCGAAGCGGCCCCTAAAATTCTCCCAAGATCCAATTCCAGGAGACGAAGGGACGGGGCTCTCACGAATCCAGCCTAAACAGCTGGTTCAGATGATGGCAGAAGACCTACCTACCTTTAAGGCAATCATGAACTACCTTAAAGACAGGTGGGAGGCCACCGTGACCAGGAGCCTAAGGCCCAAGGAGTGGAAGAAATTGGACTGTCTGAGTCCCGTACAGGGAGTCCTAACCCCTAGCCAAAGTGGGCACGTAGGGAGCTCACACGTGAACAGATCGAGATCGTGGAGCCTTCCTACAAGAACTCCCAAACTGAGCACCCGAAACCCTTCCGAAACTTCTTAAAGGGAGAGCTCTCTCCACGGAAAGAGGAATACTAGGTACAGGACGAGCTGGACCTACTTTAGACTCTGAGGCGGACAGGTATATTGCCTCCCCCTTCGTACCCGATATTGAAAACTATTCGCTGCTCACGAAATTCAAGATACCAAGTATGAAATCCTACGATGCGACTACAGATCCGGAGGACCACCTATTCGCGTTCTTGACACAAATGCGCCTACAAACGGCCGCGGACGCGATCAGGTGCAAGACCTTCCCCATGTTCCTGGAGGGGAAGGCACGTCAGTGGTTCCAGGGGCTGCCTCCCAGGTCAATTCGGTCCTTTAGCCAGCTCGCGCGACTATTTGCCGCTCAGTTTGTTTCATTGCGAGTTTTCTTCAAAAGCACTGCTCACCTGATGACTATCCAGCAAAGACCCGAAAAGTCACTGTGCTACTACATAGTGCGTTTCAGTAACGAATCCCTCCAGGTCCGTGACCGGAATGACAAGGTGGTCATGACCGTTTTCATTAACGAGCTGCGTAAGTAGAAGCTATACACCGAGCTCGTGGAGAGACCTTCCAAGTTAGTTCGGGAGATGCTGGACCGAGCTCACGAGAAGGCCAACGCTGAGGAGGCCAATCACCTGAAAAACGCGCAAGAAAGGCTGAGGGACGACAAGCGTAGAAAGAGCACCGACCAGGGAGACGTGCGACACGGCCAGGGATGGGAGAATACCTACGACCGCCTGCCTAGGAGTTGGCCTATGGGAGGATATAAACCCTGGACTTCCCTCACAGCTCCTCGAGCTTGCGTCCTTGCAGTGATGGAACAAGAAGGGCTCTCCCGACCACCCCGACCCTTGGCTGGAGACAAAAGCAGGCAGGATCAAGGTTTGTATAGCACTTATCATCATGATGTGGGACACGATACGAAAATTGCCGACACCACAAAAAAGATATTGAAAAGTTGATCAAGCGTGCCACCTCGGACTGTTCATACGTGATGAACGAGCCGACCAGAGGCAGGGGAGGTACAAACAAGAGCGTCTGGGCTACTCATGTGACCGACCTCAGGGGCCCTGTGGCCGAACTCCCAAGCAGGAATCTCAGAACTTAGCTGAAGTGATCAATACCATTGCGGGAGGATCAGTTGGAGGAGATAGTTATGCCGTCTGGCGGCATAACCGCCCTCCTCTCAGTGGAGAAAGTTCAAGCAAACGACTGAAAATGTATGAAGAGATATCTATGGACCGGAAGATGCAATACCTTTGGTTTCTAATAACCACGAGACCATCGTGATAGAGGTCACCACGTGCAACTGCAAATTGAAAAAGGCATACATTAACAATGAAAATGTCATCGATGTGCTGTACTACAAAACCTTTAAAGAGCTGCAACTGGAGGACAAACAGCTTATCTCAGTCCGAACTCTATTGATCAGCTTTGCTGACCCTCCGGTAAGGTCAGAGGGAATGATAACCCTCATAGCCACGGTAAGGGCATCACAAAAATGCTAAACTGTTCCAGTGAATTTCGCGGTAGTAAAAGAGCCTTTATCGTACAACATGATTCTAGGACGGTCTACACTGAACGCGCTCCGGACTGTCTGCTCTACCTTGCACTTCAGTATGAAGTTTTTCATGCCTGCCGGGGTAGCTGAAGTGCTCGAAAATTCGGAGATGATTAGGGTCTGTTACATCGCGACCCTCAAGGGTAAGGAGAAGCTGGTCGCTCAAACAGCTTGTTTGGATCCTTGGGATCCCGAGGAGAAAAGGGAGAGACTGAAAATGGATGAGGGGCTGATCGAGTTGCCGGTCCGCCCAGAACAACCTGAGCGTATGGTCAAGGTCGGCTCCTACCTGAGCGAGCTGACCTGGAGCTCGTTAGAATCCCTTTTAGAAGAATATGCGGAGATTTTCGCCTGGAGTGTTGATGATATGCTCGGAATTCCCTGCAAACTAGCAGTTCACAAACTACGCGTGGACCCCAATGTCTGACCTGTGAAGCAGAAAAAAAGGAACTTTACGCCAGAGCGAAATGAGATCGTCAAAAGCGAAGTAAGCAAGCTGTTAGAAATAAAGATCATGAAAGAAGTTTATTACCCGACCTGGCTGGCCAATCTAGTGCTGGTCAAGAAGGAATAAAGAATTTGGAAGATGTGTGTGAATTTCACTGACCAAAATAAGGTTTGCCCGAAGGACTGCTACCCCCTTTCACTAATAGACCAGCTCGTGGATTCAACTACGCGATACTAGATTTTTTGCTTTTTGAACGCCTTTAAGGGGTATCATCAGATAGCCCTGGACGAGAAAAATCTGGAGAATATCTCATTTATCACAGAATACGCCACCTACTGTTATGTCACCATACCGTTTGGGGTGAAAAATGCAGGCTCAACCTACCAGAGACTGATCAATAAGCTGTTCATGGATCAAATAAGTCGAAATATAAAGGTCTACATGGATGACATGTTGGTGAAGAATCGGACCCAAGAGCAGTTCATCGCGGAACTTAGGGAGATCTTTGATGTCCTTCGGAGCTCACGGATGCGACTAAACCCCAAAAAATGCACATTTGGGGTCAGGTTGAAAAAATTCATAGATTACATGATTTTCAAAAACGGGTAAGAGTTAACCCGGACAAAATCAAGGCTATCATGGACATGGTTCCTCCCCAAACTATTAAAGAGGTGCAACGCCTGACTAGGAGGATGGCGGTCTTGAACATGTTCTTGTCCAAATCAGCAGTTCGGGATCCCCATTCTTTAAAACTCTAAGAAGAAGTCCGCAATTTGAATGAAATTTAGAGTGCCAGAAAGCATTCGATGAGTTGAAGGTCCACCTTACCCCGTTGCCGGCCTTAATCTCTCCCAAACAGGGTGAAACCCTGTTCATCTACTTAGTTATGGGAGAGGTGGCCGTTAGCGCGGTGCTAGTGCTAGAGGAAGACAAGGTCCAGAAATTTGTATATTATGTTAGTCACGCTCTGTAGGTATTTTGTAGTGGAGCGGTATGTCTTGACACTAGTTCGTGCAGCTCGGAAGCTCAGGTCGTACTTTCAAACTCACCCCATTATAGTGGTGACGGACCAACCTTTGAAACAGATTCTATATAAACCCGATGTATCAGGGCGAATGGTGAAGTGGGTTGTACAATTGTCGCAGTACGATTTCGAGTATCAGTCGAGAACGGCCATCAAAACCTAAATATTGGCAGATTTCATAGTAGAAGGTGTTTCTTTCGGGTCGCGTGGTACTAAAGTCGACCAGACCAAAGAAGCAGTTGAGACCAGAATGGCCAAAGAATCTACCGAGTTACAGGCCGAAGAAATTGCTAAAGTCGCCCCAACCAATGAGGCAGCAATGGCCGAACATGCCGGAGAAACAGCTCAGGCCGGAGAGGCTGTCGAGATCGCACAAGCTGAAGGAGCAGTTAAGGCCGAACAGGTCAGAGAGACTGCCCAGGCCAAAAGGGCTGAAAAGACTGTAGGATGAACTGATTCGGTCTGGACGTTGTACGTAGACGGCGCATCAAGCAAAAATGGATGTGGAACGGGCCTCCTCCTAATCAGACCTACTGGAGAAAAATTGGCCTACGTTTTGAGATTTGATTTCAGAGTCTCAAATAACAAATCTGAATATGAGGCTCTGATCGAAGGAATGGAGGTGGCTCGAAAATTAGGGGTCGAATCAATAAAAATCTACAGCAATTCGCAGCTAACAGTAAATCAAGTATGGGGAAACTACGAGATCAAAGAAGAATCATTGAGAAAATATGTCACCAAGGCACACAAGCTGAGGGGTCAACTCAAGTAGTTCATGCTCGAGTAGATTCCATGGAGCCAAAATAAGAGAGTTGACGCCTTGTCTAAGCTGGCCTCATATCTCATTTGGCACATTAAATAGGGAGGTACTGGTGGAGATCGTTAAAGGCCGGCCTATAAGCAATTAGACACCGCAATCCTTCAGATAGTAAGCTCCTAGATGGACCCCATCGTCTGGTACCTAGCCAATGGAGAACTCCCCACGAGCAGAACAGAGGCCTACAAAGTCCTTTTCAAATCACAAAAATACGTGCTGATGTGAACCCCCGATTTAGACAACCAAAACACCATAGCTTAGGCAGCGAAAATTTGACCCAACTAATCCCTAGAAGTCACGAACAATTTTGATATTATCTCAACCCGTCACTACTCGAATTAACGAATCAAATTGGAGGTAGTAGAACGCCACAATCAAGGAAATACTCGATTGATAAGTTCAGGTGAATAACTTGAGAAGATTCTCAAGTATTCAAAGGAAACTCTCATGCCAAAGAGAAAGTGAAAACTCACTAATTGTATTTAATAGTCAAAAACTGATCCCAAAACAAAGAGGAAGTGGGGCTATTTATAACCCTTACAAGCATTAACCCTAATCCAAAAATTGACCAAACTACCCTACATACTTAAGGAAGATTTTGGGCCTCACTTACTAACAAATGGGCCGCAACAAAAAATCAACGAGAAAAATCAAATAATCCTACTAAACTCAAGTATTCGTGCAACCAACTAGTTTTCACTTGAATCTTCCAATTTCCCATGTACTTGAATGGGTCTTGGTCTTTATATTCTCATCATTCCTCTCCTCTTAAAGGCGATTTGTCCCCAAATCATGACTTTCTTACAAAACAAAAGTGATGAGAGCATGTGTATAGTCACCAAGCAGCCTGCATGTCGCCTTCTTAAGAGAAAAATGATCATGACATCCTTGTGTGGAATAAGGAAAACTCGTGGTGGTGGTAGATACATGTCGCGGACAGCAAGATTTTCAAGACAATGGTCACACCAGCGACGTCTCAACCCTATGGGTGGATCGTGAGCGAACACCCGGTGAACCAAGGTTTGGTTGGGTTGCGAGTTGTACGCGTCAAGACGTGCAAAAACTGCATCAAAGGCCAATGTAACTCGACTAGTGTTGGTTGAAATTACTTGACCAGCACTCTCTTCGCATATCTCTATGGTTGCGGGTATTGCACACTGCAAGATGAAGGATATCTGACCACGAACAACCTGCACAAATGAAAACACGTTAAACACCACAAAGGTGGAACAATCCAGCTCCCAGTGCCCGATGTTGTCCTCAGGTTTAGCGAGCATGATCAATGTTCGCCCTTTCTTTTCCTTGCCTTCTAATCGATCCAACTCCCATTCCCTCTATAAGATATTTTGGTCCTCTCGAACTTATGTAGGTGAGAGTGGAACAAGTATGATCCTTATCCTTTTATGCATGAACGAGTATTTGTTGGAATGACCTTCATAAGTAACCTCGCGATCAAATTGCCAAGGTCTTCCAAGAATAAGATGGGCAGCTTGCATAGGAACTACGTCACACACCAACACATCCTCATATCTTCCAATGTTAAATTTCACAGAAACCTGCTTGGATACTTGCACTTCGCCGTAATCACTAAACCATTGAAGCTTATATGGTGTAGGGTGATCTTGGACAGGTAGGTGTAACTTCTTGACAAATAAGGCACTGGCGACAGTGGTACAACTTCCTCCGTCGATAATCAAGCTACACACTTTCCTGTTAACTAGACATCGGGTATAGAAGATGTTGGTACGCTACTCTTCTTCATTTGTGCGTTGAGCACTCAATGCCAACCTTGTAACAAGGCCTAGTCCAACTGGTTGGTCAGGGACAATTATCTCTTCTTCCTCAACCAATAGAGGCATGCCTTCATACTCATCCTCCTCATCCGTTAGCACTTCACCACTTGGAAGCATGAGCATGGTCCTTCGGTTTGGGCATTGGGACGCGATGTGACCGAAACCTTGACACTTAAAGCACTTAGTGTCGCGGTTTCTAGGTTTAGATGCCGCTAGATCAGCCTTAAATTCGGCCCTTTGGGTCGGTGTTGAAGATGACGAACCAGGCACCCATGCTCCATTCGAATCCCCACTTGCCTTGGCTGACTTTTGCTCACTCGTGTGGATAATCTTGCCTTTATACTACTGAGTTCTCCAATTTTCAGATTGGACGTTGGAGATTTGGTGGGGGATACCCCTCCTCTTGAGCCTCCTTTCCACCTTGATAACTTTGTCCAATAATTCATCCATGTCAAGGTAATGTTGGAGCTCCACAATATTTGCAATTTCAGCGTGTAGTCCTCTCAAGAAACGTGCCATGGTTGCTTCTATATCCTCCCGAACATCAACCCGCAGCATGGCCATCTTCATCTCCTTGAAGTAATCCTCAACCGTCATACTATCTTGGGTGAGAGTTTGCACTTTATGGTGCAAATCCCTGTGATAATACGCTGGTATGAAGCGCTTCCTCATGATCCTTTTGAGTTCTTTTCAAGTGCGAATGAGTGGTTCTTCATGTCTCCTTTGTCTGGTGCGAATCTGATCCCACCAAACGGCTGCGTATTCAGTGAACTCAATGGTTGCCAACTTTACTTTTTGGGACTCTGAATAGTGGTTGCAGTCAAAGAGCATCTCAATCTTCCTCTCCCATTCCAAATATGCTTCAGGGTCCGACTTGCCTGGGAAGGTAGGAATTTTGAGCTTGATTCCCTTTAGTTCATCATCCCCTTGATTAGGATTGCGTTTATAATTCCGGAATTGGTTTCCATCTGTCATGTCCTCCTCATTGTTCGAATCACCTAACTCCTCCACATATGGTTGTCTCTTGGAGGCATTCTTGCCTAGGGTTGATTGCTCCACCTTATCCTCCAGTGTATCAATTCTCTGAGTCATGCGATCAATGACGCCTGTTAATGCTTCAAGAACATGTTTCATGTCATAAGGGTCACTTGTCGCATGAGTTTGAGACATGTTTATAGAGTACCTGCAAGGCTCAACAAACAGTTAGTAGAAACTGCCTCACTCACTCCCTTAGTGTATCACTCACCCTCGTGTATGTCACTCAAAGCGCTCCAATGGACTTACCAAACACCTTTACCTGTTGGGTTAGGTAGTTTGAGAAATGCTGCTCAAGCCCAAATAATTATCACCAACTTCTTCCTCAAGAGTAATCACGGAGATGTAGGAGAAAGTGTAGGAAAGTGTTCCTAAAAGTTAGGAGAAAATATAGGAGAAAGTGTAGGAGAGTATTCATAAAATCTAGGAAGAGAATATAGGAGAGTTTCCTAAACTGGATGAGAGAATATAGGAGAGTTTCCTAAAGTGGATGAGAGAATATAGGAGAATTTGCTAAAGTGGATGAGAGAATAAAGGAAAAAAATGCATGAGAGAATTTAGGAAAATTTCTTAAAAATAGATGGGAGAGTTTAGGAAAGTTTTCAAAAGAAATGGATGAGAAAGTTTAGGAAAGTTTCCTAAAAAGATAGCAGAGAGAGTGTCCAAATGAGTACAAAGAGTTATCCAAGTGCTTTACTTAGTTTCCTAATTGATTTTGGAAACAAGTTAGTTTTTGGAAACCCTTTGAAAATCCTTTTCCTCTTGAACAACTTTTGGTAACCATCTTGAAACAACCTTTGGTAATTTTCTTGAAACAACTTTTGGTAACTTCCAAATTCTACTCCAAGAAAGATTACACAAATCAGATTTGGTTCCCTATTCAAAACAATTCGATTGCCACTTTCTTTCCTTTCCTTTTTTTTTTTTGCCAACCGATTACTCTTTTCTTTCTTTTTCTTTTCGTTTTTGTTTTCTGTATTTTTTTTTTACTACAACTATCAACCACGACACAAAACAAGGAAGTCCACAAATAATAACTACCAAGAACTCTAAGATCTTTCAAGAACTTTCAAGGAAGTTGTCAGGAACTTCAGAAATTTCAAGATTGTGATCAAGAATGCAAGAAACTCAAGATTATTGTAAGTTCTCTTCAAGATTCACAAAATTCCAACAAGTTTTGCCAAAATCCAGATTTGAAAATCAAGTAAACAAATTGGATAACACAAACAACAAGGATGGACAGATTTATATTCAGATGAACAGTAACTATGAACAGTGTCGGTGAACAGTACCGGTGAACAGTACCGGTGAACAGTGACTCTTTTTTTTTTTTGTTCTAAACAAACGAATAGATTGGGATAAATATATATGACTCGAAATACATGAAAAAAAAAAGATATAACCTGGTGGTTGTCGACTAGCTCTGGTACCAACTGATGTGAACCCCCGATTTAGACAACCAAAATACCATGGCTTAGGCAGCGAAAATTTGACCCAACTAATCCCTAGAAGTCACGAACAATTTTGATATTATCTCAACCCGTCACTACTCGAATTAACGAACCAAATTGGAGGTAGTAGAACGCCACAATCAAGAAGATACTCGATTGATAAGTTCAGGTGAATAACTTGAGAAGATTCTCAAGTATTCAAAGGAAACTCTCTTGCCAAAGAGAAAGTGAAAATTCACTAATTGTATTTAATAGTCAAAAACTGATCCCAAAATAAAGAGGAAGTGGGGCTATTTATAGCCCTTACAAGCATTAACCCTAATCCAAAAATTGACCAAACTACCCTACATACTTAAGGAAGATTTTGGGCCCACTTACTAACAAATGGGTCGCAACCAAAAATCAACGAGGAAAATCAAATAATCCTACTAAACTCAAGTATTCGTGCAACCAACTAGTCTTCACTTGAATCTTCCAATTTCCTATGTGCTTGAATGGGTTTTAGTCTTTATATTCTCATCATTATACGTGCTCACAGAGGGAGTACTATAGAAGAAGTCCTACTTGCAACCATGGCTAAAGTGCGTAACGCCAGAGGAAGTAAGCTATGTCTTGCATGAGTTGCATGAAGGTATTTGTGATAATCACATTAGCCCGAGAGTTTTAACCAAGAAAGGAATACTATCTGGATACTATTGACCCACCATCTTCCGGAATTCGAATGAACTAGTAGCCAGGTGTAAGTCATGCCAGTTGCACGCCCCGGTTCACCACGTCCCAACTCAGGAGATGGTTTCCTTTTATAGTCCATTGTCGTTCTTTCAATGGAAAATCGATTTGCTGGGCCCATTGCTCCAAGCTTCAGGAGGTTATGAGTATTTGGTGGGAGCAATTGATTACTTTACTAAATGAGTCGAGGTCAAGCCATTCAATATAATCAATAGCAGGTCGGTCCAAAAGTTCCTTTAGAAGAACATAATATGCCGATTTGGCATATCGCGGGTTCTAGTCTGGGACAATGACCGACTGTTTGCTGACAGTTCCCTCCATGAGTGATGTTCCGAGCTCGAAATTCAGTAACATTTTACTTCCATGGAGCACCCACAAGCTAATGAACAGGTCAAAAATATCAACAGGACCATCCTGCACGGCCTTAAGACGCGAATAGGATCTGCCCGAGCTGGATATGTGGACGAGCTGCCCACCATACTGTGGGCCTACCAGACTACCCCCCAGACGGCTATCCAGGACACTCCGTTTGTCCTAATATATGGGGCCGAAGCAGTAATTTCAGCAGAAATTAGAGTGCTCTCAAGCAGGGTGCAGCATTTCGTGATCCAGAATAATGAGAAAGACATGTGATTCAACCTAGGCTTACTCGAGCAGCAAAGAGAAGAAGCAGTCATAAAAATGGCAAAGTACAAAAAGTAGATCGCGCGGTACTACAATGCCAAAATAAGGTATCTCGCCTTCAAACCAAGAGACCTGGTGCTGCGGAGAAACTCAGTGAGCCGAGCTATGGGCACATGCAAGTTTGACTTGAACTGGGAGGGCCCCTACGTGGTAAAAGAAGCTGACCGTGCTGGGTACTGCGAGTTAACTCACCCTAATGGGGACGAGATCCCACGCACCTGACACAATTCGAATTTAGGACTTTTTCGTTAGAGCTCGCGCGTGGCTCGAATTGATTAGAAGACAAGTCGCGTGATGTTTAAGAATGTATCTAGGTCCTACGACGAAAAGTAATATCTTTTTGCTAAGTGTTTGAATGAAAAGATCATCTATTCCAATTCATAAAGGTGTACAAAAAGGGGGGCTATACAAAAGTGAGCTGGCCAACTCAGATCCTATCCCTACTCTACGCCCTATCTATATCTGTACTAAACACTACCTAATTCTCCCCCTGTTGCACCTACTCGGGTTCAGGGAAAGTCGTAGGTAGGGTGGGGTTTGCGACCAATATGGCCAGGTCGCGCCCATGCGTATAGCCTTTCACGAGCCTGTTGATCTGGTAAACTGCTTGTGGGTTGTACTCATGCCATCTGCCCAGGTCAAACCCAGGCAAGTTCAGAGACTGCACGTCATACATAGCCTATGTATACCCCACCTGCAGAATTGGCCCGTTAAGAATGGCCAAGTCTTTCATAAAATTCTCAGACTTCTTGAAATCCTTGATGCCCAGCTGACAACCCTCCTCACCAGCAGTTTCAATCTGACCAGGCAGTTTCGCGGACTTCTTCTGCTCGACTTCTAGCTGCGTGGCCAGTTCGGCCGTCTTCTTCTTCTCCAGCTCACAGGCAGCCTGGGATTCGGCAAGCTGCTTTTTCATGGACTCCAGCTCAGCCTCAGCGGCCTCGAGCTGGCTTGACAACTTGTTTTTGGCCGCATTGGCCTAGGACAAGTTCTCTCCCATATTCTCATACCTCTGTGACAGTTCAGCGCCAGCAACGTTAAGTTATAAATTAAGCACAAGGTCAGGACAAGTCAGATGCAGAATACGACAAAAGCACAGTTAGTTCAGAAGATTATCTGAGCCGCACTGAGATAGTATTGCTCCAGCAGTTCGGAGTTGGACGCCAGCTGGATGAAGTGGTGGTCACGCGGGAGCACTGTGCCCCTAAGGAGCTCCCGAGCTGTCTCTGGGAAGTGGGCTCGGTCATTCACCGACAACCCCCACTTCGAGCAGAAGTGCAAGGGGTGCGGGTATGCGCTCAACTCGGATGGTGGTTTCAGAGAAATCACGTTTCTCCGTCGCCACATGGCTGGTGGTGATTTTAACGAGGCCTGCTGCTCCGCAGTGTTTACTCCGTAATGCCTGGGCTGAGCGACAAGGGCAGCGAATTGCCCTTCATGGGCGTAAGGAGAAGTCACCTCAGTACGGTCCCTCTTGGCCGTCGTCTTCTTTCTTTTCTTCTTGGGCTCCTCCACGGGAGAAAACTGAGCCACTGCCTGAGGGATGGGCACTAGTGGAGGAGGAAGAGCCATGCTGACATGAACGGTGGAGAGCTCAGTAGCAGGCGTACTCAAACCGCCAGTTCCCCCTATGTTCAACAGTTGAGAAAATTTCTTCACTATAGGACAAAGAGAAGAGGTCAGTTCGGACAACATAGTTGAACTCATAAAAAAGAAGGAGGAAGAGGGGATGAGATCAAGAATTTACAAACTGCCAACTTCTCGGGGGTGAGAGGTCGGAGATCGGGAGTAGAGTCATTCACCCCTGCCTGAATCAACCCCGCGGACCAGAGCTAGGCGCTGTTGAATTCCTTCACTTTCAACCAAGCTCCCGAACTAATCAGGCGGTCCAGCTCGGTCGTTGGTAGGGGCGAAGGAATGGGATCAGACACCTGGGTCTCCTCCCTCCAGGTCAAGAGAGAAAAGCCTGTGTTCTTCACATAGAAGAATTGGGCCTTCCAGCCCTTAATAGAGGAAGGAACGTGCGAGAACAGCTCATGGGTTGGGAGCTCCCCCCCCCCCCCGCTTCTACGAGCGAAGTAGAACTAACCATGGACCAAATCGCTAATCTTCATTTGAAAAAATGATCTGAACAGATCTAAGGAATGGGGAATCTCGAGGACTATGCACAAGATAAAGAAGCCGAGAATCGATCAAACAGCGTTATGGACAAGCCGGGCTATCTGAATTCCCTAGAAGGTCAGAATTTGATAAATGAAATGAGGAATCGGAAGGCGGAGACCAGCTATGAACTGATCTCTGTAGATGGCCACAAAGCTTGGGAGAGGTCGGTTGGCGTACTGACCAGGTTGGGCGGCCCTGGCCTCGAACTGAAGAGGGATATCATACCTCTCCACCAGCTCGTTTACATTTGCCTGATTTAGGAGGGGAGTATTACCTCGACTTCCCCAAAATCAGTGTCATGCCCCCCGGCAGTTCCTGCCCCGGTATTAATAGGAGCTGCTTCCAGGAGAATACCCTGAACAACATCTCTCCCAACAGGCTGGGCAGGCTGGTCGAACGGGATCATGGCTCGGATTGGTGAACGAATGGGAGAAGGAAGATATTCAGAATCAGACGAGTTGGAAGAAAAGGAGCTAGAAGAAAAGGAAATTATTTCTATTGGGGCAGGTCGGACTACTCTACGCCTAGGTGCGGAACTAGTGATGTTTGAGTGTGTGAAAGAAGAAGACTTAAAAGGAAAAGAGGACTTATTAGCAGATAAGGAAGAAGAGCTGGTAGGTGCTTAGAAGGGGACGCTACTCTCGGACAAACTCACTAAGCGTTGTGCGAGCTGATGGAAATTTGGAAGTAGATAAAATGAGGAAGGAAACTTGAAAGTGACGTCTGATGGGGCCTATTTATAGGCCACCCGAGCGGGAAGATGAAGAGCCCCGAATTAAAATTTCAAATTTAATACTAGAAAACCGTCGCCTTGGGTGACGGTTAGGCTGACAACCACCATCATAATGGGACATGACCTTTGAAGTACCAATTACACAAGCAAACGTAGTAGTTACTCAGATAAAGGCAGCCGTCATGGGATAATGGGCTCTGCTCCGAACCGACCAGTTGTCTCGAAATTTGATCCAGACTCATGCGACCTTTCGATGACTCTAGACTCAAAAGGGGGCTAGTGTAGTGGGACCAATTGACAGTAGCCACGTGTTAGTTCAGCCATGGTGGCCCGCCAGCTCGGATCAGCCAGGTCGGCTGGAGAGCACCAACTCGGCGGCCGCCACCGCCTCTCCGTTAGGTGGGCCTAGTAGGCCGCGGCCTCCGAACCGTTCGGGGTATTCACGCGAAACCCTAGAGAGACTCCAAACCCTAGAGGACTCCGACTCCTATATGGAAATTACTACCCGCAAGCCTATAAATGTAGCCTCATACGACGACACAAGGTACGCCATCTACAGTACTCTATATTGTTACTTTACTCTCAAGCTCTCGTTGACTTGATCGTCGGAGTTACTTTGGGGACCTTAGCCCCGCCTTTGCCTTTTCTTTGCAAGATAGCCCGCTTGCTTTTCCCCTCTCAGCTTGGTCGCCCTCGACTAGCTCGGTCCGCATCAGCTCAGTTCGAGTCTTACTTTTGACAGTTGTATCAGGTTACAATATATGTTAATATATTTAGTTGGCTAACATGTCAATTATTACAATTTGTGTTCACGCATTATATTTTCCCCAAAAAGAACGAAACATGCTTTGTAGTTTGAGACAATAGTATCATTTTAGATAATGGTTTTAAAAGTTGTGATGGTTTTCGCTACTGTTGCCATTGAGAACTCGAAAGCTAAAGAAAATAAAGAACAAGAATACTTTAATCTACTTAAGTAGGTAAAAAATGTCTTTCATCATTTAAAACTTATTTACACATCACTTACATACACATTGGTTTACTTCTATCATCAACACATTTTTTTAATTATCTTTTTTTTTTATCTCACATGCATTGTATTATTACTTTTTTAATAAAATTATCTCAAATAATCTCTTATCTGAATACACTCACAAATTGCATGCTAAAACGATTGATGCACTTCATTTTGATCACAAATTTATATCTTTCATCATTTTTTTCCGAGGCAAACTGTAGTAACTTTAATGCAATTCATTGTTTTCGATTGATGTTCTGCCAAATGATTTCATTTTATTGTCTAAGCAAACTTTTAGGAAATTAATGTGGTAGTTTCCCAAAAATAAAAAAAGAAGCATATATAGTTTTGGCTGTAAGGCTTTCAAGTTTAGGTATACATACCAATCAGAATGCAATAAGAACAAAGAGAAGTTTAAATTTATAACTATATGAAAGAAATGTAGTTGATTAGTGAAAAATAAGACAACAAATGAAATTGTAAACATAAAAATTTCAAATTTCACTAGGCAGTAGTATATCCTGATATGGTTGAGCTTCGGGCGACCCGGTACGGAGATATTGATAGGCTTGTCACAACTTAGCCCATAAGATTAGTCGGCTGGACTAGTCCGATCGTTCCAACATAGAAGATTAAAAATTCGAGTTCTTGACCGAATAGTGAACAAAATCCAAGTTGGTACCTCCACGCCCCCACCCCAGCGCAAAAAAAAAAACTTACAATTTATTCTCCTAAGATATATACTAATTCTCATTTATTTTATAATATTAATTTATGTCACTTAACCCCAATAAGTTAAACTACCAGCCTTTGGGCTGGTGCCCACCATCAAGCCTTTAAGGCTTGGTGGGGTAGGAGGCAATGGCACCAATTATCACATTAAAATGTGAATTTACTTTAAAAAATTCAGACAGGTGTATAGTGCATTAGTTTGGTCCGGTGGTGGTTCAGTTCTCTCCGGTTTACCCCTAAACCTCCTTAAATCCACCCCCTCCCCTAGTGTAGGATAGATTAGGATATACTACAATTGTCTTCTCCGAAAAAAAAAAGAAAAAAAAACCCTAATAAGGTAAAGTTACCCCTCCACTATGATTATTTTTTTTTCCCTTCTCTAACATGTTTCTTCCAAGTTAGTTTTCTTTTTTCAAATATTTATATTTGAACAAAAAAAAATTCTCTATCGACGAGTTTCCTCTTTTAAGAACTTTTATTCATTAAAGAATCAAACCTTAGTGTATTTATGTATTAATATTATTTCCTTACATGTTAGAGATTCAAAATTAATTTGTCCCTCCTTTTTTGCATTGTGTTATAATTCATCCTAACTGGAAATTTCGGGCATTCATTATTTAATTTTGAAATAAAAGAAACTGTATATATTTTTATAACAGAACGATTCAAAATCAGTTACCGATTTTTATATGCATAGTAAAGTGTCGGTTATTTGGACAATTTTTTGTTCCTTTTTTTCCGTCTAATGGATCATTTGCTTATTGGGGTTTTTTATATTATTTTTTAAAGTAATCAATTACATCTATTCCTTTCATGTGATACATTACCGCCATCAATTAAAGTGATCAACCACGAGTTAAATTTCATTGTAAACGAAAGAAGAAGATTCGAAGATAAAAAATTAGCATGATAAAAAGGTATTTTCATTTCTTAGTGGTTTAAATAACAAAAAATAATTGCTAAGAGGTAAAGTGAGAATCAGGGTATACCTTATGAAGATTAATTATAATTAACCCAAGAAAAACAAATACATTTTAGAAATTCATTGTTTGACTCTGTACTTGCAAGAAGTTTGGTTTAATAGCACACGAGTGTTAAGGTTGGCCAGTTCCTTTAGGAGGGAACTTTAATTTCAGCTTTGATATATAGGTACGTTTTGGGTCTCCTTTACAAATACAAATGCGGTAGTGTGACTTGAATGTAATGATGTACAAGTAAAGAACTAGAAAATCTACTTGCCGTCCTATGTTTGTTTGCCTTCTTATGAACGGAGTAATTCAGAGTAAAACCAACAAGTTTCTGCGCGAAGTAGAAGAGTTAACGTAACCGATTGATGTTTAACTCGACGCTGAGCACAAGGAGGCAACAACTTCTGACGTCGTAGGAAATTGACCTGCTAAGCCAAACATGTAACAATCAAATTGAAGCTGTTCGTTATACCCTACGGATTCCGAATTTAAGTAACCATATATTTTTTTTTACCATCATTATACATCCTCAAGTACGAATAGCATACGCAGTATGCATTATCTAGGGAGCACTTGGTGTAAAAGTAGTTGGGGTCCATAAGAGAGGGAGGCAAGTCGAAATCAAGGCGGCGGAATTGGGGGACCATAAAAGGTCCACTTCCGGTAAACTTGCTCTTTATCTTTCACACTTGAGAAATGTAGTTTAGATATAGCAAGGGATTGATCACAGGAATTAGGATGGTGCAACCACCTTATACATCAGCGTCAATTAACAGATATGTCTAGTGAAGTGGACGCGAAGAAATGGTTTTACTAACTTATTCAATATCATTTTATGTACTTACTTTAGGTAATCATCATATGGAGAATCAATATCCCAGCATCCCACCACCACCATAACTAATACTAACCAACCACACCTTCTCGATCTTCAACTAGTATATACAATGGTGAAGTGAAATCATCCAAATTAAAGACATCGTCGTCTTGGTCATCTCGATCAACTGGCTTCAAATACCATTGATCGAAGTGCTAGGAAGGAATAACTAATACACATTACATGCCGTGGGCTGTGTAGGCTGGGCAGCTGACTGTCAAGTGATGAATATGGAGGGTGAAGGAGGAGGAGTGGTGGTGAGGGGAAGAGTAGAAATTGACATGAGGCAACCTTTTCGTTCTGTGAAGGAAGCAGTGACGCTGTTTGGGGAAAAGGTTCTAGCCGGTGAAATCATTGGAAACAAGCTTAAACAGGTTCTAGCCGGTTATTTCTTTCTTCTCTTTCCCTCCTACCTAAACTCAGTTGTCTCCCTTTAATCTTTCTGTATTATCTTATTCGTGTGTTCTAATCAGAAATAAGCAATTCAGGCGGCGTATATATATACTGGATTATCCATTTACCTTAGTTTGATCAAATTCTACAAATCATGGTGGTCATGTGAGGCACGCAATAGTCAGTCATGCATTTTGTACGTAAGTAACTTGCAACTCCAGGCAAGCCACCAAATTTCAAGCATGCACCCTTTAAGCGAAAATTCTGAATGAATAGCAAAGAATTCTATAGAATCTTTGAAATTGGAGAAATTTAAGGGAAAGACATTCGAGATATATATTTAATGTCAGTGAATTGTACGTAAGAAACTTCCTTACTGTTAGTTTCTTTTTTTAATATTCAGTCAGTTTCTGCTGAAGTTTACAATCCACTAGGTACAGGGCTGGGTATTTAAATGACTTTGATTGTGTACGGCCAACTGACTGAATGCGTTTCTTTCTGTGTTCAGATGCAAGCAAGAGGCGATGCTGAACAGCCACACCAATCTAAAATAGGAACAGTGACAGCTGAGCTTGAAGAGACCAAAAGAAGCCTTGAAAAATCTAAAGAAGAAGGAAATCTAATGGCATACTACCTTCATTCCCTCAAACTAGAGCTTGAGCAGACAAAGAAGGAGCTACAGCAGCTGAAGGGCTCGAGGGAATTAACTGATCATCACAAACCGACACCATCACTTGATTCTGAGATTGAAGAACTCAAGTTCATTGAAAACGCAAGCACCAAAGTTGAAGTCAAGAGTACACAAACTCAAGGGTTCGAGGAGCTCGAAAAGAAGAGGTCAGTCAAGTTTGCCAGTCCTCCACTGCTAACTCGAGTGATTATTAGCAAAGAAGAAGATGATCGTCCTCATCATCGTCAAGAGGGAGTAAATTCAACCCCTTCAGTTGGAGAAAAGAAATTGAAGAAGAGGCCATCATTTGGATTTCTGTTTGCCAAAAAGAAGGGGCACCAGAAAAGTACCGGACCGTGAATCAATGGCCTCATTATTCGTTGGGCTATCCTTCAAGCTCGTCGTTTGAGGCATGAAATAAGGTCATTCCGGAATTTTGTTTGCAGGTTATAGAGTGTTCTCTTCAAAAGAAGCTCATGCAAGCTAGAGCTCATGGTTAAAATTCTATCGATCCATATTAATAACAATGTAATCGTTTATTTCATTGAAATCTTTGAAACTAATAGCGTATAACCTACTCTTTTTTTCTTTTTTTTTTGCTCCAAACAATGTAATTGTTTTAGTTGACTTAAAATCGTCCTCGAGCACTATTGAGTTATTTCTGCATGTATCTTTGCATTTACTTTTTCATCAATCTTATTAATTAAGGTGCCCTAGACACTCTCCCATGGTTGAATTTCGGGTATCCTTAATTATTATGGCTTTTTCTTCCCCATATCTTTATTATAGCTTGTAGTTAATTAGAAAGAGTATTGTCATTTTCAGAGACCTATAATACAATGGTGGGAACGAAACAGTTTCCTTCTAGCTTAATCGGTGAAACAGATTCCACGCAGCCACCCTTAATTAGACTTCTACCATGATGGCAGATAATGCAAAGGTAACGTTCTGGGGATGCATTTGTGGGGGAAACTTAAAGTTCCTGTTGGCGTCCGAACTCGATGAGAGGGACAGCAAATCCAAAACTATGGTCGACCGAAGATTTTCCCTCAAGTACAACAACAGGAAAATATGCTCCAAGCTCCACTACTCACTCAAGCTCTAATTCTTAAAGAATGATATCGAGGCAATGGCCGCATCCCGAGGACCAATATTTCTTTGTTTATGTTATCAGCAGTGTGTTTTTTCACCATATTCTTGCAAGAAAGAACGGTACAAATAACAGGAAGATAGAACAATAGTCACCATCCAATTAGCAGAGGACACTTTCACAAAGAGTTTGATATGGTCGGTAGTTAGTCGGTTATATTGAAAAGAATTGTGATCAGAAAATACATTATAGAGATGTGGTGAAGGCATGCATGAATTTGTTCATTCACTACGTGCGATAATATATAGTTACTCCTGATACAGTAGTATTAACTATTAAGCTTTGCAAGACCTCTGAAACGAGACAAGAAAAAACTATGGCACTGAAAGCTTACACTTTGAGACATGTGAAAGCTTACACTTTGAGACAAAAATCTTCAACTGCATTCCATTGTCGAACCCCAAAGCCATGAAACTATTGGCCCTTTTTTTTTAATTATTATTATTTAAAATCCTCCTTTCCTGCCTCCATTCACCACCGAAATAAGTCAAAGTAAAGGATTATTAGTTACATTTTTTTTTAAAAAAAAAAGGATTATAAGTTACAGAAGAAGAAGAAATTGAGGCCAGGGTTAAGTTACAAAAAAAGAAAAAAAAAAAAATCAGTCTGACGTTCGAAATTCACAGTGCATGAAGTGCAAAAATTAAGAGAAATGTAATGGCAGAAGAGAAAATGGCAACTTGTTCCAAAAAAAGTACTACAAGAAGAGCCACGTGACAAATCTCAACTTAATAGCCCGTTAACACCAATACTACTCTATTTTTTAATCTGCGATGATAATTGAACGAGAAGCAACTTATTTCTCGGAAGAAAAGAAAATAGTTGATTTAAAATTGTTTATTTTTAAGTTTTATACTATGATTGATCTAAGAAATCACGATCTTGGGACGGGGTGCATAAATTTGAGGCACATGCCCCTCAAAAACTTCGTAGCCGGGGTTCGGCTCCGAATTTTGCGGGAGCAGCAACCAAGAACAATTTTAATTAAAGGGGGGGGGGGGGGGGGGGGAAGGTATGGTATTTTTCAGAAAACTCCAAGTCAAGAGATCATTTTATTCTGGGTGACTTAGCGTATAAACTGTTGACTAAAGACCTGAGTCCGGAGCCTTTCTTTCTTTCAAGATTCTGTTTCTCCATTTGCAGCCTGCAATGACTTCAAAATTAATCGTTGGAGTCAATGATGATTTTCATTTTGAAATCAGGCAATTATACACTCATTGTGCATGGTACGAATTAAGATCACAGGCCATAAAAATGACAATTAATTGCAAATGGATTTACATCTTTCCATTTATTCGCCCTTGTAATTATGTGTCCGATCCCTTGTATATATACAATTTCAAAAAGTTTCTGAACATGGAAATTTATTTTGAAATTTTTATTTAAAAAAAAATATGTTGCGACGGATTAAAGGATGTAAAATAGAAAAAATAATTAAAAAATGTTTTTCCTCGCAAAATATGCGGTCAATGTCACATGAACTTGGCATCATCAGACCAACTAATATTTAATACGCACTGCTTCGCTGTAGATTCTCATATTGGAGCATGAACTTCGAAACCAGCAGCTAGAAAACCGAAAAAACGCTCAAAAGCCAAAGCCAAGAACAAGAAGGATACAGCGATAGTAGTTTATATATGAGAGGCCCTTTTTGTGCCCCAAGGATCAGTGGCAGCCGGTGGACCAGAAAAAGCAACCGGCTCTCACCCATGTCATTGCTTGATCGATTCCGGGAAGCGGTTCTTAAATTGATTATGTTGTCTGCTCTGACCAAAACCGCCAATAATGGAAGAAAGTATTCGGCAAATGCGGCTCAAGGGCCTTCCTCCTCTAATTATAATCCGTATGAGCCGCACCAGAGTGAAGCTGTTGCCGACTGCATTGAGTTTATAAAGAAATCTGCCACCACCGAAGCTTAACTCGATGAAATAAAACTAAACTCGAGCTCGAGTAAGCTCGAGTAAATACCAAGCCCGAGCTACTCGAGCTCGAGCTCGAGTTTTGAAATAAATCTATAATTTTTTTTAAAATATATAATATATAATATAATATAAATATATAATATAAATAAAATATGAAAACTCGATTAAACTCGACGAACATTCGAGTATTTATTTCTTGAGCTCGAACTCGACTCGTTAAATTTAACGAGTAGCTCGAGCTCGATTTTACCGAGCTCGAGTCAAACTTTTGATCAAGCTAGCTCGCGAGTAACTTGACTTGCTAGCACCCCTAATTTGGAGAAGCTGTCTTGTTTTTTTCAATATTAAGGGTTTTGCAAGCCCTCGTAATTGCGATAAGAGAAAGTGGGAGTTCTAATCGCCCGACCAAACATTTCTTCTTCCTCTCTGATTTCCTTGCCTCAAGGTTCTTGTTTCCCTTACCTGGTTCGCGGACGATTAGAATAAAATATATACAATACAGGTTGCCTTGCTCTACATCCGATAGTGATTAATCATTTTGAGTTACTGTATTGTACTTTTGAATTCGTATACTTCTTATTATTGATTTAATTCATTTCTCTCTAAACAAGTTATTAAGGTATAACTTTCTAGATGGGATTTAGGGGATTAAACTCCATACCTTTTTTTTTTTTTTTATCGCAATGATAACATTTGTATAACCTACTCTAACCTAATTTGGGAGGGGAGAGAGCCGACGAGAAATTCCGTCGGAGGAAACCACTTGAAGTAACGGTCACAATTAAGTGACAATTATATAGCCTCCCACTCCTTAAAGTCTTGATAATGACTAACAACAGTCCAAGAGGATATTGACAAATTCTGCACACTGTTGCACTCTTTGAATTTTTTGAACAAAGCAAGCATAATAGTACTTCCTTGTGATACATTAGGTGGGATTTGAATTCTCAATTTAATGCACGAGAGAGCTCTGAGAAACTTTCTCTAGTTATTGGATCAAAGTTGAATGGTTTATTAAGGTACAGTTAGAGCACAAGAATTATTGTACATGCACATTGGCATCTTTGACAATTTAAAAAGAGCCAATAAGCAAATGCGCAAACGCGTGTGCTGCTGCGATGCCTCTAAGCCCACCAACAAAGCAATCAGACAAGAATGCGCCTAAAAGGTACCTTTTCCATCAGATAAGAATTAGCCTCTTAAGTAGATGCAACGAAGTCTCTTTATTACTTATTGAATGCATCGAAACAAATGTTTAACGTTTTTTTACCTAAAGCAAAAAAAAGACTTGATGCAGAAAATTGCACAATTCACAAAAGATGAAGTACGAACATGAAAGTAAAGACATTTTGGCAACTCACAAGTAAAAAGGCCTCTTTTCAAACGAACTTTATATCTCGTAAGGGATATTGAATTACCGTATGGATCTCGTGGGCTCAAGCCTCAAATGCCACTATTAGAATTGAGGGATATTGATATTGACTGATCTCGCCTGAAATTTTTTCATAATTACATACTAATACCATTCTAGTTTTACATCACAAAATATTCCCTCCAAGTTTCATGCTGAGTATGAAAATCTTTCATAAATGATGATATGAGCTGAAAAACAAAAGCCCATAATTCTACATTTATCTTTATGAAGAGGGAATGTCATTGTATTTACAAAAGCATAACCAACTTAAAGAAATATTAGGGGAACATATTGCAATTGAAAAAAATATATGGAAAGTACACTAAATTGTGACAAAGCTATGGAGGGGTGAGGGTAATTTAATCCCTAATTATCCCTGCATAAAAAATTGCAGCAGCTTCATGGTTAGGGCCGTTGGCCCAAATGTTAAACTAGACCCCAAACGAATTGAGAAATAACCATTCAACACTGAGTCAGGCCCACAAATCCACTGATCTCGGGTCGACCTTGAACAAGACCCACAGCTCCACAGGAGACAAATCATTTTGCCTTTCTCAATATGGCGGGTTAATTAAACGTTGCTGAAAAAAATTTCTCTGAAGCTCGCAAAGAAAATCCTCAAATTCGCAAAGTTCCCGAAGAAGAAGATGGCTGGTACTTTTGTCGATTGAGCATTCAAGTGTTTAGCGTTTTGGAAATCTTCGTATGCTTAGTTCAATTTGATTGGTTGTTGCTTTCATGATATAATTTAGTTTCATTCTATACAAAATTTAGGAGGACAATCCGATAGAGAGGTCAAGGTTTCCCTGGAACTCACCGAAGAAATTCTACAGAGTATGGAAGTTGGCATGGCTTTTCGCGACTATGTACGGTTTTTTCCTCGTTAATTTTTCAATTTGTTACAAGGAATACAATTATTTACCTTTTTCTGACAGCCTAGTTTTGGTTTTTTTTTTTTTTTTTTTTTGCATTATCTTTAAATTATTAGTAGCTTAGCTTTTGAATTGCTAAAGTTTGGTGGCTATAATTGAAGTTTTATCTATATAGGCTTCTCGTATTCTGATTTTAGTATGTAAATAGAAGAAAGCGCAAGCCTAGTCTTAACATGCTGGTGATAATAGTGAGTATATAGTTAACTTGGAAGACGAGTGGGTTTTCCTCTGTATGATAGTTTAAGAGTCCTTGAACCTTGTGCAACATCGCCTGATCATTGCATTCTAAGATGATGATTTGAATGCATTATTATCTGTTGCTACTCAGGAATTAGTATTTTATGAATTATGATTGAGGTCCAGAGTATATTTTATAAGTCGCAGAAATTTTACTTTAATCGGCAGATTAAGCCGAAGATGTAGTTTTATTCCGTATGAGTTTAAGTGGTTACTCCTTTAATTGTTGTGAAATGGAGTAAGCATAAGTACAATTACTCAGAGGTGCTTTTTGCTGGCTACAGAATGGTAGAATAAGTTCAATGGATTTCCACAAGACATCCCCTTATCTGGTGACTGCTAGCGATGATGAATCTATCCGGCTGTATGACGTGGCAAATGCAACGTAAGCATTTAGCTTCGACTTTTGTCTAAAATTCGACAAGTTTTGATAATAATTTGCCTTTTTCTTCATCCATGCTTCTGTGCTACTACTTTTTATTTCTGAAGTATAATGGAATATCCCTGTGGTTCTCCAAAGCACTTGATTGGTATGTGGAAAATGTGAACCACCCGATAAGTTCTAGATTTGCTTTAACTTTAGCTGAACTTACAATATATAGCTCAGAGTTGAGTTTTATGTATTCTCAGTTCTCACATGCTTGAGTGCCGCTTTGTATAAATAACTCATCTCGAACTTTAAGTAACAAAAATGTAAAAAAAAATCCACAAGAAATGGCAGAATGCATGCCATTGGACATGCTTTACTGTCATTCAACTACTGGAAAGGAGCTTATTTGCTTTCTCCAATGGTTTTTTGTGCTGCAGTTTGCTAAATCTTCTAATCATTGATCATTGAGATTATTGACATTATAAAGATGACTGGTAGCATATCATGGTATATACATCACATTCAGACATGACCAGCAGCTAGTGGACCCTCCATCATTGATTTAACTTTTACACCAACTAGTGTTTAGTTTCATTGTTGGAGCTTTGTAGTTCAATAATGTCTGATGGCACCTGCATGTCCTTCTCCGTCTTATTATCTGGCATTGCTCATATCAATTAACATGCTAAAAAGCCTTACATTGTTATTTACAGATGTTTGAAGACTATTAATAGCAAAAAGTATGGGGTTGATCTTGTTAACTTTACTTCTCATCCAACAACTGTCATATACTCCTCAAAGAATGGTTGGGATGGTAAGTATTGTTGAAGAACATTTCTGTATGCGTGTAAGCCTGAAAATAAAGATTGTTTACACAATTTGTTAGATGATTGCAGAATCTTTGCGGCTTCTTTCATTACATGATAATAAGTATTTGCGATATTTCAAGGGTCATCATGATAGGTACTTTGCCAATGAACCTTAGAGATATTTCTCTCTGCTTACCATGTAAGCCATAAATATCATTATGAAATGCAAGTAACTTTGTTCTACTGATAATCCAGGGTCGTGTCTCTTAGCTTGTGCTCTCGAAAAGAGTGTTTTATCTCTGGATCTCTGGACCGAACTGTTTTGCTTTGGGACCAAAGAGCAGAGAAATGCCAGGTATAGGCTTTGGCAATCTGTTTTTCGTTTTCAAGTAGTTTCTATGCTTTCTAAAGATTCTAACTGGTGTATTTGCTATTGTTTTTTAGGGTCTTCTACGTGTGCAGGGAAGACCAGCCACAGCTTATGATGATCAAGGTCTTGTTTTTACCATTGCTTATGGAGGATATATAAGAATGTTTGATGCTCGCAAGTATGAAAAGGTCAGTAGTTGATATATGAGAGTGTATGACATCTGAATGTGGCATAGTGAATTTGCAGTTTCAACAAAATGCTGAACTTTCAGTAACTAATTTTGAAGGGCCCTTTTGACATATTTTCGGTTGGGGGAGATATGTCTGATGCTAATGTTGTGAAGTTCAGTAATGATGGAAGACTGATGCTTTTGACAACTTTAGAAGGTCATATTCATGTGCTTGATTCATTTCGTGGAACGCTTGTGAGTTATTCTCTTTCAGCATCTGCCTAATGGTTCTATAATTATAAATAAACTTTTATTGCTTTAAGAAAACAATATTTCTTGTTGACATGCTTGCATGTTTTTGCTGTAGCTATCTACATACAATGTCAAGCCTGTTTCAAGTGGTTCGACATTAGAGGCATCTTTCAGCCCAGAGGGAATGTTTGTTGTTTCAGGTAATGCTAACAATTATCATCTTAGAAGAGGATCATGAAACATCACTTATTTGACATTTCCCTCTTTAAAATTCCAATATGTGCTTTTGACGCCTATTGCATAATTTTTTTTTTTCAAGCCTTTCAATGTTCTTCCTACCTGCAATGAAATAAATCTAGGATCTTTGTCATAAAATTGTATTTAAGTCATTGGGTTTCTTCCTCACCTATTCTTATAGGAATTAATCTGGGGTGGTGTTAAACTTGGCATTAACCTCCTCCTTCCTTGATGTCTTTCTCAGGAGTTCCTGAGGAATCCAAATGACTTTGTGTGTAAAGTTGATTTTTTATTAGTATTCTTGTGATGCCTATTTTGCTAACCCTTTTTTATCCAATGAGGAGAAGATGTTAAGGACCTGAGGTTTGAAACCTATTGTAAAGGAAAGATTTTATATGGAGTGTAATTTTCATGTGACTTGGTGCTATGGATCTATTTCACTGTTATGGGGATTGGGGAACGTTAGAACGGAAATGTATATGATGATAAAGATGAGTGACAATCATTCTTTTGAGTTCATACATTTGAAGCTGATTTGACTTTGGTTTCTATTACTTGACAGGTTCTGGGGATGGTAGTGTCTATGTTTGGAGTGTTCGAAGTGGCAAAGAAGTATGACTTAGAGCAAATTATTCTTCCCTTTTTAAATATATACTTATGTATTTATACACATAAACTAGATGCACAGTCGTACCTTTAATTGCATTATTATAGGCATTGTCATGCCTTAGACCATAATAACTTTTTGTAGGCGTAGTTGTTTTTAATTGGCCACAGTCATACCTGTAATATAGGTTTTCAGTTTTTGACTTGAATTTACTCAAAAGTCAAAGATCATATGTAGAAGATGCAAAATTATGATATTGGCTCATTTATGATATATGATTAGAAAAGATGGTCATATGGGAGCAAGATAAGACTTAATTTGTGAATGGTCTCTGCGTCATTGTTGACCAGGAAAATAATTAAAAGTTTAAGAATGTACTGAGGAAAAATAGGCACCCTAGGTTGATCCCCTCAATTTCAGTGTCTTCTTTTGTGTGGTGTTGTTGTCGTATATAAGCTCTTACCTTTCAGATGCTTTGCTGAAGTGGTTAGCCCTGGATAACTGAACCGGTTGTATTTGGCCATCTGTAAGTGTATGGTTTCATGTGTACCAGGTAGCCAGTTGGATGAGTACTGAAGATGAACCACCAGTCATAAAATGGGCTCCTGGAAGTCTGATGTTTGCTACAGGTTCTTCAGAGTTATCATTTTGGATTCCAGATTTATCCAAATTGGCAGCTTATGGAAGAAAGTAGAAAGTATCTTGGTACCTCCCTGAAATGTTGTAGTCAGGTAATTGAAACATGAACTTTCTCTGCAGCAATTGATTTCACGGTTAGAAAGTTTGTTGAGTTCCTTCATATGTGTTGACTTCTTCCTTTTTTTCGTTTCTATTGTTTTTTTTTATCCTTTTAACTTTTTGGTGCAGGAGCACTAAGTGACAAGATAGAATCAGTGAGTAATGCATTGGTCGGATGCCCTTTATACTGTAGGCAATTTATCAGTTATCCTCATTCTGATGCTCCTTGATCGTCAATGGTTAATATGACCCAGTTTCAGCACATCCTCTGATGAATGCAACTTGCAGATCAGGTGAACTATCACATCATATTGTTTCAAACTCTTTGGGAAGTCTCCTTGTTGTCATTCATTGTGTTTTCCAGATGCCTAGGATGACAAAGCTATTTGTGCTTTCAGACTAGTAAAAAATGGAAAAAAAGAAAGAAGTGTTACTAGTTATATGGGCTGTTGTTTGTTCGTTTCAATCTGTCTAATTTTGAATGTCTTTTGGTGTAAGAATATACTCTTCTCATTTCCTGATGGGATTTAATTATGCAGCCAGTAGCGTCTTTAGATGGCAAGGTGTACGTAAGAGACAGCTCATTTGCGTGTCCAAACATTGACTGCTAGTTATTGGCCCTGATAAAGAGGGATGCAGATGTATGGTTCCCCTAAACATTGCTACTGTTTGCTTTCTAAATGATCTTCTGCCTTGATGCACCCTTTAGTTCAGTTCAGATGATTTGTAATATTGCTTGGTGTGCTACCGCCTATGATTATTCAAAATGAAAAGAAAAAAACAAAAGATGTGTTTCGTTATTCTAGTGTTTGATTTTTGAATTTATTATTCTTCTTGTCTTGTAAGAGGAAAATTGACTGAAACCCAAGTAAGAGATGAACTTCTTGGCGATCACAACGTTTACTTTCTTCTTCTCTCTATTTCTATGTTATGTTACCTTTAGTTTGGTCCAATAGTATTTGGCATTCAGTCTGGGCATTAAAATTTCCCAAGATGAAAATGGTAGTTGAGCATGTTCACGTCAAATATTCAAGTTTTTCAGTTCTGTAACAAGTTCTTCGAAAGTTGGCCCTTTATTTTATCTGTGCTGATTTTCATGGTCGTCTTCTTCTATAGATAGATGGTATATCATGTGTCTGCATGACCTGCTTTTAACCATTAAAAACACAGAAGACAGAGAAGGATGCATACAACTTGAGTTTGGCAAGAGTGGTGATTGGAGAGCAGTCTCAACTCTCTCGTGGGTTAAAATGCTGGCTACTTAAGTGACATGTGAAACTAACAGAATAGTGCAACAAAAGCGTTGCACAGAATGTTGGGATCAATCAATATACAGAAGTGACCAACTTGATAACTAAGGAGCCTTGCAAGGATAAAAGGTGATGATGCACTCATTGCCTCACTTTTCTATAAGGGACATTACGTGCTTGAAGCCTCAAAAAGTGCCGAAGATCGCATTGGATCTGCGATTAAATCTCCACGCATCCATTTGCAACAGGAAGAAGCTTTCTCCATTGTTTCCTCTCTGGTGTTCTCACTCTTTGGGACGATGGGGGGTCCCGTGCCCTATATGTGCTATTAGGGTTCTCGAACGCCAAAAAGTGGGAGTAATTGTCAAACCTCATAGAGGAAAGCATCCGCCCAAAATCTTGTTGATTGTGACCTGTACAATTACAAAGCTGTTGAACGCACCAGGCAATGGGGGCCAAGAAAATTGGTGTACCCAGCACTACAGTATACCCAATAAAACCTCACCCTTCTCGAGTGAATGTCTCTACGTACCTATGACATAACTGATATGGACGGTCCACATGTCATCAATGATCCGAATGTCAGTTGGATTAACTTTGTCTGTTTTCCCAAAACTTGTTTGGATGACTAGCTTGTCTCGAGTCAATTGCATCACGATTTTCTTCCTGGTTGGAACAGTGAATCACAATTCACAATAGAAGCAAAGAATGAATTGGAAAATTTATTCAATTCTATTCTTTCTTGCCTTCTAAATTTTGATTTTTGTAAAAAATGTGGCCCTTCATATATATATATATATATCTATTTCAGTAGAGTTTAGATTGGCTCTTTTTGAGTGCTGAGTTTAAATTTAGACAAAATACAAATATCTGCTCCGGTTCAGCATATGTCTGCTCGCTGGTAGGCCCATGATCTTTTCAATAATTTCAGGGCCATACCGACACTGGTTTGTGGGATAATTCCTTTCAGAGAAACTGTGTAATTTTCTTGTTGAATTTCTAGTCTGTAGAAGCAGAATGTCCAAGTCATTCAATATACTCTAATATTTATCATTTTATTTTTTCTACAAAGTGAACAGAGCAAGTAGAAAATATGCCTGCAGATCGAAGCTCAATTTCAAAGGCTGTCTGTCCAGCCATCAGTCTAACATGAGCTTATTAGTTTTCTACAGAGTGAAAACTGCAACTTGATAGTGGTCTTTATTGTGATTTTCAAGATGTGTTTTACTCATAATTATTAATTTGACCTCCCTCTTGACGCTTTTGAAAGATAATAATATGGCGATGCAGTATTTGTATATATTATAGTAGTATCATTACAAAGCAGAAATAACAGCCAAAAACTAATCATTTGATACCCGTAAGACCTAAGAATTACACGAGTCTGAATCACTTTCTCATCAACCTGAATAAGGATTGGGAGGAACTCATATTAAGTAGTACGTAGTAGACTAGTAGTAGAGTTTTGTTCATCAATCTTAGCATTGCAACAAGTTTTTAACCGTTTTCAGTGTTGTCATTCTTGCTCCACTCAAACATGCTGATTAAAGGGAAGTAGCTCAAGTGATGCAACGTGTAGAATTGCTGTAATCCCATTTGTGGGAATTACCAGTTGATAGCATCATCTACAACACAGAGTGGTTTTGGGACCGGGGCGTCATCCCTTGAGATGTTCTTTTTTATTTATTAAACCACTAGTTGGAGGCACAGATGATGCTTTATTTATCTTGCCATGGCAAATTTTTTTTGCTGAAAAGATTAATATGTTTCTGTGCACATGTTGCAGCATTTTAGATGTGTATACTCTTCAGTTGCAAGAGGAAAAAGTTAAACCAAGAAAAGGAAACAGCAAAGAAGTAGTGCCAGTGTGAAGGACAAAAATGCAGAAGGGACAGACTTTGAGGAGACATCCAAATAATTTGTGATATTTACGATGAAGGGGCAAGGCCGCTGGGTTGCAGAGTTCGAAATACATGCGCCCTTTTTTCTTCTTCGAAATATAACGGCCGCGAATAAAAGTTAAGGATATAAAATCCTGCCGTGTCCCACCTCTTTCGTTCTAAAGGTATAATCATTCTTTCTGTTCTGTCTTCTTTTTTGTATCTCTCTCTCTCTCTCTCTCTCTCTCTCTCTCTCTCTCTCTCTCTCATTCCAGTTCCAATTCCACACTCAAAGTAAAGAAACCCCCTTTTTTTTTTTTGTAATTTTCGAGGACATTGATGATGATCATTGGAAAATCTTACTAATTTTAATCATGGCACCACTAAGTGGCTGCTTGTTATGTTACAGTACTACTGCTAGTTGCATCTTTGCACGGTCCAGAACCCACAGGCCAGCGATCAGATCAAACTGGGACTAGCCACCAACCGGCTCAATCTTCCCCCAACTAGAGAGTAGGGAGAGCCACCCCACACAAGAGCTTCATCCCCATGTGGGTCCCTTCCTAAATCTCTGTCGTGAAATCTATGGTCTCCACGCGCTACTCAACAAGCTGCGCCACATATAATTTTTTCATTGGCATTTTGAGAAGCTGACAGTATAGATGACTGAGGAGTGATGACTACTAATAATTCTTTATTGAACGAACCTTGACGTAGAGTATGTCCAAAGTACAGTGCTAGTGCTAGTTAATTTTCTTGTTTGGTGCTTGGCTGAAAGGTGAATAAGACTATGGGAATCATGAATCTGGTTTGTAAATGAAAACTAGCTAGGAAAATCTATGCGAAATCAATTACTATATGTCATGTAAAACAACTAGCATTCTGCATCTTTAAGCTTTCCTCTGAAATGGAAAGACGTACGTACAATTACTGATCAGTGGCTGCTGCCAGTGACATTCAGCTGTTTCAAGCATTCTCACAGAAGCTGATCATGAGGGCATCGCATATGTACTAACTACATTTTAACATATATATTGAAATAGGGGAAGAAAGGTAGAGACTATCCTACAGATTTAGGGGGAATTCTGCGACCTGCCTCCGTAGGTGTTGAGGCTTAGCTCAAGGGAAGTTCGAGAATAACCCACGTTGCCATTGGGCTGGTACCAGTCGGTGTAGTAGCAGTTTTGTTCCTGCTGCTTATTGGTGCAGAAGCCAGATACGTCTTCACCGTGCATGGGGAAGAGAGGGAGAGTTTCTAATTCTGGGACCGGTTCTTCTTCCTGCTCCTGATCATCCAATGTTTCAACAAAGCATGTTTTCTTTTCCAGGAATTGGTATGGTGAAGGATAAGGTTCAGCCCCAGCCCCGGCCCCAGCCCAAGAGAAGTTTTGGAACATAGACCCACTCGCTTTGCCACTTGGTGATATGGAGCAATCCTGTGTGTAATCAAGATATATATATATATATATAAGCGAGAAAGCGAGACTTATTATTTGAGTAATGTTCCCCTAATGTTGATGAAGACGCCAATTAAGTGATTAACATCAACATAACCTTTTTCTTACTTATTAAAAGTGTACGCTTTTTTAAAAGTGCATTTTTGGACTCTAATAGTGGTCCTATCACTTAAAATAAGTTGATTTCCATGAGAAAGTGCAGCCTTAATTTATTTGAGCACAAGCTAGCCTCTTGTCTGGATCAAAACTCACGGGAAAATTTCACCGAATTAAAATACTTGCCAGGCTTCTCTGCAGCTACTTTACTATCTTAGGAATTTGTACAAACTATCTAAAATTTCTTCTACTCCTTAGATTAACTAAGTAGAGAGGATCTTTAAGTATCCACGTTACTCTATTTGATCTGCACTTTTTTTTTTTCTCTTTATGTGGTTTTAATGTCAAAATAACAAGTAAGACGCTCAAACAATACACTGTGATCTCTTTTGCTTGAGTGGATTAAGCTGTAGAGTTTCAAAGCTTTAAACTTTAATTCAGCTTTTGTATGTGTAGACTAACCCTGAAACTTTTCTCCATTGCAAAAGATCCATAACCATAATTTCCCACCTGGCCAGCAGCATGCAGACCACCTACAGAAGCTGATGACGAGGGAGCACCTGTAAGGAAACCAAAAGTTTCCCCCGAAAACCCTCAAAGATCTTGAATATGAAAACGCTAAAATGTGAAAAAAGGAACACACGCACACTACACACACTAGTTACAGTAATATATAGTAACATTTCAATTTATGCAGGAGGAAGGGCAGAAAAAAAGGGAGGTTTAGAAATCACCAGAAGTGATGTTAGGGTACTTGGTACTGCAGATGGATTCTTGATAATCAGATCTCCAAACACCTCTTTGCATAGCAGATATATCAGTGGTAAGGCGTTTTTTCTGCCTCTCACGAGCTTTATGGTTTTGAAACCAATAAAAGACGTTCTTGCCTTCAATCTTGCCGTATTGCCTGAGTTTAGCTGAGATTTTCTGAATCTGATCAGCAGTTGGAGACCTAACTCCATTGTTGTAATAAAGATCCTTCAAGATTCTTATTTGCTCAGTGGTGGGAGTCCACCTGGTACTGCTTTGCCTGCACAAGAAACCGTTTTTACTACAGCCCCCATCTTCATTTGGCAGCAGCTGGTTTTGTTGTTGCTGCTGCTGATGGTTCTGTTGTTGTTGGGGTTCCATGATAGGTTGGAAACTAGAGAAAGGTTACAAAGAGAAGCAAACAAAACAGCAAAACAGACTCACAGAGAGAGAGAGAGAGAACAGACTGAGAGAGAAAATTTGGTGAGACTGGAATGCATGAGATGGTGAGAATAAAACAAGTATAAAAAGGGGTGGAGGAAGAGGCACATGGAGGTGATAAAGAGAGGATATCCGAGATATCTGAGGGAGAAGGACTGAAGTTGACAGAGCGATAGGATAACAAAAAGGAAGGGACAAAAGAGGGACTAGAAAGAGAGGGTTTCAGAGGAAGTTTGCTTGGATGAAAAGGCATATATCAAAGCTACCTTGATAAATGCAAGGGCATAAGCTCACTCACAGAAAAAAGAATGAGGAATGACATGATATGCAGTATTGATTGGAAGGAAGAGAAAAGTCGAGCTTCTGAATGAAAGAATGAATGAAGCTTGCTTCTCTATGATTTGCCGTTGTGATTTACTACCTTTTTCTTTTGTTTTTCTTAGGATATGGCCCCTCTTACCAGACCCTAAAAGCCAAATTTCAAATTCACCCCTGCAGATGGTGAGTTACCCTCAGGGTTCTAATGGGTGAAAGGCTTAACTTTATAGCCAACTAAAGGAACCCTTTTTCTAGTCGAGTAATGTAATATGGCTCAAAGAAGTAAAGGGGGGCATGGTCGTGAAAATGGTAATCATTAACCGTACTTACACTCATTCGAAGGCCTAATCAGATGATTTGTGATTTTTAAAAAATCAGAATAGCCCTTGTCCAGTTATATATTTAACCTTCCCTTCCATATCTGTGATTTGCTTTTTTTTTTTTTAGTTTTTGGAAATTAAGCTTGATAGTTAATAGTTTAATTGTTACCATTAACGACTTGGAAGACAGTTTTCAAGTCAATTCTGTATAAACAGCTAAGGATGAAGATTATAAGTTGTTAGTCGCTGAAGATTACTTGTTGATGAGTAATAACTTAAAAGCACTTAAAATGAGATGATAGAGAATGAATATTCCTCCAGCATTACCATTGCTTCAGGAAAGGATAATCTCCTTGCAATAGGCGGCCTGGTGGGACTTTTGGTGGCGCAAGAAAGACCAAGACGAGAACCCATTTCTCAAATTAAAAATTTCACTCTCATTGTATGTCTGTGATTAGAATGCCTCAAAGTGACAGTGGAATTACCTACGCATGCTTCAGTACTCTACAACTATAACATATTCCCATGTTCCCACTATTGGCTTCTTTCTTCATTTTTTTCCCTCTCTTTTTGGGTGGTTATCATCAGGGTTTGGGCTGATGCAGTCAATGGGCTCAAGAATTTTAGCTTAGATTGTTTATTATAACCCGTTGGGTTGTTGGGATCGATTAAGGAACTGGATAGTTGAAATCCTAATTCCTTTCAGTAGATAATGAAGATAATTTATGGATGCAGCTCAAAATCTTTCATCTGGTCTAGTTACTTAAAAACAGTATATGGTGCTACATATACTGTAATTGTTAAAGATGGTTGAACCCACAATTGAATGTAGGGAAGCCTTTTTGAAACTGTAGGAGAGATGGGCAAAGTTGGAGAAAGCTGATGGTGGATAGAGAATCAGGTCTGGAGTCATTTCTGCTATGAAGTATGAAGAAGCAGCACGCGTTCCCAAAATAAATGCAAAGCATTTAGTAGAAGTGGTAGGGGGCTATCGCTATTTGCTAATTTGCTATGTCTCTCTCTGGAGGGGAGCAGTAAGGGTACAAGCAGCAGCAGAAGTAGTACGTACTACATGCATATTGCATTTCAATTGGAGGAAGATGATCAGATTTTGATTCGAAGATGACAAAAAAGCTCCATCATTTTCAGGGTTCTTTTTCCTAACGCCGCTATCTATCTCCGAAACCCTCAACATCTGGTCTAAATATCACTCCATTTTGCTCTTTTCTGTCTGCAGTTGCAGTGAGTGATAGCTAGCATTATGTGCTATAGCTAGATAAGCTTAGGTAGTACCCGATTAAGATCGGCCTTGTTGCAGATTTTCCTCTTCATGTGTAATTTACAATGAGCACGCTGGCTGTAAACATTTCTATGTTTGCTGAATGTCTTAGTCCCTGTGAATACCAGTCTATTTGTTTTCATATCTCATCAAAAAGAGTAACCTTGTTTAGGGTTTTATGTGTAATCACATTTGCACTTGCCAATGAATAGAGGGAAATCGGGGAATCAAGTTGGGGATTTTCTGTGCTGGGAAAGGGTTTAATATTTTGTGATCAGGGTTATACAAACATGGGAATGATCTGATCATAGAGGATTCTTTCAGGTTGTGTTGTGATTTTGGCTGTGTTTATGTTCTTTCTCAAATGTACAAATCATAAGATTTGGACATTATGCCTTTGACAGTTTTTTTTGAGATTAAAAACATAGAATTCATACTTCAAACCACAGAAACAACTACTAGTAGTAAACAGCTGAAAACCGACATTTCTTGTGCAAGTAATTGGCTTGCAAAGAGAACCACGCTGGATATACATAAAATAGTATGCTGAATTTAGCTAATAACAAAAGGAAAAGGAGAGAGTGAGGGAGAGAGAAATCCAATGTTAACTAACTTGATGGCCTTAGCTATGGCATATATTTTGATGTGCTGTTATATTATGTTTTCGAGGTGGTCTGAAATCTGAATCAAGTTGCCGCAATTCCACTGCAGAGCGAATGTCATTGGAGAGAGCACCCCAGAGCCGGGAATGAGATCAGAGTTTATGTGATTCTTTCTGGTGGTCAGGATGTTTGGATATTTGCCCCTGAATTCATGATGTTTCATTTAATACACATAGGTAAATAACATGCACCCAGCTAATCGCAATTTTGCGTTCCAAAAAAAAAAAATCACCATACAAAATTGGATGAACTCTTAAAGTATTAATTCAAGTTCCTAAATATGATGATCCCTTTTAAGTTTTGATTGCATTGTAATGACATGCATAAAGAAATGAAAATCTAGTATTCTTTAAAAAAAAAAAAAAAAAAAAGAAGTTCCAAAGCTAGTAATCTGACCAAAAAAAGAAAGAATTTACAGCAAATTAATGTCATAGGAGTAATTTATTGGAAACGCCACTATACTGTCCTTTCATCACTGTCTGCATGCACAAACTAATTGGAACTATTCATTCAGTATTTCCCTGGAATTCATCCTCTGCCTTAACAGTCTCATCCCTCCATTTTCTCCTAAAATTCTGACTACTATTGCAGACTCTTGGGCCTCTGTCTCGGGGTTCACCTTTTGAGATTGCATTATTGACACTATCATCATGACCACTTATCTCTCTTGCAATATTTCATTAGTTTTTCATTCTTTCATCCCTCTGATGACTGATGAGCCAGGACACGAAAATATGCAGCACTATTCCTTCTTGTTGTTGATAACAGTCAAGAGTACCGTTTCTTTAGAGGCTGATTTTCCAGCAAAAGCTAGCTCAAAAACCCCTGTCCCATGTCCTCTCTTAATATATCCCAAATCTTGGTCTGCTACAGCTTACCTCATATGTAAGTAGTGACCTAACCAAATCCTAGGGTGCAAATTGCAAAACCCTTCACTACTATGGCCTCTATTCACCCTTTTCTTTCGGGTAATCATGCATCTTCTTGATGTTATTATTAATTGTTTTCTCTCCCATATCTCCAAAGATTTACTCTCATCATCATCATCCCCCTCAGATTTCTTCCCTCTCTCTCACGCACTCCCTATACATTATATGTGCTAGCGATCAATTTCTTTTTCTGCTTTCTGACTTTGTTAATTTCTACAAAGAGACTAAAAACCCCAAATAAAGAAAACTGCAGCTACAAGGCATTACTTCATTGTTTGTGTATTGTGGTAACTTGTAATAAATTTGGGAGATGTGAAAGTCGAAAATGAATACCCCTCACCCCCCTCAATTGCCAATTTTATGGGATTACTTGATACGCGTGAAGGAAGCAAACTTGCCAAGAATGGATGTTCCCACGTACAAATGTGCATGCCATGGACTAGACAGCAGTTACTGCTGAGTTATGGACGGCTGTGATGATGGAAGAGGGAGCTTTCATGCTGCAGTAGTAGTAGTACTTTTTTTTTTACTACTGCTACTCTCTTCAGTCTCCAGTCTCCAGTCTCCAGTGTCCACTCCTCACTAGGTAGTATTCTAGGTGGACCCCAGCTTCAATGTACTTTGGGGGTTTAACACATAGGACCCAAATCTGTGCATGCCTTCTTGTTCAGTTGCTTGGACCGCATAGACGAACAGATGACAGTTTGGAGTTAATTGTACATTTACAGCCCTAATTGACTCAAATTGCCCTTGTGTTGACTGAATCTCTGAATAGGTAAAACAGGGCCACAAATAATTTCTCCTCTGTGACTGTTTGACTGTAATGTTTTCCTGAATAAGGTTGTGAAAATGTGAATTGGAAACAGTCACTGGGATTTGCTTTAGTGTGGTCCTCGCAGACTCCTGTTATCTTGTCTTCGTTCTTCCATTTCCTCTCATTTTATGGTCAAAATTAAGATGGGGTTTCTTTGTTCTCCATGAAGATTGGAAAGCAAGTACGGAGATAAATAAATGGATGTGGGAAAGAAACGATAAAGAACTTAATAAAGCAGTCTACGGCAGAATTTAATGGCAGTCTACTTTAATTCCCGCATCAATGCCTAGTTCTTCTAAAAATGCTGCGAGAGAGTTGTTTTCTGCATATCCTCTTCCTTTAATAAAGCAGCAGCTTTTACGACTCTACTACCGGCGCAGACGTGTTGTTAGTGTAATACGCTCGACGTCAAGGCGCCACTGATACTGAAGCACATAAATGTTATCAAACGAAATTTCTATCAAACCTTCCTTTTTTTATAAATAAAAAAAAAAAAAAAGCAATGCCCATGATATAGACCATTTGTACAAGAATTGCAGAATCGAGGCAACTGGTGATGAACTTGGGCCACAGCAGAAGAATAGGAATCCATTATATTTTATGTAATCTCTGGAGCGTGTTAAAATGTTGATACAATGAACTTATAATGCAATCCAACCTTCAAGTAGAATTAGACCGAAAAAAAACAACTACAAAACTCGTTGTACAACTTGCACTCTGAAATGAAATTGGAGAATAATTATATTTTTAAAAAAAAAAAAAAAACATCATACCACAATGGCTTGCTACTCTCATAACCAATCAACTACAGATAATCCAATCGCATAGCTGATTTGATGCAGCTGCTGATAGCTTCCGCTCATTTGCCCCCCACACAAGACACGGGCAAATAGTAGCAACGGATCATCCACAGACTGGAAACCTTAAAAGGCTTAATATTGACGCTCGAACTGACTTACCCAGCCATAAATCTTTACATCCGACTAAACGCTTCTTTAGGGTGATAATCTGAATCATCTGTCACAGGACCCATTGCTGTGTAATATACTCACCAAGCAGTAAAGAAATCAAGAGACGGGTACAATTAATGATTCAGCTGTCACAAATTTGTTATCTCCTTGCGCCACCTACATAAGCAAGGCAAGATGATGAAGCCACCATGTACAAAGGAAAGCATGCCAACAACCAACAGCTCCTTTTTCCACTGGATGTGGCGGCAAAAGAATCCATACACAACTCTGGATCAACTTCAACATAACCTTAATTTTCCAAATACAGCTTTACGTTTCGCCTATTTACAAAACCTTGTCGAGTTCGATTTGACTGACGTGCATTTGAACCCCTCTCTATTGATCCTTTTGCTTCACTGCTGTTTTCATCTCCCTCATCTCTTCTGACTACCAGCTTTTTCCCAAATCCCCTTGGTTTTGGAGAAGTCAATTTTTTTGGCCTATCTACTCCGTAAGTCAGTGGTTGTAGACCTTGCAAATCAGGTTCAGGAACAAAACCTATTGGCCGTTTTAATTCATCCATTTTCCTGAATGTAATCGATATCCTGGGAATATATATATATAACTAAGGCATAAGCATCTCAAAAAAAAAATGACAGTGCAAAAATACGTCATGAAGCTTGGATACGTACCTTTTGCTGGGAACAGCTGGGACACAATGCTTAGCTATATCAGCTCCATTACCATTTAACACAAAAACAGATCTGAAGCAACATCATAGCCAAAAAATGATCCCTTACATTCATAGCGACAACTGATAAATTATAAACTCTCAAGCACATCTAGACTCAGGCATAAGAAACAAAAGCGGTGACTGAATCGCGAAAGACACACACACAGACACCCAAACGAAAAAAAGAAACAACTTACCCAACAGGCAACGGGATGGCTGCAGAACCAGAAAACTCGCCTGGACCAATGATTTTCAAATCTGATCCAAATACAATACTGCACTCGCTAAGGAATGACACAGTACAGAATGGGCGAACAAAATCATGATTGTCGATATGAGGGGGTATACAGTCCCCCTCATCATAGATATTAACAATGCAGCTGTCTGGAACACAAGATGGCGGGAGGACATGCCACCTGATTAGCCTTTTAATCATGACCTTAAAGAGGTCAGGAAGAGGATCGACGACTTCATTCTTGAGGATACCCGGAGGATTACCATTTTTATCCTGTCACGTACGTGCAAGAGATCGAGTTGTAAGATTTCCTGTTGGAAACTATCAACAAGATTAATCAAAATGCGGGCACTAATAGCAATGAGCAGAAGAAATTACCACTGCATAATTATAGCAGCAACCAAACTGCATAGTAACACGACCTTTGCCTCTCATCCACTTCTGTGGTGCAGTAAAAGTGCGTGCTGAGAAAATCATTCAGACACTTCAGTGCCAGGCCATTTACAGATACCACTACAATAACAATTTAAAGCAACTAGAAGAAGTCTCTATAGAAGTATTGCCCTTCCTGTTCAAGTTTGCTTTTGGGAACAAGCAGCAATTAATTCAGTGAATAAATCTGCTAGACTGGATAATTGTCATAAGCATCAAATTCTTCCGTAAATAGTAAAATTTCATTTCAACTACTCTCAGACTCATTGTAAGCATGCATGTATAGACAAAAAGATTTTCCATAAGTTTTTTCTTGCATTACCATCCTGTTCTTACATCTTCACCAAAGAAAAAGGTTGTTTATTATACGTCTTAGCCACAAAATAAAAAATAAAAAAAGAATAACAATAAAACAGAGTTTATATGGATAAAATTGGTGGATAAATTCACTTACCTTTTAATTCGCCTTTCTTTCCCATCTCCTGAAGCACTTCCACATAATCAACTATCCTCTTCTGCTCTGCAGCACTAAAGACACCGGTATGTAGCTCAAGGCCGTCAAGTATATTAACAGGTTTGCCTTTAACTCTCTCCAAACACATAAAATCCTTCTTTCTTTTCACATTAGTAAACCGAATGTACTCTCTTTGCTCCCTTGACAACTGTGTCTTTTGCTTAACTTCCTGGACTGTTAAATTCTCCTCGGCAACACCATTCGCATGGCCAACCTGCCTACTAGTGACTTCATTTTCTTCCTCTGCCTCAAGCTCATCCTCCTGAGCCATATCAGCCCACGACATTTTCTCCCTAGGAGCTTCAAAAAGTGCAGGATATGAGCTTGATGTTTCAATTGTGGAGGCCTCAGACTCCATCTCAGCAACAGGCTCTGATGACCCATCTACACCATCTTTCCAGGACCCTAATGAATTTGTATCAGCAATCTCAGTCACATCTACATCATCCTTCCAATTTCCAAGTGAGGTAGTGTCACAGTTGTTTTTGTCACATCCACTAATGTCCATATTTTTCAGAGTGAAAACTACTGGGTTCTCTTCGGCCCCTACATTCATAGAAACACCGAAGCACATTAGACAACTCATCAAATAAAAACCATGAACAACAAAACTGGGCACAACAGTAATATCTTAAAGTTAGCATTACATTTTTTTAAAACTGACATGCTCGAAATTTTCACTTACCTAATAATCAAACTCTACTGGATGTTAATTGCCCACAAAACCTCCATAGTGCTGGCAAAAATAGAACAGGAAACTACAGCCATTCACCCTATCATCTCTTCTATATTTCTCAATAATGATGCCTGCTCAATAAGTCCAACTAAAACAACTAAAAAAGATTCCTTAGATTCACTAGTAGTAAAAGGTAGAAGGGCTACGCTGAAGTCAGGTCTCTGAGAAAGCTACCCTGGCATCAGAATTCTTACATTGCAAATTCTATACTTGCAGCATTCGGAATTTGGCAGATCATTCTGTGAAGTCAGGATTAGACCACTCTGGACCTAATCTATCTAAATCTGGAAATACGTTGCAAAATCTGCATTTGCAGATTAGCAAAGGGTCTGCTCTGCCCTTGCAAGGGCTGCATCACCTGAGAACTATATGCCTAAGTATGCTTTTACAACCAGGTTAACATGTAAAAACACATTTGTCACAAGGATTAGACCTCGAGTTTTGGGTATACAAGCTGATCAACTATGAGTTTTTCCCGGTGAAGCCTATATAGTTGGGCATATTCAACTTAAAAGAAAGAAACTTATCTAGTTTGGTTAAATTTCAGGACTTGATCTCTTACATATCCATGTGCAGCCATCTACAAAATTTGGATACTAAGGATCAAAGATCGTGCACCGCGCCCTGCCTGGAGCTGTGCCATCTATGAAGATTGGAGAGCAGAGAACTATTACTCAAGTGGGCTGTCCATCAAATGGGTTGCCTTGTAATCCCTTGACTATAATCGTCTTAATTTTTGATATTGACCTCTTTTCTGATATATGTGATCATAAGGGGTATGCTTGCTTTCTCCCCTACAAGCTCTATTATCTTCTTAAATAAATATGTCAAAGCTCAGCTCTTTAAAAAAAGAAAAAAAGAAAACTTTTCGTCCGCACTTCACCCAACTAATTTTGCTGTCGTATACGTATACTTTTTCCTCGAGCACCCCAGGTCCCATTAATTCTACAGAATAAGATAAACGGATGACATATAACTCCAAGAGGGAAGAATGAAATAAAAACTGGTAATAGTGAAGAATACAGCCAAATAGTACAAATATGCAAGAAGAATATTGATAATTCAGATGCAATTCAATATAGAAAACTTCGAGCGTGCAAGGATTTGCGAGAGAGGAGTACTACCGGGATCAAGGGATCGAACGAGATCCGAGAGGGTTTGTGTGCAGCGACGGCAAAGCCCTCGGGAGAGAAAAGGCAGCCAATTGGAGAGGAATTCGGAGGCGATTCGGAGGTCATCGGCGTTGTATTTGAGTAAAAACGGGTCGTCCTTCCGAGTTCGCGGCTGCTGCTGTTGGTGGTTGTGGTGGTTCGCCATCCCAATAACGAGTCGACTCGCAGGACAACCGACTCCAACTTTACTCCTTTTTATTCCGCAGTTTTTATTGCGCAAAATTGGAGTTCCTTCAGGTGGAAGATCAACAAGCAGTGAAATTTACGGCAGAGTTCTCAATGGGGTTCGGAATTAGTTAAGGATTTTTTGAAATTAGAGTGGAATTGGGGGATGTATTTGGAAATTTCTATTTATCTGAAAAGGGCCTGGCGACTTGTCGGGTTTGCAAACCGAGCTGTAAGAGAAGTTGATAAATTTGGCATAATTTCTGAAGATTCTGGCTTTTTATGAGGAATGTTTTCACTTTTTACTGGTTTTCTTGTCCTAGAAAATAGTAGTTGGACTGCTAAAAGACAAATTGAGCCCCCAAAATCCAAAAGCTTCTAGAAAAACAGTAGGGCTGTCAATAGCCCGGGCTGCTCTAAAATCCCCCTTCTCCCGTCCCGTCACATAGCCCCGTTTGGAACCTAAAAGTTTTTTAAAAATTTATTTAAAATTTTACTATAGTGCACTTTAAAAATTTTTGAACAAATTTTTTTTAAGATAAAAAAAATTTTTTTCTTTCTTTCCTTTTTCTTTTCTTTTCTCTTCTTCTTCTTTTTCTTCTTCGTTCCCCCTGGCCCTTCCCTCCCCCGTTACCTCTGTCTCCGACGAACCAACAGCTTTGTTCAAAAAAATTTGTTTTCTTTTTCTCTTCCCCTCTTCTCCCTCTCTGCTTCCCTCTCCCCCTCTACTCCCCTTCACCTTCCCCCTCTCCCTCTCGAAGTCAGAGAACCAACAGCCATGGCGTGCACAATTTTTTTTTTTTGCTTTTTCTCTCCCCATCTTCTCCATCTCCCTCTCCCCCTCTTCTTCATCTCCCTTTTTGTGCAATGGGTTATTAGATTGGGTTCGGGACTATCGGCGAAAGTTAGTTGCCTCGGGTTGTGTCGACAGTACGTGGCTGCCGCGGGTTGCGTCGGCAGTCGTGGCTGCTGTGGGTTGCGAGGGAGAAAGAATGGAGGAAGCGGCGGGTGGCACGCAGCGAGGGTTGGACAGCAAGCGTTGGTGGGGAGAGTGGCCAGGGAGGGGAGGGAATGAGAGGAAGAGAGGGAGAAGGAGAGGGAGAAAGGAAGGAAAAAAAAAAAGAGGAATGTCGGCACCGGAATAGGTGGCGGCGGCGATGGCCAGCAACGGAGGTGGTGGCCGGCGATGATGGTGTGGTGGATTGGGGTGAGGGAGAAAGAAAAAGAAAAGAGGAAGTTTTTTGTGTATTAGATATTTTGAAGTGTATAGGTTAAAAAATTTGATAAGTTTTTTTGAGTTCTTGTAATAAAAGTTGTTAAAAAACTAGTAGCTAAAAAACTTGGTAAAAAACTAGGCTACCAAATAGGCCCATATTTTCACAAGTGTCCTACAATTGTTTAATGCTATTTTTTATTTTGTATTCTTTTTATATATATAATATCAATAATAACATTATAGAAATCTTTTTTAGATTTTTAGCTAATATTCAGTGTAAAATTAAGGTTAAAAATCATTTTGATTTTTTTAAATTCATTTCTCTACATTTAATAGCAAATTTAAATTTATAATCATCGTATTTGTTTAAACAACTTACAATGTGTTTAAAAATTTGAAGTAAACTAAAAAACCAAATCATCATTTTATCATATAAATTATGATTTTTTAGTTCTCAAATTATAATAGATATGCATATATTATTGATGAATAGTTATAATGTCTACAGCAAATCTAAAGTCACAATCATCATATTTATTTTTATTTTTTAGTAAATAAAATACAATATGTAAAAAATTCAAGTAAACTAAAAATAACCAAATAATCATTTTATCGTACAAACTATGATACATACATACATATATGTGTGTGTGTGTGTGTGTGTGTGTGTGTGTGTGTCTGTGTGTATATGTTTGTAATTAGTGTTCCCATTTCACTGACAGGAGAGATAAGTGATATTTTTAAAATTTTAGAAGTGTCAAGTAATATTAGCATAATCCTCAGAGGAGATTTTCTAATATTATCGCTTTTTTTAAATTTTATATTAGTAACAGGGGACAGGGTAGAGGTATCTTCCCTGTCCCTTACCACATTTAAAACGAGGGAAGAAAAATCCTTTCAATCTCCACACTCGACTCGCATCATGACTTCCAATTTGGGCACTTTCCATCTTCGTTGCCATCCCTAAGTAAAACATAGTAAATGATGGAGTTTTTGGAAATTAAATAAATGGCACCCTCTAGATTTTGTGTGCTTTGTCTTAATTCTAGTTGTAGCATTGATTTGGAATTATCCTTTTCATGTCTATGCTAGAGATGATTTAACATGTTACTAAATTTGTCTTGGAATTAATTTCTTATGTAATGTTGGTGACACTAATGAAGGAGGACCTAGGCGCAGACTACTCAGCGGGAGCAAGATTGTACACTTAAAATAAAAAAAATAATAAATTTAGGTTTAAATTCTACTTCCTATAATTTTTCTAGTTCAAGTAGTAATTAAATGTATCTCAATTAATAGCTTTGAAACAATGGGACCTAGAAGAAATACTTAAAAAAAGAAATTAATTGTTTAGAGATGACCACTTTTCAAATTATAGGTGGCATTGTCAAGATATAAGGATATTTTTTTAAAATTAAATGGGGCAATTAAGAGAGAAACCAAAATTTTTATAAAAATTTCAAGCCTAATTTGTAATTTTTACAAAGTTGAGTAGGGGCAATCGGTCACCCTTACATTTGGTAACATTTTTTTTTTGTTTTGCTAATTTTAACGTCCTAGTTAACTTGTTTCTTAATCGTAGTAATTTTTATTGCATTTGATCAAACTTTCAATTCCATTCACAAAAAAAAAAAAAAAAAAAGAAAAAGAAAAAGGATCAAACTTTCAATTATTTGAACGTCTCTGACATGACCCTTTTTTTTTATTTTTTACTTTCCTTTGTGGGGCCAGTCCCTATATTATAGCATAGCAACATTTTTTGAAGGATAAGAGATTAAGAGGGATAAGAAATCCATCCACTGGCTGACTGGCTCCGACACAGGTAAGTAACGAACACGGCCATGCTATCTCCGCCAAGACCTTTGAATGCTATCCCAGCTTCAATTTCCCTGGCATCATCTCAACGCCAACATGTTCAATTCCTCACGCTTGGTCCCATTAAAAGCAGCAGCGACGACATCAACGGTGAAACCGGCAGCAACGAACCAAATGCGTCAACACCAATTCAGCAGCCCATAAAGCCTCCAGACACGGTGGAGATTCGGTTCCGAAGGGGTTCAAGAAGAAGAAGAAGAAATCAACAGCAGGACGGCGCGTCCATGAAAGCAAAGACAGCAGCTCATCCCAAGGACTGGGAATCCATGACTCTGACCGAGAAGGTTGTAGAGCTCTATATGGGGGAGAAGGGTATCTTGTTCTGGCTTAACAAGTTTGCTTATGCTTCCATCTTTATCATTATTGGGGGGTGGATAGTATTCCGCTTTGTTGGCCCCGCACTCAATCTTTACCAGCTGGATTCTCCTCCCTTGGCTCCCACCTCCATTTTCAAAGGTTAATGAGAATCTCTCTACGAATCAAGAATTGAAGTTTCTGTAGGTGCAGGATAGTCTAGAGTTAAAAGAGTGGATTAAGTTTTTCTGTTCGAGAACTATTACCCTTTGTATTTCTCTGTTATCCACGGCCTTGACTAGTATTCTAGTATATCCAATAAATGAAAATTTGGTGCATTCAGATTCAATCACCACATTTTTAACACTGAAAAGGCTCCTGAGAAAGATTGCACATTTTCATACTTCACGCTGGAACACAACCTTTCATAATAAACTCAATTTGTACCCGCACTGTGCAGTAAATCAAACCAAATCTAGGCAGGATGATCGAATGATCACCGCATGGAATCCATGTGTCCAATAATCAACAGTAGCTGTTACACAATTGGAGCAAACTTAAAATCCCTTCAATGCTGTAGGCTACGCAACACCAACTTGCTGAAGAAGCACCTCTCTCTGCTTCTTGCACCTGTAATTCCAAGAACTTTGAGAATCAGCCCATTTGTATTGCAAAAATTCAGAAATAAGAGCCTGCAGGGACGTGATAACAAATCTCAATGTTTCCATGCCATTTCTTTCCCTATGGTCTGCTATAACTTTCATTGAATTTTTTTAGCAGGTCTTCCTCCACTGAAGGAAGAGAGGAGTCGGGGTTGTAGTAGGAAGACGACATATCATAGAACAAGAAGCAGTTTAGTACTGGAAGTATGCTTCTCTAGGTACTGACCTGTTACATTCTGATCGAGATGCGTAGTTGTGATTGTTGCAATTATTGCACATCCAATCCCCATCACGCCATTGTTTTGCCCTGCCAGGTATGGGGGTCAAACACCAAAGAAAAGATTAAGAGCCAAGATACAATATGCTTAATGCTCCATACAAGAATCTGTTTATTGTTCAGAAAAATGTTTGATTCATAGAGAAAAGCTACAGCTGGTTCTGTTTTACAAATTTAAATCTGACTCTCCAAGTCAGAAGACAGATGAGCACAGAAGGTAGCTTGACCAATACTTACTTTCATTTTGGAATCTTTGACTGTTCAAAGAAAGGCAGGACAGAACAATGAAAGGTAATGACATAATAGTGAGGAACAAGAGAAACTTAAGCATATATAACCACATCCCAGATGAATATAACACATCCAGGAAAAAAAAAATCCTTTGCCAACTTCCACGTAATATGAACAAAGCACCAAAGAAGCGATCATTACCCTTTGCCAAGAAGAGTAGGAGCTGCTGGTACATGCGGTACCTGCAGATTAAATTGCAAATTTGGACCCAAAGCTGAACTTGCACTTGGAAAGATCGAGTAAATGAGAGATGGTTGACTGCCACTAGGACCGACAACAGATTCAGGTCCTGAATATGCAGGCTGCAACCCATAACCAGCAAATCAGATTTATAGAAATAAAAGAAGGTCAAAGCTACAATTTAGAATCAAATACTCAATCTGAAACCCGATAAAGAAATTGGTGTCCAACCTGTCCAGCGTTCAGTCTCTTGCTATCCCATTCGTGAACAAGTTCTTCAGAAGCTAGTCTTTTTGTTCCATGAGCTTCCATGAAATAGCACAGAAAAGATCAATTACAGACTCAAACTATTTGATTAAGGAACATAAACGTTGCAAACTTTCATTCTATTGGAGCCTCCCAAAATGATAAGCAAGTAGCAAAACAGCCCCCACCCCCCAACCACCGCCCCCCCCCCCCTTCCTCCCCAAAAAAAAAGGAGGACCTGTAATGGAAATGGTGGAAAAGAAGGCCACAATTAAAGAAAACAAAGAAATAAACATTCTCGTCCGTATGTGAATGTTTAAAGAGACTTAGTACATAAAAAAAAAGACATCTCCACGTACCTGTAATTGCCGTACTGACAAAAGAAGAACGTGCAGCTTCTGGCATTGGAGTGTTGCATTTTTTGCACTACAGGACAACTTCACAAAATTCAGATGTGTGATCTATGTCACTTCATCTGAAAGAACAAGTTTAAATATTAAAACATTTTCTGCTTTGTCAGACCTGTGCACGAGAAGAATAGTTGTGAAAGCCACAGCTGCAGATCCAGTCACCACTGCGCCAGCTTTTTGGAGCAGAAACTAGTTGATTAGCTTGGCTAGCATGCAGAACACCAGAAGTATTCATCCCATTCACTGGCCAAGTAGCAGCCGGTTGAAGACCAAATTTATCAGCCCCAGCAAAAGGCCAGTTAGAGCTCAAAGGCAGTGACTGCTGGAGAGATCCATTCCCCAACAATCCGTTGTTTATCCTTTGATCGAGTCCTCCTTGTGCCCTGGCAAAATAATTTGGATAAGTTGGGACAGAAGCTCCAGGGATTGCCATAGCTGGCATTGCTGCTATCTCCTTTGGTTGCCCGCATTTTTTGCACTTTTCTCTTGATGCATAATTGTTGTTAGTGCAACCTATCGATCCATTGCCATACACACGCACCCAGAATGCAGCCAGGAAGTGGAAATATTCCAAGAAATGCACGCCAACCGCGATTGCATACAAAATCATCATCCAAAAACTTTAAAAATTCACAACCTAACTGAACTAGTGTTTGTTGCTAAAGACATTGCATGGAAGAAAAGAATAGCTACAAACAAACAGCATGAAATAATCAACAAAGTAGTATCCCACTCGTACATTCTTTCACAAAACTTGCAGCATAGATTTGACCGGCATCTTTAACTTCTTGTAATGTGCATGATGAATAACTAGCTTAGAAAAAAGTCTAAACACAACGGAATAATGCTGGAAACTCTTTAGATGCTTCAGATGATAACAAAATGTTTGATTTAACTTATAGCCTTATCTGGTTATCAGATTATCGCATGTGCAGGGAAGAAACATGCACTTTACTCTCTCTAGCTCAGACGTGCATCTAGCTTAAAGGTCTTACTTTTGAGAGACCAGCAAGTATGTGCTGTGAAGAAACCCTTAATTCCATGGCAAATAAAAGCAGGTGGTAATCATGGATTAGGGAGAAAAAATCGAAAAATAGAAATGGCTGCAGCTCTTAAGGTAATGTGACATAGTTTAACAAAGCTATAATTTACAGAACTAGCTATGGAAGCGAAGAATTCTCATAGTAAATTATCAGAGCATACGAGGGTTATTTACCCTGGATTATGAATGAACGAAAGACAGAAGCAATTGCCAAATGGATAATTGGGGGGAACTTACCGGTGCAGATCCAATCACCGATGCGGGGGAGCCATTTGGAATCGGCTGGGGTTTTATTGTCAACCAGGAGCCTCGGCTGCTTGCATCTGTTGCAGAAGCATCTGAAAGCGTAATTGCGGTTGCCACAACCGCTGCAGTCCCAATCGCCTTCTCGTCCTCCACTTCCTCCATCGCCGCCGCCACTCATCCGTATAAACTTTCTCGTGATAGATTCTGTCCCTCACCAAGAACAAGAAAACCCCAGAAGTTTCTTTCCACCGAAAAAAAAAGGAAAAAAAATTTATGCGACCCAGTGAATCAGTGATGGTTAATTTTAGTAGTAGTACTGATGGGAGCAAAATGCCAGACAAACCATACCTACGTGGACTTACAATTTTTTTTTTTTTTTTTGGGGTGGACTGAACGGAGAAGGTGTAAAACACTAAAACTTTTTTGCTTTTTTTTTTTTGGGATTAATTCTACTAAATCCCCTAGAGAAGTGCTTCTTTAATCTTTATTGTCTCTTTGAATATTTAATTGAATCGATTCACTCTCTCCATTATTACAAATTTCTCAATTAGATACAATTGGGTTGGATTGCCCAATCTCGTTCTGAATTTCGCATCTGCAACATATATAATTTTATGAACTGGCCAATATACACATCCCATGCTATATAAAATTTTACAAAAAAAAAATTTTTTGAGCAAACTTTTAAACTAATAAAATAAGTAGAGACATAATGTGAATATTATGCTTATTGTAAAAAATGTTGAACTTATGAAATATAAAGTACAATGTGTTTGACAATTATATTTTTTCTAATACATTTTGCCATTATAACAAAGATATCAAAAATACCCTCACATTAAATATGATACAACTTTATGGGAATTTAAATTGATGGTAAAAAAAGAATCAACTCTCATTAAATGGGACAGGTTTATAGTAACAACTACTTACATTGAATAAGGGTATTTTAGAAAAATTAAAATACAACTACATTTTTCAATTGGAAAGTGGACTACAATTTGGGACATATGAAAAAAAAATACAGGACTATCAAAGTGGGATGGAGGGGAGTAGTAACCATGAGTTAATATATAGTAAAATTAAATTCAATTACGATCAATCTAAAATTGCACAAAATTAGAATTTTTAGTGAGATGGGGAATAACCAGCTTATTTTGAAAATTTTTCAACAAGCAACAAAACCAAGCAATTAAAAAATTTTTATAATTAAAAACTTGGGGGTAATTTGGCTAAGTCAAAATACTACACGCATCGCACATGCTAAATTCGGCACGCAATTGGACTTCCAACCTAATTGTACTTGATTGGGAGAACTATAATAGAGTAAGGGGTAAATTGATTCGATTAAACATTCAAGATCGATGCGAGGAAGAAGAATTTTTTGAAGGAGTTTATCAAAATTAACCCTATTATTATTATTATTATTATTTTATGATGTGGAGCCTCTAGTGACATACTACACAAGACTATACAGACACTAGTATAACAAATTGCAAATACTAATATAGCGAATGTGAATACCAATAGCCGTTTGTCTGATAGCGGTTCTGTCCCTATCACATTCCTCGGTTCAATTGGACCTGCGAAGTTTAGCAATTTCAAGGGACTTCATTCTTTAACCACACTATCTAAGAACTGATTTAGCTGCATTAATTGGCCACATCGTGTAGCTCTAGAAAAGGTGGTCCCGGTTAAATTACTTCTAAAATCTCTCAAGAACCAATGTGTTGTTGCATGACACAAAAAGATCATGATTCTAGATTTTCCCATTTCCTATCGTAATCTTGTTTTCAATCAACTTAATTCAAGCAATTTATGTTTTGGAAAGTAATCCAACGAAGATGAGCTTCCTCGTTGGAAATAGCAGTGACTATCACAGGGGAGCTTCAATTCCGGCAAATGCTAATACAGGTTGCAATGATGGGTTCAAGTGGCTTCGTTCACCAACTCCAAATCCAAACATGGCAACTGGAGCTCTTGTTGGTGGACCATTTCTCAATGACACCTATATTGAAACAATTCTATCCAAGCAGAACCAACCACTTATAACAGTGCCTTCATTGTTGGTCTTCTGTTTGACCTTCGTATTACTGGATAATCCATCAAACCCAATTAACCCATTTAGAATTCTCTTCTCCCAAATCTCTTATCTTCTTCCATCTTTTTTTTTTTCAAATATTTCATTTTGTTATGATGTTAACTACTTTTGTTTCACTATTATTATTATTTGTTGGTTTTATCTTATTATTTTATTTTCTCTTAATTTGTTAACTTGCTCACTTTTTAGCATTACCAATTTATGATAAGTTTTAGTCTCTTTTCTTATCTTTCTAAAATGAAATTTTAAATTTATATATGAAAAAAATGTTAGCGGTTCAAAATTTTTGGAATAAATTTTTATATTAACTTTTATAGTACTTAGTTCAATTTTTTTATTCTTATTATTTAATTATTAAATAATATATAATTTTGCGACATAGAGTATAAATGGGAAAAAAATTAGTAATTAGGTTTATTGAACATTATAAGTAAATATTTAAAATTAATGGTGGGTACAAAGAGCGGTATAAATTGATTACTTAGTTTGAAAAAATAAATTTAAATGAGTTTACAAAAAATTAAAATAAATGGGTTATAAATGGATAATTGGGTTACCTAATTCATTTTTTGACTTACCCATTTATACCCATCTAATTAAATGGGTATAAATGGGTTGACTCACTTATACCCATTATCTATTTTACCCAACCCAAACCCGCCCAAGTCACTCATTTTGACACCTCTAATCATATATTACCTAGAATCTTGCATATTTGCTACTGAATTTGTTCTCTAATGCCCATATTATATCAAAAACCTCTTTTTCGACTTGCCTGTCCAGATTAAAGATTTGATTGCTGATGATGATGGTGCTTAGATGTGCCAATTTTACGACAGTACAAGGATAGCCTAAATGAGGTGTCACCAAATAATGAACAATTTGCATAGTCAAAAACCCAATAAACACGAAAGCTTTCATCCATTAAAAGCCAAAACGACAGAAGAAACATTAAGAAAAGGATCGTAGAGTAAAAATTGCAAATTGACACCATGGGTAGAAAATTTTGCCAATTGACATATGTGGAACAAAGTATGGCAGATGCTAGTTTTGATTATTGATGACATAAATGAAAGCCAGTCATTTTCACAATAATAATCTTATAGAAACTGACCAGACTCATCAAAGGGAGATGGATATGATAGATATGAATAGTTTCATTATGTGTACGTAATCGTCTGCAAAACGGAAAGTTGGCATTATCAAAATATGCGTAATGATTGAGATATTAGGCCGTCTTGTTTATGAATTTGCAATTTTTACTCTACAATTATTTTCTTAATGTTTCTTCTGTCGTTTGGGCTTTTAAGGAAAAATCGTCAATTTAATTCTCAAACTATTTTACTAAAATCAATTTGGTCCCTCAACATTTTATCGCATGAATTAAGTCTCTCAACTAAAATTCTTGTGCCAATCGAGGACTATACGGTGTCGTCACCTAAAACACATGTATCTGTACAGAAACTGATGGCGAGGCAGGAGCTTTTTTGGAAGTACACAATAGAATTTCTACGAGAAGTAAGACAGAGAACCAATTTTGTATCCAAATTGGGAGAAACCTGAGAAATTAGGGGTTTTCCAAGACAGAACCCATTTTACATCCAAATAGCGGAAGAAATTAGGGTTTTCCATCGATGCAAATTGCCAGCAATTGAGGGAGACAAGATGACGAAAATATAGTGGAATGGAGAAATTGGTTCACGGGCAACATAGCAAAGTAAGGAAAAGCTCGAGGATGAATATTCCGATAGAATGACAGCAGTTTTCTATTCCATTCCGACGGAATTGGTTCACGTGTTGTTTCAGCATCTTGCTTAAGTAATGAGATATCCTTCTTGATCTCTTCTGCTCCCTGCCTAGCATTTTCAACCTCCGACACCAGCTGCTGGAGTTTTAAGCGCATATCATCGGACTCTCCTTGGGGATCTCCTGCAAGAGCTGCGTTGAGCTGTGCTTTATATCTCTCCAATTCACTTTGCAAAGTTTCAGCTGTTAATTCTGCTTCCGATGCCTTGTCCTTCAATTTAGAATGGTCCCTCTTGACATTATCAAGTTTCTCCTTAAGGAAATCTATTGAGCTTCTTTGTAAGTTTTGTTCCTGCACAATTTCTCGCAGTTTTCTTGTAGCATCAAGCTCTGCTATGGCGATTTTCAGAAAGGACATATCTGATTCTCTAACATTTTGCAGCTGTTCTTGCAAAAGCTTGATTGCCTCCGTTGTTTCTTCGAGCTTTTCCTCGAGAATTTCGCTAGCATCAAATTCTTCTTTCAATGATTTGATTTTCAGCACTACTTGTTCCTTGGTTGTTTGGTGAGATTGGAAGCGAGCCTGCTTTTCTTCACGATGCTCGTTTCCTTCTTCTTGCACCTGGAGAGTGGCCAACTTGACCTCTCCCAGTGTATCGTGCAAGGTGGTGATTTCACTGGAAATTCGAGTTAGCCTGTCTCGGTAAACTTGGATGAGGTGTTGGGCGTTCGCAACCTCTTGAAATGCAGCCAGTTTTGCTTCGAGAACTCGATCAAAATCCTGTCGGAGGGTTGTAAGCTCTTGTTTTGCAGAAATGAGCTCAGCAGCGGAGGCCTTATATGGTTTTCTTTCGTTGTCGACGTCCTGTTTCCAAGCATCAATGCCAAGGTGTTGTCTGCTGGATTTTTGTTCCTCGAGCTCCTTGGCTCTTTGCTTTGTAGCTTCTGTTTCCTCGATAGCCGCTTGCTTGGATTCAGTAATGATTTCAAACTTGTTTGTCAATTCCTGTAGTGTTCTATTGGCTTTCTCTAGTTCCCAGAAAGCTTGAGCTTTTGTGGTTTTTGTGCATTTGAGTCGTGCCCTGAAGTCCTCCAGTTGCTTGAGGTCCAAGTGAAGAGCGGATTCTTTCTCGAGCACTCTCTGCTCCCTGCCAACCAAAAAAAAATCACTATTCCATAGAGGTAAAAGTGATGGTAGCTGGTTGTTCGATACTACAATAGATTCTATGTTCAAAACAAAGAAAAAGGGCTGCTTTAGAATTCTATGACATATATACCTCATCAGCAGCAGAGGAATTTTTTGGCTTTCTAGATAGAAGGGGCTACTTCTTGTTGTTGTCGTCGTTGTTGAACCTAGGCAAGGTTACAGCATCCCCAAATAAGCTAACCGCGGCCTTGACAGATTGAAATGGAACGCTGGTATCCACCTCTCCCACCTCAGTTCTTGGAGAGCTTCCATTGCTGGATCTTGAAGTTCCTACTATTGGTTTCGGCAAACCCGTCGGAATTGTAGAATCCAAGGAACGAGTTCGTATATGGAATCCGAACATTGTAAGAATTTCTTTTTCGGAAGGAAATTTTTTACCCACAACAAATTAAATCACCACAAAAAATTCAGTCTTGTTTCCCGTAAAAATTCTATTGTGTACTTCCAAAAAAGCCCCCTGCCACGCGTCGGTTTCTGTACAGATACATGTGTTTTGGGTGGCGACATCGTATAGGTCCTCGATTGGCACAAAAAATTTAGTTAAGGGACTTAATTCATGCGATAAAATGTTGAGAGACCAAATTGACTTTAGTAAAATAGTTTGAGAACTAAATTGGTGATTTTTCCCAAAATTTAATGTTAGTCCGGATCAATTGCGTGACAAATTCAACGATTGATGGTTGACCGATTTGACACTGTCAATTTAATAAATAAGAATCTTACATCCACGATCTTATTTGAATTATATTTAATTTGAAAACGGTGGATTTCATAATTTTAATTAGTGCATCGTCATTGATTCAAAACCAAAAATTTTTCCAATATCAAATTCATTTGACCCATTTTGTATCACTCAAATGTTAGACATGAATGCTACAACCTACACTTGATTAATAGAAATAAGATACTAGATTCAGTAGTATTAGTTGATGTGATCACTTGATCATGCAAATTTTCACCAAAATCAAGAGAATTGATTTACAATACAGTCTATCAATTAGATGTGGAGAGAGGAAAACTTATGAATTGGAGTTTAACGTGTTAAGTATCACAAGCACAATAATTTGTACGGGCTTAATAAATTATTACAGTGAAATAGTACACTATTTTTAGAAATTAGCAAACTTCTAGGGGTCAAAAAGAAATAGCCTGCTTCCATTATTTTAATCAAAGCAATTATACTAGCGTAAAAATTATCCGAAACACAGAAAAGAGTAAAGTGGAGAAGTAATACCACCAAGTGTTGGTTGGGCCTCTCCCTTAATTCCTTTTCACCTTAAAACCTTTCTTCAGACAACGCGTGTTGGACCAACGTCATCATCGTCCACCACCACCCTCCTCATCTCTCCTCTCTCGAAACATTTTCCCAGCTCCCCCATTTCCCTCAAAATCAAAGGTGCTATACTCCTCTGGCTTTTTATTTGATCTCTCTCTCTCTCTCTCTTGAGTTTTTTTAATTAATTTGTAATTGTCATTTGCCTGTGATACTGGCCCTTTTAATCTTTTGGTAAATTGGGTTTTTTTTTTTAATTCCTTTTCTTGTTTCCTGTAATAGTTGTGATTCGCGTAATGCCACAAAAGATTTTGGCCACCTGAGGCATTAGGGGTTAATTAAGAGAGGATTAACAATTTTGTATGTCTTAGATTATTGGGGATTCATTTCATGTAATGCTGTTGTATTTCTCTGCTAAAGTTGGGATTTTTCTCTCAGGGTTGTGTTAATTTAACTATTGAGCTATAGAAATTGATTAGCTTTTTATGTTCTAAGAAGATTTGGTGAAGATTGATCTGTGGACCATATTTCAGTACCTGGGGTTCAAATTTTTCTCACTTTAGTGCGGTGGCGATCCTGGTGTTGCCAGTGTAGCTAAAGCCTAACAGTATAGTGTAATTTTAATATGCTAGAATGGGAAAAAGCCACAAAAGCTTTCCTTTTGGTGGATTTGTTAAACATATGTTGTTATTTTACTAGCTTACTATCCAAATCTTTGTTAGGTTACTTAATTTGCTTTCTAAAAGTATTCTCTTTTTCTGTTCTTTTTTTTTCTCAAAGGATAGTGATGCACTTTCATTTCCTAGTTCTGCTATTATGTAAAGGAGTCTTTAATATGAGTTCAAGGTTCATTGCTCCTTCGGCATGGATGATTACTTTTTTACATGTACTGATCACTGATGTTTTATTTCATTGAGAAAAAGCATTAGAATTGGATATGGAATTTGGGCTTTGAACTTAGTAGCAGACAAATCATATACAAATGGCAAGCAGTCTTTTGGTCGTTTATGTGATTTTGAGAGACGAACATGTGTACTTGCATACATAGTTACCGGGTTTCTTATTTTCATTGTGTGTTTTCAGATTCTATGACACTTACATGTTGTAAATCTCTACCACACTCCCAATCTCTATCTCTCTCTCTCATCCGCGACCTAAATAGGATTATGAATATGGAGCTGTCATAAGATTCACTGAAATTCTTTTTACCTGGACCTTAGAAACTACATAAGTCATGTCACTGGTATATATTCTGGAAGATATTTCCTTCTGCTGGTGTTTATTGTGCATATCTTTGTTGATTCACTTCACTTTTTTTTTTTTTAATTCCTAAGCATGCCTTGCATGATTGTTGAAGGTGATGGCAACAGAAGAAGATGTCAACCTGGCAGGTTTTAAGTCTCAGTTGAGCCAAACCCAGTTGGATTGGAAGCAGGAGATGGAAAGAAACCAGGCACAAGTGGATGCTTTGCAAGTAAAACTTCTAGAAGTAAAGTTATGTGTACAAGGGTCCGAGGAAGACACAAAGAAGGAGTTGGATCTTTTATGGCGACGAGTTAAAACTACTGCAACTATGTTAACATACTTGAAATCCAAAGCAAGAATCGTGGCTGTTCCTCATCTGGCCCATACCTCCTGCGGCATAAAACAAGTGGATGGTGTGGGACTTGTGGACAAAAATGGTGTACCATTATCTGGATGGTCAAGGAACGTGGATCTTTCTCCATTTGAAGATTTAGAGGAAGAAACTTGGACAAAGCTTACCAGTGATAATGACTTACTTGATGAACAAGATGGAGCTTATATTGGTGAACTACTGAAAGGTGTACAAATGGTGACAGATGTTATGGAATGCCTTGTCAAGAGGGTTTTAGTGGCAGAATCTGAAACTGCTTTGGAGAAGGAGAAGGTAACAGTAGGCCAGGAAGAGATAAAAAGAAAGGCAGTTCAAATTGAAAACATGTCTACAAAGTTAGAGGAGATGGAAAATTTTGCTTTGGGAACAAACTGTATTCTGAATGAGATGCGACAAAGGGTTGAAGAGTTGGTTGGGGAAACTTCTAGACAGAGGCAAAGAGCTGCAGAAAATGAGTTAGAGCTTGCTCGTGTTAAGCGAGATTTTGAATCACTAAAAACTTATGTCAGTAGTCTTATTAGTGTAAGAGAGACGCTTCTTTCATCAGAAAAGCAATTTCAGACAATTGAGAGGCTTTTTGAGCGGTCAGTATCTTCTGTTTTTCCCTTGCTCATTTTGCCTTTTCTTTGGCATTTTATAGATGCTTAGTAAATGGATGAGTAGAACCTCTTTTTTTTTTTTGCACATATTGAACTGTTTGTTTAATAGTTATGGAGCTTACTTAAAAAAAAAAAAAAAACTGTCTGCAGGTATTTTCCATGTTAATGGTGTTCCACATTAATGAAAACACTCGTAATATGAGTATAACTATAAAGAAATGAGAGAGATTCTCTTCATACATGACATGCTCCTAGGAGAATTCTTTTCTTCCACCTGTTTCATTGTGCTTGTTATGAGTTTAACGTGGTTGATTACATTGTAAACGAAGCAGGCTAGTAGCAAAGACTAGTCAGTTGGAGAGTGAGAAAATGCAGAAAGAGGCTGAAGTTCAGAAACTTATGGAAGAGAATGTGAGGCTTAGTGCTCTGCTTGACAAGAAAGAGGCGCAGCTCTTAGCCATGAATGAGCAGTGCAAGGTTATGGCGCTGAGTTCTTCGAACATCTGATTTGGCATGCTTGGTTGTTTTCCATGGGCTATCTGCCCTGTTTAACTTTGGGAGTCACGTGTCCTATAGCCTTGGGTGGATGCTGGTGAGCGCTGCAGATGGGCGAAGGCTTCTTTTCTTGAAAACATACTCTCGGAAGAGACCTGTTTATTTCTTGTCATCTATCGGCTCACCATGAAAGATGAAGTAGAGAAGATCATTTGGTACGGATGCAGAGTTGCAATCCGTAGTCGATTGTTTCGCCTTCAGTGAAGTGCATATTGTCATTTATCAATTGTATGTCCTGAATGTTGTTCTCTCACGGAATGTGAGCTTTGACATTTTATTCCTGGCATAAAAGCATGCCTTGTACGGATAAGGGGCACGAACGGCTGCAAGTGCAATCGTTTCTGTCAGTTGTGTGCATTTTTCACTATGCGTAACTTTGATTGCACACATGACGTGAAAATCGAGTTACAAGATGTGATTTGAACCGCACAAAATTTTTTAGTCAAATCATGGCCGTCAACTGCTGGGAACTGTTCCTGCCTCATTTCCTGTGTTGTACACATGATGTTCCCAATTTCTGTTGTTCTGACTTGCGGGCCCCTTGCGCTTCTAGCTCCCGAATTAGTGGCAGCATTTACTTTGTCTCGCAGTAGTGCCAGTACTTCGATTGCCGACAGCACCATCCCTTCCCCCGTGAAGGGGCAAGTCATAAGATACTTGCTCATATGCACTGTGAACGGTTCAGAACTCAGCAGAATAGCTTGTCGTAGTTAGGATTTGATTTAGAAAACACCCTAGGATTGGAAAGGCAAGACTCCAAGTACGAGGATTTATCAACATCAGGAAGCAAACCCATCATAACGGTCTTTGTATTGTTGTTCGGATAGATTAGATTAGATTTGTGAGAAACTCTTTTTTTTTTTTTTTTTTAAGATTTTTATTAATACATTTTTTCTATCACTTCTTCTAATGGGAATTATGTAAATTTCGACAGAATATCCAATGCATATAATTCGCGTCGGGTAATAAATAGTACTGAAACCAATCCCTTGGGAAGCATTTGGGATCCAGAAATGGATCTGTCTCTTCAAATCCGGATCACCCTTCTTCTTTCTCCCACAAAGAATAGAAATTCTGCCCCGAGAAGGCTCAAGTGCGGGGACTGAGCATGGCAACCTTTTGGATTAGCGGGTCTGTTTAGTGCGGGTGCTCCAAAAGCTTGCTAAGCCCGACCCATCAATATACATTTCACACTGTATAAACTATCTCTGGTTGGTTGCGTTTTAGTACTTTACTTCCACTAAACGACGTAGTACTTCGCTTTACCAAAACTCCTCTGAAAAATTAGCGCCATTCCACACGCAAAAAGACAAAACCAAAGTCCAACCACTTTAACTTACTATAAAAGCTAAAACCCCTCTCCTTCAATTCAACTCTCCCTCCCAAAACCCTAACCCTGATTTCATTCAATTCTCACCAGAATCCGTCAAATGTGAAGAAACAAGCGGCCCTAGTTAGTCCCTTCAGGCAAAAAATAAAGAATGCCTCAAAATTTGCAAGGTGAATGTCAACCAGATGGGACCAATGAGTCCACTCCCAAAATACAACGTATTAAAATCACTAGGCCTTCCGAAGATTCCGAAAAGAAGGTACCCGTTTTCATTTTTCTTCTGTAGTTTTATGTTTCTGACTCTTGTTTTGATCGTAATTACGTAAAACTTAGCCCTTCTTGTTTCATTTTACGTTGTTATTGTTGCATGTTTGCAATTGCATGTGTTACTTGCAACTACGTGGGAATCTAACTTTTCTCGTGGTTGTTTTTTGTTGTTGTTATTGTTGTTTTCAAGCATTGTTCCTGAAGGTTAAAATCTATGGTTTCTTTTCTATCATGTGACGATGGTTTAATTTTTCTTATGCTCAAGGCCTTTATTATTATTATTGTTATTTTTTGTGGTATTTGAATTAGTAAAGTTGAAGTTTTGAACTTTTTCAGTCCCCCTTTTAGGTTTGATCCAGCTGCATGCATGCGGATGTTGGATTATGTTTACAGTACCTTTTTTATTTCTGTCTTTATTTATCATAGGGAATATGCTAAAGTAGCTCGTGGGTTTTGAACAGATTGCAGTGAAGAGGGTCAAAGATGTGGAAGTTTCTGTTCCTATAGTTTATGGAACAATAGCATTTTGGCTTGGTAGAAAAGCCAGCGAGTAAGTAAAGAGGTAATTTTGAGTTGATTTCCTGCCTTTTCCTGCTAATTGTTTACTTATTTTTGAATGATTTGGTGTGAATTAGAACTCTGTCGCATAAGTGGACAGTTTATGTTCGTGGGGCCACAAATGAGGATCTTGGTGTTGTAATTAAGCGAGCTGTATTTCAGTTGCATCCAAGCTTTAATAATCCTGTGAGAGTTGTTGAATCACCACCGTTTGAGATATCTGAATGTGGTTGGGGTGAATTTGAAATTGCTATCTCCCTTTTCTTCCACAATGATGTCTGTGACAAGCAGTTAGACTTGTGAGTTATCCTTTGCTCTCTCTCTCTCTCTCTCTCTCTCTCTCTGCCTTTTAATGTGTGTATGGTCCTTTCTAGGTATCACCATTTGAAGTTGTATTCTGAAGAGGACAGCGGACCTCAGTCAACTAAAAAACCTGTTGTTGTGGAAACATACAATGAGATTGTTTTCCCTGAACCACCTGCAGATTTCTTAGCTCGTGTCCAGAATCATCCTGCAGTAGTTGTGCCTCGACTTCCTGCCACGTTAAGTCTGCCTCCAGGTATGGCATTTTCTTATAAAATGATGTTCGCTTAGTTTGCTCTAAAATCTCATTTATGCTTTATTTTCTCAGCTCCAGTTCAAGAGGTGCATGAAAGTGGCAGAGGTGACACAAAAGATCATACGCTTAGCCCATGGTTCGTCAATTTCTCGGAGGCAGATGAACTGCTAAAGCTTGCCGCAGCTCGTCAACAGGTGAAAATTCTGCTTCTTGTTTTTTTTGTTTTGTGGCTTCTCAAATACTTTACTTTTCCTGATTCAACCATGCATTGATGACTGTGCACATATGGTATTTTGTTCTTGATGAATCCTGTGTAGCTGCATATGTTTTGTGCCTCAAAGCCATTTTCTTGAAAAGATTGCAGTTGACGACGTTTTATGTTATTTGATTGGTGAGGAGTATGAAGTTTCTGTGCCATAATCCCATCAGTGAAATACTGTGGAAGTGTTTTGTTGATATTGTTGGGAGCACAACCTCACGTTAGTCCTTCAGTCTTTTTCCCCCTCATTTCAATATTGCAAAGGTTGCAAGGGAAATATGTATCTTCAGTTTTAACCTTTCAAAAATTCATAATAAACTTTTTTCCCTTCGTCATTGTAAACTATCTTGGCAGTGGATTATTGATGACTAACTTTTGTGGGTGTGTGTTTCTAAGATCATGTTTTTTTTTCCCCTTAAAAACTTTGGTTGCTTCTTTGACTCTTATGTGACTTAGCAATAGTTCTTGCATGATAGGTGCAAGCTCACATTATGAAGCTGAGAAGGCAATTGAGCATGATGGATGGGATGCCCCAATCTCTTAAACCAGCCTCTGGTTAGTGAATGTACATGATTGTGCAAGTCAACATTCAGAATATATGTCCACTCTGAATGGGTTGAACAATGAGCGCGTGTATGTAGTTCATTGTACATTTGAACTGACTCGTTATCTAGGTAGCTTGCCACCTTTGTCTTTCCTAGTTCTCTTGCAGGCGGCGTCTTTTGGTCCTTTTTCTCTTTGCTGTTCCTTAGGCTGGTAGGTTTAGGGATCTCTGTATTATTCTGTACGAGTTGCATCAAGTCTTGTCTAACTGCAATAGATGTTAATACAACACCGGATTTGCCTGTAAATAAGATTATCAGCGGTTTGTCTAGTTTCTGTGCTGCTATCTTTTAGTAAAGTTAAACTTCCTATTTCCATCCTTTGATGAGATCCCTTTGTCTTATAGTCAATTGACGGGCTTGCTGTCTGGCAATTACTGTATAGATGGTTTGCTGTGTGCTGGGACTCCATTTTTGGGTTACAATGCTTTTGGCGTACGCGATTGCCCAAAAACAAACTTCTTTTTCTTCAGCTGTGAAAAGTTCCTGGCTGTGCTTTCATTTGAAGCTGGGAACACATGCGGAGTTAAAGCCCCATTGGCCCTTTGCTATTCGTTTCCTACATAAATAAATGGCTCTCCCGATAATTGGATGTGAAGTGCCCGAATCAATTAAAAAATTTGTACACTCATGAAAGATCAGCAGGTCACTCCCTTGTCCTACATGTGGCTTTTTAAGCTCCCTTTTTTCCCTTTCCTTTCTTTTCTTTTTCCTTTCTCCTTCCTCCATGAAGGAAAGCAATAACGTATGCTTCTACAGTTGTGTAAAGAATCCGATGTCCGCATAACTTATCATCAGTTCAATTTATCATCTATTTGTCATTTATTAACTTTTTGTGGACAGCTCTCGATTCGATCCTTATACCTTACGGGATTGCCCTGAGGGTGGTATTTTGGGCTACGTTTAGCTGGTTGATAAAGAGAGTGTCACTCTTCTTAAGAAATACGTAATTGATTGTTGTGTGTTTTATCGGACTGAGCAAAGTACAATGTGAAGGCACAGCTTAACCGCAACGCGAGTATTATTGGTAGGCAGGAATTACTACTGATTTTTGAGTGATGTTTAGTTGCTGTTAGCGTTGGCATCAGATGATTTATGTGGGTTGAATATGGATTTTTATGTCGCCACCGCCGCCGTCTTCACCAGCGGCTTTGGAGGCAAAAGTAACATGGCCTTCACATGCTAATTTTTGAAAACTCTTGTCAATATTAATCAAGCAGTAGAAACTCTGCTCTTTGTTTTATTAGGAGTACCCTCAGGGCATTCCCCCTCTATTTGAGTTTGACAAGATGATTTGCTCACGGATGCCTCACCATCCTTTTATATCTGTTACCCAATCCCATTCACAGAACATGGGAAAAGCCAGCCATGGTTGTGATTGTTACAACTTGACCCATCTCAATCAATATGTCCTCTACATTCTTCTCCAGTTTTCTTTCATGCCGTCGTGGTCTGAAAGAGGACGACAGGTCACATACCTATCAGACTCGGATAAGTTCATAGAGAGAGGGAGGAGGAATCCATTGCATTTTATTCTGACCTTAATAATCTCCTCAAAATTGTCCCTTGCCTTTTGTTTCGGCTTGAAAAGACTATCAGAGGAATTTGGTTTGGAGCATGGATGAACAACCCTGATGCTTCGTTGCATCAGGCTAGGCAGAGGGCGAATTCTTTTGTTGATTGTAACCGAAACAGGGCAAAGCTGTTGACCTCAGAACATGGAAATCACTTCTTCTTCTTCTTCTTCTTCTTTTTTTTTTTAATATATATATATATATATATATAAATTATGGATCCATATCTGCTAGCATCTCATTCTTGTTTCTGCTCACATGGGAGGTTCTTCTTGTTGAAACATATATGATTGATGGAGTAGCAAGTACAGTATATAGTACCAACCAACCTGTATTTGCTTGTTCGAGTGCAAGTAGTCAAAATTAGGAGGAGGGAGATTTCTAACTGGAGCCATAAATGGCACTGCTTAATGGTCACCAGCAGAATGCTTCGCCAAAATGAAGTGTCCAATCCAATCATGCTCGTAAATGGCCCTTCTCTTAACAATAGATCAGCTGCAATTTTTTCTAAATATGCATCATTTCCTTAACAGCCTTACACAGTACGCAAGCAAGGACATTCACTGATAGAGATGGATAGAAGCACCATGTTCGTATGTTATATTATATATTATATTTTGTACGTTTGCATTGCGAACTTGTGTACGTAGTAGTACTGATATAATTAAGTTAATGTTTTCCGTAGACCCCACCCACGTTTGCAAATGGAGGACAAAACAGCCGAAACCAGGGACAGGATGCAAGTCGCTATAAGCTACTTTCTTCAGTATATTCATTCAAAACAACTGCTGTTTGTCGCCTTAGTTTTGAATGCATGCTGTGCTGACCATGATAAATACTCCGGATTGGGATTGGGATTGGGGACCCAAATTAATGGTTGCCCGTTGTTCACATTAATATTGAACTTGTTTCCTTAAAAAATAATAATAATAAAGGGGTTAGGACTTAGGGCATGCATACATTTGAACCAAAAAAAAAACTCACGTACCCTTTTTTTTTTTCAATGTACATTTCCCTAATCCTCCATTTTTCGAGAGTAAACTTGATTTTTTGCTGTCAAAAAAAAAAAAAATTATGCCAAGGTGATTAGGGGTGGGCACGGGTCGGGTACCCGCCCCTAACATGATTTGGCTGACCCGACCCTAATATATCGGATCAGCCATTTTGCGATCCTAACCCGCTCCTAATATTTTCGGGTACCCGAATAGCGGGTACCCGAAAAAAAGGGGCGGGTCATAGGGTACCCGCCCCTAAAAAAAACTATTTTTCAATAAAAAAAAATTTATTTTCTACTTAATATCAACATGTTTTTCAATAAAAAAAACATGCCTTTCCAATTAATATTGGTAGAGATATTGTAATTAAAGTCCATACATCACCATTCTCACACATTTCATCCAATAATCAAATCGATCTCATAAATTTAGTACATATTAGAATATCTAATAGACAAAACGAAGTTTCATAATAATTTTGAGTACATCACCATTTTCACACATTTCATACTTCTACAACACAACAAACACAAGGATAATAAGTATTTGGTAACTTCTCCAAGGATATTATGGTACAAGACCGCATCTCAAATAAGTCAATTGTGAAATCAAGTTCGGAAAAGAATTGAATAGAACTAATTATTTTTGAAAAAAATATAACCAAAATAACGTTAAAAATCTTCCCCAACTTCTTTACATCTTTGGAATAGACCTTATGGTATTAAGGTGTTGAAAAAGAAAAATAAATTTCTTACACTAAATAAAAGAGACAAATTAAAGAGATATAATTGCAAATGAATGACACAAATATTTTAATTATCTAGTTAACAGAAAATTGAAACTCCAAACAAAAATCTTTGATTGAATTGATGCAAGATTTGCAGGAAAGATCGATGGAAGTAGAATAAAAATAAAAAAGATGAAAGGGATGAACAATTTTTATAACAGAGTTTCACAAATTTTTTTTTTCATTTTGTTCATGTTTCACCGAGAATATTCGCTTTCTTAAAAAAAAATGAGAAGAGTAGATCATATAGGATTAGAATATGAGGCTGCGAGCCACTTCACTTGCATTTAGAATTAAAAATTACAAAATTATAAAATGATCCATACTTTTTTAATATTTATAAAATATACCCTGTGGGTCGGGTACCCGCGGGTTTTTATTTTTCTGATCCGTATCCGTACCCGATTTTTCGGGTACCCGACCCTCATCTGCCCCGCTAAGAAAAATCGGATCGGGTATCCTATTTTTCGGATCGGATCGGATCGGGTTCATCGGATTTTCGGATCGGCGGGTTTTTTTGCCCACCCCTAAAGGTGATCACAGTCTGTTCATCAACCTAGCTAATATTCAAGCATCTACCTTCCGTGGTACAGAAGAAGACTCTTCCTTTCTATCAAATCTATAGAGGGCCTAAACCTCAACTCAAAATAAACGAGTAAATTTAAAATGATCGAACGGTCTCTAGGTACATACATGATTGGTTCTTTTATCTTTTTCTTTTTTCACTGAAAGAACAGCAGTCCTGGATTTACGTGCAAATGAATAGTAGAATGAGTTGTCCTTGATCTTTTGCTGAAACATGTAGCTACACTGCCATTTGTTTTGTTCAGAGAAAGGACGAAGGCATCCCTTTCTTGTACTTAATAAGATGATCATTCACATTCACAATAGACAGCTGCCATTCATCCATCCTTAAATGATCAGTCTTGATTCGTTCATGAATCCATATTGAGCTCACAAGAAGTTGTACCTTGGAAAACTAACCAGTGTCATGATCATGCGAAATGCTACAAAAGAGCAGCCCATATGTAAATTCTACTGGGACAGACAGAGACTGCAATCTCCTTCCTTGGCCACAGAAGTAGCTAGCAACGATTAACGTTTCCGATACATCTAACCTCTGACTTGGGAAAAAAAAAAAAAAAGAAGAAGAAAAACATTGAACTTGAAAATATGAGGGAACTGAGAACGAAGTTTTACAACCAGCAAGAAGCCAAGAAACTTGTGTAGGCCATGGGATGATTCGTCAGTTTCAATTCCGTGCCACCTAGCAGTTCCGAAGGTGGAACTGGAAACCGAGGTTGTTAATGCCAAGTATCGATAACGAACATGGATGGCGAAGCTCAAAAGCATTGGTTTTAAACGTGCCAGACAACAGACTCCCACCCTGATTAAACTTATAAGATGGTTTAATTGTCATTGCGTGACCTTTTGGCAACCTTACAACTTAAGTACCGTGTGCATGAGTATAACGTACCATTTCCTAATTCTCTCAATCAATCATTAATCAAATGGGGATTTCATGCACAATCACACTGTCCAAAACACAAATACACACATAGGATGAACGGAGATTGGAGTTTATGGTATAGAGCATAGAGTATAGTGGTCCACTTTGTCTATGGGAGGGGTAACAAGAAAAAGGGAAAAGGCCAAATGGGGAATGAGGTTGCATGGCCTTGAACAAGACTTCTCAAATAAGAACATCTAAGCCCTGTTAGTTTGTTGCCCCCACACTCCACATGTCTCTGTCTCGCAGATAATCACTCCCTGTCTTCTTCTTTTTCCCCATAAATACTACTACTCCTCCACATCCTCCTCAATTCATCCCCACCTCCTTCGAACCCTTCATTCTCTTTAGCAATTTTTCCTCTTAATACATACAACTTCTATCTCTTCTTTGCCTGGCTGAGCCTTTTTCTTCTAAAGTCCATAAACATGGCTCTTAAGAAAGGAACAAAACATGCCGCTACTCAAACGGCGGCCCTCAAACAAATCCTCAAAAAGTGTTCAAGTTTTGGAAGGAAGAATGCTGGTCATGATCACGACAATAGCCTTCCACATGATGTCCCAAAAGGCCATTTTGCAGTATATGTTGGCCAAAATAGGACCAGATACATCATCCCCATTTCTTGGTTGGAACACCCGGAATTCCAGAGCTTGTTACAACGAGCTGAAGAAGAGTTTGGCTTCAACCATGAGATGGGCCTCACCATTCCTTGTGATGAAGAAGTTTTTTGCTCTCTATTTTCCATGATCAGATAATTAAGGGAGCTGATGATGCAAGATGGAGTTTCTTGCCGTATGTAGAGGTGGATTAAGGTTTACTATAACATGGATGATGGGCACCACCGGTTACTTAAGCTAAGTAGTTTAGTGCATGGGATATCCATCATCTGACCACGTGGAAACTAATTGTCTGGTTTTTTTTCATTAGTGGAGATCTGTATATACACGAATTTGGAAATTGGAAATTTCTCTTGTTTGTTATAGTCTAAGAGACAGCAGAGCGGAGATTTCCAGATTTCCGTTTTTTTCCCCTCTTCATATGTATACGAACTATGAAGTTGCGCCAAAACTTGACCATTTGCATTATTTTTTTGGTGAATTCTTTCAAGGCTCATGATTCAATCTAAAATTCATTGTTGGTCTGAGGTTATGAAGTTCCACCGCGGTAGTTAGCAGTAACATGATAGATACTTGCTTCAGTTAAAGTACGTACTTGATCAATCGTCTGCAGTAATCTGCAATCAAGGAACTAACCAAGACATGCATGAAATGAAAGCATACTGTATCATTACATAGTTGTCGAAACTTGTTTCTCTCTCTGGTTCGATCATTTCGTACAAAAAAGTTGAAGATTGAAACGTGTTCTGAAATAAATGTTGGGCTGCATTCGATTTTGGTGGTTATATATCAATTTGAAGAATCGCACGGGCACTAAGAATAATATACAAGGTAAGCCAATAATATTCCTATGAAGATTGTAGAGCTCAAAGATATTTACTTACGTAGACATAATATCCTGTAAACCATGTAAGTCATTGGTGCACATCTTAAACGGGAGCAACGTCCTTATGCTTACAGTCTTTGATACAATAAACTGAATACACCTACCAAGTTTTTCAAAATAATTTCTTTTTATTTTGTTTGTTTTAAAGGAGATACTGAGTCTTGGAGAAGGGAAAAAATAGAAGAATTGAAAGTCGAACAAGTAATCTCATGATTTATGAAGGGTTGAGTTAGATGATAAATTGAAAAGAATTATAAATAAGAAATTTTGAATTCAAAATAAAAATCTCTCGTTTAGGAAAAAAAAATTGACCTTACGATCAACTAACTAATGATATATTTTTATTTATACAATTTCATAGTCAACTAACTAATGGCTTACTATTATTTACGCACAGTCTAACACACAAGTATTAAGAGTTAGCTCAATATAGCCAAAGGCCTCAACATAAAAAATAAAAAATAAAAAAAACTTGTTTTTTACAATATGCACTCTCGCATTACAGATGTAAGTATACACTAAGATGAATGATATACAGTATACACATTCAACAATATTAAGCAACTAACCAACCTTTTGATGCACCACAAAGTTTTTAGTGTCACTTTGACAATTACTTTCCGTGGACTTGCAAAACCGATATTTTTTCGTAGTCTATGATCACACGTTACATGCAACTTGAGTGGGTCAAATCCCATTTTCCTTTTCATAAAAGAAAGCGAAATACTTGAAGCTACATAGCTTGGACTTGCACATCATCATCATCATGGTGTAAAATGAATTACGTACGTACCAATAAAGTCTTTGCTTCTTATCCTTTTGAAAAAATGATAATACTATATATATAAAAAAAAAAAAAAACCATTATGATATTTCCAATATCAAAGAAAAAAAAACGCCATTATGGAAAACTAGGTTTTCGATTGAAAAAACAAAAAGAGAAGAAAGAATGTAGGGACGTACTCATCAATTCTCTTATAATTGAAAAACAAATAATCCGACATTGAAATTCTTTTTGTCCATTAAAAACTTTATGCATGGTACAATAAATCTATAAGGAGGCTACTGATTTTCCCTATTTTAAGTGATAATTTGGCGTTCAAAAGGTCCTGCATATGTATGCTGATTGCCCCCGCAACCCGAACCAATAGCAATAGTGATGAAGACGGCATCTGCAATCTGCATGATGGTTAACGCGTTTCTTCGTTCTAATTTTTCCATGTCAATGAGAACATTCAAGTCTTTGCTGGCCCCTCCAAGCCATTGAGTAGGCCATTTTTTAGCCAATTATTCAATCCCCAGCAACTTATTTCCATCCACGCAGCCACCTACCTTTCTTGTCAACCACTAAATTAGTTTGTCATATCCGGAACCAGGGATATTGCATCCCTGCTTTGGCCAAGTTCTTTATTTTCAGTTCTTACACAGCTTCTCTATGCATGGATATGAACAAGAGAAAAACTGCAAAATGTTGGAGTTGACTTCTTCGTTATTGCGGACAACTAGCTAGTATGAGAAAGACGCAACGTCTCTTGATCTGGTATTGAGGAGATAGCAACTGATTAGTGTTTGTCATTAATAAGGGTCAATCGTTAAGAGAGGCCTCAAGTACTCTACTTAATTCTTTGTAAATTAAAAGTGGAATTACTTTGAGAAAGTGTCTAAATACATAGATGTAATAAATATGAATATGTGCATGCATTCATTCACGTAGTAAATTCATCGTATCTTAATTAAGTGTATTATATATCGAGTGTTTGAGCAATCCTTAAAATATATATATATATATATATATATATATATATATGATTGATTGACTGTGACAGTTAATATCGCACTTAAGTTTGATTTTTTATTTATTTTCATTTTCTTTCCCCTGCATGAGCTTTAAGCAATGGCTTTTGATCATCATTAAGCTAGCAGGGAAGTCGATTACTGAGTTTTATTAAGTAGAGCAGAAGTTAGGTTAATCAATTCCATCAATCATCAAATGTCGATTGGGCATGGTTTCTTTCATAAATCGACCAAGACATGTTGGAAACATATTCTGCCTTGCACATGCAGTTGGGACCTCCAAATGGTCCCCTAATTCAATGGTTTGATTAAGTTCACACAATTGAAGATTAAGATTTTGGTCTCTGGATTTGGATTGGACGTAAGACCTAATTAATACTATTAGGGTTTGTTGACGGAACCGCGAATTAAGCAAATCCCGTAGTAGGAATTAGAAGCTGATCAAAAACAATTTCCCTTGATGAATTGAAGGAGACGGAGAGCACAGGCTAATAAAACTCTGATTGATAAGAGAGGCCTTAAACCCTCCAGTCATTCTTCAAAAACTAGTACGTGTTGATATGTCCCAAACACTTGCTTAATATCAACTTTAATTAACACTTGCTTAATTAGTTGCGTTAACGTGTGGACTATATATGTGGTTTATCAGTTGTTTTCTCTTCATTCTGTTTGGCAGCAGTTATCCTTTCTTCTTTGCTTTATTTATCCACGGACACAACCCAGAAATATATATATATATATATACACACACACACAATTGAGTTAACTTTTAATAATAGTAGAAATACGAAATTTGAGTTTTACTTGACCTTTCACTAATTCACTCAACTCGTAGCTTACAACTAAACTAGATTTGGCCTTAATTTTTTAAAAGAAAAATGGCGGATGATATTGACATTTCTAGAAAAGCTTTGTGTGGTTCTTAAATCCTAAGATTCAGTCGAAATGGAACTTTTTTTAATTAATTAGACTTGAGCAACTGCGTCGGAGCTTCTTTTTTTTTTTTTTTTTTTGATAGCAACTGCGTCATGTTTTTTAACTCTCAATCACCTTAAGCTATGATGTCATACATTTCATGAATATATATATATATATATATATATATATATTTTGGAAAGTCAAACCAAAGGTCCAAAGCAATCCACCGTAAAAGTTGAATTTTCTGTTCACACGAAACCAAAAAAGTCTTCTCATCGGGTCAAACAAGCATTTTCAGTAGAAAGAAAGCCTATTCAACGCATAAATCCCCGTTATAATAAAAATAGTAGTCAATCTTTTGCGACCACCGTTAGTGGTCCAACCATTTATCTGAAATTGACATCTTTCGTAACTTCACCGTCGAAATTTCTGACCTCCATACCCAAGTCAACGTCAACGTCAAGTGAGACAATTTTATTGGTCCTCGGTCGCCGCCCAAATGCCAAATAAAATAGTAAATACGTACCTTCGGCGCACTTTGGAGAGCCAAAGCCACTGATCGCTACTGCCCAGGAACTTCAATTCGGAGAACACACTTTTGTTGTGCTTGAAGACTAAAGAAAAATTATACCAAACGTTTGGTTGGTTTTTTGTGAGTTGATGGACTAATGGTGTACTGTTATACGTTCCAGCTCAGCCGCCTCTGATACAGATGAATTTTGACAGTCCCTTTCTGTGGGCTGTGCAGTGTCCCTTTCTTGTTTGTGAACTGTGAATCAAACACTTGGGATGGATAGGATTTGATTTAGGCTGTAGGGAAAAAGTTCTGTTGCACCCAATTTATAGCATGACTACTTGTACTACGAAGACTTTTATTATTAGTAATGTATACACAATTCAATTGTCGGGCTTTTCATCGGTACCATGCAATCTAATCTGGAGAATAATTCCAGTACTATTAACTAACGTCTTTTGCGATTTTGCAATAAAGAAGTGAGAATGACAATGTGCGAATTTCAATCTTAGAATTGGTTGGTGGAACATTAGGATTGCTTTGTGGCGACTAGCTTTGTGCTCATGGTTTGAATTGCACTAGAGGACCCTTGTCAACATATCTTTCACATTTCCATCATCAATTAGTACGGAAACTAACAACTATGGAGATTTTTGGCATAATCATGGAGGGCAACATAACCGTGCAATGTTACTCTTGTATTCTTACGATTAACAAACTAGAATTTGAGTTAGAATTTCAATCTTAGATAATTATGAGTTAGAATTGCTCCATTTCAAAAACATCTGAGTTGGAATTGCTCCAATTCATTTGAAGAGCCATGACTTGGCTCGGGTTCCAATTAGCATAATTTAATTTCTTCTTCAAAGGTAGTTCAATTTGTCAGAGACACAAATAATCTGCCTAATAGCCGCTCATTCAATATAACCACGAAGTTTTGGATCTTCCAACCAGCAGGCAGTAAAAGGTGCTTCTGTAGCAGCAAGGGCAGCTATTAATGAAAGGGTACACGCAATTCTGGATTATCAACTGCGTTTCACCACCAAAAACCAACCTCTCCTCCATGGCCTTGCAAATCCTGATAATCATTCAAACTCTGGATCCATCCTTTTCGAAAAGCTTATTGCATTGCTCGCTATTGCATCCGCACAAGTAATTACGAATGGAGGCAATTTGCTATTTCCACGTTACAGCGGAATACGACTTCCCACGTTGACTTCTTTCGCTACATTACTAACAGACAGCCAATCGATTTGGTTTACATCAAATTTTAGAATCAGCTAAAACGGAAGCGTAAATTGGAAAACCATCCACGTCTCTAAATGAGCACTAGCCAAGTTCAAAAGCGTACATAATTTTTAAGGTCTCAAAGGCCGAATATTATCCTATACCAAAATGGGCAGCAGAACATGGCTTTGATGATCTCCCTTGCATAATATACGAGCTTTGACGCTCTTAAGATTACAATCATATTCTGGAATGATCACCTCCTTACAGGTGGCACAACGCCCCTACCAGGTGGAGCTCCACGACCAGCAGCCTGAGCCTGCATACATGGATGGCACAGTCAGGCAAACTTCACTCCACAAAACTTAATTTGTAACTATCTATTTCTCCAAGCTAATCATTTTATAAAACTACATTCTCTTTGTTTTACAGTATTTGTTAAATCCCAGTTTTAGAGTGGCCATCCAGCATTGCCTTTTCTTGACAAGAGATCATAATGCATTTCAGAGCTTACAGTACAGATATGGAGTGTCATTCCTAACTTTTAGATTTAAATAAATGATCTTGGAGTATAAGATGCAAAAGTCACGAAATAGATCTTACCCTGGCTCTCATGGCAACAGCACGTCCCCGTCCAACGCCAAGTGCTGAACCCTTGCCCTTCAAAAGATAATATAAAAAGCATAAGCTAAGCTGTTTTGGTCACAAATACACTCTAATACACATGGGCAAACTGGGAAAGCACCTTGATTCTAGCTTCTAGACGTTTGAACATTGGAGCATTCTTAAGCATATCTGGAATCACCATAAACCTGATAAAAATTTGTTTCAGAACTCAGAAAGCAGTTGAGAGAATCAGAAAACATTTTATATTACACTTTCTGTACCTGACTTTGCTTCCTCGAATGAAAACATGCTCCAGTTGTGATACCTTGCCATCCTGTAACGATACAGACCAAAATTAGTCTTCCACAAGACTAAAAAACGCCAAAAGGGCACGACATAACATCTTAATCCAATGAAACTCTCTCTAATAGGCAGTCAAAAACAACTGAAGTCTTGAAGCTAATTTGCTTCAGTTCAGAGGTTTAAAAAAGAAGATATCAGGATTGAGGTGGCTAAAGATGTAAATCATATCAGTGCTTCAAAGATCCATGAAAGGATAAGAGACCGTTCAGAATCTATCAACAATTCAAAAAGAGATCTATATTCTGTAGCCATTGGTGTAGAAGAAATTATATGGCACTGGAAATAATTGCTCATGAATGTCAAAAATGACAGGTCCAAATTCAATGAAATTATCAAGGGAATACTCTTAAAACCAGCTGTCAGTTAAAATAAGTACGATAAATGAGCATCCACAGGTCAAAAAGTTCCTTACAACCCCAACCCCAACTAGTCCGACAAACTGTGAACTCTAAAGCATGTGTGCAGAAGACACTTAATTTGTTGTAAAATCTGAGACGTGCATCTGACACCTAAAGGACACGTCATAAAATAAGATGCTTAATTCTACAATAAAAACACATATTAAAGACCTTACCCACAAAAAAAAAAATACACATTAAAGAACGGTTTTGCATGTAAGATCAAAGAATTTTAAAAATGCAAATACACGACTAGGAATTTAGTTGGATAGAATTCTGTTATATGAGAACATATTGCCAATAATAGTTTTAAAATACTTATGCCACAAACATGAAATTCTTACTAGGAAAACCTATATACATCATTTATGAGCACAAATACAACTGACTGTCCTCGTGTTCTGAATAGCATTCACCACCCAACCCATGTTACCTCCTTAAAGAGTGAATAGATTTCAGTTCCAATTTACTAACATCCCATATTTTCAATTTTCCTGCCACAGAAAATCATCGTAGGCTCCCGCCCATCATGCATTGGAATCAAAGTGAAAGAAAAAGTTCATTAAGAAGCTCGAAAGCAGCATAAAGAAACCTGAAACAGAAAAGCACTTTCACAATTCTTAATGAAGGGCAGAATAACATCAGAACGAGAGTACCTTAGCTGTGAAAGTGATGTTCTCGAGCTGGCAATTCCAATTGTCTTCGCATTCAACCATGCTGCCTCTGTAGAGCTCTCCGCTCTTCAGCTCTACGGTCACGATGTGTCCTGTGGCTTCGTGTAGAAGCTTCACCGGTATTCCTAAGCTACGACTCATTGCTATTGCTATTTCCTGCTATGCTCCCTACGCAAAACCCTAAACCCAAAGTCCAGCAAGAAAACTACCAAAAATTAATTAGCAGTAACTGTATACCGGTAAATCCAGCACAAAGCTTCGAAAAAAAGTTTTAAAAATTGTAGACAAACGTAAAAATAAAAATGCACAATATATTCTAAGAATTATAGCCAAAAAACACAGATGCATACAAGAGATTGAAATTTGTGAGATTAAAAGTAAATAAATAAATAAAAGGCGAGAAGAGAGATAAAGTAAACCTCACCGGATAAAGAGGTAGAGAAGTATAAAACCATTCCAATCCACGAGAATAAAATACAACCATTACAATCTAAAGTCGAAATACAAAACCACAAGCTGTTTCATTACAATCTAAACCATCACAATACTTATACAACCATTCATTACAATTGAAAGATATTGCTTTTATTGAAATTTCGAAACTACTAGAATACTCACAAGCTGTTTGATGAAATGCCTAAGAAAAATAAACTAGAAACACAAATTAATAACAATTATAGCCCAGCCCCTATTAAGCAAAATCACCAGCGTACCTCAATTTGTCCTTGAAGATGAAGGCTGATGATGGCTTGAAGATGAAGACTGCCGGGCTGATGATGGGCTAGCTTGATGGCTGTAGACACCGACAATGGCTTGAAGATGAAGGACTAGAGTGAGAGAGAGTGAAGATGAGCGCTGAGAAAGTAGGAAAGCTGAAGACTGAAGGCTCTCAGTTGAGCTCCTTCTCGACTGAAGACTGGTACACTGGCAGCGGAGGAGGAAGGTGAGAGTTGTGAGACTGGTAGAGTCAGCGGCGGAGGAAGGAAGGAAGACTGAAGGCTAGAGCTTAAGTGCTTAACAAATTAGGTTTTGCTTTTTTGTCCTTTTTGACCGAAAACTAACTACTATAATGTATGGGTTAATTACATATACCTCCCCTAAGGTTGAGCCAAACTACCAGTCAAACCTCGAGGTTTAATCAAATAACAGTCTAATCCCTTGACTAAGCAAACGATTATCAAAGACCCCCTTGCTATCCTAAGACGTTAGTTAAGGTATGATGTCAGCAACAAAACTATTATGAGAGGCCAAAAATGCCCTTATAGACCCATGTGTCATCACTAATTCCTTTGACGTTTTCCTGAAGTAATAATAACATTTTTTTCTTTTCTTTATTTCCTAAAATATACTAAAAGAAATTGACTACCCAAGAACCACAAAAGAAAAAGAAAAGAGAGTATATAAAACCAATCTTTATAGTTCAGCAACTACCAACCCCCGCAAGCCATTAGATGTTTCTTCTTTTGCACATTGCAGAAAATTCATATCCAGAATCCTAGGTACAACTTCTGGAGCCATACTTTCACTAGATGTGCACCAGAGTTTGAGAATCTCCACGGACAAGGAGGTAAAATTTTCATTTTAGCAAGTTTTTTCCTTTTTAATTTTTCTAACGGGTAAAAGGTGGAATTTTTCCCCAAGGCCTTAACTTTTAAAGGCTGCACAACTGGAGAGAGCTTCTTGTGTATAAAATACAAAGCTTATGTTATATCACACCTAATCCAAACTACTACAACAGTTAGAGTTTGCAATTGGAAGCTCAGATTCCGTCCCCTTATCAATTCAGGATAACAAATTTCCTAGTCGATCTTGGCCCATTTTAATGCCAGAGACACAGAGCCAAAAACAGAGGAGCACTTACCTAAGTGAGCCAGAGATGAGCAGTGATGAACCAGCGATGAACTAGTGAGATCTTGGTGCTTCGTCTTCGACACTCGGCAGCGATGAACCAGCACGGCAGGACACAACCGACAGGAGACGTAGAGTGCGGCGGACTGGCGGAGGCCGGAGAGGCAGAGAGCAGCTTCGATTTGGGAATTGGGACTTGGGACTTGGGAGTGTTAGTGCTGTGAAAGCCCTTGGCAGAGAGAAATTAACTACCCAAGAACCACAAAAGAAAAAGAAAAGAGAATATATAAAACCAATCTTTATAGTTCAGCAACTACCAACCCCCGCAAGCCATTAGATGTTTCTTCTTTTGCACATTGCAGAAAATTCATATCCAGAATCCTAGGTACAACTTCTGGAGCCGTACTTTCACTAGATGTGCACCAGAGTTTGAGAATCTCCACGGACAAGGAGGTAAAATTTTCATTTTAGCAAATTTTTTCCTTTTTAATTTTTCTAACGGGTAAAAGGTGGAATTTTTCCCCAAGGCCTTAACTTTTAAAGGCTGCACAACTGGAGAGAGCTTCTTGTGTATAAAATACAAAGCTTATGTTATATCACACCTAATCCAAACTACTACAACAGTTAGAGTTTGCAATTGGAAGCTCAGATTCCGTCCCCTTATCAATTCAGGATAACAAATTTCCTAGTCGATCTTGGCCCATTTTAATGCCAGAGACACAGAGCCAAAAACAGAGGAGCACTTACCTAAGTGAGCCAGAGATGAGCAGTGATGAACCAGCGATGAACTAGTGAGATCTTGGTGCTTCGTCCTCGACACTCGGCAGCGATGAACCAGCACGGCAGGACACAACCGACAGGAGACGTAGAGCGCGGCGGACTGGCGGAGGCCGGATAGGCAGAGAGCAGCTTCGATTTGGGAATTGGGGCTTAGGACTTGGGAGTGTTAGTGCTGTGAAAGCCCTAGGTGACGGCAGTCACGGGCTCACGGCACTATGCAATATTGCAAATTTACAATGGTTGTTTTCTCACTTTTCAATTTTCATCAGCTGAAGATGAAATCCGACTTTTCCCAAATGAAGTGATTTTGTAATTTTTAATATACAAACTGGGGCTCCTAAATTATAATACATTCATTATGCTCCTCAATGATTTAAAAATTAATACTGATTTGATCCCCAAATTTATTCATAATTGAACACATTACTTATGTTCAAATCATTTTGATGTTTAATTGGCATTTATTTGATCACTTATACTTAAAATCCTTGGTATATGATTTGAGAAACACATAAAAAGTGATTAATTTAAACTAATTTAGTTAGTAGTTACAATGAATTTATAATTTACAATGATTAATAATAAGTAATATTAGTTACAAACTTACAAATTACAATGAATCAATGATTAGTGATAAGTTACATTAGTTACAAACTTATAATTTATTTCAAATCAAAATAAAACTTATTTACTTGATTTGCAACTCACATGTATTCACTTACACTGCTTAGTTATTTTGTCTATACTTAAAGCCTTAAGATTAGTAAATAGATAATATGAACTTTTAACTTATTTGATCACTTATACCTACAATCCTTAGTCTATGATTTAAGGAACACATAAAAAGTGATTAATTTAAACTAGAATAAACCTTAGACTGTACAATGATTAGTAATAATTTATGAATTTATAATTTACAATGATTAATAATAAGTAATATTAGTTACAAACTTACAAATTACAATTATTAGTGATAAGTTATGTTAGTTACAAACTTATAATTTATTTCAAATCAAAATTAAACTTATTTATTTACATATGTTATTGTGAAAGTCAATACACTAATACATTGATTTGCAATTCATATACATTCACTTACACTGCTTAGTTGTCTTATCTATACTTAAAGCCTTAAGATTAGTGAATATGTAATGTATATTTAGAGTACACTAATACTTGTAAGTTATAGATTACGCATTCAACTATTCAATAATTCAAACATGAATGATGCATCAAATTACCAATATCTAAATTCTAATTACTAATTATGTTTATTGTTTAATATTTAGTATTATACATATATGTATTAATTATTATCTAATTCTAGTCATGTTACTCATGTATAAAATAATAAGTATTATAGTTATCTTATATTGTAATGTTTTACTATGCATTATTGTAGTCATATAACAATTAATAAATACTAAAATAATATAAATATATTGTACATTATTATATATTATTAGTATTATAAGTATATGATATGATGATAATACCATATACTAATTATTATTAATAACATTTACCTGTATAATATAATAAAGTATTAGTAGTATATACTAATACTAAATACCATTTATCTATATATTATATAATTTTATATATCAATTTGGTATTCGAATATGGTAATGTGGTACCCAATTTCAATTACCGAATTTTGAATTCAAAATCGATTATGAATTCGGTACGAACCGAATCTGCTCGCCCCTAATAAGAATACGAGACACAGCTATTTAGGCTTGTTTGGTGCTTTTGTGGTCACTTTTGGCCAAAATTGATGATCAAATCATAATTTACACAAATTTCAAGTCCCAGTTGCAAATTTGACAAAGATCCACCATTGAATGTTAGTGGCCGGTAGAGACTGAGCATGGCCAGATGGGCTGGACAGCCTTCGACTGCTGCTGCCATGCCATGGTTGCCATATTCAAGCTTTCAGAAAATTAGAGATGACGAAGATTAAAATAAAAGGAAGAATTATGATTTTCTTAAGAATATAAAATTATATCTGAGTGTTTGAAAATTCGTTCCTATTGTAAAATACAATACAGGCACTATTCCAACTAATAATGCTTATGGTTATCTTGTCTTTTCACCAATTCCATCTATGATACTTAACGGAAGTTACTAATAAGGGGGCATTTGTTATTTGTCCAAACTTCAAGGATCATTTGGTAGTTTGGCCAAACCTTAAGGGAGGTAATTGTAATTAACCCATAATGTATTGTTCATGTTGTTATTATATTATATAATAACTACTAGAAGTAAAGTCGCACAAAAACGAACGAGTATTCTCAGGCAAGATCAGTTTTTTAGGAGCACAACCATGCCATACAAAAAGGACAAAAGGAAAAAAAATTCCTAGGTGAGTGAAAATTATACTGGCTCTTGGATCCAACACACAAAAATAAAAATAAAAATAAAAATAAAAATAAATGTAGAGAAAATCAATTAACAAGAAGATTATTCGAATTATTAACGGGGATATTTACCAAAAAGAAAAAAGTAAAAAATCACCCAAACAAAACGAATCCTACAGTTGCAGTCTAAAACAAGAAAAAGAGAGAACGATCCCCTACTTGCTCGGCCAGGACTGAAGTGTCCGGGTCGGCCCGTCCCAACTAAGGACCAGATGAAAAAGAAAATACCTTTCTGCTATATTAATTCGAGGAAAAGACAATGATAATCACCAAGCATTGATAATTAGGATCGATTAAACAAAACCAATGGAAGAAAATTACACGAAAAACAATAAGAACCTCATCCGCAATCCATACCAATTTTTAGGCCAAAATTGTCTCCTCAAAAACCCTTAGAAGAAGAAGGGGAACGAGAAGTTCTAATTGATGCTTCCGCGAGCAGGGAAAAGGATATCGCCGGGGAGTGGGCGTTTGGTGAAGAGGAGAGTGGAGGTGGCCGTTGGGCTGAAGCGGAGTGGGTATTTGTATTGGGCTAATGGGCTTAAGCTGTTGAAAGGTGTTTTGGTTGGATTTTGACAGTTACTGGACTCGGCATCTAATTTTTCTAAGATTTGTTTTAAAAGGAACTTTTTCCTTTCTTTTACAAATTTGGGTGGATTTTAAATAACTTTATAACAAATAACATAGCATACTTGTTAAATACTCCGTGTTATCTTCTTATGTTCACTTGTCATTCTAAAATTTGGTCTAGTCCAGAGAAACCCAAAAAAAAAAAAAAAAAAAAGTAAACTGTATCTTATTAATCCATGATTAGTGAATTAATAAAGGATCCAAACTATAGTGCAATTACTATTCCTTAATTTTCTATTGTTGAGTTTATAAGACATCTGTTTTTTTTTTCTTTTTACTCCTCGTGTGATATAGTTAATTGTGTTGTGTGACATAATACAAAATGTAATAAATTATATATCACAATTGGTGCATAATGTTTTTGTTGATTGATGTTATCTAATTTGATACAATCGCTCTTATGCATGTATATATGCATGCTTTTCTTGTTTTTATAATTTGGGCAATTGCAATGTTATTTATAAGTTCTAATTTTTTGGATAATTATAGTTTTTTTTTTTTTGGAAATGAATTATCGCCACAACTTATTTAATAAAATCGTACATGTCACTCAATTTGCTGCAATCATATGAAATGCGGGAGTAAGGAATATTTTTTCTTTCATTTGCAAGTTTACTCGTGACAGAAAACAAAGGCACTGCTACAGTTGGAAAACTTTTCCGCGCCACTTATGGCCTAATTTGGACAGAATGTCGAATAAAGCCTAAAATTTTGTCAAAATACCAATTCTATCATTAGATGAACACTAAACAAAATTTTAGTGACATGTATTAGGAGCAAAAGCCCGCACCACGCGCGGGAGTTTAGCACCTGTAATTAAAAATAGTTAATAATTATTATTTGCTATTTTGTAGTATAAGAATTGTAGTATGTCATTTTTATTATGTGATATTAAACAGAAAAATCATAAATTACATATTGAGTCAAAAAATATAATATGCAATGAAATATGATTATAAGATACGGTCAACCATTTTGTATTTAATGTAATAGAATAAAAGATCTACTTGTATCTGTTCATGCACTTTAGGGATAATTATTTAGTTTGAATTTGATTTTGATATGACGGGCAATCCACCACATTGTCTTGTCATATATGTGAGATTTGAACAATTAGCATATTTGAAGAAGTCATTGCTAGTGGAATTTCAATTCTTGCAAGCCAAATTATTGAATTTATATTGATTCCAGGGACATATTATCATGAAACCTACACATTGACCAATCAATCAATTATAATTTATTATATGATTTAGTACGTATAGCAAATCATCTCCTTCTCGATAGGAGTTACAATCACAAAATATCAAATTTGACCTAGTTGCAAAAATATACAATAACTAACATGCTAATCTAGATAAATAATTACTTCAACAAAATCTTAATCCACTCAATTCAAGAAAACAATTAAAAGTAATGAAGTATATACTTTTAAGTAGATAGTTAAACATATTGGCAAATCAAATGAAGTGAAAAATTGCCTAAATAGAATCATCAATAAAGTAGCAAATAATTTGAAAATTATCGTAACTAATAGATAAACAACAAAAGAAGTAGATGCAATTTATAAATGAAAAAATTTATGTTAATAAACTTATTTTAAACAAAAAAAAACAATTAACAAATGTAATATCCTCCCTATGAAGTCTATCTAACATGGACAATTAGATTAAAACACTAAAAAAAGTATGGCACATACAACTTGCAAGATCACATATTTCTTACAACCAAAAAAGTAGATTAGCTAAAGAAAACATACCTATTGAGAAGGATGTAGCAAAATGGGAAAGAGAAGTGGCTAATATAACAACATCCGAATTCAATAGACTGCATGATTGTAATGGAACAAAGTCATAAGTAAATGAAATGAATATGAATAGATGGGGGTTACTATGGCAACGGCCAAGAAACCAAACTTCTCTACTAATCGGCATTAATTATGTCTTAACATCTATATATCATAAGTTTGCAAATAATTGATAAGAAAGGCTTTGAAAAATTAAGAGATTTGGATGTTAGTACAATTAAATAATTAAAAGGGTTTTTATGTAATTCCACTAAGAGACAAGTTGAATTCAATTGTACCCAATGTTCAATCAGATATCGAACATTGTCATATGTTAAACTCACCCCTAGCTTTAAATGTTTAAGAGGATATTTAAGTAATTATAAAAAAACCAAATTAGTTATAATGATTCATAAGTAATACTTCAATTACACTTTAAATACTCTCACATTTCCAAAATAGTCCCACCCTTGCGGTTGAAATCTTTACCCTAAACTCATTCTTATATAGTATAAGGATATAAATTTTATATTACATAAATTGTAAAACGGATTCGAAATTACTTTTCCGCTTTCGAAATTCCAATTCGAAATCGGTAATTTCGATTTCAAAAATTATATTTTCGAATTCGACTCGATTTCGATTAATTCGAAATCGGAATTACCGAATTTCATTCCGATTTACCAAATTACCGAATTCGAAATTCCGAATTCAATTCGAAATTGGTCGGTAAATCAGAAATTTTCGATTGTGCACACTCCTACTAGTAACTACTGACTAGGTATTAGCTTATCTGTATTTCTACTTTAGTAGGAATACCACAAAAAGGAAAGGGCTTTTCGAGTTAAAAGAAAAACTAAAGGGTAATGGCAATGGTTTTGGCAAAGGAGATTCTTGAAAGTAAGTGGTTATGTAAAATTTAACAAAGGTTTAAAAAAATTTGCAAGTCCACATGTTATGGCAAATGGGCCTGCATGAAGAAAACAAGATATTAAAACTACTTTTAGTTTCTGAGAATTTGTGGATGTAAATAGTTTCTTTTCTTAATAAAAAACTACCTAGAAATTGTGTAAGATTGGACATAAACTCCGACCTATTTATTAAAAAATTTCAAAGAGTACATGATAAAGAGGATATACACTTCTCAAATTTGACAAAGAATTTTACAAACTTTTAAATGATATCAACATACTCCACATTCATGGTACCGTGAAGGTGTTAGAATTTTTTACTTTAAATTTTGTCGCATTTGTATTGTTTTACAACTAGTTTTTGAGCATTCATTTTATTTTGTGATCTTCTTTGAAATTATTTGGTTGAACTAATCATCGTCGACGTATTGATCTATGTCACTCTTCGTGAGTAGTCTACTTCTTTATTGTTGTCATTGTTGATTGTTCAAAAAACACTTAAACAATTACCTTCAAGAAATAATCTGTTCTGGCACATAAATGAAGTAAATAGTTTTTGGATTACGCTTCATATATGAGGAGGTCTACATTTATGATACATATAAAAGATTTCAAATGTGAATATAGATAATGCGGTGTAAATTTAAGTTAGATCATATAAAAATATATGTACATTAAACTTTACAAGGGCTGATGGGAGGGGGATGGAGAATCCGCATTGGATTATACTACTTACATACAAGCATAGCAAGCGTCTAACACACATTGTCAATGATCACCAGGTTAGCCTCAAGGGTCAAACTCATATCGAAATGGACAAAAACCAGGCCCAAATAACCCGTCCAGTTCATTAATTAACACGGGTAACAAAGGATTGACTTTTATATTCCCACGAGGCTATCACAATTTTAATTAGCCCATCGTCATGGATGAAAAACCAAAAATTTCTCCAATACCAAATTCATTTGACCCATTTTGTATCACTCAAATGTTTGTACAGGAATGCTACAACCTACACTTGATTAATAGAAATAAGATGCTAGATTCAGTAGTATTAGTTGATGTAATCACTTGATCATGCAAAATTTCACCAAAATCAAGAGAGTTGGTTTACAATACGGTCTCTCAATTAGATGTGGAGAGAGGAAAACTTATGAATTGGAGTTCAACGTGTTAAGTATCACAAGCACAATAATTTGTACGTGCTTAATAAATTATTACAGTGAAATAGTACGCTGTTTTTAGAAATTAGCAAACTTCTAGGGGTAAAAAAGAAATAGCCTTCGTACCATTATTTTAATCAAAGCAATTATAGTAGCGTAAAAATTATCCGAAACACAGAAAAGACTAAAGAGTAAAGTGGAGAAGTAATGCCACCAACAAACCCTGCGTTCCCTCACCCTTAATTCCTTTTCACCTTAAAACCTTTCTTCAGACGACGCGTGTTGGACCAACGTCATCATCGTCCACCACCACCCTCCTCATCTCTCCTCTCTCTAAACATTTTCCGACCTCTCCCATTGCCCTCTAAATCGAAGGTGCTATACTCCTCTGGCTTTTTATTTGATCTCTCTCTCTCTCTCTGAGTTTTTTTTTTAATTAATTTATAATTGTCGTTTGCCCGTGATACTGGCCCTTTTAATCTTTTGGTAATTTGGGTTTTATTTTTTTAATTTCCTTTTCTTGTTTCCTGTAATAGTTGTGATTCGCGTAATGCCACAAAAGATTTGCGCCACCTGAGGCATTAGGGGTTAATTAAGAGAGGATTGACCATTTTGTAAGTCTTAGATTATTGAGGATTCATTTCATGTAATGCCGTTGTATTTCTCTGCTAAAGTTGCGATTTTTCTCTCAAGGTTGTGTTAATTTAACCATTGAGCTATAGAAATTGATTAGCTTTTTATGTTCTAAGAAGATTTGGTGAAGATTGATCTGTGGACCATATTTCAGTAACTGGGGTTCAAATTTTTCTCACTTTAGTGCTGTGGCGATCCTGGTGTTGCTAGTGTAGCTAAAGCTTAACAGCATAGTGTAATTTTAGTTTTGAACTTCTTTGAAAGTATTTGGATGAATTGATCATCATCGATGAATTGAAAGTAGTCTGCTTCTTTATTGTTGTCATCGTTGATTATTCGAAAAACACTAGAGCAATTACCTTCAAGAAATGATTATGTTATGTAATACTAGCACATAAATGAAGTAAACAGTTTTTGGATTACCGTTTCATATACAAGGAGGTCTACATTTATGATACATATAAAAGATTTCAAACGTGAATACAGATAATGTGGTGTAAATTTAAGTTAGATCATATAAAAATATATGTACATTAAACGTTAATCTAAAACTTTACAAGGAATGATGGGAGGAGATGGAGAATCCGCATTGGACTATACTACTTACATACAAGCATAGCAAGCTTCTAACGCAGATTGTCAATGACCACTGGGTTAGCCTCAAGGGTCAAACTCATATCCAAATGGATAAAAACCAGGCCCAAATAACCCGCCCAGTTCATTAATTAACACGGGTAACAAAGGATTGACTTTTATATTCCCACGAGGCTATCACTCGTTCATCAATAGTTGCTTTCTTGGTTTTTCGAAAGAGACGAAAGAAGAGAGAACTTCTCTCGTTAATATTATCAAACTCCCAATTCAAAGCCCTAAACCCAATAATTGTCTTCTCAAAGTCTCGGCCATTTGCGCATAATTCAAGCTTCCAAACCATATAAAGTTGCCGTCTTTAAGGTTAGATCGTTTCTGATTTTCAGTGCAAGTTGTTAAACTGATTGAATTTCCCATCTTTTCATTATGCTTCTTCAGTTAGTTTAGATGGAGAGCTGAATTTGTATGGGAATCTTTGTGTAATCGTTATTTACTGTTTTATACATTTTGGGTACCTTATGTTAGAGCTATTCCTTCAAACAGTCTCACGTAGTTACAGCAGCTACCAACCCATATCGAAAAGTTTTGGATATATTCTTGGACATCAGTGGTATTTTACTGCTCTTACTCAGCATGAAATATGTAATTTACTTGAACTAATCGAAATTGAACTTGAAAAGATGGGCTTCCTTCATATTATACTAAAAGAAGATTTTTTTTAATCAGATCGGTCGTGTTATTCCGTCAAATTTTAAGAATTTGTTAGAGCTATTGCTCACTGATAAGGAATTATGATAGTTATACTGCTTTGGAAATTCAGCTGACACAAAAGGGAATTGAAGAGGCATAATTTGACAAGTAGAAGAATGAGCTAAATGAAAATCTTATGCGGTAGAAAAATATGCATTTTAAAGCTGTACCAAAATTGTTTTGCTATCCAATTTGGTTGATGGGATCAAGTACCTAAGTGGAGTAAGCTGCTGAGAAGAACACATGAGCTCGATCTTTTCCAGCTCAGTCTGAGACAAGTGGATTGTTGGGTATAGCTCTTTAACGTATTAGAGGGTTGAATTATCACAAACAACCAAAACTAATAGGATGGAACTTTAGTTTGAATTGAAATACTAACAGTTGTTACCTACAACTTGCATTAGCTGTAAGTGTTTTTGTTTTTGCCTTCCGTCTCTCTCTCTAACCCAGTTCAATAAAAATTTGCACTTTCTAGGGGTTGGAGGGATTTTGATGCAGAAAGAATATGGGCAATGAGCAAAAGGAGAATAGCAATAAGTATAGTATAATCATCCCCACCTACAATGAGCGCCTCAACATTGCTCTCCTTGTTTATCTCATCTTCAAGCATCTCCCGTACTCTCTCTGTCTCTCTTGTTACCAAGTTATCCATGATGATGCATGTTCTCCTTTTCCTTTTCTGTGAATATATGTATAAAACAGATGATGCATGTTCCATTGCCTCTGCTTTGTTTGTCTAGTGGCTTCTTTCATTGCACTTTTGGCTTTTACACTTATCTTCTGTGAATTTTTCATTTCACGTTCTAAATCTTTTTGTTGCATGCATCAAAAGGTTTATTTCTGTTTATTTGAATGAAGTGTTTTTGTTGATCTTACAGCTTATTACTTGGTCATCAGAATCATCTATGAACTGCTGAAATAATTATCTCCATGTTACACAGGAACACTTCTTCGCTTTTATTATTATTATTAGTCTTTCTATTATTATAGCATTATATTATTATTATTATTATTATTATTTGTGCTTTTGTGTGTGTGATTGACTTACAATTTGGAAAGAAGTGTTTCTGGGTATTTGATTTAGATATCATGTGAAGTATCAAAATCTTAGCTTCAGAATTGTTTGAAAATTGATAAGCAATGCACACAGTAGCACATATTTTGTATGGATACTTTTTTCTCTCAATCATGACTGGTAATTGGTAACAAAGTGTAGTTTTTCTTATACATATGCCCAGGATAAGCTGATTAAAACTGATTGCTGTGAAAAAGTTTGCTTGTTTGTCCACTCAAACTTCTAGATGATTAGCCGTGAGCATATTCAGCTCTATAGTTATGAGTGGGTGTGGGAACCATTAGGTGTAAGAAGGTGAAGCTTTGGACTTGCAACTGAATATGTGAATAACATGGACCAAATTGTTGTACGAAATTAACTATTTGAGATTGTGCTTCATAGGTTTTGGTTTGACATTAGATGATAGATATTACTTAAAGATGTGAAAAACAGTAACACTAAAACAATGACAAACAACATTCTCTTCATGATCTATACTTGTATCTGACAATTGGTCCTTACCTGGCTAGGAATGTCAATTTTGAGATTATTGTTGTGGATGATGGAAGTCCAGATGGGACTCAGGATATAGTTAAACAACTGCAATCTGTCTATGGAGAGGATCGCATTGTAAGTCCTCTTTAGTATTAATTCGCAATGTTGTTGATGCTTTGCCTATGCTTATCTCTTTGAAAGGTCTACTTATGTAAGGCTATCTACTAATCCAGCTGTTGAGGGCTAGACCTAAGAAGCTTGGTTTAGGTATGTCTTTGGCTGGCCTTGGTTTAAGTTTTTGAACTAGCAAAAGGGATCATTAATTTAGTTAAGTTTCAGGTACGGCTTACATCCATGGCCTGAAGCATGCCTCAGGGAATTTTGTGGTCATTATGGATGCTGATTTATCACACCATGTAAGTGTACTCGTACTCAATAGAATGATGAGGAGGATGCTCTATCAAACCCCCCTCTCCCCCCCCCCCCCCCCCCCCCCCACAAAAACAAAAACCAAAAAAAAAAAAGGGAAGATAGTCCTCAACCCAATTTTTGTGCCTCCAAAAAGAAAAAGAGGAAGGGAGGGGAAAAAAAAGAAACACATTTTTTTCCTCACTTTCTTAGGATTTGGTGTGAACAAGGGGGGAAGCGGCTTATTCTGGGTTGAGCTTGAGGTTGGTGGAAGATTATGAAATGATTGGGAGATCTGAAGTGTATTTCCATTTCTAATATACTTTTGGTGAGCTGTCTCTTTTACAGTGCATTTAGTAATCATAATAGTTTTAGCTGCTTTGATACTGGTCTTTTACCTTGGGTGTAAGTTTGATAAGTTAAGAAGATCATATGCAGCAGTGTTTAACAAACTGGAAAACTGAGTTCTAACAGAAAGTTATTTTGTTGAATTAGGGCCTTTGAGCACAGTGAGACTACATGGGTCAATTTTTAGTCTGTGTATTGCATCGGTTTTGGATTAAATGTGTGAGTGTTTGAGGTTTTCTGCAGGCATGTGTTTTATCTGTTTTTTTGCTTCCGCTCGAACTATTATTGATGTTCATTTAGCCTATATATCAGTGGAACTATTATTGGTGTTCATTTAGCTTATGTGTTGCTTCACATAATGCATCTCTTTTTCTTGCTTTACAGCCAAAATATCTTCCAAACTTCATCAAGTAAGAACCTTTCAACTCAAGTATTAGAATTTTATTTAATTTTACCAAGTTTTAGAAGTATAGTAGCTGAATATGTTTTGATGTTTAGGAAGCAGATGGAGACGGGTGCAGATATAGTTACTGGAACACGATATGTCAAAGGAGGTGGCGTGCATGGTTGGAATCTTATGCGCAAATTGACAAGCAGGGGAGCAAATGTCCTTGCGCAGACACTCCTTTGGCCTGGTGTATCAGACCTAACTGGATCTTTCCGGTAAACCAATATACCAAATGCTGTAGTTGCTTCTGCCTAAGCTTCCACTACCTTAGCTAACAACTGTTATTTTGCCTAAAGGCTTTATAGGAAATCCGTGCTTGAAGATGTTATAGGCTCATGCGTGAGTAAAGGATATGTTTTTCAGATGGAGATGATTGTTCGTGCTACACGAAAAGGTTACAACATTGCTGAGGTACTTGATCTCTTGTTGCTTATCATTTGGTCTGTTAGTTTTAATGGGTTGATTATCATCTTCTTCTTGGCAAATATCTATAGCTTCTAACTGCACATGAGATTTAGTCATTTGGTTTTAAGATCTCTGATGAACTATTTCTTCTTAGTTTTGGCTCTTTCGTTGGTTTGCATCTCCTCATCGTGTTTTATTGTGTTAATAGAGATATTTGAAATCGATTTTATGTCTTCACAGGTTCCAATTACTTTTGTCGATAGAGTGTATGGGAGCTCAAAGCTTGGAGGATCTGAAATAGTTGAGTATTTGAAAGGTCTTGTATACCTTCTCCTCACAACTTAACAAGGACGAGAACAACTGTGCTTAGTAACTTCATGGTTCCCAGAAATCAACCATTTTTGGATAGTTTAAAGCCAATGATGATTCGCATAACCAACTCAAGGAGACTGATGAGGAAGCAACACCTAATTGGTCTTTTCGATTTAGTTCTTTTTTTTTTTTTTTTTTCCTTTTTCATACCACCAGTTAACATTTACTGTACTTTTTTGTAGGCCAAAACTAGATGTGGCTTGATTGCTTTGATTGTAGGCATCTAATTTTTCTGGGTTTTGTTTGAATAAGTAAAGTGAGTATCAACATTGAGAACAACTGTGATTCCAATATATTTATGTAATCTTTTCTATTTGTTTCTTGTTTGTGATGTAGTTCTGTCTAGGTGCTCTAGAGGGGGCTTAGCAAATTCAAGACAATAATGTTAACAGCCTAGACGAATTTTTGTTCAATTGTTCCCAACAATTCCCTATCCAAGCACAAGAATTACTCCCTTGGTCCTAAAATTTACTTGAAATTTGTGGACAAATGAAATTCAACACAAGGAAGGATCTACATTTACTTTACATCAATCAAAATTTTTTCATAAAAAAAAAAAAAAAGAAAGCCGTGGGTGTCTAAACAAGCTTTGTCGTAATTCGTAACTGGAGCCTAAGAAATCCTTTTTGACAGAAAGCAGATATCATTCTCCCCAAGTTTTTGGGTGGGTGAACTAGTAATTTTCTCTTGAACATAAAAAAGAGAAAGGAAAAAAAATACCACTGGAAAACCATCATGAATTATTAATTCGTGCATTAACTGGAGAAATCGCAACCAATTGAAAAATGAGATAATATATTTATAATGGACTTGTGGATCGAATCGGATTGACCCGATCACAGCCAGCCGAATTTTGGAGAAACCGGACTCGACTTCGTCGAACATTAGAAAGAATTCCAGCGACCCGACCGGATTATTCTGGCCGTCGACGATTCAACTCCGAGCCCAATGAAGGAGGCCACGCGCCTTACATGCTGTTTACCCATAATCATTGTATTGGCAGCAGATCTATGTGTGGGCATCAGATTCTCCGCCCAGTTATCGGAGGGTTCAATTACAGACACAGCCAATCAACAACAGCTCCGAACAGCGGTTTTTGCTCTAGGAAGCTTCTGGAGATCGGAGGCGGTGTTTGGCTGCTTGGATGGGGTTGTGCGTACGACTGTCGGCTATGCCGGTGGATCCAAAACCAATCCCGAGTATCGGAGCTTAGGTGATCACGCTGAATCTGTTCAGGTCACCTCTTACGTTCCTTCTTTCTTCAGCCTATTGATTTGCATTTTATTACCGGTTTAAGTCTTTTGGTTTTGCTGATTGGTAAAAGGTTGGACAATTGGATCTAATTTGAAATTTGAGGACTTATCAAGATTTTGTTTTTAGTTGTTTATTGCTAATTCTCATACTCGGTTGTTGAGCCTGAGAAGGCTCTAATGTTGAGTGATTGGAGATAAGTACTGGGGATGTGTTTTTTTTTTTTTTTTTTTAATGATTAACAAGATTAGTTAGGAGAGGAAAATGGTGAATATTGGTTGTTCCTATGAACTATCGTTATTCTAGGCAGATCATGGAGAATTAGTCAACTTCTTTTATTGCTAATGAGTCTTAATCAAGAAAAACTGGGAAGTATTTCCTATGTTTTGGGGGATACAGGTGTAAAGATCTTGAATTGTTTTTAGCCAGTCTATGCAACTAAGTTTTTGACCGTCATCGTTCTGTTTGCTTAGAGAAGGCCTTGGAGATTCTGTAACATGACCGTGCATGAGGTTATTGCTAATGGACTTGCAACAATAGGTTTCAGTCATCCCATCAACTTTGTTTGCACTTGTTACCTTTCAGCTGGATTTCTCAGTTGTCCACCAGCACTGAGTGAGAGTGGAAGAGTGGTACTTCATTTTGTGAACTAAATGCTTGTAACAAACCTATTGTTGCAGTTTAATTTGTTATGAAGTCGGCACTCGTTTGATTTGGGTTCTTGACATGGTTAGCTGTTTCAAGCCCTTGAAACAGATCATTATTATAGTCTACTGTGGAGCTAATGTAATGTTTATCCTGCCAAGAGTTTTGCTTGTGACCTGAATTAGCTGAAAGGTGGAAAACCATTTGCCTAATCTAATCTATGATAGCCTCAATAGCATAAAAGACATCCAAATTAAAAGTTTAGCAATATGAAAGTTTATGAACACTTTGAGATAACATGCTAGTCTCGCTACAGAGAAAATGGAATTTTACTCCCAAGTCAGATACTGTTGCAATTACCAACTACCAAAACATGCTCTTTAATAGACATTCAATTATTTCTACACTTGTTTTATATATTGAAATTGATTCTGTGCAGATTGAATATGATCCTAAGGTAATTACTTTTAAACAACTTTTGGAGGTCTTCTGGACCAGCCACGATTCTAGGCAGGTGTTTGGGCAAGGTCCTGATGTGGGTAACCAGTACAGGTACTGTTGGGAACCTGGATTGTAGTTGTATTTTCTATGTCATAATGCTGGCTTTCTTAGTTGAAACTTTCCAAGCAGATCCATCGTTTTCACAAATGGAACTGAAGAGTCAAGATTGGCTTCTGTAAGTAAAGAAAGAGAGCAGACAAGGTCAAAGAGTGGCATTGTAACCACTCAAATTCAGCAATTGGGAACATTCTATCCTGCAGAGCCTGATCATCAGGTTAGTGTCTTTCATCAACTTGTATAAATCGCAAAAGCAAAATTGGTGTTACAAGTACAGGTTTTCCTTTGTTTTGCTCCTATTCGGAACGCATAGGAAGGAGTCACTGTAGCAACTTGCAGATTCTAAAATAGGTGGTCCAGCAGAATTTACGAGTGCAGAAGGATGACCTCTGCTTAGTTTTCTTTAGAAGTTATTCCTGGCTTCTGCGATATTCTTACTGGGCACATTATGCACTTATCAGAATGAAAGGAACATTAATGAAAATTTTGACTTGCGATCTTCAGAAATTTGAGCTGAAACGGAATCCGTTTCTTCTCCAACTAATGGGAAACTTGCCTGAAGAAGAGCTCGAAAAATCAAGTCTGGCAGCCAAATTAAATGGCTACGCAGCAGAGCTTTGTCCGCCAAGATTGCAAAAACGTATTCATGCAAAGATCAATGACATCCTAAGAAAAGGTTGGCCCATCCTCAGAGAAGTTTAGGAAGAAATATTTTTTGGTGGTGAACTTAGAGATCCTGGGAGGCATATATTTTCGGAGGAAAATTTATTCAATTTCGTTCAGCTGGCCGTGACATTTTTTTTTTTGTTAAATTATACCCCTTATTCCTTGGATGATCTAACGATTCGTTGAGAGAGTTTGAGCATTATGACAAATTTGAATTTCATGACATTTTTCCTCAACATTGGAGTGACTGATTTTTATTTTTTTTGGGTACAATATTTTATCTGCTTTGTAAAGGATATTATAGTCTAATTAGTTAATTCGTTTAAGGATATTATAATTTTTCTGTCGTGGATACACACTGTTACGGGTACCCTACCGGCTACTGGCACTAGGCCATCAATAACGTGGACGTGCAAAAATAATAAAATTTTATCCTTTTCTTTTGGGTACCATCAATTATCTATTTTTTTTTTTAATATCTCATAGTCGGATTAATGCATTTTCACTTGTATTGAAGATTATTCAGAAAACAACAGTAATGAAGGAAATACTTAATTCTAGAAAGCTGAAAAGTAAAAGAAAAATAGAAGGTGCTGTTGCTGAAATTCTAATTGTAGTAATTAGTAGGACAAATTTAACGACAAAAAATCAGTTTTTACTTGTCGCATCGCATGCTCTTTGGCATTTTTTGTTTTCCAACTCTTCCCACCAAAAGAAAAAAAAAAAAAGGAAAAAAAAAAAAAGCAATTGGGCAGTGGAACAGGCTAGCTGAAAAAGCCCATGTAGGCCAGACATGTAGCCCAAGGGCCGCGAGTGACCAATTTGGTTTAATATTTTATTATTTGATTTGAGTAGAAGGAGTATTTGAGCCTGAACTTCGAGTTGGAGCCGCCACTGGTGAAGCGCAAAACATCACTCGGGTACTTATTGAGGTCAGTCAAACTCGAGCTTAATTGTTAATTCCCACTTTCTCCATTCTCTCCATTCCGGTGCTCTTCGCAGAATAAAAATTTAACCAATAAAAGCAGCAAAAATAGAGTCAGATCGGAAGAGGAAGAAGAATTCGGCTCCGAATCCATCGACGGATCGGTCGGAAAAGCACAAGAAGAAGACGAAAATGTCCTCGTCCTCATCTTCCCCGGATAGCGTTAGGGCTTCCCACATATTGATAAAGCACGAAGGATCCCGGCGCAAAGCTTCCTGGAAAGATCCAGAAGGTCAAATCATCAGTAACACCACTCGCGACGCTGCCGTTTCTCAGCTCATAGCTCTCCGCCAAGACATCGTCTCCGCCAAGGCTAAGTTCGAAGACGTTGCCGCTCGTTACTCCGATTGCAGCTCTGCCAAGCGCGGAGGAGACCTCGGTATTTATCCCCTTTTGTTTTAATTTTGATTTAGTTTTTCTTTCTAATTTACTTTCTTCTGTTTTTGTTAAGTGATGTGTGCTTATGTAATTTAACCGTTCAATTTTTTTTTAAAATTTTTATTTTAAGGTGTTTTTCATTTATTTTGCACGTGACTCTAGCTCTTAAATTTGTTATAAAGATGCTTATGTGTTGGTGGAGGCTGGTAATTTTGGTTCTTTTTTGTGATAAGTCTCTGCTCCCCCCCCCCCCCCCCCCAATTTTGTTTGTCAAACAGATATATGGAACTGTATCAGCAATTACTTATTTGTTTCTGCATTTTAAGGATCGAGTATTTTGGATTCTGATTGAGGACATTGAGCTCACCGGAATATGTATTAGAATTTATTGATTTTGACATGGATTAGGAGCAAGAAAATATTGGAAAAGTAGCTCTACTGCCATTATGTTTCAAAAAGATTACCAGAATTAGTATGATAGTAATACCAATATAATCTTCATCCATGAAAAAGTGCTACTTTGACTGAACTTACATTCTTAGCAATTGTCTTTTCTCGTTATTTATTTGGAATGGTATTAGTCGATAATTCCATGATAATGAGCATGCTTTTCTTGAGCTCTTTAGTTGTGGGTATTGCCTCTTCAATTAGACTAACTTTTGTTGATTTGTACCGCTTAAGCAAATACATAAACTAAATGTACTAGAGCATGTGGAAACTAATTGGCATAGTCATTTTAAACTAATAGAATTATTTGAAATAGTTTTAATTGGATAATTCCATGTCATACTTAAACAGGGTGTCCTCTTCAGTTTGTTCTATGTAATCTTGGTGACAGCATGAGGCTTGTATCATTGCACGAGTAAAGGTGATTATGACCATCCTAAGTGCAGAATGCCAACCAATAATTAGCTGTGTCACTTAATGACTTTTGGATCAAATTAAAGTTTTCTGGGTTTTTGGTTGGTTAGAGCGTAAGATAGAGTATATATGCTGAGAATTCATTTTACATGATGAATATCACTATTCACCATGCCCAACGTCATGCTACTCAACCTCATCAGTGACATTTTATGATCACTAGTATGAAAAACATATTGCTCTTGGGTCTGGGAATCTGTTGGTCTAGATTGCATGTTATAATACTAATATGGGGTGTCGTTGGAGATCCTTGATGTTATGTCCCCGAGAATTGGTAATGATCACTAGAACCAATCACTGGTATGAATGCCGTATTTGCCTTTGGGTGGGGGAGTTTGTCGTTGTAGATTGCATGTTATAGCAATAGTAATGCTTTTCTGGAGATCTCTGAGAATTTCTTGGTCTAGTTTGTGTGTTATTGCTAGCAGATTGTACAAAAATTTGCGATTTGCTCTAGGCCGGGTCTCATGCACCTCCTTGCTTTATAGTTTTCAATATATTGCTTACTAAATTTTTGTTTTTGTCTAAGATTTGAAGTTCTCTGTGCAAGTGGAGAATAGTTTGCTAGTTCTTGAGCATAAATTTCTATCCTGTTTTAATGAAAAGGTTCTAGGTTTTAGCTAGGGCATTATATGCGGCAGTCGTCTTGCAAATTAATCTGCTGCTTCATTTGTATAGACCTTCAAACTATTGGACCCTAATATTGTTTTTGATTGTGTGTGTGTGCGTGTTTTCTATGTAACGAAATGGATTTTTCAAGAATTCTTGGCCAGAATTTTTCCATCTTTCTTCCTTACCCCTTCAGCTTATGACTTCAATTCAGGCTCATTTGGAAGGGGACGGATGCAGAAGCCTTTTGAGCAAGCAACATATGCTCTAAAGGTTGGTGAGATAAGTGACATTGTTGATACTGACAGTGGGGTTCACATCATCCTGAGAACCGGTTGATTGTCACAGATTATTACGGCATGGTGAAGAACTATTTTGACGTACCACGAATGCGAATATTTAGCAATCTACTTTGAGATTTTGATATTCCCCTCTATTTGAACTGTTACAGCTCTGTGGAACATCACTGGTTATTGCAAAACATTTTTCGGCCTGTGTGCCTTGGACAACACGATTGCTTCAATCTCAAAGAAACATGATTTTAGAAAGAAAGGAAAGAAAAAGAGCTACTTTTTCTCAAGTATTTGTATCTTTTGATTCAATTATGGGTTGTTGCTTATTTGTAATTTTGTATGCCCAAAACCGACAACCGCAGCATACTGTGACATACAACGAATTGCATGCAGCTCACGAGGGTAGCAAGCATCTTCCTGACTAGATATGCTTCGTTCTGAAAACCAAAATTGTAGTTTCTTTCTTGGCGGTGCAATTCTGAAATTCAATCTTATTATTATAAAATACGCAATATAAGTTGCGGTGGTAGGTAATAGCATTGGCCGCTCGCAACCTTCACCGATGCTTATGAAGTCATATAGGCCTCGTTTCAAGGTGAGTTTATTGGGTGTTTGTCTAAAATTTTACTAATCCTATTTGAAAGGTGAGTTTTTTGAAAGTTTATTTAAAATTTTACTATAATTTACTGTAGAAGTTTTTAAAAAAATTTTTGAAATGTGTAGATTTTTGAATAGGGAAAATTATCTAAAATGTCCCTCGCATTTTGTAAAATAACTTTTTTCGTCCCTCACTTTTAAAAGTGTAATTTTATATCCCTTACATATTCACATCGGACAAATTTAGTCCCTAATTAGGTTTTTGATCATTTTTTGGCCGGAATCCATCATGTGCAAGGCACATGATCATTTTTTAAGGGTGCGTTTGGTTCTACAGAATTGGAATTGAATTGGAATTAAAATTCTATAGAATTAGAATTCTAGGAATTGGAATTCCAAAACGTTGGAATTCTTTTGTTTGAGAAATGCATAGAATTGATACAGAATTCATTTGGAATTCCAAATTCTTTGTTTGGATGCAAGAAGAGTTCATTAAGAATTAGAATTGTTTCCATCTAACATTTGCTTACATAAAAATTTTCTTTTTTTTGTTTTTCATATGGAATAATTTTTTTAAACATTTAGCTAATTGTCACTAAAGTTTCAAGGAAAAAATCAATTAGTGCCTTTAATAATTTATTTTTTCTTGCATTTAACCAATTGTTATTAAAGCTTTAAAGAAAAAAACCAATTAGTTCCTTTTCTACCAAAAAAATATAGTATTAGTCTTGTTTCATGCAGACACGTTTGACCCAAAACTTCAAGAACAGTTTTGAACAAAAACCTGCATCACTTGTAACCAATAAACCATAAATATCTCATCTTGTGCAATTCGTTGATTTTTAAAGAGAAAATTATCAGTAGAAAGATGTGTTGCCAAACGTACACAAATCTACATGCATAAACTGATATTATGCATTCATAAACCCATATGTAAATCCAGTGAAATAATCTGATATTAATCACATGGTTCATGGTTGCACAAGTGAAGTTGCTCTAGTCCTGCAAGAGAGCTTTTTCGACCTTTTGCAAAGAATGCTGAAGATCATATATTCTCACAACTTGCTGATATATTTAAGGGTCTAGTTGTCTATCGACACCAAACAAACATCAAGCCATATACAACATGTTTTGCACCTTTAAGTTGCAAACTCAGAGACCTGAAAGCAAGATTCAAATGATAAAAGCAAATTACCTCACAATCCACCTAAAGAAAGTATAGGTCATGATCAGTCCAGCAAAAATGTAAAAGTCAACAATCACATGTTTACAAGCAGAATGGACATTCTTATGCCACCATCATTATTTGGACCATCATCTTCCATTCCATCTTCCTCATCTTCATTTTCCATTTCATCTTCATCTTCATCATCAATCTCATGTTGTACTCTTCGCATCTCAGCATCAACCTCATCCAAGTAAGGATCATTTGGTTCTTCTACTCGAATAAGATTATGAAGGATGGCGCATGCATTAATTATCATGACATGAGTATTGATATCAAAAAAAGATGCATCTCTCAAAATGGCCCATCGCTTCTTGAACAAACCAAATGTCCTTTCAATCACATTTCGAGCAATCGAGAGCAATTCTCCTCCCATTCACTGCATTTTTCCCCCCCCAAGACGTAGATATTTTACTGTTACATGTCTTCTGATTCCAGGCTAGTCTATGTGGGGCTGCTGTTTCTTCTCCCTCTGCTAAGGACTTAAAAGCAGACGGGAAACGCAATGTGGGGTACAAACCTACGGCCAAGCTCGTCTCCAAGACAACAGTTTCTGTCTTAGCAAATATGATCAGCATTCAATATTCACACTATTGGAATTACAAGGCTGCCAACTTCCCCTCTCCCTGTCTGTGCATGTGTGAGGATCATGGCATAACTCTAAACTGCATCATAAGTGTATTACAAGTTAGCCATTTAGATCTATGTTAGCATTCTCCAGAAATCTATCTTGACAAGCATGGCTGGTGAAACTATTCTTTTAAATTCTTGTCCATCTGTGGAGTCCGGACTTAGTTATATATTGGTGTAAGCTAATTGTCCCATCAATAGCGAGAAGATGGCACTAACCTGTAATTAAACATGATAGGCTGAGGAATTACTAGGATAGGAGTTGTATAAACGCCAGAAGCAGAGGCAATTAAGGAGTACTACTAGTTAATATTGGGAATCAAGCTAAAAGCAAGAGATAGAAAATCAAGAGATGAATAAAATGATAGTACTAGTAGTATTATTAGTTTACTTCTAACCAAAGGTGGTTTTTCCAAAAGCCTCATAATCAATCAAAAAATGCCCAAGTACCCAAAGAAATGCGGTAAGCAGATCATTTTACAGTTCAAAGAAGCAATCTTGATTCTTAGAAGTACAAACATCAATATAAATTTCTTCTGCAACTCCACATGTAAGAGAAAGAAAGAAACGTTTAGAGCAACAATAATCAAATTGAAAGACGTAAACACACAAATATATTGGCTGAGATATAATTCACTATAATAGATTTTTTTCCACAACATCAGCATCACCTTCTACTTTCTACATTTATTTAATTGCAAGGTAAACTGACAAATTTTAGCAGCTAACTTGTACATAAGTACTCTCAAATCCTAAACATTCAGGCATTATTCCGAAAAGGTTCCAAGCCAAACTTTGACTAATTAACTAAGACTCAAACAAACAAGACACTCGAAACCAAAGACCAACTTGTTCTTTTGTTCACATAACAGTGTAAATTATAAGCTTAAAATAATAATAATAACTGTATAGAATCAATACCACAAATTATCAAAAAAAAACCCCTAAAAAATGTTTAATTGGCAAAAATTAAACTTTGATGTTACCTTCGTAAGCTCTAAATCTATCTGGAAAATCTGGAATAGTAGGGAGAGAGGAATTAGTGACCCAGGAGAGGAAGGATGAGAGAATGCACGGTGACGACAAAGGTGGGCAACACCAGGCCAGCGGAGGGGGAGGCACAAGTCAACACAAAGAGGGGAAGGAAAAGACTGACAGAAACTAATTGGAACCCCATAATTTGAACTTGAGTTGTGCAAAAGGCAGGGAGTGGGGCATGGAGGGGTGGAGGCGGCAGCAAAAGTGCCTCTATCAGCGTAATTGGAGGAGGAGGCGGCGGCGACGAAGAATGCTCCATCAAAACTTCTGATATGGCGATCGATAATTGGAAGGGAAGGAGAGAGGTTTACGTTTTTTCCATTCGTTTTACAGTTGACCCATTTTTGAGTTTTTACTCGTACAAGACCCGCGTGTCGACCCGATTAGGAATTCAGCTGTGGAATTGGAATTAGAATTCTTTTGGTCCGGCAAAGAATTAAGATTGTGGAATTGGAACCTCATGGAATTAGAATTCAATGCTAATTCTATGGAAAATGCAGCGTCCAAACACAAGAATTAGAATTGGGGTTCCAATTCCAATTCTAAACCCCAATTCTATGGGATACCAAACGCACCCTAAGGGTAAATTTGTCAAATTATATTTTACATAATCTCATCTATAGTCCTCCACATTTTATAAAATAAAATTTTTCGTCCCTCATATTTTATAAAATGATTTTTTTCATCCCTTACATTTCACAAAATGAATTTCTCTATCCCTCACATTTCAAAAAATGAATTTTTCATTTCTCACTAATTATGTGTGTGACTACATTTTTTTAAACACACACACATATATATATATATATATGTCTATTTGATTTTGTTTAATAATAATAATATAAACACATGTATGTAATTGGGCCCAACTTGTGGACTATCTTCTCTTTTTGTATGATTATGACTAATATTTACCAATAGAACCTTAATTTGCATATTCTTATTGTATTTTGACCGAAAATAGTTTTATTGGCCAACTTGACAATGAATGCAAGATTATTCACTAGCTAATACCAGATGAAATCAAATAGACACATACATATATTTATGCTATTCGTATTATTAAGTAAAATCAAATAGACATATACTTGTGTTTAAACAAAATATATTCACACACATTTTTTTTTAGGGTTTCCCTCACATACATAATTAGTGAGGGATGAAAATATTCATTTTGTGAAATGTAAGGGATGGAGAAATTCATTTTGTGAAATGTGAGGAATGAAAAAATCATTTTATAAAATGTGAGGGACGAAAAAATTTGTTTATAAAATGTGGAGGACTATAGATTAGATTATGTAAAATATAATTTGACAAATTTACCCTTCAAAAAAGATCACGTGCAAGGCACGTGATGGATTCCGGCCAAAAAATGATCGGAAACTTAGTTAGGGACTAAATTTGACCGATGTGAATATGTAAAGGACATAAAATTATACTTTTAAAAGTGGGGGACGAAAAAAGTCATTTTACAAAATGTGGGGGACGTTTTGGACGATTTTCCCTTTTGAATATTTTGAAATTTATAGTTTAAAAACTTTAAAAAAAATTTTGTGATTACTATAGTTAAAATTTTTAAAAAATTTGTTAGGCTGCGTTTGGATTGAGTGTTTTTACACCTATTTTTGAAAAACTGTTTTTCACATTCCAAATGCTACAGTAATGTATATTTCAAAAACAACTTCAAAAACACCATATCCAAAGAATATATCAAAAACAACTCCAAATATATTTCAATTATGTATATTTAATTTATATATTTTAATAAGTATATTTCAATTTGTATATTTTAATTATGTATTTTAATATGTATATTTCAATTATATTTTAATATATTTTAATATGTATATTTCAATTATGTATTTTAATATGTATATTTCAATTATGTATATTATATATATATTATATTAATATAAATATATTTATTTCAATTATGTATAATATTATATATATTATATCAATTGAAATAAATATTATATATTTATATAAATAAATTTATTTATATATAAATTTATAAATATATTTATTCAATTTTGTTTTATAATATATATTAATATATGTTAATATGTATATTTCAATTATGTATATTATACATAAATTATATTAATAATAATGTATATTATATATATTATACATTTCTAATATTATATATTTATACATACATATTATAAATATTTTATTTTATTTATAATATATTTTTATATATTTATAATATATTTACATAAATATTATATGTTATATAAATTATATATAATATAATGTATAATATATTATACATTTATATAAATGTACATTTAACATAATATATAAATATTTATGTATATTTATAATATACATTTATATTATGTATAATATATAATATAATATATTTATACATTTATATTAATATACATAATATTAATTTTACATTTATACATAATATTAATACATGTATACATTTATATTAATTATATTAATACATTTCTACATAATATTAATATATATTTATAATTTATTAATTTATACATTTATATAATATTCATTTATAATTTATACATTTTTAATAATATACACTTATACATTTAAATATACATTTATATTATGTATTATATATATTAATACATTTATACATTTATATTAATATACATAATATTAATTTTACATTTATACATAATATCAATACATATGTACATTTATATTAATTATATAAATACATTTCTACATAATATTAATATATATTTATAATATTTTAATTTATACATTTATAATATTCATTTATAATTTATACATTTATAATAATATACACTTATAATTTATAATATATTTATAATATTCATTTATAATTTATACATTTATAATAATATACACTTATACATTTATAAATATATTTATATTTATATATAATACATTTATATATTTTTATATGAATATATAAATATATTTATTGATAAATATCTTAAATGTATTATAAATGCATATTTATATAAAAATATATAATTTATAATTTATAATTTGTACATTTATATAATATTCATTTATAATTTATTCATTTATAATAATATACATCTATACATTTGTAAATATAAATGGATTATAAATGCATAAATGTATATTTATATAAAAATATAAAAATTATAATATTCTAAAAATACTCAAAAATGTGTTTCAAAAATACCTCTAAAAATAATTCAAAAAAATCTACAGTAAAAGTTTTTCATATAGTTTTTGAAAAACAACCCAAAAAACAACTAATCCAAACGAACTTATTTTTCAGATTCAAAATGCTACAGTGGTGTTTTTGAAAAACAAACCCAAAAACAGCTAATCCAAACGGAGCCTGTAACTGATAAATTTCACAAAAAACTTGGGTTCCAAACAAGGCTGCCGTAAAAGTTTTTAAAAAAATTTTTGAAGTATGTTTTTTTTTTTTCATATTTTGGAGTGTATAGTTTAAAAATTTTGAAATTTTTTTTGAAATTATTGTAATTAAAGTTATTAAAAAATTTGTAGCAGATAAACTTGACAAAAAATTTGGCTTCCAAACAATACGAATTAGTCTCTTATCTTGGTTCATTTCTTTCCGACTTTCGAAAACGATTGGCGCCAAGGCTACCTGACACGACATGCTTCAGATCTAACTGTAGATTGACCACGATTCTTTCTCTTTAGGAGTTGACAGGTGCCGAATTCACAGGGACTGGGAGTAATTCTTTTCTTTTCAAGTTCGGGACACGGGGGAGTTTTATCGGAATGAAACTAAAAACAATTAAACAATTCAACCAAAAGTAAACGATTAACTAACACAAATGTAGACAGAAATTAAATAAATAATAGATAAACTCTAACCAAGGATACAACTACTCAAACACAGTCCATTCATCCGATCATTGATGCAAGGGAGGTTCACTTAATTTTATTAACAGGTTAGTTATAGTCGCCGACAAGCTCTGACGACCAGCTTCTCCTTAATTTATTGATAACTAAGGTACGACCGTTGATTACCCCTAATCAGGAAACACTCCTAGGTACGACCGTAGGAATTAATTTCCTAATTACATTAAGAACTAGAAAAGCCTAACCTTTATCAATAACACGCTACAAAGGTTATTTAAATCAGATTGCACGTTTTCCTAATGTGTAAAAACGCTAGTTACCACTAATATTAATCGATTAAATAATTACGAATTTAATGGATTAATTTGGCAAGAGATTAATAGGTCACATTGAACATGATATCCAATTAACAAAATAATCCCATGAAATTCAAATAAAAAACGTGTAGATATTAACAAATTAAGAAACGCATGAAAACTAATTCGATCTCACTGATATTTGAAACTGTATCGTTGCATTGACCTTTGACTAGATAAAAAGCTTAGCCACGCCACGGAAAAATCTTAGCGCAATTTCATTAAGGCATCGGTGTCTTTCTAATTAACGAGAGTGAGAAATTGTTTTCCAAGTAGTTCTAATGGAAGAAACGGAAAAAACCATAAAACCAAAGAAAACGATGGAACGGGACACGGCCCAAAAAGAACGAAGTCGTTCCTATTCTAAACAAAAGACCGCCTATCTCCCTAGTTGGTCTCTGCCGACCATAAGGAAAGAAAAGACAAAAAAGTCAAGTCAAGTACCACTAAATATCCTTCTTTTTCGTTCCTCTAATGCCAGTCAACTACCGACTACTAAAAAGACTACTCATCAGCGGCAGAAAAGAAATCCTCTTGTAACACAATGCGGGGCCAGGTTTGCAGATCCGTTGGAAGGTTCTCCGTGTGGAGTATTTTTCTGGAGAAGGTCCCATTTTTAGCACCTTCTAACTTCTAAGTTCCACTTCTCCTAGGTCCAAATACTAAGGCTATGTTTGATAAAACTGAATCTGAATTCTGAACTCTGAATTCTGAATAGTGAAACAATTAATTTGCTGAATATTAAACATTGAAAAGAGATATATGAATATCTGAATCTTAATGCTGAACATATTTATACTGTTTGATAAACATTTATAACTTAATGCTTAATAAGCTAAATTGTACAATTTTGCCCTTCTATCTTTTAATCCAAAAAGGAAATAGAACCTATGATTTAATTAGTTTAAAATTGTTAGGTATGAAAATGACAATATTTATATTTAAATCAAAGTACTATAAAAGAAAAAATATATTATGGAAAGTCCAAATATCGGTGCAAATATATTTTTAAATCAAAGTTTGATAAGAAAAGTCCAAATATAAGCAAAGGAAGCTGCAATAAACAAGTTTTAAATTCACACCAAATTATATAAAAATTTAATTACTTCAATGGAAAAATGTTGACGCAAAACAACAAATAATCAATTGGAAATAATGAATTTGAGATCGGTGAGTATGGTAGCAATAAAAAAAGTTGGGAGGAAAAAAATAACAAAATATGAAAGAGTAGAAAGATGGAAAAAGATAAGGAGTAGACAGATGTGAGAAGCATGGAGAAATTGTAAAAAAGTCATTAAATAGAGAGAAAATAGTAGTAGAAAGCCATTAGACAGAGAATGTCAGATTGTTTAATTAGATAAGAATTTTGAATGTAATTAACAAACAAGGATAGATTTGGTAGATAAGATAAAGTAGTTGAAGTAAATCTCTTGATTCTTATCAAATTAAGAATTCAGTTATGATTCTTGTGCTGAAAAAAATACATACAAATTCAGTACCACTTAATAAGTTCAGCAGAAAAATTTTTATTTATCAAACACCAAAACATCTGAATGTCTGAATGAATTCAGTTTCAGCACTTTTTTATGTTATCAAACAGACACTAAATATAAATATATGTTAACAATTAAAATAATATTTGATATGGACAAAGAGAAAAATTAATAATAAAATTACTAACAATTAACACGCTATCAGGAGCAGTGAAACTTTTAGAAGATTACCACGTTGTTAGGGGCGATACAAATTTTTGATGCATCAAATTGGGGTTCTTATGGTCCAATACACCATTGAACTTGGAGCTGTTGAGGCGCATCAAAGATTGAAAAGTGATTTACTATTCAGCCTTCTGTGAAAGTTCTGTGGGACAGGAGACTGTCTGGCGGACGGGAGCATTACTTGGAACTTCAAAAATTGCGGCCGTTTCATGATATTGAAAGAAATTAGGAGGATGTGCTTGTTGATCTGAAGTATAGCCGTAAAAAAGCAAGCAAAACTAGGAAGAATAAGGTAGAACAATGGACTTTATCATCCTGAAGAGTGGGGCGGTTGGGAAGAATAAGCTAGGAAGTAAAGATGGCCAGATTTGACTCGGACTAAAGAACAAGCAGAAAAAGATTAAGCACCATAACAAGTACCGAACAAGGTTTTGCTTTCCCAACTTGGGCAGCTCGCAATCTAGCCTTCTACAAGGCGCCCAGAACACCAAAAATACCACCAGACTTGCAGAAAAGAACCGATTACTTCATGGTAGGTGAAACCCGTTTAGACTTGCAGAACACTGGCTCTCATTTTGCATGCATCGCAATAAATCCAAATTGCAAGAAAATTTCTCCCCATATGACCGAGATGTATTCTTGAGAGTCCAGGAATCCAGCATGCTCAACATCACTCATCTGAAAAAATGATCAACTCCCTAGGTGTGGCAGGTGGCCCATTCAAGCTACTATAGATCGAGTCTGAATCAAAGACTCAGGTGAAGAGGGAAAACAGGAAGGGAAGTTCTGTAGTCTGTACTAAACAATGAAGAGGACATTTCAAAATATGTTTCTCCTAAAATTCTAAACTATGACAAATTTTATTTCGGACCTCCATGGTTGACATTAACTGCCAGCTTAAACAGAATGGTCCTTGAGCTGTACAAACGATAACCACCATGCAGAAATAACATTGCACTTCATGTTCTCCCTGTAAAAGCCCCACCAAGCTTCACCCTCTTTGCACCAGGCGCCTCCAACACAACATCAGACCTCCACCGTCCAGGTACATCATGCTCGAAAGGGCAGCTGGAACCATTTCGGCATCCCTTTGAACTGTTATAGAACTTACAAGTTCTCTTATACTTTCGATCTGCTTCCTTTGATTGCACGTGATTGTAAGATATTCCATATAGAGACAGCTCATCATCCTGACTTCCTCTTTCTTCCCCGTATTGCTTGATTAAGGACTGGAAGTAACTGATATCTTTCTGTAAAGAAAGAGATGTGGTTGTCAGAGAGCAGGGATATGCACAAGAAGTAATTGTCAAAAGCTATGTGCATGGGAATTTTACCCTCAAGGGCTCCAAAGGAAAAGATGGATGCTCTGCGCCAGGCACAGAAGATGGAGCAGGAATTCTACCAACGTAATCATTTCCAGCACAATCATGCGACCCATGTTCTTCAATCAACTTCTTAAGGCGATATACCTCCACAAGTGATCCAGAGAGAGGTGAAGTTCCAAGATGTGGTGCTATATATGCAGTATCCAAACGATCAACCAAGGATTCAGCTTGCATTCGGGGAAAGGTATGGGAATGCCTCTCTACAGCAGGCTTAGGGAAGCTAGTGTTTAAAAGTGGACCATGTTCTCTAGAAGATTTCTTGCTGAAATCAGGCAATGCGCTTGACAAAGGAACAGATGGTGTCACTTTCTTTGGCTCAAAAGCTGTTCCTGATATAGAAGAGCCAGTTACAGTTGGTTTCACAAACCTGGGTACGAAGAGATCTCTGAAATTAGCCAGTTGACTATGTTCTTTCATGAAATTCTTACCTGGAAAATCAGGATTTGAGATCAGCAAGGGAACTGGTGGTGCCACTGTCTTTGAGCAAGAGCCTGCTCCAATCTCAATATTGGTGGATGGTGCTCGTTTCAATAGCCTTGGTACAGCCATATGTCCATTATCGGCCAGTTGAATATATCTACCAGTGGATTTCTTACTCAAAACATCAGGAGTTGAGCTTGATAAGGCATCTGATGCTTTCAGCAGAGACATATTTCCAACATCAGCTCTTTGAAAGACTTCACAATTGGAGTTCTGAATTGGCAAATCGGACTTTGATCTCAGTAATGAAATTGAGGTGGTCACTTGCTTTGGTCCAAGACCTGTTCCAATTTGTGCCTTAGCAGCTAATGATTGATTCCCTGGCCTTAGTAGAGCCTCAATTCCTGCATTGCCTGGCCGTGTATTTTCGGTAGTGGACTTTTGGACCAATGAAACTAGAGTTGAGCTCTGAAAATGAAGTGACTGTTCTACTTCATCCCATGCAGATGATGGTCCAGTTTTAGTACTGGCCACGTAAGCCCTAATTCTACTTGGGGCAGCTGGTGAGCCTTTCATCTTTGACGACCTGTGGATGAACTCTGTTCTGGGACTGTCAGATTTGCAGCTTTCGATGGTAGCTTCCTCAAACAGAAAGCTGCCTTTAGAGCTTGGACGGTGAACTGAAGACTCAACCTTCCTTGATCCAGATGTTCCAGTTGTAGTATCTGAAGCTAGTCCTCGTTCATCAATCAGTTTCTGTACCAATTTTGTGTTGCTAAGAAGCTTTATCATCAACTCTGGGCCTATTAAACTTCCATGCTCTTTACTTTTCATGATTGCAGTTGTGGCAGCTGCTGCTGCAACCATTGGGCCATCTAGATCTTGCAGTGGTGCATGATCAGATTTTTTACCTTTAGATAGCTCTCGAGAAAGAAGAGACTTGCTCTGAGGGATGTCAAAAATTTCAGAAGTTGATGGGCTTTGGGGCATATTTGCTGGTTCTGACTTGGTGGAAATGTTGAGCGCTGCTGTTTCATTATACAGGCAGTCCATTTCTGCTGCTTCTTCAATTGCAATGACAGGAATAACCAGAGTATGCCAATCATCAAAATGTTTGGCTTCCACATTCGATGAGATCGAGGGGCTATTTGCAAAATGCCAATGATGTGGTCAAGAGAAGAAAGCAATTAAATGTATTAAACTAAAGAGTTTACTTTACCTGGGAGGAACAGCAGAAAAGTGAGGATAAACTACCTCACGCACTCTCATTTCCCTATGCTTTTGAACCTCTACTTCTTCACTTTCTTCCCCAGCAGCCACGTGACATTTAAACTTCAAATCAAACTGCTTGATAAATACATAATAGTTTACCCAAACTTGAGAAGCAAAATGTGAAAATTATGCAGTCTTATCACTTCTCATAAGCTTACTCGAGGAGGAGTTCTCCACGGAATCTGAGGAATGTGTGAGACACCTTTATGGCTCAGTAGGTTGGGGTAGCTTCCGACTGACGATCCAGGACAACCATGAGCAATCGTAATATTTGCATTTGATACCCTTTCGTGAGGATTGCCAGGAGGTTCCCTACCTACCGCAGATGGGCAATCTTCTGATTGGAAAAATTTTACCTGCACAAATAACAAATGAGGGACCTGGAATGTATTGGATCGGATAAATATGTAAAGAACGTGGTAATATACATAAAGCATGTAGAGAGACAACAAAGCTGACAAAGAACCACCAGGACTACATTGTTTGACGCACCACATAGCAGCCAATTCAATCATCCCCCATTCCCCCCAACCCTGAACCCCAAAACAAGCCCAGAAGCCCAGAATTGGAAGTGAAAGGAACAGTATATAGGAGACAGCAATAACTTCATTTCACCCATCCTGCTGCAGAAGTTTCATTGCCTTCACATTCAAGAACCTGCCTTCTCATCCCAACTAAATGCAATATATACTTTACCTAGACAATGCATACACTTCAAGATAGTAAAACATGACGAAATTATTTGTTTGTGTGCACAACCATATTTCAAAACATTACTCCTTGCAGACAAAAGACAACTAGAGAACTGCAACAGAGGTGCTTCATATAAAGTCTTGCTGAATTTAACTCAAAAAGTGGTTCGACAACTTCAGCGAGACCAATATGTATGTAAATCAAGAGAATTTAAACCACATATCGAAAAGCAAAGGTAACAGCCTATAAAGTAGCGTATTAAATATTTAACAGAAGGGCGAAGAACTTTATTATTCTGTATTGGGATGCATTATTTGAGATAGCGAAAGATGCTCCTTTTAGCAGCAATAAGCAATGACTCAACAGAAAACAATGGAGCTAGAAGCATCAAAACAATGACTTCAGCAATTCACACTATCCACTTATGGTGCAACTATGGTGGAGCTGACAGGGCGTAAGCATTCTTAACTCAAGATGAGCAAAGTTATGACTTCAAATGCAAGTAACGGTTATACATTGTGTCAAGTGAATACGGTTCCACTATACTCTTAAAGTTATACTGGTTCAACCTAAGTAGAAGCGAGCATTGTCATATTTGACATAGTAAGTGACGATATCATATGCTGAAATTGATAACCAAAATAATTGAAACATCCCAAGCATCTATGAAACGAAAGAAGACTCCCCGTTAGAAACTAGAAGATACCGCGCGGTGACATGATTATGAAGCCAAGGATTTCTGAAGGGAAGTACTCACTTAATCATCATTTTTTTAGCTCCAACTAACCAAGGTCATCCATTTAAAAAAAATTTTCCTCTTCCTTTCTCATATCAATGCACTTTAAACATCCCCATACATCTACAAAGAATATAATGATCACTGAGCTGCTTGCCAAATACGACAGTTTACCAACATTCCACATCAAGCATGTAATTAAGAGACAACATTAAAGCTGAGGTCCATGCCAAAAACCAAAACGTACCAACTTTATGTTTATCAGTGAAAGAAGCAAAAGTTCTATGTACATTTAACCAAGCATCCACTTTGTTGAGAATCAATTTTCCTTTAATTTTGGCATAGAACTGCCTATGATTATGAAATCATATACGAAAACCCTTTGATAACTTCAATGTTTCTGCAACAAGCACACAGAAAAGCATGACAAGTCAACTAATCCTCAGAGTAAAGCACATTAACACAAATTTATAGTTTACCAAATTAAAAGCATGTGGATAAGAAGAAGAACCATGTACCTACTGTTTGTTCACAACTAAAGCAAGTGATCTCGTTCATATTGGAGCATTCTCCTACTGATGAGTCACACATGCAAGTGATGATGCCTTCTTGGGGACACATCACACTGCATGGTACATGTTTCATTTAAAAACAAGAATCAACAACCTCCCCAGAGACCGTTCATTGCGTGCGCATACAAGAACTTCCAATGTGCCATTATTTCTACCCCTTTATCTAAGCAAAAGGCAGAAACTGTGGACTGCTCTAGGGACTTTGAATACCCTGCTAGACTCTAGGTTTGTGCTGCTCAGAAGCTGAGAATTATGCTCAAGATGATTTAACCTAATTGCAACTACAACCTAATAGGTAGAGGCTATCCTTGTTGGTTAGTTTTCATCCACTTGAACTCATTATTTCACACTTTACAATAACCAACTGTGTTTCCTAAGCTACTCCAATGGCCTAATTCTAACAAATCAGACTTAACATTGGCAAAAGAGAGCAACTTTTCCTCTTCTTACAAAGTATATATTCCATTGATCTCTCAGCTGACTCTGTCCTTTCCTTGAACTCATAACATGACTGACGCATATATTGTAACAGCTCTTTCTGTACTTCGATAAACATCATAGCTGCTTCAGATTGTGAAATAGCTCCCTCGTGGACCGTTACAAACCAATCACAATAAGCTTACCCTAAAGTTAATGCTCTAAGTAGACCTAAAAATGCAAAGCGTAATTTAAAGTTTAGATGATTATGTTTCTTTTGACTCCCAACATGTTCCAGTTATCTTTTGGAGTTGTTTACCGTTTTTCGACAACATTAGCTGATAATAGTTTCACATACAGTGAACAATAGGTCTGATATTATAGCACACTTATTCCCATTAATGGTGCCCATAATGACTAACATGCTCTAACTAAGCATTGGCACACCCATTGAATGCCAGCTTGATAAGTGCACATGCTAGCATATCATTTAGCATCAGGATTATCGTCAATTCAATGGAATCTAAGAAGTGTCTTAAGAGTAGCTCATTCAATCTTGGGAACCTTTAAGTCAAAGACTTAAACAGGACATTTTATCCACCTTGAAAACTTTTGAAATTAAAGCATTTTCCAGACAGTTTCTTGTTACCATTCTTCACATCTTCCAAAATGTTTTGTCTTATCAATGACTTCTGAAAAGCAAAACATCACCAACATCATATCAAAAGAATGCATCTAAGTGACATATAATACTTCTGTTAGTCAAGTTTCGAAGGCTTGAAATCTGTAGATCATTTAGTTAAAATTAATGATCTTCAATAGCTTATGGTCAGATCACATGCTTAGGCAGAACAGCTTATACAAAGTATAAGCAGAACTTCATCTCCTTCCTGCTTGAAGAACTCTCAGAATCCCTTATGTTTTAGACATTCTCTTTGCCTCAAAAATGATGCAAACTGTTCCTGCCTACAAAGCACAAATTTATTTATTTAAGGCTTCATATACCTGAACTTCTTTGTTTACTCTCCTTCTTTTGACTGCATGCACGCTGCTTGGTCGAAAACATCTTAGTTTGCATTTCTTTTAGTAAGATATAAATTAAAAGCTATGCACGTAGAATCCTTGTAAACACAAAACACATCCAGCCTATAAGTGTATTAGCAACGTATTGGAGCTCAGTGAGTACTTCTTCCGTGAAATGAGAATGAAGGATTCTCAAAAGCTTGTTTATTGGGTTGAATTCTTTCCTCCACAGAACTAGATGCATCCATGCATCCAGGAAGGAGAGATTTGCTTCCCTAAAGTATGAGTTGCGTTCATTAATGTAGAACAGAATTTGATCTCCCCATGTAACAGATTAACACCTCAAATAGTTCAAAGCTTCCTTTAAAGTTTAAACTTAAATTGAATGATTATTGACCTTTTTATCTCGTTTTATCTCTTATAATGTGTACTTCCATATGTCTAAAAATTTACTGACTGTATATCTAAATTATGTCCATGATGCTCTTTACAAAATTTCAATTTTGTTTGTATTTTTAAGAACTGCATTTTAGAAAACAACAGAGTTTTTAATACCCGGTCTCTCCAAAAACAATATAGTTGTGGCTTCTTAAAGCAAATCCTACTACAATGGACAGAATCAATTAGGTTACCAACAAAAATCAATAATAAAGTACTGTTTCCAAATACAATAGATAAATGAATGCACACAAATTATTTGTTTGCAAATTTGTAAACTAATGTGCACTCACAAATTAGCATGAAATCTCATTTTTGAAGTCGTAAAAACCAAGTAATAAATATTTTCCCAAAAAAAAATGACACATCAAAATTTTTCAGGAAAAAAAAACACTGAAAAGCTGATTCAATACACGAATTTAGTACGGATACAATGATGATCATCAACAGCATTAGTGTGAGTATACCTGACAAAGATTAGCTTCAGTTGCCCAACAAACTCTGCTGGATTTCTTCTCTCGCTTCATTTTTTTTTTTCTTGCTTGACATAAAGAAATTCAACACGATTTACACCACATTTAGGAACCGGAAGCACTAATTAATGCAGTAATAGTTGAATCAAGTTCAAGTTCTTTAAGCAACAGCGGAAGAGAAACCTTTTTTTTTTTCTTTTGGGCAGTGTTCCGAGACTAGGAATGTTCTAGATATTAGAATGCAAAAGCCCTAGAGGAAAATTTTGAGGTTATAACAAGCGATTATTTTCTGCTTCGTCTTGTTTGAGTTTCGGCCGTTTTGCTCGAGCTCAAGCGTTTTAACAAACACGTCTCTTGGGTTGAAGAGGTGCTGACGAGACCAGGGTTGCTGCATACGCATTGATCCGCGTTGCCCGAATTGGAGAGAAAATGATTAGTGTAATTAGCGTCATAGGCCACCGTACTTTTACCTGAAAAAGTGCGGGGATATTCATCTCATCTGCATCTGCTTCTGCCACCGCTACTGACGGGGGCTTCTTTTGGTTTTTGAGCCGTCAGCTTCGTGGGCACTTATTTGAGTCCGACTCACTTTCCCGCTATCATCAAGGTCTCTGCTTGTTAATTTCAATACTTTTTTTCCTTTTGTCACCAATCTCATAAGGTAAGTTAATCTTATGTAATCCGTGATTTGGTTGCAAATTTATTATGGAGATATTTGAGTTGTGGAAGATGAGATTCCTTTTCAACCCACGGAACGCAATATTAATCAACGAAAGTCTATAACATTTGTGACTTCAAATTAGGAACATTTGTAGCACTTGTACACGTAACATAATATACAATTATATTGCAGTTATTTAACGAGCGCCTGCTAAGCACTCCACAAAAGAAGAAGATGTTAATTTTTTTTTTAAAAAAAAAAAGTAGTTAGGGAAAGTCTTTTAAAATCAATGAAAGATCATTACATAATAAATTTAGTGTGATTTATATGTGTTAATGTGCATTTGTTAGAATAATGCAATTATATTTTAGACCAATTAAATTTCAAACACGTTCATGTAATATGATGGACTATTCTAGCGGACTAGTGTATTTTTATGATCTAACGTGATGTAGTTATGGCAATTAATAAGTATCTCACTGACAATTAGCTATAGCGGATTATTTAGAGTTAAACATAGATATCATTGATAAAAAAAAAAAAAAAGTCTTTTAAAATGGAAATTTTTATTTTGATAAAAATAAAAATAAAAATAACACAAATCTTACCAATAATAGAGAAATAGGTAACAATATAGTTTAATAGAAAGATATAGAACATTTGACGGTAAACTATATCATCTCAATTTATATGTATTTGATCTAAATTCGACACTAATTGGGTTTGAATAAGAGTGTGAAATCCAACTACTAAAAGAACTTTGGATATTATTGACTATTTTATGTATTTTTATTGTTTTCTTCATATATAAATATGTAACACTACTATGCCATTTTTATAATCTAAATTTTTTATTATTTTTATAGTTGTAAGGGATAGTATAAGATATTATCATTTTTTTACTTACATTTTTAGATGCCAATATTTACAACCACTGTGGTCAATTCTTGGTTTATTATAGTTATCATATTATAGGAGATAAAATTAAATATATTCTAAAAATATTAGTAAACTAAATTGCATGTTATGGTTTTTTTCCTTCAAATTTTTCCTTTCAATTGGGAGAATCAATGTGGAATCAATTATGAACTTTTTCAAAAGAAAAATTGACGCTATTCAATCCAAATTTATATACCAATTAATTAAGTCTGGCGCTTTTATTTTGAAGATACAAATATAAGTTATTTTAAAAACAAAAAACTAAACTGAAAGTTATGAGAATTTTTTCTTTTGCTTCAAATTTTAATTTTCAATTTGAAAGTTGAAATATAAATCCATGCATAGCAGGGGTTAGAATGCTAGTGTTTATAAATGATAAGTATGAAGATAAAACTTCATGATTTTCCCTTGCTTCATTTGAGAGATTAACAAAAATGGATGATTTTTTTCATAATCAAGCACCACTATGTTAATTCTTTAACATCGTGGGCAGAATTAGTGCTTTGAAAATAAATAAGGAAAAATTGTTCAAAACATTGCTCACATCTCACTAAATGAATTATTTTGTCCTTCATTTTTAAAATATTAATTTTACGTTTCTTATAAATTCTTAGTCCTAACCTAAGTTTCCAATCACTTTTTTAACTTATGTGATCATATGTAGTCATTTTTGACATACAAAAAGGTCAAATCTCACTTTTTTTTAGTGATACAAAATGAATATAAATTGGGTCAAATCTCCTTTTTTTTTTGTGGAAAAATTTTGAATATGGTTTGAGTTAGATCATACTTTTTTAGAGGTAAAAATAAATATGGATAGGATAATTTGTTCAACTACAAATAGGATCTAACATTTTTGTCCCTAAAGCAATAATCATATGTGGATCATGTGATGGATTCAGCGAAAAAAATGGTCAAAAACTTAGGTTGAGATCAAATTTTGCCAATTTAATTTTAACAAAAATGATATAAAATTATCATTCATTTAACGAAATATGGAGACGTTTTGAACTATTTGTCCAATAAAAAAATGTAGGCTTCAATAAATTTTCCTCATTGTTTTGCCACTTTTGGAATGCGAACCATATTAACTATTCAATCATTTCCGTTCTCTCGTATTCTCTTAATTTTTTTTTTAATTTGTTTCTTCTCCCAGTGACGGTCCAAAATTCATCCAAACCAGCCTAAGGAAATATAATACTTTGACCAATAGAAACAGTCTTACAAAAGGTCTTGAGTTTTCCTTATCTTTTCTAAGTGTAACGCCACCGAAGCAACCATAGACATTTTGCCATTCCACAATTGTTTTTGCAAAATCAAATTAATACATAACAATACAAAGAAGCTATAATCATTGTGGCAATGGAACAAGAAAGAAAGAGCTGTTGGCTATGGTATTGTGGCAAATGAAGGAAGGGAGTAGGACCTAATGGGATGGGCAATGAGAGAAAGAGCAAGTGAGAATCAAATTCAACAACTTGCTGAAGGGTGTCAAGCTTGCTCTAATCAAGGCAGCAGAACAGGAATGGAGACTTGTCAACATTGGAGTTCCTGACAAAAATCTTCTACAGCAAATCCAACGAAAAAAATCAATGGATGCATGGCATGGGTAACAACATTATTGATAATACAGGACGTCCAAGGGCTGAGTACCTTGTTTTACAATGCTCCTTTTGCTTAGAAATAGTGAATAGAAATTATCAAAGTGTTCAGTTTAGTGTTCCAGCTTTGAGCAATTATCAAGACGTAGTAGAATGGGTTAATTCTAATTTGCTGTGCTAATGGCACGTTGTAAGTATCGAGCCTTTGCTCGTTTTGTAAATACTTTTGTGTCAAGTAATATAATTCTACCATCTCGATAAAAAAAAAAAAGAAGTAACATTTAACTCCAAATTCAACCTATGTTTGGCAATCTAAGCGTGAATTATATCGTAGAGCGTGCCTGGGTTGGATTAGAAATCTTTTATCTACCTGTCTAAATTTCATCGATGTATCAGACTAATTGATGAAGACAAAAAAAAAAAAAAAAAAAAGGGGTGCAGGGCGTTCTATTTCATAAATTCCTCTTCTCCCTCCATATGTTTGGATATTTTCATTAATTGGTCCTATTTTCCGTGTTATTCTTTTCTGTAACTTATATTGCTTTTTGTCTTTATCATTCTTTGAACTGTAACAAGAATATCGAATGCCGGCCCCCTTCTCATTTATGATTACATAATGACACTTTCATTTGGATGGAAAGATTTGGAGATGCAAGAAGAGAAAAGCCGACGAAGTATGAATAAAAGCCATCTCTTGATTGAGAGTATTAAATAAAGAGAAAAGAAGAGATATGATGACACCAAAGAGTAAGTTGAAATATTTGGCTTCTTCTTCTTCTTCTTCTTCTTCGGCTCAAAATTGAAGCTGGGCTCAGTTAATTTGGTAAGGACGTCTGTCGCCCAAAAAAAAAAAACAAAAAATGCCTAGTAAGGAAGAACCAATTGAAAAAAGTCCAGTAAGGAGAACCACTAGCAGAAAAGAGCCGGTTACTTCACCGTAGTTGAAAACCATTTAGACTTGCAGAACTCTGGATCCCTTTTTGCATGCATTGCAATGAAATGAACATTGCAAGAAAATTTCTCCAGATGTATTCTTGAGAGTCCAGCAATCTTGCATGCTCAACATCACTCATCTGATAATTGATCAACTCCTTAGAAGTGGCCCATTCAAGCTACTATAGGTCGAGTCTCAAACAAAGACTCACGTTAGGAGAGAAAACAAGAAGGGAAGTCCTGAAATTCTAAATTATGACAAATGTTCCTTCGGACCTCCATTGTTGACATTAACTGCCAACTTAAACAGAATGGTCCTTGAGCTGTACAAACTATAACAACTATGCGGAAATAACAATTTAGTTGCCAATCTCTTACAACATTTTACTTCATGTTCTCCCTGTAAAACTTCCACCAAGCTTCAACCTCTTTGCACCAGGCACCTCTAACACAACATCAGACCTCCACTGTCCAGGTACATCATGCTCGTAAGGGCAGCTGGAACCATTTCGGCATCCCATTGAACTATTATAGAACTTACAAGTTCTCTTATACTTTCGATCTGATTCCTTTGACTGCAGGTGATTGTGAGATATTCCATATAGAGACAGCTCATCATCCTGACTTCCTTTTTCTTCTCCATGTTGCCTGATTAAGGACTGGAAGTAACTGATATCTTTCTGTAAAGAAAGAGATGTGGTTGTCAGAGAACAAGAAAATGCACAACAACTAATTGTCAAAAAGATCTGTGGACGGGAATTTTACCCTCAAGGGCTCCAAAGGAAAAGATGGATGCTCGGCGCCAGGCACAGAAGATGGAGCAGGAATTTCACCAACATAATCATTTCCTGCACGATCATGCGACCCATGTTCTTCAATCAACTTCTTAAGGCGATATACCTCAGCTAGTGATCCAGGGACAGGTGAAGTTCCAAGACGTGGTGCTATATATGCAGTATCCAACCGATCAACCAAGGATTCAGATTGCATTCGGGGAAAGGTATGGGAATGCCTCTCTACAGCAGGCTCAGGGAAGCTAGTGTATAAAAGTGCACCATGTTCTCCAGAAGACTTCTTGCTGAAATCAGGCAATACGCTTGACAAAGGAACGGATGGCGTCACTTTCTTTGGCTCAAAAGCTGTTCCTGATATAGAAGAGCCAGCTAGGTTTGGTTTCACAAACCTGGGTACTGAGAGATCTCTGAAATTACCCAGTTGACTATGTCCTTTCATGAAATTCTTACCTGGAAAATCAGGGTTTGAGCTCAGTAAGGGAACTAATGGTGCCACTGTCATTGATCTAGAGCATGCTCCAATTTCAATATTGTTGGCTTGTGGTCGTTTCACTAGCCTTGGTACAGCCATATGTCCATCATCGGCCAGTTGAATGTATCTACCAGTGGATTTCTTACTTAAAACATCATGAATTGAGCTTGATAAGGCACGTGATGCTTTCAGCAGAGACATATTTCCAACATCAGCTCTTTGAAAGACTTCATAATTGGAGTTCTGACTTGGCAAATCAGACTTTGAGCTCAGTAATGAAATTGATGTGGTCACTTGCTTTGGCCCAAGACCTGTTCCAGTTTCTGCCTTAACAGCTAATGGTTGATTCCCTGGCCTTAGTACAGCCTCAATTCCTGCATTGCCTGGATGCGTATTTTCGGTAGTGGACTTTTGGACCAATGAAACAATAGTTGAGCTCTGAAAATGAAGTAACTGTTCTATTTCATCCCATGCAAATGTTGGTCCAGTTTCAGTACTGGCCAACTGAGCCCTAATTCTACTTGGGGCAGCTGGCGAGCATTTCACTTTTGATGGCCGGTGGATGAACCCTGTTCTGGGATTGTCAGGTTTGTAGCTTTCGATGGTAGATTCCTCAAACAGAAAGCTGCCTTTAGCGCTGGGACGGTGAACTGAAGACTCAACCGTCTTTGATCCAGATGTTCGAGTTGTAGTATCTGAAGCTAGTCTGCGTTCATCAATCAGCTTCTGTACCAATTCTGGGTTGCTAAGAAGCTTTATCAACAACTCTGGGTCTATTAAACTTGGAGGCTCTTTACTTTTCATGATTGCAGTTGTGGCAGCTGCTGCTGCAACCATTGGGCCATCTAGATCTTGCAGTGGTGCATGATCAGATTTTTTACCTTTAGATAGCTCTCGAGAAAGAAGAGACTTGCACTGAGGGATGTCAAAAATTTCAGAAGTTGATGGGCTTTGGGGTAATTTTGCTGGTTCTGGCTTGGCGAGGCAGTCCGTTTCTGCTGCTTCTTCAATTGCGGTGACAGGAATAACCGGAGTATGCCAATCATCAAAATGTTCGGCTTCCACATCCGATGAGATCGAGGGGCTATTTGCAAAATGCCAATGATGTGGTCAAGAGAAGAAAGCAATTAATTGAATTAAACTAAAAGAGTTTACTTTACCAGTGAGGAACTGCAGAAAAGTGAGGATAAACTGCCTCATGCACTCTCATTTCCCTGTGCTTTTGAACCTCTACCTCTTCACTTTCTTCCCCAGCAGCCACGTGACATTCAAACTTCAAATCAAACTGCTTGATAAATACATAATAGGTTACCCAAAATTGAGAAGCAAAATGTGAAAATTATGCAGTCTTATCACTTCTAATAAGCTTACTCGAGGAGGAGTTCTCCACGGAATCTGAGGAATGTGTGAGACACCTTTATGGCTCAGTGGGTTGGGATAGCTTCCGACTGACGAACCAGGAAAACCATCAGCAATCGCAATATTTTCGTTTGATACCTTTTCGTGAGGATTGCCAGGAGGTTCCCTACCTACTTCAGATAGGCAATCTTCTGATTGGAAAAATTTTGCCTGCACTAATAACAAACGAGGACTTGAATGTATTGGATCGGATAAATATGTAAATAACACGGTAATATACATAATGCATGTAGAGAGATGACAAGGCTGAGAAAGAACCACCAGGGCTACATTGTTTGACGCACCACATGGCAGCCTATTCAATCAATTCCCCATTCCTCCCCACCACCCCAATCCCAAAACAAGCCCAGAAGGCCGAATTGGAAGTGAAAGGAACAGCATAGAGGAGGCAGCAGTAACTCCGCTGCAGAAGTTTCATTGCCTTCACATTCAAGAACCTGCCTTCTCATCCCAACCAGATGCAATATATACTTCACATAGACAAGGCTTACATTTCAAGATGGTAAAACATGATGAAATTAGTTGATTTCTTGCACGACCATATTTCAAAAACCAAAATGTACCAACTTTATGTTTATCAGTGAAAGCAGCAAAAGTTCTACACATTTAACCAAGCATCCACTATCTTGAGAATCAATTTTCCTTAATAAATAAAAGTATAGAACTACCTATGATTATGAAATCCTATATGAAAACCCTATGATAACTTCAATGTTTCTGCAACAAGCACATAGGAGAAGCATGGCAAGTCGCCTCATCTTCAGAGTAAACCGCATTAACACAAATTTGTAGTTTACCATATTAAAAGCCTGAGGATAAGAAGAAGAACCACGTACCTATTGGTCGTTCACAACTAAAGCAGGCGATCTCGTTTATATTGGAGCATTCTTCTACTGTTGCATCACGCATGCAAGTGACGATGCCCTCTTGGGAACACATCACACTGCATGGTACATGTTTCATTTAAAGACAAGAATCAACAATCTCCCCAAAGCACGTTCATTGCGTGCGCATACAAGAACTTCCAACGAGCCATTACTTCTACCCCTTTATCTAAGCAAAAGGCAGAAACTGTGGACTGCTCTAGGGACTTTGAATACCCTGCTAGACTCTAGGTTTGTGTTGCTCAGAAGCTGAGAATTATGCTCAAGATGATTTACTAACATAATTGCAACCACAGCCTAATAGGTAGAGGCTATCCTTGTCGGTTATTTTTCATCCACTTGAACTCATTATTTCGCACTTTACAATAACCGTGTTTCCTAAGCTATTCCAGTGGACAAATTCTAACAAATCAGACTTAACATTGGCAAAGGAGAGCAGCTTTTCCTTTCCATACAAAGTATATATTCAATTGATCTATCAGCTGACTCTGTCCTTTCCTTGAACTCATAACACGACTGATGCATATATTGTAACAGCACTTTCTGTACTTCGATAGACATCATGGCTGCTTCAGATTGTGTAACAGCTCCCACGCGAACCATTGCAAGCCAATCACAATATGCTTACCCTAAAGTTAATGCTCTAAGTAGACCTAAAAATGGAAAGCGTAATTTAAAGTTTAGATGATTATGTTTCTTTTAACTCAACATGTTCAAGTTATCTTTTGGAGTTGCTTACCGTTTTCCGACAACATTAGCTCATAATAATTTCACATACAGTGAAGAATAGGTCTGATATTATAGCACGGTTATTCCCATAAACGGTGCCCATAATGACTAACATGCTCTAACTAAGCATTGGCACACTCATTGAATGCCAGCTTGATAAGTGCACATGTTAGCATATCATTTAGCATCAGGATTATCGTCAATTCAATGGAATCTAAGAAGTGTCTTAAGAGTAGCTCATTCGATGTTGGGAACCTTTAAGTCAAAAGACTTAAACAGGACGTTTTATCCACCTTGAAAACTTTTGAAATTAAAGTATTTTCCAGACAGTTTCTTGATACCATTCTTCACATCTTCCAAAATGTGTTGTCTTATCAATGACTTCTGAAAAGCAAAACATCACCAAGATCATATCAAAAGAATACATCTGAGTGACAGATAATAATTCTGTTAGTCAAGTTTCGAAAGCTTGAAATCTGTAGATCATTTAGTTAAAATTAAAATGATCTTCAATAGCTTATGGTCAGATCACATGCTTAATCAGAACAGCTGATACAAAGTATGAGCGGAACTTCATCTCCTTCCTGCTTGGAGAACTCTCAGAATCCCTTATGTTTTAGACATTCTCTTTGCCTCAAAAATGAAGCAAACTGTTCATGCCTACAAAGAACAAATTTATTATTCAAGGCTTCATTTACCTGAACTTCTTTTTCTACTCTCCTTTTACTTCTTTTGACTGCATGCACCTGCTTGGTCGAAAACATCTTAGTTTGCATTTCTTTTAGTAAGATATAACTTAAAAGCTATGCACCCAGAATCATTGTAAACACAAAACACAGCCAGCTTATCAGTGTCTTAGCCACGTATTGGAGCTCAATGAGTACTTCTTCCGTGAAATGAGAATGAAGGGTTCTCAGAAGCTTGTTTATTGGGTTGAGTTCTTTCTCTCCACCGAACTAGATGCATCCATGCATCCAGGAAGGAGAAATTTGCTTCCCTAAAGTATGAGTTGCGTTCATTAATGTAGAACAGAATTTGATCTCCCCATGTAACAGATTAGCACCTCAAATAGTTCAAAGCTTCCTTTAAAGTTTAAACTCAAATTGAATGATTATTGACCTTTTTATCTCGTCTTATCTCTTATAATGTGTACTTCCATATGTCTAAAAATTTACTGACTGTATATCTAAATTATGTCCATGATGCTCTTTTTCAAAAATTTCAATTTTGTTTGTATTTTTAAGAACTGCATTTTAGAAAACAACAGAGTTTTTAATACCTGGTCTCTCCAAAAACAATATAGTTGTGGCTTCTTAAAACCAATCCTACTACAATGGGCAGGATCAATTAGGTTACCAACAAAAATCAATAAAGTACTGTTCCCAAATACAATAGATAAATGAATGCACACAAATTATTTGTTTGCAAATTTGTAAACTAATGTGCACTCACAAATTAGCAGGAAATCTCATTTTTGAAGTCTTAAAAAACCAAGTAATTTTTTCCCAAAAAAAAATTAACACAAGAAAAATTTTCAAAAAAAAAAAACACTGAAAAGCTGATTCAATACACGAATTTAGTACGGAAACAATGATGGTCATCAACAGCATTAGTGTGAGTATACCTGACAAAGATTAGCTTCAGTTGCCCAACAAACTCTGCTGGATTTCTTCACTCGCTTCATTTTTTTATCTTGTTTTACATAAAGAAAATCAACACGATTTACGCCGCATTTAGGAACCGGAACCACTAATTAATGTAGTAATGGTTGAATCAAGTTCAAGTTCGTTAAGCAGCCGCAGAAGAGAAAACTTTTTTTTTTGGGCAGTGTTCCAAGACTAGGAATGTTCTAGATATTAGAATGCAAAAGCCCTAGAGGAAAATTTTGAGGCTATAACAAGCGATTATTTTCTGCTTCGTCTTGTTTGAGTTTCGGCCATTTTGCTTGAGCTCAAGCGTTTTAACAGACGCGTCTCTTGGGTTGAAGAGGCGCTGACGAGACCAGGGTTGCTGCATACGCACTGATCCGCCTCGTCCGATTTGGAGAGTAAATGATTAGTGTACTTTTACCTGGAAAAGTGCGGGGATATTCATCTGCATCTGCTTCTGCCACGGCTACTGACATGTGCTTCTTTTCTTTTTTTGAGCCATCAGCTTCGGGGCACTTATTTGAGTCCGACTCACTTTCCCGCTATCATCAATGTCTATTCTTAATTCCAATCACTTTTTTCCTTTTGTCACTAATCTCATAAGGTAAGTTAATCTTATGTAATCCGTGACTTGGTTGCAAATTTATGGTGGAGATGTTTGGATGGAAGGCAAGATGTATGAGTTTTGGAAGACCAGATTCTTTGTCTATCCACCGAATGAAATATTAGTCAAAAGAAAGTCTACAGCATGTATGACTTCAAATTAGGAACTAGCAACATTTTTTGGGGTGGCATAATTATTGAGGATTAATTTTAATAAACAATAGAGATTTTCTTACTTAAGTAGGTTCTTATACATGTAACATAAAATGTGATCATATTGGAAATATTTAATGAGTGTCCACTGCACGCACTACTCGAGAAGAAGAAATAGATGAGATGTTAAATTTCTTTTAAAACATAAAAATAATTAGGTAAAATGTATAAATGCAATGAAAAATAATAATTGTTAGTATATGTGTTTACATAATAAATTTAGTGTGATTTATGTGTGTTAACTTCCATACGTGCATAAATACCTCATTGACAATTAGCTATATATAGCACATTGTTTAGTGGTAAACATAGATATCATTGACAAAAAAAGTTTATGAAAGCTGTTGAAATCTTGAAATCATACAAAAAAAAGTTGGATTGAATGACTATTATGTAGAGCTAATCATTTAGAGAACATATTGTAACCAAGACAATGTTTACATTAAATGATAATTATGAAGATAAAACTTCATGATTTTACGTCGCTTCATTTAAGAGATCAACACAATGGGATGATTTTCAAAATCAAGCATCATGTGGGTCGGGGAAGAGGGAACGATGGATTGGATGATACAGGGAAGGAGAGTATAAATTTGAGATATGGAGTTCAGGATCTTCCATTTAAATAACAAAAAATCGTTCAAAATATCTCTCACATTTTACCAAATGATTTTTTTTCCTTCCCTTTTAAAATAGTAATTTTACTCCCTTTATAAAATCAAGTTAACAAAATTTAGTCAAAACCTAAGTTTTTTACCATGTTTTAACTTGAAATCACTAACATGATTCATATGCAGTCATTTTTTATGTATAAAAGGATTAAATCCCATTTTTTAGTGACAAAAATGAATATATATAATTAGATGAGATCCCTTTTTATTGAGAAAATTGATTATGGCTTGAATTTGATCCTACTTTTTTAAGAATAAAAATAAATATGGATCAGGTTATTTGTTTAACTATAAACAAGATCTAACCTTTTAGTCCTAAAATAATAATTATGTGTGGACTGTATGATGGAGTCAGGTGTAAAAAAAGATCGAAAACTTAAGTTGGGATCAAATTTTACCGATTTTTTAAAAATAAATTTTATCGATTTAATTTTGCAAGAGACATAAAATTACCATTATAATAATGAATGATAAAAAATCTCATTTAAAAAAATATGAGAAACGTTTTAAATGATTTTTTCAATAAATAATGTAGGCTTCAATAAATATAATTAGGTATACCTCCGTCCCTGTCCCTTTTTTAGGTATACCTCCGTCCCTGTCCCTTTTTTAATGGGAAAGAAAATGACCCCCATCCCACTCCATCCCCTCCCTCAATTGCCATCCCTGGAACAAAGTAGCACCATAAGATCTAAGGCTAATTATAGCCTAAGACATCTGGTAAATCTGGTAATAAAATGACACTTTAACTCCAAACTCAAACTAAAGTTGGCAATGCAAGCATGAAGTATATCGTAAAATATTCTCATTGTCTAGGTTTGTGCTTGGGTTAGATCAGAAATCTTTTAACAGAGTAACATCTAACTCTAAATTCAAGCTACAACTGGCAATGTACGTGTAAATGATATTGTAAACTGAAGAGGTGATTTCTGGTGGGTAGTTGAACCGACCTGAATCAATTCTCTCTCAAGTGAGGTGTGACAGTTTTGCCGGTCCGAAGTGAACCTGCTTATCCGAAGTGAGTGGCGGGGCTTCTCCCCTGGGATCACTCCGACGATCAAGTCAATATATTGGAAGAATAAAAACGTAATAAGCAGTAAAAGGCAGTAGTGTGCTTACTTGACGAGTAAATGGGGGTATTTATAGAGCAGGAATAGAGGACAGGGCGGTACGCTTATGTTGGCGGGACCCACGTTCTGGCCATTACGGCTTTGTCCCCTGACAGGAGATCTGACTCTGACACTATAGTAGTCGGGGCTTGATGACGGGGGGTCTGGCACAATAGCCATTAAGAGCATCAGGTGCTTTTCAGATAAAGCATGAGCTCCGTACTGTGTCAGGTAGGGTTGACATCATCAGCGTGCAGGCGAAGTGGAAGGGGTGAGGTCTAGAGGTCATCCATGTCAGAGGCCATAGATCCGCCCGAACCCAGGGGTCATGTTCAGGCCATGAACGCGTTCGAGTGATGGTCGAGGTGGATTACCTCGACAGAGTGGGTGGCCGAGGTAGGCATCCTCAATAAGCCCCCCAAAGCCTCGGGAGCTCAGGGGCTCGTGATGGACCGAGACTTTCTTGCGTCGAGGTCATTCAGATTTTGGGACCTGAACCTGTTCCGGAAGATGAGGGGGTGCGACAGGTGGGCATGTTTGTTGAAAGGACGGGGCATTAATGAAGAGAGAGAGATGCATCTTTTGAATTTGAACGTGACCGCCTCTTCGCATTCTTGCCACCTCTTCGGATTCCCTCGACCCTCTATAAATAGGAGGTCCTTTTCACCACCCTACCCGTCACTTTCTAACTTCGTATCAGACTTGCAAATCTGTGGGTGAAGAGGTGATTTCTTTTTCGTCTTGTTTTTCGTACATGACCAAAATGGTTAAAACCCACAAAGAAATTGTGAAACCGAGCTACCAATCCGAGGAGAGGCCTGACCCTCCAGAAGACACGACATTGTCTAGCTCCGAGGAGTCGACGTCTAAGGTTGCAGATGAATCGGCCGAGGAGACGGCCGAGACAGCCCCGGGATCGGAATCCTCCGAAATGATTGAGGGAGGTTCCGATGTCGTATATAATGACGATCTCGAAACTGAAATACCCCACGATGAGGGCGTATTGGAGCCGGATGCGCCAAAGAATGTCGTTGAGACAGACTTCGGCAAAATGCCGATGTTTAGGAGCCGTGTCGGAAGAGACAAGGCCGAAATAGTAATAAAAAAATACCCCTTTAGGCTTGGGTATCTCATTAGGTCACCTGGGCCGAATGACTCAGCCGAGAAGCCCCTAATGGGTACTGTGGCAATTTACCTCCAACAGCTGGAGGCTGGGCTGAAAAACGCCGACGTCAAGGTTCTTCAGGGACGTACTTCGGTACTTCGGCGTCAGGGTCATTCAGCTCACCCCGAACACGATCCGCATTTTGGTGGGGTTCGAGATACTATGCCGACATCAAGAGGTGATCCCCACCGTTAATATTTTTCGTCGGTGCTATATTTTCAAGGCACACGGGACGAATAAGGGATGGTTCTATATCTGCAACCGGAATAACACCATCCCGAAACTCGTGGTTGACGCCCCCACCTCGATAAAGAACTGGAAGCGCGACTTCATCTTCGTCCCGGCTGGAGACTTCCCATGAAATTTTTGGTGGAAGCCGCTTAAATCGAAAGGTGACCCTTCCACGGGGAATCATGACGAGGTGGCTTTTCAGAAATTAATGGGATCAGGGTTTTGAATTAATTGTTGGGACTACCCCGAGGTAGTGTTGGTCGATGGGGGAAATAGCCGAGCCATGATTGACCCTGAAAAGCTTCCTTTCTTTTCCACAAAACACTCGAAGCCTTGTAAGTTTTTCTTTATTAGCTTTCTTTTCACTTCGGCTATTACAAATAATTATGTTTGCTCCTTGTGCAGTGACTAAGCTATCCGATATTATAACCTCTGGTTCGGCTGAGGTGGCCAAGTGGCCAAAAAGGAAAAACTCGGGTGAGACATCGGCACTACCACCAAAGAAAACTAAAGGACATTTGTCCTTGACTACGGCGGCTGAGAGCGCACCGGCCATGGCGGCCAAAAGCAGTTCGGCCACAGCTGCCACGGGGTCCACCTCATCGGTGCCAGAAAGGGTGCCTCACCAGGGAGTCACAACGGCACTCCCGCCTCCTCATAGCCGAGGCAAACAACTAAAGCCCCCAGTTAATCCGATCACGGGGACGTCACTATAGAATCATTTCCATAGCCCCCTGTATTTCTTGGGGAAAGCAAGACACATCCCGGCGAACACTGGTGCCCAGACTAGATGATCTCGGTCAACGACAGATGCACCCAACCTCGGGTCGCACGGGAGTTGGTGATGCAGTCGAGCTTACCGAGAGACGTGGAGTTCAAGAGGAAGCTATCTCCAACCGAGGTGATCTAGAGCGTCATGGTGGCCACGACCTCCAATACAGCATTTGTGGCCGAGATGGCCCAACGGTATTGTGTCCTAGTCAAGGGGCAGAACACCGGCAAGCTACAAAATAAGATCTCCAAGTTAGAGAAAAAACTTGCGGTGTCCGAGTCTGAGAAGACGGAACTCAAGAAGCGACTCCAACAGGTCGAAGCGAAGGAGGTAGAGATCGAGACTACCATAAATAGTCTTAGATCGACACTCGAGGTGGAACAGAAAAGGATCGACAAGGTGAAGAAATCCCACGAACAGGCACTCGAGAGTGCTGGAGCCTCGGCGTTGGAGGCTTACCAGAGGTCCGAAACCTTCAATAGGGAGCTCGGCGAACTGACCATGACGAGCTTCATGTTCGGCTACACCTGTGCTATTGACGAGGCCGCTCCTCTCCTTTCCTCCGAGGCCTTGGAGTCCCTGAGGAATAAGACCAACTACAACGAGGACTCCAAGGAGCTGTGTGATCGGATGGCTGAGGGCTTCCAAGCCGGACGAAACCTGAATAAGGTCTGGAACGAGTTCAACAAGTGGCTATCTGAGCTCGACGAGGAGTTCGACGAGGAAGGGGGAGAAGAAGAGGCTACTGAAGGCTCCGGCGAGAAAATTGGCGAGGGGCATGGAGGAGGTGGGGAGCCTCATCCCGGCGGAGGAGAGATCGGCAAGGAAACAGGCCAGGAGGGAGCCGAGAAAGGGGTTTAGGTTCGCAGGTGGAGGGGAATGCCGAGGCGGGATGTGCTTAGTAACACTCCTAACCCCAGTTCTGGTATTCCCTCTGTAATGTTTTTTTCATTAAATGAAATCTCTATTCCTTCTCATCTCGGTTCTTTTAGTTTTTTCGCTTCGTCCCCTGCTTGTCCCCCTTATTTTTTAATGACGGATGTGTGATACAAAGGTATTAAAAAATAACAAAATGTCTGAAGTCGCAACTTGTTAAAATTTTTAAGCATAATACAATCTAAAGTTCTCGGCATGCCAAGTTCTCGGTACTAGAGAACCATTCCGGTAACTTAGCTTACAATACCCACTTAAGTTAGATTCCACAACTCGATAAGGGCCTTCCCATTTTGGGCATAATTTCCCTTGCGGTTCAGCTTGACTGACTGTGTTTTTCCTCAGGACCAGATCTCCTGGTTGAAATCGACGATGTTTGACGCGGGCATTGTAGTAACGGGCCAAGGTGTTCTTGTATGAAGCAACCCGAGCTGAGACAACATCCCTTCTTTCTTCCACGAGGTCGAGATCCAGTTGTCTCTCCTCTTCATTCACCTCGGCTGAATAAGCTGCCAACCGAGGACTGGGTTTGAGGATTTCAGCAGGGATGACCGCCTCGGTTCCGTAGGTCAAGGAGAATGGGGTTTCTTGCGTGGTTGACCTCGGACTACAGGACACTAGGGAGTTCTTCTATCCATGATGATCCAGTTTGGTGAAATCGAGTCTTGAGGCCATGCAAGAGAATTCGGTTAAAATTTTCGGTCTGACCGTTGGCTTGGGGGTGGCCTACCGAAGTGAAGTGTTGCTTGATGCCGAGATTTTCGCACCAAATCTTAAACGGGTTCTCGGCGAACTGCCTCCCATTGTTTGAAATGATGACCTGAGGTATGCTAAAGCGGCAAATGATGTATTTCCAAAAAAATTTTTGAACCGCCAGCCCGGTGATGAACCTTAGAGGCTCGGCTTCGACCCACTTAGTGAAGTAGTCTACGGCGGTCACAAGGAAGGCATACCCCCCGACAGCTTTAGGAAAAGAACCGATGATTGGAACCATGAGATTTGAGGGCTGATGGTGCTCGGGTGACGCCAAAGACGCACTTCTTAACAGCGCCAATTGAAGAGGTGGTTTCTGGTGGATAGTTGAACCGACCTGAATCAGTCCTATCTCAAGTGAGGTGTAACAGTTTTGCCGGTCCAAAGTGAACCTGCTTATCCGAAGTGAGTGGCGGGGCTTCTCCCTTGGGATCACTCCGACGATCAAGTCAGTATATTGGAGGAATAAAAACGTAATGAACAGTAAAAGACAGTAGTGTGCTTACTTGACGAGTGAATGGGGGTATTTATAGGGCAATAATGGAGGACAGGGCAGTGTGCTTATGTTGGCGGGACCCACGTTCTGGCCATTACGGCTCTGTCCCCTGACAGGATGTCTGACTCTGACACTGTAGTAGTCGGGGCTTGATGACGGGGGGTCTGGCGCAGTAGCCATTAAGAGTATCAGGTGCTTTTCAGATAAAGCATGAGCTCCGTACTGTGTCAGGTATGGTTGACATCATCAGCGTGCAGGCGAAATGGAAGGGGTGAGGTCTAGAAGTCATCCATGTCAGAGGCCATAGATCCGCCCGAACCCAGGGGTCATGCTCAGGCCATGACCGCGTTCGAGTGATGGTCGAGGTGGATCATCTCGACAGAGTGGGTGGCCGAGGTAGGCATCCTCACAAACCATTCTTATTGCCTAGGTATATGCTTGGGCTAGATCATAAATCTTTTAACAAAGTAGTAACATCTAACTCCAAATTCAACCTATGTTTGGCAACCTGAATGTGAATTATATCGTAGAGTGTGTACTCCTTTTTTAAGGCCTTGCCTGTGCTGGATTAGAAATCTTTTATCCACCTACCTAAATCTCTTCGATTTATCAAACTCATTAATAAAGATAAGAAAAAGGGTGCAGGGTGTTCTATGTCATAAATTCCTCTTCCCTTTCCATATGTTTAATATTTTTTTTTCAATGTAAATAGGAGGATTCGAACCCGGGACCTCTTACTTACACTCCTTCCCCCTTTAAGATATTTCATCTTTTGGTCCTATTTTCCTTTTTATTCTTTTTTGCAACTTACATTGCTTTTTTCGTTTATCATTCCTTGAACTGTAACAAGAATATCAAATGCCACCTTTTCATAATGACACTTTCATTTGGATGGATAGATTTAGAGATGCAAAAAGAGAAAAGCAACGAAGTATGAATGAAAACCTTCTCTTGATTGGGATTACTAAATAAAGAGAAAAGAAGAGATATGATGACACTAGAGAGCAAGTTAAAGTATTTAGCTTTAAAAACAAAAAGAAGAGTAAGTTGGAATATTTCTTTTTTTAATTCTTTAACAATGACAATACTTCTGCATGTAAATTAGTTTTTAAGTAGATCAACGGAAAAAAGGAGAACCAAAAAAGGTATAGTTTTTATTATTGGTTTGAAAGTTAAAATTTTTAAAAGACATCGCAAAACAATACTCTCTCTAAAATTGAAAATTGAAATTGGCTCAATTTAATAAGAATGATGTTAAAAAAAAAGAAGAGTCTAGTAAAGATGAACCGCTTCTTTACTTATGGTTTCGAGGAGTACGCTATGGTTCGTGATAATAGTGATTGGAATCAAATTTATCCAAAATTTTTTATACTCGAAAAAATAATCAATTCACTTCACAAAATAAAAAAAGAATAAAAGAATAATATCCATTGCATTAAACGGAAAAGTATCAATTTTTCAAGCCCGCAAATGAGACGGCTTATAAGTCATAACTATAGAATTTCCTCACCTAAACTCCCAAACTAGGCCTTAAAACAATTACTTCTGGTCCCGCAAGTCATTAATCTTCTTCTCTAACGACTCCCCAAACTAGCCTTGAGAGCGCAGAAAGTCCTGGTCCTAGTTGTCAAACGCGAGCTGTCACACCGCCTTAGTATTCCTGGCATCCTGCTCTGCTCCCTCTACAAATCGTCCTTTTCTCCCCGACCTAAACCTCCCCATCTCCCTCCATTTTCCGTCAAACCCGCCAAACACTTCAGTCATTGGTCTGCCATAAATGGCCACCGACAACCAAACCACCTCCAGATCCGGATTTACCAGCGCGGCCAACGGCGATGAAACCGCTTCTCCGTCCCCAGCTCTTCAACCTCCCACGAGCCGGAAAGTAGCCCTGATCACTGGCATAACTGGTCAAGACGGCTCCTACTTAACTGAATTCCTCCTCATCAAAGGCTACGAAGTCCATGGCCTCATCCGCCGATCCTCTAACTTCAATACCCAACGCATCAACCATATTTACATCGATCCCCACAATGCCCAAAAAGCCAAGATGAAGCTCCATTACGCTGACCTCACTGACGCCTCCTCTCTCCGCCGCTGGCTCGATACAATCAACCCCGACGAGGTTTACAACCTCGCCGCCCAATCACACGTCGCTGTTTCCTTTGAGATTCCTGATTATACAGCTGACGTCGTCGCCACCGGAGCTCTCCGCCTCCTCGAAGCCGTCCGTTCCCACATCTCAGCTACCGGCCGGTCCCACATTAAGTACTACCAAGCCGGATCATCGGAGATGTTCGGATCTACCCCTCCTCCCCAATCTGAAACGTCCCCGTTCCACCCCAGGTCCCCCTACGCCGCCTCTAAATGCGCCGCCCATTGGTACACGGTCAATTACCGGGAGGCATACGGGATTTTCGCCTGCAATGGGATTTTATTCAATCACGAATCTCCCCGCCGTGGGGAGAACTTCGTGACGAGGAAGATTACCCGGGCCGTGGGGAGAATCAAGATTGGACTGCAGAGCAAGCTGTTTCTGGGTAATTTGCAGGCTTCAAGGGATTGGGGTTTCGCAGGGGATTACGTGGAGGCAATGTGGATGATGCTGCAGCAGGAGAAACCGGACGATTATGTGGTGGCGACGGAGGAATCTCACACGGTTGAGGAGTTTTTGCGGGTGGCATTTGGGTATGTTGGGTTGGACTGGAGGGATCATGTGGTGATTGATAAGAGGTATTTTAGGCCTGCAGAAGTGGATAATCTGAAGGGAGATTCTAGTAAGGCGAGAAAGGTGCTGGGATGGAAGCCAAAGGTTGGATTTGGGCAGCTGGTGAAGATGATGGTAGATGAAGATATTGAGTTGGCTAAGAGGGAGAAGGTTCTCGTTGATGCTGGTTACATGGATGCTCAACAACAGCCTTGACTGCTTCAGATTACGTGCACCTCACCAGAAATGCAGCTTTGTTTATTCGATACAATCTATCATTAAAGAATGTGATTCAATTGCAGTATAGCTACTTCTGATGTTGGGTTAGAGTGTAATGAAGCTAATCCATATAGATTTTTAATTTTGTTCTTTGGAGGAGTTTACCGTTTATTTGTGTATTTGGATTACCACTGCTGCAAAACCGAGTAGCGAGTGACTGGAACGAGCCATGTGCTCTTTACGATTTGTCCTCTCTTGGATTTAAGAGTTAAGAGTTAAAAGTAAAAAAAAAAATTTAGTCCGTATCGACTCCTGTTAAACGAATACTCTACTCCAGTTCTTTTACAATTCATGCATACAGACGTGAGATGAATGCCTTAACTGTATGGCTCTTAAAATTAGCGCAGCCACTGGAAAAACAAAATTACGTGTCTTGCAAAAGTTTCTACAGAATAAACACCCAAAAAAGTAACAGGACTCGCTTGATGTCCTATCTGCAGGACATACACATTAAAATCAATTCCTGGCCGAGCTAGACAACCTAAACCAACTTGTTAGAATTGTGTCAACAAAAGCCCAAACTGCAGCATGCGAGTGAATTTCTATTTTCCAGTAAGATAATGTACCATATAAAACAGAAGAATAGCCTAACACCTACTTGCTATAATTGTGGTTCATCCATATCAGTTTTTATTAGAATTCAGCACATCAGCAGTACCCATGTCCATAGGCGATGCTGTAAATGGCTTGATAGATGATCGAAGTGATTCTGGTCCCTCTGCAGTAATTCTTTGACACAATGCATCGCAGTTGCTGATAACCTCAGTCAATCTTCCCTTCAATTCTCCGAGTTCCACCTGTAACGCATGAACTGCATGGATTTTCAAACAAGAAGTCAGTTAGGTGAAGCTAACACAATGAAGTCCATTCTGATCCCGTGTGCTTATGCGGACTGAGGACATTCCTAACCGAAGATGCACTTCCAACCATATGCAACTTACATAGCAGTTCATAGATTACCAGATTTTCCAACAACCCACGAGATCTGAATAAGGGGAGGGTCATTTAGAGCTCCTGCCAACCCCGACTAGACTCTTTAACTTGCACAGGCGCTAAAGCTTTTAAGTAAGAATTCTTGCATGCTCAGTTAACTCCGCTAGCTTGCTAATATGCAACCACCAATCTGGTAACCACCTTCATTGTTTTACTCAAATTCTAATTACCTTCTGAGAGATGGTGTGAAGTTGTCTTCATCGCAGAGACAGAATAATTGAAACGTTGAAGAAGCTTAACTGCCAATGCATCAGCAACTTCTATTTTATTTTCTATCTCTTCCTGCACGAATTACCAAGCAAGCAGCTCAGAAATCAAGTATATCCAGCCTCTGTCAATTACTATCGGCATGTCTTTGCCCCTCCCTTTCTGCCTAGTGGCTACTAACTATTTGAACCCAATGACATATCAAACAAGTACCAAACTACACCTGGTTCAACATGTTAATATAAATTACAAGAAGGTTCAGAGTCCTAGTACATCAAACTCTTAATTGGACCTTAAGCGGACATTAAAATACATAAATCGGGCCATTGGATTCTTAAATTTAAAATCAAGAGAAATCGAGAACTTGTTTCCTATAAGTAGTACGCTTCAACTTCTTACCTCCGTCGGGTTGTCACAGGAAATCTTATTACTTCAACCAAAACAACCCTCTTAAATAACAAAATCCAACAAGAAGGAGAAAGAAAAATGAACAAACGAGTGATCCCATTTACCTGTCTTTTACTAATTGTCTGTGCTTTTCGCTCTTGCCAGTCACGATACATGGAAAAGAGCTCAAGCAACACATTTGGATTGACTGTACCTGTTTCAGTTTTCAATCTTTCAGGGGTAATACATGGATAATAGAGCAGTGAAATTGAAGAATCATGCAAAAAACATAAAAATAACCATTTAGCTGTTAGGAGGGGTGTCTATCATAAGCTGCAGCCAAAAGCACAATTAGAAACTCAGGAAATTAAAATTTTGTTCCATCACACATCCAAGGACTTTCAATATGCCAACATTGATGAAGGCTGCCAACTAACAGGAATTCCCATAATGAATTGCAGTCCAATACATAGCTAGAGGGCATACTTTTCGACAGCAAACTATACGTTTGGTAACCAAAGAATTCAATCAAAGGATAACAGGTTTTCTCCAGAGGCTCCTTTTCAACTAGGGAACAAGATTTGCTTCCAAAGGTTTTGTTATTTAGAAGTTGTTCTAGAGGATTATCTCGACTTAATTCCTTGAAATAACACATTCAGGCACTGCAATATTATTTTTCATCCATTAAGCATCTTCCAGTATATAACATCTGAGACATATTTTAAGTATGGAGAACATTTGGGAAAATCGATCATTACAACTATCATTTTGTGGCATGAAATCAACAGCAGTTTTATGCAAAAGCACCCAATCAATACCAAGTCGTTGCTTGTTCCAGCATATACAAGTTTCAAGAATCCAACGTAACTTGAGTAAAGCTTTTCAAGTTCAGAACTTAGGGACCAAATGATACAATACAATGAGAAATCAAACCAAACAGGAAAGCTCCCCTTAATTACTTGAATTTGAAGAAGATGAAGCTTTCCTCACTAGAATATCCGTCAAGCTAGTCTCTGCCGGCGTTGACGTTAATATTGGAGTTGCCTATTCATAAACATTTACAAAATACACGTAATTAAAACCGACTGATGTGATATTAAAGTAATACGAGGACAAAAACCGATAATCCATTAAAGCAAAAAAGCTCAAAAATTGGAGTAGCAGCTCACAATTTTAAGGGATTTGAGCTGCTCTATGACAGGATCCACAATTTCTGACCGCTCCGATACTGTGGTAATCTCATCTCCAGGTCTCTTCACCCATGAAAAATATACAAATTAAATAAATAAAATAGCAATAATAAAATGCTATCGGAAAAGGTAGAGCTTATTTCAGGTTAATTGAATTTGAGGGGATTACTTGGGAGCCGGAGAGACTTGACTCTGACGCGCCCATCTCTATTTACTCTTCAGAGAGGACGTGCTTTATTGTGGAGTACTTCCTTTTCTGGGCTCGTATGTCGTTGAACCGAGGTCCTGCGACAAGGTTTTTTGCAAATATCGAAAACGACGTCGTTTTGGAAGCCAAATTCAATATTTTAACATATGAACTTGTCACATTCTTTTTTAGGAAAAAAATTTGGAAAAAAGGGAAATAAGAAGAATTGAAATTCGTAGTGTAATTTTGGGATACTTGTCACTTCGGGGAGGGATAGGTTGTGGGTGATTTGAAGAAGATAATATAAATAAGAAATTCTAATTTTGAACCATATCACTTACACTTAAACAAAAGATGTAAATTATTATTTATGAATTAAAAAAAGTAAATATATCATCTATTGTTGAATGAAAAAAGCTACCCTTGTAACAATCTGTATTTCAATTAATTGTAGTGCACATCATAAATAAAAATGTGAACTTTAGATTAGCAATAATTTCATAAATTTTATTTGCATGATGGATTCTTTTATTCTTTATGAATAATAACCGATATCCCCTCTATAAATTTCTCAAAAACTACCCCTTAATTATGGATTTCAATTATTATTATAATTTCCTTTCTTAAATTTTCCCAACAAAAATGAAAAAATTTTATACTATTTATTTATATAATATAGTGCAATATCATATCATAATCACTTCTGTTTCAAGGTTATTATAATTTCAGAAACCTCCCTTGAGGTTTCTAGTAATTTTAGACAACTCTCCTCACATTTTGAAAATTACACATACCTTCCCTAAAACATAGGTTTGGGTTTCACCTTGATGATGTAAAATTAAAAAAGTATATAAATGCCCAAAATTGCCTTCATTTAAAGTTCCTTGGTATGAATAATCATAAAAAATTTTTAAAAGGCAAAACATCAACAAAAGTGCAAGTTTGGGAGAATAATTTTAGTACAATCTATCAAATTATTCTTTCCCGTAATCCAATAACTTTTTTATACTCAATAATATGAACAATTAGATTGTTGACAGTGATGATTGCTTCCATCATGATCAATAGCAATAGCGCATTTGAGTGATAGAAGAAAGGAGACAACTACCTTGATTGGCATATTTAAATGATAGAAGGTTACAATTTAATGATTATAACTGAAATTGTTTGGCCACAATATTTGGGCTGGTCAAGAAGAATGGATTTCCATTTTTCTGTTATCTTTTTCCCTCTTTTATCAATGACTTGTCTTTTGAAAAATTATAAAGGTTATTATAGTTATTGTCTATCATCAAGGGAGGTAAATTATCCCTAATTATTTTGAATGGAAGATAGATTTGGATTGGATGATAAAACAAGAGAAAATATAAATAAAAAAGTTTTGAGTTCACGACCCCACTAGTAAAAAAAGTTACTTACTATTATCATTTTTGCCAAATATATATGTGTGTGTGTGTGTGTGTGTGAAGCAACTTCATTTTGGAAAGCCAATTCAATATTTTAACCTATTTTGTTTTTACAATCTTCTTTAGGAAAAAAAATTTGGAAAAAAGGAAATAAAAAGAATTGAAATTCATAATGTAATTTTGGGATATTTGTGACTCTGATATGGGTTACTATTATGGATTACAAAAAAGAAAATAAATTTATTGTTGGATGAATAAAACTACCCTCGCAATAATATGCATTTCGGTTATTTATAGTGTGCATCTTAATAAATAAAAATGTGAACTTTTTAATTTCATAAATTTATTTGCAAGATGAATACTTTTATTATTTATGAATAATAACCCACATCCCCTCCACAGATTTACCAAAAATTACACCTTAATTATGCATTTCAGTTGTTACCACTTTACCATTTCCTTTCTGAAAATTTTCCCAAAAAAGGAAATAAAAAAAATGGAAATCTTTACGGTGTTTATGGAATACAGAGCAACGTCGTATCGTGTCCGACTTCAGCTTCTGTCGGTTACCAGTATAAATGACCAAAGCGATACGATTAGATTATCGAAGCTGCCTTCCCCGCTCAAGTCTCTCTTAACTGTGTAGGGTTTTTGACAATCCTCCCCCGGTATAAACCGATTGTAACTGTTACAATTCAATCAAATTATGAGAACTCGAAATACAGGCGCAACACCGAAGAAGACGCCGCCGGCCAAGAAAACATCCTTAAAATCACAATCCACGCCCAGCTCCGCCGAGTCCGCAGCATTGGCTGAAGCTCCGGGGACGTCGACCTTACCACCCAAGTCCTCCGAAGCGAGACCTAGCCCCGCCCTCAAAGGACAGCAAACTAAGCCCTTCGAGACCATAAGCGCTCCCGTAACCACCGCCCTGCCTACGCAGGAACCAGCATCAGCAGGTGATATTTGGATTATTCTGATTCTGATACAGTTTCATCCATATTGATAATAAGTTTAACTTATTTCTTAATAAAATTTAGGTTTATCTACTTAGATGAATTGTAAGTTTTGAGGTTGTCTGCTTCAAGTAGGTATATAGGCTCTTGTGATTGTCAAGAAAAGCAATTTTGCATTGCGCGTAAAGATTTCCTTGACATCTAGTTGTTTCTCTGATTATTTTGAGTTACAAATTTCGGGAATTAGGGACTTTTTGTTGCCAGTAAATTCATTTTAGCTTCTAATATTCGGACACACACACACACACACACACATACATATATATATATATATTTTTTGTTTGCACATTCACTGCAATTAAGTGTGAGTTTCTAACTTATTTATTTCTTGTGCAGTTGAGGGAGCAAAAGCAACGAATGATGGTGCTGTTCAGGTGACAGGGGAAAGTAAACCTGCTTTGGGAACGAAAACTACTAAAAGAGTTGTAAAGAGGATCATAAGAAGAACTGTTGCTAGACCAGCTTCTCGACTGAAGAAAAGGTCTGGGGAAGCTGAAAATGCAATTGCTGATGAATCCAAGAAGGAGAATGATGTCTTAGATGCTGCAAATAGAGGACCAGTGGCAAAGGGTGCTGAGACTGCTAAAAATGATGGAATTAGCCTTGGAAATATTGACAGACCAGTAATAAGCGAAGGACCAAACGTTGAAAAAGTTGAGGGAGTTGATGTGGAGAAAAATTTTTTGCATGTTGAAGAGTCATTGAAGAACAAGGCAGAAGAATCAGTCACGGAAAGTGCACCATTTGATCAGAAAGAACAGGGATCGACTTCTGTAGATTCTGAACATTTTGAGGACGATGTACCTACTAAACCAAATGAGAAAGAGAATATGATAGACCAACAAGAGGAGCAGGAGAAACTTATTGAGGATAAAGTGGAGAACATGACTGAGGAAGATAAAATGGAGGAAGACCCCAAAGAAGAGATGACTGACTTTGATGGTCTTTTAGCAGAAGCAGATGATGACAGATCAGAGGCTGATCAAGAGATTCATGATGAACTTGGCCAAGAAGAGTTTGCTGAAGATGACATGATAGGGCAAGGTGAAGAAGCTTTGGAAGAGGAGCGTGCAGAACTAAATGCTGCTGCAAAGGAGCGTAAGTTGAGGAAAGAGCTTGAGATTTTTGTTGGTGGGTTGGATCGTGATGTTACTGAAGAAGATCTTAAGAGGGTGTTTAAATATGCTGGAGAGGTGGTTGATGTCCGCCTACACAAGGATCCCTCCACCAACAAGAATAAGGGTTATGCATTTGTCAGGTTTTCAACCAAGGAAGAAGCAAACCGGGCTTTGTCGGAAATGAAAAACCCTGTTGTAAGATGCATCTTTAGATGGTGTGCTTTGACTCACACACTGAAAAATTCATTCTCCGTTGCAGACTTATGCACTTTCATATACCTGAAAATTGTATAAATACTCAATAATTGGTTTGTAATGCAGATACGTGGGAAGCGATGTGGGACTGCTCCAAGTGAGGACAATGATACGTTGTTTGTTGGCAATATTTGCAATACATGGACAAAAGAAGCTGTAAGATTAATATTTATCTTTGGATGGTGCACTTTTAGAAAATTTTTTTTCTAATTTTATCATAACCGATGGCAGATAAAAGACAAGCTGAAGGAGTATGGCATAGAAAGTGTTGAAAGCATCACTCTTGTGGCAGATCCCAAACACGAAGGGCTGAGTCGCGGTTTTGCATTTCTTGAGTTTTCTTGTCATGCAGAAGCTATGCTGGCATACAAGAGACTTCAAAAGCCTGATGCTATTTTTGGCCATGCTGAGAGAACTGCTAAGGTGGCTTTTGCTGAACCTCTGCGTGAGCCAGACCCAGCAGTGATGGCCCAGGTTAAATCAGTATTTGTTGATGGGCTTCCTCCTTATTGGGATGAAGATCGAGTTAGAGAGACATTTAGACGTTTTGGGGAGATTGCACGTGTAATGCTAGCTCGTAATATGTCTACAGCCAAGAGGAAGGATTTCGGGTTTGTTGATTTCACTACACATGAAGCTGCTGTTTCATGCGTTGAGGAAGTAAACAACATGGAACTGGGTGATGGAAACTCAAAGGTATGCTTCAATTTTTTGCGATCTTAAAGGGCATCTGCAGCTAGTGAGTCTTGCAATTAACAGTGATGGTTTTGTTTGATTGTATGTGAGTAGTTCTACCAGCATATATTAACATAGTACTGCACGACCCCATAAATATGTCCATTTCTAATCTCCATCCATCTTCCAAATTGCATCTTAGAACTATTTCAGTGACCTATGTTAATATCATGCTTTCAGAACTTTGACACGCATTTCTTGACATGACCCAGAGGATGAGTCATGATAATTTTGTCCTGTTTGTTACGTAATTTCTACTAGATGCAACCTCTTCAGCTTTTGACATTTTCTTCTCTGTAATTAGGCAAAAGTAAGAGCAAGACTTTCAAATCCGTTGCCTAAAACTCAGGCAGTAAAAGGCAGTATGTCTGGAGGTTTTAGAATAGCTCGAAGCAGTGGCGGGACTTTCCCCAGATTTGGTATGGAAATTTTGTCGACTTCTTTTATATTCAAATACTCAATTGCAGTATGACGTGGTCTTGTGCTTTCAGGAAGGGGTTTTGGTCGAGGTGGTCATGCCTTCGATCGACCAAGCTTCCAGCATGGCAGGGGTTTTTATCCACGTGGACCTGGACGTGGTGGTAGAATTGGTTCTCTAAATGATCGTGAACTTGATAATGAATATCCCTTGCATGGAAGGCAAAGCTTTGCGCATGGTTAGATATACAATTTCACACCCTTTGCATGGAGGAGGAGAATTTTTATGATAGTTGTTAGCTTATTTATACAAGATCAAGAACCATTTTTTTCCTATTTCCCTGCTGGAGCAAGTTTATGATGGACTCTGTTGCATAAACAGGAGGAAGGTGGGGTTTCAGGCCTCAACAAGGATATAGTGGAGGTCCGCTGCCACGTCGGCCTGACATGGATAGAAGTAGACATGGTGGCCATGGTGTTCATGATCCACTGAGGAGGCAGCCTTTCCCTCCAGAGGAAGGATTCAATGAGCCATATTTTCGAAGACACTTTGATGACCCCTATTATTATGATGACCCTGCCCATGGAATTAAACGACCGTATTTTATGACAGTAAGCTAGAACAGAAACCTTGGGATAAGATATGTGAGGAAATCAGATTCTTCAATTTTTTTTTTCCAAGTTAACAATGTTTCTTTTTGTTCCTAGGATCAGGATCCAGATTATGTGGAGCCAAGCACTCGTCGCCCTCGGTTTGAGTATCCTGACGCTTCAGCTTCTTTTCATGGAAGTCGTTACCGAGGTTCAGAAATTCCTATTATGTTCTTAAATTTTGCTTCTTGATTTGTAATCACTTCTCATAACACTATGCTTGTTTCCTATTTGATGTTAGGTGGGTTTGAAGCTGATCGTGGGCCTTATCGACAAGATTACTATGGCTCTGATGTGCGTATGATGGTCATATTCCTTCCACAATGCATTCTACGTCTTAACAGCTTTATGATTTGGACTCTTCTCTTGCTATTTTGCAGCATGGTGCAGGAGCATATCCATCATTTTATGGAGGTGATCGTCCATATGGACGTGGATATTACTATTAGACATGATGAACTTTAGGTAATACACTTGCACAACTGCGTATAGGTGTTCTTGTTGGGTTGTTCACACTTAAGTTTTATGGTTTTTGCATTTTTCTTCAGGTCTAGTTCGTACGGCTGCTGCTGGGATGTGATTCTGTTTTCTACTTTTTCCTCTCTCTCTCTCTCTCCCTCCCCGTTTTTGCTGTATCATCTGGTCTCTTGTCTCTCTACCTCTTACCAATCCTGGTTGTCATATAATATTTGGTCTTAGATTGTCAGCCATGTCTCTTGGATGGACGTTTGTAGATACTGGTACTCAGTTTCTAAGTTGGAGACTTAAATAGGTATGAGCTCCTTTTTTTCTAGGTGGAAGCAGTTTGGGGAGTTAGCAGTCCAGATGAGGAAGACACTTGCTTTCCTTGTTAGTAATAACCCTTTTATGGACAAAAAGTACATGTTTTGATTCTGTTTCAAGGGAATAAGTTGGGCATGCTATTGTCCTTTGAGGTGATAAAGATTCAGCTCAAGTTATTTTATTTATGGTTGTTGCATAATGCTGCAATGATGATGTTAAGTTGACAACTTGGTGGAGATCACCTTGATGGCATATTTTAGTTCAACTTGTAGGTTTTGATTTTATGTTTCTGTAACTCAAGTATAGATCTTTTCTAAGCTGTAATTTGAGCTTAAACACTTTATTACTATATTATGGAGAAGGAATATATTTTCTCTGGCATTTTGTGGTTTTTTTGGGTAAATGTGAGGTGCTGCTGAGTTTGATTATGAACGTCTATATTCAGGTAAACTATGCCTTTGACAGGAGTTGTTTTCTATTGGTGATAAAACTTATACCGCAATGACGGATTTATCATGTATAGACGTTCTTAAAAGTGTCAGTGGATTGAAGCAACAATTATGTAGGCATTGACACTCTCTTAGTCGATCATTGTGGAGTTTTCTACCTCTTTGGAGATACATGATATGTGATGATTTTATATTACCTTACCAATTGTATCAGAGGTTAAAAGATTACATAAGTCAAGCCTATTTATAAGAGCATGATTTATGACTCTGAATAACCATGCAGTATTCTTTTAATCAGATCCAGTTTCTTCTGTAGCTTTGAAAAGGATATGAGTTGGACTTTGTGATTTGCTGGTTACGATATGCTATGGTTATATATGTAATAGAATTTTGCTAGGCTTGAGTGCACTACATTTTCTTGGTTAAAAGGCATGAAGGTCTAAACTTAAGATGCAGTTACTGCCTCTTTGTAGCTAAAGCTTTATTAGTGATTATCATATCAAATTCCTGCTACTAAGTAGTTTTGATGCTTACGTAAACTAGTAAGTTTAGCAGGTATCAGTGCCCAGTATCCCACATTCAATTCATTTTGAGGTTAAGTAATCATATGATAAATGATTGAGGTTTTTTGGCTTTTAAGTTTCCCCCTGATGGATGGGCATTTGGTGCTACCGTTAGTGTACAAAGGGAACGCTTTGATGTAGGGTTTAATATCAGATTGGGAAAACTATTAGACTCTGAAGTTTGATAGCAAAACAAACATGAATTGTAGGAGTCAGATACTGGATGGATGTATGATTAGTCTTTCATGAATGCACAAAGTCTCATAGAGACAGAAATAGTTACTTCGATGTAAAAACCTATCATCCAAGAGTTTTATAGAAGATTGAAATGCGTAGTCTCACATGCAACTCATATTGAGGTTAAATGGTTATATTGTAAATAATTGAGGATGCTCTTTGTGCTCTTTGCTTTTTTTTTTCCCCTGTTCTACGTGGATGAGCATTTGGTGCTGTCTGAAGGGAATGCTTTGTTATCTTGCGAACATAGGTTTTTTTTTATCAGATTGTGGTAATTGTTAAATTATGAAGTTCAATGTCAAAACAAACACGAGTGGTTGGAAATAGATACTTGATTGATGTTGCATAAGTCGACAATGTCCTGTAGTCGACATTACTAGCTACTTTGAAGAAGAAAAATTTGTTATCCAGACGGATTACCTGCAGGAACCATAGTTTTTATCGAAGATTAAAACTGGAGAAAGATCCTGTTTCTAGTTTTCTGGACCTTTTGATGTTTCATTGTGATTTTTTAGACACATTCATTCCATCTTTCATTTTTATTTTCCTAGTTTATTTTATCTTTTTGCAAAATACTCCTGAAGGAAAGTAGGTGGTACTGCTGGTGGCTGAGGACAAATTTGGCCAAATGAAGTATTGTTGAGTTTTGCATGGTAAATGATACTCCCTCCGTTCCTTTCCTAATCCATTGTTTCTTTTTATCTGTCATTTTATGATATCAAGAAAGCATTTATGAACTTTTTTCCAAATTTACCCTTGCTTACCCTTTCAACTTTCTTGAATTGGAACTCTAAATAATTAAATGCAGTATTTGTAGCATTAACAATAAAAGTAGTTGAAGAGATGAAGAGAGATAAAGGGTAATTTTGAGAAGTAAAGTTAAACTTTTGTTGACTTTTAGAAAATAACCAACTTTCTTAATCTAAGAGAATTAGTTATTCAGGCCATCTAATAAGGAACGGAGGGAGTATATAGGAATTGGAACCACGAGGCTTGCTTGGAGTTGTATTAGTCTGCATTGGCTGGTCTGGCATGTTTGGTTTAATTACTGTTCATTGTCTAGCCATTCTGGTTGTGTACTCATTGTCCAGTCTGGGATTCACAGCATAGAAATTTTGTCCTTTTCTGGCCTTGTAATTAATGTGAATTAACAACCGTGATATAGATTGGCATTTGATTTTATAATATTAGACATTTATTATGCAAGTCTGTCTCTAAAAGGTTGGTTGGTTGGTTGGTTGGTTGAATGGTTTTAGCTTCGCGAGGAGGGTTTTAAAACCCTGGAAGTGCCTCTGTTATGGAGTAGACCTGGGGATTTTTTTTTTTTTTTTTTTTTTATGTTTAAATAAGTCGCATGAGTGTGGAATCTGAATTTATTTGCTTTCCCGGATTGTCGAGTCTGTGATCAAGTCTGGCGTTTAACTTTATCGGATCTAATATAAGTATTCAATTTGGTGGCTGAGATTTAATAAGTCAATTTCTCTTTTTTCTCAAGAGAGTGCAAACATTTTTTCCCAGGCTCAGGAGGTGTAGAATTTGAAGATGCTAGGGAATTAAATTTTTCAACAAAAAAAAGGAGAAATTGAAGCTAATTATTCTGCACAGCGTGGCAATGCAAATGAGAATATGGAAAATTGGGACTTTGAAACATTTTCCGAGTCTGAATGGCTGATGGCCTTCTTGCCTTGAGGATCAAATCCACGGTCACGAAAATTTGCCCTAAAAAATGTGCCACCTAGTTGTATAGTGTCCTTGACGGATTTTCAATTTTCTGAAACAAGAATAAATTATGTCAATTCAAGTCAAATGCAAAGGAAAATTTGCTCGTCTATTAGCCAAATCAGAAAACCAATCTGGAGTCGGGGCCTACCGCCCGAACGCGAATGCATTTTGTGCAGGCGTGGACAATTACTGAATTCGTAATTTTTCAAGAAACTGCTTCCAATTACTTGAAGGTGAAAATAAAACGTCTTGGACAAAAAAAAAAAAAACAACTGGTATTGAGAGTGCCAAATTACAGCATTCGCTCCGGTGATAAGATTTTGCAGCTTCAGGTTCAATTGGTATAGAGCTGTTTGAGTATTCAGATTTCATATACATAATCTTTCTCCCCGTATCATGTATGCCCAACAACAAATTTTTGTCCTAATCCATAGCAACTAAGATCAACACCAAACACAATACAACAGAACATGGAAAACAAATTTTGAGCTCTGTATATTTTCCTTTCCATTGTTTATAATCTGGGATTTGATGAGCACCAGCAGAATTCAGAGTCGAGCCCCTCCAATATCTCCGCTAATGGGCGGTATAAGATTGCACCATACAACATAAACCGTCCAACATGTGTGCAACACTGACAGCAGGTCATTCCGGAGTCACTTCAAGGTGCTGTACCGATTTGTGCCATGCTTTGCCCAATGCTCCTTCAGATCCAGTGGAGCAGAGTACAGGTCATGACCCTCGGCAACAAGTCGATTTAGCAATTTATTGAAGGCACTTCCACTCATCTTTCTGCCACCGACTCTGGTATACCGCTTATTAGATACCTGAGGTAACGGATACACAGACATGGTCGTCGTACAGCAAGCCGACTGCCATCCACCATTCCCCCACTTATAACAAGGCTGGGGTGTTCCAGTGCAGGAGCAAACTGGCACTGGCATGGCAGTTTCGTCAAAGTTTATTTGATTCAAGCCTATATTATCCTTCCACGTACCAAGATGCCCTTCGAATTCTTCCTCGCGTTTCAAATCATGGCCAGCATTCCAACCATTTGATGAAGCAGGAGTTAGTGGCTTAATCATGCCTTCAGCCCGTCTTTTAGGCGACCTTGGAGACTTGACTGATTTTGTCATCTTACCTTCCTTTGGCTGCCTCACTTTCGTGGCTTTCGCAGTTTCAGAAGCAACTTGTGCACTATTAAAGGTCTCACTAGTTAGAATATCTCTAGGACTAAATGCAGCATTAACCATAGCATGATGCATATGCTGGTAATGCATGTCTTCGGTTCCATCTGCAACCCCATCCTCAGCAGAGTCAGAAAGCATATTATTTACAGAGCAGTCCCTTATTTGCAGAGCAGCAATGGCCTCATCTCGTTCTTGTATGGCAGAATTACGTTCAGCAATAGCCGCATCCCGCTGAAGCATTGCCATGTCTCTCTCAGAGAAGGCCCTCTTTCTCTCCTCCAGTGCCATGTTCCTTTCCTGGATGGCCGCATCTCGCTCAGCCGTGATGGCCATATATGTCTTTATCGAAAAGTGATTGTGGTCCTTGGATTAAAGCACAAGATATCAAGCACAATCAGGTATCTTTGTGACAGGTTGACAACGAAGACTTCAAAGGCGAAAAGAGAAATGAGAAAAAGCATTATGCAAGAGATAATAAGCTAGCCAGTCAATTGTTAATTTATTAAGGTACAGGATTAATAAATTTATATCAGAAGTCAATATTATCATGTAGTCATCTTAGATTCCATGTATCAATTGAAACAAGATGTAAATCAAGACAGGTAGTATGAAAGGAGTCAATCCCTTCTTAATAGCACATCAACCATCATTAGTTAAAGCATGTCAAGTGAAAGAATGTTACGAAACAGATGCATGGTGAAAAGTACAATCTCATACCATCACTAGCCAAGCTGGTGAAACTAATAATCCATTTCTGAAATGGAAATATCTGCAGAAGGAAAAATATCACTTCTTAGACAATCTGAAAACTAAAGAAAATATTCCAAAAATGCAGATCGTAAAACAATAAAGCTATCAGAAGCTCAAAAATGTTCAGTTGATGAGTCATTTCTGGAGTAGATATGGTTGATTAAATACTAAACATTTCATTTGTCCAGACTAATACTACAGAATCTTAACTTAGGAAAGTACTTTGCAGTCACCCAGAGCCAGAGCTACACTTTGTTGAGCACATGTAATAAGTTCGCTGAACTTTTTAGTAGGACTGGATGCATGAGATAGAAATAAGTAAAAAATTCAACATCTAGTAAAACATATAACAAGTTACAGCTTCAAATTCATACAGTGTTCTTGGACGTTCCCAATGAGACTCAAATATTCACCCTAAATTACCTCAAAACTCATAATTTTTTCTTCCCAACATAGCCGTGCCCCCCCCCCCCCCCCAACTCCTCATTGAACCACCAGCTATATTTTTGCTTTCCCAGTTCTCCTAATCAAGTAGCCAAGCACAAATACAGCACAGAACGGTATCTCTTACAGTTGGACTCATGAGTCAAAGACTAAATAATACTCTTATCTGGTGAAGGCACTCACTGACAAATTTGGAGTTGGAAAGTTCAGAAGCCAATTTTACAGCAAACTTAAACGGCATAAAGTAATTTCAGGAAATAAAAGCAACTTTAGTTCTAAAAGCTACATAAACACATGCTGTATAAAGTACAAACAAGCACCAGACTAAAAATAATTTCCAGATCATTATGAAAAAGTACATCTGCAACAGCTAATTTAAACCTCTAAAAACGCAATATCACCAACATGAAAACCAAAAGGTAATCCAAAGAGTAATGAACTAAATCATTGACCAATATCCTGTACTCTGACTTACTCAACTATTTGCACAATTCAGAAATAAACGCACGACGTTCTTATGATAAAAAATAAGTAATGCAGCTTCATCTAAGCTCTTTTTTCACACAGCTAAGATTTCAAAAAATAAAAAAGAAAAATCCGAGAAGACTTGTATGAAATCTGAAATGCAGAAGATCGGAAAGCTAGGCTAAGAGTATGCGCCGGAAAACGCCTAAAATGAGGAAATGAATAAGCAACTAAGCAGATCGGAATGTCTTAATGCGAAGCCAAAAAAAAAAAAACTTGATTTGATTCGTCAAGACTTACACGAGAGACAGAGCTGAGAGAGATGACGGAATGCAGCCAGATTCTTCGCAGCTCTGCTCGAGAGGGAGAAAGAGGTTGAGATTCGACGGCCGAATCCTCCTCCTCCCTCAGTCTTTTACTACTAGTTTTTTTTTTTTGTTTTTGGGAGCGTTCGATTTTTGTAGCTGTAAGTTGTAGTAGTATCTGGGATGTTTGAGAAAACGGTGAGCGTACCGGCTTTTAAGAGGGGAAACTATGGCGTTTTTTGGTGGTTCGAAGATCGAACAGCGGCCGGTCTGAGTACGAGATCTTACAATGGTCGCGTTTTTAGAGGGTCAGCGTTTCTCTGACGTTGCAATTTAAACTTTGAACCGGATAGCAAAGAGCAGGAGCAGGTCTCCTTTCTATTTGGGTTGACGCACCTGCTTAATCACTGCCATGATCTTAATCTTCTTTTCTTTGGTCAGTTTCTAGGTTAGTTTGGTAAGAGAAAATTTAATGAAGCTGATTGGATCAATTCTCGGTAGAAAGGTTTCCAATAACAAACCAAGGAATAGGAATAGATGATTCAGAATTAAGGGCTTGTTTTAGATTTGATTATTTTAAGTGATTGTAAATTATTTTGAATAATCAGTTTTTGTGATATTTTCAATTTTTTTTTTTTTTGTATTCTGATTATAGATTTTTTAATGATAAAAAAAAACCTAAAATCTATAATCACCTAAAGAGTAGCTATTTTACCTGATTGTAAATCGTTTTGAATAATTAGTTTTTTGTGATGTTTTCAATTCCTTTTGTATTATGATTTTTGGTTTTTTAATGATTAAAAAAAACTAAAATTCTCGAGTAGCTTTTGCTGATTGTGATTGTTCTCTATGATTAATTTCTATAATCAGATTTTGTAATAAAATTTGTTTGGGAAGAGGGCTAGTTTAGATGGTAAGATAGGGGAGATTATAAATAGAAGATTTTAAAATTAAAAAATAAAAAATGATTCTTGATTCTTTTATTGTCCTAATCCTAAATAAATAAAAGAGCCTCGTCACCACAATACATCAAAAGTAGATGAGATGTACAACTTGGATCTGCTGGTTTTTACTTGGGATGTTTCGTCTACATTTCTTTTGACCTTTTACAAAAACCAATCTAAAAGAGTGTGGGGTAAATCCTCCATCTAGCTGGTTTACTACCGACGAAGATACTGTAAATGATACGGAGAAATGGAGTTCCAGAAAGGCGGTACTAAAGCCTGAAGAAGCAACTTCAAAACTGTTTGTATTTGACGCCTTCAAAACCCACCCAAATTCCAACCAATTTACCTCAGACCACCCACATTACAACCAGAATTTTCTAAATTTCATCCTCACGAAAGTTCCAAGTCCAAATCGTAAAAAATGCTTCTGTAAATTATCCCCAAATGCGCCAAGAAAACACACCCCTCTCACAAGCTATGCGTGAAAAAATACCAGCGTCCTTATGAGTAGTATTTTGAAGTACGCATTCCAGACAAGACTGGCACCCCAAAAATCCAATTCGGTGTTCGATCAACGACCCATAATCGCCCACGTGTAGGATTCAAAACACTGATTCTAAAACTCCTCGATCCGCGTCACTCTTAGCTGACCAATCAGAATCCGGAAACTCCATTTCACGCAGATCGCTCCCTCCTATAAAATGCTGACTGCCACTTGGAAAATTGTTCACGCAAAGTCAGAAAGGTTATCGCCGTATCGATCGCTCTGTTGTTGTTTCTTGTGACACTTCGCGATGTCGGCCACCGGAGATGCTGAGAAAACTGCCGTCGAGCAGCCTCCGGCTGATGCTCCCCCTGCGGAGCAGCCAGCCGAGAAGCCTGCTAAGGAGAAGAAAAAGCCTAAAGCTCCTAAAGAAAAGAAGCCTAAAGCCCCCAAAGCTGCTGCTCATCCTCCTTACTTTGATGTATTATTACTGTTATGCTCTTTAAATCTCTCAATTTCAATCTTCTTTTCTTGGGAAATGATTTTTGTTATGGATGGGGAATTTATTTGGTGATTTTTTTTTGGTTTGGTTTATCTTGCAGATGATTAAGGAGGCCCTCGTGGCACTGAACGAAAAGAGCGGATCAAGTCCGTACGCAATCGCAAAGTTCGTGGAAGAGAAGCACAAGGCTGTGCTGCCTGCGAATTTCAGGAAGATCCTAGGGCTTCAGTTGAAGAACTCTGCCGCGAGGGGAAAACTGACCAAAATCAAGGCCTCGTACAAGTTATGCGAGGCAGGCAAAAAAGTCCCCGCCGTGAAAAAGCCAGCCAAAGCCAATGCGGAGAAGAAGAGGGCTGGTAAGCCGGCTGCTCAATCGAATGCCAAAACCACTAGAGCAACTGCTGCGGCGAAGAAGAAGACGGAAGCTGTAAAGGCGAAGCCAGAGAAGAAAGTAACACAGGCTAAGAAAACGAAGAAGGCGGCGGCTCCAGCGAAGGCAAAGCAGCCAAAGTCAATTAAGTCTCCTGCTGCTAAGAGGGCTAGGAAAGCCGCTGCTGCTTAAACTTAAAGCGAGGAGTCTTACGAGTAGTTTCCAAAGTATCTGTATAGGTATAGAGGTAGTACGGACTTCGGAGTAGGAAAAATAAATAAATGATGTTTTCTGTTTGTTAGGGAAAGAGTAGTCGATTGTGAATATGGGAAATGATGCGGTTCGGTAGATGATGATCATGGCGGTATCCGTGGTTGTTTTGGTGTAATGCTTGAGATGTTTTTATGTGGTTAGAATTTTGGGGTTTAATGGAATAGAATCATCAAACTCTGGGGCTCAACTTGCAAATATTCTTTGGATTGCAGCTGTGATTTGTGTGGTCCCTTTTTTTTTTTTTTTTTTTTTTGGATGGAATTGTTTGTCGGCCATTCATTACAGCAGACGGGAGATATTTTTTGGCAGTTGGTCTCGGGATTAGTCTCGTCGATTTTTGTCGATGATTCTAGACATAGGCTGCAATATAGCAAATGAACATGGTATTGTATTGGTGGACGAATGTCTTCACCTGGAAAACATTCACTGTAGCCTCGATTCGCCTGGTAAAGCAAACAGCTGGCGTATTGGAACATGGGAGGGGGAGACGAAAAGGGGAAGTGTCTAATTTGGATTGATCCTAAGGTTTTTCATGGAAGGAAAGTGATAATGGTGAACGGTCCATTTAAAGCCTAATGAATTATCACATTTGTCCATTAAGACAATAGTAGATATATAATAGATACATGCATAACTTCTCAAAAAAGAGCTACAATGTTTGATTATTTGAAAAACTCCTCCCCAAAAACGATAATTAGGGAATTTTTACTTCTCCGCTAGAGAAGGATTTTGCTTTATTTGAAAAACTTTTCCCTGTTTCTTCACAAGCCGGGAAAAGCGAAAGTAATTGTTGTGGAATTTGGAAGAATACTTTTTTGAGTCTCAAATTACCATAACCCATCGTAATATTTAGCAACAATTTCTTCGACAGATTGGGTTTTTAGTTATTCTCTAAAATGGACAATGAATCCTTCCCGGTGTAAGGTTGGTGTGATGTTTTGAGCATATCAACAGAATGTACCATTCGAATGACAGATTCGATTTTCTTATACCATATAAAATTGAGTTTTGGTCAATTTCAATAGTATAAGTGGAGACTTTTTGGAAATATGAAATATTGTGTATTAGTTTAAAAATTTTAGATACAAGTTAAGGAAGCATGTATTTGGATATATTTACTGAAATGACCCCATTTTAATACATTTAAAGTTATCATTGATGAGCCATCTGGATATTGATGGAATGTGTAATTAGTGTGCAACAGTTTTTGTATTTTTGTACAATCCATATATGCTTGTGCGTTGGTGTTAGGGTTGCAAACGAATCGAGCGGCTCGAGTCGAGCTCGAGCTCAGAATATTAAGTTCGTTAGCTCGCGAGCCGACTCGCGAGATTGAGTATATATATATATTTTTTTTTTTATTTAATAATAAAATTACGTATATTATATATATTTATTTTTTATTTTCATAGTAAAATTAAGTATATATCCTTAATATTTTATTATTTATTAAGAAAAAAAATATTATTTTATTTATTTTTTTTTAAAAAATAATTATTTTTTATTTTTTTCGAGCTCGAGCTCGGCTCGACTTGATTCGAGTCGAGCTCGAGCTTGAAAATTGCCGGCTCGTTGAGCTCGAGCTCGAGCTTGATAAAATTTAGTCGAGACTCGGCTCGATTAGTTCAAAACTCGACTCGGCTCGATTAGTTCAAAACTCGACTCGGCTCGATTAGCTCAAAACTCGACTCGGCTCGATTCGTTTGCAGCCCTAGTTGGTGTAATTACCGGAATATCTCTTAGTTACCAATAATTTTTCTTTTCAGTCGCAGATAACCATTTGAGATGTTTTGTCTGAAACGTTTGAATGACAATCGGATTTAGGAAATGAGCCAATAATTTCTCTATCAATGGTAGGAACTCAATTCTCTATCATTTATAATCTGTATTTATGAATCACAAACGTTGATCAGTTTAACCCCTTTCAACTTCAGGAGTTAAGTTTTCTCTTTTTGCCTTTGTCTACAATGATGAGGAGCTAGGTCAAAAGAAGCCTTTGCAGTTAGAGCTGCCACAATCAGAGCTAAAGAGCAAGGCTGGTTGAAGATGGAGACTGAATCAAATTGTGAACCCTTATAGATAAGATCAATGATGCAACTGAGGATGTCTTATTTAGTACTGTATTAAAGGTATTTGGAAAGTCATTTTTCTCCAAAATAATCTTACGTTTCTCGTGAACACATTTTTCAAATATCTGTTTATTTCACATGTATTAAATCATTATAATATATTTTTTAACAAAAATTTTTAAAAATATTAATCCAAACGAGTATTTAAAGTTAAGTTTTGATGATTGTTATCTCTCCTTTACTAGGAGAGTAAACAACATTGTTAATCACAAATTAGTAAAGTCTGCTTTAAATTTGAAAAATGTCACTCAATGAAAGGTTAGCTTCTTAGTTTGGATGCTTGAGTTTGCTCAAGCATATGTTCAAGGAGTAGTTGCTCTGACTCTATAATTCTAATTTCTTCATATTAATGAAAGTTATGTTGCCGATTGACCCAAAAAAAAAAAAAAAAAAAAAAAAACCTTCAGCCACATTGATGAGTTTAAGTGATAAATTTCAATTGCAAATGTTGACATCAAAAAGAATTAATTGGGTCGGTTCATAACCCCGTAACTACAAGACTATAAGGTATGATAAGCACAGACGTTACAAGAGCTTGCAAAACTAAAATATAGAAAAATAATTGCAATTTAACCTCGTCATCTTTTTTTGTTATGGTGGAATTCACCTACTTCTATCTTTTATTTAGCAAGTTTGCATTTCTATTTAAACTCACAAGCCCTGTCATTTTCAATGAAGTTTTACCTTGTTTTATCAACCAACTTAGTATAAGTTGACACATTTTTCTAGTATTCATGTTTTTTTATAAAGAATTCAAGCATGCTTAGATTAGAAGAGTCGGAATTTGGACAATTAATGAAACTTCCTTTAATAGTTAAAGTTGAAACTCATAGAATTACGGGTTTTAAATTCAAATTTTCTTTTCTTAAAAAAATGGTCCCCCCCTTTTTTTATTCCAAAGAAAAAATAGGGACTTGGACAAAGTAGTGTCATTTTTGACCAATATAGTGGATGATATCTCAATTTGACTTGGCACCCCTTTATGTTGATTTTATGCTAATTGTTAAACTATCTACGTAGATTTCTATATGCAATCTTGTTATCAATTTTTAATTAATTTATTCGTTTTTGTGCTAGCTTTATTCAGCATTTAATGTGAATTTCTTTTGTATCAATTTTTTGAAAATTTTAAGGATGTCAGTAAGAATGAATTTGGTGTGAAAAAATCTTGTTTCCAGTCCTTGTGTCAGACAACATCATGTTATATTTAGGTAGAGACAATGACTAACCTTACCCATATCCTTGGACAATGATGAGGATAAATGTTCAATAGCCTCAGTACCCTGACTATTTTGATATCTGTTGGAATATGATTGTATATCTATCTTTTCCTTTATTTGTTAATTCAATTTTTGGTTTAAATCCAGCAAGAAGATATGTGCATTCTTATCAAAATGTTATGTCTTTTTAAAGTAACTGTTGATCGTTCTAAAGTGTAAATGAATTTAAGAAAATATAAATTCACAATAAGATCAAAAGAAACTTAATACATAAAAATATTAAAGTTATATAAAAAATAAAAATAATTAAAGGAAAAAATATATAGAAAATAGATTTGGGTATTGGACAAGATCAATCTAAACTCATTCCAAAGTGATCTCGCCTAAGTTAGTCCCAAAACACATATGGATAAAATTAGACCCAAACCCATATGATTCGGTTCTATTTCGAATCGAAACAAATCCCGCCCATCCCTCCCATTTTGTCACCTCTAAATAGAGCAGAGGGGGTTTGATATAAAATTTCAAGTATAGGGATTTATTGGCTATATGCGCCAACCTCAGGGGTCTGTGTCCAATTAACCCGTTCAAATTCTAATTCAACCGTCTATAAGAGCTTCTTTAGCGGCCAGATTAAGAGCAAACCGAAGAAATCAAATAGTCGGTCAGAGTTCATTCAGGTTTGAAAAACATCGAAACCCTAGGGCATTCCGGTTACTTCCTTATTTTCTGATCTTTTGAACTTAGCAGTTTAATTTCATCTTATTTGGCCCTCTCGTATTTAATTTTTGAGACTTTTTGCAGTTCTTCAAAATCAAAATGGCTCGTACGAAGCAAACAGCTCGCAAGTCCACCGGAGGAAAGGCTCCAAGGAAACAGCTTGCCACCAAGGTATATATGCTTTCTTCCTCGGAATGAATTGTTCCGGTAATATTTATTTGAGTACACTAATTTGTGAATTTTGATGTCACTTTTTTGAAGATTTAGCTCGTATTCTTGTTTATAGTCGTTTGTAAACTTACAGAGCTCCTCCCTGTATGTTGAGATTTATTTTCACTCTTTGTTAGAATTTTTTATGCAAATTGTAATAATTATGTGTACGAAATAATGGAGGACTGGTTTCTCTGGATTATTTGGTCCTTCTTGGTGTTACGAGTGCAGTACTGACTGAATTTGGTCTTTATATATATATATACCATAAATACACACACACACACACAGCTATGATCTTTTATTCCTAGATAAACACAACGGATTTTGCTCATAAATTTTTCAACAGTGACCTGCAGCATGATTGGTGTGCTGATGTGCAGTTTAGCTACTAACATATTCATTTCTAGGTAATGCTAGAATTGTTAACAGGATTCACCTCTGAGAGGATATCAACAGAGTAGGTTGTAGTTGGAAAGAGAAATTAAGATAGCACTGAAATGGATTAATTGGACACTCTTTTTTATCGTCATTCCTGAAATGAGATGGTCAATTGTTCCCGATGCCTTATAACTTAATGAACTATAGTTGTGCTGCGCTTGTTACTCTGAACAACTACTACTGTTACTTATGTATATCTGATGGCCAGAATCATGTTGTATCTTTGTATACCTTTTTTTGGCCTTTTGATCATCAAAAAGTACTGCAGGCACCACTATTTGGTTTGCGAATGTGATCAATCTCGTAATGCTTGATATCAATCTCGTAATGCTTGATAACAACCAATTTTCTTCAATTTTTTGAGTTGTAGGCTGCCAGGAAGTCGGCACCCACGACTGGAGGTGTGAAGAAGCCTCACCGCTACCGACCTGGAACTGTTGCACTGCGGTTTGTATTCATTATTTAAACTCCATAGTTGTTGAACTATTTGATGAACTCTTTTGCTTGTATATTTTTAGGTTAGACTGTTGTTTAAGATTTTGCTGCTTCATGCCATGCCCACAGTGAAATTAGGAAATATCAGAAGAGTACTGAGCTTTTGATCCGCAAACTACCCTTCCAAAGGCTTGTTCGTGAAATTGCTCAAGACTTCAAGGTGTAATGATTTAGATGTCTTTGATTTCTCAATTGGTTTTGTTCATATAGTTACTTAATATTCTCATTACCTTGTTTGAGTATTACATTTTGTTGCATCTAATTGTGCCATAAATTTGTTTTCATCTTCAGACGGATTTGAGGTTCCAAAGTCATGCCGTCCTTGCTCTTCAAGAAGCTGCTGAGGCCTATCTTGTTGGTCTGTTTGAAGACACAAATCTTTGTGCAATCCATGCTAAGAGGGTAACTATCATGCCCAAGGACATCCAACTTGCGAGGCGTATTCGTGGTGAAAGGGCATGAATGTTCATTATTACTTGTTTGGTTAGGTGGCGGTTCTTGCAATCCATATGTCAATTTCAGTGTGTCTTGTAAGAATTGGTTCATGTAACACTTTAATTTTCAATTTGGTTTGTTAATAACTGTTAAAGATACGTGTGATCTGTTCAACGTGATTTGCTTCTTTTTTTTTTCATATTTGATTTATTGACTTTTTTAGTTTAAGTTTTAGGTTTTAGTTGCATGTTGGCCGTTGGGCTATGTACTTGTAGCCCCATCCTCTATGCCTGATACGAGAAGAAACATTTGATTGTGTCATGATTGTTAAATAAATAATTTTCTTGATACTTTTCAGGCCTTTATTGGACGGAAGCCTCCTGGTTTTCCATTTTGTGTTCCACAGCCTTAAATTCTTTTTTCTTTCACTCTTTTACTACACGATCCTGCTGACTTAAGATGATTTAGTCTAATTTCATCGGTCAGCCCTCTGATGCTGTCATCTCATAGCCTCTTTCCTGAACTGTTATATTTTGTCTTCCTTCTTACTCGTCAAGCCTATTGAAGGATGTCAAACCAGAATTGATGGTATAACACTAATCTAGCCATAACGTACTGTCAAGGCATTTTAGATGGCGATGACCTTTTCTTTGGTCAGTGTCATTTGAACAGTGTACATTTTCACTTCCACAATAATGTCTTATTAATCGTCCCTGTTTATACTCTGTTCATTCTATCAGCATGACTTTATATATCTCCTCCATAATCTCTTTCTTCCCTGCTCTCCTATTTTGTTTAGGGAAGGGAAGGGAAGGGGGGGGGGTTGATGATTCATGTTGCATAGCATTGGGATGAGGCAGATGCAGGGCACATTTGGATTCATGGATTGGGTTGATTGTAAATCAAGTCTCATTGTTGAACATCAAGTAATTTCAATTATTCAGATTCTCCTTTTTCCTCCAATTGTTCAGACCGTTGGTTGGTCGAAATGGGGGCTGCTGTCACATGCTCATTGATCGATCAAGTTGATTGAAAGAGTCTAGAACTTTTGCTGGATATCCTTCACTTTTTGGAATTAGGAGTGAAAGGATAATCTTTCTGTGACTTGTGGACTTTTTGACAAGTGCACAGAAAAGGGGGCTTATCAATGCTTTTGTTTATTGTGAATCATCATTGTCTTCTGTTGGACGACCTCTCTCTGGTCCATGGGCTCTGAACCTTCAGAACCAACACAAGGTAATGCACAAGATTTGTTGGGTAAGGATGTGGGCTGCTTTTTCCCTCACAATGAATTTGTTTGGATAAGAGTTTATTTGGATGATTTATTTGAGATATTTACTGTAGTATTTTTTGTGATGTGATGTATGTGAGATAAAAAGGTAATTGGAAAGATAAAAAGATAATTGGGATTTGTGAGATTAAATTTTGCAAACCAAATTATTTTTGTCCAAACAAATTCAATGTGTTCCCCGGGGTAATTGAGTTGAATCTCAGCTTTCCAGATGTATCGTTTATTCATTTGGTGCGTGAAGTTCTTCTTCAGGTTACGCGTCCTCATCTTTTAAGAAGGTTCCACCAACCAGCAAGCACTTTAAGCTAATTTTCTTTTCTCAACAGACGCGTTCTGAGAATCCACAGTAAGTGAATCCTTATCTTTTGTAGTAGTAGTTGATTTGATGCTAAAATTCCGGAGGGAGCGAGGCCACATGGTTTCGACCTTTTCGCCGTGTCCTAATCTTTATTTTTGCATGAAAAGGTCATCAAAGTCAGGTTGATGGAGTTGCGTGCCATTATAGGAATCATTGTTCGCTTAAAAGAAGCTTATTTTGGTCAACTTCCTTACTTATATTATTATTACGTCCATATTTACCATTCTCTTGTGATGTATCCTCAAATATTTCACGCTTGGGATAAAAGAAGCATGTGATTGGAGACGCGAAGATATTGGTTTAAAAACCTCCTATTTTTTTTTAAAAAAAAATAGAAAAGAAGCCCCAAGTATGTTTAATTAACCTGCCCCTGCCTTTAGAGGCATGCCCATCCATCAAAAAGATACTACTGTTTCATTTTTCACTCTTGGTTTTACTTTGTGGTGTGCTTAAACTGAAGAAGAGCAGGCCAAACTCCATTTTGGCACTGTCTTAGTCAAAGTATGTCTCATGATTATTTGGTTTTTGTTAATTTTTCTTTAGTGATGAATGTTTGATTTAATTTGTCTTTTCGTCCTGATGCATGGCTAATGAATTAACTAGTTAATTTTACGAGGCAATATTATAAGTTGACTACTTGGGGCTATTATCGAAGCTAATTCAGCATTTTTATCAATTGAAAAACATAAAATTCAGGAGCAAAAGCAAAGGATAAGATTTTTTTTTAAAAAAAAACTGATTTTTTTTCACAAGTCAAAATCAGACGAGAACACCCTTGCATTCCAATGAAACTAACTAGCAATGGCTTGAAGCGTACTATACATGTTTATAGAAAGGAGGAGATGAGGGTAAGTAACGATTTGCTTGCTGCAAGGAGCTGCAGCATAAGTTATCACTTTCTACCTAGTTGAATTTGATGCAACTTACAAATAGTTTAACGTACATTAAGGATTTCCAATCTTTGTTTAAGTTTTAGCGAAGTCATCATAACTTTTTTTTTTTTTACCAAACGTTAGAGGTGATAATATGGTTGACGCAAGCAATTAAAAGATTCGAAACACTTTGGAGTGGGCTACGTGGTGGTACCGGCTAATTGCACACTCTTTAGTAATTTTATATACTTGTGGTTGTTGGGGGGGGGGGGAGAGGATGATAACTGGGGGCGGGCTTGAACTTTTTGTTCTCTTAATCAGGACAATTGGTAGGCAAGCTAATGTTTTGCTTCTAAGTTCTAACCAAAATAAATAAATAAAATAAGATAAAATGCAAGAAAAAGGTCGGTCCCATTTTGTAGTTTTGCAGTACTTGGATGGACGGACAGCTCTAACAAAATTCTTCTAGATATCGTTGAGCACATTCTTGAAACGAATAAAAAAAAAAAAGGAGCATATATACACAGGGTGCAGAGCTTCCTAAAAGCCATGGGTGATTAGACCAAATTTAATCCCAGAAATGCACGAAAGGAGATTTAGGTAGAGTTCATGTCGTTCTTTTTGGACCAATTTGCTTTCTTTTACGAGAGTTGCCATGATTTTCAAAGGAGCTTGCACAAAGGTCCCATATATAGAATCCGTACGGTGGGACGAACCGTGCATTCTGCAGCAGACCGGGTTACTTGCTTGGTCAGGAAATGCTGATAGTTCCAAAAGCTGCTCTGGGAAGAAATTTTAGGAGTATTATGCACCAAGCACCAAGAGCTCAATTTGGCTGCCGGGGCTGGACATATCAAAGTTTTTCTTTCTTTCTTTCTTTCTCGTGTATATTCAATTTCCAAAAGAAGTAGGGTGGTTAATAGTACTTAATAGTGACCTTAGTTTCCAATGTTGCGAGGCAGGAGGAGGACAAATGGCCTTTGGGCTTGAGAGAGTTTGAGAGACAAGCATGGAAAGTGGTAGCCTTCTTGCACAGCGCATGCTAGACAAGTCATGGCCCCACAGAATAGGACCCTAACAACATCGATGAGGTATTCCTACAATCCTACTCTACTCCCATGGTTTATCCATGAACAACCCAGATGTGCCTGCCTATTATTCAAATGATTCAGGCTAGGAAAGAATTGGATATGTAAGACTGAGAAACAAGCAGCTGGCGCTTTCTTGCCCATATTTACTTGCAGTACCATTTTTCTCTCTCTCTTTTTTTGTTTGAAGGTTCTTTGGCGGATGATGGATACTTCCAATTTTGTTGAGTGTAGTTACATTTTGCTCCAGTCCATGTTTCTTGTAGGAAGAAATCCTCCTTCAAACTCTGGAGTACGTATAAGCGAATTAAAATCTTGTTACTGAACCATGCATCTGTTTCGGGCTTTTAGCCTATAGCATTAGAATTACGACGCTTCCTAATTCTCCAGCAATCATTTCCATTCAGTCTGTTTATATAAAGCAGCACCTTTTCTGAATCTAATAAACACCCGCACATACACACATAGTGCTGGAAAACGAGGTCTGTATTAATTTTCAGTCAACCAAATTAAAACAAGCAGCACGCCTGAAATCTATCAATCTCTTTCGTATTCATTCTGTCTTTTCTTGTTTACAAGCTATAAAATCTTTAGCTTTCGGTGTACAATTCTTTTAAGTAGTGAACGGAGCCTGAAGGTGGGAGATCCCGGAGAAATTATATGTTTATCTTCTGTGACACGTAGCATTCTTCAGTTATAGAGGAGGCACGATACACTTTGATTGATCGATTAGTTTTTGGATCGTGACTGAACTATCATTAATTATTAGAGGTCGCGACTCCAAATTCATGGAAGCTGTATATACACTACTCCCTCCAAATTCATGCATAGTTTTGTTTTTCTGTTTGATCCGTCATAAATTATAGTCCGCTTTCCAATAAAGGGTATAATAATTAACTTGACATGTGTACTCTCTTATTCATTAATTGCTTGGATTCATAACTTAAACGGTACAATTTTTTATAGTATTGTTATTGTACAAGGATATTTTAGAAAGAAAAACAGTACGTTAAATTTACTCTTCTAACAAAGTTAATTAATTTTTCTTAGATCATGCGTAAAAAAAAAATAAAAAACTCACACGATTTTATATTAAAGTGAGAAAAAGGGAATACTTTTAGTAATAATAAAAAGAAGTGTTCTTTTTGGACTCATGTTGTAATAAGCATATTGTAGTGATGTAGAAGAATCATGTAATTTTCCCCTTTGGTCAAAATGGCATGCAATGACGGAAAGCAGCTAGCAGGCCGGCCGACCAATAACGCAGCGTAGTACAGCCATAAATTTACACCCGTTCTTTGTATGACACCAAATTCATCACGATAACTCCAACTATCACTATATTCAATACCCTCTCTCTTCGCTAATGCGACATCTCATTCCTGCCATGGATGCATAGAAAGGGTGGGTTCCGTGAGGGAGACTAAAATGGCAATAAAGAAGGAGAATGCAAAACAAGAATAGGAGAGGTTTTGAACGATCCCATCAAAGTGAATCCCTTTTAACGTTTCTTGTTCTTCGCTTTTGTGGAAATGTGAATCAACGTACAACTATGCTTGACTGCTTATACATCGAAGTAATTTGTAGGTTATAAGCTTGTCTGTGATAATTACCGGGAAAACAAATCAATTTGTAAGCCTTGTCTGCGCGTACAAACTATCTCCTTATCGGAGAACCAGAAGTACATTAATCGGTAGCTTTTCTATGAAGTAATTGAGGAAGGTAAAATCTTTTACAAGCATTTTTTTTACATACCACCACCATGGGCTGTTGTGTGTAAAATCTTTATACAAGCATTTTTTTTAATTAATCTTTTAAATTTTGCGTGTATATATATATATATATATATATATACATGGATAAGTACAATCTTTACATTGATAAGTAACTAATGTGCATTCAACGAACACAGTAATAAATAGAAGTATATATATATATATATATAAGGTGCCATGATTTTGAGCTGTAAATTGAGTATGAAAATTACAACTTCAGTCCTCATTTTTGCACCAACCTACCTATCAAAGTCTTTGGTCACCCTCAAATCCCAAGTTAAAATTCCTACATGCAGTCATCTTTATTGGATAAAGAGATCTAGAAGAAGGACTAGCTCTGAGTTTCAGTCACTCATATAAAAAAAAAAAAATCAAAACCATTATGTTTACAGGATAATATTTTAGAATATTTGGAAATCATGACGTAATACTAACAAAAAAAAAAAGACCACTAATTAATTAGATAAATTCTTCATTTATCGAAAACGCAGATTCCAATATCACAATCTGAGCTGGAGCTAAAAAATCCATTTAACTTAGAAGACCCTTCTTCCCTGCCACTCTGCAGTAGCAGCAATCCCAAATCTGAACTCTCATGGCCTTCAAATCCTGCGGACACTATATCCCCCTCGTACCTCTCCTGATCATGGCTCAGCTGAGAGGCTACAAACTTGTCCAGGGCTCTCCAATCCGTCACTTTCTTGCTGCTGCTGCAACCCCTTAAAGGTTGTTCGTCATCTTCAGCGTTCTCTGATACTAACGATATTGAGCTTGGCTTTTTTAGTTGTGGCATGGATGGGCTCTCCAGCTGAGGAAGCTGTACAAAGGGGTCAGTGGTGTTCAAGAAATTATTCAAGTTTTCTGCTTCTATCTCTTGCTTGCAGATGAAATTTTGGGAAAGATAATTATTTGCCGGCTGCCTTGTAATATAATCAAGAGGATCCACAACGGAGCTAACCCCACTTGGTTCATCGTAGAAATAACTTGAGTCCCACGCTTCAATGCTTTTTGTCTGCCCACTGGTGGTTCTCTTCTTGAATGCTCGGCATACCACCCATCCTTCTTCCTGTAATAAAATATCCCTACATTTAGTCCACGACTATTCTTTGGATGGAAAAGAAAAAAAAATAAAAATAAAAAAGGTTGCTGAAATCATTTGCCCTTGTCGGTCCCTTACTTGCATAGAAGTAGAGAAGATAGTCAATGGTGCAACTGTAGAGGTACAACTAGAAAAGATTCAACTTTTCTTTAGAGAAGTTGAATTCGGGATGGTTTACACTAAAAAAGGCACATCAAGTTGGAGAAACCGTGTTAATTTGGTAGTGACTAATAAACTTTTTGACTTTCAAGGGGGATATTCATCTGTAGCTGAGATATATGCATGTGGGGTTTTGGATCAACAATTAATGAAACGACTTTCAGGGCGGATATGCATCTTCTGCTGAGATATATGCATGTGGGGTTTGGATCAACAATTAATGAAACATGCACGGAAAGCTTTGATCGATGATTCCGTACCTCACAAGTTGGAAATATGGGCCCTTTTGAAGTATATGAATTCTGAAACAATTATTCTATGCAAACTAGTAAGTATTTCCCAAGAATTTTTGGCCCTCTCCATCTTGTTTGAGAAAGACAATAGTATTGAAAGTGTAGGAACAAAAACCATGCACGAAGGTGGGAAGAAGCTCAAAACCATTTCGGGAATAGTTTAGCTTTTAAGTATTCTTTTCAGAGTGAAGGAAGAAGACTGAAAAAGCTAATTATGCTTCCTGTACGATTTGAAGAAGGGAGACGGGGGGTGGGGGATTGAGTACTTGCCTGAGGAGGACCATTCTCTTCAGATTCCAGCCGATATTCATGCATGATCCAATCGCTTTTTTGCCCATTTGGTGCCCTCCCTTTGTAGAAGACAAGGGTTTTCCTCATGCCAATGAGTTTTGATTTATCATAAACGGATTTATCCCTCCCTGTTGCTTTCCAGAACCCGGCAATGGTGGCCCGGTTAGTCCTTGTCCCAGTCGGATATTTCTTATCTTTGTGACTGAAAAAATACCACTCATTCTGTTCTTCATATCCGATCCGGCATTTATCTGTCAAGTAACACACTTTTGAGGTAGTTTTAATTGAAACCCTAAATACTTGCTACGACGTATGACAAATGTAAGTAGAAAAGATGGAAAGAAACGTGTATGTACCTTGTAGATCCCATGGTTCAATCCTATATAGATCAATATCTCTTATAACATCAAGATCTATCTTCTGTGATGCAACCTTCTTCCTGAGGTAGTAACCAACGAGCTCTTCATCGGTTGGATGAAACCGAAATCCTGGAGGAACACATGATTCGGATGTGTCCATCATGATGGCTGTTCTACATCAAAATCAGCATCAATGAAGATGATGCTTAGATCATAACTCTTGTTGTGGTGTAACGTGTGTGTACATAGCCAAACATGCCATAAGAAGCACAAAAGTGAAGAGGGACAGGGAAGACTATGAAGCTTTCAGATTAATCCATGACAAGTGTTACACAAGGGATGGGAAATAATCATCAAGCCACACATTTGGTAGTAAACAATGTTCAAACTTTAGCTCTGGAAGGTTGGAAGCACTTGTCATTGGCAAAACTTTTTCTTTTTCTTTGAAAATTGACATTTTTATAGAGGTTGAGATAAGGGACCGGACAAAACTTTCAAGAAAACAAAAAACAATAATGGGGCTTTGCTAACCCTTCTCAAAACATAAGGACTTCAGTTTTTACAGCTTAATTCCTTTTTTTTTGTTTTTCTTTTTTGGGGACGGGGGTGGGGGGAGGGTGGCATCTATACTAATTGTGTGGCTCTGTAGAAACGGACAACTAAAGGTTTGTACCAATGATGTTGTCTTGTGGTGGTGAATGGTGAAATGATGAATCAAGAACAGGGACTTGATCACGATATTATAAAATTATTATCAATCAAATTCAAACACATTGTTCTCACAATTTAAAAAAAGTCAAGAACCAAGATAAATTAGTAGTCCATTGAGATCGATCAATAAAAGATTAGTAATAGAAGTTTGAGTGGCAAAAGTTCAGAGGGGATGACGTTATCAACTACTTGTATTTATTTGGCACGCGCTATTTGCAAGGGAATGCGAAAAGGTAAGGGGAGTTAAAAGGCAGTGCGCGGTTCGGCTAGTTTGGATCAAGCCTGCCAGAAAGGGAATGCACGAAAAGGAAAAGAGAGAATTCTGTCATGGGTTTTTCGAGAATCGATGTATTATTTCAGTGATGGAGTCTGAGACCTTTGTCTTCTTGTCTGCAATAAACTTGGCAACACCTGAGTCTGACTCCCTGACTCACTGGTCCTTAGTCCAACTTGTTAAGAAGTTGTGGAAGAGAGACCATTTCATCTCTATTCTCAGTGTATGAGAGGTTAGAAGACACAGTGCTGTGGTAATGATTGGACTTCAGAGGATACTCCAACCAGTATCACAAACTGGGCAACTGCTCAACCACAGGAGAGGAGAGGTAGAGATGCTGCAACTGCCAACCTTGACAAATCTTGGAGAAAGACTGATTGTACTGTAGGTGTTTGGTCTATCTGAAATCTTTGTACTCAGGCCAGGCTTAGAGGTTATAGGGCTAGAGCCTCTGGGGGATTTGGAAGTCGAAAGCTAAATCTCATTTCGTACGGTATCATCACCTATGTCTGTATTCATAATCTTGTAAAGGGTATCTTTTTTGCAAGAACAGGAAACCATTCCACAGTTGCCTTGAGCAAAGAATGTCGAAGGAAGATAGTGCATAATTTAGGAACCAAACCACTAAAATGGGATGCAGAGAAAATGAGAATCTGATTAATTAAACCTTTTTTTTTAAAAAAAAAAAGAGCAGTAAGCATGTGGTGAACTGAAGAAATTGGATGAAACAACATGGCTGAGAAGACCGATCTCATCAGCCATCAACCAAAATGGAAACTGAAAAAAAAATTATGGGAGTGATGCATGAAATCTGCAGATACAATGAAAATTGTATTCAGTTTGCGTGCATTTGCATGGGAAATTAATGCAAAAGCTTACCTGGAGGAGATAGCCGGACAGGTGCTGGTAGTGTAGTATTGGCTCCGTTACTCTAGTTATTTGCTCAAGGACAATGAATTTAAAGGAGAAGAAGACAAAGGTAGAAGACACTGCTGATACTGCAAAAAAGCAAAGTTTGAGAGAAAGTGAAAGAGAACTCAGTCCGAAGGGAGTGTGAGAAGTAGTGAATATAAAAAGGAGAGGGCAAAGGAAGAGAAGAGAAGGGGGAAAGGAAAGGACTAGTTTGGACCGCTCAATTGCGCATGGCTTGATGGTCGTCCCCATTGCTGGCGTCATTTGCCTGGTTCCTACAGAACACCTTCCACCCTCCATTTTTTCTTTTCTTTCTGTTTTATTTTTCTAAAATCTATTGCTCTTTGTTCCATTATATTATCTGAGCGTGTAGAAACTTTTTAGCATTTGTGTTGTGCACACGTACTGGTTTTGAAATTACAAGACCTAAACAACAAAATGTAGATTAGTGGGTAAAATGCAGCAAGTCATCAAACATAGATTAGTTAATTTTGGGAACTTACGGGTTCAAATCGACGAGGGTTGGTGGAGAATTACGGTTAATCCTCTGTAAACAAACAGAATAAGCAAAAAACAAAAAATGCAGGGCCTAGTTTTGCATGTCAACCGGTACTAGTAGTAATTCACATTTGATTTTTGTTGGAACCGTGAGAGGAATTCAATTTTCTTCTTTTACTGTAGTGTATGCTATTTGTTCTTAGTGCAGAGTGTTTCCTTGTTTTTTTTGTGAAATTATTTTTTCAACAATATTTCCAGTTTCAAAACATTTGGCAAAAAGTGTAAAGGAAGAAACAAAAAGCACTGATACGCAGAAAGAAACGGTACTAGTATTTGCAAAAGGAAATTTGAAAAAGAAACACTTTATGTGATTTAGAAGTTTAAAACTTCAATTCACATATCACATAGCATATAGGAAAGAAATTGACTTAGGTGGTATTGTTTGAGGATCGCTCTTTAATACGGGAATGTCTTTCTTTAAGATCAACCGTCAAATGCATTTGCATTTATTTTCATTAGTTGTCGTGTTATTGCAGGTGGGATCCTCTATGCGCTACCCGATATCAAATTTAATATCATTCTCACTTATTATTTAAAGGAACTTAAATAAATATCATATAACAAGTTAAATAATCAGATCACTTTGTATAAATATAAAAGTGACATTGAGTTGTCAGTGAAAAGGCGATACTACTGTGGTCTATACACTAGTGGCAAGCATTTTAAGATAATGACATTTTTTGTTGCTTTAAAATGATAATTTGAAATTCTTAGATGAAAACGGTACCATATCGATTACTAAACTTAAAAATAAGGTCGTTAAATTGACTGTACATTTATCCATGATCTATGTTTGTTTAGCATGATGATCACTTGTAAATTTCACAAATCCCAATCATTAAAAAAGGAAAAAAAAATAAAGGGTGAACCTAAATAGATTCCATTTTCTCATTTTTAGAAATGCTAGAACTTGCAAGTATTACTTGAGTCGGTGGTTTGCAAATTAGTAACCTGACTCTTCTTAGACTAAATTTGTTTATTGACTGAAATTAATGAAAACAGAACACAATAAAATATATAGTGGTTAGAACCTTGGAGCTCATGTGAGCTTGCTTGCAGTCAACGACTTGAAATTTCTAAACTCGGGAGAACATAACCATTTACCGCGCGAATGATAAATTTTTTTTTTCTATGCTAATTTTTGATCTCATTTTACTAGGGTTTTTTCCAACTGGAAAATCTTGTTGTCTATTTTCAACGAATCATATACATTTCATTCAATATTTTCTCAGGAAAAATACTACTAGAATATAGGTGCTTTTCAGCAGGGTATAGTACACTTGAGCTCTGACTTTAATGAATACTGAAGGGTGGGAAAACAGCTTTCCCAAATGATGTATGGCTTCAAATTGGCCAAAATTCCAATCTTAAAGTTGGGAGAATGTTACGTAATTTTGACACAGCAACGTGAAAAATAATGAAATTTATTATTTATAAAATGTTTATAGATTATTACACCGTTCACGAACAGTTATATGGACAATCATTTTTATTCCCCTCACAATGCTGAATGTGCCCTCGGAAATTCTGTCAAGAAATTAGAGGTCCAGCGGTAATCCTCTGTGTTTTATGTTCCGGGAGCTCGGTCAAAATAATGATAAGATCCACTCAAATTTCAGCTCCAAAATCGGATGCAATTTCCTACATTCGCCCATGAGGTGACCTGTAACCTGCGACGGAAGGTCTACGACCAAATCAACCCTGAAGTCCACGTGTCATTCGCCAGACGCCTAACACTAGTCCCACATTCCTCTCGTGGGGGACGCCAGATTGGATTGGCGGCTCACGTTTTTAATGGCTCCCCTCTTTGATGGCTCGGCTTTCTTTTCTTTCTTTTCCTCTTTTTCCAAATCCTGTTACCCTGTACCATATACTATTTGTAAAAGTTAACGATATTGGTACTCCCTGAACAGGGCAATAGGTTGTTATCGTTTGTTTTTAAAAAAAAAAAAAAAAAAGAATAGGGCAACAGGACAAGGGTTTTATATTGGTACTCAAAAAAAAAAAAGAAAAAGAAAAGCTTCAAACACTCCATTTGTTTGACTTTTTTTTTTTATAATTTTTATGTAACGGCACATCTAACCTAGTCTAACATACTCTAGAGTAGTTGGTCCAACTGAGCTGAAATAATTGACGAAAATTGAACCACCATTGAATCAGACGAATGCACAACATATCTGTATGAATTTAGAAGAAGTCACATATATAGTAGCACATTGGTGGTTTGACCTCCCACTTCACAATTTATGTAGTGGCCAACTTATCTAGAGGAAATTAGTTTGTTTTTTATATTGACTGAATTAATGATTACTGCTCCTAAATCGTTATTAATATTATAAGACTCCTCCTTACAATCTCTATCTCTAGTTTCTTCTTGCTTCTGTAGCCATTAACCACCGTGCACTGCCCTTAATCAAATGCAAATCAATACTAAAATTTTAAATAACCCAACAACCCAAAACTCCAAGCCACGGTTCTCCCTTACTTTAGGGTTGCAAACGAGCCGAATCGAGTGGAGTTTTGGCCTAATCGAATCGAGTTTTGACTTAATTTTATCGAACTCGAACTCGAACTCAACGAGCTGACAATTTTGAAACTCGAGTTCGAGCTCGAAAAAATAAAAATAATTATTTTATTTTGTAAAAAATAAAATAAAATAATTTTTTTCTTAATAAATAATAAAATATTAAGGATATTTATGTAATTTTACTATTAAAATAAAAAAATAAATCTATATACTCGAGATCGCGAGTCGGCCTGCGAGTTAACAAACTTAATATATTGAACTCGAGTTCGAACTCAACTGTAACTCGACCAGCTCGAGCTCGAGTCGAGTTTGAATCGAACTGCTCAATTTGTTTGCACCCCTACTTTACTTGAAAGATGTGAATTAGTAATTTGGATGAGGCGCGGAGGTTGGGTTAGCTGTGACTTATTGCCAGCAAAATTTAGAATGAAATATGGGATTAAGACGAAAAATGTAAAAATTTAAAGAGCATGCAATTAGAATAAGGCTTTTGGTATAAAGAAGGTTTAAAGAATAGTTTTGAAAGAGTAGATTTGTAAGTGTTGAGGTGCATATTTGTCAGTTTAGTTGACATAAAAAACAAAAATTAGAGTGCCTCAGACTCTTTATGGAGTGCTAATAATATTATTTGTCAATATAAATTATAGTGAAGAATTAATACCCTCTAGTGTTCGTGTTGTAATTAAAAATTGGTATTCTTGGTAGTTTTTTGACTGGAAAACTGGAATGATTTCGGTCGACAAGTATTAGAGAGAAGGAAGCATAGAAAACGTAGGGATTGGAGAAACAGTACTGTACGGGCAGCAGAGTCATCGTGGCAGGCAGTCGTTGGTTGGAAGTGATTGTACACTGCTTCACTTGGAAGAAAAAACTGGTAGGGTGGGGAGAAAAAAAGGACCCCACTTAGACAATTATGGACCCAATTTGAAAAACATCCCAAAATATCTCCAGGGTTTCTTAGTTTGGTTTCGATTGTCAGGGACTCATCAGGAGTCTACTATAGAAATTTCCCAGCAACCCAAGAAACAAAAATTGACATGTTACAATTTGTATACGTATATAATGTAGTTTTGACCTCCGTATGCTGCTTCGGAGCAAGTCTCTACGCATTTCTAAGGAATTAGTTTGATCGAAAAGTTAGAATACCCCAAATGAGAAAAAAAAAAAAAAAATATATATATATATATATATATATATATATATATATATATATATATATATGTATATGTAATGTGGCTTCCATTTGTTTCTTTTGCTGTTTGTTGTTTTTACTTGGGAGGGCTTAAATTCATAATTCTTCAACCCAAGTTCATATTTATTTATTTATTTTTTGCTAAGACCATTAGTGTGTTTGGATAGGAGATTATTTGAGGTATTTTTTTTAATGAAAAATACTATATTATTTTTTGATATGATGTATATGAGATAAAAAGGTGATGAAAAAATGCGTTGATAATGGAAGTGTAAATAAGGTGCAAACCATACAAATTCATTATTACTCTTGATCTACAGTTATCACTGTCAATGAAATTAATCGTGATTTGCAAAACAAGGTCCTCTCACTTGATAAAGATTGACCAACTAAAAGCAGGCAGAAAATTCTCGATCGCCATCTCCAACCCAACCTTTCTGCTTTAAAGGATTCCCTCATGTTTTGTTCTGAAAGGTTTGATTAGTTATCTCTCCCACAGCCATCAACATAATTGTCTCTTTCTTTAATAATGTGTTGTTGGGATGTATTCTGAACATTTCCTTTTCTGATTAGCAAATGAGAAACTCTTCACATAGTTGTCGAGAATTGAGATTGAAAACTGTTCAGATAAAAAGAAGAAGAAGAAAGAATCAATCACATAATTAAAGGGATAAGTTCCCCGGGACAGATTCCTTCAAATTATAACAACCCAAAACTTCAATGCATAAACATGACCTGAATTACGACGAGAAATTGTGGGTCGCAGACACCATTAATCCAAACAAAGCTCCAAATTCTGTTTAAACTTTGGAATTTGATTCCAACTATATATGATAACATAATTGGGGAACATTACATGCAAGAATGATTCTGAATAAGCTTGGTAAAAATGATTTCGATCGCCATTTTTTTTTTTTTGGTGCCGTAATTTATCATGCCTTCGTACATGAAGCAAGAGATTATACTTCATTGTCAGTTCTGTTTGAGTGGAGTCTGTGTGTGGAGGGAAGATAGCAACAGGAAAGAATTGATCGCATCAATGAAGAGGGTTGGCCGAATGATTGGTATAGTTTAGAAGAGAAGGGTTGAGGATGGAGATGGCATGGATAGTTTTTGGGTTAGGCTTTTCTCTTTTCATTATTACTGAAAGGACATCATTTTGGAACCACAGAAACATATTATTAGTGCTATGTGATTAATTCCAGAGCAAGGCATAGATAGTAAGATAATTTAAAGTGGTGCAAAAGTTAACATTCTTTTCTCTCTTTTTTTTTTTAGTTATCTTGAAGCTTCCCCTAACATTTTTGGAAGGGATTACTGGCTTATACACTAAGGTATGCCTGCTCATGAAGAAATTAATTTGCAGGGGATGCAGTACTAATCTAGTAGATGCACTCAACAAATCATCAGAGATGTAAGTGCCCTTTTGAAGAATTAAATATGCGTCTTGAAAACCATATCCGCCACCACTTACAATAATAGACTACTAGTACCACATAATTGTGACACTGAAATCCATGGCCGTCCTCAATCCCTTTGCAAGATATATATATATAGCTGAAGTAGTAGTGTCACAGCCATCTTTGTATTGGATGATGATAATAATCTTTTCTTCATGCATGCATCTTGCTGGAGAAGACAACTGCAAGCCCATTAACCGTCTTCGATCGAAACGTGATTGTTTATTTTTACGAACCAAAAGTTATCGCTTTTCTTCTTCGGATGAGGCTGACAACTGCAGTATCATATGCAAATGAATTGCACATTTAAAACGAAAGCATGCTGACAAGGTGATGGAGAAGAAAGGTGTCCAGGTCCTTGAACCTAATTATTTCGACCAGCTTTGCAACAGCTTCATTTTTGTACCAGAAACGGAATTAAGAAGCAAGAAGAGACCTATCATGCAGAAAAGAAGAAACGCGGGTTGGTCAGGATGGTAGAGTTGGTGTTATGCATTTCTACCAACTCGAGTTCAAACTTCTCTTGAGATATCTGTTCTTTCGTACCGGACTTATCTAGTGCGTTGTTGGCAGGTTATTGCATGAAGCGGATTTACTCAGTGCGCACTCTTGGATAGTAGCTGTAGGTTCCCTTGTCTAAAAAAAAAAAAAAAAAAAAAAAGTAAGAGGAAAGAAAACATTCCCCGAATCCACCCCTTCATCTTTGATCGGTCATGCGTCTGATATATTTACCACCGTGAAGAATGTTTCTTTTTCTAGACTCCTGAATTTAGATTGTTTTAAATTCATTTTATCTGTATTTTTTTTTTCTTTTAACGCTTGATATAAATTGATACAAATGCATGCATCAGATTCCGGATCTGCTCCATTGAGTTTCTTGCTTCTTAGTTGTTTTAGACTTCATTCTCTCTAGATCTCTACACTCTCCAATTATGAAAGTTGTGCTCGCAAATTCAGTTCGACCATCCAATGTTATCATCATGAATTGTTCCCTGCAATTACCACTGTGATCTGTGATTGCACAGGGTAGTGTGTATGTAAATGAACAATTAACAAAAGAAGAGGTTTTGGAATTCTGGGACAGAACTAATAAGTTATCAAAAAAAGAAAAAGAAGAAAATTTGTAGGAAGCCAGTAAACTAGCAAAAATGGAGAGAAGCTGGAGCTGGTCGAGCGGGGCGGCAAGCGTAGTGCGAAGTGTGATGTGGACGCGGCTATCCACGTAGGACGGTGCGGTCGGCCGTGCTCCCCAATCATGCGGCGGACCGCATCATTGAACTCAATTGGGACCCCCACTTTTATGGTCCCCCACCATAACCTCCGCTCCTGTTCCTAGCTGGGTCGGTGCCCTTCGCTGTTTCTTTAATTTAAACCCAGAAAATTTTCCTTTTTCTCCGAGGAGGGAAAAAAAATAAAAATAAAGAAGACGGCAGAACTACTAATGGCTCATACCCATGTGCGTATAATATAGTATTATTGGCGCCCTGCTTATTTAATCATTATTCCCAACCAATAGCATTGCGCGTGATGTCGTGAATGCTGTCCTGGCAGGTTGCTACTTGCTGACTTCTACGCCCTGTGAACCCAACAACAATGATAAGTACCTAACCATTAATGAGTTTTGATCCGATGTCAGGGATGGCATCTTAGAGTTCTCCCGTGCATTACAAGGAAGAAATGGTTGTATTTGAAAGAATATTGTAAATTTTTTTTTTGTGATACGAAGTATACGAGACAAAAATATAATAAAAAATTATGTTTATGATACATGGTAAATAATATTTATAAATTTCATTTATAAATTAGGGTAACCAAATTAGACCCATTGGGCTTCCTTTCTTCAAAAAAATTCAGAAAATGCAGTGTTTCGTCTCGAGCAGTGTAAATTGTTACTGTTAGACCAAAAAAAAAAAAAAAAAAGGGATAATAAGTAGTTGTCCATGCATGTGTACTCTTCTACAGAGTACCTCCCCAAAAACGAAAACAAGAAAAAAAAAAAAAAAGGAAACAAAAAGTAACCAGCAAGAGTGATACCCGTTAGCGTAACCAGCAAAAGAAGATCCCTTTGGGGGGTCCGTTTTAGATCTTGACCTCGGCCACAATTGACATTCCTCCAAACCACAAGAAATGAAAATGAAAAGTGAAAACCCCGGCCAGCCCTCCTCAATTCTTTTATCATTCTTCCATAACATTACACCTTAAATCATCTTTAAAATGTAGTGTTGGTTAATGACATTGATTTATGGTTGCTGGTGGTTGATAATGAGAAATCACAATAACGATGTCTTACATCCATTCCTCTAGTTTTCTACACCCTTCACTTTGGGATCAATTTCTCTTTAGCACAATATTTGGAGGTGTGAAAAACAAGCTTCTCCTGTCCAAGTATCAAGGGCCATACACACTATCATTGCACCTCTTACAGGTAGTAATTCAGACATCTCCTCTTGCTACTAAAAGAATTTATTGCGACCTGTTTTACTTTCAAGACTCCAACCTCTCAACCATAAACCCATGATTGAATTCAGCACTTTTAGGCTTAAATAATACTAATAATTAGCCAGCAATTTGTTTGACGCCAAATATTCCCGATTTTTGTTAAAGATGAGTAGTAATTCTTTTCAAAGTAGCTTGTCATTGTGAGGGATGATGATTGACCATCATGTGAATTAGAGTGGGATATCCTGTGGCTAATTAATGGACCATCGAATATAAAAGAAAAGCCAATTGACTGATTGAAAAGGGTACAAGCCATTTCTCCATATGGGTATATGTAGAGCTAATTAAGCTGCGAGAGGGCCGTGACTTGTAATACTAAAATCATTACGGCAAAAGCAAAATTCATGGTTTTTTTTGTGTGTGTGTGTGTGTGTGTAGGGACTTGGTTACATGAGGAGTACAAGTCAAGCAGATCTAAATGCGCAGGAGAAAGATATGAAATGAGTAAAGAAACGAAGAAATGTGGCAGACAGACAGATGATGATCAGCGATATAGTAGTATATATCTCTTCTTCTTTTTTTACAACCTAGAAAAAACTTGTAGGGAATGAAGCAAACGTGTGTCAAGAGAACAAACAAGAAGAAGGAAAATGTTTGTTGTTCTAGTCACTTTCAAATAAAACAAACTCGAGTGGCACATACTGCTTTTACCAATTAAGCAAATTCGTACCAATTTCTTGTTAAATAGTTGCAGCGCTCCTTATTCTTTTCCTGCAGTATTCTTCTTGTTGGGAAAATCCCTCGATATTGCAGGATCCAAAGACGTCGTATATTTGATATTTTAATCTTGAGAGGAACTCTCTAGCCAAGCGAAATTTTAGTGGTTTCAAGCTGGTCCATTCGATTGAGATAGCTAGAATGATGGTCACAGCTGAGCTGATAGGAAGGGCCTTTTTTTTTTCCTTTGGCATGGTGATCAATGGAGTATTCACAATTGGCTTAAACTGGACACTGCCCCGTGTAAATGGAGGAGCTTTCTAAGGTTTCAGTGGGGGGTCCGATCAAATTCACATCATCAATTATAACGCGTTGGGAATTGACTAATTTGATCTTTCTGCTGCGTATTCTGTTGCACAGACATACATGCCTGTGATTTGGTTCTAGACACATTTTTTTCCTTCTTTTTTTTGCCTTGATGAGCAATCTTTGTTCTTGCTGGACGAGTTTGTCAAAAGTTAATATGATTCTCTGTTAAAAAGCATTTTTTTTTCTGATCTACCTTCCCTATCATTTCAATTTTGCTGGTTGCTGAGTTTATGTGGAAGATTTCGATTACACTTGTCACGTACACGAGCTGATTAGACATCTCTCTATTATGAGCAATAATTTACATGCTTATCTGCTAAGTTCTCATTCAGCTCTCGCCTCGAAAAGTTTAGGAAAATTGAAAGATGATTGCCCCGTTTAGGAACTAAGGCAAAAATTTCAAAACCGTGTGATCATGATTCCCATTGTAATTTCAAAGAAAAAACGATCGTTAGCAAATCTCAATGGTTGCATGAGCTAAAGGCTTTTTTCTTTTTTCTTTCTTGATCGTCAGCCTAAAAAAAGAGAGAGAGAGAGAGAGACAGGTGGACTACTGAAATGATACACTGAAAATTGCATATAGAACATTCTTGTGGCCTGTCGGAAAGTGTTGCACGCGATTTCTGATCCTAATTTTCCCAACATTAAGGAATGACTAGGTTACGGGTCCATTAATTTAGGAATCTTTAGGCGATTAGGGGGCGGCGATATTTCATCAGCTTCGCATAATATTGATTAGAATGATTTGATGTTTAAGCAAAGTTTTATTTGCCCAGTTTAGCATCCCCTGATCAGGGAATTCTTTTGTATTTGAGGCACAATATTAATTAAGTCTCGAGTCAGTTGGCAATTTGAGGGAAAATCGCATGGAAAATAGGAACCGGAAATGTAAAAAAAATTAATGACTAGAAAGCGTATCAGCAAGGCAAGGGTTCTTGATCGATCTTCCCCCTGAACTTAATTGGATACAGTATTGGAGTTGCTTGTTCCTTCTGCCTCTTAAACTCGATCTCAATGACTTTATGATACCATCCCAGCATTTTTCTAAATGAACCTGACTGACATTATTATAAGAAGTTGACCCTCATCCTAGTGGTGGCTTCTTGGGATAAACTTTTTCAAGAAAACTTGGCATACAAACTTAAAAGCCAAAGCTATAAACTGTTGCAACTTAACCTTATATACTGCGAACTATGAGATGAAGACAACATGTCAACAGCTAACTATTTCTATTTGCTCATAAGATCGAAAAACAAAAACTAGACCCACTAAACTGTATGGTTACCTGACATTCTTCTGGTTTCGAACCAGTTTATAGTAGTATAAATTATCATCATGCATCAGGTTGAGTACTGGAAATATTAGGTCCAATTTTGAGACAGTCTCATTTGGATTCTGAGCCCACACAGTTACAGTGCTGAGAGCGAGAACAACTGAACAAAAATGCAAGGATGGTAGACCAACCTGGTGGTCTCTGTGGGGGCAATTGGTTTTAAGTAAGTGCGAAAACAACATATATGGAGAAGGATAATTAAATCACCTCCTCAGAATCTCCTAAAGAATGTTGGTCCTGAACGAAACTTGCCTGAATGCAAGGATGACAAGAAGTGGTCTCATCTCATGGGGTTCATCTACTTTAGTTCACCAGCCACACGGAGTACTGAAAACAACCAGAGAGAGAGAGAGAGATGCCATGCACTTCCTGGGAGTTAATTCCTCGAGCATTATCGGTGTTTTTGCGAATCCTTGCTTGACAGCTTAGGACTGGAAGTATTTCATTGTTCCTTGTCTTTGACTACTTTTTTAAGTAGGGGCTAGCCTGGCCTGCGCAGTCAGTATAAGACAAAGTTTAGTTCAAAAGTGGGGAAAAAGTAATTCCAAACTATTACATTTTACAATCAATGAATATTGAAGTCATCATCCTAGATTTCTTCCCCCGCGCCCGCAGAGTAATTGCCCAGCCAGATCAATGACTAATGTTGCTTCCTTCGAGACCATATATTTACACTAATGTTGCTACAAAATTAAAATAAAAAAAAATTCTACCATAGAGAGCTTAATTAACATTGTTTTTTTTATTTACACCAAAAATTACGAAGATTAAAAGTTTTTTAGACAGCATATACAATAAATAAGTAGAATGCATTTACGCTCCCATAAAGATCAACATGTTCGTATAAATTGTGATTAAGTGGCTTTTACAAGGAAGGAATTATTGAAGATAAAACTTATAGACTCGCAAAATAAAAAAGTTGAAAAATATGATCAAAGCAAAGACTGCATTTAGAACGAGATATGATCATTATAAGTTTTAATCATGCCCTTCGGACTAGGGGTGTTTCGCGAATCGAGCCGCTCGAGAGCCGATCGCGAGCGACTCGAATACGAGCTCGTCAATATCAAGTTCGAGTCGAGCTCGAGCCAATTAAGTCGATCTCGAGCTCGAGCTCGAGCTCAAAAACATTAAACTCGTTGGCTCGCGAGCACAATTATATATATTTTTTATTTTTTATTTTAATAGTAAATTACATATATATCCCTAATATTTTATTATTTGTTAAAAAAATTATTATTTTATTCATTTTTAAAAATAAATAATTATTTTTTATTTTTTAAAAATAAAATAATAATAATTATTTTTTAAAAATAAAATAATAATTATTTTTTTATTTTTTAAGCTCGAACTTGATATTTTGAGCTCGTCGAACTCGAGTTCGAGCTTCACAAAATTAACTCGAATTCGGCTCGTTTGCACCCCTACTTCGGACTGACAAGTGCACCTATAGCTTTTATGGATTTGATACAGTCTTATTTGAATCAGTTTGTGATTGTTTTCATTGATAATATTTTGATTTACTCTAAAAACAATGAGGAACATGAGAATCATTTGAGGGCGGTGTTGAAAATTTTAATAAAAAAGAAGCTGTTTGCCAAATTTAGCAAGCATGAATTTTGGCTCAACAGTCTTTCAACTGAAAATTTGGACGCTGCATATATGTCTGTTGTGGACGGTTATCATGTCTCTCCATGCTGGACTTCCATATTTTGATCCTCATCAGTCTAAAGGACTCACTGCAAGCCCAGTTATTCGTGACCCATGTCAGAAAACCTCATCTGTTACCATATGGATCCAACTTAAATACCACAATCAGCCCAGAAACTTTCCGTCCAAAGGAGCCCGCCCATAAACTGCACTACGAAAATTCACGAGCATAAATCGATTTAGCTGACGGAGGGAAGAAAACGTGTGATCTGGAGCGAAACAGCGCAGCAGCGTCATAACACCCAAAATTACCAATCGGATCGCTGCAACAGAGAGAGACAGAGAGAAAGAGAGAGAGAGAACCCCCAATTCCGGAAAGCTCCTTCGATCGAATTTCCGATCAAATTTCTAGTTTCTAACCTAAAAGCGATCTTAATCTGAAGAAAAATGTCATCAACTTTCAGCGGCGATGAAACTGCTCCTTTTTTCGGCTTCCTCGGCGCGGCTGCCGCCCTCGTCTTCTCCTGTACGATCCCTAACCCTAACATAGATGACTACTTTTTACATTTTTTTGTGAAATTTCATTTCGATTTATGTTTTTCATTTTTCGTGTTTATTATGGGGATTTAGGCATGGGAGCTGCTTATGGGACAGCCAAGAGTGGGGTGGGAGTGGCATCAATGGGGGTGATGCGGCCGGAGCTTGTGATGAAGTCGATCGTCCCGGTCGTTATGGCTGGTGTGCTGGGTATCTACGGTTTGATTATTGCTGTCATCATCAGTACTGGAATTAATCCTAAGACCAAAGCTTATTACCTCTTTGATGGCTATGCACATCTTTCTTCTGGCTTGGCTTGCGGTCTCGCTGGCCTTTCCGCCGGAATGGCCATTGGAATTGTCGGTGATGCTGGTGTCAGGTAGTTTAACTTGTTTTTGTCCTGATTACTGAGATGTATTGTTTATTTGTGTTGGTTCTTGCAGCTATTCTTTTGCTGTTGTTAGTAAATTGTGCTTCTACGGGTTGGATATCTGTGTCTAACTAACTTACTGACATTTAGTTTAGGCCTTTTTTGTTTGAACTATATAGCGGTCTCATTTTTTGGAGCTTGTTTCTGCTCATTTTGCTGGGATTTCCGGATAATATCCCTTGTAGATTAGCAGAGCTTATGAGAACACATGCTATTTTTAACAGATGTTATAAGGTACATGTTGGTATGGGATAAGCCTACTGCATTTGAGATTGTTCGACTCTAATTAGAGGCTTGTCTTCTTAGAAAACGTTATGAATGTGTTGTGCATTTCTGGTCTCCGTGCTTGATTGTAACCTTACTTCAGGGTTAATGCGCATTTCCATATTGTATTACTATTCATGTTCCTTATCATGTCGAATTTCTGGTTTTGTAATAAGTCAGCCTGCTATTTATTGTTGCCTCTTGAATTTCACTAGAAACCTAAAGATCATAAAGTGAAGTATGATAGTTGCCTTTTTGCATTTCAATCTGCATTAGATAGATGATTATTGATGAACTTCAGTAGATGACAAACTAGCGGTTGTGTTGACTTTCTAAACATAGTAGCTCTGTATCATTAGTAGACAAACATGTAGAGATCGTAAGCTGATGTGAAGAAACTTGATTTTGTTGCACAGATGAATGTAGTAGGTAAAATTATGAAACTATAATTACGAGAAACTGTCTCAAATGCCATTGTAAAGGGCATGCATTCAGTTAGAGGCTCCAGGGGTCTTGGGTAGGCCTGACATCCTCAATGCTCAGATTCTGCTACCCAATTGGCAAACTCAATGTCAATGAACTGAAAAGTTGGATTGATATGTTGTTGACTGTTAGATGCAATACCAGGACAGTGGAGTAAGAAGAATGAAAATGGAGATAAAGGAGGAATTGCGCTATGATCTATGTACTTTCTGTAATACCTCTTTGGAAAACTTTCAGATAGTGAAATACATGACAACCTTTTATGGTTATAGTTAGGCTTCTGGAAGTTTTAGCAATGCTAATTAAGAAGATTAGCATGTTGAGATGAGTATTGTCTCCTAGTTTTATTAACCAATGTTGATAGTCATAGTTGACTTACCGCTGGCACCAAAAGTATCTTGCACCTAATTACCTTTTCTATCTGAATTACTTGATAACCATGTCTCATAGGAGGTGTTCCTTCTATGATTATATTTTGGCTTCTTGAAATTTCAAAAATGCTGATTAAGAAGGTTAGTGTGTTGCGATGAGTATTTTGTTCAAGTCCTTTTAATTAATTTTCATAGTCATAATCGACTTCTTGCCAGCCGCAAAAGTGTCTGATACCTTGCAATCTGAATTAGTTGGTAACCATGCAGTCTTTTTAATCAATGTTATTATTGTATTATGTTTTATGAACCTTCTTTTGAAGGTAGCTGAGTTATTAAAAAAAATGAAAAGAAATTGAATCTTACAACTGTTCCTTATATTAATGTACCTAATACTTTCCAGTCTGTTTGTATTTTGGTATTTGTTTCATCAACCTACTTTTCAATGCAGTTGGGTTGAAAAATAAAAAAGAAGAAGAAGAAGAAAGAGAGACTTGAATCTCTGATGCTTTACATGACTTAAAAATATTCCTTATCTTAAAATACTTATGGCAGGTAAACATGCAAAAAAGAAAAGGAATTGTTGTGAGGTTACTTTGAAGGACTACTCTTTAGTGATCGTGTCCTTTGATTGCTTATTTCAACTGATAAACTTCTTGCTCTACTTGTTACAACCTGTCAGTCACCTTTGTGTTGTAATTAGTAAAATGGTTTCCCACTCTTAGCATAGCCTTTAAACTTAAAACAGAAAAGCTTTGAGTATGATTTTTGTTCATTTATGATTTATGATGAATCTCCTGGGCTCAGCAGTTATCATCCTGTTATGCACCTCCAGTGATTTTCTGCATCTAATGTTACTTATTTTATGTCCACTATCAAGTGTGCTTGAGAATTTTTATGTTACTACTGCAGAGCAAATGCACAACAGCCAAAGCTTTTTGTTGGGATGATTCTTATCCTCATTTTTGCTGAGGCATTGGCACTGTATGGACTGATTGTTGGGATTATCCTTTCTTCCCGAGCAGGCCAATCCAGAGCTGATTAAGAATTTGTATTCCGGTTTAACTTATAAGCTGGAATATTTTTGCTTGTCCACGTGTGGGGAGTTATGCTAGTCATGGAGTGGATTCTTTTTCTCTTATATTTACTTGTGTTTCTTATTCATCATCTCATTTAGTAGTTTTATGCTGCTTGTAAATCTGGAGAGCACCTCCCTCCCTAGAATAAAGATTTGTAAGGGATTGTCCCATTATTGCTCTGCTGTACTTTACAGGGAGCTAAAGGAAACTATATTGTGGAACTAGTGCCAGTGTAGTAGGATTCTTCTTATTGTTGTTAATCCAGAATTATAATACTCAAATGCAGTTTCAACTTTTAACTCCTAATGGTGTGTGGTACTCTAGAATGGAAGTATGTTGTCATTAGAGGATTGGTTGGTTCTATGCTACATTGGGTTTTGTTTTGCAGAATCTAATATATACTTTTCTGTACTAGTTTAAATTAAATTTGTGTATGCCAAACTGATACTGTACTTAGGTTAAAATAAATTTGTAGTAATGTAAAGTTGACCAGTGCGTCTCTCCGATGTCTGATTCTTCTTGACCTGGAATTAGATGGACAGGCTGCTGCGATGTGTTTTGTATTTTGTGTTCTCAGAGCGGACATTTGAAAGGATGAAATTGCTAAATTTCTTATTGATGTGCGTCTTTTGATTGAGTACGTCATAATTTTGTTTAAGTGATTTTAGAAAAAACAAATATAGTGATTATTAGCACTTTTTGGGAAGTTTATGTACACGAAATAAAAATGATGGTAGAAATGTACATTCCAAGGATATTCTAAAAATTCTTCCCAAAAAAAAGCTCGTGAATATGATATGTTTGAGCGTTTGCGCATCATTCTAGGCTCTTCAGAAGGCCACTGGACTTTATGAACCACTGATCTTCTTCCGAATTGCACTTTGAATCCGTCACCATTTGTGTTTGAGAAGCACCGGCTTTACACTGGAGCAGGAGCGATGAGCTACCTCATTGGTCGCAGCAGCTTGATCACGCGTACCAAATGAACAAATTATTCACTCTTTGCCAATAATTCGACTAAACTGTCTGCAATGCGCGTATATCAGAGACAAAAGTCTATCCAAAACATTACTACTTGGCCTCGTCTGCTTCCAGCTTTCCGCTAGGCTGCCTCCATCCATAAACTCTTGCCCCAACTATCAATTACACGTCGTACTATTTTAGTGATGTGGACCGTTACATGAGACATTAAGGTTTTTTATTTGTAATTAAATTTTGAGTTCAATGACATATAAATATAATCATAAAAAGTACTGTTGCATTATAAACAAGTTTTTTAATCATATTTTTACTCTTTTTTTTTTTAAATCTCACGTATATTATATATAAAAAAATGCTATATTTTCAAAAAAAAAAAAATTCAAAAAAACTCAGGGGAAGGGAAACACGAGGCCATACAAAAGTTGGAAATGAGTTCACCTGAAGGCCCCCAGATGAATCATCTTCGCTGTCGTCTCTCATCAGTCCCTATCTATGATCTCCTGGGCTCTCCCCACCTCCCACCTTCCACCTTCCACCTCCACCTCCTATAAAAGTTAAAAAAAACTCTTCTTGTCAGCTCTCCTCTTCCCCGGACTCTCTGGTCCCTCTCCATGGCATTTTGCCTTTAAACAGAGATAAAAGACAGGGCCAAACTTAAAACGGACAAGAGCCTCCACAATTTATATTTGGATAAGAGCTTCGAAATTTATATTTGGATAAGAGCTTCGAACTTGGTAGACACCAGAAGTTAAAATAAATATTGAAACAGTAGTAATTCTTCACTACGCATTAACAATTGATCAGCTTAGCTTAGCTGTCTTTGAATCTGATGAATGATTATTCATTAAACACAAGGGATTGTAGGTGGCTTCTGGCTCCGGCTATGGTAGCTAGAATGCCCTCTCTTGATCTAGCTTTGAACATGGCACGGGTCCCGTAGACTATTTTGACTTTTTCGCACACCTTAATGCACCTTTGGAGAAGGGAAACAATTAAACAATTCCTAGTAAAAATTTTGATTTTGCCTGTTGATGAATCTTCTTCACTGGTACTAACTCCGTAGCCTCTGGCATACTATAGAGAGAGAGAGAGAGATAGAGAGGGAGGGAGCATGGAGACTGTTCCTAAACGTTAACGGCTACATTTTCAGCGGCCCGAGAGGACCATTATTTGTCAGATGTTGGCAGATACAATCCACGTGACACGTGACGGCCACTGCAGCAAATTCAGGTACTTTCCGCTCGTACTTGGCGGGAAAGCCCTTTGGCGGGGACGGGACCCATCCCATCTCCCTCTTTAGTCTTTTCTGATTCCTCCGCCTCAACTCCGGACCAGTCCAAATCATTGACCCAAATCAGCAACACCCCATTCCCCACCACCACCAGCCCCCGCCTTTTTTTTTTTCTTTTTTTTTTTTAAAAAAAATGGATAATCTTTTATTGATTCATCACCCTTCTTCCCTGGTGGTCCAGAAAACAACCAACCACTCCTACTCACAAAATCCCGGCCGTCACGGGTCTTCATGCTCTAAAACAAAAACAATTAAATGCTGGCAAAAATCTTGCAGAATCAAGATTGTTGACAAATGAAATAAGATCCTGAAATTCAAATCTAACTATCGTTACAATTTTTTTTTTTAAATGTTCCCCCCCCAAAAATTTACTCCACTAACAGATACCCCACTAAAAGGGCAAAAAAAAAAAAAAAAGAAAAAAATTTGTGGAAGGAATTGGATTTTTGGGCCGCTTGCTGTTGCATTGTGTGACCTTTCATGCAGGTGAGGCTTGGGAGGTGGGGTCGGCGGAAGATGGCATATCGGGGCCAACCCGGCAGCCTTCGAGCATGTATACGATATCGGCCATGGTGGGTCGGTCTAGAGGGTCTGGTGCAGTGCAAAGTAAGGCCACTTTTATGCCTAGCAGGAATTCTTCCCATTCTGATGATTCGGGGTCTAGCTCCAGCAGTCCTGGTTCCAACAGTTCTGATATTTGCCCTCTCTGCAGTTGCCTTTTCACCCATTTCACTATGTCTTCGTCTTGAGTGAACATCACTGGCCGCTTCCCCGTTAGTAGCTCTAACAACACGATGCCGAAGCTGTAAACATCTGATTCCTTCGTAGTTTCGCCCGTTACTGCTGCCTCTGGCGATATGTAGCCTAGCGTTCCCACTGATGTTGAAGTTGAGGGCTCTGCTGGGGTTGCTACGGTCAGCTTGTTCAGGCCAAAATCAGAAAGATGAGCTTCAAAATCTGCATCAAAGAGAACGTCTTGTGGCTTGATATCTCCATGGACCATTGCAGCGGTGTGGAGAAAGGCAAGCCCCCGCGCGATGCCCAGTGCAATTAGGTGCCGCATTGGCCAGTTCAGGACATGGCCATCCTGGTGCGACGCTTCTTGAAGCAATGTGGCTAGATTTCCGTTGGGCATGTAATCATAGACTAGAAGCCTGACATCAGGAGGGCCGGCATAATATCCACGAAGAACCGTTAGGTTCCGGTGCTTCACTTTGCCTAGTGATTCAGCTTCTTTTCTGAACATGTTCTCGTCCAGTGACCCATCAGGGAGCCTGCGAATAGAGAGCACCATTCCATCATTGTAACATGCCTTGAACAATACCCCATATCGCGTTCTGCTCAACACATTCTCCTCGTCAAACTGCCTTGTTGCTTCTATGGTTTCAGCCAATGTGATCTTGTTGTTGAACATGACAAGTTTGGGACCTCCATTGTCCCCACTGCCTCGACCGCCACTTGTTCTAGTACTTGCTCTTGCTGGACTAGGCTTCTTTTCCCCAGTAGCCCCTTGTTTGAGCTTCTGGCGCCACTTCAAAAGACTGTAAACGTAGAAGCAACAGCAGGATAATGTCAACAAAGTCCCACTTGCAGCCACAGCAATAAACAAGATTAGCCTATTCCTCTTATCACCGTTATCAGCTTCCTCGCATTTTTTGTCCAGTGGCATCCCACACAGGGCCTGATTACCCCTGAAAACTGAAGAGTTGTTGAACCTGGAACCCACAGCAACAGGAATCTCACCTTCCAAATTATTATTTGAAACATTGAGGTTGGCCAAGCTCGAGATGAGTGCGAGATTTGCCGGAATATCGCCGGTCAAATTGTTTGAGGAGATATCGAGGGTGGATAAGTTCGACAACTTTGATAATGAATCTGGTATATTACCAGAAAGATCATTTGCTCCTAATTCAAGAGAATTTAGCGACGAGCAATTAGAAATCTCTTCCGGTATTTCACCTGTGAGATTGTTCCTACCCAAATCAAGCGCTTTCAAGCGTGACAAACGTGAGAGATCAGCTGGAATTCGGCCGCTCAAAGAATTCGAGTGCAAATCCAAATTTTCAAGAGCTGAACAGTTCCCCAGCTCAGAAGGAACCAAACCAGATATGTGATTCTTAGACAACGACAGAACTACTAAGGATTTCAAGAATCCAAATGTAGAGGGAATATTACCAGAAAATAAATTGGAAGAAAGATTTAAGTACCGCAATCCCATTAAGCTGCTGAAACCTTCAGGAACATCCCCAGATAAACCATTCTCCTGCAATGCAATCACTTGCAAGTTAGGCAAACCCGCGAGATCAGCCGGCAACTCCCCCGAGAAATTCTGTTTGCTTAAATCAATAGCAGTCAGCTTATACAGATTTCCAATACTAGCAGGAACAGCACCAGAGAAACCACTGCCACTCAAATTCAGTACAGACAGCTGCCTTAAATTCCTAAAATTCGTGGGCAAACTCCCAAAGAATTTGTTTCCAGCCAAATTCAACATGTTCAAATTGCCCAGGCTGAGCAATTCCTCAGGCAGGCTTCCATTCAAACTATTATCTCTCAAGTTAAGTGACTCCAGCTGAGTAAGGTTACCGAAGCCAGAGGGAATCGAACCCGAAAACCGATTTCCACCCAGCGATAAAGCCTTCAATGCCTTGAGCTCAGCCAAAAAATCAGGAAGTTCTCCGGCCAACAGATTTCCCTCAAGATCCAAAGCTTTCAAATTCCCACAATTCGTGATCCCAACAGGAATGTCACCCCTAAATGAATTGTTCGCCATCCTCAACTCGCCCAATCTCCGCAAGTTCCCAATCTCCACAGGTATTGAACCCGAAAAATCATTCTCAGAAACATCCAGGGCTGTCAATGTAGTAACATTCAGTAAAAACCAAGGAAAACTACCGCGTACTCGATTGTGCTGGAGCTCTAGAACCTCCAAAACGCTGAAACAGGGCCCTGCTGACTCAGCCGAATCAATGCCTGTGAACTCATTAAACCCCAGCTGAACGTTCCGAATAGAAGGCGGATAAATCGAAACGTTGCAAAACATCGAAACGGGTAATACACCCGAGAGATTGTTATGCGACAGAGAAATGACAGCAAGCTTCGAAAGAGCTCCAATCGCCGCCGGCATTACGCCGCCAATGGCGTTGCCTTCGGAGCTCAAATGCAAGAGAGACGAGCAGTTAGCGATTGCAGAAGGCAATGTACCTTGCAAGTTGTTGTAGTCCAGCCAGAGGTACTCTAACCGCTGAAGCTGCCCGATGCTGGCCGGAATCTCACCGGAGAAGTGATTGTAGGATAAGTTGATGAGCTGGATCTGTGAAACATTCGAGATGCTTCCGGGTATTCCGCCGGAGAATGAGTTTGAAGAGACGTCGAAGTACCGGAGGTTTGTGGGGAGGTCGCCGGGGATTTCCCCAGATAGTTGGTTCCCGGCGAGGTTGAGTATTTGGAGGTTGGTGAGGTTCGAAATTTCCGGCGGCAGGGCGCCGGAAAATGAGTTGTACTGTAGGAAAACAGAATGCAAGAGGACACATTTGGCAAGAGATGATGGGATGGAACCGTTGAAAAAATTGGAGCGGAGACTTAACTTGCGCAGCATGCGCAAGTCAGAGATTTGTGGGGCGAGTGCACCGGTGAGCCGGAGGCGCGGGAGGCGCAGCTCGTTAACTCGTCCGTTGTAGCAAAACACCCCCCGCCAGTCGCAAGGGGCCGAGGGGGTCGACGGGTCCCAGCCGCTAAGCGCCCCCAGCGGGTCATGAAGGCTGGCTTTGAAAACCGTGAGCGCCCGAATCTCGGCTTCAGTATCGGACGAAGCAGCCAAGGATGACAAAGGGGTGCAGATAAATAAGAGTGAGACAAGGATGGTGATTGTGGCCATGGTTGGTTCTTCACTTTTATGCGTCTTTCTGCGTTTCAGATGTGCTGTTGTGGGGAAGAACACGGGTGGGGTGCAGCAGGAGTTGATGAAAGTGCGCAGCGGGCGCGTATTTTAGCAGCAAAGAACAGGGATAAGAGGAGGAGGAAGACAGATTGGTGGCGGTGGCGGTGGCGGCCATATGGTTGCGCCACTATGGCGCAGGCTACAGCTTACAACACAAACACACACTACTACTACCACTACTACTACTTTTTGTTTTATTACACAAAATTAACTTCACTTCACTGTACACTCTGCACTGCCTGCTTTTACTCTCTCTCTCTCTCTCTCTCTGGCGTCTTATTATTAAGTCTGACAATTGCAAGTGAATTGTGAGGGTTGCAGTGGCAGTGTGTGAGTGTGTGTGTGTGTACAAAAACAAAACCAGGTGAAGGAACGCTTTTCAAAGGTGACCGGGGAAAGTCATATCATATGGGAGTGGGGGGTTGGCTACTTTTAACCTCTAATGGGTTGAATCATTGAACCCCCAATCTTTCTTACCGTCCTATCGCTCTTCCTAATTCTTGTCTTCATATCTCTCTTTTTTTTTCAATAATTTTTCTGCAAATCTTTCGCTTGTAAGTACTACGAACTCAAAGACTTTTTAACTCGCTTACGAAATTGGCCAGGACTCTCTCTCTCTCTGCTTTACAGTAGACCTAATTTACCGACTGCCTAATTACCCTTTCTTTGGTAACCAACATTAAGCGAGCGGCTAAACCAAATACTCCCACAAAATATGTAATGAATAATGAAGCATGGATGCGGCGTAATTAAGGAAGACGTTTAGAAGAAGGAGTTGATTGACCAATTGAAGCTGGCTTTTGGAAATGGGACAGAGAAATCACAGGGACGTTTTCTGATATGATGATAAACCGGGGGTTAAGAGATGCATTTGTAATTATAACCCAGAATTAAGAATAATAATACCGCAGCATACATCTGGGGCTGATTAAACAGTCTGGTGGTACTAATTCATAAAGTTTGGTTGATTTGATTAAGTGATGTGATGCCAGGGAGGAAAGGAAATGTCTCAAATCATGTCCTCTTTTTTGCCGGGATTTAGATCCCTCCATTTTTTCTTTCTCTCTTTGGGGGGTATTGACTTGCCCTTTTTGAGCTTTTTCCCTTAATTTGCTGAGTTGGAGCCTGCTTTGTGCAGGGGTTCTTACCTTTTTATTTGCTGCTGTTGTTGTTGTGGTCAAATCAGATGTGGTTCCAATTCCATTCCATCCAAAGCACTGCAGCAGGCCAATGAATGAATGCTGTTCCCACTTACACCGCACCTCACAGGTTTTTTTTTTTTTTTTTTTTTCAGTTTAACACATTTTTTTTGTAGTTCCAACCAACAACCTTTAGATGTTCTTCACTCCAAGACTTTAAGATTTGGCAAAATTCATACAAATGCTCGTGCACACTCGTTTGATTTGATGATGATTCAATTCCCGTCGATCTCTTTTAAACTCAGTTAAACTTTTTCTTAAATTTAGATTAAAACAAGATGATATATAACTATGGATGAAGTGACGATGATAAAACTAAAAAAAAAAAAATTTTGTAGTTCCGACTCAAACAAAGCATAAGAACAGCTATACTGTGCCTGTTTTGCTTGAATTCTTGAGTGAAAGTCCAAAAACGTGTAATATTTTGCCATACCAAAATGTTTCGCGATGCCAGGCGCATGGGCCCTATGGTAGAACCGGTTATTATTGATAGTGTATATAGTAGAAATTCAAACATGTGGGGCATCAAAAATCTAGAGCTCACAAGCCACGTGCCAGATGGATGACGGCAGTAACCATTCTATACTTTAAAAAAAACAACTGGAGAAACTGTGGATGCTGGGGAATTTTTTTCGTTTTCTTTTGGCGGGACTGCTTTGTTTGTGCTTCCTCCCAATTTCTTTTCAAATTGGATCATTTTAGCCCATTCCATTTTTCTTCTCTTCTTGTAATATTAGCATATAAGTTTTGGGTTTCGGTCACATACGTCAAATTTCTGAGTCTCATTCTTTAAATTTTCTTCTGCGAATTTGAACTTCAGACCTTTAAATCTAAAAACTTCCAAATTAAATAAGGTAGCAAAATTACAACATAATGACCCCAATTGGCTGTGTATTTATGTGTATGCTAGGGACATTAGCTGTCGATTTTCTCATCTTTATCATTTTCCTCTCAAACACTTAAAGTTGCCAAATACTCACTTGTTCGGATTAAATTTTTTTTAATTAAAATAATCACGACAACACTTTTGATGATGTGATACTTGTGAGATTAAAAAAAATGATTGAAAACAGTCGTGATGCAAGTAAAAAAATTTTTCAAAAATGATTGAAAACTGAGTTTGTTTGGACAAAAATAATTTGGTTTGCAAAATTTATTCTCACAAATCCCAATAACCTTTTTATCTTCCCAATCATCTTTTTATCTCACATACATTATATCACAAAAAGTGATACAGTAAATATCTCAAATAAATCATCCAAACAAACTCAAGTGACCCATCCAAGACACGAAGACACGTTGATATGAATAGGAATCCCATATATAGAGCAGCCAGATAGGAGTGATTCAAACCCGTCATTCGCTCCAAAAACCCAGTTCATAAAAAACCATTGGGTTTTTGGGCAATTAATCCAAAACCAACCACCTATTCCTCATCATATCATAAAGTGATGGTCTTCTGTCGACGTTAACACAGTGAAAAGTTTACCAACAAAAGAGAAGATCCATTGAAGACTCAAACCTAAAATTGCCAACAAATTAAGCATTGTCATAACTCAGAAGAGATGATGCTGAGCTTTTAGACTCTTAAATACGGTGAAGCCCACTATAACTACACAAAACAGCAGAAATAATTGCATTACTGGAAAAAGAAACAAATTTAAAGGGGAAAAAAAAAAAAAGAGAGTCATGGCTATGATCATAATTTTTTTTCTCCCCCTTTTGTCACTATGTCCCATCAAACAAAAAGTTTGTTCATATGATGCTACAAGGCTTGCTCCGATGACCAGACCAAAAATATAGCATGCACTGCATGCCATTGATTACCATTTCTCCTCTTTGTCCATTCTATTTTTTCCTTTTTATTTTTTGGGCGTAGTAAACCATTCATATTAAAAGGAAAAAAAAAAAAAAACTACCAAATGGAATTTATGGGGGAGAGGGATAATAGTAGTAGTGATTCTCGGAGAATGATACTACTCCCTCCGTCCCATTTTGATAGTCCTGTTTCTTTTTTCACACAGTTTAAGAAAAAGTAGTTAACTTTGTTGGAAAAGTAAATTTAGATTGCTATTTCCTAAAATACCCTCACATTAAATATGGTACAATTTTATGGGAACTTGAATTGATGGTAAAAAAAAGAATTAACTCTCATTAAATAGGATAGGTTTATAGTAATAACTACTTACATTGAATAAGGGTATTTTAGAAAAATTAAAATACAACTACATTCTTCAATTGAAAAGTGGACTACAATTTTGGAACGGATGAAAAAGGAATACATGACTATCAAAGTGGGACGGAGGGAGTATGTATTATTCCAAATTCAAACAAAGTAGACTGGGATTAATTTTTTCCTCCTCGGGTACAGCAATAACACTAATGAACGCCGGTCAAACCGATTAGTGTTTGGTTTAGAATTGTTGTAGTCTGAATTAATTAGTGTATAATATGGATGCCCCAATATGGATGCGTAATAGTAACTATTTGGTTCTCAGCTTCCATTGTCAGATGTGGCACTAAAATACTACTGAATTTGGAGCAGTAATGACAGACTAATTAGTTGTGGTAGTTGACTTCTCTTTCATTCCTTCCCACCATCTTCGCCCCCAAAACCCCCCACCCCACGCCCCAATGAGAGTTATTGATTGTTTGGAATTTTATTTTTAGAAGATTTTGTAAAAAAAAAAAAAAAAAAGAGTAGTATAATATTTGATATTTATAAAGTAAAAAAGTGCGAAAAATCATAATATAAACAAGGAATTTTGTAGGAAGCCCAAAGAAAAGCTATATGGAAGGATACTCATCATAATGTAAACTGACAGATTTTGGAGAATGAAGCCCACAGTCAAGCCCAGTAGCTTTGAGCGGTCTTGTAGTCTCCACGCCATAGACGAACCCAAGCAGTACTTTTAGAAATTTCTCTATATTAACGTGCCAACAACTAATTCCACGCCATGTATTGTCTTTTCTTTAAAGGTTTTTTTTTTTTTGTAATTTTGTTTAGCAGGAAAAAGATGGGATTTAAGAAATGGAGAGGGGGCGAGAGATTGGTTTTCTTTAAAGGTTAATGATTCCATATGTCCTCCATACTCCTCCGTGTCACTTTTAAGTCAATATAAAAACCCAAGAATAATAGACGAAACAATTGGAGAAATACTCATTGAAGTTGAATTTGATCAAAACTTGTGCTAACACCTGTGAAAGAGGTGAAGTTATTAGGAAAAATATATGAGGAATAATTTTTTCATTGCATGGGAGATATGATTTGTTGACGTTATATGCGCATCCAATAATTCGACTGTTGATTTCTAGAAATTTTTTTTTTTTTTTTTTTTTTTACCCCGAAGGCACGAAACGAGACCACAGATAGCATGTAAATGGCAAGAGACGTGGAAAAAGCACATGTTAAAGCAAGACCAAAAAAGGAAAAGACAGAAAGCCCGAGAAAAATGCAAGCTGCATTGGGCTGCACTTTAGCTTCGCTGAGTACGCCGTACCTCATATGACCCACTCGTTTGCTGACTCAAATCAATCGGCCCATTCTTCTACAGACAAAACTGGAAAAGCTGTAACAAAATCATCCCGAATCATAAGTCTGCATTGTAACAAGTGAAATTGTATTCTTATAGTCTTGACCAAAAAAAATATATTCTTATTTGAATTGAAGAATGGCAAGAAGAAAGAGTGACTAAGTCTGTTCTTGATGACATCATATCTACCAATTTTCGGGAGAAGACGAAAAAGGAAAAAATTGGGGTGTGAAAATGTGGATGTAAAGCAATAAGAAAAAGAGCATAACAGGTGACACAAGATGTCGCAACAAAAAACCGATAATTTGTTGGGCGAAACAGAATACTGAATTGAACTATGTCCTCTATATAACTAAAGCACTACTAAAAGTTGGAAAGCATTGCCAATTGAATCTCATAATCTTGCTTTTCTATTTTGTTTTGTCAGTTTGTCGTGCTCTTTTCTCATGCAATATTGCTGTCCATTCTTCTGTTTATGCTGCTCCTCCTCCTCCTCTTATCTCCTGCACATAGAACTGCTAAGTAGATGTATGTTGATATTTTTTTTTTCTCTTTTTTGGGAAAAAAAAGGAAGCCCACACCGCTCAATTTTATTGACAATGCTACTGGATGGAAATTGTTGGATCCTTTTTGTTTTTGACAGCCAAAATATGGCTGTTAAATGATGTAAAAGGAAGACAGTCTAAGCGATTATGAAAAGGATGAATCTTACATACACTATTTGTATAAATACCATCACCATTAGATATATATCACATGTGCAAAATTTACTCACGTATCATCCATTCAATCGTGATAGCTGTTTACTCTTAGGAAAGGTTAAAAGTACTATGTTGATCGAGAAAATAGAAAATTTATAAGAAAAAGGAAAAGAAGTCAGTTCATGGAAGAAGATACTACACTTTCTTTGCCGGCAAATGATACGGAGTGCACGCGATTAACAAATCTATGACATTGATCATAGACCTCAGTTCATAAACATTTTTATCTTTGTGTCCGTCAAGACGAAAATTACATAAACAAATATCCCCATTAGAAGAGCTTAAAAACCACAAAAGAAAGTTATATGTGGGCAAGACCCTTTTTCTTTTAGATTGTCCATCCAAATAGACTCACGATTGCGTGCATTCTTGCTAGTAATTGCTTTAAACAAAAGCATGCATGCACTCTTTTTTGTTTCACAATCCTTCGATTCTTCCTCGTTGAAGAACTCGGATTTTCATCTCAAAAACAAGCTCGAGACTTTTACTGATTATTTTAGTTGATATTTGCTAATTAAAAGGTGTAACTTGGTGGTTTTTTATTATTTTTAACTTTACTTGTCCCAAGAGCCAAGAACAAGACTTCATAACTATGCAGTTTAAACCATGTCTGCTACTGGCGGCTCCTTTTGTGCAACTGAACCTGTCGTCGTCATCATTGGATGGGTTTCCTGGATCATCCAGCAATTCCTAAGTGCTACATAGGAATCACGACATTCAAGCAGGATAGACCAGACTAGGCAACCACCAATGGGTACGACAATAAGTGTATAAACGATGCAGCTCGATATCGCTAACTTGGGGAGCTGTCCAGAGTGATCAAACCGCCTTATCATGAACTTCATTAACCAGTACGTAAATAAGCAGGCCAATACAGCTATTAAGCATCTCCATATAACTTTCAGCGGATGATAGAATGGTGAGTGATAATCCACCGTTAATCTACTCTCCATCTTTTGATTATCATCCACCTTTTCTCTTGTCTCCATCTTTTCTGCAGTCTCCATGTTGACACTTAGTGACCCATATTATAACTGGCCAAAAAATCAATTGCCTGCTTATTGGGATGTTTCACAAGACAATATTGTGTAACGAGAGGACGAAAGGATTCAACGTTATGGTAGTGTGAAAATTTGGGAATTAATGTGTATATATAGCAAGAGAGAGAGAGAGAGAGAGGATTTATGTTTTGATTCAGTTATCAAATTGCGTCACCCGCATCCTCAACTTTTTTTCTTTCAAGAATCATAAGAAAATCGAGAAAAACAAACTTTGAATCGAATTTTTGAAGTCGAACATGTTTAGAAATAGTGTGTATTTGAAATAATTACTGTGAGTTGGTTCTATATTTGCTAGAGAATTGGGAGTTCTTATCACAGTGCATGACTACTACTTAACAAAGATTCACTGGCAAATGCTAGCTTTGCTTGTTCTTCCTCTTTTTAAGCTCATCCTTCCCTTTAGCAGTAGACGACGACTTGCGAGCCTGAGGCCCTAAAGCCGTAAGACCAACAGCAGGATACTGGCACAATACAAAAACCGGGACCGGGAGACTTGCCTCTCTCTACTGGCTTTCCTTTCAACTCTTTCAGTGTAATTACACCCAAACCTTTATTTTCGCTCTTCAGCATGTGGTATGATGTACGCAAGACAAAAAGAGTAGGTTAAAAATTGTAATTGTGATGCAAACAAACTAATAATTGACAAAATGACGGCTATCCAATTCTTTTTTCCGTTTTCCTTTCTGGGCGGTCAAGAATTTGGATGGTACAAATTAATTCACAATTGGTGCGATGAACACTAACACAAACAAAAAATGCAAATCTAATGAGACTTGAACCAAAACCATAAGTTTTGGCCATTCAGCAGCTATTAGAATAAATTGCTCATGCATCAAACAAATCTTTATTACGTGCTTTAATTAGGCTGAGCATAAGTTTTGGCCAATCCTACTCAATGCAAGTATATAACAGGAGGAGTAAGAGAGTACAAATTGTAACATCACTGGGGAATATACGATGCTCCCTACAATCAATCTGCAATCAGCAAGCAAATTTAAGAATGTGGACAAACCAAAGGCGAAACCCACCCCATTAAAAAATTTGAGCCTGCAAAGGATCTGAACAATTGTGTGAAATCTTCCTCTCACGAACTCCATTCATATTCATCATTTACAAAAGAGCTATCAAACTCCGTTTGAAACTATAGGTTTTTGATGAGCTTCGAGGTGTAAAGTTGAGTCCAAACATCTCTTTAGGAGCATGTTGCCCTGGTTCAATAAGCCCGACCACCTTGGCAACAATATAGGCACTGTCAGCAATGTGGTTCATGTCTTCTGTGTTGGTCCACAAGCGCTGAGCCAACTGTAACCTCCTGAGTTTTGTGTCAAGCCCAATACCCCACTTAAGGAAGAGGCTTTGCCTTTCTTCTTCTGAGAACTTCTTCAGCATTAGCTTGCTTAGCGTCCGCCTTTCACGACGAAGAGCCTTCATACTGCATTTTGAAATTCCAAAAAAAAAAAAAAAAAGATTCAACACAAGCAGAGATAGTTTCTCCTTTGGCTTTGGTTATCCGACTCTACATGCAATCTATCAACACATGGAACGAGTTTCTCTATAACTGAATTTTTAGTAGAAGCTGCATATGCATTCACTTAAATGGTTTATCATGAAGCACTTTTAATGCTGCTACAAGTGCGAGAGATGAATAAAGAAAAGAAGAGGCTCGTTCATTGTGAGAGGCACATTTACATATATCTAGCTAATCAAAAATTTAGTTTTCTTTTCTAGTGAGCTTTCAGCTTAGAATAAGCACTTTACCTTGAAGCGAGAGATACTGTCTGACCATTTAACATAGTTTTCTCTCCTCGAGAAAATGTATCCTTGAGAAAGATCATCCTCCTCATCTCCACCTCCATATATATGGCATCTGTAGGATCACCTTGGAATAGAAGGTAGAAATAGGTTCTATGCGCTAGTGAAACACTACAAGCTTCCCAGAGTTCAATAATTTCTTTTTGAAGCCTCTTGAATTCAGTTGGCCAATTCCTAAGACCGACGTGCTCGTCTTCTATTGGATCCAAGCCAACATCTTTAACAATCTTCGTAGCTTGGCTGGATTTTTCTTCTGATTCTTTTATCTGTAAGTACCACAACCAATTGATAGATAATTCAAAGCCGCAAAACTTCAGGTACTCTACATTATACTACTAAATATATGGAAGTCTTGACTACAGGCCTTTAAATATAGCTCAAATCTATTTGGTTTCTTGCACGATCAAAATTTACAAGAAAATCTGTTTTAACTCCTTACTTTTCCTCGGCTAGGATTCATTGAACAAACCAGAATTACAAGTTGACAACAGTTTCTAGTTTTGCTAAAAGAATAAACCTCAGTTTGCTCAGAAAAAGCAACGAGGATAGACACCATGTGGTAGAGGAACAGGATTACCAGCAAAAACACTTATTCACTATCATAAAACATGGTTTATAAGAAAAAGACTTAGGAATCAATTATACACAACTATTATGCATGAACGTCTTACATGCATCATAACATTGGAGACACTTTTAACTTGGGCATGCCTCTCTGTCAATGTGAATTGCACTTGTAATGCAACTTTCACATTATTCTCTTCCTGTCATATTCATATTCAATAAAAACCTTTGAAGCTAAAAATAATCTTATTGAAGAGGATAATTTTAAAAGCCAATTTGTATATGTAGTAGGTGACACAAGGTTGAAAGCAGAAACGTTATTTTTGCCCAGATAGAGAGAGAAAGAGTCAAAATGCAAAACTTACAGGATTGTCAGGAACTTCAGGTTCAGGATGAAGCTCCGTTGTCCTTGGGCATGTATCAACCCTGATAACATTATCAGTGTTAGAAGATATCTCATTTGACGCTTCAAACTTATTATCAACCACATTCTCTGCAGAAGGGTGAGAACCTTCCCTTGATAACCTTTCCACATCAAAATCAAATTTCAGCAGTTTCCTCTTAATACCCTCTTTTCTGGCAATAAATTCTCTCTCAGACCCATCCGGTGGAGTATTGTTTGTCATAGTAATGCTTGCATTGCAGCTTCTGCTTTTAGTCAATGACAAGCCTTTTGAACCAACTGAATCCGCTAGAAGATCCTGAAGAGGAGATGAATTTGCAGTAGGAACATAAGAAGAATCAATACAATGTAACTCTTTCTCATCCTTCGATTGTGGCAACACCAATTGCTCATCTTCCATTAATGGCGGTGATACAAGTTCTTTATCTTCCTTTACTGCAATTGGTGCCAGTTGTTTTTCTTCCTTGAGTGAAGGTGATGCTGATCTTCTCCCATCCTCCAATGGAGATGATTGTAGTTCAGGAATTTCCTTGTCTCCACCAGTTATTGATAAAGCATTGGATTGGTGTTCTAAAGGACATGGATAACTAAAATCTTCCACTTCAATGCAACGAACTTCCTTGCATAAGTCTTCTGATGTTCCACTGCTTCTTTTGTCCATTTCCTCCCATCCTTGACATGATTCACTTTCGCTAAAATTAGAAGAGAGTACTAACATCCTTGGAGTAGTATTGTTATCCTGAAAGTTGTTTACAAAGTCTGGTACCCGGATAAAGTTATCCTCGGAACTACTCCTGCTGTTTCCACAAGAAAACGTTGGAGAATCTAACAGACTGGATGTATCAGGTACTGGGTGTTCAGAATCTGGTGACTCATGGATCCGCAGGTGAGGGTAATTCCTCAAACCAATCTGTTGACAGATGGTAACTAATAAATATGGAAAATGCGTGTCAAGTAAAACATATTTAATGGCTTTTTATACAACTTACCCCCCTAAGAGAATTTCTATCTTGTCCAAGAAGCTGTAGCAAGTCTTTGAGTTGAGATTGAGCAATATCACGCTGTAGAATCAAATTTTTTACCTCCTTCTCAAGCTACAGAATTGTCAAAGATTGATCGTGAGCTAGTTTGTCCCCAAGAATAATTTGTGACGTCCTATTGATTTCCACTAACATACTTTTCTTCTAATTATAAGTTCTCTACAAAGAAGAGCAGTGGCATTCTCCAATAAATTGCTATGACAAATTAAGCTGACAGCTGGTGAAATAAAAGAGATAATAAGTTGGGCACTAATGCACCAAATCTACAGCAAACCATCCACATTTCTAGCACAATATGTTTCCGAAGATGTGTAGCAGATTGTTAGAAGCATTACCTCTTCAATTTGATGATCTTTGTCTCGAAGTAGTGCTGCATAATCTGATGTTACAACAGTAGTTCCAGGACTTCTCAATTCACTCTCTAGTCTGGCCAATTCCCTCTGCAAATGCTTTACCAATGCCTTTTCGGACATGACAACATTAACTTGTGCATTGGTGGTTACTTCTTTGGCACAACTGGCAAAAAGAAGTGTATTTCTTGATTGCTCAACGTGACTTCGTGCAGGGCTCATAGTGCAAATGATGGCTGTTCTGGCATTACCTCCTAAGGATGACTGCAGTATGCGGGTTAGCTTAGAGTCTCTGAAGGGAACGTGTCCATTTTTTCCCTTGCTGCATCATTTATGAGAAGGCAAAAATAAATCGGGATAAATGAAACAGTACATCAGTCAAGGTGTTGCTAGAAGAATTTTGACATGCCTGAAAGTAGTTAATCTCTAATTTTCCTGTAAAATGGACAGAAAATTGAAATATGGAACTTAAATAACTAAAGAAAATCTTTCCAACCATCCTGGAATTAGCTTCTCACTGTTTTATCTCACTGAAAACATTTACCTCTTTATCTAGGAAGTTACAAACACAGAACAATATGAGTAATACTTCTGTGATACATTAAAATGAAATGATGCCATGAAGCCAAATTAGTAATTTGACTGTCCAAAAGGTGCTCTGGATTATAGAAAGCTAAAAATTAGAACAATTTAGAGAAAAAAAAAAACAACACTAACTTTGTTGAGTCATTGGCATTATGCAGGGAGAGTCAATTTAGTCAAATGTCAGATGCAGCACATCAGTGGTAAAGTGCCATAACGGTGTCAAGCTAACAAGCAAAATTTCTGGATCTGTTCAGGTGACATTAGTTATATATTACACAGCAGGGACTTGAGATTAATTCTTTTGCCACATTGGCAACTGCATAAAAGACTTACCTTAGCTTGCGAATCACAGTTCCCAGGGTTAGCAAACTGCGATTAATGTGGCAGCCTTCTTTTAATCTTGTTCCTGCCGATAATGATTGAGATGCACGCTCGCTTCCAGCCAGATCTACAAAATTCTAAATTAAAACAGCACAAAAAAAAATTACCACAGCCTTCATCAACAGTTAACAATATCTCATTTCCAATTTAGAGAATCAACCTAACAGAAAGTTCATACCACAGTAGCTGCAAGAGTGCTGTAATTTTCCCTGCCTAAAAATTCACGAGCAGAGCTTTCAACCATCTGTCAACAAAAGGAAAGCGTGGTTTGAGTTCTGAAGTTTTGGGCTCATGAATGGAAACAGCAAAGGACTTTTAACCAATAGGCGTACCAATCTGATGATTTGGTGAGATCTGGAGCTTGTCTCATTGAGCACGGTCTCTCCTATCTGTCTTTGAGCTGAAACAGTAAAAAAAAACAACATTATAACTATTGAGCTTCTGACTGACCCTAAGAACTTCTCAGGTTATTCTTACCTTCGCAGACAGAAAGGAGTTCAACCACATGGTCCCAGTCCCTTACAACTTCCTCTGTGAGTTTCTCAACAATGGTCCCTCGCTGTTAAAGTAGACAAGAATAAGGTAATTGCCAAACGAATACTAACACACACCATAGGAAGAAATTTACCTCCGGATCATCTAGAAGTCGAAGGGGAGTGGTATCTGTGCTAAGGAGGTCTCTAACACATTCATTGTAGATCTCCAATGCCGAGAACTTTAGAATGAATTCTCTTTCCCTATGCTGAAAACCAAAGCCACGATGTGCAAGACAGATTATAACCCCAGGAAAGAAAGAACTCAAAATACTGAGAAGTTCATGATAAGTGGGATTTAGATTACCTTCTGTATGTAATCATATATATCTCCTATGGTGTATTCGGTAATTCCAGTCATGGTAAACGTTTTTCCACTGCTTGTTTGTCCGTACGCAAAAAGAGTTGCTAACAAGAACATCATCTTTGGTAAGTACTAATACATTGAGCTTGAGAACACCAAGAAACTTGTAAAGTTCAGTCTAATGAGGCAAAAAAGGGAAGAAGTTCAGATATGTGCTTACCATTGATTCCGCCAACTACTGAAAGAGCAACTTCCCTAGCTCCTTCTTCATATACCTGCCTTGTGGTGCAATCACTCCTAAAAGCTCTGTCTAGAAGCAAAACAACAGAAACAAAGGAAAATCAGAAAGATTGTCCAAGTCATGAACTCTGGCATAATCGATACTGCTATAGCAGCACCACTTGCTAGCATAACAGAGCAGCAGTTCTGAAACAGCATAGACAAATTAAGCATGAATAACAGAAACAAAAAAAATTCACGTAGAAAATTAATCATACTAACTCTATATTAGGATAAAAATAAGAATGCTAAGGCAGATTGATCACATAGAAATGTTCAATAGTCTCATTTGCCACCTCAGGACCAAACTGGGAAAAAAAAAGGATGGAAAAGATCATAGTCAAGCGACAAATACCAAAAGGAAAAGTTTCTACCAAAGGCCTGTGACCTTCAATTTCCCCTTAAGATAGTTCCAACTCAAATTTTCCACCCTTTTCATCAAGATGCAACAAAATTGAAATCTAAAGAATTATCAGAAACATAAAAGACCATAACAATCAAAATAACTGACTGAAATTGAAGTCTTACATTCATCTCCTTACCAAATGTATAAGCTGTAGGGTACATTGACCGCTCAGAGGCAGAAAGATTAGCATTCTTGTAGATAATTGTAGTGTCATTGATGCATTCCCAATCTGAAACGTCATTCTTCAAAATCTCCTTCTCATTCAAAGGCCTCAGTCTGACTGACACAAATATACACTCCTCATGACCACCTCTCGTCACCTCCTCACCTCCCTCCATGATGCCCATGCTCACGGCAAACAACAACCTACCCCGGAAAAAAAAAAAAAAAGGAACCAAAAAGGCTATGCTTTGAACCGACACATTTGCCGGTCAAGAAGTGTATGGATTGATCTCTACAGCCTCTATTTCTTTCTTCATAACAAGCAAAAGGGCCGGCAAAAAAAGGCAGCAATCGACCATATAATGATGATTGATAGATAGATAGATATCTGGAAACCAAGAAAAACTAATGATAAGTCAATGGAAATCCAATCATATGTTAATGCCAGTGTCTTGTCTTATGCATTGAACATGGTTCTATATGTTCTTTCTTTCCTATGATATATATATTTGCCAAATGGTCCCCGTTTACAGACTGTCAAAACGAAGCTTGATGATTCTCTTGAATGTCTTATTCCGTTGGGTTAGTAAAATGCATTATTAGCTGTGATTGAGAATGTAATGTAAACAAATGCTTACTATTGAAGAACTCTTACCTGGGGGGGTTTTTTTAATTGCTATAAAAATCCAATCTTGACCTTGGAAATTGAGAGAAATTTCAGATTCAGGGTCATTTTCAAGAATGTTGGAGAATGACAGTGATGGTTTTCCAGGATTTTTGTATTCTAGTATTTCACCATCTCCTGTTCATAAACTCTCTGTTTCTTCTGCTCCTTTTGCGGTAATGTAGCATGAGGAGAGAGAATAAGATAAGAGACAGAAAAAACAGAGAGCTGTGAATCAAAATTGTAGGATTATGTAGTATTTGGAGGAATCACAAGGTGGAGGGAAGGTGTTGGGTCGTTTTTTTTTTTTTTTTTTTTTTTTTCAGTGTCCGGTTGATGAGCAAGAGGCATCAGCAGGCACCATAGTTTTCTACAGGCTTAACATTTTTGTCAGAGCCATTTGCAATCTAACAACCAGATCCAACAAATGGTTAAGCAAATTTACGAAAGATAGGAGAGCCTCGACTCCAGTGCATGTCATTTTTGTCACCAGTTGATAGTTATACCCAAACGAAATTGGTTATTTTGTCATTCGTGCTTTGATCTTTTCCTCTCATTATTGCACATAATTATATGGTTACTGATTGATTAATTGGCAATGAAGGGTTGCAATAATTGGGTGAAATGGCACGTAGTATATAGGTGGATAGTCTAGTCTTGTAATGTGTTTTTCTTGACCGTAAGTGTGAGCTTGTAAGTTATAGTAGTATATTCTTCTAGATCAAAAATGTATGCGATCCAACCTTGGTGAGTTATGGACACCATGTCCTTCTAGCTATGACTCGTAGCATAAACTTTTCCTAATCGTTTTGATGCCCTTGTAGTCATATTTACTTTATATGGATCGGAGCATCCAAATTTATTCACTTGCACCTTAATTGAGTCAAATTATGACTTTGCCGTGTGAAGAAGCCCAGAGCTTCCCCCGTGGAGGCCAATTGTGTGTTTTGTCCGCCCCCAGCATCAGGTGTGTGGAGGGGGGCCTCCCCAGGATTCGAACCCTGGTCCTTGTGTATAAGGGTCTTGGGGTTGAAGTCCTGGTACCACTTGAGCCTCTCCTCAGAGAAGTTCCGTGCTTCTTCACCGTGGTTTCCTTTTTATTTCATACTAGCAACTCTGATATTTATTGATTACACGTGAAAAGCTTTCGTATTGGGTTGTCAAAAGAAAAGGAAAACATGATAGCACTAGGGTTGCCTTTCGAAGCATCAATTTCTCAAATCAAAAGTTCCACAAAAGATAAGAAACTTCAAGGTCATGCTGTTTATTTCTAGCCAGAAGGGATAAACGCATTGGTAGTAGTCCTTATTATACTTTTTAAGGAAGATAAACACACTGACATTTCACTACTTTTTTTTTTCCCTCCGAAAATTGTTCTCACACCATGCGCAAAGAATCATTAAATAACACAAAAGAGAGCTATTACCCTTTTTCTTTTCTCTTTTTTAAGTTAAGCTCTCTTATAAATAGGGGTTGATGCGGGTCGGGTACCTGTCCCATCCACCATTTGGTTGATCCGACCCGCACCTTGCGATTCAGCCATTTTCTAATCCTTACTAGCCCCGCATATCAGCAAATATCCGATTACAGGATATCCGCTAAAATAGGGTCGGATCAACGAGTACCTGTCACACCTCATTTATCATTTAATTTTTTTTTAAAAATAATTTATATTAATTTAATTTTATATTTTATACATTCATCTAAGATTTAATAAAAATTCTTTTCTCAAAAAAAGTTTCCTATCAAGAAACAAGCATGCAAAGAGAATACAAGATAAAGGAAAAAAGTTATAATTTCTCATATTTGTAATACAATTTGTTCAATGAAATTATTTATTTAACTCTAAATTATTATTTTATAGTATGTGTATAAAAATAAAATATAAAATATATATATGCAGGACGGGTCGGATACTTGCGAATTTTTAATTATGTGACCCTAATTCGCCCTGAATCTTAATGGGTGACCCTATTTTAACCCGATCAAATAATATAAATTGAATATTCTAATTTTCGAATCGAATCGAATATGATGGATTTTCGGATTAGCGAATAATTTTACGCATCCCTACTTTTAAACTCCAAGTTGGTACAAATGTCATTGAGCTAGTGGTCACTGCCAAGCACTTAAGTCTTGATGGTGCGAAGAGATCAAGAGTTTAACTCTTGCCTTCCCACCAAATTACCGATATATGTGGCAGCCTTTAGTGGTTTTCTCCCATGGAGTGGAGTACGTATATTGGTCCACTGCACATGACGTCTTTGAAGTTCCAACCGGAGAAACGAATGAATGACTGCACAGGCCCCTGTACCTAAAATAGTGGGTTAAGTTAAGTGGTGGCACATAATTTGTAGTCGATGATTACATCAATGAAAGTTAAGTGGTGGCAGGTAAACTAGGCAAAGAATTTCTTAACGAAGATCTTCCGTCAGCATATTATCACTGCATTTTCTATGCGAAGGATATACCGTTCCAGAGAAGAAAACAACCTAAACTATAAAAAAAATAAAAAAAAAACCTCTATCATTATATTATTTCATAGTAAAAATCTTTTTCCAAATAGAAAATAGATGAAACTCAAGAAATCGAGAGAGAATTTGAACCTAGAACCTTTCAAGTGGAAAGATTTTTTCTTTTTTTTTTTTTACGGCAGAGTGGAGAACAATTCAATTTGAGAATAGGCAATTAATATTAAAAAAAATTAAGAGAATGGAGTCGAAATTCCTCCTCCTTAATCATTATTCCACTTCATAATAGATGCTGGAGTACTGTATTATTTCTCCAATATTCCGGACCATGATTGTTCTTAATTAATTAACATCAACAATGTGGAATTGCTCTACTGATTTTGTGATTGCTCTACTGATTATGTTAAGCTTCTGCCAAAATTGTAAGCTCTAAGTCTAATGGGGACGAGGGGCTTGGACGGTTGTCTCAGGCAGTTTACAGTTTGGATGAGACCTTAAAATTTTGTGCGGTTCAGATCACGTCTTGTAACTCGATTTTCACGTCACGTGAAACTTACAAAAATGTTGTTTTAATGTTACTCGCTGTTGTTCTATTATTACACCTTATACAGATGATATTACATCATATACAAATAATGTTACATCTTCCGAAGCGATTGTTCTGACAACCGCTCCAGCCCCGCGTCCAATGGCGACCAACTGACCACTGAATATTTTTTGTGGAGAAGAAGGCCAAAGCTATGGCATGCAAAGCAAAAAGCTGCTGAAACTGAAAGGTACTATCAAGGGAGTTGGTGCGGGGCCCGCTTTGACTCAAAAAAATTACTAGTAACATTACAGGCCATGTGCTTGGAAAGAGCGACGCCCTTTTCTCCATCCAAGCGAAGGCCCATCCATCCACACGAGAAAGATTGTATTCATCACAGTGCATGTGTCACGAGGAAATGAGTGTTGCAGTACAGAGAGACAGAGAAACTGTGTATGCCGCATTCCGCCATTACCTGTCAGCCTTATTCAGTTAGGTGAAGCCTTTAGATTCCTATTGCATGCAAAGGAGAAAATGATGCCATTAATTGTGTGAGAAAATGGGATCACGGCCTGATGATAAGGCATTTGTACAATTGGGATAGATTCAAGGGATTGAGGAATTGAGAGTTGGGAGCAAAAATTGCCGAGACACGTCTATGACTAGGAGCGAGTATACATTTATTGAAAGCTCATTGGCCACTACGGAAGGGACTTAAATCCCTTAGTTGGACTATAAATAGGGATTCAAACTTTGAAATTATTAAATTATTAAATATTAAATTTAATATTTTTTTTTGTATGTCGCATTAAGTGATAAGTTGTAAATAATTTATTACTTATTTTTTAGAGTAATTTTTGTGTAGAAAATTCGGTGCAACTTAATCAATTCAAATGTTTAATTATTAGTTATCAAACACAGTTGAACATGTTAAATATTTGAATTTAATAAATTTGAGTGTTAAATTGAATTATCAAACAGAATTAGGTGTCATACAGAATTGGAGCCATGAGCCAAATTATTTTATTAATCAGTAGTCTCTATTGGTTTCAACATTTCCCTGTAATCCTTTATGTCTGTAGTAAGCATTGATTTTGTGCGACTCCTCTTTTATATATATATATATATATATTCTTCTTGCTTAGGGTCTATTTAATAGTTCAATTCAACGTTTAAGTTTAATGGGTTGAGGCAGACAAACACATTTGATAATAAAAAATAGAATATTTTAATTAATTAAGTGGTTTTGAGTTGTTTAGGCAAATCTTACTCAAAGCAATGAACGATAAATTGCTTATAATAATCCAGTAATTTAACAGATTCAGATTTTATATTTCAAATTTTAATTTTATCAGATGCACTTTTAGTCGGTTGTGTTAATTAGTCTATACAGCCACCCTCTTTGAGAGGACTGTTTGAAAAAACTGTGGAGTATTAATTGTCCAAGCAGATGGTTGCGACAATTTTGAAGGGGAAGCAGTTCTAAAAGTAAATTAATGGACTTTGACATTTTTGGCCTGTGATGTATACTTCTCAAAAGCTGGGGGAGGGAGTCGAATTGGCAGTCACGGGCCATGTGTACCATAGAAATAAAAATTAATTGACCAATTTAACGTTCAAAAATTTTTTTTTAATACTTACCAATCGAATTTGAAGCTAGGAAGGTCCCAGAAATCTAATAAGTCGACCGAAGATTTAGATTGTGTTTGGATTGCATTTTCCGTCATTTTTCATGGAAAAATTATTGTAGCGATTTGATATATGTGAGGAAAAAAGGTGATAGAAAAACGTGATCACGAAAAACGACAATATTTTCCGACGAAAACAAGCAATCAAAGCATGACCTTAGAGAACAAAAGAAGTGAGGCGTTGGAGAACGGGGGGGCACAATTGACTAAGGACTGCCGAATATGAATGTAGTATTACAAACAATTTGGCATAGAGTGGCTTTGTGCACAAGGATCAAACCTTTTCGAAGCAACAATAAATAAAATATTCTTAGAATTTGTGGGACCAAAGTCATCATTGATCATGCTGATAATATGTGATCGTCAGAAACCCACAATTTCGGACCTGTCCTACATACTAAAATCTTTAGAGTGATTTTTAGGTTACTGGTTACGATCAATCTAAGCGACCATTGACATTGTTGGAAGTTTGGGCTTCGTCTAGATTGCATTTTTGTGAATTTTTTTTTTTTTTTTTAGAAAAATTACTGTAACGATTTCATAGATGAAATATAAAAAAGTGATTGAAAAATATGTCCACGAAAAACGTAATAATTTTTTTTTAAAAAAAAATTACAATCCAAACACGTCCACAGTTTTTGTTTGGATTGTGAGGCTTCAAATTAATTTTTTTTTTGAAAAACTATACTCATAATATATTTTTTAAACCATCCTTTCATCTTATATACACAGTTTATTCGTTATAATAAATTTTTCTATAAAAACATTCAATGCAAACGAGCTCAGCTTCTGATTTCACCTCCTTCAATTATTATTATTTTTTATCAGCATTCTAAAAGTTTCGAAAGTTTGAACCACATCCCCGCGAGCCCGAATGAATGCCTTTGATTTTTTTGGGATGAAAGTCACAAAGCCGTAATTATCAACAGTGGTCCTCTTCTATCTTGAAATGATGATTCTTCTTTTTTGATTAATGAAGTTCACCAAAGGAACAATAGCAAGCATGATAACATATACTAATTGTTTGGTTCGTAATTCAGAAATCGAAATTGAATTAAAAAAAAAAGAAAGAATAAGGATGAAACTTCGCTACTAGTCTGTTAGCATGTTCAGTTCAATTGGAAGTATCAGCAAGGTCCGTCTTGTGTTTGGCCCATGAAAGCAAACAAGTCCCACTCCCGCACAAGAAGGGCGCCTCCTCCATTACAATTTACAACCAACCAATAAATGAAAGTAGGGTTGTTCAGACCGTGACTCGACTGGTGATAATTAATAATAACTTTTTCTTTTTTGTTTTTTCTTTATTATCTGGCCATATGATAAAGATATTTCTACACGTACACGCAGTCAGGTCCAGTTACATACAGCAAAGGGCCTAATTTGTAGCACGGGTTACCTGTGCCTGTGGTCCAAAACGTTCCTCCTACTGCTACTTCCATCAAGGAAGTCCTGTACCGTGGACCCCGTTTCAAGTTTCTGAGCTAATCTTGCCCCACTTTGCGATGCTTTTAATTAATTCATTAATTGATTGATTAGGTCCAATAGTTGAGGGCTAATTACTAACCCTCTACAACTACAAAGTACACTATTACGGTACTTATTTCTTGAAAAGAAGAAGGCAATCGCAAACTCAACAATATGTATATATATATAGTTTGAATCTTCAAGTAGCGATTCAGTTCGAAACAGATATTAATAATTCGTTCGTGACAATGGAGAAGCATCAATATTATTGTTGGTAACCTTCTGTTGATCGATCGAACTTGCGAGAGTTTTGAGTCTTCAAAGCTCCGAGGATTTTATTAAAGTAGTGGTGCACGGACTCTAGGTTTTTTGGTTGCTAAAGAAAGTTTGGTGCGGTTAATGTCGTTAATCGTGGCTTAGTAGTGTCTTGCACGTTAGTAACTAACAGGTGAAGGCACATAATAACCTCCTTGATAACCTATTTTGTACTAAATCTGTTGGTGTAGTTGACTAATTGGGGGTTGCCTGATGTCTACTCAGCACTCCCCCACAATGATTAATTTAATTAGTCAACCTAATCAAAATGCTTTCAGCTGGAAACTTCGCTAAAGCCCCCCGACTTCCCCTTTTCATCGGTCGCTTGCGATCTACTCTGTTTGTTTGTCGAGTGAAGCACTGCTTCTTAGCTTGATTGCCCAATAAAAAAAGTCTAATTGCTTTTCTTTTTGGACCGACCCCTCAGGCCCGTTACTCGTAAGCCCTTTCGCTGGTCACATTCTTCCAAGGGATGTATGCGTCTGATGTTTGGATCAGCTAACTGCAATAATTCTTCAGAAACTAATTCATTTCAATTTCTTGGTTGCTGCTTGTTTTGTTTTGTATTTTTTTTTTTATATATTCTGCTTTCTGCATTCGATGGTCAAGATTTGTCAGATATGCGCCTAGGATTCTTCTTTTGATTCTTTTCTCGGTCATGAAGATATAAAGAGAAGGGAAAAGATGATACGTAAGTGTATTTCGATGATGCAAAATGGGCTAAATGTGACAAGCGACCTTCATTTCATGCTGCAATAAATCTTGCTTTTAGACGTATAGTAATTTTGGCAATTTCGTCTTAAAGCAGTATTGGTATGGACTTGCGCAGGAGTACAAACGATTGTTTGTAAACAAATCAAGCATCCTTGTACTCAAAGCTTGTTTTATTATTTTGACTAATTTGAAATTTTATTCAAACTTGATTTTATTTACTTCTCGAGTCGAGTTCGAACGAAGTTTTATTTAGTCGCAGTCGAGTCGAGGTCGAATAGCTTAAATTTTTTACATATAAATCTCACTCTTCTGCTAATAGAGCCGAATTTGAAAGTTCATCAAATACAAAAATACCATTTAAATTTGGTTAAGTTTGGCTTCATTAGTCATCGAACCAAACACGCATGAATTCTTAGAGAATAAAAATATCTCAATTCGAGTATAGAATAATTTTGTTTGTTTTTAAGTTCTGGACTCGCCATTATTCAGTGGTCCTCCTACATTTCATCGACTCTCAGGATCACAGTTAAATCATCAGAATAGCTACTTAAACACAGGCACTGATAGACTCTCTTAACGTACAGATTAAGATAAAACCATTGAAGAGCCGTGACTTCAGCTTTGGGGGGAGTGAAGAGGACAAGAAGTAAACATCTAAGAAGTTTCTTCAGCCTTCAGAACGTGGTCACTGCTACACTGGCTAGCAAGCGATGTTACAATCTTATCTATTTTGTTCACAAACACCATCCATTCCTGGAGCTCCTAGCCAGCGTCAAGGCAACTTTTCTGTTTTCCCTAAACTTAGTATCATGAACTATGACCTGAATCCACTGACTGGACAATATTACACTGCATTCCTTGCGAAAAACAGTTGTTGGAAATGATCACTGGAATTAGAAAAATTCGGGTGGTCAGCTTCAGAGACGATGCACAGCCTGCGAATTTGATTTTAAATCTCCCATAACATTTCCACCGGGCTTAGTTTGCTGCGATGAACCACTTTGTTGGGATCAAAATGATGCATACATTTTTTGTTCTGTTGATCAGGTTAGGAGCCATAATGTACAGTGCCAAGTAATTATCATAATGTGTTGGTACTAAAAAGCTTTGAAATAGCGTAATCTAGAACTCGGGAGAAGACGGGGCCAAATGTTACGTTGAATTCGGTGCGAATTATAGCCCGACGTGGCTGAAAACTTTACCGGTTTCACTGTCCTGTTAAAACCCAAGCATGTACTGTGGTATTCACTTGATGATGCTGCTTACTTGTATAATTTTGTCTGCAAGTCCAACAGCCGTGAAGAATAATGAACGTTCGTCCTATTAGTCACAGAATTTGCCGCGAAGTTTCCTTTACCCGTACAAAATTTTGGATGTCCTGCTTATATAAAGTAAAGGGCACTATCAGCAGAAGGTGCAGGAGATCAAGAAAACAGGGAGACTAAAGAGTTCGAGCGAATCAACACAGCAGCTAGCAAGCTAGAATGGCAATTTTGGAGATTGAGGAGGAAGTATGCAGCAGCCAAGCATTGCCTCTTCTCTCGTTGAATCATGTTTCACTGGTGGTAAAATCTGTTTGGGCTTCCGTCAGATTCTATGTTAACGTATTGGGCTTTGTTCTCGTCAAACGCCCTTCTTCTTTTGATTTCCATGGAGCTTGGTTAGCAATTCAGAACCAATTATCTCTATCTCTCTAATCTAAATTCTACTCGTAACTTTTTTCTTTTTTTCTTCCTCCTTTAAATGCTTGTTTTCTGAGTTCGCATTTACAATTGACTCGTCGTCGATGATGTAAATTGGCTGTCTAGGTTGTACAATTATGGTATCGGCATTCATCTCATTGAAAGAGACGCCATGGATTGTGAGTACCAGACCTCAATTGAACCGCGTCGCATTGATCCAAAAGATAACCACATTTCCTTTCAGGTAAGAAATTATAATGAAGGGTCCTTTTCATTTTTTTTCGCTCTCTCTTTTTATTCCCATCCTAAATTTGCAATAAGAAGGAAGAACAATGAAATTATTATGTAAACAACCATTCAATTACTTCCCTTACACACACACACACACAAACAAAAACACATTTTTGTTGTTAACTTGGAGGCATTTTGAATGCATGCAGTGCACTGATGTGAAGCTCGTGAGGAGGAGATTAGAAGACAAGGGAATGAAGTACGTGAGCGCAGTGGTGGAGGATGAAGGGATCAAGGTTGATCAAGTGTTCTTCCATGACCCTGATGGCTATATGATTGAAGTTTGCAACTGTGAAAATCTTCCAGTCCTTCCAATCTCTTCACCCTGCCCCTTCAAGCCAAATTTCAGCAGTGTAAAGTACGACAAGATGGGAGGGATAACAAATTCATGTGCTCTAGTCTTGGAGACTATCATGATGGAGAGCTTGACCACGGAAATGATGAACTTTTCCTTCTGAAAATCCATGGAGGAACCCGGTCTGCTAGCTCTCTCTCTATCTCTTGCCAATGCTTGTTCGTTCCCTCTTCATAAAAGGGATCAATTTCAAGTGGACAAAACTCTATTGCACCATATGATTAAGATGTGAGTCATGTAAGGATATTGGTTGATGTCTATCTGTTTTGTAAGATTGAGGTGATACACTTTTTTACATGTGTACTGCATGAAACATTTGGTTGTATCCTTCCCGCTTCGGGAACTAAACATGTAAAATTATGCATAACGATTATAAATTTGTGTCTTTTTTTTTTATATATAATTATAAAGCTGTGTCAATTAATTATATCAACAGTCGGAATGGAATAATAGAAGATACGCAGCCATTGAGAGTCTGCTAAGATGCTTCTAGCCAAAAACTATGTCCTGGCTTTGTATATTTTCGTTACTCTTTATCAATCATTTTCTTGGTGAGAATTGCGCTTGCAGGTTTTACTTGCCTGTTTGAGACTTTCGGTAGCGCATTTTCTTCTCCCAGGATTGCTTAGGTGTTCTATAACAGTACTCTAATTTTGCCTTGGTTGTTTGTTGTTAGATGTTTAGATATTGAAGTATTAATTGTGATCTTTATACGTTTATCCCCGTGGTTGTGTCGCCTTGTCTTAATTAGCTGATGCATCACTCATAATCTGCGTACGAGATTCAGTAAGCATATCTCTATTTGTCTATGTACTTTTGTAACTCCTATATTACAAGTATGAAAGGTTACAGTTAAAGCTTGTTAAAAATGATATTATGTTTACGTCTGATGTTAAAATCTTCTTTTTACTTATTGGAGTTTATCATTACTCTGGAAGTTTCTAGATTGAGTACATCTTATATGCACTGACAGTGTATACACTATCACGGTTGGATGCACGACACATATGTCAAAATTTGGATTTCAAATTCAAATTCGGATTATGTGTCATGCATTTAATGGTGAAAGTATATATATACTGTCAGTGTATAGAAGAAGATTAATCCTTTTAGATTCTCTGTAGCTTTATTTAGCTTTTAGTATTCCTGCATCTCACGTCTATGCATTTTGTTCCTTACTTTAGTTTTGAGAATGAAAAGAAAAAGAATTTTAGACAAAGGTTGAATTGAATAAGTTCTCAATTCATAGATTGAGCTCCAAAATAGCACACTTATCACGATCCCAATTGAAATCCACTGGGCTCCATGTAACCAGCCCACCACTGCTTCAATGCATGGTGTTTGGTGAAACTTGTGATTGATCTTTGATATATCATGAAAAGTTTGGCAAAGCCTGCTGTTTTCCTTCCATGCATAGCTGCTGCATTTGGGTGCGCATAATGGCAACAAATGCACTCATTTTCATTAACACACAAAAGCCATCGATCGCTTCATTCCTGCAATCAGCTGGATCATTAATCTTGATTATCATCAATACAAGAAAACATCGTCATTGCCCTCTTCCAAACAGATTCAGTTTTATCCCATGTCTCTAAAGCTCATAGCTAATGAAGCTAACAGATGAGCCCCCACATATGTGCCGCCAGTACTGAATTATTGATCAACTGCTAATGACGAGCTGTTGCTGTTGATTTTAAGAGAATTTTAAAGTTAAAGTTAGTTACCACGTGTCATAAATATATAGGCACAAAACATTTTTGTATATTCTCGCCACAGGTGCTAATCAGTTTAGGAGGGAGCAAAATACAGCAATACTAATTGCAAAGTACATGTTATAGTACAACATATGAACGAAACAACCTGTTTGGCACTTGAGTTTTTTTGTCAAGTTTGTCTGCTACAAGTTTTTTAAAAACTTTAGTTAAAAAAATTTCAAAATTTTTTAACTATACACTTCAAAATATTCAAAAATTTACACATTTCAAAAATTTTTTTAAAAACTTCTACAGTAAAATTTTAGACAAACATCCAAAAAACTTACTAGTGATGAGGAAGCCAGATCAAACATGCCATGCTGAGAATGAGAGCTGGGGTAAAGAAACTTAAATCTTCCTCCAAATAGCAAGGGTGTGGGAGAAATTTTTAGGTAGAGAGGTTATCAAAATGATTTTGCGGATCAGAATAGGTTCATTTTACACAACTAACAAGACGACTCTAATTGCAATATATAAATGCCCCTCGCCACTAAATAATCACTCGTATTGTTATCTCTAAGAACTTTACGTACAAATTAACTACTTGGATATGACTTGAGCGCTTGATCAAGAACCAAAATGAGCCATTTCAATTACGAAGGACTTGAAAACAATAACTTGGAAAAGGTGAGGGACTATTCTCCAATTATCCAAAGGAACTCCTTTTTTTTTTTTCATTTCATTCTCCCTTTCTCCCCAAAAAAAAAAAATGAAAGAAATAATAATATATGTTGTGATTTTGGGGATCCAAAAAGTAAAAATGAGTAGCAGCAGTAGAATGAGAAAGCGTCGACCAGATGATCCGGTGTAGGACATGGGCCAGGACTTAGATATGTAAGTGGTGGTCGAGAATTAATCTGTGGGAATTTCCACGCCCCCCAGCCCCACTCCCCATGCCCAGCCCCCACCCTCCTTTTGATTCTGTGGCCACGCTCTGCCTGAGTTACACACAGCCCCCCTCCCCCCCCCCAACATTTCTGTACTATTTGTCGTTGTTCCTTCCTTTCCCTTTCTTAAATTTCTGGAATTTCCCCCATCTTTCAGTGGTCTACTCTCTACAAAGAGACACTTGGTCGGTCGGTCCAGGTTAACTACTGTTTGTTTGTTGTTTGAGATCCTCGTTGGTTTTTTGGTTCACTGATCCTCAGTCCCATCATTGATCATATCCCCATTTAATTTATTGTTCAGGTTCACCCATCCGCCCACCAATCTTCTTCAATCCATCATTATTATTGAGACTGTACTACCTCAGCACCACCTCCACTGTCTCCCGCAATCTCACCACCATCATAAAACCCACCGAAGACAGAAAATAAAAAAAAACAACGCGATCACCATGGATATGTTAGTGTAATAGTACTTCAAAACTCAGCTTGATATTGGGCTCCATAAGAAGGGTTGGTGGGATTCTTGTGTTTCTTGTCTCAATCAGTCTTTAAGCCCCCCTGGAGACTATATATATATATACATATTTGGTTTCCTTCTTGATTCAGGAGTTTTTTGTTTTTAAATTTTTTTTTGGTTTAAATGTGTGGGACTAGCATAACTACTATTGTGGTATCGAAGAGATGAAGTATGCGGACGCTGTGTGACGTGTGTGAGAGTGCTGCGGCCATCCTTTTCTGTGCCGCCGATGAGGCTGCTCTTTGCCGCTCCTGCGATGATAAGGTCATCTGTGTTCTACACTTTCATTTTTTGTTTCTCTTTTCATTTGCTTTCTAGCTTAAAGTTTAAATTTTTATAGGTAATTGTTGTACTATCATCGCATGATAGAAAGTTCATTGTTTACATAATTAAACCGAAGTCCATAAGGAAGTTCCCGGATTTAAGATGCCCGTTTTATTTGGAAGTTCTTGTTTTCGTCCAGTTACTGATATTTTACTTATTCAGTTTATTAAGAATTTACTTGGTAATTTATTTGTTTCTTAGGTAACAAGTTTTGTGGGTTATATATGCGGTTGTTTTTTTCTGTTGTATTTAGTTGAGGAAAGTGTATTTAGTCGAGAAGGGGGAGAGCAGGAATAATGATCAAACAACCACCTCCTTTTGTTCCTTTCTGCAACCGTGCACTTTTGACGAGTGGACGAGTCCCAACTTGCTACCGTAGGATTTTGATAGAACCTCCTGCTTGGCGCAGCCAAAGAATTGGGAAAGTTAATGGCCATTTGTCTATTTGGCTGCAACAAAGGAGGAAAACGGCCATTAGTTTCCCCAGCTTCCATGGGGGACGCTCATCCCCTTGTGGGCTGGGGCTGTAAAAATTTTATTATCGCCAGTAAAAGGACTTGTCTACTTGTCAAATGTGTATATATTGGAGAGTTGCAGAAAAGAGAGAACCTTATCAATAGGAGGAGAAGTTTGAAGATTAAATTGCTTGGGTTGAAGTTGAAGCAGATCCCAAAGTCCACTATTCTAATGATGAAGAGGAGGAAAAGGACGAAAAACTATTAAGTGATTAGGGAGAGTCTTGTTTGTTGAACTTCATATGAAGATTATTAGAGATAATCGAGAGTCTTGGTTATTAAATAAACATTGTTAAACTTCTCTCCCACATATACTTAAATGTGCTATATATCTGTGGTTGCGTGATAGTAGCAGCAGTTCTATGATCAGTCTATGTTTATCAGCATGTTTCATGGTTGTTTTATTACATGCGAAGACTTGGAGGCTGATTGACTGTAGTAATTTATTAATGCGTATTCTTATTTTCAATTGTGGAAAAGGAAAGGAATGTCTGTTGGTGGATTAACAGCCAACATTTAGAATTGGATTTGTCTGATTTGCTCAAGGAATCAGTTGTGTTATCAGAAATACAGTGCATTTAGGTTAATAATTTGTTTAAGATTGATTGGGTGAGATATTGAATCTCATAGATCAAGTTGGGTCCATCACTCTCTGTTATGCACCTTGTTTCATCCCTACAACACTACAATCATAATCAATACAATGACATAGAGATTGCCTGTTTGTCTGTGGTGTGCCATGTGTCCTAGTTGCAGAACAGAAAAGATGAGCTGAGGAGGTAAAGCATCGAGAAGAACATTTTGGCTGTGATTGTGTTCTGTAGAGAGTTACTCACTATGGCATTGACTACCCTAGGCCTTCATGTGTCCTTTTTGTCTCTTTGTGGTTCTCATATTTGCCAGATGGTGCATGTAAATCAGATAGTCTCAGCTCACTACCTGGGTTGGGACTTATTAAATGCTTTTTGTCTTGCTGGTTTCACTGTCTATGTCAATTCTGTGGTGGAAACCAGCTGTTAAAAATCATTGGCAAGCTTTTTCACATGTAAATATCTTCAGCCACCTACAATTCTCTTGGATCTAATCCTATATTGGTAGAGTCTAAAGGAATACAAATCAAATTATTAATCAACACAAAACCAATAATATTATATTAGGAAATTGGTTAGGTTACAATTTTTACTATAACCTGTTACATATAATGGAAACCAAATCTTTGAGTTTCTGCTGATTTTGGCATTAGGACATCCATTCCACAATCAATACAAGTTGCAACTTGGTCATAGCGAGCACAATATTGCTTTGCAGAAAATTTAGTCTTTGCAATCCGCACTATTTGTTCATTGTTTTTGCATACTTTTGATTGCTATTCACTTTTTAGTTTACTAGCTGCATGCGTCAAAATATCTGAAGACTGTACTCTTCATGGTTTTATTTGATGACCTTTGACCAGAAATCCTAGTAACAGGCTATGGCATTTAATCTTTTTAATTTTGGGCACACTATCTAAGATATTGTAATTTGGGATTGCAGGTTCACATGTGTAATAAACTTGCTAGTAGGCACGTGAGAGTTGGGCTTGCTAATCCTAGTGATGTTCCTCAGTGTGACATATGTGAGAATGCACCTGGTATGGAAATTTTTATATTTTTGGTTATCCACTAGTATCTCTCCTGTCTTCATGGACTGTTATTGACAATTAGACTTTTAATCCTTATTGGATTGTATGTCTAGCATTCTTTTACTGTGAGGTAGATGGAAGTTCTCTCTGTTTGCAATGTGATATGATTGCTCATGTTGGAGGTAAAAGAACACATGCAAGATATCTCCTTTTGAGGCAGAGAGTTGAGGTTTGGCACTCTTTGCTAAATAGATTTTGGTTGTTTTACTTGCAGTTACTGAAATCCCCATAAGAACTTTCTTCTTGTTATTTGGCATATAGTTTCCTGGAGATAAGCCTGCCCGTTTAGAGGAGCCAGCTACACTAACCCTAGATCAAGGTGAACACATGAGGGAATATGGTCCGTCATATAAACTAGTGGTTGGAGATAAACATCAGAATCACAAGGTCCCTTCTATTCCGATTTCAGATGGCAGTACTGATGGGCATGCCAAGGTGGAAACTCAAATGATAGATTTGAATATGAAGCCAAATCGCCTACATGGTCAAGCTTCAAATAATCAGGTCAGGTTAATTTCACTAATCAATAATCTGTATCTTTTTCAGTTTAATCTGCAATACCAGTGCAAAGGCCTTTTTAAGTCTATACACTTTCATGGCTTCTCGGAGGTTATAAAACTGAAACAAGTTTCATGATGTTTGTTTATGAATGATTCTACTAATGTTTGCCAACTGTCTTGAGCAACAGCATTCTGTTTCTTAGACATGCACAATATTGTATCTGAAAGTATTCGATAGATTTTTGGTTTTATGGGAGTGAACAGAATTGAGTAGATAGAGTGAAGAACTCTTGAAGCATGTATTTCTTGAGCTACAGGTATATGTCGAATATTATCTGAGAATTCAAATTACAATTCCTTTCTTCCATTCTATTTGTAGTCATGCTAGTAACCCTGAAAATTTTTTTGCACATATATGACATGCAAAATGTGGCCTGTATATATGCTAGAAATTAGTGTCACAAGCTCTCTTGCAGGAGGGAGGTGGCAAGACACTAGTTTTGGAAAGAGCAATGCATGTCAACCAGGACATCTGATTTCGGTTTTGAATTTCATGAAAGCTTCAAGTAAATTTTGCAAAATGGAGAATTTGGAGACCACCTGTTTCGTAGTAGTAAATCAAATTTCTGTGCTTTAGTGTTACAGAAAAATGAAATCCAGTCATAATTGCTCAAAATGGATTCTTCTGTTTAGAAGAGCCAGATCTTTGAATTTTGTCAATTTTATTGGAGAACTTTCTTACTATTGTATCTAATGGTTGGTAGTTGACCACTTGTCTTCTCAAGCATTGCCATATATATGTCTTATGTTTAACAGGAATTGTAGCTGTGGAAGATCGTTTTTCTGCAGAGGATGGGCTAAAGCAACTCAAGACCATATAAGCACAACGTCCAAGCTTATTTCTACTGTTTTGCGTGCTTCTTACTTTTGTTTTTGTTTCTTTTAATTTCCTCCCTTGATGACATTCCTGGCTCTACTTTTGTCGAGATCTGACTATGTTCTTAGAATCTTGAAAAAGATTTGCGAATGCCACTAAGGAAGTAGATTATATCAGACTACATTATGGGTAGATTAGTGATTTTGTTAAAGAAGACATGGCTTATCATCAAGTGTAATTTGACATTTGTGTCTTGTTTGCGGTTATAGATATGTTAGAGAGACAAAAGCACGAGATACTTGTCTCAAGTTGCCTGCTGCTTTAGTGTATTTTAGGGAAATAATCTCTTTGGGCAGTCTTTTAAGTTTATACTATTGGCTCTGGCCTTTCAGCCAATTCGTGTCTCGAAGTTTGTTTTCCCCCCTTGGATAAGAATTTTGGATGAATACTACTAGGGGTGAGCAAATTCGGTACATAACGAATACATAATCGAATTCAAATTTAATTTGATAATTTAAAATCGAGTATTTGATAATTTGGTTCAAATTCAGTACGTCATCAAATTCTAATATGGTATGAAATACGTAATGAAATTATGAATTTGGTAATAATCGATTTCACATTCAAATTCGATAAAATGAGATTGGGGATCGCATTACTGCATTCGAATATCAAATTTGTTTATAAAATTATATAATATATAGATAAATGCTATTTAGTATTAATATATATTACTAATATATTATTATGTTATATAGGTAAATGCTATTAATAATAGTTAGTATATGGTATTATCATGTACTTATAATAATAATGATATATAATAATGTATAATATATTATTTTAATATTTGTTAATTGTTATATGATTATAATAATACAAATATATAGTAATACATAACAATATAACATAACTATAATACTTATTACTTTATACATTAGTAACATGATTAGAATTAGATAATAATTAATACATATATGTATAATACTAAATATTAAACAATAAACATAATTAGTAATTAGAATTTAGATATTGGTAATTTGATACATCATTCATGTTTGAATTATTGAATATTTAAATGTGTAACCTTTAACTTGCAAGTATTAATGTGCTCTAAATTTACATTACATATTTAACATAAAAATTCATATTCTCTATTCACTAATTTTAAGGCTTTAAGTATAGACAAGACAACTAAATAGTATAAGTGAATGCATATGAATTGTAAATCAATGTATTAGTGTATTGACTTTCACAATAACATATGTAAGTAAATAAGTTTTATTTTGATTTGAAATAAATTATAAGTTTGTAACTAATATAACTTATCACTAATCATTGTAATTTGTAAGTTTGTAATTAATATTACTTATTATTAATCATTATAAATTATAAATTCATAAATTATTATTAATCATTGTATAGTCTAAGGTTTATTCTAGTTTAAATTAATCACTTTTATGTGTTCCTTAAATCATAGATTAAGGATTCTAAGTATAAGTGATCAAATAAATGCCAATTAAATTAAACCACAAAATGATTAGAACATAAGTAATGTGTTAAAGTATAAATAAATTTGGAGATCAAATCAGTAATAATTTTTAAAAATCAGTTTTTTTTTTATATAAATGAATTCGGCTAACCGAATTTATTACCATTTCCGAATTCAAAATCGGTTGCGAAATGAATTCGGTTATAACTAATTTGAAATTGAAAGCAGTTTAGATTTTTATAAACCAAATAATCGAATTCACCGAATTCAGCTAATCGAATTACCGAATTTATACCGTTTGCTCACCCCTAAATACTACACAGCTGCCGTTAAATTTAAGGCTGTCAAGGTAGGATTTATTAGGGGTGGCAATCGGGTTCAAATTGAATTGACGGATCGGGTTGAGACCCGATTATGACAGAAAACTCATTGACCTGTATCTGACCCGCCAACCCGAAACGGGGTTAAGATACCTGACTCGAACCTGAAAAATTAGGGTTGGTGGATCGATCCGAAATGACCCGAAACTTAATTTTAATTTATTAATTTATCACTATAATTTCTAATAAAATCAATTTCGCACAAGACTAATTACATAACCAAGTAATAAAATTTTAAATAAATAATCCCAAACCAAATTTTAAATAAATTAAAACACCATAAAAGTATTTTATCCAAACCAAATATAAAATAAATTAAAACAGTATAAAAGTAAAAAAAATAATATAATACATTATTTGTTCAAATATAATAATTTCAACTTTACACAATTTTAATAAATTCATTTAGGATTAAGTGATTAATACCTTTGGAAAAAAAGAATAACTTAGTTTAGTTAGATAAAATAATTTTTATATTTATTAAATTTTTTTTAATTCATAAACAGGTTATCGGGTTATATCGGATCATCCACGGGTTGACTGGAATTCGATCTGTTTTCTTTTCGAGTTCATCGGATTCGACCCAATTCTGACCCGAACACGCGAAAGTTCAATTCAAATCCATTAATTTCGTGTTAGGTTCGTGTCGTGTTTTCAGATTGTGTCGGAAATTGCTACTCCTAGGATTTATGAGAGATATTTCAGCATGACTGATTTCATTAAACTTACTGGATGGATGCAATATGAAAAATTTTATGTCGGTCTTGACTAATTACTATTCATTCCTAGTGGTTAATCTCGAACCAATAAAAAGTTTTCAAATAAAGGCCTCACTTAATTCCATTTAACATGTTAATTAGTAGGTAGATCCTTGTATATCTACATAAAAATTTTCTACGAGTCTTGTACCAACTGCTAACAATAATGTCACTGCCTAATAGTTGCTCCGACATGATATTTCTCGTTGCAATACCTCCAAATTATTATTTATTCATTTAGCAGCAAATTCTTTATTCGTTCCCAACAAAAGTTCCACGCTCATGGGGCCCCGATGAATAATTGATCAAGGAATGTGTATATTTTCTTTAACAAAACATAATAGTCCAAAAAAAAAAGGGAGAATTAGAGTTTTGGTCCCCAATTTATTACCGACGCGTGAAACTAGTCCCCAATCGATTGCATATAACAAATGTGGTCCCCGATCTATTCAATTTTGCTCAAAAGTGGACAATTGACGGGTTTTCATCATTTTTTGACAGAAATAAGTCACGTGAGAGCATGTGCCCGTACTTAAAATCCTTTTTCCATTTTTTTAAGCAGGAAAACTCATAAAAAACTATTTCCTGCTTTCTGCTGCCCTCATTCCTAATTAGCAAAGACAAAACTCAATTAGCAAATGGAGTTAATTATATTAATTAGTGATAAGGACGCTAGGCTTGACCTGAGCGACCTATTCCTTAGGCTCGTCTTCTTCCATAAACACAACGAATTCTGTTCGGCCGCTGACGGAGGGGGGCGTGGTTTTGCCGCTAGAAAGCACTTTTAATCTGGATTCCATTTCCCTCTCCCAGGGCCTCCTTGGCGTAGAATTGGAGCTACCACCAACAGCAGCAGCAGCTCTAGCGTAGGAGAAGTGATAGCGGCCGGAGACAGAGCCGGGTTCGGAATCGGCGTAGTCATCCCCGCGGTTATTGTGGTGGTTGGAAGAGCTAGAACAAGGCTTGCAGTTCTTGTACGTACCTGAAGCCTTTATTCCAATGTCCTTGATCTAAAACACAATAATAATGCCTAATGATCAACAAATGTAAAGCTAGAATGAAAATATTACTCCTTAGAGAATTATGTAGCAGAATGAAAAGGGCAGAGTAATGGATGGACATCAAACTGCAGTACTTGAGAAGTGAGGGCTTTGATGGCTTGTCTAGTGGAGGGAGTGGAAATAGCGGCGGTGGCGGCGTCGTTGTCATCATCATGCTGGGGTTGGGGAAGAGATGCGGCATTGAGGTGTTGCTTAGAGCAAGCTATACAAGTCAACATTATTTGCTGCTTGACTGGACCAGAGCTGCGTGTCGAGGAATTGAGAATGTAGAATAGTTTTGCCTTTTGGGTGTGGGATCTCCGCTAGTAAATCAAAGTTTAGCTTTCGCACCCGGGGTATCAGGGAAAAAGTGGGTCAGCAAACCAATGGAGGAGTACATATACTCGGGAATTTGATCAGGGCATGATCAAGTGCGAAGAAAAAACGAGGAGGACGACTCAACTTATGTTATGAAGCATGAAGGGTCGGTTCAGAAAATTGCAGTAGAAGTTGGAGAATGAGAAGGTTGGAGAGAGAGAGAGAGGTAAGTGTTAGCTTCATTTGCAGCAGGATTCCTTCCATTTATTATTCTCTCTATTTTTTGTTTATCTACCCTCCCTCCATCACACTGCCTTGTTGGATATCATCTTTCATTAAAATTCTAAAAGCGAATCAAATACTACTGGGAGGAGTTCATAATAACTATAGAATTGTATATATAAAGAATTGTTTGATGTGATTCTTTACTTCTACTCCCACGGTGTTGACTACTTTAAAAGAAAAAAGAAAATAATTATAATAATAATAAATCAGAGCTAATAGTAATAATAATAAATAAGGCAATAAAAGAAGAAGAGAATGTGAAAGGGAAAACAAAGAAGAGCGAAGATGTAGAGAGAGAGAGAGACTAGTGTGAAAGAAAAGGTGTTGAGATTTGTGGGGTTTTCAATGCTCTCTCCGTGTGGTACTGGTGCATACAGTAGGGAGCATTTCTGCAAGGAAAAAATCATAAGAGAGGCGGGCAACGAGTTCTGCTGCAACCTGCAAGTTTCGAGCTTTTCCCGTCCGTCTTTGTCACATTTTGGGTTTAAGTTTCTGAGAGAAACACTTCACAACCTCCTGGGGCATGGCCTCATCTGGTTTTTCGTTCTTGTTTCTGGAGCCTGAAGAGAAGAAAGGGGGACAATTAGTGTGTTTTGTCTTTGCTAATTAGGAATGGAGGCACCAGAAAGCAGGAAATAGTTTTTTATGAGTTTTCCCGCTTAAAAAAATGGAAAAAGGATTTTAAGTACAAGCACATGCTTTCACGTGACTTATTTCTGTCAAAAAATGATGAAAACCCGTCAATTTCCGTTAAAAAATGATGAAAACCCGTCAATTGTCCACTTTTGAGCAAAATTGAATAAATTAGGGACCACATTTGTTATGTGTAATCGATTGGGGACTAGTTTCTAGTTTTGGTAATAAATTGGGGACCAAAACTCCAATTCTCCCAAAAAAAAATGTCAAATATGCTTCTACAGTTTTTTTTTATTTTCTTAATTTCTCCTTTGTAAAATACTTTTGCACCCTCGTCGAGAAAAAGAAATCTACACCTACGAGGAAAATATTCCACCAGAACATTATTTATACGTACATCAGACTACCTTAATTACAAAGAAAAGCTGAATAGCCTGTCAAGGCTCCATAAACTGGTGAAAGGGCACAAGCTTAGAAAAAGAGCCATCAATCGTGATGAAGCAGCAGCAGCAGAAGCAGAAGCTGTTTCTCATCGCGACCTTCATTTTCTTCCTGTCTTCCCCAACCTTTACCGATGGTGCCGGAATTTTATCACGCATTTTTGACCGCACGATCACGGCTTCCGACAACAACCACCTCAGCAGCGGCAACAGCAGCAGCAAATACTTGACCAGAGATGCTCTCTGGTTCAACCAAACTCTCGATCACTTCTCCCCTTATGTAATGTCTCCTTTACCCCTTTACATTCTACTAGTAGTAGTACTTCTGCGTTTATATTTCTGGTTTCAGAAATTGTAATCTACCTTTGCTGGTTGCTATGGAATTTGTTGTGTAGGATCACCGGCAATTCAGACAGCGTTACTATGAGTTCCTAGACCATTTTCGGGCTCCCGACGGGCCAATTTTCTTGAAAATCTGCGGTGAATCGGAATGCGGAGGGATATCCAATGATTACCTCGCTGTAATTAACCTCGTGTTTCTACAATATATTTTTGCGGTCATGGCACTATTTATATTTGCTAAATTAACTGAACTTTTCACCTGGTTAGCCAACCTCTTACAAATGGTGAACCCTTTAGTTAATTTGTCTGACTGATAGGTTTTGGCAAAGAAATTCGAAGCTGCAGTGGTGTCTCCTGAGCATCGTTACTATGGGAAGAGTTCCCCTTTCAAATCTTTGACTACTGAGAATCTGAGGTTTCTTTCTTCAAAGCAGGCACTTTTTGATTTAGCTGTTTTCCGTGATTATTATCAGGTGAACTCTTCTGCTGAATCGGTTAGATTCTAGTTTTCTTTTAAGTAATTAGTTTGTTTGCTATTTTAGTATTTAGGGAATCGAAAGGTTGGATTTTTACTTGTCTTGAAGATTGAGAAACTTACCTTTACTATTTCACATACTTTCTTCCTGGTTTTGATGTCTTCTTTTGCTATTTTGTTAAAGATTTCGCATTGCTACTTTTTGCAGAAATCCTTGAATGCCAGGTTCAATAGGACCGCAGCTGATAATCCATGGTTTGTCTTTGGTGCTTCGTATTCTGGAGCTCTTAGTGCCTGGTTTCGTCTGAAGTTTCCTCACTTGACTTGTGGAAGTCTTGCCAGCTCTGCTGTTGTTCTTGCTGTTTACAACTTCACTGAATTTGATCAGCAGGTAAAGATTGGTGTTTTGTGTTTTTTAATGCATTTGTAAGTCATGCTGTTATTTATATGTTTAATGGCTCTGCCTATTGCAGATTGGTGAGTCTGCTGGTCCTGAATGCAAGTCTGTGTTACAAGAAATTACTCATCTAGTTGAGGAAAGGCTTGCATCTAATGCCAACGAGTTAAAATCATTGTTTGGTGCTCTGGAGGTATGATATTCTATCTCATCACCATTAACAATATCTTTGAATTTGATTTACATGGTTTCTGCTGTTATTTAGTAGTCATTTGATGTTGCAACTCAAATGATTTGTCTGGGTCAACTGAACTGGGTGGCAAATGCTTCAACTGAAAGATAGAAGCAATCCACTTATTTTTCTTGCTTTAAGTGTGTTGAAAAACATCTAACAGGGTGCCACTTTTGGTTTGTGATCTACAGTCTTCAATTATTAGGAGAAATTGAGAGTCAAATCCTCCCCCAAGGGACGTTGTTTTCTCTTGAAGGGGGGAAGGATTAAGAGCTTATCTACAATCCAGATTATCAAAATATGAAATGACTGCCTTGCTAGTTGCTATATTCCCAAGATATATGGTGATATTAGGATCGACTTCCATGGAATCCTCTGGATATCCCAAAATCATCAGTTAACTTTCAGAATCTGGCAATTGGGTGATCTTTAATTATTGACACAATTTTGTAGGGAAAACTACTAAAGGAAGGGAGGCTACTAGTATTGGGGTAGAGGGAATATTTTCTTGTGGGACAGGTTGTGAGATGGAGGGGATTTTAGATTCACTCTTAATTCTTGCGTCTCCATATCTACCATCATAAAAGTGGTCAATTAGGAACCAAAAGGTCAATTGAAGATAACCAGAATGCCAAAAGAAAATTGGGACTATCTTATCTCTTAAGTGGTACATGCTAGACCTGAAAACAGGTGATCAATGAACATGTCCGCATGAACAGCATGCGCGCACTGCACACAGAGCACTATTGATCTTTATTTTTATCTTTTATTCGCATACCAGAAGTGGGTCAGTGAGATCTTGATTAAATGAGTCCATTTTGAAGGTTTGCATTTTTTGAGTTTTGTAACGGCAAGAGTTGGGATCTGTATGTTTAATAAGTTTTAATGTTCCCATAATACCAATTCCGAAAGACTGAAGTCCTAACTGGCCTGAGACAGAAAGATGGATAGTGTGAAATCTGTGTCCTTAGATATCAAACTGGTCATATATGTCCAGAAGTGCTCTCTCTCTCTTTCTCTATCTGTATGTGCGTGTGCGTGTGCGTGTGCGTGTGTTGGGGGGGGTTGTGGATTCTTGTTTGAGAACTTTAGTTCACATGTTAGTCTTTAGTTCTAATCAATTGTTTTCTTGCTGATTGTTTTTTCCTATTGTGAAATCTCTAGTCATATTTCTGAGTTACATGAAGACTTTTGTCTTTTTTCAGCTAAAAATAGATGGAGATTTCATGTACTTTCTGGCAGATGCTGCAGCTATAGCGGTAGGTGAGACTCAATTTATGTATTGTTCGGAACCTATTGTCAAATTAATGATCTGGAGCTTGCCAACAATGCAGTTTCAGTATGGAAATCCAGATAAACTATGTACCCCTCTCATTGAAGCAAAAAAGGCTGGGGAGGATTTAGTGGTAAGCCGGTGGGGTAGCCATTCATCTTTTATTGGAAATTGCATGAATTATCAATTCTGATTTTGTGTTCTTGTTTATCAGCCAATGTGATATATGAGAAATCCTAGTAGAGTATGCTCCTTATGAAAAGTTGTAGTAAATGTTTTGCCTGGTGTTTCTCTTAAATTTGGCATTTTTCCTGTAATCACGAGAAGTCATATGCTTTCTTGTTAGAACTCTTATTTAATTATTGGTTCGTGTATGATATTGCGTGTTAAAATGGAAAGGAAAGTTATTAACTGCATTAGATTATTCTCCAAATATAACTCTATCCTTGCCACTTGTTTTGTTCATATAATATTAAAATGTATTCTGTCAAAAGTGCACAAAGTGGTATTCAGCTTCTTCATGGTTTTCTTTTCCTTGCAGAATGCATATGCCATATATGTGAAAGAGTATTATGTCAAGAGCTTTGGTGCCAATGTTGAAACATATAACCAGCAACATCTGAAGAATACTGCTGTGAATGATGACTCAGCTGATCGCTTATGGTGGTTCCAAGTCTGCACCGAAGTAGCATACTTTCAGGTGGCCCCATCAAATGATAGTATTCGATCTTCGAAGGTTGATACAAGGCATGTATATGCTTGCTATCTGCATAATAACATATTTTAGCATATTGTTTTTTGATTGCATGTCAGAACCTGCTTGATTATTATACTCCTGTATATAGATTCTGTGTTCCAACATGAAGAAGTTAGTTTTGTCATCTCTGGCAGATACCATTTGGACCTTTGCAAAAATGTCTTTGGAGAGGGCATCTACCCTGATGTTGATGCAACCAATTTATACTATGGGGGTACTGATATTGCTGGTATGGTCAATACTAGTTTTCACTGTTTGAGGTTCTCAGTTTTGTTTTCTCATTTATAAGATCTTTTGAGTCTCTTTTCTTTGGTGGTGGGGTGTGTCATTACAATTTTGCTAGATATATTATGGTAAGAACTGAATTATGTATGTCTTGGAGAAGATCAGCGTTATTTCTATATTGATTAATTTGTATACAGGTTGTTGCATCATAAACTCAATAGATTTTTGTAGCCCTTGCGACATACTCACATGTTTCTCAAATTTATTTGGTGGATCTGTAAATTTGTGGAACTCTGCAATACTGCATATTATTATTATTATTATTTTTTGGTAGTGAATTATTAATTTATGGATTGGATTGGCAGGTTCAAAAATAGTTTTTTCTAATGGATCACAGGATCCTTGGCGGCATGCTTCCAAACAAACTTCTTCTCCAGAGAGTGAGTCCTAAATTTATCTACTAAAGGATATTGTACTTGAAAAAAGTATGCTTGATATCTAGAAAATCGTAGTGGCTGTACTGCAGCCCATATCAGTCTCACATTTTCTTTTTGACATGAACTGAGGCATATACTTTCTTAGCTTCATGTCAGATAAATTGATATTGACATTATTTACGATGTGATTACATGGTTCTTATCGCTCCTGAGTTTAGCATAAATGAAACTTTGCCATAAACATCGTCTTGTATATCTTGGGGAAGTTTTATCGCATTGTGTGGAGAATGAAGGGCTGATGCATTATAGCAAATTGAACTTGTATGGTTGAAAATGAGAAGGATAAAAAAAAATTCACAACATGTGGCACTGTCTTTTGACAGGATAACATAGAGCTTGTATGATGTGATGTTCTGATGGATCTTTTTAATCTTGCAGTGCCTTCATATATTATCTCTTGTCATAATTGTGGACATGGAACTGATCTGCGGGGTTGCCCTCAGTCTCCTTTAGTCATTGAAGGTATGTCCGTCAGAAGTTTGGAATGTGTTTTGATGCTGACCCAATCTTATCCATATCTGATGAAGAGTGAAAATATGATCTTTGTTCAAATGAGTGTTGATTATATTCACGTGGCATTTAAGTAAGAGTGGGAATTTAATGCAGAATGAAGGGAGGCAGAGTTTCTTTAATCTGGAAATATGTGATTTGGAATGAAAATGATCTTTCTGCATTTTTCATTCTGCTCTGTCAAATTGTGGAAAAAATTCTTTTTAAATCTGCTTTTCTTGTAAATTACCTTTTCCAAGAGATTGTCCATAAACGTTTTACTCAATAAAGTGGCCATTTCAAGTCAATTTGGCTCGGGAAATCTGCATTTAATATCCGAATCGATTCTTCTGTAATAGTAGTATTATCTTGTCCAGTATTAGCTATGTTCTTGATGCAGTTAAAGTACATAAAATATTTGAATTTTTTTGTGTTTTATGCCTTATGTGTGTGGTCAAGTCTAAATTTTGTGCTACGATATGCGATTCTTCTCCAACCCTTGGAAGGTGTAGTTGTGTATTTTGGAACCCTTTGATGCAAATGATAAAGATTGTGCTTCATGAAGCATATCACTTTCATGATTCAGGTGATGCTAGCAATTGCAGCTCCCCTGATGCTGTTCACAAGGTCCGGCAGCAGATCATAGAGCACATAGATTTATGGCTGTCTCAGTGTCGGTCTTCAGGCAGGAGTTCAATGTGATGAAGAACTAGAACTAGCTGGCTGGCCAAGAGAGGAAATTTGTAATTTTTAATGGCTAACCATTTACATATTTATCACTGGCAGCAGATGTATAATTTGCTTAGCCATTGATCCTGCCATCTGTACGAGTAATTGTAGCGTCCAGGCTAAATAAGAGAACCAACTCTTTCTGAAGCCGCACATTTCCTTGTGGAAGTTGGCTTCTTTTTGTACTTGCCACAAATATGGTGCAGCGGAGGTAGATATGAATGAAAACTGAGACGATGATCGCACTGCTTATTTACTACTTTCTCGGAGTCAGTTTGCTGAGCTAAGGGGCTGAGGAGATGAGACAAGCCGTTGTAACCAGCAGAAGGGAAAACAGCATTAAAAACAAAAAGGAAAGAGGAGCAAATTATGAACTTCCAAAGCAAGACAATGCCAGCCAAATTACTGAAAAGTAAGATGTTGTAAAAGGGTGAAAAATGTTGGTAGTTGTGATACTTGAATAGTGTCAAAAATTTCAAGCGCTTTATAATGGAAATTCCTTCTCTTCAAGTTCCTTCGTTAAATCAGCCGTCTAAAGAGTTGCCGAATTAAAGTATTGTAGGTTTCCTATCAGTTTATGGATGTGTACTGGAAGACGTTGGAGCCTGTTTTCCGTATCATCTGGAACTGAAGCTTCATAGTCAACTTCGGACAGAAATCAATAAAGCAACTGAATAAGTGGCCTTTTCAAGCCTGCTGACCTAGTAATGCATTTTTAGTAGTGGACAAGGATCCCTAGTTAACGTGATTTAGATTTTGCCTGAGTTCAGGATTAGTTTCTGTTGTAGAAGCAAACCAACCTTCTAAGCTGGAATTTGGGTTTCTTCTCCGGATCGTTTCCGGTCATGCTACAACGACCTATCATGCTCTAAACAAGTTATAGAGTGAACATCTTATACTAAAGGATATAGGCTACATTCGAAGGATTTATAAGTAGGATTGGAAGAGTCAGATGGACAGACCCTAAACCAGACGAAGAGCAAGGCTTTGTGTTTTCTCTTTCTCCCTCTCTCTCTTTTTCCCCCTCCTTTACTGTTTTGGAGTCGAGAAGAGCATAGTTTTGACCTGAACCTCTGAAAGGTGTACAAAAAACAAACAGGAGTTTCTATCCAACGCTTTCACACAAAATTGACTCTAACAAGAAGAATTAGATAGACTGCTATCAAGTGCATTGTCAAGCGAAATAACAGGCTTCAAGGGCTACAAGCACCCCTCTGCGTTTCATGGCAATACAGTAAGCTTCATAAGCAATAGTCTGCAGTTTGTTTCAGACAGCTTAGTAGACGTAACCTTTGACAAACATTCCTTTCTTGGCCTCTTCAGACTCTCCCTCCCCTGTGTATTTGCCAAGCTGAGCAAGAGAATTGGCCTGGGCTCGAACTAGCAAAGTTTCCTGAGCTGCCTTGACATTTTCGGGTCTTCCTCCCCAGGTTTTGAGGCATGTGTTCTGAAGAGCTCTGGCATATGAGAAAGACACATGCCATGGGTTGGGTGCTTGGTTCATGGCATTTAAGTTCAGAGTTGCCTCCACTTCAGATTGCCCCCCAGACAAAAACTGCGGATGGCAAAGATATTAAAGAATCAGGGACAAATCTGATTATGATCTTAAAATTAATAGCCTACGGGTTAACCAATATAATTTGTCAAAACTTGCCATGATTCCAGGGACAGCAGGCGGTATTCTTCTCTTAAGGAGCCTGAGGGTGTAATCAGCAACTTGCTCTGGTGTGGCCTTATCTTTGCACTCTGCTCCAGGAGTAACCATGCTAGGCTTCAAGAGGATACCCTCAAACAGGACATTGTTCTCGGCCAGGTAGAAGAAAACCTCAGCCCACACCTTCAGGGAAACTTCAAAGGTCCTCTCAATTCCATGCTCACCATCAAGCAAGATCTCTGGCTCAACAATTGGGACCAACCCATTGTCCTAAAAGTTAATTAATTCATTAAAAGTTGACTTATGATTTACATAGTAAGAGGTTACACCATCAGTCAAAAATCCGATACCTGGGAGATGGCTGCATAGCGGGCAAGACCCCATGCTGCTTCCTTCACTGCAAGTGCAGATGGACCATTGGGAATGCTCACGACGGTACGCCTACGAGTTTAGATGATACCATGAATTAACTTGACGAGTTAAAATTACATCAAGGTAGTTTGATAAATTACTAAGAATCTGTATTCTGTACCATTTAGCAAACCGAGCACCCTGCTGATAGTATGCTGCAGAGCGGGAGGCGAGGCCATCAAGACCTTGGCACCAAGATTCATTGTTTGAGCCAGCAAGAGGAACTAGACCCTGTAGCAATCACCATCCAGCTTTTTAATAAATCAGAGATGATTACGGAACACCTGAAATATGACTTATTCTCGTTGCCTGAAATGATTGATTAAGAAAAAAGCATATCTTACCTTGTCAACCTTAATACCAGGAACAATATTTTGTTCAACAAGTATGTCAACTATCTTCTTGCCATCGACTGTGGACTGGTAGAGCGTCTCCTCAAAGAGGATGGCGCCTGAGATGTACTGACCAAGTCCAGGAGCGGTCACAAGTAGGGTACGGTATGCTTGGCGGTTGGCCTCAGTGTTCTCCAAGCCGATGGAGGCCAGGCGCTTGCCGCAGGTGGCATTTGACTCGTCCATGGCCAAAATTCCACGACCAGGAGATGCAACAGTTTTCTGAAAAATTATGGTTATTAGTAAGATAGGATTAAGTATCCTTACACAAGTATCATTTTAATGCTTCACTGACTTTACCAGTCAATTCAACTAACATAAAAGCTCAAAAGAACCACCTGCACGGATTCTTGAACTTCAATTAAATAGTCTTAATCATGGAGATGCTCAAGTTTTGTCGGATTCATGCATCTTTCTACTGTTTCTAGAGTAACCATCTTAATTGCGAGGTGCAGTGCTCTAAAGTCTGCTTCAATTCCATTTAAAAGACGAAAAAGGTTCAGAACGGAAAGGACCTAAATCAACTTCACCGGGCTTGGGCTTTTACAGCCTCGTACATCTTTTGTTCCTTTTGCATACATGTCGTGATCTTCTTCTTCACTATTCTAATTTGCTTTTCCTCTGTTGCTCCTAAATGTGCAACTTCAGACTTCACTGATATAATTCCACGTACCATCTCAAAATCTAACTAACAAGATCGAGATATTGGATAGTGAAAAGTTTTTGGAATACTTCGGTAAACTTAAAAAAGGCTGGATTCTTCACATTCAGCTTTCAAACTAAATTCTTCCAAGCAATTCCTTTCTTCAGCTACTTAGCATTCACGGTTAATGATGCGAACCCCAACTAAATTGCTAGATTGATTCAAATATGACTAATACAGAACCAACCCAAAAAACAAAATTATGACTCGTACATTTAAGTGTAAATGCTTTACATTTTTTACATAGAATTAGCCCCTCTACTCCATTGAATCATTGAAACTTTGATGCATGTAATAACAGCTAGCCAACAATAAACAAGAGGTGATGTTCCACGTACCGCGGTTTTGACAAGCTCATCAGCATAGGAGCTAGCACGCACGGTGAGTGAAGATGAGGAAACTGGTTGGCACCGCACAACAGAAACTGCAGAAGGCTGGCGCAGGGCCTGACCCTTCAAGAACTCAGACTTGTCGAGGACTGGAGAAGACTTTAGGAGAGATGCTGATGCTGCCATTTCTCTTTCAGTCTTCTTGGACCAAAAAGATTAGAATTATCACTTGTGACTCTCCTCAAGAACTGCTACAGGATTTATGGGCTAACAAATTTAGCATGGCCACATAGTTCTAATCACAACTTATATAGTTCTAGTGAGATATGCGTTTTGAGGCCATAATCTGATTACCAATCAATGTGTGCCAAGTGGGGTGATAATTTTCTGACTTGGCTCCAGGCATTAGATCTTGTGGAATTGATGGCTTGGTTTTTCTGTGCTTCGAGTTTTTTCTTTTGTCTGGATGCTTGTCATGCTTATGATAACCGAGAAATGGCAAGACCAGAAAAAAATTAGGACTGGCTACGTGACAAGCCACAACTAGTTGGAGAAAACATGGTTTTGGCCTTTTGGGGAACTTAGATTATAGGCCAGTGAATTGGAGGTCCCATTAAACTAGACTCTCCAGGCTCTCATTCTCATGCACTCTACAGTCTGAATTGGAGTAAAACTGCGACCCGAACTCTAGCTTCTTCAAATGTGTAATCTCAAAACAAAACAATCGGGGAATCTTTGGACATTCATTTTTTAAATGGAGCAAGACGAAACAAAATAAAACTAGGCATAGGCTAAGTTCACCGAAAAAGAATAGAACATTAATTTCTGAACTTTCAATGCTGCTAAGAAATATGGAAGTTTTTTTTTTTTTTAATATAAGTGAAAGATTTCGAATCTTTCACTTACCTTCCCTCGCTTGTGCAACCCTACCGGCCACATTTTGCAGTTTTTTTTCCGCCCTTCTGTACTTTTTTCACAATTTTCAGTGATACAAACAAAGCCCGTCGTGCCATTTTCTCAAACGCCATAGAATTGCCAGAGTGTGCCCATGATTACTGTATGTAACCGGCATAGAATGGCCAAGTCTTCGACATCTAGCTGGGCCCTTATAAAAATCTCAGCAAAATGGCAAATAGAAAATCTTCTGCACCTTTCTCTGCCTGATTGCAGTCGTTTTTATGCCTTTCCCATCGCTAGTCATTCGTGGACAGGTTCTAACAAGAATACAAGAACTCAAACAACAATCAGGGCATCATTCTCGGTCAATTGTGCTCAAAAAGATCTGCCAGTTGGTTGAAGTTTGTCTTCACAAAAGTAAGGGTGAGAGACGAAGGCAAATCATTCTTAAAGAACATCTGAGGAACCTTTATGGACAGGGATGATGAGTCTGACCATGGTCCCCCCAAATTTCACAAGCCTATGCTTCGAACCATTCAATTATATTGCTGGAGAGACAAATAGAGACGGAATGTAGAGCTCCACACGGATCAATGATCCATGCATGAGTAAGCGCTAGGAGGCATGCATGTGCGTGTTTCTGTTTACGGTGGATTACGCCAGTGCAATAGCCTAGTCCAAGTAAATTCTAGGGAATAATTTGCTTACATCACCGTTACAATTTTCAATACAATTTTTTATCTTCCCAATTACCTTTTTATCTCACATACATCATATCACAAAAAGTGCTACAGTAAAAATATCTCAAATAATTTACAATCCAAACAAACCTAATATTAAGCTGCATCAATCCAATTTCTTGATAAATCTAAACCATTGACTGCATTGTTACGGGATCAAGAATTTCAACAGCAGAAATGATCCCATAACTGCTTTGCGCTCACCAATCAAGAAGTGGTGGTGAGTGAAGAATTACAAGTGTTTCAGAATTCAACAAGCAAGAAATTTTCCATTCTCTACTCATTCACTAAATGGAACTAGTATATTTTAAAATCCAAACCAAAGAATCACATAAAAAACTAAGATACTTTTTCCCTGACAAAATTGTGAAGTTGTTTCAAAGTCAGCGCTATCTAAGGTAAGTAGAAGCAATCCATAGGAAGACGTAGCTTATCAATGAAGTCGTCACTTCCAAACTTCTTAGTCCTTTGAATATAGGTGGGATCACAGAAACCATCAAGAATGTCCCCACAAACCAGGAGAGAACAAAAGTTCCAGCCCTGAAACATGGTAGCATTAAGCTTATTTTAGCAATCAACTCAGAGAAATTCAAAACAGGAAAAAGAAAGGAGACCAAAAAGTCATTGTGGAAATTCAGGAATTATTTTTCATTTTCATTCAGGACAATCAAGTAGAGAAACGATCCAAGAAACAAAATATGTAATCACGGACCAGCTTAAAATGGTAACAAGTTTGATTGTAGACTATGGCAATGTAACATACCCATAAGCAAAAGCCCAAAGTTTGCTCTTCAGCCGATCATATATGAGATACATGGTAATGATCAGGGAAAGAGCAACCTGAACTGTCGGACCTTCTTCGGTAGGAAAGAGCACCGTAAGAACTCCAAGAAGTACAAATGTGATTGAAGTCTTAATGATGAGACTTGTGGGAGGAGTTCGGAACCTGCTTGTCACAGCCTGCACATACCGAGATTGAGTTATCTCCCTAAACTTTTTCTTAATGTTGAGTTTTGGGTTCTTCCTTTCATTAAACTTTTGCATAATTATCTTGTTATGGGCTGATTCAATTGCATCCACACTTGGCTTATGGTCACCATATCTCTGTATTAGGAAGATCCTTGCACTTTGAATTTCATCTGCAGAAGCTTCCCTACTGATTCCAAGTAGTTTGTATGGATCCCTAACTTTGATTCTGGGAAAGATAGCTGCAATTTAAAAAGCCAAATACAAGATTAAGATTTTCAGATGCAAGATCACTCAAATAGTCACAACAGGAAGATAATAATCAGGACTAGATATATCAAAAGGCACAGAAGTCTAGGAGAACAAACTTTGCAAGTATAGAGTTGTAAATCTTAATAGGGTAATTTAGTATCAAAAGCAACAGAAGTGCCACCACAGATTACCAGCACCATGTACAAGAATACCATCTAAGATATGAAAACAAACGAGAAAGCATCTGGCTTTACAACAGCAAGGATGAAAATATGGAGATTTCACGACAAGCCACTGTCCATATAGGCTGAAGACCTCAATCTGTTAGTTAAAGAAATCACTAATCGGTGTGCAGATCTAACATTCCTTAACATCAATATCTGCACACCAATAACCAGGCAAATGCACCATGGGTAGTCCAACAATGCAACAAAAGCAGTTCATATACCACTGCCAGATTCACAACCAAACATAACTGGAGAAGAAATAGTTTATACAGGCATGTAGGCAACTATTCAGACAAACTGAATTACATTTTCTTCTTAACAAAATTTTTGCAATTGGGTAAAACTAAGAGGGGCAATCATATCAGCAAAAGTCAATGACTAGATCACTCAATAGTCTAGATTTAAAAACATTGATACAAAAATTAAATTCACATCTCCAGCAAGAGAGAGAAAAGAGAAGTAATTAAATGCATCAGTTAACAAAGACGGTTAGAACGTCCACATTACCACTAGAACCATTGGCTGCATCACCATAGGATGAAGCATCCATTGTACACCTCACTAAAGGAATTCTTCGTAGCCCACATCTCTGTGTGGAAGTAGCCCAGTTACTACTACCTCTGCATGGTTGAAACAACATAAACAATAATATGCACGGGATTATCCCTCATTAATCTGTATTCAATGGAGTATGTCAATACCTTTGCTTACAGAAAAATTCCACAGATTGAACAGGGGAAGACAATGAAGCTCGTTCTCGATGCACTGGACTGCAGGCAGGTATCTGAAGCTTATATCTTAAGGGGCAACCAGTTAATCCAGACAGTGTCATCATTTAGATGCCCTGATAGCTCTCTCAAATAACTATTCTGCGTTTAATATGTCCTGAGTAAATGAAAGTCTGCAATATAAGCAAATAACATGCATTTTCATAGCCTAATTTTAGTGAGGAAAACAATTACACAGACGATGAAAGATCAGAATATCGATTGGTCAAACAAAGCTGCAATATACTTCCACTTGAACCTCAAGAAATGAGGTGTGTCCTGAAAAAAATGATGTAACTTCCTATAGAAACTAGAAAATAAAAGGAGAAAATTAGGACTCAAAGCAAAAGTAAAACAAGAAGAAGGAGCAAAGGAATGAATACCGTGACCATTTCAAAGACAAAAAAAATGCCCAATCAGTCCATCTAGAAACTTGTATCGACCTCTTCTATTCAAAATCAGTAATCTTACATTCCTCTTGGTCTGTTTGACATGTCAGAAAGAGGATAACTAACATTACTAGTTCAATCTAATGCCCGTACCCAGGAACCAAATCCTTGCACAAGTCAAGCCATCCTGTTGTCCTTGCAATTAAGTGAATGCTTAAGGAAAAAAAAACCATCAGATACCACAAATGTGGTATACTACATGGTAGATGATCCCCTCAAATGTAAGCTTCTGTACATAGTAAACCTTTTACAATCTGGAGCTTCTGTACATGGTAAACCTTTTACAATCTGGGGACACACTGAAACCTAGCAGCTGTGATCATGCTTAATAAAAATACACATTCTTTCCCTTCCAGTATCGATGTTTTCAGCATAGATGCAATGGAGTCCCACAACAATTTGTACTCTGGATAATCAGTAGATTGAATTTGCACCCCGTTCATTCCATCCAAGATAAGATCTTTCGCGATTATGACATGCCTTTGCCCCAGTTCCAGAAGTCCTTATCAATCAACTCCAACTCACAAGTGCCAACTAAATGTAGAAACTCAAAAACGATACAAATTATGGTAGAGGGTTTTTTTTTTTGGTATGCGTGTTGGGGGGGGGGGTGCACTAGCAAAAACTCCATGTAGCTTTGCTCTTTTCTCAGTTGAAGCTCTAAAATTAACAAAAAAGAAAAAGAAATATAAAAAGGTTTCCAACCCAAAAAAAAAAATCCCAACTTTCCTCTATACCCCATTGATTTAATAGATACTACTATTATTTGTATCAGAATCGACAGATAGTTAGGGCGGGAGTGAATGGAAGTCATAAAAAAAAAAAAAAAAAAAAAAAAAAAAAAAAAGAGGAAGAATTCAGTACCTGGTAGCAATAGAGTAGAGAAATCGTAGTTAACTTTTGGTTCAGGTAATAGAAGTACTAAGCAGTAGAGATCATGATGATGACAACGTTAATTATCAGTGAATTGAGGAGAGGGACAGCCCGCCGGTTGTTTTTAAGTTCGAGCAACGGATAGGAAAACGAGGAGGAGGAGGAAGAGGTGTAATTTGTAAAGGAGGGAGAGGCATAGCCGCACCGCAGGCAAGAGGGTTCGTCTACCATCTCCTTCCAATTTTCTATTTTCATTCCTCAGACAGGCATTCCGTTGTAGTCTAGATGGTTAGGATATTCGGCTCTCACCCGAAAGACCCGGGTTCGAGTCCCGGCAACGGAAAAGTGTTTTGTTTTTTTGGATGAATGTTTAGATTTTACCCATTTTTGCATTTAGCTCTTTTTCAATCAATTTTGCCTATAATTTCTTATTTCGACTTCTTTCTCTTTCAATAAATTTAAATTATTCTTTTTTATCTATATATGGTAGCTTTGTTTAGTGTGAGTTTAGTTATTACATTGATAAATTCATTAAATGTTTTAGAAACCAATATATCATTCATGAATTAATAAATTGTTGCATTTTTTTTGTCTTTAAGTAAAAGTAAATAAAGGTGGGCGTATAATCATTGTAAATTTTAATTTGTGTCTCAAAAGAATACTTGCTATCTTCTTATGCGTTATAATATTTAACAAAAAAATTATTTAACAAAATATTATCATATTATATGAAAATGCATATAAAAGTTTTTCACTGCTAATATGGTAGTTAAGTATTTGGAATACAATTAGTTTTTTGACATAAATTTGAATAATATGTAAGAATATCTTTAATCAATTAGTTATGAATTGCATCAATTCATAATTAACAGTAAAAACTATTCCGAACTAATGAACGGGATAAATACAGTATGGCATGAAAACTAGCTTATGCTATTTTTGGAAAATCTTCGGTAATTGGATACTAAATAATTGTTAACACCCACATTTCATATGAATCCTTTTTTTTTTTTATGTCAACACGTTACGTTTCGTTTCGTTTCTCTCTTTTTTCATACTTTGGGTAAGTACTTTATAGTTATAAATGTTTTTTAAAAAATGTTACAGTCATAAAGTTTAAAAAAAAAATGATCCTATGATAAAACATCAACTCTTTTCTCCTCTCTCTCTCCCTCTATCTTTGGGTGACGGTGCGCAATTCGTGTTGCCAACCATGATGGAAAACTACTAAAGCACAAGGACTTGGCAGTGTCACGGGATGCACCTCAACTCGTGGTATGCTACAGTCGGAAGTCCAAAGAAATGAGGGACAATCTCACCGGCAAGAGTAAATTTTGCCTCAACACCGTCTCCCTTCATTCTTGTTTCTTTCTCCTATGACATTGCAACCTTAGCTTTATTTGCTCCAGATGTTATTGCATTTATTCATAGAATACATATTGTCTAATCCGAGAAAACTGCACAATTTTCTTTTCGTGTCTCCCGACTACTACAACACTGGGGAAAGAAAACAATTATCGCGTCTCTAACTTGCACCACTCATCTTTCTGTATCCGGAGTCCGGACCCATAAGCACAGGTTTTCTGTTTCTTGCTTCTAATTTTCGTCAACATTCTTGCTGTACAATCATATGCTCCCATTAATGGAATCCAACACTCAATACTAGTGTATTAGCAATTTGGAAACCAATAATATCTCGTATTGTAGATGAATATCAAAGTCATAGAGAACAAATCTTTTATCCCACGAATCTCAGAGAATGTTTATGGACGAATTATATATTTGTGTGGCCGGAAGTTGGATGGCCATGTGAGTTTCTTAATGCTTGTCTTGTGCACAATCCTCACGTCTCCCAAGCTCCTAACAGACAAAAAAACACACACTAGAAAACACTACTGTCAGTCAGTCAGTCATCGAGGGCAATGGTAAGGCAAGAAGAGATAATATTGATCGATACAGCCACTACATGCCAGATTCTCCTCTGCATGTCTTTCTTTACTCTTCTCTCCCTTTCTAGGCCAATCGTTTTATTATATACAGTCAGTAAATATAAAGGCAGCTAGCTTAGCTAATATATAGCTACTTCTTCCACTTTCTATAATTGCCTAAAACATTAGTAATTCTTCTGTTTCTCCAACCTTTCAGCTTCATAGTTGTACCTTATCCGCTAGGAAATGCCCAAGACTAGAATTCTTGAAGTTCAACACTGGCCAGCAGCTGGTACAATCATGAGACTGAAGTTGTACGTGCTAATTTTACTTATTACTTGTGGAGATTCTTTTGCTTCCTATTTCCACCGTGCCTCTAATGAGTTGCAGATTACTGAGGATGCCTATGGAAATTGGCTGCGAAAGATGGGCTCTCTCAATCATTCTGTTTTCGAGGAAGCGAAGAATCAATTTACCCCTTGCAAGAAGATTAAAGTGCATAAAAATCCAAGATTGGGAGATTATACTACGGTGCGGAAGGCCATCAATGCCATCCCAATTATCAATAATTGTCGAGTGATCATTTCTGTTAGTGCGGGGACTTACAAGTAAGATTTAATTTTGACACATCCTTCACATGGAGGATTTTGCATTTCGTTGTACTGTCTATTTTCTTTTTAAGGCTCTATAACCAAACTTGTTCTCTTACAAATAATGAACGTCTACTGGAAATTAAACTACACGTGGGATTTGGATTAAACGGGACAACGCAGAGAGAAAATTGAGATTCCGGCGACTATGGCTTATGTTAGCCTGGAAGGAGCAGGTGCAGGCGAGACGATCATCCAGTGGAACGACACGGCAGAGGAGAAGGGACCAAATGGGCAGCCGCTGGGAACTTACGCCTCTGCAACATTTGCCGTTAATGCTCCCTATTTCATTGCAAAAGACATCACCTTTAAGGTCAGCAAAATTCCAAGCATAAATTTGCAAGAGCCAAGTCATATTGTGTGAAATGCGAATTTCTTGACAAGAAGAAACCGGCAGTAAATAGCAAATTGACTGAATTTGAAGTATTGGATTGGTTTGTGACAGAATAAAGCGCCCGCACCGCCATCAGGGGCGCTAGGTAAACAGGCAGCAGCGCTCAGAATTTCAGCTGACACGGCAGCTTTCATAGGCTGCAGATTCATCGGAGCACAGGACACCCTTTATGATCACAAGGGCAGGCACTACTTCAGAGACTGCTACATTCAAGGTTCTGTTGATTTCATATTCGGGGACGGGCTCTCGCTCTATGAGAATTGTCATCTTCGTGCTAAAACAAAGAGCTATGGGGCCTTGACTGCCCAAAAACGAGAGAGTATGCTGGAGGAAACTGGCTTCTCTTTCGTTAACTGCAAGGTGACAGGTTCAGGGGCACTCTACTTGGGGAGGGCCTGGGGGTCTTTCTCTAGAGTAGTCTTTGCTTATACCTACATGGATAAGATCATCACCCCAAGAGGATGGTACAACTGGGGAGACAAAAACAGGGAAATGTATGCCAATTGCCAACCCTCATCTCTCTCACTATTTAAGGACTGAAATTATGGTCAATTTTCTTTTTTTTTTTTTTTATCTTCTCGGCTAGGAATATTGTGAATTCTAACGGATGCAGACTTCTGCAGGACTGTGTTTTATGCGCAATTCAAGTGTTCAGGACCAGGGGCAAATTTCGGAGGAAGGGTCTCATGGTCCAGAGAACTAACTCAACAAGAAGCTAAGCCGTTTATTTCGCTGAGCTTCATTGATGGCCGCGAATGGCTCGCGAATTTGTGATGATTTTCAGTTTTCCAGCAGCTGACCACGTCGGCCCTTTGAGCATAAGCATTTGCTAGAGCAGATAGCAATGTGGATCCATCCTCATTAAGCTTTAACGTAGACCCCAAATTTCTTACTAGAAATGTCTGCCTCGTCTCTGTTGAGATTTCTAGTGGATTAAGTTCACCATTTGCTTTCCCAAAAAAAAAAAAAAAAGTAAAAGATTTTGCTGCTAATATTTGGATCCTACTTCTCTCATCTTCATCTACTTTCCAGAAAAAAAAAACAATTAATTAATTGAATATCAACTGGTTTCTTAATTCCTCCATCACCACCATCCGCAGAACGAATATGGCGCTGTTCTACCGGACTACCTAACATACCCATAAAATCAGCCGTAACTTGACTACCTTGCATTCTTTTTTGTTGTCTTTGCAAGTTTCACCGCTGCGGTTTCTTGTTTTTCATTGCTCATCTCCAATGTAAATTGTTCGAGCATCCGAACCGGCCACCTAGGGAAAAAAAAACTAGCATCTTTCACGAAGCATAAGCTCCATTGCCCACCGCAAACGCTAGCACATAACTAGGTTTCGAAGGCCAAGCAAGTAACAATCAAAAGTCACCATTGGATTGCACATCTTTTACAAGCTGCGCTGTAAGCTCGAACATACTACAGCGCCACTTCGGATAACAAAAACCAATTGACGACGATCGGGTTTTGCTGTATAATCAAATTTCATATAGTTCAATCTAGGCCTAAGCCCTGGGGTTGGATTTTATTTTTTCCTTTTCTTTTCCTCCTTCCCAGTTGTTTTCAGAATGAATGTTTATTATGTCACCCTTTATAACTGAAACATCTAACGTCCCTGCAGACTATTAACCGCCCATCCCTTCCCAGCACTCAAAAGACATCATCACATCACCAGGCAACTAAATTCACTTCCTTCAAGGATCCACAATCCCAGAGATTAAGACCATCGAAAAGAACTGAAAAAATATATCAGACAGACAACTTCCCGTTGACCAACAGTTGCCAAGGTTATCAATCAGCAAGGGTCAGACAATTGTGTACCAGCCCCCCAGCAAAATCCTACAACAGCAATTAGCATAATTCAATTAAGCTGAGCCATCAGCAAAGCATCATAGCTATTAAAGTATTTACATTTTCTGATATCCATGTCCGGTATTTACATACGGTAAACATTACAAATCAACTATACAATTTTAGACATAAAACTGTTCATCAGCATTAGCCATCAACATAGTCATAAAGAGCAAATTCGATCTTCAATCTCCAGCGCCAAGGGGACTGTACATAACCCTGCACGATGAGATCACCCCCAAATTAAATGAAAATTCTGCAACTATACCCCAGATTAGTAGAATTATAATTAGAAAAGATAACTTTACAACATAGAAAAGTACATTCAAATAAAAATGCACACATTCCTTCAAACACCCACATTTATTTACAGTGTTAGTCACAGTATGCGTGCTATTGATGTATTTTGATATTTACTATTATAGATACTTTACTTTCATGCATTCAAGTAGCGATACCATTGCATATACCCTTAACTCCCATTCATTACCACTGCGACATAATTCGATGTAATGTTTCTTTGAGAAACTTAAACATATGAATTATGCATGCATTTGAGGCAGGATATTTCAAACAGAAGCACTATGCATTCCGTTCATTTACTACACACACAAATATCAAAGAATCTCCACAAAGGAGCAGAATCACCAATAAATTCGTGTCAAAGGTAGGAAACAGGAACATCTAGTATGTCTAGAACAGCATTCCAAAGGATGCACAGAAGTCACACACCAGAGATATCATCATGATTGAAAGAGAGTCACAGTTGCAAGATAACCATTCTTCATGACCTGCAAACAAGCAAAATATATTAAGCCAACATTGTTTATAATATCAGTCCAGGAACTAAGCTTTGTTGTAAAGACTTCAAATATAAAATATCATATACCAATTTCAAAATAATCACCTCAAAGGCAACATTCTGGTAGCCATACACAAAAGTAGATCCAAAAGGGTTGCTTGTGGAGCCTTGAGTCTGGATAGCTGCCCGACCACAGTCCCCCAGGATCTCCTGCAACATAATGTTAGAAATATCCCACTTGATATCAAAGCATAAACAGCAACTAACAAAATGGGAAATCGGATAATTGGAGGTGCAAACACATCGAATTTCAAAGAAGACATGCAAAAGTATAAGAAGTTTCCCAGTCAAAACAATGTAAAATATCCCAAAAGAAAGAGCAAGCACTTTTTGCAAATAAGCAAATATATATTAAGCTGCCAATCAGTAGGGCCAGACACAGAATATGAACTAAAAGTCAAATCACCTTAACTTGTTCCCATTTTGTGCTTGGTGTGATCATTCGTTTAGCAGTGCCCTCACCTTGATGAAAAGACCCACCAACTGCAAGAAGTTTAATTTTAACAACAAGAAAATAGTTGTGAAAATGAATTGGAAAAAATGAAACAAAATCTTGTACTGGAAATTACTCACAATCGGAACCATAGATAACAAAATTGCACTTCATGTAGGAATTGAAATCTGCATGCCCAGGATAGTTGGTATGCAAGACAAACTTCTTAATCTTATGGGTCTGAAAAATCAGCACAAGTCTAAGAGCTTTTCCACACCAATTCAATGCATTTAAAACAATCTAAAAGGTACAGAAAAACCAAACAGAATACATAACCTGCCCATCAAACAATATGTCCAACCCACGAGTGAAGTAATTGTAAAAGTAATCCACACAGAGAGTTGTTCGTGGCCGAGGATCTGAAGCAGAGTGAATCACCATTTGATCTACCTGTAAATTAAAAAAATCAATGTTAAACCTGACAGTAAAAGACCTAACAATCTATTACAAGTAACGACACCACTTGATCACACCTGCTTCTGATGGATTCCACAAGGTCGACCTAATTCAGTCCATACATCCTACATTTACAGATGAAAATTTAGAGAAACAAATTGAAAAGTATTGATAAGCCAGCAGCCAACGTAATTGACAGGTAAGAAACATCCAACTTCTATTGTAAAATGAATTAGACAAGAGAGACGAGGTACAACCAATCATGCCATGAAGAAATAGTTATGCCCCTATCTTACCTGTGGTGACGCACCAAAAGGAATATGCTGTCCTCCAACAGTGAACCATATTTCTTCCCCTAGCTGAACCACAAAATAGAAAGGGTCAGGTTTCAATTCTGCAGGAACCCTACAATCTTCAATACTCTAAACCAACCACCTTATACTGACAATAAATACTTGACAAGTTACATGATTTCAGGGCTGGTAACAGAATCCAAGGTAGCATATTCCTCACAATTTTCAATTTTGAAACATTTATATCCCTAATAAAGAAACTATAGGATTTGAACACTTGTCAAGCCATGCCGAAGTAGCAGAACAACAGGCTCATGAAGCAAGCCATGTCCTGTCCAGAGTCCTTGTGAAACAAGTTAATTAAGAAGTCTGCATGATGGTTTAATTCTTTCTTGGTAGGAAACCATCTGAAGGGCATTATTTCAAGAAGACAAATGAAGTAAGTACATCCAAACATAATTTCCAATTAATTCTTAAAGATGAAGCAAATTGAGGAGAATAAAAGACCATGCCTCCAACCAAGTGTGGAGAAGACGTACAGCAGACAAGCAAATGCTGGTCACAGTTGAGTACAAACCTTAACATGAACTGCTTCCATGTAAAGGCTTCCAGCAGCTAATGGAGGAGCACAAGCCTTGTCCATCAAGGCTCCCACACCAACCTTACTGTCTGTAGAACTATCATATATTGAGACACGGCATGTCACAGGAGTTGTGCCATCTGGAAACTCCAACGGCAGCTCCGCTTTTACAATAAAGAGCAGAAAATATCTTATAAGCTAATATAAATTGATGAATCTGGAAATCTTCAAAGAAGAAGTTACAATGAAGCACCTTCTCTTTCATGACAACACTCTGTATATTGTGATGGAATAGGGAAAGCAAAAGATAATCCCTGAAAAGTGCTACCAGATATCACCCACAGAAAGATTTTCCAAGTAAAAGTCAAAAAGACAAAACTTGTTGCGCAAAGAAAAAGGGAAAAATGCAAGTAATAGCTTAACATACGGGGTAAAATAAAGTATATATGCCTCGTCCTTTGTCATAAATTCCAGGAAATGTTGGCCCAAATAGAGCATAGACAGCAACAAAAGTAGCTAGAGTAGATGGTCCACTGAAAGAAAAGATGAGCATCAGAAAAGCAGTTCAGAGAGCTGGGGGAAAGGAGGGGTTGGAGTAGGGTGAGGTAAGAGTGGGCTTAGTCTTACCCTATCAGTGAAGTGGCATAGCGCATTTGAAGGCGTTTGACATCAAAAATCTCAATGAGGCGTAGTCTCTGAGAAAGATTACGTCTATTGTCAACAACTAGAGAAAATACCTAAACATTAGATGCACAACATACACAAGTTGGACAATCGGGTCACAAGTTGATTCAGACTAAATTTCACATCTCGTGTCCATAGACATGTGCAATTACATGCAGATAGTAATAGGCAATCTTAATGGGTACATTAACTAATTTTATTAGAAGAGATTAAGGAAATCTATAAGAAAAATCATAAATAGCAAAAGGAACCCTATTTAATTTACAGTTGTTTAACCTGTTTAGCTGTACATAATTGCAGCTCACCAGCCTACAAGACGTAAAGAAAATTTTAAACTGATTTCTGGAGCAACCCCATCATTGCACCAAAATGGGTCTAGAATTGGGGTTACAAAGAACACATGTATCATAACTTTAAAAAATGTCTGCTTATTTTCTTAGTCCCTTTACTAAGTATTGAAAAATCTACTTCACATATCAACCCGACTACATGGCTAACAAGGGATATTAATTTGTTTTTATCTCTGAATAGGATAAAGAATCTAAAACAAAATCCTAGACATCTTGTCCACTGATAAACTGCTAAACAACAGGAATCACAAGGTTTAGGCCACCCAAGATAAAGGGAAAAGGCGTAGAAGATACCGATAGTACCAATTAATTCCTCATATCTCATTTCCAAGGAATGTTAATAGATCTATAGTAGTATTAGTTTTTCCTTTTTTCATGTCATTCCCATTAACAGCATATTCCAACAATTTGGTGGGCTTGGCACAAACAAGAACGGTTCCAAAATTAAGCCATTAACCAGAAGAATTGAAAGGAATACCTGCGACCAAGGATCAAACCTGAGATGAAATCCATGATCTGGGAAGCTTATTACAATATCAAGTTTTAAAGGCTCCTGCGGCAACACCCATAAAAGATGAGAAAAGTAAGCTCTAAATAATCATATCTGCTGAGGCAATAATAATAAACAGGATAAAAAAAAACACTCAATCAAACATGAATTCAATAAGATGAAAATTTTAATCAATTAATCGACTTTGGGTTACAGATGTGCCAAATTGGCAGATAATAGTTGACAAAAACTACAAGAGACAAAGTAAAATTATTTACAAGACTAAAGTTCTCCAGAGGACAACGATGAACATATATTTACAGGATCAGCCACAGGATATTGCCGGGTAACCATCACTACAGAAATAGATGTACCATGCATGAATCTCGATAACATGTAGTTTTAACATGCAATCAACAAGAAAGTAATTCAACTCAGATCCTAATTGGATGCTGAAAATTTTAAACTTCTTGATGAGGATATACCACCACACAAAACAGAATAATGGCAATAGCATTCCTTAATTTGGAGATGAAAATAAAATAACAGTGACAAGATTGCTGATAACAACTACTATCGGACAAGATGACAAATGGAATTCTTCTAAGAACCTAAAGTGCATTTCTTCTGACTAAGTGAATATTTACAATTATATCTAAAGCGAATACCAACATCTTTAGACACTGCAACAGATTCCCCTCCAAATAAAAAAAATTATTATGATTGGTCAACATTCCAACTCCTCGAATCTTGGAGCTATACTCTCAACTCTCATACATAGAAGATCGAAAGTTCACTACATAAGTACTAAAGGAAACCTTTTTACTATCAGTTTTCCTCCACATTTCTGTAATAAAAGAGACATGAAAGCTAACATGCAAACCAAATGACAGAAATACTCTGCTGTAGGACAAGTAATTAAGTAGCATATCCCAGTCAACCCGTTGAAACGGCGTAGCACATAGAAAACGGCAACCACAAGGGCCAAACCTCGTCGTAGTACTTGACATGAACAACATCATAGATGTTTGGCTGTTGCTCAATTTGAGCAAAGGCATCGCAAATAGGCATCCCTGAAGCGTCATACAAAAAATAATCACGCATCAGCAAAACAAGTTAAATTACTCAGCAGAAAATCCCAAACTACAAACAAAGAAATAGTCAATGAGTACCGTCACGCGTTCGGAAATTGAAATCAATGCTAATTTCAGGTTGATAACTGAGTAGAAAGAGTAAAGAAAATAGAGAATTACCGAGGGAGAAAGGACCGATGCCGAGACCAGGGCGGAGATCGAGAACGATTGCGCCCATGGCCGTGCCCTCGCACCTGCGTCTGGGTCTCTGTAACATTTTCGGATTATAAAAGGAACTAGGTTAAAATAAAAAATAGAAATTGGAAAGTGGTGATATCAGGGTTTGGGCAATATTTGATTGGATTTTGTGGGGATAAGTCCCTGTTGCTTTCCCCAGGAGAAATCGTTCAGTTGAGAGAGAGAGAGAGAGAGAGAGAGTGGGGAGGTTGCTTTTAAGTAAGGGAGCTGGGTTGGGCTGGGGACGAAGAAACTACTACTATTAGCAATGCAATGCTAGACTGGAGGAGATCAGCGAACCGGTGGATTCGTAATTTGCCAACCTGCGCAAGAAATGTTGTCGGCTTGTGACGTCTTACTAGATTTCCAGTTTCCTTTTTTTTTTTTTTTGTCGCCTTTTGCCTTGGGTTGTTGGTGTAGACCGCAAATTTGTTCTTGCTTTTTTTTTTTTTTTTTTTTTTTTTTTTTGCTGTCGTGTTTCGCATTTTGTTTTTAGGATTAATTGCAAGTTTTCCTCGCCGAAATACATACGGCTCATTTGCCCCTCCAAACATGAAAACGTGACAAATGATTCAATTCTCTTCCGTGAACCTTCCAATTTTATTGCATTATTGATGTAACTTATAAATCAACGTCACAATCAGTATCAAGTTTAGTGAATTTAGACTAAAAATTTTTTAACTTTTTTAAATATCGAGTGAAGAAGCTACTACTCCATCTACGTTTGGATGATGAGTTTTTTTGGATATTTGTATAAAAATTTATTATAACTTACTTATTATGAAATTTGTAAACAATCTTTTTTGCAAAGAAATTGAAAAATCTTTTGATTTTTCTTTTTCTTTCTTTTTTTATCTTCTTTGGTTTCTTCTTTTCTTCTTCCTCCATCCCACTATCCTTGCTTCAACCATAGTCGCCTTGCCACCATTGATGGACTCCTTCACCTGCAATAACACCCTTTCTTGTTTTTTTTTTTTCTTCTCTCTCCCTTCCTCTTTTTCTCTTTCTTTCCCTACCACCCCTTCTCCTTCACCTCGCCACCCTTCTCATCTCTCGTGACCTTATTCATAGTTAAAATGAGGTAATCATTTTAGAATGATGAATTAGATGATATATTAAATAATACAATTTGTTTATATCAAACTCTTCTCCATCTACTTTATATACAGTACTAGGGCGCAAATGCGCGATAGACAATTCTAAAATTTACATGCCCAATTATGCCATATATATTATAGAATGCCCATAACACAATTAAGGAAGGATCGAAAAATAGAAAAACATGTCATTGAAAAAGCACAATAATATGCATAATAGATATAGATTGTAGAAGTGCACAGTGAATTGTTCATAATGCATATAGGACAAAATAGATCAAAGTCTAATAATCATCTGAATATGAATGTTCCTAATAAAAAAACATAATGATTATAAATCTTAGTTGTGAATGTCGAGAATGTTTAAGTTCGTGTTGTTGATATTCAAAGTTTCATCCATAGAGTTTATCTCATGGGATGAGCATTTAATGGATTCAAATCTGGAAGAAGAAGGTTTAATGTAGAACATATATATCTTTCCATGCAAAGTACATATGAGTTATGGACAATCTTCTATTTCAAGAAAATGAAGAGATATTATAAACCAACAAACAAAAATAAGAAAGCATCTGTTTGAAAAAAAAAGCTTTGGTAATCACTTCTTCGTATAAAATAGTGGAGCTCAATAGTTGAGTAATCCATCAATCTTTTGGCCTCATTACCTATAGCAATTGCACACAGAAAATCCAATCGGATCAATTATTGAAATTATAATACAGTATTTGGAAGCAAGAAGCAAATATATATCCCCATAGATCTTTCGCCAAGAGGGATTCACTGTGCAAATGCATGGTATGAAATTTTGATCTTGACCATTTAATTAATTTGCAGAGTGTGAAATTTTAATCTCGCCCAATTATTACCCTCCAAAGATAAATTTTCTATGAAAAAATATACTATTGCAATTGTAAAAGATTTTAAACTATAAATGTTGCATCTACAACTTGTCTAACAATGTAAACTTTGACATATGTTTACAGTCAAGAAATTCATAATAAATAGATTAAACAATAAAAGTAGTCTTGTGGAATCTCGAAACATGAACCTAAATTTCCATGATTCTGAAAAATACACATCTTAACAAAAAACGAAACTCCCTGTCATCCATACTCAACCAAAAAGTGTAATGATCACTTTCAAAGGAAGTTGATAAATTACCTATCATGTAAGGGTAAGATATAATCCATCGAAATTAGTTTACTGCTGTAACACCAAGTTAAAAACAATTCAGGAGACTTAAATGATGCCAACAAGGATGGGACAAATTCAACAAGCATCCGCACTTTTGGTTAGCTGAGCGAGCGAGGGCTGAAAGAAGTTTAAATCGTGAAGCATCTCAGGAGGTGCAATGCGTGCGTGCGTGCATATTTATTTTAATATTGCACTTAATAGCAATATCATCAAACATCCTAATCCGTTGCTTTAATGTTTTGGTTCAACTTTTGTTAAAAGCGCCTTTTTTTTTTTTAACTGGATCAACGGTGGCCTCAAAGTGCCCCAGCGCTCAAAAGTTGGACTGGTGGAGTTCGTCAATTCAACCAAATGTCGAGTCTCTCTCCATAATTACCAGTACGCGCTCGGCCGTCTTAAAAGTTAGGAGACTTCCAAGCAATTATATGTTGGTAGACGTATCCATAAACAATCCGAAAAAGTTTTTTTTTTGGGTCCAAAAGACAATTGGATTCTCGTAAAATGTGATGAAGTTTTTTTTTTTTTTTTGCACTTTTCTCTAGATGTTTACGAAAAAACATACTCTCTCCGTCTCACTTTGATAGTTCTGTTTCTTTTTTCACACAGTTTAAAAAAAGTAATTAATTTTATTGAAAAAGTAAATTTAGATTGCTATTTTTCTAAAATACCCTCACATTAAATAGAGTACAATTTTATGGAAACTTGAATTGATGGTAAAAAAAGAATAAACTCTCATTAAATGGGGTAAGTTTATAGTAACAACAATTTGTATTAAATAAGGGTGTTTTAGAAAAATTAAAATGCAACTATATTCTTCAATTGAAAAGTGGACTATAATTTATGATAGACGAAAAAAGAAAACATGATTATTAAAATGGGACGGAGCCACGGAGGGAGTATTAAAACACGACGACATGTTACTGATTATCATGCTACTCCTAATAAAACGTGCCAGTAAATGATGGAAGGATCTTGGTTGCTCTTCGTTGGCAACAACAAAAAAGATACACCTAAAAGTGGAATGTTTACTATGCTTATGCATGACAGGTGGAATTGAATTGAAAAACTTGGAGGTTACTGGCAAGCAATGGAATGGTTTTTTCTTCACAGAATAATGGCTTCGAAAGCAACCTATACCAAGACACAGCTAACTTGCAACGTGTTGTGCGTGGATAGCACAGTTTACAACTTTTTCACTATTGTGCTTTTGGGTAGAGTTAATTGCCTGCGGCCTGAGGCACTAACTAATGATTTAATTTAACCATCATCTTACAGACCTGCCCTTTACCAATTAAGTCATTTAGGACGCTCTCAAGCTTTACAAACTTGAAATCGATGCACTCACATGATTAATGGGAGTGTCAATGTCATTGTTCTCAGTAATTTTTGCCAAAAGAAAAGAAAAGGAAAGAAACACGTTTAATTAAATTCTAAACACGTTGATAGGACTATTAGTCAGGTAATCCAAATTTTTTTATTCGCCTTTTAAACATTTTAATTTTTTTCTTCTTGTAAAATTTAGAGTCTGTCAAAAACTCAAAACAACTAAACATGTACATCCAAACTTCTAAACCAGTTCGTATGACTATTATTTAAGTAATACAAAATTTTTATTCGGCTTTGGCCTTGTTGGAATTTTGATTTTCTGTCAAAATTTTTTTTATACTTTTCGTCAACGTATTTTTCAATCATTTTTTTTATCTCACATATATCAAATCGTTATAATATATTTTTGTACAAAAAATTCTAAAAATAGTAATCCTAAAAATAGATTTTAAATTTTTTGTTCTTGTAAAATTCGGGGAGTTTGTCCAAAACTCAAAACAACTAAACGTGTACATCCAAACTTCAGATATAAGATCGGATTCACTTAAACAGTTAAACCTATTTTTTTATTATTATTAGAAAACAAAATGTCGACAAAAATTTCTTCCACTTACTTCCTTACGTGGAGTGATCGCTCCACAGTGATAGGGACGGGTTTAGGCACGAAAGAGTCAAATAGTTTCGCTAGTCAGTAGTCACTGGCTGTGGCAGACAGTTACGTGGAACTTTGGACATTGGATCGCAGACAGCAAAGGGGTGATGATGAGGACTTTGTAAGGCTGAACCCCATTGGGCATTGGCAGCCCACGTTTGAGAGCATGTACGACCAGACCAAACCAGTTCTGCTTAGTATTTCTTTTTGGTTTTTCCACGTTCCATGCTTAAAAACCAATGAAGATGATAATTTTCAAAGTAGATTACTGATGTTAGTAATACAGAAAATTCTTAAGTGTCGACATAGAGAGTTTTTTTTTTTTTGCACTACAGAAAGGTCAAAAACCAATGAAAATTGAGAAATGAGCGCTCAAAAGGGCAAAATTTAGTATTACCTAATACTAAAGTGAATTGCTTATATAGCGAGCGTGGATTAGTTTTCTACCGCAGTCAATTTGATGTTATAGTAGCAGTCTAGTAAAACATACTCCCTCCGTCTCACTTTGATAGTGCTGTTTCTTTTTTCACACAGTTTAAGAAAAAGTAGTTAACTTTCTTGGAAAAGTAAATTTAGATTGCTATTTTCCTAAAATACCCTCACATTAAATAAAGTACAACTTTATGGGAACTTGAATTGATGGTAAAAAAAGAATTAACTCTCATTAAATGGGGTAGGTTTATAGCAACAACAACTTGTATTGAATAAGGGTATTTTAGGAAAATGAAAATACAACTACATTCTTCAATTGGAAAGTAGACTGCAATTTGGGACAGACAAAAAAGGAAAACAGGACTATCAAAGTGGGACGGAGGGAGTAATACAATAGCATATTTATCAATTGATCTTTAAGGCACTCTTCCGACCGAGGAAATGGAAGGGAAAATAAATGAGAGAAATTGGAGGGGTTTGATTTTTGTTGATTGAATTGATTTTTGAAGGAAAAAAGGAAAAGGATAGGGAGAGAAATGATCTAACTACTTTCTTTGTATTTTTGTATCGGCCTAAAAGTGGGCGAAGCCAAAATGAAGGAAAATGAAAATGAAATTTATTGAAATAATTTAAAATTTTTAAAAGATCAAATGTTTCCTTTTTCTTTCCTTTCTCTTCCTCCCCTAACCCAAACAAAAATGAAATATTTTCTTTCTTTTTTCTTTCACGCTTGATCCAAATAAGATGGATGGAAACCATTTTTCTCTACTCTTCTTTCTTTTAATTTTCATCGGTATCCTTTGATTCAATTCAAACGGTGCCTAAGGATATGTCAGACAGTTGGAGGCAGCAAAGGTAAAACAAAAAAAATAAAACCTTGATCTTTCTTGTAAAAGTCTTTTCTATCTCTGTCTCTCTCTCATTATCCTTGTAAATTGTTTGCTCCAACAGTGGAAAAAATTATGCATGTAGTTAATCATTATCCATAGTTAAAATGAAATAGTAATAGTATTTGTTTAAATAATTAATTTTTTATACACTGACAATATATATTTTTATTATTAAATATATGATACATAATTTAAAATTTTAAAAATATATTATGCATATAGTGTATACACTAGGGGTGGAGCTGATTCAAGCTACTCGACTCGAGCTCGATATGTATTCGATTAGAAGCTCGAGCTCGAACTCGCTTCATCGATCTCGAGCTGCTCGTTAGAGCTATCGAGTCGAGCTCAAGCTCAGAAATTTGATACTCGAGAGCTTGACGAGCTCTATCGAGTATCACATAAAAAATAAAAAAAAAATTATATATAAAATTACTAATATAGGTAAATAAATTCTGAGAAATTACCGGTGAGTACCCTTATCGAGTCGAACTTGAGCTTTTTGAGAACTCGATCGAGTTCGAGTTCGAGCTGTGATTCTCCGACTCGATCGAGTTCGAGTATAATTATATTATAGCCAAGTCGAGCTCGAGTATAGCGGTACTCGAGCTCGACTCGACTCGAATACACCCCTAATATACACTCTGTTAGTAAGTAAAAATGTAGGTAAGATTTACTTTAGTATATATACACTCTGTTAGTAAGTAAAAATGTAGGTAAGATTTACTTTTGTTTAAAAGGAAAACAAAAAGCAAAAAACCAGAAAACACGAAGAGTTGCAGGGAACTTGGACAATGCAAACCTTTCATGTGTTGGCAAATTAGATAAGTGAGAGAGAGAGAGAGAGAGAATCAAGGGTAGTATGAGCCGCGTTTGACGCTCCATTTGTAATAAAGCCTTTGCTCAATTTCGCATCAGTCCAAGTCGTCCCCTCACCGAAAGCTTAAACAAAACCAACTTAACCCCTACAACCCCAGCCCCCCCAGTCCAACATCCCCTACAACCCCACTCATTCTCCATCTCTCTCTCTCTCTATCTTACGCGCACGGCTGGCCTGAGCCAATCTTATCAAGCCACCGTCTAACTGTCTCTCTCTTCTCTCTCTCTCCCTCTGAAAAACGACGTAGTTAGGTCAATGATCGCTTCTTTGAATTCTCGATCATCGGGGCTTGATACAACCCCCAATTCTCATTTCTAGGTTTTCAATAAAAAGCTCATTTTGGAGCTCAATTTTCTTCTTCCTTCGTTCTCTCTCCTATGGACGGTGGAGATTCATCTTCTGCTCTACATGCACCGCGTGCAGAGACGACTGTATCTAGTCAAAGCTTTGACCAGTGCGGTTTGGTTCGGGAAATGGATGATTCCCAGCTCGTTGGAGTTCCCCTGGCGGTCGCCGGAGATGCTGCCGTGCCGGTTAAAGCTGGAGAACCCCAGCAGGTGCCTCCGTCAGCTGTGCAACTGAATAAAACCACGCTTGGGGCTGTAGGGCAAGTGATGGAGAAGAGGAAACGTGGACGGCCGCCCAAGGGGCATGCTGCCCTGGCTCCGGCCCCGGCCCCGCCTAAACCCCCGCCCCCGAAAAGGAATAAAGAGGAGGAAGACGTCTGTTTTATTTGCTTTGATGGTGGTTCTCTCGTGCTTTGTGATCGCAAGTGAGTGGCTCATTTGTTAACCTTTTTGTCTCCATCACTTTCTTTTTTCCCTTCACAATTGAGCATAAAAACTGGGATTTTGTCACTATTTCTGAAGTGCTTACCACAGTAAAATGGCAGTTTAAAGTTGCTTAAAGGGAGCTAGCTGCTTAGTTAACAAGAATTGATAGTCTAGTTTATTTATTTGTTGTTGTTAATGGTTAGGGGGTGTCCGAAGGCGTATCATCCAGCTTGTATTAAGCGTGACGAGGCATTTTTCCGATCTAAAGCAAAATGGAATTGCGGTATATTTTTCTTGCTCTACTTGTTGTGGTTTCTGGTTTGATTTTCATCATTTTCCGTTGCATTCTGTGGTTCCTGACTCGACATTTTAGAATCTTTTCCAATCAAAGTTTTTGCTTTATTGTATATGAGCTAACTTTTGCATGGAATGTCATTTAGGTCTTCTTGCTCGTACTAAAGACTGGATGTTTTACAAAGAAAGTTAATTCACCATGTAAAGAAAATGTGGCCTAGCAATAAACTGATTACTTTCCCATGCAGATAAACCTCTCATCTTAAGCCTCTAAGAAAAGCTTCTCGCTTTAATGCTTCTTTGTGGGGCTTTTGACTATTTGTATCTTTCTAGCAGAAAGGTGTCTGTCCCATGCACAAATATGATCAGTAGTTGGTAAACTATGAGAACAGTCACTAAGCTCTACAATCTAAAAAATGTCAGCATTTATTTTGCACTAAAAAAGCAATATCTTTGTTTTATGGACAGACTATAGATGCTTATAATTTAATATGGATGTTTAGTACAACATCATCATTATGTAGTTGTTCTTGTCTTAATTGTTGTTCAATTCCCATGGTAGACATTGTTCTAAGCATTAATATCTCTAAAAGAATGGTCTTGCACTGTGAGTGGAAAATCTCAAGCTGAGTTTTTTTACCACGAGTAGTATTCATCTCAACTATAATAATATTGTTGCTAAAGCTATCCATCTTGTTTTTCTGATCACTAAAACTTTTTTCCTCTGTTCCTCTGTTGTGTGGCCATCCTTTTATGTTCTTCTTAATTGTTGTATTCTTAGATATTGTTCTTGATATACGTTGCTTTTTTCATTTGTATGAACTTGAATGGTCTTCACTTGTTCTTCCAACTGGAATACTCTTTGGGCTAGTTGTGCACAAAGCTTTTACGATATGTTTGTCTGGAGGACCCTTTTGCAAATACAGTTGACTTGCAATTTTAAATCTGTTTGTGTGGACTACTTGCTGTCTTTGGTCGGGTTATTGAGTGCTCCACTGTAGGAAAGCCTTATCATGCTTCAGTGGCCTGAATTTGGAATTGGAGAAGAGGCTAATATCAGATATTGAAATGGCTACTTACACAAATCTAAGGGGGGTGTTTTTGCAATTTCTGTTACGAGTATTGCTTAAAATAGTTCTCCAAAATGAATATGTTGGTTTTCTGCAACTGCATAATTGTCTGCCTGAAAATGAGCACAATTTACTTTCATTTCCTGAAGTGATACACCATTCAAGATTCTAATGGCTGTGTTTCTTTCAGGTTGGCATATATGTAGTGTTTGTCAGAAGGCAGCTCATTACATGTGCTACACTTGTACCTACTCCTTGTGCAAGGGCTGCACTAAGGATGCAGAGTATGTCTGCGTCAGAGGAAATAAAGGCTTTTGCACAACATGCATGAGAACCGTTATGTTGATCGAAAACAAGGATTTAGGAAATAGTGAAGTGGTATGAGCTAAACTTTCTGCTCAAACTTTTGAATTTAGCTTGAAGAATGTTACATGTGAGAACTGAGAAGAAAGTTCGATCTTCTTTGCTGCTATAAGTTTGGCCTTTAAATTTGCTAACCTGTAGCCATGATCATGAAGATTAGACAGTTCTTAGACATGGCTTATATTGTGATTCATAGAGTACAGTGAAAATTCAGCAATACACTGAAGTTGTGATACTCAATTAAGATATAATAGTACATGATGGGCCACCGGTTCTATTTGCTTCCAGAAAGGATATGAGCTATGGAGTCAGGATGGGAATGAGATGCATTTTAGCAAGTGGAAAGTTTTTAGACTTTTAGACTTTTTGGTGCCTTATGTCTTGAGTATTTTTTGTTTTAAGTACAAATGACATTGAAGGCAGATGAAACTTATCGGATGTGCCTCTCATGCAATTATCGTAGCCATTTAGGTTGGATTATTGGGTTACTATCCTGGGTTGTGTGAGCTTATTCCTGTATGTCTTGAGATTTTGTCTCCGATATGGGTCTGTGCTGCCGCTTATGTAATCTATTGCCTTGTGCAGGTACAAGTGGATTTTGATGATAAAACTAGCTGGGAATATCTTTTCAAGGTATACTGGCTTTACTTGAAGAGTAATTTATCCTTGACAATAAATGAGCTCATGCAAGCTAAAAATCCATGGAGGGGGTTGGCTATGATGGATTATAAGCAGCAGTTACCTGCTAGAAATCATTTTGCAAATGGTGGCATGGTTCCTATATCCGACCACTCTGTGCATCTGGAGTCAAAGGTTCCCAAAGAACAACCTGAATTACTGAACCACGATTCCTTCCTAAACACAGAAAAGATAAACAGTGACAAAGTCACAAATTTGGCTGAATGCAAGGAATGGGCATCTAAAGAGCTCTTGGAGTTGGTCGCACATGTGAGGAATGGCGATACATCCATGTTGTCTCAGTTTGATGTCCAAGCACTTTTGCTAGAATATATAAAGAGAAACAATCTCCGGGATCCTCGTCGGAAAAGTCAAATTATTTGTGATTTAAGGCTCAAAAATCTGTTTGGGAAACCACGTGTTGGCCACATTGAAATGCTGAAGCTTCTTGAATATCACTTCCTCACAAAAGAGGATGATCAGAACAATGCATTTATTCCGGCTGGAATTGTTGGCAGTGTTGGGGGCAATGTGGGGGTGGATCAGAAAAATAGCCTTATGGTAAATCAAGGTAAGAAACGTAAAACTCGAAGAAAGGGTGAAGAGAAAACACCTCAGACCAATCTGGATGATTATGCTGCGATTGATCTTCACAACATTAATTTGATTTACTTGAGGCGTAATTTGTTGGAGAACCTCCTTGGAGATGAGGAGAAGTTCCATGATAAGGTGGTTGGCTCAGTTGTCCGGATAAGAGTATCTTGTAATGACCAGAAGCAAGATATATACAGGCTTGTACAAGTCGTAGGTATACACCTTGCTTTTCTTCACAGCACATTCAAACTATATGGTGCTATGTAGTCAGATATTTTCCAAATTGGTCAAGGTAGCAATGTCTTTGATACAGGTACCAGCAAGGCTTCCATGGCTTATAAACTTGGTGATAAGATGACACATGTCATGCTAGAAGTACTGAACTTGAACAAGAAAGAGACTACATCAATTGAAGCAATATCCAATCAAGAATTCTCTCAGGTACATTGTATTCATAATGTCGGAAACTCTTAGTTATTTCTCTCAACTTCCAGCTGCATCCAGAAGACATGTATTTGTAGAGTAGTGCATGATTTATCCATTCGTTGATGGCTTTTGATGCTAGCAAGTGGTTTTTTGAGTTTTTGTTGATTGTGTCACGATTTTCCCTCGTCTTATGTGATGTTGACCTCTCTTTTTAGTATCCTACTGACAGTAAATAACTTCTTGTTCTTTATACAGTATGTTACTGATTTTTATGGTATGTTAGTACCGTATACAGAAATGGAAACAATATTACTTGAAGTTTGATCGTCTTTCCCTTTCGGTACAACAGAGCAGTAGTAATTTACACAAAGCTATTAGAAGTATAATGGAAGTTCTGGTCATTGGGAAAGAAATCAAGTATTTTGGTGAAGTCCTTTTATTAAGGCCATATTTAAAATCATCATTTTCTACATCCCGAGTCTAGAAGAAGCAAAGTTTTACTTCAACAAAGCTGTTTCCAACTAATGGGAAAGAAGATTATAGTACCCAAGTTCATTTAGAATGAGGAAATTGGGATAATTTTGAATTCTATCTGGCATTGTAAAAATTATGTAAGATGTTGCGCTATTTGCAGTTCTGGTCACTAGTATTTATATCAATTGCAAATTGTAGTGGGTAGAGAGAGAGAGAGAGAGAGAGCTAGAAAATAGTGCAATTAGTTGTTAATTTCTCTCAGGTGGGAAGACTTAGCATCGATTTATTAGTTCATGTAATCTTATATATTAGCAAATTTCTGTCAATATTGCTAGTTGATTGAAATTGGAAAGTTAAAGGACTAGATACTTTTTCTGGCAAAACTTGAGAGAACAAGTTGTTCCTTTTTTCCAACAAATGGGGAGCAATTAGCCTATTAGATACAAAACGTATGAAGTTCACCAGTTTATGCTAGTATTGCATGTTAATAGTGGAAGATAATGACTTGAAGTGGCTTTTAATGAAATCTAATTTTCAGGAGGAATGTAGACGTCTTCGGCAGAGTATAAGATGTGGGCTTGTGAAACACTGGACTGTAGTAAGTGTACCTGCTGCTGTTGCTCTTATTTTAGGGTAGGCTACCTTTTCCATCTTTGCTAATATTGTGCTTTGATGTAGGGTGAAATTCAAACAAAAGCTTTTGCACTCCAGGCTGTGAAGCTTAATGATGTAAGTAGTTTCTTTTCAACTGGATTTCCTGCCTTCTCCTGTATTTGTTTAATTTGTTTTTTTCTTCCTGTTTATCACAAGCAGCTGGTTGAATTTAAACTTTCTTTAATAGTTTTCACTTACATATGATCTATAATGTTATATTTTCTTGCTTTTTTTTTCTTTTTTAAATGTAGGTGCTGGAAGCAGAAATACTGCGGCTCAATCATCTTCGCGATCGAGCTAATGAGAAGGGGCATAAAAAACAATATCCTTTTCTGGTAGATGTGTTTTAATTATATTGAAGTCTAATTAGTTAATATTCATTGCAGTCAACAATTTGGATTCCATAGGCTTTTTGCTATCTTACAAGGTTCTTGGGATGTATATGGAAAAGTTATGTATTTGTACTTTTGATGTTTAATCTTTGTGCCAGCCCAGTACGCAATTTCCCTGCCCCAAAGAAAAAGAAAATTGCTGGTTATTTAGGTCTGCTTTCACCTTTCATTTCCCTCTGTTGATAGCATCAAGCCCTGTAAAGTAGTTTATAGTGGGACAGTAGTATCAGTCTGAGATATAAATGGCGAAAAGATGACTTTGTTGATGTTGTGAAAAAAATTTAGAAGTTTCCAAGTGACTTAAGAAGCTGAATTTTTACAGAATCATTTACACAACATAATTTTATTGGTCATGATGTTATAGTAAGTTTTAACATGAGTAACTACCACTTGTCAAGCTGGGATTGAGAGCATATGGGTGTGGTGTAAAAGATTAAGATAAAGGTGATACAAGATATTTCTCTTAGATTTGTCATAATTGGCAATAGTACCTGAGAATAGTCATATGCTTACAATAACTGTTTGAAACCGGTGTCCATGCCTTGTGAGTAGGGTACTTGTTGTCCATCCCTTCCTTTCTAGAAAAAACTGTTCAGCTGTGTTCTTCTATCTAGTTTACTTGAAAAACTGACTAACATAGAATTTATTTGTAGACACGTCAGTGTCTTATGCGTACCTTGGGTTTTTTTTTTTTTTTTTTTCCTGACGAAGTAGAATTGCATGAAAATATACGTGGAAGGAAAAGGAAATATATATCAAGTACAATGTTACAAATTAATATAGAAACTTTTGTATGAGTTTCTTCACTATAGTAGTGCTTTTAACGAACTATGATTGGATGTCTATGTGGGTTGGAACTCGGAAGGAAATTGTTAGCCCTTTTTCAAATCATATTTTGCCTTTTAGTTAGCTATAGTCATTGACCTTGTAGGTTAAACAACTTTCTGGAAAATCAAATGGTGGCTTTTGTTGTTATTGTCAAGAACTTGTGCTCAAGGTGTATTCACATCTGATAAATCTAGAATTCAAATTTTCAAACTGTATTTTTTTATCCTCCTTGCGCTGAGTAACTGGTAGCTGAACAGTTGAGCTCAATATGTTATTTTTGTTCTCTACCTTCCCAATATATCGATTGAAAATCAAATTGCCTCAATGCAATTCCTTGACAAGTTTCACGCTTAGAGAATGCATAGAGAAGCTGCAGCTTCTTAAAACGCCAGAGGAACGTCAACGTAGACTAACCGAAATTCCTAAAGTGCATGCTGATCCAAAAATGAATCCGAATTATAAATCCGAAGAAGACATTGCAGGTACTGATGGCAAACGACAAGGTTGATTGCATATTGCTGTGACGTTTGCTTTTTTTTCCATTTTCTGCTTTAAGCTCAAGAATAGCTTGTGATTACCTGGCCTTTTATCTGCAGGTGAGTTGTTGAAGTCAAAAATTTCTTCATTTAACAAGAATGAAAGCCAATCCATCTCTCCAAAGAGCAGAGGTTAGTTTTTAAACTTTTCTAGGAATTGGTATGCTGATATAACTTTTGAGTTGTGATCTAATCAGAGAATCATCACTATTTCTTACCCAGCTAAAGAGGATGGAATGAACAGATCTCACCAATCCAGGCAAAAAAGAGATGCACGTGGACTGAGTGGTCCTGCAAAGAATGAAATGCAGGTTCCTGTTAGTGGCTCTGAAAGTGGGTCAGGTAATCAGCAAGTGGTAAGGTTTGGATCTGAAACTTCAACTGCAACTTTACCAACAGGAAGCTCAACCCCTGCTAATACTAGTGAAACGGAGAAAATTTGGCATTATCGGGATCCAAATGGTAGAATTCAAGGACCATTTGCGATGGTGCAGCTGCGGAAGTGGAGTACAACTGGATACTTCCCAGCTGACATGAGGATATGGACTATTAACGAGTTGGATGAATCTGTACTGTTGATTGATGCATTGAATGAGTTTTTCCATAAAGATTACCGCTCTCTACATAATGTTTCTCGTCCTCAAGAAAATGGGCCTGCCTCCTCTGATAATGGTACATTGCATTCATTTAATCCTGACCAGACATTTGTAGCTCCTTTGCATCAGGAAAGAGGGTATGGAATTGAGGAGTTTAAGTCTGTCTTGGATCACGAGAATCAGAGTCCACATGAGACTCCAACAGATCAGGCAACTGGTGTACAGTGTAATGAAAAGTCATCTAGTAGTCAGAGCTATGTAGGCCAATCTTCTGGACAGAATTGTAGGTCAGTGCCATTAAACTTAGATTTAAACTGCAAGGACTGTAACTCTAGTTTGGCTTCTGTTACCACACCAAGTGATTCAGCTGAACAGCAAGGTGATATTGATATCTTGGATCTGCCAAGCCCAACCCCTAAGACAAGCAAGTCAAACGTGGAAGGTCAGGATGTTGAAAAGAAAGAGTCTGGCTTTGATGGTCATGTCCAGGGTTCAGAGAAATCAGATTTGCCTAGTCCCTCACCTAAGCCAATAGATGATGATGTGCCGGATCCTACACCAGAACCAATGGATGAAGACCTGGCAGGTACTACATATCCGCCGAAGAATGAGGTTTTACCAAGTCCTTCACCAATCCCAACTGGTGGAGATGTTAGGGAACAGATTGACAAAACCAACCAACCTCCGCTGCCTAAAGTTTCTGTTCCAGATTCGGGACCTGGCTGGAACAGCACTTCTGGCCTGCGAGTTGGTGAGGCACAGCTTCAAAAAATAGCTGATGAATGGGATGGATATTCCCCTACTGATCCAAAGCCTTCTGTACAGGAATGGGATACCAGTCTTGCTCCTGTGGCTTCACTTAAACCACCTGAGGTCCTGGGTGATCACGTTACTCCAGGTTCTATAAATAATACGACCCAACTTGTACATGCTTCTCCATGCCAGCCTGCTTCAAATATTTCTAGCTGGCAGGCAATTGTCAATGAGCCGATTGAGTTCAGCACTTTGGCTGAGGAATCAGTATCGGATCTGTTGGCTGAAGTCGACGCCATGGAGTCGCAAAGTGGCTTGGCTTCGCCTACTTCTGGCATGAAATGCAGTGACGAAATGATGGATAGTTGTAGAAATGACTGTTTTAGCTCCATTGAGGAGTTGAGCCCAACTGCTGATGCGGGCAAAAGTGATGCTGTGAGCTCCAATAGAGAGGTACAATTTCCTCCCTCAGTGACAGATGATCCAGGCGGGACTTCTCAAGCTGATGGTTTTGACCGCTTGAAAGCGTCTGGTGGGCATTCAACTTCAAGCAGCGAAGGAGAAACAAAATCTGCTGATGCCCCTGTTGATCCAAGGGAAACTGGGTTGGATGTCCATCCCCCCCCAGCATGCACCATGAGTCAAGGCATGGTTGGCTCAACTATGGCACGGAATAGGGGTATGGAGTCCATGGATGCTGGTTGGGCAGGAGTGCCAGGAAATATGAATATGGGATGGGGAGGATCTCCTCAGGGTTTTCCGAACATGGGTTGGGGAAGTGGCATGGTTCCTCCGTGGGGTAATCCAAGCTACAATCTTGGAGGTTATAATGGTAGCCTTCCATGGGATAGCCCGCGGAGATACAATGGCGAAAGGTTTGCTGGTCCAAGAGACTGGGGTTTCCAAGGCGGGGACTCGGGATTTGGAAGGGGAAGGCCAATGTGGAGTAGACAGTCGCATGGTGGTGGAGGTGGTGGATATTCTAGACCACCGCACAAGGGGCAGCGGGTTTGCAAATTTTACGAGAGCGGGCATTGCAAAAAGGGTGCATCATGCGATTATCTTCATCCATGAAGTCATCTGTCAATCTGATAGAGGTTTTTTTTGTACAATCAGCTTTCACCGGAAGCTGTTCTTCACGTAGTTAATGGTCTAATTCAACTCCAAAGATTGTCGAAGTTTAAGCCATTTTTTTGTCCAAATAATTTAATTGTAATGTGGTAGTAAATTATTAGTGGGAAAGATATTGTCTCGGTTTCTTTTCCCTTGCACACGGTCTGTCGAGGAGAAAAGTCTGGTGTGTGTCAGATGGAACCCCGACTATAGTTATTAGCCGTAGGGCTTGATAATAAGCCTTGTATAGATGAGTAATTCAAGGTTGTCACCACCTAGGAGGCTCTGTATCGAATGCCGGATTGGATGCATTCCCTTCCCCTTGTAAACTACTATATGAACATTTAAATGTAGCTCCTCTACATGGCAAATTGCCGTTCTTTTGATTTACCCTTTTCTACTGAATATTGATTGATTAATTGAGGGGGATCTTTTATTTTTTTTACCCCCGTCTGCCCAGAACGTCGCGATTTTTCTACAGCCTAATATCTGCAAATTTCGGTGTTCTGCTATTTTTTTTTCGTAACCCGTTGGTAAAAGGTGAAAGAATTAGAGTATATTAACGAGATTATTATTAATAAGCCTGTTTGTTGGCTCGACCAAACGTCACCCATGCAAAGGGTGGAAAAGGAGGACCGAAAGAGAGAAAAAAAAAAAAAGATGAAAAAAAACGCGGAGTTGGACATGGTCTAATGAATCCCATCGGCTTAAGAACGTTGTCGTTTTCGTCTTTTCTTCCTCCTCAGTCTCCTCAGAAAACCAGAACTAAAATGCAAACGACAAACAATTCAAATTACACAAATATAACTGAAGTTTGACCAGCTTCATCATTCAATTCTTTTTCGTTTAATTTTTACAGCAAACATCATTCAATTTGACGCCAACTTATAACTGTCATTGAATTAGTGCATTTCTACTTTTAGCTTTTCTTCAATTTCTTAATAAGTTGAACCCGAGATAAATGTCATCGTCTTCTTCTTCTTCGTCGTCGTCGATGTTATCACCGACGCAAAGGTATGCGGCGGGAGCTCTCTTTGGGCTGGCCCTTCACCAGTCTCAGATTCTCCAGACCTCTCAATTGGGCTCAAACGACGACGATGCCGGACCAACTCACGACCGCACCAGCAGCGGCAGCAGCAGTAGCGATTCTGTCGCCGACGATCCTCAGCTTTGGGTCCATCAGTCCTCCCACCTCCTCCGCCCCATCTTCAAGTACCGTGCTTTCCCTCTCTTTTTAAATATTTAATTGATCCATTTACGGAACATATGCGTACGCCATCTAGAAATGTTATTTGTTTCCTATTTGTTAACTCAATGCTGCAATAGTTAGATGCTGTTGCGAAGATTTAGACCCGCTTGTGACTACACTTTATGTAAGATTATCCGGACTGGGATTAGTCATTTTTATAACTGATGCGGGCTGAATAGGTATCTGGACTTAGATAGTAAAGCATGGTCAGGACTCGAGGAAACTTCTGCTTGTACACCCGTTAAACATCACGTTGGCGCGGTTAGTTCTGTTATCTCTTCAATTTCTGCATTTTTGTTTTTTTGGAAAATTTAAGAAAGTTTTGGTCATTACTTGCTTAAGTATATTGATTCACATCGTGATTATGAATTAATTATTCAATCTTGTGCCATTAGTTTTTGAGGCTGCTTTCTGAGGAAACGGGTGATAGATCTTCGGAAGCAGCTGATAAGGAGCTTGCTTTGTCAAGAGGTGTGGATGCAATGGCATCAAGTTTCGAGAGCAGTCCTGTTGATTACGAGTCTAAAAAGGAGAAGCGACGTGAGTACGAGAATGAACGTCGGGAGAAGTTTTCTACTGCTGAAAATCAGCAGGAGATGGGTGGTAAGCCATCCACCATTGAAGACATACATGTCGAGTCAACTGGTGAATTTGATGACAAACCCTCGGAGGAGTTAACAATGCTTGACCACACAAAGAAAGTGGCAGTTCTCTATGAGCTTCTCTCAGCTTGTTTGGCTGACACACCTGAAGACAGTAAGAAAGTCAAAGGACGAAGAAGGGGCTATGATGCCCGGCACCGTGTGGCTTTGAGGTTGCTGGCAACTTGGTTTGACATAAAGTGGGTTAAAATGGTATGCTTAGTATTTCTATCGTTGTCACTGTACTGCAAAATGGCCTTTACATACTATTTGAGTGCAAATATTTCGTAATTTTTCTTTTTCTTACTGGGAACTCATGCATGAGAAATATGTATGAAATATAAATTTTTTGCTATGTTTACTTTCTAGCAGATGAAATGAATTTAGTAGAGGGACTTTATTTGTAGTTTAGATGATTGACTTTTCTTTCTCTTTGCCTTTGCTTTTAACAAGTAACTTGTTTTTTTATGTTCTATCAGGTAATATCAAACTACTTAAAAACTACGCCCTGTATTCCATATTTGACTTCACTTAGAAAACATGTAATTGCAGGAAGCAATTGAAACTATGATTGCTTGTTCTGCAATGGCTCTATTAAAAGATGAAGAATCAAGGGAAGAGACACAACCCCCACAAAGCTCCTGGTCTAAGTGGAAACGAGGAGGTATCATTGGTGCTGCTGCATTAACTGGAGGGACATTGTTGGCAATCACTGGTGGTATGATATTTGCCATTCTGAGTCCATGTTATATCCTAACTTGGCCAATGAACTAGTTTGTTCATTTTTGTATCTGGAACTAGTTTTGTTTGAAGTTCTGAAACAATGACCTTGACGTCTCTGCTTGTTATTGATTCTTCAACAGGTTTAGCTGCTCCAGCAATTGCTGCAGGATTTAGTGCTTTAGCACCGACATTAGGGACCCTTGTCCCAGTGATTGGAGCAAGTGGGTTTGCTGCAGTTGCAAGTGCTGCAGGAGGTGTTGCAGGATCTGTTGCTGTTGCTGCTTCATTTGGGGGTAAATGCATGACTGTTTATCAGAACTTCTATTGAGATTTGTTTTTAATATCCTTTTTCCATACTAATTCAGGTTTAATCCAAAAGCTATGAATGAGTATTCTGCTCCATGAAGGACGCCAAAAAATATGACGTTTTCCATCCCATAAACTGAAGAGGAATCTATTTCACCTTTTCCTCTTTGTTTAATTTTTAAAATGTTCTAACTGATGGTTTGGCAAAATGCAGCTGCTGGAGCTGGACTTACTGGGACCAAAATGGCCAGGAGAATGGGAGATGTGGATGAGTTTGAGTTCAAAGCTATTGGACAAAACCATAACCAAGGGGTGAGTCCCTCAGGCATATTTGACCAGTATCTTTTGTGTCCTTTCTGCTATTTAACTGTTGTCTTATTAACTGAAAAGTTCTGTCATCATCTGGAAGCATTCAATTTGTTCTTGGTGATTCATGTGTCATGTTTTTCTCCTCTTGATGTGAGTTTCAGAGGCTGGCGGTTGAGATCTTGATATCTGGATTTGTGTGTGAGGAGGAAGATTTTGTAAAACCTTGGGAAGGAATAGATGGTAACTTGGAAAGGTACACCATCTCCAATATTGCACATTTAAATTCTGTAAATTTTTAGCACATATTTTACGGTAGTCTTTTCGTTGATATGTTTTTTGGCCTGTGGTACACTATCCAAAGATGATTTGTCATAAAGAAATTGACTAGTATTTAATCAAATTCCAGAAATTGAATGCTATTTAGTCAAATTCCAGAAATCAAGCAAATAAACCAGGGAAATAATATTCCCATATCTCATACCCATAACTCTGAATTTGAGTTTGTTTAAAGCATTGTGATTTGCTATTCAATAGGCGGTTCCCTTTATACTTCCACACTCATGATTTTTTTCTCCAGGTATGCACTGCAGTGGGAGTCTAAACATTTACTTGCAGTGAGCACAGCAATTCAGGATTGGCTTACTTCAAGTAAGCATTTTCATATACGTAACTTTTACTCGTCATTATTTTTTTATTAGCATGACAATAAATCATTACTGATCGATATCAATACTTTTTTTTCTAGAAATATCTACTGAATTGATGAGGCAGGGGGCTATGTTGACTGTGTTAAGTTCACTTGTAGCGGCATTGGCTTGGCCAGCAACTTTACTTGCTGCTACTAATTTTATTGACAGCAAGTGGACGATTGCTTTGGACAGGTATTACTTGTCAATGGACTGGTACTTGTCGAGAAAATGTAAATCCCAGGGAGAAACTGTTTTAGATGTCTTTTGCGTGCAAGTTGTGTCTGAGGAAGCTTTTACTGTTTACCTTACTGTGTAAGATCGGGAACATCTGACGCCAAATCTAATGGGATGATTTAAATTAGGCAAAAATGTTTCATCTGTCATAAACAAATTTGCAGTTCCATGTTTTTTCCTTTTTGATTGTTGAAGTTCTTTTTATTTTTCCTTGTGGAAATTTAAATGCTAGTAAGTGGCATATTACGCTACTACTGTTGGGTTCTGGATGGGTTGGGTTCACATCCTCAAGAAAAGTGGACGTTGTGGATTATATCTTTTGATGTTAAGTTTAGTGAATCATGCCAAATAAGTCATAAGCATTGTTCACTTTCTGATTAACACTAAATTTCTGTGGCATGCCATCTAACTCATTTCAATCAATTCCTTGTGGCTTGCAATAATTTCTTACTGATTGGAATCTGTAGATCAGATAAGGCGGGAACACTACTTGCAGAAGTGTTGCTTAATGGATTGCAAGGAAATAGGTGAACTACTTGAACAAAATTGGCTTATTGCTATTTCATCACCTTGAAAGTTTGATAACTTTGTAATTTTGTCCTGTGTTTCGGTTGCTCTTTTGAATATTTCAGGCCTGTGACCCTTGTAGGATTCTCGCTTGGAGCCAGAGTTATTTTCAAGTGCCTCCAGATGTTGGCTGAAAAAGATCGTAGTGGTAATTAGTAGTGGCTAAGAGGTACTGTCTCTAGCCTTCAGTTCATTTGATTGTGATGCTGCTCTTGGATTTTGGCAGCTGGACTGGTTGAACGAGTTATTCTTCTTGGGGCACCACTTGCAATTAAAGATGTTAATTGGGAGGCTGCAAGAAAGGTACCGGTAGTTTGGCAATGTTCAGTTTTATTACATACTTCCAATTGCCTATCTTATCGCTTTTCAATGTTCTCTTTGGCTATTTTGTAGGTGGTGGCTGGAAGATTTGTGAACGCTTATTCTACAAATGATTGGATGCTTGGAATTGCATTTCGAGCTAGGTATGCTGCTAAACCAAGCCACCCGTTATGAAATCCTGAATTGACTCTGGGAATGATTGGACGCTTGTAGTTGAATATGTTATATGTGGTCTTTCCATGATTCTTCTATTGATGGCAGTCTTAATATTCATATCAGTCTGCTCTTCTTGTTTTCATTGTTCCTCTACTACTTGGGCTCTTTAAAATTTCAATGACTCCCGTTTTGTGTTTTTGAACAGCCTTCTCACCCAAGGGTTAGCAGGAATTCAGCCGGTTGATGTTCCGGGAGTTGAGAATGCAAGCCTTTATTCACCCTCAAATGCTTTACATATATACTCACGTTCATTGATAAGACAAAGTTTCATTCTTTACCTTGTCCTCTAATCTCTCTCTCTCTCTCTCTCTCCGTCGACAGGTTGATGTCACTGAACTCATTGATGGCCACTCTTCCTACCTATGGGCTACTCCACAAATTATAGAACAACTTGAACTGGATACCCCCTATCCTGTCCTCAATCGTGCTGTTGTGAAGACGTAGCGGTACTTTTGATTGAAATCGGTTCTTGATAACATTGGAGGCCTTCCAGTGCTTTAGGTGTTGAGTGCATCAAAGTAATGGACGAATCTGAGGCAGGGAAACTTGGGACCTGCTCGTACATTGTTTAAACTGGGAAAAATTTAAGTGTTGATAAGGACAGTCAAAAGTCAAAGTTATGAATGTACAAATTGGTAGCTACAATCTGCAGTTTTTGCAAAATGGACCTCGGAGTAGCGGGTTGCCTGTTGTTATTAGTACATCTCACGATAAACTGTTCTCTCTCGTAAATAATAACCGAACACATTTTTTCATTTCTTTTTTCTTTTTTTTATGCTGTAAGTTTTCTTTTTCCTCTCTCGGGAAATGCCACAGTCCTTTTACGAATTTTTTTGGTTTGAGTTTTAATTGGGTAAACTTAATAAGATCCAAACTCCGTTCATAAATTAATCAAGCCCTTTATTTACACCCAAGTTGTTAAATGAAGCCTCTATTTCTCTCAAAAACCCAGCTTTCTATTTTGCTATTGTCAAAAAAAAAAAAAAAAAAAAAACTTTCTCCTTTTTTGCAGGTCAATTGACGAAATCATGTGTGCTTCATATGCCAAATTCAGCCTGAAATTAGAATGCTCAACCCAATTGTATCTACTTAAAAAACATTATAATAGAGGGTGGATTGATTCAATTAAACATATAGATAGGTAATCTGAAGAAGAGGCATTTTGTTTTGGAGGGATTAATTCCGATAACCATCGTGGTAATAGTTATATTTGGCAAAAATTTTGAAAGAGTTACTTATAATATGTTGTTAAAAAGAAAATTTATACTATGAAACTATAACGTAGAAGTCCTTCTTGGCTACGGAGGAGGAAGAAGGAATTTCAAAAATAATGCAAAAGTAGTTCTTCCGCCAATGAGAATCAATCAATCATGGATACCATCTTTACTAAAGATGGAGTAATCGATTATACAAAAAGAAAATCGAGCCCAATTTTTTTTTTTTTTTTGGGGGGCGGGGGTTACCATGAATAGTTACATTCCGAATTACTGATAACGCAATATGCCTAATTTCTTCTTCATTTTTTTTTTTTAAAGATTTTTGGTACAACCGTCAACTTCCAGAAATACAAACCTTATTGTCTGTAAAGAAATCGAGTAATCGATCATTCGATTCGTTTTCTAGCGCTGAGTCTCGCCCTCGAGCTCTTTCGTCGTCGTTCCCCGGAGTCCCAGTTCACAAATTGCAATTGACAAAAGAGTTGTACAAAAGAAGCAGATAGACGGAAAAAAAAAAGCAAAAAAGGTTGATGGGTGAGGAAGCGGAGCTGGAGAGGATTGTGGCGGGTCAGGAGGATAAGATGACCGCGGAGGCCGGAAGCGGTAGCCGGGGAGATCACTCTCCCCTCGACAACAGCAAGAAGAATTGCCATCAAAATGAAACAGATAAAGAAGATGCTGCCCCAGCCTCCTCCTCCTCCTCACCATCATCGGAGGATAAAATTAGTGTGAACAAGGGGAAATCTTGCAAGGGCTGTCTGTATTATTCTTCAACTTTTAAATCCAATTCTCGCAACCCTCTTTGCGTCGGCATCAGCCGTTCCCTTCCCCATGGTATTACACCAAAACGATTCAATTTTTATGCAATCCTTTCACTTGAAATGTTCAAATTCTCGGTTAAATGTTGTGATCTTTTTCACAGGTTTAGGACTTAATTACATTTCGTTTTTGTTCCAAGGTCTGAACTATAGGTGCCCTTTGTTCTTTGTTGGTGCCAATTACTGGTTTATTTTTTTTTAATCCTATAGTTGAAAAGATAAAAATTCTTTGCTTTTGAATGCACTAATTTTTTAGCATTAGTGGCGAGGAAAGTGCAGTTCTTAGTTCTTTACATCTTTGATTTATTAGGAGACATCAAATTTTTGTTATTGTTTGGAATGAAGTAGATTTGTAGAATTCACAAACATCGTGATATTCATGCGTGCTTGATTTTCTTTTAGCTGATTTCTGTTGAACATTTCTTTTCTCTTTGAATGCTTTGAATTCTGAGGATACATTGTTTTCCACTGGATGGTTTTTTCCCCCATTTTGAAGCTGCATGTACGTATGCAAATTTGTGGTGTCATTTAGGCTGCAGTTGACCCCCTTATGCATGGTATGTGCCACTAATCTTGATTCAATTCACTTCCGTGGGTGGAGTTTTGAGTTGGCGCATTTTTTTTTTCGATGGGCTCATGTTGATGTGAGAATTCTATGCTTTAGTGCCACTAGCTTAGTCGCCTGTTTTAATTGATGCATCAGTTTACACATCTCACAGATTGATTATTTGTCAATGCATTTTCTTATGTGTGGTTGTGCTAAGTGAAATATGCATCTGATCGACTCGTGTTTCTCTTATTTGGCTGCTAGTACCTCGATATATGGTTAGCCAGTCTGAGATGGAGGCCTCTAAAGAGGGCAGAAGCCTTACTGATTTTAGATATGCATGTGTTGGTTACTCGGTTTACCCTGATCGGAAAGATCATCCACGTGATGTAAAAGAGGGAGAAACAGAACTGCCTGTGTGTGTTGGAATTGAGGTTAGCATCCATTTGTCTGCCCTTATCTCGTTCTTCTCATAATCAACTCTGTGCATTTGTTTTTATTTCTCTATGAAGCGAATACCTTTTGCGGACTGATGTATAATACAAAGGCAGGCTTTTGGGTGGGGGATGATGTGGTTGATTTGAGATGTGGCTTTGTGTTGCTTCTTCAAATTTTGGTATTTTTTGAGTTTCTGTGGGTTAATGTCAGTAGAATGTACAATTTCAACTGCAAAAAAGCTTCCTTCTCTCCAGTTAATTGAATGTCTAGCTAGCAGCTCAACAAGTACACGTCATAGACACTAATATATGAGCAAATTTAAGGATGTCTCCCAATTTCTGGACAACATTATCTTCCAGTTTCATGTTGTCCTTGCCTTTTCATCCATCATATGCTGTGTACAGACCACCAAGTTAATCGGGTGATTAGTTTGCTGCAGCCTTAAAAATCACGATATCATTATTGGTTTGTGAAATGCCCAACATGTTTTTTTAATTTAATAACTTTGTTTTTTATTGTTTGGGTTGTGGAGGAGGATGGGTTGTGGGCATACCATTGTATTACACATACTGGATGCAAAATTACAAAGGAAGGTTATCCTCACCATGGACCGACTCCAAATTCTCTGTTTCTTTCTTCCCACTCACCCAATCAGCTAGAAGTAGAACTCATGTAACCAAAAAAAAAAAATCCTGATTTCTGGCGGACTAGCCCCCATGTTATGAATTGTTACTGCCTGCTTCAACCATCAAAATTATTCGAAGGGGAAATTTTGTCTGAGTGAGCCAAGAAACTGAAGACCAAGGATACTATCCTGTGTGTCCAAGTTTCATGCAAAACTGAGAAGGGACACAGGAATAATAGGTGATTTATTTGCAGGATCTGTACACCTTTAATTTTGAACTGCTTATTATACAGTGTTGGTGGCGAGTGCGCTTTGACTCCAGAGATGATATGGATTCGTCTAATATGATGTTTGAATAGAAATGCTTGGTGGCTTCTTATTCTAAAATACAATGTTGCTGGAATATTAATGCCTTGCCACAGGTTCTAGTGGATAGAAGAGTCACTAATGCTGGGACTACTCCTGCTCACGTCCATAACAAAGAAGGTATTTTTCATTTCTTACCCATGAATCAGGATGTTAATATGGCATACAGAGGACTTCGATGGTATGCGTCCATAATCAATCATGGTTTACCTGCTTTGGTAGTCACCAACTAAGAGTGAACTTTAACAATTTATTTTCAGTTTTATGCATAATTGACATTATGAATTGAAAGCTGATATTCAGCTTGCTTTTCAATGAATCAAGATGAAAAAGATGTTAAAACTAAACACATGAAAAAAAAAAAGAGGTGAGAGAAGTTTTATGAGGTGCTACATGTCCGCTGCTTCCTTGTAAATCTATCAGCTATGTTTGAAACCAACCAAAGTTTTGACTCAGAACTAGGCAATTCAATTCCTTGATGTTGGACCATAAGTAATTTTGCAGTCTGAATGTCATGTTTTCCTGTATCTGATAATAGAGAAGAATGAAATGGTCTACGAAATGGTTAATGCATTTGTGACCTAAGTAACATTTGTGCAAAGCCAAATTAGGAGTGAGTGAGTGATAATCTTCAAAATGTTTGTAGGAATGGCTAAACGAAGAGAACTTTGGAAGGCAACCCATCTTGAAGTGAAAAGCACAACCTAGGGCCTTGATTTTTTTGGGGCCCTCGGATGCAATGAGTTGGTGGCCTTGTTAGAGGTGGGGGAGGGAGAGAGAGTTTGGGGCTTATAGAGCAAGGGGGAGCAGAGGTCAGTAGAGGTCCAAGAGGCAGGGAGGCTAGAGGAAGATGGGTTATATTTTCTGTCGGGTCTACTTTTACTCTTTGTATAAGCTGACTGGGGAAAAAAGGCATCTGAAGCAACTTTGATTGATGATTAAACTGGGACTTTGAAAATTGAAAATGTTTTTGGAACTATTTGGGCAACTTTCCCATTTGTTTCTGATTTTTTTTGTGGAGTATTTAGTCTGGATGGGCGCTTGATTTATACGTATATAGATACTCATCGCTAAGTAGAGATTTGGTCATTCTTTGGTTTAGATGGTGCTGGAATTCCACAACCTCGTCCGCGTAAACCGGCACAGCCTGCTGGGGATGAGTTCTTAACCAGGCAAGCACTTTTGATACATAGTTAACTTGGAATTATATTGCGTTTATAGTTCATTGCCAATACTTGCAAGCACCAATTCATTAATTCATATCAGAGACTTCATTACTTGACTCGAATAAAATGTAAATGCAGGTTCACTAGAAATGCGAACCTGGTTGCCATGGGTGTGGTGAAGAACATGCGTAAAGTAGGGAACCGAATAAAAGAGAGTGTTGATGACATTCTTTATCCTTATCGAAGACGCCCAAAATAGGAGGCGAGGCGAGGCGAGGCTTGTTTAGCACGAGTAAAAGCGGTGGAACCTTGGAGCCGGAAGTGACCTCAATTTAAATAATAATAATAATGTATGTCATATTTTCTGTAGTGTTGCGTCTTCCTCTCCATTCAGCCCCTTCGATTTTTCTTCGTGCAATGTTGTAAAACTTAAACGCGGCTGCTAGGCCTGGGAGGAAAATTTTCAGCGTCAGTTTTTTTTTGGCCTATACAACTCTTGATTAGAACATCCGTATCAACAACGCTTGGTTAAGTTATGATATGATCTGGGGCTGGTTCATTTTCGCCTTGCGATTCTGCGAGTTGAATAATGAATCTGTCAGACCCCCATGATCCAATTTCCGGAAAGATGTACTATTACGCTGGACGAGCACCTTCAATTCTTTCCCTGAGAAACTTCTGCTGCATTTCTTCGACGCATCCCTTCTGGACTGGAATTTTTACGACTTGTTTGGGGATGGTTACCAGAACCACTCGCCAGTTGGGCATTTTGATTCTAATAAGAGGAAGTGAAGAAGGCGTTGCACTTTTGGATTTGGCGGAAGCCAGCTGCTACTCGACCATTACGAAAGCAAAACATAAACAAATTTTCTTGCACTGAACAAACTTGGATCCTTATCGTTAAATTGGGAACGACAGTGATATCCATCATCTGGATTCCTGGAGTCTCAATCAAATATGCAAATGGGCTTCCTGCATTTTGTTGCCAGCGTCCACATCCTGCCTCTGAAAATGGGGGCGAATCAGTAGTACTATTTTTTTTTTCCCTTGCTGCTTTGTGCCATGTGCTAAATTATCTATCATCTTCTAGCACTCTTTCAGGTTTAGTTCCTTGAACAATTAAGACAAGCGGATTTAGGATACCACAAATTAAATGAGTCTCTTATTGACCTTGTCAAAGTCAATCCCCTAATTCAATTATAATAAGGAGTGTAGCCTGTAGAGTATGCAAGAATTAAAAGTTGTGTTCTTTCTTAATGGCTTTTGAGTTTTTTTTTAAGTTGGTGACATATTGGGAGAAGCATTGGGTGGAACCATAAATAAGAGATTTTAAATTTAAGATCTCTCATTTAAAAAATAAAATAAAATGTGGTGACTTTACAAGAGAAGTGCGAATATTGCAGTGGTCGGTCTGGATCTGATGTGATTTTGCTCAATAGTACCCCTAAGTAATAAAGTGGTACACTTGACATCGAGCCCGTCTAGCTCAGTCGGTAGAGCGCAAGGCTCTTGACCTTGTGGTCGTGGGTTCGAGCCCCACGGTGGGCGCCTAATTTGACTACAGCTGTTTCAACTGGAGGTCGAAGCTCTTTTCTTTGTTTTTGGTTAGGATTTCCCGCATTCGAGGAGCGAGGCGGGGGTAATGCTCTTGCCTTGTCATCTAAAATCCATCAAATATCACCATCCCTAAGAAAAGTTTCCGACCGGTCACTTGAGCAATTTACGCGCCATCTTTCCCTACTCCGCCCCCGATTTTTAGATACTACAGTGTCCTCTGATCATACTCCATTGTCAGAACCTATTGTCATTATTTTGGGCCAATTGTAGTACTTCACTGACAAGGACGACGGTGATAGTTCTGGTCGAATGGCCGCGGCCGCTTATGCGGCATGTAAGCGCGTCGGGCAACAATTAGGAACCAATCCCAGGATCAACTCATCTTTATTCGGATCCTTAGTTTCCACCCGATTCGACTCCCGATCCGTCTCTCAGCTCGTCAATTCCAACGGCAAGCGTGTCTTCCTCGTCGACACCTTAGCTCTTGTAAGTCTCCCCTATCACCTCTCTTCTGTCTGCAATAGCAATAATCCATATGATTAATCATTCATCTGATTTAGATAAATATTCTACTTCCGAGTAAAAAGATTTTGTTGATGATTCAATGGGTCATAAAATAGAGAAATCAATTTTTCGGTTTAGAGTAAATTATTGATGGTTTATTGGGGATTTAATGAGGAGCAGGGAACTTTGACAAGAGAAGACCAATATAAAGAGGAAGTCTATTTCTAAGAAATCATTTCCTATTTGGAATTCAAATTAAAGTATCAGTATTTATATAAATTGGAGAAAAAATATACACTGTTTATGTGCATAAGCCTTCATTATTCTTAGGTCAGGAGATTAGAATCCCAAGGCTTGCCTTCGAAGCACGCCGAGGCGATTACGGATGCCATAATCGAAGTCCTGAATGACAGCCTGGAAAATGTGGCTCAATCCTTTGTCTCCAAAGCACAGATGCAAAAGGTAAGAATAATTGTGTTTCCCTATAGCACAATCTTATCCCTTTTTTTTTCACTTTTTTATGGAGTAATTACATTAACATGTGTAGATTGAGATGACACAAGATGCGAATTTAGCCAAATTCAAGACCGAAGTTCAGAGCTCTCAGGTGATTTTCTATACCTAGTACTACCAAAAAAAAGGAAATATGATTGTTCTTGTTATTTTTTATTTTAGTTTAGGTTGATGGTTAAAATGTAGCTTTTTTTTTTGGGTTGGGGAGGGTTTCTTTTTTTTTTTTTTTTGGGTGTTGTTTTGTTTTGGTTGTTTTTTTGGAGGGGGGGGGGGGGGGGTTGAAGACTAACATCGTTATATGGGGGACTGAGTAGAAAACTAAAATGTCATTGCTGAGTCTAATTGCAGGCATAATATGAAAGTGGTTATTTCAATTGTAATGATTATTGTCATTGTTTTACATTTATGAAGATTTTTCGAGATTATATTGTTGCCTTTAGTTGGTAACTGGTATTAGATTTCTAGGATGACAGGGCTTCAGTTCTTTGATTAGACAAACTTCTTTTCTAATGTACCATCTGCAGCGTGATTTCACAGTGTTACGATCTAAAGCGTTAATATATGTAGTTTCAATAGGTTACTGGAACAAACAAAATCAAGCAGATGGTTCTAAATGTTTAAAGAGTGATATTTGTTTTAATCGGTCATGTCCAACACAAGTCCTCCATGCCAGTTTGCCACTACGTTGCTTCCCATAGCCTAATGTCATTCATAGATATTTTTCATCAGTCAAGGCAGCTAGCTGTTGGCCCAATACGTTCTGCTCTCTTCCTGATTTGGGATGATTAAATGGTTATCCAGCTTACATGTTGCTGGCTACATGTTCTTAGCTTTTCTTTCACCAAATAGGTGCTAGAAGGATATATCATGTTACCTGCATAGATAAGTGGATGAAAGAAGTCAAAGGGAGACTCCACCCAAAGAGCAGATTGAATATTTTTTTCTTTTTCGTTTATTTGGGTGGTCCTTTTTCTTTGGTTTTCTTCCGAAACTGAACTTTAATTACTCATGTGGCTTTGCATTTTCTGATAAGAGTAGTCTGTCATGATGGATTTGGAAATTTTCAGTTTCCATAAATATATGGAATGATTGTAAATGGATGGGTTTATTATGTGATGTCCACAATAAATTGTATTTGGTCCCTCATTCATGTGCAACTTATCTTCATTTTGGCGACTATGGATCTTAAAGGTACATCCCGTTGTGCTTGAATGATGATGCAGGGACACCACTTTTCTTTGCTGCAACATGAAACTGAAAAACTGAAAGGTGATATAGAGAAGATGCGCAGTGAATTGAGGTCTGTAATTGATTCATTATTTATTTGTTCAAATCCAGTAGCATGGTTAGAATTTGAGGTCTTTAAGCAATAAATATTTCATTTGCTCAAAACCACTAGCATAGCTGGAATATTCCAGGGGGATGGGATGGTTGGCAAAATCATGACTGAAAAAAAAAACGATTCTTGTAATTATGCATTACAGGTCTATTCTTTGTATCTCCCTTTCAGATATCCAGTCTTTCACTATGTCAAACTTGAATCAAATTCAGAACAAGTCATGTTTTCTTTAATGCATTTAACCTTGTTGAAAGGACTATTCAACTTTCAGAGTGTAAATCCTCTCACTTAAACACCATGATGAGTTGCCCTCTGCCCCTGGGCCTCTGTTGTTTTATTTGTTTTTTCTGGAACATTGTACAATAAATTTCAAATTTAAAAATAAACTATCTTTTTTAATGACAGAATATACACAGAGCACAGATTCTATTACTAAAGCCTGGTAATACAAAAATATGGAGTTAATAGTTATTTGTGAAGGAGAATATCTGAAACTGTCCAGTTAGGACTTTCACAAAATTCAATTTTCCAAAATCTCAGATTTTCTAAAGGATCTTGTGAATTGGGTGCAGAAGGTTGGTGGGAATCGCCCTTGCTGCTACTTCCGTTCTCTCTGTTACTTTTTTGAAACCATAATTAATGTCTGAACCTCTTAGTTTTTTCATTTTTAAACAAATTGATTCGGATGCAGACATGAAATTGACAAAGTCACTGCCGGACAGCGTTTGGATTTGAACCTCGAAAGGGGGTAAGTTAGTAAGCAAACTTCCTGGATTACTCTGTGTTCCTACTAGTGCGAAGATGCAAATTTGCAAACCCCCTCACCACTACCATCAACTGTGATGGATGATATGAGTTACCTGTTGATTGTGAAGTTCTGTTTCAATTCTGTCTGAATCCTTGTTTACAAAGGTATTGTGGTTTTTTCCCTTCTACAGAAGGATACGAGATGAGCTGTCAAATCAGAATCAAGAAACTACTAACCTCACTAACAAACTTGATCGGGTAAGTATAGATTGTGTTAATTAGTTTCCCTTTGATGGAGGAGTTTGCTGAGTCCTTTGTAACTTTTTTTTGCCCTTTTTGAACATCAACTATACACAATTTCAGGAAATTCATGCGCTGAGGGCTCAGTTGGAAGCAGCCAAATACGATGTAATAAAGTACTGCATAGGAACTATTGTGTCCATCTCTGCTGTTGGTTTGGCTGTCGTCAGAATCATAATGTAAGGCTGGAGAGCTAAACTGTTTCTTTTATTCAAACTCTTTAGATAGTGAATCAAAAGAGAAAGTAGATTCGAAGTCTTATCACGGCACAGCATACTAGTGCATTCTGTTTAGAGCTGAAGCTTCCTGCAGTCTTGTCGGTGGACCAAAGTTTACAATTTTCTTTCATTAGTAATCTGATTTAGTTAATCGGGCGCATTTGCTGGGTCCGGGGTATCATAATTATGAATAGCAATTTTGGCTGCATATTTTATTGGCGGATGTGTATCCTGCGTTGTTGGTAAAGGATGTAAGGTCTGCCGTTTTTCTAGACTAGAAAGCTTAAGGAAGTAGATTTGGCAAATCATCACCATTGTTTTTTTTTTTTTTTTTTTTTTCAAATTGTGACAACACCAGCATTGCTTTACTCGTCATCAAGCAGAGTACAAGATACTGGTATGAACTTGGTTTACAAGTTACGACTCTCGTCTTGACTTCATTCAAATGATTTGTAGTTTCTTACTATATCTTGGGCGACTGACATACATTGCGTCAGATGTGGGTTCTCTCTGAAACTACTAGGAATGTTCGTTGAAGTTGATCTTTCAAAGTACTATTTACTAAGAGGTTAAGGGGGAGCTTTTACGGGAGGTGGGGACGGCATGTGGCTCAATTGCGTTTCTGTTTTCGTGAAAGATTATCCCATCGTGCCCTGGGCTGCCGAATTTGCATTTTTTTCTTCTTCTTTTCTTTCCTTAAAATCATTTCACTGGCTAGGGCCCTGAAATTGAAAAGCTTTTTTCTTTAGCATGGAAGGCTCTGCGAGACCTTGAACGAATTAATTATGGATTTGGGTACATTGATTGGGACTGATATTGCCATCTTCAAGGGAACAAGAAAGGCTTGGGGTATTTCTTTTGGCTTTGGGGAAGCGCCTATTCCGGACACTTAAAATCTCATACCATGGGCGCTTCTGATTATATATTTCTCTCGGGGAGATTTTTTATTATCTCTAACGAAGTAATTGGACAAACATTCATATCAGCCTAGGCAAGAAAAATTATGTGATTATATGTTTTAGAAGGTTGCAAGTTTACTGAAGTTGCGAGTCCTGCTACTACGTAGAGGTGCTTTTCTTTTTTCTTTTTTTTCCCCTTAATTATTTAGGTCTATTACGTAGTGTGTTAGTTTTAGGATGCTGACACTGGATTATATCGTATTTGGGGAGATCATTGGTGGCTGTCAAACTACCAAAAATAAAATTAATATCAATACCTACTCCCAAAACTAAATGAGTATAGCGGTGAGTAGGGTCGTCTCTTCAAGGAACTAGTAGATTTATTACACACAGAATTTGGAAGATTTTAGGAAGGAAGATAAAAAAAACAAATTAAAGATGTAAGGATACTGAATTTTCAATTCGCAAAAGATACAGTAGCCAAAGAATATAATAAATAATTAATTGACCTAACCTAGTAAAGTAAGTAATTTCGGCATCGGCCTAAAGTTAAGAAGGAAAAAAGAAAAACTCCTCGTTTGTTACTCTCTGCCTAAAGTTTTCCGCCGCCCCCCTTTTTAGTCAATCGCGTGTTTGTATCTATCTGGGATATCTTCCCTTCTTTTCCTCCTTGATTTGTTGCCTAATGTTTCCTGCTCCAAACACCTCCCAAAAATAGTAGCAAGCTTCTAGGGATAAGTTCCGTAATCCGTTTATTCGGGCTTCACTCTACTGTCTCTGACGTGAGCACGCTCTGGAACGACTAGTTTGCTCCTGGAATGACTAGTTTGCTAGAAACTCGCCCCTTTTTACTATTTTTGACACCAATTGCCTGTAATTGATACAAATACCAATTTAGAGCAGAAACGCAGTACTTTGCATAATAAATGATCAAAATTAAGATCAAATACCATCAAATAAAATGCACAATTGTCTCAGTATCAATCATATAATTTATTTGTTCGTGATTTCTTGAGACCTGCATGAGCCTTTTGCTATGCGTACTCAAAGACGCAGTTTTTACGTTTTACCCATGATTATCTGAAGAGTGACTGCTAGAGAAGGAAAGAAGATGCTATAGGTCTATCTAGAAAATTAATTTTTTTCTTCTCAAGCTTGGACCCGTGGAGGCAAAGAAATGAAAATTAATGTGCAAGACGTAATGCATCTAGATGTCTACACGAACATTTGGCACCACATTCATGTACCTTACGAAGTTAGTGTTTTTTTAATTTATTATATTTTAAAAAAGAGATCAAGGTTACTAGTTAAATTGGACTTGACTTCTCTCCATTTTCATGGGGGTGGGAAGCTGAAAATTGTTCGTGAAACATAATAATAGTGTGTAAAAAATATGTAGATAGCAGTATATAGATAAGTTTCAGGGGAAAATGCTCCGGTGCCAATTCTGTGGAGTGTGGACCATTCCCATGCGAGACACAGGAATTTCGACACGGTGACGCCTGGACCAACCCCGGAGGTAGACGGGGAGTAGTTGAGTCCAACTTATCATGCCATAATCCTGAATTCCCTCCCCGTCTGTGATTTAATTAAAATAAAAACAGAGAAAAGAAAAGAAAAGGAAAGGTGAGGTTGCAATAATTTGCTCTTGCAGAAACGGAAAATTGCTTGAAATTTCACCGGCTGGCTACGAGAATGTGATATGGGTTCGAGACTTCGAGTAGACGGAGATGGAGACATCCAAGAACCGTCCAGTCCATCGGATGAGAACCATCACATCCATTTGCCTCTCTCTTTCAGTTTAAGAGCTTCTGGCGGCCTCCAGCTAGCTAGCTATCACCAATTGATTACAACATTTACTGCTTACTGCTCCACCGGACTCGTTGATCATATCTGCGTATGTAATTGGCACACGTAGTACTTGTTAAAGGCCAGTTCCAACAAATTCATGTCAAGTTTAACCTAAAACTTTCAATTTCCTAAGTGCCCACCCCGTTTTCCCAATATGGTGTGTACTAATCATGTGGCTGGCTCAGTTACCTTGTGGTCATCAACAAACGTAGAGTACCATTTTCGATAGTATATTAGCACGAAAGCTTTCTGTGGTGTTAGTCAATATGTCTGTACATATAGTAATAATTATCCGCAGAGCAGGATGTGAGGTTTGTTCTGTGGCGGATTACTGTTCGTTCACCTGCAATGTAAATGTAAGACTACTAAGAGGAGTGGTTAAAGATCCTTTCGGGGAAGATGACATATCATATCAGGTTCTGTTCAGTGATGTCAAAGCTCACAACAATAGAAACCAATATCTAACCGAACTGCTTATCCAATCTAATTAATCTCCTCTTGAGAAACAAGCGGTATTTAATTTGTGGGAGTAAAAAAATTATATCGAGAACCTGTTAGCATTGAAGTGTCGTCAAGTGTACCTTTCTCCATTATATTACTCCATTCTTGATCTCCTCACTTCTTGTTCTTTTATTTTGCTGTATATATATATATATACCTTTCATTGAACAAAGTGTTCAAAATTGTATTCATATTTGGTCTGACTTGGGCAATTTTTAGCAACATGCATGAGTAAGCTAGAAGAACGTAACATTCTGGCCGTTGAGGTTAAGGAATATTTCGACGACAAAAGATGGCAAATACACACACACGTGAACGCTGTTCACTTAAGACTTTCAAGTTTCATCATGGATTGTCTCATTTATTTGCTTATTTGTTTGCGTCCAAGATTCCATGCATTTGTCGAGTTCTTGTGCTTTAATTTCTTTTGGATGAATTTTCTCCATGCAACTGCAAGCTGGATGTCCAAGGCAGGCGCTGTAGTAATCAATCAAATCAACCCTCCGCCCTCACCAATTCAACAGCTCTCAAGCTGAGCTCTAAGGTTACTGTCTCCACCATTCACGTTTCAAGGTCCGGCCGGTTATGATCTTGACAAGTTCTTCGAGAAATTTAAGACATGTGTCTAGAAATTACGCCTAAACGCAAGAAGAGGACTGATTCCGTGAAACCATCAACATAGTAATAATGATGTCAACCTGGCTAGTTTGATTTAACGTTACGGCCTAGAGAAAGACAGCACCACCAACAAATTAAAGCGTAATATTCTGACCATTTTAGAGCAAGTGGGGAATCATCGATCCTGAAAGATGGCTTGCGAGTTAAAAGGAGGGAGAGAAGTCCACATCATCAGACATTTTGCACCTTCACCCGCTAATTAAACCCTCGTACGTGGCGTGAAACTAATGATATATGCCAAGTGATGCAAAATCACATCCTGCATTATGTAAGCATCTATCTATAATAATCTTAATTATACGTACGTCCTATAAAGTTTAATGCACCGCCAATTATTTTAAACGGGTATTCTGTGAATATTTGTTAGCATATCTATATAACACTTTCTCCAATTAATTTTACCTTTTATAAACAATCAGATCAATACCTAAAGGCTCAGCCCTTCTCTCAAGTGCTCACTTACTTGTTACCCAAACCCTTGTGTTATTTGGATCAGGCAATTATATCATACTCCAAACACACTCTAAGGAAATAAGAATGTCAAATTGTTTATGGATTTACTTTCTTATGAACCTAAGGAATGACGGTTTTGGTGATCAAATAAATATGATTTTCTTTTTTTTTTTTTTGTGTGCAAGGGGGACCATATTGACAGGTCGTTTTCTTCAAATGCCTAATGTAAGGAGGACCGCTATCTTATTTACTACACACAAACATTAGAAAAAGGAGGGTAAAAACAAATGTCGGCCTGTACCCACATCACCAATAAAATGTGATTGTGACTTTTTTTTTTTTTTTAAATTTCAAAGAGTTTGAACGTATTCGATTTCGATCATCACCATTATGAATCGATATATGATTTTGAGATTATAAATCATTAATAAAAATTTTTATGAATCACCCATCAATATTATTATAGTAAAATTTGAATATATGAATTTTTGCGATGAAATGATTATTCTTAATAATTGAGTCAACTCGTACGCAAGAAGCGATTGCGATTATCTCTTATTATTGATTTTGGAGAAATGGGCGGCGAAACGACGAAAAGATGTAAATGCGCTGAAATTTGACGGGGCTGTGCTTGCTGGGTGGCCGGGCGCGACTTTTTCAATGCCCCTTTTGATGTGGTGGTACGAGAGGAGGAGGAGGAGGAGGAGCCTCGTCATGCATACGCATTAATTGCGTTCCATAAGATCTTGGCATGCTTAAATTGCAAGTATTGCGCCATTAATTTTTATTACTACGTTGATCGGATACGTACAGACAGAAGTATGTTTGTTATCGAATTCAATATACTTTACAAAAAAAAAAAAGTTGACAATTTAAAGAGGAATGCAAAATTTGTTGGCAATTGCGAGAAAGAAATACCAAGAGAAATTTATAGCCAAATTTTGCACATAGAAACAAATGAAAATTAGAGTTTCAAATATCGACATACAATTCAAGTCTACCCAACCTCTCATTCATCGACCTTGCAGTCCATTATTTCTCTCTCAAACATATAGTAATATCATTTTGACAAAAAAAGAAAGAAAGAAAGAAAAGGAAGAAAACCACCCTGTTCCCCCGGTACCAATCACGAGTACTCAGCCTTCTCTAATAGAGAGGGCAAAGCAGACGCGGAGTCGGCACGGCCACGAGGCGAGTCGCCCTCGGAGCAGTGAGTCCGAACACGTCGTCCATGTCAAGCTCGCTGGGCTTCATCCCATCAGGCAACTCCCACGTAAAACAGTGAAGCAGGTGAGCCACAGCCATGTCCAATGCATAAAGCCCCAGTTGCATCCCCGGACAAGACCTCCGGCCGGACCCGAACGGGATGAACTCGAAGTTGCTCCCCTTATAATCCGGCACCCCATCTTTCAAGAATCTGGAGGGCTTAAACTTGTCAGCATCTTCCCATGAATCCTTGTCACGTCCAATCGCCCATGCATTGATCAGAACCCGGGACTTAGCCGGAATTTGGTACCCGGCCACCTCGGCATTTTCGGCGGTCTCGTGGAGGAGGAGAGGGATAGGAGGGTGGAGTCTGAGGACTTCTTTTTGGCAGCATTTGAAGTAGGTTAGTTTATCCAAGTCACTTTCTTCGACTTTCCGGTGGAGGCCAACCACGTCCTTCAGCTCTTGTTGGACTTTCTTGAGGTCCTCCGGACTCTTCATTAGTTCGGCCATGGCCCATTCGATTGCAGACGCGACTGTTTCTGTTCCACCGAACATTACGTCCTGTAGAAGGAGATGGACGAATATTGAATACGGACAACCATCACCATAAGTGCTAATGACACAGGAAGCTAGGCATGCAGCTCTAATTCTAAATCAATCTATTCATTTCATTTGGTGAGCGGAAGGCATTTGTTGTTCAGGATGAAGTAATCAATTTTTTTGGCACATAAGACACTTTTTACCTACCAATGATTTGATAGGTGGGAAGATTATTTCGAGGGGTCCCAGAAAATATTGAAGAAATTAATTTTGCGTTAGACTTTTCGATCGATCGTATTTTTTTTTTTAAAGGCTTTAATTCATTTAATTTTGTGTCAATTCAGCACAAGTATGAAATGGACTACTAGCTGATTTAGCCATGGGGTTTGAAGGCTGTCATAAATTTGGACGGACTTGAAGCAAAATAGAAATGTCAAGCAGACAAGGGACTTGCAGATGATGCAAATTTTAAGAATTTTGAAACATTCCAAAGATGAAATTTTCCCAGAAGAGCTTGATAAAGTTGAGCAAGTCATGATAAGATTAATATTTCAACATCGTAGACGTGAAGGTCTTACTGATGGTCCGGCGAAACCAGAACAGCACGCAAAATATCAGCTGAAAGTTCAATATATATAATTCAGATGACAAGTTAATCTCGTTATTTATATCTGGCATTGATGGATCCTAATTATAGTAGTATATTATGACCATTCGTGCATATGAATAACTGAAAAAGAACGGGGTGACTGGCATCAACATCCCCCTGTGTCAAGCTGTAATAAAATATGCAAGATTTAGTTCTCCCTATAGTAGGGAAAAAAAATTAGAAGTTGACAATTCAAAAATAAATTAAGTCCTGAGTAACCATAGATGATTACTTGAGCTTTTCAATACGAAGATTGAAAGGGCTTCTGATTTTATTAAAGCACAAGTAGCCATAGATGACTACTTAAGCTTCTTCTTCTTCTTCTTTTTTTTCCCAAAAAAATAGTGGTCTATTTATTAGTAGGCAAACCGCTTATACAAGCAAATAACAATTGCAAATGAAGTTCTTAGAGCACAAAGCAAGCCATACAAGGATCTATTCTCTAAGAAAATTGATTACTTAAGCTTTTTTGTGATCATTAATTGGTGATTACTTTGCTAATGTTGAAGGATTTTCTGTCACCTTATAGCTAATTTTTTCCGGAAAAAGTGGGGAATATGTGAGATGACGTTGGAGCTGTGTATGACAACTGAAAATAAACCACTAGCAACTTTTTTGTTTTTTTTTTTTTTTTGGGTCTGGAAGTGGGGGTGAGGATGTAAAAAGAGCCACTACATATTTCATTTTTGTTTTTTCAATGGATAGGGAAAATAAGCAACTAGCAAAATTTCATTCATTTCCTCTCTGGGCTAGGGAAAATAAGCCACTAATAAATAAATAAATAAAAATAAGAGGCAACTCTTTGGACTAGGAAAAAACCACTAGCAACTTTTTCACATTTCTTTTGGAAAGGAAAGCAAGCCTTTTTTTTTTTTGGGGGGGGGGGGGGGGGGGGGGATCACTAGAACACCAGAATCTCCGGGTCCACCCATATCAAATCTGCTGTTTGGTAAGAAAACATAAGGCTGAACAAATGGAAAGAATTTTGTTGGTGAAAAACCAATCTGAAGAAAACTAAATGAACAAAATTAATCTCGCGGATAAGTACAAAAGGCTTCTTGCTTATTTATATAGGATTGCTACTGCCTACGCATGAATAATACCGTTTAAGTATCAACCATGCTTTTCTTCTTTTTCGTAATGAAAGCACAAAAGACCACCTTTGGTTATAATTTAAAAAATAATAATAATACAAGTTACTCAAATCTCATGCACAAAGAAACGGTTGCAGATGTTTATTTGAATCTTCTTCATACCCTTTTTTTTTTTTTTTTTCCGATGCAAATGCTTGAATGATGCGATTGTAAATATCTTACCATGATGATGGCTTTAATGTGATCCCTGGTAAGCTTGATTGAGTTCTGCAAATCTTCTGATTCACTGACTTTGGCCTCCTCACTGTAAAAAGCCAATAGTTCATCCACCATGTCGCTGTCTCCTTCAACAGCTAAACCATTCCTTTTATTCTTTGCCTCGATGTGATCATCGATGATAGAGTCAATGAATCCATCAAGCGAAGCCCGAGCCTTAAGTAGCCTCTTGTTTAAGCCTTGTAAATCGAGCCAGTATAGCCAAGGGATAAAATCTGCCAGATTAAAAGCACCAAAGAGCCTGGAAAATTCTTGCAAAATCTGGATGAACTCATCTTGGCCCTCACTGCAGCTCGACCCGAAAGCTGCCCGGTAAATGATATTTCGGGTAAGCCCGAATACCAATTCACCAAGGTTAATTGCCGAGCCAGTGTTGGAAGCCGCATATTTGATCATGTCATCCACTTCATCTCTTACAGAGTCCCACGACTCGGCTCTTCTGCGGCTAAACAGCTTCATCACGCAAAGCTTTCGCATCTGGCGCCAGAACGGGCCGTAGTGAGCAAAGGCCATGTCAGCCCGATCATAAGTTAGATAACTGATGGCTATAGTCGCCGGACGGTTTGAGAATATGTTGTCTTGAACCTGAAGCACTTGCCGGGCTGCTTCGGGGCTGGACACCGCTACCATGTTTAGAAAGCCCATTTTGAGACGACAAAGGCCGCCGTATTGGTGGGCAAGCTTTGCCAGTCCCCTGTGAGACAGCTGGTTCACCATCATCATGTTGCCGATCAAAGGCAACCCTCTCGGCCCTGGTGGATGGGGTTTACTTCGAAATCTTGAGAGAAGAAATAGGAAGGCTAGAGGGAATATCAACAAAAGTAACATGGTCTCGGTGTCTAAAGCTTGAACAAGAGAATCCATTTTCTTTTCCATGATCAGTTTTGTGTGTTTGTATGCTGTGATGGGAGTAGCGTTTTAGTGTGTGTGTGTGTGTGTGTGAAATCGAGCGAGCGCAAGTGAATCGGCCAGTGACCAAGAGCGTTGCTGGCTTTTGGTGGATAGATATCAGGGAGTTGCCTTATATAAAAGATTGGTGGTGAATCCTACTTGCGGGAGTTGGTTCGAGAACTGTTTGGGAAAATGAGTTAATGATAATAATGAAATGGAGATCTCTTTTTTTTTTTTTTTTGAGATTTCTTTTTCACATTTATTAGGCTGAGAATACGTAGTGTAAGTCAATGGGTCCCCATCGGTAAGCGATAATATTGGTAATTATGAATTTGTGGGTTTGAGTGAAGGAGTTGCGGAATTGAAAGTTATCAGATTCACACACTACTGCCTCCATTAGGTTTCATTCATCAGAAGTCTGCATTTTCGTTTTCCTTTCTATTTTCCCCCTCTGTCTTGTCTGAGATTTCTTTAACAAAAAGAAATTCTGTAATTTGCCCTCGTAGCTAGGGAACAATTATAGTCGTAACAAATGGACAACCTAAGATGTATTTGAAGGAAAAGGACTAAAGGTGCGAGCAATGCCACGGCATGCCGAGGGACACCGCAGACTGGTTCATGCGGATGTGTCAAATTTCTCCCAGCCCGCCGGTGGATACGGGTTTGGATAAGAGAACTTATATTTTTAATGTAATGTGTGCGAGATAAAAAAAATTATTAAAAAAATAAAAAAATCGAATGCGAATTGAGAGTGTGATGCAAGTAGACTAATATTTGAAAAAAAAAAATTACAATCGAAACACACTCAATTATTTCTTGCACTATGATAACATAGCTCTGTGGTCGCGTAGAACGTGAACTGCGTTGCACAAATTTTTTGTATTAAACATGAATAAATCTTTTCTTATAGTATATATATTAACGAATTTAAATATATATACATATAAATTTCAAGTTCAAATTTTACATGTTTACAAGCGTATACACTATTGACATTTTAAATGTGGCAAATTCGCGTTACTTTTTTTTCATGATAGCCTTCCCAAGCCTTCAATCCAAAAGGGATCATGTCGTAGAAGCTGGATATCGTTGTGGTTATGTACATTTCAAATTGCTTGCTTCATAAGTAGACTGTTGTGTATTTGGCATGAATTTGTGTTATCGGCTGGGTGAAGGATCTCTCCAAGACAGATTTAGACACGTGGTGACAGTACTGAGATAATTTATTCACTCAGCACCCCATGCTGCTAAAAATTTCTTTCCAACTGTCCCTACCGACATAAACTGTTTGCTAAGTTTTTGAATGAGAGATTCGCAGTTTTTATAGGAAATGTGTATTTGCTCTCCCACATTTATTAATCATATACACACTATCTATCATTAGTAATTTTAGAGCCAATACTACTATGGATAATAAATATGTTATTAAGTCAAAAATATCTCTTTCAAAACAAGAATCTTCAAATTTAAGTAAGCTCAAAGCAAACAAGAAAATTGAAATGTGCTTCTAAGTTCAATTAAGAATAATAAAAACACGGAAAAAAAAAAAAAAAAAAAAAAGGAATCGACGGAGGTTGCAGCTGTGACTCGGACAAAGTAACAGTCAAAATTTTGGTTTCTGCTGTTTCGTTAGTTAGTTGATGGCATATGGTACTAATACTATGTTCGAACACGACGAAACAATTTACTATAGATTGATGATGAGAACGCAACGAAGCCATCGAACTATGAACCAAAATGTTGTACACAAAAACAATTAGAGAATGCCTTGCCTGTTTTCTGGGGGGAAAAAATCACAATTGAATTGTTCACACGTCCTATGGAATTGACTTGTTATGATCAGCTTACTTTAAAACAGGCACAAGCTAACTTTATAATCAAGTTTAGGACAGGCATAAACTCACTCTGCATATCAAAGTGACAGTTCAGGATAAAGTGTTAATACCATACAGTTAGTCCATTACTTTCTATCATCGATAAGCACAAAGATAATGGTGTTAGTTTTCCATAATTAACTTGCTAATGTGTCAAAATTGTTACTATTATTAAGAAACAGCTAAGCTAGCAATTCCATACACAATGCAATTGAAGAAACAGGTGAGGGACATTGATGCAAAACCTCACAGATAATTTGGAGTCATTTTCAAGAATAGACACTGGAACCAGAGAAAATATCATTTCACCACTTCTGAGTTGTCAAGATTTTCTCGTCTAGATTTTACTTATCCAAATAGCTGAGATCCGCGAATGGAAGTAAGTATGTATATCTATGATAATTCGGCATCTGATTTGATACAAATTGCTAAATGATTACTCTTGCTATCTAAGCCAAGATTAGTTGCGACATATATAGCCTTTGCGTCTTGATCAGTTTAACGTCTTTTTTTTTTTGAAATAATGACGTTCCAGAATTCTTGGGCAAAAGACTTGGTAACGTTTTAATTTTTCTGCTTTTGCACTCAAGCCATAGAATTAAGACAACTAAGTTATTCGGCAGGTATTAATTACAGCAGGGTTCCAAACAAGCTTCGAATCCCTTTCAGATTTTTTTTTTTTTTTTACGTACATTATCCATACGTTTCTTTATCTCACTCACTTTCAGTTTCAGTGGCTTTCCGCCTCTTCCAATTTCAGGTAGCTAGCCTTATTTACCAAGTTGTGAGGAGGAGGAAGTCGAAGGAGACTGGAAACTAGAATTTTCTGCCATTCTAAGTGATCTTACTGCAAGCAAACAAAACATTCGGTGGTTGCAGTCAAAATCACCAACAAGAATGAACGAACTAGTTATGTACTCGCCACTACTCGAACTAATTAGGACCCAACTAATCCGCCCAACCTCGCAAATATAGGAATTTTGTGGGTTGTATAGGATTTGGAGTTGTACTAACATGCCCCCCAAAAAAAAAAAAAAAAAAGTTTCCTTTTCTTAATTGCATTGTTAATAGTATATATCCTGCATGAATGGTTGTCGTAATTCGTAAAAACAGCATTTCAAATAAGCAAGCAGTGCCCGTACGTGTTGAACACCTACCAGAAAAATTCTTCGAACTAATTAATCAATGGAAACTCGGTGAGCAGTAAAGGATTTTCAGCCCTCCACCAAACAATGTAGCTATGTAAACCAAACCAAAAAAAAGAAAGACAACGAGAATGTTGATGTGGAGCCTACAAGCTTTTCATGGTAGAACGTTAATTAGAAAAGCCCTTAAGAGGATAATGGTGTAAACTCAAAGCTTAGGGGCCGGGCACTATATTAGTGTTGTATAACGTGTACTTGTGATATAGAGAATAATAAGAAGTGGGTTTTATGTAGAGAACGAAATGGGTCTAGTCGCGTCTTGTTGATCTCTTTGCTAAAGAGGGAATATTTTTCGCGAAGGATCATGTAATTCAATGGATAAGTGACGATTCTAGAGTTTTCATAGTGACTCATCCTTCTTTTTTTTTTTTTTTGGTGCTTATCCATCAATTTTGGGGCTGAAAACAGAAAATAATACTATATGTTAATGGTGCGTCAAGGCAACTCTATATCAAGTAGTTCTTGCGGGAGCATGAAAATGTCATCCACTTCTCCTTTCCTTTTAAGACCTCCTCTTCGTTAGGACAATAATTTTCCACTTGATTACTTCTATCCTCTTCATACTGGAAATCAATCATAAACCTTTTTTTTTTTTTTTAACCAGCTACTTTACTTTCCAGAACATTCGTACAGTCCAGTAGCTTTTGGCCATTAATTGGACCAGTGGAATTGCGAAGACTAAAATGAAAATGGTGAGCCTCTCCTCCCAAATCTTTGTTTTCCTTCGTTGCCCTTCTTTGAATTGACTTCTATTTGCTCTTAGTAGACGGCACGAATATCAGAAGATTTTAGGTTCGTTAGTACGTACAAAATTTTTGGCTAGTTTTTATTACTTGTGACTTCAAAACAAAAAAAGGAAAGAAGAAACAAAACCAATTTTTTAGAAGGATACACTGCTACACACTTTGACTTGAATATAGCAATAAGTATCAGCAGTAAGTAATAAACGATTGTATTTTTGCCAAGGCAACCGAACACAAATCTTCCAACATATCATTTTGATTTGTGTTTGGTTGCCTTGGCAAAAATGTTTAAGATGACATTTGTTGAATATTTTGTTAAGAAGAGTTTTTTCTATGCGTATTTGTTAATATAGTTAAATCACATCTAACCTATCATATAAATACATACACTAACAGTTATTGTCTTCTCTCACAAACTAGATTATTGATTCTCAATTCGAAACATTGGGTAAGTTTATCGAAGGACTAGAAGAAGAAATCAAATCATCAAGGATACTCGTCTATCACTTTTTTTGAGCCATTTCTTTTGTTCCTTATTGTTGTTAGACGTACAGTCAAAAATGTGTGGAGGCCACAGATAAAGATTTTGGTAAACTTTCTAACTTGTTAGGTGGTACTTTAATAGATTTGGGATCAAGACATCATCAACAAGTCGGACTTCTCTACCTAACTAATAAAATTTATCAGCATTCAGCATTAGCTCCATTTAGAAAAACACAACACATGCATGCATTTTGTATACATTGTTTTCACATACAAACTTTTGTCCCATTTGTGACCAAACCCGGGGTCTTGTCATAGTTGCAAGAGCAATGACATACAATTAGTCAGTTCCTAACTTGTTCCTTTCTTTGCCTCTTCTCTCTTTGTTTCCCCTTTCTTTTTTCTTTTTTTTTTGGGTCTTTTCCTGTCTTTGGCTACTTTGTGATCTTGGAAAAGCAATTTTTTAAGATGAATGTTTTCCTTCATTATTGTCAATTTCACAATCATCCGGTGTTTGCCATGGAAACGTCCATGTCAACCCATATGGGCAAAGGCAAATTGTTACGATCCTGAAGTCAATCTTTGCTCGGCGTAGTATATCGTTTGATCGAACTCTTTTCTCGGTTTTAGACTCAATGATAGGGATTTGTGGTATTCCCATGTGATCATTGAAATTATGGGACAAATTCATGACGACATCGTTCATCAAAATATATTTTAGTGATAAAGCACGAAATAAATATGATTTACACACAACAGATACTAATACTCTTGCAACCCATGAAATCATAAATTTAAATTTAATAAAATTAACTTTGTGATATCAAAATCTTTGCTTGTTAGACTGACTGTTACTCTTTTATCTTGATAATTGTGCTAGTCGATCACTATACATATCTCGTTTATCAGAATTAATATTGTGAAAACGAAGAAAATTTTGGCCGAAATTGCTGACTGATATCTGACTTAAAAAGATTATTTTTGGTTATGTTCCAAAACAGACAGCCACAAGGTCGAAGCAACACACATATGATTGGAAATCAACATGGTTTTTTTTTTTTTGGGTAATAATAATGTTGAATTAAATAGTGTATGAGTTGCTGAGACGTGGTTAATTCTTTTTTTTTTTCATATTTTGCTCTTGTTGGATTATTACTTGCAAGATGATATATTTTCTGCCTTTTTAAGATCAAATTTTCGAATTGATAGATAGATGTGGTGTCCATATGCTCCGCTCTCAGAGCGAGTCCCTCCAAACTTTATAAATACCTCTCATACTTTACTCGTTAGAGATCATTAACAACTCCGCACTTTCTTTTTTTAAATTATTATGAACAGCTCGTACTAACTTGAGCGTCGGAGTTATTCTTGAGACCAGAGACCTGTCCAACGTGTGTTGTTCGGATGCGCGCTTGAGGATTCCTGTTTCTTCAATAAATTAACGCAGGAATTAATGGATCGAGGCGGAAATAGTGGTAATAATAAGAAGTTACACTCTCCAAAATATCTAAAAACACATATCCTTTAACTCTTTTTTGAACCTCGATCTGCAACCTTGGGAATGCTTTAGTTTATGACCTGATCTAAATTCTTCAAATTAAAAAACATGTTGGTCTATGTCAAACTAAAATCATGTTGGTTAAATTTATATGATCATATTGTATTTATTGATTTCAGATCCGCATATATTTATGTCATGTTTTTTTTTTCTTTTTCCTTGTTAACCTTTTTGAATTCCATATTATTTAGATAAGCATGGGAAATAAACGGAAAGTGTTTCCTCATCCAAAAACGGTACTCACCAGATAGAATTGTCCGTTTTTGGTAAGATTCATGTTGCAGGCTGAAAATCATGTCTCACCAGATGTGGCCAAAATAATTTTAAAAAGTGATCATAATGTCGTCCAACAATACTCCAGTTTTGGCCCTTTTTCTTTTTTGGGTTCAGACAAAAAGAACTGAGTTTTTGCATCTATTACGTTTACATACGAAAGCTTTGTAAATTGAAGTCTAGATTGTAGACTATGGTATTGAATACCATGACACCATTGACAATCTCTAGACTCTAATACACACATATGACATATCCCGTGGAGCTTGCATATTTTCAATGCGGATTGTTTTGAAGAATGCAAGAGAAGAAACTAATGCACGAAAGAGTCTTACTAAGGTTTCTGACTATTTCATTGGCCTTCCTTCAAATTTTGTAAATTACACTAACCTGCCTTAAGATTTATTATCTTATAACATTTAGGTCCAACCAACAGTTTAAAAGTGATATTAGGTTAGAGAAGTTAATATGATTCCATCATTGTCTCTTATCCATTAAATTATTTAATTAATTTAGTACAACCCCAAATATAAGAAAAACACTAGAATTTGCAATTTATCATTAGAAATAAAATCACATATGATATCAAAAACAGTATATCATTTTATATAAGATCCTAATGGGTATGTAAATGAAAAGAATAATTTAGATTCTATATGAAGTGAAAAATATAAAATGATATACTATTTTTTTGATACTATATGTGATTTAATTCCTAATGATAAATAGCAAATTTTAGTGTTTTTCTTTAATATATGGGTTGGTATTAAATTAATTAAATAATATAGTAGACAAGGGGCAATAATGAAATCATATTATCTTCTCTCTCCTAATATTCCTCTTTAATTATTAATTGGACTTAAATGTTACAAGATAATTAATCTTAGGAGAGGTTAGTATAATTTTAGAAATCCAAAAAGAGTCCAGTGAAATAGTCATAAACGTCACGAGAGGTTTCTGAAATTATCCCAAATTCTAAATCAGCAATCTGTCACGATCATCAATATCGAATATGCTAGTTTTGAATCCACCCCCCCCCCCCCTTTCTTTTCTCTCTGTCCTTTTAATCTGTCACGATGCTTTTTTCAGATAGTATATGTGCTGGGTTACGACTCTCGTGGTTCCTGCAACACAAATTCTATATTGGCTACTCACACAATCTACTACACAATAAGATTGACCCACACTTTCATCAAAAAAAAAAATAGCTGGTAGACGAAATTATGCGGGCGTCCCCAGTAAAACAGTGAATTGAAAATGCTTTTAACAACCTTCAAGTTAATGATAAGTGAAAATTAAAGACTATTTAGTTAAAAAAAAATTTACTCTAAATAACTTACAACTTCTACGGTAGACACAAATTAAATGATGACGTATTTCATATTCTCATATTTCGATCCATCACTTAATTAGATATTTCATAATTTCTAGTCGATGATTTTTTAAGTTGAACTCTCGGTCAAATACGCAAAAGGGTTGGCCTCTAGATCGATGGTACGTGTGAGTGTTGGCTTTGACTAATTCAGAAGTCATAGGGTTAGGTGGAGTTTTAATACTTTTGAGTTCAAACATTAAACTCTAGTACTTGTCGTTCTTGATTAACAAAAAAAAAAAAGAGAATAGAGGCTAGTATGTGTGGACTATTTCCTACAACAAGGATTTCGTTGACCAACCTTCCATTCTCTATTCTGCGACTTGTTCTGCTAAATAACTACAGAAGAACTTTGAGTTGTTCTTACGTACGTACAATTTCATCCTAGGTGACCTATCTAGTTCATTCCATTCTCTAATCTGGGACTTGTTCTGCTAAATAACTACTACATAAGCAGTTTGAGCGGTTCTTACGTGTAATTCCATCCTAGGTGACCTAGCAAGTTCAAAGTAATAAGAAGATTGTTATTTTATTTTTTTTTAGAGTAGCTCTTAAATCTGTGCATGTACTTACCCGTAATTACTCGACTCAATCCTTCTTCAGTTTTATAAGTCTCAGTCTATATATATATATGTATATATATGTTCCTGTAAACAACCTCCTCGTACTATATCTGTAAAAGAATATGAAAAATGGGTTTTAAAAAAAAAATCATGCAGAGTTATACGGCGTATGAAGTACGAAATTTCAAGACAGAGTTTTCCATTTTTCTGTGTGTGATGATCTTCACGAATTTCAAACCCAAGAAAAGAGAAAAGGATGCCACCCTCTCTTTCTATGCAGTTTAAAAATAGAGAGTTTCAAAGGGGTAGAAGGTGAGACATTAACTTCAATGTTGGAGCATCCAGCTTGATCTTTGTCAGTATCTGATGATATTGATATTTCCTTAGAACGAACTCAGCCGACAATAAACTGTATCAAGTCTACAAGTAAACTCAAGAAAGGATAAAATAAAACTGGCCTTGCCTTGAATTGGTCAAGGATGTAGATATAGTTGAAAAAATAAAAATAATTGGTAAATCAAGATTTGAGCTATTCAAACCAGGCCAAAATGGCTTCTTACTTCAACGTATGATCACTGTGACCTCACTGTCAATCTGTCTCCACCAAAAATATCAAAGCAATGGGAAGTGCAGTGCCCCTTAATAATGTGATTGCTACACAATGCTATCATCATCATCGCATCCAATGGCAAGAAAGTGAAGTACGCCAATACCCATAGGCCATCACAATTAAAGTACCGATGGGCAGGGCATGCATGAACTCGATCTTGAGTATGCAAACTCAACTTGGTGGGAGAAATATGTCACCTTTCAGCTAGCTTTGGCTCTGTACCTGGATTTTTCTCTTTGACTTGTATTATTTGTCTTTTGTAACGAGCAATTAATAGTTTTTTTGCCAATTCCTCATAGAGATAAGAGTACATTTCATCACAGGCTGCATCTTAATTTATTGACGGACCACTGTCAATGAAACAGTATACAAATAATTAAGTTCATCCCTTTTTACTTAATTAAGTTCATCTCTACCTAACTTTTGTCTTAATTTCATGCAAAATAAATACATATATTACTACTTTACTACATGATTAATTACAGCATCGATCTGCAACAGCTAATGTTTTTCAAGAAATGAGGTGCGGAGCGTATTCTTCATCACCATGAGTTGTTTCAATTAATTTACTCTAGTTTAATTGAGTTCATTTACTCTAGTTAATTTGGTGTTGGTGGAGTAAATATTTTTTTTCTCATTTTAGGAATCATACCGGTAAAGTATAGCAGAGGGAGTCAAATGGGGTTTTCTATACGATCAAGGAGGCATACCATATATAACATGAAGAAGACACGTTTTCCTGAAAATAGAAAAGGAAGGGGGAGAAGGTGGCAACACCGTGATTCTCGTTCCAAACGAAGAAATTATTTGGATCTGGACTCAATCCTTAAACCATGAGTAAAGGTCGATTACTTTTGATTCTTTGTTTCCACTCTCGTTGGATCGAAAAGCTTACGCGTCCACACATTTATTTGTCCACTGCAGCCATAGGAAAGTAATGATAAGATCACGTCCAAAACTTCCTGCTTCTCTCTTCTGTTAAGTGGCCTTAACGTTTCTTTTTGTTCGACCGAAGATTTGCTGTGGCGGTGTGAAAACATTTGATGCTGAAAATGCTTAAAGAGGTGACTGAGGAGTTTCGCAAATTTCTTGACTTGTGCAGATTCGGACGGTTGACTTCCGAAAAGGCACTTCCACTGCATAAAACCTCCTCCTTAATCTCCTGGTCATATTAGCTTTCGCACGACCGAATGAATTTCTACTGAGCTCCGTTTTAAGTGCGGCATTTGGTTTTGATGAAATTGAGCCAAAAAGAAAGCTGAGCCTAATTTATCATGGCTAGACTTGTTACTCGATCTTCTCGCAAATTCAATGTGTAAATGCATCTTAATTCCTCATCGTTGTGCTTATTTTCCCTAAATCTAAGGTTCAAATTCCTCGTTATCTTCATGAATCTTATGTAATCAATTCGTTGAACCCAAAACTACGTGGCTTTTGGGAGTTGAACGAAATTAGACTGCTAGAATGTCACGGAAAAGCGGTCAATTCTTATCCAGGCTCATGGTTAAATGAACATTTGACGAGCTCTGGGATATTTTTATGCTAGTAATCCAAAGAATCCACTTCCAAAGTTTAGCAGTATATCATTCCTCCCATGCCCGAAGGTTAATATACTAATACACGTGTATATGAAAAGTACTATAACATGACTTCAACCCTGGCAATATACTTAGTTAAAGCCCATAAATCATTCAACAAACGAACACTTTAAGAGAATCTGAGGTGTGAAGAGTGAAGATTTCAGCTCGTACGCATGCGTTAGAAAGGGACAACGTAAGTGGGGACAAATTTGAGCTGCAAGGAAGTAGTACTTGTTTACAATCTTTTCCGGCAGAGCCCTTTGGAAGGATCTTCAGTAGCTACTCTAATTGGTTATAGTGGGGACGCTGTGTACCTAGCTGTAGGTGGCTACGCAAGCCATATGCTTGGCTTAGTATATAATGGACGACGAAATGGATATCTCTATCGTGCTGTTTTGGGTCGTGAGTCATCACAAGAGATGGGGTTTGGGCCATTGCTGTTTGTTGTATTGCTGATTAGCCCGTACGTTGTTTGTGGTTTGCATGGTCAACGTGCAAAGGATGGGAGTGTGATTGATCACCACAACGGTACGAGTTCTGAAAAGAAGCTGCCACATGGCTTGCATGTTGAAACAGGACGCGAGCAAGAAAACAATGCAACTTCAGGTAATCAAGTTATGGAAGCAAATGGCAATCAGGTTGCGCACTATGGAGGTAGTGGAGGAGGAGGGGGTGGTGGCGGTGGCGGTGGCGGTGGAGGTGGAGGTGGAGGCGGTGGAAGTGGTAGTGGTAGTGGTGGAGGGAGAGGTGGTGGAAGGAGGAAAAGGAGAGGAAAACATACATGCGGTAGAAGGGGAGGAAGTGGCGGAGGAGGAGCTGGCAGCGGCGGTGGTGGAGGTGGGGGTGGGGGTGGAGGAGGAGGCGGTGGTGGTGGAAATGGTGGAGGCCATGGTTGGGGAAGTGGGAGTGGTGGTGGCGGCGGTGGTGGCGGCGGCGGTGGTGGAGGAGGGGGTGGAGGAGAAGGTTGGGGATGGGGAGGTGGAGGAGGAGGAAACCAAGGTGGGTGTTGGGGCTGGGGATGTGGTGGAAATCATCCTCCTCCAAGTAAATGAGCCCTAAAACTGGATTTGGCATTTGCAAGCGCCCAAGCAATGTGTGCCATATGTTGTTTGATCCGGTGACACGTACTACTATTTCTTTTCTTTTACTACAAATAAGTGTTTTTAACTAATTCGGTGCGTTTGATTTCTTGTTTGTGAAACAATCCATTTTGGCATTGTTGAAAAAAAAGACAAAAAGAAGGAAGATCCCTTTTCTTTTTGGTGATTCCATTGTAGAATGAATGAGAATAAAATGTATTCGAGTCTTGGTAAGAGTGAATTGGTTTCGTGGCAAGGAAAAAGGGTAAATTGCAGTTGTTAGCCTGCCGCCTTCAGCTTGTGAATTTCCCCACTTTATATCAGTAGCAGCACTGTACTCTTTTAATAGAAACCCTCCTATGTTTTGCAGTTTGACATTTTCCGTTTGTTTATTTATTTATTACCTGTGCAACCAAGGAAAAGCCAGCCAGCACTCTGATAAAATATTATTATTATTGTGGGAATCCAGTGCTTCGTGTTTGCAATGTCGGACCCTGTCATCAAACCTGTTAAACACTACTACCTTATATGAGCTAACGCCAATTATAGTAGAAACCTACCCAAGTAAAGAAAGAGATGGGAGCAAAAACAAGGTTCCACTTTTTTTTTTTTTTTTTTTTTGGGAGGCGGTCAAAGCAAGCAAATGGAAGTTTAACAGATTCATAATTTTGGGTGCCAACAGAAATGGAAGAAAAGGAGCATATGGATATGCAGGCATAAATAATCATGTTGGGCCAAGTGTAGCTCAAAGCCCAGTAAACAGTTGCAAATCTTTTGTAGCTCCTGAGGATCCAGAAGCACCATAGCTCCTGCTGCCTTCAGGCTCAAGCGCCACTTGTTTAAATTAATCCATTTAATCATAATGATTTTGTTTTTCGATTCTCTATCTTGGATTAGAAGGAGGGCTCCAGCCCAAATTCTCAAATCTATCCCGGCCTAAACTAAAGTGCCACTCTTTCTTACAACTCATTCACTCCTTCTCGAATATCAGGTAACCCTAATTGATGCACTTGAAATATGTTTAGATGAATGAATAAATAAAGTATGAAACGTAAGTATATTTATGTAAGCCCTTTTCAACTTTTGGGTACACAAGTTTTTGTGAAAATCTCTACTCGGTCATATGGTAAGGTTTGTTGTTCAGAAGAACCATCACATCACGGTCCAGGTCTCCCGAGGATTTAGGTTGTGTTTGGATTGCATTTTCCGTCATTTTTCATGGAAAAATTACTGTAGCGATTTGATATATGTGAGGGAAAAAGGTAATAGGGAAATGTGATCACGGAAAACGATAATATTTTCCGACGAAAACCTTCAATCCAAGCAAAGCCTTAATTAGCGGAAATGGTGATCCATAAACTAATGGTTAAAGAAGAAAATAGAAACAAAATATCATCTTGGCGACAAAATCATCTGCATTTTCCCCTACCCGGTTCTGGGGAAGAAACAACGACTTGCTGCTTCTTCTTTTTTTTTCTTATCAATTTTGCCAAACATGTATACGAAGACAAACAAAGCTAACGAACTTTAATCGTACGAGTTGGCAAAACATAATTCACAGCTCAAAAAAGGGGACAACTTATTAGATTTCAATCAAATTACCAAAATTTTGGCGTAAAAGTGAAAGAGGAAAGGAAACAGTACAGTATAGTGCAAATGGCAACTGGCACCTAACTTTCGTTCCAGGCACAAAAATAATAACCCGGTCCACCCTTCGTAGACAAATGTATACTGTACACTAACTTAACATCAATGCAACTTTCACTGCTGAAGATCCTTTAATCTTTCTGTTCACGATTCTCCTTTAATCGCAAGCATTTCGCAGACGACTCTTTCAACTTAGACCGACATTTTGAGCTTCGAGATTTGATGAAAAATTTGAAATTCATCCAAAATGCTTTGGTGTATATAAATTGCTTAACAAGCACTTGAGTTTGTAATTTAACAATTATTTTTTTTCTTAGTTCATTTTAAACTCTGGAATAATTAATAATTTACAAATTCAAATTCTTTCCAAAGTTTCTAAACAATCAGAGGAATTTGAGAAGATATCAAGTTCGTCGTCAAGACCCTTAATCCAAATGGATGTGAACACTTACTTCTCAGTAAATTCACAGGCTTCTTCTCTGAAAAATATAGCTCTTGCACGCTTCCAAATTTCCTTTTAAGAAATGATTTTCACATACCTGAATTGTACGTGAGAATAAAAAGAAGAGGAAGTGAAAAAATATATATTCTCCCAAGATGCTGACGGTTGGACCAAAACTGAAGAAGCACTGAGCTTCTCCGGACCGAACTGACCTGATGAGCTCGGCGTGCTGATGAGAAGAACGTGTCCCAATCCTGCAAAACAAACAAGAGGTAGTCTATAGGGTGACTAACAGGGGAGCCCCGAGGTTATCCCCGAGGGCGTTCCGACGGTCAAGTTAATTTTCCGGTGAGTGGAGTTTACTGAGAGTAAAACTGTTGGGAGCGTTTTGCCGATAGTGAGCGTACCTTCTGCAGTCGGTGTGCGTTATTATATATACCTGCTCGAGAGTCCGACCTCCGTACGTTTCGGGATCTACCCGGAAGAGCCTCAATCCCGCGCTGAGGGGGATCCTCCCTACCCTCTGCGGGATTGTTCTCTGGGGCACTGGAGAGCCCTAGCGGCAGTGGGCCCCAGGATGGCCCCCATGGGCCTGGAGACCAAGCCCAACTCTGACCTTGCTAGGCTGCCACACGTTTCGGCCCAGAACGGGGCCTCTGCACCGACAAAAAAAAATTTTCTTTCCTTTTACTTTATTACCTTTTTTTGTTGGTGAGCGAAGATTTAAACATAAGTTTTCATTCACTTCAAACATAACTTAGCACGGAAAGTTAATTTTTGGCTTGCTTTTTTCGTTCAGGCAATATATTGTCTACATTAATCATTGCCCCGAGCGAGGTAGGAAAAGTTTAATTATCCCACAAGTGGCGTCAGTTGCTACTTTCTAGTAATAAAGGGTAAATGTAAGCAGTTTATGATATAACCATCTGAGGATAGCGTATGGAATTAAGGTCTTCTGCAAAATTTTTCTTTTTTTTTAAACAAAAATATGTCTTCTGCAAGATATTTGGGTATCTCCTTGTTTGGATTGCTGTTTTCCGTCGAAAATTTACATCATTTTCCGTAAACACATTTTCTTATTACATTTTTCTCTCACATACATCAAATCGCTACAGTAATTTTTTCATGAAATATGATGGAAAATACAATCCAAACGCGACTGACAAAGAGAATGGATCGGCGGATGTAATTGTTGAATCTCAAATCATATTCAGGAAACACTTTAAAAGGTGGGATATTATTGAACTGGTTCTTAATGGACCTGAGCTTCTGTTGTCTTGAGAAAGAAGTACGATTTTGCATGCATCTTTTTGATACATCTAACAAGTTCTGTGGTTTTGTTTCAATGCCTACTCTCTCATATATATATATATATATATATATATATATATATATATATATATATATGCTGCTAGCCATCATGTTTTCAAGTCTATCAATTATTCATGAAAACAATACTACTATACTTTGTATTGAATCGGATGGTATATATTCTAAATAAAATGACCCACAAAATATAATTTTTCTGTTAGTCTATCAATGGGCAACAAAAAACCACTGACGAAAAAGCTCATTAACAATTGCCGAAGGTTTTGTGCGATAAAAACAATAATATGTTGAGAGTTGAGAGGAAATTGAAAAGAATTAGGGAAAACAAAAAAAAAACATTTCGTAAAACAACCATCGAGAAGTGCACATGTAGAGTCAATTGTGGTCAGAAGATGAGTCTTTTAATACATGAAAGAAATAATCAATCAAACAAAATTCAGCCTCTCATCAGTCATCTCATCCGAGGTTTTGGTTTTTTCTTTTCGTCCGGTCCATACCATAGCAACTGCTACTCGACAAACCCATTATCTCCATGTTAGAATGTTATGTTGCTTAGGGAAGCAAACATTACAGAGATGGACAAACGTTTGAAAGTAGTTGGGATGGTTGAGAGAGCTCCATCACGACATTTCCACGTAACCTCCACCATGATTTTCTGCTCGGATTTAGTTCTATTCCATGTCCTATATATATATATATATATATATATATATATATATATATATATATTAGCCATGCACTGCTCTTCTCAAGAATACTAATTGACTTTGTACGTTACGATTTTTTTTAATTTTTTTGCGAGTTAATTCCTTTTTTTTTTTCCTTTCTTTATTAGGCACTTGGAATTGGCCAAATGATCATTGTTTAGGTTTTAATGATTCAGGTCATGGACTTGAGTCATTTGTTCAATTTCTGGCTGGAGAAGTTTGTTTGAGTCAGAGAATTGCAAAGTCAGAACCACGACATATATGTTTGGTGATTCTTGATGTTACGTGTTAGCATTCATGTATTTTAATTTCCGATTAAATGTGGCAAACCCCACAATCAATATATTACTCCCTCTGTCCCACTTTGATAGTCCTGTATTTCTTTTTCATCTATCCCAAATTGTAGTCCACTTTCCAATTGAAAAATGTAGTTATATTTTAATTTTTATAAAATACCCTTATTCAATGTAAGTAGTTGTTACTATAAACCTACCCCATGTAATGAGAGTTGATTCTTTTTTTACCATCAATTCAAGTTCCCATAAAGTTATACCATATTTAATGTGAGGGTATTTTAGGAAAATAGCAATTTAAATTTACTTTTCCAATAAAGTTAACTACTTTTTCTTAAACTGTGTGAAAAAAGAAACAGGACTATCAAAGTGGGACGGAGGGAGTATTGTTTTTCTTAAATGAAGAACGTTGGTTGTAAAACAGTCTTTCTTTCTATAAGGAAATCTGTGCAAATTTTGAGAAATCAAATTCGGATAATCTGTTCTTCACATTTGGATATTAAAGAACAACGCAACAAAAAAAAAAGGAAGGAAGAAGAAAAGGGAATCTCACATGGCACGATTAAGTGAAATGCAATCCAAATATATTGCTAACATTGTAGTAATTGTAGCTTGTAAGACACCCCATCATGTATCATCAACCTTACGGTAATTGTTTCCTTTCTTGCCCAGACATGCCCTACCCCTCCCAATGGTTCCTAATTACGAAACGAATTACTGCATCGAGGTCAAGGATTCAAACCTTACCTCCCATTATTGCATCGAAATCAATAATTTAAACCTTACCTCCCATTGATTGTTACTATATGTGGCTTACCACTTAAGTAGCTTAATCTATATGGGTGCGTAGTATACCTCTTTAGTTCGATAGTAGTTCAGTTCTCGTCGTTTTCTCCATTGACCCAATTGGGCTCTCCCTTAGAATAGGTTAAGAGTAGAAGTAGAAGTGAATGTAGAGTAGACTAACACCCGATTGTCAGGAAAAAAAAAAAAAAAAAGTTTACTCCATATATTTGTTTAGCTGTGCTTATCAAAATCTTGGGCCATATTTGTTTAGCTTTTAATTATAAAATTTGTAACTGCAACCTATGGTATTTCTAACATACTCGCTAGTTTCTTGATAAAATCTTTTCATGTTTTTTGATGCCTCTTCTATGTACTATTTGGGAAGACTTCCCCAGTCTAAAAAGGAGGTCTTTTTTCCCCTACATGATATTAACGTAACTTCAAATTATATGTATATGTATCCTCTACAACTTGTCAATTACATCTAGGACTTGAACTTTTCCAAGTCTTCTCACAAATACAACCACCAAAGGTAACAACAACACATTGCTTCAAAGGCATGGGAAGATAGGATATTAAAACATTGTTGGTGCATATGTAAATATCAATATAGCTATGAATCGTGAACAAGAAACTTATATAATTGAAACCGAAATTCTTCCACTCTCTCCACCCAAATGAGCATAAGAAGAATTGAATTCACTTTAACGCAGCACACCTAAGGAGGTGGGGGTGGAGGTGGAGGTGGAGGTGGTTGCTCGTCAGTCACCCACTCTTTCGGCCTTAACTTACTGAAGACAGCCGTAAGCAAATCACTTTTCTTTGAACAAAGGCATGCAGCAAAAGAGGGAGAATTCAATTCACTCACTTTATTGAGCTGGGGTACTTACTAATACTACTACCATATCAAAGTTGGGAAAAAAAAAAAATAGAAAAAAGAAAAAGAAAAAGAAAGGAAATGGGATATTGGAAACATCGAAAATTTAGATGCTTGCAGAAGAAAGTGAACATCATCCTATTGTCCAACAAGGGTGGTCCACGTCAACATCCCACAATTTCTTCTCTTTACCCGAAGATCACAAACCAAAGATACTCCTTACCTCACATATTCCAAGACCTCACCTGTCAGTGGTCAGTCACTAACTCGCCAAAACTCGAGTGAGTGAGTGAGTGAACTCGGTTTCTTTCGCTCGGGTTTGAAATTGAAAATTGAAATGCTCCCCCAATAAAACCCACCCACCTCTCCAGCAGGGTACGTAGGTAGTACCCAAAAAGAAAGGAGAAACCCCCAATTTTAAAGGTTCTGTTTGGAGGGATTCTTTTCATTCCCTCTTGAGGCGTGAAGATTTAATTTAATTATATTATAGACTCGTTAATCAACTGCAAAATTTGCCAGAAAAAGTGACCACCATCCATCAGTCATCGGTCACAGGAACAGGACATCGACCAATGCTGCTTACACATCACGCCATCAACCTTTCGCCACCGCTCCTCCTCTCTTGTGACTGAACCCTGCTAAAAAGGGGCTCACAACACAAAGTCATATCCCCCTTGCTTTTCAACGCCCTCCCTCACAATACAAAACAACACAACCGTTTCACACCCCAAAAAAAAAAGCTCTCAGTCACTCGGTCAAATAGCATCAATTATCAAAAGTACTAGTAAAAGCTACGAGTACTATAACACATAGTCCAAATTTTCCCCCAAAAAAAAAATCGAAAAGAAAAGGTGAAAATTTCAAAGGAAAAGGTACATTAAAGTCTCCTCTAGTCTGTTACACCGCCTAGTAACCTACCGCACCAAAGCCATAATGGTTCATCATGAAAAAGAATGTACACTAATAAACCCGGTTCAATCTTCCTCTCTCTCCCTAATTTTTCTTTTTTTTTAATTTTCTTTTCTGCTACCCGCTGCTACTCTTCCCTAACTGCTTCCTGCTATTCTGATTTTTTTTTTTTTTTTGCAGATTCAGAATTCTACTTGTAAATCTTTTTTTTTTTTAACTAATTCTTCAAAAACTCTGGACCGGGGGAGGGGTCAAGCCGGTTTCCACCTCTTTCTTCCTCCTCATTTCCAAAACTTTCCGATGATTATTGGAGTGCAGCTCGCTTGAGAAAGTGGGGCTACAGGCCGGCCGGTATTCGGGTAACAGCCGCCCCGACTTATAACGGACCCCGCATGCGTTACAAAGCGTTTTTGCCCCCAGCGGTCCGGCTCTCCACTGTGGAGTCTTCTGAACACCGCAGTGGCTGCACCTCCGCGGCTGCTGACCACCACCGCTATATCCTCCCCCTCCGCCGGCGGAGTCCAGCGCCATGGGCTTTTTCTTCTGCTTCTTCACCGGAAGTTTCCCAACCAAGGACTCGGCCGTCTGCTGAGTTTGGCACTGACTCGGGCTCGAGTAAGCGAGCCAGGGATTACACGGCTGGGGCGACGAAGACGACGTCGTTGTGGAGGACGAAGACGTCGAAGACGAGGATGACTCCGTGAGCGAAGGCGAGCCAACGAGTGACCAAACTCTCCCGCCAGTCCTGGCGCGCTTGGTTCTCGCCTTTGTTTGAACCGGAGTGGTGAAAGAAGGCTTGGCCTCAACCGGTGCTTCCGGTTCAGACCGGGCTTTGGCTGGCGCCGGTGGGAATTTTGAGACAGGGCATGTGAGGGAGTATTCGGAAAATGAGTCTTCGACGAAATGAGATAGCCATTCAAGGCTTTCCAAATCATCCGCCTGTAAAAACGCGAGAAAAACCTCTCCCCTTCTTAGTTTTTTTTCTTTTTGGCTCCCGCAAAAAACGGTTTTCTTCTTTTTCCCTCACCCAAAATTGAAAAGCTAAACTCTTTTTTTCTCTTTTTTTTTTTTTGGAAATGAAAAGGAGGAAAAATCAAAACTTTACCGGAACATCGAGTGCGCTGTCAGGGAGAGACCCAAAATCGTCTTTTGGAGACAAAGTAACATTAGACTTGGTGATTATGGAGGTGGTGGCGCTTTCATTTTCGTCTAATTTTTCATGGGGTTTATGTTCTTCAGGGTCCTCGGCGGGAGCATTAGAAAAATCAAGAAGGTCGTCAACGAAGAAGTCGCTTTCCATATTTTGACCGTTATTATTAACAGCCAACATGTCATCCGAGAACGCCGGCTGCTGGTGCTGGTGCTGGTGCAGGTGGTGGGGGTGCGGGTTAGTTTTTAACGGTGCCACGTCCGGCCTAAAACTGCTCTTCAACGCTCCTTCCATTCCCTCTTCCTGAGCAACGACGACCTACCCAAACCAAACCGAGCACAAAAGAAAATAATCAAAACTAAAGAAACAGAAACAAAATTTAAAAACAAAAAAATGGGGTGGGAAAAATGAAACAGAATACATAAAAGGGGGTACGTGCCTGAGGAGAAGAAGTGGGAGAAGATGAAAGAGGAGGAGCAGCAGTAGGAGGGAGAGGGAGAGGAAAAGGATGAGGGGAAGAAGAAGCAGAAGAAGATAGGGAAGAAGAGGTAAAAGAAGGGTTAAGAGGGAACAGAAAAGGGTGGTGGTGAGTTCGGTAAAGCATTGATGAATCAGTGCGTGAGATTGAATGAAATGGCTAAAGAGTAGGCTTAAAAGCCTTGCCCCCAAAATTATACCGTATTCCTTTGCAGTCCCCTTCCCTTTTGTTTTTTTTTTTTTGGAAAGACCCCTTCCCTTTCTTTTCTTTACTTTAAATTAAAGCTTTTTTTTTTCTTTCCCAATATTGTATTTCTTTTTCGCTCCTCTGTTTTGGTCTACTTTTATAATATCTACTTTCTTAGAATGGTCCTCTAGATTATGCAGTTGAGTAGGATTAGGATGTCGATTTTTTTTTTTTTTAATCTCTTTCCAGGCAGTGTAGGTGTTAGTTGTGTTTACTAGGATCGGATGCAATGCAATATTAGAATCCAAGATTTGTACAAGTATAGCATACCTTCGGTTTCTATGGATTCTCCTAATGGCAAATTTTAAGTCTATTAAGAGTCTAATCTTTTCATTTTGTCATTATTCGCAAGAATGTCTTTGAACGTGTTGACTAAAATACCCTCGTCCACATTCAAAAGTTTTTTGGTCCACCATCCTTTGATTAAGGACTATTCCTTTTTACTGCTTCCAAACGGGGGAGTACTTGCTCTCATCTAAGGTGCCGTTTCGATTGCAATGTTTGGATTGCGTTTTTTTAAATTTTTTTTGTAAAAAAATTACTGTTACGATTTGATATATGTGAAATTAAAAAATATATTCATGAAAAATGTAAAAAAATACTTTTCAATACAAAATTATACTGTACATATTTAAAATAAGGTGATCAAAAAGATGCGTTACAAGAATATTCTAAATTTTGGAAGAAAAAAAAAACTTATAAACTAAAAACTCCATAAGAATCTAGTAGTCCTTCTAGATTGTAACCAATTTTAGGAGTCTTTTTGCAAGAATATAAAAGTGATAAATCTGGCTATTTCGATTATAACTTCCCACCATAAAATTGTACTAATACATATCGTGAATTCATGCTTGAGTTTATGGAGGCAATTGCTCCACTTAAACTTTGAGAAAATAGTTTTTAGGTTTAGAAAGATTAGAAATTTCAAAAGTTACTTCTTATTTGCCCTCATCCAAATTTATCAAATTTTCTTTTGTTTTTAATCCCAAACAATTAACAATTTATAATTCTTACCATCTACGAGAGTTTTGAATTAATTATAGAAGTTATTTTAGGAATAAATTCTTTCAAAGTTTTTAAATTCAAATAGATAATGATTTTTACTTCTAAATTTAAGAATAATATGGACTTTAAAATCCATCAAACTTAGAACTGAGAATGTATGTTTGACAAAAACATCTGTTGATTTTAAATTTACTACTACTTCATTTCATTTTACGTGCTATCGAAATTCGATCCCTTGCCCTAAGGACTTGGCTCTGCCACTACTTGAGTTGAGTTAGACTTACAAATGAATTATTATTATTATTATTATTATTATTATTATGTTATAATTTTATTCACTGAATTCTTAATATTTGTAGGTCACCAAAATCCCAAATTCCAAAGATTGTCCTCGCCATTAATTCCAATGATTTACAAATTCCAAGGTGTTTTGGCTCGCTTGGACTGTGATCATATACATTTAACCGCCAAAAGATGATACATTTAACCTTGCCAAAGCTCCCTTGCTCGCTATACGCTTTGCAGGGTGAATTGCACGCTATGGCATCCTTGAAAATGAAAATGAAAGACAGGAGAAGAGTTACAACAAAGAAGGATGTGAGGGTTAGATGAAGAAAATATAAAGGATTTTTCCAATGGTGTCTAAGTAGGTATTTGTTGGTATGACTAATTTACATTTAACTTAGCACATGAATGCATATGCATATATTTAGCGTTTTCATGGATTTAGATAATTTCTCAAATTAATTTCATTTTTTTTTTTTTTAAAAAAAACACTTAACATTTGAGATCTCCAGTCTCGTTTGAATTGTTTTTTTTTTTTTTTATAAAGAAATACATTGTAATGATTTGATACACGTAACATAAAAAAGATGATTGATAAATGTGTTTACAAAAAATTCCTTAGAAAACTATTCTATTCAGCATTGCTCAGTAGATATCCGTTATTCAAATGCAATTGTACAGTCCATCCGCACAAAACGGGGCAAGAAGTTCCAATGCAATAATTTGTTTTCTTGGGGTTAAAAATGTTTATCCATTCTACTTTGGAGAGAAATGGCCCATAACTTTTGACTAATTTACGTGAGTTACCTACCGCATTGATCGCCGCTCTTAAAGGTGTTCGGCCGCTCTGGCTGCTTTCCCGCCCGTACTTTTTCTAATTTCGCAAAGAATCATCAGGTCAGGCTTGCTTCTCATGTAAAGGTAAAGAAGCAATATTATGGTTTTCTTGCCTCCTTTCTCCCCTTTCTGCATAGAAAATCTAAACAGATTTGTTTTAATAATTTTTATTCCCAGCTACAAAAGAACAGATATTTGATGCGTTGCACGACACTTTCACAATGATGGTCTTTGTGCTTCCATTTCTTCCTGAGTATACTTTCTCATGTACATGAACTCAAAATACAGTGGATATTCCCTACGGTGGGTGTACCTACTTAGCTACAATTCTTGTGTTTATAATCTATTTAGGTTTCTAATTGGTGATGAAACACATACAGACTTGCGTATTACCCCCAATAAAAAAATTGTTTGAGATCACCTGACTAAGTAATATTTCAAAAGAAATTTGTAGATTGTGTACAGAAAGCACAGTATTGGATTGTCATACTTTAGACTCAAAGGTATACGAAAGACTCCAGGTTGCAGAAAGTTAAAAAAAACAATTGGTGTGTGCTGTACATTATTGAGAGCAGTGTACCTTCTAGTGCTCACAGTTTCATACAGTATGCAAATGCAACGAAGTTTCATACAGTACGAGTGTTTCAACTGTGCGAAGTTAAGGCTTGATTTTCGCAACAAGTAAAATCTTTGGACCAGCATTAAGCATAAACTTATACCAATAATCAAGTCATCGAGTCTTAAGGTTTTTGAAGTGGCCGAAAGCAGCCCGCTAATAAAACATGAAACATCCAAGTTGGTCTACGATTTTTTGGGTATAACCTACAAGTATTTGTATCTGTTTTATGATTTACGAATAATTCTGTTCGAATCGGACCAAATTCTTTTGCGGGAAAACTCTTTCAATGTTATTTTTTTTATTTTCATGGATTTCGAATCCGAAATCTCATGATTAAGAGATTCGCTCACACCAACATCCTCCGTTGGTTTTAACACAGCTTATATGATAATCACACACACCACACACATAAAAGGGGAGGAGGGGGGGGGGGACAAACGTAAAGCAGCTGCAGATAGAAACAAGCAGCCCGTGCAGGAGAAAGAGGAAAGGAAGCATCGTGATTAAGGACAGAGTCCATTTCGTCTGTAGGAGCAACAAGTTAAACACATTAACGAGCATCGACTATCAATGTAGACCAGACCATGGTAGTGGTGGCTCTCATGATGGTCATTGTTGAGAGAGAATAGCCAATGAATAGGGCATGCCTTGGAAGCAATGTGTGAGAAAAAGTACTCCTAACATCAAACAACACGGACCAAATGACATACCCTAACCAGCTTTTGTCCCCATCCACACTACGCTTCCCCCTCAGCCTCAAATCATTCCTCCCCACCTATCCATCCTCTAATCACACACCTGCTCCAGTACTCCTCATCTCTGCCCCCAACACAAGATTCCCCCCAACCAAAAGCCTGGGAGACTGAGCTAAGAGGGCATTTTAGGAACTTCATTACTCATCCAGTCACAACGTCTTGCTTAATTTAGGAAGAAGTTCTTAACGGATGTTTTGGACGCACTCGAATATTTATATCATGTCAAACTTACTTACTATATGTAAATACACGTATTCTTGTTTTTTTTAAATTAGTTACACTTTTACAAAAAATGCTAACACATGAATTTTTCCCTTAACAAATGCTCGTTGGCCAAAACCCACGTAGAAAGTTGCAATTTTATAGGACGGCTTTTTTCTAATAGACACTTAAATAATCACGTATGCACATTTATTGCACCCTTAAATTGTGACAGTTTCTTGAATTAATTATAAATTTTCCCAAGAAACTAAAGCTTGAATCCATTTTTATTGAACGTCGTCCAATGTGCACTCGTTAACTAATCCATTTGTTTACGCAAGTATTACAAAGTCAGCGTAAATACTTGCGTATCTAGGTTGTAGCACTAGCAGGCAGGGTTTCGTTACCCGGTAGGCACCGCCGGCTCAAGGTCTTAGTTTCTGGAGGGCCGGCCGGAGGGATTGAACTAGGTGTTGCTTTCCTATTGGACTAAGCTTCTGACGGCCATCCACAAATTCCACCTCGCCCAAGCCAAACGACTACTAAGACTGGAATTAATCGGCTGACTGCAGTTAACTATACACACTAGTTAAGGCTTTGGAGTATATAATTATTTAATTTGATTTAACTAGCAATGCATTAATTTCAATTAATTGATCGTTGTTTGATTTGATCACTTCAAATTTGAAAATTCGAATTCAATAATCGCAGACACTAAAAAAGGGCGCGGGCGGGTAAGCTCATCAGAGTGCATTATATTACAGCACTGTCGGCGGTTCACATGCAACACCTCGCAATCTGCAGCCGACCCACCGGGGACTGGGCGGCATCGCAATTCGGACTTGGAACTGACCCAATTACGAATTTCTCCCTGGATTTGGGTGCCGTCGGGTTCGGTTCTAGGGGCTTCGGGTGACGGAGGAGGAGGAGCTTATCCTTTTGGGAGAGGGCGGGTGGGACAAAAACGTCAAGTACCGAATCTAGCGAGAACTCCAAGGAGGGAGGTTTCCTATGACAATCCTGCTTTGTGGTACGGTGATTTTCAGCTTTGAGATCTTTCGAGCGAGAAAGCGCCTCTTGGCCCCACGTTTTATAATTGACTGTAGGACGTCTGGTAGTGCTATTGGTTTCCCAAATTTCATTTCTTTCTCTTTTTTTTTTCCTCCGAATTTGGGAAGAGTTTCTCTCTGATTCTCTCATTTGTGATCTTACACCATGAGTATGTGAGTGAAATGTCTGATGCGATGAGTTAAAAACTTGGCTGAAATCAAAGATTAAATTGGTCTGATGTTTCAGGTTCCAGCCTCGATCCTCATACTTTTGCGTGAATCTTTAAAAACTTATAATTTAATAACAAAAGTCGTGTTAAAAACCATGATTACTGTTATTAACCCTGGTGCCTACATCAACTTGGCAAGGCTACGAGTATAATGAATTAGCGGTTTAGCCGCAATTTTTACCAATTCAATAGTAATAGTAGACAGTTATATAACTTGATACAATAGTGTATTTTTTGAATTATTAATTAAAAATAATATAATCGGCGACTAAATTTGTCGAAGATTTTTAAAATTTACCAGTTGAATCAACATGTCATTAATTAGTCAATGGATTCTATCCTTATTCGGCCCAATTACTAGCCTAGTTCGACTAGTTGGTTGAAGGTCTTGCAGGAACTTAATGACTAGTAGTATGTGATAAACACAAGTACCATCACTTTATATTATGGACAGCATTGCTTAAACAATAATGTAAATCAATGTTTTACTATATAGTTAGTGAGCAATAATAATTTGAAGTTTTGCAAAATTTTACTGTATAGTATTGCCTCATCAGAGTTCTGGCTTCATCTAGCCAATGAAATTACTAATTATATCTTTTGACACATAATACAATATTGGATTCTTAGGAAACTCAAAGGGTTTGTTTGGATAGAGTGTTATTTGAAATAATTACTGTAACACTTTTTGTGATTTGATGTATGTGAGATTAAAAGACGGTTAGAAATAAAAAAATAAGTGAATTGGGAATATGTTTATGATGCAAACAAAATATTAATTTGACTCATCTTGTTTGTCTAATATGTTGGATTCGAGTTACAAAAAGCACTATCGGGAATACTCCCATTCAACTCTTGTTCCCTTTAATTCTAAAAGAAAAAAAAAAAGTTGAAAATCGATAAAGGAAAGCTCTCCATTTGAAGTTTGAAATTTAGTTGTGTTTGGATTGTATTTTTCATGGAAAAAATGCTGTAGCGATGTGAGGAAAAAAGATTATAAAAAAATGTGATTACGGAAAACAACGTAATTTTTCGACGGAAAACAGCAATCCAAACAAGGCCTTAGTCAAGCAAATTAAATTCGTGGATAACATCAAATACGCACACATGTTAGTTAATATGTTGTGACTCTGCATAGGTTATTATTGAATGAGCCACCTAAGATAAGATGGAGGTTACTTTTTCTTCCTAACGCAAAACAAAGTGCAAAAATTTAATTATTTTTTTGTTTCCGTTTGAGCTCTCTAATTAACATTGCCGTACTCCGGAAAACAATTAAAGTCGGGTCGGACTGTCGCATACAGAGCTCCATTAAGCTGATTGATTCTAGCAGGTTAGATTATCATTTTATATGACGGATTACTTAGGAAGTGCAGGATTTCCACTCTTTTGCATTGAAATTAAGAATGAAATATGCCTTTGAAATTTGAACGTTCAAAAAAAAAAAAAAAAAGCCTCGTAGAAAATTCAAATGCCAAAATGCCGCCCGGTCTTAAAGTTCAGGTCAGTAAATGCATGGTGATCAACATTCAAATTCAATACGTTTTGTCCTCTTGGAAAAGACTCGATCGCCAGAAAGGGATGTAAGCTGCCGAAATTGCACTAGTCCAACGTGCAACACGTACCCTAGAGACCACCAGTAACAACTTTGGACCGTCTCATGTGGAAGCCGAAACATGCTTGGCTAGCTAACCTCGGTGCATGTGATTTTTAAGGCTGGAAGCCAATAATTAGAGGTTCTGAATTCGATTTTTAAGGCTGGAGTATGAGTTTTTTCTAATTACTAGCACTATATGTTAGTGTTTATACCACTATTTATGGATTAATCTATATTTTTATTGAATTGTTTTTTTTTTTTTTGTATTATTCCCACCGTTGTAGATTCTTTGGAATTAAACCCAATTTAGAACTAAACAAGAAATGTCATCGTGCCTGGAAATGATACTTTTTTTTTTTTTCTTTTACAAAATGAATAGCACCTTTTGCCTTAATTTCCAGATCAGTAGCAAATGAATACTAAAAATTGACAAAAACAAAAAAAGAAAGCAAGTCGATCAAACGGTTAAGCCTTTTTTCATGATAGACTATTGTGGAAGATAAATTTGAAATTTGTACCTAGTCAACATGCTTGCCAACTCGACATAAAAATGTTAAAAGCTTGATTGATCTACCCAGCACACAATCCTAGTCCTGGACTTGCAGGCATTCGCAACTAGGAGCAAACATATTTTGACAACGTTACACTGGAACTTTAGGTGGACGTCAATTCAATTATTATTATTATTTTTTTGTCAATTATTATCATCTACACCTACTTTTACTCCTACTCTAACCTATTCGAGTAGGAGATGATCCAACAGTGTCATGAAAAATCGACGGGGATCGAACCACCATCGAACCCATATGAATACGTTACGTATTTATATGAATCTCTAAAAAAACCATATTAAGTGACAATTTTGACGAGAGATTTAAACACTCAACCTCACGCTACAAAGGACATGCGGTGGTGGCCAGCTGATTTGTTGAGTCTTCAGTCTAATTTTTGGTCTCTTTCGTTTAGGCACGGAAATCGTCAGGCACGCCATGTGACTTGCAACTTGTGCATTACAAATACTAATGTATGGCATGCAGCTGTTCAATTTCTCTCTAGACACAATTTATTTTGTTTATTTATGCAAAAAAGATGTAAAGAGAGAGAGAGAATACAATTTGTCGGTTAAAGTTGGGAATTTTTCCCCAACCCATCTTTGACTCAAAACCAGGAGGAAAGCATAAAAAAATTTGATTGGTAGCACAACTCATTCAAGAAAAGTAATCCTCCAAACAAAAAAGAAAAGAAAAGTTATTAGCTCGTCACAAGTAAGGTGACGGATATCCTGAATAAACTGGTCTTAATTCAAAAGCTTGAATTTTATTCTCTCCCTTTTTTTTTGGGTGAGAAAGGAAAAGGATGTTGAAAACTTTTAATTTTTTTTTAATTTCTATTTCTGTTGCGAGTTTGGAGTGAATTAGAGAAAATAATTAGGTAGTGACAAAGTGGGCTTGATGGGCTGGTAGCGTTTGTCGTTGATTGGGGAGAATAAACTAAGTGGGCTAAGATAGAAAGAAGAGGACGCTGCCGCTGCTTTATCCGGTACGTAGTCACATGCAAAGCGGCTTTTTTCGGTTTTTGCTCTTCAGTCCTCACATGCAAAGCGTTGAATTGCACACTGACTCCCATGCTTTACTCTATCTTCTCCCTTTCACGTAATTGGTCCAAAAACTTTTGTCAAAAATAAAATAAAATTTGTCAACCATCTTGATTTATGCATTGATAGCCGGAAAGATTACTACAAAATTCCCAAACACAGACAAATGGATTCAAGCGTTTATAAGAGGTCAACATTTGAGACGGTTGTTAATTTAATTGTGTAGGCCTCACATTATCCGTTTGCCTGCCGGAGATATTAGAAAAAAAAAAAAGGATTTTTTTTTTTTGTTTGTTCATCATCAGTCTTTGTTGATTGCACTTGAATTTTGCATATGGAGGAAGGACGAACTACAAAGTGCTTGACTCCCCCCAGTGGACTTCAAATCTTCTGTGCCCAAGTAGTTTCTGTCCCTTATTTGTACAGCTGTCACGTGTCTCTAGTCTTTTGTTAATCCAAACTCAAATAAATCGATAATAATCGGTTTACAAATTTGGCCATTGTTCCTTTTAACTTTTATACCAGCTTCTTTGTGAATAGCGGGATCTTTCACCATCTACTATATGCTACAGCATCATTTACACACAAATTGGAAAATATATAACCGAGAGTGAGGCTGCAGTTTTACAAGCGTATAAATTTGGAAATGGAATATGCATGGAAGTCAACAATAAGCAATCCGCAATATTCATCATAAATACAACACTTGAAACGTTTCTTATATTTCTAGGAAAACATTTACATAATGCATTAATCTTCAGCTAGGACAAAAGTTAGTGTATACTTTTTTAAAAGAAAAGAAAAAAAAAAGAGGGGGTTATATTGTTCATTATTTCAGTCTCTAGAGACATGTGACAGCTGTACAAATAAGGGACGAAGAGAACAGAGACTACTTTGAGGACAGAGAATTTGAAGCCCCCGAGTGATCCAGATCCAATCATGTGTCGTGGTACAGGGATGATTTTGTGAAAATGCACAAAAGTTCCGATTCCAACCATTACAAGTTTTAGGACTTTGTTTTACTGGTAAAAGCATAATTGTGGACACTTCCTCGATAGAGTTAGGTTTTGGGAATTTGAACCATAAGCTTTCAAAAAGTCATTCAATCAAGGCTTGGTTTTGCGGCGAAACCAACGAAATTGATTAAGATTCAAGGTCTTGGTACGTTTTCCTTGGTTAGGTTTTGAAGTTAATGATCAGAGAGACGACTCTATGAAAAGAATTTTAATTAATTCTGTGAGAATTTATAAGGCTTAGATAGAAAGTATGGTAGCTTTGGAAAGGGCTGATAAAAGGTTCATGGCTCTGCCTTCTCAATTCTCGTTGTTCCAACAATCAGTACAATATTTTCGTACTTTAAGAGTCTTTTTACTCAAGGGAAAAACCGACTTTTCATCTGACGAATTTCGCATTAATATGTTTTACTTAAAAACCGAAGAATCAGGTTGGGTGTTTGGTCTAGTGGTATGATTCGCGCTTCGGGTGCGAGGGTGTTGCGAGAATCCTCGCGAGTTCGATTCTCGCAACACCCCCTACCAGCCGTTTTTTTCCCACAGGAATGAGGAAACCACCGCAGAACCCTTTCACTGTTCAACAAAAGCACTTCTTAGCATATTAAGTGTATTTGTTGTGTCATACTTTTTTGGAGTAGAACGAGCTAATTTGCAGAAGAATAACTTGACAACATCCGTGACCTTCATAATGTAATAGACGCTTTACAGGTTGTTGACCAACCTTAAATGAAGACTACTCCCCGATTTTTATTTTTTATTTTTTATTTTTTTTGGTGAAAAGACTAGTCCTTGATGCTCATACAACACCACCACTTGCAAAAAATTTTGATACAATATTTTGTTTGGACAGCTGATTATTTTTCTAAATATATTTGCTTACATTATCATTACAATTTTCAATATACCTTTTTATCTTTTTAATTACCTTTTTATCTCACATACATCATATTACAAAAAATGCTACAGTAAAAATATTTCAAATAACTTACGATCCAAACAAACTTATTATTAATGTTTCCACTTTAATTTGATAGTGAAGCTTCTCTTTGTTTGTCCAACCGCAGAAGTGAAATAATGGCATTTTCTCTTGATAGTAAATCGAAACAAGACCAGGACATTTAAGAAGGTTACTGACATCAGATGAAAATGTAGCAGTATTCGAGGATAATGGTGTAGCTCGCTAAAAGAAAGAGAAAAGGCTAGAAAGGCACCGGAAAAAGGGAAACTTTGTCTGACAATCACTGGCTTTTTACCCAGAAAATACAATATGAAAACTGCTTCTTCATTCGTAAACTATTCCTATGATTTGTCATTTTCTTAGTATCCATCACGCACACTATTATTTTAGGCTCAGCACAAGAGTTCCTACTACAAGTTAATAGTTTTTTTTTTTTGGGGAAATACACTGCAAGTTAGTAGTAGTTAATACCCCAGCTTAGAAACTGGCCTAAGGTAAGAAAATTTTTTAGGTACGATGTCTTGTTTGGATTGCAGTTTTTCGTCGAAAAATTACGTTATTTTTTGTGATCACATTTTTTTATTATTTTTTTCCCTCACATACGTCAAATCATTACGATATTTTTTTCATGAAAAATCATGAAAAATACAATACAAACACAAAATTCTCATCAAGTATGTTGCCTTCGAAACGTACACTGGTTTCCAATGAATTATATAGTAGTGTATAAATTTAAAAAACCACAAAATGTAACAGTAAGGATGATCTCTGAGGGATGCATAATTAGGAGTGCTTGCAAGGAGGTAGTGGAGCTCCACACAAGCCAGGATTGCCTAAAAATGCAGTCTTTGGGATGGTGGCGTTGTGAGCAGGAATTCTTCCACTTAGCTTGTTCCCAGCGACGTCAAATTCTTGGAGCGATTTTAGATTCAGAACTTCTTCCGGGATTTCACCACTCAAATAGTTATGCGATAGCAGTAAAGTCATCAGTCCACTTAATTTTCCTAGTGACTTCGGTATGGACCCTTCTAGTCGATTGTGCGACAGAATTAGGATAACAAGGGAAGCTAATGACGGTTCGTCTCCAATGGCCTCCTCCATGGAACCACTAAATAGATTGTAGGAAAGATCAATGGAGTTATAGCGCCCAAGTGGATCTTGGAAATGTTTCGACAAAATGGTTTTCAGCCCTCCCGAGAATTTGTTGGAGTGAAGATCAAGATCCATCAGAAGGGAGAGATTCTTGAATTCCTCCGGAATTGAAGAGTGGAATGCATTCTTCGATAAATTCAGATAGGAGAGGTTTGTCATGTTTCCTATCCAATTGGGCAATTTCCCTGTCAGTGCATTGTCTGATAAATCCAGAGTTGACAGTGATGATGAAGCCAACCATTGTGGAAGCTGTCCTTGGAGACCTGTTTTAGCCAACAAGAGGCGAAATACCTTTAATTCTTGGAACCAATTGGGTATGCTCACTAGTCCAAGAGGATTAAATGACAGGTCCAACGACTGTAATCTCTGCAATTGAGCTACCTGTGGAGGGATCGGACCACTGAGTTGGTTTCGTGACAAATCTAGCGTCTGTAAGTTTCGCAGATTGCCAAAACTTGATGGGATCTTTCCTGTGAAGATGTTATTGGAGAAGAATATATCTGTAAGACCAGCAAGATGTCCTATAGTTGCAGGTAGTTTCCCAGTAAGCCTGTTGTTCTCAAAGATCAGTCTTTGAATATTCCGAAGATTGCCAATTGATGCTGGGATGCTGCCAGTTAACGTGTTGTCTGATAAACGGCAAAACTGTAATGAATAGAGTCCAGAGATAGAAGGAGGAATGCTTCCACTAAGCTGATTATGATTTGCATATAACAGCACTAAATTGGAGAGGCCACCAATTGATTCTGGTATCTTTCCAGTCAATTGGTTATACGAAAAATCAACATACTCTAGATCCTTGAGATTTCCAAGACTTTCTGGAATACTACCAGAGAAGCTGTTTTGGAAAATGTCAAGCTTAGTCAGTGAAACTAACTTGCCAATAGAAGACGGTATTGGACCGGACAGTCTATTTCCTGAAAGCCCAAGTTCTGAAAGCAATGTTAAAGATTCAAAGATAGGTGAAGGTACAGTACCAGATAGCTGATTGTCGCTGAGATATAGCTTCTTCAGCTTGTATAGATATCGCAATGCAACAGGTATGGATCCCGTAATCTTGTTTGAATCGAGAAAAAGATGTGTCAGGCGCGATAACTTGCCAAATTCGGGAGGAATGTGACCCTGCAAATCCTTGAGGTTGCTGAGGTCGAGCAATTGAAGATAGGAGATGTTGGCAAGCAAAGGAGATAAAGTTCCGGACATGGATGTATCGAGTATGAAGTCATCACCAGTAAGGCCAGATCGAGAGACGTTCACTACTCTGCCAGAGGAGTCACAAGCGATACCGTGCCAGCTTTTACAGCAATCTGTTGCTGGAGCCCATGTATGGAGCAATTTTGAGGGGTCTGATGTGATCTTGTTCTTGAAGTCTAGCAGCGCTGCCTTGTCCGCTGGATGACAAGCATCAGATGTTAACAATGAGGCAGAGAAGAGGAAGAAACTGAAGATTAGCAGAAGTGCCCTTCTTTGGCACCAGGTGCATATAGGATTCAGCACCTTTGTCATTGTGAATTCTGAGTAATATGCAAATGAGCTTTTTGGCTGAAGCTGCACACTGTTAAATGGTAGTGTGCGGAATTAATTCAACCTCTGGGTGTGATTGGTCTTTAGATAGCTTACAAGGCATTCTGCTTGCAATTATGAAGCGTACAGATTCGGTAAAATATAATTAAACATGCTTGCCTAGTACTTTTTTTTTTAAGAGTTCTATTTATATTTGGAAAGAGATTGGATTCAGAAATGTTTCTTGACTTTGTCTTCAAATGGAGGGGATAATGACCAAGACCGAAGCTCTGGAGCAAGTGATCCATTTCCAACTTTTTCACGAGTGGTTAATGATTCTCCCGAGTCCTAAATGCCTGCGCAGCTGTTGACCCGAGGGAAATGGAAAAAGATTAGCTGCCGATTGCGAGACTTGGCCAGTCACCATTATTTAAGAGGGTATGCTTTCGCTCGTGACGCTTCTTCATTCTGAGTTTAAGAAAAATGTTGGGAGCAGCAGCCTAAGACTAAGCATTCCGCCAGTTAGCTATATCGTGATTCTCCCAACCGCCAAAGCGGATAGAAGTTGACTGCGGGTCGAAGTTGGCCATGAGCTCCTCCATCCTAGTGGTAGTGGAGGTTAAACAATAAAGTTGAAATCGTGGGGAGAATTTGCACCATTAAGCACCTTTCTAGTGGGGGTGAAGGTGTTTTGAAGCATATGATTTGCAGACAGTGGAAAATGACGGGGACAGCTGATGAAACAAATACATAAAGTTCCAAGCACCATTAGAGTTGAGGATACGTGGCTAGACCCAAAGAAACAAGTCGGGAAGTATCAGACTTGATGGTTCAAACAAAGTCACCATCATCATCCATCAAGAATTACAAACCAGAGAACAAAATGCTCCATAATTTGTTACTACTTCAGAGTGGATGCTGTCTGCCAGTTTCAATGGCCAAAAAGCACAAACAATAATAATATGTGTCTGATCCAAAGAAGCGTCACATAAGTTGTACCATTGAAGGTGGAAGGAACTTTCTTGAATAGCAAGCGAGGACTCTATGAAGTATGCAATCGTTATAGGAAACAGAAAGTGTTGTCCCACTCCTCGTTAAAGAAAGCCTTAACAAACAAAGTCAGTTGACAATTTACCAGAACAGTAGGATTTAGCCCGTCTGCGCTTCCTACCTCAAAAAGGCTAAAGTTAAGAGCTTCCACAAATTTCCTACTGATGCGGCTACTTAAAAATTATCAACATCATCAGGGGGATAAATTTTGCTTTCTTCCATGCTCTCAAAATCTTGAAAACATTTATAGTAATACAATTCACGGGCTTCTAGTGCAGAAGGTAAAACCACATCCCAAATCTTCCCCATCCACACGGGAACTCCAACACACCGAAAGAGGGAAAACCACGGAAAAATGATACAACTTTCAGCCAATAATAATCGCCAGAATTGGCAGCATTGTACCATCCTAGATCATAAGCTCTCTGTATCATTTCTTTGCCTTGGGAAATGCAGCAGACTCCTGGAGGCCAGGAAGCTAGTTAGACTAGCATTTCCTTTCGTATCTCTCTCACAACTCTCAAACAAACAATAATAAATAAAAGAGATCATTTCTTCTACTCTCTCTCTCAAGCTCTGGAACAACATAATATTGAATGAAATTCGTGTCCATCATATCTTCTCTTTTCTGTACTAAATTCCCTAGTGGGTCTTTAGCCTCAGGCATAAACAAACTGCACAAATGCATTCCTGAGGATAAGAAAATAGCAGGTCAATCAATGGCATTGGGAAGGGCACAGTAGCCTTGATGCTATCTGTTTTGATTCAGGCCCTCATTGATCTCTATCTTGAATCATCATCACATATTCACATGGGATGGGAGTCCATGTCTTCTTCAACTACCCCGCCTTGTTTCCATTGAAAGGTGAGTCACATAATCTGGAAATATTTCTTTATGTCAACGTCTTTATTAATTTTCTAGCACAAGATTATCATTTATCATTGGCATCCCTAACACAAGCACACTTCATACACTATACACATAAATCTCTCCCTCCCCGGGAAGAGAATCACGAATTGCCCAATCTAAAAATTGAAGGAATTGCTACAACATAAACACAAGACCCACCCCATTATACCTACCTATTCTCAAGGAATAAATGGGGCAAAGGCTTTGCACTCCATCAAAGACTTCTGCTCCCCACCATCACAAAAGAATAATCTCAGAGGACACCGGTACAAGCAATTGTCTCCCAAATTAATCGTAACCGAACCCGGTTTCAAACCCAGAAACTGCCCCGGTATGGGTCCGAACAAGTAGTTTCCCCCAAGCAATAGCCTCTCAAATTGGGAGACCCCTTGACCCTGCGGCAACAGTACCTTCAGGGCATATTGTGTCGGTATCATGCCCGTCAACTTATTGTTTTCCAACGTCAAAGCTGACAATTTGGGCATCATGCCCAAGAACCCAGGCAGAAACCCACGGATCTCATTATTACTCAAATCAATAGCAATGACCTCACTATTCAGACCTGAATTCGCCGGAGCCTCGACCCACCCCAGTTGATTATAAGACAGAGTCAGCTGTTCCAAGGACGGGTGAGTGAACAGGCTCGCGGGAACTGACCCGCTGAGTTTGTTATGACTCAGGTCCAAGACTTGTAGATAAGGCAAGTTACTCAAACTAGCCGGAAGGCTTCCCTCTATGCTGTTATTCCTCATGGAAAGCTCGACGAGGGATGCCGGAAATGTGGCAGGAAGCTCCCCGGAGATGGCATTGTTACTAGCATCAAGAAAATAGAGGTCGCCCAGTTGGCCCAGCTCAGGGAACGGGCCAGCGAACTTATTCCCTTGAATTTCGAGCCTTTTTAAATTAGACAACCCGTTGAGACTTGATGGGATCGTCCCCTCAAGATTGTTGTTATCGAGGTACATCTCCTCGAGGCTGGAAAGAGCGCCGAGAGAGTCAGGCACCGAGCCCGAGAACGAGTTGCCGGAAAGACCGAGTTGCTGAAGCCGAGTCAAGTAGGAGAAGGAGTCGGGAATCCCGCCAGTGAAATGATTCCCGGAGAGATCAAGCTTCTGAAGATAAGGCAATTCCCAGGAAACAGAAGCGAGTGAGCCCGAGTAACCCGCCTGGTCAAGAGCGAGTTCGGTGACTCGGCTCCCGGAAGGCAGGACGACGTCACACCTCAGGCCGCAGGTGAACCTATCGCCGAAAAGATTATCACACGGGTCGACCCCGAAATCCCAGGAGCTCAAACACGAGCCAGGAGTCACCGACTTGGGGTCGACACTGTCTTTGAGCTGCTTCAAGACTGAAACATCTTTCCAATATGTTTTAGAGTGTGCATGCAAGAACATTAGCTGGAGGATGATTAAGACCAAACCTGAAGAAAAAGAGAGTAGGCAAAGAGAGCCCATCTTGTTAATTTGCTTAGTCTTTCAATTTCTGGTATTTATGAAGTGAAGAGTGTAGTACTCATTATTAGTAGATAAGATGAGGGAAGCAGAAGGAAGGAAGCAAGGAAGGGAGAACGGAAAGAAGTGGTGATGGATGATGATGGAGGATGGGGGCAGGGTGGGATTTTGTCCTTGGGGTGCTGTGGGGTTTCAGTGCTGCAGCTTTCAGTGTTGATAGCGCCACACAAAGAAAGATCTTTTCATTTCATTTGGGAATTGGAAGGAAACATAGGAGACATGGGGGGTTGTGAGTGCTTTGATCACGGGTGGAGGTGTCAGAAATACAGACTTCTTCTGCAGAGAGGAGGAGTCCCACAGGAGAATCCACCATTACTGACTACACAGTTGCTTATGTTTCTTTGATTAACACGACACTGCTGTATTTAGCATTTTTTTTAAAAAAATAATAAAAAAAGAAAAAGAAAACAAAGGAACAGTAGAGAACCAGTGATTAATGAAGGGTTGGGGGAGCTGGAAGCCAGGAATTGAATTTGGTAGGGAAATTGCTGTGCTGTATCTGTCCCGGGGAGCCATGCGATTAAGCAATTTATAGTCTTAGAAAGTGGGGATCCTTTTTCTTTTCGAAAAAAAAAAGAAAGAAAGAGAGAATCTTTTTCTTTTTTTCTTTAAATAAGTTAAAAATCTTCCAGCCAGCTTCAGCTTCTAACGTTAACTGGCAACGCATTAACGAACGCCTTCATGAAATAAAATAAAATACACTACTGCTGTCCCGCATCAGAGTTCTCTTTAGGTGGAGTTGATAACTTTGAGTATATATCGGACCACTGCTCTCTCTATCTCTCTCTTTCTTTCTGATAGAATATTATTTAAAATATTATTTAAGATGATTACGGTAATATTTTTTATAATATGATATGTATGAAATAAAAAAATATTTAAAAATATAAAAAAATTAATTAAAAAATATGTCTATAATACATGCGAAATATTATTTTGAATAATTTGCTATCCATTGTACGAAGGAAAAAATTCTTGCTCTTGGTCTTGAAGTCGATATATAGACCTTACTTGAATTTTATTTTATTTTTTGCTGCAAATGGGAGTTGAAACCCCACCTATTGTCCCTTCTTGATGGCTACGAGTCAAGCGCAGTGGTTTAATCTTTTAATGTCATTCGAGAGGAGGTATTGGGGAGAGAGTTGCAAATGTTACATAACTAACCAAAAAAGGGACTTCTTTGTGTGTGAAAATGATTGAAAATGGTTGGTTGTGCAATCAACTTTACACGCGTAACGCTACAAATCTTGCCTTAAAAAAAGGGATTAATCATTTTTCGAGCAAGAGGAATTCCATTTTCCATTCCTCTTAATTATCCTGTAAAAACATATACTCTAACTAAGCCACCTTTACTTGGTACACAAGAACATCTAACGTCACGTCCAATAGAAAGTCCCATAAGATGCATGAGAATTTCCATGGACATAAGCATGTGGTCATCTGGCTTACCTTGTGGTAGATATTAATCTTAAACCATCAAACATGTGGGTCAAAATTATCTTTTCAGTAAAGGGCTTCATTGTTGACTATTTTTCCTTTCAATAACCAAATAAGATAGAATTATGCGTGCATCGTTTTGACAGTTTAAAGAGATATATATGGTCACCATATTGTGAATTATTTTCTTTTTTTCTTTTTACTTGACAGTAGATCAATAATTGAAGAGTCAAATACAAAATGACCGTTTTTAAGACTATACTTGGTTGATTTTATAGCCAGGAAAATTTATATTGTGTTTGGGTTGTAAATTTCTGGAGTTTTTGTAAAATAAATGTATAGTAACGATTTGATATATGTGACGTAAAAAAATAATCAAAAAATGTATTTACGAAAAACGTAAAAATATTTTTGATAAAAAAAATTCCCTTTCCATACAAGGTCATATACATTCTTTCGAGGCACGTGTTTATAAAACACTCCAATAATACGTTGTTCAACCCATAAAATAGAACGTCTTAAATTCCCTTCGCATCTTGTAGTGGTTGCCACCGGAGAATATGAACATGCCATGTTCTGATGAAAATTCACATTTTTCCATTTACTACAGACACCCCAATTGCCTGCAACCAACCCTGCCTAGGCATCTTCAACAATATTCGATCCATGGAAATTAATTAATTATGTGCGCCAATAAGTGGAAAAGCACACTTTCAACTTTCATGAGGCACGTCACATCTCACCACTCCTCTACCAAATCAAGCTACCAAACTATCTACTATCATCATTTTCTTCAACTACAGTATAAAACTACAATATAAAAAAAAGTCATAAACGTTTCAATATTTGGATGTGGTCCGGTATGCCACATATGGTGAACTACTAACTTCCAGAAATCCCTCAAGCTGGCACTGAATTTGGTAGCATCAGCATGTATGTTGTTTATTATTATTATTATTGATGTTCAATAATTGCTAACTAACTTCGAAATATTGTTGAAGTTGGCTTTTCTAAAATATCAACACCTCAACTACACATTACCCTTTTTTAAAATATTCAGCGTCACGTTATCTAGGGGCCGAGAGAATGTATATGCAAATTCTACTAGTAACAAATCATGAGTACTTTAAAACTAATCCGACCCCCCACTAGCCCTTCCCATACCCTTTATCTTCAGAAAGAAAAAGGGACCAAATCTTTTGCTGGGATGGCCTATCACCTTATCTGATGACCCCAATATCGATTGCATCACGTTTTGAAGTGGATGAAGGTGAAAAAGTAGCTTCCTGGGAGACTCTATTAAGCCTTAATAACTAGCTAAAATGTCCAATTAACGTCCTTTGCGTTGAAAGAAAGTCACAGGGAAATAATTGGAACTCTTAGGCCCACTGCATTGATTTAGATACAGTAGACGTTAACAGGGACCAAGGAGCAACTTGGCTCATGTATTTGTTACACTTGTTCAGAGTTTGCGATCTTGATAACATTGGGGATTTCATGATTCTATTTGATGTTTTCTTCAGTAATTTTCTGTGCCGTGATGTTAAACCGTGCTTCAGTTTAGTGCTGACTTCGAGCCGCTGGTGAAACTGATGCAGGAATTTACCAGCCGATGCAGCTTTGCTCTTATAGTCCCAAATGATCCTCACAATTCGTCCCACCGCCAAAACAAAAATGAAGGGAAAAACGACATCAAAACAAAAGATAAAAGTGGGATTCCAGAACAAGTTAGAGAAAGAAAGAGAGAAAGCAACAAAGATACAGATGAAAGCTTGATTGGATATCTGCATTGCATTGAAGAGAATTACATATGTACAATTTCGTCAATGCACATAACATATTCCTATGACCAAAAAAAAAAAAGGAGATTAATTGGAAGAGATGGAAACGAAGCACCTTTTTCATGAATTCTTTCACTCAAGTTTCTTCGTCAGGTGACCATTCAAACTTGCTATTCTTCCCTTTGCTATCCCTTGACATGCTATTGATGTACTGTCTGGCATATTTTTGGTTGATCTCAAACACAAAGCTCATTCCCCTTATCTACATATTTGCCATTTTAATTGGTTAGGGTAAGCACAAAACTTGTCAACCAGCTAAAAGAATTTATGTAACGAGCAAAAGCAGAAGACTAAAAAAGCAGTAAATTGCTCTTAATCTGTACAATACACAAATATAACTTAATACATCCATGCTAAAAAAATCTTAATTATGCGTTTTCAGCACTTTTCCCATAAAGACTAATAATCAATGTTTGGAGTAAATAAACTAAACTGTTGCCACCAGAAGCAGAATCCTGTATTCCTTCTAATATTTGATTTAGTTTGATGAGTAAAGTCATATTTATTCATATTATAGTTTAGAGCACAAGAAGCGCTAGATTCTTTTTTCTAGAACTTGCTTATAAAGAAGTTCCTTCCTACTTTTGGGCCATAGATACACACCGCCAGGGTGTACTTCAGATCGGTATCAATGGGAATGATTCAAATCTAGCTCGAGTACTTTAAAAGAATCGCACTTGTCATGAGACTTCCTCTATTTCAGGTAATGAAAAACAACAGTGACTGGGGCATTCATTCCGTTTCAACGTCAAAAGTACAAGAGGTTGATTGAAACAGTCAAAAGTACAAGAGATTGATTCATATAGAAGGATCCCAGAAAGGAGGAAAATCATGACAAAGAAGACTGCTTTGTTAAAAGGTCAGAAGGAAAAGAAACATACCTCAATCAAACAACTGGAGCCAAGACAGATCAGTTGTCCACTTGCAACCAACTTGCCATTAACTGAGATTAAACTCTTCCCGATATTTTTCAAGTAGAAAGATCCGTTCGCTTCCATCTTAACAATTGCCTAGATAGGGCAAAAACAGTAGTTATAACTACTCCGAGTGAAAAAAGAGAAGAAATGCCAAAACAAATGAAGAAGAGGAAGCATCATTTATAAAATCAAATTTCGGTTCATTTGATTTTATCCATAGTGAGGACTGAGAAGCGATCCTCATTGTCCACAAGGAAACATAAGCTTTACATATTGTCAAAGATATCAGTTAATGGAAGATCCTACCTGGCGTCTAGAAATTCGATTAGCACGCCCTTCTTTTCTTAGATCAATATCAACATCAAAATCATCTGTAGATCTTCCAAGTACAACCTATTAAATCAGATTCACCAAAAGAGTTATTCTGGCATTTTTCTCAAAGATTACTCTGTGCTAAGAACTCACAGACTGAGATGTGTACATGTAAATGCACTACTCTATGATAATGGAATATCACGAACAAGAACCGCAAGAATGATTTATAAAACTTTAAAAAGAGCAGAGTCATTTGATATCCAAAAAAATGTTGTTAAGTTCTTCAAACTGGAATACAGAAATTGAGCCTAGATCCTTAGACTGCATCTGTACTCCTTCAAGGATATATGGTAGAGGTAGTTAAAGAAAAAGGCAAAATGAAAACCTGCAGATTGGTGGTAGTAACAAAATTATGACTGAACAAACTTCAATCTACAAGAAGTTTTATAGATAATGTACAAGAAACTGAAAGGAGTTATTTCATGAAAATATTGAGCTAATGCTTTTTTTTTTTTTTTTTTTTTCAGCTCCTGCATGAATCACTCAGAGTTTTGACACTCATCCGAAGGAATCTATCTTCTAACTTGTTCAAGGCCACGCGAAGCTTCAGAAAGTGCCAAAGGCCAAGTTACTTACAGAGGTAGAAAATGGTTCTAGTGTCCAAATTATTGAACAGATGTTCCACTTGAGAAGCACAAAAACTGAAAAGAAAGCTACAAAAATACATGCTGTTTAACAGATAAGGAACTAAGCAGAAACCGAAAGAAAGGAGGTGTAAAAGTAAAATAATCATGTAAAAAATGGAAATTAGCATATAATTCCAATGAATTGCGAAGCACAGTTACCAAATTCAGAAAGTGACAGAACTAGATGCCTACCTCAGTCTTTCTGATGTAATGCCTCAAATGACGACCATAAAAAACCGCAAGGGCCCCTTGAGATGTCATGGATCTTTGAAGACATGATTGAGCACATTGTTCAAGCCTTATAATAGTCCTTTTTGCGTCCTCATACTGATATCTCAAAACTTCAGCTATATAATGACCAAATGTTACTGAAAAGGATTCTGAATTTCACTCCAGCACACAAATTCATAAGCCTTTCATCTCAGTTTATGATAGCTATGCTTCCAATTTTTATATGCACCTAAACTAGAATAATGGAATTTTTTTCCCCTATCTGATAATCAACTAGTAAAGTAACATGCATCAGTTTACCTGCTGCTATACTCCAGAATCACAAGTTATATCACGTTATGGGACCACCAATCAGTTTTCTATGCTATTTGTGGAAGAGGGAATTGGGGAAACAAAGACTTTGCAAACACAAACATGGAAAAATTCTAAAAATCAAGCATTCAGGTAATTCTAATTGTACAGATCAAAACAAAATCAGATTAATTACCTTGCTTCGAACTATGTAAGTCTTGATCATGTGGATCTAGGTCCATTTCAAGTATCTGACATGCAAAGGAATAGAAGCTTAATAAAGTTTACTATGGTAGTTGGAAGCATAGCTAAACAAAACTTTAAACAATTACCATAGCTTCAACGTCAGAAAAATAAGGAACATCTTTATCACTCCCTAATTCTTCCTGATCTGATGCTGAAGGGTTTACTGCTGTTGAATCTGACATATCTATTTTCAAAGAGCCTGCTACTGTATTATGTACTTCCACAAATGACACTGAACACTCTCCAGCCTGCTTACAACAAAGAAACAGCTTTAGAAATACAATGACAGTCGTGAAGAAACTGATCATGTAAGAAGCCACAGTTGCTCATGTTATCTGAGTACCTTCAAGTCAACTTTAGAAACACTGTCCTCAAGTGCTCTACTAGCTGGTATACTTTGATTTGCATTTGATGATTTACATTGGTTCAAGTCTCCGAGAGCCTTGTTAGCATCCCTTGGAAGAAAACTTTTAGAGTTCATATCAGATAACTCTGATTTTACTCCAAAACCCACAAGAGAGCAGGTGGGACGTGTTTCTGGCAAAATATTTGGTCCAATCTTCTGAGACCAAGTAGACGATCTTGGAAGATCTTTTGCATCCATCAACAAGTTTCCTTGTCTAGTTTGTTCTGGACTAGCAGCAGAAGATAGGCCCATAGTCTCTACAGGGGTTGCTTGGGCTGCAGGAGGTGCAAATGACATCGAAGGATGGATAAGCAAGAATATATCATCATTGCAAGGAATTTCAGGGTCTTCAGTGTTCAGTGTGCAGCAAATATTGCCATCACCAAGTGCATGAGAATTAGACGTGAAAGTTGATGCAGATGGCTCAGCACTTTCAGGATGCTGAACATTTTGATCACCAGCACGAGTGGAAGAAGTAATAGCTCCAGAATTATCAAGATCTTCACCTTGAGGATCAGTAGGACAACTTTCTGCAGTGACCAATGCCTGAGGTTCAATATCATTGAAGCTGTCCTCCTGAGCATCATTTGGAGAACTTAGGAGGAGTGAATGAACATTATCAGAATAAGATTTATCCCTAGTTTCTTTCCCATCTACATCTATGAAGAGAATGTCGTCTTCATTTGAAAGGTTCAAAAGTGAATCTGGAAGGTCTCCAAACTCACCCTCTGAGACACCCAATAAAGGCCCCGAATCAACACCATTATAGACAGCTTCATTCTTCACATTGCTGGCTCCATCATCAGTAAGCATCTTTTCAGCATCCTGAGTTGCATCACCTTGCTTCAAACTGACTGGCAGAGGACTTGCAGAAAAATCTTGCACTGGTTCCCAAAGGGACAGATTAGGATCTGCAGCTGAAAAACCAATAGTGTGAAATGATGAATTACCAGCAGGCGCATTCATGTTGCATTCCTGTCTTGATCCCCGGAGAACATTACGTGGATTCTCCTTTCTTGAATCAAAGGCAGACAACTGTTGCATCTCCAAACTTTCTAAGAGCTTACTGTTAGATGGTATTTCTGGTAGGCCAGGCTCCTGAATACCAGAGCATTCACCAATGTTGACTGAACTATTTTGAATGAAACTAGACATTACCCTAGATTTAACATTTGCCTCAAAAGGAGTTCCATCTTGCCTTAATGGAGTGGAAACATCCTCAGGAAATCCATATGTCCTGAACAGTCCATTTGGCTGCTTATCTTCAAGTGTATTAGAGCATCCTGTGAGATATGATGTGCGTGTACTAACAGCACCAGAGGTGACAGATGCATTCCCTGTTGGTTTTGCAAACACACTACGTAGGATCTCTATATCTGACTCCTGAAGCTCAAAATGATTCTGCATAGAGTTTCCAAGCACACAATTGCTGTCCTGTGGATCCCGATCAAATCCGCGGAAATCAGCCACATTTCCACTGCTGTCGTGAATATTTGGCTCGTCTGGAAAACCAAGGTCAGTAGGGTTGAAAAACTCACTGCGAAATTTCTTCCGCATGGAATAATATTGTTTGCGGATGCTCACAATTTTCCTCTTTTCAGGTACCTCCCTACTTACTTTGGAGTGATCAAACCTATTATTTCTCGATAAAGGATTGAACCCAGACAACTCAAGCTCAAACATGCGAATAGATGCCTGGGCTGACACATCAGGGTCATAGAGAAGGGAATGCCACCTATCTCGCAGCTCCTGGAAGGTAAATCTACGGGAGAACTGTACTGCCCCTTTGGCAAGTGCTTCCAAGGAAGCCCCAGCCTGGAACCAAAGAAAAGAACACAAGATTTATGATCCAGGACGTGGAAGCCCACAGAAAAGCTGAATTAGAAGTGCATTCAAAGTGATAATTAAAGAGTAAAACAAGAAGGGAGGTTAAAGGGACTATTATTAGCGAAAATTGACAACTTCTCAGCAATCTGTTCTTTATTTCAAGCTTTCACCAGAAATACAATAGCTAAATTAAGAGCAGACAGCAGACAATCTAGTTGACGGTTTTCGACATTTCAATGCAACATCTTCTCCTTTTGATGATGGTATTCTTCCTTGCACGAGAACCAGTCACACAATGCTACACCATTCCCCACTTTATGATAGCAATGCTTACAATTCTCTTTATGATATCAACAATGAAGTAGCAAATACTCACTCTGACTTAAGGAACCTTAACAGGTCGGTCCTTCAGGAACCACATAAAAGTGCTGTCACCTTTAATGAAACCTCAAGGATGAAGAAAAGCACCTTAAACTCATATGATTCCTAGAATACCTAATTATTTCATCAAGGTACAGCTAGTAATTTAGAAAAATTATCTACAAAAAAAAAAAAAAAAGAAGCCAAATCCCACAATAGCTAATGCACACTCATCTTCCACCAAAAATAAAAGTCTCAGAGCATTATAATTTTGAAACGCCCCCTAATTTGGCGTAATTTGTGCTCCACACAGTTGGATTAGCTAGTTCAAGCATCACTATATCACTATTGCTACATACATACAGACAGACAGACAAAATGGAATATGACAACTGAATTGATTCCCATAACTGCAACTAGAGCATATGTCAAGCACAAGTAAAATGTACAAAAATTCCGAGACTTCAATTGTAATGCGAATAAATACGAAACCAAATTAAAAAAAAAAAAAATTCATAGTATTCCTAAAATGAAGTGAAAACTCAATTCCAAACAATAAAGCAGATGATTCTGAGAAACACAGACTAAAGGCAGGCAGTTACCTCGACAGCGTTCTTCAATAAGAGGTCATCTTCGGGAATCCAAGCAGTGGAGACTGGAACCGCAGCTGCCATGGTCCTCTCCCCTTCCAGCTTCTGCAGTAAAACCTAAAAACTGTTCGTCCGCAGACTAATTTGAATGTGCAGTAGGTTTTCCAGTTGGCAAATTTGAAGTCTAAAGCTTTTACCGAAATGAAAGATACCGAATTCCAAGAGTGATGGTCTGTGGAGCTCTTCGTCGACGTCGATCACCGTAGCCACCTTTCTTCTTCTTTTTTTTTTTTTTTTTTATTTCCTTTTTTTTTTTTCTGTTTAATGTGTAATTTAGTTTAAACTTTTAAATCTACTGGTACTCGTATAAGTATTCATCTTAGACGACTATGGCCCACAAAGTCAACCACTTAATTTTGGTCATTGACTTTATTTATTTATTAGTTTCCTTCGGAGCAATAGATACATTAATGTCACAGCAAGCTACCATCTTTTTGAAGAAAAATGAATTTTCAAAAAAAAAAAAAAAAAGTTTTAATACGCTGTACCTCAAGGAGTACAATTTGTGGTTTTGTAGACTAGAGGGTAACTCCCATTGTACCTCACGGAGTTGACTTTAGCACATCAATTATTTATTTTCACCAACTTTTTGAGTTTTGCTTAGGAATAACCATTCACGAACAATCTGATTGTTTACCAGTCAGTACTATCATAAGCAGTTTTATCAGTTAATAATTGCGTAGAAATAAAAAAAAATTAAAATCCGGAAGTTGCTAATAAAAATCGTCAAGAAAAAAAAAACACACACACACACAAACCCGTAAAATGATCACATAGCTAATTAACCATAGCTTGGTAATTAAGCAACTCGCCAGTAAGAATCTGGCCATTGGCCAATGTGCCAAAGAAAATTATAGTAATTACCAGTACTAAACTTGAATTTCTTGATAGTACTCGAACGCCGTTATATCATGTTATATATATATATATATATATATATATAACAAAGCCAAGAATAGGAAAAGAGGAAAATCCGGTGCACACACACACATCACATATATAATTATTTATATGTCACTCAAAAAGAATAATGTAGCACTAACTAACTAATAATTAAGTACTACTCTGATATTCACGGCATATCATGTCAGTTGTTACAATCTTTAAAAAGTAGTACAAAGATTAATCTTTGCATACATGAGGATACTTCTACCATGAACTAACCCAACTCCCAACAAGTAGCGCAGATGAAGCTTTTAAAGGAAATTACAAATCGCACTACAGCATCGAAGTAGATATTGCATGAGCAAAAACCTCGTCCCAATAGTCAATGCAGTTTTTGAGTTTCAACAACTTCTAACATTCTTTCTCATACACGAGGACGGACTAGCACATCCACTAGTTCTTTGCGGATAAAATTAGATAAGAACATAATAAATTAGATAAATCCCCAGTTCTTGGAGTTTTTAGAGTTTAAGCAAGTCGGAGGTCCTGAAGATTGGGGTGGCTCGAGTACTGCAATCGGAGAGCATAGAGGTTGGACAACCCTCCATCAGCTAATGCAAGGGCCGAGTTGTAGTCTCTGGCGTTGTCCACAATCCCATACTTTGGATCTTCACATGATCTTGCCTCCTTCACTCGACAGTCAGACCAACTTTCTTTAGTTTCTTTTCTTTTTTTTTTTTTTTGATCATGAAATTGGGAATCCCAAAAGAGAAGCTACCAAGATAATTAAACTATCAGCTAGGAAGATAAAGATCATTAATTGAGAAGTGACCGCCCATTGTAGATGAAGGTGTATCTGTGATCTGCTTACCAATTCATACAGAAGATTTCCATGTCTTTCCTTCAGGTTTCTCACCTGCGCGCATTAATTGAAAGGGTAATTTTCTTTCTGACAGAAACTATATGGGCAAAGAAGCGAATGTTTTTAAAGAATGAATTGCAGCATAAAAGCTGATCACCAACCTTCTTCTTGTAGGTATCAGTTTGATTTTTGATCACATGGTACTGCAAAACAATTCGTAAAATGTATTCTCAGTACTGAAGTTCTAACCAAATCTATCGAAAGCTATGGATAGGTGACTGGCTAGACGACAACTGCATGTTCCATTAGAACTCTGCACTTCTTTCGCCTACCTGAAGGTGCGTGTATTGAAGGTTGCAAAGAGAAATATTAATTAATTCATCTATATGTAAATTCTTTTGCTTTTCTTTGACTCTAAAGAAAGAACAAATTCACCCTGCAACTCCAACTGCATATTTATGCAAGAAAATAAGTTCACAAGAAGGAAGTTATATATGGTCGATTGCTTTTAATGAGAGTCTCTAACCATCGCAAAGACTAAAATCCATTCGAGTACAAAACATCCATATGGATATTTTTTGGGCATGATGAGTTAGATTTGGCAAGGTGTATATATACTAGTCAAACGGAATGGTCTGAAGTCGGGATTTAGAGGTTGAAATCAACCCTCCATCAAACTGACGACTAACATGCGGCCAAGAAAAATTATCTACAGAAATTCTTCAAGTACAAATCATTTTTGTTGTTCAAAGATCCGTGAGAGTTCCCATATAAAAATGAAAGTGTTTACTCGTGTTCCAAGTATGAGACGATCGAGTATTAGGCAAATAAAATATTGTTCTCTGATGTTCAAGACATGAACCAAGTAATGAATGAATTCTCTGGTAATTAATAACAACACTCCAGTATTCTTGATTTCTTCAGAATGGAAACGGTAATTAATAGCCACACTCCAATATTCTGATATGTTTAATTGACAACGTCCACCATGTTATTGCAGCGAAATTGTGAAGGAAGGAAGGAAGGAAGGAAAAAAAAATATTCAGCGTCGTATAAATTAAAAAAAGTGCAAAGTACAAGGAGGAACCTTTCTATGGCGTATGATAGCAAGAGAATCAACAATCTTCTCTTGCAGACGGCACATGTTGTCCCAGTTGAGATCATTCAAGTCTTCACCCATTCTTTGCCTGTGGAACAAATTCCATTGACGTACAATCAGTAGATACTTCACACTCATGAATCAGAAAAAAGAATTAGTAGTATTATCACACTTAATCAATACGTACGGAGTTGCTACTCCAATATCATCGTATCTTAATACTCTACCTGATGTCTCTCCTCAGCTTATTGTTGGTCTCCTTCAATCTTCTTAAATTCTCTTGCATTTTCTACACATGCAAAGTAGTTACTAAAAACACGCACACACATAATCAACTAAGCAATTATTAGCGAGAAATTTAAGAAAAACACCTCATAGTGCGTGCTCCAGAGATCAACACCTACAGCGCTTTGATAATCATCCATGACCTTTTTAGTCCTACCCAAACCAAATCAAGGACATTCTATTTAAGACTTCTCGACGGATTTAACATGCATCACCAAAATTATAAAAGAAAAACAGGAAACCACAAGAGTTATGGTCATAGGACATACGTTATTGAAGGACTAGTATACTCATGGAACTTCTTGGTATCGGAGAGCATGATGAGTGAAACCTTAGCATCACAAAGAACGCTGAGCTCATGGGCTTTCTTGAAAATACCATTTCTTCTCTTAGAGTAAGTAACTTGCCTGTTGGTTGAGTTCTCAATCTTCCTGATCTCTATCTTTCCACGACCCATCTCCTCCTGTAATCTCCTCCTCCTCCTCGAAGAACAAACAAGTACAAGAACAACCTTAAAAATAGATTAAGAGTTTGTGAGACAACGGGAGGTGTGGTACCAAAGCTACGTTGATAAGCATGACTAATCCGTTACTATAAAGGGAAAGTGAGGTTAAAAGTGGATGCGTCGTGCAGGCGCAAGGGTTTGCCATATCAGTGAAAGGTTTGTTGTTCTCATTACTACTCATAACATGTGATGTCGGGTCCTTTTGATTATGACAAGTCGTAGAAAAAAAAAAAACATCGCTGTCAAGCCTCGGGTTGTGACAAAGAATAAAATAAAAATAAACCCGAGTAAGAATCTGACGAAGGGAGTGAACCAGCGAGTTATTGGTTTAACTAGTGAGTGAATAATTAAATTGGTGAATTGTTAAAATGTATTTTTAATTAAATATAATATTTAATAATTTTGTATATATAAATCTTGACAAATTATGTTATAAAAGTTTTTTGTTTAGCTTTCAATGAGCTATTAAATAATTAACTATTACCAAATGAGGTCAAAATAATTTTGATTAGGAATAAAGACCAACTTTAAAGCATGACATCTTATTTTTATGTAGTTTTTTTCTCTCAATTACAAAATTTTATCAATGTAATCATTATGTCAGGAATGAATTATGGTAAGATATCATTTTGATAATTTATTTTCTAACTTTTGGAATAAAGTATGAGAGTTTTAAAGATTCAAGAAATGCTTATTTAAGGAGTGATTAAAGGAGAAGAAAAAGGAAAAATTCAAGATTTGAAAGAAAATAGAATAATATTATAAAATAATCAATAGCCCATAAAAGCATTTTGTCCATTGGTAAGGTGCCGAGTCATGTGAGAGATCCCAAGTTTGAATTGTGCTAGTGGCATTGCAACTCAAATTTTGCTCCAAGTGTTTCTCAAAACCTGGACGGTTTTCAGTTCTTCTGGTTGAACCGATGAATTGTTGACTTTTTAAAACGGTCAAATTACCAACTTAACCCAGTTAGACAGATGGTTTATCAATTTGATTGATTGAATCATTGAACTAGAGTAACCAACTCCCTTTAGAGGAGTTGGCCACCACATTAACTGTGGGATAGAAGGTCAAGAGTTCAATTTTGCCTCCCATCAATCTGATTCAATATGAGATTTGTTCTAAATCTATAAAGATGTGTGGTGCGTGACGTGCGTCTGGTCTAATGGTAGTTCAGTCCCCGTCAGGGTTGGGCTTTCCTATAGAGTAAATTTAATAACTATGAAAAAAAAAACCCACACTCTCCCTCTATTAGGTTGATTACCTTTTCGCGCTTGTGTGTGCAAAATTTGGGAGTGGATTAGGATGGATGGATATATATATATATATATATATATATAGTCTGTTTCTATTTTGGATTATAATGCATAAAAATCCTTGTGGACTGGTTTGGCTTAAAATGTGATGTTAATATTAGAGACTAAGTGCCTGTTTGATAACATAAAAAAGTGCTGAAACTGAATTCATTCAGATATTCAGATATTGTGGATGTTTGATAAATAAAAATTCATATGCTGAACTTATTAAGTGGTGCTGAATTTGTATGTATTTTTTTCAATACAAAAATCGTAGCTGAATGCTTAATTTGATAAGAATCAAGAGATTTACTTCAACTACTTTATCTTAACTACCAAATATATCCCTGTTTGTTAATTACATTCAAAATCCTTATCTAATTAAACAACCTAATATTCCATATTCAAAATCCTTATCTAATTAAACAAAACAACCTGATATTCTCTATTCAAAATTTTTTTTAACAATAGTATTTTTTTTGCAATAATTTTGATCCACAAACATTTATATTTTGATATATATTTTTTTTGTGCAGATAAATATTATTTATGTGATGCAACTTATCCACACACACGTGGCTTTATGACACCATATCGAAATATTAGATATTGGTTGTCTGATTTTCGAAATGCTTCTCGTCCAAGATCAAAAGGAGAACGCTTTAACCAAGCACATGCATGATTGAGAAATGTAATTGAATGTGTTTTTTGAGTATTAAAAGCTCGTTTTTCCATTCTCAAAACGATGAAACCATACTCTTTTCCCACACAAAGAAACATTGTCATTGTATGCATTGTTCTTCACAATCATTGTCATTTTCATACCTAATAATTTTAAGTTAATTAAATCATATGTTCTATTTTCTTTATGGATTAAAAGATAGAATGGCAAAATTGTACAATTTAGCATATTAAGCATTAAGTTATGAATATTTATCAAACAGTATAAATAGATTCAGCATTAAGATTCAGACATTCTTATATCTCTTTTCAGTGCTTAAAATTCAGCAAATTAATTATTTCAGTATTCATAATTCAGATTCAGTGTTATCAAACGGAGCCTAAGAGTGTGTCTCATAAAACTGAGATTTGAAATTTGAATCCATTAAGTTATTGAATTGTTAAGTATTAAATCTAATACATTTGAGTACATATCACATCAGTGATAAGTGAATAGTTTATCACCAGTGATAAGTGAATAGTTTATCACTTAATTTTGATAACAAGTTTTGTTTAGAATATTCAATGCCACTTAATTAAAATCTAAATCCATATCAAGTTTAAATACTTAATTGAATTATCAAACAGTACTTATATGCCGCCACAATGCTTACTACTGTATACATGTACATCCATACAAACAATATATATGCTGTCACAATGTGAAGTTGTTTGTATAGAATATTACTTGAATTTTTTAGAATAATTACTATAATATTTTTTTATAATGTGATATATATTAAATAAAAATGATTAAAAATGCAGTTAGAGATTGTGTGTTTGTTATGTCAAATAATCTCATACCCAAACATATTTTTTCATTATATTCATGATGATTATGTCGTATAAATTGATAATATATGCTGGATTATCGAAGATGAAAACGAGTTACATATCAATTGTAAGTACTTGGTTTGTATTATTAAGATAAAATGAATTAGAAAAGACTGTTCTAATAAATTAAGTTGATATTGCGAATTCTTATTATATCTACATTCATACAAAAATTATTATTTAGAAGATGAGAATGTAAATGAGAGGTCTCAAGTTTGAATCCTTCCACTTACACTAAAAAAAAAAAAAAAGAATTATTGTTCTCAAAGAAAAAGTAAAAGAAGGGATATTTCCTTGGTTGCTATTTTAGACTTGTACATGGTTGGAAATATAGGCCCTGTTTGGAAGCTTGGTTTTTTACCAAATTTGTATAAAACTAGTTTTTTAACAACTTTTGCTACAAGAACCCCAAAAAACTTATCAAAAATTTTAACCTACACACTTAAAATATCCAAAACACAACAAAAAAAAAATTTCCTTCCTCTTTTCTTCTTCTTCCTCCCCTACCACCATCTCCATTGCCGGCTCCATCACCAATTTCCGGTGCCGGTGCCGGTCTTTTTTTTTTCCCCTTTTTTTTTCCTCTCCCCCTCTTCCTCCCCTACCATCATCCTCTCTTGTCCTTTTTTTTCTCTCTACGTCCGGCGCAGAGGGGGGTGGTGCAGAGAGGGGCGGCGAGGGGGGCAGAGGGGGGAGGGGGAAGGGGCAGAGGGGGACGGCAGGAAGAGGGGGAAGGCGGGGGAGAGAGAGACGGCGAGGGGAGGAGGAAGGCGGGGGGAGGGGGAAGGGGGGGAAGGCAGGGGAGAGAGAGGCAGCGGGGGGAGAGGGAAGGCGGCAGGGAGGGGGACGGCGGGGGAGAGAGGGAAGGCGGGGGGAGGGGGAAGGGGCAGAGGGGGGCTGCGGGGGGAGGGGGAAGGCGGGGGAGAGAGAGGCGGTGGGGGGAGGGGGAAGGGGCAGGGAGGGGGACAGCGGGGGAGAGAGGGAAGGCGGGGGGAGGGGGAAGGGGCAGAGGGGGGCGGCGGGAGAGAGAGGGAAAGCGAGGCAGAGGGGGGTGGCGAGGGGAGAGGGAAGGTGGAGTTGCAGCTGGGGGTAGCGGAGGTAACGGGGAGGAAGAAGAAGAAGAAGAAGAAGAAAAAGAGAGGAAAGAAAAGAAAAAGGAAAGAAAGAAAAAGAAAAAGAAAGGGAAAGAGAAAAAAAAAAAAAATTTCACCTTACAAAAGTTTCTACAAAATTTTTTTAAAAACTTCTACAATGCACTACAATAAAGTTTTAGACAAACTCCCAAAAAACTCAGGTTCCAAACAGGCCCATAGATGTCGAGCTCTATTAAGGCTAGGCCTGTCAATTGACCTGTGTGAGTTGGATTTTGACATACTTAAAATCATTTCACATAAATAAAATGTCATTCTTTTAAACCCAATTTTAGTTCAGCTAGGTTCACATTTTTGCAACTCATGCTCGACTCAAAAAAAAAAAAAAAATAGTCAAGTATTGAGTCTATTTAGGGCAGACCCAAGCTTATGTCATTCATTTATTTTATATGTTTAGTGTTTACAGAATCTAGTTAAGTGAAACAACTAGTTAATCCATATATATCTACCAAAAAAAGTTTGAATTTTAGGACAAAAAATAACACAGTTTACCATAATATCCACAAACCTATCAATTAGAGATTGGAAAAAAATTATCATAAAATTAATCATTTAAACTTTAAATATTTGATTGAATTTAGATAAACAAATCTTCTTAATTCCCGCACATGAGCCATCATGTACACATTTTTCAAGCTGAATATTAATTGGATTGAACCTAGTCCAATCCAAATTCAGCTCACATTTAAATTGGGCAAAATATATTGGTCTATGTTTTTATTAGTTCACATTGTATGAAGTTCAGCCCACTAAATTTAGGACCGATCGAATTGAGTTCAGATCTGCCCAATCTAATTGGCAGGTCCAATTAAGGCATCGTTAATTTCAACACAAAAATCTCCTACGTGCAAATGGAAACAAAAAGAAAAGAAACAAAAGATGTATTCTTCGTAGCTTCTGCATTCTACGACGGCCAATGCTTTCCTACGCTGCTGAATACAGGGGATTGACTTAGGCAGTTCGCAAGTATTTCACGTTGTTACTGTTAACGTTTCCAAAAAAAAAAAAAAAAAAAAAAAAAAAAGCATTGTTGGACTGGTTAGACTTATCTAAAATGTCGGCCCATTTGGCAAATAAGATTTTTTTGATTTTTGTAAAAAATTTATTATAATTTAATATAAAAATTGTACACAAATTTTTTAAAGTGTATATTTTTTTGAATATTTTAAAGTGTATAATTTAAATTTTTTAAACAAATTTTTTGAAATTATTGTAAATAAAATTATTTAAAAAATTATAATAGATAAATTTGGCCAAAGCTTACCAAACAAGGCCGTCATTCGCTCAATTCACAGGCTTGCAAGTCCCGTGATTTCTGCCACATGAATCAATTCGCTCATCAAAAGAAGCTAAAGGAGCCTATTTCTTTATGGATCCCATCCCACCACAGAAAAAGCAGCAATTTTTTGTGCTCTTAATGTGTTTATGGGGTAGATACATGTCATAAATCTTGTAATTTATGAAACAAGCTACTTTGAATATAGATTAGATTGAAAGTGTTGATCATTATTAAGGCAGTTTCAACTGTCCATAAATGCCGTCCCAGCTGACAGGATACTAGAAAAGACGTTTCATTTTAAGAGGTGAATTGACCGATTCTTTTTGAAGTACGCTAGGCTGCGGATTATTTTTTATTTTTTTGAAATATTTTAAAAATATTTTATTATAACAATGTATTTGAAAAATCTTTTATTATAAATTTTTTTGGAAATATTCAAAAAAAATAAATTTTTTTGGATATATTTTTAAAATATTGTTAAAATTTAAAAATTTTTACAATATTTTAAAAAATTACCATCATCACCCACCACCCCTTCCATTCTACTCTTCCCCCTCTCTCTTCCTTCTCCATCTCTTTCTTCCTCTCTTCCATCTTTTTTCTCCTCCCATCTTCCTCATCCCATTTTTTTCCCTCCACTCCTCCTTTCCCCTTCCCCTTCCCCTCTCAACCATATCTCACCCCTCCTCTTTCCCCCTTCTCCCCCTCTCCCCGATCTGCACAAAGCCAGATCGAGGCCTCTAGTCATGACATCGTAGCCAAACCATGGTCCTTTTAGTTGTGATTTGGCTGTAGCTAAATCATAGTCTCTAGTTAATGTCAGATTTAGGGAGGAAAGGGAGTGATGGCCTGTGGCACGAGAGGGAAGAGGGGAGAAGGAAGAGAGAGGAAAAGGAAAGAGGAGAAAAGGGAATAATGGCGGTGGTGGTGATAGATGGAAAAAAAAAATTGTGTAGATTTTATTTTTTATATATTTAGAGTTATTTTTTTATATATTGTATTGATGTGATATTTTTTGGAATTGTTTTTGTTTGCATATTATTATAATATTGTATATGAAAAATTTATTTTTTAAAAAATGAGAAATCCAAACGGACAATTACGCGTGCCATTTTTCGTTCCCAACCAATCGCATTCTGATTTGACCCAAACACAGATTTTCACTTTGCAGGGAAAATTGTGAAGTTATGGTAACTTTTACCTTTTAGCTAATGCTTCGCAAGTTATGTCTGCAAATAAAAGTAACGGCAAGTAGAAATATTGGGTTTGGACTCTTACCGTTCTTCCCATTGTCAATATTATTTAAAAAGAATTTCTAATTATATTTTTATCATTTTATTTCACACACGAGACATCAGAAGAAGTATTACACTAATAATACAAGACTCCTTTTTTTTTTTTTTTTCAAATAATCTTGTACAGTATCTACTATCACAAAGATGTGCCAACAAGCTTACAAATCAGAACCACCTGTAACGTTGGGAAGCTGTAAAAGGGGGATATTGTCAAATCTTCTGGATTCTATGAATGCCTTGATTTCTAAGAAAACTGAAGTGTAGGTTTGTTCGGAAATTGCATTATTTATCAATTTTTATTTATTTGTATTATCAACATATTTTTTAATTATTATTTTATTTTACATATATCACATTAAAAAAGTATTACAGATTATCTTTAAAAAAATTATTTAAAATGATTTACTATCCAAACATGCTCAGTAAACATATCAAATCCTTTTACTACTTTTTAGGGGTGACTTAAATTGAATTAGTTCTACATTTCAAAACTATAATATACATCTTGAAATGGACTATTCAAATTTATTTCAAGGAAAATTACAGTTTGCAGCAACAATTTTGCTATATCTTACTAGTTACTAGATAGAGTACTTTAACAAGTGAGAGGGAAAAAGAAAAAAGGGAAAAAAGTAACCTATGACATTTTTTTTTTTTTCTGGTAATAAAACAAGGATCCTGGATTCATGATAGATTGATAAAAGCAGCAATTTTTTTTTGTTTAGAATACTTGCGAGTTGTTGTCTGTTTCCTAACTTTCTAATATTAAAAAACTCGAAATTGCAGAAGGAGATCTGATTATGTCGTCGTCACCAACGTTGGCGAACATGCTGTGCATTTTCCGTGATTAGGCATTGAAACTTCAACAGTCCTTTCGGAGGACCAGACCTGGCTGGCTGTCAAACGACGTCCCACTCTGGACCCCGACGCTTTTAAAATTCATAGCTGTGGTGCTGTTGGAAACTAGCACTGCAGCAGTATTTGTGTACGACGATTTCACATCACTAAGCTGCAGCCCTCTCTTGTCTTCCTGAATAAAATACTACTACTGCAACTCACGTAAGCAGACCCAATCACTCCCCCATACCGCCCCGCCCCCCCCCCTCCTCCTCCTGCTCAACAAAAACACCAAAAAAAAGAAAGAAAGAAAGGAAAACACAAAATAGGAAATTAATAGCAAAATAAAATGGAAACGTGAAGGTGGGTTTGATAAACCGCCAGAACAAAATACTATGTTAGAAAGTAGTATTAGTGCCTGAATACTGATTAATAGTAGTAATAGATACTGAGAGCTGGTAGAGATATGGAATATATATGTATATATAAATTGAGAGCAGATATTCTGATATTATCATAAGAGGGTGGTGTCAGAGTCTTGATTGTCATTCTCAGCGTAACTATGGAGGAATCGCCCGGATTGGCCCGAAACTTAGCAGAGTTGAGGCAAACTTTCCGGAGTGGAAAAACCAGAGGCCTCGAATGGAGAAAGGCCCAGCTCAGAGCTATTCTCAAACTCCTTGATGAGAACGAAGACAGCATTTTTGATGCGCTTCAACAAGATCTGGGCAAGCATCCCGTTGAATCTTATCGCGATGAAGTAGGATTTTTTCTTTTTTAATAATTGCATAATTATTCTGGTTATTGGTATCACGGTAGAATATCAGGCATCCAGCATAGTACTGTTTGGTTTCTTAACATATTCATTGTGATCATCCCTATTCATTCAGCAAAGAGCCAGTTTTGATAGGGCTAACAGATAGTTAATGCTGGGTTGGAGTTTTATGATTTGTCTACTGTACCATTTGGGACACCTCCAAAGTAAATTCTAAGTGTTACTATAACTGTTTGATGATGCCATGCTTTTATTTTATTTTCCCCTCTTTATTATTTTTTTGCCTTCCCTAACAGGTTGGTGTTCTGAAGAAATCAGCCAAGTACGCTTTGGCCTCTGTTGAGAAATGGATGGCTCCCAAGAAGGTGTGTCACTAGTGTGTATCACTTTAGCTGCTTAAATGTAGTGCTATTCGATGCATATTTTTACAAACAAGTAAAATTGGCCAATCTGGTTCAAGATTCGAAAGTAGAGAGCTATTTAAATTGGTAAGCTAGTAGCTGAACTGGAATTCAATTTGAGAGTATATGTTTCTTGATCATAATTTTTCTTTCTGATACATGTATTGCTCACTATCAACTTTAACATAGTGGCCGCATGCATGTTCTATTAACTTTTTTTCCCCCTCATTTTACATACCAGTGTTGTCAAGAAACGAAAAAGAAGTGCACAAATGAGTTTCGTCTTAGATAGGTTTAGATACAAATTGAACTTGGTTGAGGAAGTACGTTCTATAAGTGCTGGCTGAAGTCTGGTTATTGAAGCATAGACAAGAATGATTTTTTGGTAAGCACTTTGGGTAACTTGAAATTTTTTTGGCTGCTCGATTTAGGTTAACGGTCACTTACAGTTTTTTTATTCTGTGATCAAAGTAAAACCAAGGGGGGATGGACTATTCATCTCGATTTCTTGCAGCTGCTAACAACTCCGTTTAAACAGGGCCAAATGCCATTGCTCTTTTTCCCAGCAAGAGCAGAAGTATTACCTGAGCCACTTGGCCTAGTATTGGTCCTTGCTTCTTGGAACTTTCCTATCTGTAAGTTCAATTAGATATTGTTGTAATCCAATGTGATTTTGATAGTCGTCAAGGAACTAGCAATTGCTGATGTGTATGTTCAAATAGAAGCATGCTAATAAGATCTTGACCTCCTTTCTCCATCAAACCTCCTAGGATAAGTGTAGTGGTTTATTGTGAGTTACAGGTTCTTTTGAGTTTCTGGTGAGCCTTATTTTTACTAGAGGCAGGGAGAAGCATCTCAAATAAGTTGATACATGTCCTTTAGGCTAATTTATTTCTTTCTTTGTGCAGCACTGGCTTTGGACCCAGTGATTGGGGCAATATCTGCAGGAAACACAGTGGTCTTGAAACCTTCAGAGCTATCGCCTGCATCCTCTTCTTTTCTTGCTAATACAATCCCCCGTTACTTGGACTCAGCAGCACTAAAAGTCATTGAAGGTGGACATGATGCAGCTGAACAACTACTGCAGCAGAAGTGGGACAAGATATTCTTTACTGGTAATTCTTATTTAGGTCACCTACTGTTTAATCCTTTTCTCCCTGGGAATGTATCGTGTTCTTGCTGTTGATAACTGAGTGAAATTACCTAGCCAGTTTACACTTTTGGTACAAAAAATGAGCTTTATAAGTGAATTGTCTTTGCAACCAGGAGAAGCTTACCTTCTTCCACCATCCCAACACATATCATTAAGGAATGATGGACAGAATCTTATCATTTTCTGTTTGATCATACCTTTTCAGGGAGTTCACGAGTAGGACGCATAATCATGGCCGCAGCTGCAAATCACTTAACACCTGTAACTCTAGAGCTTGGGGGAAAATGTCCAACCATCCTCGATTCTCTCTCCATTTCAGATTTAGAGGTTTCCTATAGTATTTAAAAGCACTAAAAGAATGTTTAAATGCAGAACATGAGATGTATATTTCTTGTCTTAGACTAAAGCAGGTTCATGAGCTTAAACGAGAAGTCAGAAAACAACTGTTTTTCTTGTCTTAGACTACAAGAATGTGTTATTGCATTACCCCATTTGCAGACAAATACATAAATGATGCATGCGTTTACTATTCTTATTCTAATTTGTTCCATGTGGCTCCAAGGTGGCCATTAAGAGAATAGTTGGTGGCAAGTGGGGACTGTGCAGTGGACAGGCATGCATAGGGATTGATTATGTTCTCGTGGAAGAGAAATTTGCTTCAATCCTGGTAATGATGGCATGCTCCTTAAGAGTGAGGCTCGTCCTCCATTTGGATCTAATGGTTTTGAAATAGATATCTACCATGATTTATTTCTTGGTTTGATTTCTCAGGTTGAGTTGTTGAAGAAGTGCATCAAAGCTTTTTTTGGTGACAGTATGCCAAACTTGAAGAATCTTTGTAGGATTGTCAGCAAAAGCCACTTTGATAGAGTTAGCAATCTTCTTGGGGACCCCAGAGTTGCAGCATCCATTGTTCACGGTGGTTCATGGGACGAACAAAATTTGTAAGTGCTGTGTCAATCTGTGTATTGTGCAAGCTGATCTTGCTGGATGCGTGCTACTTATTGCCTTCAAACTTTTGACTGATGTTGCACAGGATGATTGAACCAACCATCTTGTTGGATCCTCCTCTTGATGCTGATATAATGTCTGAAGAGATATTTGGTCCTCTGCTGCCAATCATCACAGTAAGAGAAAAAATATTCATAATGAAGGCCTCAAATGAAGCTGTTAATCTACAAGAAAAGAAGTTTGATATAATATCTTCTCTCTCGTGTTACAGTTGAATAAAATTGAGGAAAGCATTGAGTTTATAAACTTGAGACCAAAACCGCTTGCCATCTATGCTTTCACAAAGAATGAAAGATTCAAAAAAAAGCTTTTATCTGAAACATCATCCGGAAGCATAACCTTCAATGATGCAGTCGTCCAGGTACTTCTATTCAAACTTCGTTGTAAGCTCTCAGCCCTAGTTGATGCAAAAGCATACATGTTCAAACCATCATTCTTTTTCCTTTCCAACAAAAAAATTGCAGTTTGTGGCCGATTCATTACCATTTGGTGGTGTTGGTCAGAGTGGTTTTGGAAGGTATCACGGCAAGTACTCTTTCGATACCTTCAGCCATGAAAAAGCAGTTCTGCAGAGGAGCTTTTACCTTGAATTGGAACCAAGGTATCCTCCATGGAATGATTTTAAGCTGGATTTCATCAAATTGGCTTATAAATTTGATTACCTGGGGTTATTACTGCTGTTGTCGGGATTGAGAAGGATATTCAAGCGATCAAACTAGAAGAGAAAGATCAAATGAGACAGTAAGAGCGGCTGCACTGCTCTTCTGGCAACCGATAAAATTATAGTTAAAGCAAAACCATTGATAGGATTAATTGCTGCAAATTCTGTCAAATTATGCAGAACTCATCGACTTGTAAACAACCATAAAACCATACGACCGTACTACCAGAAATGTTATGCTGCTGCTTCAGTCAGGAAACCATGTTCTACTTGTATCAGGACGCATTTCCAGCTCAGTAATACCATCTGAGTGACTCTTGTATAATGCATATTCAAATGCTTCGTTTGTCAATACTTTCAAAGTTTCTACTTTTACGGATTAAGCATTCCATGTTAGAAGGAAAACTTCTGTCTTTGCCTAAAACAGTTTTAAATGCGATTTTCTTCTGGTGCGTGCGACTAGACAATTGTTCTGAATAAGACTAAGAAGTATTTACTGTCCGTGGAGGGTGGCTTATTTTGGACCGGCCCAAAACCAGTAAATTTATTGGACAGCGCAGATTCGTTTGGGTCCACAGATTGCCCACGCGTTATGACGCCAGAATGTCCTTCCGGCCTTTTACAAACAGATATATAAAATTCTAGAAAGTGCGAATGGACCAATTCTAAAGCCTTAAAGCCTATGGGAACGGCCCTCCTACTCCTCCTCCTCCAACATCATCAATCTCTTCTTCGTCCCGCATCCTCATTCTCGTACGTAACCTCTTCAGGCATAACAACCTCCGACGTCAGTAATCCTCGTATCATCTATCTCCTGCCGCCGCACCAAAATGTTCTGCGACAGCAATCCATGAAAAATCTGACCGTAATAACGGCTGCCACCACCCATCTCCAACCGAGATTATTTTGTGCAATCAATAGTGGAAATAGTAACAACTCTGGCATCCAGGATTCCATGGCTGATAATTCTCAATCAGTTAGCGGTACATCGACGATTTTGAACGGTGAAAAAGAAGAGGAGAAGAAGGAATTGGAGAAGTCAACACCCCGATATACTCCTCCGCCGCCGGAGAAGCCGTTGCCGGATGACTGTTGTGGAAGCGGATGTGTTAGGTGCGTGTGGGACATCTACTACGAAGAGCTGGAGGCCTACAACAAGCTTTACAAAACCAGTCCTGATTCCCCCAATGCTTCTTCCGAACAGAGCTGATGTTTTGAATTATCGCTGATTCTTTATGGGGCTTTTTTTCTTCTTTTTTGTTCCCCCTCCACTGATTGGTGAAGAATTGACGAGCAAATATTTGATTTTTTTTTAAATATATTAAAAAAAAAGAGTTTGCTTTTCATTTCCATTTTTCTTTGGTGATCTCCGAGAGAATTAGTACACGTGGAAAGCGGAAACGTAAAAAGTTAAAAGACGCCCGTTTGAAAAATTTCTTCAGCTTGATGTATTGTATTGAAAAGGCTGGACAGTGTCATCAACTTCTAATTGTATTTGTACCATCAAATTTGTTGTTAATGTTGGACGGTAAAATCTAGCGTAGAGCCTAGATACTTCATACATAGATTTATGATTGTGGTGTCACAATTGACTGACTAAATATCGTTTTTTTTTTCCTTATTTTCAAAAAAAAAAAAATATCGTTTTTCTTTTCTAGAGATTAAAAAATCGATTCCCCCATTCACCTTGAATATTTTATATTGCTAACCTCTTTAGTGAATCGAGCTACAAATCTTCTGATTTGCTGTAGCTTTATGACCGTGGCGATTATTTTGGGATTAAAGTCGATTGAGTAAACATATTTACTTCTTACCCCAAAAAAAAAAAAAAAAACACATTTACTCACATTTGGTGTGTCTAAGTTCCGGAATTGGAACTACATGTGTTTTTGGGATCTATTGTAATTATGCACAATAGATGTATTAAGTTTCGAATTTGGGACTATCAACTTTGAAATCTAACGTAATTGTGTAACTTTATTGTATCTGTTTATAATGCAATTTTTGTCATTATATAGATTTAATGGAAGTATCATATTTTATATATAAAAAAAAACTTTAGAATTTAAGGATTCAATAGTACAATTTATAGTAAAATGGTCATTTCAAATTTGTTTACACCCTATTCCCAACTTGTTTACATCTAACCAAAACTTCTTTACACTCTATTCTAATTTATTTACACCTAAAAACTTTTAAGTGATTTGAAATGAGACTGGTGAGGCCCCATCCCCTAAGTTCATCTTATTAAGAGGAAACCATATACGTACACAGTTTCTTAAAACACAGTTAACTTTTTTTTAATTATTTAAAAAAAAAAAAAAGTTCTCCGACTTTCTTTGATTAGCCATACCCCTCAAGCTAGCAATTAACTTTTCTTACTTGCTCAGAAGTAAATAAAATAAGAAAAACAAATAAAGAAACAAAATGGTGGCATAAAACAAGACTTGAGAGCTGAGCCTAAAAAATTTTTAATAACAAATTTAGAACATAGGACTGAAGTGAGAGAAAAGATTAAAGAGTATCGAATGGGAACTCTTAGCTAGTTTGGGAGATCAGGTTTGATAAGAAAAGAAAGGAAATGAGAACAAAAAACTTTCTTTCTGTTGAGAGATAGAAAAGAAAGGGAACTAGATGATTTTGCATGGATGGTCTACTGCTATTACAGTTGACAAATTTTTCCCAAGTATGGCCAGAAAGCAGAGGAAAGTTGAGAAAGCCTAAAAAAAATTTTCAAAATGTTCATTTTATCCTCTTAAACGTGTATTGAACAAATTTTCATTGATATATATATTCCAAATCATTTTATTTTTTATCTAAACTCTCAAACAACATTTGTTTGGATTAACTGTTTTTTAGAGCATTTTTTGAAAAAAATTATTATAGCAATATATATGAAAAATATTTACTATAAATATTTTTGAAATATTTAATATATTATATAAATAAAATATTTTTAAAATTATTTTTATTTATATATTATTGTAACATTGTTATTTTTAAATTTTTTTTGAAAAAATAACCAATCCAAACAGAAACATTTCTCTTATTTTCTTTCCTATTCTAAACTCCCAAACTAACTATAAAGTTAATTTTTTTTTTCTGAAACGATAGGAATGGGAAAAATTCACTTTTCATTCTCAAACTTTGTGACAAATACACATTTGGTCCCCAAACTTTTCGTCAGAACACACTGAGTACATAAATTAACGATTTTTTATCACATTTAGTCAAAAAGCGAGAATTTTTTCAATTTGGACGGTGAAGTCCACGTGGCCGTTAACAAATATCCAAATATCGAAAAAACCAACACAAGTCAGACACAAAATGTTGACTAAAGTCCATTCTCTGTCTCTATCCCGATTGACTCTCTCTGTAACACATCCACTGCTTTTCTTCTCTAAATTTTTCCTTTTCCCACCGAGTTAATGAAGTGAAAAGTTGCTTGAGATTAACAGAGTTAATGGAGTGATTCAACACAGCTTTTTCAATCCAGTAGAATTAATGGAGTGATCCACCATATCAAGCAACAAAACTTCATCTTCAATTCGTACTTGTCAGCAAAATGAGATCACGAAACTCAAAATCGTCGATTTTGTCAAATAGCAGTACCTGTGTGTGTGGATGTAGATTAAGACCCAAATTGACAACTTCTTGGCGGGACGATAATCCTGGAAGAAGATTCTATAGTTGTTCAAGATGGCCGGTAAGCGTAGTATAATTTTTTGTAAGTAAAGTGTAGAAATGCCCTTACCGTAACAATATAGGTGTATTTGCAGAGGCCAGATAGGTGCAAATATTTTGAATGGCTTGATGAACCAATCTGTGCAAGAGAAAGGAGCATAATACCAGGTTTGTTGAGAAGGATAAATAGGATGGAGGAAACAATTGAAAAGGGCCAAAGAAGGGAAAAAATTATGATTTGTATTATTTTGATGTTGGCTATGCTGCTTATGATATCTGTTGCTGGGAAAAATAGGGGACATGCAAGAGAAGGAAAATTGGTACTAAGCTTGGAATGAGTTACCGAATGGAAGGCTGATGACTGTGATTTGTTCCTTTCATGGGGCAAAATTTTGACTGAATTTATAAACATAGAAATAGCATGCTTTTGGATCTTGTAAATGATGGCAATGCTATTTGCAGTTGTAGTCTGATTTAGAATGTTTATATATACTACTACCCCTACTTCTAGTTTTGAATGGTTGTTACATTGTGTGTTGTACAAAATTTGGTAATGAAATTGTTTTATTTTAGCAGAAAAATATTGTCTTGGACGAAATAAGAATAACACATCAAAAAGATGACTAGCACTATACGAGATAAACTGTTTGTATGTAACAATGACAAGCTAATCTGAAATTTATGTGACGTATTAACAAGCCAATATACACAAATTGGCATCATTTTCATTTAGTAAGAACTTAAGATAATGTCAAAATGGACAACTTGTTCAAGGAACATAAACGTTCTCAAAAAAGTGATCAACATCATAATAAAAGCATCTTGTTCAAAAAGACAAGTCTTATTCAAAAAGACAAGTCTTGTTCAAAAGTATCAGCAAAAGACTAAGACTAAGACTAAAACTATTACATAAAAAGCATCAGCAAAAGCAAAAGATTGCCATCAAGTTTTTGGTTTATGGCAATTTCTTTTTTCCCTTTAGCCTAGATGAAGCAACAACACTTTTTTTTGTAGCAGCCACGTCCATATATCCAGTTCTAATCGTGAGAAGCATCTTATCCTTGTCATTTTTTGGGTGTAATGGTTGATTATACTTCACTTGAGATCTTTTTAAACCAAAAACTTCATACAAATTAGATGAAGATGGGACAGGCTTTTTGACACTAACATCAATAACTATTTCTGTTGGTCTAGCTGCATCCCCCTTTTTCTGTTTCTTTCTTTTCTACAAAAGCAACAACATAAACATATAGTAAGTTAAAGAAATCATGTTCATTAAGAAAAAGTGAGACCATACAATAATTACAGGCACTGGAGCTGCCTTATCAACTGAATTCTTGTCAAAAATTTGAGGAGTACATGTAACTAGCTTTTCAGCTTCAACTTCAGTATCATTGCAGTCTACAGAGATGTCTTCAATATTTGCAGTGGTATTTTGAGGATCTTGGAAGGCTTCATGGATAGCTTCAGTTACACGCTGTTCATCCTTGCTAAGTTTGCAAGATCTCACATTGTGACCTCTTTGCAGACAATATTTGCATCTTATCACCACATCAACTTTGCTCATTTTCTTTTTCTGTTTTTCCTTTGCTTATTCTACCTCATCCGTACTCCGCCTCCTTTGTTTCTTTGGTCTTCCAGCTGGTTTATTGTATAGAGGTGGATTTGGACCTTTGAGATCAGTATTCTTCCAATTTCTTTTCCCACTCATTGGACACACACAGCCTTTATAGTATTTCAAGTATTTCTCCACTGTATATCAACTGGATACATACAACATTAAATCTTTTTTTGCTATCCATAGTACAGAAATGACATGGAAACAAGGAATTCTTGTCAGCTCCCATCTCCTACATGAACATATATGGTCTTTGATATTTACTGCATACTGATCACCATATGGACAGGAAACCTCATACAAGTCATCATTGGATTTGCAAGGAAAACACTGAGTGGTCTTTTCCATCATTTTTTCTATTCTCTCAACAATCCTAGAACAGTACATATAGTCTTTCCACCTCTGTTGAGCCAAGTCCCTATTTTGCTGCATTCTTTACATCATATACAATCTTAACAATTCCAACATTTCAATGATTGGTTTCTCTCTTGCATCTAATATTTTGCTATTGAAACACTCACACACATCATTCAACAAGATATCACACTTTGGATAAGTACTAAAATAGGCTCTGCTCCATTGAGATGGAGGTTTATCATCAAACCACTTCGCTGCATATATGTCAATTGATGCCATTTCTTTTATTTTGCTGGCAAATTTTGCTGGAATAATTGCCTTTGCAGCAGCCTATAAGGCTCCTCTCAGAGCTTCTCCTTTGAATGCAGCAGATGAAAAGTTGCCATGCATATGTTTCATACAAAATCTATGAGCTGCATTTGGAAAAACATTGTCACATGCTTGAATCAGCCCCTTTTGCTTGTCACTCATGATAGTCCATTCATAATCCCTTTCAATTTTTAAGTTTTCTTTGAGTAATTTGAAGAATCATGCCCAAAGTTCCTTATTTTCTTCCTCTGTTACAGCATATACAATTGGATAAATGCTAATATTAGCATCTAATCCAACAGTTATCAATAGAACTCCCTCAATTGATCCTTTCAAGAATGTACCATCTACTCCAATCAAAGGCCTACATCCAACTAAGAAACCTTGCTTCACTCCATTAAAACACATGTATAACCTAGGGGTGTATTCGAGCTGAGTCGAGCTCGAGTACCGCTATACTCAAGCTCGACTCGGCTATAATATAATTATATTCGAGCTCGAGCTCGATCGAGTCGGAGAATCACAGCTCGAGCTCGAGCTCGATCGAGTCCTTAAAAAGCTCGAGCTCGACTCGATAAAGGTACTCACCGGTAATTTCTCAGAATTTATTTACCTATATTAGTAATTTTATATATAATATTTTTTTAATTTTTTATGTGATACTCGATAGAACTCGTCGAGCTCTCGAGTATCAAATTTCTGAGCTCGAGCTCGACTCGATAGCTCTAACGAGCAGCTCGAGATCAAGCTCGAGCTTGATGAAGCGAGCTCGAGCTCGAGCTTCTGATCGAGTACATATCGAACCCGAGTCGAGTAGCTTGAATCAGCTCCACCCCTAGTATAACCTTTGGAATCTTTGTTGTTGTGTTGCTGTACTTGTAGATCTATCCACAGTTTTCAATATAATGGAGCTTCCAGGGTTGGATTTATGAATTTCATACATGTATGCTCTTAACTTACTATATTGGTCAGTTTCACTCCCATGAATAATCTTCATAGCCTTTCTCCTAGCCCTGTATATTTATTTTTTGGAGAAAGAGTACTTATTATTCTTCATTATAGTCTTTCTAAAGTGCTGCATGTCTACCTTAGGATTAGTTCTAAACTCCTCAGTATACTTTCTGCCAACCCATCCAAAATTTACAAGTGGATTGTCATAGGTGAAACCACATTTGTGGGTGTTCTCAAATGTCCTGATTTGCACACTACCTTTCCCACTCAATTTTGCAGCATAAATAAGCCAGTCACACCCTTCACTTCTACACTTAGCCCTCAATTTTATTTTGTCCCGCTTCACAAATTTACATGGTCTGTCATGTCTTACACTATAATTTGTGATAGCCAACTTACACTCTTTTATACTACTGAACAGCATTTTTAACTCTAATGTTAGATTGTCAATATCTTTAGGGTTGAAGACTTTATATTCACTGCTGGTTTTTTCATCATCATGTTCATTCAGAGTTTCAAAATCAGATTCAGAAGATGGGGCAACATCATTGTCCTCTGGCATCACCAAATTGTCATCCCTTTCAATTTCAGTTGGCTTATTTTTTTGAAAATTCTTATGATGCTCTACACCTAGCCATTTATGATTTTTGTCTACATTGTCATGCAACTTATTATCATCCCTATCAGTCATATTATAATCAGAATCCACTGCTGAGAAGAAGTATTCACTCCCTGAATCAGAATCATTATTATTGTTCCTATTAGATTCATTGTCATTCTCTCCCTTTCTGCAGTCAGCGTTAGGTGTATTCAAATTGTCATTACAATCAGCCCCTTCATTCTCACCAATCTGATACGGATCAAAGCCTAACTGTTGAACATAGATTTCATGGAATGATACCTCAACATACAAAATAATTTTCCTATTTAAACAACCATTCCTCTTAATATATCCATGCAATTCTCTACTTGTTTCTCTCCTTATAAAGTTGCTGTTTTCCCAACCATTATACACTTTGTCTCCATACGAACTAGCACCTTCAGTCAATCTGTTTACTTCAAAAATACTTAAACCTATACTTTCAACATAGTCAATGACACATGCATTTCCACCATTATAACGTGGATGAGGAGTGTAGGAAATTAACCCTTCATGGTGACATCTTAGAGTTATCAGTGTACTGCCTTACTCTGATAACAAAAATGCACATATCAATCATTCAATAATCAACAGGGTATACATTAACATTAACAACAATGCACTCAATAATCACAGATAAAGACCACATCTTATGGGTCCATCTTAATAGTATAATCACAAATAAGGACCACATGCATTTGTTAGATCCGACAATCAATTAAAAATAATTAATCTTTTCAACCCAATACAACTCAAAGTAACTAGAATATACCCACAATGCGAACATTAGGGACCACATCTAAATATTATACACACAAAAGTTAAAAATTTTTACATTTAGTTGTTTAACTCATTACTGTAATTTGGGGGTGCACAATCGTTGAGCTCTTTCTTCCGAACAAATATTTTTTTCACGTTTGGTGATCTTCAATCACCGAACTGGAATGCTCCACTATGAGTTTCAAAAAGCTCCACTGTGAGGATGGAAATATTTCAACCAATGAAAAAGTGGAAAAAATGGAAACTTGGAGAAGAAAAACAGTGGAATAGAGACAAAAAATGGACTTTTGTCAACCTTTTGTGTTTGACTTGTGTTAGTTTTTCTGATATTTGAACATTTGTTAACGGCCACGTGGACTTCATCGTCCAAATTGAAAAAAATTTCCCTTTTTTGACTTAATGTGGCACAAAATCATTAATTTATGTACTCAATGTGTTCTGACGAAAAGTTTGGAGACCAAATGTGTCTTTATCATAAAGTTTGAGGATGAAAAGTGAATTTTTTCCCGATAGGAATAGCTATAAAGTTAAAAGTTGTTACTTATGAATTTTATGCATGATTGTTCATAGAGCCAAAGAAGCCCGCTGATTTTTCCGGTAGACTGACGATATTGGATAACGGCGTCGGCGATGTTGATGACAACCTGGAATAATCGCCGTCTCTTGGTAACGGTGACAACAATCGGAGTGTTATGGTCTACCTTAATTGCTGCACCGAGAAAGACTATAGCTGCTAATTCTCCATCAGCCTTCGTTCAAAACGCCATCTACTCCAACAAAATCATAATTTTCTCCAAATCTTATTGCCCGTAAGCTCTTTTTCATTCTTTTAACTCGTTTTAGTACTAGAAATTGGGTCATTTTTCTTGTCAAAGGATTTTTTTTTTCACAATGGGAACAGTAGTCTTTCCTCCCCAAAGCTGAGCTTGTGAAGAAGTTTGGCTAGCTCAGATATATGCTTGATTCTATTGTTAGCTAATGAATGGTGGCCAAGATTGTAAATTTCATTTGCCTAATGTAGGGCTTGTTCTGGATAATTAGCATTCATGCTTCCGATATGAACAATTACTTTGTTAATGGATCAATTAATTGTGTACTGGTTGCTCCGTCGTTCGATGGACCCTTTCACAAGCTGCGTGCCAACATGAAGCAAGTCTTTTAGTTGGGATCATAAGCTCAGATTCTGTGGAGGCAAAGGTCGAAATGAGTTAATAAAATAGAAGGACCAATTTGGGTACGAAAGACGGGGATATCCAAGTCTTTTTAGAGTTAGAGTTTCGAGAATTTTAAGCAAAACAACTGCTCTTTAGAGGGTCCAAGAAGGCTTTGATAGTTGTTACTTAGTGAACTTGCATACTTTGTGTTGTGATCTTAATGTGGATCAATTTCATGTGATCCTTTTTTGGCTAATTTGTGGCTGAACTGAAAGTGTTGGTTGAGGTTGGATTGGCTAAGGTTATTGTTTAGCACAAGAAGTTTGGACATCGGTTGCAAATGGATGGATGTAATAGTTAAGCTACCTTTTGTCATTGCAGTTTGGAGCTCTGTGGTGGAGTGCTGGTAGACAGGCTGCCAATGGCAGTGCTACTAGCTTGCTACTTCCTGCCATTTAGTGTGTTTTTTTTTTATACCTTTTGTTCTTCGCTACACTGGGTCAGTTGAGTTATTCATGGCTGTGCTGAGGTGACGGGGAGCTATGTCAGTTGCATATATGTTGTGTCAAATAATGTGCCAAAGATAAGTTTGGGCCTTCTGTTCCTTTTATTAGTTGAGAACAGTTGTTGGATACTGATATATTCCTATTGCACCTATATCTCTTTAATAATTCCTTTTTTTTTTTTTTCTTTTTTGGTTTTCTTTTTGTGTGTGTGCTATATGGATAGCATCTAAATGGTACCTCAGTACATTGAAGCAGTGTTATGTATTTCACACATCCTGCACGCAAAGACTCAGTTAAAGTGGAACTTGTTCCATCTCCTACTCATCCTTATGGTTGGTGTTTTGTCTAATTTTAGATACTCCTTACGTGCCAAGCATATATTCAGTGAACTACACAAGCAGCCTTTTGTTGTGGAGCTTGATCTTAGAGGTATACAAGCTCAATATATAGAGATATCTTTCAAGAGCTGTATTATTCAGTTTCAAAGTAACAATTTTTTTCCTTGCAAAGTAGAGCTTCCTATGATTTCATTCTTCTGAACATTGTTCAGATGATGGATATCAAATTCAAAATATTCTTCTGGATCTGGTGGGCCACCGTACAGTTCCTCAAATATTTGTGAATGGAAAGCATGTTGGTGGTTGTGATGGTTAGCACTCTTACTTCATGCTTTTATTAAATCTTTGATCAGAATGCAAGCACTGTTTCCAAGCTTTCTTTCTTGTAATTTAGATCTCCAGGCAGCTGTTCGAGATGGTCAATTGCATAGTCTTCTTGGCAATGGTTGACAAAAGGACTTGAAATTGGAGGCTTGCGTTTTTAACTGTTAGGACCTGAAGGTGATTTTGGGTGGTTAGACCCAAATAAAATTAATGCGAGGTGGTTCGATCTCTGCTGCTTTATAATTAGTATTAAGTTTAATTTCTGTTGATCAAAATCTCTCATGAGAATTGAAGCTACTTTGAGACATTGGAAATGTAACTGATATCAATAAAAGATTCTCATTCTGTGCACATAGTGCTTTTCATAATCACTTTCTTTGGTCACTTGGCGCTCATAGAGTCGATTGCTTGACCTACCAAACACAATTTTTTTGCCCTTGGCTTGTTTCTTCTTCACTGCACTCACTGTCATGTCTATGTGTGCAGGAGGTGTTTGTTTTTGGGTCAGACTTCAACTGCTGTTGGAGCTTCACGTAGTTTTTTCATTAATCATTAAGTTTCTATCTGACATCACCATGAGAAATCTAAATAGATAGACAACTGGTTTTTGAGTGACCAGTAGACTAACCTGTTTCTACATCATCAAGCAGAATTAGGCTTAGATTCACCCGATGACTGCTGCCAATTATTTTGAGTTTTTAGCTAATCTATTGAATCTGCTATACTTAGTTGTCAGATTTCATATAGCCGCTTCTTTCTTGTTGAATTGCTCCCTTCAAGGTCAACACGCTGTAATCAGTTAGACACTGATTTTGTTTCCATTATGTGTTCTTGACTATTTCTAGAATCAATCATGAATATTAACTGTAGAAGTTCTGCTCTCTTGGTAAGCTTAAGACTCTTTTTCTTTCTTTCTTTCTTTCTTTCATTCTTTTAATTCCATGGATGTATAATCTGAAAGAATGGACGCTGGAAATAAACTTTGACTACTACTTTTGCTGAGTACCTTGGAACCCTTTAGGATTAGAAACTAGAGCTGTCATCTGCAAATCATGAAGAAGCAGCATAAGAGTCTGGCCGCCATTCAGTTTTCTGGGCACTAAGTATACCTTCTTGGTTCTTAGAGAAAGTCAAGTGGACTTCCCAATGCAGAGATTTCAACACATTCTCAACTTCCCTGATTGTGCTGGAGTCATCGCGCATAATGAATTTACCTCCAGGCCGAACTATTCTGTCAACCTCTGCCATCACCGGAATGAGTTTGCACCTGTGAAAGCCGAAGACATGAGTCACCAGATCAAGGATGACAAACAGGTGAAAATGGTATTGCAACCTGTTATACCTCTTTTTTAGCCTTGAGAAAAGACGATCAGCATGTAGGAGGTCATATGTCCTGGGATACGCGCTGAAGGATTCACACCAGTCATGATAAATACCAAAGAGCCCTCGTTCGTAGATAATGGGAAGTGTATCTGGAGCATCTATGTTCACCACATTCATTACCCACACTTTTAGGTCCTTCAGTGCTGCAGCAAACCTGCAAAGCACCATCCTTCAATTAGTTTTATCCACAAAACAACTCTTGGTATCATGCTACGTTTTAGTGATTGGGAATACCCCCCATATACTGCTCTCATGTCCATGATATTTCTCACGTCTGACCAGCTGATGCCCAGTCCACTAAGATATAACTTGCTCACCACCTGTTTCCAATGTTCATAGTCTGCTGTGAAGTCTTCTGGAGCTGGCTTTCCATAAATTCCCATCTGAGATCTGTTCAACCAGTATGGAGGTGTCTGAAGTCGACGAGGCCACTCCTCTGGCCAATCTGACCCTCTTTGATTTGCTTCAATGGGAACTTTGTGCAAGCATGCTTGCAAAGGTATGTACCTAAAAGACAATGGAGGTTATGAATAGGGTTCCTTGATTGCTGCCTCAAAGTACATCTCATTGTAAGAGTACGCATTATGCTTATCATATGCTCATCTATAGAGAATTGTGATTCAAATGGACTAATTTTTAGGTAAATATGCTTGAGGCTAAGTGTCTAATTATATGAAGATGTTTCCCTTGCATGTAAAAGTCCACATATTTTGAACCAATTAAAAAAGTGGTTGTCCCTCTATGATTTTACAGTCATTCTTATCGCATCTAGAGTTCCAGAAGATTGTTCTGCTTCTAGAGTTAATACTCTTTCACAAAATTTGATAATCTTTGGTTTATGCAAGATTATAATGACTCCTGAATATTTGACAATAGAAAGCATATATGCCATTTTTGTAAATTGCTGTTTTTTCTTTGTGAGCCAGATTTTCTATGCACTAGTTCAGCTCTACATAGGTGAGGATGACACATAAATTTGTAATTTCAAAGTACAATTGCATTTTTGTCATTCATCAAGTTTAACAAGAATTTACAGTGCTGATGGAATTTAGTTTCTGTTACCAGGCTGCATTAGGATCATCATCGCTTTTGCACATTGGAGGATGGTTGTGCTTCCTTTTATCGTAGCATTCATTTGAGTCTGGTTTATGATAGACTGCAGCACCTATAGAGTTTAATTTATCCTTCTTGATAGTGACTAGCTCCCAACACATTGAAACTGTTAGATTGGACATTTCTGGAAGGATAAATGCAAATAATTAGACAGTTGGACAATAGACAGGATCAAGAGAATCATTGATCAGCCTCATACCGTTCCATATCATAACATCCTCTTCAAGTGTTTGATACACTGGAGTAGCTGACCAGACAAAGTAACCTCCTGGTCGGAGGAGTCGATTCAATTCCAGAAGAAGAGCACCACCTTGATTAAATTTTCTCAGTTAGCATACTAAGCAATGTTAATATAGACATAATGTAAGTTCAAATTTAATTAGAAACAAAAGTCAGAAAATTTGGGGGGAAAACCTCCAGCATGCCATGGAACTCTGCAGCGAGCACAGTGCACAACATCAAAGACTCCGCTAGGAAATGGCAGCCTCTGGGTACCCATCACTGCATTTATTGCAGGTATTCCTCTTTCAAGGGCAAACTGAACCTGAGCCTCATGCTCATCTTTAGGTGCAAAAGACATTGCGAGTACGTTTCTTTCAAAGAGGTAGCCACCAAAACTAGCAACACCACATCCAACATCCAACAGCACTCGACTATGCTTACCCCATGCTATATCTGGAACAGCCTGCAGCCAAATATATTTGGAAAAATCACAAGAAGCAGTGGAGGGGCTGTCTCAAAGCTGACTGGGGAAAATCAGTTGTGTGCGCGCACAGAGTGGGATGTTCAGGACAAAACCTAATACCAAGGAAAGCTCAAGTAGCATCTTTATGCCTTTCCTAGTTATTTTTAAGGGTTAATTTCACATACCTCCCCAGAGGTTTTTAAGAATTGTAAAAAGCTCCTCTCAAGTTCTAAAAATTATACTTACCTCCCCTATTTTCACTATTTAAGTAATATCTAGACCCAAAAGGCTATACTTTTTCCCAAAATTTCTATAATACCCTTGAGTTATAATTAACAACAAAAATGTAAAGGAAAAATGGTTTCCAGTCTCTATTTCATTTATCTTTATTTCCTACCACTATTACCTACCTATCAACATCCAAATTATCATTAAATAAACACTTATCTTTGTTCTAATATTCCTCTTTTACTTAAAAATTTCAGATGCAGACCATTGTATCAACTATAAATGCTACATCATATATCCAAAAATTTACATACAATTTCATAACAATATTAGATTTTACTTAATATACTACAATATTCATCAATATTCTAAAATTTCAATTCCATGACTACTACCTTTTTAATACAAAATAATTTAAACAATCACTACTAATATCAATGTCCAATATATTCCATTGGCACAGAGCTCAAAATCAATCAAATTCTCTCTATGAGAATAATATCAATAATTGTAAAGTAAAAATAGAAACACAATACAGTTATAAATATATACCAAGAACGCTTTTTTTTCATGATAACCATAATAGTATAACTTATATTTAGTTTCTATTCCACTTCTTATCCTTAATTTTTATTTTTTATCACTGTCACTATCTTCATCTCCATCAAAATGATAATGAAATTAGCACTCAATTTGTCATTTGACAATTTCAATTTGCTAATACCTATCAAAAATTGGAAACAACAATGGGCGCAAGGAAACTATTTACTTATAATGGAAAATCGAGAATTGGGAATAGATACTAAGATATGTAAGTATTGGTGGTTTAGCGTGTATGATGATTTTATTAGTAGCGACAGTACACATTTGGTTGACAATAATAGATAAATTAGTTTGAAAGAAAAATAGATATATGAGAAAAAGAAAAGATAGTTAAATAGAAAAAACTGTGGTTTGAATTATTGGTTAATAATCGATGAGAGAGTTTTAATATTTGATAGAGTTTTTCAATGAGTTGACAATTAATAAAGGGCATTATTGTTTTTTTATCACAATAATGGAGGTCTATGTAATTATGTAAATCTCAAAGGAGCCGATTGAAATTGTCGAAAACCTCAGGGGAGGTTTCTGAAATTATCCCTATTTTTAATTCCAATTCTTTTCCTTTTTCCTGCACCAGTTGTAGGAAAAGGGTGGAGGTGAGAAGAGAGGAGGGAAAAATAACACTAACTCATCACATTGTCTATTGCACATTTTCCTTTTTCAATTGATATGACTTTGTTATTTTGAACTGAAATGTAGTATAGTTTCAGGGAAATTGACAAGTTATATGATAGTTGTACATGCAGTTACCTCTTCTAGGAAATCAATATAATGCAGTGCTCCATGAATGAATTGAGTACCACCTCCTGGGAAAGTAAGGAATTCTCCAGATACCTTCACCCAGTTCTGATGCCCCTTGACTTCTGCCAACTTTGTGTGAGGTACGTTATGATACCATATCTGCTTTGTTCAAATGGAAAAGCATTAGTTAATGCACATTTCTGTAAAGCACTGCAGTATATCGTATATTATTCTACCTTATCTCTGCTCTGAGGCCATTGTAATGGTTTTTTATATCCCTTTGGCAGTGGAACAAGACAAGTAGGGGCATCCTCTGGGCAATGCCTTTCACGATGCTCGTAATGTGTCCTGCTCCGTAACTTTGCGATTGCTTTCTCATTATCCAGACATGGTATGTAGTCCTGACCAGCTGTAACATTACATAGTTGCCATTTGTAGTTGATAATACTGCCATCTTGATCATCTTGTCCATTTTGTCGTCTATCTTTCTGGTTTTCAGATTCGTTAGCTTGAGTTGACCAGGAGTTCTTTTTTGACTCCTTGGGTATCTGAGATCTCTCTCCAGTTGGAAAGAAATCACTAGTGTCCGGGTTAGTTGCTTTCCTGCCTGTTTGTTCACTTGAGATGTTCTTTATGGAATTGTTATTGTGGAGAATATTATGCTGACTTTCATGAGTTTCAGGATTTTTCCGGCCCCCGAGCTGTGATTGATTAATGTGATTTCCAGTCTGGGCTAAGGGTGCCTCATCATGTTCCACTTGGTCATGGTTTGATGTTCCTTGAGTATCTTCTTGTGATTTTCCTTGTTGGACTTGATCATCTTCCTGCTGTTGATGCTGTTCCAATCGTTTTTGTTGATCTTCATCTGATATCTCATGCTCATTGTTGTCTGAACTTTGATGGTCATCAAGCTTGTCGTCACTTGTACCCTCTTCTTGGTTGTTTTCGGCTGAAGCACTTGTATGCTCTTCCCTTGTTTCCTCAGCTTCTTGGTTTTGAGTAATAGAAGTTTCCTCAGAGTTTTGATTTTGTAGTTGCTGCTGCTCCCCTTGCTCATCAACAGATTCTGCGCCGTGCAATTTTTGTGGATTCTCTCCAACATCTGGATCCGTTTCCTTCACATCCCTGTTGTCCGTATCACCACCACCACCATCTCCTTCTGCTTCATTGTTGTTGTCACTACTGCTGTCCGAATCGCCATTATTTTCCGGTCCAGAATCTTGTTCACTGACGTTGTCAGCTTCTGCTTGAGCTTTGCTCCCGGTCGAACTCTGGTTTGGGAGTTCTGGCGATTCATCTGTGTGGTCATTATGCGTTGCCCCGTGATCAGTTTGAATGGCATCTTCTGGGAGGTCCCCTTGACTGTCTTGGAAAACGGGCTGGCTTTTCTTAGGGATAGGTTCTGTGGGATGAATCTCATGAGAGTCGGGCATGGAGGATGATTGAGAGGAAGTTGTAGCGGAAGTTCGAGTAGTTGTACGTGGATAAACAAGAGTATTGGGTGCCAGCAGCCATAATCCGAATATGCACAAAGCTACCAAGATTGTGGTTGTCAAAGTAGAGGAGCGTGAACTGCTGGATGATCTCTTGTTGCTGCGGGCCTTCCCTATGGCCATGGTTGCTGAGAGATTGGAGTATGGAAGGAGAGGTTTGTTGTGTTGGATTTGAGGAGGAAGATGATTTCCCGAAGAACTGGAGGGGGTGTTAGAATATATCGTAGATCCAAAAGAGTAGGAGCAGGAATTTGTTAGGAAACTTTTTCTCTGTCTGTAAATTATTTTATTAAACAAGTTGTCCAATTCAAATTGTGTAAATATCATCAGGAACAAGTCTAAATTCGAGACCCTGAAAAGAAGTACACGAGCAGCGTTTTTTTTTTTTTAATAATGCACAAAAGGATTCCATGACTTCCCTTTTCGGATTTTCCTAATTGGTGTTTAATAATAATACACCCAGATTTTTGCTCATATTTACCATTTAAATGCAGACATTGAAGACTAATTGGCCTTCTATATATGCTTACTGCCTAATTTAACTTTTTTTTATTTTTTGTTAAAAAAAAAAAAAAAAGACTGACATTATCAGACATTTCCTTTTCGGGGCAATTACAACAGTAACTACTCATCTTGTGAACTAATCATGGTGCGTGCAACAAGGTCTGGTACTGAGATGTTTCAGACTTCTAGCCACAGAAGAAATTCTGACCACCTCATCCACGCTGTTTCTTTTATTATTATTATTTCGGCATACCATCCTAAACCACTATCGTAAGTGACAAAAAAGCTCCCTAAACAATGGAGGTGCCTTCAATCTTGGAAGAAGAAGTTGGATATTATGGTTTGTGCTTATGAACAACAGACAAAAATTGATACTTAATGATCATAAAGCTCCATTAGGAAGACAGAACCCTCCCTCGAATGCTTAGTTTGTTTAGTGCATCCGTTGGAAAAACAGAAGGCGCGTTTAGCCTCTGCTTGGGCCTTAGGTTTAGGCTGCTTGCGCCTTAGGTTAAGGACGATGAATACCACCTCGAGAAATTTGTTGAAGGCTTCTTATGGGATCCTAACTACCAGGAGATTTGATAACAAACTGGATCCTATTTTGAGCCCAAAACTATGGGTTCGCAAGAGGTCATTGTAGAGATTTTCCAATCTTTTTTTTTTTTTTTTAAATATTTTTCTAACAGAGTAACTAACTAACGTCGGATTTAAGAAGCAGGAAGGAAGGGATAAAGAGATTAGGTTTTAGATTGGATGCAAGAACCGGAAGGAGCTAAGGATAATAGAATTCAAGACCTCTAAAGCACCATTAGGGTTGAAGGAAGAGGAAGAAAAAGAAACGAGAGGACTCTAGTGAAAAAAAGAAAATGAGAGTAAAGGAAAGCAGATTCCGTCTATTTTGTTTGGATTAAATACAAAAGGAGAAAACATTAGAAAAGGAAACTATCACACGTTAGTTTCGTTTTTATTCATAATAATTTAAAATCTTAATTTAAAAATATAGATTTTTTTAGGGATTTTAAAATTTTCATTTATCTTGGTTTTTTTTTTTTTTTAACTTTGTTTTTACCCACTTTTGAATAGAAGGTAAGTTCATAAAAAAAAAAATAACTAAATCTTATCTTTCTCAATTATTTTCTTTTCCTCCTCAGAAAGCAATCCAAATATCAAATTCCATATCCCTCCATTTTCTTTCCCTCAAAACAAATATCTTTTGTGCCGGATTTAATTGCTAAGTTGTGGAGACTAATTTTAACTAGGATGTCTCAATAATATCCATTTCCATGGTTGCGCTATCTTGAGAAAAATCATTCATGCAGCATTCTCTATAAATTTCCAACTAAGGCCGCACTACGCGAAAAGGACAAAGCCAAGATTTAACTGTTGCCTCAATTTTGTAGACTTGAGTTTTCTATTTCCTACCGAGCTTGTGGATGGGTATATATTCATTCAGCAGAAACAAACTTCTGTTGAAAGCACCACCATCCACAAATTAAAAAAAAATAATAATAATAATAAAGAAGAAAGAAAGAGAAGGAAAGAGAAGAAAAGAACAAAATCACATCAATAAAGCCATATCCAAGGGGAACCTGTCGGATTCATATCTCCTGCAATCAAAATCAAGCCAGACTTTAGACGAAGTTATAAGGAATAAAATTGGGAAATAGACTGGAATTCTTTTCTTTCTCTTCTTTCTTTCCTGGTTTAATGATTTCTTGGGTAGATACCCATATTTTATAACAGGCAAATACCGATGATGTGATTGATGTTCGGAATGGTGGAATTATGCAGGACCGGGGGGGGGGGGGGGGTTGGGTTTGGGATAATACTCCGGAAAATGTTTTTCTCTTTTGGAACCAACTTCGGGTGACAATAATACTGTGCAAAAGGGTCCCAACGCAAACGCCATTTTAAACGAATTGATATTGATATTGATATTGATTTGCAGTGTTGGGGCTGATTTTCATGTGCTTTGTGTTTTAAGTAGCAATTTGCATGATGATCATGATAAAAAAAACAGGGAATTATGACTGGTGACGTTGCATATTAGGTTGGGACGTATTATCACTAATATCATCAATCGCATCAAATCAAGATGAGATGAGTAGCTTCCAAGCAAAACACAAGGATAATTACTACTCCTTTTTTTTAGCTTTTATGTGCTGCTATTAGTAGTAATTCTTCATGTTTGCATTTGACTGTGTATTTTTCTAAACATACTAATAATTTTCTTTTTCTGCAAATATATAGTATGAACAATCATCATACATTAACAATAATACTAGAGTGTTTATTATCGCACGGACTTACTAAATCATTATTATTTTACGTCCATGATATTTATCCAGTTTAGTTAGTTAAATCATCTAATCATCACCTGCTGGTATTTTGCCCATGCAAATTTTTTCTTATTGTGATTAATTGTATATAAATGAATGCGAGGCCTTAAACAATTCATTGACAAATGTTTTTGCATAAACTATTCATACTTATATCAAAAAATTAGTGTACTCCAAATATTTAACTACAATACTAGTCTTTAAAGATGTAAACTTATTATGATGTGATAATATTCATTAATTAGTATAGTTCATAAAAAAAAAGAAAAAGAAATGACGGGTAGTAATTAAATTTTATCATAAATATGATTACACACCTACTCGTATTCATTTTCAGTTCGAAGATAAAAGCAAAAGCACAATGTTCAATTTTACACGAATGATTTATTACTAATAATACATCACATCACAAAAAGTGCTACAGTAATTATTCCAAATAATACTCTATCCAAACAAATCCATTGTTTGGAAGAGAATTGGATGCAAAAACACATAAAATTCGAAGTATTTAATTCCCTTAAATTATGCATGTCACTTAGGAGAGAGAGAGAGAGAGAGAGAATGCTGAATTGAAATAGCAACTTATACGTATGTGTGCGTCCGTGTCTCGACAGGTCGTGCGATTTGAAGTAGCGGTCTAACTTCTATCTCTCTCTGTCTCTTTTTCCTCTACCCTATAGATAGATGCCTTTGAATTGCTGGCTTGTTGGCCTTCCTAACCCTCTCTAAAACAAATTAAGCATAAATAATAATAATAACTTTTTTGGTCCACAGATCGCCTTTTTCTAGTTACCATATGAATATTTTTGACGATCCTGGAATTGGATTTAGATGTGTACTTGCACTTTTGGCTGCAAAAATATCAGTAAGCTTTAGTATCTTCTGACTTTGCTATTCTTGGTGGGAAAAAAAAAAAAAAAGAATTTCTTCGAAGTTTTGAGTTTTTTACTTTGTCCTCTTACTCCTGTAGTTTAGTTTTCTTTAGTTTTTTAAAACTATGCTGTACACTAAATTGAACCCTACTTTGAGGTTCTTTTGTTTTTTTTTTCTTCTTTCCAAATTGCAACAAAATTGCTTCCTATGGATTTCTCAGTTTATCAAGAAGAACTCTACAGTGAATCTGTCCCGGATGCTAAATTAAGCATAAATTGACACAAGACAAGTTACATGCTTAACAAATTAGAGCACTACAATAATAATATTATTATTTGTTCTAACCCTTTTCCATTCCTTCCTATTGGAGATGGCTCGTGATCTTGCTTGCTGTCTGGATCTTTTTGCTCTTAGCAATACAAATCAAGCACTCCATTATTTTATTGAGTAACCAAAGGCCTTAGCACAGAAAAAGTGAAAGAAAAAAGAAGGGAAAAAAACATTAATGGTCAATCAGAATATAAGAAAATTGATTTAATAAGAGGAGTTGGTGTGCTGCTGTTTTGGAGAGCAGCTAGCGCAGATAAGAATGACTGCATCAGGAAGCAGCAGACAGTTATGGAGGTTGGTTAAATTGCTGGAAAAAGTCTTAACACTGAACATCAAAAAAAATTCATTGAATTTAGTAGTAACAAATAAAATCGACATGTTTGTGCACAGGATTTATATTGTTTACAGCAGTATGATTCTCCGATCGAATCCTGCAGATTATTATGCTTTGAAGCAACAACTGTACACGCAAGGCAATGCAGACAAGACGGATGATTTGTCATTTACTACTACTATATCTTAACTACCTTTTTAATCCTAATACTGCACTTAATTGGTGGTCGTACTTTGTAGTTTAACCTAACACTATACTACTGCAAGAGAGAGATATATTCCCTCATGTATTTACTACTGTTTCATAACTTTGATACCCAACTTCACTGAACCTCATAGATTGCCGTGCGAACGGGGGACAAAATGCATTTTACCAGAAAAACGTTCAAAAAAGTTGGAGGAAAAAAGAAAAGAAAAGAAAAGCAAAGGAGGAAGAGGTACCTGGACGTGATTAGACTAAATCAGAGAGAGTCTGACGTTAATTACCATCCAAAATTTCATGAGATTGCTGCCGGTGAAAGTGATGCACCGCCCAATTCTGTACTGCGGCTGCCAATTCCCATGCCCACATCAACCTTTACAACTAAACTTTCTCATTATTTTATTGCTAATCATTTGGTAACAGCTTCTTTTTCTTCTGGCCGGTGCTCCATTGTTTACTTAGCAACTCTCCACTTGTCAATTTTGTCTTTGTGGAGCCACTAACGCATTACTCACATTCCACTACTATTCATTCCCTCAACTAAGCTTCCTTTTTTTCCCCTACGCTACCCTCCCCATCTCTCTCTCGATGAGATCCTATTACTTATCAATAATAATGAGACGTTACAGTGTAGTTTTTTCATTTTATTCCATTATTATCATCATGTACATCCATCCCTCCAAATTCTTTCTTGGATTTTTTTTTTCTGCGTTGCACATTGTCCTGCAATGAATAGGGGACACGCAGCGGAAAAAATTCTGTTTGAAATCAAGATCCAATCACTACTAAATGTCTAATCATAAACAGCGATTACCATAAAAGCAATTTACGGTGGGGAAAAGGAACAATGGATTACAGTGGAAGCATGTTGATACAGACGAAGGAGTTGTGCGTCTGGAAAATATGATGATGTTTGGTGGTTTATGCAAGATGGATGGATGGATGGATATTCGCAAACTAAACATGACAGGAATTAGTTAATGAAATTTGTTTTTTTGGATCGAATCAAAAAGAAAAGTTAGAAATCAAATAATGCTCACTCTTTACTTAATTTCAAGAGAATATGATTTTTTTTTTTTCTTATTGTGCAATATGTATGTATTATATATACTATTATGCCAGTCGGGTAAAAGCTGATGCATAATACTTCGCCTGAGAATTGGTATTAATTAACAAAATGGTCAATAATGACTAATTGATCAATCCCTAAGCAACACGACGATTAGATGGTCCTGCAGCCATGCGTGCGTTTGACAAATGATGGCAGCGGAATCAAATTAAAATCCTGCAGGTCCACAACGCTCCAAATTCACTTTGATGCCATATGGTGCTGGCAAGAAAAATTTTACAGTTCTAAAGCCGGATGCATTCAAGGATTATTAATTAGGCCCTTAGAGTGGGGATTAGCAAGAGGTTCGGGAAATAATTTCAACAACTAGCTCCTATAAAATAATATACTGTCCAGATTCATAATTAATGCGCGTCCCTTGAGATTTCGAAGAGAAAGAGAATAAACTTGGATAGTAGTATATTATTTGAAATAATTTTTTGAACGAGATATTATAGTATTTTTTTTTAATATAATGTAATGTATGCGAAATAAAAAGGTGATTAAAAAGTGTTTTAACGGTGCAAATAAATGAATTTTACAGTAACAAATCATTCGTTGTCCAAACAAACAACTGATTAGCGCAAAATTATTATTGCTACCATTACTTCAAAATTTCAGGCAAAAGAAAAAGGGTGCGTGAGGAGAAGTATCGCGGCAAAGATTTCGAGTGCTGCTGTCGATCTGCATTTTGGAATTCGCATAAATTCACTTCATGTGACTTCACTGTACTCTGAAATGACAATCAACCGCCCTAAAAAACTAGAAGAAAATTAGAGAGCGAACTCTATAAAATTGAAGGTTTTTTTTTGTGGGGGGGGGGGGGGGGTGGTAACCCTAAAGTTGAAGTTCGTTTACATAAGCAAGATTAACCGGATTCGATCATAACGTATTTGCTTTGAAGCTCTCCTTCAATGTATACGAAGTACTACTAAGGGGTTACCAGCTTGCTGCATAAACGTACTAGTAATATACGATAAGGAATACGTAGCAGTAGTAGTACAAGATACAAAGTTGAGTGCAAGTCGAGAACGACTCACTACTATTACTCCTGGCTATAAGAGAGAAGATGGAAAGAAAGGAAAGATTGTACTCACTTTAGTCAACCCGGAAACGAACACAGGGCTCGAGAAAAATGACAAATGACAGACAGACAAATCTTAGCCAAGGGAGGTACTAAGGAAGGAAAGAAAGGCAGAGTGGACGCAAATTTTGGGAGTCACAACATGCAAACAAACAAACAAACAAACAGACAGACAAACATCACTCACACATTTTGTTTCCTTTTCATCCAAAGAAACCAGGGCCAAATCAAATGTCCAATGCCATGCTGCCTCTCATCTGCTACATTACTCCTGCTAGCTCCTTCAATCTCAATCTACTTTCATTCTGCATCGTTGTTGTTCATCCATCACCTGCTTCTTCCTATTCTAAGTGCAAAAGTAGAGTCTCTGCAGCTGCAGAGCATATGAGATCCATTAGCGAACTGTTGTATCGCTCGTGGTTGATGTATCATCTGTCTAGACTTAGTTTAGACTCTGTAGGCACGGCTCCATTTGTACCACTAATCGCACCGAAATGGCAAAACAAAAAAAGGTAAACTATATATAAAATTGGTCTCTAATTCTCCAGCTGATGGAGCTAGGGTGATGTTAGAAACTCGATTGCTAAAGAAGAATAATAGTACGTTTATTTCTTAGGTTACGTTTAGATTGAGAGATTTGATAAGGGATTTTAAATCCTCTCAAATCAAGCTAATTGTTTGAAAAACTTAAAAGGTATTTGATTTTGTAATTAATCGATTATTTACGTATATTTTAAACACGGCAATAATTGGTGAATTACAAATTCAAATACCTCTTAAGTAATTCAAACAACTAAATGGATTTGAATAGATTTCAAATCCTCCGTCAACTCTCTCAATTTAAATATCTTAATACCATTCCTGATTAGTGGACTAAAAATGGAGTTAAATAACTGTCACTTGCTCTTATTCGTTTTAAAATGGACTTGGAAGTGAAAGTTGTTCTTCTATTAATATTTTCGTTGTTGTGTACGCTTCGTTAGAAGATGATTATTCCTGAACATTTAGTTTTGCTTAAATGCCAATGTTTGAAAGAAAAGGAAAATCCAAGCTGTAGATATAGAATTCAAAACTTGGCTAAGCCATCTACTACACACAAGATTCCATCAAAGTATGATGTTTAAATTATGCATTAATTTTTTATACATTGAGAGTGTATATACTATTATCATTGGATGTACGATAATTCATTTGCATTTGGATTTAAAATCCAAAATTGTGCGTTGATTTTTCTATTTGGTTGGTTTTGCTTCTAATTCCAATACATTTAGCGTCCAAAATTAACGGAAGTTCTTAAACTAATAATTCTTTTCTTTAAAGGAATTATTTGCGATAATTTATAGTTGAGGGTCAAAACAGTGTAAAATGAATAGTTTAGGGGCCAGTCGAAAAGTTTCCTCTAAAATTAATTCTTAAATTATTGTACAGATTCTGTGCAAGTCAATAGTATAAATTGAATAGCATAGACAGAAAAAAAAAAACGCTTAAATGAATGGTGGCATAAGAGAAAACGATCACACAAAGACTTGTCTATTGGCTTGTACATGGTTCTCCATTATTGGCCGCCCAAAGGTGGGTCGTCCTGAGCCGCCGCATATCAATCAAGTAGAACCTGGAAAAATTGACAGCATCTTGTCAACATTACTTGAAAATTTATAAAACTTATGAAGAATAAATTTTATTTTGAAAAATTCGTTCAACATGTTTCTTACATTTTTTTAAATAAATTTTTTTGCCCTTTAATTTTAAAATATTAAATTTACATTTCTTATAAATTTAAATTAACAAAATTTGGTCCTAGATTTTTTAATCACTTTTTAGTGTAAAATCATTACGTAACCTACATACAATCATTTTTATGCACCAAAAAAAAATCATATTCCACTTTTTTAATAACAAAAAAGAACATAAATTGGATCAGATCCAATCTTTTTTTTTATGGGATAAATGAATATGCTTTGGATAAAATGTTATTATTTTAGAGACAAAAATGAATATAGATCAAATAAAAATGGGATCTAACTTTTTTTTACCTCTAAAACATAATAATAATGTATGAGTCACATGATGGATTTAGGATAAAAATTGATCAAAAACTTATGTTGAGATCAAATTTTATCCACTTAATTTTGTAAGGAGTATAAAGTTATTATTTTAAAAATGAATAATGAAAAAATTCATTTGGTAAAATATGAAAGATATTTTGAATGAATTTTTCTTTTATTTTTATATGGTAAAACTGAAACAGTGGTACGTGCTAGTGCTAGAAAGAAGTAGTTTGTTTCGTAGAGCCTGCCTCCTGTCAATCTCCGTCGGTCTGGAGGAAGAGCGAAAGCCTGCTGCAGTTTCCTAGGGCATTTCTCATGTGCTGCTGCATGCAGTTTTTTTGTTGAATTTTGTCAGCGTCAAAGAATAATAACTATCTGAAAATTTTTTCTCTTTGTAAGACGGCTTGTTTCTAGCACGTACGTATATGGAGTTAGTCATTGACGGATAATTTTTTTTAAACCAAAAACAGAAGAAAATTAGTTCATTTGTTCCAATACCCGTCGGACTTGCTATATCCAGAATCGTATATGGTTGTGTTTTTTTTTTTTTTTTTTTTGGGTGGAATCCCAAGGAGCCAACAAAATGTCTTACATTCAGCTCTAATGCAGCCATAGTAATGAACCCTCAATTTTGCATAAGACGAAATTAAGAAGAAAAAAAAATCATCCAAACTCATTAGAAGCACGTAGCTTCCAGTCGTTGCCTAGAAAGTGAAAAAGTTAGAATCAATCTAGACTCATAATAGTTACTCAAACTCGTTTTGGATTAATTTCACATCTTTAATTAGGAGTCAAGCTAGACACGATCGTGGCAAGACCTGATTATTAGGAACATCTTTATCCTAGCCTCAACAAACGCATTTTTTGACGTCTAATCTAAAGAAGTAATCACTGATCATTGTGTACACTTGGGGGCCGGTAAATTGATTCACCACGCAAATTATACACTTAAAAAAATCAAGAAGCGTCTCATTTTTTCTGCCCTTTTGTTTTTCTCTTATGCAGTACAAGTTAATCCTTTAAAACAGCTTGATCAGTTTTCTCTTATACTTGGTATTTATTTTGTTGTTATCAGTTTGGCAGAAGAAAGAAGCTGTTGTGTTAAGTAGCTAGGATGGTCCCTCCCTCGATGCATATAATTTTCTTGGTACGAGGTCCATCAATATATATATATATATATATATATATATTTATGTGAGGCATATATATTTTCATGTCCAGTTCAGATCGAAGGCAAAAGCAACCATAGGACTATACATGTACACATGTCTTCCGGTTCTGGCTAGCAAGTAATAACACCGATAGTTGAGAAGGAGACAAAAGATGAGAGAGGCCTCAGAAGGTCGCATTCAAACTCCAGTCACCGGTGACATCTGAGGTCTCAAATATCCCAATCAAATTAAACATAAGTCGATGGTTTGGGGTTTAGGCCCTTCCTTAGGGGTGGGGTGGGGTGTGGGGGTGGGTAGAGAATAGACATATACGAAATGGAAAAGGACAGTGTCAAATTTGGATTTTGGACTAGACAATTTGACCAGCCCGGCCGTTATTTAAGATCTAGCTATAGATAATACTTTTTTTTTTTTCCCTTCATCTAGACAATAGCTGTTGGTATATAGTATACAGTACGACTTCTCTTTGGATCAGTAGTCTTCAGAACATGGTGGTGATGAAGTGGCATGATGGTGACGGGAGGCAAAAGGACTGGTTAGGTCCCAACTCCATCTCTTCAACTGAACTAAAAGTGATAACTGAACTCTTCACTCTTCAGTGCATGGTGACGAGTAATTGAGCGATTGAAGCTTCCCTTCCCTTCCCTTCCAGGCTCCAGCCTATGTCGTTAAGTAGTACTGCTGTTAAATATAAATAAAGGATGATAGATATTCATGGACATGGGCACGAACATATGTACTGAGAGCATTTTTGTGGTTAAAGATCTTGATGGAGTTCCATTCCAGATTTATGGAGACTAAACACATGGCCAAAGTACTGACAGATGTGTGGCTTATTTTAAGGATGTGAATTAACCGGCCCTTTCAAGCTCAGGAGAAGGAACAGAAAATGGATGGACTTGAAGAAATTAAGCAATACGCGGTTGAAATTTTGCATGGAGACGAACGATCGAGTTAAGCCATTAAAGACAGATTGAAGTCAAGAAGAAAGTAGCAAGTAGTATTCCATTCCTAGAAACGGTATTTTGGCGGCATAGACGAATTGAAGTGTGATTAACCAAAGCCAAACATACACTTAATTGCTGCTACCCACAATCCAACACCGCACGCAATATTGAATTTGATTAGGTGAGATAAATTAAATTGGCGGAAGTCATCCATTAACTCCCTCATCACTTTCTAAACCTACAGCTGCCAAATTCCAAGCTTATGTTTGACATTATTAACGGCGCAATTAGGAATTAGTAGTATTTAACTGTATGCGCGCCTAAGCACCTATTGATCCTTAGCCTGGGGATCAAAGTACAGCAATGCTTGGAATTCAACCTCTCCTTTATTCTACACCACATGAAGACAAATGTCTCCAAAAGGTTGTGAGGAACATCTATGAATCATATGACTTCTTTTCGAAGGAAATGGAAAACAGAAAAGAGAAGAGAGAAAAGAAAGAAAAACACTTTGGATTGAGACCGTGTGAATTTGATATATACAGGATTATTTAATAAGTTTTTAAAATAACACTCTTGCATATTTTTTGTGCTGGGATATATATGTAAAATAAAAAAAATGGTTGAAAAGATTACAAATTAATAAGAAAACGTGATAAGTTTTTATAATTAAGTCTCAATCTAAACAAACCAACCGTTGTGGAGAATCTAACCAGAAATATTTCAGAATAACTTAAACTTATTAGTATAAAATCTAGAATTAGTTAATTTGAAGAGCCCAAAAAAAAAAAAAAATTTTTTTTCCCCAGGTCTCGGAATCTTCAGCGTCCATGCAAAATAATTGCATGTTTAGCCAAGCGGCACATGCAAAATATAAGATTCTTTAGTAGTGGTAGTAAAATAAAATAAATGAATTGTGGCAGTGCAATTCCAAATGATCCTGCCAAGTTGTCATTGAAAACTGCTTTAATCCCTCCAGGGGGGGGAAAAAAAAAAAAAAAACTGCTTTAACCCAAGTTGATATTATTAATGCAAAATCGAATTAAATATGAGGACGAAAAAGTGGGGCCACAAAAATTGTACGGACGAGTAACGACGACGATCCCTATCATGTATAGGTCGCTTCCGCCGGGATCCAGGCCGGCGGGGTCCGTATTCGTATTAATCACCCTTGTAATAATTCTGATGACAATACGGCATCACTAAAATGCCATAATTACCCTTCTCTGTATCAGTCAATCACTCAAGCCGTTCCTCCCTTTCCCGCAAAGCCAAAGTTCAATTAATCCCAAGCGAGATGCCCACCTTTGTTGCAGCAAGAAAATGGTCCCCTCGAAGTCACTGATGAACCCCCTAATTATGAACTTTTGAAAGTGATTTAACCATAACTTTTCTTTGCTAACGATTTTTTTTTTTTGGATGAAAGGAAGTGATGCAACCCTCCTTTGTTTGGATTATCATTTTTTGTCAAAAAATTTTCACGTTTTTTATAAGCATATTTTTTTATTATCTTTTTATTATATATATATATATATATTAAATTGTTATAATATAGTTTTTGTTTTTTAACAAAAACTCTAGAAAAAACAATCTAAACGGGCGGGCTGTTAAGAGAATAGTTTTCTAGATAAAAGGGGTCATTTCATATTTGGACAAAAAATCTGAGCGACCATTAAGCGACGAAATGGTCATGAGTGTGTTGATTAGTTAATTTAATGGTTGATTTGTAACGAAAATTATTTAATAATCAAAAGTCGAGGCGTGGAATACTTTAATGGTCATTAAGACTTTTTTACCCTTGGAGCTGTGAAAAGGGTTTGCATGTTCTTTAATAGCTAATAAAGGTCTAACTCGGTTGCCTCAAAGAGGGAAACAGCTCGAATGTCTCAGAAAAGAAACGAAAAGAAAGAATTTTTGACATTGAGGCTTAAAATTGGAAAAACTCATCAAATATCTCCACCATGTGTCAATTTACCGAGTACAAGAAGTTAATTCAAAGTCCCTTGCAGTAATTCCTCCAATGCATCTAGAAATTCATTGGCGTGGCAGATGGAAATGGCCGCAATATAGCACACTCATTGGAGATGCAGGCTGTTGACGTCATGTTGGTAGTGAAGAGAAAATTACTTGGAACCTTTTTCCTTCTCTATGAACCTCCTTTATATGGGTCGATCTTTTTATATTAAGCTCAGTGGATAGGTTTTGTAATTCACTGATTCTCTCTTATCATCTAGACTGGCTTCAATAATGAAAGGAGTAGCAGAAATCATGAGAGGCTATAGATAGAGCTAAATCTCGAACATGATACAATTCACTTGACAAAAGTAACCTAAAAAAACAAAATGCCAAGCATACATGTTACTCACTCACTCGAACTCGAAACTTCGGATTTGGCTTTAATTTACAACTAAAAGGACTTTTATAAGAATTGATTTATTTAGATGAACTTATCACCCGTTCTTCTTGTTTGGACTGTAATTTTCTGTAAAAAAAAAAAAAAAATCACGTTTTTTTGTGAACGTATCCGTCAATTAATCCTTTTTTTTTTAAAATTAGTCGTCCATATAAACTACCTACATAGGTCTGTGATAATTTTTTGTATCCCTGCAAAATAGTAGGAAAAAAACACTGTAGAATCGTAATTAAGAACCGGAGAATTGATCCTTTAAAAAGAAAATCAATAAAAATTAAATCAAAAGCAGGTGGTGCAATATCTTTTATAAGTCGATAAAAAATAATCGTCGGGGGAAGAGGGAATAAAATTCTGCTTTACATTACATTGGGCTGGGCAGGATAACCGCATGCTAGTAACCAAGCAAATATGCATAAACAATTCCGGAATTACAAAAAAAAAAAAAAAAAAAAAGGATAGAGACGTAAAGCAGCGTGTTTTCCGGTACAGAGCACGAGGGGGGCAAAAGCTGGTTGTCTGACACGTGGCGCTATTATTCACCACCGGATTCTCAGAGAATCATCCACCACCATTGATCTTTTTGAGGCCGATGATGATGCTGGATGCAGGAAGGGAGAAAGAAAGAAAGAGGGATTTAGTAGAAGCAGCTATAGTTAAGCTAAGCAAAGCAACCCAACCCGCACATACAAAAAAGAAGAGAAAGTAGTGAGAGAAGAACCAAAAAAGAAAAGAAAAAAAAAAAAAGAGAAGAAAAGAAATGGTGGTAAAAAGCTAAAAAGTTCGTCAGTAGCAGCTAGCTTAGTAATGAGTGAGAAGCGGTATAAGTAGTAAGTATTAGCAAAAACCCGCAAGAGAAAAAAAAGGATCGAAGAAAAGAAACCATCATCTTCATCATCAGCATCATCAAAGAGATAGATTGATAGATGGAGATGGAGGGAAAGAGAACGAACAAAGGAATGCAAGTAACAAGAGTCCGTGGGTAAGACTTAAATTGGGAGTAGTTGCAGAGAGCGAGCAGCAGAAACAGAAGCAGAAGCAGAAGCAGCAGAAGTAGCAGCAGCAGAACAGTGACAGAGGAGGAAGAAAGAAAGAAGAAAGAGAAAGATGGAGAGAGCGACAGACAATACCAGTTTTAGTTTGCTTTTTGGGTGCGATGACGGCGTGGCAGAGCTGTAATTCTATGGCTTTTAATGCTCCCTCTCTCACAGCACAGCCATAGAATTGAAGGAAGGAGGCTCGATGGATTGATTAATCTCTCCCCCACGCCCCTTTTTATCTCTCTCTCTCTCTCCTCGCCCAAAAGTCTTCCTTTACTTTGTCTTCTGTCCAAGAAATTGAAAAGCTGCTGCAATAAAACCCCCAATAAACTCCCTTCCCCCCGTCCTCTGACCCTTCACTCCTTCCTTCACTTCTCCCTATTAGTACAACCACTTTCTGGCTTCGGTTTACTTTCATTTTGTTGCATAGAGGACGACTTGGGAGTTGCAGCAATAATTGTCAAAGAGCATTCATTTCAGAAAAACGCAAATTCATTCTCTGACCCCAAACAAAACCCCCACTTTAAACAAAATTTCAAAAATAGAAAAAGTTCAGGCGTACCCGTATCATTCTGGGGTCATTAATCACGCCACCATAGGCTTTCTGCTATGGATTGTCAGCCACGATTGAGGTCTGCGAGAGGAATAAAGGTGGCAAAATGGCTGGCTTTTTTTCGCTAGGTGGTGGTGGAAGTAGTAGAGGAGGAAGCAGCAGCAACCAAGAAAGCAGCAGTCATAACAATACCACCACCAACAACCAACAGCATCAGCCCACCGAAATCAACCCGGAGAATTGGTTCCTCTACAGAAGTGATGAATACAAGGGCTTCGAGATATGGCATCCCCAACCGCAGCACCAATACCACCAGCCGCACAATCAGCCAGAACACCATCATTTTCGCCACCACAATCCGGCTCTACAAGATTTTTATCCATCAGCCGGAGGAGGATTAGACTTTGGCCCCAGCAGCAGCCATCGCGGCGGAGGAGGTGGCCTAAACATCTCCTCGGATGAGCCTTCGAGATCGGCGTTTGTAATGATGAGGAGTAGTGGTGGGGGAATTAGCTGTCAGGACTGCGGAAATCAAGCTAAGAAAGATTGTGCACACATGAGATGTAGGACTTGTTGCAAGAGCCGCGGGTTTCAGTGCTCAACCCATGTCAAAAGCACTTGGGTTCCAGCTGCCAAAAGAAGGGAAAGGCAGCAGCAACTTGCTTCTTTGCAGCAGCAGCAACAGCAGCAGCAAGAACAAGCTCAAGAAAACCAAAACCAGCAGCAGCAACAATTGCAACTTCATCATGGTCATAGCCATAGAGGGGAGAATTCCAAAAGGCAGAGAGAGAATCGAGCTTCTTCTTCACTCGTCTGTACTCGCTTACCCTCCAATTCTTCAGGTAAAAATTAGTAGTGATGTCTTCCTACAACTACTTATACGTATGCCGCTCGATGCAAAGTTTCAAGTTGCTAAAGATTCTTGATATGGGAAATTTGTGTCAACAAAGAGAGAGAGAGAGAGAGAGAGAGAGAGAGAGATGTAATCTCTGGGTGTGCATAGATTTCACTGTCTTAACTGGTTCTTCTCTGGTGTTGAGTTGCATAAAAAAGGAAGAATAAAACAAGACATAACGATTGCGTGATGGATGAAGTCGACTTCTCCCACATGCTCCTCTTTCTCTTGCTTTCTCCATAGGAAAAACCATCCATCATCACAGCTTTTCCTTTTCCTTTTCCTTTCCGAAACACTGCAACTACTGTTTCTTGGTCTCTCTGACAAAAGATTGACTAAGAAAACGCTATTCCTCCTCTCTCTCTCTCCCACCTTGTTTTTGTTGGTTACAGTGAAGGAAGGAAGGAATGCGTCCCTCCCTCCATCCCTCCCACTCCCCCTCCCCTCTAAACAGAATATACATTTGGCGCTTGGATTCATGTGGTAACATGAAATATTTACCAGTACTGGAAAACTTATTATTACAGTTTTTGGTGATGTTTCGTGTGGCTTTAGGGTTCGAAGTGGGACATTTTCCGGCAGAAGTAAGCACTTCGGCGGTTTTTCGGTGCGTACGAGTGAGCTCCATTGATGAAAATGAGGATCAGTTCGCGTATCAGACGGCTGTAAACGTTGGAGGACATGTTTTCAAGGGAATTTTGTATGATCAAGGCCTCGAGAGTCAGTACATGACTACTGAGAGTTCGTCTGGTGGCGGAAGCGGCAGCACTACGGGAGTACAACAGCTTAATCTCATTACTGGTACAGCTGCCACTGCAACCTCCACCGGTACGACTACCGTCAGTGGTGGAGGAGGAGGAGGAGGAGGAGGAGGAGCTGCGGGTTCGCCATTTCTGGACCCGTCAATGTATCCAGCTCCACTGAATTCTTACATGGCTGGTACGCAATTCTTCCCACCTCCAAGGTCCTGAAATGAAACAACAAGAGGAAAATTCCATACATTCTCTCTCTCTCACACACTCTCTCTCTAATCAACCTTCTTCTTGACTTTGTGTACTATTTCCTCGTGGTACAGTTGTAGTAGTAATATTTTTACTGTTTGTAGTAGAGAAGAACATTTGACACGCATTGCGCTTATTAAAACTGCTAATTACACAAGGAAAATAGGAGAGGAGGATCGACAAAGAAGAGAAAACGAGGGGCTTTTGATGTTTTTGTTTTTTATTTCAAATTTCGATGCAAGGTTGAAGAATTGCTCTCTCTTTGATATATATATATATATATATATATATATATATATATCTATACCTATATCTATATATGACAGAGTTGATATTGCGTACATAATAATGATCATGGGCTGCTGCTTGTTTCTAGTGTATGATGCTTGTATTTGTGGGAACTATTTTTTTTTTTTTCTTGGTTGAATTTCGTTAGTATTTCTGGTCAGTTTGGACTTCTAAGCTTGCTTTTTCCTCCCCGTTACGCGTGAGTCTGTTTCTTTGCTTTGAATTTTCTCGACTTAAAACGGCTTGCTTGCTTCCTGGATTGGACAACCTGCATTAGAGACATCTTTTCTTCTTTTTCAATGTGGGAGTCCAGCCATGCAGGAATATTCACGTTTTCAAAGATACATCCAGTCTCTTTTCTTTTCTCTGTCTCTCTCTTCTCTCTCTCTCTCTCGGGGTACAAAATTTTTTTTTTCCCTTTTGTTATTTTATGTCCTCCTATCACTAGATATTAATTTGGCTAAATCTGAACACAAGGATGTGACTTGCATGAAAGGAAGAGGAATCGCTTCTTTCCATCTGTTAACCTTTTGATGCACCACCTGAAAATGCATTCATGATATTAATGTGCAAAAATCCATAGTAGTGGTGTTGCTTAAATGATAAAATCCATAGTAGTGCTACTTACTGGTGCATGCATTTTTAGTTTTCGTGTGCTAATGAAAACAGTAGTGTAAGATGAAAGAGTTTCTCTCTCTTGCCAACTTAATGCATGTTACTCTATGATATGTTTGACGCATCCAAGACTTCTACCCTACTAGGCCTTCTTCATTTTCATCGCAGCGGTGACTTTGTTTTTTTTTTTTTTTTTTTTTTTTGTATTTTTATTCTTCTCAGTTGATTAGAACCTTTTTGTCACGTAGTGATTCCATGGACCTTATTTGACATTTAATGACGCATGTTATAAGGACAAATATGACACAATTTTGATAAGCCTCTATTCCTTTGCAAAGATATTTGTACATGGAGTACTCCACTTTGATGTCTACTGTTAAAGCATATTTCTAAAACTTAAATTACCCTTTCCAAAATGGGACTCTTTTAAGGCAAATCATTTTGCCTTGTGAATTACTGTGTGTAATTGAAGAGAGAAATTCTATCCTTGGAGTCTGACTCTTACTATCTATAATAGAAAAGATAGAGGTGTATCTAATGCCTTTAGTAAGATTATTTAATTAATTATTAGGGCTATATCAAACGTTAAAGTTGGTTGGTGCAAAAACCAACTCCTCTAGGTAAGAAATTCTAATATGCTGCCTGTCCACCCAAGAGTGACTAAGATCAGTTTACCCAAGAGTGACTAAGATCAGTTTAAGGGGTGTAGGATGTCACCAATCCCTAAACCCAAGTGGTGGTAAGAAAACTCAGATGTTTCAATCTCTTAGGAGGACTGAGGGTGCTAAAAGACTAGACCCCAATTAGAACACTTTTGAGAGGTAGGGAAAGCTATCATTGATGACAACTGTGGAGGCCTTCAGACACCGACAACCTGTTTGAGTGAAATGACGAAAAGAAATTATTTAAAGCACGCTCAGTTAGACTTGAGGTTCATATGAAGATGAGAATAAAGGATCTACAACCTTGCTGCTGCCCTCTTTGGATTGATCATGGGTTCAGACACAAGTTACATGACATGACTGGGATATTTGTAGCAATTCCATATTTCTGATCATTCTAGAACAAGATAAGCTTCTTGTGTGCCATACTCTTCTGTAGGAGATTGTACAGACCTTGGTTATTGCACACTCGAGCTGTTAAGTCTTTACGCTTTGAACAGTGCTACCTCTAGACCTCTTCATTTATACCCACGTTGAGGATGTCTGGTTTAGTAACAGCATTCTCTTCATGTGGAGATCGATCCCATGATTTGACTTGCATGATGCATCATTTAGCAAACTGGAATTAGGCATTTTGGCTAAGTGGGTATTATTTTTGAAGATTGTTATAGTAGTTAAACCTTTGTAATTTGCTTGGTGGCGATTTAAATTGATGACTAATGAATGATAAAGTGTTTCCTCTCTCTCCTCCTCTTGTTGTAATGGAGTGAAAGCAAATTCCAGGTAGTGAATAAATTTTATCCTATGACAAGACTAACAGAGAAAGATCTACTAACAAGTAAATAGGACTAATTTTGCAGGCCCCAGATATATAATAGTTTAGCAAGATACTCTGAGTAGTTCACTAGAAATATATCAAATGAAGTGAATACTAGGTCACGTTACAAGCCCTATATAATAGTCTTAGAAGTGAAACTTGTAAGATATGGACGTAATTAATAACTTCTTATTGGCAGGTATGCCATGCATGGTGCAATCTGTGAACTGAACGTTAGAAACCAAAGTCTGTAAATAGCACTTGATCACAAGACCAGAAGTTGACTAGTTATTGCTCCTGAAATTGAGATAAATTATCAACTTAGCGTTGGATATTTTGCAAACCAAAGAAAATTTGAGGAGCCACAAATTTGAATACTTTCACTCTTACTCCTGGTATCTTATTGAGCTCTACACGTAGAAGAATGTTTTGGATGGATTAAAGTTATGATGGTATGAAATACCAGTTCAGGCTTTGAAGGTGTCAAGAAGTTTGTTTTGGATGAATTAAGAGTTGGGCATTCTTACCTGGTGTATGCAAAGTGTCTTGTGCTCATACTCTTTGCTCTTGAGTCGGGTAACATGATACGATAATGTAGCCAGTTCAGTTATTCTCCGCTAGCATGATGCATGCATATATATATATATATACATGCAGCCCGTACTAATGCATTTTGTTGATAAGAAAAAAGATTTTCTCCATCTTCGCGGGTAGTATTCTGTAGGATGCTTTTAATGTTTCTGTTGAAAGCATTTTTCTCCTTTCCCGCCTTGCAAGAATCAAGATATTTATGGTTTCCTACTTTTGCAATCCAGAAAATCAAGCAAATATATGGTGTTGTAATAATAGTTTTTAATGGTAAAAAGGATATTTTTGCCCCAAAAAGATATAAATATCGCCGAGATTTGCATGCTATGCTAGAAGAAGCCAGGATTTAAATGTGGCACTGCCACAGGCGCGCGGTGCTTTGATGTTCACAGCATATATATATCATCCCACCCACGCAAGGACAAATTTTCATGGTGAAATGATCTCTAGTTTTGCTTATTCGACAGAGACGGCCTGTGTCACTGCTTTAATCAAGTGCTTCTCCTTATTTGGCTTTAGATTTTGCTGCTCTGGTTTTTCTGGCCTTTCATAAATGGCAAAGGCTGCCTTTGCATTAGAGCAGTAGAGGAGTAATTATTCTCATCCCCACGCAATTATCCATGCGGGATGGGGTAATAATGTTGGAATTGCATTGAGGTCATCCTCCTCCTCCTCCTATGATAAAAAGCGTGTTTCCTTTTTCTAACTTTTCGTTTCCTATTTGGTTCTTGAAATCGTCATTTGACATTTCTCGTTATCCCATTGCAATTTGGAAAATCCCATCGTAGTCTCTCTTGTTCCCTTCGGAACAACTCTACTAGTGTTGTTATATGCATTTGGCCTAAGAGTGAAGAAATTTATTAAGTGTTAGTAGTTCTGGTAGCAGCAGCAGCAGCAGTGGAACTCGTTGAAGAAAAACTCTCAGGGCTGGGGATCCCTTGTAGCCATTTTATTGTCAGCATTCGCTTTTTATGGAACAAGCAGCCGAAAGATGATAATCCCCTCCGCCCCCCACAAAGCCATTTTTACCCTTTCCCAATGCTGACACTGTCCAATTCAACTTTACCAAAAATGAATGATGCGATGCGAGAGAGAGGGAGTCAGTCGCAAATTTTCATGCCAACAAATTTGGATTCCGCTTTTCTCGAATTCAAGATTTCCTCCTCCTCCCCCTCCTCCTCGAGCAACAAAAAGTGGGATATCCGTACTGCTCCTGAGGGGAAGTCACGAAATGGATCTGTCCCGTAATCAGTAGTAATTCATTTTCTCGAGAAATTATACGCATCCAACAATTGAGCGAATTTCCTCTTCTTTTTGCCTTTTCAACTTCAACTCCTCTTGCTAAACGGAGCAGCTCCAAACATATTATAATAATGCATACCTCGCTTTCGAGTACTGATTAATGTGCTTCAACCAAAAAAAAAAAAAAAAGTATGAACTAATCTTATATATGTATATATACACACATTATCATCACTGTTGCATACGATACGATGCGCAACACATCATCATGTTTACCAAAAAGTTTGTATTTGGGCCTCGGTTGGGTAACAACACTAGTTGAACGTTAATTGATGATGCCGGAGGAGAATTCAACAATTATTGGTTGATGCAGAATAATATATTCATTGTTGGAGTAACTATAACGGAAGAAGAAGGCATAATTAATTGAGTGATAGAGATGAGAGATCGGGTTGGGAGTGGCTGGACAGGCAGACGGACGGAGAGACAGGAGGGCATGGATGGATGTGGTCACGTCAAAGTGTATATTCTTTGCGTCAGCCACAGTGGGATTGACGGACCTTTCTCGATGGAATGAAGGCTGATATGAGAGTACAAAGCTACCCTTTGACACATTGCCCTTCCTCTGCTCTGCCATGCTATGCTATTATTAATTTATTATTTGTAACCCATTCTTCGTGTATTCTTGAATTGCAGCCAGAGCCAGCCAGGCAGCAAGCAGATAAAACAAGCGACCTGTGGTTTATTCACTTTATTAGGGTTTCGTACGAATTTCAGGGTTGCAAGTCTTTTCGCTTCAGGACTCTTTTGGTGCAAATGGCCTGAGTACGGAACCATAATTAATTGTTTTGCTTTTTAATTCAAGTGTCATACATATACACAACAAGAAGACATAACGACCGCTTGAGAAGAAAAATGACTGCTCTCACTTGCGACGGACGGACGGACCAGCTTCGCCATTTCAGCTTTTCAACTAGTAATATTTTTTTGTTTGATGGTATATTTTCTTGAAATAATTCCCCGGTGGTTAGGTATGGTAAAGATTAGAGAGAAAAGGGTTTGCGATATGGAATTCAATATAATAATTTAACAAAAAAAAAAAAAAACCCATTTGGTGTTTCAAGGCAATTCGTGTTGCTACATATCGACACTTGTTAGATAGTGGAGTATTTTTTATTTCCCCGTGCTTGCATCCTGAACAATAGCTCATTTCAAATCATAAAATTCACTTAATTTTCAAATTGCTTAAACTCGAGTACACAATAATGATGGTCTTCATCTACATCGTTAACCTCGCCTCGAAATCGTTCTTTTGAGATCATATATATATATTTTGCTAGTGTTTGAGTTGATTGAAAAAGTAGGATGCTTAGCTTGTCACTACTATCTCATTAAAGACAACTCACTGCTTTTTTTTTTTTTTTTTTTTTCCATTTTATCAAGCAAAGAACTAAGGTGTCTTTTATCATTTATTTTGGTAACTTCTCTCAACCCTTAAATAAATCTGAATCACTACTGAATTTCCTTTTCAAGAAAGTTAGAGAGATGAATTTGATTGTTGAAGGGCTGGCCATATAAAGAGATGAAAACATATGATGTTTAACCTGCAAATAAGGACATAATACAGCGAGCACCAATGCTTTAGCAATCGGAAAAACTTTTAGGGTTTTTGGTATGGGGATGTATTAAGATGAAGTAGAGGTGGAAAGAAGCAAATTTAGTTTAGGGTGCCCCCCAACCATATAGGAAGGAAGGACTCTACTGCACACTAAACAAATGTATAAAGAAGTAAGTGGTCCCTCTGAGCACAAGCAGGGGGCCTTATCTGGTTTCGGAGGTCACTCAGATTCAGGCAGCGGGAGTTTTAGCTACAGGACCTGCAGCACAGCAGCAGCAGCAGCAGCAGGGCTGAGTTGCTCAATTTGCTCAAAGAAGACTTTTCAAAACCAAAACAAGAAAATAAAAAACTTAGCAGGATTCCCGTGAAGAAGGTGGCCAGCAAGCATGTTGTTAATACTTAGTACTGGTTGTATGTTTGATAACATCCCATGATCATATTACTTCTCTGAATCTTGGATACAATTTGCTGAGGTCTTGTGTATATAGATCGTAGGTTGTGGCCTCCTAGCTCGGTAGCCATGGTATATATCTCATGAAGAAGTTTAGAAGCTTCAGTGGGGGACAGTAAAGGCCTAAAGGAAAGGGAAAGATTCATATGGACACCTTTCCTCAAATTAATATATGTTTATGCATATCTAGGGCTAGTGTGTATTTACTTTAAAGGGAAGAAGAAACAAAAAAAAAAAAAAAAAGATAGAGATCTGACTGCTGACATCCATAAATATTTAGCCCGTTTTATTGGATAGCTAGCCCCCCCCCCCCCCCCCTCCCTCCCCCAAAAAAAAAAAAGGTTGATTCACGTGATCATTTTAAAGTAATGATTTGAATAATCTATCAGGATAATATACTTTAAAACTGGAGGGGAAAGAGGATAGATAATCCACATAATAATTGTGCCTTATTCTGGGATTTGCCGTTAATGAAACATGGTTGGAAAACTGCAGGCTACAGTCGCAGGTTAATCGACAAAACATCCATTTCAAGATCGTAGTAGTAGTATGGATCGATCTGTGTGTATCTTTAAAGGTGTACATAGTACAGTTCCATAGAAAATTGCGAATGGGATCTATTGGGACATGGCTAAAAAATGTGGATCACCAGTTGTAGAAGTTGCAGATGTTGGTCTGGTAGTCGGGCATCCGTACAAGGATCCACAAGAGTGGGGGACTTGACTGAGGGAATCGCAGACTCAGTCAGTCACATGACCCTCAAATGCTAATTAAATACTACCACAATATTAACCATTTATGTTTGTATACATGCATATAACCTGCACCTAAAATGGATGGTTCTTGGAGTCATAAGTCGTTGGTTGATCACTAATAATACTCACGATATTTATCACTAAGCTCTATATTGGCTTTTTTTTTTTTTTTTATATATATTCATGGCTTTTAGGAACATCAACTTTGGATCACATCTAATATTAAGGGGGAAAATTTTCTAGTAGTACCAAGGTTGATAACCACAAACTTTTCTGACAACACGTAGAATTGAAGCACGTATTTTTTTTCGATGTTTTCCTTAACATGGCTTGATTTCTTTGTTCGCTACGTCTTCGTCTTTGTGAATGAGCAATAAGAATCTAATTCTAGGCCTATGCAGTTATGCCCAGAATTGTTATTTAATTTTCTTGAAGACTGCAAATTTAATTACCTTAATCAAATTATGTTACGCTTAACATATCAGGTACATTTTCCACATCCCACCAACAACAACAACAACAAAAAATCACATATTTGTCGTATAACCATTCTTAAGGCCACGTAAAAATATTTGAAAGTGCAGATGCAAAAAATGACCACATTATAACAGTAGATGATGGAGTCTTATACTCGATATACACTGATAAAAATTGAATCGTGATAAACACTCAGGCATACCCCTTGATGGAGGAACCGCTAAAGGAGGTTTAATTTCGTGGAAATTCATCTGTGGATCCGGACATTCATCTTTTCTTTTTTTTCCTTTCCAAATTCCACCGTTGCAATTTTTTGCCCTCAAACATGTACCACATTTTTATTTTGCATTGTAATCGATCATATTTGTCTCACTTAAGTCCAATTAATAATATTGTTAGCACAATCAACTAAATAAAAGATAGTGAAAATTAATGATAATATGTTGTTTTGTTCCGGTTACGATCTCTTTGCTTTTTTTTTTTGGACTGCTTTTAGCATATTATCATCAATTTGTACGGACCCTATTTCTTTAGTTTTGCTAACGCTACTATTATTGATTAGACTTAAATAAAACAAATCTAAGATGTTAGATTGCAAAGTATTTGAATTTAAGTTTAGAAATACAAAGTGGAGTTAGTTTATTCTTTGAGTATCCTAAGTTGATCAGCTAGTGTATACTGTATATTCTCTCTACTGCATTTTGACTTTCCGCATGTGTGGGGGTGATGCCATTACATTACTGCGTCTATTTGACCAGGGGTATTATGTTCTGTAACCAACCAAGAATCATGAGCATGTGATTTCAACGAGAAATTGCTTCTACAAATACAAATAATGGAGGATCTTAACGAGCAGCTACAAGAAGAATATGACAGAAATATGCCACTGTTTCTGACCTTCTGTCGTTGGAATCTCTAAACAAATTAGTGGCTTATACAGGAAATATATGTATTTAGTATAAACTGCGGGTTCAGGCGAGTCTAATCCTGGAACGTTGCCAAGTTTTTGAGTTCATGAATCTCTTCCCATTTCTATTCTGAAGATATCAGCTTTCTTTGTCTCTTGTGCTCAGATTTTTCTGCCATCGAAGGAAACGAAATGAATGAACCGAGGCTCACCAATTGGTTGAAACAGTTGCAGTTTTGCCCTTTAGGCTTTGTTCTGTAGCAAAAGATATACAAATTTTTCTGCAATTTTGTATGGGGAATTTTTTTTTTTGATCTATATCTTCAATAATTTCCACATGACAAAATGATTGCAATGGTCTCAAACAAATCAAATCAATAATGCTGAAAGAAATTTGAAGCGACGGAATGGAAGAAAAGAAAATTAAAAAAAATAAAAGTAAAGGCCATGTATATAGCTTCGACAAAAGGGTAACGAATTTATTTGATGGAATTAAATCGATTTAATAAAAAGTGCAATCTGTTGCTGAAGTATATTATATGTTATCAACCTGCAAAGAAATTAAAGCTTGATAATATGATATCAATATATATATATATATATATATATATTATAGTATTATATTTGGGTTCCAATCAACTTCTCAAACCACTGGACTAAACGAACAATTCTACATAACTGCCATACCAATTTAGACTGGAAGCTGTTTGGATTGTAAATTATTTGACATATTTTTACTGTAACACTTTTTGTGATGTGATGTATGTGAGATAAAAAAGTAATTGAAAAGATAAAAAGTTGTATTGGAAATTATAATAGTGATGTAAGCAAATATATTTGGAGAAATAACCCACTATCCAAACAAACCAAAGTTCATTATAATCATACGAGAGGGTAACATGTAGCTATGACTTCCACCCCGTGGAATGCAATTACAAACTTCACCCCACCTCATAACTTTTGAAAAAAAAAAAAAAAAAACAGCCACATTGGATATGCACCTCTATTTTTATTGTTATCATGATTCGTAAATCAGGTGGCGTCTGTTTAGATTTCATGATAGAATAATCCAATTTCGTCGCTTATAGAGTTCGTTCCACTATATTGTATTTTGTAAATCGGGTGGTGTCTGCTAAATTTTTGATGAAACTAAGAATAATGCAGGAACAAAGATGACAGCTGAACTTTTGCTGAAGATTTAGAGAAACAATTCTAGAGCCACTGAGCCGGCCTCTTTAGAATGCACTAGGAACTTAATTCATTGTAACGTAACACTTGATGCTATATTATCTTCCCTCTTGCTAGTCGATTTTTCGTTTTGGAATGAGCATTTTGACACCCTACAAGAACGAGATGCCATGCCAGAGGACCGAACGACTGTGGGAATATGAAACACGAAGGGAAAATTAATGCTAATGAAAGTCTTCCCAATATCTCATTCTAAATTCTCTGGTTTCTGAAAGAGAGAGGGGGCGGGAATAAATAAAAAGTCAGAATGTTCAGTCTTCCTTTTGCAGACAGCAGTAGTAGATGAACAGTTGATGGGCGATAGCAGCCTGCACATCATGCGTACGAGCAGAGCTATAAATGACCTGGTTTGGAAGCCAAATCTGGGGTTTCTTTTCTGGTCTCTCATTCTGGGAGCAATACTCGAGCGGGCTTAAATACAGATCCAGATCCGGCAGTACTTTGTCCTTCCAAGCTCCGAGTTGTTATTCTCAATTACTCCCCTATCATAGGTCACCATCGGTACCCTACTTCTGGACCTGTAGGGGATCACTTGGCGGAAAACATCACGAGATTTTGCACTTGCTTCTTGAGCTTTTATTGATCGCAATTAGTTTTGCCGCTTTAAGCAGCAGAGACTATGAACAAACTCAATGTTTTGCCGCTTTAAGCTTTTATTGATTTTCAGCTAATACGGCAGTCAAAACTAGGATGGATTTTGCGGCTTCGACCTTCGGAGGTGACTGATTAGCTGAGATGAGAGAGGCGGCATATAACTACCGCCTTCCTGCAGTAACCGTGAGACCGTTGCAACCCGTGTTCGCAGCCGTTATATTTCTTCGACAGTTGATGACCCGCAGGTCTGAATGCACCTTAAACTAATGCTTGGAAAGACCACTTTCCTAAAAAGGTTGCAGCTAGAACAGAAAGATCAAGGGAAGAATGCAATTCTGTAAACCAGTTCCAAAATTGTTAAAAGGTTACATGTAAAGATCTTCTATAATATACTCCACAGATCTATTACAGGAGAACAACGCCAATGCAAAAGAAAAAGGAAAAAGATTTTAAGTCAGTCATCAAGATTCCGGACGATAAAAGCTGACTGCGTTTGGCTGTTCTCTAAGTAGTTGATCCCGGTTAATTTACAGTGGTCCAATCTCATAAAAAGAAACAGTCAATCTGCACTGCATTGCTCAGATACCACCACAGAACTGGCACTGTTTCATAGGTGACCTGATGAGGGTCGAGGTTTCCCTTTGATGGAATTTAGGTGTTGCGAGACAAAGAGGACTCCCATGACTACTATAAGGCAACCCACCAATGTGCTAAAGAAGAGGGCACCGGGTTGCCTAGTCTGAACGAAGCCGTACACCCCATTGGAAGTCACAAGAATAAGGTCGGTCAGTCCATCATTTGAAAAGTCCACAGTGACCAAGGCATGCGTTGGAGATGCAGGAAGCTCAACTGTTGTTAATGTACTTCCTCCAGGAGACAACACTACAGCTTCTTGATCTCCAGCGGCCAGGATCAAATCTCTACCATCACGAGGACGCAAGCGAAATGCTTTTAAGGTAGGGATCACCTGACCAGACTCAGTCAACCCTGATGGAGATGGAGGATTGGACCATGTGGCACCTGTCAAGATTTGCCAATTCCAGGAAGCATCGTGGCCGAGCAACCCAGGAGAATACGATGTCACCTAAAAACAAAATGCACATAATTCCTCATTGTTTGGTTATTCACCTTTTTTCAAAGCAAAACGGTACATATTCAGGTGAAATACGAAGCATCAAACTAAAAGTGGGAAAGAAGGTGGTGATAACAATTAATAATTTCGAAGCCCTTAGTAAGCAAGCAACTACAGCTGACATGCCTGTTGATTTGCAAGAAGATACTATTCCAGTATCTCCATGGCCTAAGACTGAAATTTAGAGGACATAATCGTGACTAAATCTACAGATTAAAAGTTGTATATGCTTCTAGTTTAACAGTGTACCTCTCCTCTATTTGTTAAGAAAACAACATCACCATGACTTCCTTTACGATGCCGATGACCATCATTTGTTGGGATGAGAATAGGTGTGGCCACCTCTAACGAGCTTACATCAAGCATCCGCCCAAAGCCTCTGGAAAATTCCCCATGTTGGAAAAGGTTAAGTGGAGAATGATGACATATAGAAGCATTAAAAAGTTGTTCTCGCACTGGAACACCAGAAGTTGCCACAGCCCAGCAGGGACGCAGTACTTCCATAGATCCACTAACAACAGTCTGTTCAGCACCATTTGCACCCACAACCTACATGCAAGACATTTATGTTACTACCTCACAACAACTTTATAGGTAAAACTGGATTTAATAGCTTACTTAAGTAGAGCCCATCTATTCCACCCCCCATTCTTCTGGGGGAATACATAAAAAGATTGTGCAATCCCCAAAACAAAAAGCCATCATTTACTAGGCTGGCAAGGACCCCATAAAAAAAAAAAAAAAAAAAAAAGAGAAACATCATAATCATTGGACAAACTGCTGATGTCAAACAGTAATAGTGCCATTCAGTCCATTCAGACTTAAGCAACACTTGAGGAGAGAATAAACATCTGAGCTCCCCCCACATCAACATTCAATTGGAAGCATTGCTCTAGTCTTATTTATGCTCTCTCTCTCTCTATATATATATATATATATATTGCTATCATCATCATCATCATCATCATCATCATCATCATCATCATCTAATCTCACTCAATCCATCTGAAAAGTAAGGAAAGTTGCATTGCTACCTGATGCAGCAAGAGGCTGCACATATATTTAAATGTGGACAATTAAAACTCTGCATATCCTTCAAATCAACTACAACCAAAAATTGAGATATGTGAAAATTGTCCAACTTCAAGAAATTTAATGAGTCCCACTAAAAGATGTTCCCAGGCTAGATGCGTACAATTGGAAATTTCTTTTAGCAATTCAACCAGAAGAGTAACTTGATGACAATCTTGGAGACTTGGAGTAGGCAAATTAGCAATAATCCTACCAAAAGAATTTCAACTGAAAACTGACACAATTATTGCAATTTATTTGCTTGGTAATGAAATTTCTGAAATAGATAAAAGAAAATATTTCACCTGGACATGATCTAGGACTCCATCACCATTAATATCGCCATGGAGGCCACCTTCTTGAAGATGAAGCTAAGGAAACCAATATTCGCATCATATAATAAATTTGTTAGTCCAACTGAACAGTATATACTGCAGGATCAAAATAGATCACATAAATAATGACATGCAAAATGCACATGCACGTCTTCATATATCTAAGTCTGTTAAGATGAGAATTTGCAATCGTCAGGAAGATGATTAAAATAGATTATATCCGACAGTCATGGCCCGCCAACACAGATATAGAACTCAGCAATGCAGAATGATGTTGTAGATTTCAAAGTAATACCTTTTTAACCAGTCAACTGGCGTTTCACCTTTCAATCTCTTTGCATAAATATCAATCATCTAGGTAAATACCCGGTGTCAAATCCCCAACTAAAGCAAGACAAGAGAGTCCCACAAAACCAGCACGCTTTGATAATAATTCTGGTTATCTTCCAAATGCTTTTCCGTAAACTCATTCCTTCTAAAAAATGCTATTTGGAAGGCAAGAATTTTTTTGATAGTCACAGGTCTACAAATGGGATCAATTGTTACTATTACTCGTTTTTCAATAAGCCAAACAGTCATAGGATAATTAGTGATTTCTGTGAAATATAAAATGGCCTAGCAATCTATAGAGATTGTCTTTGAATATTCAGTGAAAATAAGCATGTAGAGACTCTAGCAGAGACCTTGGATTTCAAGGAGAGCGGTGCATTTATATGCAAATTATTACTTATCTTTACCTTACATATGGTGCGCCCTGATGCCAAATGAACAGCTTCAATTCCTTCCTTTTGATGAGCAACAACAACATTAGGAACCCACCAGAGTTGAGTATAGTTTGTTATGGTCGGTATATAAGGCAAAGGCTGCATTACCAAAGTGCAGAAGGCTTTAGGGAAGTACTCCAGTGTATGAATGAAAATGATTAAAGGAAGATTATTACGGTTAACATTTCAAGAATTTATTTGCTCTAATAGACAAACTGAATTCAAAAAATTGCTATGACAGTGCTGGCTTCAAAAAAGTGATAAAAGCATACTTGGAATTCCCGGTTAAAGACCATTTGCATTTCACCTGTGAGTTACATGAATAATAGGGCCATATTGCCACCTTGTATCAAAACAACAAATTTTTATAGAAACCGATGCCACAGGATTCAAGTTGCACAGTTGTCCAGTCTAGGATACAAAATACTGAAGATTTCAAGAAAAAACAAATGGAATCTATAGAGACAACAATATACATCTTACATCTAGCTGAAAGTTAATATGTATGAAAGAACTAAAAGGTGACACCAAATATCTTATTCTTAAGACGAAATAATAATAATGGTAATCTAGGACAGAACCAGAACATTTCTGTTTAGGAGGCAAATTTTAACATACCAAAATTTATGCACATAACATAAAACATTTTCAAGTTTTTGCAGGGGCAAAACTTTAAATTTCAAAAATAAAATTTTAAAAACTTTTTTATTTTTTTGGGGGGAGGGGGGGGGGGGAGGGTCCATATGATACTGATAATAACAATAATATTAATAAAAATTATATAAAACTTTAGCCACTGAGGAATATGAAAGTAACCTTCTTGGATTTTGCAGATTTAGCATAGTTTACTGCCTTCCCTATTGCATTAGAAATCTTCTTTGATGTATCCTTTCCTGGAGGATGATTTTCCTCTGGTTTGTGAAAAGGATAGTTCATGTTCTTTCCAGGCGTTTTCTTCACAGTTTTCCTCTTGTGACGCCTAAAATGTGCCAGCTCAAATAAAGTATCCTCCCGCCGATCCTGATTGGGAAAATATTCCACATTAGTAATGTTATGACTATTTAAAGATGAATAGCAGAAGGAAGATTCAGAAGAAGACATCAGATTTACCCAATGATGCGGCATAACACCAAGGATAGATTCTCTGAAGTCCCTGCATTCAAACTTTGTTCAACGCATTTAAGTAAGCTCACTCAAGATAAGAGACTCTTGATATCAAACACAGTTTCATCAACAATTATAACTCTACCGTGGAATAAGTAACAAATGTGAAATATAAGAGTAACCTATACAAGAGTCGCATGGTTGTATAGTCGCATGGTCGACAGAAGACTAGAACTTAAGCAACACATGGGACACTGATGCACAAATGAACACTTCATAAGGGGAAAAAGGGGGGTGGGGGGATGAATGATACATAAATATGTGGGGTTTAATTTCTCCGCTGAAATTAATAACCTGACTGAATTTATAATTTTAACATGCTACAATAAACTAAAAATTAATACGTACTCCAATGCATGAAACAATTTTTTTAGGTTTCTTCTTCAACAATTCATATGTTCTTCCCCTTATTCTTGTAGCTGGACCTGAGAACATCCACACCCAAGTACAAAATCCAGTCCTAAGATGTTTATACCCAAAGCTTAAATGACCTTCACTTTATGGTTTTCTTTAGCAATTAAAGTTCAATTCATGAATACCTAGAGTCCATTACTTCAAATTGGAAAAGTTGACTACTGCCTTTTGAACTGTAAACTGAAGTTAATTCTACTGCTGCATACCTCTCCTGGATGGCGGCTGTTTAAAGCATGAGCATCAAGCTTATAATTGTGCTGGGGTATTAACTGTGATGCATCTGGAGGATGACTTTCAATATCCTACATTTTGAACACGAAATGAGCAAAAAGAAAATCCACCACACGAATCATGTATTTCAAGTTTGAGCTTAAAAATAATAAATAAACTTATTTTGCAATTGCAGTTCCAGAGTGGAAATGCCAGTAAATGCACCCTTGATCCAATAAGCCAATATGAAATGTGTACGTCCATAAAAAAGAAATTCTTCCCAACTTTGTTCATTCATAAGCAAGAAAGAAATCTCGGTGTAGCAGAGGTATCACCAAGTATTTTGACACGAAGAAATAATTAAAGACAACAATATCTTGACATTCAAGATTTTAGCTAAAGAAAAACTTAGAACTATGCAGGCCCTGATTGCATCAGAGAGGTAGCTTTTGAAGGATAACCTACAAAAATTTTGAGTTTTTCTTCATCCTTTATTGAAATAGCATGAAATATCTCCCTTGCAAAAAAGATGGCATAAGACACATGAACTGTCAGACTAATCAAAGTTTGGAAATGGACAAACCTCTTTCTTTCTGCTCCAACGGAGTTGGCCAGATCGACCAGCAAATGCATAAAATGCAAAATGGCGTAAATCCACCATCCCAGAATTGTCAGAAGCCTAGGTGTAAAAAGCATAAAAAGAATGACTGTACAACAAAAAATAAAGTGCAGTACCTGACTTATCACTCAACCAATTTACAAACACAATCTCAAGAACTATGACAAAGACCAGTAGAAAGCTCTAGTTTAGCAACAAAGAAACCAATAATTAGTTCTAAGGTATAAAAATCCATGCAAGGCCTTCAAAAAAGTGATGCTTATAAAGAAGCCGATTAAAGAATTAGAAGATGAAGGCAAAGGCAGTTATCAAAAAAACTACCTAAAATATAACAGTTCCCAGTATATCATCTCAGGGCAAAGATGGGTACAAGGAGTTATGAGGAAAATTACAGTATTCAAATAAAGATAACCACTTAAATACATCTTGAGCATTTAACAGTAAATAATCTTGAGCATTTAACTTCATTTGAAACATACAAATATAAACAAAAAATTATCAAGTATTGTCTACACTACAAGACTAAATAAAGTGCACTATCAAGAACTTTTTTCTTTTCTTTTTTTTTTTTTGGGTCTCAAGCTAAAAATACCAGAAAAATGTCCATTGAACAGAAAATATTACAATACCCTGTTAGTCAAACTGCAGACAGACATTGCGGAAAATGCTTTAGAGAATAAAAAAGACATTGCAAGAAAAGGAGGCTGATGGATTCTATTTATCAGTAAATGAGTCATCAAGAAAGAGTAACCTTAAACCACAAAATTGACCAGCTTGACAATTCTGAAGTTTAAAGAACTAAATAGCAGTAAAAGTAACAAGAACACATTTGAATAAAGAACATCCATCCATACTTCCTTCTCACTAGCACTTCTCCTATGCTGCTCTGCATTTTTCTCTGCCAATTCAATTTCCTCAAACGGATCCATATGCAACTGCAATAAACAACAATAATTCATCACAATGCCATATCTCTTATAAAGACTTGAAAGTTGAAACGTAGCACAATTTTATTCCCAAAAAAAAAAAAAGTATGTAACATGAGCTAACTAAAAAAAAGCACAACGTTGGAAGACTTGGAAATATCAATCACATACATGAGGCTGCATTTCCATTCTCCCACCGATAATTACCAAGCCTGAATCTCCATGCTTTAAAGTATAGTTGCTAACAGAGATAGCTATCTCTCTATGATGAGCATTATGTGGAAAATCCTCCTATAAACACACAAAAGAGAAGAATAAATTAGAACTCAACAGCAGAAGCACAAGTGCCAACTATCAACTTATGATATTATAGCTAAGTGCCCATGGTAAAACCAATGTGACAGAACTCCCATTTCATGTACCTGCAAGTTCACGTCCCATAGCTTTGTGAGGTTGTGATCAAAACACATTACAGACCAACCTGATGTAACAACCACAAGCACTTGTTTTTGAGGTTCTTTGCGCTTGTAGTTCCGATCTATGACACCAGTGGCCATTGCCACAGCACGTCTACCAGATGCAATCCGAATCTTGTCAGGCAAGAGGGACACTTCTGCAAGAACACGTGCTTCACTGAATCCTTCATCCACTCGCCTTGCATGAGGTTCCAAAACCTAATAAGAGAAATAGATATCATGAACAGCAAGCAGAAGGAACACAGGCACTAGGATTCAAAATTACATGTCAAAAGCAAAAGATACGTCACTTACATAGCGAAAAACTAACATCATGTAGTTGACAAGCGTGGAACACATACTAACACAAACTTTATGACGCAATATTTATTTTTTAGGAATCAAAGAATATAATTGACAAAAACCATGAGGTCAATGCATCACACTTTCACAAGCCCACAACGAACCAGACAGTGAATCAGAGCTACCATACTGGCAAAATCCAATTTGCTTTCCGATACTTCTTGTTCCACTACACAGGCAGGCATCGGTATCCACAACAAATTCATTCCCTAATTTTAGAGTTCATCAACCATGGCACTAGAAGCTCGTTTTACATTACATAGCTGCTCCTTGGTCAACAACTTCATTTAAACTTAAAAGCTCACTACAACAGGGTAACTTTTACTAGCACTCTACCCAAAACCCTCAACTTTTCTCTGGATGTTGATCCCTAACTAGTCAAAAATTTACAACATAGAAACTATAAAAAAAGGGAAAAAAAAAGTCAAAAACAAATAAACCAACACCTGAATTTTGGCATCATGAGTAGCGACAAGAACCTCTTTTTTCCCATCGCCGTTGAGATCAGCGACAATTGGCGGCGGCAGGTGCTCAGCCTCGTATTTGATAGGGTATTCATCAGATATATGATACCACGCTTCTTTGAACGAAAAATCACCTTCATGCTATCATTACGGAACCAAAATTTACACAAAATAAGGAAACTTATTCAGCTCAACTCAGTTAAATGGAAGTTCAGCACGAACATTCGCAAAACTGAATTGAATTTGGCAGCCTAAGGTCTCTGAGGTATATCAGAGGAGTGCTATTGGAGTTCATCCTAGTGGGCGAAAATTTCATTAATTAAAATAAAAAATTACCTGAAGAGAAAAGAAAATAGCGAAAGCAGAGAGCATGAGAATGGCTAGGTCGCGCTTCCTCATATTAATTTTGCTTGAAAAATCAAAGATTGGAGTTTCAGTTCTAATTTGTTGATGCAGAGCTCGAAGCCTCAGCAAGTCTGAGGTCGTCTTCAGCTTCTAGAGAAGAGGAGGACAAGAAAAAGAAAGAGGCCTGGTTGGCCAACCCCTAACGCTCGGTTACGAACCGGATCCGGGTACGAATTGCTCCGTTGTGGTTTCAGACAAAGCTTGTCAGATTTGGATTTGGTGTGAAGGGTTGACATTTGCGGATAAAATGATACATCAATGAGAGGATTGGGTATAATTGATTGTAAATTTATTTATTTATACTATTACTGTTAATTGTGTACATTTGTACAACATAACCAATGATGTTACAAAATTGTTGAGTCTTAAAGCTACTTTTTAAGCTCTTCAACAGAAAGCCTAATGACTATTAATTTAGTTTCAGTGATAATAATATTCACACAACTTCTTTAATCTCTCACCATGACTGTCAGTATATATTTTACCTATTTTACGCGCAACGGATCTTCTATCCCACACCCTGTGCCATTCTCTGTCCCATTTTTTATTATATTACTATTTCTCCTACATAAACACCGTATTTTAGTTCTTTTTTTGTTTCCTTAAGATCCAATAACTATTAATTGAATACAAAAAATATAATAGTTTCAAAAAAGCAATATATAATAGAAAATTAAAATTACAGCAGAAAATTCATAAAAAATTGTTAAATTTTTTATGCATTTTAATTTTTTGAATTTGTTAAATTTTGTATATTACTCAATTATTAATTATTAGATCTTAAGAAAACAAAAAAAAAAACTCAAATATGATATTTATGTAAGAAAAATAGCAATATAATAAAAAATAAGACAGAGAATGACAAAATTTAGGACAGAAAATCCTAAGATTACGCCAGAAAAGAGAAAATGTCTAAATGCCGTTCATTTCCCTAATTCCTTTTTTTATGCTTGGAGGTATTTCATTTTTTTTGTAAAGGTCGTGACGGGTTAATACTGTAACCAAGAGGGGGAGAAAAAGAAAATTACAAATGTAGGAGGAACTCCGCAAGAGGATACATCAGAGGTCGGTTCTGGTCGATCGAATTTACAACCATTAGAATAATTCTGCCTTCATGCATAAACAAAAGTTTCAATACTAATTAGCTATAAACCAATACTAAAGGGGTTTCTACTTTTCGTTGTTAATAATGGACACTGGCAGACAAAGAAACCGAAAAGAGGAGGGCAATAGCAGGAGGATTCCACCCCATCCAAACACATTTTCGACCTCATGTCATTTTCCCTCCGTTATGCCAAAAGCTCGAACCGCTACTAAAAAGTATTGCATCAAGTACAGTCCATCTGTTGCTCGACAAGTTTCTGCTTTCTCTGAGTTTCCAAGTGCAAAGAGAGCTTAGTGCACTTCATTCTGGTCTCTGCCAACTCCTTCTCTAGTTCCTCAATCTGTTGCAGAGATAGCGAGCAATGGTGAACACTGAGAGACATCACGGAAAATCCAAATGGAAAGAGCACAATAAACATTATGTTACTTACTGTACGTTTTAACTCATTTTCCTTTTGCCCGTATTCCTCGCACCTGCAATAATTCGAGTGCTCTCAAGTTAGGATATTTCATCCAAGAGGTTCAAGCCACTGGTCGGATGAAAGAGGACCAGTTCATATGTCAAGTGTATTCCAGATGGAACAACTTCAAAGGAATGGTGTAACAACTTGGACCCTCATTAAGGATCAGAGATCTTAAATAAAAGGGATCAAAGAAAGTTCCAGAGGTAGACATCGAACATGCAGAAAATGTATCGATGAAGTATTCCATGAATGAGGAGTAAGTGGAAGGTCAGAACTGTATTCCCAAACACAGTGCAAAATTGGTGGTTTGTGCTGGTCTCCAGAATTCAATTAGCAAAACCAGAGCCCCAGCAACAACTGCTTCCCATCATTTTAGTGGGCAAATGCTTCCTTTTAGTAGTCAAATTACATGTTCACCTTTTCCAATTTTGTGTAAGTTAAGGGGTATCCCCCACTTATTTACATCAGGAATAATCAAAGAGTTATTAACTGAATAAGAAAAATCTCAAGTTTTTCCGCATGCATGTGTGTGTTCTGCAGCAGCAAGGGTCGTTTAACTCTCTGACAATGATAGGTCCCCATCCACCATCTTACCTAGGGATGGCAATGGGGGCGGGTGCCCGCCCCGCGGGGGGCTCACGGGGCGGGGGTTGGGGCGGGGGGCGGGGGACGGGGGGAACTAATAGGCAACGGGGCGGGGGACCCCCGTCCCCCGCCCCAACCCCGCCCCGTTGCCATCCCTAATCTTACCTGACGTTTTTTCCTAAATTACAAGTTTTGGAAGTGTATAGAAGCTTTCCTGGACAAAATAACATTCCTAAAGTAGTTAAACAGCCCTGGGCATTCTCAGCATAACAGATAAATGCAAGCATTGAACCTGTGTGCTTTCAGTCCTGATTTAACATGTCCAGCCCCATCTTTTGAATATCCAACATAGAACAGCCAAAGTTTCAAACAAGAATTATAAGCAAAGCATGTTTTCAGTTAATTTAATTTATTTTTTATTTATATCAGCTATCTTGATCACTTTGGCATTGTCCAGCAGCTCCATCATGCAAATTTACTCCTTTTCCACTTAGATAACAAGGACTTATCAGTAAAAGTTTGCTTTTAGATTCCAGAAAACCAAGTTATAGCCAGTTTGAGGACCAATTATTGCCGCACAAACTGTTGGGCAAGCACGACACAACGACAATATAACAAGTATGCCCTGATATTTACCTCATAAACAACTGGATGTTCTCTTCACAAAGTTGATCGATTGATGCTACCTTGGATGGAGGTTCCATACTTCTTTCCTCTTCAAAAGATTCCTGCATCAAAAGCCATTATACCAGATGAACAAACAGGTCCATGCTGCAATGTAAAAACTTTTGGTAGACATCTATTATGTTTGTACAATGATAAGCACGCTAATTATTAATAGCAACACAAAGCTGCAATACATCAGAATTTACCACTAGTCTTGATATAATCCACACACATTAAGTATGTAAACAAACCAAATAAACAAAAAGGAGATCATGTATCACTTACATTTGAAAGGTCAACGACCAGTGGCTGTTCATGCATACTTTTACCAGTTTGCATAGGCTTTTGCATTCCAGCCACCTCACTTCGAGAAGACACCGCAGATTTGCCTTCCACATTATGCAGCCGGCTACGTTGAGGTTGGTATCCAATCAAGTGACAGTGACCTTTCCTGCATTTCAAAAATAAAAATAAAAATAAAAATCTAGAGATCATGATTTACTCCAGCTGTCACTTGACAAATTTTCATCAGGAAACAAAACTGCATAACCACCACTAGAAAATAAGCACTTCAAATGAGGAAAATAGCAGGGTTGGAGCAGCATCATTGACAACATACATAAATGAGCAGGACTTATGAATTCATAGGGGTCAAAAACTGAGGGTAGTCAAGCTATCTATATTAAATAGAGATGACTATGAGAATTTGCTGGGAACAAGATGAAAAGTACCAATAGTCAAATATCATTTGTTTAAGCCTCATCTCCAACTTCAAAAACAGAGATGATCTCTCAAAGTCCTGCTTGTCATGTGCTGGTTCAATGAAATTTGCTTCAAGAACTCCTGAAGAAATGTAATAATCAACAAATTCATGTCAGCAATCTAAACAGAAGTGTTAAAAAACAGTGCTTTTAGATTTTAGGCATACCCACAACACCATTTCCTTTGGATGATCCATCTGCAGTAACTTTCCAGAAAGGCTAAAATGACAAAACAATTCAATCAACAATTTGCCATACCACAAAATTGTACATAGAGCAAAAGGCACACCACACTGATCAAGAAAACAACTATGACTACATTACCTTTCCTGGCCAAGTTTGGGGGAGTAAGGGACAGCACATTGGATAATGAACAATGTAAGATACATAGAATATCCAAACAACAATTCCAGATACGCATGATTTCTCAAATGCAATCAGATGTTGATGTTCAATAGTTCCCAACATGACAAAACTAACTCAATCGGAATGATCTTTAGCATCAGTTCAGAAGAAATAACAAAAATAGGACAAACTTGTGGTAAGCGATGATAACATTTTGCAACCTGCCCACTCAATCGGAATGATCTTTAGCATCAGTTCAGAAGAAATAACAAAAATAGGACAAACTTGTAGTAAGCGATGATAACATTTTGCAACTGCCCTATAAATGAGAAAGCATACCCTAATGAGGCGATTTTTGTGGTACACATTGAATCCACTGACTGCAATTGAAGGCGCTTCTTTATTGAAGCCAAGGATTGTTGACACAGAGACCTAAATTCAAAACAGAGAAAAGTACAAAGCATAATGAACTTAAAAGCAAATTTATTCATTTCAATGCTAAAAAGAAACCAATCTGATTAATTTTTATTTTTTCAGATTTTAACATGCATGGTTCAAACAAAAGCATGCAACATTTGGCAGCTAAAGGGTTAACTTGAACAAACAATTTGAAAGTGTTAGCCTGCTTCCAATTAGAGAACAGTTAAAGAACCCCAAATTTATGATTTTAATCGATAAGGAAAAAGCAACTAGGAATGCCACAAGAGATGAGTGTGTCTTCCAAAGAGCATGTCATATGAAAAGATACCCAGATTAGTGCAAGTACATAATGGGCAGTTGGTGTTTGAAGCTTTGTCCTGCCAAATACAAGCGAATCAGTAATCGCCTGCAATAACTGCTCCACTCTCCAGGCCATGCCAATTACAAATAACTGACTACATCTTACTTCGCATAATAAAGAGATATCACCACCATTATGCAAAGACATCATTGCTGTAGATTATCAAATATATAAATTTTATAAAAGGAGATTTGGACCGTTTCCCACATGATAGGGCTTGATACCCATAGCATCTGGTCGTAGGTGATTAATTTAATGCACTACACTAAGCTTTCCCTTTACTCGCTGTGCCTAAATCTAAAATGTCTAAGTTTGTCTTTGAGCACAACTTTTTTTTTTTAACTGAACTTGAAAACATATGAAATTTGACGAAAAAGGAAAACCAATGGTGATTTCCAACAAGTCTGGTATATATATTATGAATAACATATACATGATAGTGCCAGTTAAATATTTCAAGAAAAAATTCAAGAAAAATCCATTGTTATGACATCAACATTCTTCTGAATTAGAACGAAGACTTCCAGTTTTAATCAACCATCTAAAACCTCAGCTTTTAATGGGGCACTTCAAAAAATTGCACCTATTTGCTTGCAAAACGTGTCAGTCAGATGATACCACTAAATTAATCAAAACACATATTTTAATTACATAGGATAACAGTTTTGATCATTAATCAATTACCATAGTGCAGTCTATCAGACAAATAAGTTTCCATTTACACATTGCCTCTTTCATAGGATAACAATTTTGATCATTAATTTATTACCATAGTACAGTCCAGCAAACAAATAAGTTTCCATTTACACATTACCTCTTTCGTTGCCCCAGCAAGTTGTGGCCTGTAAAAAATTGTTTCTGGATGCTTCAAGTCAGCCGCAATATCAAACTGTTCAACAGCCTTTCCCCGTAATAATATTTTGAACTTCATAAACTTCCTAAGGTACAGTATGGATGCATATGCCTGAGACAAAAATGTCATTGTCATTGGATGTATTCTAACAAATGTTAGTGGTAAACAAATAACCTAAACACAACAAACTGATAATCACCCTTAACGAGTACCGGATGCGATAGGAAATATGGGACTGCAGCTCAATTACTTGCTTAGTTGGTTTGAGCAAACTTCCCCGATTTGCTTCATCTCTCAGCCTTATATCCTACACATGTAGAAATGACATTTCTGAAAAAATCTAAAGGCATATTCCTTCAAACTAACAGCCTCCACTGGAGAGACGACAACATAAGACTCTGAACCCAGCCAGTATTTGTTTTGCATCAAATAATAGCCAGTAACTGTTTGGCATATTACAAGCATGACCTAAGTTAGACTGAAGTAAATGTATGTTGAACAGTATATTGTTTTGTCAGGCAGGGTTGCTTCAATATAAATACAATATGCAATGTCTCTTCCCATCAGTATAAATCAGATCGTTCAACCTTGACTGGAACTCAAAACAGCAATTCTTTTCTTTTTCTTGATTTGAAGCACAAATATACACTATACAAAAATGTCAACATGGCCAAAATTCGTTTTATGAGAAAATCATTGTAATCTAGATCAGAGCCTACAAAGTTGGGGGCCAAACAGAGACACTAATAGTTCCTTTGGGGCTTGTGCTTCACTCGCCAATGAAAGGGAAACTTGAATTCTTTTCTCTTTTAGTTCTCTGATCCATCACATTTGACACTTCAAGAACACCACGAATCATCAACTTTCAGCTCAAGTACTGCGGGGAGGGAGGGAGAAAGAGAGAGAGAGAGAGAGAGACCTCATCGTCCTCATCAAAATTTAATTCATAAATGCCTTCATCATTCAGCCAAAGGTTGTATATAATAATCTTCGTTCCATGTGATCCAATATCCTCAAACTGAAAACAGAAGCAGCAAATCTCAGCAAACACGAATATGCAATACATATATAAACACAAAATAGGCCATTGGCACTTATTTCTGAGTTGATCAGCATATAACAAGAATAAGGCCTGCCCAACATTGCTGGTAATAGGAGCAATAGAATTGCAGTTTGGCAAACGTGACTTTGAGGATCATTTTTGATCAGCTAACTTAGTAGAAGCTTATCCAAGTGACTCTAACAATAGAAACATAACTTTGACAGATAAATTACAGTAATCTCCATTAAGGTTCATGATAATCACAAGGAGTTCCTTTACTAAAGTTTTAAAACTAAACCGACTTTCTGAAGCATCATATCACATTAAACAAACTATTTTTGCAGTTAATACCATAAGACACTACTGGCGATACAAAATTGAAAAACAGCGATAGGTTTCAATTTTGATTTGTAAGAAATCTGATGAAAGGGGGGACAACTTTAATAAAAACAAATTTTTTTTTTGAAAACCTACAGTTGGAGTAATGACGACTAATGCAGTTACTAGCAAGAAGAGGCTTGTGATAAATGGACATGGCTATCTCAATAGAACAATCAACATTCGAACTGCAAAACTGCGCTGTCATGCAAACTGGTGAAGTTTAATTTACCAGCCTAATCTTGTACTAGTATATTCTGCAGAGTCAGATGCTTTTCAGTTTTTCATGCTTAGCTACCATTAAAAGACACAAAAAAAATTTAAAAAAAAAAAACCAATTGAAAACTCTTAACAGCGATAATTGTGTTTTCATTTAAATTTCATCAGGTACATAAAACTCAACCGGCAATTGTTAGTTTCTTATCAAATTGCAGATTCATTTTCGATGTTTTTTAAGCTGGAAATATTAATTCACAGAATCAAGTAACCTGTAGCATCAGATCATCCTTCGATGAAAAGGGAGACCAATCAAGGATGGTTTTTAGGTTGGCTGACCAATCATTGTGAGAGCTATAAATAATAGGTTCAGCCCAATGGTCCGAGATGTCAAAATCAATCTGCAAAAACATTGAACAAATGACATTTGAGAGAAGGGGGAGGGGGATATTCACATAAATTTGAGCATCAAAAAGAATGCATGTGACACAAGGAATTGTTTTCCTACCATTGGAACGACCACATCATCATGGCCAGTTCTCCGGAGAAACGTATAAGATAGAAGACCAATGCTTTGTGTCGCTCGGCTGGTAGAAAGCAACAAGAATTTACACCAAAGGACATAGGGAAATAGTTACCTTTAACAAGGAAAATAATGTTCACGCTGATTGGCATTTTCAAGAGGTATTAACTGAAAAATCCATGCTGCTCAAGTACACCAGTAATAGCTTTACACAAAACAGAACTAAAGTACAGCAATTATATGAACAAACTATAGCACTAATTAGTTTTAAAATTATGAACTTTAAATTTGAACCTAGTAACGTGTAATGTTTCTGGGCCCACACAAATATCTACCAGACTTAATTTTGTATGAAGTATCAGTCATTGCAGAATAAAGTAAGAAACGACAACTAGCCCCACAGAGTTTGGTTAAAAAGGACAAGAACAAAGACAAAAACGAGTGTTCATAAGAATTCAACAAAATAGCCCCCTTAGAAAATCTGTGTTTCCAATTGACCATCACTACAAACAATGCAGCCAGCTTAAGGTATGGAAACTTGTTAGAATATCATCACCTCGTCTTACTTGTATCTTCCTTTAGTTATTGAGGTCAAAAGGCTTTAAACTCACTCTTTTCCAGCCCTACTAAAAATACCAGAGATGCAAGATAAGATAGCAAATCATACCCTGACCGAGATGCACGACTAAAGACAATAACATCAGCTCCCAAACGCATGGTACTTGTCTTAAAACCATTACCATCTGCAACCAAATATACCACCCTTAAATGAGGATATAGATGTCATCAGCTGAGCAAATTATTATTAATGTTTTTTTGGTGGCCAAGAATTTTTATTATTTAGCATCAAAATAGCCAAGCACGTAGCTCAAGTTCTTAAGGGCCACCAACAGAATACTGCAGGAGAATCAATTGCTATCACACAGTTCAAAATATTAGTGCAGAGAATTTCCTGACAAGACAAATTCATAGAAATTTAGTCGCTGCCCACTGGATAAATAAATCTGGCATACTATTTGCACAAACTCACTAATTACATATCTCTCAACCTTATTACTCGAAGGACAGGATATTTGGCAGCACAACATTGAAAGTAGTCTGATACTGGATAAGATAATTTACCAGAGAAGCCAAAAAGATCATTGATTAGATCCTCATTCACCTAATTCTGCAGTTAAGATTTATTTCTTTCTGGTTTTAAAATTTCTTCCTCAAGTCATTGGATGATTTCATCACAAGCTCCTGGATGTGTTCATTAGTAGGTCCAAGAAGGCACATTATGGCACAGACTTCATAAAGGAACTCTACAAGGAGAAAATATAACATAAGGCAAGTCGTGAAACTAAAACAAAATATGCCAGTAATTACATTGTCCTATTGTAGTGTTTGATGTCTTTGAAGAGTAACCCAAGCTCATGCATTTCCGAATGCTTTCTGGATTCATTCCACCTCCATCATCTGCATACAAGAAATATTGAAGCTTCTTAAACTGTGGTCTGGAATCCCATACCAAAACACAATGAACTATACCAGAGGGGAAGACAAGCAATGGAAGAACACCTTGAAAAAGTAATGCAGGAGAGTTATCCTTCTTGTTGTAAATTCTGTCAACCTTCACAAAAGTTGCACCATTTTCTATCTGACATACAGGACCAAACAAATTTCACGCTCATCAATTCAAACAAAATTGATATCCCAACAACTTCAAAAGTACCTCTAGCTGGATCAAAAATTGAACAATTAAGTTCATCCTTGTTTTTCTCTCCTATCATGTATCGCATATAAAAAGGAAATGAAAGCAAGATTAAGTTTAGTTAGATTCTCGAGGAAGAAGGAATAGACTCTTTCCCAACAGACAAGCACTCAAAAATTTGTCTCTAGAGCTGACCCACATGATCCATAAACTACTAGGATAGAAATCGGAAAGCCTATTCCAACCAACAACCCATCTTTTTGAGATTCATTTCTATGCCATGCAAGAGATCGTCAATCATTAGCTCTAATGCCACCGTTTCCCCAAAAGAGATCTTTTAAACTGGTTGCAATTGCCAGACTAACAAAACCTGGCACCTGTTATGTGAACATATTTAGACCAAGCATCAGACTTGCGTCATAATGTTTGGCTACACTATTGAAAATCTGCGACTGTCCACAGGAACACGAGCAATGGTCAAAGTAGAAAGTCATTAACAAATCCATTCACAAAATTAGCTTCCAGACACATCCAAACAAAGAATGCCGACTGCATCTGAAGTCAACTTCCAACCTTTACCACATTGCCAACTTAAAAACGTTAAGCCATCGATTTCACTCCTTTGGATGTAAATTATAGACATAGTACAGAGCAGAAAACGTAATTACCTCATCAACTGCATTGTCGAGAAGCTCAGCAATTGCTGCAAGCACGTACAAGTAAGTCACAAAAAATTAGATATCAAAGCATATAATTGACCGAAGAAATGGAAGCACAGTCGCAGAAGTAGTTTATCTTCTGCAACATTCCACATACGAGCTATTCTACCCATCAAATAGTTGAAATTCAACTATAGTGGAGCATTTCTTGTCATATTTTCCATGGCTATAAGAAAATATATTTTTTGTAAGTATGTAAATCGTGAACGGAACTAATCCTGTAGTTCGATTGCATAAGCTGTAATACTGCTTCCCTTCAACTGAATAACTATAACAGATAAATGTACCTCCAAAAGCCCATTTATGCGACGTCGCGTTTGAATGCAAAAACTTAGGATGCACACGGGCATGTTCCAAATCACCTATCAAGAAAATCATTTTTTTAACTTCCCAAAAAAAAAAAAAAAGAAGGGAAATTGACGGTGAGCAAATTGACCTTGTATATAAGAGCACTTTGAAGGCCCAATCTCGTAGGCCCCTGCTTTCCAGAAGCTCCGAGTGTCCAGTGGCTGATAATTGGAGTCCGGTGGAGCAAGTACTACGGGATTTTCAAGTTTAGGCGCTCTAAGTTGCAGCTGCGCGTCGTTTATTGGTTTGTAGATGTTATTGTTGCTGTTATTCAGGTTTCTGTGGCCTCCCGCATCTACAACAATGGTGGCTTCATCGTCGCTGCTGTGGATTTCAACGACGTCGACAGGAGCTTTCATGTCTGGTTATTTCCGGTGAGAAGAAAAACCGAATTGCTGAAAATCGCAGGATTTTTGGAGGGTTTATTTACGGAACAAAATTCTGAACAGTCGGAGAAGGGCAAAGGTCGGTAACTTGTCAAATTAATCGGAATTGCAAAGTTACCCCTTTCGAGTTTAGTATTCAATTTTGTGCATAATCGATTATCGGTGCATGGCCAGTTACAAAACTATTTGGTACCAAACTTCACGTGGCATAAGAGGGAGAATGTATTTCGAGTGAAATGAGTGGGAATACAATTATAATCCTTTATAAATACAGGTTGCAGTTTTGTTTTGTTTTGTTTTTTTTAAAAAGAGTAGGAATGTAATTATAACCAGAGATGAAAGACTAATCATAGCACATCGGTCTTGGGAGTTGGGGTTTGGGTAGTTAAGTCTCTTTGGGAGCCTTCAAAAGTTGCCGGCTTTTGAAGGATTTCTCGGGGGTTTTAGGATTGATTGTCGAATTCTTACTTTCGTAAGAAAATGCAAGAAAAAAAATGAAAGACTAATCATAGCACTCTAACTGAGCATATTCAAGGAAAAATCACTTGAAATTGTGTCTTTAATGAGTAAAGACAATTTAATAAACTTGTCTACTTTTAGTTCATCTTGAATTCGGAAGGCATTTTGGAATTTCAAGATATTTTCTTTGTTGAAATTTAGATGAGAAAGAAATTTCCTTTATCTCTTAATATGTACACTATCTTTGGCACAACTTTATTTTGATCATATTATCTTATTGTTTAATAAAAAAAAACCTTAGCTTGAATTTGATTTAGTATATAAAAAGCCCAATCAAACATATCTAAACTCAACTAAAAAAAAAAGCAAATTGAAATCTATTTAGTGATTATTAAATAAAGTGTAAAGAAGATATTGTGTGTGTTTGGATATGTTACTATTTGAAAATTATTTATATTTGTATTATAACAACGTCTTATATTTTTAATCATTTTTTTTCTTTACATATACCACATCGCAATAAGTAATTATTTTAGATAATATTTCAAATAATATTATTAAAAGTAACAAAGCTTATATTTAATGAAAGTTTAATTTTTGTTTTTGTTAAAACTTTTTTAACGCTTCTAACATTTTAGTATTACCCACTTGCCCCCTCGAAGAATAACACATTATGTCATATCCTTCCTTTTTTTTTTTCCTTCTTTTTCCCCTTCATTTCACAAGTCAAATGAGAAATGATCCATTTTGTACAACAAGATATAAGGGTTAAAATTGAAACACTAATGATATATTTTTTACCCAATTAATAATAAATACTTACACTAATTTTGGAATGGATGAAAAATGAAAATATGACACTTCAGTGAGATGAAAGGAGTATTTTCTTCTTGATTTTTTTTCCCCTCCATTCCACAAGTTAGAGGAGAAGTAATCCACTTCGAATCTTATTTGGGATCAAATTGCACAGTTTCGAAATTGAGGCATCAGAAAAGAAGTGGGCAATTTTTCATTCTACTTTATTGATTATACAGCGAAGATTGGCAAAGGCTGAGCCATCAGCGCGCAAGACGGTTGGAGAGTAAAATGCCTGTCAAACTCGAGTGCATGGTTTACAAGCTGCGACATATTATTCACAAAAAAAGAAAAGCAACGTGCCTCGTCTCGGCTTGTACAGGAAAATCCTGTGTAAAACTTCAGCAACTTTTAGCGATTCAACACCATTTCCACAGGCTGAAGCAACTTTGACCGCTCTCCATCGCTAATTAGTCAAAGGTCATCGTCCATCTGCCATTATCTATACTTTTGTGTCTTTTTTTTTTTTAGTAAAAAAGAGCTTTTTTTTCTTCTGTTCCTTTGGATCATTGTTTATGTATTTGAAAATTGGGAAAGAAAAAAGTTTTTAGGGTTTGTATTCTAACGATATTTCCTCAGGGTTTCAGCATACATTTGAGTGCTGGATGCTTGTTTGATGAATCAACATGATTGATTTAAGTTAGGTCGAGATATGCAAAACTAAAATGTTTGGGTGCGGTTACTTCATTTTAATTTCGTTTTCCTCATAATTAAAAATGCTAGCTTTACGAAATACTAAACAGTGTTAGCTTTGAATTTGGCGCTGAATGCTCCGGGATTTTTATTAGTTTTTATTGCGCTCTTGGGCAGCATAGCAGAGGATGCTTAGTAATGATTGAAAATTTCTGATTTGAACAACAAGCTTACTGAACAGAAGGAAGATAATAAGTTTAGAGTTGGCTATTGCATCCGAAAATCCAATAGGTTGCGCTGAACTTTGCTTTAACTGCAACTTAGTGTGGTGGAAAGATTTTGTCTGTTTTAAGTCAGTTTCAGAGGAAAACAACGAATTTGATGGAGGAGATATTGCATAAAATTTCTGGCATTATATTGGTGGATAGATGTTCATCATGATTTATTAATTGATTATCTTTTTCTGTGCTCTCCTTCAAAAAAATCTGTTCTTTTCAAACGAAATTACATGAAACGCCTTTAGAGCCTTTGAAACATGGATATAGTTATTCTACATGCTTTTTGTACACACTTGATGAACGACAACTAGCTGCTGCCTTGTTAACAATTAGGCCATGGTGTTATTTGTGCCTGACTGTTGCATGGTTGATGGATATGGCTGTTGAACATGCAAACGGTTTATCTGAACCAAAATGGTTTTGTATGATGGCTCGATTATTTTGGTTTGGTTTAAATCTTAATTTTGGGAGCATGTTTTCTTTCATTTTTCAGCTCCAGTGATGGAACCAAATACACACCCTCAGCACACACTTATGATTGAAGAAAATGCATCCCACAGCATGGAAGTTGATCCAAAAAGAGCAAGATTTCCATGCTGCATAGTTTGGACACCTCTTCCCTTGCTGTCATGGTTTATTCCCTTCGTTGGCCACCTAGGGATTTGTAGAGAAGATGGAGTTATCTTGGACTTTGCAGGGCCAAACTATGTTTGCGTGGATAACTTTGCATTTGGGGCACCCACATGCTATTTCCAAATAGGCAAAGACCAGGTATACCTCAGTATTAGTTTCAGGACTGAAATGTACTAATTGCAATAAACAGTGTTCTGTATGCTTTTGTCTCTCGTGAAATGGCAAGAACCACTTCTGATGCATCTCTTGTGGGAGCACCTCATGATGACACTGTCTATCGTACCTTTTAAGAGAATGACAGTGCTAAAGGGCCCTAAGCTCTGTAATCCCATCTGCAGTTTCTGACTCTTTAATACAGCTTTCCAAGTAGTGATTCAGCAACGTGGAGTGTTGCTAACTTTTGGTTGTTATTGAACATCTTCTAACTTTGTTTTGTACAAAATCATGGTTGCCAGTGTGGTTATACCCAGTACTCTGCTGCATATAGCAACGAAGATGGATATCAACATGATGAGCCTGGAAGAGGTGCATTGACATGGGACGAAACCTTGCAGAAGAGTACCCAAGAATATCAGCACCAATCTTACAACATTTTAACTTGCAATTGCCACTCGTTCGTAGCAAATTGTTTAAACAGACTCAAGTTTCGGGCTGGTGGGTGGAATGTGGTAAATCTGGCTATTTTTATGTTCTTAAATGGAAGATGGGTGAATAAATCATCTATTCTGAAGTCCTATCTACCATTTCTCATAGTTTTGGGTCTTGGAATCATCTTTGGAGGAGCAACTTTTCTCACTTATTTGGCAGTCTTTGTTATTCTTCTCATAGTTTGGTTTGTTGTTGGCACTTATTGCTTCAAGAAGCTAATTTACGTGTAGTTTTTTCTTTCATTATTATTCTTATTCTTTGTAATATCCTTGGTATTTGTGCTATTAGCCCCCTGTATGATCTTCTTTCATTTAACCGATGTAAGATTTGCTGTTTTGATGTTAGTGGATTTATTGGCTAACATAATGGTTGAATTAACTTCTTAACACAATTCTTTGTTTAGATCAGATATAGTTGTTTTAGTATTAACACATCTGTTTTGACATTGCTGTTCTGGTGCAAGAATACAAAACTATCAGATATTTGTACTCATGGTAAGCGAGTCTATTATACTGGTCAGTCAAGTCCTCCTCAAGAGAGGCAGGGTCTTTATTATGGATTGACACCTGGTGTTTTTATGGCACATATTCTGTATGAGTAGGTAGAAGCAAACCGCATTGGTACAGAGATTTGGACATGGTAGACAAAGGTGGCTTCTGATCTTAGAAGGCACATCCTATTGCTCCTTTCATCTTCTTTTTTCTTCAGCTTAGTATACAAATCTTGGCAATTCTTAAACCTTAGAAGAAGGGGCTTCTTTACCGTGTAAATTTTTAGAATCTGTCTTTTTTACTTGAACCTCGAGTTTCTCCAAACCATTCTAGCTTTTGCTAATTTTCGAGCATGTTCCAATATTCTTTGTGAGCCCATTGACGTTGAGGATTGTTTTTTTTTCCCTTTTTCCCCCACTTCTCAAGGACTAGACGTAGAGCGCGTGTCAATCAGAAGCCAATGAGCATTAGTGCATGGTATCTGCTTCTGCAGTTTCCTTCGCTGCAGCAGCGCTCCGGAAATTCCAGAAGGGGAAAAGCAGTGCAAGAGACAAACGCCGGACAAAATGACCCAAAAAAAAAAAAAAGAAAGTGAATATCCCCTTCATTTCTCTCAAAGTTCTGCAAAGAAAAGTATAGCACAATTTGTATTTTTACTTTTTCGAGGGGTTGCCAGTCGGCGCTGATGACATATAATTATTGCTATAGCATGATTATAGATGGAGCAACCCGTGGAAAGATTTCGGTATTGCATTTGCCTATGCCCTTTGTACGAACGAAGGATCACCATTGGGTAAGTTTCATTCGTCACTAAATGCCCGACGAGATGGCCCTGACCTGAAACAGCCACGCTGCCCTTTTCACAATTCCTGCTCTATTCCTTCGTCCGCATGGAGATGTGGTTGACAGCCCACTATAATTGAAGTGTTCGGGTTGGAATTGAATGGGCCATGAGACCACGAAAAAAGCTTCTAAACGAGGGGAGATTTTGTTCGCTTCTAGTCGAGTCAACCATTTTTGCAAGATGAAATCCTTCTGCTAAGTTGACCGACCAGTTGGAATGTCTTACCATTTCCTTGTTGTATTGTATAATAACACTCTGTAATAATAACAATGAAGTTGTTAATGTCTGCCCAATAACATTAAGGTACGCACTGAAAGTGAAAGAAGAACGGAACCAAGAAGCTAATATGAAAACAAGAATGTACTTGGACATGTCCGCAAAAGCTCGGAAGCATCTCTTCTTTTCTTCTTTTGCCCTTTTTTGTTTAGCTCGTGTTGGTGATAGAGAATCTTTACCAAAGCATCTCTTGGTATTAGTTGTAAACCAATAAAACATGTTCCTCAACTTTTGACGTTGTTCCAAATTTAACTAATGGTTCGCAAATACCCCATAGGAACAATGCACCAAGACCGTTCTTTTTTAGACCGACACTGCACGAGGACTTTTTGACTTTTTTTTTATAATGACAATGCACAAAGACGTTACAATCCAGAGATTGCTCGGTAATTTTAAAGATTTAATAATAATAGCGGGTTCAATTCTGTTGTTTGTATGTTCGTTTAATAAGTTAGCTTTTCTGCAGTGTTCAATGTTAGAATAGGAATAAAAGTAAGTGTACGTGATGACAAAAAAAAAAAAAAATTAATTAATTAAGAGGGTCTTGCCATGGAAAGATCCTCCTCGTCATACAATGACACATATCATCCTTAATTATGGCTGGCGCCAGATCAGAATCATCGAAATTTACCGTTTTGGAAATTTCTGGTAAATACGTAATTAGCCCGCAATGGCACAATCTCCGTCCACTCCTAACTCCCTACTTAACCGCGTAGCTTTTCTTGTTCGATAAGCATAAACAGAGATACAAGAGCGAGCGAGAGAGGAGTTTATTATTTTGCAGAAAAACACAAACCAAATTATCTTGTAGAAAGAAAGCGAGAAAGAAAACTATGGCGGAAGAAGGACAAGTGATTAGCTGCCACACTGTTGAAGCCTGGACCGAGCAGCTCCAGAAGGGGAACGACTCCAAAAAGCTGGTATTTTTTTATGTTTTCTTTTCTTTTTTTTTTCCCTGGAGTCAAGTTGAAATTTTCTTTTGTTTTTGGCAGATTTTTGTTCTCGGCTAAGAAATGATCAATGATTCTACATGGCTTGATTTCGATTTTATGCTCTGTAATTTTTTGTGATTTTTTTTTCTTTTCTGAGTTTTGTCTTTTGTCTCTAATTTGGTTTAGAATTACTGGTCCTCTTTTGCAATTTTGATTACTTTGTGGTTTCACTTGGATAGCGGATCAGATTTTGCATGCAGGGTTTAGATTGACTCCGATATATCTAATATTTAATCTGAAAAGGTACTAAGGTATGTTTTAATAAATTTTGTTCCCTTCGTCTCGGTAATTGTCGATGGCTGGTTGTTGTTGTTGTTATGCCCTTTTTTTTTTCTTGGTACAAAATGTTATTATGCTGTGATATAGCTTATGTATAACAGCGATCATATTTCAGGGCTGGTTCAGTCCGTGTCTCGTGCTTTTAAGCCATAATTGATGATTAATTATATTCATAGTTTATGAGGCCTGAACGATTGGACTGGAATTTCATGCTGATTTTGATTTGGTAATGCTAAGATCCCTTTTTGTTTTTTTTGTTCAATTGTTCAACCAAAAAGAGCCGAGGGCTCATGAAATTTGACTAGTTTCTTATTTAGAGGTTGTTTAACCATGCAAAATTGTTGTTTCGAGGTCAGTACACGGATGAAGGGAAACCACAGAGTCTATTTGTTGTCTACCTCATAAAATAACTCGGAGTAAATATTGAATTTTCATTTGAGAATTGGAAAAAAAAACATGGAACTTTGTGTAACGGGACAACATCGCATGCCAATCTGCATATTGGAAAAGTTTCTTCAGTCCCTGCAATTCCAGTTTCCTTGACATACAGTGAGTGCTCTGAATGCAGATAGTCGTTGATTTTACCGCATCATGGTGTGGACCTTGTCGCTTCATTGCTCCATTCTTGGCTGAATTGGCAAAGAAGCTGCCCACTGTCACCTTCATAAAGGTGGATGTGGATGAGTTGAAGGTATAAGAAAAACATTTCACCATTATGTTTTGAACCTTATTCTTGCACAATTCATAGATGTGTTGTTAGGTCTGTAGTTCCTACAAAAGTACTTTTGGTTCAAGTCGCTGGATTAATGAGTATCAATTCTATATTTTCCTGTTGTAGTCTGTTGCTCAAGATTGGGCTGTGGAGGCAATGCCGACTTTCATGTTTCTGAAGGAAGGGAAAATTGTGGATAAGGTTGTTGGAGCAAACAAAGATCTGCTGCAGCAGAGTATTGCTAAGCACTTGAGTGCTGCTACTGCTACTGCCTCTGCCTAACGTGCTGTTCCTTCTCTTAGAGAGGCATTAGCCTTGGATGCGCTGCTAGATATGCGTCATCCTCTAAATTAGACGATGGGCTTTGCGTTTGTATTTTGCAAGTTATATATTATCTCAAAAAAATGGTTTTATATATATCTCATAAACAAGAAGCCTTGTTGTTACTCTTATTTTGGCCTGTTATGCTAATCGTTTGTCATCAGAACTAAGTTTCCTTTTATTTTTCCGAACTTGGTTTGTTGGGCAGATATGCCATGAGCCATAATTCATCCAGAGGCTTGTTATAAAACCCGAGATTGTAAAGACACAGTAGTAATATCCGACGGTCTTGAAGAGTTGGAACAGGGGAACAATTGGAAAGAGAACATTAAAGTCCATACTAGGATCCCTTCCTAACATGAACCTGTGTCGGGGTTAAACATTCCCCACCGTCACGAACAAGCTTAACAATTGCACTCGGCAAATGGCACGACACAGATGAAAAAGAAATCAGCTTCCTGGTTCCATTTCCGGCTAAAAGGGAAAGAGATCAGGGCTGAAATCCGTGGGAAACTCTCTTCGGAGTTCCTGGAAACTATGAACTTGCCTACCTAGAATTGACTACCTTAAGGGATGCTCCACAACCAACTACCAACTTTTCACAATTGATGCATGGGAAATCTCACCCTTAATGAAGAAAAATAAATCAATCTAACTATTAACACACTGTGTATGACTACTTATTCTCCTACTACTTTCTCACTCTCTTTTCCTCTTGCTGTGTAGCATGCATGTTAAGTTATAGGTGCATATTTGATCCTATTTTTGCTATGCACCTCATTAATTGTGATAAGTAAGTGTAGAACCCATGGGAGAACAGATTGCTTCGACTGACAACCGCTTCAACACCTTGGGGCATGGATCCTGCCCAAAGTTGCTATTCGAAATGGTCACAGAGCATCTTTGTCGCCCTAGGCACCTCTGCAAATATCAAGCAAGAAATAGGAGCCATGCAATCAATCAATGGGTACAAGCTTTTGTAGTGAAAAAATGGAAAAAAAACAAAAAAAATCAGAAGTACCCTCTCCATTGTGGTATATGATGTAGGAGCATGGCAAGTTCCCTGCTGGAAGCTTCCACAAGTTCCCATAGCAGTCCCAAAGCTCGCAAACTTGATTGAGGAAATAGATTGGCCAGGCGCACAATGTAGGTGAACTTTGGGTTTGTGAAATTCTTCTGATCTTCCATAACTCTCAATGTGCCAATTCTTAATGGTGGGGTGATATTCTGTGATATCTGCACAAACAGAGCTCACCGTTCGCTTCACAAGAGAAATTCTTGTGGGATCTCCGCCAAGCTCTTCAAAAAGCACCACTAGATTCTGCGTTGGTTTCAGCCAAGACCTAGGCACATGATACCTGGAAAACACCTCTTCACTGGTTAACAAAGTAGTGGTAGATTTACCTTTCAAATATCATGAAAGCTATGCATCCACTTCTTGCATGTGATAGTGGAGATATAATTACCATCGCTGAGTTGGTTGACCGCAGCCAAGTTGACACTTTGGAGGACGGAAAGTGCCAGTGTAACTGCATTCGTTACAATTACCGGTGGCATATGCAGTCCAATATCTTCCAAGACTCTGGCCATTAATCCACACTTGGCCTTTGCCCATACTGCTCATGTCCAAAGCCAATGGCTCATCACCGTCAGGTGCATTAAAATAAGCCTGCAATGGTGCAAAGAAATGATTTAGTTTATATGTTCTGCTTTCATGGGTGCTTAAACTTGTTCTGTGAATCGGCATCATACGTACCTTATGCCAAGTTAATGGTTGCTGCTTTTGTGCAATTAATGAACCCTGCATCCACTCTACAGAGGAAATTCCGGTTGGAGAAACAAGATTCATAGATTCTCCTTTAAGCCCCACCTGTTAAGGACAAATCCATGAGATGAAGTTTCCTCAACTAAAAGGAGCTGTTAAGAAGCAGAGATGTGAAATGCACAACCTGATAGGTCCATTTCGCCCATGACAAGTCCCATTTTCCTTGATCAAGCCCATGCAATGCCACAGGACCCAGTATCCCAGTGTTCCATGTCTCAAAATGTCCTCCCACATTCTACAAGAACAAAGAGATACTGCAATTGAGAGATGATACCATATTCCTATTGAAAGCAATATTTAGTTTGACATCATTTTTTCATTAGCTCCCTTTAGGCGATCAGTAGCTCTACACATTCAATTCAATCACATTGCTCTAACCATCCACTTACTGGTTTGTGCTAAGTGACATAACAAGAAGCAGCATTTTAGTCGTAGGTTACTGGAATCCTGAAGTCCATATTATCTTAGGCATGTGCCCTTACTTGGAGGCAATAGGTGGTTTAATGGATCACAATAAAGTAGCATCACCCATGCATGTCTAAGAATCAGCGGATCTTGTTTAAGGTAAAATATATCTTCCATTTAAGTTTGATGTAAGGACTTTAAAGACACCTCTATGTACTAAAAAGGAATTGGTCAACAAGCTATGCAATATAGAAGCCAAGACATACCAGGCCCACGTCAAGTAAAATTTCACAATTCAATAAGAGCTCAACTCATTACATTTTCTTTCTGGTTGTGGACTAGTATACCGATAATTTCTAACTCTCCAGATATATGCAAAATGCAACTTTAAAAGGCAAAGTCTGAAGCTTGTAATCCCACCCCAGAACTTATAGATGAATGATTCGTCCTTATACTTTTATCGGATTCATAGTCCATTACTTCATAAACTTCAGCCTTCAGCGATTGATACAAAGACATGGGCAGGAAATTTACAGCTTAAATCAGATACTTATCAAGCAACTATTTACCACAGGAAACAGTCTTTAAGCAAATGCTTCTGTTTCTGCTTCCTGGGGCATGAAACACCTGAAATCCAAGCAGTCAAAATGATAAAGGTGGCAAAAATAACTTACTGGCAGTCCAACAGCCACACTAAGCAGTGCTATTTTATTTGTTCCAGCATGAAGATTGACTTTTTCTTTAAACGTGAATCGCCTATTCTCCCTAGTCCCAAAAGCAGAACCTGCATAAATGAGCAATCATAGTCAGCTTCAACGAGGGCAACAACTTAGCATCAGCACATTCTGGAAACCAATTGACTGATGCTACGTACCTGAAGGTTGCCCATTGATGAAGACATGCAAAGTATGACCTGTTGATTCCACAATGAGAGTTGGGAGCTCTCCCCCACGCAGGAAGGACTCAGATGAACCAATGTTGACACTGCAGAAAAATAGAATAACCATCATCATGATCAAAGAACAGAATCTTGATACCTGGAGATACAATTCTTGCCAAGACAAGCAATTTTGTGGAATAATATATTCCTTTCTCAACTGATAAATAACCAAAAGAATCTTGAGCAAGGACATTAAGCTGATAGGTTTTGGACACGGCTAATTGGGAATTTTAAAGTCAATGCTTAACTACTGCAGATATTCAGTTTCTAGTATTTTATTACCTTACTGCTCACGTGATGATTCATGGTACAATAATATAGGAAGAGAATCATAGACAGTCAGACAGATGTGCTTAATTGCTTACCCAAAGAAATTATTTGTGAAAAAGCAATTAGAAGAGGGACCAGCAAAAACAGATATTGCATAAACTTGTGACAGAAAAGTAAGAGCAGCATAACAATTATATCTTGAATACCTGTAAAGCTAGTTCAGGTGTCAAGAATTAACTTACCTAGTAATGTACCAAAGATAATCAGTAGTGTCTCTAGTAACATTTATCTGCTCCAGAAGTCCAGGAGCAGTAAACGTTAAGCTGTCATCCGATGATGTCAAGTCCTCGTTAAATGTTTCCCATGAGAACATCTCACTATTGCTAGGTTGCATTTCCATGTGGGATGTTTGCACTCCAACCTGTGAATAGCGAAGCAGAAATGAGTTAATATCTCCATGCAGGCTATGTTTTATGAAGAATAAAAGGACACCAAACTTATGCATGATCTAAGATCAGTAAGCATATTTTACAGCATATGATGAAAGATCAAAATTGGTTATTCTCCATACTTTGGCCGTATTGAAAACCACATTTCTGCAATCAGGGAGGATGCTGATGGACCAAGGGGGCAAAGAGTAGTGCATGTTATTGAACATCACTCTTGCTGCAGAGTTCGTGTCGTAGTTTGCAAGAAAAGCTGCACAATCTCCTGCTTCTGAAGAGAATACATGAGCCTGGAAAAACGAGTTTTCAGCAAAAATCATTCCAAAATGCAGAACTGCCTGAAGCAAATTACATGAGTGGAGAGTAGCAGAGTTTAAGTACCTGTTGAAGGTTTCCCAAAGAGGTAACAGTAGGATCTGCTGAAACTAAAGCTCGTTCAGATAGCTTGATAGCCCTATGAAGCTCTTTCAGATGACCATATTTTGGTTGCCTGATCAACCCTGTCAAGTTGAAAAGCCAATGATTCAGCTGAAAATCTTGCACTCAAACTTGTATGTTGCTACATATGAAGAACATTCATAAATAGGATATCAAAGCCACGGCACTGTGGTCAAGTCGCTTATTGTCTACTGCATGCTAATACCTAGTGGCTCATATCATTTACATCACCCGTTTCCACTCTTAAAACAATGTTGACTATTTTTCACTCATAGATAGTGTTACCCTGGGAAACAGACTAGGGTTATTTAAGAATTAAAGCAGCAGTCAGGAGGCACATCAAATGGAGCACCCTTAAGCCCAATAACATTATTAACAATGACACTGAGAAGTTGAATTTTCTGATGCATAGGACTAGAAAATTTACGAAAACAGTAGCAAGGACATAGAAGTTAATATTTCTCATGCTCACCATATTCATCAAGTGGAGCATCATAATCATAGCTTGTTGCGATGAATGGGCCTCCAGCAGACCTTCCAAAATTAGTACCTCCATGGTACTGTACCACATTGAAACAAAAACTTTATTATTTAGAGTTTCGATGTCTTGCCACTAAAAGATACGACAAAGGAGATTTTGTCACAGCCTCTAATGAGTTAATAACATGACCAACCATGTAATAATTGAGAAATGATCCACCCTTTTGTATGAACCGGGCTACTGCAAATGCCAAATCTTGAACAGGCCTCTGGTGAACTGGTCCTCCAAACTCTGTAAACCTTGTGTATCATTTAAAAGACAAGTCAATGTGGGCTAAATTTTTGTTCATTGGAATCAGAAGGAAAATGATGCTACATACCACCCGCTCCAAGCCTCAGTCCAAATTGTTGGTTTGTATGGTTTGTTGGGAGTGAAAGAATCACAATAGAAACCATTGCACGTGTTTATCTGTCAGCATGGAGGAGAATTATTTAAGTTCTTCAGGCTGAGCATACCAAAACAAGGGTTCAGTAATTAATATGAATTTCGTCTAAATTTCCTCTTCCAACTGCAGATATGCTAGCATATAGAGTTAGATCTTTAAACTGCTATGTGGCATGTAACTTAACACATGATTAAGTTGTACCAGAATGTTTTACTACCCAGCTACTGTACTACAATTGAAATGTATGCGTCCTTCACTAAGTATCATAAATGATGACATTCATGCCAATAAATAAAAGCAAGCTCTAATGCTAGAAAAGCCAGTACATAAACAGTTGACTGTCACTGCAATTGGCTTTGCTGAGCATAATGACTTACCACTGGATCTGGGGCATCTTCTTCCTTGCACATGACCCAGGGGACCCCTGTATTTAGTCCCACAGCCATATTTGCAGCCCAAGTCATATACTGATGAGCAGGAGCACCGAGTACTTTAACTTGGGGGCCATATTCATTCTCAATCTGCAAAAATAAGAAATTCACTAAAATTAGTATTACCAGCAAGACCATTAACTATAGATAAATAATATACCCAAACATAAGGGTCAGGCATGGTAAGCGTATAAATCCCCAAAAAAAAAAAGTTGCAATGCTGGAGACCTTATAAGGATTACCTGAGAGAGTATGATAGGGCCACCCTGGCTCTCAAACAGATTTTCACTCTTCATCAGTCTGACAATTTTCTCGGTAAACCGTTGCATGTACATCTGTCAAAACCATGAACTTAACTAGGTTTACATGAAAAACAGCAAACTCATACTTCGTTAATACAACTACTCCATAAATTTGTGTTTAGTAGCAACACAAGCAGATCGGTTATAAGTGATTCTGTTAAGTGTAGGTGTAAACTGGGACTCCAACTACTTATATGAAAAGGGGGAAAATGCGGAAAAGCAGAGAAATTAAACGGAAATGCTATTGAATTAAACCTTGAAAGGCTCATTATCTGTTCTGAAGCTAATGCCTGGGACATACTTCAGCCAAACTGGAAATCCTCTGCATGCAAAGTAGAATGAATGTGTTGAGATTGTAGTGCTAAAAACCCCTTTAGATGCAAAAAAATTATGTGAATGCTTGTATGTCTATGGATTTAAATAGAGATCAGAGAAAATTTTGAAAACGGTACCCGAAATTCCATTCTGCACAAACGTATGGGCCAATGCGAAGATGAGCATAAAGCCCTGCTTTCTGGATGGTCTTTATGAACCTCACCAAATCGTATCTACCTTCAAAGTTATACTGAAAATTATACATGACACTACACGTTAAAAAAGCACAGCAAAATTGAGCAAACAATAGAAGACCGACTGAGAAAACAGCCTACATTGCCAGGGGAAGGCTCGTGAACATTCCAAAAGACGTAAGTTTCAATTACATCCAAGCCTCCATCTTTAGCTTTGTTTATCAGATCCTCCCACATCTACAAACATTACAACAGCCAAAATCAGCATCCGTTGACAAAAAAATTTCAAGAAACACAAAAAGTTTATAAAATTAAGTACCTCAGGAGTGCTTCTGGGATAATGTATAGAACCAGAGATAAGAATTCTTCTTTGCTCATTGATGACGACGGCTTTCCTGTCATAACTCACACCGGACTGGACAAACTCAGCACCCAGAACCACCACCATGCAAAGCACCAAAACCCACTTGGCGAATTTGTTCGTCTCCATCATTGAACCTCCAAGATCGAATCTTTCACTTGGCTTCTGTACTTAAATCAGCGCATATATTTTTCAGGGTGGAGGGAAATTTAAATGTACAGCGAAAGAATTGAGAATTCCAAGGCCAAGAGTTCAGAGAGAGCGGATAGTGTGTGACTGTGTGTGGTCAAGTTGGTGTTGGTCTCAGTGGGAAAAAGGGTCAGCAGCTAAAGTACCCATTTTTCTAGTTTGGACAACACCACTGTCTGCACTGAACTTTCAGACTGAGTATCAGCAATTTAGAATAATGGTGTCTTATGTGAATATTTATAGATGTGTCTGTTTCACAGTTGTAACTCCACAGCTGTCTTTTTTTTTTTTTTTTTTTTTCAAGACTACAATTGTAGTATATCCTAATTTATCCTATGGTAGGAGAAAAGGTGAACCTAAGAAGGTCCAGAAATAATTTAGAGGGACTGAATCATCACCAAACCAAACGAGTACACTACACACTCACCTGAATTTTTTGAAACAAATTCACACTTTAATGTGGCAATTGATGGAAGCAAACCTTAAAAGCTTGATAATGGCCACTAGCCTTTGGGCTAGCGGTTGTAACTCCACAGCTGTGAGAGAGTCGTCGGTGCGTGATTCTGAGCTCAATAGTGCCAAAGAAAAAAAAAATAGAAATCAAAAGTTGGAAAAGGAAGTGACGAACAGGAAAAAAAGGACAGGACATTAGTATTTTAACATGGTAATGACGAAATCTAAGAAGCTTTTGGCAGTGTGTTTCCAAGCAAGTAAAGAGTAGATTATATGGCATGTTTGGAGGAGGAGAGTGTTGTTTACGCGTTAATTAAGATTCCAGGTATGTAGGGGTGGTCGTTAATCACTAGGACAATCTAGTGTACCCAGGTGGGTTTATTCTTTTCTCCAAGGCGAAATTTATGTAATGTTGGTTTAGGGTTAGAAGATCATAAGTCACATGGGACTCTCACTGTAGTACTTTTTCAGACGCTACTACCATCATGTCGCCGTAAGCAAATCTACTGGTAACATGGTACTACTTTTCTGCTTTTCCGTTTCTTAGCTGTTACTGAAATTGGTCAACGCTGCACTCGTGGTTACTTGAGAATCACCACCGCCTTTGTTGCATTTCTGTTTTTAACCTCGTTACACTTTTTAAAGCTTTAATTTGCAGCGACTGTTTCTTTCAAAATTTTCAATTTGATTCAATTCACAGGCTTTTCCATTCTGATTCAAGGTTAAATGCATCAAAAACACAAAAATCTAACTCAAAAAATAAAGTGCCAACAGGTTTACAATGTCCTTATTTAACGCGGACATACAATTAGTTTTATTACCTTTAATTTTTTTTCTTAAATAAATTATTGAGTCGCTTCTTTTAATATGATATGACGTGATATTTTAAATTGGTCTAGTCGTTAATTGAATGATTGTGCTGTGGCGATTCTCGATTCTTAAATTCTTTCCTCATCTGCTTTTTCTTATCAGGTTGGGAGTGTGCTCTGCACCATAAACATGTTTTAGGTTAGTTTTGGATCTAAAGGACCGAAAGAATCTGGAATTTTAAGATATTAGGGACTAAAATGATACCGACGACAGAATTGAGGGACTTAAAGAAGCAGATAACTTAGGAGAAAGGCAAAAGGGTAAACGCAATGATTAGTGATGACCCAATGGTTAATGCCACGTGGCATGACAGTATAGTGGGTTACACCTGACGTTAATCTCACATCCTCTTTGTCAAATCCCGGTTGGGCAACGCAAAACTTTGCTTTAGGGGGTAGCCATCCGCCGACACAAAGTGAAATTGGCAAATTGCAAGATTACAAACGTGTAGATTTTGACATAATTAACGTTTAATGTCTTTCCTAAACTCTGGAAAAAAAAAAAAAAAAACTCCAGATGGGAAGGTAGGTGGAGATTGGAGGAAGCCTCGTACAGTACAGGTCGTTTAAGAGTTTCTGTCCGGAGGCGGAGGATTTGGGGCAGGGACAGTCATCACCCTGCACGGTTGAGGGTCAAGATTGGGCCTCAAAATTTTGTGCGGCTGAGATTATACCATGTAACTCGATTTTCGCGTCAAGTGTGAAATCCATCACTATCTGTTATGAAAATACATCATGTGAAAAAAAAATTACACGATGTACAAAGAAAATTACATGATATTGACAATGACCAAAATTGGCACGAACGGTTGCACCTGCAACCGTCCGTGCCCCGCGTCCGGAGGAGGAAGGGGGTGGCAGTCGCAAATCGCAATTAGGATTAATGGAAGTGCTTTTGGGGCTAAAAGGACTGGTGGGGCCTACAGCTTCCCGTTTCCATGTGACGTGCCTCAGCCTCAAATCATATTTCATTCACCCCTTTCACGCTCTCCTCTCCAGAGTGACGGTCTAGTCTCTATCTCTTCTCTGTAGCCATTGTCCTTCTCTTTTCCCATGGATGCTTGGGAGTATTTCACAGTAACACCTTTCTTTATCCTTCCCAGCGACATTTGCAGCTACCAGCTAATCAGCACTTAGTAGCAGCAGTAAATAGACTAGTAAGTGGTGCCATAGATTGGCTGTCACGAATGGGAGGCCAATTTTGCCCATCCCGTATGCCCATTATTGGCGGTTTTTCGTCAATTTCTTCTTTGGCTACTGCATTTTTGGTGATCACGGGCTAGTCACTTCTGTGCCTTGGGCATGGGCGTTGATCCAAAAATTCGTGGGATCCGATCAGATCGGATTTGCTCCAAAAGACAAGTGTACTCGATCTGCAGTGTTTGACCAGATTAGAAGAGTATTGGACACCCTCATATATGCAGAAAACGTCATGTTTAGAGGATTAAAAACTCATAAGTACCTAACATGTCTCACAAATATAGCCTGATAAAAAATATTATAAAAAATAGTTATTTAATAGCAATTCATAATCATAATTGATAGTTGTTAATAAAAATTAACATTCACTAAATAAGTTGCAAATAGAGAAAGAAAAAATACATAGAATTTTATTATAGAGTGCGATTATTTTACTTTTATTATAGAGTTTTTCTAACGTATACTACACTCATTAAGAGACTTAGCGCAATAATACCAAATTCTTCCTTTAAATTTAGGTATGTTATAGATGAATACAGATATGTGACGGATGATAAATGACAACAAAGATAAGTGACTATTTGTTTCAAATGACAAAGCACTAAACCATTCCAAGGGTTAGCGCGAACGATCAGCTCCCCCTCTCTAGGATATGGTAGACTTACCTCGACAGCCAGGGTTCGAGCCCCTTTACTACCGTATTCGGAGTGGAGTGAGACCTTCTCTCCCGGAATGGAGTGGGATTAGTCGAGCCAAAGGCCCGGACACCTACTCCGTCAGCAAAAAAAAAAAAAAAAGACAAAGCACTAAACCAGCCACTTTCTTTTCTCCTTAGTGCATTTTATTCACATCAATTAAAAGTAACATAACAAGTTTAACAACAATAGTACTTAACGTGCAAAGTTTCATGTCGCGTTTTCTGTGATTTCCTCGTGATGCTTGTGCAACGACTAAGTTATGGTAGTACCAAATATTGCAATTTGCAAATATACTTCCGGAAATTAAAGGAATATACGAGTAATTCATCATTTTATAGTAGCATTTCGAGCAAAATATGCCCCAAAAATGCATGCGTAGCAAAATTGAGCTGGGTAGCTAGTAGAGACTAGAGAGTAGTCCACGGTCAAAAGAACATTAGTGAATTAGTAATTTGGAGGGACCATGGTCTTCTTTACCAATTTTTAACGATATAATATGACATAAACAATAATGTACCCTAAATCTTCTGAGCAACAGTCAATAAGGACATTAATTTAAGCACGGGATGCCCGATGCCGCGCAGCTGGTGACTTAGTGCAGTTCTTTATGGTGCTCCTGCTTTAGACCGTAGTTAACACTTTTTTGCTTGTGCCCACAAAAAAAAAAAAAAAGCGCTTTTTTGGGTTCAAAGCAATAGGAGTAGTAAACTAGGTTGGTTCCTTCATTTTTTTTTTTTGGGGGAGGGGGGAGGAGGGGGGGGGGGTTGCACATTTCGTTCTTGCGCTTTTCTAAGCTTTCAACGGCGCGATGGACGGAAGGTTGGTGACTAATTAAAACGGACATATGCCCTAAAATGGGAAGCGGGAACGCTGAGAATATGGGTCCTGTGATCCTCTCCTCTTTTGCCCCTCGCCGTGACTTGCTGCATCTGTTTCTCCACCAACTCCTGCAATCCTACTTGTAAGCCACCATAAACATAAAACACCACCGCATTTTTTCCGGTATTTATGCACTTAGCCTCTCCCACACACAATAATATGTTGTGCTTGTGCTTGGGAGCTTGACCGAGTTACAGGTCAAAAACCACCCAAGAAAAAAAATAAAACACTAATGTAAGGATCACTAAAAAACCAAGTCCCAGTGAATTGAGCAAAATTCACAGGTATTGTGACCCCTCAACTAGGCCTAAATTAACGGCAAACCCCAAAAAAAAAAAAAAAAAAAAACACACACACACACACACACACAATAATTATGTTGTTTGGAGATTCATGTCTTGACAGCTTGGAATTAAATTCAGGTGAACCCATAAACTACTAGATTTAATCTAAACGGCAACAGGCATTCGTGTTTCTCCGATGTTTATGCCGTCTGAATGAATATAAATTAGATAATGATCAGAGTAATGAAGGCTTGGCTTCGAAATCATAACCACTGTCCCTTGGCCTGCGCTACAACACACACTGACCTGCCTGCAATGGCAGTAGATGATTCAGGTGTCTCCATCATCCTGTCTCCTTAACTGAAAGTGCACTGCTATAAGTTTATAGTAACTAACTCCTTTTTCCCCGCAGGAGGAACTAAGTTAAAAGTTAATAGTCTGGTAGTTACAATGACATTATGAACTCATGTTTGGCCCGCTTGCATATGGCAATTGGGGTTTGGGAGAGGCCCTACAATTTACTCTCAAGAAAGAGTTCCTTTTGTATATTTTGGTGCATACATATAAGTATTATACTTATGGCCTATATATTCAATCGGCATGGGGCTAATAATATGATCAAATCAATTCGTTCGTTGTGTGTGTGTGTGAAAATTGTAATGGTTGATAGCGGAAACCCTCATCGCATTTCTTGCAATAAGGAATTTTAAATTCAATCAAATTATAGGTACAATTTAGCCCCATGAATAGTTCGGTTGGGACTGATCGTCTATAGTTACAGCAAGATCTCAAGTTTGACCCCCACGTGCTATCGTTATTGGGCATTTTTGGGGTGAAACTCTGTCCAATCTGGAGAAATTAGTTTGGGTGATTTCAGAATACCCCTCCAGATCCGGAAAAAAAAAAAGAAGAAAAGTTATAGGTATGATTTGGTTCATTTTAATTTATGAGTTCTCTTTCAGCCATCAGTCCTCCTGTAATGGCAATTTTGCACTACTAGCTTTCTTGAAGAAAAATCAGTACATATCAATAGACGGAATCTGTATAGGCCAGGTTCCACTCATCATTCTTAATGTTCATTATTGGATTTCAACTAATCAATCAGAGATCTTCTACCAAAGAAAGCTAAAACTAGTCAGAGATCATTCATTGTGGTTAAACCTTTTCAGCAGGTCGGTACCCCCCCCCCCCCCCACCAACCCACATTCTAGAAAGCATTGATTGTGGTTTCTTTATACTACCATTATAATGGTTTTTTGCATGCATGGGACAAGTTTCGTTTGCATGATTGCATTTAGGCACTTGTAAAGTAGCATGTGCTAATGTCTTTCTTACGCAACTTCCGCCTAATTAACAACACAGCACAAATGGTCCAATCTTTCCAAAAAAACAAAAATTTAAACAAAGCACCATGGTCCAAGCAATACAACAATTCTGTCTGGCCCCTTATCCAATCTCATCACCATACCTCTGACGAATCCTTTCTTGTTTTCTCTTCTACGCTATTCTTGTGCTTTGGACATTTTTAGTGCAGATTCCAAATCCCTCTTGCTTTTACTTTGGTAAAATAAACAGATTATCGCTCGAAAGTGCCATTGTACAATGGCTTTGTACGGCACACATGTACAAGAAATGTCAAATGGTAGAGAGATCGTGTGGACAAACAAGGAGAAACATTTGGCAGCCAAATGGAGTAGGTAAGGCTAACTCATATTATTACTCCGTGTCATTGTCCTCTCTGAGATGGATCTGGCCAACTTTTAAAGGATAATTCAAGAATCTTGCTTTCGAAAGAAACATGAAGGCCTAACGCGTCAGGACCTAAGGGCCGGGGTCATTTTCTTTGAGAGACGATGTGTCCCCTAGTTCAGAATTTTGTTGAGTTGTATGAAAACCACTGGTTGCGAAGGCAATCAAGTTATTGATCGAACATTACCAAGAAAAAATTAAGAAAAGGTTCTGAAAATCCACCTTCTCGTTGTTCTATGACACTTTTTTATGTATTCCAGAAAATCAAGTCCAAAATTTGCAGATAGGAGAAAAAGGAAACATAATTAAGTGAACTCCACAGTAATAGCAATTGCTAATGAGGTACGATTCACTTTCTTGCATGGTACAGCGCATATAAACAATTTGTCCAGTCCACCATGACCGCGTAACGTGATGATATATGTTGTTGCTTTTTAGTAATTCTTGTTTTAAGTCGTATGATGATTTAGAAGACCATAAGCTTTTTAAACATATCAAATCATATCAAATGCTAAAAAATTTACAAGTAGTTAAAAATTAATTCCTCACCAGCTTGCTCAAACTTCATCCTTCTTTTTTTTTTTTTGGGGGTTGGGGAAAATATTCATCAGTGTCTATATGAGTCAATATAAAATTGGCTGTCAACCGGGGAACGAGTCTACGAGATTTTTTTTGGGGATGTGGGATCTTTTGTTAGGATGAAGGATGTCGTCTAAGGTCTAAAGAAGATTAAAGACGGATGGTGGTCGTGTAGTGGGGACCACTGAAAAACTAAAGGGCATGTGCCGTAAATAATTGCCGCCAACCCTGTCGTCAACGTTGTGTGCCGTTTCTGACCGTTGTTGTATTCTTTAGCTTTTTCCCCCTCGAGATACCGGTTCCGTTAAGCGTCGGTGGTGGTAAAAGCGGACAAAATCGTTTTTCTTCTGTTACTGTTACTGCTGGAATTCTCTCCCTCTTTTTAACATGGGTAATATAATATTCCTTCCGAGGTATAAACATATTGGAGCGTGAGTTCACTCTCCTTTTTTAATTTTTTTTTTTTTTGGGGGTTTGCGGGCGGGGGATAATCTTTACATGTTTCCAATGTTCATTTTGGTTGGGGGAGAGGATGAAGTCATACGAACATAACTAAGGTCCTAATCTACGTTCCATGATTCGGCTTCGCTCAACTGGATTAGATAAAAAAGTATCCTAAGCGAAATGGCTTTAATTTATGTTCTCTTTTTTTGTAGCTGGTTAATTTTCATCCCCCTGAAAATGCCCCATTGCAAAAGTAGCATGCGATGATATATCAATCAACAACGTAGATGTGTAGAAAATCAGCGAAAAAAGAAGCATATGGAGCCCGTTGAGCCTGCTTAAAAGGACAAGAACATTGAAGTTCTAAGTACAGCCTTTCCGGGGTATGGTATAATAGCTTAGTGCCAAGCAGAATAAACAAACGAACCCCAAAGGCACTTGATTCCTTGGGAGACTGTCAATTTATTTTTGCCTTGCCTTCGTTCTCAAGGCACATTCATTACCTCGTATTCCTGTTTTAGATTTGTGTTTCCTTGCAAAGTGATTGCTTCCTTGACAGTCTCCTACACTTTTGGAGGGACCCGTCTCAACTTTTGCCCGTGCTATTACTTATTCATTTACTTTTACAATAATCGAGATTCGAGAATCTCAAAACAAAGCCCTGAGCATTATTTTTTTTTTATCAAATTCGAAATGAACTGACCAAGTTGTCATTGCACTAATAAAATTTTTTGCGATCATCATACTCACCATATGAAACTTCCCCCCTCCATCCCAAAATTTGCTTTATTTACAGATCGCCCACCAATACAGTTCTTACATCGACAGGAAAATTCGAACACGCGACCTTTTTGTAAAAAAATGATCCGTCCTTGTCAAGTGAGTCAGCTTGTATTGACCCCAAATTTTGCTTTCACTCCTGAGGCTTGGAGCTTCTTCCTACCTTGTCACTATTTCTCCGGGGGGGGGGGGGGAAGAAGAAAAAAAAAAAACTCATTCATTGGAAATGCACCAATTTTCCTAAGATCCTTCTTCAATCGGATTGATGGGCTACTGTGTGAAATTGAAATCTTAGACAACATGATTGTGAAGCAAAACATAATTGAGGCGAGTTTATGTGCCCCACTTGTACATGTACAGCTGAACAACCATCTTAATTAGGGTCAGCTTAATGATATCTCGTGTCAATGAAAAGCCAACCCAAGAAAGACCACAGTAGAGTGTCTCAATCCTTCATGATCCTCATAGAGTGTCACCCAACGGCTAAATCTAAACAAATGGTTAATACTTTTCCTTTATATATTTTTAGTTTTGTTTAGAAGAGACTCCAAGGCTTACACGGGGAAATGGGAAACCCGAAAGGAGATTCTATACCTGATGAAATGGTTCATTTTCTTTTTTCTCTTTAGATGATAAGTGTTCGAGTTTCCTACTAGTTTGCTTCAACAGAGAGAGAGCAATATTTGGACCAATGCACGAACCCTTGAATGCTTTTCATTGTCAAAACCTTATATCATGGCCTCCTGGGACCATTGACAAGATAAAAGTTGGGCCAGCATTTCTCGACCAACCACCACAATCAGTACTGATGGAGATCCAGACCCTATTGTGCCACCGACAGCAGGTGTCCAAGTTATCTGCATATCAAAGCAACCAAGCAACCTCCTAAATCAAAGGCTTTCTCAGATTTTCTATGATATTTTCCAAGATCTATTGTTAGGCAAATACCACAGTGATTCACAAGATTATTTGTTTTGTTTTAGTAACTTTTAATGGGGAGACTATTCCAAGCCATGCTAGGCTAGCGTTATTGGTTTTGTGGAGTGCCAACCGAAGAAGTCCGCTTATATAGCACTTAAGTTTATCTAACATCTAATTTCGAATTAGATTCATGTATCCTTTTACATTTGCTTGTGTGTGTGTGTGTGTGTGTTTTTTTTCTTCGTAAGCTCAAGTTGTTTGTGCGTTTGAGCTATGCCAATGCACAAGTTTGCGCTCGAAAAATGTCCTTATTATTCTCCTACCATTACAAATGTGCCTAATGTTTTAGTCCATGGGTTTCAGCTCATAGTTTCTTCCAAAATCAAGATTATTAAGTCGGAGGAGGGTTGAATTAGATGATAAGGTGAGAAAAATTGTAAGTAAAAAGTTCCGGATCCAATATCCGGAAAAAAAAGGGAGAGAGAGAAATATTATCAAACTAAAAAATTTATAAGCACGCATTAAGAGTTTTTGGCCTGATGGCCCATTAACCTTTCCAAGAATTAAAGGTCCGCCAATTTATGCTGAATGACGTCAACAATTCTCCCGTCTATTGGGCTTATCTGCATCAGTTTTTTTGGCCCATCTCACAAGCTAAAGATAAAATGCGAAAGCCTTTGCATCTTCCCCGCCAACTCGTCCTCCACCCGCCACCCCCGCCCGCTTTTCCAACTTAAACGGTCAAATCTGGAAAAAAAAAAAAAAAGAAAACCCATCGAATACTTGGGGGAAAACTATCCCTGAAATGCTTCACCGTTGCAAGTCCCTTCCTAGCAAATTTTCTGCAGCTATAATCAGGAGAAGCTTTCTCATCCAACAAATTCGCTCGAAATCAAGCCGTCGTTTCAACATCAGAGACTCGGATAAAGAAGATGACGAGGATGACTACGATAACAATCTCGGAAGCGACGTTAAAGTTTCAGAGAAACATTTACAGCTATTCAAAAGCCGGGGACAACATCTCCTCACTAACCCGCGAGTCCTCGATACTATTGTCAGGAAATCCAATATAAAACCCAATGACACCGTTTTAGAAATCGGACCCGGCACCGGAAATCTGACTTTGAAGCTGCTTGAAGTTGCGGAGAAAGTTAATGCTATCGAAATCGACAAGCGCATGGTCGAAATTCTTCACAAGAAAGTCGCTGAGCGAGGATTTGAAGACCGGTTGACTGTGAGATACAATGATCAGCTGTTTGATGTAATGCCTCAGAGGAGTTTTTTTTAAGCTGATTTCATGCTATTTTCTGTTTAGGTAATACGTGATGACGCACTGAAGGTTGATTTTCCACAATTTGATCTCGTGGTAGCTAATATTCCCTATGGGATATCCTCGCGTTTGGTAGCGAAGTTCGTGTTTGGCGGGAGTAAGTTCAGGAGTGCAACACTTTTACTTCAGAAAGAGTTTGCTAGGAGGCTGTTAGCCGATCCTGGTGAACCAGAGTATAACCGGTTAGCGGCGAATGTGAAGCTGGTGGCAGACGTGGAGTTTGTTATGGACGTAAGCAAGAGGGACTTTTTGCCTGTTCCTAAGATTGATTCTTCGGTGATCAAGATCTGGCCTAAAGAGGACGTTCCAAGTGTTGATTTGATGGAATGGTGGGCGTTTACACGGATGTGCTTTAGCAAGAAAAATAAGACACTCGGTGCGATATTTAAGAAGAAGAGGAAGTTGATGGAGCTGATGAAGCTGTCGCAAACTGATGGGAGTTTCCATGGTGATGATGAAAAGGAAGTTGAGCTGAATGCAGAAAGTGAAGATGAACATGAAGATGACAAAAATGAAATGGAGACGAATTTGGCAATGGGCTATAAGAAAGGGATGAGCTCGTTTAAAGAGAAAGTCGTGGAAATCATTAGATCTGGAGGAGTGGAGAGCAAGAGGCCTTCAAAGCTATCAAATGAGGAATTGCTGCATTTGCTCTCCGTGTTTAATCAAGCTGGTATACATTTTCATGATCAAGCAGAGGTCAAGGATGCAAACAATGCAAAATACTATGACAAATTGATAACGACTTTTATTAAATACGAGTTGACTCCAAACTAAGTTGGAGCAGAGGGCTGTGATAATCACTGCTGAACTGACCCCTTTTTTTAAAAAAAAAAAAAAAAAAATTTCACTCCTCATAGTTGGCGTCTGAACTACTATTATATATTGTTTCAAGTACCCATGATGGATCTGAACTCCTTTCGTTAAACTACTTGTGCTGCGGTTGACATCCAAGTTCTAGATGTCATTGAGTACTTTGGATCCCAGGGGTTTGATACCATACGAAAGTTCCACAGGATAAACATTGCATCTTCCTGCATTCATAAAAGACTATGCGATTGTTCTGAAATTGCAATTTGCAAAGTCCCAAGCTGACATTTTTCTGGGATTAAATAGTTGTGTGCATGAGAAGTATTTGGCTTCGTCTCTGCGAGCTAAAGGAATCCAGGTTTTAATATTCTCTTTTCAAGCAGCAACAAACATTGAATAGCATCCTGACTAGGCTTTGAGGAGCAAAAATTAATCTGGATCTTGCAAAACATAGAGCTATAATCGAGCCCTTACCCTGTGTCTTAGTAAACTGTGTGTTAATCCTTAGAGGTAAAAATTCGGTTTGTGAGACCATTTATAGTACAAAACTTATCAATTATGTGTCAAACTATTATTTACTCGCATTACAAATAATTTCTCAACGCGTCATTTTATCTCTCATACATGACAATTTATAAAGTACTATTGTAATTATTCCAAGTAATATTTCAATTAAGCTCCTATCCAAAATATTTTATTTATATTGTTATTTTATTTTATTCATTTATGTTTCTTAAGTCGTAACCTTCTAACGTTAGTTTGGGAAGAGCATCTTAACGACGTCGTCTTCTGCTGGCTCCCGCAAACTAAGAAGCAAGGTAGCCGTCAAATCTGCTATAGAGAACAGCACCAACCTCGTAAAACTTTACTCCGCTCAGGCGTAAAATCATGGGTCTCGGAGCCCTACGATCCATAATTCGACCCGTATCGCGGACTCTCTTGTCAACCCGTACAACCTTCGCTCTTGCTCCCCAACGAATCGCGGCCATCTCCTCTCCCTTTCCGGCATCTGAGCTCCATTTCCGCCACCACTTGGGCTCCTTCCACCGGAATCTTCCATTCAATCCGTCATCTTCCGCTTTCCACAGCTTAACGGACACCCGATACCCCAAACGACGCCCCAGTGACAAGCCTCATCGTAAAAGAGCTCAATTAAAACCCCCAGGTCACATTTTCATCTTCCCCATTCCTAGGGTTTAGGGTTTAAGTTTTAGTTTCAAATTTTAATTACAAATTGGTGCTATTTTGGGGATAAGAAAATGTACACCTCGTAATTTAAAAGCTAACTGAAATTTTGATGCTTTTTGGGTGAATTTTATTTGCGGATATTAGGGCCTTATGCTTGGGTGAAATATGTACCTGGAGAACCAATAGCTGGAAAACAACCCAATGAAGGAAGTGTGAAGCGAAGAAATGAGAAAAAGCGGATTAAGCTGCACCGTGCGTTTATACTGGTAAAGTCTTAAGCTTCATTTTCTTGGTAATCAGTAACTTTTTTTTTTGTTTGGAGCTCAATTAAGTTTGTTAATCTGCTTGATATATGGTTTTCTGCGTTCAATCTTCTAACCAAATCTGATCTTTTTTGTGGGTGACTATTTTATATTCTGGCCTAACTAGGAGTACGGATTAACTGAAATCCGATATGGAACTTGTAAAATGCAATGTCTGTGTAAAATGATGTATTTAATTATGATGACAATGTGTGAACATTTTCATGATGTTCATCAAGGTAACCTGATTAAATTATTCTGGATTGGGAAAATAGATGGGAAAGAACTAATTCAAGAGAAATGCCTTGTTAAACTGTTTCTCTTGAACAAGTTTATGCGCAACAAACTATCTTGTTCTCTTTGCTCTCGAGTGGGTTACAAATAGGATCTGGTGATTAAAGCTGGCTTTTGATTGATGACAGTGAAAATTTGCTGCTTCACGAAATTCTATAGTTAGCTGATGGTGCTTGCAGACATCTTTAGGCCTTATAATCTCATTTGTGATCTAATGGACTGTTGTCATTTGAAATGGTTCTTCTCTTTTCTGCTCTATAATCTGTCTTAATGTTGTAAATTTTATCAGGTTTGGCTATTTTGAGATTCTGCCAAAACTTGTGTGGTTTTCACTGAATTTTTTATTTATTACTTAGAAAAAATAACTTACTGTACTGGCTAAGGCATAATATTGTTGACGTTTGCATTTCCCTTTTATGATATTCTTAATCATGGACAGGCTGAAAAGAAGAAGCGTAAAGCTCAGTTACAAGAGGCCAAAAGAAAGAAAATGATAAAGAGGGTGGAGCGGAAAATGGCTGCAGTAGCAAGGGAAAGAGCATGGGCACAAAGGTTGGTAGAGCTTCAGCAGATTGAGGAAGAGAAGAAGGCAACAATGGCTTGACATTCTAGCATTTTGTAGTTTTTGTGCCGGGAAGAAGATGAAAGTTGAAATTGCATTTATCTGTTCAGTGTAAGCTTTACTTTACACACTACCTACTATAGTTGTAGTTCATGACTCCTTTATTTTGACATCTGTTGTCCTTTTCTTTCTTTTTACCCTTGTTTTGGATTTTCAACGGCTAGTACAAGCTCTTATTTATAATTCAAAGAGCATGTTGCTCGTCGTCTCCAGTGATCTTCCTGCAAGTGTATTAAAAAATTCTGTAAAAATCTATTGTCTCCGTCATTTTAGAAATTGTTGTTCCCTAAAAAATGCAGTAAACATATGTTGCCTCCTTGTTAATGGAAATTTCTTATTCACTAAAAAGTGTGAATCTTAAAATATCACATATTAACGGAATAGTTATTAGCTTCTCTTGCACAGGATTGTAAAACTTCATACTCAAATTCTTGATATACCCCACTGCTATGGCTTAGTAAAACTTTGGACCATTCCTTTTCAAGCTTGTCCCATCCATCCTTATAGGCAATCCTAGTGAGCTCAAGTGGATTGCTGAAGTTTTCAAATTATGTTGCTGTTACATTGTTGAATTTTTAGATTATGGGAAGATAGCTTCTATTATGCCTGGTAAAGAATTGAGCTGGGATTCAGTGCGGTGAAACGCATTGAGTTAAAAGCTTATTCATGGTCTACTTTTGCAACGAAATGCTTGAATTCCCCCATCAGGAGTTATAGGCAATGGGCATGTGCACATATGCATTACAAGGGGTGCTAGTGTCATTTGAATTGGATAATAGCGCTTGCATACATGGTATTGGCATCTAGACGAAAAGGGGGATTTTATGGAGCCGTGGAATGCTTTGCCCTGATTTGAGACTTGAGGCACCGTAGGGAAAGAGGAACAAAGGGGGGAAAGGAAGGAAAACCTCTGACTTTAACTCGGCTATGACACTGGAAATCAACATGGTTAATGGAGATCGGTTGGCATGAACATCAAATAATGTACTGTTTTCAGTTAAAGGGAAGGAATCAAGTTATTATGTTTGTAAGTTGCTACCCAAAAAGGTGCACAATGCAAGCAACATCATGATCCTTATGCCTACCGATAATGCTCAATTTAACTATGTCTCACTAATTACTCACAGAAAGAAAAACGATACTAAATCGGATTGGTATTTCATCTTCGAACCTTGTACTAACACAAATGAATTATTGTAATGTGTGGTTGGTTGAAGAATTAGTAGATGGTCTGCAGTTTCAATGACATGATATTCACTACAAGAAAACGGGCTTTTTGCAACGCTTTTGCTGTGGCACAAGGAGAAAGTGCGGTAAATAAGCAGCAAATTTCAATTTGTGCTGCAAATTTCACAACGGTTCCTAATTTTTACATAAAAATGACATAGTTTTAATAAAACCCATAAAAGATAGTTTCCTAGCACAATCCACGTATTGATCCCTTGTAAAAAGGTATCGATAAGCCCCCAAAAGCAGGAAGGGGTTTATCTTTTAGTAAAGGCACCCTGAAATAAATTATATTTGTTTCAAATATTTTCAGGTCACATGTCCTTTCTTGATAATAAGTTCAGGGTGCCTTCACATGAGCTAGATCCATTCCCTTATTTTTCGATAATAATAGAATGTATTCCAGAAAGTAGCAAGTCTTCCTATTCGCTTTTCCTTATCGATGAAGTAAAAGGTGAAGGAGAACGCCAGTCCCTACTCGTCATATTCCCCAGCTCAAATCTGGGCCAACTCGATCCGCGTCCACCTAGCACCAGCGGCAGGGCAGCCGCTCTTCCGGCCCCAAAATCAGTCCTCCTCGCACGCATTAGCACACAACGATCTCTTTTTCTTTGGAATCCTCCGCCGCACTCCAAATCCAAGCTATTTTTCCTACAGAACTTTTGATTGCAGATCTATCTACTCTACTCACTCCTTTTCCTCTGTCTCGCTCCAACTGGTAATATTGCTATCTTTTTTTCTTTTTTTTTAATGAATCGATGTTTTTACATCTAGAGACTTGTTAGGGTTTCGAGTTCGGATCATGTTTCTTAGCATATGCTATTGTATCTTTTCTTGTCTGCTCTGACTATGTAATGTCATAACGAATGTTTCTTCTATGGAATTTATCTGCAGTTAATCTAGATTGGATGAGAAAGACAAGGATATTACTCATCTGGAAATCACTTAACAATCAACAGTAGATTTTACTCTTGGTTTCTGTACTAGTAAAATGCGTGCCATGGACTAGATTTGCACGCTTGACATGATTTTCCAAATAGGTTGGCACAGATGCTAGTGCATCTTTATCTGGTTTGCTCTGGAAGTAGAGCTTGCATGTTGCGTTTATGTAACGTCATAACAAAATTTCCTTCTATGGCATTTATCTGAAGTCAATCAAGGTTGGATGTGAAAGACAGAGGATGTTACTCTTCTGAAAATCACTGAACAATCAGCAGTAGATTGTAATAGGCACTAACAGAGGAATGACTGTTATACTCTCAGGTTAGTGGGCTAGTAAAATGAGTGCCTTGGACTAGACTTGCATGCTTCATGACTGTGATTTTCCAAATGGTTGGGCACAGTTTATTGGTAAATTTTTATTGCAGCAGCAAACTATGTTTATCGGATGCACTTGAAAAACAAGATTGTGAGAAGAGGCCTAACCTCCTGAAGTGCATTCTCAAAGTCCTATAGAAAACCAAAACCACAAAAAGATATTATTCCTTTCATCCTTCAGGTTATTAAAGTTCCATTTTTAAACTGTACAAGGAGGCAGTGCAGCGAGATTTATGTATTCCTAGATAGGTTCTGTTCTTTAATTTTCTCTATGTGCTGTAAATTACCTTCACTGTTACGGGCCTCATATCCTCCTTTTTCAGCTTTGTGATTTCAAATCCCTGAGTAAGTGCCTCTCTCAGAGGGCCCATTGAAGCAGCCTTCACTAAGTTCTTCATGTAAGTGTTTCTTGCAATTAGGAATTTGTAAGACAATCTAGCTCCCCTGATTTATCTATGTTTCTTTTTCTTGCAAACAGAACACTGGTTTGCATATTGACATAAATTCACCACATTCTTTTGGCATTGAGAAGTTGGGTTAACTATTAACATCGCATTCCACTATGAGCATAGCAAACTGGGATGCACATGCTGCACTTTATTTTTTATTTTTTTTGCATGTTAATAAATTTGCTATTTTTCAATTCTGTTTATAAGGTCTCTTTTCTTGCCTTCTCAATCTTGTTTCTTGTAGAATGGATGATAGGTCTTGGATCTTTATTGAAGACCGAGTCAATAATCCGTACTTTGAAAAGTGTCTGAATGACTTCCTTAAATTTGCCTACAAAAAGAAGGAGGTTGGGAGTAGAATATATTGCCCATGTAGGCGATGTAAAAACTCATAACGAAGAAAGAAAGAAACTGTGCGTGCACATGTAACAATGAAGGGGTTTTTGACCACTTATACAAATTGGATTTATCATGGTGAAGATCCATGGGACTTCAATCAAGAAAATATGAACAATGGAGTGTTTAGGCGCATTGAAAATGATGACATGAATGAATTGATACACGAAACACTTGGAAGAACACTTGAAGAGAATTCTAACATAAATTTAGAAGAACTTAGAGGAGCCTGTGATGAAGAGACTAATAAGTTTTTTAAGTTGCTGAAGCATGCCGAAACAGAGTTATACCCTGGATGTAAAAATTTTACTCTTCTATCATTTGTCATCAAGTTGTTGCATGTCAAGTCTCTTTGTCGATGGAGCAACAACTCAATGACAATATTACTGGAGCTTCTCAAGGAAGTTTTTCCTGAGAATGAATTATTTCCAAGCTCTTATCGTGATGCTTGGAAGATTGTTAAAGACTTGGGTCTTAGCTACCATAAAATTCATGCATGCCCCAATGATTGCTTGATTTATTGGAAGGAGACAGAACATGAAACCTTTTGCAGAAAGTGTGGAACTCCTAGGTATAAGCAAATTGTAAAACAATCCGATGATTCAAGTGAACAAGCTAACAAAGTTCCAGCAAAGCTTGTTCGCTATTTTCCTTTGAAACCACGTCTCCAAAGGCTGTTCATGTCATCAAAGACTGCTTCATTAATGAGATGGCATGAAGAGGAGTGCATCAAGGATGGAAAATTGAGGCATCCGGCAGACTCTTTAGCTTGGAAGCATTTTAATGACCGGCACCCAAGCTTTGCTAGTGATCCTCGCAATGTTCGTGTTGGACTTGCAGCGGATGGATTTAACCCATTCAAGATAATAATGACTTTGAACAAAGTCCCATATGTAGGTATAATTAGAAAAGATTGAATGTATTCTTTCAGTTACCGTATTGGGTGGATAATTTGCTTCCACATAATCTGGATATAATGCATATTGAGAAGAATTTCTTGGAGAATCTCTTGTGGACACTGTTGGGGATGGGCAAGACAAATGATGACATTAATGCTCGATATGATCTAAAAGAAATGGGGATAAGAAAGGCACTTCACCCACAATCTAAGGGTGACAAAGTGTTTCTTCCACCTGCATGCTTCACAATGAGCAAAGATGAAAAAGAAATTTTTTGTAATGTGCTAAAAACTGTCAAGGTCCCTGATGGTTATGCATCAAACATTTCGAGGTGTGTGAATATTAAAGAACGACAAATCTCTGGGTTAAAGAGTCATGATTGTCACATATTAATGCAACAATTGTTATCCATTGCTGTGATAAGAATATTGCCTAAACATGTTTGCAGAATTATCATTGAGTTACGAGATATATTTAGGCAATTATACTCGAAAGTGCTTACTGTAGCAGATTGTGAAACTTTGGAGGACTGTACTCCACTGGCCCTTTGTGAACTTGAGAAGATGTTTCCACCTCCATTTTTCAATATCATGGAGCATTTGCTTGTTCACTTGCCTGAAGAGGCGAAACTTGGTGGACCATTTCAATTTCGGTCTATGTATCCTATTGAGAGGTAAAAGATTATCAACTTAATCTATGTACATTGAAAAATCACCACCGATATTAATATAAATTCTATGCATAGGTATCTGTGTACTTTGAAAAATTATGTACGGAGTCGAAGTCACCCTGAAGGTTCAATAGCAGAGGGCTACTTGGCGGAAGAATGTATGGCATTCTGTTCCATGTACTTGGACAATATTGAATCAAAGTTGAATCGCCCACCTAGGAACTATGAAGATGAATATTTAAATAGACAGATTGGCCGTCCCTTAGGAAAAGAAGAGGTCATCTATTTAGATGATGTCTCTTGGGTTCAAGCTCATCGTTATGTTCTTGGAAATCTTGAAACTGTTGATCCTTTTCGCAGGTAAGTTCACAGTTTATCAAACTTAATCAATAACTCATGAATTATTGCTTTCATTAAAGTATTTAATGACTAATGTAGGGACCATAAGCATTTGCTAAAACTGGAAAAACCACGCATGTCAAACTATGAAAGGGAGAAAATTCATAGTGAAACATTTTACAAGTGGTTTAAGAAGCATGTAAGTTTTAAATTCAGTAGTGAATTTAATTGAGCTTCATTTTCATATATTTAATATTCTCTAGAGTTAACATACAATAACAGTTTTTGTTCAAAACTTGTAGGTTGCAGATTTGGAAAAATCTAATAGTTGCCATGATTATTATAAAGAAATTGCTTATTTGGCTGCTGGTCCTGATAAGTGGGCAAAAAGCTATTCTGGTTACATTGTTAATGGTTTTCGTTTCCATACTAAGAAGCGTGAGATGAGAAGGCAAACTCAAAATAGTGGTGTATTTGTGAATGCTAGTGCCAATAGTTTCGCTAGTACAAAGGATAAGAACCCTATATCTGGAATTTTAGAATACTATGGGGTCTTAGTGGATATTGTTGAGTTGAGATACTCAAATGACATTAAATTTGTGATGTTCAAGTGTGATTGGGTTGATAACGTCATTGGAATGAAACAAGATGAACACAACTTCACACTTGTTAACTTTGATCATATATTGTACAAGCAAAACACGAAGAATGATGAGCCTTTCATCCTGGCCTCTCAAGCACAGCAAGCTTGGTATGCTCGGGATGCATTGGAACCTGAATGGAATATAGTTGTCAAGATGACCCCTCGAGATCTTTTCATTATTGATCCAGAAATTAACATATGTGAAGATATCCAGGATGAGCATTCTGCTTGGCAACATGTTAATAACAATAATTCTGAGGATAGTAATGTTTCATGGGTTAGGGAAGGTGTTGATGGAGTTATACTTGATGCACAAACTACAAAATCCAAGGCACACGTTGCTGAAGTTGATGATGGATTCTTCTCTGATGAGGATAATCTTGGGATTGACAATACGATTGATGATACAAGTGATGATGATGATTTTTTTGATAAAGCCCAACAAGGAGACAAGGCTGATGATTGACTCTAATTTTGGAATATAATCCTAACATTTTGTTAGATGAAGTTTAGATATGCCAATATTAGATGAAGTTACTGATTAGTATGAAAAATATTAATTGTGGGATCATTTTCACTGCCTTGGATGTCAATTTATAATTCCTTATGTTCATATTAGTCTCCTTGATAACCTGCATTCTACTTTTTTTTTAGCAGGTTGGTAATGCTGGATTTACCTTATGTTCAATTTATGATTCCTTATGTTCATATTAGCAAGTTGGTAATGTTGGTTTCATTGGGTTATAGTTCCTTAATATGTATATGTTCTTTGTGTTTGCAGATTTTAGAAACTTAAACTCCAAAAGTAAGATGATACAACACTCTCTTGCTGAATTATGTGATTGGTTTCTGAAAAAAGCCAGTAAAATTAATCATCTTACTTAACTTTGCCTTCAAAAATCAGAAGCTGCTTTTATAGGTTTTCCATGGCACCAAGTAAGAAGGGGCCCCACAAAGTTGTTGGGCCAATGTCCGGAGCGCATATTGAGTCCACTAATAGTTTGAACCCTGTTTCACAGTCAAGCTCTCAATCTTATCAGACTTGCCCCAGTCATTATTCAAAGCCTCCAGCACATAAATTCATTGGGGCAATGCCTGGAATACGCATAGACCCTACATCTAGCTCAAACTCTGTTTCTCGACCTAATTGTCAAGCGAAATCACATGACTCCAATTCAAATTCAAACTCAGCTTCTAGCTTTATTGCTGCTTCTCAGTTCAACTCTAAAGCCAATTCACATCAGTTGAACTCCAAGGCTGATTCTCAACTAAATTCCCATCCTAATTCACATATCGGTCAAGGCTTTCATTCTCAACCACTAGTAGACCATCGTGAGCAACCAGATTCCTTTGATAACAATGATTCTGAAGCTGGATCAGGTTCTTCATATGATTCAGAAGACATAGAGGATGTCTTTGATGGTACTTTTGATGATGATGATTCTAGTGAAGAAAGTCGGTTGGAAAAGAAAAGATTACCACAAATAGTTTTGAGTCTAGCATTCCTTATTATAAGCTTTGTATAATATTCATAAAAAAAATTATATGAATCACAATTTTTTCTTTTGTATGTGTATGTGTTTTTTGTACACAGGAGACAATAGTGGTAGAGGACTAGCCAGACGAAGTGCTGGTTGGGGTGGTGGAAAGAAATTGGAGTTAGTTTGGAATGCACGGGGTCAAGTAATTGGTCCTAATGCTACACAGTATATAAGTCAAGTAGGAATCTTAGTAAAGGATGGTAATAAATTACCACTCACGTACACAGATTGGAGGGCCATGCCTGAAGGATCTAAGGAGAGATTTTGGGAAGATATTAAGGTATTTTGACTCACTATCAAAGTTAGCAACATTTTTTTTCTTTTTATTTCATACAATCTTGTAGCTTGTGAATGTTTAAACTTTTGTTTTGTAATTTTTGATAGAGAAATACAAATATTGATGATACATGCAAGAAAGTACAAATGATAAGGGTCAGCAAATTGTGGAGAAATTGGAAATCAAAAGTCAAGAGCATGTATTTCACTCCTTATAGGAGGCACAGGTCATGGCTATTAGCACACTGTCCTGCAAGAGTTGAGGAGGATCAATGGCCTATTTTGGTTGATTATTGGAGCTCAGAAGATGTCAAGGCATGTATTTATTGTCACATCTCCTTTGCTTTTGAATTAAATTCTAGTGCTATTATGATTTTGATGTGTTGTTAACTACCTTTTTCTGTTTTGTACATAATTAGAAGCAAAGCAAGATTAATAGCAAGAATCGAAAAAAATAAAAGATGCCACATCGAACAGGGCGAAAAGATCATGTGAACCTCAGGGAAGAGGTATATTAAATTCTAATGCTTATGTTTCTAGCAATTTTTTCTGGAACATAGTCTTATTTAGAAATATTAACACTTTAGTTTGTACATTGAATATGTGGCAGCTTCGGATTAAAACTGGAAAAGAGCCTTCGAAACTAGACGTTTTTATTCATTCAAGACAAGGAAAACAAATGGATGAGTTGACTTCACAAACAATTGTAAGAATAGCTTTTAGTCATTTTTTATTGGTTTTACTTCATAAATAATTCTTTCTGTTGTCTGTTTTTCAATTTAGGCAACTATGAATGAGGAAATACAAAAACTGCCAGAGACATCCAGGGATGATAATTTTGTGAAAGATATACTCTATGAAAATATTCTTGGACCTGAAAAACCAGGTCGTCTTCGAACTTATGGGGTAGGTGCGACTCCAAAAGACGTGTATAGGATGTCAGATAACATGAATGCTGGACAAAAGAAAGCATTTGAGGATGCAGTGAATGAGAAAGTGGAAATCATACGTGGTGAACTACGAGAAGAAATGAATTCGAAATTGGCAGATTTTAAGGAGGAGTTGATTGCTCAATTTGAAGCAAGAATGGTTTGGGATAACTATTTGGTTAAATATTATAGTTTTTCTAATTTTTTTATTGCTTTAGTTACTATTGATCTTTGTTCCTCCAGAGGGCATCCACATGTGACTTGGCATCACTCCAAAGAAAAGAAATGAATGCAGCAAAACAATCTCATATTTCGAACTCATTAGAGGTTGTATATTAATTCATACAATTCGATTTTGTGTTCAAACTCTCTGAAATATCAGCAGCTATGGCCTGATTTTCTTTTCTTCACACTTTGTTGATAATGTAACAGGTTGGTGATAGAATGAACAGGGAAGTTGGAACAAATGATGCTGAAATGTACAAGGAAGTTGGAACAAATGATGCTGAAATAAACAAGTGTGAAATGAATAAAAAAGTTTCTTCAATTGCTGATATTCTTGAGGTATAGTATGCGTACTTTGAGTTGGTCCTTCTATAGAAGACCAATTTTGCTGAGTTCCTTGTTGATATTGAATTGTGCATGACTTCCTTGTTGATGACTATTTGTGCGTGAGCTCCTTGTTGATATTTAATTGACTAGTCTTTTGTTATACCAGAACCATCATACAAAGAAGAAAAGGAGCAGGACTACTTGCAAACGACTTGCTTGAGGTACTGGAAAAGTTTCTGGAAATAACTCTATTCTGTCAAGTTTTCCATTGAGTATTTGTATGATTGGGAAGACGAGCTGTTTTTGTTAAGATTTAGCCAGCTATTTATGGGACATAATGTAGTAGAAGTGGTCTTAATTTTCAGTATCTGTGAACAGCCACGGATTTAAGGGGGGGCTGGTGGGGGCTTAAGCCCCCCCCAAGCCGCCGGAAAACCCCCTATATATAGGGGATTCCGGCGGCCATTGGTTTAGATTTTGGTAATAATACTAACTGGAAGAAATCCCTAGTATGAAAGTCGTAAGGTGAAATTCTAGAGAAGAATTGAAGCGGGGGTTAATTTATATGCTAGTATATGATCAGATAGCTTTGGATTTGAGCGAGGACATCAGCATTGGGAATGTCTTTTTATACTTGGCCGAGTGAGAACGAGACAAGAAGGTTCCTGGCTAAGAGGATGAAGAATTCATGGGCAATATGCCAGCTTGATAACGCGACGTTAAATTAATGGATGGGTGTGGTGCTTTCATTATTTGGGTGCTTCTTAACTGGCCTGGTCCCCAAAGTGGACATTGACCTTTTGTATGGAATTTATGGCAATTGAGGTGGTTTCCAGTCTGTGCAGAATTGAGTAGTAATGCTGGATGGGCAGCCTAAAGTCAAGAAAGTTCCAAATATCCAGCTTTGTTTAGTTTGAGTACGTCAAGTCTTTGCCCACTGCAAATGGAACTTCTCAAAGTCTTTCCCATTCTCTCTTTTGGAGACCTTATTACATTTTGTGAATGAATTTGAAGTTTTAGCAGTTATTGCTTAGTCTAAGTGGCATGGATCACAATTGGATCAAGACTGTATTCTGTACACAAGCTAGACACATAGTACATTGTAATGTTCTTTTCTGTTGTTCAACTTGTCATTATTTTTCTATTCCTGAGTAAACCATCTGTGTTTACTTTTCCTCTCAAGCAGGTGTTAAGCTTTACAAAGTCGTCATATTTTACCAAACTGAAAAAAAAATGCACTTTTAGTTCTCAAGATTTAAAAGTTAAAATAAATTACTATTTCTAGTTCTCAACCTTAAAAAAAAAAAGAATTGAATTATTCGAGTGCAACAACTACCAATACTTCAAGTGTTAATCAATAACAAATTTTTGGGTATGTATAATTATATGTTTTTATTATTTTTATAATTATTGATTCTAAATTTTACTTATTAAATATATTTATTTCGTCACAAAAAAAATTTTTTAATACACTTCAGCCCCCCCAAAAATAAATTTCTGGCTCCGTCCCTGTCTGTGAAAAGGTTGAATTACAAATTCCGTTTCAGTATCTATTGTTATATTAACGTTTTCTTCATGCTTAATGGGCTGGGGTTATATGAGCAGGGGACTAATAGAATACACTTTGCAGCCCTGGACTTGATGGTACATTGGAAGCATGCGGATTGGGAGATATGAAGATGTTTTTGAGAGATGTATGATGAAGTGCTGTACTTTTGAATTCAAGCACATTTTGGAATATATGAAACATCTTGTAATTGGAGCGAACAATATTAAATGATAAAGTTTGTAGAATTTGACTAAAACAATGTATGGTACTTTATTCTAGTGTATTGTGGAACTATATTTTGTTATAATATTCGATTTTAGGATGTTTGAGCATGATAATTATTGTACCATGAAAAAATTGATTTCTGGTCTTTATATTGGTGACTTTTTTGCGACGCAAGTTTTTGTCGCATGACATTGTGGACATTTTGTAGCGCATTTTTTGTGCCGCAAGTAGAGTTGTGACACTCAAATTGGCGTCGCAAAGAGTGATGCAAATGCATGTGACATGTTGAAAAATTGTGTCGTTTTCTTTTGTAACGGCTACTTTTGTGGCACAATTTAATTCCGTCACATTTGTGCCGCAAAAAGGTTTTCGCGGCGGTTTTTGGACTTTTTGCAGCATATTTCTGGCGTCGTGAAAAGTCAGTTTTCTTGTAGTGATTCCCGTTTGAACTAGCAGTTGCGGGCTGTCTACAATTCAGCTGGAATTTCTTGGCCTACATTGACCTATATTTGTTCCAATCAGTCCGCATACAAATCTTAGATCTAAAGGGCAGGATAAAAAGTAGACAGATTTAGCGATTGAGCCAAAATAATCTACAATAACTCTTGTATTGACTGCTGAAAATAACCTATGTCAGCTGTAGTTTGAAGTTTCCAGCAATTTAGGCCGTACTAGGCATTAAAGCACGAGCATAATCATGCAAATGCCCTACAACGTATTGTTTATCGGGTAGACAGGGATGAAGGTTAAAGCTATAACATCATTAAACCAATGTTTGCAAAAGATGAAACGTGGGCGTGTTCGTATTTTACTATCAATAAGAGAATTCTGTTGGTAAACGATCTGTAAAAATTTTTATAAGCGACTTATGATTTCAAGGCATATCCTGATCAAAGATGATAATTGGAATCGAACTCATTTAAACTTTTTTGTACCAAAAAAAAAAGAGACTTTTTTCACCCAAAAAAAAAAGGGAGAGATGCAGGATTGTCGTCGTTCGATTACCAGACACTGTCGATGTACCAGCAGAGCACATGTTGGACGTGGTAGAGGACCACCATGCACCTTCATCCATTCTTATCAAAGAAGAAGAAGAAAATATAGATTTTCATGCCATGATGGCTCTGATGATAAAGGTCAGAAATCATAACCCCACTCCACTTGCAGGCTTAACTAATCAGTTTTCTATCAGGGCCCAGGGAGAAGAAAACCCTTCTTCAATCAAAAGAAAGACAGTGACCCCGGAACAAACTCAATGATATGTACTTACAATAGAGAAGTCATATGCCATTTGTCTTACAAGTCACGAAGATAAATATCATTACTCCAACGCTCTAGGATTGCAGTAAAATTTAGATTGATCAAAACGCTTAAAATCTCGGGGAGATGTGCTACAGGTAGTAATAATTGATATAGTCTCATCTTGTAAGGCCTGTGGTTGCGGGGGATGACCCTTGCCTTAGGTTTATGGTTATCCAACCGTCTTTTTTTTTTTTTTTTCCTTTCTTTCATCATTTGATCTCTCTTTCATTATGCGCTTACTAGGGGTGTGATGGTGATCGGCAGCTTCCGTTTCAGTCTGACGAATGGAAAATAGGTAATGTCATCATCTTCGGCCACCCATCTGCAAGGGAGAAAATGAAAGATCGTGTTAGCTGCCGTTACTTTCAGTATTCACCCGTCACCACCTTAGCCACCTAATGCAATAAGAAACCATAGTGCCACTGCTAAAAGTTTTAGGGGTAGCATCCGCATGTGACTCTCTCAAGTCTCAACTATCTATTTGTCACAGGAAGTTTTAAAAAAAATAATAATAAAAAGGAAAGAAAGAAGACGAAGAAAATGACCTGTATGTTGTAACAAGATGATGAAGGAAAATAGCAATTTCGAGCCTCGACAGTTCTAAACCGGGACACAGCCTCTGGCCACCACCAAATGGTGTAAATGTGTTGCTGTTAACCGAAGCTCCTGTTTTCTACCAACCAATGCCCAAAAAAAAATGTTGATTAGAATGGTATCCAGACCAAAGAATCTTTTTGTTTCGTCTCCATGTTGACATTTTGCACGGGCGACATCAAAATGATGCTCTGATTGATAATTGAAAGTTGTAAAGAGGAAGTCATTGAACTGGTAACAAGACAGATAATCGGACAAGACACGTATACCTCCCATCTGCAGGGATTAAATTCATAGGGGTTTTCATAGTTTGCTTCGTCCATGTGAAGTGAACTGAAGGATGTCAAGACACACCATCCTCTTGGTATCAAGTGGCCTGGGAAAAGAACCCCCACAACCTAAATTAGCATTTTCCTGACGAGAATTTGTGAAGGGAAAAAAAAAAAAAGGGTAGTGTACAACCTGCTTTTGGCAAACGACACGTCCATAAAAGTAAAGAGAGCTACATACCTTTAATTTTCACGTCTTTTACTGCTTCCCTCCAAACTGCATTCACGATATTGCCCATTCGCAGAGTTTCACTGATGACCTGAAGTGACCAAAAGAAGAAAAGAACAAGATACTTGAATATTGCAATTCTTTAAAAAAAAAAAAAAAAGAATGTTCCCTTTCTTCATTTTGGCGGGTCTAGACTCTATTGGTTACATGGTACAGCGACTCAGCAACTTACATTCTGGGTAAATGGGAGCGAGACATAATCAGTCCAATAATATTCATCACCCGACTTAGCCTTTTGCCGCTTCAGTTCCATGTTCTCCTCCTGCCCAAGTGATAAGAGGTTACAACTTACAAGAAGCACACACTACTTAAATTTGGAAGGGAGGCTTAATTTGTTTGATAAGAGTAGTGTTTTTCCTAATAATTATTTTGATTAATTATTATAGCATTTTTTATAATGTGATGTGATACATTTAAAATAAAAAATGATTAATAATATAAAAAAATAAATTAAAAAATATATTTATAATACGAGTGAAACATTTTTTGAAAAAATTCGCTACCCAAACATATTAGTTGTAAGAAACTTGCAGTAGTACCCGGAAAGAAAGAAGGAAATCTTGAAAGAAATTTGTAGTAGTACCTAGACCGAAAGAAGGCTGACACCGACCAAAAGAAGGCTGACACCGAAAAAGAAAGAAAGAAGCCTCCCCTCCAAAAAAAAAAAGAAAAAAGAAAAAATAGCTAGTGAAAAAAGCCACCATTTTTTTTGGAAAAAAAAAAGTCACTACTTGACGGACAAAAATAATAGTATAAAATAGTAAGGAAAAAAAAAGGAGCTTAGGCCTTAGTGTTTTAAAAAATATATAAGGTAAAAAAATAATTACAAATTGTGCTCACAAAAAATGGTTTAAGAATTTTTCTAAAGGACAAAAAAAATCCAAAGAAGGTACGTAGTTGTAAGATTGGTCCACCGGCTGACAGCCGTTCAATCCAAATCGTACGGCTAGAATAAGTCCAAACAGACCATGGTGGGGCCGACGAGCATTTCCCCACGTGTGGGGGGCGCTCGTGTGTCTGATTGAAAATGACATTTGAAAGTCAATCGAGTACGACAATCATAAAGTGAAGTTGACATCCAATGGCCCACTGGAAGCTCGTGGATCTAGTTGATCCCAGCCGTAGGATTACCCAGAACCTCATCCTCCTATCCGTCGATTGAAAAAACAATCGTAAAATCCAAGCTAGCGCCAGCCACGGTACAAAGAAGAAAAAATCTAGTACTGGTACATACCAGCAATCGGGCTAGCACGACGGGGCTGTCACTCAAGAACTTGACTGCTAGCGTCAAAGCCGTCGGAACAGTCTCTTCACCGGGAATCATCAACTCTATGACGTTCTCACCTATCGAATCCAACGGCAGCCGTGGCTGAGCCTCCTCTGCTGCTGATGATTCAAACGTGTCGCGCAATAATACATCAATTACGTCATTCAGCAGCCCATTCATTCCTTGTTTTTCTTCCAAAGCAGCCATCTTTCTTTGCCGTATTATGCTTCTAACCACCTTCAACATCCTGTCTTTAGCCTGCATGGACCCTAATAATATTCACGTGCAAACCCTACCAATGACTAACTTCAAATTCAGCAACCAATTTTTTTTATAAAAAAAAAAAAAATCTATGAATGGTCAAATATACTGCGTTGCGTTATATATTTCCAACGTAAATAATTAAACCGTTGGAAATATTAATTAGATGGATGGATGCATGCATGCAATTGCAATTGCAATTGCAATTGCATATATAGGATGCGTTTGTACCTTCAAAGATTTGTACAACCTCGTTCCAGGAAGTTTAACGGGCAAAGAAATCAAGCCTTTGCAGTATTCTTCAAATTCCGTTCTCAACAAATTCAAATCTTCACCCCGGCCGACGCTCATCAAAGTTTTTACCATGACTTCAAATGCAATCTGAAACATTAACCATGGTTTTATTTAATCGTCCTCAAGTACAATAATTGTTTAAAGAAACAGGTACCTCTGTCTTTGTGGCGAGGATTCAAACCAAAAAAAAAAAAAAGACAATAATAATAGATACCTACCTTCCTGCTTTCTTCTTGGAGGTAAATTCGTCGGTCCTGTTTTTGCATCCAGGTTGAGAAGACATGTCGAACGGATTCTTCTATGTCTCGAGTGACTTGAGCCTTGAACTGGGGTGACCTCAGGAAGCCTCCGATGAGCGCATGCAGCCTTTTCTGCAGAGGTCCATTAATGTGCAATATTGAATACTTGCCCAGCAGTTCGGAGATGGATTTTGGATAATGAGGAATGAAAGCGTTCCCTTGATTCTGCAGAACAACCTTGTTCACCTCCGGGTCTGTTGACACGATTATGGCTTTGCCTAAGATATGTGTTCTGAACACCTTCCCGTACCTGGTCACACCGGTGTACGTGTTTGCATAAGTCATATTTATATTTATATTTTTTTTTTTGGTTTCTATCACGAATACGTTATTTTTTTTGAAAAAAATTATTTTATTTACATTCTGTGTATGACAAAAAATCGTTATAGTAATTATTTTTTTAAAAAAAAGAAAATTCCACATCACACCCAAGCACTATTAATTTCAGCAGTCAAATCTGCCACAACCAGTACGTGTACAATTTAACGTCAAGCTCTTCGCTACTCGTATCACTCTCTCCTTCTGCAGTTCATGAAATGAAGCCAAAAACCTCCTCAGTCAGGGTAGCGTGACTCCACTCCAGCCAAAAATAAAAAATAAAAAATTCCTTACAGTCGATGGGCAGATGTCTTAATCCAATTTACCCTTCGTTTCAGACAATTTCCTCAAATTGCAAGACACGCGCAGTCTGATAGCGATGCAACGATGATTAGTCAAGGTAAATGGACAAAGGGAGATTATTCCTAACAATGGTACAGGCAATATAACCCTCTACTTTCGCATTAAAGATTATGGAGCCCCTTCGTCAAAAGAGGACTATTTATACAAGAATTCTAACAAAATATACATGTGATTTCTTGGTTAATTTGTAAAAGAACTCCAACAATGTATATATATATATATATCTATCTATATATATATAGAGAGAGAGAGAGAGAGAGATAGAGAGACAAAAAAAAAAAAAAAGAATTGATGATTCGCTAAACAAAGGCCTCAATATTGGATGGACTATATATATATATATATCTTCGATTGGATGACCTAAGAACGAGCTGTGGGGTTTTTTGTGTCTTATCGGAGAGAGGGCATGAATGTTAATGTTTTAGCAGCTGTATCATCCATCAATTATAGAAAAGGCTGGAGTGATAGATATATCGTAATGCTACAAACGTATGACAATGAACACACACGTGAATATGGGTTCTGTGTGGAACCTATGCAACATCAATGGATATGATCGATCATCCATCAACGCAAGCCAGCCAACCGTATAGTCACTTGCAATACACATACATATATATATATATTTTTTTTAAAAAAAAAAAAAAAACTCCATCCGTATCACAATCTTCTGGAAAAGCAATTGTCGGCAAATTATTAATAATAAATCCAAAAAAAAAAAAAACATAAAGCTTAGAGAAAATTTCATAGTATCACAAACAAGTAACTTTACCACGCCAACAACTAGCAATGATGGATGAAGCCATTTTATCAATTTGAGACTCGTAAAAGCACGCACTCTGTGTCTTCTCGTGCTAATCATGCGATAATAAGACAATTACTATACACATCCACATACACATACACATACATAAAGGTGAGTAGGAAACAAGAAGGTAAAGGATCTTTTGACGTTTCCGAGTCACTACTGACTTTATTTCTACTATTTTCTAATTTACCTGCTGTTATTACCATATATCCGCCGAATTATTTTAGGCACATACAGATGGAAAGTAAAGGATATATACATATTTCATTTTTATTTCCTACTTGGATTAATTGACAGGGTCCTGATCCAGAATGGCACCGCACCACCAACAAAAAAAAAACAATAACATGTTTTTTCTTTTTTGATTTTCTTTCGTTAATTGTGCAAATCCACTACATTCCACTGCATTTTTTTTTAAAAAAAAAAAAAAAAACAAGTGCTATATCCAATCCAACAGCCTAAAAGAACTAGTCTATTACTTCAAATGGTCCTGCAAAGTAGCAGTAGTAGTTTCGTTTATGAAAGTAACAAAACAAGACCTCCCCTCTAACATATTATTAGGTACCATACAAATCTGGTGATTGTCTTCTTACTTCGTTTCCTTTTCTCTTTCTAGAATTGAAGGGCTATCGCAAATCAAATAGTACGTTACTTAAGTTACCTGCTGGCCTAACCTTTTAAAAAATTTTAAAGACAATTTTAAATTACCAAAAAAAAAATTTGTAAATTCCGCATTTTAACTCTGAAGTAATTGGACATCTTTTCATTACGATCAGTTTCATTGATTGCACAAAACTGAAAAAAAAAAAAAAATATATATATATATATATATATATCACATAACATAAAAGTTCTGTTAGGAAGCCTTGCTTGGATTGCTGTTTTCTCTCAAAAAATTACATCGTTTTCGTGATCATATTTCTTTTTTATCTTTTTTTTCTTATATACATCAAATCATAACAGTAATTTTTCCACGAAAAAATCATGAAAAATACAATCCAAACACAACTAGACTAGAAGGAATATTTGTTTTTTTTCACATAGTACCGTCAGGTGTTAGAAAATTTTTGAGTGAGCGGTCTAAATACTCAACCACAAGTCGAAATTAATGGATTCTTATTTCCCAAAGATCTAGATGTAAAAATTTTCTTAAACTGCACATATCCAAAGTAAAAAAACCACATGAATGATGAAACTTGTAATACAAAACTTAAAGTCTTGCTTGGAACTGTTGCCCTTTCCAGCAAATCATCGGAGATTGTAAAGAATCCTCTTCAAAACGAATTTTTAACAATTTCAACCACACTGCATGTGCCAATAATATACAAAAAAGCAAAAAGAATAGCTTACTCTAGAAGAAAATGATAATTAAGTCACAAGAAAAGAAGATCATGGTAAATTATGCGAAAATTATGGAAGCAAGAAGAAGGCTTACAGGGCCGCCCGTTTCTCCATGAAGCTGACAGGGCGAGAAGAGTAACCACAAGCTATGAAGTCGAGAGTTTCGCCAAGAAGAGGCCAGCCTGAACTTCCTCTAGGAATCCAATTTTTCTTCTCTCTCTCTTCCTTATTTTTCCTCATCACCTTATACAAACAGAACACTGACACAACTATACCAATCAAAACCCATGTCATTTTCACCTAGATATACGCTTATTAAGGATTCTTTTTTTTTTTTTTTTTTTCAAAAGGAAGAAAGAAAGAAAGAAAAGAACTTGTGTGTTTTTTCGGAAGATTTTTTTTGGTTCGCAAGTAGTTCCAATTCCTTTTCTGAGCTGAACCGCTTTAAAGAATCAGAACGCCAAGACTGGCTTTTTCACAGAGTACTCAGAGTACTGATGCAGCATCTCCATTTATAGTTGTAGCTAGTACATAAATGAATGATTTTGTGGCATAAATAGAGAGAGAAAGCGGTGTGGAGAGATGGAGAGAGGGGGGATGAGGGGGGGGGGAGAGAGAGAGAGAGGGGGGCGCAGGGTGCGCCTGCGTGTCTGTCTTCAGGAAATTAAATGAGAGGAGTAAATAGTGAATCTTTAGTTGTATGTGCGAAGATCTTATGGGATTACTTTTCCATAAATGAAGAAGGCCATTCTGATTGAGCAATGGGGGTATGACAACTTATCCTTTTTTTTTGTCTCTACCCCTTCGAAAGAAACTATGGATGTGTTTGGATTGCTTTCTTCTGACATAATATTTTCCAGTGTCATAAATATATTTTTTAATTTATTTTTTATATTTTAAATTATATTTTTATTATATATATATATTAAATTATAAAAAATATTATAGTAATTATTTATCTGCGGCCTAACCTTTTCTTTCGTGAATCAGTTGCAAAATCCAAGTGAAAGCTTTTGTGATTTGAATCGCATCACGCTTTTCACAATAGACACTAATTTTTTTTTCTCTTTTCTTTCAAAAAAGATACTAGTATTTTCTTTTTTGCTTTTTTTTTTATGTGTGTGTGTGTCAAATCAATAGACACTAGTCTGTGTGTTTTATGGGGCATTTGCAAATTTGTGTTACTATTACTTACTACCATCATCTCGGGATGGAAAAAATAATCATTGCAATCGGTACACAAAGTCAAATTTTGACACCTAATCGTGTCTGAATTTCCGCTAAAGTGTCTATAATTTAGGAAAAAAGCACATAGTCAAAAGCTTACAACTTGTAGGTTTGAATGTGTAAGAGCAAGGCCACTTTCCTATACATCTATTTAAAGATAGGGTTATTATCACTTTATCCCGTTCAATCATATCGCTACTATCAATTTACTTCTTAACGTTATTTTTTAATCATTTCACCTCTATAAGTAATTCAACTCAACATATTAAGAAATTTTGAATAAAAATACTTTTTTATTCTATAGCATTACTACATTATTATTACTACTTTATTCCTTTAAATTATAATGATATAATCAATTTAATTTCTAACATTATTTTCTAAACATTTTACTTTACCATTAATCTAACTAGTATGATAAAAAAATTTTAAATATATTTACCCTTATATATATAATTAAAAATAAAAAAGTCGGAATGATTATTCTTTTTTTTTCACTTTAAGAGATCCAAAAATATAAAAATAAAAGAGTTTTCTCAAATTTATTTTTACATACTTATTAATACTAGAAGAAGAAAAAGAGATAGGAAAGAAGGAGACAGAAAATTAGATTTTACAAAGAAAAAAAAATCTAACATTATCGTATTGGGATTAGGATTGAAATCTGGTGGTAAATAATAAAGTAAAATAATTTTAAATAATAAAAGTATTTAATTCTTTCTTATTTGTATTTTTTAAAAAAAAAATTGAGTTCTCTCTCTCTATCTCTCTTTCCCCTCTCCCTTTCCCCCCGATCTTTCTATTTTTTTTAATATTAATAAGATCGCCAAAAAGAAAGAGATTAATATTTTGACTTTTTTCTTGATACTAAAGAATAGAAGAGTCACTCTAAATTTTTTATTATTTTTATTATATAAAAATGAGGGTACTTTCTTCTAAAATTTTTTAACTTGCTAAATTGGTTTAATGGTGGAATAAATTGCCTAAAAAATAACTCTATGGGGTAAATTGATAATGAAGTTATAGTTTATGGGGGTAAAGTGATAGTAACTTTAAAGGCTAAACTTGTCTTTTTACTTTAATTAATAAATTCCGTTAAGTTTAACCATTAGTTCTGAGGATAAAATGACTAAATGATAATAATGTTAAGGGAGAAATTGATAGTGACACCGAATGTTAAGGGGGTAAAGTAATAATAACCCTTTAAAGATGCAGCGAACCGGATTTGGATTTGGGGCGGGAAAGCTTTCCCTACCTCCTACCTTGTTGTCATATAGGTCCTTTGCCCCTATTCCATCTCTAGTCTCTGTCCTGTCCCATTTCCCCGCGAGTACATTTAAGAATGGCAACAATGCGGATTTGAGGCAGGAGAGCCTTTCCCTACCTTCCCGCTCCATTGTCATATATGATATATATCTCCCGCTCTTGCTTTATCTCCCATCCTCGCCCTATCCCATTTCCCCACGAGTGCCACAAATGAACACTATATTGATAAGAAATAAGTGCATAAAATGGAGCTATTAGGCCCTAGTTACATCAAACTCACAAACTAATACAAGTATCATTAGTACACGTATTTATGCACGAGCAAAACACTAATGAGGCGGTCCAAGCTTCATAACAAGCTCACAGTTTGTCTCGATTCGAGACAACTTTCCCAGACATGCAACAGCATTTTGCACTGATTCAAGGACATCACAAAAAGTAGTCATTTCAAACAAATGTTATTGCATAAACATGATTTGGTTTCACTAATATTACAATCACTAATACTAATAAATAGTACTATTATTAGGGAAAAAAAAAGAATCTACCAGTACCATAGTTATTAAACCCAATCCGGGAAGGAACCCGGCGAAAGAGGTGGGTCAACAGGTTACTGATTTAACCGAGGGTGAGTGGTTGAATCGGTGGGTCACTACATATATTTAAATATTATATTTCATAATTATTTATATAAGATATATGATATAAATTGTAATAAATAATGCCATAACAAAAGCTCATTTAATTTAATTTGTTATAAAATAATTAATTCATATAAGAATCAATCAAATATACAGTTATTTATTAATATACCAAATTTCAAGTGTAAAATTTTATCTATATTTAGTGTAATTATCTAGCTTATTTATGAATTTTAAGTGTAAAAAATTATTAAAAATAATATTTGTCTTTAAATGAATTATGTAATATGTTATTTTTGAAATCCATTTTATAACTTATAGAGTTTGGAGGGTAATAAATTTTTATTAAAAGATTCCAAATAAATTTGTTTTAGAGAAAAAAAGATAGAATTGAAAAAACATTTATATATCATAATAAAGCTATTATGTCAACATATTTGGAAGTAGTTTGGTGGTAAGCAGGCGGTAGTGTTGGGGCAGAGGTCCGAAGTTCGAGTTCCAACAACAGTAATTAATTTTTCCACAAAATCCGGTTAGTGACAAACCCGGCCAAAACCGACAGGGTTTCCGGTTTAATCCGGTTCGATCGCCGGGTCATTGACTAAGTCAACGGTCTCTTTGCACAAACGATTTGATTCCAAATTCGGCCCGGTCTAATGACCGGTTCGACCGCCGGGTCGGGCCGAATTTTATAACTATGACTAGTACTAATAATTTAACCCAAAATAATATGGAAAAAATAGATGTATTAATAATCTTATTATATTTATTTAATTAATACAAGGGACGGAGGGGAAGATGGGGCAAGGTTATGCTCTCTCACACCCCACCTCATTTAAGATGGGGGAGAAAAATCCTCCTCCCCACTCCAACTCATACTCCTTTCACAAAGTGGGTGTTCTGTGACAGCCCCATATCTCCCTAGGGCAAACCATAGGGTATCAACGGACTGCCTGTCCAACTCTCGCCAGGACTCAATCGTTCAAAGTATTAATATCATCAATGAAATGAATGTAATATTTGACAATGCAAGGGATTGAAACACTAACTCAAACATAATCACTAATCCAACAATTCAACTTAGTACATCTATTATCGCATGCCAACTTACCACGCTTCACTCAAAATTACATAATATAAATCACCCTTAAGAATTTAAGCTTACAAGTCTGCTTAAACGAAAATTACAATCTCAAAACGCAAGAACGGCAAAATAAAGCTAAGAAAGCCCTCGGTCAAATCCCTTCCCGATCTGTTAAGGAAAACAAAGGGAAGGGGGTGAGTTAAAGCCCAGTGAGGTTCTAGGTAAACAAGTAAACACATAGCCACATAAAATCACAAAATAACCAACTAAACACCGTACAGTAAAATAACAGTTTAATCACAGTTCAATTCAACGATACGGGTGGCTTTTAAGAGCCAAAGGTCCACTTGAGCTTGATCATAATTGTCTTCTGTTAACACTCCGTCAACACTTGTAACAGTATATAGATCCGTAGAACCCCACTTTCACCAGTCTCCATCCACCAAACAACCCCCCACCGAGCCCGCACTTCATAAACAGTAGTTTGGTAATATTCGAGTATACCGGTTTCAGTGAACAGTAAACAGTTCTCAAGGTTTATCTGTTTTCTCGACCAAACCCTTGCTGGCTCGATACGACCGACTCACCTGTGAGATTGGGTACCCAAATAGTAACAGTAGTCGGTGGAATGTCCTCCACGCAACTTAAGCACAGTCACATATAGCATTACTTCATTCCATGGTAATTCATTCGATAAATAGAGCCTCAGTAAACAAACAAGGGAGGTCGAGTATGATAAAGTACACACTCGCCTCAATTTTATTAAAACAGTATTTGGCTCAAACAATATCAATTCAGTAATTTCAAGCACACAAATATTTCACATAACAAGTAACAGGTAGTGGAACACTCACCTGTCAAGCAAAAGTAATAATCGACGTCAAACGTCTCAGTTACAATCACCGTCGTTGCCCAAACCTAAGTCAACGAGTGAAAACATTAATAATTGGATTCGTTCCCTACTAAAGTATAGATTCATTAAGAGGCCAAGTGAGTAGCTTAAGTTACTTAATCCAGCATGCAAATAGGGTCTAAACCACGGTGAAAGTTCATGGAAAAAAAGTCTAGTATGTACATGAAAGTTTGGCAAGAGAAAAGTTTCACTAAAGCTCAAAGACTTCATTACGGGTTAAACTATCTCGCCCGGCCAGCCTCGGGAAAATGGTCATTTCTCATTGTGGGAAAGTTGGAATTAGGTTCCGTCAGTTGCATTGGAAACTAAGTTCATAAGGCTAAATTTGTCTAGAAGAAACCATTTCCAAAATCCCAACATAAGTGGCTTAAAATTAAGAAACCAAATGAACTTTCTGGACTGTCTCGGATGAACAGTACCGCCCGGACAGCCAACTTTCCAGACTCGCCACGGATTGCTCGGGATGAACCAGAAAATGAGCTTTGTACCGTTTTAAAGCTCTAAGATCTACTTTCAATTGCCACAAATGGCACTCAATTCCGATCAGTGAGTAACACATTATGACCTTAACAAGATTGCTGCACAGAAAATTTCTGGACCTAGTCCAGTTTTCCTCCTTTGTTTATAACTCAAAATTTATTCAACCAAATTGCCTAATTTTTTTTGTAGAAAACCTCCACACACATAACCCAACATATAACACTCACATTTGTAGCCAAAATATGCATGAAAATATCAAGGAAAAACCGGACAGCAAGCTTAAAAAGTTTCGATCAGCACACTTTAAAAATTTCTAACTTCTACTCTTCTTGTTATTTTCATTCCTTGCACATAACAAGTATTAGATCCAACTAAATAGGGGTTTAAAACATATCAATACTTCATAAACACACATGAATAAGGATTAGACATTTCATCAAACACTTGGTATGCTGGTTAGTAAACCTAACCATTACTTGATTAACTCAAGAAACTAACCCCAAATTCAACCATAACAAGTTGTTTTTCACCATTTCATCCTCAAGTAGATGATATAACATCATAAACCCAATTTGTAAAGATTACATACCTTACTTACAAGTTGCTTTGGTCACCAAACAAACCACCACAATAGAAGCTTTAGGCTTGAAACAACCTCAAAGATTGAAGGAAATTTTCTTACAAACTCTAGATCTTTCTCTTTTGGTTTTTGTTCAAGATCAAACTAAGGTTGTCATAGCAAGAAGATGGAGTTTTCTTCCTTCCCTTGGAAGCCCTTAAGGTGGACGAAATTTTGGAGGAAAATGAAGCAAAGTTGGTTTAAAATTCCTCTAATCCTTTGGTCAAACAAGATACATGGCTAGGGTTTTGCCACATGGCTCCATTATTGTCCTAACTTTTCTTAATCATTGACTAATGCCATTCTTACCTTTCCAAATGCACCAATAATTATTCAACACCTCTAATCTCTCACATTAAGTCTCTACCACTAATAAAAGAACACTTGGACAATTACAAGTGGTGATTTATTTACAACCTAGCTCAAGAATATATTTTACTTCAAGTAAAATGAATTGAAATGAAATGCATGGAAATTATTATAACACATAGAAAATAATTTGTAAGGGCATATATTAAATGGTCTAGATCTTATAATAAGGCATGTAAAAAGAAAATTGTGTTTTAAAGTGAGGGTCAATACAAGGGATTTGTTGTAACACATTGTGAAATATAATACTAGGGCATATCAGAGGTGGTTTAAATCTTGGTGCAAGGCATGTAGTTTGGGGAAATTGTATTTTAAAAATGAGGATTCTCACATGTTCGCTCCCGTTGCTATTCCTACATCTATTTATTTTAAAAAACTATTTACATTCAGTTTAATTCAAGGATTGAGATTTTGCGGCACGTGCTTCACAAAGAAAATATACATTTGCCTAACTAAGACGTAATTGTTTCAGTAATAATTAAAAGACATAATAAATTTGTCTTCTTTAGTCTTGAATTGGCAGAGACACAAACTTTGGGTACTTGCATAGAGTCTCTTGACTATGAAGCTAAGAATGGCAGTGGTAATATATTACAATGTTGCGAAATATAATGCTTCATTAGTTATGTACCTGTGGATTTACACGAGCAATTTTAATGCTCTAAAGTTTTCATTTTTTAAATAAAATTTGATATAAAATAACTAAAAATATCATTTATAAAATTTCAAATTAAATAGATTAAAAATAGTTAAGTCATAACAACTTAATGATTAGTTTCAGTCAAACCTTATCCCATGATTCAATTATATTTACTCTAATTAATGGTGATATGTCAATATGTGAGTAAAGAAGATATATTAGGAAATAAGTGTGGTTAATATTTGAATTTTTCATGACTAATAAGAATTTTAAAAAGCAAACTAATAGATAATGAACTTATCATTTGATCAAATTATTAAAAATTAGCAAAAAGGTAAATTGAGAAAACTTTTACAATCCGGTGTTTATATGGACACCATTTTAGCTTGAATTGATTTCCAATGGAAAGAGAGCATAAAAATTAATAGAAAAAATTTAGAAAAAGAAAGATTATTTATATAATTTAAGTGGATTTGTATGAGTATATGCTAGAATTGCAGTATATAAATCCATTGAAAAATAAAAATTGTCAAAACTTTAGAATTAAAAATAAATAATCGAATCAAACAATAGAAATATAGTCAACATAATTGAAGAAAATTTTAAAAAACAATGTTGATTGATTTTAAAAAAAGAAAAGTGTAATGAATGTAAATATATATAAGGTAGGGGATTAATAGATTTTAATTTACTATAAATAAAAAATTGATATACAAATGAAAGATCATCTAAATTTTAGTAATAATAATAAGAGTAAATCTTGTATACTGACAGTGTATACACAATTACCATTGAATTCATGACACGTGCGCAAAAATTGGATTTCAAATTTAAATTTTACATAGTTGTCATTCATCCAAGGTGCTAACAGTGCGCTGACAGTGTATACGTGAAAGATTAATCCTACTAATAATAAATGATAAATTCAATAATAGGAATAGAGATTGTAGAGAGTTAAAAAACCAAAACTGTTAACAAAAAATAAAATAAAGCATAAATTATAGAAATGTATATGAAGTAGGTAATTAACTGATAAGAAAGTAATAAAGGACTATAATTAATTGTTACCAAAAAAAATTAAAATCCACCAAAAAACATAAGCAAACACAATATTTTTCTCCATGGTGAAAATATAGAACTTACACTTGACAAAAATCAGATACGATTGTAGAGAATAATAAAAGGAAAGCTATTAACAAAAAATAAAATTAAGCTTAAATTATAGAAATGTGTATAAAGTAGGTAATTAATCAGTTGTTTGAAGTTTAAAGTTTACTACAAATAAGAAAGTAATAAAGAATTATAATTAAAAAATATTTTTGTACATGGTGAAAATTAAAAATTCATCAAGAGCCATACACAATATTTTTGTACATGGTGAAAAGATAGATCTTACACTTGGCAAAATATCAGATGTGATTGTAGAGAATTAAAAAATGAAAGCTATTAACAAAAATAAAACAATGGTATGTCTAATGGGTGCCCTATGGGTACTTGTTAAGATGTATTTCAAGTATTAGATTTCTAGCAATATAAAATTAACTACCAAAAGTGTATAAATACAAGGAGATTAATTAGAAAAAGAATATAAATGTAAGAAAAAAGTAGTAATTATTAGTGTGCGTATAAAAATGATAGATTGGGGTGACATGTAGGTGTGTTAACTAGTGTTCATTGGATACCAGTTAGAAAAACACATAAAATAAAGCATAAATTATAGAAATTTATATAAAGTAGGCAATTATTTGATTGTTTAAATTTTACTATAAATAAAAAGTAATAAAGGACTATAATTAATTGTTAACCAAGAAAGAATAAAATACACCAAGAAACATAAGCATACATAATGTTTTTCCACATGGCGAAAAGATAGAATTTACACTTGGCAAAAAACCGGAATAGGCAAATTTTTTTCAGTATAGCCTACTTAGTAACCCATCAAGAGAAATACTATCTACGTGAGCATTAATATAGTATATTTTGTTCAAATTTTAGTAATGGCAATAAGTAATCAAGCCAATAACAAGAATAGAAAAAGTAATTGAGGAGATTAAAAAGAAAGATATGAGTTGATTGACCAAAAAAAATAAAAAGATATAATTAATACAAACTTATATAAGGTAGGTCATTAATAGATTGGGTGAAATTGACTATAAATAAGGAACTCTAATAAGGTGTATAATTAATTGTTACCACAAAAAGAAAAATAAAATCCACGGAGATATAAATGGACACACTTTTTCTTGCAATTTAATTTGCCACATGGCATGAAAAAAAAATGTCCACTTGATAGAATGTCGAAATAGCCAATTTAACAACCTACCAAAATCAGAACTGAAGATCATTTTGTATTAGGATTTTTCTAATGTGTGTCCATTAGCACACGTATAAAATTCACTTAACGTACTATGTATATACATATATTAATAATTATTACTCTTCATTGCATTTATATACTTTCTTTTCATTGTATTTATTTACTTTCGTTAATTAATCTTACATTTTAAAAAATATGACAGATGAAATACATTTTAACGAGGGCATGGGTACCCCTTGGATAGACCATTTATATTCTGTGTACGTGTGTGTGTGCGTGTGTGATTTGACGTGTTGAGAATTAAAATGAGATTTGAAGAAACTAATTGGAATTGACTAGGGAGTATTATAGCACTTAGTCCTGTTTTTCTAATCTAAGCAACACTAGTTTAACTTTTAGCTAATTCAACATAAAACAGATTGCGCAGGCTCAATTAATCACCTTATCTTTCAGTCCACTATTCATAATCATGAGGAATTGCAAAAGCACAAGACATATATATAAATTAAGTAGAGATTTAGCATCATAAGGGGAAAAAAAGTAGAGATCTGGCAGGGCGAACAGGAAAGTTGCTTAGGAAACAAATTAAGCATGAAGTTGGAAGTGAAAATGGATTTCTAATGACCTAAGGCTGGTTTAGAATACTATGTATGATACTGGAGAAACTGAAATAGTAACTCTTAAAAATCCAAGCTTCCGAAAATTTTTAAGTAGAATTTAGGGTTAATTATATTTACTTCCCCTGAGATTTGACCATATTACCAATCAATCCCTGTAATTTGTCCAAATAACGGTCTCACCCTTTGAATGATCAAACATTTAACAAAAACCCCCTTAATGCCAAAAATGCCCTTATTGAGGCTATATTGCATTAAAAAAAGAACATATTTTATTTTATTCAAAAAAATAGAAAAAAGTTTTTGCTTATTATTTTATAAAAACCATATCTTTGCTTCCATAAATAGTTTTGAATCAATAATTATTTTAAATCTTAAAAATGAATATTAAAAATTAGATAAATTGAAAAAAAAATAAAAAAGAGCAATTATTTTAAATCCTCAAGTATGGTTCGAATTTGTGGTTCAAGGCATGTTGCGGAGAGTACAGGGCATGTTTTCCTCAATTTGAACCATACTTCAGCAATTAAAATAATTTCTTCTTTTTTTAATTTTTCTTTCAATTTATCTAATTTTTAATATTCATTTTTAAGATTTAAAATAATTATTGATTCAAAACTATTTATGGAAGCAAAGATATGGTTTTTATAAAATAATAAGCAAAATTTTTTTCTGTTTTTTTGGATTGCTTCAAGGTTAATAAAATAAAAATATGTTCTTTTTTTAATGCAACATGGCCTCAATAAGGGTATTTTCGGCATTAAGGGGGTTTTTCTTAAATGTTTGATCATTCAAAGGGTGAGACCGTTATTTGGACAAATTATAGGGATTGTTTGGTAATATGGTCAAACCTCAGGGGAGGTAAATGTAATTAACCCTAGAATTTAACATTGCAGTGACCCCCAGATAGGGCTGGAGCTGAACCAAGTAGCTCGGCTGGAGCTCGCGAGCTACTTGGTCAACAGCTCGAGCTGCTCGTTAGAGCTATCGAGTCGAGTTTGAGTTTGGAAATATAATACTCGAGAACTCGACGAGCTCTATCGAGCTTTCTATAATATATATTTTTTATTTTTATTATTGTGAAATGTCAATAATATCCTTTATTTAAAATTATATATAAAATATTAATTTTTATTACTTGAGCTTGATTAGGCTTGATTGAGCTTGATTTGAATTAATTACATTTAATTAAACTCAATCTCGAGCTCCATAAATTGATGTCGAGCTCGAGCTCGAGCTCGAATTTTAAAAGCTTGACGAGTTCGAGCTCGAGCCTAGTTATTTTGCCTCGAGTCGAGCTCGAGTAGTGCACTACTCGAGCTCGACTCGACTCGATATCACCCGTACCCCTAGATGCACTATACTATGTTAGCTAGAGGCCTAGAGCCTAGCGGACCCTAACTATGCCAGAGACGCAGCAGCAAACTTTTTTACTCGTAGTAGATGTGTATTTAAAGGCAATAAATGGGTATGCATCTTGTGCGTGCGTTTGAATAAAAATCAGTCCAGACTCGAGATCGGACGCTAACTATGCAAGAGACGCAGCAGCGAACATTTTTGCTTGTAGATGCGTTCTCAGATAATAATACTACAAACACACACATTTTTTGAGGGCTGGAATGAAGTGAAAGTAACAAAACGAAGGAACAGTGAACTGAGTGATCCATCATCACTGTCATTTCTGTGGATCCGTCGGAGAAGGGCGGGAGCATTAAGAAGAAGAGAATGGCGGGGAATTCATTAATGAGGACGCCGACGCACGGGACGGGGTATTGTATTGTAACCTACGTAACGAATGAATGTATGCGCTTTTTAGTTTTTGCATAGTCGGTACCATAATACTACTACTTAGAACATCTTGCTCGCTCAGACTCGCCCGGCCGACACTGACTGCTGTGTACATTAATGTGAATGCGGGACTGGTGAACTCAACTCTCCATTTTCTGCTCCTGCTGCATCTTCATTTTTCAAGACGCTCCCCATGGCTTTGCTTTGCTTCCTCACAAGTCTCGTCTACTTCGACTTGTCCTTATCACTCTTCAATTTTCACTCTGCTCTTTTTGGTCACTCTCTCTTCTCATTCTCCTCAAGAACCCGACAAATTCACACACACACTCATTCTCAGTTCTCAGCACCCCCTGACATTAGCTAAAAGCCTAAAAGCAAAACCAAACACAGCTAATTGCCTTGCATTCAATTAAGTATTTCTTGGGAAACTTTTCCTCCACTACACCAGTAATTCTTTTGAAAGCTCTCTAATAATAATAAACTTTTCCAATGAAGTGTTACCGTATTTCAGAGTCTTTAGCATAGCGTAATAATGCATTGAGCCTAAAATTTCATCACTTGGTCATGCAACGTCTGAATGCGGTTGCTGTCAAGGAAAACAATTAGCTGCAGGGCTGTCGGTTAGGCTCTATGAGCCAGTTTTGACAAGCTCAAACTTGGTTCACAAACGTGATTCAGTAGAACTTTCAGGCTTTTGGACCTTCGAGTTTAGGCTCAAATTAGGAGGCTCAAACTTGATTCACATTTTTATATGAACTTTGGACTTAAATTGAACTCAAAACGAATTCATAATTAAATATAATATTTATTTAATGATTATGAATTACCACAAATCGATATATAAATTATTATTAATTTATGTTATAATAGGTATAATTATAAATTATACATATTATTATATATATTTTATGTATATAATTATAGTTGACTTACATTTAGCTTTCAGCAATGAACTTACACCAGGAAACATGCGGAGCCTCTAGGATAGAAAAGGTGTACAGGGTTCGAGCTAAAGCTTTCCGTATAATTCATCCCTTTCACTTGCATCAGAATCCCCCCCGGTGGGGCTTTCATGCCAAACTCCTCATATGTGTATTTTGTTTGTCCTAATCTAGTCGTACACCAAAACTCAATGACAATGGATTCTGGGAGTTAAGAACTATAATCTCACGTAAAATTAAATGAACCTGGCGTACAAAACCCATTTTCTTGCTGACACTGATCCACCTGAACTGGAGAATGTTTAACCTCCCAGATTCATGCTTCAGAGAAGCTCCATTTCACTGGCACTGCTGAGTGTCTTGGATACTCTCTAATAACTCTGAGAAAGAGTGCTACCAAGTATTTTGCTCTCCTGCATTTGATTCTGTGATCTTGGCATTTTCGCCTGGTTTGAGTGAAAAGTGGGAAACTACACAAAAGCCTATCTTTCACTACAAGCATCACGCAAAACCAAGAGAAATATCCTACCCTTTTAACGGAGGTCCAGAGCCCATCCCAAGGAACCAGACCAATAGAAATCACCTGTGCTTCCTGTGCTTCCAGGATGTAATCAAGGGCAAATTCAATTTACTCCCTTCAGCCCCAGAACTGTTGCTTGGTATGGAATTTCCTCCAGAAATATAAACTGTGTAATATAGGTCTGCCGAACAAGCACTTAATTTTGAGACCAAGCAATAATTCAAAGGGGTGAATGAAACTTAAACCCGTAATTACAGCAAAACGACCTTTGAGTAGATTAATTTAGTGAGGAAAAAGTTGTACCAGGGGCTCCTTAAAAGAATAGATCAAATTCTGCTAGCACAGGCAAAAGCATGTTCATGTAGATTGTCATAAAATGAGCTCAGTTTAGTAATCGCAAGTGCTTCTCCAAAGAGTGACGCTCTTGAGGTTTTTGAAATATGAACTTCCACAAAATCACCAACTCTTGGATTCCTTTTACCATCATTCTCAACCCTATCAGGGACAGGCAAGTTTCTGAAAGATACCCTGTGGCCTCTATCGCTCTTGCCTATAAGCTCTGTGTCAGGGGCCCTCTTATTGGGCCCTTCAACTAACACAAGTTGGACACTGCCAAGTTGGGAGTCAAAGCACTGACCTGTACTCTCCCGGAAAGCTTCAATAAGCTCTGTTAGCCGTCTCTGCTTTACATCTTCAAGAACATCATCCATGTAATTCCTGTGGGCATGGGTTTTCTCTCTCATACTGTATGCAAACATGTATGCCATATCATAACTGACAGCCTTCATCAGGGTAAGTGTGTCTTGGTGCTCCTCCTCTGTTTCACCACAAAAACCTGCATCAAGGCACCAAATTATTCAGACAAGAAATGATTCATAAGCAATCCTATCCCCAAAATAGTCCAACCAATTAAAATTAAAAGCTCAAGAAGATTTGGTCAACTACTGCCAAAACATGGGAGTGCTTGGCAATTACAGGATCCATATGAAACTTAAACCCCAGAGATTCATGATTGACAGTGGTACCATTTGATAATCAGGGAGAGTCAAGGAACTTGATGACAAGCCATGAGGTGTAAAAGAACCAGAAAAATGCAATAAAATGAAGAAAATCAAAGAAGAGAAGATAAAATAATTAATGAAAACTAAGAATATGATGAGTAAAACCAATGTGAATAAGACTCTCACCACAAATAAAATCACTGCTGATCCCCATATCAGGAATTATACTCCGTATCTTACTCACAAGTTCTAAATATGCTTCTCGTGTATAGCCACGTCGCATCTTTTTCAGCATGTTACTGTTCCCTGATTGTGCAGGCAAATGGATGCTTTTGCAGATATTGTGTCTGTCTCGCATTACATACAACAACTCATCAGGAAAATCTTTAGGGTGTGGTGAAGTGAATCTAAACCGCATCTCCGGAAATTCCACAGCAAGTCTATCCAAGAGATCTGCAAAGCGTAAACCCATCTTTTTAACCTTACACATGCTGGAAAAACCTTCACTAAGTTTCCAGTTTACTCCTGGTTCAATTTCTTTTTCAAGCCCGGATGTGTCATTGTAACTGTTAACATTCTGACCAAGAAGCGTCACCTCTTTAACACCTTCTTTCCAAAGCTCTCCCACCTCTCTAACAATGGATTCCACTGGCCTAGATCTCTCTCTGCCTCTGGTGAAAGGCACAATGCAAAAGGAGCACATATTATTGCAACCTCTCATAATTGAGACAAAAGCACTGATTGAATTTTTAGAGATACGAACAGGATTGATATCAGCATAAGTTTCTTCAAGTGAAAGTAGAGTGTTAATCCCTTTTTGACCAGAGTCTACCTCTTCTAATAGGCGTGGCAGGTCTCTATAAGCATCAGGTCCACAAACAACATCAACCATCTTATCTGCATCTAATATCTTCTCCTTCAACCTCTCAGCCATACAGCCGAGAACAACAACTTTCGGAGGATGCAGGGACTGTGACCGTCCAATGGCAACATTGCTCTTCCAATGCCTCTTAAGAAACCAAAAGTAATTGAGCCTCTGCCATACCTTTTGCTCTGCATTGTCCCTAATAGCACATGTGTTGACAAATATTATCTCTGCACTCTCAGGAACATCCACCACTTCACTATACCCAGCTTTCTTCATGATAGATAATACTATCTCCATATCATTGACATTCATCTGACATCCATATGTTTCTTGATAAATACGACCTCTTGGAAGAACTTCAGTAGGTGCTATCAAGCTAGGACAAAAACAAACAAGAAAAGAAATAACAATGAGATATTTCTAATTGGACTTAAGAGCACTTTATGTTTAAGAAAACTAGAAGTATATGAAGTCGCTGGTAATTAGACACTGCACTGTTGACAAGACAACAACTCTGTGCATATAACGGCTTTAGTTTCAGAAGTTACCCATCTGTATGATCAGTCAACACTAAACACTATGAAGAGCAAATACAACTATTCAACATCAAAACCGGAAAGCGTCAAGAAGGCAAAGGTTAAATAATGGCATTGTTGAGCATACAATAATAACTAAATGAGATACTAAAAATGAATATGCTCAAACAATATAATCCCAACATATCCAATTATGACGTCAAATACTGATGCAAAATCGAAAATTGCATTCAGTGGTTTCTCTTTTAGCTTGATTACTAGCCAAATAAACCGATAAGGCTTATTCATTTTTGTAGCAGTAACTAACAGTTGAGCTCATTACTAACGTACAAGCTTCAAGTTGAATAACAACCAGGCAATTCTTCGAGATTAAATCTTTCTCAGATTTCTCAGATTATCCAAGACAAATACTTCCAGCGGACAGAACCCATAATTAATACAAACATAAAACCACGCATAAAAATGAAATCGATGGAATCCCCAACTTACTCGAATTGGGGTTCAGAAACAGAAGGAACGGGAGTAGCTTTTGGCATGAAATGGTGGAGACTCGGGATATCTTGCTTTTGGGAAAGCGGAATGTGCGATGCTGAGTTCCGAACGAATCCTAAAGAGAAGTTTAAACATCGCCGCGCTTTTAATAATGGCGAGCGGGAGAGGACATGGTAGGAAGAACGGGAGAGAGATGATGAGGTTTTCAGGGGATTTGGGGACCCAAGGAGTCGGCGAGAGAAGGCGGCGGAGCATCTCCGAGGAAGCCGGATGATTAGAGAAGGGTGGTGGTGGGGTTGGTTTAAGACAGACGACACTGAAGAAGATATGGAAGCAGCAGCGGCAGCAGTGGCAGTCGCCATTTAGCTTTGATAGACTACTTGGCTTTGGGAAGTCTGAAGGAGAGAGATGGATAGGGCTCGGAAAATGAAAGGATCCGAATAGCAAGCGGGCAGTGCCTGTCCGACCCATTACTTCAGTTTTGTTTAACACCTTAAGCTTGTTTGGATGGATAATTGAAACTTGGGAGTTTCTTTTTTTTTTTTTTGGAAAAAAAAAGAGAATGCAGAACAATTGAAATTGTTTCTTGAAAAATTAATGAAGTGATTTTTCTTTCTTTCATTTCCTTCTAATAAGTGGGAAAAGTTATAGATAAAAAAGTGAGACTATTTGTCAACATATTTAAGTTGCCTAGTTTACCAATAAAATGAACAATTAAATAATTCAAATTGGAAGACTTTTTCTTTTTCTTTTTTAAGTGGAAGCTCTTGAGGTCATGATCTCTTATTTAGACGGCTTTCTCCTGTATCACCCAATCTATTTACACCCCTCCTCCCCAAAAAAAAAATTGGAAGTTAAGTACCTTAGATGCACATTGTCTATTCATTCATGATCAAAATTTTTTTTTTTCCAAATTTTCGACAAACAAGACAATGTGAAAATGTTGATTTCTTTTCATTTTCTCTCCTAAATTGAACTTTAAATTTTTTCCCATTACCTAATTTGGATGGAATTAGTTAAAAATAAAAGCCAGACATATGACCAAAGGGTGATTGTCTCTTTTGTATTTTTTGGAGTTTCAAATAAAATGGTAATAAGACATATTGGAATAAGTAAAAAGAGAATGAAACATGCAATTTATTTTTACCAGCACTGAGTGCACCTGCACATTGTCGAAGTATGGACTTTAATCACAAAATGACTTTTAAGATTTGATTTTTAAAAATTATTTTATTATATTTTATATTGATTTTGAATTTTTTGGACATAAAAAGCTGAAAATCAGAAACAAGTTTTTATTTTTTTATTTTAAGTTTTTAAAATTAATTTTTACACAATTAGAAATAGTTGAGAACAAGACGCATGCACCACAAGAGAAAGGACAGGATAGAAGTGGGCATGGCAACGAGTCTGAAGCTTTCAACAAAGTCAGCCTCTCCTACCCAAAAAAAAAAAAAAAAATAAAAAAAAAAAATAAGTTAGCCTCCAATTTATCCAAATACTTGTCTCTTCTATATTTCTTTGCCCAAACTGGTCCTAAAACTCCCTTAATAGCCCAGTAATCTGACACTATCATGAAATAGCTCGCCCCTCAATAGTCATCAAATTCTCTACGAGATGGAGAAATGGAGAGCTGCTGACCGTCTGCTCAAATTCTCTAGCAGGTTCGCTTCAGGTACCAAACTTACGTGCACAATTATCAACTATGATCACACACACCCGCTAGTATCAGAATGCTGTTTTTTCCCTATCCCATTTTATTGGTAAGTACTCCTATGTAGTCTTTATTTCTACTGTAGCAATGAATAGCAAAGATGGAGCAAGTTGGTTGTCTTGTTATTGAATTTCAGTAATTCAGATTAGGAAAATTTATGACAAAAGAAATTATACTGCTTTGAGGGGTATATAAATTTAAAGACTTTTTTCTTGCTAATAAGTCGTAGCTTATCTGGAGATCAATAGATTATCAATTTCTACGCCCTGCCTATGTTGTAGACAAAACAAATGCAGATTGTCTTATTAAGTTTATAATTGGTGTTTTATTTGTATGCTAACGACAGCGGTTAATTGGAACAATAGCTGTAAAAGCAAACAGGGGAAATATTTTTATTCCGTGGCCACAACAGTGCACAGAAATCCCTTGTTTTCTATCATTAGCCCTGATGATATCAGCTATTTCAAGACCCTATTAGGGGAGAGAGGTGTTGTTCAGGATGCATTGGCACTGGATGCTGCAAATACTGATTGGATGGGCAAGTACAGAGGCTCGAGCAAGCTGCTGCTTCAGCCTAAGAACACTGAAGAAGTACATAACTTTTTTTTATTGTTTATTTAAGACATTGGGTTTTTTTTTTTACCCAAAGAAGTCAAGCGTAATCATCTGTTGTGCCCACATGGTTTATGCAGGTTTCACAGATTCTTAAATACTGTAATTCCAGGTGCTTGGCTGTTGTTCCCCAAGGTGGAAACACAGGTCTTGTGGGTGGAAGTGTACCTGTTTTTGATGAGGTATATATCATAACTCATTAATTTATAGTGCGTTGAATCTTTCAGTTTATCTAAGATGAATTCTGTAGTAAATATGTTCTTAATGCAGTTAATTGGAACATAATTTGTGTTGTGCTTGGAGAATGTATATTGTTGATGAAAAGGGTATTGATTTACTTCTACATCTTATTATTGCTTCAAGGAGGAGAGACTTTAATTGGAATACAAGGTGTCGGATGTAAGCATCGATTTTGTGGTGACATGTAGATTTCTGCTGGCAGTTTAAGCGCTGTAGACTTGTTAAATTACAAAATTAATACTATTTGAAAAGTTTGATCACTAAATGATCAGGGGATTACTTGGAGTAAGGTTGTTCTTTGTTGAGTGTTGAGTCATTTAATTTTGAATTCATAGTAGAATGAAGAAACTAGTATCCTGATAATGTTTTGATCTATCAGATATTATCACAGCCAATCTAATCATAGTTCAGTCTTGACAAGTTTTGGGGTCCTAAAAGGATTCATTTGTGGTCAAACCAACTTTGAACTAATGGTCTAGCGACACCTATCTAAAAATGCATTCAGGAATACATTAACTGCTTTTGGAAAATCTAGTGGCTTCCACATGTTGCATTTCCCAAACCTTCAAATTCTCAGGCACCTGGCTTACTTGTCTCATGTTGAAACTTCATAGGTGATCATCAATGTTGGTTTAATGAGGAACATCCTTTCTTTTGACAAGGTAATAGTAAGTTCACTGATCTATATTTCAAATTTCTGCTTTCATGCCAGATATTCAACTGAGGCATTTTGCCTGGCTTTTGTTATTAACATACACATTGTGCATTTTGATTTTGAAAGGATGTTGTAGAAATGGAATAGACTGTCTTTTCTTTATCAGAGTTTTCATTCTTTAGAGTGTTAGTGTGGCTTTGCTAATTTTCATTTCCTTCCACTTCAAACTTGGGTTAGAAATTAAAAATTAGAAATTATCATGTCAGTTGTAAACTCAAATTGCTGAGATGAGTTCCATTGTCTTTCCTTTTGTTGTCTTTTCCAGGTCAGCGGTGTCCTGGTTTGTGAAGCAGGATGCATATTGGAAAACTTGATTTCTTTCCTAGATGATGAAGGGTAAAAATTCACTACTTTGTCATAATTCTTCTCTGAGACTGCAAAGAACATAGAATACTCAATATAACAGATGGTTAGTTGATGATGACTGTGATGTCCTATTATGCCATTTTCACTTGTAGTCCTGAGTAGATGTGATAATTCTGTGGAATTTTTTTTTTGGTGGTTGTAAAATGGTTCTGCTATAGTAATGTTGCTACCTTAGGGTTCCTGGTGTATTCACCAGCTCACCAAATTACTTCAGTCACCTCTGTTGAACAAGTACTTAGTGTTCAAAGATTGTATGCATGAAAGAATTTCTTCTATTCTATTTTTGCCTGATCAAAATTTTGCTTTATGAGGAGTGGAGAAGTTTTGTTCATATGTTATTCATTTAACAGATCTTTTTCTGATTTTAATTCTGTTTCAAGCTTTTGGCGATGGTCCTCAAATTTCATGATCATGCCTTGAAATATGTAATTGAGTATTTCTTTACACATCTAGCTGTATTAGTGAAGTTTTGGTTCCTTTTCAGATTTATTATGCCCCTAGATTTAGGAGCCAAAGGTAGCTGTCAAATTGGAGGAAATGTATCAACTAATGCTGGTGGGCTACGTCTTCTGCGATATGGTTCACTACATGGCAGTGTTCTTGGTAAGCATTGTTCCTCGTTTTCATGTTCTTAACTTTTTTATGCACTGATATTGGGTATGCTTTTCCAGTTCAATACTGATACCACTCTTATGCATAGAATTTGCTTTTGATGTCTTGAATTGTAATTGATGTATAATGCTGATATCTGCGGCCAGTAGCCTCATTTGGAGTTCAAGTTTAAATTGAAAAGGTCCCTGTTATTCCTAAGTTGTCTAATGTAGATTTTGCTGGTAGCATCTGAGTAAAATTTGAACTGATATTCCACTTGACTTTGTACATTATACACGAATTAGATTTAGCATGTGAGTAAGTAGGAACAGGTAATCACAATTACATATTTATTCATGTTGCATAGTGATCAGTGTTGCTCGGCTGGATAATGCCTCTGTTTATTGAAAGCAGTTTCAGGGTACTGTACTATTACTGGGAAATTATTTTTCTAGGCAGCATCAAGATGAATCATCTTCCTTTATTGAAGATAATTAAGAATTTTTACTTTCCTTTTGAGAAAGGTGGTTAGTCTAAAACATTGATCTAAAATATTTCTTTCAGGTCTTGAAGCAGTTTTGGCAAATGGTACTGTGCTCGACATGCTTGGGACTTTAAGAAAAGACAATACTGGATATGACCTTAAGCACCTATTTATAGGTGAAAAGAGATAATTTTTTACTTAGTCGTTGATGGTTTTGTCTCTTTATCAATGAAATTTTATGTTTACCTTCTTCAACAACCTGTATGCGTCTTTAGGAAGTGAAGGATCTTTGGGAATTGTTACAAAGGTTTCAATTCTTACCCCTCCAAAGTTGTCATCTGTCAATATAGCTTTTCTTGCTTGTGAAGATTACACCAGCTGCCAGGTAATATACGTCATGAGAGGCTAAGAGACTCCTTTCGTTATGATTTCTATTTTTCTTGGAAAAAAGCCCTTTGTCTTTTGCTACGTTCACATTTGGAACACCAGTATCCACACTTAAAATGTCGAGTGTGAAATTCCCAACTATATGTAGTGGTGAGGTTCTCATGACTATATACTTTTCTTCCATTTAATGATACTTGTAGAATAGATATAAAGTTGGGAAAATAATGTTTGATTTATTTTTTTGTACATCCTATTCTTGGCTCCAGAAACTTCTGTTGGAAGCAAAAAAGAAGCTTGGAGGAATTCTTTCTGCATTTGAGTTTCTTGATTCTGATGCAATGAGTTTGGTAAGTTTTGTCTATGGCCTTATATCTTTCTGATGAATTGACGTACATTTGCCTTTAATTTCGTGAACTTTAATTGATGACAATGATGGTGGTCTTTTTCATGCTTGTGCAATGCATGTAATCATGAAGAAAACTCTTATGTTGCTCCACCCCTAGAGAGGCACATGCAGAGTAGATGGTTAGTACTAAATTTCAAGAATTGTTGATATATTACATGAGGTGTCTGTTTGATTTAAAGGCAAAAGCTGTAAGGAAGTGGACTGAAGTAAATCTTATTTAGCTCTGATATCTTCCAAAACTTTGTAATTTATGGATATTTGTCCGCATGAAGCTATTAAGTTCATGTGTTCTGACCCCGTGAAAGTATATATTAACTCACAGTAACTAGGATAAAAGATAGCAAAAAAGACATTTTCTATGTGCTGCCACCAGTTTTGCCTGACTTAGATTTTGTTTTTTCGGCTTGGGGTTTTGGTGGGGATCTTATTATTATTATTTTTTTGGGGTTTTGGTGGAATACTCTAATTTCCACAAAGTTTTTGGTTGTCAGTCGATGCGAAATTCCCTCAATTCTATGAGGCTTTGATTTCTTGTGTTGTATGAAGGTTAGTTCCACAACTTTTTTGGGAACTGAAAATCATGGACAAGAAGTGATAAAAGATAAACACGGGCAGGATTTCACTTCCATTGATCTCAGGGCATTGCCCCTTGAGTTCTGGTACAGTTATGCAAGTGGAAGTATATTCATGTAATTTGTGCTTAATGTTTTTTAACTTTATCTCAGTATAATATACTCAGCTAAGTTACATGTGAGCGGCATTAGATTATGTATGCATAGTGTCTTGTACTTTGTGTGAATAATATGCTGTTAATTTCCATCACCATGCTTATATGTTACATGCGACAGGTTCTGAAACATTTGGATGGTGTTCGCAATCCTTTACCTCCCTCAATACACAACTTCTATATTCTGATTGAGACAACTGGAAGCAACGAAACTTTTGACAAGTAAAATATTTGCTACATGCCATCCTTAAAATTTTGTTGTCGTCTAAATTGAAGGTCTCGAAGAAAGTCACCGAATAGGAATTGGACAAAATAGTTGAATAGGTCTTGTTACAATTGACAACCTCTTCCCTTTACAGGTTTAAAAGCAGTTTCTTGTTTAACAAGGAAATAGAGGGGATACACTGATGAAATATTTTACCTGAAGAAAAAACTTCTGAAAAAAATACTTCTTACACTAGGGACACACTTTCTTTCTGTGGCATGACATGAATCTGATGAACAGAAGCTCTTTCTTTCTGTTTGGGATATTTTAGTTTCTATCAACGAGCTAGTTAGGACTTTTTTTTTTTTTTTGGTGGGGGCAAGCTTAGCTTAGTTCAGTTTGAATAATAAAACTTAGCAAATGATCTCCCAGATGTAAGAAGGTTATTAATTTTATGTAAACTGTTATCGTCCAAACTTGCTTGGGCAACCATAGGCATCAGTACAACCAGCTTGGCCAGCTATTTCCCATTCTATTTCCTAGTTGCTTTTTGCTTATAGTTTGAAAGGAGTTAAAACCTCTTGGACAACAGCCACCTTTGAAGTTAATGAATAATGCTCTTTGTTTGAACAAATGTCCAACGTTCTATATCAGAAAACTTAAGGTTTATCAAATAAATATGCCTGGAATGATGATTTGCTGCTTCTTTTGGTTCTAAACATTCTATCTTGATGTCTCCAGGGAGAACCTTGAGGCCTTCCTTCTTCATTCAGTGGAAAGTGGTTTGGTAGCCAATGGAGTTCTTGCTCAAGATATCAATCAAGCATCCTCATTTTGGCATATTCGTGAGGTTATTACCATGCATCCTCATTTTGTCGTATCATCAAAGTCACCAATATTACTTTGGAATTGGGAACTTACGCTCGGGTATTTGATATTATTTTATTTGCATAGACATCTCAGCTCTGATGTGGTGCTTCATCTGCTCTACTGAATTTCTCCTGATGTTTCAGTATCTCTCTCTGAAATTGAGAATAACATTTTGTTCTGTTATAAATTAGAATATCTCCTTGTTCTATATCTTGATAATAGTTTTTTGGATGTCAGAATTATAGTAGGAGTCAGATAAAATGGATTGACTTATTGCTAAAATCACGAGAACGTTTTGCATTGGAGCAAATAACTATGAAATTTCCTTTAATTTATAATTTTTAAACAGTATAAAAGAATGCAACTATTACCTAAAATATTGATTTCCGAGTGATCTGTTTAATAGCATGAAGTATCTTTAAATTACATGAGGCGTTTTGTGTATACATGAAACTTGCTAATATGCAGCTTCTTGGTTGCAGGGTTTACCTGAAGCTCTCATGAAAGCAGGGGCCGTGTACAAATATGATTTGTCACTGCCTCTTGAAAAGATGTATGATCTTGTTGAGGAAATGCGAGTGCAAATTGGTAATAATGAAATTCATTACTTTTTCTTTGTTTTATTGAACAGTAAGAATGCTGTTCTCTTTCATGGTGATACCTTGAAGGTGGAACAATCTTCTGGATGGGATTCATCCAATGGATGCATAGCTTCAGTAGTTATTTCTCATAACTTATCATGGAAGCCATGCTTCATTTCAACTTGAAGATCCTACTTTACTTGGCTGATTGAGTTTCACTTATTGAGTTCTGACTTCTTAGGTATAACATTACATTTGGACTTGACTGTCAGTAAGGTATTAAATGTTTCTGACAACTTTTCACACTTGCATGTTAATCTCTAGGTCCTGCAGCCAAAGTAGTGGCATATGGTCACCTTGGGGATGGAAACTTACATCTAAATATCTCAGCTCCAGCGTATGATGATAATGTAGCGTGCTTGTTCCCGCTCTCTCCGTGAAGTTCCCTTGATTCTGAATTGTAGTTACCTCACTAAGATGATCACACATATTTCAGATTTTGGCAAAAATTGAGCCCTTCGTGTATGAATGGACATCAAAGAACCGTGGGAGTATTAGTGCTGAGCATGGTCTTGGATTGATGAAAGCTGCTAAAATACACTACAGCAAGTCACCTGAAACTGTAAGGCTGATGATAGACTTTGATTATTGTGTATTCGAACTGTTACCTGACACATCTTGTCTCGATGATAATCATTCTATTATCTGTCTGTGTCTTTCTGCTTGATCCTACTCGTGCCTTTTGTTTTCCAATGCGATTTACAGGTTCAAATATTTTCTCCTTCCTTTACACACTCCGATCCTTCACTGATTTTTTATTTTTCCCAATTACTACCTTCCATCCATACAAGAATCTAAAACAAATTATTGTGTTGACAGGTGCAAGTAATGGCTTCCATCAAGAAGCTGCTTGACCCCAATGGTATACTCAACCCGTACAAAGTTCTTCCATCGAGCCTCCTCTCTCAAAATTAAGGAAATAAACTGATGATTTCAAGTGTCCAATTTTTCAGCTCAGAGTACGACTTGAGGTTTTTACACAAAATTGAGAATAGATTGCATAAGAAAATTCATACCCCAGATTGTAGATTACGGATTACAGGCTGAGAAATTGAGACTTCAATGAGACACGCTGTTCCTAAAAGTATGTGCAAGTAACTTAAGCCATCCTTCAATGAGCAGAATTTTTGTGCAAAGTAACTTGAGCCATCCTTAAAAGATTGTGATGACCATACTGTATACTGTTGGTATTTCATTTGTCTTCCAGTCTCAGTGAGAATGCCATTTCTACCGGTCGCTTACTCTACAAGAACATACCAAGACTAACATGTTTTGTAGGGACGATGATTAACCATGATCCAGTACCTAAATGCGGTTTTAATTCTCACGTAATGAGTAACTTATCATCAATATTGTTTATTGATTATTTACTGATTTAAGATAGGTCAAGATCGGAATAGGCATAAACTTTTATTCTGCAAACGCTAGATGCTTTCCAGAGTCTAGTTTTCTTGGTGGGGGCAGTCATAAAATTGAAATGATGCAAAGGATATGCCTAATCCTCCTTGTGTTGAAACTGAAATCCTGTCCTTTCAAGTTAATTACCTTGGAGGATACGTCAGTGGGTAATCCGATTCCTTCCTAGTGACAGCGTCCAAATGGGGTATAGCAAATAGCTAATAAAGTGTTTGCTTTAGATCACTTTTGACATATTTTTCCCTTTGTTCGTTTGACGAATTGTTTTCTAGAAGTAGATCTCGAGTCTTTTTGCCGACTTGGTCGACGAAAAAACAGATTGACAGGCCTGAGAAGAGCCGAATTCAGAAACTATTCCAGGGGAAGATATCGTGCTTACGAAGCCACTCGATACTTTGATGGTGCCTCGTAAGGAGACGTGTCGTTTACCTTGGACCAGTGAGAAACTATGCAATGAACTTGGCGTCGGTTAGGAACGAAGACCGGTGACTAGAATTTAGGAAACCGACTCGCATTACGTGAGCTGAGGGGCAATTCTGACTATAGATTTAGGATTCAAATCTCTCTCTGCAGCAGTGTGCAATAGTGTATTTCTTTGGAATAATTGACAGGAAAATGACAATGGTTTTCCTGTTTAGGGATTCAAATTTTTTCCTTTTCCGTTTGTTGTAAATATGTAGCATGAAAAGGTTATTTTTGGATGGGCAAGTCTAGTTAACCTAATACGTCTTCTTCTTAAGCGAGGTGACTTTGTGCTGTACTTTTCCTGGTAAACACACTAGACGGCGCTTTTTTCCCTCGGAGTACCTCCAATGATTAAGTTAGTTTTGTGAGAAATGAATAATGGGAATGAAAATAGTAGAGAGTCCTCTCCCTTTATTTAGGAGGGAATGGTATTTATAGAAGACCAACCGGAGGGAAGGATAGTGGACTCCAATTTCCTAAGATCTGACCAACCGGAGGGAAGGATAGTGGACTCCAATAAGGCGTCAGTTCATTAGTCGAGACACTGAGGTATTCGTGAGGTGATGAGTTGAGATGACTGAAGACGCGTGAGAACTCGGCATTTCACTGGGAAGCCGAGTTGATACAATTTCGGGCCGAGATGACGGTAAATACAGGAAGTCCCGGTCCTTTCTTTAGAGCGATCGGGCCGAGATGACCGTCCTCATAATAGTAATATAGATGAGCTGTTGTATTTGATTTAGAAACCAATAATAATTGACAGGAAAATGATAATAAGGGTTTTCCTGTCTCGGCCCGGCATCTTGGATTGAAGGGAAGACGTCAAGGGCTCCCGTCAACTTTCTACACTAAAAAGAATAGGAACTTTCTATTACTTTTTGTGTGCTACTTCTTTTTTAGTTTTAGACTGGGTGGTTTACACGTAATATATTTTTCAAGACAGAAAATGAATTTTGCTGATTTTGGGAACTATTGGCAACATCCCACTTTCTCAAGGGGGGGTACTATATTTTTTTTCGGGTAGGGACATCCCACTTCGATCATCATCAAACCGGGCCCATTTTGGACCAATTCTTGTTCTTTAATTACTAGTATTACTACCATCTGGTAAATCATAACAAGCATCAAGATGGTGATGCGATCTCAATGGGGTGATAAAATCTCGTTCACCTCAAACGCTCCCGTTGACGACATTAATTTAGTACTAGAATTTATTATATCAACCGCAGCAGGAGAGGAGGTCAATATTTACCAAGAAAATTAGTACTACTAGTTACTAGTATAACTTATAGCAGTAATAAGAATTGTTATAAAATATCCCACTAGCACAGTTGTAGAATAAAATCCTTAAATACCGTACCAGGACAGTTGTAGAAAAATCAATACGAAGACAATAATAAAATATTATTTGGGGAAGAAATTAGTAGAGGAGTATTATTTGGAGAAGAAATTAGACGGGGTGAAATAAAAGCAAAAAAGAAAGAATGGGGACAGGACGTATTATTATTATTATAATTAGCAGCGGCAGGGCCATATTCCTTGTGTGCTCCTCCGTAGAATCATCCTCCTCGTCGTCAATAGTCGGCCTTTTACTGTCTATCCGAGCCAGGTATCAGGTGATCTTGCGACGCCATGACCGGCTCCTCCGCCGCCTCTCGCAAGGTTTATTCCTCTCAGTCTCTCTATATGGAATTTGTGGATAATTTTACGAAATTGCGCTGTACAAAATTTTAGCTTTTCTTTTCCGATGTAGAGCTTTCTTTCTTAGATTCATTTAAAGATTATTATCTTGACAATAGTAATTGTTGAATTAGGCGTTAAGCAAAATAGCGACCAACCGGTTGCAGAAGGAGCTGGTGGAGTGGCAGGTCAATCCTCCTGCTGGTTTTAAGCACAAGCCCACCGATAATCTTCAGAGGTTGTTTTCTTTTTCTTTCTTGTTTATCAGTTTTCACTTTTTTTAGCCCAATTGCTTCTTGCTCCTAACAATTGTTTTATTCCCTTTTTTTTTTTTTTTATTTGGGGGGGGGGGGGGGGGGGGGGGAGGGCGGTGGGTGGACGTTGATATGATACGGGATTTATTCATTTCGTACAGGGAAATTATTGATACTAAATCGATTTTTAATGAATGAATTACTGCTTTTTGTAACATTGTAGTTGTTTATAATTGTGATTAGCTATTGATTTAGTAAGTTGATTTGATAAAAAGGTGGGTCATTGAAGTGCATGGAGCTCCTGGAACTTTATATGCTAATGAAACATTTCAGCTACAAGTAGATTTTCCAGAACATTATCCTATGGAAGCGCCCCAGGTTGGATCTTTTTACAGTATTTCTTCTTTTTTGTTTTAATTTTTGGAGTTACTGTGTATAATTTTGGCAAAAGTTTCTTTGAATGGCATTCTGATTTGTTCTTTTAATTTGGGATTGATGCAAGGTGATATTTTTGAGCCCGGCTCCTTTGCACCCTCATATCTATAGCAATGGCCACATTTGTTTAGGTAAGCTTAATCATATGACATTTCATAAAAAATCTTTGCCACTTAGGTTTGCCGGATGCAGTTAATCTGCAGAGATTTCTTTGCTCTTTTGATTGTTAGGTTGGTGTTCTTTGTCCTTATTTGCCTTTTCTGCGGATGTCAATACAGGGGATCTAATCTATTTGCTGTTAAAACTCTTTTTGTCTAATTAAGTTTAGCATCTCAAGAAATGGAAAGATTTGTGCGAGTTATATGTTACGCCACCACTAAATTTATTGTCACCATCATGCAATGACAGCGATAGTTCTATTATGTGCAAAAATCACTACTATTTGAACGCACTGAGATGGCAGTTACTTTGAGAACATTGCCGTTTCTTCAAATCTTCTATGTATTAATTGTACCCTCACTTGTCTTTCCAATCTTCCTGAAAATAGGTTTCTCTATTTCTCTCTTAAGAGAAGGAAAAATTCCTCATATGATTGAAGCCGTTTAGTCCTTGTTTTTATAGTTTCTTAAAGTTGTTTGTTGTAATTTTTAGCATGTGCTAACAAAAAGCATATTATGAGGACCGTTGCATGTTAAGGTTTAGACTCTTTATCCTCTTATGAGGTTTGAGAAATGCAGCATTTATTGGGATTTTCATTTTACAGACAAGCTGCATTACCAATTGTTGACACTGGATGTTGTAGAAATTGCTCTTTTAGGAAGGGGTAACAAGAGTATGAGATAGCATTAGTGGGAATTGCATGTCCCCATCTAGCTCGATATTGTTCTCTGCTTGATAGGGATACAAGAATATGATTGGCTATTTGGCTTCCTATTAAAACTAAGATTTTTTTCTTGTGAATGGAGAGAATCAAAGCTTCTCCTGTGAATACATCTCTGGATTACTCAAGGTGAATGACAAGAAGCTTGAAGCTATAATGGCTTGGATTTTTAAGTTTCTGGTCAGAGATCCTCAGCCCAGATTAAGAGAGGAAGTGGGAGTACCTCGTTCCTTACTTACTAGAACACTCATTAGGAATTTTAGATTTTTGAGTTCACTTTTAGGAGAATTACATTTTCAAAACTAAATGAAATGGCATCTCTATGTTTTTGCCTCCTGCAACTTGCGAATATTGGCTCCACAGCTGGTCCTAAAATGTATGACGTTAACATTGGTGAAAGCAATGAAGGCCCAATGTGAGACCGTCTTGATTGCCTTTGCTTGTAATGCCTTCCATGCAGTTAGATACTTATCATTGTGACTCTGGCCTTCGGAAAATCAGTAAATCATATCTTATATATCCTCGTGCAATGCAGATATTCTGTATGACTCATGGTCCCCTGCCATGACTGTTAGCTCTGTCTGTATCAGCATTCTATCAATGCTGTCAAGTTCAACCGTAAAGGTATGCCTCTATTAGTCCTTGACGGCTTCTAGATTAGGTATTTTTCAATCACCTGCAAATCTCGGATGCATATTAATCCTTCGTTGCCTGTATGTGCAGCAACCACCAGAAGACAATGATCGTTATGTAAGAAACTGTAAAAATGGCAGATCTCCAAAGGAAACAAGATGGTGGTTTCATGATGACAAAGTGTAAAAATAATAATTTCTTCACTGTCATTAACTGTTTTAAGGAGGCAAATCAGCTCTTATTCCATTGGTAGATGAATTCAGCTTAAAAGTAAAGCTAAATATTGGCAACCAGGAGTAGTGCCGAAGAACAATTCAATGTGAATTGACTATTTTCCTGGTATTTGTAAATGAAGAGCGGACTCCTATTTTGTGCTCGCTGCTAGAAGTACAATGTGCAGTGTCATGAACTCCAATCTGTGCTGTGTTTGTGGTGATTGCATCATCTAATCCAAATTAATTTTCCGAAGACATTTAATTTCTTATATACTATCTGAATTCTCGTTAGAGTGAGGAGTTTGTCCGAGTGTCCTCCTGTTCTCGACCTCGTGGTACATGGTGTCGCTATAAAAAAAGGATCAATAGAATTGTAGCCAAGTCTTGGTCGGGAGTACTGAAAATCAATCTATGAATCTGTTGCATAGATGTAAATCCTCGAGAAATAAATCTGGAGTATACTTCTAGACATTTGATGAAATGGAGTACACCTTCATGACAATATTCAAACTCAAACATCATTTGTCCTTGGTAGGGTGTTAGTTCATAGTTCATACTCAAGCAGCTTCTTTCTTGGTCATCAATCAGCTCTTCACCCGGATTTGACCGGAACACCCTTGCATGCCTGGCTTGAGACAAGCAGCCAAACAATGTTCGACACCAAAGCACTGACTGCATATTCTTGACCTTGCCTACTAAGTCTCTTCGCTTACGCCTTTGCCCATAGTCAATTGATGACGATTAATCCCAAATAACCCAGAAAATAAATTATCAAACAAAGCGATCATCATAGCAGGCAATCAATTTTGAAAGTTTTGTGAGGTAAAAATGATGAGCGTCATCGCGGATGTCAATCACCAGAGAATCAAGACAAATGGTATATGGATGCACATAGCTGAAAAAGGAACAGGGCCACTTGTTTTACTCCTCCATGGCTTCCCTGAGATATGGTATTCCTGGCGCCATCAAATCAACTTCTTGGCAAAACACGGTTACCGCGTAGTTGCACCTGACTTGAGAGGCTATGGAGACACTGACTCCCCCCTCAGCCCCTCTTCTTACACTGCTTTCCACATAGTTGGCGATCTCATCGGCCTTCTGGATCATTTTGGCCAAGAGCAGGTAAATTCTTTTGTTTGATAATTTGCACGATTTTTTGAGCTTTACTTTCTGAGCTGTAGTTTTGTAAAACTACGACTTGATTATTTGTTGGCAAGGCCTTTGTGGTGGGGATAGACTGGGGAGCTGCGGCTGCTTGGCAGTTGAGCCTGCTCAGGCCAAATAGAGTTAGAGGTATAGTTGCTCTCTCGGTTCCATTCACACCAAGATTTTCAACCATCAAAACGACCGACTCATTCAAACAGATGTTTGGAGATAATTTCTACGTTTGCCAGTTTCAGGTATTCTTGATTTCTGTTTCCTGGCTATGCTACAAATATCTTCATATTTGATAAAATCAGTGCCAATCCGAAATGGTAGGAACCTGGAAGAGCAGAAAAATCATTTGCGAGGTATGATTATCTTACGGTGATGAAGAAATTCTATCTCATTAGCAAGACCGATCAGCTGATAGCTCCTCCTGGTATGGAGATTATTGATTATTTAGAAACCCCTTCCTACTTACCGCGCTGGATTACAGAAGATGAACTTCAGGTCATCGCTGACAAGTTCCTAGAGTCTGGTTTTACAGGAGCTTTCAATTACTACCGAGCCATGGACCTGTAAGTCTAACCGCAGTTCCAACACTAATCAACTGTAGCAAATGAAAACACCCCTAACCAGACTGGACAAGCCTATCACTCAATTAAGTTGCCATGATCAATCTTTTGTAGCGTAATAATGTGCAAGAACACGAAATTCACCTCGATTTTGTTAGATAGCAAGAGTTTATATGCTCCGGTATCAGTATGTAGCTGGTCCTGTTAATCCCGTTGTGAACGTCATGTGATGACAGGAATTGGGAGCTACTTGCACCGTGGCAAGGGTCTAAAATAACAGTTCCAGCAAAGCTAATTGTGGGGAACAAGGATATTGGATTTGATTCTGGCACCAGGGAGTACATAGAAGGAAATGTGTTCAAGAGCCTAGTACCCAACCATGAAGTCGTCATACTAGACGGCCATCATTTCATCCAACAAGAGAGAGCTCAAGAGGTTTCCGAACAAATTCTATCCTTCCTCCGAAAATTTCCTGCCAAGTAATGGGACTTTATACGTCATGCTTTGTAGAGACTCTACCGTCTACAGAAAGCTGTAACGTTGGCCGAAATTTTGTTGTTCAAATGCGAAGACACTGAATCAGATAGACCTCAATCAGCGTGGAGCCTTTTCGGTGGAATCTTGTTTTTCAATAATAACCCACAGTGAGGGAAAAGTAACTGGAATGTATTACATTATTCCAAGTACCAATGTAGAAATAGATTGTATATGGCTTTTTTTTTAAAAAAAAAATTTCTGAAAATAATTGCTCCATGCACCACCATTGAAAAAGATTGTATATTACATACTCTATTCGGATTTTGAAATTTCTGAACATAGAACTGGCAAATATCTAACTGCTATAACTTCACAAAGTAAAAGATACAAGACTCTGATGGATAAGGAACCCGAACTTGGTCTGCAAGTTCCATCTTTGATGCGTGCAAATCGTGGCTAGAACCCAAGACAATGTGTTTGGTAGACAGTATCAGAAGTTGGACAATGTAACAAACTAGAGATGTAACACTTTCAATCAATTTTAACCGACAGACAATTGAACAGGACATTTGCCTCAACTGTTCATAGTTCACTCCTCTCTGCTGTCGCATTGGGTACTACACCATATATCATATTTTTCAACTACAACTTTTCTTTTCCGAAGGTTTTGATACTAACATGTAGATTTCTTGATTACAAAAATTAGCTAAGCTATTGATCTTTCCATTTAGCCAGTTTTAGCATGTTTAGAACATTCTCATACACAATAAATGTTATCGAAGCAGCTGGAACATTTTTTAGCACATTTGCAGTGATACCCTTGTAAAACCCTCGTAGACCCTCATACCTGTGAACAGAAAACGGGGAAGGTAAAACAAATTGTAAACTAATAAAGTTTCCACAGGAAGGCTAAAGGTGAAGAAAGTGTAATGAAAATTTTCCCATTGTTAAAGTAGAAATTGGCTAAGATTGTTGCACAAACTTGACAGATGATTCTCGTTGTTGCATTCAGCCAGGTCTTGCAAAGAATGTCCTACAGTACTTTCAACATGCCAAGGACCATGTGTTTGTGATTGTGATTGTGATTGTGCGTGTGCACGTGCGTTTGCGTGTGTGTACGAGGGAGAGAAAGATCACCACAAGACTGGGAGAAAATTTTGATTTCACCTTGCTGTTTGTTTCATTACATGCCAGCTGTCCATGTATCTTGGAATTCCATCTGTACTCGGCCGTTGCTACAGAAGGAAGAGTAAAAATCAAATTGGCCATTAGCTACCATAATACAGGAAGAAACAAGATCATATGTATATCCCTATCTAAACATTTTTTTTTCCTCTCAGTAAGCCACCCAGAGCATCATCCTTAGTGGCACAGTCTCTCTCCTCATCTCGTGAGTGAATATGAAAGATATGGATAAGATCAAGTGAATGTTTAGGTTCCTCACCTGCAGTCGAGATCGAATGACCTGCAATACAGTGTTAACAAGGTCTTAGTAAAGCGATTATAATACTGTGAGAAGTATATATAACATGCTTCCAAAATAAAAATACATCAACATAACCAAATTTTAGATAGGGTTTGTGCAGCTGTCTACCTGAAATGGGTACGTTGAAACAATGGCAGCCAGTTTTGAAGTAGCCCCTAATGCCGCATAATCAATTGAATCCTGTCAAGAAAATACAATACAATGCTAAAACTTCTAAATCCTGAAGGAAGAGCAAATCAGCAATTATTCTGCGTTTCCAAGCCAGAGGAATTTGATACGCAGACATGGAAAGAGACCAAATAGGACTACAAAGCCAAAAAGAGAAACAAAAAATAGGAAAATTCATCTTAAACTTTTACTAACAATTAAAACAGAACAGCAAAGTGAGAATTAAGTACCAACATAATACAGTTATACATGTAGAAGAAGCAAAATCAACTCGCCTTCAAATTTTTAACAAAGAGAGGTGAAACTTTCCAAAGGTGGCCAAGTATGCAACTACAGGAGAATTTAACATTAAAATGAAAAAAATGTAGGGCATTCATAAGATACCTAAAAAGCCAACACTGAAAAAAATGTAGTGCAGTCATAAGATGTGTAAAAAGCTAAAACTAACTTATGACTTCTCATGTTCTGTCCTAGTGAGTTTACTCTAAATCCTTACACTGACAACACACTTGTATCTTTTAAACTAGGGGCAGAAAGGATGTATTAAAGATAAGAAAGAGCGATATGACTTTTACAGAAGACAAATGTCCCAAATGCACACAAGCAGCAGCGAATTCGGTTTATCAAACAGATACACAAAACTTATCAGGTGAAGTCCTGCAAGGCTTTCTCATAAAACAAAACACCTGCTTCTCATAATCAGAATTTTTAAGCCTAAGGAAAGCATAAAGCACTAGTTTAAAGCAAATAAGGATGCCCAAATGCAGCTTTTAGTTTTGCTCAAAAAAAGCTAAAATTAGCTTATTTTAAACCAAAGAGAACAGGCCTAAAGGTTCGCCCCATAACAATTTACAGACAGGTATATATGCTGAAGACTCACCAATGAGTCATCAGTGGAGCCTTCACCTCCTTCAGACTTGAGTTGAATGAAAGCTTTACGAAGTTCCTCATATGCAGTGAATTGAATAGCTCCATGTGTAACCTGCTGAAGCAAAACCAGGACCAGTCAGTTGTTTACATGAGTATACAATGAAAGGAAGCCAGTCAAACCAATAAATTCAATAACCGAACAAAGCTGCCATTTTGTGTGTGTGTGTGTGTGAGAGAGAGAGAAAGAGAGAGAGAGAAAGAGAGAGAGAGAGAGAAGAGATGGGCTAACAAGAAAAAGGCCAGGCACCAGCCCCTTATAAAGTGCTTTCCACCCTTCTTCTTTTAGAATCGTCCTTAAAGCATCTACAATCAGAAGGAAAACATGAACCTCAGATTGGTCACAGCAGAAAGCAAGAATAATGTTCATAAACATGCTGAAAAGGAAATGTAGACAGATACAGCTGTTCAAAATTTTGAATTAGATATGTATGCAAATATCACGGGAAATAGATAGTAGTCCCTTTACCAAAACTGATTAGAATACTTTAAATTATTCCTAATAGTAAATCAGAGGCAAATGAATTAAAATCTAATACCATGAAAGAGCTGAGCATACCATGAAAGCCAGAGTATGGACGGACTTGTTGAGGAGTCTGTAGTTGAAGTCTTGTTTTTACTAACCAAACAGGATTTGTGCACAAAGAAACCTGAGATAGGCACAACCTCACTTTTGTTACAGGTTGAAATAGATGTCCAAATTTCAATTTTGGAACTGCATTATACACAATAAAATTGGCACAAGCAGCAATTAAAACAGTCAGAATTCCATTTAAGTACAGTACTAACCAAAGCTCCCGCTTCAGCAGCTGAAGCTAGATGCAGGCCTGGGCTCAGCTCTGGCCTATTTTCTAGATATCTCTGCTTGGCCTTGCTATAGCTGCATAAAAGAATATCATGTCGAATAGGCAGGAAAATTATCTCCAAATTGGAAAACAAAGCTTATAGCTGGAGACTCATTCAACCGGGAAATGGAATTAGAGAAAAAGTCCAAGTGCAATAACCTTCAATTGCTGCACAAGTTATTGTTATTATACTTATTTTCTTTTATCAGAAAAGGAACAGATGATGCTGGAAGAAACTAAAAGTATGGAGAAAATGCCAAACATGATACACTAGCAAACATACACTAGAAAAAGGTGAATGATTGGGTGCATTCATCTTCAACTTGAAAAAATAATATATTACTTTATCCAAGTGAACTAGACTCAATAGTCTTGTTGTGTATTACAAGATATTAGCAAAGACCCGAGAAGTAAAACTTACAAGAAGAAATACAAACCCCATGAAAAAGTTGACCCAAGAACAGCAGGGTAAAAGCCTGCATAAAGCCCTCTGAGACCCTGAGGCAGAAAGCGTAGAAATTAGATACCAGAGCTATAGCCAATAAGAGGGGAAAAAATAAAAATTTGAAATACTGCCAAAAGAAGAAGAAGAAGAAGGAGAAAATCAAATTTGTATATAATCACCAAAAGCAAGTCGTATTGCAAGTTGACCAGTTACAAGAGCATTGATAACATCAATGTCAATTTTTTTTAAAAAAAAAAGAGTAAACTTTCACGTTTCTGTAAGCTCAAATCTTTAAAAGGAAGAAGAGCTGATTCAAAATTCATATAAAAAAGTAATGTCAGCAAAAGGACTTGCTACATGAGTTACCATCAACCCCTCATCTACCTGGAATCCTGAAGCGAAGGTATCTAAAAAGAAGAAGCGATGCTGAAAAAAGAAACAAACCTCGGAGCGAGCAATGGTGAAGAGAGCGTGAGGAGTATTCTTGTAGCTCGGGAGGTTGGAGATTCGCCCGTCGTGCACTATTTGGAAAATAAACAAAAACTAATCGTCATGATGATTTTATTTCCTTTTCCTTTTCGAGTTAATGCATATACGTACGAGACTAGAGAGAATGGGGCCAGGAAGGAAGGAAGGAAGGGCGGGAGGTAACCTTGGAATCTGGTACGGACTACGTCAAGGGGATGAGAGAAAGTGACGGTGGCGAGACCGGCGAGAGCGCCGGCGGTGGCGTTCTCCCATTGCCAGTCCACCACCGACCGCCACGCCGACATCTCTGCTATTAAAGCTCCGTCAGTATTCTTGGTTCTGCTACGACAGCGTTTTTCCTATCATTTCTTTTCATTGATCAAGCAAGAAAGAGAGAATAAGACGCCCAAATATTACGGAGAACGATACGGAAGCCACAAATCGTGGAAGCTCAAGTCTATTCCTATCCTATAAGAAGAGAAGAGAATGGCAAGCAATCAATAAATGATGGATTCCGCCACCATACAATCTGAACCTGGGAAGTAACAGTAGAGGAGGGAAACTAACCAAAGACGCTACTGAGAATTTATATACTTTGGTTGCTTGCCTTGGACGACATTTTCAATTCTCTTTTGAGGCGGCTTCTCTCTTTTGTTGGGGTTTAGTTTTAGCCAAGGTTTGTAAAATTGGGTACTACGTGGGATCGATTTTAGTTTCACACAGGATCGTGATCCTATCAAAAGCTCTTAATTGTAATTAAAGGTTAAAATTTTTTGATAAATTACAAATATATCACAAATATTTTCATTTACTTGCAAAATGGAGTTTCGTGTTTCACAAAGTTACAAAAAAATTGTAGGATCGTACGATCCTACCGATCCTACTACGATTTTAGGCGATCCTGCTACCCATCAGTCTTTGTAACGTTCTATACAAAGTCATCTCCAAGATTCTAGCTAACAGACTCAAACCAGTTCTTGACCTTTGCATCTGCAAAAATCAATCTGCGTTTATCCCCAACAGGCAGATATTGGACAACATTATTATATCACACGAATGCCTTCATTTCCTTAAAAACAAGAGACAAGGCAAGGACGGATTTACTGCTTTAAAAATAGACATGTCCAAGGCTTATGATAGGGTTGAATGGGGATATCTGAAAGCTGTGATGGAGAAGATGGGGTTCAACCAGGTGTGGGTGGAATGGATAATGAGCTGTATCAATTCAGTCTCTTATTCTTTCAATATCAATGGGGAAATCAAGGGATATGTGATGCCATCTAGAGGGATCAGACAAGGTGACCCCTTGTCACCTTACCTCTTCTTGCTGTGTTCAGAAGGACTATCTAATTTACTAAGGAAAGCAGCAGGTCAAGGGCTGTTAAGTGGACTTCAGATCAGCAAATATGGACCAGCCATTACCCACCTATTCTTTGCAGATGACACATTAATCTTCTGTAAAGCTGTAAGGGAAGAAGCAAGGAAGTTGAAGGAAATACTGGAGCAGTATGAGAGAGGATCTGGGCAGGTGATTAATTTGGAAAAATCTTCCATTTGTTTCAGTAAGAATACTAAGGAGAGGGACAAGGAGGAGACATGTAGGCCTCTTGCAGGGGTAAGGGTAGTGAATCAAGGCAAATATCTAGGCCTCCCCATGGTGATTACAAGAACAAAAAGCCAGATTTTTGGATTCATAAAGGACAGTATCAAAGCTAAACTAAGCAGCTGGAAGAATAAATTCTTAAGTGCAGCAGGAAAGGAGGTTATGTTAAAGGCTGTCATTATGGCAATGCCAACCTACACTATGTCTTGCTTCAAACTACCAACTAAGTTGTGTAAGGAAATTACAGGGTTGATGGCTAAATACTGGTGGGGGGACTCAGAAGGGAAAGCTAAGGTGCACTGGTGTTCATGGACAAAAATGATGAAGGCAAAATTGGATGGAGGACTGGGGTTTAGAAATCTGCAGTGTTTCAACATAGCATTATTGGGAAAACAGATTTGGAGACTCCTAAGAAACCCAAACCTGCTCGTAAGCAGAATGCTCAAAGCTAAATATTACCCCAAGACATCCATATTACAAGGTGAATGCCCCAAATATTCTTCCTGGTTCTGGCAAAGCATTATGTCTGCGAGGGATGTAGTGAAGAAAGGAACACTGAAGAGAGTTGGATCAGGAAAGAGTATCAAGATCTGGAAAGACCAATGGATCCCAAATAGTCCTAATGGGGTACCTACCACAAGGAAACCAAACGATTGGGAGGAAGGCACAGTAGATGAGCTGATTACCAACTTCAGGTGGAACAGAAATAAAATATTCAGAGCATTTAATAAAGAAGATGCTGAGAACATTCTGAAGGTTCCTATCAGTTTGTCAAGAGTGGGTGACAGGCACTTTTGGATCCATAGTCAACAAGGGGAGTACTCAGTTAAGTCTTGTTATCAAGTGCTGCTAAAGGAAGAAAAAAGCAAGGAACTGGCTGTAAGAGGGGAATCCGGCTCTAGCTTTGATGATTCTAACACACAGATGTGGAAGTCTTTATGGGGGCTGAACATCAAACATAAGATAAAACTGTTCATATAGAGGTGTATAACCAATACTCTAACAGCCAGGGAGACAATATTCAGAAGAACAAGACAAGGATCACCATTTTGTCTAAGATGTGGGGATAAGGTGGAAACAGTTGAACACATTTTGTTTCACTGCACTCAGGCTCAACAGGTTTGGAAGTTAGCTCCTGTGCAATGGGATGGAATCCAGAATCTAACAGGATGCTTCAAACAATGGTGGGCAACTTTAGTACAAGCCAAGGCTAGGAGAGAAGGAAAGCAGCACATAGCTCTGACGGCAAACATTCTCTGGCAACTATGGAAAGACAGGAATGAGCTGGAATTCGAAGGGAAGGAAAGAGAAGGAGTAAGAGTAGTTCATAAGGCTAACTCAGAGTGGCTGGAGTTTGAGGAGGCTAGTAGTGGAAAGGAAGACAGAAGCACACCAGAAACAGAGGCAGCTAATTCAAGTCTGGAGGAGGAAGGATTGGAGGTTAATGGAATAACAGAAGTCCAGGTTGTGACAAATAAGGAAGGGGAGGGTCATAAGTTAGGAATAGGAATGGTGGCTCAGCAGGAAGGTGGACGAAGCATAGTGGAGTGGGCGCTAGTAGACAGGAGCTCATCAGAGACTATCCAAGATGAAGCCATAGGAGTAAGATTGGCTCTTATAAAAGCAAGTCAGCTGAGATGGCCAAGGATCAAAGTTGTCACTGCCAACAAAAGGCTTACCTCCTTACTAAAAAATGGGACAGGAGATCATCCAAATATGGTCACGCTGGTGGAAGATATTCTAGCATTAGCTAAGCTATTTCAAGTGTGCTCCTTTGTTGTAAGGGATATTAGTAATATGAATTTATGTAATCAGATTAGTCTTTATGCTCTAAGCATATGTATGGATGAGGAGAGAACCTTTGTTCCTCCTTAAGTGTCATGGTACACTTGGTACAGTTAGTCGAGCCGTTGCTCAAATATTGTAAAGTCTCAAATTTCTATGAAATATCATCTATCGTTTCCGAAAAAAAAAAAAATACAGAGATTAATATGATTTGCGACTCTGAATACGATCCGGATCGATTTTGGTTATGATTTGCGATTCTGAATACGATCCGGAACGATTTTGGTTATCCAGATCGTAGGATCGTACGATCCGGATCGCAATTTTGACAACTATGTTTTAGCCTACTGATAATTCTTCCTTTTATACTCTCTGATTGATGGTGAAAGTTTTATTATTATGTTCCCTTCGTTCAAAGATTAGCGTGCTGCTCGACTTCCTTCACGGAGTACTCGCGTGCGTTTTGTCAAAATAAAGAATAAGAAGAAATTTATTATTGTTAATATTATTAAATGCCGAAATAATATTGTTAATATTATAAATGTGCTTCTTTCAACACATCACATCTTTTATTATATTTCCGTGGCAACTTTTTCTTTCTTGCTTTTATGCATTTTGCAAGTGAAAACTGGACTAGGGATGGATGGAATGAAGCAGAGTCGTCGGGCCAGAAAACGCCGCACCACCAGCATTGAAAGCTCAGGTCTCCACCACTTACTGAAGGACAATAGCAACGCGAGAAGACCAAGGGTGCTTCTCAGCTTGTGACTTGTGATTAACTGTTTTTCATACCATTAGGGAAAGTAAAGACGGTCCAACGCCTAAAACTAAAAGGTTACCACAATATCTTTCATCCTCCAGAAGTCGGATATCTTGATGCAGCAGTCACAGTATTCGGTTGCCAGCTTAAAGAAGGCATAGAATCAATGCAAACCAATCTATACATTTAATTTAATAGCTGAAGATAACTAGTCATTGTCTTAGTCAAGATCCAAAAATTCTCAACTACTTGAGAGCTTAGAACCTTCTGTTCTTATAATGATAAAAGTACTCCTGTCCCGAATAGAAGACAGGAGATGCCCCTTACACATGACCAAAAGGCAGAAATCATGCATGATTTGGCCCTGTTATACTACATCGTGGCAAGGGAGACAGCCATCATAGGTAAATTCAGGAACAACATTCAATTGTTTTCAGCAATAAAATTGCTTTAGAGATCAGAGAGTAAAGTCAAAAATCAGCCACAACCAACAATAACTGAACAACAACAAAATAATTGTAAAATCTCATGTCAAATGCTTAATATTATAATACAAGTAGTTTCTCAGAAATTTAAGCATTCCATAAGAAAGATAAAAGCTCGAACGATAACCATCATGACAAATACTGAAGATGTTCAGGTCATACAAAGCTACTTCAAAAATGTAACAACCTTGACTCAATCTAATTACGTATGGGAAGAAACTTCTTAAATCTGTTGAATTTCATAATAGCTAGCCCAAACAAGAAAGATTATGCGTTGTCTGCAGCTTGAACAACCAACCCAAATGGAAATACTTCACTTCGGTTGCAGAGCTGTAACAAATGTAACTCAAGCTTACCATACACTTTGAGCTTAATCGTAATAAAAGGAGTTACAGAAATACTACTCTCGGTGATCAAAGGTCAAACTAATACGTGTTGCCTATCAACCAATAACTTCATTAATACATCAACTGCAGCAGAATCAGGTTGCAGAGCGGAACCTCTAGAAGTTGTTATGCTGCTAGCATTGAAAATGGAAAAATCCTGAACAAAAAGCGTAATATGCAAATCAGTACCCATTAAAAAGTTCCAAATATCCAAGCACTTTACAACATGTAATTGTAAATTCAAATTATTCTGAAAGCCAGGAAGAAAATAATATCTATAATGAGTTTAATGAACACCCTGAACTCTTAAATATGCCACACTGCGTGCACCTTCACTACTCCTACTACCATGACATGGAAAGTGGGTGTACAGGAGATAGAGACCATCTTTATTAAAATTCAAATGACAGCCCTAACCCCACCTCCATGATGCCCCATGGCAATTGAGCTTCACACAAAATATAATGATTCCAATGTGCTTCCTGAGACACCATTTAGAATACCACTTACAAGTTACAAGGTAGTATGTCCTCCTGAATTTTCAGTCAAAAAAATGGATAGTTCTTAAATCCAAATGAAAGTAACTTGAAATCTGTCTAACTATATTCCTATTATGGTCAGGAAAAATTTGACCAGATCAAAGTATATGGCCATAGCATCTCCACTATCCATTTGCCTTCTTATTAAGTTATTAGACATCTCCACTATCCATTTGCCTTCTTTGGCCATCCTAATTAACAACACGAAAACTTTATCAAGCCCAACTGCAACTGAAACAAGTTTGAGTTATGAAAGCAGGCAGAACTCTGTGTGACTGCAATTCAGGTGATAGACTCCAGACAATGCACGCAACAAAATCCATACTTTTATTCATCATATGGCTAAAACCTATTTATCCACGAAAAAAGCTGGACAAGACCGTACAAAAACAGCAAAGATAGCATCATTCTACAAATGCCTGAATGACAAGTTCAGAATCTATATCAAACGAGATCCTGAAATATGAAAGCAGCCAGTTTTGCCAACAAATTCAGTTATTGAGACACCCAATTCATCATAATGGAATATAAGCACTTAAATTCCCGAATCATAAGAACAAAGTACCAATAGCTTAAACTCTGTCCAAGCTTAATCGAATAAGCATGAATGCAAAAGCAGTTACCTCACTCCATCGTGACTTTAGCCCCAACCTGCTTCAACTTCTCGACAATCTTCTCAGCCTCCTCTTTGGTTACTCCCTTTTTCAACAATGTGGGCGCCTTCTCCACCAAATCCTTAGCTTCCTTCAATCCCAAATCAGTGCACGCTCTCACTTCCTTAATAATCTTGATCTTCGCCCCAGAATCAAATCCGCCCTCCAGTTTCAAATCAAACGCCGTCTTTTCCTTCTTCTCCTCAGCCGCGGCAGCCGGCCCACCACCTTTCCCCTTTGCTCCTCCTACTCCGGCACCACTAAACCCCATTCCGGGCATCATAACCGCCATCACCGGCATCTCCTCAATCCCCAATTTCTGTCTCAACACCTCCGTCAAGTCCGAAACCTCAAGCAACGTCAGTCCCGAAAGTTCATCTACAATTGCGGACACATTAGCCGGCGGTGCAGGCGGCGGCTTTGGTTGCTCAGCTACGGTCGTGAAGTTCGAGAATCTGGGACTCAAAATCGGGGGTTTTGGGACGTGGGTTTTCGTGTAATTAAATTGTAAGCACCGGAGAGATTGAGAAATGAGCCGGCAATAAAAATGCCTCATTGTTAGAGCAATCTATTATGGGGAGTGAAGAAATCACAGATTACGGAAGCATGGCTTTAAAATTGCTAAATTGCAGTGAGTTTAGAAGCAGCTCGAGTGAGGACTGCGGAGGGAGGGCTAATCCCACCAGCGGAGAAAATTTTTGTGGGTTTAAGGTTTGGGATTTAGGAAGGATGTTTGGGCCTTGCTTTCTCGGACTGAGAGGCAGGCTTTACATTTTAGCATCAATAGCTATTTCTTTTCTTTTTATTTGTCAATGGTTTTGTCTTTTACTATTTACTAATTACTACTACTACTACTACTTGTTTTGAAAATTACGGTGTGTATTTGACGTGAATGTGTTTGAATTGTAAATTTATTTTAAATAATATTTTATTTATATTATTAATATATTTTTTAATATATTTTATATTTTTTATACATCACATTATAAAAAATATTACAGTAATTATTTTAAATAATACTCTATTCAAACACACTCATTTATGTATTTGAATACCCAAATAATAGTAAAAAATGATTTATTTATATTACAAATATAATTTTTAATATATTATTTTATTTTATTAATTAATTTTTTATTTCATATATATTACATTATAAAAAAAAGAGTAGTATTATATTTATTCTAAATAATATTTTAAATAATCCCTTATGCAAACACGCCAGGCTGCAGGCACGAGACTCGTACTGCCTGCGCTGGCGCAAAAACGTGTCTCGTCTGGTGCTGTGTGTTACTGCAAATGGTACCTCTGGTAGTTGTATATTACTGGCGGTAGCAACAGCATATGATTATTGCTTGCTGTATTTTCTCTTTTAGATTTTCTCCGTCGAACTTGAAAGCCTTGAGAGAGGCCCTGAAGGCATAGAGAAATTAGGAATGGCTGGCCCTGGTAAGAGAGGAAGAAAACGAAAAGAAGTATTAATTCAAGAAAGCCTTCAGGCTGCTGCAGGTGGTGGTGGTGGTGGACTACACCAAATGCAACTGGATGACCCCTTCCTACCTTCATTTCCTCCTCGTCAGGTTGTTTCAAAATCCACATTCTCTATCTACTGCTTTTCTTAATTTTTTTTTAACAGCATAATTTGCTGGTGTTCTTGCTTTTCCATTCAAGCAATGGCTTTCTGGGGTTTGTTATGATCGTGTAATCTCTTTGATTACCAGGCTTTGCATTGCCCCTTTGATAGTTATTCATTGAACCTTTTAGTAGTACGAATCAGACCATTTGGTCCTTCATCTTGAATTTCGTGGAGAAATAACTTCTATTTTTGGTTTCTATATTCTGCAAAGATTTCAACTTTCGTGGAACTTCAATGGTTTTAACCAGTGATAAATAGTTCCGCTGCAACATTGCGCTTCAATCTTAATGGTTTTGCACAGGATTTCTTGCTTTAGTGTTGCAATGTCATAGTATTTCTGGAATTTTATCTTCTCATACCTGATAAAGAGGATCAAGTATGTTGCTTTACTCTTTTTTTTTTTTTTTTACACAAAAAGATACAGACTAAAAGAAGCAGATGATGCTATTATTCCCTTGCAGTGGGACTATTTAACATCCCTAAGACTATTAGTTGTAGGTTGTTAAGCATATTCAGAAAGCTATTATCCCCTTTCCACAGTAATCCTAAGTTGGCTATGTGTTTAAAAGCTTTAGACTTGATTGCACCCCCCACCCCCCCCCCCCCCCCCCCCCCCCCCCCCCCAAAAAAAACCCAAAAAAAAAGAAAAAAAGGATATTTTTTTCATTGAACCTGAGTATATAAAATAGATACTGAAGCTTCTGTATTACTATAGACAAGGTTGTGCAGTTTCTTGTCTTGGCTTAAGAGCTTTAGCTTGACATGTCTATACAGGACACAGCAATTTTCCCTGCAAAGCGTTAGTATATGAATTATATTTTAAAGGTTTTGTATTACTATAGACAAACTTGTTCAGTTCCTTGTCTTGGCTATTTATATAAGAGCTTTAAATTTGTTGATATGTCTATATAGGACACAGTGATTCTGCCTGCAAAGCATAGGTATCCAACTCGAGGTTCATCTGCAGTCCCTCATGAATGTGCTAGTTCCACGGCTTCTCTCACTTTTCCACTTCGACACCAAATTGGAACTCCCAAGCAATCTTATGTCACAGCAAAGAGGGTTTTGCTAGAGGCAAACAATACATTGTATCCAGCTGGTGGAGATGTAAAAGCTTTAGAAAAATGCAGTTCAGAACTCCCTCATCAAATTCAGGTAATGCGAAATTAGGCCTTCAGCCTTGTCTGTCCTCGTAACTTCTGTAAATTGTTAAGATTCTAATAACAATTGATTTATTCACTTGATTGCCTCATTGATTTCATTTCATATGTAAATCTGGAAGCATTCAGTAATCAGACCTTATGATGGTGTTATGGTGTACAGGTCTCTACTTTTCCAGCTACCTCATTAAGTCACTCAAGTACCAGTGCTGAAATTGGTAAAAGCATGAAAAATGCTGGAAGTTCTGCTTCAACCAAAGAATGGTGTGCTCCAATCAGCAGCGGGGACAGGCTAGATGTGGAAAAGTTTACTGCAAATCTCCTTTCGCAAACTGAAAGACCTGAAAATTTCCTTCCACTTGTTCCGCTCATTAATGAGCGGAACTCAACTGAAAAAAATTTGCACATGACTGGTGCCAATTTGGGATCAAATGCTATCCATGAAGTACCAGAGAAGATTGCAACAAGCAGCCATACTAAAAAAAATAGCCAGTTAAGCAGATGTCCAAGTTTTAACCTTTCTGAGATGGCTCATATGTCCAATGATGATTTTCTTGATAATGAGGGGGTCGAGTCAGCAATTGATCCTGCTTTGGTGACAGTACATCAGTATAGAGTGAACCAAGAAGTCGCACCCCTACTTAGGGCTATCTTTGCAAAATATGGTGACATTGCTAAAAACTCCATTCTGGAGTCTCCAAAAACCCGTGGAATCTTCCTTGAAATGGTCTGTGGTATCTACCAAAAGCTCGAAAACTCTGCATTTCTTGATATTACATCTTTTGAGCTCAATAACTTGCTTCATCTAATTCATGATCTTGAGTGCATGAAGCTGGATGTCAAGTGGCTCCATCAGAAGATAGATGAAATTTCTTATGCTAAACATATACTTGGGGACTATTTTAGCCTGAAGAAAGAAAGGACTAGAAACTTTGAGTTGATTGCAAGAAAGGAGGAAGAGCTGGGTGTCTTACAACAGAAGATCTTTTTGGAAAAAGTTGAGCTGGAAGCAATGAAGAACAAGGCTGAGGAGATCGATAAAAAGGTTGTGGATCTGAAGGAGAAAGCAAGTGGATTCTGCCGAAAGTCTCTTGTGCATGGACTCCTGTAGTTCAGCTTTGCTCGTTACTAGGCTGTTTAAACTATTATTGAACTTGATTTGTAAAAAAAGTTTAATGACACCTTTGCTGTAGATAGACTTTTAACTTTTTACCATGTTGAGCTCCATGCAGCATTTCTAGCTCTAGACTAGTTAGAAATTAACGAATTGCTGAAGTCAATTTGTTAAAATCTACTGGTAGATACTCCTATGGGAAGTTTAAATCAAGTTTGCTGATTAAAGTTTCTGACCTTGATCTTTGATGGTGAAGTTTTTCTTTTACTGTTGGAAAAGTCGAATTTTCTCATTTCATCTTACTGCTAGTAGCAATGTGAAACCAGGGTCTTTTGACCTGTTATCCAGGCGCTCTCCACCAAATTGCAGCATTTTGGTTTTTGTGCGTGTCTAATATTGCCTTCCTAGCTGGATTATATATATATAGCAGATGCCAAGGTTCGGTTTTCCTCGACTTCCCTACTTATCTGTCGATGTTTTGTTCCACATTATCTTCGCTGGAAATAGTATATGGTTGCATTAGAATCCAAATTAATTATAGTCTTCCAATCTCGAAAGCTACATAACTCTATTTTGTCACGGTTACATCAAATTTTCGTACAATAACTAGATAACTAGAAAGAACATCCAAGAGTTCGATGCAGGATGATGCAGAAGCAGTTAGACTGGTCCTAATGAAAGCAATCGGAAAAAACTGGAGGAAAGTTAAAGTAGGGATAAGCAACAAAGCTTTAATCAAAGCCCTCCAGCAAAGAAACTGCCCTGAAGTTCGATGTGTGGCATTAATGGAGGACATCCATTCCCTTAGCTCTGTGTTCTTAAAGTGCTCTTTCTTTTGCACAAGAAATGACAATATGAATAGAAGTATCTTGGTGCCCATGCATTAGGCATTATCCAAGATGAAGAGTACGTTCCGACCAAAAAAAATGTCCCTGGGCTCGTATTTGCCCTTGGAGGCATTAGGCAAAGTTCTAACATGTGAATCCAGAGTTCAAGTTTTGATTATCCGCCACGGGTAAGTTCAAAGTGCCCAATTTGAGATGATAGTTGTCAGGTACCCGAAGAAACGAAAACTTGGAAAATGCAAAAGAGGAAAAAGCATTGAAATTCATTCAGGACAACAACAAATTGCGGCCAAAGCTCCATGAAAATTAATACAAGCTGAAATAAATAAGTAGCGGAAGATGAGAGCGGATAGGATGATCCCGTGCTGACTGCTGAGGTGTTCCCGGCCGCTGAGAGGAGAATTAGGTGGATGCTGACTGCTTGAGTGACAGAAAGATTAGGACATGCCGTTTTTTGGCAGCTATGACTACGTAGTCTTAAGACTAAGAGTTGACCGTCCTGCAGTTCTTGCGGATCTCACCCTTGGAACCTGTCAAAGGTGAAATGTTTGCCATCTTGAGCATGGACTTGGGGAATTGCTCAAAGAAGAGTTGGTTATTCTGGGCGTATTGTTTCACCAACTGTAGTGATACAGCACTCTTGGTCACAAGAACCTGGTCAGAATTTAATAGGCCCTTTGAAGCCAGCAAGTTCTTGAAGTAGCTGTTATCGAATTTTGTTGGGGTGACAAAGTCCAAGACAAACAGGTTTTGGTCACCACCCGATCTTGGGCACCTGGTCCGCAATTGGTTCGCGTATGCCTGATTTAAGGTGAAATCAGGCTGCCCATTTCCTGATTGATTGTAAAGCCTTTGCCTGAAGCTGGTACATCTTGAATTCCCGATTGTGTGGCTTCCTGCAGGACAATCAGAGCACTTCATATATGAAAGCCCCCATACTTTTTTTTGGGTTCCCTTTTTGAAATTTTCAAACGGAAAGGGATAATTAAGTGGGAGTTAACTTATTATGATCATTATCTAGTGGCATCTACCGGCTTTCAAGTGAAGTTTATATTATTGTTTGTGTGTACTGTGCCAGCTTGGTATATTACCAGATAATGCTACAAGATCAACAATGTCAAGCCCTTGAAGCTTAAACTTGGTAAGAATAGTCTGAAATGTGTTATTTGGGGCAGGAATGTTGCTGTTGGATCCGCTCAAACTGGCACCTCTGGAGTCTCTTCTTCCCAATGGTACCTCCCAGCTTGGTCCACCAGACTGCATAATGCATTTACCATCAGCTCTCCTGAAAGTGATGCAGTAATTATAACTTCATTTGCTAGTAAGAACTTGATACTTGCCAAAACAGTGGAATCTCTAGCAGCAAGAGCCAGGAGATCAGCACAAGAGACAGTATGAGGACATTCCTTCTCCAATGCAGACTTAATTTCATCAATGACTTCGAATCCACGGGCTGAATTCCTGTTTGGATTCGACATCTTCTCGCTGATTATGGCTCCACTGCTATCGAGGAGTAGTGATGCATCACATCCCTTATTATAAAGGGGAGAACAGAAACAGGAAGAAGAATTGGTTAGTCAAGTGTATTAATCACTGAATAAGCGATAAGTAGGTGTGCTGCTGAAGATGAGTAAATGAGTTTGCATGCACAAACCTTGACAAAACAGTCATGGAAATGGAGCCTAATCAATGAAGCAGCCATACGGGCTTCTCTGGCAACGGCCTTCGCAACGATGGAATACACAATTTCTTTAGCTTTTGGGCAAGTCCGGTCATAGAACTGAGGATACAGGTAGCCTCCGCTTGTCATACCACACAAGCAAAGCGGTGCAAAAGCTAGCATAGCTGCAATAATCAGAAAGCTCATGGGCCGAGTCATTTTCGTTAACTCTCTGTTGTTACTCTTGGAGACCAAAGGTTGAAGACTTCTACAAGGACGCTTAGATTGTGTAGAGAGTTCGTTTTATGTCAAGGTTTGTGATGGATGATATGGTTATTTATAGAACAAACTTCAAAAGAAAAGAGAAAAAAAAAATGAAGAAGAAACGAAATTTGGAGACAGAATCATGGAGTTGGTGGAATTTTAGTTAGGCTTAGTACTCGTTCATGTGATGGTTTAGTGAAGCAATAATCTTTTGGAATAGCACGATTAATTTGCTGTCTAATTTTAACACATGGAAATGAATTGACGTAGACATTGTCGGACAGCTTTACCGCATCAGATTTCCAGTTTCACTGCCATCGCAGTACAGATTGCTGATATCGGCCCTCTACTCTAGCCTGCGTGCTACCTGACCACCCTAAAAGTCATTCCTATCCGTTATGTGTGTTTGTGTGGTCCAATCAATCTGACTTTTTTTTTTTACGTCTCCAGTAGAATATTTGTCTTGCAATCATGCACCAATAATTGCAACTAAAGGTTAAAATTATTGAATTGTAAATAAGTGTTCATCCAGGAAGTGATTTTCTGGCTGAAAGTGATAGGATAGGATAGGAATTTAGTTCGTCGTTAGCTATGGGCTTAAAAAGTAATACTATGTTGAAATATTTGGAAAAAACGATGATGTATTTTCTTGATTCTCTTACAAGAATGAAGTAATCCTCGAATTAAGGGCAGAAACATCATTGGGATTTCGTTGGCAAGAAAATGTTTTGGAGAGGTTAAATATTTGAGAGTTGATTCGGTCAACCAACCGCACGCATTGTTTGTTTTTGCTCCCGGTTTGAAGCTACTATAAACGTGAGAAGATGACAAACAGCAGGCATTGAGAAAAACGGAGTGGGAGTAGAAGTACCTGCTCTGTTGACGAAATGTATTGGATGGTTCAAAAAAATCATTATTGGCTGGTTCCCCTAACAGATTGTGTCGGTGTCCATTAATTATTCATTCTTGACTGCTGAAATGAGCTGGAATAAAAAAGAGATTGCAAATAATTTATCTTTGTACAGGCACATGGAGCTTGGCAAGGAAAACAGAGACTAAATTTTAATGTGAAATTGCGTGTTTGATTTTCATTATTTGGTGTGGCGGGATTCAAATTCAGCGGCATAAAGAAGTAAAGGTAGCTGGGGATCCATGCCCATCCTTGTGTTGTACGTATGCGGGCAATCTTTACCATGGGTTCATGCACACACGTTCCCATCGATTTGGACGCGTAAAAGTGTCATTGATATTGGAAATGTTCCTTTGCTGCTGGGCTCCTCGAGAATCAAGAATGGAGGAGCGGTCCTAAACAGGAGGTCAGAATATTAGGTTTAGAGGTGGCAATTTGGATTGAAATCCATTTATCCATCCATATAATCCATAATTAAATGGATTTGGATTATCCCATTTATAGTATTGATTTTAAATGGTTGATCAAAGTAAAACCATTAAATTAAATGAATTATCCATGAAAACCATATATATCCATTTACTTAAAAATCAAATAAAATTGAAGTTTTGGGGGATAGAGAATTGGGTGTCAACTGTGACCGGATTGAGGTGGGTGAGATGCTCCAAGTTGCTCTACTTTGCACTCAATACCTCCCCCGCCCACCGGCCTAAGATGTCGGATGTGGATCGAATGCTTGAAGGAGAGGGCCTAGCAGAAAAATGGGCAGCCTCCCATAATTATACAAATCAAAGCACAAACCAATTGCTCCAATGAATAAATAATATTTAAATGGATAATTAATTTTTATTTAATCCATTTAGATCCATCCATTTATTAAATGGATTGGATAAATTTCATCCACCATCCGTTAAGTCAAAACCAATTATTGCCACCTCTAATTAGGTTAATGATCCAGTAAAGGATATGAATATGGGTGGGGTAGGAGAAGTGCCGCTCTAATTTGTCTGACATATCAATTAAATCCAAACACACTCGTTACATTACATTTAGTAGTAGTATAAAAAAGAGGCACAGGGAGACGAAAAAGAGATGGCTAATCCTCTATTTTGGCGTTTGTCGCATGGCTTAGTTAAATCAAATGAATCATCACCCTCAGACAAAGAAAGTGGAGAATGCCGGCCAATAATAACGTATCCTTCACATTGAAGTTTGACCGTCTGAGAAGGGATCAAAATCCTAGTCTCTTTTCGAGTTGTTGCTCCCGGTTTATTGAGTTTGTGACCTAGGAGGAAGACCCGGTATTTTTGGAATGCAGCATGAATTTCTCTCTGAAAAGGGCAAAACTTTCCCTGTGAACCAGTATGCAAAATTGTTCCAAAAAGCTGAAGCGTGCGAGTTTAAATTGTCCCATATCTATTGTCTCTACTTCTCGTTGTTCCTTGAGGATGGTTTTCCCATGAAGCCTGACTTATGAAGGGATCATTAACATCCGCTGGTCGACGTATATTGGAATGCCCTGCTCCGCTGACCTGTGACATTTACAAAAAAACAGAGAGTTGCCTGTGGGTGTACTGGTATTTGACCTTTGCAATTTGAATATAAGGGGAGGGAAGTATGAAATTTTGGACCATGGACAGAACAGCTTGATCAACAAACCAATCCAAGAGTAGTTACTGAAAGATGTTAAGTAAGACTTGCGGTTTCCAAACATGCAGCTAAAATTGTCATTCCGGGCAAAGCATCAAGTCCATGCTACACATGATGCATATTAAGTAAATAAGTATAAAGAATGTATCAAATCCACAGACACAGATCCGAAAGAAGAAGAACTTTTTCCCTAAGATACCTGGTTTTCTACTCGTGTCTTATAGACAAACCCTCCGACACAGAACAATGTTGAGAGAACAATGAATCTGCATCAACCCGACATATTCAAATATCAATTGGAAGAGAACAGCAGGGTTATGCAAAAAAGGATCTATTCCCATTTGTACACCCTTCAACAAAATTAAAAAAAAAAAAAAAAAAATCACTAAGTAATGCATATTTGAAAGTAAAATTATAGTATAGAACACAAAACTCTGGGAAAAGGCACCAAAATGGAAAAAGTAAAATAAATTTCGGTAGTATTTGCCTCAGTCAGACTTTTAGAATCAAATAACAAGCACTAAAAAGGTAGCTAAGCATACATGCACGACAGTATCCCGAATATAGCCCATCCACTGGTAGCATCCACACCTTCACTTTGCCCATATTCTGCAATATTGAACAGTTGTGAATCAGGTGTTATAGCTACTGTACACGAAAGTACTACTCCGGAAAACATAAACCAGCAATACAATTATCATTTTGAAATTAAACAAAGAGTTTGACTTGCAAGTACTGGAATATGGAATATACTTTATAATCGAGAAACAAAATATTCAGAAATGAAACCAAATAGCTGAAGAGGGAAAGGAAACAGATGAAGTTGTAATTGCAAACAGTTCAATAAGAAATGCAAGAAAAAGAACATACACAAGCATGTGCCATATGGTCATATATCAATTGCATAAACATGAAAAATGCATGGTTGTGTATTGGTACATGTCTATACTCAAATCGTCTGAGCTATGCTCATAAACATGCATGTATGATGTCCCCATGATATATACCACAGGTTTTTGCTAGAGTAAACAGAATAGGATCGTAATTCTCTATTGGGATGGTGACTTCAACTTCATATGGCACATCACGAGCCTCCGTGCCTGAAAAATGCAAAGTAGAAGTTTAGAGGAACAAGAGTAGAGCTCAAATTGTTATGCAGATACTGTGCATGAATCTCTGCTTGACTTAATGGAAATAAAAGATGCTATTATAATGTATACATGTCCAATCTATGGTTAAAACGGTGGGTGATAGTGTTGTTGGTGCACCACCAGTTGCTCCTGAACCTGAAAGCTTAATTTCCAAGCCTTGCTCCGGGAAAACCTAGAAGATTGGAAATCATACCAAATTTCAAAACCATTCTGTTGAAACACATCCACGTACATCAGCATAAATTTAATTACCTTAATTGTTGGTTTTTGCACTAAATGAGATTGAGAAGCAACTGCTGTCATGTAAAGGGCTACATGAGTTTGTTCTGTGCTCAAGCTGCAATAAAACAAGGAAAACAATGGAGTGATTGATGTAAGCACCTGATCTAGTTACATTTCTTAGATTGGTAAGAAAGTTGGTCATAGTGTGGAGCACTTCACAGTGGCCAAGACATTAATTCGGAATCTTGTCAAAGCCAAATTCTCTACTTTCCTAAAGTTGAAAGAAAAGAACAATGCCACAAGGGTAGCTTAACTCTTTATATCTCAAGTATCCAATATTTAGCCAGTAACAGCCACCCAACATGGTTGTCCTTAGAAATCAATTCTATGGATGATAATATAGCCTTCAATGCTCTTTCTTGTTTCTCATTGAGATACAGAAGTCATTGAAGCCCATACTATGAATTAATCCTCAAAGAGCAGCACTATGTAAGATTAATCACCAAAAGTGATGTCTCTACCCAAACATCCCTACAACATGTATAAACCACACCAATCACCTCATTTATACCCCAATAATATGCTAATAGATGCTAGATCCTACGGCTTTGTATGGCTAACAAATTTTTCCAAAAAATTTTTCGCTTGCATCATAGACACATTTCCCAATCTACCTTTTTATATTCCCAACCACCTTTTTATCTCACATACATTACATCACAAAAAGTGCTACAGTAATTATTCCAAATAATTATTTGGCAAAATACTCTATCATACAAATCCGTAGATAGACATTGTACCCCTATACAATCATCTATTTTTCACAACATAAGTCTGATAAGGAAGGAGATTAAATTTAGCTAACAATAGATACCTAACTTCATGTAAAACAACCACCAGTGTGGCAAGAAGAAGTTGAAGTATGATAGATCCAGATTTGCAAAGGAAACATATGACCAAGTTAAAAATTTTATACTTTCTGGACTTATTTCCTTTACGATCACTGCAGACTGCAGAATAATGAAAAAAGAGATAGCAAATGGCAAAAGCTGAAAAATCAGTACCTGAATTCGCTGTGAGCCTTTTCAAAACCTAATTGAGTCATGCCATTGTACACCTAAGGATTCCATACATCAATTACTCAAAGTTGAAATATTATTCACTTGTCACTGAGAATAAGAGAAACTTCTTACAATCTCCCATGAACGTGGATGAAAACCAACTGTATAGCCTTCAAATACTCGTGCTCCCGGTTTCTCGCATGGAATGGCAAGTTCAACAAGAGCACTGCCTTAACAGAAACAGCTATGTATAATGCATGTAAAGCCAACAAATGGAAAAGCTAAATAGCAGGAGATCATGAGAAAAACCTGCAATTTGACTCATACGTCACATCACATATGCATCCAAGACCACCTGAGATAAATTTTAGAAAATTTATAAACCACAGGAAACTCTAAATATAAAACTCAAGGGCTGCAATCCATAAACATATTATTCTGCTAACACTATGCATCTCTCCATTTTCTCTTTGCAGCAGGGTTTAATGCAGTTACACATCAGCACACAATAGAAAATAAAAGCATCACTAAAACAAGCTATCATCCATTCTGCAACAAGTCATTAGCAGCCTTGGGAAGAAAACAAAAATAGATGAACAAAATCCATAGCCATAACATGATAGTCTAGAAGTACACCATGGTCCAGCTTTCATAGGAATCAACTTAGGAGAAAAGGAAAACGAATAAACAGAAAAAAAATCCTCAAATATTGGTTATCTTGAATCTGGCAAAGATATTCACTGAAGTTTATACCTCATGTGCATTAAGTGCTGATTTATGTAGTGTAAGTTATGATGTATGATAGTTTGCAGAAGGTACTGAAATCTTTATAGAGTAGTAACAAGTAAAATGAATATGCTAGAAAGGTAGTCTTCTGGGAATATCTTTATAGCACCGTGGTAAGACCATTTCTGAAACCCGTTCAAGGCAAAAAGACTCTTCATGTTGACAACATTAGCAAATTTAATGTATGCTAAGGTACAACCAAATAGAACGACTCTGTCAAGAATGCGCTAACTTTCTTAACATGCAATATTTCAGTACCTTTACATTGCCCATTTGGGCAACTTCCGCATATGATGCTGACCTGAAAAATTTACAAGAACAAACTTTTAAAACGTTCCTTAAGAGCAGTTGGCATGCTATTAAAACTGAAATTTTAAAGAATGCAATCAAAGTTACAAAAACACATTGTAACTAATAATTGTATCAATGGATCTGACCTGTGCTGTGCGTCCCAATTTATCAAAACTTTGCTCACAGCTCGTTAAGTCACCATTATAATATTGCTGAATGTTCAGAAGAGCAAAGCAAATCAGAACACATTCACTATCCACAAAGGCTATGCACACATAATGACTGTATACAGTGAGAAAAAACTTTAAATTTGCTTATGTTAGTCCAATTCCACATCTAGGATTTCATCAGCAAGGCATACTGGATAGGCTAATCTACCTATCTTGGTAATCATACATAATGAGTTAAATGAGATGGATCAATTGCAGCACAACTAAGCGAACAAGTGTAAGGACTATTCAGGCAACTGTGGACTGTATTTATGACCTCAGACAGGAGATTTGAGAACTAGAACCAAACAAACAGTCACCTATTCCAGCTTAAGAGATAAACTGTTAAGAACCTGGGTCAGCAATCACAGCTTACTTGAACAAACTTAAAATTTCCAGAAGCAGCAACAAACTGATTTAACTTGTCAAATCTGCCAAAATCCACATATCCCTGCCGGTTTACAGTCACAAGTACAATAATCAAATTCAGTTCAGCCATTTCTGCAGCATCAGATATGCAAGCAAATAAGCATACATAGAATAGCAAACAAAAGGGTCCAATTCAATTATCGACCCTGAAATATTAACTGTCTAATTATTGCTCTCATAGTTAGACAAATAAGATAAGTTCAATAGTACCGCTTGTGATCTAGTCTCGACATCTTTACAAAATCTCACGACCAAGTCAGCTTCCTGCATATATTTGGAACCATTAGATATCTAGCCCTTCAGATTATGACCTATATATGCATCATATAGCAGAGCAAAGCTTAGAACAAATTACCTTCCCATCATACTGAAAAGGGTATCCGATCCAGCTGCTCTACTCATCACTTGAGAGAAAACAAATAGTGCACGGAAAGCTTCATGACGTAATTACTCCAAATAATTACTTAAGGTAATCATACGTTAATGGGAATTAATAATGAGAGATAACAAGATTTAAAGTGGGCAACTTTATTTAATATAACAGGATACAAAATCATAAATGCGACTGGAATTGTCTAGGGCATAGCAATTGGTACTTGGTACAACCACTGAAACAGCTTCCAGAGCATGAAAGACCACTGCTGAACAAAACCCAAAAGGCAAAAAGGACGACAAAAGTATGAGTTATTACAAATACTCAAAACCAGAGGAAAAAACCAATAATGCTTCGAGATTAGAAGAAACTTTTGCAACAAAATGTTGATTTAGAGCTGCTATTAAATGATTACCTCCGATTACAGCGATTAATAAATGACGCATAGAGTTAGCAGAAGCTGTTGATGGGTTTGTCATGGTCATTACTCATTAGTCAGCTCAGCTGCTGCTTCTTCTCCTTCGTCTCGGACAAACCAGAGACGCCTGTCCGGTTCCAGCCAAGGCGTATAACCCCCCTAGAACGATGCATCAGATAACCTCCTGACAATCAAAATGACTATACTGCCCAAACTTTTTATTTTTTGGTTTGACCAGGCTTTATTATTTCTTTCTAAATAAGTGAATGAAGATCAACTAACGAATCTATGCATAAACACAAGCAAATAGTTGTAATAGTAGCTGTTGTCTATTTTGGTGTTCAAGAAAATGTGATATATTATTTATATATACATTGGCAAGTAAACAATTTTTTAAACAATTTTTAAAACTTTTTATGATGTTAGGATTAAGAAAATTTACAATTGACCAAAATTTTTTTGTCACACGTGTTAGTTTGAAGAACTACTTTATAACAATTCTGTCCAATAACATCTATAACAATTCTACTAAAACGGTTTAGTAATTTGTATCCAAATATTTTTGATGGAATATTATTTATTAAAAAACACTATAGCATGTTTGTAGTATGATATACATTAAATAAAAAATCATTGGAATGATAAATAAATAATTAGAGGTTATATTTATAACATAATCAAAAAAAATTTAAAAAATAATGACCAATTCATATAAATTAATCGTTATTTAAAAGGAAAAAAAGATTGGATGTGAGAGATGAAAGTTGATAAAACTATTATGATGCTAATTACAAGTATCAATTAATAAGGAACATCTACTCGAAAAAAGAGTAAACAAATTTACTACATAACAATCACTATAATAAAAAATAAAAAGTCAACCAATGTAACTTTTGAACAAATATATAGTATCGTAGACTTGTTCGTGGTTGAATTTATTTTAATTAATTATAAATTTTGAATCAATTTTTCTAATGTTTTCTGTTACTTTTGCATTTTGATTATAAATTTTTTAATGATTAAAAAAGTTAGAATCTATAATCACCTAAAATGCAGTTTTTACTAATTTTAATTATTTTATAATCAATTTTTATAATTTAAATTTTGTAAAGTCTAAAACAACCAAAAGCAAGGCCGCAATCTCCTAAAAATATAAATATTGATTCGTGTTGATTGCCAAATTAAGCCAAGGTACCTAAACATGTCATAACATCACTCCTTCGAGGCACAGATGCAACATAATGACGGGGCATTTCGGTCAAGAGACGCAGTTTGTCTTTCTCATCATCAGACCACAAAATTGATGGTGATGGGCAGAGCAAGCGAATGTGTGCAATTAAAACACAGCCTAATTAAGTGCAGTGCCTATCCTCGTCTCGTCTTCTACTGCTCGAAGTGGGAAAGCGAAAGTTGAATACCAAAATTCTTTCCATACCCAGACAAAAAAAAAAAAGTTCAATTCCCTTCCACATGGGAAAAACCCAGCCAAAAACCCCAGGCCCAGGAAGTTAAAAGAAAAATTAAAGAAAAAAAAGTGATGAGGCATCACTTTTCCCATATCTCAAGTGACAAATGTTCTCTCCCATTCACCTATCCCCACCAGAAATCCCACCCTTAAAATGCCTGAAAAAGTTAACCCATTAGTCCCGCCTTTCATTCCCTCATCAATCCCTAACATTGTTGCTTGTGTAAGCACTGCTAGTGGCGGAGATGGCCAAGCACAACCCGACGCCGTCGTCCTCCTCCGTGGCTTCTGTATTCCTCAGGAAGCGGTGGATGATGTTAATTATGGTGCTGGTGATGTTTTCTGTTGCTTTGATTATCAGGTCCGGCATCGGCGTGGATTCTACCCCTTGTGATTGCCGTCACGATGTGGCTGTGCCTTCCCAGAAGAAGTTCAGCTCCGTCTCACCGCCACCGCTGCGGCCGCCTTTTGTCACCGCAGCTCCGTCTCCCAGCCCACTTAGTTTTATGAAGTCTAAGCTCGTGCTTCTTGTCTCTCATGAGCTATCTCTTTCAGGTCCGTCTCTTCTTCAACAAAAGAACCAAAAAAAAAAAAAGAGAGAACTCTTTTTTTTTTTTTTCTCAAGAATCTGAATTATGTATATTTAATGATTCAATTCGAGTTACTAGAGTTTTTTTAGGTATCTTGTAAGAAGAGCTTGCCCCTTCCCCTCTGTTATTTTTGTCTCTCATTAGAAAATTAACTCAATGTTGATTTTGAGTTGTGGTGCTGTTATTGATATATTGCAAATTTAGCCAAGTAGTAATTCTTTAGCTGGTGCATTACATATATGCATCCAGCAAAACTTTTTCCTTGAACTGGAAAATATATTGTATTGATCAAAGATGGATAACAGGTCAGGTAGGAAAAAAATGATATATAGGAGGTAAGAGATGAAAAATTCAAGGAGAAAAAGGCTGATGTTGTTAACAGCATGTAATTTCAAGCCATCCAGTTACTGTTTGCTGATGCATGGATTGCCATTGATATCATGCACATTTAGTACTGAGGTCTTGGTCTAGCAAAACATGGGCTCTGAGGAGGATACTAGAGATATGATTCTGCATGTCTTGGTGAAACCCCTTTTTTTTTTCTGGCAACTTCCGCGCTTCATTTGATTTTGTTAGAGTTTCATACCTCTTTTTTTTTTTTTTTTTTTTTCAGTTTGTGAACTGGCATAAAGTGTATGTTTCTTGAAATAGATAGCATGAGATTTTATGTTATAATCTGGACTGGCTATTTACGCTTAGGGAAGAAGTTACAACCAAATGGAGGTATTGATATGATACCACATAAGTGATTGTTTATTGAAGTTTTAAGTGATAAATTGCCATTGCGACTTTCTTAATAGTGCAATTTGCAGTAATTGCAACAGAAATGGTAAATGAAGGATATAAAGGGACATAGGTAAATGCCCAGGAATGGAGATTATAGGGGGTTGTTCAAAAGTAAAGTGTGTAGGCAGAAGTTGGTGGATAATAAATCCTAGAAGCAACATTATGAAAGTGACAGGTATAATAATAGCTTTCAGTTCCTTTGATGGGTTCTACATGAACAAATGAGAGACTTAAAACCCATAGCAATAACATGGGAACAATATGTATTCTAAACCAGCTCTTCAGCCTTAAGTGATATTTTTTAAAGTTATTGCATTTAGGTGCTCTAAAACATCTGGAATATGGTTAAGTGTGCCCCTGCAACAGAATCATTCTTTGCTTATTCTTGTCACCTCCCACAATATAAACCTTCTGGAAATATGACCTATCATGTCTTTTAATCAGCTTTGATTGGTTAATGTTGATCTTTTATTCAAGTTCTGGCTTTCGGTCATTTATTAGTATCTCTGTAACTTGATTATCTCTAGCTAAAACACACTGTAGGTGGACCATTGTTGCTGATGGAACTGGCTTTTCTGTTACGAGGTGTTGGTGCTGATGTTCAATGGATTACAAACCAGAGACCATCAGGAACAGACAGTGTCATCTACAGTTTGGAGCACAAAATGTTAAATCGAGGAGTGCAGGTTGCAAAATCTTTCTGTGCTTATAATCAGCTACCTTACATGGCTCTTTTTGCAATATCTATCTTCTTTATTTCCATATTTTATTACTTAAATCTCTTGACAATGAAATCTCACAGTTCTTGCGAGTCTACTTGTTGAGGGATGCAGTCTTTGCCTCTTTAGTTTTTAACCTGTTTGTCAAAGTTTTTGTCATGGTTTCCTGCTAAAGTAATGCATGGAGCTTGATGTTCTCAAGTTTGCTAATGTTATATTTAGTTAGTCATATCATTTCTGTCGGCTCAGTGGCAAACATCTGTATATAATTTTACAAAGAGGAAAAAGATATATGTATTCAATTGGTTCAATCACTCTCCCTCCCCCTTCCATTTCAACAAAATGCTTTGCATTTTTTTTCAATACGCTTATATATCAGGTAATTAATCCATGAATTTGCCAGCGTTATTTTCTCCATTCCTAATGTGACAAGGTTCAGTATTTGTTACGGTAATGAAGATTTCCGTTCTGCACGAATATAATTGTTTTTATGATGGATAAGATGCAGCCTTATCAACATGAATCCATTTTTCTAAATACTTGATGCATTGGTTGCTAATTTTATGAGGTTCAAACACTGCTGAGCAGTATGCTCACCTTTTCCCTTTTACATCTCAGATTGTCTCGGCGAGAGGCCAAGAGGCTGTAAATATAGCACTGAAAGCTGATCTGGTAGTTTTGAACACTGCTGTGGCTGGAAAGTGGTTGGATGCTGTTCTTAAGGAAAAAGTTCATCTTGTTCTCCCCAAAACTTTGTGGTGGATCCATGAAATGCGGGGCCATTACTTCAGTTTGGATTATGTAAAACACCTTCCATTTGTTGCTGGTGCAATGATAGATTCACATGTCACAGCAGAATACTGGAAGAATAGGACACAGGAGCGATTAAGGTAGGCATCTATGTATGTCATTCCTTACTGCTTTTAGTGGCCTCCTATTTAATGCAGCTTCCAACATGCACAAAGCTCTATGTTTGTTTTTTTTTCTTTACTATTTGAATTTATGCATTATATGTTGATCACTGCATTAGCGTGTTGTGATGATGTATGATTAGTACAGTTTTCAGCCCTAGGTGTATGTACAAGGTTGAACAACCCTAGGTGCTTGCCAAGATATGCCACTACTAGCTTGCCTGACACAAATAATGTTCTTGCTCTTGTCAATTATCAAGATAGAAGGTAGTTATGCTGATTTTCTCAGTTCTTATATTGCACTGTGATATAGAAGTGTGTGAGACTTTTAGCCGAGGACAGTTAACATTCATATCATTTTTGCTAGAAATTGGAAAAGTATCTTAATAACAACTTACCAGCAAAGGACTTCTAATCTTCTTATGGTAAAGATCAGCTGGTAGAACAAGAAAACTGGAGTGCTATGCAACCTCTGATTCTCTTGTTTTATTTTTGCCATGTTTCATTTTGTATTCTCTGGATGAATTAGCTGATGTGATAACAAATAATTAAAGTAAGACAATGAGAATTAGAGTTCATGATTGACATTTTAGTCCATGAAGATATTGCAAGGGGCAAGATGGGGATGAAGGTGCAAGTGTGTTGCAAGTCATGTGCAGCACCTTAAGTTGGGATGACTTGATGAAAGCGATTAAAATGTTTTTTCATAATAATGTTACTGTGCATATTTATTTATGCTGCAGTGTTAATCTCAAAAATTTTAAAAAGTGGATTCTTGAGTTGCTGAATTTCATAATTGGAGCCTTAACAGTGAATGTTTGGGGGAATTGATTCCTTTGTATGGCTTGGTGAATGGTTAATATCGATTTTCTATTAATTTAATCTTCAAAGGAGGAAGGTTTTTATGGTTGAGACTTCTGATGTGGTAAGCAGCTGGTTCAAACTTAGCTATGCATCCATCATGATCTGTGCCTTTTTTTTTATCTCTTTGAGGATACAGAAAACTTCTAGAAAATTCTGGTCTAAATGGATGTAGTCTTAAAAAAGGCCATAACCTGTAGATGTAAGGGACAAATTTGGTTGACATGGGCAATTAAGATTTCTGACTATTGATCGTGTGTGTATTCTCTCATGGCAATGTTTACTGTCCACCATTATTCCCTCGATCTCAATTTTTTATCATTCTGACTGTTCTTAACTGTATTTGTCAATCTCTTATAGGATCAAAATGCCCAAAACATATGTTGTTCATCTTGGGAACAGTAAAGAACTTATGGAAGTTGCTGAGGATACTGTGGCAAAAAGGGTTTTGCGGGAGCATGTTCGTGAATCTCTTGGGGTTCAGAATGAAGATATACTTTTTGCCATCATAAATAGTATGCACTAACTTTCATTTTTTAAAAAAAATGTTTTTATGTGTATCTTTTACATATTTTTTTGGAGGTTGTTTGGGGTCCTTATGCTTCCATTGAACCTGGGGGTTGTTTTTGTGAGAAGAATTTGAGATTTGGTTTAGTTTAGGGGGGGTTATTCCACAATGTTTTTTGGAGTTTTTAAGCTTGATTTGAGAGACTGACGTGATATTGTATTTAAAAAACTGCTGTGGTAAATTAAGAAGAAATCATGAGCTTTAGACATGTTAGGATGAATTTTTCTTCCTGTTGCATTCATAATTAAGGATATATATATACACACACACACACACTGCACGGAGTTGAATTTGGACATTTAGTTCCTCGTCATATGTATAGGCATCGACTTTTTGTATTTCAGAACCATTTTTTCGCCATTAAAGTTTAAATGGTCGAGGAAAGTCTGATAATCTTCTTCACATTCATCATCTATAAATTGTTGCACATCAACAGTCGCTTCAGCTTCCCTCCCTTAGTGAGCTTTCCTGATTTTTGTCAAGATTTAAGTCCTGTGATCCTCACCTTGGATATTAGTCTTGTACTTTCCACCAAATGCAGAGGTGCCTCCATAAGTGAGCTCGTCAACCAAGTATGCTTGATTCCTGAAAGGATCAGGATCATGAATATTCACCCAGTTTTTTTTTTTTTTTTTTTGGCTTAACTTGATTTATTGGGTATCTTCATTTTGCAAGTGTTCTATGTATAAATGATCTTTTTACTTATTGGCATATTTGTATGAGGAAGTTGTACTGATGTTTGCAAATCACCGACAGTGAATATTTTGTCTGTTCTGCTTATAAGACTTGCTAAGTAAATATTCATGCTTTTATTTTTATTTTTGTTTGATGGTTTGGTGGTTGTAATGCTGTAGGTGTTTCTCGTGGAAAAGGACAAGATTTGTTTCTGAATTCTTTTCATGAGAGCCTAATATACATCAAGCACCAGAAGCTACAAGTGCCACCTATACACGCTGCAATTGTGGGGAGTGACGTAAATGCTCAAAGCAAATTTGAGTCTGAGCTGAGGGCCTTTGTTGAATCTAAAAAGATTCAGGGTCATGTTCATTTCGTTAATAAGACTCTGGCTGTAGCTCCTTATCTTGCTGCAATTGATGTTCTTGTCCAGAATTCACAGGTAAATCATTTTTATCTGCTGCCGCTGTTAACTTTGCAAATCTCTGGCTGCAATTTACGTTCTTTTGCACCCATGCACATTCAGTATTTGTTATCTATTTATTTTCTCCAAATACATGTATAATTTAGAGAAACTGCACGGCCGACAATCTTAAAAAATTGTTAGAAAAACCATATCCACCATGTCCTAGATAGGAGAAAGTTATTTGGGATTGTGACCTGTTCCTAATTATTATTTTGTAAGTTCTGTATGTTTTACTGAACATTGTAACATGCCATTGCCAATCAAATTTAATAAAAAAACCTATTCAAATATTTAGAAGGCTGGCTGGAAGCTTTTTCGGTTTAATGTCATAAATTGCACAAAAAAGGCACGTTCTATGTAGCAAAAGTAGTAAAAGGTCAATTTGATCGCATTTTCCTTTTGCACCAAACACTGGAAAGATTTTTTCTCTCGTGGGTCCTTTTTGCCTGGGCAGTTGAAAAGCTACACTAGCCGACTTATTGCATTCTTAGAACATCAATAGCTGAGCTCACTTTTGATGTTTTTATTTCCCCCTCTTCCCTTTTGCCTAAATATGGGTCCAGTAGTGGTAAAATTAAGTTCTCATTTCAAATGAAAAATGAGTCCAGTATATAGTGTAGATATATTTTCCCAAAAATTTTTATTCCTGTTTGATTTGCAACCCATGTGCATGTGATTCTACATGCTTTTGTTAGATTTGAATTCTACAAATGACGTCATGCAATTAAGGGAGGACTCAAAGAGAACCATAGTTGTGAATTTGTTAACAATTTAAAAGCCTCATTGTGAAACAAGTTTGTCTGCTAGTTTGTATGACTTTTTTAGGGTGTTTGTGCAATGTATCTTGATCTCGGTGTTGGTACTAATATCTACATCCTCATCCCTCCATGTAGGCACGAGGTGAGTGCTTTGGGAGGATAACAATTGAAGCCATGGCATTTCAGTTACCCGTACTGGTATGGTTGCCCTGAATCTCTGACATCTGTTCCAGTAAAAAATGCATGGGATTTTAGCTCTCCTATATTCTTGAGGACATTCGGTTGATTCAGAATATAGGATATAGGTTATCTTATGACTGCTTGATTATGGCTTGATTTTCAGGGAACAGCAGCAGGTGGCACTCAAGAAATTGTGGTGAATGGATCAACAGGTCTTCTGCATCCAGTAGGGAAACAGGGAGTAATGCCTCTTGCGAGAAATATGGTTAAACTTGCTACTCATGTTGAAAGGAGACTGACGATGGGGAAGAGAGGCTATGAGAGGGTGAAAGAAAGGTTTTTAGAACGCCATATGGAGCAAAGAATTGCAGCGGTTCTGAAGGATGTGCTTCGGAACGTCAAGGCACACCAGAAGGCACACTAATCTGCTGCTGCTCATTATGGTAGTGAAAACCTTTGGTATTTTTTTGTTTGAGCTGTACATCATTAGTAGGTTTGTCAAAATATATATATGTATGCAGTATGATGTTGGTTAGTCATATGAAAGCCGATTATTTGCTATATGATTAGTGCCCCTACTAATTAACTAACCTCCTTTTCCCTCTGCAAATTTCCCTGTTCTTTTCTTCTTTTACCAATTACCATCATAAACAGGCCCCGATGATGAACATTTGTTGCACGAGTAACTTATATATGGTTCTGTGTCTTTTTCATAAGGCCTTTATCTTTTTGGTGGTTTTTTTTTTTTTTTTTTGGTTTATTAAACCGTTCTATGCATCCAACTCAGAAATATAAATATCTTCACAACGTTTTGAAGACGTTTACAGAACTGGGGCCTGTTTGGAAGGTGAGTTTTTTTGGTGTTTGTATAAAACTTTACTGTAGATCACTGTAGAAGTTGTAGAAAAATTTTTGTAAAAATTTGGGTGTTTGTAAGATGGAAGTTTTTTTTCCTTTTCATTTTCTTTCTTTCTTTTTCTTTTTTTTTCTTTCTTTCTTTTTTCTTTTCCTTCCTCCCTTTCTTCCTCTTCTCCCTCCCCCTCCCCTCCCCTCCCCTGCCCTGATCCCTCTCCCGGAACCTCCATGGCAGCAACCAACTGGTGAGAATCAATTTTTTTTTTTTTTTTTGCTTTTTTTCTCTTCCCCTCTCCCTCCCCCGCCACCCCTCCCTTTCCCTTCCCCGCCATCCCTTCCTTCCCCCGCCGGCCCTTCCCCTTCCCCTTCCTTCCCCAGCCACCCTCCCCCTCCCCCTCCCCCTCCCCCTTCGGCCTCCCCTACGACCAGATCGCAGCCCCCTTCCCTCTCCCCCTTTGTGATCTGGTCGCGTGACCAGATCCGTCAAAGGGGGAGGGGGAGGGTGGCGGGGCAGGCAGAGGGGAAGAGGAGAGGGGGGAGGGAGAAAAAAAAAAAAAAGAAGAGCTTCAGCGATCAGATCGGGCAAAGGGGGAAGGGGAGGGTGGCGGGAGAGGCAGAGTCGAAGAGGGGAGGGACGAGGGAGAGAAAAAAAAAAAAAAGAGGACCGCCAGAACTGGTGCCTGGAATAGTGATCGGCGCCGGAAGAGGTGGTGGAGGTGGTCGCCGGCGTCAGAGGACGTGGTGGGTTGGGTGGGGGAGGAAAAAGAAGAAAAGTTGAAGGGAAAGTTTTTTTGTGTATTTTTGAAGTGTGTTAGGTTAAAAACTTTGATAAGTTTTTTGGGATTCCTGTAGCAAAAGTTATTAAAAAATTAGTTTTATACAAACTTGGTAAAAAACCAAGCTTCCAAAAAGGGCCTTGTTTGGATGGTGGTTGTGCTGCAAAAATTTATTTATGGGCATTATTAACGTATTTTTTTTTATTATTTCTTATATGTCATATACTTCATATCAAAAAAAATGTTATAATATTTTTTTAAAAAAATATTTCAAATATTTTACTATCCACACTTTAGTTTTGTTGAAGTAAACATATAATAATCATTATGCCTCATGCAGATAAATTACAAGTTTTCATTTATCTACATATTATCTAAGCATAACAATAAAAAGAAAAAGAAAATTGGTTCGGCAATTAGTAGCGTCAATTCTTCACTACCTTGCGCTGACGACTACACCCTCTTGTTTACTCTCAAATTTAACAACAGATAGGCTGTTATTTGGCGCCAACACAAAATTCACTCTCTTCTGCATCCCCAAACGGCCACTTCTAGTCCACAAATTCTGTGCAAAATATGTGATGGTTTCACTTTCCAAGAAGCTGATTAAAACCCTTAGACGCTCTGCAATTCTCATCCCCCAATTCTACGAACCGAAAGCTCCAGCTCTGGACCTCCACGAAGCCTTCATTCCCGTCTCTAAGCTTCAAGAAACAAAGCTTCTAGAAGCCCAGCTCGTCTCAATCCTCGATTCCTGCATTAGTCTCACAGAAATCAAGAGAGTCCACGCTCGTATCATCAGAAAAGGTCTCGACCAATGCAGCTTCGTCGTAACAAAACTCGTTCGGGTGCTCTGCAAACTCAATACCCCCATCGATACTTACGCCCGTCTGATCTTCAGCCAGGTGTATTGCCCCAACCCTTTTCTCTATACAGCAATTATCCGCGGTTATTCTGTTCAGGGGCCACTAGAAAAGGCCGTATTTTTGTATGGCCAAATGAGGAGGGATGATATTTTGCCCGTTTCATTTACTTTTACGGCATTGTTGAAGGCTTGTACTGGCGTGTTGCATGTGGATTTGGGCAGGCAAATTCATGGGCAAAGCTTGAAGATTGGTGGGTTTGTCCAGGATTTATTTGTGGGAAATACGTTGATTGATATGTATGTAAAATGTGGGTGCTTGGATTTTGCTAGGAGGGTATTTGATGAATTGCCCACGAGGGACGTCATTTCTTTTACAGCTTTGATCGTTGCATATGCGAAGAGCGGGGATATGGTGGCGGCAAGCGAGTTGTTTGATAGGCTTCCTGCGAAGGATATGGTGGCATGGACCGCGATGGTGACAGGGTTTGCACAGAATGCTCAGCCTAAGGAAGCGTTAGAGTACTTTGAGAAAATGCAGAATTCTGGGGTAAACACGGATGAAGTGACCTTGTCTAGTGTTATTTCAGCTTGTGCTCAATTGGGTGCAATCAAGTACGCAAATTGGGTCCGGGATTTTGCAGAGAGGTCAGGATTTGGACCTACGGATAATGTCCTTGTTGGGTCGGCATTAATTGATATGTATTCGAAGTGTGGGAGTGTGGAGGATGCATTTAAGGTTTTTGAGAGTATGAAGGATCGAAATGTTTTCTCTTATAGTTCAATGATTGGTGGGTTTTCAATGCACGGATGTGCTAGAGAAGCAATAGAGTTGTTTGAGAAGATGATGAAGGTTGAGGTGAAGCCTAATAAGGTGACTTTTGTCGGGGTCCTTGCCGCATGTAGTCATGCAGGCTTGGTAGAACAAGGTCAGCATTTCTTTGGAATGATGGAGAATGGTTGTGGTATTAAGCCGTCTGTTGACCACTATACTTGCATGATTGATCTCCTTGGCAGAGCTGGAAGACTGGAAGAAGCACTGGAACTTATTCAAACTATGCCAATAGAGCCCAATGGCAGCATTTGGGGAGCCCTGCTAGGAGCTTGCCGAATTCATAGAAATCCTAAGGTTGCTGAAATAGCTGCTAAGCAACTGTTTCAACTTGAACCTGATGGTATTGGAAACTATGTCTTGCTTTCCCATATCTATGCTTCAGCTGGAAGGTGGGAAGATGTTTCAAGAGTAAGGAAGTTGATAAGAGCAAAACGTTTAATAAAAACTCCTTCACTTAGCATGGTTGAAGATGAAAATGGGGGACTTCACAACTTCTATTCTGATGATACGATTCATCCAGAGTCTAAATTGATTAAGCAGACACTACAGGATCTTCTTAAGAGACTAAAGGTCCATGGCTATCAGCCAATACTAAGTTCTGCTCCTTATGATGTAAGTGATGAAGAAAAGGAGCGGATCCTTCTAACGCATAGTGAAAAGCTCGCTTTGGCGTATTCCCTGCTAACTACAAGTGCTAATTGTGTTATCAGAATCATCAAGAACCTGAGAATATGTGAGGACTGCCACTCTGTAATGAGCAGAGCATCTCAGCTCACGAGCAGGGAGATAGTTGTTAGGGATAACTTGAGGTTCCACCATTTCCGGAAAGGAATATGCTCCTGTGGTGATTTTTGGTGATTGAAGTTGGAATCCTGGGGTTAACCAGGGTAGCAATCAAAATTGCCTAGACATTCTTAATTGTCAGGGTTGAGATAATTACTTAAAAGAGCCAATCTATTTGGGCCTCAGTAAGAGAATCCCCTATCCCGGAACATTGAATTCTTTTCAGTAGGTTGAGCCTTAACCCCGCTTGGATTCTTTCATTGTTGGGGCAGAACTGGAAGTAAGCTTGTGATACTATCGTGTGTTAATCCCAGATAATCCAAGTAAATACAGCGTATGGTTAGAGAGTCAATGATGTGATGGTGGTTCATCGCCTCTGCAATCTAACACGATATTCTACTCTGAAGCCGCATCACATTCACATCTGTGATATACTCTCCAAAAGGAGACCTTATGTCGTTTCTTTCTCTCCTCGGGTTTCGCATCTCTAGTAAAATTGATATTCTTGCCTGGTTCCTATGGTCTGCTTTGGATCCCCTGACGTATCGAGTCTCAGGCCCTCAGCCACAGATGTCACTAACCGCTCCTTGAATATTGCGTGTAGTCTGCTTGGCCTAAAGGTGAAGTCCCAAGGATAAACACCATACCCCTCCTCCTTGGGGCTGAAATAATTGCCGCATGCCAAGAAAAGTTGAAATCACTCTTTTACTGGAATTGGTGTCTTTTTCCTCCTACACTAGCGTTTGCTAAGGGGTTACCCCTTTATCTCGCTTGTATTGTACTGACTTGTTCCGCGTCAACAAACCATCATACATCCCCAGCCCCCCGCGGCGAAAAAATGATTGAAAAAAAAAAAAACAATGATGATTGGGCCACGCAAAAGCAAGTATATATACCTCTGAACTGAGTCTATTGATTTGCTAGATCCACCATATCTGGTCCCTGTCCCGATTTTCCGTGTGGCATTTGCTTGCTTGGTTTTGGTATTGGATGAAGGAAGTTGGAAACTTTGGAGATATTGGTGTACAATTACAAGAACCTACAACTACTCTTCAAGGTCCTGAGGGGTTTGAGTTACTGGTTATATTGCTAATAAGAAATCTTGTTTACACTGGCCGTGTTAGCGCATTATGGTTTGAGGAGGAGACAATAAAGAATAGATGCGACCAGAGTCGTAATCCTTACAAGCGATCAAGTAACGCAAAACTTCACGTATTTGATATATAACATGTTACATACATGACCAGATGACCCGAGTACAAGACGCCGAATATACGGACAAACACACTACAGAGTCCACGAAGACGAAGACGAAGACGAATCATCTTTATTCCGATTACAGAAACTCAAGACGCCCACACACTCAAATCTCAGAAGACACAAACGCGACACGAACGAGATTGAGATTGAAAACAGGGGTACACGATATCATAATTGGATCCAATATTTATTAGAATTAGATCTTCAGTTGTGGTGACCCCCTGGTAATTTCTCCTTGATTTTATCCATAATTCCTTTCTTCTCGTGCTGCTCTCCTTCCCCGCCGTATCCAGGAGCTGCAGTAGCACTCGAATATTCTTGTCCAGGTTGAGCCTCCTTGTGACCGCCAGGCAGTTTCTCCTTTATCTTCTCCTTCATCCCCTTCTTCCTCCTCCCGCCATGCCCATCATCCTCGGACTGCATCCCAACCAAAAAAAAAAAAAAAAAAAAGCAGATAAGAACTTTTCTTAATTGCTAGTCATCACAAGCTAGTCAAGATTCGTTAAATGCTGCTACTACTCGGTACAATTTAAGCAAGACGAGATTAATTAGTAGGACGTACCGAGCTAGAGCTACCGCTGCCAGAGCGATGAAGCATGCCACCAAGGCCATGGTGCTCCTTCCCCACATCAGTGCCAGGCTGGGTGGCGTATGCACCGGTACCGGTAGTGCCGGTGGTTCCAGTTGCATAAGTCCCATGTGCTCCAGTTGTGCCACCATAGGCTCCAGTAGTGCCAGTGGTTCCATAATCACCCATGGTACCTCCATGGCGGGCAGGGTTACCATATTCGTCTGTCTGACGAACTGGGTTTCCGTACTCATCGTACTGGCTCTTTTGGTTGCCATATTCAGCCCCGTATTGCGCCATCTTAATTGCCAAATTTCAACTACTAGCGGAAGTAGAATATAGAACACAGATTAACGAAAGGTGAGAGATCAGAGACCGATAAGACTTCTTCCCACAAATGGGTGGATTTGACGAGAAACGGCTGCAGCGGAACCCTGTTTATATAGGCAAGCTGAAGAAGAAAGGGAAGAACGAAAAGATCAGCAAAGAAATGACTGAGGATTTCGCCGGTGCATGCAGAGGAAGAGCCACAAACAGCGTTCCAGGTGTAAGCTGAATTCATGCAGTACCGACACCACGTCAGTTTGCAAGGTGTTACGTGGCTGTGAATGACAGTGACAGGTGTGCTTTGTCGGCAGTAGATAAGGTTGGTCAATAACTCTTTTTAATCAAAGATCTTCTTATATAAGTGAGATGAGATAAGCTAGGTAAGGTGACACTTCACCGCGTATGAGAACTTTGAGAGACAAAAAAAATCCGCATATCAGCATAATCCTCCTCCGGTCCCATCCCCCCATGAAAGCTTCATGAAGGCTCCCCGTCCTTGGCAGGATATTTTTGGTTCGGAGGATGGGTTAAAGGGATCCAGACCTGCCTCAATCGTGGCTTGGATGTAAACAGTGTATATCCATAAATCTTTGGGGCCCGGCCCTTGAGAGGGCCGCAAATGTACACATGGTGGGCATTGGATCACACCCATGCAGAAATATATTATTGATATTTTGCTCCATGATAATATATATTCTGGATTTGTGAGTGGTTGTGGTGCTGAAATATGCCATCTGCCCATAATCGTCCAAGTGTTTGAAGACTTTTAGTGCTGCTGTGTGACACGTCCCATGAACGGTTTTTGTTTCGTTCCTCGTTCCTGCATTAAATTTCATTGGTGACCCAATTGGATTTTGCTACTCATTACATGAGGATCTTGGGCATCTTACTACGTTTCGAGTCCTGCTCCGAATACTTCAAAGAACTTCACCTTTGTTTTCTTCATAAAGATTTTTTTTTTTTTTTTTAAAACAATTGATCTAAATAAAAGAAGACAGATAGAAAGGAAGGAACAGTAAACATGACCTACAAATTAAACGCTAGGGAACAGGGAATAGGGGCACTAAAATTTGTGCGCTTGTAAGGTTTTCTCCAACAAAAATTACTCCCCCTCCCACCCCCCAAAAAACAAAAATTTGTCGGATCGAATGTTGTGAAACCCGGTCGAATGTTGAAACAGACGATCCATCTTACTGACATTTATCCGAGGATTAGACGATGGCTGATGCTAAAACAATGCCAGACATACTTCTACGTACCGAAATGCAAAATATCGACGTTATCATGAAAATTTTTCAACGCTTCTAATAAACATAATAGTTAGTACTCAAAACTGCAAAGCACGACGATGGAGGAGTTAATGGAAAATTGAATAATTGCGAGAGATAAAAGAAAATCATAAAGGACTGGGAGGTGGCAGAGGCTGCAGGGGAAAAGAAGACCTAGCATGAGAGAAAAGAGCCTCTCAGGCTAGCCAAGGAGACTTCCTGGCGACCACGACAAAGGGTTTACTTGTGGACTTAGAGAAACCCCCTGAGGTGGAGCAGGCAAGTCATCCTTGGCTACCAAATGAGGACCTTCACCTTCATGTAAGGCCTCTCTTCCTCTTACCTTCCTATCAACCCATTGCATTGCATTGCATTGCAAAAACTGATCATTCCCAAACTCTATTTATAACCAAGCAACGAATATTGAAGAGATTCTGATCAATGCATAAAATGCCATACGACCCTTTGGTCGATCTTGGCCCTTCGAGAAATTATAATCCTGCCTCTCTCTCTCTCTCGATTGCCCATTTCGTAAACGAATAAGTTCCCATGCATTCTAAGGAATCTACGTTCAACTAATGCGCTACATGTCCTCGACGAAGAAGGATTCTGAGAGAGGAAGATCAATTTTGAATGTCTTATAGATCAAGTAGTAATAGATCAAGTAGTAGTGCTATGCTCGACCTATGGGAAATTGGTTAATCCACTTAATTTGTTCTACTTCAATGATAAAATGCACGATCTGTAGAAATTTTTTTCCGGCCAAAAAAAATGTTAATCCAATTGATTAACCAATTTGAAAGGAGTGGAACGGTACAAGAATTCGTTTGGCTGTTCAAGGATATATTTGGGGAAAAAAAAAACATGTGGGACAAGCTATGCACATTTACGTAATCAATTCAAGAGCAAAAGAAAGCCATGAATCTGTCCATACTCCCTGTAAAAGTATCATGGGTCTAGAAGTATAGGTAGTGTAAACAGATTTTGTCTTACTTTTTGTAATACCTAAACTACCCTCTATAGAATAATTATAATGCATTTCAATAATGACGAGGGAATGAATATCAATCATGTTATTAATTGTTATAATAAAGAGTTATGCATAAATGAAATAACACAATGCAATAATTAAAATTCATTATTAAGAACAGGCAAATAAGCTAAAAAAAAAAAGGAAAATATTACAGTTCCTCTTGGATACAGTACCCATTATTCAAATCCTTTTATATCTTGTCGCATCATTTAGTGATTTAGACTCTTGAAGTAATTTAAGGGTTGATAATTCTTATTCTATATCCAATGGCAAATTTAATCTCATTAGTGGCTATGTTTTCAAACTCGGATCGGGTATCGACTCGGCCAAACTCAGGTCAATTTTTTCGACCAGGTTCGATGAAGGTTGAATCGGATGATGTCATAAATAAGAATTATTTAAAAATTAAAATATTGTATATAAAATACCTAAAAGTATGTTAATATTAATAAAGGTATATTCATAAATATTTGATGTTTCTAATATATTTAACAAGAAAATACAAAGAAATTAGAACAATCAAGTAGCAATTTATATTATTTAATGAACATTAATAAGTTTAGAATTAAAATTATGGATTTGATTGAAAAATAACATCAAATTTTAGGACAACATTTATAAAGTATGAATTATTTGAGGTATATTAATAAGTTTTAAAAATTTAGGGGTCAAAACATAATATTAAAAAATTTTAACCTTTTTTAAAAAAATGCTCTGGGTGAACCGGTTTTTTTCCGGTCAAACCCGATTTTTGACTGGGTTTGTAGTCTTTCAGTTTTGAAGAACAACTCGGACCGGACACTTGGCCTATTCTCGGTTCGACCGGTCGGATTGTCTGATCCAGTCCGAGTTTTAAAACACAGATTAGTGGAATGCCCAAAAGAAACTACAAAACTTTCCACAAAAAAAAAAAGGAAAGCTCCATAGAATTGAAAATCAATAATTAAATGGTATAAAGTGAACAAACAAATTAAATATAAAGCTAATAAAGATAATTCAAACAATACCAAAAATAACATTTGAGTTCTTTGAGTGTAAAAGAGGCAAACTTGATTGTGCCTGGATTTTTTGTTTTTTTAAGGTGATTCAATCAAGTCCATCCAGCACACAATTCAAGAGCCGTCTCTAATAAAGGAGGAAAAGAAAAAGAAGAAAGGTTAGTGAAGAAGCACGGAACTTCCCCGGACCGAGCTGACCTGATTAGCGCGGCGTGCTGATGGAAGAGCTGATCCTAAACCTGCAAAACAGAATGGGTGAGCTGACAGAGGGGGCCCGAGAGTTGTCCCCGAGGGCGCTCCGACGGCCAAGTTAGTTTTCCGGTGAGTAGAGTTCACGGGAAGTAGTAACAACCGGGAGTAATTTGCCTATAGTGCGCGTACCTTGTACAGTTGACGTGTGCTACCATTTATACCTGCGAGGGAGTCCGACCTCCGTATGTCTCGGGACCTGCCCGGATTAGTCGGTATCCTGCACTCAGGGGGATTGTCCCCGACCTCTTCGGGATGAACCCTTGTCCCCTCGAGAGCCCTAGTGGTGCGGCCCAGGTCGGCTGCCAAGGGCCAGGGGCCGAAACCCAGCTCGGCCTTGTCTGGGCTGCCACGTGCCCAGGCCCAGGACGGGGCCACTGCACTAGCCCCCTTGATTAGGTAGGCTGTCAGGCTGATCTAATCAACCTCTGCCACGTGGGAGGCCAGGACCGCGCACTGCCCTGCCCCGGTCACCTCTGGTACAGTGCTGTCACTGAGAAAACCGCGCCGATCTCCTGGGTCGAGCATCAAACTCCCAAGTTTCGACAAACTTGATCAATGCGTGCCGACCTCATGGGACCGAGCATCAAATTGCCACTGACATGGTTTAAGCCCCCGACTTTTAAAGATTTGAGCCTTGCCGACCTCTTGTGGCCGAGCATCATACTTTGAAGGCAGTCACGCCGACCTCCCGGGTGGAGCGTCGAACTCTGATTTTAGTGGATATGCCAACCTCTCGAGGTCGAGTATCACATTTTCCAGGCAGTCATGCCGACCTCCTGGGTCGAGTTCTTGGGGTCGAGCCCGTCAGGCGTCGAGCTCCTTTCCGCCGACCTCCTGGGCCGAGCTTCCCCGGGGCTCGGGGGAAGGGACCTAGGAGGTCTATCCCCCATTGAGCGAAGGGCCAAGGACTGTGGATGGGAACCATCTCCCGAGCTGGCTGATGGCGCAGCGAAGCGTGCGCCTAGCAAGCTCGGCATTTTTGGACCAAATCTACCGCGTCTCGGAAGACGGAGGGCCAATAGTAGCCCAAAAGGAGGCACTTTTTGGCCAACACCCGGGACCCGACGTGTGCCGCACATATACCTTCATGGATTTCGCGCAGAACGTAGTCACCTTCCTCGGGCGTCACGCACTTTAGCCAGGGGGACAAGTACGACCTCCTATAGAGGATTCCCCCGGCGTAGGCGTACTTGGCAGCTCGAATTTGGATTCGGCGAGCCTCGGTTTCGTTCTCGGGGAGGGCACCCGAGCTGAGGAAGTCAATGAGGGGAGCCATCCAGGTGGCCGACCTGTCTATCGCAAGGACCTGGACCTGGTCGATACTTTTCTGCTTCACCACCTCTACCAAGACCTCCTTGCTCAGGTGGGCGAACGAGGAGGACGCCAGCTTGGACAAGGCGTCCGCGCGCTTGTTTTGAGACCTCGGCACCCGCTCAATCTCAAAGGTCTCGAACAGGGCTACCGCCTCTCATACCTTAGCCAGGTATTTCTTCATTACCTCGTCCTTGGCCTCATACTCCCCACGGACCTGGAGGACGACGAGTTGAGAGTCGCTTCAAACCCGGATCGCGGTGATGCCCATCTGGTAGGCTATCCGCAACCCCGTCAACAAGGCCTCGTACTCTGCCTCGTTGTTGGACGCAGGGAAGTCGAACCTAAGCGCATAGGTCAGTTCTTCCCCCGTAGGCGAGGTGAGCAGCAGGCCAGCTCCGCTCCCTTCCTTGCTCGAGGCGCCATCCACGAACAGCACCCACGACTCCTCAGCCGGGGTGTCCGGGGGTATCGGGGTTAACTTGGTCAGGTTCAAGTTAGCCCTCTCAGCAAGGAAGTCTGCCAAGGCTTGAGCCTTGATCGCGGTGCGAGGCCGATAAGTGAGGTCATGCTCGGCCAGTTCGACGGCCCACTTGGTCATCCTGCCCGAGACCTCGGGCTTAATGAGTATCTGGCGCAAGGGCTGGTCGGTCAGGACTACAATGCTGTGAGCTTGGAAGTAAGGGCGGAGCTTGCGAGCGGCGTGTACCAAGGCAAGGACCAGCTTTTCCGCGGGCGTGTACCTCGTCTCTGTCCCTTGTAGGGCACGGCTAATGTAGTACACCGGTCTCTGAGCCCCCCCGTCCTCCCGCACCAAGACCGCGCTGATGGCCTCGTTGCAGCCGGACAGGTAAAGGAACAGAGTCTCTCCTAACTCCGGGGCGGTCAAAGTGGGCAGCTCAGCCAGATAGGCCTTCAGGTCGGTGAAGGCTTTCTGGCACTCCTCCGTCCAGTGAAAGTCCTTAGGCGCTTTTAGCACTCGGAAGAAAGGCAGCCCCCTGACCGCGGAGCGCGATAGGAACCTACTCAGGGCGGCCATTCTCCCTGTGAACCGCTGGACTTCCTTCACGTTCCTTGGAGGAGCCATGTCTATGATAGCCTGTAACTTATCCTGGTTGGCCCGGATTCCGTCTCGGGATACCAGGAAACCGAGAAACCTCACCGATCTGACCCCAAAGGTGCAATTCTTCGGATTTAAGCGCATCCGACTCTTCAGTAAGATGTCCAAGATCTCCCGCAGGTCGGGTATGAGCCGCTGGTCAGTTCGACTTTTGACGATCATGTCATCGACATAGACCTCCATGCTTCTGCCGATCTGGTTTTGGAACAACTTGTTGATCAGGCGCTGGTAAGTGGCTCCCGCGTTCTTCAACCCGAACGGCATGGTCCTGTAGCAGTAGGTCCCTCCTCGGTGATGAAGGAGGTCTTGTCCCGATCCTCCTCAGCCATCTCTATCTGGTGATATCCCTTAAAGGCATCCAAGAAACACAAAACGTCAAAATCTACAGTAGAGTCTACTAACCTGTCGATTCTAGGCAGGGGAAAGCAGTCCTTCCGGCAGGATTTGTTAAGATCCGTAAAGTCTACGCACATCCTCCAGGTCTGGTCGTCCTTCCTGACCAGAACGGGAGTGGCCAACCAGGTCGGGTAGTAGACCTCCAGGATGATCTTGGACTCCAGCAACTTGCCAACCTCCGCCTTGATCACCTCATTCCTCTCGGGGGCAAAGCTCCTTTTCTTCTGCTTCACTGGCGTGAAGTTAGGATCCACGTCGAGGTGATGGACTGCCAGGTCTGTAGGGATCCCAGGCATGTCCTCCATCGTCCACGCGAAGACCTGTGAGTACTCTCTCAACAAAACCTTCAAGCCTTCCTTCTCCTCGGCTGGCAGCAATGCCCCGATGCGGATGACCTGATCGGGCTGATCCTCCCTTAGGGGGAACTCCTCAATCTCATCTTGGGTGCCCAGCTGTTGGGCCTCATCTCCTGGGATGTAGGGCTCCAAACAGGTTGTCTGGGCGACCACCTTCTCCTGCGCCCGGAGCGTGGCCAGGTAGCAAGCCCTGGCTACCTCTGGGTCGCCACGCACCTCGGCTATCCCCCCAGGAGTGGGGAACTTGACGCTGAGGTGGAAGGTGGAGGGAATAGCCCGGAGGGCGTTTAAAGCAGGTCTCCCCAGGAACACATTATACGGGGACGACTGCTTGACCACCACGAAATTAACGGGAACGGTCCGGCATTTGGGAGACTGTCCTACTGTGACCATCAGGGTGATCATCCCTTCCGAGCTGATGGGTGGTCCGATGAAACCCACCAAAGGCGTCCGGACCGGGGTCAGCTGGTCATCCCTTAATCCGAACTCCTTGAACACCCGATAGAACATAATGTCCACCGCGCTACCCTGGTCGACATACACCTTCTTCACCCGATAGTTGTTGGTAACAATGTCTATCACGATGGCCTCGTGGTTCCCGGAAGTCAGGGGGACTGCATCCCTTGGTCCGAAGGTAATCTTCTCGTCCATGCGCAAGCGCTTCAAGGAGTCGTCCCCTTCGAGAGGTGGTCGCTTGTTCTTCCGAGCTGCATGACTGTCCCCCCCCGTGGGACCTCCGGCGATGGTGTTTATCACTCCCGCCAGGTTCTGGGTGTCCTGGTCGGGAGAGTGGCCCCGAGGAGCGTCACGCCGCTCAGGGCGGTCGCGTCGCCGTCCCTCGTGCCTATCTCCGTATGGGTTGCGCCCGAACTCCTGACCTAGTCGGCGCACGAACCTCCCTAGAAAGCCGCGCTGGATCAGGTCTTCTATCTCCTTACGCAGGGCCCAACATCCCTCCGTGTCGTGCCCGACGTCGCGTTGAAAGGCGCAGTACCTGTCCCGGCTCCTTTTGTTCCGGGGCTTCCTCATCTTGGACGGCCGATCTCCCAGTCCTTCCGCCTCCATAACCGCCAAGATCTGGGTTCTGAGCCGTGTTAGAGGGGTGTAGGTCTTCTCTGGGAGTGGCGGCAGAGCAGGGGCTTTCTCCTTCGAGAGCCGGTCGAAAACGTTTTTCTTGGGCGGGACGTCCTTGCCCTCTGGGGGGTTTGTCCGACCTTTCCGATCTCCTAGCTCCCGATCTGATTCTTTCTTCAGACGACCTGCCTCCTCCGCATTAGCGGCCTCATGCGCCCTGCGTAAGAGCTCCTCCAGGTTTACGGGAGACTTCTTGGCCAGGTCGTAGAAGAGCTCCTCTACCCTGACCCCATTTGTGAAGGCGGCCATGACCACTTTTTCGTCTTTGTCCCTGACCTGCAGGCTCTCCGCGTTGAAAGGGGTCATGAAATTCCTCAGTGACTCATCGGGCCTCTGTGTGATGGACATCAGGTGAGTTGCGTTCCTCGCGTAGACCTTCGAGGAGACGAACTGGGCTGCAAACTACCGGGCCAGCTCAGGAAAGCTCCGTATAGACCCCGGTTTCAGCCCCTGGAACCAGAGCCGCGCCTTCCCCTTTAGGAACATAGGGAAGGTCTTGCAGCGGACCTCATCCGCGGCGGTTTGCAGGCGCATATGCGTCAAGAAAACCGAAAGGTGGTCCTCCGGGTCTGTAGAGGCATCGTACATCTCGATGTTCGGAATCTTAAACCTCCGGAGTAGGGGGTAATCCTCTATCTCCCGGGTAAAAGGCGAGGTTGCGTAGTTGTTCTCGTACTGCCGGGGCCTCAAGATCTGCTCGAACTCATCCCGAGCAGGGTCCAAATGAAGGAGGTCCCGGGGTCGGCTCCTGACGGACCGAGCAGGGGAACGCTCGAGTCCATTCCGTGCGAGCTTCCGTGAGGAGAGGTCTCTCAGACGGCTCCTCGCGGACCGGTCGCGGGAGTACCTCTCGCTGTCTCCGACCACCGAGGCTCGCGGGCGAGGTGGAGTTCGTGGTCGTTTCCTTCTGGGGGGCTGGTCTCGGGACTCATCCTCTGAAGGGTCAGGGGGTAACTCTTTCTCCTTCCCCTTGGCCTTGGAAGTCTGCGCACCCCCAGCCCCATCTCCCTCCTTCGCCTGTCGAATTATGTCCTCCAGCATGGGGAGATTCTCCGTCACGAACTGGAAGATCTGCTGCCTCCGTTCCCCTGAGAGATCTGATCCCCCGGCTCCCTGAGACGCCTCAGCCTCCTTCCGCGGGGACCCCTCACCGCCCCCAGGGCCGGTGCTCTCTATCGTGCGCTTGGATCGCGTCCTGGCCATCAATACAATCTTACTTACCTTACGGTTCCCACAGACGGCGCCAACTGAAGAAGCACGAAACTTCTCCGGACCGAGCTGACCTGATCAGCGCGGCGTGCTGATGAAAGAACTGATCCTAAGCCTGCAAAACAGAAAGGGTGAGCTGACAGAGGGGGCCCGAGGGTTGTCCCCGAGAGCACTCCGACGGCCAAGTTAGTTTTCCGGTGAGTAGAGTTCACGGAAAGTAGTAACAACCGGGAGTAATTTGCCTATAGTGAGCGTACCTTATACAGTTGACGTGTGCTACCATTTATACCTGCGAGGGAGTCCGACCTCCGTATGTCTCGGGACCTGCCCGGATTAGTCGGTATCCCGCACTCAGGGGGATTGTCCCCGACCTCTTCGGGATGAACCCTTGTCCCCTCGGGAGCTCTAGTGGTACGGCCCAGGTCGGCTGCCAGGGGCCAGGGGCCGAAGCCCAGCTCCACCTTGTCTGGGCTGCCACGTGTCCAGACCCAGGACGGGGCCACTGCAGTTAGCATGAAAAATAGTCATAATTCTCAAACATCTAAACTATTTTGTGTGTAAATTTTGGTTTTGCTGAATTCGTGTTTAATTTAGCACATAAGAGATATCCACAATATTAATTTTGGTAAATTAAGATCTTTAAGAAGTCATTCAGAAAAACAAATTGTTAGATCAAAATGCATTCAGAAATAATGGGCCAAAAACATAGTTAGAAACTTTAATGAAAGATAAAGTATGGGAAGAATAGTGTAATGAATGGTTATGATACAAATTCGCTGACCGTAATTATCCCTAAATTTATCTAAGTGCTTATTATTTGCATTCCCTCGTTCTAAGATACCATATATTATTATTTCTATGAGTATTCTTTGTACCCTTAAAACACATGATAAGGGGTGGATCAGGTATTAGTTATGGAAAAGTTTAAAATTTATTGCTAAAGTTTCCTAGATTTTGGGGGTTGATGATGATATTTAAAATTTGAAATTGGTCCATCGTTTGTATTTTGTAGGCTTATCGTGTGCCTTTTAAGGATACATACTAAAAAAAATTTCTATTCTTACAAATTTACAATGTAGCAAGCAATATATCACACACCTACTCATATCCCGTATATAGTTCAATGTACCTTAAGGATACAACGCAGCAATGTACCCAAATGACAATGGTTTCTTAGTCTCAGTCTTATCCGTTCACTTGGTTTCATCATCATGCACGCATTATTACTACTGCATATAATGGTGCCTTTATATGGCGAAATAAAAAGGAACCAACATAGTACTGCCATAATTTGTAAAGGAGAAGCTCAAGATAAACTTCTCTATATAGCCAGAACTCTATCATGTTTGATACCGTTTATGAAGGTTAGATTTATAAATTATAACTCCACAGATTTGATTTGCATTTGGCACTCAAGATGTGCAATCTCTTGCCAAAGTTAATTAATTTTTTGATACATTCTTGAAGATTGAATCCAAAAATTATAACTCAACAGATTTTACTTCATATGTGTTAGCATGAATAATACATCATAATTTGCCACTCTTTCTTTATATATAGGGATGAAATACACCCTATGATTGATGGACAGAAAAAATATTATGGTTTTAATGATTAATATTTCACAAAATACTCCATTATAAATAATACATAAAAGTTTGGGAAAATATAACCACGAGCAAAGCACGTGTAGTATTACTAGTAGTAATGAAATGATAAGACCATTGTTTACAGCACTATTTAGGTTCATTAGCCCGTTGTTTATAGCGCTGGTTAGGGTCATATATATATATATATATATATATATATATATATATATATATGGTTATGGTTAGCTTTAGGGGTTTTTGGCAAATGAGTGCGAGAGTTAGGAATTAGCATTGAAGTTAATGATACCTCACTATTATGGAAATCCGTTAATGGGAAAAAGGTGTCAAAATTTGTAGTGACTTGGATTTCAAATTGATTAAATAATTACTAGAATGAAATCCAACGTGGTTCTAAATGGAACAACAAGGTTGGAAAATGATGAAAGATTTATGACTGTGATTTTGGAATGCAAACCAAACACATTCTGAGTATCGTTTACTCCTTCCGTCCCACTTTGATAGTCCTGATTTTTTTTTTCACACAGTTTAAGAAAAAGTAGTTAACTTTGTTGGAACAATCAATTTAGGTAGCTATTTTTCCAAAATACCCTCACATTAATTAGAGTACAACTTTATGGGAATTTAAATTGATGGTAAAAAAAGAATCAGCTCTCATTAAATAGGATAGGTTTATAGTAACAACAACTTACACTGAATAAGGGTATTTTAGGAAAATTAAAATACAATTACATTCTTCAATTGGAAACTGGACTACAATTTAGAACAGACGAAAAAGGAAAACAGGATTATCAAAGTGGAACGGAGGGAGTAGTATTTTTACTTTTGTGGTGTTAAATTTTCTTATCCTCTTTATGCCCTTATTAGTTCATAAAATCTGAAATACCTATTTATCCTTATTTTTTTTATGCCCTTATCCTTTTTTTGACTTACAATATGGGAACTAAATAACAATGAGTACAAATCACAGCCAATTAGAGAAGAAGGCCAAAAAAATCATAAATTTGCAAATGATTGAGAAAAATAGATTGAATTTTTGTTAACTGTATGACCATTTTTTTAAATATTTTTATGCTATATCGGCCATTTTTATGGTGTTACCAAAATTTAAGTGACATTTGTCATAATTATAACAATAAGCATGCAAGAAAGTTCATATTTTTAATTGAATGGAGAAATAAAATTTATTTCTACATGGTATAGAATACTAGTTAAGTGAGCCTTGAGCTTCACTTTGGTTGAATCTTGTTCTTTACCTACTAAATTGGTCAAATATTTAATGATCATGGGAAATTGGTTAACCTACTTGTACTACTGTGTACGATCTTTAGCAACCCAGTCTAGGTAAAAAAAAAATTTTTTTTTTTACATCCTACTAAAATATTAGAATCCAGCTGATTAATCAAATTAAAAAGAGTGGGATGGTATAAGCTTTCATCTATTCAGGGTGGGGAACGTTGTCCAGTTCGATATGTTCATAAACATTTAGGGCAAGCAAATTTGATAAAAATATATATAAAGTTTTCTTTCTTAACTCCACTTCTTTCCTTCCTATATATTGCTTATCTTATATTTATAGCAAGCATATAATACTTTTAACCCCACTTCTTTCCTTCTTGTATATTACTTGTCTTATAAAATATAGCTGTCTTTGAATAGATATACTACTCTTATCCCTTGAATAGGTATAATTGATTTTGATCACTTCCATAACTCATCGTAATAGATTTCTTAAATAGGCATAATTAACTTTAATCACATCACTAATTCATTGTAATAGATTTCTTGAATATCATAGGGCAAAAATTAAGGGAAAAAAAAGGCAACAAATTAGGGTGAAAATCTCTATATAATATAACATGAAATTTCAAGACAAGCCAAGCTTTGATTGTATGTGTTTGAACTCGATATTTTGATAAATCAAGCCAAACTTTTTGTGAATATATATATATCTGAAATTTCAAACCAAATTCAATTAAATTCTTTCAAAAAATTATTAAACGCAAGTCAAGTTCAATCATTCCTTTTAATCTTTAAATCAATCGTGAATATACCTCTATCCGACTCGTTGAGAGACATTGGGAAAAAGCACGTGAGACAATCTATGTACATTTCACTAATCAATTAGTCAATTAAAGATCAAAAGAAAGACATGAGTATAAAATTGTGAAATGATAGGCATTATGGTATTCTGATTCTTGGTAAATATACTGGTTTGCCAGCACTTCGTATTTATTAGCAAAAATTAAAAACATGATAACGTTTCAATAATAAAACTCCAAGTCCTACACTTATTAGAGTACCCAGATTCATTAGGATTGAGCAATACATGCATGGTGGGTTGTCTGGGATCAGATACGTAATGGTGTGGCTCAATCTGAACAAAATATCAAATCATATGGATTATAGGTTAGGTTTACGGTTTTAGGAAGCTATTAATAATATGCAATGTGATGGTTGAGCAATTGGTTTCTCAAAAAAAAAAAAAAACCAAGACCTCTTTTCATTGTTAAAATAAAATAAAATAAATTCTACTTTTTATTTCTAGAAAATTTAAGTAAAGTTTACTCATTTGGGGAAAAAGAATCGTGTCCAAAAAAACGTATAGAATTTGGAATCAAGTTCAAATAATTCAACCACTAATGTTGATTTTATTCCAAGAAACCAAAAATCTACTGCCATCACCCATTCAATTTCAAGGCCATGATCTTTAAAGCTTAAAATAATTGCTATGTAGCCACTTTCGGAGGGTGGATAAAGTTCAGTCGACACAACATCTTTGCTAGAAGGATTTCTTTCTGCGATTTTAGCTGATACTACGACAATGCATTCTTCTCCACTCTTCTGACATTATATTCTTCTTTTTATACTTTGTGGCTTTTGACCTCTCAAAAGAGGAAGCATAAAGTCCAATGGCAGCAGAAATATTTGACTTGTTGCAAATTCTATAAGCTTTGTCCAAAGAATCCATTAATACAAGTTGTATTCTTCGTCTGTTACATAGCTGTCATTCACCTTTCCCTCTGCATGAAAGCTTGGATTAATACAAGAATTTCCTTTGTTTCTTCTGCAGTCAAAATGTAAGAATTTTGGTGGTCAATTTTCCATTAATAAAGTTCCTATCAATTTTTCATTTCTTTTTCTTTTCAGGTAGTGAATAATTCAAAAAGTCGCAGAAAAGCACGTTTAGTAGTGCACGTGTGTGTGTGTGTGCGTGTTTTTTTTTTGTTTCCTTTCCTTTTCAAGTGCGGTTATCATTAGTGTGTCTTCTCTTTTACTTCTTAAAAAATTATGATGATTTTTAGTTCTTCTCTTTTACTCTTATGTAGTGTCTTAAGTTTAGATTTATGGTTTCTCTCATGAAGTTTTTTAGAGCTTAAGATGGTTGGTTGTTTTTGTGGATTGCCACGAAATAATTTTCAAAGAACATATTACAAATTAGACAGCATAATTTACTTTTTTTTCTTTTGGAATAATAGCTTTTTATTTTCCACCAAAGAACAAAGCAAACAAATATACCAGTCCCACCAAAGAACAAAGGGAAATTCATTTATGCAGGCAGGGATTGCGTCTCGTCGTTGTTGACTCGATCACAGAATCCCATACCTCGTAAGTTGCGGGCTCCGCATACCATTGCAACCCCTAATTTTCCACCCTCTCTGTCGGGCAAGGGCACCAGTTACGCTTCAAATGCCTCTAATGGTAGGTGTTATAATATGATCGTACCGGCACTGCCATGATGAACTGTAAGTTCCAATATCCTAGACCGCTTCTTTTTCCTCTTGAAAGAGCGTGCATGGTCGGAGGGAGATTTTTAAACCTCTGGTCATGGAACGAAATGACAGCCAGATCAGCCCCCTAGTAATCTGGCAACTTGAAATTGCGTACAATTCTATAGAACTTGCGAGCCTAAAAATCTGAGCCTTCTTTGGGATTTCAGATCCTCCTCATGCAAACCAACCACAATAAGATTTTGTTGGAGATCAAAATCTCCCGCTTCTTGTTTATCTTCTCATGGATGACAGGGACAGATTCTGCAGGGGAACTTGTGATGGAGGGTACATACTATTAGCCGACTTTAAATAGGAAATCAAGTTCCCTATTTGAGATGGCAACATGTACACTTCATCTGCTTGATTCTTGGTAATCCATTCTTCAAGCTTCCTGCACATGATTCAACCATGGCCAAATAAATTCTGGATAGAGTCAAAATCGGAAAAATAGATTGCTATTAAGCGGTGTTTAAGCAGTGACCATTACAGAATCTTTCTAGAGCCAATCCATAAAATCAATCATACATGCATTTTCTCCTCAAAGAAGAAAGGCCCCTGGGAAAAGTATGATAACACATTCCAGCCACGTCGAAATTTAATTAGAGGACTAATTATTGTACATTGAAGACCACTTCGCTATATTACCCTATTGACACTTACTCCGCTGTCAACTGGTGGACAAACAATGCCTTAATATATGCACGAAATAGATCAAATGCATTTGAATAACTGACCTAGACTCGTTTTCCTCATCATTGCAGCAGGCAGAAAATAGCACCTTGATGGTTGGATGCATGCTTTTCCTTGAAGCTGATTCAGTGGAGTACAAACAACATCCACTGCAGCACCAAGAATCCGGGTTCAACAGAACAATTTGCAGCATAGGATATTTGGTTTGCATATCTCTCACAACAGTCCGGAATGATAATTCATCTTTTGCACTTTCCAGCAACTGAATTGCAAACATCCTCTCCAAGCTATAACATCTGCACAAAATTGAACTTTGCAAAATTCAGACCAAGAAAGATTTAATTAAAAATAAGAAAGGACATTAGGAAAGGTTCCAACATACTGAAGAAGAGTAAATAGTTAATTAACCAACATCACTTGCATGCTTTATTCCCTTCATGATGCTGAACACATAACATAACAGGCGAAAGCATCCCAATATAATGTAACACCCAGTTCTGCCGGCCAACTAACTAAAGTGAAAGAGCGCTGAAGATGTTTTAGTGTAAACTAACCAACTGGAGGAAGAGGCATAGTGACACTACCAATAGCCAGTGTTTAAAGCCATAGCAATATTTTCTTTTCTTATTTCCAATGAATGACTTCCTTCCTTTTTTGGGAAAAAAAAGGATAGAAGTCGTTTTCTTTGATGGATTTAGGATTTATTTCCTAAAATGTCAAACCCAAAAGAAATCAAAGTATCCACATCATATCATCACAGCCATACTAACAGACCCATTTACAAATAAACAATTTATGAAAGATGACTTTCTCCTTCTAAGACCTACTCTTATACATCTTATAAGAGCATTGGGTATGTGTCCTTCCACAACTGAAAAACAAATAAATGATCATAACTGTCACAAGCATAAAACTTACAACACTTCTTGTGATAGCAATCATAAATAGAAGTCTTTTACCTAAACGTATTACCGGAGCCACCAACAGGTAAAGTGGTTGAAATGTGGCATTTAAACAAGCGAATTCCACTGTCCAATGGACTACTATCACTGAAGCAAGGGTATGCTCCAAGTAGGGAAGAACATTGAGGACACAAGAATTCGACCCACCTAACATCTTTTGAAAGATTGGAGGATCTTGCCAGGAAACCATTCCAAAGAAAGCCATTAAGTAATACTTTCTGATGCTCTAGGAGTTCAATATCCCTTCCAGATTTTTCCTCTGAAGAGATTTCTAAACGATCAAAACTATGACATCCATTATCACAGAACCCAAGATCATGTTTCATAACTGCATGGAAGTCAGGACAAGTTGCCATGTTTTCTGCAGTCTGTAAGTGTGAAGACAGGCAAGATAAGTTACCACAATCACCAGCATTTCCAGTAGCTTCATGTCTCAGTTTCTCTTTGAGGTTTTCTTCCTCAGAACCAAGATGATGTTCCTTGCCATTGCTGACCTCCCTCCCAAAGTCATCATTCTCAGAGCAGACAGTTTGCCCATGTTTACTTGCATCATCTGAGGAAGCTTTGACCAAAATATCGTCAGTAGTCAATTTCAGATTAAACTCAACACTTTGGTTCCAATTAAATCCAGGAAATTCACATCCCACAAGATCGTCCTTGCACAAAATGACAGATTCTGTATCTAAGAGACAAACACCTGCTGCACATGTATAGGACTTTGCATAACTTCTAACCAGCTTCTCACTGATACCTCCAAATGAACAACAACAAGCCCCAAACCAATTGTCTGCTGCTTCTTGCCAATTGACTGATGGCATCTCCTTGAAACATCTATATAATTTGGAAAGTTCAGCCAAGAAATGGACATCCTTTAATGCACAAAACAATTGTAATAAAATCTAAGAAAGAATAAAATAAATTCCCAATGAACAAGGTAGGATTCCATCTATTTGTTCAGGAAAAGAAAGAACAAACAGAATGTAGATTCTATAGGTCTTCCAAGCCAATGGTAAATCTAGCCGTCTACCGGGTCGTACCATGAAAGGAGGTGAGGTAACCCTTCCACGAGAAGAGTACAGGACTTAACTGGCAAAGATGAGATTGCCAGTGATTCAGGGGAAAAAGGGGGAAAGAGGAGGGGGGGGGGGGGGGAATGTTCTAGAAATCATAAATGTCTCATACATGAAAATGCAATATTTATAGAAGAAAGAATCAGCACCCATGAGGATTTTTGTATTTCCTCCAAAAATGTTCGAAGTAGAATCTACCTGAGAGATCTTGTCAACTTAGCTGAGCAACTTCTGCAGTAAAAGTACACTTCCTCCAAAGCAGATAAATTCTTTAGATCTAAACGAACAACCACAATTACTAGGAATACACTTGGATTACAAATACCAAACGAAATTTTAAAAAAGGAAAAAATTAAATGGAAACAAAAAGATTCATCACAGATTGACAAGATACAATATTTGAGCTTCCAAAGATACCTCTTAGATGCCATGAAAGGAAAGACAGAAATATTAAGCTAAAACATGTTAGCTCGTCATCTTAAAAATAAAATAGACAAAGAAAAAGTGATACGGTGATTTAAACTTAAACACAACCATTTTTCCTTCACAAGAGAAACAAATATCAAATGTCACAAACTTTTTTGCACCCACCTGTGCGTACAATATCCTCAGCCTAATTCTAACTACAAATCGAATAACATTCTCCACTCTGTAGCTCCACCTAAATCAACTTGACAAGTATGACTGACAATTTAGCATGTGCATGATTTCTACAACTTGCATAAAAATTAAATAAATAAATAAAACCAAAAGGTTGGGTCAGTGTTTGCATAAGTGCCCAAAAAAGAAAAGACTTCTAGACAAAAAGGAAAATTGTATAATCACGGGTTCCCAATCTGTACCCAACTTGCCCTTAAAACTTGAAAGCCAAGTGAACTCATGTTGCAGACACTAGAAGCACGGGCAATTCCATATTCTTTCTTCCAGATTGCAAAGGAAGGACAATGGTAAGCTAAAAGATATTTCAGCTCACACATCATTTAGTCAAGCAATTATTCATCGCAAAATGACCTATTCAAAAGTAAATGTCACAGCTTTATGCGCAGTGAAGGTCAAATCATCCACCATCCATCTTGAAAGCAAAATACTAGCGACATTGCCACATTTGTTCCAAAAAAGAATAACACATATTCACAAACAAATTTAAAACCAAATGACAAATGCTCCTAAACAGCAAATCATTCATAAGCGAATAGAAATATCAAAAAGAATAAAAAGATTCCATCTTAAGTGATTGGTTATAAGCTCACCGGAATCGGTGGAAAGTGGCCGGTACTCATCAGACGAGGAATCAAATTCCGAAACAAGAGGATGATCAATGGGAAGAAGCAGAGCGAGTTTAACATGAATATGATCATCATAAGCCGTGAACTGAACCGGTGACTCCGGGTCGATTAAAACTCTAGGGAGCGGGACCCGAAATGAAGTGCAGGCTTCGGCTTCTGCTTGGTAGAATCTGACGAGGAGTGAAGACTGGTCCACTGATAGGTCGACCTCTAAGTTGGTGCATTGAGCTGAGGGTTTGATGTGGGGGTTGAAGAGATATAATCGGACGGTTGGGATGTGAGATTGGGCCTCCCATGTGAAGCGCCAGTTGCTAGGGTTTTGGGAGGGGTGAAGGGGAAGCTCTGAGGATGGGGATGAGGACATTTTTGGGATTTAGACGAAAAGTTCAGGGATTTGGCGGCAACTTAAGAGCTCTTATTGGGCCACCGCCCATCGGTGATATGCCCATTGGGCACGGAGTAGTTTGGGGCCAATACAAGAGGATCGTATCTTACATTCAAGAAGTCGCCCGTCCGGTTTCCCCATTTTGTCAATAGAATATGAGCCTATTACGTGGTTGAATCTTGAAATTTCAATTAATTAAAAAAAAAAATTTACTTTTTATGCATTGACAATGTAGTGATTTTTTTACACTAGCAACTTTGAATGCATGCAATAAATGCATGATTTGAATTATTCATGTTATGCGACATGATTTAAATTTGTTAGTGTACAAAAAATTATGCACTGACAATGTATGAAAAAAAGTTATTCAACAAAATTATAAATGTACTATTGACGAAAACATTTGCCTTCAATCCTCCCAAACAATTGGTGGATGTAAATTTTGATGACTTGATGCACGTCTGTCCTGCTGCTTGCATTTGGTACTTAAACAATTAAACATTGGACATGCTAAGAGAGGAAAGGGTAATTGGCGAGGATTTAATGTATGTGAAGAGTGCAGAGAATTGCATCATGTTATGTACGCGTAAGCACTGTGTATTAACATCGTACACATTATGCTAGTGATTGTATCAGCAAATTATTCCATCCAAAAACTTAAAAACTCATTTGTTTTAGCATATAATCAACCAAGGACTTCTTTTATTTTTTTTTTAAGCCAATGTAAGTTAATTCAATTGATAAGAATGGATCATTTTCTTACAAAAAAAAAGAGCGTATCCTGTGCTTATGGTGGTGACCAGAGTTAAACTCACCCAAACTTTATCTTAAAAAATAAAGGATATCTATGTTTGGATTGTGGTTTTTTGATCATCTTTTTATTTCACATACATCAAATCATCACGGTACATTTTTTTTATTTACAAAACTTCCTATAAATAGCAATCCAAACGTGAAGTGATCAAACTATAAAAATTGACTAAGCACCAATAGCTTATTGAGTAGCCTTAAGATTTTTGCATTCTAAACTTAAGTTTTGCATTCTCTCAAAAAAAAAAAAAAAAAGGAAAAAAGAAAATGATTTCTAATAGGGTGCATGCTTTTATACTTTTTCTTTCTGGTCAAAAGCATGTTTTTGTACTAAAGATAGATGAATAAGTAATTTACAAATTCCCATACTCATGATCGAGAACCAATTCAATGAACATGCTACAATTCGGGCACACACGGTAAATTCAATCAGACGCGGTTGCTGTCTCGTGTCAATTACGGGTGGCGCGATATTAATACCTCGATGCATATACAGATCGGAGGAGAAATCGAATAAAAATTATACTATTGATTAATAGTTTGATTGGTTGTAGAGTACTTGTTTTGGTCTTTTGGTCTTTGCCAGATTTCTGTAGGTGGAAGGAAATGGAGAAAATTCCAGTCCTCGTGGCAATTCCTTCACCAATTCTCCATGAATAGTATAAAGCCATAGGGTTACAATACTGAGCAGCCTAAGCAAGCCAATTTTTGGCGTCGGCTGGCTTAGTCGAAACCCATTAACTTCCCACTCAAGGACTCCACACACAAACCACAACTTTTCTTTTTCTTTCTTCTGATCGAATCATGTGGGCGTCCTCTCGAAAAGGGTTGGCCACATGGTACAGCAATGTCTGGTTGAAGTTTGAAAACTTGTCGACCTAACTTCTTTTTTTTTAAAAAAAAAAAAAAAAAAAAACAAGCTGCAAAATTAAACCACGTACGGCTATGCCAAAGTAATACAACATGCAAATAATTTTTTTTCCCCCTGGTCCTAGTGCTGATGCACTAATCAATAGAAAACAAACCAAGAAGGTCCTGATGCTGAGCTGCTCATACCGCTGGCAAAGTTTGGTCAAGTCGATGGATGCCAGATTAACTCAACTGATGAAGCCCAACAGCTGGCAAAATCAATGCCAGCAATTTTGTGCGTATATCATTTTATTCAATAGCCAGAGAAAAGGATTCGACTGGTTCAATATGAATCACATAGAGATCAAATTTGGTAGATATGTCTGTGCAGAAACAGATAGCGTGTAGCTGCATGCATTTTGTTCTGTAGAGTTGATCCAGCATTCTTTAGTTAGTAGATGAGCACCAGAAGCATCTCTGTTCAACCTTTTAAGACTTGAAAATTTATAATTGCGATTCTTGAAGAGTGGAATCCTACTTTCTACATAAAAAAATTGTGACATCAGAACAACTCTCAAAAGGGTTGAGTTCAATAGGTGGATATGCTCGATCTGGCATGCATGCATGCAAATGCAACAGCGAGTCTGAGTCTAATGGGGGGTTCTTTAATTTGGGCGGGCTAGAAAGTGATTTTGCTGATTCAGTGCGCCTTGCATTTCATTTATTTGTTCTTTTTCTTTCAAAGACAGGTGAAAACAACATGGAACTGATAAGAATATATAACAGAGACGTCGTCGGATTGCGACCTTAACGTGTTTCTTGTCTTTCACTACTAATAATTCAGGTTCTTTAATCAAGAAACTTCTGATTGATTTCTAAGGCTTCTTCGATTGATTTGAGTCCTGTGGAACCGAGAACGGGTTAAAGAATGAAAAAGCATCCGACCGACCGAGGCGGTTTGTATAAGTTATTTCGCGTAATTAAAAGAGATGGTGGCATTATTGACTTGTTGACCTCTTTTTATATTTTAGTTACTTTTCAAAACATCAACGTGAATTCATAGATTTTGTCCTTAGCCTTGAGGTCATGGCTTAACTAAAATATTAAAAATTAGAGGCAGAGCATTATGCGAGTCTTGTATTAACTTTCCATGCATAATATATGCGATTAAGATGTCTTCCTTTCAACAATTGTATAATACTAATAATAATTCCACTTGTTAGGTCAAATGCAGTTGTCGGTTTGTGATTACCAACAATACAAGATATATATATCTCTAACTACATAAGGCGCGGAAGGCTTTGCTACAGTGATTCCGCTGGTTATTTTGTAATTTGAGCGTTGATTTTGTCTTCATTTGTCTTTGTAGGTGTGATGGAAGGCATTGTGGGGTCATCTCTGTTTCATGCTTGTCGCCCACAGGTTCTAAATTTTGGTCGCCTGATTCCAATTTGACCCTTTTACACTGGTTTCGTTGTTGTTTCTCGGCAGATTTTGGCCTTTTCCGTCTTTTTATTGCAAGTACTGGTTGGCCCGTTGCCTGCTGCACATGCCTGCCCAGATTTCTTGGACCTCTCACGGTTTTTGTGAAATCTTTTATGGTCTGCCGTATTATGTTGGTTCATTGTGTTTGGATTTCAGAAACAAAAAAAATGCGACTGTATCCATCCATAGCTACTATATCCGTCGATATATAAAAAAAAAAAAAAAAATTATGATAGGCAAACAAATCACCAACTTTGCCTGCCAAATTACTCTTTACAAGTTTCTCGCAACTTTTGCTATCATAAAATTAATTAGAACCAATAATCAAATCATAATTAGACAAAACATAAATATACCGTAAACAAAAAAAATACCAAAAAATTGCAAAACAATTACTTACTCTACCAATAGAAAAACATATCAAAATCATAATCATTCAAAATAATACAAAATATGACAAATCCATACTACATTACAAAAATTATATTAAAAATCATGATTTGGCTGTTCGATTTGTGCTTCTTTGTCCTGTGGTCCAATATGTAGCCGTCAACGTCCTCTGCTCTCAATCTGTGCCCGTGAAGGTGTGAAGCTCCAGTTACAAGTTATAAATCAATTGTCCGGCTTTGTTCTATTAAATCACCCTTGCTCCCTGCTTTGTTCGATTAAATCAAGCCCTCTTCATTATTAAATTAAAGCTATTGCGTCGCTTTGTTCCATTACATCAACCTCTCTTGATTATTAAATTAAAATTACTCAATTATTAAATTAAAGCTATTGTGTTTTTAGATTGAGTAGCATAGCATAAATGTGCTCAACCTCTCTCGATTATTAAATTTGAACTACGCAATTATTAAATTAAAGCTATGGTGTTTTGAGATGAGATTTAGATAAGATTGATAAAATTTGTTAGCTATTGTTAGCTATAAGATTGAATGTCATAACATATATGTGCTTAATACAAAATGATAATTAGTTGTCTACCTTATTAAATCCATTAAATTAAACTCGCTCGATTATTAAATTAAAGCTACTCATCAGATCTTACGTGGTTCTTTTCTGTTACTTTCATATTACGTGGCGCAATTCTCCTTTGACTCTGTCAAATTTTGCCTTACGTGTTGCATGCTTACAGATTACACCTTGCAGATTGCACTGGGTCAAATTTCATCTTACGTGCTTACAGCTTACGCATTACAGCTATATTTGGTTCGTTCGGTGATTATAGATATGCTTGCTTCGTTTGGTTCTTTTATCATAGTGGACTTGCAATCATTACGTAGATTTAATGCATGCATGTGCTTGCTTTTACCAAAGCACAGGCTCTTTATATAGTTAAGCACTCTATGTGCTATATTTACATTAGCTTTTCCACCGTCAGTTTCTTTGCTTAGACTTTCTCTTTTGTCCGGCGTCTTTCTATTAAGCCTCCATCTTGTGCCAGCTTTTGGTGATTTTTGTTTCCAGTTTCCTCCTTCTGGCTCACTTCAATCAGGTGCTGCCTATTTTCCTTTACTGTATTTCTCCACTTTTGCGCCTAATATAGCTGTTTATTACATTGTTCGTTCGGTGAACTTTTTGCTCTTTCACTGTGTTTGCTTATTTTTGTTTCGTATGCTTCAAGTTATGCTTTTATCATTTTCTTTTCCCCATCATTTCCATCTCTTTGTTGCAAGCTTTTAGTTTGCATGGACTCTGACTTTTCTTATGTTAGCTACTTCCATGTTATATTTATCTTTTCTGTGATCTTATCGGTTTATTCCATGCAGCTCAGCTCAACCATCCTATTCGAAGCTTATTGTTCAGGTAAAGCAATCTCTCCTTTACTTATTTGTTCCTCATCTGCTTAGTGCTTAGTCTGTTCTACTTCGTTGTGTTTTATCTTCTATGTTTGTTATCGTTTTGCTTATTAAATGGAAATCATCTCTTTCATTCACGCTTGTTTTGTCTGCTTCAAGAAACTTTAGATGATTTGTGATTGTTATTGTTGAATGTCATGGATAACAGAATTTTCTTAATTTTAGCTACAATTGCATATGGGTCGGAAACGTAAATTTCCTCAGAAGATGAATATCGTTTAGAAAAAAGCCGTCGTGATCGTGCAAGATAATCTTGCCAACTCCAAAGCTGCTAGAGACCTCATCCTCCATCAAGCGCAATCTTGAGGCAGATTTCTCTGAAAGCACAAAGCATCAAAAACTAAACTAGATAATTTACATTCCAGTTGGATGTAAAACAAAAAATTGTACTTTTTGTTTACGAATCACAGCAGCTTTCTAGAATTTTGTTCTGTACAAATAACAACTAACTTTTGTATTAAGCTGCAATTCCCAATGATCATGTATATATAAAAAATGCATGGTTTCGACTTTCCTGTTTATAATCCATCTCTTACACAAACATCTTCTTTACAAAAAAATCATCAGTTAACACTCAACAACAAGATAATATGGGCACCCCGCGACACCCGCGGGGTCCAACACCTAGTGTATATATAGTTCATGAATGGAAATATATCATGTTGGTCCGCCCACTAATTCTGCCAGTAGTTTATTGGCACATCAGTTTGTCCACTAATCTTAATCCTTAACTAAAGTGGCAGTTGAATGTGTAGATAAAACATATGTCATCAAATAATTAAAATTTTCTCATTGGCGTCCTCAGCAACACAAATCGCCTTTGTCATATTCTCCTTTTATTTTAGCTTCCAATATATATATATATATATATATATATATATATATATGTATACCCTTTTTTTTTTTTTTTTGGCTGCTAAACTAATTGTAAATTCTCCACGTCGCACTCAGTGAACAATTTTTGTGAACAATATATGAAAGGATTAAAAGATGGGATTCTTGAAGATGTACGCCGGAAACAACGTAATTAGGTAATGAACTAATCCACTCAATAATGGACTTTGAATTTTTTTTCTTCTAATATTTATTAGAGAACAACTTGCATTCGTAATGGCAGTACATCAACCATAGTATACATAATCGTTTCAATTACAAACCAAGGACAACATTCCAGTTCAATTTCGCTAAGCACCCAGAAGTCTACGACCCCGATCATCAGCAAGCCAAACACCGAAGCAATGGATCACTTCTCCGGATGAATCAGTACATGAGAACATCTGGAGAAGCCATGATGGGCTGGTTTACGGTGAGTAAATTCCAGGGGTTGAAGAAATCATGATCAAAAGCACTCATCATCTGATAATCAAAAGCAGAGTCCTGTGTTTCAAGAACCGGTGAATTTGTTGTAGCATTCAAGCAGTTAATGATATCATTGAGGGACTGTAGCCTGTGGCTGAGTTCAGCCAGCTGAGCTCTTAGGACAGAATTTTCAGATTCAACGTTCAGATAAAGCTGATTTGTAAGGTTGATATTGGTGAGAATTTGATTATTCTCGTTCTTCAGCTGATTCACCTGGGCCATCATATCATCCAAGTGCTTCTGTTTCTTCATCCTTGATCGCCTAGCAGATTCCCGGTTGGATATCATTCTTTTGCGTTTTCTTAGGTCCGTAATTTGTTGGGGATCTTCATCGGACCCCGAATTCTGAATCTGGCTTGCCCCTGATGAATTTCCGCTGGTACAAGGCATGGCGCAAAATATATGCCAAAAAGTACAAAATCTCTTGCAAAAAAAAAAAAAAAAATACTACTCTGCAGTCTTTTAGATAAGCAAACAATAAAGGGTAGGAGTATTGTGGATAATGAACTTACGACAAAGAAGGCTTTTGGTCAATGAAAATAAAATGTAAATATGATGGTTTCATGAGAAAACATAGAACCAGTAGAGGAATACAACAGAGAAAGATTGCATCAAGTGGGTACGGCGGAGGGTGGAGCTGATTGTGAAACCGGAGAGGAGGACTTCGCTGAGCACAGGAGACATGAATGTCAAAGGTTAGAGAATAAACGCCTGGTGCCGCATGAATGTTCGGGTAGAGGATCCAGGGGAAAAAGAAATATTCGGGCTTTGTGGAAGCTGGGAGTTTCAGAAAATTAGGAAGAGGCAGAGGCCGAACCTCACAAAGCTAAATGCAAAAAGAAATGAGGAAGGAAGGAGAATTTGGGCATGGTGGATGTGGAATTTATACACATTTTTAGGCACGTTGAGAAGCATACAGTGACGGCTGAGAGGCCAGCTGGCCATCCGCACTATGATTTAAACTACCAATTTGGTCCTATTACTTATGAATTAGAGAAATCAGCCATCAATCACTACTTTTTACCTGAAAAAGTGAAGACAAAAGCAAATTGCGCTACTCATACCTACTTAATTAGACTTGTCAATCACTTACCAGTCTTCCCTCTCTTCAAATATACTTTTATTATCGTGGAGTAGTACCTAAATTCCACAATACAGAAAAAAACCCAAAAAATATATATATATATATTTTTTGGGATGGTGGCAATAGAAAATGTATCAAGAAACTTTCGTTTGGTTTTTAGCAGTTGAAATAGTGAGAGAATAGTTGTCAGATGATAGGTAGGCTGATCCGTTTGGAAGGAAAAATTTGCTTATCAAAAGCTTCTTCTTTTTTTTTTTTTTTTTTCCGCACGTTGTATCAAATGGTGGCTAAAGCTTCAATTGTATCAAATGGGTGGATATTTGGATAGGGGCGGCTCTGGAGTCTATCCCGTGCAACTTGAACAGGGAAATCGCAGAAAATGGGAACCTTCACTCTGACTTGGCCTCTATTTCCTCGTTCATCTTTTTTGACTTTTGACTTAACTGCCTGGAGGGGATCTCCATCCCGTGGAACGCGATATACATTATCCATGCACCGCGTTTAATTACTTTTGACCGCATTTAAGAGTGTTGCAGTACGTAAATGTTTTACGTCTGATAAATAAAATATATATTATTCATCAAAGTCATGTTTAAGAAGCTAAGCAATATTATTATTGTTGATTAACGTTTTTTAAATTTACTTTTTCTGTTGCTTTCTCCTAACACACATTACGCATAGGAGACAACAGAGTAAGAAAACCAATCTTCACTTCATGATTAAAGAAAAAGAAAAACAAAGTTGTTTAAAAAAAAAAAAAAAAGCAACTAGTGGAAAATCGAGCTGACATGGGCAAAGTTGAAGTGACTGTATCATGCACCCATGGAAAATCCAGTGGAGATCCACTAGTTTGAGTTAATACTGACGTATTCTGCCTCCTTTTATAGCTGCTGCTGCTGCTTTTTTATGCTTCGATAATCCCTCAAAGATGCCCACCACTTGTGATTATTAATGGGGAGGGAGGGGGGAAAAAGCCGACTCTTAATGGACTAATTTTGAGATGAGACAGTAGTTTCTCCATCAAGGAATGATGTGTGAAGCTACTGCTCTTATAGGTTCTGATATGCTGCTACTTCTGCAGTGACCTCAAACTAAAAGAACGCATGGAACAAAAATTTCTGGACTAATAAAAATATTCAGAGCTTAGAGGAGCAAGGGTTGGCCCAAGAGTCGAGCGATTGAAGTCACCACTCTCCAGGCAAATTGCTAGGATTCAACTGCTATATCACTACCACTGCACTGTCCCCCTTTTCCCCTTCGGGCTTAAATAATAAGTTGATGCAATCAAAAAGAAGTATCCATGGCTTGGTACAGAACAAGTATGATTCTAAAACAATACTTCTTGTGTACTAATAATGTATTGGTACTTTTTGTTCTTTCTCTCCTTCCCCACAACTTTTATGCTTTTTCCAAAGGTCCTAGTGCCAAAGAAATGCTTCTCAAATTAAATTTATCACCGTGTTCGTGTTCGTGTAAGTAACCTGTGGCGGATGGTAAACAAGGATCTCTCTCAACATCGTCTCGCGGATCATTGTTTCGCTCATGTTCTCATCAATTTCAAGGCTGAGAGGAAACTGAGCAGGAGGGTTGCGACTTGGATCATAGAGACCTGACAAATATGGATGATAAAGAGCTTCCGTCACTGTGATTCTCCTCGATGGATCAAAAACTAGCATCCGCTGTAACAAATCTATGGCCAAAGGATCAGCATGGGGGTAGAGAGAAGCAAAGTTAACCCCTCTTGAATAAGGAAGTGACATTATGAATTTTTTAGCCCTCAGATTATCAATGAATGCAAGATTGGCTTCAGTTTGGCTGCCAAGGACATCAATGATAAGTTTAAGCTGATTGAGGCACTCTGTTCCTGGGAATATTGGTTTCCTGCCAAGGATTTCAGCAAAGATGCACCCTACAGACCAGACGTCAATAGAGGTCCCGTAATTGTCACAGCAAAGAAGCAACTCTGGCGCACGATACCACCTTGTGACTACATATTCAGTCATGAATTGTCCACTGTCATTGCCAGTTCTTGCTAATCCAAAGTCACATATCTTGAGTGCACAATTAGCATTAACAAGGAGATTTCCTGGTTTCAAGTCCCGATGAAGGACATTTGCCGAGTGAAGATATTGTAAACCACAAAGAAGCTGCACATTGCATCGCAATTCAGTGATACGGGAAAAACAGGAGTAGGGAATCAGACCAGCAAAAAAATTAAGGAGAATAACTCGAGAGCTTTTGATGCATCATATTTTCTAATACCTAACATTTTGAATTGAAGATCACGTGAGAGGGTGGCTACAGCCATGAATGCAACCGTTCAAGAATCACAAGAACAGTAATCTTGCAACGTATCAGCATTTAAAGAAAAGAAGGTTAAATGAAACAATTGATAATAATCTTCAACAGGAAAAGATTTTCTGTTTGCATATGTCGTGAAAGCTCAGAAAGGTTATTAAAATTAGATTGAAAATAAAGCATAAACCCTGAAAGTCCAACTAAAGAAAGGCTCATGCCTTGTCTTGAATTCCATCATGATAAGCATGATGTAAGAAAGCAACAAATAAACCTTTTCTTTGCACCATTCACACAATCTAAATTTGAGATATAGTCCACAGGAAAAGATTTTGAAAAGACAAAGCATGCAACTTGACAGGAAATGCAGGCACAAGATATAAAATTGAAGCTTTTCTCAAGTGTAATTGAAACCATACTTCTTCACTCAGAAGAGGATCAATGCCCCTACAACCTTTTCTGCTAGATTTACAAAATAACTGCTACGTATGCTACTCGTATTTATACTTATCTACTTATCTCTTTGATGCTTTAGAAAAAGAGAAGATGATTATGAGCACAAAGTCCCGAATACATGGTCCTCTGGATACAGTGAACTCATAAGCCTTGAAATTAGTTCCATTGTCCTCAGACACAATGAAAGTTTTATACATCACAACTGGCACACCAGGCATAGTAGCAAAGTTCACCATCAGGGGAAACCTTAAAACTACGAACTAGCTCTAATGTACTAATTACATTTTCTAAGTCAAATACCAATTTTAACACATAGGTCTTTCCCAAAAGCTTTCAAGCTATACGAGTACTCTAAGGTTAATCATCAGGAAAGCTATCAAAATATGTTATGCTGGATATGGAATTCATTCAGTTTATTCAGAACTTGAAATGAGAGACCCCCAAATTTCAGAAATGAAAGTAAGTGTAGGAGAGATAAACAAGAAAAAAAAGCAGAAAAGTTTCAAATAGAAGTTCATATGAAAATTAAGCCACAAAAAGGCTGTTGATCACTGCATCTATAGTAGCTAATGTGGTTCTATCCTTCTTTTAACAGAGAGAAAATTGTGACTAAGACCTCTTCCATTAGGATGAGAACAGCAGTTAGTACTCATACAAGCAAATTGTAATCCATAACTTTCTCAAATAACAAAACTCATGGAACTAAAAAGGATAAACTTAATCTAGTGTACTTAAAGCTCAAAATGAATCAGCACCTGGAAAATAAAAAACTTGCAATGATCATTTGATAACGGCTGAGATGACTTTATAATATGATGAAGATCAGTGTCCATCAATTCGTACACCAAGTACACATCCTTGAAGCTACTCCTGTGCACAGGCATCATGACATCCTTCAAGGCAATCACATTCTCATGCTTAAGATGCCGCAGAAGCTTCAACTCCCTGAGAGTCCTCAATGCATCAATCCTATTCCCAAACACATTTTGTATCTTTTTGATTGCCACTTTCTCATGAGTCTCCATATCAATTGAAGAACAAACAACCCCATATGCCCCTCTTCCTATGGGTTTGATTGGAACATATTTTGTATCGATCTCAAACAAAGTTTGCCCCATTGTGTAGTAATGCTTTCCTCTTTGTCTAATCTCATTGGCTGGCTCCATTACAGTTCCCATTTCACTGTTATTTTTCATCCCACAATTTTAGAAAAAAAAAAAATCATCACTCAGAATTCACCAATTGATCGAAGAAAAATTTATTCCGTTTGCAGAACAGAAAGCTACTGATTACCAAAAAGCTAAAACCCACTGTTGAAGCAATGCGTAACAGGAATTGAACAGCCAAATTACTATTCTCAAACGTGAAGTGGAACTTAAAAAATGTAAGCATGAAAAGATAGATACTCACATTTCGGCGGTTCAATCTTCTTGGGCCCTCTATTAATCTTCAAGAAATCAATAATTTAATTTGAGAATTTCCCCTTTTCTTTCCCTTCAATCTTCGACAAATTCACTGCAACTTTTTCAACTTTGGCCATCAAAAACCTGTTTATGGGAAGAAGTAAAGCCGAAGTTAGATAAAGTTTTGATCTATATACAAATTCCTGCAGAACTCAAAGTGAAAAATATACATTCAAAACCAGTAGATTCCAGCTCGTAAAAATATCCGGTGCCTTCCCAGCTTGAAATTGATGAGAAGGATAAAGAGTGAGAGACAGATATATACAAAGAGGAATGGACAAAAATGGGCATTTCTAAGATGAGGAGAGTAGATTGGAAAAGTAAAAATGATTAGGATTATACCCACAAAGATGTGAAATCTTATCCCAAATTGAACGAGTAATTTTGTTCGGATGCATGAATTTTTCAACTATATTACGGAATCAGGCAAAATCAATTTAGTTGATAAATAAATGGGGACAGCCTTTTAGTTGTTGTTACCGCTCAATTATGGTTTATTCTCGGCTTCAAAAGCCAGTTAAGCCAAGCTTGAAGTATAAATTATGACTCTTTTTATTTTTCGGCAGTAGAAGTAGAAGGCCTAATTTAATTGAGCACCTCGTGATGTCCAGTTATGTCAGCTGGAATCAGTTGAGATTATTGTTTTCAAGACATTGATGCATGTCAAAAGCTTGTGAAAATCACATTTAATTTCCTCACTAAAAATTTTTGTTGCTCCGCCTTATAGTTTAGTGTCAAAATATCAAGATTGTATTTTTAAAATTAAAATAATCAAGCCCTGTTTATCTTTTTGCATGATTTTATTATGCACTTTGTTTACTATGTTTATTTGCCTTCATTAGTGACAAATGTACGTGTTGGCAAGGTCTAAAAAAAAAGGCTTATAATAGGTTTAGAATTTCTTAAGAAATTTGTGTCCCCACTGAATTGTGAAAAAAATTAAGATCATGGTTGTTACAATAATTTGATGAATAATAAATAAATAAATAGAACCAATAAAACTTAAAGTTTTAAGGGTCCGTTTGGAGTTGTGGTACATTTGCAAATAAGAGCAATTTCTAACGCATTTAGTGAGCATCATTCTTTTAATTTAGGAATAGAGATTAAAATTGCATAGCATCAAATAGAGAAAATACTGATACAAATATGTATCCAAATAATATGATTAAACACTTAATAAATATTTTGATGAGACCTCTACTAATTAAGTATTTTTTTTTTATAAGTCGCTGCAATTCCAAATAAACTTTAAGTTACCAATTGGTCCACCGCATTTCTACTTATCATATTAAGATTTATTTCTTTGAAGTATTACACAAAATTTTATTGCTAATTTGTGCCTTAACTCAGAAAATATTTCTAACTCCGTCATGGAACTTGAAATTACCAAATCGTGTCTAGACAAAAAGGTAGGAATATGATTACTTATTTTCTTTTTTGGTCAAAGTAGTTAGGGTTCAATTTCTATGTTGCTTATAGGTGCTTAGGTATTATAAGAGCGAAGAGCCGAGCCGAGCCGAGCCGAGCGGCTAAATTGGAAGTTGGATGTTCAATAAAGAGTTTGGTTTCTTAAGGGATATGGCTTTGATGAGATTCGATGATGATAGACGGATAGAGTGGAGGATTGGTGATGGCCTGGTGGGTTTCCTTTAGTTTGTTTAACTAACTTTTGAGTAGAATTATACCATACTACACTATGATACTCGACGACGTGCATGTTTGAAACTTAGAAGTCTTTGGTCTTCTCATCGTCTGGAAGAGACATTTTCAGTTGACGGCTCCTTAAGCAAGCGGCGACCGGCTGTCCACGTGGAAAGTATCGGGGAATTGGCTGGCTAGTGAAAAGTGCAACCAGCGCCGCGGATGCCAGTGGAATTCTAGATTAAAATCGACCATGGCTCCGGCGTTACGACTAGGGTTGGGCCAAAACCACCACCTGTGGACCGGTGACCATCATCAATGCATTAAATGTTGGTGGGATGGGAGGCAAGGGTTCATTAAACCTTATCTCCCATCAATTTGTCACATTAAAAAGTGGCTTTGTTTAAAAATTTCAAACGGGTGTATACTGCATTCATGTAGTCCGATGGTGGTTCAATCCCTTTCGAATTGCTTTTAGACTTTTTCAAGTCCTCCTCCTTCCCTTAATGTAAGAATCTATCGTATCGACAAAAAAAAAAAGACTAGGGTTGGGCCAAAATAAAAAAAAAATCCGCGCTTATATGCAGGGTCGGGTTAGTGCTACGTGATTAAGAATCCATACATATCCAATCCGTTTGGTATATATATTTTTTATTTTTATTTGTATAAACATACTACAAAGTAATTTTTTTAAAAGCTAAATAAGTAAAATAATGAGAAACGATGAAACTAATAATCATGGTAGGAAACTTTTTTGAGAAAATATTTATTAAATCTTAGATGAATATGTAAAATATAAAATTAATTTAGTATAAATTATTTTAAAAAAATTAAATGATAAATGAGATAGAACAAGTACCTATTGATTCGATCGTACCTCAATGGGTACTCGTTTACCAAGTACTCGCTGATATATGGGCTTAATAAGAGTCAGAAAATGACTGACCCATAAGGTGTTGGTTGATTTAACAAAATAATGCACGGGATGATTACGCAATACAGCCCAACCTTACTAACGATCTACATAATACAAGTATACACAAGAAATGGATAAATGTTACAGGTCAAATATGATTGACTCGTAAGGTGTTGTTTGAATTTTTTTCTTTTTAAATTTTTATAGAAAAATATACCATAATGATTTGATGTTTATAATTTAAAAAAATAACTGAAAAATGTGTTCACAAAAAACGTTAAATTTTCCTAAACTTTACCTACATTTTATCCTTTAGAAGGTCTAAACTCATTAAATAGACTCTTTGTTCTTATTTAATATATTAGGATAAAAGTGTTTTTGAAGTTGGGTTTAGCTCTTTCTTTTCTTTCTCCTTTCTCTCCCTCACTCTTCCCCCTCTCTCTTTCTTTCCTCCCCTCCTCTATCGATGCCCCTTCCTAGGACCAAAGAGAAGGGAGGATGATGAGGAGAGAGAAAGAGGGAGGAAGGGCAATGGTAGTAGTGGAGATGAGTGGTGGTGATCGAGGTGGTTGGTGGTTATGGTTGGTGCATTGTGCACCTAACAAAATTTTTACAGTGTGATTTTTGAATAACATAGTTAAAAACATTTAATCCCCTGAAGGCCTTTTTTTTTTTTTTTTTTAAATAAAGGCAATCCCCTAAAGGCTTTATTGCTACCCATTTACCTAAGCATGTGCAAGTATTAAAGTTTGTATTAAAGTTTTTTTTTTAAAGGCAATCCCCTAAAGGCTTTATTGCTACCCATTTACCTAAACATGTGCAAGTATTAAAGTTTGTAAAGGTTGGCCAATGGCCGTGTTAGAGACGCCATTCTATCTCAAGTAAATTTCTAATCCATTATACGGCAACAAAGCTAAATTCAGGAGATAAAAAAGGAGAAAGGTTTCCAAAACAATTATTGCATTTTAAGTGCAATCATATAAAACAGAAAATGTGGCTGCTGGGATTCGAGCCCAGGTCTCCACGGCCACAACGTGGAATTCTTACCACTAAACTACAGCCACATACATTCTTGGTGAAGGAGCTATCGTCATTTGTTACAAAGTAGCATCAGGTCTTCGAGTTGCCGTACGCTAGAATGACCATATGAATTTAGAGGCCAAAAGTAAGGCCTTGGAGCCAGCTTTGTGCATGAAATTACGGGTCAACTATGTAGAGAATATTCAGAGTTTTAATTTACTCTCAAGATTACCCATATAGAGCAGAACAAAATGTTTAAGCTACCATAAAATACAAAACATGAAAAGATCAGATTTGGACAGGAGATTATTTGCCAAAAAAATATTTGCTTACATCATCATTACAATTTCTAATACATATTTTTATTCTCTCAATTATCTTTTTATCTCACATATATCACATCACAACAAATAATTTACAATCCAAACAACACAAGATCTGGTTGATGGTCTCAAGATAAATGTCACCAATAGACAAATGATTGCAACGCCAATTGCATTTTGGCAAGGACGTGTTTCGTGCACGCAAAACATATTCAAATGGGAAGACGGTCGAAGGAACATAATGAATCCAACTAGGATTCCATTTGGTACCAATAGCAGCAAGTGGACTATAAAGTATTATAGGGAATTTTAACATAACTCCAAGTAATTACAATAATAAAAAGACTAATTCAGAAAAAAGGCATCTGGGATTAATCCCAAAGTACCAATAATTGCATTGTTATTCTATATGTCGGCCCTCAAAATCACGCCACCCTCGTAACATGCATGACCAACTTAATTATTTAGAAGGAGAAATCAAGTCGTCCTTTAAATCCATGAAAATTTGGGACGGTTATTTAATCATGTTCTTAGGTTTAAGTTCCATCTTCATGCTATTAGTGACAAAGATCTTTTAGGTCAAATTCAAAAATTAATGCTTAAATATTTGAGTAAACCTTATATACACCGATAATATGTACACTATCACCATTGGATTAATGATACGTGCAAAAAAATTGAATTTCAAGTTCAAATTTTACAGACAATTCAAATTCAATTACTTTCATTCATCAAAAACTAGTAGACAATGGATACACTATTGTGTTATGTAGAAAAGATTAATTCATAATAGTTTATGCATCTCATTAGTCTCAAACACTTGAACTTCCAAAGTCTTCGAGTAAGGGTATTTTTGGCATATTGTCGGTGAAAGTGCATTAAGTTTTGAACTCAATCAAGGAATTTATGTATTAGCAAGTCCGTGCCATAAAATCCTTTGTCCTTTAAATGTTTTTCCTTTTTTTGAGGTAGCTTTGATTGATGTATCTTTATTAATGTTCATATCTTTAAAAAACGGCAAACATCAAATTTGACACTCTTACAATTTACTTTCAGCTGGAGGTTTCTAATATTCAATCAAATATATGAAATAAGGTGTTAATTTCTTTTTGAAACATATAAAACCTTGATGTTAAAAATATGAATTAATTTTATCCATATTGGTGGTGTATATATTATCACAATTAGATGTATTATATATATGTAAAATTTGGATTTCAAGTTCAAATTCAAATAAGTTATCATGCATTCAATGGTGATCGTGTATATATTATTTGTGTATAAAAAATTAATCATAAAGACATTATGCATATAGATTCTAGAGTGATTACGCGTATAGTCAATTAAAATGGAAAAAAAAAAAAACAAATGTAGTGTTACATGTACAAGATATTGAATTAACGACCCTATCATGTAAGAAAATGAACTCGTTGCAATCGTGTCCAATAGTTCAGGCAAAATTTGCTAAAATTGACTATGCAAAAGCTAAGATATAATGAGAGTGAAAAAAATTTAGAAAATGAGATTGAGAGCTTGTTGCAGGAGGCCGTGGATGGCATTGGCCAGGCTAGTTGAATTTTGAGTACGGCTGAAAAAGTAAGAGATCAAGACAAACCTGTCCATAACCTGGAAATCCATTAATCCATGATCACTTTTTCACCTGATATATCATTTTGCCTTCTTGTTGGGTTGCTATTATCAGTTGCCTCCCCCGATCTTACTTTTCTCTAAAAAAATAGTGAAATAGTACTTCAACATGTACCTTTTTGCTTTAGCATGGGAGAAGTGGGAAAGAAGAAGCTGGAATGGAGAGGGAATGAGGGATGGTAAGAACGAATTCCTCTCTCCTCAGCATAAAATAATCAAGTTTAGGATATCACTGGAAGATCTCAGCTGGGAAATGGTGATGCCCCCCCCCCCCCCCCCCAAAAAAAAAAAAAAAAAAAAGAGAGAGAAAGGAAAGAATCTCTTGCTGGCGATTAGAGTTGGACAAGGAACACATTACTAAGAAGTTAGCACATAATCTGAAATCTGCATGCATGAGAGTTTGACAAAATACCAGGCACATAAGCCACCCTTACCCATTAATTGCAAATAATGAACTAAGCTCCAGTAGAACGGGAAGGGGAGGAAGAAGGAATGAACTAGTGGGATGGAAGAAGTAACGCTGCAGTGCAATTCATTTGTCGACGTGATTTCAAGAAAACAGATGAATTGTAGCAGATGGCATTGCTTATGATTTCCCAGTTCAAGTTCTCAAATTTGATATTTCTATGGACTCTTGTCTGACAAAAGGGAATGCATAAGATAGTATTGTGGTTTTCCTTGCGACCCTTGTGCGTACTAAAATAAAATTTGTTTGAAGTTGATTATTCCTGCATTCTGGTCCCCAATCAACCAAGAGTCAAAGAGAAGATGGTAATAATGACTTTAGTCGGCTAGAGGAAAACAGATAAAAGAACATCGAATATTTAATTATCTAACATGAGTAGGTGAGGGTCGTTAAACTTATGTCAAAACTAGAGGGGAATGCCTGCGCATCGTGTGGGTGTTTGGCGCAAGTTATTAAAGAGAATTTTTTAGGTGTCTGTGATAAGTAAGTGTTTGGCGCGTGTGATTAAAGAGAATTTTTTAGATGTCTGTGATGAGCAAGTAAATGAAGATAAATATAAAATAACGGTACATATTAAGTAATACTAAGGAAATATAACTTCTGTTGAAAACCATTATGAAATGCTCAGCGAAAAGGTTAAAAAAATAACGCAATTCTGAAAGCCGAAAGGGGAAAAATCAAAGAATGTGAAGGAGGAAGAATTGAAAGAGTTATAACTGATACTAACTTAGCAGCATACGCACATTTATTGGTTGTTTAATTGGGATGTAAATAGTATTTTATTACTGGTAGAGAAGTTGTTTCAAACAGCTGAACTTCAGACATAGGAAAACAAGTGTTAATATAATTATGAGTGTTTCAGACAATTAAAATGGAGTTATTTGCAATTACTAAGGTTATCAGCAACGTCGCTCGATTTTAATTACATAATAATCCCATCTCAGTAATTGCAGAAAAATATACGCTTATATGAATTGGATCAAATGCACAAATAATCGCCAAATAAACCCACATTTCACAAATACCTAGATGTGTCTATAAATATAAGTTTTAAATGCACAAATATGAGGGTTTTAATATAAAAACATCCAAACGCATGCTACAATCAGTTGTACCAAAAGATTGTAAAAAGCAACACATTTTCCAAATTTTCAAAATGCCCTCGCCCATACGGTTGAAATTTAACTCCCTTTTTTGACCAAAACTGAATCTTATATAGTATAAGAATATATAGTGCTTCTTTCATCACTTGTATGTGCTTGGACTTAATTATGTGATAAGTTGATAGATTAGCTCGATAGTCACTGTTATTTTTTTAAATTGTTATTGCTCGAGTGGAGAAACTGTAATTGTGAATTACCTACCTTCTACCTCCCCCCCCCCCCCCCGACCAAAAAAAATCAATCAGTAATCATGTTCTAGAAAACAATGTTACATTTTAGAAAAACATTATTGTAAGCGTAATTCGCATCCAAACTTGCACAAAATGGTGCAATCCTCAAAGCGTAATTCGATTTTATTGTGGTAGTTAAAATGAACATTGGTGTGCATCAACCAGAGAAATCCCTACTTTTCCGTAATGATGATATATATTTGCATCAACTGGTATTCCAATTTTCTCAAATTTGCCTTAATTAATTATATGTTGCATTTGCAGGATGACATCATATTTGCATCAACCAACCATAACATAAGAGATACAAGTGGGTGGTTGCCATCTCAGCCATACAAAGTCCAGTAAGTCCCAATTTTCTCTGTTCATCAATGATTCCAGCTTAGAAGTACAGCGTACATGGGCCTGATTAGAAGATAGGGATTAGAGACATGGGGTGGCACACAAACACAGAGCACATGCAATAGCACTTAACATGATCGATGCAGTCCATGGAAATACTAACTAATAAGCTAACTTTTTTTTTTTTTTCTTGTTTATCTCATTTTCCTCAATCTCAAACCCGAAACCTATAATAATATGCTCAGTGATAGAAAAGTATAGACATGTGGCCAGAAAAATCGCCGCTTTTGGGTAATGATTTTCACCTCGTGGGTAATTCATCAATTATGTGACAATGGGCAGTAGGGAAACGACATGGCTACAAATGCACTTTCTAGGTCAAGCTAAGTTCAACTTAGAGAAGATGAATGAATTGTATATATACTAGTAAAATCATAAATTGTCTGCTCTTATTAATTACTTGATGCCGGTTTCAAGTGGAGTATAAAGCTAAGGGGTAAAAGGGTTTTGTATCAATATTCGCGACTTGAACTTTTCAGGTGAAGTTTTTTTTTTTTTTTTTTGGGGGCCGTTTGAACCATAAATATGTATCCAGATCATTCTTCTAGGGATTCTCAAGTCTTGAACAAAATCATCATGGAATCAGCGAATTTTAATCAGCATCATGATCAGCCGTTACAGCAACAGGAGCATCAGCATCAGCAGCAGCAGCAGCAGCAGCAGCTTATCTATCCTGCTTTTTCATCGTCGACCTCTTCCTCAGCTACACTAGTATCAACCGTGAATGGTCAGTGGAACCCCAGCATGGTCTTGTAAGTATACAAGCTTAGAGGATTTCCCTACTTCTATTATTCTTGCTATATTTTTTTCTTTCTTTCTGGGGGCAATATTCTTGCTTTTGTTTTATCTTCACTGTTACAGCGGAGAAGAATATTTGTCCTACATAACGAACTTTCTCCAGTAGCTCGGGTTGATTTCGCGAAAACTTCTGAAGGATTATGATTCAACTGTGATTCGGATAAATAATTCACTTCTTTTTTCATTTTTGCCGTTTTTAGAGGGGTCAAAATTAAAAAAAAAGAGAGAAAATTTCTTTATTTGACTTGTCACCTTGAAAAACATTCATCTTCCGAGTTAGGTCATCATGCTAAAATTTTGGTTAAACAGATGAAAGGGAATGGAAGATACGTAGAAGAAGTTTAATTTTAACATTTTAAACTCATTCGGGAAGATTTACCCACTATTGGTTTTGATGATGTAGGGAAGGAGATGACTTCAGCAGATACATGAATGAAATCCTTCCAAATTCGAGGGACTACTTTTGGCCAAAGAGTATCAACTCAGTCCCTTCTGTCAAAAAATCGCTACTCGAAGTTGATCATGAAGATTCTAATTGTCGTGATTTTAGAAGCTATCTGCATCATCCATTGCCCAGTAAGGGTGGCATTAATCCAGGACTTTTCCTCAAATCGGATGACATGAATGGGAGCATATTAAAGAACAGCTACATAAAAAATGGGCAACAAGATGTGTCAATAGACCTAAACGAGAATCTTTGGATTGGTTCCTTCTCCCACAGCCACATCAACCAGAAGCTTTCAACTAATGAATCCTACTCAAATGGGGATGGTTTTGCTAGTTTTGTAGGTCTACCACCATCTCCTCCAAATTTTATGTCCAGCGGTACTTCAGAAAGCACAGATCAGCATCAACTTTATGCCTCTACTTGTTTACTTCCCACTTCACAAAGCTTGCCTTTGGCCACGGAGATCCTGAATTGCGGAAACTTTGATGAGGGTCGTCGTACTCATGAATCCTTCGAAGAAAGAATGTCTTCGGATTATTGTCACCTCCGACAATCAAGTGATAGTCCATCAAACAGCTCCAACAAAGTGGGTATTTTCCTCTTTCTTCTGTCGAAACATACAATTTTACAGCCTTTCCGGTAGTTTATTGTCTTCAAATAGATCCTTCTTCATCTGCTCCTAAGTCTACAACTGTTCATTCACCATACACGGACGTCTCTAATTAGTGCAATCTTCATCATGGATCAATGCATATGGTTTCGGTATAATATTCTTCCACCAGTGATTTTCTTGTCTATTCTTTCTTTTTCTTTTTTTTAAATCGATAATGAAGTAAACCAATCATTTACTGTGGGTGACCATTTAGTATATTTTTCAATATTCGCAAGAAGCAATTTAGTACTAAAAATTAACCAACTGGAATGAGAATAGGTTGTGTTAATGCGTTAGTGTTAATTATTATTGGTTAGATCGAATTACTGTTTTAGACGAATTAATTTTTTCAGTACCAGTGCAATGCATCATCAATTTTCTGTATTGGAGTATTTTGGTTAGTCGAGTTTTGGTGTTTATACGCATTTCTTTACGTGATTACGTGAGTGATTGATTTCTGGAGACGTTGAATGTGTGTGTTAAATGCTCCTCGAGAGTGGAGTTTTAGTGCTTAGATATCTTTACCTGGAATAATTCACGAAAAATAATGAAAATGCGTGCCTTGTCAACTTTTGTAATTATCAATTTCCAGTGCATAATCATTTTTGATTCAAATGTTCATGTATAATAAGTACAATTTACGCTTCTTAATTATTATTAACTTTAATTTCCACAGCTCCCTGATCAATTTAATTTTGGCAATAGTAGGCTAAACTTTAATAATTACCCTTTGGTTTCAAAGACATCAACCTTCAGGAAAGAAGTTTCAAGACCGAAAACCCAAAAACCAACGCCATCCCTTGCAGTGGCCAAGAAACCTCGAGTACTGGCACCGCAATCTTCATGTGCAGCCCTTAAGGTGCCAACCAAAAAATGTTACTATCCTCGTACTCACTCCTTAACAGAACGAGGTTTTTCTTTTCTTTTCTTTTTTGGGTGGTGGGTGGTGGGAGGATCAATATTAGTAAGTGATCGTGGTTCAACTTACGTACCTAGGTCCGAAAGGAAAAATTGGGAGACAGAATTGCAGCTCTTCACAGATTGGTCTCGCCTTTCGGCAAGGTAGTATGTGGTCTGGTCATTTATTCATCGGAATCCATTATCGTGAGAGAGAGAGAGAGAGAAGAGAATGGCGTATTATTTTAAATTTCTGTCCATGCCCTGATGGAATTCTTTCTGGTAATGGGGAACATGCAGACGGATACAGCCTCAGTTTTGACGGAAGCCATTGGGTACATTCAGTTCCTCCAAGACCAAATCCAGGTAATTAACCCACCAACCCTTAAAAAGCCCTGTTAATTTTGGTTTTCTGAGAAATACATATTATTTATTAATAATCCGCAGGAAATAAAATGAAAGAAAAATCCCAAAATTTGATTTCCTAAGAAGGAAAAGAAAAAGTTTACTACTTTCTTTTGGAAATGTTTTGTCAGACTTGATGGACACATAAATTCTTGGTTGGCATGATCGTGAAATTGGTCCATCCACTAAATACTAATATGATTCTTTGCAGACATTGAGTATGGCGTATTTGAAATCATCTCGCAGCAGCAAGTCCTGTCGAGCAACTCGTGGAGTAAGTCTTCGGCTTCCAGTATCGATTATCATCAAGATTTTGACTTGAGTTGCAATTTTGTCTACACCTAAAAAATAAATAAACAAACAAACAAATAAAATGAGCTTCCATTTACGCAGTAATTTAATTCGACCTAAGAGAAAAGTGGTTAAAACTTGCTTTGAAAAATGCTTTTCCTGCTTATGATCATCTCTATTGCAGCTTCAGAACAGAATAATCATGAAACGTAGAAACGAGATTTGAGATATATTGTCATTAACTTTGTCTTGGTTTACCGGTGATGAGAACAGCAGGAGCTTTTAAGCATGAAAGAACACGAGGATGAAGAAGAGCGGGCAATGCATGATCTGAGAAGTAGGGGGCTGTGTCTGGTACCCCTTGCTTTCACGTCATACGTATGTTGCTCTTACAATGGGAGTATCTGATCCCCAAAGGGCTGCTGCCATGTTTTAACTCCGCCAAAAAAGATAAACAACAATAACACTGCTGTCGCGCGCATATACTGCTGAAAATTAGTCCTCATTATATATCTGATTGTAAAAGTGATTTTACAAGAACATGGGGGCAACTCATATGCTTTTTTCACAAGGATGGGGATTTCTGAAAGGTGGCATGCATCGATCGATCCGTTCCTCATTATTTGGTTGAAAGGAATGAAGCTCTTGTCGGTCGGGTATAGATTGATGTCGCGTCCTGAAATGGAAAGGCACCTTCCCTCGTCTGTTTTTTTGCTGGGTGATTTGTTTGTTATAAGACAACAAGGTACAGTTTTGTTGTATTCTCTTTTAGGCACCTTCCCCTGTCTTCTAAGTTTTGCTGTATTTTACGGATAACTATTATGATCATTTTCTGCGGAAGGGACGTCCTGGCCGCTTTAGTTTTTTCGTTAGCTGTTTTCTCTTTTGCTCATCATAGTGATGTTGATTATTGGGATGATTCACGACAACCCTTTCAAGCAATATCCGAAGACAAGTTGGAAAAAAGAGGCAAAGAAGTTGAATCAGTGAACTCAGCATCATGTTTTGGATACTACGCTGTTCAAACAATTTCTTCTTTTAACCATTCATTTAATCCCTTGTACAACCATAATTTTCCAACTAAAGTAATATATGTGTTGCCTAGGGAGGGAAAAAAATTACTACAAGGAAAGTTGACCACCCTATTTTAGAAAGTATTAGATAAATCCTGTGGTAGGAATTTAAATATATCAAGCAATTAGCAGACTATCTTGTGAAAAAATAAGGGCCTCCAACAAAACATAATCTCCTATTAGTTGGACATTTTCACGGTGGAGATTGGGGTAGCTTGCCGCATGGCTGGGGGGACTGAAACACCCCCAGCCATATATGATGGTTTGCGGATAAAAAATGTAACGAGGCTGAACAGCTCTAGGCCGAAAAATAAAGAAACTCCCTCAAATCAAAATCAGGGCCTCAGGGAGCTGGCGAGAGTTGTTAAAGCCCGGTTTTAGGAGCCCAACTCAAAAAGAGAAGAATTTCCCACCGAAGGAAGGCGCAGCTGCGGGACCACCCCGAAGGAAGGCGAAGCATGGAGTTTTGTAACATTGGAGGAATGGGTTATGAACCAACCCCGAAGAAAAGTGATGAAATGCAACACTTCAATGGCGAGGACCATGATGACATGCAAGAGCTTATTCAATCAGTGCTGGGACTGTATAAGAACTGTTGTTACTTGTATTGCACCTTTTAAGTCTTGCTAGCTCCTTTGCTCTTCCTTCTTCCAAACACCCCCTCTAAATCCAGCATCTTCAATTGGGAAAGACTCTAGCTCAGGACACCAGCTCACATTCAGTATTTTCAGGGATGGCATGGCTTGATGCATCATTGACCATTCCTCATTCAAGTCTGACAAAGCTTCAAATTTTAAGCCCTCAATTCTCCATACCATATTTCCAAGGCCCCAGAAGCTATCATTCAATTTTGCGAGGCTTCCAGAAACAATGGACAGGTACCTCAACATAGGAAGCGACTTGGGGTTCAGCCACTCTGGACTCACTTTCCCAGGATAAAATTTAAAACTCAGCTCATGCAGTTGTCGAGGAGGGAGAAGTCTGTTGATTTTCAAAAAAAGATCATCATCATGACAATCAAAGAAGTTCAGTGTTAAGAATTGCAGTTCCTGGAGATTTACTAATGCATCAACCTCGTCATTTCCAATCTCATCACCATGAGTAAGCCTTAAATCTAGTCTTCTCAGTCTTGACAGGCTTTTCAGTTCAGCAATGCGACAGCCTCCACATTCGACTGGCATAGCAGGCTTGAAGCCCAATAACACTTCAAGGTTGGAAAGCCTCCCTAATCCTTTGGGCAGGTACTCAAGAGAACCGCAATTGCTGACATCCAACACCACGAGCTTTTCAAATGCAACTATACAACTTGGAAGCATGTTCAAATTCTGGCAATAACTGACATCCAAAATCTTCAGCTTTTGGAGCTTCGATAGTGAAATTGGGAGTTGGATTAAAGGATGAGTATTGCTTAGGCTCAGACAGGTCAAATGCTGGAGAGTTCCTACTTCATCCAACAAACTTGAAAGCGATGCTGCAAAAATCGATTTGGAAAGATCGAGTATCTGCAGATGGCAACATCTGCAGAAACTCTTTGCCAATTTTGAACCAATCTTGTTTACCTCACCAATCTTGGTTGTAGTGAGCAGTGCTCGCAACCTTTGATCAGCTGCCAGGTTACGTGCACTCATGTCACTGCTAATACCAAGATGGCGGCAGTTAGCATCAGATGGAATGGAAAATGCATCATCTTCAGCAATTCTAATCACCAAGTCACGAACCATGTCATGTATTTTGCAAGTCTGGATCCGACCATTATAAGCCTTGTCAACCACCTCTATCAAACATCGATTTGTCAACTCCGAGAAACAGTCTTCTCCAACTTCAGTTGATAATCTATGGTTTCTCACAGGCATGAAACTCTCACCAATCCACCAATGAACCAATTGATCTTTATCGACCACACAATCCTCTGGAAAGATTGAGAAGCAGAGGAAACATGACTTCAAGTAGGGTGGGAGTTCATCATAGCTCAATTGCAGTGATGCCATCACGGAGTTATCATTTTCAGCTAATTCTTCACGAAAATGATCTGAGATTCGTCTCCATTCATGATAATGAGGTGGTTTGCACAGCATCACTCCTCCCACTGCTTTAATAGCTAATGGAAGCCCTTTGCACTTCTCAACAATCTCCTTCCCAATATCCTCTAACTCAGAGTGACGACACTCACCCCCAGTTGCGGCAAATGCTATCTTACGAAACAGTAACCAACTATAGTCCTCATTGAGGCATTTGGGCCAATGAGTCCTTGATTCCCTCACTCCCATCTTCCGAGCAACTTTCTCAATTCTCGTAGTAATAATTACACAGTTTCCATTTCCTTGAGGCAACCCGCCATATATCCTAAGCCACCAAGTATTATCCAAACTCCAGACGTCATCCATCACAATCAAATATCTCTTTCCTGAGAGATACTGCTTTATCTTCGTCAATAATTCACTTTCATTGTCGCCCACACATGCATCCCCTAAGCTCCTCAATATGCTTCTCATGATCTGCTCCTCAGTAAAAGTTTGAGAAACAGAGACCCAGATTCTTCTTTCAAACCTGTCCTCTATCTCTCTGTCATTGAAGACTTCTTGAGCAATGGTAGTCTTCCCCACTCCTCCCATTCCAACAATTCCAATGGAAACGATGCCATCATTTGACTGCAATATCCAATTCTTCATCTTCTCAGTATCATCCTTTAAACCAACAACCTGGGAGTGATCATACACTGGTGAGCTCCATCTGGACATGAGATGGTCATGAGTCTCCATGCTACGGGTTTCACTCAAAAGCGGCACCCCCAGATAGGATGAAATATTTTGTTTTATGTCCCTGATTTTCTCATTAATCTCACATAGACGCTTCCCCGTTCGGTATTGAAGTGGAAGTTTTGAGGGACGGAAACAACTAGCGAACTTTGAAGCCCCATTTGCGCGAACTGATATAGCCTGGCAATCTATCAGTATATCTTCAGCTTCATATATAAGATCACGTAAACACGTCATTATCCTTCGAAGAATCTGGTTTTTCCTCTTGAGCCTATCCGCATCTTTTAGGAAGCTTTCCATGAGTAGCAGCTCATTCTTCAATCTTCCAAATTGCTCTCTAAACTTGCTCAGATATTGGCTCTCCTCCTGGAAAGCATTAAGAAGCTTCTCCAAGAACACTGAAACCACTGCATCCACCATCTTTTATTGTGCTTCTGCACAAGAATATCTACATTACATTACATCAATCGCTCATGGTCAAAAAAAGGAAATTTTGATCCTAATTTCCAAAATTCGGAGAAGTCAAACTAGTCACAAGTTAGCATGCGATGCTATCTTTGATTTCTTATCCTGTCAAAATAACCTCCAAGACCAAGAAGGATTCTTCAATCGTTTTTTAAGTCAATTTTAAAAGATAGTTCATCACTTGAAAAGTCCATCTCGTCGTGTAATGAGGGTGTGAAGAAAGTACAAGTTCCTCAGTTGTTTGTTAGTTTATCTCGACCGGTACGAAACATATCTAGAGCACCTAACGTAGCCCTCGCCTATAAAGCTTAAACGATAATCTGATTTTAAGCAGATTAAGCTAGAATGAACCGAAGAATCTTTAAACTTTGACATCAGAAGTATCAGCTTCACACCTTTTTTCCCCCAAATTTATGTACTGACAATATCATAAAGATGAGTAAACTACCAAGATTTTGCTGTTTGCGGCCAAAATTTTTGCATCTGATTTTAGAAACAATTAGTATTACCGGAAAGGATATAGCTAAATACGGGACAGAAATGAGAAACAGAAAACAAAAGAATGATCAAATTACATAAAGCTTCATTTGACGAATATAATGCAGGAAGAACGTGAAAGTAATGGAAAATGCGCTTACCGTTGAGCAGTAAAAGATATTTCTTCAAAATACAAGAAAAATTTTGCCTTCTTCAGGTCAAATCCTCCCCTAGACGGCTTCAATATATATATATATATATATATATATATTTCAATCTTTCAGAATCCTGCACTTTGATCGTGATTATTGCCAGAAAAGATAAGATATAGTCAGTATAGTGGAGAAAAATATAGCAAGAAAGCGGAGTGGACGAGCAAAGGAAGACTCGGAAGAAATGCAACGATTGTTTCGTTTCGAGTATGGTAGTTCACACACGGAAGGTAGGACCAACAGGAACACGGCTTCCAAGAGAATTACCGAAAATCAAAAGACCGAGGTGTCATCCAAGTCAACCCGGTGGCTTCTTTTTTTTATAATCATCTCTCATTTCTTCGAAGAAGCAGATATCCTTTCTTTTACAATAATATCACCTCCAAGAAATTGCTTAAACCCGAATCAAGTAATGTCATTGTGCGTCCTATCCTACTGGAGATGGAGCTAATTAGACAATCATATGGTTCCCCAAGGTATCTGCTGAAATCGATCAATTCTGCTGTATTCTTCTCTTTCAGGCCTCTTGTAACATTTTCCGCTTGGGGATGAAATGTGAAAAATGAAGGATGGGCAGATTTTTCACCCTAAAAAAATAAAAGGGCAATTTCTTTCAGTTGGAAAAGCATGAAAACCAATAAGCTTGATATATTAGAATTCTGCTATCATCGTTCTGCAAATTCCTCCTCCTTCCAGCCTTAAATTGTTTCCCTGATATAGCGAGAAGCCAAGTACATGTTCTTCACTTACATTTGCTTGTTAGACAAATCTTTACCAATGAAGAAAGAGAAGCTGTGAAAGACAGCAGAGGCTAAAAGCATCATCAATAACCATAGTCCTTTCCTCTGCTTGCAGCTTTAATTTTGATTTTCATTCACTGATATGGCACCTTGCTGCTAAACTACAAAGCCAATCCCCTAAAATGCCCATTTCTAGTGAAAATTGACCCCTGCGAAGTTTAAAAATAACAAGACTTAAAGATAGAAATCAATATGATAACAAAAGCACCCACTTATGACAAAGTTGGTAATTCCTGCAATCTAGAAAAGAAGCAAGTTTCAGTCCTGCAGGCAGCAAATTTGTAGCAACCTCAGGTAACAAAAACATTTTTCTAGAAGTGGGAATCAGATTGGTGCTGCTCGTTGCAGATAAGATAACCTATTTGAAGAAATACATATTCTCTACTACACGACTCCAACCGGACTAGAAGACGACCACTATGAAAGCCTAGCACAAATCAAGAACAAACTCCATTGCCTCAGTCAGCTAAAGAAGTGGCTTCATTGCATCACACAGCTCTTATGTAGAACACCAATTCAGATCAACTGACTTGAGTACTCTTGTAGCTATCTTGGCTACCTTCCTGATTCAGCCAGAAGTAATCTGAAAAATGCAGCATCATTATTGCAATCCCATGGGAAGAAGTTAATCTCAGATGAAGTAATTGATAATGGAATGAATAAATAGCAACAATTTGAAGAAATAAAGCATCCGAAAGTATATGCATTACATTGAAATCAAGCAATCACAATTCATTCAGTCTGAATCTGAATCAGCATTCACAGATGATCTCACTGTCCTCTGTCTATTTTCGTGATAATCATCATCCTCTTCTTCTTCTAATTTGTTCTCCTTGATCATTTCTGCAAAAAGTGGATTAGAAACTGCCATATCACTAAGTGCAGCCAACAATGAGTAAAAGTATTACCTTTCCTTAAAAGAAGAATTTCAAGTGCCTTTGTAGTAAAATCATCTTTTCCTCCCAAGTCCTGAAACCCTACCAACCTGTCTATTGCAATTCCATTCCTGAAAAAAAGATTAATTCAAAGAAAAACATGAACATTTTCCTTGGTTCTTGGTTTGCTAATAAAAAATGATGAAATGAGACCCTCGAAGATAGTGAAGAAGAGTTGTTATTCAGGGATGTATTGAATGTGATTTTCAAGAGCACAAGCTTAACAGGGGACCTAAAATAGGGTGGAACATGAAATCCAAGTCAACATCCAGAACCTTGATTTAGCAGAGCAAAAGTCGGTAACCCAGAAATAATCAAAAGAATAGAAGGCTCTACTTTGACTCCCAAACTTAAGAATTACCAAATTTGTTGGGTTGGACAAATCATTACTGTCTCAGAAAAACAAACAGTGTCAGGAAGTTCCCTAAAAATATGCTGAAACCATTACACGCAGCAGAAACTTCAATGAGCTAGACCCTTGAAATAAACATCCAAACCATAAGAGGTCCTTGGATTGTTTGATACATTGCTTTCTTAGAGACCCATATATTTTCATATGGTAATATGAGTTATCCTAAATTAAGGATGCTACTACATACTTCTGGAACCAATTTCCAAGAAACCAAATGGAGGATCACTACTACAAAAAAACTTTAAACAAAAGGAGAAAAGGACCACATAAATGAAATCAAAATAGAAAAAGCAATGTGGAACAAACCTGAAGAATATTACACAAGGCAGAGTTTTGATAGCTAATTTAGCAACAAAGAAAGGTGCATTCTGCAAAAGTCCGTCATGACCCATGGTCAGTCACATCAAATACCGCACCAAATGCATAAGCACTTAAAGACTAGATGAAAAAACTTACCTCTGCATCTAATTTGACGAACTTTGTTTCCAAATGCCTTGGCGCAAGAGACTTCAAATGCTTATCCATGATCCTAAAAGTATTAAAAAAAAAAATTAATAAGAACCCATCTGATCTTGTCTTGAGCGCATGCAAGGGCGTTTGAGCAAGAGCATGTATACGAAAACAACCAATGCAACATGTCTTCCATCACATGATTGCTTAAACCACAGTAGTCTTCTGGATGTCAACTTTGGTTTTAAGAAAAAAAAAAAAACTATGGTAAGATGGTATTGAAGCTCATGTATTAGTTATCTATCTCTTTACTATACAGAGTGTTTGTTAGTGACTCTCCGAAGAAATCATTCTTACTTGCAACGGTAGAACTCCCGGTGGTAAAAATGACAAATAACTTTTTCGGTGCCAGTAACTTCAGCCAGAAAATCCCCTTCAGTTATCTCCCTATACTCTCCATGCCCTTGTCGCTTCAATTCTTGTCGTTTCTCAGCTTCTTTCTTCAGAAGCCAAAGCAAGGAATTTGAAATATTTTAGCTATAACAAACTGCAATACAAGCAGAACCTGACTATGCATTTAGTCACACCAAATATCAGACCTTGAGAGCAGCTATCCGATCAGCATGCAACCTTTCCAGCTCGGGATCCTATTATAGGAAAAATGTCAAATCCTGGCAGATCAAAACACATTAGTACAGGAAGAAAAATGGAAGATGCATATTCTACTTACATCCATCAATTCATCTAGATCAACCTCCTCATTAGCAGTAGCTGAGGCCTGGGCCTTCTCTTGAGCCATCAATTCCTGTACAATACATAAAAGACAACTCAAACAATTCAAATTCATATCTTCATAAACACAAACAGCCACAACTGCTACTTTCAATAGCATTGTTGAATGAAGTAGTTTAGACATATACCAGAGAGAACAATTATGCCTGAAAAAGTGCACTAACCACAAGGTGATGATGCTTTATTTAACTTGACCTTACGAAAGTTATGCAGGAAGGTACTCAGCAAAATGCTATGAAAATTGTTTCATCATGTAGCCTGATAACCTTAAAGTTCGACGTGCTAAATTCTTGGAATGGCACCATGGTAACTAACCAGATACCAGTATCTTCAATATAAAAGCACCCGACCACATACATGCATGTAATGTAGTGTTTTTGTCTTTGGAATAACGTTTGATGTCAGCAAAAAATAAGGAAAGCTTAAGCTTTGTCTGAATGCAGTATGCTTCAAATTCATGTGGTGTCTAAGATCATTCAGCTGACATCTATGCAGCGCTGAATGTACAGAAATCTCACCAAAAGCACGGTGATTGCTCTAAACACAGCTCCCAATCCAACATCTACTACAAGTGGCAGCCAAAGATGGCCTCAAAAGAGGACAGAATTATCATATTTTGGCAATAAAACGGGTAAACACATTGCCAAAAACCACAACATTCAGAGATCTAAGGAGGGCAAAAGAAGTTTTGCATGGTGTAAATTGCTCGTACCAAAAGTTTTGCATGGACTAAAGCTTTCATAAACGCGTTTCTCACCCAGCATGGTAGCAATTGGTCTAAGGCGACTCCAAATATGCAATATTGCACACTTCCTCATTTTGCAGGACTACCAAAATTTGAAACTCTACAGTGATAAACAAGCAAAAGACAGAATTTTAAGAAGGAAATAAACGGGGAAGGAATATTAGATAACCTTCTGATAATCACGAGCTGCTGCTACCATTACATTTCCAAATGCCAAATTAGATAAAGTTGATTTGACTGCGTTAGGATCCATCTCTTTTCCCTTGGAATCTAGCAGATTCTAAAGTCAGAGCCAAAAGAAATAAAACCACGGGAAATTCTTCAAACAATTAACGAATTCAGCACAAAATTTAAAAGAATTGCGAGGTCCTCCTTACCTGAAAGTAAAGATCTAGGTAAGAAACTTCTCGATAACCCTAACTCAGTGAGTCCCCGTGTAATTGCGTTTGCAGACTCGTTAAGGTGAACCGGCCAGCGTCCTTCAATCGACTGGTTGCAAGGTTAGGGCGGGTGGATCAGAAAACACGACGATTGGTGGCGGTTGAGAATTTAAAACTCCGACCGGTTTTCTTTACTCGAACTAATAAGTAAGTGGCAAAAACAATACGGGTATTTCCGGAAATAGCACATACCACAATGGCACGATTGCAAAATTGTAATTTCCTATTGGGAACTGTCGAGCTGATATATCACTTCCAAATTTGTCATCCACACTCCTTTATTTTTTGGCAAATTGCAACATATGAAAGAACAACCACACCTTCTTTTTTTTTTTTTTTTTTTTTTATCTCTTTGTTGAAAGAAAAGACAACCACGCCTATGTGTTTCATTTGAATAGTTGAATTATTGGACAAGAAAAAAAAAATATGGTAATTGTAATTGCAATTATAAGAAGGTGTATTCAGGTCTTTTTAAATGATCAAGAAAATATTTAAGAGAGTGTCAATAACAAATTTTTTAATATTTAATCTGTCATATAAAGAAACTTTCTAATTCTCAAAGAATGAGAGATAGACAAAGTTGCCAAACGTAATCGTTCCGTCCACTATTCTATTAGAAAACTATCAACTTTTTTTTAAAAAAAATACATCAAATTTAAGCCATGTATTCCTTTCAAAAAAAATAATATGCTATTATGTATTGACTACGGCAGACTACAATGCATAATTTTCCAGCCTTTCAAGGAACCATTACTGCTATACAACAATGAATACAAATACATCAACGCATGTGTGATGCAAGTGAAAGGGACTTGGATCTCTTAATCATAAGGTTTCAGGTTCGAAATCCATGAAAATGAAAAGGACGGTGTTAGGAAAGTTCCCTTACAAGGGATTTGATCCGATTCGAACATAATTAGTCACAAATTATAAAACAGACTGAAATATCAGTGGGTTACACCAAAAAAACAATGAATAAAAATATGCACCGACTAACTTTCTACACGTGCATTGGACAAAGAATGTAAAAAAGGGCATTATTTGTGGGGTGAGGGAGTAAGCACGGTTGCAAAGGAGAGAAAGCAGATAAAAAAGAGTGAAACAGTGTCACACACACACACACACAACGATGGAGCCAAGAGGGGTGCCATGTCCCCCTAACTTTTGAAAATTTTAATTCATAATATATAAATATGTGTGTAAAATAAAATTGGTCTCCCTTAAATTTTTACAATTTTAGTTTATATTATAAGAGTTGATATATATATATATATATATATATATATATATATATATATGAATTAGTCATTTTTGAATTAAATTTTTTCTTCAAAAAAAGTTATTTATTTTTTATTGTACTACTTATTTAACTTTCAAAAATTAAACATATAATTTGATGTTCTATAGTAAAATGACCCAATGTGATGTATTAGAATAAAAAGACCCAATTCATAATTGTTAAAAGTAAGAACTAGTACGTCTAAGAATAGAACTTCAACATTTTGAACTCGACATTCCAAATTCAAATCATCCTAAATTGCAAGAATTATCTGGTATTCATGAGTTATGTCAAGACTTGGCAAAGACAAGAAAATCAGTGATATATCCTTTTATTGACAGATTGATTAGACTTGTTCTTGCTCTTCCTATATCAACTGCAACTATAGAGTGAGTATTTTCAATTATGAAAATAATCAAGACAAAGCTCCGAAATAAGATGGAAGATAATTTCTTGAATGATTGTCTAACTGTGTATATATAGAAAAGGAAGTTGCTGAAAATTTAGCAGTGATTCAATCATAGATGAATTTAGTTATATGAAAGAGCGTAGAGCTCAATTTACTTCTAAGAAAAGATGTTAAAATTTCAAATTATGTTAATATAACTTTTATCTTTTTTCAATTGAAAATAGTTACATTTATATTACATGGTTATATACATATATATATTGCATGAGTGACATATTGGAGAGCATCTTCTCATAATGTGCAAATTGGATGGTTCGTTATGTATAAGATATTTAATCAAATGTTATCTTTTTTATTAATTTTTGTTATGACTATACCGCATATTTATGAATAGACATACCTTTATAATTAAATTTAATATTTAATATTTTTAGATATCATATATTTAAATAGAAGAAAATTATTGTGAACATAATATATTAAAATAATTTTATTAGGAAAAAATTTTGGCCCTAAAAAAAAAATGCTGGCTCCGAGTCACTGCACACACAGAGTCTGGTGCTGTCATTTTTTCGGATGCCAATTGGCTGCTTCTCATGATCACTGACTCATTGATAAGCTTTATCCTTTTCTTTTCCGAAAGCAATAAAATGTCACTACAATGCCAAGGTAAGGTAACGTTGAATGGGCTTGGAAGTTTGACGAGGTACCTATTGTACTCCTAATACGGACACGGTGCTCTTTTCTGAGGGGGTGAGGTTTTTGATCCAATGACTTCCTACAAAAATTACAAAGGCCGACTCTCTATCTGATTACTTTAGCTGGCGGAAAAAAAATCATAGTAAACCTTTTTTTTTTTTTTTTTCCTTTTCTCTTTCAAATTTACGATACAAAAATCTCACGCTAAGCAAAAAGTGGTGGGTGGACTGAGAATTCAACAAAATTATATGCCTTTCTCAGCAAAAAACCACCGGCTCTCCTTTTTTCTTTTACTTTTTTTTCTTTATGGCAAGTGAGATCAGATCGATCTGATTAATTAGACCTCCTCATAAGATGACAGACACTCTATTCCCATGGAAATTTGCACAAAAGCTCGATCAAACTGCCATATAGATATAGCATCCCGGATTTCTGGATTCATCACTTTCTTGGGTCTCGCAAGAGTATTAAATTAAGTAATGCACAGGAAGGCGCTGGATGCCTCTTTTTTGGCCTATGACCATTTTCCTCTAAATCCACCCACCGTAAATCTGCTATTCCCTCCTCTGTTCACTCTTCTCCTGCAAGTAGTTCTTAGGCCCCTCCTCATAACGAACTCGGGTCTTATTTTCCTTTTTGGCTCCTGAAATTCTTCTAGAAGAGGACTCGATTCTTCCACGATTTCGTTATTCTCTTCAGGAGTTGTTGGACGCGAACTACCGTTCACCTCAACACTTTGATCCATTTCCTTTCTCTTGAGCAAGTTAATAACTCCCTCAAGTGCAAGATCAGCGTCCTCACTTCTCATGAGCTCTTCTGCAAGTTCAGCTGGGGAAACTTGAGAATTCTCGATTAGCCTATCAATCTCGCCAAAAAGCCTATGGTAAGCATTAATGCCGTGGTAATTAGAGGCCAATATCCTAAATCCTTGAGGTGTACAATAGGACATAGGAATATGCATGTCCATCCTACCCGGCCGCAACAGAGCAGGGTCGAGCTTCTCTTTATAATTGGTAGTGAAAACAATAATTCTCTCGTCCCCACAGCTCGACCACAGCCCATCAATGAAATTTAACAGTCCCGACAGCGTCAACTGAAACGAAAAAAAAAAAAGAAGAAGAAGAAGAAGATTAGATTAATAAACCACCTTCAAAATTATCTTAATTGATTATGGTCGTATGAGTTTGGAAGATGGACTGACCTTAGTTGATGGTTCATAGCCAACATTCTGCTCCTGCTGGCGATCATGCATCTCCACGCTACAATCGATATCCTCAATAACAATGATGGACCTGTTGGAGGTGGAAATCAAGATCCTCCTCAGTTCAGAGTTTGAACACAAACTCGTAAGCTCCAGATCATAGATATCAAACTTCAAGTAATTAGCCATGGCCGCTATCAAACTAGACTTTCCCGTCCCGGGCGGTCCGTACAACAAATATCCTCTTTTCCATGCCTTCCCGACCTTCCTATAATAATCCCTCCTCCTCACGAACCTATCCAAATCCTCAATCACAGCCCTTTTCATCTCCGGTTCCATGGCCAGCTTGTCAAACGTCGCTGGATGATCCAAATTAATCGCTCCCCAGATCCCAGCTCCGCCACCACCGTTATAAGAATTATAATCATCGTCATTATATGGACAATCTCTAGTATACATCTTCACCACCCGATCGTTGTCCCTAATCTCCCGCGCCTTCTCCAGTATGAAAGGCAAATAATCTTTCATAACAGCATCCTTGTGTTTTTTGTTGAAACTGAGCTCGAAGAACCTTTTTTCCGGGGAGTACCCATGGTCATTTCGAGGTTCAACCAGCACGAAACGCCACTGCAATTGGATTTGACCAAATGTGTCCGTGATCTGTTGGTCCTTCTCGATGGTGACATTGATGGTCCTCTGCTTAGGGGACTTGTAGACTTTGAATCGCTCCGTGGTTGGGGAGATTTTGGTGCTGAGATATATCTCGGCCGAGTCATAAACCTGGTTCCGAGTCATGCCGTTTTGCTCGTCTATGATGATGGTGATTTGAGTGGACGGAAAGGTGAAAAGGTAAGCTAAAAATGATTGGATATAGGATCGGAGGGAAGGTGGAATAATGTCATTGACCAGTGACCGAAAGAGCATAATGGTCCCTGCCAAAGATGCGTAGGCCGAGAAAAGGCTCGTTGCCGTAGATTGCATCTCCGAGACTGTCTGCATTTTTGGGACCGGCGATAAACTTTTGGAATCTGCTGAAGGTTCGGAACTCAGCAACTCAAACTGAGTTGTTGGGGAACTCAGTGAGTGAGGTTCGAGCCCGGAAGCAGAAATTGTGAAACATACGAGTTATGGACGTTGGTTTCGTACTATTTTATAGGAAAGGAGGAGGTTGGGATGTTCGAAGCCGACTGCGGTTTGAGGCGAGTCCTATGAGAAAACAAGACAGTTTTCGAGTGTTGTGTTCACACGAATCACTATAATGTATACCACAGCATGAAGCAAAAGATACGGTGTACGATGATCCTTCCTGGGCAAGCAGTACAGGTGGAAAGAAGGACGCGGCGTCACTGAAGGTGCTGCCGATTGAATTACGTGTTTAGTTGTGAATGGTGGATTCGAGATAGTAGTTGGAGAGGGTGTCGTAGGAGAGTGAGTCTCTGCTTGCTCACCACGCTCTACTTGTGCTTGGTCGCCAAGCTTAGGCTTCAATCTGGACAGCATCTCGCGGGAACACGAATTGTACAGACGCTTTAAAATATCTTACATATATATAAGGGATAATTGCAGAAACCTGCCTTGAGGTTTCTAATATTTGCACTGACCTTTCTTGTGGTTTGAAAAATTATACTGACCTCCCCTGAGATTACTAATCCTTTGGAAATTCAATCCAAAGGATTAAAATATTATTTTAGGGAATGAAATTATAATTTTTTACCAAGTTTGTCCTTTGTACTACATGTCCAATGAATGACAAAGTACTATACATCAATTAACAATTAATAAACTTTAAAAAGTATAATTTATGGGCAAACACGTATTACTCGTTTAAAGTATGTTGGCCTAATCAGTAACATCCTTCAGATCCCGGTTCGAAGGGACTAACCGCCCAACTCGTGGCACCTAGGGGTGCAACCCCTCATGCTGGCCGAGAGTGGTACGGTGTTTTGTGCTGCCATTGTGGTTAAGAAAATAAAGTTACGCCTTTGCTAATAGATATAGCTTTTGGTGCAATGGTAAGTGCTTGATCCTGACAAAGTACTAGTTTTTTACGAATATTTTACTTTCAAATATTTAATTTATGATAAATGTATCAACATTTGTAAGTAAAATTCAAAAATTGTTATAGTAATATTTTTGTAAAAAGGAAATCGATAGGTAATTTATTTAATATAAATTAAATTTTAAAAAAAATAAATGGCCCATAAAGGATTAATTTTTTATGACTTTTATCGATTACACGAGTAAAGTATTCGCTCTTTATGTGCATTTTATTCTGAATCATTTAATTTATATTAAATACATAAATATTTGTAACTAAAATTGAAAAAGTGTTATATTAATATTTTTACGGAAGAGAGATTGGTAGGTTTTGTATTTAACAAAAATTAAATATTTGAAAGTAAATACAAATCAGTATTTGAGCGTAAATATTTGTATTAAATTAAATGTTTGAAAGTAAAATACCCTTAATGAACCGGTACTTTAAATAGTTACCGTCTCTTTATAGGCAAACACGAATTACTTATTTAAAGTACCGATTTTTACGAATATTTTACTTTCAAACATTTAATTTATGATAAATATATCAATATTTGTAAATAAAATTCAAAAAGTGTTACAATAATATTCTTGTAAAAAGGAAATTGGTAGGTTATTTATTTAATATAAATTAAATATTTTTTTAAAAAAAAGAAATGACCCATAAAGTATTAATTCTTTATGGTTTTCATCTATTACATAAGTAAAGTATTGGCTCTTTATGGGTATTTTATTTTGAATCATTTAATTTATGTTAAATACATAAATGTTTGTAACTAAAATTGAAAAAGTGTTATATTAATATTTTTACGGAAGAGAGATTGGTAGTTTTTGTATTTAACAAAAATTAAATATTTGAAAGTAAATACAAATCTGTATTTGAGCGTAAATATTTGTATTAAATTAAATGTTTGAAAGTAAAATATCCATAAAGAGCCAGTACTTTAAATAGATAATGCGTATTTGGCTATAAATTATACTCCTTAAAATTTATTAATTGTTAATTGATTTGTTATATTTTGTCATTCATTGGACATGTAGTACAAAGGATGAATTTGGTAAAAAATTCTAATTTCACTCCCTAAATACAATATTTTAATCCTTTAGACTGAATTTGCAAAGGATTAGTAATTTCAGGGGAGGTTAGTGTAATTTTTCAAATCACAGGGGAGGTCAGTGCAAATGTCAGAAACCTCAAGGGAGGTTTCTGCAATTATCCCTATATATAAAAAGCTAATACTTCTTCTCCCAGGTTCAACCACGTGGCTGGATGAGGAGAGGGAGGAAAATTTTCTTCCGTTTATGCCCTGAGAATATTGAGTGGTTCTCCAAACAGTGTATCACTATTGAGGTCATTTTCATCTTTTCCCATGAAATTACTATCTTGCCCAAATAAAAATAACTAGCCCCAAAACAGTAACTAACTGTTGAGGGCTATTTTTGACTTCTCGTGAATAGCCTTTTGCTTTATTTCTCAGTTGCCATCTTTTATTAGATGTAGTTGCTATCACCTCTGTTGTTCTTCATTTCTTTGTCTTTGTTATCAAAGACAAGAAGTCATAGAAGTCAAACACTCAAATAAAAATCTGGAAGTGCACCGATGTGGCCGGAAAGCAAAACACTCCCTTTCTACTTCATTTTTACAACTTTAGCCCATAGGAGTCAAAAAGTCAAATAAAAATCTGGAAGTGCACCAATGGCAGGAAAGCAAAACACTCCAGATGCAGTTCATTTTACAACTTTGGCCCATCATTTTTTGTTTTCTTCTTCCTCACTCTCTCTCTTTCCCGTTTCTTTATTTTTCCTTTCTTCTCTTTCTGGTTCAACGAAGAAAAGTGACAAGAAGCCAAATCCATATTCCAATCTCTCTTTCTACTCATCCATATCCCAATCGTGGTATTGTTTCACAGAGTGTCAATTGTGGCTGCCCATCCATATCCCAACCATGCGATTATTTCCTCTCTCTCTCTGTTTCCCATTTCTTAATGTCTTGAGCCTAAATTTGATGTTTTGTACATACGGGCTTTTCTTTGGCTGATTGGTCGGTGGACTGATGCATTCATTTCTTACCTTTTTTAATGGAAAAAAAAAACAAAGGTGAAGGCAGAAATCATCCACTGGTTCTCATTCCCTTTCCCCATTTTCCCCCCAAATTATGGCTGCTTATCCATATCCCAATCGTAGTATTGTTCCACAGAGAGTCAATTGTGGTTGCCCATCCATATCCCAACCATGCGATTATTCCACAAAGAGTCGGGTATGAGGTATGATTTCTACCTATTACTAGAGATATAGGTTTGTCCTTTTGCCTTCCTTTTCATTTGCCAGTTCACAAATTATCAAGAGTCAGAAGAAAAATCTCTTAACAACTCATCAATTTTGTGTTGTTATCTATTGTGTTCATGATGCCTAATACCATTGCTAGGGATATAGATTTCTCCTTTTGTTTTTATTTCTGTTGCCCACTTGGCAAATTATCGACAGTGAAAAAAAAATTACTAACAACTGATAGAGTTTGTGTCTTTATATACATTAGGAACACAAACACTACTCACAAAAAAAATCAATGATTCTTCTTCCTTTTGCTCTGCAACATTTCCGAGTAAAGGTAACTACTCATGTTCTGTGCCTAATATTTTTCCGCACGAGTCTTGGAGAGATTGGATAATCTATATACTTTCTATTTTGGTTGCCAAATTTCTTCAGGGGTTTAATTGCACTTTGAAAGAATTGGTGCAGAAGAGCTTCTGATTTAGTGTTCACAGATTTCAGTTGTAAGTTCGTTTGCTTTCAGTTGTTACTTGTCGACTGAATTTTTTTTCCTTACTTTTTTTGTTATCGATTTTAACTTCCCTTGTGAGTATCAAGTCCATACATTGTAAGTTCTCCTATTTTTTTCCTCCAATTCAACGAATGTGGTATTTTTGAGTGGTGGATAGGATGGGATAGAAGGTTATGTAGATGAAATGAATTTTGGTTGTTGATAGAGCAGAGGAATGGTCTGATACTTGGTAATTACTTGTATGCATGTTTTTGGGGTCTAAAGTCGTGGATTTGCAAGTTGGACACGGATGCAAACTGCTTTTTATATATGTATAGGAAATGGAGAGAGGTGGCAGTTGGAATAAATATTGTGTCATTTTATGAATTTTTAATTTTGTCCTTAAAAATTAATTTTTACTCTTCTAATCGGATTTGCTAACATAATCTCCCATAACTCCCTTAAATATTATAACTACCAAATAAACTATAGCTGTTTTTAAAGAAAAAGTTACTAATAAATTGCAAATTTTTTATGAAGAATTTATATAAAATCTAATTTTGTAAAAACAAAATTAACATATTCATAAACATTAATAATTATTTCTAAACTGCACGTACATTGGGTGTACCCTTAACATTAGTCTATATAATATATATAAAGGGCGATTTAGTGTAAACATTATTTGTCACTCTTTGAACTTTCAATTTTACTCTTATAGAACAAAACATGTTTTACTTTAATTATTTACCTTAAACATACCTAATACTGAGCATTATAACTATCAATATAATAATTTTTATGTGAAAGAAATTTAAGAAATTAACTATTATTTTGGCAATGAAAAATTCATATAAAATTTACTTACCATAAACATTATACATCTATTTATTGAACACACACTGAGTGTACAAAAAACACTAATTTTTTTATTGTTTTACGTTCTCTTTGTTAATGTAATCGCTGGATATTGAAATAGATATGGACCATTCATTAGAAGACTGGGAGTGCATTTTCCATTAGGGTGTAATTTCATCTAACTGGCCATTAATTGTGTACAAATCAATTGATAACAGAATCTTTAGTTACCTTGTTCTTTTATGGAGGATAAAAGGTATTCTCTTGCTTGCTACTCATTTAACATATTAACAAAAATCTAATTACTGCTAATACCTAATAGCTTTTTAACTTTGGGTGTCTAACCTGAGTTGATGGATGGATGGACTAACCGAGAAGAAGAAAAAGGATGATGATAACTAAAAACACACTAATAAAACATTGCAAGTAGGCAAAGAAATCAGTAGGTGTACTGATAGACGCTCTTTGAAGTTGATTTTTCCAACTTAGAAAAGAGGCATAAACCAAAAAGGGGATTTTTTTGTTCCTTTTCTTTTGGGGAGAGGCCATTGTGTGTTCGGCAGATTGAGTTCATCTCTTGTTCTTGTCATTGTTCAGGTTCTAATATAATATTGGAAATCCTCAGATAGAAGCTTGAGGGTAGGTGTAGGTGGGTGGTATTTCTTAATATTTCAGCTGCTTTTCTCCTTAGCAGGTTGACATTCATTTAAAGTGTGCCTAATTATTTTTTTCCTCTTTCTAATTTTTTCTCATCTGAGTATAGTTTAAACATATTGGATAATTTGTATAATTTTACATTGATACCTTTCTTGTACATTTTATTTTGGTTGCCAACTTTGTTTAGGGGTTTAGTTACGATTTAAAAGAGTCGGTGCTAAAGAGCCTTTTGTTTGGGGTTGGCAGATTCGTATTAAGGAATTGGTTCAATTCAAGGTCATTCCTTCTATTCCTTCATTACATCTTACAATTTTCGTGCTTAAGTTTTGCTCTACTTGACTACACCCTGAAGAATATCATAACTGAATCTCTATGCTTACATCATTTTTCTTTCTCAGATTTTGCCTTTTACTATTCAATCACTCTAATTCGTTGAATATGACGGTGTCAAACAATTAATCTCATGTTTGTATCTCTTGGTCAGCTGCTTGTATCTAATAGTTTGGATTTCATATATATAGAAGTTAGCTTTACTCTTTTCATTAGCTACCATTAGTGACATTTCGTTACTCCTATTTTCATTAAAATGAAAAGAAAAAGGAATGTAAGTAAACCCTTTAGTTTAGTAGATGAGTGGTTCGATGAATGTTACAATGCTGAGGTTTCATTAAAAAGGATAGCTCTCATACAATAGAACAATGTGAAGAGTTATCAACAAACCTCCCATTTTCTCAGGCTCATCCTGCTAATCCAATCCATATGCATTGTGATACTACATATGTAGATATTCAGACCTCAGGAAATAACGCTCATCTAATTCGTCCTACCTTCCACTTTATGACAGACCCAAATAGTAACATCATTAGGAAGGATCATCAGAATTATAGTCATGAAGTTGTCCCTGTTTCTAAACATTTATCCTTTTCCAATGTCGTATCTATGCATGGATTAGATGGTTCTCATTTAAAGACCTTAAATCAATCAAATCATAACCAGCTCCTATTAACCTCTAATATTGACGAGGTTTATGCTCACTCTCACGGTTTGCCTTCCATCAATTTTACATGTATCCCTGAAATCTATACTTCTCATATCAAGAGCTGCCCTCAGCCTAATGATGTTGATCTTATGTCAAGCTCAAATAGAACATCTTCCTATCAAGACAGCTTTAATGAGAATTATAATCTCACAGTTACTCGACTTCATGATATAAGTGGAACAGCAAATGTTTCCACTTCTCAGCCACCTTCCTCAGTACTACCTCTCTCTGCTATTTTTTTTCATCCTCCTGCATATTATCTTGAAGAAAAAAGCTTTGAGAAAAAGAATTATAGAAGACAAGCATACATAAAGTGAAAATCTAAGAAATTACGTAGACATGTTTGCACTAAAATCCAACATGTACCAGCTCTGAGATTGGAAAGGATTGAGAATTGCACAGCTGCTACCAACTTTGCATTACAATCCGATGTACAATCACTAACCCAAAAAGGTAATGAATTCTCTATCTGAGATTTGTCTATTTCCACTTTCTTTTATAATTTTTTTATACAAAAAAAAGGTTTAAAAAAAAATCTCCAATATACTGGAAGTAACGTATGAATTTTTTCCTCCAATTTATTTTAGCTTCAAATATTCTAAACATTGCAGTGTTTGCCCAAGTATTGCTTTGCTACTACAACATTTTGTTTATTTTCAGTGGTTATTTATAATCAAAATATATATACATGCTTTTGTTCATTCATTTTTCATTACAACTTAGCTTCCTCTTTTAACTCACTATAATCATTGTCTTAACCGTAAAACACTATGAGTATTTTTAAAAAATTTTCAGACCATTTTTGCAAATTTATAAAAAAAATTTCCACACCATTTTTTGCAAATTTATATCACTGCTATCTAATTTTTAGACCATGTTTACTAAAACACCTTTTCAAACCATCTTTTCTAAATTCATAAAAACTTTCAGACCATCTTTAATACAGTCAATATGAAAAAAACACTATCAATAATTCTTCTGAAAAATCATTGATTCGATCATCGAAACAATCCTCCAATAATAACCATTCAGCTTTATACTCACTTCTCTTCAATTTTCGGATACAAAAATTTGCAAGATATTAGAATTACTAATCAATGAATGCAAATCACATTATAGGTAAGACGCATCCGAGTGGAAGAGATTTGCTAAGGTTGATACCTGATTACCCTGATAGGTTACCATTGGAGCCGCAGTGTCAGCATTGCGGAGCAAAGAAATTCTATTCTGAGACAATGAATTTCTGTTGTTCCGACGATGAAGTAGTTTTCTCTCAAAATAAACTCCCTAATATTCTAAAAGAGCTCTTAACTTCAACTTCGGAAGAAGCAAAAACCTTTAGAACTATGATTAGAACTTATAACAACCACTTTGGTGTCACCTCTTTTGGCGTTAAATATGACAAGAAACTCTGTAGAAGAAATAAAGGAATCTATACATTTAGAATTCAAGGGCAAATTTATCATTTTTTAAACAATTTAAACTCAGCCAATGATCATGGCGAAAACCTTCAATTATATTTTCATGATCCTGAAATTGAGTTAGCCAATTGAATAGCATCTTGCCCCAAGTTATCAGAAACTTTAGTTAAGAAACTCATGTGCGTGTTGGAAAACAATCCATACGCTAAATTTTTTCAAACTTTAAGTGGAGTGCCTAATCTTGATAATTATCACATTGTCCTAAAAAACATTCCTGGTCTAGACCAGAGAGTCTATAATAAACCTATAAGCTCACAAGTAGCAGCTTTGTGGATTGAAGGTGAAGACAATAGTCAAACAGGAAAGTGAGACATTAGAGTGCATACTCATAGTGAGACCTCAAAAAATATTCAATATTATTATGGATGTTATGATCCGCTTCAATACCCACTAATGTTTCCTTTTGGTGATCTAGGATGGCACCAAAGCATTCCCAAAAAGGGAATAAAGACACAAACTAAGAGATTGAGGAAAAAAAACTTACAACCGAATCTATTTGCCCCATCAATGTCTCTAATGTAGATGAATTCCTTGAGAATGAAGAGGCTAGTAAGTAAATACAAGTTTATTAATCAGCACTCTTTAATGTAAAATTTCACAAAAATATCAACTAATAAAAAATTTTCTTCTCACTTTACACAGTAATGAGTAGCTTTCAAGAAGATCCAGATTTCGTTTTCGTGCGAGAGTATTATGCTTATAAGCTCCAAATAAGGGATAACGATGAATCATTCATCCTCCACTTTGCAAGACTACTACAACAATACGTAGTAGATCAATATGTCAAATTAGAAAGCCAAAGAATTGACTTCTTTAGAAATCAACAAGAGGAAATACGAAAGGAATTTTTACAAGGAATCATTGATACTGTGACTATAGGTGAGACAGAAGCATCAAAAGTCGGTCAGCGAATCATATTACCACCCTCCTTCATTGGAGGACCAAGGAATATGAGACGCAAATATATGGATGCAATGACTTTGGTCCAAAAATTTGGAAAGCCAGATATCTTTATGACTATGACATGTAATCCTAATTGGCCAGAAATAAAAGAATATTCAATTCATGGAGAAAAAGCACAAAATAGACCAGATTTGCTTGCTAGAGTATTCCACTCAAAACTAGAAGTCTTAAAAGACGAATTACTGAAAAAATGTGTTTTTGGTGAGGTGGCTGCCTATACTTATGTAATTGAATACCAAAAACGAGGAATACCGCATGCTCATTTCTTATTAATATTAAAGTCCAAATATAAATTATATAATGCAGAAGAATACGATAGAATTGCAACTATTATTAATGTTGTTCCTACATACAAAGTTAGCGAATATCCGTACTCTTAGGTCCTTCATTACTCAACTTTGATTGAGCGCTACCTCGAACCAATTCCTTCAATGCTTCCATGTCCTTTCACCTTTGACAACTTTTCTGGTGCACATAAACATGCAGAATCTGATATTACTCTGATAAGTAAGTGTTATATAAAAAACATATCTCTGCAGAATTTTATCCAATTTTACATTCTTGGATACTTTCAAATCTGACTAACTACTTCAAACTATAGGTGTCAAAGCATTGGTCATATATGCCTTCCCTAAAAAAGAAACAATTCTAGATTCAGTCACAAGGGATTTTCTGATTGTGAATGAAGAGTAAGAAATCTCACCTCCCTCTATTACTTGACACATACATTATTATTTAACATCATCCTTTTTATTGAATCTTTATTGTTTAAAGGAAAAAGTTGATGCTTCTCACTTTATGGAATGGGTTCCAAGAGTATGAAGGCAATATCCTTGCAAACACCATTGCAATTGTTCCAATGATCGTTGCTATGAGAGTGAAAGTCTCTACTTTTAACAGTGAGTCCCTTACTCTAAAAATTCTGTATACATTCATTGCATATCACTCATATTTCTCACACATAAAAATCTTAATTCTCTACTTAAACAGGTTTGTCATTAACAACAATAGGACTATCATGCATTCTCATCAATCCACCAGTCCATGACGAATTGCCACTTCGTGAATGGTATAGCATCCATAAAGATGAAGTTAAGATTTTATTGGAAGCAAAATCATATAAATATCCAGAATTTCTGTTTCCACCGCCAAACCAAGAAGATATCAAGACCATTCATGATGCATTAATCTCATTCGGAACAGTAAGAACGCCCCAGTTTTTCCCTAACCAATCAGTTTTATCATTTTACACTTCAACTTTCAAGAAAATGAAACAGTAATACACCAGAGTTCAATTCATTTGCAGCAAAAAAACAGCATGGATAGGTGGTACAGTGCAATTATCATTTGGCCAAACTCGCTTTTGGTACACTGCATGCTCAAATTGTTTGAAAACTGTTGAAGCAGATACAGATTGGATCATAAAATGTTCATCATGCAGACAAGAAGCCGAAGTGGAACTAAGGTATTGTTTCTCATATAACCTGTTTAAAATTAACTCTTTTATACTATACATTGTACAATAAACTAAAACTTAGACATTGCACATAAGGTGTCGCATTGGAATAACAGTGACCGATCCAACTGCAAGCATTCAATGCTTAATATCTGGAAAAGAAGCTGAAAGACTGATACAATTGACTGCTGCGGAGCTTAAGGATGCAGAGGCACATATACATCAGCACACCTAACTTTCAAGTTTTCGTTCAACATTTATATACAGAAATACTAATATATAAACACTCACATTGATGCTTATCATTTCAGGGAATAACAATGAACCAAGAACTTTCTGCCATCATAAAAAAGTACAAGTTGATCTGTTTTATCAAAACATATGAGACAACTTTTCAAGGACAACTTCAAAGAAGAAATGCAATCATCAAAGCCTACCCAACAACTGAAGTCCCCAACATATCATTGGCTCTATTAGATTCACCAACAACTCTCCAAGCTTCAGAAACTGGAACAGCATCAAACACCAAGCAAAAACAGGTCGCAGAACAACAAACATTCACACCAACAGCCAAGTTGCTCCTTCAAGAAATAGCCGAATCCACTGCTACTAAAAAAAGCTTTATCACTAAATCAACAACTGCTGCAACAACCAGCCACAAACTGCTTGAAGACACTGCTACCTCAGCTTCACCAAATACCACCCCAATCGACGAAACTGCTGCTAGTCCAACAAAGAAACCAAAACAGGAAGGAAAAGGGAATTGAACACTCCTCAACCCTTACTAAAACCTTTTGATATTGCTAGAGAAGAACTTAGCAGGTCTATCGTGCCTAAATTGTAGTTTTAGAATCCATTGCTCCAATATTTTTTGATAGAGCAATGCATTCTAATACTTAGAATTACTACACCCTCCCTCACCTGCTAACGACTCCTATTACCAGAACCATAAACCTGTAAAGCCTAGGTTCATGACTTTGTCAAGCTGAAAATGCAGTATTAGAATCCATTGCTCCAATATCTTTTGATAGAGTAGTGCATTCTAATACTCATATGTCATATAAGCTTCTCTAGCAATCAATAATATATGCAGTACTTCTATACGTTTCAAATGAGCGGTTTACTTTTCATATAAGTTAAAAATTTACATATGCTTCTCCATATATCTACTCTATTGCACTCATTTAATTACAAGTTGAAAGTGTTAGTGCAGAAAAGTCTTTTATTTGGGATTCACAGATTTGTACTAAGGAATTGCTTCAATTTCAGGTCACTTTCTCCTCTTCCTTGACTACATGCTATAATGTTTGTGCCTAAGTTTTGTTATATTTCATCTATTACTCATAATTTTTTCAGTTGTAGGTTCATTTGATCTCACTTATTAACTGAACGTATGCTTTATACGATTATGGTGACACTGACTAATCAATAGATTGATATGTATTAAAAGCAAACAAGTATGATCAAGGAAGATCACCTACTTGCTGCAATCAAAGTTGATGCTTCTATCAGGGGACACAACCTATCAGTAAGCTTTCAAGAACTACCATGAATTGCATTTGAGTTCAGTTTTATTCAAAAGGTCAACGAAAAGACTGCAGCATGCTAGCATTATCTCATCTTAGTTCACTTTATCTTAACTTTGTTGGTAAATCCAAGGATCAGGAATTTGATAAAATGAAATTCAATGAGTGAAAATTGAGATGTCCTTTTTTGTGCTATATAAATTCTTATGTTCTAAATTATTGAATTTGGCATATACTGATTATCTATGGTTTACATTTCTAGCTGCATGGTTTTGTAAAGAAAGAGCAATTGAATGATGCCCTCACTAGCATGGACCTTCTGATCATTCCTGTTGGAGTTCATAGGAAACTAGCAATGACTAGAGATGACCTTTTTAATATCAATCTTGACATTGTTAGGACTCTATGAACGAATTTCAAAGTGCTGTACGAAAGCTATTGTTTGATATGGTGCCATTTAGGGCTGCAATGAACGTCACATGTTGCCATCAAACATTTGGGCTACAGGGAATTTCAAAGTATTTGTAAAGTTATGCACTATTGTTCTACGATTCAGTTAATTTTGTTTTGGTGTTGTTTAGGTATCTTTATTATCAATATTTGACAATTCAAAGTCCAACATGCTTGAATTAGCCCAAGATTTGAATTTTTTTTTGGGTCATAATTCTTGTTCGAGCTATACAAATTATTGTAAAACTGTGGAATTGTATGTGATCGAGCTATACAAATTATTGTAAAAATGTGGAATTGTACATGAGTGTGTATCTTTCTGTGTGAAAGAAACATTGTGTGCTGTGAGTTAATTAACTTGAGTTTATTGTGTTCTTCATTCATGTTTATTTTTCATATTGCATATGCGCTCATTTCTCCAGACTTTTTGCAAAATATGTGGAGGCATGCATGCACTTCATTATGGTCCAGAATGGCATAAGCTTTACATTCCTTCTTAAGGGCCTTTGTTGTCACTCAATATGAGAAATGATTAATTGATGTCTAAAATATGAGGACAAAAATTAATATGTCTTCATGATAAAATTTTTAGTGAACTTTACCATTGTGGTCTCGCCCCTTAACCACCTCAATTACCAATTACTTCAACACTTCAGTTCTACGAGTTATGCATTTGCATAGACACTTGAAGAATTTACATGTCATTGTTTAAAGAAATGAGAATACTAGCAAATTTTTCAATATTTTTCACACTATATATTGGGCAAGGCACAGCCAGAAAATCTCTAGTATATATATATACATATACACACACACATATGTACACACTGACCTTCAAACTATTTGTATTATTTTTTCCCTTATTTTGATTACAGTTTTATTTCGTATATATCACATCTAATATTTGGTTATTTTAAACAAAATTTTCAATTGATCTTCCATTCAATGTTTTTTTTTTCTTTTTTATGTTTAGTCGAATTAGGTCACATATAAATTGTTGTGTTATGGAGTTTTCGTAGAAAAATATACTACTATAATGCTTTGATATATATAAAATTAAAGGTGATTGAAAAATATAATTACAAAAAATGTTTTAAAATTTCAGTCCGAACAAAATGGGAAATCAAAAAATTTCTAGTTGGATTGATCTTAGATAATTGATTTTAGTAGATATTGTGCCATCAATAATGCATGTAGGACCTTGACAAAAAAAAATTTACAAATGAGAAATCAGAAATTAAACAAGTTAAGATTAGTTATGATAACTCCTTAATAGAATATAACTTCAGATATATGAATTTTCTTCATAGGGAAACCAATAATTTGTTTGATATCATTACAATTAACCCACATTATCGAGGGATTAATATATACAGATTATAATTGAACTTAAAAATTGGTGGAATCCAGTAATTTGGCAATAACAATAGCGAAAAAAATTCACAATTGTGCTAAGTCAACTTATCAAAATAGAGTAAAATGTCTTTGATTATAGAATTCATTAATGCAGTGGATATTAATGACGGTTCAATTTAGCCCAAAAAATTTATTGTTAGAGGACCATTATGTCCCATTTTTAAGATGGAGGATCAAACATGGATTAGTAAAAAAAATTTGAAGGATTATTTGGACGATTTGCTCTCCGCCATATGTTCTTCTATAACTTCTGCCCCACATACATCTTCAGCGAAGAATAGTGGTGGCGCGACATTTGCACGCGTCAAGTTAACGCCTTCATTCAGGCTAAGGATGAATTTGGTCTCTCACAATATTAAGAATCACGCTTTTGAACGAGTTTGAAGATCTATTTCATGGCCTGTGCCATTTGCTTGTAATTCTTTCACCAGTAAACTAAAGTAATTATCCCAACTTCACACTGGAGAGGGACCGGACTACGAGTTCCAAATCCAGCAATCTAGCATTTTTTAATAAAATTCAACAAATGTCACGGTTAGAACTTACTCTCATCAAATAATTTTTTTTTAAAAAAAAAAAACACAAAGGAATCAATGCTCTAAGTTGTTCTATTAGTAACTGTCGGTTTGAATTGTTATTTTTTGAAATTTTTATTCAAAAATGTATTACGAAGATATAATATATATCAGATAAAAAAATAATTTAGAAAACATGTCCACGAAAGATGTGAATTATTATTACTTTTTTTTTTACGAAAAATCACAATCCAAACAACAAGAAAGTCTACACTAGCCCCATTGCAATGACATGATTGAACAAGAAGATGTTGGACTCATTCGGAAACCTACTTAGCCAAAGATGCAATGAGGCGTGCAACTCAAATGAGTCTGGCCTGCGTCGTGACATGATCCTCCCTCGACCATGAAACGTGCTTGGTTAAACGTTCATTAAAAGTCCCATGACATGATTCTCCCTAGATCAGAAGCAAATCTTTTCCCTGCCAAACTCAAGATCTTTTGCCTTTTTGGAGTTAAAAGTCCTTTCCTCCTCGACTCCCTCCCTCTTGTCAGCCGTTTGCAATTTTTGTACATGTCAATTGACTCTCTTTAGTGGAGTTGGCCACCACCTTTAGTGTGGGATGGGAGGTTAAGGGTTCAACCCTTGCCTCTCATCAAAAAATGTCACTTAATGTGACATTGCTTAAGATCCATATGGGTGCACAGCGCCCGTATAGTCCGATGGTAGTTTAGTCCCCGTTGGTTCTTTGTGACCCTGTTGGGTCACCCTCTAGATTAGGACTAGAAGTAGGTGTAGATGTAGACGATTTGGGTCACCCTCTAGATTAGGACTAGAAGTAGGTGTAGATGTAGACGATGACAAGCGACAAAAAAAAAAAAAAAAATTGACATTTTGGCTTAAAAGTTAAAACCGGCGTGCGCGTGTCCATAAGGTTCCAAATTTCGGGTCCGTGAATTGAATTGGGGCAATGAGAGTGACGAGTGCGTGAGTTTTTGAAAAGCATTGGGGTCCTTTACCTCTTTTCATTTTCCTGGAAAGTTTGCTCCAAGACCACCTTATGTGGCAATTGAATTGACTCCTGCTTTTGGCTGAACCTATGAATGACGCAATTCCAAATGCATCCAATATTGCTATTATTGATGCTGTCTGGTTGCAGCTCCATTGAGTTAAAAATTCGTTGGTTTTCTTACTTTCTGCTTGCGCCAAAGTTTACATCCATCTTTAAGCTCTTTTTTTTTTTTTAAGCCTGATCTTTAAGCTGTTTTGCAGTTTCGACAACATTTAACAAGTGTAATTGCAGAAAACAGTAGGTTGAATTCAGCCCAGCTGGCTGACAATTAGGTAAAACAAAACACAGTCTTTTAACCACGAAAAGGTTAGCAAACTAGGATGTTTTCCCTAATTCCAAAATCAAATGCTAGGGACAATTATTTAGAAGATTAAGGTTGATGACTGAGCGTTACTAGCACTTGGAATTCCCGAGTGTAAAAGCTTCTTCATCTAGCAAGATCCCGCATCTGAAAAGAAGTCGTGCCTGATGAATATTTGATTCTTCAACGAGGAAGTTCATCTGTGTTGATGTCAAGCTTAAGCCTTTTCCCTTTCTGGACCTGATCAATTTCATCACTCCCTTTATCTTTCGTTCCATCACCATCTTCATCATCATCATTCATCTTCTTCCTCTTGACGTTGAGAAAGTTAAGCAGTCCTCCGAGGGAAACATCAGCATCATCACTCTTCATCAGTTCTTCCGCAACTTCTGCTGGAGTGACATTCATGCTCTCGATCAATTCTCCTATCTCCTCAAACTGCCAATGGTGATCTTTGATATCCAGGTAATTGGTGGCCAAGATCTTGAAACCTTCAGCTGTTAGATATGACATCGAAATGTGCATGTCCATTCGCCCTGCACGCAGCAATGCTGGATCAAGCCTGTCCCTGTTGTTGGTTGTGAATATGATGATTCGCTCATCCCCGCAGCTAGACCACAGACCATCTATGAAGTTCAACAGCCCTGACAGCGTAAACTGCATAACCACACAGCGTAAAATATTCGATCAGGGTTTAAATCGTTCAAACGAGTCTTCCAGAACGTATTAAGACTTGAGAGAGGAAATAAAAGAAGGACATAGGAAACTCTGTAGATCTATCATTCCCCTTCAAATTCGCATAAAGTTTCTAGCACTTAAAATTGGCAACATGATCACACTCTTGCATTACCCGGCATGATCGAACCTGTTCATGAACACAGAGTGAAAGTAATATGTCACCAACCAAGATACAAAATGTCCCCCCCCCCTTCCCTCTCTTCTCAAGTGAATTTACTACTGTCATTTGGCATTTTGCAACACATCAACTAATTAATGGTCCATTTCTACTTTTCGAGAGATTCATGTCAGTTCTTGTCTTCGTAAGTTTCTGGATCCTAGGAGTTTAAATTCATTGCAGTGTAAAGCACCAAAAATCCAGGCCATGACAATAATGCGGTACATGGAAAGAAATAGAGAGTAATTGCAAGTTGCAACACGGCCAAGGGCAAAAAATTGAACTGCCAAACTAAATATTGCATCATCGTACCTAAATGAATGCTTGCTTTTTCTTAATGGCCAAAAAGACGCTGGATCCCACTCTTCCCCTCCAAAAAAAGAACAAAAAAAAGAAGAAGGAATAATTGGAGACAGAAAAATTACCTGGGGTTCCCTTGGACGTCCCTCTGCATGTGCAGATGGCCCCTTTCTATCAGGCAACTCCACACCGCAATCAATATCTTCTATAACGAGTATGGAACGATTTGCAGTCTTGAGCAACAATCTCCTCAAATCAGAGTCACGTTTTATATTTGCAAGCTCAAGATCATATATATCAAACCTCAGATAGTTAGCTATTGCAGCTATCAAACTCGACTTTCCGGTCCCTGGAGGGCCATGCAACAAGTAGCCTCTTTTCCATGCTTTCCCGACCTTCCTGTAAAAATCTTTCCTCCTTACAAATCTATCCAAATCTTCAATAATTGCTTTCTTCAGCTTTGCATCCAATGCGATCGTGTCAAAGGTGGAGGGATGTTCGAGGTTGATGGATTCCCACGCTATTGATGATGAATAAGAGATGGAAGACAAAGTATGCAACTTTACAACCTTCTTTTCAGCTTTGATGTCCTTGGATCTTCGTAGGACGTAAGGAACATAGGAGCCCAAAATCTTTTCCTTGTGCTTTCTGTTAAAACTAAGCTCAAAGTATCTTTTCTCGAAGTCTGAGAAAAAATGACCAGAATCATCATCCACAAGCTTTGAAGGACCCTTTTTCCTCTCTTCACAACAGAACCTCCAAACAACTTCAACCCCATCATAGTAATCAACCATTTTTTCACAGTGAGCAAATTTGATGTTTATGCTTGCCTCTTTGGGACGTTTGGTGATCTTGAGACATTCAATGCTGGAATCAATCTTGCTGTAGAGATATATTTCAGCAGCATTGTATATTTCATTGTTTGATATCCCATCATTCTCCTCAATAACTACAACCAACTTCGAGGACCTAGGCTTGAAATAGTACCTGATGGCAGAGGAAATACAGTTTTGTACCGGACGGGGTACAAATTGATTTAGCACTGTCTGAAACAGCATGATAGAAGCTGATAATGAGGCATATGCTGAGAAAACTGATGATGGCGAAGGTATTGCTGTGAAAGTCACCATTTTCTTTTTAACAAAATCTGATCTTCAACCACTGCTCAAAACCTTCTCACACAAGAGAACCAAGATCATTGCTTCTTATACTTGGAATGAGGACTTTTGAAAAAAAATCTGCTAGTAAAAAAGCATTGCCCTTTTCTTCTTTTCTCGGTGCAAATCAAAATCAAGAAAGGAAAAAGGAGGAGAAAAGAGATAAAGCAACTCACTGTTGAGCCCACGAATTCTTTGTGCGATTGGAGGAAAGCCTGGCGTAAAAGCAGCGTGATAGCAACAGCAATACGTGCCAAAACTAAAAGATGTATGGTAGGTGCGTAACTAGGAAGGAAAAAGTTAAGCAGTCGTGCTTGCTGATGCCGCTTATACTATTTAATCTCTTTACTGACAAAGATACAAAAATGTCACTCACTCATTGGCCCATATTTTGCTCAATTCCCCATGGATCATACATGTGGAAACTGAATCGTCTGTATTCACCTTCACAGTTCTCATGCCACTGTTAGAATGACTCTCCTGCATGGGGGAAGGAGGTGAGAGCTGATATCACAAAAGTTCTTCAACATTTAACCCCAAAAAGCACAAAGTTTTGTGGAAAGCAGTTGTAAAGGTATAAACCGAGGTCATTGAATTGCGTAGATTTCATCACTCATAACAAGCTTGTCAGCTATCAACTCCTACCACTACCTAACTTCACGAATTTGAATTATTTAATTTGAGTTAGATGGCAAAAGGTACCGTCCTCTGACTGGTGTGTATTATTCAATTCTCTTGAAAGAGTTTAAAGTTTATGCCATTACTGGTTTTTTATACTTCAGTGATTCTCTTGACCGAGATGGGTACAGAAGCTGATCTTATTAAATAAAGTTCATTGTCGCTTATCGTTTACGTTCAACCCAAAATAGCTAGAAGCTTTTGGGTAAATTCTTGTGGAATTAAATTAAGGCTAGGCTTATTTCTTATGAATACGAGAATGTTGTATAATAAAATGTGTTTTAGGTGTGATAATCTTATACTAACAACACATTTTCTTAGTTTTTATGAATTTGAGATTGTCTATAATCGTAGAGATCCTTTGAGGTTCCGCGTCTGTGTTTTGATGTTTCTATCATTATTATAGTACTACTAATTACCAGGAAACATGCTCAGTAACGAAAAAGAGGAAAGAGAGTTAAAAAAAAAAAAAAAAACCGAAAAAGGCAGCCGCCAAAATGGAAATAACTCAACAAGTCTTTCGTCTTTTTTTTTTTTTGGTTTAAAAAAAGAAAAGAAAAGAAAAACTCGACAAGTCTCGCCAGTAGTCTCTCGTATTCAGGCACGAGTTTGTAAAGGAGTTTAAAGCAGATCTTAAAGACAACAGTAAGAGTAAGGTGTGCAGTGCTATTCGGTATTGGGAGTTGGGACCCACTACTTGTTCTTGCCTCCAGAGAAACTGAGTGAGTGCAATGTATCTCCATCCAATCATTTGGAAAGTGTTTTTAAAATAATTACGTAAGAAGAAAATATAGTTGGAGTGATCAAAAAATAATTAAAAAACATATTTATGTGCAATTAAAATAAATTTTCCAAATAATGAACTATTCCAACAAATGGATTAGTTGGGATAGCAAAATATATACTGTCTTTGATGCTCAAGAAAGGAAGCAGAATAGATCAAAGGTAATTAATTGAATTTTCTTTTGGATGCTGTTTGCTCTTTTTTTTTTTTTTTTTTTTTAAACAACAATGATGATATTTTTATAACATTTTTTACAGGAAGGGGAAGCCAATATAAAAATCTGATTAAATCAAAAGAATACCCTGACACCTCTCCCTTTGAAGAGCACCCCTTTGGCGGTTTAACGATGGTGGTTCAGTTGCCAGGTCTGTACAAGTAGCTCAGTTGCTACGATTGGTGGTTAACAATGCTGATTCAATTGCTAGGTCTGTACAAGCGGTTCTTTTTTTTTTGGTCAAAATGTACAAGCGGTTCAGTTGCCCCCTTTTACTGGGGGCGGGGGATCAGCTGCTTTTGTGAGAAGAAAATGTGGTGTCGTTGTTCACGAAAAGCCAAAAAAAAATGATTAGTTTACATACAAGTATCATTTGTCACAACCTCTTCCAAAAACACACAAACTTGCTTAAGTTGGTCTGATTTAGTTAACCTCTTCCACAGATCACAGATAGAAGTCAAATCAATTTTCTTCAGAAAACAAAGTGGGTATGCCATGGTAAAAAGACAAACGTGGATGTATAAAAATTTAACAAAGAAAATAAAACTTGGAAATGGGTAACAAAGAGTCAGCTTCATGCCCAGCGTCTATCTTCAGTCTAGCATCCAAATCTAAGGGTTGATAACTGAGAACCATAGACCACAGCCCAAGTCAATGTCCAAATTAAAGCTCTCGAATCGGAGCATTCCACACTTTGTCGCAACCCACAGATCCATAATACTACCACAACCCCTCAATCCTTCCTCAGTTCCATATATTCACGTCTAGTTCCCTCAGCGTTCAAGACCACAATTTCCAGCTTGTCGCCCTACAAGCACCATAAATATGGTAAAACAAAAATAATAGGCAAGACTGTACAACATGAAAGGGGAGAAACAAGTTAACCACAGTCCACACAAATGCATTGATCAGGTGGTCTGACGGTTTATAAGGAACTCTACACCACCATTCAAGAACAACTTTCAAGTAAACCAGGCCATCTAAGAGTTGATGTTGCAACAGAAAATTTTCAACACAACATCACTTGCAACTGAGACATCAAACACCGCTACATAGCCCAGGTGAAGTCTGGAAATGCACCTTAAGACCAAAAATGTTTATCTGGCTACCAACCCAACACAAACCCCAGTTCACGACCAAACAAACGGGGAAAAGAAAAAGGGAGCAAGCAGGGAATAGCCATTTTCCTGTGCATGACTAAGACATACTTCTAGATGACAAAACATGAGCTTTTCACACATATCCAATAGACATGGTTTACTTACAAAATTCATTAAGTAAACACCAATAAGCAGATCCCACCACAAGGTATCATTTATCTTTGTTAAAGAACCACCTTACAGAGTTTGCAATTAACTTCATTGGGCTAAATCAAATTAGAAGTTTCACACTCTTTCTGCCCTGTGGACATGGGATTTACAATGGAAACTTATAGAAATTGTTCTGAGGTTTCTTGAATGTTCCCAATTAAGAATAACATCAGAAAGGAAACAGGCAGAATCAACTTACGGTGTAGATATCTCTTTCTGTTGCAGAAGCAAAACATGTCTTTACCAGGTCAATGGCTTCAGATTCAGAAAGTGGTGTAACAGCATCCTGATAACTCATGATTCTCAACTTTGTCAGAATAAACAAAAAAATTACCAAACTATATTGTTAAAATTTAGAGAGAAGCTAGACCTTTGCAGGTAATAAGAGAGGGCTAGGAGACTTTAGCTGGTTGTCCAAGAAAGGCATGATCAATGTAGAACCAGAACCTTGTGAACTATATCCAACCCTCTCATAGGATCCAACAGCGTCATATGTGAAGACACACCCCTTCCCTAGTGTTGTTTAACAATGCCAAAAGGCTCGATGAAAATTGGATATGAATAAAGTGGATCAAAAATACATCTGTCAATGAAAGCATACCCTGACTATCAAGCCCCCCCAGAACATTAAAAGCATAGTAAGGAAAGAAGCGCTTGTAGTAAAGGGTGTTCGACAGCAACTGAGCCATGGCAGGAGTGCTCATTTGTTTATTGTGCTGATGCTGATAGATCTACATTTGAGGAAGAAAGCATGAAAACATCAGTTATAGCACAATAGTTCACTCTCACTTGCAGAAGGACAATTTTGGTTATAATGAGTCGTCAAAGCACAGTATGTTGTGATAATATTTACAGATTTTTCCAATGATTTAAACAGAACCCTCTTTTCAAAATTTTTTTTTTTAATCCTAAGAAATTCTTGAAAAAAACAACAACAACAACAACAAAAGTAATCAACTAAGGGAAAACACAATCTGTCCAGAACCTCTTCGACAAAGACACAGTAAGGAAGAAAATGCTGCATAAGTAGAATGCTACACAGTAAGGAAGAAAATGCTGCATAAATAGAATGCTTACAAAGAATACTACTCCAGTGTTTTTTCTATCTCCTCAAGGAAAACTCATTTCCTATATATTGCATCCAAAAATATGACAGTAGCTTCCCACAGGAAATCATCATTTGTTCATATTAGAGCATGTGGAACTTAAATAGCACGTTGAGGAACAAATACTAAAAGCTAATTATTGAAGGTTTGCTCACAGGACTTCTATTATACCAGATAAGAGCAAGTCATTCATGAACAGCAGACACCTCAGGATAAAAGAAACTCTGCAAACTTATTTCATGTCAACTCCATAAGTAGTCTCCTCCCCCACCCCCCACCCCCCCCCCCCAAAAAAAAAAAAAGGTTAACTGGCAATGCCTGAAATTTGTTATCCAATGAAGGACATTATATTGTCCTCTCTGCCACCATGACCGACTCCATATCTACATGTGCAGTAATTAAAATCATCAAGAAACAAGTAGAAATGTAATGTACTGCTGAAGGCTTCAACTTTCAAAAAATAGACCCTAATTTAATAGGCACTGAAGGCAGTCACAGTACACAACACAGCAAACTAGTTATGCACTTTACAATCAAATGATTGATGAAAGAAAAAGCAACTAAAATCAGGATGTCTAGATTTCTGAAACCTTACCAGATGCCTTGCTTCTAAGTGCTTTTGCAAAGCTCTTACATCAGCCTGAAATCCAGAAGATGCCATGGCACATTTGTCCGCCCTGGATAAATCAGAATGAGTGACAAAGTTGAAAACCATGTGAAATTGAATAAGAGAAGAACTTTGACATCTCATTGATAAGATCAAAAGCGAAAAGCTAAATGCGGTATCCTACCTCTACATGCGTAAGTAACCCATTTACTAAAAATAGAAAAATCTTCACCATGGAATGATTAGCCAATGCTCTCAGCACAAGTTCCCGTGCGAAAACAAGATTTCATAAAAGTGATGCACATCCAATGTCCTTTGCCCTTAAATTGCCCTGAATCAGGTTCACATGGACTAAATTTTTACTACATTTCAAACAAAAATAAATTGCATTTTGACTAAAAAAAAAAAAAACTACACCAAATTCAACGCTAGCCAACGTCCAACCTCCAATTCTTCCATAAATACCCAAGTACATTAGCGACTCATTTAGCTCAAAGTTTTCAATCTTTCCTTTCATTCATCCACCATCCTTTTATTCATCCCCGAATCTCCCATTCCCTAGTATGCTTCAGATTCAAATCAAAGTAAAAAAACTTATATAGACATGCGTTAAGAACACTACATGTGGAAGAAATCTTTGGTTAAAAGAAACAGAATTAATATGCTGTCCCAAATACAAGGCAGGTTTTAAAGTAAAATTTCTACGTCGAGAAGAGCAATTCTAATGACAGTCCTAGCTCACCTCGCAAATAATGACAACTTACAATTTAGCGATTTTGGAGTAATCCCGGGTTAATATATTGTATCCCGAAGCCATTCTCGTGTCGGCCGCAACAACACAATAATCTGCACCGGCAATTGCGACACAAGTGCTGCAGACAAGTACATATATAATCAAAAGTTACATCACAGAAAAGAGAGAGAGGAGTGGATAACGAAAAGAAAAAAAAAAAAAAGACGGATCAAAATAAAAAAAATTTACCCTCCATTGTTGTCGTAAGGAGACCAATTAGCTTGTTCTTTCGTCATCTTGATTTAATTAGGGAGTAGAGAAGGAGAGGTCAAGCTAGGGCTTTGGAGAAGATTTCCCGAATTGAAGAAGACGGGAAAAAAGTGTCACAATTTTTTGAAAAAATAATAATAAATTGCGAATTCTTCTACCTACGTCGACTAATCGAAGATCAAATCAGCATCCCATTTAAGTCAGCTTGTAGCAAGCTGACTATTTTGCTCTCGTAAATGACATGAAATTGCAACTTTACCCTTTTCAGACTTACCGTAGGGTTAATTGGACCTCAGTGTCTGGGCCATAGGCCCAACTGAAAAGCACAACTTTGTTCTCCCATGCTTACGTTCATATATTTTTCTTTTCTTAATTAACTATACTTTCTAAAACTTTAACACCTAAACTATTATATATCTTAATGAGACACTCATTAGACAGTTTGATCGATTATAATGATCGACTTAATAAATTATTCAATTTTTTTAACAAGTGAAGTGCCCAACGCACTAATTAGTGCACCTAAATCACACCCAACCTCATCATTTGCTCCTTCAATTGGCTTAGTCTTACATTTCCCTTTACACTAATATAGTTGGCCAAATCTGCAAAGCAAGACCAGTCCCAAGGAAAGTTTGCATTCCTTTAAAACCTGACTAGTTAAATTTTACACATTGGACGAACAAGATTTTCCATCGGTAGTTAATAAAATCAATCCGAATAATTTAAGATCTTTTGACAAAATGTACTGATTACGGAAATCTGTATCTGAACAGTCCATGGCTCTATGCTTGGCAAGTTTTTGAATCATGTAAGCCAGCCAAAACATGTTAACTTCAGCTTTCTTGTTTTGTACCATCTTTCTGTTCTCTCTCACCTTCCTCCTCTACATTTCTCTCCTCCTCTGTTGGCTCTACTTCAACTTTCTTAGTCTCGGCTTCTTCTTTTTCTTTTCTCTTCGCATGGAGAAAATCAATCAACCCTTCAAGTATAACATCAGCCTCATCATTCTTCAACAACTGCTCTGCAACTTCTGCGGGTGTAACCTCTGTGGCTGCAATCAATTCCTCAATTTCTTTAAACAGGCAGTGGTCTTTAATTTCAAGGTAATTTGCAGCCAAAATTCTGAATCCAGAAGGGGTGCAATAGGACATGTGAATGTGAACATCCATTCTACCAGGCCGCAATAAAGCAGGGTCCAACTTTTCTTTGTGATTTGTAGTGAAAATTATGATCCTCTCGTCACCACAACTTGACCATAAACCATCAATAAAATTGAGGAAACCAGACAGTGTCACCTATAAAACAAAACAATGCAGCAAATTCAAATCGAACTTTTGGAAAGGGGTATCTATCAGCCCAGCCATCCACGAACTGACAGCAGATACGCTAATAAAAAGCAAAAATTTTTACTAGCAAAATCTCTTCCATATCATTTTCTTGATGCCCATTCTCTGCCAACTCACTAAGCCAGTAGACTTTATAATATAAAAAGTAAGCCATCGAGTCACCAAAATGTATTTGTCATCTCTTTTTCTGAAGCAGATTATGTGGACCAGTGGAAAAAGGCAGTTATCACAATTTACCACACTGTTTGTTTTTGCACAACAGTGTATTGGTCGTGGAGATAGAGTGCCATGTAGTCTACACGATTGCAAAGCTGATGATAAAAATCTAAAATTGAATCCGGAAACCGTTTTAATCCAAAGTTAACAAGAACATAATTTGCACATCACCAGGAAAACAGAAAAAAAAAAATTTTTCTTCTGAAAGTGAACTGGAAAATTATAAGGAAGCAAAGGAGATTGTACCTTGTTTTCTTCCTCGTGAGATTCAGGTTCTGAAGATGCAGCAGCAGCTTTATTGCTCAACCTGTCCTTAAACTCAATAGTGCAATCAATATCCTCCACCACCAATATAGACTTATTAGCAGTGGCCACCAACAATTTCCTCAAATCAGTATTCCTCCTGATCTCAGTCAACTCCAAATCATAAATATCAAAATTCAAGAAATTGGCAATGGCAGCAATCAAGCTAGATTTTCCAGTCCCTGGAGGACCATACAACAAGTACCCTCTTTTCCAAGCCTTGCCAACTTTCCTATAAAATTCCCTTCTCTTCGCAAACCTCTCGAGATCCTTCAAGACCATATCTTTCATCTCTGAATCCATAGCCAATGTATCGAAAGTAGAAGGATGATCAAGAGTCACAGACAGCCATGCATTGTTGATGTCATACATCTGTTCAGGATCCACCGTAAAAAGCTTGATAGTTTTCTTCTCGTGTTTCCTCGACTCTGCTTCACTTACTATATAAGGCAAGTATGTATTGATCACAAAGTCTTGATTTTTCTTGTGAAATGTCAGCTCAAAGGACCTTACCTCTGACCTCAGAGTGGAATTCATGTCTCTGGGATTATAAAAATTTCTTGTTTCAACTTTGTTAACGATCCAAACCCACTTAAATTTGATCCCGTGAAAGATATCTGTGAGCTCCTCACCTTTCTCCATGGCAATGTTGAAGTTCTTCTGCTTTTCGGGCTTGCTGATTTTGAGTCTTCGGGTTGTTGGGGTTACTTTCGGGCCTAGGTAGACCTCAGCCGCCTCGTAGATTTCATTGTTGACCAGCCCATCAAATTCATCAATCACCATTGTCAGTTGATTTGAGAATCGGTCAAAGAGCCTCCTAAGGCCAGAAAAGAGGTAGTCTTCCATCTCAGCTGGGACAAATTCTCGGACTACTGAACGGACCACCATTGCTGTGGCTGCAACTGAGCCAACTGTGGACAAAATGGTCTTGGCCATGGCCAAATTGGAGCTGGATGATTCTGACATTTTCTTGGAATGGAATGGGAAGTAACTTAGGATCTGAAAATGGGTTTTTGAAATTGGAGATTTCTTATGTTTCAGAGAAATAGGGATTGAAGAAAGTCGGTTGAAAATAGGCAGTGGTAGTAGCCTAGTAGGTATGCAAAAAAAATTGTCGAGGAAAGGGTATTTGTAGCAGGTAAGTTTGAACATCGATAGCTAGGGAAGGTGTCATGCAAGTCTCGTTTGGCCTGTGGAAACCAGCGTTGACTTTGAAATGATCTTTCAAACAGAGAGGGTTTCCTCGCAATGCAATGGATGGACTATGGTGGAATTGATTTTAATCCTGAACACCAAGTTGAAGTATTATGTTACATCTTTGTTTAATTTTTTGTTTAATTATGCTACAGCCCTGTTTGGACCCTTTAGTTTTTCAAAAATTTTTAAAAAATACTCTAAAAAATAGTTTAAATTTTTTTTTTATGTTTAAAAAATATCCCAAAATATATTTTAAAAACTCTACTACTCTTAAATATTTCAAAATATCTTCTAAAAATATCTTAAAATATACTGTAAAACTCTGCTACACTAAAATTTTTCAAAAACACCCCAAAAAATAGCTAATCCAAACGGAGTTGTGGTTGGATTTGATTAAATATGTCTTTGCTAAGTTGACTTATGTCTCCAGAGAGCATCAACCATTTTGTACGTTGGTGCGTCAATTTGCAATTAAATTGAGGAGCGACCTGGAATATTAGGCACCAGTTGACAAATTAATTGGCACGGATGTGTTGTTTTTACTGTCCAAATTTTAATATGCCTGAAAAAAAAAAAAAAAAAGAGGAAAGGATCCAAACTGTAGAATCTTAATGGAAGGCCCAAGAAAAAAAGAAAAGTTCTGGTCATGGTACGGCGGCGTCAACTGAAAAATTTTAATACAGTACTCGGCCGGGCCAGTAACGCACGCAGCCTACCCTGTGCTCTCCTTGATATCAAACTCAGGAACTGCTACAAATCGTCAACTTTCTTCTTCCAGTTCTGAAAAATGCAAAGTTCGTAACCCTTGCGACCCACGGCTCCAACATGACTAAAACGAAGAAACCCAGAAATAGGAGAATCGAGTATTATTGTAGACTTGTTGTAGTTCAGGCTTCAAAAATCTTGTACAGTATATAGAAATAGGAGAATTTGCAGCTGGTCAATTGTTCACTAAATTATCGTATCCTACCGTCCGTCCGAGGTTAGTCTTGACACAAAAAGGTTTAGCTCATTAGAGTTGTACGTCCGTACTCGTTGTAGAATAAAAAATAAAAAAGTACTCCATCAAAATACGTTGTTGGATTGCCATCTTCTTCTGAAGAAAATTTTTTTTAAACATTTTTTGTGGATATTCTTTTCATATATTTTTCCTATCGAGACTAAAGGAGTGGTATATATAATATGCACATGCCTAGTTTTGAGGACATATAAGTTTGCTTGGATTGTAGTTTATTTACAAGTTTTTTGTTTATTTGTACCATTAACGTATTTTTCAATCGTATTTTTATTTTATATACATTATATTAAAACGGTGTTATAGTTTTTTTTTAAATTATCTCAAATAATTTACTATCCAAAATAATTGATTGTTATCTAATAGTGAACGAACAGCAAAAGAACAACCAGATATGGAGTTAAGGAAATTTTTTGGAGCACTCACTTGTTCATAGTTCATACTACAACTTTTACTATCTCAACAAATACTACTAAGATTTCAGAAAACGTGAAAATTTTTCTCTTCAAATTCTACTGTTTGTTAATTTTCCGCGTCTTTTATGGTCTTTTTCTTTCAATTCTTCTATCGGCAAAGCGGGTTCCATATTTTGAAACGCTCTAATAGAAGGCAATACTATTTACATACCATGTTAATTTCTTGCAGAAGGTCAGTTGCTACAGTAGGAGCTGCAAAATCATTCCGGGGAGTAACCATTCCCCTTAATAAACGAATGTTCATATTTTCCCAGTGCCGATGACTGAACTAACTAGCGGAATCCTCAGACTTTCACGGTTTTAGCGAGGCTTGTTGTCTTAATGCCACAACTACAGGCACTTCTCTTTTTAAAATATATATATATATATCTCCTTACTATACTAAAAGTGCGAGTTGGAGTTGCTACAATGTCCATGGACCGGTTATCTAGTAATTTTGAGTAACTTTGGTGGCATTTTCATAAGCAGATAGACTATATATATATATATATATATATATATGGTAATGTGACTAGGAAAAATCTAAAATAACGATCATTATGATTTGTGTTTTTAAACTCGAACCGAAAGGTGAATCGGTCGAAACTCAGGAGTCAGGGATCAAAGAGTCGGATCGGTTGGACCAGTTTAAAAACTTGGATGACATCATCATGACATCATAAATATATTAATTATACATATAAATATATAGGTTAAGCAATTTATCTAATATACATGTTACTAGAAAAAAAATTATCCCTTTTGCTTGTTCATTTTTTCATTTCTCCTATTTCTTAAAATTCAACAGACTGAAATTTAACTCCAATTTAACATTTCTAAAATTTAAATGCAAGTTAATGACTCATAACTAAATCCTTAGGACTTATTTGAGAATATATATCAAAATTTAAGGCTTTAAACAAATATTTTACAATATTAGGGTAACGATTGTAATTATTTAAAACATTCTAGCGAAAATATGAAATACAGGAAACTTTAGGTATTTGTTGCTAAATCCTATTTGTGAACTTCATCTTCAGCCATCATATTCTTTGTATTGATACTTTCTTCTTCCTAAACTTTTGCCCCGACCTCCATATCCACCGCATGTGACAACACCACCGCTACCCACTCAGATCTCCATATTTCTAACTTGCAATTTATTTTCCTAATCTTTGACTTTCTGTTCATTGTTTAATCCAACAAAACCATGAAAATTTTTTAAACCTTTCTTGCTTTTTCTTCCATCCCTTTGCTCTTGTTTTGATTTTTTCTCTCAGTTTCGTTTTAGATTTTTAGATCTATGAGTTTCCTTCTTTATTTTAATTTTGTTTTTGGTGCTAATGGATACTCTAAATGGTAACACCTTACCATCATCCCATCCCTTCTTCCCTACCAGATCTGAAGGGTGGGTTGAAAATCTAGGTGAAGAAAGTTTGTAATTTTTTTTGGGGAAACGATGTAGAATATTTGGAAAGACAAAATCGGGTTTTTTAATCTCGATTTTCGGTTTTTTCCGGTCAGACCCGAATTTTGATCGAGTTTCACTGAGTCTTTTCTATCCGATTCTTTAAATCAACTCAGACGGGATATCTATCCAGTTCTCGATCCAATCAATTGAACTGGCCAATCCGATCCGAGTTTAAAAACGCAAGTTATGGTAACGAAACTGTTTTTACTTTATATGACAGGTAAAAATATTTTTAGTGACCATTTCATTATCTGTTGGATCGGTCACCTAAATAAGATAATACCTAAAAAATTTGATTAATAAGTTTCGCATTAAAAATAGTAAATTAACCCGATAAATTAATAACTTTTATGTCTCAAAAAGAAAATCGAAATAATTATGATAGTTACTTGTTTTTTAAAATAAATTATTTCTCTATATTCGAAACTTACTTTTTGAAAAATAAGTTTAGTTCAAATAATAGTAAGTTTTTATAGATTAATAGTAAGTCTTGTTCATAGAATAGTAAATTTGGTTAATCATCAAAACTTACTAGTTTGTGACATAAATTTACTATTTTACTTAAACAAACTTATATGAAATAAGTATAAGGAAAGTATCATTCTTTCTTTTTCGGCTGTTCCAAAATGTTTGTCATGTTTCCCATTTCTAACTACTTTATACTCTAAAATTTCCTTCATACCCTTCATTAATTATGCACAAAGAATACTATAGCTTGGCCCACAAAATGCTATGGGCCCCACAATTATTGGTTTCAAGACAAAGTGCATCTCTTTTCTCAATTTTCAGGACAAAATGTGTATCTTCTTTCTATAATTTTAATTAGAGATCTACAAATCAAAATTCACATCTTTTTTTATGAAAAAAAAATAAAAATTCACATTGGCACAAACGGAGTAAGAGAAGTAGCCCACATCTATCACTCAATTAAAATGATCCAGCCAAAGAGGAAAAAAAGGCATCAACATACAAGATTTTCACAATAAGGCTAGTTAATTCCAATATACATTCAGTCAAAATGATATCCAGGCCTTTATACGGAGTACATGCTTTACAAAAGTCATACCACTAACTTTAAACAAATTTTACAAGGATATAGTACCATCCTAAAATGAGCAAAAACATTTAATCTACAAATTGGTAAGCACTTTACTACTCCAATTTTTGCACAATTAAAATACTTGCACCATCAAGTTCAAAAAACTTGAATTTTTAGATTTTAAGTCCCTGCAAATAAGATGAGAAAGGACTTGAGTTAGTCAAGACAACAAAGAAAGATGCAGACAATTGAGAATATCAAAAGAATCAATCTAAATTACAATAAAATATGAATTGCCATATCCAATAACTCAACTTATACTTCCAATAACATCCAACTGAATCACTATACTAGTACATGTATAAAAGTTGTATCAGTAGTACAAACGATTTAGTCTGTCATTTAAAAAATGGAAAAAATAGCATTTCAAATTATGATTTATCAATATTCCATAGATACTCATTAAGTAAGCAAGAATAACTAATCAAAAGAAAGATTGAGTCTTTTCTTACATTTTGCAAAATCCAAGCACTTGTACTGTCGAGTACCAATAAAATAGAAGATGAAGAATATAGATAAGTGTAAATTACCATAAATATAAGATGCAAAATCCAACCACCTGCACTGCCATTCACTTGTAAAGATCTAATTAGTATACTTCAATATGTAACGATCCCACATCAGTTAGGAAGGAGAGTCCTGACTGCTTTATAACCTATTATAGGTGTCCCCCTACCTGACCGAGATCTTTTGGAGGGATGTTAGGCTTTTTGACTTGTGGGTTTGGGCTCTTAATTTGTTGTGGGTTATAACTCCACCTTCAGAAACAAAACTCACAACCTTCTGGGTGGCTAATTGTGGGATAATATTGATCATGGGTGTTAGAGTTGATATCAGAGCCGACTCTCGACTCTAGTGTGCCAGCGAGGACGCTGGGTCTCCTAAAAGGAGATAAACTGTAACGATCCCACATTGAATAGAGAGGAAAGTCCTGACTGCTTTATAACCTGTTGTAGGTGTTCTCCCATCTGACCGAGGCCTTTTGGAGCAGTGTTGGGTTTCTTGACCTGCGGGTTTGGGTTCTTCACTTGTTGTGAGCTATAACCCCACCTCCAAGAACAAAACTTACGAACTTCTGGGTGGCTAACTGTGGAACAATATTGGTCAGGGGTGTTAGACAGTATCTACATAGAGAAGAAAAAAAAACTAGTATAAACAACTATAAACAAAGAAATAGGGACCGTAAACTGTAAAGCACAAACTAGTTTTGCATATAAGTGAACCAGTCCAATGAAACCATCTTTATGCTTGTATATGATTTCGAACTTGGTTAACAAGTTCTTTTTCACATTTAATTTGCAGAGAAAGAGAACCATCTTTCATTAAATGATGCTTTCTGATGTGCGGCACTTTGTAATTGTTTCCTCTTAAGTTCTTCATTACCTCTACCATACATGATTGCAATGTTAAGAAAACATTGTTGAGGCTTTTAGTTGATAGTTGATCAAATGATTTTTCAACAGCAAGGATTAGCTCGTCAATTGTTTTGGGTGCTTCCTAATGTCGAAGTGATTGGATGACCCTAAAATATCATAAATTAAGAACATTCATGACCGGACTATTACAAGACTGAAATAACAAGTGAATATCAAATCCATCCATTGAAGCACCCTCAATAAATTCAAAATCCATGAGATTAATATGTGGCTTGGCATTATCTTGTTGGATGAAAATTTCAGTACCATTCTCATGTGGCCATTTACTGCGTATTGCAGGCAAAACCTTTTTAATTAGGCATCTTCTATACACCTCTTTAGTCACTGACAATATTGGTTTCATTTCTAATGTACCAGCAATCCAATTTTTACTGTTTCTTTGTGCCGGCTCCTTTAGTACAAAAGAAAAAAATACCAATTTTGTCATCAAATTCTTGGTAGTAAGAGCAATCAAATCGAGGTCGAGCTACAGCAGTTAGAAACATAACTTTCGTATTGAATTTTTTGCTCTTACATGTTCGAAGAGGTTGCTTTTCCTCAGGATGAAGATAGTACCTTTCGGATTCTTTAGTCATATAAAATCATTTTTCATCAATATGAACAACATTAAACATACTCCTAAAAACTGGTTTAGTATTGAGACTTTCAAATTCAAGCATTGACAAGCAAAATCGAAGCCTTACTTGCTTATTTTTATCCGTCAACTATGGTTTCAACGCATTTGAATGCGGCCTAATAGCATATTCTTTAATTCATCAATGAAGAGTTAACTTAACAACTTTCATTTCACTGGAGAACGAATGTTTGTTCGGCGGCGAAGAGGAATTGTCATAATAGAGGTGAAATCTATTTCCACTTGTTTTCATCCAGGTATTTTTGGAAATTTTCGAGATACAGCAACTACTTTTCCATTTGCAAAAGAGGCTACCACTCGTTTCCAAATCCTGTTAACAGTTATGACATTTATTTGGAATAAGTCTGCAATATTCTTAATTGTCCCTCTTCTCAATTTTTCATAATCACTATATTGCAAGAGAGTTTCAAAAATGGATTGCCTTTCTTCAGTTAATCTCTTTATACGATTGTTTGTTCGGCGGCGAAGAGGAATTGTCATAATAGAGGTGAAATCTATTTCCACTTGTTTTCATCCAGGTATTTTTGGAAAATTTCAAGATACAACAACTACTCTTCCATTTGCAAAAGAGGCTACCACTCGTTTCCAAATCCTGCTAACAGTTATGACATTTATTTGGAATAAGTCTGCAATATTCTTAATTGTCCCTCTTCTCAATTTTCCATAATCACTATATTGCAAGAGAGTTTCAAAAATAGATTGCCTTTCTTCAGTTAATCTCTTTATACGATTGCAGGAAGTTTCGATGTCATCAAGCATATCCATTTTTCTTTAAAAAGTCACCAACGAAACAGAGCATAATGCTCATATTTATATATAGAGTAGAACTAGGAATCAGTAGTCGTAGTCCTTAGGTAACACATTTTTAAAATAGGCAATTCAAATTTTAGAAATCCGCCAACTTACAAAAGTTTTAGACCAATTTGGCGGCAAATCTTAAAAACAAAAAAATCAGAAATTATAATTAAGCAAGACAAGAATTAACGCCCTCTTGACATGAACTCAAAAAAAGAAAGAATAAAAACAAATCATAACAAGGGAATAAAAAAATCAATCTTGATATGTTTTGATTAGATGTATAATCCAAATATAGGCAATACAGATTAGACGAACCTTTATTGAAAATTTGAATCCCATAGAGTTTTGATCTCTTCCTTGAGCATCAGCGTCAACTTGCTGTCGAAAGTTAGGTAGAGCAAAATTTTAAAGATTTATTAACAAAAGATGGAAGAAATTTGGGAAGTAAAAGACGATGAAATTTTCTTGCCGAATGAAAGTTTGTAGCTTGTGATTTGAAGAGTTGTCAGTTGTCACTTATCACATCGATATCTCCGGAAGAAGTGTTTGTAGCAGATAAGAGTAGCAGTGATGGGCAAAAATGGAGTGTACTATGCATAAGGGCAAAAGTGAAATAAAAGAAAAAAAAATTGGTGAAGTGTACTGTGCATAAAAAGCACATATCCCCAAACACAACCAAATATATGAGACGGAAGGAGTAATTAGTAATTGCTTGTAACGTAAATGTATAATACACGATTGTATGTATCATATATAAATGTTATGTGTTTTAAGCATTTTAAATAAGAGTAAATCTTATATACACTGATAGTGTATACACAATCACTGTTTGATTTATGATATGTGTGCAAAAGTTGAATTTTAAATTTAAATTTTGCATAGTTGTCATTCATCCAACGCTGATAGTGTATACATTGTCAGTATAGGCAAAATTAATCCTTTCAATATACTATGAAGACCATTTCTTTCACATGACCTTATAAAATATGTACGAACAATTTGCCATATTACAAATTTTAAATTATTTTTGAATTTGTGAAAGTTTAGAAAGTTTGGATGACAATAACAACAAATATTTCGAGTTATATATAGAATAGCACTTATCTATACATCACAATTTCCATAGATTAATACTTATGAATATAATAAAATGGTAACATTTTAATAAATTTATTTTCTGGGTCATAAGTATAAAAGTTAATGTTCTATTAATGTAGTATAATCTTTGAAAATTATACGGTTTGTTTGGATTGAAATGATTTCAAATAAAATAATTTATTTCATAAATTTAATTACCTTTTATCTCACATACATCACATCACAAAAAGTACTATAATAATTATCTCAAATAAATCATCCAAATAAACTCCTATCCAAACAAACTCTAAATTTACCCATATATTAAGTTTCGTAACTTTCAAATATATTTTGTATCATTTACATTATAGATTTATATGCATATTTTTTTTTTATCAAACTTATTTTTAATTGGCAAATAGTATGTAAATTATTATAAAATGTTATTTTACAATAATTATAATTTTTTTTATAGGTGAATGGTATATAAACTTCTAAATTGTCAATTCATAAATGATTAAATCTTACTACTTTATGGCATATATTAGTCTAATCGGTTAAAAAAATTACCGTAATCAAGTGTACGTTAATTGTTGATTCAAAATTTGCACCACTATGACTATTTTTGTTATTGCTACCATAAGTTTTTCTAATCAAAGTAAAATAAAATCAAATATATTTTCCTTGTATATGCAGTATTTATGTTTAGTAAAAAATTATTAAACCATTTTTACATTATATAATTTCTGATGAAATTAGTAACATTTTCTAAATAAATTGGAATAATTTGTAAAATATGTTTTTTTTACCAATATAATCAAAAGAAATTTTCACTATTAAAAAGCAAATGGAAAGAAAGGGTCTCAAGACCATTTGGCAATTAGAACATTTCATTTTCTCACCCGCACAGAGCATCAATCATAACACACAAATTTCTCTTTAACATTTCACCAAACATCTTATATGCATTCCTAAATTAATCACATTTAACTTAAATGCCTACACACTTTCACCTAAAGGGTCTCAAGTCATTTCCTAGATATTTTATATGGCTATTAAGCTTACTTTACCCATAGACAATCAAAGCTACAATCATTTCCTACATGTTTCAACGAACATTTCTAGCCCCAATATTGCAATAAAATCTTCAAAATCTCAAACCTGATTTTGCAAAAAAATATTGACAAACAAGACAAATGAAAGATAAATAAATTACAACAATATAGTCAAACAATTTCAAGAGAACATGATGGTCTAATCTCGTCACTGCTATTTTTCATATGCTCTTTGGCTAGCTACCATCGTTGCTAACCCTTTTGTTATGTCTGCATATGGCAGTACCTAAAACCAACCGATCGATGAGAAAGACGAGAGGAAAAGTGTGGACTAAAGATGAAAATTTTGGAGGGAGAAAATTTATTCAATCGTAACCAAGAGAAAGTGTGGATCAAAGTGGAAACTTTTGCTCGGGAATTCAATCGTATTGTGAGAAATGAGAAGTAAATAAGAAGAAGGCAGGTGACTTTAAAAAGACAGGTGATACCCGAAAATATTTCAGGAAATAGGTGATCTTTTATTTAAAGATGCAAATTTTTTACTTTTAATATTAGTAAGTTTAATTTAAACAAAAATAACTTTTGTCGAATTATAAGTAAATTACATTACTCAAAGTGTAAATTTTCATTTCTGACTAAAACTGACTATTTCAGACATATACTTACTAATTTTAATTAAAAACTTACTAATGTTAATATTAATTATTTTAAAATAATATTTAAAAAGACGCTAAAAAGCTTGATATGTCGTTAAAGTTAATAAAAACCTGCAATAATAGGTCACTCTAATACCGTTACCATAACTATAGTCACTATAGGATTGTCCGACTAGACTATATATCTGGTAACATTAAGCTAGATGAACTTCTATTACACTTAAACTTTTGAATCATTCATCTAATATCAATATAAGGTGCATGGTATGTAATGCATCCAGATTAGCAAAACCAATATTTCTTTTTTCCCCTGGCAGAGAGGCCTTGCAGTCTATACTGCACAAACAAAGGAAATCTTATATTTGTAGCAGTTTATCTACTCCGAAAAGGAAAGATTTCACTTATTTTTGGATTTTTTTTTGGATTTTGGTGTAGATCGAATCTGAGGAGTGGCTATGGGACAAAAATTAATAGCGACATGCTCGATAAACAGTTGTCTTCCACTTGTACATCATATCAGAGCTCTTCTCTAAGTCATCATTTGACAAATGTAGTAGTCATTGTTAATTCAACGATACCATCTTATAATCCTTGGCAAGTCGGCACTAGGCCTGAATCGAATCTTTTTATGGAACGCCTCGAGACAATAACTACCATCCCTTACCTAGAGATGAACTCTCTCTACATTGACTACAGAATCATGTCGCCGTGGGGACTAGTGGTCAGGAAGTTGAACTCCTGCCTCCGCCTCGCAGACTATGGCTCAAATCCTCGCAAACAGGTTGGGATAAGGAGGGAACAGGAGAATGCAGATTAAAGCACATGCTACTGCATGCCATGCATGTCTTCCTAGGCCTGAGGGACATGCTGAAATCTCGTCTTGATTTGACCAATTGCTTCCAATGGCTAATGGTCACTTCTCACCAGACATGAGATCGATAAACCAATCCCGGGGATCGTAGCATATCAGTTAACGAGAAATACTAGCCGAACAAGCAATAAAGTGCGTTCAATGAACACCTTCAGCGGCAGACACCTCATAATGAACCAAAAATTTGGCCTGATTTCTTGTCCACAATCCACATCAGTGTCCGGAATTGCAATTTGTGACATTTACGTTATATATAACTATGTATCATATATTTTTCATTCCTCTCAGTGCTGGTAAACAATAAGCCGCAAGAGTGTATAACGTGACTAGAGATAAAATGATTCCGCAATTGTTTAGTATCAATAGAAAAGCAGCATGATGTATTAGTTGTGGTACCAAGAATCATCAAAGAAAAGAGTTTGCGAACATGCTAGTCACCATTTGTGTGATTAAAAATGTTCAGATCAACTTCTCGTCCTGGCAAACACTACCCTGGTTCGGCAATCCAGTTATTTAACAAGGATATGACAAAGTTGAGGGTCAAATTACAATGTCTCAGGAAGTACGGACAAAGACGGAGGCACGTAGAATATTGTCTTTTACTAGCATGAATCTTGGAGGTAGTGCTGTAACCGGCATACGCTAAAGACGCTACCAAACATCCCTATTTAATTCACATTTCTCGTTCATCTCAGACTACTAGACCTTTGATGCCAGCTGATAATTTATGTTCCAACAGTTCATAATCATACTCCGACTGTCATCAGTTTCCTCAAAATTAACTCAAGATGTCTGTTGAGTATCTCGTCCTTCTACTTGGCAACTACCATTATATTCTCCTAGCATCAGTGCTCGCCTTAGGAGTGACAGTTCTCCTTTCTAAGGAAACTAAACGTGGAAAAAGTGGCATCCCTGGCAGCCTGGGAATTCCCTTCCTCGGGGAGACTCTTTCATTCCTCTCAGCTAACAATAGCAACAAAGGCTGCTATGAGTTTGTTAGACTCCGACGATCGTGGTAAGTTATCCTCCTCCTTTTGAGAATAGAATATACATCTTTGATGGATATAGGGGAAGCCATCCTTGTGACTCTTCAATTTAACTCCTTTATGTGCAGTGTAGTTTCCAACAGATGCAAAGCTAGGAGTTAGTTTACTGTTTTATCCAAGATCTTATACAGTGTCAAGTTACAAAATACCTGAACTTTTTCAATTTCTGACTAAGATGAAGTACATATGTTTTGCCTTTCTTCTCAAACCTATATAGTCCTCTCATTTGCAGTAAGAGCAATTTCCATGTCATAATCATGTAAAAAGGCAGTTGAAAATTGTAGTATAATGCCAACCAGAAGAAAAAAGAATAGGGGGAGGAGAAGAAGAAGAAAAGATTAGAGACAGTAAAAATAAAAATGAAAAAAAAGAAAACAGTAGAGATATCTATTACCACCAACTCTCTGATTAAGGTAAAATTACTGCAGAAGCTAAGTAGCTTCATGAAATATGTACTGATTGACTGACTGATAAAATTAGGTATGGGAAATGGTTCAAAACAAGGATATTTGGCAAGATCCATGTGTATGTTCCAAGTGTTGACGGTGCCAAGACAATCTTTGCCAATGATTTTGCACTGTTCAACAAGGGATATGTGAAATCAATGGCAGATGCAGTAGGAAAGAATAGCTTGCTATGTGTTCCTCATGAAAGTCACAGAAGAATCAGGCGTCTTCTGTCTGAACCTTTCTCTATGAATTCTTTATCCAAGTTTGTTCAGAAAATTGACTGCATGCTGAGTAAAAGATTGGAGAAATTAGAAAGGGATGGACAAAGTTTTGTGGTGCTTGACTTCAATATGAAGGTACTACTGAATTCCATTTCCATTATCTGTTGCATAGACACTGTTCTAATTGGTATTAAAACAAATGGCAGGCTCGACCAACTTTCTTTTAGAAATCTTTTTTTTTTATTATGAGGAAACTTTGGTTTAAGGACTTGTATACACGGGACATTTGACCAAGCCAACTCAATATGTTAACAACACAAGCCAAAAGGCAGCCCAAGAAACATTTTTAGAAATTCAAGAAATGAAGAAGTATTGGTTTTCAATGTCAAAGGCTAACCTCAATAGATTTGATGCAGACGACATTTGATGCAATGTGTGACATGTTGATGAGCGTCACAGATGCTTCCTTACTCGAACAAATTGAAAGACACTGCACTGCAGTTTCTGATGCCATGTTATCCTTCCCTGTCATGACCCCTGGCACTCGATACTACAAAGGAATCAAAGTAAGCTTCTATTCTGCAATATAGAATCTATAGGTCATACCAATAATCACCAAATGACCAACAAGAAAAATCTGCTTGGTGATGTTTTAGGAGCAATGTGACCTAAGAAATTTGGCATATTAAGACAGCTACAAGACAGAGCAAATTGTAGTAAAATCCTTTCCAGAAACAAAAGCAAAAGTGCAGGAAAAGATATCTTGAAACATGAAAGAAGTATGCTGGTTCATTTCAAACTTTTTAAGTCATTAAAACTGAACAAGCAATATCCACAGGCACGCCGTCGACTCATGGAAACGTTCAAAGGAATGATTGCCTGTCGAAGGACAGGAAGTCGACATCCTGAAGACTTCCTACAGTCCATGCTGCAAAGAGATCAATATCCAGATAATGAAAAACTCAGCGATGAAGAGATCATGGATAACCTATTGACATTGATAATTGCTGGACAAACCACTACAGCTGCTGCAATGACGTGGAGTGTCAAGTTCTTAGATGAACATCAAGGAGTTCAGGATAGGCTCAGGGTGAGAATTAATGCCTGCATTTTAAAATGCAAACTCCCTCTCTCTCTCTCTCTCTAAACTCCCCTCCCACCATTCTGCTACTAAACTCCTGTTAGCCATTGCTTCCCCCTCCCCCTGGCGAGCACCTGAAACACTCCAGGAAAGGAAACAGAAAAGAATCCAAAAACCTCGAGGAAGAGGAAAACTAGCAGAAAACAATTGAGTTTCTTTGGATAGGAAGATTTGCAAACAAAATTTCAAATTTTTTTCTACTTACATCATAAACACAATTTCCAACCACCTCTTTATCTCACATACATCACATCACAAAAAATGCTACAGTAATTATCTCAAATAAATATTTCAAATAACCTCCTATCCAAACAAAATCAATATCTCTGTGCTTGTGTGTGCTTTTGTTTTATATATATATATATATATATATATATATATGTCACATCCTTTCATTGAAGATCATTGCAGACATACTATGATTCTTTCTCTTTTGATGGATTTACAGGAAGAACAATTGTCCATACTTAGAAACAAGCCAAATGGAGCCCTCCTGACCCTTGAAGACCTGAACAACATGTCATATGCCTCAAAGGTTAGAGGAACTCGGAGAAAGAAGTTCAATGAATTTCCTTATTGAAACTACAGTCCCTTGTCCACCCCCAATTATATATATTTCTATGCTTATCAAGGTTGATTTTTATGTTTCTAGGTTGTCAAAGAGACATTGAGAATGTCAAACATCCTCCTATGGTTTCCTCGAGTGGCACTAGATAACTGCACAATTGAAGGTAAGTTAAGCCTTAACTAAAAGGAACAAGGGCAAAAGAAAACTTGCCTCATGCTTTACTAGTTACATATACATACATAAAAACCTTTTCTTCTAAAAAGGTTCAAACCCAAAATTCTAATATTATAAGCCTAGCATATTCAATCTCCAGATTAACAGAAAAAACCTGATTGTATTTATTAAATAAATCAACAAGCATACTTATCCATGTCATGATGCAGGTTTCGAGATAAAGAAAGGATGGCATGTCAATGTTGATGCAACCTGTATACATCAAGACCCAGAAATATACAAGGATCCTATGCTCTTCAACCCTTCAAGATTTGATGTAACAAGTTTCCTGCTCATTCTTCATTTAATCATCCTCACTTTCCAAAAAGGAACATTATAAATTCATCATGTATTTCATATCATTAGGAAATGCAAAAGCCATACAGTTACATACCATTCGGGTCAGGACCAAGGACATGCTTGGGAATCAATATGGCAAAACTTACAATGTTGGTTTTTTTACACCGACTAACTACGGGATACATGTGAGCTCCTAGCCTTTAGCTTCTCTGACTTCTGTTCCTCTTTTTAAAGGGATACAGTTTCCTACTTTGAATGAGTTTCCATCTTTCATTGCACAGGTGGACTGTTGATGACCTAGACCCTCATCTAGAAGGAAAAGCACACATACCAAGATTGAGAAGTGGATGTCCAATAACCTTAACGGCCCTGAAGAATGAACACAACTAAATACCCTGAAGCAGATGACTTGTGCACTACGGTGATTAATGCAGATGCATGGTTTAAGACAATGTACCAAGTATCATCAATTTCTTGTTGTAATCCAGTTCTTATGTTTCAAATTCCCTGAAAAAGAAGATTCTAAATTTCACAGGAAATTAGTAGAGGCAACAAAAAGAAATGATGTCATCCAGTCATCATTCATGTGATCCATCGTAATACATAAACCATGAATTTCAAGTATTCCAGTCATACCCAAAAGGAATACCAACCATATTCGGCCATTATAAGAGAAAGAGCTAAATCTTCTGAATGACAATAATGTCATTTCAAATTTTATTCTCATCCATAAGTGCAGAATGTTGATCTGAAATCTTTGAATATTTATATATCTTTTTTTTTTAACAAAGTACATGTCAGAAAAAGATGATAATGAATCGAAAAGTTAACAAACACACAAAAAGGATCTAGCTCCCAAAGGCATCCAAGAATGTCATGTTTACTACATAGAAATTGATTTGTACTCCTGTACGGTGGCTGTTATAGCTTGCTCTACTGGTAGCCTTTCCAAACTTGATGCCCCATAGAATCCATGAACGCCTTTTGTATTCTTTAGTACATATTTGGCTTCTTCAGGGCTGGATATAGGACCTGAAAGTTGCACAGCAGTCAATAAATGTGAAAACAAAGTGAATTCATTCAACACTTAAGAATAATGTACTGTTTTTTCTTTCCTATGCTGATACCATGAAACATATCTAACAAGTAGCTTCTTGAAATTTAGTTTTAAAGAAGTGACATCTATGAGACATGACAACAGTTGGTAGAAGCCAAGTCCAACTAAACACAGCAATCTGAACAGACGGCTAAGCAGATTCCAGAAAAATATACCAAATGTACCTAGCAAACACGATAAAAATTCAAGCTTCAAAATAATAATAGACTCTGCCTTCAAGTGATGATGTCTCTATTTGGTCCTTTTATGGTGGCAGTCATCCGTCTAGCAATGCGTCATATTCTAGAATGACCTCCTGACCAAACACAGAAACCCAATACAGGTGGACTAACCAGTTTGATCCAATGACCCAAATGACCAATTAGCTATACAAGCTGTTAGAGTTAGTAGTTATTATTGTTGCTCTCCAGTTCAAGCAACATATATCATTCTGAATTGGTAAAATGTTGCTATAGAAAATATCCCACCATTGTTTGAACTTTTGGGTTCAGTACATTATTGGTTGAAAACATTTGTAGCAAGCAAAGGTTTCTCAGATGGTACCTCCATGGCAGAGCACAATAACATCACTATTGACAGAATGAACAGCCTCAGCAATAGCTTGAACACGAACAACACTTTCATCCAATGAGAGAGCCGTTTTTGCACCAATTGATCCTGAGGTTGTGAGCCCCATGTGAGCCACTACAACGTCAGCACCAGCTTTTGCCATTGCCACTGCTTCTTCTATGTTGAAGGCATAAGGGGTTGTTAAGAGGCCCATTTCATGAGCTTTCGCAACCATTTCAACCTCCAATCTGTATAACGAATATGGTGATTGTTCATTCCATTTATCATTGCAACGAATGTTAGAAAAAAGCCCACATGTATGTCACTAAATTAAGACATACCCATATCCCATTCCAGTCTCTTCTAGATTTTGTCTAAAATTACCATCAAAAAGCCCAACAGTAGGAAAATTTTGCACTCCACAGAAACCTATGGACTCCAACTGCTTCAGGAAATAGTCAATGCGGCGAAATGGATCAGTTGCACAGACACCAGCCAGAACAGGAACCTTCTTAACTACCTGGACGTTCAACATGAGTATAAATCGAGCAGCACAAGGTGATCAATGGTAATGCTTACCCCGTATACAATGGAGGCATCCTACTATAGTTACAAAAAGAATTAAACCATGAAGGTGCAGTACTGAAAAAATTCAAGCATATTACTGGAGTATTTGCCAGATTTAACATGTACATATACTCTTCTTTCACCCCATAAACTCTTTTCCGTCTGGAAGAAAAAAATTCTTACAGGCAACACTTCATTGGCCATCTCAACTACAACTGCATTTGCATCAGCAAAAGGCAACAATCCTGCCAAGGAGCCCCTTCCTGCCATCCGAAAGCGCCCTGAGTTGTATAAAACTATTAGATCCACACCACCCGCTTCTTCAAATTTTGCTGATATCCCTGTCCCTGCACCAGCCCCAATAATGGGTTTACCCATCCTTATTTGATCTTTCAAATTCTGCAGCATGGCATGCGTTCTCTGCAAAGTTTCTGTTGAAAGGAATAAAATTTTCATTAGGACTTCAGCTAGATATTAGAAATAAACATAATCCCTCCTCCTGCATATATTGGTGAATTTGAAGAAACTACTAAGCTCCTAGAGCATATTACATCTGCAACAGTAAGCCTCAATGCACAACAATAAAGGCAGTTAGAGCAATGAATTGATTACTTCCACCATTTCCCCTAGCCCCCTCCCCATGTCAGAAGATAAAATAGAAATGCAAAAAACCTCCCATGGACCATTCATTCAAGCAGAATTCTGCAAAGCACAAATTCAGAAACTTAAGGTTGTCTCATAAACCACATGCTGCCTTAAGCATCGAGGCAAATCTGTGTCAACACTTCTTTCAAATAACAAGCAGTATTCAGCTAGACTTGTGACAAAGTAAGATTGACAGATGCACGGAGGTAATTGACAGGTTGACCCAAGGACTGGAAACTATCAGTCACTAAACATCTTCAACAAGCTCTTAATAGCTAATAGCATGCGAATCAGGAGCCTAGTAAACATGATAGTAATGAAGAAAAGAAGGTAAATTTTTGCTTCCTCTAAACAGGTTTTTCCATGAAATGACCATGAAGACTACTATGTCTGTTTAGACGAGTTACGAGACAATCTTAAATGAAAATCAGCCTAACCAGTTTCACGATACAACACAACCTAAGATATATACAGAAGAAGCTCAGAAAAGTAACACTGAGGGGGAAAAAAACCTGGTTTTGCATTTGGGAAGTTGCTCAGGCAGTAAGAAATAGTTCCTTTTGTGGGTTTTACTTCAAAAACAGGATGATCTTCTTGGATATCTTTCATAGATTCATAAACACTCTCACCACCATCTTTAGAATTATGACAGATCTCTATGAACAAGTCAGCCAAGGCGTTTGCAAACTCAATATCATTAATGTGATGAGGGAAAACCTTGACCTATCAATAGACAAATATATTATCTTCCAGAGATGAACAGAATCTTTTAGTAGGAAACTCCATGGGGCAAATGAATAATGTAAAAAAACTCAAAAATCTATCTTGTAAGCAATGCGGTTACCTGACGGTCTTCATTTGTCTGAATCAGCTTCTGTACTTCCTTTATCAGAGTTCCAGTAACCTCAGGATCATAAAAGGCCTTACCAGGTGCATCCAAAGCAGATATCCCTTTCTCTGGCAAGCAGATACAGAGTTTTGAGTTTGACTTGTTTAACTTCTCTGCTATAAATTCAGCAAACTTTTTATTCTCATCCACTGTAGTCCGCATCAAAGAAACCTTGAAAATTCATAAATATTATCAACACATGTCCAATATCCTGAAGGTTAATAATCAGAATGATCAATTTTTTCTTTTCTTTTACTCTACACCAGCCAAGAATATGTTTCATTCTGACCAAAGAACTATATAACTGTTACAGCAATATCTCAGTAGAACAACTACAGAAGTGCTTTTTTTCTCTTCTTTTCCATCAATTTACTCCTGTGGTAGGCTAAAGCATAGAATTCAGAGCATTGAACTTCATCTGATCAAATAGATATTTGACACAGTAGTCATTACCATGTATACTTGAGTACTAAAACGTAACTGACTCCAGCTAAAATGTAAGTAGACAAAGTTAATTAAATTTTTTACCTGCTGATTGTGCTCATGAATCTTCCGATGATGAAATTGAGAAGGTATGGTATCTCGGCCTCCAAAATTAACCATATCCAAGGCTCCCACACTCAGCACCAAAGGTATATTTTTCTCTATTAAGGCATCAAACCGGGAACTATCACATGCCATAACACCTCCAACAACATAATCTGCAACTTCAGTGGTTGTGATGTCTAAAACACCCTATGTACAACAGCAATACAAATGTTGAGTGTCGATAAATCATCCAGCAAATAAAAATGGCAATTGACAATTTGTTGCTAATCATCAATTAATCTGTTCAAGTTTTTATCTTTCATCTTAAACTTATTATCATTCCACAGTCTTGCAGTTGTTTTGATGTTAAAGCACCCCATCCTAGACAAAGAGGCTGAGTGTGAGTAGGAACTAATTCTTGAAGGACTTAATTTCATTATAATTCAAGCTAAGTAGTCTCTTTAAATTCCCATATTCGACCTTCAACCTTAAATTTTCATCTCTTTAAATAATAACACTTTCCCTCTACCACTTCTGCCCATTTCATAGATCCACCCTGCAGGAAATAGCAACTTCCAAGTTCCAATACTCCAAATAGAAAATTGTACAAGTTAATCTGTAAGAGTTTTAATGCTTGTACAGATAACACGCATAGCTACCTGTATAAGTCCTTGTCTAACAAGATCCTCCATAGCCCTGCCTCCTACACCTGTGGCATGAAAAACCAAGGTCTCATAACCTTCTTTAAGCAGTCTTTCCTTGACAGCATTAACACATGGTGTGGTGACTCCAAACATTGTCAAACCCACTGTAAATTTTTCACTGCCATTGCGGGTTTCTTTAGACTTTTCAAGCCTTCCGGTGACCATCCCAGCAAAAGCTGCACCAGCATTTGATAGCACAACCCTGCTCACATTGTTAATGCCACAAATATCCACCACTGAAGGAAACAACAATAAATCTGATGTTCCAATATAAGGTTCCGTTTGACCACTAGCAACAGTAGATACAAGTAATTTGGGGATCCCAATGGGAAGAGATCGAAAGGCAGATGATAGCAGAGATGTCCCTCCACTACCTCCCAGCCCTACAACTCCAGCAAGGACTTGATCCCTATGAGCTTTTCTGAGAAAATTTTGAAGTGCTTTACTAATCAGTGCAACAGCTTTGCCTCTATCATCAGGAAGCTGGACTGGGCTTGGTTCCCCTGAAGCAGAAAAGACATCCTCCCTTGATACAAACTTGAAGTCACCACAGCTCTGTACCTCCTTCTCACCCACAGAAACATCTACAACTGTAACTTGTACCTGCACATCTTCATAACTTTTTATAGTGTGAAGCAATGCTGAAAAATAAACAGCATTGAAAGTTGCATTTAACTGTACTGAAACCACCAAAAATTCCAATATCTTTCTTGCCTCGGTTTTTTCCTCGACAATCAAAGTTAAATTGTTTTAGCATCTTAGAAACTTATGGGTTCTTGAAGTAACTAAGAACACATAATGGCCACAAAGACAAGACACAAATCCGGAAAAGCTATAAATTTTATTTGTCAGGACTATGTGTTAATAACATAAGGACGAGTTTGTAAAAGAAAGGGCATCTAGCCTATATTACCCATAAGGACAGTGGTGGACCTTGCAATTATACTAAGATCTTAAGGTTAAGTGTGCATTTGATCTTGGATTCTACTATAAATACCCACCAACGAGTTGCACTTAATTAACTTAATCTCCACTTGTGCTGTGTGCCTATCCTGACAATTTCCAGTCTATAAATTTCCTTTCTGAATCTCAGCAGAGTCTGATCATAGAAGGGATGTACAAACAGAACTATAAAAGCTTATGCTACAGACCTACATTTCCTCATCAGCACTTTTGGTACCATCATTTGCCATTTCAAAATGGTCCAAAAAGCAGCAATGCATAACATGGGAAGCGCATAGCACCGACCGGATACTATTTTGACACAAGAAATTGATTGCGAATACATATATGTAAAACTTCCGCCCCTGCCTTAGCAAGAACTAGCAACGATAGAACTGAAGCTTCACCATTACAAGCAGAGGAGCGAACAGCAACCATAAAAGCTACTCCATAACAGCGTTTAATCAAACCAACCATGCAAAATCCCACTTCAGATTAGCGTTCAAGATTCTTTTCTACACAGTGGTCAGCAGCAAAAACTATTAGGCTAAAAAATAGAAAAGAACAAAATTGAAACATTTTCTATTAGAATATTGAAGAATAATATGCAGTACCTTAGTGGAAGAATTAGTGGAGAAGTTGTTGAGATTTGATTGAACGGATTGGGATAGAAATCGGAGCTCTTCAAGCTTCGTATCAGCGGTTCCGACGCAGAAAACTTGCACCGCCTCATTCATCTCATTTTTTGCCATTTTGGTATCTGCTTTTCCTTTTGTTATTGATCTCAATAATTAAGTTAATTTTATGGTTTTAGGATTGAATCAATCAGCGAAGATCGTTGCTTATTATTATTATTATTTTTTTTTTTTTTTTTTTGGGGTACGACGAAGATCGTTGCTTATGAGTTTAGCAAGTGATGATGATAGCTGAAGTGCTAACCACAGTGCTCAACTATACCACCTTAGCACCACCTTAATGCCGTTTAAAAAAAAAATGGACTACTGAGGATAGCGATCCGCTGCTGCTCTGAGAGCTTATTGGTTAAAAAAATCGACAAGTATTTTGGACTATTACGAAGTATTCATTATGTCGCTTTTGTGTGTGTGTTTTTCTTGAGAAAGTTAGAGCAAGGATTCTAAATGCAGTAGTGCCACATAAGATTAAGTTGCATTAGATGAATGATTTTCCGAAATATCATTTTGTTGCGGTGTAGAAATTAGCATGAGCTACATGATGTTGTCAATTGTTCCCAGCGAAAATAGGGAAAAAAAAAAATCTAAACATGGCTCTTATGAAAGAGAAGTGGCATAATAAAATTTATCACTTTTACGTTAAGAGGAAACCCTAAAAAAATGATGATGTGCATTGCGTGTTCACCCCTAGAAGTGGTACAATAAAAATTATCACTTTTGCGTTAAGAGGTAACCCTCAAAAAAATATATGCCGTTTGTGCTAGAAGTAGTATAATAAAATTTAGAAAAAGTATAATTTTACGTTTCTTATAAATTCAAATTGACTAAATTTGGTCCCTACCTAAGTTTTCGACTAGTTTTTGACCGGAATCCACCACGTGACTTGTATGTGATCATTTTTTAAGGGTAAATTTGTCAAATCAAATTTTTACATAATTTGATTCATAGTCCTTCACATTTCACAAAATGAATTTTTTTGTCTCTAACATTTTACAAAATGAATTGTTTCGTTTCTCACATTTCAAAAAATGAACGTTTCTATTCCTCACATTTTTCAAAATGAATTTTTTCATCCCTCATTGATCATGTGTACGAATAGTTTTTTTCTTTAAATCCATGTATATGTCTATTTGATTTTATCTGAACAGTATGAATAACATGTAATTTATCTCTATTGGATTTCATCTAAACATGCTAATCGTAGTTATACACACGCTATTCAATAGATATATATATATATAGGGGTTTAAAACTAATAATTTTGTTTGAAACTCATATATATATTTATATGATTTCATCATTTGAACCTATTCAATATTTGTGACCTTCTCTTTTGGTAATAATTTATTTATTGAATTGTATAATAAAGTCATCTAATTAATGGATCCTAACTCGAATTCTATAATTGTGCTAATAAATTTCAGTTTAAATTTGAAATTTCTATTCGACACTTTTAAGGCCAACAATTGAATTACTTGCCTTGTGATTGTCTTAAAATTTGAAAGTGCTAACCACTTATTTCTTTTTGTCATACTTTTTTTTGTTTACTTTTTCTATCCAAATTTAATTCGATATAAACACTCGATAATATTTAGGATTAAATGTCTTTTTTATTTTCAAATTTCGAGTAAAAGAAAATGAATATAAGTGAAAAATTAATAATTTTTTTAAATCTATATATATCTATTTAATTTCACTTGAGCAGTACGAATAGTATGTAATATATCTCTATTTGATTTCACATGCTATTCGTACTGTTCAGGTGAAATCAAATAGATATATACATGAATTTAAAAAAATTATTCACACACATGATCAATAAAGGATGAAAAAATTCATTTTGAAAAATATGAAAGATGAAAAAATTCATTTTGTGAAATATAAGGAACGAAAAAAATAATTTTTATGAAATATGGGAGATTATGAATCGAATTATATAAAATCTGATTTGACAACTTTGCCATCAAGATATGATCACGTGCAAGGCATGTGATGAATTCCGACAAAAAACTAGTCGAAAACTTAAGTAGGGATCAAATTTGATCAATGTGAATTTGTAAGGGAGGTAAAATTACATTTTTAAAAGTAAGAGACGATAAAAGTTATTTTGCAAAATATGAGGGACGTTTTGAACGATTTTCCCTAAAATTTATCACTTTCACATTAACTTTAAAATTTATCACTCTTTCTGTATCCACTTTCCACATCCTTTCCACTTTCAAATGCCAAACATAGGATTCGTGCATTATGTGCCCACCTTTCTACACCTTTTCATTTTCAATTATCAGAATTTAATTGACAGTGAGCAAAATTCTAAAAGCCCACCCCTAACCACCAACATTACTGTAGAATTTTATATTTCAATTGAAAGCAACCAACATATCTTTTTTTTTTTTTTTCTATTTTTGATGGCAAAAGCTAGGGCAATTTCTACGAATATTGTTAAATTCACAAAAATATCTCAATTATGGTGTCCTTCGGAATCGTTTTCCTCACTTAGGATTGTTGCATTTTCAAAATGCGGCGACCATGAAACCGTGGGTTTGTTTGGATTGAGCATTATTTACCCAGTTTTATTTGCTTACATCATCATTACAATTTCCAATACACCTTTTTACCTTCCTAATTACCTTTTTATCTCACATACATCACATCACAAAAAGTGCTACAGTAAAAATATTCCAAATAATCCCAAATAACTTACAATCCAAACAAACCTCGTATTTTACTTTCAATTTCTTTTTCTCGTGTTAGAAGTACTACAAAGGACCGAAAGAAAAAAAAAAATTTAATGCATTTTAGAGGCTTGTCCAAAAGTGGCTTGTGTTCAAGTTATCTAAGTTCTCTTGTTTTTGGTTATCTAATCTCTGGTTTTTTGTCATAATTACTATAATATAAGCATATTCATATACTTTGGTTTTTTGTCATAATTAGTACTCCATGTACATTCGCAGGGAAGACAAATAAACACAGGGTTAATCATATTTTATCCCCTTAAAGAATACCCAATTTTTTAGTTTATCCCCTAATATTTAATTTTGCTCACTTAATCCCCTTTAGGACAAAATTACCTTTGCATTATTTTGACTTTTCATTTACCTTGTTTTCCTTTCTTTTATTTCTTTTTCTCTTTCTTCTTTATTTAATTCTTCCTCTTTCCCAAAAAAATCTTCACCTTAATGATTGAAATTAAAAAGAGGAATTGCAGAGATCCATCTTCTCCTTAAATGATTAAAAAAAATATTCAAATCACTTTCCTAAAATAAAATTTTTTTAGCCTTTCAATTCTTTTAATTATGAATTTTCCTTTTTCCTTTATAGTTTCTCATTTTATTCTCAAGAAAATATCACAAGATAAAAATGTTCATGCGGCTAAGTTTTTCTTTTAGTAGCCAGATTTTTTTATATGAAAATATACATTTTTTTGTTAGTAATATTAAAAAAAGAGAAGCATTGTTGATTTGGAGTTCAAAGTTTCCAAAGTTATTCTTTTAATATAGATGCTTTGATGTATACCTGGCAAATGGGCGGGTTGGGCGGTTTTTGGGCGGATTGATTTGAGTTTTCATTTAAATGGGTGACACCCAATCTGCCCAACTTTAGATTGGGTTAATTTTGGGTTGGGTCATATTGGGTCATCTCAAACCCATGACCCAAATATGACCCAATATATTAATTAATAGATTTTGATACATAAACTCTCTCAAATACATATTCACATACAAAAAAAAATTTTCACACACATAAACACATTTTCACATAGATAGACATATTTTTACACACTAAAACACTCATAGACACACACACACTCACTTTTTAAACTCTTTTGAAATACGTTATTTTTACACATACAAACACATTATAATACACACTAATATACTTTCACAAATACACACACATACTAACTATTTAAATTACTTGGATGAACTCACTATTTTTTATACAAGATTTTCAAATTGGGTATTGTTTTGATCCAAACTAAGAGACCGAAACAACAATTTTGGGTGGAACAATAAATTGGGGGGGAGGGACTTGTTTTTTCATTTTGAATGAAAAAAAGAAAAAGAAATAGAAGAACAGGAGGATGCATTTTTCCGGAACTCGGCAAAAGGATAGATGTGAAGAGCGAAGAGTACAAGGATTTTCTTTTTTTTTTTTTTTTTTAAATCCTACTGACATTTGTGCTGCACCGTTCATTTCTCAATTTTGTTCTTTTTAAGCATTACTCGTTGATCATCCTTCTCAGTGTGTAGTAGTAGTATATATATGATAATTATACATACCAGTACATATATGGGTCATTTCTTTTTTGTTTCTTGATTTTAATTTGTTAATTTTTTTTAACTTAAATTGGGTAATGGATGCCCAACACAAATACCCAAACCACCCAAAATATATATGAATTTTTATTACCCAACCCAAAATTAACCCAAAACCCAACTTACCCAACCCAACCTCTCAAATTAGTGGGTGGGTTGGGTGGGTTGTTGAGTTTTGGGTATAATTGCCAGCTCTACTTAGATGCTATTAAAATTATTTGGATTGCTAATTTTTTTTTGTTCTAAAAGGAGAGCAAAAAAATAATAATTTCTTTTCATACAATTCCACAGGCGACTGTGAAATTAGTTGCCGTCAAATGGTCGCCGCATCAAACATGCATGCGGCGAAACTTTCTTTTTTTTTTTTTTTTTAAGTTTATAGGTCAGCGCATGTAAGGAGATATATCATCTCCAAATCGTAAAACAATAAAAATACATTGAGCAAGACAAAAACATCTGGAAACAAGAATAACCACCTTTAAAAATTGAACAATATCGGGCTGATGGTCTGAAAAGATCAAGATGCTATATCAACGTTTGATCAACGGCTGAGTTCATTTTCTCGTTTGTATCGATTGACATTGGTTTAACACGAAAAAAATTCATCCCTCTGAATTGGGGAGACTTTTGGACCTTACGCTTGACCTTTCACCTTCTATTTTAGGGCATCAGCCAGTAATTGCGTGTCCAATGAGGCCCATCATCTTCCACATACCCAAAAGTTAAATTTGTTGGATTGAAGAACATTTAGCGGCTAGGATCAAATAAATTTCAGATCAATGATCCAAATCAGCCCAAATTATAAGAACTGAGAATAGTCACAAAAATTACTACTCTGTGATAGATTTTAAATTTTAGTTTTAGTTAATTATTACTCAAAAGCTAATGATAATATCAAAAAACATGATTATCTAAAATCAGAATTTATAATTAACTGAGAAAAGTACAGTTTTTCGTGCATGATCTCTACAGCTTTATCTAACGCCAGAACAATAATTTTTAAATTGAAAGAAGCCCTAAGGCATCAAAAGAAGTGTGGTTAATCTATGGAAAAATGGATACGGCTAAGGCTCCGGAATCTAGTGATTTCAAGTTGAAATCCTTTTTTTCTTTCCTTCCTTCTTAAATTTCACCCTTTTACTAACAGTAAAAAAAAAATTTTTTTTTAAAAAGGGAAAGAGAAAGCGGAAGAACAAACTATAACTTGTCACCATACCACAAAATTATTGGCTCTAAAATTGGCTTAGCATAAAGAAGTCCACGCAGTAGCATATACATGTTAAACATATGCAAACTTTGCGTATAATTGCTGTGGGGACTGTGCCTAAAACGGCCAATGCTTTAGACATTTAGTGTTGCTAAATTTCAACTACAAAATCAACTGAACTTTCGGCTCCTAGCAACACAAAGAAGCTAGTCCAGTAAATAACATACGGATTTGTTGTTTTAGTGGGATGCAATTATAGCATCAATGTACTTGTGACGATGAATTAGGTCTTGCTTTGATTGCACAGTTTTGCATGGACAAGAGGCCCGAATTGTCGTCAGAAAACTGTCTGGAGCAGTTTTTGTACAAATGCACAAGATATAACTTTGTATATATGCGGTGTAATTCACTTTCAGTAACGTGTAATTATAGAATAAATTTTTGTAGGCTTCACACATGGTGTGAAAAACAATGTATAAAATGAAATTTAGATTATATATATTTTTTTTGCCAAATTTTGGTCATGAACCTTTAGGAACGATTGCTTCCTGCAACTGTTCCTACCCCTCGTCCGTTTCGCATCAAGACCTAACTGTCCCATATTGAGCAAATCATCATTACGAGAGTGAAACCTACGGACATGGGGCACAAACGGTTGCACCTGCAATAGTTTGTGCCGATTTGTGCATTTTCCAACAGCGCGTAACATTTTTTTGCACATCGCGTAACTTTCTTTACATATGGAGTAACTTTAGAACAATTTTTTATGGGTCCCACACATTGCGTGAAAATCGAGTTACATGCTGTAATCTGATCCGCACAAATTTTTGAGACCACATCGTGACCGTGAACCTTCAAGAACGGTTATTTCTAACAACCGTTCCTGCCCCATTTCCGAAACCTACAGTCAGCCCTAGCTCTAACCAAAGCCATCAGAAGTTTGGCATTATTGATTACGCCATCCTCCATGCTTTGTATACTTCAATTGGTTCACGCTATTTAAAAAGAATAGTACTAATAAAGTACAAGTCGAAGTGGAAAAATTCAAGACGAAAATGGTTGTGAGCAATTAATGGAAATGGAGTGAAGGTCAAAGGCACTCGAGAAAGAGGCAGAAAAGATTATAGACATAGTGTATCCATTTTTGAATAATACTGTACATGTAAGAGTATTTTAATAAGTAGTAATTCAGAGTAAATAATTTGACATTTTTATACTATAGAAAAGTAATATTTATTACTGTTTGTGTAGACTTAAGATAGTTATATTAGAGTTATTTCCAAGGCATGAAGTTTGATGGACAGTGGTGTAAAGAAAAGGTACCGTGTCGAGGCCCCGACATCTAAGTAGACAAGAACAACATAATAATTGCCAACCGCATTACCATGGGGAGATGCAAAAGTCTGCAAAAGAAAGAAAGAAAGAAAGAAAGCCGAGCAAAATTATGTGCTGCTTCCGCAGTTGTGGGTCACTCTCACTAGCTTGTCTTGTGCTCCTCCTTGTGCGGTCTGAAATGATCATTGATGTAATGGACGTAATGCACATTTCAAGCACTCAAAAAGATGAACAGCATAAATCAATTGGCGACTCTGTTGAGTTTTCCGGCAAAAGTATAAGATGCGGTCCTAATTGCATGTCACGAGTCCTAACTTTTGCACTTGCAATTAAATACGGATGATGTGTAGGACCAACTTAGATGATTCATCGCGCAGAAATGCAATTAAGGGTCGATTTGATGAAACTGAAATTTGAAATATGATTTCACTAAATTTGTGAATTATTAAGTAGTATTCACATTAGGCGGTGATAATAAGTGAATAACTCATCACTTATTTTTTGGAGTAAAATTTGTTTAGAAAATTCAGCGTCGCTTAATGAATTCAGATGCTATAATTTTGATTATCAAACATTACAATCAAATATTTATTGATAAAAGGTTAAATTTTCAATGTGCGACTAATAGTGTTTTTTTTTTTTAAACTCTAGGCTTGAGTATGACATTGTGGCATGAGCTGCACCAATCCATGCGCGGTCTAGGCCGGTAGGATCAGCCAAAAGTAGTGAGGCGAGCTAATGAATTACTACTACTCTAGTTAGCCAAATGGGGATTGGATCCCCTTGCGTCCTACTCCATTATTGTTGAATCTTGACAACCAAGGGAGGAGAGTTGATGTTTCGAAGAAACTAGTGGTACGGCCCCCCCCCCCTCCCCCCAAGCCTACGTTCGGAAATGAGAATGCCCCTCTCAGTTAATCTGGACTTATTCTGTTTGGCCTTTGGTGTCCCTCTGCTGACACTTGTCGGAGGCTGGTGCTTTCGAGAAGACGGGGAAGTTAACAATTATATTCTCCAATTTCTGACAAAGTTAAACTGATTTGATTGATTGAGAAGCTGTACAAAGTTGGACGAGTGACTTGGGCGTGCAATCTAGTACTGGAACTGTCTGATCCCAAACGCACTTTATTTACATCATGCATCAATTCCTCCTTAAAAGTCAAGAAACCAAAAAGCCCTCTCCTCCATTTTCTGATCTTTGTTTGCTATCCAATCCCCCTTGGATGTCAGATTGTCGATACGAGCAAGCACTCCATTGCCATTTGTTATATTGCCACTTACAGTTTTGACTTTTCTCTTCGAGCAGTGATATTCAATCCGAAACTCCGTCCAGAAGTTTTATCGTGCAACTTTTAACTGCTATCCTGTAAAAATCTGAGGTAAAGATGAGTTTAAGCTCTAGATATGAACCTAATACTGTACATAGAATTTATGTTTACGGTAGGATGTTTTTAATTGCACCTGGAACTCTGCATAACCTCCTATCTTTTAGGATTTGTGTTTACTTTACTTCATATTCGGAAGTTGGAGTTCCAACTGTATGCTATCATTCTTCCAAAATTATACCATGGAAACATAACATATAAACAATTTGCAGAGACACATTAGGGCCATGAATAAACAAATTAACTTCATTCTTGAGCAAAAGATCTTGATATATTGTGTCTCAATTCAACGAATCACTTGGCGGGCGTGAGAGGAAAAAAGTATTGCACGACCAAGAAGTAGTGGAGATGCGGTGGTAATTTAGCTGGTCATTTCGCACCAAAATTGCCGAGGAACAGTCTCAAGCAATCAAAAATGAACATTATTGACTTCGTTTATATTTTTTTAAACGGAGTGATCAATTCCAGGCGCAAAATTGACAAGCAGCACAGTGGTCAAACTAGCTTACTTTTATATAAATAATTAACGGTAGCATCTTTTTGTTTAGTAGTCAAACTATAAACACTTCGACTATTGATCAGTCTCGGGACATGTTGGAAGAGTGGGAAGAGAAAGAAAGAAAGAAAAAAAAACAGCGTGCCCTTATCACATATCGTATCTTTAAAAGGAGATACCACGATGTTTACCAGGCAATAGTAAAGCATAAAGCTTACAAATTTTCCCATAATGAAAATGGACGTTGAAAAAATTTTCCGCATGAAAGGTGGGGTGGGGAAGACTAGCTATTCCAAAAATTCTTCTCTACAGGTTCGTGTTTTCCGGTCACAATTTTCTTTTCTTTCAATCTCTGGAATTTTACTATCTTCACAAGAGCTGAAATTTCCTTTATTTTTTGTTCAATGGCAGAAGAAGGCTTCTGATAAGGTGAAATACATAACCCTGGAGACCATCGAACAAGTTTATCTGACCGCAAAACCAAAGAGCTTAGGCATAGCTGACTTGGGTTGCTCCTCAGGACCCAACACATTGTCAAACATTAGAGAAATAGTGGATGCAATTGAAGAGATCAGTCGCAGAACCTTGCAACCAGCACCTGAATTTCGAGTGTACCTAAATGATCTTCCCACCAATGACTTTAATGCTATATTCCAGGCCTTACCAGATTTCTATGGTGGCCTCAAGAATGGAAGCAGCAATCAGGGGGCGCCTCCGTCTATATACATAGCTGGTTATCCTGGAACATTCTATGGAAGACTTTTCCCTGATAACTGCTTGCACTTCATATATTCCTCCTACAGTTTGCACTGGCTATCCAAGGTTTGTTAATTCTTCCCACGTTGACCTTTTGCTTTATTTTCTGATAACCAATAGTTGAATCTGCATTTGAGAATAAAATATACCAACTAACATATAGTTAAATTACGGTCTACGCTCCACGCACTAATGGGACATCATCGGTCAATTACTTTTTTCTTCTCCCTTAACATTGTGGATCTGGTCGATTTACCTTATTATGGTTGCATTTTGTCTGTTAAATTTAGACGGATTCAAGATTCTCGTCCCCTTTCCTCCTTGTCATATTAGTTGAGTTCCGATACAAACCTATTTTCCCCTGAGAACAGACAGCACACACGTCAATTTTCTTGAAATAGCATAAAGTGAAAAGTTAAGAAAATTAGGTACCTTTAACATGCATGTACTTTCTAATCAAAGTTGTCATGTATAACATTCCTTAGGTTCCTCAGGGTCTTTATGATGAGACATGCAGATCAATCAACAAAGGCAGCATATATATTTCTGATAACAGTCCTCCAGAGGTGCCCAAAGCATACTCCAAACAGTTCCAGGAAGATTTCTCACTGTTCTTGCATTCAAGGTCAAAGGAGCTTGTTAGTGGAGGTGGGATGGTGCTCATTTTGCTGGCAAGGAAAGGTCCTAACCATATTGATAGAGGAAATTCATTCTTCTGGGAAATTCTCTACAGATCTTTAGCCTCTTTGGTTCGCAAGGTAATGACACTTCGTGAGCAATTAAGCATTTTCATTCACAATCCAGGAACTTTTTAACGTGGAATTATTTATCAAAAGCGTTGCTTGATGCACAGGGAGATGTTGAGGAGGAAAAACTGGATTCATATGATGTTCATTTTTATGCGCCATCCAAGGAGGAATTGGAAGATTTGATTAAAAAGGAGGGGTGGTCCCTGAAATTGGAAGGGGTTGAAATGTTTGAAATTGAGAAAGATGTTTGTGATGGTAGCGCTACAAGCTATGGAACAAGGGTTGCTATGACTGTCAGGGCTATTCAGGAGTCAATGATCGCCCACCATTTTGGTGATGCAATCGTTGATGATTTGTTTGATATATATGGAAGAATGGTTGATGAAGAAATGGCCAAAGAAGATATTAGGGCTGTGACTTCAGTTGTTGTCCTTCGAAAACTATGACAGGAAGTTTGTGCCGAAATTAATGAATCCAGTCAGGCCTGATATAAGTGATGTTAAAAAGTACGTAGCGGAATGTTTGTGTAGTTTAAGTTTTGGAAATTGTGTATGAATAATGTTAAAATGTTCTAGTTCGCTCTTTAATCTCAATATTATGGACCCGTACTTTCTCTTCCAAACGCAAAAAGGCTTTCAAAGTGTAGAACAAAAGCGTTGTCTATCGGATACAAAGAAAGCACGCCTTTGGTTTAAATAGGTCATGGTTCTGCGGTCCTATTCTGATTGCCAATCACGCCTCAGATGTAACAGTGTCTAAAAGAAGGTGCAAGATGGAGTGGTCGCTCAGCATTTTTCAAAAATTACCTCCCACCCCTCCATACCCCTTTACTTTTCAGGACCAAGACTCAAATCTTAAATTTGGTAATAGTAAAAACTGTCTACGGATCAAACTTTTCTGATAAAAATAGTTGAAAACGTTTTTCTTCACTTTTTTCCTTGATTGGAAAGAAGGGAAAAGAAGGGTTTAAAACTCAAGTCTAGGATATCTCCATTGGACTTCCCAATTGCAATTCCAACCACGCCTTCCAAGTTCAGCTTAGTTTTGCCAAAGGATACAACCAAGCTTTCTTGGCTCAACTCCAAAGTACATACAACCCCACCCTTCGTTTTTGGAGAATGAATATGGATCGTATACTTAGCACAGGGACATGGTTTCTCATTTCTCAAGCATATGATTGATCAAACTATTGTGTATGTAATTTATTATAAAGCCTTTAAGTTCCACTTAAAAATATTTGATACCAAAGTTGTTTGCATGGAGATTTTGTTAGTGTGAATTTCGCATCACAAACATACGACTACTGCTACAAAACATTGACTGATCCTTGTAGGAATTTTTTTTTTTTTTTCAATTGCTCTAACAACAATAATGAAAAAAAAAATAGAGTGCTTAAATACCAACCATTTCCAATAAATTCTGAATTATTTCAGGACGATTTTGGATTCAAAATAAATTATTGCCATCAGCCATGCAAGATTCTCCGTCTGAGTACAATGGAGTGGAAGAAAGATGCACAATCTCGCATGCGAAGTGAAAGCCCAGAACAACCTCATGCCTCCACACTTAGTCCAGAGTTTGGACCCAACAAATTCGACAATGGCCCAATTACTTTCTGGATACTCTTACGTGTGAAACAAATACCATCCAACATTGGCTTGTGAGAAATAACTCCCAGGACAATAAACAATGTACCTTTTTTTTTTCTTTTTTTTGGGTAGCAAAGCAAAGTAATCAATTTGTTGTATTGCACGTTAAATATCTTATAAATTGGTTCAAATAAAAATTTTGCCACCTTTTATCTTGATTTATCTACAAATTACCAGATCAAACTTCACATGCAAAATATAATGGCAAGTGAAAAGCTGTGAAATAGTTTTCTTCAAAACCCTTGGTCGTATGGTGAAACTTTTTATATTCTCACAAACAAATCCATCATACAAAAGTTTCTGCTCATGTTGCTCTCCAGGATCTATGGACGTTCAGCATCTGGCTTGAGTTCAGTCCACTCAAATGCAAAAATGAAACTATTGAAATTAGTTCAGTGGCTAGAAAAGGACTTTTAAAACGTTCGGGATTAAAATCTGAAATCTGACAATTAAGAGTGATAATGGTGTAAGAAAAGAAAAAAAAAGGAAGAAGTGCAAAATGAAAAAAGATTCATGAACGAGTCAAATAATGGAATCGCTATCCAAAAGCAAATTGTTGCAAAATGCCCCAGTAGATTCACAGTTTATGCAAGATTTGTATAATGACCAAACGAGTTGCTTGTGCAGTTCCGCCTCAGTATAGGAGAATTACGCAAGGATAAATTTAGTCCAGCTGAAATCCATTTAGATAAGGCTGGTCAAAATCTCCCGGAAATTTTTTCATTACCAACAACCATCATCGGAACGGTTTACAATAATGATTTCAATAACACATCGAAAGTGTCAAAAACTACAGAGCATTTGATTTGTAATTAAAAATTCGTGCTCAAGATTGGGCAACACCCCTCAAAATGCGATGGCAAACACAAGATATTGAGGGTGACAATTACATTTCTTGGCTTGGCTTCGGCTATGATGACTAGGTGCAAAATCCAACTTGATCGACAAGTTTCAACGCAGAAAATAGTCACAGCACATCCAGCCTCAATTCAATAATGTACACCAAAATGAAGGGGAAAAGAGTACATATTTATACATAGGGAAAATGATCGGTTTTATCCTTCACGTTTCATAAAAATATTTTTTTTTCTTTTAAAATGAAGCAATTTCGTCCTTGACATTTAAAAACTGAAATTATTACATCCCTGAACCCAAATTTCAATCTGAATCAAACCACCAATTAACCTGATTATAAATTTTGGAGGTGTAATTGGTAGATCACTTGGTTAACTCAACTTGATATTTATGTGAAATTTAATGAACCTAAAAAAAAAATTATAACATAAAAAACAAAGATTAATCTTTCCTACATTATCATTGTATACATTGATGATTTTATGTATTGCCATATCATTTTAATTTAAATTTAAACACCAAATTTTATATTTATGATACACATCTAGATTCGCAAGCGGATATACTAACGGTGCATGAAAAAATTTACCCAAAAAAACTCTACTATTCCAAGATAAAGAATGGCTTTTTATGTTATAATTTTTATTTTTTTGGTTTAATAAATGTCATGTGAATATGATGAAGTTAACCGAATGATCTATGAATTTTATTTCTGAAATTTATTACTGGGTTATTGAATGGTTTGATTCAGATTGAAAATTAGGTTCAGTGATGTAATAGCTTTAATTTTTAAATGTCAGGGATGAATTTGTTTCATTTTAAAAGTGAGGGATGAAAAGAATATTTTTGCGAAAAATGAGTGATGAAACAGGTCATTTTCCCTTGTACATAATCCTAGTTTTCTAATGTCATTTCCAGATGAAGCTGTATGAAGAAGCAGTACTAATTATTATGGGTGCCTAAAATACACGCAAGTAAAAGCTGAATATATCCATCTAAACCTCGCTTTAAATAACCACTCAAAGTCAAAGCAAAATGAGTTTAACCGTCCGGTTTTATGATTTTAAGAGCTTCCTACCAAATACTATCAGATCTGCTTTACCCTACTTCACAATATCCTTGATTAATCAAATTTGGCAATTAAATGGATTCTCATTAGTCACCACTTCATTCGCGTCTCGCAATGTTGATTGAGGGGGAAAAAAAAACAGAAAGAAAGAAAGGGGATGATATATGCATATTGGTGGGGAAAAAATTTGGAATCTACTGTGGAAGCTTAATTACAGGGTCCCTCTACATATTGCTAGCCTTGTTTCTACAAACTGTCATGGTCCCTTGAGAAGCACTTGAGAAGACACGCACGAAACTGTAACTAGTGGTACAAAATGTTTGGTAGTTGATATCCAGTTGAGCAAGACTGGATAGGTGGTGGATCCCAGCGTTCTCTTTCTTTTTCATGCAAAAACAGTCTCATGCTCCAAGTTTTTACAAGAATTTTACTTACGCCTGACTCCCTGATTTATCCTGGTGCACAGGAGTGGATGACCAGATCTCTACAGTTGTTTATTGCTGCATGTACAGGAATTCAACTGCCTGGCTGTGTCTTGTTTTACTTGCAGCCAAATCATGAAGAATTGCAGTTGTTTGCATGCCTGAGATTCTTCATCATGACAAAAGTTGAAACACCGTTACTCGTCACCTTCTACATGGTTTTATAACCAAGTAATGATCAGCATGCGGTGCTGCAGCTTAACATTTAATATCCTCAGCCCATTCATCCTAAAGATTAAACATAAACTGAGCAGATGATCAACATAACTGACCACAATTTCGTTTGGTTAGTGGTAGCCAATGCAAGCCAGTAATCTTTACGTATTATAGTTTAAATAAAGAATAAATTGTACTGAAACTTTTGATTATGTGATCCTGATACCCTTTTATCTGGACATAAGAATGAGCTCAGCTGGTAACAAACATCTAGAGAAGTATAGTAATTGATAGAGGTTCAAGAGGAGCAAGCCTTTATCAATGAATATCAGGACTCATTTTCCAGCTTAAATTGACGACAACAAGTACTTGAAGATTTGGCGCTGAATCAACCATTGGAATATATGCCTTACGTTGAGACTCACAACCACAACAATCACCATACGGAATTGGATACCGGTGATGGCGAATTTAGTTGGATTTTTTTTTCGCTCTTGCTTCCCTAGCACTGATCACCTATCATGTCTAGTTCAAGGGACACGGCAAGTAGATACCATAATGGCTGGTTACTGCATGTTAACAAGAATTAGGTAGCAGAATTGATCTGAAGAAAGTTTGACAAATCACTCTTAGTTCTGATAAATGCTTGACGACTGACGAGGGGTGTGAAATATACCGAACATATTCGGGCACCAGAACATGTTCTTTTTCGATGTGCTGCTTTACTTCCCCTGCCCGGCAAACTAATAATTAAGGATCCCCAAAAAAAAAGAAGGGGGGGGGGGGGGTGAAAGTAATTCTTACACTATAATTATCTAGATGTACATTCTGTTAACCATTGTATAATACAAAATCGTTGGTGTTAATATCTCAGGATGATATTAGATAGACATAGGGATACGTGCCATTTTGGAGTTAATTTAACCATGAATAATTGAGTTGCTTATGTATCAAAAGTTCCCTTTTCGAATTAAATTCTCTGACTTTACCGACAATGCAGGCTGGTGCCTCATTAAAAAGGAAAACGCGAACAAATATACGCAATGGACGGATGGAGGCCTTGCCTTCTTCTTTTGGCACCCACCATTTCCCCCTTCAGACACCCTTTTTTCCTGTCCTCTCACCCCATCGAAACACAAAAGAGAAACAAAAAGATAAACAGAGGAAAAGAAAGTACACGGCCTTGATAAGAACATTATTGCGTGCCAAAGAAAAAGGTTGTGTCTCCCTGAGCTTCTTTTTGTATTCCATAAGGTAGTTTAATCGTTACGTTAAAATATATATATATATATATCCCCCAAATCATTCACTGTGGAAATTGTAATCATTGTGCCCGCCAAGTTTTGGAGGTAAAGGAAAGGAAGAAGATCAAGAAAAAAGCGAGGAAGATTTAAAGAGCAGAAATAAATAACCCTTTACTAATACACTACTGTTACTACTAAAGTGAAAAAGTGTGCTTCGAGGGATTGCGGAGGTAGTGAAAGTAAAATGGGAGTGGAGCACTATTAGAACTTTTCCCACCTCTGGTTACTTTATGTGCTCGTACGTTGTTTACCTGGAAGACAACTCCCGTGCTTTCTCCTCTACAGTGAGGGAGGAGGATGGCCATGGAAAATTTTGTTCTGTAACTGTAACAACACAATTGAGGGGTTTCTTCCACTTTATTTCTTCTAGTAGGTAACGTGTCGGTATAAAGTACAATTTTATGGCAGTCAATTATTGGTCCGGTGCGGATAAAGAGGAAAAGACTGCTAACGAAGTCTCGATGATATGTGATCTCAGGATCAAGATAGAACCCTACCATGTCGATTGTTTTATATGTGGACTTGGCTTCGCCAAAGTGCATAACTATTCGAGGTTTGTAGGTGTAGAGGCGGGGAAAATCAGTGTCTGACTCATACATGGCCCAATTATGTCGAACTAAAATTGTGTCTAGGGTCGTAGATAAGGTTTATCTCATAATTAATTATTTATGAGATTTGTTATTAATGAATAAACTACCAAATTTATTATGAGATTTGTTATTATTAATGAATAAATAGTAATAAACTACTACCAAACTTGTTTTTTCACTAACTTAATTTGAGATAATCACCAAGTGTTATTCTTATCAGCAACTCTTGGGAATAGTCAGTTGATAATAGAAAGGTAGATCATTTGCTACTGATTCAACTCCCTGCTTCTCTTTTCTTAAAAATATCAACAACACTTGATCGTCCAGTGACTCCGGAAATTCCAGGACCCTGGTCCTTTAACAACTCATTTCTATTCAAAGATCAGTTCATCTAGCCTCCTCTGCATGCATTAATTCAAACATGATGCAGCTCAGTTCATTTGGCTGAACTACCCAAATCAATTCCGCCTTGCTTTTTCCGGTTATGGCAGTAGGTTAGAAGTTATGGGAGTCTTTCAAGGTCAGAAAAATCGAGTTGAATTTTGATGTAGAAACACCACTGATAACTAATATGGTGGAGTCACCGCCGAAGCAGATATAATGGCTAACTAACTATGCTTAGTTTTGGAGTTTCATAATTACTCTCTTCAAATTTCATAACTAACCCACAACGAGTATTTGTCAAATCCATTATTTTCCAATGTTACTCCATTACTTAAAAAGAGAGAGAGAGAGAGAGAGATTATGGCATATGTTGATTATGTAACCTTGGATTTTACTTCAAACAGTCTCATTAATAGATAGTAGTAATTGTTTCCGCTGAACAGTCACAGTTAAGACCCCATTAAAAGATCTCATTGAGATGAAAAAGAAAAAAAGCGAAGGAGAATCTGTTGGCCTGCTTGGCAATTCACAATGTATAAACTATACTTGAAATGCAATTTGGAATAGTAAATTTACGCACTGTTGTCATAGATGACGGATTCGTGGTTTGTCGACAGCCAGAGGGAACGCTAAGATGCGCAATTTCAAGGTTTTGGCAGTCATTATCAGTAGTGGCATTGGAAAAACTAAGATGTCAATTGATCCTAACCATACAGGAGAAATAAAGTCGGATAATAGAAAACTTCCGAGCACATCTGGTTGAGCAATGCCTACGAATGTCAGCATTAAGAATTCTCAGATAGCAAACTAAGCCAAACGCTAGACTACCCTTCAACTCTACATCAAGTAATGATAAATTAGCGTGAGAAAAATCATCAAGTTATCCACTTCAAAAAAAAAAAGTTAAACAGTTTTTGGTAATCAATCCTAAACAGTTATCCACTTCAGTTTCTCATTCCCAGAGTAATCAATCAACCCACAAAAGATACAGTGTAATTATAAGGAAGTTTCATTTTACGTGCATTGCAACCATGCACGTCGGATGATGATCCACTCAAGAGTAACAACAATTAACGGGCCAGATTAAGAATTGCTTGCCTAAAATACCATCATATTAACGCAACGGCCCACATTAGCATCTCATTTTCCCCCCCTCCTGTCCTCACAATATTTCCGATTTAATCACTACTATACATATTAGTAGTAACAAATACTCTATCCGTTTTATTTTTCACATTCCTTTTTCTTTGACTTATTTTTCGAGAAAGAAACTCAACTATGGTTAGGGAGTACAATAGCCAGCTTTTCTTCGCGATGGAAGTTAATTTGCTTAGCAATAAAGGCCTCAATCGTCTGTTGAAACTCCTCATTGCTCAATTCATCAAATACATACACAGTTTCTCCGGGAATCTCGCCGGGATTCGCAACTTTCCGGCACTTCTCAGTCTCCGAACGCCTGAGCTTTCCGCAATTACCCTCTTCCTCTTCCGGAAGCTCTCTCTTCGAGTCGAAGTTCTCCGATTGGCTTCTAGAATACGCCTTCATTTCCGAAGGTTTATCGGAAAACACTTCTGAAACTTCCGGCCCATCGGCTTTTCCAATTTTGGCGGCTCTGCTCACTTCAAATATGGTCTGTTTATCTTGGTATTCAATCTCATCGGGAGAGGAAGTTAGATTCGTAAAGTTCATGCAGCTATCGCTAGTTTTGACGAATGCTTCGTACAGATCAGTTTCAGTTTCCATTTCGGAGTTAATGTCAGCCGGAGATTGGCCGCCCGAGAGGATGCGGCCGGCTTTGAAGAGCAGAGTCAAGACGATTAGGTTGCCGAGAAGAAAAATGAAAAGAGGACTAATGACGATAGTGACTAGATGCCGGCAATACTCGCCGGAGATTTTGACGGCGAACGGCAAGCGAGTAGATGTCCATGAGAGTAAGATTAGTACGAAGAACACCTCAACAATTCGGAACAATTTGGCAATACTTCTAAGGCGAGTACAGCGTAAAATGAAGCTTGATTTCTCCGGCGTGACGTTATCAAAATCAAAGGCCTCCATTAAATTTGAATTTTGAGCAAAGAAAGAGGCAATAAAGAGGAAAATCTTTTGGAGGGGGAAAAAGAGAGATGCTTTGTTCAATATTGGAGAAATAGAGCGTTTGAGAGGGAAGGTGTTGAGCTTTTTATAGACTACAACGAGTGGAAGTGGGAATTGGAAGGGGCCAGAGTGATAAACACAAAGTTCTTTTCAAAAAAAAAAAAAAAATTTTAAAAAAAAGGGAAAAAGAAAAGAGAGGGAGAGATTAAAAGAATGCAACTATAACGGCCCTCTAATAAATTTTTAATTAGTTGGACCCAGTGCACGGAGATTTTAAAATGACAAGTGCTATTACGAAACAATTGTTTGTTACGGGAGAGGGGGCCATGGTCTTCAACAATGCAACTACATACAAGAATGTCAAGTTTTACCCATGACAGCAAAGATGTTGGTTAATAATCCTTGTCTTTAAGATTAAATATTCGGGATAATTTCACAGACCTTCCTTGAGGTTTCTATAAATTTCACTTAGCACCCCTTAACTTAACTTTAAATAATATCACTCGCTTCCCTTACCTTTAGCTTTTTGTAACAGTGTCAACCCATTTCAAAACATATAATAGGAGTAGTTAAAAACTCATTTGTTGTTCTACTTGTTTCCAAAATTGAGGAGAAGTGCCCTTTGTTGTTCTACTTTTTTTTTTTTTCCAAAATTGAATGCATGTAATAAAAGGTTAAAATAAAGATCAATTGTATAAATGTGTAATTTTGATGGACACAATATAACTGTAGATGTTTTAATGGAAAAATTATTTTAATAATATATTCAAATCATTTTCAAGAACAAAAAAAAGATTATTCCTTCCTTTATTGTAAAGTGTTTTTGGTTAATTTGAGGACTTTCTCAAAATTTTCTAAATTTCTTGTGTAGGTGGATGGCTTGTGAATTGTAAAAAAAAGGACAAAAATTTTTATGTTCACAAATTCATTTGAGGTTTTCTCAAAGACCAAAATTTATTTTGTAATTCAAAAATGTTTATGGATGAAATTAAGGATTTATGAATTGTACGCAAATTTTTAAAGTTTTCTAATTCTTTGACCAGATTATTGGCTTGAAAACTTGAATAAAATAAATTTCTTAACTATAAATTTGGAAACTCATTTGATCTGTCTTCAAGGTGCAAAATGCTATTATCTTCATTGTAAAATTCTCGGGTAATTTCTATGAATTTTCTAAATTATTTAAAATTTCAAAGTTTTATTATATTCCTTTTCCAGACTAATATCACATAAATTATTAATACGTCTTTCAACCTTGTTAAAACTTTGCAATTTCAAATTTTTTAAAGAAAATCTCCTTGACCAAGTGTTCAAAAGTTAAGAGATTGACTAAAATTGTTTACGTAAACAAAATGGTTTACAAAAAAAGGGCAGCATTGGAATGAAAATATATTCTCTGTCCAGAAATGATTTTTTTTATAATATATATTTGAAACAGGTTGGTAACGTTACAATAAGTTAAAAATAAGGGATGCAAGTGATATTTTTTAAAGTTGAGGGGTGCTAAGTGAAATTGTCGCAAGCCTTAAGGGAGGTTTCTGAAATTATACCTAATTTTTCCTACGTTGTTAATGCAAAGATTTTTTTTTTTTACATGAAAGACATAGATGCATACCAGGTGCACAAATTAAGAATTCAAAATTTGAACCTAGCGAAAAATCTTTATGTTAAAGGAGTAGGAAAAAAAATAGTCATTTGACGATAGGTTCTTCTACCGTGTACCTGAAAAAATAGTTAATTGTGCGTAAAAATTTTAAATTTTCTCTGCTAAAGTTAACAGGAGGATTCAAGATGTTTCCAAATCCAACTTTACACTGCACCATGAGAATTTAAGAAGTCTTCACTCTTCATTTTCATATAGTAAGTGATTTCATTACCTCGAAAAAATTTTATTAGTTTCTTCTAATGGTGGATAAATTGATAACCAAGCTCAATCAGGCCTTGTCATTCTTGTCAAAGCATTTGGAGGTAGATTATCAGCAGGACAATATACGCGTACAATGTAAAACTGGCCGGGTCTGCAGTGTACATTCCTCTTTCTGATGAATGGGGAAGTTTCACGTGAATTTTAGTCTTGAGTACACCACGCCTGCTCCTCCTGGTAAGCTTGTACATCTGGATGTTTTCAAGTTAATATTTGGCCACCGAAGAAGACATCACATTGTCTGAGAAGCAAGACGGGAGACATCATGGTACAATAACTCAGCGTGCAGAGTTCAACGTGAATGCTAGGCTATACTATTTCAACTACTCATATTTTATTCTGGTATTTGGAGACAACATCTGGTTTGGCCCTTACTCCTTTCCTTTGTGTTGCATTTTTCATCAATACGCATAAATGAACTTGGTGGCGGGTGCCCAGGAGTCTTATCATAACTGTCTTGAACTTGAATCTGGGAAAATGTCACTAAATGATTTCACACCATTTTTGTGTGTGATTTCACTGCTAGTGCATCATCCCATGAAAACACTCAACAGTGATCAGCAGCGCCCTTGAGCCTGAGGCAGGATTGGAGAAACATTCAAGAAAGGATTGGAGAAGTGGGATTTGGTTCTGGGACCATTAAGATAAGAAGAAGCTTTGTCTTAGCCAGCTGGTCAATTGGATAGATTATAAATACTAGTACAAAATTTTATTTAAAATTGTAGTTAATGTGAAATTAATAAATTTCACCGGGATAATTTCAGAAACCTTCCCTGAGACTTCTGACAATTTTACTAGCCCCTCTCTAAAGTTCACAAAATTACGCAAACCTTCCTTGATGTTATGGTTTTGATAACAAAATTAGCCCAATTAGAAAAAAGTAACATTAAAAATGTACTTTAAGGAAAGAGACGAAACTTTGATTCCATAAATACCCTTATGCGTTTATATAAGTTGTATTAGTAAAAGAATAAAAATAACTAAAATTTAGAAACAATTAATACACACATATCATCACCCCAAAAGTTCACATTTAATAAATTATACATCACAAATAAGTAATAAAGCTCTACTAATGACCACGAAATTCAACAAAACAGTCTAGTCATCTCTTTTGACAAGATGTTTGCTATAGTTCTTGTGATTTTGAAAATTTCTTGAATGTTTGCTAGTCATCTCTTGTGATTTTGCCATAGTTACTAATAGAAAATCTCCTTCGTCTATTGTGTTTTTTGTCTGTTATAAGTTTTTTAACAATTTTAACTACAGTAATCTCAAAAAAAATTTTAAAACTTTTAAATTATACACTTTAAAATATTTAAAAATTTATACATTTCAAAAAACTTTTCGAAGATTCTACAGCAAGTTACAGTAAATTTTTAAACAAACACTCAAAAAACTCACTTGTCAAATGGGACCAAAGTTTCATCTCTCTCCTTTAAGCATTTTTTTAAATGCTACTTTTTCTAATTAGACTAATTTTATTGTCAAAATCTTATCCTCAGGCTCAGAGGAGGTTTCTGAAATTATCCCAATTTCATAATCTTTAGAACATTCTCGTTTGGTAGTCTAAGAGACTCCGGAGCAAGAAAAGGGGACACAGATTTCACTGTTGCAGCTCTAACAATTGCAACTCGGGTCCCGTACGCCATAGCGCTGATGGCAGCAGCAGCAGCAGCATTCGCGTGTTGTCATAGATTTTCCCATCAGAGGCCCTGAAAACCATGCTACCATCGCTGAGGAGCGGACTCCTCCGTGACCAGAAATTATTAGACTCATGGTTTTACCACTATTTGACCGGTTACTAGTAGTAGCGTATTCTCCTTTTTTATTTTTAATTTTTTTAATGTTAGGGTTCCCACGTCATTTTCTAGCTCAACTTAAATATGGAATTAGCTGGATTCTTCGTAGGCTTATTTGGATTGCAATTTTTAGAAGTTTTTATAGAAAAATGTATTATAACAACTTAATGCATGTTAAATAAAAAGGTGATTGAAAAATATATTTAAAAAAAAAACTAAAAAATTTTTCTGCAAAAATCAGAATCCAAATGTAGAGCTTGAAATATTAGGAAATATTTTTTGAGAACAATACTGTAATGTTTTTTTGTAATGTTGGGATAAAAAATAATTAAAAATATATTTATAATGTAAGTAATTTTTTTTCCAAATAATGACATAAACAAAGCCCTTGGCTTACAAAAAGAATGCCACCACGTAGTTTAGGAAGTTGGAGAGTTAGGCAAGTGTAATACTCCATGTTTTATTGGTTTTTTTTTTGCATCGTTTAAAGCCAACTATTTCAGCACTTCTTAAACAACCTAATTTATGTGGACAATCCGGCAGGCAGCGCAGGAGACCGACGTTGGTCTCCTCATCTCCTTCATTGCTTCGACCCTAATATACATGATCAGAGAGGGGTTCTATTCGCTTGGACATTGCAATTGATTAGAACACTGGGATTTGAAGTATTTTCCTTTGGTAGGGTGATTATCAGTTTCTTTTCTGTGACAAGTTAATGATTGCCAGTTTCAAGAAAGGAAAACTATCGGCTGATTAATTCTATGATTGCTTTGTTGGTCTTAGACTCTTAGCAGGTAAGTCATCAACGATAAATAACCAACCATGAAACGACGTCTTAAGCCTTCTTGATGTACAACTAAAAATTACTCCTCCGTCCCATTTTGATAGTCTCGTTTCTTTTTTCACACAGTTTAAGAAAAAGTAGTTAACTTTATTGGAAAAGTAAATTTAGATTGCTATTTTCTTAAAATACCCTCACATTAAATATGGTACAACTTTATGGGAACTTGAATTGATGGTAAAAAAAAGAATCAACTCTTATTAAATAGGATAAATTTATAGTAACAACTACTTACATTGAATAAGGGTATTTTAGAAAAATTAAAATATAACTACATTCTTCAATTGGAAAGTGGACTACAATTTGGGACAGATGAAAAAGGAATACAGGACTATCAAAAGTGAAACGGAGGGAGTATCTATTTCTAACGTTAGTCTCGAGAAAGAAGATCGTTTAAGAATAACAAAAGTAATACATTATCTAATTTCGGCCACGCGCTTAAGCTGCTGCTGAAGAATTTTTCTATGTGATAAAGAGGGGAGAGAAGAAAAAAGGCAAAGCCGGATTGGAGTAGACTAACTTCTAATTAAGGAACTTCGTCTTTTCCATTTTTAAATGCGTTTAGTGATCCGAGCTAAAGGATCTCCTTTATTACCGAATGGATGGATGAAATAGATATTTTATTTCTCTAGAATCTAGAATTTCAAAGTTTAATATTAACTAAACTAAATGTGGTTTAGTGGAGTTGTTTTCGCAATATTTTCATACTTTAAACTACTCCCTCCGTCCCACTTTGATAGCCTTGTTTTCCTTTTTCGTCTGTCCCAAATTGTAATCCACTTTCCCATTAAGAAATGTAGTAATCTTTCAAATTGTCTAAAATACCCTTATTAAATATCTTGTTATTAATACATTGTTATTAAATACTAACCCACTACATTGAATACATTGAGCTTTTCCAATACTAACCCATTAGCTGTAACTGATATTAATTGGCACTCTTCGTGATTAGCATAAGGGTATTTTAGGAAATTATTAATCTAAATTTATGTTTCCAACCAAATTAATTACACTTTCTTAATCTGTGTGAAAAAAAAACCAAGACTAACAAAACGGGACGGAGGGAGTATTTGATATTTGGACTTATCCACAATTCTAATATCCATAGTGTTTTAAGAACCTGATCAACATTTATTTTTTTAAGCCTATATTTTTTGAGAATCAGATTCAGTATACATTCTGCAAAAGCAATCCTTAGGTGTAAAGCATTTGGCTCCTGAGACACCATTTCTATCAAGAGTCCATCACACGGCCAGTTCTCCAATGGAAACTTTAATTCTTCATGCATTAACGCCTCTTCTTCTCGTCTATGGCGTCAAATTCTACAAAGAATAATAATAATAAAAAAAAAACTCCATCAGATGCCCTTTTCAGCATGGTGACGTCTTATTCTTTTCTTTTTTTTTATATGATAGCTTCCTACACTATGGGGAGGGGAGGGCCTAAAGAAGTTCTGAAGTAATTCGAAAGGGATTGAACCACCACCGGACCAAACGGATGCACTACGTATTCGCCTGAATTTTTTAAATAAAATCACATTTAATTATGACAATTTGATCGGAAGCAAGGTTTGAACCCCTACCAAACCTTAATGCATTGGTTGACGACGTCTTATTCATTTGCCAGCGTGTGTAATGTAAGACTTAAAAGACGAGCACAACAGGTTGATTAGAGTACAGGCTGCTGATTCCTATTTTGCATACTTGACAAAAGTCTTGTCCCGCGTCATCTTCGAAGCATTTTTCAAATATGATTTCTCCATCACAAGACCCAAAAAGAAAAGAAAAAGATGAAAGGGCTGCTTAAAAAATGGCCATCCATAATTGGCTGTTTGTCCTCAGAGATTGAGAGGTAATAATGATTCAACTAAAAATTGACAATGAGATACCGCATGTTGGGAGCGTCGTCGATTAATTGCTGTTGAGTGTTGAAGATATTACACTTTGTAATCTTTGAATTATTAATAAGTCATTTACTTAATTATTTCTGAAATGTGCAAGAAAAGTTAATTACTACTATTACTGTAAAACAAATTGGCGTCAGACTTGTAGCTCTATAATTGATTGATCTAACCATGACAGAGACTCTTTCATCCAGCCCTATTGCCGTAGGGAGAGGATTAGGAGCTCGTCGCTCAAATTGAAGGCGATATATTGGAGCATCTCCTCCTCTATTCATGACCCCTTTTATAGTTTTTTGGTTTTTTTCCCTCTCCTGAGTCCTGACATTGAAGGCCAGACAGCCATCTCCTCCAACTAGGGCTGCAAATGAGCCGAGCCGAATTGAGCTTTGAGCTAATCGAGCCGAGCCTCGACTAAATTTTACCAAACTCGAGCTCGAGCTCGAGCTCGACGAGCTGGCAATTTTCGAGCTCGAGCTCGAAAAAAATAAAAAAAAAATATTTTTATTAAAATAAATAAATAAAATAATATTTTTTTCTGAATAAATAATAAAATATTAAGGATATATCCGTAATTTCACTATGAAAATAAAAAATAAAAAATATATATATAATATACGTAATTTTATTATTAAATAAAAATAAAAATAAAAAATATATATATATATATATACTCAAGCTCGCGAGCCGACTCGCGAGCTAACGAGCTTAATAGTTCGAGCTCGAGTTTGACTTGAACTGGCTCGAGCTCGACTCGAGCTCGATTAATCTCGAGCTCGAGCTCGAGCTCGAGTCGAGCTTAACTCGAGCCGCTCGCGAGCGGCTCGATTCGTTTGCAGCCCTATCTCCAACCGTCGTACCTGAATCCTGCACGTGGAGCCACCAGGGCTCAGCCTTGCGACCCCCACCACAGCTTACACCACCTACACTTCTGCTGACTGCTCAAATGGCTGATATCAATAGGTCATGAAATGTTGCTTAGACTTAGCAGTTGGCCTACTGCCTACGCTTATTTTTGGTCTGACCGTCGTCAATTTATCGTTCTAGTCCTGTTGCAGGTGTTCATGCAATGGTGAGGCAATTTTGACCGACACTTTCCCACTTAGCATGTATGCGAGTAATTTCATTGTTGATTTTTTAAAGCATAAATTAAGCAATAGCACATTAGCATTGTAAAAAAAAAAAAAAAATTATAAGAAACTTATATTAAAGGTGAAAATATGCTAGTTTCTTCACTCATAAATACCATATTTATAGTGTTTACGAGGAAATAAATCAACACAATTTGACTAATAATTCTCTAAAAAATCTCAATAAAAAATTACTTAATAACATACTACGTAACGAATCATAGGTAAAATATTTGTTAACAAACCAATATATATTTGTTTTGTTAACAAATATCCTAACAACACTTATTCTTCTACTAATTAAATTATTCTGATATCAAATATAATCTAGTAAAATCGATAGGAAAAGTTGGCGCGTGCTTTTCGCTGATAGGCAAGCTAATTTAAGATGTCCAATGAAATAGATTTGCCACCGTATCTTCCAAATAATAAGTTGCTGATTAATTTTGATGTATGCTGCACTTGAACTGTCAATATAATGCAAATACTTGGTTCTTTATAAAGGTTTTAAAATAAGTGGTTGCATTTGGCTTGCCATGCGTAGCTGCATAAATTGAATGAAGCAACCAGCAACCGATGCTTGCAACTGCAAAGCTTAAAGATCCATTATCATTTCTTGGTTTTGCTTCAATTCGAGAACGAGTATCGTGGAGGCAGTTGACATTCAGCAACTTTGACAGCATTTAAGCTCGTGAAGTTTCTTTCAAGCTACCTGCGGGATTTCAGTTTTGGTAACTCTAAAAAACTGGAGACACATGTATAAAAAGCTTTCCTTCTGCAAGCGGAAAAACTATTAACGTTTGACAATGATGCTTATAGGACATGCAACAGTTAGAGACTTCGTATCTGCTTGATCGGTTTATAATATTACTGTGGACTATAATTAAGGAAGGAACGAATGTGCTACATCCCAATCTCGAGGCTATTCAATAGAAAAGAGGCCCTTTTGTCCAAGACGCATAAGTTTAATGATCAACAACTCGTATCAATAATGATACTATGCTCAAATCTTAATCTTATGTTAAAAGAAAAGGTTGGTTAGTCTTAGCCCTTTTTGTTTTTTCTTCCCCATCATAATTCTCTAAAAGTAACTATTCAATAATCTCATTTGACTATCTTTCGACGAACAATGCAGAAACCTGGCTGATCGAGATGAGTAAAAACAAAAGGCGCTTCATCCCCATTCCATGATTCCCGGACACTGATCTGACGACCATATTGTTTGTCCAAGTTTTACAACCTGGAATATTATAGGCATAAATTTACCAAAAGGCTTCATATTAATTAGATTATCTTAAAAAGCAGGAAGAAGAAGGCGATGAAAAGCACCACGGATGCTACTAGTGAAAAGGGGAGAATCTGCAAGCAGTGAAAGTAGTATCATGCTTATGGCTTTTATATATCTGTACTGGTGAGATAAGGAAGCTGATCTTCAACGTTCGATTTTCTTGAAAGGTGATTTAGATAGATTCCAAACGGAAGCTTTTAAAAATCTCTAATTTCAACCCGCTTGCGTGTAAAGTACTCCAGAGAATCTTTGGAAAGGAAATCAGAGCTATGTTATATAACATATATGCGAGTTAAACTGCAATGCCAGAACTTATTCTTGCTTTTTTCTCGAGAAATTTTGTGGTCTGAGGAGGCTCTACCCATTATCATTAGTCTGGAATGACTCCTGCACTTATCAGATCATACTCAGCTTGAAAACTTTCCGTATTGGAATCCAATCCAGACAATTAAAGCTAAAACACATTATTGACATGTTTTAAATCCTTGGTTTTGCCTTTTTTTTTTTTTGTTAATTTTCTTTGCTTGGAATATGACTTGTATCAATTTGAGGGAATTTTTTGGTACTACGCCATTTTTTTAGTTGCTTTTGTGAGGAGTGTCATTTGGTGGATCTCTAACCTAACGTGAAAAACAGGAGCGAATCCAATTCTCAATGATGGGCTAGTGCGTTGTGAGCCCAAAATATCGAGCTATTTCGGAAAGGCAGCTTCAATCGAGTTGTTGAAGTCATTGGACTCCTAATATCCAAATCCAGAAACAACTGCAGCCCATTTCTTTACATGATTCTAAAATTTGGGAGGGATTTTACTACTTCTGGTTTTTTTTTTGGTCGATACTATAACTTCCTACACTACGGGGAGAGGAGGACCTGAAAAGATCTTGGGATAATTCGGAGGGAACTGAACCACCACCGGATTAGATGAGTGCATTATACACTCGTCTGAATTTTTTAAGTAAGACCACATTTAATTATAGCAAATTAAGTAAAACCACCTTGACTCCCACCCTATCAAGCCTTAATGCACTGGTGGTGATGGTCACCGGTCCTTGGACGGGTGGTTAAGGATTTTACTACTTCTGCTCTCAGCACTGATCGAGAATATGTTGACTGTCTTGATTCATGTGCCCCCTCCCCAAAAAAATTAAAAAAAAAAAAAAGAATTGCTCTTGGTTGGTATGACTATTCTTACCAACCATGAACAATTCTTTTTTTTTTTTTTGTTCCATGTGAAGCATGCGATAAATAACTAGTTTATTACACTTGTGAGTTTACGTACGTCAGTATTCTGTGTTTTTTGGTCCTTCTTGGCTATTTAGATAAACAAGCACGACAAGAAAACAACAATCACAAATTTATCTCATAATTGAAAATTGTTGTGATAATTGAGATGGAGGGGGATTTTTAACTCAATGTAGCATTGATGTATCAATTTGTATTTTCTTATTTATGTCATTTGGAAAAGAAAATATCAAATTTTGAGATTCCAAACCGTTCATGAATTCGCGCGCGGGATACAAGTTGACAGCAGCAGCAGCAAGAGTTCCTAATCAATCACAACTAATCAGGGGCAAAATAAGCAATACAACAATTATAATCTTGACAAGATATTGCTAAGGGCTGAAACAACATTGCCATAGCAATCCCAAATACGTGGCACATTCTCATCCCTTGCTGCGTAATCCAGTCTCGTGACGCTATTGAATAGATCGGAATACAACTTCCTCAGCTCAGGCCTCTCGCTTCCAGGCTTAGCTTGAATAATGGTGTATATATCTTGTTTTAGGTATGCTGAGCTCTTCCGCAGTGCCTTTTGCGCCGCGTTCCATGACTCTGCCTCCAGCAATTCTTTCACTTGTATCAAACTTTGAGCGTGCCCTTTAATCCCGCTCTCGGCCTCTTCTAGCGTCTGTTCAGGTGCGGTCATTCCAAAATCAAAGCCACTAGCAGTTTGTTGACAGGATATTGCTTCCATTGCCAGCACCCCAACTGAAGCTGCCAAAATGTTCGTTGTCGCTCTTCTCCTGGTAATGTGGAGGGCCATTTGTGCTATTCTTGTACCCTTAATTGGGTGTTTTAAATCGAAAATCGAAGTCGAGAAGCAAGGAGCTTGGGCTGTCTGGTGGTGCAAGGGTTGCTAATGCCATAGCCTGGTTGGTGTAGATTTAAGACGTACTGCAGCAGCCTGCTGTGGAAGAAATGAGATGAGGCTAAGGAAGTAACATCGAGGTGGGTTGTACTTGTACAGTTGTATGTATGTAGCTGTCGATTGAGAGAAAAATTTGCATGCACTCTGATAGCTTCGGCATGCAGTAGAATTTGCGTGGAGGCTGGCTATCTTGTGTCTCAAAAGTCAAAGAAATGCAAAATTACATATATAACCAACATGCGAAATATAATGGCCTATAGATTGAGCATCTAGCAGGACAATCTGGTAAAAATGATCAGAGGTTAATGGCGGACGGGTGATGACTTTTATTTTAATTGAAATACCTAATTTTTATTCTAAAGTTGACTGACTTATATTTTTTACATAAAAACTTATAATTAACAGCGAAATTATTATATTCAACCTAATTATAATTTGTTTTTTAACGAATCCAAACATTATAGAAATCGTTCGATGATTTAATCACAGTGGGAGACACATATGCATACCTGATATGCTAATAATAAAATCGCAAGAGAAAATTGCCAGTGCATGCTAACAACCTCGGAATAACACGTTGTGGGCTTCACTGCCACTCGGTTAGTTATAGGCTTATAGGCTACAGCCGAAGAGGTAAAGGGCGCTCCCACCGAAAGAAAAAGAACAGGGGAGAGGAGGCCGACATCGCTTCAGCTCATGCGTTGGTAATCCACCATATGATATAAGATGGTCTGACTGTGATCCAAGTCAAGGGGGTTGGGAAAATGTCATCTGTCGCTGCTGTTTTTGGAAGACCCACTTTTATTCCCAGTCCAACGCGCTTGGTAAGACCCCCTCCTCCTCACCAAAATATTTTTCCACTGACATCAAGATTGCAGGTTTGTAAGAAGAAATTCCTAAAACAAAGCAGCCTGATGACCGAGCCCAGCAGATTCCGACCCGGTGATGACCCTGGCGATGGAGGAACCCTCGGAGCTTTGGAAGAGGAAGCTTTCGTTGATGGGTCCTCCGGTCCTGCAGCTAGTGGACTCGAAGCTATTGTTAATAACTTGGTACCACCATATTAATCTCCACTATTTTTTTTTTCTTTTTTTTGGGTTTTAGTTTTGAAAGGGGGAACTCGAATTCTTTTTCCAATACGAGGCCTCTGACTATGTCTGATTCTGCCATGGATTGTTGTCCAGTTTTCTATTATGTGCAAGGGCCTGCATTTGATTGTTCCGTTTACGTTTGCATTTAGCATTCGGCTGATTCTACTAGCTTTATTCGGCTTATCTCTGTCTATTTCGTACTGTGTCAGATTTGAGTAATCTTGTGTAGTCTTGCAAATACGTGTCGGGCGTTATGCAGGCGAGTCAGTGCTGGCATCAGAATTTGAACTTTATTGAAGCTAATCCAATACGGTTGCTTACTTAAAACTGCGCTGCACGCTCAATGGGTATTATTTATTTATTTATTTTTGAAAAAGGGAGAGGTTGGGAGGTTGTGAATCCAACTTTATTCTAAATCTGAGGAGCAATGACACTTTACCGCTGACCTATATGTGATTCCCCCGTGGTGCTCTTAAATTATTGTGTCTTTCCATTTAAAATTATGTAAAAACCATATTCTTAGGCACTATTAACCTGCTAGGAGACGTTCTGGATTTTTGTAATTTTTACTTGCTTAAATTTGGTCAACTATATCTGGTAGTGACTTGTATGTTGCCATTTGTAGAAAGGTTTCTGCTCTTGTTTCAGCATTTTGAGGTGAAACTCTTGTAGTATTATAATCTCAGTTGAAATGCGTTTGATGCAGAGTAAGTGGCTGACTGCGGTACTCTTTGGCATATTTCTCCTTGTAAGGCATGATGCGGCTGCACTGTGGGCTGCTTGGGGTTCTGTTATGAATATGGCAATGGGAATTATGTTAAAGAGATTATTAAACCAAGAACGACCTGTTTCTAATTTAAGATCAGACCCAGGCATGCCATCTTCGCACGCTCTGTCCATCTCCTATATAACTACATATATCATTCTATCAGGTGGTTTTTCCAACTATTCAAGATAAAGACGGATTGGACTTATTTTACTAGATCACTGAGTGCACCTGTAAAGGGAACCAACAGAATTATATATTTGCTAGAAATCAAGATGATGAAGAGCCTAAACTTTGCTAAATTATTTTACATGATATAATTTTATGATAAACATGTTGCCTTGTGAAGGAATTTGTTCTAGATGGAGCTCAGTGGAACAATTTGGAATAGCTTTGATGTGGTGAAAGGTTGAGGGTAAAAAGACAGTTGCATTTGAGAATGAAAGGCTGAGATTTGCTAGATGTTTTTCATAATCCAAAGTATAAGAGACTAACTGCTAAGTAGGTTAAAGCGTACCATTGGCACCTTTCAGATTTTTGACAGAGATGGTATCGTTTTCCTCTAGGTAGTAGTAGTATGAGTTTATTTCATGAATTTGCATTGTCTTTTTGCTGAGTAATTTTGTTGTGTTGTTGTCAATTTACCAACAAATTGTTTCTTGAATCTTCCCTTCTTTATTATTCTGAGAAATTTACTCTTCTCAATCAGTGGATTTCACTTTTGAAGAATCATATGGTTCATATTCCAGTGAATGTGGAAAAAAAAAAAAGTTTACCTAGGTTCTTTTTATATTAAGTGATGATGTTTAACCATCACTTCCCTTCTTGTAGTATGTTATACAACCTATTTGTCTGAATTCGGGTTCCTTACGCTCCTCATTGCAGTGATTCAATATTGGGGGTTGAATGGAATTACAGCTGCCATCAGTGGGATTTTTCTTTCAATTGGGTCTTACTTTGTAAGCATCCAACACGACCTCTTTAGCTCAATTGAATCCAGTGACTCTGTATTTAATCTTTTGTTTATGACATATGGGGTCTTTCTGGTAAAAATATAATTTTCGGTTAGACAATAGTAGAAGAACAACCTTACATAATAACTGTAGTGAATAACTACATTATTTTCATCTTCACTGCTCATGATCAATTTGCCTTTCTTCCCACCTTGGAAAAAATTTTACAATGATGCATTGCTTTTGATTGTGAACCAAAATTGTAAACACAGCATAAAGGTACTCTCCTGAACCCATAACGGTCCAAGATAAGGACGTTGTATTTGGTAGCTTCTGACTATAACTATAGCGATCCCTGCTGACTGAAACAAGCATGCATCATGATTGATTGCCTTCTTTCTTTCTTTCTGATCAGCTATAGAATAAGAACTTCCTCGTTCTCCTCTCGTTGTCCCCCCCCCCCGGCGCCCGCCCCCCTCTTTCCCTTCCTTAACTTTCTCCATATTTCACGTACAGGGGTCACATATTTGACCTCGTAAATCTCAGATACACGAGGCTGTAGTTTTCTTGTGAAGCCTCCTCGGAGGGGTGCTTCTTCATAGAGAGTATTACTGAATATGGAATAAACTCAGATGTATTCAGTTGCTGACTTCAGGTAAATGTGCTTGCCAATGTTTTGCTGTGTTTGCAGAGCTGGCTTCGTGTTTCACAACAGCTTCATACAATCAGCCAAGTCGTTGTGGGTGCTTTGTTGGGAACTGTCTTCTCAACGTTGTGGTTTTGGGCCTGGAGTTCTATTGTACTAAAGGCATATGTATCCAACTTGTGGGTTCAGATTGTCGTCACCCTGGGTGGTGCTGCATTTTGCACTGTATTTATTTTACATGTTATTAGGTACTGGGTTATGGAACCATTGACTTTGTACATGTCTAGGAAATTCTCAGGCTAACATGCGCTTTCTCATTTGTTTTCGGGCATAATTTCAGGAGGTTTCTGATAGTCTCATTGATAATATTCGAAACCTCTCAGGGTGGTGCTGCATTTCTGATAGACGAAATTTGCTTTCAAATTTTGGTGATTATGAAAATCTCAAAGCCAGCCTTTAAGATTTTTCTGCACTTAAATTTTGAAAATTTTCATTATTTGATTGCAAATGGTAAGGTAGTTATTGATGATCATACTTAATAGTGACCTTGCAAGTGAAAAAGAATATATTGGATCAAACAAAAAACGAAAAATATGACATTATGTAGTTTGTATCATGTTCTATATGATCTGCTCCATTTGATGATCAGCATTCAATTATAGTGTTTTCTTCTTTCTTTTCTTTTTTTTTTTTTTTTTTTTTTTTGTAATCCTGATTGTTAATTTTATTATCATGGAAAATAGATGTTGGTGTTGTATGACATATAGGTAAAGATTGTTGGTTATATGCTACTAAATTGAAAAACCCTTTAATGATGACAATTTTTTTTCTCGTTTATGATTATTCAACAAGTGGTCTTTTTTAAATTGAAATGTTGTATGTAGTAGGATTTTTTTTTTTTTTTTTTTTTTTGGAGCTGGGGTGAATATTAAGCTCACAAGAATAGAAAAGGTCATTGAGTAATCTAGAAGAAAAAGGTAAACATGCTGCTGTGAGGGTGCGTGTCTACTGCCCTTCAGGCTATGGGTTATGTATATCTTTGCCAAATTGGGCGAGTGCCGCCAACATACAGTTCACCAATTGTTATTGGAACAGAAAATATGTGACTGTTCAAGCCGTTTGGGCTCTTGTGACTCGGCAAGTTCAGTCACAATATATATCCCCAACCAAATATCAAAAGTCCAGATTTCAAGCAAATAATTTCCTCTTAGCGTTCAGGAAAAAATAAACCGTGGTATACGGTATAAAGGGCCAAAAATCTACCCACCCTCAGCCCACGACCGTGCTGACCATTTTCAACTTCAAACTTGAGCAACAGAATGCACAAACATTCATTCAGGTCTACAGGTATTTTAAACCAAATAGATAGAGTAAGCAACCCCATCTTAGCTTGCATCCACAATAGGTAGGTTGTTGAGAGTATAAACATCCATTAACAAATTTCATGGCTTTATGCCCAAAAGAAGAAAAAATATTCAGGGCTTTACAAAATCTTCCAAAACAAAACAAAACAAAACAAAAGCAGCCAAGCCAAATCACTTTTGCTGGCGGCTGTTTTTCCTTGTATCCACCAATGAAGCACTTATCTGTCTCAAATTTGATGCATACGATAATGAATTAAGACCAACTATTCACGGTCATGCAAATTTGCATCCAAGCTTCCAGCCACAGTTTCGTTCTGATCGTACATTAAACTGGAAATCCTGACCGCACTTTTGTGGAACCAAAAGCTTTCATAATCTACTTAAATTAGCTCACTTATTACTGAACCCTCCTTCATTCACAAGAAATTATCCAGAAACTCTAACCAAGAATCTGTTTATAGTTTCTCCTGACCCGCAATGATCACAAATAGGATATCCACGTAAAGAATTTGGCTTCCCAATGGATACACGGTGGTTTGCACCAGAAACTAGGACATGAGTTTCGTCCTCCCTTTGATGCAATTAAAGGAGTCCACTTTCTTTCACACGCCTCTCAGCCCAGTCCTTAGGTCAATTTAATTGCAGAGGTTTAGCTAAAAGGTGTGAAGATATCGTGTCTGGCCTGACTGCCTTAGGTTACCTGGCTCATCCTACGTTCCTCCTTCAGACGTTTCGCTGAAGCCGCAAGATAAATGAATTTCACAGTCAGCATCTCCATGTAACATGCAAATAGCTCCTTAAATAAACTCAGACAAGCTCACTCCAGGACTAGAGGACAGGAGTAGCTATTTCTTGATTTCAGCCGTAGTTGTCTCCAAGTAGACACCACCTTCAACCTTCTGACAGAGCAATATATGGTGAAAATTTAGATAGACCTGTCAGAACATGTTGCTAGGTCATTTCTGAAGGGAATCAAAATCTCAAAGATGTTTCTCAGCATTAGTTAATGATTTGAAGCATCTGCTTAAACTTCTGCTAATCTTCTAGGTCATGAAGCAGGCAATCTAGCTCGAAGACTGCAACTTCTGTTTTGGAAGCGACTAAATCCAGAATGTAGTATATCTCTTCGGACTGAGAATGGGATCGATCACCAGCGACAAATGCAGAAATTTGATCCTTGACTTTGATCCAAGACCATCCTGGCTCCTTGATGACACCTTTTGATTTCAAGAGCTTCCTAACTTTTGCTGCTTCTCTCCACTTTCCAGCCGAAGAGTAAATATTAGCTAGGGTAATGTGGGTCCCTGCACAACTTGGATCCATCTTAAGAATCTGTTCTGCAGCTCGTCTTCCGCATTCAACATCACCATGTAGCCTCGACGCTCTGAGCAGAGTTGACCACACAACATCATCCTGATCAAGTGGCATAGTCTTGATCATGTTCTCTGCATCATGCAATCGTCCAGCTCGGCATAGGAGATCAATCATGCAACCATAATGTTCTTTAGAAGGGGTTATCTTATACATCTTGCTCATCAAGTTGAGGTAGTGAAAGCCAAGGTCAACGAGCCCAACATGGCTGCAAGCACTAAGAACACCAATGAAGGTCACAGGATCTGGTCTCAGGCCAACCTTTGACATTTCTTCAAATAACTTTATGGCTTCATGGCTGTATCCGTGTTCAGCATATCCATTAATCATGGCAGTCCATGATATGACATCATCATTCTCCATCTTATAGAATACAGTCGAGGCTTCTCCTATACTTCCACATTTTGAATACATATTTATTAAAGCACTCCTAATCATAGCTGTGTGATCTAATCCAATAATGAAAACATGGGCATGAAGTTGCTTTCCTTGGTCAAGAATTGCCATACTTCCACAAAGACTTAACAGACTAGCAAGAGCAAATTCAGTGGGCTTTGGTCCTGACCTTCTCATCCGTGATAGAAAATCAAAGGCTTCCTCGCCATAACCTCCTTGAGCATATCCAGCAATAATTGTGCTCCAGGAAACAATATCCCTCGTGCTCATTTCCTGAAACATTTTAGTAGCTGAATCGAGTTGTCCACACTTTGAGTATAAAGTCACAAGGGAATTTGTCACAGATAGATAATGAGCAAGACCTAAACGAAGAACATGTGCATGCAACTGTTCACCCCAGTCAAGTTTCAAAATATTTGCACAGCCCGAGATCAGAGTTGAAAATGTAAACCCATTAGGACTGACATCAGATTCTCTCATTTGCAAGAAAGTTTGTATCCCAAGATGCTCTTGACCCATCTGAACATATGTCGCAATCATGGTTGTCCATGAAACCACATCTTTGGCATGCATCTTCTTAAACAACTGTAAGCCATAATTCAATTTATTGCACTTATTGTACATTGTTGCAAGACTATTAGCAACATATGAACTTGCATCCAACCCTTTTTTTATCGTGTGGGTATGGATTTCTCTGCCATAATTCAATTCACCCAAATTGGCACATGCCTTCAATGCAATGGCCAAAGTATATGAATCGTAATTAATGCCTGCTCTCCACATTTCAGCAAAAGACATTAAGCCGTCCATATCAGAACCAGCATGAACAAGTCCTGTAATAACGGCAGTCCAAGAAACTACATTCCTCAAAGGCATCTCATTAAAAACTATACGAGCATCCCAAACCTTCCCAATTTTCATATACATATCAACTAGTGCACTTCCGACGAAAACAGAATTCACAAAGCCAGTTTTCACCGAGTATCCATGTAGTGAATCTCCAAATTTCTTGTTCATACTAATCCCAGAAGCCTTCAATGCTAGACTAAGTACAAAAGGGTCCATTTGAAGATTAGGGTCAACCCACATCCTAGAAAACAAAGACAACGCTTCTGACGGATCAGATCCGTTGACATATCCTGCTATCATATTGGTCCACGAAATTTCATCCCTTTGCGGCAATTCATCAAACATCCTCCGCGCGTCACAAAGATGCCCCATTTTCACAAGCTCTTTCAGCCTTGAGTTAATTAACAAGATGTCAACTTGAGAACCTTCGTGGGTTTTTCTTGTCAAGTAATCTGTGCTCGTCCCAGAAGCCAAACAACTTCTGGGTTCAGCAGCGTAGGCAATGCTTGAGGTTGCATATAATCTTCTGATACAGGGCCTCAATGGTGAGACCATAGTTTTGACTTACTCACAGAAGTTGATAGTTCTGTGATCCAACAATCCCGCCTCCTTCATGATGGCAATATTCTTTTTTGGCTGGGCGTAATGCAGAACCCGCTACCCAAAAACATAATGACACTTATGGGGAGAGCATTATCTGCGAACGCAGGATCCATAAAGTTCAAGTTTAGATGTATAGGTTGGCATGACGAATCAAAGAGATCCAGAAAGGAGAATTCTTTTCTCAAAGACACAATCATTCAAGTGGGGTAGTGCTTTTGGGGCTCCGTTGTGCTGCCTGCTTCGAAATTGCTTAGACGATAATCAACTGAAGTCGTTATTCTATAATCTCACTATAATTTTTAACGCGGTAACGCTTTCCATGCCTGTACACGAGACTACGTAGCGGGACAAATGAGGGAAGAAGGCGCTACACATGAGGCGTTAAGACTTAACGACTTTGATGAGTGCATAGACAGGCGTGGTTCTCGGTCCAAGTTAGACAAAGATGGTAAAAGTGTTTGTTTAGTGTTTGCAAAGGAAAAGAGAAGGAAAGCGAAGTAAAATAACTTTCTTACAAGTTTTGAACGTTTGCCTGTTATGAAACTTAATGGAAAATTTTCGTAATCTCTCATTTTCTTGTAAAATTTTTCCCATTGAAATTGATAGGAAAGTGGGTTAGAAGAAAGTTTCAGTTAATTAAATTTCTTTTATAACTCATTTCTTTTTAACCTATTTCCTCCGTTCTAAATTTCTACATAAGCTAGACTATTTTAGAATTTACAATTCAAAAAATCAACTTGCAGTTAGACATTTTATTCTTATTTTAATAATTAATGAATTAGTAGTATTTTAAATTCTAATTAAACAACTACTTATTTTTCAATCTATCGTGCTTCATTTTTATTCTTATTTCAATAATTCATGATTTAGTAGTATTTTTTTAATTCTAATTAAACAACTACTTATTTTTGTAATCTTTTTTTTTTTTAATATAAGTGAGAAGATTCGAACCCGAGACTTTGGAGTCTTTCACTTGTACTCTGTTTCCTAAACCATCCAATTAATCCCTTTCAATCTTCTACCAAAAATAAGATAACAAGGTGCGTTGACTAAATTAAGAGTTAGAGTAATTTATTTACGCCTTTTATTTTCTGCAAGCTTTTTTAGGAGGAGAGAAATAATAAGCACAAAGTAGGGACTGAATTAAATAAAGAGATTCGAAATCCACACCCCTTGAATTGGTAAAGACTCGAATCCTAAATCTATAGTTGATGAGTCCCTCTCTGAAGTTAATAATTCAGGAGAGTACTCAACTCAAATAAACGAGTGTCATGTCATGGACCCTTTCTTGAGAAAAATCCTAGGCAGCCAACCAACTACTTTTCTTTTATTTTTCTGTTCGAAGATGTTGTTATGGCGATTTTGAGCGAATTCGTTCTTTGGGATTATAGCTGCAAGTTCTTGCAGAAAGTAAAAAGAAAGAATAGGAGCCCAATAGAACAAAGCCTGCATGCAAGGACAATACTATGGTAGTAAGATTAAAAGCACTTTCATCAAGGGTAATAATTCCTCCTTCCGATGACCCTAAACAAGTCTTCCTCCTGGATGAACAACCTTTCATTCATCTCTAAGAGAGATTCAGACTCTATGCAAAACGTCACACACTACATTTTTCAACGTACCATATATTCCCATTAAGACAAACATTTGATTCAAACACAGGCTTGCTGCAGAACTCTGGACCTTATGGAAACGTAGACAGTTATTTATCACTTGACCAATGCACGGTCTGCCTTGCGGCTTGCACAACTATTATATTGTATGGAAGCTGCTATTCATCAGTTTCCAATGTGCCTCCCCTTGTTTCTGTCGATCCATTGTCCCCTAGCAGCCCTTGCTCTCTTCCACCTCTTAATGTTTAGCATCCGGGTGAAGATCTTCTGGATCAGGCGAAGCTTATAGGACTGTTGGGCAATCACATTCGCCGTAGACGGGCTCTGGCTTAACACAATCTCATATCCGTCCCGGAAGGAATCCAGGCCTTCAGTTAGAAGTTGCCAGAACAAGGCTCCAGCTGCTGGACCACCATGTTTTGCTGAGGAATAAACCTTGAAATATACGTCGTTGAACAAAGCATCTCTTTCATAGTTGCTGAAGCCACTGTCTTTCGAGGATTTTCCGAATTCTGCAACCATTACGGGTTTTCCAAGCATATACTGAGCATCTTGAAAGTGGGCGTCAAGCCATTGGTTCATGAAAGAGACTTGGGATTGATCATTTGAGCTGGATAGCCTAATCATACAACAACATGGCAAGAACACTCCAGTCAAGATATTCATCAGACTTTGCTGCAATTTAGCTTGAAAACCAAATTAATATCCATGATTATTTATCCGAGGATTGTAATGAGATTTACCAGATATCTGGATAGGAATGTACGGTAGCAAAATCAATGCCAGGTACACGGTTGTTTGCAACGAAATCAGTTCCTATATTCAATCCAGGATTGAGGTGAGTCCTCTGAGGCGTGGATTGTCCATAAAATCCTTCCAGACCAGCTTCCAACAAATGATTTCTGTCTATTGATTTAACATAAGAAGCCATTTCCATAATCCAGGCCTATCAGACATGAACCAGCAACAAAATTCGGTAAGAACCATGAAGGTCAGCCAACATTTTTTGATGAAGATGAACAGGTGAGTGGTATCAAAATACATAGCTAATCAAAGGTCAGCCAACATTTGTTAACAGGTGAGTTTTAAGCACTCAATTTTAGGAGGGGCCAGGATTCATTAAGGTCCCCATGTACTAGCTATCCAGATTTTGGACCCTTTAGTTTCTAATCATGTCCATGTCAGAGGGCCCAATTTGATTTCAGTAAGTTACTTAACATGGAGTATACGTTTTAATCTGTGAAGGATGTCTGTTGAAATGCTGATGCAAGAAGTTTAGAGGAATTTGTCCTGCTGTGAGCCAACTAAAGAATGACAACCTGAATGGTCCTTCCCGAAGGATCTGAGGTGCAACGGGGCTCGTTCATCAGCTCCCATGCCATGATAGTGGGATCATTCATGTAAAGAATCCCAGTGAATGTGTTGTATCTGTTGAGAACAGTCTGCACAAAGAACCAAGGTTGTTCAAGTTGCTATCGTTCCAAGTTACATGTCATACTAAAATAAAAAACTAGGCCTTTCAAATAGCTTAATCTTGAACAGATAAACAACCTCCTTAGCCAAGAAAAAATACATCATGCTAGAAAAGATAAAGGGACAAGATTGGACGAAGAGAAAATTAGTGCAAGATAAAACATATAACAGAACAGTCAGATGGAAGTAGTGTAGTGTCCTTGCACTTACTCTTATGTGATTTTTGTAGTATCCCTTGACAACTGAATTTCTAAAGAAATCATCATCAGAACTAAGGTATTGCCCTCGACTTCTAGCCCAGTCCACGTACTGTTTCTTTCCTCCAAAGCTTTCATAGTTATTTGCCAAGCTTAATATCAGCTTAATCCCATATCTTCTGGCCTCTGCTACAACAAAATCCAACCCCTTCAAGAAAAAAGGTCATGAAGATAACAATAGTTACAACAAAAGTTCACCAAAAAGTGAAATCTTGAGCAAAGACGAAGAGAAGACAGACCTTGAACGTTTGCTCGTTGTAGGCACCAGGAGCATACTGCAAGGCCCTATAACCACCATCGTTGAAAGCCCAAGTCCTTGCAACTGTAAGGCCATGACTAGAAGCTTCCCTAAATGCAGCTGAAACTTTGGACCTCTGAGAAGGGTCAGAAGCCACGTACATTAACCAGTAGGCATTGAAGCCATTAGCATAGTAAGGACCATTATTCAACATGAAATGTATTCCTCCGGTCCTGACAAATCCATCCCCTGCCTTAACTTGAAGAAGAAAGCCCTTTTCTTGCATCAAGAGAAAAAGAAGTAGAACCACTAGAAAATGCTTCATCTCCCTATCTTTTGCTAACAACTCCCAAGGCAGGATCAGGAATAATTTTCTTTTTCCCTCCTATGGATAAATGCAAGGAGAAATGAGAATATTTAAGAAGCCGATATCTAGAAGAGGCAGAACAAAAGAATGTGGGGTGTCTGAGTTTTGTCTTTCTGGATGAACAAGAGATTTTTGCACAAATATAACTGAAAAGGAAAAGTATCAGTGACCATCATAACTGTGAGGGAAAGTGAGTGAATGTTGTAGGTGGAACTTCTTTCTTTTAATTAACCTCGCCTTACGCTGTAGATTACTATGTTGGATGGACCTGATTAACCGTGGTTGCGTTACTTGTGCATAAACTTCTCGCATAAATTGTATTACAGAGAAACTAAAATTAGACAACAACTGTTGCCAAATTCATGACTCTTTAACTATTAAAACTGTGGTCCAATATTTGCTCCGAAAATTTGATCCATAATGATATAAGGTGTATTAACAATTGAGTCTTGATCGCAGTAGTTTAATATTCATCCATAGAGGCCCGAAAAGAGAATTCTCCCTTAAAATCCAATATCTTAACCCGTCAACTAGAAATTCTTACATAGACATTTCACACCGATTCAAAGGGAATAATACTTGACTTGCTTGCTTCCGGTGCAAATTTGTTGCGCATCTAAAGGAAGTTCCCTAACCAACTCCCAATAGAGGAGTTGGCCACCACTGTATATGAGGGGTGTTTTAAATCTATGCGGGTGAGTGGTGCATTCGTCTGATCAGATGGTGGTTAAGTCTCCGTTAGGTTCCCCAACTTAATTGGTCCATTTCCTAGAGTCGCTTCCCTTAAAAAAGTAAGTCCCCCCCTTAAGAGTAGGAGTAGATTAGACTAGGCTAGAAGTTGTCACTAATTAAAAAAAAAAAAAAAAAAAAGAAGGAAGTTCCCCTTCCCTCCCAAAACTCCTAAAACTCCTCTATGAAGCACAGAGAATCTCTTTTATCTTGAGCTCCACTAAGTGGCCTGGATCCTATGAGCATTACAGTCTTTTTAAGACACCGACAGGATTATAACTTCCCTAAGCACGGGATCCATGAAATCCTATTTTGTACCAAGAAGTACTGATAGGCTGCCGTCCACATTCATGAATCATGATGCTAGAACTGTACTATTTAACCAAGTACGGCACCGTGATTTTAGTTGAGAGCGGCAGGAAGGTAAAATGGTCAGTAGGGTAGGGGACTAGGAATCAAATCGCCCCGTTTATAAAAGTTGAGAAAAGTGAGATTCCAGTGACCATCGGGTGACATTTGTTACAAAAAAGCAGTAAAACATGCAATTAAAGTAATGGTTGTGGGGCCTTGTGGTGGGCATGGTGATTGATGGAAGGGGGTCCAGTAAAATTCTCCAAGTTAATTGAATCGGGATACTCTCTTCGTCCTATTTTGTTAGTCTTGTTTTCCTTTTTCGTCCGTCCCAAATTGTAATCCACTTTTTCATTAAGAAATGTAGTAATCTTTCAAATTGTCTAAAATACCCTTATTAAATATCTTGTTATTAATACATTGTTATTAAATACTAACCCACTACATTGAATACATTGAGTTTTTCCAATACATTGAATACATTGACTACATTGATTAGCATAAGGGTATTTTAGAAAATTATTAATCTAAATTTATGTTTCCAACCAAATTAATTACACTTTCTTAATCTGTGTAAAAAAAAAATTAAAACTAACAAAACGGGACGGAGGGAATATTTAACTTGAATGCCTCGGGCTGCTCAGCCCCATCACGAGGCCAAAATGGTTAGAGGTATCTTGGAGTTGCCATCGGCGGTCGAGAGAGCTTTGCCACAAGCCAAGCGAGAACTACACATGGCAAAGGGCTAAGGGCTGTGGGGTTGGGCATGGATTAGCCCCATGGGAGACAGATATCATGCAAATGTTTGTTTGGTAAGTGCGGGCTCAAGTGGTACCAAGAGCATTCGAACTTAAAAGACCCTAAAAGACAAGGATTCGAATTCTGGGAGGTCCTTCGAGGTACACTGTCAGATTCTTAATTTGAAGACGGTATCGAGTTGACAAATACACAATTAACCTTTACAGTAAGCAAGAATGGATATATGCTTTTGTTCTAGTTCAAGTGAGGTATCAGGCATTCGAACTTAAAAATCCTAAGGATCAAGGATTCGAATTCTGGGAAGACCTTCTAAGGTATATTACCAGGGTCTTAACCTCAAGACGGTGTCGATGTGACAAATACACAATTGACCTCCACAGTAAGTAAGAATGAATATATGCTATTGTTCTAGCTACCATGTGTGTGCGTATATATATATATATAGGCATCATTTTCGTGATCCTCAATTGGTTGGCATTTTTTCGCACCATTGAGAGTATGAATGTATAGAGGAATTAACGAAACGGAGAACGAGGTTTTTCTATCATAATAATTAGTAATTTGTGAATTGTGATGGACGCACAAAACTTACGAGTTGGCATGTTTCTGGCTGGTAGGTAAAAGTTCTACGCGACCAAATCGACGACTGGCTTGCTGCATTTGAGTGTCGCAGGCTAACGAGATGAGAAAAAAAAAGCTTTCAATTAATGATCACAGGCTTGACAAAACTAATGTTATCTTTTTTTTATTATAATAATAATAATATTTATATAATCTACTCTATTTTAATCCAATCCAGAAAAAAGGAGCAGACAAGAACTAATACTACCATCGAAAAGCTTAACTAATACTCCCTCCGTCCCACTTTGATAGTCCTGTTTTCCTTTTTTGTCTGTCCCAAATTGCAGTCCACTTTCCAATTGAAGAATGTAGTTATATTTTCATTTTCCTAAAATACCCTTATTCAATACAAGTAGTTGTTGCTATAAACCTACCCCATTTAATGAGAGTTGATTCTTTTTTTACCATCAATTCAAGTTCCCATAAAGTTGTACTCTATTTAATGTGAGGGTATTTTAGGAAAATAGCAATCTAAATTTACTTTTCCAACAAAGTTAACTACTTTTTCTTAAACTGTGTGAAAAAAGAAACAGGACTATCAAAGTGGGACGGAGGGAGTACTACCGGTTCTGCAATGGACCAATCCCAACATCTGCAGCTCTGACTTGTGAAGATCAATCATGGTGATGGGCAGATAACACAGAACCCCATAGTTTTGTTTCATTCGACAAAATATAAAGTTCGTATATTCATAATACATTTCACTTTCAACCCAATATAAACGTAAAATAAATCTAGACTTTAGCCTTTGTTTTTTTTTTTTTTTTTTTTTGGGGGCGGGGGGTCCAAATTATGAATATTAATAATATTATTGTTAAACGGTTGCTACCTGCAAGCAAGCATCCTTGCCTCCCTTATTTAATGTAAGGTGTAGGACATAATCCCGGTTTTAAATGGGCGCAACGAGCGGAACCACCATTTTTAAGACATGTGGCCTGGTGTGTCTGGCCCACCCAAATCGGGGCCAATTAAAGCTTGCCTGAATTACAAATGAGTCCCATCTCAGGGGTCTCTTTCGATACCTAACAACGAATTCCAAGGTAAATTTGGCCGCGGTGATGAAACATGGACCCACGGCGTCTCACCTATGCACAAACGCAAAATTTGTTGCAGTTGTTTTTAAATTCGGATTAGAGAGGGAATCGGAAAACTTTTTGGTTTGCAATTTAGTCGATTCGGCCGATTTAACTCCGGTTCAAAGATTTAATTAATTTTTATTTATTTTAATATTAAAAATTTTGAATAAATTAAATATTTATTTTAAAAAATAAAAAATTAATAATAATCAACTGAACCTCCCGATTTTTATTGATTTTTATCAATTCTTAATCGAATTTGAGTGATTCAATTAATTTTTTATCACTCATTAAGCCGAATTGAAATCATGATTGATTCGTGATTCGATCAATTCGATCCGATTTTTCAAAACATGTTGAATTTTCCGCGGAGTATATGTTATAGTGCATCGTGGCTCGATAGATTTGGTTGCCACGGTCGCATTACTGACTACTCTTGGTGCGACTTCTTGTACAGTCGTATGCGTGATTTATGGGGCTTGGCTTCTTAAACCAGGTCTACTTTCCGTTCTAAAATATATGAGCCAAAAGTGACAGCCTAAATTCCGCCTAATCATATATGGATATGTGATTGCAAAAAGCTTGGAAGACCCTCCGCAATTGATGCCTACTCACTCCCAAAATGGTCAAATGGATCCGAAGAGAGACTCCTGCGGCAGTGCAGCCCTTGAAATTTGGCGCTTCATCATCGCCGTTCCCTCCGCATTTTATCTATCAAGGCAGGAAAAGGAAAACTAGTGTGTGTGTGTGTGTGTGTCTTTCAAAATCAAAACTTGCATCCTCCTCATCCTGCATCATACATTGATATGCAAAGAAAGAAAAAGACAATGCACACAAGGATTTCGTCCTCAACACCACCATGAGATATTCATCAATGGCGAATAAAAAAAAAAAAAAGCACTCGAGTCTGCAATTGGGAAGAACATGTCATAATGCTCTAATTTGCCCACCATAGCCATAGTACTTCAAAAGCCCTTCATTTTGCCTCCAATCCTCTTTAACCTTCACTTGAACCTGTTTCATTTGGAAATCGTCTTGAGCAATTTTTCAAACTAAACAAAATAATAATACTACTACTAATAATAATAATGGCTGATCATACGTTCCTCTGTAACTCAGTACCATGTTACACCTACATGACCATTTTGAAACAGTGCTGTAGGCTTTCTTTTCGTTTCAACTCACTCGTAGGAAAGCTAAAAGATATGGGACTTTCTTCTTCATCACTGACATTCTAGCACTGCTGAGTACTCTCAAGAAGGATGCTGTTATGTTGTTACCTCTAGAAAAACTTTCTTCTGCAAGAAATCTTCTATGTCTAGCCGAGCAGCTGTTGCAAGCAGCTTCAAAGCTTTCCCTTCCTAGAATGGTTGAGAACGGATGACATGAAACATCAAAATCTTTTGAATCTGTTCCATCCTATGACAAATCATGTGAAATTCTCTAAATTCTAGCTGAAATACAAAAGCATATTTTACCTTTCCAATGAGGATAATTTTCTGTGAGTTTTTTTCCACAACAACTTCAACTTGAATGAAATCTTTTGCATTTGGTCTTGTTTTGTAACTAATAACATTAACCTGTAGAATTTAGCAAAGCATTGGCCATAAATATTTTTTGGAAACCAAGCGTTTCCTAAAACCAAAGGAAGAGACCATAAAAAGAAACCAAGATAGGTAAAGAGGTTTTCTAGTAAGTTAATCTGGTTTTCAACAGTATTTCATCACCTGGCATGCATAAGGGACTTCATTTCGGTATTGAAGAAAGATCTTTTCTCTTACAATTTCAGCTAGAAAAAATCTTTCAGGGTGCTCACTAGCAATGTCCTGAAAACCATGGGAGGAAAGTTATTGAACGGCACAAAATTTTGTAGTTTTGAGAACAAATCCTAAAGAGGTAGGAGATGTATACAGCTCACTCTCCAGATATAGCTATTACAAAAACAGTAATTTTGGAGTTTTGTATATGCAGTGCCAATTCTTCCAACTAATATCATCAAAAAAGATCCTTGACAAAGACCTCGGAATATCAATAAAACATTCATACCCTCCAAATTGTAGCATTACGCATCTAAAATAATGTGCTAATTTAACTTGTGAAAGGACATGAAGAAACTTGACAACTGTTTATGAGCATTCTCTTCTAAGAGAAGCTTTTCTTTATGCCCTAAAAGACACTTATATGCTCTCTTGAGAACTTTATTTACATAAAAGCTGAGAGATGTAAAAGTTGAATTATTCAACAAAAGTCGAAATCAAGTTGAAGTTCATCTCATCTTCCAGATTTGCCTCAGTGACAGATTCATAAAATCAAATTCAAAGTCCAATCACACCATCAATAGTTTTTTTCGCATATAACAGCTAGAGCAGGAGATTTGACAGCAAGGGTAGGAGAAGAACATCACCATCCACACAAGCTCTCCTAGACACAGACGCTCAAGTCACTCTTATGAAGCACTACAAATATAGGCAGTAATTAAGGTCATTTAACGCAAAAATATGGTGTTGATATCAAAAGGTATGATCTAATTCAACCAATAGTTCTTCTCCGATTTTTGCTTTTATATCCACTTTTAATTTTCTAATTATCTTGAACAAGAAAAACGGATTAAAGGATCAAAAGTGTTCCCAATTTCCTTCCATAATACTAGCAGCTTATGACAACAGATTTTGCATTTACATGAATTGGAAGATCAAATTTCAAAAACTTAAAAAAAAAGTAGACTTTTAAGAGATAAAAAAGATAGAAGAAAGCATCTAACTAATGCCCTAAAGAGAGTAAGAGAACAGATCATGCAAACCTTCGGGTAAAAAGCTGGACCGAGAGGAAGTTTTGATAAAATCCAATCCTTGACATCATCCACTCCATGACCATACTTGGCACTAACTGGAATGACCTCATCAACATCAGTAAATTTCTCATACCACTGCAAGTTAGCCAACATACATTTCAGAGATATAATGGTAAAACAAAAGGTTTTCCTTTAAGGTTCCCGGCCACTATAAAGACTTGCAATAGCATTCCAAGATCATAATATTGCTTTGTTTGACAAGAAAAAGCAGTCAAAGAGATCATTTAAATTTATTTGCCACAATTTTAATATAAGGGTCATTTGACTTCAGTATGGACTACAACTCTAGTATCAACTATCAATCATCCGAAAAAACCTTGGCACATAATTATCAAAAGTTATCCCAAAGATGGATGCGATGCAGCTCATGGAATCCAACACGTGTGAAACAAAATACTTGTCTTTTAAAGCAAATGCTGATTGATATATTGCTCACTCTTCCTCACCTTGTTAAGTAAGCCAAAGCATGAAAATCACCAAAAGGATTACAATGCAGATGATAAGAAATTCTGACCTCAAGTTTCTTTGCTATTTCACCAGGTTTGATCAGATCCTTCTTGTTCATAACTAACAAAGTGGGTATTTTATCTTTCAGCTCTCCCACACCCTCGTCTAAAATTTCATCAATCTGCAAGCAGAGAAGGAAATTGTCAAAAACGGAAAAACAACTTATCAAGTAATTTGAAATATAAAAAGTACCTTTTGGGGCGCCTTACATGCATCAACAACCACCAGCACACAGTCTGCGTTTATGGCAGCACTGCGCACATTGTTCATCATCATTGAGTCTAACTTATGCATTTTTTTTTCAATCACACCAGGCGTGTCATAAAGTATCATCTGTTAGTGGAGGTATAATCTTGATTAGCAGCATATAATTTTTCCCCTAGCACATGCACAGGAAACAAAAAATTATAACAACATTCTAAAACATATGTATTTATCAGATGGTCCATGTTGACTAGAGCATGAAAATTGGCCAGATATACAGAAGAATATCCTCTGTTCGGGTTTATACTCAAGAGAGATATTCAAAGCACATCCCAAAACCTTGTCTGTCCAGGTAAGATATGACGGATATGGTATAAATACCAGGATAGAACCATACTACCAAAAGAAGAAAGTTTATAGTGAAATTGGGAAGTTCATATTGGAAGAAATCATCCTAAAACAACAATATCATCGTGGCATTCATTCAATGACATTTACATCTGCAAAGCTCCACCATATGGTATGAAGTTTGACTAAAGCAGAAATTCATCCACATACGTAATGCAATTCATCAAACAGAACCACAGGCATTATTCAGCTATATTGATATCCCCCAATTTGCAGCCCATAAAGTTCAAAGTTTGAAAACAGGCCAGCAATGCAGATTATCACTCCAACAGGCCTAGTTAAAATGCAGAAATCTAAGATAATACACCAAATAGGAAACCAAAAGCGAACAACGATCATCCTAAACATTACAAGCTTTTGAAACCTGATAGTCTTCGCCAGAACATATACCAAGAATTCGATGACGCGTGGTTTGAGGCTTATCCGTAACAATGGACAGCTTCTGCCCAACCATTTGATTCGAAAGAGTACTTTTTCCTACATTTGGCTTCCCCACCACTGCCACATATCCTGTATAAGCATGTAATCCGTCATTTCAATCATCAGCTCAAGCAGAAAACTTTTTACATGTTCAAATCATCGAAGGAATACGCTACTAATATGCGAGAATCAGATACAACCATTCACTAAGGGCCTTTGTCCTCGTCCTAGAATAGATTATGACATTGTCATTAAACTTTCCCCTCCATGTTCCTAATTTTCTACATCTTTTTTGGGGGTGATGTATAAGTATAAAGCAACAGTCATGAAGCTATGCCAGTTGAAATGTGAGCTTACCACTACGATGGCCAGTGGCATCGCTAGCAAAATCAAGCTCCTCCGTCTCATAATCGTCGAGCAAAGCCGTATTCCGGTCAGGCTTTTCACTCAAGGATAGGAAAGTTGATGACTCATTGTCTTCTTCCTCTCCTTCTTCGTCGCCTAATAAAGAAACCGACCTCGTCCTTGCTGCTTCATGACTATAGTCATCTTCTTCCTCAACTTCGTCTCGTTCTTCTTCCTCTTGTGCTTCTTCACTTTCAGTTACTATGTCCCGATATGAAAGCTGATCCTTCTGTAACATGGGTCCATCTCTATTTCCAATTTTGTTACTGGGTTTTCTTGGTTTGGCTGGCTTAAAAGTTTTTGGGATTGAACTTCCTCTAGGATGATGGAGGGAGGGAAGATTGTACTGGGTTTTGTTCGAAAGAGAAGGATAATTGTTTTGTTGTAACGAGGTAATGGGCTTTATCAGAGTAAGAGAAAGCTCCACCATTTTCAATTTCGCCTGCTACAGGGAAGAAGAAGAGGGAGGACCAGAGGAGGAAGCTGGGCCGTTGCCTCGCTGACGCTATATTCGTCACCGTTGCCGGTGCTTCTCTATATCCGTTTTCCTTTCCTTTATCCGTAGCGCTCAAAAGTACGATTTTGACTGTTCTGGTGTCGTACAAAATTTGCAAGATTTTAAAGCAAAATAGTTGATCACTCACAAAAATTTCAATAACTGCAATTAAATGTCATTAGCTTCTTATATTCTCCTAATATTTTTCTTAATAACCAAACGTGCAGGAAAACTTATTTTTATTTTCCTCTATGTTACTTTCTTTTATTTCACTTTCCCATACAACTTTCTTTCTATTCAAACAGAGTTAGGTTTTTCAATTTGTTTTTCCAAGTCTAAAATGCATAATTTCTTTTAAAATATTCCAAATCCAAAAATTAATTTGGCCAAGCACCATTTAAATGTAGGCTTTCCAAGTCTAAAATGCATAATTTCTTTTAAAATATTCCAAATCCAAAAATCAATTTAGCCAAGCACCATATCAATGTAGACTTTGTCACAAAAACACACAGACTACTGCCATATATCTCAGGACGGGTTGATTCCAAGTAAAACCTGCTTCTCACGCCAGTGTTTCTGTTTGTTACCGTTCTTGACCGAAGCCCCTGCTCTAGTGATGCACTGTTTAGCCCGGAAGCCACCAGAGGATGATGCCATGTTTTATGTTTAGCAATTAGGATGGAACAACAAATTTCCATCTTTAGTACTACCAATCAATGTGTTTATCCCTCTTTCACAGCAAATATACAACGGAAGAATTCCAAAAAGGAAGATAGTTGCAGGAAAAGGGGGAAAATTGACCTTCAGGCTGGCTGTTCTTCCAAGTAATCACAAAGCATAATTTTCACCATATTCTAAAACCACATTCAATTTCCTATAAAGCTGAAACACACACCCTGAAATAGCTACACCCATTCTGTAATCCTGGCAGGTGAATAACAAATATGTTGGAAAATCTTTATCAAAAGCAACTACTAAGTTGTTTGCATTAAGATCCATAACAACCTTATGTAGTTACACAGGCACTCACGGAAAACCTTTCATAAGGCGAACACCCGCCCCTCAAAAGCATTGATTCCAACTGCCAAAGAACAAGTGTAGCAGGGAAAACAGAAGGAAACATTTAAGACTCGGATCAATGAGTACGCAAGTATTTCCATCCAACCTGATGGCCCCCTGCTGTACAAAATGTATAATTCTTGAACATATTCTCATAGTTATAATAGCAAGACAGAGGAATAAATATCACATCAAAGCATTTTAAGTGCAATGCAAGTGAACGAAAAAGAGATTATCTTGCCCTGCTGTATTGCAGACTTCAAAATTTGTAATGACTTGTATTATTTTTTTCATATTCAACCATTTCATATTGCAAGCTAAAACCATAGCGGAGCATAAAGATTATTTTGGAGGACCTATACATCTCCTGCTAAAGAGAATGATATGTGAAACTAAAGGACAAAGATGTTGCTATTCACAAAATGACATATGTGACCTCTCTTGCTCAACCTGTCATGCATAAATATAGGGATTGAAACTCATTTCTCTGATGTATGATCACTCTCAGGAGACGGCAAGAGACTTGTAGAAGACCCTTTTCCAGTTGGGAAGCAAGACCATGCTAAAACAGCAGCACCAACTGTTATAGCAGCAGCAACTGATCCCCAAATCCACCTCTGCCTTTTCTTCCTTCTTTGCCTAAGACGCCTTGATATCTCTAAACAAAGGCAAACAACAGAGAGAGTTTATAACTATGTGTCTGAAAAGAGAATCAGAGGAAGTTGTCAAAGTATCCATCATCGGCAATCTTAACAGGAGTAAAGCAAGGGGTATGGTGATTATAATCAAATGGAAAAACCCAAAAAGCTGGCCTCCTTGGGAACCAGTTTTGATACCCAGAAGCCCCTTAAACCAAGTCTAAGTATTTGAGCTCTTTCTCTGCCTAGTGGTTTTGCAGCTCTAGAGGGGAAAATACAAAAGGAAGAACAAACAACGTAGATAGTATTAATTTGGATTGTACTAATCTAGGATGCAGCACAGTTGAACATAACAAAGTAGCTAGTATCTTGTTCTTTGCTGTTTATGGTGTAAAAATTTTACTCTTCAATTGGAACTCAAATTATCACCACAACCAACGTGTGCAGTACAATTTAGCAAATGTGCAGTAGAATTTAGCAAACGATGATCAAGCAATAAATATACCCGGAGCTTATCCAGGGTTGCAATCCCTTGTCCAGTAAATCAAACATGAACATTTATTGCTGACCTAAAGAAACTCAGTGCTCATTTAGTCAACAAAACACCAGCCATGTCAATCATAAACCCAGTGCTAAATGCTAACCTGGGTCAAAATACTAGGCATGGACATACAATCAAAAGCAGAGCTAATCACCAAAACAAACGGGAATATGATATACTACATTTTCTTCATTACAGACAACTATTCCTATCTCCTCATCCTTCCAAGTATCCAAAATTCCTGTAAACATGATTCCTTATTAAACTTGATGAAAGACTACCTTCTCAATGACATGTTTTTCATAATTAAGAAAAGGAACAGGTATGCACATTGGAAACCAGGTCTAATTCAAAATTTAGAAGGCAATTAAACAGTGGGGAGAGGAATTAGGAATCAACTTGACAATGGTCATCTTTTTTTTTTCAAACCCCATTTGTCTTTTCTCTTCTTCCAGTGATGCCTTGGTTCATTACAACCGGGAGGAATCTAAAAAAGTAAGAGAAACTGGAAAATCACACAAGTCACATATGAAAGCATATTATCACAAGCATAATATCTAAAGCTCAAAGGAGAGATGAAGAAATGAATACTACAAAGGAGACAACTAGCCCAATAGTTAAGGTGATTAGGCAACTGATAGTTACAAAAACTGACCAAAAAGGAAATCTCACCTATTGTTTCCTGATTCCTCTGAGACATCTCCCTATTAACAGCTTCATAATAGTGTAGCCTGTCCAACAACCGAGCAATCTCAAAGTTTTTCAACTCCATTAGAGCCTCCATCTCCATCTCAACCTCAGCCTTGGCAGTTCCTCTCCCAATAGAATTTGACACAAATCGAGCAAGGTCAAACTGTTGGGACAGCTCTCGAATAGGATTTATATCCTCCAAAGCGGCAACAAGATCTACAGGTAGAGTCAAACCTATAACAGATAATTCTTCTCGAATCTTCTGCCACTGGGCTCTGGTGTTTCTCAATGATTCTTCTGCTTGCTTGCGCCTCTCTAACTCCGTCAACACACTCAATCGTAATTCACGCAATTCAGCTTCAAAGTCAGGTACAGAAGGCTGTGGGCCAGTCTCAGAAGATAGTTCTGAAGAAGGAGATGCATGTAAGGCACTAATGGACCCAATTAACAGCACGACAATAATTCCACAAATGAATTTATACAGCTGAAAATCAATCAGCTAAGCAGCAGTTCATAACTGTCCATGTTCTTTTCATTTCCATAGAATTTTCAGATCTGAAATTTGATCCTCAAAGACACTTGAACATTTTTTTCCCCAAAACAAAACCAAAAAAAAAAAAGGAAAAGAGCTTCATACACTGTTGTAATAACAAGAACCGCGTGAAATCCAAGCTCAATTACATATAAAAGAAGTCAGTATAGCAGAGTGCAAAGAAATTCGGAGGGAAAACATCCAATACCTTCCCAAGCATCATAAAATTCTGCCAATGGAGTTGCAACATTCAGAGATCGCTCTACCACACTATTAGTCTCACTTTCAGCGTTGCTCTTGACACTCATTGATTCTTGGGGATCGAAGAAATCATCACCCTCACCATCTCGTTGGAAACTGAATATGGCAGAGTTAGATATACTATTTTCCACCACTGAATGATTAGCCAAATCATTAATTCCAAGTTCCCTGTTAGAAATACCATTGACACTCTTTTCCTCCACAGGGCTATGGACAGTTGATGCACCATCATATACCTCTGGAGATTCAATGACCTTGTCTGGAAGAGTATTATTGTCATGTGTAGAACTAGCAACCTCCCTCTCTGCATGTTTTACCTCGTCATCCAACTTTTTCTCATCTAAAGCTTGATGGCGTGTGCCAACATCATCCTGAGAGAAGCTCTTTAGAAGTCGTGGACCACGCCGCTTGTGATTGATGATATAAGGTGATGGTGGGAATGAAGAAGGAGAATCAGGAAGCGGGGTTGGTTCAGGAGTAGCATAAAGTGCTGGAGATATCTGAGCCCAGTGACGTTTCCCATCTATGGTCACGTTTGATGTATCATTTCTCGTGTCCAACTTCCCAGTGGGAATACTTACTGCCTTTTCGAGCTTACTTCTGGGAGCAGTAACTCCCTTATCAAAAGTGGAAATCGAGGTACTGTTCCTCCCTTCCACTTTCACATCAGGACCATTCTTCCCTCCTGCCATAGTTTGTGGAGCCCCTGTTTCTATTAATCTATCCAAAGCTATAGCTGTAAACGTGGGCATGATTATACAACATCAACAACCTGCCCAACCAGTAGTAAATATTCCCTCAATCACCATAAAACCTCAAGCGATAATTCACGAGCAGCAATTCAGGTGAAAAGGCTGAGAATAAAAAAAATCCCACATTAAACTAAACTCAAAAACGCCTAATCTGCATAAACATGCCTTCTTCCAAATTCCAATAAGACATAACCAAACCAATCGATTTTAAGAGGAAAAAATGGACTTTCATCGTTAACTAACCCCTCTGAACCCCAAGGATTGCTTAATGTTTAATCATGCAAACTGGCATAACTGAACACCGTGTCTAATAATAGAACATATACTAATGAAAAGTAAAAGGAGTAAAACAAGGTCGGATAATCAGCGAACAGGACCAAGTAAATAATTCAAACGTCCATTTGGAAAATATACCGTTTGTCAGCTAGTGAAAGCTACAGAAAACAGAATAAAAGCTAAAAACAAGTCCGACAATACAAAATCCACTCCACAGACAGATAAAACCACGTACGCTCGAATTCAACTGAGTCGGGGGGAGAGGGAGAGCAATAGATTACCAGAAGGAGCAGAAGAAACCCTAAAGCGAGGAGGAGATTTGAAGGCAGGAAGCAAAAGGCATGGGGAGACAGCCGTAACGAACTCTGGTCATTCGAATAAATTATAGTGACAATGAACCGATATGGTATTGTTGATGATCGTAGTTTAATTTAATTAATTGTCAGAATTCATTGGAGTCTTAACGGAAGGGCAGGGAAGGGAAAGGGTAGTGAGCGAGAAAGCACGTTTCTTCCAGAATAGTACTAATAGCTAACATTATTAATTATTGAAAGATCATTGTGATGACGGATCATGACCTCTTCTCTGGTTCTCCCCTTAGCCTTTGGGAACAGGATACTAGAAAACGAAAGTCGCCCCCACTTTGCCCTACCGCAAAATCTCTTTTTCTTCCTCCCAGTCCAGGGCGGCTCCTCCTCCTGCTATTTGGGAAATCGTTTTGGGGGCCGGGGGCAGAAAAAGGGGGCGGGGGGGTGATGGTGATTGGTGTTTGAACTTTGAACGACAAGGTGATCGACAGCGACCCTTTTTCGTATTTATGAGCGAGATTTTATCTAATTTGATGGGCGCAGCTCATCGGACCGCCTCCCACCTCAAATCAAAATCCATGATAAATCAAGTCAACTAGTACTAGGATCTTTTTAGAGATAAAAAATGCATATAAATTAGGGATAATATCAGAAACCTCTGAGGTAATTTCACTTGGCTCTATTAGGTTTTAAATATATCAATTACCTCCCTTACTTTTATTATTTATGTAATAAAATTTTTAAAAATTCTAAACTACCCTTCTAATTAATTAGTGAGTCGAATAAACTCGAATTATTTGTTATTCAAGTAGCTCGTTTTGGATTCGATAAGAAAGGTTATATATGTCATTTCACAAGTCAAAAAAATAGAAACTAAAAATTATAGGTTTTTACTATGATCAATTTGCATGAACTCGAGTCACATATTCCATTGATGAGTCGAATTCAAGCACACTTCAAGACTCGTCCGATTAGTCGAGCGACCTCGAGCCTAACTCAAGTTAAGCACGAGTCGAGTTCGACAGTCAAATATTCGGCTCGACTAATAGCACTGATGGAGAGGGTAGGGCAGCTATCTGGCGTCAGATTTTAATTACAAGATGTCTAAAACATTTTTCCTTCTTGTTGCATTATTCAGTGAAGCTGGACCAAACATTACAGTAATCAATAATGGATATCCTTGAATTCAACTTTGAACATTTGCAAGTTGAGAGTGATCCATTTGACTTAACTTGCACAAGCTGCACAAGTGATCCATTTGACATTAGACTATCTTAAAGGTCAAAGCACCGCTTTCACACATTAAATAGTTAGTGTGAGTCTTCGTAGACATTTCTTACGTGTGTAATAATAGATTTCGCTGTTTTAGAAAAATGATTTAATTTGGATTGTTAATTTTTAAGTTTTTGTAAAATATATATATATATTGTAAGAGTTTGATATATATATATATATATATATATATATATATATATATATATATATATATATATATATATATATATGAGATAAAAAAGTAATTAAAAGATATGTCTACGAAAAATGTAATTTTTTTTTTTAATAGAAGATTGCAATCCAAATATCTTGTGCTTTAAAGATCCATCATTGGCTCACGGCACGGAAGCGAACACGCTGTAATGTCGTGAAGAAAGAAAGTGCAAACTGGACAAAGCAAAGTGGTTGATTTTGTTGCACTGCTGGCACGATATTGTTGGACATGGACGCTACGCAACTTTTATTTTTATGGTCCATTTTGCTAATAATTTAGATGTAGGATAATTCCTAATTTTGACCCGTTCTATTCTAAGTGCTTAAACTGCACAATTGAAAATTTAAAATATTCTCAAATAGTGAAAAGTTTATGATTGTCCCTGTCGTGTTATGGCCACCAACAACAAGTGCTTAAAAATAAATATAGACGGGAAAACTAATAATACTTTTGTGATCATCAATTGTCTTCTTCTTCTTCTTCTTCTTCTTCTTTTTTTTTTGGCTTGATCGTCTAGTGACCTAACAATGCTAATTGCTTTGGAAAAAGTGAAATCTTTATAGTGAGAGGACAAACAACTTGATTCTCAAGCTAAAGAATTACTACACGTTGGTTCTATGATTTATAAATTTATAACTGATCCAATTTGTTCTTCCTAGCAAGCCTCGCATGCTCTCCAACAAAGGTGACTGATAAATTCTTCAATAGTTAAAGGGATAATTTTAGAAACCTCTCCTGAAATTTATAACAATTTCATTGACCTCCCCTAAGGTTTTGAAAATGACATAAACCTCCTCTGAACTTATAGTTGTACTAACATGATCAGCCCATGTCAGAAACATGAGCATTAAAAAAGTATTTTGAAGAGTGAGATGATATTTGTGTTCCATAAATGCCCTTTCTGATTATCCACAACTTGTATTAGTAAATAATGAAAAATATTAAAAGACATAAATAATTAGTAAATTCTAACATGTGTAAGAGCTATTAGAAAAAATGCTGTAGCAACAACTTGCAGTTTCAGTTTGCAACAATGGCTAGTGCAATGGCCATATTTTTAGTTTCTTTCAAAAGCATATAAACGGCTCAAGCAACTAAAGAAACAATTTATTTTTAGTGTGATTATCTAATTTTGAGGTAATAAAAAGTGGCAAGGCTGGAACAACCAAAGGCTATAGTTAACATGATACTCATCATAAATATCACACTAGGTGTTGCATTTATATTCATCCAAATTATAAAATCAATTGGATAAACTCTTGTAATAAATGTAAAAGTGTCATGACATTGTACCAGCCATTTTAAGTCTTTTTTAATTATATAAGAAGCAAACCAGTAGTACTTGTCAGTTAGATTGCATTTGGAAGAAATGTATGACTGTTATTTGATGACTACTACTATAACTTTACTAAGAGATACAACAACATATTAGTTGAACTAGTTAGTAAGACAACATAAGTCACTTGACGTTAGTTCAAAATTGCTACAATTGTAGCAGTTGTAGTACTACATAACTATTGCTGCAATCCAAAATAGTTTCAAAACACCATCCGCCCCAAAAGAATGAAGCAGGTGGTAAGGATTGCAAAGCCAAATTTCATGACCATTGATTGTATGTCACTAATGCCAACCATATACAAAAGCATGAGTGGGTAGCATGTCAATAATCTTAATGCAAATCAACAGATTTTAACATGAGGGGAGCCATGATTTTCTCCTTCCTTTCCCTCAATTTTTCTACCTTCCCCAAGTTTTCGTATAAGACTATCCTTATGTTGCTATCTGAAGTCATGTCGAATCACAATAAAATGGCATCATATTGGTGTATCAATTAGTGCCATTTCTCAAGTGGAGTTACATTGGCTTATTAGAGATAGAACCACGGTTAATATCATTTTATTAGTTCATTTATTTAATGACTAATTATATTTTTCCAGAAATTCGTTTCTTATCAGCCTTTTATGCATTAGGGCAAAGCAGTAAATTCATTCTAGGTTACATCAGCAATGGGCCCCAAAATCAGTTGAGGGAAGGTCAGTGTTATTTTCGAAACCTCAGGGGAGGTCAGCGAAATTGTCAGAAACCTCAAGGGAGGTTTCTAAAATTATCCCATAGTTAAAATCAGATATTGTGTACCAGTTGACTATGATGAATCGGCATGGAACCTTTCACCCAATTAATCACTTGAGCCCAAAGTAAACGCAACGTCGTCTAGTCCACTCTCCATTTAATGATTGGAGCCCAATGGGCCGGTACATGGGCCGTGTAAATATGTATGATATGTCAACGTGTTTCCCATTTTTGGGGGGTTGGGGGGGGGGGGTTTGTTGTCCAAAGTGTCCACTGCCAGCCATGGGTGATGGCCGATGGGACTATTCTCTCGCAAATATACCATCATGTTAGGCTGCCAATTCTGGACCACCAACATAAAACTCCACAAAAAAAAAAAAAAGAAAAATTTATGCGCAGTAAAATAAGACCACCCCGACTTGAAGAAACAGGGTAAAATCAATAATAAACAGACCGAGAGCAATCAGAGTTCGAGATGCAATTTGCATTTTCACACTACATAACAAATGCTGCTCGCTTTATTTATGTGATACAAACAATTTGAACGACATGGTGTACTTTTTTTTTTGGTTATATTTAACATATTTTTCCTCAAGAGGAACAGGTCTTCCCAGCCGCCACCGCGGCCAAAGCCAATCTGAGACTGAAAGAGAACAAGAGACGGCAAGAAAACATTATTAAAAAAGGCAAAAGATGTAGACTTTTGCATTTTTTTTTCAGTTCCTCGCATGACCCTTTATACAGATAGCACCGTCCCTTGAAACTTCAGGGGGATCTACTGAAATGATATACAGGTAAATAAATACCTGCTAATCTACGTTTCTTGCTCAACAGCGGCAACACAAAAACAGTGAAGAAAACAGCAGAATTTTATGTTTCGTGGATTACGGGCATATTTGGAGGTGAACCCAAGCCCGCTGTACCTCCTTCCTTGAGATATTCCAAGTATCTGGAGAATTCTGGATTTGCTGTGGCTTTCTTTCTCAGACGGGGATCAAAGAGGTTAAACATCGGGTGAATCTTGCTGACCGTCCTGGCTTGTTTTGCAGCAGATTTTTCTTCAGCAGTCTGCCCTCTTGTTGATTTCTGCTGCGAACCAAATAGTTTTGCAGGCAAGCTCCTGGATTTGTTCAACTGAGCTTCCAAAACAGCACTAGACTCGCCGCCCTCCTCTATCTTCTCATAACCCCGTCCAGTTCGTGTGCTCAGAGCTCTCAACATGGCTCTTCAACGAAGAAAAGCGCCACGGGGTTTTTGCTTTTTGCTTGAATAAAGAAGGAATTCTTATTTGGTGCAGACGGCAGAGGAGCGAGGACAAGCACAAGAGGAAAACTAAAAACTGCAAATCTGACGCCAAATAATGAAACTCGCGCATCCGTTTTTATGCTTGTGAGGAGGCGCTTCTTTGTTGAAATTTTCAACATATGCATTAACGTAGATTAAATGCTCACGTCATCGTAGTAGAAAATGGATCACAAGTTGGGCTCCTCGTAGTTGACTTTTAGTGCAACTGCCAACCACCAGGACATACATAAATGTTGTGTGGAGCCGCAAACCATTTATCCAATTCCTTCCTACGGTATTTACAATTGCTGCTTCTCATCGCAAGCAAATGCTTGAGGTGACAAGTACCAAACACAGAGAAATGAGTCTGAATCCGTCGGGTGAAAAAGAAAAACATACAAATAATTCAAAAAGTTCCAATCATTCAAATTTGAGACTAAGCACCCACCCTCCAATTAGTGCTCGTCTCTACAAAAGCAGATCAAGTCAAGACATACCATAAACCAATCAATAATCCATCAAAGTTAAAAAGAAGGATCAACGCGTGACTTGATTTCTAGGAGAGAAAGTGGAGGAGGCAGAACACGACTTCATCCACAAGCCTCCAGCTCAAACATTAGAAGAAGTGCACACAAATCATACCATATATTAAGAAAGAAACCCTCCGACTATTTCTGGAGTGTACAAGGACAATAATTAATTGCAAAACAGGATAACAACTATACTGTCATGACATAACAAATTTGTGTGCTAAACCTCCTGTAGATTTCCAAAACTTGCTGTCCCAGAATGTTCATGCTGAATTTTATCACCAAACTTGTGCATAGTGACCCAACTACCTCCTTCTCCCTTCATTATTCCCCTTCTCTTCATAATGCTCCTCAACGCATCAACTGAATCCCATCTTCCAATGGCTGCAAAAAAGTTGGAAAGTGCTACGTAATTCCCCGGGTTATTTGGTTCCAATTGAATGAGGCATTTAGCAGCAAATTCACCTCTCTCAACATCTAGGTTAATTCTGCAGGCATTCACTACCGCTGCCCATACTGCAGGAGAAGGCTTAATATTTTTGTCTACCATACCAGGGAAAAGAGACCACGCTTCTTCAATTTGACCAGCTCGGCCCAGTATATCTATAAAGCAAGCATAGTGCTCTGGAGCTGGCACTAAGCCATACTTCTCCTGAAACATGTAAAAGTACTTGCGGCCCTGTTCCACTAGACCCGAACGAGCACAGGCCGATAAAACAGCTAGAAATGACACAGAGTTTGGCAACACATCATTATTTTCCTTTCCTTCCATCCTCTTGAATAAATCAATAGCTTCAGCCCCATAGCCATGAACACCATATGCGTCTATCATGCTCGTCCAAGACACCACATCTTTTCTAGCTATTCTGTCAAAAACTAAACTTGCCTCCCTAATTTTGCCACATTTAGCATACATATCTAACACTGCATTCGACAATTGAGTATCATGAGTAAATCCTTGACGTATAACGACTCCGTGTATCTGCTTCCCAATCCAAATATCCGAATTCTCAGAACAAGCAGATAGGGCACTAGTAAGTGCCACAGCGTTAGGGCGAATTAAACTCATAATCGACAAAGCTGCATCATATCTTTTATTACGAAAACACCCAGATATCAAGGTATTGAACATAACATCATCCGTTCTGCAGCTGAGGGTACGATAGATTTTCATTGCTGCATCAATCTGGCCCAAGTGCGAATAAAAATTAATCAAAGCAGTGCTCAGGACGACCAAATCACGGCCCATTACTATAACTACAGCATGAATTTGCTTACCCTGCTGACAAGCTCTCGAGGAAGCACAAGCTTTAAGCGCAGAGCACAAAGTAAATTCACTGAACTCCACTCTTTCCTTCCTCATATCCGCAAACAATTCGAGGGCTTTTCGTGGCAACCCGTGGCGCAAATAGCTGGAAAGAATAGCATTCCAAGCGACCACATCTCTGTAACGCATCTCATAAAATGCAGAAACCGAGTCTCCCAGCTGCCCATATTTGGAGTACAGGTCGATCAGGGCAGTTTTGGCCACTATCTCACAATCCACTCCCAATTTGATCATCAAGGCGTGAACTTGGTGCCCACGTTTCGGGTCTAGAAGCGCCGCGCAGGCAGTCAAGACGGGTGTGAATGTGTAGGAATTGAGATCAGTGCGGGTGCAGTGCATTTTAAGAAAGAGATCCCACGTAGCAACGGCTTCCCCATTGCGTGCGTGGGAGTTGAGCAGAGAGTTGAGGGAAGATATATCTTTCTGAGGAATATCATCGAACAGGTGGTGATGAATATAAGTATCGAAAGTTCGACGCCTGAAAATATTTATTTTTGAGCAATAGTTAATGGAGCTTTTCCCTAGTAGTACTGAATAACTGGGGAAAAGTTTGAGTCTCAACATTTAACGTGGCAGCATTGCGTAAATAAAACAAATGTACTCGGAACATTAAGGGAAAAAAAAAAACAACAAAATATTGCACGCATGAAACAAGCAATCATTATTTACCCACTTTGGTAGTCAGCGCATAAGACTAATATCCAGCTTTGTTGTGATGTTTTAATAGGTAACTGCGGCCGAAAACATACGAACTAATATTATAATAAAAAAAGAGACACCAAATTATATCCTTCAAGAAAAAAAAAAAAAAAACTTTTTTTTCCTTTGATTGTAGTCTAAAGTTTTTAATAGTTTGTTGAAGTCCAAACCGCGAGAGTGGTTTGTGTTATTTATAACCCTGAGAAAATTTGATAAGGCAAGACACATGAACAAAGGCCTTGGTCTCAATTCATAAACAAAGGCCTAATTTAGTTTTTGATTCCCAAAAGATCATTTATTTATGTTTGGAAAATTCTATTCTAAACGAATTACTATAAATTACTATTCATAAGACAGACACAACAAATTACTTGAACCAGGTAAGCCTCAGTGGCCTTCTTCAAGTTCATAACTCAGGTAAATTGTCCAAACTTGATAAGCAAGAACAAGCAGCAAAGACTGGCATAATTACGTCAACACGACAGAAATCCCAATTCGAGGTGTTGTGGCTTTTATACATGTGGGATTTGGTATGTAATTATCGAAGAAAAAAAAAAGGATACGAGGAGAAGACCTATAATTGGAAGCCTGCCTAGCTGCAATTGGGATTTTCTTTCTTTGGTAGGAATGAGAATGGAGCAATCTAAGATGCATATATAAAAGCCTAAATTGACAAGAAGCTTTGAAGAATTGTGTATTTGATGAGCTAAAGAAGTGTGAAGAAGATCAGCAATGAGAACGGGTGAATCCCCCGAAACAATTCCAACAGCATAGAGCCTACACAGATCAAGATGAAGGACTTACCACCTAACCCAGTAACAGAAGATTTATAGAAAATTTTCTTCTGATCTTACGCCAAGCGACCCATTAATAATAATAATAATACATTAACATCCTGGGAACTCTTTTAATATCTTCTTTGTTGAAAGAGTTGAAATGAGGACGTTTCCACAGTGAAAGTCAAGAAACATATGTTTGATGGCTATATGATCCTTCCCCAGAGAGGGAATAAAAAATAAGACCGTAAAAGACTGCATAATCAAAGTTGAGAAGTAGTAATTACGTATGTGTTTACTTTATCCCCATCGGATGCTCTATTTCCAACCCCGGTTTCCTTGTCCATGATCCATGCAGAGTTTTATATACTACACAGCCACAAAATTCTAAAATATAGGACTCCTAAATAATTATAGTATACACGGAAGTAAAATAGATTTTGAGCTTCCCCACTAGTGGGGTAAGCAATAATTGCTGAGTTTGAATTAATTTAGATGCTACAGGTTCCCCTTCCATCCTCCAGCTACCATTCAAGGGCAGCCTCCATCTTAACAGGTAGCTAAACGGTGCGTTGAGCACGTGCAACTGCTGCCAAAAACGTAACCAGTTCAGCAACATCATACTTGAAGGTTGCAGCTTAGAGATATATATATATATAATGAGGCCATCCTCCACCCTTCTAACCTGCCAAACTCCCCAGGGTTTTAGCTTTTCTTCTGCATGTATAATAGCCATTAGAGTTTCCCGCTTGATTTTTCATCTCCTACCTTTCTTGAGATGGAAGGAGATATTGCAACCTCTGCCGCGGCAAAGGGCACCGTTTGTGTCACGGGAGCCGCTGGTTTCATCGGATCATGGCTTGTTATGAGACTTCTTGAACGTGACTATGTTGTCCGGGCCACTGTCCGGGATCCAGGTCACAACATTTCTGCAAATCTTTTACATGCCCATGTATATGTGGTACTCCTACAATTGACTCGTGTTGCTTACTTGGTATTTACTTGCTTACCAGGGAATATGAAGAAAGTAAAACATTTGCTAGATTTGCCTAAGGCCAGCACGCATTTGACGCTGTGGAAGGCGGACATGACGGAAGAAGGAAGTTTCGATGAAGCCACTCAAGGCTGCGAAGGGGTGTTTCATGTGGCCACACCTATGGATTTCGACTCTAAAGACCCTGAGGTGTGCGTGCATATATACATGTGTGTGTTCATAACTCAAAGAGTAAAACAAAACATGCCACCTCTTTTTTGGGTTGAGGTGGCAACAATCTAATTCTGATAGTCTTGTTTTTGCTGTATTTGGTAGAGGAAAAAGATTCATAACTGATCAAGGCGAGCTAGCTATAGTTATTGATAAGGTAGCACTAATGATCATACCTTTGAATGTCACCTGATATCCTATTAGAACAATGGTTGGTGAAAAGTCAGTTCCATGTACATCAAGAAACACTAGCAAATGATGCAGAAGCTGAAATTCTACGCCTTACTTTAGCAGTCGCGATTGATTTGTTTTTAGATAAGAGTAGTGTGTAGTAAACTCTGATCAATCTTTTTGGGTGTTCATGTGCTAGAACGAAATAATCAAGCCAACGATCAATGGGGCTTTAAACATCATAAGATCATGTGTCAAGGCAAAAACTGTCAAGAGGCTGGTTTACACTTCATCTGCTGGAACCGTCAACGTTCAAGAACACCAACGGCCCGTCTACGACGAGACCAACTGGAGTGATTTGGACTTTATATATTCGACAAAGATGACAGGATGGGTCCGTATTTTATCTCCCATACTTCTCTTGATAAATTAGTCACACCCCAAAAAAAAGAAAAAAAAAGAAAAAAGAAAGGTTGAGAGAAATCATCAACAACTGATCATCACTGTAATTTCTCTCTTTGAACAGATGTATTTCGTTTCTAAGCTTTTGGCTGAGAAAGAAGCCTGGGAGGTCTCGAAACAGAGCAACATTGATTTCATAAGCATAATACCAACGCTAGTCGTAGGTCCATTCATCATGCCTACATTCCCACCCAGCCTAATAACTGCACTTTCCTTGATCACTGGTAATAACAATTAAAGTGTATTCCGTTCCCTTTCTACAAAAGGAAATCATCTCCTCAAAAGTTGGAGCGTTTTTGTTCTCAACCTTATATTTTGCAACAGGGAATGAAGCTCACTACTCAATTATTAGGCAAGGCCAGTTCGTCCATGTGGATGATCTTTGTGAGGCCCATATATTCTTGTACGAGGATCCTACCGCCGAAGGAAGATACATCTGCTCTTCTCATGATGCCACTATTCATGATTTGGCAAAATTGATCGCGGAGAAATGGCCAGAGTACTCTATCCCCGAGTAAGCCTCTTGAAATATTCCCTTCTTTAATTGGGCTCTTTATACTACTTGAGTTCACTTGCTTGCTTCTATAAGTTTCATCTATGTATAATCTATCCTTCGATACAATAAGGTTAAAGGGCGTAGACAAGGACATACCCGTGGTTTCCTTTTCTTCCAAGAAGTTGGTAGGCAAGGGCTTCCAATATAAGTACACCTTGGAGGACATGTTTCGGGCGGCCATTGACACATGCCGTGAAAAGGGATTGCTCCCCTATTCTACTCAAACCCATGAAAATGGAAAGGAAAAAGAACCACTTCCTGTTGCTAACAAGGACCAGGCGAGCGGCCAAGTCAACGGCTCGCTTCCAGATTCCGCAGAAAAATAGCACCATTGACTTTTTTTTAAGTACAAGAATAAAGATGGAGAGGGCGACAAGGCAAAGCGTTTTTCAGCGGTTTATATTCATTTCTGAGCTATCATCACACGAGGATGATGAAGCAGTGTGCTGCTTTTGTAACATTTGGCAATTTTAATTCAATCAAAGTCATCTATGAGTTGCGCGGTTTTGCTGTTGAACACTTCTTTGACATGTCTTGTTCCCTCACACTGCTTAAATGCGCATATGATGCATCTGAAACTTCATTTCTTTTTCGCTAAAAAAGTATAAAAAAAAAAAAATCCAATTAGAAGTCTTAGCTTATTGCCCAATTTGAGAATAATACTGGCTGCTGTTCATTAATCTTCTTCCTCAGCAGCCATAACCCACCGAAGCGATATTTATTAGAAAAATTACGACTACTACTAAGTCGTTGCCGCCACCGCAGCAGCAGCAGCAGCAGCAGCAGCCAAATGAAAAGCCAATTGTGGTTTCAAGGTCAGGGTTAGCAGCGAGAAACACAAAGGGCAGTGCACGTTGATAATGCTGCTAATTTCGGAAATTGAGCCTATATCCTGTTCTTCATATGATCATCTTCAGCTGGCAATCGGCAGCTAAACTCCCAAGTCCTAAATTTGTTTTAAAAGTGGAGAAGAAGACGTACATGTAACTGGTGACACATGAGTAACTAACTAGCAAGCTAAGACAATCATGCGACTGGTACATCTCAATCGGCAAGCATCTTCTGGATGCCCAGAGTCAGCTCAAAAGCTTCTGGTATGAATCTCCGGTTTCAATTTTCTTAGCGACTATTTCAATAATTTTGAGCAGCTCGGTTACAATCTTCATTATGTAAAATAACATCATGGTTCTCCATTCAAACTATTCCTCCGTGGTGTGACAGGCTTGCCATTCTTAGAAAACGGGTAAGTGAAAGAATCAACCTCATAAAAGACATGGGGAGAGTTGCAATTTCTTAAAGCCTAAGAATATACAAAAAGAAAAGAGAAATCATAATTTGGATATACAAGAAAAGAATGTCCATTTCTTTTGAGGGAAATGAAGCGAGTTTACTTGCTTGAACAGTAAATTACAAACTCAACTGTGGACCAGCAGCAGATGGTATTTACTACCATTCCTCAGAGTTAAATGTGTTCCAGGCTTCCTATAGACAGGTGAAAAGAACTCTTAGAGCGACGCCAGTTGAGGATATCAAGTAAACATTCATGGCCAACAGCAAATACCAACATATAACCAGTTCACTAAAGACATTAAAATTGTCATAGTATATGACAGCAGAGCATTTGGTCAAAATGAAGGAAGTGTAAACCACCTCAATTTCAGACAAAAGTACGTTTAACACAAGTCACCAGCAACTTACCTTCAAAAGATCAAACACTTTCTCACATATATACTTCTGTTGAATGCTAGCACCACGTTGTTGTAATTTGTCAGGGTGAACACAAAGAGTGGCCTTCCTGTAAGCTTTCTTTACCGCTGCAGAAGTTATAACTTCAGTTAATGGAATTGGCTGCCAACCACAATCTGGCCCAAGAATCTGCCAATAAAAAAGTTCCATATCAGTTAATGATATTAACAGATCATTGACAAGTTGCTTAATGCATAGCTGTTATTTTTTTTTTTTTTTTTAAGAAAGCCAGCTATTCAAGGTACATTTAACAAGGATGGATTATCTTACATATTGCAACGTCGAAAGCAGCGCCCGAAGATTCCCTTCTTTCCCACTTGACCATCTCTTAACTTCAGCATCCAGACTCTCCGCTAATCTCTGAAGAGGTATCTTCATGTAAGAAACAAGCAAAATTAAGTAGTACACAAGAATGTACTCATGAAAAGGATGCATACATTCCTCTCTGCTTGTTCTCTTTGGGCAAGAAGATCACGCATGTTTTTCTCAGCCAAAGCTTTCGCCTGAAATGGTACCAAAACTATTATTAGATCATAAATGTTACAACAGAAAGTTCGGAAAAATATCACAATATGAGCTCAAAAGACGAAGCTGGAAAGGAAACCAAGCACATACTGCACGTTCTGCTGTTCTACGATATCTCTCCAATCGAGCTTTGCACCTCTGAGGTGATTCACCTTCGAGTCCTACGATTTTTTCAATGTTTGGTTAAGCAGCTTAAAGCAGAAACAATGTGGATTTCTCAAAATAAGAAATACTTTCCCGGAATTGAAAAAAGCATTAACATCACAAGTAAACAAACCTACAGAAAAGAAAATTGTTTACAGAGTCCAAAAGTTACTTTCTCATATATACACGACACATACCAGCATGGGCTGTAGAATATGAATATCGCAACACATTTGAAGTTCCAGCACTCTGTGACTGAAAGTCCGGTAGATCCTGCAATTATAACCCAATTAATTGGCAACAATTATGTAATTAACAGAAAAACAAATGAAAATACACTCACATGGAAGGAAGAGCTCTGTCTCATTTCAACAGTTTTGGAAGAAGCAGAGTATTTATCAGAAACTGATCTTTCTACTCTTTCTCGTGCTTCAAAGGAAACCTTGTCAGCCATTGCTTTTTCAAAAGCACGTTGCCTAGCCTCTAGAGTAGCTCTTTCTACTGCAGCACGCTCGGCCCTGATCCTTGCCTCCACAGATGCCTTATCAGGTACAGATCTCTCCCTAGCCTCGAAAGATGCCTTCTCTAATTTTTCTCGAGCCACAGACATTGCTCTTTGCCGAACTTCAGCAGTGGGTCTTTCAACAGCAGCTCTTTCTGCTCTTCCACGGGCTTCAGCATATGACCTATCACGAGCTTCCAGGGTGGCTTTATCAACAGCCATCCTGTCCTTTTCTCTCTCCCTCTCTTCTTCCATCTTTCTTAGAAGCTCTTCTCTTTCCCTTTGCAATCTTTCTGCTATTTTATCATCTTCCTGAGCGACAGTCTCATTCAGATTCTTCTCTTTCCTTTCGACATTTTGGCCACATCTTTGACCTGCATTGCATCCATTTTCTCTGTCTTCCCGTACAGTTGATAAGCCAGCTCCAATTACCTGTACATTATCAGCCCACATGCACGGTTGACATGGCCTAACATTGTCCTTCAAGGATTCCTTGTTGATAGTGATCTGAACACCATTGTTCATCTTCACCCTCCAGCCTTGTTCATGACTTGCTACTGCTGTGATCTCAGGATCACATGCCCTTCGGGAGACTTCTTTTTCCTGTAGAGATGAGTTTTCAATGCCAGTGCCAGCTTCATTAGAATCTATCCCATGCTCATGTAAATATGGACAATTGTTGACATCCACTGTTCCTTTTTCAAGCTTTTGACATCGCAACTCATTCTGAATCTTGCCAAATGAGTGAGATTTATTTTCAACTAGAAGATTAGCTGCTCCTTGATGGAGTCCCAATTCACCATCTTTTGCTCCAGTTGGAAAATCATTTTCTTCATATGAAAAAGATTCTTGAATTGTTTCCAGCTCTCCACAATTCTTATCAAGCTTCCCAGGTAAAAAGGGAGCATTCATCTCATCAGTCAGTTTGCCTGTCTCTCCAAATGCCTTGATATTCTCCCTTTCCATGGGCAGGTTAGTTACTTGATCCAAATTCCCTTGTTTGTCCTTGTCATCCCTCATAGACTGCTCTGCATCTTTGGCGTGTCCACAAAACTCTTCATGCTTACCAGCCTCTTCACTTACATGTATGCTTTTTTCTGATGCATTAGCTACTATGGAGACATCTTCAACATCTTCCACAAAAACCATGTTTGATCCATTATTGTTGTCTTCCTGCTCTTCAACCTCTTCAACTTTAACCTCACCCTTGCCTGGTTCACAAGCATCACTTTGTCCGTCTTCATGATCATATGAAGGAGTCAATTCAAAGTCATCACTGTCTACCAGGTTAGAAGCCTCTCTAAGCCTCCCATTGTCCTTCTCTACTAGGCAATCCAATTCTTGACTTTTTTTATTTTCTGATTTCTCAAAAGACTTCTTGAAATCCTTTTCATTCTCAGCATGCTCAGCCGCTCCTTTGAGTCTCTTCTCATCATCTTCAGATTTTACAACTTCTTTGTGAAGCTTCTGATTCTCTTTCCTACCACAAACTTCTTTTTGTTTCCTCTCGTCCTTTTGTGATTCGTGATACTCTTCTTGCTGCTTCTTTTTCTCATCTTGATTTGTTTCTCCTTTTTCATTTCCATCTTGTTTACCAACCTTATCAAGTCCTGCACAATAATTCATCTCAAAATTTTCTCTTGATCTCCTATCATTTGGTTTCCTTGCATGAACATCCATGGCAATTTTATCAGTATCTGGTCCTTCACTGACACCCCTGAGATGACTTTTAGCTTCAACTTCAGATACATGCAAGTCAGCTTTTGTGTTCATTTGTCCACTGTTGTTAGTGACATTTCCTATCTTTCTACTGTCTTCATGCTGCTTGGCCATTTTCATTTTCCCTTTACTCACTTCTGATTCACAGTAACTAACACCTACATGTGCTTTTTCCCCAGACTGTGTTTGACAGCTTGATCCAGCAGTTGTTTCTGACCTCAACCTTTCGCCAAAAGTTTCTGCAACCACTTCAAACGTAATGTTTTGATCTTCCAACTTAGAAGCTATCTCTGCTGCTTTAAATTCCTTTCCACCTCCTAACTGCTCAGTTGTTTCAGTGGCAACCGAGTGTTTGAACTCATCCAAATCCATTTGGAATAACACGTTGTCATCCCTATTGTGCTCAAAAGCTAAGGGTATATGTGCTTCAAAAACTTCAAAGTATTCTGTGCCTTGTCGCCAAGCAAAATTTCCTTCAGAATTATAGAGCACTGGATTTGATGAGCTACTATGTTTGCCGTATCTTCTTTTTGCAGGTTTTTCAGCTAAATCAGTGGAGCCTTCTCTTTCAACCAAATCCGAAAGTTCCTGATTCATCTTTATTTTGTACCTTTCTTCCTCAGCGAGAAGTTTTATTCCACTGTCTTGTTTTGCACTTTTTTCTTGTACTCTGTCGTCTTTAGAACTGTCAAAAGTCTTGCTCAGCTTCTCCTCCTTGATGTCAGTCTGTGAATGCAGTTTCAAGGAGCTTTGTAAAACCTCTTTTTTCTCCATTGATTCTTTTGCACTCCTTATTTTTGCCTGAGCTTTCTGCATGGCATCTCTTAAAGTGGCAGAAGCCATCATAGATGAATTTCCATCTACTTCTACATCATAGAAAGATGGCCAACTATCATCTTCCTGTTCCAAACCACAAGTCTTAGAAGCTTTAAGCTTTGAATTTGGTTTGTCCGATGCAAAAACTGGCGGTGGTCTTGACGGGGGTGGCAACCGAGAAGGCTTTGTTCTGAGATTGATGTCATTTACAGTTACAAATGGCCGACTCTGAGAAAAAAAATGTCTGTCAGATTTTTCTACACGGTAGGCATGACTTTCAGATGTTCCAACGGCACATTTCTTTGGTACAGATACATTGTTTTTAAACTGCTCGTCTTCTGCTGCTCCCCCACCAAAATCCACACTGGATTTCAGATCACTGGCTTCTTGCAACTTTGATCCTTCAACTTTTTGTGAAGCATGCATTTCATCAATCGCATAAGTATGTCCAGGCATAGCACATAATTCAGCTCTGTGTGTTGTCACATTTGATACCTCATCGTTGCTTCTTTGGTTAGCCTTGTGATATGAGATATCAAACTGCCTAATGCCCCTTGCTTCATTGCAGATATTCGCATTTGCCAAGCTATGATTTCTTTCAGAACAAACCGAAGGATCTGATTCATCTGACAAAGAGTTGCTATGTGCTGGAGTCCTAGGGTGACAAGACAGACATAAGACATCATGTAGGTTCTTATACGCCAAACTAGAATTTTGTTTATGGTCTTCTTCATTTATAATCGTAAAAAGGATAGATTCACAAGTTAAACAACAAAGGATTTCTCAAAGGTTTATTTGACAAGTCCATTGACAATATCCACTAGCAATGTCAAGATCACATTCTTTTAAATTGGAAGCTATATAAATGAAGATAAAACCAGCCAGTGTCATCAATATCCCGAAGTCAAACGAGACCAACTAAACTTATAACCAGTACAATGAAGCATGATTCAGTTTGTCAACTCTATTGGTTTCACAACTTCTCGACAAAATTCAAAGTATTAAAAGACCTCCAATGTACATGAACAGATAGGGTTCAATAAAAGTTGCACATAATAAAGTTAAAAAAACAAGATTTAAAAGAAAAATAGAAATTCTAGGAATCAAACAAACCAAAGGGAACTGCTTGGAGCCGCGCTCTGGATAATCTTGTATACTTTGAAGATTTGCATACATGTCACGACATACAGATAAATTTCATCCATTTCATCCAAGTTTCAAACTTTCCATGTTTCAATAATTAGAGAATCTGACAAGGTTCAATTGTTCACACTCCTTGAAATGGTTATCCCTTCCTAAACTCTCCCTCTTAATGTTGGCGAAAGGCGAGCATACCCTCCCCTCACTTGAAAATTTAGGCCAAGCTAACGAACACCCTCCGGGGAAAAATTGCCAAAATTTAAGCAAAAATAAATCTTCTTTACACCCCATATTTTCTATTGGACAAGTTTTCACCCAGAAACACACTCAAACCTTCACGCATGGACAAAAGGGAACTCATAAAGATACAACAAATTCGAAAAGCTCGCTCTGCCTTAGAAAAATGATATCGAAAGAAATGCAGAAACAAGAAAAAAAATGTTTACCATTTTCTAGCAAATTTGCAGTAAAATTAAACACTTTTCCAGCAGCAGCCAACTTTCATAGAAAACATTCAGAAAAGCTCACAGGAAAAAAATAATAATAACAGTAAGCTATAGCAAAAGAGCATACCATGTATCATCATCATCATCATCAGAAGGATCATCTCCACCGTAAGCTTTCCTAACCAAATCCTCAAATGACACACTAACATCCAGGCCGTTAAAGCCTCCGAAAACTTCAGAGTAGTCAAACCTGGAGCTCTGAACATCACAACAGAGCTCCGCTTCCTCCACCACCGGAAGATCCAAAATCGGAATAGAAGAGCCTCTGGCCGAGTGAAAACCTCCGAAAATTTCACTGTAGTCTTCAAGACGAGGCGCCAAAGTTGGCATGCCGAACTTAGGCGGACCGCCAAAAACGTCGTCGTAGACCGATTTATGACCATGACTGGCCATTCCAAAGCCATTTCCGCCGTAGCTCTTCTTCGAAAACGAATGCGAGAGGTTTTCCATTTCTTCTAAGAAATGGAAAACCCTGGAGAACTCTAGGGATATTATTTATGCAAACTTCTTATTTTTTTTTGGAAATATATGTTTTGGAGTCGCTCTGCTTTTCCTCTTTTTTGGTGCAGAGTGGAGTGCGGGAAAGGACGGAGCAATGGACGAGGAGGAGGACCGAAGGTGGGACTTGCGGGGAAGAGGACGAGGGGTGAAAAAAATTGGAAAAAGGAGGGAGAATTTGCAGAATGACGAAAATGGGGCTGTGGGTTTGGGAGCAGTAATTGCGGGAAGACAAATTGTCAAGGGGAAGGGAGGTTTGGATTCGCTGACGTTTCAATCGGCGATGAATAGAATTTGAAGAGACAAGATTGGCAAGTGGGTCTGGGGAGCGGGGTGGGACCGGGACTGGGATTGGGCAATTTGAGAGGTTTGTGGTGGGGTACACCGTCGTGTATATGCTTGACATCTCTGTTTGTTTTGCAGGCTTTCAAGTTTCAAATCCACCCAATTTCACGCCCTCAGTAACCCATGCCTCTCGTTCCTATTCTCATTTTCACGAACATATTTTTTTAATTTTATTTTTATTTCATATATATCAAATAATTTATAATATATATTTTTATAACAAAAAAATTTTAAAAAATAGCAATTGAAATGAGTTCTTAGACTTCAAAGGCGTTTCCTACAAAACAAAACTAAGAAAATGGAAACAAAACTAAGAGAGAGCTAGCGTTTGGATATCTTATCAAACCGAATTGGATTTGTTAATGTGCGAGTTCGAACTCATTGATCCAAAAAAAATGAAGCTCGAGCTTGATTCGACTTAAGAAAAGGAAAGTTTGAACTGGACTCGCTTCTGGCACGCGAGCTTAGTTCGATTTCTGACTCGCAAACAACTCGAGTTTCGCTCGACATTTTGGCTCTCGAGGAGCTTGATTTTAATTGATGCAGGAGCATTTTTATAATTTCACATCAATTCAAGCTTTTCAAGTGGTTCGTCGAGCTATCGAATCTAACAAATGGTTGCTCGAACTCGATTCGTATTTATTTACGATCTGTTCTTGAGCTCGGGGTTGATCGGATTCGAGTAGAGCTATATTACAGTGCTGTAATAAAAAAATTCAATAAATGAAATATAATTGAGGATTAAAAAAAGTGTTTCAAAAATCTCAAGAAAGTTTTCAAACAAGGTCTATTGAACACCTTTTCAAGTGTCTTATACAGGAGATAAAAAATAATTAAAAACATAAAAAGTAGATTCAAAGGTGTTTCTATGGTACATTATTTTAAATTTTCCGTAAAAAAAACTTGCATTATGCACAAAGGAGAACCTAGCTTTGTTTGGAATTCGTTTTTCAAAATCAGCATGTATATAAAATATAAAGGCAATGAAGAATCTTGTATTTTTTTCTTCCTTTTTTGATATAACGAAGAATCTGTTTTGGAGAGTTTATTCATTTTTTGTGTTTAATTCTTCAAATGCGTTTTATACTTCTTTTTTTTTTTTTTTTAAAAAAAAAAAAAAAAAAGGTCAAGAACCAAAAGCAACTTCGTCAAAGCATATGTGCACTTGGTTGCTAAGCCATAACTCTCATCTTCTTGTGATCATTTGCAAACCCTTTTTTAACTTTTCAACTCGAATAAAACCGTGCCACCATATTCACGAGGTATGCAATGCATCCGAGCGTCATCTTCTTTCTCTTAAATGTCTCCATGACGCCTCCATCCCCACAGCCTTCTTTCTCTCTTTTCAGGGATACCAAAGATTATCTTCGAATCAGCGCTTGATACTTTTGTGGTTTAGATTAGACAAATCTTCGAACCATGCAGTAATAGACTGCACCAGACAAGACCTCATCAAGGGTGATTTTTTTCTTTTTCTTTTCAAGTTAAAGCTGTACATAATATACAGTATTCATCATTCTTTGCAATTGATTTAGGATAATATGACAACGTAATAGCAGAGCTGGAGCAGCGTTCATTACTGCCATCAACATACAATTGACAGCCATGATGAGATGATAGGGAGGTCTGTGGATTGAATTCTGTACAGAGATGGCTGCACGATCATAACCTAACATCTGCCTTGTAATTGATGATGGCCTAAGTCACATCGATCGCCATTTTCGTCTTCCAAATCTCAATCGGCATCTAATTAATACTTAACAAAGGGTATGTCATGCACTGGCACTCATTGAATACTACTACTGCTCTAAACTGATAAATTAATTAGTGAAGTGGGTCCTTGTTTTTTGAATTGACAGATGTAAAAATAGCAATAAAAAAAAAAGGCCCTTTAAATTCTACTACTTTCTTTCTGGTTTTTGCAAAGCTTTGGTAATTAATTTGACAATGTCCAAATCATCTTATTCGAGTTTTTTTTTTTTTTTTGTTGGGGTTATAAAAATGATTATTGCATAAAACTTTTTTTAAAAATTAATTGTGCAACAATTAGCAAAATTGCTGTCACATTAAGAGGTGATTTAACGAAGTATCTTGCCGGGCTAGTTTTCTTTTTCAATTTTTGGTGGAAAGAAAAAGTTTCAGCTCATGACTTATTTTAATCCTTACAGCTTTCTAATTTACAATGTATAGCAAATGAATGCCCAAACTGACGTTGGATTCTAATCTAAGCTGGCCTGCAACCTAAAGAATACTCTGTCGGGTTCCCTGTTTCTGATACTTAAATCGTTACAGCCACGTGGGATGAATCTTCTAACCAAGCTGCTGATGATCCTATGCATTGCGAACCTTTTTTTTTTGCATTATTCGTTCATTTTCGTTATTGAATTTTACTTTTTCAATGACCAGTGCTATGTATAGTAGAAAACGGTACCAGTTAAAGTATTCAAAGGCGAGGCTTATTTTTTCCGTGTCTTGTTCCCTCCTCATTTTCTTGATCTCTTCGGGAAAGAAGATTTTGTTCTTCTTCTCAGTTACTCTTGTTGTCCTATCTTGAAGCATTATTATCTTTGCATGAGGGCTTTTGGCTATTCAGCAAAGGGAAAAATGTGTAGGGTTAAATAATACTACTAACAATAAAGAATTAGGACCATAAACAAAAAAAAAGATTCCTACAAAAAAGACAGTTCTTATGGTGATTGCTTTTGTTTCGTAATTGGGAATTGAATCACATATCATTTTTGAAAGAATGAAGTAATCCATAATCAGTTTCTTATGTTTTCCAATGTGGTAAGTAATATCTATCTTTAAAGAGCACGGATCTTCACAATTTCTCAGCATTATATATTAATTTAATTCAATAATTCAAAAATGTTTTAAAAAAAAATTAAAGCTTTTGATGTTTAGCTTAGAGGCCTCAGCTAAAAAGGCCCACTGACTAATACTCCTACATAGTAGCGTTAGCTATATTGATTACGAAGATTTGATAAATACTGGTAATAAATTACCTGTGCTTTCATCAAGTGCGATAACATGATTGAATGGCATATATTAGAGGAGAGGGCACAATACATATGAGCGGATGAGCACGCCTGCAATGGTTGGTCTGTTGGTTGTTGCCCCCGACACAAGTTTGTTCTATAAATATTTTTTTTTGGGGGGGGGGGGGGGGAGAGGTTTAAGGTTCAACGTGTGTATGATTATGTATTTAACACTGTGATTGTGATTTTTTTACAGAAAAATTTGTATGTTTTTCGTGAATACATTTGTTTTGTCAAACAAACATCAAATCGCTACTTTATATATATATATTTAACAAAAAAACTCCTAAAAATAACCATTCAAACGTAACCAGTAACTCCAAGCCGATCGATCTGTTAATACAAATGATTTAGTGATTACTTTCCAGCTCAAATTCCCCATCCTTTGCATGGACATGGTAATGTGCCTATCAATCATGCCTCTATCCATTACACTCTTACACTCAAGATGCACAATCATGGATGTCCTAGAATTGTTTATCCAACATCTCTTCCTCTTTTTCAGGCAAGAACGACTCTCGTGCAAATTTGATATAAAGGTGGGCAAGAACATTTTGAAACTTCAGCATATAAATACGAAAAGCAATTTGCAGTGCAAGTTTACTTGAAAAACTCTCCTATAAGTGAAACAGTATTCAGAATGGGGGAAATGGGTATGATGCATTCATTCTCTCTATGTTAATACGTAGTCAAAGACTATATAGATAACGTAAATTGGGCAGATCGAACGAGATTGATGGTCAAGTTATACAGTATATAATAATATTGCTTATAGTAGAAGCCCAAAAAATCATCATGTAAAGGGAGGAGTATTTCGGTGACGTGACCAACAACAACATCTTCATGAACGTATTACGAATGAAAGGGCGCGGCGCCTCCGATTTCTTCATCATTAGATACTTGATTCATCCAGATTTAATTTAAGGCAGGAAAACGCTTGAAGGAATATGACACTAGTATTCCGCTGCCGCACTGGCATTTTAGTAATAAATTGAAACATGAGGTTTGAAAATTGAAATGCATGCTGCTAGGTTCTCTCTCTCTTTTTCCAAGCAAAAAGCCGAATTATTGCGGGATCACCCATCACATTTCATGACAACTAGTAGTAGTACACTGCTGCAATAGCAATAAAGCAAGGGAGTTTATTACTGATAATACGAACGCTTTTAAGGGGAGTATTATTTTGACACCCTGGATTTCAACTACGGCTGCCCTCCGTACGCTTATGACGCTTTTTGCCGTGGAGTTGTGTGTTTCTTGGTACCAAAAAGAACGTCAGGCCAGCCTTTCTTCTGTAAGTTTCTGCAAAATTTCGATTGCAGGCAGAAACGTGATGACACAAGTGATGACAAGCCGTACGTATTTCTTCGTCCTTTTGTTGAATGATAGATATGTCAATCCCCTTTTCCTTTTTCCCCTTTCCGTGATGCTATTTTGGGAGCATACTATTGTAATTGAGCAGGTCCCTGCACGAGGCCCAGGGCCAAACTGTCCATTCTTTTCCTCTTCTTCCATCAGCTGCTCGCTTTGGTGGCAAATTGGTGAGGTACTTGAGTTATGTTTAGTAATTATTTTTGGTAAGAATTGGGTATTGTTTTACTTGTAGTGAAAAAATACTACTGCGTATTTCTTTTTCTTGACGAGTAAATCTCCCTGCTGCCAGGGCAGAGTGAGGACCAGGCACTGAGATTCTGCTTCATGTGCGCAGTGATGACTTTCCTCTCCTGAGGAAGTACTTACTTGTCCACTTTGGACCTTGGCCATCAACGCGAATACCTCTGCAGTGATGTTTGTGTTTCAAACTCTCAGAATTAATTAGATTCCAATATCAGGAGTTCGATTTATCGTTTGTTATTGCAGCCAACACAGGTTCGACATATGCACTATCGACCATCGTTTTGTTCCTGCATTAAATCAAAATGAAGTCGCCGCACCGACATGAATTCACAGTTCTGTCTGATAGCCGCCGAAATGGGCACGTAGGATTTCGGAGCTATGAGTAGAGCAGTCAAAATGGCTATCAAAATCAATTCCCAGCAATCAATTTAAACCAGGTAGTATTTGTATCCGCCAGCCAAACCAAAAACCCTTTACATCACAAGACAATGACAAGATACACCATCTCCGCTTTCCCCCAATTTCATGAAAACCAACCCAGGCCTGTCAGCAAGTAGGCAAGTTAATAAGCTGAGCTGGTGGGCAAGAATAGTCGTTCACCTTATTCATGTGAAAGCCCCAATTATAAAAATTCAGTTCATACAGTAGATCCTTTCTGACCTTTCCCTAATCACTAAACAACCAAAGTTTAGTTTAAACATCCCGTCAATTATCTCAAGAAACAAAAGCCTCCTATAAACCAGGGTGGTTGAACATAAGGTAAAGGCAAGAACTGAATACCATTGATGCTTAAAACATCCGAGCCAGACCCCAAAATTATTAGGAAAAAGAAATGTAGGTCCTTTCCTATTTTATCCGCACATAATGCCAAAATATCACCACCTTCAATTCTGAAGAACTTCCCAACATGCACCCCATCACAATCTTAAGAAGCCTTTGGTGCCTTATCTGGCAAAACATTATCAGGGAGGATAAGCTCCGGCGGAGTTTCACGGACAACGCCCAACATTGAGTCATACTCTTCATCCTTGCGTGCAAATTTCTTACGAAGCACCTTCTCAAACTCAATTTCATCAAATCCTTTAGCATTCTCAGCTGCATGGACCTGTGCTAAGTTGGAATAGTTGAGGGCTGACTGGGATATGAAGGCTATTTCCTCATCTGTAAGTTTCCTCAGAAACTTTGCTGGGTTTCCTCCCCACACCTGTGTTCAGAATACAGTATCAGTTACCAAAGGGTTTTCACCTAATTTTCTTCCAATATCATTTACAAATGTTAAAACAAGATAAGGCCAGAATCAAATCCCCAGAAATGGCAAGAAATGAAACGCACTCAAAATCTCATGCCCACGTTCACATTCACAATGACATATGCTGTACTAGAGATGGCTAATTTAAAAACAATTACAAGAACTCAGATTTCTGCCAAAGCAACCCGGCTGTCATTTACAGAACCTCCAATCATAAAACCAACTAATCAGCCCCAGGTTGTTCTGTCCAGCTGCCTAATATGACAGAACAAGGACCAAAAATAAAATCAGGAATAGTACAACTGACAACCAGATATCAAGATGGATGCAACTTTAGCTAAGACAATCCCAACATAAAGACAGCTATATGGAATTTCAAGTCTCTCTTACCCCAAAATACTTGCAGTCATTAATTAGTTAGAGGTTTAAGCTTACTCTAATCCACTTCTTAGCTTCACTACCAGTTATTAGGTAGTACTCTTATTTATACTTTGTAGCTTCATTTCAGCAGCAAAACAACAAAAGTATAATAAGGGCAAAAAAAAACACTTCTTTTACAATAAAATAATTACCTCAAGCCAATTGCTAAAATTAAGCCTCAAATGAGAAAAATATTTCAAAGTACTGCTGCTACAGTTTCGTAAAAACAGCAGATTCTAAAAGTATTTAATATGCAGATTGAAATGATGAAAAGAATGTTTAGCGAAAAGTTCAGTGTCTACAAACCTCACCGCAGGGGATCCTTGTATTCTGCCTAACAAGGGCTCCAGCTGCAACCATAGCATTCTTCTCTACAACCACCCCATCAAGTAAAGTTGCTCCCATACCCACAAATGCCTCATCCTCAACGGTACAACCATGTAGAACAGCACTATGACCTATTCAATAACAGTCAAAATTTACCATAAGGTCCATCAGTAGGTCTATTTGACAAACAGATTACATGATGAATTCATCAAATCACTTACCTACAGTAACATTATCGCCAATAATAGTAGGCAAAACCTTCCCGCTAAGATTGGATTTGGCTACATGAACTAGAGAATTGTCTTGTATATTTGTTCCAGTGCCAATACTGATGCTGTTTACATCACCTGCAATGACACTTCATGGTTAGACAATAGACAGCAAAATCACAGCTCATAAAAGAGGGAACTTTTTCACTCTCTAAAATGCAAGTTGCATAACCAAGGAGAGATCAAGTATCCAGAAGATAACAATTATCAATCCATGCACTGCTGAAACCCTGATCCTCATAGTTGGCACCTAGACGAGAAACCAACCATAAGGAGTTACCATGAAAGAATGAATGATAGCTAAAGAAAAAGGAGGGATAAGGAATGGGATGTCAATGATGGAAAATATTCAGGTCCCCACCACATCAAATAGAAACCTTACACATTTGAAACCTTGAAAATGTTCAGTCTCTCTCTCTCTCTCTCTGCTTCTTTGCACAACTTTGGGAAGCAGAAGCCAACTTTACTCCACTATATGCCTAGAGAAATAAAACCCACTTCTCATAGCATCATTTCATGCTATAAGACCGCAGTTAAATTCCACCTTCATTAATGTACAATTAGGAAAAACAGATATAGTAATAACACCCCAAAAGTGTTTGTCGTTATGTTTTCTAAACTGTCTCCTTTATTGGCCCCGGTGACTTTCGTGGCTCGAGTAAACACATTCATATCTCAGTTGATAAGATGAAATTATGATGGTGAAGGAGTAAAGATAATATAGGTGAGATCTGAGATCTCATTTTAGGACTAGGCACAATTTGATTTAGGATCCAACTAAAGCTCATTGTGGTTTCATTTCATGCAACCCCTTTGCTCCAATAAATTATTCCTTTTTCTTTATGCATTTGTTCTTTTATTATACGATGAAGCAAAAACGATTGTATCATTTAGTAAGCATGAAGGGTAAACTAAGGGTTTTAACAAGGGTGTTCATACAATAAAAGAAAAATAAAAGATGAAATTGACAGGGCAGTCAGTGAGCAATTGAAGGGAGCTACCTAGAGAGGAAGGGTGATATGATCAGCTATTTAGAAGAGAAAGGCATGGTGCTTATTGAAAGGGATCTAATGCGAGCATATCATCAAGTGTCATGCAACATGTCTCACCCCAAGATGGAGTAAATAAATCTTTGTTTTTCCTTGCAAAAAGAAATGGTGATTCCTGATAAGACGTGGACATACTTCATATATGAAATAAGAAAATTTTACTATAAAACCGTTTCAATGGAACAACATACACAGATATTATTAGAGATATTCTCTTCCCATTGTTCAGTTCTCAACCCATTTTTAATGGTCTTGGATATCTGAGATTCTTAAACGAATAGGATTTTTAAACGAGTTTTCCAAATTTTGCATGCTTAGAGTACTGCTAGCAGTGTAACATTCATTAATCTGAGAGAGAGAGAGAGAGAGAGAGATTCTGTCTAGAACTACCTTAAAAACACATTTAAACACCAGCTGGGTATAGCGCTGGTCAATAGCAAGCCATATTACTGCCATTAGGCCTCAAACAAGTTGTGCAACACTAAGAAGCTAAGTGAGAATATGAGCATGCATGCCCATGGACGTCAAGGTTTGGAATTTTTCCATGTTTTGAACCAGTAAATGGTCAAGTTATCTCACACCAATCCAAGTCAGAGAAGAACGGCGTATAATCTTATTCCCAAAGAAATAAGAAGGCATACATAGCACATCATCTGAGCCAAGAAGAAATGTGAAGTCATAATTTACTGCAACAGACATTATATAGTTTGACATAGTACATTAACACCCACCTCATGAAAGCTGTTGATCACGTCAGGAAACTATCCTTATTGATCAGCAGTGGCACACGATAAAAGTAAATTTCCATTTCTATAAACAGTAGTAAAATGACAATGCAAAAGTAGACAAAGCAGCAACATGTGCAGTAGGCAAAAGTAGCTAAAGTGGCAGTGAACTTCTCATTCAGACTATGGAAGATGAAAAACTAACACATGACCAGAAAAAGATCATGTGACCTAATTGACGTACTATGTCTAGGATACGTGAAAGGCAATAGCTAAATATGGAAAATAATCGGTGCACAAGCTTTCTCACAGCACGTTGTGGATTTGGAGCATTTGTATTCCAGGTGCAAACGAACTTCAGAACTGAAGCTGTAATAGCATTTCAGGCACTAGACGTAGTGCTTCGCACATATTCACTTAACTGACATGCTAAATTGTGCAGTATTGGTGTTGAGCTGGCAAGGTTATTAATTACATTATATTAAATTAACTTGCTAAAGGCAAAAATTGAAAAGGCAAATGTCTCACAAAAAAAATATACAGATGCAGCCAGATTATATGATTATGATAAAGAGTATATAACTAACCTCTTAGAACGCAGCCGTACCAAATGGAAGAACTCCGGCCGACCTGAACATCACCAACGATGGAAGCACTTGGGGCGACAAAGGCATCCTTATCAACCACAGGAGCTTTATCAAATATGTTCATCAGGGTTCTATGCCTGGACACTTTACCAAAACCAATTCCGACAAATACATTAAAAAGGATAAACCAATCAGTCAGATACTCAAATTATCTGACAAAAGTCCACCACCCAACCCCCCCCCCCCCCCCAAAAAAAATCCATAATGAAATGACCAGAGACAGAGACAGCAGTAAAAAAAAAAAAAAGAAGCTGAATGGTGATGGGGATATCCTTACAGTTTCAGCAAAGAATACCAAAAACTCATAACGGAGACTAAAATACTGCATAGGAAATTTAGAATTAAGCTACGGCCAATTAAACCCCAAAAATAGGAATTAGGTAGGGTTTCATTTGACAATAAAATTAAGCCTCCAAATAAAAACTAAAAACAAAAAAGAGAGAAAAAGATGATGAAGAAAAAGAAATGAGTGAAAACGCACGTTGTTCTTGGAAGTAGTAGTTGCCTTGGAGACGGCAACCGAGGCGATCGAGTGCTTGGCCGGTCTCCCGGATCCAGAATCCGACGGTGTAGATTGCTCTTCCCAGTGAACCCATCTTTTCGGCTTTGGGTCAAGGGAGGTTAGTCCAGAGTGATAATTTGTTTTCCGATATATCAGAATGTATAGTGGGCTGGGGAATCGAAGGAAATAGAAAATGAGGCTTCTAGCTGAGCATTGAGTAGTTACTTATTATGAGCGGAGGGCAGTCAAGGGACGAAGAGAAGAATGAGCTGAGTTGCTCTATTTGGGACTGAGTAGACAGTACTGTAGAGTGGGCGGTTGACTCGTTACTCACTTGACGCTTGATTCTCTACGCTCGCATCTACCGCTATTTGTTGTGGTCACCCCCAACCTTCACGCGCGCACGCGCCAAAAAAAAAAATCCCCATTGCTTTTTTTTTCTCTCGGATATCAGTTCCAAAATGCAAAATCCTACGACTGTACGACACCTAACCCCGAGACTGCATTACTGAGTAACTAGTACGGGTTCTTAAATCGATGAAAAAAATGAAAACAAACACCAACCATAGTCCACAAATAACTAATAGCCCTTTTGGATTCTTATTTTTACGAGTTTTTATACAAAAATATATTATCATAATTTGATGCATGTGAGATATAAAAGTGATTAAAAAATATAAAAATTTTTTGAAGAAAATTTGCTTTTCCTTGAACTTTTGATAATCTGCTTTTAGGAGATTCAAGACTTCAGAAGAACCAAGTAAACAACTGCATAGATTCAAGCAAGAAAGGCAGCTACAAGCGAGAGAGCATTAATTATTTATGTCCCTAAGCTGTTTCCGGAGTAAATCATCACATCACATTTTCGTAGCTAAACTTCAAAGCCATTATTGTTGTCCACGTTTTTGTGATGCCTGTAACATCAACCAAGACCCTCTCATGGACAACATCAGGAGAAGCAAGCAAAACAAGCTATTCGTAACACACACACACACACACACACACACACCCCCCCCCCCAACCCCCCCACACAAAAAAAAAAAAAAAAAAAAAAAAAGAAGCTGTAACTGCCAGAAGGCACTTTATAACTAACCGTTTTCGCTGGGCAATCCCAGACTACACTTACTTTTGACACTTAGAGAGTGTTCACAAGGCATGGCAAAAGTGCCATATAGACCTCAACATCACTATATACTTAAAATTTATAACATCCAGACTAGGCATGTTGCCAGGATCATAGCAGCGTCAGATTCTGAAAATTAAATACATTCTCATGCTTGCAAACGCTTGAAGCCTTTCACTGCCTCAAACTTTCGACGATGTAGGAAGCATACAGATCCCTGCAATGACGGGGTTGCAAGAAACATCACATTACGAGAGCACAAAGCCGAAATGCTGTAAAAGTTCTAAGACCATCATTTTAAGGGAGGAGGAGTTAATGAAATAATTGCTCTCTCTTCCCCGTTCCGTTTAGTTATTGTACCACGTTTACGACCAACTTACATGGAATACTTGATAGCTTCAACAGCCACTGCAGCTGGCAGGAAGTCTTCAACCGCAACTGACTTGTTCTCATTCTTTTTGTCTATGCGTGAAATGTAAAGAACGTACAACAATAACCAGCACACAGCATAAAACACTGGAATAATGGAACCAAAACACTGGAATGCAACAAATGGGATAAACTCTAAAGATGACTTGATTATAGGGTGAGAGAAGGGGGAAAACACACACACAGAGTTACACTCTAAACCTCAGGCTAGTAGCGAACAACATTACTAGTGCAGATTGATGGATACAGTCCTCAAAGAAGCGGCGGATTTCAGCAAGGCGATGTGGAGGAAGATCCTTAATGTCCTTGTAGTGGCGAAACTCAGGATCATCAGCACACACAGCTATGATTTTGTCATCCTTCTCACCCTGTAGACAAGTTACAAGGACACGTCATTGCTGATAGCAAAGAGATTTACACAAGGACCTTCAAAAAGTTCCAAAATACTTTTGGCACCCCCCTGGAAAGACTGAAAAGTGGAACTGTTCTGAAGTTAATTAAAAGATATTAACTTCAATAACTCCAGTGGCACTGATAAAGACTCTTGTTCCTCTTGTACCACACTCAGGTAGGTATATTGGCTTTTCAGGGACTCAAAGGGAGGTAAATAGTGCAATATAAGCAAACTGAATTCTCGGGGAGGCAAGTAGTGTGACGTAAGCAAGCTGAAGTATTCAACATTCTCAAGGATAGTGCATCTGAACCTGACCTCCAAGTTGTATAAGAATGTAAGCACCTTAAAGGTGGCAGTAATGTACATTATAGATAATTTCTACCCTTGTACATGAAGAGCTTTTCCATTGCCTTTCAAATTTCTGAGTGAAACACTAACTGCGCACACAGAGAGCTTACCTGATCAATCATAGGCATCAAACCAATAGCACGAGCACGTAAGAAAGTTCCAGGCAGCACAGGTTCCTGCACAAGTGGAATTTGATTTAGAATAGTATCAGGTAGTTGCACAAATATAATAGGTAAAAAATCAAATAAGAAATTTAATCAGCAAGACAACAAGGCAGAAAGAGGGAACCTGCATGAGGACTAGAACGTCCATGGGGTCACTATCTTCACAAATTGTTCTAGGAATGAAGCCATAGTTATGTGGGTAGACTACTGAAGAGTAAAGAACTCGATCAACCTATGAATCAAAACTTCCTTCAGTTGCTGCTTCAATGCCCAATAAAAAAAAATATATCACCTAAGCGTGTGAAAAGAACTTCTATCTACAAAAGAATGGAACCCCTGAGTTCTTGAGTTAGTGACTGCATTTATGGATAGAAATTCAATGCCTCTAGATGCAGGCATCAGAAAATGAGACATGAATCTCCAATTTATCTCACATAGTATCGCTTAGTGGATATGGTGAACTCAGCCTTCGGGGGCAATTTATTGAAATATTTATCAACAACATGGATTCACCCAGGTCCAACAACAACAATGCCAGTAGCCCAATAGGGCTTTTAAGCCGCAAATTGACACAGGTGATTTCAATTCGAGGAGAAAGTACAGGCCTATAAAGCTGAAGAGGCACTGAAAAAAAACTAAAATTTCCTTGCCAAGACAGAAAGTTGATCGAGGAAGCAACATCAATGAGAAAAGCAATGACATAGATGCAACAGATATCAAAGAGAAGTTTATTGGGAAGAGAATCGTGGAAGTCTGAATATGTTGAAGTGAAGCTTAACCGGAATAGGCACATTTATTCTTTAATGTTGCCACAGTTTGCTTGAGAGGGTAGACAGGCCAAACTGAAAACTGATGATGAAAGGAGCTAGAGTCAGAGAAAGGAAGAAGGAAAAGGGAGATAATTGAAGCCAACTTCTTAGAAGTCGACTTCTATATTTCTGAATCCTAATAACACAAAGTAAATCTTCAACAATGATCTTTTGTTTCAGTCTTAAGTTAACGATACAACTAATTCAAGAAAAGACCATGTGTTAGGACTGGGTCCCAGGTAACTCGATAAAAGTTAATTTGACATCCTAGAAAATTGAAAATGAAGGCTATAATAAATTGTGGAGAAGAATATTAAAAGATAATGACACGAAGATTTACGTAGTTTGGTGAATTAGACCTAGTCCACGGGAGGAGAGCAAATTTGACAATAATGAAGAAGAATACAAAACTTAGGACAAAATGCCTAAAGCCCAAAAACAGATGAAACAATAAAACTACAGAGAACTCATAGTTGTAGACAAAAGGAAAAATTTCTCTAAAGAGCTCTCTATCTCTCTGATGGCCTTATGCTTATAGTGCGTGTAGCGGTGAAATTCCCAAGCTGTGCTGTGACTGCAATTTGTAGGAGAGCTCCAACAAAATGTGCAGCACGTGAACATGCAAAGCTTGCTCAAGTGTAACTTGCATGAAAACAAAAAATATGGCATGATCCTAATAGTATAGCTACTTCAATAGGACAGAAGAAGAACATGGCTTGATAGGCCATTTAGTCTGACCAAGAAGAATGCATGCACATGGAGGATGGAAAGCCATCCATGAAAGGATGAAACACAATGACATGAAGTATCACTTCATTCAGGAGACTATTGCTGAAGGAAAGCTCTGAAGCTAACAATCTTGCTGACATGTTTACCAAGTCTCTTCCATCGCTAGGTTCAAGCATTGCTTGGACAAAATTGGCGCTCATTGTGGTATTCTCGGCCTAGTAGGGCTTCTATGGACAAGGTAGAGCAAGTTTACTATTTTCTGTACGTTGGATGCAAAGCCAAGGTTGAGAGTTGTTGGAATTAAATGCCTAGGATGTCTTTCATCCTCCAAGCACTGCTCTTGGTCAAACTAAATGGCCAATGAAGCCATATTTTCTTCCATCCTATATAGTAGCTCAATTGTTGATATCTTGACCATGTTTTGGCTTTCATTGAAGTCAAAGTTCAGCAGCCATTTTTGGTTCATGCTCCAAATAAATGTCAACTGCATCTTGCTGATAAGTACGGGATTTGCAAAGGCTTTGCACCACCACAACCCCAAGAGACGAGAATTCAGTTTGGGACATTTTCACTTTAGTATAATTTTGAGTATTCTCTTGCTTTGTCTCCCCATGCCAATCAGCATTAGCTTAAGGTAAGACACCTTGAATTTGAATAAAACATTTTCTAAGATAACAGAAAGGATATTATCAGAAGGCAAGTGGAAGAGAGAAAAATTCACCATACTTTAATAAGCCCACTAGCTTTGTCAAGCTCATACTTCACTTTGCTGCCTTTTCCAATTTCAACCACCTGCCATATAACAAAGAATCAGACTGGTTTTTAACAGAATATTGTGGATCCATCAAAACTCGCAATCACTATGAAAATTAAAGAAATAAAATATCATTATCAGGTAAAAGGGTGGGGGGGGGCAGATCTCTATCACACGGGCAGTTTAATTATAGCATTGCAAGTTCTTACTTGTACATTAGAGATAGGCACAGAAGCAGAAACCCACAAAATCGAGTGCCTATACTTCTCAAGAGTTTACACAAATGAAAAAAATTTTGAGAGAGAGAGAAGGACGCACACTTGGCAAAACACACAGAAATTAAATGCATGATCATGCCAAGAGTCAGCACAAGGCATGAGCAGTCTGGCACTGATTTTGAGGGAGTTGAGGCAAGAGAGTAGAGACAATAGATACCTTATTTAATTCATGAGATGATTTGTGCTATAATTTGCATGAATAAGCACAACATACTTACACAGTTAAAAATTGATGGTGCTCCTGGCCCTGCATACACAAACATACAAACAATATTTACGTGATAAACATAAGCTGCAAATGGGGCATTGCAAAAGAAAAGGAAATGTGAATTAAATTTATTGCAGACAGTCATAGGAAAAGAAGATGACTCCAGATAGTAGATAGAATGACCATAATTCCTTGAGGATTAAAGTTGATAGTGGTTTAAGTGACAACTGTTGCAAACTGGCTTCAGTTGCATAAGCAATACAAATGGGTGAAAGAATATCTACCGATTTCCAAGTCATGCCAGGGATGAGCAGCAGCAGATCTTCGTGACATGGAGGAGAGAATTCGCTCATTCAGGACAACACCAGAGTTTCCTGAACTTTTTCCAGCACCTTGTCCATCGTCGTTCGCCATTGTCAACTGAACGAAGAGAAACAAGGCAATAGAAATTATAAGACAACTATTCTTTCCTAGTTAAATAGAATAAGCGGACCAATAGTAAAAGAATACAAGCAACTCTGTCCTGTGGCTTATGAGCTCGTTTGTACACAAGGAAACGAAATAACATTTAACAATCCTATTGAAGGCAAGAATCAGATGGCGATCACATTTTCGATAATGTTGACATGTATAGCTCAGAAAAAAAAGGTATCCAAGCAGTGAGAACGACCTTTGAAATCACAGGATCAACTGTGATAAGATTTGCAATAGCCTTCGAGAATCAGAGTACTTTAGTCTTGAAATTATCAAGAATTATCTTAGTTATCCAACATAGCCATCAAAAGGCTATCGAATAAGTAGTAGAGGCAACAAACTGAAAACAAAACTTATAGCTAAATACAATGTTACTACAAACTAAGAACAGGTAACAAGAATGACTCACGCAACAGAGATGGTAACAGGCAGGGGAGAAGTAAGTGCATTAATCGCAGAATACATCTGCTCTAGGCTCTGGAGCAAATTTCCGATTTTTGACCATGTAGAAAACAGACGAGATTACAAATCAGTGCAATTTTCTCCAAAATGATCACTTCATCATTAGTAGGTTGTCCACCAGCCCTATATGCACACGTCACTAGGCATTTCACATGTAAAAATAGTTGTCAAAGAAAAGGAAAAAATCACCATCAACTTCGCTTCTAATACGAAAAGGGCTTCCTAAACGCAACTAAAAGAACTCATCAACCAAGTAACCTTATTTAAAAAAAAAGAAAGCCCCATCTAACAAATAATCAATCCAAATTTTATTTTATAAAAAGAATATGCCACAGTCAGACACTAATGAGTCATGACGACATGCAGCATCAAACCAGTAATCTATTCAAAGAACGAAAATTCAACAGAACCCAAAAAGGGAAAAAAAATCAAAGAAGTAGTACGAAGGAAGTTTCTATTGTCAACAAGAATCCAGAGACGCGCGTAAAACCATGTAATAACTGCATGCATATTCCGAAATCAAGAAAATACTATGCGAAAAACTGAAAATCATCTAAATTCGAGAAAAGGGATTAAAGGGGCTAGCTTACACTTACAGAGGAGAGATGAGACCTGGGACAATAGGAAGCCAAAGAAATTCGATTAGCGTTGTGAGGCGGTGAATGAGTGGAATGTAGCTGGAGGACTAGAGGCCTATACTGGTCTACTAGTACCACTACAATATTCTGTATTCGTTAATCGTAAAGTAGTGGGAAAAGCATGATGGCGTGGCGTTTGCCGTTTAGCACATTTCGGGCAACGTTTACCGGTTGGTTTACGGTGACGTGAGTCATTGGATGGGAAAGGCGTCACTCATGATCTGACGGTGAAAATGGTGGGGTTAAGGCTTCAGGACCGGAGATGGTATCGCAAGGTAAAGCTGAGTGGAGTCTCGAGAAATGGAGCTTGTAATGAAGGAAAATTGGGTCAGTGAAGGAACAATCAGAGAACGGCACGTAATGAAATTGGTCTGGAAATGTGCATGAAAACCGCTGACCGGAAATTACGACTGGCTGCTGGCGTAACGTCTGTTTGTTTGACGGTGGTCAGGGCATCTTTACTTTTTTCTTTCCACTGTAGGAATATTCTACAAAATTCCTCTGCCCAATAGAAGCACTATTTAAGTAATGGAAAGATTTCCATTGGTTAAGTACAGTAGTCGATGATTTTGTGGGTGTGAGATATAGGGTGGAATGGAACATCTTTTGGACTGGACGCTTTGTGAAAAATGTCTTCCTGTGCATTTATTTGTGTATCAGGGATTCGGCTTCTCTTCAATGAATTTTCTCTTCAATTTTTCATTTGAATAAATGGATCACGTGTCGTCCATTATCTGGATGGACAGTCATAATTATTTTGAGAAGTGTTCCTTCTCTATAGATCGTGAAGCGAAATTTTTGGCCCCCATGAGTCACCCGTGTCCTACGTGTGGGTGGGCCCCACACATCTAAAATGTGTCTACCACGTGACAAATGATTCAGCAGCTCTTTAACATCCAATCCAATCCAATCCAACCCAACCCTCCCTCCTTCATAATCTATGAAGATACAAGAAGTATTATAAACATTCAAAAACAATCCTGATTCTTGATCCATAAATTTCATTCTTGGGTTACCTAAGTTGCTCCATTTCAACATCAAGGGACCAGGCAAAAGTTGCACAAGTGAATTCCATAACTCACATCACATAAGAGTAGTGAGTCACACATAATCACAAGCACTTCTATAAAACGTAGGATTTACATATGTTCAAATTCTAAGTACAGATGTTTACGTAATTGTGTATCAGCGAAGAGGCTGCATTGAGCTTCGGCAGTGAAGCCATCTGGACAGTGCTCTAACCTCAATCAACCGTAGCAGCAGGATTCCATATCTTCTACTGACTATATTGGCCCACATTTTGCAGACGAGCGAAATTTTTCAGAGTAGAAGAAGTTTATAGCAAACAGCATGCAATGTCAGACTGCCAAAAAATCTGTGACCTGTTGCAACCGACAAGAAGAGTCTCCCCCCTGTAATATTGCAAGTTACTAGGAGACCTGATGATGGTTCAGACTCCTCCGTTGGATGCTCATAAACTTGGCTGTGAATTCTGCAATGTCAATGTGAATGATGTATCAGTGAATTAGATGGCATTATTTGGCTTTCAAACGTCTTTTTTTTTTTTTTTTTTTTTTTATAGATTTTTTATTCCAACTGATCACAACATCGAAGATGTGAGGAATCTTGACGTTTCTATTTATCTACATGAAGCAGGGGTGTTGATTCATGACAGAACTGTTAAAAGGCAAACTGCTCTAAACAATTACCTTCTAACTTTAATAAAGCACTTGTTCCAGTAGGGAGTCTCTTATCCTGCAGATGGACTTCAGTTAATCTCTTTACTTCGTAGTTAAATGCAACTCATCTGAAGCTGAAAACTGAACTTACATAATAAGAATGCCAGTAATAGATTTCCCTTTTTGAACTGGCGTCAACTCCCTTGAGAAATTGTTCAACAAGCTTCTGAATTACAGAAAACCAATAATGTTACATGCTATATATTTGTGATAATTTAGTGGAAAGCTCTATAAAGGTCTGGTGGACATTACCAGAAGAATCAGTTTTGGATGAACAAAATCCGCTAGAAGTTTTTGAAATTTCCCTCGGATGAAGGATATTCTGTTGAATCAGGGATGCCCAATATTAGACTTAATTGTTTGTTTGGTTAAAGAAAGGTTTTGCTTTGAAACAATCCTTCTGTTTATGCAAATGCGCTTAATATATTTACATTTTTCTCATTTTTAATAGGTAATAATGCTGAGGAATGCCCTGAAAAACTCCTTGGATGACAAGCTATAGCATCAAGAAGCGCCTGTTACTCAATAAATTTCAAGTTTTTACCTCTTAGGTGATGGATCAGCTAGAATTCCTGCAGCAAGTTCAACAAGGACCTCTTCCCATCCTAGTGCGATTGGTTGATCCTCCGAAAAAGGGTAGCTATACAGGGTTGATGCCGAAGTTAGTCCGAAGATAAAAGTACCTAATGCATCCCTCACTATTTACAGACTTACTTTTGTGCTTTACAAGCTTCAAGTGCCATAATTGCTCCCCTCATATTTTGCTTTGATTTGTTAGCAATTCTAGCTGCAAAACTCATGGGTAGTTCAAATTCTTCTTTTCCGGCTATCTGGATTAGAACTTCTATAATCTAAGAAATAGGAGAAGGAGAAGTCAGGCAAGAAAGAACTTTCATAAACAAACAAAAAAAAATCTGATAATTAGTAGACTAGTAGAGCAGTATGTTCCATGGTGGTTTCCAACAGTCAAAAGACTGAATATCAGGTAACTATGAAAGATTAGCAAGAAGACTTACTTCATGAGTGACTGGAGCTTCAACATTGATAACCTTACAGCGGCTTTTAACATGTTCAAGGATGTTTACTTCATCTTCACAGCAGAGAATGAGTTTACAAGCATCAGAGTAACAGTCCATAATCCATTTTATCAAATGTTGTATGTTATCCGCAGCTTTATCAACATCATAGAGAACCATTACTGTAGTAAACGACATATATTAAACTTAACTGAATTTCAGAAAAAAAGAAACATGTTAAAAGTAGAGTATCTCCATGTGTTTATGGAAGCTGCTTGCCTTTATAGTCTGCCTTCATATTGACGTTGCTGATTTCTCGGATGACAGCATAGTCGGTGCTTATTTTCTTGACTAAAGCCATTAATGCATATGCAACATTAGGTTCTGAAGAAACATTGAACTCCACATGGTGAGGACTTGAGCTTACGGGAACAATTGCTTCCATTGGCTTTGTTTCCTGTCAAGAGATAAAGATACATACACCTTAGACTGCCAATAGGATAATAAGATGCCATATCTGATCCTATATATTCTTACAATTTTCACAGGATTTTGATGAGTAATGTGGTAAGTTCCTGAACTTTAGGGTCATTTACCAATCCTTTCCGTGCGATTGTTAATATAAATCGGAACAAACACTACTCTAGAGTGTGTAGAATCAATCAGCATCTACAGTTATTCCTGAATCTGTATCAGGTGGATCTATATGTCTCACAGTGCTTCGTGTACAAGGAATAAAAATATCGAATCTTGCATAGCACAACAGTTCGTATTAGCATAGAGGAATAGAACAGCAAAATATACCTGAATGTGGAAGCAGTGCAAATCATGAGATATCTGCACCAAAAAGGGGAATGTGTGACTATGACTATGCATCTTAAAGTAAACCGTTGTCTTAGATTTTTCCGTTTACTAATAAGACACATACATTACGAACTGTGTCCCCATAGATTTCAAGCAGAAGAGCCATTGTTAGTGACTTCTTTCCTGAACCAGGGGGCCCCTTAAGCAAGATGTGTGGGATTTCACTCGTAGCCTTCACAGAAAACACAAATACATAAAAAGGAAACTGCACTATTGGACATAAAAAAACTGCAATTCAGTGATTGATGGTGTGCTTGATGCTGAAACAAGTTCTTTCAGGTTCTGCAATTTGTTTAGTCTTATCATTACAAAAATCTACTTGGCGGTAACTAATAGCTTCTTTTTTTTTTTGGGTATCATTTTTGTTATATGATAACAGCTATTTGCAAGAGTTATTGCAGGTCATTTGATTCAGGATAGGAGAAACTTACAAGTTGCTTAAGGTGCAAAGCCTCGTGCTCGTGGCAAGTGAATTCACTTAATGAAGAAGGTCGATGCTTATCAGCCCAGAATTGTCTGAGACTCTCGACCACAAATGCCTTTCCAATAATCAAAGCCTCATAGGATCCTCGCGGTTTCTCAGGAGATTTCTCTGATGCCCTGCAGGAACCCCTCTTGATGCAAGAAAACCATGCGTCTGTTTGGCTTTTTTGTCTGTTTGCTAAGAAATTTTTAATGGTCCCATTTGTCCTTCCACTAAATTCACTCAAGTTGCTACTCTGCCTACTAACACCAAAATTGGAGTTGGCAGTTGTTTGTGTTGATACATTGCTTGCTGTAGCTGAAATCTCTCGGATGTTATGATTAGGCCATGGATTTGCTTGGTTCCGTTTATGAAAACCAGGATTGGTATGGATAAGAAATTCAGGCTTTTCGCTGAACTTGATGTCAGTGCCATTTTTTGTGGAAAAGATACTGTTCTGCTTTGTGAAGGCACCGTAGTCCCTAGAAAAGAAGATGTCACCTGGGCCAATGGAATCTGTGCTTTCAAAGTTAGGATCCATTCCAGTTGGAGCCCCAGCAGTCTTCACATTAGCCAGCATTTCGTTAATTTCACCACCTGAAGGAGCTTGTTTATGAGAACCATCCCTTTCCTTCCTGGATAAGTTCCTCCTTAACGGGGATGCTGTCCTTTCTGGTTTACTTCGCTCCCAATAACTCTCATTCTTGATCAAGTCTTTCTCCTTGAATGTTCGCTTAGGAACAGAAGCAGCCCTCCTACCACTATAAGTAGATGTATCATTCACCTTGCTAACATCATCACTAGCTTGCCTGAATTTTCTATTGGAACTGGCAATCTTTCCATTGTCCAATTGATGATCCTCCAATGCAATTTTATATGGGGAAACATGTCTCCTTAGCTCGGATTTCAAGAAAGGACTATCTGGAAACTTTCTATGATGGACAGGTGAGTGAGTATTACCTTCATCTCTTGGAGCAGCATAAGGTGACTTGCTGTGCCTCCTTCGAGCAGGGCTGGCGGCTGAAGCTCTCAAGGGATATGAGCGATCATAATCATTCCTTCGGGCATTTCTTCTGTCGAAAGGGCTCCTGTTTCTGGTCTGATCTTGCAAAATCTTTGGCCCTGCATCATTCGATTCTTCATCTTTTTTATCAGCATCATTCCAGGGACTGTCCTGCCATTCAGCCTCCGTATCAGAGGGTTCATAACCACTTCTTCTCTGCTTCACCTGAGCTGAAATTCGAGAATGCATTGGTCTGACACGAGTTGATGGTACAGTATATTTCGAGTTCAAATAGAACAAACAATCCAAAAGACAAAAGCTTTTTCTTGTGAACCCAAAAGGCAGGTATAGACAAAGAACAAGATCAGCAACAAGTCTCTGAAAATCATTGGAGAATATCTTGATCAAGAATATAGGGAATATTTGGGATCATCGAGAAATTCAAGGAATATTGGTCATAGTTCAAGCTAAGTGAAAACATGCATGAGAATTTAGTAAGTGCACTCGAGAAAGGTAGTCAATTGAGGATGATGAGAGCGATGCTAAAGCGTTGGTGGGGGAGGCGGAAATTCTTAAATTTGTGAAAGCGATAAACATGAAGTGGAGGCATCGACGAAGACGATAAAGGTGGCGGGAAGTATAGACAACAGATTACAGCAATTTTAGCACCATTTGATGAAGGCGAGACGGCATAGCCGATGAAAGCACCAGCAAGCACCCAGAGACTAGCAACACCAATTTTAACAGAAAAACAAAGAGAAATATATATGGGGCAGCAAGCTAAGATACTAAGTACTCGAAGCCAGATTAACAACAGATTTTGATTGCTGACTTCGTTCCACAAAAGAGCTAATGCACAATCCTGTTTTCGATAGAATTACTATATTGAGATATCATCATATTGTTGTTCTCCTCCAAATTTACATGCATTTTTTGTAGTCGAGATATCCAATGAGTTTTCTCAATTTTAGTTGCTAACCGGCATATTAACACTGTTCATATCGTCTTCTAGGTCATGGAATGTCTAATCAAAATTGTAATAACTCAGCATTGAATTTCTTCACCCCCCCCCCCTTCTCTCTTTTTTTTTTTTTTTTTTTTTTCCGTTTAATGAAATCTTTAATGAAACCGCTAATCACCTCTTAACGTACGCCCTCCAGTGTTTTTTCGCAAAACTTAAAGAAGAAATCCAAGTGTCCCGTTTTTAAAACTCACGCCCCGAGAGGTCTGAATCAAATGAGCAGAATTACAGCTGTTTATATCTCGATGTTTTCTGCAATTCCTTGGGCCAATGACGAAGGAAACCAGGAGCATAGATAAATTTGTCTTGCGTTCTCCGGACTTTAGCCGTGGGCAGACAGGGTTCCAAATTATAAAGCGGGGGGTTGGTGTCGTCACTCACTTTCTTGAATATGTAGTTGTGTTAAGGAAAGGATACATTACTGAGGGGATGCCAAGTCGAAGTGGACGGATTCCACTATCTGATCACATCATGACTTTGTGTACACAAAACATATTTGGGCGTGTGGTATTGTCATATGCTGGACAATTTCAAGGTTGCAAGAAAAAGTATGGGCTATATTTTATTTCAGACACATTCATGACACTCCTCCTATGAGAGATGAACAATCACAGCACATTTCTAGTAATACATAAGAAACTGCTACAAGAAAACTGGTAGACCGTAAACATTGGTTGATCTGAAAGTCTCTGAGCTAATCTGATACAAATTGGTTGAGGTACTCATCAAGTGTGGTGTATTTCACATCGGGATAGAGCTCCGACGCCTCCACGCCAAAAGAAGCCTCGATCTCAAAGTTGGCCATTTCTCCCTTCACGAAAATTGTGTATCCCACAGACAGGAACAAATTTAATGGCATTGTAGCCTCTGCAGCAGATACAAGAAAAGAAAGCAATTTAATTAAGCAGCACAACAGGTGTTACTACTAGATGACCATTGTATCAAAAAAAAAAAAATTTTTCTGAATTCCATAAGATAGGTCGAGGAATAAGCAAACCTTGAATTTTCTCGAGGACTTCCTTCTCTGGCAGGTAAATCTTTTCGAGGGTCTTGCCAATTTTCTTTTCCCACAATGATACTATTTCGTTGCAGGACAAAGTGTTGGCAGGGGGTCTGAGGTGCACAATCTTGTTCAGAGTCCTTGGATCATCTGCTGCTTTAATGGTGTATGCAGCAATGTCTTCTTCCTTAGAGAAAACAACTGCAACGGAACGTAAAAATGAAGAAAAATTAAGAACGATGATCTCTCTAACCAATCAAGAAAGGCGTAGCTTCTTTTGGATACCTTTTGAATTTCCATCACCAAGAATGCCAATTTTGTCTTTTGGAGGAGTTGCAGAGCTAAAGTCTCCAAAGAGGTTAAGGAAACAATTCAAATAACCAGCAAAACCATTAGATACTAAGTAAGTGTAAGGTATCCCTGCAGCCTCGACAGCTCTGCGGATCTCAGCTTTGGTCCTGTACCAGCTTGCAGCAGGCTCAACACAATGCCAACGATCCGCGTCACCTCCAAACTCAGAAGGTAAAAATCTCTGAAACCAAATATAGCTCTTTGTTCAGGAACTTGTAAGTTGACATGAATGACGAAAAAAGAATTTGTTCAGGAGCAAATCAACCGGATCCGCCATGTTACAATTCTTAAAAGAAAAAGAATCAAGATAGAATATTTAACATTGTATTGTGTTTACTTTGATGTTACCGGCTTCTTTAATTGCTGCAATGATCTTAACTTGATGAGCTACAACTTCCGTCCCTCCCCCTACTGTTGAGATGACAATATCAACTTGTTTGATTGCATTTACCAACTGCTGATGATTGTACAAATCTCCCTGTTCAGTCCATGCACGTCAGTTTCTGTAATTTCTTGAAGAGAATTGAAACAATATTCAGATAATGAAAAAGAAATAACAACACACATAGAGAGATGTGACTCCCAAACTCTTGAAGCTCTCTATGATCGCTGCCCTTTTAGGATCTGAAATTGTGCTTTCTCGGACCAATGCAAACGTTGGGTGCCCTGCTTTTGCACTTGCTTCCACTATATGTTTCCCGATATATCCAGTGGCCCCGACGATCAAAATCTTGCTTTTCACTGCCATTTCCAACTGTAGGATAGTAAACTACGGTTGCAAATTAGATGGACGCTGTAAATTGATGAGTTGAACAGATGCAGAAATGTGCTTAGTAGCGCCTGCAGGCTGCGGCTTCGAGGCTTGTGCATGGTTAATTTATGGAGGAAAAGGTGTAGAAAATGACAACCCCGTCGCTGCATCTTCCTTTGACTGCCCTATTGGTTGGACCGAGGGCGTGCAACGTGATCCGAAGAATCCAATGACCTGATCCAGATTTGATCCGAGTTAGCGGATATCCGATTCGGCGGCTCATATGTGAATCGGGTCACATCCGAGTCAATGAATTATGCTAATCAGATTCGGAAATTATTTTTTGTGATTCATGGATATTCGATTCAGTCTGCAATGATATATTTTTTAAATTTTTTATGCATTAAATCTAGTAGTAATTTGTTATAGTTTTATCTCTTATTTCTTATTTTTATTTTTATGTCCTCTTTCAAACATAGGATTTATTCATACATGGTGTTAAGTTTTTAAACATGTTGTGATATAATTTATGGATAAAAAATTATAGATGAAATATTTAATCTTGTTTGTTTGAATCAAAATAAGAAAAAAAAATGTGGAACTTACTTCGTATTGCAACAAAGAAGATTATTTTAGACTAAAATCTCTTTTTTTTAATGATTAAAAACTTGTATCAAAGTACAACTTATATGATATTTTTGAAACTCTATTACATTTACATTTCATTTTATCTTTGGGATTTTTAGCTTTTTTTAAAGGAAATTTTAAAAAATGAATGCAAATCGGATTTTCTGTTGGGCCAACCCACATAATGCGGATACCCGGATATCACAAAATGACTGACCCGATTTTTACGGATCGGGTCACTATTTTCCGAAATTTCTAATGCTGCTCCAGCGATTAGTCAGTGGAAGATTCCCACGGAGTTTCTGACTAATTCCTGGCACTAAATGATTCTTTTTGGAGAGCACGCGCAACTGCACGTGTCGTGAAACATTTGGTACAAATTTTTTAAGGACTTTTACATGATGATGATTACCTGGGTGCATAAAAAGATCTCTCACTTTGAGAGAAAATTTCTCTCTGTCCTAGAGAGAGAAAGTCCCCCTTGTGGGTGGGTTCTTGTTTAGGAAAGTTCATCTCTCTAGGTTTTGGCGCCAATTTTAAAAGCTTTCTATTCCCGGAAACTAACAAATTCCTTCCATTACTCATGATCACGTTGTGGATGTTTGCTCGAGATAGCTTTTGTTATTGTTTGATCTGATGCGATGAGATGTGGTCTAATTGCATCTAATCGATCAGCTCCTGTGTTTCGATTATCGATTTGTTCGCATTGTCTTCTTTCTACTCTGATCTGTTTGTTTTCTCTATGTGTGGCAGTTTTAGCTGGTGCTGGGAGCTAATAAGGAAGCATCGAAGGACTCGGACGGACTCTGGCTTTGTGCTGGATTGGTAGCTTCTGGAATTCTCAAGTGTATGGTCTGTGGAAGGAGGAATGGACAATATTGAGGAGGTTTTACGGAAGTTTAAGCTATCAGAGGAAGAAAAAGATGGAGTATGTTTGGAGGAGGAGGAGATGGCGCAAGGTGTCAGGGAGTGCGAACTGAGTCTGATTGGGAAAGTCTAGGGGGATAAACTAGCAAATGTTGGTGGTATTAGGAGTTTTGTAGGGGTTATGTGGCCTCAGGTGAGGAATCTGAGAGTGGTGGAGATTGGTCGCAATCTGTTTCAATTCCTGTTTGAAAAGGAAAAGGACATGGATCTGGTTTTGAATAAGAGACCGTGGATCTATGATGGTCAACCTCTGATTCTATTGCGGTGGAGAGCTGGCCTAGAAGACGATGGAGAGGCTTTGAGTAAAACTTTGATATGGATTCAGCTATGGAATATTCCGATCCATTGGATCACCAAGGAGGTTGGCAGGAAGGTTGGAAGTATTTTTGCAAGGGTGGAGGATGTGATAATTCCCCAGGGAAGGGGAAAAGATGGTAAACATTTAAAAATCCTTGCTGAAATTGATCTGACAGTTCCTTTACCAAGGGGAATTATGGTTAAGAGTAATGGAATGGTGAAGTGGATTGAATTTAAGTATGAAAAATGCCCTGACTTCTGCTTTTGTTGTGGTAGAGTTGGGCATAATGAGAGAAGCTGTGGGAGGAAAGGATTGGATAAGGAGAGAGAACCTCAGTATGGGAATTGGCTGAGGGCTAGCTATCCTAGAAGTCCTAACAGGAAGAGTAGGAACGGGAATGACCATAGGGAGGATGTAAGGGAGGAATCCCAATTTCAGCCCAAGAGAGAGAGGATAGGACTAAGGATAATCAGCTGCTGTTGACTTATACAGCAGCATTTCATGAGAGGGAGGGTGTGGAATCTAACAGTAGGGGAGGAGGGAGCAGTAAGGGTCAGATGGGGGGAAGGGAACCTCTGATTGAGCAGATTAGTGGGAAGGATGGGGGTTTTGAAGGTAAGGTGGGGAAGGAAATGGAGAGGAGGCTGGGGGAGGAAGGTGATGGCAAGCTAGGAAGAAGGGGTAGTGGTGGTCAGGGGGGGTTAAGGGTGGAAAAGGACCCAAAGCTGTATCAGGGGGTGAGCCAGGGTGCGGGGTCAGTGGGAGAAATGGCTGATTTTATGTGGATTGATGGGGTGAGGAATGAGAGCAGAGTGCTGGGGGAGGGGAAGGAGGGTAGGAGATGTAAGGGGGTGGTGGAGGACAGGGAGAAGCTGGGAAAGCAGGGGGGACGAGGGAAATGAGTGCATAAGGCGAACAAAACATGGAAAAGGCTGGTTCTGGAAGTCAGTAGGAGAAGACCTCTGGTTGTAGTCAATGAGGTGGAGGGGGGAGCGAGAGAGGGAAAAGGAAGATAGAAACAATGGAATGGGTGGATGGGGGGGAACAGGAGGGGAAGGAAAATATGAAGAAAATAAAGGCAGATGGAGGGAGCTGTGAGGGGATGGACATAGCTGAGGGGTTGGAGCCCACCCTTATTGGGGCTCCAAGTGTTAAATGAGAGCTATGGTGTGGAACTGTCGAGGTGTGGGGAGCCCCTTGACAGTTCCCCAGTTGAGGGAGGTCATAAGACTCCACTCTCCATCTTTGATTTTTTTGTCAGAAACAAAAAAGAAAAAAAGTGTCCTGAACAGTGTTAAGCAATGGATTAAGTTTGATAATGTGTTTGTGGTCGATCCAGTAGGACTGGCTGGAGGATTGGCAGTACTATGGAAACAGGAATTGAAGGTGAAAAAGGTGCTTTTTACCAGTTTCACTATAGAATTACTGATTGATGATTGTGAGATTGGTGCTGAGTGGTGGTGTATTTGTGTCTATGCGAGTACAAATGCTAGTGTTAGGAGGGAGCAGTGGAGGGTATTGGAAAGAAGAAGTTGCATTTGGGGGGAGTCCTGGGCAATTCTGGGGGACTTGAATGATATCATTTCAAATGCTGAAAAGTGGGGAGGCAGGGAAAGAGCTGATGCGAGTTTTCATGACTTTACTTCTTTTATCAATGGTAATGAACTGGTAGATATTGGCTTTGAAGGTGTTCCTTGGACCTGGTGTAACAATTGGAAAAGTGAGGGGGAGGTGAGGGAAAGGATTGATAGGATTCTGGGAAATACAGGGTGGATTAGGAGGTTTGAGAAGGCAAAGTGCACTCACATTGAGACTGAGGCTTCTGATCATTGTATTCTGCTGCTGGATACTAAGCCTGAACGGAGAAGGTGGAAGAGGAGGTTCATGTTTGATAGGAGGTGGTTAGAACATAGTGATATAGAAGAGGTTGTAGGAGGTGCTTGGGAGAGGCAGCAAGGGGGTTCAAGGATGTACATGGTTCAGTCCAAGATTAGAAGAGTCAGAATGGATCTGCTTGGTTGGAGTAAGCAGAAGTGCTGTAATTCAAAAAGTCTGATTCAAAAGGTAAAACAAGAGATCCAAGAGGTTAAGGAGAGTAGAGGTGATGGTTACAGAATTAAGTTAGCAAGTTTGAAAAGGAAGCTGGCAGAGGCTTATAAGCAGGAGGAGATATATTGGAGCCAAAAGGCTAGGGTGAAGTGGTTACAAGAAGGGGACAAAAATACGAGTTATTTCCATGCTAAGGTGGTGGGGAGGAGAAGGATGAATAGGATTAGTGTGCTGAAAAACAGCAGTGGTGTGTGGTGCAAGGATGAAGAGGAAACTTGTCAGGAGATAGTTGATTATTTTCAGCACATTTATACTTCTGAGAGGCCTGAGGAGTGTTCTGAGATCTTAGAGGGAATTCCACAGACCATCACTGATGAGATGAACATGAAGCTCACCAGGAAGGTCACAAAGCAGGAGATCAGTCAGGCAGTATTTTCGATGCATCCTAATAAGTCTCCTGGACCAGATGGTATGTCACCAGTTTTCTTTCAAAAGTTCTGGCCAATTTTAAAAGTTGATATCATTTGTGCTGTTAATAGTTTCTTTGATTCTGGTTTTATCCTAAAATCTATTAATGAGACCCTTATTAGTCTTATCCCCAAAACTGAGTTACCTAGCACTATAGCAGATCTTAGACCTATAAGTCTGTGTAATGTGCTGTACAAAATTATCTCTAAAGTAATCACCAATAGGTTCAAGCATGTCCTGAACTATTGTATTAGCTGTCCTCAGTCTGCCTTTGTTCCTGGGAGGCAGATTTTGGATAATGTTCTTATAGCTCATGAGGTTATTCATTTTCTCAAAAATAAGAGGACAGGGAGGGATGGGTATATGGCGATCAAAATTGATATGGCTAAGGCCTATGATAGAGTCGAATGGAATTTTTTGGCCAAAGTCATGTTGAGAATGGGGTTCTGTCCAAAGTGGATCCAGTGGGTGATGCAGTGTGTCTCTAGTGTCACTTATGCAATAAATTTTAATGGGGAAAAGAGAGGTTTTATTAAGCCAACCAGAGGTTTGAGGCAGGGTGATCCTTTGTCTCCTTATCTCTTTTTGATATGTGCTGAAGGTTTTTCTTCACTATTGAAGCAAGCAGTTGTGCAGGGGAAGCTGACTGGGATTAGGATTGCAAAGGAAGCTCCTAGGCTGTCTCATCTATTTTTTGCAGATGATGTTTTGTTCTTCTGCAAAGCAACTGCTCTGGAAGCTGGGCAGCTAAGGAGAATATTAGAGGTATACAGGGAGGCTTTGGGACAACTGATCAATATGGAGAAATCATCTTTATTTTTTAGCAGGAATGTGGTGCATAGACATAAGGCAGGAGTATTGAGGGAACTGCAAGGGATGAAGCAGGCTCAGCAAAGTAGGTATTTAGGGCTGCCTTTGGTTATTGGAAGGTCCAAAAGGCAGACCTTTGCTTTTGTTAAACAGAAAACTTTAGGCAGGCTGGAAGGGTGGAAAGAGAAGCTTTTGAGCCAGGCTGGGAAGGAGGTGCTGCTCAAGTCAGTTATCATGGCATTACCTATCTATGTAATGTCATGTTGTATACTTCCAAAGGACTTGTGTAGGCAAATTAGCTCTGGGATGGCAAGGTTTTGGTGGGGTGAAAAGGAAAAGAAGCACAGAATCCACTGGTTGAGCTGGGGAAGGTTGGCTGATGGGAAGGAAGAAGGAGGTCTAAGATTTAGGGAGTTGCATGAGTTTAATTTGGCTTTGCTGGCAAAACAACTCTGGAGGATTTTAACTAGGCCCAACTTGCTGATGAGTAAGGTTATGAGAGCAAGATACTTTAAGGGAATTTCAATATGGGATATGAAGAGTCAGAGTACGGATTCTTGGTATTGGAGGAGTTTACTGAAAGCAAGGGAGTTACTGGAGGAGGGAATAAAGAAAAGGGTTGGGGATGGGAAATCAATTGATATTTGGAAAGATAGGTGGTTGCCAAATTCTGGGAATGGGAAAGTAAAAACTCAAAGGGCTGAAGGGGTGGCTGTCCAGTGGGTGAGTGAGCTCATTAAAGATGGGAAGTGGGACAGGGAGCTAATTGCAGAAGTTTTTGAAGAAAATGAAGGGAAGGATATAGTGAGGATACCTCTGAGTGTATGTAGTATGAAAGATAGGATATATTGGAGTAAGTCTAGTACGGGTGAATATACAGTAAAGTCAGGTTATAGGTTGGCAAAATGCATGAGGAAGGAAGTGGCTGGTGACAGGAGCATTGCTGAGTCAAGCAGCGGTAGGAAGTGTTCAGCTCAGAGCTGGAGTTTTTTGTGGGGAATGAATTTGAAGCAAAAGTTGAAGCATTTCATCTGGAAATGTTTACAAAATATCCTGCCAGTGAATGCAAGTATAAGGGCAAGGTGTGCTAAGGGGGATCATATGTGCAGCTGTTGTGGGGAGCATCCAGAGACTGTTGAACATCTGCTGTTTTTCTGTGATCATGCGAAGGCGATTTGGGAGATGGCACCAGTAAGCTGGGAGGGGTTGGTAATTCACAGAAATAAGTTCTGGCACTGGTGGGAGGAATTGAAAGATGCAGTGTATAAGGAGCAGGGACAGGAGCGGATTGCAGTGACAATAAATCTGTTATGGCAGATATGGAAGTCTAGGAATGCAAGGCAGTTTGAAGCTAAGGCTAGGGACCCTATGACAGTTGTCCAAAAAGCTGTTGGGGAATGGAGGGAGTATCAGGATGCTCAGTATCAGGATGCTCAAGTGAAGAAGGGGGAACCAGTTAGTGGTAATAGGGTGGGGAAGGAGGAGTTGAGTGAATGGAAAGAACCTAGGGAGGCTTGGGTCAAGATAAATTCAGATGCTGCTGTCCATCAGAATAAGGATAAAGCAGGTTGGGGATTGGTTGCGAGGTCTTGGCAGAAGGAGCTGGTGGGAGTTTGGGCAGTGCCAGGCGTAAGTTGTTTGAATCCAAAAGTGGAGGAGGCTTTGGCTCTAAGAGCAGCCATGCTAGTGGCCAAATGTCAAGGGTGGAGAAGGGTAGAGTTTGAGATAGACGGTAAGCAAGTTATTGACAGGATAAATAGTGGTGAAAATGATGTTGAAATTGCAACTGTGCTCTCAGATATAGAAAAGCTGAAGCTCAGTTTTTATGAATGTTGTTTTTCCTTCACTAGAAGGAGAAGCAACTCTGTTAGTCATCAAGTAGCTAAATTTGTTACAAATTTGAAAGAAACTGCTGAATGGAAGTCTGACTTCCCAGTTTGGTTGCTTGAGTTGGTGCAAGCAGATTGTAGGGACAGTTGCCCCAAAAATTGTAAGTTGAGATAGTCTATAAATGAAATGTTGCCGTTTTGATAAAAAAAAAAAAAGATTACCTCGGTGCATTACTGCAATGAATAGTGGCTTGGCAATTGCTAAAGAGAGGCTAAAGTAAAAAAAAATAAAAATAAAAGTAAAAAATCAAATGAATGTCTTGTCAATCAATCAGCGGTAGCATTTCGCCCTTGATGCCTGACCAAACCTGCGCTAAGCCCTGACGAACCAAGTGTTGAAGCAAACAAAAAATGAAAGTCAAGAAATGGAGCCAATCAACAGATTTATAAATTTTTGTCACAATCTATGGACGGGACCATAAATCTCACATTTTTTAAGGGCCTTTTAATTTTTAAATTTCTTTCTCAATAATTTTTGTTGGGGGCAGGTGGTATCTGTTTTGAGCTGACTCGCGTGCACTTTGGATCAAGCCGCGCCTTCCAACCAACCCTTGATGTTCATCCAAAGGACACAAGTAAAGATGGTAGAACTCTGCTAATTCCTAGGATGTACATACAAAATCCAGTTGACTTTCCGACATTTTTCAGTTTCTAAATTCGAGTTTATCAGTATCATCTCATTTTACCACCGAAAATACTTTCACATTACAAAATTCAGCAAACACAAATTCAGAAAGCAGTAGCAAATTAACGTGTACCGAACAACATTGGAGGACATAGCACAAACAGTTGATTTCTTCGCAACACATTACTATTATTGAGACACAGACTCTGTTGTCTCAAACTGGTAGAGGTCAGCTAAATCTTGAACTTCTCTCAACTCAATTCATCTCACACAAACTGATCGAGGTATTCATCGGTTGTGGTGTATTTCACGTCTGGATAAAGCTCCGTCGCCTCCACCCCAAAAGAAGCCTCAATCTCAAAGTTTGTATGACTTCCCTTCACGAATGTAGAGTGCGCCAAAGACATGTACAGGTTCAATGGCATTGGAGCCTCTGCAAAGTTAATGAATGAGAACATGCTAAACACAAAACATTTAAGTATATCATATGAGTATATTCAATTTGTTTTTTTTTTTTTGCCATTTTCAAGAAAGATGGATTTTTGTGCAATTTTCCTTGCCTGACCTTGAATGTTCTTGAGAAGTTGCGCCTCTGGAGTGTAGATCTTTTCGAGGGTCTTCCCAATTTTCTTCTCCCACAAAGACACCATCTCATTGTAGGACAGAGTGTTGGCTGGGGGCCTAAGATAAACAATCTTGTTCAGAGTCCTTGGATCGTCAGCTGCCTTGATTGTGTATGCAGCTATGTCTTCTTCTTTTACAAAAATAGCTGCAAGAAATGAAAAACTCTTGAGATCAGAGAACGATGATGGCTCAAAATTCATGCTACTGAACAAAGCAGGAAATTTGAGCTAGCGCGATTCTGGTGGGTACCTTTTGGATTTCCATCGCCAGGAATGGCAATTTTCACTCGCGGAGGAGTTGTGCTGCTGGAGTCTCCCAAGTTATTGAGGAAATAACTAGCAAAACCATGGGATACTATGAAAGCATAAGGTATGCCTTCAGCCTCAATAGCTCTGCGAATCCCTGCCTTGGTCCGGAGATGGCTTGCAGCCGGCTCAACGGCGTGCGCGCGATCCACGTCCGACCCAAATTCAGAAGGTAGGAATCTCTGCAATCAATTTATAGGACAGGTATAACCCGTTTGACAGAGTTTTCCGAGATAAAAAATTCTTTTCCAAGGAACATGGTTATGGCTGGATTCTTATTGTAAAGCAGCATCTTAATATACTTCGTCCTCAAGATGCAGAGAATAAGAAAAGAACCAAGTTTTATCGGCTTACTTTGATGTTACCGGCTGCTTTTATCGCTGCAATGATCTTAACTTGATCACCCACTAATTTTCCTGCAACTGTGGAAATTACTACGTCCACTTGTTTGATTGCATCAACTAACAGCTGGTGATTGTATAAATCTCCCTGTTCATCAGTCATTTCACAACGAGTCAGTTTCTAAAATTTCAAGAAAAGCAAATGAAAATGAAAAAAAAAAAACCCACATATAGAAATGTAACTCCTAGATTCTTGAAGCTTTCTAAGATTGCTGCCTTTTTAGGATCTGAAACTGTGCTTTCTCTAACCAAGGCAAATGTTGGGTGCCCAGCTTTTGCACTCGCTTCCACTATGTATTTCCCAATGTTTCCAGTGCTCCCAATTATCAAAATCTTGCTTTTCTCAGCCATTTTCAACAGATCACGGATTGCAACTATAAACCGATCACGCAATAGTAGAAAGCGGACTAAACAGATTAAGAATAGTTTAAGAAGAGAGTCTATCATTCATTGGCTTTAGTAATGAAAAGAGTAAAGCTGCATCATATCTATTGATGAATGGACTGGTAGACTGCAGAAACCCAGTGCCATTAGGTCTCAAATGCGTCGTCGTTCTTTACATGTGGCCGGCAGAACTCTTTCTCCTTCGATAAGACCAACGGTCGTTAGTAACAACCACTGACAACCGTTTCTTTTAAAAAGTAAAATGTAACTCTACATGAATTATTTATAAAATTTTTATATATAAAATAATTCATGTAAATAGTAACAAAAATATCGTATCTCTGTTTAAAAAATGTATAAAAAATTTATATAAAATTATAAAACGTTCAAAAAAATATTACACAGTTCAGGGACTGTTTTTAAGAAGCTTACTAGTTTTTTTTAGATCAACCGTCCCCTGCCTCCGCTTCCCATCTCATTTAACTTTTGCCACTGGAGTTCAAGTACCACAAAGTGCAACTTTTAATTTGAAAAACTAGTTTCAAGCAATCTCCCCCTTTACAGATATAATTTTTCAGTTTTCCTGCCCTCAAAAGAAAAAAAAAAAAAAAAGAATATGATGAGGACGATCGATGTAATCCATCTTGTCACCAAAAGCCAGCTGTTTTATTGTTTACATCATCACTGCATCAGATCCTTTGACCCTTTCATAACTCACAGTTTTTTGTATGAGTGTTTCGATAAATGGACTCTGCGAAGACACTTCAAAAGCCGGCAACTTTTGAAGTGCTCCGCAGCACTTAACTACTAAACCCCCCAAACCCCCCCAAGCGATGTGGGAACTTAACCCCACAGGGTGCCCCGCTGCTAAGAGATAAAGACCCCCCAGACTCCCCGAGACAGGTTTTTCCCTTTCATAACTCACAGTTTTTTGTATGAGTGTTTCGATAAATGGACTCTGCGAAGACACTTCAAAAGCCGACAACTTTTGAAGTGCTCCGCAGCACTTAACTACTAAACCCCCCAAACCCCCCCAAGCGATGTGGGAACTTAACCCCCCAAACCCCCCGCATCAGATCCTTTGACAATTGCCAAAGTTGCAGAATAAACCAATCACATTGACAACCCTGCTCGTTTCGAAGCAGCAGTTTACCACCCTAAATTCTAGTAAAACGTTAGATAGAGGATAAAACTTTGTCCTTTTCAAACTAGAGTAAAAATTATTGGTTAAAACAACAAAAAATTACCGCTCATGTTTAGGAAATTTCATCCGCCAATGATCTCAGAATTTGGAATTGCAGTCCATATAATTCATCTTACATGTTGTCAAATTACATCAGCAAAACAATTCCTGTGTTTAATTGATGTAAAATATAATTAAATATGAAGGCCGTATGAAAGTGTAAGTTCCGGATTAAGTCATGCTGTTTCAGGAGGTGCAGATGTCAAAGTTGACAGCCAATCCGTTAGAGCCTTATTCACGAGGTCAGGAACTTCATCATGGGGACAATGTCCTGCTTGTAAGTTGACAAGGGATGTATTTGGATAGAATTCCTTGATGCGAAGGGCCTTGGCAGGACCAACCCATGGATCTAAGTCACCCCAGAGCAGTAGCAGCGGGCAAGAGAGTTCGCTTAACACATTATCAAGTGTGTACTTCCTCTGGCTTGACATGAATCTAGTCATTAGTCTGCAGAAATGCATTATTATGCATGTTAACATTGGCAATGGCGAGTCAACTGGAAAAAGTGACTAAATAAGCTGATCTCTGAAAGCTGCGGAAACGCCTTTAACTACTAAGTTTAGCAGGTAAGGTGAAAAATTTTGGAACCATCATTGAAAAATTTCCTCAGCAATCATGTTGCTGTTCAATTACAAATTTGCATGTCTTCCACCAACATATATAGAAGACTGAATAAGCTTCCTAAACAGGTCCATTCCAATCCATGATTCACAGTACTTTAACAGCTAATTTTGCAATTTTCCATGTTTTTAGAACAGTTTGCTGCATAAAACGTGGACTTTGATCACAGAAATATCAACTTGTAAACAGGGATGAGTAAGCATTTTTGCTTGCATAATGCACCCAAGAGAAACAGTTATTAGCGAACAGAAGTCCTTAACTTTTCCTTATACCTCTAGAAGCAAACGTAGGAATATAGCTGTTTCAGACTCCTACCTGTAGTACACTTCCCCTGCATTTGGGTCTGCTGCTGGCCTTGTAATTGAATCAATGAGATAGTCATCCACATTTGAAGCATTTATATATACCTGAAGTTAGAAAATGAGAACAAAGTGCAAGTAAGTTCACCATCTAGTAAATGCGCGATCCATGGTTGTTTAAAAGGCAAAGCTTCTTCATTGAGAAGATTAGCTAAACTAGTTAGAAATGCAACCAGCTAGACCAGAAAGCAGTCATCTGCTTTTTGAGTGACGTGCCACAGCTATGCAGATAAAAATTTCAACATGTCTACCATGTCTGGTGTACAATTTCTGTGCAGGAGAAATGCTGAACTTAGTGTAACTTCTTTTACCATCTTCAAATGCATCAGAATGAAAATATACTCTTTTCCCATTAAAAGAGGGTCAAATGACCTCCGGTATAGGGCCTGTCAAGGTTCATCTAACTGTGGACCCAGCTAACCTTGGCTGCTATAGAGGTTTATTAGTTGAGTCAGTGCTATGTATTTGGTGAGTATTTTGTTCAACACTGGCAGAACATGGTAACTTGCCATTTCTTGGACAAACGGATACGTGGCAATGGACTCTTTAGAAACTCATTACTAGGTGTAAGAATTCAGCGTACACTGCTCAAGACAGATTTTATTCGTGAAGGTTGCTTGGCTTGCCAGAATAGAAATCCGAGAACAATACGCTGGAAAGCTTCTTTTAAGGGCTTGAGAATATATGTTTGTATCGGTGTTTCTTCAGATTCACTTTTTACAGTAAGTGAATCCCCAAACTGTCCTGCTGAGTTCAGTAATGAGACTCCTTTGACTTGCTGTGGCAGTGCTGCTGCAGCAACCAGTGCAGTAAATCCTCCAAGACTGAAAGATCAACATAGTTATGTCAAAAAAGAAATTTATCCATTCAGCACTAGCAATAAAAGTGTGAGATGAAGTTAAAGAATTAGAAATTTCAGAGCCACATAGCTCAACGCAACACGTATGTGTGTGCACGCGCTCCTCCATCTCAGATTTTGTGCGCGCACGCATGTGAGAGAGAGAGAGAGACCTGAATCCCGCTAAAGAGAAGTCCCTTGAAAGAGATCTTAGCTGCTACTCCCAGAGGCAAAGTAGGACCGTTGGATACAAAATTTGTGGAGAACTAATAGCTAGACTTTGGATTTCTCTGGAAAAAGATCTTAGTCATTAGAAAAGTTTCAATTTTGACCCCTCTGTGCTTGATTGATGATAATACATGAGGCAAATTCTATATTGCAGTGCTTAATGACATTAGTTTTTAGGCTTATGTTACGTTCCTCTTGTATTCTCTTTCCTGGCAGTGGTCCTAAAATTTTACTATCTATTCAACAGGAATTGTTATAAATTTTCAGTTTAAAAAAAGAAAAGAGAAAATATGGAGCGCGCAAGTCGCATGAATTAAGTTAGTGTGAAACCAATTGCCCTTGCTCACCTGTTGCCAACTAAAACTGCTGGTTCTTTGACTACCTCTTTCAAAAAATCAACAACCTGATCTCTCCAAACCAAAGCATCATACTCAATTAGTGCCTTCTCGCTCCAACCAAAGCCTAGCAAGTCAAGTGCATAAACTTTGTACTTTTTAGCTAATTCTGGAATATTATACCTGAAGAGAAAATCAGAGAGGATAAAAAACTCTTTAGGCCATAAAATGCACCATAACTCTGCATGCCTAAATATATGATGACTGGCACAATTACGAACCTCATTACCCAATGCCAAAGTGATCATTCCTTCAGCACATTAATACGCAGCTACTCATCTTTAAGTTTACATCCAATTTAAACTTCCCAAAATCTCAAATTGGCATCACTATGTAGGTAAATGGAAGGATCGTTTACTGTAAAACTTGATTGGAAGAAAATTCTGAAACCACAGTAAAAATATGTTTGACCTTCGTTCTCTGAAGTATCCAAGCCCAAACTTCATTAGCAGGTTTTATGCTTAGCTAGACAGAGCCTAAGCCACTAGCACCATAACAGAAGCTCAAGTTGCTGAAGATCCATTTGTTGTTACAAAAATATTCAAACAAATTGCCATGAATCTTCAGTCTGACATGTAAATTCAAAGCAAGATCCTTTTTTTTTTTTTTTTAAGTACAAGATTATATCTAGAATTAATAACAACAATCATAGTAAAAAGTACCTCCAATGAAAAGCAGAAGCACCAAATCCATGAATTAGAACAACTGGCAACCCTTCTCCTTCTACAACATAATGAATTTTCCTGCCTCGCCATGTCCAGTAATTGTAGCCATCTGGCTTATACATTAGTCTTTCCAAACCTACATATCTTAGCAGTTATGACAAATTTAGAAACTAGGATCCAATTAAAAAAAGTGTACCATCACCAACTAATTAAAGTGCCAACAGCTATCATGAAGCTATACATAAACTCGAAAGCCACCCCATCCACCCTTCACTCTCACTTCCCTTCATCCCAAAAACACACAAAAAAAAAAAAAAAAAAGCACAGGACAGACGGAGAGAACAACACAGACATCTAATACGACTAACCCCTCAAGCCCAAAAGAGTAGTGCAATTTCAATTCTCATAAATGGAAACATAACTGACCTTGTGAAGATTCAGTGACCAGAGAAGGTGCAACAGCTGAAGCTCCGGCAGCAACAATTCCCTTGAATGTAAAACCCCTCCTGTTTAATTCGCATTTGCTCTCTGAGAAAAAGACGAAGGAGGAGGAGGAGGAGGAGGAGGAGGGGGGGGGGGGGCGTTGTTAACAGCGAGTATAAGCATCAATGCTAACGAAGAATCTGAATACTCACTATAATGGTGAAGTCCGAGTTGAACTGGGGCAATGGAATTGTAGCTGCTATTGGGGTCCAAGAATTTGGTCCTCAGATAATGTGGCAGAGTAGCACATGAAGTTGACATGGATTTCATCTCAGCTCACAACGGCTTGCTGCAACTAAGAAGTTACAAAAAGTGAGTTCTGATCACAATTCAAGAATTACAAGTTGGTGAACTGGTGAAGGAAGACGAAGATTTTTCTGGAGGAGCATTTGTCAAAGGATTTTTTTTTTAAACTGGGGGTTTTTTCGTCTGTATTTCTGTGGTGGGAGTGCTGTCTTAAGTTGTGGCGGATTACAAGCCAACAAGCAACAATTTTTATGATGAGACTTATAGGCATGCAGCAGAAACTCTTCATGATGTATTTTCTTCTACCAATCTATTCATCACTGAGAGAAATAAGTTCGTTAATTAATTGTGCTTGGCGTCCAGATTAACAACTCATAGGCCTCATGTGGGTGGAGAGATTAAAGATGATGAGAATTAAGTGCAGGCCTAATGATCATCCGTGGTGACACTAAGTGCAGGTACAGTACGCAAAGCGAATGTTCTTGGGCCTAAATTAATCAACTCATGGAGCCGCTACGATGGGCCATTAAGGTCCGCTATCCAACCACAATGTTAACTCACAACTGCCAAGTCAGTACATTAATCACCAAGGGAAAAACCAACTTTCTTGAATGAATGAATTTTGACGTTGGTCTATCATTTTCTATGTCCAACTTTCTTGTAACAATTTAGTAGTATTATGTTATTGTGAGTTCAACCTCTCTAATAATATATATATATATATATATATATATATTTAAAAAAAAAACTCTCTCAAAAAAAAATTGATATTCCTAACGCAGTATCTGGGCATCAAAAAAAAAAAATTGTGCAGTATCTTGGAATACAACCAAAAGCCAAATTTGGAGTCTAAACCAAATCTGGGTAACGAATGAAATTGTAAACCAAGAATTCCAGCCGGCGACCTGTTTAGCATTCCCTATCCTCACCCCCAAAGCAACAATGGAAGCCTCAGTCCGGATACTATTCAATTCCTCCGCTCGCCATCTTCCCAACTCCCTTTTCCATCTCCAAAAGCCGCTCCCTCTAAAGCCCTTTTCCACGCTGTTTCCTTCTCCTCCTCCTTACTATCGTCATCGCCCAATTCCAACTCCTGCAGTTTCATTTATTAACCCCGAAAATCACCACTCCATTATTTTCTCAAACGCCCACATTCCCCACCACCCCTCAACGACCCCATTTGGCTATTCCCTTACCCTCAATTCTCCACAGTTTCTCCTCAACTCATTCTTCTCCACCTCAGCCTTCTTCCGCATTTTCTCTGACCAAAAAGCTAACTCTTTCCACTGGAATTACGCTCCTGATGGAATCCACCCAAGAGAAAATGGGGTCGTGGGGGATAAAGGGCCAATCTTTGCTGCAGTGTTGTTGGGATGGCTTGGGTCGAAGCCGAAGCATCTGAGGAGGTACGTGGAGTTGTATAATTCGAGGGGTATTCATGCTGTTACCTTTGTTGCTTCTGTCAAAGATGTGCTTTCGTTTGATTTGGGGAAGAATTTAGAAGAACGGATTTCTGGGTTGGCAGTTGAGCTGGCTTCTTGGCTGGCTCAATCAGAAAAAGATGGTCGTGAAAGATTCTTGATTTTTCATACCTTCAGCAACACTGGTTGGCTTGCGTAGGTTGAGTCTTTCTTTTTTGGTTGTACTATACTGTTATCTTATTGAGGCAGCTTTACATTTTTTGGTTGTACCATTATGCTTGGCATTTTGATTACATTTCTTTGGCTGGGAATTTTGAGAGCAGGTATGGTGCCATTCTTGACAATTTGCAAAGTAGGCCAGATTTAATGGAGAAAATCAAGGGAATTATTGTTGATTCAGGAGCTGACGCTAATATAGATCCCAAGGTTTGTGCATACACTATTTTGGACCTTGAAACAGGCTTATTATCCAATTTCTGCACATAGTTCGTTATCCATGATGAATTTCAGCTCATAAATTCAGGATTGGGGCTCGGCTTCACCAGTTTTCTGAACTAATTGATAGACATAAATACATTGATAAGTGCATAGATATGAAGTTGAAGCACCTTTCGCTTCAGTGCATTGCATTTAGTTGGATGCTATATCACATTTATAAGGACATTCACATCAAAAGCGACATTCACATTCAGCTTTTGATGAACTTAATGCCAGACAACATAACTATTCGTAGCCCCATTCTCTACTAATGAAACAAATTTTGACTCCTTATGGAAGGAAACTGTGAGATAAACTAGTCCATATCTTATGTACATGGTAAATTGAGCAGATTTTTGTCTTGTTTTACAGCCAAATATATTTGAAAAGACTAGACTTCATGAGATTATTTCCTGCGATCGTGTATATAGATTAATTTAGTTATTGGAGACATTGATCTACTACAACAATAAAGTATTTGCAAGCTACTTTAAAAAATACTTGAAAAAAAAGTATTTGCAAGCTTGTGGTTGTTTTCTGCTGATTATATGATGCTTGAAGAGAATTCCATTTCTACTCAATCCTTTGTGATTGGTGATCGTGTTTGAAATTGCTGATGCTGGCCTTGATTTTCACAAATTGATATCTCCTCTTGATTGCATTTGGATCTTCGAAACGTGGAAATACAGGAGTTTCCTGATTGTTAACCACTTCGGTATCCTACTCTGCAACTTTTTCTGATACAAAACAACTGAAAGAAAAACCGGAATTTTGTGGAACTCAGGCATTTGTTACAAAATTTGTTTCAGTCCCAAAATCTTTGATAATTTGGTTTAACAAAATTATTCTGAAGAATAGTGCTCAGTAACAGATTCAGCTTTATCCTGTGTAGGTCTGGGCTGCTGGATTTACTGCAGCCCTGCTAAAGAAATACAGTTCATCATCTTATCCATCAGTTGAAGGTGTAGGAAGAAATCAATTGGAAAGTGGAGTTGATACCTCAAAGTTGCGAGAAAAGGAGCCCCTGTTCGTTGAAACCTTACTTTTGTCAGCATTTGAGAAGCTCTTCTCTTATCTCCTAAACTTGAACGATGTCAAACAGTAAGTATTTAAGAAACTCCTGATATATGCTGAATATCTTCTTTTATCTCAAACAGTAAGTATTTAAGAAACTCCTGATATATGCTGAATATCTTCTTTTATCTCAAAAACTATGAGATGAACACATAAAATTCAATAGATATGACTAATCCTGGGTTTCACTTTTGCATTTAGACCATAAGAAGGAGAGAACAAGTCAAGATTTACATGTTTGTTTGTTCTCTATCTTTGAACAGGCGGTTGACAGATATAATCTCAGTCCTTTCAAAAAACCAGCCTTCTTGCCCACAGCTTTATCTGTATAGTACAGCTGATAAGGTCATTCCATTCACATCAGTTGAGACATTTGTTGATGAACAGAAGAGAAGTGGGAAAAATGTGTGGGCATTCAACTTTGGTGCATCACCTCATGTTGACCATTATCGGACTTTTCCCAGTGTATATACATCAGAGCTTGAGAGGTTTTTGAACGAGTGTCTGGTCACAGTGACGAAGTTCTAAAAGTTTTGCAATTGTAGATGATTTAGGTTGAAATGCTGCACGAGTTATTGTTTGCCCTGTGCAGCTGAATTCAGCTTCAAGCAGTGGAGATTCCTAACAAGAGGTAATTTTGGCCTAATGTTACTCGAAAACTGCAAACTCTTGTTTCTGATTATTCCCATTGAGGTATGGTATTCCAGTTTTGTCCAATGGTAGCTGTTGGTACTCTTGGTTCCGTAATTTTGCTAGCAGAATGAATATCCACTTGTCGTCTTTCTCCAACAGGTTTTCTTTTGTTGCAGTTAAGTAACTAAATCTAGAGTGATCAGGCGATGAGCATCTCTAGGTTTCTTGCCTACCTGGTTCTTGAAGAGACATTCAGGTTTCGTTTTTGCAAGAAGTTGGCGAAAGGCAAGAATGCTTGGAGTTCCTTATCCCGATTGAATCCGAAATCTTGAATAATTTTTTTCCACCTACAGTTTAAAAGCACTCCTTTGCCAGTATATTTAACTTCTTAAATAAATGACGTTTGACGTAAACAAAAATTTCTTCATTCTGGTACTTGAATTTGCAGATTAGTTTTAAGTTTTGTGCGTTTTACTAGTCACCTCTGTACGCTGTAATGCAAGTGCCCCTTTAACCTCGTATCTAGGATGTCACTGTATCATCTTTGGTCATATGAGTTTTCGGTGAATTCTTGATAAGAAATTCCGCTGCGACGACAATTCAGTTAAAAGGGGGTTGAGGTGTTATTTTATGGATGATGCTCATGCTGGCATCCATCCAGGTGAAGTTTGAACTATCTGATGGCGAAAGCAGTTTTTTGTCCCGAAAGACTGGGCTGGAAGAGTAAAGTGGCAACCGGAAGATACATTTTTGGGGGAGGAAAAATATATTACTCCCAGTCGATACGAAAGAAAAACGTCCAGGTTCAATGTATTTGACAATCTAATCTTCACCAACATGGGGGAGGGAAAAAAAATAGCATTAGTTGATACAATAACAAAAAAACGTCCAGGTTCAATGTACTTTTGACAATTATATAATTTATCTTGAGTTGCTGTGTCCGGGGAGGCAACAAAAAAAAATTTTTTTTTTAAAAAAAAAAAATTCAATTGCTGACAGCCCTCTTTTAAAAAGATGCATTTCCCATCTTTGCCGATAAGCCACGATGTCGTTTTGACTTGTCAAGAGCAGGGCAATTTCTTGCAGAGCAGTTGTTGTCAACAACAATATCGGTAATCATAACTGCCCCTTTGAGCTCAGACCCAATCCTCACAACATATTTCTCTCTCGTCTGCCTCTCCTTCTTGCGCTTCTTCTTTTCAAAGTTAACAATAATAATATCCCATGTCAAAGTCTCCTACTTTTTAGGTGGTTGGCATATTCAATTCATTGTTATTTAGCCGTCAAGAACCACAATTCGCCTTCTGCTTCACCTAACTCGGAACTACTACTCAAACTCTCAGCCTTCCTTTGGCTAACTTGCTACTCAAACTCAACTGAAATATTTGCCTCCGGGGGCGCAAAAGCCTCTGTACTCGAGACCCCTTAAACGGCACTCACTTTCCTTCGAGATATTCGAGATCAGATGGCAATCTTGAATGAACCCATCTCCAATTCAGGCATATCTGCCCCTAATTCTCACGGTGCCGTGGTTCTTGGGGGCACCTTTGATCGCTTACACGACGGTCATCGCCAGTTCCTTAAGGTGTTTTATAGTTCATTTCTGCCTGCCCTTTTAAAGAATTTTTTTTGTGAGGCCATATTTGAATTATAAACTGCTGATGGCCGTGTTATCTCATCTTAGTTGTAGATGAGTGTCCAATGGCGATGCGATTGATTGATTGATTGATTGATTGATTAAGGGGTGTTCAATTTTATAGGCAGCTGCGGAGTTGGCCCGGAATCGGATTGTCATTGGCGTTTGTGACGGCCCCATGTTGATTAAAAAGCAGGTATTCAACAATGTGATTGAACCATTCATCCTGTGACTATCTCTGATCGATCGTATGGATCCTAACTGCATTGCACAAATTTTCCCTCTCTGCTATTCGTCAACCAATTTAGTGAAGTTGTTTGTTTACTCGTCTTGATGCTTTTGTTTGATACTCATTCTTGCTTTAACTTTTTTGGCAGTATGCTGACTTGATAGAGCCTATTGAACAAAGAATGAAGAACGTTGAAGATTACATTAAGGTATTTATTTCTACTTGCGTCCATAATACTACCATGTCTAATTTTCTTTCTCATTTTTAGGAGTCATTTGAGCTATCTCGTTGTAATGAAATTGCAGCTTTTTCATGCCTGAATGGGCTGTTAAGCGAATGCATTATAGTATAAAATTGCAGCTCTTTATATGCAATGCAGCAGGCCATGTATTATCAAACCTGCTGCCTCGTGTTTTGCCTTCAGAATTGTAGTGAAAAGCAGAAGAATTGTAACTTACTGCGTTGCATCATTGATAACTTGTATACTTTCCTGCGACACTTCTAGTCTGTAAAACCAGAGCTGGTGGTGCAAGCGGAACCTATAGTGGATCCTTATGGCCCTTCAATAGTTGATGAGAATTTGGAGGCCATTGTTGTCAGGTCTGTACCATCATCAAGTTTTTTGGGCTTTTTTTCTTATTCTATTTCCTTTTAAGATTTAGGAGATTTAACTTCAGTTCCTTTATGGCTTTGATATCCATTCAAGAGAAAAATTCTCTTTTCTGGGGTTTCTGGTCTGAACTTCTATGTCAGAGAATTTTTTTTTTTCATTTTAGAATTGATTATACATGAATTCGATGAATAGGGGCAACAAAGTTCATGTAGCTGATGTAGAATTGTTGGAAAATGCTGTGTGCTGACAGGACAATTGGTTCCCACTTCCCCCACTCCTCCTCTCCTTTTTTTTTTCCCCCTTCAAAGTACAAATACAATATTGCTTCCTGCAAATCTTATACATGTTCTCGCATGATTACCACGAGCATAGACTTTTTTGTTTCTTATCTGACTCCAAAACTGAGAATGGGAAATCATTTCATGTCGATGATACTTATCTTGTCGTAACTGTGGTGTGAGGATCTAAGCATTGGGTTCTCGTATCATAATTCATGTATTTTGAAAGATTTTGATTGGAGAGCTTTACAAGTATACATTTTTGTTTCCTAGAATTTTTGTACATTGAAGTAAAAACTGACTTTGAGTTGTTATTCTGACAGCAAGGAGACAATACCTGGTGGACTTTCAGTTAACAGGAAGAGAGCTGAAAGAGGCCTTTCGCAACTAAAGGTTTGATATTCAACGTACCACTCGAAATTGTGTTATTGGCGTTAGGGTAGTCGCAATACTATTAAAGATTCACTTGATAGTTTTAAGCAGATTGAAGTTGTTGATCTGGTCTCCGAAGAATCTAGTGGAGACAAGCTGAGCTCCACGGCGTTGAGGAAGCTTGAGGCTGATAAGATCAAGAAAATCTAAGTTTGAAGGTCAGGAATGAGTTTTCATCGGAGTCCATACTGAATCTAAGGGTTTCGCGTTTGTTTTCTTCTCTTATCAGCTGTAACAGAGTAGAGATGGCTTTTTACGTCACGCAAATGATGTGGAGTTCTTCAAGAATCATCACCATACGGCTTAGAGTTTTACGTGGTTAAAACATCCGACAGTGTTGGACAATAACTCGTCTGGTTTCATAGCAACTTTCTGTAATTTGGTTCACTTTAGTTGCATTCTGTATAAATGGGTCATTTATTTTGGGGAAAGAACACCAAAAATTTTGCACTTTTCCCTGGAGCTGTTAGACGATCTTAGCTGTTCTCAAGTGATTTCGAACAGGAAAATTCTGTAAAAACTCATAACTGTTTGGAGCTATTGCTGGTGGCATCTAAAAACAGGTCGGCAGTACATTTACATCTTTTTTTTTTTTTTCTTTCTTTTCCTTTTCCTATTATTCTTCTGTTCGTTTATTTTTGGGGACTTTGGTACGATGTATTCTCGAACCAGACATCCTAGTACGCATTACTTCTGCACAAGACGCGAGAAACTTTCTTACAGAATAAAAGAACTTCATTTATTTTCTGGGAGGAACAATGGAACCAGGTCCTGGTGTAATCTGAAGAAAAGTGTCTTTATTTCTTCTTTTTAATCTTCTACCTTTTTTTATAAACACCCTTCCCTTGTGTAAAACGTAACGACGTCATGCAGCAATTCTGAAAATCGCACGTTTTCTTCGTTCAGAATTGGCCAGTCAACATTTCATTTTCTCGAAAAATAGTTTTTCATTAATCTGGGTTCACTGGTAAATGTCACCAAAAAAAAAAAAAAAAAAAAAACAAGACAAGAAAGCACAAAATGAGAAAACAATAAATGAAGATAATGACCCGCCCAACGTCGTATATAAGCGCATCTGCAGATTCTGAACGGTTATGGCCTTTTTTTTTTTTTTCAGGATTAAAGAAACTAACTAACCGACTTTGAGCGGTACCCGGAATACAACGGCTATCCTAGCAACAAAAATTTCAAATGCAAAACCGATTGATCACAGCCTTCCTCTATCTGCCTTTTAAAATTTTAGTGTGCGCTGTTCTCAATTCTCAGTTGTGCTGTGCCCTCATAAATCCCCGTGGAATCAGAAAAAACAGAGGCCGACTTCTATCAAAAGAGATATCAACCCTTTTGCTCTCCAGCGTCAATCAACCCTCTTGTCAGTCGCGGTTTTATCAAGTTTTAGTAACAAGTTTCTTGAATTTATTTACAATATTTTCAGTTTTATGGTTAATCTCTTTGAAGAAATGAAGAACTTTACTGCAAATGTTGTGTTCTCTCTGTTATTTACAGGGTTGTGAGTTGTGGCAAGTGACTATTAGTTAACGCCAGAATTTCAAGAAATTGATCTTCAATTTCACATACTTCCGAAGGATACGAGTATGATTTACGGTTTAGACAACTAACATTATTGTCTCTGTTTCTCACACATTACACAAGTGAATTATGTTATTTAATTTCAAGAACTACTTTTCAGGTTCGGTCTTGGGAGAGATTGATGTGATCAAGATGAATGATCTAATGACGAAGTCGTTTCTAAGTTATGTTGAATTGAAGAAACAAGCCCAGATGGATATTGAAGCCGAGAATGATTTTGACATAGAAAATGGCCAAGTTTGCCGGATTGACGCAGATAATTCTAATCTTTCTCAGTTCTTTCAAGAAGTCCAAGTAATTAAGGGTGATATGGAAGAGATCACTAATCTCTTAATTGATCTTCAAGGTTTGAATGAAGAGTCAAAGATCACCCACAGTGCCAAAATTCTTAGAGGGCTTCGAGATCGGATGGATTCTGACATGGTTGCTGTTCTTCGTAAAGCCAAGATTGTCAAGGCAAGACTTGAAGCACTGGACAAATCAAATAAGGCCAACCGGAAGATTGCAGTAGAGTATGCCGAAGGCACTGCTGTCGATCGAATCAGAATGGCAACTACTAATGGATTAAGGGTCAAGCTTAGGGACATTATGTGTGAGTTTCAAGATTTGAGGGATACCATTCTCTCAGATTACAAAGATAGTCTTAGGAGAAGGTACTATAATGCTACTGGTGAGGTACCAAGTGAAGAAGTGATTGAAAAGATGGTATCTGGAAATGGGAAAATTGAAATTTTTGAAGGAAAGACGGAATTAAATCTGGAGAACAAAGAGAGGCATGAAGCTGTGATGGATATTCAAAGAAGTTTGAATAAGCTTCATCAAGTGTTTCTTGATATGGCTGTTCTGGTTGAGGCTCAAGGTGAGCAGGTTGATGATATTGAGCACAATGTTGCCGTTGCTGGAAGCTTTGTCAGTGGTGGAACCAATAGTCTCTTTTATGCTAAGCAGATGAAGAAAAAGGGTAACAAGTGGGTTTTATGGGTGCTGGCTGTGGGACTGATCATCTTGCTCGTGTGCTTAATTGCCCTATTGACTTCCTGAGTTGTTGTCTGAAGAAGCATGTTGCCAGCTAAGGAAAGAATGGTTAGAGGAGCACGTACATCCTGCTTCTTTGGCTGTTTCAGGGGCTTTTGATTACCTTCTGATATTCTTTTACCTACAGTTGCTTAGTGGATTAGAAATGCACATGAAATGTGTCCCTTATTTGCTTTTTCTTATGTAGTATCTGCAAAAGTTCATCATAACTTCTCCGGTTGAGGCATACGAGGATACTTACACATTTAAATGTTTAATGCTGAAGCTTACTCTGGCAAACATCCTGCTTTTATTATGTAAGTATTGTGGTAGGAATGTTTTATCTGTGCTGTAATTATTCAACCTGAGCATGTTTTAATCACAAGACTGGTATTTAGGTACAGAAATTTTCGTTTGAAAGTTTCTATTAAAGAAGGGGAAGGGATTCAAGTTCCTTTCAGGCCATGACTTACAGGCTCATCCTGAAAAAGTGAAGGAAATAATAATAATAGGATGCCAAGGCAATTTGAGTTCTAAACCTTTACAGATGATTAGAATGGGAAGTAAGAAGGAACTTGATTTACTTGTGCAAATTCACATATTTAAATATTCCGACAATTTCTTATCCAACAATAGCATAATATCGTTTCTGATGTCAAGATTATTTAGAAGGACAAGCATGTCGTCCAAATTCTCGCATCACATTATAAGTAGCTCCACGAAGAATGTGTGATACCAGCTGGCATGTTACCTCAGTCAAAACAGTATCAGATGACGGGACAAACCCCACAAGGGATACTCCTTTCTGACTTCAAGCAACACTGAGAAGTTGTATTGCAGTCCAAGATTGTTCAGGCTCTAGCTGAACTTGTCCAATCTGAGGAAACAGCAAAAATGACAACATAAAATAGAAATCAGCAAGGTAACATCGAAAGACTTTCCCAGCAGCCATTTCGAACTGTCACAGATATGAGAAATTGGTTATAAGGAATGAAGCAGGACACTGTACCATTATCATGCAGTGAGATGAACTGATTGGATATTGATTGGTGATGGAAAAATTACCCATCAGCCTCTAAAGGTTAAAAACAAAGCAGTAACCCATTTTAATACCTTGGCATTTTCAACACAAACAAAGTCTTTGTAAGATGCTTCCATTGTCAGATGTGGATTCCATAGTACAGTGTCTGACCAACTGCATACAGAAGGAATTACAGCAAAAGTAAGTGTAGCACAACATTATTCGTGGAAAAAGGAAAAATTGGGTGAGGTAGGGTGTAATTTGAGCACAGACCAAGATGTAGCATCACAGAGAGATTTCATCACTCACTTAGTATTCTCGATGAGTATTGTATCACCAAGGCCATTATCCAGGTGCAATTTACTAGGAGCATTAAGATATATGCAATCTACAAATCCAGGAAATGTGACTAAATCCCTGAGTAAAGGAAACAAAGATTACTGGAATTGGTATATTTGGATAGTCAAATTCACGTACAAAGTTATCCCAAGTAACAAGAACTAAAGGCTGAATAGTCTAACTGCATATGGCTTATCTAAGACTGAAATTATTTTGAAGAACACATTTCAGAAAATAACTGATAAAGCTTTTAAAGTTAAGGTATGAGATATAGCCACCTTTCCTCCTGACCCTCAATTGGGTTCTTCGGATCAGGATCTTTGTTATGTGTTTTACAACCTTTTAAACCTCTAACTGATGCTCCAGTTACAGAAGCCTACAGAATACAAACTCATATTACCAGATCATTTTCAGGATATACAAAAGAATGTCACCCTGGATGGAAGCAGAAAAATGTGTTATTTTAAGTAATGCAAGTAACGCACTGTGACAAATGATGTCAGAAATAATGAACACCCACTTGCCAGTAATACACACTGGGTTCAAATATGCATTAGTATCTCCTGAACAAAAATTATCCCCTAGAACCTTCCACACCCATTGACCGTCAGTTTTTTTTTTAAAGCAAACATGGTTAACCACATGCTCTCTGAGAAGAGGGAATTCAACAGTACCTCTTGACTGATTGCTCATCTGCAATTTCTCAAGCACAAATATCTGATTTAAGTTTGACATCTCCAGTAAGCTCAAAAGTTTGAATCCAAGCCAAAAGCAAAGCAAACTTTGTGATCAATGTTTTGTGAAAAATGTAAGGCAAGACTTACACTGAAATATGTATGCAGGGCAGTTGTAAATGAAAATGGCTTCTGGTCAGTATTTGTAACTTTTAATTCTGTCGACAGGGTCCTTTTATCCAGAGTCACCTGAAGATAAATGAGAAAGCTTGAATAAAGATATTACGCAAAGATCGCAACAAGCCACAAGTAGCTCTGAATTTGACACATTCTGTCCTCTACTGTTTTCTCAAGTTAAAATTTCCTTGTTGGGTGTTTAGTAGAATGTAAGATGGCTAAACAACCAACCTTGTACAGAACTTGGAAAGTATGGTCCCACATAGAACGACTATATGGACCATCCTTGAGCTCCAAAGTGATAATAGGATTTCCTTCCACATTTTCGGAATTAACAATAGACCAGTTCATATTCCTTGCGAATCCATGCTGTGAAGAGTATAAGGATCCTTAAGGTAAGAAAATTAGATTAACAACTGGAAAACCAATACTAAACTTATTAAGCAACTATTGGAGCTCACAGTTATCAAATAGAGTGGTTATTAAGAACTATGATTAACCAGCATCTCAGCTTTAAGAATTTGATAAGTCCAACATAAGTTCAGTTAATCGGGATTTAGCCGGTGAACCATATTCAAAGAGTAAACAACATGTACCTGCTGCATTGGGCCGGGTCCAAACTGTGGAAAACAATGAGGAATTCCTCCGCTGTGCCCAAGGCATAAGAGTCAGTTAATGGCAGAATTTTCTTTCAAGAATGGCATCTTAAAGTTTTGCTGCTCATAAAGAATATATGAATTCCTGATTCATATTGGTAGTATTAGATCAGACATTCTTGTCTCTGATAGCCACCAAATAACCTATATCTCTGAACACATAATTAAACTACTAAGGATAGCTACAGGTCTGAAGAAAGGAGGGGTAGCTACAGAAAAGCCTATTACTATTTGAGGAGATGAAGGTGAAACTATCTCATGAACTGGATAACAATACAGCAATGTAATGTTAAAGAGTAACCTGATTGGCTTCTGTCCATTGAACACAGCATCTGGCCGAACAAAAAGGAAATCTTTATTGGCTACTTTCCAAGAAGTGACACAACCTCCAAATAAGTATAACTCTGCCTCGCTGCAAAAACAGTATGAGTTAATTACCACTTATGCATTCTCAAGCGGAGAATAATACGAATATGCACCAATGCACAATTGTATGAGCCAGTTCCAAATCATAATATTAACAGCATTTAGTTACTGATATGAGACTTTTTTGCCAAAGTACAGTCATTGGTAGAGTCTTTCAGGACCAGTGAAGTTAGATCATCCACTAAATGGCAGCCAAAAAGGTGTCCTAGCATTTAAGCTTCAGCAAAAAGATGGTGGTGCGATTAGGTTCAAGTAATATTTCATGCTTGACATAAGGAATGTTGTATCAAAGATCAAAAAGTACCCAATGGAAACTACAGAATTTTTGACATCCCACTAACTACTGGCATGAGGGGATCACAGATATAACTTCGTTGAAGCCTGGCTGTGAGCCTACTCTATCAGCACCTAGCTCCTTAGCAGCCTGGTTCTCAGTCTACTTTATCAACACCTCAGATTTAATAACAGAAAAGTAATAGCAAGATTCACATTTCCCCTTAATCAAAACATTCTTCACAAAGGAGTATTGGCCAAGTTCTTGCAAGTGTATACGACTTATGGATGCTGCTCCTTTGGCTATGCCAACTCAGAAACTCTGGTTCAAAGTTAACTCACATACTTATCAAATCTATCATGTGAACTGATGTCATGCTTCAAAGCAGCTCTCACAGCATCCTATGATAGACACAGAAAAGCTAGTATTGTGCATCCTCAAAGCCAGTGTATTGGAAAGAAAGTGCATAAATTTATTTTTTTTTTACATGATTTTGCAATGAAGTTAACGAGTCTGTCAAAGCTAGCTTTAGCTACTGTACATTAATCAAGTAAAACTTGATTTAACATCAGAAGAGTATACCTAGCAAAACACATCAGAAACTGTTAGGGAGAATTATTTTTTCCTTTTCTAAATCCATGAATTGTTCATAAATCCCAATCCACAACCTTGAAGCACGAGAAAACGATCTAGATACGAGTTTTCCAGCAATTTAACCATAAAACTCAAATCACACATAACCCCGATAGACTGAAACGAACAAGGGATATGCTCCAATGACATAATATAATAGCAAGAATCAACATCTATGGGCTAATTAGTAAGAACTGAACAAGATTTAGTGAAGTACCTGCCATGGGAAGAAGTCAAAATGACCTTGGGCAGATTTCCTTGGCCATGTGTAACTTTGATACCCAAACAAGGATTTTCTGAGCTACCAACGCTTGCAAATGCCATCCCTGCGCGTCTGGTGTAACAGATTAGGAAGCTCAAACAATGTCAAACACTGCTAATTTAAAAAAAAAAAAAAAAAAAAATCAGAGCCCAGAAAGCTAATAAAACCAACACTAATCACCTTTTGACTCGCCGAGGTTTGTTTGGAGAAGTTAAGGATGGATTGACGACCGACCACGTGTTCAGCAGGGACGATGCAGTCACCATCTTTTTCTGGAAAATATTTTACTTTATATACTAAGTCGTATACTTTAATCAGCTTCTTTTAAGGACGTATATCTGCGTGCGTTACTTACAGAGGAATGATCAAAGATGGCTGGTGAACGTTAAAAAATGCTCCCCGTGCGAAATTCGGATATTCCCTGCATTGTGTAGTATAGTATTTTTTTTTATATGTATATTCATCGAAATTCTTCTGACTTTGCTCTTCTTTTCTTTTTTCCTTTTCGGAGTTTAATCCTTTTCGGATGTCTAATTTATGACTTAGTTAGAAGGACTGTTTCTGGTTTGGGCTCAGAAAGTCTTTGGGCTTTACCCCTTAACAGTCGAAAAAACCAATCTTCAGGGCCTCGAGTTTGTTCTTTGGGTCCATTATTATAATTCATGTCCTTCAGGATTATCGTCATTGATTGGTGGTTTCCCACCCACTCTAATGTTTCTTTCTGATTTATCAATATATCTTCTTTTCTTTTCTTTTCTTTTCTTTTTTTTAAATTGTAAGAGAATTTCAATTATTTCATAATGATGATGTAAGACCACCCTTTTGTCCCTTCAATAATCATCTAGTAGTAGTAGTATTAGCACATGATCAGCCAACTCCTTTAGCTGATAAATCTTGGAAGCATACCCAGCCATGAAAAAACTAAAAAAAAAATAAAAAATGGAAGTCCATTGACATTAATGCATCTGGACTTTATTACACTTTGCAGTTCCAACAAATATCCCAAGGAAAATTCTGACTTTTTACACTTTGTTGGCACCTTTAGGATTGCGTCTGAAGTATGACACTCAAATAGCCTCCGACCATCTTATCTTTTTTTTTTTGAGAGGCATAAACAAATTAATTGCAATTTCACAAGAAATGTTTTCCTGTACAAACACTGAGATTGGCTGAATCAAATAATCCAGCAACTAGCATTTTGGGAGATCCTTCGGTGGAGGTAGAATACCCTGATCTGCCCCTGGACCATCTTCCACAACAAATGCTGTTTTCAGTCCCCATCCAGTATGAATCTCCAAATGACAGTGCAAGAACCACACTCCTATACGTACAATTTAGACCAAAAAATCAATATATGTGAGCGTAAAATCATCAAATTAACGTTTAAAGATTGTTTACTACCCCAAGAATGCACCTGGATTATCAGCTCTAAATCGAATGGCAGTCCAACCGCCAGTAGGAACACCAACTGTGTTTCTCTCTGGCGGATCGATCAAGTTATATTTTGGTGCATCTTTGCCAGGATCAAAATTTCCAATCCCAGTTCCAACAACAAAGAAATTGTAACCATGAAGGTGAAAAGGGTGTGATTCAACGGAGAGAAGATTAGTATCCTGTAATACCAATTCCACAGTTGAGTTAAATGCAATTTTACTGAGCCTTGTGCCTATAGTGGTCTTAAGATTGGCTGTGAGGGGTGCACCGGTATAATTAAATGGCTTAGGAGGCTGATCGGGGAAATCAGTTTTAAAAACCCCCTTAACATTGAAATAATGCGCCTGAAGAAGCGCAGTTTCGGGCATAGTGAAAGAGATGTTGTTCAAAGAAGCCATTAATCGGGTTCCATTTAAACAGGCGGGACAAGAATTCCTTGCTAGACCAATTGTGTAAAACAGGTTCCTGTCAACTTGTAGAGGAACATTTGTGGGAAATTGTGGTGAATTCAGGCTTCTGAGCCTCTTGTTATATCTGAAGGCAAATGCTGAATCGTTAGACTTGGGTAAATGAGGAAGCGTTGGAAGAACTGTATTAGGGATGCCTTTGTATTCAAGGATGCCTGTTGCGGTGTTGTTGTCTACGGGAAGTTGAACATCCATGAAAGGTCTGGCAGCCATGAAATATCTTCCTGGAATTTGATTTGCGTGGACCAAAACATTGGTTGTCTGGCCTGGGGCGATCAGCAAGGCCTGAGTGGTAAATGACTTGGTATATACCGCATCAACTTCCACTACAGTCATGCTGTGACCAGCAATACCAAAGAAAAGCTCATCATTTAAGGCCGAATTGATGATCCTCAACAGGTACGTTTTGCCTTGTTCAACTTCCATGACAAAAGTATCTGAAAGAGGTAAATCGAATGCTGGTGTTAGTTAACTTCCATAGGTGATAGTGATACCAATGTATTGCTTAGGATTTTCTGAGGCCCACAACGTTGTACAATGATAAAAGTGATATCCATATATCTGAAAAGCCCTCTTATCTGTCAATTCCTTACGTTTCTCAGAGCATGGAAACAGTGGTCCAGGCTTTCCATTGATTGTGTGAGCATCTGACTTGTTTGGAGGTGAGCCTAACTGGTTTGCTTTGTTTACCAGCTTTTCAACGTCTGCATGCCACCATTCCCCTGCACCAAACACAAATCGTCCCATCCTTTATTTTGAAGATTAAAAGACATACAAAGAAAAGTTTACAGTTGTATTGCACCTCAAGGAAAAAAGAACATGTTTATTTTCCAGCAAGATAATCCAAAAACTATCGTGTGTATAAGGTTTGGTCTCATTAAGTTAGCTAACTTTGCCTTAAACCCTACTACAACCCAAGGTGGCTTAATTTATGCATCTACTTCGTTATGAGTTTATAATTCATTCCTTTAAGAATCACATGGATCGTACCTTGTATACTTTGACGTGGGGAAAGTTTAAATTAGCTAGCATATTATATGACCAAATTATTTAACAGCAAAATTGTCTATTATACTTCAATTGTAGCCTTGTAGTTGTAGAGATCCACAACAAAATCAGTAATTATCCTTGTTTCCTCTTGTCTGATTTCCTTGATTAATTTCTTCTCTTTTTACCCAGTGAATAGACACGTTATATTGTGCATGATTGGTAACATTGATTTGAACTCTGTCTCCTTCTCTAACATACACAGTAGGCCCCGGAAACCTCCCATTTACTGTAACAATAGGTTTTGCATGGCATAACCTACTCACATTCTTCACTTGAATCTGCAACATGGTCAAGGGAGAAAAAGCAACATGGTTAAGATCATGCTCCGTGATCCGTAGCCGGAACGACCTGATAGAGAGATTACGACAAGCATAGGAAAATGAGAAAAGTGTGCAATTAACTCACATCAAACTGGTACGTCTTAAGTGCAGCCTCAGCAGGCGGAGAAATGAACCAAAGAAACCCCAAGAGAAAAATGCTTAACGCGGAAAATAAGCTATTCCTGCGTGGCATTTTGCTAGGGAGAAAAGCACGAAGTACTGCCTTTTCTCTTCAACTATGAATAGATGAGATTGAGAAGGCAATGCAGGCATAATCGTATTTATACGGCCACGCATTTCCAATTCGTTAAGGGAGAAGGCCAGATAGTAACCGATTAGGTGGAGGGGGATGTGAAAATGCTGCACGCTAAAGCTTGTGAACACAAATTCTGACAGGGGTTTTGAGGGAATTGGCTGGCGTAGAGGCTTAGAAAGCCACCAAGTATAAGCCAAGAAGATTGCAGAAACATTTTTGCTCAGGAAATTTTTGACAAATTAGGACCCGATGAGAGTTACGTGAGACCAACCGAACCCCCAGTAGAAGTGCTCCTTGAGCTTTACCGTTAAGGTAAAGGAACAAGCTTTTTTTTTTAAGTGATGTTATTTTCATTATCCAATTTAAGGTCGCATTAGCATTAATCACAGGCGGTAGATTCTTCCACTAGAGTTGTTTCTTTCAACTAGTCACCTGAGATTCTGTAATAATTGCTGTTTTTTTGTTGACTTACAATATGGAAACTACTCGGAGCTGTTTCTTGCAATGGAATTTGGGTTTTTACTAACATTTTGATATACTAATTGATTTGCTTTTCCATCCTTGCCATCAACTATTATTAGATGATCAATATTACTTCAACTTAGCCCATTTGTACGTAGGATAGAAAACTTCAAAGACATGAAGAATAGGAGCTAAAGCCACTTTGCACCTTTGAAGTATGAGGAAATAATGACACACACACTGTCTTGATAAACCATTAGATTGCGGATCCATGATGGAATGGACTAATATCTTTCTTTGTCTGCAAGCCCCTGGATATTTTTACTCATCATCCGTCTCAAGGTCAAAAGCTAGCACGTCTAAAGAATAACTTGGGCAGCTTTCACAAATTAATCCACAAGGGCGTCCAGGGATAAGGGTTTCTCTTACTTTAGAAAAATACTTACTGTTATAAGTTACAGAATCTGTGTGAGGTTGTTTATGGTTCAGAAACTTTGACGCCAAAAAGGGCTGATTAAGAAGAGAAGAAGAAAGAACAAAAAAAAAAGAAGGGCCGATTAGGCTTCAAACAGGGATGTTTTCATAGTTAATTGCGGTTGCTTAACACTGCGTACCCACCAAAAATTGCTTTTTTCAGAAAGGACTTGACGGGAGAAAGGAAAAGAAAAGTTTGCTAAGCGAAGACTTCACCATTTTTTTTATCATTTGGGAAAGACTTTTTCAAAAGTTAATGTTACTTTTAAGGTAAGAGAAAGGTCGAAGCATGAAATTCTTCCAAAATCTCCTTCTATGACCTCAATTATTCTTTTTCTTAGGATTTGGCTCCTTTCCATGCAGCATAACATAACTTTCTTTAGAAAATTTATGAAATTATACAACCGAAAGTGGTTTAAAAGCCAACGTAATTAAGTTGAGTCTGTATCTTCTTTATCAATATGCATGCAATATCTTGACAGTCCAAAACAATACAAATTAACAAAAAGAATAAAATGAAACTGGATTGTTAATTACCATCAATAAAATGAAATAGGAATAATGTTGCATGTTGAATTCAATAAAGTCTCTCGAAATCACAATAATACCTTGACCATCAATTAAACGACATGAATGCCGAATAAATTATGCAGGATGGATCTAAAGTTCTCCTCCATCGTAAATTATCTCTAAGCTTTACTCTGAAAACGCTAAAGTAGTTGGATTATGTTGGTCAACCTTGTCCCGTGAATGATTGGCATCTGGTAGTATTTATCTTTTGGTTACCAATCAAGATACGCGTGAGATATGAACCCACCAAGACGGAACCATAAACAAATGAAAGTAGATAGATCCCTGGATACGCAGAAGAAGCTGCAAGAAAACAAAAGAAATTCTGGTAGAAAATGACTCAGTTGATATATAGAGCATGGGTTACTTCTTCAATACAAGTTTCGACAGTGAAACGGAGATTGCATTAGCGGATAATATGCAAGAATTTCTGTAAGCAATCAATGAAATCGAAAAGATTCTTTGTTGATTCATAAAAAAGATTGGAATTCAACGACGATGAATACCAAACGAGAAAAAAAAAAAAGACAAAGAATGAACTAGGCTGGCAAGAGTAAGACTGATATACATGCCCAAGCATCCAATGGCGAAACATGGGAATGGGATTACGGGATCGTGGGTGGGTGGCTGGCTGGCTGGCTGCCCGACCTTATCCCCCGTCGAGGATGACAGCAATTTTTACACAATCACGTACGATGATCTGGGAGGATGCCCATATGAATGAATGTTTATGGTCACCACCGTCCCACATATTCTTCATAAACCACATGCATAAAACTAACAGGGCCTACTCGTAAAAATGTTACAGCTAATAAGGAGTACTCCATCCCATTATAGTAGTACTAGTAATAGAAAACTTCTGCGCAGGTCAGGACATGGAGTCCACATCAATAACAAGGCAACTTGGCTAAAAACAAGAAGAGGAGGAGGCCGTTTAATCTTTAGTTTAGATTCTCCACCAGCATCTACGCAGTAGTACCTTTGATTTGTTTGAACTTCTGTCTGGCAAATTGAACCAATCACAATCACCCATAATTCCTCCATTTTGGAAAACTTGTTGGAATTTTCGGTCAATTTCTGTGTGCATGTCTTGGCTGTATGACGGCCCAGTTCTACTACGCACTTTCTTTAAATTCTTTCCTTCTTTTTTTGATAATACGCACAGTACACATTCTAAGATAATTCTGGTCAATTAGTTCGTAGGCACCAATATGAGATATTCCCCCTTTTGAGTTTTGACCCGCTAGATTTTGATGACTTCAACAGGTTATGGCAATCCGGTTCTTAATTATTTCTAAGTTGGCAATTAATTAAGCCGCCATCCTAGTGCCATAAAGGTTGAAAAACATGCAGTATTCCCATTCAGCTCTGGTCTTCCCTCCAATTTCCCTCTCCTCGGATTCCTTGCTTTCCAGTCTCCATCTATCTACGAATTGAAGTTCCGGCAAAAACACCTTTACAAAAAAGTGTGCGCAGGCGGGCGATGGGCTGATGGGTGATTAATTTAGGTAATTGTGATTATCAAGTTGATATCTACGTTCCATCAGATAAATTGACTGCATTAGACCGTGCCTTCCTCCGTAGGGACCCACTTAATAAGGACTCCTGGGGATCCCCATCTGCCACGTGTAAAAAGTTTCGCCCTTTTCATCACTGTCAATAAATCTTAGCCCTTCATTTACCAACTATTAGAATTCCTCCACCTTTTTTTTTTTTTTTTTGTTGGAAGGATTCCTCTACCATTTTTCATTACACTAAATAAAATCCTTAATAATGTTGCCACTGCTATTATATAGTCTACAATACAATGCTAGTGGTCTACATGGAATCTCAATTGTGTGTTATTTTTAGTGTGGACGTGCGTGTTTCTGGTGCGTTTTTTGCTATTGGCTCGAGTCTCCAATCTGAAGGGTAAAGGCCTCCAGACATAGTACTAGTGGGAGGAGAGGAGGAAAGAGAGAGGAGGAGTCCTGTTGCCGGTGGCGCGTTTCCCTCCGAACGGCGTCGGAGACGGAGACGACGGTGGTTGCTTGGTGTTTCCGGCGCTGTGTGAAGGAGAGTAATGCGAAACTGATCTGGGTTTTCTCCTACACCCTGCCCGGAAAGGAAGATGGACTGCATTCGCCGGAATTCTCCGATCTGATTGCTTCTTGCGCCGATCTCTATAACTTTTTGGTTTTTCAATCACACAATTTGCTCAGGTGGGCTTCCATCAATTTCCTCTATTTTGTCTTACATGTCTCAAAGTTCCAATTTTTAAGTCCTTGTTTACATACAACGTTCCTTTTTTGCTTATTTTGTGATAATTCCCATTTAATTTGGTTCGGGACTTTTTTTTTTTTGGGAAGGTTTTTCGTCTGAAAATTATAAAATGTGGATCATAGATATTGGACAGGTTCAATCTTCTTTAGCTGGGCAATGACATTTTAGAAATTTTGAAATTATTGTTCCTTTGTATACCTTTACATGCAATTCTTTGTAATCAAAACCTCAACTTTACCTCCTTTTGCTATCTTCTCGCTTTTTAGACAACGGAGGTCCTTGTTTGATCTCATTCGGTTTTCGTCCATCTAAAAGGGTGCATCTCCTATAGCCAAGAATTAGCTCATAGATCTGGTTGTAGGGAGAAAGTCAGTATTAAAAGTTTAGGTCACTAACTCGGGTTTCTGAAAGCAGAGGTTTGATGAGTCTTTATGTGGATGGCATTGAACTGTAGGTGCGCTTGGTATGATCTTCCGAAATGTCATTCAAGAGCATTGTGCGTGAGCTGAGAGAGATGAAAGAAGGGATTGGGAATATATCTAGGAGAGGACTGGAAGGGAAGCATTGGCGCCACCGTACCAGGTCTCATATAGCACCAGATGTGGTTGTGTCTGAGCTGATCCAACAAGGGCAGTGGGCAAACTTGCCCCCAGAGCTTCTTTTGGACATAATACGGAGGGTTGAAGAGAGTGAGACATCATGGCCTGATAGGGCTGTTGTTGTTTTTTGTGCAGCAGTCTGCAAGTCATGGAGGGATATAACTAAGGAGATTGTCAAAACTCCAGAGGAATGTGGGAGGCTCACCTTTCCCATTTCATTGAAGCAGGTATCCATTTAAGTTCATCCTGTATCTTGCATGGTTTGACGTTGAGTAGAATCTGGTCTTAGTTCTGCATTATCTTCTTTTTTCTCAACTAGCCGGGGCCTCGTGAATCGCCAATTCAGTGCTTCATTAAAAGGGATAGAGCAGCATCAGTTTATCGGTTGCATTTTGGTCTCACCCCATGTAAGTGATGTTCTCTATCTACAAGCTTCGCATTTATATTTTCGGAGTCACATTTCAATTTCGAAGTAGATTTCCTATTTATGTTCCCTATCTACTAGCTTCTCAGCGTTTTCACATGTTCATTTCAATTTCGCTGTATGTTCCATTGTGCGACTCAGACATAGGAATCTGCTTGGTTGTATGCCTGCAAGTATTTTGCTCTTTTTGAGAAAAAAGTATTTTGCTCTTGTTAATAGTTATGTACTCAGTATAAAGTTAATTCTATCAAAGAAGACGAGAGTGAGCACTGCTTTTATGGTAGAAGCCTACAAATCAATTTTAAGATTCCCATTAAAAAAACTAGTTTAACTAATATGGTGATGCGCATTTCCTTGACACATGTTCCATTCACATATGAACTTATAGACAGGCTAGAGAACCAACTAGCTAATGGGTATTTTTCTAGGTTGGTGCTTTGCAGTAGCTTTGTTGGAGAAGTGTGTCTTATATTTGCTATCAGTTTGTTGCCTTGATAGGGTTGATACGTTGTGACACAGAACATGGTTATACCTGCTTACAAGGACTAGTTTGTGTTGGATCTAAGATTTCCTAGTACAGCCAATTTAAGAATCCTTATTTACATGATTTTCTTTTTAGTAGTAACTTTTCACACAGTGCAAGGATGATTAACCTATTCGTCTGGATGCACGCTGTTTCTGGAGTCAATAATTTTATAATAAATGCTCTTTCTAGGTCTACGTACTTTGAGCAGTACTGATTGCTTAATCTGATCATTTATTACCTTATCATGCTTCGTCATCGTCATTTGACACATGACTTTGTTATTCAGTAAACGATATCTAAGCATTTTGATCATGGGGGGATGCAGCCCTCAGTTTACTTTCTCTAGCTTATGCCATTTTGCATTCTTGATATAGCTTGTTGAATAGAGTCTTCTGTTATTAATCATAGCAGTTGGAAGGCAGATAATCAATTGAAGCTTTATGGCTACAAACTATATAGTTGTTCTTGCCTTTTTCCCCAACAAAGTTGCAAATGTGATATAAGAGGAATTATAATGGTCATTTAAAGTATAATGTTGAAGAACATGCTTATTTGAATAACCCAACGCAATGCTGGATCAGATGACAATGGACTACACCTAAAGTCATGACACTAACAAATTCACTACATAACAGCTGAGGATGAGAACGATAAACTATTGCTGGCAGCTAAGAAGATCAGAAGAGCAACTAGTACAGACTTCATCATTTCCTTGGTTGCAGATGACTTTTCCCGAGCCAGCAATACATATGTTGGAAAATTGAGGTAAGTAGCAGCAAATAGATTGAGCAATTGTTTTTGGCATGAATTTGTCTTCCCTTCTCTGTTCTCAACTTTTATGAAAAATTTACTCAGGTCTAATTTTCTGGGCACGAAGTTTACCATTTATGATAGCCAACCTCCAATTGTTGCTCCGGTTCACCAAAACAGTCGCTCAAGCAGAAGATTCCATGCAAAACAAGTATCTCCAAGAGTACCTGCTTGTAACTACGGCGTGGCAGCTATTTCCTATGAACTGAATGTCCTTCGTACTAGAGGGCCTAGGCGAATGCACTGTGTCATGCACTCAATTCCAGTGTCTTCGGTGCAGGAGGGTGGCAATGCTCCAACACCAAAATCTTTTCCTCAGTCATTTGATGATAAATCTTTTCCCTCATCGGGCTCTAAAGGAAAGGAGGCACTCAAAAGTTTATCTTCCCCTGGTCCTTCAAGTTCACCAGCTGCATCACAGCACTCTAGAGAAGCACTTATGCTTAAAAATAAGGCCCCTCGATGGCATGAGCAGTTACAGTGTTGGTGCCTAAATTTCAAAGGTCGTGTTACAGTAGCCTCTGTTAAGAATTTCCAGCTTGTGGCAGCTGTTGACCCATCACACAATGTACCAGCTGCAGAGCAAGAAAAAGTGATTTTGCAGTTTGGTAAAATTGGAAAGGACATCTTCACGATGGATTATCGCTACCCACTCTCTGCCTTCCAAGCTTTTGCAATCTGCTTGAGCAGCTTTGACACCAAGCCGGCATGTGAATGATTTCAGTGGTTATAGCAGATATGATGACCATTTCTTATTCAATTGCTCTGATGAGAGGTCTTCCTGAATGGCTGTAAGTTACAAGTCCGCGGGCTCCTCAGACCAGTGTTTTTGTTAGTGCCATGTATTTAATATCTGTTACAAGTTTTCCTCGCATCTTATGGTAATCAGACTCTGGTAACTAGGATATTTTTAACATAACACAGCCAATATGAATATCAATGACACTATGATCTCATGCTGAGAAAACTGGTGCACAAATTGTTGGTAAATGCCGCTGCTTGTAGCACGTCATAAACGACAGCCATGGAAGATCAATGTGGAAAATACCAGTTAACTGACCCCCTCTCTCTCTCGCTCTCTCGTGCATGTGCTGTGGTGATGTTCATTCTTTTATATCTTCGGACTTGCGGGGTCAATTCTTTTATAATTTATATATCTTTGGATTAACGAGGATTATCAAACGATTACCTCTTATGTGGCCAGGGTAAGAACTAATTAATCTCAAATATAAAATTTGCATTCACCAATCGTGTCTCGCCAAGACACCAACTCTTCCACTGTGAAATTTTGCTATTTCATTGGCCCTGGCCTCCGGTCAAAACATGCAGGCTTAAAGGGGTGTCAATAAAACGATGCCAGGCTCATCGATTTTAAAGCTATCAATCAAACTGACAACAAGGCAAAGTGCTAATTCCGTAGCTGTTACCTGAAATGCTTGAGAACTCCTCCAAAACTTAAACCATGTTCAGCGTTCAGATTTTCATCAGATAGAACCCGGCAGAATCAAACCATTTAACTTGGGACTGCTAACTAGAAATGATAATATTCTTTTCATTTAGGTTTTGCTGCTAACACCTCAAACCAAATTGTGCTTATCAATCTATGTCCAAAGTCATCATCAACGTTTTAAGAGCTGTAGGAACAGGATACCCTTGAGAGTTAGCCATCAAGGAACCAAGAATAGTCATCCTCGGCTAACAGGATACAATTCAAATGACTTAAATTGTCAGTAAAATAGTCATTAAGTTGCGGCCGTGACATCCGTGAACAGGTTTGCTGTCCAACTTGAGAGCACAAGATCCTGAGCTTCATCTCACAGTAGAATATGTGATGAACTCCCTAGAAGTGAACTGAAAGGCTTGATGAGGAATTGGATTCCTGTAACAGACAACAATCTTTCACTAGAGAATAGCTCCCCAAAAACAAGTAGCTCTAGTGAGGCAAAAATTGAAGCAAAGGAAAGGAAGAGGTACGCACGGCCTAGGCCCATAGACTTTAATCTGCCTGACATGAGTATCCCTCCCGTTAAGATGGTTTGACAAGATCGCTATTTGCAACATGAAAGTATTCACAAAAGTTTCCCTACCACATTCATGAATAATTGTTATTGATGAATTGAATTAACATACACCAAAAGGAACTTAGTTGAAGCCAAGTCATCTCAATCAGCAATTAAGAACAAATGTGCAAAGCGTACTCAGAGGATAGAAGAGAGACGATATCGTGAAAATTTAAAACATTAACAAACTGACATCAAGATTTTTTAAGTAGAACTAATTAAATGTAATCGTCAACATGAACTAAGGAAAGAACCAAAACTATGCACTACCCATGGAAATAAATTTTTTAATTAGAACTAATTATATGAGAAAAAGAAGCATAACTGATTATTTAGGGCTCTATATCTAACTCAACAGACAAACAAAAGCTTGCAGGGCTCACCGAGGATCATTCCCAGACAGTGAGATATACACCCAACCTGCTGGCTTGACAAGCTCGATTGCTTTTATCTCCTAGATAAAATCAAAAGAACATAAACACATTCAATAGTTCCATGCATCAACAATTCAGTATCAATCAATTATATGATGTTCTGATATGCAATATTTCATAGTTTCTATAGGTTAGAGCGCATTTGAACAAAAGTCATGAGGATCAAAACCCGACTCACTTTCAAGTTGTGGAAACCATCACCAGCTCGGATCGAGATCTTACTAGGCGTATAACTCTCATCAAGCTTGAAATCCACATATAAAACCACTAACTAGGAGACAATAAAAAAAACAAATAAGAATCCTAGTTATGGCATAAAACAGGAGGCACAATAAAAAAAATACCAACTAATTAAAAGAGCATACTTGAAGCTTTACTTTCTTTTGAAATTGAATATTAACAAGATGTGGCTGTGCTCCGTCAGATCTTGCTCCAATGCGACACAAGTAAACGAAGAAAGTACAAATTAAACTCATACTTAGAGCACGCAGAAAGCTGTATGCAAAATAAATGGAAAGAATATAAAAAGTTAAAGGGTGAATTAGTAAAATAAAGAGAAATTACTGCCAGTAGGTATCAAGGTTGTCGTCGCGAAGCGAAAGAACGCCATTGCCGGGCTTGCAAGAGCTGACACTCCAAGCAGCCTTCTTAGCCATCTCACAAAGGTCATCATCCACAACTAGCTGCTGGTTCCCTCCAACGAGCTTCCCTTCTTCCTCTCCCTCAGATGATTCAGCCATTTCAATTTATTTTCAAGTTATTCACGAAACCCTTTGCAAAGATTATTCTTATCTATCTGCTAGCTGAAAAAAGAAAAAAAAAACTTGCAAACATCACAAACCCAAAAGAAACGGAAAGTATTTCAATTTATTTTCAAGATTTGTTAATGTTAGATTCGATCAGGATTTCGTTTGGGCATTTTGTCAAACAGGTATCACGGTTGGAAGATTACAAAGGTAATAGCTTTTCAGTCAGCTCCCTGTGCTAGTTGTGTCACAAAGGATGTGTGTATAGAGAGCGACGATAGATACCAATGAGGGCAACTGGGCAAGGTTGAATGAAGGCAGAAAGCTATGGATAGATTATTCCACCATGACTGGCATTTGTATCCGATACTGGGCCACGGGCCACCTCTATTTTTTTGAAAACTAGTTTTTTTTTTTTTTTTTTGTCAAATTTTTGAAAACTAGTTGCAAAAGCACATTTGCCCTCAACTTGGCGCTAGTCGCGCGTTTGCTCTATTTCCCTATACATTTGAAAACACAGGAATTTATTTTCAAAAAGAATGCGGACGTGATTTGAAAAAATATGTTTATAGTACAATCAAATAATTTTTTGTAAATAAGAACCTATTCAAATACACCATTACAATTATTTTTTTTTTTTGTCTCTTGGGAAATAAATTGTTAAAAAATGAGTTTTGGATTTTTGTGCTTGTTCTTATCATGTAGGCACAAGTGTTTGGATACTCAAATTATCTCAAATAATATTTCGCTTGCATCATAAACACATTTCCCAACCTACCTTTTTATATTCCCAATCACTTTTTTATCTCACATACATCACATCACAAAAAATGCTACAGTAATTATTCCAAATAATATTTCAAATAATACACTGTCCAAACATGGAGGATTACGAAATACTAACATGTACAGTACCATTTTTATGTGTCTATCATTTCGGGGAAAAAAAAGGATTAATATTCCTGTGTAGCTCCACTAGAGAAAAGAATAGTCATGGCTATTGGCAAAAGCATGATATTTTGCACTTGTTATTCAGCAATATTTATTATTTAGTAACTCATTTATGATTTTTGTACATTAGAATTTTCTTTCAAAGTTCAACTCCTAGCAGCTGCATCATTTTCAAGGATTCATGATTTTGAAATAATGGGAATTAGCAAGTTCTTGTTTAATGTGTGGTTTCATCTTTTTGGGTACAATTTTATGTTTGATTTAAACTAGTAGAAAATGAAAATAATTCTGGAAAATAAAAAAGAGATGAACTTTAGATCTGAAAAACCGTAACAAGTATATTTGGACTAGCTGTTTTTGGAGGTGTATATGAAAAACTTTTACTGTAGATGTTTTTGGGATTGTTATTAGAGGTATTTTTAAAATATATTTTTTAATATTTTTATAATTTATAAATTTTTTTGGATTTTTTAAATATATACTGGCTCTGTTTCTATATGTTAATATTTATTCATTTATATATATATAATATTTTTTATTTCAATTTTGTTTTATAATATGTATATTAATATATATTTATAAATATAATATAAATATAATATGTATATTAATATATTATATTTATAAATTATAAATAAATATAATATAAATATAATATGTATATTAATATATTATATTTATAAATTATAAATTATATGTTATATATTATATATTAATATACATATTATAAAACAAAATTGAAATATATATAGTTATATATTTATATAAATATATTTTAAACAAAATATTTATATTTATATATAAATATATATATTTATTTCAATTGATATAATATATATAATATACATATTAATATTAATATAATTATATATATAATATAATATACATTATTGAAATATACACATTAATATATATTAATATACATATTATAAAACAAAATTGAAATAAAAAAATATTATATATATAAAAAATATTAATATATATATATATATAGTATAAAACGAAATTGAAATCGAAAAATCTGATTTCTATTTCCGATTTCAAAAACTCCATTACCGAATTCGAACCAAATTTGCATAATTCGAAATCGAAAATTCCGAATTTTTTTGTATATTTGAAATTATTTTTTATATATTGTTTGGATATGATGTTTTTTAAGATGTTTTTATTTGTGTATTACTGTAGCATTGTAGATGAAAAAATTGTTTTTCAAAAATGCTGAATCCAAACAGTGCAATTGTTGTTGATTTCACAAGAAATGAATTGTGCATTTGCTATGATGGCAAATCTTCATTACTAGTAACACGGAGCTCTAGCACTGAATATTTTGAACACAAAGACAAACTATTGCACAATATTTTGATAGTGATTTGTTTATAAAATCTCTCACCCATTAATACTGAAGGCTTGGTTTTGGTTAATTATTTTAATTGATTATCGATTCTGGTTTTGAATAATCATTTTTTCCCCGATATTCTTGTTTGATTTTGTATTTAGATTATAAATTTTTTTTAACAATTAAAAAAAAGTTAAAATTCACGATTTATCAAAAAGTAATTTTTATTGAATCTGATTATTCTCCATAATCCCTTTTTATAATCAGCTTATACAAAATCTAAACCAAACGAGAACAAAGCTATAATAGGCCCGAGGAAGGGGATTGTTCATTTGTTTGACATATTTGTCGTCGTACGTTGGTTAGCAGACACAAGGAAGGCGAACGCAGCCATGACGCGTAGAAGCTGTGTTAAGGAACATGTCCCAAAATTCGTTTGGTTAGCAACTAGCACAAGTCATTTTTACCACTGAGCTTTAGTCGGTAAGTCAGGAATTCAAGCTCCGGAGGAAGTGTCAGGTCACCCTTTTAATCTGATAGATTTTTATATCTACTAGTCCCTTATACACAGCATCTTTAAGCTTCATTCCCTCTAGGTAATATTAGGTGAAAAAAATAGGACGTTCTTACGCAGTGCTTCATCAGTTTATCTGCTATTCATAACAAGAACTTGAGGTGGAAAATCTCAGAGCTCATCGGCTCCTCCATAATAGGTAAGTACAAGTTTTTAATGAATTAATACATTAATAGGTACGTGTCCACTCTCCCCATCCCCACCAATGTAAGTTGGCTCTTTTAGCCTTTATACACAGTTAGTTTCTTTAAAACTTTTCGCTCTCCTCAAATTAGGATAGATTAGGTTATAGAAATGTTAGGTTGCATTTGGATTGCATTTTCCATGAATTTTTCGTTGGAAAATTACTGTAGCGATTTGATGTATGTGAGGTAAAAAGGTGATAGGGAAATGTGTTCACGAAAAACAAGGCCATTTTTCGGTGGAAAATGGCAATCCAAACAAGGCATTTCAGATTATCTCAGTAACTAATAATATGTAGTAGTGTTTCATCAGTTTATCTACTATTTATATCAAGAACTTGAGATGAAAAATCTCATAGCTCATCAGCTCCTCCATAATAACAGGTAAGTACGAGTCTTTAATGAATTACTAGTACATTAATAGATACGTCTCCAGTCTCCCAACCCCACCCCACCCCACCCCACCCCACCCATGTAAAAGTTGGTATCTTGGTGTTATACAGGCAACAACGCCAGTAGTAGGAGGAAAGTGGCCTCAATAAATTTTGTCAATTTTCATCATGTGCGAGTGCAATGATGATGCCATTCTAAAAACCTGTTTCGCAATGGAGAAGGAAGGAACACCTTGTCCGAAATGTTGGCCCTCTCAAGTGGCAGTGGCTCCTCCTCTGTGGTGAGGTCACTATAGCAAGGAAAGCCACTCACAAGCAACCCTTTCAAGTACAACTGCAAATTGGACCACTAAACCATCTTTCCTTTTCATTCACCTCGTCCCCCACCACTTTTGCTTATCCCCACCCCCATCCCCCCTCTGCTTAAAAGTTCCCAACTGTAATTACCTTACCCCTTTCGCCGTCCAGCATTATTCTCTCTTTCTTTTCTATGAATTTCTTCTCCGGGGGGACTCTGGCGGAGGGCCAAGCGGTGGTGAAATTGCAATTTGGTCTCTCCATCGTATCTTACAGTAGTATAAAGATATGCGTGATAGAAACATGTATGTATACTTGTCATCCAGTGGAACACGATCAAGAATCAGAACTATTATTACAATTATATAAATCAAATCTCACCAGTGGTACCAAGATTTACTATACAAGCAAATAATCTCCTCTGCAAGCAAAATCGCATTGAATGAGGGGACCAATTTATATAGCTAAATTAGAAGCAAAAAAAAAAAATTTTTTTTTTTCTCCAACATTCTAGTTAATCTGATGTCCAAAAAAAAAAAAATTTTTTTGGCACTCCATCTTAAAATCACAGAACTTGAAATCTTGAGGCTTTAAGCCATGTTGCTGATATCTGCTTCGCTGAAATGTACGATAAGAAGCACTGGCGAAGAAGGTAAGGTACCCTGCCTGCTCCATTGTAGTAGTAAACTAGTAATTGCTATCTAGGCTGCAGGTATATCATAACATATAATTTTAGTAAACCTCTGAGGAAGAGGATTGATCAATGACAGCGATGTCTATAACTTGCACAGCAATCGTATTTACGACTTTACAAATTTACGCAGCTCCTCGTGATTATAAATGAATATTAGTAATTGATTGCATAAAGCGACTTGCCAATTGCCGTATCCAACAAATCTGACAATTTCACAAAACCTAACTAAATACTCACCCTATACGTAAAGTGAGACCGAAATTGACTGTTTACTCTTAATGATAGCTGACGACATTGTTGTAAAAGCTTTGCCAATCGCTGTCCCAAGTTGGCGTCTGCTGCAATTTAACAGTGAAGTAGTCATCAGAGTAAGTTCTTGGACAAATTAAGCAGCAAGATTTGAATAAAGTTACTCACGGACAGACTAGAAATTGAATCAAAATATGCTTCCGGAAATGTTAACGAGGATGTTCCGGTTCTCTGTGGCACCATCTGAGCAGGATTGATTGCCATATCAGGCCCTGAACTTGTGGGTTCTTGTTGCCCTTGATTGAACTGTAGTAAGGCTGAATGAACCACTTCTATCGGTGTAGCCGCGGTCGGAAAACTGGCGATGTAAGCTGGAAACTACAATCCCAATAAATAAATGTCAGTTTTACATGTTAAAATTCTCTTTACACCGAAGAAGTATAATACTCAAAAAGTGGAAAGATTACGCTGATATTAACCTCTTTTGCAAAGATGTTGTCAACGTTAAAGTCTAGCCGCGGATTCAGAGTAGCCAATTTCATTGAAAGGAACTGCAAGGTACAATCAACTGAAGTCATGAACACGTCTGGCCGATTAACAAAATCAAGAATCTCCAAAGTCGAATTCCAGATTTTACCTCAACTTGTTTCTGAAGAGATTGAACGTAATTAATAATTTCATCCAGCATGCCAGCCTTCCCAGTAACTTTGTTACAGCCAGGGACTAAATCTTGTAGACATTTCATCTTCTTACTAATTTTCTCCCTCCTAGCCTGAAATAGACATTTTGTTTAAACGAATTTAGCAAAGTATTTTAGCCTGAATATATGGTAATTCCCAGAACATTGAAGTCTCTGGCAAACTGGTAGAACACTGAGCGACTCACTCTTTCAGCTAAGCTGTGGCTATCAGTGGCCTGACCACGACGCGCTCTGACATGAATGTAATCAGTCTTCTGAACCACCTCTGAAGCCTTGGAACTGGAATTTTCCCTGGAATTTCTCCCTGAATTTTCCTTTTCACTTTTTACGGTAATCCCTGACTGTACTTCCCCTGCTTCTCCTTCGACCCTTTTGTCCTTGCACTCCTCTTCTACATCAAACTGCCGAAAAATAAATAAATCAATCAATCAAGCGCACTAAAAATTACTCCAATAGCATTGGAATATCCGAATTTTGCAAGGTTTGTAGAGTATTTAATTTACCAACCTCTGCTTTCCTTTTCTTGCTGGGAGCAACATGATGAGTTTTAGATGAAGCAGCAGTAACGTTAGAGCAGGATAGTTGATGGTGATCCATTTCCAAATTAGTATTAGTAGTCGTGATTTCGGAACAGGTGAACCCGAAATTGGGGGAATTTTCTTGATGAACTTTCAAGGGATTCACTAAATTCTGGTACTGAAACAGAGGCATTGATGATGTTGTGGGTTGCGAAGAATGCATGTCCTGTTGATGCTGCTGCTGCTGGTAAAGGCGTTGCAACACTGCTCTCTGCCTTTCCAGTACGCTCATATCGGCGATCATGCCGGCAGCGGTGAAGTTCTCCGGTGACGGCGTCTGCATGCAGTGTAACATAATAATTCAAGGTGGCGCGCAAGTTAGTGAGGAAAGCTGGAAAGGTGGGAAATAATTGATGAGCGCCAGAGATGAAATGGTGAATGTGGCCGGGGGGAGGAATTTGTTAGACGGCGTTAAAAAAAATGAATTGCGGGAGGAGTGATTTATAAAGGAGAAGATAAGGGGTGAGATGGGAGGTGGGGACGGAGGGGTTGATATTAAGGAATATATATTTGGATGGTTTGGACAAAATGGTGGGGTTTAGGATTGCGAGGGGTGGGACCGATGGCCAGTGGTTCTGAGGTGCAACTACCATGTGAGAATGTCCGGTGGCTGCTAACGGTAAACGGACTGGTATCGACGGCGTTCTGCACCTTCCAAAGCTCACGGCAGTTTCCAGCCAGGGCTGAGGAAGGGCCAGAAAGACTGAAGAACGCCAGTGCTCGAACACTAGTTTCCAGCCACGGCGGAAGGATAGGCCATAAAGAGTGACCAAAGAACGCCAACGCTAGGCCACCAACGCTCGAGGAAGGGGTTGAACCGAGCTAAGCTTGTTTAAACTTTGAATAGATCCAAGAAAAGTAAACCAACTAATAGTTACTGGTTAATAACATAATTGCAGTCCAAGATCGTTTGGATTACCTATTTTTCAAAAACTAGCTTTTTAAATATATTGTTATAATAATACATAAATAAAAATAATTTAAAAAAATTTCATTCAACCCCTTTAATTTAAAAAATAATTTTTAAATTTTTAAAAAAAATTAAAAAATATATATATATATAAAACTTTTGCAATATTTTTCACTTATCACCATCACCCACCACCTCCTCCCTCTTCATCCCCCTCCTCTCTCTTCCTCTTTCCTCTCCTTCTCTTCCCCTCGTTCCCTCCCTTCCCTTTAGATCTAGCTGCGACCAAACAAGGCCTCGACTACGATCTGGTCACGAAGGGCAGATCGTGACCAAAAGGTCACAACTTTTTGGTCGTGATTTGGCCACGACCAGATTGAGAAGGGTGGGAGGGGAAAGCGAAGAAGAAAGGGGAAGAGGGAGGAAAAGGGGAAGAAGGAGGGGAGGCGAAAGGAGTGAGGGGCTGGGGTGGTAGTATTAATTTTTAAAAAATACTCTAAAAATATTTTTTTTTTAAAAGATACACCAAAATATATTCTTAAAATCCCTCCAAAAATATTACAAAAAATAAATATACAATAAAAGTTTTTGATATATACTATTACAGTAAAATATTTCAAAAGCATCACTAAAAATAACTAATCGAAACGGAGGCACAGTTTTAAACTTTTTTTTTTTTTGGGCAATCGCCATTTTAGATTTGTTTGACACAATTAGTTTAGTCTCTTATATTTTAATACTTCTCCTTATTGTTTGCATAATGAACTTTGCTCTGATATGCTTCTCCTTCTTTGTATGATAAACTTCTCTTTCTCGTCAAGAAAAAATTATTTAAAAAAATGATCGATGGTGATCAATCGCTCGGGGAACAGGATCATCCACAATTTTATGTTTAATTGTTAACACCTTCATTACGCTAAGTGGAGCCCCATTAGGTTTGTTGCCTAGATTGGCTAAGGACCCACAGTCCATATTGGGAAAGTGGACTCACCAGAAAGAACCCGCGGTTTCCAATTTTGTATATGCCACCTTGAATCCACAATTTGTTTGATGAATTTTTTGAACACCCTTCGGCTTTGTTAAAAACCAATTAGTGAGGAAAAGCCTTCTGCCCTTTTGGACTCCTCCTAATTTTATGACAATAATAATTTATGTTTGTTACTATCTCGCTCTCAATTCCGTAGAGCCAAATTTCTTAAGAACGATGGGAATCAACAGGTTTAATTAGTGGGACAATAAACCCAAAAAAAAAAAAATCAAGAAAAAGGAGAGGGGCTGAGGAATTGAAGGAAAACCTTAACACCAAATGGAGATGTAAAAGAGCCCACTTTTTATTGGATGATTGCGGGACCTTGCAGCTGAACGTGTTTGTATTGTAAATTATTTGCGAAAATTTTGTAAAAAAGTGCTGTAGACCTTTTTTGATATGATGTATGTGAGATAAAAAGGTGATTGGAAAATGTGTTGATGATGCAAGCAAATCAGTGCGTGTAAATAAAGTGGAATAATTGACAATCCAAACATAATATAAATATTAAATATCACATCTTTTTTGTCTCAATTACATTTATTCCTTCAAAACAGTTGATATTCTAAAAATTTTAAGGGAAAAGAAAAATCTAAAAGCACTACGTTCACGTGCAAGGCACGTGATCCATTGCTAGTATAAATAAAAGACGGATTTTTAAGTCTTCATGCTATTGTCCGCGAACAAAATTAAAGAAATTTCGATATACAAAGCAACCAAACTGCTGCTTAATAACTTCTCTTTGAAAATTTTCTGTATCCTGTATCGTAGATGTGAACAAGTATGAATTCATGAATGATTGTTTGATTTGTTTCTTCTCTTTTGAATCGGTTTAAACGTCAAAAGCAGCATAAGAAGAAAAGGAGCACATGCAATTCCTAAACAAAATTCTTGGTCCCTTTACGCACTCTGTTTTGAAGAGAAAGCACTGCTATACAATACAATATACATACGTGCATCTATCAGCATCAGGATGCAGAACAAGGTTCTCCTTATTGCCCTCCGTCAGAAAATGGTAAAGGAAGGAGAAGCAGACGAAAGAGGAGAGGGGAGAGGGGGGGGGGGTGGGGAGATTGAAGCTAGCTTGCAAGCGCTTGTGGAACAGGGTATCTGTCAACATCATCAGGATATGCACCATCCTTCTTTCCATATACTTCACATGCTATGTTGTGTTTAATTGTGGAGAAGAAAGATGCAAGGGAAGTGTTTGTGGGGACATCAAGAGACAACTAGTATTGTTTGCATAAACAATTCTTTCTGTGTCTGATCTCTGCAGCTAAAATCGCATAGATAAAATTTATCTATCTGTGTCTTTCCAAAAAAGAAAAAGAAAAAGAAAGAGAAAAACTATCCGTAGATGGAAACATTTTTATCCAGAACCGCAGCGTTATGGATAAGGAGAAAGAAGTCCTATATTCTCGATGGCTTTTCTTGGATGCATGCATGGATAAATAACACTACTACATTACTATACTAGTGGATGTTGCTGCCTTGGTTGGTCAGTAGCCCCATTCTACTGTTTGTTTAACTCCTGAGAAGCAGTAAAAGAAACAAGAATATGCCAAATAAGAGGCAGCAAGAGACAAAAACTAATCAAAAATCGACAGCATGAAACAATGCAAGTTACTAGTAAAAAGATGAAAAGAGTAAAGAAAAATCAAAGATAACAGGATTATGAAAAGAACATCCAGGAGGAGGGGAGGGACAAGATCACATTAATTTGCTAAAAGATTGATACTGCAAGTAGATTTAGGGGCCCCAGCAACAGTTAGTTTTGACTAGAACTCTGAATTAATAAATTGAGGAATGATTTTTTTCTTTTTCTTTTTTTTTTGAGGATAAGCAATGGGCTGTGTTGGGAGGATCTCATCAACTTCAGTCTTGAGATGGATGTGTTCTTCTGATTGCTTCATCTCCCAATTCTTCCACATACCTAACGCTCATATCATAACTTACTAATAGGCTACCATTCTGCAATCCAGCCCACTCAAACCCCACAAGGCAATGATTCCCATTTCCCACCCCACCATGCATTTGTCTTCCCAGCCAACAAACATTTGACATATTTCAATCTAGTCTGGCTTTTCCAAGTTTAGCCTGGACCTAGGCATTGGGTGTGAAGGGAATATCCATAATGAGTTCAAGAATCTTCATCATAGGAAGGTGTATGACCTAGAACTTAATCCCATGATTCCGGAAATGTTCACATAAACATTTGGGTTAAAAGTAATGATGATTTGATCGTTCAGTTCTCTTTCAATAATGGGTTAAGATAAACTAAGAAAAATAACTTCCCCGTCCCCCTCCTCAGGGATAAACTAGTTAATTAAACTCCAAAACAGAATGACTCTGTAAGTGGTGCAATTTGCATTAAGGATTTCTTCAAATTAATCATAACTCCACCTGAGCTAGATGGTGCTTACAACTGGATAGTTTGATTAGTAAGTATAATCTTTCCGTGGCAACCTGGTATCAGTTCATGAAATAATTTTCAAGCGTCAGACACTGTTTTTCTAGTTCAGGCGGAAAACCTGCCAACCTCTTCAGAAGTTAGTTGTCAACTGGTCTACATGATTCTATCACTTTCTCTTCAAAGATATCGCAAATCAAGGGTTATGAGAAGTAGTAGTCTGTTAGACATGGAAGATCTGTAATCAATGTGCTTCCAACGAGACGATGATATTGGGGTCGAGAAGGAAGCAAGCAAAAGACATGGATAGGGAATTACGGTCCCATGATCTTAAGCATGGGAACAAGGACAAAGGCCCTCTAAAAGCATTAAAAATTTGCTCGGTTAATTTTGACAGCCCTGAGCGGACGCAAACTAAAGTTCAGGGGAAAAGAAGCCACCTGAAAGCATTATAATAGTATTGGCACCAGACATTGCAGTCAACTGACAATATACCAGTTAAATGAATCAATGCTCCAGCCATTTGATCAAAACCATATACCAGGGCCAGGGGGAATGAATATAGCAAGTTGGTCCTACATGCAGGGGGTTTAGGCCCCCTAGAAGAGCTATTTGAGCAATATGCAGGGTTTTGTAGGCCAAGATCATTGACCTTCAACAGGAGCGCCATCAAGTTATACTATTAGTCGAAGGCCAGATTGCTTGAGCAATAATATGTTTTAGTAGCTTTTTTGCGGTACTCTGAAAGATTTTTATTGATTAGCCTTGCTTTCTTTTCTGTGCCAATTGCCACGTTGACATATTTACCTGGTTTATTTATAAGTTTGTATGTTCTTTTATGATTGTATCCCGAGTTAATTAAGTAATTGATGCCTGAAAAATGAATCAGACGCAATCCCACTGATAACATTGGATTATTATAGTTGATTGCTTGATGTGTAACTTCGCTTGAACCGGTGCGATTCTACTGTCGAGGCATCTGCTAACTGTCCAAAGTTCTTCTCCAACAGCACTTACTCTATTACACCTCTCACAGAAGAAACAAAAAATCAATGTTTTGATTTATAAGAATTTAGCTTTTCACCATGCACAGCATGCAAAAATAGGAAAAGAGATTGGTATGAAGAAACTGAAGAGGAAAAGTGGAAAAAAACAAAAATGGTCCGCTGGTCTGAATTTGGTGTTCACTTGAAACTTCGGAGTTCATTGTATTGGTTCAGATAATTCTTCCCCCATTATTATTAGTCTAAATGGTTTGAAAAACTTCGAAAGTTGTCCCTGAAAGATTTCTTGCTTTGCCGGGCACAAAGAAAGTGATTAACCCTTACAGCTAAGAAATTTTTCGGGGCAGTTTTGTGCACGTACTTGAGGTCATCAACCAAAGTTAGAAACACACAGGAGCCAGTCATGCTAAAAGGATTACATGCTGCAACGCATCAATAAATGGGGACATATCCTTAAGGTCCATACTCCACCAATATTCTTCTAAACTTCTGCTGCTGCTTGACTTCTTAGTTTGATGAATCAAAAAGGACAATCACTTCAATTGGACATCCTACTAATATAGTCTTTCTAAGTCTAAATAATGCCATTACCAATATGACAAATGCTTTATTCTTTTGAAAAAGGATGCTCAATTTGACAAATGACAAATGAATCGCATATGCCATGCTTTTGCACAAATACGCATGTGAAAGGAACTTTACAAACAGGTAATTAGAGATGATTACCATGACATCAGCATTACAAGAAATCGACAAAAGTAGAAGTCTACATCCATCTCATAGATCTGTACATTTATACACAACATATACCAAAAGCCCTGCAGCTATGTTACAAACAGTAGACCTTAGCTACAATAGGATAGCAAACCAGTATTGGTAAAAAATCTTACACAACCACTGGGAATCAACTATATCCATTCTCTAATATATGAATGTTCTCAACCACTCCTACCAACTAACTAGCCTAAAGCAAGAAACATCTTACCTGGTTATATCCAAGAATCTGTTAAAAGTTGAGTCTTGATTGCCTGAGGAAAAAGGACCTGCATATTACTTTTTCTTTCCATGTTTTGAGAACTTCGACATTTTCCCAAAAAATTCTTGTACCTTACTTGAAGATTTCCTTTCTTTGGAATGAGGGCTAGTGTCTCTAATAACGTCATGGCAATCTTCACTTTCACTTACTCCATCATGTAAGAGTCGTAGTAGTTCCACTGACATTGCCTTCCCTTTGTTATTCCCATTGACGGATATAGCAACAAGACCAGGAATTACACCCTCCTCCATGACCAGATCGCAATATTGAATTCGTTGGGAGCACAAAGAAAGAAGAACACCTACTGTATATTCCTGGTCTTCCTGACTGTCACTCTCAAGTAGTTTAGTAAGGGAGGCAATGCAGCCATCAGTCTCAGCTAGAAAAGCTCTGGCATCTTCACTGTCACACAAGTTCTTCAGAATAGCCACACTGTACCCTGCCAGAGCACTATCATCGAAATATGGAACCAACTTGGGGATGAAGTCAGCAGGAACAATAAAGGACCTAATTCTACTCTTTGCTGACAAATTGCACAATATTTTGAGGGCTGGCTCCTGTAGTCCTGATATCTGTTTGTCAAGTATTCTTAGTATATGATGAAGTGCACCAGATGCCGCAATTTCATAATCACAGGGTTGGTGGCAAGATAAAACCTCCAGTACACCAATAGTTTCTTCAGCAACTTCAGTGTCTAGAAAGGAGGCCAACAGTGCATATGTGTCTTCTTCCAAGCATGGTATAGTACTGCTTCTGAAACAAGCGCTCAAAAGGACTTAACATGAGGGAAAAGGAAAATCTAAAACCACATTCATCATCATGGTTGAGGCAAATTCCAATCATGTATTTTTTTTTTTTATGTAATTTGTGACTAGATGTACACCTGTTGTATGTGCATATATCAATTACTAATACTACGCAACAATCGGCATCACATTGCACAAATAGAAGTCTTCCTATGAAAGTTACATATAACCCTCAAGCATGAAAAGCAACAAGCAGCTAACATGTCAGAATCATGCAATTTAATGCAAGAAAATTTTATTTTGAATTTAATGTTGTTCAAATAAGTACAAAACTGATTCTACCAAAAGCAGCTAGCACAGCATTGTTCTCAAGGATTAGCAGATTGATTACCTGCATTTCTTAACAAAAGCTGACAGCAAAAGACATCCAGATCTCAGAGCTTCCACATCGTGAGCGTCATCGGCATCCTTCAGAAATTTTAGAAGTGGTGGAATCAAATTCTCACATGATATTGAGCTACAAGATCGATCTTCATGTTTCCAAAAGCTCTGAATATCTTTGACCACTTTGCACCTGTATTCCCAAGGAAGTGAATCCATTTCATACAGAATCTCCAGATCGATTTCATGTGCACTTCCAATACACTGAAATCTCACACCATTCGCAATCCGAGCATGAGAAGTAACAGAACCCTGTCCAGCATATGTAGCTCGAATAGATGAGTTGCTGAAATCTATAGGAAGAGCTAGATCATTCACAGAACTGCTCAAGCTGGCAATGGACGTTGATGAAGTTTCCAGTGGTTGATACACTGCAGGCATGCTGGGATCAGGTATAGTTACTCCAGCTTTTGCGCACCACTTTGAAATTAGATCCTTCCTGACAGTATTTGAAGTCAATGACAACTGGCTTAACTTTTTTGGAGTCTTTGGACATACATCATGACCTTCATCAAACCACCTCTGAATCCACATCCTTTCAAATGTTAGCCCTGAAGCAATAACAACGGGGTCATACATTAATCTCAACGACAAAGGACATTTGAATTCTTCTGGAATTCCAGGAGTACTCCGCGTGTTACTTTGAGCCTCATCAGGTCTATCTAGCAGCCGAGATTCAACTTCAACAGACTGACCAGAAGAGCTTGACAATGGAATGGATTCTTCATGCTGCATCAATTTTGTTTCCTTTTGCTCTTTCACAATCAACTTCCCATACTTTTTCAGAAGATGTTGCAAGAATAATAAGATTTTCCTTTTTGGCAGCTCATTTTGCCCAATTTTGTCAAGCAACTTCCTGATGGATCTTGTCTCTATCAAAAGGTCTTTCTGGGAATTGATATGAAGCCTCACTGTAGCACCTTGGATAGCCTTAAATGCAGTTTCTTCTGTTGAATCTGTTGGAGATCTATACTGATGAAGCAACTCCCACAAAACCTTTCCTGCCTCCTCCTCTGAAGGGTCTAAGCTAAATGCCACAACTCTTAGATCAGAAATTATTTTTGAAATCTGCAGATAACAATTCCCATGAATGTCAAAAATCCCAGTTTTACCTAGTTAAGGACCAAAGTGAGAAAAGAAAACAGAAAGAGTGACAAGATTGAGAGACCAGAAGATTCAATCAAAGTGATTTTACAGTCAGTACGAAAAAAATGCAGGCTTAGCCCTCAACAAAAGAAAAGAAAGCTGTATACTTTAGTAGGCATAAACCAATCAAACAGCTCACAGAGTCCATACTAATCAACATGCTTTTCCAGAAAAAGCCATCCTTCATCAATCAAAATGGTAATTATTCAAGAGGCTACCATGCAATTGAAAACCTAGACATGAAATATCTTAAACTATAAAGTGTTCTTGTCTAACCTCTGCAGCAAGCATTACAGGGACCATATTTTGCAACTGGCTTAAACTTTGCTCAAGCAGATTCGTTGACTTTTGGCATCTTGTCAATATAGTATCTCCTGTTAGTGCCTGAAATCAGTATTGAAATGAAAATGTAAAGTAAATTCCTTACCATTTCTCAGACTTGTCTGTTTGAGCTGTATCCATGTACATATGCGTTTCCTAAAACCAAGTACTAAAGGCAACAAAAGTATCCAAAAAACATAACTAATTACACTGAGAGACATAAAGTGTTTTTGACCCTGTAGTCATAAGAGTTTGCTGCTATAGACACCAAGTTTTTCATTTCATTTGTTCTTCAATGTTCATTTTCTGTCTTTATGTTGCCTGCATTCTTTATTAAGTATCAAGAACAATCTAATGATACAGATATCAAAACCGCTGAAGAATATGCACATGGAAGAAGTCGTTTATTGGGATCATTTAACTGCATTAGGCCAGGTCTTTCCAAACAAAGTGAAGTTTTTTAGAGGTATAAGTACAATATAAGAGACAAAAGAATTGAGGAGAAGTGGCTAGAGAACGAAAATTTGACAAGCTACAAGTGGACGATTGAATGAGAAGAAAGAAAATGGTATGCTAAAGCAACTCAGGAACTAATATCACAGAACTTGGTTAAGCTACAATGTGTTATAAGGAAATTGAATCACATTGTCCATTAGCTTTTTCCTAACATTCTTCATCTACAGCAAGAATCTTAACTTGACCATGTGAACTTCACAAAAGTACTCAAAGCACTGATGCAGTTTTATTTTCTTTTATTTCAAGAAATTGAGCAAATCTCATTCAGCTGCAATATGTTGAAACAAATCTGATAAATTAAGATTCCCACCATGAAGTAATTATAAGTCACTTACCAGGTAGAGCTTGCTGGACTCACTGCAATGCTGAAGCAACAACTTGGCTTTACCAATTGCTTTGTTCAATGAGCAAAGTGCCCCTATTCCTGTTGAGCACCCAGGCCGGGCTTCTTCTGTTTCTGGAAGTATTTTCGAAACGCTATTTATCAATTTTATTAACTCTGCGCACATGAGACGATGCACCTGGATAGTAGGACAATAAAATATTAACTCCAACTGAGAGTAGATTAGGTAGAAGGAATGGAAAGGAAATCGAGAACTGGCAACTCTAGCAATAATTACGCTTGGAGAATCAATTGATGTCCCTCATGACCAGAAAAAAGAAGAAATGCAGCATAATAATACCAATCAAGTTGCAGAATAAATCCACTGCATCCTTTCCAAAAGGAAAAGATATCCATGTTAAGTGTTAGCTTTCATCTGCTAGTGTATTAGCATCATTGCCCTTGAAACCTATCAGAACAGTATGATATTTTAGGTACATGCTACATATCAAACATGCATCCATACCTTTATGTCATTCAGAGATGGCAGAGCTTCTGTAACTTCGAAAACATCACTCCCCATAAGTCAACAGAAACTCAAACCTGCAAGTAGTAAATTGCCAAGCATGTGAACATCAATATGTGAGGAATTGCTGACAATTGCACTCAGATGCAGCAAAGATGGCAAACAATGGAGAAACTGGATTTATTGAGAAAAGCAGTTTAAAACATCATATTTACAAAGATCAGATGACAAAAATAGGCACATCCATTTCGGATGGGAGTTTCATACCTCAGACCAACAAGAGTTTATCACTTAACCATACAATCAAACAAGAGAGATGTTTTTGATCTTATGCCTAGTAACAGAACTAACAAGCTATAAGATCTATATTACACATAAAGGCTTTCAAATTCATTTGCTTTGCAGCAAATAGATACAAAGTGATTTTTACAAATTCTGCTGAGTAGTGGCAGGCGGATTAACTGACATAAGAAATCCATACTGAAGCAATATGTGAAAGTAAGTATTCAATTTCCCCTTCTAAGTAACATAATTTTTCCCAACAAATTTGTTATCGTTAATTATAAACTCCCACAATTAAGAACAAAAAGCGTCTTAGCGAATTAACAAATGATAAGACATCAATACAGGCAGTAAAAATGTAAACATCAGAACAAGTGGATTATCTGTTGTTTTAGGAAGGAAGGGTACAGACAGGGGAATCATTTTAAAAATAGGGGTCTGAAGGAAGCAAAGAAAACACATGCCAAGGAAAATGGCTGAACAAGAAAAGTTTCTATCCTCTGGTTGTTGGTTAACAGGAACAGCAAGTTCAACACAAGAAGGAAACTGGCTTTGTCCAACAGAATGATCCAATACACGGACATTCGACACCACCAGAGACTAATTGTGCAAACCAAGCGCGACCCACTTCACCGAAACCTCAAAATTACTATCAAACCCCCACGCTCAGACAAAGACTTAAGCTTTAAGGAAAAACTTCTTGGTACTTCCCACTGAGATTTAGCAAATTGCTTCCTTCCTTCCTTCACTAGAACAAAGTCTCAGTTCATAATTCTGATTTCTCTGAAGGACAATCTTTTCTATGACAACATACACCGGAAGAAATCCCTCTTCCTTCTGACACAAGCGTAGAACGAATCCCCACAAACCAAAATACCTAACAAAAAAAGCAGAGGCCTAACCAAACTCACCTTTTAGCTTCCCCCTTTTGCAGAAGCCGCTAAGATTAAAAACCAATGAAGATAAATGATAACTCCCAACTCCAAAAGACTAGTAAGAGCCAAGTCTCACCATCCCACATGGGAAGATAAAAAAAAGGTGACGAGATATTATTTTTATGCTTCAAGAAGACTACAATAGTCCAGAATTCATGGGTCATGGGAGAAAAAGGATGGTGACGATCATAAAGATGTAGGTCTCCTGTCCTGTCCTCTTCTCTCCTCTTTCTACGCTCCTACCCCCTTTCTCTTGAGCAAATGAAGAGAAATTGAGAGAGCAAAAGAAAGGACAAAGAAGTATCTGGTTCACCCATTAGAGCAAAAGAACAGGAGTTTCGGTCCAGCAGCCTCTCATGATTTTTCTTGAATCCAATTTTTGAGCATGATAGAAGTTGGAGAACGTCCTCACTCCTTAACCCTCACTAGAAATATTGTTAAAAATTGCATCTTTCTAAATTTGTTGAACCAAAGGTTTATAAATGGCCTTACCAACTACAGATGACGAGACAAAGCAGACTACATCATCATCTGCCAAATTATTGGTTGTTTGGTTCCACTTTTCTAACCAAAAACCTATACAAATTGAGCTCATGATTGGTCCATGGAAATATTTATCACAACGTTACGATTTCAAAGAAGGATTTGTGGAATGAGTCAATTTTCAATTTTTGTTGCTAGTTCCTTGGGATATTGGGAATCTGGATAAAGACGTAAGAAGCATGCTTTTCTTCTTGTAACTCTTTCTTTTGTTAACTTATTGTATTCTTTGCAGTAAAACAGTAAAAGAAAATCTCGAAACTTATTTTCCTAGGCGATCACTTGTACAAATGTTTGTTTTATGTAGCATACATGGATTCATGACAAATAAATTTTTCATTCACATTTCAGGTTATTTTGTTGCGGGCATGTCACGAATTTGTAGTTATTAGTATAAAAAAATACATTAAAAAATTAATGCATAGTTTTCACTTTTCACCATTTTTATTTTCTTCTTTTCCCTGCCTTGAAGAATTTATTGGGTGAAGCTATAAATAGAATATATATTTTGATCATAAATGCTATTAATAGAATATTACATCTAATAAAAGACTAGCATTTGACTTGGTTCGAAGTTAGGGTGTAAATATGAACCAAGGATACGAAACAAGTGGGGACCAAGTTCCATTAGTAATCATTTGGGAAGGATTCATCAATTAATTAAATTGCCAAGAAAGCAATTGTAATTTTTTCCTTGCAGAAAAATAAATCCCAGCTTATTGAACCAAGTTGAATATTAGGCCAAAAAATAACTAGAACAGTTCTTTTTTTTTTTTGGGCCAAAAAGAGTTAGAACTTATGTATTTATACTCCCTCCGTCCCACTTTGATAGTCCTGTTTCTTTTTTCACACAGTTTAAGACAAAGTAGTTAATTTTGTTAGAAAAGTAAATTTAGATTGCTATTTTCCTAAAATACCCTCACATAAAATAGTGTACAATTTTATGGGAACTTGAATTGATGGTAAAAAAAGAATCAACTCTCATTAAATGGGGTAGGTTTATAGTAACAACTTACATTAAATAAGGGTATTTTAAGAAAATTAAAATACAACTACATTTTTCAATTGGAAGGTGGAATACAATTTGGGATTGACGAAAAAGGAAAATAAAACTATTAAAGTGGGACGGAGGGAGTAATAAATTAAATTACTAAAATTCTCCTTTAACGGGTAAGGAATAGAATAGAGTGACTCCATCGAAGGAATTGATGATTAAAACTTATTCTTTTTTGGGGTAACCACTTAAAGAGGCATTTAGCTCCAAGTAATTACTATCTCCTTTCGTAGCAGTTCCATGCATTATACTCTGGTTGGGCCATAACTCACATCTGACTAATATTTCAGTTTCAAGAAAAGAAAAAAAAAAGAAAAACAAAAGTGGAATAAGAATAAATATCTACTTAAATACCAAAAAAAAAAGAAGCAGAAATTTCGATGTGACAGCGGGGGCTATACGGACTACGGATGGCCGAGCCAAAAAGAAAAGAAAAAGCTCAAGATCATGACAAATCATCTCATAGACTTGTATGCCCACCACATCCAATCCGGGACCTCTGATTTTTATCCAACTTCTCCGTCAGCCAAGATGAACATGTCCAAATTTTAATCGAACCCGAGTCCACTTTCGCACGTATTTGACTTAAGATTTAAAAAAAAATTATTTTACTGAACATATTTCATAGCAAGGTTTTGATAATAATTTTGAAGCAGTATAATAGTAATAAATTAGCAATAAATAAAAGTTCAATCATACCAGTGAAATTGATCTGTCAGTACATTAACAGTAAGTAGTTTTTTTTTGGGGGGGGAGGGGTTGAGATTAACAGTAAATAGTGATTAATTAACTGTGTTTGCCAACGATGGTGGCGGTGGTTCCAGGTTAATATTTGACCAAGTTCAGTTCCTTTTTTCCTGTTTAATTTTTAATTTATTTTTTGGGGGTGGACGGCAGATATGAGAGAACCCTTTTTATTTTGTTTCTTTGGCCAATAAGTTGATTATTGCGATCGCAATATAGGGACGCTCTACCGGAATAGGGAGGATGAAGCAAACCTAAATGCTTGGAAAATGGGAGCATTAGCCAAAAAAAAAAAAATTTCACTCACTCACTAAGTGCCGCTACCGTTAGGTCATTTCCTTGTTCTCTCTTTGACAGTGCAGGTGTTAACTTAGTAGGTGGTGGGTGTTATGAAACAATTAAAAGTATGGATGTCCCTTTGTATTCTCAAGAGAATTAATTCATAATTTATGATTACATTATGTATAGAAGTTACAATTCATAAATCGATTCATGTAGTGGAGAAACCGTTTCATAGGTTTCTTCATATTATTGTAGTAGTGGATGTTTAATAGGATTTATGTACCTTTAATCTTGTAGTGCCTATATATAGAGGTACATTGAAACCTTTTAAGAGAACTTTTGTATCTTGTTGAAATATAAGGATATCATTCTCCCTTTCTCTACTCCTTTCTCTAATACTTCTTCAATTCCTATTGTAGTATCTTCATTTTATTAGTTTTATAACAGTGGGATGATTTTTGGATTGTTGGTATTTTACTCCAAAGAAAAAAGTCCCCGAGTATGCAGTTTTCCCTTCAAGAAAAACTTTGTTTGACGAATTCTCCAAGATGTTCTCTTCCCCTCAATGCAGACCACTAAATTCATAAAGTGCTTGTCCTTCTCCCCAAAAGTAAGTTTCAATTAATTTGGCCCTAGTAATGATAGTTACTACATACTATAATAAAGTTCATGTCATGCATAATGGGTCGTTTTTTGTATTTGTCCAAGGCAGAATTAAGTGAGATTGATATGTTCGTTTAGTATTTCAACGGCAAGGACCACTAAGTAAGCAGGAGTATTAATTATACATACATCTGATACAAGTATATTAGCAGTGTTGTTCATTCATGTCGTTTTTCACACTTTTTGTCTACTTGCGTGTGTTGGAAGAACATCATCAATTTTGGCGATATCCCCTGCTTCAGGGTTGAGTTGAGGGATCTTCCACTCTCCACTGGTGATCATGGTTGGACTTCACAAAGTTTGATTTATTAATTGATCTATTAGAATCATGGTTCAAAAACTCGGTCGAGTCTGAGACGATTCGGCCAAGTCGTTACCGTCTCGGGCCCTACCGATACGACATCGAGATGATACTATTTCGAGATATTTGACTTGTCGAGACGTTATCGTGAAGGGTTGAAACGGTTGAATCACACCGAATCATTCCGAATCATCACGAGTCAACTTGAATTACTATTATTTTTACTAATTTTTAATTATTTTTATTTATCATATTTTTTATAATTTTTAAAATATTAAATATTTCAAAAATTTGTGTCTTGCCGAAACCTCGACCGATATGGAACGGTCCGAGCCGCGACCATAACTGTGATGCGACTTTGAATCATGATTAGAATTAGGGCTGCTCACGAATTGAGCCGCTCGCGATCGGATACGAGCTCGATCAATATCGAACTCGAGTCGAACTCAAACTCAAAAACATTAAGTTTGTTGGCTCGCGAGCTCAATTATATATATATATATATATTTTTTTTTTTTAATAGTAAAATTACATATATATTTCAATATTTTATTATTTGTTAAAAAAATAATTATTTTATTCAATTTTAAAAATAAAATAATTATTTTTTATTTTTTAAGCTCAAGTTCAACTTGAATTTGAGTTGGGTTCAAGCTCGAGCTTGACATTTTGAGCTCGAGTTTGAGTTTCATGAAATTAACTGGAAGCTCGACTTAATAAGTCTAAAGTTCGACTCGTTTGCACTCTTAATTAGAATAGACAATTCAGCGTGGGTGTTTTGCTTAAATGGTTACTACAACTACAATGATTATGTTATTAATAATTTAGGAGTTAGTTGAGTAACAGTAATGAGTCGTTTACGACGACCTCCAAAAGACAATTAAAATCTTGTTAGAATTAGACCAGGGCAGAAAGAGAGAAACGTTCAACCAGCTGCACCAAACTTCCCGAGCGAGCCTGCATGGAAATTTTCATGCGGAATCTCCGTGTAATTATTTTCTCTTCTGGAGGCGGGCTGCCGCGGCTAATCTTTTTTCGATACGTTGAATCATTGACCCAAAAACAGCCGTCTTTAGACTTTTAACTTTTGACCGATGTCAAAAGTATTCAACCGAACGCGAACAACAAAGACAAACACTCTTCAGATAATAAGACACAAGACTCTGTGGAAATTTCACCCTGTGCCTGTGGGGCTTGAGACAAATGACAATAGGCAAGCACGATGATCAGATGACGCTCCGCGGACTGCTATTGGACAACAAACCTACCTATTCTGTGTTCACATTCAGTCAGCGGTGTTGGTCAATATGTGTAGTAGCAGTGTATTTCATGAGGAAATATATATTCTAAAAAGATGATTCGGATCCGTTTGGATTGGTCATATTTTTTTTTCAAAAAAAAATTTTTAAATACAATGTTATGGTAATATATAATAATTCAAAAAATTTCATTCATACAATATATTAAATATTTTTAAAAATTTTTATAGTAAATATTTTTCACATACATTATTACAGTTAAATTTTTTAAAAATATCCCCAAAAACAGCTAATCAAAACGGAGCCGGAGTAATTGTAATTCTTCTTTGTGTGAGCGGTGAGAGATCGGATGTCCCGTCCCTCCATAGCTTATTTCTTCCTATTAACCGCATGACTGCCAAAGTCTTGCAACATAACTAAGCCAAGAATTTGAGTAATGAAGGTAAACTAATATTATTGAAACTTCAGGAAGTTAATTCCTTTAGCGATTTTTTGTTTTCTCATGAAATGTCAAATTCATGATGTTGCGGAGAAAGCGACTGTTGGGAGTTTCAGTCGCATGATGCACCGTTTGCACTTCACCCCTGAATTTCCTGCCTCCTTCGTGTTTAATTGCTTTCTTAAACAGATTCATTTCACACACCTTTCCTAAAGGCTTTGAATTCGTATTCAAGTCTGCAACTTCAATTATATACTTACTGATCGATTATTATTGAACCCACTCACTATACTGATTTGGGAGCAGCAGTGCGCCTTACGAGTTAACCAACTTTTATTTTCTTTTCCGATAAATACTCGTTTTAAGAGCTCGAAATGATTCAGTGATAAGTTTCCCAGTTTCTATTGGTTTTACCTAAAAAAAATTATGACATTTATTCATTTCGCAACGGATCGCTATTTTTGTTAATGTTTTTTTTTTTGCAAATATTAATGTGGTCCTTTTATCGTCTTGACTCGGTCACCTTTCCTCATTAACCACTACTATTATTATCATCCACGATATCTTCCTCTTCTTCTTCTTCTTCTGAAATCAAAAGCAACATTTTGCCCCACCAAAGAAAAAATTTGTGAAAGCCAAGAAAACACAATTCCAAGTGCTCTGAAATAGAAGTTTGTCATTTTCAATCGGTATCCTAAAATAAGAATTCCGCGGGTCGACTGCGACTGCTAGCAAAACGATAAGAAAAAGAGACCTGTGGATTTTATTTAATCAACCACAGCCTGCAAATGTGATTGGCGAGCTAAGGCAAATTTGATTCGGTCGATGCGGGCGCGACGACCAAATCTAACTGTGTAGAAGAGAACCCTTTTCGTTCTTTCTTGGGCTTGTTGACTAGTAGCATTAGAGAAGGTGGTGGTGGTGGTGGTGGTGGTGGCGGGCAAGAGCGTTGACCATTCCATCTTTCTCAACAAACAACGATTATATATGTCGTTATTAAAGAAGAAGAATAAGAAATTGAATACCAGCAGCGAGCGGCCGAAGCGGATTCGGCAGAATATAATGCGCAAATTTGTTACCATTCATTAATATAGTACTAATAATTTCTTGAGACTCGTACTACTGAAAATTCATTGGCCCTGTTATATAATTATAACTGGAGTTATCCCACCATCCTTGATCATACCCGTTTGGATTAGGGTTATACCACGTTTGAGATCAGGGTGAAAAATCTCCATAATTATTGAGTGGGACACTCAGATTATCTTGATATTCGGAGCACATACCAGTTGAATGATCCCTGGCATAACAAATTTTACAGGTTGTAGCAGCCACTCTTTCTCTAATAGAGTTTAGTGCCTCTGAATATGCAAACTTAGCACACAAAAAAAAAGCCTCATTGCCTTCCCTGGAAACAAAATCCAGTCTATCACCAAAATACGGAGTGTTAGAAGCCATAAACTATATAAAAAAAATAAGAGAAAAATAAATAAATAAATAAAAATAAAAACAAGATGAACTCAAAAAGAAACAAATTAATCTGGCACCAGTTCCCGGCAACGGCGCCAAAAATTGACAGGCGTCGAGCCTGTGCAATAATAAATACCTACTCGAGAAAAATACAGATTTTGTATATAGCGGTGAGTAGGGTCGAATCCACAGGGATTGGGGATAATTCGTTTCTTCTAGAGTTCAAAGTATAGGGGGTTTTGGATTAAATGCTAACTAAATAAATTAACTGCAGAAAATAATTGATTAAGAGAAATAATTAAGGGAAAACTCTAGCCAAGGGTACACTTCAGAAATGGTTCAGGCACTGATCATTGATTCACAGATAATTCCACATTTATTAATAGATTAGTTATAGTTGTCATGCACGCGATAAACAACCAACCTTTCCTTAATTTCTCGATAGTTAAGGTACAACCGTTAACTATTTCTCTAATCCAAAAACAACCCTAGGTACGACCGTAGGATTTAATTTCTAGATTGCATTAATAATTAGAAAGACTCAATCCTAACTAACAAACACGCTACGAGGGTTTGTTTAAACTAAATCGTATGCTCCCCTGACATAAATCCAATTACGCTAGTTGCTACTAAGATAGAGATAACGAACAATTACGAATTCAATTACCTCAATTTAGCAAAATAGCCTATATGAATAATTAATTATTGCGCACTAATCAATCATACACAAGAGCTATAACAGTTAAAAGCAGGAAACATATGAATACCAATAAATGGAGGAAACAATTAAAATAAATTCGATCTCACAGTAATTGTTGAACCAAGTCTTCAGTTGTCCCCTTGACTAGAATTGAGAGGTTAGTCCTCCATTAATGGAGAACAACCATGCGAAAAAGTTAAGAAAAGAAAAACTAAAACTATGCTAAAAGCCTAAACTAAAACTATTGATTCATTAACCTCTCGTACGTTTCTCCCTTTTTTAAAGCCAAAAGGAAGTCTAATGCTATCTCTAGTTGTCCCCACACCAAATTCAAAGTCCAATTTCATTTCACAAGCTTTGTACGTTTCTTTTTCTAGAGTCCAAATGACTCATGCTTCTTATCTGTGGTCCCCACACATGTGGACAAAGCCTCCAAAGTACTTGTTGTTCCAAGTCTCTCTACGTTGCTTTCTTTGAAAAGGCCAAATGACTAAATGCCTTGCACTAGCTTGTGGTCCCCACCAATTCAAGGACCCAAAGGTTGAATTCCTTAGAAGTCTGCATTTTTCCATACAAGTCCCTCCTTTTTGGTAATTTTCTGTTTCACTTCTTGAAATTGAATCCAATACCAAATATAAGTAAATATTAATAATTAAAATAATATTTGGCAAGGATAAAGAGGAAAATTAATAATAAAATAATTAATAATTAACACCCTATCAGGGCGCGACGACCAAATCTAACTGTGCAGAAGAGAACCCTTTTCGTTCTTTCTTCGGCTTGTTGACTAGTAGCATTAGAGACGGTGGTGGTGGTGGCGGGCAAGAGCGTTGACCATTCCATCTTTCTCAACAAACAACGATTATATATGTCGTTATTAAAGAAGAAGAATAAGAAATTGAATACCAGCAGCGAGCGGCCGAAGCGGATTCGGCAGAATATAATGCGCAAATTTGTTACCATTCATTAATATAGTACTAATAACACGGGCATATCAAATCTTGATTTGATGTCATCTTCTGTAGAACATAGCAAAAACAAGCTAAGAGTAGATACGATCAAGTCAAGTGCGTGAAACTAAGCCCCAAGCTGCTTCAAAAGCTTATTACGGACGCCGAAAGCTTCAAACTAAGCCCCACTTCGGAATCAATAGCTTTAAATATGTTTAATTAGTTATTACAGTGGCTTCGGCACTGCATCTGCTTCTGCCTGCTCGAATAATGCAGATCTAACGAATCTGATTACTACAAATTTGGCCTTACAATCAACAGGGCCATGAAGATGACGGGAATGTTGTGCATGGTTCCATCCAAGTCAATTACTCTTATCAGAGATGAGCATCAAAATAAGTTCCAAATGCATGTATATGCTTTTCCGGCTGAAGCTCAGTGAAGCAAGGAAGCTTGTAGCATGCTAGGCTTCGTATTTATGAGATGAGCATCTTTCCCAGGAGTCTGATTTTTGCAAAATGATAATAATAATATCATTCCTGTGAATTAGTAGTTTTATTTTTTGCATGGTATTGACTCGGATTCTTTCATGTGTAGTATTTTTCAAGTCATGCTATCCAAAATGATCACCGGAGATGCGTATTTCTTGAGAAATTGGGGTCAGGTTTCAAGCGGGCTGGGCTGGAGTGGGCAGCTATTGAAAGTTTGGAGCGGTCTGCGTTGCATCCGACAAAGATTCCAAAACTGGCCTCCCATGAAGCTCACGAACTGCAATGATCCAGAAACGTTGATACATTTCTGTTGTAATATAAATGAGAATCTGAGGCTGCAGAAGAACAGGTGAAATTTAAAAGCAGCAAAGCAAATTTATATGATTCCTTCAATTACATTCCACTGTTTTCTTTCTTTCCATTTTTTTTTTCTTTATATCAAATTCGTTTGATCTGCACTAACATCAAAAAAACATAACTTGAAATTGATCATTCTTCTAAGATTAGTAACCCACTAAAACACCGGTGAGAGTGGGCAAGTCATTAATTACTCAACGGCAAATCATTTTAGACGATTCTTCCAAATAACAAATCCAGATTTATTTCATGGCAAATCTTTTAGTGCCTGCATAAACAAGTAAGGAGCATAACTTTTATCTAGGGGAAAAGGGACAAAGGGAATCCTGGGGCGCTACTTTAGCAGGCAAAGATGTGATAAGGATTCCAACCCCGCAGAATGATGATGCAACATCCTAAGGACCCCCACACACCATACAATCTGTTTACTCCAGCAAAGTCTTTCTTCTCCTTTATCCACCATCTAATCCACTGTTACGTTTTGTCTGAAACGAAAAGATGGCTCTCTTGTAATAGTAGTTCATTAAATCACTGATTCGGATTTCTTAAGAACCATGCATTACTCGGACATCTGTTACAATGAATTTGCATCCAGGCAGAGAGCACGACACATTCATTTGATACTGAATGTTACTACTATTTTTCCGAAGTACTCAGCCCAGATATTGGTTTGGCAACCCCAGTTAGTGCAAGGTGGTGGTCCACTAGTAAAAAGTTTGGTGCCTGGAATCAACTTCTGCAACAATTAAGCAGCCAAATCAATTCTCAGCTATACATTGTGACGTAAAAATCCACCTATTAGGCACACGGAAAATGGACAACAAGAGGATTGTGCTTCCACCAGCAAAAGCCTTGGTCCCTGCCATGAACTTATTCTGTAAATAACAGAAACAGATGTAGTCTGTTAGATTCTTTTACTTAATAAGGTACTCGGTAGTGAATGGTGATTTTAGTGGTGAAGAACAATAAAATTGTGCTTCCACTAACTAAAGTTTCGGCCTTTAATGACTTGTTTGGTCGGAAGCAGATACAAATTCGTGGTTACTTTTTGCTACATAATCCAGATAACTGTTAGGATTCCCGTGATGAAGAACAGACTACATAGTGCTTCCACTTGGGGAAGATTTGGTGCTCGCAGCCAACTTGCTTCCTAAGCAAATGAGGTTCACCATATATTCCAACACGTTACATCAACTTGAAGGAGAATAAGCAATCCATTTTCGTCCGCACACGATCATCAGAATCATGGCAGATAAAAAAAAAAAAAAAAAAAAAAAAAACAGAATGAATATGTTATACTAACCATCAGCTGCAACATCTTACTGCTCCGAATTCCAATAGTACACTCCGTACAAAGTCTTCATATACACATCACAAAAGCAGAAAACTTCTTGCAATTCCCCTGCCTTAAGCCGACTTATAATCATTGGGTACTGGAAAGAGAAAACAAGAAAGCAAGAAGACCTGAAAGGAATGTTGATCATGGTTCAAAGACTCGGCCGAGTCGTCACCGTCTCGGGCTCTCGCGATACGATATCGAAACGATATAATTCCGAGATACTTGACTCACCGAAACGTTACCGTAAAGGATTGAAATGGCCTAATCACTTCAAATCATCCGAGTCAACTTGAATTTTTATTATTGTTACTAATTTTTTAATTATCTTTATTTATCATATTTTTTGTAATTTTTAGAATATTAAATATTTCAAAAATTCGCGTCTCGTCGAAATCGCGATCGATATGCCGAAACTGATGTGGAACGGTCCGGGCCTCGACCGTGACTTTGAACCATGGTTGTCAGTTGATAGTTTCTTACCCTTATCTTGCCTCCCACTCCGTGGCTAGGGAATCGAAGTTTCTGCAGCATTAAGCATCTTCCCTTTACGATTTATATTTGCATTTTCATTTCTTCCGATTGAGTGCTGAATAAACAACTAACTTTTCCTTTAAGAGAGGAGCCAAGCCTAAGCAAACAACTCAACGATCCTTCATGTTCATTTGGATGTTGTCACCATGACATCCGGCAGTGGATTGAACTGGACCTGACCGGGTATTTGTGCTTGTGCTGCCTTGTTTGGAAAGCCAGTTTGGCCCAAAAATTTTTACGCCTTTTGTTGACACATTTTTACCTCATATACATCAAATTGTTACAGTATATTATTCTACAAAACTCTAGAAAATAGCACAAGGCTGAAGCTTAATTCTAAGAAATCCAGTGATCCAGTCCAATGGTCAAACATTCTTCTCCAATGTCTTCAAAACAGAATGCAGAGCGAGCGAACTGTCGTCAAGTTATTTATGTAAAATTCTGACTTACAGTTAGACACTGACATGTACAACCAGTGTTAAAATCGGAAACTTGATCTCTTTTCTGTATCAAGAACTACTTACAACATCAAAACACACAGCAATTGGCACATGCCGAGGTGCAAAGATAAACAAGTTTGGCATATGAACTAATTCTAAAAAAACTAAGTGAAGGACAAGTAGTCGCTGACCCGCACTCACCTCCATGAAATAGGCTAAATTTTTCTTATATGGAACCTAGTGCATGTATGAATCTAAAAATTTTGCTTAGGTGTTATTGATTGTCCAATACTCTAGGGCTCCAACGGATCATTTTGCTTAAAGATAAATTGTAGCTGGATTTGAATGTCAACGCATTTGGCCTAGTGTTCTGCTAGCAAACTCAGACATAGATATCAAGATATCAAGCCACGCATGTTCGAACTGAATGAGTTATGAGAAGCCTAATTTTGTCAAAACTATTCTCACGACTGAGGAATGTATCACTTTTTAATATATTCCAGATACATAGCTGCAACTTGTGACTGCAGGAGTGTTATTTCATCATGGCTATCAACAAAAGTGACCAAAAAAAAGAAACGCTGACAGACAAGCAAAAGCAGCTGTTAGTCCTTTTCTTTGTTTGATGAGCCAAAATATGATGATTTTCAGTTCACATCTGTCATGTTGGAGCCTAAGTATGTTGCTTCCAAATGAACTAAAAGATCATAATAATCTCATGATAGGTAAAGCATCTAATTTGGGTAACCAACTTAGGCCGTGTTTGATAACTCAATTCCGCACTTAAATTTAATGGATTCAGATCTTAACATATTCAGACGATTTGATAATTAAAAATTGAACATCTGAATTAATTAAGTGTCATTAAATTTCCTAGACAAAACTTGCTCTCAAAATTTAGTGATAAACTATTCACTTATGACTGAATGTAATATGCACTCAAATGTATTAGATTTAATACTTAACAATTCAATAACTTACTGGATTTAGACTTCAGATTTTGGTTTTATCAAACGCATCCTTAATCTTTTATATTCGCGCTGAACTTAGCAAATACTTGAAAGAAATGCCCTTTAGATGTCATCATACTTGAGGTCACGAGGTAAAAGTGCACAGGACTTTGGCAAAGCATTGATTCCTTCATCTACTCTTCGTCAAATCACATAAAGCAAATAACTAAGCGTCTTAACGCATGGTCAGCAGAGCATTCTGAGGCCATGACTCTGAGTCTGCAGCAGCTAACGAGATTGTTTCTTAAGCTGCGAACTGGCAAGAATCCGAAAACAGTGCATTGCTCAAAATTGCTGCTATTAAGCCTCAATTTAACATTCACTTTCACCAATTTCCCTTGGGTCAAGTGGAACAAAAGTTCAGATAAAAGATCAATCACAGTATAGTAGTGAATTTTAGTGCAGATAAACAACCAATTTTTTAAGGGACAAATCTGGCTTATGTAGTAGTATCTACAGCCTAATACCATTGATCATCTGTCAATCCCAATACGGTTGTGAGCGGCTTAGACATGTAGACTGAGACACTAGTATAAAAAGAAAGTACTTCTGCTGAATCAGAAGCAAAAGGATTATCAATTACAGTTTAATACAATGAAGAATCATAGTTGTTTAACTGCAGCCTACTAGACTACCAGTGTATAATTTGCTTATACCTAATCCTGCTGTCAGTAAATCAGGAAAGTAATAAGAATTCAGATTTTTGTGCCTTTTTGTCTGGACCTTAAGGATCCAAATCAATGGTAATGACTACATAAGGCACAGTATGTCCCTTGATACTGATTCTTTCTTCCTCTCTCTCTCTCTCTATATTTTGTGGTTTCTAGAGTGGACGGGTCACTCCTTATTCTCGCTTTTGCAAAATATATTCTCCAATTGCAAAGCCCCACCACGTACCTTTCCTCTAGCTTATAAACAGCTCACTTGGAAACGGTTCTCCATAACTTCCCTTGACGTCAAGTCTATTTCTTGACCAGAAAAAACCTCCTCTCTCTCGTGTTTCTTTTTGCAAGATTCATCCAGCTCCCAACACATACATTCTAGCTTCAACTTTCCAGCTTTGCATTTAATAGCCATACTTGAAGCTTGGGCAAGCAATGGCATCAAATTCCCTCTCTTCTTCCTCTTCATGGACAGCCAAAGAAAATAAATTGTTTGAAAAGGCCCTTGCTAAATATGACAAGGATACCGCAGACCGTTGGCAAAATGTGGCTAGGGCGGTAGGGAAAACTGAGGAGGAAGTGAAAAGGCACTATCAAATCCTTGTGGAAGACCTCAAGCACATCGAGTCTGGCAATGTTCCATTTCCAAATTACAGGTCAGGCAGAAACAAACGCTGAGACATCAAGCCAGAGGATGCAAACTCAGGTACGTAAATTTAGTTCTTTTACCCCATTCCAAAAATGAAGAATCATAACCTTAAACGTGCAGACAGATTTCTCAGATTTCCATGCAAAATCTATAAGCAATGCAGGAAGCATCCTTCATACAGAATGTCTGTATGGTCAAAAAGCCTTAGAAGTGTGAAAACTTTTACATGATTGCAAAAGTGGACACTCGTTATTGTGACATCATTACATGCCTAAACAAGATTTCCATTAGACTTGGAGGATTTGACACCAGAAAGGTTCAATTTACTTTATTATTTTCAAGCATCATCATTTCCCTGGTTAGATAATAAAAACAATTCCTGTCACCAAACTGCCAATCATATCCCAAGAAGGCAATGCCTGGCTATCCAGTTTCTTATCCTGGACTTTTAAGATTAAAAAATTTGCCCGCATGAGATCTAATCTGAGCTCTTATTTTGGATAACATGCCATGCCAACTAGTTCAAACTCAAAGCATTCCATGTGGGGTACAAACCGCAAGCCACTCATTTTCAACTCCAATCCGGATACTCTACCAGACCCTACACAATTATCTATTGGTTCTTTTCATCTATGAAACCTTTATACATTTTTCTGGCTTTTATCTGACCCTACCCTACATTCATTCCCGTCTTGTCCATATCTAAGTAACCTTTAGTTAGATATCACATTTGTCCTGGAGTGTCTTACGCAGCTGCAATCAAACTTGTAGGCAGCAATGCCACATTCACCGGATCTTGCTTTTTTTTTTCGTCTGACTTTTCTTTCTCCAATTTTCATATGCAACAGGGCAGTAAACTCTGGGTTACAAGTTATCCAGGCTGAAGGTAAAACGATCAGCATGCATCTACTAGAAGGGTCAGTCAGGGAATGCTTAAGAATTAATTATCTAATGCGAAAATGAGTCTTTCGATACCAAAAGATAATATGTGTAAAAAAAAAAAAATAATAATAATAATAATAGATGCAGCTGTAGACAAAATGAAGCCTTCTTGATTCAGCTTGTAATGTGTGTATTAATGCACAGTTTGCATTGCTATTAGAACTCTCAAATTTGGGTGAGTACATTGTTGTTACCTGATCCGGCACACAAGCGTGCTGGATCTTCTTGTTCTTTCTCAGCAAATTGATATTGGTCAAGTAAATTCGAGTTCTGCAACATTGTATGATCAAGTAAAATTCAGTAACTATAGCTGCCGCAATCCTGTTCAAATTTTATTGGATTTAGTGAAACTTGAGGTACCTATATATATGAGGAGATAGCAGTTCTTGCTACCTATCCTCTTTGCAGAATATTACTTGCGAGGCAACGGTGTAAACTGTAAAGTAAACATTGAGGCATAAAATGATAAACCAATAATGAAGTTACGTCATTGAGTAGATATTTAGATTCGAAGTTTCGAACAGGGGAACGATAAACTGCACCCAAAAAAGTAAAAAGAGGCCCATGGGCGTTCCCAAGTATAGAGCCCATCCCATTGGGAACAAACTCGTTTAGGAAGCCAGATCCATTTCACGCCTCCCGCCCCCCGGCCCAATATTCCAGGTGCTCCATTTAGGAAGCAAGGCTGGTTAATTTATTATTTTAGGCAAAACGAAAGCCCAATACCTCAAATTAAAATAAGGCCGGATGTCACCGCCCTCTAGCTGGTGCTGCCTGCTGCTTAAACCCTAAAGTCTTCCACCGTTAAGGCGTTAATCACCACACCAGGGTTTATGTAGTATATGCTGCCTAACGCATTTCATCGCTCTCTTTTGATTTTCCGTCAACGCCACCAAAAATTAGACTGCCACTAGTCCAAATCAAAGCTTTATTATTATTACTCGCTCCGTCCCACTTTGATAGGCGTCTATTCATTTAACAGACCCGTTTGAATTATTATTTTTTGACGTTTTTGTAAAAAAAATTATATTATAACATTCCGATAGACGTGAGATATCTTAAAAAGATAATTAAAAATGACGTAAACATCTTTTTAAGAAAAAATGGCAACTCAAACAAAAACGCTTTTGTATGTATTTGTCAAAAGGAAAAAGAAATCTAGACAGCAATACACATATGAAATTTTGCATCTTAAAATCATAGCAACTATATTACTATTGGTAAAATTTCATGCAAGTTAATGGACAATGCGTTAAGCTATGTGCTGGTCGGTGGTTAAAGTGCAGTACAAGCTGATGTAGATTTGTTGGGCAATTGACAAAAACTAGTACTGGTTTGTTAATAAAAATTCAATCGAGGATTTTAGCATCTAGGCTCGAGTAAATTTTTTGAATCATTCACTATAGCTCAATTAAACTAATCTAATGATTTATTTGAGGTACTTGGTCAGCTAATTGAAAAAAAAAAAAAAAATCAAGAGCTGAGTGGAGAAAAAAAGAAAAAGAAAATTAAAAAAATAGTGGGAAATTAGCTTGATGAGAAAGAAAGAACAAGTTGATTTAACAGAGAAACAGCACCCTAAACTAAACAGTAGAGAGTCCCAACTCTGGCACTAATATGGCCGGCTCTAGGCTATCTTCCCTGGCCGCGATGGCCGTCGCCGCCGCTGCCGCCGGGGCGTCTTATTCTTCAGTCTCCAATATTGCATACGCCGACAATCCCCTCCGTTTTCCCCCCTTCTCCACTTCCCGCTCTGCTCCATCTCCACCTCAGATACCGGAGAGTTCTTCTTCTGATCCCGCTTCCAAGTCCACCGCCGATGCAGAAGACTCCAGAGGTGGTTTTGACCCTGAGTCATTGGAGAGAGGTGCTAAAGTTCTTAGGGAAATCAATAGCTCTCCTTATGCTAAACAGGTACGGCTCTTTAGTATGCTAGTAGACCTATTTTAGCGGGAAAATTGTATTCTTTTCAATTAATTTGTTCTGTTTGCTGAGAATTTTTATGAAGGTGTTTGAGGTGATGAGGAAGCAAGAGCAGACGAGGCAAGCAGAGTTAGCGGCTGAAAAAGCTCATTTTGAGGCCATTCAGGCTCACGCGGATATTGTTAGTTCTAACTTTACCAAAAGATTTCTTTTTTTTTAGTTGCATTACTCAACTTTGCAGAACTTAAGAATTGATTGATTTGGTTATTGATTGATCGCCGTGGAAAAGTTGTAATTCGCCTTAATTATGGTTGCTGAACGGATGGATTTCATCTTGTCATGCTATGGCTTCATGTTCATGTGAAATGGCGTTGCAAGCGGGACCATCTTTTTTCCTTTGATTGGAAGTTGAAAATAGTTCAATTGGATTGCTTGACGTTTTCTTATTTTGATGTTTGGGTTGAGTGTACAGTCATTTGAGGATCAAATGTAGTTGTATTTGTTATAGCAACATTTTTCCTAAGTTCACTTTCTTGAACATTAAAACATATGTTCATGCAGGACAAGCAACGAAAATGGGCAGATGATCAGAGGAATCTATATCAACAGCAAGCTCAGACAAAGGCGCAAGTATTAAGATATGAAGATGACTTGGCTAGGAAACGGATGCAGGTGGACATTATAGTTTTTTTTTTAACTTATTCTCAAGGAGTTTGGCTGGAGTTTCCATTTTGCTTGTGCTTTTCAGAAGCATTGCTAGAAAAATAATGGTGTAGCACATTTTGAATTTTGACTTGTGTCAGATAAATAGGTGGTTGGAAAACTTGTTTACAGAATTTTCCCATGAAAATTTGCAAGAAAACAACTATCCAAATGATTGATTTTTGTCGATTTCATGGTTTTGTGATAACTCTGGGTCATTAAGTGGCAAAATATGTGTCTTAATTTATATTCTCTAAACTTAGTATGATCATGGATTTTGCAGTCAATCATCTAATTAAGGATAAAATGACTTAATCACCTGTTTTTGGTGTTTTAGGTCTTTGGAAGTGTTTGGTGATTTTTCATTTTTTTTTATTCTAATACTTTCAGACAGATCATGAAGCTCAGAGACGTCATAATGCTGAATTGGTCAAAATGCAAGAGGAATCATCTATACGAAAAGAACAGGCAAGAAGAGCAACCGAAGATCAAATCCAAGCTCAGCAGAGACAGACTGAAAAAGAGAGAGCTGAAATTGAAAGAGAAACGATAAGAGTGAAAGCCATGGCTGAGGCAGAAGCTCGAGCTCATGAGGCAAAACTGACTGAGGAACAAAAGAGAAGGATGCTTATAGACAGGATAAATGGTGAAAGAGAGAAGTGGCTTGCTGCAATCAATACGACTTTCAGTCATATCGAAGGTATGGATGACTCGAACTGTAGCTAGTTACTTGAAGATTTATGAGGTTAAGAGTGTGACTGAAGCGTAGTAGCCCTTCCCCAACCCAACCCCTCCGCCCAGTCTTTGCATGTGACTGGAAAATAACTTCAGTTTCTCTTATGAAGATGCCGAAATCCCTGACTTCCTTTGTTGTGCTAATATCATCCAAATTCAAGGTCTTGGCATTGAAAGGTGGTCATGAACGCTCCTTGTAGTTGTCACTCTAAAAGATCACCAGAAATTTCACTCATGAACTCACATGCTGGATACTGTCCTGTAAATTTGATCCCCTTAAACAAATGCTCGAATATCAGTTGTTCTTTACTATTAGGGATCCTTAATATAAAGGCAAATTGCCCTCCTTAATTAACATTTGTGCTGAGGTAGTCTCTTTGACTTTTTAAATATTATACTATCTAAAGCATCAGCTCTATAGCCTTTAAGCAGTTTTTGTGCTATCTGACCAAATGCCATTTTCTTATCCTCGTGCCCATATACTTATCCATCTTGTTGAGCTTGTAACCTGTAGATTTGATGATTTTTTTTGGGTCAATCTGCAGGGGGTTTTCGTGTTCTATTGACTGATAGGAGTAAATTGGTAATGACTATTGGAGGAGCTACTGCATTAGCTGCTGGAGTCTATACCACTAGGTTAGCATTTTCTGACCACTTAATAGAATTTTGCAAGATATTATTTCTTGTCATTTACCTGTCCAAATGCAACATGTGGGATTGTGAGCAGTTTTGACTTGTTGATAAGTTTTTGTGTTTGCGTGTACAAACTTTAAATTGAAATGATGTTACATGGAATGTGATTGTGGTCATTCCGCCATTTATTAAGAAATTCAAGAGATCATACATGATATGGAATTTTTTGGCATAATTTGGTAATTGTATGTGTGCAGTTTTATTTCTTCCTCATGTCAATTTTGCAGTGATTACATGAAATGCCAGAATTGATATCAAAGGTAAGTGGATACTTATTTATTTGCACTTGAATCTGTTCCGTGATTTCAGGGAAGGTGCAAGAGTTATTTGGGGGTATGTCAATCGCATTCTTGGGCAACCATCACTAATTCGAGAATCATCCATCACAAAATTCCCGTGGTCAGGGATAGTTTCAGGTGGTGTAAATAAGGTATTCAAATATGGTACAGTTGCTGGAGAACAAAGTAAATCACCTTTGGGAGGTATAGTTCTGCATCCTTCATTGCAGAGAAGAGTAGAGCACCTTGCTCGGGCTACAGCAAACACCAAATCTCATGAGGCCCCTTTCCGCAACATGCTGTTCTATGGACCTCCTGGGACGGGTAAAACCATGGTCGCCAGGGAGATAGCAAGAAAATCGGTAAATGATTCATCCAATTTTTCCTGATTTTTCATTCGTGTCATTATGGGCGTACCAGTGTTGCAGTTGGCCACTGCGTAGATGTTTGAGCTTTTTAAGTTTTCCCTGAATAAGACAACCACCACACCCTCCCGGCGCCAGCGCCGCCTACCACTTTGACAAAAATAAATTGATCCATGGTGTATGCGAATTATTACGATGTTGATAGCGAAAAAATACGATTTTTGGGTTTTATTTTTGTAGTTTTGTATAATTTACAGTTTGCCATGTGTACCGCTTGCTTTTCACCGAAGTAGCTGACAAAAACCCATAGTTTCTCTTGCGCAAAAGAGAGCCTGGGAAGATTCCTATGCATGATGGCACAGAGTCAGCGATCTTATTGATGAGAAATGTGAAATTGTTCTTTGGATTTGTTTGTGGAAATTCTTATGAAGAAAAAGGCATGGGCGTGCTCTCATTCATTCGGCTGTTTTCTGCAGGGTTTGGATTATGCTATGATGACAGGGGGAGATGTTGCACCGCTTGGTCCACAGGCTGTTACCAAAATCCATGAAATCTTTGATTGGGCCAAAAAGTCAAATAAGGGTTTATTGCTTTTCATCGATGAAGCTGATGCCTTCCTTTGCGAGTAAGTTAAATTAGTAACGTAACGCTTTCTTAAATCAAATAATCTGCCATTTTTTTGGATCTATTAAAGTTAATCTTTCAAGTGCAGTGATTTTATTCATGACAAAACATTTCAAGCTTGTAGAATTTTTAACATGTTGACATTCCTTTTAGTAGGAAAGCAGACACGTTTATTCCTTGTTCGAGTTTCTCAAGTTTTCGTGTTATGGAACTTTAATACGCTGCAGGCGCAATAGCACTCACATGAGTGAAGCTCAGAGGAGTGCTTTGAATGCTTTGCTCTTTCGAACTGGGGACCAGTCAAGGGATATCGTTCTTGTACTTGCAACAAACAGGCCCGGAGATCTTGACAGTGCCATCACCGACCGCATTGACGAAGTTATTGAATTCCCCCTCCCCCGGGAGGAGGAGCGCTGCAAACTGCTGAAACTTTATTTGAACAAGTACCTTTGTGGTGAGGATCAAAGCGAAGACGAGTCTAAGTGGGGTCATTTGTTTAAGAAGAGAGCGCAGAAAATAACTGTGAAAGATGTATCGGACGATGTGATCCGAGAGGCTGCTAAAAAAACTGAAGGTTTCTCTGGCCGTGAGATTGCAAAACTCATGGCCAGCGTTCAAGCTGCTGTGTACGGGCGGCCAGACTGTGTTTTGGATTCCCAGCTGTTCAAGGAGATGGTAAATTACAAGGTTGCTGAGCATCACCAGCGGGTTAAACTTGCAGCCGGAGACGGCGAACCTGATAAAGTTGCAGAATAAGAGCTAGAATTGATTTCTTGTAGAATAGAGTTGCGGCGGATGTTACTAAGATCCCAGTGCGAGAGAACAATTTTTCAACATACAAATTTTGGTTTATCCACTAATGATTAATTTACTAGTACTCCTACCAAATAGTAGTGAGAAATAGCAAAGTGATCATTGCATTTAGAATGAGTTTAGCTGCTGTAGACCTCATCCTCCTCGTTGAGCCGGCGGTTTGGCTTCATTTCCATTGCGCCCTTACGCTTGTCTTGTTTCTGCGTGCGTACATACTATTTTATTAATTTCTTGGGATGGAATAGCTGAGTAAAAGTTGGTTGCCGAATAAATGTATTTAGATAAATATTTTAAGATTTTTCTGTAAATAAAACCTGTCACTCAATACGTGGGGAGAAAAATTAAAAACAAATTGTTGAAAATCTGTGAGACCACTTTTTTGTTTTTTAAAATCAGAAATGAGCACGTTCCTTTCTCTCTCTCTCTACGGTAAAGGTACTACGAGTTTTCTGAATTTAACCGGCCAGACACTCCGAACTGCCATGGCTCCTCTCCGGCCACCAGTGACCGTCAGTGGCGGTGGGTGTGTGGAGAGGAGCAAATCCCGTGGAACTGTAAGAAATAGCATAAAATACGGTAAGGAATGGTCTACCCCTTGGCTTATAAATACGTGGCAAAACTGGAATGAAACTTGGTCCTCATGCATTCCTACTTAACCGCCACGTTTCATCCTACTACTGCTACTACAACTCCTCTCTCACTTCTATCTATCTATATATATCTTCCCCACTTCGCTGTTGGTTTAATGAAAACAAAAAGAATCATAACTTCACCAACTTCCTTTTAAGATCAATTGCTTCCAAAATTTGGATCCTAACTCTACTTTGCAGGAAATTCTTGTACAAGGAAATTGAAAGAAGATCGAGAGAAGGTAAAAAGATCAGCGATGGCAAAAGGAACAGTGTTATTGGCACTGTGGCTGGCTGCAGTAACACCCATGTGTTGGGGCTGGGGCTGGGGTGAGGAGGCGATGGAAAATGCTAAAGAAAGAACCAATTTGGCTACTGGAAATATTAAGATCAAGGCCGAAGAGGCCAAGCAAAGTGCTTCGGAGGCCATGCAAGATGCCAAGGACAAGACTGACTCTTGGGCTGATTGGGCTCTTGGCAAGTTCTCTGAGTGAGTATTCCAATTTTAGCTTCGTACGTATGTGCCAAGCGTGAATTTTTTTTTTTTTTTCCACTTTTGGGGTAAGCAACCAAGCGTGAGTTTTTCCAATTTCCTTGTCTTATTTTAAACTTAGATTTATCTTGCTATCAGAAAAAAAAGAAAAAGAAAAAAGGAGGGAGTTATCTTGTTGATCGGTGAAATGTTTATTGCAAGTGAAGCTGTAACTTGGGCCTGACTCCGTAATGTGCCGTGATTGGCATGCCACTGGATACTTGGATGTAGTTGCCACAATTCCTTTTCTTTTTGTATTCTGAAGTTCCTTGGTAGAGTGAAATTTAAGAGAAGTTTGGCCCTCCTTTTTCTTTGCCTTTTTTTTAATGAGAAGATGAACATATTGGTGATGGAAGGATGTCAAATAGACCACATACGCACGCACGCTCCCACACATATTTTTGGGTCGGTTAAGTCCCTTAAAGAAGGGTAGCATAAACGTACAGTACAAACATTACGATAAAGGCAATCCCAAAGAAGGGTAGCACCCGTAAACAAGATCAACATTTTTGTGTCTGCTTGTTGTAACTAGTTGAGCAAATGCTTATTGGACATCAGCCCATTTATTGTTTGATGTGTTCTTGCAAAGCTGATCTTTTTAAAGGGTTAGCATGGTTCTCAATGCTGTTCATGTTATCATATGGTTTTAACATTTCCTTTAGGGGGTTTGGGTTGGATGAGGATAACACGAAAGATACAGTTCAAAGAATGGCAGATAAAGCCAAGGATGCTGCATCAAAGTCCACAGATGCCATGAATTCTGCAGCGGAAGGTAAATACTCTCTTGTCCCCTGATATCAAATGACAACTCTTTAACACGAAATTACATGACTTTTCCTTCCGTATGCAGAGACATCAAAGTATGCTTCTCAAAAGGCAGGTGACATGGCAGATAGCGCTTATGAGAAAATGAGAGATGCTAAAAACTTTGCTTCAGAGAAGGCCGATCAAACTAGGCACATGGCATCTGATAAGGCTTATAATGCCCAAGAAATGGCAGGTGATGCCAAAGATTTAGGGAAAGAAAGAGCTTATGATGCCTACAATATTGCCTCTGATAAGGCCGGTGAAGCCATGAACGTGGCTTCAGATATTGCCCATGAAGCAAAAGGGAGAGGAAAGGAAAAAATGCTCGATGCATATGATTTTTCTGCAGAGAAAGTGGGTAATGCCATGAATAAAGCTTCAGAAATGGGAAGTGAAGCCAAAGAGGCAGCTACAGATAAAGCTTACAATGCCTATGCTTATGCCTCCGATAAAGCTGGTGATGCAATGAATAAAATGTCAGACATGGTAGGCAATGCCAAGGAAATTGGGAAAGATAAAGCACAGAATGCTTATTCTTACAACTCTGATAAGATAGGTCAGGCCATGGATGAGGCTTCAGATTTGGCTACGAGCACCAAAGAGAAGCTGAAAGATAAAGCATCAGACAAGGCGAACGATGGCAAAGAGGCAATGCATAATGCAATGGGGAGCATGAAAGATGAAGTCGTGGGTCGTTATGAAGGTGCCAAGTCAAAGGTTCACGACACCTATCTAAATGCCAAGGATACCATGACTAAGGATGCAAAGGGAAGCTATGAAGCTGCCAAAGAGAAGGCCTCACAAGCGACAGGTGATATAGGAGAACTAATGAGGAGTGAAACTGCAGAGCTGTAGAGCAGTTTGCAACATATTTTCTTGAAGAACGTTTAGCACGGCTACTCTTCTAAGGAACACATGCTTTACTAGTTTGTTTATATCCAATCAGGTTTATTCGAGCATGTTTAGGTGAAAATCTCCTCTCCCTTTTTATCTTCTAACTTTTCATTCCTTAGATAGCTATGTGCTAAAGCAGCTTTAAGCACCGGTATGCAATATTTTTTTTTCTGTCCATCTTGCGTCTTTCAGCAAGCTATAGTTCTTTATTCCCCTTTAGGCACAACATGAGTTATCGTTTAAGTTTGTCTGCATCTAAGCTAGTTGGACCTTGTGGCAAGTTCTCTTTTTTTTTTTATCTCCTCCATGTTTCTTTCTTCCTTTTCAGAGATGCCTTGTTATTTGTGTTTAAACACCATTTGTTGGCTATTGATGACTGTTAGTTCATTGATAGGCAATTTGTTAAAGCAAAGAGATTCATTTTCCTGAATGGTATTTAAGGGCCTAGGGTAGAAGTAGGGATTGGTAGCCTGTCTAGTAATGCTTAGTAAGTGCTAGCACTCATCAGTCGTCCATTAAGATTGCACAAAGATCAGCCATTTCCTTGAAGTAGACTGGAGGAAAATAACTCATGGTAAATCAAGAAGGGGGTGAAAAAGGTAAGAAGGGCTCTGGGACATGAACTTTAGAATTCTGCCATTACTAGATTTTTCATGCTCGCAATGAAGATGTCATCTTACTGTCTGTTAGGCGGCTCGATGTGATTGCGCGTTTAATAATCCATCGTAGGTGTTGGTGTATTTAATGTATGATGCTGTATTCAATCCTACAAAACTGCTTTTCTTTTAAAACACTGGTCATGAGTATAAACAGTAGGTTAAACTAATTATACTTTGTCTTATTTATAATGCCCCAGTCCTTTATACGGTTAGTAAATGAACTTGACTCGCTATAAATTTGAAGTTGTGCGTTTGACTCGCTATAAGAAGTGGTAGATATTTGATGCAGCTGATTCAGTTTCTTCCATACGGTAAGATATAGGCATTTACAAAGCTAAAGAATTTGTGTTACATTCTTTTTACTGAACGAGAAAAGGTAGAACACTTACACAAGGGCATTTTAGTTTGACGGTTTGGACCACCTGATGGAGCGTCAAATTCCCAGTACTGTGGTTCCCTTTCTGCAGCTTCAATGTACGACTCCAGAATGGTAATCCGAACTTACCCTCCTCTTTTCCTTCAGAAAAAAAAAAACTTGCCCTCCTTCAGTCGAGGACCTCCAGGTGCTTGGGGCTGATCCCATTAAAGAATATATCCATATCATCTCCACTTCGGTCCTTTTGGCTTTTGGGGTGATAACTGATTTCCGCCTATTGATCTCTTAATATTCTTGTCCTGTATTGCGCACTGGTTCACTGCTATAGGGATCAGCAAAAACTTGAAAAAACACGGTTTATTATAGCCAAGTTAATATTCTTGTCCTGTGGCTTGGTCCTACTTTATTATGATCTAGTAGAGAGTTTCATTCACTTACTGATTACTGAATACCCAACTCAAAACACGGTTGACTCTCTAATTGAAGTTTCTTAACATAAATTATTTTTTATGTCTACATAGTTATGAGTTCAATTTCAGTTAGTTTGTTCTATGCGACTCATGCTGAAAGTACACATTTTAAGAGGAAAATAGAAATATGTTCCTGCATGGAGAGGATTTGCAATTGTTTCCCCTCTTGGATCGTCCGCTGGAATATATCTTTTATCTCATAATCATAAGCTCACTTTCCAGGCCTACTTGCTGCATCAAAATCTAGTTTTCACTGACTAAATCTGACGGTTGTACTCTCAGTTCCTATGTTGTGATGATTAAGGCACACAACTCATCTCTTCCGGAAACTGTCCGCCTGTATATTATACACAGGATTACCTAACTACTTGTTTAGGGTTATCCAATCATTGGGTAATCATTCAATTTTTAAGAAATTCTCCTTATGTGCCCTAATCTGTTTACTGTAATACGACAACTAACATATAGTGAACTAGACTTATTATTGTACGTGCTATTGGAGTTTCCAAGTAATTTTGACCAGATCAAAGAAGCAAACAACTGACCAGGCCAGTATGTGATCAAGTACTCAAAGCTAGACAGTCTTTCCATCCAGCTGTAAAATTGATGAGGGAGTATCATATTTCAACTCATTGTCAGTGGTGAAGGCTAAAACATAAAACAACAAATTAAACCACTATAAAAGAAAGACAAAGATGCATTAATCACACACATGGGTTTCTCCCCAAAACAAGATTCTTGTCTGAGGGCGTTTAGTTTGTGCTTAAGACGTAGAGTGCTATTAATGCTGACAATTACGAGTTAACAGATGACTACTAACCAGGTAATCTGGAGGTAGGGCAGATATAAATAAAGAGTGTTGAGCTTAGGAGAAACTAAAATTGGGATACATAGAAATATAGGATGTCAAATTAGATACCATATGAAACCGTATTAGATGATGTGGTTAATTCTCTTAGATAATCTAAATATCAAGAAAACAAGCAGTGATCAGCGACCCAATCACTGGTTAATCTACCGAAATCAGTTCATGTATATGGTTGTGCACAATCTCATATTTTCTGCGCTAAAAATTCAAGAATCTCGGAAAGGGGATTAGCCCTTGTCTTACATTTGTTTCTTCTTCATTGCTTGTTTGTTATTGTGCATCCAAACCTTGAAGACCTGTCTCTTTACTCCTACCTCACTGCAAAACTGCTGCACTTCTTGTTCATCTTGCTTTTGGATCTTCCACCCCAGCTTCTCAGCAAATTCATTCATTCTATCCTTCTGTTGTTGTGTAAATTTTGTCCGAAACCTCTTTCTCGACACCGAGAACGCTTGCTGCACCACTTGTCCTCCAGCATTATACTGAAACATGTTAAGATCTTCACTAGAGGACTCCGCCGCAGCTCCTCCGCTATTTCCTCCAAAAGTCATCATGATAGGCGCCATAGGACCTGTCGGACTAGCGGTTAAACCATGGGAATAACTATGAGCAAATTTATGCTGCTGCTGATGATGATGATGCTGAGGCGGCATTCTAATGGGAGAAGTTTGAGGTTGAGTACGAAATAGTGTCGCCTGATGAGCACTATTGTGCAGTCTGGGCGTATGGTTTTGTGTGTAATAGCCACTTGTACCGGCTTGCGGTTCGCCATCGCCCTCTTTCCGATGAAAATTGCGATGGCAATCGCAAGCTGCACACCTTAAGGCTTCAGGAGTGCCTTCCTCTCCACTAGGCATGAATTCTCCACATCCATCGACAATATGTCCTCCCATGCTTGCTGCATGATTCTTGAGGCATTCGCGATATCGAACCGATGAGCCAGGAGCAGTTGTATTAGCTCCTGAAGCTGCTGGTGCTGGTGGCGGCTGTTGAGCTGCCACTGTCGCTGTCTTCGAGTTAGATGCACCACTTATGGGGGTTGCATTGGTAACTTGAACTGGATCTGGATCTGGGTTCGAGTCTTTATGTGCATATAGTTGTTGTTGTGGTGGATTTTGCTGCTGATCTAGGGTTTGGTTAGGACTGGGGGTGATAGGGATGATACTTCCGCGGCCGGCATCAATTCTTCTTCTATCCAAACTTGGAGCTGAAGGTGGCTTGGTTGAGGATTCGTTGGTGAATGAAGGTGGACTATAACCCACCGAGTATGGGAGGCTGCCTATATCCTTTTCTTGCCCTCTTGGCTCCATGGATTTTGATAGCAACAGTAGTGAGCCTTGATCTTTGAACCACCTCGGCTGTTGATCTCTCTCTCTCTCTCTCTCAGATTACCTTCATCATAATCAGCAAAACATAAGCTTCTGTCTAACTGTGAACCTGCGCTAATCACTAATTTTCTCGGAGCATGAACTCGACTAGTCTAATCCCCAGAGCATACATAAACCAAAGAGATAAATGATAATCAACTAAGTAATCTCAGACATGTGCTTTCTTTTCAGCTTGATATGGACGTTTTTGGTGCTAAACCAAGTGGTCCCATCTCACTAATTTTTCAACCTCGTTCTCAATACGTAAGCCGATTTAGTGGTAGTATTTGATACAGAAATGGTCTAAAAGGTCCATGCTTAGAAGGGATTAATTTCAGGAAACTCCAGAGTAAGAAAATTAGAGGAATCTTGAAATTCACTTGGGAGATGAGAAGATTAGATTGGACATGGGACCCTTGAAGCCAAGCAAAAACGTTGAAAAAAAAAACTTGGCAGTCGGTACCGAGCGAAGTTAATTATAGAAGTTGAGGAGGAGTTTTGGGAGGAATAATCAGCGAGTGAAAATGAGAGATGGACGTGATAAGAGGGTTTAGAAGTAACAAAAGAAAGGAAGGGCTTGTGTCTCCCAACAGCCATCCAGCCCCATAAAATTCCATCCATCAAAGGGAGCAGCTGAAATGCACTCCAAGTTGAGAGTGAGGTAACCTCGGTGGTACTGGACACCGATGACAGTGGGAGACTCACTCTACAAAACAACCGACAAAGTCATGCTCGTACTCACTAAACACCTGCACACTGGTCCATTGTCTCATTATTATTATTGCCTCAGCGCGCTAGCCCCCCTCCGTGTTGTATGTATCCTGCAATCCCTGGAATTAGAAAGGGGAAAGAGATGTTAATGATGGGATGGGACAAGACAAATCCTTCCTTGGAGCGCTTTTTTGGGGGTCTAATCCCCTTTAAAAACAAACATAACTGCAAAGGGTTACCGCATTTAGTAGTATGATGAGCTAATCAGGGGAGTAGTTTATGCAAATCTCACCATGAGGAAGAAAGAAGGTGAGACCTGGCTCAACATGGTGCAATTAGGGTTAATAATAATAATGTATGTACTTGTTGCAGAAATGCGTGTAAAGTACTGAGCAATCTTCTTAATTCATTTCTCCTCGTTCCGTTTTGTGACAAAAGAATATGAATTCATGGAAGGAAGACTTTTTTTTTTTTTTTTTTTTATCATCTTTATGTTGTGTTGTAGCTTGAGTGGAATAAAAGTAAGAAGAGGATGGGTCCAGAGCATAGCATTTTGGTCGCCTTGGTGTTATTGTGTCAGATTCCAGAGCATAGTTCTTTAATTTTAGCCAGCCAGTGGGTAGCTTAATAATCTCACACTCTCGTATTACTCGAAGAAGGGCTCTCTGTGTAATGCATCCCAGCAGCAGAGCGCTTTTTTTGGTGCAAAAAAAAGGCTGTGGGAACACCCGGTGGTGCAATGTTTGTGCAACATGTGGCTTTACATCCGAGTCTTCTTGTGATGGTAGATGATGCTGCTGGTACTAAACCATCATCCGCCAGGTACTGTTGGTTAATTTCCATCCAGCCATCCATCTATAGAGTCGAGACTAGAATAGAATTGTTCTTGTCCTTCACTGCAGTCTGCATCCTTCGTGGGACACTATCGACGTGTGGTTCCTTTAAGCTACTGGCTTATGTGCTCGTACACAGTGTATCTGCGCGCGCGCGCGGGGTAGGCTAAATGGAGGTGTCAGGGATGCCACTTGTGTTTGTTCCTGTTGGAGTTGCGTCACGTGGTTATTATATGACTTTGAAAAGCCATTGAGTTTGTTTGGATAAGAATTTATTTGGATGATTTATTTGGTTTAGTTACTGTAGCACGTTGTGTGATGTGATGTATGTGAGATAAAAAAGTGATTGGGAATTGTGTGTATGATGCAAGCAAAACAAAATCTGAAATTTTTACCTCAAATTCTTGTTGTCCAAACAAACCCAATATTGCCTCAGCCCGTCACCAAAAACGAATTAAATTTCTTTTTGGATTATGTGTTACTAAGTTCGAATCTCACTTGCAGTAAAATAAAAAAAAAATTTAAGAAATGAGTCAAAACACTCATTCGATCTAATCTAATCGGATTTGTTTATCTATTAATTCTTTATACAATTTTTTGAAGATTCTTCCTTCTCGTAGAATAGGATAGATTAAATTATAAAAATATTATTATCGTTGTTGTGACAAATAAACAAAAAAATTAGATGATTTTGCATTTTTTTTTCTTTGCTTTATTTTATTTTATGCCCTTTTGGCCATGCAATTTTGCCCTTGTTCACTTGTCTGGATGCTAACCTTATTCAGCTAAATTCATTAGTTTCATTTCAAAGTCGTTTTGATTGACTTTGGGGCTACTAGAGTGAGCTATTAAATTTTTTTTCTTGACCAAGTAGGGAGACAATCGTGTCCAAAATGTGCATCGTGAGCTGTTATATGCAATTTAAGTGGAATAGACACGCATGAAGCAAAGACTAACACCCGGGCGGGAAGAGAAAAAAATGCTCCTCACATTTTCTTTCTGTTCTTTTCAATTTGTGGTTGATTAAATTACGTGTTAGAATTGTAAACAAAATTTTTTTAAGAATAAATTTTTTTTTTTTTACTTTCATTGAATGTGTTGGAATAGAAAATTATTTGAGTTTAAAAAAATTCTATAATACATTTTTGTCATGTGATGTATGTGAGATAAAAAATACTAGTAAAAAATTTAGAAAAAAAGTCGTTTAAAAATGTGTTATGATGCAAATAAAATATTATTTAAAAAAATGGAGTACTGAAAAAATAATCTTGAAAAAATTTTTTGGAAACTAAAATAATCTTGGAATTAGTACTTGCAATGTGCATGAATTAGAACCCTATTCTAATTACTCAAACGACCATAGGCAGACAGACCTTGGAATTGGGACTGATAACTCATCTGAGAATTCTTTACATTATTATTCAATGGTTCGTGAGTCAAAAAGGTCCCTTCTTTGGACGCACGTACTTAGATGGTGTTTAGTGACTAGATTATGTTTAGTGATTTTACCAATGGCAATCTCAGCCGATGACCTAGAGTAACTAAAAATGGAAAGCAGAACTGCCAGCCGAAATTTTTATATACCAGAAAGGGATCACAACATAAAAAAGAGTAAAAACATCGGATTTGGCTTAATTAAAGTGGTAACAGCGAACACTTAAGAAGATTAGTATGTGGAAGAACGGTAGCTTTGTTCCTTTAGGCCCTTTGTTTATCAAGCTGCTTACATGTAAAAGGGGTTACTAACCAATTATAGCTTAATCAATTGATCAATATGCTACTCGTGATATTTAATTAGAAGAAAGCAGACAGGGTTGGATTTCATGGCAATGAAAGATTAAAGAAATATATATATGTTGAAGCCAGTCTTCTTCTTCACACTAACTAGCCTTTCTTGGCTAGGGAACAAGTTCCGAGCAATCAGTCGGCGGAGTTCATTTATAATCATCAAATGCGTTGAAGCTTTTGAAGTATTTATTTAATTAAGGGTAAGGGGTGGATCAGCATATCTCCATGACATGATTAATTTAGAACAAGACGGCAGGCGTGGGTACTCGTGGCGAAACCTCGACCATAGTCTTGTAGGCTTTCATGCTTGGATCAACTCCTCCTCTCTCTTTGCCGCTGCTGCTGCCGCTTTCTTTTCTGTCATTTCTTTATGATTCTTTTTTTTTTTTTTGTCTCCTTTTGATGTACTCCTTTTAAAACAATTTTTGACCGTTGGGACTTGGTCAGCAAATTCCAAGAGATAGAGAGGTTTTTGTAGTATTTGATTTTTTTTTTTTTTTTCGTCGACAGTGGGTATCTGAGTTCGTGGACTGGTTACCGTATGATCCAACTAATTCCACTACGGACTGGGAGAAGCCCGCTCCAAGCATCACCAGCCACAGTAGTGCCGGGAATTGAAACCGTGACAATGATACTCATCCAACTGGATTACTGCCATCGGCTCCAACCCCGGAAGGGCTTGTAGTATTTGAATTCAGTTGTCAAGGTTCATTCATTCACTACTGTATATTAACATAAAATAAACGAAGCTGATGTAGATGGAGAATTGTGTTCGTTCTCTGCAAAGTGTCATACAGGCGGACTAGTGACGCCGAAAAAATTAAACGAGCAATTGACCAGGAAGAGGTTTGGACATGCGCGGGATTTAGCCTCGAAATCTACTTGCTCGAGAATCAAAAGGTGGTTTGGTACTACGCAACAGGTACTGGAATTAAAGCTTGGTGGTGGTGCAGCTGACCAATAACACGAAGGCTTGGCCCTTTTGCCAAAGGCAAATCTAATTGAGATCATGGACAAGTCACGTCAACATTTGCACGCTTTGTACGTAGATTGATTTGTAAGTGGAATCAAAATAGTGGGACTGGAAATCATGTGGAGGGAGATCAATATCATACAAGATGAGAGGTTCATTTCATGGGCAGCTGCCAATCTCATCTCTCAATTAAATTCTCAATCACCATCTATCCTCTAATATACAGTCTAATCACGTTTAACAGACCCATGATTACTCCCATCAATTCCATCTATCCTCTAATACAGGCATGCCTAAATTGCGGCCGGGATAGGCACAATTGATTATATTCTTTTTATGATTTGATATATATATACTTTTGTTGTACTTCATTAAATACTGCACTTTACGTGCAACTTATTGTGTATATTATACCATTTTTGACACGAATATGATGTATCTTTTGTTATTAATTCGTGGACAAATAGACTTTTCGAGAGTCAACCATTTATTTTGAAAAGTAATGCTGAAGGTTTTGGTGGAATGTCTTTCTATTCTTGGTGTACCTAGTAAGTCTCTCGTGTTTGACAAAAAAAAAAAAAAAGTAAGTCTCTCGCATGGGATCAGTCGGACCCCGTAAAGAGTGATTCGAAGTGTTGACAAAAAAAAAAAAAAAAGTGTACCTAGTAAGTAGCTAGTGATTTATCTTGATGTCTATTCCTGTTTCAAAGAAAAAAGAAATTTTTTTTAAAAAAAAAAAAAAAAAAGTGAGCTTGAGGCCTAGGGCTGCAAACGAGCCGAGCCGAGTCGAGTTTTGAGCTAATCGAGCCGAGCCTTAGCTAAATTTTATCAAGCTCGAGCTCGAGCTCGACGAGCTGGCAATTTTCGAGCTCGAGCTCGACTCGAATCAAGTCGAGTGGAGCTCGAGCTCGAAAAAAATAAAAAAAAATTTTATTTTTAAAAAAAATAAATAAAATAATATTTTTTCTGAATAAATAATAAAATATTAAGGATATATCCGTAATTTCACTATGAAAATAAAAAATAAAAAAATATATATATATAATATACGTAATTTTATTATTAAATAAAAATAAAAATAAAAAAATATATATATATTCAATCTCGCGAGCCGGACGAGCTTAATATTCTGAGCTCGAGCTCGACTCGAGCTCGATTAATGTCGAGCTCGACTCGAGCTTGACTCGAGCCGCTCGCGAGCGGCTCGATTCGTTTGCAGCCCTATTGAGGCCTATATATCATGGCTTTCTGTTGATAATGATAGATATTTTAGCATAATATCGGCCCCATCTGGAACATTTCTTTTGAATGTTAATTGTACGTGAAAATCATACACATTGTTGCGGGAATAGGATCATGTAGGTCAGAGATAACTTTCATTATATGAAAAAAGAAAAAAAAAAGTGTTTGGATGGATTCCATTGTTTTATTAAAAAAAAATATATATATATATATTAATATGAGAAGTAATTATTTTTCGATAAATGTGTACATGAAACAAAAAGAAAAAGTAGTAAGAAATTGTACTTGAAGAGTTTATGAAATCTGGAAAGTGGAAAGCCAAACGGAGGCAAGCAAATTATAAGCAAATGAAGTGCAAGGGCAAAAACTAAAGTCCTGCGCCTCTTCATTTTCATTTTAAATGTTACTACTGCTTTTCTGATAATAAAACCCTAAGGAAAAAAGAACACTCCAGAATGCACTAATCAATTAGTTTTGCAGATGCCTCATCAATGTTAGATAATCATTAACAAACAGACACTACTGTGCATTAAAAAGACGAGACGAAGAAGAAGAAGTAGAAGAAGAAGTAGTAGAAGAGAAGAAAAGGGCACTTGTTCACTGTTGCAGGGTGTCATTCATCCGCTGAATAAGCTAGCCGTGCCTTGTGCTAGACTCCATATCGCGACTCTAGTATTGTTTAACACTTTTCTTCTTATATTTTCCATTTTTGCAATATTTGCTTCTCATCATTTTAAAAAGCCGCAATCGATTTTTAACGTTTATTAGGTGAAGTGTCCGAGTCGTTTGGGGCACCAGTTAAACCATCACATAATTGCAGAACAATTTTCTTTGACGACAGTATTATATTTAGGGTAATTTCCGAAACCTCCCCTGAGATTTCTGGTTACTACAGGAAGCTCCCCTTTAACATTTCAATAATAATATAGACCCAGTATGTTAAATTTGTTCTTAAAAATACCCCTTTGTTACTTATAACAGGGAAAATCACCAATATATTTTTTCCAATTGCAACTATTGTAAACGTCATAATCACTACTTTAACGAATTTAATAAACCACTTTAGATTAATTCCCATATTTTCACAATTTTAACAACCTATCATTGACGCCTCAAAACTTTCCATCCAAATCAATTGTGACAATTAAAGTTTGCATTTAATCTTATCTTTAGCCTCTTTTTTTTTTTTTCCTGAATTCAATGTTTGCATTGACTAATGTCACTATCCAAATAACTGCAATCTTATTGATGCTAAAATAATCCAATTCAATCTTATTGATGCTAAAATAATCCAATTCACCAAGAATACCAACATGTAGCAACCAAAAAGCAACACTAGAGGCTACATCTCATGTCTCTTGGCAAATCCGATTGCAGTTTTTTATATCCCAAAATTCTTTATACATAATTGGTATAATAACGTAATCTTCCTTAATTCATGTTCCCTTTTTAGCTATCACTTTTATTTGCTTGTCTGTACACCGCCATCCTTTTCATCTTTATTTATTTTGATAACAAATTTGATTCGGCAACTTCTCATTTGGCAATATCAATTCAATAATATTTACAAAAAAAAAAAAAAGGAAAGAGGATATATTTTCATAATAATAAGGATTCGAGATGTATTAGGTAGTTGTGTGGATGACATTTGCGAAGAACTAGTGGATCATAAGACATAGGAGAAAGAAGGCAGGAGAAATACAATAAGAGTTTATTTTGTGTGGCTATCGTTGTTTTAGAATGAAAAACTAGTTGTAGTTGTAGGATTTTTTTTTTTTTGGTAGGAATTATCTATAAGTGAAGGATATTATAGTCATTTTACTACATGAAGGGAAGTTAGTGCAATTATTCAAATCAAAAGGGAAGTGAGTGAAACTGTCAAAAATCTCAGGAGAGATTTCTGAAATTATCCCTTATATTTACTACTCCAATCCCGCCCCACCCACAAGTAATATAGGCTCACTATTCTTTTATATATGTATCCTAAATTATCAACTTATTTCCTTTTTAAGAGGACTGCTTGTTTATCAATTTACTACTATACTTATACTTAATGTGCATCTTTGTCAACAAGGGTCTGTTTAACAAGTGACTAATGGATATTCGTTACGATGTAATTCAGGTATTAAATTTATGAAAAATAAAGTTAATTAAGAATAATGTATAAATGTAAGGGAGGATAATAATTATGAATGTAAGAGTAATTTATGTGTGTGAATAGACCCTCTTTAGAAAAATCCTATCAACAAATATGTTACTCCACTAATCAATTATTCTAGTAGGAACTACAAAAACAAAACTATATGTACTATTGATGAAACAAAAATGATTGCATTAACTATATTTACTTACCCTTTTTAACTACGTTTACTTGCATTAATATTTATGGGACCGAGCAACACTACTTAATATTGCAGTATTGCATAAACCTCTTTTTTAGGGCCAATTATAATTAGATTCAAAGTACTCATGCAAAAAAAAAAAAAAAAAAAAAAAAGATTTTTTATAGACTACCACAACTCCAAATAGGATCTAAGATGTCATGACGATCTTTAAGCAGACTTACTTGAAGTCCATTGGCAAGTTTACATGAAATGAATTAGCTGATGCCCGTAAGTGATGTTGCAATGCTAGAGCAACTATCTTCCTATCAGAGCATATTTTACTCAAATACCAAGATTATCTTTAATCAATAAATTTCATATATGCTCATTGATCTTTCTAGAATACATTATGCATTAATTACTTGTCTTTTCTCTCTAAAGTAACCTCTCATCCGCAGCCGAAAGATAAAGCAGAGAAGATAAATGGTTAAGTTGAACCAAGTCCAAGCATTTGCCATTTCTGTATTCTTGCTTCAAATTCAATTAACCCTCTTTCGGCGACAAATTTTATCATGGCATGGCATGGAACAGCTACATGTTAAGTCGAGCAGTCAGTCTTCTATCAATGAAGATATTTTTAAATAAAATTGTGGAGCCCAATAATTGTATTTTTGATAAGAGTTCTGATTTGGCACTTGGGATTCTTACTATGTCCAGTTGACCATATCACGTGAGTTAAACACTAATTATTAGACTTGTCAAATAATTGTTCCACAGCCCAGACAAAAAATAAAAATAAAAATCTCTTAGATTTTTCATGCGTGACGAGCTGCATGGTGATGAATCATTTGGTTGGACAAACTTGCTAGTAATTCTAAACAAAAGAATTATAAATTTTTCTTACAAGCGAATTTGTTTGGACACTGGATTATTTGTACAAAGTTCTACATCACGAACATATTTTCTAACCAACTTTTTATTTTATATACATTATATCAAACAATGTTACAGTATCTTTTTTTTTTAAAAAAAAAAATTATCCCAAATAATTTGATATCCAAACACACGCCATGCCGCACCATGTTTTAGTTTGATTGAAATTCTAAACTTTACACATATGACATACTAATCACATTGTTAATAGTACATAGGACAGATTTTCCTAGAAAGAATACCATACTTTTGAATTTCCGACAATCCCATGTCCTTTTATAAGTTGGGATGAACAATGAGAAAAGCGTCTTTGTTGTGCTTTAGTTGCATGTCGACCAAAAAAAAAAAAAAGATGAAGATGATGCGCATGCCCTTGTCAAATTTTGATATGACCAATTTCTCATCTCTTTGATCTCTTTGCCGTCCTTTTTTTTTTTTTGTTTTCTTTTGTTTTTCAGTTTAAAATATTCAAGAATAATTTAAAAAAAAAAAAAGATACTCCGAATAAGAATTTGCAATATGACCAAAAAAATTAAGAATTTGCAAGCATAATCATCATCATGTTCAGGGTGTCATTTCTGTAGCAAAATTTTCGGACATCCCGGAAGTCACCTCTTCAGCTTCATCAAATTCAAATTCTATATAAGCTTTCAGTCTCTATTTCAGTCTTTCTAAATTTTGCTTCGATAATTCTCTTCCACTAAGTATCAAGTGGATTGGCTGCAGGTGCACTGGATCGTAACATTCGTATTGGGCTTGAACTAAGTCCTATTAGTTCCCTCTTGCAAAATGTCTGGATTTCTTGGCCAGAGATGGTTTTGGTTGTTAACTCTTCCCCCTTCTTTCTCCTTTCTACAGGCCGCAGCCCACAACAACACTATACAAAGATGCGATAATGGCATGACCCATAATTGACAACTATATATATATACACACACACACACATATATAGCATGTACAGAAGATGCGTCAAACAGAAAATGCTTATATGAAGCATGCTTGATCTATGAAAGTGATCAAAGATAAATTCACTTTAACTTTTTTTTTTTACTAGGAAAAAAAATGAAAACGTTCAAAGTTTGACAACTTCAGTCCCTCTTGTTTGGGTTGCTGTTTTCTACAGAAAAATTTTTACGTTCTTAGTGAACACATATTTAATTGCCTTTTTTTAACCCACGGCTAACCACTTATGTTGGATAATCTACGAGAAAGAGGTTAATTTAGAGATTGTAAAACTAAAAATGGTAATTTGAGCAATATGTTCCAAATATGACTAATCACTAGGTGCTGAATTGGTAATTTGTATATTGGGTGTAAAACTATTCGGAATTTGAGCAATGGGTTAATCAATGACAGATACAAACAAATTTGGAACAGCTGTATATTTTGGACGCTTAAGCAAAAATTTTGTCTTAGATTTTAAGTATTCTGTCTTCTTCTTTTTTTAACTTAAAAAATTTGACAAGAAGAAATACTACTGCACAATCAACTTTTTAAGATGAAGAAAGGGACTTTTTAATCGAGGTCCATTTCATTTAGTCAAAACTTGGCTCTGACTAGATTATTCATTTGCACCTTATTTTACAGACAAGAATAGAAACGAGAAAGAAAACACTGAAGAGTTATCATTTTGTTTGCCAAATGATATATATACACACACACACACACACACACACACACATAAAGTCAAATCATGTTGGCTTTGGGAATGAGGTTGGTCCACCACAAGAAACAAACATGGGTAAATACGAAGTGTTGAAATAAAAGCTTATATGTTGATAAAATGTACGCGCAGTAGCTAAACAATTGCATCAAGAGCTGAGGGGTGATACCAGTCTTTTATGGAAGCTATCCTTTCCTAACTATCAATAAAAGCCTCAATACCTAAAAGCACAACTTGTTCAACAAGTTCGCAACTATACTCTACAAATACAGCCCCCAAGGTTATATAAAATGTTGGAGCTATATACGACAGGTTCTTCCGGAATTCAACAAACCCTTGCACTGGATTCTTTACATCCATGGATCAGACAGAGACTAGTAATTCCTAATGTAATGATACAGAACACTTTCTTCCCCGTCATTGGCCCCAGATGCAAGCCCTACAACAGAAGACCAAATCTGGTTACACTTGTCAGTGTACTTGTGAATTATAAGATCAAAACTTTTTGCATGTATCCATAAAGAGCAATGAACGGAAGTGCAAAGCGTCAAGTGGTACCAGCTTTTTAGTAACCTAAGTTACCAAAAAACGTCATTCACTAATTGTGGACTATGGCCTATGACAAACATCTCCTTTCAAATAGGATTTATCCATTTAAGGATCCACAGCATTACCTGTTTCTTAATTCTGTCAATGAGAGGCACAACCTTTCTCATGAGAAGAGGTTAAATTGACAAGCAGACAAAAGGCGAATGGAGATAGTGAAGCAATGCCAACATCATATATTCATAGTCCAGGAACCAAATTTACTCGTATTTAAGATGACAAATAGCTCCCTTCATCACCAGGGTTCATGTTACGACAGCTGATAGCACGAAACCACGACAAATTTTGCACTAGCAGCATAACCAATAGTAAACTTTTTAACTCTTCAATGTTGAATATACAACACGACCAACCACAACCTTCTACTTACATTTCCAGAAACTTGGATGAATAAGAAACTTAAGCATGACTTTTTGGGGGCATGGAATACAGATCCTAATATGCAAGTCACCTAAATCAAGCCTGTGGTCAACAATTTTACTGAGGTATGCTCTAAAGTTGCTAACAGAAACCTTGGTTCTATATACCGCATTCATGAACAGGCAAAAGGTGGGAAAATGGAATTTGAGTAATTAAACAGAAAAGAAAAATGTCAACATGCGGATGCTAATACTACAATTTTGTTTTCACCATAAAAAGAATCACTGTTACAGCCAAATGTACATTGCGGTCATTCATCCACAAATATCGGAAAGAAATGTGAATATTACCATTTCAAAATGCTGTATCATTGTGAAATTTTCAAAAACCTAGTCTATAAATGCAAAACACTTGCACAAAGGCCAGCATGTCAAGGCCACACACGAAGCCATGCATTAGCGACTCAAGAACCTATGAGTTATCAACTACAAGTATCATGTCCTATTTATACAGGTCAAAAGGTGGGTAGTGGGAAATGGTTAAGAAGAGGCATATCTTATAATGAAAAATCCACATTCAGCATTAACTATTTCTTTCTGTTTTAATTAACCAAACAGGAAGGTCAAATATCATAATAGCCAAAAACGGAAAAAAAAACCCACAGTTCCTGTGACAAAACCCATAGCTAAACTTATTAAAGAAAAAAATAAAGAGCCAGACAATTTGAAAGATCCAGTTATGATGAACAATTCAAGTGAATCAAGTGGAATTTGCAGTTATGAACAACAATTGAAGTGAGTATGTTGAATTTGCAGTTATGAACAACAATTGAAGCGACTCATGTTGAATTTGCAGTTATGGACAACAATTGAAGCGACTCATGTTGAATTTGCAGTTATGAACAACATTTCAAGCAACTCATGTTGAACTTGCAGTTATGAAAAGGTCACACCAAAACAAAGAAACAGTAAATACGCAGCAAAAGGCAGACACTTGCAACAGGAAGCAACCAGCTAACATGACACAAGTAAATAGAAGAAACAACAACAATCTATTTGTGCCAGATTTGCCCTAAGTTTACATACCCTGGTTAGACTGTAGGTTGTTCACCGAAACAATGGAAAAGCTAGTTCCGAATTAAACAACAGTTTATTTCATAAATGTAGTCATCCATTTGAGAGAGAGGGATAGAGAGAAACTTGTGTATACAAACACACAACTGCATCACATAAAGTAAGAGGGCTCAGACATAAGCTCATAAAGCAGTTGGCGATAGCTAGTGAATTCATATATGTTGTCCCCCAACACGATGAAACGCATTTTGTTTTTATATCGTTTTGATTATGCCATCAGTTTAGAGCATTGTGGCTTTTGGCATTTATGAGTGACTCAATCTAGAACAGTAATAAAGGACTTCTGGAAACCTCTGAGTGATGGCCTATCCCGCAAGCTGTGATTTTCAGCATTTATAAACAACTCAAAAACAATACCAAAGTTTTATAATTCCAGCCATTTCCATAACCTTTTCATAGTAATTACAATGGCGTTAATAATGTAAAACAAGTTCAATTCAACCATACCTAGTGGCACAACTGCTCCCCATCGAACAAGCAAATGAAAACCTAATTTGCATGTTTTATAACCAAAAAAAGACAAAACCCAATAATGGCATCAATTAATGGAATATAATTCCAACCTACCAAGCACATGAACAAGGTAACACCAACTCATCCTTCTGAAACCAATTAGTGAGATTACCTCATGGATCTTAGAACAGATAAGCATCAAAGTTGATACCATTTTTATCCTAGCATATACTCCCCCTTGCAGACCCGCTTACCATGTGAAACAAAAAAACATATATGACAACATGTAGCTAATCTGACAAGAAATTTCTACAATGATGCCTTGACACAGAGCAGAAAACACATATGAGTTGATTATCTACAAGCAAGAAAAGATTTTTAAAGCAAAATATCAACTACCCGAGATTCCCCATGCCGTTGATGGGTTCCAGAAGCTGCAATTGGTGTTGCTGTTGTGCATCCTGCTGAGGCTCAATTTGCTGCAATGGCTGCACATTAGCACCCTCTACAGAAGGAGCAACAGAAGCATTCTGTGATCCCTTTCCTTCCACAAACCGCCACATATACCAAGCACCAACTGACCTATATGGCCTCCATTTCTCACATAATTGCTCCATTTGTGAAGGTCTAGGTAACTCCTCCAATCCATACAACATCTGCACTCCTTTCCTCACTCCCAAATCACTCACTGGCAAAACATCTGGCCTGTGCAGTGAAAAAATCATGAACATGTGAACTGACCATGACCCAATTCCCTTGACCATGGATAGCATGGTAAACAATGACTTATCATCCATTTTGACCACAGTTTCATCCGATAAAATCCCAGATTTATACTTATTTGCGAGGTCATATAAATAGCTGGCTTTTCTACCAGAGACACCGACTTGCTTGAGCTCCTGAGCAGATAGACCCAGCACATTGTCGGGAAGAACTGCAGTCTCGCCACCGCAGAGCGCTACAAAGCGATTGTAGATTGAGGTGCCTGCTTTGTAGGCGAGTTGCTGATAGAGAATGCTCTTGGTGAGGGCAAGGAATGGGGAGTGGTGAGACTCAAATGCCGGAGGCTGGTGGGTATCGATCAGGGTAGCAAGTAAAGGGTCAACAACGCGGAGGTGGTGGAGAGCGGCATTGATTTCACCCTCGGCCGACAGGGGTTTGATGATCTGGGGCAGAACCCTAGCTGATTGGACAGCACTACGCCTCCGATTCTTGGGCGTAGATGCCGTGGGTGTGGAAACTGTGGTGGAGGTAACAGCAGTGCTGGTCGACGCGGAGGTGGAGGTGATGGTAGTGGTGGTGGTAGAGGAGGAGGAAGCAGTGGTCGGAATAGGAATGGCAGAAGGGGAGGAGGAAGAATCAGTAATTTGTAGGGCTTTGGCCTCGGAAGTCTGCAAGGTGGGCATGGAGGAGGAGTTAACGGCGGTGAGAACAACGGGGGTGGTGGCAATGGTGGAAGTAGGGTTAGATGACAGCTTTCGGATTTTTTGAGGTCGAATAGGTATTTTGGAAGGATTGGAGGGCTTCTGGGAAACGTCGGCATTGATGGAGACGTCGGCTACAGGAGTGGGCTGTGTTGCGGATGTTACATCAGAATTAGGTTGAGACGATGCCGGCGATTGAGATTGGGTTTGGGTCTGTACCTGGGTTTGTTCACCCATGTGTGCGGCGGTGATCAAAATGTTATTTCTAGAATTTTCCGTTCTGCGGCGGTGGAAGACGAGGAAAGAATTGCTGAAGGGGGCTGGATAACAACGACGGCGGCCGGGGTAGCGGTGGTTTTGGTGGTGGAGGGTTGAGAATTGGGAGTCGTTACGGCAGAAGTTTCACCTGTGCTGTTGTTTTCTTGGCCTGTTTCTTCTTGCTGTGATGATGTCGGGGCTGGAGGGGGGCGTTTTGACTGCGGTGGGGGATGGGTACCGGGTCGGGTACACTAGTCTCTACTATCTAGTATCTACTATTGTTGGTTCTTGTTGGAGGTAAAAAGTCAATCTAGAAATGTAGTGACAAGTCATTGGCTAATGGCAAGACTGGCCAAACACCTCGGCTGGGTCAAATCTTCCGTGGACATAACGACAAGAATTAATCTAGTAGTACAAGGTTTTCCTTTTTACGCGAGAATTTTGTGTAGTTCGCATGCAGATGCAAATTCGTCATTGGACTTTTTCAATCAATTTTATGAAATTACTAATTGCAAATGCTTTTCTTGTCAAAATTAATCACAATTAGCTTTTCTTGTCAAATAAACTATATATTTGATCTCATTACAAAGTAGTTCTGTATAACTCTAAAAAAAGACAGAAAAAAATTTCCACGCTTGTATGTATAGAATACTTAACGAGTTCATCAGTCAAGTACTAAAGGATTTCAACATTTTTTTATTAAAAAATTAAATAAATTCAATTTCGATTACTATCATCGATTAGAATATACTTTTAATATCATAAATCGCTAATAAGAATTCTTATAATTATCCACTTATGATTACTGAGAATGGCACACCTTACAACATGAGGAGGATCCGAAAGCACGTTAAAGTCCAAATTGCAAAACCACACGAGTTGCCTATGTCACTGAACATTTTGTTTGGACAGTGGATTATTTCTCCAAATATATTTGTTTATATCACCATTACAATTTTTAATACAGTTTTTTATCTTTTCAATTATTTTTTTATCTCACATACATCACATCACAAAAAAATGCTACAGTAAAAATATCTCAAATAATTTACAATCCAAACATATTGGATTAGAGTTCATTTGGTACTAAATTTTATCTGTTGCAAATTTGCAAGTTCTTTCTTTTTGTTCTTTCCTTGCAAGTTATTTTTATTATGATTCATGGTATCTTCGAACTCCACATGCCGTCCTCCAAAAGAAAAGTAGAAAAAAAAACTCCAAAAATTCCATATGCTTATAAAATCACGAAAATATAACAAACCAAGAATGTATACATGTGTCTGGATCCAATCTGTGCACTTGCTTGGGGTACATGAATTATGATTGGCCACTAAGCACAGCTAATGCTCCATCTAGTGCTGACGTGTTGAACTCATGTCCCAGCCCCCAGGTGAGCATTCCCCGATCGGAGCGCTTAATTTACCGGCCGGTCAATGCCAGCCCCACCAGAGCCCACGCGGTCCCACACAGCATAATTTGCCCAGATTGGATTAGACACGTGTCTTAACCCTAACTAGACACGTGCCTACACCCCCTTCTCACTTCTCCGCCACTCCCGACGTCTCCTCGTTTTGTTTCTTCAGACAAACAACAAGAAGACAGACCGTTGTAAACGGCCTCTGTTTTCTACATCTTCATCAATAAATCTATCTTGTAGAATAAAAACTTTTTTTTCTGCAAGGCTAACGAGGCTGGGAATACGATGAGTTCCAGAGATGATTCGGCATTGGAAGATGGGATTCGGAAGCCCTTATTGCATACCGGAAGTTGGTATAGGATGGCGTCGAGGCAGTCCAGCATTATGGGCTCCTCCGCCCAAATGATCAGAGAATCCATTTCCGTTTTCCTCTGTGTATCCATCGTCGCTTTGGGACCCATTCAGTTCGGATTCACCGTATATTTCCTCACTTCTTTCCATAGCATTTTGTTTATCTCACTTGCCATTTTATTAAGAATGTACTTGACATTTTGCAATTATATGATTGAGGTTTTCAGTGTGGATATTCGAGTCCTACGCAAGCTGATATAATCAATGATCTGGGACTCACCATTTCAGAGGTCCATCTCTTCTTATTCAAACTATTTTTTTTGTCCTCTGTTTCCTTTTTATTATTATTATTATTGATAAAGTCTCTTGGTGGGATGGGATTGTAGTTTTCAGTATTTGGTTCATTGGCCAATGTGGGTGCAATGGTTGGTGCAATTGCAAGCGGGCAGATTGCTGAATACGTCGGACGAAAAGGGGTATGAAATTTTTATATTAAATCTGTTGAATTTGCACAATCAGTCGTGCGACATGCATCTTCTTTTTCTAAATTCTTAAGGTTTGGAATGCAGTCATTGATGATAGCTGCAATTCCTAATATACTTGGATGGCTCGCCATTTCATTTGCAAAAGTGAGTTGGCACTCATTGGATGATAGAATGTGTCCAAATTTTACCTGGTAGTCAACATATTTCTTACTCTCATGACACATCGTATAGGACTCGTCATTTTTATTCCTGGGAAGGTTGTTGGAAGGATTCGGTGTGGGGATTATTTCTTACACGGTAAATCCCTTTCTACAACATACTTTTCAACAGCATGTCTTTAGCTATCAGTTGGACATACCATAGAAATGGTACTTGTTAAGAACTTCGCTTTATATAGGTGCCCGTGTATATAGCAGAGATAGCGCCTCAGAACTTAAGGGGAAGCCTGGGTTCTGTAAATCAGGTTCGTTTTGTTCATTGCCTTCTAAATCAATTAATTTAAGGCCAATCCTTCTTTACTTTGTAATCAAATTTGATGGTAAACATCCGTTATTTGACCTTTTCTGGCGATATTCTGTAGCTTTCAGTCACAATTGGAATAATGCTCGCCTATCTACTGGGAATGTTTGTGCCTTGGAGAGTGCTTGCTGTCCTAGGTGAGTTGTGATAAAATTGTATCAAATTTCTGTGAGCTGAAAATCAACTTTTGAGTTGTCTCAGAAGGCATACTGTTTTAGAAATTTGTGTGCAGTACCTGATTCTCGCTCTTAGCTGAGAGTGGAAGTGGAGATACTTGTTTTAAAAGCCGAGCATGCCATTCATCTTTCAGACATTAAGCCATTTTTTGGTTGAAAGCGAAGGATACTAGTTTTCTGCAGCTTTGAAAGAGGATGCGTTTTGAGCACAAAGTATAGCTGAAATATTTGTCCTGAAAAAAGCATTCAAATCTCCAATTTAGTACTATCTTGAAGCAAATTCATAATTTTAAATTTAGCAATTGACTAGATACTTGGTGCAATGTCCTCTGTTTTTCTAGCGCCTTTGCACATAATTAGGATGAAGTACTTGGATAAGGGCTAGTTAGTGGCCAGAAATTTTTGTTGCTTCTTCCTGGAGGAGGATATTCTTGTATTTAACTGCTTTTACATGTTCAGCATAGATTTGATTTACTTGGACAAGTCGGATGTAACACATTGAAGATCTTATTTCAATATTATGATTATTACTTTTGTGTAGCTGTTTCTGACTTGAAACCTTATTTACAGGAATTTTGCCTTGCACACTGTTGATTCCTGGTCTCTTTTTTATACCGGAGTCTCCTCGTTGGTTGGTATGCTTATGATCTAAACACCAACTGATTTGTTTGTGGTTTGGTTTTTAGCTGATCCTTTCTTGCCTTATGTCATAGGCTAAAATGGGGCTGAATGAAGATTTTGAAACTTCTTTACAAGTTTTGCGTGGATTTGAAACAGACATCTCAGTTGAAGTGAATGAGATCAAGGTATTGCAATTAGTTTCTTTTTCTAGTTACTGCACATAAACTTAAAAAACTGAAAGCTTTATGCAAGATCTGCTAATGTTTGCTTATCTTTTGCATTTGAAATCCTGTTTGAGTTTTCTGATTCTATATTACAAGCATGTTCCTTGCTACAGAGATCTGTGGGATCATCAACCAAGAGAACAACTATACGTTTTGCGGAGCTTAAAAGAAGACGATATTGGTATCCTTTGATGGTATACTGTGCTCTATGAAATTCATTGATTTTTTTTGTGATAGATCTGAATTTTTTATAGGCGGGGAATTTGAAAAAATTAGGAAACTTGCCTTTTCTAGAGGCCCTGTTGTATTTCCGCTGATAATCAGTACATGTTTTGCAGCTTGGAATTGGATTACTAGTGCTCCAGCAACTGAGTGGTATCAATGGTGTTCTATTCTATTCCAGCAACATATTTAAATCTGCTGGTGAGTTTAGCTTTTTGGTTCTCAATTATGAAATGCCTTGTTGCATCCAGAATATCAGTAGATGGTTGTCTCACTTATTTCCATGCTTCCTTGCTTCTCCTAAGATTTATTTGGCTAATGTCTTGGTAGCATGGCGCACATCCAGGAAGACACAAGATGTGGATTAATTCTTGGGTACTGCATCTCACATGATTAAAGACTTTTGCATTCTAATATTGATGAATGGTGCTGCCAAAGCATCTACTGATGCAATAGAAGCTGTAGGCATGTTTCATGTATTTGTTGTTTCTGACTGCAAATGGTCCATGTTTTCACTTGATGTTAGTTATAGTTTTGGGATATAAATGTGCTTATTTGCTAAAGGAGTGTCATTTTCTATATGTCTTCCATGAAAAGCATCCACAATATGCTTATACATCACTTTTGCAGATGAACCAACTTGACTTAGTGGAACTTATGAGTTGATATATAGAGCTTTGGAATCTTTCTATTATCTTTGCCTTTTTATCTTCTTTAAAATGTGCTTGGGGGGTGCATGTTGAGGGGAAAAGTGGGATGATGGTGTAATATAAGCTCCTTTATGTTAAATTTTTTACTTTGGAATGACATGGGTCAAAGATACAAGGTTTTTCAACTTAACTTTAGATACTGATATGTAGAGTGCTTCAGTTCATGCAGAAATCTATGCATCTTTTGCTTTTGTTGGTGGATTTGAGGTGCCATTTGATTTTCTTATTCTTTTTGCATACCCTTGTCTTTTCCTGTTAATGGTTTAGAACTAGATGACATAACAATTATATCCTAGACTACAGCATACCTGAACACTGGTAGGCTAACATGGATATGATTTAAGAGTAGAAATCTAATCGAACGTTAATTTTGGGACCAAATCTTCGAGATGCTTCATCTGGGACTCAATCAACCTTCATCAGGCTTTGATGCGGATCTGTTTGATTAGTTGGCCATCCTTGAGTTTTTGGCTATAAGTTATTGAGACAAAGACACAGACTCAATCTAGTTTTAAGATCTTTTATCAGCCAAAAGGTCGCATTAATTTTTACTATAAGTAGATTGCAGCTTCCTCAACTCTGGACATGGAAAAGTGAAGTGGTAACGTTAAGCTAAATTAGTCTGATTTGTATTGGTAGTCTGTTTTTAATCCAAGAACTTCGACTTAATTGTCCTGTAATTTCCATTTATTTATATCCACTTGTGTTCCATCAGTTTTTCATGACACACCTGCTAAGTCGAGCAATTTGACATGCATGCAGAAAATTTAAACTAGTGTCACAGAAAAATCAAGCTTCACCCTGTTGTACTAGAGTATATGCTAGTTCGAACCATTCATATCAATAACTAGCGAGAAATTGACATCTATTAGCCTGTGCTGGTCCTTAGCCAGATAGTTTCCTCTTGATATATAAAATCAGAGAGCATTTCCAAACTAGTGCAACACTTGTTCAGAAGAATTTTTTTGATACTGGAATTAGGATTTGCAGTAGCTGGTAAAACAATGTATTTTGTCAAGAATTTGATCATATCATCTAAATCTGCACAGGAATTTCATCTAGCAAAGCAGCAACTTTTGGACTTGGGGCTATTCAGGTAGTAATGAATTATTGCATATTGCATGACATGTTTTCAAGTTTTAAAAGGTTGTGGTTGCTGATAATTTCCCATAATTGATGTAGGTGGTTGCAACTGGAATTTCTGTGTCATTGATAGATAAAGCCGGTCGCAGGGTGCTTCTTTTGGTGCGTAGAGCTAAAAATATGACACATGAATTTAAGATTAGTTATTTTTATAGGGATAATCTCTTTTAGATTGTAACAATTCACAGTTTGAAGTCTGTAACCTGTTTCTGCAGGTATCCTCATCAGTGACAACAGCTAGCTGTCTTCTTGTTGCGATCGCATTCTATTTGGAGGCAAGTAGAGTTGAAGCTTTCCTTGTGTAGCTGTTGCTAGTTTGTTCACTACTTTTTTGAACAGAGAAGTTAGATCTTTTACCTCAGTGTCACCATGATATATGATTTCCTTCTTCCCCATAACCAGAAGTTTCTTACCACTGCAGGATTTCATACCTGAAAATTCTCGTTCTGTATTAGGGATTTTGTCATTGGTTGGTCTTGTGGTATGTCTCCCCTAACATCCTCTCTCTCTCTCTCTCTATGTGCATGTGTTAATTGTTTGGTGAACTTCACAGGCATTTCTCAGTTTTTTTTTTTTTTTCAAACTATCCATCCAGATTTTGGTGATTGGCTTCTCTCTAGGGCTTGGAGCTGTCCCATGGGTTATAATGTCCGAGGTATGGTTAAGTCAATCTTGTGGCTGAAAACAAGAAGTTACAATTAAAGAAATGAACTCTGTTTTCATCATACAATGAAAGAAGTATTATTCGACTTTGGAGACTAGTTGCTGAAAGAAACGCAACATTTTTGGTTCTTCTAATTTGATCTCCTCTTCATGTCACTTCGTGAAAATTGCAATACCTTATTGCAGGTTTATTAGTCTCAACAAGGTTTCCTTGACAAAGATGACAGGCTTTGCAGCACTGGGCAAATTCTTAAATCACAAAATGCCTGTTAAATGGAAAAGGATAGGCAATGCAATATGACTGACTTTCTTAAGCAACAACGAAGTTTGAAAGTTCTGGAATAACTTTTTCATGGGCACTAAAAATATTGGTCAAATAATTGAGAAGCATAAATGACAGTTAAAAGTTATTGTAAACTTTCCTCTCTCAAGTGTTTGAATTGATAACTGCAGATACTTCCGGTGAACATCAAAAGTCTTGGCGGCAGTGTCGCAACATTGTTCAATTGGCTCACAGCATCAGCGGTCACAATGACGGCAAACTTGCTACTGACATGGAGCAGCGCAGGTTCTCTCTCTCTCTCTCACACACACACACAGAGAAAAGGAGACATGCATATTTCGTATGTATACTGATATTTTAATTTGATCTCAACAGGAACATTCGCCATTTATGCATTAGTAGCAGCTTTCACAGTAGTGTTTGTTAGACTTTGGGTTCCTGAAACCAAAGGAAGAACGTTGGAGGAAATACAGTGGTCGTTCAGATGATATCTTTTCCTCGAATCCCCTATCGACTACCTCCAAGTGAAATTTTTGTTAGTAATAAAAATGTGTGAAAAGTATCTTTGCTTTTAATTGTTCTTTCTGGTATCCATGTGTCAGATGTTGCTGTAATGGAACAAAGAGGAGATGCAAGGAAATCAATTCCGCTGAGTGTGGGCACACCACACCAATTTCATGTTTGATTCAATTAATTAAATACTACTAAACAGTAATAATAATAATGTTAACAAAAGGAAGGAAATCAAAAAGAGGACATGATGAATTCTTTCAGAAAATCAGATGAATTTTTGCGCTTCATCTGCTTTCAGGGAAGCAAGGAACTTCTTAAGACACCTATTGTAGACGCAGGGTCGCTCTAGGTGAACCAGGTGCCCTGCTTTCCCTATGCCCTGAATCGTCGCCATATCTCCCAGTTGCCTGCTTAGTGATAGTACCATAGAATCAAATAGCATCAGTCCGTATAGCAGTCAATCGTAATGACTCCATGTGTGGGAGTACAACTGTTAACAGACAGATAGATAATCCTAGTGAACAATATATATACATAAAGAAATGTTTCATGGCGAAGGACGTCAGACTTGTAGCAGACCTAGTGAAGGAGATGTGCTATTTCATACAGGGATGGATACAGGAGATGAACTGAAAACTAATCCAGAAACTTACTGTTTCATGTTCTGAGCTAGCTCGAGCTTGAAAATCTGATCATTCTCGCCCCACAAAAGATGTATTTGCTGCGAGAGGCATATGGTAAAGATGTTACGGTTAATTAGTCCTAATCACGGAATGATCAAGCGAGAAGGCAGTTTATCTTTTGTTTCCATGATTAATTAATTAATTAATTAGCGAAGGTGGTCGGTCCTCAATCATGTAGAATTCATCAGTCACCTGTGTAAATGTGGGGATGGTAGCATCCTTGTTGCTGACTACTACACCATCAAGAAGTTCTCCTCTTTCCTTTCTGTTATTGAACATAACCTGCATCGGAGTGAGTATATTGAATCAATTTGGCTTCTAAACTTTCTAGTTACCAAAATGAGGGGTGGGTTGCAGCGCCTCATTTCCTCAAGATTTTACCATTTTTTTTTTGTATAGAATGTCAAATTTACCTCCTCATTTCCTGCGTCACCTCAGTCTACCCTACAGTTTGAGAAAACAAATAATTTTGTGAATGGTCTTCTTTATTACGCAGAGGTAGTAGTAGGTAACCAGCCCCATCTTCTTCTTGAAATTTTTTATTATGTACAACTTTGAAAGAGAGTTAACAAGAGACTCATTTCTTTTGGACAGTTCCACCGCCAGTGTATTTTTCTTCAGATTGTACGGAAACCCATTATATGAAGCTATTGACTAGTTGCTCGGCTCCACCAAGGTTTTTCTTTTATACGAACAAACCCACAAACCCATCCCTTTGAAAATTTCTTCTGTTGTCCCCTGATAACCATAAGCAGGGAAGGTGTGGAGATGGGATAAGAATTTTAAACTTAAACCTCTAAACTTTGAAATATCAACTTTAATTGCTAGATCAAATTATCATCACCACTAACGTATTATGATCAATTGTTATCAAGCAAAGTCAGCCCCAGTTTTCACCAAAAACAAAAGAGGAGAAAAAAAAAAATAGGTTAATTTGCCATGCAATTCAAAATTCAAGAACAAAATGCTCAGAAAACAAAAAAGTTAGAAAAATGATTTTTGCATGCAAAAATGTATTGATTCAACTAACCTCAAGAAAGTCTTTGTGAAGCCGATCGGGGAACCAAAGCTTCTTGTGAACAGCCACTTTGAGAAGTGCCTTTAAACCCTTAACAGAAGTTGGCAGCAGCAGCTCAGAAGAAGAAGAAAACCCCAACTCATTCAACGCTGTGGTACTAATGGAATCAGTCATGGCCAAAATGGAGCCCGAAATCACCATCGCCTGAACCAAGTCCGGGTACAACTCAGCCATCTTAAATGCCACCATACCACCATAGCTAAATCCCACCACCGTACATTTCTCAATCCCCAGCTTCGCAAGCCCCTTAGCCAAACACTCGGCCTGGAAAGTCGGTGACCGGTCCGAGCTATCAGTGATTGAACCGCCGAAGAAGAGTAGGTCGGGGATATAAACCGAATACTTCTTCGTTAAAGCACCCACTTGAAATTGCCAAGTGACGACCCCTTCAGTTGCAAAGCCGTGGACTAATACTACTACTGGCTTCGCAGTTTTAGGTTTGAGGATGTTGTGATTAAGGTTGATTTCGTCCACGTTGTTGGAGCTAGTGGGTTTTTTGGACTTTTTCTGTTTTGGGACGGTTTCAGTTGGAACCCAAAAGTTCATCACCGTGCCTGACTCGATTTCTATAGTTTGAGGTACAACTCCAGCCATTTTCATTAGGCCATGCAACATTGGCTTTTGGATTGCTACAAGGTTAACCATCTTAATTTAGTGGCGCTGCGTGTGCGTGAGCGTGTGTTAGTGTGTGTGTGTGTGACAGAGAGGGAGAGAGAGATGGGGAGAGGGAGGTCGATGGCTTTAGCTTGGGGAGCGATCATAGCAGGCAGCTAGCGGTGGGTTTTAAACTTAAGACGGAGGAGGGAAGACGTCAGAGTATTAGACAAGGCTGGTTTGGTGCCGGGTTGTTATCAGTTGCTGCGGTTGATTTGTGGGCGCCATATCACATAATGCAAAATGGCGATGACGAGTTGAGACACTCGGTTCCCTGTATCTCTACCTGTTTGGAACTGCGTACTCTACCCCATTAACGTCTAAAGTTGAAAATATAAAGCCCAAGGAATTAATCTGTGAATGGTTGTGGCTTTTCTCTATCGCTTATCAACCGTATGTTCGAATTATATGACGTTAAATTAGTGCGACTGCATATTCAAAATTTAGTTACACGCTTAATCTTTCTGATTCTTACATATTCTGCGTCATCCATAAACTGAATGGTCTGCAAGAACCAATTCTGCAACACACACAAGTAAAATGAAGTTTTGCGTGCTGTTTCAGTCGATCGCCCTTTGAACATCGATATCTCGGTTTCGTGCAGTTTATTTCACCGTTTTCTTCTGCAGGCAGCTTATAGATATTTCATGAAACTCGTGGACGTGGATTTTACTGCCTCAACGCTGAATACTACGACTACACATCCCATCTCTGCATTAACATTTGGGATGTTACTTGTACACTGGACAAATAGAAAAGGGATTAGTTTGTTCCATAATTTTAAGCTGCTTTAGCTTTAAGAAAGTCATGTGACAAAATTGCTGGGCCACATGGCTAAAAAAGTCTTTTTGATTGAACAATTTCTTGCACGAAATCTTAGTTTGTTGTCTGTGACTATGTGTACGGTCACTGTTAACTATTCTTAATTAGTATTAAATAATTTGAATTCGTTGTGGAAGGTCTGTTTGAAGTTTAATTAGATCAACCACACTGCCAACTTCATTCCACCCTAAATTGCATATGCCATGGAGTATGGACTACTCTTGATGGAGCCAATTCGAGGTACTGTTTTGTCCTGAGAACTTTCCGACATGGGCTTCTAGAGGTTTAGATCCACCGTACGTAATTAGTGAAAGATTTAACCAAATGTTGAACCCTTTTTTTTTTTCTTTTCTTTTTTGGTGATTGGCCTTCGGGTAATCAAATCGCGAATGAGTTGGTAACTGGTTTACGGCTTTGATTTGTTTGATTTAAGTGGATCAACTACGGTTACCGACATTTTTCCGGTTAAGGTTGGCTAACCTAATTCCTGACGACCGATATGACACCGTTTCAGTTCACATGTAATAACAGAGAGTTTGGATTATTTAAGACATTTGCATTCTGTGAGCACACCGTTTCGTTCCAATCTAAAGCAGCCCTTTTTTTCTTTGTTTTCCCTTTTTTCTTTTTTTTCTTTGTTCATGTGGTTGTTCCAATGTGAGGGACAAAATTCTGTAAAACAAAATGGTTTTCTTCTGCTGAATTTCTTATTCTTGACTAGAGGCTACAAATCGACTTTGGATTAGTTTTTTGTTTTACCGAGTAAATTATTCACCACTAAAGTTTATTATTAGGAGTATTTGTCTCTTTCTACTTTTCTTTTGTGATTGGTGAGCAGTTCTTAATTATTGCGTGGAATTGATGTAGGCCAAGTCGGGAGAAGGTATGGGACGAGCTAGTTGCTTATTTAGAAAACATTTGAGAATCGTCTGCTGTTTTAGTAGCATTGGCTGCGAATGGTCGTTGATAAAAGGTAGTAAATTTAAGATGATCTTCTTAGAATTTTCTTTTCAAAGGAATTTAAGATGAACTTTATAGAGAGCCTTCGTTACTATCAAATTCAGGATTCAAATTTTATGCCGAACAATTGAGAATAAAAAAAGGTGCAAGAGTTAGAGGGGTGAAAGGTATAAACTAGGGCTGCAAACAAATCGAGCGACTCGAGTCGAAATCGAGTTCGAACTAATAATTATTTTTTATTTTTTTGGAGCTCGAGCTTGAAATTGTCGGCTCGTAGAGCTTGAGTTCGAATTCACTAAAATTAAGTCAAGGCTCGGCTCGATTAGACCAAAACTCGACTCGACTCGATTCGTTTACAGCGCTAGTATAAACCATACAATAAAAATTGACACCTAAATGCACGCTGCCACATAGAAGCAAGTGGGTCAATTGACCTCACTTAACTTTGAAAAATTAGTTCTTAGACTTAGAAAATTTGGAAAATTTTAAAGTTACATCTTATTTGACCCTATTATATTTTATCAAAATTTCTTTCCTATATACATTGACCCCAAAAAATTGAAAATTCATAATTTTTACCATCACAATAATTTTGAATTTATTTCAAATTATCTACAGAAGTTAGTTCAGGAATAAATTCATCTAAAATGTCCAAACATGAGGGATGAACTTTCTTGAGTGGAGTAAGAAAATCAATTCTTTAAATCATTTTTTTCAAACTTCAAAGTTTTCAAAAACAAGAATTATTGAAGTGGATGGTAAATTTTTTATTTATAATATGAAATTAAATTATTATGTTTTTATTTATAATAGGGTAAAGATAAATTTTATTAAAAGAAACCTGTAGAAAATCAAGTTGATGGTGATTCGCAAATTATTTTAAAAAAATCAAAAGCTTTAGTTACTTACATTGAAAAAGATATATTTAACAAAATTAATAATGAATTCATTTTGCAACATTTAAAAAAACAAAGAGTACTTATAGGGTACAATTATAATCTGTATATAATATCAGTAGTTTTATTTTTTAAAATAAATTTTATTGTGCTAAAATTTGGGGTCTTAGCTCCACCCTTGCTGATGATATCCATCGTTAAATTTGTTGTGCACAATATATGAACTAAGTATGTTTCCCACAAGAGGATTGTAAGGAAGGGGATAATTTCAGAAACCTCCTCTAAGGTTTCTAATAGTTCCACTAGCCTCCTTTGAAATTTATAAAATTATACAAACCCTTCTGAGATTAAGGTTTTGACAACAAAATTAGTGTAATTAAAAAAAAGTAACATTAAAAAAGTACTTTAAAGAGAAGGACGAAACTTTGATTTCATAAATACCCCTTATACATGCATATAAGTTGTATTAGTAAAAAACCAAAATTAATTAAAAGTTATAAACAATTAATACAGCATTTCACCATTCAAAAAGTTCACATTTAATAAATTAGACAATACAAATAAGCAGTAAAACTATCCTAATGATCACAAGATTCAGCAAAACAGATAAGTAATCTCTTTTAACATGATGTTTGCTATGATTCTTATTATTTGAACAGGCAACTTTTCAAATTTTGCCTTTTTTTCCCTCCTTCCTCCATTAGGTAATCAATTAATGTTATTTTATAAATACAAATCATCATTCATCACTAAAGAAATTTTCAATAGTTATTTTCGTTAATTAGTTACTAATAGTTAATTAGTGCTCTAATTACTTAATCGTTGTATATTAGTAAATGAGAGTGGAGAGAAAAGAAAGACAAAATTCAAAAATTTTTTATTCTTTTACCAATACAACTTATATACATGCACGAGGGATATATATAGAATAAAAGTTTCATCTTTCTTCTTAAAGTACTTTTTTAATGTTATTTTTTCTAATTGGATTAATTTTGTTATCAAAACCTTAACCTTAGGGGAGGTTTGTATAATTTTAAAAACTTTAGAGGAAGCTAGTGAAATTGTCAAAAACCTCAGGTGAGGTTTCCGAAATTAACCCGTAAGGAAGAATGGAGCATAGACTCTAGGCAAATTTGATTAGGCAAATTTAGGCCCAAAGACTCTAGCCCATTCTGTTTATTTTTGTATCGCCTCGGTACTTGCTAATCCACTTTTGGACCCAAATGCAGTCCGTTACGAAACTTATGCTGAATGAGCTGGAATTCAACTATCCATTCAACTCATTCATCATGTGTTGAAGAAACCAAAGTTGTGATGATAGCATGGCATAGGCCATAGGGTTCCAAACGACATCAGCACCACAATCTCTAATAAGAAGGAGATTTTCTTCAAACTCCGAAACCTGATCATTAGGCACATTCACTTCCTCCTTTTTTAGGGACTGATATGCTTATTTAAAAATTGATGAGCCGGAGCTACAATCCTGGCTTTAGGATATCGAATTTTGTATCAGGATTGTCATTTTATGAATCTCCAGTGTTACCAAGAAATTGCGACTTGCTATAAGTTATAAGCTAACAGCATTAATTATTTTCAGAGATTGTTATGATTATTTTTTGTTCAAACAAAAACTACTCTTTATTAGCATTATGCCCAAAAAGAAATAAAAAAAAGTTACGTATTTTCAAGGTGCTGTTTAATCTGAATATAGTTGGATTAGCTATTTTTGGGATATTTTTGAAAAATTTTGCTGTAGCAGAGTTTTTAGATTATATTTTGAGATATTTTTAGAAAATATTTTGGGATATTTAAGAGTAAAAGAGTTTCTAGAATATATTTTGAAATATTTTTTGAAATTTTTAAAAAATTTAAACTAATTTTTAGATTACCTTGTAGAATACTTTTTAAAAATTTTTATTGTATTTGAAAAACACTCCCATCCAAACAGAGCTATATGTTTTTAAGACAAGATAGAATTCACAAAATAACCCTTAAAAAAAGCAAAAACACAAATATGACTTCGTGGTAAGTTTTTCATAAGTTACAACTAACGTCCCTTCTAATGTCTGAAATTGCAATATCCTTGGTGGACACTAGCTTGAAGAAATGACGGTAGTTTTTGGTCCCCCAAAACCAAAAAAAAAAATTCCTCCACGATCTCGAGTGCATACATGACCAAGCCAACTCTTTGGCTGAAGCGAGCATTGATGATTACATTCAAAAGAAGAGAAACTAAAAGAAGAGGAAACAAAAGGAGATAGGTGCAATACAATAATTAAAGGGTTGGGAAGAAATCTAAGCTTCCTTTGGCCACAAGACTAGACCTCCTAAGAGGAGACAATTCGAGGTTACAGTTTATTCTTTAGATGTAGTTTGTTGTTTGACCAGAACCCAACTTTCCAATTTCCATTCCATAGGTAGGTCGGCTCATTAGGGGTTTCTTCTGCTCATCCCTTCCCCTTTTCCTTACTTTTCCTTTACTCCATCCAGAAACCTTATAGATACTACAACTACTACTGCTTCTTTTTACGTTACCTGGAAAAAAGTAGATCCTGCAAACAAGAACATAACTAGACCAATCCCAAACTATACATCCCTCTTTTTCTGTTTTTAATTTTTTTTCCCCTCTGGAGAAGGAAAGCCAGAAAGAGGGACAGAGAGAGAGAGAGAGAAGAGAAGTGCGATCCATTCCAGTTGTATCTCGTTGCTTTTGAGGAATGTTCTTGATTTTTCATTTCTCAAAATTTTTTTTCCCAAGACTTCAATATGTTCTTGGCTTGCGTCGTTTGTGTACGTACTACTGCCATAAAGTTCTCAGCTTCTCGATACAAATTGCATCGCAATGCATACATGCATGCATGCATGCAAGGAAGGGGGGAAATCACTTGGTTGAACTCCACGTGGAACGTGGATTAATGCTAATGATTGATTCTTTTCGGGTTAGTGTTAAGCAGGAGATAGATGACATGATAGGATATGCATGCAGTATTTGGAAACTTGGTCCAGCCGAGGCGGTCCCACAAAATCCGACGGCCCACATACCATCATCATCATCGTATCGCAGTGCAAAAGTTCCTTGTTAGTGTACTTATTTTACTACTAGCTGGTAGTAGGCACAATAATAAGCGTGCATATGCGTTCCCAGAGACCAATGTGTGTGTGTGCTCGTACTTGTACCGCCCCTGCCTTTAGTAACGTTTTCCAAACTTGACCTGCAGTATTATTAACCCTCCCAATTTCCAACCCTTTTTTCACCTCATTCTCACAAAACCCATAGTTAGTAGAGTATTTCTTTCATTCTTTTGTCTTAGCCCTATAAATTCAAAGACCAGTTGGAGAGATTGTTCATCCATCCAAAGATTGAAGCAGCAGCAAGAAAAGAGAGAAGAAAGAAAACAAACGATGATGCACGGTAATAGGTGCAATGGTGGTTCTCATGGAAACATGGCTGGGCCATGTTCATGTGGGATGTTCCACACTCATCAAGCCAATTCCTTCTCCATGCTCTTCTCCATGCCTAACCATCACAATAAACCCTTCGATGAAACGGCTGAAATGTATTCCTTCGCATCATCTCCGCCGTCTTCCTCTGTCGATTGCACTCTTTCCTTGGGCACCCCTTCTACTCGTCTAACCAATAACGACACCGAAAAAAGACGCTCTTCTTACATGTCTAACTTCTGCTGGGATATTTTACAGTCCAAACATTCGTCCAATTCTCCCCATCATTCGTCCCACAAAAGTAGCCGCGCAAACAGTCACACCAACTCCAACACTGGTGGTGGCGGTGGCCTCCTAGCTCGACGCTGCGCCAACTGTGACACCACTTCTACGCCTCTCTGGAGAAACGGCCCAAAAGGACCCAAGGTAATGACCAGTTTAAAAAAAGAATTACCATTCGTTTTGTTTCTTTAAAGGGTGAAAAACGGACTAACTAGCATGTTTATTTTCTCTTTCAATATGGAGACTTTATTTAATGGTTGTGATGAGATGCCATTTTTTTTTTCCCATTTTGGCATTAATCAAGCAATCATATATTTTGTATTACTACCAGGGTGAAAATGGACGATTAGTTTTTATTTGTTTGTTTATTTTGAACTTTCTGGAGGCTAAAAGTGATGGTGTTGGTGGAATGCAGTCGCTTTGTAATGCCTGTGGAATTCGCTTTAAGAAGGAAGAGAGGAGGGCATCCGCTGCAGCTGCGACCAGTGGGACTAATGGTGTGCCCGGCGGAGCGGACTCTCAACACATGCTAAACAGTTCATGGGTTCATCACTCGCAGACTCAGAAAATGCCGTATCTTTCATCGGCTTATGGGAATGAATTCAGGTTCATTGACGATGATGACCGTGACTCTGATAATGGCGTTCCATTCCTTTCTTGGCGTCTCAACGTTACAGATAGGCCAAGTCTTGTTCATGACTTCACCAGATGAAAAAAGCCAGAAAAGAGAGAAAGAAAGGTTCAAAATAGACGTTTGAAATCAAGGAAGAAAATGATCGATCAAAGCCTCCTCCAAACTCCATATGATTACGTGGCATGGGTGGTGTGCTGGTGATGGCGATGTGGTGAAAGCTATGGATCACGAAATTCTTTCCTTTCAGCTGTTTTTCTTTTTTGTCCATCTTAGACCGAGAGAGTGAGAGAGATGGAGTGAAAAATGAGTTAATCCTATGTTTTTAGCTGCTTTTTTTTTTTTTTTTGCTCAGTTGATCTTTTGCTTTTTCACTTTTGATAACTCACCTATAAATATATATGATATTATTTCCTCCTACTACTACTTTTTCTGGCAGTCGGGCTGCTTCTTGGCACCTTTTTCTTGATTGTGATGATCAAAACTGCTGACTGCACCAATCTCCTTCCACCAGTCGTACTACTACATTAACTTCTGATTTCTGCTAACACCGGATTTTGTATCAGTAGTAACTGGTAACTTTCATGATCCAATAGGAGTTGTCAATTAAGTACTAATAATTGCTTGCTCAGGGCTCGTTGATTTGTCTACTTTACGAGAAATGTGGTAGAGGATGTAGAAGGGTATATGGCCTGCATTGACGAGGAGAACAAGAAAGGGAAATTGGCTGCGACAAGGCTGTCCGTCTTGTTAAAACTGAAAACTGATGTGATGTGGGATTGATCAAGCATAATGCCATAGAGAATATTATGTACTAAGAAACCAAAAAATTAGGGTGGAAAAAAAAAGAGAAATCAAGCGCTCTTCTTCCTGCTGCATCAAGTTAATTGATGAAATTCGAAAAGAAAATAATGCGTGGAAAACCAGTCGAGAAGACAACAAACTTACAAACGACAATTAATAAAAAGTGTATTGGTGGAGGGTTTAATTTGTTTTGTTCCGATGTGAATGTCTATCCTTTGATAAATTTGGTAAACATGCTCAACTGTTTTTCAAGAAGTCATTACGCGATAAAAAGTTTTAAGCATTCTAATAGGAGTACCATCTAGCTACATAAAATAAAGACCATGCACGAGGGAAATATCAGATCTGCGTGCATTAATTATAAGCATCCACCGATAGTTTTCGAGTTTATCTTTTTCCTTGCATTTGGGAGAAAAGATAAACCTAGAAACTTTGATTGGCTAAAATTCATTCCATTTTTTATGGTGCTCATGTATTAATTATGCGACCATCCCTAAATCTGTTGTAATTATTCAGTAAAATGAAAAATGGTCTAGTACTCTTTTCTTGATACAATGACATATACACAAAATAAGTAAGTGGTCCTCCATATTTACAAAGTTGTTTGTATTCTACAGTTGTTCAAAAATTAGTAGCATGATCAAAGAGTAAATAATATGCTTTCGTGTATGACTATGTTGAATAATTCTTGTGTGAGAGTCAAGAGTGGCTTTGCAAACCAGTTGAAATTCTCTATGCTACTATTAGGTGTCAAATTCAGTGTCAATTAAATTCAGTGGCTTTGCAGACACATCAGCTTCGACTCAGCAATCTTTATCTCAGTTGAGATCAAGAAAGATATGGAACTCGAACCTAAAGTCTTTTGAATGAACTAATGATACTACTAATTTCAGAATGTGAATTAGAGATCAATAAGGAAAACGATACGAATGCTTTTGTACATTGCATTTGAGTTATTTAGTCCCTCACTTATACGGATTGCCCCGGTTTACTCCCAATACCCATTTTAGAAGACGTTTTGCCCTAAAAACATTTATGACATGAACACCACATAACTACAAGTGCAAGGACAAAGGTAACAATTGCTACTTAGCCTTCTTTATTGTTGTTATTAATTAAGATGATTTTGAATTTAAATACGTCTAGAGCAATTTGCAAGTCTCTTTGTTGAATTATTTTATATAGAATAGAGACTTTTGTGTGCTAATTTATTTTTTTATTTTCTTAAAAAAAAGTGTTGTCTCATTTAATCATTTAATTCTATCAGTGCTTAAACAGGGACATTAAAAGGCTACGCAAGTTTTTTGTCCTTGAAATATCTAATATATAATGGGCACGTGAGGTTTTTTTTTTTTTTTTTAAGCCAAAAAGTAGTCTGAAATGGATTTTTAGGACTAAAATGGTGCGATTTACTTATATAAGAGATTAATTTGCATTATTTTGAAAGCGTAGGATTATATATCTATTTGTAAAGAACTATTTGTGTCGTTTTGTGCTGGAGATCACTAATTATAAATCTGTTGACATTTCCACTTAGATATGCTTAGACCTTGTTTGGATTGCAACTTTTCGTTGAAAAATTACATTATTTTTCGTGATTACATTTCCCTATTACCTTTTTCCCTCACATACGTCAAATCGCTACAGTAATTTTTTTATGAAAAATCATGAAAATTACAATCCAAACACAACCTCAGCATTTTGGCATTTCCCCAAAGATCTGAGAGATGAATGGAGGTCATGATTTTCCGATAGAACGTTATCGGATTTGACGCTGCTAAATGTTGTACCGTCGTTCATGGGCCTAGGTAGTCCAGTCACCACGGCTTCATGTCAGCTAAGAGTGGCCCAGTTACTGGCCAAATCTGGAAAAAAAACAGCGTGCCACGACTCAAAGAATCATCAGCTTGAAGAAAATTACTTGCATTGTCGTATAAGCTCTTGAAAAAAAAAAATTAAATATATAAGGCACAAGAATGACAATAATCTTAAGACAGCCTGCGTAACAAAAGCTTTAAATGACGTCCTAACATAAAACTTTGGAGTGTTCCTATCCTGCCTACACACTTTCACATTTTTCCCATACTCCAGAAATAATTTCGGGATTGACGTAACTATACTCAAAAAAGAAACTTCAATTACTTGTACTAAATTTGATGCATGATATACTATGTTTTTCATAAACTAAACCACAGGAACAGTGCCGGAGCCCTTGTGTCTTTGATGAGAGAGTGGGTATCGAGGAGGATGAGCGACTGGTTGTGAAAGGCCAGAGCTGAAAAGAAGAGGCCTTGAGAAGGCAGTCGTCGGATGAGTATGTGGGATCCGTTGATAGATGGAACGGAGGTAGTCGTTATTTTGGTCAAGAAGTTGTTGACTAGTTATTGCGGCTTTGGATGATGGGTTCTGATTCTGGTGGTTTTTTCTTCTGCTAGCTTCTGGTTCTGGTGGTTGATAAGAAGGGTGAGCAGCATTATGGACGTGAAGGGGTTTATATCAGCGTCATCAGCTGCGGCGGTGGCGGCAATGGTTGATTAGCGGCTGCTTTGGGTGTTGAGGTTCAGGAATGGCTACTGAAATGGTAAACCCTTGTGTCTAACCAGAATTCTAATCTTGCAATAACTTGTCCATGCAAACATTTTTAAAAAAGAAAAGGTTAGGTTTTTCTAAGTTTTGGGCACAAAATTATTTAAATAAGATTCTAATGCCAGCAGAATCGTATGTAACTTGTAGGGATAAGAAATAAAAATTGGGGGTTCTCAAACAGTCATAAATTAGGTTTTGAAATTCTTGGTTGTATTTGTGTAAATAAACTTAATCGCAGTGGACGCAAAACATAGGAAATGCTTACTTACACAAGGGCTTAAGCACACGTTAAGTAAATGGTAAGGTTAATCTTCTTGGATAAAATTCTAAACTAACATGCTAGGTTTGCCTTAGAGTCGGACTTAAATGAAATTCGGAAGTGTTAGAGTCTGTTTGATAATTCAATTCAGCACTTAAATTTAATGGATTCACATCTTAATATGTTCAAACGCGTTTGATAATCAAAACTTGAATATTTGAATTAATTAAATGGCACTGAACTTTTTAAACAAAATTTATTTCAAAAAATAAGTGATAAGACATTTACTTATCTCTGAATGTAATATACACTCAAACATATCTGATTTAATATTTAATAATTTAATAAATTAATGAATTCAAATTTTAATTTTTAATTTTCAGGTTCTAGATTTTAGTTTTCAAGTTCAGTTTTATCAAACACACGTTTAGTGAGCATATGGAAGCTCAATGTCAATAACTATCTTTCATTTGATTGTGATACACGCCGTCAAAATAGTGGAGTTTAAATACTACTTTGTTTTCCTTGTACTCCAAAAGAAAAAGTGGATGCCAATTTTGTTTTTTTAAAAAAAATCTTTATGCGCTAATAATTTGCTGCACAAAACAATGTTGAAGTTTGTTGATAAGAATCAGAATAATGAGGCAACTTTTAAAAATTTAAAAACGTTGTTCCGACTAGAAACAAATCAAGATGAGTCTAAAAGTGCAACCTCATTAAGGTAGTATTTGTTTATACTTTATAGGGAAAAATGTGGATAAGTAAAGGAAAGTTAATTATTTTTTTCTTTTACGTATGTTTTGCTGGCAAGAATTATGATTTTTTTTTTTTTTTTTGCATTTTCATGCAATTTGTGTCATGCAAATTTTGCATGATTTTGAAGGAAAGTGATTGGTTATTCGCATAAGTTTCAATAACTGCTAATAGCTGTCATTAATTTCCTATATTCTCCGGATATTTTTCTTGGTCTCCAAGTTTCACTAAAAAAGTTAACGGTAATTTCTTTGGTGAGTTGTTGGAGTTGTCAATTTATAGGAAGGGAAGCTCACAAGTTACGCCATCAAGTGGTCCCATGGTCTAGTGGTCAGGACATTGGACTCTGAATCCAGTAACCCGAGTTCAAATCTCGGTGGGACCTTTTTTGAGCATTTTTTGGAGCCTGAGGATAGTTCCCTTTGGCGTATTTCAGAAAGCAGTAGTAACGTATGTGTTTGGATAAAAAAATTTTGGAACAATTTTTTGAAAAAGATAGTGTATCATCAAAACAGATAAATTTGTATAAATAATTTGTTATTCAAACGTACTCGCCTTTGGTCTATTTTCTATTTCAATTTTTACCATTTTTCGAAGCTTGAGGATATTTCCCTTTGGCAGAAAGTAGTAGTAACAGATGTGTTTGGATAAATAAATTTGGGGACAATTTTCTGAAAAAGATACTGTATGATCAAAACAAATAAATTTGTATAAATAATTTGCTATTCAAACGTGCTCACCTTTGGTCTAATTTCTATTTCGATTTTTACTTTTTTTCGGAGCTCAAGGATATTTCCCTTGAGTGTATTTAAGAAAGTAGTGGTAACAACTGTGTTTGGATATATAATTATTTGGGACAATTTTTTGAAAAAGATACTCTATGATCAAAATAGATAAATTTGTTTAAATAATTTGCTATTCAAACATACTCGCCTATGGTCCATTTCAGGGGCGGATTTAAGGTTGGGGCACTGGGGGCACGGGCCTCTACTGCCCCCCTTAAATTTCTAGAATACTTGTACAATTTTAATATAATTTTAAGTGTGTCCCTAGAGTTTTTTTAAACAGGATGTGAAAGAATTACGTGATTTTTTAAGTTAGTTAATAAACTATAATTCTAAAAGATACGTGTGGTACAAATTTCATTTCAACTTGCAAATACCAATCATATCATTCACTTTCTTTGAGCTCCACTCCCCAATTTCCCTTCCTCCACAATCGAAAGTCATTACCTTCCACAACCAAGTAGCTAGCTACTCTTTCTTTTGATCAATTCATCCAATCATATCATTCACTTTCTTTGTCCTCACTTCCCAATTTCCCCTTCCCTCCACTGGTCCCCCATTTTTCCTCCACAACCAAATTAATTATCAAAATATAAAAACTTGTAGTGAGCAATTGTAAATAGTTAGTTTGTTTTTGAAATAAAATTATTATTACATTAATAATTTTGAATTTGTCTTTTTATGTTTTTCATGGAATATATGCATCATTTGTACTTGTTGGTGATTTTTTTTTTTTTGGTTGAAAAACTAGAAAAAGAGTAAGTAAAAAATTTTAATGTTATTTTTGCCCCCACTAAGAATTTTTTCTGGCTCCGCCCCTTGTTCATTTTCTATTTAGATTTCGGGCTTTTGTCGGTGCCTTTGTTCTCTGAGATTGGGTGTTTCTTTTGCTCCACATTCATTCATTGCTACATTGCCACTACTAAATGATTTGGTCCTTGACACTTTCTTGATACAAATATTTTGTTAATATCCAGCTTCAATCTGGTTTGTGTTTTCCTTAACATTGTCCTTTAGTATCCTTTACTACTTTACAATCCTAGTCTCATAGGCACAATCTGTACCACATATGAAGGGAAAAAGTACCATCTGGTGGTTGTGATACTGCGAAACAAAAAAGATTATGTTTAGTTACCAATAGAGTTTACAAACATTCTTTATAAGCTAGCTAAAATAAGTAACTATTAGTTTCAGGTTGAAAAACATAATCGGAAGATTATGATCTTATTTTAATATTGCAAGATTAATTTTAATAAAATAAGTACATGCAAATTTTGTTTTCTTGCACATAAATGTACCTGTGCACTCAACACCATTAGTAATATGGATAGAACACAGAGGCAATGACCGAACCAATATTTTGCTTTTTTTTTGGGGGAGGGGGGGGGGCAATACATAAACATATTATAAGCTGATGCTCATCATAAATTTTTAAATTATAAATTTAGAATAAGAATAAATATTAAAATATTTAATTAACTATACTTTTTTTTGTTTTATTTTGTATATTGATATAGTGTTTCTTAAGTTATTATTTTAAAGTTATAATAATCATATGTAATGAAGGAATGATTTGGATAGCAAGTGCTTAATGAAAGACTCGTTAGGAGGGATCTCAAATGTGAATTTAAAAAAAATATATATTAATTTGTAAGCATCTAAATGCAAGGGGTAAATATAATTGTGATTGTGTATAATCATATGGTAAGTTAAGTATAATTTAAGTTGTTAACTAATACTTACTTGGCACCATCTAGAAAAACTCTTAGAAGTAATACTGACTAGTAATGCTATAAAAATGTTAAAGTGAAAACTGAAATGTATGCTAATATAAGGAAACTAAGACTTAAATTGCTATATATAGGATATTTTTTACAAAGAAAACTTAAAGTAGACTGTATAGTTAGTATTTATGAGTAGTATATACCAAACACAAATACTAATTATATACTAAGATTAGTTTTATAATAAGTTTGTATCTTATGCTAATACTTTTTTTAATCCTCCTATCCTTCCTTACATCCTTCCCACCCCTAACTATTAGGCACAAGATTTGAATCCTAAAATCGGCACCAAGAAAATCTTTTGCTAATATAAGAAAACTAAGAGTTGATTTTAACCAGTGACATTTAAATAGACTCTCTAGTTGATATCTAAATGTGATAATGATAAACATGTTGGTGATTTAAAAATTAGGACTTCATATACAAGTTTAAAAAAATTTCAGGGGCCTTTATAGATTTTTTAAGAAGTTTGAGGACGGCTGCTCAAGCCCGCACTCCTTAATTTCGTCCCTGCACAGAGGGCATGGTAAAAAACGCGGCAGCATGCCAGATAGTTAGTCTGTAATTTCTGTCATAGCGTTGGAATCTTTGACAAATTGAGGCATGGTTTTCTTTCTTTCTTTTTGTTTTTTGTTTTTTGTTTTTTTGGGTTAGGTCATAAATTTTCCGAACCTTTTACCTGTTGTACGGGTAATAAATAAATCACCAGTGAATGGAATATTACTACTGTTTCTTCAGACCTATAATCTAGGAATCTCAAGTTGAAACTTGAAAGTCGAAACCGTTTGCTTGCAGGAACTTTTAGGCCCCTGTTTGGACAGCAGTTTTTTAAAGAAAAAATTTTACGTTTTTTGTAGACATATTTTCCTATCATTTTTTTACAATATATATCAAATCATTACAGTAATTTTTTACAAAAAAATCTAGAAAAATACAATCCAAACAAAACCTTAGCATTCGAGGAATTAATGCAATTTAAAATGGCAAGTTGATCTAAAAACAATGGCCATTGCAAAGCGTGCTCATTTTTTCCGAGACTTCTTAACGTTCTACGGTGGAGAACAGAACACCGAAGCGACAGAGTACAGACAGATGAGGCACAGAAAATGTAACTATTGGTGCACGTTTTTTGGTCAACATATTTATGTTCTCTTCCCAATTCCATTAACGTTCCAGCTTCAGGTTAAGCCTTGTTTAATGTTTATTAGCATTAAATAATGAGTTGCTCTGCAAATCTTGAATCGCAAATTGTCAATTAGTTACCGTCCATCTTTAATAATCTCTCCTTCTCACAAGGCCCTGAGTTTCGCATCATGCATCATTTACCGGTGTCTGCTACCTCGTGTTCTTTTCTGCTCAACTATAAATCATAACCAACGACCTCAAATCCTAATCATCACTCTCAAACTTCTCAAGTTTGACTAGTTTTTCGGTGTTTTCTATGCAAGAATGGCATCTAGCAGTCCATCTTGCAGCTTTAACTCCAACTCCACTTGGACCAAAGAGCAAAATAAGGTGTTTGAAACAGCTCTCGCAATATATGACAAGGATACTCCGGATCGTTGGCACAATGTAGCAAAGGCCGTAGGTGGGAAAACTGTGGAGGAGGTAAAGATGCAGTACCAGCTTCTTGTGAATGATGTTGCACTCATTGAAGCGGATAAATTTCCCCTTCCTCCATACAAGAGCAGTCCCTCCAGAAATGCGTCATGAAGCGTTTACAGGCATGGTAAATATTCTTATCTAGCAAGTAGCCATTTCAGAGATGCAGACATTATATATGGACGGTTCAGAAGTAGCTTTTCTCATGTATCCCTCCATCTCTCAGAATTTTGCTTTCCTGCGTTCTGTGCGTTAATCTGAATATTTTCCAAATCTTCCTATTTGGGCACAAGATATGAACACTGCATCTTGTGGTGGAAGAGAAAAGATTAAGCCATGCAGATTACATATGATAGTGCTAACTGGTATTAATTACTAAAAATGCTTTGCCTCAACTGCTATAATGTAAGTGATGATAATGAACTACAACAGCCCGAGATTAAGTTCACAAATCTCTGAACTAGTTTTCCCAGATCAATTTTCAGGCAGTCGGAAGAATGCATCTAATCGTGATAGCTGGGGAATGCAGGTGTTCTTGATGATAAACACTTTTCTCTAGGTAAAGATTATAAATTCATAAGCAATCATCAAATAAAGCAGCAATGATTTGTTTGACGAGTAAGAATCATAAGCCGTGAAATCAGCATTCAAGCAAAAAGAGAATGTTTTGATGGTCTCTCTTGATCGATATTACTTCTACCACCAATGTTTTATCACTTTGTTTGGAGCCCGGTGGATGTGTGAATCATCAAGACTAGGATGTGTATGAACATCATCAATGGGAAAGCACGTGATAATCCATCTCTAACAAGAATTGGAGTTCCACTGAGGAACCGGAATCCATAATTCAGCTGTGTGAAAATTTCAACTCTAGACCAAACAAATCTCACTTTTCAAATTTCAAGTAGTTGTAAATCAATTGGAAGTGATAATAGCTAAAAAGGAATTGATGATCCAGTCACATCACATCATAGATGACCAACATACTCAAAACATTCAAATTGGATGATCCACCAAAAAGTTCCGGATAATATGTAAACTATAAGGTTTCCAATCAGTAACATGAATCAGAAAATTATGGGCTCAAAACTAGCTAGCACTACTAACAAAAAATTGTTAACGTCTGAACTTTCTGGGCTTCAAGCCCCATCCTTTGAACCCTGCTGAGGAGTGGCAGAATTTGCAACATCCTTTTGGATCGAAGTCATGCCTCCAAATTTATCAACCATCTGTGATAAAACAAATTATCAGAATCAACATGCTTTTGACGAATTCAAGAAGATCTCTCAAACAAGCAAGGATTTTCTGTAAGAAAACGGAATTAAGATACCTTCTGAATAGTCATCTTGAAACAAACTTTGTGGTTTTCCATGGGGGTACTGACAAACTCGTTGAAGTAATCCTTAACATTGGTCACAAAGCTACCACCGTTTTCACACTTCATCCTCGGGCACGTAGTCACGGCAGGACCAGTTGCTGCAGCAGCAACTTCGGTTTGGCCTTTTGCAGCGTCCATTATCCTTATTAAATTAATCAGGCCTTACTGATCTGCAGAATTACGAATTACAAATAGAACACGATGAATGCATGAACAATTTTGAAGGCTTAAAAGCTCCAACTAAAAATTGTATTTTTTTCCAAGAAATCTCCGAAGACGTTGGTCAATCTACTTTGTTATCTAACAAGTACTCCTATAGAACGGTACTAGATCGATATAGAATTTAGTACTAGGCTGAAAATCATAAAAATAATATGCATGGAGACGGCAAGGCTTAGTGAATATTATTACCTGATGAGACAAGAAGATTGCTATGGAGGAAGAGATGCAGACTTGAGCAGAGATTCTTGAAGAGGCGAGGAAGATGCAGTAGCAGGGGTCGGATGGATACTGTGCTCAGGTATACTTGTGTTAATATACAGTTTTGGCTGACTTGTTTTATAAGAAAGGTGTCGAAATTAAGATAAAATCTTGGAAAGGAAGTTAGTGGCTTGTGCCGTGGGCGAGGGGTAGGGCGGGTAACGGGTAATCGGGTCTGGGGAAAAGCACACGACCAAGTCATGAAAATTTTTGCTAGTACCCTCCTCCAGATTTGTGAAATTACCCCCTTGTGCACCCTCGAAAATAGATTTTAGCTTTTGGAATGGTAATTTTTTTATTTGTAGGGTTGGATTTCGGCCGGCCGGCCGTCCCTTTTACTATGTTGGCTCCTTTTGAGATTAGGTCCTAAATTCAAGAACAATTTCTGTTCTTTTTTTCTATTCCAAACTATTTTACCAAATATTATAATTAGATATATTTGGGTATTACCAAATCCCTTCTTTATTTTTCGGCTTTTCAAGTATGAACGCCCCTACTTTGTTGGCTGTCTAACTAAAAATTTCCGACTTAAACAGCCATATATTTGAGAAAAAACCGATTCATTTAGGATTAATCAGACTTTGCCCCTTTAAATCCCTAGTCGGACCGTTGGATTGGTCGAGCCCCAACCACAAGCAGGAGGAGGAAAAGCCCAACAGAGAACATTTAAAAAAAAAAAAAAAAAAAAAGGACCGTGTGGTGTACAAAGGGAAAATGGAACAAGTTGGCGGCCTTTCGGCTCACACAGAGCTTATCTCTCACAAGTGCCCGTGGAGAGAGATGGCCCCAAGGAATGCGTCATTTAAGGTTAGCTAATCTTAATCTTATTGTGCCAGTCGAAAGTTCGAAATACGGTCGGAGTTAGTCTCAGATTACACGCTTTTTTTTTTTTTTTTTTTGGGCCAAAAATCTTTTGCTATTTTTGTTTACTACATGCATAATCGTACACTAACGTATGTAACCTCGTACTACTTACTTCCAAACGATGCAAGAAGATAATCCTGGGTTCGTCTTCGGTGGCTCGTCGACAAATTCTATCTGAGATGGGTTTCGAATTTACAGTCATGGTACATTTGGTACTAGTACTATTTTAACCATATGATGATTATTTTGAGGGAGGTTGTTATGTTGGACAGACTTCTACTCGTATTATATTCTCTTGAAAACATGAAAAAGGTCTAGATCCTGCTACGATGATTTAAGCTTTATCGGCTTATAATGGTGCTAAATTACACATGTTAATTTTGCACCGGCACATACACAGTTTAGTCAATAAAAATTTGTTACTCTTTATCATTCCGATGGAAGCAGTAAACTCATTGATGGTTTTGAGAGGTTTAGACTTTAGACTGCAGATATAGATGAGAAAAGCGTAAGGAAAGAAAAGCCAGAGGACCTGGTGATGGCTCTAGCTGAGGCGAAGGTATGGATGCATACAGTGCTTCGTTAGACCACCCATTAATTTTTTTACATCGGCCAATTTTCTATGAGTAATGTTCCAGCTAAATGCTTGTTCTCAGCGTTATTTCCCTCTCACACTCTGTGGATTTCAATTTTGCTTGCTTTGTGTTGTTTTATGATACAACCCAATACTCCGAAGAACCATAGCTAGTTGAGATGTGAGGTTTGCATTCTTTTACAGAGGGAATTGGAAAGTCTTAATGCTAAAGGAAAATGCAGAGGTCTTTCAAGTAATTTTTCCAAGATTCGTCCAGCTTTTCATGACAAGGGTGTATGTTGTTTTTCTTTTCAATCCCTTTGGACTCCATCTGATTCTAATTGTGGAATAGTGGTCCCTAATGATCTAGTAGTTTTTACGTCTGAGAATTGCTTATTCAACTCTCCTTCTGGTGGAAACTGTGTGAAGGTTATGTATTAGTTTCTTTTTCCCTTGCTCACATCTCTGAAATGGATCAGTTTCTATGAACAAGGTTCTCCTACTTAATGTCTGAGCTCGTTGCTGGCTACAATCTTAAAGCTTCTGGTTTGAGATCTGAATTTCTGTCCATTTCTTCTGTAGGCGGATGCTATAATATCGAGGCTGAAGAATACCAGTTATCTGGGGGAAAATGAACAGCCTGTGCTGTTAATAACTGCAGACACAGTATGTTTCTTTATTCAGATACTACTAAAAACTATTCATTTCCTGCTTCTTTTGTTTTCCAGATGACTGTGAGGTAATGTTTTGTGATTTGGTCCGAGCAAAAATAGAACTGTGTACCAGTCCTAAAGTACTGAGATATCAGAAAAGATTGAAAATATCCGGAATGAGTGTTAGCAAATTCATTCTTTGTACAAGTCTTCTAGTAGCACGGAATTTTATGCTTTCCAAAAATTGTTTTAGGATGCACAAAATCAAGTATCATGAAAGTTAGCCATAGACTTTTTTGTAACAAAACCACAGAACAGGATATTGTCTACCAGTACAAGTGCAGCAACTAAAAATGCAGTAAGATTGTCTCAGTTGTCGTTGTTTGCAACAAAAAAGTTCTCTTTCAGCTAGTCTTACAAGCTAAAATGAAAATCAAGCATCATGGATTGAAGCTATGAGAGCTGGCATTGAAATGACAAAATCATGTTTGCTATGTATGAAAATAGCTTATCTTTGTATATCTCTTTCATGTTACTCCATGCCACTATGCCTTTTCCTGGAATTTTAGATGTATGGCACTCACCTTATATTTCTTAAATTATGTGTCACAGGCCATGTTCTCCCTGTTTTCTTATGTATTAAAGTTAACTTGACATCAAGAGCAATAGTATAAAATTGCTAGGCTCTAGTTGTTTCTTTGCTTTGAAGCTAGATTATTAGAGCTTTTGTCTTACCCAGATCTAATTGGTATTGAGGTAGCGGTGTTTGAAGGGACTGTCAGAGAAAAACCTTCTAGCAAGGAAGAGGCTCGCAAATATCTCCGAGGTCTGCTTAATACAGTTTCTTGTCAGTTATGTTTAGTTTCTGGCACATCTAGACATGCCTACTACTGCTATTTCTTGCAGACTATTCCAGAGGTCATACTTCAGTTTTGGGTTCCGTTGTTGTATCCAACCTAACATCAGGTAACAGAAAGGGAGGATGGGATAGAGCAGAGGTACTGCCATCTCCTCTCAACTGGATTCCCAAATAGATAAGAGATAACAATTTGAAAGGATTGGGACACATGCATACAACTCCCCAGTTTTGGCATGTGCATGAATGACTACGTCCAATTCTTACACAAAAGTCGGCTTCTATAAACGCTTTTGGATACCTTAGTGATCAGTGTTGAATCATAAAACTAAGGCATATATTGACCTTCGTACTGTTTATGTGATGGATGGTCAATTATGAGTTTTCTCCACTCATAGGAACATGTTCATTTATTTGACTGCAAAAAAACATGACACTACCTCATCTTGGCAGCAATTTGAGTTATTTGTTAGAAGGTTTTCCCGATTCTTTTTCTCCTTGGGGCTTTTATGAGGATAGGAGAGGTGGACTGGAATCTGTTTATTTCTGCTTAGGTGATTTGAGAGGTTCATGTTCCACATTAATCTTGTAACTGCAAGTCCCCTTTCATTCCATTCATTTTGGTGTGCAGTGAAGAGTACCAAGTTTTACATCTAAAAGCATTCTGATTTCTGTTCAGTGGTGAAAATAGCATCATGATGGGGATCAACTTCGACCATTCCTTGAAGCTAGACCTCAGAAGTACTTGAAGTCAATATATTCCATATTATGAGTAAAAACCTGAAAGTGACTTGAATGGCTAAATGGACTTGAAATTTGCAAGCATACATTAACGCATGTTGTTCATTGGATGTCATGATGCTAATCTTTGATGAGGTTTAGTTGAGGATGTGACCCCAGAATTACTAAGATGCTTGGAAGAACAGTACTTAATTCTTGTCAATGTTTTTTTTTCAGGTTTATTTCCACGAGATACCAGATGACGTTATAGATAACCTGGTAAGAAATGATCTTTACCTGAATGCTAATTACCCCTAATTGTCCTTTTAAGTTTTACAAATCTTCCTCAGATTGAGGAGGGGATAATACTCAATGTTTCTGGAGCCTTGATGCTTGAACACCCATTGACACTGCCCTTTGTTGACACAGTGGTTAGTATCTGTCTCATATTCATCTTCGTTTCGTGAATTTGAATATCATTTTTTTTGGGCACATTTGTTATTTCAAACAGCATTTTCCCTGACCTAAAGGGTTGACACTCCTTGAAACGTTCCAGTAACCAAACAAATCTTGGCCCCCCGGAATTATTAAACAATCAACCTTCGCAGTTATGAGTAGATGTATTAAGAGCATAATAGTTTTTCAGACAAAATGATAAAGTCAGCCTCGTAGCTGAATTTTTTTTTTTTTTTTTTGGCTGAGTTAATCTCCTCGATGACTTGATTGGGTGAATATTGAGCATGATGTTAAAGTCTCTTGTTAACATAGATCCCATTTTTGTCAGATAGGCACTGCTGATCATGTCATGGGGCTTTCAAAAGCTCTCACAGAAAAGTTGATTCAGGAAGCCCTGTAGCTGCTCTAGTTTTCCAACTCTTACTGAATCTGCAGCTTCTATTGGAATGTACTGATGCAGTCACACTCACGCCACCACGAGAGCTGACCATTAGGTGCTTCTAAAAGGCCGTATCCTCATAGTCCTGCTTGTCTTTCCAGATATATTTAGGCTCGACAGAGTTTTTCCATTTTGTATCTTGATTCAAAATGAATGTTCTAAGAAAACCATTATCTTGATTGCTAGATTGTTACCATCTGCTATCACCTTTATAGCTGAGTTCTATAAGATGAAGAACTACTAATTAATGCAAGTGACTTCCTTCCAAATGTCATTGTCGTTTTCACTTCTGCTTATTTTACCTCATAAGAGGAGAGACCTGCCCAAAATACACGCGGTAGGGTCATAAAATTTCTTGCCACAATTCATTGCCTAGAATCATAACAATTCAACCAGAAAAGTTACAGTAGAAGGATTTCAAAAGCAACTGTGTGTTTGGATAGAGTATTATTCGAAATATTACTTGGAATAATTACTGTAGCACTTTTTGTGAAGTGATGCATGTGAAATAAAAAAGGCGATTGAAAAATGTGTTTATGATAATTGATACAAGTGAAATATTATATGAAATAATTCAGCAATCCAAACACACACACACACACACACACATATATATATAATGCAATCACTTTTCACCCGTATAACTGATCTTTTTGATGAATTTTTAAGAAGTAACGCGTAAAGCTATTCAAATACTTTTTTTTTGTCAATTAAATGAATGTCACTCCTTGTTCTAATTCTAATAGTTCCAAAGAAACCACTTTAGATGCAATTGGATGTGGTCAAATAATTTCTTTTTTTCCCCCTATCATCAGAAATTGTTGAGCATCAAATTTATGTTTTTTGGATTATTTTTTCAATGCATTGATTATGGACCAGTAAAGTAGCGTTTATTCTTTTAACAAGGATGAATTTTTCAATGGAAGTTATTACACCATAACAAAACCTTGAACTAGAGATTCCAATGATTGTGCAAGATACTCCCTCCGTTCCTTATTAGATGTCCTAATTAGATGTCCTAATCCATTGTTTCTTTTTATCTGTCATTTTATGATATCAAGAAAGCATTTATGAACTTTTTTCCAAATTTACCCTTGCTTACCCTTTCAACTTTCTTGAATTGGAACTCTAAATAATTAAATGCAGTATTTGTAGCATTAACAATAAAAGTAGTTGAAGAGATGAAGAGAGATAAAGGGTAATTTTGAGAAGTAAAGTTAAACTTTTGTTGACTTTTAGAAAATAACCAACTTTCTTAATATAAGAGAATTAGTTATTCAGGCCATCTAATAAGGAACGGAGGGAGTATCTAATTAAAGTATGCTTTTCAGTCAGTTAATGCACTAAAATATTTCTCTACTCTACAGAAAGGTCCCTTATAACAAATTCATTAACCAAAAAAAAAAACAGAGAGAGAGAGAGAGCAGTTAGTCCACCACATCCATCCTTCAGGAAAAAAAAAAGTTTAAAACAAAACCCACCCAATTATCAAAACCCGCCCAAAAAACTTTCCAGTCCTGGCAGCCTTCCCAAAACAGCTCAAGCCCACAAGCCCGCTCCGCTCCAACCCATCGGCTCCCCCTGCCGCGATACCTTCTTTTTGCTCGAGGAAGCATCAGTCGCCCTTTGGCTTCGCTGCCACCCGCTTGCTGTTCTTTTAGAGGAGACAAGATAGACCTAGAGATTGGTACGGGATTAGTTTCTTACTGTTTTTGGCGTATATTTATTCCATTAATTTTATCCAATAGATTTCACTTGCCAATGTTATTGGGATGTGCTTGGATGATCGTCTTTGTCTTTTGATTAATCTTGGTAAAACATAGCTAATCTTTAGTATGGTTTTCAGTTAAAATGGGCTTGTCGGGGCATTCGGCTGCATTTATCATTTGTGCGTAGTAGATGTTTGACGATATGCCAAAGAGGAATGTATAGTTATCTATTCGAGAGCTCAGTAGTAGCTAGTGAAAAGTGTTTATTCATTAAGTTGGCAAGTAAAAGAACTGCATTGGGGTTTTATCCTGGTTTTGCAGCTACTTTGATCAACTGCATTGGGGTTTTTTTTTTTTTTTTTTTATGAATCCCTATTAGCTTCTCAAAATATAGTAGAGCATTGTGATTTGCCTATTTGCTTTCTTTGTTGTCTTGTTAGGGGTTGTATAATTAAGATAATTGGGTTTATTCTCATTTGTACCCTAACTTTTTCCTGCCTGTACTCTTGTTAGTGCAAACTAGCTGCCTGACTTGGTTTGAATTGATCTACCCACCCTTTTGGTGCATCGTTATTTGGTTTTTTGTCGTGCATTTCTTGTTGTTCCCATCATATGACGAATTTTGCTGGATTTGAGATTTTAAGTTTATCACAAAATTAAGTTAAAAGCAGATGTTAATGCCCATGAATTGTTGTCACTTCGTGACTGCTTCTGGTTTTTGCTCTCTTGATGCTTATCTGTTGTTGCTGAGGCTGAATCTTTTAGCCTTTTTGTCATCCTTTTCCTTGTGGCTTTCTTTACTCTAATGCTCTGGATGTGTGTTTGCAACATTGAAGCTTTTTTCTTTTTGCTAAAAAAGCTACACAAAAATGAGCTCAAAGGCATATCTATTTCATCTTAAATGTTTTGAACATGATTGTGAGGTCAAAATATGGCTACAACACCATGTTCCAAAACTTAAAAGAGTTCTTCAGAAAACATTTTGCTGAAGAAGAAAGAAAACTCGCATATGCATGTGCTTCTCTTCTGTTGGTTATCAAGTCAAACAGTGTAGCACAGATATGATTTGCCCTCTTGACCTTTGGCTACTCTTGTTTTGTGGTCCGGTCAGTTGTTGCAAATGGAAGCCAAGTTCTTTCGCTTTCTCAAGATTGTGGGAGTTGGTTTCAAAGCCAGAGCTGAATCGGAAGGTCGCCTCTTGTATCTAAAACTGGGTTACAGCCATGAGGTAGAACTGACTGTGCCTCCAGCAGTTCGGGTATTTTGCTTCAAAAACAATGTAGTATGCTGCACGGGGATCGACAAGCAAAGGGTTCATCAATTTGCTGCTGCTGTCCGTAGCTGTAAGCCGCCAGAAGTTTACAAAGGCAAAGGTATCATGTACCTGGATGAAGTGATAAAGAAGAAGCAAGGAAAGACGTCCAAAAAATAGTTGGATAGGTGATTGAATAGGACATGGAATGTTTTGCTCTTCATAAAGTAGCACGCTTGACTAGATTAAAACCATAGAGATTCAGTTTGATACCTGCTGTTCTGTTAGTCCATTCCTCCTCTGTTTTGAATATGAAGTAAGCCATTTGAGATGATGTCGTGAATGAGCAATAGTGATGCTCGCCATCTTTGTAATGTTTTGGTTATTGAGATGCAGATACGTGCCTCCTTGAGACCGCTGCGGCTCTGAAGCTTTCGATGCGTGTATAATTCCCAATTTACCCTTTTTTAGTTGTTGGATTCGGAGCAGATACAAAATGTGATTGGCAATTGCTTCTTTTTCGTGTTTTTGACCCCCATCATCACAAGATACTCAGTCTACTAGTACAAAATATAAGAAGAGGGAAAAAAACTTCCATTCCGTTTTATTGCAGGTTCATCCCTTGACGAAAACTTTTTGTTAGCCTTAGATGTTTCCTTTCCTCTAGAATCATATATATATATATATATATATATATATATATACACGACAAGCATAAACCAACCTAGCTCGGTGGGGGTGGGAAGCAAGGGTTCAAACCTTGGCTTCCATAAAAAATATTACATTTAAGTGGTTTGCTTAAAAAAAATTCAGGCGGATGTGTTGTACACGTGTTTGGTTCGATGGTGGTTCAGTCCTCTTCGAGTTATTTCTGGACCTCCTTAGGTTCGCTCCCTCCTTCTTAGTGTAAAATGGATTAGGTTATATAATTATTGTTGTCTCAAAAAAAAAAAAAAAAAAAGACAAGCATAAACCCCTGTTGCCAGTCCTACTTGCTCACTGCTAAACTGCTAATTAAATTAACACCCTTATGAGCTGTGACTGGCCTTTGAAAGTTAATGAACAAGAACTGAATCAATTTGTCCCAAAAAAAAAAAACCAGTAATAATAAAGGAATTAAGGAAGAGAATTGATTAATCAGTAGTGGTGAAGTATTATTCTTCAACAGAAAACAGACAAGAGGGTTGATAGTGTGTTTTCCTGGTGTCAAAAAAAAAAAAAGTGTGTTTTTCTCCGGAGAGAGAAAGAGGAAGAAAGAGAGAAAGAAGAAAGATGACATTGGGGCTGATAAATGCAAATCCGGTGGTGCACGCCAAGAAAAAAAGAGTGGCCCGCCCCCTCGACGATCCTCACGCCGACGACGCCGTGGATCCTCTCGAGATTTACGATATCCTTAATCCCCCTTACCCCCCCCCCCCCCCCAATCACAAAAAAAAAAAAAAAAATCGTCTTGGGTTGCTTTTCTCTTCAATTGTTCTTACTCTTGTTTTGAATCATATCAGTTAAAAAGAAAGTTTTTTTGTCTTTGAGTTTCACTGCTAAGTGCTAAGCTGCAGAGGAGATGTGATTAATTATAATTAGTCCTAGTTCTTCAACTTGCTTAGCACCAAAATAATATTACTACTGCCATCTCAAAAGCCCTTTGTTTCATTATTATGTTGGGTGTTAAAATCAGAGTTGTTGCTGTGATCTTTGACTTGGCAAGTTTGGATTACATTACGTGAGAGATATAAGGGATCCGGAGCATCCGTATTCACTAGAGCAGCTCAGCGTTCTGTCTGAGGAGTCCATCACTGTTGATGAGAAGCTTGGCCGGATTTTGTGAGCGCCCCCTCCCCCCCTCTTTTCCTCCATTTCACCTGTTTTCATTTATTATTGTTATATTTGTATTGTGGCTTCCATTCAATGAATGAGAAAAAAGAAGTATTATTAATTTCAGATAGTACAGAGTTAATAAAGCTTGTAACTTTCATCAAAAGTTCAGGGGGAATGTGAAGCTCAACTCTATTCATTCTCCAAACAAGTCTTATAGCTTTATTACCAGCATTGTTCCTCAATTCATTTCCAGAGCTTGCTGCTTTCATAAGATTGATGTGCGGGATTTTAGTTATTTTCCTTATTGGAGAAGTGGGTGGGAGAGTTTGGGGGATGTGGTTATTGTAGTCACTGTCTCTAGTACATCTCATCTCACTCAGTGGTTATTGTAGTGGTCAAGGACTCAATCGAGGCATGATACATGCCAGGATGAGGAGTCCTGCGTTAAGCATCTTAAAAATTGTTGTCATTGCTAGTATTTAGTTAGTCATCCTGTGTTTGAGTTTCCTGGATAGCTGATATGTTCCTACTGACAAGGTTCAGTGCTTCGTTGTGATGGAGCAAGAATGATCAACCAGTTAATGCCAATTTATCAGAATAATAACCACTCGAAAGAGAACAAGAATCACTACCACATATTATTTGAGTACCTGACTTTACTAATCTTTCTTCCTGTCAAATACATCTGTCCCGATTATACCCCCCATTGATGTGGGAAAAGCGACCATTTTAGTATTAGTATCTTGCTCTCTTTTAAATTCCTGTCGTGCCTCATCCCACAAACAAAAAGCCCGGAAGAACATGTTGTTTAGGGATTTTCTCTATTAGTGCTGACTTCTTTCGTTCATTTGTAGGATAACCTTCACGCCTACCATTCAGCACTGCAGCATGGCAACTGTAATTGGTCTGTGCCTGAGAGAGAAACTGAAGGATTGTTTCCCTGCACATTTTAAGGTTGACTTCTCCACCTCTATACTCATCGGCACTTTTCGATTTTGTTTCTGGACAAAGTTTCTGGCTTCTTTCAATGCAGTTTTTACTTGCATATTTTCCTTGTAATTATATGTTGAGATACATTTGGATAATTTATCATTGCAACTAACTAACTAACTGTTTAGTACGTCTTTGAGATTCATGAATCTAACTTAAAGTTTTGCAGGTCGATATAAAAGTGGCTCCTGGATCTCATGCTGATGAAGAAGCAGGTTAACTAAGAAAACCGCAAATATTCATTTCCATCATTGAGAATGCTTGTTCTTTTTCATATCCCAATATTGACCAATGATTTGAAATATTCAAAAGAGGTGTGTGTTAAACGTTACCTGGGTTTGGTAAGCTTGTGTATTTGGAACTCATTAGCTCTGGGTCTTTTGCCTAAGTTAGTTCCTGTTTTTTGAATTTAATCAAGGATTAGATGTTATCCATACTACAACTAGTAGGGGAAAAGGTTGCTTTTTGAAAGTGCTTTTGTTTGTTCTATTGAACCTTCAAGCTGCTGGTCTCTCTCTCTCTCTCTCTCAATTTTCATTAATTTGGTTTCTTTACTGGATCCCCATTTCAATTTTTCTTCACAATCTATTCAACTGCTATATTAGCCCAAGTTAAAGGAAATCTTTGTTGTTTGTCTTTTCCTGCAGTTAATAAGCAATTAAATGATAAAGAAAGAGTTGCTGCAGCCCTGGAGAACCCAAACCTTCGCCAACTAGTAACCGAGTGCCTTTACTCCAGTGAACTTTGATTGGTTAACCTTACAGGAGGAGTTTACTTCTTGTGCAATCAGGATGAGGCTTCCTTTGTATCATAACTTGATCTCTCAAATGAAGAATGTTACATCCTTTCCTTTTGCGAGTGTATGTAAAGTATTGTTCTAAATCTAACTGATAAATAAAGTCTGAAGTAATTATCCCTTGTTAGCTGAGGTCAGCAAGAAAAGAATGAAATGTGGCACTCTTCTGTGGGCAAGATATAGGAAGTTGATATGCTCCTGGACAGGAGTAGAAGTTTCTCTTTTAGTCAGATTCTGACTATTATCAGATTCTAGGCAGATGGTTCTGCAGGCTTCTAGTTTATGATCATTACTTAATCAATGAAAACCTTTATTGAGAAACCTATTCAAGGTGGTTGGTCTCTCCTACCATCCAAACACACTAAGAATAAGATGGTAAACGCCATGTTGGTCATTGCGGTTGCCTTAAAACGATCTCTCGACAGGCGATTAGCTGACTACTGAACTTTCCAACAGCCTCAGGGCATATCATTAAGCAGTAACGAGTGATAAATGTCAGCATTTGTCGCTTGAGGATTATAGCCATAGACCTTTTCCAAGCAATGATAGCAAGGGTTGTGACTTGAGGCAATCTGAAAGCTTGCAAACGCATGCGCACCTGAGCTTCTTTAGGAACCTTAACTAACCTGATTCGTGCGGGGCATCTAGAGTTGATCCTTCTGACTTGCAAGTTCTTGACTGTTAATCCTCGAAGTTGTTAACTCGTCGCCTTGGGCCAGCTTTCAAGAAATAAAAAATGATTTTCGATCATTGTTACCAGTAAAAGGTGATAGCAACTTTTTACTCATCCACAAGGATTGAAATCAGAGTCTGGTATATAAAAATATGTGGCAGGTCTAAGAATTTAACGATCAGATGCAAGATTGGTTTCCACCATATTCACGTTTTTCATTCAGCTAGTGCGAGTTAAAACAGATACTGAAGGTGGATAAACTACCTCGGGATGGTACTCAGTTATTGAATCATTTAACTCGTCATTGCAGGTTAATATGGCAAAAGGGTTTTAACTGCCAAGCAAGGGCAGGAAAACGTAATTCGCTTGCATGATACATTTATTTGTTTCTTGATATCATCAATCAAGACATTTTTACTCAGCTTGCAGCTGACGCAAGACTCCCCGGTTCAGGAATCACAACAGCTTCAGAGTTGCCATTTATGCCATTCAGTGGTGTAATGTCAAATCCCCAGTATTTAGCAGTTCTTACATCTTCCTCGACCATCAATCTTGAAAATTCTTCATGATCATACTTCAGGGTAGCCTTTCCTCCGAACTCACTGGGGAGGTTTTCAGCGTCAAAAAAGGTCTTCATCAGCTCCATGCTACTTTTGTTGTTTGGATACACAAAATGTATCTTCTGAAAAGTTTTTGGATCCACGAAGTATCTGACGACCTGAAAAGGAAGAGGAAAGCAGTTCTTCAATACGCTAAGAACTTCAAAGTTCTTTTTGTAGGTAGGGTTGGAGGGAATGGAAGTAGCGCTCATACCTTCCAAAATGCCTCGAAAATTCTAGGTGGGCTATACAGAATTATTAAACCAAGTCTCTCTGGGTAATGGTTCTGTAGAACATAAATGATATCTCGGGCTGTTGAGATGGCAATGTTAGTGTTCAAAGACCAACCGTTGAAGTCTATGAGCCATGACATCTGGTCTTGGCCTTCTGGCAAGTCCAGCACGGCATTTTCTATCAGATAAACTAGATGACGGATATTTCCCTCAGGAGACGCCGAGTTCTGCAACAATAGATAACTTTCATGTTAAAAAAAAAAAAAAAAAAATTACAGCATCAGTAGAAATAGCAAACTAATTTGAAATAGATACCAAGGAAGTTTTTAACAGGAAAGGCAAAAAACTGGGAAGTATACCTGCATTCCGGGCCTCATTATGAGGACAGTTCTCCCCAGTCGATCATGAAAATTTGCTCTGGAGACTTTGCCAGTCTCACCTTCATGTGCTACTTCATGCTGTAGACGGTGAAAATGATTGCCATGGTCAGTCAAAGAACCATGGAGATACTCTTTAAGAGGTAAAATAAGAAAAGAAGAAGAGCAAGGGAGTGCATAGTTAGTTTTATGCATTAGCATTTATACGAAGTTCTCCATGGTACGATATATTACCCAACGGATTTCTTCTGGCTTATAAGTTGCTCTCCACTTTAGTGACTCCTTCAACATTTTCTGAGCCTTGTTAACATTCCAATTTCGGGCTTCCAGGTATCTCCTTAGACAAGCATCTGAACAGTACTTTAAGCTGCGTCCAGTTTGAGGTCCAATGGCAGTCCTCAGTTCTCTGACCTGCTCACAAAGAATCAGCTAATTAAATGACGCACAAAAAGACGATTGCCAAATTTTCTTAATCTGAGGCTCCATCTTCTCTTGGTTACCTTAGCATCTTTCTCCGCTGAATTCTCCTCACGATTGCTGCTAGACTGCTTTTTCCAGAACATGGTTAATGCTTAACCTGCAAACAATAAGGAGGTATTTACATTTCAATAACCTTTGAATATGACCAAATCTTTGCAAATAAGACGTTTTTTTGTTAACAAAACTCATGAAAACTAGTCAAAGCATTAGAACCAGAGGCAGTATATACATCTTAAGGCGGACATAAAGAAGATTGCATGCATAAGAAAGCGCTTTTATTTCCATGGCCAATTGAGTTGAAGCTCGAATCTTCATCGTGCAAGCTAGAATATGTGAAAAGTAGACATAACAAACACGATAGCTTTTCATAGCAGTAGTTTCTTTTCAAGGTCAGAAGTCAAATATTATTTATGCTATTGGAGATGGAAACAAAGCGTATATACTTCTTTTTTTTTTTTCTTTTTACAGATAATAAACAAAATTTAAATTGTAAATTCATAATTCCGTCTATTTGTACGCAGATAATAAACAAGATTTATTTTTCTTAATTATGAAGATCAAGAAATTGAATAGAAGTACAAAGAAAAGCATCTTATGCGGAAAATTCAGCAGTAATCTGTGTAACGCCTCCGTTATCCTTCAAAATTGGATGTCGCACTTAACAGATGCCTGCGGAACAAAAGACCCAATGTGAATTCAGATCTTTATTTAGTTTTAGTAGTCCTGCCCTGTTATTAATTTCTAGCTCCATGAAGAAAAAAGGATAGTCATAAAGAGAGACTAAATGCCAGAGTCAAACACGTTATTTTGACAACTAATGTAGCGAGACCAACGTAATTCCTGAAGCCATCAACAAAGCTTGGCTACTGTCATGTCAAACGATTGGGAACGTTGCTAGTTTGACTCTGCCAACAATGTGCGGCGTTACTGAAGATGAAATGTTTCAATTTTTATAAGAAGAGAGGTTTTTTGACTTTCTTACATTTGCAAGACAGATCCCACCATTTCCTTTACTAACTCCTGCTGATTCAGTGAACAACAGATAAACCACAAGCAAATGGAGATCGCAAATCACACGAACAATTATTTATCAGCAAGCGAATCATTCAGATACACTACTTTTATTGCATTAGGAGGCTCAGGGAGTAGTTGAGGTCTTGACTCTTGAGTTGCCATAGAAGAAGAGTTAGATCAAAAGTTCAGATCGTTTTCACATTATTGAATAATCACAATAAATGGGAACGCCGGCTACGCTTCATCAACTAATTTATACTAGTACACTTCCATGTGCACAATGCATACTCGGTGATCTACAATACTGATGGAAAAAGCTCTCAAAACCAAGTAGAACCAGGGAAAAGATTTGGTCTGAGCTTTTGATCTAGCATGAGGAGAAGTGGTCTGAAAGTCGCATGTCATGTCCATCATCAAAGCAAAAACTGGAAATGCCGAGCCCTTTTTTCAGAAAACAGTACCTATGGAAAACAACACTACTAGTATGGAAATCATCGAACAAAAACTGTTGTTGACTAATCCGATCAGGATTTCTGTAATCTTTTCTTGGTCTGTCTTTCCTTTTCTTTTCTTTTTTTTTCAAGAGTTATTTCATATTCATCCAAGTTCGTGAAAAATGTAAATGATCCTTCATCGGTTGATCCGTGGAAGCGTAAAAAGGATCAAGATTACGTAAAGCTCGTAGTAGTGTTATGGTATGAAAAGGGAAAACAAAAGCTTAAAAGACATTTGTAGCATAATGAAACAGTTGGTTATAATCAAGGTAACTGACCTGAGCAACGTCGTACAAGAAACTAAGAAAAATCTGTGACTTCAAACTTCAACGTTCAAGCTCTCTCGAATTCCAGAGAAATAAAGAAATGGTCACTCGAAATTTAGAGAGGTAGAGAAATGGAGAAATTTCTGGTCGGATGCTTTATTTTGGCTTTTTGGCCCGGACGAGCTTTGAGTTTGTCGAAGTTGTAGTACTACTACGATATTTTGGAGATTTTATAGAGGGACGAGTCAAAGAGAGGAACAATAATAAAATAATTTTTCGTGATGATGAAATGACAGAAGTGCCCCGGCAGACTTGGACTTCTGCTAACGACCAAGTGTCCAAGTCAAGTCATGTTGTGGCTGGCTGCAGTCTTAGAAATTGGAATTGGATGGCTAACTTTTCCGACTACCGAATCAACCAGTAGTACGACAGTTTTGACTGAGACGGCAGCGATTAGATAATTTACTAATTGCAATTATGTGGTGGATTAAGCGTGTTTCTCTCAACTTTTGCCCTTTAACAGAAAAAAAAAAAACCTTTTCTTATTTTCCTGAATACATCAGTAGTGTTTACTAGAGGATTATTTATTCCATGTTGCAAAATGACCAAAAACAAAAGTTCAACACGGGGTTGGTTGTTTGAATTCCCCCCCCCCCCCAAACACACATGCAATATATATATATATATATGAAGAAAAAAGTCTCGATTGGGTCTTTTTTAATTGAGAGATGATGTCCAACAATTACATGTGCTGCGTCCACATTGTATGAAATGATAGGGTTGTTTTATCCCTTCGAATCTTAGATAACTAGTTATAACCAATAAATTCATTATAGTAATTTCACTCTCAATAATTTATCATCCAACATCGTTCTATACTTTTTTTTATATGGCCCTTTGGCAAATGCTCTAGAACCAAAAAGGGTAAATTATCAATAACTACCATGTGTCCCTTTTTTCCATCTAATCCCTTTAACGTTTTAAAAAATCTGCATAATTTTCTTGTAGTTAGGTGTAAAGTGAAAATTTTAATGGAAAGTGAAGAAGTGATTTCTGATGGGTAGCTGAATCGACCTGAATCAGTCTTCTCTCAAGTGAGGTGTGACAGTTTTGCCGGTCCAAAGTGAATCTGCTTATCCGAAGTGAGTGGCGGGGCTTCTCTCCTGAGATCACTCCGACGATCAAGTCAGTATATTTGAGGAATAAAAACGTAATGAACAGTAAAAGGCAGTAGTGTGCTTACTTAATAGGAGTGAATGGAGGACAGGGCGGTGGGCTTATGTTGGCGGGACCCACGTTCTGGCCATTACGGCTCTATCCCCTGACAGGAGGTCTGATTGAGAATGTAGTAGTCGGGGCTTGATGACGGGGGCTCTAACGCAGTAGCCATTAAGAGCATCAGGTGCTTTTCAGATAAAGCATGAGCTCCGTACTGTGTCAAGTAGGCTTGACACCAACAGCGTGCAGCCGAAGTGGAAAGGGTGAGGTGCAGAGGTCATCTATGTCAGAGGCCATAGATCCGCCCGAACTCAGGGGTCATGTTTAGGCCATGACCGCGTTTGAGTGATGGTCGCGATGGGTCACTTCGGCAGCGTGGGGTTGCCAGAGGTAGGCATCCTCAGAAAGCAAATCGCATAATGTTATTGATTGAAATATTAATATTATACTTACTTAAGGGGTCTAACCACTTTGCATGAATCATAAAAGGACTATTTAAGTATATGCAAAACCATAGGGAGGGGTTAAGTGAATAAAATGAATATTATAATTTCATATACATAGTACTTAGAGTTCATCTAATCAATTTATTATAGTCGGATGTACTTTCTGTCCACTTTTTACTTTACATAAAATCATTAGGAGATTTATGGATATTTTAAAACATTAGGTGGTTGTGTGACAATATGATTGGAGGGTTATCAGTAATTTACTCAACTTAAAAAAAAAAAAAAAAAAGATTGTACTCTTTTTCAAGACAAAGGGTGATTATCATTCTTCCTATTTCCGAACCAATACATCACGTAATATTGACCCAACAAAAATATGATCGTACTCTTCCTGAAGACAAAGGGTGATTAATCTTTTTCCTAATTCCACACCAATACATAACGTAAAAGGTAATAATTGAACTTGGGACTTCTTGAAATCCTCCTGCGGCCTCTGAAAATTGCCTGAGGCCTGCTAGAGGACCGTATAGGACACAAAATCAAAGAAAAATAGATGGATTAGACAAACGACCTATAATTTCTTACCTGCCCTTTATTTCTGAGGCCCCTCCCCACCTGTCTGGGAAGCGCCCATGGCTGCCTTCAGATAGTTGTCACCATCCTATTTGAAAGAAATTTAATTCTGCCCGCCTTCTTAGGTAAGCATTAAAGTAGGATCGTCGACTTCGGAGGTTAAGTTGTATGTTCCTACCGCATTTGCTACGATTTTGTTATCAACACAAGAATGTGCCCTGTTGTTTGTATGCTATAATTCATGTCCACATCCCTCAGAGTGTCTTATGGTGATTAGAAAACCAAGCAAATCGTTATGCTGTATTACCCCATTACTTGATAATAGTATACACGTACACAGCACCAATAGCAATTCTACAATACATTTATTTCTCGTCAAGACCTCACTGTGGAGCTTTCACGGACTTTGATATTTGCTTCAATAGCATGCCATCAGGCAGTTGAGGCAATTATTACAACACCAATACATAGCAAGTGAAAAATCTTTGTTCACGGATTTCGTCAAGCTTTGCTCCTTGTTTGTATCATTAAACAAGATTGATGCTTATTTTGTACCGATAGGATGTGCACAAAAATGACAAACAAGCACGCACGGGGTTACCTCTCAATGAGTCCATCATTTCATGACCTTCCTTCAATTTAGTTGCAACTAAGGTTCACAATCCTTCCAAGCTACCCCGTCGAAGGTAACCTCTGCTGGGGTCAACTGAGAATTGAGAAACCTGAAAAAGCATGGGTGGATAAATTATGAGCTGCTAAAATCGCTTCCAATCTGCCCAAAACTACACATCTTTTCAATTAATAGCGAGACAACTACGGACTAGTATTTGGTTGCACTTGCACACATTTGACGGCACTGAAGTCAAGAATTATGAGGAAAATCCCAATGGCATATATTATCGCAAAGCCTATAAAGTGGTTTTGCCAGAAGAAGCATAATACGATGGATTGCAGGGTAGGATGTCTATGTAATTCTAATTCAGGCAAGGAAGAAAGAAGCTCCTAAAGGCACTGGTTCCGGTAGGCTTAACTCCTAAAGGCTACTGACTTCATGTTAAATAAAAAAAAAAAAAAGAAGAAGGAAAGAAGCCATGGCAAGTCATTATGAGTGATTTTTCAGCTACTCTTGGGATTGTTTCCTCCTTATCTTCTGGTTAGTTATTTATTCATTTTTGTATTGAAATTGACACCTCAAATACCGTACCCGATCAACTTTGAATTATGTATAGGTTATACTCTCTTTTTATTTTTATTATTATTATTTTTTTTTTTTGTCAACACAGGGGTGTCCGGATCAATTCTTACGGGACCCGACTAATCCCCTGCGACCCGGGCTCGACGCCCCAACCTGGCCCGAACACGTTAAGTACGCGGAGGAATCCAGCGGAACGGAGACTCGAACTTGTGACCTCAAGGTTCACTGGTGAGAGGCGCTGCCGCTGGACCATTCACGCGGGGACTTATACTCTCTTTTTAGGTGAAACGTTATTTGGGTTGAATTTGGCATGGATTCCTTTGGGTGATGACGCACCCCATAAATGACCAGAAATTTAAACGTGGACACTAAAGAAGTCAAAACTGAATGGGCTCAACATGCAAACCAGGGGTTAGCAAGAACCACAGTGCTGGGCTTATCAGAGAAAACCCAATGGAACCAATCAAACAAGGATCAAATGAAAAAACTGATCCTTGATATGGAATGGATGGGGCTCAAGCTCATGTTACGTTCCAAAGTTTTGTAGATTTAGCCTACGAAATCCAAATTCTAATTCTTCAAAAGCAAAACAAGGAACAATTGAACGACAAAACAAGAGAACTTCAAGAAACGGTTGCGATTCAAATTCATATGACCACTAAACCAAGTTGATTTTATACAAATGCAAGCAACGACAACAACTTAATATTTAGAGACTTCGTACTTGATCATGCCTACATATGCAAATCAACAATTTTGAGCCACCAACTTATATTACCAAATAGTTACCGGATGGTCAACCCGCTGAACATCCAGTCACAATTATTCTCCATAACTAAGACGGGGTCTACAGTAACAAGGGGCAGGGGAATAGTACTAGTATCCTACGACGGATTACGCGGCACACCAATCAACACCTTTATTTATTCATGAGCCGTGACTACGCTTCCTTTGACAGCATTTAATGTGTCTGCGCGTGCCAGAATACCCAGAAACAGGGGATATCTATCCATCTATGTTATATTGGATATAGAAGGCAGGCAGAAAGACTTCGGACTAGCTGGATTTGGAAGCCTGGAAGAAGAAGAAGAAGAAAACTTAATGGAGATGATTATGGGCAGTAGGAGCTGCAGGATTCGAAGGCTATGTTCATCTTCATCTTCATCTTCATCGTCGTCATGGAAAAGGGTGGAGAGATCTAAAGGTCTGTTGCTGGCATCTGAATTGGCCAGCTCATCAGATGTTGCAAGACTCACAGGCTATGAAAGACTCTCGCAATCCACGGGGCTGCCCAACGAATACGGTGGCGGCTGTAAACCGATTAGCATTACGAGGAAACATACTGCAGCTTGGAGGTATCTTGGGAAGGTATTTTCTTTCAAGAGAACGGGTGGCAGAGGAGAAGTCGCGGCGGAGGCTGCAGCCAATCCACCGGAGGCAGTGGTAAAGAAGAAAAATAGGTCATCTTGGCTTCCTGATCGTGACCGACGATGGCCTGTTCAAGGTTGGTAACAAAACTAAGCATGTTGACACGACAGAGGGAAGATGATTGGATGTGAATACAGCTTAGAGGAAAAGGTTGACTTTCCATCGTTTCTGTTCTCCTCCTCAGCCTGGTCGATTCGGTAATACAAATTGTTTTTTTTTTTTTTTCCCCTCGGTGTTCTTTGATAGATGTGATAAAGAGAATTAGTAGCATATTTCGTATTTGCTTGTAAATGCTTTCCCATTATAGATGATGAGGAGCTGGGATTTCTTTTTGCAACCTCATTCGGCAACACTTTTGTCTAGTTGGACACGAAAGCAGTTTTTGAAGGTCTTTTCTTTATTTCCTTTCCTTTTTTTTTTTTTTTTCCCGATTAGTCGAACGCATTATCCATCCATCATTCGGTACTGGTAGACCTGCTTTTCGGTTGGTCAACCATATGCGTCCACAGTCAACAAATGGGTTGGTCTATTCCAACGTTAATAAGTAAATCACACAAAAAAAAAAAAAAAAAGTTACCACTTGATAATAGTCATATTGATCATACTTTGCCCGTCAAAACATTCCATAATTCGATTACAGAATAAAACCACCACTGAAGTTCTCGACGTCACACTACTTAACGTGTGGATTATGGATTCCAAATAAATTCAATCTCATGTAATTGCTGTATCAGCCCCTCCAAGAGAATGGACATTTCAGGTCTTCATCCAATTTTGGATACCGCAAAACACAAAAAATTTCTCCATCTTCCAGAATAGCAGAGATACAGCGAGGCTAAAAACATTTTGCCAGTAACTAAAAAGATAGCCCATTTGTTTCCAACTTCAGAAAAGAATGATATCAGGCTGCTAATTATATTCTGAAATGGAGAACAACTGCTGAGGAATTGTTTTCAAAGGTCAGACAGCTTGGGAAGAAATCACCTTCAACTACCTCCTTCCACGCGCTGCTGAAATAGATCAGTCGGGAGACTCGAGCAAGTAGCAAACCCACAATCATAAAGCTACGGCACACTTCCACCCGGGCCTTTTGCAGACTGGTAACCAAAACAACTACTAGTAGAGTACGCTTCTTCGTCTCCTCAAAATTCAGCAGAAGAACCATCTTTGCCATCATCGTTCACCGTGCAGTTTTGAACCTTTGCCAAATGGATAGTGAAACCAACGGAGGAGGAATGAGAAGAACCTGAATAATAGTTTGATTTTAAACTATGATTGCATATCATCGAGGAAATGCATGACTGCAGGTGTGCAGCTGTGTATTTGCAACACTGACCACGATAAACACGAAAGCTTCCTTCCTTGCTCAAACAGAGTTCCATGAATGACAAATCCAGGGATTTCATTCATGTAAGCAATCAAAAACAAGAAAGCAGGTAAATAAGCCTGTAATAAATTAACTTCAAGCCTATTATTTCAAACCTGACTCTGAAGATAACCGATGAACTAGCTGCGACCTCATCCTCTCAACAGGTGCCAAGAGAGTTGATTATGATCAAGCAAAATTAATCATGGTTGGCTCCTACAAACCAACCTTACTGAGCATTGTTCAGAAACTCAGTCCTACTTCGATGGCAAAGATGCAATTAAGACAAGTTTTTCTTTTCAAACTACGAAAGCTTTTACCTCCTGAATATGCATGTATGTATACATATTCCGGTGTGGTCATCCTGGCTTTAATCTCACAAACAATTTGGTTTGGCATAGAGGGTGATTCTTTGTTTTCAACTCAAGTATGAGCATATTTTAGGCATTCTTCTCCTATCCTGTGAGCATGATGACAGCTGGAAGTCTATGCTTCCAACAAGGATTAGAATTATAGGATGCGAAGGAGCTCAAAACAACAGACCAGTACACCTGAGGAAAGCTCGTTTATACAGTGACGAGCCAAGCAGCAAAGTGCCAGCAGTCACGGAAGAAAATTTAGTGCATAAAGATCCAAACTTTCGTTAAGAGGAAAAAAAATATGTACTCAATGATTTCACAAGAAGACGAGTAAGGAAAAAAATATGACGAGCCAAACTTTTCAATTTGTAAGAACTTCCCCACCAAATCAATACAAGAGGTGACACTTTGATTACAATAGACCCCAAAAAATCTTTCGATTCACGGGACAAATCAAGCAAAGGAAGCAACTTCACAGCAATTTGTACATCTCCCAATACGATAAGAGACGGAGACGGAGACGGAGAATAAAAAACAATCTTTTCGATACATGGGAACATATCAAATTAAACATAAAGATATAATTTCTCTCAGGAAGAAAGAAAAGGGTTGTAGATTTGTAGTGATACCTGTAACCTCAAAAATACAGGTGGATGCCATGTCTGCGGCTTGATGACAAAAATCGCTGAAGGATAAGCCACAAAAGCCTATTCCGCCAGCGTTTTGAACAGGGCAGGGGTACGACATCCCCAGGCAGTCGTACCGACACATTGAGGCGGTTTCCAGTTTGTCGGTCGGATCTGGCGGCTAATAATTTGTCCATTACCGGAACGGATTAGTGTCAGCCCGGCTGAGCTGGCAACTAATAATTCAATGAATAAACAATTTAAGAACCCCAAAAAAAAACATATTTTTTGTTTACAAAATTGTGCTCTTAATTTTAAATCCGGTATCATTGCAATTAAACAAACAGACTTTTATCGGGTTTTTTTCGAATTGTTTCCCCCCCTTTTATTGCAAGGCTGATAAAACTTGGCTTAAATGTTTAACCGAATTGATCAAAACAAATTAGTTTTTTTAAACTTTTATTCCTTATATTTTTATATAAGTTATTTTTCCTTTTTATTCCTTACATTACAATTTACATGTTCCGGAAATGCAATTTTCTTTAACAAAATATGAATGCAAGCTAGATTCAACATAAACTAACGAAATGTTCCATCCTGCCAATTTGTATAGAAACACTTAACGAAATAGATCCGGGTGGATTCGAACCACCAACCTCTCAGGTCATCTGAAAACCTGAGCGCTCTTTCCAACTTCAGAGCCTACAGATCCTTCCATAACCAGGGCAGAGCACAAACAATAACGCAAACAAGTCGACTACAGGAACCAGCATTTTTTTGTGCTCAATGATTAATCGTAAAACCCAAAAGTTAAACACCTTGAAAGGACTAAGACATGAACAAAATACCTTTAAAGGCAACCAAATGTATCCACTATTTTGTGACACTTAAACTCCAATTTTTTTTTTTTTTTTAAAAAAGAAGGCCGCATTAGTTGCAACCCGTTGAAAACTAAGGCAAGATTCTGATATGGAATTTGGATGCTAGCTAATGTTCTACAGAAGCTTTAAGAATCCATCATGTAGGGCTATAAAAATGAAAGACAACGGAAATGGAAACTAAAAGGTTAAATTCAAGAACGAGGAGGTTTGGGCAGGGCTCATTGCAATCAAGTAGGGTTTTGCCAAATTAGCGAACCAGAAATGGTCAAGCTTCTTCGGAATGACAAAAGCTGCAGCCAGCAATACTAGGACCAAAAAAATACGCACACACACAGTCTCTTGCCTGGCAGTGAGACACAGATTTGAATGAGGGCATACTGCCAACACATATTTCAGCTGGTGACTGAAGTGAAAAATCAGTTACGCCAAGAAAAATAGCCATACTAAAAGACAGATGCAAAAAATGCAAAATACTAGATAGCATTTGTTAAGAGATCACCTTAAAACAATTCCGTCTTCATGCTGCTAGCTCAGTTCAAAAAAATGAGTTGGATGACATACAACCAGCGCGTAGTACAAAGGTTGGCTTCCAAGTTCCATCAAGCACTAAGAGATAAAATACTAAACAACTGTTGGCTTCAATAATCAATACTCATTGCACCTCCTTGCCTAGAGGTAAGCATTTTGCTCTCCTTGCCTAGGGCCACGCATTTTGAAGGGCTCAGCCAGATGAGCTGAGTGAAACTTCCCAATCAAATGGGGTGGCCAGAATGAGCCAAGGTTACATCAACAAACTTCCAATCCAAAAGGGACAAGGTGTGAAACCTTCGTCCCAGATGATGCTCAAATCTTGTCCTCTGCATTTTAGCTCAAGATCGAATCCGAAAAAAAGAATCAGATGAGCACTTCCATCAACAATTCAGAGTAAGCTTCCAGTTTAAGAAACTCGGTGCCTGGATGCTGGTATCACCAGTAGAAAGAGCACATATACATCCTGATGCAAGAATATTAGGTATCGAACAAATATATGGGTGGAAAGTACCCAATCTATCCATCAAGAAAACAAAACTCCACCACCCAGAAGAAAGTTGTTGAGCCAACAAAAACCATAGCTCCTAGGGTAGCAAATACAAGATTGAAACTGTACAAAGGGAAATATGTAATACAAACTTGAAAATAAATTACAAAGAAAACACCTAAGCTCAAACCCAGAACCCAACCACCATTAAATTGTCGGCCAGAAAAAAACAGAAACTTACATTCCACCTCTGAATTCAAAATGCAGTGTTAAAAGCGAATTTTGGGACACGCGATTGAAGCAAGTCATCGTGACATGCATACAAGCCAACTGTAATCAGCATTATACGAAAGCTTGGTCTGAAACCTTTTAAATTATGGAACTTTGAGATTATGAACATGTATCAGGTCTGCAATATGTAAAATGGATGCATTAATTATTACTTATTGAAGAGAAGGATTACACCTCAAAAAATATGATGGCTATCAATTGGTATAAATTCTTCTAACAGTGTTTTGAATTACCAATAATGCCTGTTTTTTCAAGGTGAGCACGTTATAGGTGTTCATTATTATTTTATGGGCCTCTTGGGAGGTGGTGATATTAGCTACAAATATATGCTTTATCGTGAATTAGTGCAAATTAAAAGCCAGAAACTGTATAATTTGTACCTGAGTTGAGAACGCTCCGTCTATGTAAGGGCACACAAATCAACAGTTGGTTCGCTTGCAAAACTGGGAGATTTGCTGAGAGAATTGAGAGAAGACGCGCACACACACACACACACGAGGAAGGGGGGAGAACCCGGGCTGAAAGATAAAATGTTCCCCGTGCGATCTCCCCTCCCTCCAAACCCAAAAATCTTATCTTTCATTAATCATAGTGACCTGCCATGCAAGCGCACCTGCCATGGCAAAGGTCAGGATGAAAACAGATTGACAATAGGATTCTGAACCACAATTTTTTTCCTTTTTCTACATCCTGGTACAATCTGGAATCTCCAATTAACTGGTAACTTCGAACCTTGCTTGCCCAAAATTTACCAGAAAGCATCACAGATTTGGAACCAGGAACACCCGGTTTCAATCGCTTGTTTTCTCCAACCGATGTAGCAACCGCTTCCAGACCAGCAGCCTAAGGACAAGTACGTAAACGTAATAAGATTCCAAAAAGCTACAACTTCTATCCAAAAAAAAAGGGCCGGTTCAGTCCACAAATTATAGAAATCCAAAACCTCAACTTTGTTTCTCAGTACGAGCCAAATAAACGTCAAAGATTCGCACCCAGAAGGCAGTAATCTACCACCTCATGGATTAAAATCCAATTTCTCTGATCGAGAAAAATATAATCAAGCATCCCGAAAAAGAAAATAAGATAAAGAGGCAAATCTTTTCAATTCACCCACACATTCAAATCAATGAAAAGGTATAATTTGTCAAAATTCAATCTAAAGGGACGAGGGATAGGGTGGACAAATAAGCACCACAAATGGAGAGAGAGAGTTCAACGCAACATTCAGATCCATGAAAACGGTAAGAGATTTTTCAGGGATGAAAGAGGGCAAGAGCAAATTCACTATACCTGCAAACTCTGCAACAAATATAGAAAGCTCATGACCTGAGCTCCCATCCTACAAATCTGCGTCGCCTTCGAGGAAACGTCGAGCTCCCATCACACAAATCTGCGTCGCTGTCGAGCCAACGCGTTTGAAGATTCAGATGGGAGAACTGCATCACAGCTGCTTGTTGAGGAGAGAATAGACCAAGGGACTTTAAAGGTACGGAGGCATGACAAAGAGAGGAGAGGTGTGGTAGGAATTTATAGGGAATTAAACCGACTGATGGGAGGCGGTTTCGGGCTGAGGTTGGTCATTTTTTGTTCCTCAAGGGGAAGGGAAGGTTGGTCTGCGCTGAGCTGTCAACACTGAATTCCTCCAATAACCAGTCACCACGAGTAAATTCTCCAATAGCTTGTAACCACGTGTAACAAAGGAAATTGGAAAAAAAATTTGGTGTGTATTGTTACCCTAATTGACGTCCTAAACCAAAAGTATTTTTTTCCAGTAATCAACTAATCAAAATTTAGGTGCGGGTGCACAAATTTCTTTTTGATTATCATCTCAATTTATAAAATTAACAATATTCTAATATCATATATTAAAATTTTGATAATTCTGGTTTATAATAGGATTTTAGTAATAGAGTTTTAGTAATACAATTTAAGAATTTTGATTCTAAAATTAGGGTTAAAGGATTATACTGTGATGGTTTGGAAATTAGGATTTCATGCAAAACGTTAAACCCTAAATCCTAATTGAGCCAAATAACACATAATTCGTTTTATGGAAAAAATTGTCGCAGTTAAAAGTTACATTTTATTAAAAAGAAAAAGAAAATATATCACCACTCACAAGATGCATAAAAAACAATAAAACCTCATGAGTGGCGCACTTGGGATCCTCGGTGACATGTTTTTCTATGCCAATTCAATGCCACCAACAGTATTGTGCCAAGTGTCATGTTATTATTTACATTTTAATTTTCTAATAATTCAACTTTGCTTGGTTTAACATAAGTTTAAATAATAACAAGACACTTGGCGCAACACTATTGGTGGCATTGAATTGGCATAGAAAACATGTCACCGAAGATCCCAAGTGTGAGTGGCGACCCTTATTCAGCAACCCACCTCAAACAACACCAATTATCGGACAATTTTTAATTTTAACGATATTCCAAGAAATTCGCCTAAAAAAGTGGAATAGTGTATTGTTTCAAAAAGGAAAAAAAAAAATTGGGATAATTTCAAAAACCTCCCTTGAGGTTTCCAATAATTACAGAGAGCTTCCCTCAAGGTTCAAAAAAAATACACTTGCCTTCATCGCTTTTAAGGTTTATGTAACAATATAAACTCAATAACCTATAATTTTTCATAAATATCCTGAAATACCCTTCTTCAAAGAACAAGACAAAACAAAATAAGGTTTTAATCTTTAATTTCTTGTACATGTCATACTTACTAAAACAAACAAAGTCCAATGACTCCAACTCATCTCAAAATTTATTATTTGTTAATTGTTGTCTAATGCAACTCACTACCACCATTACCAATACTAAACTAAGAAGATTAAATTTTATATTTACTGACTATCACTATTGAATATATTCAAATTAGTTGTTATGTATTCAACTGTGATAATGTATACACTGTCAGTATATAATAAGATTTAATCCAACTAAAAAAATGCTCTCATGTCCCTAAGAACGTAATTCCTCATTGCTCTAGCATACCTAGAAATAGAGACAAAATTCTACCTTTATAATAAAATTACAATCAATAGATAAATAAAAGAGAGAACCATTGAGTAATTGCTAGAATTTTTTGCTTAACATAATAGTCATTTCTTTATGTTTCAACTCTCAATTTCATTTTTTTTTTTGCCTACATCTCTGCCACCTTTTTCATCTTTCTCTAGTTTGACGATAAAATCCACAGTCTGTACCTTGTCAATTTGGTAACTTCAATTGACTAACATTTGTAAAGAGTAAAACTATTGGGAAAAAAAGAAATGATCTAAAATTTTTATAGTAAAATAGAGACAGGAAGACAAAAAATACAAATAAATTTTAGAGATAATAAAAAAATTGATAGTGGTGTAGTTGGTAATAATAGAGCGCGATATTTGGTGTGAGGAAGAAGCGACTGTAGAAGAAAAAGAGAAGAATATGAATATGAAAAGGAAAAGGAGAGAGGGAGGGAGGAAGATTAGAAAATTGATGGAGATTTTTTTGGAGATTCGGAAATAACAAGTAGAATAATAAGAAGTATTTTTCGATTTTAAATGTCTCTTTATAAATTAACTATTAAATGAAGGACATTTTAGTTATTTAATTAGACCAAAAGAGGTCGATGTAATTATTGAAACCTCAGTCGAGTGAAATTGTCAAAACCTCAAGGGAGGTTTCTGAAATTATCCCAAAAAACTTTTGCAAATATGAACACGATCTGACCATCACCCAGTATTTGTTTGTCAAATAATACTTCTATTAATACTCAAAAAGAGCGCTCTATACAAGAAGTACCATCGAGCTGGTATTCTTTTTAGCTAGAGTGGTAACTATTAGCATTAGACACAATGATTAGATTTGATTTATACCAATTTCTCGTACCTTGCATATATATTTTCACAAGATAAACGTGACATTCGACTACTCGAAAGAGAGAGAGGGAGGGCGTTTAAGGTGAAATAATAATTGTCTCATGTTCAAAAAAATCCCTCGAGTTTGTATAAAAATTGTGTGTTCGATGAGCAAATTTTGTAGACTGGACCCATTGCTTATACTTAATTCTCCTTCCATTTCTTTAAATTTGTGATAGGATGGGCTGGTGGGACATGCAGCAGTGAATTCAGGGGGGAAATATAAAGGATTTAGAAAAAGAAAATCATCCGTTGCAGACTTGATCATTAACTTTGGTACACATTGATGATACTTGTCTCTCTCTCTTATTTATTTATTTTTTTTTTACCCCTGCCAAAAACAGAGAGAGAGAGATACTTTAAATCTTTTATTTATAAGAACACAGGATCAAATAACATTTTACAGATGTACTGCAAACGAGGATCATAATTACAATGATTAGGCATCAATCCAAATTCACGCCTACAAAAGAAGAAAAAGGCAGATGGGTGGAATAATATGTAAGGTGGAGAGGGTTGTCATTTGATCTTTCTTCTTCTTGTGGCTGTGTGTTTTCTTTCCTTGGAAACAAGTGAAGTTGCGTGCAATAACGCCATCCGATCACATACAAAACATAAGGCGAAATCAGGCGCGCATGCTAAGTCTCTCTCTCTATGCAGTCGCCTCCCGGCCTTGATTTCGATCTTTCCCCTCCTCCTCCTCTTTTGCTTCACTCCCTTCTTCATCATGCACGTATAATAAAATGGATTATGCATTATCTATTATGAATAAAACCACCAAGATGACAAAATACATCCACAGCTCTGATGTAGTCTCTTCTTACTCTAGGACAGTCGAAGGAGATGAAGAAGCAGGCATAAAAACTAGTACCCGGAAATTTGGCACGGCTATCCTGGTTGATACTTACTATTATTATCTTCCTCATCTTTAGAAGCAGTCATATACTTCCCATAGATCACCCCTCCAAAGCCCTCCTCCTCACAACGTGAGGCGTATGCTTCTCCCAGAGAAGTCAAAGAATCCGTTCTTGAGTGGCCCGAAAAAAAAAAAAAAAAAGGATCCTTCAGCAAAATACATAATTATAAAATTCTATCTACGTTGATGAATTCCAGAAATCTTAAAAAGAGGATCGTCAGAATATAGTAAGGAAATAAGGTAGCAATAGTGCAGACCCGACTGCCGTTTCTTCACTGGGAGGTTGAGCCATCTTATCAGTCACGAGGATGACACCTCCAAAGCCTTCCTCCTCACAACGTGCAGCATATGCTTCTCCCAGAGAAGTCAAGGAATCCGTTCTTGAGAGAGGGGGCAGAAAAAAAAAAAAAAGGATCCTTCAGCAAAATACATAATTACAAAACTCTATCTACTTGGATGAACTCCAGAAATCTTAAAGATGATCGTTAGAATATAAAGAAATAAGGCAGCAATTAAGCTAGCTGCCAAGTGCAAACCCGACTGCCATTTCTTCATTAGGAGCTTGAGCCATCTTGTCAAGACTCTCTGACTCTGGCTGATTGATATCAGTTCCTTGCACAGCTTGCCGGAACCGGAGGCCAGAAAGTTTAGGACAAATATCGGATGGCTTAGGAGAAGTAAAGGGTGCGGGCGACCTGATCAGTTTCTGTACTTTAAGCGCTCTAAGCATTATATCGGATCAAAGGCTCCAACTCATCGTAAACCCCCCCACAAGTATATTTAGCCAGAGGATGTGGAAAAGATAAGAATGAATTTCTGGCTGCATCTAGGAGCCAATTCTCCAGAATTTGACACGTTTTTCTGTTGATGACTATGGATCCATAATTTACCACCAGAACTTGCCACGTTTGATGACACGCTCGCAGCTGTTAGAACCTTCTTCTTCCCTTTTTTTTTTTCCCAAAAAAAATAACAATTCTTTGAAAGAGTAGCCATTAGAGAATTTAGAATACTGAGGAATGACCAGTTTGCGGGACACTCGTAGCATCAGCTGAACACAAGAGAGCACCAAATGGATTTGGTTATGTGTCAAGTTGGGCTTTCGGTGACGAAGAGGATGTAACTTGACTCGGGCTCTTATCAACTTCTGAGCCGAATAGATTTGCGAACTCCTCTGGGATTCCACTATTCGTGACAGCGGAAAGAAATAATAGATCTCCTCTGGGATTCCATATGTAGACCACCAAACTTTATAAAAGATGTATTATTCACCTACAAAGAGCGATTCTAAACTATGGCATTTCTGACGAATAAACACAAGCATATGATAATACTAAAATCAAGGAGATGAGTTATCCATTAGTAGCTTAGTATTGAATTTTCTATACATATATATATATATAGACCTTCAAGTTCTTATAAGACCACATGACGGTGGGATGGATGAATCTTAAACACTCTCCACCCTAAGTTATTCGCCACGCGGAAAAACCATTCTATGACAATAAACAATCTGTAGGTTATATTTTGCAAGAATGGCATGCTAACAATTTTGGAAGAATATAAAAATGGCTAATGGTTTAATTCATGTATAATTAGCTAGCTGCTTATTTTATGAGTACATGCAAAGTATGTCAAACATATTCTAAATCAACAATTTTGATGTACTAGCAATTACGTTTTCTATAAACATATTTTTCAATTATCTTTTTATCTCAGATGTGTCAAATTACTATAATATTTTTTTCTACAAAAAAATTCCAAAAAATAGCAATCTAAACAGGTTACGGTTGGAAAATATTTCATGAGAATATTCAAAAAAAATTTGGGTTAAAAGCACTAAACTCCCCTAATGTTTGATGTCATTTGTATTTTTTTTTCCTAACATTATTTTCGTTGCATGTTGTCCCTTCCGTAAAGTCACACCAATTTTTACTCTTAAAAAATGCCAAAAGTTGTAATTTTCCTCTTTATCTCCATTTCCCTCCATTCTTCTTTTTTCTTGCCCAAACCCCTCATATCACCTATTTTTAGAGATGCAATTTTTTTTTTGGAAAATGGAAATTTATGTTCCCAAAAACATCACTTTTATTTAAAATAATGCACCCATATTAAGCAAAATTAAAACCTTGCTATTGCTAACAATATTGCTCGTCAGATTGTCAACATCAATAAACAAAAGGTAACATATAATGTGGTAAGATATTTCTCATGCACGTGTTAGTAAAATTTTGAAAAAAAAAAAAATTTGTCGTTAAAATTATATGGTATTCTTTTTTGGTAATTATTTTATGATTTTTTTGGACATGAAATGATTTTATTTTAAATTTTACAATAGATTCCAAAGGCATGTAATTTTTTTAAAGTGGTTGGAACTCATTTTAATGACATTTCTTTGGAACAATAAGATCCAATCTCCCACTTCTTCCTCCAAAATGCAATAAAATATAATGATAAGAGAGATTTTTTAAATTTTTATTATGAGTAAAAGGGGCCGAACTTGAAATTTTTTACTTATACTTTTTTTCTTGTCAATAAAAAAAAATTCACTTATCCTTCCTCCCCCGTCGGCCGTCGCTAAAAGAGCAAGTGCAAATGTTACCAAACCTTAGGGGACTGATTGCTTTTAACCCTATTGATTTGTGAAGAACTTGCAATGTAAAGGGGACATCGGGATTGAGAGGGGTGGACAAGGGGACATCGTGAGTTGACTGGGAGACAAAAGTACCCACGGTAAATTAAAAAACCAGTGAGTAACATGTTTATGTACTAGTCATCTATCCGAAACACAGAAAAAGTGAGCCTGACTTTTACCATTCCACGTAAGTGATTTTTTCAGAGACGACTTTTAGCTTTAGGCAACTTGTTACTTTTCCCCCTTTTTTTTTTTTTTCTTCCCCATTGAGCTCCAACCCTCCCACGGCACTGCATCAATCGTCAAAATAGAAACAATTGCCCTCCAAAAGCAGGAGAAAGACAGAAGAAGAGTCAGAGATGTTGGCAGAGTTGGACCACCCGACCGTTGGTGGCAGAGACTGACTGACGTCATAAACCCCCATTCAGCGCCCAATATTATAACGGCAAACGCCCCTCTCGGGCAGCTGCTGCAGCTCATAGTCCTGCACGTGCCGCCTCTTTCGACACTGTGTTAAGAGGGGGCAAAAAATTGGACGAGGGGAGGAGCGGGCATCATCAGAAGGAAGAGCTATTCACGGTCAAGATTTGGTCCAAAAAAATTATACGATTCAAATCATTTTTTGCATCTCATTTTTAATAACATACGTGGAATTTATAAAAATTTGTTCTAAAATTACAAATTATGCAAATAAAATTATGTCGTGTAGAAATAGAATTACGCAGTGTGTAAAATACACAGAATCGCAAAAAACGATCGCACCTGCAACTGTCACTGCTCGTGGTCCGAAAAAAATGGAGAAGGAAAATGACCTGCTTGCTGTAGACCTGTCGCGGTACTGCTGCAATTACTTCTACCAACGTCTCTCTCGTGGCTGACGCTTTTCCCTAGTGGTAATTTCTTTTGACATTGGACGCTGGAAGGAACTTTTGCATCGCAGCTGCAGCCTGCCCTTGCAGTTTCCGCCAACCGGATGGAAACCCCACTTCTTTTTTGTAGTAGGTTTTTTTGCTTTTGCTTTTTCTGCGTTATATGGCATCCATTTTACCTCAATCGCGCAACGACATACATTGAACTAATTAAAAGCCTCTACCCGCTGAAAATTGCTTCAGAGTAAGGGTGTGCGTGCAAAATGAAAATGAGCATCTTGGGAGCACTCATCCAATTGCTTGGTCAACGGATCTTCTCATCTCGACCTTCATCGAGTTCAAATCAATTTTTTAGAACATGTTCGATTGTGACCGGTCATATCTTTGATAGTTCTTCGTGTCTTACCAAACTTTAAGATATATATCAAACATTAATAGATTTATATGGTTTAAATTACATAAGTGTTCGGAACTTATTGAAAAAATTTCAACCCTTCCCTTCTTTGTTACAACTAGTTTAACGGGCATTGGAGTCAATTTTTTCCCTTTAAAATTTTGAAGGAGTAAGAAATTCCTAAAAAACCTAAACCTTAACAATCGAACTCAACCGAATTGAGCGCGATCTCATCGAGTCAAATTTGAACTGCTATTCTTCTATTCAATCGATCTTGAGCACAATTTTTAGAGTCAAGCTCGAGTTTGTTCTCACATTGACTCGATTGCATCCCTAATTTCGGTTACTTGAATCAAAGCCTCACTTGTATTGTACCAAGTTAAGTTGACACATTGACTGAAACATGCAGCAGCCGGACCAAAGAGATTCAGTCCAGTTGTTATTTGGCCCAATTGCTGTTTACAATTCGAATCAGCCGGTATCACTTTCTTCAGTAAAAACAACTTTTGGCTGATTAAGCAACCTAGCAAGCTGAGAAGGGATTTGTGAGAATTTAAGGCCTTGCTAACCTACTCGTACAAGCATTTATTTCAGGAGGAGATAAATTTCAGTTGCTGCCTTTTTACTGTAGTATTTTGTCTTCCTGTAACAGGGAAAAGCTTTTTAGCAGATAGGAATGAATCCACTCCAAATTCTTGTACTCCGCCACGTAAAAAAGTAGCATCCCCTTTCCGGCAGGTACACTAACAGAAGATTTTCTCAGCCTTAAAGCAAACCACGAACCAATTACAGGAGGAAGGAGACCACAAAATTCAATGCCTGGCCACTCCAAATAAAAGAGCTTAATGCAGCCGGTGTAAGCAAATCCAATGGTTACATCAGTGAATCGAAAATCACCCAAGAGGGATACAGGGGATTCCAAACTCATCGGGTTGAAATCTCATGTAGACCCCAGACCAGACATGGTATAAGCAGTACACTGCATGTTATTTAGGGCAGCAAAAGAGGGCCCTATATGAGGAAACTCCCCCAACTCTCCTCCAACCGAGGACGGACAGACTGAAAGTGAAACTACAGCCGTATAGGGAAGTGGTTCCCAAGCTGGAAATCTGTACGGGTGCTATTCACCTGGGCCATTAATGGGAAGGCTTAGTATTATTTTACCAGCTGCCTCCCTGGCTCGTGACAACGGCGAGGACGAGGAGTCGCGAATTGCAGAGCAGAAAAGGACAACCCGTCAATGCCTTTTAGTAGTATTAATTAAGGATCAGTTAGTGCCAAATGAAACAGGAATTAAAGTTCATCGGACAGCAGTATTCTTGAAGCAAGCGCAAATGAAAAGAGGATGATAAAGAAAACGGCAAACCCAAGGCAATTTCCTCAACAACAGAACAGGAAGCTTCACTCGGCTTCCTGTGTTTGTCTTTATCGTTAAAATTCCATGGAAAACCTGAGACAACGACATCCTTGAAATCTTGTGAAAAAAGGCTTGTTCAGCTCTCATCGTGCAAGTAACCAAAGTTAAGGGTGTTCACATCATCTGAACAGGTTAAACCAGACGCTAACCTCCATCACTTGCTGCTGGCTCCCTACCAAGTACGGTAGCAAATTACGCTTCTAAGTTTCTTTCACAGACGATTAATAAATATGGCACACAAGTAGTAGATCTTAATCATATTCACAATTACATTTGATCCACTTCTTCGAGTCAAGTCAGGAAATGACACTCCCCATTTCCCACCAAAAATAATATACTAAAAAGGAAATGAAAATCAAAACACACTAGAATATGAGAATTCAATGTAACACATAATAATATTAACAAAAAGACTAGCAAAATCAAGCTGCAAATGTTAATAGGTGGAGTCGGTCCGAGTCTCCAAGACATCTTCTGCAAACTACAGCTATCAACTATCAAGCTATACTAAAGTGTATAATCTTCTACAATTAGAGTTGGGAAATTTGTGGCAAGCAAGAGACTGGGCTTCATGGCCGTCTTCAAACGATACAATTCATGGCAGATTGATCATCATCATCATCATCATAACTATATCCACAGTACCATAGAATAAAATTACCAGGTAGTGGAAAAAAAGACCCTCAAATTCTTTTGGACTAAAACCCAATCAACGCCAAGAAGAAACGGTGAGGAGAGGCAAATCATTCCAGGCCAATGAGAGAAACCCAGGCGGAGAATCAACCAGTTTGTACGATTGACTGTAGTTATAGCTCCAAAGAAGTATTCCTGCTTGGCTCATTGCATAATGACTCAGGGTCACCGGCTCAAAACCGGCACTCTCCATCAAAATCCTCCACTGTTCCTTATCTTCCATACGGTCTCTTCTAGTTCCCGTTTCTTCCTCCCGGCCCACAACCCCCGCTATTCTCCGGCCAAACAGTAGACTTTCCACTCGCAGCCTTTCGTCTGAGTCCCGGGTCAAATTCGGATCCAACGATTCAAATAGTGCCGAGTAGTACTTCAGAGCATTCTTGAAACGGGCCAGAAACCCGACCCGATTCAAACTAACCTCGTATTCGCCCAAAGTGACTACGCTCGGACTCAGTGACTTGGCCAGCTTCAGCGCAGCCTCAGCTCCACAGTTGTCATCATCAAGCAAATTATACAGCTGAAGCATGAAATTAACGGCTAGTATCTCATCCGGGTCGACCTGGAAACTTGCCCCGGTTAATTCTTCAATCGGAGTTAGAACCGGTTCGAACTCGAAATTCAGATCTAGAAGCTCAGCGAAGTCGCTCAAACGCTTCCCAGTGGCCAAAAGAGCAGCTTCCGGAGACTTCCCCAAGAGAGGAGCTGGAATTCCAGAGATCCGAATTCTCTCGGGTTTTCCAGCCGGGCGAGTAGCGAGAGCCTGCAATAGAGCGGCCCATTGAACTCCCTGAAGGATACCAAAATCGATGATGTGAATTTTCGTCCCATTTTCAGTGGCCTCAAGAATTGCTTGGTTTGCCGTTAAATGAGCGAACTTGGAGTACGGGCAAGCATCGTTGAGAGCTTTATAGCAGAGAGTGAGCTCTTCCGGAGTGGTGTCGAAAATCGTCGGAGATTTCTCCGGTTGTCGGGAAACTCTGCCGTAAAGAGCTTCGAGGAAATAAAACGCGACTCGCTCTGTGGGATCGCCGTGCTGGGAAACCGATTCCCTCAGTCGAATCAGTGATTTCACTGCATTGTCAGGGTCTGAACCGGCCAATCTAGCCGATTCTATCAAGGCTTTTAGTAATGGCTTCGAAGGTGAAGCATCCGGGGACGTGGAGGAAGTGCAGGCAGCTGCGGCGTCGTTTTGGGAAGCGGAGTTTTGTTGTTGTTGTTGCTGCTGCTGCTGCTGCTGCTTGGAGGAGTCTTTAGCGGTAGGATGTAGAGGTGAAGATGGTGGGGAAGATGACGGTGGGACCCACTGGGAGGAGGGTTGGGTTTGGGGAGGATCAGGAGGAGCAGAGCTTTTCTGGGAGGTTTCGGAGAAGATGACTCTGTTGAGGTCGGAGGACGGAGGAGAGGAGCCAATACTGAGACGACTCGGGCAAGCGGCAAAGGGATCGGCACCGTAGATAGTAGTAGCATTAAAGTCGGACCCGGTCTGCCACGCGTCGCAGCCAGAGTGAAGATTAGAGCTCTCAGTGGAATCTCCACCGCCCATCAAGCTCTCCATCCACTCATCGGAGTCGAACTCGCCGCCGGGTGCCCCGCAAAAATCAGGAAAGCGAAACCCAGTAGAGTGGTGGTCGAGGGGCGGGAACTGAAAGCCGGGCTCAGCAGAGTCTGGACAACCTCCGGGGACCTGAAATGGGTCGGCGAAGCCGGGCCCAGTGAGTCCATAGCCCAAAGCTGGACTGGTGGTTAGACTGGAGTGAGTGGTGGTGGACCATGGACTCAGGCAAAATGGGTTGATGCCCAGAAACTGTTGCTGCTGCTGCTGCTGCTGTTGCTGCTGTTCCTGTTGCTGCTTTTGCTTAATGACTTGTTGAGCAATGGCCATTAGGTTGCCGCTGTCGGTACACATATACGCCATTCTCCGACCAAATCTTTGCTGGCTGAGTGGCTATGGGTTTTGGCTGCCGCAATTTATATTAGTAGTAAGTTTACATTACTGGCAGAGTGGAGACCGAAGAAGCTCAGGTGAGGGTGATGACGGATGGGCAAGAAGAGAGTGAGGGAGCGTGAGAGAGAGAGAGAGAGAGAGGGAGCGAGGTTGAGAAAAGTGCTATGCTTTAATTAACGAAAGCTCAAACCCAGGAGGAGGGACGAGGGTTATTAGAATCACCCGCAGGTTACGAACCTTTTTTTTTTTTTAACAAAATTCTTACTTACAAAAAATGAAATTTGCTTCTACCACAAATACGTTTTCAACTCTTTTTTTTTTTAATATTCTCAATTATTTTTTTCTTTCGTATACATAACATCACAAAAAATTACTATAATAATTATTTCTAATAATATACTATCTAAATACACTCATTTTTCTGTTCAGAACCTATAATTTTTTAAATACTATAAAATTTTTTAAAAATAATTTAAATTTTTATAAAATATTTTAAAAAATATCACAAAATATATTTTAAAAACTCTATTACTCTTCAATATTTCAAAATATTTTCTAAAAATGTCTCAAAATATACTCTAAAAACTTTGTTATAATAAAATTTTTTAAAAACATCAAAAAAATAGCCAGACAAAAGTATAGATAACTTTTTATGATTGTTGAGTGAAGTTCTCATCATTGGAATTTATTTCTTAAAGAAGTTATTTAGCACCTTTGCCGTTACCCGCTATTTTTCTAGCATGGTATGGTGATGATTTGATTAATCTACCCTAATTAAATACCCAATATAGAAGGCCTTGCACGAGATCGGCAACTTTATTAATTGAGTTTCTTTCATTTTGTAATTTATTTTGGAAAGAACAAAAGGAGAACAGGATTTTATCAAGAATAAGGGAATAAGTGCAGTGTCGATCCATATTCGTACGCTCTAATGTTTAAGTAGTTCCAAAGCATTTAGACATCTTGAAATGGATATCAACCATTCCACATGGCATCTAAATACAAGAACTAAATGAATCTTTGTAACCCAAACAAAGTCCAATTAATACCTCTTGATTAAGTCCGAAAGACCAACCAAATTCAATATTTAATTTGAGTTCAGGTTGTTGTAAGAGGATAATCAAATCAAATTTGAACAACATTTTGAGTTCAATAAACCTTCAAACTTAATTCGATTAGAATAAAGTTAAGACACTTGTATTCGTTCAAACTCGATTGGATAAAACCTCGTTTGAGTTTGATTTGAAAAATAAACAAATCAAATTTGAATGCAATTTCAAATTCATTAAAATAACTGAACAACCTTAAACACTAGCTTATTCGATTTTGATTAGATTCATCTAATTTCTATCACGTGTACACTTGTTCCCTCCCTCCCCACCCCCGGGCGGCACTGAAAGCCACCAATAAACTCAAGAGTCATATCCCCCCGCTCCTTCTCTGGTTTTAGCAAACTCGTATTTCTAGAATGCACAACCTTTTCTTTTTAATTTTCATACATTTACAATACTTAATGCTGGAACTTAATTCAATTTACTGCAGATTTGTTTAATGTGTTGAACAAAGCATATCGATTTCTTTTTGACATTTTCTTACAGAAGTAAGAATTTACGCAAATAAACCTAATTTTCACAATAACTTCAAAAGCTGACAACTTTTGAAGTCCTGTGAGGGACTTATCTACCCAAACCCTTCAAAAGCATATCGATTTCGAAGTATCATAAATTCAATACCTCAGTAGTTAACCCGTCAAAATTTATTTAATGAGCACATCCCTACGTCAGTTAGCATGGGATATAAACCACTAGATTGCATCTAAATATGCTAGTACTAAAGAATGGCTTAAAATCAATGACGTGACCTGCCCGAACTATACTGACATATTAAAAATTTTAAATACCATATTGTGCTTGTCTGATATGTAGAAAGTAGGTACATGAAGCTGGCCTGTTTTTGTTCCATCGATACATTCTACGCCTATTTTTACTTCTATTTTTCACTAAAGGAAATGAGCGGATTCAAGAAGATCAATAATGGAGAATTTTGAGGAAACTGAACCTCCGTCGAATTAGCGAGTGCAACAGGTTAAGGAGCTCTTTGATGGTCAAATACTCTAAAAATAGTTGATTTGGTACGTAAAGCTAGATAAGTCACGGTACAATTAGGTATAAAATAGTCAGATTAAACAATGAAATCAACCAAAGAAATGGTTTCTTATGCTCAAGCTGAGAGACTCTTATCAAACTCTTGGTGCGTCATTTTCCATCCAAATGTGCATATTAATTCCTCTGATTAGTAAGAAAATTGGATTTCGCATTGATCACCATCTTAAGCGCATCACCCCCCTCCCCTCCCAAACGCGAATGTACCATTGTATGCATGCAAAATGGAAGGCAAATAACCTTTTTCCAGTGTCAGCGGTGTCGAAACCGACCCCAATTTTTCCCAGAAACGAAAACCATACACGTTGCTCGTTTACGACAAACATGTTTAATACTACTAGTCTACTGCTACTTGCGGCTTGCGAGGCGCGCCTAACTTAAACCCACCAAAAAAAAAAAAAAAGTAATAGTACTGCACAAGGGGCCGTACAATTAGGTATAAGAGAAAAAAGATATACTCTAGAGGTGTGTCATTGAAGGGTATATAGATTATACTACTAACGCGTACCCCAAACAAATACTAACTAAATTTCATTTTTCACTTGTAAAATTCTGCAATTTTTTTGGTACATCTCTGCGAACTATAAAGATGGCCGACTCTGAATAATCGGGCTTTGCGCAATTGTCAGAGCACCCAATCTCTCTCAAAGCATTTGCGAAGGGGAAAAAAATTAATTATATCACAGCTATATTTTTGTCTTGTAAAATATTTTTTTTTTAATTTTATATAGATCACATCATCATCATCATCATCATCATCATCATCATGGAGAGAGTCACAATAAATAACACCATCCAATTCAAGATCTCAATCAAACTGCATAAAGCCCTCTTCATCTGACCATAAATGGCAGCACGGGTGCCCAGGATCCTTATCAAAGCCTCTTTATCTCCGTCTCTTTGTGTCTCCATCTCACTCTAAATTGCAAAATAAATAATGCAGAAATGTCAATGGTCTGTAAGGGCTCTTGGAGCCTTCTTCATTATCAAATTTAGGATTCGTACCTTAACATCTAACTATTAGAGATGAAAAAAAAATGTGAAAAAGGGTGAAAAATATATATATATATTTTTTTTAAAGTAATGCAGAAATATGTAAAGTGTATTGAGTTAGCAGCTGAAGATAGTGAGGAAATATCGGGCAAAGGGTCTGTGTCAGCAGCGCAGATGGTGGTGAGGCAGAAATGACGTGGCGCCCATAATGGTGGGTCGGGTCCTATTGACCTGGATATGACAACACTAGGTTTTCAACGTCCACGTGTACCTGCCATTCCCTCCCGCTCTGTTCGGGTACCTGTGTGGGGCTCACTAGACCTTCCTCGTGACACGTCATTTTACGGCGCGTCAACATCGCTGATCGCATGACATCATCGCTCGTGATCTTTTAGGACTTGGACGAGTTGATCCTACCCGTCCATTTTTCAAATTCGACGGTGTTTCTTTCTTTATTGCCACATGCGACCTGATCGGTGACGACGGCTCAAGGAGCATTACAAATAGGGTTAATAACACTTTGCCCCCTAAAATTGCGGGTAACTACACTTTGCCCCCCTTAATCCCCTTAATAAAAATAATTGAGACTTTACCCCTCCTGACAGTATTTCATTTGGTGTCTATGTCAAGCATTCTATTTGAAAAAGCAACAAGATAGATTGCTTAAATATATTGACAATTTTATCCTTGCCTTGTCATTTTGATTTTATAGAATCATAAGTTATAACTTCTAATAGTGTTTATATAATATATTAACCCATGATATGTATTAGGAGGTAACATATATAATATATATTAATATATAAAATTTGACAATTTGGTTAATAACCAGTAATCGATAATTGAATTTTAATATCCATTCTCAAGCTATTTTTTGAAAATTTAAAAAACTTCTTAATCAAAATTGAATATCTATTATGAAACTATTTTACTAAACCTTAAAGTCTAGATATCAATCGATTTTATCAATTTCCATTTGATCGATATCCGATCTAGATTGGATTGAAACATTTTTCGAATTTTTCAAAGCTTGAACACCTCAAAATATGTGTTATTTTTTAAGACAACATATGGTGCTACATATGGCTTATATTCCATAATAAAGGTTCTTTATAAATCAAATTAACTTTTTTATGCACCAATAATGTACTAATTTTTTTATACTAGTACTTCTGGATGTATACACATTTGCATAATTTAAATTTATGTTATATGACACTGACTTAAATCTACTAATATAAAAAAAATTGTACATTGATAATGTATAAAAAAAATTACCCTTATAAATCAATGTTATTTATCGACAACATAAGAGTATGTTATTATCAATAGCATAAGAGTAAAATTGTCAACATATTTAAGCTGTCAAGTTTCTTCAATTAATGTATTTTATATATTTGGATTAATATTCTATATACTGAAAATGTATAAATAATTATTATCGAATGCATAACAATTTATCTGAATTTAAATTAAAATTAAAATTTTATTTATGTATCATACATCTAACTGTAACTGTGTATATACTACCAGTAATTGTGTATACACTGTCAGTATATATAAATTTAACTATGTACTAGTTTTTTATGTATTGATAATGTGATAAATTTTTATACTAACACCTATGGATGTATGCCACATATGTATAATTTAAATTTTGAATATCAATTCATGTGTATGCGGCATTGATTTAAATCTACTAGTATAAAAAAAAAAGTTTTACACTAACAATATAGACAAAACTTATCCTTACAACTCACTTTTATTTATCAACGGTACGAGGATATGTTATTTATCAATAGCATAAGAGTAAAATTGTCAACATATTTAAACAGTCAATTTTCTTCAATGGATGTTCTTTATAAAATTGAATTAGTTTTCTATATACTGATAGCATATGCACCATCAGTATTAGATTTGTGATAACTTTATCTTAATTTAAATTTAAAATCCAAATTTTGTTTATGTATTATATATTTAATTATAATAGTGTATACACTGCTAGTAATAGTATATTCATTGTCAATGTATATAAACTTAACTCTATAAATTTTGTTATTTATCAACAATATAAGGGTACATTATTTATTAATATTGTAAAGGTAAATTTATTAAATTATTTAAATTGTCTTTTTTTTTTTTGCATTTTCAAATGTAACACATGCTGCAAATACCAAATAAACTATCTTAAGTAAGTAAAATGCATGTTACTTTTATTGAGCAAGGGCAAAATGTTGTTATTCCTAATTTCAGGAAAAGAGCAAAGTGTTATTAACCTTTACAAATATTGAAAAGTTCAAATTATCAATTCTGTTTGGATTCCTCAATTTTTGAAAAACTTGAAAAACTTCAAATATACACAAACAATGTTATAGTAATACACAAACAATAACAACTTCAAAAACACTATATCTATACAATATATCAAAAATAACTCCAAATATACAAAAAAAAAAAAAAAACGCCTCCATCTTACCGCCATCACCCACACACCCACGACCCTCTCTCCTCTCTCTCCGCCCATCTTTCTTCCCTTGCTCCTCCTTTTTTTTTTCCTCATTCTTCTCTTTTTTTCCTCTTTCTCTGTCTTCTCCTCCTTTCTCTTTTTTCCTTTCCCTTTCCCCGCCCCCCAATTTCCCTTCCCTCCACTGACTGCAACCTTCATAATTATAATCAAATCTGATCGCGCGGCTAGAGTGGTGGCTAAAGTTGCAGCCACCATATGTGAGCGGGAGAGGCATTTGGGGTTGAGGGGAGGGAGAGAAGAGAGAGGGAAGAGGGAGTAGGAGGAGAGGAAGAGAAAGGAGAGAGGGAGTGGTGGGTGGTGTAAAATTTTTAAAAAAATATCTTAAAAAATTGTAAATTATAATAAAAACTCAAAAATATATTTTAAAAATACCTCTAAAAACACTCTAAAAATGTCTACAGTAAAAGTTTTTCATATACACAGATACAGTAAAATTTTTATAAAATATCTCAAAAAATATCTAATCCAAATAGAGCCTTTTATAGTTCAAAAACTTCATACTCTACCTAGAAACTTTGGAGAGAGAAATACAAAAGTAAAAGCAATTCTGGATTTGATTTGTGCACATTACAAGTTTGAAAAAAGCAGTGGCTACCAAAATTGGATACCAAAATATTTGGAAAAGAAATTTCGTACTTTGCCTGAAAAATTTTGAAAGAGAGACAGAGAAGAGAAAAACAAAAACAAAAGTAAAAGCAATGAACAATCTATGAATTGTTTTTGTGCACATTACAAGTTTGATGGAAAGCAGGGGTACTTCCATGCTGCATATACGTCTTTGATAGTTTTATTTGATTCTTTTCATTATATTTTTATCTACATTTATTATATTACAAAAAAATATTACATCATTTATTATTTAAAAAAATTTCAAGTAATCTTCCAACGCTTTAGAAATGGAAGACTTTATATGAACAATTTAGCCAAAAAAATCATTTCACTTATCATGCGTTGTAAAAAAAATTCGGAGACACAGGAGGTTTGACCAAAAAAAAAAAACACTTTTATATTAAAATAGAGCCGAAAGGAGAGAAAGTTGGAAGGAAGAATTGCGATAAACGGGCTTCCTTGTGCCTGGACGGCTCTTGGGCTGTGATGGACCACAGATGGGCCCACCTGCCGCTGACTAAATTGGGAAAAGTGGGTATACAAAGGACCACCCCAGGAAATGTACACCAAACGTAGTGCAGCAACGGAAAAGGAACGGTGGATGATATGTTGACAGATTAAAATGATCCATCATTGATTTTGACCCCATTTTCCTCTTTCCATCTCCATTCTCCTCCATTCCACAACGCTTCCTATAGGTATTAAAACTCTTTACACGTCTATCTGTACCATTCTGCTTTCGAAGTTTTCTGACTTTGGACCATCCTTTTTTTTTTTTAACTCGCAGGGAGATAAAGTAAACAGGGACAACCCGAAACGGTAACAAGCGGTGGACCTAGTAAATGGCGGGTGGGAGGAGTACAAGTGTCCAAATAATTGCATCTTATATATTTCTTGTTCTCCTTTTGGTGGATGAATATTCAACACTGTACTGTAATAAGAAATGATAAAAAGGGTGCACAGGAAAGTGTTGCTGGGGCGGCTATCTTATCCCTTCTTGGTCCGGCCAGTGATGGTAATTCATCCATCACGTATTGCAGCTCAAAACATATCTCAAACTGACTTTGTCGTGCTATTTTAGGTATACATGCAAATTTCTTGAAAGTAAAGCATCGCTGTTTTTTTTAACCCCGCCTAGGAAAGAGATATGGTGGTGACTTGCACGACTAGCAAGAAAAGCTTCTACTCGGAGTGGAGATGAAATACCATCTTTCGGGAGTGGAGATAAAATAATGCTACTGCTAATAACAGAAGAGGTTCGTGGAGTTGTTTCTAGGTAATATTGCTTAATTTACATATGATTTTTCTGGACCACTGGAGCATTCGTTAATCTGTGACATGAAAATTATCGTTTCATTACCAAAATGAAAGCCCAGAAAATGATATGCCTGCATAGCTAAGGCATCGATCCCTGCAACACATGTAATATATTGCTCCGACTAATGAGCTCTTGCCGTGATGAGTTGAAAGCAGTTCTTTGTATTCTTTCCAAGCATAGGAAATTATTAATCACGAGGCATCCATCCAGAAGCGAAAGTGATTAAAGAATAATGTTAATCAGTTTAAAGTTCCTCGATTCAGATGAATATCCGATCGTAATTCTGCCGACGGGATTAAAAGTACGATTTCTAATGCCAGCCACTATGAGTGCCTTTAAATTCTTTGTTCAAGAAAAAAGAAACAATTTCAGTACGTAGGTGAACGAAATGAGTATGAAAAATCAGATATAAGTAGATGGAGAAAAGTGTGAGATTAGTAGTCATTATCAGCTCATTGACGTCAATCAACTCTATTAGGGACGATAAGAATGAAGAAAGCAAAGGGCTGATGTGATTAGCGGGCTTTATCTTCTCCAAAGTTCTTCCTGAAGGCCGAAAAAACATGAGAATTCGGTTTCACACTAATTTTTCTCTGCTAACTTATCTTATTATGGCCCAAAAGCAGTCTTCCATTAACGCGTCATTATTGATGCATATCTCTATAATTTGTCTTCAACAGAAACGCAAGAAACTGCTTTGCACATTATATGAATCTTTAAATCGTTGTAGTAATACTTGTTTTCTTTTTAATGAGTTTTCCTCGTATAAAATCCCTCTGGTGTCTTAGTTTGCCACGTAAACTTTTTCTTTTTTTTTTTTCGTTTGCATTAAGCCTTTGTTAAAGCCGAAAGGAATACCAATTAACAAATTATTCGTTCAAATGTAACCCTTTTTTTCTAAGGCCACCATTAATTCGATTGATTAAGACGTTCAAACTTTGACAATTGCAATTAGTATCAGTTAAGGTGGGGTGGTTTTGGTTGTTTGTAACTCGTTTTCCACTGGCGACCCTTGACAAATAATAATGTCCCTATCTAAATAAAGTTCGGGTCATTTAATTTTTTTTTTTTTAAAAAAAAAAAATTCTCCACACGTATTGAGAAGAACCACACCTATCCAATTAAGTAAAGTTGACCATCATTAAAGATGAAAATTGCTACATTCTCACCTTAATATACTAATGTAAAACTGAGAATTATACAGATTCAGCAGTACCTCTAATTATTTGGTGAGAATATTATCAGTTTTAGCGCTGTAGTTGTTCTTTTCTAGTCGGCTGGCCAATAGTAAAGAATAATTTGGTTTTTTTTTTTTTGGGGTTTTTTTGAGAGAGAAAACTTACAAGAATTAGGCAAGTGAACATATGGATGGAACCATACAAGAACGCGAGTACAGGCAGTGGAGAAATCCTAGTTTGTTTTGAGACGCAAATGACATTGATAGCTGATCCCAGTGTCTGCATACCTACCTCGGCTTTATAGTCAGTCAATTAGTTAGAACTTAATAATTTGGTTAGTCTGAAGTAGTAGAAGTATTAGTTCAATGTTTGTCCATATAATGACAAAAATGGTTGTTGGTCAAAGTTGTAATAGATTGGTTTATTGATCCAAAGACTGCTTTAGTGGAACTACTACTACTTGTATAGTACGTAGTAGGAGCAAAAGCGAGACATTTGTAGTTGCTTTTCAACGTTATTGAGTGGACTTTTGGACTCAAAGAGACGTTGCTTAGTGGAAGACACTGTATCTTTGACAAATTAATCATATGGTCATGTGCATGATCAGGTTTACGACCAATGGGCAGTGGATTCTTGCTTAAGAATTATTAAAGGCGGGGAAACCGCTCAATTCTCATTTACAAACGTGGCCCGCGTTCTGTTTGGATTGTAATTTTCTGGAATTTTTTTTTTGTAAAAAATGTACTATAACAACATAATATATTTATATGAGGTAAAAAAAAAATGATTGAAAAATTTGTTCACGGAAATTTCTTTGGATGAAAAACCCCTCTTCAAACAAGTAAATGCATTGAAAAGGAAAAGTGGTACCCCGCGTATTCTCACGATTGCAGCACCATTTTCATCACATAATTAAGTTATTACAAGCAAAGAAACGTTAGATCAAGTCATAAACCGGATTATCCCCGTAGGGACTATTCTTTTCCTATGTAAAGGCATCAATCAAGGCTGATAGATTTTGTAGTACTGTCGAATTCCCATCACAAGTATCCGTATTCAGAGATTTTAAGTGTACATGCTTAGCTAGCTACTTATAATGAGTTTAAAGTACCGAGTCAGTATTTTTAACTCCTTTTTAGTAATGATGATTTTACACTAGTTACTCAGATTTTGCCGTTCACGCAAAACTTTTAGTGGAGGTCCCCTTTTCATTTTTCACTTTTGTACATACCATCTAAATTTTGTAAATAGAGTCGCACAGATGAGTTTAGTGCTTTTAGCCTCGGCCGCGGTTCATCCATGCAATGTCTACGCGCTGCCCTTCGCGGAAGCTTCTCTTTCGATTTATGGGGACAAGGGACCCAACAAAATTACCCCACGAAACTTTTGCCACCCAAATTAATTATTTAAAAAAGAAAATATAGAAACAGAACAACACTAGTTCGCCTTTTGCGGCCGGTTCTCAATTAATTATAAATTCTAATTTTAAATAATCAATTTTGATGATGTTCTCGGTTGATTTTGCGGCCAGATTATAAACTTTTTAATGGCCGAAAAAGCTAAAATCTACAATCACCTGATGAGTACCATATTTGTTGATTCTAATTATTCTTCATAATCCGTTTCTACAATCAGATTTTGTAAAATCTAAAGCAACAAAAAACGAGGTTGAAATTAGTCCTCGACCCATCATTCCATTCCAATAACGGAATTACCTTAGACTCTGAGCGTGCGTGTTTATTATTTACTGGTGAAAAGACAAGCAATAACGGAATAAAGATTAACAGCAACAAACATGGAAGTGGGTAGAATTGCCTCAAGCGGAATGTCAAATTTGAGCTACCAAAACTGGACCAGAGCACAATTGCACCTCAATATCAGTTACGGGCTTATGTTGATTTCCTCCCACACTTCCGAAGGTCATTTGGACATCGATGCTTATTCCCCAATCTGACCCTTTACCATAAAAGTGATTTAAAAAGAAGAAGTCTATTTAGGGCAGACTGCAGACAGCCTACATAAACCGAAAACCGAAAGGTTGAAGCTGACTTCATTTTATTTATGTATTTTTTTTCCAATGCGCGAGCAGCCTTTGGGTTTAAAACACAACACATATGCGTCTCCTGCACTAGAATACTTGCGGCTAATGCAAAAGACTGAAAAGTTTTCAGTATCCTCACAGGATCCCTAAGTTAGTACTACGATTCAGTAAACTTAAAATTGTGCAATCGAGTTTAGTCTGACGAGCCACAATGCATAAATCCCATTAAAACAATTAATCACATAACATCAGTCCATAGTTAAGATACAAAAGCTATCTCACACTTGAAAATGTATTAACAGGCTGCATCATATTAAGCATAGATGAATGCAACAATTATTACCAAAATTTCATTATTTAAGCATCTATCACCTCTTTCGGAAAAAAGGAAAACACATGCATCTAATACACGCGAGCCTTTGGCGGGAACGATTCAATCTCATCATCCAACGTATTCATGTGGACAGGTCTGTAATCCAGCCTAACCTTCTCGTTCTCCCAGTACCTACGGACAATGACATGAAATTTTGTTAATTAGATCAGCAATTTTTACATATCCAGAAAAATTACCACGAAGCAACAAGTTCACATCTTAGAACAGGATTTAGGGGTGAATCACTCAGTTGATCAATTACCAAGCATGGCAGTTCGACTAGTTTGGCTATTTTTTTTTTTCACCCAAAGAACACTTGAATGGGAAAAAAGATTAAACAAGAGAAGTAAAACATAAATAATGAGAACTTACCCCAACGTATGTTTCATCCAGTTCTCATCATCTCTTTTCTGTCAAGGGCACAGAGTTCATGTTGTTATCGTGCAGAAGGGAGGAAATGCAAAAGTTTTGAGCCAAAAAAAAAAAAAGAAACTAACCGTAAAATCTTCACGAGCATGTGCTCCTCTGCTCTCTTTCCTGGCTTCAGCGGAGTGCATGGTAATACAAGCATTAATTAAAAGGTTTTCCAGTTCTACCGTCTCTATCAAGTCTGAGTTCCTGGAAAGACATATTTATAGAAGAAATAGGTAAAAGGCCAAGCGATGGAAAGGCATATATAGTAAAACCTTTTCAACAAGACAATTCATTAAAGAGAAGTACCATATTAAATTCCGGTCCTTTAATTTAACATCATGAAAGCTATCCCATGCTTTGTCAATCAACTGACAACCTGCAAAATCATCACCCCATATCTTGTTTAAATGTTTCACAAAAATTTCTAAAGCCCCAACTATTTCAAGTTCCCAACTGCAACCAAGCGAAACTAGCATTGGAGCAAATCTTAGATGATACTGGCATCCAACTGGCAAAATTACCAATTCAAGTTCAGTCAAATTTTATATTCAAAATTACTTCCTTTTCTTTTTTTTTTTTGGTTGCCATTCAACATTACTGCATTTACATTTTCATTAGCTGAAGAACCACCTAGGGTTGGATTTGGCTTAACATGGATGACAATCTTGGATGCTTCTAAATTGCCACAGAACTAACATGACCATAAGGCATCTAATCGGAAAACAGGAAAAGATATTTAAATGCATTACAAATAGAAGCCAAAAGTCAACAAAAGCTCCAATTTTAGGAGCACGAAGACAAATAGGAAGACAGAAAGACTTAACACCTACCTTCCTCGAGAGTCTCTTGCGTGCGGAAGACAGCAGCATTGTTCTGCATCACTCTTTGCATATTCAACCTGATTTTTGAGGTAGGAATTGAACCATTTGAGTTCCTGAGCTTGTCCAACCATGCTATAGTCTTCTCTCCAGCAGTCTTTTCCAATGGTTTTTGTTTCTCTCCTATGCAAATGAAAATGACAAGTCTTATAAGCATCAGAATAGATGATCAGAAAGATGCCAAAGAAATGAGTCAGGAAGTTAATTCAACTTACCAGGTCGCTGAATCTCTGCAACCCTATTTGCACAAGCCCGACCAAAAACAACAATGTCAAGAAGAGAATTTGCACCAAGCCTATTAGCCCCATGAACAGATGCACAGGCAGCTTCTCCAGCAGCCAGTAGACCCGGGATTACAGCATCAGGATCATTACCTTTAATGGTAACCACCTGCAACACAATGGAGTTTAAAATTTCCAACAGCTTTCATTTAAACCAACAGTAGTCCTTCACTTTCAAGTAATCTACTAGTTTTACCTCCCCATGATGGTTTGTGGGAATTCCACCCATATTATAATGCACAGTAGGTAAAACAGGAATTGGCTCCTTCGTGACATCAACCCCAGCAAAAATGGCAGCTGTTTCAGAAATACCTGGAAGCCTCTCTTTGAGGACTTCTGGAGGTAAATGATTTAAGTGGAGATAAATGTGATCCTTCAATGGTCCTGTTGAAAGCAAAGGGAGTTTAATCAAGAGCTCTGCAGTATAAACCATCAAGTTTGTGAAGGCACACATCCAAATGACCCCTAAGAGCACAACTGTCTCTTTATGGTCAAGTTTAGTTGGAGAATATGGAATTGCTAACTATAAGAACAATTACTTATGAAGTTTCACAAACTTTAATCAGTATCAGACTTCACTTGCACCTCTGGATCTTTTATATCCAAAACCGAGTAATGCCGTGAATAATGCTTTTCTATCCAAAACAGAGTAATACTTTTATAAGTATGTGAATGATTAAAAATCGCCTGGGATGGGAGGAATGAGCATACTATAACAATCTTGTATACCCATCAACTCCAGATGGTATTCCATCAAAGCTGGGGTAAGCACAATCCACAGAACCTGTACGGGGGTTTGAAATTTTGGAAAACATGCAAATTACAGTAATTTGTCGGCAGTGTATTTGTATGACCACAAAAAGAGCAATGAGTACCTACGCCACGCCCTTCTCTAATTTCCATTGTCATAGACCTTGAAACAACATCCCTTGATGCCAGATCCTTAGCAGTTGGAGCATACCGCTCCATAAATCGCTCACCTTCACTATTCCTAAGAATTCCACCTTCTCCACGAGACCCTAGATGCCACAAAAAGATAAAGAGAAGGATTACCTTCAAAAAGTTGAAGCATGAAGGTTGAGATGGCCATATAAACAAGAGGCAACATGATTTGCAAAATCAAAGAGTAGTGTTCCATTTAAAACTTTCATTTCATACTAGTTTCTGAAAGTAGTAAAAATTCAGCTCTCGACAAACAAATGCCCAAAAGCACGAGAAGCTTAATCGGAAAACACCAACCTTCAGTTATAAGGCACCCAGCACCATATATACCAGTTGGGTGGAATTGCACAAACTCAAGATCCTGCAGATGATGAAGCAACAATTGTAGGAAGTACGCAGAATGAATCTTCTTAAAAGAGAGTACTCAAACACCCAGAGAGAGAGAGAGAGAGAGAGAGAGAAGAGGAGAGAGGAAGAAAGGATTATCTTAAGAAATAAAGACAAATCAGCAAGACACCTGAAGAGGAAGCCCAGCACGTGCAACCATAGCATTGCCATCACCAGTGCAAGTATGAGCAGAGGTTGCAGAAAAGTAAGTTCTACCATATCCCTGTGAAAAGTCAGAACTGTAAATTTAGATTCATCTAAGTATTAAATTAAATCTAAAAACAAAAGTAGTTCATATCATAATACCCCAGTTGCCAGTATAGTTGAAGCAGCGCGGAATCGATGCAAGGTCCCATCCTCCATGTTTAGTGCAATTACACCTTGGCAGCTACCTGATATAGAAAGCAAGCATAAAAAATAACAATTTTCATTAATATAACATTCAAGACAGTCTAACTTTCAGCAAAGAATTTTGATGTGTAAAGATATGGATGCAGAAGGGGCAACAAAAATTTCTTTGTACTTTCTCTCACTAGAACAACCTTGAAATTGAGCATCTCTTTTAAGTCCAGAAGAGTGCTTCACTGTGTGTTACCATAAGTATAGACTAGGTAAAAGCAAAAAATTTAAAAAGAAACACAATCTCGATCATGCCAGAAGCTGCAAAGTATAACTTACCATCACTACCCATCAATAGATCCAAAGCAAAATACTCCACAAAAAATTGTGTATTATGCTTCATGGCTTGGCCATAAAGTGTGTGCAACAGGGCATGTCCAGTTCGATCAGCAGCACATGCACACCGGTATGCTTGTCCACCTGTGAAGCAATGAACCGAAGGAAACTGCATAAAAGATATCCTTTAGAATGAAAAATAATTGTAACAAACTCCAAATTGAACGTCATGAGAACCTTTTCCAAAATCCAGACTTTGACCACCAAATGCACGCTGATATATTTTTCCATCTTCAGTTCGAGAGAATGGTAAACCATAATTTTCAAGCTCTATAACTGCTTTTGGTGCTTCCCTGCACATGTATTGGATAGCATCCTGATCACCTAAGAGAAATAAAAACATCTTATTAGTACAAGGAGAATGAAAAGCCAAAATAGACAAGCACCCAACACACAAAACCTGCATGTTTTGATCCTAACCAAAACTTTTCCTGACTTAAACATGATTTAGAAGGATCACAGAAACTACAGTTATGATGTTTTCAGCAGATTAGCTGGCCAGATAAAAGAGGAATTAGCAATAACAAATATAAAGAGTGATGCTGCTGTGGAGACATACCTAACCAGTCACTTCCCTTCACCGTATCATACATGTGCCATCTCCAGTCATCTTCAGTCATATTTCCTAATGCAGCATTTATACCACCCTATTAACCAGATGTGCAAAAGGGTAAGAATGCATCAGCACATAGCATAAGAACTTCAAACAGCAGGAAGAGACACAGTAAGCAGTTCATATAACCCATTACAACAGCATCATTCAGAATCTCACAGTAGCAGAACTAATCACTTGATTCCCTAAGATTATCTTGAGCCTGGAAAAGGAATGCCAGCATGTCACAAGTAAAAGAAATCATGATGTCATACATTCCAATGTAATACACTCAGCACTGCCTCAAAGGGTTATACCACATATTTGGATGCTCACCTCAATTTTCTATTCTATTCTACTAAATTACAGAATTCCACCGCGAAAATAGAAGGGGAAGGAATTGTAGTCCCACAAAAAATAAGTCAACGTGTACGACAATCCAAACTAGCTCGGAAGAAAAAAGTTTCGGTAGGGAAGGAAAGAACGTGACAGGAAACAATGACATACAAGTAAGGTTAGTATAACAATATTCATTTGCCGAGTGACAGCACAAGATTTTGCAAATATAGCAGGTTTAAGAAATCTATACATTAAAAATCAACAGCTGGATGAGAATTTACTTCATCTTTAAAAGTGTGAAGAAAGGGCCAAGTAGTTATGTCAAGAACCAATAATCTGCAGGATTCGGTGATTAATAGGCGCAATTAAATCCCTGAGACTACAAAATCACAGAACATAGAATCCTAAGATACATTTTGAGCAAGTAATTGAATGGGCAACCAAAAAGAATGAAATCAAGGAAAATATCGAATCAGATGAACCTGAGCTGCAACAGTGTGGGAACGAGTAGGGAAGAGCTTGGTAATGCAAGCAGTGTTAAATCCATGCTCTGACAAACCTATTGCTGCTCTCAGCCCAGCGCCCCCAGCTCCTACCACCACCGCATCATACGTGTGGTCAACTACAGTATAGTCCGATCCTGCGACATTCTATCCATCGGGAAAAAAGAAGATACTATAAATAACAAATATCTGCAATCGAAATATCCTACTTAAAACAAACGACACAAACATGAATCAAAAAGAGAGAGGGAGAGATAGAGACGATACTTCGGTGAGAAATGCCCTGATTGAATTGTAAATTGAACCCAAAAAAGGAAAAAGAGGTGACGAATTAGCTAAAAGAATAAAATGAGAATGAAAAATACTACCGCTTGAGCAGAAAAGAGTCTGTTAATGAGCGGCCGGAAAGAGTCGCCGGCGATGGATCTCTTGGGAGAAATGCCAAGACCACGCGACACGCACCGCCACATCTCTTTCTATAGATTCGTCTGTGTTGGGGGTTCTTTCCTATATAAGACTGGAGATTGAACAATCTTTTGTTTCTCCTTGTTATTTGGAGATCCGTAGGAGATATAGCTGACAGGGTCCCGAGGACGAGAAAGATTAGGAAAAAAAAAGAGAGAGAGAGAGAGGAGGTAATAATATGGGAACTGGGATGCTAAAACCGGGAAGGAATAACGAGAGCTGGCCGCCGGGGAACAGTTAGGTTGCGTCCCGATACAACTGCTAATCCAGTAGTATTTGCCTTTTTGTTTTTGTTTGGATAGCAAATTATTTACTAGTACATACATTTATTTATTTGCGTCTAAACAAATTTTTTAAATATCTTTTATCTTTTTTAATGCATTATATAAAAAAGTGTAATGGTATATTTAGAAAAAAATTATCTCAAATAATCTCACAATCAAACATTAATTATTTGCCATCCATTTTTTTCATTTCATTTTCCTAGTCAAACATTTTCTTGACTAAAATTACAAATTCGGATAATTTATCCTGCTTTTATTCCTTTGATTTCCAGGTTACATACATGCTTTAATACCTTCCAGGTACATTTGGTTAATATATATGACATAATCTTTGTTTGGATTTAAGATTACTTAGAAAATTTTATTTAAAATAATACTATAGTATTTTTTTGTAACGTGACGTACATAAGATAAAAAAGAGTGGTTAAAATTTCGAAGGCTTATTATCCAGACTACCCCATCATTTTCCAGTTTTGCTATTTTCTTTCTTTATCCATATTTCAAAAAGCCAAAAAAAAAAAAACTATTTAACAACAGCAAACTGCAACTGGCTACCCATTGATTATCGTTCACTTCCCCATTGCATGAAATCCCAATTCAAGTACCAGAGAATCATCATGTGACCTATTCTGATTTAGAAAATTTGGGCTATTAAATTATAAGCATTATACATAATTGCTAGCTAGTAGCCTTTAGCAGTATGGAAAGCACAGTAGAAGAAGTATATAATCTCGACAATATTCGAAGACTTTTAATAATAGCAATCTAATAAGAATGTGCTCAAAAAATGAACCAAAATTTACTTTCTTCCTTTGCGGAGAGAAGATTTATAACTTGCTCATTGCAATAGAAGATTTACGGATTTCCAAACAAGGGAGAAGAAGGTGCAGCGGGGTTGACCAGCATGAGTTCATCAACCAGCGCTGGTAAGTTAGCTGCTGCTGGTACTCCACGTAAACCAACCAATGGAGGAATAATGGACGCGCTCCTGTTTCCTCAGCCACGAAGGACGATGATCGGCAAAATTAGACACGCTGCTAATGGCCTCGCCACTAAACCACTAACACCAGAACTCTCCCATTTCGCGACTGATAATCAGTGATCAAAGGCAAAGCGACTTCCTCTGCCTACTACGAAAGAATAAACAACCAACCTTTCAGGTCGAACTCGATCCTGGCGGACTGGGTGGCAGCATTTAGAACTGCAAGTTGATCAAATTACTTAAACTCGCAAGTAGTTCGATCGATTGCTTAACTCGAACTCGATCTTGACCACATTTGAGTGGCTCAATAATACATATGAGTCGAATTCGATAGGCTTGACGAGACTATTCTAACTATTAATATATATACATAATTTTTACAATTAGATAAGTTTGAATAGACTCGACTGAAATCAATCGATGGTTAAACTTGATTAGATTCTCAAATTTGAACAAGGTGAATTGAAGTCGAAGTTAAATTCAACTTTTAAATAAAAGCTTGACGGGTTAGGCTCGAACTCAAACAGTGCATTGCTCAAACTTGCCTTGACTTTCATTCACCCCTACTCATCTAGCAGTTACAGCCCAAATAAATGACCCACTCCAACCATCAATTTGATTGGGTGTTTGGTTCCATGAATGGGATATGGACATTTCGTGGCTGAGGGCACCAGCAGATAACCTCTCAATCCCTTAGTTGGGCACTTGGGCTGTAGTTTGAGTTGGGCACTTGTGGAGCTTTGGACCCACTATCTGTCGGGGCTTTTTGGGCGCCCAATGGTTGCTGTCCCTGAACACACACCTAGACGCTGCCGAGTACACTGAGTTTTTTTTTGAAAATTATATGCCATAGAACTAATTTCACGCATGCAATTTCTAATGAACTACGAGTGATTAGTGAACCACCCCATCCCCTCCCCCTTCCCCAAAAAAAAGAAGAAAAGAAAAAACCTTTAACAGTCTTGAGTAATTACACCTCCGCCACCAGACACAGAAGTTCTCTTGGCTAACAAACAAATGCACATGGCCATGGGGTTACCCGTCTGCCTTCATACCAGTTAATTTTGGAACATATCGTAACAAAATTTGTCAAATCATTAGTTGTCCGCATGTTCTCCGTCGAAACGTCTTTGAAGATTTTTGGGTTTTTCGTTCAACATAAAGCAAGATAGATTTTTTCAAAGAACTGGAGAACCTCATCTTTTTCGATCGGCGGATATTGTTATCAGCCGCAATGGTCCAGAAGACGACTTGAGAGATGCAACGAATGGTGGAACTGAGCAGATAGAATGGAGGGTAGCCCCAACTGTTGGATGAAGTTCATTTATTTATTTTTTCCTTTTTTTCCTTTTTTATGGGTCATAATACGTACGTTTGATTTTATATTTATAACGTAGCTTTGTATACAAAACAATAATAATATCCCAAGCGAATCTTATTTACTCTGATAGTAACTTCGTGTCCTGAATCCTGATTGTCACAGCATCAGATCCTGTTTGTGGGGACTTTCTGATCCTGGAGGAACCACCGCATCTGGTGGTTACAAAATCTCTCGGGAAGCGGCGTATTAAATTATGCGGTTCCAGAAGAACCTGCATGTTTCATTTTGAATCATATGTGGTTTCGGGGAGGGATACATCCTGCATGTTTCATTTTGAAGCTTGAATATTTCACACCAGGACTCGTAATTTCAACTTTGGAAAACTTATACTCCTACTATATATATAGAAGCATATTTTGACCCACAAAAAGAAAAAACCAACACAGAAAGAAGTGTGTGGTAGCAATTCAATGACTTGCTGTAATTGTGAAAAAAAGAAGAAGAAAGAATTAATTACTACTGTCTGAACATACATAATGAAAACTTACTACTTGGAAAAAATATGGAACGAAGGATGAGAAAGGGGCAAAATGAGAAAAAGGACAGCAATTTACAGGGATTGGGGGGGGGGGGGGGGGGGGGGGTGGTCCTGTATAAACTATATACAAGACGAAAATCTTTATAGTGGGATTTGTCTACATCGTCCCTTGGATTGGGATGTTCTCATGCTTCCGACCTTGAAATAAAAATCCAAAGACACTTTTACATTTTTGCCGTTGGAAAATGCCAAGAGGCTCCATCCATCAACCTTTATTAGCTTCCAGCCTCCAAAAATATACTCCTTTTGTTGCCTCTATAGATATGACTTGTGAGAACCTGAGGTCCCTTTTGGAGATGATCAAATATTAATTATTTTTGCAGGGAAACGTAGGAGGAGAAGTAGGAGTGGTTTCCACGCAGAAGGGCTTGTGTTGTTGTACTCTTATGGGCAGGCCTTTTGGGAAGTCGACAAAAGGGAGAGCAAAAGCCTGATCCGCATCAGCTAATTCCCAATGGTAGTTGAGGACCAAATGATGCAAGAAAACTGCCATCTCCAGTTTGGCTAATTCAGATCCAGCACAAAGTCGTGGTCCTCCCCCAAATGGCATGAAGTTTTTGTTGCTTGTCGCCGTGCTTGAGCCATCGGCATATGATCCCCCACCAGCCTGCAACCACAATATATTGAACCAACTAGACGAATAGCATACTGGTGTTGTGCCTAGCTGTGTTTTAATTAAGAGCACTCTTTTAATTTTCTTCATTTAGTTCTAATTTTTCATAATGGTGATGTGAGTTCTCTTGTTGCCATTTCATTCCTTTTGAGATAGGCAACTTAATCATATATTAGTATATGTTAATATAATATATAAACATTCCTCTACGAGGGGTCATATATATATATATATATATGTAACCATTTAAATGAACTTCCAAACATTAATTGTAGAATGTACTGACTAATATTCCAATGACGTCTCCATCTCATAATGGAGAAGGCCACACATGTCTTTGAGGATATTTTGCAAACGATGGAGAAGAAAGATGATATCCACAAATGAAAGAGTTGAAGCTTTTTATTCTTGTTATTTTTTATTTAATAAGAAAAAGAGGTCGACACAAAATCAGCACTTTAAATGATAATATTCATTTTTTTTTTCTGGGTTATATTCATTCATAATTTGCAGAGGCAAGCCAACGAGGGAGGAAGCCACCACTATAACTTAGCTCGTGCACTCTGCCAATGGTCAAGCTTGATTGAAAAAATGTGCCGACCAAAGTTGCAAAACTTCTTTCTTTTCCCATTTCTTTAAGACTATAGGAAGGAGGTTGCAGAGTTCGTTTTCTATCTGTATTTTTTTTTAATTCTATTTTAATGGAATGACATTTTCTTGCTAGGAAAACAAATACTATATTGCAATACAGTCCATGAGCCATGCTTTGCTTGAGGGTGGACAATTACCCCCTCAAGTTTTGGAAAATTATACAATAGACTTAAAATTTTGTAGCATTCTTCATTTAGCAAACTATTTTTCCACCCTCAGTTTCGTAAATTTTGTTCATGTAACTAGATTGCCCTCTTAAATTGTTACAAAGTACACTATTTTATCTACATTTCCTTGTTAAATTACCTCCGACAAAATTTTTAATAACTACCTTTAATTAAAAAAAAAAAGTGCTAGACCAACTTTATATTGAACATAGATGTCACTTCAAGAGAGAGAGATTTTGACATCATCTTTCAACTTCTTCTAAACACTGGATCTTCATTATATACCCTCTTGTCCATAAAAGTTGTTTTGTTATTCAATCATTGGAATAAAAAGCATGGATTAATCTTTACAGATGCATGCATGTCATCTAATATCAACATCAATTTCAATTTTAATTCTAAACATGTGATATGCATCTACGTTTGCTAGTGTGTGTATATATTGTCAATATATATAAGATTAATTTAAAAAATATAGCCTACTTTCTATTTAAAAAAATTATAGAAAAGAGTGTAGGGATCTAAAGTAAGCTCAAAGAGGGTGCAGAGTGCAAAATCTATCTCCATATTTCTAGGAATTAGAAGGGAATAAAAGATGAACTTTTTTTAGCGTTTACTTGAGAGTTCTTATAGCAGTTCCTCAGAGACTTCAATTTTCTATATATGCATTTCTTTTAGAATTGTAAAATCCCTAAAGGTAGTAGAGAAGGTATTAATATCGACTCTCTATATTTCTCTTGTTTCTTGATAATAATTGGAGATGGAATATTTCTTTGTCTTGCACCTTCCCACTCAATTTTTCTATTTTATATATAAAAGAAAGTTTGATCTAAAGGCCTTTTTTTGTTGGGGGGGGGGGTTGAGGCCGCATGGGAATGGTCCCATCAGAAAACTAGTCGCAATTTCTTTTCTGTTTTTTTTCTAAGAAAAGGCTGCAATTGCAGAAAGAAAATCTCTGTTGGGCTGGGAAATCGGTTGGACCAGCAAAGGCACTGACCCACCAGGAAAAGCAGCGATGCACGTGCACGTGCAAACCCCACATCCACATGGGGGCTTTAATCATCAGCCCCCCGGGCCTCGGGCCTCCCCGAGAGAAATGGGAAAACTCCTTCATTTTCATTCTACCTGGAGAATTTACACACTGCTTCGCATCCACGGTGTGAGATGGTGGGTGGGTCCTCATGATCCGTACGATGTCAAACATCTGTAACATCGATCATGACAGTTCATGTAGTGGGACCCAAGCCCCTGGAGGCATTTATGATTGCAAGAGAGAGTGCCCACCACTTTTTGATTTTTGATTTTTTTTTTTTTTTGGGCACCATGAGAGAGAGATGATACCGTGTTGCCAACCAAACAAACGGCTTTGATGGAATGTTCTTTTGGACCCCCTATGCCTCTTCTTCTTCTTCTTCTTCTTCTTCTTCTATAGTCTATAGGCCATGCACATGACCGAACTTATCCACTCTACTCGTCTAGTAGTACTGCCCGCAGATTTTAATTTTAAGGATTCTTAATTAACCTGTATTTTTCTTCAATAAAACTTAGCACTTCTTGCAACTAATTGATTACTAAAAATTGACCAATCGAGTGAGTCAACGGCTCAAACAGGGCAGATTATGGTCTTACGGTGGGTGTGTAAGCATGTCGGGTAAATCTTCGCTAACTTCTTCTAATTGGAAAAAGAGTAGAGATCAGATGAGATATTTATGTGTGTGTATATATATGTAGGATATATATATATAGAGAGAGAGAGAGAGAGAGAGAGAGAGTAAATTGTGTACTACCAAAATAAATACGTTAAAATCCTGTAGAAACCAAATACTACTTGAGTGTGTTTTCTTCTTGTCGTTTGGGCTCGTTTAACCTATCCCACCATTTGGGACAAAGGAGATATGGTAGGTCGCCTCTTCAAGATTAGAACTTTGGAGATATGATATTGTAGCAGTACTTACATGAGTAGCACAGCATAAGTTTTAAACTTGTCTTCCAAAAGGGCCTGCAAAACCCTGTGAATTTACTTGGGACAAAAAAGAATCAACTCCTAAAGTCCTTCAAACTTATGATCTCAAACCTAGGAGTACCTTCAATTGAATACATGGACCTCTGATTGGACGTTTAACACATGTAATTAAACATGCATGTACTGTTTCTCTTTTACATGGAATAGAACATGCGCAATCCTTTTATGGGTCGATACTAGCTAACATGAATACACTTCAATGGCGTGTCTTCCACACTGTCAGAGCCATAACAGTACTGCTAATAATTTGAGGAGTTGCTTTTTCTACCTTCCCTACGAAGCTTCAAGAACTTAAAACAAAAAGCCATGTATACTCCCTTCTTTATTGTTGTTATTATTATTGTTGTTGTTGTTGTTTTCGAAAGAGATATTAGGGTTCCTATTTTGTTTTAGAGATAAGCTAATCTTTCCAAAATAATGGATCCACACAATTTTGCAGGATGAACTGCTCATTTTCCTTGGTCGTGGGATAGTAATTGTGCAATAATTGATGCACTTGAAGAACAGTGAAACTTGACTCCTTGTAGGACACATGCCTTTGGAGTAGGGGGGGGGGGGGGAAGGGAGGACCCTCTATTTCTTCTCCTCAAAAATTTATTCCAAAGAAGAAATTTGCCAGTTAAGTAGTTCGGAGTTTTCTTTGTTGCTGTCCTTCGATTTCCATTTAGATCTTTAGTGTTTGTCTTGGACTAGGGATTTTTTTGCTACGCGAGACGCTGCTTTTCTGGCTTATAAACCTCCACTAAACTCTCCCTCCAGGTAAAAACTTGGCATCCAACCCATCCACATGCGGTTGATATATTCAATTTGCTTATAACGCCAGGCATGAAAAAAGGAAAACCATCAAAGTAAAAGCCAGTTTTTGACTCTTTCAGCTTAAATTGACGAACCTGCCATCTCCACGGATTGAAATGCTGAGGTTGGTCAAAAAGTGAAGGATCCAAATGCACGGCTGCAATTACCGGCAGCACTTTCCACCCACATGGAATGTCATATCCTGTGTATTCAAATGTCACATACAAAACAATAAAACAAAATTTTCAATAACATGTTATATTAGATTTCTGGTCACCGATTTGTCACTCTCTAGTAGTATATGACTCTTGCTTGCATGGGCAGAATGCACCTACCTCTATACCGTACATCTCTGAGGGCTTTTCTGTGCAGAAACCTCACTACATTGCCTAGTCTTAGAGTCTCGCTGACAACCTTCCCAAAAAAAGAAAAGAGACACCTTTAGCAGCATAGAATTTAATTAACTGAGCATGTTATTTATTGTGTGATGCAGAGAGATAGCAGAGACAGCTTACGCATTGGGTAAATTCCATCTTTTTGTAGTCATCCCAGTTCAATTCCATCTGTTGCGATTGCTTCTTGGCTTTAACAATTTCTTCATGTTCTTCCTGGATTGGTAAACAAGAATTTAGTAATCAACGGGGTAGCTTCCCTTTTGATGAATCTAAATGATACTAAATAATTAATGAAGGATAATGAAGAATTTGATCATCTGACGCTCACTCTTAATTCTTGAACTGCTTTAGGACAACTCTGCAAGAAGTAAATGGCTAATGCTATGGAAACAGATGAAGTCTCGTGTCCAGCAAAGAGTAAGCTTAGCACCAAATCAAGAATTTGCTCTTTAGAGAGACTAGAGTTCTTCAGCACCCATCCAAGTAGATCATCGTCCGCTTTGCACTCGTTCTTGATCCTCTCCTCCATTCTTATCTCAATGAATTGAAGGATAGTCGATCGAGACTGTCATCAGAATGAGCAAATATAAAGCGATTCAGCAGTTATTGGGATTTAGATGACCAATCCCAGTACGAAATATATCACCTGCAACGCTTTTCTATATGCAGTTCCTGGAAAATTCAGAGGAGCTGATACCACTCCTTTCATAAATGTTATGTACTCTTTCTTCAGCTGTTCAGTCTCTGGCTTTCCAGGATCCAAACTCATGATATGCTTAGCCATCAAGTTGAACGTGAACTGCAAAGAAGATTTGATTTGTTTTTTGGAGAACAGAGAACTGATTAAAACCAATACAAATACTACAAAAAAAAAAATGAAACGGAGTATGAAAATCAATATAGCAGAGTTACTTTTTTTGCTTCATCTTGAGCACAAATAACAGAATTCTGCTTCCAAGATCCTAACACTAGCAAGGTATGCTTTTCAACCTCTTGTAACAAATGAGTTCTAAGTCTAGCATTGCTCAAGAAGTTCAAAGATATGATCCTCATGTTTCTATGCATATCTCCAACTAAAACCAACATCGACCACTTTCCAAGAATTCCCCCAATACTTCTAGGATAGCTGCACTCAAACAATCTTCCTTCATTCTGTAAAATGAACCTATTTAGTCCAGCATCAGCTGAAACTATTGTTGGTTCACCAAATAAGTTGGACTTGTATATTTTCCCATACCTGCATGGAAACAAATTTAACAAGTCAGCTGTATTAACCTTGACACATATTGATACTAAAAGACAAATAAAAGAAAGAGTTGCTACTTTGATATGTGTTCCTCCATGAATTTTCCTATTGTAGTAGCTTTATATGGCTTCAAGTAGCCAATGTTTTCACCGAGTAAAGGCCAGCCCATGTTGCCAGGTGGAAGATGATAGGATTTTTGGTTTCTTCTTAGAAGGAGATGAAAAAAGAGGAGTGAAGCCAAGATGGAGGGAAGAACAAGGAGAGAAAACTCCAAGTCCGACATCCTCTCTCTCCCTCTTCTTCTCCTGATGTGCTCAGTTGTTGAGTTATTAATACTTGTAGGCAAAAGTTGGATCAAATTTCTGGTGTCATGCTTTTCAGCAATATATAATTTAAAGAACTTTAACTCTCTTCTTTTGAGCTGGTGGTTTTGGATTTGGGCTTTCGAGGGAGAAAAACAAATTAATGGAAACTTTTGGGCGAATAAGATGCTGTATAGGGCTTTCTTTCTTGTCCATTAGCCATTGATTAGGTTTTAAGATTAATTAATGTAAAAAACCTTTGCTAAGTTTGATTTTCCCCAAATCTTGGGTGCAACCCCTTTTGTGCCATTCCTTTGCCAACATTTCCTTTTGGGCGAATTACACTTACCTCCCACGACAAAGGTTATATTCATTGTGACCTCTCATTTCATTTTTTTACTTCATACCAGCCTCCTACCAACAGTTCATGTTGACTTGTTTCTGTTACATTTTCCCCTCAAATTAATTGGGTAGATGGAATAAAAAATGGTTTCTTGACCTAAACATATTGTAAAAAGGTGTATTGAAAATTGTAAAGATGATGTAAAAAAATGGTTTCTTGACCTAAAATGGTTTCTTGACATAAAAAATGGTTTCTTGACCTAAAAAGGTGTATTGAAAATTGTAAAGATGATGTAAGCAAATAAAATTGGGAAAATATGAAGCAATCCAAACAAACCAATCATACCATGGCGCACTTTCATTGCTTAACTACAGTAAATCAGTTTTATGACCTATCATTAACTTGTATCATTAACTAGTATTACAATACGGGAGAAAAGTTTCTTGCTCTTTTTCTTTATTTTTTTTTTAGAAAAATGAAGAAAAAGCATGTTTAATTCTTTAGTTCGGTTACATTTGAAACTAGTAAAGTCATTTTTTTTTTCGTTTCGAATTCATAAAGAAATTGAGCAAATTATCCAAAAAGTCACTAAATTTTCAAATAGTGGAGTTTTAACCACTCAACTTTTAAGAATATGTATTTATCCACTAAACTATTAGAAATATAAATTTTAAGCTATTTCATCTATTTTTATCGTTAAGTCTGCCAAATTTAGGAATTGCACAAACCACAAGACGTAACCAGATTTGGCAAATTTAACTGTGGAAATAGGTTTACAATTTACATTTTTCATAATTTAGTGGATAAATACACACTTTTAAAAATTGAGTGATCAAGAATCTACCACTTGCAAAGTTTAGCGACTATCCGGATAATTGCTTAAAAAAAATCGATACATCATGCTAAGCAGTGGCCGATGCAAAGGTGGGTGGAGAAGGGTAGCTGTCGGTTGCAAAATGTAAAGTTGTTGTTTATAATTTCACGGAAATTAGACTTTCTCCCCCAAGATTTTTAGAAATCCATATTTCCCCTTCAAATATTAAATATTTTCATGTATATCCTTAAAAAATTAGACTTTGCCCCCAAACCTATTACAAAAATGTAGAAGTACTCTTTTTACATTTTTACAAAATCTCAATTTCTAGTTCCGCTAGCAAGTCTTACTTAAACTTCAAAAGAAAAAAATGAGAAAAAGAACCTTACATCAACCTTATATGTCTAGCAAGAGTTTAGTACGAAGATCTTTTTCTACCGTGTACTTTATTAATATATCTGGATTATATTTAAAATCACGAAAATAATAAGTTTGTTTGGACAGAAGATTATTTTTTCAAATATATTTGCTTACATCACCATTACAATTTTCAATACAGCTTTTTATCTTCCCAATTACTTTTTGATCTCACATACATCACATCACAAAAAGTGCTACAGTAAAAATATCTCAAATAATTTACAATCCAAACACACTTAATATACTCTTCAGGTACCAGCCAGCAATATCAATGTACAGGATTTAGCTCGAGTAAATCTTTGACATGCTTTGCAGAAGGGGGAAAAAAGTTGTAGTTGTTACCTTTTTTTGCCTTGTAGCATAAAAAATAAAGTATGGATTTTTTTTATTTTTTATTTTTTGAGCAGGCTACACATGAGCCTAGCAATTGTTAGTCCAACCAAACTAAAATAGGACCCAAGACCAAAGAAATGAGAACAACTTAATGATGGAACAGTTGCGAGTCTCCTTGTCAACCAAAAAAAAAAAAACGTAATAATGGAATGGCAAAAACATCAGATGAAATCATTCTTTATGAAGATGTATATTAGTACAAATTGAAAGGAGTACAGCTCTATCGATGCTTTCTTTATTATGGAGACGGAATTGTGTAATGATTGGTGTATAAATTTATGCTTTGTAATTTTTGCCATGGTGATATACTTATGTACAACATTTTCTACCAAGAAATTTAATGGGGGTTAAACTCTTGAAAAATTTGTTTTCAAGAACTGAATCACATCAAGAAATTTCAATTTTGATTAATCAAGGGGATAGATTAGTCCAACAAGTATGGAGAAAATTCTACGGTTAATTGAAACCAACCACATCCAAAGAAAAGGGCGAAGAATTACAGATGACTAAAAACTTTTATGATCACGTTGATTGCGTGGCCAATCATGGCTGTTATCCAAGCCTAATTTTATAATTATGCACGCTGCAAAAGTACAAAGCCTAATTTGGAGATGGAACTAATGCCACCCCGATCCACTTGTAGGCAGCTCCTGTTACTATGTTGTCTCATGTGCTGTGGAATTGACTCCTGACCAAACTGGCGCAGCGGCTGTGTTTTTGTCCTTCGCGAGACTCTGTCTTGTTAGAGAGTGTTTGGACAGGAGATTATTTATCCAACTATATATGCTTATATCATTATTATAAATTTTAAAATATTTTTTTAACTTTTTCATTATCTTTTTATTTCACATATATCACATCACAAAAAATGTTACAGTAAACACATCTCAAATAATTTACAATCCAAACACATAGATAACAACCAACTTGCCTTAGGCTAAACATAAGGTGCAAATTTGATTATAAGTTAAAGGGATAATTTCATAAACCTCCCCTGAGATTTTATGAAATATCACCCAGCTCCCTTGAAGTTTTCAAAATCTCACTTAGCATTCCTTGAATTAGCATTTTGGTAACATTGGAAGTCCTTCTAACCAAAAGTAATATTAAAAAATTCATGTTTGAGGAGAGAGATTATTTTAATGCCTTTAATACCCTTAAGCTATAAAAAAATGAACATTTTACTAACTAAGAAAAAAAAGTACTAAATTGGAACCATCTTAAAAGTGAGGAGATGAAAATTGGTAAGATTTTATATTACAACCAATCGTCACTTCTACAGTAGGAAGAGATAGTAAAAGTAAATGCTATTTTTTAAACCATTTCTACAAATAGAACCCTTCATAGCGTTGAAGATAATTAACATGTAAAATCATACATTTGAGCAAAAAAAACTTAGTAATAGATGAAATCCAACTTCAATATCATACAAAAAATTTACTCAAAATAGACAGACTTTTTTTATTGGCGTGAAATATGAAATTTTATTATAGAAAAAGTCAGAATTTGAAAAACTATTAGAGTTTCAATTACTTTATTTCTCTTGCGCTATGCATGAATAGGAATAAATAAATAAAGTTGTGAAACACCAAAAAGGAAAAAAAAAATAAAAAGAACCTGCAGATATTCTTCTCCAAATGCATTGAATACGTCATTGATTAAATCCCATACCTCATTGGCATTTGCAATTCAATTATACATATATATGTATGTTTGTATAGACATTATTAAAGAAAAGTAGAAAATTTAGAGAAAGAAAAACAAGTTTAGAAAATTTAAATATGAGGGTATTATTAACAATTCATCACCTTTGATATTAGTATATGGCTCTACTATCACTTCAAGGGTACTGAGTGAGATTTTAAAAAGTTTAGGAGAGCTAGGTGATATTTCATGAAACCTCAAGGGAGGTTTCTGAAATTATCCCTAAGCTAAAACGTTCGGCCTTTCTTGCAATAAAATCCAAAAAAATAAAATAAAATTGCAGTGACGCATTTCTTTAGTCCAGATATAAGAATCTGTAGCCTCTTTGTCCCAATTGAGGCCCCCAGACAGGAGTATTAAATTGTTTATACCAATAAATATTAGTAAATATAGATGAATGTCTTATAATTTGAATATGAATTTCAAATTTTACATATGTAATATACATCAAAATCTATTATCAGGTATAATGTTAGCGTAAAAAAATTTAATTTATAAATGATAATAATAAATGAGTAATTTTAGTTCCTATAAAAGATCCCTTTTGCAAATTTTATTAATTTATAAGAACAAGATTTCAACCTTTTCAGGGCGGCCGCACTGGTTGGTTTCCCCGTTGTTCTGATGTCATGTACGACTGGCAAGACTGGATCCGCCAATAAGCAAAACCTCCTGCGACTTTGGCCAAAGATGTACTGCAATTCAGCCAGCAAAATCATTATCGTTTGAATTCATCTTATCTTCCAACGTTACTGTGGCCTCCCTTTCTTTTGAATTGTTTCATTCATTTCACACTTGTCCGAGTTGCAGGCAATTGATGTTTACATCTAGAACCCTTTGGCATGATGACTTTCACGCCTAACGTTAACCTGACGAAGATTACGAGGAAGCTACCATTGGCTCATGCAGTTGGTGCGCTGATAGTGATTTTTCAGACCGATGTGAAATTGGTTTTTGACTGAGAAATTATCAGATTACGGTTCCTTTCGACTGGGCTTAGAATTAGATCACCAAAAGGCCTGTGGAAATGACTGTAGGAGATTGACGGCTCCGATCCGATGGCCTTTGGCTCGTGGATATTCGAATTTTGCACCCCGCTCTCAATCATTTCAACAAGTCCCCGTCTGCAAAATAAACTGGGGACATTTGTCTTGCAACTTTTGAAGCCAGAAGCATCTTTCAAATCCTTGTCCATTTTATCTTGACTGCGTGAACTAGAAGGAAATACTCCTATTTAGGCTCGTCTGGAGTCACACAGCATTTACAAAAACAAAAAGGAAAAATAAAAAACACTAAAATTACTTTTAGAGTGTTTTGTGACTTATTTTCTTTAGATTAAAGAGTCCAACTTCTGGTAACATAAAGCACTTTTATCGTGTCAAAACTGTTTCTTTATAAGTTGCCGTAGCCTCAAATGTGCCTTTACTGTTTTAACTTTACAGAAAATTTTATTGACAAAAGGACAAATCAATTTTTTTTTTATCATGAATTTAAACCATATATCTTACATCACACTTAACTCTTCCGAGTGACATCAAATATCCAAAAATACAGTAACTGTTAAGAATAAATAATCTCTTTTTTTTTTTTAAACAAAATCTTTCTCTACTTGGGGAAATTTTTTGGAAAATTTTTGAACTTGATCAAACGTGATGTCTCGGACAAGTCAAAATTAGCATTAATCTAGCTGACTATATTGAGCTTCGTAACTTTCAATCTCGCTTATTATCATTCATTTGTCTGATCTCATCTGTTCCCGGCCTCAAAAAAGTTGCTTAAACAATCATTACGCATTCCGCACAATCAGCTTGTAGTGTATGTTCTTATGCAATAATTTACCAGTATTGTTTGTCAATTCATTTTGATAATACTACTTTTGCAGGTGGTGAACAATTACTACAATACAACTTCAGAAAGTGGTTTTAGAAACGGATTCTAAAGCAGCTTTGGATCTAATACAAGGAGCAGGTCCGGATTCACCTTTATCCAATCTGATACGTCGCATCAGGGATTACACATGTAAGGATTGGATATGTAAGTTACAGCATGCTCGGAGAGAAGGGAATAAATGTGCAGATTGGCTGGCTAAACAGAGTGTTAGCAGTGATCCAGGGATACGGATCCTAACTGAACCTCCACAGGAACTGTGGGAATTAATTGATGCAGATATTTTGGGGGTTGCGACCCCGCGTTTTGTTACTGTTTAAGAGGGTTGACCTCTCCCATGTGAACAAAAAAAAAAAAAAAAGTTTTCAACTTGTCATCCAAACACTGGAAAATGATTTGGAAACTGATATTTAATATTTTCTCCCCTTTGCAAGCAATTTAATCCACCCGTAAAGCATTGCATATTTGAGACAAAGGGCCCAATCTTTTCACTGTCAATTCTGATTTGATTTTGAGTCAGAATTAGAATAATTTGAAAGCATTACGTCACTCCTACCAAATAAAAAAAAAACACACACACACACAACTACGCGCTCCCAAATAGGCATACTCATCAAACACCCTCACAATGGATATCTTAGCTGTTAAAACATATATTAATTTGAGTATATTTGAACGGAGATTATTTGGGATACCTTTTTTGAAAAAATACTATTACAATATTTTATGTAATATATGTAACATAAAAAAAAATATCTTTATAATACAATTTGTGAACATAATTTGCTATCCATCCACACTCTTTAGTCTACACTTTGGTTGTTAAACGTATGTAGTGCTGCAACAGATCAAGGGCTGAAACGATGTCCACCTGGTCCAATTAGCTGTCACTTATAAACCCAAACCCAATAAAGAAAGAGAATAAAGAGGATGGCCCTGACCAACAACCAATAAGACCAGGCCGAACCAAACAGCCAACCACTCGTGCGGGTGGCCCGCTTTCTCTTCTACATGAACAGGCGTTGATGTGGCCTACCCAATCATTGCAACCATTTCTCCACCACGTGTCCACGCGCCACACGTGCGGGTGGTTTGGAGGGGTAAAAGGGGTTTTATTGCTCACCAACCCGCGTACTTTAGTAGATAGATAGACCAGGAAGGAAGACGAAGGACCCGATACTTGCGTGGCGGGAGTGGTTTCCCTTTTCTTTTTTCATCCCATCTTTACAACCCGATTTGATTAGACGTGAGATTTGTTTGGCAACAGCAGCTCAGAAAAGTCGAGCCCAGGATCCTTTGACGAGACAAACACTGTGGATTCTACCATACAATGGAGGAAACAAACGGGAAGAATGCTACTCCATTTGTCAGTAAAACCTACTACCCTAGCTAGCTACTTCCATGTCTCAACTTAGTGTATTAATTAAGCTACACATCTTTTTTTTTTTTTTTTCCTGCATAATAATGAAGCTTAGTGTGGGGATCATTGCCAACCTTGACTAAACCTCCTCGACTATTAGCCTTACTTTGATAGTTGTCGACCCTCAATCATGGGGATCGTTGATCCACTTCGAATTTATTCATTTACATTACACGTTATAGTAATTCAGAATTCATTAATTTGACTTTGTACCTCACCGTCTCGGATCTTGCTTGCACACGTTATAGTAAGTGACGACTACCGATGATTGAGTTAGCATATGACGCTGTATTAGTCCGAATTAAGATGAGATGATATATCGATATTAACTTTAGAATTTCATGTAAAGAATATCAACGTTGGAACATCCGTGATTATTGGTACCTAAGACAAAAAGTCATGGAGGTTTATTGGATCTAAAATGTACAGGAGAAATTTCACTCAAGTTGAAGGTAGCATATAATAACACGTTTTCAACTGATGCCAAAAATTGATTGTTATAACCTTTATTAGAGAATAGGATGCATGGCCAAAAAAAAAAAAGAAGAGGAGATTGAAGTGGAATCCAGGCGACCACGTACTAAAAAGTGTGAGACGCAGTCTAGTTGACAAAATGCTTCCCTTTTTTTGTTTTTGTTTTTTTTAAAAAAAAAGTACTAATAAGTAGATAAAAATACAAAATTAATAAAAGCCTTGCTCTTTATTGTCTCTACCAACCAAACGACTGACCTAAAATCTATCCCGCAAAAATGATAATCTAGTGGGTTAAATCCTATTCGAAATATTTTTCCTTCCTATCTTTGAATATACTCGAAATGTATGTTTTTCCCCCCCCCCCCTCAAAGAAGTAGTAGTTGATAAAAAGATACGAGTTAGGAAGGAGGAGGTGGCGGTGGAGGTTCAAACTTCGGACTTGATATACCCCGTGTGAGGTATGGAACTGGACATGGAGCTTCAAACAGGCTTTCCACCAAACTTCGCTGTGCACCCAATTTTTCTTTGGTATGTAGTAGTGCTAGAAACCTATCATCATGAGCTAAACATAAAAAGGGGGAAAAATAAAAAATAAAAGAAACAAACTTGTCATCTATTCTACTAATTATACAATATTCGTTGGTCAGTAATAATATGCACTCGATATAATCTCCAGTTTTCAGAGGGCCACTGCAATAAAGCGTGGGCCAAACGTTCTAGATAGTTAAGGAAGACGTTGTCGATAAGATAACCATGACAATCAGGATTGAGGTTGAGGACGGCTGCAAACTCCTTCAAGGTTCAGAAATTAGAATGAATGTGTTCAAGACGACGATAGCTCTAGCTGCCCGTCTTTCTCAATCATGTCTGCCTGTATTTCATTCCATTTAATTGATTGTCATGCAGAGGAGATGGATACATATAGACTGGTGTTGGTCTTGTGATTTGCCATATTACGAAATGGACGTAGAACTAATAATGATATCCTCGTTACTCTCCTCCTTCGACAATAATGTATTTCCAGTACAGATCGATTTCAACTTTCTGGATAGATTCTAATCTTTCTCTGTCATATCATCCCAAGCCCTTTTTTTTTTTTTTTTTTTGTGAAAAAAAAGTCCCCGTAATAAGTTGGTTGAATCATGATTCATGAAGTTAAATAAAACGAAAAAGGAACAAGAGTTTGATACTGAACCATGATAGAGCCAAACGGCGAAAAGGAAGACATGCAGATAATATATACAAAACAGAGTTGGATACAGGTAAAACATGAGCATACGGTTCATTTCCATCCAGACGGGGCGAAGTTTGTCAAGAATATGTGGCAACACCTTATGGTCTCAATTAGGAGTACTAATTAATCGGAAAAAGACAATAGATGATGAGAAAGATTTGGCTGTTTGAATTATTGCTATTTTTTTGTTTGCTGTCCATGACAAGAAACTTCAAAGAATGCGGCTGCACAATGCACGCATAGTTTTTTGTCTTCTTTTTTTTTAAAAATATACACGTAATGCAAGCCTATCTATTCTTCAGAAACTAGTAGTTGAGTAGATGCAGCATTAGCCGACAATAATGGATCATATCAGCCTCTGGTTTCCAACACGAACCAAACGCCTGCATGACAAGTCGACATCAGCTTCTCTGAAACAAGAGCTAAAAAGCATGGAGGGTTGGAAAAGCATTTACTGTAATATTCAATGACCAAGAGAACAATTTTCTCTCCAGTAGCACTGAATCATAACGCGCAGAAGACACGGGAAAAAAAGGTCCACAATATACAGCAGTGAGCAGCATATATAAACATATCTCCGTATCGCGTTCCATTCCTCAACCCCACGCATCATAATTTCACAAGGAAAAGAGACAGACGGAGAGAGTTAGCAATGATTGCGCACGCGCGCTAGTAATCTCTAAAAACGTGGCCGCATGATGTTCAGAGAATCGCAGGCAGTGCGAGGGCAATTGGAATCATTGCTCTTGCGCTTTCATCCCATACTCGTTGACCATTCTCGCTACTGAGATAAAACCCCCCACTTCTTTCTACGTCGAAACCACCAACAATTCATTAAGCAGCGTTTTAGATTTTGGAGGTCCTCTTATCTCTTTTTGGGTGGGATTGATTTTTTTGTCGCTGTTCTCAAGGCAAGGGTCCTGGTGATGTAGCAGCAAAAGGCAAACAGTGCATAAATAGATAGATATGATAGTGCAGAGCTAGCTGCTTGTTTTGATGATGTAAATAATGATCTGTTGGTCCACTTAATCAATGGAAATGCAGGCAATTGTCATCGAGTTTAAGACCCTATTTGACTAAGCAGTGACCGCTGTACGTACTAAAAAGCAGGTAACAACTGGCTAGAACTTAGAACTGCGCGAGGGAGGGAGGGAAGGTTGGATTGAACGATCCATAAGACGGAAGAAAAAATCTTTTGAATTCAAAATTTTTTATTTATTTATAAAAGAAAAAAAAAATATATATATATATATATAAAAAAAACCTTAGAAGAAGCTAATTTCCTCATCCATGCCACGTACGTACGTTTAATCTTGAGTGCAGCAGCACAGCTCCTTATTTCAATTTTACTTTTCGTTAAACAAAGCTAATCAGTTGGAATCCAGTTATGGATGTGTCTCGGATCTGTGCTTGAGTAATCGTTAATACGCCTTTTCTCGTACTTGTTGCATTTGTTCTGACACAGTAACATATCATGTATGAAGCCAAGTGCAGGTCACAAGCATTTTTTGAACAAAGAGTAGATTTATTAACTAGATCGTGTACACCTCCACCTTTGATATCATATGTTTGCCATTGCAATTTGCTCGAACTTTTTCATAATTTAGATTTACGGCCCAACCGTGACAGTAAATTATTTGAGACAAACACCGCATTGACATATGTATGAGCCCCAACCGTCTTCGAAACCTTCCACAATGAAATAATAATGCTTTGGTGATGCATCAAACTAGTTTCGTCATAATCTTAAGCGCCCGCCCCAGAATTTTGTGGCTCAGAACAGTAGTAGTATTATAAGAAAAATGCAAAATTACACCAGCAAAATGAGTACTATTATTAAATTTATATGAACACAATGCACCAAGGCAGTTGACTGGAGTAGAAAAAGAGTAGGAGATAAAAAAAGTTAGCCTTTCAAGCTAGAAATTAACGTCACCAGGCACATTTGGTTCTAGAGCCATCTGCCTTTTTTACTTTCGGCAACGTCAAATCCAACCCCAGGTGAAGTCCCACTTGAATTTCAGACCGTCTAGATTGACGCATCAGTAATGGCGCTATAATTTTGGTTGAGACCTGAGACCGGAGACAGATGCATGATGCAAAACCAGCATTCATTTCCTTTCCAATCCATGGTGTTAAATTCAGAGTCCAGTCGTGGGAGCAAATGCCTCAATGATGGCATCGACCTAATTATACGTGATTTTGGAAGCCTATTACTATAATATGGGAGTTCTGTATTAGTTTACAGCTCAGTGGACTAGTATTGATAATGATTGCCCGATAATTTCGGCCTTCGGCACTAGTTTAACTGATTCTGTCATGTATTATCTTATCCATCACCTTTAAACAGACTCAGACTCGCTAATTGGCCAATGTCCTCACCTGATTTTGCTTTATGTTGAGTTGTTAATGGAGACGTAAATCTTTGAATAAGTGAGATGCAATAATGGAGTCTTTAAATCTTCGACTGAGCTGGACAGGGAACTTGCTCGAGAAACAGACGCAGAAAAGCAATCAGCCATCAGTGTTGTGGATGACGATGATCCAGTTTTGTATGGACATTAGTGGTCTACATAGAGCTATATATTTCTTTCTTTTTTTTTTTCTGAATTTTATGTTAACCCACACCATGTTACCGACCAACATCATTCTCTCAATATTAGCGCATGATCTTCTTTGAGATGCTAGTCAAAATTGCCGAGCGTTGCTGCAATTCCAAATCCACTGTAGGATAGATCAATCACCAAATGCAATTCCAGCCACCGGGAAGGATACACAAGAAATAGTAAACGAGAGAAGGAAAGAAAGCTTTTCATTTTGAGGCAAATTCTTGAAAACTTTCAAGTGACAGTCACTTGAAAGGGTATACAAGATAATCAGAACATGATTTGCTCCAACTTAGCGGTACTTTACATTAAGACTCTTTCATGGTTTTCCACCAATAGGAGCAAGAAGCTGGTCCCTATACTTTACTGTTCCCCTGATCACTTCATTATTCTATTCTTCGTTGTAACTTTTGATTCAGGGATTCAAACATTCTTCTCTCTGCACCGCCCCCGGGGGGGGGGGGGGGGGGAAGAACTCATGCTCTAGTAATAGCAGCAACTAAAGCTATCTATATTCAGTACTTTCCCCATAAAATTAAGGCCTCGTAGAAGCAGATGGTAAAACTTACATGAAAGGAAGAACGGATGCAGAGAAGGAAGTAAAAGACCAAGTAAAGCTATTGCCTTTATTTACATGCCAACTCAGTGTCGGATAATGGACATATGCTAGAAGGGGTTCCTTTCTTACCTTAGCACCTACTCTTGATATCTGTAAGAGGCTCTTCTCACAGACTATATATATGTTTCGCCTGTTTGTCCTAACTTTTGATAAAACATCTAAACACATATCTCTGACTTTGAATCTATTCCTTTCAATAAACATTGCAATCAACTGGAAGAAATTCTGAGAGTCATAAGACCTTTGTGTACTCTCCTTTGAGAAGTTTTACAGGTAGAGGAATGAATTGCTTGGTAAAATTTCAAGGCTTCTTGAAGAAGATGGAGAGAGAGAGACAGAGAGAAATCATTGCGCCACCGTAGTCACGAGAGGTGATAAAGATACCTGAACTAAGTCAGAGCTCTTAACAAAATCAGCACCACGGTTCAGTCAATGTACCAGTCAGTCAAACTCAGCTCTGCAGCTACTGCAACAAAAGCGGTGATCAAAACGACAGTGGTAATAGTCTTTCTTTTTTCCTTGCAAGGACCTGCCGTGAAATTCTCAAGCGAACTGGAAGAAAAATACCAAAGCACATGATCACAAAAGAAACCCAGTAGTGTCTGAAATATAGGGTCACATATGATGATATGACAAGTGCACTGAACAATGATGCCCACAAGATGGCCACCATAACATCATCCCTGCAACAAACAGCCGCGTTACTTATGTATCGTACTGCAGATAACACAGCTAAATGCGAGTAACTATGCCTCTAAAAGATGGGGTTCATGGAGATGGAACAATTTGCACATAGTTCTAGCAGTCTGTTATCTGAAGAGAAATGAGACGGTGCATGAATCTTGAGACAACACAGTCAAACACAAAGTATTATCAATAGCAGCATAACGTAATACATTCATTATATATCAACTTAAGCAGAGACCTTTGAATTGCCAAAATGGTGTTCCACAAAGCTGAAAGCATCCATAGAACATATAGAAGAGGAATCAAGTTAATACTTATTGATAATCAAGAGAAAAATGTCCGCTGAAAAAGCATTGAATATCTTGGGCTATTCTTTCGAGGAAAATTTTCTCAAATGGAATAAGATGAAATGTGAATACCATTTCAGTACCCTGAAAGGGAATAACTTTCCAGTTCAAAGCCACTAATAGTCCTAACAGGGGAGAGAGATATTCAGATAGGCTTGTTTCTTTAGCATGGAACAAGGACTACTGGAGCTTCAACAAGGCTCATCCATCAATCATATACCTACTAACATGCAGGAATGTAAAAAGTTGCTCTAAATTTCCAACTTGCTTTCTATTTGAAGGAACATATTTTCTTATCCATATCAAGTTTTACATTAACGACCGTTTTGTCCTCCGCGATTCTGTCTGGATTAAAAGTTTCACTGCAACTGGCACACAAGCAAGGAATTAAAGAAAGTTTTAAAGGAATTATTGCAATGATTCAGTTATCCACTCGAGGGATTTCCCTGTTCCTGATGTTTGCTTTTCTAACTCTTCCACCCAATCTACCCAGCTTGAACTGACAAAAGATAATCATTTACAAATAATCCCGGAAAGACAGTTTTAGTCTACATACTGGATTACGAAATAGCTCCACGACGTTCAGATGATTAAAGCCGGATATAGTTTCCAGCTGTTGTTCCACTACAGCCAACTTCCTGCTAAGACACTAGTTTATTGAATATGCTAATATGCACACAAGCTCTCTCTCTCTCTCTCTCTCTCTCTCTAAAAAAAGAAGGCTTATTCATCTAGTAGTTTCAGGCTCAATATCCAACTACAGTTCTATGTTTCTACTTAACATAACATCGAAATTCCAAAAGGGCAAACCTAGAAAACAGGTTTTCTACGACTGCAGAATGTGAAAAAAGAAGCTACGCTAAGTACATACTACAGTGGGGGTGTTCCCAAGCTGACAAACTGAACTCCATTAAACTTTACTACACCTTCCGACGGCAAAACAGCAAAAACAAAACCTAATGGAAAAATTCGATCTTGGCAACTCATTAAAATGCCCTTAGCAGGAATCATATCAAGAAAAGAACAAACTCCACTTAAACAATGTCCGACATATTAAAGAAAAGATCAATCCAACCAAATTTCAGGGCACATAATTGGGAAGAGCGAGGAAAGCGAAGAATAATCACAACAAGTACCAGGTTGTGAGAAGGGGTTTGGGAGAGAAGACGGTGAGAGCGGGACATTTATGCTGGGATCGGATCTGGTAATCACGGAGTTGCTCCACCAGTTTAGACCGAGTGATCATCTCTCTTGAAACGACCCAACAACCCAGCCCAAGATATAATTATTGTCTTTGTCACCTTCCCACCGCTTTGCTGCTTCACCTTCCCACAAATTCCAGATATGCGGGCGGGCGGGCGCTGTATAATCTAAGCCTCCGTCGAATTCGATTTCCAAATTTCCAATACAATACTGGGAATTTAGACAATCTGAGGAGCTTTGTAGTTCGTTTCCCTACTAAGGTGGACAGCTCAGCTCTACGCCTCTACTGGGTAACTCGCGTGCTTAATCTTTTTTTTTTTCCCCTTGGCGTTTATTTTTTATCTTTTTTTTTTTAATTCAAAAAAGAGGGATTAATCATTAATGGGGGCTGAATGCCGTCATCGGGGATTAAAAAGGGAAAAAAAAAAAAAAAAGGCGCTCTCCCTCACCGGCTTGAATGCAGACCGAGTTCCAATTAAATCATATATAGTAATTGAAAATTAAGGGGGCTAATTAATTCAATTAAGCAAAAGCTTGGCTGCATGCACCTAGTGACTGGCCTATAGTACCAAGGCGGTCTATTTTGTTAGTAAATTTTATCTGTAATGAAATGAAATACTCCTATCATCTAAGAATTTTGAGAGAGATAAATGATAGTAAGGAATTCGTGCTGGTTGAATAACGATTTTGGGGTAACATATTATTGCAACTAAATTCCCGCATGTTTTCTGTTTCTGTTTCGACGTTTTTACGTTCAATTTTGAGCACAAGAATAATTATACTTTGTAATTTAATTAGTGAGTTTTAACGTCCCAATAATGATTTCTGTATCCCCAGCCCCGGGAAGGAGGAGTTAGAGAGAGTTGGTTGGTTACACACTTTGATTTAGCTTTGGCTAGTCTCGCTGGAAGAAATCAGAGAAAGCACCCAAAAAAATAAAAATAAAAATTCCAAAAAAAAAAAAAAAAACCGAGAGAGAGAGAGAGAGATCACGAATGGGCAGCAGTAGTAGAGAGAAGGACAGAGATCTGGAACGTTTGATACCCATAGGAAGCTTAGGAATCTCCGACAACGTTAATGGGCTTGCCTCCAAATCCTCTTCCCCCTCCGAATCTCCCCTCGCTTCCACTTCTTTATCTCATCATGCCGGCAAAGAGGTTTTCTTTTCTTTCTATAGCTTGCTCTTTTTTCTCTTTTTTTCTTTTTTTTGGTTAAAGAAAAAATTAATTTCCCTTATCCCGTATATTGACATGTTTCACATGCACGTCGTTTGCGTTACCTCTGTGTGATTATAGTAAATTGGCATTTTTTTTTGAAGTTAAAAATTCTGGAATGTTGAGACAGTTCCTTAGTTACTTGCCTTAGCTATTATGTCTTCATATTATTGTTATTTATTTATTTTTTTCTAAGGAGGACAGAGAGAATGATCGAAGCATCTGCGAATTTTTTTTTTAAAATAAAAAATGTGAATATAGAACACCTGATTGCCTCTTTTCTGTCTGTTTTTGGGAGTTGAGTTATAAAAGAACAGAATTGAATATCGTCTATAGTGTTTTAGCTTTATTTAAAAAAAATATATATATATATTGTTCCAGTTGGGGTTCTAAGCACAAACTTACAATCAGAGGAAATCAGTTAAACCAACAATTTCCCTCTCTCTTTACACGATAATTTTAATTTCATGTGGAAGGCTTTTATTCCATTCCTTTTACCATTATTGATCTTCAAGTTAGAGCAATCTTTTTTTTTCCTCCTCTTCTCATTCCTTTTGGTCCCAACAGAACTCGATTAAGTGATGATTCCTGTCACCAGGACTAGATTGTATGGAATGAGGCCTGTTAATTTGTATTAACCCGAAATAACAAATGAAACAAAATGAAGGCGTTATGTTCCTATGCTTTTCTACGGAACAAGAATCTATATCAGAGAATCTTGAGCTTATTAATTCAAGAATCTGAGGTCAGCAGTCTCCAAAGCTAAACTTGCATCAGTAGTGACAATTGTCTCTTAGGTATTGAGCTTTGTCATCTTACGTAAATTTTGTTCTCTCACACACATTATATGGACTTGGAAGTGCAAATGGATTCTCAGGTAGCTTGTCTAAGTTTGATTCATCTGCTCATGTCTAACGATACCCCTCATTTTCATTTTCCTGGTGTCACAGGCATTTAGCAAAGTCATTCGTAGCTGGGCTTCTAAAAAGTTTATGTCGGGATGGTTAGTTCTCTTGTGCTCTATCGTGTTTCCTTTACACTAAAATTTGGTTCAATTACGAATTGGTGCAACTCAGAAATTAGAGGATTGAACAAGGCAGCATGTGGTGCTGCTGCAGCTGAATTTTATTCCAGTCACCAGTTGTGATGACTTGCTTTAGAATGAGCGGAACTGAAAATTATTTATTTGGTCATTGCATTCGATACCGCCAGACTCTGTGTTTCGATGAAGTTTTAGGTGCCTTAAGGAATAGCACATCAGAAGGAAACGTATCGCACTGAGGCGTTCCCTAGTTGCTGCATGGTTAATAGACATTGCATCTTGGATAGATATGCTTCTCTATTTTCTTGAATTCATCTAGCAAAAGTAGCAGTTATTGCAGGTATATGTACATGATTTTGACATTGTTTTGCAGTGTCATCTTGTTTCCAATAGCGATCACATTCTATATCACTTGGTGGTTCATTCATTTTGTGGACGGGTTCTTCTCCCCCATCTATGCTCATCTGGGGATTAACGTATTCGGTTAGTGTACCAGCTGTATCTACGTATCAGTTTCATGTCTCATAAATGATGAATGTTATTTTATTCATCTGCAGTTTTTAACAGTTAGTTGGCCAATTCGACGAGTCCCCTAAATATGCACCCTTCAATGTATGCAAACAAACTTGATGTCTGCAGTAGAATGGTGCAGTATTTAGTATGCTCCTTAGAATTTGTTTGTTGAAGTATGTTAGCCGCAAATCTTGTTGCTCGAAGTAAATAATTCCTTGGGATAATCAAATTGACTAGAAAACGTTCACAGGCTATATATGCCCTGTTGAGATGGTTGAACAAGATATTGGATGCATTACTGCCGGCAGAAAATGCATCAATTAAACTTGCTGACTTTAGCGATTTGTTTTGACAGGTCTTGGATTTGTTACCTCGATAACTTTCATATTTTTGGTTGGAGTCTTCATGTCATCATGGTTGGGTGCCTCTGTTCTCGGATTGGGAGAATGGTTTATTAAGAAAATGCCCATCATGAGCTACATTTATAGTGCTTCAAAGCAAATCAGTGCTGCCATTTCACCAGGTAAACCAAATTCATACAAAAAGGAGTGTAGTCACATGAAGCACAAGGATTTGACACAAGTTATTGTTCCAGATCAGAATTCACATGCCTTCAAGGAAGTAGCAATCGTCAGGCACCCACGTATCGGGGAGTATGCACTTGGCTTCATTACATCAAGTGTCATCCTCCGCAAGAGTTCAGGTTCAGAGGAGCTTTGCTGTGTTTATATACCCACCAACCACCTTTATCTAGGAGATATATTCCTCATCAACTCGAAAGATATAATGAGACCGAATCTCTCTGTTCGAGAGGGGATAGGTAAGAATCCAAGAGAAGACTACTTCCTGCAAATCTGTTTACACTTTCTTCGACTGTTAACCCAAATTCATGACAACCTGAGTGTGTATGTATTGCAGAGATAGTCATATCTGGAGGCATGTCAATTCCCAAGATATTGACCATAGTGGATGTGCAATCCATTCTATCACCAAGAGTTGGAAAATTTGCAGTTCCACAAGTTTAGTGGCCATTTACAGATCTTAGAACTGGTACTTTTCAGGAGCATTTGAATGAACCACTGTAAAGCCTCAACTTGCATGGTAGGAAGCCCTTGGATGCTACAGCCTAGGAGAGATCCATTTTTTCCTAATATTTGAACTTTGTTACTAGTTATCGGTAAACTGTGGTCGTCACTTCTGTGCAGCAGTTGAATTTGGCTGGTTATCTGCGTAATTTTTATCAGGTTAAAGTTCGAACCAGTCTTGTCTTTCTTGGCGCTTAATAATGCATTTGAGGAAATTAGCATTTGTCAGTCAAGAAGCATGTGTTCCTCTCTTGCAGGTGCTGAAGTATGTGAATGGGAAAACACAACAGGTTTAAGATGGTTTCAGAAACACTGCAAAAAAATCATTTCTCGTAATTGTTCTAATATAAGCTACGCGCCCATGGAGAAGTGAAAAGAAAAATGGGGAATCCCGACTATGACAGATCATATTTCCTTCGAACCAAGTACTGGAATCAGCTGTGACATCTTTTTCAAGATAGGAATTGATATCTAATGCATTCAACAATTTCAATGTATAAAATAAGGGAAAAATAATAATAATAACGACGTCACAATGAAATTTTCTGACGGAGCGGTGAAATGCGCTGAGATTCGAAACAACAACTACTGCGAAAGCACTCTGCTGGTTCTCTTTCATTTACAAAGATGTTAAAATTAAAGCTGGAGTTGTTCGTGAAGAAATTCATAAGCAAGAATGGTGGAGAAACAGCAGTTCGACTAAGCTTCAACATCCGACCAGTTCGAACGACTATTCACCCTAATCCTGCATGGCTTCAGACTTGATAGGCCCAGCCGTGCATGTGACTGATGAATCATCACTTCAACAAACGACAAGCGATTCATGCGACCTATGTACGCAGCGTCCGTTGTCGTCCAGCGGTTAGGATATCTGGCTTTCACCCAGGAGACCCGGGTTCGATTCCCGGCAACGGAAATTCGTTTGCTTTTTTGGTTTAGAGTGTCGTCTAAGTCGACAATTTGATATTAGTCGTGGCAACCGTGGAAGCAACCCGTCTTCGCCGGCCTTAGTTTCACTTTCAGCTTCCGCTACTTGAATTTTTTGTTCACATGGTAATGGTAATTGTTCTTGGCAATCTAGAGTCTGGACTCCATATATTTTTTTTAATCATCAGACTAGGATATTTTGATGGGGAACATTTACAAAATAATTGCGAAACCAAAGTCGATATTAACCAATGAACGGAAGAGAAAAAAGTCTCGCGGAAGACAATCGCCAGAAACACCAATATCAAATGGCGCATTTAACACAGTTTTTACAGCAGACAATTGACTATGCGATTTCAGTTGCTGTTCCCTGCAACTTGCTTCACGACACATTTACAGTAATCTGTAGGAGTCTAACCACCATTTAAGAGAATGTTCTCTGGGGATATTTGCAAAAAATGAGAGAAAACTAGATGCTTAGCATTCTCTAGCTCAATGAGAGCAAAATATATTCATCCCCGACAACGAAAAGCTAAAATATGTAAAACCCCAAAAAGAGAGACCTCTCCTCCCAGCACTCGACTCCAAAGAACAGCCCAACTAACACAAGCACCAAAATAAACCTTCATCAGCTGTTAAGGGTGGAAAGCACTCCGCCTGGTGCAGTCGGGATCACCACCTCCCAGCCAGGCCCTTTAAGGGGAAGCACAGTTGAATCTGAGCCAGTCTTTCCATCTTGCTCTGAAGAAACAGCAACAAGATCACTCCTATCTAAAACCCTTTCTAGATCATCTTCACTAATATCCGTCTGGATCCATTTCTCCTCGGCAGTTCCTTCATCTCGGAGAAGCGCCAGCAGATCCTCTTCCTGAATATGGGAGTTTATCTTAACTATGAAAGGAAAATAAATCTGATGTTCTGAAAGTGTTTTAACTAGATAAATGCCTATTTAAGTATCGCTGAGGACAAACTTGATCTCACATTTTTCAGAGTGGAGAAAACAAGTTCTTCCAGTTTAGGGCATAACTTAGTTAAACCTTCAAGGAAACAACCATATGCAAAAAAAATTTATTAAAGGAAAAAACATGTAGGAAGAAGTACAACCTCAACTGCCTCCATTGAATTGGGCTTGGTTCTTTCTTGCTTAAACTGCCCCTTACCAATTACCACGTGTTCGAGCTTTAATTTACTGAATGCTCTTTTCAGCATACGACCCTGATAACAGTTCACAGTGTTTTTAATCAGAAGAAAGCAGCATAAAGCCAAAACCAAATATTGAGTGAGAAGAGAGATACCTCCACCGATTGGGCAGTCGCTAGCCTGTAAACATGAACAGGTTTTGTTTGACCAATTCTGTGACATCGATCCATTGCCTGTAAATCCATTTGAGGATTCTGTTACACAAGCAAAATTAGTCAGATACATTGAACCATAAAAGTGTTCAAGTAGAAAAAGTTTTAAAAAATCCATGTCCGCATTCTAATGAGATGACAATGAAGAGAACCATAAGGATAAGATTAAGAAGATACCCAATCACTGTCATATAAAATGCAGGTATCAGCAGCAGTAAGATTGATGCCCAGCCCACCAGCTCGGGTGGAAAGAAGAAAGATTCTGTATTTACTGTTCACATCATTGAACTCCTGTATCTGTTTGTTCAAGTAGATTATTATCAGTCAAAACAATTCCATATCCCTTTAACTAGCACCATTTAAGTGCAATGCAGACTATAGAAGAACTCACTCAATTCCGTTTTAGTAAATCACTGTTTCTAGATCAAACTAACAAGTTTTGCAGACGTGTTCTACTATTTACTTAGATCTCACAAATATAAAGTTCAAATTGAAACCAGGATTTCTGCAATTGAATGGAGGGGTTGGCAAAAATTTCCATAACTGAAACTCTTGTGTCCAGAAAAGACCACAAAAAAGAGTAGCATCATGCCCAATGAAATGGTGCTATGTTAACTCCAAGAAACAGCAAGAAGCAAATTAAAAACAAATACAATATTTTTATCTAAGCTTATGAGAAATTGCTGCAAAAATTTTCGAGAAATCCAAACTGAATTATATATAAAGAATGCACCAAGATACAGTGCAACTTTAAGAGATGTTCATTACCTGCCTTCTCCTTTCTTCCAATTTCACTCCGCCATCAATTCTGCAAACTTCAAAACCTTTTTCAGCAAAATAATAATCAATTATGTCCAAAATCTTGGTCCATTGAGAAAAGATCAGAACCTGCATTGCAGTTACAATATGAAAAGGAAAAGTTCAAGATCAACAAATTAAAGGACAAAGTAGAGCATAAAAGCAACACATTGAACTAATTAACTACACAAATACTTTGTGCTGACGAGCAAATAGCTTTCCCACTAATCTGTCCAACAAACGAAACTTTCCACACTGCTCAACTACCTGGTCTACAGGTGGGAAGAAATCTGTCAAAAGAGTATGAAAACACAATTAAAATCAACAAGAAGCTCATTGTGAGAAAATCCCATCCATAGTTGTAAAGGACATACAAGAACCATCAAAGGCAGACTCCAATAGGTCAGGGTGGTTGCAATTCTTCCGAAGCTGAATCATCAAATTATTAAGTCTCCCTTTCATGCCACGTCCTGCATTTTTAACAGAAATTGCAAAAAATGCTTAGACACTTCATCTTATTGATATCCAGATTCCAGAAATCCAGAACACACATCCTATTTCTTCCATAAGTAAAACTCCGTAACTACCAGAGGCTGCCTTCTCCCGCAGATGATCCTCTAGTGTCTTATTCAATAGATGATCTGTGAAATTCTTTTGATGATCAGTCATGGTAGCATATAAGATTATTTCTTTTTTCCGAGGGAGCATTTGTTCCACATCTGATTTCAACCTCCGCAGCAGAAAGGGACGTAAGATCGAATGGAGTTTTGCCACCACCTGTAGGTTTTGTAAAAACCAGTTACAAACACTAAAATTCATAAAATCTTCCTAGGAGGAGCTCCGTTAGAAAGCAACTATTTACCTGAGTTCTTCTCTTCTCTTCCAATTCTTCCCTTAAAGCCTCATTGCTGCCCTTTCCAGAAAGATCAAACCTGAGATGTAGGCGACAACATAAGACTTCAGTTGAGGAGAGACCAAAAAAATCATGATTACTTGCAATAAATGACTGTAATCTATGGTGGTAAGTACTCAAAACATATGCCCTTCTCCCCAAACTCAACTTCCAAAAGAAACAAAGAAAATGTTTTAAGTGCAAAGCTTTGATACTCAAACAGTACAAACATTATGGCCCATCTGACAGTCTGCTCATTGTTACTAAAAGAAGGAAAACAAAATATTATTATATTTTGTTTAAAACTAGAAATTGCATAAGTATGGTGAATAATTTGTTAAAATTCGTAATAGAAATTATCATTTCTTAATCACATTTGGCAATCCAAAATGCAAATAAACATAAATATCTATAATCAAGACTAAAAATACAGAATTCTCAGCCACAAAGGCAACTATCACTAAAACATTACAATATACCAGGAAAGTTAAACCCTGTGATTGACAGTGAATCCATTGAGAACATCACAATGAGATAAAGGTTTTAAATACATAAAACAAAAGACCATAAAGAATCAAACATAAAGGCACCTAATTACAACTTCAAGCACTAAAATATTACATTGTACTGGGAAAGTTAATGCAGTGATTCCATAGACAAAAATACCATGAGATTAAAATTTTTAAATACAGGGAACAGACGACACACTTCATCATGTAATGAAGAAAACATAAAAGCACCTTCCTTGCCCAAGAGGAGAGCTGTAATAAACACAAGAGCTATAAAGGCTTTAGTGCTTGTATAGAAATTATTTCAGTGACAAGGATTCTGGGATATGATTTAGAACAAAAGTTCACTACCATGATTCAAATTCTTGATCCGAATTGAATATGTCCGGCAGAATAAAATTCAACAACGACCAGAGTTCTGTCAAGTTGTTCTGCAGAGGTGTCCCAGTTAATAAAATCCTGTTTTCAACACGCAACAGCTTAAGTTCTTTAACTAATTTGCATTGTGAGTTCTTCAACCTGTGCCCCTACAATAGTAAAGAAATGAATCAACTTAAAAGCAAAATGAAGAATTACCTCAAATGATGAAAATGCAGTAGATAAAGTATGACAGGGAAGAAGGTAATATCTGAAAACCATAGAAGTCTGTATACCTCATCAACCACCATATATTTCCAGTGATAGTGTCTCAAGTGCTTTCGTGCATCCTTCATTGCAACTTCATAGGAGGTAACTACAATGGGGAATTTAGGACCTATTGTATTTGGCATGTATTTTCTCCTTATTTCATCCCTTTCTTTCCCATAACCATGGTATATGATTGCATTTAGTGAGGGTGCAAACCTACAGAATATTTTGGGGTGAAACAACGAATCAGCATGAAGCAGGTATCCAATTGAACAAAGGAGAAAAGTGCAGCTTAACTACAGAATCAAAAAGTGATTACAGAATTGAAAATAGAGAACAAATAAATTTACCGGTTTATCTCATTCAGCCAGTTTGAGAGAGTGGAAAGAGGAGCAATAATTAGATATGGTCCATCCAAACCATTTCCTTTCAAGTGCGCGAGAAATGCAATAGTTTGTATAGTCTTTCCAAGACCCATTTGATCTGCAAGTATTCCATTCAGCCCATTTTGCCACAATGAAATCAACCACTTAACACCTTTAAGCTGATAAGGCTTCAGCTTTCCACCGGTCAACAACGGCACCAGTTCAGCCTGCTCTTTCTCATTTCTCTCTTCCTCTGTAAGGTTTGAATCCTCTAAAGAGACACCTTCTTTAGATCTTGTGAGCATGGCTGCAACAGCTCTTTTCGCCTTACTCTGCAGTAAATCAATCAGGAAACTTGGATTACACCAAAGAGCAAGTATAGACCCCCTAGATTACAGTATGATCTACACAGTTTGTTTCTCACTAAAGTTGACCTAGTTAATATTCAACAGATTCTAGACTTGAGGAAATTCAGAAAGAAAACCAAGAAAGCACCATGTGATAGTCATTGATCTGATATATAGTATTCTACAGGTCAACCTAATTTCCTAGGGTACCTCCCAACTAAAGCTCACTTTTCCTTGCCTTAAATAGCATACTGCAGTTGTTTTGAATAGTACTTGCATAGTAGGTGAAAGATCAAGCTGCAAGAATTATTTTGAGACATGTAGAGATGAGCACAACTCCATTTAATCGTGAAGAATTTGAAAAAAAAAAAAACTGTGGTTCAAAACAGGATAATAGATTATGTGAACATTGTGTTCAGGTTGTAAAAGATGTTAAAATTTCCCCAATTTGCAGCCACAAATAACATAAATGCCTATACTTTGATATAACAAATGACACCATGAAGACCTCCAGTATAGGGGAAAGCATGAATATCAAATGTAAAATAAAAAATGGAAGGAAAAAAGGAAATACATTGTTGTAATTTGAGGCTGCCTTTCTCTTTGAACCACGACCTTTCTTCTTTTCTTTGGTAGTCTGTTCATCACCCTCCAATCCTTTCTGATTACACAATACAAACACCACTGACTCAGCAGAAACTACAACTAAACACACTGATATCATAGAATCTACAGATTTTTCAGGTCCTACCTTTGAAATGTCATCCATGTTTTCCAGCAAAAACTCTGTATAAAGTTGAGTCTGAGTCAGAAGCTCATCCAGTTTGGTAAACTGGATGTCATTCAATACAGGTACCTCATCAGGTTCATTTGAATTTGCTTTTGCCCGCTGTTCTAGAAGCTTCTCTTCCTCTGCAGCCATAGTTTCTGTTATGAGAGAAGAATCTCCATACTTAGCATCAAGCAATAGTTCTCCCTCCATCTTGACACAATTTTTCTCCTTGCAAGCATCCTTCAAGGGAGACAAACAAATAAACATTACATGAAATCACCTGGATTGAACAGGAAACAAGAATCTGATTTTTTCAACGAGAAATAAATCATGTGAAACATGAAATTAAATGTAACTGCATCTCAAGTATTGCATTAGAGTACAACAAATGTTTTTCTGCTAGCCAAGCTCTTTACGGAAACAACACCTAGACCAGCCAATTCAATAAGCCACCATAATGAAATGTGCAAGAACAAAAGTCACTCTTATCATGTATTTCTCCAGCTAAAGCAAAAACGATGCCAAACCCGTCTTGACTGACTGCAATTGAAGATTCCCCAAAAGAGGGGGGAAACCAAAAAAAAAAAAAAACAGAAAATAAAGCTCCCGAACTCACTTTCTGCTATTATAAGCTTGAAATCACCCAATCCCCTCCTTTCCAAGCATAGAAATGACACACTCTCAGTCAAAGCCCTTTTCCTTCACACTTCTAAAATTACCAGTGGAGCTCACAATGAAACCTTAACATGATCAATGTAGCCCCTGCAGGCTTTCCTTTCACCACAAGCATATTAGACATGAACCCTGACCATTTACTTCTCAACGGAGACAGATTTAAAAAAAAAAAAAAAAAAAAAAACTTCAAAAACAGGAAAAAACCATGGAGACTCAGGTAAACGCAATGAAAGGCTCTAAACCAAGCCTAATCGAAAAGAGGATGGGTAAAACCTTTCTTCACAGATGAATAAAATGACATGAGCGGAAAGAGAAATACAAAAGAAAAAAGAAAAATCATCACCGTAAAAAAAAAAGAACTACCAGAAGAAATGGTTGTATACCTCATCTTCAAGAACAGAGGTAGGAGAATCAGCCTGAGGCTCGTCTTTCACTCCGTTCTCAGCCACCATCTCTGCTTCAATCAACCCCTGGTACACTCAAATTCAAAACAAAAATTAAAACATCAATCTACTAAAACCCTAGCTCTCTTTTCCCCCCATTTTCCAAAACTCCAAAAAAAAAAAAGGAAAATTTCATTTTACAGCTCCAAACGAAAATCAGACGTCCGATAAACTCATTAACGCATGATACAGAAAAAAAAAAAGAATTATTAGTGGAAAACCTTACTCGAGTCTCGGAAAAATAAGGAGAAACAACCGGAACTGGAAGAAGAGATTCAGGACTAGACCAGAGGGAATGGGTGGCGTCTCAGTATATGAAAAGTTTTCAGCTTTATAGAGAATAAGACTGATGGATGGAGTTGATTTTATAGAGAAGAAGTCTTTTTTCACGTAACAGGGCAATTTTTTTAAAAAATAATACGTATATTACAATTTGTGGAATGCGACTTTTTAAGTGAATGCCCGTTCCTGAGCGAGCGGCATTGGGCGGGAAAATGGAGTGGTTTGAGTTCGCCCTCGGGTTTCCAACGTTATATCGAGCAAGCCATCATAAATTTTTTTTCTTACAGAGTAAATACACCCCCCCCCCCCCTTTTTTTCCCTGTACTCATAGTAGCAGAATTTTTTTCCTATGAAAAAATGAGGTTTAACTTCAAAAAATTTCAGTTTGGATTAACATATTTTTCAAATACAATGTTATAGTAATACATAAACAAAAATAATTCAAAAACATGTTTCATATATATAATATATTAAATATTTCAAAAAACATTTATAGTAAAAATTTTTAATATATACTATTACAGTAAAATATTTCAAAAATACTTTCAATAACAGCTAATCCAAACGAAGAGTAAATGTTAAGCATATTCATCTCGATCTTAAAAAATAAATTTTAAAAATTGGCACTCATGTGCTAATTCTGAAAGCTTGTATTGAGTTCTTATTTAAATTTGTGTTTTGGACACTCATCTATCATCATACAAAAATCAATATAGGAATAAATTTCTCAATAATACGTAACTTACTGCTACAAATGTAGATGAAAATCTTCTGAATTGTTGCCTAAGGGTTAGTAATTTTGATTGTCATATAAGAACGTATGCACTTTCAATACTGCTTCATCTTCCTCTTATTTCTGAATACTAACTTGGCATTTTTTTTCAAAAAAAAATTTACATTTTTCATAAATATATATTTTCAATCACTTTTTTTTTTTACATGCATCAGATTAATACAATACTTTTTTTTTTATAAAAACACCAGAAAATAACAATACAAAAGGAGTGCAATTTTTTTGGAATTTTTATAAAACGACAGTGAGATCACGTGTTTGAGATAAGAAGATAATTGCAATCTATGTGAAGAGAATTTTTTTGCGAAAATTTATGATCTGGAGATTCAAACCTCAAGACTATTACAGTAGTTCATAGCAAGTGCTTAAAAAGGTGATCCATTCGACTTTACACATGAAGTTCATGGGAGTGTTTATCTGGAATTGTGTAGAATAATTAGTGGCTAAAGTAGTATTCATGCCTCGAGAAAAAGATTGAATAACCCCTGCATTTTTTTTCATATGCCAAACCCCTGCATTTCATATTGCGCTTCAAAACTCTCATGAAGCCCAGGCGTAAATCTTGAAAAATTAAAAGCACGTCTTAGTTATGGCGTTGCTATTTGTCGGGAATACAACTGCCGACTCTTTTGCTGGTCACGGTTCAAAGTGTAGGTTCCCAGCTTCAAAACCCAGCACGCAAAAGAGCGTTCAATTTTGATAGTTCTAATTTTTTTTATATAGTATAAAAAAAATAATTAACTTTATTAAAAGAATAAATTTAGTTCGCTATTTTTCTAAAATATCCTTACATTAAATAGAGTACAACTTTATGGAGTATTAATTATTCATGAAAACTTGAATTGATGGTCAAGAAAGAATCAATCCTCATGTTACATTTATTTCACATTTTCAATAAAAAAAAAAAGTTTAGCCGCCTAATATTTCACTTATTAATCAAAAGGTTTCATCAGCCTAGCACTCCATTTCATTTTCAATTTCCGCCAATAATAAGCTTGAAAGAATAACAAAGTTGACTTTTCATATATCAATATATTTTGAAAAATCTAAATGTATTAAATGGGATAGGTTAACAATCTATATTAAATAAGATAGTTTATTGTAATAACAACCTACATTATTGAATGAGAGCATTTTAGAAAAATTAAAAGATAACTATATTTTTCAATTGAAAAATGAACTATAGTTTAGGAACGAAAAAAAGAAAAACATGACCACCAAAGTGGGACGAAGTTGAGTACTCCCTCCTGCAAGAAACAAAAATCGACTTAACCTCTCCCCCTGACGACCCTGATGGCTTGGAAGTGGAAGCGTTGGGCTCAGTTTCAACTTGATTCCAATATCCAATCACCCAAATTTCACACAAACGATGTTTGCTTTAGCACGCAACTTTCAACACAAATCATTTACTGCCATAAACAACCAAGATAAAAGTTGTTGCAAAAATATGTTACTACAATCTTAAGAAAACGTGGATGGATTAATGAAAACATAACATGTCTGTCGGTGACTTTTCTCCCAGGAATGCATTAGTAGTGGGCTTTATTTATGAAACAGAATGGCCCAGATTGTAGTATCCTTCCCGGAGAAACCTTTTGATTCATGGAGTATAATTAACACAGTACATTAGGACTGGCGACACAAATTATCAAACCCCATATACTCGTGATTTTGCAGCTTCTCAATCATGCTTGCTATGCCAACCCCACCTGCAACAATATCAGGAACCATTTTGCTTCATTAGTTGCAACACCATGAAACCAAATATTAAACGACAAGAGAATGATACTCCTACTTACTAGACAGTCTTTGTTTTGTAGAATCTGTGAATGTAAAAGAAGTGTGAAAATGATTTGTACCTAAGCTGATTGCGCTGACAAAAATAGTCAGTGCCAGTATGAATATGATTAGAGATGCCCTGCCAAGTATTGCAATTATCCTCCTTACTACGTGCTGACCAACGAGGGCAGCAACTGTGGCAACTAAGACAAAATATGTAGCTGCAACAAAATACCAATGGAGTCAGAGAATACATGAAAAGGAGTTTCTTTCTTTCTTTCTTTCTTTTGGGTTTTGAATATCCGGAGATCGATTTCTTTACCATAAGGAACTGGGAATCGGTTCAGTAAGTAGTACTGCACTACTGACATGGAAGATGAGAACGTCATTGCAAAAGTCGATGTTGCACTTGCCACCTGACAAGAGATGTAAACGTCTCGAAACGATTACGGGTTTATTGACCTGACCACCTTTGTAAGGAAAAACAAACAGTTTTTTGATAGACAAGGAAAACAGTTTTAATTCTGCTTGGGAATTGAAACTTAATTTTCCAGGAATTTTTGTTTAGGAGTATTGACTACTGGGATTGAAATGGAAAGGAGAATTCTTTACAAACAAAGATGTACCTGCAGTACCGAACAAAAAATAAAATGTACCTGAGGAGGAACTCCCAATTCTAGAAACAGGGGTCCCAAGACGAAGCCACCGCCTAACCCAAGCAATCCTCCAACAACGCCAGCCACTATGCCCAAGCAACAATAGAGAAAAATCAAGTTTGGTTTCCAAACTGTGATTTCCTTCCCCTTGGATGCGATTGTCCTCGTCCCTTTGTATAAACAAGTTGCTTCATATAAGGAAACTGAAGCTGCAATTGGTACCTTGACAAATGTAAAAATTATTTTGCAGCATTATTTTGAGAATTGGCTCACAGCACTTGATCAACTTTTTACTGTTGAAAATCTCATTAGATAAAAATTTTACCTGCAGGAAGTTCAGTGTCCAATATTTGGCAGAGCATGTCTGTGTGTATGTCTGCAAGGAGACTCGTACAGTATGAGATTTGTGTTATTGCAAAATGGATCATAAAAAATACCGAGTATTATTGCTAGCATCAAATGGTTAATCCATCATACTGCCAATGCACAAGGTTTCCAGAAGATCCGAGGAGGAAATATACTCTTTTGAAGCAGGATGAGATCTATGATCATGGAAAGTTTCTTAAGAAACTATTTTTGCTGTTTTCAAATGTTATGGTATTGTCAAAAGAGTACCTTCATAATCTGAATAGCCAGGAAAGCTATCCACACAAACAATAACAGACATAACTCTTTCCAGTAGATGTTGTACAGCAGGGGAACCTGAATGTAAATAATTAGTTACTAGTGAACTTTGAAACAGGTTGAAGGGTAACTATTGCAAAGAGTTTTAGAGGTCTATTACAGGACACACACAAAGGGAAGGAAAAAAAAAACAAATGACAGTTGTGGACCTATAACTTACTTTCTCATCTGCATGAGCAGCTGGACCACCTGGTAGAGGCTTATATTCGTTTCCAGGACCCTCTGCATTGTAATGAGTGAAATTATAAAATAGTATACAGCATCAGTTGTATTCATTTTTATCAAGTCAACCAAATGTATATGGATTAGTATTTGATGAACTTATGTTAATTCTTTTGCTCATTTGCTTGAATAGCTTTGCAGTACAGTTGCTAGGTGGATTTATACAAACTTTATTAATTAAAAGACGGTTATTACTAATGCACTCACCATTGAATTTAGAATCTGATTGCGCCACTTCAGCTGCTTCCTGAAATTAAAGCAGAATTTCAAGCTTCAGTGAATGCAGTGACTAACACCCAGGTCCAATTCGAGCCAAACAGCAGTGGAGTACCCTTACCAATTTCATCTTAGTTTCCTTGTTCCATGTCTCTAGTCCTTTAAAAAATGCTTTAGAAGATGTTCCTATCACAGTTAAATTTATCGTGTTAGATTACTAGCTGCCTTATTGATACTCAGCAAATTCTCAGACACATATAAAGGATCCATGCCCTATTGCATATGGTCCTAACAATAAAAGAATTTGATAGTGATGGAGCACCATTTCTGTCTAAATTCTGATCAATCAATGTAAAAACAATACGTCCATTGGAGTTTTAGGAAGACGATGGAGGTAAAAGTTTCTCAAGCATGAAACCTCCTCATACGTTGAGTCAAATTCATTTGCATGTAGTGGACAGAATCAAAAGGATTGGCATAAAGCAAAGGTGATATATTACCTATGAACAGGAGAATGAGCAGCACTGTAACCATCCAATCGGCAAAGATGACGTTGAAAGCCACCCCAATGCTGATGCCAAGCATGAGCATAGGTTGAAAGAGCAGAGCCAGATCATAGTCTATCAGAGGCAAGTCTAGTGTTGGGTGCCTCAGCCTCAGATTGTAATATACTGTTGAACCAGCTGCACCCATTATCATACCTATGATGGAAACAAACAGAGGATCGACTCATACAAGGAGAATTGAGACTGATGCTGCTTGTAAATATTTGCTGAGAATTGGACTAAATGCCAGGAAAAGAATGGCAGAACTATATGGCTCTTGATTATTTTAACACGTTCTACATTTGATTGCATGGTCCGGGGATGTTATTTGAGTGTTTGTATCTAGTCCTTTACTCCCGTTCGTTTTCTTTTAAGTGCACCTTTCATGGAAATTACGAAATTAACCAAATTAAAGATCAGAAACTGACATTTAGAAATGGCAGTTGATGACTTGGGATCAAACCCAATGATCAAAGAGAGCATTGGAACGAAAATTCCACCGCCTCCAACGCCTCCAACACTTCCCAGTGCTGCTCCAAGGAACCCAACCACAGTTCCCACCACCAGTTTCCAGCCAAATTCCATCTCCTGTTCAAATGAAAAAAAAAAATGGAACGAATCAAAAAACACTTCCACAATAGTTAAAGAGGATAAAATTTACTCCATGAAGCAAATAAGAGTTGCAAACTACAGAGGACAAAAGTTGATACTCCTCTAGGACATTCCCGTTGACAGCTGAATTGGACCAGTTGATGTTACATGCATGATCAGAGGTAATTTGCATGAACATAAAGTGATACGCCTAATATAGAAATAGGAATTCACAAGACAAAAAAAAAACAAAAACAAAAACAAAAACACTATCCTTTAGCAAAGCAAAGTGTAGTTAAGTACAGAAAAATGGTTGCGAAAATAAGGAACATGGGCTTAGTTAGACAATTTTTGAACTTACGGGCCAAACATGTTGATAAGAAGATTTTCCACTTTGCCAGAGGAAATGCACCAATCGAACTATGAATCCTTGCCTCATTTCCTTCTCCACAATGTGTCCTGGCTCGACGGTTTTCAGGAGCCTTTCAGCACTGCCGATGTCACTGGCTGTAAACAAAATCCAGCAGAAAAACCATGCTGCTGTCAATGCAATCGCCTTGGCTCTCTGGTTAATCCCAAAAACTCCCTCGGCCATGATGCTATTCTTAGCTTTACTTTCCTGTGTTAGGGTTCTTGTGTACGCTAGCTCTACTCTGCATGCAGATGAAAAGAGGAGTAAAATCTTGAGGATGAAGAGGATATGAAGACGATAGAAAATGGCAAGTCCTGTTTCGTCGTCTACAATATTTATAAATCTCCCGTATGAATTATCAAGCTCCGGGCAAATATTTTTTTGTTTTCTTTTTGTCTTTTTGGCGTACTTCTTAACCTAAGGGTACTTATTGGTCTATTCAGATCACTGCAGAATGAAAAGCTGCTTGCCATGCATCTTTTAGAATGTGGGTAAAAGCAAATATTACTGCTGTACGAGTTACGGTGTGCACTAACGGGAAGAGCCTTTGATCATGTGAGATAGCATGGACAGTTGAAAGCATGGTGCCTCAAACGACTAAAGCAGACCAAGTTCCTTCTCAGAAATTCTAACCGTTAAACTTGGAATTGGAAATTCTACTTTGGAGCCTACATTCTTTTTGGCTATTACACAAGCATAGAAACACTCCACAAAACATGCTTTCCAGTACAGTAAAAATCTAAATAATCATCATCTCCTCATCTCACCCTGCACTGCAGGCCCTTGTAGAAAGGATGATTCATGTTCATTCTGGTGCCACTTTAAGCAAATAATAGTTAAGATCAATATCATCTGATCAAAGTCTGACATTCGGCATACTTTCAAGATTATGATTATTGTATAATATTACGATCGAACTACTAATTTCTTCAAAATATTAGTATTGTTTTGAGACAACATATTACTCTACTCGTTAGTAATTTACACGATAAAGTACAGAAATCCGAATGCATATTAACCACATGTTTTACCTTTCCTTTTGAGCATACATTCCTGAGATTTTTGCTCTCTTACCAAACGACAAATAAAAAGGGGGTTAAACTAGGAGATGTACGGAGCATATTTTTTGGGGTACTGTGGCTGCGTCTCCTTGCAATTTATTGTCGACACTACATTGATAATCAGATAGAAAACAAAATCAATTAAGATGGTAGAGTAGTTACTTTCTGCAAACGATCCGCCCTATAACGTCAAGAAGAAACTTCCTCGAAATTCTTCAAGAGTGTTGCGAAGCATCAGGTACATATACATATTATATTCTCAAATATGAGTATGCTGGGACTGATGAGGACCATCAATCAGTATCTCAATGAAATTAATGATGCTTGGTGTGTCTTCAAGTAATGTCTCTGTGCCCATCCTTCGCACTGCCATATGTAGATTGGAACATAAGTTCAACAATGATACCGGAACATAAAAGTTGATGGACACTAGTACTATTAATTGATAGGAGGAGTTTCTATTATAGGAATTGTTGTTGTACTTCTGCAACTGCAACACAGGCTAATAAACACTATGCCAAATTACCATTGCAACTTAGGAAGCAATACCCAGGTAGTTCAGAAAACCGATGATACATAATAATCCACTAGTATATCATTTTCCTTGTTATTAGTATTAGTGCGTGATGGAACTGGCCTGCTGAAGCAAAGGGCCAATAGTAACATTTCAAATTTTGAACCATGAGGTGGTATTTTTTTTTTTTAATCTGTAACGATAATATTTGTATAATTTAATTTAGACTAAACTAAAAGATATACAGACCTGACTAAATTGAAGGGGTGTTCTGACATTATTTTTGAAATTTTTTTATTACAAACAGAATTTAAATTCCCGACCTATAGTTCAAAGAGAGACTTAAATCCCTTTTTGGTGGCTATTGAGCCAAAGTTCGGTGGTTGAACCATGAGGTGGAAAGATTTTTGAATACTGTCGGGATTTCAGTAGTTGAGGATAAGTTATTTAAGTACTAGTGGCATTTAGGTTTTTGGAGGATGCTAATATTTAGTGGTGCAAGTCATGGTGAAAATAAATACGTAAATAATTACAAATTTTTAGGCCCGTTTTAGGGGATTGTGCAGAGCTTGTGGCTGTTGCTCACCGGGCTAATTCTTGGAAGGAAAAGGATCAGTCAGCCGGAGCGTCGAGAGTACTTGAAAGGGATCATTTTATTTTAGTTGTTTTCTTGACTATTCTCTTTAATTTCCTTCCTTTGATGGTTGATATTATTGCTGTCAAACAAACTGATTTAACTAAGTTTGTCCATCCATATCCGTCTATGAATAGATGGATATGGGTATCTTAAATTTTTATATATGGGTATAAATGGATATTATTAAATAACTCATCAAATCCAATTAATCCATTTAGAATTGTCTTTCCCCAAATTTCCTTTCTTCCTCCACCCATTTTTTTTTTCAAATTTTTCACTTTGTCATGATGTTAACTACTTTTGTTTCATTATTATTATTGTTTGTTGGTTTTATCTTATCATTTTATTTTCTTTTAGTTTGTTAACTTGCTCATTTTTCAACATTACCAATTTATGACAAGTTTTAATCTCTTTTCTTACTTTTTCAAAATGAAATTTTAAAGTTACACATGAAAAAATGCTAGATGTTCAAAATTTTTGGATTAAGTTTTTATGTTAACTTTTATAGTACTTATTTCAAATTTTGATATTCCAATTGTTTAATTATTAAATAGTATGTAATTTTGCGGCATAGAGTACAGATGAGAAAAAAATTGATAATTAGATTTATTGAGTATTATAAATAAATATTTAAAACTAATGATGAGTGCAAAGGATGGTATAAATTGATAACTTAGTTTGTAAAAATGAATATAAATGAATTTACAAAAAAAGTTAAAAATAAATGGGTTATAAATGGATAATTGAGTTATCCAATTCATTTTTTTACTTACCCATTTATATCCATCTAATTAAATGGATATAAATAGGTTGACTCACTTGTACCCATTACCCATTTTACCTAACCAAAACTCGTCCAAATCACCCATTTTGACACCTCTAGTTGATATACATGCATGCTAAAGTTCTTAGAATTCTTAGTACACGGGGCTGTATATATTATACGACGTACGACAATGTACTGAATGATCCCCCCGTCAACACAGCTTGTGTCTCTTTTGTTTCATTACAAATAATAGTGCATTTTTGCCTGCCCGTTTATTTCAAGTTTTTTTAGCAACTGTGCGATCTCAACCTCACGAAATGGGGCTAAGGCAGCAAAAGACCCTGTTTGAATTGTCACTCTCTCTCAACAAAATTTTTCATTTTCGTGAATACATTTTTTAATTCAAAATATTTTTTTTTACAAAAAATTTTAAAAAATAGCAATTCAAACAGGCTCGCTTAGCTACTAATTTAACGGTGGTGTTATTATCGTTGCCACTTGAGATTCTCGATGACATGTTTTTCTATACCAATCCAATGTCATCTATAATATTGTACCAAATATCTTGTTATTATTTACATTTTAATTGTCTAATAATTCAACTTGATTTGGTTTAACACAAATGTAAATAATAGCAGGACATTTGGCACAATATTATAGGTGGCATTGGATTGGCATAGAAAAAATGTCATCGAGGATCCCAAGTGATTTACGTGAGCATGCATTTCACGTTACTACGGCAAAAACAAACAAAATGACGTGGCTTCCACGAAACTTCTCCCTGCGAGTTTGGGAATTAGGCCGCTTTAGGGGCAGGATGCAATCGCTACAATGCTATCCGGATATGTGTCTGTATTGTAGCCGCATCATCTCATGAGCAGGAAGAATGAAAGATCTCACTTTTCGTTGGTGACAAAGTTAAAAAGCTTAACCATGGGCAACTTCACGTGAATTGTTCCCTGACTTTTACAAACAACTGGATCCTATTTCACTTGGATTCAAAAAAAAAAAAAGATCCTCTTTCACTTTGTCTTCACGAGCATGTCTGTCCCTTCACAATAATGGATCCGGCCGACAGAAGTTTTTGGGATTTACAGGCCAACAAACTAGGGAAGACGTGATCCTCGAGTTATGCATGATAAGAGCATCTGCTAGGGAGGGCTATTTCGGATTGCGATGGCTTATTAAAAGACGATTAGTAGAGTTTTTTTTATTTTTATTTTACCAAAGTACTTATAGACATTATAACATATAAGCATAGTTAATAAAATACGTGATGGTTATGAGATATTATACACACGCATTATCCAAAATTATTTTACAAAAGTACGATTAAAAGATTGGTGCAAAAATATGAATTTGGTAAAATTACACATAAAGTCGTTCATGAATAATATGAATATTGAAAATAGGTTAAGATTACTATATTTATATCAATTTTAACTTTTTCCCTCACGTGTGAGACATTGAATTTATTAAAATTTATATCTCATTACTTTTGTACGTATAAATCTACATAATTATGTTAAATGTCAATGTCACCATCATTTTGCATATAGTTAGAAAGATAATTTGTTATCCATATTCAAAATTTAATTTTTTTAAAAAAATTGAAATATAATTTTTAAAGTATAATATATCAAAGGTTTATTACACACATGTTATACACCACTAATTAAAAGGTATGAATTCAAAACAATTTTGAAATGGACAAAATATGAATATTTTTCTAAGGAAAGATCATTCAAAACGTCCTTCACATCTTACAATATGACTTTTTCATTCCTCACTTTTAAAAGTTTAATTTTACATCCCTTATAAATTTGCATTTGTCAAATTGTATCCCTATTTAGGTTTCCAATTAGTTTTTTGTCAGAATTCACCATGTGCCTTGCACATGATCATTTTTAAGGGCAAAATTGTCAAATCAAATTTTACACAATTCGATTTATAGTTTCGCATATTTTACAAAATAAATTTTTTTGTCCCTCACATTTTACAAAATGATTTTTTTTTCATCCTTTATTGATCATATGTATGAATACAAAATGAATTTTTCCATCCCTCACATTTACAAAATGATTTTTTTTATCCTTTATTGATCATGTGTATGAATAGTTTTGTTTTTAAACTCATATATATATATATATATATATATATTTGATTTTACCTGAACAATATGAATAGCATGTGTACAACTACAATTAGCCTATTTAGATGAAATTAAATAGATGTATACATGAATTCAAAAAAAAAATATTAGTTTTTCATTCATGTTCATTTTCTTTTATTCAAAAGTTGAAAATAAAGAAGAGATTTCATTCTAAACATTGTCGAATATTTATATCAAATTAAATTTGGATAGAAAAGATAAACAAAGGAAAAGTATGACAAAAAAAAGTAAATAATTGGCACTTTCAAAATTTAAGGCAATCATAAAATAAGTAATTCAACTGTTGGTGTTAAAAGTGGCGAGTAGAAATTTTAGATTTAAATAGCAATTTGTTAGCATGACTATAGAATTTGAATTAGAATCCGTTAATTATATGATTTTATTATACAACTTAATAAATGAATTATTATTAACAGAGAAAAGGTCACAAATAAGTTCATATGTAAAATCAAATAGATATATACATGGGTTTAAAATCGAATTATTAATTTTAAATCCATGTATATTTCTATTGAATAGCATGTGTACAATTATAATTAACTTGTTTAGGTGAAATCAAATAGAAACATATTATATGTTATTTGTACTATTCAAGTGAAATCAAATAAAAATATATGTGGATTTTAAAAAAAATTATTCGTCTACATGATCAATGAGAGATGAAAAAAATTCATTTGTAAAATGTGAGGGACAAAAAAATTCATTTTATGAAATGCGAGGGATATGAATCGGATTATATAAATTGTGGTTTGACAATTTTGTCTCTAAAAAATAATCATGTGCAAGGTACATGATGGATTCCGACAAAAAACTAGTTTAAAACCTAGGTAGGAATCAAATTTAACCATTGTGAATTTGTAAAGAGCATAAAATTATATTTTAAAAAGTGAGGAACGAAAAAAATTATTTTATAAAATGTGAGGAACGTTTTGAATAAGAATGTACTTTATTTAGATACATACAAGTATTTATTAACTAGAGATATAAGCAAGGAGTGAGACTAATTATTAAAGTAGCAGAGATAATACGTTGTTCCTCAAGTTCGAGATAATCACCGTTGAATAGGAATGTACTTTATTTAGATACATACAAGCATTTATTAACTAGAGATATAAGCAAGGAGTGAGACTGATTATTAAAGTAGCAGAGATAATCACCGCGAACGAGAAACATGAAAATTACTCCAGCTTACATCTGAATCATAACAGGCTGACCTCAAGTTTGATCCGTTCGTTCTACTCCAGTTTACATCTGGACCATTTCATGTTGACCTCAAGTTTTTTCAATTCGTCCTCATAAAAATACATGACCGAATGCAAAGCTTTCGTGTGGCTGGACGTGCAAGGCCTTTACTAGCGATACTTTTCAGGACCAAGAGTATTTCTTGCAACACTATACATACCGAACAACCTAAAGCATTCCTTCTGCAGAGGGATGTGCTTAAGAGTAACAAATATGCTATCTTTTTATCGATTCGGGTGCCAAATCGTCTCAAACATTTTTTTTCTGGAGTGGGGATTTCGTTGGCAGTGTTGCCCATTTTTATGGCAGGTGGCCAAAGTGAGGATGGCAATTGGCACTCGCAAGGGGCTAATGGGACGGGAAATTTTTTCCCACTGTTTAGATTGTTAAAAAATATATATATATATATATGTATATAATTATACTTATAATATTTAATTTAATTAGTTACAAATTTATGATAATAATATATTAGCTATATGTATTATATAATATATATTAATATATGTAATATAATTGATATTATCAATTATATTAATAATTATATATATTAATTAATAAAATTTATTAGTTAGTTATACTATATTTACTATTCCCTTCGTCCTATTGAAAGTATCATATTTTTTATTTTGAAATGTCCCAAAATAATTATCATGTTAAAAAAATCAAAACATTTTTTAGCCTTTTTTTCAATATAGTTCTTTTTTTAAATCATTTAAATATTATCATTCAAATTTAAATTTTAAACTTGTAGGAATAATATTAAAAAGAGAAGTAAAAATATCACAATTAAACTACTATTTTTAAAAAGTTAAATTTTTTAAACATAATTAAATAAATGAAATGAAGGGATTATACTAAATTTTTAATTACATTTAATACAATAATACTTTTTTCTCCAAAAAAAAAAAGCACAAATGCAACATTGAGTTATTGATCATATTTGTATCAAAAGTGAAAATTTAACTATTTTAATTATATTAATTTTTATTTGATTATTTTATGAGTTTCAATTATGAAATTACAATGAATAATATATATTAATATTTTAATGCTTAATTATTTATTAAAAATTAACTATAATAAAATTATATAATAAATTTTTATTAATCCAGCAGGGAAGGGGAACGAGGCAGGGGCTGGGAAATTAGTAGGCAGTGGTGCTTTTCTCCACTGTCTCTACCCCACCCGTTGTCTGGCTTTCTAACAGTTCTCAAATTTAACACCAGAGTTTCCTGCTGGGCTTAGTTAGCTCTTAGTAAAAGCCGCCCTGCTGGGCTTGCCCCTGTTGGGGTTTCGTTCCCACATCGGTATTGGGGGGTTTGGGAATGGGTAGATAAGTCCCCTGAGCGCCTTCAAGAGTTGCCGGCTTTTGAAGGTTGCTCGGGGATCTAGATTTATTTGCCGAATTCTTGAGTGTTCTCAAGAAAATGAGAGAAAAAAAACACCAAGAGTATCCTAACTAAGCATTAAAAACACTCTTAACATGGATACCATCAGTGCAGCTTCAATTATCGTCATCCACAAATTATCAATAGCAATTTCAAGACTAGCAGATCTCATATAATGACTGAATCCAGGCAAATAGTCAAGTGCTAGAGTGTACACAAAAGTTCTTGACATGCACAATTTCCTTCCAATAAACAGAAAAAACACACAAAACACAAACACAAAAACACTATGACCCTTATGATTGTGTTGAGCCAACCGATTATCAACCAAAAGATTCAATATTCAGGGGAAAATAGCTGCAGAAACAAGCAAATTAAAGCATCAGAATTTTACTGTAGAGCAACAAGCACACTATGACCCCATTAACCTTACCAGCGAAGCACAAGAAACTCGCAAGTACCATTGCATTGGTAATTAGTACTAGTAATCGTGAGAGAGCGAGTGAGAGAGCGACCTATCAGAACGCTGATAATCTCGGTCTTTCTCTTGTGGCTCAGATGTTGTTCGCTCATAACCATAGTTGTCCTCATCCATCTGATCATATCTGTCATGATATCGATCAGAATCTTGATAACGGTCATCATCACCCTGGGCACCTTGATTATCATACTGTCCCTGACCTTGATAGTGATCATAATAGTCATAGTGTCCATGGTCATGCTCCCCTTCTGGACGCTTACGCCCACGATCTGATTGTTCATACCATCCACGATCATCCTCCTGCTCCGCATGATCATAGTTTCTCTCTCTTTCGCCATGCCGCTCTCGGTCATGCTTAGCTTCAACTTTGTCATAGTCATACTCTCTATCATGAGAACCACCACGATCATTGTCAGCATCACCAACTTCATAATCCCGGTCTCTATCCCTCTCCCTCTCACGATTGCGATCACGTTCTCGATCACGAGATCTGTCTCTATCACGTTCATAATCACGACCACGGTCCCGACCACGATCGCGATCACGTGTTCGATCACGGTCACGGTCACGGTCACGACCACGGTCTCTCTCCTTGTCCCTATCTCTGTTTCTTTCACGATCTCTATGGTGCCTATCCTCTCGGTGCTCACGATCTCTTGTTCTGTCTTGAGAGCGCTCCTGAGACTTTTCTCGTTCTCTTTCCCTATCCCTGACCCTTTCACGGGACTTCTCCCTCTCCCTAAAACAGTCATCATATAAATGAGTTGCAGACAAAGGCAACATGTACAACTTCCAGAGCATGATTAGGACGAGATGTCAAGATAATTCATAATGTACTGCTTCAATAATTCATGATGTACTGCTTCAACATCTCTCTCACTCAAGATAGAATATCCACCAAACATATTTAAACTTATTTCTTCTGTTCAGCAACATATTGAATTTTTAAAAAGTAACAATAATCAAGACATAAGAATGTGAAATGGAGGACTACAAGAAGGTGTATTACCGATCTCGATCATCCCGCATTCTTGGTTCCTCAGAACGAGATGCCCCTCCAGGTTGTACTTGCTCCCTGAACAATTTAAGTGATGTAAACATTTATGACATTCCATAAAATGAGGAGTACTCTCTAAACTGAATCAAGATATATTTCAAATGATTATAACTAACATACCATATCTCAAATGATAATGCAATCATATGCATGAAAACACACAGTGCAATACCATTACAAATACAACTGCACCTTCAGCTTTTCTAGAAAAGACCATGTTTATTTTTATCATGATCCCCACCCAGTTCATAAATATCAGAGACCTGGTACATACTACACCAAGAGGCTAAATTTGTTTATCCTCCCAAGACCCTTTTGCAAGGAAATCAATTTGGTAACATGAGAATGCACTTTCATTGGAGATTCCAACAAGAAATATACCCAAACCACAAAAAGGTATAGACAAGCTACAGCTAACACCAAATCATTCAAATAAAATAACTGAAAATTGGAATCCAGATGAACAGAATTACTTGTTCCCTCCCAAGAATGAATAGAAGAGCTGGAAATTACCGCCTCAATTCTTTTAATGAGTTCTGTGATAAAATCTCAGTACAGGGAATTGAAAAGCATTTTCAATTTTCATTTCTGAAGTGGCCCAGATGACAGCAGCTTGAAAGATTTTACCATTTGATGAAAAATTAATGCGTGTTCGCATAATGGTAACTAGGTCCTACCTCCCAGAGTACCTCTGATTGAGCTCTTCACCTCCAACTCTAGTTGTTCCAAGGCCACCACCCAGCCTACGGGGTCGCCAATTCGGAACAGTCCTTCCACGTTCAACATCAACAAGCACCCTCCGGTTATCAATTTTCTTACCATCAGCTTGTTTATATGCAGCTGCACATATCAATTAGCATAAATTGACGTCACAAAATAAATCAAGATAAAACAACATCAGGAAAGAAATGTCAACAACAATAACCAAAAAATCAGTAGGCCAAAGTGTTCTACAGATACAAGACCTTTCATATCACGGGTGTGAACATATTCAATGAAAGCATAGCCTCTTGGTTTATTTGTCGATTTATCCGTTACTAAGCGAACCTGCAAAAGTAAAATATTTTGCAAATGAGCAGAGTCATAAAGAGTGCTTTGATCTGCTGCACACATGACATTATAAATACAATACGTTTCTATTTTGTGCACTTCATATGTCAGATATAGTAAAATCCTATTGCACGGCAGACAGGCATTATGCCTCATAGCCGTGCTCACCTTTGAATTATACAGCTTCCAAGGCCAGATGCATCACCATCACTGCTAGAGTTGCACAATGACGAGGACATTTTACCAGTTGGACAAACTAACCTCCCCTTACCAGGGATATTTTTAAATGGCAAAACAACTATATGTAATATGTCAAATACCAGGATATCTTCTGAACCGCTGAAACGTTTTTGATAGCCTTTAAATCCAAAAGTAAGATTTTAGTAGCAGAAAAGGCACGTGCTAAACAGTAAAGAAAAGGATAGAGATGGCCAATACTCCCGACATTTTTTACCCAGTGCAGAATTAAGTTGTCAGTCTCCAGTCTCGGCATGAACAAGGGCCAAAAGGCACCATCCATCACTATGTTGCTCAACTTAAGTATTCAGCTTTGCTTTGCAGGATGAAGCACCATCTTTTGAATCAAAATGGTACCATTGAATGAATGAATGAACCAAAAGCCACCATAAGCAAATTCCCCCCTTACCAGGGTTACTACTTAATATTTTAAAACCTACCATAGAAGCAGTACCTAACACTAGAACAGTACCCAGGGCAACTTCTTACACTCAACAAATTTCAAAAGAGGTAAGGAAGGGCAACGGAGACAAACCTACATGCAATTTTAAGATACCTGAGCAAGAGCTCCAATCTCGATGACCACATCCAACCATTCTCAATCACAGCAAAAATGTCGCTATTAATCAGCCGTTCAAACACTCTTTTAACTTTTCCAAGGGCACTAAAACTATGGAATGCGAATGATACTAAAGTGAACTTGTGAGACAACTTGAAATTAATATTTGCCTAACTTCAGATGTTGAAATTAACATTGCCCAACTTCAGATGAGCAGACAATTTTTACAAAGTTCTTAGGAGTAAGACACAGAAAATGGTATAGTAAATAATTTAATTTATCAAGTTTATGATAATTATAAAAGGTATAAATCCCGACTCAAATCAATTATACAAAACAATTCATGTACAAGGACATTTTGGAAACAGGATGTGTTGGCTATAAGGAAATTTAACTCAAGTCAGTTTTGTAGTCTTGCCACAAATTGTGTGCTCTCCAGAACCAAAAACTCCACAATTATTATCTAAAAGAGATAATAGGAGGCAGGTATAAAGTGATGTCAATTTTCCTTTATGCTTTTATTTCCTTGTCACACATTTAACTTTCCTGTACTTGCTTCTTTTCTTTTTTTCCCCTATTATATTTCCTGTTGTTTGGGGAGCAGTGAGGGAAGTGACTAAGGGTTGGAGATGGGTGATCAGAAGAGGCGAGGGATTTGCAATTCACCATTATGGTGAATTTCTTACCAAACCAAAAGCCAATAACCAGAGCACACTCTCGGTGCTCTTTAATACCTACCCGCTTGATAGCACCATAAGCCTCAAACTCCCTTTTGATTCTGCTCTCAGTTGTCTCATAATTCTGAAAATGAAAATATGTGTCAAATATATTTAAACCAAAATGTAAGAAAATATTAAGGCTCTTGTAAAGATTAGCAGCATCACATCACTTACAAGCCTAGCCACAAACAGTGTTTTATACGGATCTCCAGAAATATTGGGGTCATTATTTGGGTCATCTGCACAAAAATTACAGCAACTAGTTAGTCTGTAAAGATCCTCTCTTCAGTTTATGAATTGCTTAAACAAATAAAGAGAGTGACATGATGATTACATTTCTCAAGCTCCTCAGCAGCTTTTTTTGTGCCCTCCTCGAGTCGTATTTTGTGGATCCTGGCCCTTCTTTCTACCTTTTTTTGCCAATAAATCAACAAAATTACAGAATTTGCTTCATTATACTTGCACATGTTCTTTGATTAGTAAAAGGCACCATATTATAGGTAACCCCTAATAGCAAGCAAAAAAAAGAAACAGCATGCACCTAAAATTCAATTCATGCTAAAAAAATGAATAGAAAGGAATCCATTTTTCCAGGGAAATTCACCCATTGTGGGTGTAGTAAACTGTACTGAACAAATACCAGATGGTACATAAACTAATTAAGCAAAATAAAAAAGAAGTCCACCAAACAAGAAAGAAATTACAGCATCAATACAAAACTGCATATTATTTATTCCAATTGCCAAACATTCCATTCAAGTTTTATGGCTGGTACTGACAAAATTAAACAGTGTAATGCAAAAAAAAAAAGACGATGGCAACTAAATTAAACTGATACCAGGAATTGGAACTAATAAGGACAGCAAGTCATGGTACCACTAGAGCTATTTCAAGTAAGATGTGAAGTATATAGTACATCAAGCCCCTCAAATAACACAGAACAAATTTCATCAACATTCGCTATTTCCAGCTGAAAGACACGGTACAACAGACATAGATTCTTGTGACCAGCAGTAGCAACAACCCATTCAAAACAGAATGGAGGAATTCCAGATTCAGGTAATAGCTTTGACAAATATCAGAAATACATGCAGACTGTTGAAAATTGAATCTTACAGGAGTTTCAGCCTTCTGAACAGGTGGAGCATATTCAGCATCTCCAGGTTGAGCAAAATTACTAACAAATTGTGCCATACCTGAGGCATAAAAGTAACAAATCCATGTAAAAAAAGCGGCTTAACAAACACCAAATGCTTCTCAGACTGGAGCTGAAAATTTCAAGTGCACATAACAACTTGTAACCTGTATATGGAGGGCATTTTCTCTTCTCTGGAGGCGGCTTATATTCCAAGGGAGGTCGGGGTTCAAACAACTTCAGAAGATTGGTTGTTAAACCTGTTGGATGACTTTGACCAATCTACGCGTCAAAAGAAAAACAATCGAATAAAAATCAGGTAAACAAACAGGTACACAGATTATGACATAATTTATCAGGAAACCTCAAGCACTTCCCAACAATTTAAAAGCACCATCAACACATGAACATACGACCGCTTTATTTTTTTTCTCAAACTTCACTAAAAATTATAATCATCAAATTCATTGCCACTGTCATCCAACGAAGGCAATTTAACAAAAGCTAATAGCCATACATCTCCGAACGGATTTCTCCGACCTATTTATAATTAACAAATGCAATTAAACGTAAAAAGACGCACAGAATGCACAAAATTAAATGTTTAGGGAGAACCTTATCCAGAAACTGCTAGACTAAGACTTTAATTCCATCCATCACTTACATTGAATAACTAAACAGTTAAATCAAACTAGGATTAGCTAATAGAATATCAGGCTTAAGTAATAGATAACTAAACCTAAAAAGCTAGAATGTAAACTTAACAGATTAAAAACTAGGGTTTAGAGCGAGCACCAGCTTGAGTTGCATAACATTGGCACGATTCTGAGCCTTTGTGCGAGCCTGAACGGCGGCGTTCTGGTTACGCATTAAGGCATCGCTGTAGTCTCCCATCGTGGCTGGAGATTAAGCTGCTACGTCCTAGGGTTTGTCAGAGGGTCTATACTTGTTAATCGATGCGAGAATGGAATAATCAGACGGTGAAATACAATCGATAGGGCGGTCGGAATATCGGATCTAAAACACGATTGTTCTGTGCCTAGAGCCGACGACACATAAAAGCGGCAACATCAGCCTCGAGAGACGAAAGGGATTTTTCCATGGGCTTATATAGACGCATATGGGGTCGAGTCAGGGAAACATCACGAGTTGAGTCGCTAGTTTCGTGACTCGTTCTGAGTCGCTCACGCGTTTGAAGTTTTTCTTTTCTGTGTTTTTTCCTTTTATCAAATTCTTTTGGGTGAAAAAAGATTTATCAAATTCCCAAAATCAAATTTTACTTTATAATTTTGTTCTTGTGCTCATCGAAAGAGAAGTGTTGAGAAAAGGAGAATAATTTGTACGCTGTAAGTAAGGTTCGCCATAAGCTTGTTGACTAAAAAATTTGTAAATAATTTGTTCCAGAAAATAGATATTTGATTTTGCACCGACTTATGGGAGCTAATCGAGGGGCAGGTTTTACTATCTAATGAGTACATGAAGTCGAAATTTCGTGGGCCGGTTTACACGATATATATATATATATATTTCTTTTTTGTCGAGTGGGAGGTATCCTGACATAGTCAGAATCACCTAAGCGGGTTAGATTACTTCTCTTCTAGGCTGTGAGAGCCCGCGTCAAGAATTACAGTACGTAGCTTTCAGGAGTCGAACCTGAAACATGCAGGAGACTACGAAAACCATCTGAGTTGCCCGCGCGGAGGGAGGAAGAGGGGGGTTACACGGCTTACAATAATGAAAATGTACATATTTTTTAGGACTGCATAATATTCTTAGTTCTGAGATCCTGTTTTACCGACATTTGTTTCATCATATCGTATTTGTAATTGTCTGTCGCTGATTGTCAAAATTTTGATAGTATAAATTTTGGATTAATCTTGTATATACTATAACGCAATATTATGCTGTTAAATTTGGTAGTATATGGTATCAACTTAACAATATGTTGTTAAATTTGAATCGTAGCATTCATCTAATTATAATGGTATACATAATGATAGTGTATATAAGATTTATTCATTTTTTTTTTGTCAAGTAAAGGAGAAATAACTTTTTATGTACTAACAATGCAGTGAATTTTTTATATTAGCAATTATGGATATATTTCACATGTATATGATTTATATTTCATATTGAATTCAGGTTACGTGCCAATGATCTAAAAATAATAGTTTAAAAAAAATGTACACTATACTTTATAAAGGGAACCGTTTTTCATAATATATTTCTTCCTTGCAAATGCATGTTGATAGCTTAGTGAAAAAAAAAAATCGGCTTAATATTTACTACCACCAGCCATGCATCCACCCCTGATTCTTGAACTAAAATTGCAAGCCTTTAAAAGTCTGTCTCTAGCATAACGCGAAAAGAAGGGTAAAATAAATAAAGAACGAACCGTCCAGAGCTCGTGTACTTTGGATGTTGATACAAGCAATGTGAGACAATTTGATAGCCATGAGCCACAAAGAGTAAAACTATTTGTTGCGCAAAATGCGCAACGGATCTTCTGTATCACATCTTGTCTCACATCCTTTCTCACTCCTTAAAATCTCGCCAAATATTCCTTAATAAACCAAACCCTCAAACAACTCAACTCAGACCATATTAAGTTAATTAATCGATTAACCGGACAAAGAAATTTAATCTCTTTAACCAATATAACCAAAATCAAGAAAAATAAAAACTCTTTAACCAAAATCACAATTTTTCAACGGAAAAAACCCTAAAATATTAAAAAACCTCTGTCCGAGTTCATCATCTTCACCATTCAGCTTTGACGAAATATTCACGGATAAAACTTCGAAGCTCTTCCCAAAGGTCCTCTGTCCTCTTCATCATCTCTTCCCATGAGAAATAACTTTTTTACGAGGATGAGATAAAGCTTCGAAACTCTTCCCAAAGGTGAGAAACAAATATTTAGTTTTACTGTAAATTTGTACTGGGTAATGGGTACTTCCGCTTCCGAAGTTTTGTTTGAGCATGCGATTTAATTTTGCTACCTCCAGAATTTGAACGGTTCCGGTAATCTTTGCAACTTTTTTTTAAAAAAATAATTTGCTTTCAGGGCATTTTCTTTCTAGCTACGCAGGCCAATTTGATGTAATTTGCTAAGCTTAGGCACTTAATCTAGTTTTCAACTTCAAATCGGTGTAGATACACACCGTTGAATTAGTTTTGCTATATCCTCAACTGCATGTGTGTAGTAGTAAGAAATTGGTTATATTCTCTAGTGTCTCTGTTTTAGTGTTTTGGAACTTAGGTGTAGATGATGAAACTAGAGGGTAACAAGTTTGCCTTTATCTTTTGCTGATTAAGGGAATTTTTCTTCTAATTTGCAGCTTCCACTCCAAATGTTTCATCTGTTAAATTTTCTGAAAATTCGGTATGTACTGGACGAAGCTCACCAGCTGTTCGATCAAATGCCTAAGAGGAAGATGAATCAAACTATAAGGTAAAAGTCTGACTTGGTTGAGCCCATATTTATTAGGAGGGTGTTTTGCGTTTTATACGTTTGATTTTGTTTATTAGGACTACCTGTAGGCTTGTAATTAGTAGTTAGAAAATATGTTAAAGTTTGCATGATGGTTACTTTTTTGTGCTGGCACATGCGATCCTTGTTTCCCTTCTACTCTTTCGTGTCGCAATTTTATTTGATGCATTTGATAATTAGTCCATGAGTTGAAATTTTTATCAAATGCTGATTCATAATCTTAGATTAGTCGTAGTATTATTGATCAACAATGAATGGATGGTCTTTGATTCATAATCTTGATTAGTCGTAGTAGTATTATTGGTCAACCTGATGGTTTCATTTGGGAAATCTATCTCTGTCTTTGGCAGATGAGATCATCTAAAACCTGATAAGGCCTAAAGGTAAGTGCTTCTAAAAAAAAAGCTCTTTTTTTTATTCCGTAACTATGAATTAAAGCCAAGAAACATGTGTGATCACTGTTTTCTAAAATGGTTTTCTGGTTTTGGTCTATATGGATAGAGGTGCCATCTTGACATGCATTAGTGTGACTAGTTACAGGGTTTATGTATTCATTCACTTCATTGTTGCTGTCTACAAAGTTCAATGTTTATGAAATTTATGTAACTTAGATAATTGTAATCTCTTATTTGCAGAATGTTATGCATAATGAAGCTTCAATCATGTAAAGCTTGTAACTTTTTCCCTAATACTGCAGGGGTATCTGATATGATGATAGGTTTTTGCAGTCAACTGGAACTGATTCGTGTTACTGCATCTGAGACTATGGAAGCCTATATCATTCTGTGCAACCTTGATGATGGACACGAAGAGCAGGAGAGGAAAAGGTTCTTGCTTGGAGGAGGAGGAGGAGTGGGGTAAGGCAGAGCCATCAACTCTCAAGAATTCGCCGGAGAACAAACTAAGGGAGGCTCTCGAGGAGGCTTCTGAAGATGGGTCACTTCGTAAAAACACATGAAATTCACTCTGAGTCTTTGAATCAAGATGGCTGCTTGGGAAGGTCAATAACTCTTGCAAGGCTTAATGCCCAGAAGGAATTCTTGAGGGCAACTACTCTTTTGTCTGAAAGGACATTTTGCATTGAAGAATCCATTCATGGCTTTAATGAAGCCTTCTTGTTGGTTCTTGACTTTGTACCCAAAGTTCCAATGTTGAGAAACAATTGACCATTTGAGAATTGACTTTGTACGGGTTGCTTTCTTGTTTTCAAACGCTACAGTATTGGGATTCATCTATATTTAGCTTAAAGGAAATTACTGCAAATTTGAGCAATCATGTACTTCATTGGGGTGCAGAGGAAGGTACTGTGGAGCATGATATTAAAACCAAAATTATGGATTACTTGAACATTCTTGAGAATAAGTTTGTACTTGTTTTTACTATTAGTAGAGGATCTGCATTTAAATTGTTGTTGAATCTTATCCTTCCCATTCGAACAAGAGGCTGTTGAATATGTTTGACCATGAGAGCCAGTCTGTGAGTTGGATGGCTCAATGTGCTAAAGAGAAGGGTGCAAAGGTGTACAAGGCCTGGTTTATGGACATATTTCGGGAATTTCAGCATTGTTATATGGATTATATATACAATTTGGTGTCAACAGTCAAATACGAGATTGGTCCCGAGTTGTTTAGAATCAGAGAACAAGTTTTCGGAGTACCTTGGTAAGGTTATAAGCTTTAGTTGTTTGACTTGTGAGTCTAAGGATCAATCTTAAGACAAGCCTCTCTCCTGCAGAATAAAGTCTGATGCAAAATCTTACTGACATTGAAAAAATAGCGTGGTAGCTCAAACATTAAAGAAGAAGAAAAAAAAAAGGAACGAAAATGCAGCTTTATTTTGCTGGTTTTCTCTAATTTCTGTCTACTCAAGTTACAAAATTAATCTAAAAGCCAAACAAAAATCTGGGTTTTCTTATTGTATGGTTAAACAAATGCAAAGCTGAGGAACATTCAAAAGACGATTTCTTGTATGCATCAAGAATCCAGGGCAGCTCAACTAATACTCCCTCCGTCCCAATATTAGAGACGTTTATAGGGAATGCAACCTTTTATGTACAGTGGTATCATTATTGACAGCCAAGCCTTTGTTCCAAATTTGCCCCGTCGCAAGTACAATGGTCAGCTGCACTTTGTGTTTTTTCATGGAGTAATGATTTCGTGGGTCCCATCTTAACCAAAAGCATCCCTTTGAATGTTAGAGACACGCCCTATTATTGGCCTTATAAAGTGAGAGTTAGTCTCACGTACTCCTCTTGCTTCTCCAAATGGATAATAAATAGCAGGTCCCACCAAATTTATTTGGATTTTCTAGCACATGCACTATGAGGGCAAGGACGGAACGTTAGAAGGAAAATAGTGTAGGGTGACTCTAATTTTGGGACAATGAAAAAGGTGAAACATGACATTAACAATGGGACGGAGGGAGTATATCTCATGTTCTACAATTTAGTCAGAAGAACGTTTATTAACAGATATTTGAACAAAAATATCAAAATCAATAAGTATAAGCACAAAGTATTATTCCACTTAAAGGTCTAATTAATCCATGAGCGCAATCCCACAGTCTTGTCCTCCATTTCTTCATAAGCATCTTCATTCAATTTTCCCATTTTCAACAACTTGTTGATCAGAATCATCATTATTTTCAAGTTCTTGCGCCTACAAAAACAGACCCAAAGTTAGCAAATATATTGAATTATAATTGTAAATTATCAAACTAATATATATAAGATTAAATAATTAATCAAGGTTTTTCCTTACTTGGACAAAACTTATTGATGCATGCTGTTGTGCTATTGAACTTGAAGACATCAAATCATAGCCTTGGTAGAAGTTAGGGTCCAACGTCTATCAGAAAAATAAGACCAAACTAAAAATCCTAAAAATTTCTCAAACTGGAATAAGACCAATACTATTCATCCATCAATCAACATGCAACTGAAGAACATTACAGCCCTATTTGCATGAATACAAATTCCCTGGAAAAAAGTTGCCATATTTGTTCCTAAACAACGGCTAGGAATAAAAAGAAAAAATGTCACCTTGCAAAGATCCAGAAAAAAAGTGGAGAAGATCTTGAACAAAACCAACATATTCACAACTGCTATGTAAGAATTTGTATTTAGACATCTACTCCTAAGGTTACATAACCTTTGTAATTTTTGAGAATAATGCAGCCACAGGAAAACGGGAAATCAAAAACACAAAAGTAAAAAAAAAATGTCCAGAATTGAGAAAAAATTACTCAACATGTTGAGATATATTGCTTCTTATTACTTCCACAAAATTTATAACAATGTTTGAACCTCAAGTGCAGTATAATGAGAAGAAAGGCATTTAAGATCTGCAAAATATCAATTATAGCCTGTTTTGGTCCATTGTTAAATCATGCTCATTGTTCCATCACTTCACTTCTTCTTGCTTTTTCCCAATGTATGAATTTGGTTACATTTGAATCACCTAGAAGACTTTTTTCAGAAGAAGTGGAAATTTCTGGCTATTGATCAATGGGCTTTCCTTAGTGTTTTCTGCGCTTCATTTTGCAAGGCAGAGTGACTAAATAATCCAACGTTGTCGCTTTCGCGTAACGTGTTTTACTTTTATCAGGTTCAGGATTGAATGCCAGCAGCACATATTTTGCTCCTCAACAAATTAAATTTCCAAAAAAAAAAAAATGTAAACTCGACCATATTTTTTTTTCTCTTTTAAAAGCTTGATCACTTTTTCTCAGAGTTTATAGAGTTTTCAATATTGCACTCCATTTTCCTTTCTAGCAAGATGAAACTAGAAAAAATTGAGAACACAGAGCTGATTGGAGGAAAAGAAAGTTCGAGACGAACCCAAAAAATCTGCTACGGAAAACATTGATTGAAACAAATGAAATATGAAAATGGCAATTTATCCAAATGGCACATATTTAACATTTGAGGGAAAAAAAGGTTAAAATGGTAGACAACATTTGAAGTAGAGGTTTTGCTCTACTAGCAAAAATATGGGCGCAACCAAGTCAGACTTTTACCTTACAGTTTGATTCATCTTCCTCTTAGGCATTTGATCGAACAGGTGGTGTGCTTCGTCCAGCAGATACCGAATTTTCAGACAATTTAACAGATGAAACATTCAGACTGGAAGCTGCAAATTAGAAGAAAAATTCCCTCAATCAGCAAAAGATAAACGCAAACTTGTTACCCTCCCAAAATCATCTACACCTAAGTTCCAAAACACTAAAACAGAGACACTAGAGAATATAACCAATTTCTTACTTCTTCCCTGCAATTGAGGATATAGCAAAACTAATTCAAATGTGTGTATCAACAGACCAATTTGAAGCTGAAAACTAGATCAAGTGCCTAAGCTTAGCAAATCACATCAAATTGGCCTGCGACGAGCTTGGAAGAACCCCACCAAGGTTTTTAAGAAATAACTTGTTTCTCACCTCTGGGAAGAGTTTCGAAGTTTTATCCGTGAATATTTCGTCAAAGCTGAATGGTGAATATGATGAACTCGGACAGAGGTTTTTTAATATTTTAGGGTTTTTTCCGTTGAAAAATTGTGATTTTGGTTAAAGAGTTTTTATTTTTCTTGATTTTGGTTATATTGGTTAAAGAGATTAAATTTCTTTGTCCGGTTAATCGATTAATTAATTTAATATGGTCTGAGTTGAGTTAGTTGAGGATTTGGTTTATTAAGGGACACTTGGCGAGATTTTAAGGAGTGGAACAAGATGTGAGACAGGGTGTGGTACAGAAGATTCGTTGCGCGCAAAATGTTGTTCGCTTCCATACATTGGGGACAGGGGAAGTGACAAAACGAGAATTAAAAGTTCAAAAACCCAAAACCAAGCATTACTTAAGCCTTGGGAAAGGGCGGCTATTGCCCCTGAGCCAACCCACCCAAACTCATATACTAAAAGATTGTAGTAGTACATGTATATTTTATGTGTATATATATATATATATATATGTATTCTAATTAATTGTTTTTATATTTATACATAAATCTGACGCGGTTTTAATTTAGACCGGTATAAGAGCGGCGGTGCGCAGATTTCACTTGATACTAAAACATCTTTAGTTCTGCTTTCTGGAACAAGAACTCGATGAATTCCCTGGTTTGGAGTAAAAATTAAAACTTGTAGTGGACCAAGCAATAGTAATCAGAAAAAAAAAAAGGCAACAGCATTTTTAGGTGGCTTAGCTTCTAGTGTCCAGCAGTTAGGCCGGTCGATGGTTTCGGCTTCTGGTGCTCAGCAGCAGACTCTCTGGAGTCACTGCTTGAAGCAGACGGATTCAGCCCATAGTCACTAGTTGCACCGAATTCGCTGCTGTTATACTCCTGGGTATTCATTATCATCTTCCTGAACCTGTTCATGTCAGCATTGTACATTCTAGTGTCATACGTCTGTGACTCGACCGCGCCTTGTGAACCAAAGCCACCTTTTTGATTTTGCTTTGGACCATTGTTCAAGTCCTCCAGTGACGAATCTCCGTCCAGGGCGTGCACAATCTGTTTTCATATAAGGAATGTATCAGGCCATGAACTGATTAAACATAAACTATAATACTATATACTCTTGCGTCTCATGCTGAAGACAGAAAAGATGAAATCACTCCTGAACAAATTAGAATAATCTACTTCTGTCTTAAGCCAGCCAATCGTATATATAGAGGAGCTTTTCTAGGTTATAGATTACTCGCCCAAAAGGATTAGCCCCCTCGCAATCACTTAGGTTGCGATGAGTCAATTTTATGACGCAAAAGATAATGGACTTAGCTTCAAAAACTTTGTCTACTTGGCTCCTGCAGCTTCACAGTATGTTTTCTTTCTAACACTCTTTCCGGAAGCGATGCCTAGAGATGTACCTGGCTCATTTTTGGGCGTCTTCTAGCAGAATGACGAATACATGCAGCGGCGGCGGCTATCATTCTAGCCATCTCATGGGCGACATAGTTTCCTTCTAAACGTGGATCAACTGTCTCACTATAGTCACCATCTTCAAGTGCCTTAGAAAGTAGTGGTCGAGCCTGTTATATGTGAAAGAGATCAAGTTCGTGAGATCAAGCTAGAGCCCAAAAAAAAAAAAAACGGTAGTAGAACAGGTGTAAAACGGCCTAAGAGACTTGAATTTGCACAAAGAGGATTCAAGGACGGACCCAGTCCACCAAACTATCTTCCATGAATTTATTGGTGGGATCAACAGGTCTCTTCCCAGTTATGAGCTCTAAGAGCATGACCCCGTATGAGAAGACATCTGATTTTTCTGTTAGCTTTCCACTCGATGCATACTCAGGAGCCAGATACCTGCAATCTCAAACAGGAAGTGCCCACGTTAGAAAAGTCATTCAAGCTCCTGTCCAGTTTCGAGATCACACGTTTTCAGAATGAAATGCTAGATACATTTTAACCAACTTCTAACACACTGAGAAATCAGCGCACTCTTGAGAGAACTATCACAAGAAGATGCAACTTACAAATATTTATTCAGAAAAGTTCTAGTAATACGAGCTGACATCTGAAGATTTCATTCAGCTACATGATAATGGTTTATATGCACTTTTCCCTGCTTGGGGGCATTTTTATGACTAACAGACTATGTGTACAAGAAGAGACTCTGTCTCCCAAAATTGAAGAAAGTTATTATCCGAATGTTCAGTTTGACTGACCCGAAAGTCCCCATGACGCGAGTTGAGACATGAGTATAATTATCAGAAGAGAGCTTTGCCAATCCAAAATCTGCCACCTGGGTAAAAGTTACACCATCGGACGTAAGTCATTTTGCAACTATTTGTGAAGATTGTACTTTGTCAAAGGCTTTTAAATTGTTACCATAGCTTCAAACTTGTCGTCGAGTAGAATGTTGGCTGCCTTGATGTCACGGTGGATAATTTTAGGATAGCCTGCACCCATAAGTGAAGCAGTATATACGATTCAGAAGAGGGGAAAGAGAGGGGAAAGAGGAGGAGGAGAGCGGAGAGAAGGTGGAGAAGAATTTCACACAATCTTCGTGGAGATAAGCCAGCCCTTTTGCTGATCCTAATGCAATCCGAAGCCTAACCGCCCAATCCATGACCGGCTGACCCTTTCCTACAACCGAAAATTTTGTTTTAGACACTTTGGAGGAAATTATCAAGTAAACAGAAGTGAAGTGTTGGAAAATCTTGACAATCAACAGGGTATTCGTTGAGTTGGTAAACTGGAAGCAACAAGGTACTTGAGGAAGAAAAAATTTACCGTGAAGATGGAACTCCAAGGTCTTGTTTGTAACAAATTCATAAACCAACATCCTTTGTCCGTCAGCAATACAGTATCCAACAAGTGACACAAGGTGCCGATGATGGACACGGCTAATGATTTCGACCTCAGCCTGAAATTCTCTCTCGCCTTGCCCACTACCTGACTTCAAGCTCTTAACAGCGACCTCCCTTCCATCAGTCAGTACACCTTTGTGTACATACCCAAATCCACCTTGGCCCAGCAAATTAGCTTGAGAAAACCCACCAGTAGCCGCAGCTAGCTCCTCGTACCTGAACTGGCTCTTGTTAAATCCACCTAGACCTGGTGATGGAGGTGGTAAACTTGCAGGATTATGCCCAAAGTTTGAGCTATATTCACTGCTTGCATTTCCGTCGGGTGTTAGAGGTGCAGCAGCCCAGCCACCACCGGGGCCTGCCATCCCACCTGGTGGTGGTGGAACCTTAACAACGTGCTCTGGGTTCGGGTTGTTCCGAAGACTGGAGCCATTATAGTATGCATCTGAACATTCCAGATAACAAATGACTTGGTGAATTTACCCCGAATACATCATAACTACGCAAATTCTCTATTTTGTTAACTTTTTTTTCCCTCAAACAGGCTCAAAATTTATTGCATCTTGTTAGCATCTACTAGAACATAGATTTATCAGGTCCATGTAAATTAACTTCAAATGCTATCTCCATAGGCTTTTAACTCTTGGTCATACTATACATTATTATGACTCAGCAAATCCAAGTAAGAACCGTGTAGTATTGGTTGACAGAAGAGAGGATCCCGTTTGACAGATGTGGAGTACTAATCAAAAGTAATCAAGTACCAGTATATATTAGAAAGTGAGAAAATGAAGTACAAATGTGTGTGGAGACCTGACAGACCTTTCGGGGGACGTCCATGATCCATATAGTATGGCTGTTTCTTCTTTTTCTTGGAACACATAAGCCAAACCAAGAGAAAAGCAACAGCCACAGCTCCTGCCACAACTACTCCAGCAATAATTGGTCCGGAGTCAGAAGATGGTGAGGAGTCACTACCAGAGGAGCCTGAAGAAGGTGGGGAGTTTTGTGCTGCAGGGGCACCGCGAGATGGGTGTGTTGATCTCCCAGGGGCCGCAGGAGCAACTGGATTGGACCCGCTGGGAGGTGATGTAGTGTTCCCTGATGGCGTTCCGCTCCGCTGTGGTGGTGGCGGGGGAGGCGAGGACGAGGGAGAGCCTTGTTTGGGTGGGAGTGGGGGTGGTGATTGTGAAGAGGTTGGAGCAGGGGAGTTTGGTTGTGAAGGTGGTGGAGGAGGTGGAGAAGTGGTGGAGTTCCCAGGAGGCGATGCGTCGGATGCAGGAGGAGGTGGTGGTGGAGATGCTTCTGGAGCGGGTGACGGATTTGGTGGGCTTGAATCCTTGGGAGATTCGCCTCCATCGTTCTTTTCCATTTCAACAGGCGAAAGAGGCGACTGTTCCCTTTCTTCTTGAATTGAATGAGTAGTTCCGGCGAAGATAATCGCGTCTGGAAACGCTAATCAGCCGGAAAGTACTCAATCTTTTCCCCTAACTGCTGGCCACAACAAACCTAATGCACCTGAAATACAGTAACAACAGCAGATCATTCACCTACATTTTCATCATCAGATTTAACCAAACACAAGTCCAAGCGCTACAGCCGTCGATGATCAATGATGATTCATTTCTACAAAATTACGCGCACGTCAATTTCTGACATGCAAAATTTACATAATCCATTATATTATATTTCATGAAAAAAAAATTGTGGAGACTTTTTGCATACGTTATCTCACAATGTAGCATCCATCATACGATGCATCATTAGTTTGTTGCATTCTCATTTGCAAAATGATGAAATTGATCATTCTGCGTACTAGTAACTATCTGATTGAGATGCATTTGACGTTTGTGTAAATAAATGTTGTTGATGGTAAATTCTTCCTAATGCAGGGAAAATAGCTGACCTGAAGCCCACGCTTGGAACTGGAAGGAATCTCAAAGAAAAGAGAGAGAAAAGCTATTGAAGTTGCATATTAGCCATCTTACTAGGTTAGGGAGGGAAACGCACGCTCGCAAGCTTCCTCAGCAGTCCCACCTTTGGCTCCTACAAACGGGGTACAATGGCTTTCCTCTCCATTTTTCTCTCTTCGTCTCTCTTCATACCTTCTCCTCCTTTGGACACATCTAGTCCCTCCGTCTCTCTTCAAATCTTTCTCCTAGGCACCTGTAATTTCGGACACCGAGTCCGTTATTTCTCCAGCCTCACTTGTCTATTCTTTGGATCACATAGGAATTGTAGTCATGGACATTTTGGTATTTTTCCCCACCATAGCCAAATAATATCTAGATTTTCGTTATTTTCCATTGGAGCACCAAAAGTCATTTTTCTAAAATTTTCTCGTTTTCCTCTAGAATATCCTTATTCTTATACTATATATAGGAATGAGTTGCGGTCAAATGGGAGTTTGAATTTCGATCGTATTGATAGGAATTTTTTGGGAATGTGAAATATTGTGTAGTTTTTTTAAAAAAGTTTGTTACAACTGAAGGCAACATGTGTTTATGTATATTTATCGAATTGCCCTCATTTTGGTACATTTAAACTTTGATTTATGAAGACATCCGAATATTTCTGTAATATAAAATTATTTTACAACCGTTTTTGCATCGAGTATAACTCATATAAACTTATGTGTTGGTATAATTACTGAAATGGTGTTATAGTTACATTTAATTGAAATGTGAAATTTGTTGTGCAATTAATACAAGAACATATTAACACGTTGTGCAATTAACACATTGCTATAACTAGACGTTGGAGGATATTCCTTAACAACTTATGTTTGCTCTCGAACGATTTTCAATTGACATCTGTAGAGGTCTTTTGAGAATGATAAAATTGTAAAAGTATTAATAAAATAAAGTGTACAAGTGTGTGTTGTAATTAAAATGTACCATTATTAACTTTATCATATTTGATGACTATTTATTTTTAGAATGTACTATTATTTATTCAATGAAAAATCCTCTCTAAACACAGGCACCAAACACTTGCACGATGCATGGATACTCCCCCTAGTATTAAAGCATAGTAATAAGATTCCATCTTAATTTGGTCGCACCACATTCTTTAGCAGTGTTAAATAAAATAAAGATTGTGAAAATCCAAAACTCTGATAACGAAAAGAGAAAATGCTAATTTTCTTGATCACGAAAAAGCACATCATCAGATTTTAGTTCCTAAAATCCGTCACGGAACCTGGCGGGAGTGGCAGTCCACTTCATTCCCTGCTAAACCTTGGAACCTGGCAGTCCACTTCTGACTTCACTCCCTGCTGAACTAAAACTTTGTGTTTGGCACATAAACCAGGCGTCAGGCCCAAACTGGTGGAACTTTTGGAGAACTCCTTTACTGGTCGAGGAGAAATTAAGCAGATATCCAGAAATATTCTGCAAAAATATTCTGCTGAATATTTTCTTATGTTTTAAAAGAAGACTTAGCAACTCAAAAGTCTCAAACACGGCAAAGCATATGTTTGCATGAAAGAAGTAGAATAGCAACATTAAACCCCAAAAAAAAAAAAAAGTCTAATCACACGTCTTAGTCTTAGACCACCTAGAGTAGTGAATTTACTCCAGATAGCTATTAGTCTCAATTCCTTGTCACTGCAAGTCTCAAACTTTGAAGCTAAAACTAGAACTTAGAGAGGATGGCAGCATTCAAAAGAGTGATACTTTTAGATGTTGACGATACTGTTCACATAAGGAAGGCACCTACTATGGTTTTTTATTAGGATGCTCAATGCTTTAGTTTCTTGTGTCTTCAAGTTATGTAAATAGATGCTACTCCGACACTGAATCACCAGCATGTCACCACCAGCAAAGATGACCTTCGCATCAGCTACATCTCCACCAAGGAATCTACTTTCAAGAACTACATGTTTCTGTTCCCACATCTTAACATGACTCGTCATTTGCATTGTGTTTGAATGCACATTTGCCAATGCATGCAGATAAAGTTCACGGCCACACCAGGAAACTGAACAAAGCTTTCCGTTCACATTACCCAGAGTTCCTTTAGCACCATAATACCCTTGGATTAGCTGTGACCTATCCTTGATTAGATCAAACGCAAGAACACCGCCTTGTTTCAGATTCCAATAGACGACATTTTTCACATGAATCCCAGATGTTGGAACAAGAGTCTTAGAAGCAAAACAGATTTCCCCTGACGTTTTCCAGGAACCATCCCTCGAGGAATATATCTCAAATTCAATTGCGTCATCAAAATCATTGGATGGAAAGGCACAAATCAGTTTGAAATCGGCATCAAAGTTCAGCAGTGATGGTTCAAAGACGAGCACAATTGCAGGATCAGACCCATGATGAGCATTTGATATTGGAAGTTTCTTCCACTGTTGGGTAACAGGATTGCAGATGTAGTAAACCTTCTCCACAGAGCAAGATTTGCAGCAAAGCAACCCATTGGATGAAGACAGGATCTCAACAGGTTCAGGGATAAACATCAAAAGAGGGTCTGGGACACCACAAGATTTTGCATCAAAAGAGAGGAATGACGGTGGTTCTCCAGGAGTCTGACCAAAAAGACCCAAAATGGAGCGAAAAGAGTGGGACTGATTGTGGGCAAAAAATGGAGATGAAATCTGGAGCTTCCAGTCCCTGCAAACACTCTGGAACCTGAAAAGTGACTTAGCAGGAAGATATTGTAGCGCATGTTCTCTGATGATATCCTTGAGGTCCATGTAGATCTTATGGCTCGTCGCACCAACATACTTACCAGGCCTCTTTCCACGATCCATTTTCTGTTGATCAACTTATTTAGGTTACTCAAACTTAAATCACACATAAAACTTAAGTATAGCTGATCAAAAAGGCTCACACTTGGGTAAACCAGCCATAACACCCCTCGCATGTCATAACTAGGCAAAATAGATTGACTATTACACCACAATATCTCGTTCCCTACATGACTAAGCTTTTTAATTTTCAGTGAAGAATGAATCCATTAATTAAGCCATCGCTCAATCGCGTGCGCTAACACCTTGTTGTGGAATAGGATGTTCTACTAGCAAAACATCAATCACCTTAAAAGATTCATTTAATAAGTGACTCCATAACGACCACAAAAGCAGAGATCTCCTTACAACTTGTTGCAATTTAGGAAACCTTAAGAAAAGAAAATATGCTCAGACCCATTGCTGATTGCTGCAATAAAATTACGATGAAGAAATCATGCAACAATTCCATCACAAGAAAACTTAGTTTCACAGACCATACCACACACAGGTGCAAGCCTCAGCTCAAACTTCTCAGGTCATTAGTCTAGTTGCTGTTAAGCAAGTTGTTCAGAATTCGTCGAAACTAATCAAACAGAAATAAGAAACACTAGAAGGATTGCATGACTCTGGAAATTCAGAACAGATTTGCATAAGTTCTCATAGCCTCATGTTATTCTTTCCTTTACTTTTCTCAGCGAATCAAAATCAATCAAAGACAAAAGTTTAAACTCATGTTATAGTTTAAACTCAACGCCCCTCCCCCCCCCCCCCCCCCCTCCCCAAAAACAACAAAACCCAAAACAAACACCAAAAAATAAATAAAAAAAATGGGGAAAAAAGAAAAAGGACAAAGAGCATTCACACCACCATATATCAAAAGCGTATGTTAATCCACCCACCACCACCCCCCCCCCCCGGGGGCCAGGGCAGGGGTGTTAAAAAAATACCAAAAAAAAAAAAAAAGAGGGTATGTTAATCCGTTTTGACGAAACCCCACAAGTCACAATTCAGTATCGAAACTACAATTTTTGAACAACAAGGTTGAGTGACCATGATTAATCAGGGAGGCGCAATTGCTAAAGAAGTAAATGAAAACTAAGAGTGAAGAGAAGGAAAATGACTTACCCAGAGGAATCTGGTGGGATCCAAGGAGAAGTGAGGAGGAGGTTGATCGAGATTTGGAGTATCGCAATTTGCAGCGTAAGTTGAAAAGTAATAGGAGTTTAAGCTTTAAGGTGGACGAGGGGTTGACTATTTATTTTCGTTTGTTGTTCTGATTTTCCAAAATTTCGTTTCAATATAGTACCCAATAAAGGGAGTCATTGGGGGCAGATTAATGCGAAAAATTTGGGTGCCTTTTTTGGCCTTTCTTTGTTTCTTCTTTTAAATTTTTCCCCCCTTAAAAAGGATTTATCCAAAAATTAATGCATTTATATTGGCCTGAATTTCCCAGAAACTTTCAATTTAGTTGCAGCAAAGAAAATGAAATATAAATGACCAGGATTAGATGTTTAATTGGATCAGGATTCTTAACCAAGTGTAACACATGTTCAGCTGGTTGAAAAGGTGTGGTCATGTCCCTTCGGGGACATCCGGCAAAAAAGGTAAGGTTATGGTCATTCATTAACGGGTATTTCTTGGATCAGGATTCTTAAACAAGCACTCATAAGAGAGCTTTCAATTCTTGGTATTTTGAAGAGGGAGAGAGAGCTAAATCTCTAAAAATATATATATATATATATATATATATATATATATATATATATATATATATTGTCGGCACAATAGATTATACACCTACTCTATACTAAGGTGAAGAGGTGGATTCAAGGGAAATTCAAAAGGAACTAAATCGCTACCGAACCAGATGAGTGCTTTTACATCCACTGGTAAATTTTTTCAGAAAATCCTAGAGAAGAATGCAGGGCTGTGGCTCCAACTTAAGTATTTAAGCTCACAACCTATCTTTATGGGTCAATCTAGCTTAATTAAGTTAGATTTCAAACTTGGACTCAAAATAAAATATTTAAGTGCGCAACCTATTTTTCGGAATAATATTTTTGTGATTTTTTATGTTGTGATATGTGTAAAATATAAAAGTAATTAGAAAAAATAGAAAGATGATATATAAAGTGTTTATGATTCAAGCGAATATTTTTTTTTTAAATTTTTTGGCCAAAAAAAGGGCTATTCAAATGAACCAATATCGGCAAACACAGTGGCAATAATACATACATTATTTTTATTCACATTGCAAGCATAAGCATCGGTGGGGAAATATATCGTCTTTACTTGTCAAGGTGCTTTTTAGTTGAAAATTACATGCCGCTAAAATCCTAACATAACCGTATCCGGAAAGCATGCGTTCTTCTTGAGCTCACGAACTCCATGAGAGAAGAAGAATGTCTAAACCGGAGCTTCGATGAAGATGGAAGGTGGCTTCGATGAAGATGGAAGGTGATAAGACATTAATTGCCAATATTTTACAAACAACAGAAAAAAGTTATAAACGAAGAAAAATTAAGAAAGCAGAAAAGATTGTTGAGAAAAACACTCAACCAAAGCACTGATCACTAGGCAGTGGCCCGGGAAGGGAACCCTTCTCGGCGAATTGCAGGCCAAAAACAACTGTAATTGCAAGAAGGGACAAGTACGACAAGCCTTCAACAGCTCCCAGCAACCCAAAAGGCCCGTTTGGAAGCCCCGAGCCCGTTTTGGCTTTGGTATATGCCGACCAAACCACAATCCCCACCACAGCTAGGTAGCTCACGCCTTCCAGGGCGCCTATGGATCCCCCTGGTCCCGGTGGGAGGCCGCAGCCGGTGGTCTTGAGGGTGTACAGTGACCACGCAATTACTGGTGTAGAGATCAATCCCCCAGCAATGGCTGCTTTGTCTATGATTCCGTTCCCGCTTTCGGTTTGCTCCTCTGCCATGGCTTGTACTTTAAGAGGCAGAGAGCACCCATTTGGGCGGCGGGCAGTGGAGCAATTATACCGGTGGTGCCGCAAGTGCGGTGGAGACGTGGAGAACAAGAGCAACATCTTTGAAGCTTGCATGGTTGATGGAAAACAACTATGGAGCCAAGCTAGGGAACTAGTAGGAGGCTATAGTGCGGACTTCCTTTTGTTTGTTGAAGGGTTGCTAGAGTATATGAATCTTATCCATTTGCTTGATTGGAATCGATTGATCCTAAGGTATTAATCTCCCTCAACAAAAAAATAAAATAATAAAAATCCTTACGCATGAATCCTACGCAGTAGAATTAGAACATCAAAGGAACTCCCACTTGCGACCTTTTAACAAGTTAAATTAAGTGCACATTTCAAGTTCAACGCTCCAAATCGGATAAATTTCCAAGCATGGCAAAAATAAATAAATAAAAAGTTACCAAATCACGAAATCTTGGATCCACGTGTGTCTGCATGCACCCCGATTTTAATTTCTTTAGTTTGTAGTTTATCTCAAATATTTTGTGACACAGCTTCCTCACCCAAAAAAAAAAAAAACATTTACAATTACAAGAAGAAGATGCTATACAGCAAAACAACAGCAGCAGCACAAATATTTAAGAACACAGCACATCTAGACTAAAACAATTGACAATTAATTGCAGATTTCTTTCTACAGCGTCTGTCTAGCGCCAGCTAATTGGGACCCACCCACCCCCCAAAAACAAAAAAAAATATATAGTAAATGCAATAGACAGAGAGACAGGTCAACCACGTCCATGCTTGCATGGCGGGCTGGGCCTGTGGGTGGCTGAGCATCTTATCTTCCCAGCGAACTAACTTAAAAAGCCTGGCCCAGAGCAGACAGAAAAGGTCCATCAAGGTACGACTACTCCTGGAATCCGGGGGAGGAGGTGTTCATACTTGCTAACCCGAATGTTCTGACTCCCGCCCCGATTTGATTTTGGCCCGTATTGATAACCAGGGAGGACGGAGAGGCGTTTGAGTGTGGGGTAATCAATCCAGTACTCCGTGGGAGATGTCAGAGATAGAGCTGGGTTGGTCTGTCATCCAAAGGGAATCAGCTGAGCTGTAGAGATAGCAAATGAAAGCAGATCAGTTTCGTGGTACTATTACTTACAGTAGTATTAAGATAATAATGAGAAGGGCGGGGACCGCAGTAGTATAGCCCAAAGAATACCACGTCCACGTACTACTCGTTAAGCAGTATGTGCTTTTTTCTTCTGCGCGCGCTGGCCCCTACCAATCCATTTCATTTGTCCAATTCTGCACCGGAACCCGGTCATCATCATCATTACCCGCCCAATCCCAACCGTTCGATGCTATGGCATGTATCATCATTTTTTTTTCTTTTATAAAATATAATAGAGAGAAATTCCCAGGCGTTTGGTCCAAAAATATGAAGAGGACTACTGACAAGAGCCGCATGACTCCATTGACCCATGAACCTCCTCCCCACCCCCGGCCAACCCCAAGAATCCAAACCCCCGGGGAACTCGGTGCGGACAGCTGCAGCCTGCAGCACAGAAACTTAACGAGCACACAATTATTAGGACCAAGGCGCGGAGGGCTAACCGTGAAGCGTTTTATTCCGTACGGTCCGACCCCGCGTCAAGAAGATGCACCCGCACCAGCACCAGCACCAGCACCACCATGGATGAACCACTGACGCCGACCGAAGGCATAATACAACATCATGATATTGATATGATGCTGCCATCTGGCTATTCCGAAATACAACAACAACAAGCACACCACCACCGGCCTAGGAGTACGACTGACTGATTAGCGCAGCTGATGATGATGCACGTGATTAAAACCCCCCAAAAAAAATCGTTCTTCGCTTCCCAATTTGACTGCCTACATCCCCCCACATTCGCAAAACCCACCATCAACAAAGTTTAAATTACAGCCCCCAGTTTAATATTCCACCCTCCAACCCCCATCCCCACCCCATAAAAAACCCACAGGGTACCTTTTTAAAAAAAAATTAAAGAAATTGAAGCACTTCAATTTATATATATACTAGTAGCAGTAGCATATTAACAAAGGGGAAACTTAACTTCAAATCTGGCATTCATTTCTTCACTTTCCCTCCAAATTCACAAGTTCCCCAGCCCCCCCTCCACCCCCCAACTTCTTCACAACCCAACCTCTAAAAGCTAAAGACTAAAAACAAAACCAAAAAAAAAAAAAATATTCCCAAACTGAGTTTATAAACGGGTTCAACTCGCTCATAACTTCCATTTGAATTTTACTATCAGGCAGGCAACGGCTAGCTATCTCAAAGAAGCAAAGCGGAGGGAACGATCTACTAACGACCTTTTGAACATAATATACCATCACACAATTTTCCCTCCAAAAGATTTGTCTCAAGGAACATAACCCAACAGTTTAAAACTACCAGTCTGCAAAACCATTCTAACTTCCAACTTCCCACCCATTCCTGCTAAAACCAACCATAATATACCACTCTCTCTCACTCCACCACCATTACTAACGGTGCTTTGATGACTTGCTATACTCCACCACGTCATCATCATCCTCATCACCACCTCCATCGTCATTATCATCATCTCTCTTCCTCTTATGAGAAGTTGTTGATGGAGGCATCTCTTGGACCTCACCGTCTTCATCATCCTCCTCGTCTTCAACCTCTTCCTCCAGCTCGGGATCCTCATCTTCGTTTATTGGCTCCAAATCACCGGCTCCACCATCAACTTCAACCTGTCCAACTGGTTGAACCAGATAACCGGCTCCATAGTCTTCTTCCTGCAAAATTAAACCCATAAATTTACAAATTACCAAGCATAATCACAATTTTCATGTCAAATGTAAACAAAACCATTTTTTTTCCAGGCACATAAAATTGGAATGGGAAAAAATTGCACAGCACGTACTAACTACAACCCTGTGATTCCAACTCAAAGCATTCCAAATCTGAAACAACTGACATCACAAACCAACCTAGCCAGACCACTCGAAGCTCAACACCAACCCTAAAAACAACGGATGACACCAAAAAAAAAACCTCTTCATATTCACAGTTCACACCATACTATCAAAGAAGTGTAAGAAGATTACTCTCCGGCAATTGGTTCAGAAAATATTTTTACAACATCCAGTGAAATAAGCATCACTGAAAGAGTTAATTAAAGCTGAATAAGAACAAAAAATTAATAACATCGTTCACAATAATTAGCCTAGCACTTTTTGTGATGTGATGTATGTAAAATAAAAAAGTTGTTGGGAACATATAAATGCACGTTGAAAATGTATTTGTGATGTAAGCAAATAATTTTTAAGCCAAATAATTGCTATCCAAACACACCCATAGTGTTCCTTATGCAGCAGGGAGATTCTGCCCCAAAATTAGGAGGGAGGGGGGTGGGCAAAAACCAGACTTGAGCATGCACCATGACACAAGTAAACTGTACAAATTCCCCAGATGTAACACATTCAGCAGCAGATTTTCAGGAGATGCAAGAAACTTTGCAGGTTAAAATGACCGATTAATTGATACAATAAAAACATGAATTTACATGTTAATCGAATCTTGTAAACTTTGACCAAGTACACTAGAAGGAACACTCAATATCAGATAACACCGAATCCATACTAGCAAGTACCTCGACATATTCAAACAACAGTTCCTTTCATTTTATCTTCAAAAAAAGCACTAATCTCCACAACAAAATGAAGCCCTTAGCATGGAAAAAAAGTTACAACCAAGTGTTGTTTACAATTTTCTGCATGTCAATACAAGACACCAATATCAGCAAATATTTCCTTGGTATATCACACATCTAGCCAGCCAATTTATCATATGCAACGCACTGATAAACACCAAATTCAATCCATCAAGCACCTAACCATCAAATACACTATGACTAGGTATTGTCCCAATTTTCTACAGGTTAATACTAAGAAACCGTTATTCATCAGATTGGTCATGCAAAGTGGTATACTCGCATGCCTAATATCAACTCTTTCTAAACCTTATTAAATAACAGGCAAAGTGAAGCAAAAAGGCTATGCTGACCCGTTAGCAAAAACATAGCAAAAAAGTTAAACACAACTACACACCAACCTATTTCAGGAGAGCATGCAGATTAGCTAGGATACACAGAACCAACTATCCGGAAAACACAATTGAATTAAATACCCAGAAACAACCACAATTCTCCATAACGCTAAACATTAATTTGCTCAGAACACAGATTAATGCGCATGCGACACACCAAATAAGATTACCCAATAACCACAAGTAACCACGGATCAAATCTGCACTTAAAAACTTGTGACGAAATGGAGCAAAAATAAATTATACCTCATCTTCAGCATCTTCTTCATCATCATATTCTCCTCCCTCCTCAATACCCTCTTCATCCTCACCTGTCTCTCCATTATCATCTTCGTCCACATCATCTTCCCCCTGCTCGTGCCCATCTATTTCTCCTTCTGTGCTTGTCAACCTCCCAGTACTCTCTGGCTCACCAAAATCGCCCTCATCATTATCCACCTCTTCCTCGTCCTCCTCTTCATCATCGTCCTCATCATCATCATCATCGTCCACCCCATCTTCCTCGTCATCACTATCCTCAATCTCATGAACCTCAACAACATCCTCGTCATCGCCCTCCTCTTCATCAATCTCCTCCACAGAATCGTTGTCCTCCTCGTCCTCCCCCTCTCCATCATCATCCTCATCGTCCTCCCCATCCACCCCCTCAACCCGAAACCCATTTGCCTGATGGTGAAAAGCTCGGCTGACCCCATTAGCCCCTCTGGAAGTCTCCGTCTCCTCCTCATCGGCATCACTCTCCTCATCCTCATCCACATCAACAATCCCTTCACTCCCACCTGTATGCCCGTTATTCAAACTAAACGGCCTATCCTCGCCATCGACTTCTCCACTTCCAGGATCATCCTCGTCGTCCTCTTCATCCTCCTCCTCATCATCCGACTCAGGTCTCTCATTTTCCTCCGCATCCATCTTATCCAAATACTTCAACGACTTAATCAACCCGAAAACTTGAGATCGGTAATCCTTAACCCTGGTCACAGGACACTCATAAAGATCCAAGGAAACAAGGCGGAGCTCCGCTAGAGGCCTGAGATCATTGATATCCTGAATCCGGTTATTAGATAAATCCAGATCCCTAAGCGAGTCTAGACCAGCTTCGACGAGAAACTCGAGGCCCCCGGCGATACGATTGTCGGAGAGGATTAATTTCTGGAGATTCTGAAGCCTAGGGAACTGTTCTAGAGAGGAAACGCCGATGTTGGCAATGGAAAGGTGCTGAAGGCTATGAAACTTCTCGAACAGGGACGGAGGAGGTAAACGGCCGTGAACACACTTGACGGCTCCGTCGAGGGTTAACGTTCGGACAGAAGCGACGTCGGTTTGGCCGTCTAACGCTGTTTCCACCGCTCTCTCCCAGATCTCATCCATTAAATAAACTCCCCAATTCCCTGTACATATGATTCGATAATATATTGGAAAAAAGGCAGACCCCAAGATTGAGAAAGATTTGTTGTGGAGAAAAAGAGTAAAACCCTAATTATGGAGGTGCACTTTGCAAAGGGGCAAAAAATTATGGAGGCTTCCTGCTGCTATGAGGCGCTTTAGATGATAGAGGGAAGGTGAGTCGAAGTCCGAGTCAGGGGAGGGGACTAGGGTTGGGTTAAGCTGACTCTGAGGTTATCGGTGATGAGTCACTAGGTGGATTGTGGCCGTTGGAATTGTGAGTTTAGGATCGATGACGTGGAGGAAAATGGACGGTGGAGATCAATGGAGAGTGTGTTTGTTTTCGAGAAGGACGTGGATAGAGTGTTTTATTGTGGGAAATTGGGACTCGGGGCGGGGGAGGAGAGGGAGCTGGCAAAGTCTGACACGCAATATGCAGTATTGAAATATCGGAAGGTTTGAGATATGCCCTTAAGATTCCCTTTTATTACGCAACTGCCACAGTAATAAACATCCATGAGGACTGCGCGCACAGCCAAGGCAGTGTTATCGAAGGCGTGATTTCTCCAAATGCCCCAAAAAGGCCGCCTTATGTTAATGAGTTCCACCGTCTTAGGCCCCTCAGCTATGGGCATAGAGCGATGCTCGCATCAGCGCACCACTTTCTTACGACTTTAGCCAATATTTGCACCTATGCCTTGTTTTTCTCCCCCCTTTTATTGCAAAGCAACTTTCATATATATGCTCCAGTTCCTTGTTAATTAAAAAAATTTAAATGGTCCTTCTTATCTCGCTTCATGGTTCATATTCAATTTTCTTTTATGAAAATTCAAGCTTGATGAACCTTTAGATTTGAAACTTGAACTCGACTTTATAAAATGTAGTTCTCAAAATCGAGCTCAAGCTTGGCTCAAAAAGTAAGTTGAGATCAAGCTTGAAAATGAGCTATTCGATTTTGAGTGGTAAAAGATGTAATTTGATCTAAAAATATGAATTTTTGGATAATTTTATAATTATGAAAATTATATATATATATATATGAGTATGGAAATTGAAAAATTCGACGAGCTTACGATTGAAATTGAAATACCAATACGCGTGAATTTGATTCAGCAATTAGATTTGAATAGGTCGATCTTGATTGAACTATTCGTGAGCTGCTCGAATCATTTGTCAATCCTAAGTTAAAACGAACTCATGAGCCATGATTACAACAAGAATTTCGCACAAAAGTGTTGATTGTTAAAAGTGTGATCTTAGAACTTGTTATATGGTCTCATTTTTTAGTTTTTTTTTTTTAAGGACTTATCTGAATACTATAAATTTAAATGTAATGAGGGAGGGTAATTATAATTGTGAACATTTTTATTGTAGGTCGTGTAGGCAATCTTTAAAAGTTCTTTGGATATTTAAACATCAGAATAACATCGCATTCTTTGAGAAATCAAAGCATGATTGAGTACGGTGGTCGTGAAAATCAAGTTGTGATATAGATTTTTGATGAAATTTTTATGCTGATAGTAATAAGTTACCTGCAATTTAGAGCGTTCTAACTCGACATTTGATCAAGGACTGTAAGTGTGTTCAACTCCACAATTGATCAACGCTTGAGTATTTGGGTCGTTAATTACCTAAACACAAACACTAGATGTTGCTTGCTCTTTTTCTCTTTCTGTAGAAAAAGAATATCACTGGGTATTTAAAGATTAAAAAATCTACTCATTGTATATTTTTTAACCTCATCAAACATCTATCCACATTTTTTTTTCTAATAAAGGGTCTATAAATCCATACTGATAGATGATTATTTAGATCTTTTTTGAATAATATTGTAATATTATTTTGTAATATGCTGTGTGTGAGATTAAAAAAGTAATTAAAAAATAAAATATATTTATAAATCAAGTAATAAAGTTTTTACAAAAATTAGCCCATCCAACGTATTTATATGGGAATTTATTTATAGTATCCACTTCTTATCCGCCACCAAGTTAAGCCCTCGTAGCGCATTCGGATTTCATTAGAACGGCAGCTGCCATTCAAATCCTTTTGTTATGGTACATTTTTAGCTAGCTGTACCTCTCTAATATTCACAAGACTTTTGTCAATCCATGATGGTAAGATTGCTAACACGGACCAAGATCATAACTACTTAACAAATCAGCAAATCAAAGACTCGACTCATAAATGGTGAGATTCGAGTGCAAGATCCCAAACTCATTGTTGTCTTTCAACCTTGGCTATTTCAGTGTTTTATCCCACTGGAAATTTCAATAAACATGCACGTTTTATGAATCTGTAAACTATAGCTCTCATAATCATCAAGGCTATCATTTTTTTGGGTATGAACCTTCACATCGGATCTTATGAATTTTAATTAATCAAACTTGAAACCCATCGGAAAGAACTAAGCTTCAAGGAAACTGAACTTTTTGTTTGCTAAAAAATCAACAATTTGACGAAGTTTAAACTGCTCAATTGTTATCAACAGAAACCATTGAAGCTCAAAGGTCACTCATTTAGGTCAGGGTTCGAACCCAACTACTTTGAAAAAAATTCAAAAAAAGTGTCAGAACACTCATTTAGTCTAATTAAATTCTTATACCTACTAGTTATTTATACACAATTTTCTTAGATTCCCCTCCCCGTAGATTAGGATAGATTAGATTTCTATCATTTTGCCGTAAAAAGAAAAATTGTCATCAACAGTACAGATTTATTGGGATGATAGTTGACAAGCAACTAAAAGCAATTAACAGGAACATCGCCCATATCTAATGCTCTCATTAGAAATATGAACCTAGGATGAATAAGATTTGGATATGACTGTGAAATTGTAAAACAAGAGTTTATCATGTGATATGCTACATTTAAGTAATGACCATTATCCACATTTATTAAGTGACAACCATTCCATGGACTCATAATTGCTTGCATGCTCAATGGATACCGGAGCCACATCAGTATGCATTCTTGCGGCCTTGCATTTAACGTGTATTTTTTTTTTTTTTTGGTCGACACAGGAGTAATTGTTGGAGCCTGCGATCCGATTAATCCCCGGCGGCCGGAAAGGGACCCCACTCCACACTCACTTAATGTGTATGATACTGTTGAATGGGCAAGACGTTTAATGTTTTCATTTTTCAAGAGAAAAAGATGTCATTGTAACCAGAAAACAAGTAGAGAACTTTAGCAATTATAGCCACCTAATTTTGACTATTTAAAGAACAAAGGCTATAAAGATAGGGAAACCTTTTATCTATAAATTAGTCAATGTAGCATTAAAAAAAAAAATAAAGTACTTTAAAGAAGGAGCATGATTCTTAAAGCCTCACAGATACCACATTAATATTCGTGCAGATGGCGTATGATTTAGTTCAATTTCGTTCAAAATTCAACAAAAGCTTTACGCAAGACAATCCTTTTTTTTTTAATTTTATATTTTTGGGGAGAATTATCAAGCATAGTGGTGGAACGTTTGAAATGATTTTGAGCATCTAAACGCTTGTGACTAGGGATGGCAACGGGGCGGGGTTGGGGCGGGGGACCCCTCCCCCGTTCCCCGCCCCGTTGCCTATTAGTTCCCCCCGTCCCCCACCCCGTCCCCCGCCTCTTGCTCCCCCGCCCCGCCCCGCCCCCGTCCCGCTTCCCTTGCGGGTGCCCCCGCGGGGTTAATAAAATTTTATTATATAATTTTATTATAATTAAATTTTAATAAATAATCAAGTACTAAAATATCAACACATCACCAAATTATTATTCATTGTAATTTTACAATTGAAACTCATAAAAACAATCAAACAAAAGTTATTTGAATACAATCCAATATGATGAAATAAATATAACTAAAATAGTCAAGTTTTCACTTTTAGTACAAATGCAATCACTAATTCATTATTGTGTTTGTGCTTTTTTTTTTTAGAAAAAAGTGTTATTCTATTAAGTGTAATTAGAAATTTAGTATAAATATATTAGTAAATTTAGTATAACTAATTAATAAATTCTATTAGTAGACATGTAGAATTATTCATATAATTGATTATATCAATTATATTACATAAACTAATATACATTATATAGTATATCTAACTAATAATATCATTATCATAAGTTTATAACTAATTAACTTACATGTTATATATAATTATATATATTTTTATATATTTTTTTTGTTTTGCGGGGGGCGGGGCGGGGGTATACTCCCCCGCCCCCCGCCCCGTTTCTAAGTGGGGGGAAAAAATTCCCCCCCGCCCCCGCCCCAACCCCCGCCCCGAGAGCCCCCCGCGGGCACCCGCCCCCATTGCCATCCCTACTTGTGACCATGGTAGTCAGACAAGATCGCTAGTCACGAAGAATTACAGCGTCAAGCCATGAGACTGAGAGCCTGTGACTTAGCATGAACGTGATCCTTGTTTGGATTGCTAGCTTCTACAGAAAAATTTTTTAATATATTTTTTAATAATTTTTTATTTCATATATATTACATCGATCGTTACAGTATATTTCTTAATAAAAACTCACAATCTAATAGTATTTTTTTTTTTAACAAAAACTCACAATCTAAAGAGTGATGCGCTTCTAAATGATAGCCAATTATTTGGCCAAATATATTTGCTGACATCACCATTACAATTTCCAATACACCTTTTTATCTCACATACATCACATCACAAAAAGTGCTACAGTAAAAATATTTCAAATAACTTACAGTCCAAACACGGCCATCCAGATAGGAAATTTTATATACCTCAAGTGATGAAATAAACTCTATTCTAACCCAAAATTTTTTTTTAATAAAAAAAGAGAGTTTGGGAGCCAAATGGTGGGCCGTTTTCTCCAATTCATTGGATAAAAACTTGCCGCATTAAAATATATATATATATATATAAAAAACAACATTCTGAAAATATACAGAATTCAGAATCGTTTGTCTTTTCCTTAACCACGAACACACAAAAAGGAGCCATGAAGCATCCATCCCAACAGTGTCCTAAATGACACAAGGAATCCTAAATTGAGCCAAGTAACTATGGAAAACATGCACGTTTTGCAACTGAAGAATACAGGAAAAAACTAAGACCAGATTTCATTCACGTGTCAAAACGTTGGTCCCCCTTTTTATTTTCATTTTGACGTGGGGTCATTTCATCCAAACCATTGGAAGCCATATTACGTGGATGCACAAGCTGCTGACCAGATGGAGAAAACCCTGATGATGTTGTATGCAATGGCCAAGAGAGGGAACCTGCACTGGAAGTAGGAGCAGAAAAAAGGACAGGCCTCATAGAACTGGCTACGACTTTTTCATCTGACCCAGTCTGGCTCCTTGGATCAATATCCATTTCCTGAGTTATATTGTGAATCTTGTCAGCAGGTGTATTTACTGTAGCACTTCTAACTGGAGGCTGGGATTTCCACAAAATTGGTGTTCTGTGCATTGGAAGACTTTGACTCCTATGGATGCTATCTCTATTTTCAGTTTCCTCTTTATTTTTAGCGACATGGCATGTATCTAGAACATCACTTGTTCTAGGATTCTTGCTTTCAGTCTGCTTGTCAGAGGAGGGCACTTCAACTAAATCAGCTCTAGGTGTCGAAGAACGACCTGAGGCAATAGTTGCCATTGGGAATGCTTTCTCTGGAGGGACAACTGGGCTGTAATTTGATGGCAGCAGATCATCCCAATTCTCCAATAGTTCCTTGTAAACCTTACGAAGTGTCACTTCAGTAAGTCCAGTGACCTTACAGATCTCAGCCTGGGTCTTGCGTTTATCCTCCAGTTGGCAGGCCAAGTATATAGCAGCTGCCGAAATGCTAATAGGATTTCTACGAGTGCAGAAACATTTGTTGATAACAACCTCACCAATATGAGTCGCCAGCTCCTGAAAAGGGCATTCAACAGACAATAAATTCTTTTGAACAGATCAAAGGCATTGTTCACTTCGAATTGTTTGACAGATCATTGAACTGAAAGTCATAATACGATGCTTGTATATCCAATATAAGACACAAGTCCACGTACAGAATTAAGCAGAAGCAGCATGGTTCAAAACTATCAATGACTTTAGCATCAAAGAGAACCTAATCCTCATGAAACTTAGTAGAGTAAAGAATCAAACAACATAAAATAAAGATCCCTGCATAACCGGTTGCACCTGAGCTGATTTGTTGAGCTGGAGAAGCGTACAGAACCTCGGCATATGAACCGATATGGAATTGCTATTAATAGGTTGACTTAATTGAAGAGCTTCTCCAAGTATCTTTATATACTTTCCGATCTCCTTCTGGGGTAAATTAGCAGCAATTGATATCTCCTGATATATGAAAGAAGACGCCAAAATAAAACTATCAGGAAGAGAGAAAACAGACACTTCAGATAGCTCAACGATGAACTAGGAAAATTTCGAAGGATGATCCCATGTATGGACACTTAAATAGTAACATTCTTCTTATTCTTGCGCTTTGAACACTGTAAGCTTGGAGTTAAAAAAAGAAGACAACATTCTCCAAACTTTGGATTTTCCATTTGCCCTTGACCAATAAACCTCCTTTAGAAATTGTAGAAGTTGCTTACTCGTACATCAGTCAAAGATGAAAGTTACACAGAGGAAAAACAGCAGAAGAATCTTGAAACTTGGATACAACTCCTATAGGACTCAAATTTGTGTTGGATAGCTCGTCTTATTTCACCGGCGCTCATTTTCCATTTCTTATGGAAATGTCAAATTAAAGATACTTCAAATTTACGAAAAAAAAATTGGAAAGAAAGGAATTGTAGCACAAATTCTTAGGATCGGATCCCAGTAGGCAGGACTGAAACATACGGCGAGCCAAAATGGGGATCAAGACAGCAACTTAATTAAACTTTACCAATTTCTGCTGTTCAGCCACAAATACATTTGACATTTAAAAAGGAAAAAGTTTAGAAACAACAGTAACAAGCATATTATCATGAAAAGATAATCATCAAATATATTTACGGCCCAAACCCATTATGATGCCATATACCTGGAGGGTTCTGGGTTCTTGAGCTTCTCTGATGGCTTGAACAAGCGCAGCAGTAGCAAGAGCTTCAACGCTTCGATTTCTCAAGCAAGTAGCGGAAGAACAATCCCTAAAAAGCTGAAAAGCGTGATCAGATATATCATAATCAAGCCCCAGTATTGAAGCCACGTCAATAATCTGCAAATACGCCCTCAAATTATCCACAACCACTGAAGGCCCAGAAGAATTCGACCCGGAAGAAGAAGAACAGGAAGAGGAGGACGACGTCGTTTCCAGGACTCTTTCCAGCTCAGCTAGGTGACCGGCGAAGGAAATCGAAGACTGAGCGAATAATGGGTATGGCTCGAGAGACCACGTTGAGAAAGCGGTGATGAAGCCTGTGGGCTCAAAGGGGTCGTCGTCGTCGGAGTTGGATGTGGGGTTGGAGTCAGTGGTGGCGGGGACAGGGAGAGTGGGGAGGTCGGAAGTGACCAGACAGAGAGGAGAGTCTTGAGCGCGAATGTGGAAGAGGTGGTGGGATTGGCTTTGGCGTTCCTCTACTACGCGGCCGCAGGAGGTGCACTCGGTTATTGACCGGCCGCTTGACGTGGTGGTGCACCGCCCCTGCGCCGCCGAGCAGTACGGGCACCGCATTTTTTGTTTTGTTCGTTTATTTTAATTATTTTGGTAGTTTTTTGTGCCGAAAGAAATAAAAAATATATATATACTTTTGTTGTGTTATTACAGGGATCAGGCACCGGGTCAAATTGGAAAGTCCATTTGCAGTTCGAGAACGATGCATCTGCCCATCGTCAACAGTAGCACTTGTTTGTTTAAAATGTAATTTAGACCCCAAACAAAACCAAAAAATGCGAGTACAATATAAATTGTGTTTGGACCATAAAAAATTACGCTTTATTTATAACTTATTTACATATATTGATTTATTTGTATCACCTAACACGTTTTTTAATCGCTTTTTTATCTCACGTACATCATATCAAAAAAGTATTACAGTACATTTTTTATAAAATTATTTTAAATAATTTATAATCCGAACACGCTCGTTACTTTTGCAATGTTTCCGTACAAATAGTTTTTTTTTTTAAATATATATACAACTGCGAATTTCGTCACGAACTAATAATAATGCTAATTACCCTCTCAAAAATATTTATCCATCAACCAACAATACCGCTGTGCTGTAGTGCGTTGACAGTCTTCTGCATGAGTGTTTGCATCTGGTAAGCTATGGTGTAACGCTAAACAAAAACCTGTCGTGGAGTATAGCATTATGCTCAGCCCAAATGGCTCCATTCGCAGAGCAGGAACGCTTTTCATCAGAGCTTAAAAAGGCCGTAAATGTCAAATATCATGTTGGCGTGGAGCACCACACCTTGTGCTTTTATTCGTGTTTTTGTTCAAACCCTTCCTCCGATGCGACGAAACAAGTTTCTTTCAAACAAAAAATGCAAAGCATGCGTAGTGCTTTATTTTAAAAGAAGAAGAAAAGAATGCTGCCTAATTGCCTTGACAAATTTATTGCACGATAAATTCTGTATTTTTATAGTTTCTTTCTTTGAATTTGATAATGCCAATCAATCAAAAGCCAATGCAGCTATCCAAATACTTCCAGGAAAGCTAGCATCTGTTATTATGTTGTGATATGGATGCCCTGTCCATCTTTGCTCTCACTGAAGCCCCTCCTTTTTTTGGACTGGAAACAAAGATTAATTTTTTGAAGGTTGGACAATTGGTTGAGAGATTCGTTCACCTTTTTTTTGGTTTAATTTTATTCGATTATTTCACCTGTTGCAAGATTGAGTGATTGTACTTCCATTGTTTTTCCTTTATACGATGACATTTTGGGTTGCAAAATTCATCACTTGTTCCTTTTGGTCATGACCAGAAAAGGGAAAAAGGAGGGAGACGGGGTTTCTAGTAGGGAGGGGAAAGGGAGAGGAGGGGAGGGAAAAGAAGAAAGAAAGAGAAAGGAGGGATAAAGGGGAAAAAAAGGAGATGGAAGAGGAAGGATAAGGTGGTGATGGTGGGTATCAAGTTTTGATTTGATCAATGGAGAGAGAATGAGGAGGGAGGGGAAAGGGACAAGAGAAAAAGGTAGGGATAGGAAAAAGATAGAAGAGAAAAGAAGAGGAGCGATGGTGGGAAAGGAAGGGAGATGAGGAGTGAGGTAGGGGGTGGTGTGTGATAAGTAGAGTAAGCAAGAAGGGTGGGATTCAAAAAAAAAAAAAAATTTTAACATTTTTATAGGCGTATTTGATATATTTTTGGGTAAATGTATTTGGAATGTGTCATTATAAACTTGTTTTTTTGAAGAACTAGCAATTCATGCTAACTCTATAATTAGGGTTGAAAGACGAATCAAGTTATTCGTTATTCAAATTGAGTTCAGTTTGGTAAGAGAGCATTCAAGTGTGGTTCATCAACTAATCAAATTGAACTTGAATAGCATTTTGCATAAAATAAATGATCAAACTCGATTCAAACTTGACTCGTTTAACATAAAATTAAAATTTATAGACAAAAAACTCAAGCTACTTAAGTTCGATTTAATAAAAGTTCGTTTGATCTCGACTTGATAAATAAACAAATTAAAATTAAACAGCATTTTGAACTAGACGAAATAATCACACAAGTTTAAACACTAAATTATTCGATTTAATTAGGTTCGCTTGCATCCCTACCTGTAATACTCGTAAATAAATGCAAATTCTCTGCTCATATGCTTGTTTATTTATTTATTTTTAAAGTAAAGCTGGACCGTTGGACTTGCCCACCACAAGTGTATAGACTGTTGGGCTTATCGACAAGAGAATGCATTAGGAGATCCAATAACTGGTAGATGGATAAATAAGTAAATAAATAGTAATTAATTACGCCCTCGTTCCAGGTTCCAGACTTTCCCGTCCAGGAACCGAGTGATCCCACCGCGGACTCTGTTTCTCCCTAAAGCCCTTTTGCCTCTGTCTCTCTTTCTCAAGTGAAGGGTCAGATCAGTCCCTGCAAAATTTTCTGGTTTCAGATTCCAGAAAAACCAGAAACTACTGCCCCAAAAACGTAGCTCTAATTCTCTTAATTACAACTTCTACTCATGATCCATTAATACAAATCGTAGTTAGTACTTTTTTCCTTGAATTTTTTGCTTTCGCTATTATAATTTTTTGATTCGAGAAATGAAGGATGATGATACATTACCAGTATCAACCCCCACGTCTACGTCATCTCTATCATTGAAAAAAGAAATCAGCTCAGCTTCTGCCACCGCCGCGGCCGGAGATCATTCATACTTAATTTTCGGCAGAGGCCGGTACAAATTTTGGGCGTTGGCGGCCATTATACTCCTTGCATTCTGGTCCATACTCACCGGCACCGTCACTCTCCGATGGTCCGCAGCTAACCTCAATCAACTCTCCAACCGCGACTCCCTCGACTTCCCTCTCCCCGATGATCTCGACGTCCTCGTAAGCTTCCTTCGCTCTGATTATCAAATTATGCGATCGTTCTTTTGTTTCCTAGATACGTTAGATTAATAGTCTAATATATGCATAGGAAATGGAGGAGAGGGAGAAGGTAGTGAGGCATATGTGGGATGTTTATACCTCTAGCAATCGCCGGATCAGATTGGCGAAATTTTGGGAGGATGCATTTAAGTCGGCTTACGAATATATGAATAGCGATGTCCTTGGAGTCCGAGAGGCTGCCGTCTCCGAGATCGCTAAGATGTCCCTCCGGAGTATCCGTCTTGAGCCTCCCCCTACGGCTCATTCTTTGGTTAGTAGTACAATAATTCACTTAACTATTTTGCATTTGACATTTTTTTGTCCTAAAATCGGTTTAGCTGCATTTCATACTAGTTTGTTGACTTTTTATGCCTAGTTTACTGAGTTGGTTGTGAATTTGTGCTGGAACGCAAGTCACCAACTGTTGGATGATTATTAGTATCTTGGCATTGTGGGAAAGGTGTTGGAGGCGATCTTGATTTCGTGCATTAGGGTCTGTTGACTACTAAATATGGCCGTGAAATAGTGGCACTGAAATCCTTTTGTTTTTTAGACAAAAATAGGAAATATTTTAGAGATGGACTGGAGCATCATTATGTTGAATAAAATGTCAAATATTGTCAGAGCAAAGTAGGCAGTGTTACTATCACATATTTTGGTTAATTCATGTAGCGATATTAACCTGAAAATGTTGTTCGGAAGAACTAGATGTTAATACTCTGTCTATTGTTGTTCATTAGCTTGAGTTCTGGTATGCATTTGCTTGTAAGAACTTGCAACACATGACTAGTTGGCATACATGACAGTGGTAAACAATAGTCAAGTGTTAATGGTAATCTGCTAAAAGTAAATAGGCTTAGTAGAGCATTAGGGCATGAAATTTTGGAGTTCATGTTGGAGGAGTTTCTGTAATTCATTCTATGTTAAACTCCATGTTATGTTTCTTTGGTGAGCATATTTTGATAGTTATTAATTTCACATGCGGGAAACAGATAATAGAGCAGGAAAAAAATTATTGTGTGATGTTGATCAAATCATCTTGTGGTGATGCTTATGAAAGCCTTTGTACAATGATGCAAATGCACTCTCTTCCTTGTGATTTTGTCTCTGCTCGATCTGGACAAACAACTCTAAGACAAATAAACATGCTCACAACTACAAAAGTTTAGCAGAGCATTATGGTACATTACATAGTTTAGGGAGTTTCTGCTTCTCCGTTAACATTTTTTTTGAATTCCATCTTTTTTGTTACATTTGTTTGGCATAATATGATAGTTGATATATCTGCAGCTTGCAAGTGAGTGAATTTGTTTTCCCTCTCCCCATGTTATGTCCGGACGTTAACAAGTAGATTTTGAAAATTATACGTGAGACTGATAGGTGCTGATTCCAATTTCTGGTAGTGATGCTAAATGTTAGAATGTTAGACTAGAAATTTCCTTTTGCTTGTCTTCATTAGAATTTAGCTCCATATTTATTTAATTAGAGGCCTGATGCTCTTATTCTTTCATTTGTATTACCTTCGGCAATCATTTGAACTATTATTCTTTCTTATTGCTGCTTAGCATATGCGCCCACTGTGTTCCTTTACAGTTTCTTAACATTCAAAAAATATAATGTTTTAGTTCTTTTTTTTTGGGACTTTTCTTCTCCTTTGGTTCAGTGGGGAATGAAGGCTTTAACCTTCTATCTTGTAAGGGCTACAACACTGAAATTTCTCTTGAATTTTCTTTGGATGAAAGTCCTTTTTATGAGTTTTCTGATCTAGCTGATAGATGAGTGTACTTATTGCTTGTGTTCATATCATGAGGATGTCTTATGCTCATCAACATTTGTTCTGCAACATGATTCAGTTCTGATGCACAAAATAACGGTTCTTTTTTTTTGGTGCTTTCATGTTTTGTTTTTTCTTAATCTCTTTGGATTTACTTAAAAATCCACAAGATCTGTCATTGCTTTTGCATTAAAAGAATTAAAGAACATAAAAATATAAGTTTGGCTCTTCTGGATGATATTTTTAATTTGAAAGAATAAAAAACATTGCTGTCATTCTTGTCAAGACGAATGTCTTTTTCGAAAGAAAGGAAGATTCCCTCCTACTCACCTTTTATCATGGATAGAATTAAGCTACTTTTCCTGAACGAGTTGGTTGCAATTTGCAAACATAATGGATTACAAATTTGAGTTTTTTGGTTGTGCTCCTTCTGTATCCTGCTTTCTGTTTAGGTGTAATGCTTTTTCTAGGTGGTAGAAAATGCAAAATCAGAGATGCTTTCTGTGCCCACGTCAAGGCAAAGCTGGATGATGCCAGTTTTAAACCATAGTCAGGAGAATTTCTTCCTCATAGCTAAATGGGCTTGCCATTTGACCCCTCACAGCACTATTTTTATAGTTTGCCTGAGCAATCAAGACTGTTGGAGTCCTATTTATTATGAAGGATTAACGTGAACTGTGTCCTAGTGTGGAGTCATTGCTAGAATGCATGAGTTAAGAGTGTCAGCTGCTTGTCCTTTGTGTTAGACAAGCAATAACTAATCTCATTTATCTCAACATAAAAGTGTTTGTGTGCCCATAAGCTTGCTATGAACGTTTTCTGGTGAAGTTATCAGCTGCAGTCTGCTTTAATTAGTCCCATGGCTTTTGCTTTGAGAACCTTTGTCTTATGATGTTCTGTCTTCCAAAGCATAGACCCTTTAGTAGCAGGACCATTATGAGTAGGATTGCCTGCCCTTTTCTGAGCCATCGGTTGGATTTCAGTAAACTGTGAATGGCTGTTGAGTAGGTATCAACAGTAAGTCAGATGCTGATTGGTTGAAGGAGCTTCACTTCATAACATTTACATCTTGACTTTCATTATAGGTGGTGACTGTTGTCTATTTATGAGTATATATTTTTTCAATATTTCTTTTTACGGTATGATAGCAACTGGTTAGAGTAGCTAGAGAACTTTCTTTATTTCAATTTTCTTTTACTTGGTTCAACATAGAAAGAAAGAATGCAGGTGCTGCTTTCCGGAAAATAATCACTTTTTGGTAGAATGTAGTTAATGGATTTAGTGACTGATGGATGAGTATCATTATATGTTTATTTTTTGAACTCCTACTTTATTGCTTTAAAGATATACACAACAAGTACATGGGTGTTTTCTTTGATCTGTGTTTAATGGTAGATTTCCTTCAACTGTACGCACGAGGAACTCTTTTTAAGTTTTTTTCCACCCTGCTTTTCAGAGTATACGAAAATGGAGGACAAATCAAGTAACGAGGAGGCAGGTTGATGGCAACAGCATGGATTAGTTTTTGATTTGAAGAGTATTCTCTCAAATTTGAAATTCTTTTATACACAATTCATTTGTACCTGTTTATTGTCCATTATCAGTTAAGAAGGTAGCGGTCCTTTGCCTGTTTTCTGAACAGGAATGAACAATGTATTTATTTAGGTCTCTGATTCTTGCTTTCACTTTTGGTTTCAATTAGTCTTATGTGAAAAGAAACTTTTTGCCGCTGGCATGATATGCGTTGGTGCTCAAATGAGAGCTTACCCGATGCTTGTCTACAGTCTTCACCATGGAAGGATATTTACTCACCGGGCACACAGTCTATGAAGGTTTCCCCTTGAACCACTGATCGATCACACCAGACCTCTTGAATTACTAACTAGTCTGTAATGGACTGTTGATGTAGCACTTCCGTTAAGCTACTCTTCGAGCTGCGAGTTCGGAGAAGATCAGGAAGGACCTGTGCTTTACGTATACATGTATATGTATAGCCCCTCATGTTACACCTGTGCGGCCATCCTGGAGGCCTCTGATGACGAAAGTAAGTATACAAGAACAATTTCCATCCCATAAAAGAGATGCTTTCTTGGTAGTTTGTGGGCTCAAGTTCGCGAGAGTTATGCGAGCCAACATTTGAGTTACTATTGCTCCATCCAACTTCGTTTAACTCTTCTAGAGTTTGCAAAATACTTTCGAAATACTTGTAGCACAAAGATGATTTCTATGGTTACTGCTCTATTAGCTTTTGTTTTTAAAATTCATGATCGCAGTTTCTGAATGCTAATCAAACGTACAAAATTAGGGAAAAGGAAATATACCCAGTGCCCATATTTATGTAGAAGAAAGAAAAGGAGATTAAAACGATAATTCAAATATGAAATGTTACAATGCAGAAGATTCATGTTTAACAATTTGTTGATAGTATACAGACGATATGGTCGGAACTGGGAACCAATTATCTGCTGCGATTATCAGTCGTTGGGCTATCCGAGACTATCAAACGATACTAAAATACTGGAAAAGAAAGAGAAATAGAAGGCTAAGCAGACGGATTTTTACATGGAAAATCCTATATCAGTCACACACGGGATTCTCAGTGCCACTTTTCCGGTGACAATTCAGTGTCACTTTTATATTTATGTCAAGTATCCTGTTTATTTAATTTGTTATGTGTTATTTATTTAAATTTCTTCCATCATTACGTGATAAGTGGGATTGGCACTGAATTTGGGATCGAGTAGTGGCATAGAGGATCCCAACTGGATTAGTTGAGGAAGGTGAAAAATGAATAACCACGGCAGCAGGCCGAGAATGAGCCAATTAAATCGAGGGGCGGGTTACAAGATTTTATTGGAGTGAGACATCTTTGTTTTATTTTTTTTTTCTTTTTATACTTCCACAAATGTATATGAGTAAACAATTATCTCTAACAATCTCCGTGGAAAAACAAAACCAATAAAGCAAAACCGGGGGGGGGGGCCTAAATTAATTCTATACACGTTTTCTCTTCCAAAAAAAAAATAAATAAATAAAAGGAAAGAAGTTCTCATAGTGCTGCTGCAACATATTTTCATTTTTTCCTCTGGAATTCTGAAGGAGGCATAAAAAATTCAGAGTTCAAACCCCAGACATTAAAATCAACTTCCTCAATCTTCCAAGTTTCTTGGAGCTCTCTTTTGTGGTTTGCTGACTGCTCTCCATATCTGAAAACTGTCATAGAAGTCCTGCCACTATGTGCTATATTAACACCTTCCACATACTTGTAATCCTCTATCACCGACTCCGTGCTCGTCTCCCAGAACACTCCTTCACCATCATCCCTACTTGTTTTTACAGTAAGCAGTCTCGAATCCTCAAATTTAACGAGAAGCCCTGATCTTTGGCTGAAGTATCCCCACAGAGTGTGGTGGATGATTTCGTAATTGGGGCCGCTTTGCGCCTCCAGAGTTGATTGGTTTGTGTCCAGCTTTAGAATGAAGCAGTCTTCGTCATTTATGATCTTCTCTCCTATGCATACTGCATCTATGAATAAAATGGCTGCAGAGCGAGGATCCAGGCCCTATTCAGACGATAGCAATTTAGATACCATGAATTTCCATAGTAGTTGATAATACGAGAGTCCGGAGCACGACTAATTCTAGCTGAAAATGGTTAAAATGTAGTTTGCTTCCTAAATCAACCATTTGGATTGGTCACAAAAGATTTCAAGATTATATTTTTATTTCGGTAAAGAACTTAAAAAAGTTAGCCCCACCTGTAAAAAGCGGCGTAGGGGTCTGGGAGGACCCTTAGCAATGGGTCTTTGTTGGTTGGAGGATTCCCTCCAAGAAACTTTGCCATTGCTACCAGAGATGACTTTACAACCGGAGATGAGCAACTCTAAGCACCAGAGGTCCGGGTTCTTCTGCCACAGCACGAATCCTCCGGCTTCTTCAGTGTTTCTAACTTTGACTGAATCATCTCCTTGATGAAATTCTGATGAACTGATTTTGACTTGTCCAAGCGCGCACATGCTATTTACCGAGTTCAAAGCCTGCTGTCCTCCCGTTGCTGCTATGTATTGTTGTACGATGTATTTGGCTGTTGATGCTTCCTACAACAATTCATTTCAATCTTTTATCAAGAAAAAAAAATGAACCACAAATAAAAGAAGAGATAATAATAACGAATTAATCGGTCACATGTTCTTGGAAAATCTAGATTAATGAGACGAGACTACATCGCCCAAAAAAAAAAACAAAAAAAAAGAGTAGCAACATCCACTAGATCGCTCTCTGGTAGATGACATGCATATTTGACCATTTTTACATGATTCACTCAAAGCTGTGATGACGTAACGTGATCAAAAGTTGAATGATAATATGAACCGCAACATTCTTATAATTGGCTGGCAATAAACCAAAAAAAAAAAAAAAAAAAGGGAATGATAATACAGGGATGCAGTGGGAGAAAAAGAGGAATGTCTTACAATGGAAGCGTGCCTAACAGGACGATGGATAGATTGGTCTAATTGGACTTGAAGTGGGATAAGAGGAGATCCCATAATGAAAAGAAGAAAGCTCAATTCATTATAGCGCCCGGCGATAATTGGTGATGACCATTTATCGGAAGTTTGAGCTTTCATCCAAGTCGCCATATTTTCCCACCGCAAGGCTATGTTGTTCCCCATGGCCGCAAACATTTCCTCTGGAATGGGCACCTCCAGAACTGTCTCTAGCCCATCTTCTCGATCAAAATTTGGACATAGTTTCCTCATGAAGTTTTGTCTGTTATTGCGATTCGGACGTGATTGTGAATGGGCCATGTCGAATTATATCAAATTAGTTTTTTTTTTCAAAAAAAAAGTCTGAAGAGAAATGGGGGACCTTTTCTTGAGACGATCTTATTCTACCTTTCTCTGTTTTCTTCCTAGCTTAGAGGCTAAAAAAATTAGGTTTTAGGTTGAGGGTGGTGTTTTGTAGATCGATTTCAAGAGATGAAATGGGTGGTAAATCACTATGGATGAAGGCTGCCCCTTGGTTCTAGACGGCGTGCGGGCACGATAAAATGCATGGATTTCCTTCTTTCTTGTATGTTGGTAGTATTTCTTTACACACCTTTCTTTTTTTTCTTTTTTTTTTAATAACAGTTAGTCTGGCTAGAATTTTTTAGGTTACCCGTATTCCTTGGAAGTGATCTTAGGAGCATTGAACTCGTCCGGTGATCAATTGACCAACCCATTAATCTAGGCAAAATTTTATGACTGTTATGGATACGACATTGAAGAAAGAATTAGTAGAAGAATTTGGTCCTTTCCGTCGCTAAAATGAACCTGTACTTATAATACTGAGTTTTTTGCCAAAATAACACTCTTACTAAAAAATATTTCCAATGTGATTCACTTTCAAATTTTATTACCATAATGATATTATTGTTCCCATCTAATTATCCTGATTGCCATGTAGAATAACAAGAAAGGAAAGTTCTAATCCAATTTATAGTTTCTAATATTAGCTAAAATTTTAATTTTTTTTATTATAGAGGCACAAGAAGATTGCATAACTTTTATAATTTCCTTATAATTATCTAGAATAAAATTTACCATTATTGACCTTACTATTATTGGTCTCCGAATTTTTTTAAATGTATCAAACCTATTGCATATATATTTTTTCAAAAAATAATTTTAAAAATACAAAAATTGCAACGAAAATTGCAATCAATTACAAAAATTTCAAGGTTATCATATTTGTTTATGTTATCCTTTCTACTCTTTGAAAAGATGAAAATAATCTTCATCTACCTTAAGATTATTGACTTGCGAAACATATTTTTTAGATGCTGTTAATATAAAGATTGGCTTCTTAGATTATATTTGACAAGGGAAAGATAATGAAAGAAAAAAATGTGGGAAGCTTTATAGAGAAAATTGAAGAAAATATTAGATGAGAAAGAGAAATGGAGGACGTTTTTATCTCTATCCTGACACATATGCAGCCTAAGTGGCAAAAAAGGATCACAAAGGTAATAAGTTTTAAAATTAAGTGGCAAAAAAGGATCACAAAAGTAATAAATTTTAAAATTAAGTTATTTTGAGTATATATTCTAGAAGAAGAGTTATTTTGACAATAAACTCTATAATACTATATAGTAGTAGTACGAAAAACTACAGAAGATATGGCATGGCAGCAAATGGTTTTTGGTCCTCTGATAGTGGGGTTCAATATAGTTTTCTCCACCATAAATACTGCCAATTTGAGTGTAATTAACCTCCCAAAAATGGATGGCCAGTCAATCAGGACTAGGGCTGATGCTGGACCGAGTAGTTTATCTCGAGCCAACAGCTCGGTTCAAACTCGAGCTGCTTGATAGAAGTAATGAGTCGAATTTGAGTTTCAATATTTTGTGCTCGAAGGCTCGACGAGTCTAATCGAGATTTTTATAATATATATTTTAATTTTATTATTGTGAAATATCAATAATATCCTTTATTTAAAATTATATATAAAATATTAATTTTTATTACGTGAGTTTGATTAGACTTGATTGAACTTGATTTGAATTGATTAGATTTAATTAAACTTGAACTCGAGTAACGTAAATTGATGTCGAACTCGAGCTCGAGTTTGAATTCTAAAAGTTTGACGAGTGCGATCTTGAGCTTAGTTATTTTGCCTCGAATCACTACTCAAGTTCGACTCGATTCGAACGCACCCCTAATCAGGACTTTGAAGGCAAAGATGACACGCGATTGGTCAGGAAATTAATCGCTACACCGTCTTCAACTCCGTCAAACCATAATTGAAAAGTTAAAATCGTGTATTTTCTCATTTCTCCATCAGACTCGAGCAAAAATTCTGATTCTCAAGAGGAATAATCGGGAGTGGTGACAATATGCATTCCCCTTCCCCGCCTCCTCCCCCTCCCAAAAGGTGCAGATTCGACATCCAAAATCGTTTCCCAATCTTGCGTTTATTCAGTGCATCTTGCGAAATTAGAGAGAGTAGATAATTGCTAGTTCGGCACTAGCACTTTTTTTTTTTTTTTTTAGTATAACGACAAGAATCTACATTATTCCTATTGCATGAGTTGATGGGTGAACTATCGGATAAATGTACCATTGCACTTTTTGAATTTTTTTCGAACAAAAGAATGGGAAGCCCAATTGAAGTCGTATGGGAGATGAGGGATGAACCTCCAAATCAAACAAGTGCATGCTGTATTTTCTGAATTTTTTTGAACAAAAGAATTTGAATGTTTAGTGCAAGGAAAAGCAGCTCTAAGATGCGTTTCCCTCACTGTTTATCGGACTAAAGCCCAATGGTTTAGTTTAGCACCAGCACTTGCAATGCAAGTTTTCAATCCTTCATCGTTTTCCCCTCGCAAGTGTGCCATCCAGCGACTAATTAATGGTTAAGTGTCGGATTAGGCCGCTCGGTCGAGTATTGTAATTGGAGTATGGCATCCATCGGTTCCTAAATTCTTCACGAAACCCCAACCTATTTCTTAGAATTTGAAATGATTCAAGCAGCTTTTTTATGTTCTAAGTTTAATCTCACTTTTGCCGATTCATGCAGACAAAACCCCAAGTACCTATCAAACCAATGCACGCAATTTTCAAGAAACGCATTTCATGGTAGCAAAATGAAATCCCAATTCTTTAAATTCCCCTCCATGCAACTAAGGGTCTGGAGTAAGGTAGGAGATACAGTACAGATTCTTAACAAGTAGTAGTGGATCACTTTGCTTCTGAAGCTGAACCCATGTCCATTTTACGTGCTCATTAATCACCATCACTTTCTGGATTCAGAAAGAAATCAAGGATGGTTAGGAGTAGTAAATCGACAGGGTAGGTCTGGTGGGTTGGATTACAAGAGCTGGGCGGTGGATATGATACCCATCCATCAGCAAACAAAAGTCCAAGTTTACGTTTCCCACTTGATTCAATTTTACTTGCGACAATTAACAACACGAAATTTTCCGACTGCTGTTTATTTATCCATCCATGCTGCTTATGCCAATATTGACAATGGATATACACGACAGGAAGTAGGTGCTGGAACTGACAAATAGCTTTGGATAATCAGTTCCACAAGTCATCTCTGTCTGCCGAAAGAGAAAAAAGAAGAAGAAGAAGATATCTAATCTAATGAGTGTGCACAGCAATTAATTTAATAATTGGGTCAACATCTCCAAATTTAGGCAGAAAGTTTTTTTTTTTGGTCAATCTACTCAATGTAAACACGAAGCATATATGTCTTAGATTAATCGTACATGTTGAATGGAGTCAAAAGGATTGCGAAGAAAGATTCAAAAGATAGGGAAGCGGGCGGTACTTTTAACCAGAACAATTAGGCGCAAGAAGCAAGTACTCCCTTCTTGATCAGTCGTTCTTGCCACTCAAAAAAAAAGTCAGCCTGTCGGCAGCGGAATGCAAGCATCAACTTTAGTGTTTATCAACCGTATCTTCGCAACATACAAGATCTTTCTGGGTTGGCAAACAGCTAATTTAAAGTCTGAAACAGGCAATCAATCCTTTTCTATGGATCTCGGAAAGCAACATTAGTGGTGCTGGTGCCGCAAAGCAGCACCAAACACGATTACAGTACTAGTAGTAGTAGTATATTCTTCAGGGTTTAGGAGTTCTTTTCCTTTTACATGCACAAAAATGTTAAGCAGAACCTATGATGCTTGGATTGGAGTGGCAATAAACTCCTGGTTTAATAATTAATGGAGCAGTACATGTTATAGTTAAGTATGTCCAGCTCCTCCACTGCCAAGTTCCACCTCTTTGTCAGGCTTCTCTGCGGCGGCATGCAAAGGTGAGTTCCCCCGGCCGGGGCTGAAAAGGGCTTCAATATCTTCTAATGCCTTTCCCCTGGTCTCAGGACAGAAGAAGTAAAAGAACAACCAAGCTGCAACTGACACTCCAGCAAACAGATAGAAGGCCCCTCCAATCGTAAGCGCTTCTGAAAGTGATAAAAACGTCATGCTCACCGTGGCATTCATAAATCTGTTCACGGCTACGCCAATTCCGGCCCCTTGTGCCCTTAACTTCAATGGGAAAATTTCAGAGCTATAAACCCATGTCACCGGTCCCAGTCCGAGATTGAAAAACATGACATAAGAATACGTTGCCACAAGACTTAGAACCAATGCCCATGCGATTTGACGATCCCCAGAATGTTCAACTATAGTCAAGCAGGTTCCCAGTCCTGTTAATGCTAATATCATGCCGCCAACGCTTGCCAACAGGAGCTTTCTCCTCCCAACTCTGTCAACCATGAAGGTTGAAATTGTGATGCATGTCAGCTTTGTAAGCCCCACCCCAACCGTGGCGAGTAAGAGCTTTTTCTTTGCTCTGACTCCGGCTTTCTTGAAGATCCTCGGGCCGTACAATATGACTGCTTCAATTCCAGTAGCATGCTCGAAGAAATGAATTCCAACCGCCGCAATCAGAATCCAACGGACCGCCGGGGTTGGCCTGAGTAGTAGTTCCCTCCATACCCCTTCGCCGTGGGTGGCTTTTGTGCGTGGCAATTTAACAATATCATCGTTGCAATTTTCATCAATCCCGGCAGCCTTTTTTATGTCCCTTAGTCGATATTCGGCTTCTTCAGGATCATTGGAGACTTTGTACAGAATCTTCTTGGCATCTCCTACGCGGCCTTGCATCACAAGCCATCTCGGAGACTCGGGCATCTTGAGAACGCCAATAGCCAAACAAAGAGATGGGACGGCTGCAATCCCGAGCATTAGTCTCCAGTTAAGATGTAGAGGCAAGCCGGAGAGACTTATATTGGAGATATAACCGAGTAATATGCCAACGCTAATGCCAACTTCTGGCAGAGAAGAGAGAAATCCTCGGTAGGATGGAGACGATATCTCGGCAGAATAAACAGGTGCGATCATCAGCGCAAAGCCGACGCCTACACCAGCCGTGCACCTTCCTGCTAGTAGGACGCCATAACTTGGACTGTACCCCATCACGACTGAGCCCAGCAGGAAAATCAGGGATGCTATGACGATCGTGTAACGCCGGCCGATCATGTCGGACGTTCTTCCGGCACAGAGAGAGCCGACCAAAGCACACATGTTTAGGATTCCGGCAACGACTTCCAGTTGTGATTCCTTGACATCGAATTCCTCTTTGATGAATATCATTGCTCCACTAATCACCCCGGTGTCTGAAATTTGCAAAACAAAGTTAATTCCCCTGTTGCAACTGCTGACTAACGTTTCCCTGGGCTACTTTTCGGTGATAATCAGGTTAACAAATTAAATCACGGAATATGAAAAATGTATCCTTAAAGGACAAACTAAAGGAAAACTTCATTGTTCGTTCATTTCCATATTTGCACCGTATTCCTTTTTTCCCCCAGTTGTGGATAAATTTAAACTTACAAACCACCACAATAAAGGAAAAAGCACGCGCAAGCACGCAGACACGACCCAATCATAAGGCTGCATGATCGAGCAAAACAAGATGTTTGAATCTAATAACTAGTTAGTTATTCCAGAACAAGATGAAACATGAAGAATAAGCAAAAGAAAGGAAGAACAAGAGAGAAATCAAAATGAAACAAAACTAACCATAGCCAAAAATGATGGATATCATAGATGCAACTATTGCACATGCGCAAGCATATGGATTAAGCTTTGAGCGGGTTTCCGGGATCCCATTCTCCGTCGACAAAGCCATGTTGAGGGGTGGTGATAATGGAATCCTTGATCCTGACTCCTGATTCCTCAGCTAATTAATTGCACGAGATTGTCAGCTCTCCAATAATAGTAAAAAGAACTATCGTGGTTCCCACGGGGTTTTTTCGTCTCGCCAGGCAACAACTAGGTACATATGTGTGTGATAATCATTCACGTCTCTCGATCGTTACGCAATAAGAATCTAAGATACGGACTCTATATATACATACAACACACAGGGAACTAATATTAAGATATAGCTCGAGCCTCTCTTATGGTGATTAAATAAGACTACTGGTCATGAGCTGTTATATCACAGCCCAGATCAACAACGTATAGAAGCATGCAAAAATATAACCCTCCCAAGTCCCACCCACCAATAAGAGAAGGTACGGGGGGTTATATATGTATATATTTTTGCAGTTTTTTAGGCAGCAAAGTCTTTCTTTTCTTCTGGAAAAAATGGAAAGTGTAATCCAATCCAAAATTGTAGGGAAAGGGGATCGGTAGGAACTAGGAAATAGTTATATACATATATCTATATATATAATTTGGTCGTGGAATGATCAGATCACCGCTCCTTCACACCCTCGAACCCGAAAAGGAAGGAGAAAGGAAAAAACAGTTTTTGTTTTCCTCTCCTGTTCGTTTCCGAGAATGAGTTGTCTTTTTTATTGTATTCGTGAAAGGGATTCTCTTCGTTGACCAATTATTTCACGGATAAAGATAAGAATGAAGAGTTGCTTCCAAAAGGAAAAACGATAATAATTATGGCAATCCGATAATGTTAATTGAAAAAAGGCCGCATTGAATGCCGTTAAACTCAGCGTCTGGCGCTCTGGCCTTTGACTCCAAAACTCCCCGTACCTGTCAATAGTATTAAACTGTAAGACCCGTCTCCTAGAAATCCCACAAATAATCCAGAGTGGACCGCCATCCAAATTAAATCAGAAAATCATGCTGCTGCTATATTATTATTTATTATTATCGACTAACCTCGTAATTAAACAAAAAACTACCAGGACCTTAAAACAACCGAAAAATCTTACAGTACCTATAGGATAGTAAACCAAATAAAAGGTAGCTGGGTTCCACTTAAAATATTGAAAATATTTATTCAGTAAAATTAGTCACGAGTAAGCCGTCCTTTTCAGCATTAAGTTTAGGCCACCGAGGAGTGATAGGTCAACGAGCGCTCCGCCACCGAGGAGTGAAACGCGACCACACTGAAGTGAGGTCAATGGTCGCCATGTGAAGGCCGATGCCGATGGGCAAGATGATCAGTATGCGACTTGCCGATCAGAACAGTAGCATTTTCTTTGCCATTGGATTGTTCATTGCCGGAGTTTTTGTAGAAAGTTATATCGTAAAAATTTGATATATGTAAGATAAAAAATTGATCAAAAAATATGTTTACGAAAAAAACATAAAAAATGTTTTAGAACAAAACTACAATCCAAACACTAGTATCGGGCTCCATATGATATTCAAGAAAACCAAAAATGATATTCAAGAAAAGTGCATATGAACTATGAAATATCTTAAGCCGAGTTGGCTATATATATCAACTAGAAGTGGCAAAATGGATTCATATCCACTAATCCATCCATATAAACCAACCTTAAATGGATTTGGATGATCCATATAAATTCAATGGTTTTAAATGGATAACCATTCAAATCCAATTATGTTAGTGGATTTAAATGGATTATCCATCTTATCCATATACATCCATTTAACTTAAAAAATAGAAAACACATTTATAAAAATATGAGATAAAATCTTGTGGGACCATCTATTCTTTTCTTCATAACTTTCTCATATGTCAAATTAATTTTGTGGGACCACCTATTCTTTCCTTCATAACTTCCTCACATGCCAAGTTGCCAATAACATTAATTACATTTTATTTGCTTCTAGTTCCTAGACTTCTTCCATCATTTTCAAAATTATATTTTAGTCTCTACTCTTGTTTTTTTTTAAATTAAACTCTCATGTAGTAATGATTGCAAACATTTATATTCTTAAGTAAAGAAAAAGCGAGAATGCATCATGCAGTGTCAAAATAATTTTTATTTTTTTAATTCTTTTATTTATAAAAAAAAAATTTCTAACGAGTGTCCCCGCAACATTGGTTAAAATATGTAAATGACACCTTTTTTTTTTTTTTTTTTCCAAATCCTCATACTTGCAATCCCTCTCCCCTTATCACCCAACTCAACTATCCAAAAAACAAAAGACACCTAATTTACTAAGTAATATAAGGTAGCTGGTATATCAATGGTATAATAAGGAGTTTCATACATTTTTAGGTACTACGTGCACATGTGATGCAAATATTTTACTTGTCAAATAACATAAGATTTCTTATTAGAACTCCACTTTTATTCAAGACATCACTCTTGAACAGGAGTGCAAAAAATTGGAAACGTAAACTTTTTTTCACGGTAAAGCCGTATTCAATTCATTCAAAAGTTATAAAAATATAGCCAAGTTCTTAATTGTTCATTACTTTACAAAATGATACTTAAAGTAATGACGAAAGGTTAAATTGACCACAACAGTTAAATTTTCTTGGAATTAAACTAATTTTATGAAGAACTGAAATAGAGTAGTAGTACAAGCATTTGTTATTACCAAAAGGTTTTAGGTGATTTAAGGATAGAACTTTGGGGATATGTATTTTTTGAAAAAAAACATTTTGATCTTAAATTTAGGATTTGGGAGAGTAAATGGATAAATGGATGGATCATGGTTTACACTATCCATTTAAATGACATCCATTTAGATCCATTTATTAAATGGTTTTAATTGGATTGGATCAATTTGATCCACAATCCATTTAACTAAAACCATTTATCAACCATATATCCATTTTGCCACTTCTACTCAAATATATCAGATTTAATATTTAGTAATTCAGTAACTTGACGAATTCAGACTTTAAATTTCAAACTTCAGTTTTTAATTTTTAATTTTATCAAACGAACCCTTAATTAATCTTGATTCTTATTTGTGCATAGCACGGGTCAAAACACTAGTTAAATTTAAATATTAAATTGAGTTATTAGATAGTGCCTCCTTAGAGGTGTCGAAGGCCTAATTTGATTTTTCTCATTTAAGTCATTCAAAGGTTTTCGCTTCAAAATTGAAGTTACACCAAAGGTGGCGCGCAATTATGTCGTTGTCTCTAAATTTTACTTTTAATAGACTGTAGATGTTTCTATATATATATATATATATATATATATATACACATATACATATGTGTATGTATGTATGTATATATATGTCTTTTGGAGTAGCTCCTTTGTTCTTTTGCCTTTTTTTTTAATTTTTTTCTGGGTTCAGACTTGGATAATTGTATTAGGCAAAAACTTGGATAGACCGAATCTTGTAGATTATGTGACCCGAATCTTATCACATTTTCATACCTTGTATCGGTAAGATTGTGTGACAAGATTTCAACTATAGCCTGCAGAAACCGAATCTACTCCAGTGTTTGCCAATGCATTATTGCTGCCGAAGGCAATGAGTGAACAGAAGCGACGGGTTCTTTTCATCTACTGTTACTGGTAAAAGCATACTCACTGATACTGGGATCACAAGTTGTGTTCTTAAGTGGTTATTCACATTTCTACTTTTATAGTAGTCACTGGCTGAACCGTTAGTGGGGGACTTGAGTGGTAGAAGAATTTGTTGGTTTTTTACTCGTGAAAGAAAGAAATCACTCGTTGTTTCAAGTCTCAATCTCACCATTTGTCCTTGTGTTCTCTTTCGAAAGTCTCACCTACACGAAGCAATGAATAATCAATCAATTAATAGTAAGTGGGAAATTTTTTTTCCTTTTTGTCGGGGGTGTCGTCAAATGATGGATAGTTTTGGCCTCTTCGCATTCTAACAAAACACAGGAGAGCGCAGAGAAAGTAATCAAACTGATAGCAACGCCCAGAGTTTGCCTCGCATTTTGAAATGTAGTTTGGCAATGCTTCCAACATTTTTCTTAGATAGAATTCTAAGAAAATCAAGAGTATTTGAAAAAAAAATTAAACAGTTATGCACAAATTTCAGTACTAGACAAATTTGGATTTTAGACTAGGCTATGTTTGGATAGATAATTTTTTCAAAAAAACTTTTCGCTTGCATCATAAACACATTTTTCAATTTATCTTTTTATATTTTCAATCACTTTTTTATCTCACATACATCATATCATAAAAAGTGTTACAGTAATTATTCCAAATAATACTCTATCAAGAAGTTTTCGATTGTATGAAGATATTGTCACACGATTGTCAAATGATACTTCCCAAATTTAAAAGTGAAACTGCCAACGATCTCCAAACCTTGTTGATCTAGGTAGTAAGACGGACCCTTGGGTTTAATTTTCCTATCCCACCTCAAACCCAGTAAAGTCGTACGGCTGCTTGCAGTAATAATAAGAGGGGGAAAATGGCCATTTAGTCCCTAAACTTTTTTTTTCCCGTCGATTTCATCTTTATATATTATTTGTAGCTAATTTGATTCTTAAATTTATATTTCGGTTCCAATCAAGGAATTCAGCGGCGAAGCTACCGCATAATTTCCTTCAAACTCTTAATTGAGCAATCCAAAAGGGGTATTTTGGAATTTCAATGGTGGGGCTGTAACAAAAATTAACTGACAGAAAAGTTTTGTGAGAAATACCCAGAACCCAAAACAAAAACAAAAAAATTTTCAAGCTGCCAAGCGGTGCTGGTAGGGTTATGCAGTTTTTGTATTTGGGAGGAAATGATTTCCAAGGTGTTTTACCACCTTATCTGTTTGATTTGTGTCCAAACTTGGTAGAGTTGGTGTTGTCCTACAATAATTTGTCAGGTAATGTCCCTAAAAGCTTTGGTGCATGCTCTGTTTTGGAACTATTTGATAAATTTTTTGGTGAATTACCTGTTGATACCCTTGTGAAGATGAGTAACTTGAAGAATTTGTCCTTGTTATTCAATAATTTCATTGGTTCTTTGCATGAATCTTTGTCCAAGATGGCCAGTTTGGAGAATTTGGATGTGAGTTCTAATTTGTGTTGCTCAATTAGGAGTTTGAAGGAAATTATGCAGTGACTCCGCTGCTCTGAGTTCCTTGATTGGAATCAAAATATAAATTTAAGGATCAAATTGGCTACAAATAATATATAAGGATGAAATCGATGGAAAAAAAAGTTTAAGGACTAAATTGGTCATTTTCCCTAATTAGAGGATGTCATAAATTTTACTAATTTTTATTATCTAAGAAATTTAAGTTATAAACGGATAATTCTTTCATTCCTTACTTATCATCCATTCAATTGTATCAACCGATTTGCATGTATGGTCCTAGCCCAATTGGTTGAGGAGAGGAGAGGAAAGGATAGGATAGTTGCCTGATTCATTTCTCTCCTTTTCAATCTTCTAAGTCTCCGCTTGGCATTTCAAAAAAAAAAAAAGTCTCCGCTTGGAGTATAAATAAGTCTAATCAAATCATATATTTTTGTGTTCAAACTTGTTTAATTATTTTAATGAATTTAAAATTTTGTTCAAATTTAACTCATTTATCTGTCGAATCGAGTTTGAAGAAAATTTTTATCAAATTCAAAAGTTGTTGAACATAAAATACTGGTCAAATCCAATTTAACAAGTTGATAAATCAAATTCGAACGAACTCTTATCAAATTAAACTAGATTCGAACATCGGATAGTTTGATTTCTCTTCTAATCATCATATGTTTGCATGCTCCAGAGTCCATGATTAAATATAGGGTTAAAAACAAAAAAACCACCTGTGCTAAACCTAATACACAACTAAACCCCCTATGGTTTCAAAATATGCAACGCGACACCTCGTGCTTTGAACTAAATTGTAACACTGACGGAAATCGGTAAAATTAACGGGACTGATGTACTGGAAGCTAAAAACAAATTCTTTATACTTAATTTTTAGCAAATATTCCTATTGTACCCCTTAGCCCCCAATAAAACTCCCTCCCACCGATGCTTGTGTATAGAATCGATTTCTACTTGATGGAGAGAAATTGAACTAGCCTTTGGGAGAAATCAAATTACCACACAAGAGGTTTGAAAGGTAAAGCCATCCTCTATATAGGAAGTCAACCTGCGAGGAACTTCTACACAATCTTGGCTAACAAATTGCAGTCCATAAGGTAAAAGCATTTGATTTTGGGTTTTGACTAACAAATTGTTGTTATTAGGGTTTAAAGTAAGAATGTTGGTAACTAAATTGGGATTTATCTACTGATGAAGGGAAATGACTGACTAAAAAATTTGCTCATGTCTTCCTCAAGCTCTCGAGGGGATAGTGGAGCTAGGAATCTACGGTACCAATATAAGCTGTGCGACTGTCGAAAAAAGGCAAAGGTGAAGATTGTTGAGTCCGAAAAGCCATCCAAAGGGATGTTGTACTTTGTTTGTGAAAGGGATGAATGCAGATTTTTCTCATGGTGTAATCCCATCTATAGAGATGAAACCGGCAGAGGAAACTTTTTTGAGAGGCCAATGGTTGAAGAACATTTGTCGTGCTTGAACTCGAATTCTGAAGTGAAGAACTTGAATGATGAAGTGAAGAACTTGAAAGTACTAGTTAGCTATTGTCTAATGGTATCTATTTTTTCACTTTTGCTTCTGTTGATGAAAATGTCTGTAAAATAAGACAATGAAGAAGCTTATGAATGGAAATGAAGAAAATCAGGTAGTTTGTTTTGTTCATGGGAATGTGCACTTTATTCTTCTATTTTTTCGAAAGATGTCCTATCTAAAACAATGAAACAAACATCTAACTATTATATACACTTGTAAGCATATTTGTGCATTAAAAACAGTTTTGAGCAATAAGCACACACAATAACGTCTTCTACATTCCAATTTTGAGTAATAAGTACACCAAAGTACATTAAAATTTCCAGTCCATAAACTATTCCAGAAATATATCCCACCCAACATTCCAGAAATATATCCCACTATACATTCCGGAAACGATAACAATTTCAAATAGAGTAGACAAAATACATCCCACCAAACAAAAATTGCCCAGACAAACAGTACATGAAATATTCCAGCCCATAAAAACTGCCCAGAAATAGCTTCTTCTGCAATTGAGATATACCATTGCAGCCCATAATCATAATGTTCCATTAAAATAGTCAATAAGTACATTAAAGTGTCCAACATCAGCAAAGAATCCTCCAAATTGCTGAAGCCAACAGCATCCAATCAAAATACATCAAAGTTTCCAGTTTGCAATAATTGATAACAATTCCAAACAGAGTAGACAAAATACATCAGAAACATACATTCCAGCTGTTTGCCACCAACTCTATCAGCAACCACTAATTCCTTAAACTACACAAAAAGGCAATCAACAAACATACATTCCACATCAAAATTCAACTCTAACATCTTCTTGCTTTTTTGGATCTTAGGTTGTATAGAACATCAGCAACAGTAGGACGAAGGGGTCCTTTTGCTAGTGACGTTGTTCCACTCACAGGCTGCAATTGAAGTAGAAAATATGAATGTTTGAAGGAAAAATGCTTCATTAAATCACTTTTGCGTTACATGAAATCCAACCTGAGAACATGATTGTCTAGCAGGCACATTTTTTGCTACACTCGCAATTGTTGGCTGTGTATACTGCTTCCCGGGCCTGCAGTTTTTTTTTTTTGAACAGGTGCAGCTTGTTCTTGATTTGGAACTGGTTGCGGGGGTACTATTGGTGAAGGAGCTGATGAATGAAGTTCTGAACTTGATTCAGCTACATTGGTGTCAGGAGCCTATAAAAAACAAGTTCATTTTAATGTTCAATTAAAATGATTTGGGACAGCAATTAGTCTTAGCCTATGAAATCTGTAAGCTGTGTTACCTTGTAGAATTTAGAGTTGGGATGAATGGCATTCTTGCAGGTCCTTGAATTGTGTCTTGGCTGAAAACATCTCTTGCAAGTTACCACAAGACCCTTTCTGGTTGAGACTTGACCCTTTTTAGGCTCGTCGGCTGCCCTTTGCCGGATCTTTTTGGGTCTGCCAGGCATTCTTCGAACTGCAAGAGGTTTTGGGGGTTGTTCTTCACATCTCACCCAATACTTATTACTTGGGACAGGTGTGATAGTGTGCTCATATGTTATCAAGTAATTTTCTCTACTATAGCAGGCATGCACACAATCAAGCAAAGGCAATCTACGTGCTCCTATTGCAGCACATGCATGAGCACAAGGATAACCTGTAAGCTGGAAATAGCCACATGTGCAAGTCTTTTCATTCAGATCCACCACAACAGATTTTCTGGGCCCACAATCAATTTCATATTTGTTCTTGCCATCCCATGTGGGAATACACAGCCTACTGAATTTCAGATTCCTATCAATCTTCTCTGCAATGTTAGGACATATTTTTCCTTGAAATTTCTGCATACCAGTCCTCTTCTCTTGAATCCTTTGCATGAGCCTTCTTCGAATCTGCTCAAGCATCCCTATGACAGGTAGCTCTCTAGCTTCTAAGATATAGTTATTAAATGACTCACAAAAATTGTTCACAAGAATATCACATTTGCTACTTTGTCTAAAATGTGACCTGCTCCATAAAACACTTGGCACTTTTTGCAGCCATTCAGCTGCATCATTTAAAGCTTTTTCAAGGGAATTCATTGCTAATTTCCAGTCCACTTCATTCCCAACACTTGCTGCTGCCCAGAACAAGTCCTTCAACTCTTTTCCTTTGAACTTCTGTTTGAAATTTTGGTACATATGCCTCAAGCAAAACCTGTGTTCAGAATTTGAAAATAACTCATTCACTGCATGGACCAGTCCTTTTTGTCGATCTGAGATGAATGTCCAGGGTATGTTTTCCACACCAAGTCCCAGATCAGCCATTAGTTGTTCCAGAAACCACTTCCATGAGTCATACCTCTCTACCTCTACCACTGCTACAGCTATTGGAACCATATTGTCATTGCCATCTCTACCAATTGCTGACAACAACTGACCACCAAATGCAGATTTCAAAAAACACCCATCAAGACTAATTATTGGTCGACAGCCATCGAGGAACCCCTGTTTGCAAGTATAAAGACAGTAATACAGTCTTTGAAATGTCCCTTGTGAATCTTCTTCTGCTGTATCAAGCTTAATCTTGACAGTGCTACCAGGATTTGTCTCTCTAATTGTAGCTGCATAACTCCAAAGGTGGTGATATTGCTCCATATCCGTGCCAAGCATCTCATCTTTTGCACATCTCTTTGCTCTGCGTATCTTGGCAACGGACACGTTAATCATTAGATCTCTTCTAATATCATTCTGAAATCCTATTGCAGCACACTGCGGGTCACCTCTTATCTTGTCTTGGTACTTCACGCTCAAATATTTGGCTGTTGCATGCTTGTTGTTGTAATCTCTAGCATAAACATGCTGGCCCTTCAATAATTTAATTTGAAAAGTAGTTTCACCTTGGACTGGTGTTGCACGAATCCTCCAAGAACAGCCCTTTGCACACTTCGCAATAATTTTTTTCGAGTAATTTTTTACCCAATCAACCTCATATCCCTCTCTTACCAACCATTCGATCAAACACATATCTAAAAACTCTGAAATTGGAAAACTTTTGCCCAACCTTCAACTCAAAATGTGGCTTGAGAAACTCCACTTCAGGGTTAAAGTCATGACATTCTTCATGGCCTTCATCATTAGATCCGCACTTGTCCAGCAACTCTTCATCAGAAATTACTGGTTCTTGCCAATCCTCTTCGAGTGTATGTGGTGCTCCTTCTTCTGTTGAACTTTCCTCAGCCTTTTTACTGTTCTCTGCTTCAGCTTGTGATGGGATCTGAGATGGGTGTTAGTCAGCAGCTTGAGATGCAGCTTGAGATGAATTCTGAAATGAGATATGAGGTGGAATTTCTCCAATGCTATCTGGCCCTGCAGACTGCTTCTTATTTTTACTAGACTTTTTTTCCTTACTAGTTTCACTTTTGGCAAGGCTCTTGATAGCCACCTTCTCAGGGAAAGAGAACACGTGATAAGGCTTAAAATGAGTGGAATGTAGTATGGACCCACCTTCTGGTTTACTACTTCTGTCCACATCTTTTTTACTTGCGAAAATGTTCTCATCCTCTTTTTTTTCCAACCCCTCCTTCAACCATTCAGGCTCATCATCATCATCATCAGTGTTAAATGGCTTATTTGGATTGCAATTACTAACCCCATCATCTTTTTTTTGTACCCCACCATCTCTGCTGTCTATTTTGGTGTTATGTACCCCATCTGTATTTTTAATTATTGTTGATGCATCCATTGTCGAATTTGGCTCCAACACATTGTCCCCACCATGTTCTAGTGACTTTTCAAAAGAATCATCCCCACTACAGGCATATATTATCCTTGTTGCCAAACCCCAATGTGCTTTATTCATTAATTTAACATCATCATGGTCCCTAATTGGATGTAGACCACCATCTAAGTCTACTCCTGGAGCACAAAACCAGAAAGTCACTCTAGTTGCATCCTCATCCACTTTTTTAAACATTCTGCAAAGGCTAACTATGCAGATGTGGTCCTCAAGTCTATTTTTAAAGATAGCCATACGGGTTCCTGTGTAGTGGAGGACAGGATATTCTCTAAATTTTCCATCAAAATACATATGTATATCTACTGTCTCCTCTGACTTGTCTTCTTCTGTTGAATGTTTCAAGAAATATAATAAATATGCTTTAGTCTCCCAACTACTATGTCTCCATCATTGATATACAGAAAACCAAATAAACATAAAAGCACAAACAGAAAATCAATTTTAATAGCATTCTGGACCACTAAACCAGAGAAGACAGTAACAATTATAGAAATTTTACTTACAATTCTTTGTTAAATATCTTGTTGTAATAGCAAGTGACTGAGTTATACTTAAACACACAAACACACACAAACAGAAACAGATCCTACTCAACACCCCTAATCAGCAAAAATTTCCCATCACAAATGGAAATTTCAGAAATTATTTGCGTCACCTAGTCAACACCCAAATCTCAACTTTAAATCCAAACTTGCAGTCCCAAATCAGCAAAAATCTCCCAGTAGAAATGGACATTTCAGAAATTATTTGCATGACTCCTAGTTCTAACACCCAAAATTTTTTAAAAAAATCTCGGCTTCAAAACTAAAGTCGTAGTCCCAAAACAGCAAAAATCTTCATTTTAAATCCAAAGTACCAGTTTCAAAACTCATAAAATCAAGAATTTTCTAAGGTAAACACCCAAATACGGGTGTAAATAACATCATCAGCCCTCAAAATCTGAGATGGGTAACCCTAAATTGTAAACTAATTATAACATGCATGAACTGATTTTAATTAATTATAACATGAACGAAGTATAGCATACATACCCATTTGCCTTCGATTTTCTGGAATAAATCTTCGTCTTCTTCGATTTTCTTACTTGATTCCGTCTCCTTCGTCTCCTTCGATTTACTTCCTCTCTATCTCTCTCTCTCTCTCTCTCTTCGTAGGGTTTGAAGGGAAGAAATGAGTCCGCTCAATTGCCTTTTGGGTATTATACAAGGGCATTTTGGTCCTTTCATCAGTTCCCGTTAATTTTACCGATTTTCGTCAGTGTTACAACTTAGTTCAAAGCACGAGATATCGCGTTGCATATTTTGAAACCATAGGGGGCTTAGTTGTATATTAGATTTAGCACGGGGTTTTTTTGTTTTTAACCCTTAAATATATCGACAAAACTTGGGTGCTACCGACACCACGCCATAGTTGACTCGTGTCACGTCGTTTTATGGGATCCAGAGACTTTCACAGTCACAACTAAAAGACCAGAGGAGTCTAACTCTAAACCATGCAGCGCTGCTCCAATTCCGGCTACTAGCTAGCTAGCCAGTATCTAGAATTGAGACTACTTGTTTAATAAAAAAATATCATCATATCATTTTAACGGCTGGCTTTCTTGGTGCAATTGGATTAACGGCTGGCTTTCACACTTTGAAAGTTCCGGTGGCAAAGCCGCCGGGTATGGTTATTGCGTGGCCAGCCGCGTCTGACTTTTTAAAAAAAAAAAAAAAAAACAAACAATCGACTCGGACTGTAAATGTAGTTTGAGATATTCCACAAGGCTTCAGCTCATCAGACGTGGTCTAAATTTGTTGCAACTTGTTATGAACTCCTTGAGTATTGATCTAAATTTGTTAACCTGGTAACGGTGGAATTTCTATTTTCTGATAAGCATAAATTAATTTTATTGGGCACAAACGAAATATAAATCTTGTCAACATTTCACAATAACCGTACATAATCTTCAACTGCTTCAATGATCAATACTATCCATGTCCCAAATAGTTGTTGTATTAAGTTCTTGGGATTTTCTTCGATTGCCCCTTCAAGGAGAATCAACTTTTTGTGTTGACATTCTCTAATAGAAAAGCCAGTTTCCCTCCACACATCTTTATGTTCTCATCTGCTTCTCAAGAACAAGACGACAATTTCTGGATCGCCGAAAACCCACAATGTCGTGGACGGCAAGTCCTTGAGCGGTCAACTGGGGCATTAATGACATAGCAGAGCAACAAACAGGCCTCTTGCCGACTTTCTGGACCTGAAACTTGGGCCCAAAGTTTTACTTCGGTGGCGATTGCTGATTACAGCCCCAAGTTTGCCCTTGCATGGATATGCGACCAAAACGTGCGTATTAACGTACTCAAAACCCAACTCAGTTGTCAGGCAAGTTAGCCAATTGGATCGTCTTTAGTTCTGCTGCCCCGCTCTCAGGTTTAGATTTTTACTTCTTTGATTTTTAGTTTTTTTTTTCTCCTCTTACTTTTTTCAAACTCTAACTGGGAGATACGAGATCTGAATCCTGAACCTCGATGGAGAGGACTCTCGATTCGAAACCTGAATCTCAGCGAGGAGAACCCCCCAACTAGCAGGTTTTTTTAAATGTTTTTAACTAGTGCTTTCTCAACTCCATTGAAAGTGTTGTACTTTTTATTTTTAAATGTCTCAAAATATTGTCCAAAAGATTAGGTGTTAAATCATGTACCATCACAACAGGCGAGAAATGAATTTCCTACCTCCAAAAGCCAACTTCATAACGTTTACTTATTTATTTATCCGAAATAAAAAGAAGATAGAAAAGGGAAGGATAAGTTTGTGCTTGGATGATTTTGTTCCCTAGGATCCCAACCCCAACCTTTTGAGATTGCTTCTACAAATGACTTCCGTTTTCTGTGGGTCTCCAGAGGGAAAAGCTCTACATCTACATTCTCCGTCCACAAAAGTCTAGCTGCTTTCCTCGCGTCCGATTCATAATTTTTAGTATTACCTTAGCCAGGTACGGTACCAAAAAGTTCAGTCTTCAATAGTTGGAAATTGCTTTATATGCAAGGCCATGCATCCCGATATAGTCATTTTGTTTCTGTTTTTCTCTGATAAGCGTGAGATTAATTTCGGGTACGTTAATAATAATTAAAAAAAATCATTCCAAGAACAAAACAGTCGCAGCGGCGCCGGGGACGGGGACGGGGAGCTGCATTTGATAAGATGACGATGATTAATAGATGGTAGAAACAAAAGGTTGCTTTTTTTAGCTTTTCACCATCCAACTCTGCTTTATTAGTCTCTCTGAAAGGGGGAGACCAAAAAAAAAATGGAAAAGCAAATAAACAATCATAGGTTTAATTATTTCTCCAGCATATCATCCTCATCTTTGACAGTATGTTGGACAGCTGCAATTCTTTTCCCTCACGCGTTTTAAAAACTAAAAAAAAAAAAAAAAAAAAAAACCACCCATTGCATTCTTGCACTTACGTCAAGTTCTGAACATGTCTACCATATTGAGGAGCAAAATGTTGAGTATTATACTATCATTCGACATAGTATTCTGTTGAATCAAGGAAATTCTCAATAATATAAAGCAAATTTTACAAAACTTACAATAGAATGGTATATTAATTTGGATTACCAAGTCCTTGTGTGTAAAGTTGCCCCCTAGGCAGCTCAATCGGTCATGCTTTCCTCTTTAGGGGCGTTGTCTGGCCTTAGACAACCAAGGTTCGAATCTACCTGGAGTTACCGTGTCCGAAGTGGAGTGGGGCCTCCTTTTCCGAGCCGTAAGAAATTAGTCGAGCCCCGTAAGAATTGACCCGGACACCCCTATGTCGACCAAAAAAAAAAAAAAAAGGTCTTTGTGTGTAAAGAATTGGTCTGCACGTAAATTTTCAATTCATCTGCCGACTGCCACGAAGCAGCTGTTGCTTCGGAGGTATTAGAAGAAAGACAGCAACATCAGAAGAAGTGAAGAACAGGAAATCCGTTTTTGTTTACTTTTAAGTCGTCGGCCAATTTTTTTTTTTTTTTTTTTTAAAGAAAGACTTGATGCCTTAGAAAAAAGAAGAAGAAAAGGGGCGAGCAAACTGTAATTTGATTATATTGAGATAAAAAAAACTATACAAAGGCGAGCAAAAACTCGATCTTGGGATATCCAATTTGAACTTCGAAGTAAAAGCAAAATATGCACATATATATATATATATGCATATATATATTTGAGTTTTCAAAGTTGATGGTTCAGAGCTAAGCTGCTGCATCAGTTGGGTTGGGATCAATTACAGAGGAAACTGGTGTTCTGCATTTTTAATTGTCAAGCAGTCAGTCCAGCCTCACACCTTTGCGTGATGCAATGAAGTCTAGGAATTCAAAATTTGAACATTGGGGTGAATTAGGACGCTGTTGTAAAGTTGAATATATAATGTGATGTTATCCTTTTACAGAGTCTTGTGCTTTTGGACATCAGAGTGTGGAGAAGACTTGGCCGGTTGATTGCTATTTGCTACTCACTGCCGTACCAGCACACGCGCCTCCGCTTGGGTGTTTTGTCGCCTCTTTATCGACTTTTCTCCACAATTATGGTTCAAAAGAATAAATTCTTTTAGGCCAGAAGGCAACAACATTCGACTTCCACAATGTAATCTCCAACCAGCTTCTTGAGAATTACCTCGTCCCCTTCAGATTTCACCTGTCTTTGGGATATGACAGATATTCTTGCAAGGAGAGTCGCCAATCGGCTGTAGACAGCAAGTCTTGTTGTTGTTTTTTTTTTATTCAATTTTTGCCTCCAAAGGTATGTTTAAGGATCCTTAAAAGAAAAATGTATATTTAATGCTATAAAGTGCATCGATAGTCACCAAACTTTTTAAAAATTTTGTTTAATTCATTATACTATTTTTTATGTCCAATGATCCATTATACTCTTAAAAGGTATTTAATAGGATCATTGTGTGTATTTTATTGGTCAAGTGCAAGGGTATTTTTGTCACTCTATAGACAAAAAAAAAATAGTATGATAAGTTAAAAACAAATAAAATTTTAGATCAGAAGTTAGTGACCTTTGGCACGCTTTTTTGGAGAATAATTTTGAAACTAAAGCAGAATATAAGGACAAAGAAATTTCTTAGTAACAAGCTATAACACGGGATTAGCAAGAAAATAACTTGACCTAAAAACTATATTTAAAAAAAAAAAAAAAAACTATGAGCTCTAAGGAAATATTTCCTTTTCTAATAAGACATTTTTCTATTATTTTTCTTTTTCCATTCACAAGTGCAACATTTTCCCAAATGTTTTCTCGTGTTTCTTTTTGAACTTTTTCTTTCTATTTTTTTGATGTCAATCCAATCATTTTCTTGCTAAAATATTTCTATTATATTTTCACAAGATTTAGGAATGCAATGATAACTTGTGCTATAACTCTTTTTGTTGAGAAAATCATTTTTCTATTTATTGTTCTTCAATTTCAAAAACAAGTTCAAAATGTATACAAATGATCAATAAACTTTTCTAAAGTTTCATTTAAAATGGTATACTATTTTTTGCTTAACAAATTGGCAAAAATGCCCCTAAAAAATAGATAGAATGGCCCAACTGAACGCTTTTAATATTGGGTGGGGCTAAATCCACACCCCTAACATTAAGATGACAAAAAAGCCCATAGAAGTTAGATAGAAAATTTTGTCATTATAAAAGCTTGTTAACACTAAGAGATGTTTAAAAAAAGTAATTACAAATATTAATTAGTTGAATTGTTTGATACCACTATCCTAATTATTGATATGTTAGTATTTTCTAAAATTGTACATTTTTTTTTGTAAGTGAAAAATCTTGAATTTAGGATTTCTTACTTATAATATTTCCCATCTCATCACCCAACTCAACCCAACCCCCATCCCCTCTAAAATTGGCACCTCAATCAACTTTGAAGTGTAGCGTGCCAAAAAGGTAAAAGTATTTTCTTAACACAATTAAAACAAATCTTTCATCTCCTCTTATATGATAAAAATAGATAAAAACATCCTCTCTACAAATTAAGAAGAAAAAAAAATGCCATCAAAGTGAACAAAAAATGTCAAAAAATTTAAGACCATTCATAATGATATAAATTTTGAATTCAAATTAGCACAATCTATTTTCACCAAAAAAAGGCCAATTTTTTTTTATTGAAAAAGTTTCTATTAGACCCCATAAGTACTATGGACTTTTTTCCACATATCTAAATAGAATGCGAACAATTTCGCGGCCGTATTTTATGATTTACATGAAATCACATTAATAGGCTAGTCAAGCGTGCGCGCAGTGGCAGATTGCTCACTTAGTCACTTACCAACAAAAGGAAGAATCTATGTGTGACAAACAACGAAGTTGATTTCGCCTCCGCTCAGCGGCGAGACCAGTGAATACTGAAATAGGCGCGAGCGATGTATATTGTATAGCGAAGGTGATGGATTATTTTGCTTTTAGTAATCCAACAAAAACGTATGCTGCTGGTATTATTCTCTGCCAAAAATAAAATTCTTTATTGATCCAGGGTGCACTGGCGTATAGTAAGCATAATAATAAATAAAAAAAATCAAACCAATAAATTCATGTTCTCAGCAAAAAAAGAAAAAAAAAAGAAAAAGCATTTTAAAACAATGGTTTGTTTCTCAATCATGCAATCATGTTCTCAGCAAATCCCTGTAACTTCTATGTTTATTTATTTTTTTTAATTTTTTTATATATTTGCAACTAAAACACGCTCCATACTCCCTATATAAACACCATCTTCGTCTTCAAACAGTTCACACTTTGACACTTTCGCAGGCATTTCTCAACTCACGGCTTCCAGACGACTAATCTCCACCATCCCCCACGCCTTCCCCCCCAACCCCCCCCCCCCCCCCCCCCCCCCCCCCCCCCCCCAAAAACCCAATTTCCATCCATGGCCAGCAAGAGCTTTAAGCTTCGTGTCTCCAAACTCGTCACCACAACCTTCCACTCTTGTCGCTCTAAAGACGCCTCCACTCTCCCACATGATCCTGTCCCTACATTCTTCCGACTTTCCCCAGTCAACCCCAACTTCCTCACCATTGATCATTACACAAACCCTCCTAAGAGCTCCGGCTCATCGTCCGTCAGACGCCACGTGTCCTCCGCTTTCTCATCCATCGGCTGTGGCTTCGCCTCAATGAAGCCCGCTGCAATTAAACACTCCGACGACGGCCGCGCCAGATCATCGTCGCAACAAGAATTCAGCTGGGAGCAAGAAGAGAAATGGCACGTTGTAGCTAAGATCTACGACGACAAACATCAGACCCCTCGTCGAAAGATATACAACTCCTGCGCTTCCGGCGACTCCGACCAAGACAAGAAAATATTAGCCTTACCACCGCCACCTCCGCCATCTAAAAAGAAACGACGAGGGAAGAAGAAAAGAGCTCCTCCAGCTAGACTCCGCGCGAGCACCTCCTCAGCTGAAAGCGGGCTTTTCAGCAGCGAAGGTGGTGAAGTAATATTAGACGAAGAAGAAGAAGAGAGCATGATAGAGACTGAAACCCTGATATCTTCTTGGAGAAGTTCCTCTTCCGATGACTCCTCCTCGGAATTCAACCCAAATCTCGAAACCATTCGCGAGACCCCTTTGCCCATTACAAGGCGTCACAAGCGGACTAGCAAGAAAAAGAATAAAAAGCACTCGACGAAACGCGGAGTATCGAGGTCGACGACCATTTACAGGCCGTCTTCGGTGTCGTCAGCGGCTGAGAACGAGTCACCGGCGAGGTTGTCGGTGTTCAAAAAGCTGATACCATGCAGCGTGGATGGGAAGGTGAAGGAGAGCTTTGCAATCGTGAAGAAGAGTGAGGACCCTTACGAGGATTTTAAGAGGTCAATGATGGAGATGATATTGGAGAAGCAGATGTTTGAGGAGAGAGATTTGGAGCAGCTGCTGCAGTGTTTTTTGTCGTTGAATTCGAGGCATTATCATGGGCTGATCATTGAGGTGTTTGCTGAGATTTGGGAGGCGATGTTTTGTGCTAGTGATGATCAGCGGAGTTCCAATCGTCATCGTCGTCGTCGTGGTGGTGGTGGTGTTAATTCAAGAAATACAAACAACCTTCGAGTTTGAGCTGGCTAGTTGGCGTAGCTATATCACCCTTTGAACCGAGGTTTAAATAGTGTCACTAGCTAGTAGCTACTTGTTTGATGCCAGCTTACGCTGCTAAATTACCTTCTATTCCCAGGTATTAGTATGTATAATTTCTATTTAACCTTAGTTCTCATTAACCTAGTCCAAGTTCCATTTCTGCTTCGCAGCTAGCCAGAATTTAACCAAGTTCAGGTGTGCTTGATTAGGGCCTGTTTGTTCTTCTTTTCATGCTTATTGCATGCACCAACCAGGAAGAAAAGTCAATTACGAACAAATACAGCACAACATTATGTATTGCGGATTGCAGGACGCATAGACCGTGAGAAAACCCCAAAAACAGTTTCTGTAGGGTACATTTTAATGTGCAAGCCATGAATGCCCAGTCAAATCTAGGGAAACAATTGCAAAATATAGCCTTTTTTTTTTCCTGGAGGAAAAATTCGACTACTGAATGACGAATGATAGCAGGAAGTCAAACTCCATCTTCGCCTTTTGATGCATGAACAAAAAGCGTGCTTCATTGGTGTTGGTATTGAGTATCTCATGCGAGGGACTACTTTATGACGAAGAAATGCAGTGCATAGCCACTTTTTTAGCTTAATTTTGGGATGAAATTGAGTAGTAGTAATCATTGTTGAACAACGGAAAGGAATATGAACATGACAGTCTCTTAGCTAGAGTTATGGCAGTCAAGCATGGAGCGGTGAACGCTCGAGATTTTCTCGAAGTACTTTGAGACACTAAAATGATTGGAGTGCCTGTTGATTATTGAAACTGGGACAAATATATATGGTTGGGACTTGGGGTTGGACATAATTGGGTGCGGTTAATCCATCTTTTTCTTTTAAGTGTAAGCGGGATAATTCGAACACTGATCTTTCACTTACACTCCTTCCTCGAGCACCATTCAATTCCATTCACTCCCCCAATTAGTACGTTTGAATAGCAAATTATTTAAAATAATATATGCAATAATTACTCTAGTACTTTGCAGGATGTTATGTATGTTTTTTTGCGACTGAAAATTGTGTTTTTGATACAAACAAAAATAACTTGGAATAATGTTACAATCTAAACACAGTTGGTGTATTTACCCACAAAAACAACAATGGGACTGTTTGGACAGAAGATTAATTAAAACATAATTTAAAATAATTATTTTAATACTTTTTGTAATGTGGTGTGTGTGAGATAAAAAAATAATTGATAAAATAAAGAGTTGATTAGAAAATATATTTGTGATGCAAATAAAATAATATTTGAAATAATCCTCTGTTTGGATTGATCTATTTTTCAAAAACAAGTTTTTCAAACATAATATTACAGTAATGCATAAACAAAAACAACTAAAAAAAATCTCATTCATACAATATATCAAATAATATTAATAGTAAAAGTTTTTCGTATACACTGTTACAGTAAAATATTTCAAAAACAATTAATCCAAACGGAGCATTATCCAAAATTAACATTTATACTACCATCACTAGAAGACAGAGCATGAGTAGCATTCATACTACCATCACTAAAAAGTAGTTAGGAGTATAAGAAAGGAAGCAGAGCAAGTCTTGGTCATAGACCAAAGTTGGATTCCAAAAGTATTAAAGAAAACAAAAGAATTAAAAAGAAAGGAGTAAAGATAGAAGCGGACCATCATTAATCATTTCCATGTGCAAAGAAATGATAGCAGTGCTTCGCCAGGCTGCAAGCTTCTTAGAATTATCACTGCTGGTGAGTTCTACTCATCCTCAATTAGCAGTAACATTTACCTTCTCCTCAGTTTACCCATGGCTTTCGTCAAGAATACAACTAGGCCCCAGTTGGCTTTTGTTTTCTCCTCACCCCACAGTAAAGCTTTTCGAATCGCTTTGGTTTGAGGTTGATACCAGACAATCATTCTTTTACTTCATTGGTGTCCACAAATAAAACGTACACACCAGTAGATAGGGTCCCTGTTTGGCAGTGCAATATTTCAAAGCGCATATGCTTTTAGACAAATTAATACCGACTTAAGAACAGTATCTGACCATGGTCTACGTGACAACTTCATCTGGCCCTTATTCTACGGATTTTGCATTGTTTGTCCATTTGTCCTTGTACCCTCAATTCACTGCTCTTTTTCCTCCTCTTTTTTTTTTTTTTTTTTTTTTTTGACAGTAAGATTTTGTGTCACCAATGGTTCCTCCGACGGGTCACATCTTGTTGGTCAAGGAACATGGAAGACAAAGATCATGTCAAATATTTTTTCTCGTCCTGGCACTAATTTCTGATTCTGTCCCAATGCGGTTGAAAAAATGTACGCCAACTATAACTATTGTATGACTTTTTTTTTTTTTTTTTTGATCAACACAGGGGTGTCCGGGTCAAGACCCGAAGGCAGCTCGACTAATCCCCTGCGCCTGGAGTACAGCGTCACCCCAACCGCACCCAAGCGTTAAGTGAGGTTCGACCCCACGACCTGCGAGTGCCGGAAGCAGCCACAGACCGCGCGATCTAGCCCCGAGGGGCTATAACTATTGTATGACTATTGTTCTGTTTTTATATGATTTAGTATATACTCAACAAGGTATAATAATTCTTATCAAAAAAGAAAAAGAAAAACAAGGTATAATAATTAATGTGCGAATCCCTATTTATACACATCAATTCGATTGATAAAAATAACAGATTCTTTCTCGGGAAATGAATATAGTATATGAATAGTGAATATTCAAAGAAGATTTAGCTCTGAGGAATAAGCAAGCATATGTTCTTTTCTCAAAGTATCTGAAGGCTTTCCTGTAAAAGTCATCCCTCAGTGCAAACACTCTAAAAAGAATAACTATCAAGGTACTTGTAGCAAACCAAACATTCAAACGGGAGAGTTGGATCTCGACTTGTTTTATATGATCAGGTTCTCAACGTTTCCTAAATGTATAACGTGCCTCAATTGGACTTTTGGAACGTAGTTTAATTATTCTTTAAAAGTAGATGCTAAAGCTAAAATGCAGACCCATGAATGAAGAAGAACATACATAGAAGCAAGCACAAGGCTTCGTTTGAAAAACGCTTTTTTTTTTTTCCTGCAGTCAAACAAAACATTGCAGATGATAAATTATCCTTGTTGCATTATATTGAACAAATTACTACTAGTTACCTCTGTTTCCAATACATATAAATATATATCTCCAATTCTCCATATATACAAGCAATCAGAAGTACAACAAAACGAGGAGATAAAGCCAAGGTGCCTAAAAATGAACGGGATAGTTTAGCAGCCAAAAATACACAAAAAAAATCCTAGTGGAAACTGAACAACTCTCAGTTTATCCCATACCGTCCAAAAGACGTAACCTAAGAGGCCAGTACCTAAACTTATCCCGTCGAATGTCCTGTAAAAATCACTTATTATCATCCCAAAAACAAGAAAGGGAAGCCCGTGAAAGCATTTTCATAACCGGCGAACTTCTTGCTTCCCCGAGTTTCATCATCTTCGCAAAACATGTCAAACGCTTTGTTGGATTACATCAGTATCAGTCTCAGGTGAAAAAAAATTCTGCAAGTGGTCATTGTGGGACTGAACCCAACAGTAAAAGTCGAGGGATAGACACTACTAGCACTTGACAATTGCGCCTCATTGGCGTGCTGATTCCGTATGGGCCACTCAAGGATTATTACCTTTTACCCTTTTTAAGGTGTAAAACTGTACCCGTCACTGGACCACCGTAAACATTTTCTATCTGCAGGTTTTTGCAAGAATCCAGTTTGCTCCAACTGGTAAAATTTAGTGAGTGTCACACTCGCAAGGTATCAGAGATTCTTTTTCTCTTCTTAGGAAACTGACTGAAAACGGAGCTCAGCTTTCTACAGAAACAAAAAAATTTACAGCTTTCTGTTCATATGTTTTGCTTTCTTTTCGGGTAGCGTATGCATATTTACAAGCTCCAGATCTTTTATCTATCGGATTCACAATCTGGGTTCCGGGGAGTCCGGTTTTAGCTCCCTCTAGATTGCTTTGATTGATACACTAGTAGTGAGTCAGCTGGCTAGCAGACACATTGAGCGCTCGTCGTCTCTGCAATCTCGAGGGGTTCGTCGCAATTGGCCGTTGGATCAGTATTGTTTTGTCATGCATCGATCCTGGCAAGAATAATTAGGGATTCAACACTTTTGGATGAGGATTGAGGATCCCCCCGGTGACCATTCCTTTTTGCTTTGGGTCGTGAACATCATCAGTTCCTTCACGAAAGAAAAGAGAAAAAAAAAAAAGAAAAAAGGAAGAGAAACATCAGTACCCCAAACAAGACAAAATGTTGAACTGTGATTACTATGAGCTTCTACTACAAGGACAAACAAACATGTTTTTTCGTCTTTCTTTGTTCTCGTTTGGGCAACAGTCAAAATAAGTGCTGTCAATTCAGCATGTTGGTTTTCTTGATGCCAAATGCACTATATGAGAAGACAAGTTCTACTGTATTTAATGGACAGATGATATATTATCATGATGTGGTGTAAATTTTAGCGTCACACGACAGATTGAAGTTATCTCCAATGGACCTAACCATATATATTGTAGTTCTTCGTCTTAGTTCTAATTTGTCGAGTCCTCGTATCCTCAATCTTCTTTCGCCTTTCTATTTACCTTTTTTGCCCTTTCCCCACCTCAATCTGGCTACGTTGGATCCCAATTCGCACGCAAAATATAAGTCTTGCGTTGCGGAGCTGACATTATAAAGCCTTCGGTGTGCTGTCCAGCTATCCTTTTAAGCCCACTCTGGAGGATCTTACAATCCAATAAAACAATTAGGCAAAAGGCCCAATTGGTCCACACAGCTCAATTGGACGATGAAAGGGATTGCATTTCAACTGAAAACAACAGCACAAAAGTCCAAGGACATCCGGACTCACCGAATCCATATCCGCCTCTAGTCTGTGGTGTAGATTTTTTTTTTTAAAAAAAAAATATTAAAAACCTTTCCCTCGTTCCCTCCACCACCGCCCCTAAAAAACCCCAACAACCATAAATGGATCCCCGCAAAATCCACTCGCCCGCCTCAATTCCTCCGTAAATATTTCCGCCCAGAAAAATTAGGAAAAGAAAAAAAAAAGGAAAATGATAAAAGCCGCGCTCAATGGACACTACGATAGCGACGTCACTGGCGCCGTCGGCACTGTCACCCTCGACGGCGGCGACGTGAAACTCAAAGCTTCCATCACCGACGCCTGCTTCGTCAACGGACCTTCGTTGAACGGCCTCACTCTCTCCGTTGAGAAGCCAGCCTCCTTCACCATCGACTACAACTTCCCTAATAAAGTACGTCTCTAACAATAGCCTAACTACTGATTTCTAATTTCCGCTCTTTTTTTTTTTTCCCTTTGTTTTAATGACGAAAGAATTCTCTTTTTGATTGTGTGTGTATAATGTTTAAGGACGTGAGGTTTGAATTTATGAATACGGTGAGGGTAATGGAGAGGCCGTTGAACTTGACGTACACGCACTGGAAGGGGGAGAATCGGACGGCATTGGATGGGACTTTTCTGATAGACTCGGCTAACAAGGTTTCTGCTTGTTATGGTTTTCATTCGGATAATGATTGCATGTTGAAGTACAGTTATACTCATGACGGCTTGACTACTGTGGAGCCCAGCTATGATTTCGGGAAGAATGCGTGGGATTTTGCTGTTTCCCGTAGGATTTACGGGAATGATGTGGTTAGAGCTTCCTATCGGAGCTCCACTAAGGTGTTGGGATTGGACTGGACCAGGACTTCTAGCTTAAACGGGAGTTTTAAGGTATGTTACTTCTATTTGCATAAATTTCTGTCCTTGTTTAATTGTCGTTGGCATGCTTTTATGTGTTAGTTTCAATTTTTCTAGTCAGGTTCTTTGTTTTCAAGTTTTCCGTCGCTGTAATGATGGGAAATGAGTAAACTTGTGGTTAAGGAACTGGTGTTATGTTATTCTTTCATGGTGAAAAATGTATTTGGCTTTATAGACGAGGAGAGTTGTGTTTTTCGGGTTTTGTTTTGTCACCATGTATAATGATTAGCAGTGTTGCCAAGTCCAGGTACTTCGTCAATTTGAAAAATTTATGCCAACTATGTTTGACTTATACTACTTCGGTATGTGCTTTCTAAACTGCTTTTCTGCCATGTGTTTGCCTTTACTTAGGAATCATGCAAATGAAGTTAGTGGTAGATAATAGCCCTAATACATTATCGTTGGATCAGGTATTAAACTGTATAGTATGGTAGACCCTTTTGTATCTAGTGTTTATATTCAATTAATCGTATTACAACTAGTATATTTCCTACTTGAAATTTGTATTTGAATGCCTTTGCTGGCTTAATGTACAACTGGAGAAGCAATTGAATTGGTGATGCCAACATGGCATTTTGGTTAGAGATTAGTTGAGCTCCACCTTTTTAGTTTTAGAAGAAGGAAAGAACTTGGGTTTGGGTCACCTATAAACTACCAAGCCATGCGTGGAATCAATTTCAAATAGAAGCTTGCTAGGATAGCATACAACTTAGCTGGCAATCTTTGGCTCTCTCTGACTAAGAGTAAGTGTATCAGCTCATGTTCCAATTTGACACTGACTATTTCGGGAATAGATTTTCACATATTGCCTGAACTGGGACTCGCTCAAATTCATATTCTCAGTCTCGTACCCTCATCAGCTGTGTATATGTGCTTTGATCATTGAATTGTTCCCAGATATTCTTTTTTTCTGCAAGCTTTCACGAAATATTTGGGCCTTTGTATGATAATGCTTGTAAATCTTTGAAAGGTCAACAGGTTCCTTTTTTTTTTTTTTGGGGTTCAGAATACTTCTAAAAGTCTTTCCGGTTTCAGCCTTAGCTGATTAAGTAGAGATAAAAGAACTTTCTTCTGATAAAAAAGACATTAAAATAGACATTATTACTTTATTTGCTGCCTGCTTTTTGGTGCTTTTAGTTTCAGATTATGAAACTTATTACTAGTGAAACTGGTTGGACAGACGGTGACAATCCTGTGCAAATTTTTTTTCTGTTTAATTTATTTTCTACAGCTAACATCTAATGTGTCGTTTCTGTTTTTGAACGAGAGATAAGAATGTTAAGATGATTTGAAGACGGGACCATTTCAGATTTTCTCGACGTTAAAGTTAGAAAATCTGGGCCAGATTATTACTGTTACTGAAGATCATTTTCAATCCGAGCAGGTTTCTTTGTGAGGCTGCTTAAGATATAACGATGCAAGTAAAACTCCTGATATGGCTTTTCGTCAAAGCTGCATTTTGTGTTTCTTTTGCTTAAGCATATTCTATGATCAAATTTGTGACAACGATAAGTGTATAAGATTGGTTTCTTTCTCCCAAGTCATCAATTTTAGTTCCCATTTTATGTTTTGGACATATCAATTGACTCAAGGACTCTCCTGATTTTGCATTTGAAGTCCTGAATTTGCATTTCGCGTGCTAGCCTGACAACTTGGATTTCCCTTCTATCACAATATCTTTATTGCTTTTACTGTATTGTTCCTAAGTGTAATTAAACGTGTCTAATGTGTCAGCATCTGATTGCTTTTCTTTTCCCTCTGATTATGTTGTCAGATATCTGCAGCTGTGAACTTGGCTGAGGAGTCGAAAATCCCAACATTAAGTGCCGAAAGCACCCTGAATTTCGATCTGTAAAATTTTTGTTTGAACAGCCTGGGCAGCATATAGATAGTCCATACAATTGGCTACTGTTTCAGCTCATTCTTATACTTGATCTGTATCAGAAGTTTTAAGTTTTGCCTTTCCATATACCGCCATAGCAACACAAAGCAGGAAGTCGGAAAGTCTTTCAAAAAATGGCTGTCTTTACAATTGTGGCATGACTTGAGTGGAATGCCAAACTTCTTGTGGCATGATAGACAGAGTGGAATGCCAAACTTTTTGACGATAAAGAATCTTCTGGTATTCCTTCCAATGATCGATGGTATAGATGAGATACATGGAATATGACAAGCACAGCTGCAATGCAATGACATTGCTGTCCATATTTTTCATTCAGGTCTGGAGAAATTTTTTTGAATTTGAACAACTTCGTTGACTGGATTTCTTGAGCGAAGGATGCAAAGATGATCCCTTCATTCACGGCAGATTAGATTGCACTGTGAAAGTGGGAGGGACCAGACCCGTCACTGAATGGTTCGGTTTATGATTTGAAAAGAGCCCTACAAAGTTGTTTCGAGTGACGAAAAATGTCTGGACTCTTTGAGGTCTGGAGACTCTGGACTATTTTCCCTGTTGTTTGTGGATCTGGTCACAAAGGGCATCACAATTCTCTGACTGGGCAAAGGGGTGGTGTTCCTTTAGGTCCGCTGCTTAGTACAAGACAAAAGACGAGGATAATGACAGGCTTTCCCAATCTTGGATTGGAAATTTCTAACTTTGCGAGAGAAGGAAAAGCAGATCTTGCAATTTCATTTACTACCTATGGTTAGGTATGCTTGATGTGCTAAAATACAAAGAGAATGTAGTATACAGAAGTATGCTGAGCCTACATTGAATGGGATCCCTTCATCATTAGATGTTTCAAATTCTTCTGTCCATAAATCTATGGAATTAACTCAAAATCCTCCATTTTCCCATCCGCAAAGTCTGCACCTTGAGGTCTAATTTTTTGAATATCATGAACCACTTGAGTGTAGAAGTATGCATATAATGCATTAGTAAGGCAAATATTCAGAAAAAGTTCATTAGCCAGAAACCGGGTGGAACATCTTTTTAAGCTCAAGACAACCACCAAGCGAACATTAGCAGATCCCAGTATAGTATACACATGCTTAGTTGGTATGTCGTCTTAAGTTTAGGAGGAAACGCTCGTTATGAGACATGGAGCCTGCAATTTTATAAACAGCCAAAAGGTTACCTTGATTTCACCAGATCTTATCTTAAGCAATTGTTCCAACATCCAACACTGGAGTTTTCCCAGCGGCTATTTTTAGTTCCAATGGACCTGCCTTTGGTCTATCAATGCCAAGTCTATTGGTGTTTCCTAGAATCAGCTCCGAACAGAGGATGAGGAAATATCCACTAGTCTTACTGGAAAGTGGAAACCATTTCAGCAACTTCATTGAGAGAGTAAAAATTAATGCTCCCTTGGGTACAATGGGTAGTCTTGAAATGAATCGAGTTACTTGGACATCCTGAAGTGAAGTTCCAAGAACGTTGTAGCTATTATGGCATTAGATGAAGATGAGTTACCTTGTCTCTGACAACGAGAGAAACTTGAGCACCTCTATTGCATAGATCCAAACTAACCTCCATGCCTGAATTTCCACAACCAACGACCAAAATTTTACTCCCTTTGAACTCAGCTCCATTTGTGTAATTGCTTGAATGCAATAATCTGCCTCGAAAATCTCCCAATCCAGCAATATCAGGAATAGCCGGTACTGCATTCTCTCCAGTTGCAATAATGAGCCATCGACACATAAATTTAAATTCACTAGTTTCTGCACACCAGATACCAACAGAACTCTCGTATGTAACTGACTGGACCTCCTGCCCAAACACAGGTACAAGCATGGTTCGCCTGTCGTGGGTCGCAGTCACGGTTGTTTCACATCCGTCGTGGTGGCATATCAGTTGAAGATCGGGTGATACGCACATTGTAGCACATAAAAATTTTCAAAAATTACTAAATTAGAAAATATAAAAAAAGGTACAATCTAAAAAAAATATCCGAATCAACTCGGATATATCGATCGATACCATGTATCACATATTCGAATCGATCAATATCGGTGGAGTCAGAACAAGTCGCTGTACATATGATATTATTCGCAATTCATGAATCGATATCATATCGATCCCTTCTATTCCGATTACAACTCGGCCGAGTTGTATTGGAATCGGCCGATATTGCTAACCATGGTTGTATCCAGTAGACGTGGCAATGAATCTTCAACACAAGGAAATATTAGGGGAGTAGAATTTTAGTACTTTACTCGAGTAAACAATTGTATGTAGAGTACACGTCTGTAATAAAGCATTTTTTTTTCCAGGAATAATCATGATTTGCAGAGACAAGTTGCTCCCTAGAATAAAAGCACTGTGCCAGGAACATCACATTTTCCATTGTTGTTTGTTCGATTAGACCAAATTTGGACAGGAAATATCATTGAGTTTGTTTGGATAAGAATTTATTTGATCCAGTTAGTGTAGCACTTTTTGTGATGTGATGTATGTGAGATAAAAAGGTGATTGGAAATTTGTTACGAAAAAGTTAACCTGTCCGTACAAGGCCCAGAAATTCCATAACAAACGTCCCTCCTTAGAGGCCGACGCCCTCGACGGCCTGGTAATTTTGGGACTCCCCCTTCAAGGAGGCAGAGCCTCTACGAGATTCGAACCTGGGATGTTGGGTTCGTTGCCTGGCTCTGATACCATTGTTACGAAAAGGTTAACCTGTCCGTACAAGGCTCAGAAATTCCATAACAGAATTGTGTGTATGATGCAAGCAAAACAAAATCTGAAATTTTTATTCCAAATTTTTGTTGTCCAAACAAATTCATTGGCTGCCCAAATATAAGAGAAAGCCAAATCAACTGACGCAACCTTATTCCATTTCCTGTGGACTGCGGCTCTCCAGGTTTCAGAATCCCCAACTCGTCATTAAACCCTTGCTACGAGGCACAGGCATACAACCTTAGAGTCAGGTTCTATTTCTTCTTTCTTCGTTTATTTGCATCTTACTTGATTACTATCTCTATATGTTGGGAAAAAAAACTACATCAAAAAATCGGAATGAAGAAAACAAAATATAAAAAATAAAAAGAAAATCATACATCACCTTTAAAACTGAAGGCTCCATTTAATTAAAATACTTTGCTAAAAAAAAAAAAAAAAAGAAGCAAAAACTCCAATTGATGATATGCTTAGTGTAGCAAATTATATCCATCTAGGAGGATCTCGTGGGTTGGGGCAGCCATGAAACTCTAGCCAAAACAAAGACAAGTTCGCATTGGATTGAAATCTCGTGGGTTGACATCGCTGTGTTTTAGTCTGATATCGGTGTTTAGCTATTGCTAACGTAAGACATCCATCGAAAACAAGACCATCACCACTTCGAAAACACGTCGCAGGAGAAGAGCTGATTCGATTCTCGTGCTGCAAGAACTAGTTCAATTACAAACTATTAAATTATGCCTTGCAAGTTTACGGAGCGCCGCCCAAGGAATGCATCCGTAGTTAGTAGAAATTCGATGTTCAAAGATTAACAGATACAGAAATTTATCTTTCATTTAGTTGTTATATCAATAGTCTTGACCGTGCAGCCACTACATTCGGAGACTCTGGAGCATTTAGCAAGTCATACAACACAGCACTAAGCTACGAAAATCTGTTTAGAGATTGCAACATTAAAGATTTTTAACCTGCTTACTTCTTCTGAGATATCCAAATGAGAATGACGGATTCACATTCACCCTTCAATTCAGTGCCAGTAGAAAACATCATCAGATCTCAACCCAAGAGAGCAAAATTGTTAATAACCATCAGCCATATTTTTTGAATGCTAAACAGGAACCAAATTGCTACGCTATCTATAACAGAAACACACAAGTTTTAAAGTTAAGTGGCAAGGCATAATGTTGATCTACTTTCAGCTTCTATGAAGGAGGGGGAGGTGGGGGAAAATTGCCCGGAGGAGGGGGTGGCAGATGTGGTGGCATAGATGGGGGCCCACCACCTAACTGCTGAGGAGGTGGTGGTGGCCGCCACACATTTGGAGCAGTCACCATGCCTACTGGTGGTGGTGGAGGCCTTGGTAAAGCTGGAGCAATTTGTGGAGGTGGAGGCGGCATGCTCCTGAACTGCTGCATTGGAGGTGGAGGTAAGGCAGTTTGACCTGGTGGTTGTTGACCCTGCCATGATTGTGGTGGAGGCAATGGCATTGGCGGGAACATGGAAGCCTGTGGAGGTGGTGGTCGGAATGGTGGAATGGATGTTGGAGGAACATTCCCATTAGCAAAAGGCCGTGGAGGGACAGGAGCAGCAATGTTAGCACTTGCTTGAGCAACATTTTGAAGTGTAGGAGGTCCGCTTGCAAACATGGTGTGTGGTCTGCTTTTCTGCACATTTGGATTACTAGCAGCCAGTACTCTTTCTGCATAGCATGGGCAGAATTTTAATACTGCATTTAAAATACCAGAAGACAAACTACACCGAAGCACATCCAACCATGGTTGGACATTTTATAACTTGCATATGGCGATGACAACATTCAAGTTAATATTATTGGACAGCCTCAAAACCATTACTTTGATCAGTGTAATTGAAGACACAATCCATCAATTATGAAAAAATTAACTAAATTCCTAATTCCAACCATGCAAGGTATACTATCATTCCTTGAATTGGAATTAGTAGAAACAGCATAGCCTTTACCCAAACTAAAATTGTTCGCTACCATCCGACTAGAGGTGGCAAATCAACCCACTTAACTAGATTTACCCATACCCGCCCATGAATAGATGAGTATGGGTATCTTAAATTTTTGTATATGGGTATAAATGGGTTACCCAATAATACCCATTTAATAAATGGGTATTATTGGATAACCCATCAAACCCAATTAACCCATTTAAATTCTCTTCCCCCCAAGTCTCTTCTTTTCCCCTACCTTTTTTTTTTCAAATTTTTCATTTTGTCATGATGTTAACATTATTATTATTATTATTATTATTATTATTATTATTATTTGTTGGTTTTATCTTATTATTTTATTTTTTCTTAGTTTGTTAACTTGCTCATTTTTTAGCATTACCAATTTATGATAAATTTTAGCCTATTTTCTTATTTTTATAAAATGAAATTTTAAATTTATATATGAAAAAAAATGTTAGGGGTTCAAAATTTTTGGATTAAGTTTTATATTAATTTTTATAGTACTTAATTCAAATTTTTATATTCGTATTATTCAATTATTAAATAATAGGTAATTTTGTGACATAGAGTATAAATGAAAAAAATTGGTAATTAAGTTTATTGAACATTATAAGTAAATATTTAAAACTAATGATGGGTACAAAGAGTGGTATAAATTGATAACTTAGTTTGCAAAAATGAATTTAAATGAGTTTGCAAAAAGTTAAAATAAATGAGTTATAAATGGGTAATTGGGTTACCCAATTCATTTTTTGACTTACCCATTTATACCCATCTAATTAAATGGGTATAAATGAGTTGACTCACTTAAACCCATTACACATTTTACCCAACCCAAACCCGCCCAAGTCACCCATTTTAACACCTCTACATCCGACTTACAAGCATATGGATATGACACCATCCAAGCTCAACTTAATGGACAGCCTCGAAAACCATTACTTTGAACAGCAGTGTAATATACGACTCACAATACATCAATCGTGATAAAAGAATTAAATTCTTAATTCCAACCACACAAGCACCAACTTTAAATTCCCAGAAAGCATAGCACTTAATCTTTCCATCTCTGATATATTCTATCACCACAAAAAGAAAATGAAAGAAAGAAAGAATCTCACCTGCAGGGGTACCATGACGCTCGCCCTTTGTGTCTTTCTTGTACGCATAAGACACTGTAATTTGACGGTTGCACAGATATTGGCCGTTCATTGCCTTTCAGGTAAATCATTATTGAAATGCTCACAATTAGCTTCATAAACTAATTGTCCCGACAAAATTTATCCATGACACTATATAAAAAATCTTGAACTTCCAAACAGCAACACATCCTCGATTGCAAGGATGTGATGCTATTTGTCAACTCCACCAAATCACCACTAATGCAGCTAAATAAAAACTGAGGCAGCATAAGCAAAAGAGTATTGATATATCCACAATAATAACAACAATTTTCAGACTAAAAAAATTCAGTCACTAGGCATCAGCATTATGGATATTCCCAATTATAGGAACCTGAAGGTAAAAAGTATCTAAAATTTATTATTACTAAAACCGCTCAAAAAGGTTACAACAGCATTGAAAACCATATTAAATGAAAATCAAGGGGGCTCCAGACACCAACCAGACAAAAGGAAAAACTTATATTCCTGGAAGATAGACTTGATGTAATCTAATTATGAATATTTTCATTTGGATCCACATATGAACAGAATGAGATTCTGATGTCCTCCTTTAAAAACTTCAGGCAATTGGAGATGAAGCCCCAACTTTCAGTTAAAGAAAGTACCTCAATGGCTGCATCAGATGCCTCAAAAGAATCATAACTAATAAAGCCAAAGCCCCGTGAGTTCCCTGTCTCGGGATCTCTCATTATCTGCAATAACAGCAAACATCATACCTTAGAGGAAATGGGATTCAAGACTAAACATGTCACACTATGGTCCATAATTTAACAGCAATAAACACATAATTCCTAAATGTGTTCAATTTAACAGTGCCAGAAAAATCCCTATCAACCATGAGAAGTAGATAAGGCCTGTGATTCCTAAAACAGTATATCCTCGGGCAAACAACAACAGCATGAAATAGTTTTAGCCAAAAGAAACATTTGTTCTCGATTCAAATCCTCATCGACAGCCTTAGATTTGTAGCCCTACTTTGCTCGGAAGTACTTTAACAGCACAAATGATGCAAGTAGAGCTAAAAAGCCCCCAGACAAGAGGGAGGTAAAAGAGAAAAAAAAAGGAGATGGTTGTAAATTAAAGTAAGAAGCTTTGTGACAAGCAAGAATTGGTCCCACTAGAACAAATATGAGTATCCTAGCTTTTGTAACTCCTCCATGGCTATTTGGATGACTTGGCTCCCAAAGTACATCTGGCTATATTTGACTCATATATGGTTGTCAAGTAATGTCAGATCCAGTTAGACTTTCATAATCTTACAACCATAGGCTATTAATCCCTCAAATAATCAGCATACCATCCAAAGTTCTCTCCTTTGACAACTTATAATATAAGGTGCATATTTGTTGTTGTTCATATCAATATTTTCTAAATACGCATCACAGAAACATTTCGAATATTTGATTATTCCAAAACTTGAACATTGGAAGTTCCAACAAAGACAAACAATGACATACAAAGAAATGAACTAAATCAATAAAATGAAGTCAGCCTCTTAAAGATTAGCTGCTTATGCCTAGGGTAAAACCTCATACAAAGCATAAGAGTAAAGGCGTTACCTTTGGATTGGTAACAATGACTCCAAATGCACTGAAAGTATCATAGAGAAGTTTCTCATCAACATCCTGCACAAACATGGAAGTTATTGCAAGTGTATACAGGCGGTACAAAAGCACTGGAAGATCTGCAGAACTACCATAAGACGTTACAGCAAGAATTCACCCTAATGCAAGTGTGCAGGCTGAAGTGCATGTACACAGAATAAAATTTTACTGATATTAGGCAAGCAGATTATACCTAAGAATTAATCAAAAGGTCAAGTTTCTTACAGGATCAAGATTCCCGATAAAAAGATTTGCACCGACATCCACACTCTTCTTATCTTGTGATGCCTAAGAATGCACAGGCAAAAGAATACAAGAACTTCAAATATTAAAGAATTTAACATGAAGTTAAAAAATTTCTAGCCTTAAGCTAATAAGAATGTCAAAACAAAATATTAAGCTTGAATTTATACCTTATTAACTCGTATTGGTTTCCCATACAGTTTAATCATATTGAGAACCTTTATAGCCTGCAAAGGTATTGGGGGAGATCAAAACAAGCAGAATCAGAACTGAAGAACTTGCAATCACTTCAAAACACGGTTAGTAATACTGAAGAACCAGAAATAATTAGCCAACCCATATCAAAGGCAAAAAGAGAGCAATTAAGGAACCATAATGATGCTTGAAGATGCAGGTGAAAAATAGATGTAAGCACACAGAATATAAGTCTGCTACAGCCAAGTGAACAACTAATCCATTACTCACATAGTCAGCATCTTCTTCACTTCGGAATTCTACGAAGCCATAGCCTTGATGTGAATTTGTCACTCTATCCTTGGGCACATACACATTGACTGTAATAAACAAAAATTTTCTGAGCAACAAATGCAAAACCAAACGGCAATATATTGAAGATCTTGAAATTTTTGAAATGAAATTAAGTTGGAAAAACATAGGCTTTTGTACTGCGAGTTGCAGAAAAACAAGATTTGTTGCAGCAATAAGGATATATATGGGTGCAAGTGCATATATTGATAGGTAATAAGAAAACCAAAAACTAACCAACTGGCCCAGCTTGGACAAACAATTCCCATAATAATTCTTCTGAAACCTACAAAAGATGGAAAAAAGAAAAGAACAAGATGTAATTGAGTATTAGCTCCATCAACCTCTGTGTCTAAGCAACAATTGGGACAGCCAAGGGATACACAAAACACCAAGAAATGCCTTGTTAAATCCTCAGAAAATGAGAGACTTGTAATCCGGAATTGTTAAAAATAGACTATCTATTTTGGAAAATGCATCTGACAAGACAACCTCGAAAGCAAAAATTGACTGTCAATCAAACAGTTCAATATTCACACAACAAATGGGCAATGCAGAACACAAACATTTACCATACATCATGCTGGTTTATGACTCAAAATCCATCAAGAAACTTAGCATAATTTGAGCAAGTAGCACAACAAACATGTCTTCCGATTTCATTGGCATACCATTTGCAAGCTCCAAGCACAGTCATTATACGCAATACCAAATAATCTAATCCATCAAAAAAGTGGAGCATGCTTCTCATATGATTCCCTATATAACAAATTGCAGCAAGGAATACTGAACCCGTGTTCGTTCTCAAGGCAGTGTTTGGTGCTCCACAAAAATCGCGTGATTGGATTGGATAGAGAAGCAAACTTAGCCTGACGAGATATCTAGATTCTTGTAATGAACAAAAAGGCCAGAGATGAAGCAATTAGCACCCTCTGAACTCATTAAACTTGATCAGGACCACGACATATCATTAGCATACATCCATCAAATGACACAAGTGTGACGTTTCTGAACACCCACCAACTTGAAAGCTGAGAAATTTGTTTATCCACATTTTCAAAAAAAAAAAAAAAAAATCAACGAAGGCATTTGTCTTTGCCTTGCCAGCTAATTAACACAAAACCCTAACTTACAAAAGAACAATTAAACCCAGAGGACAGTTTAAAAACCTAAACGATGTTGCTAACAACTAATAAGAATCCTCTGAGAACTAAACAAAGACAGGAAAGCAAAGGACAGAAGAAAACGAAAAGAGGGATACGGGGTTCAGAGAAACCGAAATAAAGAAGTGAAGTTTGTGCTTAGAAGCTGAAGAGAATAGATGAGCCAGGGAGAGAGGTTTGGGGGGGGGGGGTGGAGGGGGAAGAGAGTACTTGAGGGTCAAGGTTGCCGACATAGGCAGTTGCGTCTTGGTTGCGCTCGGCGGAGTGTTGGCCGAGGAGGTTAGCTCCGACACCAGGAGCAATTCGAGTTGTCATCGCCTTTAACCTCTGTGCCGCCTCTGATACGCTCTAGCTTCGTTCAGTTTGATACTATTGTTGTGGTAAACTGGACAGTCCGTTTCCGTTGAATGATAACACCCTGCATTTGTATAACTAACCACCGCCTACAGGCTTCGACTCTTTTGATTGATACATAAAGTGTAGGAGGACTGCTTAACCAAAGGAAAAATGCCCAATTTCGTCCCTAAATTTTTTATTAGTGTTGATTTAGTCCTTGACTTTTATTTCTGACTAATTTGATATTTGAACTTATCTTGCAGTTCTAATTAAGTGCCTTCGCGGTGGCACCACTACCTCAAATTGATTTGACTCCTAATTGACTAATTAAACAGGAGTATTATCACGAGAATGTAATAAAACAAGTAAATGGTATAACAAAATCACCAAATAAAACTTTTAAATCGTGTAAAAAATCATTAGATAAAACTTTTTTAAAGTTTGATATTGTGATTTTTTACACAATTTACTTAATTTTTTATAACCTCGTAAGTGATGTTTCTAAAACACCCTTCTTTAATTGATCAATTAAAAGCCAAATTAGTTTTAGGTGGTGAAGCCGCCACATGAGTCATTAACTGGAAATGCAAAATAAGTTCACATATCAAATTGACTAGGAATAAAAGTTAGGGACTAAATCAACACTAATAAAAAAGTTCAGAGATGAAATTGTCTATTTTCCCTAACCCAAAATACTAAAGTACACTCTACACATACCTGTACATCAATATATACATATATTACTCAGGAAAAAAAAATAAATTAAGTTTAAAAAAAAATTTTTTTTTTTTGGTGCTTCCAGTGGGCCCTTACTTCTATTTATAGGCGCAAAATTCATTTTACCTCAGTCAGACTGTGTTGCTTATGTTGTGTCTCAATGTCTCAAAATGTTGAATAATTTTTATTTTATACATGTACATGATTTGTGTATATAATATCATGTTTCAATTCCATCGGCCTCTCGAGGCTATCCTCTTCAACAAGCGCCCGTTTCTGCTCTGATTCTTCAGTCGAGCATCTTCTTCTTCCTCTTTTTTTTCGGTTTTTCGTTTTCCTTTATTGTGGCAAAACAAAAGATGTGACGTAAAATTTTTTTTCCCAAATTAGGAGACATTTACTGGATAAGCTCTTTGCTAGTCATTAGCTATTCAGCAATTTCACAGATGTGGCTAGCTTGTCTAATGCCTACCAACAAGCCACCATTTTCCACGGTCCAAAGGTACTGCCATGTCCCTCATTTTTACCAACCAAACAAAAGCCCTAGTAGCTAAAAATACTTCCAACGCTTGAAGTTAGGCTCATCAGTGATCTTCACAAGGATAAAATAAGCAAGGACGTCATAACCTATCATCACCGGGGACACTCCAGATACATATAGGTACAGGTTCCAGACAACAGCTGATATCTTCAAAGGATGGTAAAATATGCTAATAAGAGTAATTTTGAAGCAAACAGAGAGCACAGACAAGCACGTCAAGACGTAACGGTGCGTGCCAAGCATCCTCAATCAGCATTTTTTTTGGATGAATAGAGGTGACCAAGGGAAATAGATAGCTGCAAGCGTTAAGATGAAGAGAAATTATCAGACACTAATCTCAAGTACTACAGCAGTACAGAGACTATAGATCCAGTTTATCGTTCATCTGTTGCTCAATGCAGCAGAATGCAATAGTATAGACAACACCATCAAGCGCACTTTAAAGTTTAACCTCGAAAATCCTTGAGATGAAATGCATATGAACTTCAAAAAATGCAGCAGATGCATTCAGCAACAAATTTTCATTTCGGTCTAGGTTACCACCTGATTGAGTATCTTTAGTAACTATATATTTAGTTAAACAAGACTACCAAAAATTAACCATGACTACTACATCAATTCAGTTCGGAAGTAGCAAGAAACCATTTAGGGGCCACGTTCCATATGGACATCTAGTTAGGCAGTCAGTAAGCACTTCAAAAACAGGGAAACAAATATCGAAAGACAACAAATTCGTGCCAATGAAGATAAACCAACTTAAGAAGTGAAGTAGCATTTAATTTGGACATCTATAAGAGGTCTATCAAAACTCCACAAGGGACTTTTCCTAGTCAGCTTTCAGAATCAAGTTTGCAATTAAGCAGCAAGACATGCTGACTTCCAGCTTCAGGACAACTGAAATTCAACCTCGCCACACACTTGGCAAGATGCAAGTGGAATTCTTTTTGAGCCTATGGGAACCAAATTTTCCAGAAACACTCTCCTCCTCCTTTTATGTCTCTTCCAAATCAACCTCATTAGCTTCGGCGCTAACCAAACCAAGTTCCTTCTGAAGCCTTTCCCATGCCTTCACAACATTAGGAGGGAACTTCTTCTTTACTGTCCTAATCATCCCTTTCGCTTCCTTGAACTTTGACCTCTTCACCAATCCTTCTAACAAATGCTTCAAGGTATTAAAGTCTGGAATCTTATGCACCGCCACACTCTCTTTGAACACCTTGTACCCAGTCTCAAACCTCTGCCTCTTACACAAATAGAATATCAACGTCCTAAAAGTTGCGGCATTTGGTTTGCACCCATTCCCCTCTAAATCCTCATAAACCTTGAAGGCCTCATCCATCATCCCACTCCTGCAATAACTAGTCATCAAATAATTATAACTAATAGTATCCGGCTTCAACCCTGCACTACTGATTTCCTCAATTAGCCCCTTCACACTATCAGGATCCTCTCCATGAATATGCATAATCCTTACGTTATATGCCCCGACGTCAATTGGACACCCTCTCTTCACCATCTCACTCCACACTCTCTCCGCCTCTTCATTCTTCCCTTTCTTATAGAACGAGTGCATAATGGTAGTAAAAGTAACAGCTGTAATCTCAATGCCCTTCTCCTCCATTTCCTTCAGCCTTTCCAGCGCTGATTCGGGCGATCCCATTTCACAATAAGCCTTGATCAGATTCCCATATGAAAACTTATCCGGCGAAAGCCCATATCTTTGAGGCACTTCATCGAACAGCTCAGGGGCTCGTCCAAAATTTTTGGACGAATTGCAAGCAGAAAGGAGAGCATTGAAGGAAACAGTTGACCTGGGGGTACCCAGATCATCCATTTCATTAAAAGTTTTGAGGGCATGATCAAACATACCAGCAAGACCATAGGATCGAATGAGGGAAGAAAGGAATGGTTCTTGAGTGATTTTGGGGTCATTTTTGTGAGATTCGAGGAAGTTTTCGATGTCAGAGAATCTGTGGGATTTGGCGAGGCGGCGGACGGTGTACTCTTGGGTGTAGCGAGAGGAGAGCGGAGAGGTATAGTTAGGGGAGACTGAAGAGTAGATTTCGAGGGCTTTGTCGGGGTCGTAGACGTATCTGAGTTGTGATTTGGCTCTGGAAGTGCTGATGGTAGACGGCTTTGTGGAGGTGGCAGTAGAAGCCCCTGCTGCTTCGACGGCTGCGGTGGCAGCGGCGGCGGCGGAAGTTGAAAGGTGGCGGCCGTGGTGGAGGGCGAGACGGGAAGACATCTTCTAGGGTTTTAGGTGTTTTGTTATGGATCTTTTGAGGATTCGTAACTAGTAATGATTTTGGGAAGGCATGGCTTCGTAAATAAAGGGAAAGTTTTAAGGAAAATTTAAGGAAAGTTTTAGGGTAATTGGGCGATGAAGGCAACAGAGGAGGCTAGCAGCATGGGTCAGTCCAGGAATTAAGCAAAAGAGTTGCTGGTTGTGCTGTGCATGAAGGTTTAATTCTATAGAAGGACATGAGTTTTGGACAGAGAAAACAATAATAACTTGCCGTTGCTTATCTGTATCATTATATTGTTTTATTAAAAAAAAAATTTTTTTTGTGCTTAATGGTGTAAAGCAATATGTGAGGGTCCTTCAAAAAAAAAAAAAAAAGCAATATGTGAGAGTTATTGCTTGGACTAATTTTACAACACTAGGGGAGATAAGTGCAATTTCTTAAACTTTAAGGGGGTTTTGAATGTAACGTCTTGTTCCTTTTCAAGCTATTCAGAACTCAATCCCAGGTTGCCTTTCCAATTAAACATTACGACTTTTCAATCGGCATCTCAACATAATTTTCCACTAGTCTCAATAACCAGCCAAATCCCAATTTAGATTAAGATAAGATGCATCTCGGATCAATATCTTGAAATCGTTATTTCAATCGTTCTATCCCAGCTATCTGTTCTATAACCAAAAACGTTTCTCCGCAGGCAACCTACCAATAAAGCGACCGACATTGGCCGTTTGGAAGAACCTAATCTTGTGTGATTTCAGTTACTGTCGCAGAAACCCATAATTAAAATTTAAACCTAACTCGACATTCCAAATCGAAGACTCAAGGTGACACTCAAGACTCAAAAGCGAAGTTCGATAATCATTCCAAAAATCCAAGTACAAATGCAACCCTAAAATCCAAGAGATAAATCTGAGTACTAAGCTTAAACCAAAATAATATATCTGTATCACTTCCTAATTTTGTACGAGTTATGGGATAGCACGCATCAAGCCTATAACGGTACTCAAGCATCTCTAAGGTAACTTCAAAACCAGTAGCGGCCACCGCTTAACCATCATAATCACCTTGAGAGAACCTATTCTCTGGATAAAACACAGCAACTACTTGATTCCCACCAAATCTTCTTCCATGCAATCCTTGACGAGCTTTGTTGGCACTCTCGACATCAGCATACTCCAAAAACACCTACCACAAAAAGGGAATGTTTCATTACGACTGAAAAGGGGGAAAAAAAGAGCCCAATTTCAAATTGACTCGATCTAACATGAATCCACAATTGTATGTAAGAGATGCATGCAGCTCCAACTAACCTTTCCAACACCTGGTGTTGGATCACCAGTGGGACTTGGCCGTGGGATAACCAGGTTCACCAAAGTACCTGCGAAAGTAAATTTAAAAAAGAAAATTAGTATCAAGTCTATAAACGAGAAAGGGGCAAACCAAAAATTCCAATGCAAGGGATAGAGAATAAAATCCCCTCTCAGCATATCAACGTTTCAGATAAGCAGAATGTAGTACTAGAAAAGGACTGCAAAACAGAGGTATAACACAAAAAGTATCTATACCCAAGAACAGCACCAACCCCCCTTCCCAAAAAAAATGATGTAGAAGAAAAAAGCAATTGAGCTTAAGGTTCAGGCACATACCAAATTTCCCACATTCCAATCTCATGTCTTCCAATATATCTGCATAGTCCTCATCATCTCTTAGCTCGTCTGCACTGACCACTTGTGTCAGGCATAAAACCTTTGTGGCCAGTGTCCCAGGTTGTAGCATGAGTTTCTGCAAGTGTGTGCCCGATGCACACTTGTAATCAGCCATAAGAAGTATAATCCCAATTGTGTTCCTCAAAAAGAAAGACTTTCAAGTCTTTCAACTATTAAGATGATTTTAAACAGTCACTCATGAATAAGAAAGCAAACAAAAAGTTTTACCTGTAAAGCTATCTGTTGCTGTGCATGCAATAAAACACTTTCTTGCTCAGGTTTAGGTTGTGTAACTCCCTGGTTTGCACGCCTAACAGTGAGGGTTTTATCACCCATCTTGATCCCATTAAGTGCTGCACAAGCAATATCAGTCACTGATAAATCCTGGTAAACACAAAATGCATAGCCCTTGGAATTTCCAGTCTCTCTGTCTTTCACCAGATCAAAACCACGAAGGGGCCCAAAAGACTCTAGCAGCTCTCTGATCTGCCCTTCCGTGAAATAATAGGGAAGACCACCCACGAAAATACGGTCAGGGCCCTCAAGCCCACCAGCAGAACCAGGGGTCAGTCCAACAGCAGCAAGGTTCAGGTTTGGATTGGGCTGGCTAGGACCAAGAGTAGCAGCTAATGAGGGATTGTAGTCACTGGGCCTTCTCACCTTAACCGGTGCTCCCTGGGAGGTTTATTCAAGTACAAACGAGTAAAGACTTGTAGAAATATATGCACAAATTGCAAGTAAAGTACTATCTGCTCAAAGATTTAGAATAATGGGAAACCAAATAGATAAAATGATGGAAAGGAAACTTTTGGAAAAGATTTAAAATGTTTACTTACCTCAAAAATAATGCCATCCAATGCCATGGCATTACTAGCCTCTTCAACTGACCTCATCTCCACAAAAGCAAATTTCTTCTCATGGTTAATATAAACATTTACAACAGCATCCCCTGAAAGTTAGACCAGGAATACTCTTAAATTCTGAAACTTACAAGCCATGAACTCTGATAAGAAAGGCAAGATACATAAACTAACCTGGACCAGCAGTGTTTCCTCCAATTGCCGACATCACATGACTGAAGAATGTCGCAACAGACTGAATAATTCAAAAGTAAACATTCAAAAAATGATCATCATCAGTAAGTGTAGAATATGTGACACATTCAACAGGTCAAATAAACTTCTGAAAACGAACTGTTCCAAATTAAGTCGAGGAATGGGAGTACTACCTGTTCATTAGCTGTTGGAGGAAGTCCACCAACATACACTCGTCGAGCATGTCTAGTGGCCTAATAAAAAAACATTCAGACAACATAGAAAAGCAGAGAACCAAGATAAAACTTGATAAGTAGAAAGCAAAGTAGGAGAGAGAAAAACCGGGGGTGGGGAAGGGGGGAAGGTTTCAAGAACATATACCAACCTGTTGAGTCATAGCCTGAACTGGCATAACAGGTAGAGCTCCAAGCTGCCAGGAGTACAAAAATAAAATCAAGGTAAAAAAAATGGTAAACTGCATTAAAAACATTACATATAGAAGGCAGATAAGTACCTGTCCAGTTGGCAATGAAAACATGTTGGGAAAGACTCCAGGAACAGCAGGAGCAGTACCAGTTACCTGACCTGTAAAGGCTAAAAGAATTACATCTCAGAAAATAAAACAGAAAGCCATCTTCCTAAGAATTTTAAGTTTGTATATCCAGCAAATGATCTTAACTATACTCCTAATTAAGTTAAATCAAATTCTTCTTCCTATAATTGAAATAATAACTAAAATGGATACAAATATTCATGTTCTGGGTAAAATATCTATGAAACTACCAAACATGCATATCCTGGTTGAAGATGAAGAAGACCTGATTGTTTCTTCCTTGTAATAAAAGCTACAGAAGTCGGCTCACGCCCAGTGTCAGCACAGTGGGGCTAGTAGCCCAATATTGCCTTCTTAGATATTAAGACCAAGACATACAAAACAAACAAACAAACACCAAACACAACAAAAAACCAAAAATCCTCTCAGTCTCAGAAAATTTTCACCAAGTATAAGCAATAAGAAAAATAAATACTGAACAGCGGAACTAGGGCCCAAGCATTATACCAATGCAGTTACAGATTAAAGAACAAGGGACGCTTACCAAAATGAAAGCATGAATTTTGTACGAACTTTTCCACACTATGGCAAAGACAGAGAAAAAAAAGTTATCAAAATTAAATAGAAAACTAACCCACAGAACATATACCTGGGAGAGAGGTAGCACCAGGCATCAAGGGATTAGTTGGAGGTGCCATGTCAAAGCCACTGATCCTTTTACTGTAAAGATGCTTCATTAATACCAAAGAAACAGAAAAAGAAACAGGACAAAGCGGTTAACATCAATCTATACACTAATCAGATTAACCCAAAAAAAAAATTACCCTTATAGACTTTGCTAAGTTCCCGTCAGGGATTAGCAGAAAAGAGGTTCATCAAACCATTGCACAAGCTAGTTTGGGAATTTTCCAGCACATACTCTATTACAGTTTCAGTCAAATTAGAAATAAATAAGCTACAAAAAGGGTTGTAATACAACCCAATTTGTGCCACAACATTCCTTTCCAACCCTGCAACTATTTAAAACCATGAGAATCAAATTATTGCACGTAAAGCAAAATGTATATGTAAAAGGATCAGCTAACTAAATGAACAGTTTCTGGGACACAAACATAACACCATCCTAAAAATTTCACTTCACAGCTTCAAAGTCCAACTACAACACTATTCTCTGACAGCAAAGAGCAAAAGGATAGCACCACACTTATAACAAATGTTATCTGTTCCTTGTGTCATTTACTCTCATTATCTCAGATCTTATATCTATAGAGTGATTAAATATGGTGATTTAGTTTCCACAACAAAAATCTTCATTACAGACCAACAGACATATTATAAAATTTATAGGCTCTCCATAAAAGGACATATTACAAACAAGAAGAAATCCCCTGGAACCTACCTTTTGGAGCGTGATCGAGACCGTGACCTTGATCGGTGTTCTGCCCTCCCCTCTCGAGATCTGGACCTATGCCTCTGCCTCTCTTCTCTATCTCTGTCATAATCTCTTCGTCTTGAACAAACAAATGATGAGTGAGTTTAAAGAACTTCCTCAGTTTAAAAAGTTAGCAAACAAGTATATTCAAGACAGAATTGTACAGAATTAAGATCTACATATAATAATTTCAACAGCAAATGACTTTTCTCACCTATCATACTCCCGACTCCGATGGTAATCACCATCATCATCTCTGTCTCGAGTCCTCTCCTCCCTCTCTCTTCTCTCACTTCGATCCCGGTGGCGATCTCGGTCCCGATGGTGACGATCCCGATCCTTATCCCTATCACGTTCCCTGTCCCTATCCCTGTCCCTGTCCTTATCTCTGCTTCGTTCACCTTCACGGTCCCTGTCCCTATCCCTGTCTCTCCCCCTCTCCCTCTCCCTATCCCTGTCCCTGCTTCTAGAAGACCCTCTTTCTCTATTATCACCATCACGAGAATGCTGCTAGAGATATAAGAAATGCATCAGCACATTAGCAAAACAAAAGGCAGTAAAGCCATTAAATGAGGTGAACAGAGGAAATACTTATTTCCAGATAGAGAAAAATGTTGCCAATTAAATAACCCGCACCATCGAGTAAACCTCTCAATACAATTGTCTATGATGAATTTTTTTTTAATAATTCCTCAACTGAAACATCAAAAACGTAAAACCCCCAGTTAATTTGAGTAATAAGTATATAATACAACATGCATTCAAAAAGACATCAGCAAACCCATATTTCTGCAAAAAATTGGATTAATCACAACAAAAACGATTCTCAGGGCAGCCAATTGCTGAATTAAATACATAACTAGTCGCAATTTCAAGTGAACAACTGCAATTAAAAAACATATAATAAAAACAATTACGATAAACACAAGCAGTTCGCTCGATTCTATGCCTTCGTATATACAAATCAGAAACAAAAAGAAAAAGATCAATTTGCATAAGAATTCGAAAGTACTTGAGATCTGGAGTCGCTAAAATCATCGGCACCTCCGTGACTGTTAATACGGGGTTGAGGAGAAGAGCCACCGTAGTTCTCTAGATCATCTCCACCGTTGCCTTCGTAATCCGGCATCTTATCTGTTAGTTCTCCAGTAAAAGAATAGCACTTGAATATTTGTTCTCTCCCTTCTCGGCTGCCTTTTCTCTATTTTGGGAACACTTGAGATGGGTTCGCTCCTAGGGCTTGCAAGCATTTATATAGTCCAGCCAATTTATATATACACACACATATATCCAGCCTATATATATATATATATATATATCCAACTGTAGACCTGAAAAAGACTTGGGAGCCTAATACATATGTATACTCATATACATATACATATAAATATATATATATACACATATTTTTTGACAAAATCTGTACACACATCTTATTTTATACTCAATAAAAAAAACCCTTATTTTGTAAGTAAAAGATATCAAAAGGAAAAGGTTTAGAGTTTATATTGGCATACATATAACACGCGAGCCGGTTTATTGGGGAAAATTTTTTTTTGAGTTCAACTCGAGTTTGAATTGGATTTGGACTTCATGATTATAATTTAGAAATGTATTTTTCATAATTTCAAAATGTTTGTAGATTATATTCATAGAATCACCGACAATGATATACTGTTGATGGGAATTGTAGCATTGAATCCAATATATAACATTAATTTTTTCTTGCTCTGAAAAAAAAAAAAAAACACTTTTTGACAAACCAAATGCTTCCAACTGAATTCTAACAAATTGACTGAAACTGGCCAGAATTAGGAACTTGTAAGAACTAAATAGAAGATTTTGAGGGAAAACTACAAATTTATCACGTAGCATCTATTTGAATAAACAGTAAACAGCAAAACATAATTGAATCCCTGAAGCTCAAACTTGCGTTCTATTTTCCTTGCTTCAGTTGACAGATATTTTTTTTTCTTTTCAATTGACTGGATTAGTATGAGAAGAATTATTTACCTTCAAATAGGAGAACTTTTTAGCTGTAATTGCAATGACATTTCCTGCTAAAAGTCCGTATAACCACAAGGGCTATATCAATCTAGTCTAGATGTAAACGGTTGAGGGGCAAATTAAGAGATTTGGTGGAGTATTACTATTCTTGAAAACAATTTTTTTTTTTTTATATCCTTTAAGAATGTAAATGAGTCTAAACAAGGCAAACATCCTTGCTTTCAAATATATTTGATTATTTTAGCAAATTTTAAATTATGTTCAACTTTGGATTGTTTACTTTTTAAATCAAGTTCAAACGAGATTTTATCAAGTTAAACTTGTATCAAACCGAGTTTAAACTGAATTTGAAAATTTGAATGTTTTACATGTAAGTCGAACTTGAAAATTTATCAAATATAATATGCTATTCCAAGTTGATTTAGTTAATTAGCCAATCAAATTCAAATAAACCTTTATTGAACCAAACTCAATTTACGTACCAAGGAACTCGATTGTTTTTCAACTCGAGCAGCTTGATTTTTCTTTCGGCCCTAATTACCACTTACATTGTGCTCCAATCTAAGATTAGATTAAAATAAGGTTAGATCACAATGTCAAGATTTATTATTGGTGCAAAAATCATTTTTGTCTTGGACTCGTGACAGAGATTTACAATGAATCTCAATCCTGGTGAAATAAAAGCCCGAGACGTGGCCTTGGAGGCTCGAACGTCATATGCAGGGATCTACAACGCTAATTGCAGCGCAGTTAAGAGTTCCAGATTCTTATGACCGCGGCACAAAAGTTGTACAATAGGAGCAGCATTTAAAGACGATCACTTTTACCAATATATATATATATATATATGTAAGGACGATCATGCAGTGGCACAACAAAGAGGAGTTCATGCCAGTAACGCCACAAAGGCTTTCGAAGAAGTTAAAAATATGTTTTTACAGAAAAAAAAAAAAATTGATCCTCGATGTACATGGTACAGACAAATGTGTTCCACAACGAAGTAATGCAACCTCACAGGCAACGCAATCGGTTCCCGGTCTTTGTTTGCTCTCTGTGGAACATTATACCTCTTTTCTATAGGATACACTTAACTACTTCTGTAATCATTTGTTGCATAATGTATGTTTCATTTGAAAAATCTACTAAATCTAAATTCTGGTGGGAATCAAGTATCTACAGTGGACTGACCACAATGTCCCCATTAACCCACCTGAGTCAGCTTATAAGTTTCCAGAAAACGAACCAATTACCAGGGATAGTGTTCCTGCACAAAAAAGCCCGCACAAACTGTTGACATTAACAATCATGTAAAGAGCTTGAACATCATCACTGAAATAAGCAAATAGGCACTGAAATAAGCTGATTGTTTACAAATTTTTTCAATAATAAGATCCAGATTTAAGAACTAAGTAAACTGTCAAGTGTCATCACCTCAAGTGTAACGTAATTTGCACAAATTATGCCTACCAAACAAGAAGTGCGATAATCACCTCATCCGTTGACCTAAGCAGATACCCTTTCTGAGCAACCTATCAAACAGAATCACCCTCAGATGACATTTTTGAGCAATCTATCACACTGAATCAACCTCGAGTACCTGAAAAGGGAAGCCATTTGAGTTCGTTTGGATTGAATTATTTAGAAAACACGTTTTCAAACTACCATTTTATCTTGCATACATTGTACCAAAAAGGTACAATTTTCAAACTACGTGTTTCTTATTATTCACAAAACACGTTTTCAAACTACCATTTTATCTTGCATCCATTGTACCAAAAAGGTGCTACAGTAAATAACGCCAAAATTTTTTTCTAAAGCTACATCATGAACGGTCAGTTTCATGTCTAGAGAGAAAATTGAAAAATGGAAATCATATTTCCAGCGTGCATGGGATGAGCAGTGCCACACAACCACCTCATTCAGCAGCTAAAGAAGTAGCCCCTATAGTATCATTTACTGCAATGACAACCACTTCATGGGAATTATAATTTAACCAATTAGTTTTTGTATGGTACAACAACACAGAAAAAACTCCACCCCTACCATCAGATGTAACTTCCAAAAACTCAGAAAGTACTCCCACCAACAAAAGTGTTCTTAGGTTCCATGCAGCTATATCGTCAAAAGTGATTCTCCATTGACATCATCGGTGGAAGTATAACAAGATTCATAGAAGCAACAAAGGTTCCAGGCATTTTTACAAATCAATCTATCAGACAAGTAATTCTCTAGGTGTGTCACCATTTCATAACATGTGCTCAGACAAACCAATGTGCAGCAGTTATCATAAATTTTTTCCACAATCAATCATATGACTTCTGGTGTTAATTAACTTTAGTACCTTAAACATTCTGAATGGGGGAAGCATCATTTCGGGTTTCCATCACCACTTTTCAAGACCCAAGCCGAACCTTGAGATACACATAGTTCCTGTACAACCTGAAAACAATAGGGTAAAAGATTAGCTAAACTGCAGATTCGACAAAAGCGTAAGGTAAAATCTGTTCAAGAGTGACCCATGAGACTGTCAATGCTCCACTACAACAAGCAAGGACAGACTTGCAAGATGACCAGACTGTGCACCTCAATTTATTAATAGTATTTCAAATGCATAGCTTTCTTGTTTTGCTCTATCAGTTCCAGAGTTTCAGACAGCACCTACACTCCCATATTCAGTAGAGTTCCTACCTACTTCAAAGTATAATCTACTTATTACATCATCACTTAAGCCAATAAAGAGAGCAAAGCACTACTACTCAATTTTAAGATATGTCACATGCTACTTATTCTTCATTATGCAGCTCCCACTTTGTCATTTGAAAAAGCATCTATCTCATGCAAAAACTGAAGTTGGTTTATGGACGTGACCATTAGCATCTAATAATTTTGCTCTGGGCAAACCAAAAGGATAGCAAACAGACAAATAAAGCACTCAAGCTCTGACGCTTGACCTTTTGATATTCCAGGCTGTTAATATCCCTTTTAAGCTGCAATTTAGCAGCTTCTATCATTGAGGCCTTCTTAAGCTTTGCGTTTGGTCCTTCAGCAATGAAAAGATCAATGACAACTTTCCTGCAAATGAAAACTAATCTTGACTATGCACTGAGTAAATAATAAAAATAGGAAAAGTGTAGGGGCTGGAGATCTAGCAATAACCTGAATTCATCATGTTCGGGGTGAACTGGGGATGATTTCAAAACATAAACACCATGAATGTTAATTGCGACTTGACTAATGATTGCCTGAAGCTCCTCTGGAGGAGCTTCAACACCATGTGCTGCAGCTATTGCTTCTCTAGCAAATCCCTTTGGACGGGAAGACTCAGAAACTGCCATTTCCCTTAGACGCTGGCAAATTTGTTGGAAGCTGTCAATGTCAATACATATTTCTTAAGTTGCTAGCAGGGAAGAAAAATAAAAACCATCCAATTAAACAGTTAATGTCTTGATTAGTGGCTGAGTTGCAGATAGGAGACTTCATGAAAAAGGGACTAACAATAAACTTGCTCATCCATGCAACACACATACTTCTGTCGAGAAACTAGATCTCATTTCTATAGCTATCACAAATACATGGTAGATGGTTCTACATCCCACAGACTGGGACTAAACTAGCAAATCAATTGTTACTTGGGTCAAAACCAGCTACAACACATTTACTGTGTGCATCCCTGAACTCTGTGTTGATACAGTTAACAAATGTAAGAGGTGTGTGTGCTTCTTAGAAAGTTATTCGAAGCACTTAGGATGATAGGTCCCTGGCCCTTGGATGAACCCTGCCTTCTAGTACTTTTGAGCAAAAATTATTGCCTGAAGATATTTTTAATGTAATGCTGTTGTGTAAACAGTTGTTAGTTTTGTAGGTTGGTTTTTGTCACACCACTGCTTTAGCAGTTTGTAGTACTGATGCTTGCCCTTGTTTTGTGTAGATACTCCCTTCTACCATTTTTCGTTAAATAAGAAAAGAAGAAGAAGTGGTTGGCATGAACCGTACATAATAACCTGAAGTTAAGAATGCTAACAATACTAGCAATATCTAACCAAAGGCAGGAAAAAAAAAATCACCTGCAAACCTTGTGACTTTGAAAAAGTTTCTGAAGGGCCTTTGGTAAAGCCTCGCAAGTTTCTTCTGACATTGGTCTCCTTGGCACTCCTGCATTTGAAGAATTTGATGCATGCTTACTTAAACTCTTTGATGTTGCAGGGTTATTTGTGGTGAGAGGCCTTGAAGAGTTTTTAGTAGCAGGCCTGATTTTATCTACAAAGATCTTTTCAGTTATCAGTTTCTCCAAGCGTTCCCAAGTTTGTTCCTGTTCTCTGACAATCTTAGGGTTAAGTTTTATGAATGTCATGTCAGGAGGCTCTTTGAACTTCCAATCATTAAGAGAAGCTCTCTCAAAAGCTATTGTGTTAAGTACATCTCTCATAGCTCTATTGAGTTTCTGTTGTTGTGGTAGTTGTGAATTGTTAATAATAGGAGTCCTGCTAAACAGAAGAAGAACATAATCCCTCGCTAAAGCATCAATTCCTTGATCTTTTCCATACAGCAGTGAACTTTTGGGAATCCACAAGCCTTGAACTAATTGAGCATGTTGGCTGAGGACTGCCAAGATATCCTCGACAGATGCATCAGGTGCCAAATGCTTTAAAGCATCAAAACGATGGATTGGAGGCCCCTATAGAAATAATAATAATAATAATAATAACTACCTAACTGATTAAACGGGGAATAAACAAATTAAGGTATACCAACAAAGTAATTTTAAAAAATGTCAATAAAGGAAAAAAAGGAGGATAATTGAGAAGCATTACAACAAAAAATCTCTTAATTGTCTTTAACAATCTGTCTAAAACAGAGATGGGTAGCTAACTTCTAACAATTCAGTAATGTCAGACAAAAGTTTTGGATTAGAAAGGCCCTTGTGTACATCAAGATACTAGATCTATTTGTCATATTAAGTTTGAAATTGAAGAAGAGAAAGTTGATGAACAGAAGTGCAGAGGCCCAGGACCATCACATTTGTGAAGGTTTTTCTCCACATTACTTCAAATAAAGTTATAAAGCTGAATTACAAGTACAAGGTCATCAACTCTAACTTCCCATGATGACTAAAAACCAAGTAGGCAGAAGCTGGGAATTGTGAACAGAAACTGCAACAGATAAAAGAATTAATGCTGTGGTGATACAACCCTCAAAAAACTTTATACCCATGTCCAATCTGCTAAAAATTAAAACTCCAAACATGTTGAATTTTGATCTTCAATGAGCTGACCAGCAGTCAAGTAGGAAATCGGAGCATCTATTGCCAGCAAGGTTAATCAGATGGTACAGAAATAGCATTCCATCGTTCTAAGTAATAAGTCCTATGAATTTTTCAGTATACCATGCTACTGCTTTGGGTTTACAAGCACCTCTCCGATGATCCTAGCAAAAAGTGCTTGCTATGCAATCCCATTACAAGCTAATGACTTCTGTAATAACTGACCCAGGGCTATCTGGACTTTTGATACTTCAATATGGCATATCTAGCAATTATTTGTATACTGTCAGATGGAACACATTGGCAATAAAATAGTATCATATTGCGACATTGCAAAGTTTCACAATTTTAAGAAATCCTCAACCAGTAAATGAAATGCCAAGAGAGTATTTGTGGTCACATTTGCCAACGGATGAAATTCTTTGGTATTACCAATTTTTTGGGTCTGCCATGCATACTCTAGGTAGTGTTTCTGCTACAGGATTATATGTCCAAACAAAGAGCAGAGTGTGTAAGTTGAACATTGAAAATTTACAAAAGATATACACAACCAAACAAGAAACAGCATTACTGAAAAAACTAATTAAATTCATAAAATTAAAAGCAGATCAACTACAGTCATCACTCAGGTTCCAATAAAAATCTATAGTTCATTCATTCAATGAATTTCACGAGTCCAAATAAGCAGAATGTACCTGAAGAAGCCAAGTTCTAAATCGTTCTTCAAGTGGCAATGAGAGCAAAACCCTGGAGTCTCAACAATTCAGAAAGAGAGACAATCTCAAAAGCACGAATAGAAATTGGCACCAAAAGAAAATGCAGGAATAGAAATAAATATAAGTTCCATAAGAAACTGAGCATTTGGAGAGTCCCTATCACCAAATGTCAGTCATTGCTGGCTCTTGAGACGGGATGTAAAGGCAGGAACAGGAAAAAATCAGACAATGAGATCACTTGAGTGAAGCAATGAAACACGATTCTACCACCACAGCAAAAAGCCAACAAGTATTGTACCAAAGCAACATCAAAATTGTATTCCTACAGATGACAGTGGATGACCTGATATCAACGTATCTAAAGAAAGCTAAAGGACCATATGAGGTACAACTCTAACCAGCCAAAGCCAAATGAGCATGTAAATTACTCATCCACTAAACAGACATTTTCTTATCCACTGATAGAAATCAACAAGTCATCCAGTATGATAGAGAATTTAACCCCAATGAGTTTGTATGTAAAAAATTCGAAATTAAGAAAGAAAAAAATTGACATTGTAACATAAAAATCAGTGCTTATGTCACCTATCACTCAATTAATGTGTTAAATACCTTCTCGAAGGCCCATTGGATCCATTATTCTCATTTGATGTGCCAGGACACAAGGTGTTCACATAGTCATGCCTTCAAAATTGAAAACAAAAGACGAATGGGGTTAAAGCGAAAAGCTTTAGAAGCTAAAACTCTTTAAACTGTCTTCTACTCAAGCTGCACCACATTTTTGCTCAGCAGATTCCAGGTGGGTTCTAACTCATTACTAACAGGGTACAAAATACAGTAATGAATCATACCTGTTCATTGAAAATTGTATATGAGAAGAATCATGTTCAACCATTTTTCTCACATATCTCATCGAAATATCACTCCTTGCTCCATGGTAGTTGAGAGGTATCCAATCCTGAGAAAGAGAAGAGAAGAATGAAGAGACTGATAAGTTGTAAAAGGCGCATCTATCATTTAATAAGCAAAAAGTAAATAAATAAATAAATCACTCAATCCATAAAGATATGCTGTTCACACTCGTGATTGTGAATCCACTTTACCAATTTTTCCATACAATAAAAAGCACAAAACAAAATGCTGTAGCTTTGAATTTTTAACAAAATACTGTAGTTATCTAATCTCTATTTCAAGGACCGTAGTCATAATAAAAATGACAAACCTATGCGAGGAAAATGAATGAATTTTTTCTTGAAGAACAATTTAAAGACAATTGCATGAATGAATTTTTAAAATGAACGATAGTTGCTGAGATTAATATGAATGAATTTTTTCTTGATGAACAATTTAAAGACCAAATGGAAGGATACCTCTCTAGTATCTTTGTTCTGCTCAATCACAGGCCCAGATGACTTACCCTGCAGATGAAGTAATCCAAGTTTATAAGATCTGATCAGATAATGGACACTCAGAAATGCTTTATTTAGCTTGACTCAATCCAGAAATGATACATAAAACTTAGCCCTACAAAAGTGCCTGCAATAGCACTGTCTAGATGCCTAGCAAAGACCCCAACACCATACATCTCGCTTTGAAGTCTAGAATTAACCAAGGGGATTAAATCCTGAGAGAGATTAAGCTTGGATAAATCAAATATTCCAGTTGTATCCTCATCATCATTAAAAGTGAGCATGTTTTACATCTTCCATTTCATCAGATCATTGGACCTCATAAAAATTATGACTAAAAGGTATAGTAGCTTCACTGGCAAAACGAGAAAAGAGGGGCAGAATGCAGAACCTGCTTCTTCAATGACCCAGTAGTTACTTCTTCCCCCTTTGTGTTATCTTCAAGGTTACTGCTTGCAGTAGTTCGCCGTTTAGAACTCTCAGGCTTATAATGCTGCATTGAAGGTCGGAGCTGTACAACTGCATGAATAGGATTCAGGTGTAACTGCATGACAAAAAAGCAATCATAGAACTTTACAATATAGAAATGCGAAACAAGTCACACGTACAAGAAAAATCTTCTAATTGAGTATTGTTATAACTAATTTCATTTAGCAAAAGTCAAACAAGAATTAAAACGGGCAAAGGTCAACCAACAACCATTCATTTCTAATAATTTCACCGTATTCTAGAGGGGAGCGCCCAAAATCAGCAGAAAATAAGTAACTATCTATAAAGACTTGTGGGTATATCAGTGATAGTTCTGCCAGAAGTTTTCTCAACTGTCAGTTGCCGTCTGTGCTTATGAGTGTGGATATGATGAATACGCAATCTTTATCCTTCTCTTTCTCTTGGACAAGTGCAAATAGATTCACAGAAAGGTGGATGTTTTATGCAGTGACTAGTCATTTAATTGATTCGTCTCTTGGAAAACTGCGGTAGATAGACAGTCTGCCTCTCAGTGAATACATTGTTTCAATGCTCCTGCTAAAGTTGGTAAGGACATTTATGTCCAGAAATGTCAAAAATTTTCTTGTTGAATTTGATTTCTCTTAATTTGCAATGCAATTCAACTTTGTAGAGTCCTGCTATCATACTGCTACAGTGAGATAACCATGAGTATTACCTACAATTTTAAGTTTCAATTGCTTATAATGTTAGACGAGAAGAAGGTCAAGGCAAGAAACAACCAGAAATAACAGAACCAAACAGAAAGCATAGAGTCCAATAAGTCCAAATAGAAAAACACAAAATACATGTAAAATGAGAATCAACGAGATAAAAGAGCATACCTTGTTTCCAACAAGAACTCCAACAGCATATCCAGCTGTGACAGGTGGCTTCCATGATGAGGTAAGAGTCTGGAAAGGACCACAGGCAAACATATTATGGATTATACTGGTAATATACTTAAATCAAACGAGATTCAACAGAAATCACACAGAAAAACAAATCCCAGCCATACTAATAGCATAAAGATATGAAACAAAAACTCTTTGAAGACAAAGAAAATCATCCAATCACAAAATATAAAACTCTATCAAACTATGGGCAATCTAGGACCCCCAAAAAAAAACAAAAGGTATAGGAGTTTAGCTATGATGTAGCTAGTAGTTCACGGAAACTTCAAACGGCTACAAGGAACTTTAATACTTCAAGAATCCTATCAGCTTTATTTAATCAGAAAAAACACAGGATCATGTGGAAGCCCATTGAGACTACAGATTTTGCAATCAGGCGCATATGCTGGGAAGTACATCACTTATAAAGATACTTCTTATGGACTTGGAGAGGCCTTATCAGGTCCCTCATCCAATAAACTCTATAAGCTATGTCACTGTGCTGTTGCAAGGTTTCATTTAGTAGTAGTTCAAAAGCAATTGCTACATCAAAAGACTTGATTTCTGTCAAAATTTGCCACACTTGTATAATTTGGACAGAACACATGAATAATGAAATTAGAAAACAGGCTACCTGCTTAGTCATTGAAACTCTAGGATCAGCATCAGAGTCATAATTCTTGGAATCAACATCAACTGCCAAATCAACTTCTACTTCAGCACTTTTAGACTTCACTCGCACCTGCAAATCAATCCCAAACCCCTCCTTTAGTACTCAACCTAAGAATGGGATCAAATTCCTTCCTATACAGCAGTTCATTCCACTCTTTGATTCAATTTTTCTAAAAGAATGTCAACACATGAAACTTAACCCAGCCTATCATTCTAAGTTAGGTAAGAAAGGGAAAAACACGCACCTCTTCGCATCTATCATCTAATTCATATGGCCGCCACAATGGCCTCAGAGGATATTGCAACACGTATAGCTGAAATATTAAATAGAAACTAATGTAAACAAAGAAAAAAATCACTAGAACATTTTGTACAGATTAATTAAAGCAGAAACACTAACCTTGGTATTAGGATCAATAGAAGGTGTCAGATAAACATCAATTTCTCTCACAATTTCATCTTCTCCTTCTTCTCTCGACTCCATCGGTTCATCTTTCGGTTGCTCTGCTTCTTCTTCCACCTTCGCATCGACATCCATTGCCACGGATTGGGAAACGGAAGCGGATGCTGCATCTTCAGCTTTTCCAGCGGCAGCGGTGGTGGAGGAATTAATCGGTGATACTGGTTTGGAATCTAATTCCTCCTTTTTAGCAATGGAGTTCGAGGTTGCTGCAACTGGCTCTGTTCTAGGTTTGAATTTGGAGCCCTTGGGTGCGAAACGAGAGGGCCGGGTTGGAGCCTGGCTCGGCTCGTCCAGGTCGTCAAAGTCCATGTCCGCCGCTACTGATGGTATTGGCCTAAAGCTGTGAAGAAAAATGCATGCGGAGCAAAGCTGGGGAAGAAGAGATTTTTGAAGGAAGCTCGAATGTAAGAACAGTTCCACGAAAATTTTGCCGCCGTTGTTCTACTCGGGAAGGGTTTAGTCCAGGGTTTAATTACTCAATTGCCCCCTCCTTTTTGAAGGGTGAGATTTGGAGAGCAAAGAAGGAAAAAGAAGAAGAAGAAGAAGGGATTTCTCTTGTTTGGAAGTTTTAAGTGGGAATAAAAAGAGAGGAAATGGAGGGATAGGTTGAAAGAAATGGAAAGAAAGTTGTGAATAAAATGTTCAATAATAAAATGATAATATCTAATGAATCTACAATTATTTTCTTCTTTTTTAATCTGTCTATCAATTTGAAAAGAAATATTTTTTCTCTTCTTTTCTTTTCTTTCATAATTTTTTTTTTTTTGTCGACTCAGGCTGGTGATGGTTTTTGTTTTCAAAATTTGTTTCTTGAAAATTGAAATAAAAAATATTAAGCATATTTGAGAAAATTTTGTGATTATTCTTTTTTCTAAATAAATTCATTTTTTTCGTTTGACTCCTACTTTTAAGACGATAGCTTAGAGGAAGACAATTTTTTTTTTTTTTTAACTTCTTTCATCTTAGCTTTCCATATCGCATGTAAAGATAGGAGTGCTAATTTGTGGTACTATACAATTAATTAACTCTGTTTTGATGTGTTATTTTTTTAAAATTTGAATTACTTTGAATTATGTAATAGTAAATTTTTTAATTTATATATAGTAATTGCGAGATCTACAAAACAAATTGCTTACAAATTACAACTGCAATGTATGCGCAAGGACACGTCATTTTTTGGGGTAATGGGCAATTATTTACTTGTTTTTAATCTCTTTTTTTTTTTTGAAAAATAATTTTGAATTTTCTAACTCATTCCTTTTCCTGAAAATGAGCCCAAAAAATGAAAAGAGAGTAATTGGCAAAATGACAAAAAGGGAAAAAATTGCATCGAACAATAAAAAGAACAAAAATAAAAGATCAATTTCACATACGTGTTTTATAGTTAAGTGATTTTAAGACATATCTCTTATGGTTTGAAATGTCCACTTATACCCATTATACTTTGAATTTAAGTTTTACACACACTAATTTGCTTGCATTATCAATATATTTTTCAATCATCTTTTTATCTCACATACATCATATAAAAAAAAATGTTACAGTACTTTTTCATAAAATTATCTCAAATAATTTACAATCCAAACACATATTAGTGAAAAATTTAACCATGCATAATCCAATGTTGCAAATGATTACTTGTTTCTAGTAATATTAGACCTTAGTAATTTTTTTTCAAAGTTCCTAAATGAACATTTACCTCTATAAAAAGGATCAAACATTTGCACCCTCAATAATGATATCTAGATTCGAAACTTTTTATAGATTGCAAACGTTGATTTGGAGATATTTGTGGAAGAAAAACTCACTCTAAAAAGCCTAACTTAAAAAACTCACGAAGGGTGTCCGAGGAATTTGACCAAAAATAAATTCATTCTAAAAAGCCTAAAGTCCTTGAGAGAGAGAGAGAGAAGTAAACTGAAAAAAAAAAAAAAAAAAAAACTTAACCTTTGTAGCCATCTGATCCGAGCTCGACTCCTTAAAATGGCGGCTAATGTTAACGATTGTCTGAACTCATCTTTCGGATGTGCAGCTGGGAAAAATTTCCTAGAGCAAGGTAACACAAATTCGCCGCTGAATTTTCTCATCCTTCAATTTGATTCACTCGATTCTGATATCATTCAATTAGTTGAAAATTTTTCAACTGATTCTCTGATATCATTCTCATAAGCGTCTCACAAAATTAAAGAATGAATTGGTTTCAACGTAAAATTTATTTATATAATGTCACTTTCGGACTCTACATGCTCGACTGGTGGGAACGTTGCCTCTTCAGTATCCTTTTGGCTGATTCATTTCCTCATAAGCTTTAATGATTAGATTTCTGTAAATTTTAAATGCAATCCTCTATGCTGTAATTTGGATCTTTATTGGAGTTGATTGATGTGGGATACTTAACAGTTTGATAGATATCTTGGTGGTCGTTTTGATGTGGTTTGTTTTCTACAATGGCTTCCGATATTTTGCCGAGTTTTGTAGAAGGTACTAATATTTTAGTATTGCCTGTTTTTGCAAGATCACATTTTAATTGCTAATTTCGATAAAAAGTTGGGCGGATGATTTGGCTTTGTTTTCTTTTGTGATCGGCTTTTTCTGGTTACGTGTTTTCTTTCCTTTTTAATTTTCATGTAAACTGAAATCTTTGCTCCTTAAAAATCGTGTACAAGGCAATTGTGATTCCTTGCTGGGATCTTGAAATAACCAATTCTCCATCAATCCTGCATTTGCTAGTCATGGTATATATTGGGCATGTTATATACTGCTGCTGAAGTTCTCTTAGTACCTCTATTTCTTTTGCTGTTTTTCCGACGAGTGGTTAAAATATGAACTCCTCATATCTTGAATGCCCTTCTCATTGTTGTTGGTTGCTCCAAATTGCTGAACTTCAGCCATACCTCCCGTCCTTGTGTTAAAAGGATGCTTGCTGTATGCTGTTTCCTTGCAAGTACCTGCCTCCTTTTGTTGATAAAAATTATGTCTTTTTGCATTGAAAAAACAAAAAGTTTGTGATGTGGCTAGCTTGGCATTTGCTTAGATGTGGCATGATATTTGTTAGGAGCAACTTCAACGGTTATGAATGAAGTGAGATAAGTTGTAGGTTTTTGTCTTGTTCATGTATGGAAGTACTTAATACTAGGTTTCCACATCTACAGCTATATTTGCAGTCATATGTGATAGAACAGCTAAAAGTCACTGGAAGAAATAAATGAAATGGTAAAGAAATTATTTTTTTTTAAAATTGTTCATATACTCCACTTGATTGGGCAATTCAGTAGAATAGGAGGCCTAGCAATCCTTCTCATTGTAACTTTCTTTTGACATATTGAAAGTTGAACTCCCCGACCTCAGAAGCAAGTGAAATAGTTCTTTTGTCTCGTACGACTATGTTTAGAACAACTTATGAGAACACTTGAGCTATGTTAGATCTTTTGTGGTGGTCTACTTTTTACCATACTGGAAGTGGCAAACAGGGAACTCAGAAGCAGGTGACAAAGTTTATTAAGGCTTATATGGTTATAGTCAGGACAAAGTATGAGAATACTCAAGCTAAGTTTGGTCTTTTGTGGTTGTATATTGTATACATGGAAAACATTAAAATGCTTAGTTGCTTAGATAATTCCATGAAGGTAATGCATGAGGTTTCCAATTAAATGTTGGTGAAGAAAAGGTACAGAGAGGTTAAATGGGCATAAACTCTTCTTCATGGGTAAAATGCTGGACAGTTCTGAGTGATGCAGACTGCAAAGGACAAGTCAGAAAATTTGGCTGGTTTATATTGATTCACAACATCATGGTAGCGAAATATGCTTATATATGACTTCAATTAAGGAAAGATGTATATTCTAAAACACCCGGATATAGTTCCACTGTGTTGGCTTACCAACCTTTTTACCGGCTGCTACTCCCTTCCATTTGATACAGATGAAAATTTCTTAAACCTATTGAATCCCTCTTTCATTTCCTGGATCAGTGCTGGTTCATACTCTGATATGCCTGTAAAATAAATTTAGGCAAAGTAGATCCAGATTCAATAGCACAATTATCCTGCTGGCAATTGTACGAATTTAGTTTGCACAGTGTAGGCAGTTATGATACTCGTCTTTATTCTCTTGTTTTTACCTCCTACATCCATGCTAAAAATTTATTTAAATCAAATTTCAACAGTTCTCTGTCGAAATTGCTTCTGTATTGCTAATCATACTGCGATTTCTTGTTTCTGCTTATGTTAGCAAGATTCGTTTTTAATTCTTAGCGGATGCATATTATTGGCCTCGTTAAGAAAACTGGAGTCAATTACAAGAAGTTAAAGACAGGGAAGGGTTTTGGTTGTTGTGAATGACTCCAATTTTTCTCATGACTAATGAAATAATGTGTTGTAGCTTATGACTAAGATTGTATCCATTTTGTTTTTGCAGGGAACTGTTGTGCAACACAGGAATTGCAAGAACTTTTAGCACCAGCTGTAACTTTAAATGAGTATGTCTTAAAGTGCGTGAAGTTGCGTTTTATGTTTTCTTCACCGCAGCCTAAATTGCCAATTTGCCATTGTATGTTTCAGTTACAGCTTAAACATAATTGCTTCTTTTGATGTTGAAACTCATACGATATTTTCCTTAATATTTCGTATTTGGAACGAAAATTTTCTGCGAGTGAGTTTGATTGTGCAAGTGCTGGTTGATCTTCATATTGAGCTGGAAATGGTAAGCAATAACACAAACCAAGTAGAGAAGGTGGTGTGACAAGTTAAAAGACTATGAGTGATTTTTCTCTTGATAAGGCTCCAGATTTCGAATAGGGTTCGGTGATGTACGAAATGCCAAAACTTGAGGAGGGTTTGTCTTTGTAAAAAGGACCGAGTAAATACTTGTTAAATAGGGTGATGTGCTGGAAAAAGATATGGACAAATAATGTATGAGATGACCACCTTTTAACCTTGATCATCTAAAGTATGTATGATAAACTTGAAAATGGAGACGTAGGAGGTTTTTTATTTCGTTGGATGACCTTGTTTTCTGATTAAAAAGAGTAAAGAACCTCTGGTAACCTCCATTCATGAATTATAGCCATTGGCTCTCTCTTAATGGTGGTTTGCGGTAAGATTCTCTAGAAGACATGGGAAGCATGAGCTCTAAATGCAAATCAAGTTGTGTCGTCGAGGCTTTTGCTTGTACATGTACCAGCATTACTACCCATATGTGGAGCTTAGGGAAACAAGGAAGTTGGAGGAAAGGGAGGAGGCTGCAAAAGGAAAGTCCCAAGATGTCATACCTTTAAGATTGGATGTCCCAAAACCAAAAGTTCCAGGGAGCTCATGATGGAATTCAGTGAACCAATAGAATGAGTTCGACTTTATACATGTGTCTTGAAATGCCTCACAGGGTACATGGTCAAATACTCTAAAAATATAGCAGGCAACGAAATAAAAAGTACCCCAAGATGTCTTGATTGCATCCCTATAGATTGGCCCTATATCCAATATGTGGTTTGTCATATTTTGATCATCCATGTAAAAAAATTGAAACCGTTCACATACAATATGTGGCTTTGGTCATTCCTCTTTGTGTTAAATTGGGACAATGCTTCAGCCTTTTTGGGTTAAATTCTACAGTGGTCGGGGAAGTGATATTCCTGATAAAAAAAAGAGGTAAATAGATGCATTAATTAGTATTTTGGACCTAACAGTGGTTGCTGGTCGGATGATCACCTTACAATTGGGCCACCCCTTCATAAATTCGCACGATGAATTGTTCACTTCTGGTATACAAAATATTGCGGTAGTCTTCGGTAACAGTGGTAGTCTAAAACTGGGTGTTGCACGGTGAGATGCACCTGGGTGTTAAGGTCTGTGCATGAATAGCAGTCACCGACTGTTGTGTCCTTTTCATTCCTTGCTACTTCGTAAATTTGCAGTCAGTAGTTGGAAGTCATTCCTGCGCATGTCGGAGTTCTCATTCCTGCTGACTGGGCACGTCCCCGGCTGACAGAAAACTGACTCGTCTGTGTATGAGTCAGAGGGGACGTGCTGACTGGGCACGTCCCCGCCTGAAAGAAATCCGACAGAGTCTGCTCATGTGTCAGAGGGGACGTGCTGATTGGGCACGTCCCCCAATTTATTTTTCCATTTCGAGTGGTATACTGCCTGGTGGGCAATACTAAAAGCGCATCAAAATTGCAAACCTTTCATTCACGCCAAATTTTCCTACCAGCCCACACTAAGGGATACTTAATTGATTACGATTGATTCAGCCCAATTATGAAAAAGAATATGGATAATTTCACGAACTTCTTTCAAGATCTATGACAATTGCAGAAAGTTCCTCTCCAATTTCAAGTTACACCCTCTCTTTACCTGTTTCTAGTAGCATAAAAATCCAATTTGATATTGTAAGCCAAATATGCCATCTATTAAACTTTGTAAACAAACCAAAAAAAAAAAGAAAAAATTCCTTCTAAAATGGCATGAGAAAGAAACGCTGCACAATCTTCTATCTTTAGAGAAGAACTGTAATAAACTTCTCCAAAATATCTAGCATATTCAACATAATAACATTTTCAAGCAATTAGTTACCCTTTATAATTAAATAAACAAATGCACAACCATATAAAATAAAAGTCATCATATTTATTACAAAAGTAAAGACTAAATTTTCTAAGATACATGTGCATTTTTGTATCAAAATTTCAACTTTGAAAGCCTATCTTGCTTTTTAATTTTGATAATTGAAACTGGGCTAATTGCTCTGATTATTGCCCAAAAAAAAAAAGGTCGGAACAATGTTGTTCTGACAATTTGGCAGTAGAAAACTATGCCTACCGGGCTGAGTCAGTCCGGTAGACAAGAGAATTCTTTTTTTTTTTTTTTTTTTTTAAGGTTTGAGCCCTGCAGCCTGTAGCTTACTTTAAAAAAAAAAATTAAAAACTTATGCTATCGGTAGCCTTTGTGGTTAATTTTTTTTTTAAGCTCAAATGTATGAAAAAGGTCAAGATAAATTTGCTAAATTAATTATTTTTATCCCTAAAAAAAGTTTTTAGATAAAAAAATGTCATTCAATTTACAAGAATATGCATTTTCCAAATGTTTGAAAAATAATCGTTGAAATTATTATGTATAAAATTTGGTTTTATATTTTTTTATAAATTATATAGAAAATTGATATATATCTAAATAAAATATACAAATAAATTATTATTTGGTAGTGGGTTGTTAAAAGAATAAAGATAAAAATAAATATAATAGTACTTAAAAGTACTTAACAATGTTTAGTCGGCTGACAACCTGCAACTTAACTTAAAAAAAAAAAAAAAAAAAACTTGCAAGCCGGCAGCCAGCTTAAATTTCTTTTTTTAATTAAAAACTTTTGCTGGCTGTAGTTGGGGTTCGCCTGCACCATTAGCACAAAAAAGCTGCTGGGGAATCTCTTTTCGATCAATGGAGCTCACTTGCTCCTTTCCTTATCTTTTCCTTTTTTTTTCCCGGATGGAATAATGCAAGTTTTGCTTTTTTCCCTCTGACTCATACGCAGACGGAGTCAGTTTTCTGTCAGCCGGGGACGTGCCCAGTCAGCACGTCCCCTCTGACACCGACTGTGCATCATTAAATTTTTTGCAGAGAAGATCTGGGTGGAATTTTTAGTTATGCGGCCGTGCTGACAATTAGAAAAACCCATGTCAGAGGCGCATTTGGCGGATGTTTTTTTTAAATACAAATAATCTGAGAAATTAGCCCGGGAAAGTAGTGCAACTTCATTTTAATTTGTAACCACCTTGTAGATGGGTGTTATAACAAGAACTCCATACGTTGCATAAGATTAATTAAGCTAAACGTCCCAACTCCTTCACTCTTCTTCCTCTTGGTTCCTTATAATCATGCGTAAGTAATCTTCCTCGGCGTTAAAATGAGTGTGATAGGGGCAGAGTAAAGTACGGACAGTGATGGAAAAGCAAATACATTAAATAAATCTGCGAATCTGTCATTGTAGAAGCAAAAAAATCAAACTTGTCCATGGGAAATTAATCATCATCAAACTTGAAATTTGAAATTGCCTCCGCAGGTAAAGGGCTTCGGCATGTCATCGTGTCCCGTACATGGCATGGACGATGAAGGAGTCGTGCATTGCATTGCAAGCTGCTGCTGCAGCCATCCGCTGGTCAACTGCCAGACGCCGCCCGCCTGTCCCATGCATTGAATGCATGTGTTCTGCTCAGAAATTGTTCAGCTGGTGTGGCGTGGTGGTAATTGATCGACCCCTCATCGATTGAGACCAACCTATCATCTCCCTACCCACCCAAAAGCTTTTATTAAATATTTTTTTTTAAGGAAAAAAAAATTTTTTTTTTTTTTTTTTGGAATGAATTGGCCTTCAGTCAAGATCGCGTTCCATTCCATATGATACTCTCCTGGGAGAGTTAAAAGGAAAAGGGTTCCCTGCGATACTCTCCTCCTATTTTGAGTTTTGAATAAAGAGAACGAGTGCCTTGCTGCACTAGAAATCCAACTTGGCTAGGCCCATCATTTCTGTCCAGCATGATAACAAGTTTGAATATGATATGACAAATTCTTTTAAGAGAGAAGGAAGAAAAGAAAAAAAAGGTAAAGCAATTGCGTTCCAAGTCAATGCAATTAATTATGTGGATGTTGAGAGAAGTCTTGTGCCGGCTTTGTGGGTGTTACCATGGCATAGAGTCCTATACTAAATGATGATGATTTTCGCTCTCTAGTTTATTATACTCTTTTTGGTTTTATTTTACCATAGGCCTCGGAGCGTTTGGGTGGTAGGAAATGGAGATAAGAGAAGAGAAAGTATGAGAAATTGCTTTTTTTTTCTTTGTTCCATAAGAGAGAGTCGCCGGTGATTTCTTACTTGCTACGTATTTCTTCATGATAAATATGGAAAGCAAACAATTGTATGATAGTAGCAGCATGGAAACTAGTTGATGCTAAGTTGCTAACAACAACAACAACCAAAAAAAAAAAAAAAAAATTTTCTGAGACACGTAGGAGAACGTGCACCCTTTCTGAAGTGAAATCAGGAAACTTTTTACAGTACTGCGTTTTGCAATTATTTACTATAAAGCACTCGTACGTTTTTGTTTCCTTATTTTATTATAACAAAAAAAAATAATAATAAGAAACTACGCTACAGTAGACTTTGGCTTTTGTACTTCAAACTCGATCATTGTCCCTTTCTTTAATTTTGAATTTTGGACGGCACACGCGTCTCCTTTTTGCCATTTCTTTCTCATCTTGACCACCACGAGTCTAAAACGGCAACTCTCTTCTCTACCGTGTTTATAACTTTACTCTTGATTTAATAATAATAATAATAATTAGTTTATTAGGACTCCATCCTTCAACTCTGATAATTAGGATGCTTTTCAGGCACAAAATCTTTTTTTTTTTTTTTTTTTTTACAAATATATAGTAAATAAAACTCTTTAATACTTTAAGGAAATGAAGTGTAATTTCTAAATTCTTGGGACCTAAAGATCTTTGTCATCCTGGAATAGAACAAATGCCATATGTTCAATTATCTGCATCATTCCTATATTCGCAATTGCACTTTTTTTTTTTCTTGAATTGTCATTGACTTTTTTGCATAGCCGAAATGCTACTGCAGGCATATCCTCCAGGCTCCAGGTAACAAAAAGAAAGTATGCCGGGATCCTTTTCTCTTTATTTTGGGAGGCTAAAACTTTATATACGTACATATATTTATAAAAAAAAAAAAAAAAAAAAAAAAGAAAAAGAAGAAGAAGCATCGTGATTATTGAGGTGGTCCTCCATCCTTTGAAACTAAAAGTAAACTTTCTAAGCCTTGAAGCTTTTGAGATCAGCCAACCCCTTTTATTGAATGTCAAGTCAAATCAATTACTGGCATGCCATCTTGGTTAAGGAAACTAAAACATCAAATTAACTCAGCAAAAGAATCACAATGAAACAACAGCAAAAGGTCTCTATTGTACTAGTCTTATAAAGTTGCAAAGTTCGCCGGACCTCGTATCGTTGCCATCTTCTATCTTGACGCCTTGTTGCTGGACTGTTGATCTTCTTTATTAAAAAAAAAAAAAAGAACGGTTGTTTAATATGTTAATAAAAATTAGACAATAGACATAAGTGATTAGAACATCAAGGGTGATTTTTTTTTTTTTTTTTGGCCGAATGTTCGAAATGTCAAATTAGAAGAAAATTGGAAATGTAATGGACAATGATGACAATCAAGCACTACAAGTAGCTTTACTGTAGATGTTTTGAACTTCTAAATAATACGTACTAACGAAGAAATAAAATATATAAACGTAAGGCAAAATGTAAACCAGTTATCGGAAAATGATTAGTAGATGTAAATTGTAACCATTAATAGCTAGACTGTATCCTCAAAACAGCAATCAGTAACAGGCTTGGCCTTAATTTCAACCAATTTTACGACATCAAAAAAAAAACAAATTTTTTGTCATCCTGAATTTTGAAATTCAACTTAGGCATCAGGAAAAAGTAGAAAAACACATTTTGTGGCAGGGATTTCAGGTGGGAAAAACTTGTCATTCTGAATTTTGAAATTCAACACAGACATCAAGAATGGTACAAAAACACATTTTGAAGTGAGCCTTTGGGCAATAGTCGTGGTGTTTCTCCTCCTCCTTTTCCTCTATTCCACATCGATTGTGAGTGGTGTGTGTATGTACTACTTAAGGTTCTCAGTGTGGCCTGAAAGTCAACATGCCTTTTGAGTTGAGTTGTACGTTTCCCTTAGATAGTGTATGTGTGCGCGTTTATTTACGGTTGTTGGTGGTAGGGCTGCAAACGAGCCGAACCGAGTCGAGTTTTGAGCTAATCGAGCCGAGTCTCGACTAAATTTTACCAAACTCGAGCTCGAGCTCGACGAGTTGGCAATTTTCGAGCTCAAGCTCGACTCGAATCAAGTCGAGCCGAGCTCGAGCTCGAGCTCGAAAAAAATATAAAAAATTATTTTATTTTAAAAAAAATAAATAAAATAATATTTTTTCTGAATAAATAATAAAATATTAAGAATATATCCGTAATTTCACTATGAAAATAAAAAATAAAAATATATATATATATAATATACGTAATTTTATTATTAAATAAAAATAAAAAAAAATATATATATATATATACTCAAGCTCGCGAGCTAACGAGCTTAATATTCTGAGCTCGAGTTCGAGCTCGATTAATATCGAACTCGACTCGCGAGCGGCTCGATTCGTTTGCAACCCTAGTTGGTGGTAGGGATTTCAGGTGGAAATGACAGCAAAAATCCAAAAATAAACTCGGCAAAATTATACCTAACTTATTTCCGGATGACAAGCAGCAAGCTCTTCCCTTTTTTTTTTGAGCCACATCTTTATACACAGTCGTTGGTCTTCATTTCTCTAATTCTAGCTTATTTTGGTTTGATGAAGCAAATTTAGTATAAGAAAATGCTAGGAAAATTTATTCAAAACATCCCTTATATTTTATTACATTAATTTTTTCATTCTTTACATTTAAAATATTAACTTTACGTCTCTTACGAATTCAAGTTAGCAAAATTAGATCCCAACCTAAGTTTTTTTTATCACTTTTTAGTCTAAAATCATCATGCGACCTACATGCAGTTATTTTTTTATATACAATGTGATAACATCCTACTTTTTTTTAATGGCAAAAGTCAATATGGATTGAATCACATCCCTTTTTTAGGGAAAAAATGAATATGATCCATGTTGGATCCTAATTTTTTTAGAAATAAAAATGAATATGAATCAAATCATTTGTTTAACTACAAATAGGATCTAACCTTTTGTTATTCCTAAAACAATAAGACCATATGTTGTGTGAGTCACATGATGGATTTGGTGATAAAAAAGTAGTCGAAATTTAAGTTGTAATTACATTTTATCAACTTGATTTTGTAGGATACGTAAAAAAATTTAATTGGTGAAATGTGGAAAACATTTTAACCTATTTTTCCTAAATGCTAAACAAAGTAGCACAAATAAGGTACGATTCCTCTGGCGTTATTTTCAACATCTTTTTGCCCGACAAGAAAAGGATAAGGTCGGTCACGGTCCGATTCAAATCGATGGAACTTAGCTACCAGTTGCATCAAGCAATGCTAGTGATGTGAACGCAAAGACCCGGTCGATATTAGCTAGACGATGTTTTAGCCCAGGTAGCTGAATGAAGGCAAGAAAGACTTACAGGTAAAGTATCAAAACGTGGTATATGATACCATTAGCACTACTAAGAGTATGCTTAGTTAAATTTTAATTGAACTAGAGTGTTAGGTCACTCAAATTTATATGATCGTCCCTCATCTTTTTTGACAATGATTTCAATTCTTTTATTAAGAACAATAAGTAAAGGAACAAAAAGATCACTATACATATATTTTTTACTATCTTTTGGCATAATTATTGAAAGTGTACTTTAGTATAATTGATAATTGTACTAAAACTATGGGGCCGCCCTCCCGTTTGGATTGCTATTTTTATAATTTTTTAAAAAAATTGTATTGCAATAATTTGATATATGTAAAATAAAAAAGTGATTGAGAGATGTATTCACAAAAAAGGTAAACAATTTTATGGGAAAAACCAATATCCAAACAATAATTGGACCCTAATGTTTCTTAATTGAACTTCGTTAGATCTATTTTCGATTCTCAACTCAAAAAACACTTCTGTTAAAAGTGTATAGCTAGGACTGTTTTAATGGGGTTGGGTCAACTCGAATTTGGCCCAACAAAAAACCCGATGAACCCGACATTTTAGTGAATTAGTCTGAGCTTGAGCCTAAAAAATTAGGTCCGAATTAAATATGAGCCAAGTTTGTGCTATATTAGGTTCAAACCCGATATAGGCCCGTCCCTTTAATTACCTATATATATATAATATTTATATTTTAATATTATGTATAATTATATATTCAAATATATTATTACTAAATACTAAATATATATAAATTACAAAACACAAAAATAAATCTAAAAACTCTTCCAGGAGCTTTCTTAAGAACCAATATTAGTAATGCATAACTAAATCTCTAACTTTTCTTATTGGTTTGAGTAAATTTTTGTGTTGACATAATATTGGTTGATTTCTTTTTGGTCTACAAACACAAATCATCAAGCATATTTGGATTTAAATCACAAGATTATAAAAAAAGTTTCAACTTTTAAATATGTATTGACTTATGATTGATTGTTTAATTACTATTTTTCATGCATTCTGAACGAATTAAATATAAATATTGTTGAAAAATTTGGTTTATACACTTTTTAAGAAATATTATTATTTGTTCATGTTTAGTTTTAATATTATAGTCTTGTAAATGTTAAATTAGTTTTACAATTTAATAGTTATAGTAATTATATTAAGAAAATTAAGGAGTAATAAGTGAGGTTTGACTAAACCCGATTAAGACTCACAATCCGAATATTATGCGAGTTGAGTATGAATTTCACATTTATGAACCGAAAACTCGAAAATATTTCAAATAAAATGAGCTGAGCTTAGAGTTTATAAAAGCCCGGCTCATTAGGTTCGATTGACAGACTATGTATAGCCTTTGCTTTTCATCTCTGCTAGGAGTATTATTAGTTTTCTGTTTAGTAAACACGAAAAACTGGTCAATCTCTCTCCGACAAAATCTCTGTTTTTGTAAGTTGAGTGAAATAACTCTTCTCTATCAAACATGACGTGATGATTATGCTTAGCTATAATTCATGAAATATGCGGGCGGCCTGTTTGTGCATCATTTCAGCTAAATTCATAATCTTGCTTCTTGTGAATTGTATTCGTTGCTCAGGTAAATTCACAAATAGTAGAGAACTACGCATTGCCCAATGGGCGAGAGTTTTATTTCTCTGATCTCCAAACCGGTATTTGATTCCCACAGCCTATTCCATCTCCCGCTCGGTTTTTCTCTTGTGCAAGTCATGGAAAAGAAAAATAAAGGACCAAAAAAAACAAAGAAGAAGAGAGAATATAAAGAAAAGAACGTGATGTTATCACTATAGATAGAAGAGCTTGGCATTGACGGAGAGAATATGAGCAGCAAAAGAATGAAAGACGGTCTCACTCATCAAAAGTCTAACAATGATATCGATGCTTTTCTTGTGGGATAAGGCATTTTTCACCGGGAAAAAAACCTCCAGGGTGAATGATGATTAGACGATTAGTCTTAATAAAGCAACTTATTAGTACTTATTACGAGATGGAATTAGAGAGCCAGGTTCATGTGTTCGTTTGGTGCTACAGGGGATGTGTGAAATGGAGACTGGACGCAGGGCATAAATCAGTAAGAGGATGGGATGATTACTTATGACACATGTCCTGATTTCTTAATCAACAATAGGTTGCACTCAACGGTGCAAATTGCACATAATTGCTACTGCATAAAACCCTTTTGCTCGCTCTACAACTTAGAGACCACAATGCATTTATATTCATCGTACATAAAAAAATGCATTGATAAAAAAAAATGATTGAGAAACGTATTGATGTTGTAAGTAAATAAATTTTAATAAATAAACGAGAGTCTTTGAATATACACCGTAAAGCCTAATTGAAACAAACAATTACCAAAATTTATTTTAAAAATTTAATACAAATTATATATATCACAAAATAAAATTGTGCAGAAATTTATAATTGAAAGTCAAAATTGTAAAGGCCATGGCAAGAAAAATCAAAAGGGTCTAGACACATGCGGTTGAAGTTTCGGTGCGGTTGACTGTAAGGTTACCATACGTTTTTGCATAATTTAATATACACTAATATAATTATTATTATTTCTGTAAACTACACTAATAAAATATTTCTGAAATATATTATTATAGCTTTCTTTTTTTTTTTTCTGAAAAAACACTACAATAATCACTAATTTTTATCGAAAGCTAAACGTACGTGTCCCAATCCCACGTCGAAAACATTTTGAGCAGCACTAGCAGAGTTGCAGTCTGCACTCTGCACCATCATTAAACTCTTCTGTTTTTAACTGAAACTCTACCACACCGTATGGTCAGGTCAACAATGAAACCGTGGTTAAAAAGTGAGCCACAAAACTTAACCCGTCATTATCTTTCGCCCTTCTCCCCATTTACTGTTGATGATTTCTAATTAATTTATTAGCTCTTCTTTAATCAAATCCACATCGGCTACCTGTTCTATGATCTAAACATTACACGACTGTAGACCAAACACAAGAAGACTTTCACATCTTCTTCTCTCTCTCTCTCTGCCCTCCTAAATTTCCTCTTTCATCTAGTTTTCTGAGCCGTCTTCTTGAAAGTACTGCTCCCCAGCCCAATTTCCGGCATTTGCATCGGAGAAAACGTCACCGGAAATTCAAGAAGCTCGGTGCTGAAATGTTTTCTGGTTATTAGACAGGTGAACAGCTACCTAGATTTAAGGTCCATGTTCTAGAAACCTCATGAAGTATAGCAAAATTTCATCTTCTTTTAGCTGAAGATACTCATGTCGTGCTCACCGGCGATAATTCTCTGGCGACTCTGATTCCGTTATCTGCAGAGCTTACAGGTGGTGGTTCTGTGAAGTGGGATTTGCTAATTAGCTCATTTCTGATCTGGTCGTGGTCAAAAGTTGATCGTAGTTGGTAGTTGGCGATATATTTTTTTTTTTTTAAATTAGATTGACTGGTGGATAGATACACAAGTCTGAGAGCTGAGTGCTGTGACCATAAGCCGTAGAAACGAAAAAGGAGCTTTATATCCTAAAAGTTTTTTTGCAGCATAAATGCCCCAAAATTTCCCTTTCTAGCAGTCTAAAAATCCCTTTTAACAACTCCAGTACTCTTTCCATGCCTGCCGATATGGATAACTCTTCTGTCATGAATGATTCTACCGCTTCCGGTGATGCCAGTGCTTCTTCTTCAGGCAATCAAGCGGCAGCCCCTCCTACATCATCTGCCAAGAAAAAACGAAATCTCCCAGGCATGCCAGGTAAAAGAGCCAGAAAGGAAAACATAAAAAGACTGGTAATCTGTTTTTGCTTATTGCTGAAGTTTCATTTTGTTTTTCTCTTAGATCCGGATGCAGAGGTGATTGCTTTGTCACCAAAGACTCTGTTGGCAACAAATAGATTTGTGTGCGAAATTTGCAATAAAGGGTTCCAAAGGGACCAGAATTTGCAGCTGCATCGGAGAGGACATAATTTGCCTTGGAAACTTAGGCAGAGATCGAGCAAAGAGGTCAAGAAGAGAGTTTATGTATGCCCTGAACTCACCTGTGTTCACCACGATCCTTCTCGAGCATTGGGCGATTTGACCGGAATTAAGAAGCATTTCTGCAGAAAACATGGCGAAAAGAAGTGGAAATGCGACAAGTGTTCGAAGAAATATGCTGTTCAGTCTGATTGGAAAGCTCATTCAAAGATTTGTGGAACTAGAGAATATAAATGTGATTGTGGGACTCTGTTTTCAAGGTTAACTGATCTTTTCCCTACCTTGTTAAGATAAATTTTTCCCTCTGTTTTTCTTTTTATTTTCAAGAATGATGTTAATGTCTGTTTGATGATTGCAGGAGGGATAGCTTTATTACACACAGAGCTTTTTGTGATGCATTAGCTGAGGAGAGTGCAAAAGCACAGACAGTTGAGGCACTTCCAGCTCCTACTGCTGATGATGAGGAGCCGAAGCTTCAAACACTTGCATCCTCATCACCACCACCTTCGGTAGCAGTTCAGCCTCCTCCACCAGCTGCTTTAGTATCTTCAGCTTTGCCTGTTCAAAATCCAGGTATTTCTGCTCGAAACTGCCAATTTGTAGCTCAGCCTCCTCCACCTACTGCTGATGATGGGTAGTTATGTAGCTCTGTAGTCCGGGTTTTGTCGGATGTATATCATACTTTTGCCGGGAAAAAAGAAAAGAAAAGCAAACTGTTGTTGTTGTTTCTTTGTCTATTAATCTTGGAGTCTAGTTGTTTTTGTCTGTTCCCCTTCTTTGTTGTTATCTGCATCTATGGTTGACTAGATTTACTCCCTTGCTATAAGAACAAGGATGAACTACTACTAACTTCAATTGGGGAAAACCATATCTCAACTATGAATAAAAAATTGAGATTGAATCTAAGCAATCTTTTGGTAAAGAATGGACAGAGATCCAGCCAAAAGCTAAAAGTTAAGTTGATGCCGAGAAAGGAGGGTATTATTGAATCTCTTTTAATCATATACAAAGCTCTTTAATAAGAAAGGTTATACTTTCGTCATTTCTTGCTTCTTTACCAGGGAATGCTCTTTTTTTTTTTTCGCTCATTCTTTTTATATGATTTGTTTAATTCAACAGAGGGACCTGAAAATCCCAAGCAAAGTCCCGCTCCACCTCAGATTCTAGAGGAAACATCTGTTGTGACCAGCTTAACCGGCAGCTGTGGTAGCAGCAGCAGCTCAAGCAGTCATGGAAGTACTAGCAGCAGCGTGTTTGCAAGCTTATTTGCCTCATCAACAACATCGGCAAGCTTGCAATCTCAAACACCTGAATTTACTGACTTGTTTAGAGCTGTGGCTCGTCCTGAGAATGCATCTGAAGTCGTAGCGTCTTCTTCCACGGAACCCATATCCCTCTGTCTTGCTACAAGTCACGGTTCATCAATTTTTGGAACAGCAGGGCAAGAGCGTAGGCAGTATGCGCCTGCACCACAACCTGCCATGTCTGCAACAGCATTACTGCAAAAAGCTGCTCAGATTGGAGCAGCAGCAACTAATGCTTCACTCCTGAGAGGGTTCGGGATTGTTTCTTCGGCGTCAGCTTCCAGCGGGCAGCAGGAGTGGAGTGGGAGGGGAATTGAGTCTGATAGTGCATCATTGGCAGCAGGCCTGGGACTTGGGCTGCCATGTGACGGTGGGTCTAGCTTGAAGGAACTGATGTTGGGGACTCCATCTGTATTCGGTCCCAAGCATACTACCCTTGACCTTCTTGGATTGGGGATGGCAGCTGGTGGAGGCCCATCAGGCGGATTTTCTGCCTTAATGACATCAATTGGTGGCGGCCTTGATGTTGCTGCTGCTGCAGCGGCAACATTTGGTGGCAGCGGCGAGTACTCTGGTAAAGATATGGGAAGGGGATCATGACAACAATTAGAACATTTGTTTTCATGAAAGTCAAGGCTTTCATAGTTGACATTTCGGAAGTGTGATTTGTGAGGTGGCATCGAGCTTTATTATCAATTAGTCTTGCAGCAGCAAATAGCGACTCTTGGCCCGGCGATGCTCCTTAAAAAATTAAGCATTACAGTATAGGCAGTGAGAGTGAGTCGGTTTTAATATTTGTTCTGCTGCCTGTCAAGGTTGAAGAGACCCTTTCCGTGAAATATAAGTAGCCAAAGGTCCTGAGACCTTTTAAACACTTTTGATTATATATGTAAGATGATGTTAAAATGGTGGCACTTTTGTGAGTATAATAGTAGAAGATAGGAGTAAAAGCAATCGGCCACAATGTTGGTGAATAGTCCAGTATTCGGTACGGTTACTGATAATCCAAGATCAGATTAGATTAATTACTACTGGTTTATTTATGACATCATACCCATGAGCTCCAATAATTTTTTCTTCTACACGGTTCAACCAGAAAACCGGGGAGTAATTATTTTTGTACATTGGGGGTGGAAGCATCAACATATTTCCATTACTTGCTAGAGACTACGAATAAGAAATTGCTTCTGCACTCCAAGCTTGAACTAGTATCTCATTTGTAGGACGGATAACTATTTTGACTCAACACTATATAGTCTTCTTGTGGATCGGGTGTAAAAAAAAAAAAAACGTAAGAGATAGCTAGGAGTAGAGCTGTTAATCGAGTCAAATTCGAGCACACGATAATCGAGTTTGACTCGAATCTCTAATTGAGCTAGTTCGAGTTTGCTCGATTAGTAATTCAAGTTTCACAAGCTGTTCGAGATCGACTCGGTATACTCGATCGAAAACTCGAGTTCGACCTCGAACTCGAATTTAAAATTGAGCCGAGTTTATTAAGTTCAAACGAGTCGAACTCGAGTTCAAAATCGAGCCGAGTTTATTAAGCTCAAGCTCGTTTGGGAGATGAATATTAGGGGCAAGACCGAAAGAGGAAAGAAAAAAGTAGGACTAGAAATGAGAGAATGAATTAGGTAAAAATATCAAATACACAATGAAATGATCTTACCATTCGAGCCTAAACGAGTCGAGCATAACTCGGCTCATCTATTAAATAAGCGTAAAGTTGAATTCGAGATCGGCTCCTTTCTCTCATTAAACTAACTGAGTTGAACCCCTTATCGAATCGGATCGAACTTGGCTCGCGAGCTATTCGGTTCGATTAACCGCTCTAGCTAGGAACGGTGAAATAGAAATGGGGGCCCTGATTAAAACAAATATGGTAATTTTGTGGTTGTTTTTGTGCAGAGCAGACGGATTGAGTAAAAGGAGTAATCAGGATGAGTGAGAGACATTATTGGCCTTCACAGAGCAGTAAAGTGGGGTTTAACTTTTGTACTTATTCCAGAATTCCGTGCCAAGTAGCACGGCCTCTATAGTATAGGGAACGTGTCACCCACTCTACTCTACTCCATGCGAACAATTCATGGCAAGCCAAAGCCTCCGCTTCTTCGTGCTTCTAACACGACGTGGCGTGTAAAAAACATTTATCTCGTACATCCACGGTAAAACTTTTACGTTTTACTGTAAACGTCAAGCGCCCTTGCTTGAATTGTGATTTTTTACAGAAAAAAAAAATATATATATATATAATATTTTTTAATTATTATTTTAAGTCATATATATTAAATCCAATCGTTACAATATTTTTCTTTATAAAAATTTTTAAAAATCACAATACAAACGGCACTACTGTTAAAACACACAATCACGCTGGTGCAGGATCAAACAATTGGAATTGCGTTACAGGTCACAGGGCCTGTTGTTATATTGCACAGTGATAGCATCTTGGTGCACGAGTTTTGCATGCACAAATAAGCCCCTAATGTCGTCCAAAAGTTGGGTTGGGGGACACAAAAGTCGGGAATTGTGGATGAACAACAAAAAGACAATTTTGCAAGCAGGGGATTAATAATGCACGTTTGTGTTCCAATTAGGGATGTAATCGAGTCAAGTCGAGCTCGAGTATCGCTATACTCGAGCTCGACTCGACTCATACACACAGAAGCTCGAGCTCGACTCGAGCTCGATCGAGCCCGAAAATCGATACTCGAAGATCGACTCGAAGAATTTCATTTAGGCTCGAGACTCGACTCGATAAGGCTCGATCTTTAATCGAGCCTTATCAAGTCGAGTCTTATCAAGCTTTTTGACTCGATTTGACCAAAAAACCAGATCAAAGGTGACGTTTTGGGAAGATTCAAAGGCAAGCAAGTAGCTATCAGCTGGAGTAAATGAGGCATAAAATCCATGATTCATCAATACAAATACAACCAAAAGTATCCACATTCTACCTCCCACAGTTAGCATCTTTAACACCCCTAAAAATCAGATTCACCACAAAGAAGAATAGAGAAGAAAAAAGGGAAATTCCCACTTGCTGGATTGCTTGACATGAAACTTTCAAATTCAGCAATTACCCACCAACGGTAGGTGCCCACAAGAGCAGAAAATATGGATGATTCTAATTCCTCGAATCATAGTTCCTAAGTGTGCTGCAAAAGTACCCAAACTAACCAAAATTCCCCACAAAATTTCAAAACTCAGCAAAACATGAGCTGAGCCACCAAATTGAGAGACAAACAATTATCTCAAACAAGCATGTGAGGTTGCTCAAATCCGAATTTGGGCAAATTCATCACACCTAGTTGGTCAAATCATAACACAAAGGATTTTGAAGTCAGTCTTAGCTATATTTTTGCACACCATTATCCTAAGTCTGATTTTTTTAAGAGCACAAATTAAAATTATTTACATAAATATTGCACGATTCCTAAATCTGCATCAGGTATTTGGCGCTTCTTGAGCGCCCACAGAATTGAAATACTTAGAAATCCGCAGATGCCTCATATGACGTATACTATTACTAGCAAATCTCTGGGTCTTTGATGGATTTCCGCCGAACCCACGGGCTCCTATCAGCGTTGGACTGATAGGAGCTGCTCCCCACGAGCACAGATACAAGAGATTTGTCTCTTTATTTCAAGTTCTCGTTTAGGCATTTCTTCAAACAGTAGAAGGGCATACGAAAATTCTAAAGATCCCATCAAATTCCAACGAAAGAAAGACCCAAAACTTGTAATCAAAATACGATTTCGGTCCAACAAAGGCCAAAGAGTATACTCAGCCATGAAAATTGTAAATAACTCCAGATTAAAAAAATTCAAGAAGAAACTAGCAAAAGATGGTTCCAGAAAATATCAAATTGAAATTCAAGTTGGAAAGCAAAGAATAGCTCACGGGGCGTTTTAAATGAAGAATTGGATAACCGTGGCGGTATGGGCAAACTCCGACGACCCAGCAGTGGCGGCTGCTCCTCCTCTGTTTCCCGTCGGTTCTTTTTTTTATTTTTTTATTTTTTTTGGCCGAGAGTAATAGGATAATGGCAGATGGATTGAAATCTCTGGGTCTCTGAGAGATTTCGTCCCCTTATCAATTCAGGATAACAAGTTTCCTAGTCGATCTTGGCCCATTTTAATGCCAGAGACACAGAGCCAAAAACAGAGGAGCACTTACCTAAGTGAGCCAGAGATGAGCAGTGATGAACCAGCGATGAACTAGTGAGATCTTGGTGCTTCGTCTTCGACACTCGGCAGCGATGAACCAGCACGGCAGGACACAGCCGACAGGAGACGTAGAGCGCGGCGGACTGGCGGAGGCCGGAGAGGCAGAGAGCAGCTTCGATTTCGGACTTGGGACTTGGGACTTGTTAAGGCGATGGCGATGGCGATGGCGATGGCGATGGAGATGGAGTCTCACAGATGCGGCGAGCAACGGCGTCGGCGACGAACGGAGTGAGGGTGTAGATCTAAATCAGTCAGAGTCAGTGGCTGCCGGCTGGTAAAGTGAATTTTTTTGCTAGGCTTTCTTCGAACGGAGAAGAAAGTCGCACAGAGAAGGAAGAAAGTCTTTTCTTCCTTTTTTTTGTAGACATTTTTTCTTTTTAGTGTTTTTTATAATTATGTTATTATTTTTTTGCCATTATAGGATTTTATTATAAAGAAGGGTATATTGTAAATTCTATAAAATCTATATCCATAATAGTCATTTTATAATTATAATAAATATATATTATTTAAATTATAAATATTTAACGCGGCTCGTCGAGCTACTCGACGAGCCACGAGCCCGAAAAATGAGACTCGAAACTCGACTCGATGTGGAGTCGAGCTACTCGAAACAACTCGAGTTCGAGTCGAGTTGTTGACCGAGCTACTCGCGAGCTACTCGCGAGTAGCTCGGCTCACTAACATCTCTAGTTCCAATTTTGCGCTCTCCCTGGTCCCTATAATAATATACTTGCTGTATTTTAGACAATTCACACACTGCCTCTTAATTCTTTTTTTTTTTTTCAAAAATTACTATCAATTTTTATGAGTGTCAAAGTGTTAAAAGGTCATCTTCTTCCAGTGTTATAAACTATGCTGTGATACATTAATCAAAATAAAACTTGATAGGACAAAATTGACATGATTTCTTATTAAAAAGGGACTAAAAAACTACGCCTTATTTGGATTGTGATTTTTTGTAAATATTTTTATATACCTATTTTTTAATTACTTTTTTTTTTTATCTTACGTACACGCTACACTAATATTTCCCAAAAAACTCACCAATATAAATCCAAACGCCAATTTCCGCTTCATTCTGAGCCACCGCTTCGTTTTTGTCCGTTTTTCAGTTTTTTGGGCTGGTGGGCGTCAAACTTAGAAATTTGAGACTGACTGCGATATTAGCCCCCATTAAGCGGTGGACTTCGGCTGTTCTTCTCTCCAACGATAATTTTGTCCCCAGACAGCATTCTCGATCCGCCCCTAGTCAAGCCCGAATTGCCGAAATCCCGGGTTCCCCATGCCTTCCTTTTTCCCTTGTATCTTTCTTTTCATCTTGCGAAAGTAGAAGAAAAGGAAAAACGAATGAATCTTTTTATAATGCAATTGTTTTTGTAATCAGGTAGCAGGAAATTGCTGCTTGGGCAGGCAAAGTTATCGTTGAGTAGGATGTGAAGTTTCTCAGGATTAAAGGGGATTGGCTCACAATGCAGACTTGCTAAGTTTGGAGTTCATCTAATGGACGAATTGGGTTGAGCTGAGGGGGAATAGGATATGTCATCAGGGTTGCTTCCCAAACCGAATTCTGCCTTTTGTTTTGGGGTTCAGAGAGGTTTAAGAGTGAAACTAGCACCAACCCACAAGTTAATAGAATCTTTGACAGTAAAAAGAAGTCAGAAATTTGGGGCTTGTTATACTTACAGTAGAACCAAGCATTCTGCCGTTGAGGCATTTTCTCAGACACGTGGTGGTGGTGGTGTTCTATCGCGCCCGTCTTCTCAAGCTTTTGGGAATTTTAGTGGAGCCATGGCTGTTTCTAGTTCAACGGCTGCCCCTGGAGACCTTGTTATGGATACTTTTATCTCTGGTTGTGGGAATGTTTCGAGTTTTGCTAAACCTGTTGTGATGTATTTTGGCAATAGAGGTCTCGATAATTGTCAAAAAGCTAGTCTGAGTTTGAGAAATGGGGTAACCAATAGCCGCTGCACTGATCGTGCTTTTTCTGTGCTTGGAGGTAGATGGAAATGTCGCAGCTCGAATGCCCTTGTTGGGTCGTGGTTTAGAAGCTGCAGTTCCTCATCATCACCATGTTGTTCGACTGGGGCTGCATCTGATGTACTCTGCAACGGAACCTCATTCGACGAACAGCTATCAAGTCTTGCCATACCACCAGACCAGTAAATGCTCTAACCTTTTGTGTTGTCTTATCAAGTTGTTTCCATCTATTTGTTAATTTAGAAACAAAAAAATTTTCTTGTATGCAGTTTCTTTATTATGTGCAATGGTTCAAAATTGATTATAGTTAAATACATTTGTTAATCCAGAAGGTAGTTGTTCCCTGAAGATTTTTTGGTGCGTTCATTTAACTTCAAATTTAGCCAAGGTGTTGTATTAAATAAAACCAGATGGCCAGTCGTGTATGGTCCCGATGTATTGACCTTAAAATTAGTTTGGATATTCAACAATAATCCAGGTCCTATATTCCAACAGTCAAGATCGTATTTGGTGACCCTTCAACATTAGCAGTTTGTCTGTCAGACAGAGAATTCTTTAGTTGAGCTTAGCTTGTCAGCAAGCCGGAACTTAATAAAAAAATAATGTGATCCTCGACTCAGTGTTTACAGGATTTTTTATATTTATGCTTCTTCCAACTCATATAACTCATGGAAATTCAAGGACGATGAAAGTGGTGACTTGTGAAAAGACATAGTTGTCGAACTTGGGTGTCCATCGTTTCTCAAAATGGAATGGATTTTTCTCCTCTTTTGTATGGTTTCTGATTTTTAGCGTGTTTTAAAGGGAAACTTTCTCTCTGATTGCTAAAGAACATTGTCTTTCGTCATGGTGTTGAAAAGTCAAAGATTTGCATATTCACATATTGTGGCTATTGTAGAGATTCGTTATTCTGGTTTGAGTATCAAATATTTACGTTTTTTAATCAAAACAAGGTATTGCTTGAATTTTGTCTTTTTACTTACTAGGTAAATAAATCTTAGCAGTGAGTCGTTGCGTCAAAGATGATCATTTCCTGCTTCAATTTTCTACTGAATGGGTTTTTCAATTTAAGTTTATTAGAGATGCACAGTTCTATGTTTGTGGGAGTCGCATTGAGCATTAATAAGTTTGGCGATATAGTATTGTGATTTTCCTTAATGTTGGTTGGCTACTACTGCTGAATCCAGAAGATCTCTAAGCAACAGAACACTGAAGCTACACTCTGGATCATGCTACCTACCCCATCCTGATAAAGAAAAAACAGGTGGAGAGGATGCTCATTTCATCTGTTCGGATGAGCAAGCAATTGGTGTGGCAGATGGAGTTGGTGGTTGGGCGGAGGTTGGGATTAATGCTGGAGAATATGCTTGTGAACTCATGTCTAACTCGATGGATGCTATTAAAAATGAGCCCGGGGAGTTTATTGATCCCGCTCGCGTATTGGAGAAAGCACACTCGGAAACAAATGCTGTGGGTTCCTCAACAGCCTGCATCATTGTGCTAAAAGACCAGGTCTTACTAACTTCATACCAAAAATATTTGTCCATGCACACATATTCTTCTTGTACTACGTCTTTTGAAAATATTGCTCCAACTTGCATGCAACAAAATGGCTGTAGTAACATTTTCAACTTGGATGTGACCACTTTTGATTGGTGATTTGTAGATGAATGTATTTGTTGGGGTTCATTAGAGGGGAATTATCCTGATGTTTTGGCAAATTTAGGCAGAATATGTCATTCTTGGTGTGTTTTTTTTTCCTGTTCTAAGTGTAGAAAGCGTAAAACCGTGAAGTACATTTATGTGGTGTTTATGGATGACGACTCGTGTTATATTTGTAAAAGACATGCACAGAGCCATGCACATAGAGGAGGCAAAGATGGGAAATTCTGTTTTATCTTTCCTATAAGATGGAGGCGATGACGGTTTGGCACTGGTACTTTTTGCTGCAAGAGACCAAACCTCATATCTGAGTAGAAAGGAGATTCTCTCTGAGGACCACTAGAATATTGGAGGTTGCAGAAAATAACTGTAAAGGCGAAGGTTATGCTATTGTACTTGAGTAAAAGTGAAAGAACACTGTGCCATTAGTTTGCCTAACTACACTTAATCTCCTGATTTTCTTCATTCTTTCTTTGGATGCCTTTTGGTAGATTAGTGTTTGTTCAATTCTTCAGACCTACTCTTGCATATTGGATTGGTTTGGCTGTCACATTACAGCCTAAAGCGATCATGAAAAAGCCAATGATTCTTTAAGACACTAGTTTGTTGTACTGGAGGTTGCATAGACTTCAAATTTTTTCCCTCTTTGAACTTGAGAAGAGTTTTGATGCCTCTGATGGTCATCTGTGCATATTTGTTCTCTTCCACAGTTTCTGCATGCCATAAATCTTGGAGACAGTGGATTTATTGTGGTCAGAGATGGCAGCACCACCTTTGAGTCTCCAGTCCAGCAGCATGGATTCAATTTTCCCTATCAACTGGAAAGAGGAAATAAGGGTGACCTTCCAAGTTCCGGTCAGGTAATTTAGTGGAACACTCCTTACTGATCTTTTGTGCAAGTGAATTTGTATACATGGTGCTTTTATAATCAAGAATGTCTCGAGAAGAATATCATCTCAATTGTTCACGCTAATAGTGTTTCACCGACAGGAGTCCTCCTAAATGAGATTTAAATATTTTGGCCAGGTTTTCAAGATTTCAGTTTTACCGGGAGATGTCATTGTTGCCGGAACAGATGGGCTATTTGATAACTTGTATAAACGTGAAATAACTACAATTGTTGGTGCAGCAGTGACATCGGGTTTCACCCCTGAGTTGACAGCACAAAAAGTTGCAGCTTTGGCGCGCCACCGAGCGCAGGACAGGGAAAGGCAAACTCCATTTTCTACTGCAGCACAAGAGATTGGATTCTCTTATTATGGTGGAAAACTTGATGACATTACGGTGGTTGTTTCGTATGTCTCTGACTTGTCAGGCTCGACTGAAACATAGATTTTACAATTCTTACATTTGACTTTATACAGTCCTTTCCTCATTCTGGCCTTTGAATACGTGGTGTTTATTCTCTTTACAAAGCTTTCGAGATTTTCCAGATTTCCTCACCCCCTTTCTCCCTCTTCTTTTGCAAATTTGATACTAAATTTGATACGTATGAAGGTGTTCCGTTACAGTTGTAAGATATGGATAGTAGTTTCCTAGCTTTTTGAGCTGCCGTTGAACCCAGAGGTCGTCCCTGATATCTAATTGAGTATTAATAGTCTGAGAATGTTTACAAAATCATTTCTGCGTGCTATTGTAGCTTGAAAATGCTTTCTGTGGGGGTATTCAAGCGTTGTCCTTTTTTTTTTTTTTCATCTTTTTGGGCTATTTGAGGACCCGTTTACGTCGTCCATTGTTCATTGTGAGACATATTCCTCTCTTGCAATCCATCAAAAAGTAAGAAAAGTAGGTATGGAAAACTCCTTTATTGCTCGAGTTTAGGATTCCTGTCCATGATGTGAGAAAACCTGGCTGAGTTTTGGCTCTTGCTCAAGCAGTTCTAAGATAGATCAATCGCAGGAATTAATTGGAGTCATTCATTCGTAGGAATTCAATAAGCTGGCTTTTAAAGGACTTCACCATGCGCTAATGGAGCTCTCAACTGAAGGTATTTCACAAGCAAACACAAAATAAAGCAAAGACTGAAACAAAACTGCTTATTCAGCTTTATGCTCACTGGAAACGTCTACTTTTGAGCATTACTAGACACAGTCAAGAAGCATTTTTAAGGATTCTTCTTCCCCATCCTTGGCCATTGCCCTGCTCCTCCTCTTGTCCCATTTCTTTTTCTTGTTGCTTTGCAGTTTCCTCCTCCTGCCTGGCTCCTACTCCTCCTCTTCCGTCTTCCTCCGGCGGCCGTGCTTCCCTGCCCCCTTCGTGTGGGCGCCCTCCTTCTCCCTGGCCAGCTTCTTCTTGTCTTCTTTGTGCTGCTTCTTCTTCCTCTCGCTTAGCTGCTTCCCTTTCTTTCTCTTCCATCTGTGCTGCTTCTTGTTCTCTTTCCTCTTGTTCCCTCCTTTCTCGTGCTGCCTCTTCCTCTCTCTTTCTCCGTGCCGCCTCTTCCTCTTCTTCTTGCTCTCTCTTCTTCCTTTCCTCCTCTGCTCTCTCCCTAGCTGCCTCCTCCTCTTCTCTCGTCTCAGCTTCCTCTTCCTGTCTTTTCCTCTCTTCATCCCTCTTCCTTGCCTCCTCTTCCCTCTGCCTTGCCTCCTCTCTTTCCCTCTCAATCTCTTCCTCCATTATCCTCCATTCTTCCTCTGCGCAGGAGGTGCATTCTAAGATAACCGATTCGCGTTGTTGATTCACAAGCCTGTCGAAGGTAGTTTCATTTATTCCAAATGATGCTGCCAGGATGTGCTTGTCCAAAGTCCTGAGGACTGATGCCTTCCCTGCTAGATACTGTGGGTGATTGTTCTCCGTTGATGTACTGAAACCAACGAAAACGAGCGTTTCGTTGTTGAAAGCCATCTGCGCCATGGGATGGAACCTCTGCACGGCGAAAATGTCGCCTTCTTCAACCCCAAACCTCGCGTTTTTGCACTCTGCTTTGTTCGGTAGACTTGGGCAAACTACCCGAACCATCCCCTTCCCTTGCAGTACTACTGCTATCTCCGTTGCCTCGGGATTCCAGTGAGGACCCATCATTCCTCCCTAGAAAAAAAAAAAAAAGTAAAATAAAGCCCATCAGCAATCACCTATTTACTAATGGCTACTACGTTACTAGCACAGACCCAGAACAGAGTGGGAAAATTTTGTATGGTAAGTAGCACATTCTTGCATATTGCTAACTGCAAGCTACAAATTTCAGGCAAACTCAGATTAAAAACTCACGCGGGTCAAGTTCACCATGAAAAGGCCATATTTGGAGCCCTTCAGGACGGAATACTTTTTCCGGGTAACTGTTGTGCTCCACCCGTTGCAATTCTCAAAATCTGGTTTTTCTTGGAATATGTTGAATTTTTTGGACTTCTTCTTGTCTTTGTTGCTGGTTTCGAAAATGCTGAAAATACTTGTGCTTCCAAACACGGCTTCGATGAACTGATACTCCCTCTCCCGTATGGTTTTTTCCTGAGTGCCCGGCAATCCACGAACTATTGCTTCCGGCTTCCTTCCGCTTGTCATTTCCTCTATCACTTCTTCAGGAACCTTGAGTACCATTTTGCACCAGGGGTTACAACCCAAAATGAGGGATTTCAAGAAACAGTCCTGTCTCTCTTTACTCTTTTTACCACATGCTAGATTAGATAACATACCTTGAAGGTCTCCTGGAGAATTTTCTTATCAAATCCAAGAACCAAGTCGCGAACGCTCGAGTATGGTCCGTATTCAGTCGGTTCCTAAGATCAAGAAGTTTAGATAGTGCAATATTCATGGTCATGGTCACTCACGTATGAAAACTGAAGGCATCCATTGTCAATTGACAAAATCAGTGAAATGACAAAAATAGTGCTCTTAGTCTCTTACTCTCAAGTCCTCCCCTGCATTGCCAAATATGGCATAAATTCTTAGCTTCTGTCTCTCCAGACCTACGTCGCTCTGTATGAAGAAAACGCTTCCTGATCCCAGACGAAAAACATCTCCTCGTCTTATGGTCGTATTCTCTCTTTTATTTTCATCTCTGTAGCTCAGATTTCCGCTCCCTGTACACAAACAGCAGGATGAACTCCGCAAAATTTGACAAAATTCAATGATTAAGACAAGTCACTACTGGTGATTTCTTGTTCTTGATAATATAGACACTATCAGACTAATTAGATACAGCTGAATTCAAGGAATTGAAGGTTCAGCCCGAGTCCAAGCACCTTTAAACAAAAATAATAATAATAAAATTACCTGTATGAACGTAGAACACCATGTCTTGATGCAGCATAACAGGCAGAAACAAGGAGTTGGGCTCCAAGGTGATGAGGTGAATATTAAAAGTCTCGTTTCCATCGCTAACTCTAACTCCCGAGACCTCTCCAAATCCAGTTGAGATTATTGGCTGCCTTTCGCCTTTCTTTACTAAATGTCCTGCTCCGGGGACAGTCTGACCATCTTCCCCAGCGGTAGCATGCACGCAGAGAAATAAGCATAAACCAAAGCCTAAGAGCGAAATTGAAGATGCTGACAACAATTTTTCGGTGGACATTTTTGAAATTTTTGGACTAATGAGAAGTGAAGAAAGGAGCTGGTCAGAACCGGTGGTTTTATAGGGGAGGGGGAGGGGGAATTGGAAACAGGGATTAGAGAAGCGACGTGGCTTTTGCATGGACACGGGGCAATTTGAAGGTGCCACGAGGCAGCTGTTCGTGTTGAACATGTTGAAACATTCATGCAAAAATGCATGAGACCTTAGCCGTAGCTGGGTGGTTTTTATTCAAACTTGTCTTCAGGCGAGAGCGCCGATTTTGAGTAGGCTAATGATGCAATGATCTTGAACTTTTCTATGCAATGGTCAATTCATGACCATTGTAGATAATGGGGTATTTCTATTAAAATTAAAAAAAAAAAAAAAGGGCCATACTTCCATTTCCATTCTTTCGAGGTATATTACAAAGAGCAACCTGCAAAATGGGGGCTGCGTTCTATTTTTACAGAAAAATTAATAATCATCCGTCCTGAAAACTCAATTTGGGTGGCAGGAACATAAGTTATGTGATTCTGAGATTTTTTTTATTTGACTCTCTTTTCTTTCTCCTTTCCCTTCTAAGATTTGTGAAATCCCCCAGCTGCTCATGAACCTACAAATTGGAAGGGCAAAGTTTTGAAATTTCAAACACATTTAAGGGTATCTGCATAACATGGATATAAATGCTAATGCAGCACTTCACTGCTGGATTCTCTTCATTGTCATTTGCACATTATTTCCGTAAATTTGCTGATAAGTTGACTACGAGATGAAAGTCAAAGGCAAGAATGGAGCTGAAATAATTAGTTTTGCATTCCTCTATGATTCACAAAATGTTATACTCTGATAAAGTTACGAAAGATATTAGATCAGTTTATGCAGAAATACAAGTAGATGATGATTTGGTCAATTTTATGATATTGCTACGCGCGTGCGTGATTAAGAAATTGGAAAGGCTACTCAGCTCCTAGATATATACCATACTGAAATACGAGTCCTAGGAGTCGTCTGCCATGCAGAACAATACCACACCCCCAAATGCCACCAACCTTCTCTGTGTGAAAAATCGGCAATTGTACATAGAAATAAACACTAATTACTTCAGCAATGCAAATCTGATTAACAACAAAAGCTGAATATTGAGTTTGAATTACATCCCTTTCAAGCCTATGCTCATCTCTTTTCTTTGATTGTGACTTCATTTTTATATTCCCTGGCTCTAGCTTCTGGTTTCTCTGGTCGATCTTTCCCTTCCCCTGATTCTTCTTCTGGTTTTTCAGTTCCTTCTCCAGCTTCTACTTCTGCTTCTGGGGTCTCTGGTTCCGTCTGTTTTGCCTTTTCTATTTCCTCCTCCATCATCCTTAATTCTTCCTCTGCACACAAATTACAATCCAAGACTACGGAGTCCCTCTGTGAAGCCATAACCATGTCTGCTATTGTTTCATTAACACCCAGTGATGCTGCCAATATACGTTTGCCTAAGGTCTTGAAAATGGAAGTTTTACCAACCAGATATTGATGGCTAATTTTCTTTCTTGTGGTACTAAATCTCATGAAAACAAATGTTTCATCACTGAAAGACATTTGAGCTGTAGGATGGAACCTTGGCACGACAAACACATCACCTTCTCCCACTTGAAACCTCATGTTTTTGCATTCATTTTGTTTAGCAAAAATGCTAGAACAAACCACTAGAACAATTCCTTTTCCTTGTAAAACAATTACTATCTCAGTCGCCATTTGATTCCAGTGCGGCGCCACCATCGATCCCTGGAATTTTCCATTTTGTCAGATAAACATTCGAGTCAATCATCATATGTGTCAATTGTTGATGATTTAAATAATTAGTTATTTGAGGCATTGCAGCATAATGCAGGGAGCCAATTAAGAGCTAACTGACTGTAGCCACGCTTACTCTGGTCAAATTTGTTACGGAAACACCAAAGTTGGAACCTTTGAAACCTTTGAAATCTGGGAGCTTTTTCTTGTTTGATGTTGTTCTCCACCCATTATGGTTCCCACAATCTCGTTCTAAGCCAAGCATGTTGAGGAGGTTGGGCCCCGTGCTTCTTGTTAATTCTTTAATGAAACGAGCTTCCAAATCCCATAATTTTTCCATTGTTCCCGAGACGCTGGAAACAATGGCCGGTGGGTTCGGTTTATTCATTATCTCTTTAATCACATCTTCAGGCACCTTCAAACACAATTTTGCATCACTAAATTCATTTAACAAGATCGAAGCCCTTAATCCAAACCGCATACTGTCTCTTTTCCTAAATCAAGCCAAACATGCTAGTTAACTGGGAAGGAGGCAATTACACCCACTAAATAAACCCAAATTCTGATGTACCTTGAAGGTTAGTTGCAGAATCATTTTATCAAAGCCGAGGATCAGGTGGCGGAAACTAGAGTATGGTGCTGTCGTTGCCGGTCCCTATGGAAACCCAACTGAAGAGTTACAAATTAGTATAAGATAAAAGAAACAAATTCAGGGGCGTTGAAAGTTCTTACGCGGAAATGTTCCCTCAAATTACCAAAGATAGCGTAAACTCTTAGTTCGTCCACACAGTGGATGGCCTCCATGAAGAAAATAGTCCCTGGATTGAGTTCCAAAGTATCTCCTTGTCTCAACGTCTTTGTCAGCATGCGGCCCGCTTCGGTAGTGTAACTCAGCTTCCCAGAACCTGCAACACTCTCATATTTCATGGCAAAGTTTTAGGCCACGACTTCAACATTGTGGGGAAAAAGAGAAATTCTGAATTCATGGCCTGATGAATCTGAATCACCACATCCCATGTTTCACACACCAATATATAGTAACTTAATAATGCACCAAAAATTAGCAATAGTACGAGTCCTTTTAAAGACCGCAACATACAATGAAGATTTAATTGGATAAACTCTAGGCTCTTGTTTTGCTTACCTGTTTGCGCATAGAAAACCATATTTGCATGTAATACAACGGGGAGGAAAAGAGCAAATGGCTTCAAGGTGATGAACTGAAGGTGATACGACAAATCCGTCCGCTCTCTAACACTAACCCCTGATATCTCTCCATATTCACTCGAAGAAATTAGCTTCCGTTCATCTTTCTTCTTCACCAAAGATCCCAAATAGGATTCACTCTCCTCATCGGAAGCAGCTCCCACATTTATACAGGTGAAACATAAAACTAAGATTAAGCATATGAAGAACGAAAATGGCGAGATCATAAAAATTTTCTGAGACATTTTCTGAGCAAGATGACGAAAGTGTAAGCTTGGAAGAGGTGGCGTTGAATGAATAAAAAGGGGGGACATGACGAAGAAGGCGACAAATCTACGTGGCTTCGCCATTCAGACGTGCATGCTGGAGGGGGTGAAAGCTCCATAAAATGATGACCGACGAGGTTTCTTGGCACCTTCACAGTCTCGCAGCTTCCGTTTCTCTTGGTTTGTGTCTGTGTACGGACGCTGTCGCGCTAGCAGTCTCTTTTGGGTCTAAGTAACTTCATTCAGCTGGATAAGAAGACAAAATGAATGCCTCTATCCGGCCCAAAGGAAGATTTACTTACGTTGGTTTTTGGACTTCATTGCATCAACGGTCCGCGAATTTAGTTGGGTTGCTTCCATTGTGCAACCGCCACCACTGATGCACAGCCTTCCCTCCGTATCTGCAATCAAAAATGTTACAATTTGGGCTTCAGCCCCATTACAGCTAGAAAACTCGCTGCCATTAATGACCCAGTTCAAATTTTATTTCCACAGGCACGGAAATGAATACCCAAGTTCCTTTTCTCAATTTTCTCAACTCCGGCGAAGAGAGGCGTCTCTCAAGACGACATAGAGGTCACGAATTTAAATTTTCTTTTCCCTCTCATCTTCTTAAATTTCATTCTTTTTTTTTTTGAGCCAAAAAAAAAAAAACTCCAAGAAACAATTTGGTCATAAAGTAGGTGATTTTGCCATTTCAATGTGGAAATAAAATTAGATTGTGACGATACCATTTGCCAGAAAATTCAAGCAAATTAATTGATCAAGATGATTTACGGATAAAATAGCCAAATTTTGACAGGAAAGCGTGTTTACAATTGCCCAGCCCAGCCTAGCCTGAATCACATCCCTTCGTGTTTCCTCGAGCAAAAAGGATCCAAAGAGCATCATATATCATGACATTTATGGTGGCTACGTTTTAGGGTTTTGCGGAATACCATTGAAAATATGCCGAGCCAATTATTTGAAGGTGGGGACTTATAAATATGCATTGATTTGCACCATTCAAGTGCAAGTTGAGGGGGAAGAGAGATGCCAAACGCCACATGTGAAATATGATGGAATCGCTGCCCATAAACTACAAATTAACGATCATAGTGGTCACAGCTCGGAAAGAAAGAAAGAAAACTATTTGAATCAAAGGTATTTTCAAAGTGAAATTAACATATCCGGAGAATCGATGATCATATATTCGTATCAGTAGAGCAGTATTATACTACTAGTAGTAGTAGTACCATCTGGTATATATAAGCGATTGGACCACCATCACTCGTTTCGCTCGTAACCATGCATAAAAAAAAAAAAAAAAAAAAAAAAAAGCAAGCGTATGGCGCTGGTTCCATGCATGGTGCTTGCTTATTGGAAGGACAGCAGGGATAGAAGAAGGAGATGGATAGATACCCTAATGTCATGGCCAATCCACCTCCACTCCGCTGTTTCAACTCTTTTTGGCTAGCTTTGCCCCCTTTTTCTTTATTTTTATTTTTTTTATTTTTTATTTTTTTTAAAAAAAAATTTTTTATTTTCTTTTGTGTGGGAGTTGGCTAAATGGTGGTGAGTGACAATAATTAATCTTTACATGAATGGTGCCGATCAGAATCTCAACCCAACCATCTTTTGTGACCTACAAGGCTCCGTTCCTCCTTTCTTTTCCACCGCGTGTGTCCCGTGTACTTGTTAGAAACTTAGCTCCTAAGTACTTGACTTTGGTCGTATTATTGGAGGGCATTTGTATTCTTTGTGTCTCCCATATGGTGGATTAATTTCGAGTTTTCTTGACCAACAACAGATTTGGCAAGTGATCTTGAATGAGCGGAAACATTTTTGAAGGAAGTTCCTAGCTAGACGCTCAATTCTGACATGATGATGATCAATCATTTAGCGAATGCACCAACACCAAAAAAAAAAAAATTTGTCAGAATATATAGGTTTAATTATTATGTTATCAGCTTTAAAGCCAGCCATTAATATTTGGTTGAAGAAAGGAAAAAAAGATGTGATTTCTGATTGCAATCATTTGGCTGTGAATAACATATAACATGCAATGGGGTGGGGGTGGGGTGGGGTGGGGTGGGGTTTCCTTGCTAATTATCAGTTAACTTGAGAGGAGAATATTGCTATCGGGTAGCTGCCATTACGTCATAGTTATAAAGTTGGTGTAATTTTTGACATATATTCCAAATGATAGATGCTTAAATCACTATCACAATGAAATGTCGCATTGCTTCTTTCTTTCGTAACTTTGTGCAGCAATAGCATGTCCTATAGCAATAGCAGGCCAAGCTGCAGTTTCCAAGTCCATCGATCCTCAACATTTTGGCTCTTCAATCTGCTGCTTATTCGAATATGAAAACTGCATGTATGTACCCGCAGAAAATTCTCCACACTTCACCTTCAAATAAAAGAGTGATTAGTAAGAACTAGCATTTCCCCAACCAACAGGAATGCATATGTAATACTAGCAAACTCCTGAGTCCTGCCCCCGCCCTCCCAAATCAAAAAAAAAAATTTTAAAAAAAAAAATTAAAACAAAGAGGAGGAGGAGGAGGAAGAAGAAGAAGCCCAAAACAAGTAGCAAATTGTTCGTGCACACAGTCCTTTGAATGTGCTCAAAATGTTGGTGCCGTTTCAAACTAAAGAAACTGCGCGCAGAAAGGCTACGGTTTGACCTTCTTCTTGATAAGGACACCAGAGGTCTGGAGGATTTGAGTTATCAGAATCAAAATCATAATCGCAAGTTCTACTTTATCTTTATGCTATTAAATTTTTTTTTTCTGGAACATCTCGCGGTCCATTTAATTTTTGTCGTAACTAAAACTTGTGACCGATGATTCTGGTAACTAAAAACACATACATATATAGATGCATTAATTATTAAGCTATTAAACATAACATATACAGACCCAAAAAAAAAAAAAGAGAGAGAGAAGAGAAAAACATATAGAGTATGTGCTGTTGTCTTCTTGAGCTGGCTGGCTTTCGGCAATTGTTTGTAGGTAGGCCAATGTATGAAGCAACTGGAAAAGGGGTTAGCTAGTTGTTTCTGGGTGACACAGAAAGGTAATTATTGGAAGAAAAGTTGAGCATGATAATCTTCAAAGCTAGCTTGTGTTATAATTCTTAATTATATACTCTAATAACATCAGTGTTCACACTTCAAATCAACGATATTCTATTAATATATTGAAAGTAAAATCTGAAAGATGAGATGGCAAGAATTGCTAATGAAACACATTGGTTTGATTAAGACAAGACAACTTTTTAAATATTGCAGCATATACTACAATTTTTTTTTGGCCTTTACGCAATTTTAAAACAATTTCTACTTGTTAAAGAAAGACCTCTAACCATCTTTTGTTCATGCGTGCTTTTCCACTAAAGTTCAAAGCAAAAACGAAGGTCCAGATATAGTTAGGAGGAGGAAGAGTCATGGGTGGGGTGTGTTTGTTAATTGCATTATAACCAGCAGAACATATTCCCTGTCTTAGCCGCCAGATTTAGTTGCTTTCCACATCCCCTTTGGGCAATTTGATCAGGATTTCTTCTGAGCAGAGTAATTGCAGGGGAAGAAGTGAGAAGTTGAGGGGCCGGATTACAATCATATATAGAACATATACGCGATGGATCAGCATGGCATTGCAGACAAAAGAAGCAAATGGGTCCAATTTGGTAGGGTCAGGTGAGGCCAATCAGGTCAATGTTTAGTCTCTGTCATGGGGAGAGGTCATCTTTTCTTGAATTATGTCAAAAGGAATATATCAGAAGAAGCTTAGCTTTCCTCATAAATGGCTTTTTTTCAGGTTTTGGAATATAGGTACCTCCTCCTCCATCAAGAGGATTGAGTGAGTATGTCTGCATAATTGCGTCTGATCGTCTCACACACACACAAATTCTTAGATGCTAAATGTCCAGTATCATCCAACGATCTACGTTTGATCTCCCGAATCTTGATCTTTTCTTCTCTGAATCCTACGACACTTCAAAATGGTTCCATTCCCCAAAGCCACTTCTTTTTAATTTACCTGAGCAATCGGTGAATCACGAACACACTTTCAGGCATTAATTAACAAATTTGACCGGAGGTGTGCTTCTCCTGTTTTTGCTCATGCTACCGACTCTTTATTCTCCGCGCCCATCATTTATTAACCTTGACCTGATAGCATGCATGCGATTCACAAAAGAACGCATGCATGCAAGATCCTCCTGCAGTTGTTTTAAGAAATTAATGAGGAAAGATTTGTTCTTGTTCTAGAGAAAGGCAAGGATGATCTCACGGATCATCTCAAGTCTGAGGTAAGTAGTCTACATTAAATTTCCAAAAAAAAAAAAAAAAAATTAGTGATAGCCACTAGGATCTCTGCATGTGTCCGGAGTCACTAGGAAATAGAATTTCGATCGGCATGGAATCAAAGACAACTCACCGTCAAAAAGAAATGGAAAGCCAGCGCAAAGAAAAAGTGTTCAGACTTTTGATTAATTACTAGTAAAGTTCAAATTCTGTTCCATTCCACATCCCCCAAATCTTTGGCTTTGTAAATGGACGTTGTATTCTATCCTAAACTAGTAAAAATAATATATAGTGATCAATAATGAACTAGTTTGCATTGTATACCAAATTCTTAAGTTCCGACAAATAGGATAGTAGCATTTTCTTTTGCTATTAGAAGTCGATGAGAGGTGAAAAACAGAGCGTCTAAAAGAGCATAATCGATACCTTGTAACGGTGAATTGCTTGTGGAGCGAGTAATCTGCATTATACAATGTATATTTTGTCTCTTTTTTTTTTTTTTTGGCTACAATAACATTCCTATAATTTAATCTGTTTTATTCTAAAAAAGGGAAAATTTAAAGAAGGATTCCAATAACGCAATCTATTTTGTTTTACAAGAAGAGGAAGTTTAAAGAAATTATCTACAGGGAAGGAAAAGCTTTTTTTAAAGAAACTATCTACAGGTAGTAAGGAAAGTCTAAAAAAATTGCTGTATCAGGGACTATATAGATCGGGCTAGACCAAAGTTTTAAATGATACCGAAATTTTTTTAACCATAAGTAGGATTCAAACCTTGATCTGCAGTTCAAAAAGGGATGTAATTCCTTTCTGGTAATCACAGAGCTAAAGCTGGGGGTGGTTCGCATTGTACAATGTATGGTTAGGCAACCTTTGGGGTGCGGGGGATTGGGTCAAGTCATGGGGTTGGACTTTTCAGGCAGGGTTTCTTCCAGTCCAGAGGTTCCCACTGCCCATAATGCAATTAGTCTGCGTAAGTTGTAAGTTGGCACGGAGGCTGCAGGTAAAGTTTATAATTTTTGGGCGGTGGTCTCTGTGATTTGCTTCCGCTAACACTACTACTTTTGATTGAGTTTTTGAGTGCGGAACCTTCGTTAGGCACTGGAGTGGGACTTCCAAAGTGGAGTCTCAAGTCACAACTGCAGAGCAGACTTTTTCCGCAAACATCTTGACTTATAAGTCCTCTTCTGTTGAATAGTCTTTCACCTGGAAATAACAGTCAGTGATTACTGTAAAATTAGACAAATTAAAAGCCAAATAGAATAGACAACCCTATTATATTATTTTCTCCACAACCCAAAAAAAAAAAAGGAAAGAAAAGAGTGAGAATAGTGAATTACCCTCGCAGAAAGTAAGGAGAAGTGTGCAAGATGCGGTCACTGGCCACTGGGAGACATTCAGGATCCTCAAAAGTCCAAAAAGGACTAAGAAGAAGGTCAGCTAAACGATGAACAAAACCAACAATTTCGAGAATTGGCTTCTGGATTCAATTGTCTCTGGCTAGCTATGTGCATCACCCTTGTTTATTAGCACTTTATTAAACAAAAACGAAGCAGCTGCTAGTTCATCTTAAATAGTTTCGGAATTCCATCGTTGTACAATGCTCTTTAGAGAAGTCAAAAACGCCAACAATAAATCAACAACTCAAGTTCTTCTTGTTCTTTTTTAGCAATTTTCGCAGCCCATTTCAGCTCCCATATGCCAGACCATCAATACAGCCGGACCTCCACTAAAACATATGCCTTTCTCGAATTGACAGGATGGAAGCCAGAAACAGAAAGAGCCATCAACTCTTCCTTTTCAGTTGTTTTTCCTTCCGTGGAGTATACACAACCACTGGTTCTAAATACTACTACTAGTAGTGTAATGCAAAGGCGTGACAGCCCTTTCTACGTCAAGAAAATACTAGTAAATGACATTGCACCACAAGAAAGGCCTATTGCCAGAGCCAGAAACCATAAAGATAAGTTAGAAAGCAAAAGTAGAGGAAAAACCAAGTTAAAATCTGAACGCCGAGAATCAAAAAAAGGTTACTCATCACCTCCTCAACTTCAAAAGAGTATACAATGGCTTTGGAGGCTTGAACAAGAAGCTTCCGAAAGATAGATCAATCCAATCAACTCCCTCATCAATCTTCTGACTCGTGTCCCTTTTCTTCATGTATTGTCCACATATACATGTCTGTTATGCCTTCCATGACTCTCCACTCCCACTCCAATATCAATCCAACATTCTCTCATCTCTATCCCACCCCATAACCCTCATCATCCCATACTTCTCATGCACCCACGACCGCACGCAAACAAACAAAGATAGTTTATAAAAAGCCCACAATCATAACCTCCAAAAGCCCCCCCCCCCTCCTTCCCTCTAGCTCTTCATTTTTCCCACACATTTCTAACTTCAACATTACAAAAACTGAACAAGCCAACCAAACAAACACACATAGTACAGGCTAAACAGAGCCGTACAGATATCTTATAGTATATATAGAGAGGGAGAAAGAGAGATTTATTTTCTTACTTAGGCGTTCTTGGTGACTTTTATTATCCTCTTCTTCTTACCGAGAAATGAAAGTGCCCTTTATTCAAAATCAACCATCAATATTGAACTCAACGAAACAAGTGAATTGCAACGACAACAACAACGACCTCCGCACCACCACCACCACCACCTCCATCAACAGCAACACTTTTCTGGGCTACGAGCCAAAATCAGTTCTCGAGCTCCGACAAAGTCCGAGTCCGGTCACCGAAATTCCGTCCTCAAATACCGATATTTCCACCGTCTGGGACGACACAGGTCTTCAGCTGGAGGATCATGTGCTGAATCATTTCGAAGTAGACTGGGATTCTTTGATGAGAGAATTGGGCTTGCATGAAGATTCTAATCCAACCCCCACTTCCAGACCTACTACCTTTAGTCATTCCCAGTTCACACCAAGCGGGTCTCAAGTTCAGTTCCAAAATCTTCCCGAGTTTCCCCCGACTCATAACTCCTTTGATTCTACTCTCTTTGTCCCTTCCGACATCACCCTCCCCGATATCTCTACGTACCCGTCGTCTTTCAACGATAGCTCCATCAACTCTCTCGGGCTCTCTCATGATGCTCATCATCACAATACCAATCTCACCTGGAATCCAGGGTTTGATTACGTCGATGAACTCATCCGACTCGCCGAGTGCTTTGAGACCAACTCGCTTCACCTGACTCACGTGATACTGGGACGGCTCAACCAGCGCCTCCGAGGTCCAACAGGGAAGCCACTCCAACGAGCTGCCTTCTACTTCAAGGAAGCTCTGCAAACCCTACTCACCGGGTCAACCCGTCTAACTCAGCCATCCACTTCTTCCGAGGTTATCCAGAGCATCAAAGCCCATAAGGCCTTCTCCAACATCTCCCCTGTACCCATGTTCTCCAGCTTCACGGCCAACCAAGCCGTCCTCGAAGCTGTTGATGGCTCCATGCTCATCCACGTCATCGACTTCGACATCGGCCTCGGAGGCCACTGGGCTTCCTTCATGAAAGAGCTAGCTGATAAAGCCGAGTTGCGCAAAGCAGCCCCGCCGGTTCTCAGGATTACCGCTGTGGTCGGAGAGGAGTATGCAATGGAGTCTAAGTTGATCAGAGAAAATCTTTCTCAGTTCGCGAGAGAACTCAATATCGGCTTCGATTTGGACTTCGTTTTAGTACGTACATTTGAGTTTTGTTCCTTTAAAGCTATCAAATTCATGGAGGGTGAGAAGGTTGCTATTCTTTTATCTCCAACTATTTTTCGCCGCGTCGGGACAGGATTCTTGAGCGATCTACGCCGCGTTTCGCCGCATGTCGTGGTGCATTTGGATTGCGAAGGGTTGATCGGGTTCGGAACGATGTCTTTCAGGCAGACTTTGATAGACGGGCTGGAGTTTTACTCGACGCTGTTGGAGTCCTTGGAGGCTGCGAACGGTGGTGGGGGTGCTGATGATTGGATGAATAAAATGGAGAGTTTTGTCATTTATCCAAAGATTCTGGAGGCGGTCGGGGTGGCCGGCCGCCGTGGAGCTCCGTGGAGGGAGGCTTTTGTGGCGGCCGGTCTGAGGCCGGTGGCGCTGAGCCAGTTTGCTGACTTCCAAGCCGAGTGTTTGATAAGGAGAGTACAGGTGAGGGGGTTCCACGTGGCGAGGAGACAGGCGGAGATGCTGCTTTGCTGGCATGAGAGGGCCCTCGTTGCCACGTCAGCATGGAGGTATTAGCAGCAAGCATAACAGCAACAGCTTTTAGCAGAATAAGCGGCAGTCTTAAACCTGATAATGGGGGATTAAATTAAGTAGGAAGCATGTGATGAAACTAGTAATTTGCGTAAGGGTACAATGTAATTTAACTTGGGATTACCTGTGGTTTAGGTACAGCTTATATAGCTTATGCCTGTGCTTTGGCTGTAAAAGTAAAAACAAAGGGTGGGGTTTACTTCTTGTGTTTCTTTCTTTCGCTTTCCTTTGAGCATTGTCTGTCTTTAACTGTTTTAGTTTTTCAGCAAGAACTGTCGTATATGCTACTGAGCGACTGATGTCTGAGGGCAAGAACTCACTCGCTTCGCTTCACTTTTATAAGCTGCAAATGCTAAAGACAACACTAAATGAAATGACAGAGACTTGAATGCTATCATAATTTGCATCGAGCATATTGTTAACTCACAAAACTTCTTTCTCTCCTCAATTTCAGAATGCATTTGTTCACTCCGTTGAGAGAATGTAAAACTTTTGCATACCATACCTCTGACATCCTTTTAAATAATTCACCTCAAAAGATGACTGTCATTTTCACCATAAAGCATTGGACCTTTTAACGAAAACCGGCAATCTTCGGAATCTATCAGTCGCAAAGCCTCATGGACATGTGCAATTCCGAGACAGCTTTAAACTAGATTGCCACTAGAATCAACCCAAAGTTGTTTTTGACAGTCCAATCAGAATCGAACGACCCTCTTTCATTTGGAACTTCAGGTGAAGGAGCCTTGCAGCTGTCTAGTTTCTCCTTCAAGAACCACATAATAAAACCAAAGTATGCAACGTCTCCACCCATCCGAACTATGCTGGAAATAGTTGTTTGCATTATCAAATTGCATATAAATAGGAAAACAAAACTTTAAAATGGACGACAGAATCACCCAAAAACTACTCTTTCTTCTATTTCTCCAATTGACTACTAGTACACCAAAGAGCACAAACTGAGCTCATGTTGGAATTCGACAGTATTATGATACAGTTACAACTGAGATATGGTTAAACTGTATAATTAGTAGAAACCAAACATTCTTTACCTAATCAACCCTAGAGTAATAAATTTCTCAGGTACTTTGCATAATTTCCGGGCAATTATAAACTGAGTCACTTTATCTGAAATCACTTCTCTCAATGGTCATCTTCATCACCATTTGTCTCAAGTTGGGTGATGCTACTGCTCTCTAATTTAGCTACTGCCTCTGGTCCACACAACCTAGTCAACTCCTCCTGTTTCAGCAGCAAATCCATCATAGGCAGCAATGGAACAGTTTTGTGGGTGGGGAGGGCATAGGTTCAGCCAGGAAACAGACGTGTTAATAAACCGAGACATAAACATCCAGAACGGAAAGCACAATGTAGAATACTGTGCTGAAAACAGTTGTTGCATGAAATAACTAGTGGCGAGCGACAGATACAATGCGATATTAAAGGTGATTTTACCAACCTTAATAGAGTTATTTTCGGATGTAAGCTTCTCGCATTCCTCAGAAACCTTTTGTAGCTCATCCCTAAGTGCACGATTTTCACTGTTCAGTGACTCGACTCTCTGCTGCAACTCTTCGCACTCAGCCTAGTGAGAATAGGAAATTGTCATCAGCTAAAAACAATTTATACAGGAAATCTGTTCAGTTTAGGCAATTAATCTCAGAAATTGTCAAAGAAGAGAATCAATGATAATAACAAGTATTTGAAGCAGAACAATCAAAAGATCTCCTTTTGAGGTTCTGACTCAAGTATTCAGTAATTCGTAGTTCACTTTACATGTTAAGAAATCTAGAGAAATTTTCCTCTTAATTGTCCTCAGTACAAGAGGTGCAGCATCCTAGGGTTGTCATCTTGGTTGCTTGCAGAATAGGAAAAGCACCATGATTCAGAATAAGACACATCAAAGTAACATTACAATTTGAAGAAACAGTTTAAAGTTGTCTGACATATATAAATAAATGTTAGTGTATTAATTCCTCCAAATAATGAAAATCACCCTTTTAGGTGAAATGATGCACCAATTGCTTCTTCCCAAGTTTATCAAATAAGAGGACACTATGAGCAAGTGGAGTACAACTGTCTTTGCGCCATTACAAGGCATCTCAATGAGCTCTTGTTACAGTCAACCCATCTTCTTATAACTAAGCAACCATGCATATTAACCCAGTAAGATATTTCCTCTAAATTGTTTCCCACCATTCCTGAAGAAAAACCTTTTAAAATCTTTTCCTAAGCAAGATTATTATCATTCCAACAATCTCTAACATTTTGGCAACTTAAGAAACCTCATGAGCTCATCTCATCATAATCACAAAACACTCTTTTGCTTCCCTTCAGATGAAACCCACTTCAATGACTCGTAAAATTTCAAAAAATAACTTCCACAAGAAAAATCTCACAGTAACTAAAAGATCATTTCCAGGCTGTACAGCTGTAGCAATACTTTTCATGGTTAGCTACTCAAGTCCCTCTGCCAAGGACTAGAGGTGTCCTAAGTCAAAACACAAGAAAATAAAAGAATAGCAGTATCTCCTTGCAAAAGGTATTATACATTCTCAATACAAAAAGACCATTCACCCGAAAATCCACCTACAACCTGCAAAAGCTCTTCATTTCAAGGTCAGCTCTTTTATAACCTCCTCGAGGGGTTGACAACAGTAGAGGGACACAAATTTTTTTTTTTTAATCTACATCAGCTTGGTAACTGTGACAGAAAAGTGGATATAGTATTAACAGGACCTAGAGCTAACAGCTAAGGAGTAGTAAAAGGAGATAAATCCTCATAGGTACAAACAGATAGAGAATAGCGGCTCATTTTGCATATACATTCGCTCAGGAAACACCACGAGAGTTTTGTGGTCTATCTAAATTAAATGGAAAGCATATGTGCATAAAATTATTTACATTCATCCAAAACCCAATGTGAAATCTACACATTTTTACAAGTATCACATAGCACATAGAATCATAACATGGAAAAGTAACTAAATTTTGTGAAAACACAGTAATATGTGCTCAATACAAATAGAAGAGCTGAAGGAGATGAGGTGTCATCATGAATCAATAAGGCAATTACAAAGAAACGTTGGAAAATGTATTTTATGGCCATAAAACTTGAGATACATACCTGTTTGCGTAATCTTGATCTCCGGGCAGACTCACGATTAGATTGCTTTCGCTTCTGTCTTTTCAACTCTCGCTCATCCTGTGAATTGAAAGGTCATGACTACAAAATGTTCAGAATAATATATAGGTCTATGATCTTTACAGTCCCAAATTGTGCAAACAACTAATATTGAACCTCTCAAATATACGATGGATAATCTTATCTATAATGCATTGATAGCTGAGCCAAAAAGGAAAATAGAAATATAATCCTGAAGAAAAATGTTAAACTATGAAAAGGAAATGGCAATAACATAAGAGACACCTGTAACTGAAACAAAACTCTAACTAGACACTCTCGAGCAATAATTTGGGCATTAGAGCGCTTTTAAGAGCAAGTTTAAGTTCATAGAACTGTCAATCAGATAGTTTAAGATAACAACCCAGAATCAAGTATCATAAAATTCTAAGTGTGATGCTGTGAACCCTCCAACTGTATCAAATTTTATATTGAAAGTTTAACTATCATTTAATCTGGAAGAAAATCAACAAAAAAATATGTACTCGGGATCTAATCAAATCAAACAAGTTAATGGTATTATATGGATTTTACCGTACATAGTAGGAGGATTTATCAAACTACAAAATATTTTACTAATTTATGTTTATTTTACTTCAGACAGCTGTCAACCACTATAGCCAATTAAGCTAGTTAATCATCAAATCCAGATTTTGGAGGGGATACTTTGATCGGGTTCGACTCTATTCAAACTTGAAGAAAATTAGCTTACAAGCAAAAGTTGAAGTACTTGACAAAAATTGCAAATACATAAGACAGTAAGATCATTAAGAATTTCAACTTTGGACAAAAAACACAGTAAGATTCAACGGAAAGAATCTATTTTTATTGTCTCATTAAGAATTCCCTAAAACCATTAAAAAAAATTAGATATTAGGTTGCACAAGCAATAAATAACCCAAGGACATTCATGCTTTTCAACTCATTTTTGGTTTCAAAGCAATTTTCAAAACCCACCAATTCCATAATTGGAAACTAACTAAGCAGTAACTAATTCAGATAACACTATATTTCAACCACTTATTAAAATGGGACGCACAATGAGATGGACAGAACTTGAAAGATTCACACCTGAATCCACTGGTCAGTCATCATGCCAGGAGCAACAGCAGGTGAGACACCAGGATTTGGACGCATCTTCATGGCTCCAGAAGCTCCAGAAGATGGATTCCACAAGTCCATTCCAATATTTAGATTAGTAGCAGGCACGGAGACTACAGGATTCCCAGGCACTGAATTCTGAAAATTTGCTACAGAAGTATTGTTCTGTGCAGTGGCTCCTGACAATATAGTAAACAGAATTTAATACGTGTAGTTAAATATATGCATTATTAAAGGTAGAGACAACAAAAAATTTACCATCTGCAAGCATTTGATCAAAGCTGCCTTTCTTTGTTGCAGAAAGTTCCTGAGATACAAAATCAGAAACATCTCAGTTGAAGAAAGTCATAGCGTTATATTTACCTTTCCTACAGCCTGAAAAAGACATACATGGTTATTATTCTCATCGCTTCCATCAGATGAACCTTCACTTCCACTTTCAGCACTGTATTTTAGCAGACAAACTTATCAGATGTGATAAGCAACCCACCATATGAAGCATATCTTTTCATTCAAGTGCATTACAAGATAAAAAAATGTAATTTAGGTTAGAAGAAAAGTTTAATAACAAGCCAATCCACCTTTGAGTTGCACCATCATTTCCTGAGCCTGAAGCCGCTTTCCCACTCTCCCCAGCCTTGACAGCAATCAACCCAGGGTTTCCTGAAGGACCCTTGAGTTTTTTGTTTGTGTTCCGGTCTTTCCCATCAGGAGCTTTTGCATCCGACTCTATAGGAGCCTGTACCGCTCCTGGAGCCTAACACATACATAACAAGAAAATAAAAGAAAAGAAGCACCATTAGTTGACAAAGACAAAAACTAACAAATCAAATTAGGCATCATCATCATGGCATGATTTCTGCTAACCAATCAAAAAACTACAATTCTAGTCCAGATTACCATTGCCATGTTAGGATGAGCATAAACTCCCCCTGGATATAGCGCTGGATAAGGAACTGGAGTGCCATAAGGTGGCATCAGAGGATGCTGAAAAGTACGTGCATAAAGTCACGATTTTAGCTATTCATAGCAAGGTCCTCCAGAGTAGAACTCCTACAAAGTCAGAAAATGGAAGGGAAGAGCAAAAGATTAACGGAACTTCTCACCTGGTTGCCCCATAAATAGGGATGGGGACTAGGAGAAGCAACAGTTGATGCAAAAAAGGGTGGAGTAGCTCCAGCACCATAGTAAGCCTAACAAGAGAAAGTTCAGTTAGGTATTACTATGTGGAAGTACTGAATATCCTGTCCTAGTTGCACATTAGATGAAATTTGATGAAGAAAATAATTTAAAACCTGCATAGAGGCTGACCAGTCAGGATATGAAGGGGTAGCAGGAGTTTCCTACAAGTATGTTTCAGGAAAATGTTGTTCAAGACTGAGTTGAAAAGAACGTACGTCTCAACCTACTTAAATACATGGAGAAAATAAAAGGAAGTTTACCTGATTTGTGGGTGTAGGTTTTGAAGGCTTTGCAGGGGTGCTTTCTTCCCCAGTCCCCATTGGACAAGTGGACTGTAGATTCAATGACCTGCCTTATCTATTAGTCCACAATAGGAGTTCTTGTAGCCTTAATTTAAATATAGAAGGACCTGCATGCATAAGCATAGCATGAAATTATGAAAATGAATATTTTCGGATCGACATTTGGAAGCAATTAGTATTGTCAGCATCAGTGGTATACAATCATTACCTCAATGACTATAATCCTAAGTTTCTCTGTGGAAGCTTATATTCTTCTAATCAAGCAAGAAAGAAAGAGCACCTAAATTCTAAGGGGCAACCTTTTCTTTTGAATCCTTTCACGATATTCTATGTTATAAAGCCACAAATATCAGTTTCCAATTGTAAGACAGACCAAAAGGCTGAACTATTGTAATCAGAAACAAAGCTCTACACAAACGGAAGCACAGCAGCATCCGAAGACTGAAAAAACAAGAGATCCGTAGCACGAAACCAATTAAGCCAAAGACAGCATGAGATATTAGCAAATGTCAGGCTGAAGACACCACAGCTCCTTCCAGCTCCAATTGTCCTTCAGCTGTTATACCAAAACACAAGAAGTACTAAACCTTGTATCACATCTATGTAACGTTTACTAGCAACCACATACTCTTAAGTCACCAAACGTTCTATCATTTTCAGCATTTCTCTAAGATTACAAGAGAGCTAAGCCAGGGATCGCGCTGACAGACCAGGATATTCTGGCCCTAAACAATCAAACCAGGAAAGGAGAAAAATAAAAGAAAATAAAATAATTGGAAACATGGAAAAAGAAAAAAGGGTGTAACGCGTCTTAGATGTTAGCTTGCCTAAAATGCATTAATTGATGAAGAGAACAGGAATTCAAGCAGCATGACATATTATGAATGATGAATCACAACACAAACATGATATTTTTGCATCAACAATTAATCATAACTAGAGTTCTGACGAAAACCAAGCACATTTCTTTATGCTTCGCCGCGTTCTACACCCAATACAACTAAATAAGCACACCAACTTTACGGCAGGCTATGCACCCGCAATTGAATAGTGTTATCACTACTACGCATTCCCATTAGCCCTCCCTCTTTAATAGAAATCCAAAACACTAATTCGGCCCGAAAATTAAAATACAAGACGCAAAATTCTCCTTTCCTACCGAACAACTCCATAGAATCACATGATACGCTAATCCTCCGGGCCACTAAATTCACTCAGCTCTTGTCCTTAACAACTCAAAATTTCAAAGACAGAAAAGCAGTTAAATTCAACAATTCACACCCGCAGCAAACAAATCATACTCATTAATCCGAAACAACGTTTAAGAAAAGGAACAAATAAAGCAAAAACAGAAGCCGACGAAATTCAACTGCGTTTATCACGAGTCCTACATAGACGGTGTGCGTGGATATGGGTATATGCAAGAGAGAGAGAGACAAAAAAAAAAAAAAAAAAAAAAAAGGCAAAGAAGCAGAGAAAAGAATAATAAAAATGAAGGGAGACGGAAAGAACGAGGGAGAGAGCGGGGACTGAGAGGGGGAGAGAGAGAGAGAGAAAGACACAGAGAAAACAGACCTGAGGTGGTGGTGTGGGTGTGGTGTGTGAAGAAGAAAGAGAGAGAGTCTGAGAGGAGGGATGAGGTGGAACGCCCAAACACACTCCAACTCGGATAGATTTAGATTTAGACTAACAACAACAACAACACCCCCACTACAAATACAACCCTTTTTTTTTTTTTTTTTTTTTAAGCGTAGCAACAATTACAAACCTGCCTGCGTACTGAGAGTCTTTTGTTGGGACAAGTCTGATGCTTCCCAGTTCGTACCAACGAGAAAACCTTATTATTATACTGCGACTAGTCTACTACTTCTACTAGTAGTACTGTAAAAGATAGAGAGTTCGACTGAGATCCAACGGTTGGGAAGCTAGGGCTGTTAGTTAAGTAATACTTAGTAGTAGTACTATTTTTTTTTTTTTCATAAGAACAAAAAAATAGAAAAAGAGTGGACAATAAATCCCCTTCGCCGGTGATTTTGTTGGAATATCTGTCTGTTGTGGTTCAGATTTTTATTATTCTGAATCACATACTACCATGCTTCTTAATACGCTACTACCACTCTACTCAGCCAGGATAATAGTAGTAATACTAGCAGTACTTTGTATCATCCACTCTTATCTTTAGCTCAGGGCAGTGGCAGGAAAGAAATGTTACTATCAGGGAAACGGAAGGAATTACACAAACTACTAGTATCAATTTATTTATCACCTAGATGGAAGGAGGACAGAGAAGGAAAACGACACGGCGGCAGTATCTACGTCGACGCACACACGATGACACGACCACCTCTGTCGGTCCCTCTCCTCAAATTTTGACTTTTGACCCATGTACTACATAACTGAAGATGGAAATGGTGGGCAGCGGCTTCGCTGGATTCTTTTCTTCTTAAGGTCTTTTTCTTGTGCTACTTACTTCTAGCCCTACTATGGATGGTAACTCTCTTGTTACTACTTACCATGCAAGTACTTGACTTGTTAGTGCTCATTAATGTTTTGTTGTTTGTTGAACTGGACTTAAGGTTCTTTCCTTTTTTTTTTTTTTTTTTTTACACCTTAATGGATGTCTATTCCACCAATTGGTTGGATAGTGTTGGTTTGTGAATTCCACCTTAGATTGTGCTTAACACCTTGACGTCGATTACCTCCAAATGTTAATCTAACTTTGTTGGAGGTTTCCAATTATTTCGACAGTTGAAAAAAAAATAGATGTCTATTCCAAGTGCTCGCGAATACAAGCCTAAATCAAATCTGACTTATTGTTAACTATTAATACCGTTTGTTATATTTATACATTTTCTTAATTAACTTTATTTTTTTAAAAATTTTGAGTGAACTATTATCTTAATACGTGCTACTAACCCAGGAATTAACTATTAAAAAATTTTAAAAATTCTCTAACAAATAGCCTAAAGTATATATAAATCTATTATGTGAATGTGTATATTCAAATTTATTGTACTCCTATATTCAAACACTTTATATTGTAATTAATTTCACAGTTACAAGAAATAAACTCTCCTAGCGGACACCCCCTATTAGACAAGCTCAAAATATTAAAAAAAAAAAATTTTTTGATAAAGAATTGTGTCATATCCGTGCTGTTTATGGGACTTCATGGTGGAGTTTAGGGGTGCAGACAAGTCGAGTTGAATGAAAATCGAATTTGAGCTCAAGTTTAATGAGTTCTTAATGTAAAGTTTGACCTCAAGATTGACCCAAATTCAAGTCGAGCTCAAGTTTAAAAAAATTTAAAAAAAATAATAATTATTTTAAATTTTAAAAATGAATAAAATAATAAATTTTATTAATAAATAATAAAATATATATATATATGTAATTTTATTATTAAAATAATATATATAATCGAATTGAACCGCAAACTAATAAGTTGAATATTTTTTAATTATAATTTAATTTAATTAACTCGAATTCGATATTGATCGAACTTGACTTGTTTGCAAACGGTTCTATTCATTTGCAGCCCCAACGGAGCTCCGATGTTGTTTAAACGGTGGTTGGGCTTTTGAGTTTTGGGAAGCTGATAAGTAAGATGGACTTCTGGGAGCGGATGGATGCCGATGGAGGGCGTAGGGAACATTGGGGTTTTGAGAATGTGACACGTGAACGCAGAGAGGCATCTAGCTGGCATGCATTGGATGGATAGGCATGACCCCGCAAACTCCTTGTTTTGGATAACTTAATTTATTGGTTTAATTACATTTATCTTCCTTGAGGTTTGATCAAATTACCATTTACACCTTGTATTTTGGTCAAACTACAAAAAGGTCCCTCAATCTAAAAATTGTATGACAAATACGCCCCTCTCGTTTGCAAATTGACTTTGACCGTTGGTGTTTAGATCACGTCAGCATGCATTTTTAATGAGATCCCTACATTGCCCACAACAACAACAACACGGTCGCCTCCTTCAAGTTGTCGCAGTTATTTTATAAGGCAAAAGTCTCGTCCTACTCGCAGACTATTTTCCACCCTCCACAATTTGTTGGCAGCAAGGTTCGAACCAGGGACCTAAGGCTCCATCTTCAGCAAGACAGCAACCTCAACCGCCAGACCAAGCCCCGGAGGGCTTCTACAAACACTTAAAGTTGAGGTATACATTTAAATGTGGGAGAAAATTTGTGATCTTCGTCCCCGGCTTTGCGGATTTATGTTGTTGTCATCTAAAACCTTCAACTTTCACTTCATGATATGGAAAACCTGGAACACCTCCGCGAGGACTACAATCTTCTAGGCCTGCGTACAACGTAAACTTCTAATTGACCATATTATTATACATGTCACTCATCTTTGTCGACGGATTGGCGAAACTCAATCCACTGCCATCTATATATTCCTTCGAGTTAATCTTCTATTTGAGTATTTGCTCGTATGAGAAAAGAAATTAGAAGTTCGAAGTGATGACTAACACCATTGTCAAAGAACTTTGCTGTAAGGATGCGTCTTTTATTTAGTAAAAACCCAAAAAACAAGGCTGGTTTGTCACTAGCTCATAAGACCTGATTGTAACTGCAGCAAATTTCTTGAGCAGCAATTAGCTTCAAAATATAAAGAGGGACCCGGGAAATTATTAAAATGAGTAAAAAGGTCAAAAACTTTTGGTTGGAAGGAGAAAATCAACAAAATGGAACATCATCATCATTGCTTCTATAAGCTGCTCTCTTCTGTTTCCAACCTTTTCTGTACACTCTTTACCATCACAACAAAAATGTTTGACACAACTTCTTAACCATTCTTAAGATGGACTAGCTGAAAACTGATTCTTCATGTATGCTGCAAAATTCAATTTCTCCTATGCAACTACCGTTTATACTCAGCAGCTCTTCTCTTTTTCTCTGCATTTCCCGCCACCGATCCCGTTCCTCAATCAGGGCGGGAAACCTGCTAAAACAAGACATACACTAATTTAACCACTAAGATTCTTGTTCGGTTGATATCCTATGATCTCAAGGCAATTGCTTCAAACTTCATGTTTCAAGTCATGCTTTTTTACGATTTTATCTAATGTTGGAAACACCAACACTGAGACCATAAGTTAATTCAGGATGATCACAAGTTTATGTCCAGGATGATGAGCTGTCCATGCATCCAGACCCAGGAGTCCGTATCCATAGCCACATCAAACACACTTGCTGAAACAAGTCAGCAAACTCCTTTTCTTCTTGTTGTTGCCCCTACGCTTCCTCAAACATTCGACCGCAACTAGAGAATCCTCAGCCCCTGTCGTCTTTGAATGTTCTGTGTCGAAAAGATTCGGCAGTGTCTTCTGCACTGAGCACATGTTGGCAATGAACTTTGAAAGAAAATCTGTAATTTGTGCAAATTCTGGTCGATCAGCAGGGTCTGCAGCCCAGCATGATTTTAGGAGGGGTACAATCTCCGTTGGAATGTTATCCATGTTAGGCCTTAGGTTCTGAAAAGAAAAGTCAATCCAGAGCATAGTAGTCAATCGATCACTAGAAACTAGATTACTGTTGCAACAATTTGAGCAAGAACAAATATGCAAAGGAAGTAGATTTGGTCGATGCCAAGATAACAGTCAAAAATATTTTCTATATCCAAACAAATTGTATATGAAATAAAGGGCCAAGAATATCCATCATGATATTAGTCACTAAGTTCCTGATCCTTAAGATCATATGAAGGACGTACCGCAGCTGCAGCATATGCCACCATGACGTTGCCCCTCCCCTTGAATGGAGTGCTGTTTGTCAGCAACTCCCACAAAACAATTGAGAAACTGTAAACATCTACCTTGTGATTATAGGGCTTCTTCCCTCCAAGTTTAAGTGGGTCAATACTGAACAACTGATTTAGGAAATAAATAAAGTCTCATTGCGAGAATTTGACTGATTCTAAATGTATATCAGGAGGAATTAATTAGTTACCTCAGGAGCCATCCACCGATAGGTACCAGCCTCAGCAGTCATTTCACCAGCCGCCTCCTCCCTAGCTAGCCCAAAGTCAGCTAGCTTGATCTTGTTCTTATCTTCGGTGAGGAGTAGATTACCTACAAAACAGTGAAAAACTTTAAGTAACAAGTAAAAGGCCAACAAAGTTTAGACTTTGAGTTTGACCCATTTCACTGGTTAATTTAATATTTCGAGTCTTGCAATACGTAAATAGTTTTTGTGTGTCTTTGGTTGGTTTAGATTCAGCAACTGCAGGTTTTTTCTTCTTCTCCATTGATGGAGCCCTACTGACTAAGTGAAAAATCATGAAAATCTATGCTCCTTGATGGCAGTGAAGCTACAAATTCCAGTAAGAAGCATGTTAAACGAACATCAACTAATATACAGCAAATTGATTATGTGGAAAACATTGCATGAATTTCCTGAAACGTTTGTATCTCCTATAACATGTTACATCTTCACAATATGAACGTGTCGGTGTGTCAAATTAAATATCTTCACATGAACTCAATACAGAAAATTACAAGTTTTGTCAGCTGAAAAACATGAAGTAAGAGTTACTAAGAAGTCTTAAAAATCTTGTATCTGAAATGCTTGCACTGTAAGTCCATATAGTAAAAGAACTAGAGGAGAATTAAACATGCAAACTTATCTGTAGCGGTATAGAGTATTACTGGGTTTCAAGTCACGATGGATTATGCCATTTGCATGCAAATATTGCATTGCCCGAGATATTCCCAAGGCTAAATTCAAAGAAAGCTTCATATCAGGGCAGTTGGGACGGAGGCTCCACAGGTATTTCTGAAGGGTGCCACCTTTCATAAGCTCTGTGAGTACTATCAAAGCAGGTTCCATTGCCGCACCAATGAACTATTCAACACAAGATCATATCCTTGGCAAATGCAGAATTAGGATATAGTATTCAACTTTTTTATGCAGCATAAATAATGGTGCATTTTGGAACAGCACCCTGTTTATTCCATTCTTTTTTATTTGTCACATACCTTGACAATGTTATCATGCTTCACCCTGGACAGCATCACAACCTCCCTCTCAAACTTTTCCATGCGCTCAGGACTAACATTTGAGGAGATGTCTGGCTGAATTACTTTGACAGCTACAGGAACAGAATTATATCTGGAATGCATTCTCCAATAAAAAGAGTTCAGAAAATTCCACATAGACATCAGCAAAACTTGGAATAATGAAAGTTTAAGAACCTCAGGATCATGCCAGCTACCAAATGCATAATGCAACTGAGAGGAAAGTTTAGTTTCTTTCGCCAAATTAGACATGAACGGAATAAGTTTTTGACGGATAAAGTTTATTTGATGATTTCATATCTAAGAGGATGGTGCCAATGATCTTCATTTATAAAGAGCTTTAATATTCAGTATTAGAACACTAATTCTATTTCAAGGTTCTCCCTGGATCATTTGGAAAAGAAAGTTAGGGGAAAGAGTGAGCTGACTTTCCATATACAAAATCAAGCACAAGTCTGTCACTGTAAATTTGGAAATCTTAGGTGCTTATTCAGTTTATTACTCTTAACATATGCATTAACTCATTAAAGTTACAAGACAGTGATGATCTGCTTTGACTAAATAAGGCATATTGTCATTCAAGTGTTCTAAATGTTGCAAAACTTGGTGCAGAATAAACACTCCATCTCATGTGTTCAATATATGACTCAATTGCAAGGATATATTCAATGAGCAACTAATTTGGACAAAACTCGCACCAAGATGGCACTACAAACCAACCCAAAGTGAACATGACCAAGTAGACATCATGGACACCACTGCCAAACTCAAATTAGAAGATTATTTGGCCACTGGTTCTTTCTCACATTTCAGCTAATTTCTTCTTTGCCTCTTAAACTGATTATTACATGATTGTATTGTATATAATGAGAAGTATCCAGCCTCATTTATCAGGTAAAAGTTCACCTTGTGTCTGCCCTGATAAAATTCTATCTAATCTGCTCTCCATGTTTGAAAATCCTAGTAGGATGATATTACAAGAAACCAAGTTGCTCTTTCTCAATACCTAACAGATGTTACACAAATTATTTTAAGTGGTTGTTAGAAAAGCTGCTTTAGTGTAGTCATACCATGTAAAAGGAGGGACTGCATTCTAAAGATATGATACTTGTATTGTAAAAAAAAAAAGTACAGCATCTTAGATTTATAAATGCAAACTGATGAGCCTCAATCTCGGCCCTTATGGGTCTTGTTACCTAAAATAAAGTTCGATAAGTCAAAATTGTATCTTCTTGAAGACAACCCTGCAGGGTTATCTATAACATCATATCTCCAAGATCTGATTAGTAATTTTAAAAGTCTGGAACCCAAGTCAGTTCAATTTTCATAGTATAACTAGCTAAAGTCAAGTGTTTCTCCCTCTAAAACATTTTCATCCACTAAGCTCATCTGTATCATAGAGTCGCCAAATGCATGCACACAAACTATGTACTATACAAGCTCATACCCTTGCAAGTGACTCTGCTAGTTTTCTTGGTCCAACTATGCCACTTGAATTGCCTTTAGGCATTATTTACCACATTTTACTACTTTTCTGAAGAGATGCATGAAGGATTAACATACTATTGCTGTTGCACAAAGATATTTCGGGCAGAAGAGTTCAGAAATAAACTATGACGACCTCCCCAAAGAAAGTACAACTCTCATATGCAAATTTTGTACTATCATAAAGTTTTACTTTTTTCCTAGTCATCAAATCTGCACCTACACTGAAATCTTTTCCAAAAGCATCTTTTTATTGTCCAAGAAATTCGACCTTCCAAACATAATTTCAAGTTCAAAAATTGACAATATCCCCCTAATACTAAATCAGCGTACACAACCTTAACACCAATTTAAAAGTGGGAACCCTATATTCACCGGCAAATTCCATGCATACGGAATCAGAATTTCCTGTGCATGATTCTTTCTAGTGAATAAATATCATTTTATCTACTATATAAATTTCAATCTTGTACTCAGTCCCTAAAATTTAAAGCTGCTGCATACACTTCTAACATTAAAACTATCATAGATAAACCAGTGTGAAATCAAAGGTAACATCACAAAAGTGCAAAGAACATGTCACGAGACACCGCCAAGAAAACCATTAAAAATTCAAAATTTTAATCAAAGAAATGGGCTTTCCTCATGTCCTCTAGAGAAAATCTGAAGTCCGTAATGCATCAGTACTTCAAAGAAATTTAGGACAATGTATGAACTAAAAATAGAAACTACGAAGATAGAGAACTTACAGTCCTTCATAGACAATAGAATAAGGGCCTTCACTGATCATGGAGCCAATAGTTAGGTGTTTTAGATCGATCAACAGCTCCTTACCAATCTTGACAAGCCTTTCCGAACCGAAAACATCATTCCTTCTAAACCCTTCAACATCCTTGCCAAATGCAGCAGAGAGAGAATCTTCAACAAGATTTTCTTGACCAGCCATATTGTTTGTTTCACAGCAGCTGTCGCATTGCCCAAGACAGAACGTGTGTATTTTTACAGCTTCAGTGTGTGTAACTGTGTGTGTACTGTAGTTTCTACAGAGAATTCGCAAATGTACTCTGGTGGGTGATGGTTTTGCCCTTCTGTATACATTTGAATGATACCATGTGACAGAAGACAGAAGACAGAAGAGGGAAGTCTTTAAGTGCAATAATTTTGTGTAATTATATATCATTTTCTAGTTTTTCTTTGACTGGGAAATTTGGGGGTTGTTGATGGTATCCTAGTCGATTTATGTAAAAGCAAAAAAAAAAAAAAAAAAAAGGAATGAAGAATTAAAAGATCTTTCTAAGTGGCCAAAAGAGAAGAAGTAGAGATACATCTGATTGAGAGCTCTCCATTATTTTTCTTTTTATTTATTTATCTATCTTTTGATATTTATACAACTAAAGTTTTTCACAATAATCTATTTGTGTTGATATAATTTTACTTCACAAGTAGATCAACATACTTAAAAATCAAACTCGTTTATGAATGTTTTGTCGTTCAATTTGCACAAAACATTTTGATAGTGCAAATGGGTCAAAATTATGATAAAAGTTATAAAATTTAATCCAACAATCAAATTTAATTAATTTAATTTCAATTTTTTATATACTTTAAACAACTAGAGAACTATAATATGGATATTTTTTATTTTCAAAAATACTATTATAATTATATTTATTTAGGTGTAATAGAGAAAAAATCATTTACAATTAATGGAGAGGAGTCTAACGGTCCGATATATATATCTAACTTCTAGATATAATCCTGATTTTATGTTTACATTGGGAGGTCATATACATATTTAAACTCTAAATATTCTCTTTTTTATTTTGAAGTTATACTTATTTTAGTTCATATCCAAAATTAGGATTTTGGAGTGTTTATCTTTATTCTTTTTGGATTGCATTTGCCATTATTCATCCTTTTCTCTTTAGGCTGGTAAATAGTGCAGAACGTTACTTTCTTGATAAAAAACAAAACACAGATATGAAAACGTGATACCAGCAAACTTGAATTGGCAGATACAAATTGACTCCTTTAATTTTCGTGGGACCTACTTAATAAATGAAATAATTATTTTTATTTGACTCCTTTAATAGACACTCATTAAGATATCTTTAAGGTTTCAATATTAAAAAAACAAAAAGATATCTTTAAGATGTCATGTTTAAGATATCTTAAAAAAAAAAAACAACATAACATTAATTTAAAAAGTAAATAAATATTAGAGAGGTGGGCAAAATTAAATATGGAAAGTATATAAATGCAATGAAGGATAATAATTATCAGAATATGAATATACGACATGGTAGGTTGGTCGACCCTTATTTTCTGCCAACACATAAATAGTTGGGATAATTTAAAAAACCTCTCTCATGATTTTTAATAATATGACTTGGATCCCCTGAGGTTTTTAAAATCTTACTTTCTTTCTTGAATTGATATTTTTTGTAACATTTTATCCCCTTTGGAGGAAATACGAGAAGGATAAAATTTTTATTCCAATACTACTCTTATGGTATTTTCCTTATGAAGTTTACAACAACAATAAAAAATAAAATAAGGTTTTAAATTTTTATAAAGTGTAAATTTGTTGACTTAAACTATTTATTTTTGTTGTATTGGATTAAAAGCAAAATTTACACCTTAAAAATTAACAGATATGAAGAGATTATTTTAGCTTTTAGTATAATTTAAACCACATCATGTATTAAAATATATTTCCTAAAAAAATTTGTTGAATTCTTTATAATTGTCCACAAAATTTTGCAAGGGGTCAATTACTCACCAAAAGTAATATAATTAAACCTATTTATTTAATAGTTTCGGATATCTAATCTTCAAGAACCACGCATTTTCTTATGACTAAACATTCGTGTAGATGAAGTTCTTAAGATATGTATCTGGGTTTTCTTGTATATTATCCTCTCGAATTTTCTTATTTTTAGCTTATTGGATTTGTTGAATACTATCCTTCAAGTTGCCTTTTTTTTTTTCTTCCAAATTTCACTCTAAGTGAATTTTTAAAATTTTCAATTTACTCATTTAAACTTTTATAAACCTCAATAAAAGGCATAGCTAATTTATTTGTTTTTCCTGGCCATCCGATAGTATATCTATTTGTTTTTTTTTTTCTTCTAATATTGCTATCTTTCTGCTTGAACGTGGAATCTAGGCATGGCACTGTAGTCACCTAATTTCTAAGATCTAAAGTGTATCTTATCCATATTCACGCAATAAATAGAACTAGGCGTGCAATAATTTCTAAGATTTTTTTTTTTTTAAGAAGAATGATTTGTACGTAAGTCGAGGCCTTTTTTTTCCCCCTGGTTTGAGAAACAAGAGAGGGCGCAAATCCAATCTTTTTGGTGCAAATTAATCTGGTTTTTGATCCATTGAATGATGCTCTATGTTGAGTGATGTTTGGTGTAACAGAACAGTCCGACAGAATGAACGGGCTCACAGAAGCCCAAATATGGAAAATTGCATCGGCAAGTGGGCCTGACCCACTACTCCTCATGAGTTGTGCGTAAGGATTCGGTAAATCAATGATTGAAGCAACTTGACTGTTCTTTAGCGGCGACAGCAGGACCGCATGAAAATGGAAAAGTACTCGACTGGCCAAGGAAATTATCCTTATCCAATGCGAAAATAACCATAAAAAGTAACAGCTGTGAAAAATAAAAAAATGCTATAACATACAAATTGCAAATAAACTATAGTTTTCAATTAGTTTATTAGCATAATTAATCACTTTTGAGGAAACTTGTTTGGATCGCAGATTTTCAAAAAATATTGCAACTTTTTCATGGACACATTTTTCAATTATTTTTTTTACTTCACATATATCAAATCGCTACAGTATTTTTTCTATAAAAAATCTAGAAAAATGCAATTCAAACAAAGCCCTTTGTTGAAGGTGACAAATGCTTCAAAGCAGTTGCTTATACTTTCTCCATTAGGTGCCCTTTTGGATCGAGGGAATGGGAGGCAAAGAAAAAAGAAAAGAATTAAAGAGAGTTGATTTTTGTTGTTTGGATTGACTTTTGGAGATGGAAAGGAAAGAATAGAGAGAGGGAGGGTCTAATTATTTTATTGAATTATGGCTTTCGCCTACAGGTCGGTCGAAAACGGAGAAAAATTAAATTCAATTAATTTTTTAAAAAGATTATTTTTCTCTATCTTTCTCAGTAAATTAACGCTTGATTTTTTTTTTCTTTACTTTCTTTTTCTTCTTCAACCAAAATGAAAATTCAATAATTTTTACTCTCTTTTCTTTCCATACTTATTCAAATAAGATGGATGGAAACCACTTTTCTCTATTCTTTTTTTTTTTCCATTGATATCCTTTCCTTTCCCTTCCATTCTTTCAATCCAAACGGTATCTCAGATTAATTTAGCTTATTATTTGGGTAAAACAAAGATTATTATTATTTTTTGTTTCTACTTGATCTTTCTTTATCGTCGACGAGGAACTTTTTAATTGGTTTGTCATTTACTCGTCCACTCGTTGAGCGTTAATTGTCGTGCGTGCGTCTTATTTTAACCCGAATTTAAGACTTTTATCCCCCCCCCCCCCCCCCCCCCAACCCCAAAAAAAAAAATAGACCACAAGCAATCATCCGAACTTAGAAGCAAAGGTTTTACTTTTTCTTACTTTTTGGGATCCAAATTCCTTAAGGTTAGTTGTTGACAGTAGCAATAGTGAAGAATATTCTTGCTCTTTTTAAATCGATCATTATTGCATCAGATACAGATGAACGCGACTGTTTTGTTGAAAAGACGTAAATCTTGCTCTGGATAACAGCTTCTAAAACTTTCTCATTATAACTGAAGAACTCTCTAACTTTAATCAGCAATTCCTAATTTGGAAATTAATACTTGATCCAACCTTGCAGCAATCCATTCGCTGGTCCTAACAAAAAATTCTGAAATGATACAACAGACAATTGTCGGCAATGTCTGTAGCACGTCAGTCCAAGTAACTTGACTGATTTTTTTTTTATTTTTTTGGTCTAATGCTCATAATAATGCTTGAGGTACAAATATTCCGCAAAGCATCATCGTCCCCTTGAGCCAATGCCACCACACATAATTTATATATATATATATATATATATAAAAAGCTTTCCCACGAAAAAAAAAAAAAATGAAGAAGCTTTAGGTCACTTCCTAGGAGCTGAGCTCTACAGTTTTAGACCGGAGAATCGGTTCAGTCAAACATGTGACCAAGTGAACGTGCATGGAGTCGTCATACGATCCATCTTTACCCAAAGACAAAAATATCCTCATTATGGATGGGCTGTGTATTATCTTCTCATCTCTAGCCTCTTCCTCGTCTCCATTGCACCTTACAAAGCATTCGATTATCTTCGTTAGAATCGTAATATTAAAGTTTTGAAGACTTGATTGATTAATCATCTTCAAAATACATACTAGCTGTTCCACCTAGCTACAGAAAACCATGGCGATCAGGTTATCACATTCAGGCTGAAATACACTATCAAATTATACCCCCAAAAAAAAAAAAAAAAGAGGAAGAAGCCTGCTGAGTTCCTCAGTCAGCTTTTCATGTTAAGGGAATGAGGATAGAGCCAGATACGATGTTTCTGGTTTGATGTTACAACACTGGCACTGGATCAGAAGATGCCACCCCCCCAAAAAAAAGGGTAGAAAAAACTGGATCAAAAGATATGTGAATTACGAAGACTTGCTGCAGTGAGTCAAAAAGTAAGCAAGTTGTGTAGGAGACAAGTTCCATTTTGATAATTAAGGGTAGTCAATATCATTGATCACTAGACTAGAAACACTGAGCAGAAAGCCAGGAAAAAAGATGTACATTAGTTGGTCACTATCTCTACATATACAATCAATATTAGTTACTACTAAATTAATACTGCTACCAATAGTTACATATTATATATGTTGACCCATTCCAATCCGTTAACGTAATTGGTTTCCGGCACGTAAAAGACATTCTCGAATCCTTCCATTCCAAACTCCCCCAAAAATGGTGGCTCTATTGCCTCCATTGAGAATGATGAACTCGGGCTGTTGCTTGAAACCCCATCTGACCTCTCCAGCAGCCTCTGTATCTCCTTCTCAGCTTCAGACACTTGTTCTTTCAGCTTCAGAACCTGTTACGCTCACAAATGAGAGCAAACTTTTCTGAGCTTGTGTTGAAGATAGACAATAAATCAGAGCTACTAGAGAATGCTAACAAGATCACTACTGTTTGCCATGAGAGGTTGAGGTTGATCACAAGGCTAGATTCAATCTCTGGGATCAAACTAGCTAGCGAGGTTGGGACCATGAAGTATTTGACTCTGTGTGTGTGTGAAAATTTACAAGAACCGTCAGCGAAGGACCACGTGGGCTGAAAGGTCATGTGCACTTCCACCATGCACGTTGTGAACAAAAAATGGCCACCTTAAACAACTGAGTACGGATTCTTGTTAATTGTAAGAAAATGTACGTTTTGCTGTCTTTTGGGGTGGCAGTCTCCATATTCCATGTCCAAATTTCAGTAGTATTTCACTGGTTGGGTTCGGTGCCACCTTCATTATGACATCCTAACAAGAAGACATGGCCTTTTTCGAGCCTTGGGTTCATGCATATTCTAAACTTGGTGGTTCCAGATCAAGGAGGAAAAGAAAAGTTAGAATGCCTTTAAATAGAATGGCATGATTGCACAAGGAAAATTCCTGTGAATTTATAGAAACTAGAAGTTATTACCGCTCCAAAAGCTAACAAGGTAAATGCAGAAACTTATATAGACCAAATAAAAAATGTTAGTAAAAACTTGAAACAAAAGTTTGACAACTTTAAAACATTCTTTTTAACCCAAAAAAAAAAAAAAAACTGTAGACGCTCAGCAAGACATAGGCCGCTTTAATAGGGAAAGGAAAAAAAATAGCTAAGGCAGGCCTATCTGGCTCAATATCTCATTCTAAATTCAAAAGAACAGAAACCAAACTAACATTAAATACAAATTCACTACTATCTTCGGATCTTTTCATGTGAGTCTGTTCGTTTAAATGAAATTTCCGACATGGCGGCCCCGCTTGCCCTTCCTTTTCTTCTTTGCAATGAAGGGTCTACTTCTAAACTTGAAGCCTCTATCGTTAAAGATATTTTTGCCCGATAAGCCAAGTTGATTGTTTATCTTCATATTGCCAAATCATGATACCACGACTTTGAGAAACTAAGAATGATTTTTAGGTATAGCTCTGTTAAATTTATAATAAATTTAAAAAAAAAAATAGAAAGAGAAATGAGAAGGAAATTTAAGAGATGGGGCGGCCGGAGGATACCTCAGTTTCAAGGCGGCATTTCTCGACGACAGTGTTCTCGTGTTCCGACTTGAGTTTGGAGTACTCTTCCTCCAGCTTCTTGCTCTTCCATCGAGCCCTTCTGTTCTGAAACCAAACTGCCACCTGGCGAGGGTCAAGCCCCAACTCTGAGGCAAGCCTGTCTTTCCTCTCCGACTCCAACTTGTGCTCACTTCCAAAGTTGATCTCCAAAAGATTCACTTGTTCCTGGCTCAGCTTCCTCTTCCTCAAGCCACTGCTGCTGCTCTCTCCTCCTCTGTTCTTCTTACGACGTCTTCGTGATTTCACTTCCCCTATCATGATACATAACAAGAAGTTGATATTGAATGAAATAAATCTAAGTAGAAAATTTTGAACTCGCATGCATATAGCCCCAAAAGGAAAAAAAACAAAAAATGCTCAGAAAGTTCTTGATGGGTACTCGTAGTGTAAAACCAACCTTGTTCTGCAGGCGCCAGTTGAGAATATATACCAGGATAATACTGAGAAATGAGAACCATTTGCTGATCAGCTTGATGGCTCATGCTGCTTGTCATCTTTGGTAGTCTCTCTGATCACTCCTCCTTTCTTTCTCTTTACTCTTTTTTCACTACCCCTTCAGACTCAGAGGCTTTTTTTTTTTTTTTTACTGTATTTCGGTGTAGAATAGAGAAGAACAGTACTAGCTAGAAGTAGCGAGGCTGAGGACTTATTTATAACGGTGGAGTGAAGGCTAAGGAGCTGTTGTTTTTGGACTTGTACACAAATGTCTTATATTTATAGAGAATGTGTCCGGTGTACTTAGTGGATCGCTAAACGTGGTACCCGACCATCAATGCTACAAATTTACTAACAATATATGGAACCTTTCATTTTATTTATTTGGTTGCGTGTATCACTTTTTTTATATATCTAAAAACCAACAACAGAATCATCTGAACTGGATTTTGTAACATGTTCTTAATAACCATACATTTGTTATATATGTTATGTTTCACTTTACGTGCATCGTTTTTGGAAATATTTAGATAAATTATGTCTTCAGAATAATAATAATAATAAAAAGAAAAAGACCTGGGGTACCCAATCAATGCATTACATAATTCCAAGCACAAATTAAAGTATTTTAATAGAGTAAATTTTATATACATGGTCAATGTATACATTATCACGGTTCGATGGATGACATATGAACAAATTTTAAATTTTAAATTTTAAATTCAAATTTTACACACCTGTCATATATTTAATGGTGATAGTATATATACGGATAATGTATATAAGCTTAATCTATTTTAATAAGGGAAAAGGTTCAATACTAACCGTACAATTTTCTTTAGGAGCCTAAACCGGATCTATCAAGGCTCTATGTAATGTTGCATTGGAGTGGAATTCAGTAAACCCTTAAAGATAAAATTATCAAGCAGTTAAATTCCTAATGGCATCGTTACAATAATAAAGTCTATGTAGGTAATTTACTTGGTGTTAACATTCTGTATTTTCAAATTTACCATTATCTCTATTATCCATTAACCTTTATCTCTATTATCCATTAAACATCTTTTGTCACTTTTTAAACTTTTATTTTTATCCTAACTATCCAATTATAGACAACCAACATAATTTTTGTTGCAGTTACCAATTGGTGTAAATATCCAAACTTTTTATTTTAAAAAAGGTTTAATTACCAAGATAACTATCAATTGACATAACTACCAAGATAACTATCGATTCATTAAAGAAAATTGGGTAAAAAACAAAAAAGCCTCTCGTGGTAAACTTAATACACATAAAAGACCCCCGTAAATTCTAAACGTATAACATGATATTTCATGTTTTGAACTAAATTGTACAAGCGACGGAATCTGTTAAATTTAACGGAAATGACTTATTGGAACAAAAAAAATAATTTTTATACCTAATTTTTAACAAATATACCTGTTCTACCCCTTAACCCTCAATTTTCTCTCTCTCTAGAGAATAAAACAAATTATTTTGTTGAACTGTCATTTGTTTAATTATATCAGGGCATTTTTGTTATTTTATCCATTTCCATTAAGTTTAACGAATTCTGTCACTTTTACAATTTAGTTCAAAACATGAAATGTCGTGTTGTACGTTTTGAAATCATGGAGGCTTTTCTATATATTAGATTTACCACGAGGCTTTTTGTTTTTACCCAAAAAAATTTCATAAAAATTAATTTATGCTTAAATTGCACATACATGGGTTTGCCTTTAACAGTAGTACTTATTATATGGATATACATGGCCATGACGTAATAATTAAAAAGTAGTGCCTACATTTACTTTGTCAATTACCAAGGAATGCCATTTAAAGGGATGGGGTACGGGCCATTAGATTAAGTTTTTTGTCAAATCGGGAAATCGGATTGGATAAAAGTTAAGCTTAGCGTTAGCTATTTAAATCTTGTCTGATTCGTGGAAGCGTGACTCCGCTAATGTAGTAAGAAGCATCAATTTCTTTTTATTTGTCTCAAATTTACATGACGCATCCTGTCTATAGTGAGATAACTGGCGACTGGATAATACCGAGGCGGACCTTATAAAGCTTTCAAAAAAAAAAATGGACGGGGATGAAAAGGCAGTAGTAGTGCGTTACTCCAAGGAGAGTAATTGCTGTGATGGTTGTATTTTAATGCACCACTCGACAGGGCAGTTTTGTGATAAGCAATCGTTAGCACTTTTGAAATAGAACATATGGAAAAAAAAAAAAAGGAAGAAAGAAAATGAGGTTCTTGATTCAAGGAGAATATTCCGAAAGCATGTGATGAATAAAATCTTATGCGATTTACCACCTACGCTCTTTTTATTGATTGTGACAAATCTGAACTATTTGCATATAACACTCGACAATTGATGAAAATATTGCATGACAATTAATGAAGTGACTTTAACAAGTGGGATAAATATTTTATCAGAGAAATCACCATCATCAATCTCATGCTTGTACCTCGAGGTGAACAAAAAACTCAAAAAAGAATATGATTCTACATAATTTTTTTTTTATTTTTAAAAATTCTAAGAACCTATAAGGAAATTATATGGACACTTCAGTTTGATGTTACTATTTCTTGATGAGCTATCTTTTTTGAATTTTTACTTTTGGGCAAGCCCTGACGAAGTGTCCGATGGGGCAATTGGAGAACACGTAAGATTCAACTGCTTTAAATTTAAATATATATTCCCTCCGTCCCACTTTGATAGTCCTGTTTTCCTTTTTCGTCTGTCCCAGATTGTAATCCACTTTCCAATTGAAGAATGTAGTTGTATTTTAATTTTCCTAAAATACCCTTATTTAATGTAAGTTATTGTTACTATAAACCTACCCCATTTAATGAGAATTGATTCTTTTTTTAACATCAATTCAAGTTCCCATAAATTTGTACTCTATTTAATGTAAGGGTATTTTAGTAAAATAGCAATCTAAATTTACTTTTCCAACAAAATTAACTACTTTTTCTTAAACTGTGTGAAAAAAGAAACAGAATTATCAAAGTGGGATGGAGGGAGTATCAAATATGAACATTCGTCGTATTATACGCATTCCAAGCTAAACTTTCATGATTTATATCCGACAAGTAATATAACTAAATTTAGTGTAGGAGCAAAGGTGTCAAAAATCATGCAGAACAATAGTAAGACACATTTAGGCTTACATGCTCAAGCACCCCAATACACAAAACATAAAGTCAGCATATATAACCATCAACCTAATCCATTTTCTAATTTTTATCCTGTTGTTGTTGTTGTTGTTGGTAGACACATATACTTTAGGCCTAGAGTCTAGAGAAGGTTCTGTTCACTTTCTTGATTGGGTAGACAACAAAGGGGGATTAGACTGGGGGGTTGATTTAGTTATGAACAGAAAACCACGAAGCACCACGTCGACGGTACAAAGTAATATAGCAGCAGTACTTTGTAATAGTGAGGATGAATTAACTAGGTTGGGATCCCAAAGCTGACCGCCTCGAAGTCATTAAACAAAGAGTACGGTTGGCCTCTGGATTTGGGCATTTGAGTTGCTTTTGTTGTCCAATTGGGTGGTATTCTCCTCTTTCTATGGCTATCATCATCATCAGCAGAAGCAGCAAGCTAATCAAGCCCCGCTTTATTAGCTTAAATTAACTTAAAGACTGTTTAGCTAATACTACTGTTATGGCTTTTAATCACGTTCACACGCGTGGCTCGAGGGTTGTAAATAAGGAAACTTTGACAGCATCTTCACTAATCACAACCACATGACACTGGCCGCAGCATGACACCTGACATATGCAATTACATCACACACACAATCCTTAAGATGCATAGACCAAATGTTGGGTATATTAGTTACTACAAAGAATTACTCCCTCCGTCCCACTTTGATAGTTCTGTTTCTTTTTTCACACAGTTTAAAAAAAATTTGTTAACTTTGTTAGAAAAGTAAATTTAGATTGCTATTTTTCTAAAATATCCTTACATTAAATAGAGTATAACTTTATTGGAACTTGAATTGATGGTAAAAAAAGAGTCAACTCTCATTAAATGTGGTAAGTTTTATAGTAATAATAACTTATATTGAATAAGAGTATTTTAGGAAAATTAAAATACAACTAAATTCTTCAATTGAAAAGTGTACTACAATTTGGGACAGATGAAAAAGGAAAACAGGACTATCAAAGTGGGACGGAGGGAGTATTTATGACAATTAATCAAGGAAGTGCGAGCATACATAGATCGTTAATTGTCTCTTCTTCCCTCCAGTTTAGCATATTGGGGTGTTTGCTAAGCTAGCAGATTGCGCTAGTCTATTTATTAAGTAATATTTCTATGATTCAAAAGTTATTGATTAACTAACTTGTTGTACTTCCTAAGATTCAACTCAGATTTTTTATTTCTTTTCGAAAAAAAAAAAACTCAGATTGTTTTCGTTATGAACCGTTAGCATAATTACGCTGCATCATTTCTGCTTCCTGAATAAATAGCTTAATATCCGTTCCAAACTCAGAATGTTTTAAAACGTCTATTTGGATCACTCAATTGTTTTATTAGGTGTGTTGGTTGAGAGATGTACTGTTAATCACTTCAAAATTAGTACTCTAAATCTTTTTGAACTTAAAATGTAGCAAAAATGCGTAAATATGTGCCCTTAAATTGAATTTGCCAACCCTAAAGTAAACGTAATTTGTCGAAACCTTTTCTTGATTTTGTGAGTAGCATTTATCATGTTTTGAACTACAAGGAGACACGTATTGGCAAAAAAGGGTGGATAATCTCTTGTATTCTCAATCTTGTTCACACTTTTTGGGGTGTTTTATCTTCTTTTTTTTTTTTTTTTCTTTTCTTTCAAGAACATGTACTTCGGTTCATCTTGTTCTCAACCTGTCTGCAACTGGATAACTCCCTCATGTACAGAATGTACTCACTTTATTCCTTATCTCCTTGTCCAAGCAAACTGAAACATGACTATTATGTCGGCTTCAGAAGAACAAGAAAAAGAAGAAAGCAGATAAGTTATTGATTGATCGAATGCTGTGGGACGTACATGGAGGATTTGACTAACATGGTGGAAATGCATGAAGAACTTGATTACCGTTTCCAAGAGTTCAGTCGAGAAATGAAGAGCACTTTGTCTGTCCTTTAAAGTTTTTTCTTTTGAAATGGCCCAACACGGTTTCGGCATTAATTGAACGGAAAAGGAAACTCGTTGAAGAACTTTATTCAATACCTGTTTATGAAGTTGATGTCTCTTCTGTCTCGGGCTATCAGAAAAGAATTATTGTCGTACTTATTTTCTAGTTTAGTTAAATCATTTGAACAATAAACTCTGGCAAGTTATATCACATGCAACATTTATCAATTTGATTGCTCTTCAACCATTGTTCAAAATCAGTCGGGAACACAATAATCGGAAGTATTTATCGACGTCGATTTTTTTTTTTTAGCTACGGACAAAGTAAGTAGTTGAGGATGGCCATCCCGCCTCAGCCATACCGAGCTGGATCCTTTATTATTTGGGACGGATCGCTATTAGTTTTGGTCATCTCGACTAGACATCGCATGCAGATAATCGAGGTGACTTCTATATCTACTGGTGCCTCGAATTGGTGTTGTGCAGGACACGACATCCGAGATCTTATCAGAGAACCTGACACCTGCATGGTGGACAAGACATCTGACGGGACCTGTCTACTGCTCCATCCTGCCGAATCAGATTGGACACGCTCAGTCCCTGTCAGATCCTACGGAGTTGGAGCCCACTATTTCTTCCTTCAACTTGTCCCTTATACATACCACTCCCCCCTTATTCAGAAGGGGGAGGAGGGAGAAATATAGTAAGAACTCTACTCTTTTTATTCTTATTATTCATTTTTCACAAAACTAACTTAATCATCGGAGGTATTTCGGGAGGAACAAGGGCCCATCTAGTGTATGTATTAGGAAAAGTACGTTACAAAGTCACATCGCTCAAGAAGAGGACGTATTAGGTCAGCCCGGCTTGACCCTCCAAGAATCACCTCTTCAGTAGTCAATCGAACAAAGATTGATTAACGTTCATAATAGTGAACCTTACCTCCGATAAGTTATTTGCGGCTCAAAATCTTTGTTTCAAGCAAAAAATAAAGAGTGAAATTTAAAGTTGACAACGGCCTTTTAACTTTGATCGTTGATATTTTATGCTGCCACTTCTGAAAGGTTTATTAAATTCGAAGCTACCTTCCTAACATAGCAGTTGATAACATCTTATTGTCCATCTACAATATCCTCCCACTTGATAGAAACTACTGCCAAAAGGCAATTCGGCGAAGAGCAATCTTTGCCCAAAAATCTTAGACATTTTTTGTCATCCTTTTCCCCGCAAAAACGAAAAGCTCATGCTAGAGCACGAAATTCAGTGGACAGCTAGAAGAAAAGTTTGACAGCGATGCTGGTACCATCTCACTTTTAACACTCAACTGTTAATTCAAAAAAAAAAAAAAAAAAACGTTCTTGCTGTCTAACAAACTAATGTGGTTGCCAATTAAAAGACAAGTGCTCTCTGAGTAGGAGAATTGCTCCGTATGCTCATTTTTCCATTGATGAAGCCCATGAACTGAACTCATTTGGACTGCTATTTTCTTAAGTTTTTATAAGAAGATATATTGTAGCGACGCGGTGCGTGCGAGATAAAATAGTGATTGACAAATGTGTTTTATGAAAATTTTGAAAATTACTTAGAAAAAACGGCAATGTAAATAAGAAGGTTTAATATTAAACACTTGATCAATGAGTAATTTATCTTCTAAGAGAAAGATACGCGGTTTAGAAGCCCAAGAGCCGGAAGAATCAGTGCAAATTGAAGCCGACTGACGGAACATCGAACGAGTGGACCTCTGCAAGATAGTGGTGAGGAAACCAGAAAAGGTGTAAAAATTTGGAAAAACTACTTTAGGGGAAAGTATGGCAAAGAAGACAGCTTCCACGCCAAGGTGAGAGGAGAGCACATGGGCGCAACCCAGAGCGTATCCACGTGTCATCACCCCACAATCCCGGAATGGGACCACAGATTCTATCCGTCCACGTGTAACTTTTCAATTGATGCAGACATTCTATCTCATCAATTTTCTTCCCCTACATGGACCGTATTTGCCTGTCGCCATTTACCATTCTGTTTACCATTCCGTAACCCGGAGGGGGAAAAAAGGGATTAAAATTTAACCGTCAGCCGCCTTGGCGATTGATGGTGGTGGCATTTGGAATACTTACGATTGGAGAACTCATGTCCTGTGACACCCCCAGTTTGGAATACTTGCGATTGGAGAACTCACATGTCCCGTGACACTCAGTTTGAATTAGGAGTTTTTGAAAATATTTTATTATAATAGTGTGTGTGAAAATTTTTTTTATAAAAATATTTAATATATTGTATGAATGAGATATTTTATGAATTTTTTATTTATATATTACTATAACATTATATTTAAAAAAACTTGTTTTTTTTTTTGAAAAATATGCTATCTTGGAGTTGGTGCCAAAATGAAAGGAACACATTTTGTTCGTGGAAGGGCATAATACTAGTATTTCAGGGAATTGTCTTGGTCATTTTTTTCTACCGCGTTAGTTGCATCTTTTATTGGAACCACTTGTTTGGCATTTGCTTTTGGAAGTTAGTGTCGGACATCATATGGAAGATGAAAAAAAAAAAAAAAATGGTCAGCGAAGTCTATCCTCCTATTCTGTCAAACTGATGATGTTTTATTTTATTGCGGGTGGGTAGTTTCTCAAAGTCCATATATTTTCGTGGGTAAAAAACTTGCAGTTGGGATCTTCTATGCCACTGTTCAGTGCCAACTCCACTTATCACGTGATGATGATAGAAAGAAGAAATTTAAATAAATAGCACATGACAAATTAAATAAATAGAATACTTGACACAAATATAAAAGTGGCATTGAATTGTCACTGAAAAAGTGGCACTGAAAATCCCGTGTGAAAAACTTGGTGCGAGCACAGAGGCTTTTGAGAAAGTCGAGTACAACGTTGATAAAGTTGTTGAACAGATAGATCAAATGATAAAGGTGCTTCAGGTATGCTCATGGCCACACTAGCAGTAGTATCATCCAATAAATTTGCAGAACAGGAAGGTCAGGAAGTCAATTTTCTCAAAAGCCACAGCCTGAAACAAACTGGAACCTGCTTCGCCGCTTTAACCACCACAAATCTATTGAATTCCCGGACCCCTCATTTTTATTGCATCCGAGTCAGTTTGTAGTAATATAAATTTTTACGTTTTATGGCTTGGTAGTTTAAATTACTAGGAGTATGATTTATTTATATTACTTCCACTATTGTGAATCATATATTGTAATCTTATCCAACACCAAAAAAAAAAAAATAAAATAAAATAAAAATTTGGAGATTGAATCGGTGGTACATTGATGGCCTACCACGACGACTTTCAGTAAGTAGTATGTGCAGCATTTATGAATACGGATTGGAATATAATTGTGCAATAAAAACACACTTCTCTGATTGGCTGTGAGAGAGTCCTGTAGTTGGAATTACTTTCTTCCTTTTTATCATAGCCAACAAATTTGTTTCCAAGAATAGAATAGATTCTATCTTTTCCAATCAAATTGAGAAAATGTACTGCATCATCAGCTACCAACGGCTGGCATGCGTCATGATATTTGCAAACCGCCCAGCAGCAGGGTTCAATTCACTGGACCTGCTCATATTGCGTAGGTTTTTCAATATCCCCTATTGAGAAATATTGATGGAAACATGACGCTTTCTAGAAAAAGGCACGCTTTATTGTGACACGTGGCACCAGCTCCATTGCCAGTTTGGACCCCCCCCCCTCCCTTTCCCTACCTCCCCCACCCCCCCGGGGCAACAAAAAAATTCGTGAGTGACGCGCACTCTTGTGAATGGAGAAAGGAGATGGTTATTATGAGGATTGTCAGAAGTGTCTCCAATGTCATTTGATTGAGTTTTTTTTTTTTTTTTTTTTTTGATTTGATGTCCGACCCTCGAACATCAAGAACCATCGGGTATTATATAGTTCCACCATAAAATTTGGCCCCTATAGCCTCCTATAGGATCGTGACGTTGTTGCCTACCATCTTCATTCTCTAGGCAAGGTAGATGCGTCTAGAGGAGGGTTTTTTTCTATTTCAAGTTGGGATTATCTTAGACAACAAGGATAAGACCGAGAGGTTTAGGAGTTTACTATGCGGTAAACCCGACGATCGACTAAAGTAATGACGAATGGATAAGGATGGAGAAGGGGATCGAGTTAGGAGAGAGAAGGGCTTCTCTCTTTTTCTTTAGGGAGGAGGTGTCCTTAACTCCCAAGCGGCTTGCAGGTTGGGTTAATTGTGTTATTTATTTGGATTAATTAGGTGGCTTCTTTTTCTTATTATATTAAAAAATAAACCGGGGTAAAGTAAAGATGCGCATGGCACGGGGAGGATTCCCTGGTTGCTTTTGTTGATCAGTTGTTTATTGTACGTCTCATTGACTGATGATTAAGCTTAAACTAGTGGCTGTCATGTTTATCCCGACAGCTCTAGCCCTTGTTTCCCATCTCCCAGCTTCCATTATATGTAGATGATGCTAAACAGCTCAAAGTCATTGGAGCGCAGGGAGGGATCGATTCTGGCTAATCAAATCCACTATGTATCTTGATTATGTAAACTTAACTATTCAATCTTTAAGCATAATGATGCAGCAGAAGTTTGTTTATTGCATCGGGGGAACAAAATCTTAACTGGCCAACCATTAATGAAGTCCCAATATGGTGGTCCTGCTGTCTCTCCACCTTCTTCAACGTCTTCATGACCTTCCCCCTTATTCGTTACTCCGTTCTGTTGTTCTTAATTACTCGAGTTTTTTCTGTCACAAATGTGAAGTTATCACTATGTTGGTTACACTATTGGACATCATCATGGCTGGGAATTAATTGGTATAATCAAATATGGACCGAAATTGAGCATAGCCAGGCTAACTAACTAAGGAACGTTCTCAATTGACACATAACATAGCTTGGCAATCATTGGTTTGCATCAATAAATGCAAACAGTAGTGTAACAAATATGTACCATCATAATTTAAATTACACTCTCCGGATGAATGCTTTCCACGCATCTCTTTTCTTGCCTAGAATAAAAAATATGGTAAGAATTGATGCAGCCAGGATTTGTAACATTTTCTTAAAACACCAGAGCAGATGATGATTTGTAGTAGATGCTGTTGGATATTTTAATAAAAAAATATCACATATTTATTCTGAATTTAAATAAAATAAATTACAAATTCTTTAAATAAATTTTCAGTTACAAATTGAAACATTTAAATGTGTAACTTATGGGATTTATGTCTTGCTTTTGTAACTTATGTAATGATTAGGTTTTATGAAATCATTTAGTAATTTTTTTTTACAGTTATACAATGAATGAATTTAGACTTTTCAATTTGTAACTGAAATATGAGGTGTTAATTCCTATTAATGTTGGTATTTTAATGTTCCTAATTTCTTAGTCTATATATAAGGCATCTATCAACCAAACCAAATATATACTTTGCTATCTCTATACTACCTTCTATTTTTCCTCCACTACTATAAGAGTTTATAGGGCGAAGAACAGTGTTAGTGTGAGGTTTCTGTCTTATTCCAATAGTGTAGATTGGAGCAGATTCCAGTGTGCAAAAGGCTGGGCTGTTGTATCCTGGAGGCAACGTGCTGAGACCTACTACACCGGAGGATACTCCGTAGGGGTGCGAATCGTTTTAAAGAGAGTGATCTAGTCCGCGCCTCAACCCATGCCAAATCAACATATTTATGGTACAAATTATTTGCATTTTTAATGCAAGATTAAGGTACGAATTTTTGTTAATTTATTTGTTAAATTTTATTAGAGAAATTATTGTGACTTATATGATTTATTTTGGCCTAGAACCAACAGATGCTATACCCACGACTGAATGGATATTTAGGGATTTGTGAGTCCTTATATTGGCAATGGATAACGATCAATGTCAAATTTTTTTCACCACAGGCAACACAGAAATCAACTAGTGCTAGTCAACTTTGTTTGTGTTGTAATGTCATAATGTGCCACAAACAATCTCCTTCCGTGTTTCCCTCCTCACTTACCATGCAGGCTTAGCCCCTTCAATATAGCTTTTCCTCTAACTGCGAGCCAATTTGCTTGCCGTGGCGATTTCTAAGACGCATGCAGAAGCACAGGGATAGGATCATCAATGTATTTTATATCTTAGAATTCAACAACCCTCAAATTACGCCTTAATTTGAGCCATAATGTAGGTAGATTTTGACTTGTGTACTGTCTTAACTTAATTAAGCTCTTTTTGACGTTGATAGGTAGCATGCCCCGTGTTAACGCGCCCGTAATCCGCCATCCCCAATTACACGACAACATCAGGTTGATTAAGGCCGCCAGTAGCCAATGGAAAATGCGCGTTGGGTGCTTAGGAGTAATTAACATATACTAGAAGGCTAATGAGCCGGCCACCAGCTTAATTAAGAGGTAGGGTTATCGATCCGATTATCTGAATCGGACTTTAATAAATCCAAACTCGACTCATCTAATTAGTAAGATATTCGGGTTTTACGTACGCCATGAGTTTCGGTCTTATATATGTAAAACTCTCATATTTAACTTACAATATATTAGGGTTTTGAGCTTATTTTGGACTCAGTCGGAACTCACTTATTATTTCTTAATTTCTTTAATATTATTACTATCACTATTAAGTGGTAAAGTTAATTTGAAATCTACAACACTAAAACTACACATAATCCAGGCTAACTGGTTCATTAAAAGTACATAAATAAAAAGATCTTTCAATGATAATTGTATCTAATTTTTTAAAAATACATAAAAATATTAAAAATACATGAATAGATTACTAATGATATATTTAGTGAATCTAATTATCTCTCTGCTAATTACTAATAGTCTAATTATATATTATAGTTTTTCAAAAATAATACTTTTATAGTTATATATATTAGGGTGCATATATATATATATATATATATATATATATATATATAATAACGGATTAGACTTTAATATGGCTGAGCCTATAACTCACATTTTAATCATGCATCAAATCTATGCCCAATCTCTACTTGACTCAAAATTATAATACTCTCGCCTCATTTCTTTGAGGCCAAATGAGCTGCACTCGGGCCAATTCAACTCTATTGACTGCCCTCCCTTGTTTTGTCTGTTGGTTTAATGAATGGATCTATCTAACAAGTACTCATCGGACATTCGTTAAAATATATTTTAGATGTTAAATTTTTAAAAAAGTAAAATCATTTGAGAAAGTATATAATATGCATGACATGATGGACTGCGTGGGATTTAGGTGTGTTAGCAAATGATCATCGCACACCCAGAAAAACCCTTAAAGAATTATATATAGTCAAATGCTTGAAAGGACGTGGAGAAGTAGGAAGCCTTTGTTTTGGACATTCTTTACACACCGGAGGGCAAGCTACTTCATCACTTTCATTAAAGGTTAAAAAGAAAGAAAGCCCACGCACAGCACCCGTGCTAAAGTAAGAGGACTGTCCATACTTGAAGAAGGCAACAAATCTTCCCACCAGCAAAGGTGTGTGGAGCTAATAGCATATAGCTTCATTTAACATCTAGATAGTCAAAGAATCTACGCTTTAAGCAACCATTAATTAATCTTTAATCGATGATTAGATTATGAGAAAAACGTACAAGACGTGGATGGAGGACAAGTGGAAATGTGGCATTCCAAGCAATCTTGTTTCATATATTGCTTATTAATTAACTGTGCAACATATCATATCATATCATATTGTTCCATAAAATGCTAGCTGTCGTTCCTTCTTGCGTCCTTCCTCAACAGACAAGGCTTTAGCACATGGTTACCACTTGCCATTTTTGTTCTTCTGCAACAACTGATCCTCTTTTGATACAGATTAGGCGAGTTACTGAACACGTGTTGAACTCATGGCTTTGCCATGTATTTCTTGAAATATGGATTTGCAGCATTAAAGCATTCCAGATAGATCATTCATTCAGGTGTCCTAGATGGATCCGAAAACAGTAGTGGTCTGTGGAAACTTTTGAAGATCACCTAATTAAGTGAGAAATGGTGGTCCTCGGCACCTTGTAAGGTGTTGAAGAGACGATTGAAGACCGACTTACTCGATCCGGAATCTATCTAGTCATGTGCTATTAGTTTAAGACTCACTCGAAATTAGCACTGCACTTGTCTGTTTTTTTTTTTTTTTTGTTGCGAGTGCTCCGCTCCAGTAAGATGATTCTAGTAGGGCATAATTAAGCAACTCACACTTCTAGTCTAAAAGCTAATTTGGAATCAATCTGGGAGTATTAATGAAAATTAAAGGGACAAAAAAATAGCAGAAGATTTGATGCAATTGAGAGTTAAGGAAGCTAATTAGTACTAGTATTAATCTTGAAGGGTAAAGTTGGAACAAACTCAAATTGTAGCTCAAAAAGCATCATTCCCTAAGAGGAAAGTGTAATTAGCATTAACTTCATTTAATAGTACTGCTACGTATTACTCCCTCCGTCCCACTTTGATAGTCCTGTTTTCCTTTTTTGTCTGTCCCAAATTGCAGTCCACTTTCCAATTGAAGAATGTAGTTGTATTTTCATTTTCCTAAAATACCCTTATTCAATACAAGTTGTTGTTGCTATAAACCTACCATATTTAATGAGAGTTGATTCTTTTTTTACCATCAATTCAAGTTCCCATAAAGTTGTACTCTATTTAATGTGAGGGTATTTTAGGAAAATAACAATCTAAATTTACTTTTCCAACAAAGTTAACTACTTTTTCTTAAACTGTGTGAAAAAAGAAACAGGACTATCAAAGTGGGACGGAGGGAGTACTTTTTTTTTTGGAAAAGGAAATCAATCAGAATTTGGTAAAAAGCCAATAAGCCACCATGCTTCCCAAAGTTGTTACCTCGGGCCATAGTTCAGTAGTTTAGGTTTCATCTTTAGTCAATAAACGCTAATGATGCAGCTGCCAACTTGCAAAAGTTAGAGAGACGGTTGAACAATTGAACATTTAGAAGCCATTTCTTGCATGCTTTTCCATTTTCAGCCGCTGTCCATTCTTTCAAGATTTTCCATAGTTCCACACTCCTCCTCGGCACCTAATATAAGCTAAAATACAATCCTTGGAGGATAATTCTTGAGTGCCTTTTGAAGAGAGGCAGACGCAGCCATCCAATCTCCAGTTTCCTGAACTAGTACGAGACTGCATGGCTGATGGATTTTTCATGGAATTGGGCCTGTAGTCTGCTTTAAAGCTTTTCAAGTTGCACAAAGGGAAGCACTTGGGCTGTCAGATGTTGGGCTGTCACACAATTAGTAGTAGTTCAATTCTGACAATCCCCCCTTCTCCTTGGGGAAAATGGTGGGATCGCCCATTTGTGCAAACCTAAAAGTAAAAGGGGACTCGAAAATGAAAAGAAAAGGACAGTTCACGACTCCTTAAAAGAACCAGTTTCTTAAATTTCATTTTGGCCGTGTTTCACTCCGTCTTTGCTTGCTACTAGCATTTAAATCCAAATTATCAATTGAGCTAGAGACCTGAAAACCAACAAGAAAAATGGTAATTTTCAACTACAATAATTTATTTCTCTCCTTTTTGTTTTTCCTTATTTTCTTTTTTTTTTGTCAATCTTGTGAAATATTAGCACTAGTAAGTAAAAGTGGTGACAAAAATCGTGAAATGAAAAACATCTCTCCTCATTGAGTATTTGCAGAGCACAAATATCCTTTCAGACCAAACACTAGCGGATATTCTTTTGTTTGAAGGTCTAAATAAAATATATATATATATATATATATATATAGGGATACTTTCATAAACCTTCTGTGAGGTTTCTATTAATTTCATTAAATTCCCTTGAAGTTTTAAAAATTATACTTGCTTCTTTTGATAATCAAATATTAGACTTGATCAAAATTTTAAATGAATACCCTAAAATGCCCGCAGCTTATAAATTTTAAATTTCTTTAAAAAATAATTGTAGCACAAATATAATTAAATAGTATCAAGTTTTCAATACCGATATTTGTTGTTTTATGAGCAATTATGACAATAGTTGTATTACTATGATAGACTACATTTTGGGTCTTTTTTTTTTTTAGTTACTATTGTTTTTTTAAAAAAATTGACAAAAAATGTTAGAACACATTCAACGTTGTAAAAAAAAAAAAAAAGGTTACTAGTTCAGCATTTGGTAATAATAACAAATACGATCAATAACTATAGTTTTGTGAGTTTATTGAAAAAATATAAAAAAAAAGGAGGGATAAAAAGAGAAAAGGAAAAAAAAAGATAATTATAAATCCATTTTTCATTTATTTATGCATATCTAACAAGGGAGTTTTATTAAAGTATTGAGACTAGTATTATGATTTTGGATGAATAAAAGAGATAGATGTAATTTTTAAAACTTCAACTAAGCCCGGTGAAATTATCAAAAACCTCGGGGAGGTTTCTAAAATTATCCCGCGAAAAAACTTCTAGACTCCAGAGAAGATGGATAATACCCCGTTTTCACACCAAACTTGGCAATCGCAATCAAAACAAAATCCCACTCGCATGCCAATGTGCCATTTCAGCTCTCCCTGGTCGGCCTTCCTGATTTTCCACGATTCTCTTCTTCCGATCCTTCAGAGTCCCAAACGCCCACCCCACCATAAACCTCACCATTTACCAACTCCATCCACCCACTCCCTCACTTCTTCATTTTTCACTCGCACAGACAGCTTATATAACACATAGTCACACACTGGACCTTAACGCAACTCCGTTAATCAATTAAAAATGGGAAAAGGAGGGGGCTGCGTCCCGAGCAAGCAAAAACATCCCAAACCCTCCTCCACCCAAGACAGCCACCGTCCACTTCCCCAAGTGGAACCCACCGACGACACCCCTGCCACCGACGCCGTCAGTGAAATCCCAATTCAAGCCAATCTTAAACTCTTCATAGTATTCTACTCAATGTACGGCCACGTGGAGGGCCTAGCGGTGCGGATGAAGAGAGGGGTGGACAGCGTGGAGGGGGTGGAGGCAGTTCTGTATAGAGTTCCGGAGACCCTTTCCGATGATGTGTTGGCCCAAATGCGGGCCCCGCCCAAAGATGATTCGATTCCCGAGATTGCTTCGGCGGCTCACTTGACACAGGCTGATGGCTTCTTGTTTGGATTTCCGACGAGGTATGGATGCATGGCCGCCCAAATGAAGGCTTTCTTTGATTCTACTGGCCAGCTGTGGAGAGAGCAGAAGCTCGCTGGAAAGCCTGCCGGGTTTTTTGTTAGTACTGGGACGCAAGGAGGTGGTCAAGAGACCACTGCGTAAGCGTCTTTTTCCCTATCTGTTTTAAGCTTACCGGTGAATTCTTTCCTAGAACAGATATATGTAGTTTAATTTCAATTTGTTATGATTCCCATTTCGTGTCCGCCCTGATAAAAAGCCGATTAATTAGCCATTTTTAGGTTTGTTCTCGCACTCTGAAGAGATCTTGAAGTAGTAGCACATGCTCTATTTTGTTATTAGATAGATTATACTATTTAGATTTTTTGACGGAGACATATGCATGTTAGTTCTAGTGTTAGATTTTGCCTAAATTATTCATTGAAGATGTTGGGAGTTGGGGTGGATTGGTTAAAGCTCTCAGCAGTTTTGGGAAAACGAATTTCGTGTAGAGATAATCATAGCTCGTAATTTTATGTCCATGTTTGTGATATTAATGATTTAATGTGCGAGAAGGACTGGTACAGATGTCTAAAGAATGTAATATGACTGAGCAATGTGAATCTATTTTTGGAGAATGATGATTGAATCAACTTGTTTCGGGTGGTGAAGAGATTTATTTTGTTTTCAACCTCAATTGCATGAGTCAATATTTATGGCTTTCAATTTGCTGAAGCTAAACTTTGAAGACATTATCACCGTATTGTATCTGCTTTAGCATGATTCATTAGTTATAAGTTGCTATATAGGTGGCAATTGATGGAGCTACAGTAATATTTAGGCCTAAACTCAAGAGCCCTGATGTGAAGGTATCAGACCCTCTTGTCATATTATAATAAATGCATTCATCACTGTGGGAACAAAAATTGTGAAACATTCCCAGCTCTGTCATCCAATTAATGAAGTACTGAGTTATTTTTTAACAGCTTTAACTTCCATAAATTTGAGTTGGTGAGAGACTTTTCTTCCATTTTCTTTGTTGGGCTGGGGCATTTGGGATTGAGCAGGGGGTTACATGGGTAACTTCATTTTATTGAATTTGATATTAATATATGCTTGTGAAAGCAATGAGAATGTCAAAAGCTTGCAGATGTCCATTCTGGAGTAAATTTCACTTATATGTACAAATTTATCTTTGAATCATTAAAAATGTTGATTAGGAATTAAACACATGAACAATATTAATACCTTAAAAAGTGTGCTCTTTTTCTCTAATGCTTATGCATTTTACCGCTGAAAGACAATTTTATTGGGTAATAATAAAGGAGTTTGTGGGTGGTTGTGAGAAGGTAAATCCTTTTGGGCTAATAGTTTTAAATCCTTGTCAAGTTTGATATTCCTCATAGAGTGCTGTAGTGCTAATAAGAAGAGTTAAATTACTTACCTTGTATGTGGATTCAATCTTCAACCTGCTAGTCTATCAAAATCCTTTTGGGCCAAGGGAGGTTATCTTAAGGTGAAATAACCAAATTGATGGGTTATTGTAAGTAAAATTGTGGCATAGATAGTAGATTCAGTAATTTGGTCATGCCTTGCTGCGTGTCATACAGGGGATATACATTAAGGCAAGTCATTGATTCTTACAATGTAGTTAGCCTCTTCTTCTTCCTCTCTCTCTCTCTCTCTCTCTCTCTCTCTTATCCAAGAAATATGTGTGTGTGTGTGTGTTGCTTGGATCCGTTGATGCAAATTTTGTGATCTTGGATGCCATATTTAATTCCCTTTACGTTTTTATGGATTTACTTACCAAGAAGATAATTCATCTAGTGCAAGTTTTTCAGATTAAAGAGAGCAAGACAGATCTTTGCTCATGATCTGGTGCCTTGTTTTTTTAGCTCTTGTGCTAGTATATTATTGGTTTTGGAATGCTAAGGAGGGTCAATGATGCCATATGCTTTTACGTGACCGAAAAGTTTATGTCCCTGATGGCTGATGGTTATTTTGCTGGTATGTGTATCGCAGTTGGACTGCAATCACCCAGTTGGCTCATCATGGAATGCTTTATGTTCCCATTGGATACACCTTTGGAGCTGGTATGTTCAAAATGGATTCTCTTCGAGGGGGTTCTGCATATGGAGCTGGAGTCTTTGCTGGTGATGGCACAAGACAGCCAACCGAAATAGAGTTGGCCCTGGCAGAGCATCAGGGAAAGTATATGGCTGCGGTATTGAAGAAACTTGCGCAAGTTTGACAATGTGGTTTCAGACTTTATCCTACCCCGTCTTGCTTGCGAGTTAAAACATGGTTCTGAGTAAATTGATAGTGACAAACGGCCTCATGTTGAATCTGAGGCTCCCATTCTTTTTGTGATGTTACTTCCATTGTCCGATGCGCGTAGAATCATTTTCTATGTCGAAAATGTACATGATTAAAAGTTCTTTATAATCTGGAACTTAAAAGAGTGTGTGTCTATACTGCTCTTTGTATGCCTCTCTTTGTGTAATTGCAGTCATCAGTTCGTTGATCGTTTTTCGATTGATTAAATTAATGTATGTTTCCTATATTCCTTTAACAACGATCTTGACAAATAATTGAATAAACCTTTTATCTGGAGCAACGATGTTGATTTAGAAAAAGAAGATTAAAAGGTTTAGGGTCTAAGTCCGTACCCCTCCATGCTAAATCTTCACCCTATACATTTATTAGACATTAATGTCCTAGTTTTTATACATTAAACCAAAACTTTTTTGTAGCAGTTAAATTTATCTCTTTACATATGAAAATTGTGGATTGCCATTTAACTTCCTACCACTGCCAAAGAAAACAAAAGCTTGAAAAATTATTTGTTTGGATTGCCATTTTTGGGAGTGTTTTGTCGATATAATGTATGTGAGATAAAAAGATGATTGAAAAATGTATTTACAAAAAAAACGTAAGAATGTTTTGATAAAAAAAACTGCAATCCAAGCACCACAATTCATTAGAGGAAAAATGGATACTCTTATTGCATTGATAAATATATTGTGCGAGGGGTGTCAGCAATTCAAACAGAGAAAAAAAGGACACTTTATATCGCCGCATTGATTGATATATAAATATTGTGTGAGGGTGGCCGTCGAGCCTCGAACTTTATTTTTCCTTTTTTGGTTAACCTGAAATATTTGAATAGAAAAGTAAAGTGGATTTTTCTTTTTGTTCTCCAACTATTATCACTGGATCGGATTTAATGGATTTTTGTATTTAGATAGAAGAGTATTTGAAAATTTTTTATGAAAAATATTTTACTATCTTGTGTGATGTAATATATTGTACACGTGAGATAAAGAAATAATTAAAAATAATAAAAAATATGAGTTTGATGCGGGATAGCAGTTTGCACTTTGCACCGTCTGCGCTACTACAACTTCAACGACTCGCAATATTTTGGGGTTGGCCCGTACTTCCGTCCGTCGCCTCGCCCAATATTTTGGGGGGGATTTACCAGCGCTCCAAATAAAAACTTGAGTCCCTTTTATTATCAAAAAAAAAAACTTGGAAGGTCGCGCAAATCCAAAGCAGAGGATCGAGATTAAAAACTAAAAACTCAAAAAGGTCTGGCAAATCCATAGCCGAAAGCCGAATCACCTCCATCTCTTTCTCGCTCCTCTAGTGTTAGCTAGTTGCAGCGCTCTGCTAGTGCTAAGTAGTGAGTGTATATTAAAAAAACCAAACACACGCACTTTCAGTTCTCAAGAGAGATCGAAAGGAAAGAAACAAAGAGGTCAAGTCAGACAGGGGAAGAGAGAGAGAGCAGCATCGATGGCGGAAGAGGACAAATTGGCTTCGTTGAGGTCTCTGATGGCTTCTCACTCTCCCCCTCTCCATGCCTTGGTTGTTCCGTCCGAAGATTATCACCAGGTCTCTTCTTTTCAATTCCTTTTTTCCTTGTCTTCTTTAGCTTTATTTGCTCTCGTTTTCCGATTTTTTCTCTTTTTTTGGATGTCCGCTGTTGGACATTTAAAGCCGATTGATTTGAAATTCTATGGCTCTATCAGATGCTTTAATACTTCTAGATTGGTGGCGTTCTTAGATGTTACTTTCATTGCCTTTGATTTTTGATGGTCGATTTCAGCTCTTATTTAGCTATCCGTTCGTTTATACTAACATGGTAGAACGATGTGGCAGAGCGAGTATGTATCTGCAAGGGACAAGAGGCGCGCATTCATATCGGGATTCACCGGAAGTGCTGGTTAGTCTTCAATTTGTTTTTTGTTTTCACATCTTACCGTTGTATGAAACAAACGTTTTTGCTACTTTTGGAGAACAAGAAATACTATCTCATGCAATCAATCTGACTTGACATTTAACTCAAATTGCTTTAGTCGATTAGTTGATCGCAAGAAGAGAGTAAGATTAATCGGTGACCTTTTTACTTAATTGTACGTTTCGATTTAGAGCTCTAGCTGGGAATAGTAACTATTGAACTTAGTTTTCTGGAGTTTCTGAAGTTGTTTATATATTTCGTAGACACTAGTTCAAATTTGGTGTATTTCCATTGTTGGCAAATTGAACTTTGTATTGCACCAAATTTGAGCTTTGTGCTGTCACCGTGTATTGTTGCAGAAAAATGCTATGGAAGGCTAGTTAGGTGTGTGTATGGGTCTGTGTGCTTGAATGGACATTTTTTGAAAATGTTCTTGCTGATTTTAGCTGTTGAAACTTTTATTAAATGTGGTCTCCCCTATTTTAGGCTTGGCACTTGTAACTATGGAAGAAGCAAGACTGTGGACTGATGGGCGGTACTTTCTCCAGGCGGCCCAAGAACTTAATGATCAGTGGAAGCTCATGCGCATGGGAGAAGACCCGCCTGTTGATATCTGGATGGCAGATGTGAGTCCTTTTACATGGCGACTATATTGTTAAGAATGTGGATATGGAAAAACCAAGTTTTGTGATGCATTGCATGTAACTTCTCCCAATCTATTGTAAGTGGTGTATACTGCATTTCAAACCTATTTCCTTGCAAGGACTTCAGTTGCAGCTTAGCTACTCTAGCTAGTTGGGTTGTATAACAGTACAATGTTATTTCATCCTACATTCACGGGGTAACCTTTCTTGCGTAACTGAAGCAGTTTTACTTTTACCATTCGCAACAATAGCACGAATGGCAACTCCTAGTTTTTTGGTAATTTGTCTCAGCTAATTCTTCCTCTTTCAAATGAAGAACCAAAATCGTTCTTACTTTGTGGAACCTTCCAAGTTTCACCGCATGCCAATATAGTACTCAGTCTGTTGGGTCCATCACCCTCATATCTAACCCCCCTGCCCAAAAAAATAAAAATAAAAATAAGAATAAAAATAAAAAACAAATTGATAAATAAAAAATAAATATTCAGGAAAAAAGTTAAGAGGGATTATCAAAATCGTGAGAAAGCTTCTTGCATCCCAAAAGATCACTGCCTATGATTGCAATCAACTTTCCACATCCTTCAATTTCATGCTGGAGTTGCACAAATAGTTTATTTCGGTTGATAATGAACACATGAACTGGCATTGAGTGCAGGGAAATTTGGAACTTGTGGTCTTGCTTGATAAATGCATTCTCAACATCAGTTTGTTTTGCCACTTTTTGGGTTGACAATGGTTCACATTTTGATTCCTACTTTTTCTTTTACTTGTTTGTAGTGGTAACTTGTCACGTCTTGCATTCCAAAAATGGCTGGTTGTTGCTTGATATTGCAATTTGGATTTACTGCTGGCTACAGTATTAGAATTTTGTTTCTTGTCTCATTCACCACGTTAACTGGTGTTTGTTAACTGTCACACTAGAATTTACCAAAAGATGCTGCCATTGGTGTTGATCCTTGGTGTGTGTCAGTAGACACTGCGCAGAAATGGGAGCGTGCTTTTAGTAAGAAACAGCAAAAGTTGATTCAGACACCCAGAAACTTGGTGGATGAAGTTTGGATTAGCCGCCCACCACTTGAACTGAATCCTGTTGCTGTGCATCCTCCACAATTTTCTGGTCGTTCTGTTGCAGACAAGTTAAAAGATTTGAGAGAGAACCTTGTGCAGGAAAAAGCTCGTGGTATACTGATAACAACTCTTGATGAGGTAGGTCTCTGGTGCTTGTGGTCTGGTTCTTTGCAATTGTCGATTTTTTTCTGAAAAATTGGTTTCTTCAGCTTGTTTTGCAATTTAATGTAATTACAACCATATAGGTTGCCTGGCTTTATAATATTCGCGGCACTGATGTATCCTACTGCCCAGTTGTTCATGCGTTTGCAGTGGTAACATTATACTCAGCTTTCTTGTATGTGGACCAGAGGAAGTTATCGTCTGAGGTTGCTTCTAATAGCATTTGATCTCAATTAATTTATTGTATTCTATTGTAAGTTTCTTTGTATCTAGTCTAAGAAACATACATCATCTCAGGTAAACATCGTTATGAAGGAAAATGGAATTGAAGTACGTGATTATGGTGCTGTGACCTCAGATGTAACCCTACTTGCATCTGATCAGCTCAAACCTATCTCTTCAACTAATGCTACTAGAGCTAGTATATCTGAAAGCGGGCACCATAACAACAATAGCAGTAGTACTAATTTCATTTGGGTTGATCCTGGAACTTGTTGCTTTGCTTTGTATTCAAAATTGAATGCCAACGAGGTTTTCCTACAACAGTCACCTTTGGCTCTTGCAAAAGCTCTAAAGGTATAAAAACCTCTCTACGAAGGATGTCAGATATGCTAAATTTTAGGTTGTTCGACTCATGGTAGATGATGTTTATACCATAAAAAAATGGATAAGAACTAATTTTATGGCCTCGTTTGACTATTTGACTGTAAAATTGATCTTGGTGCAGTGTATGCAATAAACGTGTAGATTAATTTGGTAAGAATGCCCATCTTATTGTACTTATTTTTCACTATGCGAGACTTTTTGTTCTTTATTTCTCTGTAATGTTTCTTTTGATCTAATGAAACTTATGCTTCCCCTTCTACCATTATGCTGTGTTTGGAGTATTAAATTAATATTTTAAGTATGTCGTACCTGTGGAAAAATTTATTATAAGGGCTCTCACTAAAAGATCGCTTGCTGACTGTGTACATAACCAAAATTGCTGCATTTTTTCGTGATATGTCCATAAAACTGTAGTTCTATGTTTTGAAAAGCTGATTTGTATGATTTTTAGAACCCTGTTGAGATGGATGGATTAAAGAAAGCACACATACGAGATGGGGCTGCCGTTGTGCAATATCTTGTCTGGTTGGATAAGCAGGTATGTGGAAATTGTTGTTTTATTAAGTGTTGATCAAATGTTCATCCCATTCCCCTCTTTAGCTCCTAATACTTGTCTATTATTGAAGCTCTTTTTTGATTGAGAAACGATGCTTATTAGACAGAAATGGTCTCCAATGAACTTTTATTGCATTAAAATACATATCATTCCTACCACTTCGTAGAGAGTTGCCAAAGTGCCAATTTTGTCGTAGTTTCATTCCTAGATATTATTTTTTTTATCTGTTGATAGTTTCTATTTCTCGAAGATTTAATTTTTTTTTGGAATTTTAGATGAATATTTACATACTGTAAAAGCATTTGTGCTTGATGCTCATCTTGCATTGTTAAAACACAAACAAGTCATTCCACCTTGTTTCCAAGTTATGATTGAAGAATTTCTCATCTTTGTTGGATTTTTCTTAGATTTTTGTTTCTGGTTCTTCTCTATTTACAGATGCAGGAGTTATATGGTGCTTCTGGTTACTTCTTGGAGGTGGAAAATATTAAGAAGGACGTGTATGTAGCAGTATTTTTCGCTTCTTGTTTCACACTGTCAGATTGTTTACAAGGCTCAGGGGCTTTCATGTTCTGTAGTTGTGTTGTCTGTTTCATACTTGTTAGGCAAAACCATTGTCAATTACATGATTGATGCAAGAAAACTTTTTAACATGGTTTAACAATTGATTAATGTGTTAATACTTAAATTTACAATTGAGCCTCTACAATTTGACACTGAGCACCCATGAGCAGCTCAATACCTGACCAGTGGTTGAGCTTAGGCTGCAAAGCCAGCAGAGTTAGATCTGAACAACATATCTTGAACTCTTGAAGGATCTTGATACAACTTGAGAATGAAGTCTATCACTTGCTTTTCTTCTTGTAGCCATCTATTTCATTCACTCTTTTGCTTCTGAACCTCTAATCATCTTATTTTACTGAAGAGAATTGGAAGGTGTGCACTTGTGTAGACACCCAGCCTTTCCTCTGTTCACCTTTTTCTCCCTTGCTTCCAATCAGATACCAAATATCATTTTTTAGTTCCACTTGTCTTGTTCAACTGATGGCACCAAAAACTTCTAGAAGTATGGCCTAACACTACCACCTCTTCTATTCCTTGTCCCCTGTGTTTTGTGTGGAAAACAAATATGAATTTTCTTTTGATTAATTTTGATTAGCAGCTAGGAATTCTTAGATATCTAGTGAATTGAAGTGTCATAAGATCAAAGCTTTTTAGTCTAAATTCATATTTTGAGAGTTTGATTGAATTTGATTCTGTAGGTTAAATATTTTTGTTTGAAACTAACTGAACAGCTTTGGGTTCAATCAAGCTTGATGAGGTGCAACAATATCGATGAGCTCAAGCTCGAGTATAGATACTTTAAGTCGAGTTGATCTCGCACTTGTAGGCGCTCGAGCTAAGTTGGCTCATTTGCACCCCTATTAGTGACTTAATGTCAAAAATTGGCTCTAACCATGATTATTTTTCTTTTTCATGTTAGTCTGAATAATTCTCAGGGAGAGTATTTTTGCTGAGATATCTCTGTTGAATAATTGGCAGAAACACCATAAGACTAACAGAAGTGTCTGCAAGTGATAAGTTGGAGCAGTTCCGTGCATCCAAAGAGGTACAACTACGTTGATTTGCCATGATATTTTGTTGTGTGATTTTTTTTTTTTTGTTTCATTACTTTTACTTGCTTAGAAGTGGTTACAAGGACATATATATAAACAACTTCATCCCTTTGAGCAATTCCTTTGGAACAAATCTTCACATATCATTTAACTTAATTGTTTATGTTGGAGATGAAAGCTGTCATCTAATTGTTGTAACATGCTATAAAAGTACAGTCCTGTTATCACTACATCTTTTTTTCTGGGGATGGCGTTAAAATATTGGCTGTATTTTTACCTTAATGAATCTTTTTTATTACATGCATTTGGTTTGTGTCGTTTTGAACTATATAGCTTAAATAACTGTGATTTTTTCAATGTTGAAAACATCAAATCTTTCTCATATATCTAAGTTTAACGTTCCTTTTTCTGTTGCAGCACTTTAGAGGATTAAGCTTTCCAACTATTTCATCAGTTGGTCCAAATGCTGCAATTATTCATTATTCACCTGATGCAAAAAGTTGTGCCGATCTTGATCCAAATAGCATTTACCTCTTTGACTCAGGAGCGCAGGTTTAGCAACTTCCTTGTCTAGCAGGGGGTTTTTGATTCATTAATTGCTAAATTACATGTTCAACTCTATTTGCATTTTATTAGTCTCTCTAATTCATTGATCTTTTTAATTGATGTCATATGCTGTTTTTGAAGTATCTTGATGGAACAACAGATATAACTCGAACAGTTCATTTTGGAAAACCCACAAAACACGAGAAAGCATGTTATACTGCGGTATGTAGCTATGCTTTTTTTTTTTTTTTTTTTGGTGAGTCTTTATTTTGTTTACTCAGTACAATGAGTATATTCGAAGCATGTTATGATGACATTTGTTTAGTGGATGAAGTATGTATATGTCCAAAGCATGTTATACTGACATAGATGATGGTTGATTTTCTTTAAATCCGATGTATTTTTAGACTTTCAATTTAAAGCTTAATTGTCCTAGAGCATCATTCATTCTTGTTTAACATTTTTTGATTGTGGGGTTACATAAGATTTGCTATATGAAGTGGTAGCGAGCAATCTAGCAATGTCAAAATGCTTAGGAGTTCTTTCCCACCCATTCAGTGTCCACTTTGGAATGGAAACCTATAGGACAGAGTAAGCTTTAATGACTTGTATGGTAAATGTTGGTCAATTAAGAAAAAACATGATGAATTATGAACAATCCAGAAACAAAAATTTTTTTTTTGCCCCCTAAGATGGATATGCCATTATATCACAGTGAAAGAGAAAGAGAATGAGCCCTTAAGATAATTTAGCTTACCTAAGAGAATTGGCCAGAAAGGCTGAGAAGAAAAAAAGATGTGCATAACAGACAGCTGATATGCTAGGATGAATTTTTGGTTGAGTTGATTGGCTTCTTGTTTAGTACGAGCTGCTTTTCGTGATGTCCATAAATCATTGTGAAACAAATGATAGGGCAGTTTCAAAATCTTGAAAGTGATTCTAGCAACAAGCTTTTTTTCTTGTATAGTTGACTATGAGCTATTTGATTGTTATCTAAATTAGTTTAGGAATCTAAAGTGAAAAGGTCTTATTGAGTGTTGCAGTCTTGATGCCTAGATCTTAGTCCTGTTTATTAACTTTATTAACTTAATGATTTTGCCCAAATTTATGTCTTCGTTAAGCTTTTTTATTTTTATTGATATGGCTTTATGCTTGAAAAGGAAGGTTCCAAAATTTACTGGCTTTCCAACATCTCTACCTCACGCACGTAAATAAACACCCATTTCTGCAACTGACAAATATTGCCTTCTTTTGGAAACTATTTCATAGGTTCTCAAGGGTCACATTGCATTGGGTAATGCTCAATTTCCAAGTGGAACCAATGGTATTGTCCTGATTAATTTTTTTCTCAGTGCTGTGATGACTAGTAGTAAAATATTGTATAGGCAGTAGTCCTCCATATTTTGGAAAATGCAGTGGATAGCTTTGTTGTTTTGTGATGTTATGAGGAATTCAATTTCTTATTGTTCCAATCACTCTTTTCTAGGAAATACTCTTGACGTTCTTGCTCGGATTCCTCTGTGGAAGTATGGCCTTGATTATAGGCATGGAACTGGTCATGGAATTGGTTCCTACTTAAATGTTCATGAAGGTAGTTAGTATGTGCATTTTTATAGTGGTTTTTAGAGTATCAATGCAGGCTATCCGCGAATCTTAATGTATTTATTTTTGCAATGTTAGGACCCCATCAAATTAGTTTCAGACCTGCTGCTCGTAATGTGCCGTTACAAGCTTCAATGACTGTCACGGATGGTTAGTGTCACTATCCTATTGCTCATCTTTATACTGTCATGCTTCTCGTTGACTAAATTTGTTTCGAAACAGACTTGCATATAATTGATAACTTATGTCTCATTTATTGTGCGCACTTGATATATTACATACTTAGAAGCGGATTAGCACGTAAGCAAACAAAAGATGAAGGTTGGAGGGTCTCTGTCTTTAGTTGGTACCTACAACCTTAAAATAAGTACCAAGAGGGAAGTAAAGTTAAGCTAACTTGGCATTGTTTCACTGACAACATAATGCAGGTTAACTTGCTTTTTCTGATAAAGGAAATTAAACGTTAACCATCAATGGTATTCCATGTCTAGTCCCATACCTTGTGCTTTGTCGCATGCCCTTTCTTATCGTTATTGGATTTGTCATTTATTTTGCTTGTTCGGAATAATATTTATGTAAAAGCAAGCCAATATACCTGGATCGCCACAATCGCCATACACTTAGAGGCTTGGATGTTATGAAATTAGTGTCTAGTTGCTTCTTTAACATCTCATAAAGGTCTGAAAATACTTGAGTAGACAAATTCATATGTAGGAAAATTGGTTTCTCAGGTGCTCCTATGGTGTTATATGCATATTTGAATAATTCCTTCTTTCTCTATTGTTGGTAATTTCCATTGTGTGTGCATGAAATACTGGCTTATTCGAAATGAGATTTCTACACAATAGATAAATGATTCAAATAGCATATTTCAGAACCTGGTTATTACGAGGATGGAAACTTTGGTATAAGACTGGAGAATGTGCTTATCATCAAGGAGGCTGATACAGAGTTCAATTTTGATGACAAAGGCTATTTAACTTTCGAGCATATAACATGGGTAAGTTAAATTGTTCCAATGGATCTGTTTTGGTGTTGTACATTCCGGTCTAAATTGAAGTCCGTGTATTTGAACCTAGAGTTGTGGGAATACATTTATGACTTCAAAACAAGCCAGCAACTGAACTTGGGTAATTTAATTTTACTCCACGAATCCCCTTCATGTTATACATTTATGTGAAAATTAAAGTGCACATGCGTCTTCCAATGGTCCATTCAAGGCTCACTTGTGCCTGTGCATCTTTCACCCTAGATTATGGAAATAAAATTTTGATTAGAAACAAGCCTTTTGGCAAGTATGTTGCATTGAAGGCTCACTTATATCTTATTGCATTTTTTGGTATTTGATGTTAGGCCATCCTTGAGTCTTTGCTTGCATTTTTTCATGCATGCTTCCCTCTCATTTTGCTCAATAGTTTGTGTCGCTCTTATTCTGGTAAGAGTTAACATTGAGGTCGTGTATTTTTGTTTTCAGGCACCGTATCAAACGAAATTGATCGACTTTAGTCTACTTGTACCTGAAGAAATTGAATGGTTGAATAATTATCATTCCAAATGTAGTGACATCCTCGCTCCATATTTGGATGAATCTGAGAAGGCTTGGCTCAAAAAGGCTACTCAACCTGTTTGTGTTTGCTGAGCTTCTCCTCTAGGGTTGAATTCCAAGCAAACTGCTGGACCTTTTTTTCTGTCGTCTGAAGGCCATTTTCGCCACCTTGACCTGATGATCGTCCGAACATTGCATACTCCATGATGTTGTCGGTCTTCACATTCCTCGTGTAAATGGATTATATCATTCTACTTATTTCATATTCAGCCTCGCCCTCACTCCGTAGCATTTCGGTTCTTATCGTGTTGCTATGAGCTTTATGCTAGCACAAATTGAGTCAACTTGTTGAGATTGAAAAAAAATTAAAACGAAACATTTCAGATGAGTTCTAACAACTCAATTGTAATTGAGCTTCCAGTCGGTAGGATATCGCTAGTAACGCATCTTGAAATCTTTGCATCATGGGCAAGAAGTTTGTTAAAATGTGCTTCTTGTATCGGAGCTTGAAACTTATTTTGGAGTCAAAATTTTAATTTTAGCCCCGCTTTTGGTCGTAGTGATCTTGCGGAGTCCTTCCTAAATCTCGTTAATAGGACCAATCCTCGCTCGAGGGCCTCATGTTAAAAATGAGGGTAGTTTCATCCAATAGGGGCTTGAAAATGGGACCAATCCTCATACAAGGGCATGAAGTTAAAATGTAATTTCATCCCGTGGGTTCACTGGACTTGTTTGTTTCCTCCAGAGCTAAGCAAACGCAATTAATCCGCCTGGGATTAAAACTCGTTTGAACTTGAACCTCGAGTTTAGTGAAGGGATTAAACCCCGGATGGCATTAAAAAGCAATCTCATATTCTTCAACTCCCCTTAAGTCTTGTCTGCCCTCTTCTGTGTTAAAACTTCATGTCCATAATTGATTCATCAGATGAGTTACCAGCTTGTACTGTCCTATGAGGTAATCGTTTATCATTTTTTAACTTCTAGTTCTTGATATGCAGCTCTTTGAAACGTTAATAGATTTTTATTACTTGTATGATCTGATCAACGAACATGGCAACAACTCGTTTGTACAAGGTAATCAACATTCAGAAAGCTTCCAAGTTTTAGCAGGGGGATCTTGTGTAATACCTCATTACCTGATGCAATCCCCGTCAGAATCTATGGCACTCCAAAAATTATATATTTTATAGCACGAGTATTAGGTAAGCAATAATCAATATATTACGATTCTCTGCTAAAGAGACTTAAAAGAACATCTTTTCTACAGAAAAAAAATTCACACCCAAATTTTTATTGTCTTTTATAGAAACTCTTTTTCTTGATTCTGCCGTTCCAAAATTTATATTTCTCTGAAGTTATTTTAAATTTTTTTCTCTTCCCTCTTATGACCTACTACCTTTTTTTTTTTTTTTTTTTATTAAACTTTCTTCTAAGCTTGCATATAATTAAATGGTATATGATTGCATATTTCACCTTGGAACTTGCTTGATTTTAATTTTATGGAATTGAAATATGTGACATTTTAATTTAATAATTAAAAATTTTGGATTGCTAAATTAAGTTTTAAATTAGTAAATATTCTTATGCCCTTGTAAAATCTTTGAAAATACGTTTTTAACAATGGAACCATTTTTTTTCTCTTTTTTTATTATATAAATATATGTTTCTTGAAACTACAAGAAGTATCAAGTAATAAGTGTATATGGTGTGGATTTAGTATGGAGGGTGTGGATTTAATTAGCCCTTATGTGTGTGCGTAAGGTTCTTCTATTTTGTACACTTAGGCATATGATAAGCGGTAGATTTGGTTGTCCGTTATCTAAAAAAGTTCAAAATTTCTTTCGCTAAAGTTTCTAGGGGGAAAATAATAATGTTTAAAATTTGAAGTGGGTCCATCCCTTATATTTTGTCTACTTATCATGTATTATAAAGGTACATAATAAAAAACTATATATATATATATATATATATATAAGTTTAAACTCATGTTTTTGTTCAAAAGTTAATTTGGTTAGCTCACAAACTCCTGACGTTACGGTTGATATCAGAGAGAAAGAGATGTCTGCGTCCATACACGTCCATGTATTCATCATAACGACGGAAACGAGGTGAGTAGCTTAAAAATGAGGGAAAATCGTCTAAAACGTCCCTCACATTTCGTAAAATAACTTTTTTCGTTCTTCATTTTTAAAAGTATAATTTTATGTCCCTTACATATTCACATCGGTCAAATTTAGTCCCTAACTAGGTTTCCGATCATTTTTTGGCCGGAATCCATCACGTGCAAGACACATGATTATTTTTGAAGGGTAAATTTATCAAATTATATTTTACATAATCTGATATATAGTCCTCCACATTTTATAAAATAAATTTTTTCGTCCCTCACATTTTATAAAATGATTTTTTTCATCCCTCACATTTGACAAAATGAATTTCTTCATCCCTTACATTTCAAAAAATGAATATTTCCATCCCTCACTAATTATGTATGTGAGGGAAACCCTAAAAAAAATGTGTGTGAATACATTTTGTTTAAACACATGTATATGTCTATTTGATTTTGCTTAATAATACGAATAGCATAAATATATGTATGTGTCTATTTGATTTCACTTAACAATACGAATACCATATATTATACGTGATCATTTGATTTCATCTGGTATTAGCTAGTAAATAATCTTGCATTCATTGTCAAGTTGGCCAATAAAGCTATTTTCGGTCAAAATATAATAAGAATATGCAAATTAAGGTTCTGTTGGTAAATATTAGTCATAATCATACAAAAAGAGAAGATAGCCCACAAGTTGGGCCCAATTACATACATGAGTTTATGCTATTATTATTAAGTAAAATCAAATAGACATATACATGTGTTTAAAAAAATGTATTCACACACATAATTAGTGAGAAATGAAAATTTCATTTTTTAAAATGTGAGAGATGGAGAAATTCATTTTGTGAAATGTGAGGGATGAAAAAAATTATTTTATAAAATGTGAGGGACGAAAAAATTTATTTTATAAAATGTGGAGGACTATAGATCAGATTATGTAAAATATAATTTGACAAATTTACCCTTCAAAAATGATCACGTGTCTTGCACATGATGGATTCCGGCTAAAAAATGACCAGAAACCTAGTTAGGGACTAAATTTGTCCGATGTGAATATGTAAGGGATATAAAATTACACTTTTAAAAGTGAGAGACGAAAAAAGTTATTTTACAAAATGTGAGGGATGTTTTGGACGATTTTCCCTAAAAATTAAAACTGGATGAAGGCCTGGGCCTGGGCCTCCCAACAGTCTCCCTGAAGGAGAAGTCTTTCAAACATACTTTACAAATGTTAACGACGTACAGGATATGCAACCGAGTCATTGGCTTGCTGTACTATTCAAGAGTTCTGGGCAACCGAGTCATTGGCTTGCTGTACCATTCAAGGGTTCTGGGCAACCGACATGATGAATCTATGACTTTGATCAATCAATTTTTTCATGATCATGAAGTGGGGGTATTCCTACGAACCAGAGACTAGCGGGACCAACCTCATGCGACTTTCTCTATAGTACAAAGTAGCCAGTTTAAAAGGAGGAAGAGATGCGAAAGAAAATGATGGCCGTATTGAAACTATTATACTTGTTTTGAAGCCATATTCTTGACTCTTGAGTAATCAACGAACATGCGAGTCGTTGATTTTCCTTTCTCGATAACTATTGGTTGGTTCGTGCAGAAAGTTCACAGATTTTTAGTTCTTTAATACATATATGAATGAGCATGTTTGATTTTTTTTTTTTCTTTTTAAAAGACAATAATGACTATTTTGGGTCAATTACCAATCCTGCTTGATTAATGTCTAGAAAATAGCGAGTGGTAATTGCCAGATTCCGCAGGTATTTTCTATTCGAAGATGAGCCCTGAGTTCCTACAGAAACTACCTGCCAAATTTGCATTAGATAAACATAAGGAAATTGCCATTTTATTTGACACGAAGGGTACAACCGCTACATTTAGTTCATTTTCATCAGTTCATTACCATGTACCATTAGAACTATTTCATTACACCATGGATCTCAAAACTTCAACCTCATCTGAACATCTCTCAGGAGATTGCACATGGTATCGTAAGAGGATCCCCCCTTGTTCAGTGCATTCTCAGCACTATTCTTCAGTTTTTTAACTTTATCCCTCATGACCTTTCCTTCTTTGTACTCCATCACAGTTCTCACCAATTTCTCAATCTCTTCTCTGTCCACAACTTTCTTAGCTGGTAAAATCTCCGGCCGGACCGCTATCCCGAGTTCCTCCGTTAGCATGGTGGCGTTCAGTCTTTGCTCCGCATAAAGCGGCCATGCAATCATTGGAACACCACTTTTGATGCATTCTAACGCTGAGTTCCATCCGCAATGCGACAGAAATCCCCCAGCTGATGGATGATTCAAGATCTCCGGTTGTTGGGCCCACAAGGGTACAACCCAACCCGTCTTCTTCGTTCGCCTGAGGAACCCTTCTGGTAAATAATCCGGGGTGCCATCAGAAGCGCTCCCCGATGTGAAAAACGACTCATCCGCACCATTTTCTGCTGGTGGTCGAACCACCCATATAAACCTCTGTTGGCTCAACTCCAAACCCCAAGCTAGCTCTGTAATTTGCTGAGCTGATAGAGTGCCACCGCTTCCGAAAGAGACAAATATCACCGACTCATGTGGCTGCTTGTCTAGCCATTCGATCAACTCACTCTTTGGACCGGCCAGTTCGATCGGTCTTGTTAGCGGTCCGATGGGATAAAGCGGTGGCTTCACAACTGCCCGTAAAGATTCATTTCTTCTCAACGCTTCAAGTGATACGGGCTCTATCTCTTCCCAAGTGTTCATCAAGATCCCATCTCCCAGCTGGAACTCCATCGCTTGCCTCAAGTACTCCCTGTACTGCTGGTCGTTCCGGTCTAGCATGGGGTCAACCACGTCCTCCGGTCGGACCGGTTTGCAACCTGGGATTTGGAGCGGCTCACTTTGATCAACATACTGACCATCTATTTGTTCATGAAGCACCGGGCAATACGAAGTTAATGCGGTAAACCATGCAGTGGAGGGAATGTACAAATACTTGGGGATGTTAAATTCAGTTGCAATCGGAAAGGCTTCCGTGCAGAAGAGGTCTGCAATTAGGACGTTCGGCCGGTGCTTCATGCCCGCGATTGCGGACCGAACACCCGGTAGAGACTCACGTACCATGATGCATATTTGTGTGACCACCCTAGTGTTGGCATCAATTAGGTGGGAGATGTCCACCGGGGGAATGTTAATTGTGTCCACTACTTTTGGACCGGCTGGGGGCTTGAGCAGTTGAGACTCTGCTGGTGAAGTGCTGGTTGTGAGGACAAGTACTGTAACTTTAACAGCATGATGGGTTGCTAGCCTGTTTCCTAGAACAAGAACAGGGATGAGATGACCCAAACCGGGGCTTGCGAGAATGGCAACGTGAAGCTTTTGGCTATCCATTGGCTAGTAGTTATTGTGAACGCCAACAGCTACAAAGGAAAAAAGAAAGGTTCGAGCCTTCATATATAGAATCAGGAAGTTCAACAAGGGAATATCAATCGAGGACCAAGGTGCCAAGAGCGCAACCCCCTCTTTTTCCCCAAACGAAAATAATTTCAATAATCTCATTTGCTATCCTAAAAACGCTTCCCTCTCCAAAAAAAAAAAAAACCGTGAAAAATTTTAAAAATCTTACTTGTAAATGTGCACATTATCTACCTTAAAAAACTATTTGAAATTAAGTACTTGGCTCCAAATTTATCGTTTGCCAAGACATTTCCATTTTGCACTCCCTCACAATTAAAGTGAAAGCAACGACGACGTAACACGGTGAATTGATTTTGATAGACTAAGAAGATATTCATCAATTTTAGTAGCATAATTGCAAGATGACAAACAGCAACTTATTTTAACAGTAATTCATAGCCGCCGCTGCAAACTTTAACGATAACGATGATAATAATTAACTAGTGAAGGGTGAATACTGAATAGGCAGGCGACCAACTAAGATATACATGCATTATCTTCTGCGGCATGCTTGACATCCATAATGTTCTCAAAACTCAAGAGACGATTATGCCTCCCGTTCTAAATCTGAATTCAATATATAGTTATCAATTAAGTAGTGTCTTATAAATCCAACAAACAAATAAACGACCAATTATGAAAGAATGCTTCAAACATTGATTACCCTCTTGTATACAAATGTAGGCATATAACCTACATATAATCATATCATATTATCAGAGTTTGATTTCTTATACTGCTAACCTTCCATAGGTTTTTGCCTCTTTCAATAGAGTCACCTCCTTGTATTCATATGTACTTGGTGTCTTGACGGCTACTTTTACTTCTATTGGGATTCAGGCGCGGAATAAACAACTATTGAGACATCAAGTGCACAACAATTTAATGAGGAAACAAGTCACAAGCATGAAAGATAAACGACACACAATATTTAACGTGGTTCGGCTCCACCATTGAGCTTACATCCACGGAAAGAAACCTGTTCTTTATTATGAGAGGAAAATCCTATACAAGAATACAACTTGAACCCAAGCCCAACCCTTGTATACCATCTCTCATCTCCCAAGAACCCTCTCTCACACCCCATGTATAAGGCTACATGATGCCCCTTGTGTCCCTTGTGCGTCCTGTGTGTAGTATGCCAACCCACCTATTTATAGAGAGCATTACTGCCAAAAAAATCAAATAACAATTGGAAACCAATACTATTTCCTAAACTCATATAGAGTAGAAAATAGTATCTAACTAAATAGGACTTTACTTGACTACTACTTCAAGTAACTAAATCCAATTAGGAAACTAGTTACTTCCCACACTAAATAGGAATCCTACCTAAAAAGAAATTAAGCCAATTTCCTAACAAATCTCCACTTTGGCAAAAATTTCTTTTAGCAACCATTTGCCTTTAACTACCAAATAATATGGTACCAAAATACACACCCGAATCAATACAGTCCTGACACCAAATTGATTCAATCGGCAAATGAACATGTGTAGTTACCCCGAGTCCAACCTCTAGTTGACTCGTGAGAAGGTACCTCAATTCACCATCTCCCTTTGCAGGATTTCTTCTCACCACCACTTGCAATCCGAGATTCCCTTCTGTGAGCTCTAACCCTAACCATTGAGGCAATCAAGTGGTAAAGTCACCATACTTCTTCCCATCCTCAGGACTGTCTCGCCACATGTGGTTTCCAAGATTCCACCTAAAACGAAAAACTCGTACCTATCAGAGTCTTCTGGCGCATAGAAATTAGATCTTCTTGTTTCTTTGGGACACGTGCCACACCACCCAAAAAACATAATCAAAATCTAAAATTCACCGGGATGAAGTATCAACCGTTGAAGGTGTGAGAAAGTCTCCACCGATTCACGTCCAAAATCAACATTGAACTCCACCTTTTCCTTGACCCTTGAATCACCTGCCTAGATTCACCATCAAGCATTTCCATGCTTTTCGACTTCCCATCCTTCACCATCAATGCTTTTTACCAAACCATTGAAACAAGGATACCACTCATTAAATTGTTTAATTGGTAACAGCTACCAATCCACTTGATCTCAATAGTTAACTAGGATCCAACTATGAACCTTGAGCAGCCCAGTCTCACAACCAAGCTCTGATACCACTTGTTAGGATCCAGACGCGAAATAAACAACTATTGAGACATCAAGTGCACAACAATTTAATGAGGAAACAAGTCACAAGCATGAAAGATAAACGACACACAATATTTAACGTGGTTCGGCTCCACCATTGAGCCTACATCCACGGAGAGAAACCTGTTCTTTATTATGAGAGGAAAACCCTATACAAGAATACAACTTGAACCCTACAGTGGTATCAGAGCCAGGTGGTTCGGTTGGGCAGTGACTCCAGGATAAAAAACCAGTGGGAATGGTAAAGCGTGGCTGGTTTGGATAAGAGCAGGGAAAGAATCATGCGGACCTGCAGTGAGGCAGGGCATGTGTGGGCTCTTGAGCAAGAATCGCACACTCCAGATTGAAGTGGGCTTGATGGAGTGGATGAGCTAGGGAGAGAGATCCGATGTGGAAGAGATTCACAATTGAGGAGGAGATTGTTGGGATATCAAGTGTGAATCAATGTCCCACATCGGAAAGAGATGAGTAGAATGAGGAACATATAAGTGGGAATGACCCAAAAACTCAATGCCTTAAGGTTTTGGGTTGGATGTGGTGTCAAACTCATAGTTGTGGTTCTCATTCTAGTCCATGGTTAAATTCTCCCCGAGTTTGGCTCTCTCTGAGCCCAACAACTTCCTATATATGTACCACGTTACAGCATCCCTTTTGTTTCTCTGAGATATTATTGGGGTAGAAGAGCAGACGAAAGGTTAATGAGTTCAAAACTTAACGTTGGGTCTCATCTCGAACAAGCCTGCAATAATTATTTTATCGAAACGGTCATATATAGTCACCGTCGTACTCAATGGAAGTATACAGGTATGATGAAATATTCAACTATGTGGACAAATGAACTTTTGAAGATTTGACCCCCATCTTCAAAGCTCAAGTTTTTCCTTGGGAAATAATTCACCGATTTAGAATTTTAGACTCGCTTACGATGTAAAAATCCTTGGAGAATTTCTTGCAAGTTGCATCCTGAATTGTATGTATTATGTTGAAAAAGATTGAAGGTTGGAATGTTCAGAATGGTCAAAATTACTGTCTTCAACTTTTACAATACAACTTTCCCAGTTAGAATTAATTGGATGACTTTAAAACCTAAACACACGGACCTGGACTCTTCTTCAGGGAGCAATGAGGAAAAGGAATAAGAAAATAGAGACAGACTCCACACACACTTGAGAAACCAGGTCCTGAATTTTCTCTTTTTACTCTGGACGTAGATATAGGCCGACAACAATCGAATAGCGTCTCAAAATTCGAAGATACGGAAGTTAGATTGATGTAAAATTCCGATATATGATCATCAAGAGGAAAATTACGATATGTGAAACACCCCTTTAGAATTTACGCATGCGCTTGACAATCTTGGGTCACTTTAAGCTTTGACGAGAACTTTGTGGATGAATAATTTTCCTGGCAACAGAATACTGACCGCCTATCTTGGTTGCCTTCATGTGTGGTGACGATTGAAAACTTTTAAATGGATAAGATATAACAACTTGCTAAGAAAAATGTATTCCTAACCCAAACAACTTGACTTACAAATCAACCATCTCTTAAAAGCAATACATCATGTTGTCAAAGCACTAATACGATTAATTATAAGGAGTAAACAATTGTTTAGTCAATTGGCTATGGATTTGGATCATTGAATTCTTGGTTATATTTTGTCGATTTGATTTGCAAGAAAAATGAATATGTCTAGAGAAAAGAATGTAAGTGTGAGGTATCAGGTTTAACCACCCCTCTCACTTGCATTATTATAAAAAATCAATATCCAATATTTAAAATTCATTCTTATATCTCATTTCAAGTTAGTCCTCAGAGTTTTTTCACAAATTCAATTGGAGAAGACACTTATATATGTGCCCATGACTTTGTTATCAATACATAATTTACCGTGCTTATGATTTGCTTGCAAGCTAGACAACAACTCAGGTATATATATATATATATATATATATATATATATAGTTAGTAACTCTATTTACTTAATTGGATGTAAAACAAAAACTAAATACATTATTATTTATTTTCAGCTAAAAGCGAAAACTAGCATGTGTAAAATTATTGCACCAAAATCATCTTAACCCAAAATCAATACTAATTAAATGGCATGTGTCTGTGTGCGTATTAAAACGAATCGTTAGATAAGGTTCTAAAACTTAATACGACTCTTAACTAGATAGTAAAGGCAGCCATAGTAAATTTCGCTTTCCAGAAATTAGGTCTAAGGATTAACTAATGAGTAAGGAGTATCTTTAATACATACATAACAGATAGCGACTACACAAATGCATTGGCTTCTGTCAATACAGTGAAAGTTCCAATTCACACATATGCTAGTATTAGAGAACAATTATTGGCTTCTCACGTGGATGCATTGCATCACCGCCTAGAATGACTAATATCAATGATTCTGATTGCGAGAATTTAATCGTATTTCATCAAGGACATTATACATCGAAATAAACGACGACCCTCGATTGCTTAGACCATCATCTGCGCTTGACTTGAGTTGTTTCATCTTTTGTCTCATCTCCTGGCCTTCTTTCTGTTGCATTACCATTCTCACCATTTTCTCAACCTCTTCCCTCTCCACCATTTTCTTGGTTGGCAACACCTCTGGCCGGACCGCCACGCCGAGATCCTCGGTTAGCATGGCTGCATTCAGTTTCTGCTCGGCATAAAGTGGCCATGCAATCATTGGTACGCCGGCGCTTATGCTCTCCAAAGTGGAGTTCCATCCGCAGTGAGACAAGAATCCCCCGACGGATGGATGGCCCAGTATTTCCACTTGTTGAGCCCACCGTGGGACTACAAACCCCACATTTTTGGTTCGGTTTAGAAACCCATCAGGCAAGTAGTCTAAGGGATCATCTGATTTGCTCAAACCACCATCTAAGGGTAGTCGAACCACCCAAATAAACCTTTGCTGGCTCAGCTCCAACCCAAAAGCTAGTTCCTTGATTTGGTCAGCTGAAAGAACTCCACCACTCCCAAAAGATACATAGATTACCGAATCAACAGGTTGCTCGTCCAACCACTCCAACACTTTGCTCTTCAAACTAGATGGTTCAACCGGTCTCGTCAATGGACCAACTGGGTAAACCGATACCTTAACTGCTGGCTTCAAGGTTTCGTTTTCTCTCAAGGCTTTGAGCGTTGTAGGCTCCAAATCTGCCCAAGTGTTGACCAGAATACCATCAGACCTTGTAAGCCCAATCCCTAGCTCAATGTAGTCATGGTATTGCTGATCGTTCCGGTCCAACATCGGATCAACCACATCCTCCGGTCGAACCGATTTACAACCCGGGATCCTCAGGGGCTCTTTTTGCTCAACATATCGACCCTCTATTTCCTTATCAAGAACTTGGATGTACATGAAGAGAGTGGTAGACCATGCATTTGTGGGAGCGTATACGTAAACGGGCAAGCTGAACTCCCGGGCAATGGGTATGGCCGAGGGGCAAAACAGGTCGAGGATGAGGGCATCTGGGCCGCAGTTCATCGAAGCAATACTTGACCTGATGATTGGTAAAGCTTCACGGACGGACATGCATAGCTGTGTGACAGCAGCAGTTGCTGGAGTAATTTTGGCGGAGATATCTACTGGGGGCAAAGCTATAACACGGACAAGTGTTGACAAGGTCAACGTTTTGAGGAAGCGGCGCTCTTCATCGGAATTGCTTGTTGTGATGACTACTATGGTGACTCGCACGCCATGGACGGTGGCGAGGCGGTTGCCTAGAACAAGGACCGGGATGACATGGCCCATGCCGGGGCTCGAGACAATAGCCACATGGAGCTTTGCGTTATCCATGGATTCTGCAGTGCATTGCTAAACATCTAATTAATTTAATAAGCTGTGTGTAATTCTGCTTTCATACTTGTTATATATAAAGACTTCATACAGTGCATATTACCAAATCCTTGCCTTTTATTTAGTATATACAGCAAGTTGCCCAAAAAAAAAAAATATATAGTAAGAAGATGACAGCCGACCTCTGTATATTTATCCATATTTGTGAAAGCCATTCCAGTTTATTAATATTGGTTTATACAGGAATAAAAATAATTTCTGGGTTTAACATTTTATAACCTTACACGCGTGATACAACTATTAAAAGCCAAAGTTTCCAAATTATTTCATGCTCCGAGCATTCTAAGCTTTAAATCAAACAATGAATAAGTACGATCTCAGCAAACTCTCACGAGTGTGCATTTGGATATGGGATTGTTTATAGAATAATAATGTAGTACCTTTTGTGATGTAATTTGTACGAGATAAAAAAAAAAAAACCAGTGAAGAATATTTTTTTTAAAGAAAATAAATTATTAAAAACGTAATTATAATATAGACAATAAAAAATACAAATAATTATCAATCCAAACAAACCCATGAAAAATAAAATGGACAGTAAACTTTTTTTAACTGTAGCACTCTGAATCCAAATCCTCCAATCTAAGCCTCCTTCAACTTGGTGCCACTCCAAAGCCTTCGGCCAAGATAGACAACAGGGCACGTTCCAGCTTACTTTTTTTTTCTTTTTTTTTTTCCCGACACGGGGGTGTCCGGCCCAACTAATCCCTTGCGTTCCAGCTTACTTGTTGAGTCAAATTATGGACATTAAAGTATTAAACTAAATCGAGCTAAATAAATTGTGCAATAATGCAACTTGCAATTGGTATAACAGAACAGAGACAAGAAATTGATGGGGGGGGGGAATCTTGGCATATGCAGCAATAGCTGAAATTTTATATGATTCCAGTTTTGTCCTTCACTCCATGCTTCGTTTATCCATTGTCCTGCTGTCAACTGTGTTTTTATATAATTATTAAGTCAACTGTGTTAAAATCGATACGCGCTATTTAAGATCAGTGGTAAGCGCCAAAATGCTTAAAACGCTGTCGTATTGCTAAAAGATCTTGGGCCGGACACAATTTTATTTGTAATCTGAACTCTTAGAAATGGTGCAGAATCGAATTACAACGTAGCCCAGATCAGTGATCTAGTTGGGCCCAAGCGGCTACCACTCGAACTTGGTCTTTCTAACAGGCAATCCAAAATGCTTGCTCACAATGGAGCCCACTCGACAGGTCACTGGCCCTTCCTCCTGAAAAAGGATAGGCATTGTGAGCCCACTGAGAAACTCATTGGCTCTTCCTGAAAAAAGAAAGCTGACGAGAAAAAAAAAAAGGGAGCCATGGGCAACCTGACGAAGGATGGAGCCCGCTCTAAAATCTAAATTATTGCATTTCCTTTGTTGAATTAACAAGAGGAACTTAGAAAATGCACGTGAGTGATAAATTAAGCGGCGGTAGATCCTCCCAAAATTAACTAACACGTGTCTGAAATTTATCTTTTACAGATGTTCTCAGAATAACCTAAACGGAGCAATAATCATTTTAGATATAATTATCTTTAACAGATGTTGTCAAAATTAACCCAAATGGGGCAATAATCATTTTAGAGTTTGAAATGATTATAATTATTTGTCAGAAATGTGTACTATGAGCTTGGACAGATTTGGCCAATCATCAACTTTTGATTAACGTCCTAGGAAATTAGTGCTGAGAAATGAGAATTGAGTTTAGATGAGGGAGCTGATGTTGATTCTCATAATTGTTAATGAAACTCCCCTAGATTTTTTTTTTCACTGTCTCTTTTTTTTTTTTTTTATAGAAAAGATCGTTTCATTCAATAAATCTGCACTAATAACAAAAAAATACATCAAACAAACATGAGACAAATACATATAGATCTGAAATCCTAGATTTTTTTTTAAAAAAAAATTTAATCACATAGCAAGAACAATAACGCTCCTTAAATTTAATAATATTGCAGGCCTAATTGAGTCAAGAAAGAATTACGACAGCGCCAATGCCAGTTCCATCTAAATGAACCGCTTAAATTTAAGGAAAGTCAATATTTTCATGAGCAATCTTTGTTCAAGAAATTACTTGCAAAGTGCACTAACATAGTAGTGACCTTTTTATGAACCCTGAACACGAGTATCTTTACAGCCATTTTGAAGGCGAACAAGCCAACAAAGAATGAAAAAGAGAAAAGAAAATGCATGTTCAAATCAATGGTAATTTAATCTCCTCCTCCGGATTGTTCTTGGACATTTCTTCAGGTTCCTCTCTCCTTAGTATATTACAGTAGTATAGAATAGTGTAGATCAATCGTATTCAACAAAATAATAATAATAGATTGTTCACAGGTTCCGTGTTTGAGCTCATGCCTGAAGTCAGACAGACGTTGTATGTTTCTGAATCGGGTTGAATGCAATTAAGCTTTCTCCCTCGGACTTGCGCAGGTAGATTGAATACCTTGTGCATTCCGAAATTCCCAACTGTATGAGCTCCTAAGTGCATCTGCAGCTTTTCACTAGATTAAGGAACCCTCCTTGTATCATCGGATATGGATATTGAGGTAAGTTGAATTGGACGCCAAAGAGATACTGCAAATTTGTTTTTCTATTTCACTTTTTGTTTTCTAGCTGAAGTTATTAATACGGTTGATACAGTGTAACATCACGCGTGAGAATGGTCACATGGGGGGTTACAACTTAAAAAAGAAAGAAAGAACGAAAAAAAAAAAAAAACACGCACACATACAGAGCTGACAGGTGCCCCCGCGTGAATGGTCCAGCGGCAGCACCTCTCACCAGTGAACCTTGAGGTCACAAGTTCGAGTCTCCGCTCCGCTGGTTCCTCCGCGCACTTAACGTGTTCAGGTCGGGTTGGGACGCCGAGTTCGGACCGCAGAGAATTAGTCGGGCCCCGTAAAAATTGACCCAGACACCCTTGTGTCGACAAAAAAAAAAAAAAAAAACACACAGAGCTGACAGGCACATGGTAAGGGCCCCTATTTAGAGGTATTATTATTGTTCTAAGACGCTCTTCTTTCAAGTTTGACCCACGAAGTTGGATAACAATAACAGTTTAGTATTACTCGCATTTGGATAACAACAATCATATCCCTCTTCATCCATTTATCATCATGTAACAAATGGACTTAACTAGGATCTGTCTCTTTCAGCTCCTCCCTCCTTTTTTATCTTTCCTTTCCCTTCTGGTGTGCAAAGTTTCTTCTGTTTCTTCAACCATCAATCTGTTTGCATCCCATTAGTCACAAATATGATCAATTTTCTTACCCGATTAATGCCACAAGTCTCTTGGCACCAAGCTGAAAATGTCTCTGCGGACAAGCTCTTTGTTTGCAATCAATCAAGAGTGAGTCTTGCCTGCGTTTCCAATTCATTGAGCTGGAATATTTCTAAACCTGATAACCCTAAACCTTGCAGCGATTGTTGGAGGATGTTTCCAATCTCAACTTAGTACCATGTCATCACCTCTTGAAGGCGATCGGACAAACAAGATGACAATATCACGCTCTTCCATGATCAACTTCACTCAAGACTAGGTTGGCAAATGTTAACACACAAAAGCAAGAAACAAATGGCTGTTAAACTTGCCAGCAAGAATACTGATCAATCAACCGTCAATCAACTCAATTTCAACGTTTTAGTTATGTCTACAAGAGAAACACATTCTCCCGCCCCAAATTATGTGACAAGTAATTAACTGAATAGATGTCCTCTGATCAGTGACAACCTTAAAGAAAGAATCTAATATAAACAAGAAAGAAAAATATTACTCCACCCCTTTACTTCCTCTACTCTCCAGTCCTCATTATATGCATCAAGAGTAATGTTTTTTGGTGGTCGACAGTATCTGAACATACAGCAATGGAGGCTAACAAGTCTGTGACTTCATAGCGGAAGCAAATCTGGCAGCAAGCACCAAAGAGGAGATCAAGAGACCTCCATCAGCAGAAACGGATTACAATGTAGTGATAAGAAATTATGCAGAGATGAAGACCCTAGTGAGTCCTTTTACGTTCATCTTCTATCATCAACTATCTAGACAGGAGGCTTAACCATGGGCCTTTCCACTCCCCAGGGTGAGCTCTAAGTCATCCACCCCAATTTCATGTGCTCTTTCACCCTCCCATGCCTTCACTGTGCAACTCTCAAATGCAAATTCAGAGCCACATCCCCTTTGTGCCCCTGCACCCCAGGGAAACTGTCCACGACCATCGACTACATCCTGATGATTTTGCAGAGTGGCAGGTTTCACAAGGTTGAATGTGGGTGAAGATGGAGCAGCTGGGGCTGTCTGGAAACTCACCCAGCGAGCAGACTCGACTGGGGATATATCAGACTCATCGCATTCTGGAATTGTGGCAGGTGTGAAATGCTGACGTCGTGTAGGACTCGCTGGTGCTGAAGCAGCAAAAAGAGAGTGCGGCAATGAAGGCGGTAATTTGATATGAGAAAGAGGCTCCCAATCAGGTTTACGCTTTGAACCTCTAGTTGGGGAAGAAAGAGGAGGGGTTACAGGGGCACTGTTGGATATACGTAGAGGCGGTAAGGAGTTGGGAATGGAAGCTAAATTGTGGAGGAAAGGAAGAATGTAAGATGGGGGGTTTGTATCGCCACGAGAGGGGCTGGGAAATGAGGATGACCCAGGACTGGCATGGTAAGAAGGTGCAGGACTAGGAAAGGAAGACGATGCTGGGCTTGGTTGGATAGATGAACACGCACTGATACTAGCTGAAGCACCTGTTAACTCAACCAGGGGTGGTTTCCCTCCCTGTGTAAATCAGATCATTGCGAACATTAGCATTTGAATGAGTTGAAATTTTGAATACCGTCTGACTAGCCTACAAGGCAATGGGAAAAAAAGTGCTTCAAAGCATCTCTTTCAGGAGTGCACTAATCTCTTGATCACACTAATTACCAAAAGAAAAATGTCGAACAATTAAAGGAAAGAAAGAAATCTAAAACAGGACTAATAAAGAGCAAAAACAAAATGCAGATTTGCTTAAGTTCAGGAAAGCAGGAAAAGAAGACCATTTGGACAGAAAACAATTCAACGCAAATGGCAGTTGAAGTTATGATGATGAACACACAGTCATTTATGGGAATCATGAACACCTTACAGCCTACACTAAAATTGAAAAAAAATAAAAAGTTATTTGGAACTCAAACCCAGTTTTACAACTACGCAGGTCATCTTATGAAGCTAAAAACCAGTAAATTAAGAACCAACTAATAGAGAAAAAATTTTGCCCGGTCAACAAGTACTTTCACGGATCAAAACCCCCCACTGGGATCCCAGTCAAACAGCAAGCAATTATAATCATACTAGCAGGACAAAAATTAACCTTCAAAGATTATCGGAATCTCTCCGCAGTATACATCAAAATCGATACTTGCGATATCCTCATAACCAAGAAAATAGCAATATTACATGAACATCCCAGTCTATTGTAGTTGAGAAAAAAGAAGAAAACATAAATACGCATGGATACAGATCTGAAGCCGAGAAATTTGTAAAAATAAATAGTGCCATTTACCTTGCGATAGGTAGTTCCATCGTCTTCAACAATCCAACCAGCCTCAGAACAGAGAGCTTTCAAGACTTCGTTATTATCACAGTGTTTAGGAAGCTTATAGTTGCCCTGAGCTCGTAAGCCAGCAAAAATCTTGGCAGCTATGGCTCTTCTCCTTCTTTCTCTTCTCTTATTATTCTCTCTTTCTTTCCAAGTGGGTAACCTCCCCGATGATGACCCACCGCCGGCAGCTGTCATGTTACTATTTTCTTTCTTGATTCTTCCTCCACCCGTTTGCCTCCTATATATTCTCTAGTAGTATTATTTGAAGAGGAAAGCTAGACTAGACGAGAATAGGATTGAGTGTGAAAAGGTGGATGACGAATGAAGGAGTTGAAGAAGCGGTTTGGCTAGCGGGGTAGGGGTGCGGGGGGACGGGGGGGTTGGCAGATTGCTCACGAGGGGCATCCCTCGTTCCCTCACTTTATTGAAAATGTGGCTGCCTCTGCTACTAAGTTTTACCATGCCTGCCGTCGTTTTGAACACCTGGCTTTACTGCTGCGTTTGACACGTGCGAGTACTTCCGTTTTCATGAAGTCGTCAAAGTACGTGAATATTCTCTTTATTTTCTATTTTCTTTTTGTAATTTCTGAGGCACTTAAATCTGTGTTTGATGATCTCCTCTCAATTGCTTAAAATCCATGGAGAGGGTCCCGAATTCAATACCTCCCATTTACACTTAAAAAAATGGTTAACAGTTACTTTCGTGCGCTCCATACTCATTTTCAGGTACTTTTATATTTCTGCTTATTTGATTGAGTTTTTGAGATCTTTTAATCTCAGTTCTTGAGATTTTAATATTCTTTCAACAGTTTAAACTGTTCTTTGTTTTAGTAGCCAATTTTTTTTTTCAACTATACTAAGAAAGGGATTTTCTATCAAAAAAAATCCTCATATTTTCCGTGAACACATTTTCCAATCATTTTTTCACCTTACATATATCAAATCGCTACCGTACATTTTTTATAAAAAAAAAAAAACTCCAGAAAATTACAATCCAAACACAACTTTGTATTCCGGGCCAACGTTATTGAGAGAATCGAGTAAAATTACTGATTTGATTTATTATATGCGAGCAAATTATGCATTTGTTTGTTACATGTAAAAAAATCACAGTTTATAGCAATACCTTGCAAGTTCACAACAATTTACTGCTAAGTGTAAAGAGATAAAAACAAGAGCAAGTATCATCTCCTTTACCTTCTTTTATTGTGAATGCTCACAAAGATTTCACGGCCAAGTCCAATGGTGCCAATTAGTAAAGGTGTTGAAGCGAAAAACATGGATATGATGATTTTTCAGGAGCAAATGAGCATTCGTGAGTACGTATGTAAATTCGAGATTATTATTGAACAACTTTCCAAGGTAATCAATGTACCACCAGCCCTGATGAGTCATGATAATAATAACAACATCATTATTGTATTATTGTATCATCCCCTGTCCTGGACAAGTTTTTTGCACAAAGGTCTACCTCCCCCGTAGAAAGAGAGGATTGCTCCCAGTTGTTATGTTTTCAGTTTTTAGTTTTTTAGTTTTTTTTGGCTTTTTATATCCTTACCATATAACAATGGGTGATTAGGCCTGTTTGGAGTTTCGGTGCATTTAAAAGAGAAAAGAAAAAAAAAAAAGGGCGTTTCCAAGTACTAAAATTACTTGTAAAATATTTGATAATTAGTATTTCGTAACATAGAAAAATCTAACAGTTGGTAATTTAAAAATCCTTTTATTAAAAATATTTGTGTAAAAAATCCTTCTTTACAAGCCATATAAGCCATCGCGACTCATCCTGAAAGGTCAGTTAGGTCTTAATCTTGCCCTTGTGATCCATCGTAGATTTGAGGCGTGCCTTGATAAACAAACATAACCATTGATCGCGCGTGTGGGCTTAACATGTGACTTTCACATTTGAACCCTCGTTCAAGTTGGGAATCATCTTTTGATACTCTCTCCGTCCCACTTTGACGATCTTGTATTTCTTTTTTATCTGTCGGATCCAAATTGTAGTCCACTTTCCAATTGAAAAATGTAGTTGTATTTTAATTTTCCTAAAATACCCTTATTCAATGTAAGCAGTTGTTACTATAAACCAACCCCATTCAATAAGAATTGATTCTTTTTTTATCATCAATTCAAGTTCCCATAAAATTGTACCATATTTAATGCGATGGTATTTTAGAAAAATAGCAATCTAAATTTACTTTTTCCAACAAAGTTAATTACTTTTTCTTAAATTGTGTGAAAAAAAAAAAACAGAACTATCAAAGTGGAACGAATGGAGTACTTGGTAAAGCTATTTATTGATTACTGAAGTGATCTGGTCTATCGTTCAATTTACACAACAAAACAACCAAGAACTTGAGGGGCATGATCTTGAAATAGCAATATGCCGTCTGTTCATCAAGCGCGGATCTTGAAATATCCCCTGTGGTGGCAACCGGCCATATTGAAAATGAACCCTTTTTATTTGTTGATAGAAAAATAATGAATTCATTAATCTTCAGTGAAAACAAAAACCAATTTTTTTTGTAAAATACTAGTGCTATATCTAATAATCACCAAGTTCAAAGGGGGAAAATGGACAAAACGACGAAGTTCGATGAGTCCAGGCTGCAGACAATGGGGCCATCGAGGAACATGGGAAGCCGAAGAGGTCCTTGTTCTCAATCAAACTCTTCTACCGGCTCCAAGGACAGATATTCATAATTTACCTTTAAAAAGAAAAACAATAGTAAAATAATCTTTTCCGACTCCAAAATAATAATACTGAGACAGCTCCACACGTGCGACACAGAACCCAGCTACAGGAGACCCCACCTGTTGGGTTGGCGGGACCAAAGTCGGACATTTGAGATGTCGTTTCGGATTATCCAACACGTGCACCCGGGCCTACCATTTCTCTGTATAGTCCTAGTTCGTTGTTTGGCTCGGCCCAGCCATTCATATTGTGCAGAAAAGGCCTTTACTAATCCTCAATGAAATTATCAATACCCTTTTGAGATTTTTCCGCTTTAAAAACAAAATGAAGAAAAAAAATTAGATACGTCATTGCTAATTCTGGCGTGGTCGAATCATATCCTTGATGTTTTAGCGGAAGGGATTTTAATTTTTGGAACAAGAACATAACATACTACACAAAAATTTTCAATTTTTTAAGTTACCAGAATGGCGGTTTTTTTTTTAAAAAAAAAAATATATATTAGCTAATTCTTCAAGTTCTAATTAAACCGATCCTACACCATGTAGTCTTGAAAAACCAGTTTTTAAGAGTGGCACTTGACAAAGAACAATATTGCCTTGCCTGAATAAAATTAAATTATTTGCTATGAATGACCCCCAAAGCACATTTATTAGAAAATGTCCAAATTTTTTGCAAAACAAACGCTAGTTGAGTCACACGAGGATGTATCTTTGACCAAAAAAAAATTAGCTTGTGCTGTTGGGACAACTTGGGATGAACATTTTCTAACAATAGTTGGCTCAACTGTCAACTTTAAAAACTCAACTAAAACTTTGCTGATGCGTGAAGTATTTTTAATTTTTTATCATCATATGGTATACTACTCGTAATATGATACCCCTCTAAAATTGTGATTCTTGAACCGCATTTACAAGGCCCGTGTATGTGGTGGGCGGTGGTGGGCACATGAGAGAGATGGGAGGCGAAGAAAGCTGGCTCGGCCCACTGCAAGACTTGACTGCCAACACACGTGTGGTTAGGCGTGCCCTTGCTTGGGGACCACAGCCCGCTCCATTAATTGTTCCAGCCTCCACACTAAGCTGTCCCCTTTTGGGTGCGTGTGTTGGAACAAGCCCACGTGGGCCTCTATAAACTTCTCTCGTCCCAAATGACCACATTCATATGTCGAAAAGAATAACTTCGGCCACTGGATCGGATTAACCGGGCGACGATAGTTAATTGACAAAATGGTTCACTTCATTTAGTTATATTGGGTACTTATTATGACAGGGTCCAAATACGTTAATACATTGCATTACGACGCTGTTGAAATTGGTCCTCCTTTTTTTTTTTTTTTTTTTCAGGAACCGAAAGAAACTCGCACACGCACTCAATTAGAACAAACACGATTGAAATTGGACCTTGGCAAAACAATTGCAAATCCTACAACATGCTTGACTAAACCATAGAATGGAATTGGAATTGCAATGTTGAGTTTGCGCTGCAATGTCGGATTACCAATACCATCCTGTCTGTAAAATGTTTAATGAAATTTCGAGAAGAATAGAATGGAGTAAGATTTTATGGTGTAATCTTGACACGGTACAAGAAGACGGCACTGGGCAACAGCAACACTTTGCAAACTAAATAAGACAGAAAAATGTAATTATGGGATAAAAAAGAGAAAAGAGGAAATCTAGAAAAATGAATTTAATGATTCAAAACATAAATAGAATTAACTCTTGCAACTTTCTTACGAATTGGCATTTTGAGAACTCGAATAAGCCTTATCTCTCCTCTTTTTCTTTTTCTTTTTTTTCTTAACAGTTTGGACTGGAAAACCTTTTTAGAGCAATAGCAATGAAATCCACAGCGAAACTTTTTTTTTTTTTTAATAGTCGAAAAGGTATTGGGCCTTTTCTATATAGCGTGTGAGAAAAAAACCTTTTGGAGCACATGTCATCAGGCTATATAAATAACGAGGGATACTCCCTTCAAAAAAAAATGGAAAGTTGGTCACAATTGGGATTTTTTTGAAAAAAAATAGATGTAGTTACTAATTCATGATCTAAAATGAAGGGAAATATAGAAAAATGAATTTAATGATTTAAACCACAAACAGAATTAGCTATTGCGACTTTTTTACAATTTTCAGAAAATCGTTCAAAACATCTTTCGGATTTTGACAAATGAATTTTTTTTGTCACTTGCCTTTAAAAATGCTGATTTTTCGTCATTTACAAATCAACTTGGCTAGATTTGATCCCAACCTAAAGTTGTGTCCACCTTTTAGCCCAAACACGCCACATCCCCACATATGGGTTTATAACTCAAATATGCCTCGTCTGGACTTTCTTTTTCAGTCTGGATGGGAAACTTTTTTCAGAACAACGGCGCTGAAATCCACCGCTCAAAAGTCAACAACGTGTTGGGCCTTTTCTATTACCATGTAGAAATAGAGAGCATGATGCCTTGTTTGGATTGCTTGTTTTCGTCGGAAAATATTATCATTTTTTGTGATCATATTTTTTTATCACTTTTTTTTCTCATATATATCAAATCGCTACAGTAATTTTTCCATGAAAAATGACGGAAAATGCAATCCAAACACAACCTAAGATTTTTTGCATAAGAAATGAAATACGGAAAGTTTGATTATATAGAATATCAACTAGTCTAGACCCGGGCAGTCATTATTATTATTATTTTTCTGGTGCTAGGAGGGTAAACAAAATAAATCTGCAAAAGTTTTCATGAATTAATAAATTATCGCACAAATTCATTAATTGCACAAGCGAATGAATCATCTTTTACTCTTTCTGGGCAAGAAAAATCATATTTTATTTGTGACATCAATCGGCTTATCCAAAACCAAAAGGGCTAAGAAATAAGATGAATGTGCAAGTACGCTCCTCAAACACTTTTCTGCCTTCCAACTTTTGTCCTTTTTATCTGTTATCGTTTGGGGGAAAAAAAACTTTTGTCCTTTTTAAGGAAAAGCAAAAGGCTAAAAGCTATTATAAATGAATCTATTTTAACCTTGTCCATTCTTTACAGCATTGAATGCATTAAGAGGCTTTTAGAGACTTCCAAATTTAGGTTTCTCTTAATACATTTTGTACTAATATTTGGCAAAGCACTCGCCATAATAGTGCAATATTGTGAACTGTATGCTACAATTATAAATGGTATTATATAATTGTAAGTTATTTTATTATGATTAATTTTTTATACACTGACAGTGTATGTACTTTTACTATTGAATGCATGAAATATAATTTAAATTTTACATATGTGTCATGCATTCAGTCGTAATAATATATACACTGTTAATATATATATATATATATAATTTATTCATTTTATTATTGCTACTGTGAATTTCTTGTAATCTTATACATATGGAAAAAAAAAATAATGGATGATACGATAGTAGAAGAACAAGGAGAGTATAGTGAGAATGGCAAAATCCTAAGAAATGGACCTGATCTCAGGTTGGAATAAAAGAATCCAGGAATCCCGTGATGCAGTCCTAAATACCCAATCCAATCAAAACGACAAAAACTACCTCCACCTACGCTTCCCACCAAAAGTAAACGTACACCCATATCATATGTACATATGAACAAATATGGAGTGCATCCGCTTTGGAGCATTGGATACACCAGTCAAAAGATGATTCAAGTCACTTGCAGTTAGCCTGCACCTGCAATACTGCAATATACTAAACTATAATCCCATCTGATCTGAATAGTACCTGTAAATTGAATAAACAATCTTGAAATCCGGACAGACATTTTCTAATAACTAATTTCGAGTAACCTTTCTTTAATATCCGTTCTTGAAAATTTTCCCCCGAGGCCAAAAAGTAAAAGGGGATTCCGTGACGCCATCTCCTTCATATTGGGTCAACGGCGTCACAATTACCCTGCCATGTTGATGATCTTCAGTGGCTGCTGCGAACCCAGATCGGAGTTTTCTTATCTGGGTATTTTTTTCCCCAAAATTTAGAATAAACTTTAGTTGATTAATGGGCTCAAGCCCTCGGACCAATAAACTTCGCCGTGTCGGTTTTCTATCGAACTCTCTGCTTCCAAGACCCCCAGACACAATGAAGTAAGTGTTTCTTGGCATTTTTGACTGTGTGAAAAGCTCTAGCTCTGAAAACTTGTTACTTTGCTAATGCCTGTTTGTCCTAAATGTTTATTTTTACGATTTTTTCTTGCTAAGGTATGAGAACTGTTTGATTGTATATGATGCTATCAGTGTTAACTTATTGGTTAGAAATTATCAGCACGGTAGGAAAGAAATGCTTTCTAGTTCTTATTAACTACAAGAAAAGAAAATGTGTCGTAATTCGTGTGGAATCTGGCAATTTGCATCATAAAAATCCATATTACGAAAAAAAAGAGGATATTTGGCTTTCTACGAATCCTGCTTATTTAGGAGTTTGGGGCTGTTTGTCTTGTCAAATATCATGAAAAGAGTTCAAAGTTGAGTTATATTAGAAGAGTTGACAGGGTGGAGTATTGTTGAACTAATATGCTCGTCTAATTGTGATATTTTGTTCCAATTTCACTGAATTTGAGGTACGCATGCATTATCGTATCTGATCGAGGTGATCAATAGGATGTAGCTGTTGAAAATGGAGATCTATAATATTGTTGACTGCCCTTAGAAATGTAAGGTTGCCCAATAATACAGAAGTGTGTGTGGAGTGATTTTGTGTACCTGTGCTTACTTGAGGAAGCAGCTGGGGCTAAACAACTTAATTTAGTGAAACCAGGTGAAAGAAGCATCAATATGCACTTCATGAATAACTTGAATTACTGCTTTAGGGAAGTCTGCCTGATTAAATAATGCATACAGGTTTCAAAAAATGCTAGCAGTGAAGATCATTACCAGGCTCATATACTAGTTTGGAAGGTTTTACCTACAGTGTTTGTGCTTGCTTTAAATTCTCAAGTCGCCTATTGACCATCAAGTGTTGAAGAGTTGTTCCTGTTATCTACTTCTTTACCAACTTCACTTGTATAGATTTGGTTTTGCATCTATATCATGGTATTTCCTCCTGGATCTTTCAGCTGTACATGTATGTAAGCTGCTTAGTTTCTAAGAGTATCAGTATGGTAATTATATCATCCACTTATTTATTTAAAATCTATTTTCTCACTATTGCCCGTGAAGTCGAGATGCCAATTCTTATTGAGGAATTTTATCATACCATCATTGTTCACAATATCTCTTCAAGTAAATACGCTTGGTGGCCTGATGGAATGTCAATTTTGGCTGTTTATACAAGGTACTTGTTCTCTGTACTTAATTTGGTCACGTTTCCAATTACAGAACCAGGACACTTTTTGGGATTTCCCTGTCGCTGATTATCATTAACATGGCTGCTATAATGGAGCGAGCTGATGAAAATCTCCTTCCATCTGTTTACAAAGAAGTCAGCGAAGCTTTTTCTGCCGGGCCATCTGATCTTGGTTATCTGACTTTTGTACGCAACTTCATTCAGGGACTGGCTTCACCAGTTGCAGGTATATTAGCCATTAGTTATGACCGCCCTACTGTTCTTGCAGTTGGCACTCTGTGCTGGGCCTTGTCAACAGCTGCAGTAGGTATTAGCAAGTATTTTTTGCAAGTTGCATTCTGGAGAGCAGTAAATGGTTTTGGACTGGCTATTGTGATTCCAGCACTTCAGTCCTTCATTGCCGATAGCTATGTGGATGGTGCGAGAGGGACTGGCTTTGGGTTTCTAAATCTTGTTGGGACTGTGGGCGGTATAGGAGGGGGAGCTATTGCTACAGTTATGGCTGGTCATGATTTCTGGGGAATACCTGGATGGAGATTTGCTTTCATGGTGATGGCAATGCTGAGTTGTTTGATTGCTTTTCTTGTTCATGCTTTTGTTGCTGACCCAAGAAGAAGAACTACTGCTGACCACGATACAGGCAAGGCTTTGTCAAGGTACAAGCTACTTCACCCTGTATCTTTGTGGGTGCCGAATACGTCAAATACCTCATTGTCTGCCCCTCTTTTTTTTCTGCCTTCACTTCAAGTACATAGAAAATCATTTCATGCGGTCATCTGTTGATGGTTTGCTGAAAAGCTTTCTCCCACCGTGCAATAATTTGATTTCCTTTCTGGTTTAGGGATGAGGTGATGGATAAGGGAAATGCTAACTCAGTATCAATTTGGGTGGAATCATGGCAAGCAATGAAAACTGTTACAAGAGTTCCCACTTTTCAATACATTGTGTTGCAGGGTGTTGTTGGTTCACTGCCTTGGACGGCCCTAGTATTTTTGACGCTTTGGTTTGAACTAATTGGTAATCTTGACATGCAGTACCCATCGTTTTTGCCTGTTGATTCCTATTATTACGCCTTGAGATCCACGTAATTATGGTCCTTTCTTCATTTTTTCTGAAATTGAATTGGTTTGATTTCCTACCTCTGCACTTTGAGGTGTTATGCATTGAAACTTTTGGGAATTCAACTATGAGGATAGAGAAGTTGCTTGTAGTACGTTTAGGAGGAGATATGAGCCGGGATGGGATCTACCTTACATGATTAAAATAAAAGAAAAAAAGCCTGGGATTTAAGACAATTTTTTTGCCTCTCCTCCTTCCAATCGATATGGATAAATGAAAAAGGCCCCCTTCCCCCAACTGGCTGCGAGGCTGCCACACACAATTCACTAACCACAAACGATTGTTTTTGGGTTTAAGGTGCTAAAATTAATTTTATGGTCTATTTGCTTGCCATAGAGATCTATTGCAAATGATTCTTGCTTGACGTAGAGAATCTTTTGCAAATTCTTCTGCAGGTTTTGATCACAATAGTTCAGCAGCCCTTGTTGGTCTCTTTGCCGGTGGATGTGCACTGGGCTCTTTTGTTGGTGGAATAATTGCAGATCAAATGTCACGCTTGTACCCACATTCAGGGCGTGTCATGTGCGCTCAGTTCTCTGCTTTCATGGGCATTCCATTCTCATGGTTCCTTCTGAGAGTTGTCCCGCAGTCTGTGAGCAGCTATTCGACATATGCTGCCACACTCTTCTTGATGGGCCTTACCATTAGCTGGTGTGCTACTGCTACAAATGGTCCAATGTTTGCTGAGGTTGTCCCTGTGAAACATCGGACCATGATTTATGCATTTGATCGAGCTTTCGAAGTATCCTTTTCTTCTTTTGCAGCTCCTGTGGTTGGAATTCTTGCAGAAAAGATGTACGGCTACGATGCAAAGTCTGTTGATCCTGTCGTAGGGTCCGGAAGAGAAGCATTAGCTTTGTCAAAAGGGCTTTTCTCCATGATGGCAGTTCCCTTTGGTTTGTGCAGTTTATTTTACACACCTTTGTATTGGAATTTCAGGCATGACCGAGAAAATGCTAGAATTGCAGCCACAAAAGAAGCAGAGATGATATGACAGATTCACCGACATTACTGGCTTATTCTTTTGAAGCATTATTTCTTTTGACAACTGAAATCCATACTTTTTTACGTTCCACATTTGCATGATGTGTGTGAACTCTTTATCATTGAGATCTCATTCAAAACCTTATCAGCAGCATGGATGTAAGAATAGATTGGTAATTTCGGTAGATTTCGCTACCATGAATACATGCAGGTCCGAGAGGTATACCGAAGTGCAGTGCATGCTAGTTATAGCCTCTGGCCCTGGACGAAAAATGGGCTTGCTGCACACATGGATCTGATGGTGGTCTCGTCGCAATAATTACCAGTTTTGGCTGCAGAACAGCGACAATAAACTTGCTGCATCTTCGGAGCTGATGGTGGTCTGCAGTAGTCTCTGCGCCACTAGTTTTGGCTGCTGATTTCAAATAAACAAAATCTGGCCACCATACTCGAGAACTGAAATCCCAGCCGGGCAGCCAGGTCTTAGAAGAGAGGGAGGGTCCATCAGGAGGTTAGAATACAAGCCAATGCTAAAGAAGATTAATGACTATCAGGTGGAGCCTGATATCCTTTGGTGCTGACTCCCGCAGTAGAAATGAGAGATGAAACAGCAAATTCTGCAACGCCTAATAATGTACACCTGGATTCAGTTACTTCATCAAGTAGCACAAAAGAGAAAGGGATTTGTACGATTTGATTAATCTTATCTACCCTTTTAAAACGACTTAGACCTGATACTAGAAGACCATCCACTCCTACCAAGCAATGCATCAGACCCTTTCACATACATTTCCGTTAGACGGTCAGACGCAACCTTTTCACGTAAATTTTCAATAAAAAAATCAACGGAATATTTATTAATTTCAGTCCAATAACTTTTTCACCACTATTTTTGTCACCATTTTCTATCTCCGCTTCTTAAATCTCAATCCGTTCTTTGCTAGAAAATAATTTAAAAAAAAAAAAAAAAGGTTCAGCGAAACCGGCGTCCGTCGATGTTGTGCTCTACGAAGGAAAACGAAACGGTTTTAACCTGAATGAAAAGACAGAAGTGCCCCTGTCCGATTGTATCAGTACTACGTAATAATATCTTTTATAACCAATGAGAATGCGCTGTGAGAGAGGGAAAAAAGGGAAAAACCAATGAGAAAGCAGCAGTAAAACACTGCTGATTTCACACTCTCCTCTGTTCATCTCAAGCTTCTCCCCACTTCCATTCCAAACACCAATTCAGCTCTTGACTCCGCAGCAGCTGAGGCGGACTGGATCCAGGGGAAAAAATAAAGAAGGGAAAAACTATGAGAAATCTCAAATTATTCCAATTATCACTCATTTTCTTCTCTTCGATCTCATTGCTTCCAATCTTAACTCTCGCATTCTCCGCCGAAAACCCTACCGATCGGCGCATTTTAGTTTTGCTGGATGACGTTTCACTCAAATCCTCCCACTCCATCTTCTTTAGTTCTCTTCAAAGCCGCGGTTTTGACCTCGATTTCAAGCTCGCCGATGATCCCAAATTGACCCTTCAGCGCTACGGCCAGTACTTGTACGATGGATTGATTCTATTCGCTCCCACCACCGAGCGTAAGTCAGTTAACTTAATCTTAATGGTGTCATCCGTGTGTACCTGTATTTTATTCTTAGTATCGGAATTATTGAAATTGTTTTTGTTAATAGGGTTTGGAGGGTCGTTGGATTTGGCGGCGGTCTTGAGCTTTGTTGACTCGGGTCATGACGTCATTGTGGCCGCCGATTCTAATGCCTCCGATTTGATCCGTAACATTGCCGCTGAGTGCGGTGCGGATTTCGACGAGGTATAGAGGAGCACATGCTTGATCATTTTACTAATTCTAATTCGTGCATATCGGTCTGATATTCCTGTGGACGTGGAAAATTAGATGTGCTTAAGGATTATCAACAGATGGTTGTCTTAGAAAACTGCATTTTTGTTATTTGATGCCATTTTAATCGATTGTTGTAGTGTGGCAGGTTTTACTAAAGTATGAGATAAAGTTGCTTGGATCTACTGTTATCGGTTTTAGCTCAGTTAGGAATCTGAGTTGGGCAGCCGAAATTGTTGTATATGTCCATTATCTAAACATTTTATAAACCTTTTGATTCAATATGAAGGTTTGTTCGAGTTGTAAAAAGTTGCATCTCTATGCACTGTGCTGCCATTTATGATCCTGTTGGTACATTGGCATGTTCGTTATCGTGTTTAATGAAATTACCTATTTTCTTGTTTTGGTACTGCATCTCACTATTTTCATTTGAGTTTTTTTTTTTAAAATTTTCTTTTAACCATGCTAAAATATTCTATTGAAACAATATCACTTATCCCATTTCATAGGATCCTTCTGCTGTGGTTATTGATCACACAAGCTATGCTGTCTCAGATACTGAGGGAGATCATACACTGATTGTCTCTGATGAACTTATCCAATCTGAAGTTATTTTGGGTAAAGAAAAGATTGAGGTCAGTTATGAGTCTCCTTCTTAAGTTGTGCTTGAGTTGAGTTCTAACATCTGTATATTCCATGATGGCATGACTATTGTGGCTTAAATACGTTTCCTGCTGTGTTTGGCTTCACTATCTTCACATTGGACTTCGTGACATCTGATTATTTGGAACTTAACTTCTCGCAGTTAGCGTTTTCAAGTAATTGAATGTTCTCTTTAATATGTGCAACAGGCACCTATACTTTTCAAAGGGATTGGTCACTCGCTGAACCCAGAAAATAATTTGGTAATTTTAGGCTGCAATTGTCTTTTGCTTCACTCAACTTGATTCTGCTTCAAGATCAATTTGCAAATTCATTTTTTTTCATTTGTAGGTTCTGAAGGTGCTTTCGGCCTCTTCTACAGCATATTCTGCTAATCCAAACTCAAAGCTGTCAACCCCTCCGTCTCTTTCTGGATCTGCTATTTCATTAGTTTCAGTTCTGCAGGTATGTTCTTTGCATTGCTTGTTTAGTAACTTTCATTTATCTAGATGTATGATCAAAGTGGATTGTGATAATTTGTCATAGAAATATCTTCAGACTTTATCTGGTTGTGCTATTTAATGTTTGGAGGTGCTTTTCCTCTGGGAATTCCATGTATGTAAGCCAGCAGAGTATAATTGGAAGGACAAAATTTTTGAGATATGTAATGGTTTTCTTACAAAGCATACATTGTATTAAAGTTTGTTTCTCTATAACTAGACATGCGCTTTTGAATTTGCAGGCCAGGAATAATGCACGAGTTTTGATTTCTGGCTCATTGGAACTGTTCAGTAATAGGTATTTGGACGATGCTCGTTTCTTTCTGAACCTTCTCTTCTCATACATGCTTGTTTAGACTGATAAAATCTAATTCTTTATGTGTTTCAGATTGTTAAGAGCAGGTGTTCAGAGAGCTGGACATTCAAAGAAGTGGGTGAATCTCTTCATTATCTTCTTCGACTTCTCTTTCCTCAGTTAGCTTGAAGGTTGTTTTTATTTATACACATATCTTTACCTGTCTCTGATTTCAAAACACTGCTGTTGTTAACAGGTTCGATAAATCTGGTAATGAACGCTTTGTGGTTGAAGTTAGCAAGTGGGTTTTCCATGAAAGGGGACACCTCAAGGTGAGTTCTAAAATGCATGTCCAGAAATACTCATGACCAACTTTAATTTCTGTGTTGCTAATATGAAGTTATTGTTTATGACGAAGTTTCTTTTTGGTTTGTCATGAATCTTATTGCCTCAGGCTGTCAATGTTAGACACCATAAAGTTGGTGAATCAGATGAACCTGCGATTTACAGGATAAATGATGACTTGGTAATGCTTTGTAGTAGTAGGCATTTACTTTGTATGCTGTGTCTTTAGTATGAGAAAAGAAGAATATACCAACTAGACTTCCTTCAACCTATTGTCTTTTTGCAGGAGTATTTTGTTGAGATATATGAGTGGTCTGGAACACGGTGGGAGCCATATGTTGCAAATGATGTGCAGGTGCAATTCTATATGATGAGTCCTTATGTGTTAAAAACCTTGTCAACCAATGAGAAGGTAATCATTTCACAACCACTGGGATTTCTATACTGGATGTTGTTATCCTGTCTTTTACATATATTACCTGGTAAACTGCCTTTGCAGGGGCTATATCATACTTCATTTAAGGTGCCAGATGTTTATGGAGTTTTTCAATTCAAGATTGAGTATCAGAGGCTTGGTTATACAAGCTTATCACTTTCTAAGCAGGTAAGTTAGCAGTCTTACTGTGGAAAAGTCCTTATGTTGATTTCTGGAAAGGCAATTGCAGTTAGGTTGATCCTTTGAAAACTGGTTGTTGGTAATCTCATAAACAGAGCTAAGCTATACATAATTGACTGACACGGCAACGTAATAGTAACTATGTCAAGCTTAATTTGCAAAAAAAGCCTCCATTACTGGTTAAGAAAATTGCGAAGGGGCAAGAGTTGGGTATCTGAGTTGCATGATTAACTGTTGTATAGTTTTGTTATGACAGTGTGTAGAGCAAATAAGTTAATGTCTTTCTGTGGGGTCCATATTCAACAAAGTTTCCTTGTTTATCTTAAGCACTAAGATCCTTGTATCCGTTGCAGATTCCGGTACGACCATTTAGGCATAATGAATATGAAAGATTTATAACAACGGCTTTCCCTTACTATGGAGCATCATTTTCCACGGTACTCTCTCTCCCTCTCTGGAATGAATCTGACTGAATTCTTGGCTGACTGCAAATTTTGCTGACTGCAGATGCTTGGTTTCTTCATCTTCAGCATTGTATACCTCTACAGCAAGTAAATGACTTTGAGGAAGTCTTTTGTCCGTAATTCAGAATACTCTCTGGCGCCTTTTTCCATGTTAGGCCATTTTATTCATGGGTAAAAGAGAGGAATTTTTTGCGTTTACATCTAGAGCAAATGGACTACTAACTTAATTGTTATAGTCGAGGCACGTTTGATTGTATCCATTTTGTGGAAATGCCTAATTCATCGTAGTTACGTTATAGCAGGATGAACGAGAAACCGTCAGCAAATACGTTATGATACTATTATGTGTTTTAGCAATGCAATTGAATATTTCGATTTTAAAGATTTGAGGGACATTTTGAACCTCACAATGGGAAGGTGAAAGGGGAGTTTAAAGACTTGCAACAAAGAAAGGGGAATTAAGAAGGGGAAAGACGGGAGTTCAAAAAACCTTACCATGAAGTATGGGAAAGGGGGGATTTAAAAGTCTATGATAAAGGAGGGGTTTGAATATCCAAGAGGAATGTGCATTATTGGATGGGGTGCACATATGATCTCCGGTTTACTCTTTATGCTGATAAATGTTGATCTTTTACATCATTCGTGTGTTAACATTACTGCTGATGTTGCGGGGGTTCCCCTACGCCTACACTGATGGATCTAACGAGAGAGAGAAGCGTATAATGTTGTATCGTTTTTCTGCTGTATGGGGTTTTGAGTTTCATTGCACTTGTAGCTTTGCCTCCGTCCACTGACATGTTCTGTCCTTTCTGTCTTCTAAAACAAAATAGTCGCATCGCCGCCAGGTGTGAAAATAGTGTGAAGAGAGGCAGTCCGGCATGGCTTTAGAAATCAAAAGCGCGAGAAAAACGTGTTTAGGCTGGCTTTCGGTTTTCCATTGCTTTACACAATAATTAATTGCTCCGGTCAGTGTTGAGTACCAAAGTAGTAACGGGCCTGGCGCATGCAACGCGGGGATCATTAGTTTAAGACGAAATTCTGGTCCAGATTTTTTGGATATCTTCCTAACCCGAAGCGCCAATGGGGACCTAACCCATCTCTGCCGTTTTCTTTTCTATAGGTATAGGTTTGGTCACGGGTGGCCTCATGGGATTGGTGGTCCAGGCGTTGGGCTGTGAGGGACAAAATCACGCCCCACGTGTCGGATGGTGAGGTAAACGGTTAACCATTACGAATTTGACATTTTTGTCTTCAATTGCATTTATGCTACGGCCTTAAAAAAATGTTCCGAGTTTGTTTACACGTGCATCGCACCGCGTATACGTACATAGGCTGTAAACAAGCCTTCCCCCTCCCCCCCCCCCCCCCTCCAATAACAAAAAAAGGCTTATAAACAAGCTTCTTGGCAAAGCTTGTGTCCATTTCGATTAAATGTTTTTAGATATATTTTTGAAATATTTTACTAGAATAGTGTATATAAAAAATATTTTATGTAAATATTTTTTGCGAAGTTTTTTAAGGTATTTTTTTAAAATATATTTTAACGTATCTTGGAGGAGTTTTTTTAGAAAGTTTTTGAAATTGTTTTTAAAATATTTTTAAAGTTCAAAAATTTTTGTATTATTTTTTAACCTATCATCGCCACCATCCCCTTTCTTTCTTCCTCCTCCTTCTCCTTCCACTTCCTTCTCCTTCTCTTTCCCGCTCCTCCTCTTCTTCTCCTCCCATGTTTTTCCTCTATTTCTTTCCTCCTCTCCCTTTACTCCCTTCACAATTCAGCCGAGACCAAATCAAGGCTTGTGATAACAACATCATGGCCAAATCATAGGAAGGGGAAAGGGAGGAGTAGGGTGTGGCAGGAAAGGGGGAGGGAAAGGAGAAGGGAGAGAAACGGTAGGAAAGAGGAGAAGGAAGAGGGAGGGACAGGAAAGAGGAAAAAGAAGGGAATGGTGGCGGTGATGGGTAAGGGTGGCAGTGGTGGGTGATGGTAATAGGTGGAAGAAGAAAATGGTGTAGATTTTATTTATTTATTTTTTTTTTTTTTTGTATATTTGGAGTTGATTTTAATATATTGTATGAATGTGATATTTTTGGAGTTGTTTTTGTTTGTGTATTATCGTAGCATTATATATATATATATATAAAAAATAAAAAAAAATGTTTTCCAAAAAAATGAGGAATCCAAATTGAGTTCTTATCATGCCCACATCACACATGAGGAGGTGCATGTTTCATGAGATCTGCTAAGTTTTGTTATTCATCGACAAATCATGCAGGCGGCTGATGGTTCAAATTCGACTCGAAACACTAAGGAAACCGACACATTAAGGGAAAATACAGTGCATCCTTTTGTTAAAAATCTCAAAAGGTTGTCTAGTTTGGAGGCTGTGTCTTAAATGCCTCTGTAAACTCAATTAAATTCTCCCTCTTTTATAGCATAGAAGTAGAATAGATTGTTGTCATTAAATAAAAATAAAAAGAACAGCATAATTAATCAGTCATTTTCGGACACCCCCCTTCCCCTTTCCCCACTCCACGAGTTTGATAGTATGGCATTTTACATGCCAAATCTCATGACCAAAATGCCGATGACTCGATTGGAAATCGATTTCATGCAGGCACAAAAATAGTAAATGAGAGGCAGAGCCAGGCTTTGATGCCGGGCGCTTTTCATTGAACTGTGTCGTTTGTGCGTCTTGGTCAAGTGTATGTACAATGTATCCTTTCAAAGCTAAGCTTCCTCGTCATGGCGGTGGTAAAAGAAATTAAGCTCTCTCGCTCGCGCAGAGTCCGGATATGCATGGATGGATCCCACTCTAAAAAGTGACAGAAAAACGCTGTGCCCATCAATATCATCATATCATTAAATTGGTGAAGTGCACAGAATTTTGGATACTTGAATGGAATGGGGATTAGACACAGGTTGCTTTCGCCTTAAACAAGTGGGAAAACGGCCCCTCTTTCCTACTTGATCACGTTAAACTGATTTGCCCACCGGAAACCATACAGTTCCCCCACTGTTTGGGCACTTAAAGACCCTCGGAAATAATTACTCACGATTCAACATGTGTCTATTACAAGGCCTATACATACATACATACATAAAGAAAGAGAATATATGTATAGTTTGAAGTACTCCCTCCGTCCCACTTTGATAGTCTTGTTTTCCTTTTTCGTCTGTCCCAAATTGTAGTCCACTTTCCCATTAAGAAATGTAGTAATCTTTCAAATTGTCTAAAATACCCTTATTAAATATCTTGTTATTAATACATTGTTATTAAATACTAACCCACTGCATTGAATACATTGAGTTTTTCCAATACTAACCCATTAGCTGTAACTGATATTAATTGGCACTCTTCGTGATCAGCATAAGGGTATTTTAGGAAATTATTAATCTAAATTTATGTTTCCAACCAAATTAATTACACTTTCTTAATCTGTGTGAAAAAAAAATCAAGACTAATAAAACGGGACGGAGGGAGTAAAAGAAAGAAAGAGAATTAATCACCAAGATTTTCTGTTCTTTTTTGGGAGAATAAGTTCATAACAGCCAGGTTAACAAGCGCAATTTATCAAATTAATAACAAATATTCTTTTCTCCCACCAAGATTTTCTTACCATATAAAGTGCAATGCGTGTACTGTCATTTATATCTGTATCTTCACATTTAGAACTGCCCCAAATCAATAATAATAAAAAAAATAAAAATAAAAGGTAATAATTGAGACTCTTCCAAAACCAATTTTCATTAAACACCTGTTGATTAAACCCTTAAATCAAATGAGACAATGCATTATTGGATTCTGACGTTGGAGTCCAATTATTGCGCGTTTTCAAAATACCAGTCAATTAGCTGGAAAAATAAAAGTTGGGCATTTCATCAAGGATTATCTCCAGCGCCGGAGGGCCATCTCTCATTATCCTCCTTCCTGAAATGTATGAAACGCAATGGCGGAATATCCTCCCAATTTTGCCAAACCCGACCCGTTCCCCCACCCCTTTTTAACTCCACTTCCCACTTTCTCTTTCTCTAGATTGACTTCCTTCTCTTCTCAGCCACCGAACACAAGAAGGTTCTTCTTCATTCATGCAAGTAACATATAGAAATACGCATAATTAGACAACTCATTTTGCAACCCACGAGAAATTCTTAAAATCCTCCAACCTTTTAGTCGCTGAATTCTAGTGTTCTGCTTTCATCTGCGTCTCTCTTCATACAGAAAGAAGTGAAGCCAAATCCTTGCTACTAATCAAGAAGAAAATGAGCCTTGTGAATTCAAGTGCAACATGGGTACAAACCCCTTCGATTTACAATAATCTTACAAGCAGCAGACACAATTCTGCTAACTCCTATCTTTATCACCCTCTCAAGAACAAGCTTCCCTTCTCTATCTTCCTCCCGAATCCCATCATAAAAACAGCCATTCCTTTCTCCTCTTTCTCCATTGCTGCCATTCTAACCAAAGAAAAAACAAGTGCTCCCCAGGAAGAGAGCAGCAAAAGCAAAGAAGAACAGATTTTTCCAACTCCACCTTCATTCGATTTTAAGGCCTATGTGCTTCAAAAAGCTGATTCTGTGAATAAGGCCTTGGAAGAAGCAGTTTTGCTCAGGGACCCTTTGAAGATTCATGAGTCCATGAGGTATTCACTTCTTGCTGGTGGGAAGAGAGTCCGCCCCATGCTCTGTATTGCAGCTTGTGAGCTTTTTGGTGGGCAAGAATCTGTTGCCATGCCTTCTGCTTGTGCTGCTGAGATGATTCATACTATGTCCTTGATGCATGATGATCTTCCATGCATGGATAACGATGATTTGAGGAGAGGGAAGCCCACAAACCATAAGGCCTTTGGTGAAGATGTGGCTGTTTTAGCAGGGGATGCGCTTCTTGCGTTCTCTTTCGAATATATAGCTACTGCAACAAAAGGGGTTCCTTCTGAAAGAATTGTGAGAGTGATTGGTGAGTTGGCCAGGTCTATTGGTTGTGAAGGACTAGTTGCAGGACAGATGGTTGATATATGCTCTGAGGGGATGTCCGATGTGGGGTTGGAGCATTTGGAGTTTATCCATGTTCACAAGACTGCAGCTTTGTTGGAGGGTTCTGTAGTTATGGGGGCAATTTTGGGCGGTGCAAATGCTGAGCAAGTTGCCAAATTAAGAAAGTTTGCTAGGTGTATTGGATTGTTGTTTCAGGTCGTGGATGATATTCTTGACGTGACTAAATCTTCTCAGGAACTGGGAAAGACAGCGGGGAAGGACTTGGTGGCTGATAAGACCACTTATCCTAAGCTACTCGGGATTGAGAAGTCTAGAGAGTTTGCTGAGAAGTTGAATAGAGAAGCTCAAGATCAACTAGCTGAATTTGATCCTGAGAAGGCTGCTCCTTTGATTGCTTTAGCCAATTACATTGCTTACCGGGATAATTGATGAATCATATGAACAACTTCTTGTCTTCAAATGAAATTCTATACTACAGCAATTAGTAAAATATTCCCGTGCTTAATGTATTGCGTTTATGATGTCAAAAGATTTCAAATTCAGCTTGCATTCTTGCACATTTCTTGAATGGAGAGTTGAAGACCATCAATTTAATTGTTCTTTTGAAGCCTCTGTCTTTGTCCCCGAAGTAAAATCTTGTGTTATTTTCCTTAAACACGCAATGACCCCAATTGCAAGAGCAACCGAGCTATTCCATCTAGATCCAGCCGACGAAACCCTGCACCAAAATAAGCATACCACCTTTGACTTTAATGATCATTCTATACAATTCTGTTTTTTTTTTTTTTATAAAAATTTAATGCATCTCTGTTCCCAATTCCAATTCAATCGCGCAGCTAAAACGATGAGTAAAAGAGACCGCGTTCCTTGAAACTTGAAAGGAAAGAGATGAACCTGAATTATTGTAGCATTCAAGTCGAGTAGAAAAAGCCAATGTGCAAATGATCAAAGGAATTTGCAGCACAAGCCACCAGATGGCTGGCTCCTGCATAAGCTTTGTGGCAGACCAAGATTCATAACTAAGCCCTTGTATTGTATTTACTTCTTCCTTATACCGTGAATCTTGCTCTTTGCAAAAGCAGTTCATATAAATCATGTCCTTGTCATCCGAAACCTCGTTCGTCGTCTTGGTCTTTTACCCGAATGTAAAAGATTCTTCAGCTATCTCTGCCCATCAATCATGTTTGCCTTTTCGTTGCCGTGACATTATAGTGTTCTGTTTTGTTTCAAGCCGTCGTTCTAAATAAGGAAAAGCGCAAATTTAATTCCGAGGTGTGTATGGGCACCAAATCAAGAACCATTTAACTAAAATAAATTCAATCAAAGACCCTCCTGGAACGCACAAAAATCAAAGAACCCCTTTGCAATAAGTTTCATCCATCCTTTTTGTACTCTTGTTACGCAACTCTACGCATCGGGCGGGCTAGCCCTCGCAGCAATCTCAGAGTTGTCCCTCGAAGTCCAACTTCTCGATGAAATTGAGACGGAATTGAAATGCTCCGGCCCAGCCCAACTTCTATGGCCTGGCAAAAGTCAAGTCTTCATCGAAGCAAAAAGATACTCGTATCGCCGTTGCCGGGGATCGAACCCGGGTCACCCGCGTGACAGGCGGGAATACTCACCACTATACTACAACGACTTGTTGATTCTGTTGCAACTACTTTTGCTTAAAATTGCGTACTTCCAAATTCCACAGAACCAAAAAACAAAAATTTGAGTGAGTGGGTGGACAGCAGGGCTCACCTTCCAACCTTTTGGAATCAGATAGATAAACTCTGTCGGGCGAAACCAACGATAGCCTCTTTTGAAGGATCCAGTAAGAAACCCGTTTTGCCCTTTTGAATCTGCAATTTCTTTTTGCCTTTTTCCCCCTTCCCAGGGCATGGCATGCGGGTGTTCGTGATACAAACAAGATACAGAATTTTATTTTATACAACTTTATAACCTGCCTTTGGTTGGCTAATATTGTCAAATATAAATGCAAGTAATTTCTTCTTTTAGTTTCTCTTGTTCTAGGAAAAATATGTGATTTTTAACGTATCCCCTGAAGCTTCATGAGCAGATAGATGGTTTACGCCATCCGAACCGCAATTTTACCGATTCCCCTTGTAAACCATGATTTTTGATGACTAATGTAAATTTTATCAAAACAGTAGTGTAAGTTCTTGAGAAATAATAATCTGCATTTAAATAGAATATGTAAATTTATTGTACAAGTTATGCTATACAAGATTCACACTAGTATTTGGCTGCATGGATGATCCACGTCGGTTTTCTCTCCAAGTCTTTGAAGAGTAAATCAGAATCTGAGGTTGGAAGGGAGTTATAGCTGACTGAGTTTCTGATCATTTGATCTTGGCATGCTGAAGTATATAAAAGAGAGGAGTGTAATCATGGGACGGACGAATATAAGCAAGAACTTCTCTTTCCCTTGTTGGACACGATCATACACATCTGGAATCTCCGCAAGATAGTTCAACAGTATGATAATTTTACCATGGACGGTTGTACAGCTATCTATCTTAAAGCAAAACGACTAAATGGCTGGCAATGTCTGATTCAATGGAATGTTGGCCGTTTCTCATCAGTTGTTAGGAGCAAGCGTGTCATGGTGTCCTGTTTCAGGGATGAGCCCTTCTCTGAACAATCGATCGATCTTTCGTTGCTTAATCATTTCCTCTGTCCCCGGCAAACTTAGTGGCAGTGCATGAAAAAACTTCTGAAATCTACTCAACCGGCTTCTCAAACTCATTAATTTTCCTGGGATCGTCGATGCATAAGAATAATCGACATGCTAATGTAAATAGTATATTTCTTAGCCATGATTGCTACCTTCCCCTCATTGGGGTCCCAATCTGCGTGCAAATGCTGTTCGTTACTGAATCCGTGATGCTAACTGATCCTCTTAAGGGTATCTGCCTCGAGAGCTAAGGGAAGAATTTACGTATTTTTCATGCACCGCCACTAAGTTTGTCCAGGGTGCAAGGCGGCCACGCTTAGACTAACTTTTTCTCACCGGAAAAGAGAAATTTGTTAGCCTCAGCGCCACCAGGGACCTTCCAAGTCCTTGGGGATGAAATTCGCAAGGGAGAGTGCAGACTCTTCATAGGCAGCAGCAGCAACTGAAGTTGCAATGTGGAGCGAGTAAGCTCTTTCTGTGGTCAAGACAAGAGACTTGGATCCTTCGGGGAAAATGCTTTGTTTTGACTTTACCAAGTTAGCTATTGTTCATGCTCAATTGTCTCGGATTAGGAGGAGTCTAGTGCAGATAAAGGCGTTGAAGAACTACCAATATGGTCCAAGAAAACAAGAATGTACGACAAAATTAGATGCTTTAAAAGGAGGATTTATCTTTATACAAAGATCACATTTTCACGTAGATTAGCTCTAAGACAAATCATGAGGTAGATCAGAGGTAATGAAATGAACAAATAACAAAAAGGGATAATTTCATAAACCTCTCTCAGCTTTATGACAGCTTCACTGCCATCAACTTGCGTTCTGAAAATATCTCCTACCTCTCGTCAAGCCTAATTTATTTCAATTCAAAAAAAAAATAATTTTAGGTGTGAGAAGATCATTTGATTCCGAAGGTACCACTAACCCTCGCTTATAATAATAGTCAATTTAATTATTCGATCTAACTTATCATTTCACTTATGGGTTCATTATTATACGTGATTAACAAAAAAAAAAATCATCATTTGCAACAAAAATGTAACAACTTTCAAAGTTTAGCAAAATAATTTTTTTTCCTTATCTTACGTATTCACTATTACCATATGGTATTAAGAAGAAAACACTAGCCCCGTATTGGAGTCCCTTTGTAATGCCAAATTTGATTTTCTAATATAATCAAATAATCGTTACATTAGTTTGAAATCGGCTCAATTATTTTTCATGTTTGAAGTGTTTTATTTATCAGTAACTCCTCTTGTCTATCAAGTACATTAATTGGAAAAAATGCACCTAGTATTAGTTCCCTTTTTATATGGCAAATTAGCTGTCTTTTAAATTCCAAATTATGGTTAATTTCATTAGTAAATGTTTTGATTGTTTCTCTTTTCTCTGCAAATATGTGTAAAATATCTTAATCTTAAGTTGTAAGGATAGTAGAGTCATTCAAATGTTAATAATGTGAGGATTTATGCGATGTTTGTGGAAGAAGACCTTTTCACACGTTCATTTCAATGCGAAAAAAGCAGAATGAATTAGATAAAATTTTCAGTTTCCCAGATATTATCTAATGCCAGCTTGAGTTGCCAGATCTTGGGATTAATCGATTTCTTGTTCCGCAGCATGTAGTAACCACAGATTCGGAATGTTTAGTCATGTCAAGTATTTTATCCCACACTGACTAACTAAGATTACACCCCACAAAGGACGCATAGATTGTTTTCATCTGAACGTATGGACTTCAACTTTCGATTGACTCCCCAAAACCACCCTAACTTTCTCGGAGAACTACCATCGCTCGTGAGCAGAAAACCAGTCACATGATGTAGTTTCCCCAACTTCATTGTCAAGTGGGTTAATTACAGTTTGCCCCCTTAAATTTGGTCATTGTAACGCTTTGTCGCGCATGTATATATATTCTTATACTATATAAGATTGAGTTTTGATCAAAAAATAGATTGAATTTCAACCGCATATGTGGGGGTTTTCTGGGAATGTGAAATATTGTGTATTACTTTAAAAGTTTTAGGTACAAGTTAAGGAAGCATGTATTTGGGTATGTTTACTGAAATGACCCCATTTTAATACATTTAAAGTTGTCATTGATGAGCTATCGGAGCATTGATGGAATGTGTAATTAGTGTGCAACTGTTTTTACATTTTGTACAACCCATATATGCTTGTGTGTTGGTGTAATTACCGGAATATCCCTTAACTACCAATAATTTTCCTTTTCAGCCGCAAATAACCGTTTGAGATGTTGCTTTGTCTGGAACATTTGAATGGCAATCGAATTTAGGAAATGAGCCAACGATTTCTCTATCAATAGTAAAAATCCATTTGTCTATCATTTATAATCTGCATTTATGAGCCACAAACGTTGGTCATTTTATCCCCTTTCAGTTTCAGAAGTTAAGTTTTCTCTTTTTGCCTTTGTTTATAACGATTTGCCTCATCGTTTTCTCTTTCATCCGAGTTCAACTCTGAAATTACCTATTATTTTGTCATTAATTACACCCAATTCAATTGCCGAACCGTTGATATTTTAATGTCTAAACGGTTGATTATTAGTTTTTCCCTATTCGCATTCTAGGATTGGGATAATTCTACTTGGCTTCATACTAATCAGCTTAGAATACTTTTCAGTCCCAGCTACTCTTGGTGGTTCAACGTGAGGTTAGATTTCACCCCCCTAATTTTTCAATTCCTCCCTTAATTTTGTCGGTATGTTCTTAGTACTTACAATTAGCGACTCTTATCGTGTTACCTAACTACAGGATAGCATTTTTCACGTTGTCTAACCCTAATTGGTCTGAATTGGTTATAATCTTATAGGTTTGGAGCAACAACAAGAAAGAGCTCTCGGTGGAGATTCTGGATTAAGGTTAGTTTTCTGTGTTGTTTTGCATTTTTGCATTATCAACGACCTTCAATTTGACATAGTTTTATTGTAACGCTGTGTGAATTGATTGATTATATCATTTATCTTTTCATACTAAGTTTTATTTCTTCTCACAATGTGCTATTGTTTGTTCAACAAAAAAACTTCCTTCCCCACAGGTACCAAACACCCGCACGATGCGTGGGCACTCCCCCATAGAATATATATATATATATATATATATATATATTGCCACTTTCATTGACTAATCAAATATTAATAATGAGTTTTTCATCGAAAATTTTGACAAAATGACATTAATGCCTCTACATGATGTAAATAGAATAATGCTATATTTTTAATCAAAATATGGAACATTTTATTATAAAAAAATATGAAGTTACATGATATAAAATATTTAACAAGTAAAAAAATGGCAAAATATCAAAGAATTGACAATTTGTGCCGTGGTGTAAAAAATAAATAACAAATTACCAAAACTACCGTATGAGTTTTTCATTACCTATCTTTCATCCTTTAAATTATAAATGGATCAGTTTTGATAATTTTTGTTTAGCTTGAAGCTTTCACGAGATTCTCATGAGTCAATAAAAAGTGAATTGATATTTTTACACCTCAATTATACCTTGCTTTATATTTTATTTGAATGATAAATTATTTCAAAAATTTTTGAGATTTTCTAAATACATTTTTATCAAGTATAAACCACATTACAAAAAGAGTGCCACAGTAAAAAAAAAAATTTATCAAATAAATTTTATTCAAATGCACTAATTATTTTTATTTCATCTAAAACAAGTATTGCTATTGACACGGAGAAGCACATTGAGTTGCTTGGACTTCTTGTTTGCAAATTATCTAATTCATTTTATTGCTAAAAGGTTGAGTGCATGGTGCAATTGTGTTTAAATGAATTTAACAACTACTAAAGGAACAGGTATTTATTATGTTACAATTGTTATATGAATTCAAGAATTAGTTAGAAATATTCAGGTCATGCAAAATATAACTTTATCTTACTCCTATCAAAAAGTTAATCGCAACAAGTTTCCGAGAGGCAAAATGTTATTAGGAGCCAAATGCAGAAGGGCAAAGTGTAATTAACCCTTATCAAGTATCAGCAACCATGTAAAATGCAGAGGCACCACTTTACCCAATAGTTCTTTACCAAACCGCTGGCCAGTGTCAAATCTCCTCCTGCAACTCCAGTGCCATTACCCAAGCAAGAAGACAAGGAAGCAAATACTTCCCAATAAAGTTCAATAGGATTGCTGATGTTTATTTGGCAATTAATTGAATTACCTAAAATGCTGTTTTCTGGAGACGGGTAGGCTAATTACGTTTGTTGGAAAAAAAAAAAAAAAAAAAAAAAAAAAGAGGAGACGGGCAGGCAAGTGTTTTAACACTTGCGGGACTCCGGACTAGGTCCAAAAGTCCTTTTCTTAATGCGTGGAATGGAATCAATAGTCCCTGCCCCTGCGTGGACTTTGTCCAATGGTAAACCCTAAAAGCTAAAGTTAAAAAGCAGGTCCTCCAATGCAGTCCTCTCTTCTTTCGTGATGCTTTCTTTTCTTTTGCTAACAAAAATGTGGAAACAGATTAGACATCACACTGCAGCATAGCACACCCTCAGCAGCTTTCATTATCTTTCTCCCTACCATCCCTCTACCACTCCATAGGCACCCACCCACTGCGACCCCGACCGCAGGACCGCCCACAGCATCTCCCTAGACACTACTATGTCTACGCTATTTCAAACAGCACCAAAAATCACGACCAAATACTGTGTTGCTTTGCTTGTATCCTCTTATACATTGAATTTTTTTTTTTTCAGTCTTCCAGTAACAGGAAGAAGAAATCAAAAAACGAATGAAGCTAAAAGAGACATTTATTAATACTACTTATCATTATATGATTCAGGAACCATCCAAGGTAAAAACAGAGACCATGCATAAAATCGCATGCAAAAAGACACGGGAACTGGTAAACATGAAAATTGTCCACATCTTTTCAGTACTAGAACTAAATTACTAATTAACGCAAGTCCTTAGCCAATGTTGTTGTGAACCCATGACTGTGGACTCCAATTTGTTCAACAAGCTTAGCTAACTTAGCATGCTTACTGCACCATGCTTCCATTAACTTTGCTTCTTTAGCCTCGGCATCTCTCTGCAATGAACTCAGCTGATCTCTGTACTCACTTTCAAGCCTTCCAAGAAAGGCCATTTCTTCTTCCCTCAAGCACCTTATCTTGGCTTCAATTTCCTCCATCTTTTCTCTTCTTTTCCGGGCCTTCTCGGAATCCAGCTGCTGCTCCAACCGGTTCAGACGCCACGTAGCTTCTTTCTTGTGCTGAACCCAGTTTTGTCTCCCTTCTTCCAGCTCTTTACAGCACTGAATGAGAGCGCCCATTTGTTGAACCGGAAAGAACCGGCTCGGCAAACCGATTTCCGGTTGAACCGGGTCCAGGACAGCCGGTTCAGATGGTGAGAGAGTGAGGCTGACCGATGGAGATGGAGTGGAAGACGATGAGGTCAAAGAAGAAGTTGTCGGGGTGATATTCATGGTATTCATCCATGGAGGGAGGGTAGAAGACGGAATTGTCGCGGCCGAACCATTCATCGGTTCTGTTATCGCGACAGAACCAAGAGAAAGAACCGGAGGCGGTTCGGGAAGGGAAAGGTTAGGCATGATAGCGGGAGGCAATGGAAGGGACTGGAATGCAAAAAGTTTAGGCTGCACGTACTTCTCTGCGAAAGTCTCCAAAATGTGGTCGTACTTGCCAGCTTGAACAGCTTTTTCCGGTGAGGCCCTGCCGGAAACGGAGGAGACGGCAACAGGGTCGGTGTATTCCTGGCGGTGCTGTGACTTCTGGAGCTGCTTGAGCTGTTTTTCTTTGAAAACCTCCCACCACTTGCCTAGTCTCTTGGCGGTGCGGCCAGGGACTTCAGCAGCAATCTTTTTCCACTTGTTACCGTACTTGGCTTGTAAGGAAATGACGAGGGATTGCTCTTCGGGGGTTAAAGAGCCTTTCTTGATCCCAGGTTTGAGGTAGTTTTTCCAACGTTCGAGGCAGGATTTGGGGTCTCTGTCAAGATTTTTCCCCATGCGTTGAGAGATAAGATTCCATTCTTTGGCTCCATATTGTTTAACGTAGGCACGGAGGAGTGCGTCTTCTTCTGGCTGCCACCTTTGCCTCTCCTTCATCTCCTAACGATAATAACCATTTCTGCTGCAATTCAAGAGGACCCCGAATGGTCACCCTTCTGTATATGACATTTCCTTCATATTTTCTTTCCCTTTTCTATGCTTACAGATCGATTTACGAAGGAAAGATGATTGTAGCAGAAAAATGTTTGATGTTGTTTGGCGTTGAAAGGAGGGGATCTTTGCTTAACAACCGAGACGCGAAGAAAGGCGAGGGGTTAAATAGGACTGGTCTAGTAGTAGGGCTTTTTTTCTGCGTTGTGGGAAGGGGGGGGGTGTGTGTATATTCCGTAGGGAGGTGAGGGAAAAGTTTGGGATTGTTATTTGATTGACACACACTATTCTATTGGGATCGGCTCCCAGCGAAAGATAACGCGCCAGGCCAGAAATTGTTACCCTACACGTACGTTTCTTAAACCAGCAGGTTTTCTAGTAGCGAAACAAATTTGTAGCATGGGAACGGAAGAAAAAGGAAATCCAACAATTATTTCCATACTTGGTCAGGCCGAAAGGTTTTTTCTTCCCTTTTTTGATTGAAAAGAAAAAGAATTGTGTTGCGCATATATGCATGTCGTAGCTTAGAAAAGGGATCATGAGAGTGAAGGTGTTTAGGAGGAAAAAAATAAAGAAGAAAAAAAAGAAGAGAAAGGTGTGTTGATATTTGGTACGTGATGCCGTCAAGGAGGAGTACTAAGGGGTTGGAGGCTGGGTGGCGGTGGGGCAGAGGGGTACAGAGGGGGCCTGCAACTGTGAGGGGGAAAAGTGTGAGTGGAAGGGAAAGGGTTGGGCGGGCTGTGGAGGTGCAGGGGGTCGGTCAGAGTGAGTCAGAATTGTGGTGGACAAGACAGGACAGTGAGGCCTAGTTGTGTATACTGTACCACTGGCCCTCTTTCTTTGCTGCCGCATCTGCGTAGCTGCCAAGGCTCCTCTCTCTCTCTCTCTCTCACTATTAGCCACTTGGGGAAGTAATAGTAACAAAGATAGAAAGATGCCAAAGTGCAATATTAGCTGTTCCAAACTACCACTGACTCCTTTGCTCCTTACTTACTAGGGAAAAAAAGAAGGAAAAGATATCCTTTTTCTGGGGATTTTTCTTTCATCTTTTACAAGAACCGTGGTGCCATGCTCCAATTATTTACACAACATAAATGGGAATGCCAAGGACAATGATAATTTTCCCATGGGGTTCACTGCTCAGTTGGTGCTGGCCCAGCACCCCCCCCCCCCAGCCCCATCCTGAACTGTCTCCATCAGCCGCTTGCCTTTTTATCAAACTTAAAAACTTGCCTCTGCTCTAGCCTCTTAATGAACTCCTCCTCCTCCTCAAGGTCAAGGGTCAAGACCCTCACCTCCCCAGCGAAGCAGCAGTATACACAATTGTGTGGGTGCTCGCGCTCCTCTAAGTTAACTTTCTTTTGTTTTTAACATGCTCACCTGTCATCTTTTTGCGTTTCTTCAGCTGGTCTGTCTTTTCATGCTCTAATTTTGATTTAATTACGTCTTGCATTTCCAAAGCCAATAATGATTTCTAAATCAGATTGATACGAACGTGATCAATCTTGTGTGCTGAAATTCGTAAGAGATTAGATTCAGGGGTCGATAAGAGGATACCAAATTTGGAGCGGATAATCTCAACTCGCTAGTCACGTAATTAATAAATTTTGGTATAAAAATAGAGGACGTCACAATCTAGTGTGATTCTAAATTAATAAGTCACGAGAACACCTAGAAAAATTTCAAGATATTCAAGAGGCTTTAGAGAAATCAAGAAACTCTCAATTTGTATTGCATCAATTGAATGATTAAATAAATAAAACATGATCCTTGATAAGCTATTTACAGCCATAGCCATACAAGTAGAAACCTAAAGTGAATTGGAAAAACTTGACTAAGATTCCTTCATTTTAGGAACCTATAATTCGGCTCCTATACTTTGGTTAGGCCGGCCGAATTTACTCCTTGCAACAAATGACTAAACAAGACTCTAAACAACTAAACAACGGCTAAACCAATATGCAAACTAGAGAAGGGTCACTCGTGGCCCTCCTGACTCGAACAGCATGGATAATCTTCAATCCTTCGTGTTCAAGCCCCTCAATGGCGTCTTGATTCGTATCACAGATCATACTCACTGTAATATGGAATATTAATGTGCTGAGACAATAATATTAACACTCCTCTCCCCCTTCAAACTCATAGCTAAGAAGTTCACCCTTTTTTGGTACTAAAATGGTGTCACGTTGAAAGACAATTTACTTGTACTATATCTGCCCAGCGCACCCTTTCCTTTAGATTCTACTGAATTTTACAATACGGAGCCACAGAGAGAGACAGAGACAGAGAGTTACTGTGGCGTTTGATTGATGAACTGTTCCCCTTTAAGATGGTTGAAGATGACATAGAGATTTTTTTTTTTTTTTTTTTTTTTTACCCTAGATTGCAACTGCATTGGCATTTTGCAATTCATGGAGTGACAATATGCAGCATTAATGTTAGCGTCAATGGCGGAAGCACTAGTGCTCACATTTTTAGGGCGTGAACCTACTTTTTCAATATTAATAAAGGTTACTGGAAAAATACCTAGTATTTCTATCAATAATCTTTGCGTTCATTTGAATTGTTATTTTATAAAATTTTTATATAAAATAAATATACTGTATTAATTTAATATATGTAAAATAAAAAAAATAATCACAAAAATTTTGTCTTGGATGATCCCAATTCCCAAATGAGACCTACTCGATTATCATCGGAGAATCAGCAAACTCTACTGTGGCAAGATATGCTAGTTTATCTACCGCAACTATTAATCATAATAAAGAGTAATAGATTATACAATACAGAAAAACTAGCATTATAACACGTGATATGCACGAATTCATATTTTAATTCAAAACATTACTTATAAATTATAATATAGGATAAAATATATGAAAAGGCAAAAAAAAATCAAAGAAGTGTATGTTTGACATGTTAAAAAAAGTTTATTTCGTTAATACAAAATGGACTTTCTTAATTTTAATATCTTAAATATGTTGAAACCAAATTTTGTTAACCTATTGCTCGTCAATATATGATAACAATTTGAACAAAATAATTTAATTTATAACAACTTACATGATACATCAATTGTAAACTTATTTATCAATATATCATGCTATACCCATATATCAAAATTTTTAACATTAAAAATATAAAGTATGACTAATTCATTTTCCTTAATTTTAAAAAATAATTTCACCCATATTGTAATCCTAAAATTGTTGAGTACTTATAGAATAATGTTCTTCATAAACTTTAATGTAGATTTAAAATAATCTTTGTAATATGCATTTTTAAAATTATTAAAAAACTATTATTTTTTACCTGCTAACTAGTTATGTGCTGCTTTCTATGATTTTCGGACCTCTTATTACAGTGCCATGCTTTCCGTCATGTCCCCACAATTACATCATTTCTTTACCCCTCTCTCCGTCCAATATCATAATAGTTTGACTGCTCTTTAACTTGTCGTTATTCTCTTTCCCTCCCCTGTAGCCGGCTTCTAACTTTCTATAATTATCACCCAATTTCCCATTATTTTCTTTGCAGCATTCTTCCAAACCCTTTAAATTCATAATTTGCTTTTTAAGGTTAGTAATACTTTATTTTTTATTCAGTGATTTCATAATTTAGAATTCACAAATGATACCATTATTAACATTTTAAATCCAGGATCAATTAATTTTATTATTTTCTATATAATTTGTCCTTTCACTTAGGAAAAGGGCTGGGACTTGGAGCCCGGGGAGGCACAGAGAGGAGCGTGGGGAACACGTGCAGAGTGGAAGGGTGTAAGGATGAATTGCAAAATCCCAATGGGAAGCGAGACCCATCAACGCATTTCTCGGATCTGTTGTAAGGGAACCTCCTTTGTCTTTGGCTGGTGCCTGGAGGCTGGAGGGGCCCTTTCCTTTCTATCATTCCCTACGGCCCCTATCCTATCTCTATATGTATATGTCGCCCTCTATGTGGTGCGTGGCGGACTTCCTCAGCCTCAGGTCTTGAATGCTTTTCCCCTCTACCCAGTAATCTCTCTGTCTTTTCTTTCTACGAGTTGGGGCTACCCTATAACTGTGATCGTAATCTAAATTCTAATCAATCTACAGGACAGGATGGTAGGTTAACCTTACTAAGGCACTAGGTGCCCACGACACCTAGTATGCTAACAATGGGACAAATTTTGAACTTTGATAGGTCATTTAACTGTTTTGTTGAGCATTTTTTTGATTTGATCGGCGTCCCAGTTTAAGTCAAGGTGTGGAAAATAAAATGAAAAACAGATTACTGAGTCCAAAGAAAAAAAAAAAACCACTGGCCCAATAGTTCAGTGATCACCAGGGAGGGATTTAAGCCCATTCTTGAGCTGTATATGAGGATTCGAACGTCATCTATAGCGAAAAAAAATTCAACGGTTATATTATAGCACTTCCTTAGGCTAGTTGAATCTATATATCTACTGACCCCTATAACATTATGAGATAATAAAATATTATACCATCATTAATGGTAACAGTTCGCTTCAATTGTTTTTCCCTGGACCAATGGCTCAGCGAGACCAAAAAAAAAAGAGTCCAAAAAAAAATTTATATATATATATGTATATATATAGCCTACAATTTCAATAACTTTTCTATATTTTCTGATGGAAGTGCAAAAAAAAAAAATTATTTCGGAAGAAAGATTCTTTATGCACTTTTTTTTTCCCTCAATAACTTACTTGGCTCTATCAATGTGTCGAGATTGTAATGGAGATTAATTTTATATACACTGACAATGTATATACTAATTATGAGCCTTGATGTTATTCGCAACATTCTATATTTGGTGTTGACATTTGACATGCGTTCGAACCAGTTAATGCAGACACTAATGAATATAAAAATTTTAAGCCAGTCACAGTATATTAAAATATTTTAAATAATTTTCAATCCAAACAAATTGGTAACCACACACGGGAAAGGGGCAAAGCTGAGTTGCAAGATTTTACTGCGCCTGGATTGCGAGTTTTTCAGGAAAATCGTCATAATATATCCTAGGCACAATTTTGATTAGCCCCAAATTGCCTTCAATATTGGGATTTAGAAACTCGTTGCGGACTCTGTTAGGTTTGAAATTTTACCATATGCCATGTCATTTTTCATTCAACATAAAACGCTATACATCTATTTCAATCAACAACTCCACTTTGAAGTATTACGAAAACATGTATCTATCTATATATCTATTCACTAGTTGATTAAGTCCAATGCAACCTGGGAATCAGTTTCGATGATCACTTTCCTAAACCCCTTGTCCCATGCCAGCTTAATACCCTTCCAGATTGCCCATAATTCCGCTGACACGTTGCATGCCATCCCTTCCATCCTCCCATTTCATCTCTAGTTAGCTCTCCAGCAGCATGGCTCTACTTGCAGAGAAAGTTAAGTCAAACTTTTTCTTTGGGTACCAGAGCACACGCAAAAAAAAGCTCAAGGGTCCATGAAAAGAGGCTCACCGACCCAATTTGACTTTAAACAAAACTAACCGGCCACGAGCACAGAACAAAAAAATGAGTCCATGATGCACATGGGCCTATGTGGCTTATGGTCAGGCTTTTAAAAGTAGTGTTTTGAACTTTAAAAACGCCTTCTTCTTGGTCTCTACCATAAAGGCCGACTGGCCCCCACCACATCCATCGGTTCGGCTGCTCCTGGGACCTGACATTTGAGATTTTGCTGGAAACGAGTACGACAGGGTACAAGAACAGAACTTATCTTCACCAACATTGTCCCGTTTGACAAGTGTTTTTTTTTTAAAATATTTTGAAGTGTTTAGTTTAAAAACTTTAAAAATTTTTTTGAGATTAATATAGTTAAAGTTTTTAAAAAAACTTGTAGCAAACAAATTTGATAAAAAACTTGTCTGCCAAACAAGGCCAATTTATTAGCTTCTCACTTTTTCTCCTCTTTTTTTTTTTTCCTGAGAACATGAATATCATATATTGGTTTGTTTGGATAGTGTATTATTTGGAATAATTACTGTAGCACTTTTTGTGATATGATGAATGTGAAATAAAAAGATGATTGGGAATATAAAAAGATAGGTTGGAAAATGTGTTTGTGATGCAAGCGAAATATTATTTGAAATAATTTTGATATCCAAACAAATTATTTGAAATATTATTCTTAGCTTTATCATAAAAGGGGAAAAAAATTGGTGAGGCGACTTTGAAATAGTCCAAGTGAAATTTCGGTGCTTTGTTGTATTGCAAGCGTAAGCCTCAAAAATCAGTTTTGGTTACGTTTAAGTGATCCTAATCTTTGGTTTCATGTGAATGATCAGAACATAAATTTGTAGAAATTGGTCAACAAAAAAATGTTTCTTTGAGGAGAAACAAAATGCATCTTGGTCTAATTGGTACCGGCGCCAGGTCTAATGTAACATCTCGAAGTACTACTCGTTTTTTGAGTGTGTGAACTGTGAAGTAACAGTAGTACGAAAGTAGCAGGACTACTGCATTTTCCTCTGCAATAGCAACATTTGTCACATTTGTCAAAACCAATTTTCATTACTTTTACCAATCGCCGCGGACTTGTCTCAAAGCTCCCCTTTGACTCTTGTTCAAACTTCAGAGTCCACATCCCATAATCGACTGTTACTACTACTGCTCACTTCTCAGCAGTTCTCACGCACCGCCACACACGTTCGCAAATCGCACCGCCCATAACCAGAGCCGCAATAGTGTTCAAAACCTACGCACTAAACCAATAACACATTCCACAGGCCATACCGTCCAATCCTATAAGCATTTCATTTCCCACATTTTTATTCACTCTGCAGTTCACACACACACACATATATGGTCCTCCCCTGGCAAAAAGCCTCCAATCAGTTTGATCAACCCATTAAGTTTTCTCAAGAACCACGCTCCTCCTCTTTTATCAAAGCACGCAGTAGTGCTGTAAAACTTATAACAGTGTATAGCCCCAGATTACACCATGGCTGCCGCTTCTTCAACCTCCGCTGCTTTCAGGGCCGCTTCTTCCTCCGTAAAGCTGCTAACCAGCTCCTCCCCCACCGCCCAAAATATTCTTAGCTTTAAGCCCTTCTCTAACCCCTTGATCTCTAACAACTTTCGCCTCACCGCCAACTCTGCAGCCACCTGCAGATCTTTCACGTGCAAGAGCCAGAGCACCCCATCAGACTCAACACCAGGTAAGTATTTTTTTAGCTTCTGAGCCGATCACCAATTAAACAAATCTGGTTGGTTTAATCCTCGACTGTTGTGCACTTGGTTTTCAGCTAAAGTTCAAGAACTGAATGTCTACGAGATCAACGAACGTGACCGCGGAAGCCCCGCCTTTCTGAAATTGAGCCAAAAAGACGTTAATTCTCTAGGCGATCTCATCCCTTTCACCAACAAGGTAAAGCAGCATTCTTTTGGTTATGGGATTAATTTTTTCCCTCTTTTTTCAGTTTTACTTTCTTGAAAAATATTCGTCTGATCAAGCGCATGCAGCCACTCAAATTGGGAATGAAGCGCCTAACCATTTTTGGTACGTCACAGATATACAGCGGGTGCCTGCAGAAACGGTTGGGGATCACAGCAGGAATTTGCATCCTGATCAAGCACGAACCCGAGAAAAAGGGTGACCGGTTCGAAGCAATTTACAGCTTTTATTTCGGTCGCTATGGTCACATAGCCGTTCAGGGGCCTTACCTGACCTACGAGGACACCTACCTAGCCGTGACCGGTGGATCAGGGATTTTTGAAGGGGCGTACGGTCAAGTCAAGCTGCAGCAGCTTGTGTTCCCTTTCAAGCTGTTCTACACTTTCTACTTGAAGGGTATACCGGATCTACCCAGTGAGCTACTGGCACCTCCGGTTACTCCGTCGCCCGCGGTGGAGCCATCAGCTGCTGCAAAGGCTTGTGAGGCCGGGGCCACCGTTTCCAATTTCACAAACTAATTGATGACGACGATGGACCCATGCTGTGATGATTAATTATTGCTGAGTCTTCTTTTTGTTCCTTCGGTCCTCCTTTTTCGACATGTAACGCAGTAAACTAGAGCGCCCCACCGCGCCATTAAACAAAAGGCTATTATGATTTGTCGTGCTGGTCTTCTGGTGGTGGTCTATGCAAATAAAAGTAGTGACGTGTTTTTCTTTTGATTTGAACCATTTTATTTTTGTTGTATTGGAACTTGAAATTGACTAGCACTAGCACTAGCAGGTAGCAGCACGATATTCAGCATTGGAGTACTATTATCGTCTTCTTCCTCCTCCCACCAACCACCGCCACCTCTCCCAAAGAAAAGGACCAAAAAAAAAAACATTTGAGTACCAAAATGGTTGTTGTAATCATCATATTATGTTGGAAAAGTCTTGGTTAGTAGAACCAAATCATATGCACTACGTCTGGTAGGTAAACATGCATCTTCTTCGTCCTACATTCATTCTTTGATTTGCCATGCTAATAACATATCAAGGGGTAACTTGAGCAACAAGTGCTACAGCCCATTAAATTTATAGGACCTGTTCTGAAAATTAAATTCATTAAAGATTTTTTTTTTAAATTCAGCAAGTTTAATACTAATTTTACTTTCAGCAAGTTTAATACTAATTTTATTTTCAGCAAGTTTAATTCTAAAAGAAAATGGTTATTTTCATACTTCAGCTGTTCCGACTGGAGCCACGGCCTCTCTTTTCTCTTCAGTAACTCCAGGCCTCTGCCACATTGTTGGAGGATTGGCCGAGGTCTGTTAGGTACGGCAGTAGAACCAAGATTTGTAAAATCGGATCTATGTAGGATCGATTTTAGTTTCACAGGATCGGATCGTAGTATCGTAAGATCCTACCAAAAGTTCTTAATTGCAATTAAAGGTTGCAATTCTTTGATAAATTACAAATATACCACCAATATTTTCATTTATTTGCAAAATGGAGCTTCGTATTTCACAAATTTACAAAAAAATTGTAGGATCGTACGATCCTACCGATCCTGCTACGATTCTATGCGATCCTGCAAAAAATTAATATGATTTGCGACTCTGCATACGATCCGGATCGCGATTTTGACAATTATGAGTAGAACTAGTTTTGTGCAGAAAAATGTTCCATCAAAATCAACCACGGTGTTAAAAGCTGTTAACACCGTATTTGCCAAATATTAATTGTTACCAAATTGTGGTGTTACGGGCAATAATTTACCAAAAGCCATTCATCTACGTATAAGATATTGTCGTAATTTTCTGTGTTCGTGATCTATACAACAGTTTTTTTTTTTATCCTTTTTTCTTTAGAAGTGAAAGATTTAAACTCAGTATTTCTTATTTATAATTACACAGTATCTTTTTTTTTACGGGTTAATACCACTTTGTCCCCCCAACTTTGGACGATTACCCACTTCAGTTCCTAAATTTTAAAAAGGGATACTTAAGTCCCTAAACTTATAAATACCTCCCATTTAAGGAAAATTGTTAACAAATCCTGAATGTCGTTGGTGGTCGAAGTGTTCCATTTTATAAGGGTTTAGGGATTTAAGTGTCCCATTTTATAAGTTTAGGGACTTAAGTGGGAGGTATTTATAAGTTTAGGGACTTAAGTGGGAGGTAATTATAAGTTTAGGAACTTAAGTGTCCCATTTTGAAGTTTAAGGACTGAAGTGGGTAATCATCCAAAGTTTAGGGGGACAAAGTGAAATTAACCCTTTTTTTTACCATTCAACCCAATTTTGCCCCTACACGACAGTGTTGAAATTCGCATAGATTTCACATGACAGGGAAATAAGCCCAAGGAGAGTCAAGAATGAGATGCCAAGAGTGCTAAAAACAATTGAAGCGAACTGTTACCATTAATGATGGTATAATATTTTATTATCTCATTTTTAAGGATTATTCTATCATGCACCCTTATATTAAAAAAAAAAAAAGTAACACTTTATTTTTTATTTTGTGTGCAAAAATTTATGAAAATTCTGGGGTAAGAAGGATGCATAATTTCATGTTTAGTCCAATCTTTCGTTTTTATGTACTTAATCCTGTGTTAGTACGTGTCTTACTAAAACAGGATAGGTCCGATAGGAGAATCCGTCGAACAAACATCTAGCAACTGGGTAGCATTTATTAGTTTGGAGGGGTTTAAGACGCGCGCGTGTGTTTTATTTCCTTGCTAAGGTTCCAAGGGAATTGGCGTGACAAAGCTGATCCATTAACGTTAATAAAGTCGCCGAGTATTGCCATTTTTTCGTTTCAAAGGGATAATTTCAAAAACCTCCCTCAAATTTTCTAACAGTTCCACTGTCCTCCGTTGAAATTTTCAAAATATCGAAAACCTCCCCTAAAATTAATTAACAGATGACAAATCAGTCCAATTCAAATACAAAAACAAAATATAAAATTGGTATTAGGGGAGTGAAAACAATTTGATTCCATAACTACCCTCAAGTGTGATTGTAAGTGAAATTACTTGCACGAGTGATGCTCCGATTTCAAAATTGTGTAACTATTACCGCATTCATATAGTATAATCAAATGACTACATTTCTAACTTTTACAATAACTTTATCAACTCAAAGTCTTATCTGCATATTGCACGTGTAATATTATACTATTACATCTATTATAACACATCAGTAGTATGCTTTACTACAAGAGACAAAAAGCATATAAACCCTGCTACAATCAACATTTCAGTTAAAAAAGGATCATTTGTTGAATAATCTCAATCAAGAAATAAATTGTCATCATTAAAAGGTATTTTTATTTAGTAGCTACAACCAACAATTTTTTACCTATATTTCATTCAACACCAACACCTATTTTCCACGATAATAAAAGTAACAATCAAGATGAAAAAAGAAAAAAACACTATAATTGAATACCGATCATTAAATGAAGCTAATCATATAGAACATAAAACCAACTACATAACGTCATGTGTTTTCTTTTTTTTTTTTTGTTTGATCCAAGATATTATTTTTCACTTATAGGGTCACTACTAAGTAATGATTATTAAGAACTACCCTAACATTTGCAATCAAATAATAAAAATTTTCAAAATTCAACAGTAAAAAAATATTAGAGGCTAATTTTGAGATGTTCACAATCAGTAAAATGATGAGAGCAAATTTTCTCTTCAAGTCTCATAAATCCTTAGATGTGCCGAAAGAAGCTCAATTTCATTTATTCCACAAAAATCAATAAAGTTTTAATCATTGTTTCTAGTCATACACATCAATTATCAATCACAAAAAGGTGACTATTTGGTCCCTTTTTGTAATGGCATATTAGAAACTTTTACAAAAAACTTATAAATTTTCATTATTTATGTTAAATCAGATTAATAACAATTTAACTAATCCTGTAAACATAATGGCAAAATATCTCTTAAATTGTGTGAGTGATTAAGTCATTTTTCCATGATTGATGCAATAATTGGACCCAATGACCTGACGAAGGTAGGTTTATGATATTTTAGAAATATCAAGGAAAGACAGTAGTGAGACTGTTAAAAACTTCCGGGAGGTTTTTGAAATGATCCCTTTTTTTTAAAAAAATTAGTATTCAAATTCAGTAAAAAAAAGGCAAAAAAAAAAAAAGATATAGGATCAAAAGTCAACATAGACAAATTTCACTCTCTGACAATTGGCAGTGTCCCAGGCTCCCAGCTCTAAGACAGCCCCTCCTCATGTTCCCAAGCCCGTCAACGACGGTTCGAAAATTTATTTTCTCTTCCCGCCGGCCAAACATCTCGGGCTGAGACATCACCTGAGATGTAGTAAACAAGGCATTATTTCCCGGCCAAAACCGCCACCTTCCTTCTACATTTAATCAAATTCCAGCTCCGATTCCCATTCCCGTGTTTCCCATAATGGTAACCGTCCAAGCTTGTCAGCTTAGCCTCCCAAACCCATCTTTCTCCTTCCTTGCCCAGTATTCTCCACCTCCCCACATCACCTCTTTCCTCTTCGATTCCAATTCCAACTCCCTCGCCCTTCACCATTCCGACACCTCTTTGTCTCTTTACCCTTCTCTCTCCCCTCTCTCCCTCTCTTCCTTCCCTTCTCCCTCCACTCTCGTCCCTTCTCCCACCTCCTCCGCTGCCTTCCTCCACCTCCTCTCTAACCCTAACCCTCGTTCTATTTTCATCACCTCCTCGCCTTTCCTCGGCGGCACAGCTGTTCTCTTCCGCTTCTTTATTTTTCATCCTACCCGGAAGGCGTTTGTGAAGCTCAAGGTTCGATCTAACCATAGGGATTTGAGGTTCGATGATAACAAGTATGGCGTTGTTTTCGCGGTTTCTCATGGCGTTTCGGTGAAATTGGCGGGTGGGAGTAATTTTTTCACCATGTATTCTGTTTCGAATTCGAAGATTTGGGTTTTTGCTGTAAAATTGGAGGCGGATTTTGAAGAGGTGAAGTTGATGAAGTGTGCTGTGATTGATTGTGTCTTGCCGGTTTTTTCCATGAGTGTCTCGTCTGGGCATTTGATTTTGGGAGAAGAGAACGGGGTTAGGTTTTTCCCCTTGCGGCCACTGGTGAAAGGGAGGGTTAACAGAGAGGGGAGGGTGAGTAGTAGTATTATTAGGAGGAATTTAAATGGAGGAATGGACAACAAGGATGCCGGTAAGTTGGAAGTTAGCAAAGCTAATAAGCTGCAAAATGGGTTGGTTCAGGGAATAAATGGAATTGATCATGCGGTTGATTCTAGCAACTCTGGCCGCAAAAATATGGGGCCTGAAGGGGCAGTCAGTGTGGTTTCGAATGGCCAGTTTGAAGGAAAGGTGGATAAGCAGTCTGAATCTGGTGAGTTCGTTGGTTTTGGTTTGGCGCTATTTAACTTTGTACTTGAATTTGAAAACTTTGTAGAGGTCGGATCTTTATTGTCGTCGGAGTGAATTTATATTGTGGGATTAGTTTTTTGCTTGCATTTACCTCACCATTCAATTGTCAGTCATGTAGTTTATTTGGTGCTTAGCTTGTTTGGAATCATGCACGTGCTTGCAGTTACTGGACAAGGCACTTCTTGTTTTAAGCATGAATGTTTTGACCCAAAGTACTGGCTTTTGGTTCTTAGTTGTATTGGTTTTTTAGCCCATCTTTAGATATATAATAATTTGATCACAAGTATGGCAACGAATGATGCCAAATGAACTGCAATTGGTGCTGGAAACCATGAATGTTGAACGTTAGCTTAGACATTTGCATTCGCCAGCAAAATAGTGGAGTGGATCGAGGGGCTCCAAGTTTATCTTTCAGAAGAGGAGAGAGATAAGGAATGTCTTAACTTGCATTTGGCAACTTTTCCTGTTCTTTTCAGCATTTTCCAAGTGCAGGTTTTATTAGAACTGCATTGCAGATAATGTTTTATGTTCTTAAATAGAATCTGAACCATCAGCCAATACTTTTGGTATTATGACCTAACACAATTAAATATGGCATTTTGAAAATGGAAAAAGACTCTCTTGGAGTGGTAAAGAATGGGGCATTTGCAGCATTCACAGATGTTACAGCTTAGGCGTTTCATTGGGTGGAATTACTTCTCTTGTTTTATTAATGTCGTTGGACGTAGCTTAAAATTCTTCTCTTGTTAACTAGAAGCTGCATGATTCTGAGATTTCTAAAAGTCTTCATCTCTCCATTGTTACAGCTGCTTATTGTGCGTTCTAACTTGCAGTGAAGCCGAGGACCATGACATTGAGACAAGATACTCGAGATTGGGGTGTGTGTTTCATAGCATTTAATGGCAAGCAAATTGAAAGTTTTCGATATGTCAAGATGCCAGTGAAGTCTCCAAAGGCAATATCAATCCATGTATTATCACTTACCAAGTTTCTAATCTTGGATTCTGATGGAGATCTACATCTCATGTGCTTGTCCAATTCTGTGCATGGATCAGAATGTCCTTTTCATACAAGACAGTTAACTCAGACCGCTAGAGTGCATAAACTGGCAGTTCTCCCTGGTAAGTCCAATAATTTGCAGCTATCTTTATGTTTAACAATACCCGGATGTAATTTCTCGAGAACATGCAAAAACATCCCTGATGGTCCTCTAGATTCTCATGAGTTGCTACTTTTTTTTGTTGGGGGGGGGGGGCTGAGGGCAGTGGTGAAAGGTAGCCATCGTTTGTTTCCCCAATAGTGCATCATTTTGACCATTACTTCATGATGAATTTGCTTTTACCATCTATACAAAGCTAAATGAATTTCCATCAATTGCAGGATCACAGATTATTTGGATTTCAGATGGACAATATACTGTGCAGATGATTGTTCTGACTGATGAAGAGACTTCAATGAGTGGAACACTCGGAAATGAGAGTGAGGAATTGCTGTCTTAAACACTTGGTTTTCAATTTGCACTAATCTGCTTGTGAAATTCTATTACTTAAACATCTTAGACTCTAAAAACTTCATAATTTTGCTTTGAAATGGGTATGTGCATCTGTGAGTATGGTCTGTCTGGTCTGTATTCTATTTCACTGAGCTTCCGCTCTTCATGGAGTTGATTTTACATTTCTTAAATGGTTAAGGTATGCATAAACCATCCACCAAAGCAATGTGATTCTGCTTCTTGGTTAAGGATTGCTATGTCTCTAAAGTTTTTTTTTTCAAGTTTATTATGTACTTTTGTTACGGTATTTCATAGTAGAGTGTCATCATTATTGGTATCTGGCCCAAAACAATCTGGATGCTTATTGTCGTCATTGTCTGGAGCCTACTGATAAAAGATTCTAGCTTAGCACTTTCTCAGATGCTAATTAGATTTTGGTTCCAGAGGCGACCCAGCCCTCCTTATCCACCCACCCCACCCCACCCGCCAAAAAAATAATAATAATAAAAATGTTGCATTTGTTTAAGACATTAAAAATCGGCCTTCTGTTGCATTGAAAAAAAATAGTATTGAATAATCTGTTTTCAGGGTGTTACTGATAATTATTGGTTTGATACTTTCGGTGGTCAGGTACGCAAGCAATATTTGTCAGTGAAAAGATCCAAGAAATTATACCTTTGTCTGCCAATGCCATTTTGGTTCTTGGGCAAGGTATGCTGTCTTTGAAGTTCTGATATGATGTTTTCTCCCTATTACAATTGAGACTTACTGAAGATTGTTGTCGTGTACTCATTTGAATTTCCTTTGCGTGTTCTCTACAGTTGCATGGTCTGGTGACTTTTTTGAGGAAACTAAAAGGTTTTTGTTTGTGCTATGACAATTTTTGGTGAAAATTAGATCTTAGGACTGCCTTTTCGTGTACTAACAAGGTTTCAGCAAGTTTCTTTCTTGCTTTGTTGAGAAGTATGCAACTTCTTTTTGGCTTATCATGGTAAATGTTGCATGCATATTTATTGGAGTAAGTTGTGGTTTTGGTTGTTCTTTACCATTACAGCCATACTTGCACATCTCCCTTTGCTTTGTTTTTTATCACAAGTTTATACCTTTGACCTATGCAGGAAGCATGTTTGCTTATGCAATTTCATGATTGTCTCGGGTGGTTTTTGTCTCCAAGTGAGTGCTGTTCCTTTTTGCCTGAGCAACTTTAGTTTACTTTTGAGAGATCTAAGTTTAGTGCCTGACTTTCAAATATATTTTATAGGCCATTAGTTATCCAGAAATGGATGGTTAATTGGTGCCTGTTGAGTTTCGTGGGTGTTGAGTAAGTAGTTTAAAGAGTTTGTTATTCTGATCTGTTACTTTTATTCTTACAGATTAACTTTGAAGTTTGAGTGAAAATGTTAAGTTGGCATTTTAGGTTTAAGGCTAACAGAATTACATTTGTAACTGTTTCTGTAGTTTCGAGCTTCAGTCATCCCAATACGTAATGGAATACATTACAACCAGGACAATGATGTCGAGTAAGTATGATTTTGAATTTTGATTAATTCTTGGTGCATCTAAAATTATAAACTGCCCTCTACATGAGATTCCTGTGAGTTCTCATATTTTTGGGGGAAGTAGAGAGTTTTCGATGAATTCGATTGATATTGGGAGGGAAGAATTGACCAGGTTTATTGGCTACCATTGATATTTGGTCTTGTTGCCTAGTTGATTATTGGTTCCTGGTATAACAGGAAAAAGTTGGCTATATGTAGGATAAACCCTGCTTTGAATTGTAAGATTTTGATTGATGCAATTATCAGCATCGCTTCAAGAATTCTGATGTGATAATGCTAGCTTTGTAAAACTTCACCACTGCAGACATGGTATATTTCAATTTACTTGCCCCTTAGCTTGAAAATGTTATAGTTTGGATGGTGCAGGAATGGTAAAATTGACAACTAGGTCTGTGGTTGGTTCACTTAAGGTATTGTGATAGGCTTAGTATTAGCATCAGCTATTGGTGGAAAAGCATTGGCTTGATTTCTTTTACTGATGCACTTTCTTAATTTGGTCTAATGGAAAAGCACATCCTTTGTTGTACAGTCAATTTCATCCATTTCATGCAAAGCTTCTGTGTATCATTAAGGATGTAGTAGTGTGGCTGTCAGCAGAGTTCTGAAGCTTGAGATGTTCAAGTCTCTCATCAAGACATCAAGCGAATGCTACGGGCCTGCTGCTTGAGGAGCCTTGGCTGTTGGTTTGCTGGTTTACAAGCTCTACCCGTTGGGTGCTCTCATTTTTTCCTGCTGTTGTTGGAGAAAACCAGCATTTTATCTGACACTCTTTAAGGTAAGGGGTAGCTACGCATCGTATTGGCAGATGATGTTAGATTTGGACCGCTTGTTCAGCGCCCTATGCCATTTCTGGCTGCTATGGAGAGATTGCAATTGATATTTCCCAAGTGTAAGTGCTCGGATCGGGCAGAAACATGTTTCTGCAGTGCATATAGAATGTTATACTTGAAACTGTTCACTTGTCATAACACTTGTTTGTAGCAGGGTTGTTTCCTCCACTGGGTACATATCTGAAGGGCGTTACACTTCAACAGATATATAGTTGTAACGAATTATTTATTTATAGGTTACCTATCTTGAATTTTATTACTTAAATTATTGGGTCGATCAGATGACCGACTCAATTGCTTTCCTGGTTGGTGCCGTCGCATGGGAAAACATCTCGTGAGATTTTAACTTCCTATTGCTATTCCTGTGCCCATCCGGGGGCATTGAAAGTTCTTTAGTACTACAGACTATGTTGTCTGGTAATGTAAGGCCTAGACATTCATTCTTCCCTAGGAAATGCGCTATTGAAGGAAAGAAAGACTGCATGACATCTCTTTTATGGCCCACGAAAGGTGATACTCGGGAAGAATCCTAATCCGATAAGGCAACGGGCTACAGTATCGATCTATGGTCCTTGTATGCGTTGGTCCTAGCTGCTAGAAAATCATCAAACCAACGGAGCCAAGCCCAATGTGTTATGTGGTATAGGGGTAATTTCTATTCCGTGACCTGGGGGAAAAAATGGCGGGATTTTGGCCAGTAATTAAATGGGGGAAAGAGTCCTTTAAGCTCCGCCGAGGTTCTTTTAAGTTTCACCGATTTATGTCATTCCACAACTGCTTCAGTTGTGCTGACATTGTACTCGGTACTGATCAGTTCCTTCAACTCAAAAAAGAACTTGGAAGTTAAAGTTGGATCCAGCGGCAATTCGGAGCAAATCATTCCGCCATTCAGCTCTTGTTCCTTCCTCATGGGCGTGTGACAGGATGCTCTGGCAGGCATGCTGTGTTACCGTGTTCGTTAGGGCAAGTGTTTGTGTGGTATGGTGGGACTAGTTTTTGCAGTTGTTTGCGGAGGTCGCATTCACGTTGGCAGTCTTGAAACGAAACTTGCTGCGTCGAATATTTTGCACATTTGGAATTTGAATTTTAAAATTTTACAATTCATTTCAGCGGTTGCAGTTAGCCAGTTAACACCGGCATCGACAGGGTTGAATGTCGCATTATCGCTCGATACGAAGTTATCAATTTATTCGAGCGGAGCGGATGATTTTGTTGAGGACAAGAATCTCAGGGGGGGGGGAGAGAGGAGTGTGTAACGTGTATAGAGAGTAATGGAGCTCGTTCTAAGGAAGGATTGAATGAATGAGGCAGGAGGCTGGAGGAGACAGGAAACAAGTGACCTTATCCGCTGCTGGTGTGAAACATACTTTTGCATAAACAGGAGACAAAACTGAGGGCCATGAGTTAAAAAGTACTGCCCGCTGCTACGCTAAGGGTTGTGATTTGGGGGGGGGGGGGGGGGGGGGGGGACCCGGCTACTCATTTCATCTCTCATGATGCTGAAGATGACAACTCCCAATCCACATGCCAATGCACATGCACACCAAACTAATCATCCTCCACATCCCCTCAATTCCACTCCAAAAATCTCAAGCCCACTGCTGAAAATTACCTTTCACTGATTCTACGCCATATCATCCACTTATTTCCTTTAGGGCTGCAAACCTGGTGTGGGTTTTTTCGGTAAAATGCTGTACAATATCTCTAGGCCCCTTCCGTAAAAGTTGCATTTTCCACAAAAACGGAAGTACCTGCGCTGAATAATTGAACTGCTTGTCCGTCCAGGCAACTTGTGCTTTTTATCACTTCCGTCATCCAAATTGACTGGATCGGTAAAAATTCTGAATCACCATCCAAGGATTTCTCCGTTACGTCCTTGTACTGTGCTTCTTTTAAACCTACCTTGAGTTAATTTTATGGATTAATCTTCTATACACTTACTTGCAGTGTATACACTTTCATCATTAGATGCATGACACATAATGCGAATTTGAATTTGAAACTCAAATTTTATATATGTGTCGTCGTATATCCAACCGTGATAGGGTATACACCATCAGTATATATAAGATTTATTCTAATTTTATATGCACTAACGGCATATGGGATCCTCATTGCCATTTGTTTCAGTGTCATTTCTATATTTGTGCAAACTGTTTTATTTATTTAAGTTACCATGTACTGTTATTTAAATTTCTTCTACCCTCACGTACGTGATAAATGAAGTTAGAGTTGCAAACGAATCGAACCACTTGCGAGCCGATTGCGAGCGGCTCGAATTCGAGCACGACTTGAGCTCGATTAACATCGAGTTCGAGTTCGAACTCGAGCTGAACAAGTCGAACTCGAGCTCGAACTCAAACTCGAATTTAAAAATACTAAACTCGTTAGCTTGCGAGCCGATTCGAATTCAATTATATATATAAATTAATAGTAAAAAATATATATATACACATAATATTTTTTTTAAACTCGAGTTCGAACTTGACATTTTGAGCCAGTCAGGTTCGAGTTCGAGTTTCGTAAAATTATGTTGAGACTCGACTCGATTAGACTGAAATTCGACTCGATTCGGTTGTTTGTACCCCTAAGTGAGACTGACACTTGATTTGGCATCAGATAGTGACACGAAGAATCCCAAGTACACTAACGGTGTATACATTACTTATTTGTGAACTATACTCTAATATACGCACTATCAGCGGGGCAAAAATAACCTTTAATATGTTACTCTCGACTAAGGCACCGTTTGGATTGAAGGAAAGGGAAAGAAAGGATTCTAGTGGAAAAGAAAAGATACGAGAGCATAAGAAGTCTGAGTTCATTCAAATGTCCTTTCCCTTGGTTTTCATCCCCTTTTGGACGGAAAGCAGGCCGACAAAAAATGACGAAAATTTATCCCTTCCTTTCCCTCAAAAATCAATCAAAATATCAAAAATCTCATCCCTCTATTTCCTTTTCTTTTCCTCCCATTCACTCAAAACAAACAGTGCCTAGCTTGCTGATTACTCTTTTTTTTTTTTTTTTTTTCCCATGATGATTGAACCAAAGCGTCTTACGGCTTTAGGAACTTACCTGTCAAGCGCAGTTCCCCTCGGGCCTTTTCTGTATATTTTTGTTTCGTGATAGACATGGGACCATAAAATGAGCGACTCCATCTCTTTGTATTTTCTCCCTGCATTGTACTCTTGGGCTGCATGTATGTCAAGTGGATTTAAATTGAATGTCGCCCATCTCATTTGGTAAGTTGAAGATTGGAACAACGCCCAGGGACAAATGATCTTTCCGTTATTTGATGTCCCAAAACAAAAAACAAAAACAAAATGACAAACGGAAAATGGGAGCCAAACTGACCTGTGTGTACCACTGCAAATGCAAATGGCCAAAAGAATGAACAACAACGTCGTCTAACTCTAGTTCAATCGATTATACCACTTTGCAAAACCATTTAAACGTATACACAAGACATTCCATTCTTTTGGTGTTTCCTTAATTCTTTGGTTTGCGGTTGTCAATTTCCAATTTCCAAAGCAATCGCCTTCACTGGAGGGTCATTTCACCATGCAACGTATCAGTAAGTGAGGGCTATGATGGACTAAAGAACATGGAAAATGAGATAACATAGATTTAACTTAATCGGGACATGGGATCGGTCATCATCAATTTCCTGGCTATCAAAGCAGTTAGCCTGCAGCCGATTAACTCACATCTCAAATTAGATCTGCATCAACTTCAATTTCCACCCTGTCTCTCTACAGAACATTAATTAATTGCACTGCTGCATCAGCCTTTCAGGACACAGCTAGCCAGGAGGATAGTCTATTTCATCTTCCAGTTTAGCAGATGAAACCACAATACGCTGTGGGAATGTGACCACACCCTCTGTACAGTCGCTATAACTTCATTGGCCAACTATGAGATCTTTATTGTATTTTTCCTCTATAAATACTTGTGTATTTGTTATCCCAAAGAAGGGCTACTAAATTTGAATTGGAGGGCTGCAACAAACTTCTTCCATATGTGCATATGCTCCAACATTTTGATATAAAAGCCATATTCTGCTTAAAATCTTGCATACCAAGGTCCATCCTGGTGTCCATGTGTCAATTTGGTATTAGCTTATCCGGCTTGAACCGCATAAGAAGTAAGAACCCTGAACCCCCCCTCCTCCGCCTCCCCCAACCCACCCCACCCCACCACCACCACACAAAAAAAAAAAAAAAACCGGAAGTTTATTAGTCTCTGGTTGAAGAATTTGAATATCTTTTTTGGCAGGACTCGAATGGTTTTGAATGGATACTGTCAAGCATCTTTCTGTCATATTTGAAATTCAAGTACTATAAAAAGTGTGCAGTAAGTTGCTGCAAGGTAAAGGCGTATTAATCTTGAGAATCAGCATTTCCATAGTGACATGGCATCTGCGATGGAGCCATCTCTTACTACTCCTATAGGATCAAGACGAAGAGATGAGTCTGAGTTCAACTTAAATGAATGGGCTCTGAAGGCTCGAATCAGCCGCGAAAATACAAGTTCAAGAAGATTCTCAGCATCAAATATTCGAAGTTTTAGAGAAGATGCAAGGTCCTTCAGATCAAACATAACCATTTCTAGTACAGCTTCTTCTCCCGGCTATACCCTTAGAGGTAACTTGATTAACCCCTCTTCTTCCTCCAATCAAATAATTGGACGTCTTATTAACATCTTCTTTTGCTCAGAGGAAATCGACCCTTCGACATATTCATTCACCAATGCACTTAAGGGTAAGATTTTGTTCATTTTCAAGCAAAATTAAGTCCAGCATGTTTCTCAAGAAAGCTCTTTTTTTTTTTTATAAAAAAAAATATATATATATATATCAACGTTGTGGTGAAGAATCTATGTCGTTCATGCAGCATTGCAAGCGAAAACAGTGTATAGTTGGGAGCACCTGTCGCCTGATGGGTTGGCTCTTAACTCCAAGTGGAATGAAGCAGAGAAGTACATATGCAACCCCTTATCTGGAGAAGTTCCATTGGAGTGTTTGTCGGCAAAGACACTCAGTGCAAGATCATTTCGCAACTTAGCCAGCAGAATTACAATGTCTGCACCGCTTATTTATCCGACTCATTCGCGACAATATCAGACTAAGCCAGCTATCACCATACATGAAGATGAAGTTCAAATTCAATTCCAAGGTAGTAAATTCATGTTCCTCTTGCCGACCCGTAGCATTAGAATTGCCAGTCTTTTAATTTGACCCGTGAGTATGACATTACTGTTTCAAAACTAGCTATCACTATCCAATATTATGGTCTAAACTTCGCTCGTGTTATATAATAATATCTAACAGCAGAGAAGAAAATGCGAAGCATGAGTACTAGAGACATTGGAACTCAAAGCACCCCACCTGACTTCAGTTCAGATAGTCCTAGCCCTGCTCCTACTCCTTCAATTGAAGAAAGGTCAATAAAGCGTAGCGACTCTCCGGTTTCTAGTGAAAAAATTAAATCTGATGTGGTAAGTCACTGGTTACCGCTTAATGGCTGGCACAATCTTCCAAGTAGTACCTATTGAGCAACATATATAAGTTTCAGTGTACTAGGTACGAGAAAGAAAATTTGATTGCGTACGTGCTTCACGTTAACCAGCAATGTTATTATTGTATGTAGCTAGAGATTAATTAACATGGTATTCTTTGGAGTTACTTCAAAATCGAACAGGGTTTATTTCAATTCTGTTGACATTTATATTTAAGAAATGGGGATTTTAGAATCCAACTTGAATAGTGAGGTACCGTTTTTCATCATCCTTCCGCAGTTTTAACCCTGACTTTAGTCCAAATCAAAATTTATTTTCTCTGGTCGTTCCGAATTGATTACAATAATTATTTCCAATTCCCAGCTAATTGAATGAACTGAAGCTCGTAAAAATAAGCTTTACAGGTGGGAGAAGTGAAGGAAACGTCAGAGGAAGAGGAAGAAACCAAGAGAAATGGTGAAGGAAACAAGACGAAAGGGAAGCAACAAGTTGGATGTTTGTCGTGGAGTTTGTGGAAGAGAAGAAGGCAAAGAGAGAAACACAAAGCAGCAAGCAGTAATAAGAAGAAGAATGTGCTTGTTTACTGCATGAATGGGTGTCAAAAGAGAGCAAATACTACTACTATTACTACTGTTATTGTTGCGTCGGCCCGGCATCAGAAATAATCCATCTTGTTCCCTGAATTTTATTTTTCACTCTTTGGGTGAACCCTATATATGATCAAAGATTATTATCTTTCTATTTTCAGTGTCATAAATTGGTGAAGGTGAAGACACACTTTCATTTCATGGTTACTTCTTGAATGCTATGGTTGGGAATGCGAGATTAGTTCTTCTGTTACCAAAGTGATGTCCAAGTTTTGTTTTTATTTTGGTGGAAGTGGAATAAGCTTTGAGGGCTCACGTGCATGTTTTTTGTAACTTGCTCAAGAATTTTGGCACAACCCCTTCCCTATTATCGGCCCTCTCGGACCCTCTTTTCCCTTTTTCATCCTCCTTTCCTCTTTTTCTCTGGGACTGCCCGACAAATTGACGTACAACCCTTGTTTTTTTTTCTTTTTTTGGTACCACCACTCGAGGAGGTTAGAGAGAGTGGAGAGCCATTATTGGAAGGAAGGAAGGAAGGAAGGAAGATGCTCTCTGATGCATCGCGTCGTAACAGGAAGCTTTCCCAGGAAAGGGAAAAAGAGGAGCAACAACGTAGGGAAGCAATAAAAGTAGTTCTTTTGCTTAAAACAGGGAATAGAATGAATGCACCTGCAACTGTGATGCTTTGATAGGGGTCATGTGCTCGCTTTTCTTGCTGAGTGGATTCCTCTGGTCTGGTCTATTGCATTTTCTACTTTCTTTCTTACAGTTTCTGAGCCCTTTTCCGCTTTCCCCAGCTTACTAATTGAGTCAAAAGATGAACCGTATAATCCAACACAGTAGCAGTGTTTCTTTCATTTTATCACCGCTCTTTCTTTTTCGCTTTTTGCCTTTTGTTTGATCATTGACGGATGCAATGTTGTACTTCCTCTTTCAATTCAATGAATGGATTTCCGTGAGATTCCATCTGTTCTGCACAATTATGGCAGTCACGACACGGTGCATCATGTCGTTGGTGGTCTGCTAGGTAAAAAAATGGTAATAATAATTCCTGGATCTCATGTACTTGCTACTACAATTTAATACGTGACAATTTGGCTTCGTAGTTAACATATCATTATTCTTTCCAGACTTCAAGCATTAATTCACCACACACTGGTTTTCCAAGGGGGAGTGCTGTCAAATGGCGAACGTGATGGCTGGCTGCACAATTTGAGATTCCATCCATGCACCAGCTTTTAGGAAGGGTGTTCAAAAAACATCAGGAAAAATCGACCGATCCAATTCAGATTGAATTTTGGATTTTGGTAAAATCGAAATATAGTTTATTATAATGTTTAATAAAATAATTTGGAAACGAATATTAAAAATGCTTCATCAAATTATCGATTATCGGGCGAATTTGAGAAACTTTAATGATATATATTATTTTTTATTATAATATTATATATATGTAATATTATAGTGTTATAATATAATGTTATATATATATTATATTAGTTACATGCATATACACACACACACACACACATTACTAAATACTATTTCGTAATTCGTAATTAGTTTAGTATTGACTACTAACTACTTATCTGGCATAATATTACTAGCTAAATTGATTCAATTTTGTTAGAAAAACGTATGAGATATTATTTTAGTGCAACAATTTTTTTAGAGAGAGATAAAATATCTTGGATTGTAAATTATATGAGATATTTTTGCTGTAGCACTTTTTTGTGATGTTATGTGATGTATGTGAGATAAAAAAGTAATTGGAAAGATAAAAAGGTGTATTGGAAAATGTAATGGTGATGTAAATAGATAATCTCCTGTCCAAACACAATATTTGACGTTTTAGATTTCAGGTAGTACTGAATTATCGATTCTCCAGACGAAATCCAATTATTGATATCCAATTTACCAAACTAAAACTTAGATAATAATTGAATATTGGTCTTCAAAAATTAATTCCAAAATTCTCAAAATTTTTTTCACCAAATTATCAATCACCCGGCTAATGAACACCCCTAGTAGTTTATACATTGTTCTAATTATTTCCAAAAAAGAAAAAGATATTCTCCAGCAACCCCGTCCCCTTCTGGGACTAAAATTAACAGTTTTTTAAGCAATTGTGGAATGCAGGATTCAAGATAAGGGACAATTTATTTCCCTCCATGGCAACAGAGGTAGGAATAGTTGCCTTAAAGCAAAGGTTCATTCATAGTCATGATTGGCCAAATTTTAAATTTTCAAAAAAATAAAATTCAGATTGCATGGTATAAAATTCAGTTTTTTAAACTTTGTGTATGAAAAAAAATATTTTTTTTTGCGTGTTCTAATGGTTTATATTGTTGAACAAATTACTTGAAATTTGTTCAAATGATCCTGCAACGATTGCATTGTTCCTTCCTTCAACTTCAGCAAAGGATCTTCCGTTACAGTTTTTCCTATGATACTCTTGTTACACTCTATCTTTCAATTGACACGTATCTCATGCAATAATTAAAAATTTTTTCAAATTTTAAAATATCTCTCTTAGCGGGGCATTTGTTATTTTAAGAAATTTTATGACGTAGAAATGCGTAATAGAGGACAAAAGCACGCAACTCCCTCCAACACTCTTAATGGGCCGCGAATAGTTTCATTTTTCTTTTCGGATTTACAGATGGGCTGTGAAAGTTTCTAGGCTTCCTGGAAAGAACCTGTAGATGAGCTAAAAGTAGATGATGAAGTTAAAAGTAGAAGAGCCATTGTGCCGTAAACCTGTAGCGGAGGACTAAAGGACGCGTTACTTGGTTTGAAGACCAAAACTCGTTTATGTACGTAATCTGTGGGCCACAAAATGAATCATATTGGGCTGATTTCAGAAGTCCAGTGAACTTTTGACCGCAATGCATGTTTTTTCCCCTTTCTTTTCATTGGGTTGGGGCGGCCATTTCGTAATTAATAAAATGCAAAAGCAAATGCTAACAGAAAACAAATAATTCCCTTAGTAAGTTTTTAACAGAGGCACCAAAATTTTGTTATCAATATTTGAAAAGAAAAGAGGGCAAAATTATTTTTTATAAGAAAAGCTATATTTAAAAGTAATAGGTACTAACTATTATGTCACGTCTAAGATGAGATATTTTTGTGAAAATGTATGGGAAAATTGCCAAATTAACCTAATAATTAGCAAAATTTTGAACTAGCCTTAAATTAGGTCTTTTGCAAATAATAATGGAGGAAGTCAGCATAACTTTCATTTGACAACTAGAAAATGTACAAAAAAAAAAAAAAGAAGAAGAAAATAATGAGTTATTTAATTTACTAGCATCTCTTTTTTTTTTTTTTTCCCATTTGAATCAATGAATTCAATATAATAGGAAAAAGGGATAAATTAATAAAGAAGATAAACGAGAAGATAAAAGAATGCCACATCATCAAGTGAAAGAATTGGCGGCTGAGAGCGTGTTCACTTCCCTCCACAACCAATAACTGTAGTGGTTTAGCAAAGTTTTGTCTGGGTAATCTCCTCTCACCAACCAAAAAATATTCAGCAGATATGGCCATGAATTCTACTGCAATGGCAGCAACACCATCCTTGCCAACTACAGCAGGAGGTGGAGGAAGGACTGTGCCATGTTCACCACGATTTCTGCAATGTTGCAATTGCAGCTATCTTCAGTATCTAAACCGAGCAACCACACATAGCAGACCAGACTCCAGTTTATATGCTATCATTCAAGAAAGAACCACCCATCATCATAATCTTCGATTCAGACCCATCTTCAAAGCGGCCGATTCAACTCAGCCCACCACCAGCACCACTTCCGCCGACAAGTCCCTTGTTCCCGATGATGAGTTTTCCCTCGCCAAGGTACACTTAAAAAGGCGGTTTATCTAGTTTTTCTATTTTTTCCCCCTCTATGAGGATTATTAGGAAAAGTGGACATTTTGGGTCGGACAAAAACAATAGCCATGAGTATTTAAGGGCTCTTGCGCGTTTGTGTTATCTTAATTCTCTGTTCTTTTTATACGATTTTGCTTGATAGAGCAACTTGCAATGCTGTCCGTGTGGATATACTGGAAATGGGGACAAAATTGAATGCTGTATTGGAACAAACAACTATAAAATTGGCTTTCTTTGTATATCGCGGTGTAGTACAATTTACATGACACTTCTGATAGTATCAATCTGGTGCCCAGCCTGTCAAATTAGGATTTTTACGGTATTGCCAACTATTGCAGGTCTCATTCGGGGTGATTGGCCTAGGTGGTGGAATTACACTTCTCTCGTAAGCACATTTCACCAACAATGCATGCTGCTCATAACATATATTGTTGATTCCCAACTACTTTATTCTGCCTTGTAGTATTCTAATGAAATTGGATATCTCCAAATTGCTAGAATCTTTTTGTCTTATGTACAGAATAATGTTTCCTTCATAGTCTATCGTGATCATTCAAGGTGCATCTTCAATTAATTTCATCTTTTTTCAAAATAACACAGATATGGTTTTGGGGCATACTTCAACATCCTTCCTGGATCTGAGTGGTCTGCTTTAATGCTTACATATGGGTTTCCACTAACAATCATTGGAATGGCTCTCAAGGTGAATGCTTGTTTGTTATTGAAAGGCTTCAATAAATTTTTTTTTTTTTTTTTTTTGAGGAAAGATTTCTTATTCTTTATACTTCCAAGATATTGGCGTGTCCTGACTCCTGTTACATAAATGATTTCAGTCATCGGCTAAAGAAGCTATAAACTCTGCATTTTGCTGGCTGATAAAATTGGCAAGTTATATTCAAAGTTTTCCGTTGTATTAAAGCCATTATTTTATGCAGTATGCAGAGCTTAAACCTGTGCCCTGCTTGACCCATTCAGATGCTCAAAAGCTGCGGGAAAGTTGTGCTACCCCAACCCTCAAGCAGGTGAACTCTAAATATGGCTTATGCTACGAGGAGCCACGCATATCAGGTTTTCCTTGGTTGTAATATCATGCAAAGTCGTGTCTTTTGTTTATTAGGTCAGAAGTGATGTTACAAGATATCGTTATGGAGATGAGCAGCACCTAGACGAGGCATTGAAAAGGATTTTCCAGTATGGTCAGGTAATTTCCCTATTATTTTAACAGAAAATTATCTACATTCATCTGAGTCCACAACCCCAAGCCTCAGCCTTGCATCCCCTTCAAGCACATGTATATGCCCAAAAAAAAACCCCAACACGAACAATGAGAATGAAAAAGTGGAAAGGTTTTGACTTTTGGGTTGGAAAGGCAGAAAGAGGACCTAAAAACCTCATTGGATAGGCCTATATGCTTCTGAGAATTTGAGTCAAGAATACTAGTCAGGATGAGTTCTAATACAATGATGTACTCAAATGATTTTTATTCTGTACTTAGATCAGCTTTTGCAATTTTCCAGGGTAGAAGCCAAAAAAAAAATGAGAGAAAGAAAAGAACGAATTACATGAACTAGGAGCAGGAGACACTCTAGAAAATATCTCAGGCACTCAAATTGTTAACTGCAGCGAGCTTAGAATCTTTTTAGAAGCTACTGCCTAGACAATTGGTGAGGGATTTTGCCATTTTATGAATGATATTTGAAACTTGTGATATATCACTCTAGTGGTTAATAATGCTATCTGAGCAAGTTAAAAAAATGCCATAGCTTCTTAAGACCATCAATTGCATTGATTGTGCTTCAGTTTGGCACTCTTCCCTGCTTCATGCAACTTAAATGCAGAATTTCCTCTTCCAATGATATTGTAGAATAGGAAAAAAGGAAACATTGAAGTGACCCGTGTCTTCTTTTTGTTAGGGTGGAGGAATTCCACGAAGAAGTGCTCCAGTTTTACAGATGATTCGTGAAGAAGTATGCTTCTTGAGCTTCCTTTTCTTTTTCAATAACAGCACACTTTGCAGCTAATGTTCGAAGTATGCGTGACCATACGCTATCATGACAAGTTTTTCATCTGACCATTTGTTATGATTATCTACAAGAAAAGAAATGGACATCTATTATGATTAAAAAACATGCAAGACATGACACTCTCAAAAGCAGTAGTGTGGTTTATATATAGACACATAAATCAAGAGCCTGCTTGACATTGCATGAGCCATTTAAATTGCACGTCCTTTTGATGGCTTCAGTAACATACTAATAGCCACTGATACGACCATATTATTCCTCAGTGACTTGTTAATGAAGCAGTGATGTTATCTTGTTTGTTTCAATGTCTCAGGTTACTGAGGATGGTAAATACTGTTTAATATTGGTATTTGAGGCAAAAGCTCTACAATTGTCAGATTTTGAACAAAGACAGGTGAGGACTAACAACAACTCATGATGCAAACTTGGCAAACCTACACCTATTGGCTGTTAGCTTAGCTGGATGTATCGTTTTTCTGTTATAGCTGATCCGGTGTCCATTTGATTGCCCGCAACCTCCATGTAGTTAATTTTCTTTGTTGAGCTTACTAATTCAGCAGTGTCTTTAAACTGTAGGCAAAATTTGCATCTTTCTTTGGACCCGGGATAACAGCTGAAGTCGGTAAGCTCTGATATGCACAATGATGGCATGCATTATGCAGAAAAACAATCAAATTTCATGAGCATTTTTCCATTGGAATGATTCATAACTAGTCGTTTTAACTTTTTTGGATGCAGTGAAGGGAGGTAAAGATTTGTATGAAATTCAACTTATTTCTAACACAATACTGTAGACCGTCCTGCGATATCCCAACATCAAATCCGGCCTGTACTTGAAACATAAGCTGTGGGTTTTGCTTAGGTTGTCTAATGATTTTGTAATTTTATGTATAGGAAATTGATTCATACAGTCCTCAAGAAAGGACTTCACGAAATTGCTTGCGTATTTTTAGTTATTTAGTATTCTAATTCTAAAGATATCATGATGTTATCGAGAGTTGCTGAGATTTTTGGGATAATTCTCTGTTTTTTTTCCCCCTGTTTTCAACGATATCTTAATGAAGCATGGTGGAAACTCTCCAAAACCTGCTTTATGCCTGACACTGGCATTATCCTTATACTAATTGATTGACTTATCTTTTCATTAATGATATGCAAAACAAGTTTAGGTTTTTTCCTTTTCGACAAACAAAGAAAAGAAAAGAAAAAAGGGCTCGCATAATTTTCATTACAGAGTGATCATTACGGTAAAAAATAAGTGGTTTTAAAGAGTTCTTCAGTTCTCTCTCTCTCTCTCTCTTCATTTTAGGAAACAGAGGCTGTGGATCTCCAATCAACCAGATTTTTGAACTTTTGGGACTCTGATACTTAAAAATTAATCAATTACGTTTGCAGTAGTAAGAAGGATTGCTTGAGACAGAAATCAACCAGACGGGATCCTCTGTCCAATATTTTGTGTCCACTTTTCTCTCCAATACAAAATTACGTAATTCCATTTATTATATCTAGGGGTGGCAATGGGGTGAGGTTGGGGCGAGAGATCCTTCCCCTACCCCCCCGCTCTGTTTCTCCCACGGGAGAAGAAATCAATTTATCATAAATGTTTATTTACAATAATACAATTGTAAATAATGTTAAATAAGATTAAAAAACTGTCAAGATGGAAATAAACTATAACAAGTCAAGTTACATTTAGTGCGGAGGAAGGGAATCGATCAAAATAAAATAAAAGGTTAGGAGCAAAACATGTTGGAATTGGATAGCTTAGTCTTTTTTGGAGGAGGGTGTTAGAAACAAATCAACAATAGTCCAAGAAATTTCTTCCTTTGTTGCAGTGGCCGTTGACACTGATTAGCATTGTACTTGTAAGTAAAGATGCAATTTTAGAAAATTTAGAATTGTATTATATATATATATTTTAATTGTATGCAGAGGATGGGACGGGGGCAAAATATTTTCCCCCAATGAGTGTATGTCTCCTCACCCCTCCCCCCATTCCGTTTTAAGGCGGGAGGAAATATTTTGTCCTGCCCCGCCCCATTTTTACCCTCGCGGTGCGGGTGCCCGCGAGCACCCGCCCTCATTACCATTCTTAATTATACCTGCTGATGTGACACATAAAAAAGAAAGACTGTTTGGCTATTTTATGCGTCTTCTTCTATCTTCTTATTGGATAAAGATTCCTAAAATTATTTACTTTCACTTATACCAAAAGGAAAAAAATTTGTTTTGTTGAAGAACTTCTTTCGTCTTCTAGACAGAAAACGGTGGCAACAAGTTTTGAAAATTGTAATAATAGCAATAGATTTTGAAAATTGTAACAAAATTGTGTAAACAAAGGAAACCAAAAAAAAAAAAAAAAGAAGAAGCATAAAACAACCAAACAGTCTTTCTTTTTTATATGCCACATCAGCAGATATAATAAGTGAAACTACGTAATTTTATATTGAACAAAAAGGTGAATACAAAATATTGAACAGCGAATCCCGTCTGAAAATCAACAACCTACTTTAAAATGCCTACTCCAATTTCAAGAATATAAATATTTTCTCCAAACTGAAGTTTCATAGCATTTGACTTAATGTAAAACAAAAGATTTCAATATTAGCATGCAGCTCCCAATTCAGCTTGCAATACAAACTTCGCCCGACAACACGAGATACCTTCAGAGGAAGGTAGTCTCAGAATTGCTAAAATATGCAAAATATCAGTCGAGTTACACATTAGTACGACATGAATATGCCAAGGTACAAGTACATGAACATCTTCACAAACTGCCAAAAGTAGGGAAAATCCACCCAGCCAGGTTTGAAGCATCAAGAAGAAGTAATTGACCATAAATTGCATCCCTGCAGACAACAGTGACACAAGATACATTACGCCGGCATCATTTCAGGAATTAGAAATCAAGTTGGAAATGATTGTAGTCGTCCACTAATCTTTTTCTTCCTAATGAAGTATTAGCAACTCAATTCATGACAAGTATATCATATTAGCTCTACAATGATTATGCTTTTTGATCTCAGATTACCCATGAAGAAATGAAAATCAAACATAATAATACCAGCATGATGGATTTATCGTACATCTTATGTACACCTGGATCTCTGAACCAACAAAGTGCCATGTTATTGCCTACGGAAAGTTTCCGTTACTTTGGGATTGCTGTTGCAATGGAACCCTCTTAGCCCTTAGCCGTTTTCCTCTGCAATCAAAGGAGCCTAATTACATAGGATTGATCTTTACATCACGATGCAAAATGTTATAAGGAACCCAGAATTAGTACAGTGATAATTCAGATTACGCTGCTTTGTATAAGACAATGCAAATCACAACCATAACAGCTAGTTTGAACTTTGAAGTTAAAATCTTCTGGTGAACTGGGCCATCAAGTCCTAGCATCCCTGGCTTAAATACGCTGAAGTGCTGACTGCTTAACTGATATTTAGGAGTGCCGAACAAATGAATAGGAGAATATAACGAAAATTTACCTCAAACTATTTATACGCCTCTCAAGTACTTCTTTTTGTTCCTCTTCAAAACCAAACCATTTCTCATCTGATGCAGAAGTATCCCCAGTTCCTACATCTATTGTTTAAGAGGAAGAAGCAGAGGATTCAATAGCCAAAGGCTGAAATGAATTACAAGATAGTGCACTAAGAACATACCTTGAAGGAGTATGTCAGATTTATTGGACAGGCATTTTAATCTCCAATATGCATGACCATTAGTTCCCAAATAGACAGGCTCTGTCCTAACAGCATCAGATGATTGATTATCTACACAGTCAAAGCAGGTAGGTCAAATTATAACCAATTGTTGTGCCTATTTAGCTATCAACGCAAAATTATTGATTCAGCAGCACGCTCAAGACGACTTAGAAATTGGACATTTATATAAGGCTTTAACAATTGAAGATGTCTAGAATCCTTGGAAGTGTATTAAAAATGTCAAACACCGCTCTGAATCAGTTAGACTTCGTCACAGAAGCCACTTGACTGATGAGAAGCATAGATGAATAGAAACTGTACTATTTTAGACAAAAATGTCGAGGACTTATTCCTCTGCAAATCAGTGTCAAGTCAGTCAGTGAATTGACTCCAGAATTGCAAAACCAACTAGAGGCACGAGCAAAACAAGATTAATCCATGATTGTTTCCTTAGAAATTACAGAAATTGTAGAGGAATGAGGAATTCAATAAAACTAATGAACTAACTGATGGAACACATTTGGCTTGATGAAGATCATTCTATACTAATCAAACAATTTGCACCAACATTTTCAAAATTCAGACATAAAATTTGTTCAATAAATTGAGGACCTACTTTTTGATTGCAATCCAATTGACTCCAGCAGCTCGCTATGAGCTCGTGCTGCTTCACGTTTAATTTTAGAAATGACAGCATCATGCTCTGAAACTGAAAGAAGATCACCATTCTTTTCGATTATTGCTTTTGCAATCTCATCTTGTATTTTCTGTTTCAAACGCTTCTCCTGTGTAAAACAAGAATAATTTGGATTAGCAGTTTTCAAGACACTGTTGGTTCTTCCATCTTATAGAAGAACTTTACGTTGATTATTGTTTCTTTACCTTATCCTTTGCAGCAAGAACTCTTTCTTTATCTTCCTTAGCTATTTCAGCAGCTTTTGATACCTGATTCTCCATCCAATTCCGTATCTTTCTGTTCCCGGCAAAAATAATAAGTAGTCTATGTATGGCAATAAAGTACTAGGTCAATAATTAATACGATTTTACAACTTACAGAGTTCCAAGAACTTCGTCACATAAAAGATTTAAGATAATAAGCTTTTTCGAAGAGTTTAAATTCTCATATCCATTGGCTCCTTTATCTAGCCCGTTCAGGTCCAGTGATTTTGATATGCTTCCAGACTCAGAAATGCACTCTGTTAGTGCATTGATCCATGAATTTTGCCCATACGTTGGGCTTAGTGGTAAACATCTAGAAAAGTTACCAAGGTAAAAAATGCTTCAGTGAAAGGAGAAGGCATTATTCAAAAAGACTTAACTAGACAAAGAACCATACGTTTGTCCCCTGTCCTTTCGAATTACAGATAGGAGCTTGATAAGAAACTGAACTGTCACGGAATACTTTCCTCGACGACTACTTCTCCCGTATATCAAATCTCTGAGCACACATTCTGGCTGCTCTTTCTTCACTCCAAGAACCTATTAAAGAACACAAAGGAGTCAGATTCAAAACTAAAGGACAAAGTTTCCTGTTGTTCATACTGAGGATTAGTGAAGAAGGGAAGAAGGAAATACAACCAACAAAAGCCAAAATGCGACAAAAAGACTTTTGAAGGATTAAGAACGCGTGAATTGACATAGATCATCACAAAACTCCATCCTAACAGGCAGGTACAATAGCTTACATGACAGCAAATGAGAAAGCACCAGTGCAATCAGAATGATAATTGGATACGGCATCTTATCATGATCCACAAATCTAAAACCCCAGGCCAGAAACAATGAAAACAAAAATGATGGCAAAATCCACATGCAAATGTGCATGGTGCTACATAACAGTGCTCTGTAAGAGAAGAAGCTTTTGATGTGAATGTAAATTCCACAGAATACAGAACAGGTTAAAGGAGTAATCACTTACTTTTCCAAAAACAGCACAAAACTCTAAGAATTGCAAGGCTTTGCCAACATCTTCTGGTGGTATTTGAATGTCATGTACACTTGTCAGTTCAGTTCCATGGGGCAATACAATGCCAGAATCCATATCACTGTTTTGAAACCTTTGATCTTTTGTGTCAATGTGCAAAGTCTCTAAAACTGTTCCAGCATGGGTTCCATGATGATTGTTGTTTTTCCTATCATCAGATGCTAAAACTTCACTACCAATAACATCTTCCGCTTTCCTCTCTTTCTTATTGGTGGACTCTGCAAAACCTTGCACAGAAACTTTGGCATCGCATTGCATCATTTCCGGTGAATCACTATCATTCTTAGATTTGGCAACTTTTTTAGAAGTTCCATTTGATATTTGATGACTTCTAGGACTAGTCCTCCTCACAAAAGCATTATCATTCTTGTTGCCATTATGCATTTCCTTAAGCTTGTCCTGTTTTAACTTTTTCAGCTTCTTTTCCTCAGGATTAATAGGCTCCTTAATTGTACCATCTTTGAGAATGTTTCCGTCCTGCTTGCCATTTGAACCCTCTACTGCCATTTTCTTCGGCTTTTTCTCACCACCCATGCAACTAGCTTCTTTTTGTAAAGAACCATCATCAAGGCCATATTTTTCTTCTCGCTTTCCCTGGAACTTCATTGGCTTTGTTGCCAAATCATTAGCCTCTACGTGACCATGGGCACTACCATTGTTCATCTCATTGGAAGGTTCCACCTTGACCTTCTTAGACTTTTTCTCAACCTGGTTTGAGGCCAAAGGTGAAGCACATGAGTTAGAATTGATCTTTCCATCAAAAGCATTTTCCTTGCCCTGCTTTCTAGGTGAAGAGGTCATCACTTCCTGATAATATTATAAATAGGTTGTGAGAAACAACAAAACTCAATCAATCAAAGATGCGAAGCAACATGAAATTACAGCTTCCCATAGAAAGCTAATAGCAATTACCAACCATTTTGTTTGGTGCAGCTCTCTTTCTTGGCAAGGCATCAATACCTTTCACAGACTTCTCCTCATAACAAGTCATAGGCCCCTTTAACTGCAGCATTGCTGAAACAGATGAAAACCCATTTTGCTTGGCTGCACGTACAAGTATACCAGTAGGGAGGTGACCTCGTTTCTTCCTGTACATTGCATAAATACATCAAAGCAAAACCCAGTAAGCATGTTAAAAAAAATAAAAAATAAAAAATAAAAAGTAAAACGGATTTACATGCACTGGCTGCAGTTGCAAATTCCTCTGCACTTTGGACAACTCCAGTCCTGCAAAACTCCAACCTCCTCTGCCTTTTCACCATACCTAAGTTGGAAATAATCAGAATAGCATACTGCAGTAAACTACTCTGCTCCTCATAGAACACGGAAAAGAGTAAATTACTGTCTGACATTTGGAGGGATATTATCACATCTAACCTGTTCAGTAGGCATTTGTGACAAAATTTAATGGGACATAGCTTGTCTTTTTTCATATTCTTGCATTCTGCTGCAAAGTCCCTGGTCTTCTGCCGGCACTTCAAAACATTAAGATTCAAAGTAAGTGAAACGCATAAAAGGCTTAGCATCAAATGATAAAGCTAATTATTAAACTTTTCTTGCACATGGGTTTCAGGGTGCATATGCTCGTCAGTTTTTTCGGTACCCAAAAAAGTATGAGTAGTATAACCAGAGCCTTTGTCAAGAATGAGCCAAAAGTATGAGCTGCCATCTAATTTTACTACTTAAATCATATCACCTACAATCAAGTCAATGTGCTGAACTGGAAAAGTTCTAAAAAAACCAAAAACATAAGATTACACTTCTAAATTTTAATGCCATCTTACCCCATTTTTTGTGCAATCCAGGTATACCATATCTACACCAGCCACAAATCAAAACATAAATAAATAAATAAATAAATAAAATAGAAAAAACTACCAAGTTTGGCAGATAACCTTGCTTTTAAATTGAAAATTTACCCATTTTTTCCTGCTTTCTCTAGACTATCGAATCATGAAAATTTCATCGACTGATAAATAAGTTTTCTGGGATTTATGTAAAAAGATTACCTGATGACAAGTCTTGCCATTATGCGAATCATAAATCCGGCCGTGAATCAAACGAATGCCAGGGTTATTGTTGCGCTTCGCCGGCGAGGAGAGGCCCTTTTTAGACAGTTTCTTGTGGGATTTATTTTCATAGTCCACTTTTGAATTGGGACTCTTAATTTTGTTCTTCTTAGCAGATACAGATCGATCAGGTTGGGGTGAAGAAGTTGAAGTAATCGCCATCACCGTTGGTGAAGAAAATATTGTGGATTAGACTAGAAAGTGCTTGCCAGTAGTCGTACTCAAGTTTTTGGACGTTGGTTTTGAGAGGGAGAAATGGGACGATAATTTTGCGGAGGAGTGAGAGCGGGTCATTTGAATTTTGGCCCTGTTATGTTATTGCGCCAATATTAGGGTTTCTCTCCCTTCAATTTTTGGCGCTAGCCTCGCTAATTTATTAGGCCTCGTTTGGAGATAGCTTGGTTGGAGTCCAGAGCGATGAAAAGAGGAGACCCACAGAGGATTTTGCGCTTATACTTGCTCAGGCCTGGTTTAGATGAACGCATTTGGTTGGAAAAGAAAAGAATACATAGGGAAGGCTTGATTTTGAAAACAGGTTTTAGCTGTTTTTGAAAAATTATTTTTTTGTGTGCTTTAATTGATCTTGAAATTTTAATTTTAGATTTTTTTTGAACCCAAAAAGATTGAAATTGACGAATAGGTGTCAAGGTACTTTTAGATTATGATTCTATCTTACTCGACAAAAATATCATTTAAATTTCAACATAATTACTAAATTATCTTACCATAATTACTAAACTATGATTAGATAACTTTTTATGTCTGTCTTAATTTTCAAGCTATTCTTGTCCCACTTCTAAATTTATTTATGTCTCCTTTATTTTTTTTTCATTTAACATTTATATAATTGATTAATCTTTCCTACAGTGACAGTGTGTAATGAACGACAACTATGCAAATTTTGAATTTGAAATTGAAATTTAACTTTTGCATACGTGTCATGAATCTAAAAGTGATAATATATACACTGTCAATGTATATAAGATTTATTCATATATAATTAGCACAAAAATTTACTATTGTAGCTTATAAGCATAATAAGAACATCTATTTGTTCATTAAAATAGTTTTTTTAACACTAAATGAGAAGACACGAGTTTTTCAGAAAATCTTATTTTCAATAATCAATTCTATAGAACCATAATTGATTTAGTTGAGAACAGTTTGTTTAAGAATTTTAAGCAGAAGAAAAATCAAAATCAATTGAGAACAATTTGTTTAAAATCCCTTATTTGCATTCCTTTTCCCGAACCATTGAATTCATCCCTCTCTTGTATTCCAACTCTCTTCTAAATGCCATAGTTATCAATAAAACAAAATTTTTAATAGTCAATATGTCAAAAAATATGAGAAGGGTTTGGTTGGGCGAACAAAATAAAGAATTGTAAGTAGGAGATTCTAAATTCAAAATATTTCACTCAAAAAAAATATAAATATATATATAAAATATATATATATAAACACTTCGTTAGTTTCTTAAACTCTCAAGCAACTTGAACATTTGTACTATTCCTTTTCCTTCATTCCCAAAGTAGGCCTAAGTGGGAACGTTACAAGAGAAAATTAGAAGGGGAAGAATGGTACTGGACTTATTTGTTGATTTAATAGAGACTATAAGGGGAAACGTTCCAATAATGCACGTACAATAGCTAGCGGTCAGAACAAAATTTGAATCAATAATAATATTTTTGTTTATTGTTCAAGATGTCAAATTCTCAAAAACTCCATAAACTAAGCTAACTTTTTTTATGGTATTTATCTTGTGTGGTACCCAAAAAAAAAAAAAGATTGGAATTGTCCCACAAGAGATTTTTATCGTGGATTTGACTAAAACGGTGGGGAAATTTTTGTCAAATTCCAGCGGTGTAAGAAAATTGGAGCCCATAAACGTGGCTGGCACGCAGTTAATGGGAGGATAACGAAGATAAGGTTACCATAACGTCGCGCTCTAATTTTGGAAAAGAGTTTCGTTTTATTTCATTTCTATTCTGAGACAACTAAAGCCCCATGCATTAATGGAAGTAGTAGCTCCTCCGGGCATTTTCTGATGTCAGTCAAGAATCTGCTCCTCCAGTCTGTCCACCCGGTAACTATCTATCTGAAACTGAAAGGATACAATCTTTTTAACGTCATATACTTTTACTCTTTCTGTCTAATACGCTGGTATCTTTGCACATATATGTTATGTAACAACTAGCGTCGATGAACTGCTTGTGTATAGGCTTCAACGATCGATTCAAGCAAATTACCATATTCTGGTTCTTTTTTCTGCTATCTAGAAAGAATAACTAGTTCGAAGTGGTTAGTGGAAGTTAAGTTCGTGCTTCCTGGGTCCCTCATTCAAGCTTTTATGTGTTCATGATGATTTTCTCTCCGTTGCATGGACGAAAACAGGATGGCATGGTTATAATTTCTTTCGAACTTAGATGTGTATAAATATAATGATTTTGTTTGAACAAGAAGACCTTCAAGCCCATCAAACTTAAGCTGTAGCTTTTGCTGTTTCGCTGGTAGAATTTTTCTTGTGTAGTTAACATCTTGACATCTAACTTGAAGATATGCCGCTGTGGCTGAGGCAACCTTTTCTCTTTACTTAGAACAGTATTTTAGGCGGATGCCTTACTGGTGAAAGTTTTAATGAATAAGTCTAATCATAAGTTACTTACAGGTGTATTTACAAGATAGTTTTTCTTTGTTTTTTTTTCAGTGTTCGTTTGAAGTTAGACTCGTAGATGTGGGCTAATAAGAGTTCCTGAAACCACTTAATTATTTCATTCTTTATCTGATCTTCATTTAAATTCAAATTAATACAGGAGGAGATAAAATGTGTTATATGATATTGTCTCGGTTCGTATGAAAATTTACATGATGATGCAAGGGGGAGCCTTGTTACGAGGAAAGCTACAAAATAGATGGTCTATGCCAATCAGAATATGCTCAGGACATTGATTTCACTTGGGAAGCAGAAGGAAGGTGGATTTTTAGCTTCCAGTTACTGTAGTAGTTCGCATGGTGGGAAATTATGCAGAGTCTTCGATTCATTAAGCTCTTCTGAAAATCAATTGAGATCCTTAGATTCTTATTTCCAAAAGCTCCACAATGACGGTATGCAGTCTTCTTCAAGATTATTCAGTAAAAGAAAGCAGTCATTTGATACAAGCTATGACTTAAAAGCAAAAAAGGGGTTGGCAACTCTAGAAGAATACCTTGGGAAAATCACTGAAGGTAATGTGATGCAAGTAATTCTAGCTACATGTTATATTTTTTGCTATAGGATTGGAGTCTGTTGTCAAAAAATCATTCAAAGAAAATACAAAAAAGGGAGGTGGGAGAACTGGAGAAGGATTGACAGATGAAAATATTCAACAAACTAGAAGAGTTCACATCTTGTATCATGTCTACTTTAGTCTGCCGATAATTTGTGGTCCTTCTTGAATAATGTGGTACACATGTGAAAAAATATGATATATTTTACAGGGTTTTGTGAGTACTTATTCAAGCTTTGAAAAACCTTCCTCTTCCTGATTCTGTCACAGTGGAGGAAGACTTTTAATAACTCAAAATTCTTGACTTGCAATATGGTAGTTCCAAGCCACATGTCTGACTATTTCATCAGTTGCTCCAACAAGGTTTATTGTTTCCTTCTTTTTTCTTCAACAATTACCAACTTTTTTTTTTTTTTACTTACTGAAACTCCTTCCAATTGAATCCAAGACATTCAAATGTGAGAGCAGGGAATATTTATTAACTTGATGAACGGTATATAAAAGTTAATTCCACTAATGTGTTGTACAATTGAATGACATGTTGACTACATTTTTTTTTTCTCCTCAGACGTGGTTAAATATTTCAGGTGTTCCTTTTAAATTTCATGCATGGTATCGTGCTAATTATGATACTTATCAGTTGTCTACTGATTAGCTCTAGTTCACTGGGTTTCATGTCTGAAAGGAAATTGAGTTTTGGTTACTAATCCTTATTCAGATGCAAACTCAACAAAGTATATTTCCTCTTCTTCTGGAGACAAATCTTGTGAAACAGTACCAAGCTCTCACGTCAAGAGAGTCTATGAAAGTTCTCAATTGAAGAATTATAGAACTCGTCTGCAGTTGACTGGGGTTGCTCAGAAGATTTCAGATGACGAAGTATCCAACTTTTACTTAATGTAAAGGATCAGCATCTCTCCCTAATTTTAATGTTTATTCTAAGCAAGTCTATATTTGTAGCTTCTCAAGATCTATTGTATTTTAAACTCATAGATCTTATCTTGATGCAGAGGATTACTAGCTTCTATAAACATTGCCGTGTTCCTGTTTGAATTAGCAAGTCCAATTAGGAACTCTGAGTTACAGCTCTTTTCAATTCCAATGGCCTATGGAGCAAAGATAAATCATTTGATCCTAGATGGAGAATGGTGGAGGCTAGTAACACCTATGTTTCTGGTACAAGATTGAAAACTGGGTTCGTGCTTCTTTGCAGTTATTAGCTTTCCATTCTTTTAGATTGATAGTGAAGCAGCAGTAATTTAAAAAAAGAGTTGTTGAAAGGACTATCAGACCTAATGATTTAGTACATGGAGTCTGCAATGAAACATTACTTTGTTTCACTCAGTGGATACTATTAGTTAACTCCTGCTTTTGAAGGCATGTAATGACATGTTATGATAAGCTTAGTACATCAAATTTTTTTTTGAGAATGTATTCTAGCCATAAGCAATGAAAAAATGGGATCAGATCAGACTTGCTGCTGGAGAGTAGAAATCCTTAAGGATTAATTCCATGTTTAGTACAGTACTTTGTTGATTAGATTCTGGGTACAAGGACTAAATCCTTTAATTTGCAGCACTCTGGAGTTTTCCATATCGCCCTTAGTTGTTGGATGCTCATGACCTATGGGCCTGAAGTATGCCGTGCATATGGCTCAGTAACCTTCTTTTTGATATATGTGCTCGGGGGACTTTCTGGCAATCTGATCAGCTTTCTTCATACACCAGATCCAACTGTAGGCGGGACGGTAAACAGCATCTCACCCCTTAAAATAATGGCGCACAACTGCAGAATTCATCCTAAAGTTTACTAATTGGTCGTTCATTGTCATAGAGATCTCCATTACTGAATAATCTAATTGCTGTCCTTATGGCTGTGGACGTTTTCTAATCAAACCTTTCTTTTAGGGTCCGGTTTTTGCTATAATTGGAGCATGGCTTGCCTATCAGATTCAGAACCGAGATATGGTGGTGGATGATGGTCCTAAAAAAATGCTTCAGAAAGTGATAATTGCTACTTGTCTAAGCTGTACACTAAGCAATTTTGGTCCTGTTGATGACTGGTTAGTACTTCAGACTCATAACAACGAAAATGAATATTTATTACTAAAATTTAACTGCAACCATATATACACGAGCTCGTGATCTCGTTTATAAGGAAAAGAGTTATAACAATTGGTGAATATGTGAAAAAAAAATGAAAATAAAGGAGCAAGTCCAATTTTGCAGTATGTTCACTCAGTTGTGATGTTGCAGGACAAATGTAGGAGCAGCTTTTACAGGTTTAGCATATGGTTTTCTCACATGTCCTACGATTCAAGTGGATGATAAAGCTTCAGAAAGTGGTCAAGAGGAAGGAATCAGACTTGCTACAAGATACACGGATTCTTGTAAATCAGTTGTCTGCTTCTGCCTCTTCATCCTGCTGTGGAGCTCTGTATTCTTTGTAACTGATCCTCCACTCTACTCTCTTGCTGGAAATGATCTCAACATTGGTATGTAAAGCAGATATCCCATAGAAGGAACTACGTATATGCAAGAACTTGTATGGGTGTCTGCAATACCCTTTTTCAGAGCCCCTTTTCACCTTTGTACGGGTGTCTGCTAGGCTAAATTTTACCTCACCTAAGTATGTGTTCTGAGAGTCTCTTTAGAGCCTGTTTTCTGTAGCAACGAGGACCTAATGGAGTTTTCATACTGAAATCCTTTCTGTCGATGTGTTTCTTCCTTCAATAAAGCAAATTACCGACAGCAGAAGACTGAAGTCGAAAGATAGGTCTGCTACGGTCCTATGCTTATCAAACTTGCATTATTTGGAACCCACAATATGTCAGATATTCTTCCATGCCGTTTCCCTTTTGCGTTAGTTGCCCAGAAAAATTTGGATAAACGTCCCGGCCTTGATTCCTGTTCGTTGTTCTTTACCTTCTTGTACTAGAAATAGTAGAAGACAAAATCCATGTCGTGTGATGACAATATCTTTTGGCATAAGTGAAACGAGATGATGTAGCCAAGATTGGCAGAGACCTTGAACGCTATGCTCCTAATGAAAGCAGCAAACTTTCTAGTTTGCCCATAATTTGGTAATCATTTCCTTCTCAAGCCTCCACGTTAACAACACAAGTACTTCCCCACCTGCGTTGCAACACCTGTTACATCCAAGCACCCCGCGGGCAAACACGTACACATCCAGCTTTCCTTCTATTTATAGCCCAAAGAATCTCTCTCTCTCTGACGCGCTCGCGCACACTGATTCTACACAGACATAAGCAAGACAAGAGAAAGGACTTTCCTTGAGGATACAGCTTGAGGTTGGATTCAGCATGGCGGTTGGAAGGGGTGGGAAAAGCTTAATGGGACCTCTATTAGCTGTCAACTCTGTCGTGCATCTGATTGTACTGGGATTAGCAGGATGGTCTCTCGACAAATACATTGACGGTGAACAGGATCATCCCCGTGAGTTGTACTAACTTCCCTTCTCTGCAATAACTAATTAGTACTAATCTTTGATCCCCATAGTCTCTAACACACAGATTTGGGAGGGAATCCGTCTACAAGCTTTCTGCTAGTGTTTGCATTGATTGGCGGTGTAATTGGAGCATGTTCTCTGTTTGCTGGGCTCATCCATCTCCGGGCTTGGCACAGTGATAGTCTGGCCGGTGCAGCCTCTTCTGCGTTCATATCATGGACTATTACAGCTCTTGCCTTTGGGTATCCATCGCCTTGCTCAAAACCTTACTCCTCCTTTACTCTGTTCACTCGTTTTAAGTAGTTTATTGGTGCAGACTTGTGTGCAAGCAGATCATATTGGGAGGGCATAGAGGGAAACGACTGGTAAATGGTCACGTTAATATTTACTTGAATCCAAGCTTCTTATTGTGTTATCAGTAGCAGTCTTCCTACATGAAAGATGGAATGCTGATGATTTTTGCCTTTCACAAAATACGAGTGTTGCAGCAAACATTGGAGGCTTTCATCACATTGTCATTACTGAGTCAGTTACTGTATTTACTGCTACTGCATGGTGGGATGTGTAGCGGGAGATTTGGACCTGCTTACGGTGGCTATGGGACACGATATGGTGGCATTGGGATGACAAGGCGCGCCCCTGCTGTTGTCTGAAACAAGGGGATGGAAGTTCTGGACGCGGCAGAACAGTGAAATTCTGAGGTAAAAAAAAACTGAGTAACATTTTGATAGTATGATAATTTCTAATTGAAGTCTGAGGCAAGAATCACTGGCCTCGAATGTACATAAATTTCGAAGATTAATTTGCTTTGGCATGATTCTGAGAATGATGTGGGACTACAAAAACCCAATACGTTATGAATCCCAAATTCCTTAATGTCATGTCTGTGTCGGAGCTACAATTTCCATGTTGACTGCTTGTTCTATTGTCAATTTTGCGTTTAAGAATACATATGATGGAGTAGATCAATATACAGTCGACAGAAAAGATTGCACACCAAAAATCAGAAAAACAACTCCACTTGCCATCGTAACCTGTTTCAAAAGGCAAGAATATAAGCGTATTAATCCCAGTAAAGATTTTGCCTGAAATTTGATGATGAAGAATGAATGTTTTACCAGCCTCTCAGAGATTTTAGATGCTAAGCTCTTTCCCCCAGCAACAGCTGCAACGGTGCACAGTACTTGCGCTCTGCAGAAGATAATAGAATCCCAAGACTTGATTTTTCTTTTGTCAAATTTCGTTATTCGCATTTGAGGTGTCATTAAGCATTAGCCCTATAAATATTTTGCTTAACCAACAAAAACATCCCCCTTCCCAAGAAAGAAGGAGGAGCGAGGAAACTTACAAGATTCCACCAAGGATCACTCCTACGGCATTCTCATCTGCTGCAAGACCAATGGTTGCTAGCTGACCAAATTTGGTAAATCGTGAGCATTACTTTGATTCAAGATAGTCAATGTACGTAATGTATACACCTCCCAGCTGATACTTACTTGGCTCTTGTCACCCCATTCACCAAAAAAGGTAACCGAGAAGGCCTAAAAAAACATGACGATAGAAACATCAAATTGGCTATGCTACATGAAGTTCTTTCTGCCATGTTGGCAACATAATTTTTACACCAGATTAGAATCACAGCCTCATTGGTTAGAAGTAGAATCACTCATAATCAAGTAATGCAAACCTCGATGAAGACAGGTGAGAAGAAATTTGTCAGAAATGGCTTCCTCTGCTTTTTCAAGTCCTCAGCCACCTAGAAAATGTGTATCGTTTCAGAATTACAGCTTCCCCTTCGGTAATTAAAGTTTACGCTGGTAACAGGGCTTTACATAACCTATAAGAACTCTTACTAGTAAGTAATGAACATCAAAACAAGCAAGCAATAGGCTATTCCACGGACGAACACGACCATTTTGGATACTCCAGAGGAAATCAATCTGGCTTTCTGTTTAGGTTAAATGCCTCACATATTGATAGAAATTGTATAAACTAACCATCTAACCAAATTTTGTCTTTAAAAATTTAAACATCTTAGTAGCAAGTAACTTAAAAAAGAGGGTGTGATCTATTAGGGGCTTCATGAACTCAATGCTCATGACCTTACCTTGCTACCTTCTTTGCCTTTAGGTCCTTTACCAGTAGTATCCTTAGGTGCAGCGTCCTGATTCTTTGAGAAAAAAAAAAGAAAAAAAAAGAAACAAGGATTAAGAGACCACATCTAGAATTTTCAACTCTAGACCCAAGCCATACATCATTGTACCAGATGCAGCAGAGGGGTAACTGACCAGTTCCTTTTCAACTTGTTCTAACTCTTCGTTGTCGCTGATGAAATTAGAAATGATCCAGTTAGTACTCGTGAAAGTTTAAGTTGATAATTTTATTCTGACACATTCTTTAAAAAAAAAAAAAAAAAAAAAAGGAGGCCGTACTCGTCATCTTCATTATATGCCTCCCACAAAGACCAGAGGCCAAAGCCAAAGAAGAGAAGTGTGGTGATACGGTGAGCCAGTTCACGTGGAATCTTGCAAACAAAGTAGTAATACATCAAGTCTAACTATCAAAGGCATTCTGTTTTAGAGAAACAAAGAGTAGCATTGCATACAAAAAGGAAAACATTCGACAAATTTTGTTTGTTACTTTCTTCGCAAAACTAATCGAATACGAACTCCATCGGTATGCTAAAAAGAGGACGGCTAAAAGAATCACGTACCAAGTTTGGAGCAGCCCAGCCAATAACAGCAGAGAGAGTAGTCGTCAACTACAAATACATGGCAAGACATTTTTAAGCTTTACGAAAGATTCAATAAATTTGATCGTTCGTTTCTTGTCGCTTATATGAATAATAGCAGGCCAATAAATTCTTTTGAATTCCTACTGCAACACCATTTTTCATTATTCCTCACCAAGCAAAAGCAAGTGCGTTTCCTTTTCTTTTTCATTTTGGGTGTTCTTTCCGTCTTTGTGGCTTGAGGGTGGAGGGAAAACGGGAAAGTTCTGACTTCTGAGCATGTAGCTTTGTCTGGATTACGTAAATAAGGTTCGAGAATGATGATAGTGAGCCAGGTATATTTCTGCTAAGAAATTTCTCAAAGGTACAAAGAGTACTATATCTCCTACTTTTTTATCAGAAAACTGATGAGAGAAAAGGAAGGAGCAAGAAGTAAGAAAGAAATTGCACTTACAATTACAGAAGAAAGGCAACCGCACAGAACGCTACTCCACGGATGACGCATTGCCAGTATCTTCCAAAACACGGCGATGTTATGATCAATAAAGCTCAAATTTTTGCAGCAGCAAACGAAGTTTAAAACAATAATGATAATACTTACAGCGGCGACACAGAAGGTTCTGTCACCAACCTCAGAAAGAACTGTCATCATAAGAGACTTGCCGAAGCCCTGAAAGGCAAAGATTCTTTCATTGATGCCACTAAGATTAAGGGGTTAAAAGAGTTCTTTCATTGATGCAACTAATGCAGCAGAATCACCTGAAACATTGGCAAATTCATTTCCACGGATTGTTTGGATTTTGGTGAGCGAAGAAGAGCAACGTGGCACTTAACAAAGCTCCCAAGGAGTAGCAGCAGTCAACGTTGGTGTTTTGCCCGCCTTAAGGTTTGTGGCTTTTGGGGAAGTGTAATTGACAGACATGTTTGATCAAGGTTTACATGTTAGATGTCACCTGTCCTAGTTGTGGCAATGGCCATTGGCTTGTAGTCTCGTCTGAATTACCACATCACCGGTCGGTGGCTAATTAATTATTTTTGTTTGCCAGCTCGTTGTCTGCGGGATTCTAATACTAGTATTTGTCGCTTTTTTTTTTTGTTTTTTTTGAAAGTCAATATTTAAATAAGAAAATCAAATAGAGCTTACAAACCGAAGGAAGGCAAGGTAAACTCTTCCTCTGCTCCTGCCCTCATCTTGGCCAAAAAGTACGCAGACAACACCGGTATTAGTCACTTTGCAGTCGTATGTCTCAAATCTTATGTGAAGGTTAGCCATAACCAGTGCCATAAACTGAGTTGCTAATTTTTAATATTGCGATTGCATCAATTTATCTGATTAGGCCCATACAAAAACCCAGGTAGCTTAGAACCATGCAGGCAAGGCAAGGCAAGGCAAGGCTGGGGAGACGACACTACCTACTCCTGCTGCACCAAATTCCAACCCCAACCTTCTCTTTCATGCAATTTTTATGGTCCATTTGTCCGGCATCTAGTCTAAAACAAACTTCCGAGGAGATTTTGTCTTTACTTCTTGTTCACAGACAATTTATAATACTACTAAACTGCTTCAATTGCCAGAATTTGCAAAGCACGAGACGAGATTCTTCCGAAAATTACGCAATTGTACAGTGATACCACTACACGTTCGTTGGAGCGTGCGGTAACTGCTCAGATTCCCGGCTGCGCCACTCTACTATTGCCAGTGTGTGGCGGCCACCGCAAGCAACGGACTTAGCACACCACCTTCCCTCAGCTTCACCTTCACTAAGATCTCTGGGAGGAGGGATGTTTATGGGCACTTCTGATGGATGGCCTGTTGTCACCTTCCTTCCGTATCCAAGACGTCCGTGGTCTCCTCGCCCAAACTGCCCAAAACAGAGACAAGTCGGCATTACTGCTACATTACTGTATCTAGTGCTTGAAACAAACATAATCTTATATCAAGTCAATTTGTCCGATCACATGCACTATTTCCCAGAGTCCACACAAACATGCAAAAAACTTTCCGACAATAAAATGATTAGCTCTCCTACTAGAGAGAGCTCCAGTATATCGCACACACGTTATAATAGATAGCAAAATAGCCGCCGTTGCCAATCACCTGTTATACATAAATCGACAGAAAAATGATATACTGTTGGATATGGAACTCAATTGGAATTCTAGACTTCTACATAGGATGTCAGAGTACTCACTGAAAACATGCGGCCATCACGTGTTAGAGCAACAGAATGGGTTCCTCCACAGGCCACCTGCATCAACAACCATTTCCCACTTAAGATTTTTCAAAACAACCAGAAATATTAAGAAAGTTGAACTTTAAAAGCAGAGATTCACAGGCAGTTGCCTGACAGTAGTTTTATATAACAATGCATAGTATACGACAATTAGCAAGGGCTAGAGAGATAACTAACAGGAGTAGCAAATTAAATCAGAAAAACCACCATAAAGAAGCTGTAAAAGTCATCGAATTGAAAGAATGTTGTTCGACTACTCAGAAAGAATACATAACACTGAAAGAATACATAATATGAACACTGATAACCATCATCCACCGAAGCCGAAAGGTAAGATCATTAACAAAGTTTATTAAGTTCAAAAAGACCTCTCATATCAGCACCTGTACAATGTCCTCACATATTAGAAGCTGAACCCTTTGGGGCACCATTTTACTGCTTTTGTCATCTCCAAAACCAAGCCTCCCGTGTTCCCCTCTGCCCCAACCATATACCTGCCATAGAGAATTCTTCTCTAGTAAATCAGAACATTCATGCTCAACTACAATTGTGACTGAAATCATAAAGTTCACAGCACCATGATGAATATCGCCCTACACAACAAAAACTAAAGAAAAGAGAAAAAAGAAAAGTTGCATCATACAAATCATCAGGCTATTATCAGTTAATGAAATGAAGACTAGAAAGCATGTCAATAACTTCTGAACAAAAAGAAATGCCGAATATATTTCCCAAGATCATTGGCTTATGGGCCAAAAAGAAGGGCATAACTTACTTTTATGGCTAGAAACAGAATCACTTTTGAAATTTCACACACTTGTGAACTCAAAACTGACAGTCTTTATACAAAGCACGCAAAGATATTGAGGCATGAAATTTCTTGTTCCATATATCAGATCCAGAAAGATATTGATGTTTTTTGTTCTCCTTTTCAAATTGGCATATAATGTTAAAAAAAAATACTTAGAAACTCCAAATCTCAATGACGAATTCACAGAGAAGCTGGAACTGAACTCATTAGAAGAAAGCGTGGTGCCTAGAAAGTGAACAACAGGTCCAAAGGTGCAGCATGGTTAAGCTAGTTGCTAAAATGAATCGTAATTCAGATGACCAACAAGACATCTGCATGTGCAATTCACAGTTCGGATTAGTGAAAGGGATGATATTTGATTTGGCAGTTCCATTCACACAACAATCACATGTATTCACGTCAGTAAATATTGAAGCCACAAACCACAAATCTCAAACATGAGAACAATGGAGTAAGTAATAGGAGAAGCACCTCTCCTTCATCTGTCAATGCAGTAGAATGCCACCCTCCAGCTGCAATATCAACCTGAACATGGAAGCAGAATGTTATGAAATTCAGCAGAGAAAATGTCATAAATTACTGAGACATGCTTCTGCATACCTTATGTGATTCAAGATGTTAAAATAGCATGAAACAAAGAACCGTATGTAGTATTGGAAATACATGAACAGGAAATCAATTACAAAAGGCTTTACATAGAAAGTTATCTAAGTAACAGCCGACCATTTAGAAAAATGACAAGAAGAAAATGACTTCATGTTTAAAATATATACCAAGGTAAGACCAGACAAGCCCTGGACAGGAACGGGTTGTGATCTGGGCTGAGTATCACCAGTCCCCAGTTGTCCGTACTCATTATTACCCCATGCCATTAAGATTCCATCGTCAAGAAGAGCCAAGTTGTGGAAAGCTCCAACTGCAATCAACCTCACGCTTTCAAGACCTTGTACTCGAACAGGAGTCGAAATTTGCTTTCTGTAAGTTTAGAAAAACAAATTAAAACAAATTCAAGAATTGAATCCTGAAAGCTCTCAGATACAGATAATGAAGGTCAGAAAAAATCAATCCAAAAGGAGTATACATGTCCCCAGGAGGCCATGGTTGACCCCATGTCCATACATGTCCTTCCCGTGTGAGAACAACTGAATGTGTACCACCAGCAGCTACCTGTCATAGAAAGGATGTCAAACTGTTAAAAGTACCAAGAAAGATGCCAAAATATTGTTTCACCAGAGAGCATTTTAAATCATCTCAGGTTGAAACATGCCACTTCCACCAGAGACTCAATTCCCCAGGGAGTAAGACACAAACTTTAAAACTTCTCAAAAAGAGAGAAAATCACATCTTATAATAAGGAAATAATTCTTGCACATTTCAGATGTAAATTATACTCTACAGGTACATTTAAAACCTGAAAAGTAACAGCTTTCTATCATTTCAAACCCTTGGTTCCCATGTTGAGTAATGAGGAATGAGTGAACAAAATATTCTATATTGAATTCAACATATGCACTGCCAAATATCTAAAGCTCTTGAAAGCAATTTGACTAGGTATGTATGATTCAATAAGGGAAGACACCCGGGTGCTCACCCAAATATGAACTCAAGTTATAGAGACACGTGATAGAATAAATCACCTGCCGAACTGTAAGCTTTGGCACACATCGTTGGGGAATCACAATATCCCTCCTAACAGGCTTTCCTGTGTCAGCTTTCCGTTCAGGTTCTTCACCACACTGTCCATATTCATTCCCACCTGCATAAAGGTTCCCCAATCCTATTAGGAGAGTCACGCTGGTGGAACAACATGTTTGAAGTTTAGAAACTAAATGAGACATTATCAGAAAACAGACAAAGGAAGAAGAAAAGATTCCTGCCAACATCATTTTGTTACTTAATTAGTAAAATTTAAGAATAATTCTCAAAGCCCAACTCGTATCATGCTTTCCATCCCACTTTTTTGCAGAAATTAAGGGAACATAACGGAGAGAAAAATAAAAGGAAAAAAAAAACACACTATACCCCAAGCATAAGCCCGGCCTTGATCGTCGACAGCCAAACAATGCCAACCATCAATTGCCGCCTGAAATAAATTAACTAAACCAAGTTAAGATACGACGTCACATATCTTAATCCATTAATAATCATGAAAATTAGCAATTCACAGTGAAATAACTACCTGTACAATCTTAACTTTGGAAAGAGCTTTCACTTGACTAGGAATACTTTCGGTTTTGGTCTCTGGGGGATGACCCAGTGTCCCTCTTTGGTTCCAACCCCACGTAAACAACTAATACCACAAGCCCACCACAAAACGTGAATCCAAACTTCGTTCCCGGAAACAAATTGAAAAAAGAAAGAAAGAAAGAATACTATGTCCAAGTCCAGATAAGGATTTGCTAAATCATAATACTTAATATAAAGTAGAAAGGAACAATCTTTATGAAGTGACAGTTCAACAAGCTGAATAATCTGCACTATTACTACAACTAAACTAAAGACCGTACTAAGTACCTTGCCGTCGTTGCAAATGGCAAGGGAGTTTCGGCTGCCGGCGACGATAGAGCAGACGTCGAAGGGCTCAAGAGCTTTGATGGAGCAAACCCAGTCTTTCTCTTCATTATTACCCATACCTAACTGCCCATCTTCTCCCGAACCCCTGAAATAAATGTTCAAACGCAAAAATTAACCTTGTTAATTCTGAACTTAGATGAGCATGCATTGCAAAACAGGAAGAGAGATGACCATGCGATAACGGCGGTTTTGGAGGCGGCCATAGAGGCGATGCTTAGTTTCTGTCTCGGAATTTAGTGAGGCGTATGCTGGACTAGTACTACTACCGGAGGACCTGTGCCTTTCAAAGTCACCACGCATTGGAATTGTACTAAAAAGAATAATATTTTGGGGAATTGTCTTTGGTGCTTCAAAGATTTTGGGATTCAAAAAGAATAATAGAAAGTGGGAACCTGATTGGAAAATGCATAAAAGCCCAATTGATTAATCAAATGGTGTTTGCAACAGTATTGGACCCGGAAAGACGACACCCGTCATCCATTCCATTTCTCAACCTTTTCTTTTGTTATTTCGCCGGTCGGGGCACTTTTATTTAATCAAACTAATCGCTTTTATTCTTCTTTGCTTTTTTGCATAGACCGTCATACCGGCCCATAACACCGTTCCACAAACTTTGTAAGCTGCTGCAATGAGAAAATGAAATAGGATAGGTAGACCAGGAAACACCAAAGGTCCGAAGACGCAAAACCAATAAGTTTTGACGCCAAATTGTTGTTGTTGTTTTTTTTTTTTTTTTTTTTTTTGTGTTTTTGTTAGGCCTATTTGGAGTGTGTTTGAAGTGTTTTATTGTGTAGACTTGTATTTGAAGAACTAGTTTCAGCCCAAAAAAAAAAAAAAACACTGTTCCATACAAAGCCATGGATATATCAAAATTTTCTTTGATCCGTCAATGTTTAGACCGCATCAACAAAAAAGAAATAGCAAGAAATAGATAAGTAAATGCGATACCAAGCCAAACCAAGTTCAGCTTATCATCAAATTAAACAAGTAGCATTACAACCATTGATGAGATACGAACCCATAACCATTTTCTTTCGGCAGTAACATTTTCATATGTATGTAAAGCATTTTAGCCCTGAGATCCACCACCAAATCATCATGTCTTGCAGTAATCTCCCAAAGAAAGTCCTACTCTAACATAACAAATTCATTACTGCTGCCCCTCCCCTGTGTCAAGTCTTGATGGTTCCTTGATCTCATCCCCAGCGTCCTCCTGAAATCAATACAGCATGCAATCAAGAAACAGCAATCAGTGAAAGAACAGTCGGATTGCAAGTTAACAGAAGAAACAACTCAGACTGCAGATGTCCTCTTGTTTTAGAAGTATTCTCATACCCATTTTAGCCTTGACTAGCGTAACATAAGTATTTACAAGAGTAACTTAGTGAATATGCAACTAAATCCAATACATATTCACTTCAGACCCCGCCAAGTAATGTTATACACATTTCAAACAATTAATGCATGTAATCCTCACATTTGTGTGTGAAAGAAAGCCATAAAATGAAGTCGTTACCTGAATATCAGAAGTCCACAGAGTTAGATTGTCTCTGAGGAGTTGCATGATCAATGTACTATCCTTGTATGTTTCCTCACCCAGTGTATCAAGCTCAGAGATGGCCTCATCAAAGGCCTGCAATGAAGATCCATATTAGGGCCAAAAATTGTACAAGCAAGATCGATGAAATAGAATTGACAGGTAATGGAATGCTCATGGTTGCACATCCTAAACCTAAGTTTGATGGATTATTTAGTAGCAAGAGCCTTCACATGAAACAACTGGCTTCTAAATAGGAATTTGACATCCATAACAGAAGCTTCTTCATGTAACTTTAGACGTTGGAGGGGAATAGTTGAAACACAGGACTAGCAGCATCTGCCAGGAGGTTGATTGTCTTAAAAAAGAACCCATTCAGTTTACAATCTTTTTCTTCCAGGTTTACATAAGTAGGTGTCTATCCACTGGTGAATACAAAGATCAAAATCCAAAGTTCCTATGACAGGCAAACGAATCCAATTTATGGTTCAGTGACACATAGTAAGAGATGCCAAAAACTGCACTTTATGAAAGGACAACCAGCATTGAACAAAGTTTAATTTAAAGAGTATTGCATGAAAAGACAATGAAATGGAAAAAAAAAAAAAAAAATTTACCTGCTTTGCAAGGTTACAAGCACGGTCAGGTGCGCTAAGAATTTCATAGTAGAACACGGAGAAGTTAAGAGCAAGGCCAAGCCTAATTGGGTGAGTGGGAGGCAATTCAGCCAAAGCAATATCCTGTATGATGAGAAGCTTATCATTCAGAGACTAACTAATCTCTTTATTAAGTGCATAGAAAGCTACGCCTATAGAAAGGAGTAAACTAACCTGAGCAGACTTATAAGCAACCAAAGTGTTCTCTGCAGCTTCTTTTCTGTCAGCACCAGTCTTAAATTCAGCCAGGTACCTATGGTAATCACCTTTCATCTTCAGGTAAAACACCTGGGACTCAGCAGCAGAGGCTGAAGGAATCAAATGGGACTCGAGAAGCCCCAAAATTCCATCACAGATCTTGGTAAGCTCAGCCTCAATTTTTCCTCTATATTCCTTAATCATGTTCACATGATCTTCATTCCCACGGCTCTCTTCCTTCTGCTCAGTGGAAGAGATGATCCTCCAGGAAGCCCTCCTGGAACCAATAACATTCTTGTAAGCCACAGAGAGAAGGTTCCTTTCCTCCACAGTTAGCTCCTCAGTATCAACAGCCTTTGCAACCTTTTCCATAAACTCAACCATTTCCTCGTACCGCTCAGCCTGTTCGGCCAACTTGGCCATGTAAACATTTTCATCGCGAGACGCAGGAGGCAACATTTTCCCTTATATACTGATCAAAAGCAAAATCTGCAGTTGTTTCAAACCATTCAGACTCAAAACTAAACTGACTGCACATACACAAAACTCACAAATGGAATGGAAATTCAGTACATCTAACGGGTTTTGTTGCACCTATGGACTAAACAATCTTCAACAAAACAAAAAATAAGGGGAACAAAATCCAAATGATTGTACCTAAACAGGAACCAATTAAAAATTCTGTCTGCGTACACAATCCTACAACATCTCAAAATTTGAAACATACAACTAGTCTTAGACCAGGTAACTCAGATTCCTTCTTCCCCTACATATTTCCAGATAAGCATGAAAACATTGAACTCGATAAATTTCCACTGGCAACGGTACATACTGTGACAAGAGTAATATTCAACTATTAACTTGAGTCGTCCGGTCCACCCAATTTTTTTCCTCACAAATAGTAAAAAGTTAAAACTCAAAAACTTGGGAAGTATACATGATCCTAAAGTATCCCTAGACTGAAAGAGATTTAACTAAATTAACTCTAGGAAATTAGATTTCTTCTTTTCTTAAATTCTGCTGATAGACATGAGAAAACTAAACTAGACTATTAGATTGGTGCTGCATAATGTCATAATCCTAGAATAGTATGCAATGATGTAAGATATTCAACTAATTTAAGACTGTCGGATAAGTTACGTTCGTGGATAAACACGATGACACTAAAAGTTAAACCAAATCAGATCGCACCAAAAAAACACACTTAAAAAAAATGATATACCAAAAACACATGTTCAAGCGTAACTGATGGTACAATAACTTTTCAGTCCATGACTTTTCAGACCTGTTTCGCAATAAAAACATGCTACATAACTTAACCAGTAAAATCCATGTCATGAATAACAGATCCAAGAGCGAAAAATGGCGAGAATCGAAGATACCTCTAGACGATGCAGCGACGAAATTATGCTGCGCGAAGGGGTGGAATGGTTGGAAGGATCAAGTAAACAATAGATGGAGAGAAGTGAAGAGGCCGCGGCGTGAGAAGGACAAGAGCCAGTTAGAAAAGGCCAGCTGGGAATGTGGTGGCGGAGTTTGCTATATTTGATGCTTTTTAAAAACAAGCACACGGACACGGGCGAGTTGGTGCCACGCTGGCGGTGAGACCAGTCAAAATCTTTTTGGTTGATTGGTCAATTTTGATTGTATGCTCAATAGCCAATACTGATGCAGTTAATGGTGGAGATGTATTCAATTTGAAATTGGCGCATGAGACTATTTTGGTAATATGTTGTGTATTCGAATAGTAGATTATTTGAAATAATTTTTTTTAAAAAAATGATGTAGCATTTTTTTGGTGTGATATCCAGAATTTACATGAGAATTTATTCAAAAATCGATTGAAAATCATGAGATGTTCAAATGATCGATAAGGTATAGGATTTTTGTTTTAAAATAGTGTATAAATTTGTTGTGATTTTTTTTTGTGTTAATTTGTTATGATTTTGCATGTTATTATTTTAGTGCCTACATTTGCTTTATTTGTGTCCAAATTTGTTGTCTTTTTTTTTGTGTTAATTTGTTGTGATTTTTTTGCGTATTGTTATTTTAGTGCCTATATTATCTTTATTTGTGTCCAAATTTAGGGTTCAAAATCCTGTGTCACAGTTGGGGCCGGGAAGACTTAGATTGGGCTTTTCGTTTTCCTTCGGAGATGTTGGCGTGGCTGGGGCATGTTAGGACTTGGTCGCTTATTTTCAAACCTACTGGCCCACCACCGTTTACAATTTTGGCACTATGACGTGGCCGGTGCCGTTCTCTTGCAGTCTCCCCACTGAGACGGTATCGTTTGAGACATTTTCCCCTTTTTCCTTGTGATTCTGACGCTGTAATTATCCTACTTGCTATTCAGCTTTTCATAATTTTATTTCAGAGCCTAACAGGTTTACCGATTACCATTTGGCACCGGGAAAGGTCCTCCTACAACGTGGATATGATTTAAGCGTACATCATTTAGTTTTGACACGAAAGTTCGACGTGGATATGATTGGCATGAATTTCGAAGTTTTCCGGATGTATATCAAAGTTTGACGTGGATAAGAGTGACCTGAGCATCAAAATTTGACATAGATGCTGGTTTGGATTATTTTAATTGGTCTGTAATATAGGGATTTAAATGAATCAAACTACCCGACTCGAATTCACGAGTAATGCATTCAAAGGCTCGATTCAAGTTTGATATTGACCGAATTTAAATCGAGTTTGAATTACGTAATATGTTTGAGTTACTTGATAATATAGTCAAGTTGAATTCGAGTTGAAAAAATCAAAATTCGAGTGTTTATCGAGTCTTATTGAGTAATATATTTGTAATATAATTTTTAATTATTTATTATAAAATTTACCAAAAATCAAGTTCGATTAAGTTTGACTGAGTTCAAGCTTGAGGTCAAATAAGATAAAATAAATTTGAACTCAAGCTTGAGTAAGGTAAACTAAACTGAGCCTCGAACTCAATTTTAAAGAACTCGATAAACTCGAGTTTAAACATTTTCACTCTAAGTAGTTCGTTATTTGAATTTGATTCGACTTGATTGCAACCCTAGTGTAATGTATGCTATTTAGTAATTTATCGCTTACATTTAATTTAGGGGTAATTTCACAAATCTCACTGAGCTTTGCTTTAATATCACTTAACACCTTCATAATTTTAAAAATCTCTCTTATAGTTTTTGTCCTTTTACTTTTCTAACTATCAAACACATGATTCGAATGCTAATTTTGATAGTGGGAATACCTTTATTGCTTTCCCCTGACTATTGATCACATTATGACTGACTATAACTAATCAATATTATGCTCACAACGGTAAGAAAATGAACATAATAATGTTGAAAAATGGCTATCCCTTTTGTATGTGTTAAAATATGGCTATCCATTTTGTTTGTGGCTCTATTTCTTTTTTAAGTTTATTAGAATATATTCACATATTCATGCAGTTTAACAACCTACTGATCAATGGAGGATTTTTATGATATTTTTTACTGTCAAATTCAGATTCAGAATTTGAATACTATATCCAGTAGTTACGGGTGGGAAAGAGGACGGGGAGAAATGGGAGGGTAAAAAAAGGTAGTTAATATGTAGTTGTATTTAGTAATTTCTTGTGATATTAGCGACAAAAAAAAATTATACATCGATAGTGTATAAAAAATACTATTATTATCTTATTGGATTTGAATTGTAATTATACACAATTACGCTAAGATATTGTTAACATTGTTTTTTTTGGGTTGGATCTTTTCAACAATTAGAGAACAACAAACATCTAAACGCAATCACTCATCATACACAAATTTGCAATCTTAGGTATTGCTGTAAAGCTAACATTTTGTTTGAATTGTAATTTTTCAAGAGTTATTAAGAAAAAATTACTATAGTGCGTTTTAAAAATGTGATATATGTGAGATAAAATGATGGTTGAAAATTTTTATACTATATAAGAATGAGTTCAGGGTAAAAATATTTTTTGAATTTCAACCGTAAGGGTAGGGCTATTTTGGGAATGTAAGAGTTTGAAATACAATTAGAGTATTGAATACAAGTCATTATAGCTAATTTAGTTTTGTTGTAATTACTTAGATGTTCTTTTAGACATTTAAAGCTGGGGGCAACAGATATCCGATTGAACATTGGGTATAACTAAATTCAGCTTGTGTTTTAGTGAAATAACATAAAAGCTCTTCTAATCATTTAATTGTATTAACATCCAAATCTCTTAATTTCCTAAAGCATTTCTCATCAGTTATCTGCAAGTTTATGATATATAGATATTAAGACACAATTAATGCCAATTAGTAGAGAAGTTTGCTTTCTTGGCCGTTACCCCATCTGTTCATATTCATTTCATTTACTTACAACTTTATTCCACCACAATCATGTAGCCTATTAAATTTGGATGTTGCTATATTAGCTACTCCCCTTCCCCATTTTGCAGCACATTTCTTAATAAGTATATTTTCTTTAGCTAGTCTACTTTTTGGTTGTAAGAAATCTTAATAGGTATGTTTTCTTTAACCAATCTACTTTTTTGTTGTAGGAAATCTGTAATCTTGAAGGTTGTATATGTAATAATTTTTTAGTATTTTAATTCAATTATCCATATTAGATAGGCATGATAGGGAGGAGATCACATTGGTAAATTATTATTTGTGGTTCAAAGTAAGTTTATCATTATAAATTTTTCCATATGCAGATTGCATCTACTTTTGTTGTTTTAACTATTAGTTATGATAATTTTCAAATTGTTTGTTATTTTATTGATGATTCCATTTAGGCAAAATTTTCACTTTATTTGATTTGTCAATAAATCTACTTAAAACTATTTGGCTGCAAATCTAAAGTATGTACTTCATTACTTTTAATTGTTTTCTTGAATTGAGTGGTCTAAGATGTTTTAGTACTTTATTTGACATGGTTATTTCTCTAAATTAGCCTTTTAGTTGTTGTATATCTTTGCAACTAACTCAAAAACTGGTGTGTAGGGATTGTAATCCCTATCCAGAAGGAGATGCTTTACTATATGTTTTAAATCATACAATAAATCATAATTGATGGATCGGTGAATGTGGAGATTTAATGATGATATGTCATTGGAATCAATATAAATTCAAGGATTTGGCTTGCAAGAATCGAAATTTCACTAGCAATGATTTTCTTTAATTATGCTAATTGTTCAAATCTCACTTATATGACAAAATAATGTGGTGGATTGCCCTTATATTAAGATAAAATTCAAACTAAACAATAGATTTTAATATCCATAAAGTGCATGAGCAGATATAAATAGGTCTTTTGTTTTATTAGGTTAGATGCAAAATAGTTGATCGTATCTTATAATTTTGTTTCATTGCATATTAGTATATTTTTTAACTCAATATGTAACTTATGATTTTTTTGTTTAATATCATATATTAAAATTGTCATACTTCAATTCTTATACTACAAAATACCAAATAATAATTATTAATCATATTTAATTATAAGCACTAAACTCCCACGCGTCGCGTGGGCTTTTCCTCCTAGTTATAAAAAAGATTATTCGTTATATATATATATATATATATATATATATATATATATATATATAGACTACTAAACCAATCTGTTTGGTTGTTTTAGCTATATAGGCATCATTCTCCGCCACGTGGAAGTTGAGACGTTAATCATTTTTTGAACTTCTCAATTTTATGTCCCTAATCAATCTACAATTAGAGATGGCAATTTGTCCCAAGTCCCAATGAGTTACCCATGTCCATTGAGACTTTGGATGGGATGGGTATTGGAATTTGATATTGGGTTTAAAATGGGACAAATCTCAATTGTACCAATTAATTGATGGAAAATTTTGAAAAATGCTTGGGTACCCATTGGTAGGCTCAAATAGCAAGGGCTCCGTTTGGATTAATTATTTTTTGGGGGTGTTTTTGAAATATTTTATTATAGTAGTGTATATGAAAAATTTTTACTATACATTTTTTTTGAAATATTTGATATACTAATATGGATGGGATGTTTTTTGAGTTATCTATATCTATATGTATTCAGGATGGGGTTGTTAACAGAAACCCTCCCAATGACTTCTAAACTTCTCATTCTTTTTTTTAGATTTTTGTATTTATTTTAATACATAAAATGTAGTGGGTTATAACCCACCTTATCACCCATCAATATTCCCACTATCTCACTCCCACTATTCCACTATCTTAACTCATCCTATAACCACTCCTACAAATTCTCTATTCCTATTATCCCACTATCTCACTCCCACACTCTCTCTCTGTTTCTTATTTGTTTTTGGTTCTCTATTCATTTTGTAAATGTATTAATTTTGTTTCTTTTATGAGCAATAGTGGAAGATATTATGTGCAGAGATTTCAGCAGAACTCAACCTTCTTGTGGAGAATTGGAAGTATATTATTGCCAGCTTAATTTTCCAGGTCGGTCCCCTCTGCCTTTTAAGTATGTTTTGCTTTTGCTTTGCTTTTTGTCATGAATGATATTGCATTGATTTTCTGATCATCCATTATTTCTAAAAATTTTTTACAAAATCCTATGAACGGTTGTTTGCTTATTGTTACATTGTAAAACAAAGATAGTCAATAGTAGAATAAAGTATAAACACAAAATCACAATCACATTTCTAACATAAAGGTATTGCTTGCTTATATAATTGCGGATGGTATAGGTTCATGATTAAGAGTTTTACTATTTCTAACATAAATTGTATATTATAAAAATTTATTTGTTTGTATTACTGAAATTTTTTTAATTATTTTTTATTGCACATTTATCACATAAAAAAGGTGTTACGATAGTTATTTTCACAATTTTATTCCAAAAATGATCGTGCATGAAATAAAAAAATATTTTTTGATAATAAAAAATAATAAAAAATGGTTTATAATTAGAGAAAAATAATTCAGATACTACTAATAACTAAGGCACTATACGTCCATTATTAAAATTGGATTAATTTTTAATTTCGTCAGAAATCCTTTTGGCAAAATTGCATTCTAGCCTTTCTTTTTTCTATCATTTTCTCTCTGCATTGACTGCAATAATTTTCACTCCATTTTTAATGGGTGGGCTTTCAAAATTGGTACAAAGAGAGTTTATTAGCATTCAAATAACTGTTATGTGTTGTATCTTTTTGAGATGCTAAATAAGGCATGAAATTTCTTGAAAGATGGTATCCTACTTTTTAGAGTTTGAATCACAATATTACCTTCATTTTTTGTATTTTTTTTTATTTTTGCATCCATTGGATTAGAAAAAACACGCTCTACCTGACTTAAGACGGTGATTTTTTAAAAAAAAATCTGATTTTTCTTGGTATTTGAAAAATTCCGAATTCTAACTGAACTTAAACCAAAAGAATAAATTAAAAATTATAGAGGCTGCTAAATTAAAAGACAATATTGAATTGGATATTAAAAGATGGTTTAAACATAGTAGGGACTACGAACCAAAATCTTTGAAAAATAATTCTGTATCCAAAAAATAAAAAAAAAAACCTACAAGAACAAACTCATTTTCCAAAAAAAAAAAAAGAAAAGAAGCCTATAAGAATATACGCCCTTTTCCAAATTTAATAATTTATCTACATTATGAACATATTATAAACTAATACATTCCTTTTTATTTAATATTAAAATTTGATTTTAATATATAAGTGATAGCAGAGGGAATGAAGCAGTTAGCGACATGTGAAAAAATCGAAAAGGACAAAAGCAATTAGAGAAATAATTTCGCACAAAATTCGTGGGTTAAAGTGCAATTTGAGGTATAGATGGGAGGCATTTTAGTGCATTTATTGGTTTATTTTCAATAAGTGGTGGTTGGTTTTGCGGGGTTTGGGGGGTCTACATGTACCAAAATATATTTATATAGGGATTATTTCATTAACTATGGGTGCTAATAACAATTCTATTGGTGCGTAATTTTCATTTGATTACAACACAATTATATTAAATTTTATTGATACTACTTCTATATAACTATTGTATTTTTTTGTTAACAATTCTCATACAATGTATCACTTACTACACATAAAATAAATACAAAACTATTTATTTTTTATTTAATATATATTTTTTCTAGATCAAAGAAATGAAAATATTGCCTCTCTTTAAGTTCGACAGCCATCCGCATCACCAATACTTTTGCGTGATCATGGTAAATATACAGTTTTTTATATCGTCAAAGATCGTGCATTTTCATTTGTAGTACACACTCCACAAAATTCAACATAGTTAATTAAATCATCAATTTTGGTTTTCGTACTAAAAGTGGATTGGTGTGAAGAGTGTTCGCACCTTCAAGAAAGATTATCAAATCGAATGCTTAGTATTTGTAAGTATTTCATTTTAACAACATTCAATTACATTCATTTGTAGAAATATATCATTCCTTTTTTTAATATAAATTTTAATTTTTTTTTCAGGATCCATCTTTCGAAAAAAGACAGTTCTTGAATGATATACACATTCTATTATATTTCAAACTATTGTTAAACAGATATTACATTTAAATTTTGTTGGTTCAATTTTTTCACCTTTATTTGTTCACCATTTTATTTTTTTTAATAATGTCAGCACCGTGCGTAGCACGGGTATTCACACTAGTTGTATATTACTGTAACATTGTATTTGAAAAACTTATTTTTTGAAAAAATAGTCAATCCAAACCAAGTTTTAGATTCAAAAATTATTTTTAACAATTTTTATAGTCATGATTGTATATATATCTTTTCCTTTATTTGTTAATCCAATTTTTGGTGATAATCCTGAGTATAAAGCACTTGTATGTTTATTTAATAAAACTAAAAGAAATTTAATAAATAAAAATATTAAAATTATATAAAAAATAAAAAATAAATTAAAAGAAAAAAATATGTAGAAAATAGATTTGGGTATTGGACGTGATCAATCTAAACCTATTTCAAAGTGATCCCGCCCAAGTTAGTCCCAAAACATATATGAATAAGGTTGGGTCCAAACCCATATGACTCAGTTCCATCTTAAACTTAAGCAAATCCCGCCTATCCCGCCCATTTTGCCACCTCTATCTACAATAAAATTAAAAGACTAATGTGGTATTAACAAGAGTTGAGGGATAGGACAGGCATGCTGCTGTTCAACTATTGGGACCAAGTTGCAATTAGCCGAAATGTTGCCTAGGGGTTCAACACCATTACGACGTCGTCGGTGCTCGAGTGGTGGCTGCAGCTTTCTGTGTCCTATACTGCCCAGTAAGTCGAGTCTGGCGCAGACCCGCGACGATCGCCGCACGATAGAGAAACAGTTCCTTCTGCTAAACAAAGAAAAAGCCGTCACAGCTTTGCTCTCCACTGAAGATACATGGGATATGTGCAAGAAGCCCGTGAAAATCACGTTAAGAAGAAGGTCGAAGAAGGTAGGCATACCATAATAAGTAATTAGAAATCAGTTATTTATAGCTTAATCAAATATTTATGAGGAAATGAACTATATTAACCTCCATTTTCCCATTCCCATTCAATTGCTTGAGAAAGGTTGCTGCAGTTCCTCTTTCAAAGTTTTGCTTCTTTTTTTTTTCTTTGTTTTATTAGAATTTTGAGGACTGTTGTTGGCATGATTTGTAGTTTTGTTTTCACTTTACATAACATTCTTTCTCCTAAACAATTTCAGCCATTCTGGATGATGCATTAACCAAAATGAACATTTCTGCTTCGGAGCTGGAATTTTTTTTTTTTAAATTTCCTTTGAATTTTATTATACTGAAGAATCGTTAAGCCAATGGCTCGTTCCTTGCTATGAGTGGTGCTGAGATGCTTTTCATTTTTTTTCCTTCTTTCTTTCGTTAATTAAAGACTGCAGATATAATTGAAATAGACTCAAAAGTGAGTTCCTAGAAGTCTATATATGTCATAAAATCAGCGAAACATTTTTTTTCCCTTTAATTTCAGATAAAAAGGCAAAATCTGGATAAATTATTCCACCCAGTACAGCAGTGAGATATATATATATATATTTTGGGTCTTAGCAGTTTCTATTCCTGTCATTTGTGAATCAATGATTGGAAACCAACATTCGGGCTAACCCGGATGGCCTGAGCTTTTAGCTTTACCTTTAATTTTTTCCCCGTCTAGTAATGTGAAATTATTGGCAAATCACGGTTCTGCATTATTGGCATTTTCTTTTTCTAGTTGTACAAACTATTAATTTATCTCTGTATTTCAGCTTTGCGCAGCAAAATGAAGCAGAAGGCACTTAAAGAATGTGATCTTTACACTGCAAAGTACGCTGAATGTGCTTCAGGAAGAACATTATCTGTTGTTTGGCAATGCCGCAAGCAAGCAAAAGAATTGAATGAATGCCTTCATCAGTTGTAAGTTTGATCAAATCTATTGGAAGGTTTTTCAATATGGATGGGATGCTAATGGTTTTATGCTTATGTAACTTTAACTATTTTTGCCATATATTCATAGGGTTATGGATATTGGTATAGTTTGCGATATTTGGTCAGGCAGGGAAGCAGGAGGGGGGGGGGGAAGAGAGAGAGAGGAAGAAGTTAAAAATGTTGCTAATAGAAAGTTTCTTCAATCATGTTTCCAGATTACACAGGATGCTCTAGGAAGTTAAATTGACAATTTAATTCTTCAGTGCTTCTTAGTGATCACTTATAAAAGTAAAATCTCAAATGAATATATAGGCCATACAAAGACACAGTCTTAGATCATTTATCCCTGCTGGTTTTTGTTGTACCAATTAACATTTCTCAAGGTTAACCTTCAAGTTTAATAAGCCTTCACATGGTTATTAGAATCACTACAAGATTGTCCTGCTGATTGCTTATTTGCCACCGTTTTGTTGGGTGCTCTATCAGCATCATAAGAACTCATACCTGTCATGATGGTATCCAGCTTGGTGATGTCAAGTAGTAACGACATTAATTGTGCTAGGTTTGGAGAGTTCAATTCAAGAGTCACATAATTCAGTACTAACAGAGCTGAAATGTTTGACAACAGAGTTTACAATCACATCATGATGTATTCCTAATTTCCTGAAGATTGTCCATGAGATGTTCCTAGTGTCAACTATAATTTAATATTTAGTTTTGTTGCTTTTCGTGCTCTTCCTGTTCTGGTTTGTGTTGCAAGAAAACAATTATTATCTAAAAAGATACTTGTATGCTGTCATAAAGTTTATTTCCAACTTCATGGACCCTATGCCCACAGAAGGATTAGATAAGGAAAAAGCCTAGACAATTAGCTTAGACTCGAGGATGACACAATGAAATCAGATCACAAGGTTTTGTGGGCATTCGTTTTACTTTACTTATTTAACTCTTGTGAATAAGCTCATCTTGTAATTTAACATTTGTAGTGTTTACAAACCATGGTGGCAGAAATGTTTGTTAGATTGTTAACCTATTTAGATCAGCCTCTCAAATTTTAGTTTGTTTATTTCCTTTTGTTTTCTGTTCTTGTAGCACCAATGACTTAGTGTTGGAAGAAATGAAGAAAGATTACACGCTTCGAGAAGAAAGAAAGGATCACTGAGTATTTAAAGTTCATTCACTCTGATGATAGCCACTTTACCATTCGAACTTCCAGTGCCAGCAGCAAAGCAGTGTTTATGGCAACTTTCTCCTGCCTGCCGGATGGTGGCAGCGCACAACAGGAGAATTGGATTGCTGTAGGTGAAGAAGCATATTGTATTTTTGTAATGGAGCTTAGAGATTCTTGAGCATGTCTAGGAATTTCGGCCTCGAAACAGTGAAATATGCATGTTGCAAGTGTCAAAGACTGTATCCCCTAATTTTTGCCCGGTGCACAAACAGTGATGAAGAGTGAATTTATCGTTTCCGTCATCAAAGCTCTATCCATGCAGCCCCTTGAGCGTTATAGGCACCCCTTTTGCCACAGAATTGACTTGATGTTAGCTAGAAACAGAGGCGGCAAAATGGATAGTTGGTTTGTTAATGGTTTCACTTAAATGGATTATGGATGAAATTAACCCAATCCAATTACAGCCAATTAGAAAATGGATTGGATCCACATGGATAAAATAAAACTATCAGCCATCCAATTAACTATTTAATTCTCCTACAACTAAAATTATTCAATTTTCTCCGGCCATACCCGTTTAGTTATCTTTAGTTTTTCTCAGTCACGTGCTTCATTATCATTTACGCATGCAGCTTCTGTTTTAGTCCCGAGCCAAGTTAGCATCCAATGACTCGAACCCTGGCCGAGTGTGATCCTCTTGTGCTCGTGTTGCGGCATATGAAAATGACCAAATCCAAACACTAATTCAAGTTAACTTTGCTTTTCCCCAGGTGATTTACACTCAAGTTTTGCAACTTACAAGCGTCAAATAGCCTCAACTCCACACTTGTCATCCTCAACAATGCTAATATCTCATCCAAGTTTGACTCAAATACTTGCCCTGATTAATTCCTCAATTCGACTTCAAAACCATCACAAACGCGAAATTCTCAGATATAAAAGCTTAGCAAAGTCTTGGACACGGTTTTAGTGGCCAAAAGAGCAGCAACGGAGACTCTCCCATAGGTGGGATTAGAATTTCAAAGATTCGGGTTTCCAACCAGGGCGAATGGCTAAAATTTAAGCAATATATTTTGGGGTCATTACATGTTCGAGTGACAAAGGTCAAGGTATGTATCCGGAATCGTGGGGGAGAAAACTTTCAGAAATCGAAACGACTCGCAATTCCGTGACCGCGGACAAATGTTTGATCGTGAGAGTAGGGAAAGGTTTTGAGGCTTGGGATTAGCAGGAAACATGTGATAACTAGTCGGAGAAACAAACCTTTCATTTGCCATAACCAACTCAACTCTATTACCAATTATAATAACAAGACATTCAGTTCAAGAAAATTAGTAAGATTCTGAAAACGAGCAAATCTTGACCTAAAATGTGATTAACAAAGTCATATTGAAAAGAAAAGCAGATCTTTTCGGCACTCGATTTCCAACAAGGCAGACAATCTGTAGGAGCAGCAACAAAAATCTACTAACTGAACATCAACAAATTGTTCATTTACAGTGTTTCGTTCTTGGCGCTGCCTTGATGACCTCCAGGTTAAAAAGGTAAACCGCAACATCAAAAATGACATCAATACACCAAAATATAATACCTTAAGATAATCTAATTTGGCTTCCGCATGTTACGCCCAGCACGAATTACTTCGTCCACAAGAAGCAACTGCGATGCAATGACAGGGCTGCACAACAAGAGTACTCAAATGAGCCGTCCATTCTTGGAAAGAAACCCCAAAGAAAAAGAACAATGACCATCAACCGTGAAGAAACCAAAATTACGTCTATAGCCAGGTTAAAAGATTTTTGACTGAATTAGATCCAGTGAGTTCAATCCCAATGATGGTGCTACAGATTTATAACGCTGACAAATGGCATGCCACATATACACAGATAACTTATTGCAGAAAAATGTGCCCAACATACCCAGAGTTTATAATTTGTCGCTTCACAGAATAATTGTCAAATATACCCTCCATTTGAGGATCAATTGGTTCTCCAGTATGATGGTTTAGGCCCACTATGTTTCCCTTGTCATGTTCACCCTGCCAAAACAGTTACATGTGACAATGAATTGAAACCCTCTTTGAAATCTTTGAATGCTACAGGTTTAAAAGGCACAGAGAGATTACTGTAAGAGCAATGATCACATCCTGGGTGTCAAGGCCAGAATTTTCAGCCAGTGTCTTTGGAACCACAAGAAGGGCATCAGCGAAAGCTTCCACACCAAGTTTTGCACGCTATTTGGATGTAGCAGTCAGCAAAAAGCACTTGGATGTATAGAAGTAAGAGTCAACAACAAAATTTAACAGAAATTATATGACATGTACCCCTTGAGCAGTTTTCATCACTTCATTCACTAGGTATTGCCTAGCTGCAACTTCAAAGGCACCTGCTCCCTGAAACAAAGTAAATGATAAAAAACATGCCACTTAGTAAATGATGAACACTCAGATGCGATAAAAAGCAATTCACCAGTCATGAAAACAAAAGCAATAGCCTTGTTTAGAACCATTCAACATCAGTGAATGAATTGCATATTATGAAAGCATGAAGGAAATAACCTAGTTTAGCCCCCATTCATCAGGGAATGCATTGCAAATTATTAAAACTCAAAATTATTCTGAACGAGAAGAAAAAACCAAGAGATTATAAAAAATAATTCATCAGTCATAAAACCAAGAGAGAGATGCAAAAAAAATGAAGGTAATAATCCAGTTTAGCCCCCATCCATTATGCTAAGCATTGAAACTAATACAACTCATCTTATATCAGGATTCCAAGCCGGAAGTATTTTGAATCAGAAGAATGTAATGCTTGAAGGTATATCTAAACCTATTTCTGCATGTGAGATATTAGGGCAAATGTCAAATAACATTTAAAGCACAAGGCCATGCAAAGCACTTTCTTATGCTGAGTAATGCAAACCATTAAGCATTCACTGATCATCCACGCAAGCAAATAGCAGATAATGTTGAAAAGCAGCAAATGCAAGATAATACAGTTACTGTTAGCCACAAATTTATCACAAATTCAACAAGCCACTAAGCCAACATTTGTGATACACTGAGATGAGTAAGCAGCATTCAACGAAGAAATATTGGCTTCTACAGGCTGCACAGCTTGACTAATGTGAATTTAAACCTAATTAACCGATGCTATAGTCTAAGAGGTATGTCCTCCCACAATGAAACAAATATCTGACACTAGGCAACTGCATTAGCCAAAAAACAAATGCACTGATGAATGCAAAAACTTACCAGTACAACAGCCTCATCCTCAATAGTATTTTTTACTGCTCTTAGTCCATCACGGACAGCATCCTTAATTTGAGCAATAGTATGATCATTTGGACCTGTATTACAGCCGGCAGTTCCATCAGTGGATGGTCAAATCTATACAACTTATAGCTCTTTTTGAAAAGCCAAAAAACAAAGTACAAAAATTGTAAATGGTCACCACAAACAACTAGATCAGACAAGAAGATGCATCTTAAAATACCTTTAATAAGGATTGTACAAGAGTGAGGATTTTTAACTTTCTCGATGAATGTATATTTCTCTTCTCCAAGAATGTGCTCATAGACTAAACCAGCCCAACCAAGACAGTCAGGAGTTAGGCCATCAACAGAGTTAACAGCCTCCCCACCACAAGCCAAAACCAATCGCTCCATATTTCTCCTTTTTGCCCTTCGAAGTGCAATTATCTACCGGAAAGGTCATATTAAAATCAGTAGGGATTCATCTCCAAGCAAAACATCATCTCCATTTGGTTTCATAGGTTTACTTATGGCATAAACAAATCCTCTAGAGACACATCCAACATGATGAAAAACTTACCCCTGCACGAGCCAGCAAGTCCAATGATGGGGGATCAATCCCCTTTTGGTTGATGACAACAAAATTGTGCTCATTATCTGCACAAACCTGTAGATATGACAGGCATAAGAGTGACACTACAATACTGCATCTTCAGCACTAAACAGGCACTGAAGTACCACCAAATTTGTCACCTTGTTTTTCAGGTCAATAATTTTTTGCACTCTTTCATCAACAGATCGTCTTTCTGCTGCAACCATAGCTTCTCTCTGCTCTGCATTTGAGTAGAAAAATCCTGCATTTACTTCGCTGTGCAAAGAAGACTTAACTTGTGAATACAAAAATTAACAACAAACACATACAACCAAATAGTCAAATTAAGTATGTTACCTCTTTTCATATTCCAAGGACACATTACAAGTCAAAATATAACAATTCTCTGCTCTCCTCTTCATGTCTGGGTGTCTGGAACCATGATCGAGGACAAGACCCTCAACCTAGAATTAAAAGCAATTCACAATTAGGAACTGATACGTACAAAATGTAGGATTTTTGCTCAATCCTCTCAACTAACTCACATGTACATGCGTCAATAAGCATACAACTACAAAATTTTGCACAGAAGTGCATCTAGTCTCTAGTCTGAATGTACAAATGTAGCCATCCATTCAAACAAAAACAAAGGTCACGCTATCTAACAACCGGGGAAGTTAGGGAGAGCACAAGCAAAAATACTCTCTCTTCATTTATATCTTCAAAAGCAGATAATAAATAAGGGCAAATATGTATTAAAAACAGCCCTACTGATGCTTTTTCCATGGGCAGAGAAATGGAAAGGAGAGGAGTCTCAAAGAAAAGATTATCTAGGTTGGAAGTTTTATAAAGAAACAATCACCACTATTAGTTTTATTTCTATCAATTTTATGAAAGAAATGAACCATAGCAAAGGAAAGTGTGTTCATTTAACTTTCTATTAGAACCTACCACCTTAATACAGTAATTCTCTTGACCACAAAAAAAAGTATGTAACATACTCGATACACTTCATTTCATTTGAATTCTTCGTTCTCAAATTCCATACAAGTGAAGTCATGTTTTACTTATTTATGTCTAATACTAGAAAAAAATGAAGAAAAGGAATAACCCATATTTTCATTTCTCATCTTTCCTCCCCCATTAAGACCTTCACTTTTCCTTTTTAATCATAAAATCCTAAAGAAAGGTCAAGTTCCATCCCATGCATATCACTGAAAGAGTCCTTAACTTTGTCATAGAGGAATATTTTACTGAACTTTCAAGCAACAGCGATATTTCTTGCCTTCCAAATTGCTATATTGCAGGTATCCCCCTAACAACAATATGCCCAACTCTCTCAGCTGCCATAACTAGAAAGCATAGTCCATTCATGCTGTATAAGACAATTGTTAGCCCATTCACCGAAAAAATGGCAGGACTATGCCTAGCAAGGATAGCATTTTAGCATCCCAAAGTGGATAGTATACAGACTTCTATGATTGAAAGAAGTCAAAATTGATCATGCTAAGGACTAAATAATTATCAAAGTACGCTATTTTTGCGACCCAAAGAAACAGGCCAACATATGTATTGTTGAATCCAAATTGAAAAACAAGGCATCAACGTCAGCAAACATTAAGAGAAACTGCATTCACATACCAAGCGAGTGTCTACATCAAACTTGTGGCGCATGTGCATTATCTCAACCATAAAAAGATCGATAGCTTCTTCAGGCTTGCGAATGCAGAGCACCTACCACAAAGCAATCAAACTGTTTCAGACATGAATGTGTAACAAAAACCACCCATAAATAGTTCAACATAAAGGTTTTTACATGGCATAGATTGACATATCTAATTAAGTTGATTTTTTTTATCATTTGAAACAGCATTTATCTAATGCACAATTAGAACTGTAACCAACAAGAAAGAGAACTTACCGCATTTACAACTATGTCAGTTAATTGGTCTGCCAAGGCCTCATACAACTACACCAGACCAAAACTCGTACCATAAACAAGCATATTGAATAATCATATCAGAAAAGGAGGAAAATATTGGGGCAGAATTGAAGAATGTACCTTTGTTCTTAAAGTTGTTCTTGCTACCATCTTTAGTATCTCTTTATCGGGCTCATCGCCCACCACAACAGGAGTCTTAAACTTCTCAAGAAATTGCAATGTTGCCCTTTTAGCAATTTCGAAACTATCAACTAGAATACGCGGATGCGTCCCTGTAGAAAATGACTTTTTTTTTACATGCAAACTTATCCCCCCGAGGAAAAAAGATTTGGTATCCCGAAGATCTTAAGAGAAGACATGAAAATACAAGCATTTATAGATAAAATACAAATCTCCAACCATTGATAGGAGGTGGCAATCATCACCACACCTTACAAAATGTCATCACTTAATAGAAAAGGAAACACAACGAAGATAATGGTAGTGATACATCATAAAGATTTTTTTTGGGGAGGGGGGGGGGTTGGGGAAGGGGGGACGAGTAATAATATAATGGAAAGGAACACAATGAATCTAATAACTGGCATGTATTACCTCACAATATGCATCTTATACATGCTGGTATGAAATTTAAATATAAATGAGGAATTTCCATATAATTCATTCAGAAAAAAAGGCAGAAAGAACCACACTGCATTGCGAAGACTCATCTATAATAAGATACTAAGTCAACAGATCAGAGATTAAATACTGTGGCCAAGGAATAGAGTCTCAGAATGACATAAAGTGACAGTAGGCACAAACCATCATCAATATGACGCTCAGATTGCTTCATAAGTTCACCAATAAAAAGTACAGTGGAAGTGGTTCCATCACCAGCTATATCATCTTGAGCAACTGCCGTCCTTGCAATCATTATTGCAGTTGGATTTTGAATTTGCTACAACCATCAAGCAGATTTCATTACCATTAAAAGGATAACGAATTGGGGCTCATAGATGAAGAAGAGATGGTTATGGTGGCAGCAGTAACAAATACATCCACATGAAACGACCTTACCCATGCAAGGCACCAAGGGATTTATCATTCATATTTAAATTCAACAATCATATACAATACACAAAGTCAACAGATGTATATTAGAAAAGGGGAAAAAAAGGCAGCTCTCCACTCAAAATACCAGAGAATTAATGAAGGCCAGCATCTTCTGCTTGTTTCCTAAATCATATCCTATACTAAGTTCCATTCTTAATCTACTGCCAAAGGTGCAATCCCCCTCAATATGCACTCCTGTGTACAAGCTTTTGTTGATGTCCACAATGCATGAAATGATGACATACTGAATTCAGCAACTACCTCAAGCAGTTAAAGTACCTATTCAATTTTGGTTTAATTTCCATCCGTATCATAGAATGGTATACCAAATCCCTGCATTTTTACTTATGCATTCAAACCCAAAGGTATAAAATTCAAACAAAAAACACAAATCAAAACAGCGCACAGAAAGAACAAGAAGCGAATTAAACAATTGACAACCAGGTAAAAGTAAACACAACCAAGTACCAGAAGTTGAATAACTAACCATCTCCTTCAATAAAGTGTTACCATCCTTAGTGAGCTTAATGTCACCAGCGCCACCAACAAGCCTGGCAAGAAAATGTACAAATTTTGCACAAATTAAGATAAAAGTGAATGAAACTTCAGACCTAATACAGACAGCGAAGAATAACGAAGCACGAACATTTTAATGGTGCCTTTGGGGCCAAGGTTGGTCTTGAGGACATCTTGCAAACCCTTGGCGGCATTGATATTCATATGAAGGGCAGCAGATTTGTTGAGCACCTCGGCATTCGGATTCAGTACCCGAAGAGACATCTTGTTTCTGCAACCCAAAACAAAAACTTGGGCATACTAGACAGTGTAACAATAATAATGCATCTATAGCAACCACATAGGTCGAACTCAAAGAGGTGGAGAAGTAGTACAATACCTTTTGTCGAGGCTGGGTCGAGATTTTGGGTGGCCGGGTGGCGGAGGAGTAAGGAAGAGATCGAGCTTTGAGAGGAGGGAAAAAACAGAGGGGTTTCTCGAGAGTGAAGGGGAGAAGTGGGTTTTAGGGCTTTCTGGAAAAGTTGGTCCATTTACCTTTTAAATAAATTGGGTGTGAAATGATTTATTTTCGGCTACCTATAGTTTATCAAAATAACTTTTTTGACCCCAAACGCACATGGTAAAATTGCGAACTCGTAAGCGGGCTCCATACCCGCCGGATCCATCCTCGCTTGACAAAAATTATCGTCTTGTTATGTTATTCAAATGCCAGTGAACAAAAGCTTCTTCCAGCTGCGACCATGGCCAGGAACTACGTTAGAGAGAACGTTCCACTATCTCGATTTGGAGTTTTAGTTGCCCAGTTGGAGTCCATAGTTGCATCTGCTGCCCACAAGCCTCCCGATCCTCTTCTCTGTTTTGATCTTTTATCTGATCTCATTGCCGCCATTGACGAAGAGCCTAAGGTCATTCTTTTTCCCATTTCACCTTTTTCTTATGACCTCTTAGATATTATAGTTCTCTCGAGCTTGTTTAGTAGGTTTTGTTTTCAGCACTGTTTATCTGAATGTCGGTTGTCAATGGTATTCGGTTTTGAGCTGGTTTTAAAACTTTATGAGAAATCGGACGTCATAGGATTTGTTTTTTTTTTTTTTTGTGTTTTATGGGTGATTCTGCTCAAATATTGGGAACTTCCAGGAATCTATATTGCTATGGCAAAGAAAATGCGAGGATGCTCTTTATTCTCTGCTTGTACTTGGTGCAAGGAGGCCGGTGAGGCATTTGGCATCAGTGGCAATGGCCAACATTATATTGAAGGGGGATGGCATTTCTATATATTCACGAGTGAGCAGCCTGCAGGGATTTCTTTCGGATGGAAAGAAGAGCGAACCTCAACGACTTGCTGGTTTGTCAATACTATCGCATTCATGGTTTTGTATTTCATGGTTATATCTACTCTTCTTGATCTTTACATGCAAATATGGTGTGATAAAATCTTCAATAACCAAATCTTCTGATTTGTTAATAGAGAATCTTCCTGTAGTTCACAGTGTATTGGTATATTCCAATTGCCGATGATGCTATTGAGCAAAAGGATATAACCTAGAGGTTCTAGACTAACGGTCTATCTTATTCCACTAGTACTAATAGCCAGCATACAGGAAGAAGCACTGCATCTAGGAATTCTAGTATGGTCAAATTGCTTTCTCGGATACCAATTTCACCAACTCTGGGTGCATGTGTTGCTGAGGATGTTAATCTTGCTTACTTTTACTAGAATTCCCCTGAAGAATTCTCTCCATGAGTATGCACATTAAGTTGTCGTGGAAATACAGACGATTTCTGGGATGTAGGAGTTGTTGCTTATTTGGAAAGATGATTTTGATGTTTCAAATGTTTCTTTGAGACATGCCTTGAGTTGTATCTCCACTCCTAAGATCCTAATGCATTGTGTACGGAGACCAGACTAGGCATTGGTGTCTTTTGTATTCTCCAGTCTTATACAATTTGATTTTGTTAACATAATTAACTCATAGGTGTCTGCCTTGGCTTTACAGACTCAATTCATTCAATTCATAAACTTTGTGGCTGGCTTTGATTTTGAAGTCACTTTGTTGTTAGATTTGTCTGCCTCGTGCAGCCACCCAAGAGAACATTTTCCTCGAGTAGAAATTATTGAATTGCTTGTGGAAAGTTAGTATGAATGATTGGGATGGACTGACCGGATCAGTTTACTGCTACTTTTAATTTTAGAGTGGACTTGTTGTGTAATGAGCAGTTAATGGACAGTATTGGCTGTCCATGCTAAGAACAGAGTCTTGCTGTGAGGAGGACATGATAGGGACTATTTCCATTGTTCAAAGTAACACTGACAGGATGTTAATATTGATGTCTAGTATATGTACTGTTAAACCATAAGCTATCGTCCAATACAATGTGTTTCAATCAATATATGAGGAACAAATATGGAAAACTTCCTCTACCAGAAATAGTACTCTACTTGTCCTGGAAAGCTCTTTGCATTTGGTTGGACAGTGGTGGCATTTCGGAGAAGAAAAATGCATGTGTCAACTGGTCTAAATTTCTGAAAAAAAGAACTATTAAATTACATCCTATCTACTATTCCTACCTTTCAGCACCTGTCTTTTGAGATCACTTTTGTCTTGAACTGGAACAGTCTTCTTTCTTGGCTGGACTTTATGTGGGAAGGAGTTATATGTGCATTTTTGGATTTGGGTGCTCTTTATATGGATAATGTGGAAGGAAAAGAACTTTGAAGTTTTAAATTGGAAGAAAAGAGAGTTAAGGAGCTTACGACAAACATCTTAAACACATGGATTTCTAAAAAGAAAGAACACAGCCTGCACCAGCAATACACATGTTCTTTCCTTCATGACTGAAAAATGCATCCTCTATATCACTGAACTGAAACAGGATATGCATTTTCTTATTTGTTCTCTACTTCACATGTAGGTTTTCCCTAATTAACTATGGTTGTTTTCCATAAACATGTTAGACCTGGTCCAGTTTTTAGACTTAGCTTCATATAGTAAGTCTTCTCTGGTGGTAATAATCCTGAACTTTGGATGGTATTGCACATGTATAATGGTATCCATAGAACTTGGTTCTGTTTCAATTGAGCCATCGCATGTTTCTTTGTAGTGGCTTAGGAGGTTGAGTTTGTCTTGATTCCCGACTCCTGGTTGAGCTATAAATGAACAATGTATTATCGTCCTTCTGCTACTTGTTTTCTTCATGCAGGTGAATTTTGGATTGTCTGAATTCTCAGCATCTCTCTGCTTTGTTATTTACACGTAAAACTTCACTTGGCATTCAAAATTCATGACCCTTCTGCAACATTTACAGGTGCTGCACAATGCCTTGGAGAATTATACCGTTATTTTGGGAGACGTATAACTTCTGGATTATATGAGACTACTATTATTGTGACGAAGCTACTGAAATTTAATGAGGTACTGAAACTGAATTTGGTTCAGTGTCTTTCTGATTTGTGCTCTTTTTCCTTACTGATGCAGCTTTGCTGAGTTTGTGCACATATTTATTTGTGCAAACATTTTTTATTTCCTAAGTCCTGCACTAAAATGAATTGTTTAAATGTCTTATTTTCTGCTTGCACTATTATTTGTCCATTCTAAGGTTGCTTACAGTATCTCTCTTCTGTTTTGGAGGTTACTTATAGAATATGGATGTTGGGCAACTTGTTAAGCTGCTAGGATGGCTTGTCTTTTTATACTGACTAATTTTTCAACAAGACTGCATTGCCATTAACTTTGACTTTTTCTCTTTCCTAGTAGTTTTTTTTGTTAACATCATATCTAACCACCAGCTTCTTCAGGATTTTGTAAGACAAGAAGCTTTACACATGCTTCAAAATGCCTTGGAAGGCTCTGGTGGCAATGCTGCTGCTTCAGCATATACAGAGGCATTCCGAGTTATTACACGGATAGCTCTGGGGGATAAGTCATTTATTGTCCGAAAAGCAGCTGCGAGATGTCTAAAGGCTTTTGCGAACATCGGAGGACCAGGATTAGGTTTTGCAGAACTTGAGAACTCTTCGTCTCATTGTGTCAAGGTTGGAAATATGATGCCCTTTTATCTTCTCCTCAATTTTTTTCTCTTGTTCTACACTTTTATGTGATGCTGTAGGGATACAGTTTAGTATTCTAATTCCACCTACCACCTGTAGGCCCTTGAGGATTCTGTATCATCAGTTAGGGATTCTTTTGCTGAAGCTTTAGGCTCATTGCTTGCTTTGGGAATGAATCCTAATGCACAGGTTTTTATCTTCTTCCATAAGATTTCTGCATCCTGTATTGCCAAGAGCTCATGATTTTAGTATTTTTATTAGTTGCAACCTAGGGGGAAAGGACATTGTAGTCCAACAAAACTTGAAGGAGGTCTGCAGAGGCACTTATCTTTGCCATTTATAAAAGGTATTCTTTTGCTCTCTCTGTTACTCCTAATGCTTTTGAATTGCTACTCAGAGTGGCTCTTGGCGTACTACTCTTTTCAAGTTCATCTTCTTAAAATTCTCATCGATGTATCCTAAGTTCCAATTAATTATAATTAGTCCTCTGGTGTTTGGAACCACCAAAGAAATGGAATGCATACAATGTTACATCTATGCATCATAAAATGCTCCTTTTGTGTGGTTTATCACAAGTTCTGTGCCCATCAGGCACAAACAAAGGAACTTCAAGACATTGAATTGAACTGATAGCTTTTATTTTGGTTTTCAATCCTGTGCTTTTGAAATTTCTCTAGTGGTCTGGGTTGAAAATTTGAATTTGAAGTATTTGCATAATAATTTTCAACTGGGTCATGAATTATCTTTACCAGAAGCATTCTTCGTATTGCATTTGCTAGTGCTTTTTACTCTTATATTGATTTACTTTATATCTGACCGCTGATTCAATATCCAGCTAGCGGACCTCGTATGAAGGAACTACGTGTTGGCATTGCCTTATCATGGGTTTCCTTTTTACAGGTAACTGTAAATCCTTATTACTCCAACATTGCTTCTTTAATTAAAAAAAAAAGAAAAAAAAAGTTCTCCGATGTGTTTTGGAAGCTTTCGGGTTACTATGAAAATTGCTGGCAACACAAATGCTATTTTGAAATTGCTTTGAGAATATCTTTTTTGTTCCCTGAGATATGAAAGTTTTGAAGAAACAAGTTAACAGAAAAAACTCGTAGACCTACAAAAGGTCTGAGTTTTCTAATCGTTCTGCAACATTCTTACCTTCTGCTTCCTCACAATTATTCTTTCATGTGTAAATTACCACTTCATGGTACTGTGGCCTTATTCCAAGAAGATATCGCATGCAAGTTCTTGTTCACTCTTCTCATAAAGCTAATAAAAACGCACATTGTGCTACTTAAGAACCTTTATTCCTTTCTTCATTTGTGAATTGTTATTAGACTTAAATTTCCTTCACCCAGGGGAAAAGATGCAGAAAGAGCAGAAGAGGATGATAAGAAGGGTCAAATTGTTCCATCCCTTGTTTCTCTGTGGCTTTTTTGAGATTGTTCTCCATGGGAATGGGATGCTTACCAATTACTCTCATCTATCCTAAACTTGTTTAATATTAGCCTGACTAACCATGAGGTGCAATTGTACCCTTGACTGTTTGTAAACGCTTAACCATGACAAAGTACTGAAATCCTCAGAAGTCAGAAAAGTACTATATATTCAGCACTGGCCCACTATACCTCCTGAGCATATCTGCCATAGAACAAAGACAATGTAAATTTGCAGAGGGCTTAGGAGAATTCTTATGTAACTCATAGCACAACTTCTTGGAAAATCCTCATTTTGAATTATATCTCTTCTTTCACAAATAAAGCAAGACAATAATTTGAATTTGTCACCTAGGTTTTAGAAGTAGTAAACAATTGTTCAGTTAATTTGATCTAATTGTTTCCTGGAATAAAATTTTGCATTGTGTCTCTCTTTGTGTGGATGTTTTCTTTGTGGTTGTTCAGCTTGTCATCTAGGTTTTAGAAGCAGTAAGCAACTGTTGATTAATTTGATCCAGTTGTATTTGGGGATAAGATATTTTATCTATAACACGGATTTGATCTTTCAGGCCATTCGGTTGAGATATCTTCAACCCGATAGTGAGCTTCAGAGCTTCACTGTGCAGGTTATAGACATGCTTCATACAGATGATAATACTGTTGATGCTCAAGCCCTGGTATGCTTTTTAGGATATGCAGCATTTTTAAAACTGTTCAAGTTGAAGCAGCCCTTAATTATACTGCAAAGAAATGTGTATATCTGTATGATGTTGTACATAGTCTTTTGCAAAAAAGAGTGCTTGCATGGTGGCCTAGGTTCCCTGCAGTCACCCTAGTGTACCTGGAATTTGTGCTTATATATGTGTAGCAGCCTTTTTATTCTCCAACCCTTTGCATCTGGGATGATTTAAAGTACATTAGACTTATCAAGGCATGTGATTCCTGCTATTTTATCAGTTTGACTGGGTTGAACATAGGTGATGGAGAGGTTTTATCCTGAGGTTGAACCATGATTATCAGATCGAGAGAGATCTCTTCTTGCTCTATTAATGCCACGTGGAAGTAACACATGATACAGCATTCATTTCCAACTAAATTTTTTAAGAAAATTTGAAGTAGTTAAAAGCACTTAACAGAATATTTTAAGGGTGCACTTTCTGATGCCTAATTGTCACTGGGGACTTGTATTGTGGTTGTCAAGTCCTGTTGAAGATTATCTAGGCTTGCTCTCCTCCTCGTGAAAGGATTTATGTAGTTCGAACAGAATATGTGCTACAAGTATCTCTGCAGTACACAGAGAAATATTCTTGAATTCTTGTTTACAGAAATTCTGATTTAGAAAATCTTATGATCATCTACTCCAAATTCCTTTAGTAGTTCCAATTTCTCTTGGGCATGGATTTTAATGCGATGGAAAAGCAAGTATGATTCTTTTGTATGAGAGTTTGATAGATAAGTGGTTATTGTGCGTTCTCCCATACTATCGTGATAGTAAATTTTTTATTTATATTTATATTTTTTTAAGCTCATGGTAGTAATTTTGCTTGGTAGGGTAAGTTGTTTGCATATGGGAAAGATGAGAAGATTTGACTGTGCATGCAGTTTGAACCAGCAAACAGATGTCTTAATAGCCAATGAATGAATTGACTAGTTAATTCTGTTTTGAAGTAGTGTTCTATGTCCAGTATTCAACTAGCATCTTGATTTCTTGCCCTGTTGTGTGTTCTTACTAGTTAGGAATATGCCTTTGCATTGTTTTACCCTTTTTTTTTTCTCCGTTGCTGGTCCAGATTATGGAATTAAACCGCTTAACCTTGTTTGCAGGCATGTGTTCTGTATATTCTTCGAGTGGGAGTCACTGATCAAATGAGCGAACCTACTCAGAGAAGCTTTTTGGTTTTCTTGGGCAAGCAGGTTTGCTAGGGCAGTTAAAAATCTACAATTATTGTCCAAATAGATATTGGCAGTTTGAATTTCCAGCTTGCTGTAGTTACATGGTTAATTTTCTCTGTGCAGCTCCAGTCTTCTGATGCTACTCCTTCCATGCGCATTGCTGCTTTACGCACTCTGTCATATACATTGAAAACACTGGGGGAGGTGAACATTATAACATTAACATTTAAGTGTATATTGAAAGTCTAGTTTGAAATTTAATCAGAGAAAGTTATCAACGTTGGGTACTCCTAAATAAAATAAGAAAAGAAACAATGTTGAGTTTATTGGCCTTGGTAACTAGCTCTTAACAGTTCACTACTTAGTTACAAGTTTGTAACTAATTATATGTTAAGAAAAATTTTCTGGAACAAATGCAGCAGCTCTGTTGTTCTGTAATTAAATAGTAATTTAATTCTTAAGATTCCATAATAATCAGATTCCATAAGATTAGTTTCTAATAAACTGTGAAGTTTATTTCATATATCTAATGCCTCCCATGTGTTCATGATAATTCCAATTGATAAACCTTAATTGTTAGCCAGAATGTGATTGTTGAGTTTGCATTAAAATTGAAATGTGAACAAAAATCCTTTTGAGTAACAGTGTAAACCTCCTGTTTCTGCCATGGAGAAGAAGATTAGCTGTATGTGTTTATGATAGCAGTTAAGTTATACTAATTTCTCTATCTACTCTGTGTCATACACTCATACTCTGGTTTGTTATATTTGTTTTCTAGTAAACATTAGTAACTGCATTTTCTCATGTTTTGCTGCTCAATATTCAATAAAATGCTCCATCTTTTGGAGAAATTAATGGAAGACTAAATATGCATATAAATTATTGAATTTGTTGGTGAAGTTTTGTTTATCTTACAAATGGATTTGGTCTTGTTGGTGTGCTGTTTCGTCATTCAGGTTCCTCAAGAATTTAAGGAAGTTCTCGATGACACGGTTGTCGCTGCACTTTCACATTACTCACCTCTGGTTAGCTTCTCACTCTTTATGTGTCTTGATGCCTTGCTTTCCCCCCCCCCCCCCGCCCTTTTCTCTATATCACAATGATTTTATTTTCATTTGTCTTGGTATAGAAGATCTTCTTGCTTGCGTCAAATTTTTGGCTTGCAAGTAGGAATTAAAGATAATGAAGCTAAGATGTTCTTGAGCTTGACTTTCTATTGGTCTGAAGTTGTTTAAGTATCTTCAAAGGGGGATTTCATCTTTTGATTTTCTTTACTAAAAGGGGATCTTTTGTAATATTTAGGCTATTGCTAGGTTGCCAAAATCAATGGTAGATTGGTACTTTAGTGCTGTTATTTGACATTCTCCAGAGGAGATGATCCCAAGAACCAGAATAAATTGCTTGTTTCTGTGGTGACATTTTGGGATTTCATGCAACTGCTTTCTTTACCCTCTATCAACATGATGAATATGAATAGGCATTGAAGAATATCTTCCAAAACTAGGCAAAAGATTCAACGAAAATCATATCCTTTAACCTTCTCTCATTGATTGGATGACCAGGTAGAGAAGAAAGTATATCCTTTGTCACTTATAGGTTTAGTGAAAATACAAATATTGGGATTAAGCTTTATTACTATTGGGCATGCAATATTACCTGATGCACTTGTGCATGGTTGAATATGTTTTGGGTTTTAGGCATTGAAAGCCTTGGTAATAAACTTATAAAAACAAGTTCATGGTTCTCATGCTCCTAATTTTTTTCTCCTATTTCAGGATAGCATCATTGATGCCTCCTCTAATTTGTTTTTCAAAGATATCTGGAACACAAAAATACAGCACGCGTTTTGTTGTGGAGCATTTGTTGGTCTTCTGCTATTTGTCTTGCTTCAATGTCTCTTTTCCAAATGATGGAATGAGATATTCCTTGGGACAGTGTAGTTTAGTTTTTCTTTCTTCATCCAGGTTCCACACCATGGGTTTCGGGTGTTTGGGTTCATAGAAAGGATTTGGAAATAATGGACTTCTCATCTTTTGCTTAGTAATTCTTTATTCTTCTCATTAAATCCATTTTACAAAGCTTAGTCCCAACATGTTCGCAGTTGGCAAAGTTCCTTCAAAAATTGAGATTTGTTAGTTTGGTGATATTTCCAGTGCTGATGCTAAATCTTGGCCATGAACTTGAAATCAAAAGAAAGACAAGAATCATCAAGCAGACCAGGCTTTTGGTACTAGATGCAGTGACATTGTATTTTGTAGTAGTGTATTTTGCTTGATTAACAGGTTATTACAGGAAGATATTGGGAGCATCATTTTGTGATTTATTAGATATTACTTGGATTTTTGTCTTTTTATTATGTCTTGCAAACTTTTGTATGATGCTAGAACTTTATTCACACCATCTTGGGCTGTTTTCAGAGTTCCTATCTTCTATATTTCTTCCACTCTCTAATATTCTTGTGGCCTTTGTACAAGGGGGTTGAGCTTCCCTACATGATACTGTGGATTTGACATGCAAACACATTTCATTTCTTGGTGATCCTTGTTAGGTAGTGATGCCAAAGCCTATGGTCCTTCAGATTTTGACTTAAAGAACCATGAAAGTGAAGGACTGGAAGAGAGAGTGTGTGTATGTGTGTCCGTGCACACGCGCGCATACACACATGCATACGTACTTTTTTCCTAATAGTTGTGGTGATAGACTTATTTTATTTCTTGTAATATTTCCTTCCCCTCTGATTATATTTCGTGAACATATGGCAGGTACGGGTTGAGGCTGCTTTGACACTGCGTTCACTTGTGGAGGTTGATCCCTCTTGTGTTGGTGGTTTGATTTCGTATGCAGTGACAATGCTTAGTGCAGCGAGAGAAAATGTTTCATTTGAGAAGGTAATTTGTTTAGGAATACTAAGTAACACTATTAGGAAATTTGCTAGCATCTGGTTAATGCTCTCAGCTGTTACTGCCTTTTGGTGATGCCATCTTGGACAGAAAAAAAAGGATTTTGGTTCATAAGTTGGCTATGCATCTTTTATTTGTTTTGGCATTGATAAGACGCTGATTGTAATAAATGCAGCTGCAATTCCATGTGCTAGAGATGTTTCATTGGCTCTCTTTCAACTTTTCCCTCATTGCACATATGGTATTTAACTATGGCTTTTCGGTCACAATTCATGTGTCATTTAGGGAATGAATCTGAAATTCGAGCTTGAGAGTCTACACGGGGAGGCTGCAGTTTTGGCAGCTTTGGTATCTATCTCTCCAAAGTTGCCACTTGGTTATCCAGCCAGGTAATTCCCCTTAGAACTTCCTTCATGCTATCTTGGAGGATCAAGAGTGTTTTTAAATCTGTACCTTTATTTTTTGGTAGCAGCCAATTTATTGCATGACTGTAACTCTAACTCTTGCATGATGACAAGCAATATGTAGTGTATCATTACTTGATGCGGTCTGGGATGCAGATTACCAAGATCTATACTTGAAGTCTCCAAAAAAATGCTGATGGAGTCAAGTCGGAACCATGTAGCTGCTGCAGTGGAAAAAGAAGCAGGATGGACACTTGTAGCTTCACTTTTGGCTTCAATACCGAGGGAGGTAGATAATCTATCTTTAGCTTTTTATTTATGTAAGTTCCAAATTTTGTTTCTCTGGGTGCTACTTTTGTGGATGCAGGAACTTGAAGACCAGATTTTTGACATCCTTTCTTTTTGGGCCTCCTTGTTTAATAAAAATCTGGATATCAGTCAAAGAGAAGATCTGAGTTCTTCAATATGGTTTGTGATTCCGTATTTCATTGGTTATGTTTACTCTTCCGTCATGTTGCAATTATGATACTGTATGAAACTGATTGTGCTATTTCCTTCTTCAAGAGTCTTCAAGGTTACAGTTTTCTTGTGGCTTAAAATGAAATCCATGATATAATAATTAAGAATGGTTGTGTTGTTGGGATACGGTTTGACACCCTAGTGCTGCAATGGCTATGTTTAATTTAATGAGAGCTAATGATTTAATCTCTGACAGGTAGGACAATAACCTGACAGGTAGAACAATAACCAGAAATAGAAATACCGTACCCAACACCATTAAATTTGTGCTGAGTTTACAGCTTTGATATTAATAAATTCACATGTCTTTTGATTCCTTCAGGTGGATAAAATAACTGCTGGTGTAGTACAGCACGATTCCATGTATATGATTTATTGGTTTTATGGTATTACGGTAACGCAGAAAAAAAAGCTATCTTTTGTTGAACTGTTGAAATGATGACATGACTTATAGATTGCTGATCATGTGGCAAATTTGTTTTCTACAGTAGCCGGTCATTTTTCTGTTATCACAGTATTCATTGCACTAGCATTCATTTTCTTTATTCAATGACCGAGCTACCTTGATGAGATATTCTGTTTTTTGTGACAGACGAGCATGATCCTTTAGAAAAATATGTTTATTCTACTATTGTATCCTGTGACAATTTGTCACCATGATATTATTGAGAATTTTCTTCTTTACGATCATTTGCTTCAACTTCTTTTTGGTTTTCTATTGGAAGAAGCTTTTGTATTTCTTAACTGTATATTCTACCATCTCTAGATAAGTTGGTATTCATGAAGCTAAGACATTAATCAGTATCGCCAGTTGATTCTTTAGTTCAAGTGTCTACCTTTTTCTTGGTGTTTACCATAGCCTGTTTGCTGCATTCTTGGCAAAATTTTTACTGACCAGAATTAAGTATTTTTTTCTACTTTTCGTGATTTGACATGTAGCTCCCTTTTTGGTTTTGTAGCGTCTGGTCTGCGGCAATTGAAGCACTTACAGCATTTATTAAATGTTTTGTTTCTTCGGATGGTGTGAACAAGGGGATTTTACTTGAACCTGTGTTGTTATACCTCAGTCGGTATGGTTACTTGTTGAATTCATCTTTTTGTGGCTTTAGATATGGGCTTGCCTGAAGTTTGGTTTAAATTCCATTTAAGCATCTTGTTTGCTAATACTATTAAATGCCTTCTATATTTTGGAGTAGGGCATTGTCCTATGTATCACTCTTAGCTGCCAAGGAACTGGCAAATGTTAAAGCTGAAACTGATATTTTGATCATAAGGATACTAATAGCTTATCAATCACTAGCGGATCCAACAGCGTACAAGAATGACCACCCCCATATTATTCAGATATGCACTACTCCTTTTAGGTAATTGTTTGCTGAACTTCTCTGCAGATTACTTATTATATATTTCTCTTTAAAGTTGTTAATGATCCTGTTTATAGTAACAGTAAAGATATTCACTTAAAAAAAAATCCAAATTGGGGGAAGTTGATTGTTCTTTTTTCCTACTAAAAGGGATGCTTCTAGATGCGAGGAAAGCTCATGCTTGAGAATGCTGTTGGACAAGAGAGATGCATGGCTGGGACCTTGGACTCCTGGAAGGTGTCTGATTTGGAAATCATGGAACTCATTTCTTTTCTTTCTAATGAACCCTTTTGGTTTCACTTCTTTTTATGTTACTATTTTCAAAGATTTCATTTAACTTTCCAACTTTCCATAATGCATTTGAGACTTTCCTTTTCCAGGGCTGAAACTTAATTTATCTGCTCTCTTAGTTTAGGAGGGTTCTTATGTGCTAATTTTGATTGATCAGGGATTCCTTTGAGGATGAACTCAGGTCATTTCAAGGTGGAAAAGATGGTGTATTGCCATGTCTTTGGGAAAATGACCCTCCTAGTTTCCCTCAGGTAAAAATCTTGTTCATAAGAAATATGCACTGGCAGCGACCGAAGTACAACAGGTGGATGTAGACATCAATTCATGTTGCAACTTTAGTTTAGCAGAAAACCAAAAGAATGCCTTCACTAGGGCTGCTATAGCAAACCTTAGCAATCTTATGAAGGACCAATGCAAGAAGCACTTTTCATTTGGTTCTCGTAAACTGTGAAGCTATTTAAAAATTCCATCAACAGCTATATACATCAGCCTTAAATGCTATAATTCTAATAACTTAAAATTGATATTGTGCAAATAATTACATACATTAGACAAAGGTAGCTTAAAATCAGTAAAAAGGCATTAAGGGAAAAAAAAGAAGCATTAGTATTGTAAGCACCAATGAGGGAAAGATGTATTGACTGAAATTCTTAAATGACTGACATGGATAACCACTTCTCTAATACATGAATGAGAGCTGGTGAATTGTACCAGTTGAGCACTACTTTTATTTAGCACTAGGGAATCAACAAAAGGTAGGAAAATTAAGTAGAATTCTTTCTGATGGCTTTCATTGTAAATCTTTGTTTCAATGGTTTAAAAACCTAGTTGTATATTTTGAGTGATTGCAAAAAACATATTTTGGGCTATTTATCGATCTTGACTTGGTTTTTACGATGGTCATTTGTTGATCTTATGTTTTCTTTTTTGCTTCATTTTGATCCCAAACCAAAAAAAAAAAAGTTTTATATTGATCTGCTTCAATTTTTCTTGCAAGAATACTGATTTCTGTCTTTTTCGTAATGTTTCTCTTTGTGTCTCTGTTCCCACCCACTGTTGCCTGTACCTGGATTTCTGATACTATGTAATTTATCATGAAGCCGGAAACAGTTAGCAAGATGTTGGTAAATCAGATGCTCCTCTGTTTTGGGACCATGTTTGCTTCACAGGTAGCTTTGATGGTTAATTGCTTGCCTTAATTTTCTTTATTTTGCTCAAGAAACCACAAAATGCTGGACTGCAGTCAGCTTAGTCACCTGTGTTTTATCCCAGGATAGCAGTGGGATGTTGTCGCTTCTTGGCATGATGGAGCAGTGTCTTAAAGCTGGGAAAAAACAGTCTTGGCGGACTGCCAGTATCACAAATATATGTGTGGGGTTACTCTCTGGATTGAAGGTGCTTCTATCACCTAAATACATGTCAAAATGCCTTTGTTATGGCTTATCTCCTACCTGATGTATGTGCTTTTATTCAGGCTTTGCTTGCTTTACGACCTGAGCCACTAGGGTTGGAGATATTGACTGCAGCACAGTCAATTTTTCAGGTTGTGGTGCTGTATGTTTGTTTTATTGCTTGAGAAGTATATAGCTACATGCCTTGTTCGAAAAAAAAAAAAAAGAAAAGAAAAGAAAAGAAAGAGAGAGAGAGACTGAAAATTGTATTTGACAGAGCATTCTGGCCGAGGGTGACATTTTAGCTACACAACGCAGAGCATCATCAGAAGGTCTTGGTCTCTTAGCTCGTCTTGGAAATGATATATTTGCTGCCAGATTGGTAAGATTGGCGCACTGTCACCATGGGATTTACTTTTCTTTTAGGAATCTAGTAGTGCCAGAGGCACTAGATAATCCTTTCTACTGCCATATAGCAACTTAATTTCCCTACTTCTCCAGCACCCCCACTCTGTCCTCTTATTCTAGGCTATGGCGCGCTGGTTTTTTCTCATTATATCTCTTCCAACACTGCTTTTCTTGTTTTGTTGTCTTCCTTCTTCCAACTTGGGCTTATTCCTACGGTTATACAATGAACAGACCAAGTTGCTTCTGAGTGAGGTAAATGGGGCTGCTGATGTGCACTATTCTGGATCAATTGCTCTTGCTCTTGGCAGTATCCATCGCAGGTAGGTGTGAGATTATGCACTTTGCATGTATATATGCATACATACTTGTGTGTATTATTTTATTTATTGTGCATGATAAGTTTGTATTCTATTGTCAATACTCTCTGCATTTGCTTTCTGAATATATCAAAGTTTTTTGTTGACAAATTGCTTGGAAGACAAAAAGGTGTTGTATAGATAGGAAAAGGTCATCCAACTACTGCTCATATTTGATATAATGCATCGTAGGAAGTTCTACGTCTGAAGTTTTAACCCTGCATGACTGCATCTCTGTATCTGGCAGATGGCTCTTCTTGCCCTGTTGCCAGTTCTTTTGTGATCGGTGAATGTTTATGGCTTATAGCAATATGAGAATTCGCTCATTTACTGCAGATAAATGCCACTGAGTTACTTGTTCACTTATTCTGTTATTGTTGTTTAAGTTGCAATCCGGTAATGCAAGGTTTAGATGTAAATTCAGTCCATAGACTACACAATGTAGCTTGGTTAGGCTACCTCAGTATTTAGCTCGAGTTCCATTGGCCACATTTTTGTCATCTGATTGTCCCAAAAGAGTTTACCACTATTGTGAGACAGACATTTAATCACTAAGCTCTGTAAAATACTCTTCATAGTCTGTTTAGTTCCAAGGGCTTTGAAGTCAATGTTGAAATCAGGGGTAATCTGTTTTGACATGTTTTACTTCAGAAGTTTCTGTGAGCAACTTGCAGTAGTATCTTTTTCTGCTTCCTTTATCATCTAAGCTTACACGTATTGATTTAGTACTTGGGCTATCATTTCATTAACCTTGTATTCCTGAACTCAAGAAGGTTTCACATCCTTAATCTTGTTTGCAGTGCCGGAGGAATGGCATTGTCAAGTCTCGTACCTGCCACTGTAAACTGCATTTCTTCCCTCTCAAAGAGTGCCGTCACTAGTTTGCGGATGTGGGCATTGCATGGACTTCTTTTAACCATTGAAGCTGCTGGCTTGTCTTATGTATCACATGTACAGGTATATGTGAACATGGACTCAAATGCACATTAAGCTTTTAAGTTAGCAACTTTAATTGAGCTGGACAATGGTCTCACACTTGTGTTGGTTTGCTCATCTTTCTCATTGTCCTTCACCTCTATTTTTTTCTTTTATTTATCAGTCACTCTTTTTGGGTTTGAGATGGGGGTAGGCATTTGCTATCAGTCACTCATTTAGCTTTTAATTTCTCGACTTCTGAATATTGTGAGAACTCATTATTGTACTTATCCTGAGGAATATTTGACTAGAAGAGTAAGGATTATGAGTGCTGTGAATGGTTCAAGCTTTTAAATACAAGGTTTTCTTAAAACTTTTTTGTGATAAATTTTTCATTTCGTGGTGGGGCCATGTAGCTACCTACATATCCTAAATTTCATTCAGAACTTATTGTTTTATAGTTGTCTACGTATCAGAGCATTTTTAGTAGCATTGGCAACTTTATAAGAAATTTTAGAGAAAGTTATTGTTGTAGAAAATTTTGAGATATAATATATGAGCATCACTGGCTAAGACATCAAAGAATTACTGTCATACATTGATGAAGATATTGTGATCTATATTTAGTGCTTTAGTGGAGTAAAAATCAAGGGTTCTATACAAACGCGGTGTAAGGGGCTTTTCCAATTTTGGTAAATCTGGAGCTGAACACTTTGAAAAATTTGCTTTTACACCAAATGATGACTGTGAAGATTTTTGTAAAATAAGTGGTGTGTTGTATCTACTTATTACAGAAATAACATCCACATCTTTTCTACATGATGGGGCCTTCATTAGTTCCTTGATTTTTAAGTTTCTAAATTTCTGCACACTCTCTCATTTTTCCTGCAGGCAACACTTACCCTTTCTTTGGATATTCTATTATCCGAGGAAAGTGGTTTGGTCGACCTGCAACAGGGAGTGGGTCGCCTTATAAATGCTATAGTTGCTGTTCTTGGACCTGAACTTTCACCTGGCAGTATTTTCTTCTCACGTTGCAAGGTTGGTTGCTTCAAATTCCAGAAATTTGAAAATTTTTGTGGGATAAATCTTCTGCAAGGACAGAAGGACTTCCATTACATTAACAAAATACATATTGATTATGCTTTGGGCATAGTTTGATTTCACCTGTTTTCACTGAAGAACTTCATATCTTTTCTTAGTTAATATGTCTTAATTGCAAAGTTTGACGTAGCTTGGTTTCATGTTCTTATATTTCTTGTGCACAGTCTGTTGTAGCAGAGATCAGCTCTTGCGAAGAAACAGCGACACTTCTTGAGTATGAAAACTCTTTACCTTTAGAGTTATTGGAGCTCCTATTATTCTGCCTTTGCAAATAATTATAATATAACCATTACTAGATTAAATATTCTTGAAAGCCAGACCTGATGGTTTTAGATATTTTCTTGTCATCCTGGTAGGAGTGTTCGGTTTACGCAGCAGCTTGTTCTGTTTGCACCACAAGCAGTTACAGTGCATTCGCACGTGCAAGCTCTCCTCCCTACTCTGTCTTCCAGACAAGTATTTATCCTGCTGTATCTTCTGCCTTGATTTATAAAAGTTTTTGATTAAGTTTTTCATATAGTTTAATACCTGTGAAACATGTTAAATTGTTTTGTGACAGCCAACACTTAGGCATCTTGCTTTATCCACACTACGACATCTCATTGAAAAAGATCCGGTTAGTGCTTAATTCATCCTTGTAGCCCTATATTTCAAATGTTTGATGACTAATGGGTGATCATACCCGTGATGCTGCAGAATGAGAATTAATCTACAATAGAGGGGCTTTCCTTGCCGCATGACATAATTTTCTTTTATTTCAGTTTGGTCCATTTTATGGAGCTTCATTGCTTTGTAATATCTCAATTCATTTTTTGGCTAAAAGTGCTGTCAGATGGAATGCACTACAATTTTGATTTGAGTTCAAAGAAATCCAAGTAGCTAGGTGCTTAATTTGGCTTTAATTCAGCTTTATCTCAAGCTACTCAACTATTGAATGCAATTAAAAATTATTCTCTTTTGAGCTTATTGCAATTGAAAATTATTCCCCCAACATGCACATAAGTGAAACTCTACAACTTGCATGTACCCACTAAAATGGAAGGCAACTTTGAGCACTAAACATGACAATATTTTACATAAATATTGATTGAGATATCAAGAGTTGAAGCCTAAACTTAGATTTTTTCTCATAAACGCATGCTATGATGTTGTAAACAGGCATCGATTATTGGTGAAGCAATAGAAGACGCGTTGTTTCTTATGTTGGATGAGGAAACCGATACTGAGTAAGTTCATTAATGTGCTTTTTAAAATTTTAACATTCAATAGCTTGCTTCTGACCTGACTGCAGTTGATAAAATAGGATCACAACTCTGTTAAGAGATTGACAGCTTCTATGTGTGCTCATTTCTGATGTTTTACTATCTGTCTTCTTGGTACAATTTTGTGTTTTCTCAGAGAGAATGCTTGCGTGTTGCACTTTTCTGTGGTTCTAAATGTATCGATTCTCTACTCTGTTTTTGTTTGATGTCTTCAGGATTAACTCCATCACAAAGTTGAATGAAACTAATTGTTCTTTGCCCTATATTGATCGTTAGATATGTATCTATGAGTGTGTTTATTTGTGGTTTATTAGAATGCACATTTTGATTAATTATTTTGCTCTAAATTCTTCTGATGCTTTTGTAGGATTGCTAATTTAGCTCGTACCACAATTATGCGATTGCTCCTTGCTTCGTGCCCATCATTTCCATCCCATTGGTTATCAATATGCCGCCACATGGTATTCCTTCTCTATCCGCTTGCCGGTTATAAATTTTGTAGCTAAGTGCTCGAGTGGAGTTGAACAAGTGAGATTTGTGAAGTCTCATCTTAGATACGGCTTGGTGTTGCGAAAACTGAATAAATGATCCTTTAAGGACCATGGTTATGCATTTTCAAATTTCCTTGCAAACATTTTCAGTAGAAAGAGACGTACATATAGTGGATTCATGCTGGCTGAGTATAAAAAGCAGAATATTTCAGACTTTGAGTATCCTGAAATTATCACCTTTCATCATGTAAAGAATGTATTATGTGAAGATTCTTTTTTGAAAGTGTTATATCATATACATATTTTTATCGATTTCACTTGATATTTTTATCTTCTCTTTACATTATGGGTATTTTGATGTCAGTATTTACATCTTCATGGGAAAATATTTGTCGTGCTGATTTTCTGTTTAATATGGAAAATTTTAAATTTTCTAGATTCTTACATCATCAAGAAGGGATGCTGGCAGTAATAACATGGATAGTGATTCTATAACCGGTCCAAGTGGAGAGGAAAGATCAAATTTTGGAGAAGATGATGAAAATATGGTTTCTAGCCCAAGGAGCATGCCTAGTCAGGGTCATGCACTTGATTATTCTGGTGCCAACTCTGCAAGAGATAAGCACCTAAGATATCGCACCAGAATTTTTGCGGCCGAGTATGTAGCTTATTTTTTGTGTTTTTTCACTTGCACGTTGTCGAAAACTTAATAGGGACTAAGAAGCAAATTGTGTGGAAATTTATGCAAGATATGAGAACATGGAGATTGACTTGAGCCAAGGTTGCAGCTGCTCTTATGGTGGATTATATTGGAGCAAGTATCAAAGACTTTAGGATTGGTGCTGGGATAAAGTACCTCGAGAATTATGTTTAAAGTGTCAAATTAATTTTTATCTTAATGCTTCCACTGTCAATTTCCAATAATGACCAACATTTTATTGGATCATTCTTCTAAGTAGGTGAAATATATGTATGTACATCTGTTTAATTTGCAAATAGGAGCATGGGCATAAACTTTGGGGCTTTGTGCCATAGATAATCTAACAAAGTCCAACATGCTTATCTATCATCAACACAGATTATTTGTTAAAATTTGTTGACTCTAAAGTGTTAATTGTATGTGCTCACCAGAAGAAAAATCGTATTGCTTCCACTTTCTGAGTGCACAAGTAGGGGACTGATGCAGTAGTGTATGTATGTACTATACATGTGATGTGCATTCTAAACCTAACTTCCATCTTGAACCATTGTGGAAGCTGATTTACTGATAGAGAGTAGCAGTTCATATCTTTGTTTTTGGTTGTTTGTTTTGTTCAATGTAACATTAGTGAAACTTGTTTGGAATATAGGTGTTTGAGCCATCTTCCTGGAGCTGTCGGAAATAACCCTGCTCACTTTGACCTCTCTCTGGCTAGAACCATTACTGCTAATTCTATAGCTTCTGGAGACTGGCTAGTTCTTCAATTGCAAGAGCTGATTTCGCTTGCTTATCAGGTGCAGAATGTGTATATTTTCTTTATCTTCTAATCAAACTCTTTAACAATGCTGAACTGCAACAACATCCTCAAGATAGTGATGTTTTTCCTTCTTATGTTGCAGATAAGCACTATCCATTTTGAGAACATGAGGCCCATTGGTGTGGCACTTTTGAGTACAATCGTAGATAAGGTACTCTTTATGTGATTTATGGTAATTCTGATGCTTTTGCTCTAATTGGTCGTCCAGCTGTGAGCACATAGGCTCACTTGTTTGAATTAATTTTTTACATTCATGGTTGATGTCCTTTGGTTCTTTTTTTTTTTTTTTACTCTTGGTTTGTTTATAATGATTATTTATTATCACGACTTTGGTATTTGGGAAATAATTTTGATACTGACATATTAGCTACACCTGTCATTACAGATGATTGAACTTTTTAGCTGACATGCAACCATTTGTGTGTTACAAAGCCTTGATATGTGCAAAATTTTTCTTATGAAGATTGATTATCTAGCTCTTTGTAATAAAGATCCCTCATTGACATTGTTTTGCTAATATTTGTGGATTAGTTTCACATGTATGTCTGTTCAACATTGTTAATTTGCTTTTACATGGAACTCCTTGATGACTACAATATTTTGTTAATTGCTGATACTGCACAACCATTTTCCAGCCCAAGTTAATGGAATACCTTCTCCTCTAATTTTTTGGGATTATTGGTGGATTCTTGTGTGACTATAAGATATTTCTTTCTGTAATTTTTAAGGTCTTCTTTGCGGTATGTATAACATCTGTGCTATCTGGATTCTCCTTGTTGAGTAAATAAATCACTGAAAAAAAATTTCTGGCTTGGCATTCTGTGAGATGAGATTTTTGGCTTGTTAATATTGGCATTGTCAAGACATTATTATCGTAGTTGGCAATAGTGTAGATTTTCTTATCTTTTCTGAGTGAACATGCTTCTTGCAATTTCATGATCGCTTTTGAGTTGTCCCCAAAAGCAAGATTGACACAGCTATTTGGATTTTAAGTAATGCCTTGAAGAGAAAGATGATAATGCTCATATTATTCTGTCAAAAGCCAAAGCTCTTCTATTGTCATTCAGGAATATATTTTCCTCTCTTCAGTGCTGAAGTACAGTTTCTGACCATGTTGTTTTTAGTGATCAACTGGATAAATATAAGAGAAGCTAACATCAGTTATATTCGCTAACATATATTTGGTCCTGTTTTTGGTCATTATGCTTAAAAAAAGAGAAGTCCATAGATTAGCAGAAAGGTGCTCTTGAGCAATCCGTCTTACTGTTTGGGGTGTCTGCCAGGATGTGTTTTCTTGTGACCTATATTCTTAGCAATTTTCTTCTTTTAAGTGATACCTAACCTTTGGTAGATATTGAGTTTTTGCAAGTTTTAAATTTAAACAAGCTAATAGTTGATTGCGCTTTCCTGCAGTTTGAAAAGATAGTAGATCCTGAGCTTTCTGGACACCTGCTTCTAGAACAGTATCAGGTCTGCTTATTGTCTTTCTGAACCTCATTCTGCTTACAGTTAAATTGCTTAGGTTTTGTTAGTTTTGAATTTGATAATTGCTGTTACAGTTCACTTTACCATGAATTTACAATTTGAGAATTATTATGTTTGATGGAGATCAGGCTCAACTACTATCAGCTGTTAGAACTGCATTGGACACATTGTCTGGGCCTATTCTTCTGGAAGCAGGATTGCGGTTGGCCACAAAGGTTTTGAAATGTCTATAGGACCAACATCTCATATTTATTTTCATTGCAGTATTGATGCATATATCATGATGTCTGAACTTCCAGATATTGACAAGTGGAGTTATTAGTCAAGATCAAGCTGCAGTGAAGCGAATATTTTCATTGATTTCACGTCCCCTGAATGAATTCAATGACCTTTATTATCCATCTTTTGCAGAATGGGTTTCATGCAAGGTTGATATTGCTTTAATTGTTTTGAGTCCAACATCTGGAGATTATCTATTTATGTTGTATGTGTTAGAGGTCTTCACCAGCTGCTGATTTTTTCCCTGTATTCCAGATCAAAATAAGACTTCTGACGGCCCATGCCTCCCTGAAATGTTACATCTATGGATTCTTGAGGCGAGAAAAGGACAGGATGCCTGGCGAATATCAAGCATTATTACCTTTATTTTCTAAAAGTTCAGATACTCTCGGGCTGTACTGGCTGTCTGTTTTGAAGGACTATAGTTACATCCGGTTTCGTCTACCTCCTAGGAAGAACGTGAGCTTAAGTTCTTTTGCTGAACAATTTTGGGTTTAAGATGGAAGAATGAACCATTTTAGAAGTCTTGACTTTACTGCCTAAGCTTTTAATTTTTTCCTCTGCTGCATACAGTGGAAAGCTTTTCTTGAAGGAGTCCAATCGTCTCTAGTTTCAAGCAAGTTGCAGCCTTGTTTAGAAGAAGCCTGGCCAGTGATCCTGCAAGCTGTGGTGCTTGATGCTGCTCCAGTCAAACCTTTTGCAAATGGGTCTTCAGCAGCTGAAGACAAATCAGAAAGTGACTTTATTTCTGAATACCGCATGGTTGAGTTGCGAGCAGAAGAATTTCATTTCCTATGGGGCTTCTCTTTACTTGTGCTATTTCAGGGGCAAGATACATCTAGTGATCAAGTTGTAATACCAGTGGGTTCAGTCAAGTCAAAATTTAGTGCTGATTTGACTGTTGAAGATGGAAGTTCTGTAACTTCAAGGATATACGAAACAATTCTACCAGTTCTGCAATTTCTGTCAATTGAAAGATTTTTCAGCGCTGGATATCTCACTATGGATGTCTGCAGAGAATTGTTGCAGGTAAATATCTCCAGAATCAAGATTCTGCTGTACATTTATTTTGATTGGGTTCTTGCAGCTATTATTTCCTGCTATTTTTGTCAATTTAATTAGATTGATGATCTATATTCTTTGAGACTTTTGCAGTAAAGTCTGTTAATTTTGGTCAACTTAATGGTGTTGATCTAGAATCGTTGAAACTTCAAGCAGTTAAATGATTGTGTGTACAACAAAAGTTGGTATATTTCAGCATTTGATACTGCTGCTGCATGCGTTCTTAGAGTTGAATTGCCTCTATATGTGTATGGTCTAGTTTTAATGTTTTAAAGTTTTGACTTCCATGGTAAAGCTTCTGACATGGATAGCTGGCAAGAACCAGTAATACTTAATATGCACAAAGAAAAATTTTCTCATGATATCAAAGCTATGGTCTCTGACTTGATAATACTGACTGGTCTATGATGCAATAACCTTGATTTATTTGTAGGATTCTTCCAGTATCTGGGATGAAGTTCATTGCTTCAACTTTGTTTTTAACGGAGGATATCCATCTTGTTGTGCTGCTTAATATGCACAATCTTTTTGTTTAGTTTGGTCTGATTCCACCTTTGTCCTGGCCTGAAAAATCCAAGATTTGGTCTTTATTGCTCATGCTCCGACATAAATTTATCTTTAGCTTTTACTAGCCACTGCATTCCAAGTCTGAGCAGCTCTTTGCCAGGTTCGCTTGTTAGATGCAACCTTGCATCAAATTTCAGGTTGGAAAATATCTCATGAAGCAGATGTGGCTTTTGCTATTTACATCTGTAAATAAATGCAAGCTGGTCATGTTTTCTTCCTGTTGTGCATTTGCATTTGATTCATCTTGTGTGATTGTTGGTTTTTGACCATTTGTTTGGTATTTAATCAGTATCTTTGGATTAACACCACATAAGCATTAAAGCCTTTGTCCTCCTCTAGTCATTCTGAAATATGTGAAACCATTTTAATCATGCTGGTTGCTGACTTCTTGGATTGCTATTCATTTAAGTGTTGTTGCTGTATTCTAGTTCAATTCAACAATTTCTCAAATTGTTTAAACTGTTATGTGACAAATTATTTACACTGTATGCAGGTTTTTTTGTATTCAATAGTTGCAGGCAATTCATGGGATAGTCTTGCAGTCTCTGTCATGTTAAAGGTGATTTTCACAAGTCTTTTTACCCGTAAAGTTTCCAGAAATCCATGAACCTTGTTTGAGGATAATAACTGTTGTGTGAAATACATTCATTTTTGAACCGGCAACTCCTCCCGCCTCAGTTACATGCCTGGCCCTCATGATTTCTAATCCAATTCGCAATTCCTTTTCAGTCTTTTCCATTTCTGTAGTGTGATTTTCCACAAAATTGGCTATTATCTCTTGCTCGAATGACCTCCCTGCTATAATCCTGCAAGGCTATTTTGGGCTTTTTTAATTAGATGATGATGTCAACAAACTTCAATTGATGTTATTGTGATATATGATGTCTGCATGAAGTGATGTAAAACATTAAAAGTGGTCAATGCAATTTCAAAAACTTCAGTGGGGGTTATGACATTATGACTCTGATTTAGCTTTTTTCTTATGGAACCTTTTCATGAAAGAGTTACGCTCATTTCTCTTTTCCTAAACTCAGCTGATTCTGACTTTGACATTTGAGTTCCTCTTTCTGTTTATTTTTAGTTTATTACAAGAAGCAGTCATTCAGGTGCTTTAGGAAGTAGCTTTTGGCTTTTTATACTTTGGAAGATAAAAAGAGAAAAAGCCTTCAAATTCTTAAACAGGTTTTCATGAATCCCTTTACATTACCAGCTATAGGAAGAAGCTGAAGCACATGAAAAGACAACTTCAGTTATTGGAGTATTTGAACTTTGAGATTTAAATGTAGTACTTGAAAAACAACAAACTATCACACCACAAAATCTGCAGGATCAACTTTGTCATGAAAATGTTAATCTTACAGCTTTGTGGTAATATCTAATAGATAAACTGAAAAAGGGTTCTCCATTTTCTTCCTTTTTTCATAATACCTGGTAGTTAATTAACTAGCTGAAGAACTAACAAGTGTGTTATGAAGGATTTCAGAATATTTTAGTGTCTGTTTTCTTTCAAAATAACTGTAGATAGTTCAGCATAATTTACATGTATGATAAAATTTAGGCCTATGCAGTTAATGCGCAGGAATAAAATTTAAATCATATTGTATTAATTGGATTAGGTAAGGTGGTACTTGAATAGATGGGAAACTAAATGATTTAACAATTAAAATCTGAGCATGTATGTTTCTCATTTTTAGTCCAGTGTGCATATATTGCTTTATTCTGAACCATGATTTAAAAGTATCACATTTCATCCCCAAGTTATTATGCCCAAATTTTTCTGCTTAATGTTCTAGTTCTTCTCTATGATTGAGCAGGTTACCATCATGAGGCTAGATTCTGAGATTTTCATCATTTCTTTCCATTATTTTAACAGATTTTGCAGAACTGCCCGAAGGATTTCCTGGAAAAAGAAAATTTTGCATACTTGTCCTCGGAACTTTGTTTAGCATTTCTTTTCAAGTTCTTTGCGAGGTATCCAAGTGATGAACATTGTTTGGTTCCATATCTCAGATAAAAAATTAACTTATGTAATAGAATATAAGAGAAGCCTCTTGCTGTTTTATTTTCAGTTGTGATGCAGCTTCTCCTTATCAATTGAATTGGGAAAATACCGTTTTGGTCTCACTTAGTGCAGCTGCAACACTTCTGAGACGGGTTGATCGTAAGGTGGGTTCTAAAGTACTGGCATGTGTAACTACATGATCCTTATAGTAGGGGGTATCAGATAGATAGAATATACTGTCTTTTTCTATTTTATGTCATCCAAATTTTTTTATACCTTGCTTATTTAACATAACTTGTATTGCAGATGCGGTTAAAACTTTTGTTTGGTTTTCTTTTAATTGGCTGCAAATCAATTGGAGCAGCATCGACTGAATTGTCCCTTTCCAGAGTTAATGACTTTGTTCTGTCTATCATTTCCATTGTGAAGGGGCATGTTGGTAAGCCACCAGTATTGATGTATGCTTTCCAATTGCACCGTCTTGATGCTAAGAAAATCCTAGTCACTGTGATTCATGAATCTCCAATTACTTTTTTGCTTGCATTCCGTGTTTTATGATCAAGAAACTAACCTAATAGTCTGGCCATCAAATTCTGACTATACGCCTTTATTCTGGGGGGAGAGCTTGGGGGGGGGGGGGTGTTCAGATTCTCTCATGCAGCCATTTTGCCCCTTCTTACAGAGTAATGGTGAAAAACTATAATATTCTAATTTTCTTTTCTTGGCACTTCTTACAGACTAATGGTGAAAAATGTTTTTTGTTCTCATAGAATATAGTGGCCTGCATGAGCCTATGGTTTTCCTGATGGTAACTTAAAATTTGTTCCTAGTACTTGGAATATAATAGGAAGTCAAATCTGTTGCAAATCAACATAGTTAGCAGAGCCTACTAAGACTCAGGATATGGCTTCTTGTTATGTATTATGCTGTTAGATCATTTTGTCCCATGTTAAAATGCCTGGGATGATAAACAGTTTTATTCGCAGATAAATCTGAACTTGATTCCGATGGTGTTTGCCAATTGAGAACAATCAACCATGCTTGTCTAAATGCATCTGTTAGTTTGATTAATGAATGCGTCGACAGTATTCATCAAATGGAGGATAAGAGGTCCAACCAACGGAAATTGCTGCAGATGAGGCTTGCTTTTTCTCTTGAACATGTTGTTTCATTTGCTAAAGTAGCTTTTGAGCTTGAATCCTTTGGTGAAGGGAAAGAAAATGATCCCAGTTTATCAACTGATTTATACCATAGCAATCAATGTATCCAGGCTGTTCTTAGTGATTACAACATACAGGTAACTGAGTAACAACTGATTGTGTGGTTTTGAGCTGTAGTCACTTGTCATTCACGATGCAAAACTTCTCATGTACAGGTTCAAGTGATTAGCTTGCAAGTATTGAAAAGCATGCTACAAAAGAGCAGTGATACATGCAACTCTTTTGAGATATTCTTTGTTGGAGAGCTTGCCGGAGACCTCCTCATTGTGATCCAAAAATTTTTGGAGGTGATAGCTAATTATGTATTCCCCACTTCAAAGACTTTATTGTCTAATCATCCTAAAGAAACCTGACACATGCTTTACAAATGACTACAGAAACCTATCAGGGAATCAGTCACCATAGTTGGGGAGTGCTTAAAAATTCTAATGCTTTTCCAAGCACTGTCAAGAGACTCTGAATGTCAGAAAGGCATTTTAAGTTTGCTTTTGGAAGCAATTTTCATGGTTTTTTCAGCATCAGAGGAAAATCTTTCTCAGGTAACACCAGGCTGAGAATTGGACTCTCGGTGTTTGATTTGCGTCTTTGAATTCTGAAAACGTTTAAACTGGACTAAATTAGCACCATTGTCTCTGTTACCCACAGGACCTTAATGAATTGAGAAGCACAGCTATAAAACTTGTTTCACAGCTTGCTCAGAGTCGAAAATCTGGAGTTTATTTCAAGGATGTTCTGCTAACAATGCCTATTACAAGAAGACAGCAACTTCAGGTATTTTTCCTTTATTTTACATTTTTGAAGGAAATGCCATGTTTGTTCAGGTATCTTTAGTTTTCACTTTTGCCCTTGTTTGATAAATGACGTCCTTGTACCAGCACTATTGCTGAAAAGCTATATTACTTATTTTATTGTAGCTTCAGTTGAAGTGATTATGTGCATGCTGTTGATGCTTATCTTATGCTTGAACTTCAATCCCTTCTGTCTCTTTTGCAAATCACGTTCTTAGTCTGTATGGTATTGTGTACTCTTTCCATGTAATCCCATGATGAACTGCATTGTCTCGCTTTTATTCAACTCTAATGGACTTCAAGATCTAAAACAGATGTTGCACTTTCAGGATATTATTCGTGCTTCTATGAAGCAGGAGCAGAATATAATAGAAAAGAAGCCTATGGTGCCACCATTAGCGATAAAGATTCCTGCACAAACAGAAGAAACCAAGCAGCAAAGTTCACCATCATCCCTGGCGAGAGAATCGGATGATAAAAGTGAGGAAGAAGATGATGATGATGATTGGGACACTTTCCAATCATTTCCTGCCTCAACAAAAGAAGCTGCTTCAACTTCCAGCATAACCTCAGAAGAGCCTGACTCGACTAAAAACCCTTCTATTCCGATCCATGACTTTGAAGGGCACCTTAGGCCGCGTGATTCAGATGAGGCAAAAGAAGTCATTGTTGCAAATGATGCAGATGCGGAAGCAGAAGCAGGTGGTATTTTGGACTCTGCGATGGTCAGAAATCAGGTAGAAGAAATCCATGATCCTGAATGTGATCGCCGCAGTACTGAGCAACTTGATGGTCTCCAACCTGACAGCAGCAAAGTTATTTCAAGCCAGACACGTAGTGAAGCTGTCACTAGTCCTGTTGAAGTAGAAGAGTACAAAAAGGCGTGCGAGATGGAAAAGATTACAATAGCACCCAGCACTGAAGAGAGTCTGTCATCGCCAGATTTTCAAAATGTTGAAGAACATAGTCATCCAGACAATGAACACCATGTTAGCACCAGTGCAGGGTCTTGCGACAAAAATGAGTTGGACTTGGAGTGATAGGGACGACATCCATGACCAACTCGCGTCTGATTCCACACATCATGGAGAAGAGCAGGGAACTGGTCAGGTGAAATAAATATTGAAGATGCTCGCATCCATCGTTTGAAGAGTTTCTGATCAACATGGAGCAGTGGGTTGGGCACGGAGTCGGCAAATTGTAAACTGATTATATCTTTCGGATAAGATGAAAATGATGATGCTGGTAGTAGCTGGAACGGAGAGAAGAGATCCATCCATTAGGAAAGGTGGCAGGAAAAAATGCTTATCAGAAGTAGTCTGCATTGTCGGTGGAGTGTCAGTCGGCAAATTTAGTGAAGTCATAGAGGTGGCATATTTGCGAAGCACGCCGAAAATTGAATTTCTTTAGTTTGTTGTAAATTTTGAAATGCTTGCTGCGCGGCCATGTGTCAGCATCTTTTTCTTTTTCTTTTTTTTTTTTTTGGCTGAGGTTTGTAATTTATTTTTGAGTATCAGAATTCTGCTTTCTTTAATTCGTTGTCGTAAATTCATATATTTCGACCTACTAGAACATCAATCGTTATGCTGAATGCTGAAACAGATTTATACTACCACCATTTGTACTTCCATGATTCGATGCGTGGTTTACCTAACAATAATATGTTTTCTTTTCAATGAGAAAGAGGAGCCCTTCTTAATTGATCCAGAGGATCTGAAGTCAAAGGGACTCCCGCTTAATATCTCAAAGATCGTTTTGGCCAAGGGATAGAATAGAAATTACCCCTCGTACCGATGGCGGCACAAATAACAGAGGGGTTGTACAATCCTTTAATATATATATTATTATATCAGTAAGAGTAAGATTAAATTCATTGTTGGATATAAAATACAAGTTATCAACTTTTAGATTACTTTAAGAGTTTAAATCACTAAATAGATTATTTAAATCACTAAATAATGTGACAAGACGTAAATGGATCAGAATCATGGTACCGTGCTCCGGAAAGAATTGTAGCATTTCGTAAATCATATTCTCAATTATCATTAAGCAACTCCGTGATCTTCCACACCAAATTGGGAAAACTTAAGGTTTCAAAAAATATATATATATAGCAAAACTTTAATTGTTTAACAAGATGGATATTAATTAGCTCGACTCGAGAACTTGAAAGTAAGTGAACGGTAGATTAACAAATGCATGCACGGTGCTCAACGGACAAATGGGAAAAAATGAATTCAGAATCCATTCATCATTACACAGCCTATGGGCTCCGTCTTAATCCTGGCCTAGCGCACATAAAAGTCTAGACCAACATAGAAATTGGGCCTAAATGATCACACCCATTGCTGTAGGCTTCTTGTCCCAGTCTGGAACGAATTTTGTAAAGAAGGCTGCACAGCACTGCATTGAGAAAACCGGAGCAAGCTGTGAGCAAGCTGGTCTATCGCCTAGCCGATCATGGAGGACGAGCCGAACAAGAAGAAGCTGCTAATACTTTACGCTTCAGAAACTGGAAATGCCATGGACGCAGCTGAGCGATTAGGTCGCGAAGCCGATCGCCGCTGCTGCCCCGTCTCCGTCCTCTGCATCGATGACTTTGAACCCGTACGCCTTTTTCCCGATTAGTACGTGCATACACGAATTTTTTCTGTCTAGACGTACCTATGTTCATGCATTTACTGCTACAGAAAAGTTTACCTTTTGAAGAGACGGTCATTTATGTGGTTTCAACCACCGGCCAAGGGGACGTTCCGGATTCCATGAAGGTTTATACGCTTTTTTTTGCTTTTTTGGTTCTGATTTATTGGGAGTTTGTGTTTGGATTTTGCTTTTGCTGAAATTTTGGTTTTTATAGGGGTTTTGGAGGTTTTTGTTGCAGAGGAGTTTAAGTAAGGAGTGGCTTAAAGGAGTTGATTATGGCGTGTTTGGATTGGGTGATTCGAGCTACCAGAAATATAATGTAATGATGATTTCTATACCCTAGGGAGGTTAATCCTGTGGTACTCCCGTTCTTCCTCTCCCGCTCAGCTCAATTTTGCTGTTTTTTCTTGGGATTTTGAGCTTTTTCATCTTGCCTGCCTATAAATATTTTCACTTGTTAAATGCTGGCGCATAAACATGTTCTTGACTGAAAAGTATGCGTTATAGTTTGACGTTTCATTTTAGATTTTCATTTGCAAGTATGAATTCGAATATTTTGTTTCAGAAGTATAAAATATTAGCTTGAAATCTATTTAAACTTGTCCGTACGCGAGCAGAGTTGGCATTATTTCTCAATACTGTCACAAGTTCATGCTATGGTAACTGTGAAACAATTGTGTATTGAGACTAGTTTGAATGCTGAATTACGTATCATTTTTGTGTGTTGTTGTTGCAGTTTGTTGCGAAGAAGCTAGACAAAAGACTGTTGGATCTTGGTGCTAGACCCCTGATTGAAAGAGGTCTTGGAGATGATCAGCATCCATCAGGGTATGATTCTGTGATTAGCAACATACAACCAAATCTTTTCTTTTTCTGCATTTTTTGGGTAGGAATTGAAAATTGGGAGAGAGAATATATATATATATATATATATATATATATATATCTTCACATTGTGGCTTTTGCTTTATGATTCCTTAATGGGACATAGAAAATGTCATAGTCAAGTTTTTATATTGTTGCTACTACTGCTTCTATCAGTTAAATGAGCTTATGGATATGTCTTTAATCTTTTTGTCAGGTAAAATAGATTATCACCTTGCATTCTTGTCTTTGCTTCTCCAAAACTGACTGTTACCCACTATGCTGCAATTATAGGTATGAAGGAGCTCTGGACCCTTGGATGTCCAAATTGTGGAAGATATTGTACAATAAGGCTCCTAACTTGTTCCCTAATGATCCAAATACTGCCACATTAAATGGTACTTGGGTGGATCAGCCAAAGATACAGATAACATATCATGATGTTGGTAAAGGAAATTCTCAATGTTCAGCTGCCATTGGTGAGTTGCTTCCTTAGACTGGTTGGTGAACTTAACACTTAATTTGGGGGCTGTATGTTGTTTATTGTCTCACCTATTCATACAATTCAGCTACATGTTTATCTACTTAGTCACAAGCTTATAAACATTCTTTATTTTCCAATACATGCAAAGGTGAAGCTATCTCCCTTCTAGTTGGCAGTGTCGCAATACCGTAAGCCTTGCAGAGTACTGAAAGCTTCTAGAAGAGTATAGCTGTTCTCTCTGTGTTGCCCTATCCTTTGCTTTCTCAAGCATACTCTAACACGGACAAGTAGAGCATAAAGATTAAGTTCAGAGTGTTATCAATGCTGTTCAACACAAGTTTGTGGCTTCTTTAGCTACTATTAGACGTCATTGTCCAAGTTCCTTTCTCCTTGGTTAATTTTTCACCTTTTTGAACAGGCAATGGCACCATGATCAGCAGCCCAGAGTATAAAGCTGAGTTGAAATTTCAAAGCTAATGGGGGTATTTGTGCAAAAAATAGAGGTGACTGAAAAATCAAAGTGATTAGGGCAAGAGCAACCCCTGGCCACCAGTTCCGAAGTTAAAACTTTTTCTTCAATTAGAGAGGAGATTAATTTACTATTTTGTAAATTCAAGCACATACTTCCACATGTGAACTGGATTATTTCACGATTCAATAATTTGGCACTGGTTATCATGATAGGTGCTGAAAATCGAACCAGGACATTGCCTAAAATAGAACAGCATGTTAGAATCATCATCTACATAGAAGATTAAGCCCTTAGAAAGAGAGAAGATTAGTACTTGATACAATGCCATAAATGAACAAAAATGATTGGAATCTAACATTTTCTACCTACAATTTTTGGCTTCTTATGACTTTAAATTTATGATATTGGATGCCTGCATGTCTACTATTGTCTGCATTTGGTATGCAATCCACCTGAGAATGAAACTTATGGCTGTTGCAGACTTCAAAAGTCTTGAGATGCTGATCGAGAGAACTCGTTCAATGTCCCCTGGGAAATCTTCTGGCAAGATGAGGCCCGATTGCTTTCTAAATTTGGTATGGTGATTTCTTGAAGTTTTGAAGTAATGAGCATAATCTGTATGATTCACATTAGGGACATGACATGGAAAATTTGAATGGCTTGGGAAGTTCTGGACCAACGTACTTCTTTGAATGTTTCTTGGAACGCTTTGCTGCCCGTTCCAGACTCTGGGGCTTCTTTAATTATTACACAAACCATTCTTAGATCTTCGCTGCAGCACATATACAATGTTATGCTAATTCTCTAGGCAAATTGCTTAAAGCTTTTACTGATAAAGAGTGCTTGTAACATGTGCTAGTACCTGTTTAACTTATTAAAAAAATAGCCCCGCATAAACTGAACTGGATTTTTGACATCTGTTAAACATGTGCTCTTTCCAACCCCCTGCCCCCCCCCCCCAAAAAAAACCACCCCACACACTTACACTCCTACTCTTGAATACATGCATATGCTTTTGTCAAGCATGTATGTCTGCGTGGAACCTGTCTAGAGGAGAGCTTAAAGAAATGTTATTGTCCTGGTTCTTTAATTTTTTTTTTTTTTAAATTCATACACTTTACTTGTGCTTTTGTCAATTCACTGGTCTAGACAGAAAACTGCCCATTAACTAGGCCAGGTAGCGGCAAGGATGTATGGCACTTAGAGTTCGAAGCAGTTTCATCAGTAAGCCATGAAATCAGGCAGAATTTGTCAGTTTTATTACTTGCAAAATTGACGTACTATATTTCACAGGACAGTCTTTTTCCTTGTTTCAGTCTATTCACTATGACGTTGGTGATGTTCTCGAGGTGCTTCCCAGCCAAGATCCTGTTGCAGTTGATGCTTTCATGAAGCGTTGTAATTTGAACCCAGAAGCTTACATCACTGTAAGCAGTCCTCTGAATGTAGTTGTTTGTCTGTCATTTTACAGAATTTATGTATTAAGATTGGAACTTTGAAGCCTGATTTTGCATCGTTATTGTGTTGCTGTCATTTGAGTTGTTTGTCTTCATACGCTAGCTCTTTGTTTTTGAATTTTGAATCACATAATTCTTTGTGCATCCATTCTCCTTTTTTACTCATCTTTTCCTGGTCATGGCTATTACTTGACACTTGTTATTGATGCTTCATAATGGAGGTATAATTTAGTCATAATGAATGACCACTTCTTTGTGAAAACTTTTCTTGTACTTGTTGCATGTATTATACTTGTTGGACACCATAGATAGTTCTTTCCAGGTTCATCCTTATAGAATGAGAAGTACATTGATAGTTTCTTATGTGCCCTGATAATCCCTGTCAGATGATCTTTTTTGGAATTATTCTTCTCCTTCTTCTCACTGTATGTCTTCCTGTCTACTTTTGTTTCACCTTTTGCCTCTTGTGTTTGCCCTCTTCTTCTTACTTGGTGATGGCTGTCAATTCCAGATGTATGCAGATAAATTTTGCATGAGATGGATTTGATCTTTGATAGGTTGCTTTTTGCTTGTTCAGGTGCTAATTAAGAATTACTTATTTCCAGGTTCAACCAAGCAAGAAAGAGAATTCCATGGGTGATACTAACCATGCTCCGGACATCCCTGTGAAATTGAAAACTTTTGTGGAATTAACAATGGATATTGCATCAGCTTCGCCCAGACGCTATTTCTTTGAGGTCAGACATAATTCTGCCTATTTAATTTTCAATGTCGACATTTTATACGTCTTCCTTCAAATTTTCTTTTTTTAGTTCTTCTGCTTTCTTGGTGGCTTGAAAATCCTGCATTCATTATTTTCTAAGATATCTGGGTTTTAGACATATTCAAGTGCTGACATTTTAAAAAGGTATCAGAGAATTCAGCCGCTGCACAAACTTTGACTGATGAAATCAGTTTATAACTGAATTTCTGTTGTAAGAGCTGATCTACAAATTTTTCATGTCTGTTTGAGTAGAGTTTCATGGTGGTTAACGTGGTTTTTGTAGTTATCAAATTCATAGTTTTGCTTACTGATGCAAATTGAGTCAGTAATTAAGAGTCAACATGTTACTTGATTGATTTGTGAAGTATATTTTCAAGTGTATTTCCTCAGAAAATAGTCATGAGTTACTCTTTCTTTATTTTGATTACCAAATTTCTTATACAAAGAAATGCTTTTACCTAGCCCAATTTACTTGTTAATAGTTTTTCGTAATGATCTAGAGTTGGGGAGCTCTTATCTCTTCAACATCTAAACTACAGTGCGTTCCGATGCATTGTGGACAACTCCTGTAATTTTTAACTGTCACTTTTCTAGCTTTGAACATGTCACCATGTGCCTTCACTTGGTTTTTGCACTCGTGCTTCTTTGATAAAGCTATGTGCACTGCTAGATTGAGTGTGATGTACATGTTCATTTCTTGTTCTTGTGGTTTAATTTGTACTTGCAGTCATCTTTAACTAAAGTTATATTTGCAGTCTGGTCAAAATATTTTGTTTTGTCCTGTTTATTATTTGCTTTCTAGGAATCTGACAAGTCTTGACTTTGGAACCAATTGTGTATTTGTACAAGATAATCAAGTTTCTAAACTTCTACTTTGCTATGAAGGTTATGTTATCAATTTGCTTTTGATTGGTGAGCAAAACTGATGTGCTGAAGTTTTGCAGATCATGAGTAATTTTGCCAGTGCTCAACATGAGAAGGAAAGGCTGCAGTATTTTGCGTCGCCCGAAGGAAGAGATGATCTATATCAATACAACCAAAAGGAACGAAGAACTGTGCTGGAGGTGCCACCTTTATTAATAATATGAACTAACCACCAGAGATAGTTACCTTTTGATCTGTTTGATTGTGCATGGCAGTTTACTTTCTTCCACTATAACATGGGCAGTTTAGTTAATTTTGCCTTCAGAAATGATACATGGAATGCACGTCCATTGTGGAGGATGCACTGGCGATCTTTCCAAATATATAGTGGAATTTCCAATTTATTATACCTTTTGTCACTGAGATGAATTTGCTCTCTCAGGTCATCTGTCCCACGAAAGTGAAAATTGAGTCATGGAGCCTGATATTTTTACTTAGAGCTTGGCTGTAGATTTAGTGAGTTTGCTCCCATTATAGACCTGTTTATGCATGATCACATGGTGTTGATTCAACGTGAACTTGTAAAACATGATGATCTTCTATTTATGGTGGTTTAGGACCACTTGACATGCTAATTCTTGGCGTTTCTTGGTGTAATGCTGGAATGTTCGTTGCAGTATGTGGAGGATTATTCTTGTGTTCCGTTGACATTATGTGTGTCGTTTCATTGGAGATTTCAGGTCTTAGAAGATTTCCCTTCTGTGCAAATGCCACTTGAATGGTTGGTACAGTTAATTCCTCCACTAAAGACGAGAGCTTTCTCCATTTCTTCTTCTAATTCTGCTCACCCAAACCAAGTACACTTGACGGTGAGCGTTGTGTCTTGGACAACACCATACAAAAGGACGCGCAAGGGTCTTTGTTCAACATGGCTAGCTGGACTTGATCCGCAGCAAAGTATGGTCCATCACTACAGTATTATATGCAGTGTGTTTTCAGTAACTCCACTAAGCCCATGGTTATTGACTTTTTAACTATTATATTGAACAGGAGTCCTAATTCCGGCATGGTTTCACAAAGGTTCTCTTCCTTCACCTTCACCCTCAGTTCCGCTTATTCTCATTGGACCCGGGACTGGTTGTGCTCCATTCCGTGGATTTGTGGAGGAAAGAGCCCTTCAAAGTAAATCTGGTCCGACAGCTCCAGTGCTTTTCTTTTTTGGTTGCAGAAATGAGGAGAATGACTTCTTATATCGAGACTTTTGGTTGTCCCATTTACAAAGTGGTGGAGTACTTTCAGAGGACAAAGGTGGAGGATTTTATGTTGCGTTCTCAAGAGACCAGCCACAAAAGGTGTATGTGCAACATAAAATGCGGGAACAAAGCACGAAAATCTGGAATCTGCTTGCTGGGGGGGCTGCTGTCTACATTGCAGGTTCTGCTAACAAAATGCCCTCTGATGTATTGGCAGCTCTGGAGGAAATAATTTCCTTAGAGGGTGGAGTTACGAAAGAAGTTGCTGCAAGGTGGATTCACGCGCTGGAAAAGTCTGGCAAGTACCATGTCGAAGCCTGGTCTTGAGGGCATGCGTGGCTACCCAATTTTACTGAGAAAACAGACGTAAGAAGACTTAGAGGTAAAGAAATTTATAGTGCGAATATTACATCATGAATCCTTGTTCTTTTCTTTTCTTTTTTTAACCCTTATTGTTTCTTTTATTTTGCAGGAATGGAGGAGGAAGCTTTACCTAGAGTATTCACTTATGTTGCATCCTCCTTCATGTATAAAGATTTTTGTAGTTTTCATATCTGCAAGTCAAATAAACTATACATAGCTGTAGTTCTTTTCCATTTTCATAATGTTTGGAAATAGCATTCTTGAGATGTAATGGCAATTAATTGATTAAAGTTATCTTATTCTTTTAGAAATCGGAAATGCTGTCAACAAAGTAGCGATGACAGACAGAGACGTGTGCCATCTTTAACTACTCAATCACGAATGCACCTGCCAACTCTAGAAAGCTGTAACAAATTATAAAATCAGCTCCCGCTAAATAGTTAGTCGTCTCGTGTACATCTGGGAGCCTTGTTCAATGCTTTGTAAGGTATTGGACAATGAGGTGCAGTCTTGTTAATAAGTAGACGCTTCACTTGTAATTAATAAATTATAAGTTTGATATTTTTTTTTTGTTTTGAATACAAAAGAGAGGCAACTGCCTATTAACAAGGTACTAAACGTGGGGTTGTGACCCCAATTATATCAGCTCCTAGTAACTCTCTTAGTCTATCCGGTGGCTCTTCCATTAGTCCGCTTGGTAACTGTAATTGGATTGCTTCTTTTACCAGCCAATCAGCACACCTGTTTCCTTCCCTCCATCTATGTTGCAGCTTGCACGATCATTCTCTGCTTTTCATGTTTCTAATCTGCTTCACCAAATTGTGCTAAGGCGAGGTGGCCACTGTATTTTTTATCAACTCCAGTCCTACTTTCAAATCCGACTCTTTGATGACATCTTTGTATCCTTTGTCCCAAGCCAACTGCATTCCTTTAAGAATTCCCCATAGCTCAGCTGCTATGTTGCTTGTTTCCCCTATATTTTCTGCAAAACCTCCTAACCATATCCCTGCCGCATCTCTAATGAGCCCTCCTACTCCAGCTCCAACAGAATTTCTTTCCGAGGTACCATCCACATTACCTTTAACTATTCCTTCAATTGGTGGAATCCATCTTATGAAGCACTCTGCCTGGGGAATCTGCCTCTCCCATTGAATAGAAGCTGCTTTGCTTGTTCTGCTGTCTGCCTCAGAACTGCTGGGGAGATTTTAAGGAGGTAGTTTCTCACCTTCAATAGCAAATTTGTTTCTGACCCTCCAAGCGTGGTACACCGTTAGTTGGAACATTAGCTGCCACATCACTCTCCCCCCAGCTCCTATTCCCACTTGCGTTAGGTTCCAGTCTACCCAATCTACTGTGTTCTTGATAAAAAAACTCCTCCCAAACATGTGGGAACACCAAACTTTTCCAAATGGTTTTGATCCAGGTACAGTCCCTGAGAGCATGAAGTGTAGTTTCATCATGCTCTCTGCATATCGGGCATTTATCATCCAGAGCCAAGTGCCATCGTTTCTTCTCTCTTTGTGTGAGTAATTTGCCATGTCTAACCAACCACAACAGGAACTGCCACCTCTCTGGGCTTTTCTGTTTCCAAATCCTCTTTCACCCTTTAGCTCTCGGCCCCAAGTCCTCCTCTTCTAATAGGATTTCATATGCTGAAGCTGACGTGAAGTTCCTTCTTACTTCTGGGCTCCAACTCATTACATCTGGATTATTCTCACCTTGTACCACACAGTATCCTTTGAGTTTAGCTAGTGTTTCTTATGTCAATACTCTTTCCAGTTCTTCCCATTTCCATCCTTCTCCTTCCCTCCAATACTCTCTTACCTTCCTTTTCAGAACCTTTGGGTTTAAGTCCACTTCAGTTTCTTCAATTAGTGGAATCTCTGACATCCACCTTTCTGTCCAGAAAAGAGCAAGATTGTCGTTTCCAACCCTCCACTTCTTTCCTCTAGCTATAACTTTACTGCCTTCACATATACTCTTCTAAGTGTGAGATTCGCCTGTTTTTTTAGCGAATAGGTCTCCCTGTCCTCCACAATATTTCACTCTCAACACTTTCTTCCACAACGCCTCCTCTCTATCCGTAAACCTCCAACTTACTTTAGCTAGTAACGCTCTATTCACTTTAGTCAACCTTCAGATCCCTAGTCCTCCTTTACCTTTGGGTTGTGTCACCTTTCCCTTCCCTACATGGTGAATTTTCCTTTGATTTGAGCTGTCCCCCCAGAGAAAACCTCTTGCTATCTTCTCTATCCCCTCTACCACTGAGCATGGGAGCAAGCTGGTTTGCATGGAGTAATTTGGAATAGCAGTAATCACCGACTTGATCAAGGTTACCCGGCCTGCAAAGGACAGGTGTTTCCTTTGCCATCCTGCCAATTTGCTTCCCACCTTATCTAGCAATTCTGTGTAGGTCGCCTTGGTCACCCTATTATGCAGAATTGGCATGCCCAAATACTTCTCCAGGTCTTGTGTCTGCTTAACTTCTGTCAATCTGCACATTTCCCTTACCAATTGTCGTGAGACATTTGAGGATGCAAACAGTTTTGATTTGCTCACGTTCACTTTTTGTCTGGATAAAGTACAGAACTTTGCAATATCTTCCCCACTTCCACTGCTTGTTCTACACTTGCTTCGGCAAAGAGAAAAAGATCATCCGCAAACATTAGATGAGTAATTTCTGGCCCTAATCTTGAAGCCTTCATCCCTCTCCATCTCCTTTCACCTGTTGCTTTATTTATAATGTGGCTCAATCTTTCCATACATAGGATGAATAAGTAAGGGGAAATGGGATCCCCTTGCCTAATTCCTCTTTGTGGGGTGAATGGTTCTGATCTTTTTCCATTCCAAAGAATCTCCATACTTTCCGTCCACACACAATTCATAATTAAAACTACCAGATCTTGGGGAATACCCACAAATTTCAGGGTTTGCTATAGAAAGTCCTATCTCACACGGTCATAAGCTTTTTTCAAGGACACTTTTATTGCAATATAACCTTTTTTTCCTTTTTTCCTCTTCATTGTATGGATCATTTCCTGGATAATTATAGTATTATCTGTTGTAAATCTTCCAAGACAGAAACTAGCCTGGTTAGGGCCAACCAACTTTTTTAGCATAGGTCTCAAACGATTCACAATAATCTTGATAATGACTTTATAGCATACATTACACAAGGATATTGGTCTCAATCATGGTTAAAAGGCACGGTCGCGGTCGCGGTCGCGGTCGCGGCCTGGAACGTTTCACATCGATTTCGGAATATCGATCGCGGTCTCGGTGAGACGCCAATTTTAAAGTATTTAATATTTTAAAAATTATTAATAATATAAAAAAGTATGCTAAATAAAAATAATTAAAAAATAGCAAAAGAAATGACCAAGTCAATCCGTCGCGGTGTGACTCGGCTGATTTCTCGTCTTGACTCGGGATAACTCGGAGTGACTCGGCCGAGTCAATCCCTCGTGTGACAACTCGGCCGATTTCTCAGCGAGTCAAGTATTTCGGTATCGTTTCGTCACGGTATCGTATCGGTAGGGGTCGAGACGGTGACGACTCGGCCGAGTCGTCTCGGTCTCGGCCGAGACTTCGAACCATGGTCTCAACTGAGCCACCATTTCAGGATATTTCACCTTAGGTATGAAGGCAATGTATGTATTGTTCATGCCTAGTGAGAGTTTCTTCTCTTTAAAAACTTGTTGAATGTACTTAATAAATGAGCCACTTACTTGGTTCCAGCATCTTTGATAGAAGCTTGCGGATATCCCGTCTGGGGCTGGTGATTTATCTCCCCTCATCTCAAACACTGCCCGTTTAATCTCCCTTTCATCCACTGGTCTGGTCAGTCTTCCTCCCTCCCTAGTTGACAGGGTTGCAAAGCTGTGAAATTGTCTGGCAATTCTATGTTGGTCTCTGTCACTATATAGGTCCTTGAAGAAGTTTAGCACAATGTTTCTCACCGTGTCTAGGTCCTCTTGCCACCTTCCTTGTGTATCCCTCAGACTTTGTATTGTGTTCTTTCGCCTGCGAAGAGTAGTTGACAAGTGAAAGAACCTCGTGTTTCCGTCCCCGTATTTCAACCATTCCATCTTTTTCCCTTTGATGCCACATTATCTCCTCTTGCTCTAGGATAGTATTATACTCAGCAATTAATTCCTCTTCAAGTTTTTGCAGACGAATAGACGGTGCTCGTGAAAGGCTTCTCTGGATTCCGTTAATTCTAGCCTAGCATCTTTTCTTCCTTCTAAGAATGTTACCAAATACCTCCCTATTCTAGTTTTTTATTTTTTCTGTAAATATCTTCACATTCTCCAGCAAATCCTTATTATTGTTCCAGTTATGCTCTACCTAATTGTAGAAATCATGGTGAGTGTACCAAGCATTCTCTACCCAGAATGGGCTGTTGCCCATCTGTCTATCCTCCTTCTTAGTATTTACTCTTATCGGATGATAATCTGAGTGAGTTCTTGTAAGGTGAGTAACACTAGCCCTCCAGTAATCCAGATTCCACATCCCATTACACAACACTCTATCTAGTCTTTTCCTAACAGTGGCACCTCCCTCTCTGCAATTGTTCCATGTATGAGCTGGACCACTGAATCCCAAGTCAATCAGTTCATATCTCCAAATGCAATCAATTAAGCTATTTGAGTATTTCCCTACAAAGTGTCGCCCCTCTCTCTTCTCAGTTGAATCAACAACTTCATTAAAATCTCCCAACATTAGCACGGAAACTTGACTTTCTCTCCAAGTTCCTGCAGGTACTTCCATAGCAGCTTTCTTAACTCTGCTTCTGGTGAGGCATATATTGCCAACATCAACCATTCATTCCCATCTCTATTTTTCACCACCACAATCATGATCTACCAGTTAGTAGATACTACTTCTACTTCCACCTCCCGATCATTTCAGTACATTTATATTCCTTCTGAAAATCCCTGCGCTTCGACGAAAGCCATCTGGTTAAAGTTAAATCTCCGTAGAATCCTGCTGCATTTGTTACTACTTGTTCTTGTTTCTACTAGAATCAAAATCATAGGGTCATTTTCCTTTATAATCTCCTTTAGATTCCTTCAGAATCGCCTATTCACAGCTTATCTACAATTCCAGCAAATTATTCTTGTATCCATATTGACTATTAACTTGCAGATTTATGAAGGATGGGTTTATGTCCCCTTGTCCATTCCCCCAGTCGAGCTGACCTGCTCTACACTTACCTTGCTTTCAATATTGGTCACCACCTTGTGATGTTGGGTCTGATCCCTAATATTCGTCCTTACAAGAGCTGGGAACTCATGATTTGTTAGGTGAAAGCCATCAATACCACAACCCTCCCCTAGATCCAGATTTTTTGCTTTCTTCTGCTCCAGGGCATCAGTGGCTGTTACCATTTGATGCCAACTTTCTCTCTCCTTACCTTGCTTACATTCCATTCCTTCTTTGCTAATTCCTGGGGTAAAAGCAATACAGATTTCGTTTCGATTCTCCTTAACCACAAACTTAATAGCATGTTGGCCTACCTCGCTCTTCCCTCCTGTTTTTGCTTCTGTTGCTTTTTGCTTTTTGAGGGCAAGAACTTCCACCTTCTTGTTTGGCCTTGATATTTCCTTCCCTTGTCTGCTCAATGTTGACTTTGTTGCCTTGAATACTATTCCATCATGTGGGCTTGGGATGGCGTTAAAGATATCCCTCAAGACATCTCTTGAAGTTGCCTTTTCTTGAGCTAGCCCCTCTGATTCCATTTCGTTTAGATCCATAAACCTAGATCATGAACCATTTCCCCAACTGTTTGGGCCTCCATGCTCCTCCTGTGGTTTCTTCCCAAATTGTGCCATGCTTCTTTCCCTTTGTTCATACCGCCCTTGTACTCCATCCTGGGTTTTGTCTCCTTTTCTTGAAAAATTTTTCTTCTTCCCTTCACGGTTTTCTCCAATAGTTCTAGCGAATTTGGCAGTTCCCAGTCCACTTCCTTCCTGGGGCCTGAAACCTTGCACTCTACTTTTTGGCTTGCACCTCCGGCACTACCCTCTCTATCCGGTGACCCTCCCCAGTCACAGTGTTAGCCTGTGCATCCGTTCCCTCTGCATTGTTGGAATTCTTGTGATAGTTAGCAGCAATGTGGCCATATTGGCCACATTCAAAACAGATCGCATCTAGCCCTTCATATTCAACTGCTTGCAAATCATTGTTCACCCAAATAAATGGTATTAGTGGTTTTTTTAAGTCCACTTCAACGCAAATCCTCGCATACTTCCCCCTAGTCACTTCTAGAGTTTGGCTGTCCACTTTCACCACCTTCCCCACTATATTCCCCACTTTCACGAGAAAGTCTTCAACATAATATTCAATCGGCAAACCTGACAATCTTACCCAGGCTAATGTTGTCTTTACATCCTCTTGCGCTGGCCTGAAATCTGGCTTCCATTTGCTTATGGTAACATAGCTACCCTGGAACATCCAGGGTCCTCCCTCTAAGACCTTTTCTCAGTTCCTCTTCCATGGTTCCATACTGTTTCTCAGAGTTTCTCTCTATTACATTTCTCTCTCTCTTACATTTCTTTCTTCGTCTTCCTTTCTCTCTTATATTTCCTCTTCCATGAGTTTGATGTTTCACTTGTAATTGACATATCACAAGTTCAAGCCATTGAAAATATAGGTAGGTAATCATTTTTTATTTTATTAAAAAGAAAACGTATTTAATATGCACGTGGAGTTTTGCATCAACCTGTGTATGGCAAGCCCAAAACTCGAGATGGTTAATAGATTAATCAACTAAATTTCTTACTTCCTTTAACCGTGCGAAACAGAACGCCTAGAACTTGTTGAAAGGCATGTAAAAAGAAGATGTTCCTGTAGCACTTGTAATTTGGTAACTTCGGAGTTACATAAAATTGACCAGCGAAGTTACAGATGACGGTAAGTTGCCTAGGATATGCCATGATAGGCTGATGCAGACATATAAATTGCCACTCCTCCAAACCGCACGACTTTACAAGCCCCTAAGCTGAAAGTGGCAAAGCCGCTGTCTTGTCATCCTCATGCCATTCGCCCACACTGCCAGAAGCTATATATACACAATCTCGCGTATAATTTCACGCACTTTCTGAAAGATGTTTACTACAACAATTCAACCGACTGTTAGTTGTTTTTCCAATTTAAAGCCCTCCTCCCCATCTTCATTTCCCAGTCAAAAGTTATGGATCTCTCTCAAAATCCCCAAGCCCTCTTCTTTGAATTCATGTCAATTGAACAAGGGGAGAACATTCAGCATCTCTGCCTCTTCAGCAGCAGTTGCCCAGGATACGCCCACCCCTGAATCCATCTCCTCAAACCTACCTCAGAAACAGGTGCGACATCTACCTTTCTTTTTATACACCAAGTTTGTATATTTTTTTACTTTAAAAAAGAAAAAAGGCTTGGTCTTGTGAAAAAGATTGATTTTTTTCCTAATTGGTTGGGTTTTTTTTTAGAAGCTTAAAGTAGTTGTGAAGCCAATGGAGAAACCTAGGCTGGTCTTAAAGTTTGTATGGATGCAGAAGAATATTGGGATTTCAATAGACCAAGTGATTCCGGGATATGGAACAATCCCTCTAAGTCCTTACTACTTTTGGCCAAGGAAAGATGCTTGGGAGGAGCTCAGACTTATGCTGGAGAGTAAGCCCTGGATATCTCAGAAGCAGATGGTCATTCTTCTTAATCAGGCCACAGATATTATCAATTTGTGGCAGCAGAGCGGTGGAGATTTGGCGTAAGCTTCTACAGAGCGATTTTCATGTCTAGGTACTTGAGCAGAAATTCTTGAGTCATCTCTTGTTGTTGTGGCTTGTTGATTAGAGTTCTCGTGCTGCTTGATTGTTGCTTATGAATTTTGATGGATATCACCTTTTCTTGTATATGCCAAAGTAGATTGTTATCTACTACCAACACCATACCATCTTTTTTATTTTTTATTTTTTATTTTTTTGGCATTTATTTTCTAAGATATTGGTGAATTTGCATTAGAGCATTTTGGAATTTCAAGGGTGGAGTTGCCCTCGCAATGAGGAGAATAATGACGTGCTTTTTATTTAATTGGCACAAAATATCTGCTCATCAGACGGAAATGTGGATTTAAGAATTATTTATTTCCTCCAGGATTGGAAGTACGTTTAAGCATGATAGATCTTATTTCAAAATTGAAAGTTGAGAACGTCTACATGGCAGCCATTGAGTTCAGAATTGTTGTTAACATATTGTGATACTGCAAGAGATCTATGTTGGTAACATATGTGACGCAAAGTGAAATGATGGCTTTGAAGTTCTATGGAGTACAATTCCTTTATCTAAGCTCATATAGTGAATTGTAGCCATGCATTTTACAATGCTTAATAAATCTCCTAAAATAACATATGAATCTCATCATTGTTGCAACTTGCAAGAAAATGAAAAATTGAAGGACGAACTGTTGATTGTTGAAAAGGTTCTTAGGTAAATAGCTTGTCTTTTAAGCATAGGAAAATCTGCAGACAACATCCTTTTTGTTCATATTCTCCTCTTTATTGAGTATAAAACAGAAAAATTAAGAAAAATTTAACATGCTTTTGTCTATTTGCAGTCCACACAAAGCTTCTTGTCATCACAAATGCATCTGTCTTTGTGCTGCTTGTAGATCACATGCCCAAGCTATTAGGAGATGTTAGCCAACTTTTTTCTTGGTCATAGTTGTTTTTGAGATGGGGAGGCAAAGGAGTCGATAATGGTTGTGAGGGGATGTTGAGCAAGAGCAGTAGATGGTCATTCTGAGGTTATGAGATGGAAGACATGGTATTTGAAACCTAGGTCCTACGTGAAGTAGATCAAGAACACTAAAATTGGCATGGGAACACCTGCCACTGTGCTTAGATGGAAACAATAGTTACCACCTCGGTCTCTGTATCTCAGTATTTCTTTGCAGCGAATTACTAGTTTCAAATCCATTAGTTCTTAGGGTTGTAGAATAAAGCTCTTAAGCTTCCCTGAAAGTAATTTGCTGGGAGATTGAAACCTTTTATAAGCAACATTAAAAGGATATGTCAATCTTTTACCACATGGGGAAAGTGATTCTGTTTTCTATTTGACTTTTAACTTATTGTTCCTGTGGGAGAAAGTCCAGTTGTCTGCTTCCTGTACTTGACACAAAAAAGTCTAACATGCTCGTTTGTGAAAGTGCCAGCAAGTCAGAGTTTTTCTCTCTCACCCTTCATTTTCAAAAAAGTTCATGAACTTTTATCATATTTAGCTATTTAAGGTTGCAGTTCTCGTTTCTGACAGGGTCTTGGTTTGCATGGATGAAATTGGTCAAGTAGTGGGCAAAAAAGAAATCAGGAAATAGGAAACTGTGCAAGGATTGCAATAAGTCTCTTGACATGATGCTGTTCCAAATGTTTCTGGCATGTTTAGGGCTTCTGCAAGTATGATTCTGTGTTTGGTCTAACAATTGAAGTCAAAAATCTAGATTGAGGGAACCAAGCCCAAAATTCTGGAGAATACTTGATCTCTTATGAGGGTACGACACTATTGAGATGGGCATGAAAATTTGAATCTGGTTTGAAAGTTGAGGTGATCGCAGGAAGTGAAACATGACATAAATTAATATCAACCCAATATCTATACATTGGTTGATTTTGCTAATGTTGCTCAAAGATCGAATGTGAGATATGGCTTGCTGTATCAATGCATATTAACCCTGAACTCCATATGCCTTTTTTTTTTCTGACTTGATATCCCCAGGTACTGCTAAAGAATATATTTCTTCCATTGTACCTTATGCTTCTTCAATCTATTGGCAACATTCATTTTCTACGTGCAATTTTTCACAAAACACACTGGCTTATATAGCAAATGCAACCTTGTGAAGATAATTGTTAACTGTATCTTGTGGAGTTTTATTAGGAGAATTGTCAAAAACTAACCAAATTTAACTAATTTCACGCGAGCATTATATTTTTCCTATAGAAGCCTATGACTTTTGAGCCTAACATTTAGCCTTAAATTCCATGGGATTTTTGAGCCTTCTTTGTGGGTGTGTGGCTTTGTATTGTTTTGTGACTGATAGTTAAATGTCGAACAGTTGTGGAAGCCTGTATACACTGTTCAAGAATAATCATCATTCATCACCAGTTGGTGGTTTCTACAAGTTCCAGGTGTGTTTAAGAATTCACCCCGTAGTAAGCGTGGCCACCCATTGAAGGAGTTGGAAACTTTTGCAAAGCATTTAGAGTCCGTTTGGATATGGATTATTTAGGGAAAAGGGTTAGATTCTTTAGGCACCTTTTTTTTTTTTTTAATCTCACATGCTTGACATTACAAAAGCGCCACAGTGAATACCACAGTGAATACGAAAATGATCTTCAATGGGTACAATTTTTGTTGACATGGGTGAAAAAGTTTTCTTGCTTCGATTCTGCTGTATTTCCGTCATTGCGATTCTTTTGGTTTCTTGACTTTGCTTAGGGAGGAAAAAAGAAAAATATCCAACAAACTTGGACTGCATGATCAGATGACAGTTGCTCGATCATAGTGTGTGTAAACGGAGATTGTTTATTCAAAGTCATTAAAAGAAAGAACATGTCGGGGTCCAAGGGTCGTGAGATCCGACCAAAGGCAGATAATTGGACTGAGATGTTGAATACTGCTTCCAGCAAAATGTTCAGCAATTCTAACAAACTAGCGCGGACCAAAGCTTACGTACACTGCAAAATTGCGTGTTATGAGTGCTTTTGTCGGGGAATGACATGTTCTGGTAATAAAAAGGCACATTCGCATGTCCAGATTTTCTTGTTTTGGTTGGAATACTCTCCTTTGTGCGGATGGGATACTATTAGACTATGCAAAAAAAAAAAAAAAAAGGTATACTGAATTACTATTACCAAGTCCTTTAATTCATATACTAGAGGTGGCAAAATGGGCGGGATGGGCGGGATTTGCTTGGGTTTGAGATGGAACCGAGTCATATGGGTTTGGGTCCAATCTTACCCATATGTGTTTTGGGACTAACTTGGGCGGGATCATTTTGGGATGGGTTTAGATTGATCCCGCCCAATACCCAAATCCATTTTCTACATATTTTTTTCCTTTAATTCATTTTTTATTTTTTATATAATTTTAATATTTTGATTTATTAAATTTCTTTTAGTTTTATTAAATAAACATGCAAGTGCTTTATACTCAAGATTCCCACCAAAAATTGGATTAACAAATAAAGGAAAAGATAGATATACAGCCATATTCCAACATATATCAAGATGGCCAAGGTCCTTAGGATGTTGAATATTTATCCTTATCATTGTCCAAGGATGACAGGTCTAAACTAACTGAAATGCTGGAAATTCTTGTGGATAATGACTAGGAAGACTACTAGATTATATTCGCTGGTATGATTATAAAAATTGTTAAAGATAATTTTTGAATCTAAGACTCCGTTTGGATTGACTTTTTTTTCAAAAAATAAGTTTTTCAAATACAATGTTACAGTAATATACAATAACTCAAGAAACATCCCATCCATATTAATATATCAAATATTTCAAAAAAATTTTATAGTAAAAATTTTTCATATACACTGCTACAATAAAATATTTCAAAAACACATACCAAAAACAGCTAATCCAAACGGAACCCTTGCCATTTGAGCCCAATGGGTACCCAAATATTTCTCATCCTTTCCCATTCATTAATGGGTATAGTTGGGATGTGTCCCAACTTAAACCCAATACCAAATTATAATACCCATCCCGCCCAAAGTTCCTTTGGGCATGGGTAGCCCATTGGGACTTGGGACAAATTGCCAGCTCTATCATATACCTTTCAGAAATGGGGGAAAAAATAACGACTTCAAACACAGGAAATCGTCTATTCCCCATCCCTTTGGTGACATAATTCTCTTGTTCTGTTCAGCCAGCCGTATGAAGCTTGACAAGCAATCACCCTACTCACCTAATTGAACGCTTAATATGAAAAGATCTAACAGACAAACTGCCTAATTGCAATCCGGGATCAAATCTTGCCAGTGAATTAGATATTGAGTGCCAATTTCATTCCGCCTAGAATGACTTAATTCGCCAGTCATTACTCCCAGAGACTGGATCAAGCTCTTACAATTAATCACCCCACATGTTGACGATAAAAATTGCCCAGCTGAAGCAAGAAACGTCTCCATATCAGAGAAAAAATGCAAAGGAAACAAGCAAAAGCTCATCTTCGATGACAAGAACATACCAAACATTTCTTTATATAAGATCCAAGAGATACAGAGTTAAGCTAAGCCACTGTGAACGGTGAAATAAAATTAATCCACATGGCAGGTCAAAAGTCAAAGCACATTAAAGAACTTAAATAACTAGACTGGGGAGGTAAGTACAGTGTTCATCCCACATCATTCATCAAACTCGTGCATATGATCTAACAGGTAGTTTGCAGCTAGTTCCTCGTTCTTGTTGCACGCAAAAAATACTTCCAATACCAAGGCTGGATCAAAACCCATTGCTTCAAGCTGCCAAAATGACATCAAATGATGATCATGACAAATTTCATTTTACTTGCATTTAATCTCTCTCAAGGACAAGGTTCCAGCTAATCATACAAATAAATATCACAAAAAGAATGGAGATGATATAGATTAATAAGATACACACAGAAAATACCAAAATTCAACTTTAAAACATAAGTTAACGTGTTTGTTGGTTTATGCCTAATCATGTTTCTTAGTTTCTTAATGAACTCAACCAGCCATAACTTCAAGGCAAAGGTACTTTGGAACTTCAACATGTTAACTTAGAGAACCAAACATGCACTAACATGGTCTACACCTTGGCATTTCCAACGTGAAACCAATCATGAACTAAACCAAACCAAACCAAACCAAACTAGCTTATCGCATAATGTGAATAATAAAGGAGATTTATAAGCATACACGTTCAATTGCTTCACGTTCCTCAGGTGTGACAGTCACAGCCTGTGGCATTGCTTCAGCAAGTTGCCCCAATATGTTCCTGAGACCGGCACAATCATAATTAACCACATTAGTCAGTTTCATGCATCAAGAAATATATAGGCATCTGCAAATAGGTTAAATATACCAACACATCTATACAGAACTACCAGTAACGCTCACCCCTCCCCTTCAACAGGTTCATTTATTAGGCGTAGGAAGTCAGCCTGATGCTCTTGAATGAGCCGCATTAAGTGCGGATTTTGCTTTCCAAGCTCTTGAAGCATTGGCTGCAGGTGAAGAAGAGTTGTCATTCCTACAATGCTAAGCAAAGCCTAAAATAGCCGAAAAGATAATTTGATGTCTAAAACCAGTACCTGCAGGATTTGAGGATTGGCTTGCACCATTGCACGTAAAGCTTGGAACTGGAAAGGTAAAGACAAATCAGATTATGCACATTACTCCCACATAATCCTAGATCCTGGATAAAGCATCTTATTTACCTGCTGACTATTTCGTAGAAAATCTAAGCTGCCAGCACTTGCATTTGTACCCCCACTTGGGAGGCCCTGATCCACATTCAAAATTCATGGTATATCCTTTTTCTCTTCAAACATGTGAAGTCAAATCTTGTAATCAAAAAACACCTGTTCTTTATAAATTCCCCTACCTGTGGGAAAAGATCTAAAGGATTAGCATTTGGCCCACTGGAAGGTACTGCTGGTTGTGGAGCCTGGGCTGATGGGTTCACTGACTGTGCACTTGCAGGAGCTTGGGCTGGAGGAGGGCCTTCAGCCGCTTCAGGGATACCCTATATCAAATTCAGGATCTTTTCCAGTTAGAAGTAATAGTATGAGCTAAGAGAGTAAGAAGGTAGAAAAATTCACACTGAATTATTGGTTATAATGCAAGTGACACCTTTCAACTTCTCCACTAACATCATTCTATTAATGAAATCACTTTCAACAATTAGCACTCAATATGCAACATAACTTTTGACTCGTGAGCTTGCAGAACAAAGGAGGAGAGTGAAGTACAAAAGAAGAAAATTAAATTTCAGTAAAACCACATATATTTAAATCATTCAAAAGGAAAAAACTTCCTCAAAATCAGTCAACCAATTCAATCGCATTTTGGAAAATAAACAAAGCAATGAGCACATCAATTTGATCAGTTCCAAGGCCAAAAATTTTTTTATCAAATTGAACCAACATCAAGGCCAAAAAAATGGGTCAAGTACACACAATCTCCATTTTCCCATAATAAAGCCACTATTTCAGCACAAAGATAGCAGGATAAGATGAAGATATCATTTGCCGTGCAAGTTGTTATGAAGAAACAAATCATAGCCCTGAAGGAGACACACGAGACCCGCACAAACCAAAAAAGCAAAAGATACTCACAGAATAAAGGTATTCAACAGCTCTTTCTGGATTATTATATGCAGCGCGCAAAGCACGGATTACCGTATCCCTATCCCAACTCCCTCCACCCATATCAAGTATTTGTTGAATAGTACTCTCCAAGGTAGTTCCAGCCACCAGATTTGATGCCGCTTGGCCATACACATCTGTCACTGAACTGCTATGAAGAAAAAAGGTGAATTACTCAATGCACCAAGTCTCCAAATCACAGTGCTAAGTACACATAAGAGTTCCATCAGCAACAAAAAATATGACAAAGACTCACGAATCAGGTGCAGGTGCAGGTGCAGGCGCAGGTGCAGGAGCAGGAGTTGATTCAGGAGCAGTCTGAGGCCTGCACATAGTACAGAGGTAAATGAATTCAAGTGAGAAGTGAGAATCTCTAGATGTTTTCTGACAATTTATAACACTTCCAGTAAAATTAAAAATTATATTTACGGTGACACATTCGTAGCAGAAGCTTGAGGTGCCGTCACAGGTTGAGTTGCTTGAGCAGCAGCAGTTGCAGGTTGTGCCTACAAAGATGATATTCTCAGCCCTAGAACCTCCGTGTATAGAATTTGCCAGCACACACACCACACATTAAAAAAAGCACACACACACACAAAAAACAACAACAAAAAGCAATAAAATAAAAAGAAGCAAGCTATGTGTTGGTTAAACAATTATTCTAGACGAGTGTTCCCATCGAAAGATCCAAATCCAATCAGAGAGGATATATATAGGTATACAGGCCATATGCAAGTTACCATCTGAATTCAACCACCAAAACAACCTTGCCATTTTGTGCTTTTGCTTGCTCATGGAAAGAATAGGAAACATTTTTCAGACAGAACATGCCATCACTCAGAACTCCTCCTGTCATGACGAAGTACTAAATTTGAACTTGACAGCAAATTGAAGGTCTAATTTCTCTTCTACTGCATATTACTTGTCTAAGAACTAAAATCAAGAGACCATCAAACTACAAACTTCCCATTCAGCAACCTAATCCTTCTATTTTTATTGCACTAATAATAGATATGCAAATATCAAATACTTTGCCATTAGAAATTTCGGACAAAGTCCAATACCTGTAGGCATCTAATCTACTCATTCCCACTGAAAGTATGAGTATCCTGAATGCTACCATGCTTCAAATTTTTAGCTAAATGATGAAGAGCAATATTACATGATATCAATAGACAAATTTCCCCCACCAGAAGAGTGCCCCTAGAGAACTACTCATAAGCAATTATCTCCTCAACTGTAAAATTAAATGCATTCAAGCAACTGACAACACGGAAGTAACCATAATACGTTTATACACCTTAATTACTATAAAGCTAGTAAAGATAAAATAGGACCATTAACTTCATAAGGCTACATAAACATCACTCAGAACAACTCAGTGTCATATTCTATATGCGAATGCAAGCAACTGTAATATGCATCATTTACTTCATTCCGTACTTTCCATAGAAAGGAAATGAAGATCAAACAGGAAAAAGAAGATGACAAAGATCCGCAGAAGGATTTAATCAAATAATTCTCTACTCACTGTATTTGCAGTTGTTCCTGATGAGCTCCCACTTGTTGAAACTTTATTCTGCAAACATATTCATGATTCAAAGTGTAATCAATCCCAATTGATAAAATTCATGATTCAACTGTAATCAATTCCAAATACTATTTTTTTATGCATGCCAAGCTTTAATTTTCTTCTTCAAATATGGAAAAGAATGACATAATTCTCATTTAACATACTAATGTTTCATAATAAGATTAGCCAAAGACAAGTACTCTCCAAAGGTCAATCCAATGCCAATTCTCCCGACTCTAGCTTCAGAAACTGAAGAAAGGACTATATAGTGCTCAGACATTCAAACTAAGTCCTACAACACCTTCCTTCGGGCTCACAGCCCAACCAGAAAATGAAGGCTAACTCATGACGTCTATTGCTTTGTCCACGATAAAATCCTTAAACAAGTCATAGTTGGGCATGTAACACAACAATACCTTGGTCAACATAATAACAATGAAACTATTTTCAGCAACTTTATTTTCCTCCAATGTGGTGTCATCCTTGAGAACTTTTCCCTGGTGAATAAGCATCTGCTGTGCAGCCGGGTAGACATCTGAACCCTGAATCGTTTCTATAATTCTCTTCACATCAGCAACCTACACAAAACAGTGACAACATCATCTCACTGTGATAACCAGTATAGCTGAAATCAACAAAACACAAGGCAAGATTCATGTGCGTCTGTACTACACGCTTATGTCGCAAGGTAATCCTCCAAGTACAAATTCAAAAGGTCTTATTTTTTCAGCATAGGAATGAAAAATAGACATGTAATGCATGAAGCTGGATCAAACTGAACCAGCATCAAATGCAGAGAAACACATCTATTAGCCAAAACTTCTAAGCTCACGATCAGCCATTCACAAGAGAATACATATTAGTGAAAAAAAAAATCGTATTGCATTTGGCATTTTCCTTTTCTTTTCTCACGCGGAAAGGGGGCCATGGGCCACTGGCAAAGGCAAGACTTTGAGATTGACTGCAAAACTGGAGTTTTTTAAACTTGACGAGGGGACGGAGGGGGATATACAGGACATAATAATAACGAGGTGTACACATCACTTTTCACATATACTTCTGCTTGCAGTTCACACGTTGCCATATACCGATAAGTCACAACATATGTACATGTCAGCATTTATGCAAATACTTCTATGCTCAAAATACCGACTTTGCAAGGTCCTTCACGCTGTAAGTAACATCCCCCGATTTAAGAAAAAATAATAAATCATTAACCATCTACATACGCTTTGTTTTTTTGGAACAAATATTTTGCATGGTTAACATAGCATTTCACCAGAATTACGATGAAAAATCCTGAGAAAGCGCCGGCAATAGAAGTCAATAGGAAAAAAAAAAGTAAAATCTTGACAACACCAAAAACCCTAATTGCAGTTTAATCATCTAGATACCCAATTCACTTCGAGAAACACGAAATTCAGTGACGAAAATTAGTTTTCACATCTATATGTCTGCATGGAAGTGTGTTGTAAATAGATATAGAAGGGAGAGATGTAAGTACGTAGTCGTCGGGTTTCACTTCGATCTGGAAGTGGGTGCCTTTCAAAGTCTTAACTGAAACCTTCATCTTTGGCTACGATTTGCCACTGGCGTCCGTACAATTTCCGGTACGCGGCGTCTCCGATCTCCGGTCGCCGCCGGTAAATTACTATAGAAAAAAAAGGTAAAAATTTAATATATGATAAGGGTGGAAAAGAGGAAGAGAGAGGGGGAATATCGCGAGCTCAAGTCAGTGAAAAAGGCAGCTATTGAGACACTTTCGAGGCCCCTCTTATACTGGCAACTTGGGGGGTAAATCGCACTCAAAAATTATTGTGCAACTCGCCTCTCTTGTTCGGGAGAATCTGTAAAGGTCCCCAATCTTTATCGGATGTTAGGACTATCTCCCTGCTTAGGCCTGCTCTTTTAAGCCAATGCATTAGCATGAAATGTCATTCTAAACTTCAAAAGCAAGTTAAACAAGTAAAAAATGCTTGTGTCAAAATAATGAACAAGGATTTAAAAGTCACTTGATTAAAATTCTTACTAATTGAGCTAAATAGTAGCATCATCCTTTTATATTTTCAATGTTACTGTTGAAATATTGAATTTAAAGATACTACTTAAATATTTGACTCTTTTATCTGAATCCAAGAATTCGATATCGAGGTCTTTTACAATTATCATACAACATAGCACTTTATAAAATCTGCACTAATACAATATATTATATAGTAAATCAATAAAGTATGCATTTAAACAACAAGTGCAAAAAACCAAAAAAAAAAAATTTTTTTGCAAAAGCAACAAAGATTTCTTTTTCTTTTTTTTTTTTTTGTGCAGAGTAGCACCATAGATTCTTGTGTTGAACACTTACGCGTTGTGTTGCTATGTAAATCTGTTATACTAAAACATACTACTGTATTATATTATAGAGTACAATAGTAACAATAGCTGAAACCTTGATCATTTGCATGTAGCTTTTCATTTCTCCACTACCCCACATTAAGAACTCTCACAATAAATGAACATTCTTAGTATTCGTAAGAATGTTCATTTTAGTGCACTGATGCAAAAGTATTTGTAAGCAAATATTTTCAATTTTCAACTTGTGAAGTTTCCAAAAAAAAAAAAATAGTACAAAAGGGCAAGCTTTATTAGAAACAATTATTATTCCATTTGGTGAGGATTAATTGCTGTTTGTAGGATAAGAAAAAAGTTTGAAAGTTTAGACCCCTAGCCAAAATTATTTAAAAAAAAAAACACGTACCTTTAGCAAATTTTTAACTATGCGGTCACTTTTCTATCACTCCTCCTGCACACAAGGGTGGGCACACATTTTCTTGACCTTTATTCGCTTCGCATATCAATAGGTACTCGTTAAAAGATAGTCGGATTGGTAAGTACCATCCCATCCTTCTCGGCGCTTAATTTTTTTCTAAAAAATAATTTATTTTTATATTTTACATATTCATCTAAAATTCAATATAGATTTTATCCAAAGAAAAAGGCCTCGTGCGGAGAAACAAATATGCAAAGAGAATACAAGAAAAGGAAAAAAATAATCCAAAACTAATGAAAATGTTTATAAGCATTGCCCCATTTTTTAATGCATATTCTACATCAATTAAACTTTTTTCTAGAAAAAAATAATATTATGAGCTTTACAAATGAATCATGTGAACAAATTACAGGCATTCATATTTGGGTATAATTTGCTCAATAAAACTATTTAGTTGGATCTAAAAATAATATTTTGTATATAAAAAATTTTTAAAATGCAGGGCAAATCGAATACCGATGGATTTTTAAATCTCTGATCCTAACTCACCATGTATATAAAGAAAGCAAGTACTTGGTCCTCTTCTAACCTAGTCAAATAATGCGAATCGAGTACTCTATTTCTCGGAGCGGACCAAATTGGATCCCATGAATTTTTAAATCAACGTGTATTTTTAGCTACCCCTATGTTCACGTTTCTTCCGTATTTTGTTCATCAAAATAATGCTTCTAAAGAAGTAAAACACATGACAAATGTCAAGGGGTAAATATGTAAAATACTTGGTGCGTAATACTTGCTTAAGGATTTTTTTTTAAGAGTAAAACAAAAATTTCATTCATTGAAATCATAAATTATAACTTTGATCAATGGAGAAAGGGAAATCATGCTACCAGATAGTTGTACACTTGTACATTCCAAATCAAGAGAAAGTTTTGCTAAATCATAGGTTGACAAATTTATAGTTATACAAATATAATATAAGAGATTTTACAAGCTCGAAAGGTTTCACAGAGTTTTCGAGCCTTGTCCAACAGATTGCCAAAATCAGAAAAACCCATTACATTAGAATTCATTTTCTGAATAATGTTAAAAACACGACTTTGAAGAATTAAAGTCCCAACTCACACTTCTTTTACCCACACTAAGCCCTTGATGACAGCTACAAATTTCAACAAATTATGGTTTCATTACCTTAAATTAGTATGTTATTTCTTGCATACTAAATCATCCACAATGAGATCGTTCTCCCACTCTTCGCCACGTTGCAATATCAACTGCATCAAGTCTTTAAAAACGCCAATATCCAAACTTAGATTAGCTAGGTTCCAGCCCTCTATTAAATATCTACATTCAAAGAAATGTCCGTCATTTTCTTATTAATTATCCCCACACCAAGGAGTTGAATCCTGTGATCTTTTTTACACAAGTTCACTCCAGTAAAAGAATCACACAATTGAATATAACAAAGCTCCAAAATAAGTAGCATGTCTACATTTAAAGAAAATATATCTGTTATTTTCTTGATTATCTCCACACCAATAACAAGTTGGCAACAAAAACAGGCATCCGAAGTGAAAAGGTACCAAAGCACGCGCCTCAAGGTCCCACCGAGATTTGAACTCGGGTTACTGGATTCAGAGTCCAATGTCCTGACCACTAGACCATGGGACCAATTGATGAAAGCCCGAGCATAAAGGTTAGTATTAGATGCTCTCTCGGTCTCTCTCTCTCTCTCTCTCTCTCTCTTAATTCCTATTAATCAAGGGAAGAAATCAATCATAGGTTTAAAAATGGACGCAACTACTCCGTACTTGACTAGAGTGAACCAAAACTCATTCAATATTAATCTGACAACAACAGTCCAACAAAAAAAAAAAGGGATCAAGGTTAAAGTTCTAATTTGGTTCAATATGTATCAAATACAAGATTTTACATAGGCATGAATCGGTCCTTCAAAACATACCAAAGTCTCAATGAACAGCTCATAAGTGAAATGTACCAACTGAGTCCTCTAGTTTAAATATTACGTTTGAAAAAAGCCCTCTTATTTAAGACCGTTATCCATACGTCCATGTAATATATATATATAGAAATAGCACTACTGTAAATTTGTAATGTTAAATACTGATCATTTTTTAAACTCGTGTTGTGTCCTTAAGTACGAGGTTGAGCTTCTAAAAAAAAAAAAAGTACAAGGTTGGAGAGGTCACAACCTATTGGAAGTAAAAATAAATAAATAAATAATCATACTAAACTTAAATCTGAATGTCATTATTTCCACAAATTTTACACGATTGCATTATATATTAAATATCCATTTACTTGAATTTGATTATTGCAGACAGTTTCTTCTGATAAAAGCTTATTCAAGTTTGAAATTTTTAATAATCAAATTAATCTCAAAAAAAAATTTTCAAATTCATTATGGATTCACACCAAACTTGAATATTAGAATCTTCGAATTCATTAGAAATTTTCAAGCCATATTTTGGACACTACTAATGTTCCAATTCACTAGAATTTCAGACTGAGCTTGAACATTATAACGTTTGGTTCGTTAAAACTTGTTTCCTTATTAGATACAAGACATGGAATCATTTCATAAGGAAAAGATGACGTATTTGGTGTTTTTTTTTTTTTTTTCATCACTGTGGGTATCCCGGTCTACATCCGACTAATCCCACAGCGCTCCAGCAGAGCGGGGCCGACCGATGTTGAAGAAGATAACAACTGGGTTGCTGTCTGGAATCAAACCCAGATAGAACTCACCTAGGGAGGTTATTTCCACCAGCAGACCAACCCAGCGCAGGCGTATTGGTACTTGATTAATAATAATCTCTACCTTGATGGTCACTGCCTAGATCCCTAGATTAGCTGCTCTAAGTACTATTTACTCTAGCATTTTGGTACCCGACATATCTTTCTTATTTTACTATATATTATAAGAATGAGTTGCTTCATGTTGTGACTGCTTGCGGTGCTGCGACGTGACACTATGGAAGGTGGAAGCTGTTTTGATCTGTTGGCTTCGCATGGGGGTGTAAGTAGGACTCGAGTATATTTAATTGAATTTTGGGCCATATTAATGATTTTTAGATCATGGAATGTCATGATAATGACTTGAGCTCACTCAACAATTTTAGGATTACAAGATGGAAGAAAAAAATTTCTAAATTTGAGGAAAATGAATCAGTTAAATATAATATTTTTAATATTAAAAATTTTTGACGCATGTGTATAACATGATATATTGATAAATAGGCTTACAATTGCTCTATGATGTAAATTATTATAAATTAAATTATTTTACTCAAATTTTTATCATATATTGACAGATAACAGGTAAACAAAATTTTTATTTCAACTTATTTAGGATATTAAAATAAAGAAAATTCATTTTATACTTACAAAATAAACCTTTGTTTTAACGTCTCTTTGAATTGTTTTGCCTTTTTCATATACTTTAACCTATACTATAATATATATATATATATATATATATATATATATATATATATATATAAGTATATATTATTGTTTTGAATTGAACTATAAATTCCCTATAATCTATATCTATATGTATTGAGGAAGGGGTTTTTATCAGAGACCCTCTAAATGGCTTCTAAACTTTTCATTCTTTTTTCTAGATTTTTGTATTTATTTTAATACATAAAAAGTAGTGGGTTATAACTAACCCTATCACCAATCAAATTTAAAATTTAAAACATTTCCACTATCTACTTCATAAACTGTTTATACTTTGTTATTTATACTTTAAATCATTTTTACTCCATAATTAAAGACAAATGCTTATTCGTATGCTATTTTAATACAATGTTACATTTTTATAATTAAAAAATATTTATCCCCAAACTAACCCTATAACCACCCCTACAAATGAGTTTTGCAAATTACAATCACGTTTCAAAAAAATCACAAATGTACAACTAAATGTAAAGTTGAAGGGTAAAGTGCAGCTAAATATAAAGTTAAGGGGGTGTTGAACTTCAACCCATCACGTTTTCGATTGCCTTGTGTTATTTATAATTTTACAACAATTAAAACTTCCATAAGACCATAAGAAAAGATAACAAATATAACATCCATTCATGCTTTCTTATTAATTTAAATAAGTAAGATTATTTACACTCAATTTTTGTTATTCACACTCCAATAATCATTTTGATCATATAAGTTTCAATAATTAGACTATATGATAAAATAAATGATGGAATTGCAAATAATAAAAAATTGAGTGCAAATAACATTTTCTTAAGTAAGAAGTGGCTCCCATGCCTTTCTAATTTAAAAAAGTAGTAGCTCCGCTTATATAGGAATTTGGTTTGAAGTTTATTAGTGGGAGGGTAAATAAAAATAAAATATTGCCAAACTTAGTAAAAGTAAAAAAGTAAATGATAATATTTTTTCTTTAAACTTAGCATTCCTAAGTAAAAGGGCAAAATTAAATAGAAAACAAAAAGGAAATAATGTCGTGGATTTAAAAAATCAAGAATGGTACCATTCATGAAATCTAAATTATGAAATCACTAAATAAAAAACAAAGTACCACTGGCCTTTTGAAATATTCATTTTTGATAAAAAATAATGATAATAACAACACCAGTTCTACCAAAAAATTTTAAAAAAGTAATATTATAGTTTAAGAGAAAGATGTAGAACATTCAACCTTAAAATACTACTTAATTTGTAATTTAACACTAGATTTGAATAAGAGTGTAAAACCCAAACACTAATGATAACTTTTGATATCATTAGTTATTTTATGTATTCTTATTACTGTCTTCATATATAAATATGTATTTGCTATGTTAAAATATATATATATATATATATATATATATATATATATATATATATATATATATATATATATATATATATATATATGAATTGATTGTAGTACTTGAGGATATTATAGATATTGTCAGTTTTTCGTTTCCATTTTTAGATACTAATAATTGCAACCATTGTAATTAATTTTTAATTTTATATTTTTATTATGATAGGTAAAGTTAAATATATTGAATCGTAGGAATATGAATTTATATGTTAGGTATAGGGGGAGGAGCGAGGGAAGAAAATGGTGAGGTGTTAAAAAGTAGCAGGAAAGGTTGAAGAAGAAATATGGATTACAGGGATTGCAGGGATATGACAGAGATGACAAAATAATAATAATAATAGAAAGGGTGGTACCATGGTAGAAGGTATAAAAGTCGTAGGAGGCATCTGATGACTAACTGGCGTATAAGAAAAGAGAGAAATGATAGTGATTTTTAATAATTTTAAGAACACTAAAAACACATAGTACGGAGAATTTTCTTTAAAATATACGTTAAAGTTTATGAAAAATGTTAATCGAAATACATTCAACAAATTTAGGGGCACAAGATAGGAGAAAGATCTTTTTTTTTTCTAAAAATGGAAGAAAATAAATTGGTTATAATTTATTTTTTTGTATTACAAGTTTTGATATATGGGTATAACATAGTAATATGTTTTGTTGGATATTGATAAATTGACTTTTTTTTAGAAAACTCTTCTCACCTTACCACCCAACCTAACTCTCTCCTTAAATGCGTTAACAATTCTTTTATCATGTAAATCATTATAAATTACAATTTTTTTCAAGATATTAAGCATGCATTTCTTTAAAAATTTTATTATATATATTTATTATTTTGTAACACAATATATAAATATATAAAATATTATTTTGATTTGAAATATAACCCGTGCATAGCACGGGTCAAAACACTAGTATATATGTATTAGTATTAGTGTGAATGATTTTTAGATCATGGAATGCCATGATAATGACTTGAGTTCGGTTTTGACATATGGGCCGGTCTACTTGCTTTTAGATAAAATGCGAAAATAGCCCATCAACTTCATGTTATCGTTTCTGTAACCGTTTTTTACATGAGCGTGTGTTAGGGAAGATGTATATAATCTATTATACATAATTAAAATGAAACAGTCAAAGAATTATCATTTGCAGCTAAGCAGTATCTAATCACAAAGCAACTTTTAAGGTTTTAATTTATTTGAAATGTTTTACTTGCTTAACTTTGGATCGTTTGATTTGCAGTGGTTAATTGTTTTCCTTTGGTAATCATTAGATCGTTCAAACGATCTTTACAAGTTATAGGCCACTGTTTTACTTTCTTCAATGACTTGCTATGATTGGATGTTTACTATTTGCTAAGAGTTAGATTGTTCTTTGTATAAATTGTAGTCACTTGATCAATTGTTTCCTGTGCTTTCATCATACAGTCACCATTAGATTGGATCATGATTCATTGGAGTGGTTTACTTACCATTCACTACTTTTTTAGATGAAATTTTTGAAAACAGTAAAGAAGAAGGCTACATTTTGACGAATCAGATTAAAGCTTAGAATTTTTTATTCATTTGGTTGGTTCTCATAGCTTCCTTCCTGGTCGTTTCCTTTTCCTGTTGCTTGGTGAACTCTTGTCTGCGTTGCTCTTCTATTTTATTTGTTAGCTTTGTAATATGCTTCTTTACATGAAGGTTTAATGCTTTGTTTTTGTACCTTCCAGCTCATTATTCTGCACCTTGTATTTCCAGACTATTTACTACCAATGAGTACATCCCAATGGCACTAGCTGTGCGTAGCACAGCCCACACCTACTAGTTTGGATATACCATACGCAAACTGACCCCTAATCAATAGTCATTAGTCAATATCAGAAATTTTGCCACAATTTGACCAAATAAATCGACATGGCTTAGGTACAAGTACAACTGCTGATACCAATTCTTGTACTACTACTTACGAGGACTTTCTTGCTATGGAGAAGATGAAAATCCGAAAGAATCCGCCAAAACCCAAATTCAGCGATCCTGACACTGGAATCTGGTCATGGATAGTCCAAAGAGGAACAGTGGCATCATTCATCTGCATCAGCCTTTTCGCACTTTTAGTAAGGGTATGCGTATCTCTGCACCCATATTCCGGCGCTGGAAATCCGCCCAAGTACGGTGATTATGAGGCCCAGAGGCATTGGATGGAGATCACCATTAATCTACCCGTTAAAGAATGGTACCGAAATAGCACCATTAATGATCTCAACTACTGGGGCCTTGATTACCCGCCGCTCACTGCTTATCAAAGCTACTTCCATGGCCTTATCCTACGATGTTTTGATCCTAAATCTGTTTCACTTTACACTTCTCGTGGCTATGAGTCTTACATTGGGTAATGCATTTAATGTATTCGATGAAATGCTGCAGTTGTTCATTTTAGTGGTGGTGTTAAAATGTTGGATTTTTTTTCCCTTTTGGTTTTTCGGGAAGATTTTGAGAATTGGGTTGTGTTTTGTGCAGGAAATTGTTGATGAGGTGGACGGTTTTATCATCTGATGCTTTGATATTTTTTCCTGCAGTGCTTTATTTTATCAATGTGTATTATTCTGGGAAGCCTATCAAGGAGAAGACTAGTGTAGCGTGGCACATTGCCTTGATTTTATTGAACCCATGTCTCATATTGATTGATCATGGTCATTTTCAGGTAGGAGTGAGTCCCACATGGTTTGTTGCTTGGAATTTTTATTTTGGTGGTTGTTCTAATACTAGTAATATTGCATTGATGTTGGTTTTTGCGTTTCTTCAGTACAATTGTATTAGTTTGGGCCTCACTGTTGCCGCTGTTGCAGCAATTCTGTCTGATAGAGATGTTGTTGGTTCTGTACTTTTTAGTCTTGCACTCAACCATAAACAGGTACTCTTCTTTTGTTCCCGTGACTTTTGAGTGAATCATGTTGCCATATGGCATGTCTATTTAGCTTTTGAATGTTATGTTGCACCATGACCAGGCATGAAGATAGAGTTAGAAGAAAACAAAGGAACATATATCATTTTTTCATCAATTTCTTGATTGGTTGAACACAATGTTTCACAATATTGTTTTTGACGTCTATTTCTGGTATGGCTACAGAAATTGCATGATGCTTTAGCAGAGCTTGTATTCTACTTTTGGGGGGTGGGATAATTGATAGCTTTGAATAAGTGCCAGAGCATGCCTATTGGTATACATTTTAGAAACTGGACATGTGGAGAATCCTCAAACTACAGAAGATGAACATTGCTGTTTATCTGGAATTTGACGAAAAAGGAAATTGGAGATATACTAGGAGGAGTAGGGATGCATTAAAACTTGATGAAACATAACATGTTAAAGCATTACTGGAATGTTTCACAATATGAAGCATGGAGTAAGTGAAGGATTGTCGCTTTTCTTATTGGGAAAATAAACTTTTGAGAAATGGAAAACTATCTTCTAAAGTTCAGTGTTTTCAAAGTTACAGGAATAGAAGAAGAGTCATCGCCTATATTTGGATGTCATGTGGTAGAATCATGGTTTTAGTTGTCCAACCCTACTTTTGGCTTGTCAACTGATCTATCAATTTGGACTTGAATATATATATACGTGTATATATATATATTTATCTGAGAAGACGTTCCTGATCTGCATATTATCTCTGCTAAAGCATAATCTGATTTGGCTCATCTTACATTTCAATTACTTCAGTTGAGCCTAAGCTATTTAAATTTGTCAGAAAATTGCTTAGAGACAGTGAGAGATTTTTTCCAAGTTCATTAGGAAATTTGAAATTTATGGATCAAAGGGTGAGGTTTGGAGATATCCCTGAAATGAGAGTCTTGAAAGTATTTGGAGAATAAATTATGTATACATTACATCTGCGTAAAAGAAACTGAAAATTTTGTTGTTGCTTTCTTAGCTTATCAATCTTCTTGGAGCATTGATCTTGAGTTGGTTTTATGCAGATGAGTGCATACTTTGCTCCTGCATTTTTCAGCTATCTCTTGGGCAAATGCCTAAGGCAACAAAATCCAGTAATTGAGGTGGCAAAACTGGGCTTGGCAGTGCTAGGGACCTTTGCTGTTGTTTGGAGCCCATATCTTTATTCAGCAGAAGCATCCTTAGAGGTAAAAATCCCATTGCTCTTGCTTTGTCTTGGTCTTATTTCTTTATTTTATCATTGCTAGAGAAAGGACTAAGACAATTAGTGCAGGATAGTGAGACATATATGTTGAAGTTAATGCAGAATTTAGGCTTTAGGCCCTAGAGATCCTATATATAGAAGAGACTGACAAATTACCATATCTTAATGGGGTAAAGGGCTACTGTTGGTCTTTGATAAGTCTGTTGTCTATTTCTTTCTGTTACAAATATCTTGTATGTGATGTAGTTTTCATTCTTATTGCTACAACAAAAGGATGAATCTCTTGGAGTAAAGTGTTGTCATAGCAGGCTTGTAAAAGTACCACTTGTAAACTTCTTTACCCTGTAAGCCTATCTTAGCGGCTTACTGATGCAGGTTCTATCCCGTCTGGCTCCTTTCGAAAGAGGTATATATGAGGATTATGTGGCGAATTTTTGGTGTACTACTTCAATCCTCGTAAAGTGGAAGAGATTGTTGAATATGCAACCCCTAAAACTTCTGAGTCTTACTGCAACCATTTCTGCTTGTCTACCTTCCATGATTCAGCTGATATGGAAACCAAAAAAATCAAGTTTCCTTTATGGGCTTTTGAACAGTGCTCTTGCATTCTACTTGTTCTCATTTCAAGGTACTTGAATATGTCAATGTTTTTATCCATCGGTCTTTCCCTAATTGGGGTACAATATCTTAGGTACTAACTGCGTACATTACTTTTGTTTGCAGTACATGAGAAATCCATCCTGCTGCCACTCCTCCCTGCAAGCTTTTTGGCCATGGAAAAGCCTTTCGTTCTCTTGTGGCTGACACAAAATGCATTAGTGTCTATGTTCCCTCTTCTTACCCGGGATAAATTGATTATCCCATACATTGCTTTACATGGTCTCTTTATCCTTCTTTACCATTCGCCTGGCGGGAGACAACACAAAAAAGAGACTCAATCTTCCTTTGGCACATTAAGATTATTTCTTCTGTCTTGCTTTCTAGTGCTGCATGTTGTCTACTTGACGATAGCACCTCCAAGGAAGTACCCTTTCCTTTTTGAAGCGGTCATCATGCTTCTTTGCTTCTCCCAGTTCGTAGTAATTTTTCTATACACCAACACTAAGCAATGGACGCCATCCAAGCCCTCTGCTCTATCCACAGAGGCCAAAAAACACCTCTGATTTCTGTGGTTCATCTCGTGATTGCGCTTGCTTTTCTGGCTGTGAACGTGAGTGGCGGTGTGAAGAGGCAATCAACAGACATTGGCGCATTTTTTTTCATGGATTTGTAACCTTTGACCCCAGCTTCTCTACTAACTAGAAAAGGTGGTGTAACTTGATGCTAAGACTGCAAAACAGGAGGCACTAATGTGTTATTTTAATCAATCTGAAAATCTGAAGGAAAGTAGTTTTTATTCTGTGCATATTGGAACAATTGCTATCTAAATTACCGCGTATCGCCTGAAATTTGGTTGAAGATGACTTGTGTAGTATAGAGATGAGAAGTTCTGGAAAATGAATATCTTACTACTCGTGTTGATTATAACACTTATTTTTAACAGCTAGTTTTAAAAGGACGACAAACTGCAGAATGTTCCCCATGGCATGGCAAAAATCAGTACTACTTCCATGTTAAATGAAAGGCAAATGTGCAAGTAGAGAGGAAGAAATTGATCGAAGTTTCTCTGACTATGCGTTGTTGCTCGACATTTCTTGGTTTGCAGGCAGCGAAGGCTATGTTATTGTAGTACATGTCAACTGAGGACCGAAGGGTATTGATTGTCAGTGGCTCATTGTTGTGGGGTGGCCTCAGCCTGGGAAGAGATGCTTCTCGTTCACACAACTACGACGTGGAAGTTACAATCTAAGGTCCTTGTCGTTTCTCCTGATCTTTGAACCGTATACATAAATGGCCACTCATGTTATTTAATTGGCTCTTGACTAGTTCTCGCTCTGTACAGAAATTGAACCTGTCCCGTCGTTTGTTTAATTGCTGTAATCTCTAGCCCTCTTCGTTGCAATCTTTTTTCCAAATAATTACATCCTGTCTCTGTCTGTTTATCCAAAATGGTTTGCTTCAACACATTATATATATATAATAAAAAAAAAAAAAGCACCAACGCCATTGTCCGTATGGACCATTTCGCCTCAAAATTTGCTAGAGCATTAAAAAAAAAAAAAGATTAATCAACAATTGGAACACCCAAAATAAGAAAATTCAAAGTTTGTTCAATTCTGAACAAATCCTGGGGTGTAAATCCTTAATATGCAGAAAATCAATCTACACCAGTTTGGGAGTGGGATTGGGAATGATTCCACATCTTTTTTCCTTTTTTCGTGAAATTGGTCGACGCCATTCCCAATTTGTCTGCGAGAGCGGCGATTGAAAACTTGAAATGAAATCAAACGGGGGTTGACTTTCATATTGATCACATTATCCACGAAAAAGTGTGGTGGTACTAGTACTATCGAGGGTGTATGACCATGCTGCTGTTGCTGTTGCCCATCAAAATTTTGGGTTTTTGTCTTTAATAATAGAGTGGTTGGAGGTTGAAGGATTGATGCACCTCTTTCCTCGTTCATCCACACATTTATTGATGTTTAATCGCCAGCCGTTGACGTGTGGTGTGCTGTGGTTGACCCAATCACAGTTGACACGGTATATGCCGGGAGAAGAGAGGAAGAAAAATCCAATACCCCCCGCACTTATTTGGGCTGCTTTCATTGCCCAAAGAAATTATGCCGCGTGTGGTCCAGTCTCACTCTATTACTCAAATCTAATTAAAAAGCCGCATTGCTTGTAGACAGCACAAATTTCCTTCAGCATCTGCCTTTTAATTTTTTCTTTTTAAGAAAAAAAATTTTCTTTCCTTCTTTTTGATGAATACACTATCCTACTTCACATAACAAGGAATTCAAATCAAATATAACAACGAACCATACATACAAGCGTCTTACTGTTGGAGTATATATTATATGGAGAGGCCGTGCATGCAGACTGCGGATTCATTGAAAAACTGAGACGTCCCTTTTGGCTTCTTGTTGTTGCTGTTGCATGGAAAGTGTCTTACTGTTATGGTAACACGTGCGTCCTTCATTGAAGCAGCAAGAAAGGGCTCTTCTGATCGAACTAACTAGTAGTGCTATCCCAAGCCAAAATTTCCAGCAGCAGAAGCCAAGAACAATTGGGACCCAAGAGCATCTTCATAAAAATGGAATTGTTAGCATTTGTTTCTTGGAAGTCTGTTTTAGTTCACACCACGTACGTTCTCCTGATGCCTGGTTAAATTAATGTTCCAGTCTTCCAATCTTTTAGTTTTGCTCGATTTTAACAGGTTCAGTCCCGTGTTGGTCTCTAGATATATACTTTTGATGCTCCCTCGACTCACTTAGATGTAGCAACGGGCAACGTTTCTAATTTCCCTCGACTCACTTAGGACAATTAACTTGTTAAAGATCCTAAACCAGTGTTGTTTTTTTTTTTTTTTTTTGTATTCTATCCTGGATGGAGCAAGGACAACAAGAAACTGAGAGAACACTTTCTTTGATGGCTTGGGTTTTCTATGGCAGAAAAAGAAACTAAAAGTGCATCGTTTTTTTTTTTTTGGCCAAGTGTGCAATTCTTGATAGCCGCAGAAGTTGGACGCATTATGAAACATGGAGTCGGCTGGGGACAATCGGAGTGGTTTCATTGTCGAAAATGAAATTAGTGATATTGATCGAAGGAGAGAAGAAGACCTAGCTAGCTATATTATTACACTAATCGTTTTCCCTTAAAGAAAGGAGGGAAGAAACCGATATCGTTTGACCGACACTGTTCATTATGTTCACATGGGTCCGACTTGACTGTGGACCATATTCCACCTACTTATTTTTGGTCTGACTAAAATGAGATTGTCACCTGAACTCGCTCGCTTAAACGATAATACAACTGTTGGTGTCTATATATACATATATATATATATATATACACACACATATGTGCGTGTCTGCAGTCTGCAGTCTGCTGGTGTGTATATGTGTGTGTGTATTAAACAAATGCAATCTGGCCGGGGCTGAGCAGCGTTCCGCGCTCTCAAAGCTCAATTACTGGTGAGGGAGACTCTCAAACTAGAGTCATTATATATAGTTAGCAGTTGATTAAATTGTTTGGGTTCAGGAATCGGCTGGCAGGCATATGTTGTATCGATCACTTCTGGGAACCATTATTGATTATAACAGCGAAATATAACCAAAACAATAAGTTCGGCTACGTAACATATCCAGTGTCACAAGCCTTTCCAATTACTCACGTAGTTATCGTTGGGACTCATGTCGACACCCGAAATAATGAGACAAAAGAGATGTGCTTTTGATTATGGGAATACGTGAAGTGATCTTCTGTTCAATATTCATACGAGGATGAAAGTGTACGCACACGGATCTATTTTCCGCTGAAATAAGTAAGTAGTATTAGGGCCATGCATTAACAAATTACTGCACTTCTCCCTCTCTTCTGGAAATTTCTTGGAGCCAGTCAAAGGAAAAAAAAACAAAACCAGGCTTGCTGAAGTTTTCAATGGTGTGTGACCGTGGAAGAAGTAACTTGTCCATAATGACTTGACCGCTTCACAAACTGGATGAATAACAACACATTAGTAGATTTTTGTAGGGATCGGAAGAGAGGCATATATGGACCATGAAAAATGATTTCCAACTGGGGAACGAGCTGCCAGTTTCGCTTTAGATCAGGTCGCTGGGGAAGTACCTATTATGGAACTTAATTAATTAACTCGTGGACCCCCAGCAGTAAGTAGTATGAGTCTTTACCTTAAAAAACCACAAGCACAAGCCAACTCCTATAGCAAGAAAGCCGGAAATCACTGGTTAATTAGATTGTTATTAGGTTTCTTGCAAGTAATGTAGACTGCATATATACCAGTATATATTATCTAAAACGAAATTCAGGTTAAATTTGGGATTGCATATATAATTGAAGTGAACTCTTGGGAAGTCCAGATTTAGGGATGATACGGCTTAAATTTGTTGACATTATTGTGATTTTCCAGGCCCCACTTAGAACTCGTGTAAATTTTCGTCGTGTTGGGAAGGATGCTTCATACTAGTACACACCCACCGTCTAGGTGCTTAACAACCAGCGGACTTCGTAAAGCAGTCGTGTCATTGACTAATTACTTGGCTAATCCATTCTTAATTACAGATCCTTAAATTAAACTTCACTCACAAATCACAAATAATGTGTCAGCGGGGCTTGAGATTATCCTAACCTTGAACTTTTCAAAGCTTAATTTCTGTTTCGAAACTAAAAATTGACGTTTGTTAATTGCGAGATGACCGAAGAACTGTAAACAACGCAATTAAAAGCAGAGTAGAAAGAAAAGACTGGAATGGATGCGTCAATTAATATATGTTTTCAGGTTGGACCCATTTTGACAAGCCATTTCCATTTTTTATGAATACGCTTACTGTGATGGGCGACTAAATGTTGATTGATCTATGGATGGAGATGACAATAATACTACGGAAGAAAAAAACAAAAAAAGGTTAACACTAGGCAAAATCTTCACCTTTTCAAATATGTTTGGCGAGGATGGACGTAGACATTATTATTATTATTTTTTGCCCTTGTTTTACGTAGTTCCATGCATGCATGTCTGTCCCTTTTCGTGTCCTGCAGGAACAGTAGTATTCCCCTGCTGTCCCTCCAAGGTCCACTTTCGCATTTTTGAACCCTAAACGGAACGCAAATAGTCAAAATCGCATTGAACCTCCCCAAGTTGTTTATTTATTTTTTAAGGGTGAATCCAAGTTATTCCCGTAGAAAACAATTGGACCTGTTTGGAACCTGAGTTTTTTGGGAGTTTGTCTAAAACTTTACTGTAGTGTACTGTAGAAGTTTTTGAAAAATTTTTGTAAGGTGAAAAACTTTTTTATAGTAGTTTTTGTAATATGAAAAATTTTTATAGAAGTTTTTGTAATGTGAAAAAAATTTTGTAGAAAATTTTGTAAGGTGAAATTTTTTTTTCCTTTTTTTTTTCTTTTTCTCTTTCTCTTTCTTTTTCTTTCTTTCCTTTTTCTTTTCTTTCCTCTCTTCTATTTCTTCTTCCTCCTTCCCCCTCCCTCTTCCCCGTTACCTCTGCCTCCCACCTCCAACATCTGCGCCAGCACCACCTCTTTTCTTTTTTTTTTCTTTTCTCCTCTCCCCCCCTCCTTTTCCCTCTCCCGCCACCCCTTTCCTCCCCTCTCCCCCGCCACCCCCTCCCACTCTCTTCCCCGTTCCTTCCCCTTCTGCCCGCCACCCCCCTTGGGCCGCCACCCCTTATGCCCACCATCCTTTTCCTCCCTTTTCCCCCGCCACCCCCTCTGCCCCGCCACTCTCTCTTGGCTCTTTCCCCTCCCCTGTTCCCCTTCCCGCTTCTCACCTTCCCTTTGCCCTTTTCTTTTTTTCACATTTTCCCTCTCCCTCTCCTCCCGTTTCCTTTCCTTACTCTTGCCGATAGATGAAGTAGCGAAATGAAAATTTTTTTTTTGGGCAATTTTCCTTCTCCCCCCTTCTCCCCTTCCGCCACCACCCTCACCCTCCCCCGTGCGATCTGGTCTAGCAACCAGATCAGCTAGAGGGGAAGAGAAAGGGTGGTGGGGGAGGAGTGGGGGAAACGCAGAGAGAAAAAAAAAAGACAGAGGGGAGGAATAGGGGGAGAGGGAAAAAGGGCACAAAAAAAAAAAAGACCGGTACCGGAAGAGGTGATTGGCGCTGGAACTGACGGCGGAGGTGGTGGTGGGTTGGGGTGGGGGAGGAGGAAGAAGAAGAGAAGGGGAAGGGAATTTTTTTTTTTTTTTAAAGTGTGTAGGTAAAAAATTTTGAGAAATTTTTTGGGGTTCCTGTACAAAAGTTGTTAAAAACCTAGTAGGTAAAAAACTTGTCAAAAAACCTGGCTTCCAAACAGGCCCATTTTTGCGACGGTGCGATTTTAACCTTTTTTCTTGAGTAGTGTTTACTTTGAGAAAGAGGAGTACCTGATCAATGCAAGACTAGCAGCGGAAATCTAATAATGTCATTTGTATCTTCATTCAGCTCCAATTTGATGATGAGTCTTTGTCGACATTGTTCATGGAATTAGCTTATATAATAAATAGACTGCAACTGGACGGACAAACAGATAAAGCTGTAAACAAACTCCCGATCGAGTCGCAGGCTGCGGCCATCATGGAGTTTGATTATTGGGCACTTGCTCTTAAAGTTAAAGTAGTAGTAAATCGTAACTACAGTTCTGAGGACAGGTCTCTTTCCTCCGATCGAGGAGTAACACAACACTAAAATCTAACTTGTATAATGAGTACTAATTGAATGCGTACATGATAGTTGATAGATAAGTTTGACCCATAAGATAAGGATTAAAGTACTATTTTTATTTCTCATGGATTTATATGATGATATGGATCACACTTAACCTTTTAATCATCTTCGAAATCGCCAAAGTATAAATGATGACACGGGATGCAAACTCCGATTTAGGTTGTGAACTAATGCAAATATAAGTTCTTCCATAATAGAGACAGACATCTTCAATTCAAATACGTCTAGCCCCTTATATTTAAATAACTTGATATTATTAGCAATTCTTTTCTCATTTCAGAGTTTCAGAAAAAAAAAAATTTTTAACTGCATGGTGCAAACTGAAGTATATATGGTCCATTTCAGCTTCTCATGTAAACTTATGATGTTGCTGGCTGATGATCAATGTATGATTCTTAAAGGCAACATTGATTCCTCGCAATTCCCCTTGGCCCTTGAACGAGTCAAGCATAGATTGTGATCTCTTCCGCCGCTCCTTTAAGTCGCACATCAATGTACATTTTATTATGAAAATAAAAAATAATGCTTGCTTTTTTTTTTTTTTTTTTGATAAATTATTAGATCTTGAATTCGGATCTCTTACTGATTACAATCTCTTCTGCCTTACCATCCAACTCAACCCAAAATATTGCGACTACTAATGTTGTGTCAGACAGTGCTTCTCTGGAATGAATTCTTGCCAGGGGCCATTGAGCCAGCTTCTCTTCTCTGTCCATTTTCTTTCGGATTCCAGAAGCAGAAATGGTAAGCAAATTGTACTTATTAAAAGCACAACGTGTCACGTGTTCACAAGAAGCAATACTACATCAAGTGTTGGTGCAATATTTATTAGGAAAAGTTGTCTTCTTTTTCATTTTATGGTTCCCCTTAGAGTTAATTACACTGGGCATTTGCTGCTGCGGTGTGCCAATTAATGTCGGTCGAGCCTCCACCCTCTAGAGTGAATTTCCAGCTCTTTCACTTCCATGTATTTATCCTTGTCACTTCGCGTTTTGTCATTGTGAAAAAATTTCCTTTACCCCCTTTTTTAACAAAGAGAGAAGTTATCCTTCGCGATGAACTTGTGCAAAATCTAAAAATAAAAACTTATGGGGTAAAGAAGATACGGATCAACCTTAGGAGTAAAGAAGAGTAAAAGCCAAAGAACGTACTACCAGCCCAAAACAGAAGTACTACATCACCCAACAAAAAAAAAAGAAAAAGAATTTGATGGCTCTACATATTTAGAGATAGGCGAATGAAATATAAACCGACAAACAAAAAACCATAAATGCTTGTTTAAAATTAGGTAGCAATGCGTCTTAAGCTTTGATCGAGACAATTAAAATCGGGGGAAAAATGAAAAAAAAAAAAAAAAAAAAACTACAGCTCCAAATAAATCTACTAATTTTTTTTTTATACGCTAGCTAAAGAATGTATGTGAGATAAAAACGAAAAAATATACCAGAAAAAAAAAATATTTTTAAATTTTTTTTTCCCGGATTCACAATCCAAACGGGGGGTGTAGGGTACAAGTGGGACGAAGGTTTATTAATACGGGGGTCAACCAAGCTGTGCACAAGTCAATTCTCGAGGAAGCGATGACTAGACCCATTCTACACGGTTACTTGTTAGCATCCACATAACATAACCTTCTCTCTGGCAATTTGTTTGTTGCAGCATTTATTTTCAACTTTCATGTGATTAAAATAAATGTAAAAGTAGTGCTGCGATTGGGGGAAACCATCGCTCTCTCCAGCTGCACGTTCAGGTGTGAAGTCAAAACCCACCATTTTCCCCACAAAAGTAAATATCTTGAACTAGGTGTGAACAAGAGCGTAAAAATCTTGAACTGCTGCTGCGGCTTTGCATATTTCGTACGTACTCGATTGTGTAGTTTTTGGGGCAATGACGAGATAAGAGATTTAAGTCAATCCTCAGTGTCTTCTTTAATAAAAAGGAATACTCCAAGTCAATTGGCGTGAATAGTAAGAGTGTTACCGCTGATCCAATCACCATTTTTGTTGTTTAAATTGTTCAAAAGTCGTGTCTGATCATAGTGAGGATGGAATTAAAAAGAAATTTAAAAATAATTATCGCCACGAACAGCTCATCTAAATTTCAATAGCTTGATCTCTTTAGATTTAGATATCGGAATCCAACATTGGGTCGTAATCCATGATTTTCTTTGAAGTTTTCCTTTTCTTGCTAATAAAAGAAGAGCAGGATTTAAAAAACTGCAAATAGATAGATAAAGGAGATTTGAATCCAGGACCTCAACGACAACAACAACAGGAACAGGATTCAGCAGGATTAATTATGAAAGAATGTCATCGACCAGAGTTTATTAAGACTCTTATTATCTCTTCTTTTCAAGACAGCATAAATCTCTTCTTTTCAAGACAACATAAATTGGGCCTCTTATAATTAGAAAAACAGATGTTCATCTTTCTCTCTCGCTGGTTATTAGGGTTTTAGAAAGGTATTAAAAAAAGATAAACACATGGCATTATCACATACTGGTTTGCTTCACACTCCATTAATATTTAATAGATCCTGAGCAACACTTGCTAATTAGTGTAGTTTATTTGCAATCAGGAGTTGTACAGAACTGGACCCCAAACCTGGGAAATATGAAAAAAAGAAGATGTTAAATCGTATATCCCTCACCTGAAGTTTGGTGCAATCACAAAAAGCTCCCTGAAATTTAAATACTTACACTTATCTTCCTTGACCACATAAAGGAATTATCAATTTCTTAACCAATATTTTTAATAGAAAAAAAAAGAAGAAATAAGTAAAATACCACAATTACCTGAAGCGCTCTTCAAATTTGAATAACTAAGGGTCTGTTTGATAATATAAAAAAGTGTTGAATCTGAACTTTTTCAGACATTCAGATGTTTTGAGTGTTTGATAAATGAAAATCCATTTGCTGAACTTGTGTGTATTTTTTTCAACACAAGAATCTTAACTGAATGCTTAATTCTGATAAAAATCAATAGAATTACTTCAACTACCTTATCTTATCTACCAAATCTATCATTGTTTATTAATTATGTTCAAAATTCTTATATAATTAAACAACCTAATATTCTCTATCTAATGATTTTCTATTTCTCTTTTCTCCCTTTTGAATGACTTTCACTTCTTCTCTATACTTCTCATATAATATAATTCATCTTTTATATTAATTTGATTTAAAAATAAATATTCTCATTTTCATACCTAACATTTTTAACTAATTAAATCAAAGGTTTTATTTCTTTTTTATATGAAAAGATATAAGGGCAAAATTGTCAAATTTAACTTATTAAACATTCAGTTATAAATGTTTATCAAACAGTATAAATAGGTTTAACATTAAAATTCAGATATTCATATATTTCTTTTCAGTGCTTAAAATTCAGCAAATTAATTATTAAAATATTCAAATTTCAGAATTCAGACTTTAGAATTCAGATTCAGTTTTGTCAAACAAAACCTAAGCTTACAAATGTCTTGCGAAGAGGATTGTTTGCAGTATCAGCATGATGGGCTCAATCCATTGTACATAACCTCAAACTGAGGGAGTTACGTGCAACATTTCATATCTAAAGGGAGCTTCTAACAATTGTGCTAAACCTCAAGGTGGCATGAGAACTTATTTGTCCCAGCACTTAACTTACAACTACCCCAACCGTCGGGAAAGTAATCTCTGATCATTATTTCTTATTCAACCACTATATCATCTTCTAATAATGTGATAATGTGAAACTCATAAATGGTTTGTGATAGTTACTTGCCACCTCCCTCCGTTCCCACCCAGAACAGAAATCAATGGGAGAAAAATGAAGGAAACACAGAAATGGCTTCCTGTTTTATTTTCTTTAAATTTTTTTTTTAAAAACTTAACTCTCATGTTTGAACAATGACAGATCTCTGTGCACTTTGTTGATTTAGCATGCAAAAGCCTACACAATAATGAGATGAAAAAGAAAAAAAAGATTCATGAACGTGAAGTCCTGCAGGTTGCTCTGTTTTATTCCATTTTATGTAGTGTTTTGGAGAGAAACAAACTATTTCAGCAGCTAAGTACTGCTGAGGAAGCATGGACGTACGCCCGACTTTGTCACAGGGAAATATTTCTACGCTAAACACTGAGGCCCGTGAGGATGACAGAACCAGTGGTGAGAAAGCGTCGTTTTGATTAAGAATAATTAACACCAACGCTGGTTTTACTACGGTCTGAATACCAAGTTTTGAAGAAAACGACACAAATCTAACGCAACCTTTGGTGGATAAACAGTCAATAAATACGTGCGCTACTTAGGCCTACGCATGTGCCCGTCCTGTATATCCTCTTTGAGTGGGAACGGTGCTTTTCATGTATATATGGCAACTTCGGACAGAACCAGAAGCATATAATCACAAAAAGAGAGAAGGATAAACCCATGCTAAATGCTATTACTACCACTAAACCCGGACGTATTTATAAGTCAGAATTTAAGTATTGAAATTTGTAGGAGGCACTGCTTTACTGTTATAGTAAAAGGGCAAGTTTGGGGGGAGTACTGACGTGGGGATTGGAGTTGCAAAAAATATGATTTTCAGAAAAGATGGTTTTGTTCAATCACGCTTTATGACACGTAAAATTCAGTACCATATTTCGACTATCATAAAATTTTTCATAAAAACCAAAAGGATTATGTATATACGGAAAGAAAATGCTAGAATTTAAAGATTAAATTGTTTGGGGAGGTTAGGACATCAAAGAAAACTCCAGCTAAGAGAGCGTTGTGTGACGTTAAGTTGTTCATTTAATCCTCTCATCTGCCTCCATTCATTGCTATCTGAACTCCAGTTTTAGCCTTTAAATCCCCCTTCTTCTCTTCGCTCTCCACCCTTCCTCCATACCCTTTCTGCCCATTCTGCTCAACTTCGCCAACGTCCCCCTCCCAAGCCCAATCCATCCTCTACATATATCTCTGACCCCCCCCCCCCCCCCCACAAAAAAAGGAACAAGATGCCACAAATATTGCCTGATTTCTCAAGCTCAGTCAAGCTAAAATATGTTAAACTCGGCTATCAGTATCTCGTAAACCACATTCTAACCTTCTTGCTCGTGCCCATCATGGCTGGAGTGGTGCTAGAGATCCTAAGATTAGGCCCCGAGGAAATGCTCAATATCTGGAGATCACTTCATTTTGATCTCCTCCAAGTCCTATTCTCTTCATTCCTCATCATCTTCATAGCTACGGTCTACTTCATGTCCAAACCTCGTTCAGTATACTTGGTAGATTACGCTTGTTACAAGCCACCTGTGACATGTCGCGTCCCCTTCTCGACCTTCATGGAGCATTCAAGATTGATCCTCAAGGACAGTCCAAAAAGCGTGGATTTCCAAATGCGTATTCTTGAAAGATCGGGCTTGGGAGAAGAGACTTGCTTGCCACCAGCTATTCATTATATCCCTCCAAACCCCACAATGGAAGATGCGAGAGCTGAAGCTGAAACAGTTATATTCGCAGCCATCGATTCATTGATGAAGAAAACAGGTCTCAAGCCTAAAGATATCGATATTTTGATAGTGAATTGCAGCCTGTTTTCTCCTACACCATCCTTGTCAGCTATGGTGATTAACAAGTACAAATTGAGGAGTAATATAAAGAGCTTCAATCTTTCTGGGATGGGGTGTAGTGCTGGAATAATATCCATTGATTTAGCACGAGACCTCTTGCAAGTATATCCCAACTCCTATGCTCTAGTTGTCAGCACGGAGATCATTACTCCCAACTACTACAAAGGCAATGAACGAGCCATGCTTCTTCCTAATTGCTTGTTCAGGATGGGTGGTGCTGCAATCTTACTATCCAACAAGAGGCGCGAAAAGAGCCGGGCAAAGTATCGATTGGTCCACGTTGTTCGAACTCACAAGGGCGCTGATGATAAGGCCTATAGGTGTGTATACGAACAAGAAGATCCACAGGGAAAAGTTGGGATTAATCTATCCAAAGACCTCATGGTTATTGCAGGTGAAGCTTTGAAGTCCAACATCACAACCATTGGGCCACTGGTCCTTCCTGCTTCTGAGCAACTTCTCTTTTTATTCACCCTTATTGGGAGGAAGATTTTCAATCCCAAATGGAAACCCTATATTCCAGATTTTAAGCAGGCTTTTGAGCACTTCTGCATCCATGCTGGTGGACGAGCCGTGATCGATGAGCTCCAGAAGAACCTCCAGTTGTCAGCTGAACATGTTGAGGCTTCAAGAATGACGTTGCACAGATTTGGAAATACTTCCTCGTCTTCACTTTGGTATGAATTGAACTACATTGAAGCCAAAGGAAGGATGAAGAAGGGAGCTAGAGTTTGGCAGATTGCATTTGGCAGTGGATTTAAGTGTAACAGTGCTGTTTGGAAGTGTAACAGGACAATCAAGGCGCCAATGGAGGGGCCATGGCAAGACTGCATTGATAGGTACCCTGTGCATATTCCGGAAGTTGTGAAGCTGTGAAGTAATGGTTAGAGCTAATTAAGCTATTCATGATCATTGTTGATGTTGTTAGTTAAAGTTACTTGTCGAACTTTGTTAAAGTGGCCATAAATATTCATCCACTACTACGTTTTCAATTCTGTCAAATGTGTCTGCAGAAAATGCTGCACTGCATTTAGGTGTAGGTGTCATGAGAGAGATTTTAATTTATTACTTCTACGTCAAAAGCTGTGATTTCTTTTATTTTCTGAGATACCATCATCAGTTAATATCATGTACCATTTGAGACCACGTTTATAATTGGATGAACACACAAAAGTAAATGTTCTTGACATCTGTATTCTCATTTCCTTTTTACCGTTCACAATTAATTCGCTACTACTGGTATTTTCGGAGATACCACTGTCCAGTTTTTAGAAGCTTGAGTCCTTTTCCTTGAATAGGCTAACTCTTTTCTGTTGACTATAAATGAAAAAGAAGCAGCTTAGCTGTTGTTAGCAGGCAAGTAGATTTGAGAATTTAAGAGCTCAAAAGAATTGGTACTACTTTGTATGATACTGAACTCAGCTGATTTAAAAGCAGTTCGTTCAAGATTGGGGGGGACTGCGTGTGCCGGAACAACTACTAGCTCTCATTAGTAGCCCTGTGAATTTCTTGACACGCAAATATATTACTATCAAAGATCTTTTCTTGCTATTTACTATAAAAAACCATGCGAAAGATTTTTCTCTAATTTATTGGATTCATCTTTTCTATATTGATAATGTACGCTCGAGCAAATATGAATGCGTGTCGTATTTTCTGAATTTAAATTTGAATTTCAAAATTTTCACATGTAATATGCATCCTATTGGTGTAGGAAGGTTAATCCAAATTTAGTTGATCAGTTTATCTAGTCCAGTTCCTTTATAACTTGATGCTACGGAATTAATATTTTCTATTAATTAGTGCTATAAATTTTGTTTTTCCCCTACCATAAACTTTACTTGAGAATTGCCTACCAAAAAAGTGGATGAAAGTTGAGGTCAAAATTCAGCTTCTATCCAATCATCTTTTTGATATCAACTTGAAAATGGGCTGTAACCCCTGCAGTTCTGATTCATCGGTGTCATAATTAATTGAGACTTGATCCTGCATTAGTACAACTCTTAATGAGGCATGCAATTTGGTTAGAAGAAAATCTGCAGAAGATACAGACCCTTCACCCATCCTAAGGGACCACCGGAATTAAGCCGTGGGGATGGTGGTGGCCTTTGAATGAGAGTCCTTGTGGTCGCAACACAAGCACAAGTTTGGTTTGGTTTGGATTGGAATATAGGGGGTTCGGGGGATCCGCTATTAATGTGGAGTAGCGACTGTTTACGTCCTAACTACCCGGAGGCGAATGGTGGATGGAACTGCAATTTGTACCAGGAAAATTCTTCATGAAGCCGATGGTCATGGTTTAGAAATTTAGTAGAATAAAGGGGACGAATCTGTGTTCTGCATCTTTCAAGATTTGTTGGTAGAGAGAGAAGAAAAAGTATGAACTGAAATCCTATTATGTTCTTCAATAATGAATTGAGCTTATTGTTTGTCCTTTGTATGTAGGGATCTCATGTCATTTACTTGTCAGTCCTGTGTACGAGCAAACTCTGAAAATTTCGTATACAATTCGATCGAACAAATTTTTAGAAATTCCGTGAGTTCCTAATAACGTAGGGTAAATAAGCAGAAGAATTAGACTTTAAAGTTCTGGATTTGATAGAATTAATATTAGCATTTTACTGGGAGTGATTGTGGTATAAATTCTAATTTATCTAAAAATATTTAAGTAAATCGCCGTGTACACCATACAAACTATTCAATAGCATTAGATTCTTTTTATTACTCCTCGTCAACCATCATTCTTTTTCTCATATCACCACTGATATTTTCAGCGTAGGCATCTATTAAAAGAATGATTTGAAAAACACGATATGCCTGAGCAATGTAATGGACGTAAATATGAGAATTCCTACAAAGGAAGAGATGGGCAACGTTCTAGTCTATGTTTGTCGTGTAAGATATGTTTGAACAGTAGATACAAATATAAAAATTCCTGCAAATCAAGAGATGTGCCCTGTCAAGCAGCTAGTTGAGTGATGATTTGTTATCAAACAAGATGGAGATGAAGATAGTGGCAGTAATTAATTAAAAAAAAAATAAAGGATGGGAAGTGGTGGAGGGACTCAATAAATATTATATTGTTACGGTTGTTATAGAAAAAATTGTTCTTTTTATATTTATAACTGCATTGTATTTTTATTTTTGATTCGCAATTATTATTGATGATATATCCCTACAGAGAGAATTTCAGTGATTTCGAACTTTGTACTGATGGAGTGCATTGGATGTTAGTATTAGTGGTGATAACTTAGATTGTTTGGTAATATAAATGTGGTGCCCATGGGATTAGAGTCGTGCTGTTGTGCAGTAAGCAAAATTTGAGATTGATATGAGATTGTAAATAAACTTTTAGATATTTGATATTGCATTTTTAGTAGATTCAATAGTTTGCACTGAAAATTTTTAGGCAAAATAGGGACTTTAAAAGAAAGATGAGTATTTACTTAGTGATGATTTGGATGTTAATGAATAGGTAATGGTAATAGCAAGCAAAGAATGAATGAAGTAGGGATGGTAGACCATTTTTTTTTTTATTTTTGTTGTGGATTATCCAAGGGCATTTTAGGATTTTTGAAAAAAAAAGTCTAACTTTTTGAGCGTAGAATGTTACCTAAACAATAAAAATAAGAGAAATAAGTGTAACTTTTAGAACTTGAACAGAGATCCAATACCGGCAACATTCACTAAGACTAATACCCAGAAATAGAAAAAGTACTTGGTACAATTTATACCTTTATTTTTATTTTATATATATCAAATTGTCACCGGACAAATTTTTTTTTAATAAAAACTCCAAAAAAAAAAAGCAATCCAAATAGATCGAAACTGTTATATATATATATATATATATATATATATATATATATATATATATATATATAGGAGCGGGTCAAGTGTAAGTGGGCCAAAAATCCAAAGGAGCCCATTGGCACGATATTGGGTTTTCGAAATTCGTTATGGGCCAATCTGAGCTATTTGTATGGTATTGGGTATGGGTCAAATGTAAGGGGATCCCAGTGACCAAATATTTTGTGCTGGTGCCTCATCGTTAGGATGATGGATGGCCAGTACCAGTAGGCTTTGACGCACGCGATAAATTGTCCGCCTGGTTCTGCTTTTCAAAAGTTGGACCTCACTCTTGTTGTTTTGCATCTTTCTTTTCGCTTATTTTAAGTTGGGTATTTGTTTCTTTGAAAACTCTGAACGTTGTTTTGACAAAGAAGTGCCAAATCGTACCTATTAAATCCGAGATTTACTTAAGTATCTTTATTATTTGATAACGCATCCAATATTACACTCGAGCTTAGTTCATACTCTTTCACCATCATACAACTTTTCTCTCAAAATGAATGCAGGGAAAGGAAATGCGCTGCCGAATAAAGGAGAAAACGTACTGCTACTAGATATGTTTCTTTCATCTCCAACACAACCCAAAACTTTGGTGCTCAAGGCAAAAGTTTAGTCTGCTGGAATCAAAGAATATGTAAGCAGACCATTCCCTGCCGCTGCCTGGTGAAGGAAAAGAAATTCTGATGGCTATGGGCAAAACGAAGAAATTAGCCCGCCAACCATGCCCTGCACGGTTGGACCCTGAAAGTCAATAATGTTGCCATGCAGAAAAAATATATATATATATATATATATATATATATATATATATATATATATATATATATATATATATATATTTGTACGTTTTAGTAATTACCAAAAACAAAACATAATTTGTGATCATGTCATTACAAAAAAGGAAAGAGGTGTAGGCTTTGCCCTTTCTTCGGGCGTATTTTTCACATTTTCAGTAATTCCTTCATTTTGTTTGAATTTATCTTGTTTATGCTGGTAGAGTTGAAATTCGGGGCTAATTTTCACCTTTCGGCTACCTCTTTTTTTTTTTTTTTTTTTGACATATATGTTTCATGGTAAACATGAGTTGTCTTCTCTGTTTGGCCCATATAGGTTTGTAACTGTTGGAGTCAATCTTCCATAGCCTTAAAGCATGCAGCATAACCCGTCCACATCGACTGTTTTGGCCACTTTTATTAAAATTTTGATATCATCTACCCTTTTTTTTTTTCAATCTTCGAGTTGGTTGGGACATGCATTTGCACAAGGCGACGACTGAAATATGAGTAGAAAAATAATGGATAAGATGGATTCCTGTGAAATAACTTCAGGAATCACTTAGCCAAATCAATATATATATATATATATATATAGAAAAAATATATCTTTTCCAAACGACAAATTATTTTGGATTCCGCAAGGTCTCCATTTAGACACTCCATCTAAATCGATTTCTTGAACCAAATGTTACATATGATTTTGTTTGTCATTTTGTGTAGAGTCTGGTTGATATGATCCTGTTGGTTCTTGAGATGATTTGGGTTAGCAAGCATGTATGTAATTAGATTAATACACAAGCCTACAAAAGTGAGATTCATGCAAGCCCTGATCGACGAGGCCATAGACAAGAACCATCGCAATTGACAGCTTCTTTTGGGTAAGAAAGTAAGCATATTTCGTATTATTTGACGTTGATGATAATTGAGAAAAATAATGAAACGCTGAGCAAACAAACAAGTCAAAAATATCTTTTCGATCACTTTGAGGTCTTTGTTATTCTTTTCTCAGTTGTTACTTTCTTGGTCGTTGAGACTCCTAGATCTCTTGAGGATTTAAGGAGGGAAAGCCCATGGCATGGATATGGTAATGTACTCTGGCATCTTTCTCAAAAATTCGATCCTGCACTGTTTATAGCAAACCAGTCACCAGATATGAATTAATTTCACGTACGTACAATTTGAGAGAAGGAAAAAGAAAAACATGTCAACATGTACCTAAGGTAAGTTATGCTGTGGAATATATAATACTTCTCACTTTCACTTCTTTGTATTTTGCGCTCTAAAAAAGAAGAAATAGTAAAACAGTTGCGGACAAACTCTATATAGATATGGTCCTGACAAATGTGGTTGCGTGCGAGTTTTGGTTCCTAGTTTTTGGATTTGCTGGTGGATTGGCAGAGGAGGGAGCATTGTGATTGTCATTCTTTGGAGACATATTGAGTGACAAAGTCCGCAACTAGCTAGTAAAGCAAAATGATGCCATTTCTGGTGGCATTAGGATAAAGAAAAGCATATATGTTCCTATTTTTGATGCCTTAATCAGCCATTCTTGATAAGGGACTAGCTGCCAGCTTATCCAGTAAACACAACAACTGCCAGTGAAACTAACATCAGTAAGTAAAACAAAACAAAACATTTGTTATTTATATAGTACTGCATTTCTTGGCCTCTGGTGGAGTATATAACCTCATGATGATAAAAAAAGATGCTCCAGCATAGTGTGGAACGTCTGATTGCAACTTTTAGGAGAAGATCAACTTCAAGGCCAGCCAATTGAATCTCAAGAATTAGAGTGAAGCAAGAGAAGCAGAAGACTCCATGCTTTCGTCTAATTCAATACATCCTTGCGTACGTGCGAAGATTGATGTTTTCTTTTTGCTTTTTTTTTTTTAAGTCTATATTTCTCCCCAGTTCTTGGGAGGAAAAGGTTCAACAATCATACTTTGAATCCTTAATCTCGTATAGTTGTACGTTACGATGTATTAAATAATTGTCTTATGTTTGAATCCTTATCCTCGTATATCGCAAGTAAAAAGTTTCTCTTCGCATGTATAATGAAGTACAAATGTCTCTTCGGTAACAAGTTGAAAAAACATGTTTTCTTTCTTTAAAATTTTGAAAATTATCAAAAACTCATTTATATATTTATTAGCTACTTGGCCACCCCCCTCCCCAAAAAAAAAAAAAAAATCTTCAAAAAATTGTATTTTTTGACTCTAAAATTTACACCTGTATGTATGTCACCTTTCAAATTTAATTTCTGGTTTCAGTCACCATTCGATATTATGCCATACAAACAATTTTTTTTGGATAGGAGTTTATTTGAGATAATTACTGTAGCACTTTTTTGTGATGTGATATATGTGAAATAAAATGGTGATTGAAATTTGTGAAGTAAATTTTTTTATTTCAAATCTTCCTAATCCAAACACACCCTATATTTTCTAGTCTTAGTGCCCCCTGGCACCTAGGTTTTTGAAATGTACTTTTTTCCCCTTGTTTTTTTTTTTTTTGGTGCTAGTTGCAAGTAGATTTATGATTTAAAAAATCACAAGTTGTCTCCTCTTGCCTTTTTTCTTTTTGGGCTTTTTCAAAGTTAAAAAAAAGGAGTTGTTTAATCCTTCTTAATTCCTAAAACTCCATCCCTGTGACGTACTACCTCGCGTATTCTCCTTGCTAGATTTAAGGGCGCACAGTTGTCGTTGGCAAGGGTATCCACCTCCCAAGCCGACGATCAAGAATATGTTCTTGTAGCTTTCTCGACGAGGGTTCCAACTACATTGCACATATATCCATGCAGTCCTCTCTTCTCCTATCATTTTTGACTGGTATCCACGAAAATTCAACGATATGATCCCTCCTCAAGTCTTTCGTGATTCATTTCACTCGCAAGCTTTAATCAAACTAGTCTGTCTGAGCTCGATCGGATTTGAATAATAATCAGAGAATGATGACTCTCGTTGGTCACTTAGCTTTCCGCCTTTGATGACATTTTTAATCTTTGCCTTTTAACACGAATCTTGCATATGTATCTTCTCTTTATGAGAAAGTAGCACGTTAACATCTTTGCACTTTTGCGATTGCCATCGATCAACTAAATATTTCTAGCACCGACTTAGAAATCTTTGCCATGGAATTAGTTCACCGCATCTTCATCTGTTCAGGGATGGAACGTTATTCTCATGGCTGCATGGCCTAGGTAGGACGGCTTTATAAGAATTTGATCCTTTCCCTATAACTGATTCTAACCTCCCGCCCCCGCAAAAGGTAGATAATGTCATATTTCCTGGAAAGGCTAACTTTGTTCGGTTGCATGCATGGTCTAAATGAGATGATTACAGTTCTTGGACCTTTCAAAGATATTCCAAATCAATTTTGGGTGGTGGGAAGGGGAAGGGGAAGGGGATGCACAAAATAAATTCCATTCCGGCTCTTCACCGCCAGTCAAGGAGGGTGGATTTCGTGTGCCATAATTGCAGGGGAAGGTTCTCTGGATCATGTTTATGAAATCATCCTTCGATAGTGTAAAAACATTTTGTGGGTTCAATTTTAAAATATACCCTTGAACTGCCATTGATTTGTGATCCTTCCCCTGCATTATTGCATTTTTAGCAATTTACCACTTCATGTAACAATCTGCTGCAATGATGCTAATTTCATGGATTTGATTAGTTTGGAATTTGGGTGAAGGAAAAAAAATGAGACTGAAATGGATGTCTTACCCAATCTTTTTTTTTGTGATAAATAATTTGCAGCCATTGCAAATATCTGCTAGCTAGATGGACTATAATGAGTGCTTAATTAACATAGAGAGAGGGTGAAGAAAAGATTGCATTCTACATACAAAGGGATAGGGTTTTTCCAGAAACGAATGGGGACAAAGTGAGACTAGGGTGGGTTGTGATCAACCAATAATCTTCCCAATTTATATGTGTCGGTTTAAATCATATGTTACAAAGAGATGGTGCGAGGGGCTAAGATCATGCAATTAAGTGATAGTTTAGGTTGTAAATCACCGATCAATTATAGTTAAAGGGGCCATTTTGCAATTGCAACATGTTACTAAGATGATTTCTGTTCAGTTCAATTATATGGATCCTACAAGTCAAAACCTACGAAACATCTGTTCCATAGTTATGTTTCTACTGGCACAAATTCTTTGAAAAATCACAACCGGACAGAGGGCCAAAGTAGTTGTGAAACAATTATGTTTGGATTGTAAGTTATTTGAGATATTTTTACTGTAGCACTTTTTGTGATGTGATGTACATGAGCTAAAAAGGTAATTGCAAAGATAAAAAAATGTATTGAAAATTATAATAATGATGTAAGCAAATATATTTGAGAAAATAATCAGCTGTCCGAACAAACCTGCATGCGCTTATGATTGCATGATCCTTCTCAGAAATTACTATAGGATATAGATACTACTGAATACAAAAGGTTGCTACAATATTAAAAAAAAAAAAAGGTTTGTTATGGGAATAATAATTAAGTCAATTATTACAAAACTGGTGAATAGCTGTCAATTGTCACGAAGGTTGGCTAGCTGTTGCATCATGATGCACATTGTCGACAAAGGTCAAAAAATGGTCAAGACCTACAGGGATAGTAGTACCAATCTCGCTCCATGTATTTAGGTTAATTAGATTTCTAGAACACAAGTATATTTATATATTTGTTGTTTGTTTTACTGAGGATTAAACATTATTAATTATCTTTTTCGAGAATATGAAGAGCTTAATCCGTGAGCGCATGGCATCTTCTTTTGGTATTAATGAATGAATGGGGGGAAAAAACGCTTTGCTGAGTTTTAAACTTTGAATTCAAACTATAAATGAATTAAATAACAAAATAGTACTCATTACAAAGGTAAAAGAAAAAACAAGAAAAAAGACACACTATAATATGAATATCCCATGTAGATAAGAATCCTAAATTTCTTTTTTTTTTTTTTTAAGAAAATACTACATCGTTTTTGTAGGTAGACGAAACGAATAATCCCAACTCCACATGCAATTTAAGACGAAGCTTCATATTCTAAGTAACAACAAGAAAATGTTTTCAGTATCCATCGTGGACGAAAAGGTTTCAGCTTTTCTGTCATCCATTTCATTCTTGTTTTTTATTTTTTTTTAAGGTAAACTATTTAGAAGGTCACCAAAAAGTGCATTGGCAACTCAACTACCAAATGTTTCAAATCAATCACTCAACTTCTGAATCTATGAACTTTGGTTAAGTTTTGCTTCTTCTTCTTCTTCTTCTTTTTAAAAAAAAAAAAAAATGCTTCGTCCAGTCTAGGAAGGTGACTAACAACAATGAGTAGAGATAGATAAAATTATGACAATCAGAAGAAAAAAAAAAAAGAAGAAGTGAAAGTAACTTAATGAAATGAAATATTAGGTATGGAGACAACTCTCTCAAACCTAATGAAATGAAAGTGAGTTTGTTTGGATAAGAGTTTATTTGGATGATTTATTTGAGATATTTACTGTAGCACTTTTTGTGATGTGATGTATGTGAGATAAAAAGGTGATTGGGAAGATAAAAAGGTGATTGGGATTTGTGAAAACAAATTAAGCAAACCAAATTTGGCTTGTCCAAACAAACTCAGTGTAACTTAATAGCCAATATTAATGGAACGGCCATTAATTTACAAGTTTGATGAGACGTTTGAAACTTTAAATAGTTAAATGATAAAGAATTTATGATAAGTGGTTCAAATCCTTTCTCCTCCCCACTTCTTAAATATTTCTTATATATGTGATGAGCATAAATTAGTGCCTAGCCCTCCTAAATTTATTTATTCTCATCGTTTTATACGTTTCGCGCAGAAGAAGAAAATGGGGGCTCAATGTCACGTCAAAGTCAAACGACATCACTTTGCGCCTAAAGTTGGCGATTGCTAGGGTGCTACTGTTTTTTTTTTTTTTGGGGGGGTCAAAAAACACATGGGAATAAAAGATTAAAGATGCCCTGGCTCTAAAACTCAAAAGGGCCACATGCAAATAACTTGCCTAAATCTGATCAATTCTACTCGGGGCAATCCGTGCAGGCTTGTTAATTTGCGGGGAACTCCTTGCCAAAATTCGCTGGTTCCCTTTGCCGAAAATATGTAAGCAAGCAGCAATTCCCAATATTTCCTACATCTTGAATAGTATGACCTGAAAAGGGAAGGGGAAAAAAAAACAGAGAGAGAGAGAAGGAAGGATTCCCTTCAAGAATATATCCTGATTATTACTAGTAAACACTTCCAGCAGTTCAACTGCTTCTTCCTCGTGGAATCATAGGCAACGCTTTGCATTTTAGGTAGGAGGCCTGCAGGATTCTTTTTTAATTCTAGGCTAAACCGCACAGAGCTGCTGTTTAGTAGGTTCTGTCTATGTTCTTACCTTAATTTATACTATAGATACTTCTTGTTCTGGATTTGAGGTGATGATCAAAAGAAAATTATTCCAGACAGCTTTATGATACTTTGAACAGACAAAAAGGTTTGGTGAAACAGCTTCCTTGCCCTCCTTGCCTTCCAATCCACCCCCCTGAATGGGGTTCAGGATTCATTAAGAATATGTTGTTCTAGTAGAGGTTTAAAGTTAAACGACAAGCCAATCGACATTGGGATTCATAATATCTTTTGAAACTCTACAATCTGGAAGCTTGGTGTCTCTTTCGAGATAGACGAATTTTATCTTGAAATATATTCGAAGCAGATGGAAGTGTTTTAGTTATTTTAGCGTTGTTTTATTGGTTCAAAAGAAAAAAAGTATATTCTAAGTGTGACCAAAGAAAAACCATAATTTCCACCATTAGATGTCTGCCTACGGAAACAGGCTTAAAGAAAGTAACGTTTAGATGTAATGATCAATCGCCTGTGGATCCTAAAGAAACATTAAATCAAAGCCTATGTTAAAACATTCAGCTAATCAAAGAATTTCCAAATACATACTACATTCACGAAAAGTTTAATTTATTGAAAACAAATGAAATTGTATGCCGCAATTTTTAGGTTAGTGATGGCACTATCAAGCATCCTCGGTTTGTTTGGAAAAGAAGCAGCAGAAGATTAAATTTTTAGGTTAGAAGATAAAACAAAAGCAGCAGAAGCAGCAGGTTGGGTTGGCCACTGGCATATGGCGATGGTTGGGAGGAAACAGGGGGTGGCATTCACCCCCACCACCTCACCTCACCTCACCTCAACATTTCTTTTGCCAAATGAAAGTGGATGTTTGGTAGTATCTTTTATATGATTGATGATTCTCTGACCAGAAACAAAAATCACAGACCAAATTTATGGAACCTTCTACCAATATTAACTTTACAGGAAGACGATTACATGGCACCGTGAACAATTCATTCCAACCAAGAGAAATACGAAGGCAGAAAATAAAAAAGTCCATATATACATTAAGAAAAGAGTTTTTTTTTTTTGACAAATAAAATAATAAATTGTCATTAGCTAAGCTGTCTTTTCTGAGGATAAACTTGCCCGTTTTCCTTTTAAGATAAGTTGAGGTACTCCCTAGCATTACAATCTGATGTTATGGATAAACCATTTTTTCTATAATATATTTTTTTATCAATTTATCTGGTCCTTGAATTTTTGTTTTTTTTTTTTTTTGTACTAAGTGGTATGGTGAGGTATACTATTGGTAGAGGTGGCAATATGAATAAATTGTTCATAATTGGTTTTGACTTAATGGATGGTAGATGAAATTTATCCAATCCATTTAGATCCATTTAAATATTTTGGTAATTTTTTTTTTTGTCAGATCCCTCAGTATGCAGTAGTCACTTTGGACCCTGACTAATCCGGAGTTGAGCCAAGTTGCACCCCATGAGAGGCGCAAGCTCTTCCAGCACCTATCTCTTCATTCACAAGATTTGAACTCGAAACCTTGCTTAAAGGGGAACCAAGCGCTTTGGCAGTCATACCAGGTACAGCACTTGGTCTAACAGCAAGGGCGGTCCCTCTCGTTTCTCAACATCAAATGAAACTTTCATCATGAAAGCATTTCCTTAAATGGATGCCGCAATAACACAAGACAGAAACATGGTTTTTAAGTAAATTGATATATATGGTTTTTGTGGATAATCCATATAAATTCATTTAATTTAATGGTTTTACTTTGGTCAATCATTTAAAACCAACACTATAAATGAATAATCCAAATCCATTTAATTATGAATTATATAGATGAATAAATGAATCTCAATTCAAATTACCAACTCTAACTATTGGCCCTAGCCTCGTACCAAAAGCCACACCATGTTCTTTGGAACCGCTAAATTTGTCCCATGAAATTAATTTGTTTCAAGCATGTTAAAATTTTCATTTTGTGAGTATTTTTTTGCTCCGTGCGGATAGGTCTCGTTTCAGTAAAGTTACCTTTTCTAAGTGGAACATATTTTATGGTCCCTTAGAAGCATATGGAACTTTTTATATTTTACTAAAATATTCAAAAATGTTATTGGTCTTCTTTTTTTTTTTTTTTTTTTTTTTTGTGGAGTCAGAATGATATTATTGTAATTTTTGATTAACCTTTTTGGGCCACAGAACTACAATTGTAATTTTTTTTTGTGGAGTCAGAATGATATTATTGTAATTTTTGATTAACCTTTTTGGGCCACAGAACTACAATTGTATCTCATTGGCATCTTTACTGTAATGTTTGGACTGAGCTTAAACACCTTTTCGTTGATTACATATCTACAACATAAATGGAAATTTATTACTACTTGTCTTCTTCTGGATTTACAAGTTAACGGGAATTTATTACTTGTCTTCTTCTCGTACTAAAAGATAATGGGAATTTATTACTTGCCTTCTTTTTTTAGCTAAAAGATAGAATTGTATGACATTGGCATATGTTTGATTCGCTTGGATATTTTGTGTGCGTGTTTTAGGAAACAATTTCTTCAAAACTTCATTCGTACATCTAACATCTTAAAATAGAAATTTAGATTTTTTTTTTTTTTAATCTTTTCAAGTCCTGCATCAGTTAAAGGCAATCTAAACGGATGAAAGTAACTTGGGAAGCTAATTTGGTGGCACTTATATTTCTCACATTTTCATTTTCGTTACGTAAAATTTTTCAAATATATAGGGCAATTTGGAGCAGCCAACATCCCCCTGAATTTCCTGAGCAGCTTCATCTCTGAAGTCCCCCATTCCCTGCTCCCCGCTTATAGAATTTCCTTTCCCAGGTTGGGCTTGCCCATTTCCCTCAACTAACATTGCAGTAACTACGAAAAACTTGGAGTTAATTCTTTGTGATTCGGTTAAGGTATCAATTTAAGAATTATTTACTGCAAGTTTACCTCAAAGGTGGGGCAAATTTCTGTAAACTTTTACAGTGTAAAGTTTGACGATTCTTCTGGTCTCTTGTTAACGAGATCATTGTGGGCAAACAGTAAGGGATGAGAGACACAACCCCCAAGCAGAACGCAGCGGATTGGACTGAATTCCCGTTTCTCCTCATCAATAAAAAGACAAATAATTTTATTTTTTTTAAAAAAAAGTAGGCTGAAGGAATCAATTTGGGATGATAACAGCCTTTTTTTTTCATGCTTTTATTGCTACACTATAACTAATTTGTGACCATCTATATATCTATATAAATTGTAGAAGGGTTTTTTAGTTGCCACCTTTCTAGAAGTCCAAAATCTTAATCCCTTTTTTGTAGATTTTTTATTTACTTTAATTCCTAAAATGTAATGAGTTGATTGCAAAATCATGATTATAGACTATATTCTCATCATTTCAAAATTTAAATTATTTCAAATCCTAATAACTTGATGATGCACAAACATTAAAATTTGAGAGGAAAAAGGAATTTTCTGATCCACATTTATTTTTGGTTATATATTTACCTTAATTTAAAATTACTATTGTGAATTCTTTTTTCTTTATCTCCAAGAGACTTTTGACTTCTGCATGTATTATTTATGTTTTCTAATATTTATGTTTCTATATAAACTGCAGAATTTTTAGTTAGAAGCCTTCTTAAACCTCCATAATTTCAATTCCTTTTCATATATTTTCTCTTTATTTTAATTCCTTTTTCATATATTTTCTCTTTATTTTAATTCCTAAAATGCAATGTCAATTCCTTTCTTTTAATAGATTTTCTACTCATCTTTATTCCTAGAGTGTAATGAGTTGTGATCAAAATCTTGATTCATTGTAGCCTATATTCTAATCATTTCAAAATTTTAAAATTCAAATTATTTCAAATCCAAACATGATAGTTTTTAATAATTTTGAAAATTTTGAAACACATCTTACAAAGATTATTTTAAATATATATTAAAATTTATGAAGAACATTATTCTATAAGCACTCAACAATTTTAGGATTACAAAATGAGAGAAAAGTTTTTTAAAAATTGAGGAAAATGAATTAGTTGTACTTTGTATTTTTAAGGTTAAAAATTATGATATATGGGTATAACATGATATATTGATAAATAAGTTTACAATTGCTCTATCATATAATCGTTATAAATTATACTATTTTATTAAAATTGTTATCATATATTGGCAAACAATAGGTTAACAAAATTTGGTTTCAACTTATTTAAGATATTAAAATTAAGAAAGTCCATTTTGTACATATGAAATAATTTTTTTAACATGTTAAGCATACACTTCTTTAAATTTTTTTGACTTTTTTATATAATTTATCTTATACTATAATATATAAGTATTGTTTTGAATTGAAATATAAATCCATGCATAGCACAGGTCAGAATGCTAGTTTTATATCTAATTTGTTACGGTGACTGTCATTTTTTTTTTTTCCAAACAAACGTTAACATTTTATAACTATTAACACTTGATAATGCAAAAGCTAATTACAAAAAAGGGTAACTACACCCATCTCAACTCATATAGGAAAAGGTACCTGCTCTATTGCTAAGAAAGAAGTACAAGAAAAAAGAACTCATCAAAGGAACAGCTCCATAAGTTCGTAGATAGAATATTGAAACAGAAAAAACATAACATTCTATTTTATTAAATTAAACGCGTTTATTCAATTTGGTTGTCAAATATTGGTTGAAACAAGACATATTTATGTTATGTTTTTGGCAAAAAAATAGGTCAAGCATTCTGTTTTGTTTATCCTCGAAAACAAAAACTAAGAATTATAAATGTTATCAGACGGCATCTGACTCTCTCATGGTAAGTGAAATTCATGTACCTTCCCTCACAAAAAAAAAAAAATTTGTAATGTTACTAATGTACATACAGAAAGAAGAAAGAAGAAAAAAGGAAAAAAAAAAAAAAAAAAAAAAAAAAGAAGATAAGAGTAAACAAAGAGCTTTAAACACTATAAATTGGAGTGCCACTGAGACCAGGAATCACCAAAGCCAAAGCCAACACATTTGAGTCTCTCCACTCTCTCCTCTCTTTCTTTGAGAATAGTGTCCTGACTTCCCGACTCCTGACTCCCAACTTCCGACTCCCCGTGTTTGTTGTAGGCTGAAGTATCTGAGGTTGACGGTTCTTCCCTTTAATTTTTTTACCAGATCGGGGTTCCTAGTTGCTGGAATTAATAGTAGCTAGCCAGCCACGCCAAAAAGCATGGCCCTTCAGCTGGTGCTGGCGGCTATCTTAGTCGCATGCGTGACCATGTTGATCAAAGTCGCATACGAAACCATATCATGCTACTGGCTGACCCCCAGACGCATCAAGAAAATCATGGACAAGCAAGGGGTGCGCGGCCCCAAACCTCGGTTTCTAGTTGGCAACATCATGGACATGGCCTCCTTCGTTTCCAAATCTACCTCTCAAGACATGGACTCCATCAACCATGATATCGTTGGTCGCCTTTTGCCTCATTATGTTGCATGGTCCAAAATCTATGGTAAGCGCGATAATCTGCATCCATCACAGAACACCATGAATTGGTTTTTGGAATTGAACCTCAATCTCATTAATTCATGAACCTCTTGAATTTACAGGGAAAAGATTCATATACTGGAATGGGACAGAACCAAGAATGTGCCTAAGCGAAACAGATTTGATAAAAGAGCTTTTTTTCAAACACAGCACAAGTTCAGGCAAATCATGGCTACAACAACAGGGATCAAAGCATTTTATTGGTCGAGGACTACTTATGGCCAACGGTGACGATTGGTACCACCAGCGACACATTGTTGCCCCGGCTTTCATGGGAGATAAAATCAAGGTAAAGACAAAAAAATTAATTAAAGCACGCTCGTAGAAGAATTCATAGCACTAAAATTTTCTCTCATCTCGATGTTTAGCAATGTGTCATATCTGCTAACTTTTTGATAGCTGCCTAGCAAAGTTTCTTGAATTGAACTGGTTTTTACCTGTCATTTCATCACTCAATTTTTTCTGTTTGGATTGATCAATAGAGCTACGCGGGGTATATGGTGGAATGCACTAAGGAGATGCTCCAGTCGCTGGAAAATGCAATTGACTTGGGACAAACTGAAGTAGAGATTGGTGAATACATGGCTCGCCTCACTGCTGATATCATATCAAGAACTGAATTCGATAGCAACTACGAGAAGGGCAAGCAAATATTCCGTTTACTACAACTTCTTCAGCGTCATTGCTCCCAAGCCAGCCGGCACTTATGCTTTCCTGGTAGCCGGTGAGTTCTTCAGATAATTTATGGGATTTTTTCTTTTTAAGGATAATCTAATAGCAAAAGTAGTCATCGGTTTCTCTTTATCTGTCTTACGCGGGTGAGTTTTTCTTGCGTTTTCGGTTCTCTTTTTAACAGATTCCGTCATGTTCTTGATGCTTTACTGCAGTTCAATTATCTTTTCCTCCGTGATATCCGTCGGTTACTAATAGAATAATATTTCCAAATTGTGACATAATTCAACCAAAAAAAAAGACAAAAGAAAATATAAACTTACAAATTGTTGCGGTACAAGATTTTTGGTATTCGGGAATTGGCTCACTGGCTAGCTGACTCTATTTCCAAGTATAATTTTAACTTCCCAAGTTATTACTAGTAAATTAAGTAATCCTGCGCTAACTGAGTTTTGCAACACATTATATAATTTGCAGGTTTTTCCCAAGTAAATATAATAGGGACATAAAGTCTCTGAAGATGGAAGTGGAGAGATTATTAATGGAGATAATACAAAGCCGAAAAGACTGTGTTGAGATTGGGAGAAGCAATTCCTATGGAAATGATTTGCTGGGATTATTGCTGAACGAGATGCAGACAAAGAAAGGCAGCGGATTCAGCCTGAATTTACAGCTGATCATGGATGAATGCAAAACATTCTTTTTCGCTGGACATGACACCACTGCCCTCTTGCTCACCTGGACCGTCATGCTACTAGCAAGTAACCCTTCTTGGCAAGATAAAGTTCGTGCCCAAGTCAATGAAGTCTGCAATGGTAGTCCACCCACAGTCGATCAGCTATCAAAACTCACCACGGTTAGTACTATAACAAATTTCATATCTCAAAAAAAAAAAAAAAAAGTTACCGAAGATTTGATTCGAGAATTGTCAGTAGGTCTAGTGACACACAACTCTAAGTACATGCACGCATGGGGAAATGGCACCTAGAGGGTTCGATTTTCCAGGAAGCTGCGGCACAAAACTTTGTAATGGTGGAAACAAATTAACGGGTATAATAAGTCATCTAAGGAACTACATGATAAAAATTTGTCCCTCTTTTTGTCATCTAGCCAAATAGGAGGGGAAAAACGAGAAGAATGCATGTGTGTCTCACTCACGCTCTCAGCTTTCTAGAACCATATATTTTTTGCGTCCGAGAAAGCTTTTCCAGTTTCTTCTTTCAGGGTTGGCTTTTGGTGATGGCTGTACGGGATTCATGAATTGAATATACTAATAGCTGAGGGGGTTCATCATCGATCGTGTTAGGAGAGGAGATAGTGGCGGTGCCAGTTTGGCAGGGTGGGGATATTAAATCAATTAATTCACTGAAATTCAAGAGAGACTCAAACATGTCTCCGGTTCGGTTTCCCACATGCTTTGTTGGCTGGATACCAATTCTAAACCCTGAGACCAGGCAGACCTATTTCACAAATCAGTTACGGCTTCTAATGTTAGAAAATCTTAGCTCGGAAGATGAAAATTAAGTAAGTTGGCAGTTAAAGAAAGTGATATTCAGGACCCGATCGACAAAGTTGACTAGCACTACCTAAGCAATCAAATCGAGAGTATTAAAAAGACAAAACTGTTCGGAATAGTCAGTAAAGTAGTTGTACGAATCATGAAAATTGATAATGTAATCAATTAATATTGTTTACTATTAAATATTTTGCAGTTGAACATGGTGATCAACGAGTCTCTCAGACTGTATCCGCCGGCTTCAGTTCTTCCTCGTATGGCCTTTGAAGACATCAAGCTAGGAGACCTCCATATTCCAAAGGGTTTGTCGGTGTGGATTCCGGTGCTTGCCATTCATCACAGTGAAGAATTATGGGGTGAGGATGCAAATGAGTTCAAACCTGACCGTTTTGCATCTAAATCATATGCCCCTGGCCGTCATTTCCTCCCTTTTGCGGCTGGTCCAAGAAACTGTGTGGGTCAATCTTTTGCTGTCATGGAAGCCAAGATCATATTGGCGATGTTGGTATCAAAATTCAGCTTCACCATTTCAGAAAATTATAGGCATGCCCCGGTTATTGTCCTGACAATAAAACCTAAATATGGTGTCCAAATCCGATTAAAGCCCTTGAAACCGTGAATAAATTGATTTGGCTATGGACGAATTTTGCTCTGTTGTAATTTTGGGTTTTCGGCATAGCAGTATAGAAATATTTAGATATTTCCCCCTCCTATTTATTTGTTGGATCAGGAATTCAGGATAATTTTTTTTTTTTTTTCTGTTTTGGGTTTCAGCGACTGTAGTGAAGGTTGGAGATGGTCATAGGATGGCATACGTATTAGGCCTAGAAAGGAAATAGAATGATAGATTAAAGTAAAAATCAATAACAGGTTGAAGCAATATTCATGTCATTCATTTTTTCGACTTTCTTTGAACTCTCTCTTTTGGTCTAATAATCGAAAACTCTCTTTTGGTGGATGTGTTTCTATATGTTTACATGTAAAGCAGAAATAATGATTTTGCTTTATGGGCTATGATTGATGGACTACAAAGCTGCTAAAGGAACTAGAATAAGAATTTTAAACAGAGCGGAAAGATTAATTAAGCAGTTTAGGACTTTGTTGGATAAGCCCGAAATGCCCACAGAAAACACTAAACAAATGACAAGACAAAGTGATGGGTAAAAAGGTTTTCTTCTTTGGTTTGATTCTCCACAACACTTGCTTATGCACGATGGTTCGATACTACTTTTATAAAAATATGCATAACTCTTCAATTCATGATTTAACTAAGTGCTCATCTTTTCATTCAAAACAAAAAAAAAAAAAAAAAAAAAGAGAGAAAAGACTAAGTGCTTATCTTTCACTTTGAAAAATAGCAACTTGTTATCTTCTCTTTTTAAAGCTTAAATATGATGGATGCGTTCTTAGCCCACCCCAGCATCAGCTGACACCAGTCTCAAGCTTCTGAATTTTAGGTCTTGTTTGGATTACTATATTTTTATTTTTTTTTAACATTTCTTTTGTACATTTATTAATCACCTCTTTACTTCACATGCATCGTATTATAAAACAAAATATTACAATAATTTTTCTCTAAAAATTTTCAAAGAATGCAGCCCAAATGCCCTCTTAATTTGTTGTATAGGTCCATCAACTATTCCCTATCTATTCTCTTGGATTCAACCGTCATTCATGCTATCATCAATTTTTGTCACTCCGTTGTTCACCATGTAGGAGAAATTCCTGCCTCCACACACTACTTAGCCCAGAAAACGAAAAAGGAAAGGGTAAGAAATCTCAGTAGCTATTAAACTACTGTTCGCGTCGATTTTTTGATCGTCAATCAATTTTTCGTTACAAATTAGCCGCTAGACTAACTAATCAGCATACCCATGGCTATTTCATTGATTATTGCTTTTAATGTACAAAATAATCAAAACAAGCATCAAAATGCAAGGGTATATTTGTCAATCATTAGTATGTTTTGTCAAAACAGAATTCTGATTATTTTGTAGAGTAAGAGCAATAATTGATAAAATGACCACAAGTGTGTTGATTAATTAGTTTAGTGATTAATTTATAACAAAAATTGTTTGATAATCAAAAGTCGATGCGGACAATAGTTTATTGATTGTCAAGATTTTTTGTCCAAAAGGAAAACACTACTATAAGGATTTGACTTGTAGATGCCTAGTGTTTCAAATGTTTTATTATTGATTAACATGTGAAGGATCCTTAATTGATCTAAACCATATAGCTCCAAATTGAATAAAACTATTTTTATCATACTTCTATAGTTGCATGCATGCAAGTCAATCAATTTTAATGAGGGGTTTTGTCTAAACAAGTAATTCTGCAATAGGGGGGGGGGGATGCGTAGGATAATTCGATAGATGAAGTATAAATAAAATGTTCCGAATTTGAACCCTTTCACTTACACTAAGAAAAAAAATAGCAATTAGGATTTAATATCCAAATTTGCACCCCCCCCCCAAAGCTCTTTTCCCTTGTTTGCAACATACTAATCGTGTTCCATAATCCCATTCAAGACTGAGAAAAAGAAGAAGCCTATAGATTGTGAATTTACAAAATCATCAAAATGCTTACCACATTGTTAAATTTGACAAATTCTAAGGAAGCCGAGCGGAATTGGAAATTCAAAATGCCTTAAAAGACAAGGACAAGCAGCAGATCCGGCGGTATCGCGTTGTCTTGTGGTCTGCGGGAGAAATCCACTTGAACGGCGACAAGCAGCATCTCTTCGGCACTTGAAAAGTTTACGTAAAAATTACTACTATTTATTAGCACTTACCAGTTCAATGAATGTTTCAAATCATGAATTAAAATTACTCTTAGTCAATTAATTGAAGTTGCAACATGCTATCTTGTTAGATGACCTAGATGTGAGATAAGTTTTTTTTTTTTTTATGTGGAATTGGCTTCCAATAGAAGAAATAAACTCCTTTTTATGTGTAATTCATGTTAGATGCGGGTTTGGTGTTAAAATTTTTTTTATCATCTTGTATTGTTTTAAATTTGCCATCGTAACAGAAAAGATTTACTAAAGATAACTACTAAAGTTTCGATAACTTCCAATATCTTTTCCTTTTTAGTTTGCAAGAAAAAAAATATTTCTAATAGCTTCCACCGATTTCAATAAAAATAACTGAATTTTTTTTTTCATAATTTTTACACCCATAATGTGTATCTTTCCCTCTAGTAAAGAATAAAGCAAGGAATTCTAGAATCATATTTAAAAAAAAAAAAAAATTTAAGGCCTGTCTCTGTGATAAGACTGGAAGCTTTAATCACTGGGAACAATATAAAGTAAACTCTTTTAATATTGATGCTTGCTTGGCAACCGCTAGTGCCTGGCCCTGGATCAATAGTCGAGGTCAGAGGTTAACCTCAAATGTAAGTAGTACTATAAATAAATTAACATTATTGACAGACCGGAGTTAGAACTAATACATAGGCTACCTACATAATTAGCACGTAAATTATTAGTATCTAGTGTTGATCTTGATATGCATGAAAGATACTCTATCATGTGAGAAAATGTACTACTAGTCTACTACTACTAGTAATGCTTAACATTAGGACCTGAATGAGATACGCATAAAGATAGTCAAAATCAACGCCCGCAAATGGGACTTAAAAGAGATTATCCTAGGGGCAGGGGGTGGGGAGTAATGATTAGATGAGTACACTTTTTGTTAATTATTGTTTACTGGTAGTATTTCATTTGCACGAGTGCAACTAAGTGGCCTGGAAGTTTATCAAATAGGTGATCATTAACAAAATCAACACTCAGCTCTTTCCTCTCTCTTGCTTTTAAGTGGATGGACATCTCTCTATGTCACAATTAATCAATGCACTCCCTCGTAAAAGACATACGCAGAGGGTTTCCCATCGGAGCCTTCATTAATCATTATTAGCAAACGTTTTTAGAGGGTCAAAGATAGTGAGTGATAACCCCAAAGGAAAATTTTGGGGGAAAAAAAAAAGGGGGTTAGGGATAACCTTTTCTAGTGTGGACCTAAACAAAAGCCTTTAATTAAGTCACTTGATTAACACAACTAAACGTGTATTATATGCAGGCATAGAGGGTATTATGAAATTATGGGCACCACCACCACCACCATCCTCTTAGCTTAATAACCACCTTCCCCACCAGCAACTGTTCCCAGAAACTTTATCATTTAATATCTCATTTAGTGGTACTAATTAACATTGACGAGTTCTATCTCATTTAGTGGTGCTAATCAACATTAACTTTCTTTTGATTAGTACCACTTTGATAGTTCTATTTTTCTTTTTCGTCTGCCTCATCATATTGTAGTCCACTTTTCAATTGATGAAAAATGTAGTTATTTTTTAATTTTTATGAAATACTCTTATTCAATTCAATGTAGGTTGTTATATATTAGTATAAACTACCTTATTTAATATAAATTGTTATTGAATATAACCTATCTCATTTAATACATTTACATTTTTTAAATCATATTGATACATGAAAAGCCAACTCTGTTATTCTTTCAAGCTCATTTATATCAACCGGGAAACAAATGATGTCAAGATATTTATAGAGTTCAGTGTAAAAATTGAAGACAATTTTGGTGGGAAGAACATGAATCCACTATTGGCGCGCGGAAGATTGAAAATGAAATGGAGTATTAGGCGGCTGATCTTTTGATTATGAAATGGAGTATTAGGCAGCTGAAACTTTTTTGTTAATTTCAATTGAAACAATCATGGTGGTAAGAATTTGAATGCACTATTGGCGGAAATTGAAAATGAAATGGAGTACTAGGCTGATGAAACTTTTTGATTATGAAATGAAATATTAGGCGGCTAAACTTTTTTTATTGAAAATGTGAAATAATGTAAAATGATGATTGGTTCTTTTTCGACTATCAATTCAAATTCCTATGAATAATGAATATAAAATTGTACTCTATTTAATATAAGAGTATTGTAAAAAAATAGCAACCTAAATTTGTTTTTCTAACAAAGTGAGTAACATGTGAACAAAAAAAAGAAAGAACTATCAAAATAGGACGGAGGGAGCGAGTAACACGATGTATCAGCTGATTGAAGACTCTTTCTTCTGTGAAAAGGGACCTCATATTTCCGGTCCAATCGATTGATTGTCCATCCCATATGTGTTATAAAGCTTCAGATTCAAAGTGGGTGACATATGACATTAACGAGTATCTAGGGCTGCCAAAATTTAAAGTCAAATATAATGGGGTTGTCCCCCATCTGTGCACATTCTTAATGCTTTACATCCCCACCTCAATCTTCTTCTTCTTTTTTTTTTTTTTTTCTGGGGAAGGGGGGGGGGGGGGGGAGGGGGTTGTTACTGCTATTTGCGCTTTAATTTTGAAAAAACAAAAAAAAAAAATTTATCTTGATTCGGACCAACTACTTGACATATCTAATACTAATTGATTAGAACAAATTAAAGTGCTCCACTTGAACGAACAAAAACTCATATTTTGTAGCCCCACCCTCCAATACTTGTATTTTAAACCTTTTAGGATAAATATGCCTCGTCCTTGCAACAATCCCTCAATCTATTTGCTGTTCATCAAGAGCTGTTGACTCCATTCCAAGCTCTCTAACTTTTCCTTTTTATTATTTTATTTCCACGTGCTTTCCATCTCTTCTTTTCTCAAGCTAACTGTTAACTGTTAGGTTCGACACCAAAAGTAGGAGTTATTGGTCCGAGGACCCCAGACCTACAAAGTTAAAACTTTTGGACCAAAATTATTGGCAACTTCTTGTACTACTATATATTAGATCTCTTTCAGGGGCCCTCTTACAATTTCCCCCGACGCTTTGTCCCCCCACCGAACTTCTCTTATCCTTTCCTTTCACCCATCATCACTCCCGATGAATCTAATTCTCAGAAAATGTAATTGACATTTTATACCAGCTGAAAAATTTTGTGCTGGACTTATTGAGGTTATGGGTGTCCAGTAGATGTGCAACTACACATGTTTTTGTGTTTGTGATACAGATGCTTGGTGCTGCTCTCAAATCTATGTCATAATGCCATGACTTGCGTTGTAATCTTTGACTCCAGAGGTTTGCAAAAAGGTCGTGAGGTTGAGGAATTAAGAGGCGATGATGAGTGATGTAGAAATTTGTGTAATAAGACTAAGAAGAACCAAGGCAGGCCGTTTTGATAAAACTGAAATCTGAAAATGAAGTACTGAATGAATAATGTATGTTAAATTGTTGTTGAATCGATAAAGTTATACTTTTATGTTTTAAAAAATTTTGTACGCAAGTTAAGCAGTGCCTAATATATTAAGGGGTTAGATATTTCAGTTACCGAGCATGATGAATTCAAAAGGCTCTGAATGAATTCATTTTCAGCATTATATTAAGTTGAATTACTCATCAAACACGACCTGAGTTTGGATACGTGGGAGCAGAGAGAGCGATAAAGGGAACAAGCAAAAGATGGTAAAACGTTTCAATGGGAGGGAGAGGGAGCTGTGCACTGTGAATTGAGGGAAGTTGAAGTGTTCGATGCGGAAATGCTGGAGATAATAATAGCGAGGACAGCAATGTGAATCACTCTCCAAATTGGTCAAGTAGGAGCGCAGATAAATATTGTTAAACTCCAATAGAAAAAAAAAAAAAAAAAAAACCTACAAAGACAGAAGAAACGAAAAGGTAAAAAAAAAAAAAAAAAAAAAAAAAAGAGCAACCGTTGTTAGGATGAAAACCTTCCAAAACGCCCATCGAAAGGCGTTGGGATATGAGGGGGGTAATTGATGTGTCGGTGGTGGTGGAGTTTCAGTGCGAGCTGACTTCTTCAAGCAATCTTCCAAGATTTCGTTGGATATGGTTTTGGTACTCAGCATACAAATACTAATGGTCGACTCCTCTGGCTTCTTTCAATTTGTGCCGTTATTCAGTTGCTAAGAAAGTTTTGGCACAAAATTAACCTCGACCTTAAAACTTTTCCCACTACATTTTGATTTTATGGGCAAGTCAATGCATGGATAAGGCCACCAACAAAAGAGACGCAAGACAAGTTGAGGATTTACGCCAAGAGAAACTAAACTTTCGATCGAGAATGGTAGGACTATGTGAAAATGGCAGTGCATGAGATTCCACTAACCAACCCGGTAATTATATTCTCGGTGGCTGCTACTGCTATTCTTTTACATTAGTCAATATGGGCACAAGAAAATGAGAGCATTATCTTCCTCGCGTTTACAACTGAGGAATTGTTTTCAACATCTTAGCATTACTCCCACGCATTTCACATACATCTCATGATCTCAAGTGTTCAACTTAAGCAAGATGGCCAGCAATCCTAATGAAATAGACATATCGATGGACGGATGCCTCTACTGCTGTCGGACCAATTCAAGGGATACACATTAGATGGCCATCTTATCCGAGAGTCCCTACTGCCAACATGTTCCACATTGTGCTGAAGGTGCAGTCAACGCTTTAAGGACGGATAACTTCCTTACAAAGAGATCACGTATTCGAAATCCGCTGTCGATGTAAGGGTAGTGTTGGTGAGCGATCTATAAGGACGCTTGATCTACAGTCTCAAAGCCATGTCCTAACTAGTGATGGTGATCGGAGCACAATTCATCTAAATTTTTATTTACAAAAAAAAAAAAAAAAGGAAAAGCTTTTACATACTTGCAATTCCCCCGCCATCCCTCCATTGAGCCCAAAAGTCTACCTTAGTTAGCACGTGCGTGACTTGGTAACAAAATAATTTCATCGCAATGAATCTTTTATCTATCCCACTTTCTATTTTATTTTTTATTATATTATCATTTCTTCTTCATAAACATTCACATTAAGTTCTTTTTTATTTCTTTGAATTCCAAAATAACTACTGATGGGTTAAAACATAAAGATTCAACAGCCTAAAAATAAAATAAAATATCACAGAAAAATAGGACTTGGATGAATTTTTTGTTGTACTTCTTGTTTTTCTATAGGATACTGTTTTTCAACCAATTTTTTTTTTTTTTTTATCCAGTCGGTTGCTATTGGAAGTTAAGGAACTAAAAAAGAATTGAAATGTAACGTCTATAAAGGATAAATGACAGTACAATAAAAAGTGGGACAAGTAATGGGCGGGATAAGAAGCTGAATAGAAGATGGATTGCACATTTCCACCGTACCATGGTTTGGAGCTGCAGAAAGCATTTGCTTCTGATCTGAAGAAGAATTCATGAGCGGCAAGATGCAGTTTCTACTTACTGGGCTAGCTAAACATGAAAGCCAAATCAATGCTGTCCGACCAACGAATTCAATCCAGACTAAAAACGCAAGTGGTGACTAAATAGAGCACGTACGCCACCGTTCTTGGCGCAAAAATAAAACCAACACCCAGTGAAGTGACGAGTGTGAATTGAGATGATAGAACAGTCGAATGGATCTTCTAGTGGCGTGGGCATGCAGTGAAGATGAGACTAAGTGGGCTTGGATTGGAGATCAGAAGCATCAGAGCAGATACCATTTTGATCTAACACCACAATATGTTCAGAGAGTGGCCAAGTTGGAGAAGCACTAGCTAGCTTCCTCCAGCACGAGAAAATGACGATCTCAATAGAAACTCCACTGCAATCATGAAATTTCGGACATTTACCCAAGCTTTTTGAACCGGGGATCATTGGATCGATTTGACTCAGAAAATTTGAATCGTGTCCAAGTAAAAGCAGAAAATGCTAGGATTGCTGAATTATTTCACGTAATATTTCAATTGCATCGTAAACACGTTTCTCAGTCTACTTTTTTATATTCTCAATTATCTTTTTATTTCACATACATCGCATCACAAAAAAAAAATGTTACAGTGATTATTCCAAATAATATTTCAAATAATACCTTATCCAAACACACTCGCTATTACTCCAAATAGTAGGTTTCTTCAACCAAAATTCATAGCTTTCAATATAATGTACTAGTAATTGCGTATAATTAAGTTCAACTCATTGTAGACTTGATTTTTTTCCCCTTCTGAATGAAAGTACGAAAAAGAAAAGAGAAATAACTGGTCTAAATTCATGAAATGTAAGAATCGGAATTTGAGTTATCAAAATTTTCTCGCAATAAATCAAATAAATAGTAGTCCAACTAGCACATTTTATAAATTACAGTGATATGTGCAATGATGTAAATTTGGATCTTAGGCTCGCAAGTGTGTATCCTACTTTGGAGAAAATTCTACTACAACTTATCCTTAAAGGTGCCACTCACCGTATGATTCTCCTACCAAAGGTCTGGATTTAAATAGATCTGATTTTCAAAGATTTGATGGTTCAAATTGTGTCATATCACTTAATATGTAACACAGTTTGAATCGTTGAATTTTTGAAAACATGTTCTGCCTAAATCTGAACCCATAGATAAAGGCGGAATAATGTGGACGGAAAGGTTGCATTTTTGCGGAGCACAAATAATATGATGGAGACTTGCATTTACGGTAGCTTAGAACTTTGATTGCCGTACTTTTGTACCATGCAGACGATCAAGCGTTGAGGTCAACTATCGTGGTTTCTAAAAGCATGTCATGTCAAAGAATATATGATTCGATTACAATCTGGCATCCATTTCTCCTACTTAGACAAATCCAAATTGATGCGCATCCACATTCCCACATGAGGAGACTAAACATCCAAACAAACAAGAAGGTGGATAAATTTCAATAGGACAATTTGGCTGAAAAAAGAAATGCCATTGCGGACAGGCATGCAACCGAGTCCAGTCACTGTTCTAGCTTGACTCAAATTAAAAAAATCTGGACTCAAACTCAATCTCAACTTGAATTAAAAAACTTGGACCGGATCTCGAGTTCGAAAGCATTGAACTCGTCGAACTCTTGAAAGTTGAAATCGAATTCAAATTCGATTTTGTTTTACATTACATGAGCTTGAAATCGAGTTCGTGCTCATCAAACCCATTAATTCCAGATCAATCGAGCCTGATCGAATTTAAGAAATATAAATTTATATTTTATATAATTTTAATTTAAGGAACAAAATAAACATTTCATACTAATAAAAAAAAATTCGTGGAAGAGGGATAAAATATCCAAAGTGCACCCACGCCATATTATAATTAAAAAATTTTGCCTCTTATCGGAACTGGGAAGCCCCGAAGTACAGCTAGACTCGTAACCAAAACCTCACTTCAGAATCTCCTTGCACGATATTAGAAATCAGTGGGCTAAAAGTTGCGCAAGCTTAAATTGATGCAGTCTCGGTTTCGGAGCTTCGCATGTGACATGGGCTACGGCCTACGAGAGGTCCACAAGAACCAAATTCAAGTCAACCATCCCCAGCAACCACCGAGATGGAGAAATTGGGCTGTTAAACTTCGCACTTCTGTTGTAGACCTCAATGAAATCTCTCGGCATGATTAGCTTAGCCCATTTTAAGTTTCTTCACATAACTGACTTTAAAAAGTACATTCGAGATGTTATCAAGGTTAGTTGAGTAATTTGCAAAGATTTGAGGGACTCTCATGCATTAATTATTATTCACTCTGTGCCTGCCATCCTGTTTCTCTGTAGTAGATCCAGTTCGATTAATACATACTTTGGCTCGGACCCCAAGATGCTTAAATGTCCAAATTTTACGGGAACAAAATTATTTAATAACAAGATGATGGACACATGCTTGCCTATATTTACCTTGTTCCTAAATTTACTTCAAATATTAATAATTTTATTTATATTGGATTTAACCACATCTAATCAGCAGCAGCACAATCAAGCACAAGCAAATGAAAACCAGCCCAGACACAAATGACATCAATCCATACATCCACATCCACAACTAGATTTTGTTAATAAACAGCATTAGCTTTCGAACAAAAGTCTACAACAATACAATCAAAGCAAGTTTTTCCAATGAATAACGAACTACAATTCTGCCAGTATTCTGGTTTCAAATAGTGTTACAGAAACATTTAATTTGCTGGTTCACTGTTGCGTTGCCAGTATGGCATGTAGCCTCCGTGCTAGCAAAAATAAAAGGGCACAACACCGGAAATGGTCTAGAACGCCACAAATCATTACAGCATTGACGCATGTAAGCCAAAATAAAACGGGCACGTTCCCATAGCTAGTAAACAGACGGAAGCCTTTGGCCAGAAGTAAAGAGTTCAGATCCACGACTCCTACCTATGTAAAAGAAAAAAGAAAATGCAACTGATGTTCTACAAAATGTCCTAGATTATATGATGAGACGAAGAAGTTGATGCCCAACATCAGAAGAGACTGTATAATTCATAGCCCCCAAATACAGCAGTATGGCAGATAAGAACAAGAAATTCATGTCACTATGTCAATGCTAATCTAAATCTATAGCCATATGCACTGGTTAGCCAGCAACAATAGAAAATTATCAAAAGGAAACGAGCCTATGATACAAAAAATGCTTAAATCTCACATTAGTACTGGTAAGAACCTTGTGCACCAATGTTCTGGTACGGGGCCTGCTGCATATTTATGTTTTGATATGGAGCCTGCTGAGCGTTGAGATTTTGGTACGAATTATGTGAAGCATTAGTGCCATGGTAGATACCCTGTTGTGCCCTATAACTTTGATAAGGATCCCGTTGAAAATTGTTGCTCTTTCCAGCCGGCGAACCAAAAGCCTGAACCACACTTTGTGCAGCATTTAAGTGATCAGAAGAACGCCAAAAGTCGCCAAGATGGCCAGGACCAGACAGAGAGTCCTGAAGCTTCAGCCTCGTGACAGCAATCTGGGATTGAATTAAGCAGTTTAGCAGCCAATCCCACAGTTGAAACTCAAATTTATTGGCAGTAAACCCACTTCAACAGACAAAAACCTCAGGTCAGAATTAACATTACGAGCATAATGAAATGTCTAAAGAAAATATGATAGGTCACAATGATTCGTATTCTATCAGCATGAAACAGTGGATATCCGTTTAGTCCTTTTAAAGGACAAAGTTGTCACCAACAGAAAGGCAACATGAAATGCCCAGTCATGGAAGAAACCGTAGTGTGGTAACGCCTATTATTCACATTGGGAAGCCATGATCTTGGTATAAATGACATCCTGCCTGGAAAGAGCAGTAAGCAAGCATGAAAATGGAATCCATCCGTCCTCTTCGGTGGTCAGTATTGAACCTCAATCTCAAGATCAAGCCACAGTAGAAAATAGAGAAAATGACAAAAACAGTCACTTGTCTGTTAGGCATTCTTTGTTTGGGTCACTAAACCTTTTATTTAGCCAAAATAATCATTTAAGTAATAAAAAAATGGATATCTTCTGTCACTCAACTAGTAATGACTTGCACCTCTAGCTACTCAACTAATGAAAATTTACAACTTTTGGTCACAAAATGTATGCTTTAATTAGTTGAATGGCCGTTTTAACTGAATAAAAAATTTAGTTACTCACACAATGCAGAGAATTCTAAATAGTTTAGCGACAAAAATAGAGAATTCTAAATAGTTTAGTGACACTGTGTCATTTGCTCTAGAAAATATAGTTGCTCGCAATAGTGCATGTATACTCATGTCAGTACATCTACCAAATTATCCTTCTTTTTGTCCACGGAACACATTTCTCAATCAATACAAAGCTTAAAGTAATAATAATGTGATCCAATTGAGCAAAACACATTTGTTTTCACAGCAATAAAAACGTTACATCAGAGCACAATAACCACTCTTCTAAGAACTTGTAAAGCATTACGAAAGGAAAACTACAAGAAAAATAAGGTAACCAGATTCAGGAAAACTCCCTTAATACTTGAGATGTAAACCCAACATGGTGATGATGTACTTGTAAGCAAAGAGCTTGCAATCTAATTTTAGTTGCACTTCAACCAGAGGCCAAAAAGCTAAAGTTAAACCACACCTACTGAACAGAACTCTATTCCTTCAATATATCTATAGGAGAAATCTCACCTCACCAACACTGCTCCTGCCAGGTCCCATCATTGAACCAACAGTATTGTTATGGATCTTCACATCACTGTATCTGAAGTATTAAAAGAATAGTGCTTTATATTCAGATTAAATTAATAAAATAGGATAAAAAACAACGAACAAGCAGAAATACCCCATAGCACTTGGAGGGACTGGATACCGTGGAGATTCATATTCATGAGGACGGCCCTTCAAGCAAAGCGTACAACTCATGAGCAACATGTAAGGCCCAGCTCGATAGAATATCATCATGATTTAAGAACAAGGGACTTATTTCATGAGGAAACATCTTACTACAATACAGTTTCTCAAACAAATAAAGGACGTGCCAGAGCCATAAACACAATCAAAACATTTATGAACAACGAATACGACCCAACTTGGTATGCAATACAAGGGCATATTATATTGTTTAAGTGTGATAGGGATGGATAGCATAACAAAGAAATTACTACACATGCCAAATAACAAGGAACTAAGAAAGCAATAAATGAAACAGCATGCTCAACACAAAAGCTAAGCAGTAATCGCCTGAGTATTCAGTATTCCACAGAGAAATGCTAGCCAAACTGTATCAAATAAGTTGGGAAAGAAATTCTAACATTTTCTTTGACAGGGCAAAGACATCACAGCCCTACCTTAAAAAATTCATATCTACCCGAGCTGCCAGCTCCTATGCCACCAGATAGGAGCGGGTCTCTACCTGGTAAGTTCCCTGAAGGAACATACCCGGAGACTGATCTGGAAGGAGCAGGTTCACCTTTAGGATTTGCATCTCGAAGGCATCTTGTTCGGAGTCTTGATGCAATCTCGGCTAGGGCATCTTTAGCAACACCAAAATTCCCTGATATCTGAATTATCAGAGGCACATATAAGCTTGAATAATGAAAAATTGTTATCTAAGCTCAAAAAAGTCCAAAACGATCAAATGACCAGATTAAATCAAGTGCACGGAATTGTATATCATCCCAAAAGGGCAAGCTCCAATTCTTTACCTGCACAAGTTCTTCATCGTCAGACGCACACTTGGGCTTGTCTTCCTTGGAAAATACACGTATATCTGCAAGAGTTCTCCTTCTCATCTCATTGATAACATGACCTCCTTGCCCAAGAATGCAGCCAACCTTACTCGATGGAACTAGAAGTCGTGTAGTGATAACTCCTTTTTCATTACACTCACTAGTTTTATTTTGAAGATGAAGAATCGCATCAATAGTTTGTGATCTTGGATTCAAAAGAACCTGAAACACATGGACTTCAGCAATCACCCCAGTATGCTACTATTATTAACAGAAGTATATATCTACTAACCTCAAAGGAGGAGACACGAATTACTCTCTCGTCTGATTCTGGGGAAACATTCTCAACTTGAATACTAGCTCCTGTCTCTTGCTGTAATTGTTTCACATTGAAGCCTCCTTTACCAATTACTCCACCAATCTTTGCAGCAGAGCACAAAATTTTTATTGAAAATTCCGACGGAGCTTCTTCACCACCGACGGGAGGAAAAGCATCAAAATCACTTCCAATGCCAGAAGGCAGATTTCCATATCTTTCTGGCCATGGCATAGGCATACCACGGTCATCATGGTTACGCTGGGACCAAGTCAAATTTCCTGGAGGCGGCATATTTGCCAAGGGAGGACCAGAGGGGTGAAAACCTTGAGTACCATAAGCAGGAAAACTTAAAGGAAGTTTGTCCTTGCGAGGATTTTGATGCAACAAAGTTGCCACTTCATACAGAGCTTTCTTTGCCACTGCAGGTTTACCTGATATCTGCAGAAACCTATCATGTCAGAAACCCTTTCTACTTAAAAGGATCCCACAGGCACTCAAATACATTCAAAAAGGTGAAAAGACATTTTTAAGCTTAAATTATTGATCAAAATGGTAGCATCTGATCTGTTTTCACAAACCACGATGTGCTTGTACATAAAAATAAAAGCACATCAAATTCTTCTCAACAGAAAAGAATTATAACATAACAAACAAACTTGAATTGTAAAGTAGTTCATCAAGACAGAAAGCCCAAACACATGTCAGCGCCTCAACTGTAATGCTGAAAGACCCAGTTTCGAAGCTTCACAGGCATTTGTCTGGAGGTTAATAAAAACCCTCTGCTCCTGCCCCAAAAAGGGGGATGTAACAAGATAATATGAGTACTACAATAAGTACAGATCAAAGTTACAGAAGGCCTTACCATCCAGCCACCTATTTATGTTTTAATGAAATGAGCGTAAAAACACCATATACTAGAGTCAGACTGAAGAAAGTGCTTAATAACCACTGCCCTGCCACCACCAGAAAAAAGCGATGCAACAAGATAATGATGAGCACTACAATAAGTATACATCAATAGTTACAGAGGAAACACCATGCAACCCTCTTCTGAAGTTTGTTACTAAATAAATGAGAGAACACTATATACTACTACTGAACTGAAGAAAGGAAAGGTGTGAAGCTAAATATGTCGAGAGGGATACAACAATCTTCAAACCCATACCAGTCTAAGAAGCCTAAAGAAAATGCAAATCTAGGACATTGACAAATTTCTAACTATGGCAGAAGAACCCAATACCCTTCTATCTCAGATAAAGTGAGAAACTTAAAGTCGAAGACCACAGTAAGCTCCAAGCTTGAAGACTCGATATCACCAGCCATTACCATTTACAATAGGTCCCCCATAACAAGTTGTAAGTTTCAACCAGGGACATCTCTCTGTAACACACGAAGCTCACCCTTTCTTGAACATGTTTTGACCAACATCCCTCACTCCCTCTCGCTTGTCAATAGAAGTAAAAGCTGATTGGGTTTGATCAAGCTGTAGTTGGATTGATCTGGAATTTCTTTGTCATTTTTACGTTGGTTGTCAAGCCAAAAGAGATTTTAAGTAGGAAAGTAATACGATGGCCATCTGGTAATGATCATGAACCGAGACATTTACAGCACATACACGCAGAGATGCATCAACAAGACATGGCAACAACAGCCAAAGATAAATTTCTGACTAAGCCAGTCACACATATGATATATGAACTTCACATAAAGAAAAAGCTCATATTCACGCAAATTTGGTGAATAACAAAATTGTAAGCAAGAAATTACAAGTAAACCAATGAGAGGGAATCCTCCCAAACAAAGCTGACTTACCTGCACCAATTCATCCGTATTCATGGCGCAGGAAGGAAGATGGTCTGCTGGAAGCACACGTATGCTGGCACCAGTCTCACCACGCAATCTCTGTATGACATCCCCTTTTTTACCTAAAAGGCATCCAACCACATTATTTGGAACAAGAAGCCGTGCAGTGACCACGATTTCATTTTTGTCATCATTATCTGCCCCGCCAAGGTCTTCCTCGACGATTCTGTCATGAACTTTCAAGAGAGCAGCTTGGGCTGCACAATGCGGCTCCATCAGATGCTCTTTTGAATCAGTATCCTGATCATCACCATCCTTGTCAGCATTCTGTCTTCTTGCTAGTTTTGCGGAAGGACTGACAATAAGTATGACTCTTTCATCTGATCCAGGAACAGCGTCAGCAACTGTGATCTTCGCTTGGGTCTCCTCTCTCAGGGCTTTGATAATACCACCACCTTTTCCAATAACACTACCTATCTTCCTAGACTGACAAAGTATCCGGTAAACAGTGTCCGAAGAAAGTGAATCTTCAGAGGACTCTTCATGGCCAGAATTATGCCATTTTCCTTTTTTAGGACCTGCTTTTTTCTTGAAGTGTGCGCTCGGCCGTTGCTTCAAAAAATTGTTCCTGTTTCCATCCATGATTCAACTAATATACAACTGCTACAGCAAAAGTTACTTATTTTTCTTCTGGGGTATGAGTTTACAGCAAAACTTATTCGAGTGGCACAACCTGTTAATAAAGAAGCCATCGACATCAGCAAGAAGAGGATAAAATTAGCTCTTCGCATAGATTAATACCAAAAAAAAAAAAAAGAAGCTAATGATCAGCATCAGGCGCCCATATCACGAAATCATCCAGCTGTAAACTGACCATACTTTCATAGCTTATCAGTCGATTTAGAGTAATAGAAGCTCGATTTCTTAACAGAATCAAAGCTGCACTCGCGTCTATAAGTCTAACCGATTAAGTGACAAAAACCGAAAACCGAAATGTATACCGTCAAATAGACATTTCAAACCTCCAGGGCTTCTCGCACACCGTTGCGAAAGAATTTATGGACAGCAAACATAAACGAATTCCAAGTAATATTAATTTGCCGATAGCCTCGCCCTATGATCCCAAAAAGGGCGGAATTTTAGATTCCAACGGCTGTGAAGTCAATTAAATACCAGAGTTATTATATTTTCAATTTTTTTCATGCAAAAAGCTCGAATTAAAATGAACACGAGCAGATAAATACAAATAGTCTGTTCAAATTGCAAAACGGGAAGAATACCAATGCTCGATTGAGCTGAGCTTTTAGATAATTACCCAATTTCTAAGCTAACAACGAAAAGAAGGGGGAAAAAAATCCATAAACCAGCATCGAACAACTCATTTGCGAGGAGCTAGGTTTAATTTTCTTAACCGGTGAAAATTATTTAAAACAAAAAGAAGAATAAATAAAATAACAATAAAAACACCAACTAGGATACGTACCCAGGAGTCGACGAAGGAGTCGGACTAAATTTCCTACTCTAAAATGCGGTGTTTTTTGAGTGAGGGTTTTGAGGTGTATTTTTGGTGGTAAAGGCGAGGGGATTGGTGCTTGCTGAGCTCCTGCTCCATGGGGTTTGGTTTTGGAAAGGAGAACCAGAAGAAACCACTGAGGTGCTGAGTAGTCTGAAAACGGGGAAAAAGGCCGGACAGGGAGAAAGGGAAAGAGACAGTAGGGCTTTGGTTGGCCTGCAATTTGCTCTACTTAGGGATATGCGCAGTGGGCGTGGGTCCAGTAACTTGCTAGTAATGGGCCAATAGAGATGGAAATTGGTATTAATGGCAAATGGATCTTTGGGGTTCCCGGAAAATCGGGTAAACGATAGTCCGGATCCGGATGAGTATATATATATATGGCAGGCCAGGCTACTTAGGCAAACATATATGAGGATGCTATTTAGAAAAATAAAAATAAAAATTACAGCAGGGAAAGGCTGGGATTTAAAACACGGCAAGAAACTAGGAGGATTTGGACATCGAGATTTCAATCCTAATCACTAAATTATACATGAATGTTATATCTGAAGTAAAATGGCATAATTTACCCCATAATGTCCCCAACTAAGAACAATTCAAATTGAGAGATAAAAACAGTTTCCAAAAAATTGAAATACTACGACATATAAATAAATGGTTTAAGCGGGGCCAAACTAAATTAATCAGTCACTTTAAACCATTCTTATATCGGATTGAAAGAGTAACAATAATTGATGTCTCGTGTGGGGTTGGGAGAGTGATGCATATGAAGAAGCAGGGCTGCTTGCTTTTAAGAAGAAACTTACACCTATTTACCCCTTGCACTGTCAGGGGAAACTTCTACTTAAAAGATTTTTTTTTTTTTTTTTTTTTTGTCCATGGATGAGAAATCGACATAATTTTCGCTCGATGAAAATAGTCATATATATATATATATATATATATATATATATTAAAAAAAAAAGGTAAAATGTTTGGCATTTCTCATTTTTCACAGGAAAGTTCTGACACCTAATGAAGAGTTCTTTCTGCACTAGATTTATGATCCGTACCTTCTGTTTTTGGTTCAGTGACTTGTCCAATTTTTTTTTTGTCAATCATCAATCCTACTTCTATTCCTACTCTATCTAGGAAAGATCCAATCGGACCTACGGGACCGATGGAGACAGAATCACTATCGGACCAGACGGGTATATCACGCACCCATCTGGATATTTTGAAGAACCACAATTGGTGGGAAGCAAGGTTCGAACCATTGCCTCCCAAAGTCTTGGTGATGACCATCAGTCTTAGCCAATTGATTGTACACTTAGTTGATTTGCTTGTACACGTGGACTTTTCTGGTGTGCAATTGCCTGATGGTGAAATTCTATGAGTCTCCCCTTAAGTTGAGTGAGACTCTCTTTGATGTGTCCCAGAGTGTAGTTTAGCTTTTTCCCTATTAAATGCCTATTATCGAAAAAATTGTACACGTGGACTTATAGGAAAGCCTAAAGGGAAGTAAAGTGTAGAAAATACAGTAAGTAAACATAAGGTTAATTTTCTTTACACAAATTTGCAAGTAAAATGTATAGAGCTTGGATAGAGCTTTGCCCCATGTAAAATGTATTGCATAAAGAAGGATGCAAGGGCAGGAAATCCATAAGCTTCTGTAAGAAGAGTAAACAATCCAAAAAAAAAAAAAAACCTTATTAAACTTCCATGCTAATCATCTCTGCATTTTCACGGTAATCAGATGACCTGCCGATGGTTAGTTACCAAGTATAAACTGCCCTTTTTTCCACGGGCACTTGATGCATCAATAGGTTGAAAACTTTTTCAAGTAAATAAACATTAGATAATAAATAAAGGATTCTTTCATCGATGGGTAGATAGTAAAGGATTTTGTTCAGACATGAATTAGTAATAAATAAACTAATAATGATGGAAAATAAATATTCTACTCCGTAATCAAGACAAGACTACGGGCTTTGAAGAAGATTTTCTTGCAAAGCCATTTTTTTTTTCCCTTCTACCCATTTTATACCCTCGTGTATACGTACATATTCACTCATCCCTGTACAACTCCTCTCTCTCTCTCTCTCTCTTTTCACGTCATGAAAAGTGAAAATATATAATAAAAAAAAAAAAAAAAAAAAGGTAAACAAAAAGCCCAAAAAGACTCCAACCTGCTGCTGCTGCAAAGCAAAAGTTGTACAACTTACAAAAATATTACTCCTCAAAACAAATAAGACAAAAGAAGAAGTTTGATATGAACGAGCCACCAAAACTATCAACTGCCCGGCTTTCTGATCAAGTCTTCAAGCCGAACAGTCCAACCCCAGCTCCATTCTGCAAACTCCGTCAACCGAAAAAGCACCCTGTTCATGAATCCGCTTGCTTACTTCCTTCGGCTTGACGCCATGAGTTCTTGAATGCGTCGACTCCAATCCTAAAGTTAGCTCCAGCTCAATTTCGCCATCCCCGGCTCGCTCGTCCTTTTCTGAACTCAACTCCGGTTCCGCTCTCTCCAAAGCCCCAGCCTCGGCCTCAGCCGTCTCCTCAGAAGCCAAGCTCTCCGTGTCCTGGCTCTCTCCCTCCACATTCCTTGCCGCCTCAGACTGGTGGCTCAACGACGACTCATGGCTGGTGGACCGGTTCCCCTCCTCATGAGCCGATTCATCATCGCCCGAACCCACCCAACCCTTAGCTACCACCTTCGGCTTGTTGACCGCGGACCTCTTGAACCGGCACCGGGTCCTGACCCGGTGCAGACCACCCGACCCCTCTGATTTTTCATTCTTGTTCACGTGCCTAATGTCGTAAGCCTTCAAAGGAGGCCCATTGTGGGTCTCAGCCGCTTCAGATTCAATCTGGCTCACCGGAGCTCCTTCCAGAACAGCCTCCACAGCGTTCTGACAAAGCTGCCAGTTTCCTGACCACAGCAATCCGACCGATCCATATATCGGGTTCACGATCCTCCCACAAGCCTCGTACAACAATGATCTGAATATCGCTGTACAGAATTAAAAGCTTAAATAAATCAGCCAAAAAGGTTCACAAAATAAAATGCCACGTAGATATATATATATATATAAACAAATATGCATGCAGGTGAACTAACCAGGTCGGAGGTGTTCAGGGCCGGCGTTGATGAGGTTCATGAGGCCGGCGCGGCCGTAGAACTTGGCGAGGAAAACAGTGGCATTGGCTTGGGACTCGGGGCTTTTAATCCACTGAAGACATGGTTTGATGCTACAGTTCTCGCTGCAGCCTTTCCGGAGGACTCTGCATCCGTTGCAACTCATCCGCATTTTTGCTGATGATGATCACTCCACTTTTAACAGACTAACTGATAAATAATAGATTGAACCAACCCCCAAAAAAAAATTTTCTGAAAAAGACAAGAAATAGATACCAGATGAGTAGTAGTAGAAGTTTTTAGGGGAGAAGAAGAGATGATGATGTTTAATGAGGTAAGTAATAGTTTGAGGACTTGGGCGAGATATATAGGAGGACTAGTTGTAACGTGTTGAAGAGGTATCGTGCCTGGACGCTGGGATTATTTGGGGCGGTACCGGTCAGCTAGTTCATTACTAGAGGCCGCAGTTGTTTGATGGAGAAAAATAAAATAGAGACAGTCTAAACCCCAGGTTTTCCATATTCGTGGAATTGGGGGCTGCACCTTCGCTCAAATTTCCTTAAAAAAAGAAACCTTGAACTAACAATTCACAATAACACTTGCACTGGTGCCGCGTGTGCTCACTTCCCAATCATCAGATTCCAATAGAGTCCCCCTATTCCCATTGGTATGTTTTGCCAAGTTGCCTCCCACAGCAAGGCCCAGGGCTACGGAATCAAGGGTTAATTGCAAACATGCCCCCTTTGGACCGAATGTAATTTGCAAATGTTTCAGTGAGGTCTATCAAATTATGATACATTGATCAAATCAGTTTATAACTTACTGCATTGCTTCTAAAAATTTTGGTAGCACAAGACTTTAGCATGCTTTGAATTGAAACAAATCCACTATATAAATACAAGAGTTTTTCAATTAAAAATATATAACAAATCTTATTATTTTTAAATCAAAACACTCAACAAATATTTGATAACTTAATTCAATACTTAAATTTAATATATTCAGAGATGTGCTTGAAGATAAAAAAAAATAGACCATCATAATTAATTTAGCAGTTATGAATTTCTTAGATAAAATTTAATCAAAACAATAAATAATTAGCTACTCACTTATCACTTAATGCAAAATACGCTTAAATGTTAGTATTTCAATAATTGATCGTTAAGTAATTTAATAGATTTAGATCTCGTATTTTAAGCTTTCGATTTCATGTTTTCATTTTATCAAACGCATTCTTAGTCTTCTCTTCAAACAAAAGGAATGCCCCAACTCCATTTTTGAATAAGCTAACGTAAAAAAAAACATTATCTTGGCGTAACACGCCTGTTCACAGGTAATAAGAAAATCATCAAATAATAAAAAAATCAACCTCCATAGAAATTTATATACTCTTTTTATGGATGATAATTAATTGACAAAAGAAAGATCAATCTTGATCCAAAATGGAAGGAATTCACAAGACATGTGATTTTGTTGGATCAAAATTCTCAAAGGAAATTAAGCTTGATAATGTGTGAGAAATTGTAGTAGTATAAAAAATATTATAATTAGAGACAGAAGTAGGGATGGTTCCCAATTTTTAACAAATTAAGTTTTTCTTCATTAAAATTTAAAACTTTCAATCTTTTTTATAAATTTAATTTTTTGCTTCTACAGAAAATGAAAAATATTCTATATTATATACTTATCGATTTAATTGAAGTTCTCTTAAAGGAAATTTTCTGATTCCACCTTTTCTTTTATTATAAGTAGAAGGGTTTGAAAACGAGATATTTCACTTATACTCCCTCATTTCTAATTCCACTTACAATTGCAATTAGTATTGTAAAGGGCATATCAAAATATATTATACTTGAGGGACATATTGGCATTGACCCTAAAAGTGTAGTTCCAAGGTTGCAAATCCAATCTCATTTGCTTTTTTTCTAAATTTTTTTATTAACACAAGTGGATTCGACCTCCCTTGCTCGTACTTTCTCGATCCAACCAATCCAAATTCATCCCTGCGGCCAATTCCACTTGCTTGAAAAAGCATTATTGCAATGGGGGAGGGAATGGGGGGGGTTTCTTGATCACGGTAAACGAGGCGTCACCTGAAGCCTATAAATGGGAATTTTGAGAAAGTTAATGCTAGTGGGGGAAGGGAAAGATACACAGGTGGAGGAGTTTGAGGAAGCATTGGGGGAAGTGCCATGCAAGTGGCAGTGGGAACAAAAACCACGAGCGCGTGGTTAGCACGTGGAGTTGTCAGACTGCGGTCGAATCGCCACATATCGTGGAGAACGAGGACCCACTAACACCACACGGGCGTGGGCCCACCGTGCTCGCTCCTGGTTTTCGGGAGGTCGTGTTCAACGAAAAGTAAGAAACCAGCTCTTCTGGGGCGGAGTGAAAACAGACGACTGGTTTCTGGTTTTGCTGCTCCGGTCTGTGGGCGCTCGACTTGGGCAGTGGGCTATTGGTTTCACCGGTACCCAGTCAGTCTCTCATGCTTATCCCATAAGCTTGGACTGTTACGCCTTTATTAATGCAGAAAACTTTTTATAAGCTGCCCTCGAATACACAGAAACCTTAGATCCATTGTGTGATGAATATCTTTTAAAGAAAAGGGGCTCTTAAAAGGAATCACCAAAATTTGTTAAAATAATCCAAAACTACTCCTCCTTTAAGCATTACTAGTACTCAACATTTTACCGGAATTACTTTTCAAAGTACATCTCACTCAAAGTCGGCTCCTGCTGAAAGGTCACGAGTTAGATAATCTATATCTGTATAAAATTGAGAAGGGTTTTTTAGCAACAAATCTTCACAAACCTTCCCACTCCCAACTCTATTTTTTTAGCATTCTATATCTAACTTATTTTGTAAAAAACATCCCTAGGCACATTACACCCCCACACCCTTCCAATCAAGAATTTGTGAATTTGTCAATGCCATATATTGTCATTTATACTCTTATAATGCCATAACCAATTCCCACTGCCAATTCCATTTTTCTAACATTTCACATTTAATTAAATTTATAAAATATATTTCTCTCAACTTCCATATCTACTCTTCATATTTGAAATTATTGGTTATTTTTTAAAATCATTTCATTTCAAAGGTTAATGTGCGTTATCCTATTTGAACTTCAGCCCATCACGTTTCCGATTGTCTTGCGTTATTTATGATTCTACAACAATTAAAAATTCTATAAGACAATAAAAAGAGATAACAAATATAACATTCTTTCATGCTTTCTTATTAATTTAAATAAGTAAGATTATTTATACTATATTTTTGTTATTCATACTTCAATAATCATTTTGATCATATAATTTTCATTAATTAGATTATATGATAAAACAAATGGTGGAATTGCAAATAATAAAAAATTGAGTGTAAATAACATTTTCTTAAGTAAGAAGTGACCTCCATACCTTTTTAATTTGAAAAAGTAGTGGCTCCACTTATATAGAAATTTGGTTTGAAATTTATTAGTGGGAGGGTAAATAAAAAGAAAATATTGTCAAACTTAATAAAAGTAAAAAAAGTAATTGATAATATTTTATCTTTAAGTTTAGGAATCCTAAGTAAAAGGGCAAAATTAAATAGAAAACAAAAAGAAAATAATGTCGTGGATTTAAATAAATCAAGAATGATACCATTCATGAAATCCAAATTATGAAATCACTAAATAAAAAACAAAGTACTACTGGCCTTTTAACGTGGAATTTTTTTTAAAAATATTCATTTTTGATAAAAAAAAAATAATGATAATAACAACACCAATTCAACCAAAAATTTTTTAAAAAGTAATATTATAATTTAAGAGAAAGATATAGAACATTCAACCCTAAAATATTACTTAATTTGTATATATCATGCCCAAAATTGACATTAGAATTGAATAAGAGTGCAAAATCCAAACACTAATGATAACTTTTGGTATCATTAATTATTTTCTGTATTCTTATTGCCGTCTTCGTATGTAAATATGTATTTGCTATGTTAAAAAATATATATTTTTATATATTGATTGTTGTACTTGAGGATATTATAGATATTATTAATTTTTCATTTCCACTTATAGATACTAATAATTGCAACCATTGTAATTAATTTTTAATTTTATATTTTCATTATGATAGATAAAGTTAAATATATTGGATCGCAGGGATATGAATTTAGAGGTTAGGTATAGGGAGAGGAGGGAGGGAAGAAAATGATGAGATGTTGAAAAGTAGCAGGAAAGGTTGAAAAAGAAATATGAGTTACAAGAATAGGCGGAAAAGGTAGATAAGAAGAAAGGGGATTACAGAGATATGACAGAAATGGCAAAAAAATAATAATGATAGAGAAGGTGGTACCATGATAGAAGATATAAAAGTCGTAGGAGGCATCTGATGACTAGCTGGCATATAGGAGAAAAGGGAAATGATGGTGATTTTTAATAATTTTGAGAACTCTAAAAACACATATTATGGAGAATTTTCATCGATAACTTTCCTGCAATTGTTACGATTTTTTAAGAGAAAGATTTTTTTTTCTAAAAATGGAAGAAAATAAATTGGTTATAATATATTTTTTTATATCATAAGTTTTGATATATGGGTATAATATAATATGTTTTGTTGGATATTGATTTTTTTAGAAAACTCTGTTCACCTTACTATGCAACCTAACCCTCTCCTTAAATGCATTAACAATTCTTTTATAATGTAAATCATTATAGATTAATTTTTTTTAAATATTAAGCATACACTTCTTTAAAATTTTTAGTCTACATATATATTTATTATTTTGTACCACAATATATAAATATATAAAATATTATTTTGATTTGAAATAAAATACTAGTTATCTTTAATTAACAATAGTAGTATCATGCTAATACAAAAATTTAGCAATTCATAAAAAAAAAAAAAAAGAGTTTGTTTGTTTCAGTCACAGCACCTGGTGGTAGTAGGGTTGGTTAAGCCCAGCTGTGCCTGTGGGCGGCCGCTGAGTTTTTGGAAGGAAAAAAAATAGCCTCAGGAACATCAGAATCACATGCAGCTATTGGGTTTTCTAGTAGTCTTGGCGTTGTTAATGGATATAAATGGATAGAAACATTTGACTTTGAGGAGCTACAATTTGCCAGTAATGAAAATGGGTTTGACTGTCCTAATAAGTTTTGGCGGTGACTTTAACGCTCTTCTATTTATCGGGCTTCCTTCACTCACGGCTTAAAGAAAACCAAAAGTCGGTCAATAAATAAGAATTTTTTACACTGCCGCTACAATAAAACTTCTTGTGCATGCTGCTGCTCCAAGTAAAGTTGATCTCAACCACCTTGATTATATTATATTATTATATATTAGCTTAAGATTAAACAATTCAAGCTAGATTAGTAATGGATGTACCAACTAGATTCGCGGTGTCCCCCATGGCTTCTTTATTCTTGAATTGTACAGCGATTGGTTGTGATGAACCCACAAAAAATGATTTGATAAAATGCAATTTTGATTCCATTTTATGTCGTTGCCGCCCCTCTAGCGGACTTACATTGGCGTGCCGTGCCCTCTTGCCCTACTTCAAACTCCATAGGACACATGGCAACAAGCTTTCTTAACAAAAAAGTATTAAGAATTGATATCTGCACTCTCAAATTAACTTTTCATACTTTTTTTTTGAAAGTATATTATCGAGTAATTGGACTGGAATGCAAAATGCTAATATTCAAATGTGAATATCATTTGCCAAATGAATCAACTATTAAGTGGGTTTTTTTTTTTTTTTTTTATAATGTGTTCAGCAATGGTGATTTGGCGAAGAAAATTGATAAACAGTCGGAATGAATCATTCCAAGGCTACTAATCGATTCAACACCAAGACTTTAAGTATTGGTTACGGGTGAAATGTCAAAAATTCAAATATTACCTTCCATCGATCAGTATTTGTGACTTACTACTTCTATGACTTCGTTCCATAAGTTAGGTTCCTCCTTTCTTTAGAATAAAAAAAAAGTAAATTATATAAATATTATCACCGCTTTAAATATAAAAAAAAAAAAAAAAGAAGGATGCTGATCGATTGACGTGTGCAAGCATACGTGTATATATATATATAAATATACACACAGTAAAAGGAACAAATTGAAGTCAACATTGCATCGGTCAGCATTGTATCCTCTTCGAGCCGGCACGCCGTCCACGTGGCTTCTTTATTTTTTCTTGCTTTTGTGCTTGGCCACAAGAGCATCTTCATCAATAGTCAGTCGATGCATGAACATTTTCAGTGGAAAGGAAGCCTTCCGATTTTATAAACATGTAAAACGATTTGACTGAAAGGAGAGGGAACTCTCTGATCTTATCAGTTATATATCCCCAATATACATAATAGTACAGTAGTTGGCTTGTGGTTTCAACAGCCGTCCCCACCGATTGCAATCATCAATCCGGTGTTGTAGGATTAGTTGGTAAGATATAGAAATTTTTTGGAAGTACGTCTAATGTCAATTTTAGCGTTCAATTTTTCCAAAACAATTGGAGGAGGCTGCAATTAAAAAATGAATTCAGCGCACCATTGTTCAATGAATCAAAGCCACAGTGCATTGCATTAAAACCACTGGCAGCAATTGTTTCGAGTTGGATGGATCAACACTCGACTGGATTCCAGCTCTGCGCTTGTACTTTTCGTCTCAGCATTACGTTGATCAACGCTTAAGGTCCGTTTGATTGCTTTGGAATATGTACATCGAAAGACTATTTGTACCGACGAAAGCTTTAGATGACAACTTGGCTTCTTCTTCTTCTTCTTCTTTTTGAGCTAGTTTCTTCAAAACCTAGTACTGCATTGCATGGTACCCCTTCCCCCCAAAAAAAAACAAAGGAAAAAAGGTCGGTCCATAAGCTGATAGCTGGTTGGTTGAAGCGTGAAGAAGACTCAAGGATCCGCACTCTCTGGAACGGGTCCTGTACGCTAAAAATACTTGTAGCTGTAATCATGCATGCCATTGAAGCAGATTATTATTGAGTAACCATGAATTATTCGAGTAAAAGGACAATACATTTGGATGTTACGTATAGCATAACTTTAACCGCCATTTTTTTTTTGCCTAGTGTAGTTTGTTGTTGCAGAATTATCATCTTGCTCACTCGAATGAAACATAAATTCGTTTGTCATTTTCATCTCCCCCCCCCCCCCCCCCCCCCCCCCCCCCCCCCCCCCCAAACCAAAAAAAAAAAGAAAAAAAACCTTAGTTGTAATGCTAAAAAAACTTAATTCAAAAATTTTGAACCCCTAACATTTTTTGGAAGCATAAAATTGAGAGCAAGTACATATTCTTTTGGTGCTGTAATGCTAATGAATCAAATAAAATGTTCTAATGATTCTTATTTTATCAGAGTTTCGGATCTTTTGACACTTTTGTTGTCAAACATATAGGCCCTAATGACATTGGCATGCAAGGAATCTCAAAGGGCCACGGAATAAGAAGGGAAATTGGTAAATGAGAAGGCCAGAATGAAGCTTTCTCCTTTTTTTTTTTTCTTCTTTCCTAATTAACGTAAATAATCTACTCTACTTTTGGATTGAATTTTTTTTTATAAAAAAAAAAAGCACTGTATTCCCTTTCTAATGTAGTGTAGTAGGCGGAATTTGAACCCTTAACTTGATTCATTGGAGGGTTTTCCCAATCATAAAACCAAAGTCCAATGGTTGGTAAGCTCAGGCTGGAACTTGCACTTAATCTTAATATTCAGTTGAAGACTGTTGATTGTTCCGATGTTGTCGACTTATTCAACTCTAACAACACTGGAAGTTCCTTTGATGTCAGTCTACCATCTCTTTGCAGGTTCGGTTCCAAGCAGCTTCCGTCAAAACATGTGTTTCGGGGAGCAAATGCGTGTGCTGATTCGCTAGCCAAACATGGAGCCTCAACCTCAATATGTCTTTTTTCTTGTGTAGGTCCCTTCTGCACTTTCGCCAATTGTCCTCCTTCATTTGCGTGTCCAGTTTGTCAGCAAGACTATACTGTACTATAGCCATAGGGGCGTATGTATATGTTCCCCTCCCCAGAACTGTTGTTTTATATACTATAGAGACTTCAGTACTTGAATTCTAGAGTGGATTATTACTGCCTCATTTGTCTATGACAACTTCTCTTTTGGTATTTTGGTTTTTATTCGTAAAGATGACAATCAAATCAGGTGACGAATGGATTGCTATCCGTGGGTGAAGAAGTAGCACAAACAATTCTCTTTGAATGTCGCTGCTCAAACTGGATTTAAACGTCCATTTTGTCTTAATATATGGCATCAGATTTTAACCATTGGACGGACATGTTTACTAATTCGCACGTATGCCTACTCTTTTTCATTGGGCTTTGCATCGCTTGGCCCGCAAATTGGGTATTACAATTATTGGTCTTTTTGTTGTAAAGAAATCTTGTCATCATGATGATCAACATGAGGGACATTACATTTTTCTTAGGTCCTCGGCCCAAATAGACCAGGCAGCTTTTAATGGGCTCTACTTCGATGCAGTTGCGTTGACTGTGACTTAACGACTATGACTTTTAGTTTTTTTAAGAAACTTTTTTTATTTATTTTTTGACCAAAATCAATGATTAACCTATAAATGTTAATCATACTGGATAATTTTCCATGGATTCTATATTGATTTCAGTCTATCGAGCACCGGGCATGCATATTTTTGATCAGTCCCAAAATTCTAGGTCACTAAGAAAAATTCACAGGGAAATGACACACGGGGCCATTGAATGCTTGGAGCTATAAAAGAAGTCATTTAGCATCAAGCTATACAATAATGTTTTGCCAATCATGCATCAATCCATATGGAAATTAATATGCATCAATCCTTCTCTCTCTCTTTTTAAAAAAAATTAAGTTTTATATGTCTTCTTCACTCCTTTAATGTTGCAATTAGCTTGTAAGGTAAGGTTGTGGGGAAGATATATGGATAGTTGTCGGAGGAACAATTTTTTTTTTTTTTGAGACAATAACAATTGTATAACCTATTTTATCCTAAACTATATAGAATAGGGAGTCTAAAGAAACTCGTGTTAGGAACTAACAGATACACAGACCTTACTAAATTAAAGAGATATTTTGACACCACTTTTAAATTTTGTTCACTGCAGGTGAAATTTGAGCCCCTACATAACATACACAGGTCCCTCCTTGACAATCAACGAGCCAAGCTCCGTGGTTTGTTGGAGGAACAATTATGAAAATAAGGAAGGCAACGGCCATCACACCAGAGTCTATGTCCGTCCAGAAATGTACTGAAGAACAATGATGTAGCAAATAAAATATCTTAAGAAAACGATAAGTTTACTCCATACATTTGAGTCTGAGCAAGGGAATGGCGATCGCAGAAGGAAAAGACCGCGACATTTCTGCACTGTAGCTGCTGCAGTATGATTCTGGGCTCGAAAACGAAATCAAAGAATTTTTATTTTTATTTTTTTTGTGTTTTGGGTTTGAAAAAAAGATATATCGACTGGACCCAAAATTAACCAACCGTTACTTATCATCCTTCGATTCACGTCCTTCCATTCATTCGAAAAACAGATGAGATAAGATGATTGAAAATCAATCGCCACGTGGCAGTGCGAGTGTGGTGGTTAATGATAAGGCTAAGGTCCAAAAACCTTGTGCCTTCATGTGGTCATTAAGTAGGGAATGTGGTGAACCACATAATCCAATGGCGGACGATGGTCTAAGATCAGGATGATGGATTTTTGCCCGTTAGATACAGGAACCATGGAAGAGCAAGTAGTTGCATTATATATAGAAAGGGTTCTGTAGAGCAAAGGCCATATGATTGATTCCCTTGCTGTTATTAGAAGAAAAAAGGAAGGGAACGAGCTAGCGAGAATGGCATCCTCAATGATCTCCTCGGCAGCTGTTGCCACCACCACCAGGGCCAGCCCTGCTCAAGCTAGCATGGTTGCACCCTTCAACGGCCTCAAAGCCGCTTCTTCATTCCCCATTTCCAAGAAGTCCGTCGACATTACTTCCCTTGCCACCAACGGTGGAAGAGTCCAGTGCATGCAGGTACCCCACACCAACCGCAAAATACTAGCACTCTCTCTCTATATATGTACATGTATGCATTCAACTTGGATTTCCACTCGAGTTTGATTCGAACACACACACACACACTTTTAATTTTAGGTGTGGCCACCAAGGGGACTGAAGAAGTACGAGACTTTGTCATATCTTCCAGATCTCACCGACGAGCAATTGCTCAAGGAAATTGATTACCTTATCCGCAGTGGATGGGTTCCTTGCTTGGAATTCGAGTTGGAGGTAAAAAAAAAAAAAAAAGGTTACACAGATAAGATGTTTGCATGTACTAACATATTATTTTTCAGTGGCGGAAAGATTTATACAAACAAACAAATAAAAAGGGTATAGAGACAGGCATTTAATATTTATACTGAAGCTAATACGTTCGTTTGGTTAATGTTAATAGCAGTAGAGTAGAGTAGATAGATTAATATGCTGATGCGGGGTTTGTGATTTGGTGGGTTTGAACGTGTAGAAAGGATTTGTGTACCGTGAATACCACAGGTCACCGGGATACTATGACGGACGCTACTGGACCATGTGGAAGCTGCCTATGTACGGCTGCACGGACGCAACTCAGGTGCTGAACGAGGTTGGGGAATGCCTGAAGGAATACCCAAATTGCTGGGTCAGGATCATCGGATTCGACAACGTCCGTCAGGTGCAGTGCATCAGTTTCATTGCCGCCAAGCCAAAGGGTTTCTAAGCCCCTTCTTCACAAATTTGGCCCCGGCCCCTCAAATTTGAGGCTGCGATTCTTGGCAGTTGACAGTTAGTTGTCAATAAAATTGAGAACTGGGGCTGTACTTTTAGCTGTTTTTCATTTTTATTTGCCTTTTCCGTGGTGGTCTGGTTTTGCTTCTATTCTTCTCCTTTCTTTTTTTCCGCTTTGACATTCGGTTTCGGTATATGTTTCCGGATTTCCAAAGATATGTATGAGACTTTTAATAATGAAAGCCGCTTTATATTCGTCTGCTACGCTATGCATTCTTTTTTTTTCCTTTCGCATTGGCTAGAAAAGAAAATAGAGAGTGCAAGGAAATAATGTCCTGTCCTGTTTAATTATCATCAAATTTTCGTCTATTTATTTATCACTAATCTAGACTTTTATAGTAGTCACTAATCGGTCCTGAGATCGCATACATTCTGAAAAAAATCGGATACATTTTGTTTTTCTGTTTCCTGAGATCGCATATTCTGAAAAAAAAAAATTCCAATCTATGGTATCACGCCTTGATGCCCTTAACTCAACGACGCTATGCAACAAAAAAAAATTACGCCTTTTTTTAAAAATATTTGACGAGTGTAAACTAAGCAGCTCAATTTGACCGTTAAGGAAAATATTAATGCCAGAAGAAATGCACGGATATCTTTCTGTTATTGGTCAGCCATATTCGTCATTTTAAGCCCAGGGAAAATAGAGAAACCCATAAATATGCAAATTTCAGTGAACCCTGTTGCGCTCGATTTTATTCCATCAATTTGTTATTTTGTTGGGTTTAAATTTTATCTTCCAATCGTTAAAGCCGAACAAACCCATAGGCAACTTCTGATAGTTTGGATAAATGAATTTGCAAGTTAGGTCTTTGGACAGTGAGTTAGCACTAGCTATAGCTCTTCCCCCTCCCCAACCCAAAAAACAAAAAAACAAAAAAAAAAAAAATCTTACAAGTGGATGAGTAATTGAATTGTCCTAATTAAACAGACCAGATTTTCCATTGGAATGAGGTGCAGTATTAAAACCATCTTAACATCACCAACAGATTTTCATGGCCTGAATCCGAATACCACCGATTAAGATTGTTTTTCAAATTCTCCTAAAAACTGCTAAAATTAAATTCACATATCTGCTTGATGAGGGTGGCGTTCGCTGGAATGGCATGTTGATGGTTACATCTGTGGCCATGCTTACCCCCAGATAAAACGATAAGGCTATATATTACATGGTCCTTTCACCTTCATTTTCTCAAAATGTATGAAACAAAGAAAAACAATTAATGATTCCTTCATTCAATTTTTTTTTCCGTGGTCCACATGATTTGGTGCGCCACCCCACTCGCTAGATATGCATTGTCTTTTCGCAATTCTAATCATCACTGAGTCATCATCATCAACTGTGAAAATCGTCAATTTCTTCATCCTTTGAAACATATCACAAAAACTGTTCTAATTGAACTTCTTATCACTTCAGGAAAAAATGAGTCTGACAATCTAATTAATACTACGATTATTATATATTCAGCACCTGAAATGTAAGGGAACTGAAAAATTACATTTCTTAGGCTCATAAAAAGATGCCAAGAGAGAGCACATCGCTCATACTGTTCTATTTTTGAATAGTACGAGCGAAATAGAACAGTATGAGCGATGTGCTCATACTGTTCTACTAGTATTTTGATCAATGTTATGCACAGGTTTATATGGGAAGGAGGGAAAATATGGTTAAACACAATATTATTATCCATTTCTCTCGTATTTTCCTTTTTTGTGCCATTTTTTTCACCTCTCAACCTCTTCTCCCTTGATATTCTCCCTACTTTTCACTACTCTTCCTTTCGCTTTTTGAATCTAACTTTCTCGCTTCCCTATAACCTTTTCTCATTCCTTCGTTTTCCACCCAATTTTCTTGTATCCCTACAACCCTTTCTCGTTTCACCAAATTCTATTTTCTCTTTGCCCTATCTCGCTTTCATCTAATTATCCTATCTCTTATCCAATTTTACAACCCACTTGTCTCCTATTATACTATTATTTTCATCTATTTATAAATGTAAATGGTAACTTATTTACTTGGCTCGCCTATTAACAAATGAGTTTGCATATGTAATTTAATTGGATTCAAACGGGTGACCAAATTAACCCATTAATTAGTGGGTATGAAATTCATAGATTTGGATCACATATTTTGACTTAATTAAATTAGATGTAGATTCAAACTCAATCATTAATGGATAAATCTAAATTACTCTAATAATTATATTCTAAATTTTGCAAAGGTGCATTCATCGTTTTTCCTCTTCTTTAATTTCTATTATTTTATCTTTTAAAATTTATCCTACTTCTTCCATTCCTTTCATAAAATTTTAATAAATTTCGTGAATGTTAATTGATTGTTTGCATTAATACCTAAATTATTTTTAGATTGTTGTAAAGTGACAAAATTTGAAACTCACTATGATGACCATTTGAGGCTCCTCTAAGCAATTTTTTATGTTTTTTCTCTTTCTTTAGGTAAAAATTGATTTATTAACTTGATATGTTGATGTGATTTACCAAGTTGTTGCCAAACAAAATGTGGATGAAAAAATAAATAAAATTTAGTAGTGGATCATGAATGGGTGATTGGATAATCCAAACCCATATAAAACTATATTCATTGACGACTCGTCTATTTTGAACCATAATTAAGTAGGAATATATAGGTTAATCTAATTATAACTTACCCAAACTCACTTGAATAATCTAATTTGATAACTCTCCCCTGATCTTTATTTTCCTTAACTTTACAGTCCCATCTTTCTAATCCTTTCACTATATAGGATTTATCATCTCACTTTTTAAGTGTTTTTGGACATATAAAAAGTTATAATTATTTGTCCAAGTTGCTGCCTCATTTTTAAGTGTTTTCAATCAAATAAAAAGCTAGAATTGCAATCACCGAGAAAAGTAAACTTTCGGATGTAAATTTGGTGAAATACAACCTTTTTATCAAAATTTTGCTAAAATACCACCAAAAGCAACCTTCTAGATACACCTTTATTAATTTAAAATTCATACATAAATTTTTCTTTACATGCACTTTTTGGTGTACATGTGCTAAATAAAAAGTCATCTAGATGCTCGTACGATATTAATATTGAGTTTATTCCAAGTGCAAATAAAATGTCATAATTGTTATTTACATACTCCAATTTAATGTTAGAGTATAATTTCAACAATCAAATTTTAAAACTTTAAAAAAAACCTAATGAATAAAATCTAACATAAAAATTATAAAAAACAAACCTATTAAAGTGCCCTAAGTTTGCTGAATACAAAAGAAAAAGAATAAGTTTAAGATTGCAAGAAAATTGAATTAGTAATTGTATCATAAATTATTAAAAATTAAGAGTAATCGAGTATATCATTAGAAGATGTTGACAAATGATTATTGTACCTAGAAGGAAGGTGATAAAAATATAATTGGGTGAATAATTTTAAAATGAGACTAATCAATTATCCCTGAGAAAATTGGCTTGACAAATGTATTTTATTTAATTAAGGAGTAAAAAGGACTTAAAGTATAAATAATAAACTATAAACGATTTATGAATGAGATATTGGAAAAGTTTTAAATTTTAAAATTGACTAGGGATATGATTAGTTATAACCCACTATTTTAAAGTTTTTAGTTAGATTTTATGTATTAAAATAAATACAAAAATTTAGGAAAAAAAATGAAAAGTTTGGAAGTCATTGAGAGGGTCTATGTTAAAAACCCTCTCTGCAATATACCTAGATATAAATACAGATTTTTGATAAATTGTCGTAAGTTCTAGGTAAGTTGTTTAAAACTGTTGCCGACACGTTGAATTTGCCTATTGGACGAACTGGTTAATTTAGATAAACGAACTGCTCCAACTTTTTTGGAAGCGTGAACGTGTTAAAAACGCTCATTAATTTCTTGATATTCCAATTTATCACATTCGCAGATTTTGGAATGGGCTTGAAACGAGGCCTTCGGCCTTCCCACGAAATTGAATTCCATTCCCGAACTACTACGGGCTACAAAATGACACTGTCAGTCGTATATCCCAAACAAACTTCTACCCTTTCATTGAAAGAAAATCAAGTCAATCCAACCTGATCATATCTTCACTAATGCAACAAATCTTAGAACTATGACACGACTTGCGTGAAGAGCAACTGTAGTGGTGGAACCGAAAAGTTCAGCTAAAATATCTCTCCTAGAAACCTAACAATGACACCCAAGTTGCTGTGGTGTAGTGGTTATCACGTCAGTCTTACACACTGAAGGTCCCCAGTTCGATCCTGGGCAGCAACATGTCTGCTGTTGTTTTGTTTTGTCTCATCATGTTAATGCCTTTTTGCTACTTCATTCATGCCCTTTTGCATGATCTAGTCTTCTACCCTTGTAGACAAATAATGAAATGATACACACGTTTTATCTCCAGAATCTTTTGTAAAAGAATGCTGGCTGACGCCCATAGTATTGTGTTACAGCAATCACGATAGGTTTATCAGCAACTCGAAGGAGCATCAATTTTGTTTCATTTCTTAATCCCCCTTGAAATTGCAAGTGTGGCGCTGTAATATTTCAACAGAACTTAGAAGGCATGATGGTTATATATTAGTCTCGGTTGTCAAGATAATGAATTGGTTGATGTAAAGATTCTTTCAGGAGAGTTCCTATAGCCTTTTTTTTTTTTTTTGGGTCTCCACAACTACAATTACTCCTAGCATACTTAAACAGATCAAGAAAAATTTGATGAACCACCATCGATTCATTCAGAAGATTAAAATATTTTTAAAAAATCCTAGATATTAGAATATAAGTTGAGGAATCAAAATTTCTTGACCTGCATCCAAATAGAGTTTTAAATCTCCCTTAATGACCAACTACTCTAAGAAGAGCAAGCATAGATGATGCGAGAGTTCCTATAGTCGATAGATAATATGTTGTACTAAGAGCATATGCAATGCGTATTGAAAAGCATACAAAAAAGAAAAAAGGGAAAAAGAAAAGGCAGTTGTTGCTGCTGATGTTTCTACTTTTCCATTCAGAAATTGTACGACTCAAGAAAATGTCATACATCTTCTGTCCTCGTTGTCCTTTACGAAATCGTCCAGTTGTTGCTTGCACGGGGATTCAATTTGCAGGCTACAAGTAAGCAACAACCCGTAAAAACTAATTGGTCCAAGTTCCTGGTCCAAGAAGGCAACAGTAGACCACCAAATACAACTGTCCCTTCTCCCATCAGTCGTCGCTTCACTCTCTTGCGCATCTGGTCTATTTTGTCTTCGTTGTAATTGGTGGCGTGGCGTGAGTCTTTCATACATGCATTAATATTTCAGGCCTGACATGTTGTTGTGATCTGACAAGAGATTTGAAGGTAGACATCATCATTTGTATAGGAGCAGTTTCACAGAAAGATCATTCTTAAAATTGTTGTATCATCAATTCACTGCATATATATGTATGTTGGTGTAATCTTGCTAACTGGTATACTATAAGAAAATATATTACGTGATTTATCTCTGAAAATATATGTAGTTTCAAGCATTCAAATGTATTATGTGATGAGTAATTAAGTAACTACTACTTTACATGTGTTATGACCAAATTGTTAGAATGATACTCATTATTAATGAGATGGTCAATAGTCCATACCGACATATACATATAACTAGTTATAAGTCACAACAAAAGGCGTATAAATCTCAAGGCACAAAGTACGATTTTGACCAAAACCAAGATGGAAGATTTGAAATCAAAGCTTAATCAACAAAATTTTAGGCGACTTTTCAAATGAATTGTTGAACACTAGCTTAAAAAGTTCTGCATAAAGTATTGCCTAAATTTCTATATATAATCAGTTTAAACAATCTATTCTTGGTATCAATTAAGTAGGTTAAAGTGATTCTCGTACATTGCACGAGGCTTCAAGCTATGATCGAAACCACAATTCTTAATCTGCATTAATTATACATCGTGCGTGAAAATTTACCAGTCACTTCCAGTGCAAATTACAAATGTGGTACATGGCATTAGGACGTTTGTTACACACAATGATCGATATCACATTCATCCACACTTGCATTCTAATTCAATTTCAATCATCTACGTACGTTCTCGTAGTTAATTAATAGTCAAATTATAACGTCAATTTTGAATTTCTAACTTAACCACTGATTTTTTGTCTTCGGTTCACGCATATCATCTACTAATTCAACGCGATCTTTTGCTTGATTACGCATCATTAAAAAGATTAAATATATAAAATAAAGAAAAAATTTTCAAGGTGTCAAGTCATACCTGCGAATACTAAACAATACTATATATATATATATATATCGGGCGAATACTAAACAATAATATATTACTGAAGGTTTAGTAAATTATTAAGGCACATGCACGTTGTCCTAAACTTTCTTGTCTCCATGCATTTGCACTCTAGCCCCCCCTCCTTTTTTGACTCCTTAAATGTTAGGATTTACATGAAATTCTATATAATCAATTTAAATAGTTTATTCATCGTGTCAAGTAGTTCAAAGTGATTATCGTACATTGCTCGGGACTTAAAGCTAGGTATCCTACTTCCTAAACAAATTATAACTCGGCATTTTAAAGCTATGCATCTGCAAACTTCTCACCAATTTTCGAAACATACATACATGCTTACTTGTTCCACGAGATTTTTTTTTTTTTTTTTTTATATATTTTATGGTTTTCCATAATCACGTCTATTTTTACCAATTCAATGTACCAATCACTTCCGGCACAAATTACAATGTACATGGCTGGCGGCATTTGGATGCTTGCTGCAAACTTTACATACAAGAATGATTGATATCACGTTCATCCGCAATTGCATGTCTAACTCAGTTTCAATCATTTATTTATTACTTTGTTGTTGCAGCTAATCGGCGTCAAATTAGTATAACTAACTTCAATTTTGAATTTCTCACTTGCAAATTTTTCACTTAACTGTTGAATTTTTGTCTTCAGTTTGCTCTTATCTCATCTGCTAATTCAACGTTGTTATCTTTTGCTTGATTATGCATCATTAAAAACATTAAACATAAAAAAAAAAAGAAGGGAAAAAATTTTTTTTTTCAAAGACTCACGTCAGTCATTCGGGGAATACTAAACAATAATAATATATTATTGAAGGTTTAGTAAATGATTACGGCGCAAGCATGTTGTCAAAATTCTTAATCTACACCGTGAAGATCTCTCACTTTAAGTGTTGAATTTTTTGTCTTCAGTTTGATCTTATCTCATCTACTAATTCAACGTTGTTATCTTTTGCTTGATTATGCATCATTAAAAACATTAAACATAAAAAAAAAAAAAAAAAAAGAAGGGAAAAACTTTTCAGGTCGTTCGGGGAATACTAAACAACGCAGAGAAGGATACGGTAAATGATTACGGCACAGAAGCAGTTATAGTCGCCGGCATCTGCACTCCATCATGTTTTTCCCATTCAGTGTATGTCCACATCACGTTTTTCAAATTATTTAAGGAATATAATATTATTTGGTCGTTCACTTCCGGTCATCGTGGTGCAGCGCTTGTCTTCACGCGTAATCATTTGCCGGATTTCCAAGGCGAGCGTAGGGGTATTAGATTTGTCGTTACGTGAATGGTGTAACTGGTTCGAATCTTCCAAAGTAAGAGTATTATATGAATGAAGTCATCAACAGCAGCACCTGTATGGAATTCTACTTCAAAGTAATGAAGTATAAGCCACAAGGGTCGTTGTTTTAATATCATAAAAAAAAATACAAATCATCGCCACGCCCACATGATGGCGATGCCATTCAAAGGCCATGTGGAGTTGTCTTGGCTCTGTACCCGGCGATGTTTTGCCGCTTTGGTGTGGGGACGGATTCCCAGTCTTCAAAAGCGCACCCGTTAGAATTTTCCAAGTCCACGAAAGAAAGCACCTGTTCCAATCCAAAAAACTATCGATCTCATCAATCCCTTCTTGTTGTTTATCTGTTCCGTCAGTCTTCGGGCGCCTTCCCCGGTGCCTAAAATATATACTAGTATTTTTTTACACTTCAGAACCCAAAATGGACTGGCCGCCTTTGATTCCCACCCATGAATGATAATGGTACAATGTACGTCCATCCCCCCACGCGCGCGCGGTATGAACGCCAAGCTCCTTTTATTATTTTTAATAATTACTACTACTGCTTCAAAACTTGGTATTAATTAATTAAAGCAGAAAATGTGTAATCCGATAGTATACCACCGCAACGGGCTTCATGTTTGTTAATAATAATTAAGAATACCGTAAGGGACTATTTAATTGTCATTGAACGAGAGATGCACGTTTCCCTCAAAAGAAAAACAATAATAATATGCAAGTAACACATCACAAACGTCGTAACAAGAAGGTAATTAAGACCATAAAAAAAATAGTTTATTCCGTATTTGGAACAACAAGTTCTATTTGACTGTTATGGATGAAGTTTGCACGGACCGATAAATACCTTCATTATAATGTGCTCTTTACTTTTTTTTAAAAAAAAAAAAAAACATTTACCAGCTCTCTTAAACTTCCTAGAGTCTTCGGCTACGGAAGAAAGTTTGATATTTTAAGATTTCAATTCTGAAATTAACACCTACAATATATATATATATATTTTTTTTCAAAAAAGTCTATAAGATACAACCGTGAAAGTTTCCGGGTCAATGTGATAAACACTGCTGACATCTTGATTGCCTCAATTCATACAATACGAACGATAACAAAGAGAAGACCGCAAATTAGATTTATGGGACAATTTCAGAAACCTCCCTTCAAATTTTTGACAATTTTACCGAGCTTCTCTAAGCTTTGAAAAATTACACACACCTCTCTTGTCATTTAAAATGATAATACTATCCTTAAATATTTTAATGAAATTCCCTTGTTTGGATGCTTATACTTAAAGTTATTTTTTCATACTTTTTCCTTTTTATTTTAATTTTTCCCAATAAATTTGTAAAATTACTATTATTACCTCTAGTTTCTATTGTAATCAAATGTCGAACTAATTTTTTATTATGAATTAACTTTATACGTAATCCAATATTTTTTGCTAATCTTTGTTTTTTATTTATTGGTATTAAAATTAACAATAAATCAAAAAGAAATTACCCAAAATCACTACTAAATTATGATAATCCCACTAGTAAAAAAATTCATAAACTCTGAATCAATTATTTCAACATTTTATTTTCTATCTTATAAATCTAAATCCATACTAAAATACCATCAAATGTATCCTATCATAGTGATAAATTTACTATTATAGTTGTTTATCAAATAGTAGGTATGAACATGAAAAATTCGACACATTTTCCTTGTAATTACATTAAATAATCTTATAATTTTATAGGAAAGTAAATTAAAACTCATTACACAAGCGCATTTTTGGGTATTCATTTAAAAATTTGATCAAGTCAATATTATTTTAAGATTTTGTTACTAAAATTATCAAATCAAAGGAGCTATGTGTAATTTTTTTTAAACCTCAGGGGAGCTCAGTGAAATTGTCGAAACCTCAGGGGAGTTTCCGAAATTATCCCTAGATTTATTTAAGCAACGCGAAGAACAAATGAAAGAAAAAAAATTAGAATAAAAGGGAGGGAAAGGACAAAAGAGGAAGATCTCCGACAAGCGGAATCAGAAACTACCTCTACGTCGTCCTTTTTCGCTGTTTCGCCAAGTACGCACTCTGACTATTACTTTTCCATAAGACCCCGCATCTCCTTGAATTCAACCACCCATGTTTTTAAAACACTTTTATTGAACGCTACTGAAAAGTCTAATACTGACAAACAGATTCTTGACCATCCCAGAATCGCGCGCCTTTAAAAGGCCCAATGCTTCTGTTGTTGGTGCCATGCTTATCGTCTGCTAAAAACCAGCACGAACAGCTTCATAATAATCCCATAGGTACCATTGACATTTAACATTTTGAATAGCTTCCCAGAAGTCATCTAGCTGCTTTTTTATGTTGCACTGACTATTCCCCTTTGATTTTTCTTTCTTTTCCTCTTTTTGTTGATAGATTTTCTGGGTTCTGACAAATATTTGATTTTTCTTTCTTTTCCTCTTTTTGTTGATAGATTTTCTGGGTTCTGACAAATATTTGATATTGTATAATTCAGAGGCAAAGGTTAAAACTTCGTCCTTGAGGGGTAAGAAAAAGGCTACAATGTTGAGGTTTGAGAAGTTCCCATGGATAAGTCAAGAGTTGCAGAAGATAATGGATACAAATATGCAAGAGGTTGGGGCCCGAAGGCTTGCTCGCGAGGCCTTCAAGGATATTCAACTTTCAATTGATCATATTTTGTTCAAGGTAATTATTGCACATTGCAACAGGTGCTCAAGGGATTGGTAATTTGATAAAACTTACGCCATTGTGAAGAAAGCTTATTGATGATATACATGGCTTATTGGTTATTTTTTAGCAAATGCGTAGAATTGCTTATATGTGTTCAAGCTACTCCAAGTACACTCCACTTGCTGTTAACGAATTAGAAGGGCAGATGCACTTTTACAAGATTACATCTGGCACCCATAAAATGGGATATGGTTTCTGTTAGTGGAAGGGTTTTGCCTCTTCCATCCTTGGTTAAGATTTGTGGCTGTGCATGGTTTTAACTGTTGGAGCTGCAAATTTTTTCTTCTTTTATTGGATTTGGCTCGGTCGAAATATGATGGTTTAGTAAAAAATCTAGTTTCGTCGTAGGAAGCATATTGTGTTGAAGTTTGAGTTCCTTTTTCTTGGATTGACAATTTGCTAGGTGATGCTGACTTGCTGTGTGTTTGTGTTTTAACAGATCCCAAGTGATGGCTTGACGATGAAGGAGGTACAACTTCTTAGTATATCTTTCTATATTCCTGTCTCTGAACCTATAACTGGAATGTGTCCCATCGTATCCGGGTCATCTACTATAATAGTAGTATTTGCTTGTGGTCCTTGAAAAAGTGATAAAGAAAAATGATTTTCCATGTTGAGAAGATTGTCATGATGATAAGTCAGTTCATAGACATAGCTTTAGAGTGCCATAAATTTCTATTTATACACTATTGTAACTGCTACAATTGACTGATAGTTGTCTAGTCTCTGTCGACTAGCCTATGCTAGAAATCATTCATATTTTCGCAAACTTTCACGTTTATTTTGAAAACTAGCGTTTACCAGTGGCATCTTTTGTCTTTATAGTTTCACAGCATTTATGAAAGTTCGTACATCTTTCTAAGAATTTGAATCCTGTGATGCAGTCATATGAGGTGAACTCTAAAGGATTGGAATATTTCTCGAAGAGTTGGGTGCCACAGACCAGTCCTCCCAAGGCAGTGGTTTGTTATTGTCATGGTTATGGAGACACTTGCACCTTTTTCTTTGAAGGTATGTAGCTTAACCAAATGATTTGTAGTTGCAGATTTGCAGATTTCAGTGTATATTTATGGTTTAACGGATGTATGGTGTCATTTGCAGGAGTTGCTAGAAAGTTAGCCTCCTCCGGCTATGCAGTTTTTGCTATGGATTATCCTGGATTTGGACTTTCCGAGGGTCTTCATGGTTATATCCCAAGCTTTGACGGGCTAGTTGATGATGTGATTGAGCATTTCTCAAAAGTTAAAGGTATTTTGGCTAATTTCTCAAAAGTTAAACTGCATGACAGTTTTTGGAAGGATATTAAAATTACATTTTGTGGTGCAGAAAATCCAGATTTCCGTGGTCTGCCAAGCTTCCTGTTTGGACAATCTATGGGAGGAGCTGTAGCTCTGAAGACTCACCTCAAACAGCCTAATTCATGGAATGGAGCTGTTCTTCTTGCACCGATGTGCAAGGTACCACTCTCAACTACCTTCTGACTTGTACATTTCTTGTTTCTCATATACCTCATTTCTTGATCCGAGTATTTTTCTACAGATTGCAGATGAAATGCTTCCGCCATGGGTACTCACCCAAGTTCTTATTGGAGCGGCGAAACTTCTTCCAACACGGCAGCTAGTTCCACAAAAGGATTTAGTTCACTTAGCAATCAGAGACGTCAAGAAAAGGAATTTGGTTAGCCTCCTTTCCCTTCTATGAAGTGTTCAACAGAGAGACAGAACACTGCCTGTAGAAAACAGAGCAGAAAAAAACTTTTTTTCCATTGTTTACCTGCTCATCTTTTTCTTTTTTTCCCCCCCTTTTTGGCACTGTTTGCAGCTTGCGTGCAACATGATTGCTTACAAGCATAAACCAAGGCTACGAACTGCCGTAGAGTTACTGAACACCACCCAGGAAATAGGACAACAACTGGAGAATGTATGTAAACACGTTTCTTCTTCTTGTTCTAAGGAGGTTTTGAAGTTATCATATGGAGTTGCTTTAATTTCTTGGAGAGACTGCTTTCCGTTTATGACTTCCAACATGCTTTTTGATGCTGTGGAAATAACATAACATTTGAAAGACGACTGATGATAAATGCTCTTTTGTAGGTTTCTCTGCCATTATTGGTCCTCCACGGCAAGGCTGATGGGGTAACAGATCCATCAGTTAGCAAGGAATTATATGAGAAGGCAAGCAGTGCAGACAAGGAACTGATTCTCTATGACGATGCTTATCATGCCCTTCTTGAAGGCGAGCCAGATGAGGTGATCCTTGGAGTGCTTGGTGACATCGTTTCTTGGCTTGATGCACATAGTCCCTGAAGCCAAAGCCCGTCGCCAGCGCCTGCAATCTGTGCAGGCCGTACATTCTTTCTTTAAGACGGGAATTGGAGGAGAGGAAATGACTGTCATGGTGTACAATCGAACAGGCTCGTTCCAATGGAATGGCCACACCAATTGTTTAATATGTTGAATAATCAGTTTAATTCATTATTTAAGATGTCGTAATTGAGAAATCCTGAATGATATCCTGCCTGGAGTGGGACGAGATGTTGACTCCACCGAGCTTTCCAATTTTGACGCTTCCAATTGACCGTCATGTTTGCAACTTTTTTTTTTGAAGAAGATCATCATCTTCCAAAATAACTTTATGCATTTTAAGCGGCTTATGAAGAAAATTCCAAAAGCTTGAACAAGTTGCCATTCCAATTACCAATTACGAGCATGGTTAAAAGCCGCGGTCGCGGTTATAGTTTCGATCGGAATCGTTCCAAATAAATCGATTTTAGCATATCGATTGTGGTTTTAGCGAGACACGAATTTTAAAATATTTAATATTCTAAAAGTTATAAAAAATATGATAAATAAAATAATTAAAAATTTATTAAAAATAATAAAAATTCGAGTTGACTCGAAATGACTCGCAGTTATTCGGTATGACTCGACTATTTCAATCCCTCACTTTGACATCTCGACGAGTCAAGTATATTGAAATCATATCGTTCCAATATCGTATCAGAAGGGCGGAGACGATGACAATTCGACCGAATTGTGTCCGATTCGGCTGAGTCCTTCAACCATGATTACAGTCGAGTCTAACAATGCCTCAAACTATCATTACGACCACCGTACAACGTGGTGGCAGCTGGAGGTGGTAAAGAACACTTGTTCAACAATCAGCATCGTTCCCCATCTTTCTATTCTTTTTTCTTTTGGAAAAAGCCATCTATTTCTTATTTTAGTGGATCACTACCGCCTATTCCACTACGTGGAAAGGTGGGAAGGACGCCGTCCTTGAAAAAAGTCAGGGAAGCCCAACCAAGTGCTAGTAAATCACCGGGCTAATGGCTCAATGGTCATTAGGGAGAGGCTTAAATCCCTCCTTAAACTGTAGATGAGGATTCAAACCTCATCTGCAGTAAAAAAAATTGAAGTATTGTGCCATAACATTTTTTTGATCTAATTGGATCTGTATACCTACTAATCCCCTATTACAACCTTCTTAGGCTTCCCCTCCCCATGGATTAGGATAGAGTAGGTTTGTTCCCCTATCACAACCTTCTTAGGCTCCCCCTCTCCCTAAATTAGGATAGAGTAGGTTATATAAATGTATCGTTGCTGACTTAAAAAAAAAAAAAACCAAGTGCTAGTAGCTAGTTTGGATGTTTATGTTAGAAAAACAAAAGATGGGTAATATTAAGTTATGAAAGAAAAGAAAAGAACACAAGAGAAGAGAAGAGATTTTAATATTATTTAATAATTTTGGATATGTATATTGATAAAAATTTGTTCAATACACATTTGAGAATAAATTTGACATTTAAAAATATTTTATTTGGTATTCTCAGCTTTTCCTGTGCTTTCCATCCATACTTGGGCAGAAAAGTTTGGTAACCGGAGCAGCAGAAGCTTAACTTTCTAAATCATTCGCTTTCTATTCTTTTTGCCCCTCAAAAACTCCAATATCTTTTTTGTCACGTTCCTTTATTTTCTCGTCAAATTACAACTCTCAAACAAGCTATAAATGCCATCAGATGGTTTCAATTTTTTAAAATAAGAAAAAAAAGCCGATACTTAATGATGTGATCATCAAAGATTGGGTTAGGGCTTCTTCTCAATGGATTATTTTATTTTAACTAATTATAAATTCTGATCTTGAATAATTAATTTTTACGGTGTTCTTAATTGTTTTTGTATTTTAATTATATATTTTGTTAATAATTAAAAACTAAAATTTACAATAATTATTCAAAGAATAACTTTTACTAATTATGATATAATTAATTTTTATAATCAAATTTTTATAAAATCTAAAGCAAGTTAGGACAACCCCGCACAAGGCCTTAGTCTCAAGAATCGGGGTTTCTCAAATTTGAAGGCATTTGCTACGCTAGTACTAGTAAACTAGTGGGAATACCCGTGCTATGCACGGTGCTGACATTATTAAAAAAAATAAAAATAAAAGAGTGAATAAATAAATGTGAAAAATTGTACCAATAAAATTAAAATGTAATATCTATTTAACAATAGCTTGAAATATAATAGAATGTGTATATCATTCAAGAACTGTTTTTTTTTCGGAAGATGGATCCTGAAAAAAATAAAATTTATATTAAAAAAGGGAATGATATATTTCTACAAATGAATGTAATTGAATGTTGTTAAAATGAAATACTTACTCGATTTGATAATTTTGCTTGAAGGTGCGAACACTCTTCACACCAATCCACTTTTAGTACGAAAGCCAAATTTGGTGATTTATAATTAACTTTGTTGAATTTTGTGGAGTGCGTACTACAAATAAAAATGTACGATCTTTGCATGAATTAATTCGTTGGCTGAACAATCTATCACCATTTTCTTGATAATTAAGAACATACGAAATTAGTGTATTTTTTTACATAGTTTATAAATAGTACTATAAAAATAAAGATGCATGTTACCATTTTCGTGCATGTCTGTCTTGTACATTAAGATGCATGTTACTACTGGAATATCTGATTTGTACGTTAACATTGTACCTGTTTGACAAATAAGATATAGATATACAATATAGAAAAATATGTTTAAATTAAATGTACATGAAATTAAGGAATTCACAGTACCATGGCTCTATTTTCAATTTCAGCTCATTTGTAACATTCATAATCTGAATTACGCTTTTGTCGGGATAGCTTTTTCATATGTAGAGTATTTTCAAACAAAAAAAGGAAGTTTCTGCCACTGGACTAATTTTATAGGCATGAACTAATGGACACATCAAAAAATTGAAGTGTTTGTCATCTCCCTCTTGCCAGACAATTCTAAGTTTTGATTTCATCAGAGATAATTGAATAGCAGTAATTCGTTTAAATTATGCTCTGGTTTATAGTAAATTCAAATGGTTATTTGCATGGGCAAAGTAGTTTATTGAGAATTAGTTATTTGTCTTTTTTTTTTATTTACTGATGGAGTATTCTGAATTAACTCTAGGCAGTTTTACATTTTTTGCGGCAAGGCGAACCTCAGGAGTTGTTGTCAACATTGATTTTAACCAAACATCCGTTGTTCCAAGTAAGCTAGGCAAACTAAGTCAACTCGGCATGGAATATGGTCTAATATGTTCAACTGATAAAGAAAACGATTGTACAACTCATATCCAAAGCATATAAAAGAGCAGTAAATCTTACAGTACTAAAAGTGCACCAACAAAGTACATGATCAAAAGTAAGACAATGAAAATGCTAAATATTTCGAACATTTATTTTATTTTCGTCTCCATCCGTTTTAGATTTAACTCATTCTTCTAAGCATGAAAGCTCTAAAACGTAAGAAAACAAAAATAACCTTGCTAATCTATAAAAGAATTGCTAAGTGAATGGATAGGTACAGTTGCATTTCCAAGTAAGAGACGCAACTGGGAATCAATTGCGTTTCAATTGCTGAGTACTTTCCAAGTGAATCACCAATTATTTGTGTAGCAAGAGTAATATATGCAGACAGAAGGGTGCTATTAGAGTGCTTTCAACATTTTCAGTTGAGTAAACATGAACTTGCATTAGGATACCTAGTGTTTTTTTTCTGATGCTTGGTCAATAATATGTTGCCCGTGGGTGACCAACGTCATGGTAAGACCGTAAGAGTAGGGTCTCCCTGGCGGATCATTTTGGGTGATAACAATCCATTCAGTTTCTTGTTGCAACCACTAAATGGTATTCCATGCATTCCATTTTCAGCAGGGCAACCGCAGGATGAACAGGTACCATTGATTACAGTAATTGGATTAAAACTTTTGTCAAACTATGTCCGCTGGGTGAGACTCACACTAATTTAAATATGCACATGCTCATCAGCTTTTGGAAGTTATCCTTCCACTTCTCAAGCACCTCTCTCAGCAGAAGGATGTAAGGCCAGTGCTGTATGAAAGGTTTCATATGCCTGAAGGGTTTCAAAGACATGGGATCCCTGCTTCTTGGTGGGGAAACTATGAAGGGATTGTTAAAAATTGAGATAGTTTATTAGTCCTGGATGCACCTGGAAAGTAACTCTTTTAGAAGGGCAACATCTCTTCCCACGAAGAGTGAAGTTTTGTATAGCAGCATTTTGTGCAGAGCAGCAGCTTCAAATTTTTCATAGCCGCTTCACAGAGGTGGCTCCAACGGATGATGCATATACTGCGATTCTAGAAACAGCACTGTGTTGCTAAGAGAATGGATGTATCTTTGAAAACATGAATGTCACCGTTATTAGAAATTTAAGACATTATTGTTGACAAAGTCATCAGTCGGCCATATCCATTGGCCTAAAGTGAAATAGCACGCAGCTGTTCGCATGGCCTCTTTAAAGCATTGATCATGTATGCAATCAAAACCATCCGCCAGCCCAGAAAATGAAAGGAGAAAAAATAAAGAAAGTAAAAAACCAAATCACCTTAAAAGAAAAGCAAAACATGACAAAAAGGAGGGGCAGAGAGGACTGACTTGAAAATTAAGCCGGCAAGAAGATACTTCCAATTCTCCGCAAGAAGGTTGATTTCCGTTGAAGTCTCTGCACATAATCTCTTCCATAACTGTTCACAAAAAAGACAAAATCAATACATTTATAAAATCAATAGATGAAAGAGATAATAGATTCTTGTTTTGGTTAACCAACAAATACGAATGAGCACGCAAGAAAATTTAAGGAGGATGCTATATTTGGAGGAGTTTTAATTGGGGTGGGATTCTTAAATTGGAGGACTCTTAATTGGAGTGGGAACCGTGGGAGGAAATGTGGGGGAAAACATGGGATGATGATTAGAGGATTTGTAGGAGTGGTTGTAAGATGAGATAAGAGATAGTGGGGAAGTTTTAAATTTTAAATTGGACTGGTGATAGGGTTGGTTATAACCCACTACTTTTTATTTATTAAAATAAATACAAAAATCTAGAAAAAAGAATGGGAAGTTCAGAAGACATTGAAAGGGTTTCCGCTAAAAACCCCTTCCTCAATACATATAGATATAGATACTCTCTCCGTCCCACTTTGATAGTTTTGATTTTTTTTTACACGATTTAAAAAAAAAGTAGTTAATTTTGTTGGAACAATCAATTTAGGTAACTATTTTTCTAAAATATTCTCATATTAATTAGAGTACAACTTTATGAGAACTTGAATTGATAGTAAAAAAAGAATCAACTCTTATTAAATGGAGTAGGTTTATAGTAACAACAACTTACATTGAATAAGGGTATTTTAGGAATATTAAAATGTAGGGTAAAAAACAAAAAAGCCCTCTATAATAAACTTAATACACAGAAAAGCCCCACATAGTTTCAAAATATACAATACGACCCCTCATGTTTTGAACTAAATTATAAAGGTGACGGAATCCGTTAAACTTAACGGAAATGAACAAAATGACCAAAATGCCCTGATATAATAAAGCAAAAGACAACTCAAAAAAATCATTTGTTTTATTCTTTAAATAGAGAGAATTGAGGATTAAGGGGTAGAATATGTATATTTGATAAAAATTAGGTATAAAATTTTTTTTTAGGTTCCAATAAGTCATTTCCGTTAAATTTAACGGATTCCGTCACCTTTACAATTTAGTTCAAAGCATGAGGTGCCGTGTTGTATATTTTGAAATCATAAGGGGCTTTTTTGTGTATTAGGCTTACCACAGGGGTTTTTTTTGTTTTTTATCCTAAAATATAATTATATTTTTTAATTAGAAAATGAACTATAATTTGGGACAGATGAAAAAGAAAAATAGAACTATCAAAATAGGACGGAGGGTGTATATTTTTTCCCTTCACCAAAGGAAGAGAGAAAAGGACACGGGACCCTGACTGAAAGCATACCCAATTGATCTCCAAACGGATGAGATTAGACCAATCCCAGACCGCCCCTCCACCAATTGGTTGGGTGGCAATAGCCGACTACCCTGCATGAGCGCCACGTGTACAGACACATGACTCATCCTAGATTTGACTGAGAAGAGAGACCACAACAAATTTTGGGACATGCATCCTAAAAAGGCGAGAGGCACAAACTTCCATCCAATGAGCTTGTCCCGATTGATCTTGAGGCTTGAGCTTTACTTGGTTGAGTGGAAGTTCGGTAAATTTGGTCTGATAATGGACTAGTGTTGGGCGGCTGCTAGCATAGTGGGACGGGGACGGGGACGATGATAGTGCAGAGTTGTACCATGAATTCATTCCAAATCTTTCTTTCTTATTTTAATCCAAGTCAGAAGCTGCGTGTCTTCGGGAGCGAATTTCCTACCGGCCATTACTTTCAGCCCTTTCTGTATATACCCAGGTTGAGTACTGACTCATGACTTAAAGGAAAGCGCTTTTTGCTCTTTAAGTTCTTGCAATTCTTGTTCGATCTCGATTCCACACCAAAGATGGCCTTCTCTCCTAGCTTTACCCAAGCCCAATTGCCATTCAAGGTAAGTTCTTGATGCTTTTCTCTGTATCACTTTGTACGTTTTACACGAATGCTGATCATCCATTCTCTTTGTGTCTTGGTTTTCATTTCTGTGGTTGTGGGATTTGTTGCTTTGTTGTGCACATCAAAAAATTTCACAGCTTTCAATCTCAGTTTGTCATTTCTTGAGTTTTCTTCTTTTGACCATGCTTTTTAATGGCCTTTATATTGAGGAATTGAATATAGTTAATGATAGCTCTGTCATACATTATAACCAATCGCGGAAGTTATAATGGAGGAGGACTGGATGAATTGGATGGATTGGTTCCGGTTCACTTCAATCGTTAACAATTGCAACCTTAAGGTTACAGTAATTACCATGCTTGATTCTTCAATCCTTCCGTTTAGTATTATATCTCAATTGAGGTAATAATGGAAACAAAGTTGTGAATTGGGAACTCAATTATGAGTTTCGTGAATTGGTTCTGAAGGGGAGAACTACCCAATAGCACAGATCTTTTTTCCCTTGCATTGATATTTTGTGCTGGAAGTGCGATTTCTTTTTCCCATCTTGTGCGTAATTCGCAACTTAATGGAATGACCTCTCCACTGGGGAAAAAAGAATCAAACTTCTACTTGGTTACTGCTTCTTTTAACCTATGCTTGCAAAGATACTGTTTTTGCCCTGTTTTTCTCATCCTCACTCTTATACAGTCTCTTGCTATTTTTGTTTTCTTTTTTTCGGACATAAAACCTTGCACGCAATCTCGTGACCTTATTTGAAGATCCGATAGGTTGTGCCCAATATGCAAAATATTGTTGAGTTGAATCTACTAAGAGTCACCACTTCATTAGATGTAGGCTTCTAACTAGGTTCACATTTTAGGCATAACTGCTGATGCATATATGTGAAGCCATGACTGTAATTTTACACATCCAACTATTAAGAAAAGAAGAAGCAAATTCCTAGAAATCCCAAATTTGCCAAAACAGTTCAATAAATCATGTCGTTGTGAGGGTTTGAATTTTAATGGTAGTCAACATTGGTGCCTATTGCTTGTAGGTTAAGCGCACAGGGTTGTGTTACAGATTTTCGGAATGCATGAGGATGAACAAGAGATCCATATTTGCTTTCAGAAGTGTGAATAAACAGCTCTTTGTTGGACAAACGGAAAAATTGGGAACCAAGCTAAGCACTGAATGGAGCTTTCCCAGAAGACCAATAGCAAGCATTCACCCAAATCTTGGACGAGCTGTTGATTGCAGAGTCTATGCTTCATGTAATCTTTATACGTGACTTACCATTTCCTTCTGTCTTTGAGCACATTTAGATTATTTAGGGTCATTCTGTTTAATAGGGCGGGTAGAAGTCTATCATCGGTTAGCAGTTTATTTTTCCTGCATAGCTGGCTCGCAACTGACAAGCATTACAGAGTACAGATGCTTCGCAGCTGTGAATAGATGGGAATCTTAAATCACTTAGGTGGTAAAAAGACTAAAGAAGGTAGTCTTAGAAACATGTTATGGTCTTTTCGGATTGTAGAAGTTTTTCTTTCCATGCTAGACAAAATTACACATATAGAGGCCATACCTTGTGCTTGATGCATTATGATTTATAATTTAAAATGCCTTTCTAGCCTTAGATATTCTTTGATTTTAGTGACTGAAACTATTGCACTTCTCTATAGCAGCTTGTTTGATGTGGAAAGAAGCTTGCAAGGCAAACAAAGATTGTGAATGTTACACTTCTAGCATTAAAAATTCTCTTATTTGGCTATGCAGGTTTGCCGAGCTCTCAACTTGCAGCTAGTGTTTTTACATTTGGAACTGTAGCAGTTCTTCCATTTTATACACTCATGGTTGCAGCACCTAAAGCTGAATTGGTAAGTAAGGACATCTTGGAACTATACCAAAAAAGCAACTTTTTATTTTCTCAAGTGATGCTGCACTGTTTCAAGTTCTTCCACCTCTCAATTGAATTTCTATTTCAGTTTGTTGAGTGCTCCAGCGAGATGATTTTGTTTCAATGATTAGCAACTGATCCTGATAATTGTTCACTTTGGGTTTTGAGACTTCAAATAAGATTCGATGTTGTAACTAGTTGTATTACATCAAATGCAGACCAAGAAGTTAATGGAAAGCAGCATACCTTATATTATGCTGGGACTGTTATATGCATATCTTCTATATCACTCCTGGACACCAGATACATTGCGTCTCATGTTTTCTAGTAAAAACTGGCTGCCGGAGGTATGTTCACAAATGGACGCATTTGAATTTATGTTTCATCATGGTTAGAGATTAACATTGTCAACTCGGCTGCTTCCCTCAGCTGTCTGCTATAGCAAAGTTGTTCTCCAGTGAGATGACACTTGCTTCTGCATGGATTCACCTGCTGGCGGTGGATCTTTTTGCTGCAAGGTCTGTCTATGTAAATTTTCTTTGGGGTTTGAGGGATCCTGGGACCCCCATTGGGAGTTTTTTGGGTTGTGGGGGGGAGAGGGGGGGGATTTGGTCTTTAGTTATTGGAACACTTAATAATGCTCTTGTGATTTCCATGCAAGCAGGCAGGTTTTTCATGATGGGCTGCAGGACAATGTTGAAACTCGGCATTCAGTTTCTCTGTGCTTGCTATTTTGTCCAGTAGGAGTTCTTGCTCACTTCATCACCAAAGCTCTGACCAGCAGGGTCAAGCAGCAAATTCATTAGCAATGAACGGATCATTCTGGTTCCTTCTTTGAAGATGATCCAACATTCGTAGTAATTATATCAATAGCATAAAGGCGTTCAATGTGAAAAATCATGAGAAACTATGCAGAAATTATTAATATGATTATTTTTTGTCCATTAGGAAAAGTAGTTTCAGTTTCCTGGTTACTTGATACTGTCATTACACACATTTGGAATAGAATGTTCGATATATGGGTGAACATTCAAAATTTCTTCCTTCAGTTTTACTCCAAACTTCTGATAGACAGTCTGCTTAACCAAGCCAATAAGCTTGAGCATGTCTTGAGAACTTGCACCACCACAATTTATGAAGAAAATTGCATGCTTATTGGAGACCACAGCCTTTCCCAGTTTGAATCCTTTAAGTCCAGATCTCTCAATCAACTCTGCTGCTCAGATACCTCAAAGAGATGGGTTTCGAAACACTGAACCAGCAGTTCGCTTCCCCAGTGGTTGAGTCAGTTTTCTTCTGCAGAGAAAACACAGAGCTCGTTGGATTCATTGACTCCTCAAAAGCCCCATTTGCATGACCATTGATTACCTACTTTCTTATTACCTTTCCAATACTCTTAATTACGTTCTTTAATATTACCTTTCCAAATATTCTTGCTGCTTATCTCTCGCTGATTCCAAGTTATTCAATCGAAAAGCGACTGCAACAATGGCAGCTAAGTTCTTCATGTCTTGAAATATGGATGATCGATACCCCAACGTGAGCTTATCTCTGGTGGAGAATCTGATATTCGCCATCAGATGTTATAATTTCCACAGTATCAATTGCATCAGCAATTTCCTTCATTAAGAAACACATGTAAATCCATCAGTTAGCATTTCCAGAAAAAAAAAATGAAATTAATCATTCAAAACCGAAAAAAAAAAGGGTCTGCTAGAACATTTCGCCAACTCGCCTAGTCTTGGACTTCTTTGTTGAACTATACCGTCACCAGTTTAGACAATATGTTATATTGGTGCAATTGAATTCTTCATCGTAGTAAAATCAAAGCCACAGCACCACCAACAGTTCCAGGGATTCCACTAGCAAACTCCAGCCCTGATAATCCTTCAGTTGCAGATTGCACCCCTAACCGATTAAATGGATAGCCCCTTCCAACTCTGTAGCCAACCGATCTAATCTTTTCCAAGAAATCAATCCAGTTGAGGATAACACAACCATCATATCCCATGTTATCAAAGAGACAATTTGAGCCTTTGCCGATGATCATAAACCTCAAGGAATACTCCCTACAATACCTGCATTGCAATAAATTTCACATTATGCTCACAGAAGCAGGACGCAAAGAGGATTAAGTCTGAAAGACAGCGGCACCTTATGGCAGTAGTAAGCTGAGATTGATCAAAGACTTGGACGAAATAATTGCAGGGTCCTCCAATTCCCCAGGCATTGAGATCACTCAGAGGTTTCTTACTGCGAACAAACGTTAGTCCATTGCAGCTGTGGGATGGTGATCTACCGAAGCTGTTGTTGCTGTGAGTGCGTGAAAAAGAGATGATTTTTCTTGTGGGTTTCAGGAGGTGCGGAGGATCAGACGAAGAAAGAGGCAACACCATGGATGCGGGTGCCCAGTGGTTGCAGATTTCAGAGCTATGGGGAGATCAGAGTTTGGTGGCGGAAGTTTAGCTGTTGCTTGATTTTGCCGAACATTTGAAGGGGAAGGGACATTTCTCTGAGACTTTCTATCGAACACCAATAGCGTAAACGGAAGTAGTAAATCGACTAGCCATCTCCGTCTTTACACTGGCAAGCTCTGCGCCAAGCCTGCATTAGTTGAAAAAGGCACAAGTTCCCTCGCATCAGACCAGTCGGACAATTTTCCCATAGTCGGAATTATATTTACCGGAACGAAAAACTCGACGACGAGATCTTTAATGAAGGATCCATAACAGGCCTCATAAATATTGCCGTGATTTTGCGAAAGTGGACTGCATCTGTTCCTCGAACGTCCTTACATGTTGCAGGCTTCCAGTCACGTACAATTAAGTGACAAGGTGAGAGGTCAAGGATTGAACACTTGACCTCCCCCCCCACCGAAACATTTAAGTCTTAGTAATACCAACAACCCAAGAGGTTGTTGGCGGGAAACTGTTGCTGTAACGTTTAAACAAGTTTCATACAAGTTTTAAGGCCAACTTAAAAAGTAGAAAGAAAGCTCTGAACGTGCTATGCGTTGAAATTGTCTAACCGGCAGATGGAGAATAGGAAAAATAGAGCGATAGGACAAGACATTCAATGTTTAAACACTGGGGAAATTCAACAGAAAAGTTTTGGTTGGCAACAGGAAGGGGTTGTGTGCGTGTGTGTGTGTTTTTTGTGTTGGGTTGGGGGGGGGGGGGGGGAGAGGAGGATGAGAGAATAGCAAAACGAGGAAACTAAATGTATATATTGTACAATGGTTCCTCACTTCCAACCTGTCCCAGTGTTGGCTAAATAAAAATGGTTGGGGCGACACAAGAAATAAAGCAACCACAGCATGTATTTCCAGTTTTCTTGACTTGTCTGCAATGAGAGCAGGGTTTTACGTCACTCCCAACATTAGAACACTTGTGGCGCTTCTCACTGCTCGCAGTGCAATACTTGTAATATCCTGCGGCATATTTAGTCACCCATGTGGACGCGGAGATCAACGCTTCTGCACCAGTCCCATTGCTTTTTAAAGAATAATCCTAGATTGCATCTGCAACAGAAAATGAGGAAACGTCAGCAGTCTAAGCCATGATCGTACCTAACAGAAGACTATGAGACCTAAAGTTTTCAGTTGTACTCATCCTGTCCCATACTTTTCTGTTAAACAGACGTACGTTTTCATTGGTGACATTTCCGTTCTCCTAATCCAGTGAAAGATCTAATATTCCTAATTAACTTCCAATGAAATTGGTCTTGAACGTCTAAAGCTATATAATATTAACATTCAATCTTGATTCATTTAAGCACAACACACTTCCATAGGAATTATCATGAATCCTCAGTTAGTTATTCCATGAAGCACAGATTATTCAAAATCCTTATTAGCCCTCCACCTCTGCTTCAAATCTCTTAATGAAACTCAAAGTCAAAGCAATAATGAAACAATGAATGAAGCTTACTGCGTCTTACATGCACAAGCTTGAGCTACCTAGTCACGTCACGTTGGAAGAGGAGACATCTCGATTCGATCCTCAAGAATTCCATTTGATGCATCTGATTTCCGTTGAGCATCTTTTCGAAATCGGTCTAATGAGGTTGCTTCATATATTCCTAACAGAATTGAAGAAACTAGAAGTTAAATACAGAGGCAATTTAAATGCGCAGATGTTGAATGATAATTGTACCCAATCATAAGTATTGGCACATGAAACAATGAAAAGACTTGTGTCGAAAGGAACAGAACAGATTTATTTCATACTGTATTATTAATGCACCTAAAACCACTACTCAATATGCTGGCCCTTTATCAAAATACACGCTTGAAGCAAGAATACATTTACCAAATAAATATCTTTACTCTATGCTACGGGTTAATGCTAATGACTGGTAATTGAAAAGACGGGAACTAAAATATAAACAACTAAATTCCTGTTAATCAGTTAACAATTGTACCATATCAGATGCTAAGTCAGCTTGGTATCTTTTATAATATATATGAATGTTTTTCATTTTCATAGACAATTCACTCAAGAGTTGGCGTCCCCAGGCTTCTGTTTAATCTCAGACCTTTACCTTAGGCAAAAATCATTTAAATTCCATTAAATAATTGTGGGACAATAGCTATTGTGAGCTTCCAAAATGATTTAACATTGCTTTGAATTTATCGAAGAAGGGAAGGGTGGAACGAAGTGATGAAAAAGGAGAATGCAGCCTGCGAGAATCTAACCTAGCAAAAACCAAGACCCTAACCCACTAAAGAACATTAGATTCTCAGCTTCAAAAAATAAGATAAAATAAACTATCAGCACAACTTTGGAAAATTTTGTTAGCCAGCACAACTACACAAAAATTGATAATGTATATTGCTCATTCTTCTGATAACCATAATCAAAATGAAGACAGCTTTTCGTTTCATACCAAAGCCCAAAATTGCAACACAAATCAGAAAGCCCAGGAGCGAGAAGTCCATTTTGTACACAATTTCCATGACGATGATGCATATTCCTGCGACCATCAAATGTCTCGGAGAAGAGAAAACCATATGTAATCTACAAACAGATAGGAAAGACTGACAAGTTAGGAGCCACAAACAAGACTTCATTAGGGAAACGCAAGACCTTGTAGCTAAATGTAAAGCAATACAACCCAAACTCAAGACATCAACTCTTGTAAACCCCGAAAATTGGAATTATACAACATAGCAACAACCTGCCTCTTTCTTTGGAGCAAACATTAAAGGGCAGGAAAAGAGGAGTTATTTCTAGTGTCCCTAAATGTAAAGCAATACAACCCAAACTCAAGACATCAACTCTTGTAAACCCCGAAAATTGGAAATATACAACATCGCAACAACCTGCCTCTTTCTTTGGAGCAAACATTAGAGGGCAGGAAAAGAGGAGTTATTTCTAGTGTCCCTTATTAAACACTCAATTTTAAATGCGAAAAAATGCACAAACAAGAACTCCACAAGGCAAGAACAATATATTTAAGTTATATAGCATACTAAGTGCTTAAACATATTTCTAGTAAAATGAAGGTTAACATTCAATAAAATAGGAGCAATCTATCTGAAATTGAATGGCATACCATGTAAAAGCGTGACCATATAGGCTACAGCAAATGTTAGTTGAGAAAGTTCTAAAAATCAAAAGAAACACCAATTGGTTGATGAATTAACCAGTACAAAAGGGGGGGAGGGGAGCATGCAATTATCCCGTTAAGTAAAGGTCAATACTCTGACATGTCATCTATCTCCTCTGATTTTAAACAGTACGACTAAGTGTTTGTGAAGGTAAATAGAACTAAAGTTTAAAGCTAAGGATTTAAACTACATTCTAAAGTTTGAAGCTCAACAGGAAGCATCCATTTGGAATCGTGAATCACCCAGTGAACTGGTGCTGATGCACTGAGTATAGACTAAAATTCAACTAGCAAAGCAAAGGGCAATGAACGGAATAAACAATAGGGTACCTCTCCTCTGCGATACTGTCAACATAGAAGATCAACATAACACCAAAGAAGATGGTGCTTGAAAATGCCCATGCAGAAAATGGCAATTCTACGCTGGTTGTTCCCTGAGGAAAGGAGGAGGAGGAAACAGATTATGAGCATTTACCAGATCTAAATCACCCTGAAAATATTGATACAGGGCATCCAGGGCTTGTTCAAAATGCCACAGAAGCCATAGAATCAAACTCACTATAATCATGTCCCACATAGCCACAGGGAACAGAAAACAAGTTGCAGAAGTGATAGTTATTGCATGAAGCCGCCTCTTAAGTTGATTCTGCAACCATAAAACAAATAGAGTCAGGTCTTACAAACTCTTTCTGACCCAAAACAGCAAAACCTAATAGTTATATTATGATCAAGAAAATACACAAAGAATGATAAGGTGAAGTAGTCAATACTTTGAGTGAGACACGTCTTGCAATCACCCTTCTGAGTGCTGACAAGACTCCAGCAACAATGGGAACTAGCATTTTCTTCATTCCCACAACTTGATCTGTCCTAACCTCAACATCAGGACTATCACTAAATGGTATATTATGGTTAAGCTGACAATTGTGAACAAGATAATCTGCTTGTCAAAAATCAATATGCAAGAAAATTCTAATAGCACTCAGATTCCCAATAAATGTGAAATATAGATCTAAAATGAAAGGATATTAAAGGGAGAATATGTGGCCATGGCCCATCCTTGAGACAAGAAGTAAAATGATGCCATCATTGCAACAAGTCCACCTACCTGATAGATATAAGGAAACACAAATCCTATAAGCAAAATGGATGAATAGTATATATGGATTTTAACTGGATTGATCCAAGTCAGATGAGAACATAAGCAACAGCATTATTTATTCCTTGAAGTGCACATAATTCTGAGCTCAAATTAGAAGACCACTAACTGACTTGGAAGTGCAACCACACTACAACTCCAGCCGACACACAGACTTGCATTTCTCCTAGTAAGAAGAAAGCAAGGACATGTATAATAAATTTCAAAGAAGACTCCAGATGTATTCCAGCTAAACAAGATACATCACCAGCCTGTCATGCCAAGTTCTTGTTCTGAAACCTAAAATAAGAGAATCATATCTTGCACATAATCAACTTGACAGCTTTTTGAACAAGCTTTTGAATCAAAAAGGAATAGAAAGTTGTCTACCTTCTTCCAAACATGGCCTCTACTTCCATATAGTACACCAGATAATACTCCAAGAACAGCTCCAGAATATTCAGCTAATATTGCCCTGAGTGAGAGAATTGTTCATATTACACAAACAAGAATAATTGCAAGACTGGCCACATTGAAGATCACTAAACTTCTGGAATTCAAAGACACGAAATGAAACCAAAGAACTTATCCGAATATCCTATTTCTGCTTTGGGAGGAATTTCAGAAAAGAACATCAAAGAGAGATCAAGGACCAAGTAAGTCATGGCTCTCTCTCTCTCTCTCTCTCCAACATAGGGATTAGCCCTTGGCAACCAAGCTCTTAGAAAACACCAAAGGAGATTACACACACTATCACTCTAAGTGATGTAAATGTTCATCTATGCATCATTTTATTTTTAAAAAATTTAATTATCACTTATCCACATATTGCGAATTGTCATCAATAAACAAACCAAAGCACATTCAAAAAATTACAAGAGAGGATCACTAGAACAGATTGAAAAACTTACCTAAGAGGACCGCAAGATTTAACACCTTTTCCCCACAGTATGAAATACAGAGCTGTTATACCACCATTTATAACAGAAGGTACAACCTGTAGAAACAATGAGCAATGCCAGAAAATAAATGTCATTGTTAAGCCACAAACGTTTGAAGATTTCCTAGCTGTGTCTAATTATTCATAAGTGGAGTATTTTGAGAAGACCTGCGTGCTAGAGAGTGACCTGCCTTTCCAAGGCTTTTGCAAAACTAAAAACAGGATTGATGCTGGAACAAGACAGCTGAAAATAAAAAGAACAACTGACGCTCCTGTTTGAGACAAGTAGCGATACATAGTGTAAACGGACCATATCCTCATGAAGTTGCCAAAAACATGGATTATCTGCAAGGGAGTTCGCCTACAATTGAACAACACAATTAGTAGGCTTGTCTAAGTTGATATTAAAGAAAGCCTCTTATCACCATTTTGAAGCGTTTTCCACATTTGAAACAACTATTACATCAGTAGAATCATTAAAGCTGCTAATTCAAGAAAGCCTACCAAATTCTTAAAAAATTTCCAACAATGAAACTCTTGAAAATAGACAAGTAAAAAGATCGATAGAGCAAACGAACCTAAAAAAAGCGTAAAGTTAAAAGACAAAGAAATGCTATCAAATTAAACAAGGCAATGCAGTGAAATTAAAGATACAGTGAGCAGTAGAATTACTGAATCAACTGAAAACTTCAAGTTTAGAATACTTTATAAACGTAATTAACTCAAATCCTAACAGAGGAATTTATTTGCTTAAACATATCCATCCAGCAAATTCGAGTAGCAAAAAATGCAGATACATGTACTTACCAACAGCAACAGATGCTAATAATTAAGCATACTAGTGAATCAAACGTAGAATTAAAAATGAGGCTTCAATGATTCATTTTTGAAGAGAAAAAAAAATTGAACAAACAAGAACAAGTAGAAGTTTTAGCATTACCTAAAGTTAGCTGATTGGAAAGAACTTGCTCCTCCTCCTCGATCGTCTAGATTTTGCCTAGGGGACATCATCTTTTCAAAATTTTCTTTTTATCTGCTGAAAGAATTTGCTCAGAAATGGATTGTTAATTGCTTCAGCACTCCTAAAGCATCTGGAATCAAGAAATTGCTTCAATCGCCGATGAATTTGTCGTCGTCGTCGACGTCGCTTTAGTCCGGGAAAATTTTTACCAGAAGTTGATTCCTTGGTCGAGCGGAGCTGCGGTTAAATGACAGGGCCGAATGGGCTGATTGTGGGGTAGTTGGTCCGTTTGTTTGTTTGGGCTTCAATTGATTTAGAATTTGGATCTTTGTCGGGCCTCAATCTTTAAACTGAAAGTATAAATAAACTAGTGGATAAGAAAACACGCTATACGTATGCATATTTTGAAAAAAAAAAAGTAATAAAAAATATATATAGAATAAAAAACTAATTAGAGAGATTTTTGGATGGTGATACAATGTTCATTGCTAAATTAGTAAGTGTAGTGATAGTTATGTAGGAATGAGAGATTACGGTGATGCAATTTTCATTGGTAGATTAGTTAAGTGTAGTGATAGTTGCGTAGTGGTAATTACATAGGAATGGGAGATTTTTCATATGAGACCGTGAGTGGATAATGGTAAATGTTGAAATGACATTTTTGGAATAACAAATAATGGCATTTTTCGTTAACACAAAATCCCTACTCATGCTTTATTATTTAGATAGATATTCTTTTTTTTTTTTGAGTAATATAGAGAGATATTCACTTGTAGTTTTTTTTTTCCAAACAAAATAACATCTGGTTATAGGTTTCTTTTTTTTTTCAAACAGAATAGTGTCCGACCTTGTTGGAATTGCTATTTTTTACAAAAAAAATTTCACTTTCTATGAACATATTTCCTTATCACTATTTTAACTCATATATATTCAATTGTTACAATATATATTCTATTAAAAATAACTTCTAAAAAGAACAATCAAAAGCGATAATTCTGCACCTGATCAAGATTTAGAAGCCACCCATCCACCTTGGTTTTGCTGACGAGTAATCAAAATTGCTCAAGTCTATGTACCATTTGGAATCTAGGAACTAGAAAGATACTGTGGTTATTGCAGGAAACTATTCCCTCGGTTTATATTTCTCAACGATGATTGTGCTTTATATTTTAAATAATAAAATTATTACGATTTAAGAGACCCTTTTTTTGTTGGCAACCATAAGGTTATACAAATAGAATAGAATAGATTAGACATTCTCTTTGGACCCCTCTCCCTCTATTTTTTTTCTTTGGTCAATATGATAGATTATCCTATACTAGGGGGAAGGGGAAGACCCGAAGCAATCCAAAGATAATTTGAAGAGAACTGAATCACCAACGGACCAGATGGATATACTACGCATCAACCTAAATTTTTTAAGCAGTGCCACTTTAATGTGGCTTCTCAACCCACCAATCTTTAATGCATTGGTGGTAGCTACCAACTCAAAGGCTGGTCATCGATTCCTCTTCTTTAGAATATGATATATTAGGTTATACAAATATTATGATTTAACGGTAAAAAAATACTTATTCCACCGTTGCAGTAAATTTGTCCCGAGGATGTGATAGGCAAAAGGGAAAATTGTAAGTTAGTAATTACGGCTGTCGGAAAGAGAAAAAGAAAAAAATACTTCTAATTCCAAGATCCAAAACGTTGAGGCTACAATGGCATGAATGTAAAAGTTTAATGACCGAAATTACAAATTCATTAACTAGTAGGGGTTAAAAAGTCAAAAGGACAACTCCTTGGCGATAAAATTCAAGCCGGGGATTGGTGAAACAGTGCTGCTGAAACCGTAGGTTAGCTTTGCTTTGTCTCCCAAATCCCAGCAATGGCTACTCTGAGTTTGACTACGAGCATGATCCCGAGAAAGAGCAGAACCGCCATAATGCCAAGAGCTGCGCTCAATCAAGAATACAAAATGCGGGTTCCATATGAACTGAAACAAGGGCAGTCACGTCGTTTCCACAAGCTTCCCTCTGGGTTGAACATGGAGGTTATCTTCCAAGAGGGCCTAAAGCACAAAAGCTCAGACGAGAGGCAAGAGGAATCTCAAATCCCACCATTAGTGTTCGTTCATGGGAGCTTTCATGCAGCTTGGTGCTGGGCTGAGCATTGGCTGCCGTATTTTTCCCAAAATGGATATGATTGCTATGCTCTCAGCTTATTGGGTCAGGTACTCTTGTGTTAGTTGTGGCTGTGTAGAGCTCTTGAAACTCAGCTTTGATGAAATATTATCGAGAATGTTAATTAAGAAAGATACATCAAAGTTATGAATTACTGATATAAATTTCCGTGGTTTAGATATGTGGATGATTGGATTTATGTTCCTTAACGCCTAGACTGCCAATCTAAATTTCTCTGACAAAATATAGCTTCCTAATTTCTTTTTATACTATTATTTTTGAGTAATCGATAGCCAAAAAAATATTTGCTTCAGATTAATTCACGGAAAGTCCAATCCAAGAATGTGGATTAATCTTGATTTACATGGCTTTGAGCAATTCTTATCTCAAGAAATGAGAAGGTACATAAGTTTAAAGAAAACTGAGAAGAAAAACATTTGGTCTATATTGATAAATTGCTAACCATCATTAGTCTCAGTTGAGCATGGCCCCTTCTTGCATCAGGCTCCTCATCCCTTCTCCCCTCTTAACCAAAACCATGTATAAGTGCTAATGCAGCATCAGGAAACATGTAAGCTTGATTTTCTACAAGCCTTCTAGTGTACTCGATGATATGATAGTGTAAAGAATGTGCCTTTTCCGTTTCTGCTATTGCTTATCAGTGATCTTTGTCTTGCTCAAAAGACATCCCATTTGGAATATCTTGAAATTGGAGTAAAAGCTTCAAAACCTTTTGGAAGGAACCCTTTCGGAGCTGGTTAAGAATGGACACCATTATCCCAGCCCGGATCCAGCCGGGTTCTATTGATTATTCCCCCTTCCCAACAGTTGTACCTTGTCTTGGGGCTTTATAATACACGTAAATATGATATCAGATGCTGATTCAATTTCTCACTATTGTGTCAGGGAGAAAGCGATGATCCTGCTGGTCCTGTTGCTGGTACTCTCCAGGTATTGTAGCTCAAATTGCCAATCCTTTCTAAGTACTTATAGAGCAGTGGGAATAGGATAAGGGAAAAAATGAACAAGAGAAACTGATATAGAGAGAGTACCTTTCTCAGAGATTAAGCCTTAAGTGCTTCCTGCGTTTATCTTATTTCTCCCACTAAACCAGTTTAATTCTGCAGTAGACACATGCAGGTAATGTTGCTGACTTCATCCAGAAAGAACTCAAACTGCGCCCTGTCTTAATAGGACATTCATTTGGGGGACTGATCGTGCAATATTACGTTGCTAATATGAGATCCAACAAAATTCAAGGTAATTTTAAAATTTTGGAGATATAAACATGTTTAGGAAGGCAGAGTGAATCTACTATGGCTACTGGATATTAGACTGAAATACAAACATATTTTAACTCCAATGTCAGATGCTTATCACCCTCAAATTTCAAGCTTGATAACTAAGCTATCCAATGCTAAGAACAAAAGGACATATAGCAAATAGATCGCCTTTGAGTGGCTAACCTTGTTTATTTTGGAGAAAGGAAATATATTGTTTCCTGAACCATAAGGTTCAAATAACTGTGACAAGGGTTGCCTCAAGGATGAACTGTCATAAATCTGATATCTAGTCAGGGATGCGTGAAATTTACATAGGTTATATGCCAAAGTACTTTCCTTCAGGGTGATTGCTCCATCCTTCTTCTGGAAAAAGCAAACTTGTAGTAGCTTTTGTGACTTTTTAAATCACAAGCATGATTAACATAATTTTTTATTTACTGTAATTGGTAACAAATTCTTTTATCAGATAAGTTACTTGTGATCACTTTTGGCTGTTTCTTTTCTTGGCTTTTGTGTCTAGAGAGTGGAAGGTTGCACTCCTATCTTGCTGGTGCAGCGCTGGTTTGCTCCGTACCTCCTTCTGGTAATAGGTGATTGCCTGTGCAACAACCTCATCTTTCCCATTACTTATGGCAGACTAACATATTTCGTTCACTTTATCCAGCCAAGCAGTATGGCGATATCTCTTCTCCAAACCTATTGCTGCATTTAAGGTCTCTGTTTCTTGCTGTGAATATATTGACACTGCTTCTATTGCATCCTTAAAAGAGCGTCTTAATAATGTCATTCTTTTACTTCCTCATTTATTTCTACTTTTCAGACTGTTATTTTTAAGATTTGGACAGATCATTTGTGAACTACTATACTCTTAATTCTAATTTTTCTTCTTTGAAAGCATTACTTAGTTTGAGAAACTTCATAGTTTGTCTGCCTACGAGACCATTCAATCACAATTGCATAAAACTTGCTTTGTCAATGCTTGGCAAACTTCTGTGTCACCTTCTTCTTTTGGTAACAATTTTTCTTTAACCTTCAGTGTCCTTAAAAATTTTTACAGGTAACTCTCAGCTTGGCAGCCAAAGCTTTTCAAACTTCCCTGCCTCTTTGTAAGGAAACGTTTTTCTCTGTTTCCTTGGAGGATCAGCTGGTTTTACGGTGTGTACTTCAGAAACTAACAGCTGCCATTAGTTGAAATTAATGTAACATTACCAAATGTTGCAATTAATAAATTTGTGTTGATGTAAAATCAGCAGGTTAGAAAACTAGGTGTATTGCCTAAATTGATGTAGCTTAAACTCTGTGTACAGTTATTAAGCCAAAATATTGGTCTAGAAGATTGTTTGGTTTCTTTCATTGGAACTCCCTTCTGCTATTTTTCTGCACTGAATAAGCTTTGCAATAAAAATTTTTTTTTCTCTTCAGTTACCAAAAGTTGATGACAGAAAGTTCGAGGATGCCGTTGTTTGACCTAAGAAAGCTAAATGCCTCACTTCCTGTTCCTTCGGTGAACAATTCTTGTGCAAAAATTTTGGTGCTGGGCGCAAATGATGACTTCATAGTGGTAAATTCAGCTTCAATAGATATTCCGATTAAATGCAGAATTTATTACTCACAGTGCATACATTAAATGTTGATTTTTGTTGTCACTGCTAGCATCTCCATTAGACAGATAGCTGATGTAGAAGTAAACATGAACCTGAAGAGAACTTATGATGTCTTTATTGATTCTTGATTCTCATGCCGCTGGAGTGATTTCTATTGCTTTCAACTTTTTTCCATATTACACTGGGATCGCTCTTAAGGAGTAGTATGCAGAAAATTTGAAGTGCATCTAAGACCATTTAAAATTTTGTAGGATATGGAGGGACTGAATGAAACAGGCCGGTTTTGTGGTGCGTCACCTATCTGCCTCGAAGGAGTAGCCCATGACATGATGTTGGATTGCTCGTGGGAGAAAGGTGCTGAAGCACTCCTGCTGTGGCTCAGTGGATCTGATAAAGAGGTGGCTAATACAGAAAAAGGCCGGCCTATGGCTGTGTAAATTTGCTTGGACGTATGTGTGCCTGGGCGGAGATGAGGAAATTCATGCGGACACATGACTAGGCTTCTCTTCTTCATATTTCTCTCCCGCTTTGTTTTTTTTATCATGGGAAACAAGTCCCTTTCAAGTCATCAAACACTAAGCTATCAATTACAGATTGCATTTCATTGTAGAAAACAAAAGAGCGCATCTGTTTGATTCTTGATACCAAAGAAAACGTTTTCGGCTCGAGTCTCTTACACACCCAAGTCCAAGAAGGGGCTTCAGAAATGACCCCTTCGTTACCATAATGATGAAAAACAACCATTAGCTTCGCCAACCCATCTTTTTTAATGTATCTGCCTGATTATTAAACAATTGCGTGGCTATCCCCTAGTCAAATCAAAAAAAAAAAAAAAAAAAAAAACTGAAACAGTTCAATATCAGGAGAATAGTGCTCTATATCCACTTATTTATCATTTGATTCATAAATGATTTGTAACATTAGCATTGAAACTTAAATTCTTTCCCAGCTACAAACAGAAAATAGCTACCAAACACACGGCTAAAGAACAAACATGTTGAACAAAAATGTATCAGCGTTGCTTGCAGGCGCTCTTTAATAATCCCTAGTAGTATAGCACACGCAAAGCTGATAGTGAAGAATGTATTGACAGATTCAATTTAATCATTGGCTCATAAGGTGTTAGCGTCGCACGAGCATCCGGTTAACTAGTACTCAACGCGGGAAGGAAGAAGTTAGATGTGTACCAAATTCTCTCCCTTGCTTGCTGGCAGTCTCTATGGACCGAAGGTTGCTCCACAGAACCAACAGTGAGGAATAAAAACCAACAAAAAGTTGACGCGACCGGAACAAGCTTTTACCACATTATATAACACGTTTGGCCATTCATGCCCAGGAAAGAAAATTCAAGTGATATATATATATATATATACATTATTAGCTCTGCATATACAAGCATATCTAATATATTATACGAGAGAGACAGTACATGCCACATCGCGTGCGACTGTTACCGTGCTTCTTGGATGAGATGTTTCCATAAACCACCAGCTTAGAAAAACTTGCTATTGACGCCAGCTCTATACAAACTCAAGCCCGATGTAGTTGTTACGGTGATCTCTGTGTTCGCAGGTGAAAACAGTACATCACCTTCACCAACTAACTCCTCGGATGTACTAGATATCGTTCCCTGTCCCCCAATGACAAGATAAATTGCAGGACCAGGGACTGATGGAAAAACCACAGATGATCCTTGGGGAAGAATGCACCGGTCAACCTCAAACTCATCAAAAGGTGGTGGGTATCTATGCACATACGGATTCAAAGCAACACCATCAAGAATCTCTGGTAACCCCTGCAGCAGCCATCCATCAGACTAAATCAACCAACCTAAGCCGTTAAATTGAATATAATAAAACCCGGACAAACTTTGAGAAAAAAAAAAAAAGAGCAGGGGAACACAGAGCGAAACAGGCATAAAAAGGGCTTCGAACTAAGAATAAATCGAAGAGGTTTGCAGGTCAATTGGTTACTCACTGCAATAAGTCTACATGATCTTTGCAAATAAACAGTGTCCAGCTGAAAAAACTCCTAGCCCAACATGATGAATCATTATGGAAACCCAGACACAGGGCAAACCATAGCCACTTATCCATAATATACATTTCATGTGAAAATCAAGATATTGATCTCAACAACATCACTGAAAAGATTCAGGATCAGCAAAAATCTGAATCTTTACTGTATGGCCAAATTGGATTTCGCACTATTTATAACAGGCAGCCATTCGAATTACCAGCACCTTTCAAGTTCAAAGTAACTACTTATTGCTCCTTCAACAGAAAAGGATCTAAAAAAACTACACAAGTTTAAAACTCAAAAAATGGAAACTCAAAAAAAAAAAAAAAAAAAGTGTACCAAGAATGAGGAATTATTCATCCATGAACTTGAATACTATCCTTACCTGTTTGTATGTGAGCATGGAACAAAGAGTTTGGACATCCCGGCTCTTTGGAGTTAGACCAGCTCGGACAACATTGTCTGAAGTTGCCATGCACTCTATACACTCTCCATAGATATATGCATGAGGCTCATCTGCCCCTAAATATAAAGCTTGACCAGGTTTAAGTTTAATATAATTCAGTAGGAATGCTGCTAGCAAACCAATATCAGCTGGATACTGCTTTTCAAGCCTCAATACTAGGTGTTCCTTATCTGTCAGCTCCCTTGCCTAATTAACATGAGAAAAACAAAGTTGTCATGAAGCTGGATCGGTTACAAGACTACAGGAGAATGCAAATGCAAGTGACCATTAAAATATATTATAGCTGCAGCCTGCATGAGGTCAGTAGTTCAAGATTATGCCTTATGCACCAAATCATTCATTACAATCATAAACTTCATTGCACATGATATATAAAAACCATATAAAAATGGTAAGAAAACCACAATGCATTGCACATGACATATAAACTTCATTCAAAACATCAAACCATATGCACATGGTTCTAGATACGTAAACATGATTCACAAGATCAAATCATCTTCTTACAATCATAAATCAGACTTCGGTCATCTTTGAGAAAAGATTTAAGTCTAACCTCATTGTGTATAATTAAACAAAATTCAGTACTCAAGCTTGTTCAAAATCTCCTAGTCTCTGTACAAGCTTCAGGTAAAAGTTGACTAATACTGGAGATGTGCATTATTCTCAAACCCAGCCCCATTGACAAGGCTTAGAATTGCTTCGATTTGGTTTCGTACAGAGAGGTTCGGAAAATCAATCATCTTTGAGTAATGATTAAACTTCTTCAGATTATGCTTTCCAGGATGAAAGGCTTCATATGATGGGCAAATTGTTTACTTAATACAGAAATTTTGGTACATCAACCACATCTTGACTGGCATTAACAGATAAGGTTCAATTAATATAATTCCAATTTTTCCAAGACTGATCTCTAACTTCTTCACTTTAAAGTCAAACAACTTGGCATCAAATCCTCTCCCCGCTCCTCCCAAAAAAAAAAAAAAAGGGCCTCCCAAGGGGAAAAAACAACAAGAAGAAAAGGGAGGAGAATGAAGATGTTAGAATTTCAATGATAAGAAAAGATAACATCCATAAAAGTATTTGGTGCTCACTTCCCAAGTGATGACGAATGTGGACATCACTTCAAATGGGCACATGACTAGTAATACAACTCTCCCTAACCTGTTATAGCTACTTGATATCCCAAGACCAACTCATCAGATCAAGAAGTATACAAAGTCCAGTTACTTTAGATAACAAAAACACAGCATAAGAGGAAAAAATAGTTGCATCTATCTCGGCACACAAGCTCATAAAAACACTGAAGACTAAATTTATATATACACACCAATTCTGAGGCCAATTAGAACCCAAGAAGTACTGAAGAACCCCAGGATGGAGCTAGTCAAACATGGGCAAATCATTGAATACCTAACATGTGCCAGCAAAACTGGTCCTGCCTTCCCAATTAGGGCCTAAGTTTCTAACAGTCAAATGCTATTGCATAGAATGCAATAGTACCAAGATAAGAATATAACAAGAGCAGAAGAAGTTCAACAGTCATGTCACCCACTCGAAGAATTTCGACAACTCTTGATTACAAATTTAAAATATAAGTCCACAGGTACCTCATTTTTTATACTCAGACGACTAATCAATCTGGATAGAGCTTGTGCAATCACATCCTTACTAGCTGCCATGAGTTGAGTAAATATAAGCTGAAGAACTTCTTTTGCTTTCTTGACATCCTCCTCATGAACACACAACAGTTCGTCGACATATTTTGTGCCAACCACCTCTACAATCTCAGGAACATTGTGAACAACACTCTTCAGCTCCTGGAGAAACAATAACAAGATTTGTAATACATTTCAACAAAGTCACATTGCACGACTGCAGGAATTTAAAACAATTAAAGTTCAGGTCATTAGCTGTACATATTTTTATTGTGAAGTTTCTGTATGTCCTCAAAAACAACTATATGCAACAACAACAACAGCTCCAAAACATTTGTCGTGTATCATGGACGATAGAGACCGTGAACATCCGCAAATGCACTAAGAATATTCCACTCCAATGTTTGAGCAAAACACCGGCGTATGCATGTAAACAGAGATCCCATCATATTACAATGAATTCTTAGCCAAGCATAATGAAAAAACATGCTTCCAAATTTTTCAAGCCCTTACTACCAAATTCTTACCCGAGCATAATGAAAAAACATGCTTCCAAAATTTTCAAATGCTTAATACCAAAGTTTATAGATCCAGTTGTGTTTATATCATTGCTTGAAACAAATTTCCTTTTTGTTGGTATCATCGAGACAAGATTAGGAGTATACACTCATGATTAAGAAGCACAAACGCAATTGCTACTAGATGTTGCTGTGTCATTCGGCTATAGGGGACTTTTTCCCTTTTCCAGCCGCAAAAAAAAATGCACATGTGAATAAAGAAGCTGCAGATGTTAATATTTGTTACGTTACCTCAAGACTGATAAACCCACATAAGGCCTCAAATTCAGTTAGGGCCAAAGCCATTTCAGGCTTGTGATTGGGATCCTTATAAACATTTGGTTGCGCCTTGTGCAAAATGGTAGCCAACTCTTTGTTTGGATGAGCTTGAATTGACAAGGCTTTCGCAATTGACAGCACCTAAAATTTAATCCATCAATCAGAGAGCCAGAAAAATACCACTTATAAACCCAAAAAAAAAAAAAAGCCTGGGCACCCCCATCAATAAACAAATACCACTCATAAACCCAAAAAAAAAAATAAAATTCCTTGGCACTCAAAAACAAATAAAACAAAAAAAAAAATTTCTCGACACCCCTGCCCCATCAATTACCTGAAGAAAACGAAAGATCAGTATGAATAACTCTTAAATTTTCTCAGAATTAGGGAGAAAGGTTGGCTCAAATACTAGCAAAACTTTAAGCCAATATAGACGAGTACAAAAATGCTCAGAACAAATAAATTAACAAAATAACTCCGTTAAAGCAACTAAAAACAACAGAAAAAGAAGACCAGTACCTTAAAGAGAAAGGGCAGGTTGGGACCCCAGCGATCATAGACCTTATCCCCTAGAAAAGCCCTGGGATTTTTCTCGATCAAATCCTTCAAACTGAGCAACTCCTTCTCCGCCGCCGCTGCCGTTGCCGTTTCTGGTGCAACATAGGAGGGTCCGGAGTCATGAGTACCCATCCAGAATTCAGCGTAAGGCTTCCCATCCTCAGCCTCTGCCTTACAATTCCTCTCATAAAGCCGCGCCACACTGGATTCCCGCCCAATGCGACCCCAGTCATAACTCTTTACCGAACATCTCAACCTCAGCAGTCTCCCCTCCTGACCAGCAACCGCCGCTGAACGATTATTAGCCTCCATGGAGCACTGCAGCAAAAAAAGACCAAAACCAAAACCACCCTAGAGAGTGAAAGTAGAATGAACACTTAAAAAGGAGGCGTTTCGGAAGTGAGCAGCCTGGGGATGTCTGAGAATTTATTTAAAGCGGGAGTCGGAGCAAGTTCTGTGTTCGAAGGACACAACGTCCGACGGAGAACAATCACAGTCGGAGTAACGGAGTTAATTAATTAAATAAATAAATAATTCAGAAAATATCGTCAGATTTATAGTAGTACTACTACAGGGAATGGAGATGTGTTGTTTTTCAGGGCACGGCGTTAGCTGACGGAGCCGTGAGGATCGTGGGGTGCTAATATTTAGCATTTATTTTAGACGGTTGATGGTGATGTCAAATATGCGGGAGATGACGGATTTAGGGCCCACAAGCTCAGCGATGATGAAAAAGCACCAAACGAAGGAAAGAGACGGATGGATGGGAGGAGTCTGAGGAAAGAATCGGGTACTTGGCAAATCACGAGTGAAGTGCCAAAGCGGTATGTTCTTCGGATTCTAGTGTTGGACTCCTGACACCTGCGGTTTTCTAGGCCCCGCAAACTTTGATGTCCAAAACTACGTGGAGCTCTGTTGAAAATTTTTCAATCAGGTTTGTTTTTTCTTGACAAAAAAATAAGGGATAATTTCAGAAACCTCCCCTGAGGTTTTTGACACTTTCACTGGCACCCCTGAGGTTCTCAAAATTTCACTGACCTCCCTTGATAGAAAATTGAGCCCCCTTGCTAACATCATGAAGGCCAAAATTACAAATATATCCTATGAAGTTGGGAATTTATTACTGAAGATGGAGTGTATTACTACTGTTTAGTTGGAGAAAAAATGCATCTTAAGTGATTAATCAAGCTTAACAACAATAACACAAACTTGATGGCTAATACATGAATTAAAGCTAGACTAGGGAGTAAGGCGCCATTTTTGTGCCTGCTGTGAATATATAAATGTTTTTAAGTAAAATTCAAAAAAATGTTACAGTAACTTCTTACGAAAAAAACTAATAGGTTATCTATTTAACATAAATTAATCATTTTTTAAAAAAGAAATATCCTATAAAGTACAAACTCTTTATGGTTTTTCTCTATTAAATGAACCAAGTACCGGGTTTTATGGGCATTTTATTTTGAATCATTTAATTTATGTTAAGTTCATAAATATTTGCAAATAAAATTCAAAAGCTGTTACACAAGTATTTTTACGATAGGAAAAGTAGCATGTTTTGTATTTAATATAAATGAAGTATTTGAAGGTAAAAAAAAATTTTCATAGCATACAAGTTCTTTACAAGTTTCTTCCATTGTATGGATAAAGTACTAGCTAGCTATTTATGAGCAATTTAATTTGCATCATTTAATTTATATTAAATACATAAATGTTTATAAGTGAAATTAAAAAATTGTTACACTAATATTATTACGAAAGGGAAACTATTAGGTTTTGTATTTAACATAAATTAAATACGTGAAAGTAAAAAAAAAATCACCCACTTTTTACTAGCTCTTTACAAGTTTTTTCTATTATATGAATAAAGTACAAGTTATTTATAGGCATTTTACTCTGAATCATTTAATTTATATTAAATATACAAATGGTTGTAAGTAAAATTCAAAAAGTATTACACTCATATTTTTACGAAAGGGAAACTGATAGGTTCTGTATTTAACATAAATTAATTATGTGAAAGTAATACTCGTAGGTAATTTAATTAGTTTAATTAGTTACTTAAGTTATGTGAAATAGATAACATACTAGTTGACTTAAGATTTATGAAAACCGGCATTTTCCCTGGCACATCTAGTGCTTACAATTTTTTGTATTGTACTTACACCCCCTCAACTTTAGTAATTTATTATTCTTTCAATCTTCTACTAATACAAGGAGCAAAGGGGCAGCCGTGGAATAAAAATTCCTTCACACACATGAAAATAATATTGTAATCAAATTTGGACTGCATTGTTACAAAAAACTCAAAAGCAAGGGAGGTCAATGAAATTTTGAGAATCTCAGGGGGTGCCAGTGAAAGTGTCAGAAACCTTAGGGGAGGTTTCTGAAATTATCCCAAAAAATAATACTCCTGTCAATTCTCTTTCTCTCTCTCTCTTTACATTTGGTCCTATCAGAAAATTCTTTTCAATTGACAATCTGAAAATGTATTCGGTGTACTTGAATAATTACTTGGTGAATGGATAGGTTGTCGTGCAATTGAATTTTTTTTTTTTTTTTACATACACACTATTCATAATTGATTTTCTACCTTGCGAATCCTCAGGCTTAAATTCTTTCAACATTTAACATAGAAGCAACCATCAACACAACTAAATTTACATTGGACTCCTTTTTCAAGTGATTGTTTTATGCTTCTACTTCCTTTTCTGTTTTCTTTAACACCTCCGGTCCAGACAAGGGGCAGGAACAGTTGCAACAGTTCCTGGCGATTTTGATCATTTTTAATAATGCGTAATTTTGATTGCACAGCGTATAATTTTAGTACAAAATTTTACGAGCTTCACATATATTGTGAAAATCGATGTACAACTAGTGATTTGGACTGCACTTTTTTTTTTTTCCCAAAATCTGACCACGAACAGTTCATGACCTGCCCCTCTTGCCTCTTGTTCCGTTTGACCAAATCTAGGATTAAAAAGTAAAGGAATAATCTCTAATAGCACGGATGATAAAGCCAGGGAATCATGGAACATGGCTTAGGTTTGGAAAAGATACGCGAGTCATTGACACGGGTGAGCCCGTGCCAGTGCTAATGCAAGCTGCGTGTCAAAATATGGCGGGCTGCCTTATCAACTAGTTTATCGTTTCTTATCGTGCTGTAGCTTTTTCTGCCCGAAAATTTGTCATCTACGCAAAAACCCATCCTACTCTCCATCGAAATAAAACAGAACTGGGTGAATATCACCAGTTTATGTTCCTTTCTTGGATTCTTGAAAATGAATTATTAAAGACAAGACAAAAGGAAAAAGGAGGATCGAATTGCCCAAGGGGGAGGGGGGAGAAATGGGATCCTGCCGGCTAACGTGTCATGTTTTAAGAAATATAAGAGGACAACATTCATAATCTGGGCTTGGCTGACTTGCACTGACTGACAAGTGTCTAAATATAAAAGGTGGAATAAATGTAAGTGTGTACGTACATACACGTAGTGGATTACGTGTAATTTAAATGTTTAGAGGATAATTGTTAAAAAAAATATTCTTAATATTTATGACTCCAAAATCATTCTATGAAATCCATCAAAAATGTTAGAGAGTCAATTTGTTTTTTGGTAATTTTGGTGGCCATACATAAATTTTGCCCCTTTCTTTCCATTGACATTTCCAACCATGTTCATATGATCACTTCCTACGTTAGTATGTAAATAAACAAGAAAAACTAAATCTAAGGCACTTTGTGAGCTCTCTAGTTCTCGTAATTTTGAGTTCGTTCCTTTTTCCCAAATGTGTTTGAATGAACAAACATAAAGTAGTGTAAATTTCTTTGTTTTGACAGGCTAGGCTAGTTTGTGCAAAGCTCGGATTATCGGATGATAATACCACTGTAAAATCATTAAAAATTTATTAGCTAGATTACGGCATTGAGAGTTGGTGTTAATCAAGTAATTGTTAAAGGAAAAAGAGAGAGTGTGTATTATTCGTGGGTCCTTGGGCTAGGAGCTGATATTCCTCTTTTCCCCATTGAAATATCAGTTAATAGATTGGATGAATATGATCAGAGGAAGAGTTAAATTCACACGCGTTGATTATATATCTAAACCTTTGATTTATGAAAAAGTGATAGCTTTAGTCTCCAATCTATTATTGCAATCATTTCAGTCCCTTGTATTTTTTTTTTAAAAAAAATCTAAGATGTCTAATGAAAATTTTAAATAATTCTAATGGAACTAGTCACATCCATGGCATGTGCACCATCAAAATAATCATTTTAGTTTATTATCTTCAAGTTTGTGTCTGATTTTATATTTTTAGTAATTTGACCCTTATTTTCACAAAATAATGCCAATATGGGACTTTTTATGGAAAATTTGAAACATAATAAAGTCAGTTCCATGCACTATAGGTGTGCATTTGAAAAAAAAAAAAGAAGAAAGAGTAGAATAAAAAGACGCACCCATCTCAAATGGTATACGGTGACATATAATAAATGATATTGGACGTGACTCAAAAGATAATTGATCAAAAAGGTCATTTTTAACTCCATGCATACTATGCACATGACTAATTCTGTTTAAAAGTTATAAATTTTCATGAAAATCTTATATTCGTAGTTTTTTTCTATGAAGGTATGAGATTAATATAGTCACGGTGATAAATAAGAGACTGAATTTGACCAAAATTCTGAAGATCGGGGACAAAAATGATCATTTTTCCTTTGATTTATTGACGACCCACATCGTTATTGTTTATATATGCATAAAGTTATTTATTAATGACTCATATCTACAAGGTGAGGTTTTTTTTTTTTTTTTTTTGTCAAAAGAAATCTTCATATCTGTTTTTTTTATTTGCAACAAAAGAAATTCTAACAACTTCTGTTAGTCTTAATAAAATAACTTTTCTTTTTTTCCTTAATTTGCACACTCATAAGGTGTGATTTTTCCACCAGCATGCATTATTGTGAAGGTGGTTAAGTACGTATGTTAAACTAACATTAATCAATGGCATGGTTACGTTAAACCAGCAGCACGCCAGCATCAAAAAGTGTAGTAGTAAAAATTTTCCAATAAGCAGTCAAATTAGCAGGTTTAAAAAAAATTGAAAGGGCTGACAAAACGTCGTCGTAGTATAGAAGTAACAGAGAGTACATAGGAATGGCGGCGGAAGCCATCAGCAGAGCTCTCCGCGACGGAGCTCTAGAAGGCGAACACGCGCCGGCCCTCACCATTAAAGACTCCATCCACGCTCCCCTCGGAGCTTTTGTCTTCGATCACATCCTCGCTCAACTCTCTTCCAACATTTCTTCCTCAAAATCACAGGCCCAGTAAGTTCAATCAAACCACCCCCAATCTAATTGTATCGTATTTTATGTTAATAATCAGCAACATAGGACTTTTATTTATGCTTATTATCAAACTTTTAAAAAAAAAAAAAAATTATGTATCCAGAGGCATTGTGCTGGTAGCTTTTGCCCGGAGTCCACAGTTCTATGCTGAGTTGTTGAAGAGTAAGGCAAACGACGCCGCTTCTCTTAAAAAATGGTACAGAACTTAGTTTTTGCTGTAGCTGTCCTGACTGGTTTAGTTTTAAATGATGATGTATTTGGATGAAATTTTGATTCTTTCCTCAATTGAATGATCATGCTAACAGGCTGAGGATAGTGGATTGTTATACAGATCCTTTAGGTTGGAAAATCCAGCTTGCAGAGAGTGGAATCGTTAGTAATCGTTCCACACAGAATGCGACTACGGCCAGCTTGTGTAAAAATGTGAGGGACTTGGATATGTTGTTTTCCTCGATAGTCGAATTGGGAAAAGGTATACTGTAACTCTAGTTTTGGATCATTTTTGTAGGCATTGTATTTCTATTAGTTGAAAAGGGTTCAACTAAAGTAGTATAATGGTACATACTGCCTTGCAGAAGTGATTAGAGAAACAAAAGGACGGTTTGCAGTTGCCATTGACTCGGTGATCACCTCTCTCTTATTTTGTTTCCTTATACATAATTTGTTATTAGACATGGATATTAGTGATTGTCGTTTTCATTGAGCGTTAAGTATGTATATTATGATTATGAATGCTAAATGCCAACTGCCTTCTATAATTGAATGGGACCCCGAATGTGCACTGGTCCTAAGTAATTTCTAAAGGAGTTGGTGTTTTTACCTCATTGGGATGAAGCTTCCTATGTAAGAATCTCTCATGCATCAGAATGAGTGCTAGACTTGATGACAAAAGAGTGCTTCATGGTGATATTTGCGTAAACTGGGTATTCATCCTTCAGGATTGATATTTAGAGAAGAAGCTTCCTATGTGCTTTCTGTTACTTATTGCACATGTAATTCCTCTTTGAGGGGGAACACTTTCTCCTGCCATCTGGGTAGCTAGTCATCATCGGCATTGCAGCACAAGTGTTTCCATAAGATGCATGGAAATTTTGTAATTAGTTTGTATCAGGAAGCATGAGTTTCCGATTCATTTTCAGATGATTTAAAATGTGCATGTACCGGTGTATTTCCTGCCATATCCATAAAACCTAGTTGCATGCAGTAAGCAGCATTGGCTGAGCTTGGCTCTGGTTGCTTTTGATTTGACAACCTACCATGCCTTTGATCTGACAGAGTGCCTAAATGCTTTGGTGTTTGACCAGATCTGAGAGTGGTATTACTTGTTGACCGAGTTTCTTAGAATCCACGGCAATGACTTTGATAAGCCATCTTAATCAAAGTACGAAGATGACTACTTCTTAATGTAGACATAATGTGACAGTGGACAAAGCATCTTTGTGAACTTAAAGTCCAAGAAATTACTCGTAAAGCTCCAAATGGTTCAATTTCTCTTGATGTAGAAGACCTCTAGGAAGATAGGAATCATGAAGCAGAAATATTTATTATCCCTGAAACCTCGGTTGATTATTATGCTGTATCTATCTGAGAGAAAAAAGAAAGAAAATAATATTAACAGCATTTCCTCAGCTGCAGTGCTTCCAATAGCCAAGAATCCATTTTCTTTGCTAAATTGGAGCGCTTCAAATGTTTATAGCAAGAAATCCGGCAAACATAATTGAGCTTATGTTCCTCTTTTTGTTTATGTAATTATGAATGTGATAAAATATATTGGTTTTTAATTGTCGTCACAAGCTCTTTTCTATAGGGGGATGACACGCTACAACATAATTCATTACTGATCCAGTTTGTGTATTAAGCTTCTCCAACTTAATGACTGTATAATCTTAGATTTTAATTGCACATCTTGCACTCTATATTGAACATTAGATAGAAAAATAAATGACTGAGAGAAACTTGGTTTAGTTTATTCTAGCAAGCGAATAGAAATTAATTAGACATTGTCTAAGCTTGTAAAGTTCTATTTTGGGTTTTTTTTTTCATGGTGTGGCTTCACATTGGCTTTTTTACATAGTAATTGATGGTTTTTATCTCCAGTAATATTAAGCAAGGTAGAAATAAGTAGTTTCATCACCTTTTATCATATTGATAAATTCACTATCTGTTATATTGTTAAATTGAAAAAAATCTTAGCTCTGAGTACTGAAACTTAAAGTATTCAAGAATGGGACTTTTAGGAAATTCGAGTTATCTCTAGCCGAAATATGGACTTTGAATGAGTTTTATGTTTTCTGTCTTCAGGTAAGTGAGATCTTAAGACATGCTTCCATTTCCTCTGCCGCTTCCCTGTTAAGCAACCTTCGTTCTCATGGTAGGCAGATTCTTCAGGAAACCAGAAGTTTCATTAAATGTTTCTTGCTGCAGTTTTTAACTCATTGAATTTTCTTGCAGACCAAGTTGCTTGTTTGTTTTGGTTATTCCATTCGGACCTTCATGAGATGAAGGCTTCTTCAGCTCTCGAGTATATTTCTTCTATGGTTGCCTGTGTAGAACCAATAAGCAACACAGCCAATGGAAAGGGAATGAACTCTGAGAACGTTCCTCTGATTGAACAGAATCTTGGGAGGGGAAAGTTTTCTGTGCGCTTCAAACGCAGGAATGGACGTATTAGATTGATGGTACTCTCTTACCCTTCTTATCCTTATACAAAAAGCGGAAGAGAAATTGATTGTATTCAGCTTGGTTCAGAATCTGATATCTTTACATTCTTTTGTTAGAGTGAAGAGCTCCACACTGAGCAAATGGGCATCAACTTTGTGCCTGCTTTCGAAGGTCACGTAACTTCTCAAAGCCTTGTACCTAAGGTAAATTGGCCTTTGAAACAGGATTCAAGCAATTTCTAATTGGAAACATAAGTTGCAATTGCGCTTATGCTGCCAAAAGTTCTGGAAGAGTACATTTTGTTCACGTCGTGGGTTTTTCTCAGGTCCAGTTCAATCTGCAGCTGTCAGAAAAGGAGAGAAATGACAGGGCAAAAGTTGTTCTGCCATTTGAGCACCAGGGTAGGGATGTAAACTGATTATTATGGTTGTGTGAATGTGTTGATTGGAATTATTGCTTATTTATCTTCAATTTTTAAGCATATCAAGTTTATTTTGTGATTTATGATGAGAAAGCCATGGGTTTATTTTCCTTCAGGTGATGGCAAACCCATTCAAATCTATGATGGCCGGAGATCTGTGAGTGAGAGCAAAACTGAGAATAAAGAGACTAATGCCGAGAAAATGCATGTGAATGAGGATTCTGGTCGTGGCGAGATAATCTATATTCGAGACTCCGATGATGAAATGCCAGATTCTGATGAGGACCCTGATGATGATTTGATATCTGACTCCACTATCTTCTTTCTGACTGTTGGAATCCTGGAATTACTGACAAATTGATTGCGAACTTCATATTATGCTGAATCAGAAGAATTGGCTGCCTAAACATTGGATGGCCCTTGACAAAGTACGATGAAGCTCTGTGGTGCTGAGCATATTTTGACCAGATGCTTTTTTTTCCCCTTCTGAACGTCTAGCTTGCTGAGAGTAAAGTCCGAGGAGCAAAAGATTGATGAAGCTCTGGCGAGTTGTTTGAGCCTGCATCGAACTCGTACCAATTGCTATTCTTTCCCTCATTGTCACATGGATCAATAGACGAAGGGGTCTGCGTTACGGTTAATTCTATGTTACACGGTATATTAGTAACTAATAAGGTGATTAGTTAAGAAGTTTTGTGGTAGGAGCTTTCTGTAAAATCGAGCGTCTTCTTGTGTTAGACAGCTTGGGATGTTAATTGTTGTGTGATGATCCAGTCGATAAACGAGTTGAATGTTCCGCTGTTTCTTAGTACATCATGTGCTGCAGTACTCTAGATCCATGCTTCTCTGCTGCCAAAGGAACGGTGAGATTAATGTGTTCGCACCTGTATGCTGCAAGGGGAGGAGGGAGCGGGGTTGTGGGGGGATGAAAGAGAGAGTAGATGATGTAGCTTTTTTGGGCCACGCAAGTTTGACACCTATAAACCTGCTTCTTAGAGGGAAAATGGCAGACGGACGACCGTGCTGGACATAACGCTACTGCCGAAGTGCTTTCTTCAGTTGGGCATAACGATACTGCATCTTCTCGAGTTAGATGGTCTGGGCTGTTAAATATAGTGATCCTGAAAATCCAATTAATCGAGCATCTTCTTGCTAGTGCATTTGGTTTTCTTAATCTACTTTAGTGCTCTAGATATTGAATGCCCTAAAAACGTGCTGCCACAAAAACGATGAGGTAAATGCGGATCCTACCACAGGCTACGCTTTGCTGTTTGTTTCGCCTGCGCTTGCCGCTTAGAGGAAAAGTTACTGTTTTGGATCACCCAAGCTTGCATCTTTTATTCCCATAAACGTGCTTTTTAGAGGAATAAATGCACGCTCGCAACTGTGATGGATCTACCATGCAGCGCGAGTGTTTTGCTTCAGTTAGGCACTTGAGAATGGGTTGTGTGTGTGTTAGTTAATGTGCGAATTGATAACTATTGACAGGTTGTATATGCTGTCACGAAATTGGCAGTTACGATAACGATGTAATGAATCAACGCTAATACCAAATTTACTCGCATTTGCTAGTTGCTAATCCAGTTCAATCGGGAACTTCAATAAACCGAACTATACAGTTCGAGAATCCAGAGCTAAAAGATCTGAGACATCCAGCAAACTGGTAGGTTCAAAAAAAATTTGCCCACAGTAGATCATGGACTGGAACATTCCTCCTCACTGTACACAATCCCGACCTACAGTTCCTAGTCCAAAAATTGAGCAAAAGAATAATTCAGAGTGGAAAAAAATATTTGTTGAATCAACACCGAATTCCGGTCTTCCCATGAATCACGGTTGACTGGATTCATAACCAAGTCAACAAACCTAAAAAAGATGAAAATGTTACACGAAAGGAAAGAGAAATTAGTACAAGTTGTAGACTGATAAGGCAGAAAATGAATCTGGAGGCTTAAAACGAAGTCATGCTCTTGAAGAACAGCTAATGATGTGACACAAAGAAATGAAAATGCTAAAGAATAAAAACTGAAAAAGAACTATTAAAGCTTGTATCTCCCTGATCTCTAGCCCATGAAAACAGCACAAGGTCTTTATATATCTGCATGCTGGCTGATAGTCATAACAGATCATGTGCCATAGGAGAGTTTCTTTATAACTTAATTCTTTTTATTTTTGGGAGGAAATCATAACATTAGAATTACTTTAACAGGGTTACAAAAGGTTACACGGAGGAAAGTTTGATTTACTTTTGCTTTGCAATATGCTAACTGCACCAGTTGCATTATTTATAACAAGAATTTTGTCAAAAATTTGCAAGACTAGTGTTTAACATTTACTGCTGTAGGTTGGCAGCTTAAATTATGGATGTTATTATATAGCCTCTGTCTAACGTCGAAAATATTTCCTGATTTTATCCTGTTGAAAGGTGATTATCAATAAGTGCTCACTGAGTATATGGAAATCAAGCAGGCCAAATCACATTCCATTGGTTAGTGAATAGATCATTCCCGCTTTCAACAATTCAATCCAACCAGCAAATTGCTGACTGTCTTATGTCAAGTAGTGTGTTTTCATAATTTCTTTTCCTGTGAACCCTTGAAGCCATATCTATGGCGAAGGAAGAGAAAGTACCTCAGGACAGGATAACTAGTCCAAGATACATGGCTCCACAAAGAAATACGAAAGATATCATTCCCCTGCAAGAAAGGTCCGCATTTAGATAGTATGATAGACACAACAGAGATAGAACTAGGAGAAACTCAACTATATTGACCAGTAAATTCATGACAACAGATTATTCACAAACAGGGCAAAAGGCACAAGTTGTCACCAAACCATTTCAAATTTTATGTTTTAGTCACTAAACATTTTATTTGTCCAAATGGTCACTCAACTGATGAAAAAGTACATTTTTGGTCACTCAACTAATAAAAAATGTATATTTTGTCACTCTACTAATGAAAATGTATACCTGTCTGTCCCAAAATATATGTTTTAATTAGTTGAATAGACATTTTGGCTAGATAAAAAATTTGGTAAGTAATACATGGAACGCTAAGTAGTTTCATGACCCTTTTGCCGTTTGCTCTTCACAAATATGTCAAACAAAAAAAAAAAAAAAAAACTTACCAAATAACACCCCATCCAACACCATTACAAGGGCAGGGGCAAAGTTCTGCAAACTTCTCAGCATCACTTGAATGAACCCTTCGAGAGATCAAATCATCGTATATATCTGCACTATTCAATTAATGTTGGATAGAATTCTGAATTTCTTAGCCTCTGGTTTATTTATTTATGATGCTTAAGGTAGCTATTACCATATACTGAAAACAAACTGTTCATAACACCTGCAATATATAACACCAACAAAACTGACAGAATTAGTTAAAAGTGTAGAATTGAATGGACGCAAGAAGACGGACTAATTGCTGGAAGGAAATACATATAATCAGATGAATACATACCAATGAAGAGAATGACATAGCGAAGAATGCGAACTTTAGTCAGCTCTTGCAGAACCCATACTATACCAATGAAAATGATAAATCCTGGCATGTCCAGGCTGTCAGTTTCAATTCATTTGAATATGAAAAGGACGTGTAGAAAGAATTTAAGTTATTAGGACTTGAAGATAATCACCAATGCAAAGTCCTCGGAGAGTCCACTGTTTTAAAAGTAAAAAACCAAAAAAGTTAGATTTTGCAAATAGCATGAAATCATCAAACCAACTTCCAAATTCTTAGTGGATACTTGTTATCAGATTAATTAATTTGCAGAACATGAAACAAAATTGGACTGATCAATTTATTGTGTTCTCTTACATTTTTAGCAATGAAAAGCACAACCAACAAAGCGACAATAAAACATCCAGCAGCAATTCTAGAAGTGACGAGATTTGTAGAAGCAAGTATAAGAGCCATTCCCCAAAATGATGAACCGAGATCTGGAACCAGACAGATACTGAGGAAGTTAAAGTTAAATCATGATGTACACAGGATGAAGGAAATACAAGATAAAGTAGCTACATATTTAGTTGATCCCTTAAGAATAGACCAGAGTATAGGATATAACAATCATTTATCTTGCAATACTGATAGCTAGTGCTAATTATTCTAATTAAAAAGGGAAATATTCAAGGAGAAATGTGCAATACATCCTGCCGGCAAGATCAACCAATAAACACCACCACGTGTTTGAGTCACCCCACCCTCATTTGCATGAACTTGCATGCCCTCAACCTGCATACAAGAGCAAAAGAGGAAGTTCATTCAGCAGACATGAATGACCATCCAACCAACAACTGAAATGCATTAATTACCATAAAACTGGAATGTGTTTGAATGATGACATCATCATACAAGCAATATTATGAAACTAACTGTGCCATGCACTTTTTGCCGTTAATATTGAACAAGTGAACAGCTCTTGTGTGTGCTTCAGTGAAGGAAAAAGTTTGCATGGAAGTCCAAGCCTATACACCTAGTTTCTCTGGAATATGTATGTAACTACTTGGAATTGCAGGGCACAACTCTCTGAAAACTTGAAGGCTCAATGCATGCATAGCACAAGTCTGGGTCCTCCAACACTTTGGACCCAAAATTTTGGAGAAATGAGTTTGTTCTTCTACTGCTGAAATGAGCATTCTAGAAGCAGGCCTGCCAATGTCTCATCAGCAAAATAGATCAAAGTTAAAATATAGTCATAAAGCAGAATCTGTAAAAAGAGTTGAAAATAAACTTTCTTCATGTTAATGAAACTAAAAAAGTAAATTCATTCAAATAAGAGTTCACAGAGGTTTTTTTTTTTTTTGGGGGCAGGATGGGAGTGTGTGGGAGAGACAGCGACAAAAATTTAGTGTTTCAAACAATTGCGAGCAGGAACACACAGCTTACGCAGCAAGGAAATTTGACTAATTTGCAGAAAAAGATCAGAATGATAAAAAGAAAGCATCTTACCTGACCACATGTGAGCTTACAAGCAATTGCATGGCTTGCTTCATGAAGAAACACTGTAATGAGCTTGAAAGGTGTGAGAAATATTGTCCTCCATAACTGCATTTTTTTTGGGCAAAAAACGATTGAATAAGGTCAGAACATGAAGATCTACTATAAACCCTCAAAATGAATGAAAACTGCAAACAGTTATTTTCCTGTGGCTCAAGAGCGGGGTGCCGTCAGACCATAAATGAATTATCAAATATTAGCAAGAAATTCTAGATATATGCGGTAGTTCTCAGAGTTAAAATCCGATCACAGGTGACTACTTTTGCGGGTGACTCAATTGGGCTGCCAAAACCCTTCAATTACGAGTCACAGGTGACGATTCTAGAAATTCAGCAAGAAACTCAATTGGGCTGCCAAAACCCTTCGGTTAGAGAGTTGGGACTAAATGAGAGTCAATGACTCCTAAGAGCAGCAGCAGCAAACAGTGGTATTGTACTTGCACTAAAAGTTTCTGAAAACGTGTGATACCAATATTCATGAAAATTACCACCACATTACAACTTTAATTTTCACAAGCCATGGAAGAGTGCAGTTCTGTAAAGGAAGCTTGCAATTTACTTGCCGAACAAAAGCGATCAAGAACTAGCAAGCAAAGTGGAGCGCACAAAAAGATCGTGCTAGTAGCACAAGCAAATTAGCTAAGCAAAACGGAGGAGGGGGGAAAAAGGGTAGTAGTAGCGTACGGCAAGAATGACGACAGTGAAGACGCCGATGGTAACAAGAAACACAACTTGGTCATGATTGCAGCAGTGCTTTAGCTCCCAATTCGGACTCATCTTCCCTCTCTCTCTCCCTCTTTCTCTCTTCGATTCAAGTGACGAAGGACAAGAAGTTGTTTGTGGGGGTCGCTTGGGGAGCAGTCTGCTGTGTGTTTGTGCGTATACACGGTTTTGAATTTGGAGGAGGCAATTGGCAATTTCGTCCTAACCTCTTGTCTCTCTCCCTGTCTCTATTATCTAAAGAGAGAAGAATGAAGGAAAGAACGAAGAAAGCGGGTTGAATACTTGAATGCAGAAAGAGGGCTGGCGGGCAGGCAGGGCTGACTTGGCTTAACTGGCAAAAAGTAAGAAACTGCGCCAACTAATAAGGCGTTGGGTGTTGCGGTTATTGGCTGTCCAACCTCTTGAAAAATTTATGTTATAAAAATTGTTAAAAAAAATCTTTCAAAATGCCCCTTATATTTAGGAGTGAGCAAATTTGGTAAGAACGGAATTCATATATGCCCCTTGTATTTAGGAGCGAGCAAATTTGGTAAGAACCGAATTCATATATAATTTTAAATTCAATTTGATAATTTGAAATTGGATATTTGGTAATTTAGTACGAAAGCGATATTTATCAAATTTATCGAATTCTAATATGGTATGAAATATGTAATGAAATTATCAATTTGGTAATAATCGATTTTGATTTCAAATTCAATAAAATGAAATAGAGTATCGTATTGCCAAAAGGCTCTTGGACTCTTGGTACCACCGAGTCATAATGCCTTGGTGGGAGTGGGAGGTTAAGAATCCACCTTGCCACTTAATTGTGACTTTCTCGAACGGAAAAAATTCATAAGTTTCCCCCTCCTCTTAAATTAGGCTAAAGTAAGGTTCCATTTGATAAAACTGAATCTGAATTTTGAAGTCTGAATTCTAAAATCTGAATACTGAAATAATTAATTTGTTGAATTTTAAACACTGAAAAAATATATGAATGTCTAAATTTCAATACTAAAGCTATTTATACTGTTTGATAAATATTTATAGATGAATGCTTAATAAGTTTAATTTGATAATGTTGCCCTTATATCCTTTCATTCAAAAAAGAAATAAAATCTATGATTTAGTTAGTTTAAAATTGTTACGTATAAAAATGACAATATTTATTTTTAAATCAAATTAATATAAAAGATTAAATATATTATATGAGAAGTATGGAGAAGATGTGAAAGTCATTAAAAAGGAAGAAAAGAGAAACAAAAAATCGTTAGATAGAGAATATTAGGTTGTTTAATTAGATACGAATTTTGAACATAATTAACAAACAATGATAGATTTTGTAGATAAAATAAGGTAGTTGAAATAATTATATTGATTCTTATCAGAATTAAGTATTCAGTTAGGATTCTTATGCTAAAAAAATACACATAGGTTCAGTACTGTTTAACAAGTTCAGCAAATATATTTTCATTTATCAAACACTCAAAACATCTGAATGTATGAAAAAATTCAGATTCAGCACTCTTTTATGTTATCAAACAGACTTTAAGTTATACAAATATAATATATTATCATGCACCTATAATAATAAAAAAATATAATGATGTAAAATATACTATTTTACTATTTGTTATATATTTATAATAATGCAAATATACAATAGTACATAACTATGATACTTACCCTTTAATGCATAACTAGAATTAGATAATAAATATAAATGTAGTACTAAATATTAAACATAATTAGTAATTAGAATTTGGACATTAGTTTATCATTTATGTTTGGATTATTAAATAGTTGAATGTGTAATGTTTAATTTGCAAGTATTAGTATACTCTAAATTTACATTACACGTACAATATGTGAATTTATATTTTATAATCACTAATCTTATTTAAACGTAGACAACTAAACAGTATGATTAAATAGTTTAAGTGAATGTATATGAATTACATGTCAATATATTAGTGTATTAGCATCCATTATTGAAAAATAATCAGTTATCTGTAAATTAAACATTTAAATTATATAAATAATAATAATAAATGTAAGTGTAATGCAATACATCATTAGTAAATTATGAGTAACTAGGTGTATACAAGTACACGAGTGAGTTCCATTTAATTATGTGAAAATTACTATCCAATTCGGTTATAACCGATTTCATGATCATTTCCGAATTCAATTTGGTAACCAAAGTAACGAATGAATTGAGTTATTCCCAATTCAAAATTGAAAACAGTTTAAAGTCTTACAAGTGAAATAACCGAATAATCGAATTTGTACTAAATACACACCCATACTTATATTTCATTAAATGAACTTTTTTGTTATTTACTTATAAAATCAAGTCGATAAATTTTGATTCCAGCCTAAATTTCATAACTTTTTATCCTGAATCCATTACGTGACTTACATATTATCATCTTTTTAAAGGCAAAAAGATTAGATCACATTTGTAGTTGAACAATAATTTGATTTATATTCATTTTTACCCAAAAAAAAGTAGGATTTGATCCACTGCAAAAAATGTGATCAAATCTAATCTATATTCATTTTCGCTATTAAAAAGATAGGACCTAACATTTTTGTACATAAAAAATGACTACATGTGGATCATTTTGGTAAATTTCACACTAAAAAATGGTTAAAAACTTAGATTGAAACTAAATTTTGGTTACTTAAATTTGCATGGAATGTAAAGTTAACATTTTAAAAGTGAATAATGAAAATATTTATTTAGCAAAATATAAGAAGCGTTTTGCACGATTTTTCCTAAAATGAAAAATTGTGTTAAAAACTGATACGCTAGTTTTTTTTTATCCCTTTTCCTTTTTCCTTTAATTATAAGTAGATTAATCTTGATAATTTTAACTTATTTTGTAGCTTATATGAGATTCTCATAGGTTAATAACCTACCAATTGGTGTTTTTATACCACAAATATACTCTGCTTTAACTTTTTTTGGTATCTACATTATCTAGAAAAAATAAATTTGAGAATCTCTAACCATATTTTTCACTAAAATTTTTTTTCAATCATATTTTTGTCCCATATAAACCACATTAAAAAATTGTTTTGGTATAAAAAAAATCCCAATGATCTCCATTTGAAATACACTCCTTCATTTTATTTTATCCAAAGTAACATTGATATCATCCTTAAAAAAAATACTTTGAGTTGCTTAGGTTTTTTTTTTTTGTAAATTCTTGAATATTTTTATTGCTAAACGATCAAATATATGGTTTGATTATAGTCAAATGAATTTAGCAACTGTTAAAAAAAAGTCAAACATTAGGTTGTAATTGTTAATTTATTATATGTATTCATGAATTGGTCAAGAGCATTTTGATCATATAAAATATAACTAAGGAGGGACAGCTCGCGCGGCGCGCAGGAATTTGGTGGTTGTAATTCAAGATAATTAATAATAATTATTTAATATTTTGTAGTATAGGAATTGAAGTATGATGATTTTATCATGTGATTTTAATAGAAAAAACATAAGTTACATAGTGAGTCAATAAAATAATGTGCAATGAAACATTCTTATCGTTATACTATGTAAGAATCCATTGTGATCAAATGTTACGTTTGAATTTCAACCGCAAAGATAAGGGTAAAGGTAAAAATGTTTAAAGTGCAATTGAAAATTATCCAAAAGTCTTTTCTAAAACTCATCCAAGATGATAAAACATTTTAAAATATCAATTGGACCCCTCATCTCTCGAATCTATATATGTTCGTGAAAAATCCCTTAAGCAGTGCTTTTGATTTATCTCTCGACTTAAGTTCAACCTGAATTATTAAGTCAAGTTTATCCATTAATCACTTTGCGTCAAATTTAATCTAAAATAATTTTATTTTAGACTAACAATTTATATAATTTGGTGGGCATAATACGACTTAATCACATGTTTCTTACAGAGATAATAATGGTAAAAAATGATAGATAGATAAGAAACTTAAGTGGTCTTTTTCAAAATTTTGTAGAAACTATTCAGATTTGGTGTTTTTTGCTAGGGGCATTTCTTTATAATCTCATAAATAAGTTCAAATCTGCATAATTGTTAATTATCTGAATTGAAACTATCTTGATTATAAAAAATTGGTGCAAATAATATTTTCTAAATTTGAAATCGTAGAAAATAGTAACTAAAATCAGAAGAAATTCTTCATATGAATTTGAATTGCAAACTATAGGTAGCAACTGCTTAATGATATTTTTCAATATTTATTTGTATGAGTATCCAATGTAGCAACTCTACTTAATTGACTCGTTTGAATTATAGATAATAGTTGCTTCAATCAAACCAAGAAATATTATTTATTACTGTGCAGCATACAATTATGAGTAAATGAATTCATACAATGCAATCGAAATGGTGCTATAGTTAAAGCATTTAAACTCATCAAGTTCCACTGCAAATTCTTTTAGATAGCATAAAAAGTAAATTTTTTGTATTTGAAACTATATAAAGAGTAAAATACAAGAACGAGATTATAACAGGGAAAGCAAATAGAGTGCAAATGACATTTTAGTACTATGTAGCATGATTAATTTTCTTTTTTAGTTTCAATGAAGTACAAAATTCCAAATTAATATATTTTACAATCATAAAATTCTCAATTAAAATAAACACAAGCTGAATTCCAAATTATATTACATGAAAAAATAACTACTTGAACCATACAATATCCATAATATACAATGCCATAATAATTCTGTTCAACCAACAAAAAATTTGTCAAGCATTAAACTATTAGCAAAATCACCAGGCCTCAACTCCATCCCTTCTTGCCATGCTTATTGCAACACCCACACCTATATGCCTATTGTCTCAAACCCTCAAGTTTCAATCGCTTTCATCGATTTTTCATACTTTAGTTTCAACAATACTGATTAGCGTTTTCAAGCAATTTGAGATCTTATAAGAAGATGTCAAGATTGAAACTTATTCATGGTAATTGTCGGATCATACCCTTTTCTTTTTTTTTTCCCCACTTGGGAATTTGGATTCCTAGCTACTTGGTAGCAATAAGACATCGAAAATTCTGAAAATTCAAACTCTTTTATTTCGAGAACTGTCAAAATATATCATGTTTCTACATAATTTGTTTTAGTGATATATAGTATGTGACGGTATGTGTAGGTGGTGAATCACGACATATGAGAAAGTCTTTTTTTTTTTTTGGTAAAATAGAGATGCATTAAATAAAAGTCAAAATCTATAGAGTAATAGTTAAAGTAAAGTCATCCGTGTGTTGATGACACCTTTTAAGTCTTGCAAAAGTAAGGGAAGGTTAAAATCAGGATAGGATTAAAAAAAGGTGGAGTCTTCATTAATGCTCCTTCCCAATTCGCTAGCACATTTGCACATTTGTTTACTTTGCAGCAGTTATGGTTAAAACATAACTGCTGAAATGTAGTCAACAGATCCCTAGAGTAAAAAACAATAGGAGAAATTTTATGAAAAATAAGGTTATTTGACTTAAATAAAGAGATGATACCTTAGCCAAGGAGAAGAAGATGATAAAATTACTTTTCTGATTATTTTAGAAAATGACAACATTATCTCAAATCAGAGACAGAATCTCTAGGATCTACTAAGGAAAATAATACAATTAGTCAATTTTTTGAATTAAAAGTATCAAAAAGCAAACTATATAGAGTTCTTGAATAAACCACTCATCAGGGAAAAAAACTATATTCGAATAAGACAAACCCAATGAACTCATCTCAATTTAAAAGAAAAGCTACGCCTTTCACCAAATATTTAATAGCCATAATAAAACAAAAAATGTGAAACCGAAAAAGAAGAAAGGATATTGGCTTAACATGGCGGCATAAATATGATAATGATTGTTCAAATAATAATTAAGTTAATTAATTATAATTAAAATCCAATTATATAAACATCCAATTAATTCCTTAACAGATGAGAAAAGTTTTCAGGAAATTGGAAGACTTGGATGTTAGTATAATAAATGATTAAAAGGGCTTTTATGTAATTCTATCAAAACACAAACTTAATTTAGTTGTACTTAATATTCAATTTGGCACCAAACATTGTAACATACCAAACCTGCCCCTAACCTTCAATGTCTGAAAGGTTATATATGTAATTATAGCGAAATTGAAATTGTAATGACTTTTACTCAATACTCCAATTACACTTCAAACACTCTAACATTTCCAAAATAGTCTCACACTCGCAGTTGAAATCTAAAAACCGTTTTTGTCCTAAACTCGTTCTTGTATAGTATAAAGATTTTATCTTAATCCATGGACAGTTAATTATAAGGTATAAAGTGTTTATATTTAAAGTTCAAAAGAACGAAGTATTACTAGGGGTCAAGTTTCAAGGAAGGCGATTGGAGTTCTAAGAAGCAAAGTGTTGCTATGAACTTAAAATAGGACGGGAAGTTTTTTTTTGGAGGGGGTGGCGGGGGATTGTTGGAACTGCAACAAGCGGTATAAATAAAAAAAATTTACTACTGAAACTTTAATTTTTGCAAACTTCCCCAATGATTAAAGACAGAATAAAGCCCAAGATTACACCTTGTTGAGACTTGTAGTACTTCACAGCTGGATTGGTAGCTTGCCGACTACGGCCCAAAGTTGAAGTCTGGTGGACAAGTAGTCTTTGTTTGGTCGTTTATATTTGTCATGGGCTCCATCGAGGTGTCCTCGAGTCTGAGAGAAGTTACCGAGGCGCCTGCAAGTCCAATTAAGTAATTACAATATTTAGACTAGTTTTTTTTTTTTTTCAAAAATATTTAGAGTAGTTATTGGTGCTAAGAGCACACTCGATATGTGTGTAATTTAGAAACAACCATTTTTTTTTTTTAAAATATGGTTCGATTTCTCAAAACTGAATTTGAGTCCCACTCTCTAAGAGTTAGAATAATGGATGATGTTATAATTCATGATCATGATTTTGAAAACTACCAAAAAATCACAAAATTGTGGAAAGTCGTCAAAGAGGAAAGCTACAAGGAAAAAGAAAAATGGATACATATATACACACATCTTAAAAAACCTTACTGTATGTAACAATTCGGAAAAATTAAAAAAAGATCCAAGATGAGGCCGTGTGGTATGCCAGTGGGATGCATGAAAGTTTTGTGAAAACCACAATATTAGCAACAGGGCAGAGAAATAGTTCTTGCGTGGCAGGTATCTAAATTACAGGAAAAGAAGATGAAAACTGATCGAGTGGTGGAAGAGGAAAATACATATATGGATCAAAACTCAAAAAGTTTGAAAAGTGCGTTGATCAGTTCATGGATTGCTGGATGACAAGAAACCAATGCCGCCTAAGCAAGAGACAATTATTACTGGAGAAGGACTGAGGGATAAGAAGTGATGTATCTGTGTTCGAGTTTTCCTCTTTGTTGAGTTGTTGATGTTTGATCTCACATGGCAAGTTGGCAAAGAAAGGAAACAAAAGGTGAAAAAGAAACGAAAAAGGCAATGTGGTGAGGATCCTCCTAGCCAGAGCATGCGTACTTTGGTGACATTATCCTCCCACAGTCCCATTTCATGGACGATGAATGATGATGGATGATGATGGACCCTTCTTCTTCTTCTTTTGGGTTATCCACCATTGAGAAAAAGAGAAGATTTATGAATGATTGGATTTGTCACTAGGACTGCTTCTCCTGTATAAACTGTCCCTTCTTCTTCTATAGTCCACATATACAGTCAGCTACCAGCTGCTGCAAACCCTCCTCCGTGATCTCGATAACTCCTGTTAATGGTTGTAAAACAACATCTTCAGACCGAGTATTTTTAGTTTCTTTTAAGTGTCCTCGTGTGGCTGAAAAGCTTGCTTTGCTATGGATTTGATTGGACTGTTTGATTTTAACGGCTATGTACTGCTGTCAAGAACAAAATGTGGACCAAATCCAAAAGAAGACAGAGAAATACGGATGGCGGGGAGGGGAAATCAGAGTTTTGACATGAATAATCTACATCTTAAAAGTGGGATACTTTATCTTTGAAACTTTATCAAGTAAGTACTGATTCAAATAAAAGTGGGATACAAGCCACAGCAAATGGTTTTGATGTGGCCCTCCTTTGCCATACTACACACGAGAAACTAACACATCGGATACTACTGATTCAAATAAAAAAGAGACTGTTTTATAGAATATTATGGTTCAGGGCCAGTTAAGAATGAGGCTTTAATCCATAGCATGTTTACGTACATCTGATCGTGGGAAACAATAATGTTAGTCGCCAAAATGGATAAATGTAAATTGAATCCAGTAGTTTGAAGCAAGACAGGCAGGAATACTGAGTACCGGTAAATTAGCTGATGCGCAAAACCACCACCACAAACAACTGACCGGTGAAAAATCCACCTTCCCTGAGTCGTTTCACAAGTCGATTTCGGACTAATCAATGATACTTTTGAAACTGGTCACTTTTACGTGTTACAAATACTATGGAATAAGTAGGTTCTGGTTGTGTTTCTGCCACATATAATGGTGCCGTCCCTGCAGGGGCAGGGCATCATCCAAGTTTATCATTCACTGCAATCTTAAGCTATCTAAAAATTTGTCGTCAATTGTTAACACGTTTTATTTTATGGATTCGTTCGTGGTTGATAACTTCAATTAAGATTCTTCAATGATGTTGACTTTCAGGGTCATGTCGCCTAACCCGAATTTTCAATTAGCGGCTGAAATTCAAGTAGCTGGACCTCTTACTCAAGATAAAATTGTTGCCAATTGTATGACAACACATTTGTGCGCCTGCAGATTTTCCCGAGAGCAATCTAATAGGGAAAGCCAAACAAAAAAGAAAGGGGGATCAAGAAATGAAGGACACGTACATGTTGATTAGAAGAGTGCCTCCATCTAACAAGCAATGATCAGCGCATCATTATGTATTTGAATGCAGGTGATAGTTGGAAGCATAATACTTCATATAGTTTCATGGTAAAATGTAGTAATAAATAATTAACACAAGTAATAAAAACTGAATTGTCATTTCACAAATGATTCAGAAGAATGCCGTCGAATTTATCCCCACAGCCCCACAGCCTCTGCACCAAAGTCTTTAACAACCATTTTGCTAAGCTAAATTCCCTATTTTACTTTTCTTCACGTTCGTGTCCCACTCCATCTTTCACCTATCCACGTCGCACAAAAACTTTCGGTCAGTTCGGGGTCCCCAGCATTCTTGGCACCTCTTTATTCCAATCAATGCAACATTGCTATGCCTTCTCCTCCTCCTCCTCCTTCAATTCTAGTTCCTGTCACCCTCATCCCTGTTATTCTTTGTATTAAAGTTTCAAATTTAGCGTTCAGAGAATCTGATCTGTTATTTACTTCATCCCTCATCCAAGTCATCTTAATCTCGAAGTTCATATAAATGCTTAGACTTGCGTGCAAATTCAGTTAATTTTTACAGGTGGGATTCTTTATTTGATCCTCGGAAGTTTGGCCCTCCATTTTAATGCTCCTGTTGTTCTCCTTTAATTCCAACTGCTTGATGTGAATGCTTCTTTACTTGTTCTCTGCTACAAGTTTTTAACGTGTTGCTTAGCAGTGGTAGTCTATTAGGCAATGGCTGTCGAAATCTGTTCAGAGACTTCCAGCATGGGAGCGAGTCCTCGGATCTCATTTTCTCATGATCTTTCCCAAACAGAGGGAGTTCCCATTGAGCAGTACATCCGAACAACTTCATCTTCAAGTATTGATTTTGATTTTTGCGTATTTCGCGAAAGCTTTGATCAAGAATCTTCTTCAGCTGATGAACTTTTCTCCGATGGCAAGATTCTTCCCATTGAAATCAAGAGAAAATTGGGTCCAAGTTCACCAAGTAAGTCCTCGACATCATCATCATCAGAGGCAACTCCAACACCAATATCAGCACAAACTCCACAGCCTTCATCAGATGATCATGACATTGTGGACCCTATCAAGAGCCCGAAAAGCGATAAAACTTCAAGCGAAAAAAGAAGGGGTGTTTCAGAATCAGATGAAAAACCAAATGGCAAGTCATTTTGGCGGTTCAAGCGCAGTTCAAGTTTAAATTGTGGAAGCGGTTATGCAAGAAGTTTATGTCCTCTGCCACTTTTAAACAGAAGTAATTCGACCGGTTCTACGCCAAATGTGAAGCGCTCATCATCAGGGAAGGATAGTAATTTAAGCAATAAGCAGAATTCATTGAAGCAGTCGCAGTCTGCATTATCTGCCGGTGGATATCAGAAGCCTCCACTGAAGAAAAGTTACGGCTCTTATGGCAATGGTGTTAAGGTTACTCCATTCTTAAATGTTCCTTCGCCGAGTATGTTTGGTTTAGGTTCTATTTTCTCCCCTGGCAAGGATAAGAGCAAGAAAAAGTGACCATTTTTCTTCATTTTCCTAATAAATTTGTTGAGGGGTAGTTCTTGATCTCTCTTTCTTTCCCCCTTCTTTTTTTTTTTTTTTTTTCTGGTTCTTGATTTAATGATTTCTAGAGTGAATCAAAATGTAGTTCTGATCTATTATTGTGGAGAGAAAAAGAAGAGTGGATAATTAGGCCATGCTGTCGGAGAGCCAAAAACAGGTAACATTTGCTTTCAGGGGATGTCCCATTGTGCTTTTAAATTTGTGCTTTTGGTTTTGCTAGCACATGCTGTTGTTGCACATATATTTATCTTTATTTTATTTTTTCGCCCCATACATCTTTGTATTCTGGATCCACGGAGGCTGGCTGAAGACAAAGTAGTTGGTTTTCTTTGCCAGAATGATTGATATACGTTTATCATTACTACTACTATGGTGGTTGATCAGCGTATCTTATAGTGGTTGGTCGTACATTTTTTCTTTGGATTGCTGGAGAGAGACAAATAAAGCAAAACTAGTTGGAGATTTGGAGTTTCCAGAGCACAGGATTTCGTCAGTTGTGAAAAAAAAAGGGTAAAAAATGTTCAAGTACACTTGGAATCAGGGACGGAACTAGAAAAAAAAATTTTTTTTTTTCTCTCTTTCTTTACCATCCTACTACAATTGCACCCAGGATACCATACACGAATTGGGAGAATGATGATACTTTTCACCCTAATCCGAATGAGTTATTTTAAGAATCAAAAGAACTTTGTCAATTGAGTATTGAGCAAATCACTCCGTTGGCAATGTTTACTTACTCATCCCCAAAACAACCGAAATATGCACAAGAAAATTTGACATTATTGTTCCCAATGGATTGATCAACATTGCTAGTCCATCTAAAAATATCCCACATGCAAGTCCAGGATACGATTTATTATCCTCTTGCGCCAAAAACAAACCAAAAAAAAAGAAGAAGAAGGATTGATCATCTCAGATGAGATGATGCAACATCATTTGTGAGTGAAGGGGAACTAATAGTGCCTATAAAGGAACTTGCAGCAGCATTTATGTTGGCCGATGCATGCCCCGTTTTCCCATCCATCACCTTCTTTCACGCATATCTGGACACAGGCAAACTTGTCACATACCGGGAGATCAAAAGACTTGGCGCAAGTGTACTCGGTCTCTTGCGTCAAACTCAAGCCTGCATTTTCAGTTGATAAAAAGTAAACTCAAACAAGCACGCATGGATGGAGTTTCCCTAAAACCCCAGGAAAAAAAAGGAGAAATAGCAGTGATACTGAAAAGGGACAGCGAAATTACCAGTGGAGAACAAATTGGAGAACACCAGAAGCAGAACGAAAGCAACTGAACTCTGCATTGTGAGCAACAGCTGGGAACAACAGTTTTTCTTTATGCCTTGGGTACGATCGTTCCTTCCCTTCTTTCTCCAGTCATATGTAAGTTCAATGGTTTATAAATTCCAAGGACTATTAATTATGTAATACCTACTTTCCTTCTGAAACTGTAATAGTCCAAAATCCATATTTAATTCTTCTCGACTTTTTGTGCATAATATATATCTGGCGTACATCTTCCAGATAGGAGAGCATCCTCGGAATGACCGCGCACCCTGACCCAACTGAAGCACGCTCTCTCGCAAAGCCCATATAAGGTTCCGAGGCAGCCTATCCTCCAAATGATCGTTTTCTCCATTTTGGGCTGCCAGTCATGTTTCAGCAGTTGCATTGAAATGTAACAGGAGCTAAGGTGTCTGATCATGAATTAAAGCCACCTTCTAACTTCTGGCCCAAAACAACTTTCTTTCCCCCTTAAGAAAAGAGTTGCTTGAGACAAAAAAAAAAAAAAAAGTGATTTGATAAAAATATTGTAGCTGAAATATTAGAGCGATTTAATATATGTAAGGTAAAAAAATAATTAAAAAATACGTTAATAGAAAACATAAAATGTTTTTGGACAAAACTAGCGATCCAAGCAAGGAATGTCTTTCAACCAAAAAGAAGTTTTCTTTTTTTGGTCAACACAGGATATTTTGACTTATCCCAGATTAATCTCTTGCGATTGTGCAGAGCCTGTCCAAAATGCACGACACATTACCGGCAGGGATCGATCTGACGACTTTGAGTAAAGGCCCGATAGCAGTTACCATACGAATTGCTAGCTGGAATTTGGAAAAGATTATTAGTAGTTTCAGCTAGCATTTTGCAGGCTAAAAGTTGCATTGACTAAGTAAAATATAATCAAGTAAACGTCGTCAGACATTGAGTTTGTTTGGATAAGAGTTTATTTGGATGATTTATTTAAGATATTTACTGTAATATTTCTTATGATGTGATGTATGTGAGATAAAAAAATGATTGAAATTTATGAGAATAAATTTTACAAATCAAATTATCTTTGTCCAAACAAACTCATTATACTTAGCGTCTTCTTGGCATGTTTAAATGCCGGCATTAAGAGTCACTTGTAAAATAGTTTGATGCTTGATATCAGTCCCCTGCCAGTCGGCAGCAAACCACAATATTATAATTATCATAACAATCGGTAAAACCTTTAGGAATTCTCGAGAGCATGAATAAAGAAATGATCTCCAACACGTTTTGTCGTTGAACGCAGAATTGATTGACAGCTCAAGAAAACGTCCGTGGAAAAGCAGGAACATACCGCTTCGGAGTAGTAATTTTTTTTTTCTTACCTTTCCTTGGACTGTGGAAACCTTGGGAACTCACGTGTACTAAATTAGTAATTTTTAAAAGAGTTTCTACTTCGACTTTTACGATTTTATTTAAGTAATCTTTCTGACTCGCCCTATCACACGCTGTCCACTCCCCTCCCAATAAAGTCGCTGACGTGTCTCAACGTAGCCGCGCGTGGCACAATTTCTCCCGTAACTGCAACTATCTTTTGATGCACGTCGATACATTCAAAAAATACGCTCCAAAGTCCAAAACCTCCACATCCCGACAGCGCAAGTCAGCAGGCGGACGTAGACGCAACGTTACCAGTTTCACAGTCCTGTTCATTTACCTTTTCCACCTAGATACGCCTGATAATGGAATTAAAAATTGTAGAACCAAACAAAACAAAAACATTTTATTTTGTTATTTAAAAATTTCATCATAGAGGGCATGTTGCTGGGCAAAAATAAATAACTCCTCCTGTAAAATCTTTTCAGCATTTTACGCCCTACCAAGCAACATAGAGATATTAGTCCCTCGGGGTTTGGCTCGGGTGTCATCAGAGTAGCTCCTTTTGAGTCCTGAGATTGTGTGTTCGAATTGTTCCTCCTACCATTCTGTGTGTCCTTGGGGGCGGAATACACAGGCATAGGAAAATTAATTCAGTAAAAAATTGAAATACTTCCTATGTTAAAAAAAAAAAAAAAACCAACATAGAGATATACCCTCGAAACTAAGCTATATGCCTAATTTCCCCCTTTCAGCTAAAATTAAATTGAGAATTAAGTAAACAGACACATAGTTTATTTTGTCCTTTTCCCTTTGTAATGAGCTCTAAAATGGAAATTTTTGTTGGTACTGCAATTTTTAGATAATTTGTAAAATTCTAATTTGATTGTAATTTTAGTCTTTTTTTAAAACGACCATGTTACATCAAACAACATGACTATCAATTTTGAGAAATTTTTTTAAACGTAATAAAAACAAAAAAATGTTGAAAAAATGGACAATTTTTATGTAAAACTACGATACATGTTAAATTCACACCTTACACTATAACCTATATATTAATAACTTGCATCATCACAATAAGACTTCATTAATCACTCTTCTTTTAACATACAGCCAATAACCTAAAAATGATGTACTAGACGTTACTACTCTTCCAAAAAGGGGAAAAAAATTTACTATATGTTTAAGAAACAAAATGCACCCAAAGATAAAGCTTGTAACGAACCAAATTGAGTCAAATACTTGTTGTTCAGTTTTGCTCATATATTATACAAAAAATGAGATTCGAGTTCGACCCAAGTATCAAACAAATTATAAGTATTGATCAATTTTGAGTCGTTTATTTATATAAATATTCAAATTTGATTTCACTCGTTAAACAAAATGAGTCGAATTTGAGTTTGAAGATAATTTAATTATATTTTTAATAAATAATATATTATTCAGAACAAGTTTAATTACATTTCTTGGGTTTAAAAAATAAATAATACTAATTTATGTATAATTACTTTTTAAATAAAATAAAATAAAATATATATTAATAATATTAAATAAATTTATATTTGTATTTATTTATTTTTATATTTATATATGTGTTTAAGAATTTTCAGAAATAAGTTTGTGTTCGATTTATTATGCTTAAATTCAATTCGATTGAACTTTTTTTTTTTTTTTTTTGAATTCGAAGGATTCATTGGAAGCTCTACTCACAGGCCAAGGCTTCCATTTGTATAAGATGCGAGTTTACAACGAACTTTGCCTAAAGTAAGGGGATCGTTGTCCAAGCAAACGAACCAGAGCGCAAGACATTTGTTAGCATTCGGTGACATCTTTCTCCATCCCGATCTCTGAAATGTGAATGTTGACAAATCCATGAGTCCGCGTGGTTGCTCTGCTTGTCCCTTTCTATTCTTATCATACGCCTACTCTCCTTCACTAACTCACGCACTCTCACTCATCCCTCCATATCCTCTCTCCCCTGTCTCCACAGTGGCACAGTCCCTATTCACAGTAAAATTTGTTCAGAGCAGCCGTTTTCACAGCACAGCCTTTTCTCCCTTGTTCCCTTTTGTCAGCTGCTAAAATCTCTGTAAAAACTCTCTTTCTTTCATTCATTTCTTTCTTGGGCCTCAAAATATACAACTCCCTGCTCCTGCTATTCTGAGTCCCCTTTGATTATCCCTTTTAATTTCAAAAAACAATCAATCATCAACATTCAACTCTATAATAGTACTTAGAGTAGTACTTGTACCAATATGTCCAACTACTACTTGTAGTACATCTTTTTGAACTACAGAAAGCTTACGTGGGGTATATATCTACAGAGAATACTAGTGCACTAATCTGAGATGGTGGGGTACGAATGGGTAATTTTTTTTTTTGAAGGGAAACTGCAAGCTGAGGTGAAATGTGTCTGCTTTACCTGGTCGAATTTCCGTTGTTTAGCGACTGTTTTCTTGTGAAACTTTCTTATACGTTATCTAAGGTTCACTCTCACCAGCATTGACCGGCATTCTTGTCTGTTAGTATCTTTGAGATTCGTTTATTTTGGGTATTTCTTCTAGGATCTTTTCACGCTCTTTCTGTCTTTTGGGGAAAAATGTGATCTTTGGAGGACAAAGATAGATATTGGAAGTGTAAGATATAGACAGAAGGGATTCTTTGTTTCCATTTATCTCTTTGCTTTCTACTGTTGCAAGTATTTTGTTAGGTGCATTGTTTAAAGATGAGGAGATGAGAAGTCGGGGTGTTCAGTGATAACCAGAAAAAGTTTGAATACTGGGGTGGAGGATTTTTGGGCTAACATGAGAATAAATGTGGGATGATGTAAAGCTTTTCGGTGTTTTATGAAGAGGATTTTAGATAGTGTTTAGAAAATTGGGTTCGAGAGGGGTCTAGTGTGTGCATTACTGGAGAAATGAGTGAAATTTCAGGGCAAACGACTTTAGCCATTGTGGAGAAGAGGCCTCAGAGGCCTGGTGGGTGTGCCGGCATCCTTTTTCAGGTATTTGATTGGAACAGGAAGTTTGCAAAGAAGAAGCTTTTTTCTAAGAAATTGCTTCCACCAGGTTAGCCTTTAGTCTTAACGCATTTTTGTTACCTCTTGTTTTGTTAACATGCTTGTGATATATGCGTTATAACACGAGATTCGTTGTTAAAATTGTGTTAGTTCGTCTGAGAAAGTCTTCAAAGAAGTTTGGAGTAGATGAAAAGCTGCCAAAGCTTCGTTTGGTATGCACTACATCAGTTAATTTTCAGTGCTTTGGTTTAATGATTATTTTGGAATAGTGACCACCACCTAGAATGCTTGTTTAGTTGCTTTGCTGGTTCTAATTTTTCGGATACCCTTTTTTCCATGAATGACATAGATTGCTGATGAGAACAGTGGTGGATTTCCTTATATGAAGAAGAATGAGGGCTGTTGTAACGGTGACACTGCACAAAAGAATGAAATGCGAGCTCCTGGATTGGTTGCTAGACTCATGGGTTTGGAATCAATGCCTGATGTAAAGCAGGATAAGTCAAAGAAGACTTTGTTGTCTGGGAGTGGAAGCGATAAAGAGGAATATGTACATAGTCATGGCAGGTTTGAGAGGGAGGAGTTGATTGCAGAGAAAGGAGAGACAAAACAGGAGTTCAGGCCTCAAAAGCTACAGAAGACTGGACTAAGTGAGAGAAAGCCAGTGACTAAGTTTGGAGCTGAGGCATTGCAAATAAAGCATATGTTATCAAGATCGAGAAAGCATCATCAAAAACTGGTTTCTCCAGTAAAAAGTCCCCGAAATGTTTCTGGTAGGAATGCATCTCGATTTATCGGTGCTGCTACTAGAATTTTGGAACCTGGGTTGCAGAGGAGTAAGTCAAAATGTGCCCTTGCTTACTCGAATGCTATTGATCACCCTCCTACAGCAGATGCCTTCTTGGTGGAGGCAAATGATGTGGAGTCATTCCAAGATGCTAGGTGTTTTCAGACTTCTGCTAAGCCGCTCAACGGGCAGTCATCATCTTGCACAAACTGTGGTCATTCGCTTGGTGGAATGAGTACAGCAGAACAACAACCGGCTTTATCATCTGGCTCACAATTTGTGCATCCTCCTTGTCACATGTCGGAAAGGGAGAGCGGAAGACTTGCCATATTCTGCCCTGAGCTAGAAAAGGGTAACACTGAAGAGGGTTCCCTGTTGTATGCTGCTGCTGCTATGGAAGGTAGACAGCCTTGTGCAAACTATATGCCAGAGATAAAGCTTCTCAAGAAAGCAGGTCAAAGACTGTGGCAAGCAGCTAGTCCACAAGGTAAGCTTCAGAAGGATGTATCTCCAGCTTGTTTGAGGCACAAGATGCAGGGGCAAGATCAAATGTTTCAGGTGAGGAACAGGTTACCTTCAAGATCGAAGTTAATTAGAGTGCAGAGCAACAGAGTATCAGCAGCAGCAAATGCTACAAATGAGACAACAAATTTAGTTTTACAGAAGCAAAACATTAGCAACCATTCCCATTTGAGGATGTCACCGAAACAGGATATCTATCGACTTGATACAGATCAGCGATTCGGAGACAGGGGGCATGATTCCTTATCTCCACTGCAGAAAAGAAGATCATTGAATAGTTCTAGGCAAAATGAAGGTTCTAGATTTGTCAGCTCTACTTTGGTCAAACCAACCAATATAAGATCTAGTGCAATTTCAGGGAAAGGCAGGTCTTCTACTAGTCATTCAACTATTGGACCCTGCACTAGTATTAGATTGGCACATCTGCAAGGAAGCATAAATGCTGATAGTAGTCAGAATGATAGTGATGTTATCTCCTTCACATTTAAATCCCCAATGAAGCGTAAGACAGGAATTCATGCAGATATGGAAGGAAAAAGAAATCAAAGTGGTCCAAATAGTGAAGTTACTCTAAGAAAATTATCGTTGAATGAAAATGAGGGGAAAAGAAATTCTCTCAAATCATTTCCTTTGAGTGGAGATAGTCTTGGTGTACTTCTAGAACAAAAGTTAAAAGAACTGACTTGTCAGGAGGAGGATTCTGCCTTTGGGGATACTGCACCTAGAAAAACCACTGCTGTGATTCTGCAGGAGTTGATATCTGCCTTAACAACAGAGAGACCGTCTCATTGGGATCGATTAGTTTATGGAGTCAATAACAGGGACAGCTATTTACGCTCTGATAATCAGCAACTTGACGATAAAACCTTCGCTGCTTTCCAGGTTCGTCATTCCTCTTGTTGGCAGATTGTAATGAAACTTACCTGCTGGATTACTCCTACTAATTAACTCAATAATTGTACTGAGAACATGATATTTTATCTCAGATATCATTACAATATTTGCACACGTGTTTAATCATAAGATAAATAGAGGGTTTTGAAGGATGGAACTTGATTTTCTCTGTATTTGTTCTCACTTGAATAAGGAGGTAGCAATTCTCAACTTAAAACTTTTTAAGTACCTCTTTGTCGAGGAAATGTCCTGTTGCTCTTCAACTCTTGTATGGTAAACAGGACATGGGTTCACATGCATTATGGCAATAAGCAGAAAATGAGTTCATGTTGAGTGTTGAAACAAATTTAGAACAAATTCATTGACAAAAGTTCTTATTATCATATGCGGTTTTACTAGATAATTCCTCACTCTGATATACTGTCCATTTCTTTTATGCAATTCATTCATTGAGCTGCCAAATATAATAAACATAATTTGAGCAGCACATGATTTTGTTTTGTGATTAACTAGTACCACTGTAGTACTCACTTTTAGCATGCTACATTTAGAGATGCTCCCAATCAAAATTCATGTTATATAAATTGGAAATGCTAAGAGCTGTGGTCTATGTAGAGAATGATTGAACTTAAGCCTTCCTTTCTCGCAGTGGACTTGCTCTCCATCCAAAGCAGATAAATACCGATGTATATTTGTACAGATTATTTGTTTCTTGCTCATCTCTTTTTGGACTGGCAAGCATATAATACCTCTAAGGGAAGGGGGAAAAAAGTAAGAGGGATAACAGCTTCTTCATTGTTCAGCCTTGTATGCTGCATATTATGTCAAAGTGGTATGACAAAACAAGTTCTTGATAATTTAGAAGAATTCATTGTGCTGCTTTTACAATGAGTAAAGGAAACTGTTTGAAGGTAGGCATTAGTGAGATTGGCAGTCAATTCAACTATTTGCTTGAGTGCACATTTTATGCAGAAGATATTCTCGTTTCATTAAAGGTAAAACAGTTTTCATATCTGTTGCTGGTCACTTTTTCAGGCTAAGTACCTAAATGAATTGCTTATGTTATTTGTCAGGAATGCGTTAGAATATTAAGATAGTATTTGCTACTAGTGCGATTTATTTTGATATTCTGGAAGGCAAATTAAGTGGCATATACAATTACATGGACTTGAGTTTCTTTGTCTTTGTGAAGGAATAGTGACTTCCCTCATTAATACCAATACTAGTGTATGTTCAGATGTAATAGGATTTTTTCTCTTTTAATGTGTTTTTGTTGACATGCCCTTGTTAGACGGCATGCTTGATTGGAGACGATTGTCCACCTATGATCTTTATTTTGGTTTTCTCTTCACAGGCCAAACCAAAATCAACCAAGATTTCAGTTGGATATCTACCTAATGGTGAACATCTAAGCCCTGGATCTGTTCTTGATGCCTCTTTTTCCAATGACAGCTTTGCCTCCAGTAGTCTGGATGATGGCTCAAGTAAATGGCTCTCAAACTCTTTGCTGTTGAAAAGATTTCCAGTAAATAGTCTGTTGTTTCACTTGCAATAATTGTACATCTTGTAGATGTACTCAGCAAAGATCTCAAATGCTATTTCATTTCTTATTATCCAAATATTTGCTTCTAATTCCAGGGTGCAATCTGGGTATGGAATCTACGGAATACTATGAAGGACAACGTCAACTGGAGACTGATGCAGATCTTTTGGACTCTGCATGCTCATTGAGCATGGGAAAGTTCTATAGAGAGTCGGTAACCAATCTCCTCAACAACATTTCTGAAGTTTTTAGCACTATAAACCTTGCCGATGGCCATCTGAAGGGAAGAAAGCTCACACACGCAAAGGAGGTCATTTTGAATGCTGAACTGGTGTTCGTAAACGCAGCTCTGCCTGATGCAGTTGTTAATGGAGGCTTTTCAATCAGTCATTTTGTCCTTAATGAACTGGAGCTGCTAGCGAGCGTCATGCGGACGAACTTTAGTGGCTTTGTTGCTTTTGATATAAATAATAAAGAAGGAAATCAACTAAAAGGTTTTGTGTTTGATTGTGTCATTGAATATTTGGAGTCGAGGTTTGCCCGATATTCAAACTCCGGATTCAATGCCTGGACAAGACTTCCTCTCCGCATGAAAACTGAAATGCTGATATGTGAGATCGTTGAGGAGGTTGGAAGGTGGGCAGGATTGGCTGGCTTAATGGTTGATGAACTAATAGAACATGAAATGAGTCGCTCTTTTGGGAAATGGACTGATTTTGAGCTTGAAGCATTTGAGACAGGTACTGAAATCGATCAGCAAATACTCCAAAGCTTGATTACAGAGGTTGCAGTTGACTTTATGTGCTCCAGTGCAAGCGAAGGCTGCTAAATATGGACTTGCTCATGGCCATGTACCCTCTCTTCTAATTGACTCCTCCTCTCTTCTCGTTCCGGTCCTAATGGCATTATTTTTGTAGAAAGAAATGGATTCAAATTGGGTACTCTTTACTACAACAGAAGCTATTGAATCTGTAAAAAATATTTTATTGCTAAATTACCTTTCTTTTCTTTTCTTTTTTTTTAATCCAATTTGAGAAGCTGCATGAGATGGGTAATATTTTACCTTGAACAGCTGATCCTGTCCTTCTAGAAATTGATGGGTAATATCTAGTGCAGCCATACGAACAAAGTGGAAATTGAGGAAACAATCAATTTATAATCTTTCGTGGAAGCAACATTGAGTGTGTTTGGATTGTAAGTTATTTGAAATATTTTTACTGTAGCACTTTTTGTGATGTGATGTATGTGAGATAAAAAGGTAATTGGGAAGATAAAAAGGTGTATTGGAAATTGTAATGGTGATGTCAGCAAATATATTTGGCCAAATAATTGGCTGTCCGAACACACTCATTATTAACTGGCAGGTCTTAATTGAGGCAGATACCTGTAAGTAAATGCTCATCAAGGATTTGGCAACAGCAGTCAGTCACATTCTAAGTAAACGAACGAACAAAACGGCTCTTTAGCAACGGGACGAATAAATATAATTATATTAGAAGAAAATAAAAAAAAAGAATAATGTGATTATGTATGTGAATCAATCCGTGTCACAAATATTCTATGTTACACCAAATCACTATCCTCTGCTCCTACACAGTGGAAAATCCATCGAGAAGATTATCTTGAAAGAATCTTTCAGGTGATAGACCTTTTCAAGTCAAAGAGTCAAATCCCTCCCACCGTTCCCCACTCCAGTCCACCTTCGGAAAAAAATCAAAGAACAAAAAGTAAACTAATGACAGAAAAAGAAAAATCATCACATGAAGAGGGAAGAGTAGAATCATGGCAAAAGCAAAAGCAGCCCACTCCAAACTCAAAACTGCCTATAGCCCAAAACAGTCTTGCCGATTCCTCCTCTTCCAATCCTTCCTCCCCTGTTTTCTGCATTGATAGCATTTCTTGCATCAGAAGCCAACCCTCGCAAATCCTCCATGCTTGCATAGCTCTTCCTAGCCATCAATCCTCCACTCCTTTTCTCCCCTGAATTCACAGTCTTGCTCCCTCCCAGCTTCCCCATAATCCCATCGAACCTCCCAGAGTTCCCGCTTTTCGACCGCAACGGAGGGGTCACTGACTTCTCCATTGTAGGTGGCAGAGTAGGCGACGGTGGCGGCTTCCGGTTCTCTTTCCTCAGTGCCGATGAAAAATCGGGAACAGATTGAGTCAAAACAGAGGAGGTTGATGACCCTTTTGGCCTTTTTGGTGGTGTAGCAAAAGTCCCTTGAAATTTGACCTGTTTCTTTGGTGGGGTTAGAATCAATTCCTCTTCTTCAAGAATTGGCTGCTGCATACTCTTCATTCTCAGCCTTGATTCTCTGAGAGCAGCATAGTCTCTATATCTCGGCCCTCTTTCCATGAAAAAAGACTCGGTAGTAGTCAATTTCAGCATTTGAGGCTGATCAGAATTAAAGAATTGGGAGAGGATTAAGGAGTTTGGATCAAGGGCAGTGTAGAAAGAAGTGAGAGATTGGTTGTGTTGCAGAGAGGCAGAGGTCCCTGCCATTGTCGATGGTACTCTGAAGAGATTTTATTGATGGGTTTTGTAGTCCAGTCCAGTTTTCGGAGTTTCTGAGAGGTTTTGAGTTCACAACGGTCTAATAAAAGGGGGGGCTATTCAGAGGCCCCACGTTTTTCCCCAACGTTAATATTTAGGTAGGTCCTGTTTATGTTGAAAAGGCAAACCAAATCACAGGACTACTTGGGATTTTTTTTTTTTTTTTTTTTTTAAGGAGTGGACTACTTGGGATTTGATCGCATTCCTTTCTTTTGTACTAATCATTTCTTTGAGAGATCAGAAAGTGAGAAACAAAATCTCTTTTATGTGCCCACCAAAAAAAAAGGAATAGAAAGGAGTACTTTGTGATTATTAGTACAAAGCTAGTGAAGTTTTGTCTCCTGCGAAGTGCTTTAGAAATTGTTACCGCACCCAAATTATCAGGATCCTATGCATTACTAGAAGTTGACTTCTGGGAAGCCAGTACTACTTTTTGGGTTCATTGTTTTTGTTGGATGTCTTTCCCTGTTTGCTACCAGGACGGCTATCAGTTCACTCTACAAATGGCTGCTGCTGCTGGATTAGATTTACTTGCGATGCTGCTGTTTCAGTGCCCAACAAAAATTGTTAACGTCAACATACCTGAACTGACGTTATATTTGCTACTAATTTATAAACTGCAAAATTGTGTAATGCTCATATTCTTGCGAAACATCTACTTCTTTTCGGTGAGAGAGTTGTTTTATCCGCTCAAGTTCTTCCCGGTTACTGCTAACTTAAAAAGTAACTACAAAGGTTTTCTTGATTTGTACGTTAATGAAAGATTGCATCTCACTGTTTCGGCAAAGTGTCTTGTATCTTGAAAGGGTGCCAGTTGGGTGAATGTTTATGTCTTCGTTACAGACCTCAAAGGAAAATAGCGGACAAGGTTTACAAGACAAAAGTACCAGAGAGAGAGAGATGCTAGTAAGAAACAAAGCTATTGAAATCCATTTACTTGAGACATCAGCCCGCATGTATAAAGTTACTTTTGGAACTGATTCCAAATAGAGTCCAGTCTCAATTGACAGCTTTTCCTACAATGTATTCTGCTAGATGACATCTATATACAAAATTTGTTGGCTTCAATTGTGTTATACTTTATGATATTTGTATTTCTGCCCAAGATTAAATCTTGTAATTCTACTGTTGAATCCTTCCTGGATCAGGGCTCTAACAGCTTCAACACCCTGTTCCAGCGCTGCGTCTATCTGCAAATTATGAAAGAAAGTCATTAGCTCCAAGCAAATGTACAGTTGATACATAGCTGCAACAACTTAAAGTTTATCTTCTTTCCGGTCCACGAATTCAGCAGCAGACGAGCAGTACTTCTATGGGGAAATCCCAGAAAGAACAGAAAGTATATTAGCATTATAGACCTATACTTTACAGTATACCGTAAGGGGGATGGTCATATGTAACCTTTAATGAGGAATCATGTCCATTTTAACACTATGCTCTTCGTAACAGAATAAACAACCTAATCCTTGGTATAGGGCTGACAAAATCTTTTACCTGTTCTCGCTCCACTGTACTGAACTTCTGAAGTAGAAAAGCCTTCATGTCCATGGTACCAGGTGGATTTCCAATGCCTACAAGAAAACGTGAGTTTGACCTCAAGCTTAGGACAAAAGTATGTTATTACCACCAGCATGGAATCCAAAATACTAACCAATGCAAAACCGTGGAAATTCGCGACGGCCATCCAAATGCTCCATCACGCTCTTCACCCTGTGACAGAAAAGCAAAAACTGTGGCTATCCTAATTCAGCAGTAAGAATGAAAGGTAGTTCAAGTGTAATGCAGAAAGAGCAAGCATGCCACATAGTAAGACTTTCTTTTTTTTGAAAGAGCTACATATTGAGCCTTAGAACAGAATATATATGATCTTTGATAGCAGCAACATGATAAGATTCCAACATTTAGATTTGAGGGCTCAACAAGGATAATTATCGTCATATCAGAAAATGCAAATAAAAAATATTTGAGAAAATTCCTCAGTTAATTCACATAACAGTGATACAGGAACAGAGTGTCCATCTACATATTTACACATGCAATATGAACTAATCAATCAACTATTGGGAAAGATGAAGGCAACACACCTTATTTCTGAATGATTATAACCTAAATGCAGAAAAATGCCCTACAACTTGGCTAATTACTAACACCATGTCCAAGTACACAAAGTGATTACCGACAACATTTAAGATGAACTGAAGACCGTCACATTGATGGTCAGCAACTTCTTCACCAAATTCAGGTGTTTAGTTTAAATCAAAGAACTATTTCTAGTTGGCTAAAAAAAATTTCTAATTGCCAACATGGCAAACAGGCGCACTGCTAGCAGACTCTTCAAGCTTTAGAAAGAAGCTGGTTATCGGGGTCGAAGTCCCATCAAGTAGAACGGCATTTTAGGCCGCTAAATGAGCATGTGTTACTGACCAAGCTAAATGGAAATAGTCAAAATTCTAAGATGAAATATGTGATACTTCAATTGAGACAACAATGACTTGTTAGCCTACACATAACTGGGGCATTTAGAGACTGTTAACTTTTTAGTCTTCTCTTCTATAATCTAAACTTCTTTTGCTTGCAATTTACAAGCACATATATTTTACTTGAAAAAAGAAGAATTCAGTCAACCACACATGCACTCCGAGGTGTGAGGAGATTAAATAAAGTCAACTGACACAAAGTGTGACAATAACATTTTAGTTATCTGGAATTTTATTTATTTATTTTTTATAAATCATTGTCCAATAACTATACCCATTGTGATGACCATGACCTCCTTTGGGTTGAAGCCGTAAAACACCATTTGGTAAGCTCATCTCGTCATAGACCTACAAAATGATTAGATGGCTCAGAAATATTTCGTTAGAAAGGAAAAACATGCATCATCAATCTCACACCACATTAACGAGAAAATGTTTTAATAGCACATGGTAAAAAATGCAAACCAGTAGGATGTGGCGCAAAGGTACTCTGTAGTATGCAGCAAGTGGTCCAACCTAGTAAAAAATAGAATGAACAATGATCTAGAAATTAATTACTTGAGACGCAGGACAGCAATTAAGCAGAAAGTCAGGTTTTCTGATGCCAATCATATGAAGTGAAAGATAACAGTTCAGAACATCCAGAGTAGAATAAGAAACAGATATCTAGACAATTTTAATAAGGCTGTATTAAGTTGCCAAGCAGTGGTTGATTGCTATGAAAATCTAAAGCAGCAAAGCAAACTGCAAACAGCAAGTAAAAGGAGCAGGGTGCAATTTAGAGAAAGCAAGTCAAGCTTAGGGGTTTAAAGACAACGTCCAATCACAATAGGAAGATGTTAATTTGCACAAATGGATAGGGAGAAAAACTTGATGACGAACGAAATATTACTGCATAAAAGATATGCTGACCATTGATATCTTCAACGTTTATGCAGCTGCTAATTTATTGACAGTGCAAAGCAAGATCTAAATCTATGGTCACATGTGTCCAACATTTTCTCACATAGATATATTAACCTTAAAAAAAAATTCGAGTGATTGTTTGAGTGCCACAACAAAGGGTCAAACTGGTTTCGGGTTTGTTGCAGAAACATATTATAAGATATTTCTTTAACTGAGAAGAACAATGTTGTTTGAGTTTATCCTTGTGTTGCAATGGTTAGCCACTCTCAAAAGTTTGCAGCTAATAAATTATGCTGGTGTTCAATCATATTGGGTTTTCAAAATCAAATACAACAAGAATAATAGTAAAAGTAGAAATTCATACATAATTGTTGTCCAAAGAACCAAGTACCAATACATTGGACAATTTAGTATGCATATACTCCTATTAAAAACAAATGTCGAAGACACGTAATTATGGTAAAAGTCTTCAACCTATAACCTATTGAGTAACGAGAACATACTGATTCACCACTATAGTTCATGTACGCCTGAGGTTTGGCCAGCAAGACCGGAACTTCTCCAATAGAACCTGCATAGATTAAGCCAAAAAGGTTTGAGCAGCCATATAAACTGCCCTACGAGTATAGAATGAAGCTAATTCAGACAATTTGCCGAGTATGTAGTGAGCAACATAAGCACCTATTCCCACCAATGCCTTTGACTGTATAGTGTTCATCACAATGCCTTCTGCTTGGGATATGCAATCTATCATTTCAAACCCAACCTAATAAAAACAAAGCAGATTACATATGCTCAAAATGGTATTTAGCACTTGAACAAATAATGCACGAAATTATCAGGAATGCACAACAACCACCCAAAAAAGAAATGAACTTGTTTATACATTGTGGCGTGTCCCGTGATATTTATTTCCGGGGTTTCCCAATCCAACAATAAGCCATGGGGTATACTCCACTTTAACCCCATTGGATTCTGGCAATGAAGCCGAAACACGAAGTCTTGTTGGAGCTAAATGCCGCAGATGAAAGCAGGGTCTTCTTGGATAAGATATATTAGCACAAGTTTTGGGCGCAGATATAGCGTGCAACATTGACCTTCACAACAGAAATCTGTGAAACCAAAACAGTTAGTTTGTAAAAATCCAACCATTAAACCACAGAATCCAACCAGACCAAACTTACTAAGTAGAAATTCATTCGATACAGAAAATGGGCTTGCATTAGAATAGCAAATACAAAAGAAAAACAGAGGATACAAAAAGGTACCACTGCAAATTTAAGCAATAACCAATTGCAGTGACAATCAGCAGTTAGCAAACAGCAATGCCACTGATTTCTTCCTCAAACCAGGGGCTGGAAGCCTGGAACAACTGATTTTTCCTTCTTCTGCTGTTATCTATTTGCACTCGTAGCAGTGTAGAATATATTATTATGTTTTCCTTTTCCTTTTCCCTGATATTTTTGTTCCCGTAAAATGAAGTCCAACCACAACGGCGTCGTCTTCGGCGTACTAGAGCCCCAACACTTAAATTTAATCGTTCAAATGCATTTGATAAAAATAATAGAATATATGAATTAATTGAGTTGCACTAAATTTTTTAGGTAAAATTTAGTTCACAAAATAAGTAATAAGTTATTCACTTATCATTTAATATTATATACACTAAAATGTATAAGATTTAATATTTAATAATTTAATAATTTCAAAATTTAAATGTAAAAATTTCAAACTTAAAACCTTATAAATGTAAAAATTCATTCCTTATATTTATACCGCACCTTGTGATGTTTCCACTCTTATTTAAACTGCTCCTTGTGATGTTTTCACTCTCATTGAAAAATATATATCAAATTTTGTATTTTATTTCACTGAAAATTGAAACAATTTCTAAAATGTATACAAAATAAATAAGATTGGATTTTGAATGTTCAATCTTATATTTATACTTAAATCTATTACGCTCACACATTTATCAGAAGTAATGATTCATAAACTTATCACTCACACAATATATATTGGTATCAAATACTTCTCAATTAATTGTTTATTCTCGAGCAAAGAAATAATAAGCAGTAAAGAAAAATGTTATTCATTTTGAATTATCATAGTAAGATAATCATTAATTTATTTGACATATACTGTTGGCAAAAAAAAAAAACCTTTACATTTGTTGCTATAACACACACACACACACACACACACACATATATATATATATATATATATATATGTGTGTGTGTGTGTGATAGTAGAAAATTATCTTCAATGTAGGATCACTGTGGTAAATCTCAAACAAGCAGCTGCACTACCCTTTTCCCAAATCATGCTGCATATCATATCGTTATAAATACAATCACAAAAGCTAAGACCGCACAACAAATGCAAGACACCCATTTCTCCTTCTTATGTTTATATTTATATCATAAATTTCAATTGTTTTTTGCAAATGAACTCTTACTTTTTACAGGAGAGGAAAATAGGTTTTCTATTTTTTTTTTCATATTGTCCCAGACTAGTTGTTTTGCTGCAACGTTTCAACTTTACCAGAAAAAAATGCTTAAAAAAAAAAAAGCTTTACTAACACGCAATAACGTATCAAAACTTTCCCGATAGACAAATTGTATAAATTTTGTAAATCAAGTATGAGCTAAAGAGGATTACTAAATATTAGATCATCTTGATTAAATTAACTTCCAATTAGTTAAAGCGACCAAAATTATCTTGAGTAGGTAATTTGAGAATGGCTTGAAGTAAACTGCCGCCTTAAATGCAAATAGGACAGTAGAATGAGGGCGCAGTTGAATTTACTGCGCTGGAGGTTGGAACACGTACGACCGAGAGGACCCAACAGTACATCGGAAGGGTCACGTGCGCTCGCCTGCTGTCAGCGACATCTCCAACGCAACCCAAATCTAATCCGAAATCCAACCCAAAACCACTCCCCAGTCACCCGGGCCCCCAAGCAGCAATTTACAAATTTATTTCAAATTAATATTTTACTTGTATAATAAATACATTTTTCAATTCATTTTTTTTATATTTTTAACTATTTTTTATCTCACATGTATCAAATTATAAAAAATGTTACAATAATTATTCCAAATAATATTTCAGATAGTATTCTATCCAAATACACTAGTATTAGCAGTAATTATTTGATTTTATGTGTAAATAAATTTGGATCAATCTTTTATATACAGTCAGTATATATATTATTATCATAAAATATATAATACATATGTAAAATTTAAATTTAAAATTCAAAATTTGCTCATTTATCATTAATCTAATCGTGATAGTGTATACACTGACAGTAAATTTTTACTTGTTACTAGTAATACTTTAGTACTTATATTTATTATATTACTGTCTTACATTTATTTACTGTGCCAATTTGTTGTACACTCTAATGTGAGATTGAATGAAAGTAGTAGTAACAAATTGCACCACGTCAAATACGACAATAATCAATGAAAATCACTAAGAAAGAAAGAAATGGAATCGAACAATTAATGTGAAAATAAAAGTACCCATAAGGAGAAAAGAAGGGAAGAAAAATAGCAGCGGAAATGTAACGAGGAAAATAGTACCGTACAACTACAAGTTGAATCCTCCCCCAACATCGTTAGTAACTAAAAAAGAAGCAAGCACCATTAGCAGCAGTAGTAAACACTGCGGTAATCTCCAATTGAATACTCCAAAAAATTCTCCAAATTCAATCTCCTCATAATTTTCCGGATTCCACAAAGCCTCTTCCCCTCTGAAACTACACCCTACAATCCCTGCTGCATCACTTGTACCAACTGCCAAACACGATCCATTTCTATTCTCGATCCCACATTTTCTCATCGCACCACAAACCTCTGCTCGGTACAATTCACTTTTTGATTTTTCTAGAAGCATATTTATGTATCATATCATACACAAATACTCCTACTTTTTTTTTTTTTTTTGTTGTTGCTGTTTTTGGCAAATTGTTTGAAATTCACGTTTCTTGTAATGGGCGCATATTAATTAGTATTATGTTACCTTGTAAATAATTCGGCTGAGTTTGTTTCCGTTTTCTATTTAATAACGGTTGACTTTTGTGGCTTCGGATGGATATATAGGTAGGTACGGCTGTGGAAAATGCAAGCTTCAATATACGCAGCTGCGGCAGGAGTAGGGGCGAAGGGGAGTGTAGGCTGCGTTGGCGTTCCCCGGCGTGGACGTAGTAGTAGGAGTAGGAGGGCGTTAGCAGCTGGTTTTGGAGAGTCGAGGAGTAGGAGGACTACTGATTCTAGAAATCTAAGTCTCTGCATGTCGGCTGAAAGGAGCAGCCGCAGCTGCTTCGGTTTACGATTGGACTCGGTTTATATGGGAATCGAGCTCGGCCGCGTCGGACCGTCGTCGGTCAAGTCCAGATCAGTCTATGCCCAGGCTTCTACTGGTTAGTTGACTAGTCTGATACTGGTTAGTTGACCAGTCTGATTGCTTTCGTTTTATCCTCTGTTTGTTTTAAAATTGCATTTTTCTTAATTTCCAACTTATTCTGCTCCCAGAATTGGTGCTAGTTTTGGAATTGAGTGCACAAATCAGAATTAGTTAGAGGTACCAACTTCCGATTAAACTTGCTAGGGGCGAATTAGAAGTTTCCGTATTTGAGTGAGGAGTAATATTGTATTAAATTTCAGTAAGGACGATAGAAGTTTTGGATACCAGCTACATACTTTTAATTACTTTCAGTATTGTAATTTAGTGGTATCAGATGCTGTCGGTTCCACGCTTCCACTCTCACTTCTTTTCTGAGTAACTTCTCCTGATCGACCAAATGACAAGCGTATCTCCGTGTGACAAGTTTTCTACATTTCTGGTTCATTTCTATTTCTTTGAATGTGGAATGCGGATGTATGCTACAATTCTTTATCTGCTTGTTTCTTGACTTTCTAGTATTACGTCACCAACCAGAAGCAGATTAGAGCTTCGAGTGAGGTAGATGGTGATCTGTCATTTGGTGCATTGATGAAAGTGGTAATGTAACTCTAACGATCCAAAACTGGTCCCATAATCCTCACTATTGCTGTTAACAGATAGCGGCAGTTCTTAGGAAATTCCCTGATAATGGGATTGTCTACCTTAAGTAAATTTGAGTTCACTTTTGAAGTTGTACTTCACACTGTAGACTGCGTTAACTGACTCTAATTTGAGTTCACATTTGAAGTCGTGATTCACACTATATGGAGCTTTAAATAGAAATGAGATAGCTTCAGTAATCACGAGTACAAGGTTAATAAGTTTCTCGTTAATGATTCACAATCTGACTTTTTTTTTGTTATTTTCTTACTAGTTTCCTTGAGGTTCTTTAAATATCTATAAATGCCTCTCATAGAGCAGTATGTGCAAACCACCACCACCCCCCCCCCCCAACAACAACAAAAAAAACCGATAACAAAAAAAAATCAAATCACATGTATTCTTATATTAGGAAATTTGTTTGCTTAGGCAGTAATGTACTTCTTTGGAACCACAGGAGGAGATATTGAGGATATTGAGCCTGCCAAAATCCAGAAGAGATCGTCTGGTTCAGTCTTGCCATATGTGGGGGTTGCTTGTTTGGGAGCCATTCTGTTTGGATATCATCTAGGGTATGACCAAGCCTCAATAACTGGACCTGCTTGCACTGTCTGAAATTTTGAGCTTGACTTGTACAGATGCCATGGCAGTTCAATTACAGTTTACTTTTTTGTGCAATCATCTATTTATTTATTTTTTGCTTCTATTTTATCTAACATTCAGCTGTAAATCGAGGCTTAGTCATCCATCTTGCTTGATTTAGGGTGGTTAATGGTGCCCTGGAGTACCTTGCAAAGGATCTTGGGATTTCTGAGAACACTGTGTTGCAAGGCAAGTCTCATTTGTGCCTTTTCTTTTGTTCATCTAGCTTATTCTGCTTTTCTATATTCATCTTATTTCCAACATATTCTTGTAAGATAATCAATCATTAAGCACTTGTTTATTGGAATGCGATCATATAGGTCTTCTCTTCCCGTTTATTGTGTGAAATGAGATCTCATTCTGTTCCTTTTTTTGTTTGGGATAGGATGGGTGGTTAGCACTCTACTTGCTGGTGCAACTGTTGGTTCATTTACTGGGGGTGCTTTGGCTGATAAATTTGGTCGAACCAAAACATTTGTCTTGGATGCCATTCCACTTGCTGTTGGAGCATTTCTTTGGTTTGTTCTTTAATTTTGATGATGAGGTTGTTTTGTTTAGTGTTGTTAATTGGATAAAGCTTAAAATTTTCATGATGTTCAGTACAACAGCCCAGAATGTGCAGACAATGATAGTTGGGCGGTTGCTGGCTGGCATTGGCATTGGCATCTCATCTGCTATTGTGCCACTTTACATATCTGAGGTCATGTTCATCTAATATATAAGTTTGTTCTTGGTTTTCTTCCTTACTGTTCATCTGACATGCTGCTGTTTTTTTTTTTTTTTCAAAGATTTCACCAACTGAAATTCGTGGGACGCTTGGATCTGTTAACCAGCTATTTATTTGTATCGGGATTCTAGCAGCACTGGTAGCTGGGTTGCCCTTGGCAGGAAATCCTTTATGGTATATCTTTGTTACATTTTACGTTTTTATGATAATTAAAAAAACTTTTTACTGATTTATAATTCTCCATTCTTATGCTTCTTTCTAAGGTGGCGAACAATGTTTGGCATTGCTTTTATTCCATCCATTCTGTTGGCACTGGGAATGGTTTTTTCTCCTGAGAGCCCTAGGTGGCTTTTCCAGGTTCTGTTATAAGCTTGTATCTTTTCACCATTTCTTAAATCCATCTTTTCATTTTATATGTGAATGATTGAGTAACATGTTGTTCTCCAATTAATGGTCATGAATAACTATTCTTAAGTCAGAATATTCTTATTGCAGCAAGGGAAAATAGCTGAGGCTGAAATGTCAATAAAGAGGCTATTTGGAAAGGAAAGAGTTGTTGAAGTCATGGATGACTTGAAAGCAGCTGCTCGAGGTTCTTCAGAACCCGAAGCTGGTTGGTTTGATCTTTTTAGTAGCCGGTACTGGAAAGGTATACCTTTATTTACGATGCAATTTTATCAGAAATTTACGTACGATGATTCAGTTAAGGTTGTGTCATTGAACACATATTTAGAGTTGACATTCATAATTGTACACATCCTGACTTAATAGGTAAAATTACAATTGTTATGGACTGACGTGCTATACTGTTTGTAAGTAATCAAGCTGCTGTTTAACATACAATTATTTGCTTCCTTCTTTCCATTTGCATGTGAAGCAAAAATCTTGGAATTTCATAGACTTCTTCTTGAATGATTTGTCTGTCTTGACTCAGTTTTGACGTTGATTTTATCTTTAAGGTTAGTATCAGTATATTTAAATGCTTGTTGTATGACCAGGCTTATTCCTAAAGGAACAGATTTTAAACAGCTGCAAGTTGATTGTGTTAGTTTGTTGTGTTTTGCTAATTTGGTGCATCATCCATTTGATCATCTGTAAATACATAGTACTATTGTCAATAGGAGTTGCCTCAATTGATATCCCATGTCCTAGAGAGGGGCAATGAAAATTGTTCAGATGAATGTTGTTATGCCTTCTGTTCATGTTGTGTTTATGGTTTATCTCAATTTCTGCTCATACCTTCTAAGGTCTTAGGTCTACATGTGTCAAGACACACAGTGCACCCTAGTACTTCCAAGAATAATCTTTATTTTTTGGTTTATGTGCATATGCTTTCACCTTTTTGGTGATGGCAATTGGGATTCAGCAAGCTTGACTATGCATATCAGCAGTGGACTGGCTTTGAGCCTTGTTTTTATTTTGGTGTTGTGAGTAAATATTGAGAAATTAAGGGTCTGTGTCTGTCTATTAAACACCTTCACTGATGTGCTCAAGCAATTCTGTGTTGATTTTTGTACAGTTGTCAGTGTTGGGGCTGCTCTCTTTTTGTTCCAGCAGTTGGCTGGTATAAATGCTGTTGTTTATTATTCAACTTCGGTTTTTCGGAGTGCTGGAATTCAATCTGATGTTGCGGCCAGCGCTCTTGTTGGAGCTTCAAATGTCCTTGGTTAGCTGCCTGATTAGCATTTTCAGAATATTTATCTTTCCTAGTTGAGGATCATTTTCATCTGACTGGATGCATTTTATTCTCCTAGGTACAACTGTTGCATCATCATTGATGGACAAACAAGGAAGGAAAAGTCTTTTGCTTTTAAGCTTTGCTGGAATGGTATGTGCCGCAAAGCTATGTCTTTGGAGATTTTACATCTAATTTTTGCACTGAAAATCAAATAAAATTATATCTACAAGAATAAACTCATTATTCTGTTAATGAGCTTGACTAACAGGTAAATATGTGTGTCTATTCTAGCACGGTACCAAGTGATCTATAGTAGCCCACCAATATATTTTTACTGGGTGCTGAAAAAATTAATGGTGGCTCTGAGGAGTTGGATTTAAGTGATCTACTTGTAAGTTGTATGAGGTGGTTAAAATACAATGGAACAATGGCATTCTATGGTGTTCTGTTGCCTCTGTGCTGATGCTCTTAACCTAAATGATTTTAGATGCTCTTAACCCAAAATTATTGCTGTAGAATATGAAAAACTAGGATGGTGAAAGCCCGGTGCATAGGCTGCTATCACTGTAGGACTGGCAAATGTTCCTGCGTCGATATTAAAGAGCATGCATAAGAACAGGACCATCTTTTCTGGCAAGTATTTTTGCCAGAATCGCCTTATTTTAGTTCCCGAGCTTGCACCTTATCAATTGCTGTCATGGACGTCTGATGGTGATGCAGCGAATAATCCAATTCTAGTTGTCCATCTGCTTGTTATCTAGTTCCTGCTTAGAGACCTAAATTTCCTAAGCAATATTTGGTGTCCTTTTGGCCTGCATTAGGTTAACCATGATAGTGCCTCATAAATATGGAGGATTTTTATAACTTGGATGGGACAACTTCTTATGAACAGCTATGATGATTTTGATTTCAGAGTGCAGTAAGTCTACTTTAGCATTGGCTCTGGAGAGTTTTGTTGCTATATCAAACGTCAAACATTGCTAAGAAAAGGATATGATGATTTACCACTGTAGACCAATACTTAAGTACGACTGTAACTGATTGTTGCATTAATGTGGTGAATAGCTGAAACCTTTAACTTGGGTGGGCCTGGACTTTGAACACCTATTGCAGACCTGGGCACATAGCATTTAATAATTTATTTGTCCACTGCTCTATGGTGTTTGGATGTCGCTGGCTGTAGATTTTGAGTTGTTATTTTCTCCTCTCTCTCCTTTTTAGGCTGCTGTAGATTTGAGTTGTTATTTTCTCTTCTCTCTCTTCTTTTTAGGCTACTTCCATGGTGCTACTGTCGCTGTCCTTTACGTGGAGTGTTCTGGCTCCATATTCAGGCACTCTTGCTGTAATTGGTACAGTTCTGTAAGTATAATATTAACTGCTTGGTTTCAAAATTTAAAGTTTCATTTGAAGGGATTGAGCATTTGCATCTAGAATTTTACATACAATCAGTGAAATGCAAACTCATGTTTCTCAAAAAAATACAGTTATGTGTTGTCCTTTTCACTTGGTGCTGGTCCTGTTCCTGCGCTTCTACTACCTGAAATATTTGCCTCTCGAATTAGAGCAAAAGCAGTTGCATTGTCGTTGGGCATGCATTGGGTGAGTCATTACTTCAAATGGTGTGATCTTACTTCTACGGTTGTTTTTCTCTTGCCTGCTTTCTTTCTTTCTGCAGTTTAGTGTTTTCATTTAATGATACAGTTCACCTGCTTGATGTTACATGCACAAAGACGGACTTCTATGCAGTCTTAATTTGATAGCTTTCTCGAATTTATTAGCCCTTTTAGTACGATCAGATAATTCCTAGGCAATTTGGATGAGTACAATTTTGCTATGCACTTGTGAATAGCCCTCAAAATTTATGGAGATCTTCATTCGTCTGTTCTTTTTGTGCAATACGTTTATTTTGATTACTTACTTTCCTTCGCCATTCTTGCTGTGCCAATGCAATATGATCTCTATGTTAATCTCTTGGCAGCATGGCTAATTTGCTTTTTACATATTTATGCAGATCTCGAACTTTGTCATAGGCCTCTACTTCTTGAGCTTTGTCAACAAGTACGGGATCAGTAAAGTCTACCTGGGATTTGCATCTATATGTCTTCTAGCAGTTTTGTACATAGCTGGTAATGTTGTCGAGACAAAAGGGCGGTCGCTCGAGGAGATAGAGCGTGCACTTAACCCTGCAGTTTGAGACCTGTGATGGATAAACTTCTCTAGCCTCTTCAACCTTGCGGGCTTGATCAGAATATTTTCTCCACACAGTTTTTGCTGAGTGGGCATTGTACTGCCTACAATCTAGCTTGTCGTTTGGTTTCTGTAATTAGTGCGGGGTACAGACTTAACAGTCATCTGTGATTTGCGTTTGCAACACCATCGGGATTGATGTGAAGAGCACCGGTGACTTTGCCACTGGGCTCTAAAATCATTTTTTCGAGTCTCGTGTCGATGTGGGGAGAGCATGGTTCTGTTGTAGGGTGATTTGCAAATAAAAAGTTGTAAATAGGGGTGCAGGCTTTGAACGTCTCTGATGCAAATGACGTACACCGTACTTTTCGTCCATATTCTCTTTGGAGCCTGGAACTTACATGATAGCAAACTATTTCATGGGTGCATTCGCATATGCAGATTAGGTGCGATTATCAGTTATCTTCATTGATGAAATTTCTGAGAGAATTCTGCATTAATGCCACCAGAAATGCCTCGTTAGCAGGAAGTTGTTCCAGCCTTCCAGGACGCGCACTGTAACACTGACACATTTTGAAATTCGCATGTCACAGAAAGAAGCATCCCATTAACTACTCATTATTGGCTGAGCGCAATGCTATAGGAAGGTAAAGACAGGTGGATCGTCTGAGGTACAAAAACTTCCTGCGGGTCCACAAAAATGTAATGCAACATCCTATATATGATCGTCCAATTATTCAGCAGCATGACATACGAGCGAAGCAATCTGGGGGAAAGAGAAATAGGGCAGACATTCTACAGGGGACCTTTCGACAACAATCAGTGTCGGGTTAATTCACGACATAAACCTCTCATTACACTCGTAATAAGGAATTCTCTCTACATGTTGGCTTTCATCTCCCATCTTTCTTTTGTATCAAGCCTGCAAAAGCAAGAAAATGAAATGAAGAGAGTGAGCAAAGAATAAAATATGAACAGAAAGAGGAAAAGAATGGTAGAATTAGAACTGGCAAAAGGATTATGGCGTCTAGAGCCTCATCGTCCCATTAAATTTAAATCACGCAGGTAAACCATGATCTTATCTCCATTTGAATGGAAGATCAAGAAAGAGCAGCAGATAGTACCCCCAATGTAATTTCTTCTGGCGCTTCGGCGTTGAGACTGGATGGGCTGCTACACTTTCCTGCACGCTGGAATTTTCGTCGGTACTGCCTTTTGGGAAAGGAACACTTGATCCCTCAACTGTTGTTGTTGCACCTGACGCTTTACCAATACGTTCCTTACCATTGCTTCCATTCTCATGGGATTTCCCATTCCCCTCAGGTCCTGAAAAAAGGTTGCAGCAATTGCACCAAATCGCTCAAGTTATAAATAAATTTTTTTTTAAAAAAAAAGGGGAAAAAAACAACATTCATGATTCATGTCATATCACTGTGCAGCCTACCCTTGATTTTCGTTTTAGTTTTCGATTTTGCCTTTATTTTTAAACGCCTCTTGTGCAATTCCTGACATTAAAGAAAGAAGACGACAATTTCAGCAGCTGATATCAAGAGCCCATGTAGCTATAGAGCAAATATCATCGACCTCACAGGGTAAAATAATAATTTAATATGTTTCCAGTACAATTCGGGAAAATTTAAGTCATTAACTACGGAGACATCGAAAGAAAATATAGGGCAGATGAGAGGGGTACGATGCGGTGCTCACATGGAATTTGGAGAGCTGGGATGGGGTGATGTTGCTTTTCTTGGGCGTGAAATTGGGCTGCAGAGAAGCTGCGGAAGCTATGGCTGCTTCTCTCCTTTCGCCTTCTTCCATGGCTCCTGTGCTTCTGCTCTATACAATTCTTCTAATGAGAGTTATGTGTTTGCGGATTTCCGGCGCTGGAAGTTTAAATCCGACCCGAATCGTTTTTTCTTGCTTTTGGCAGAAGAGGATGTTGGCCTGGCCCCCATACATACGACAGCGTTTGAGTGCTCGCAATGACTCGACTCAGTTAAACATTAGAGGGCGTGAATCACTCACTACGCCTTCAGGTGGCACTAGTTTTAGCGGATTTTGAAAGCTACAGATACCACGCTTTCGGCACTTTCAAGCCCGACAATAGTGTGGTGATTAATGACTTCGATCGAAATCTACATTTATTTGAACTTTAAGAAAATTGAAAAATTCTAAAGGAGTTGGTCACTAAGAGAGTTTTAAAAATCCTTTGCCTGCATTCTACAAATTCAGGTTTTCCTGAAGATTTTCTCAATTGATGCATAAGTATTCGTTTGGATCGGTAGTGGTTTAATTCCCTTTGAATTCTTCTTAGACTTCTTCAGACCCTTTTCCCCTATTATAGAGTAGGAGTAGATTTAAAACAGATTTTATTGTATTCGGACAAAAGAAAAAAAAAAGGGACATTGGTGGCACACAAACATGCCTCAATTCGAATTTTATTTTAAGTACTATGCCAAGGGAAAAAAAAAACTCGTATTATAGGTCACATTGCAGGGTCTGCCAAGAAAACCTGCTAAACGGATGCAAAGTGCAAGAAATGCTAAGACGTAACAAAAATCTTGCCGCGTAGCGAGACTGCAGGACTTTCTAGTAGTGGAATATTCTCGCCTCTTGACAAATCCTTACAGGATTCACGAATTAAGGCGCATCCTATCATACCGTTAAAGAGTGTTAGGTCTAAATCACTTTCACGCTCTTACTTTTATTTTTGGGATAATTTTAGAAATCTCCCTTGAAGTTTTTGACAATTTCGCTGACCTCCCCTGAGGTTTCGAAAATAACACTAACCTCCCCTCAACTGATTTTGGGGCCCATTGCTGATGTAACCTGGAATAAATTTACTGCTTTGCCCTAATGCATAAAAGGCTGATAAGAAACGAATTTCTGGAAAAATATAATTAGGTCATTAAATAAATGAACTAATTAAATGATATTAACTATGGTTCTATCTCTAATAAGCTAATGTAATTGCACTTAAGAATGACACTAATTGATGCACCAATATGATGCCATTTTCTTGTGATTCGACATGACTTCAGAGAGCAACCCAAGGACAGCCTTGGAGAAAATAGAAAAATGGAGGAAAAGGAAGGAAAAAAGCATGGCTCCTTTCAGGTTAAAACCTGCTGATTTGCATTAAGATTATTGACATGCTACTCATGCTTTTGTATATGGTTGGCATTAGTGACAAACAATCAATGGTCATGAAATTTGACTTTGCAATCCTTACCACCTGCTTCATTCTTTTGGGGTAGATGGTGTTTTGAAACTATTTTGGATTGCAGCAATAGTTATTTAGTACTACAACTGCTACAATTATAGCAATTTTGAACTAACATCAAGTGACTTATGTTGTCTTACTAACTAGTTCAACTAATATGTTGTTGCTTATTATCTCTTAGTAAAGTTGTAGTAGTAGTCATCAAATTTCAGTCATACATTTCTGTCAAATACAATCTAACTGACAAGTACTACTGGTTTACTTCTTATATAATTAGAAAAGACTTAAAATGGCTGGTATAATGTCGTGGCACTTTTACATTTGTTACAAGAGTTTATCCAATTGATTTTATAACTTGGATGAATATAAATACAACACCTAGTGTGATATTTATGATGAGTATCATGTTAACTATAGCCTTTGGTTGTTCCAGCCTTGCCACTTTTTATTACCTCAAAATCAGATAATCACACTAAAAATAAATTATTCCTTGAGTTCCTTGAGCCGTTTATATGCTTTTGAAAGAAACTAAAAATATCGCCATTGCACTAGCCATTGGTGCAAACTGAAACTTCAAGTTGTTGCTACAACACTTTTTCTAATAGCTCTTACACCTACTAGAATTTACTAATTATTTATGTCTTTTAATATTTTTCATTATTTACTAATACAAGTTATTATAAGTAAAAAGGGCATATATGGAACACAAATATCATCTTACTCTTCAAAATACTTTTTTAATGCTCATTTTTCTGACATGGGCTGATCATGTTACTACAACTATAAGTTCAGGGGAGGTTTATGCCATTTTCAAAACCATAGGGGAGGTCAATGAAATTGTTAGAAACTTCAGGGGAGGTTTCTAAAATTATCCCTTTATTTTTTGACCAAGCTCTGGAATTCTGTGCTGATCTGATCTGCGCCCTTTCGCCTTTTCTTTCTTTTAATGGGCATCTGCATGAATCATTATCCACAGCATTTTCAACTCCAGTTGAAAACTACAAGAACGCATTTTCAACTCGAGTTGTTATACACAGCACAATATGCAGCACATTGGAATGCATTGGTCATTGTAATTTGATCTTGACTACACGACAGTGGCTGAAGTTACGAGCAAGTAAAACAGTTGTGGTCTTGGTTCTTTCAAGTTGCTAAAATCCTGGTCTAACACCTTTCAGGAGTTCTGTATAAAATCATTAAGACTTGACGACTTCAACTTCCGAAACTTCAAAATTATTAACACTACTTGGCGGCTTCACCTGTTCTTTTTTGCTTTTATAAGTTTCTGTACTGTAGTCTGCATTATTAATTGAATGATCCTGAGAAAGCCCTTCTTATTTCAGTACCAGCTACGTTACGTGGGTGGAGAGTTGGATGACCAAAGCAAAAAGAAATTTTTTTTCTCTCCAATCCTTTCACTTTCTTAGGACAAGTGGTTCAATATAAATAATGCTGGAAAACGGTACCCCTTAGGACGACTTGCTAGGAGTTCATAGGTTAGAAAGGTGGGAGTTAAAATAATCCCAACGAAAACGAACCATCCTAGGAAGTACGCTTACGGCCGGCATACGACCTCCTAGCTCTCGGCTATGCTACGTAAGACCCAATTCGATGTTTTGCAATAATTTAAGGGGCGCGATCGAATGCATAACTTACGTTGCAAGTCCACTCTTTTGGCATTTAGCAAACAGAACTCGTCCAAATTCCACATTTACATCATCCATCCCTCCTCATATTCTCTATTCTCCAATCCAATGCCTCTATGACCCAGAAAAATGGGCAAACAACGCTTTAATTCTCAAACAAGTAGCTATGTCTTCAATTCCCTTCTCTTTCTTATTGGTTTATCGGTCGGTCTAGTTTTCACCTTGTGCCTCAAAAGCTTCTCCTTCACCTTCCCTGGTGCTTTTCTGCTATCTTCCCGGCTCACAACACTTCAAACATCATCGTTAGCATCACAACCTCCTCAATATTCCCCTCCACAGCCACCTCCACCGCCAAAGTCAATAGCGGTGCTTTCTACTGATCATACTTCAAATGGTGCCTCTAATTCTACCGCAATAGTAGTATCTTTGAGAGAGCAGGCATCGTTGATGCATAACATGACTGATGAAGAGTTGTTTTGGAGGGCTTCGATGGTTCCACAAATCAAAGAATTTCCTCACAAGTTTTTGCCTAAGGTGGCATTTATGTTCTTGACACCAGGCCCTCTGCCTCTTGCTCCTCTGTGGGAGAAGTTCTTCAAGGGTTATCAAGGGCTTTACTCCATTTACCTGCATCCTCATCCTTCCTACAATGATTCATGGCCTCAAGGTTCTGTTTTCTACGGGAGAAGAATTCCTAGCAAGGTTTGTTTTCTCATATATCTTGTTTGGATCACCATTTTTTGTGAAAATTTTCTTTTAGTACTACTGGCCATGAAAAAATATTTTTTCACGCATTTTCAATCACTTTTTTTCTTAATCTCACATATGCTCTATTCATCCTGGAAAAAAAAAAACACACTAGACTTCTACATAAATTCCTAGAAGCTCCCAAGAAAAAAAAAAAAAAAAAAAGCAATCCAAATGGTACAAATCCACCAATCAACATTTTCTCGTGGTAGACTAAGAAGAATAAAATTAGAAAAAAAAAAACGATGGTTGACTTGACTGCAAAATTCTTTTGCATAATTGACACGGCAAATAAAAGCGGAATGCTTTCAATACTTGCGTGCTCTCGGTTGGCAAGTAACAGCCACTAATTGTTGACATCTGTAATTATCGTTTCTAGGAGAAGCACTCTCACACCAAATTGTAGCACTGCCCGCAATTCCTGCACTTAAGTAAGCCGAAAATGGCAAATAGCTATTTTATATTTGCTATTGGCCATGTTAGGATGGTCCGTCATTGCTTCAATTGTTGTTTGCACTTATATAAGCTGAAAATAGCACTTCATTGCCTCAATTTCTCCTTTTATATTTTCTAGTATTTGTCGTATTTAACCAGTTACCACAGCCGCGGGCTCCAATTAGGCAAATCATTTTGTCTAATGTTATTTTCGTTTCTGTTCGCTTGATTTATTTGTGACAAATAATTTTGTAATGATTTGACATACGTGAGATAAAAAAGTGATTGAGAAATGTATTCACGAAAAACGTAAAAAAATTTTCTGGAAAAAACCACAATCCAAACAAAGCAGAGCCTCTTTATTTTTACTAATATAATTGCCGAAATCTAAGGGTACCTGATTTATGGTCTAATTATGTAGCAGATCTTATTTTTATTTGCTGGCATGAGCAGTATGTGACCAGCTATTGAAAAAAAGAAAAAAAAAAGGTGTGCATGTTTATAGTACTTATTTAACTTGCCATGCAATATTTGCTCACCTTCAAATCTTGATTCTTGCTGCAGCCAGTATCATGGGGAAGAATAAACATGATTGATGCCGAACGAAGACTTTTAGCAAATGCTCTCCTTGACTTCTCCAACCAAAGATTCGTATTACTCTCGGATTCATGCATCCCATTATTCAACTTCACTACCGCTTACGACTACCTCCTGAGCTCCAACCAAAGCTTCCTGGGCTCATTCGACGACCCAAGGAAACCAGGCCGCGGCCGCTACAACCGCCAGATGTTTCCCACGATTACCATCGAGCAATGGCGAAAAGGGTCTCAATGGTTCGAAGTCCATCGCGATCTCGCCGTTGGAATTGTCTCCGACGCCAAATACTACCGTGTTTTCCACCAGTATTGCCTGGCACCATGCTACAACGATGAACACTATTTGCCCACGTTGGTCAACATTCTTTACCCAGAAATGAGTTCCAACAGGAGCATTACATGGGTTGACTGGTCCAAGGGTGGTTCGCATCCCAGGAAATACGGAAGGGCAGACGTGACGGACGAGCTTTTGAATGGAATGCGACGCAGGACATGCAAATATAATGGAGAGACGACTAAAAATTGTTTCCTCTTTGCTAGGAAATTTCTGCCAAATACCATAGAGCCATTGTTACGGGTTGCTCCATCGGTGGTAGGTTTCGATCCTTAGCTCGTTTGTCATATTACACTACGATTAATTAACATCATTGGTCATTACTTACTCATAGATTCAGTTAGTTATTCCCTGTTCCTTTTTCTTTACTATATTGGTTTATAACTGACTATCTACGCTTGGGATTTTCGGTGACATGTTTTCTATGCCAATTCAATGTCACCTATAATATTGTGTCAAGTGTCCTGTTATTATTTATACTTATGTTAAACCAAACCGAGTTGAATTATTAAAAAATTAAAGTGTAAATAATAACAGGACACTTGGTACAATACTATAGGTGGTATTAAATTGGCATAGAAAAACATGTCACCGAGGATTCCAAGTGGATTACATATATGTAGGAACTATCATTTTTATTTTATTTTTTTTCATCCCATTGTACCTGTTCTTTAGTTACTCTTTTATTCGTTAGCCCTCACTAGAATAGGCCCAGAATAAACTTCTTGTTCTTTTGTGTTTCACATAATAGAATTTCTTATCTTTATTGGCGTTATTATTGTATTTTTTTTAAAATTATTTGAAATAATTATTGTAGCATTTTTGTGGTGTGATTGATATATGTAAAAGTAGAAAATATAAAAAAAAAATTCAAAAATGTGTTTAAAATATAAGTAAAATAGCATGCAAAACGAAAAAAAAAAAATAGAATGCATTAGAACAGCAGATGTGTATATACTAACTATTGCTCTTACAAACAGTCAATAAAAGTTGGTTCAATTGATAATCATGAACCATTTCATTATAAAAGATCTCTCGCGCGTTGCTGATGTGAAAACTGTGTTGATTAACAATACGTAAGAAACGCTTTAAGTGAACTATGGTCTCAAACAACGTTTGCCAGTCCTCCCTGAATAACGGTGGCAGCGATTAATGTTGAGGGCCTAAAACAAAAGTGTTTAGTTCAAATCTTGTAACTGTGCGTTTGTTGCAGTCTGTGGCTTTTTTGATAAGATCCATATTTCTGAATTAGATGTTTCACCATAGATAACATCTTTGCGTGATTATTGCTGTAGAACCATAAGCATGATTCATCTAATTGCGTAACAAAAATAAAAAAGTTCATTTGACCAAAAAAAATCCGAGTCACGCAGCACCCCCCTCCCCCCCAGCCCCTCCCTCCCGCGGGCGCCCGGGGGCCGGTAAAAATCACTGATTCAAAACTGCTTGAAGCACCTAGTTATGTCGCCAGCAGTAAATTGTCTCCGCCAACAGTATTCCGATAAAATCTTTCAATTCACCAACCAACATAGGCTGTAAATGGGAATCACAATCAACCCAAACAATAAATAAACAAACAAAAAGAAAGGCGAATTAGTGATTAATTCTTTTCCTACCCTATCTTGTGTTCACATGCAAAGGAAGTTGGGCACATACATGTCCAAAAGGTAAAAAAATTTAACTTTTGCCTCTCTTTTTCTAAATCTACATAACTGTTTTTTAATTTATTTTTCATATTCTTATTTCAATTTCAATTTCAATTTTGCAGATTTTTTATGAATACAATTAAGGTTCCATTGCATCATAAGATTTTGTTAAAATATACTAGAAAGTTTCAGTCCATCTATGGTAGCTATACGAGCTATTCTTAGTAGATTTTTTAAAGTATTAGTATCCTATTTATAAGACATTATAGTGATACTCAATTTTTGGTCATCTTTGACCCTTGAGATTTTTTACTTATTTATTTTTTTGTGCTTGAAGTTTCGAATTTGTTCATATTGCATCGCTAAATTGATCTTTGACATCATATAATTTTATGAATTTTTCGTAGAAAAATACATAATACATATTAGTGACAATTTTAAATTAGCTATTTTAATGTGTAATGGAATAACTAATTGGTTTTAGAATAAAAGAGAAAATCTAGTAAAATTAACATATAGACAAAGAGATGAAATTAGAAATAGGATGATATGTGGTCTCATCAAAATAAAAAAAAAAAAAAGGATAGTGAGAATGCAAATAACATATGGGGAATACAAATAACATTATCCTTAATTCTTAGCTTATTAAGATACTTACAGAATGGCACTAACATTGCCGGGAATCTTTTTGTTTAACACTATATGGTAGCTATGATGCGAAGGTCCAACTCTTAATGCTGCCTGTCATGAATGTGCCAGCTTGATGCATCCCTTATTTCTCAAGTTAATTAAGTGGATTCAGATTATATTAAGGTTATTACCTAAGATTGTTTTTAGTGTGTACCCATCAGGTATTCATTATCAAATCTAAATTAGAATTTTGCCCGTACCTTAACACGGTCTCTTTTCTTATTTATTGTGAATTTATGCAAATATAAATAATTTAAATATGAAAATTAACAACAATCCTACATGTTCATTTATTTTAATTTAAAAAATTAATGTATTCTAAATATTTAATTATTTACTAATTTTTAAAAATTTGGTTACATACTTTCACTATAATATGATAGAATATATCAAATAATATATCCTATAAAAAAACTAGGTAGATATTTTTTTAGATAATTTAAATTTTTATAATGACCATAAATTTAGAACTATATATTCATATTTAATTGAGTAGAAAAGACCGAACAATTCAGTTTTTTAATCAATAAATATTTAGTTTCCAATAATATTGGTAAATCAATCGATGTAACGGTTAATTATCTTTTTTGTATTAAATTAATTCAAAATTAAGGGAAGAGATGATGAATAATTTGAATACTAATCAATGATATGGTAATGAAAGGGAGTAATTTATGGAATATGTAAGATTTTAATAATTGTGATTTGAAAATTTTTTACTATAGTTCCATATAATAATTTCATAGAAAGCATTTAGATAAGTTTGGTTATTTTTTAAAGTTATTTTAGATATCATTAAGATAAGATTAGTTATTTTTTAAAGTTATTTTAAAAGTAGGAATAATTTTTAAACATATAATATAATATTCAATATGAGTAAAACCCAAATAGCCCACAATTCGTTAATTTTTTTCAATTAGGCATGCTATACAAGAGTGAAAATAACTCTAATTAAAATATTTACTTTCATATATTTGTATATATGTATATATATACAAATATATATTACACCTAATTTATCATATGAATGTATATAAGTACTGGTCACTGTAGTTAGATTTTTATTCCAAATTAATTATATTTTAAAATAAAAATTAATTATAAAGTGTTTTTTGGATACCCGTTTAGTCAAACATTTGGTGCTTTAAACATTTGGGGGACCTGTCAAAGTCGAGTCCTCTGTCAACCCTAATCTATCATATTATTTTCATTCTTCATAATTTATGTGGAAATCTCATATTTGTGTAATTGACTTCGCACATTATCTTCTTCCGATGAGAGAAAAAGTAAGAAAAAAAAAAATCTTAATCTGGGGCAATTCTATTCTCGTATTTGTCTTGTTGATAGGCTTCCCCAGTCCTTGCCTCCACTAAGAGCGTATTTCAACACTTCTGCTTTTAGCAGCGTTGTTTGGATAATTTTCAGTTTTATGTATCTTTTTTTTTTTTTTTGGATACAAATGAGAGGCAACTGCCTCTTAACACGGTACTAAGCATGGAGCTGTGACCTCAATTACATCAGCTCTTAATAACTCCCCGAGTCCGGTTGGCGGTTCTTCTATCAGTCCATTTGGTAGCTGTAGCTAGATTGCTTCCTTGCTTGCCAGTCTGCACATCTATTCCCTTCCTTCTAGATATGTTATTGCAGAGGCCCATCCTGGGCTTAGACACGTGGCAGCCCAGGAATGGCCGAGCCGGGCCTCGGCCCCAGGCCCCTGGCAGCCGCCCTGGGCCGCGCTGATGCTAGGGCTCCAGGAGGACTTGGGGGGCCATCCCGCAGAGGTCGGGGGGAATCCCCCTGGGTGCGGGATGTGGACTATTCCGGGCAGGTCCCGAAACGTACGGAGGTCAAACTTTCTCACAGGTATAAATGATAGCACACATCAATTATACAAGGTACGCTCATTATTGGCAAATTACTCCCGGTTGTCTCTACTTCCCGTGAACCCTATTCATCGGAAAGCTAACTTGACCGTCGGAGTGCTCTCGGGGACAACCCTCGGGCCCCCTTGCCGGCTCATTCTTGTTTGTTTTGCAGGTTTGGAACCAGCTCTTCCGTCAGCACACCGAGCTCCTCAATTCAGCTCGGTCCGGGAACCTCAGCGCTTCTTCAGTTATAATTTGCATGACCATTCTCTATTCTTCATGGTTCTTATCTATAACCAAATAATGGTAAGCCGATGTGGCCGCTGCTTCTACCATCAGCTCCAATTCCACCTTCAAATCCGATTCTATGATTATATCCCTATTTTCTTTTCCCCATGCTAGTTGCATAAAAGGAAAGGGTACAACGCAAGGATTTTTCAAGAAATCACTCATCCTAGCACTATTCTCGTCCAAGTACACTTAATTTTATAGTTCTGATGGAATCCGATGCATTAATCCTAGTATGATCGCACCTTGTGCGCCTTCTTAGAACTGTAAAATGTATCATATGACTATTAAAAGGGTAAACGTCATGTACCATCAGAAGTTGATTCATGTCAGTGAGGAATGCCACTATGGACCGAGGGGTGTGCAATTATGAAAGGTGTAGTTGTGTTTGATTGCTAAAACCTTTTATACAACATTCGGTGCAAGTTAGATGAACTATTCGTTTGTTTAGAACATTTTGCTAATACAAAAAATTCGTACTTTCCACACACACACACAAAAAAAAAAAAAACCAAATTATGATTATGCTTGTAAACATGTAACAAAAACAACATCTATTTTTTTTTTCCATAAAAGAAAAAAAAACACAACAACCGCACACAATCACATTTATTTCTACAATAGATGGATAACATAAGATTAGAAGTTGAGTGTTTTTAAGAAAAGATTATTTTACAATTTTAAAATAATTATTATAGCATTTTTAGTTCAGAAAAGTATGCTAATAATGAAATTTAAAAAAGATTTAATCACATATTGAAACAATGCACGACAAGAAAAGGGACAGAAATTCCAAGGCACGATTCACATGAAAGATAACAAAATAACACAAAAAAAAAACGACTAGAAGATAAGTGGACTTCACTTAATATGGTAGTGCCAACATAAATTAGTTTGGATGGTAAGGATGGAGCATTTCTTCGCATAGGGTTTATGTATTTGAATTTTGTTACTAATGTAAGATTTATGATTTCGAGACATGCTCAAACCCATGATAGTTATTAAAACTGATTGTGCTCAAACTTTTACTCACCATAAAAACGTATACTGGTGGTCATTCAATGTTGCCCCATCAACTCAATTGACTCTAACTAGTTTGTCTTAGGTAAGTTGACCACCAGAAGAGGTTAAAATTCGTTTGAATTGTAGACCGGACCGGAGGTTCAAACCTGGTTTTCGCAGTGAATGTGCACCGCGAACTCACTGCGGACTTTTAGACATTTACCGCCCACCCTAGTTGTACTGTACTGCACTGTCCCATAATTTGTTATTACTCGGCTGCATATCAAGTGTACTTTACTACTCTCATCTGTCTGCCTCTAAATCTCCGCTACCCCATCCTTCTCCTCGCGGCGACGGTCGCGGCGTGACTATTGCTCTGTCAGAAGATAGACTAGATATATAGAGATGGATGAGGAATATTTGAGGCTGTTTGTGCAGGAGACGTCCTTCCACAACGACATTGTTCTGGCCTCTCTCTTGCCGGAGAGATGGTGGGCTCCTCTCCCCCACTTCTTCCGGGGATGGCTCCGCAACTACATTGGCGGCACCTTACTTTACTTCATCTCCGGCTTCCTCTGGTGCTTGTATATCTACCATCTCAGCCGAAATGTCTACGTTCCTAAAGGTTCTTGCATCCCGACTTATTTTTTCTCGTAAGATTTTTTTTTTCAAAATGTTCTTGAATCCATTTTCCAATTAAGAACATCTTGTCGTTGTTGGTTCTTTCTTTTCCAGTATCAATTTTATTGTTCGTTTACTTATTTTTCTTCAAACGCAATCAAATATTTCTCTTGCAAAATGGTACTACTGTTGATTTCCGATCTAGTATTTATTTGGTCAAAGATGCATATTTTCTGTTTCATAATTTTTGGACTAACAGATGTCGCTCAATCGCATGGACATTGTTATTATGCTTTAAAAAGAATTTATTTCTATTCAGTTTCTCACTGATTCTATTGCCGCCAATGCATGTCTGCGTCAGTGGGTGACCATTCCACATTTATATAACAGTGGGTATTTAAAAAAAAAAATTTATAGCTTGTTCAGCTGATCTTCCCCACCCCTCTCCCTTTCCTTTGCAGTTAATTGACTGATTGTCCTTCCCTGTTTGCTAAAATAACTAACTCTTTGGAAAAATCTGATGTGATTCATGTAAAAGACTGTTAATTTGTTACATGTATTTAACACTCAAGTTATCTGCTTAGTTGTCCTTCTCAATCATCTAGTCCTCCGCCTTTCCTTCACATTTGGCTAATAGCAACAATTGTTGAAGAATAGAATCAAAATTGACTTCATCGATTCATTGATATACTGAACCTCCGATATGATTTGTACTTGGAAAGTTAGTGGAAGAGGATTAATAAAAGGGAATAGTTTGGCAGATGACATGGCCCTAAATAGATTTAACGGGAGAATAGGGATTTACTTAGCCCTGTAGGATGAAGATCTCATCTCAGTTGTTAGATAAAATTGAAGCGGTTAGTTACAGTGGTAAGGGTATAAGACAGTCTATGTAACATGAGATGGAACTTGTATTTCATATCATTTTCTTGAAGAGGTTACTTGCTTTAGGGCTTAGTATCTTGTTTGTCTTGTCTTTCACTTTCTAATGTGTGGTTATTACTGTAAAGAATATAATCGTAAATCTTCACTTTTTGGGCAAGATAATTTCCCCCAAGGGAAGTGCTGGCTGGACATCCTTTCAGAGTGTGAGTACATGACAGCTCAAAAGCCGTACCAAAAAGCTAAAAGGCCTTTGTTATAAAGCCACATTGTGAACTTGTGACTGTATGTACAGGGGCTTTTATAATTCCTTTCAAAATTTTGAAGTGCATAAAAAAGACCACTAGAATCCAATATGTTTTTGTGCAAGAAAAGAAATAGTCTTCCTTATGTAGGCTATGCAAACAGCATATGATTTTTCTCATCTTGGTTAGGTTCCGTTGGACATTAAATACATCTTTCATAACATAGAAACCAAATTAGTTCTGAATCAAGGTTATGTGTAGTTATGAGCTCATAAGGTGTTCTGCAATATTTTGTCAGCATCATTTGCTGGATAAGTAAAAACGTCATTTATTATTTTATATTTTAAAACAAAGGCAACTTTAAAGTGCAATATGTGCTATAATTTAATCTGCCATGTTTTAGCTTTCAGTCTTGCTATATTAGAAGCATTAAGGACATTTCTACTTCTAGTCCTGATGAAAGCTTCGGTTGCAGATGCTATCCCTTCAAATAAAGCCATGCTCTTGCAAATATATGTGGCGATGAAAGCAATGCCTTGGTATACTCTTCTTCCCACACTCTCTGAGCACATGATTGAAAATGGACGAACAAAGTGCTTTTCGAGAATAAGCGATGTTGGTTGGCTTCCCTACCTATTATATCTCAGTGCTTATCTTGTATTTGTGGAGTTTGGAATTTACTGGATGCATAGAGAGTTGCATGACATAAAGCCTCTTTACAAGTATCTTCATGCCACTCATCACATCTACAACAAGCAGAATACGCTATCTCCTTTTGCTGGTATGTATTAGCATCTGTGAATCTTGTATTGACAGAAGCAGTGTGGTAGCTTTTAGTGAATGAATGTTACTGTCAGAAATACTAGCTTCTGCTTTGCTCTGTTTGGTATTTTTATGACGCCAACAAAATGCTGTTTGTCTGATTTATTGATGCAGAGTTGTACTCATATTTTATGCCAGCTACTTATGTTCCCTTTGGGCATCTGTTTCTGGTGAACTTCAATTACCAGTTCCATGTTTCAGATAACAAAACTTGTGGCAAAGCTGGTTTTCCAAAAATGAAACACATTCTGCCATATGGTTCATTGCCAATTGCCTAGTCCCAAGTCCTTATGCAGTTACTTGTATTTGTGTTCTTTGAATTGAAGTTAAAATGCTTTTATGATGACAAACAATGACGACATTTTCTGCTTAAATTATAAATTTCTATGGTATTTCATAAACTTTTGGGCTTAAAAAGTTGCATAAATCTCAGACTTGCTTAAACAAAAGATTCCACGAGGACATATTATTGGTCACTTTGTCCCATGTGCCAATTTTATGTGATCTTGGATATCCCCATGTGCTGTCAATGATTACTGTAGATACGTGGTAAGCTGGACAAGTAAACTGGTCGTGATAGTCAAGCGGGCTATTCGTGAACTCTGGTCAAGGATATTCGAGTTTTATTTGAAAAACTCGAAATTGTCGATACGTATTATTCAATTTTCTAGGTTCTTTGCATCAAAATCATTTCAACTTTGTATTTGATGGAATCAGGTTAAGATGAAACTGACAAAGGCCATGGAACACTGAGAATGCTACTCTGTTGATACATCCTTGTGCTATACTCCTATATTTTTCACATGCACAACTTTTAATGGTGCACTCAGCCCTAAGTCCTTGCAAACTTTTTGAAGCCAATGAAATAGATATCTTCAGCAAGTGCCACAAACAGATTCTGCTGTGGCTTGCACAAGGGTTCCATGTCTTTGGACTGATATCTTGGCTTTCTTTGAAACTCATAATGTAATTGCACAGAAAGAACGGTGCTTTTTTTTTTTTTTTTTTAACTGTTTTGTCCGCTTTTAGGCATGGTAAAATTCTGTTCTACTGTAAAATTGGTATTTTGTGTTTATGTATGACTTGTTAATTCCTCTCTTTGGTCTTCTAAATGTTGCTAAAACTAACAACTTTCTTGTTTATAGTTATCTATCTTTTGTTTGTGGGAGAAAAAGCCTTGCGGATGTCTCTTTATTTATCTTCTGTTAAGTGACTTTCAGTTTGGCAGTATTGGATTAATGCACAGTAATGTATGACATAATGATATGCTATTTTGTTTGTTATATTCATGGTTGCTTCTCTACGAGATCAAACACTAACGAGCTATAACTCTTCTGGTCAGGTTTGGCATTCCACCCACTGGACGGCATACTGCAGGCAGTACCACATGTGGTAGCTCTCTTCCTACTGCCCATGCATTTTACTACACACATAGCCCTCTTATTCATGGAGGCTGTATGGACTGCAAACATCCATGACTGCATACACGGTAAAATATGGCCTGTAATGGGTGCTGGTTACCATACAATTCACCACACCACATATCGCCATAATTACGGCCACTACACAATATGGATGGACTGGATGTTTAACACACTTCGCGATCCTGAGGAGGATGAGGCCAAGAAGTCGTAATGTGTAATTTGAAATTTTTTTTTTTTGTAACCTTTTGTTTTTGGCTGAGGGAGGTGGGGGAAGGGGGGCCGGTTGTCCTACAAAGTTAATAGAATTCTGGTACTTAGCCTGGTTGTTTAGTTGGATTTCTCCACTTAAGTGAAGGATGATGTGGGAAGACCTCATTCTTGTGTTAGTGTTTCTATATGCGAGGTAGATAATATAAATTGTGCTGGTTTACGACATGATTATGTAGAAGTTTCATTTAGTTGTCTTCCCTTGGTTGTGAAGATTTTCCTTGCTGCGGTGATTGCTGTAACTGGAAATGGGAAGATGGCCAAAATTCATTACGGTTAGCAGTGCCACTGAAGGTAACTGAATGACTAGCTGGCTTCTGATCCAGGGGCAACTGGCAAGGCAAACTAATGTTCCTTCGGTAAAACGTTAAATAACTTACAGAACATGATGGTATCAACCGTAGAAGTATAAAATCAATCAGTACATTTCTTTAGACATGCAGTATAAAATCAACGAGTTTTTTTGGATGAATTTCTAACTTTTTTGATTCCTCTGGCCTTTAAAACGAAGCATAGAATTACATCCCCAACAAGATCGGCTTTGTACGATCGGACGGTCAAATTTCCGAAAAGAGTATTCTCAAAACAATAAAAAAAAAATTCTTGAAATAATAGTAGAATAGGGATTAAAAATAACCCAATAAACGAAAACAAAAACAAATACTAAGAGAAAAACGGCTCAACCGATCAAGCATTATATATTACCATCGTCTCTGCTGCTGCACTGGAAAAGAGAAGCCCTCGAGGCTCCGGCTACTCAGCTACTGAGCTCTCTGCCTCTCTTCAAAGTAAAGTAGACCAAATATCGCGACGACAGACTACTATATCATCCTCCTTCCAACTAGAAATCTGTCATGTCTCCCACATTGTTTTTCCCTCGATTATCAAATACCTTCCATTTTTCTTGTAATTCCGGCCAGATTGGTAAACCAATATTATCTTCTCGTCCACCAACAGCTAATTTAACTCCCCCTTCCACACAATTCTTCACCATCAATGACGAAAACAACATCGGGAGCAGCAGTGGCATTGAACCCAAGAATGAGGAATTATCCTTATCATCATCAGAGCCTTCTACTTCAAAACCATGTTCAGTTATCAAAGCCCCAACTGCTCCATGGATGCAGGGTCCTCTTCTTGTTGAACCCAATCAATTCTTAAACCTCTCTGATAGACCAAGAAGCAAAAAAGGCTCAAACTTTGGCAGAATTGAAGACCACCACCCTGATCAGGCTCTTACTGGTAAAATGGGTGCTGGGAGAGGCAAGAAAGAAATGAAGAAGATTTTTAAAGGCATTAAGAAACTTCAAGACAGCAAAAGTTTAGAAAAAACCCACAAAAAACCTGAAATGGTAAAGTTCATATTCTCACCCGGAGAGCTCTCGGGAGGTGGGGACTCTGCATATGTTGAGGGATTAATATCCGAGAGAGAAGATGAAAAGATGGACGCTCAGAAGATTGTGGAAGAATCTGAGGTTGGTTTTCAACTGGGAGAGGTTGAAGGAGAAGGGAAGGCAAAATTTGGCGGCAAAATGCCATGGGATAGGGGTGAGAAGTTGGTGACTTGGAAGGTGAAGAAGGAGAAGGTAGTGACTGCTGCTGAGTTGAGCCTTGATGAGGAATTGCTCGATAGGTTGAGGGATGAGGCTTCAAGGATGAGGAAATGGGTGAAGGTTATGAAAGCTGGAGTGACTCAAGAGGTTGTTCATCGAGTTCATGCTATTTGGAAGAACAATGAACTTGCAATGCTCAAGTTTGATCTTCCCTTGTGTCGAAACATGGACCGAGCACAAGAAATTCTAGAGGTTTAGTTTAATTATCGTACTTCTGTTAATTTATCATGAACAAGTTCATTTGTTGTTTGTTCATCTTTTGACTTGGCATTCAACTTCTATCATCTGCATTCTGCTCTTAATCTAGAAATGTGCCTATAAATTATTTTAACAAGGTTAGCTTAACTTCCACTGCCTGTTTTTCCTAGGTGAGATTATTGGAATTGAGATTTTTCCTTTGACTTCATTTCTCATGAAAAAAAATGTTCTAAATCCTACTAAAGAAATGTAAATTTAGGATTTATGCAAAAGGTTTAAGGTGTAGCCTCGTTAGTCATTAGGGATGAAACAGTTGGAATCCATATGAAATCAACTCAGTTCTGGTGAGCATTGGCTTCTACGTTCTTTTGACTGGCAAAAAAGCTATACCATCAGTCAACATGATTGAATCTGTTGTTATCATCCGCCTGGCTATCTATGGTTGTTCCCTTTTAAATATCATTCTGCTTTGTTTAATTGCTAAGCAGATGAAAACTGGAGGAGTTGTAGTGTGGAGAAAGCAACATGCTCTTGTCATTTATAGAGGGGGCAATTATTTGTCAGCTTTGAAAACCTCCTTTGATAACTGTTGTCGAGACACGATTATTGCCTTTGAAGTTAACTCTAGTGAACATGGTCTGGTTGGAATGATGAGCAAAATGGATAAGAAAGAGGAGAATGTACTGATGAATGGGTCACTTTACGAGAAGGAAGCTGATAGATTGTTGGATGGCTTAGGACCTCGCTTTTATGACTGGTGGTGGAGAAAGCCTTTGCCAGTAGATGGTGATTTGCTTCCTGAAGTGCTACCTGGATTTATGCCTCCATTTAGGCTTTGCCCTCCCCATGCTAGATCACAGCTGACAGATGATGAACTTACGTACTTAAGGAAGCTTGCTCGCCCATTGCCAACTCATTTTGTACTGGGTAATTTCTTGCCTCTATTGATCAACACCAGACAAATTTTATTCATGCTTTCTCCTGTTTATGCTTTCTGATCACTGCTTCATTCTTGTTAAATTACTTACCCTGGATATCTGGTTATACTTGAAGGTCTTTGTTGTTATACTCATATGACAGGCAGTTATGCTTTCATGCATGTACGTGGCAACCTACGAACATGACTTGCCTCTATTTGTGTTGAGGTATTTTTGAACTGAGACAGAAAACAAAATGCAGTCATTTAGGTACACAGTGGTAAACGTTTATATGTGCATTTGACATGGTAGTATGGTAGACAATATCTTATGCATCTCATTTCCTTTCAAGGCCTGAGTTAAATTACTACTGCCTATGTCTTTAAATCATGGAAGAAAATCTCAGTGAACTTAAGTTTCTTTCTTCTATGATGATTCTACCAAAATGGGGAGATTGTAATAATTAATTTATCACAAATAAAGCATATGAAATGTTTTGTGGGGAATGTCCTTAACGCCATTGGTATTTTGTTAGAAATAATGTTTTATTTGTTTACTGAACTATTTGGCAGTGTTCAATTGGGCTTGAACTATTTTTTCTTCATGTGCCTGAAGGAAGGAATAGAAAACTTCAAGGCTTGGCTGCAGCAATTTTGAAACTTTGGGAGAAATGTCATATTGCAAAAATTGCTATCAAGTGGGGAGTTCCAAACACAGACAATAAGCAAATGGCTTATGAGCTTAAGGTAAGCTACAGTTAAAAAGGTCATGCTGTTTGGAATTTGTCTGACTATTCAGATTCTCTGGATAAGCATCTTATGAGATCCTTAATCTGTCATGCAGTGTCTCACTGGAGGAATTCTGTTATTACGCAATAAGTTTCTTATAATCCTTTATAGAGGGAAGGACTTTCTTCCTTCTCGAGTTGCAGAACTAGTAACAATAAGAGAAATGGAGCTCACCGAATGCCAACTTATGGAAGAAAGTGCACGGCTAAGAGCAAGTGAAACTGCTACTCAGATACCATCAAGCAAGTCTGCTAATAGTGGAACTTTATCAGAATTCCTCAGAATTCAATCAAAACATTTGGGCCTTGGACATGGAAACAGCAAGGCGGAAGTTGAACTGGAAGCTGAGAAGGAACAACTAGAAAGGGAACTGAGAGATCAGCAGCGCAAGCTTTTTCTTGTGGGATATTACCTATTAGTTTCTTCATATTGCATTCTGATGCTTATGTCTTAAATTTGCAATACTGCTGTATTTTGCAGCTCAAGAAGAAGATAGAGAAATCAGCCAAAAGATTAGCAGATCTAAATTCCTTGTGGAGACCTGCAGAGCGAGATACAGATCAGGAAATGCTGACACAAGAGGAGAGAGAGTGTCTCCGAAAAATGGGGTTAAAAATGGTCAGCAGCTTAGTTCTTGGTAAGCAAGAGCTTGTATCATACTTACTGCTCCCTTGCATCTTCTCCTGCTTGATCCTAACTAATCTATTGCTCTGTATTTAATTGGGTGTCATTCTTTTTCTTTTTCATTTCCTGGGCTATTTGGTCTAAATGGTTAACTGGCATTCGCTGCAAGCTACATCATAGCCTTGTTTCTCTTACACTTTTTGTGCTTGCCTCTAATTAGGTACTAAAATGTATCCTGCTTCATTTTGTCTGTACTTCAGGAAGGCGTGGGGTTTTCAATGGTGTAATAGAGAGCCTGCATCAGTACTGGAAGCACAGAGAAATAGTGAAGGTGATTACAATGCAGAAAATGTTCTCCCAAGTGGTTTATACTGCCAAATTTCTTGAGGCTGAAAGTGGAGGGATACTGGTCTCTGTTGACAAGCATAAAGAAGGACATTCCATCATTCTGTATCGTGGAAAAAATTACAGACGCCCAAAGTTGGCACCTTTAAATCTTCCAAGTAGGAGAGAAGCATTGTCCAGGTCCCTTGAGATGCAGAGAATTGGTGTAAGTAATCTCTTTATCTTTGTACAGGTTTTCAATTCTGTGAAATATTTTTGCAACCTACCTGTGCCTTAATACAAGAGCTGGAACTCATCATTTTCATTTTGTGGCTCTTCTTTGTCTGCTGCTTTTTCTAGTCTCTGAAGTTCTTTGCACGTCAAAGAGAGCAGATGGTATCTGATTTGCAATTCAAGCTGGTAAGCCTCTTAAATCAACTCTCACCATTAACCAAACAATAAATAAATATACCTATACCTGGGAGAAGTCCTCCACCAATGATTTGTTATTTACTACATCTATTTGCAACTGTCTAAATGTTTTTGTGCTAAGAGATTTACTTCAAAGTATACTGTCTGTCGACTTCTATTCTTGTGCTAAATTGGCAAAGTTAATGCAGAGGAAAATTGATTTGATGGGAATATCTGAAATTGGAAAGGATGAGACTGCAGCGCCACAAGAAAATATATCAGTTTTACCTTCTCTGCTAAGATCTCATGTTTTATGAGGTTTGGTTTCTGGAAATATTGGATTGCTGCTTCTTTGAGTCGAAGCTGTCAGAATAAGTACAGGTGAAACTTGACAATACCTGGGCTTGCATCATTCATTGAAGATATTTAATGCCTCATCTTGCATTCTATACCTTAGTATTTTTGGTACAGTAGTATGATGATTAGGATTTAGAACTCTAATATCAAGTGACATTTGTGCTGGTCTCTGGGACAGCTGGTTTTCAATTTTTCTTCCAGCAAGGGCTCTCAATGCTGAGTCAAATTATAGGATTTTTTGGTGACTTGCTGTATGTTGAGACTAAAATCTTATCGTGTCCAAAATATTCATGTTGCTCTTCCGGTTCTGTGCATTTACAAAGTACAAGAATTGCATACGCTAAAAGCTCAAAATGTTAAACTAATGGAAGGACCACAAAGAAAAGGTGACGTAGTTATTAGTTGCAGCCAAGATTTGTTAGGGTTTTGTAGGATTCATTGATTGTTAATAGTAGTTCATTGGCTTCAGATGCTGGAAAAATTCTTTACATTTTTAGTTTTTAATTATTAATTTGACAGCTTATTAACTTCCATATACTCATTTGCATTGCCAGCAATACCTCTTTAAAACTAAAACCTGTTTCACTTATAATTAGAGTATACAGCCCGAGGGAACTCCGTCTTCAGAAGAGTCCAGCAGCTCAGATCCCTTGTTGCATTCAAACCTCGAACAATTGGGCAACCATCACTGGAAAGACAAATGGTTAATCTCAACTAGTCACCTTCTGTTTCCTCAAAAGATTGTGAAGATGATGCCAAAGATTCTTTTGCAGACTCCTTAGCTGGAGGAGAATACAGAAAAGGCTTGGGGGGAATTTGCAGCGATTGTAGGCCACCCTCCAGCATTTCAACCACCTTGCTCATTCGTGGACGGTCTGTTGGATTTGTCTGGATGCACCACAATCCGACTAAAATCATCTTCCTTGCTATCTCTTCGTCCTCTGCACTCATGACACCTTGAAGTTTCAGGTCCTTTCCAAGCTCCAGATTATCATAGATGTAATATGGAAAATACTTATCGCTTGTCTGCTCTGAGTCAGCTTCATTAGCCTTCCTTCTTAAGCCAGCCATTTCAAGGACCAGCATTCCATAACTATAAACATCGGATTTATGAGAAACTCCACCGAAGCTTCGACAAAATACTTCAGGAGCAATGTATCCGGGTGTCCCTCTAGCATCCAACATGGATATAATGCTCAGAGTCCTCTCACCTAATTTAGCCAGGCCAAAATCAGAGATTTTGGGACAGAAATCTTTGCTCAAAAGGATGTTATGAGGTTTTATATCAAAGTGAACAATTCTTGTATTGCATCCTCAGTGTAGATATTCCAATCCTCGGGCAATGCCTACCGCAATTTTGTGTGAGGTGGTCCAATCCAAGAGGAGACTTGGATTGGATGATCCCTTCTCATATAAGTACTTGTCTAAAGATCCATTTGGCATGAATTCATATATCAGAGCCTTCTTGTCATCCTTGTAACAGAATCCCAAAAGAGTAACAATGTTGACATGCGAAGTTCTGCTAATGCTGGCAACTTCGTTGATGAATTCCTCTCCATTGCCTTTGGTATCACTCAAAACCTTTACTGCTACCAAACGGCCATCAGATAGCTTACCTTTGTACACACTGCCACATCCTCCTTGTCCGAGTTTATCAATGAAGGAGTTGGTTATTTTTTTAATCTCTGAATAACTATATAGCTTTGGATCTGGAGATCCATAGTTCTTGAAGGATGCTTCAACCTTTTGGTTCTTTCCCTTGTCTTGCTTTTTATAGGTTTTTAGCTTGGTGTAGCCGTAGATTGTAGCAGCTGACAAAGTAACAATCCCAGCCAAGCCAAGTGAGACTGAAAGGCCTGCATTAAGCTTAAATGATCAAAACAGATCGACTAAGGTGAAAATATGAAAAATTCCCATATCTCCTTTGACATTAGTTTTAAATGTTACTTTACCAATTGCAAGCTTGATCCGACCCCGATGCCCTGTTCCAACAAGAACAAAGACGAAATCTTTCAGCAAGAAAGTCCCAGAACCCACCAAAAAGAAAAGAAAGAGGAGAATAATAAGCATCTAAAAGCCATGAAAATACTCTATGCTTAGTAGAAAATAGTGTATGCTTAGTCAAATGATCTACAATATCAGCCAATTGTAGCTACAAGCAAAATAATGCTCCAAAGAATTCGCAGCCAAAAAGGAGTAATTGTACCAGAAATGCTTTGATTGCCAGTTACCGAACCACTGCCAGTTTGATCGTCGTTGCAAGAAAATGCATAAGATCTATCCGGACAATAGCAAGCGAAGGTGTTCGAATTAGGAATGGACCCGCAACGGCCCCCTGATGCAATGCAGAAATCACAGCTTGTATTATTGGCCATCCATCTCAACGGGAAACCACCGGAAAGAGCTTCATTTAGATCATTTCCTGTAGCTCTAGTAGTGTTCCCTATGACCTGAGCTATTCGCCGATCAACCGGAACAGTTATCATAGACTTGCAGTCGGGCCTGGGAGCAAGTTTCGTGTTTGTGGTGAAAAAATTTGTGGTGTTCTTTGCTCCTGCCTCGCAATGAAAAGAATTAGGAAGTGGGCGGCTGAAATTCGAACTGCAGTCGTAATAGACATATAATAAAGTTCTCTCATCAGAAGTGATATAACTGAAAAGGTTCGGATCAATGGTTGTGTTGACGAATTCTGCTCGACAAAAAGAAAAGGCGTACAGCAAGTCTTCCCTGGCAACGATCATAGTCTGTGCAGCAGTGTCGATTTTGCGTACTGCATATGTCAATGAGGTTATATTGATCAGTGCATAATCACCATCTAAGCAATCTATTTCAAAACTTGGATGCCCGCAGAATTGAGGCCGGTCCCCTCCCCAGAAGGGGTAATCAAGGTATCCCAGGTTGCCACAGCCGAGAGGTTGACTGCAAGTTTCGTACCGGTGATCGTATGCATGCATGGATACAGGACTATGAAATAATGCTACGAGGAAGATTATGCCTACATGAGAAAGACCGGAGCAGAGGGTCAGGAGGAGCTGCTGATACGGTTGCATTTTCAGATGGTGCAGTACTGCCTGGTGCCAAAGCCAGGCCTAGCTAGGAGACCTGGTCAGCTTTCGGCCAAACTACTTTCTAAATCTTGGGAATTTTAGAAATCACAGAAGTAGGTTATACGGTGCTTGCTAATTCCTTTTGGGTTGCAACAAGTGAATATCTATCTGGTGAATGGCCATCGCGTATAAACCAAACCCCACCAGGTTCTCTCTTCTCAACTTGCTCTTTTGCCACCTTAGCTGCTTTAGCTTCATTTATTGCTTCATAGAATATGGCTGGAACTCTTTCAAAATTTGGTTGCAAGTCTCCCTTTCAAAATTATTGTTGAAGAAAAAAGACGCGCAAATTTTAAGACAGAAAGACACCGGGGTATAGGAATTGTGGGGTTACAAGAAGCAACCGTCATTGCAAGGTCCGCGTCGATGAATTCCACAAAAGAAGTTCAGCCTATGTCTTTTGGATCTGGAATGTAATTAATTACTAGTAGTTTTGAACAAGTCAGGAATCTAAAGCCAGAAAGCTTATAATAGTAGCACGTAATTACCAGGGCATATCCGATTTGACTGCAAGAGTAGCAATCAAAATTATGTGGTGATTAGTAGAGCAGGCAACTGATTGACTTTCCAGTATAGACATGTAAAGCAGCTACAAGTGAAACTGCAGTTGAAAATTGGCTCAAGCAAAATGGCAACTTTTAGTCCCAAGGCTAATAAGCATGTACAAAAATAGGACTACGACTTATGAGGAGAACTTGTACATTATAGTTCCTGCCTCAATTTTGCTCACTGTTAACGAGGAACTTGCAATCTGGCCCAATTTCATCATGAAATTTAAATTGATGATGTCCAAGATTCTTGGGTGGACTCCCTGGCCATAGGAGGAGACTCTGGAAACGGCTTAGGTGGGATTTTCAAATGCTCAAGGCTACCCTCCAGCATTTCAACTACCTTACCCATTGGTGGACGATCTGTTGGATTCGTCTGGATGCACCACAGACCTACTAAAATCATCTTTCTTGAAGTATCTTCCTCCTCTTCGTTCATGACACCTTGAATCTCCAGGTCCTTCCCAAGTTCTAGATGTTCATATATCCAATCTGGAAAGTATCTCTCACTTGTTTGTTCTGAATCAGTTCCAATTTTCCTTCTCAAGCCAACAATTTCAAGAAGCATCATCCCATAACTGTAGACGTCGGATTTGTGAGAAATGCCACCAAAGCTTCGACAAAATACTTCTGGAGCAATGTATCCGGCTGTTCCTCTGGCGCCAATCGTTGATAATATACTCTGTTTCTGTTTACATAATCTAGCCAGACCAAAATCAGAGATCTTGGGACAGAAGTCTTTGTCCAAGAGAATATTATGAGGCTTTATGTCCAAGTGAACAATTCTTGTGTTGCAACCTTTGTGTAGATACTCCAAACCTCGTGCAGTCCCAACTGCAATTTCGTATAACGTTTTCCACTCCAACTGACAATCTTTAGTCATATCCCCGGATGATCGCTTCTGATATATGAATTTATCCAAGGATCCATTAGGCATGAACTCATAGATTAGTGCCCTCTTAGTCCTGTCGTAGCAGAAACCTAAGAGATTGACCACATTAACATGGGAAGTTCTGCTGATACTCGCAACCTCATTGATGAATTCTTCTCCATTTCCATTGTTATCATTTAAGACTTTTACTGCCACCAGGCGGCCATCAGATAGCTTACCTCTGTACACGCTACCATATCCTCCAAGTCCTAATTTTTTAGCAAATGAATTGGTCATCTTCTTGATTTCTGAATATTTGTACAGCTTCGGAGCAACTGATCCATAATTCCTCATGAATGCTTCGACTTGTTGGTTATTCCCTTCGTCCGACTTCCAGTAGATCACTGCTTCCCACGCTGAGCACCTTTTGAGAAAGCAGCACAATGTTCCTACACCAGCAGCAGCAGCAGCAAGCCGTCTCCTCCGTTGCCTACACCAGAAAATCAACCAACCAAGACCCAAACCAGCAAGGACTGCACCTACCATAGCAAGAACTGAGAACACAACAAGAATGCTAAGATTTTGCTCTGAGACAATAACCACAGATACATAACTTGAGTTTGTTATAGTTAGAATGAGGCAGTACCTACTGCAGTGCCGGGACCACTTTTACTGCCTACAAGAATCAAAACACCAAGAAACATTAGCACTGAGACGTATGATAGACAAAACCACATAATGATGATGGGTGCTAAGTGATAAACCAGTCTTATAGGGGACATATGAACAAAAGAAAGTTCAGGCACAGTAGCAGAGCACTGATATGTGCAGATGCTATAAAATGGATAACCACATGATAAACGTAAGAGGGGTGGTTGTAGCGGGTGATCATAAAACCATCAACAATCAGTGAAACCATCAGCTTAATTTTCTCACGACACGTACGAACTAATGCAAGCGCTTTCAAGCATCATAAATCATTCAAGATCAACAAAAACAAATCAAAATAATGACATCCAAAATTCAAAGTGTCAGCCAACGCTAATAAGCTTACCATTTTCTAAATTTCTACACATTCAAAAACCGAGTCTTGGAACCAGGCAGTCAAATAATTCACCAAAACTACTACCTTGTAATGCTGCAGAAGCATTTTGACTATATACCGAAAGAGGGGGGAGGAGGAAACGCAGACGGGCTGACCCAAATCCGAATCAAACCCGCATTGCCCACCGACCCGGGTACACTCGGAGCAATTATTCTCATACGGGTCGCTATAATTTACGCTAAAACCCTGCATTAAAGCCTCAGAAAGACTTATCTCACTACTCGTGAGCCTCGCCCCAGCACTCCTCAGTATTGGCACCGTAACACTGACGCTGCAATTAATGAATCTCAAAATGGGGTCACTGGGAATCGGCCCGACTATGTAATAAGCATCCGTAAAGTTCACTCCGGGAATACCACAACTGAATAAATTCTGGGGCTTAATAGACATAGCCGAGGAATTGCACCCGTAGATTATACTCAAAGCATCGTCGTCCAGGTCGCCGAAGGAGAGGAAGGTCGAATTGAGGGTGGAATTGGTGAAATGGGATAGGCAGGTGTTGTTGTAGAGGTCCGAGCGGGAAAGGGTCAATCTTTTGAGGGCCTGATCGAGTTGGAGGACTCGGTAGCTGACGGAGTTGTGAGTCAACTCGGCGACGTTGTTGGGCTGCTGGCAGGTGAGTCTGAACTCGGGGAGTCCACAGCGGTGGGGGCGGTCTCCCCCGGTGAAGGGGAAGGTGACGTTGGTGATGGAGCCGCAGTTGAAGGTTTTATCGCAGTTAATGAAAGTGGTGGCAGTGGGGGCGACGCCATCGCAAAACGACAACGTAAAGAAGGCGGGAAGACGATAAAATGTTCTGTGGGGAAGAGAAAAGGACAACTTTCTCTGTATTTCTTACTGCAAATCATGGATGAGAATAGTCTCGTGGGTTCAAAACATTATTGTTTATTGGAGGAGGGAAGACGACGAAGAAAATTCTACTACTCCGAATGATAGCTAACTAATATCGTTTTGATTTTTTGTCGAAAAAAAGAGTCAGCTGTCGTCCAATGATTTTTTTTCAAAGATTAATCGCCCACACAGTTTGACATTCCTTCTACTATATTTTATCAAAGGTTGCACTCTTTTGTTAGAAAAATCAGATCAAACGCAGCAAACTACCAAGAACTATTTTTTTCTTTTCTTTTTTTTTTTTTTGGCTGGAATTATGATGATGTAAAGAATGCACGAGATTGAAGAATAGCACCAAAGCTTTTCTCCTGATGAAATCTGAATATAGGAAAATATTCAGATCAAACGCAGAAGAAAGGCTATAACGCCTGTCTAAGAGCAAATTATCTTTTGAACTTCATCCACCCAACATCTGCTAAGAACCATTTTTATTCAAAGAACCAGAAACAACCAAGAAAGAATGCAAGTATAGAAATCCTACAACAAATGGTCATCTGCATAAAACTTCATATTTCTCGATTTATGTCATAATAATGGAAAAGCATCTGCAAATATGATGGATGAGCACGCCATGTAACAAGTTAAAAATAAAGGAGATCAGGAGAAAGAAAGCGAAGCCAAGAAGATACCACAAACTAAACAAGTCTAGAATACCAAACCAAGCTTTCAGGAAATATAATGAGAACAACCCCTGATGCCATATGGGAGGACAGATCTATAACTAACAGCCTAGCAAAATGGAGAGAAAGACCGATCAATTGGCCATGAGATTAAAAGAACAAACAGGACCCACTACACAAGCTGATTGACACTGAAGATTTGGATGACGAGGGCGTACCATTTCTATTGGGATAGCAGGCAAATGAGTTGGACCGAGTGTCATACCCGCACCGGCCACCTGTGTTAGAGCAATTATTGCAGGCTGTATTACTTGCTTCATATCGCAAAGGAAAGCCGGTAGTAAGTGCGGTTCGAAGATCCGCAGGATTAAATATAGCCGTAGTATTGAAGAGACTCGGAAATGCGGCGCGATTAATAGGAACCCTGATGTTATCAGTACAAACACCCAAAAAGGCTGCACTACTTGTCTGGAAAAAATTGGTATTTGGTGCGGTACTATTGACGGTGCAATTAAACTGATATTGCAGTTGAAGGAGGTTGGTAGGAAGCTGGGTGCAATTATAGTACAGAGTGATGTTATCGACGGTGTTGGGGTAACTGAAGATGTTGAAATTCAAGGTGGTGTTATGGAGAGACTGAGGACAATTACTGTCCCACAGATCGTCTCTGGCAACAGTAACAGTTTGAGATGAGGTATCTACAGAGGAGAGGATCCGGTATGCAACGGGGCCAACTGTAAACCGAGGGACGTCCCCTTGGCAGCTTAGATTGAAACCTGGATAGCCACAACTTTCCGGGCGATCCCCACCCCAGAATGGATAAGAAAAGTCAATATTTCCACACCGAAACGGCTCACTGCAGGTTTCAAACTGTTGTTGATCCTGGCTGAAAGATTTCGGGATGTGAAGTAAAGTGAAGCTTGTGATTATGAACAACAGTGACGTGGTTGAGAGGAGATCCTTCATATGCATCATTGACAGAGAGGAAAAGGAGCTAGAAAGAAATGAAACGGATCCCGGAATTGCATAATTTGCTAAAACCGTCTCGACAAGAAGGAACTCATTTGATTATTCACGAAGCCAAACCTCATTTAAGTTTTTCACAAAGGTGAAGCTTCTTGCGGGATTCGGAATGACTACTTGATCAGCCATTGACAAAGGTCAGTCTAATTCTAACTAAGGCTTCTCCCAAGGATGATGTGAAGAATTGGTCACGGTTTACTACGTTGGGTAAATTGCACTTTTTTCCCACTTAATTTAAGTTGAATTTCATCCATCTCGTCAAATTAGGAGCCATAATTAAAAATTGTCATCACAATAACTTGGCTGTTCTTATTGCTTTTGATTACAAACTAAGCTTACTCCTCTTTTTTTTTTTTTTTTTTTTTTTTTTTTGTGGGTGAAAATGTTCTACCCTTTCATGTCGACTTTTCCTTTTCGTACGCTGTATCAGTCGCTGCGATTAATTTCCATCTTCCCGGTCCCCATCCCCATCCCCCTCTACTTTTTCTTTTTCTTTCTTATTCTTGATTTATTTCGGTTAGGATATTGTGTTTCCCGGGAAAAAAGAAAAACAGCCATAATCTTCTTGATCACAAAGGGTTAAGTATTCATATCCAAAGGCAGAGGCAGAGTATGGTAGCTTACGCTAGTGAAAGTGAAGCAACCGAACTTGAAACAACGGAAAGTGAAGAACCCAATATACATGGAAACAAGTTCATATATGCATGGAAACATGTAAAAAGAGAAACTAAAATGCTTTCAAAACTAAATGACACAGTTGAGTTTACACAGCACAAATTCTTATTTTCTCTCAGCTGCCTCACTTAAGTGCATTGCACTAGATCCAAATGATGCTAGTTGACTACAGCCAAAGTCACAGAACCAAGTGAATAAGTTGACCAACACGATGGTCCTCATGCAAAATCAGCGGACTAAACCCTGTTTTTCTTCTAAGCCTATCAACACGTTTTTCTCCTAAAACTTCCCAGTCATGTTTGGCTTCTTAGACTTTTCAAGTCGACTATCTAAACTGCTTCTGGAACGTCAGGTCTCGCTGTTCCCCAAACCATGAATACAGTTTAATAATAGCTGAAATGCACTTCCAAAACGCTAAGGAATGCTCGATTGTTGACTAGTAAAAATTCACCCAAAGAATTAGCCCTACTACACTAATTTCGTTTCTAACTGGCGTAGAAGTCTGTGTATGGCATATATCAATGCCGTAATATTGATGCTGGACTGTGGAATAATGAATGATAGGAGGAGCTGCTGATATGCATGCATTTTGCCATTTTCAGAGGGTGCATTACTAACTACTTCGTGCCAAAGCCAAGCCTAGGAGCACTAGTTACTTCGTTGGCGAGCTGCTTTAATTCTTGATGAATTTCGAGAATCCAATGAATTCTTGCTTAACATATCTATTTTTTTTTTCTGTAACTGCAGTAGATAAAGGGTGAGAATGATGAGGAGACTTATTGTTAGACTTCATTCTTCTTTGAACTTCAAATTTTGGGGCACAGCAAATGAGTCGATTTTGAAATGATATTACTGTTATGCTATGAACTCTCATTTAGTCCACACACGCGAAACAGTCATGAATGTAGGAAGGATGCCGTGCGGGTAGACCTTTGTATAGAAAAGACCAAGTCCCTTAATCTGTCTCCATAGCTTGCTCAAATGAGGAAAATTTCTCCGTTTAGCATTATCGCATTTAGTGTAGCTGTAACTATGTAGGTAAGTATACGTCTAAAGGTCACATTCTCAAAACTACAATTGAAAAGGAAAAAAAAAGACTGGTCCTTATGATATTAATGGATTAGCGGGTCCTCGTCAAATTCAATCCAAGATGTGCAGATTTCGGGACAGGACGCCGGTGTATAGTAAATGTGGGGTACCGGGGACATGCAAGTCAAATACAAGAAGCAACGGTCTGTGCAAACTGCAAAGTCGTCCGCCCGGCGACCCGAACCTTCGAAGCCAATGTCCGGTGGAGGTAAGTGCATATTAGCCCTTGGGTCATGATGATGATAATAAGGCTTCTTCTATTACGGGCATGCAATAAAAGTAAGGTCCCCAATGTTTTGCATGTAAATGTTTGGGCTCTAATTGCACATAATAAGAAGAGCCTGACGCTAATAGCACGATCGATTAGAAAAAATCATGGCATGTTGGTTTGACTAGAATAGTATCCGGTGATTAATTGAGCAGGCGATGAGATTAAGGATGATTGATTGACACATTAGTGTTTCTACTATCGATGAAACAGACATGCAAAGCAAAGCATATGTTGAACGACTCAATTGAATGCAGTTAATAAGTAGTAAATTTTTTGTCAACAATGTAGCACTTTATAGGTCAATTTTTTCTAAATATCTAATTATTTATTCCTAGAAATTTTATGCATGTTTAATTATTATTATTTTTTACTTTACATATGTCACATCTTAAAAATATTAGAGTTTTATATTATTGCTGTACAAAAACCCAAAAAATGGAATTAAAACAGGAAACATCTGGTGTGCTTGGTCCAGACCTTATCAAATGCTAAGCAAGTAAAGAAACTATTTGTAATTGTGGTGCCCCATCTTAGGATTCAAGGATTTGCTGAATTTTAACAAAGCATTATTAGGGAAACAAGTCTGGAGGCTGATAACAAGGCCCAACTCCCTAGTAAAGAAAGTTTTGAAAACAAAGTACTTCCTAAAAGAGACAATCTTCAACTGCAAGGTCCACCAAAATGCATCATGGATATGGCAAAGCATAACGGCAGTAAGGGAGGATGTTCAAAGAGGACTAAAAAGGAAAATAGGAAATGAAAGAAGTACAAAAATTTGGGACGATGACTAGATACCAGAGATCCCCCAAGGAAAGCCTGTATCAACTAGGCCTCAAAACTGTCAATTGCAAAACGTGGCAAACCTGATCCAAAACTACAGATGGAAGAGAGCCTTGGTTTTCAAACTATTCAAGGAAGAGGAGGCCAAAAAGATAATGAGGATACCAATCAGCTTGGCTAACAAGGAGGAAGGTCACTTCTGGTTACATAGTGGAAATGGCCAGTATACAGTACCCTCAGCATACAAGGAATTCAATGAGAAGGGAGACAACCAGAAGCAGAAAGGACAGGCAAGAGGAGAAACCAACCTAGAGGAGCAACACCTATGGAAACACTTGTGGAAGCTTAAAGTGAAACACAAGCTGAAAATTTTCATCTGGAAGTGCCTGAATAAGGCATTACTTCTTAACAAAGTGGTTTTAGCAGAACCAAGAAAGAATCACCAATATGCGAGAACTGTGTGGTGAAGAGGTGGAAACTATGGAACACCTACTCTTTTATTGCAGGATTGCAGAAGGAGCATGGCATATAGCTCCATTGAAATGGGAATTGAGGACCAAAGAGGGAACTTTAAAAGATGGTGGTATGCTTTAATAGAGGCCAGGAAAAGACCTGAACGACTGGAACACATTGCACTCACTGTAAACATTTTGTGGCAGATTTGGAAGGCCAGGAACGAGAGTGTGTTTCAGAAAAGCAGAAGATAAGCAATTAAGATCATACACAAATCTCAAGAAAAGTGGTTGGAAATTCAGAGAATCAATGACAGAAAGGACAAGATGAGCATATCAGAAACAAGAGAAGCTGCAGTGGAGCAGGCAAAAAGCAGAATAGAGAAATTCCTATAACCATCTACCTAGCTATTAATAATTAAGGAAAAGATAGACAGATGGGAATAGGCATCATTGCAATGAGGGAAAATGATCAACTGCTGGCTAAGTGGGCAGTAACGAAATACAGCACAGGGAACAATCTAATGGATAATGCAGCTGCCATCAAACTAGCAATGATAACGCAAGGGAGCAACAATGGAGGAGAATTCAAGCAGCAATCACACAATGATAGCTTTTGAAGTTGATAAAAGCCAAAAAGGCTACTGATATTCAACTTTATTCTCATCTAAAGGACATTCAAGATCTAAACTCAATGTTTGTGGAATGCTCATTTGTATTAGCTAGGGAGGAATTTAGGAATAGTATAAGTAATCTGAGTCTTTATGCGCTAAGCATATCTTTTGACGAGGAATGGCTAAATCCTCAATGTCGCATACACTTGTATAGCTCAACTTGAGTCTTTGCTCATTAAGCGTATAGTTCTTATTAGAAGCTAATATAATCAATTATTGTTTCTGGGAAAAAGTAAAAAATGGTGCCCTATGCTGCACACTGTTAACCAGGCACGCTTCTAAGTTCCGTCTCGCCAATTCATCCCGAAACTGATGACGTACAGGATTCTTGGGTGGACTCACTAGCGGTGGCAGGAGAATCTAGAAACGACAGAGGAGGGATTTTCAAATGCTCAACCCTACCCTCCAGCTTTTCTACTACCTTCTTGCTCATTGATGGTCGATTTGCAGGATTCGCCTGGATGCACAACAGACCTATCAAAATCAGCTTCCTTGAGGTCTCTTCTTCCTCTTGGTCCATGACACCATCGATCTATAGGTCCTTTCCAAGTTCAAGATGCTCATATACCCAATTTGGAAAATATGTTTCACTAGTTTGTTCTGAATAAGATCCAATTTTCTTTCTCAAGCCGACAATGTCAAGCAGCATCATCCCGTAACTGTAGACGTCGGATTTGTGAGAAATCCCCCCAAAGTTACGACAAAATACTTCTGGGGCAATGTATCCTCTTACATATTCTAGCTAGACCAAAATCAGAGATCTTGGGACAGAAGTCTTTGTCCAACAGAATATTCTGAGGCTTTATGTCGAAGTGAACAATTCTTGTGTTGCAACCAACCTCGGTGTAGATACTCCACACCTCGTGCAGTGGCAACTGCAATTTCGTACAACGTTCTCCGCTCCAACTGACAATCTGTATTCGTATCCTCTGATGATTCTTTCTCATGTATGAATCTGTCCAAGGATCCATTGGGCATGAACTCGTGGGTCAGCGCCCTCTTCTTCCTGTCGTAACAGTGACCTAACAGCGTGACCACATTAACATGGGAAGTTCTGCAAATGCTGGCAACTTCATTAATGAATTCGTCTTCACTGCCCTTGTCATCATTCAAGACTTTTACTGCTACCAGACGGCCATCAGATAGCTTGCCTCTGTACACGCTACCATATCCCCCGTGTCCCAATATGTCAGCAAATGAATTGGTCATTTTCTTGACTTCTGAATATTTGTACAGCTTGGGAGCAATTGATCCATGTTCCTTCACGAATGCTTCGACTTGTTCGTTATTCTCTTCATCCGACCTCCAGGAGACGACTCTGCTTCCCAAAATGAACGTCTTTTGAGAGTAGACCATGCACACTGCTAATTTTTCTACCGTCCCACCAATAGCAATGGCAATGAAGTAGCCTGCAAATGAAGTTTGGACGAGGAATTCTAAATATACTGCATAGTTCCGCCGTGACCGAGTACTGGATTTATACTTGGTTATATGGCATTGTCCCTCCCAATATTTTAATTTGTATCTTTCTTTGAGATAAATCCTTCATCCTTTCATGTCCTTCGTATCAACAGGAATGACGTTTTCAGGTTTAACAAAGTTAATTTCGTCGAAAGAAGTCAGGGGACTGGGAGAGTTACATATCATCATAAGAGATCATAAAAGACCCCGTCCAAGTCCACCTAGACCTCCACTAATGGTATCAATATTGACACAAAAGAATGTATTTGATCAGAACCACACACCTTTCTGACTTCGAAAGCTGGTGCGGTTGCACATACGATCATACGGCCGATCAGAACAATAGCAGGCAAACGAGTTGGAACTTGTGTTATACCCACACCATCCACCTGACCGATTGCATTCACTGCAGATTGAGTTATTTGCTTCATACTGCACCCAAAAGCCAGCAGTCAGGACCGCTCTTACAGTTACAGCCACACTAGTCACTAAATTCTGAGCTGCAGTTCGATTAATTGAAACCCAGATGGAATTAGCGCAGGTAACCCGCAGCTGACTCGCGTTAGTTGCCGTGAAAAAAATTGGCAGGTGTTTCTGTACCCGTGCCATTGCCAAGCAAGCAAACTGATTTGGTGGCTGCTCTGCTAGGTTCGGAGGAGTGGTGCAATTTTAGGACAGAGTTAAGTTATAGACGTTCTTAGGATAATTGAAGAAGTTGGAATTGAAGGTGGTGTTACGGAGAAATTGAAGACAGTTATCACTCCAAAGATCATCTCTGGCAACAATGAGAGTGCTCGTGGTGGTATCCACAGGGAAGAGGATACGGTACGTAACAGGCGGAACCGTGAGCCTAGGAATGTTAGCTTGGCAACTTACCTCAAAACCCACAAGAATTTGGGCGATTCTCACCCCAGAAAGGATAAGTGAAGGTAATATTTCCACACTCATAGGGCACCCCACAGGTTACATAGTGCTGATTCTGGCAGAAAGATCTTGGGATGTGAATTAAAGTGAAGATTGTGAGTATAAACAATAGTGAAAGGGTTGGAAGGAAACCTTTCAGATGCATCATTTACATGGAGGAAGAAAGTCAGGAAAAAAGTGAAGTGGATCCCGGAATTACATTCACAAGAATTATCTTGACAAGAAGGACATATTATTGTTACTGGTTTCTCACAAGGAAAATGAAACCTCTTGAACTTTGGATGCATTGCTCAAGTGGGGTGAATGGCTTGGACTTTGACAAAGTCTGATGGTAAAACAGTCTAATGCATTTAATCAAATCTTCTCCCATGAATGTCAATAAATGTCAATAATTGGTCAATGGAATACTGCATTCGCTAATTTCATTTCTTTTTCTTTTTCTCTTTTAATTTTTTTTCTACTAAATATAAGTTGAATTTGATCCATCTCCCAGCTTCGTAGAATTTGATCCATCTCCCAGCTTCATATAGTGACTTGCTATGTTGTTGTATTCTTGAGAAAGGTCAAGATGGGCTTTACGAAATATCTTGGCCGCTGTTGATTCCCTGTTCTCTTTTCCAATTCGTTGGCTTTGGTATTCATTATCCTGGTCAACCGGAACGGTCATTGCCATCATTTTCAGGTCTGACTACGCACCCCTCTTCATTGTAACCCTTTGTTTTTTTTTTTTTTTCTGGGGGTTTCAATAACTGCTTAAAACAATAGATCCACTCGATCGTTTTAGTCACAAGGCAAGAGGATTAGGGATTGGTAGCCAAAGCGTATAGATTTGTAACACGCATTAAACCTGAAGCAACTGGACTTAAAATAACAGAACGCCAAAAGTGAAGAGACAGAATGATGCCTCACTCGTACATGGAAATGGAAACGGAAACTGTATTGCTCTCAAATCAAAATCACAGTTGAATGTACAAAGCAGAAAAGGAGATAAAAGAAGACAGAAATTCTTATTTCTTCTCTGTCTCACCTAAGAGCATCCCCCGTAGATGCAAATGATGCTATTTGACACTAGAATACAGCCAAAGATACAGAACCAAGATAATATGATTCCTTGCAAATGTTATTAGCCAATAAGTTAACCAACATCACGGTCCTCGTGCAAAATCACCAGACTAAACCCTTCTTCCTCCTAAACCTATCAACACGATCTGTGCTCATGCGGGACTTCTCAGTCTTGTTTGGCTTCTTGGACTTTTCAAGTCGACTGTCTAAACTGTTTCTAGAAATCTCTGGAACGTCAGCCCGCAGTTCAAATGTGTCCTTGGTAGTGCTTTCAGTTGCTTTGTTCTGATTGTTGCTGTCAACTGATACTTTTTCAGTACCATTTGTCACAGGCTTTGATTTACCAAGTGCCAAAACAAATTTTTTCAAGAGTTTTATGTACTCGGGATAAAGTTCAAGATTGCAATGGCCACCACCATTTATCCATACGGGTTCATACTTTTGCTTGCAATGCTCCCAAAGCTGCTTTCCATGAGAACAATCAACAACTTCATCTGCTGTTCCCTAAACCATGGAAACAAGATTCATAACTGAAATGTGCTTCCGAAACACTGCTGATTAATGACAAGTGTTTGACTATAGGCAGAGGGGTGTTCAGTAAAGAAAGGGTTAGTACCGGAAAGAGGATTGAAGATCCCAAGTAGGGAAGGTAAAGGAGAACTTACATGAATCACCAGGACGGGACAATTTATCATACCAATCTTGTCAATATTCTGAAACAAGCAAGGTTAGTGAATAAGCAGTCCTGAATCAACTGTAAGTCACTTTAAGGATGCTTAACTCAGGATCATGTTACCTTGTAAATGTCAAACCAGTATGTCCGTTTGACAGGGTACAAAACTCTTATCCCTGACATAATTGGACTATGTAAGACGACACCTCTCAAGTTTGGTATGCGAGATGCAAGATCAACAGTTGGCCCGCTACCAACGGATTGACCATACAGTATCAACTGTTCATCTTTCACTCCATATTGCTCCTTCAGGCATTTATATATTGCATCAATGTCCGCATATGTATTATACTCTGTGGGCTGTTTCAGGAGAGGAATAAGGAAGACTGTGTTACTTTCTGAGCCAAAATTAAAAAAAGAGCATTCTAGGGCCACAGGATGCACTGGGTTTAGTGAAGTCATTGTACAACAAATGCAAGATGTTACAAAGTGAAGTACTAAAATGCTTCTTTACTAGGCAAGTCTACATGGTCTCTCTCTCTCTCTCTCTCTCTCTCTCTCTGTGGATGGAGTGAAGCTTGATCTCCAGAGAAAAATTTATGACACCTTGAAGAATGGGAGCTTCAGATTGAATAAGCCCTCCACTCTGAAATATAGAACACTTGAAACTTTTAGTCGAACCTCAACAGAAGGAATTTCCGCATGAATCATGAAAAGGCTAGAAAATGTGAGTTCAGAATCAATTAATCTTCCAGATGGGGACAGGGAGTGCACAACTACGCCATCAAGTGACTAAGGAGCAAAAGAATAACCCATCACACTGGAAGAAGCATGGGTATCTAACCTTTCCAGTGGATTGTCCATAGCCAGAGTAATCATATCTGCATGGGAGTAATGTGACTATTAAGCTCACCAAATCATTGACATGACATGAAGCACAAGAACAAAAGCGAAACAATTAATCCAAGTAAATAATATACCAAGTCATACACATATGAAACAGCATATCACTGACAAAGAAGAAAACAAAAAGGAAAAGGGAAAAAAAATACACTCAATAATTCTTCCATAAAAAAATTCACATCCCAAAGTGGGTGATGATGAGCTACTACCATCAGGAAGCACTAAAATAGGCGGTGCAATATTGAGTAAACAGCAAATGCATGTTTGACATGACTAATTTGAATTTCCTAAAGAGGGAAAAATGGTAGCTCATCACAGCAAAACCTTCGCCCATCAGACAATTCCTTCTTAGTAAAAAGAAAAGGTCAACATGTAAAAATATCAAAATTAATATGAAAGATCAAATTAACCTGGCCTTCTGCAAAGCAAAAAATGAAGATTTTGTAAACAATAAAAGCCTGAGAGTGAAAACTTAGTTCTACATTTTCAAGTCACTCAGTGTTAATCAAGAGAAACACTTGCTTTTTGTATGCTATTCAGTTCGAAACCACACAATATACTCAGTCTGGACTTGTGTACAGGTCAAATGCTTGAGCTTTAGAACTGTTGATGGTTGGACTAGTGAGTTACAATAGCAGATAATACAGTGTGCTAAAAGTGATTTTGTTTGCTGTGTGGAGTGTGTTGCTTTTGCTGCAACAGTATACTCAGTTTAGAGATGCAGAAACTAGAGGCTGTTCAAGAATGTTCTTACTTCCCCTTTTGCCATTCATGTTCATATCGTCAGAGATATTAGAAGCATTGTCTTGGGTTAGAGACCAATTACTAGATTGAGACAGAACCTAGAGATTTGTTTACCATTAGGTGTTCCCTTGTTGTTCTTGATGCGCTGTAAATATTAGCAAGTCATAGCTGCTGTATGCGTAGTTACTTTTATTAGAAGAGTACATCTGATGTATTTGTCTCGGGGAATCTCCTGCTTGTGTATGCTTCAATGGTTGATCAATAGAGGCATATAGTTTACAAAAACCCAAAAAAATAAAATAAAATAAAACCAACACAAAAAATTTCCCAAGATGGCACTTTTCCCAGATGACTAATTTTTACCAACTAACTAGCCAGGACTTGGGCCAAATGTACATTAGGAAAGAAATTTTGAAGCTCATCAGGAATCAATATAGAAAAATCATTGATACATAACAATCTTTTTTTTTTTAATCATTAGGGCCTAATTAAGTGGTTTACCAAAATGAATCAACTATTATCTTGGCTGATTCAAAAGGTGCTCTCTCATTGTTCAAATATAACTTCGTCACTTGAAGATTTCATAAACATCTAGTTCTATGAATGCAACATCAACTTGCTTCTTACTAACCATCACATTACTCAGCTAGCAGGCAGTTTCTTGAGACGCAGTTACCTACTTATTCTATTCTTCCAAACTCCAGAGTTTAAAGTGTCTTAGCAAAACACTTAAACAATGCTGTTGTCCGAAAATCTGCAGTAGACGAAAGAAGTTTGGACATAACTGTTCTCCATAGGAAGCTTCCCAGCCTGAAGAGGCACTATTGGCTTTTAAGACAAATAGTTAGACAACTTCAACCAATGACCACATCATCTGTTCTTTCGGAGATTTAATTTCTCCTTAGAAAGACTATCTTCTTGCCTAAAAGCAGAAATCTTCCCCTCCCCGCCCCCCCCCCCCCCACCCCTCCAAACCAATAAATAAACAAATAAACATTTTTACCAAACCGAAGGTTTAATATGAAAAATTTGAGCACTCGGTGCTTTTAGCATCCCAGCTCACAGAATACCAATAAAAACCATAGAAATTGCACAAGATTAACTTATTTATCGGGAAACCGGAACACCCTTTATCTATTTATTTTTTCACAAATCACCTAAATTAGGACAAAATACTGTATTTGCAATCAAACCAAAACAGAAAAAATAAAGAATAAGCTAAAGGCTGCAACTTGAGCTACCAGTAAACAAATAAAAAAAGGTTTAAAAAAAAAAACAAACAAAGCTTTACCCCATTAAATTAACCCGAAGACGAAGACTTAATTCGACGAAGAGCTCAAACATCTGCCCTAAATCCGCAGCATTACCATGAGAGTACAGCATAGTAGCCGATGCCTTTGGATGCTTCACATGGACGGCCACTATATCATTTCCACGTCGAGTCCTAAGCTTCAGTACGTCGACGTCGTCTCTCCTCGGGACCTCAGGTATGCACAATTTTCCGCCGCAAGAGTTGTCCGCCACCACCGTGTAGGACGGAGGACTAGGTGGGAAAAAAGCAAACTTAGCCGCGATTGATGACGTCACCCCACCCATTATTTCTCAACCTCGGCAAAAGTATTATATCTTCTGAATTCATAAAGAAAGCCACTTTTTCGGCTTCTTTCCAACGTTTTGTGGGCTCAATCTATCTTCTTCTTTGATCTCCTTCTCGGGTTTTCTACTTTAAGGAAGCGTGTCTACAGCGCTGGAGAGAAGAGAGGAGCTGTTGGTGGTGGCGGCGCGTGATTATGGAATAGGAGGTGCGCGTAAAGGGAAAACGGGGGGGAAATTGTGTGTGGAGGAGGAGATTTCGAAGATGCGTTTTTTGGAATTTTAACGTTGGAGGCTTTCAAGTTTTTGCAAAAAGGGGCTGAGTTTGGATGATATTATCGCCTGACGGCGGGGCGTGGACGGAAACATACGAATGAAAATGGGATCTGACAAATTTGTTAGCAGAGGCTATAAATGGAAATTTATTTCTGTTTTTTTTTTGGGATTTTATTAAAGTATTTATTACAGTATTGTAAAGTTAACTAGGACCCCAGTAGTACGGTATTAATTTTACGGCTACTAACATGAACATTTTCTAGAATCTATCAACTCAAATACTACTCTATGAAAGTGTTCTTTTCAAGTGTGGTTGGCCCAATGGAAATGGAATTAAGCTAAAATTCAAACAGTATACAATATGAGCAGATTGTAAAGTTGTTGCATTAGTGTATATCACATCCTACCATGTTATTATGTCTGTTTCTTGTTGTTTTTGTTGGGATAACAACACATGTTTGGTTTAGGGCTACAAACGAATCGAGCCGCTCGAGTCAAACTCGAGCTCGAACTCAAACTCAGAATATTAAGCTCGTTAGCGAGCTTGAGTATATATATATATATATATATATATATATATATATATATATATATATATATATATATATATATATATATTTTTTATTTAATAATAAAATTACGTATATTATATATATATATTTATTTTCATAGTAAAATTACGTATATATCCTTAATATTTTATTATTTATTAAGAAAAAAATTATTTTATTTATTTTTTAAAAAATAAAATAATTATTTTTTATTTTTTTTCGAGCTCGAGCTCGGTTCGACTTGATTCGAGTCGAGCTCGAGCTCGAAAATTGCTGGCTCGTCGAGTTCGAGCTCGAGCTCGAGTTTGGTAAAATTTAGTCGAGACTCGCCTCGATTAGCTCAAAGCTCGACTCGACTCGGCTCGTTTGCAACCCTAGTTTGGTTTGATAAAATATTATTTGAAATAATTACTGTAACATTTTTTTTGTAATGTGATGTATGTGAGATAAAAAGGTGATTGAAAATATAAAAAGATGGATTGAAAAATATGTTTATGATGCAAGTGAAATATTATTTGAAATAATTCAGCAATCCAAACACACTTGACAAATTTGGGAATTTGGCAAATATAATGGGTTTTTGCATGATACTCTATTACGAATAGGTAATTTAGTTGTATTTCTGCCTATATCGATATAGGAGAAAACTGTAACTCCAAAAATGTAATCTTCTAGAAGAATTTTTTGCTCAACTATGTAAGATTGAGATTGCAATTAATGGATAGCAATGAAAAAAGAGTAAGGTAAGTGGTTATTGTTTGTGCATTTGTTGTTATAGTTGCGAGCAATTAACTTTCGATACAACAATAGAAGTACAACATGTAGATGTACATTTTACAGAGAAGTGCATTAACGTTACTTCGGACAAAATACATTACCCAAAAAACTCAAGACATTTCTTAGAGAGGCAATAACCATTTTGTGTCGGTCATACCATACGTAGGATCAACTCTTTAAAATAAATTTTTGTCTAAAAAATATTTTTAATCAAGGTAATTTAATGAATGCCATATACTTCCCAGCCAACAAAATCGCTTTTGATTATACGAAGGGAATTTTTTTTGTTTTTTTTTTAAGAATTTCTCGTTCAAGATGTTGGATTTTGGTGATGTTAATCAAATTTTGCCTGATACTACAGTAACTCCTAAGAAATCAATGCGCTTCCAACAGTCCACCTTGTCCTGTCACAAGTGTCGTGACGCACCAAAGGAGAGCTGGCCGCTTATATGAATGCAAACTCATTGACGCCTAAGAATTTCTTGACGTTTCCCATCTTCCTTGGCAATAAATTATCTCCCATTTTTCTCTTCTCTCCGAATCCCTTGTCATCACTCTATCACACATCAAAATTGGAACATTACTTGAATTTGTGAATTTTAACAATCCCATTCTCATTAAGACCATGCATGTCATTCAATGTTTTTGTAATGTATGGTTAATGTAGTGTCTTTTTTTTCTAAAACTTTTATAGAAAAATATATATTATAATACTATGATATATGTGAAATAAAAAGTTGATTGAAAAATAACGTGTACACAAAAAATATAAAAAATTTTAAGAAAAAATGGTAATCCAAATAAGGCGAATTATATTGAGAGTTATACATGAGTACAATAAAAAATGGGATTGGTGGAGTAATCACATATAGTCAGTCAGGTTATGAGTTGAGTGGAAGAAACACAGCCAGCCAAAACCCAAAGGAAGAAGGGGTGACAGTAATAATAGAATGGGAAAGGCAATTGGAGAGAAATGGACCACCATACCACACGATTACGTTACATGCATTATTAAGGGCTTATGGGGTGTGGGGTGGAGGATGCTGCACAAGGAAGACCAGTCACTTTTGATGTTTCAATGGCCTAACTTCATCAGCCACGACAAGTGAAGATGAAAGAATACTTGGAGCAAAATTTCCATTTACTTTAGGTGTTCTTTCTAGTTTATAAAGTTTTTCTTTGGCCCCCCCTTTCAACAACAAAACCTTTGCCCTGCTATTGCTGATGCTGGCTAGCCCAGTGCCAGGATAGGTCCTCTCCTTTGCATTTTTCTTTGTCCTAATCTTTCTTTTCTTTTCCTTTTTTATCGATACGATAGGCCTATAATTATTCTATGCTACGGGGAGAGAAGAACCTGAAAAGATCTAAGAAAAATCGGAAGAAACTGAACCACCATACCGACCTAGACAAGTGCACTATCCCACCAACGTTGGTGGTGGCCACTGAGCTAGGAGCTGAGTGCCTAATCTTTCTTTTCTTGCTTTTATACTTTTCATTATCAGACTTTGGAAATGGTAGTTGACGTGGAAAGTGTAATGCATTGAAATGAAACAGTTTTAGTGTATTAGTACTGGTTATCTCATCTGGGAATGAAGTTGTTGCGTAGCGGTTAATTTGCATTCTTCTCGACCCATAAATTCCATTCAGCAACACCTCCTGCCTCCTTCCAAAAGGCGCTCAAAATAAAAATTAAAAGATTTCGATTGATCTATTGTACTGGACCGTAATTGAATTCGAACCCCTGATGAGGTTTCTTTGATGTGTATCTAATGATAAAAAAATAACTGAATCAAATCCCTAAAGAGTTTAGTATATAAGGTTTAGGTTTCGTTTCAAAATAATATGTTAGGAAGAAGAAGTGTAAAAGTTATTTCCATGGGCGGAGTAGAATGGTGAACCAAGTCCGCTCGCCTGAAGAATTGAAAGAAACAAATGAGAGAGAAGCGACGCGACGAGGAGGATAACACATATCTCTTGCGAGTTAATTATAGTTGACCTCCAACAGTAAAACCGCCTGCCTTCTCCATATATTTCCACACGGCTCGTGAGAAAGGTCCAAGTGCATTCACACGGCCTCTTCTTCTTACTAGTAATGTGGATTGTGGAATGTGGATGTTTGAACTTGAACTATAAATCCCACATAAGCATGAACCATCAATTTCATCTGCATCATGATCCGTCCAAGGTGGACAATCTGGCCTGGGACGATGTAATCTAGCCAGTTTGTGCAACCAAAGATTGGCGATTGAGGCCAGCATTTCGTCGTTTTTAATTGGCGTTAATTCGGCAAAGCATGTATAAGCTGCTCGCACAAACAAATTCTAAAGCAGAAATTCCTGATTATCTTATTGAGAGTCCGTCAGCTGCTTCTTCCCCCTCAGAGTTTCTTTCTGATGCAGTATTTGCAGGAGGTACGTTTCACCTCCCTTTTTATGTGTATTTTACTGTGACAAGTGAACCAGTGAAGAGATCATTTTTCTTGATTATTGTGGAAGTGGTAATTTGGCATTTGATTATATGCAGATAAATTCTGGGATCTTGAAGCTGCATATGGTCGAGTTGATGGAGTTGTCAAAACTGCTGCAGGATTTTGTGGTGGAAGGATCCGTAAACCTTCATACCGAGAGGTGAGCACAGATATACACTTACCCATAAAAAAAAAATAAAAATAGAGATACACCTTTCGAAGTTTGTTTTCTGTCTTCAGGTTTGCGAAGGAAAAAGTGGCCACACTGAAGCCGTGAAAGTAACGTATGACAAGAGGAAAATCGCGTATGGATTTCTCTGTGACGTGTTCTGGGAAACTCACGATCCAACCAATAAGGACCTTTTAGTGCGTGAAATTTCAGTTCTTGGCTCTTTTCATCTTTAATGGTCCGTGGACTACAATTTTTTTTGCATGTTCAGCTGACAACTTTATGCTCCTGCAGAATTTTGGTTTAGGTACGCATTATAGGTCAGCTATATTTCATGCAACGGATCAAGAGAGGAAAGAAGCACAACAGTCAAAGATCAGAAGGCAGATGAAACTTAACAGACGGATTGTAACAAAGATCATGCCATATTCGGGTGAATTCTATCTAGCTGAGAATTATCATCAGAAGTACTATCTGCAGAAGCATTGCTGGCTCTGCGAAAGCCTGAGCCTTCGAAGCACTTGCAACTTTGTAGAGTCCCAGATTGCTTGCAAACTAAACGGGTAATCGAGTTCGCTTTTCTCTTGATTTAGGCTAATATTACACATTCACCTCACTTTCAAATCTCAATTCAATATTGGCAATGAACTGCATTTGTTTCAAGTTCATATGAGAAAACGGAGATGTTTATGAGCATGACAACCTTCATGTAGAGTCTTGGCGATGGAAGGGAAATTCATCATTGATGAACTGGGAAGAGTTGCAGAAAGTTATCAGTTGCCAAAGCAGAGCATTTCAGCATGTGAAGAGATCATAGGGAGCATAAAAAGAAACCTCGACGAAAATGTTCACAAATCAACAATTCTTTCTTAGAGGGAAAAGATTTGTGCGTTCCCAGCTAGTTCAAAATTCAGGCATCGATACAAAAACAGAAATCTGTGAAGAAATATCTGCACCCTCCTTGCAATTGTTGATTCTTTGTCTCTTACTCATGAAATCCATTGCTCCCGTATTGTCCATCTTTCTCTTGTTTGGTGAACACCCTTCTTTTTTTCACTGGGAATTGATTAGCATCGTAGAATATTAATCTGCTTTAGGCAAATGTAGCGAAGCGTCGCAGCTTATCAATCATTATCCTGTCTGTCTTTGTTGATAAGTTATCCATTCCCAGGTGACATAAAAAATGAGCAACCAAAAGCAAGAGAAAGATATGCATTGGATATACATATTAAATGATGATTCTCATAATGTACCTCGTTCAATTCACTCTCAATTATTGGAGCACAAACTCCAATTATACTTTCCTTCTTCCATGCATACACTGCCTTGTCCTCTGTGCCAAAGGAGGGAATAAGAATGACTGATTCTGCTTCCACACTTTTAAAGTTAGTCATGAATTTCCCCAGGCTCAACAATATTCCTGGTCCAGGCTCCACATTACCTGCTGTTTTTCTTCTTTCCAAACCAAAAAAAAAAAAAAAGAAAAGCAGAGGTCCCATGAAAATTCTCCTTTTGCATGACTAAACGGTGGGTGAGGTTGGGATCTAGCCAGAATACCAATCACGCCTGATGCTTCAATGAAAAATCTCATAGACCATCGTGGAAGTTACAGCGGGCCAATCCAGCTAATTTTCCTGCCTATGAATTACAGTGCCGCGATGATCGAGGTCTTCTCCAGGCCCCAAAATTTTCGTTTTTGTCTCAAGAAACTACACAACTGGTCGATACCCATTAGGCTGGAAGGTCCGCTATAAAATAAATCTGATCTCGTGTTCTATAGAGGGACCGTCTAGGCGACAATCCCAGTCAGTCAATCTTCACACATTTGTTCCTTTATCTCAAGATTTTCTTCATTGAAAATGTACAAGGTCGCTGATTGACTTGATGAGTTCTAAATCCAGCCATTGAATTGGGCCCACAAAATTTAGAAACCAGGAGGACCACGAGCAAAAGTATGGCCAAGAACCCCACTTTACCTTCGTCAAAAGGGCATAATGGTTATGAAGTTTTTGTCAAAAATGAAATAAAGAGGAGCAAAAATGAGACAAATCTTTAAATTAAATTATTAATCACCATTCTAGTAGCTTTTCCATTTGGCCTGTCGTCCTGATCTGTGACACTCTTTATAAAAGATTCTACCCCACCTTCAAAATAAAAGATGCAATTTTATTTGGAGCAAATAAAAAAAAAATGCAATTCTTGCCTTCAAGGTCAATGTATGACTCATGGTTTGTTGGGTGGTTTAGTTTGCATAAATAGGTGGTAAAGCTCAGTCGTGACAGTCGATTGGAGACAATTGGACGGTTGAGTTTTGGGACAGTGCCTGTGGGATCATGCGACTCTTCTACATAGTACATAGCCATGTCCCCATGTGCAGCGGTTTACCAATTAATTACCAGAGGATGACGCTCGCTCTAAATTCTACAGTAGTAAATTTTTCTAAGATGCTTCTGTTTCAGTACCAACTACCAACTCTTGATTTCTTGTGTTACGGTACCGAGATTGCCGTCAAAGTATCTTAATCAACAACTTTGAAGATAACTGCCTTCTCTTCTCTCTCTTTTTTTTTTTTTAATTTTTTAATATCTTCACCACCACCGCATCCTTCTTACTTTCAAGTTTCAACTGTCAAGCACAAAGAAGATTTTAACAGCTCTCTTTCCTCGCCATTGAGCCAATCAATCTCAGTGGTTCCTTGAAGATAACTGTCGAATACAGAGAATTCGATTTAAAGTCATAGGAGACCTGAGTTAAAGTTGAAAATCCTAGAATTATATATATTTTCCTAGGTAAACTCAGGATAGATTAATGTTCAGATGACAAGCAAACTAATGGCAAAAATTTTCGAGTTTTGCCCTTCCTGAGTTGCCTTAGCCTCCGTGAGATAACACAATTCAATTCCACTTTCTAGTCTAATGGCACATTTTCTTCCACTTGCTGACATTTCCAATGGACCCTTTTCTTTGACATTTCTTTTTCAATGTTGTTCTTTTGAGTAACTACCAATACGCAAATTCATGTCCCTATATGCTCGTCATTTAATTTAACCAAACAATGATGACGCAAATATACCAGCAATTGACGCTCAGCTTGCTGTTAAAACCTCTCCTATATACAGTATCTCCTTTTTTCGTATTTAGTTTCAACATATATTAACCCAAAAAAAAAAAAAAGAAATCAACTCTAATGTTCCCAAATTTTTTTTTTCATAAAGCTCATTGGGTACAAAATTCAGGCACGTGTAAATGGAATAACATGCAGCAATGTGGATATTGTCCTTTTTGTCCCCTGTTCTCTTCATTTCTACATTTTTCTTTTTTCAAAATTAACCTTCTCTTCATTCAATTTGGTGGAAGAAAAATGAAAATTGTTTTTTTCCCCCCCTTAAAAATAACTCATCCATGGCAGAGATGGTGCTCCTGCCAAGTGCCAAGTCTCTCTCTTACTATTGCTGTCTTTTGACAATGGAATACAAGAGGTCCAACAAACCAGTCAATTCATGCCTCAGAACGGACAATAATTTGACTTGGCAGAATCAAAGTAGCAAACAGATTGCTAAACTCATTCTGACTCCCACACGCCTATCCAAAAGCCCAAAAAGAAAACAAAAAAAAATTAAAAGCAATTTTGAAGTTATTAATTTAGATTAATATCTGATGGCGATGAACCTAAAGGCCGCGCTATTCCTAAACGTCGGTTGGCAAATAAAATACCATCTGAAAAATAGAAACTAAATTAGAAACAAATAATGGAATAAAGGTGAAGCTAAAACTTTTAAATCAAATTTAAATAAGAGGTATAATATATAGTTTAATTTTTCTCAGATTTTTTGGGTACAATTTTTATAAAATTACTCGGGTATGGTAACCAGCACAGGCCTCCATGCCCTCCTAAGCAACCGCTGCCGAAACGTCGCTGATAACGGTCTAAGCTGTCGGCCCCCGCCACCTCTCCTCAATCCAAACCCGCCACTCGCACCACCGACGCCGCCGCCGCCGACGCCGCTACTAACCCCACCGGACAGCAACCCTTCTCTAGCATTCTCCGACACCCTCTCGTCAAACGTCGGCGGCGACGAAACGAACAAGTCCCTCAGCTTATGACTCACCATCAACTCCTTCCCTTTCTCCGGCGAGTTCCTCTCGCACCCCCTCCGATCCGGAGAACCCTCTTCCCGGCGCGGAATCCTCCTGCTACCACTTCCCCCGCGGCTGAGCAACATCCTCAGCGTCTTCCTCCGGCGGAGGTGTATAACTGGGCTCGCTGATGGGCTTCTCGTCGGACTCCCGGCGACCGCACACTGCGTGGCTAATAGCTTAAATTTCTGCAACGTCGCCATAATAAACAATTGATGGGCGGCGTAAAATTCTAAATTGTCAAGAAATGAAAATGGGTTTGAGGGATAAATTGTAATAGTTTTAAGAGTAAATTAAGCGGGAGATTAGGGAGAAGAAGTGAGATCTGGGCTTGTTTTTGGTGAAAGAATAAAGGGTGGCCATGGAAATTTGGAACTTAGAGAGGATGCTGCCTTTTTTCAAAACTTGTCAAAGTGAATTTGAGTGAGTGAACAGGAATATATACAAAGTAGCAGTACAGTTTTAGTAGTAGAAATAACGAACAGAGAAGGGGATTGAAAATTTGGGGTATACGGACGGCGTATATAAGGATATCGGACTCGTTTGTTGGGTTCTGTATCGGCTCTTTCCCCATTCCCATCGATGCCAAGGCATTATTTATTACACGTGGCAATCAAGTCGGGATTCGAACCGGTCCTTCGGGGGTCCCACACTGTATGTATTTCTATTTTTTTTGTTTTAGAATTTTTGTAACAGCTACGAAGGTACTTCGTCAATATGTCTAATATTCACCTAACTTATCATATATATATATATATATATATGTACTAATAATTATTATTATTTTCTCTTGCATTTATATATTTTTTATATTTAATCCTACCTACCCTTCTTGTATTCATTTATTTGCTCTAATTAATTTTATATTTTTAAATATATAATATCTAAATTATATTTTAATGAGTGTTCTATGGCACAAAGCGTTTATTTTATAGCAAAGTGAAGAAATTGGTGACCAAGGAGCAAAGCCCTACTTTATTTTTCTTCTCTCTTTTTTTTTTTTTAAAAAATTATACTTACAGCACACAAAGCCCTGTTTGGATTGTTAGTTTTCTCTAAAAAAAAAATTCACATTTTTTTATAAATATATTTCCTATTCATCTTTCTATTTCACATATATCTCGAATTATTATAGTATATTTTTTGTACAAAAACTTTAGAAAATGGTAATCCCAACAGACTATATTGAATCCTTCATAATTGCGAACTTATATTTGATATCGTCACTAATTGCAGAGGTTATATGTTTAGTTCCGTTCAATCTATTATAGTTGCTAGTTGATCGAGAAATGGTGTAAATTTTGCACCATAATTTTATCAAAGCATAATTGCACTAAAGTCATCCAATGACGAGATTTCGACTTATCTAACTCCCATCCTCAGCCAACTTTAATACATAAATTAGCAATAACACAGAGTGTATTAAGCTAAACAGGAATCCTAGTTGTTTCATGCTTGCTTTGTTTATGTTTGTAAAATTGCAAGATAATCCCACTGCTACAAAGTGTACAGTATTATATTGTGCCGGCCATATTACTATGTGTTTCTACAATGTGGACATCCAATCCAAACAAGGATTGCATTTTACGGTGACGGTAAGGTACGGGATGAAGGTGGACCCACTGATCAAGGTTCTGATTGTTGAGGGCCAATTATCCTTGGTTTCTTTTTCTTTTTTATATATAATTGCTCTTTTGAGAATTAAAATGTATGGTGTCAATCGATAAAATGCTATTGGGGTTTTGAGTTTTAAAATGTGCATAATTGCATGTCTAGATTTCGTGGTCATACGAGACATTATTAGAAATGAAGCACTCTCAAGGTATTTCATGATGCATTCCTTACCCAATCTGTCAGTGGATATTGGATCTTTAATTATGAGATTGTCGTTTCCAAATATAATAATATTTGTTAGTAGTAATACTTTTGGGTGCTTGTAGAATTAATTGAAAAATATTAGCTGTATGTTGTGTGTTTGACGACGTGCAATGGCTGTGGATCATATATCAGGGGATCATATGGTTTAGTACTACAATCTTGATTGACCGCACATAATAATGTGAAAATTCAATTCTTTGTACATGTTTTTAAGACTCGTATTGACTGTAATAAGATCAAGGGTTTTAAAAATTTAACGGGTATTCATCAGACATTCCTTAACGCTCTTATAATTCACATTAACCTATCATTATATACACATGTTAATAGTTATTCCCATTCCTTATATTTATATACTTTTCTTGTTTAATCTTACATACTTTCACTTATATTTATTTACTTTCTCTAATTAATCTTAAATTTTAATAAATACGACATCCGAAATATATTTTAACGAGTGGACACCCGTTAGTTAGACAGATCTTAAGATCAAACATATATATAAACACGGAAATCCTTACACATATACAAGAGTTAAAGGAGGCTGTGACATCTCCTTGTAAGTTTGGTTATGGGATATACTTATGTCCATTTGATATATATAACCGATCCCAGTTAAATATTAGTTTTATTTATTCTTTGGTCACCTTTTCCTGACCCTTAATTTTGGATAATCACTTGGTGGCCTGGCAAATCTTGCTGGATAAAGAAATCCTCTACTTGCAACTTCAGCAAAGGATTCCCGCAAAGGCTGTACGGTCGTACACCGCCAACTTGGACGCCTGTCAAAACTACTACTGTTCCAACACCATGGTACATACTTTACGTAATACCTTGGATTGGTATTTGAATATTCACCATTTTGCAATTTGTAGTAAAATTTTGTCCAGTACTTTTATTTCCATTTTAACTTTACCTGCTGATTTCGCTGGCAAGGAATTTGAATAAAATTTTCATCACTTCGTGATTGCTCATATAAACACCCAATTCCGAGCACGACAGTACAGTATAGTAGCAAAAGGGTTTTGCTTCTTGCGCTGCTTTGACCTTTTGCATTAGAAAGGGACAGTGGAGGGAAACCAAATGGCCTGTCGTTTATCACTGAGCTTTAATTCAGTGGATATCAGAAAGTGATTAAATCCCGCTATGTGGAGGATAGGTTGGATATTCGTACAATATTTATAGTGAAAAAAATTAGAAAGAAGTGACAAAATATCTTTTATTTTAGTCGACTCTGTATGCCTGCTAGTCTTTTATATATGCTCTTCTGTTTAAAAACGTAGCATAAGTTATAGGATTGTTATCATAGAAAAAAAAAAAGGTGTTATTAGTACAAAGAAAGCCCCAGAAAACGACCTGTTATTAGGACAGAGAGAGCCCCGTTGGATCCCAAAAGCACATATTCAATTTTCCCTGTCAACCCACTACGAAATTGTTCAACTATGATTTTTTTTTTTTTTTTTTGGCAATAAAAAGTAAGTGTACCCAAATAGAAATGCTACCTACTTGCAACCCACCATGTCCAGTTGTCCGCCAGCCACCTCCAATTTTTCAGTATTAAACCCTTCATTCTCAGTTCCTTGTGGAGCATCCAGTACTTGAATTTGATTGTGGCTTAAGCCCTTAAGGTCAAGTTGCTTGGTGATCAGAGGATAATTTTCACCAAATAAGCAAAAAATAGCCACAGAGGTTGCACATCATGGGTAGCTATTCTTTAAAAAAAAAAAAAACGGTCGAGAACATCATTTTGTTATGTGCATTCTTGCTTAGTAATCCCAATTGCATTAAATTCAATGGAGGACCATCAATGCTAATTGTTTGGACCATCAATGCTGCACAGACTACTCAAAACAAAACTTTTACACGTTAAGAATTTTTCAATCGAATTTCTGTGTAAACATGGCATTTTCCTTGTTACGTTTTCTGGGAGACGTATTGGTAGAGGTGGCAATTTGGATTGAGATCCATTTATCCATCTATATAATCCATAATTAAATGGTTTTGAATTATCCATTTATGATATTGGTTTTAAATGGTTGACCAAAGTAAAACCATTAAATTAAATGGATTTATATGGATTATCCACAAAAACCATATATATCCATTTATTTAAAAACCAAATAAAAATAGCCAATCTGATCAAAACTTGCAAGCAAGAAATATATGACAGTGTAGTCTTCCATGCTCCCCAATCATGTGGCGGACCGCATACGAACTCAATTTGGGAACCCCCCCCCCTTTTTGGTCCCCCACCATAACCTTCCCTCCTATTCCTAACTGAGTTCCCTCACTGTTTCTTTAATTTAAACCCAGAAAATTTTTCAATCACTGGTTGTATTTGAAAAAATATTATAAATTTTTTGTGACATGACGTGTATGAGATAAAAAAAATTAAAAATTATATTTATGATATAGGTTAAATAACATTTGAAAATTTTATTTATAAATTACGGTAACCAAATTAGACCAATTGTTCTTAAATTAGACCAAAATACTACCTAAATTCTTAAATGAAAAATCTAAGTATTTTGCCATCTTTCTCATCCAACTATACCTAAAATTTACGAGTACATAAAAAAATATCTTCATATTACAAGAAATGGTAATACAAAAAAAAAAGTAACCAAAATATTTAAATGGATTATAAATGGATAATTGGTTTTTATTTAATCCATTTAGATCCATCCATTTAGATCCATTTATTAAATAGATTTAAATGAATTGGATAAATTTCATCCACCATCCATTAAGTCAAAACCAATTATGAACCATTTATCCATATTGCCACCTCTACGTATTGGTATATTCTACCCGGAGATTTGCCTTGTGCTCAACTTTGGTTGCAAGTATTGGAAGCTCCATTCAACAATATGTACATTCCCTCTAACTCCACAATAATTGATATAATCACTTGCTTATGTTTTCTATTACAGAATAAGTAGATACATTTCCTGTGTAGTGCTATGAGGAAACAGCAAAGGCCAATAAATTTTCAAAAATGTAGTGCTATGAGGAAACAGCAAAGATCTCTAAATGTTACCGATTGAGAAACAAAGAACTTTGTTCTAGTACAATCTTTTTTTACAAGAGAAAAAGTATAGCCAGTCACCCGCTTGAATTTGGTGTCGAGCTGCTAAGCCACTTATCAGGAACAACTGAATCAGGCGATGTAGGGAGAGCATTATGCTTGAGCGGCGCGACGTCATCAACCAAGATATGCACCACCTCCACCTTTGCAGTATTCAACCCTTCATTCTGAATTCCTCGAAGAGCATCCACTACTTCTTGCATTGAAGGCCTCATATCTCTCTCCTGCTGCAGACACCGAAAAGCTAGCTCAGCCACTAATGTTGTCATCCTCCTCATAGGGCTATTTGTCCCAAACTCCAGACTTGAATCTACCAATTCATGCAATGTATGGTTTTGGATTTTGTTGACGGCCATATTTGCCAAATTTATATCATGACGGTGCCTGTTAGTATCAACAGCTTGCAGCGATGAAATTAGTTCAATCAATACTACCCCAAAGCTGTAAACATCACTCTTTTCAGTGAGCTGGTAGCATTGATAATACTCAGGATCAACGTATCCGGGTGTCCCCTGGGGAGCTGTAGATACATGCGTAACATCGTTGGGAAACAACCTTGATAACCCAAAATCGGCGACTTTTACATGGAAGTCATTGTCTAGAAGGATGTTGTTGGTTTTGACATCACGATGTATGATATCTGATTTATGAAGATAAGCCAATGCATCAGCTGTCTCAATGGCTATGTTCAGTCGGACAGGCCAAGATAGCAAACCAGAACTGGCACGTTTCCCATGTAGATGATCGGCCACAGTTCCATTTGGTATATATTCATACACGAGCAACAGCTCACGGCTTCTTTTGGATGTGCATCCAAATAGTGTCACAAGGTTTGGATGCCGTAAACGGGTCAAGATCTCAACTTCATTGATAAACTGCTCAACACGCTTAAAATTATTTTCATACAACCGCTTGACTGCAACAACGCGACCATCAGTAAGAACACCTAATTCAAGTCCAAAGAACAAATTCCCTGGAGTCAATGCTTTGGTTGCTGCTATTAGCTCATTAAAAATGAAGAATGAGGTTTTGCGTTCATACCATAATATACAGCGCCAAAGCCACCATCTCCAAGTTCTCTAGATTGAGAAAAACCATCTGTGGCTTCCTCAAGTTCGCTGTAGCTAAAGACCTGGACACCAAAATAGGAGCTTTCTTTTCCAAATTCAGTTTTTGAGGAAGGATAAGAAGGGATGCTTTTCGTGAAAGCAGTTGAAGGCACAGAAGTAGGGGCTTTGCTAGCAGCAGTGGTTGAATTATCCTTGCTCTGAATCTGGTAACTCTCTGCAGCTTTAGCAGCAGCAAGCCGTCTCCTCCGTTGCCTACACCAGAAAATTAACCAACCAAGACCCACACCAGCAAGGACTGCACCTACTATAGCAAGAACTGAGAACACAACAAGAATGTTAAGATTTTGCTCTCTGACAATAACCACAGATGAATAACTTGAGTTTGTTATAGTTAGAATGAGGCAGTACCTACTGGAGTGCCGGGACCACTTTTACCGCCTACAGGAATCAAAACACCAAAGAAACATTAGCACTGAGACATATGATAGACAAAACCACATAATGATGGTGGATGCTAAGTGATAATCCAGTCTTATAGGGGACATGCGAACAAAAGAAGGTTCAGGCAGAGTAGCAGAGCACTAATATGTGCAGATGCTATAAAATGGAAAACCACATTGATAAACCTAAGAGGGGTGGTTGTAGCGGATGATCATAAAACCATCAACAATCAGGGATTAGTGAAACCATCAGCATAATTTTCTCATGACACGTACGAACTAATGCAAGCGCTTTCAAGCATCATAAATCATTCAAGATCAACATAAACAAATCAAAATAAGGACATCCAAAATTCAAGTGTCAGCTAACGCTAATAAGCTTACCATTTCTAAATTTCTACACATTCAAAAACCGAGTCTTGGAATCAGGCAGTCAAATAATTTACCAAAACTACTACCTTGCAATGCTGCAGAAGCATTTTGACTATCTACCGAAAGAGGGGGAGGTGCCAATGCACAGAACCTATCCCTACAAACGCAGACGGGCTGACCCAAATCCGAATCAAACCCGCATTGCCCACCGACCCGGGTACACTCGGAGCAATTATTCTCATACGGGTCGCTATAATTTACGCTAAAACCCTGCGTTAAAGCCTCAGAAAGACTTATCTCACTACTCGTGAGCCTCGCCCCAGCACTCCTCAGTATTGGCACCGTAACACTGACGCTGCAATTAATGAATCTCAAAATGGGATCACTGGGAATCGGCCCGACTATGTAATAAGCATCCGTAAAGTTCACCCCGGGAATACTACAATTGAATAAATTCTGGGGCTTAATAGACATTGCCGAGGAATTGCATCCGTAGAGTATACTCAAAGCATCGTCGTCCTGGTCGCCGAAGGAGAAGAAGGTCGAATTGAGGGTGGAGGGTGGAATTGGTGAAATGGGATGGGGAGGTGTTGTTGTAGAGGTCCGAGCGGGAAAGGGTCAATCTTTTGAGGGTCTGATCGAGTTGGAGGACTCGGTAGGTGACGGAGTTGTGAGTCAACTCGGCGACATTGTTGGGCTGCTGGCAGGTGAGTCTGAACTCGGGAGTCCACAGTGGTCGGGGCGGTCTCCCCCGGTGAAGGGGAAGGTGCGTTGGTGATGGAGCCGCAGTTGAACGTTTTATCGCAGTTAATGAAAGGGGGGGCAGTGGGGGCGACGCCATCGCAAAACGACAACGTAAAGAAGGCGAAGCAGATAATTGGTGTGACGAGGAGAGATTGAATGAGAATGAGAGTGAAAGGCATTTGGGAACTGGGAGAGTGGGAATGCAAGTGAGAGAGGAGGGAGGAGATGGCATTTTGGTAAAGGGGTGCAGGGATCCCCCGGGGTGTTGGTGTGTGTGTGTGTGGTTGGGGGGCCGCCCGGGGGGGGGGTGGGAAGACTGCTTTTGTTTTACCCAAGAGTTGTGTTGGAGTGGTTGATTGAAGGGTTCAAGAAGGTGGAAGGCGGGGAGGAGCTGTCTTTGGTTGACCGACGTGGTGCATGAGCAGTGCAATGAATGTTTTGTGGGGAAGAGAAAAGGACAACTTTCTCTCCATTTCTTAATGCAAAAAATTGTTTGTTGGAGGAGGGAAGACGACGAAGAAAATTCTACTACTACGAATGATAGCTAACTGATCTCGTTTTGATTTTTTATCGAAAAAAAAGAGTCAGCTGTAGTCCAATGATTTTTTTAAAAGATTAATCGCCCACACATTTTGACATTCCTTTTATCTGTACTACTAATAATATTTTTATCAAAAGTTGCACTCTTTTTTTAGAAAAATCAGATCAAACGCAGCAAACTACCAAGAACTACATTTTTCTTTTCTTTTCTTCTTTTTTTTGGCTGGAATTATGATGATGTAAAGAATGCACGAGATTGAGGAATAACACCAAAGCTTTTCTCCCGATGAAATCTGAATATAGGAAAATATTCAGATCAAACGCAGAAGAAAGGCTACAACGCCTATCTAAGAGCAAATTATCTTTTGAACTTCATCCACCCAACATCTGCTAAGAACCATTTTTATTCAAAGAACCAGAAACAACCAAAAAAAGAACGCATAGCATAGAAATCCTACAACAAATGGTCATCTGCATAAAACTTCATATTTCTAGATTTATGTCATAATAATGGAAAAGTATCTGCATATGTGATGGATGAGCACGCCATGTAACAAGTTAAAAATAAAGGAGATGAGGAGAAAGAAAGCGAAGCCAAGAAGATACCACAAACTAAACAAGTCTAGAATACCTAACCAAGCTTTCAGGAAATATAATGAGAACAACCCCTGATGCCATATGGGAGGACAGATCTATAACTAACAGCCTAGCAAAATGGAGAGAAAGACCGATCAATTGGCCATGAGATTAAAAGAACAAACAGGACCCACTACACAAGCTGATTGACACTGAAGATTTGGATGACGAGGGCGTACCATTTCTATTGGGATAGCAGGCAAATGAGTTGGACCGAGTGTCATACCCGCACCGGCCACCTGTGTTAGAGCAATTATTGCAGGCTGTATTACTTGCTTCATATCGCAAAGGAAAGCCGGTAGTAAGTGCGGTTCGAAGATCCGCAGGATTAAATATGGCCGTAGTATTGAAGAGACTCGGAAATGCGGCGCGATTAATAGGAACCCTGATGTTATCAGTACAAACACCCAAAAAGGCTGCACTACTTGTCTGGAAAAAATTGGTATTTGGTGCGGTACTATTGACGGTGCAATTAAACTGATATTGCAGTTGAAGGAGGTTGGTAGGAAGCTGGGTGCAATTATAGTACAGAGTGATGTTATCGACGGTGTTGGGGTAACTGAAGATGTTGAAATTCAAGGTGGTGTTATGGAGAGACTGAGGACAATTACTGTCCCACAGATCGTCTCTGGCAACAGTAACAGTTTGAGATGAGGTATCTACAGAGGAGAGGATCCGGTATGCAACGGGGCCAACTGTAAACCGAGGGACGTTCCCTTGGCAGCTTAGATTGAAACCTGGATAGCCACAACTCTCCGGGCGATCCCCACCCCAGAATGGATAAGAAAAGTCAATATTTCCACACCGAAACGGCTCGCTGCAGGTTTCAAACTGTTGTTGATCCTGGCTGAAAGATTTCGGGATGTGAAGTAAAGTGAAGCCGGTGATCATCAGAAAGAACGAAAGGGTTCGAAGGCGATCCTCGGAATGCATCGTTGGACAGAGAGAAGAGAAGGGTAGGGAACTAGGAAGAGTTTGCGAGTTGGAAATGTTCCTCCCAGTTCATTTGGTGGGAATAAACCACGAGAGATATTTCATAGAAGTCGTTTTAGCTTGAGGAACTTGACCATTGGGTCTTTTGACTAAGATGAGCCTGTCTTTTTTTGGTTAAGTTTTTGAAATGAATGGAAGCTTCCGTTGGAATGAAAAAGTGGCTGACTTGGTCTAAACTAATCCGAGAACCTGTAATTGCAAAAGGGATACGCGGAATATTAATTGATAGCCTAAACAACTAGACAAAAGATGTGGCATCTTTGAAGAAACAAACAAATGTGGAATTTTTGCACTTGGGTTACGGTCAACAGGTTTTGGTAAGTCAAGACTTTTACCGGTCCTTGGACGATATCAATGAGAACAGCAGCTTCAGCAATTAGAATAGTGATGGCTGCAACAGGCGCGCAGAAACCGTGTCCTTTTTTCTTTCTTTCTTTCTTTTTTTGGCTTTTTTCTTGGAAGATCAAAGTCAATGGGAAATATGTAATCCCAGAAAAAGGGCCTTAGGAGTGACGCAGGAGTTCCGCGACGTTATTTTCGTAACTTTAGTCTATTAAAGAATAGACAATCGTCGAGACATTGCAAATCCAGGAAGGATTGGAGGAAAAAAAAAACTCCTTTCCTTCGGAAAAAGTTGAATCGTAGAAGGAAACAAGGTGGGAATGGAAGATGTTTTCTGAGGAATTGGGAGTCGAAACGGCTGGGAGGGGAAAACCTGTTAAGATTGCTCATTATTTGAAAAAAGACAACAAAAAAGTTGCCTACTAGAAGAAGCTTTTTTGTGTCTTGCTCTATAGCTCTATTTTGCTGCATTAGTCAATAACGTGGCCAAAGGTAGTCCAGTCTTCGCTTCCGACTAGGTCAAATAAGGCTAATAAGCAAATGGTCACCGCGCAACCCAGACACTAACCATCTGAAAACATGCCTAACGTTATTTGGTAAAACTCCAAAGGGCAAAGCATCGGCAAGCCTAACAATATTGGTAAACCATGACAAGAGCGCAGACGAGACGATCACCTAAAAAAAAGAACCTATTCCACTGAAAAAAACCATCCATGCAAATTAGGAGAAGATGGGTTTTCTCTCGTGATCACGGCAAATCAAGATACGATCAGGACCAAACAGTTAAAAAGCAAATACCACTACTTCTATTACTACTTGCTTGCTTGCGTACCTCTAGAAGGTGAAGGTGAAGGTGGTGGTGATGAATTTGATGAGCAAGAACCAGACTGGACATAGGGCGGATTTGGGCAGAAACAAGTAGTTTGATTTTGATTTTGATTTGTGCCACCACCGTACCCACACCTTCCACCGGACTTGGTGCACTCATTGCATATGCCAGTATCCACTATCCATCTGATGTCGAACCCTTGCCGGAGGACTTGATCCAAGCCAGTAAAATTAAAGGAGCCTCTATCACCCGTTTGAAGTGCCGGATATACCACGCTGGCCTTACACAGTCCAGCACCAACTTCTCCAGGCAAGACCGACAGACTATTGTTCCCGCATGAGAAAACAACATTGGGTGCATTGACTAGGCAGCCATAGATAAACGTGACGTTTATATAACTCGTGGAGTAATCAAACAGGGTGTAATCCAAAGTCATGTTTACTAAATCAGTAGGACAGTTGTTCTGCATCACGTCTTCTCTAGCAACCCTCAAAGTCTGGGCGGTTGGATGGACATCCAGGACCCAAAATGTCATGTTCTTGATATCGAGTCTTGTAACATTACTGCTCTGATCGCATCTTAGCTCTAGCCCGGGATAGCCACAGTATGCGGGATCTTGGTGTCCCCGGAAAGGATATCCTATTCCGGTGATGCTGCCGCAGCTGAATTCATTCCGACAGGTCTCATAAAATTCCGCCGGATTACTCGAAACGGGATGAAGTTGAAGAAGTATACTAGAGGCGAGAAAACAGAGAAGAGTGGGGAACGACTGTAAAGGGCTGTGGGATTTCATTTATTTTCGAGGAGAAGATGTCATGAAGAGAACAAATTTATTTTGCAAATGAAATCGCTAGCCACTGATGTAGTAGTCGGAGGGGAGGCAATTTAAGAAAAGATAATGGAATTCTTTGGGGGGTGATCAAGTGATGCTAATATTAGTCGACAGAACAGTGCAGCTAATTTTCAATATTGATGAAAATGAGTGCAAAGAAAGAAAGTGATGTTGAACATTTTGACATTTTGGCAGTGCGTCACAACCATCTGAATTCAACCGTGTGCTGGACGGGAGAATAAGGTGCTATAGCTCTAAATAAGAAATTAAGTATATAGAAACCTCTCCTGAGACTTTTTGATCGTTCATTATGAACCTCCCTCCAAGTTTACTTATTTTTGCGAGAAAAAAAAAAAAAAAAGTTAATAAGCGGAGGCAGAGTGGTAGTAGTTTCATTGATTATTGATTTGCACTACTCTTATCAGATCCCAGAACAGCTTCTTTCGCTTGTTACTACAATGCAGTTCTGGAATCTATATGAGGTAGTTTCCCCAAGCTAGTCGATATGAAAATGACTCCCTTAGCTTTTCGCCAGCATATTCAATCGAGAAAGAGGTCCCAGCTTCCAACCTTGGTGAGTTTGCTATGACACGTGTATCCCCAACTCCAGCAAATGCACATTTGGCGTCTTCCCAAATGCCACACGCCCCAACTTATTTATGAGATGCATAATTTTCTAGAGTACTTTTTAGGTTATATTGGGCCAAGGCCCAATCAGTTGTGGAAGTTTTATACAGAGTGCATATTTGTGCGGTATTAGTGTTTTGGACATTTTTTTTTTCTTCACACACACATGCTCGATAGTGTTTGTTATTGGGCTTCTACTTATGGTTCTTCATTTTTTTTTTAATTTAAAGATATTTTGGACATGGACGTGTGCCATCCAATAGTTTTAATGCATCCATTGAGCATCCAAAGCACGTTAGGCCTATTTTCGGTTGATTATTTTAACTAATTATGGATTTTGATTTTTGAATAATTAGTTTTGATGATAATATTTTTAATTATTTTTATATTTTCATAATAAATTTTTTTAATGACAAAAAAAGTTAAAATTTATAATTACTAATTATGGAGTAACAAGACCATTTTGATCATAATAAGTTTTTATAACCGGATTTTATAAAATCCAGACCAACTAAAAACAAGACCATTAGCTGCTTGAATACTTCTTTTTTATATATAATCATAAGCCAAGGGGGAAAAAAATAGTTCTGTTGAATATAGAGTTCCATTTTGATTCATAAATTTACACTAAATAAAAAAAAAAATCCATTTCGGCTAAAAGATGAACTTTTAAAAATAGTACCAAGTCAGGATCGAGATGGTTTCAGCCCAACCAAGCAACTTGTGGTATTCCGTTCCTGTGAGTGTCATCAACCATTTCTTGGGGTCCTATCGGGAACCACTCGTAGCATAGGAAGGCAATGCTAGGTTTTTGGTTATGAATGGACTGCTCTTACGCCATGAAAGCGTTGACCTTAAAACTCGAATTTATTTCGCCACGGCTCAAACAGCCCTTCTCCTACCAACCAACTAAACCCCAACTCTTCAGAAAAAGAAAAAGAAAAAGAAATACCATCGTCTGTTTTAGTACACAAACAGACAAATCAAAACACATACTACTGTAAAGTTTTCAGAACCTAGTGACATGTATAGGGAACCAACACGAAGCATCAAGAGACGGGGAGAGAGACGATAGTATTAAATTCAGCAATGATTCTGGTTCCTCTGTAGAAATATGATCAAAATCTACAAAAACAGAACCCGACGTCCTTGCGCATATGAGTCCAGTTGAGACTTTCTTTGTTTGGCAACCGTACCCTTTTAAATCCGAAACTTTTAAAACCTTCTTCTAGTTAAAATGGACTGATCATGGCATTTAATTTACTTTTTGATTCATAGTCATAATTAACATGTAAACCAATTCGTACCTGAAACAACCATGGACTCGTGCGGGCTACTATTTTCATCACTTGATGTGCTTGTGCATCCATAGCGACCAGAGGCTTGATTTCCGGGACATAGGCAAGTAAATTGATTGGATTTGAGGTCATACCCGCACCTGCCATTCGAATTCCTGCACTCATTGCATTGCATACTATCCACTTTCCATCGCACTTCAAATCCGCTGACCATTACTTGCCCCAGAATTGACAGCTCTTCAGTAATTCCTCCAAAAGCTGTGCTATGAATTGGAAAAAATATGCTCGCCCGACAAGTTCCAGGCCCTTGTGCCCCCGGAACGACATAAACGTTCTGGTAAGTGATTCCGTTGATATGACAGGCTATTTGAGCCGGGACAGGAATATTCAGAGAGGGGCAGCCGTATTGGATCGTAAGATTGACGTATCCCGAAGCATACTCGAAAAGATTGGCATCGAGGGTGGTGTTCACCAATTTCTCTGGACAGATATCCTTGATTGCAAATTCATTTCTGGTGATTCTGAGGATTTGAGAACCGGGATTGACTTGAAGAACCCGATATTTCACGTTCATAATCTCGATGGTTGGAGTGCTATCCTCGCACATGAGCTCTAGTCCAGGATGACCGCATTCTTGAGGCCTGTTGCCACCCCAGAAAGGGTAATCAACGCCGCTGATTCCCCCGCAACTGAACAAATTGGTGCAGCTGGTGTACCATTCCGTGTTGTTGCCTAAAATGGAAGGGAATTGAATGAAGAGAATCAGTAGTAAGATGTTGTACACAGATGGAAAGGGTGTCTCCGGGAGGAACTGGCTCTTCATAGTAGAGCAAGAGTAGAGCGCAAGAGTGAGGAAGGGAATGTAAAGAGGAGTTGATAACTGGACAATAAATATCGAACGAACTTTGGCGGCCAAAAAATTTTCAGTGGGGCAAAAATAAGACTAAAATTTTTTATCTATTCTTTTTCTAGTTTTTTAAGTAAAAAAATATTCACCAACAAGTTGAAATGAAAAATTTATTTTAATTTACTTCAAATGGAACTTTGTAACTTGCATAGCTTTTTAGAATATTAGTTCATAAACGAATTTAAAGGATCACGTAATTCTTTCGCTTCCTTCATAAGAAAACTCCAGGAGCGTATTTGAAATTATATCAAAATTCTGTGGATACTATAGGAATTTAAGGGAGGCAGTGACCTTAAATCCATCACTGTTATGAACTAACTTAAAGAATCACGTAATTCTTTCACATCATTTCTAAGAAAACTCCGGAGCACACTTAAAATTATATCAAAATTGTATAGATATTATAGAAAATTTTTGGGGGCCCCCAGTGCCCCCATCTTAAATCCGCCACTGGTTTTCATGTTATGGTTCAATAAAACCATGTGTTATTGCTATGTGACTATATCACTAGTGAGGTGCAATTATGATTGGAGAAAGGGATTATAAGCAGTGAATCTTAAATTAAAAACCTCCTTTAAAAAAAAAAAAGTACTATAAGGATGTGATGATTGTAAAATAAATATACAGTCTAAAAATGTATCATAAAAATATTCTAAAAAACTTTCAACAAAAACTCTAAAGTGCGAACGGCCTCTAAGCTTTCTTATCACAAGAATTGAAAGTCATTAAAGGTTTACAATGAGGGGTCTAAATGAGCCGAACCGAACCGAGTCGAGATTCGGACTAATTCAATCGAGTCTCGACATAATTTTATGATGTTCGAACTCGACAAATTCAAAATGTCAAACTCGAGCTTGAGTTCGACTCAAATTCTAGTCGAGCTCAAGCTTAAAAAAATAATTTATTTATTTTTAAAAAATAAATAAAATAATTATTTTTCTTAATAAATAATAAAATATTAAAAATATATATGCAAATTTACTATTAAAATAAATAAATAATATATATATATATATAATCGACTTCATAGTATTTTGGAATTGAAATTTGAACTCGACTCGAGTTCGATGTTGACCGAGCTCGAGTGGCCCTCGTATCGGAGCCGCTCGCGATCAATTAGTTTTCGGCCCTATTTACAATAACCAAAGTTAAGGGCAATTTGACATATGCGTTTGGTCTGTTCCCACCTATGAGTAGCCGTACTCTGATGTATCCTTTTTAAGGGGTGACAAACGACGGATACTTCTAACGTCCAACTACAAGCTGTAGTCATCAAAATTTAAGAGATGCTCAAAGATAACCCTCTCGACCTACCTGCGGCCTCACTTACGATGACGTTGGATTTAATTTAACAGGTAGAAGCTGCCCAACTGTAAAAGGTGACACACTAGTCAAACGGCAACAGATCACAATCTCGACGAAGTCCCGGGTGATGATCTTCTTAATTGCAGGACGAACAAATTAAAAGGCGGGAGGGCCAGATTAGCATCTCAGACTCCCGAGGGTTAGATTTCACTAGAGACTTTGAGGTTACCACTGATATTTTGAATTTTTTAACAGGTGCTCTGTAAATACTCAATAACACATTTACATTTTACTTAATTTACCATGGATATATATACACTGATAATTATTACTCCATATTGTATTTATATATTTTTTCTGATTAATTATCTTGAATTTATATGCTTTTCGTAATTCATTTTATGTTTCGAAAAATCTAAAATACTTTTTAACGAATGCCTTGTATAAGGTGTCTGTCAGACGGACAGATCGTTTGAATAATTCTGGTCAACAAAAGTTTTGGGGGAAGAGGATTTAAGGTCTTGTAAACAATTTGGGCCAAAACCTGCTGGACTCCTAAATTGGAATGAGGGGGGGGGGGGGATCCTTGAGAATTGATGTGATTTCCATGCCGCCTATGTGGTAAGCAATGTACAAGTAGAGTCGAAGACAAGATCGTGCATCCAAATTGGGCCACTTCAGACTTCAGATCCATCCCGTCACTAATTGTACTAAATTGCCAGAGACTAATTGGGCTGCATTTTCAGCTCTGATAACAAGATCCGGCACGATTACTGCATCTTCTTCAAAATATTATTTGGATTACAGAGTTTTTATTACCGGATTCAGCCTAGTTACTGAATGTATACTTTTATCATACTACTATTGATTAGATTACGCAGCAGTCGGTGATTCACAAAAATAACTTTAGAAACCTCAAACTATAGAGCTTGGAAGTTGGAACCAGGAAGGATCATCCTTTCCTCGGTAGAAGAAGAAAAAGGTCAAGCAAGAAAGTGAAAAGGATGGCTAACAAAAAGCATAGGCACAAACCTGCAAATCTTATAATTAATCCTCACTGAGCAAATTTCTCGTGATTCTTTAACAGAGACAGGTACATGAAAAGGTTGACAATGGAGCAAATTATCACCCAACCAAATGAAAAGGCGTGCAGATAAGTTTAAGAGGCAAGATCGTTGACCATGCCATGTAGTTTTTTCTCCAAGACTTCTGAACATATCTGCCCCATCATGTGGTAGAAGGACATTAGATCAGATAACTGTTCTACCGACATGTTTCCCATCACTTTCCTTGCTAATGCCTCTCTTTCTTCATTTAACCTTAATCTAGCTAAGAAGGAAGATGAGTTCCTCACGGTTGCCCCCATTTGTTTCAATCTACTCTCCTGCTCCAAAGTCAAAGCTGTGTTCGACTGTAAGCGAACAAAACATAGCAGGACAAAAAAAAGTACAGTAAGTTTCAAACAATAGAGGCATAGAGCTTAGCAATTTAATACTAGTAAACTTAAAAGAGATTAGAAACCACACCTCAAGGAATTCTGCTCCGACTTCAAGTTCAGATTCTTTTGATACATGCATACCACGTCCCCCTTTATATATTATTCTTGCAATTGAGAAGCTTCTAACGATGGATTTTCTTTTCTTCTCCATTTCTTGATCAAGCTTTACAGGTCTCGGAACATTTGTTGCACTATTGAGCTTCTTCTGATAAGCAACAACTGCCTTCACAAACTCCTATACAGTTCCAGCAAGAAAGAACAAAACTTTAGCATGAAGTACATAGGCGGAAAAAAGCAGTACAGCGCTGGACTTGTACAATTTGCACATGTAAATACAGAGAGTTTCCAAACATCTCACCTGATAAGCAAAAGGGCATCCAGGATAATTGAATTCATCCGAATCAGGTTGCCTCATTCTCTCGGGATGAAATTGGAGTCCCATTATGAATTTACCCTCCTCAGGATTATAAGCATCAGGATCATAAAACCCTTCAATCAAACCATCAGGAGCAAATGCCATTGGAACAAAACGCTCAGCTAACCTCTTAACTCCCTGGTGATGATAACTATTCACCCAGAGCTCCATTTTCCTTTCCTCCAAAGAGTCCTTAAACCAACGACTCAAAGGAGTATTCTCCACAACCTTCACAGCATGCCTGTGCCCATCATAATTATCATAATCCATGTGCATTACCCTCAGATCTTCAGGAACCTTATTAGTTAATTCTTTCCCCACATCTAAATAAAGGTTACCCCCACATGCAACATTCAGGACTTGTGAACCCCTGCATATTCCCAAGTAAGGAATGTTCCTCTCCAGGCAAAGTTTGGCTAGCCTCATTTCTATGTTGTCTTTTTCTTTGTCCACGGAAGTATCGCTGGCGTGCACCCTCCGGATTTCGTCCAATTCTTCTGGCGTTAAACCTGATACTTCTTCTTCATACAGTGATGGATCAATATCTTCCCCCTCACAGAGAAGAACTCCATGAATCGGCTCAAAACTCTCTAACAGCATGTGCACCCCCGTCACCCGGGGTACAATCACCGGTACAGCCCCATAGCTTACTATAAGATCGAGATGGTACTCTCCTGAAATTGATCAGATGCAAATACATACAAATTAGTACCCGAAGATATTTCTCACCCAAATTAGCACTGAATGTAAAGAATCTATAGATGCATAAATGAAGGCATAGTCCAGTTTTCCCTGCTGTTGGATCGGATTGAAATTAAGTTCGGCGAAAGGGCCCTAATCCAATGAGATGCATGCATGTTATGCGAGGGATCAAAAACAGAAACATACGATCCATATCGTACCTACGAAGTCGACGAACTTGTTCTTGCGAACGGTGCGCCTGGATACGATGAGGACACGAGGCAGAATGTTTGAGAGCTCGGTGGCCATCGCAGAATTATCAGTAGACGATTAGAAGATTGAAGAAGATTTCAGGACTGGATGGAAAAGGCGAGCAACTTTTGTTCACTATTTATAGAAGGATTCTAGTGCTAGACTATGCCGGATTAATCCACACAGTAGTATTTACGCTAATAGTAATACTACTGTGATCAGGAAATCAAGAAAACGGTGGTGGGGTGGAGGCGTCTAGGCGCTGCATACAACTGCTAAATCTAAAGATAAAAATAGGACCCCCGAAAAAAAAGCCACTAAACGTGCAAGAATTAGGAAAATGTGTGTTTAATGCACGTCGCTGAGATTAACACGTGGCTCGTAGTCGTACTTATCTAATGGAGTCAAAGCTGAGGAGGAGCTCATGTGGCAAAATGACCAGGACCAATCTTGTTCTAGGACTAACGTTAATGTAGCCAACCTTATTTTGTTTCTTTATTTTCATTTTTTGACAAAAAGATTTTTTTTTTTAAACACATGATAAAAACAAAACATGCAAATGCAAAATACTAGTAACTAATCACCCAGAAAGCCCAAAAAAAACGAAAATTTACAAACAATCCTGTGCTTTGTGATCATGGGTTTTATTGTAATGAAGGCTTATCCAGTGGTGGTTCTTCTATCAGGTACAACTGGATGGATGCATGCATGCATGTTATTGGACACATAAAAGTGTGCTTGCTTGGTGGCTCTTTTGAAGCATGAAGAGACAATTTGGTAGCTCGGGGGAATGATGATTGTATCTGTATGCGCAATGGCGACTAAGCACAAAGAATCCATTAGGACTTGATCACATCTGGTTCAGTTTCATCTGACTAATTAATGCTTTTGGTCTGTTTTATTGATATCCAGGTGGGGCACCTTTTTTTTTTTTTTTTGTTCACTGAATTTGCTTCTCCTTGGTTGTTGGATTGGATCAGGGCTTAATTTACATCGTCATATGGGAGGAACGTTGCAAAGCGACCTGAGGTTTCCAAGATGATGCAATTGTTCTAGTTCTTTTGAGGATCAATCCTTTTCCAGTTGCTAGTAATTAGTTTAAAACGTTGAATGCTTACTAAATGGGGTTAGAGCACGTTTCTGTTCTAATTCAAAACATTATTATATGTGGATCGCATTGCAGTTAACTGTTTTTTTCTAACTTTCCCAGTAGGAGAAAGTAATTTAAGGCTTTCCAAGAGTTTTTAAAGTATTCTCAATAAGGAGTTGTGATGGAATAGAAGAAAAGACATAAAAAAGTAAACAAAGTTGTAGCATTCACTTCCACTTCTAAGTTCTAATCTTTGCCAAAATAGGAATGGGTCCAGATTTTAAAAACACAGTAACACTAATAGTTGTAGTAATACCAATAGTTGTACTCTGGCTTTTGTCTCTGCTCTCCCCAACTAGCAATGAGAAGGGCATTCTAGCAACCGATTGGCTGACCTGCCCTCGTAGCTAAAGTCAAAATTGATCTCTTCCTTTATTTCTTTTTAATCTTCTGATTTTGTTCAGATCAATATTGGCAACTCATTTATGCTTGCGACTACTTGGCGTGCATTGATCTAAATTGGGCAGCAGCCATAGACATCCCTCCCAAGTTGAACAAGTGTTTGGAGCAATCAATTTTCTATTAAAAAAAATGATGGTTTAATGTAAGTCGATGTCTGTCGGCTATTTCCTTCAAGTCTGATCAGAAGTAGCTGATCATGACGAGTGCCATGAGGTCACTGCCAATGCAAAAAACTATTTAGTTATATCAAAAATAAAATAAACTAGGTACAAAAGCTATGCCCTAAAGCAATAAACTACCCACAAAATGCTGAAATGCCGTGCATAATTTCTCTAGACTAGATTTAATGTTTACAAGAACTATATACATTACAATTAGTAGTAAAGAAGCCAATGTGCGATATTGGTGAGAATTTTTAAATTTATTTTGACATGTTTGTAATCGATTGAGATCCTCAGCGCCATTGTCTCAGTGGCAATTCAGTATCTCTTTTAAACGTGATATTTAATTTTAACTAAAATTAATCGAACACTTGGCATCAAATGAACGAAAGAGTGAAACCAAATTGCCACTAGTTAAATGGGACTGAGGGTCTGATTTGTGTTTGTAATACCATTAATTCCTTACAAATTCTTTTGCCTTCCTGCTGATTTTTCTATTCTTCTTTCTCAATTCGACTTGGATTCATCAAGCATAGAAGCTCAAATTCGCGACGACGGTTGGCTCTTATGTTAGTGGAGTTTCATTCTTCTCTTTGCATTTTTTGGTAAGAATGCCGTCAGAGAGACAAACTTAGTAGCTTGTGGCTACACTCTAAGCTCACCAGCTGATGCAAAATGCAAATTCTCACCTGATCGACCCCCGTAATCATATTAGTTATATCACACTTATGTGGATTATCTGGTTGGTTCCATCAGAAGACAATTGCGTAGTGTAATAATAGAATTAAATAAAGGGAAAGGAGAGATGCTGAAGCAGAAACGTGTGCTTGCTTAATCCCCGCATTATAAGAACCATAACAAGTCTAATAGGTAAGATTTGATATTGGTACAATATTTCTTACTCTTTTGCTCGTATTGTCCAAAGCAGCACTAGTAGCAGCAGCAATAACATTAATGATCCAGAGTTTTTGTAATGGAGTAGTTTAGTTTAGCATCGGGGGGATGGCACACCACAGAAGCTTGCCTCCCTGCGACCATTAGGGGTGTTGACATACTGCCGGAGGTAGGGATCTCTGAGATAACCACAGAAGCAGGGCCTCTGCTCCCTCAGCTTACTGCAGCAAGCCCCCGACGGTGGCTGCTGCGATATGAATGCCGCAACGCAAGGACTCAGCTCCGTTGGACTACATATTATTGCCCTGCTCACTTGCACTTCACCAACAATCATCACTACCAACAGTAACACACTACACAGACCCATATGAGAAAACTTCGTTTTTTTAATTCTTTTTCTTGGTGGGTTATATGAGTGTTCCAGAAGGGATATAATTATCGAAGGAATGAAGGGTTATGGGGATTTGAGGAAGAGATGCAATCCTGCTAAGCTATTTATAGGATTATAATAAATATTTTGCAGTGAAGACGTGATTGAGGGAGTAGGTAAAATGTTGGTATCCGTAGCTAGCTAGTCGTGGCTGATCTATGAATCACAGACAATGTCAAATAGGGGCTTTGAAACGGATTAGCGCGTTAGGCAGGAATAATAGTTCCAACTTGTGCTAGGAATTGGCTAATTGCAACTTGCAAGAGAAGAGAGGCATGACTGACTGATTAGTCATTGGAGGCTCACGATTCATTCCAAGTCTTCGCACCTGTCAAACGCCAAGTCGTCCTCGTTGTCCATTTCCGTTTCTTCTTCAGAAAATGACGCGACTGCTCCTCCGTCAGATGTCCATTTTTCTAATAGCGGCCTGGCCCGGGAACGAAAAGCTTCCCCTTCGGGTATCCATTGGTTCGAACGGAGACGCAAAAATGGCTAATGCTTTTGGCAGAGGAACTTGAAAGATTGCTAAAGTGGCGGTCGGAAGGTAATTAATGTGTTTAAAACGCATAAACATGATGCAAATCATTATGATCGGTCACGCCCCAAGCTGAGACTACTAGTTTTGCATTTTTTGGGTAATGCGTATATCTGGGACGAGAAATGTATTTCCAGTTCTCCAGGGAAATAGGATTTCAATTTATCTTTAAATTCTAACTCGAGATACTCCAAGGAAATGACAAATTCTCCAGGAAGTTATTAACTATGGAAGGAAAAAGTGCGAATGAACTGCATCCAAGAATTTTTTTACTCAATTTTTTTTTTTTTTTTAGTTTGTCTGTTTTGATCGTTATTTAATCCAGAATAAAGTCAACATCTATAATATATAAAGGGAGAAGTAGAAGGTTTGGGATAAATATTTGCTGTCACTTTGAACTTTGCTTGTGTGAAAATCACTTATTACTTCACTATTTCAACATGAATTGTTAAGATAACTGGCTGTAAATATTTTTTTCCCCCATAACTATTTTAACGCATCTTGATAAAATAACTGCCTCTAAACATTGTAAGTACCAAAATAATCATCATTTGATAGGGAAAGAAGTTTTAGATAAAATTAACTTGTAAAAAAAGTATTTCTAAAATGCACACATATTGATATTGTGTGTGCCTTTAGAACTAATTTACACTATATATAAAGAAAGAACCATGAATTTGGTACTATAAACATATCTCGTCACTTTTTATAGTATCAACATTAATTATCCATATAATTATTTAATTTTACTTTTTACCGTCTAATCACATATTGCTCATTTTGTCAACCAATACAACAACAACTACCTTTGACCCTAACTATTCAAACTATAACCACCCATGGAGCGTTTGTAATCACCGAATTACTTAAAATCCTATTCAAAAAATCTATTAAATAATTCTTTCATATGCAAAATAATTGTTTCCAAATTGCACATACAGCATAATAGGTGTGCCCTTAGCACTGATAATAATAGAGAAAAAGAAGTGGTCAGTTGCACGAGAGAAGGGGGAAAAAAAAAAAAAAACTCAAATTCACAACGGCACTTGGCTCATATGTTCTTAGTATTTCATTCTTCTCTTCGCTTTTTTGTTTTTTTGTTTTTTTTTTGGCTAAAAATGCAATCAGAGAGAGCAGTTTGTTGCTTGTGGGTATGCTATGAGTTTACCAACGGGGGCAGGCAAAACGCAAATTCTCACCTTGGTGATCGATCGACCGAATTGGTGATATTAAAAGTGATCATATATACTGTTATATAGTATTGAGGATTCGTCACCTTGTGTGAATTATGTCTGATTCCATCAGAAGATAATTGTGCAGTGTAATAATAGAATTAAATAAATGGGAGGCAGAGATGCATACCGAAGCAGTAACATATGGTACTTAAGTTAATCCCGGCATTACATGATACAAGCCTAATAGGCAAGATTTGATGTTGGTACAACATTTATTTATTGCTCTTTCATTCGTATTATCCGAAGTAGGCTGGGAGTAGAAATATTAAGTACTACTATTAATGATCCAGAATTGTTGCAACGGAGGAGGAGTTTAGCATCTTGGGGTGGGCACACCACAGGAGCTAGCAACCCTGCGAGCATTAGGGGAGTTGACATACTGCCGGAGGTTGGGATCTCTGAGATAACCACAGAGGCAGGGCCTCTGCTCCCTCAGCTTACTGCAGCAAGCCGGCGACGGTGGCTGGTTCGATATGATTGCCGAAACGCAAGGACTCAGCTCCGTCGGAGTACACGTCACTGCCCTGCTCACTTCCACTTCACCAACAATCACCGCTACTAACAGTAACACGCTACACAGACGCATCTGCGAAAGCTTCATTTTTTTTGGCCTGGTGGAATGAAGGGTTATGAGAATTTGAGGAAGAGGTGCAATCCTGCTAAGCTATTTATAGGATTATATTATAACTTCTTTGTAGCGAAGACGTGATTGAGGGACTTGGTCGTAAAATGTGCTGATTCATTATTAGTCGCAGACAATAATATCAAACAGAGGTGTGAAAGGGATTAGCCAGGAATAAACATAATAGGTCCCATTTACTATAAGACGAGAGGTTTCGTGCCAAATTTCACTAGGAAATTGACATTGGCCTAATTGCTTGTCATGAATGAAGTGGAAAACCTTTAAAAATCTTGGTGGCTTTTCCAATATTTCCACCTTCAAGTTTCAACATTTGGCCAAAAGTTTCAACGTCAACCACCACTAATTTCTCCCGCGTGAGTGACTAATCGGCTAATTGCAAGAGAAGAGAGGGCAAAGGCATGACTGATTTGTCTCCTGACTCATTCAAGTCTTCGTCGTCGTCCTTACGTGTCCATTTCCGTTTTATCTGCACGCTCATTTCAGAAAATCACAAGACCAGAAGTCCATTTTTGTAATAGCCGCCTGACCCGCGAATGAAAGCTTCCCCTCTGATGATCCTGTTCTTTTTATCTATTGGTTCAAAGCACAGAAGCAATAATAATGGCGACAAAGAAAATATCGGCCTGCTAATATCTTTCGTGCAGGAGCTTGAAAGATTGCTTAGGTGAAAGTTAAATGGTAATTCGATCCATGTGTTTAAAACATATAAGCATGATGCAAATCATTACTTGTGTACATGGCTCCTCCGTTAGTGTCGGTCATCCACCACCTCCGTTATTGTTGGACTATTTTGCAATCCCTTTAAATTTTACTATAGCAAAAGAAAACAAATACAGGGATTGCTCGAACACTAACCTGCAGTCAGATTTGCATTTTATACTTCACCTAAGAGGAGTTGGCTGTTGTTTGTTTGATTATTATTAGTCCAAAAAAAAAAAAGAGTTGATGTATATACTATTACGTATAAGAGGAGGAGTTGGAATAAATATTTTTTTGTCACTTTATATGTTTTGAACTTTACGCTCGCCCGTAAAAATTACTTATTACTTCGCTACTTAAACACCAAAATATTTAACTCAGGACTATCTTGACAAAATAACTACCGCTAATCACTGCAACTACTACTAAAATAATCATCATTTTATAGGGCAGGAAAAAAGGGTTCAAACATCACAACTGGCTTTTAGTAACGAAAATTTTAAGTAAAATTAATTTGTCAAAAAAAAAAAAAGTATTTTTAGAATGCACACACGCATCATCACGGGTGGCTTTAACGCTAATCATGATAATAATTTCTGTCGCGAACCTCATTCGTCCCCGTCTTGTCTGGATTTGGATGGGAGCGAAGAATCATTTGTATAGCCAGGAAGAAGTCAAGTTTTCATACCGCGTTTCACTTGCCCACCTCTCTCTGTCATCCGCCTAACCAGCATCGTGAGCCGCTCTTTTTGTCCGGAAAGGAAGACTTCCCTCTCGTGAGTCTTGAACCCAGGCTCAGTAAAAAGTTATAGAAAGAGTAGTATAAGTTTCTGTTTTGTAGTTTTCTTCCAATGAAAACAGACGGACATGTTTTTATTTCGATCGGCCTTGTTTGGATTGCTTGTTTCTGTCAGAAAATATTATCGTTTTTCGTGATCACATTTTTCTATCACCTTTTTCCCTCACATGTATCAAATCGCTACAATAATTTTTTCATGAAAAATGACGGAAAATGTAATCCAAACACAACTTAAATTTTTCGTACGAGGCTTGCTTGGATTACTCTCTCTTATTATATCCTAATAGGCTAATACATTTTAATAAGGAGAACAATATAATATCTAGCATTATTACCCTCTTATATATTAAGGTTCGTCATCTCATAAGAGTGCGCTGGTCTAATTTCCAAGGAAAAAAAAAACAGTAGACGGGGGCACGTAATGTGCTGAAAAAAGGTCCAAAGAGAGAAGAAGGTTGATGCAGTTTGTGATGACTTCAATGAATTTTCAGTTGTCGTTGTTTATTGGAAGAAAAAGAGTTGCGAAAGTGAAGTTTCTTAGACCCACAATCATCTCAACTAGTAATTATATGGATATCAGCTTCATTTCTACGTTTAATTTTGAAACTTCTTTGTAGCGGCCCTCCCTTGCCTATCATTGCCTATCTGATATGATAATTCGACATTGGTATTCAATTGTCGGTGGTTAATGCATATTAACTTATAGAAGAAGACCCTGCTTCTCTGATTCTGCTGAGTTTTTCCCAACAAAAAAAAAAAGCTATTATGATACTGAGGGAAGACTCCTCTAAGAGATTCTGAGGATTGTTATTCAGAAACCAGCTATCGATCTGCTTTCCCTTCGTCTGACCTTTTCTATTATGTTTAAGCATTGCAAGATGCCGATGGGATTCTTCAATCCAAAAAAAAAAAAAAACTTGCGTTTCAGGTACTGTATTTATGTTCCCATTTCATTAATTTGTCGCATCGCCAAACGAAAGAAAAAAGGGTTAAAGCGTGACGGATGGTATGGCTGTACACAGAAATGAGAGTTAAAGCGATTGCAAAGCTATAGATGCAAATTATCTTCTTGAATAATTAATTGGAATGCATATTAAACCATCCACTGGTCTTGTTCAAGAAATAGAGAGTGCATGGCGCTACGAGGACGAGGAGGTGATGGAGGAGCAAAGCAGTTTAGTACATACATATATATATATATATATATATATATATATATATAATCATATATGCCTCCGTTCCCTTTCAGTAGTTTCAGGTAAAGGCCACTTTTATTGAGGAAGATTTAGTGAGAATACATAGTAGTAGAATATATCATGACCATCCTCCATGAGGCGAGAACTTGCCTTTCCCATTAACTCAGCAGTTGGGAATCGAGACTTGACAGGCTTTAGCAATGCCTTTGGCTTTAGGGGAATTGACGTACTGAGCATAGGTGGGATTTTGGATGTACCCACAAAAGCAAGGCCTCTGTTCCTTCAGCTTGGCGCAACAAGGTGCAGACGGTGGGTTGGGCCCATTGATTGCGGAAAGGCACGGACTCAGCTCTGCTATGCTGCAAGTGACTGCCCTGCTCACTTGGACCTCACCGACGGCCACCACCAGCATCACCAACCAGGCTGCAACCGCATGACGAAACTTCATCTTCATTGCTACTTTGCTGCTCCTATTTGAGAATTTTTCTTTTTTTTTTTTTTCCTCTTCTTCTGGGGAAGCAATGCTAGTGCAGAACTGGGGAGAGGAGACGAGAAATATTCGAATGGGGCAAGTGAAAATGTGTGCAAGAAGACCTCAGTTGCTGGGCAATTTATAGAGGGGAAAATGAAATAGAAATACTACTGACTAGGTTTGGGGCAGTGGACATCCCACTGACTGCCCATGTGTGCCTGCCAAGTGCCAAACTTGCACCGTTTGTCGCGAGGATGGTAGGCTAAGGTCATGTCAAAACCTACTCGTAGCAATTTGATAATGGAGTGTATTTTATAGGAAGCCTTTTCTTTTTACAGTCTTGAGTGCCCTCCTCCTCATTATCATTTTAACTGATTTTAATATCGGAGTGCACTCAACAAATTATCATTTTAACAGAGATGTGTCGCTAATTTCGAAGCTTCTAGTGTTGTTTTCTTGAACGAAAGAGATTTTGACTAAGGGAGAAACTTGAAACTTTTTCCTTTTCTGTTTATTCGTCTCCTCTTGTTCAACTTTCTTTCTTTCTTTCTTTCTAGCCATAGCCATATTTTTTTTTCCTAACGCAACATTTTCCAGCCCGATCTCATTATTCATTTTGTTTCCAAATTCCAATCTCTCCAAAAGGAGGACGCAACCAATGGTGATTTTGTCAATTAAGTGTCATTAATTTCCTACTCATATTCTTTTCACAGCTATATAAAGTGCCTCTTCTGCCTTAAATTTTTGGATGTAAGGTGTGCTAAGATCATCAATATTCAAAGGCAATGCACCATAACATTATGCAGCACTAGCAACAAAAACCACATACTTCTTATATTCTTCTTCGACGGGCAATTAATTGTTTACTTTCTTATACAGTTCTTGATTTCGTATTATTTGCCTGCTCATATTTTAATCACATTTCTATGCTCTCTTTGAGCTTAGTACATATGACATTGAATTTGCACTAAAAGAGCAAAATATTTCTGTGTCCGCTGTTGGAATGTGTCAATTTGACTGGTAGCGATATGCAAGTAATGGAATTTTCATCATGTTTTTGCCGTTAAGTACGGGTTATTGTTATCATTCACGGAGGAAGCAAAGTGCCATTACTATTTTACTCGTGTAATTCTCCACAATGACAAACGAATTGGGCACAAAATTGCAAAACAAAATCGAATTGAGATTTAATTCAAGAAAAACGAAAGCATTTACTTCTTGAAATCATTAGCTAAGCTTGGGCGGCGCTTGCATATATGAAGGTAACATTATTAATGAGACAAAGAATTGTACTCTTACTACTTTTGGAAATAAAAAGAAGTGGTAACTCACAAAATTAATAAAACTTGAAAAATGCACATGACGTAGGATTGCAACTATTTCCCAGCAAACAAGAGATCGTGGATGAAGGTTATAGCCCTTGAGAAGTAAAAAACTCCAAATCTTCTTTCGTCAATGGTGACAGCGTAAATATCTCATCTCTTCGATACTTTCTATCCTCAATTTCGGTGAGACAGATGTTGTCAAACACAACTACGTTATCAGTGAGGCTGGGATCCAAATTTCCGTAAAAGAACTCGTCATCTAGATCTGAATAACCCCTCTTGCCATAATCATCGCCAAAGTCGAAAACAATGTATTCTCTAATCTTTCGATCGCGCTCAACCTCATCGGTAGCCTTGCTACATTCAAGAACCCTTTCTGACTTTGTAATAGAGGTCACTATTCTTGTTGTACCTCTGTTGCTCTTCAAGGCAGTGTTGAATCTACGTAGTCGATCAATTATATAGGAAGAGTCTACAAGGTTAGAAGACTCATGAGCCAAAAAAAACTCATGTGAGGCTTTTTTGCATCTCTCTTGCATCAACATTATGTTGGCACGAAGGATACGTGCACACGCAGCGGAAGCAATTTTAGCACGTATAAAAATATGTGGAGAAAGAAGAAGAACAAATACTCAACAAATTCTCAATAATTTTATTTAATTCAAACTCAACAATAACAATGAGATTTTCTCTCAAGTCTATTTTTCAAGACTCAACTTAACTCTTTAATTCAACTCTTCTATAACTCGACTCGACTCTTCAACTCCACTTTTCAAATAATAATCTACTAGACTGGTAGTATTTATAGACTACAAAGTTTCCCAAAACAAATACAATTGTAAACCAAAGTTTAATTGGAAACTGACTTGAGATTTCCTAATTTAATATGGAAACTAGACAAATAAGACACCAAAAAGAATTATAAAACTAATACCAAAATAGTTTGGCTTAATTTCCTTCATTACTTCCCTTAAATCAAACTCTTAATATCGTCATCTCCAATACTATCACGAAATTGAATTTTCATGAACAATTCAGTCGTTGTATAAACACATAAAACACTAATTTGCAGTGAATTTTTAATTTTATCTTCACGCGCGATAGTGGAGGAAACTTGTAGTTCTCAAACAATTTCTTGGTTTGATCACTCTTGTCAAAATATTCAAATATATCCATCGATTTTCATTAAATAATCCACAATTCAATTCATTCATATCATTAATAAAATTTCCAAAAATCATAATTTTACCAACGAAATTTCCAATATCACCATGTTTTTTCTTTAATTTTTCAACACTAACAGCTGCATCAACTTTAGCAGTACTACAACCTTCAATTAATTTGTCCACCTTATAATTGATTTCAACCAAATCCATCACGTGATTTTTCTCTTCAAAAAATTCACCAATCTTGACAAAATTAACAATTTCTACGTGGTCATGATCTTCAAGCACATCTTTAATTTCATCAATGACTTCATTTTTTTTTCTCAACCATATGTGAAATTTCTTCTTGAATCACAAATTCTTCATCTTCAATTGTATCCACAATTTCTGCAATTTCTTCTTTCTTTGCCTCATCAAAATTTTCTATTCCTTGTTTCTCGTCATAAATTTCTTCTCCATCATAACTATAAAAATTTATTAAAATTTTTCAAGCATCCTTTGCTGCCTTTATATATATAAAATTTTTCACTAATATAAAATTTTTCACTACATGTAACTGGACTTGAGTACTGAGATAGTAGCATGTCTTGCAATTCAAGTATTTATTTCTCTGTAATTGTTTAACTGTATCGTTTGATAATTTTGTACCTACTATAGGTTCCGTGAACCTCTTTTGGATAGTGTTTCAAACTCCAATATCTTTGAAAAATTTTTTTATCATCAACCACCAAATTTCAAAATTATTTTTACCATGAAAGATAAAAATAGGACAATGTTCTAAATGATATGGATCCATACTTCAATTTCACGAACAAGATCCAAGTCCCAATTTTGTGAACAAGTTCCAAGATCAAAATCTAGTTTTGATACCACTTGTCGGCACAAAAAATACTCTCACACACAGCGAAAATAATTTTAGCACATATAAAAATATGTAAAAAAAAAAAGGAGGAGAACAAATACTCAATAAATTTTTAATAATTGTATTTAACTCAAACTCAACAATAAAAATATAAAATCGTAATTTTTCGCTCACGACAACTCATAAATTTCAATTATGAGATTTTTTCTCAAACCTACTTTTCAAGATTCAACTTAACTCTTCAATTCAACTCTTCTATGACTCGACTCGACTCTTCAATTTAATTTTTCAAATAATAACCTACTAGATTAGTAGTATTCATAGACTGCAAAATTTTCTAAAACAAATACAATTATAAACCAAAACTTACTTGAAAACTGACTTGAAATTTCCTAATATAATTTGAAAACTAGACAAACAAGACATCAGAAAGAATTCGAAAACTAATACTAAAACAGTTTGGTTTAATATTCTTCAATTTAGAGTTCCTGCTCCTGAGGACTTTTTGAAGAGTTGTTGGAGCTTCTTGGCTAGGTGTGGATGCAATTTAATTTTGTTCTCGATGCAGTTGTTTGTTAATGGCCTTTCGTTCGTCATCAAGTCCCTTGCTCATGGCCTTTGTTCTCGAATGTAGAACAAGATGAGGAGGATGTTAATGGTTATGGAAATATTTTCTAATACATGTTAATGCACTGCCAAATCAGTCATCCTTTTATAAACTACAAAATCCGAAAGCTTAATCATATGAAGAATAGGACTCTTGCTAGATTCGACGTGGAAAGTTGCGATTAGGGAAATAAAATCACGCGTACAAAGTAATTGCCTCGCAGCAAAATACTGAGCATATATGGATGGAACCAAAATTTTTGTCTTTTTTTTCCCCCCTTAATTTCTAAATCTCCATGCAATTCTCACCATGACCTGCGGCACATCTAATGGTCTTATATATATAGGACAAGACGACAGAAGCTTGAATCACTGCCTTGGGTGTTATCATCTAATGATCATGCTTCACGGGGCCTCAACTAACGGAACAAACATGCATCTTGTTGAACCGATTAAACAACTCGCTTGATAGGCCGAATAAACTATAGTAACTTGGTTTGAAATCCTAGTAACTTCTTGGTTAGGAATTAATATAATGACTTCGAAAATGATCAACTCCGTACATCAAAAGATTAGCGTTAAACCTGTGCCCAGTTGTTTTGCCATCGTTTTTTCTAGCTGTAGAGAGCCTTTACTGCAATTGTTGGATTCAATCATGGCCTGACGGGAAGCCGCAGTTCTCTTCTATAGGGTGAAACGTGGTGAGAGAGAGAATTCATTTAAGGTTTTAAGTAATTTTAGATTATATATTCTACTCATTAAAAGTAGTTTTTAATTTTTTAATACATTTTCTAGTTTGGAGGAGACGGATCTTACAAGACGACACGTGTCCGTAATCTTGACAACGTGTCAATCATCGTGATATTTGACATATTTTTAGTCACCCTAACGTCTGACATGTATTCAAAAGAAAAGACATTCTGACAATTTATATGTTATTCCCTTGTGATTTGTGATCTCGAGATTGCAGATCGCAATTAGTGATAGCGTTACCCTATTGCTCACAAGATCAATTAAGGGTCAGTTAAGATGAGACATATTGGCGACATTGTCATAATAGTTGGATACTGAGCCCAAAATGGATTTAGAGATAAAAGACCCTAATTCAAAGGTACGCACTGATTTTTGAAGAGAGAGATCACTAGCTTTCTTCTTCCTTCAACTTTTTCCTTCTGATAAAAACCTATAATAACTAATTTAAGCATCGGAAGTGAAAACGGAAGGAAAGCCCTACAGTTTCTGGGACATTTCACCCGGCCACTCTCCTGTGTTGTGGATATTTGCACCTGCAAAGTTAAAATTTTATACTCTATCCATCCCATTTTGATAGTTCTATTTTTTTTCACACGGTTTAAGAAAAAGTAGTTACTTTTGTTGGAAAAGCAAATTTAAGTTGTTATTTTTCTAAAATATCCTTTTATTAAATAGAGTATAGTTTAATATTAATTATTCATAAAATCTTGAATTGATGGTCAAAAAAGAATCAATTCTCATTTTACATTATTTCACATTTTCAATAATGTAGACAATCATGACATCGTTTGTTTCCCTACTGACATAAATAAGTTTGAAAGAATAACAAAATTGGCTTTTCATATATCAATATATTTTGAAAATTTTAAATGTATTATATGCGATAGGTTATATTCAATAACAATTTACATTAAATAAGATAGTTTATACTAATAACAACCTACATTAAATAAGGATATTTTAAAAAAATTAAAAGATAACTACATTTTTTAGTTGAAAAATAGACTACAATTTGAGACAGACAAAAAAAATAAGATCATTAAAATGGGACGGACGGAGTATTTACTTTTGGCTTTCACCTGGTGCCTTTATGTTGGCCACCCAAAATTTTACATGCTATAGCAGTCATATTCTTTACTGCACGCGTTGGCGATCTATCATGAAATATGATTTTGGGGCAAGGAACAATGGAAGTTCACTCCTTGGTCCTCGGATTAAAATTGTGAAATCAAGATGAAGCTGTCCCAGAGAATCATCCGACTGCATAGCCAGCAGACCCAGCATTATAAGACACTAAAGTCGATTTAATCTCGAAAGTATGTTGACAGACTCAGCTAACTGACAACGTAAATCAACAAAAGCGCAATAGCGCACTGAAGACTTGGCTCTAGCAATTCGTTTGGGTTTGGAATTGAAAAGTTAAGGGCCGAAGGGTGTTCATGTTGTTATTCTTTAGCTGACTTCAATAATTATGTTAATGAGAAATAATAAAAAATCAGTAACCAGGCACGGCCAGTTCAAACATTAGATTTTAGTTGAGCTCGCATTTGTTCTATTAAGTTTTCATGGATGAGCCTCCTGATTCCTGCAGCCGAAGGGGAACACACACAGAATATCAGAGACTAGCACGCCAAATTAAGGGTGGTGAAAATGGCAAGCAACGGTATGGTTGCAGACTAACTAAGCCGTATATCTCAGAGCAGTTGCTCTTGTTTCGTGCTGTTTCAAATGCCAGAACCGTTGCCTTTTACATGGAATATCAAAGCGAATAAACTCTGACCTTCCAGTCATAATAATGGTTACAAGAAGTCTATTTTCTAACTCAAGCAACACGAATGGCCTCCTGAACTGGTTGGCAAAGGACTGAAGGCACGTTCCTCCACTCAGAAAACACGAAATGTAAAACCTGCAGTGGATTGTGCTGATTCAATGTTGTTTTTTTTTTTTTTTTTTTCCATGTATAGTTCCACAAGAAACTGCAAAATTTCAAACTTTATATGGGTCACAGGAACCAAAGAATGTAAAGAAATCCTTAACTAGTTCGCACACTATTTGTATTCTTCCTTCATTACCACCCACCCAACGTGCCTAAGGCCCTATGGTTTAAAATCTACAAAAGTATAGCCTCGTCACTGGCTGTGAGGAGTGTCATCACTGCCCTTTGCTTTGCCCCTGAGCATATCCGTGAAACTGCTCCTCATGATCCGCCGTAGTCTTGTATCTTCAACTGCTGGTGGTGATGGAACCGGCTCTGGTGATGGCAAAGCTTGATCTACAGTTTCCCTTTTCCCCAGTAACCCGCTTTCACCAAAGAAACTGCTTACAGAAGATGGTAGACCTAGATGGGCACCCATTACCTTGCTAATAGTGTCCAAAGTTCCGCCAGACCTCTCCTTCATTATGATTTCAAGTGCTTCCTTGTGCGCTGGATCCAAGGCATCAGTGTCCTTCAACAGATTCTGGATTCCAGGCAAAAGAAAGTCCCTAACACTTGAAGCAGGAAGATCTGAAAGAAAAGTTGAGCATGATAAGTGCAAAAAAGCCCTATAAGAATTTGGCGCGCACAACTTTTTATACTACAATCAACAGTAGAAAGTTGGTTACATGACAATCATCACCTTCTTGAAGCCACATTCATGATATAAATGTTTTATACCAAAATTGTTATTACTGCTGTAACCTCATCCAATCAGGAGCATCTACCAACCTCAAAGAATAACCCATAGCTTTTACTAAATTCTCTCCAAAATAAGAATGAGACATCTTGTGCTGACAGTTGTACTCCATAAAAACTTGCGGAAGTAAAACTATATTAAACATCTCCAGAGATTCTAGCAGCAAATTCTTGAAAAGAACAGAAAGTTTTAGAAGATAAGGGGTTGTATGATTTCATCCACTTTAGAAAAGGTAACAATCTAATAGGCAACAGCCACTTCAGCTACAGCCTCTCAACTATGAATGCTTCAAGCTTAGCAGTCAGAGTTGGCTGCAGCATAACAGTTCAAACTTTTACATCTTGTAGTCTTGAATGGTATTGAACACAAACAGTAACAACATATACTTCTCAAGGAAATGGCCCTATAAAATCGCATGCTTATTTTTGAACAATTTTTTTCACTTTGCTCTTTCCCATGTATGTGGGAGAAGAGAATGACATAAAATAAAAAATTAATTCATAACATTAACAGAAGCAAACCTGTTGCATCAAGAGCGCGTATGGCTTCACAAAATGCATTGGCTCTCTCACGCCGACGAATCAAATCATTTGAAGGGAGTGGCACGGCTGTGAATTGGAAAATCTTGGACAAGAGATGTACAATGAGTTAAAGAACAAAGGATTTCACCACATTCACACAACTAGAGGTTAGGAGAGAATACTTAAGATTACAGCAAACGAAGAGAGACACTTAAAGCACAAAAATAAACTGCTCAAAGCAGAATGATAGAGGATATAATCTCTGAGTCGGTCTGTCGTATGTGGAACAGCAACAACCAATGCACGGACAACAGCTATTGTAGCTTCATGCGATCCATCCTCAAGAAAAGCATCCATTTGAACCCGAATTTTGTCAATAATCTGAGAGAATATCTCATCAGCCAACATAAAGATATCAATATCTAATCGGATGTAAAACTGGAACAAAATATAGGTATATACCATGTCATTTTTATAATGCTGTGCTACAGCTCCAAATGCATCAATACTTGCATATTTAACATTCAAATTTTGGTCAGAACCCAGCGTAACAAGAGCAGGCAGAACATGTGTTGAAGCAATTTTTGCATCCAGATATGGCACCTAGGAGAAAGAATGGTGAGATTCAATAAATACATTCTAAACCAAAATGGAACTGAAAATTTTCAAGAATTAAAGGTCCTACAATTGATTTCAGAAGATTGGCTGCACAAATTTTCGTGTCTATATTGGAATTGACCACCATTTCCCAAAGGATGTCAAAAATCATGTTATGATTGTCCTTGTACATGCTGCATTGACATATATAGTAACTAACAGAATACATGTAAATTACAATGGAAGCACAACATGTGAAAATTTCATCACAAAACCAACCAAAGGAAGCGAACAGAATTAACAAGCTCAGGCTTTGCTGGCCGAATTTCCTCCTCAGAGCTCTGAAACAACTTCTTCCTCAAGTACTCAGTGAGGTAATCATGCTTGCTCCAGGATCCTAAAACACCTGCCAAGAGAAGCGGCAGAACACCCATGGTAGCAAGTCTACCAGATACTGTAGTTTTTGGTCTCAAACCTGTTACAAAAGGAACTACTCATCACTATGACTCTATCCTTCAAAACTCAAATCAAGAGGAACATGCAGTCATGAAGGTTTTAAGCATTCAATCACCTATTATTTTCTCATGAGTGTTCTGGGGGAAATATGTCAAATCACCATCATCACCCACTGCTAGCAAGAATACAGGCAGCACAATATGCGTCAAATAAGCTTCCCCATAACATTCAGAAACCCTTAACAAAAACTGCATCAGGAAACACCATATCAATAACAGTTCAAAGTGAAATCAGAAGAATCATTAAATCAAATGCACCCGATTGGACTGTTCAAATACCTTTGTGATTCGATTTCTCAAATTGTCTTCCTTTTGAGGTAATAGAGAGGCCAGTTGAATTAAATCAGGAAAGCAGTCAATATGTAGCCAATCAAATGAAGGCCACTCCACATTTCCCCTAAACAGAAATTTCAAATTAGAAGCTTATACCAAATCTAGATTTCCTAGACTCCCAAGGTGGATGGAAAACATGAAGAACCATTTCCTATTGGATCTGGAAGGGAGACAATGTAAACATGAGCTCACCTAGAATATAGTTCAAGCAAGGAAACAGAGAAGAAAGTTCCTACACCATTTGAAACTGACGCAAATGGGCAAGTCTGAACAGCTTTCTGGTGCAAAAATGGGAGCAGTTCTGTCAACAAGCGCAACAAGACATCAATATTCCAGCGTTCTCTTTCACCTAAAACACGAAGATGCGACTCGACAGAACCTTCAACCCCCGATAGAGGTGGACAATGCTGAAAAATAGAGAAGCATATTAGAGCTACAACTAAAGCAGTTCCATTCAAGTTCGAGAAGCTGGACTAGTACCTGAACAGAACCCAAGATGTGGGAAAGCAAAGTCTGTAAAACATGATCCAATTTGTTACCCCATTTTACTAGAGCAGGAACCAGTTCTTTGATAGTGGTTTCTACAACCACCCCAGACGGATCACACACCAACTGAAACATCATCTCCTCAACCTATCAACAAATAAAAATATTTATTGGAGAAACTCCTTTTTATTGGTCTTACTGTTTCTTGTAAGTCATCATACTATGACCAGGGGAAATGCTCCATTCCCTAGATCACGGAGCTTACATTGTAGGCAATTCTGTGAAGTCAGATTTCTTCTCCATGATAGCCTCGAAGCATATTTAGTGAGGCTGACCTTGAAATATTTATCCATATTGGGGAAGAGTGGCAGCAGCAAAGCGAGATTATGAGAAGCAGCCTCACGAACAACTATTGCAGGATCCTCAATCAGCTGTTGCACAATAGATAAGATGAGAGAATCTCGGATCTCTGGACGGACAAATTCTGCAAGCTCTCCACATGATTGAGCAACCAGCAGACGTCGCTCCTCATACATGTGATTGATCTACACATCAATCATTCACAAATCAGACTGGAAACAGCCAAAAACACATTAATAAATTTAAGAACCATCATTCTGGAAGTGGCAAGGCATACCTGCTCCCAACATTGAGGAAGCAACTCCGTTTCTGTTCTCATCTCTCCCACATTCTTGGCAAGTGTAACACAAGCCTGAACATGATCACAGCATCAGCAACTTGTCTAATATATATATATAGTACAGATAAGAATAGTTATGAAACTAACATCCATAATAATACGTCTCTGCTGTTCATCTGGACGCTTGATTAAATTGAATAACGTGTGGGTCAAGGAATCTCGAGTCATGCTGTCTGGATGGCGCTCAATTGCACACATCATCAGGGGAAGGAGCTCCTGCAGATACGCAATATCATGTGATCCATGAAAAAACATATTGCTATGGGATATCAGAAGCTGTTCTGAAAGTATAATAAAAAAATAGATCAAAACACAGATGGCAACAACTTCTGAAGCATACCTCTCGATGGTTAATCAATACATAGGGTACAATTTTAGGCAATGCATCTGAAAGGACCTGTATGGTTGCCAATCCCTGGTAAGGAAGAAAATCAATTCAGAAAAGTATATCTCCAGGTCAAAGAAAGCATGATTCAAAAGGAAACTGAAGGAACTTACAGTAGTTTCAGCATCAACAGGAATGTTTTCAGTTCTTAGAATTAGCTCATTAGTTTCTATAGGAGTTTCATGAACCCCTTTGAGAAACTTTTCATTGTTCACAAAGACACCATTGTCATCTGACAATGACAAATGTTTCCCTTCTGACACTTTGTCTAATATGTTTGTGGTGCCATCCACAGTTGGCACAGATTGTGAGTTAGAATCTTCACTTCGTAAATCCTCTCTGGAGATATGACCTGGAGATTCTAATCTATTAGCTTTGACCGAATCTCGAACTTCACTTTCAGCATCTCCTCCTTTACTTTGCTCAAAGGCCTCTGTTGGTTCAATATTCATGGCATTTGTTCCTTTCAACCTCGCTATCTCATTTTCCAGCAATTTTATTTCTTCCATATAGCTTTCAGAGGACCGTAACTCCACATGCTTGGAGTCACTTGATACCAAATTCTGCCCAGAACGTGCAATGTGCATCTTCAGTGTAGTAATTTCAGCTCTGCAGTCATTAAGTTCTTTCCTTTGGCTTTCCATAGACTGCTTCATTTCTTGAACCTGTGACAAAATGTTGTCCAGAAAACATGAATAGAGTGCATTTAACATGCTGCAATATTTCCGAAGAGTCTAAGATAATCACCAGAACTTCCTTGTCCTTTATATCCTTCTGGAAAGCTTCAAGGGATTTCATCAATGCCACCACTTGGGTGTCTGCAATATCCTTGCTTTTCAGTAAGGACTGTTTTTCCTTCTTCAGCTTATCATTTTCTTTCTGCAGAGACTCATTTTCACGAAGCATAGTAATTTTCTCCTGCAAAGCACAACAGCTCTTCTCACCAATGAACAGTTTGGCGAATACAACAACATTTTATGAAAAGATATTATCAAGTGCTTGGTCATCGCAAGCAGATAATATAAGAATATACGAAATGTTATATCTGTCACAAAGAAAACTCTGTCCCCACAAACAATGCAGCGAATCATAAAAAGCAAAACATATGGGAATATGCAAAAATTTGGCAGTCCAAATTCACAATGAAGAAAAAGCATAACAGATATTGACCGCAAATAAGTACAAATGTGCAAAGTCCAGATCATTGTATGGAAGAAACCACGATCTTAGCGGAAATAACAAAGCTATAAAAAATGTAAGCCTGCAAGATAACTAATCACAAGTTGTTTTCAACAAGCTATCAGGCTCACTTTATTCTCCTGAAGTAGCAATAAGGAACACAATAGAAATTTGGACCTGTACTAAGATGATTAATCACAAAGAAACAAGGTAGTACAAATACCCTTCTGCTGAGGGTAAACAGGTAGATGATTTAATATCTTATCTGATGTTATTTTGAGAATAAATGTAAAAAGAACTTTTCATAATGTATAATGAGCAGGGAAGTACCTGAGCAGCTTCTGTACTTGAAGAAAGGTACTGGTAATAGTAATGGCGCAGGGCATCTGGAACACATGCAGAGGAATTTTGCCAAACATCTAGATTCTGGTCAGTAACCTGTCAAACATGTAATGGAAGTAAGAAACTTTCATACTACATGTAAAAGTAGATGCATGTATTACAGCAGTAACGAAATTGGGATAAAAGACAAGGCAAGATACTAAAGAAAATCACAATCTTATCCTATGCAAACAAAATAGCCATAAAAATATGTGGAAACCACACTTGGCAAACCACAAAGTCAATGCATCAAAATCGGATAGTTTACTTTAGAATTTTGATTAAAAGTAAGCTGCAGTAATGCAGGTGATCACCCCAGAAATGTCTCTAGTATGGGATTCAAATCAATAAGTATCCAACTTAAAAACCTTATATGACACATCCCCTAACTGTTGCAAATTTTATCCTTAAAATGTTTAAATATTTAACCTTCAGTCACTTGCATCAAAGGGTAATATGGATGGCTAGAGTAGTCAACCACTGCTAAGCAATACCTCTTAAACACTTATTTGTTTCTAGATACTGATAATGCCATAAAACAAAAGCTGGAGAAGATGTCATCTACAGATAATGGAAGTACAATACTCCAGCTCTATGAGAATTGACTTTGTCACGACATAAAATAATAAGCCACCTCTGCTTAAAATACCTCCTCATAAAATGTCATTGCAGTCAAACGATATCCAGCAAATAGTAGATATTCCTTTACAGCACAGTTGAGATCTTGTCGCTCATTGTCCTTCAAAGATCCCAAGTCCAAGAAAGAAGCATCGTTCCTCTGGCGTTGAACATCTGCAGAAGCATCTAAATTTGTCTCTGCAAAATTCAATTAGGCAGAACAATTGAGAGAGAATATTCTGTTTCCATAATTTACTCAGACTAAGCATAGTTATGGTAATTGGCAGAGTGAAACTGGAGACTAGTCTCACTGGAAAATAAAGGAAAAATTTCTTTGCTTTTACTTTTTGTTTTTTAAATTATATATATATATATATAGTGTTGTTGGGGCGGGGGGCCCGGGAGAGGGGGGAGGAATTGTGTAGGTTCAGAAAACATGGGGAAGAAAGATTACAAAACTGGAGAGCAAGCGTCAACCTACATCTCTAAGATAAGTATACACATTTCAGACACCAGCTTATGGATCCGGTTATCCACACAAATTCCAAGTAAGTAAATCTAGTCATTTAATCAAATAGAACAAAACATTTTCAAGGATATAGCTGCATATCCCAAACGCAAAGCTATATTAAACAAAAGCAAGCAATTGTAATAAGATTCAAAGACTTACCACTTCTCTCACCCAGAGTACCCTTAGATCTATTTTCTAACTCAGTCTTGAGTTTAAGAACATCTTCTTGAGCCAAACGGAGCTCATACTGACTCAATGCTAATTTTTCTTCTAAGGCTTCTTTTTCGTCAAGCAGACTTTGTGGGTCCGCAACTGTTCACACATGAAAAGAGATGGTTGGGGCATCAGTTATACCATAGTGCAACACTTTCATGCATGCATTCACTTGGGCATAAAATTTAAAAAACATAAAAAACCTAAGCCTCAGTAACATCTTAGAAAAGGAAATATTTAAAACAAAATCTTTTAAACCATTAAAACCAATAAGCCGCTTATCCTTGTGTAGAAAATTTTGTTCCACCAACGTATGCTAGTCAAATAAGCTAAAACATCATCGCATACTACAGTACTCACTTCAGACTACGTTACCAGCTCTGTTTCTTTAATCTATCACCAGTACATTATTTTAAGCAGCCTCCATCAGCATCTAGAAATCATAAAATCTTTATGGAAGAAGATTCTGATATGTTCTGTTGCAAAAACTTTAAATTATTAAAGATTAACATACAACCTACATAGCACTAATCAAGTCCAGATCTCGAGAGCCACATCCACTGAATCACTAAGAAAAGAAGTATCTTAGAACTTTTTAAAATGCAAGTAAATGCAACAACGGAAATGCTGCCACGCCGATATCTCGTCCCAGATTACACACATTTAAATGTTAACATTTTAATGCATTATATTTGAGCATCCTTTCAAGAAGCTAGAAACTACCGCTCGATCTTCAACAATTCCTTCGAGTCTAGAATTCATGCAACTCAATTCAGATCAACGAAAAGAAGAAAGCGAAACTGGATAAACCTTATTTTTAAACAGTTGGGACAAGTTATGCAGACATTCTACAAAAATTCGTGTATCTGAATGGACAAATAAGGAAAAACAAAACTAATGGAACCTCTGAGGGAATTGAGGCGAGAAATCTGATCGGGAGGGAAACGAGAAGGATCGGAGAAGAATTCCTTAAGACGAATAGCGTGATCATCGCGGCCGTCATCAAGTAGCTCGTGGAGAAGCTCGAACGCCGTTAACAAGTAATTCTCCTCCAGTAGGAAATTCACCACGCAATTACACAGCGACGATTTCTCCACATCCATTTCCTATCTCCTATGAGCCTCTATTTCAATTGCAAATCTAAATTCCAATTTCTGATAATCATCAATGTCAATGACATTTTCTGGGAGAGAATCTCTTCTTAGATCTGAATCTGGAATGAGTTTTTTCCAGCTGAGAAGTGAGATATGGGTGAATTCTAACCATTCTTGTGTTGCATATACTATATATACGAAGACTAGTCTTCATTTATGACTTTCTCCCTGGTGGAGAAAGGTTCGTACTACAGTGCTATGCAGCAGCATCAGAATCAGTGTGGGCGTAAAAACTGTCCATTCATCATAATATGATGATCGAGCGTGTTTGCGAGGCAGCGCCACCTGATATACTGCTTCTGCACGACAGCACGAGATTTGGCCACCGCCCACCGCATAAAGAAATACAGTTATATCAGGGAAGAGAAATTTCTTTTTTTGTTTGTTTGGCTAGTAAAAATAAGCAGTATTATTATTCTATTGTAGTTGATTTGATTTTACACCTGCAAAATACTACTGTGTAGTTCATCAAAAAGGGAATAAATGAAAATTTGTGAAACAAATAAGTGTTTTATTTCAGGTCCACTAATTATAAAATTGGTCCATTAATAGAAAAATAAATGATTTTTCAGAGGCGCCCTTTTAATCTTTTATGGAGTGCTTACAATGCCCACGATACCCTTTTTGACACACCATGCCAGAAGGTACCAGTGTTGTCCACAAAATGTACGAGGCCCAAAAGACACAAAATGTACGAGCCCAAAAGACCCGATTTGCATGCGGACTACGTGATTCAAAAAAGGCCTGTCTGTATCTTGGGGCCCAATCTTCCAAGAAAGCACTAAGGCGTTTGCAGGACTACAAAGGAATCTAGTCAAATTGAATTTTGGCCTAATCAAATCAAATCTTGACTTAATTTTATTGAATTCGAACTCAACAAACTGCAAATTTAAAGCTTGATCTCAAGCCCGGCTCAAATTCGAGTCAAGTTCGAGCTTGAGATTGAGCTTGTTTTTTAAAAAATAAAATAATATTTTTTAAAAAATAATAAAATATTAGAAATATATATGTAATTTTATCATTAAAATAAAAAAATAAATAATATATATGTATGTATATATAACTTGAGCTCGCCAGCCAGTTCGCGAGCTAACGAGTTTAATATTTTTGACCTCGATTTGGCCAACTCTAGATTCATTTGCAACCCTAGACCCTTGACAACTTTGAAATTGAAAATAATTTTTAAAATCATAAAACTCAATAAAAAAAATTAATTAGGTGAATATGAATAAATAAATAAATAATCTTTCGAAATTTGACACCTTAAGGCAAACACGGTGATAATTGATAACACGTTGAAGCTTGAAAACACCTCACAATATATTAAGGCAGACACGGTCATTGCAATAAAATAACTAGTGAGAAACATGTTGGATTAGTATATTTTTTTGTCTCTAACTAAAAAAAAAAAATTTTTTTGTAGTTTAAGTGACACCTCACCATGTGTAGTCATTGCAATAAATTGACTGAAATGATATTTGCACTCAAAAAAAATTTCAGGTACTCTTCCTTCCTTTTTAATTAATGAAATGACACAAAAACTATCAAATATTCTAAGAGACAAAATTGTCCCTCTATATATTCACCAATAACCCTTCAGTCTATTCAATTCACTTAGGGTCTGTTTGACAATTCAACTTATCATTGAGATACAAACGAAGTAGATTTTTAGACTTTAAGACCAATGCAATAAAGATTAATATGATGAAGGTTTGTTAATATCATTTTCTACATTAACGTAAGTTTCTTGACAGAGTTTGCTGCTATTCCTGAAGTTGGAATAACCTGATTTTTCGCTTAATTTAATATTTGATTACTTTAATCACCTGAATCAATTGCAAGGATAAACGTTGGATTTGACTATCGCCTTCTTTTGCCTAACTCCTCAAATTTTTGTGTGCGCCCAAAAAAGAGGGGGAATAAAAAGAAAAGAAAAGAACACGACTTTTTGTCGCCCTCCAAGTTTGAGCCTCTGACAATTGCAGATTCTTGTCTTCGTTTGCAAATTGAAGTGGAGGCTTCAAAACAATGAAGTCTCAAATTTTAGCTAATCCCGTGTAAATTACTACCATCCAACTACACATGGAATTTCTACTGTTTTGCAACAAAAAGTTTGCCCATAGGAAAAGGACATACATAGAAGCCTTTAGCAATACGAAAACATACGTACGCTAAATCCAACTACTTAAAAGTCATTGCAACTTGACAGGCAAGCTTAAGACAACATATATCAGCAACAAAAGAACCAAAAGTGGGCATTTTAAGACCTCAGAATTGAACAAGAAACGAGGGTTAACTTGAATGATGAGATGTGAAGTTGAAATTTTAATTGACCAGAAAATTGGCATCGTTGGGGTCCAGAGATTGGACAATTTAGATGGCTGGCGATGCTTCCAATGGTAGCCAATCATAGGTTTTCTCTCCTCTCTGCTGATTTATCTCATTCACTGAACCAGCTTTGTTACAACTTTTACCACCAAGGCTACGTGCAAGCCAACAACTAACTCTCTCAGCCGCGCCTCGCTGCACTTATCCTCTCCCTCAGAATTTTCATTATTTCATAGCCATTTTTCTTGGTGCTCCTATCACTTGCACCAGCTGCCGACAACGGACACATCAAGCAACCCTTTCTAGCGTGGATGCCTGGATTCTGATCCTCCAAGGATTCTGGTTATATTCCTACTCTGGCGTCTCCCTTCTGAATCTTTTCATTAGTTAATTATATCCCTTGTTTTATGCAGTCTTTGCTTTCCTTATGCAGGATACGGAAAGATGAATGCGGGTGATGTTTACCACAGGAGTAGTAGACCAGTTAAAGCAGCTGCAACCGTGTATGGGGAAAGAATGCTTGAAAACCATCACTCTTTGAAGAAACCGCCACAAATCTACTCAGAGGTACTACCATATATATGAGATGCTTGCCAGCAGTAATACTTGAACATCATATTTCAGGTTTAAATTGCAATTCTAAGAATTGCAGCTAGATTAATTTGTTTCTGGTTTTTAGCTGTTCTGAAACATTTTGAAATGTATTCAGAAACCGTCTCCACTAACAAGGGAGCCCAAGTTTGCAATGGGCGAGACTGTCAAGTATGATGGGAGCAGAAGCAATGGAAAGCCGGCAGAACCACAAGCAGAATCCGAACTTTTAGTCGCAAACCACACTGTAAAGGATCTAACTTCAAGGATTGAAATATCAAATTCCAGAGCAAAAGAACGGATTCAATACCTGGAGAAGTTAACGAAGACTAAAAAGGTTGAAGCAGGTTTGGGGAGGAACGTGGAAAATCATCGGTACCCGCAACTAATGGCAGAATTGAAAGATGTAAAGCAAGAATTGAAAATGCTCAAGGAGGAGATGGCTTCTCTCTTGGAAGAAAAAAGAAGGGCAGAGAAAGAAACAGAAGCTTCTAATTCGAAATTGGGATCTTATTCAGGCACAGTGGATGCGCTGAAGAGGGAGATTGAGGAAACAAATGAAGAACAAGTGCTTGTGGAGTTGGCTCGGATGGAGGCCCTCAAGGAACATGAAGCTATTGAAACCGAGGGAAAAAAAGAAGCTGAAAGACACTCCGCTGCAATGGAGGAAACAAGGAAGAAAATCAAAGGGATGACTCAAGGAATTGATGCTGCAAAAGAGATTGAGAGGAAACTGGCCATAACTACTTCAGATGTCAAAACGCTAGAGAGTGAACTAAAGCAAGTCAAAAAAATGGGCACAGTAAACCGAGGTAAAGAGACCATGAGAAATTCGGAGTGTAGTTCTCAGGATGGGCATGTATCAAGTACTCCAGAACTGCTGAAATCTATCACAAAAGAACTGGAGGAAACTAAGAAAGAATTAGCGTCTGTCAGGGAAGAAGGTTTTAAATTTATGGCTTCCATGGATATAGTAAGGACCGAACTAAAAAATGTCAAAGAAGAAGCAGCGCGATCGAAGAAAAGGGAAGAGAAGACGGACTTAACAGTACAAAACCTGAATGCAAAGCTCCTGCGAGGAAAAGCCAAATTGGAAGCTGCGTCAGCAGCTGAAGAAAAGGCTAAAGAAATTGTGTCAAATTTATCTCGTGCTCTTGAGCAAATGAAGACAGAAGCAGAGGCAGCCAAAAAAGAAAGGTCACTTATAGATGAAGAAACCGTAAACATCAAGGCAGAGATTGAGAAGACTGAATCAGAGATAGACTTGGCAGAGGAAAGGTTACAAGCTGCAATCGAAGAGCTCAAATCTGCCAAGTCATCAGAAGCTGCGGCTCTGGGGAAACTAAAAACGCTTATTGACAACACAGTGAGAAGAAGAGTTTCAGTTTCACAGCGCAGCCCAGTCATAATGATCTCTAGTTTTGAATACGAATACCTAAGAAATCGTGCGGCTGGAGCTGAAGAAATTGCAGATAAAAAGGTTGCAGCTGCCCAGGCATGGATTGAAGCTCTAAAAGCCAGCGAAAGAGAAATCCTGATCAAACTTGAGAAAACTAAAAAAGAGATTAGAGAGCTGAAGGTGGAGGAAGACCAGGAGGCTGACAACACACAGGAATCACTTCATGAAAAGCTAAAAGTTGAGAGTGAATTCAAAAGTTGGAAGCAAAAATATGAAAAGATCATTGCTCTGGAAACGCCAGGGCCTCAGGCTGGATTGCCAGCAAAATCAACAAACAGAAGCGGAAGAACGACGCCGATGAGACGAGCTAAGCTGCGAAAAGCAGCATCTCCAGCTCCTCGGAGTACACCAAGGTCGGCTTCTTTTGCAGTCAGGAGGAGAAAAAAGGTTATGCCAAATCTAGCCAAGTTCTTCAGTGGCAAGAGCACTAATAAAGGCATAGAAGCCCATTGAGAGGTTATCATACAGCCTAAACACTACTAGTAAATCCCCTTCTGGCAAGTAGATACATCAAATAAGATTTTCTGTTGCATAACTGCTAGGAGCTAAGTCTCACCCCAGTCAGACGCATTTCTGCCAGGTTTAGTACTTATTAACCTGCTAAACCAGTAAACTTGCTGTACATGTATCAGGAAATCATGCTAAGAAAAGTTTTTAGCAACTGTGCTTGCGAGTTTATGTGAGATATTTGAGAATGGTCCCAAGAATCTATTAAGCAATTTTATAGAAGATAGCATCTAAATCTTGATAGCATTATTATCTCATTAAGAACCAGAGAACCAAAAGCTATTGAAATTCAGAAAAGAAGCAGCACTTTATGAGGTTGCTTGCTTTGGTTAACCGTGGGAGAAGTATTTAGCCCAATAACACGTTCTTAATCTTGACGTATTAAGGGGAAGTAAGTGTCTGAAAATCATCGAGGAAACCATACTGTGGCATGAGCAATTCGAATTCCCAGCCAGCATTATCTTTTAGAATGCGTACGTATATCCACCAAAATTTTCGAATATGAACTTGAGATCCCATCAAAAACAAGCACCATTATATAATATTACCAAATGATACAAACTTCGAAATTGGTAAAAGACAGCGGCTAAAGAGCCTGTAAACTCGTTTCCTTGTAAAGCTCCACAAAATGCTACTAGTTTGAAGAGGGAACAAGACAGTCCCTCGCTCGACGGGTTGACCTGCTACCATTGCGCTTGAGATTCTTAAAAGTCAGTTGCTTCTTAAAAGTCAGAGGAACCTAGCCCCTGGAATCTGAGAATTCCAACGACTAACAGTATGTTGGCAATTTTTTGCGTTCATTTCCACCGTACCCGAGAGAGTACAAGTCGATTGTGTAAATTCACCATTCCAATTGCAACAAAAATCTTTCTGTTAAAACATATTGGCTGCTTTCACTAAAAAGAGAGCAGTAGAGAATTAAGAGGAACAGTATCCTGATCAACCCGCAAGTTGCAGAGACTTCGAACCTTGCCAAGGATTAAGCATTTTGATGTCCATAACGTGTTACAGCAATAATCTACTTTTCCTTCAAATGGGACAGTTAGCTAAGACGTTCATTTTTAAATGATTAAAAATAGATGTGAAGACCGAAGTAAATAACAAGAATGAAATAGCTGATAGAGCTCCGACGCCTACTCCTACAAGGCCGGTATCAAAGATATTTTGGTATTGGTAACAATAGAGCAGCGAGAACAGATTATTCTGAATGTGATTGGGATGAGTCCAACATTGCCATTAGCATCACCAAAAAGAAGCTATGAAAAGCCATAGTAAGGCTAGTGAAAAAGGGACTAATGAATGCATCTAAAATAGATGTAAGAATGTTGAATGCTGCCCTAAAGCAATACTAGTTTCAGATCGCAATTGGCAAGAAAAAAACTCTAGTTTTTACAGATTTTCCCACACTCATAACTTGAAATCCATTAACAGATAATACAGCCACCCGAAAAAAGAAAAAAGAAAAAAGCAGTCCGCGGAAAATAAATAAATAAACAATCAACAAATAACACAAAATACGGTTTATTCTAACCCCAAAACCAATCACAATGAAAGACTGTACTTGATATGAAAATTTACCCCCTATCAAAATTTTCCTGTTCTAAGACGAGAGCCTCATTGAGGATGTGACGGCGTCTGATGCTTGATGCCCATGTTTTCCTGTGTTGATGATGACTCTGACGCCATCAAATTTACTCCCTTCATCAAGGTTTGGTATGGCAACGGCAAGGCAGAAGCTGATGGCTGCGTTTTATATATCTGAGTGTATGCAACATCATCATCAAATTCGCTAGCATAATTAGAGCTTGCCACTGGAGCGCTGACAACTGTTTGCGAAGGATGCTGCAGCTCAGGAAGCTCCATAAATTGCTTCTTACCTTGTGTAGTGGGTGCACTGACTGCAGGTGTGGCTTGCGGAACAGTCTGATAAAACTTTAAAGCTGATTCAGGCACTGGTTGACCAGTTGTGGCCTCTTTATAAGTCACTGGAGGGATCATGGCAGCTTGTGGATGTAATGGTGGCCGACTTGAGGCAACATTTGTATTCTCCACCGACACCCCATAATTCTGATTTGGCCTCACAGGCACCAGGTAAATTGGATAGGGTTGGTTTACTGCATAAGAACTATGCAGCTGCTGGAGCATAGGCATTTGATATAATGGATAGTAAGACTGAAGTGGTGATGGGCCAGCTTGATACTGAGGCATGTAGCGCATATCTCCTTGAACGTACTGGACTTCATACTGGTGGTGCTTCCCTTCTGATTGCTGAGATAATTGGTAACCAGCCAGCTGAACATTTTTCTGCATTTGGATCACAGATTGAGGGTCAGGAGGATAATTTTCTGTTTCTACTGAGTATGAGGACACTCCCGAAGCAACTTGAACATATGGCTCTTGGTGTATCCCCGCTTTTGGTTGGATACCAGCACTTCCAACACTATTATCACTGGCAAAATTCAGTAACATTTCCATGATTATAATCCGATATGAGATATGAACAATGCAGTGCACATGAAATATTTGCACTTGGCGACTAGCTTAACTGAGTACACCAGGGAAAGGTTGTTGGCAAAATCAAGTAGAGAAACAATACCTTGGCTTCAAGTTTTTCCCTTCTTGGAACTTTCAACTTGTTAAAGTTCTTGATAACCGAGTACAAATAAATTTAGCAGCAAATCATTTACATTTTCTGAGGACTTATTTGCCTCTTGCTCCAATAAACAGTAGGAAGCCTGATTGCCATTCTAACGCAATAATTAAATGTTTTGGTACAACTGAAACATAAAAATCCACAAGACATTCTAGAGATGCCATGATTCGCTACCAGTGGTCTGGCTGACATTCTCTTAAAAATCAAGATCACTATCTCCTTTTCTCTGAATACAATACCATGTACCCAAGCAACATCCAGATCTTTTTACCTCTAATGTAGTCCTCGTGGGCAATTTTGGAATCAATCAGTATGTTAAAAAAAAAAATCAAAACAGATCAACAATTGCTCTTCAATATTTCAAGGATGCGCATCATTTAGTTTGAATAAAACTCGAGCCTTCCCCAAATCTCCTCATCAAATTCTAAGTCCTCGAAAAAACTTCAGTATGCACCTATTTTTCCTATCATCAGTTGCTTGGAAATTAAAATTGAAGATCACATAGAAAGCAAAAGCTAACTCATTTAACTTTTCCTTATTTTGGATTCTTAAGTATCAAGTCCACAAAAGAATTTTGAAATCAAAAAGAAAAAAAAACACACGAACGGAAACACGCTATTACCTGTCAATTGAGGCTGAGGAGGGCACTCTGAGCCTCCTCTCGAACAAACTGACGCTCCCGTCCTCACAATGGATCCCAACAGCCGGCGCATTTGACATTGAAATTGAAGAACTAGTTGACCCAAAGGACGAGCTAGTCTCTAATACCAACGATTCCGGCACAGCCCCACTGATTTCCTTAGCCTCAGCACCATTATTACTCATGCTTTCAGCTGGATTCTCCAAGGCCGCATTACAATCCGATCTACCCAAAATATCCAAACCCATTAGTCCCTGACCCAATCCAGCAGCATCAACAGACTGACCCCTCTGAACAATCCTCGTGTTATTCAGAGCATCAGAAAACCACGAGTCAGCTTTCGGATCAAGAAGCGCTGAACCCAGAGACTCTGGCTTTATGGGGAAGAGAAATAATCTGATGCGGGATGGTGTAGGGGACGTAACGGCGGAGATGCGGTCGTGCTCTTCCAGCATAATCTGGAGGTCGTCATCAGTGGTGACGGAGATGAGTGAATCGAGGTCCTCGTTTGGGAGCTGGTACTTCAGATGAAACGGGCGGTTGCCAAAGAGGGTCCGGGAGAGGTGGGCGGTGAGGGCGGAAATGGATGTGCAGACCGTGCGGCGGTCCAGAGCGACTATTCGGGTTTCTCCGCCGGCGTAAAAGAGGGACTTGTTTTGTGGACGGGGAACTATGTGGCCACCATAGCTGCACATAAGTCGGAGTTTGGGTGGGGTGGTGGGGAGAGGTGGGAGAGGGTCTGTGGCGGTGGATGACGGTGGCGGAGGTGGTGGGTCCATCGGTTGGTTCGGTGGAGACCTTTGGGCATTGGGTGGGAGCGTTTGGGGCGGTTTGATGGCCGGGGAGCTTCGAGCGGAGTGATGGAGAAGGTTTTATAGAGGGTTTGGGATTTCTTGTAATGACAGTTAATTATGGTAGGACCTTAATCTTATGGTCGTAGGTTAGTGAAATGTCGTAATTTACATAAATAACCAACACAGTATCATAATCCCGTGATTTTCGCAATTTTTTGTTTCTTTCTTCTTCTTCTTTTTTTTTTTTTGTTTTTTGTGTGCAAATCGTTCCTTTTTCAAGAAGTAAAAAAATTAAATCGGGTTTTTAATTTTTTTAAAAGTAATTTCTAATGTTTTCTCTATGAAAATTTTAGTCTCTTCCTCATTTAAAGTTATTATCAAAAGAGGTTTTTCCTTATTGTTCAAACACTTGCGGAAGAAGCTGTCATGGTAGATTAGTATTGTTGCATTTATGACGTGGTGAATAAGTGAATCGGTATGATTCTTTCTTATATCCAAAAATTCTTCTATCTTACTATTGCTTGTATCAAGTGGACTCACATAGCATAAAAATCCTTGACCTTATTTGTAGCATACTCTTTTGTGGAAATGGTGAAAAAGCAATATAATGACTTGTGCAATTTGTTCCCTTTATTGGCTTTTCTTTTCAAATTATACGAAATTATGAGGTTCACATTTTTCTGAAAAGGAGGCAGGCGTTCTTTCAACCATATTACAATTACATGTTTATCTAAAAAAATGGAGTCTAAAGTTCCCATATGTTCTTTTAACGTATTGTTTTAAAAAATTTACTATCCAAACATATTCATCGCCCCAAATAGTATTATTTAAGCTAGACGGCTTTCATCTTGAAAAAAGTATCTCCTTCTTGCATCAAGCGTAACATAAAATTTTTTCTTTTTCAATATATATATATATATCATTGTAGTTCCTCAAATTGCTCTATACTTAAGTTAGAGAGTTTTTAGTAATTCTGATATAAAACAAAACTTTATTAATTCAAAACTTTCAAATTTTGTTTGGATTGTATTTTTAATAGAGTTTTTGGAAAAAAAAAAAAAAAAAAGAGTTACTGCAGTTATCTTTTATAATATGATGTATGTGAAGTAATTAAAAAATGCGTTAACTTTTAAATAGGAGGCCAAACAAGTTCTTAATTTGACTAATTTGGATTAAGTTTTGATGTATGTAGATTAACTTGGTTTCACCGCAAGTGCCTAAATAAGCAAGGGCATCTTGAGTTTTGACTTGACATTTGCACACAGCATGAGAGAAAACCGAGGAAGTCAGTCAACAAGAAAACATATGAAATAAGTAACATATGCACATGAATAATGAAAACTTTCATGTCATGTGCCTATCTATCTCTTCTAAGTTGAACGCCAATCAGCTGCGCCAGAGAGTAATGGGGATGGCATCTTTAGTCAGATGTAGTTTTCAAATGAAACGACCACTTAAATGATCCTGAAGGGTAACAAGTTATGGGGTTAGAACAGATCAAAATGTCTGTCTCCAGAGGGATTGAATAATGGAGCATGCGAGTGTATGATGATGTAATAGGGCATTTTCAATTAAAAAGAGATTATCCACAGATGACGAGTAATTAAATAAAGATTAACCACGGATGATTACTTACCAGGATGCAGCCCGCAGCCTTTAGGCTTTACCAAAGCAAACCCACACAGTAAGGTCAAAAAATAAAAATAAATAAAGAATGAGAGAAAGGTACAGCCACATCCCAGCTCGTAGAGCAGGCTGTCATGGTGGCATGGTTTGACGTGTAATCTCGGGAAGATGAATATGCAGGGGAAATCTAGCAAGCTTCCATTGACCACTCTCTCATTGACACCTCACCAGTCACGGAAAGTTGTACGATATTGCAATGAGGAAAACTGGAAAATTCTCTACTTCTGGCCCCATTCTATTACCTTTGTAGCTATTGAATGACCTGACATTTGTCGACCCAATTTTTGTTTAGTTTTGGACTAAACCAAAAAGAAAAAACGAGAAAAAAAAAAAGGTACAAGATCTCCAAATGCGGTGCATCCTTGGTAATTTCCATAGTCAAATATTGTATTAGCGTGAATAAATGTTTCGATGATATGTGATTTTCCACTAATCCAATGAAAAAGTTATCATATGCGCTACTTTTTCATTGCAATGACATGGACATTTACAAGCAGTGCAACCCAAGATTCCTAAATTCCTGGTAAGTGCACTACAGATAGTACTGTGTAGAATTCCATTCATCAGGTTTCTTATACTTTTAAAGGATAATTTCAGAAACCTCTCATAAGGTTTTTTTTTTTTTTTTAGGTTTTTTTAAAATTACATGTGCATCCTTTGCCGATTTTAAATGATACTACTAACATCGACATTCTAATAAAATTCTCTTGTTGGCTATGCTTATATAAAAGATGGATTTTTATATATTTTTCCCTTTTTCCTGTTTATTCATTTCTCTTTATATTTCATCATAAAATCTGAAGAACTATTAATATTACACCAAACCTCTATGTTGATCAAACGTCAAACTAGTCAACTTTTTTGATAACCTTTAATGTAATCTAAATTTTTGTAGCTTTTTTTTTCTAGGTATCAAATTTAAAAAATTTTGACAATAACCTAAAATCAAATAGGCCAAAATCACAACCAAATTGTGGTAGTTCTACCACATAACTGGTTCACAACCTTTAAAAAAATCAAGATAATGCTTTCTTTTCAATTTTAAAAAAAATCTATATCTCCGATAAAACAGTATAAAAAGTAGCCTATTATAGCGATAGATTTATTGTTACAATTAATTATCAAATAATAAATATTGACTTAAAAAACTTGGCACTCATTCATATTATATAATTATACTGCATTACTTTATAATTGTTTAGACAAATAAAATAAATTTTATAAGATAAGTGCACTTTAGGGTATTAATTATTTTTTACCATAATTTAAGGTTTGGTTACCAAAATATCAAATCAAAGGAAGTAAGTATAATTTTTAAAACTTGAAGAGAACTAACTGAAATACTTGGAAACTTTAGGAAAGGTTACTAAAATTATCCCAATTTTTAATGGAAATAGAATTTCCCAATGATTATTTCTTAAGTACATCCCCTTGTCGTCCCTTTTTTTTTTTTTAAAAAAAAAAAGGTATGTCCATTTTTTAAGACCCTTAGAATATCGCCCATGTAAAAAGTTGCAGCCCAAATTGAGAGTATTTTGAATAAAACATTGTAGGGCCTATGCACCACTCCAAATTGATCCAAGTAATCCCAATGCCATAATCTCATTACTTGGAAGATTTTCATTCCTTTTACAAGATTGCTTCTACAAACACTCATTATTTAAATAGCATATTATTTAAAATAATTATTATAGTACTTTTTATGATATAATGTATGCGAGATAAAAAGTGATAGAAAGATAGAAAGATGTGTTGAAAAATGTGATCATGTTGTAAGTAAATAATTTTTTGAACAAAATGCCTATCTAAACACACTCAGTACTAGTATGATGGTAGATTGTTTTTTGGTTTCCACATTCATTAAATGAGCGTGTTTGGATTACATATTATTTCTATCTTATTTACACATATTGACTAACTTGTATTATTAACACATTTTTCATTCACTTTTTTATTCCACGTATATCACATCAAAAAAGTGCAACAGTAGTATTTTTACACAAAATTATTTCAAATAATTTATTATCTCAAAAATTGACTTTTTAGCACACAAACCTGTCTTGAGAGATTTTTTGAAACTATAAGGGCGCTAACTGATATTAAGGCAAACCTCAGGGGAGATTTGTGAAATTATCCCAAATTGGTGTTGTCAACTTGTCATTCCTTTTACTTTTGCTTTTGTTTTTGCCTTTTCGCGAAAGGCCTTTTCCATTCCTCAACTCACAGACGTGGCATTTTCCTCTCTTAACAACGCACAGCTCCTGCTTCTTCTCTATGGCGGCCCCTTATTCGCCTTCCGATTATCGCCTATGCATTAAACCTACAAAAGTAAAGATACGCAAATTTCGGAATACAAATAAACACCTTGCCGTTTTAAGGCCGTCCTCAGTCGCCATAGAAACTTCTTTGAAGAAGAAGGTTAGAAGGGTCGGGGTATCATTGGTGACTTTGCCAGATGTTTTGGTTTTGCGGTCACCGTCAAATTTTGTAGCCGAGACAACATTAAACTTTTTTTTTTTATAGAAAAGGTCAGACTAGTTTGCCACTTTTTAATCAGTCTTTCATGTTGACATAACTTTGTTCTCTTGCCCATTATTGATAGTGATGACTAAATACTTTATTTCAACCGTACCATGGATAAGGGATCGCTAATCTACTGGACCACTGTATACAGCATTGGCACATTAAAAAATACACGTGGAATCCTATTTAATAAATTGGTATTATTGCTTAAATGTTGAATGATATCTGAAATAGGATGCGCTTATTGCTCAGATATTTAGTGATAATTTTAGCTTGATTAGTGTCTTTTTGAGTGTCATACATTTAGAAAGTCACATGGGTTTGTGGGATTTGAGATCCCTTTTGTGTGTCGACAATTGCAGAGCTGTTTTTCATACTCAGGTTGGTGTTTTCAGAACAGCACATGTTTCTTTCAGCTGGATTTGAGCTTATAATTCTACTCTCTTCCCTTGACCCTTTATCTCTTTGCAAGTGGAGGTGTTGCAGATTGTGAAATTGGTTGTCTGTAGAATTTTTTTGGGTGGGTTAAATATGTATGCATACTTAATTTTCTTTAATTGTTCTTTTTCTTCTTTCTCTGGTCATTAATTACAGGGCATTGTCTTGTGTGTGTCAGAAAGATATTTACCGAGATTGTTCTCTTTTATAAGTTATGGATATTGCATGACCTTTTTAATATCTGAATGGTAAAGCTAGGGAAAGATTAGCCTTTTACTGAGTTATCATTACATTCTTATTTCCAACGCTAATTCATCACTAGTTGAAGTCAGATTATATGTATCTCTTTATCTAATGCGTCTCTCATTTGCAAGTTATGCATAAGAGACTGCAGATTGTTGAGGTTTTCAGGTTTTACAAATGTATAAATGTAGAATTATTTTATGATTACCAACCTCGGACTTGTGATTTCTAGAACAGTCTAATCTTTGTTGTTTCCGACATTCATTAGTATCACATAATTACATGAGAATCTCATGGTCGTTATAGGTGGAGGAGACAGGTTATTATTTAGGTACTTATATAAGGGGGTGGGGGGAGAGAGATGTTCTTTAGATGGGGGGGCAGGGATGGAGGGCAATATGGCACAGCAACCCAGCTGGGTAATGGGGAGAGGAAGGATCCCTATGTCAAGACTCAAGAATATTGTTGCCCTGTACTGTAAACATAGTGATGGTATTACATGTCTCAAGGTATCTGTGTTGGATGTACAATGTACATGAAATAGCTAGTCAATTGATGCCAAATGATACGAGGTTACCGGCCTCAATGCAACAATATGGAGAGCCAACCTTCAGGAAGTGCAAGATAATGGCCCACTCTGGCATCGAATGCAGTTTTAGTTTCATAGATGGTAGAATGCTGACTTGTATCTTGAACAATGGTGATAGGCTAGCACCTATTTGCATGTTTCACCAGACAACCACCTCATATCTTATACTAAAATACCTAGCTAGTATGGATGCTGGGAGACTTGTTTTTGACTTCAGAATCAATTGTCTTAACTTTCAAGGGTTCATGTATTTAGTTGTGTAAGATAGACTCAATAAATTCTTGTAGTACTTTCTGTCCATCATGCTGTGTCTGTGCTTAACTGATTTCTCATTTATCTAGGGCATTCTAAGACCAGAGTGGGGAAATTTTCCATTCAGAGGGGACTGGTTTTCACACCTCTACCAGCCATTGATAAGATACCAGAACCACCAGGTGCAATTGCTTTATAAATTGTCCAATCTATTCACAAATTTTACTTTGTTATGCCCCTCTCTAACTCCGTGCTTATTACTTTTTAGGGGGAAAAAAGAGGTTTGAGCTTATTGAAGTGAACACAATGATGTGTTTTTTAAGCATATAAAATGTTGGAAAAGTATATCTGGGAGTTGGAGAATGAAAATAAATTGCTGTTTTTCGAGCTCTTAACCATGTTGAATTCTTTAACCCTTTTTCCTTGTGCTTGGAAATGATCTTTGTTGGGCATTTAGGTTCACCTTAGTCGGATCAGATCAATGGATCATATATCTTGTATTTGGTTGCAATAAGTTATTTTTGTCGTGATTTTATCATTTTTCCTGTGAATTTTCAGCCAGTATCAATCTTAGCTGCTTTGTGCACTTTTGTGGATTCCTTCAGAATAATCTGACAATTCTGTTAGTCTGCTGTGCCCATGTGTTGATATTTAGCAGAGTAGAATGAGAGAGGCCCAGCTTGGAGCACATACTGTGAGAACTCATGGGGTTACATTGGCTAGAAAACATATGCATGACTGGCTCATACTGATGCTTCTTGCAGCAATAGTAGTCATTCTCAATGTCATCAATCCTTTTTACCGCTATGTTGGGAAAGATATGATGGCAGATCTCAAGTATCCAATGAAAGAGAACACTGTTCCTGTATGGGCTGTGCCAGTAAGTTCAGTCATCATTATCTAAGTGAATCTGTACTACCGTCTATGAGTTCATGAGTTGGTTATGTGTCTTATTATCCTTTCAATTTTCCTTTAAAACCAAGTAGGTGTATGCCATCCTCTTGCCAATGGTCGTCTTTCTACTCTTCTATTTGCGTAGACCAGATGTCTATGATCTTCATCACGCCATTCTGGGTAATAAATGTTTTAAGCATTGTGCTGTACAATCGAAAGTACTCTGATTCCAGTGAAATTACCTCCCAGACTGTTACATCTTATGTTGCTGGCAAGTGCAGGGCTCTTATTCTCTGTTCTGATAACTGGAGTCATAACAGATGCCATAAAAGATGCTGTTGGCCGCCCTCGACCAGACTTCTTTTGGCGTTGTTTTCCAGATGGAAAAGATGTACACAGCTGTTGGACTTGGTTTTCCATATCTTTAATGAGAAGTAGCCAGTGGTATTCAGTTATTTCTTGAAGTCAGTTTTCATTAGTCTAATGTTGATATTTGTGTTGCCTTTTAGGTTTATGATCAGTGGGGAAATGTAGAATGCCACGGGCAGAAACATATTCTTAAGGATGGACGCAAAAGCTTTCCAAGTGGGCATACTTCTTGTGAGTATAATCCCATCTTTTTTGAAATCTAAAATAACAAGCAAAAACATGTTCATGCGTATAGCCTGTCTATAACTCATATCTACCTTGCTTGATTTTTCTTATCATCCTAAGCAATGAGTTCTTCATATGTTCGTCAAATTATGTGAGATATTATGAAGGGGCAGGAGAGGTTTGAAATCAACACGAGGTCAAGCTGTGTTCTTAAGTTGTTGTCTATGTTGACTCAGTCATGACTTGGGACATCTGTAGGGTCATTTGCTGGTCTGGGTTTCTTATCACTGTACTTGTCTGGGAAAATTCAAGCATTTGACCGTAGAGGCCACGTTGCAAAGCTTTGCATTGTTTTCCTTCCCCTGCTTGTTGCATCTCTTGTTGCCATTTCAAGGGTAGATGACTATAGGCACCACTGGCAGGATGTGTTTGCTGGAGGTCTCATAGGTTGGTTTGTCGTGATATATTTGTCTTTAATTGGAAAACTTGGACACTGTACTTTCTAAGGCTGTGGTTTTTAACAGGTCTCATAGTGGCCATGTTCTGCTACTTGCAGTTCTTCCCACCCCCATATCATGTGGACGGTAAGCTGCTATTTCCTTTTCAAATGATGGTAACTGATCTCCTTACTGTAATTGGAGTTTCATGTTAAGTTAATGGGATTCCAATGTATATAATAATCAGATCGGGTGTATGAGGGCTTTTTTTTTTTTTTGGTAGTATGCTAGGCTGTTTTTGAAGAAGATTGGCGTCGATATGATGACTTAGTGCAGATTTACCCCAGCGCCTGTTAATCTGTTGCTGTAGGTTGGGGGACGTACGCCTACTTTAGGGTTCAGGAGGAAATACATGCCAGCATGCAACCAACCGATGCTCTGAATGCAGAAGCTCAAGATGAAAACCACCAAAATGAAAGCAACAATGCATCCATGGAAATGTCTTCGACTGTTGATCCTGGCACAGCAGTTGAAGATCTAGAATCTGGTCGGAGAGAGACTTGAGCATTTTCTCTGTAGTTATTAGGTTGAAAATTTTCTTGCTTACTGGTTTTAAAGCTGGAGGAGTTGATACAATCATGTGTGTGGAGAAATTTTCCCACTTTCCACCTTGAATTCACGGTTGGATTTTTTTTTAATGATTCCCAATATAAATGTTTCCAACCTTTGCATGACATGAGGAACATGGAGGGGTGAGCATCTCAGGGTATCAGTAGATGCGCTTCAGGAGTCTGGCAGTGGCAGAGTATTCGTTCATCAATCAAAATGCCTAATTTGGAGAGGCTTTGCAAGTTGTACGTTTTGAGTTGGTACGAGTTGTCCGTCAAAGTTGTAACCTTTGCGGTCTTTTTCGCGGTTGCTTTTTTATATTGTGTAAAATATGATTATTATGGAGGGAATCAACAAAAGTTACTCTTTAAATGATTATGAATTTTAACTTTTTTTAGTGATTAAGAAATTTATAATTAAAATAATACAAAAGCAATCGATGGAAAATATCACAAAAATTGATTATGTAAAATAAGAGTTAAAATAAATTTTCAAAATCAGACTTTAACAATAATTAATGGAGTCAAATTCACAATTATTGAAGTTGAATCAGTTAGCTAGAATAATCAATCAAAAACAAGTTCACAATTTCACAAAGGAGAGTTGAGATTGAATCAGATTCTATAATTGATTAAAATAATCATTAGAAAACAAGTCCACACTAGGGCTGCAAATGAATCGAGCCGCTCGCGAGCGGCTCGAGTTAAACTTGAGCTCGAACTCGAGTTCAAAATATTAAACTCGTTAGCTCGCGAGCGGGTTCACGAGTTTGGATATATATATATATATATATTTATTTATTTTTATTTTTATTTAATAATAAAATTACGTATATTATATATATATTTTTTTATTTTTTATTTTCATAGTAAAATTACGTATATATCCTTAATATTTTATTATTTATTAAGAAAAAAATATTATTTTATTTATTTATTTTAAAATAAAATAATTATTTTTTATTTTTTTTCGAGCTCGAGCTCGAGCTCGAAATTTGCCGGCTCGTCGAGCTCGAGCTTGGTAAAATTTAGTCGAGACTTGGCTCGATTAGCTCAAAACTCGACTCGACTCGGCTCGTTTGCAACCCTAGTCCACACTAAGTGCCTGTTTGATAACATAAAAAAGTGCTGAAACTGAATTCATTCAGACATTAAGAGGTTTTGGGTGTTTGATAAATAAAAATTCACCTACTGAACTTATTAAATGGTGCTGAATTTGTATGTATTTTTTTCAGCACAAGAATCGTAACTGAATGCTTAATTTGATAAGAATCAAGAGATTTACTTCAATTACTTTATCTTATCTACCAAATTTATCCCTGTTTGTTAATTACATTCAAAATTCTTATCTAATTAAACAATCTAATATTCTCTATTCAAAATCCTTATCTAATTAAACAAAACAATATGATATTCTCTATTCAAACAATCATTTCTATATTTTTTAGGTCGAATTTATATGTTATATGAATTATTGGATTGTAATGTTTCTTTTAATGTTTTGCATAATATATTTCTTCTTTTATATTAATTTGATTTAAAAATAAATATTGTCTTTTTTATACATAACAATTTTAAGCTAATTAAATCATAGGTTCTATTTCCTTTTTGGATTAAAAGATAGAAGGGCAAAATTGTACAATTTAGCTTATTAAGCATTAAGTTATGAATATTTATCAAACAGTATAAATAGATTCAGCATTAAGATTCAGACATTCATATATCTCTTTCCAGTGTTTAAAATTTAACAAATTAATTATTTTAGAATTCAGAATTCAGATTCAATGTTATCAAACGGAACCTAAGTAGATTAGTAGAGTTGAAGGTGAAAGTACCAGCCTCAAGTCTTCAAAATTTGAAAAACTCTCTATTTCTCAAAAGTTCGGAAATACCCCTTTGGCAATTAGCAACTTGTAGTACCACTCGTCCGTGGACCATCGCTCCAGTCTCAAGCCCACTATCGTCAAATCATTCAGAAACCCTAAACCGTCCTTTACCTTCCCAACTTCCCCGCTTCCGCTTTTCTCACAACTATCCCCACATCCTCGTACGACGCCCTTCTCCCCATCTCCCCAACCCCCCCCCCCCATCACTTCCGCCATCCCCGCCGGAAATGAAGTACAACCCAAGAGTCTCCAGCTCACGCCGGAAGAGCCGGAAGGCCCACTTCACTGCTCCCTCAAGCGTGCGCCGAGTGATCATGAGCGCGGCTCTCTCAGCCGATCTCCGCAACAAGTACAACGTCCGCTCCATCCCCGTCCGCAAGGACGACGAAGTCCAAGTCGTCCGTGGCACCTATAAAGGCCGGGAGGGCAAAGTCGTCCAAGTATACAGAAAGAAATGGGTCATCCACATCGAGCGGATTACCCGGGAGAAAGTCAACGGGTCTACGGTCAACGTCGGAATCCACCCCTCCAATGTTGTGGTGACCAAGCTTAAGCTGGATAAGGACCGTAAGGATTTGCTGGACAGGAAAGCTAAGGGGAGGGCTGCTGACAAGGCTAAGGGGAAATTCACTGTGGATGACGTCGCTGCTGCTGCTGCACCCTCTCTTCAAAACATCGATTAAAAGCGATTGTTTCTCTTTTTTGGTGCCTTAAATTTTTGAATTTTGTATTTTCAGCATTGTTGTCTTTCATCAATGGAAAGAGTGTTTTTATTAAATTGGGATGCGTTTGTTGTCAATTTTGTACTATTTCGTTTCTATAGCAGGATTTAACCAGAAGATACAATGAGTATTTCACGATTAACGTAATTTCCCTTTCCCAAGTATTAGAATTTGCTTTGCGTGCTGCATAGTAGTCTTTACTTCTAGTTGTTTAGGTTGCTTTTGATAGTAATTGCACATTTACTTCTAGTTGTTTAGGTTTGTTGCGAAGGTAAGATTATTTGTAGGAATGTTGAATGGTGTTGGGTGGAAATGGAGATCTGTGAGTAGCTTAGACGGAAGAGATTTTTTACCAGTATAATTGTATGGTACCTAGTTGAAATGTTTGGTAAACAAAGAAACTTTGTTGGCTTTTACTAGATTTCACAGGTTCGATATGTACAGTGAATTAGTTTGGTGTCAACCATTGTATTAACACATGTAATCATTCTAGCCAGTATTGCAAGGTTTAAGGTTTCTTTGGAGTGTTATGAATTGAAGCTTTTTCTGCAACTTTTGTAACTTGAGGTTTTCTCATGATTTGCTACCACTAATTTAGGACATCTCCTACCGTCCTTGTGTTGTTGTTAGCCCTCCCTGTTTGTGGACTTTAGGAACTATATAATCCTCCCAAAATCCTGTGTGTTGGTGTATCTTTTTCTCATATATATGTGTGTGTGTGTGTGTGTGTGTGTGTGTGTGTAGGAATGTTGATTATGGATCATTGAAGAAAACACTTTGTGAAATTGGCTTTGTTTGTGGTTGATGCTTTGTGATTTTAGAAAACATATTACTTCAAATCTTGATTTGACGGACTGGTATTTGAGTGCTAAGTTTGCTAGATTCAATAGTTTACTCTGTTATAAGGGAAGGATGGTTTGTAGTTGTTTCTGGTTTACGTAACATCGGTAGTTTGCAGGGTTTACACATCAGTCTTAATGTGAGTGACAGGATATAGAGGCCAACCTTCATCCATTCTATGTTCTTCTTTTCTGTCTTCAAAAGCTTTTATTCCTTGCAATTGATGGTCACACTGTCTGCAGCAGTGTATTAAATGGCTTCTGCAATGAGAATTCTAGCATTGGAACAGTTTTTTGTTGCTTGCTGAATTGTTTATGTATTTTGTGTGCTTGATGGATTTGCTTTCTGATAGAGCCATTCTATGTTCTGTGTTGTGTTGGTTGTGGCAGTTTTTAGCTTCTAGATAGGGCGTTTTATAGGATGTTTTACTTGGATTAGGAGTTGGGGCTGCTTCCGTTGCTGTTAGACCTTAAGAAAGGAAAGGATTTTTGATGTAGAAGAGTTAAATGTACATGCAAATAATTGAACTGATTAAAAATACTGATAGTGCCACATTGGTCTATCTGGCTGAACAAAAGAACTCTTGAGCCGTCCTTGGGAAAGTTTAGTTGCTGAAGGCACTTGTTTCAGAGGGACAGCATAACGAGTCTCTAGGGCCTGAATTGGCCGACCGGGCTGTTGTGGTGTTTACTTCCACATTTTTCTGCAAGCTGGCCACGAGACCCCTTTCCATAGAGCAATCATATACTGGTGGTAACATGTTGAAGAAACTAGTGATTGATTCCCCCGCCCCCGGGGGTGGGGTGCAGTTTGATGTTCTATGGAAGTTCGTCAGCTAGTAATTTATTCAGAACTTCTAGTCACAAATCATTCTGTTAATGTGATGATTTGGCTGATAAATAACACGTCAATATCAGATGGAGTGGAGTGCTGAAGCAATTACTACCTGATTACTGCTGCTCGTTTTGGTAATTTGAGATTAACGTGATTATGGCCAAACTCTTTAGTCGTGCCACCGGTATTTTATCAGTTGGAGCTTGTTGCCAAAGGAATCAGAATGCATGTAATATCGACGAATGCATGTTTGAACTTTTACCTAGAAGGCCTCCTTGTCCACATCTGAATATGCTAAATTCGTTTTTCAAGATCATCAAATGATAGGATTGTTGTAGTCGTGACCGGTCGTCATGGCCGTAGAACAAGAAAGAAAGGCTGGTGTTCACGCAACCTTATCATGAAAGGGTTGTTGTCTACAATCCAGATTCAGGCGTAAATTCATAGTCATAAAAGGATGAGTTAAAGTGCGTCCACCACCACCACGGTCAAGACTTCGGCAGTAAAACTGCCTACAAATGCCGAAGATTGGCAGGGGAAAAAGAAAATGCTATTAGCCAAAATCACACCATCCGGGTTCGTCGACACTGATGTTTTGTCAAACAAAAGAACAGCAGAAATTCAAATTCTACTTGTCTTGACAGGAAACAAGAAACAAACAGAATCCAGGCGACAATACAGGAAATCAAATCAGAACAAGGATTGGTCTCTTGGACTTCCTCTTAGGCTGGAAAAGCTGAGATCTTAGCGATTGCAGTGTGCGGCCAAATCCAATCCCCTGTCCATACCCAACACCAAATCCAACGCCGCACCCAATTCCAAACCCGAACACCGTTCTGAGGTAGTTCCACATCGACCCACCATTACCAACGCCCACCCCTCCCACCATTCCCATTCCCACCCCAACACCACAACCGACTCCAAAGCCAGCTACTGGACCCACCTCCCACGCTTCCTCTACCTGACGCCCACTTTCGTGGAGGAAGTCTGCCATCGATAATCGCTTGTCATCGTGCTTTCCGTTTTTGCCACCGATTCCCTTAACTTTCCAGAAGGAACTGCTGTTTGCCTCTTGTAAGCCATTGAAGAAGAGCTTTTCGCCATCCATTCCTGGTAGTGGTGAGGTTCAAGCTGGGTAGAATATGCGAAGAAAGTAAGGTCGCTTTGATTTCTTTTTGTCCCTCTTTCGGTCCACAGCACAAAGGTCATTGTGAAAATGGGCTCGGAAGTTTGTCTACAATTGCACCGCAATAGATTTTTGGGCTTCAACATTTTGGGTCGGGATAAAGCCTGCATTCTACCCACGCTCCTAAGTCCTAAGAAATTAGTCTTCAGTTTTTTGGTTGGAAAGCGCAAAATTAATGCGCGACATTTTTTTTTTTTTTTTTTTTGCCAAATACGATAGACAGACCTACGTACATTCCATATTATAGAGGAGGGGACCTGAAGAAAAATCAGAGAAGATTGAATCACCAATCTGTTTAGGCGAGTGCACTACACGCACTAGTCCGATAGCCACTTGAAGTGACGCGCCAGCCACATTTAGTGACAAATTAATGCGAGAGAACAGGGTTTATTATTTGCAGGTGGGGTGGCCGGTAGTAAAACTTATTATTATCGGAGTCATTTTCGGAGCGGATGAAAAGTCTCTAGCTCAGCCGAAAAATGACGAAAACCATGCCAGGGAGGGACATTGAGTCGTTGTGGTGGTAGCGGCTAATAAATTTCAACAATTTACGCCCAACCGGCAACTAACCTTCTCATTTTCTCGATCTCTACTCTATCCTCAATATTTATTAGCTGCATGTTTCGCATGCATGGTACATAACAAGTAACAACAACGAATCCTCATTACATACTACTCCTTCCCTTTTTTTTATAACTGACATTTAAGAAATTTGCTCCAGTGTACTTTTATCTGTCGTTTTATAATTCTCATACAGTATTAATTATTTTTTTACAATTTTACCCTTTTATCTCTCTTTTCCAATACAGGGTTCTTAATTACTACTCCTAGTAATTATTGCTTCTCTCCTTGTAACAACCCTAGTAATTATCTGCCCCTCCGTATTATCTGCCCATCATTGGACAATTAATGAGGGTACAAAAGGAAAGTAGTGTACATATTTAAGCAATAAAAAATTTTTCTTAATTGGTGCGCAAAACCTTAAACGTCAGTAATGAAAAAAGGGAGGGAGTATGATACAGTATAGTGTTTGACAAAGTAGTAATGAAACGAGACAAACGTGTAATTATGAAATTCCAAACAAGATTTATGTAACACAAAATACATGACACCACCACAGTAATGATGAAATGATGAAATTTCAGACACAGATTTATGTGCTAAACATCATACATGACGCCACCACCGTGCCATCTGTAGTACAGTAATATTTCTACTTTATTATACAGAACAGAAATCTCGATGTCCGGTTGCCGAAGTTGAAACTTTAAGGTTTAGAGGTCACGTGTTCTGAGTGCCTATCTCCTTTTTTTAAAAAAAAAATTCACCATTTTACTGTTAAATTTTTTTTATTTTTTGGAAAAAAAAATGTAGTATACATTAATTACTGATTTAATTTCAGAAATGTCGAACGACTTCATGCCACGAGTGTCCTCTTCATTTTGCTGCAAGTCACAGGTCAATATCGAGTATCATAGACCATTTACCTAAGGGATCGGAGTTGATTCTTTACTATTAATTAAGGACTATAATAGTTTCATTTGGACAGCTAATTTAAAATTTCAATTCTTTTTTCCCCGAAAAAATTTAGCAATTGATTTGAATAATATCACGTTGACTGCGGTCCAATTTGATCCTCTATATATAGTCACGAACGAAATCGCGTATTCTACCGGATCCCGAGCGCACAATTTATTCTGCGTCACAGTAGTCTACCTGTTGCTTAACACGAATGCAACCTTTTATTTTTTTATTTTTTAAATTTTTTTAAAGAGAAAATGTTGAGAAGGAGAAGATGAGTTGCATACCACGTACATGTTGGTTTTTGCGTGTTCTTGAAGGTTGTTGAAAGTCTTTTCAGACTTCCATTGAAACTATCGTAGGCCTGAGTGACTTTAGTAATATTTGGTTGGTTGGTGCTTAATTTATCAGTTTTTTTTTTTAACATTAATTAAAGTGTCAAACAAATTGGATGAACTTTTACAAGCCATATGCCATGCGAAGGTCCAAGGCCTGATTTAATTAGGAAAGACATTAATCAATCCCTATATATGTCGACTGCTACTACCGATCGAGTCTTGTTATACACTATTATTATGTTACATAATCAGCAGGAGAGTTTGCACGTACGAAAAGAAAAAAGACAGCCGATCGATTGTTCTTGATTCCATGATCTCGATACCTTCATTAGCAAAAACTAACATGTTTTTACCATCAGATATCGTGTAATCTATTAAAGGTGGCGAGAAACCGATCACCCGATCATTATTCTTATCTCCCTTTTTTTTTTTGGTTAGAAAGTTCCAAGTAGTAAAATTGGACAAGAAGAGCCTGAAACGCGGATGAGACTTGTTCCAGTAGTTATCTCGAGTTAATTAACAGAGCTTTCTTGATTCATTAACAATTGCATGGACTATTTCAAATTACAGAGAGAGCAAGAAAATTGAGAAGAGATGCGTCTTAAGTAAGTATACTGCAGGCCAGGCCGGCCCTTGTTTTACAATTACAATTCAGAAAACAGGACGAACATTCTTTTGTCGTTCTCCATGTTCTTCGTTGCTGCTGATTTGTCTATTATCAGTAGTGTTTCGTAGAAAACATACTTCTATTCCCGTTCAACAATTAATCAAAGAGTAAGCAAGCAAGATTTTTCTTAAGCATCCGCCAAATACAGGGATCTCCTTTTATTGGCCATGCATGATAATTGATTGTGTTTTTTAAGTAATAATTTATTCATCTTTTGGAAACTAATTAAAGGTCGCATTTGATACGATTGGGCAGACCAAAAAAAAGAAGCAGCAGCAGCCATTGAGAGGAGCATATGAATTAGTACTAGAACATATATACTTGGGAGCATATATATGAATTAGTACTAGTATCTAATGAGACCGCAAATATAGACCAATGAAGAAGAAGGGTATACTTTTTTTTGGCACGGGATTACGTGCTGGTTAATGCTGATACTACTGTCTCAAGACTCGTAACGTAGTAGGAGTGGTATAATAATCTCTTTCTGCAGCACAGGACATGATATCACAAGAGGGTAAAAAGAAAAGTAGAAAGGAATGGCCTATTTCTTAGTGCATCATATCATCATTATTTTTAAACTTAATTTTAATGATGAAAGGAATCATGAGCTAAGCGATTATGGAAGTCAAATTCTCATATCGAAACGAATTCTTTTTTCCCAGTCTCCAGTCTTTACGTCCGTTTGAAGCAGAGAAGATCCTGATAATCTCCGTCAAAGGTTTACTTTTAATGGGCGTCTAATGAAGAATTCCATGCTCCGCACTTAAAAGACAAACACGCAACTCCATCATCTTAAGCGCTTAAAAAACTTCAGAAAACCAATAAATGTTAAAACCGACTTTGTTGACCGGCCGCTTACGCTTACCAACTACTTTCAGCGGGTTGCCGAGGGCAGGAGGACTCAGGAGGATGTATCGTCGCATAATAAAAGAAAACCATCCCCGCGCCGCTTGCTACCAAGAAACAGGCCTCGCCAACTCAAAAGATTCCTTTTGTTTTCATATAAATACCATCAGCCTTTCTTTCATTCCCATCCCTATGATATAAAAAAGCCCTCCCCCCAGTTACCAATCAAACCTTCCCTTCCCTTCCCTAGTGTTTCCAATCCACATACAACTGAAAAAGATGAAGTTGCTTGCTAATCCATTTAACGGAAGCCTGAAGAGGCAATGGAGAAGAGGAAAGACCTATCACCGAATAAACGGCTCGAGAAGGAGTGTAAAGATTGTGAAGTTTGGAGGGCACAGAGAGAAGAGGGCATGGAAGATCAGAGCAATTCCAAAGTTGCGCCTCAAATTTGCTTCCCCGCTGAAGCTCTGGACCAAGTTCAAGAACGCCTATATGAACATGATGCTTAGGTTGGCTGGCAACGTCGGGGCAATGAACAGTGGAAATGATTTTGCCGGAAAGAGGATCCCAGAGGCTCGCCCGGTTCCTGTAACTTATAAAAATAGCGAGTTCGAAAATAGGCTTATTTATGAGATATACAAATCTCTAGCGGTTTCCATGGAGATGGATTCCAGGTAGGGCTACTGGCCTAGATTTTCATCTTTAATTTTGTCTTCCTAAACGTGGGTGAAATTTGATATTCAGCTTCTCTATGTACAAAGCGCACGAATTGTCTCTGAATGTGAATTTTAATATAGACCAATGAGGTTTATTTTCTTTAAAGAGCAGAGTTATAATTTTTGCAGAGATTTCTTATTCCATTTTGCTATGTACTGATATTTTAGCGTTTCAGTAATCCCAACTTCCAATGGCTGTCCTTCCTTTGAAAGGGATTGATTATCCCCCCGATCAGGAAATGTCACATTATTCAATTAATCGACTGTACAACCTCCCATTGTGGTATTGCAAGGATACATAGGAATTAGGATAAGAAAAAAAGAAAAATTAATACCGAGCTTTGTTTTATAGGTCTCATTTCATGCAATTTGTAATTAGGTGGAACCAATTTGGGCCAACTTCTTTCCTTCTTATTTTTCTTAAAAAACACTTTTCTACTTTTGAGTTTTGCTGTATTTGTTTTCAAATATCTAACCGCCATTTTAGTGCTCTAATTAAGCTCTAGCTACTGCCCAACCCTTTAGGACATTTTCAGACGTTGCAACCAGTAAACAAGAGAACGTGCCTAGCTTTTAAGAAGGGGAAACGGGTTATAATTTATATAGTAAATGAAAACCACAAACGTCTCTTTGAATACAACGTACAACTACTTACAACCATCTCGATATCCAGATGCCTATATGAAAGCTATTTAATTTGCGCTTTTGCTTAGCTTGAAACGATACGTTAGACAACTAAATTGGGTAAATTCTCCTCCACACATTTTTTTTTTGGTTTCTTTAATAGTATCAAGTTTCAGACATGTCCTTGTGGTCTAAATAAATACCACTAGTGTTTAGCTTCTTTGACAAGAGCCCCTTTTTTTAATACAGCAATGATAGCATTTCTATAACCTAATCTAGGGGAGAGGAGCCTAAAGATAGTATGTATAAGGGTCTAATAAGTATAAAAATCTACTAGATCAAAGAGGTGTTTCTGGCACCTCTTTTGAAATTTTTTCACTGCAGGTAAGGTTCAAACTCCTGACAACTTCAGGATGCTCCTATACTTCCTCAACTCTTTCTTATTTTCGAGTATGTTCAGCCCTATTGAAAACTAGCACTTTCTTTGGTTATTGTTATTTATGTACTCCTAATTATTTCAGTTTAAATGTTTATGCGACAGCTAAAGCTGCCTAACCAATCGAGTCAAGCTTGGTTATCAACTGTTTTTAATGTCCAACCTATTAAAAAACAATTAAACAAATTTATTCTTTAATTTATGGGGGCAAGACCGCCTAATAAAGAAAATTTGACTTGCTTAGCTTCAAAAAAAGTTAAATGTACATCTTTAAGGGTGGTGCGGAACGATAGCCCTCCTATTAATAATCAAGGCACAGAGTGGCATAGAAATAGTTTTACCCTAAATCATGCATAAGCTGAAAATGGTATAGTCGCAAACCTAGCTGTTGAGCTCTACATATCTTTTAAGTATTTTGACCTTTCGCTAAACAAATTGTCATAAGATGTGCTGTTATTAGTCGTGATGACATATTATATTATAGTGTTTTTTTGTGGACACAGGTACAATAGATGCAGACACTAATATAATAGTAGATGTAAACATTCACAAAATAAGGTGAAATAATACTAAAAATTTTCCCTCTCATTAAAATTTGTGCCCAAAAATTTGTTCGGTAGAGTCTATATAATCTTGTCAGTCTTGACCAAAATTTTGATTGGGCCGTTCTTGGATTTTATTGGGCTAGACCATCAACATAGCCACGTGTAGGACTGACAAAGCGCAGCAGACTGATGCAGCCCACGTCGGAGAATAGTGTTCAGTCACCTTCCTCCACTCCACTGAGGTCTCGTCCTGTACATGCAGATTCTCTCCCCAGTGTCGGTCTGCAGCTTCTAAACCCCCGCGCCGCCAACTCGATGCTAATTTCTATATCATAATAATTAACAAATGATCGAATAAAGTAGTAACCAAGCGGTGAAATTTTAATAAACCATCATCGATCGATCAGTAGTAGAGAACTTCCAAGGATGCTCACCATGAAGAAGTTGATTAAAAGGATGCTTGGCTTAATTAATTACGCCATGCATGCATCCAATGATGGATCAAATGCATTTGCCGGCAGCGGGCATTCTCATATAGTGGCTGTAGGATGTGATGTTCCTTAATTTGCCTGACTGCAATCAAAATCATAAAGAGTGCCAATTAATTACATACAGTTGTAAAGTGATAGAAGAATCTAAATGTTTATCAGAGGGGATTTGATCTCGCCATCAAACTTTGGAAATTACGATCTCCACACACAGCAAGAATCTTGTTAGTTAGTCATGATTAGCATCGAAATAACCTTTTGTTAGTTAGGACGCATCAGAATGATTGATAAGGTAGGTAGTAGGCTGGTGTACAGGACTCCCATCGATTCAGTTTTCAAAACTGGTTGCCTGATGCCCCTTAATTAGGATCAATATTAAATCCGTGGGATGAAATTGTGAACAGTGGAACAAGGCTGCACGGCTAGCCTCGAGTAGGGCTGCAAACGAATCGAGCTCGCGAGCGGCTCGAGTCAAGCTCGAGTCGAGCTCGACATTAATCGAGCTCGAGTCGAGCTCGAGCCAGCTCGAGTCAAACTCGAGCTCGAACTCGAGCTCAAAATATTAAGCTCGTTAGCTCGCGAGCCGGCTCGCGAGCTTGAATATATATATATATTTTTTTTTATTTTTATTTTTATTTAATAATAAAATTACGTATATTATATATATATATTTTTTATTTTTTATTTTCATAGTGAAATTACGGATATATCCTTAATATTTTATTATTTATTCAGAAAAAATATTATTTTATTTATTTTTTTAAAAAATAAAATAATTTTTTTTTATTTTTTTCGAGCTCGAGCTCGGCTCGACTTGATTCGAGTCGAGCTCGAGCTCGAAAATTGCCAGCTCGTCGAGCTCGAGCTCGAGCTCGAGCTTGATAAAATTTAGCTAAGGCTCGGCTCGATTAGCTCAAACCTCGACTCGGCTCGACTCGTTTGCAGCCCTAGCCTCGAGTGAGGGAGTGAGTTAGTTAAAGATGTGGTAAGGAAGCAACGGCTCTCTGCTGAAATGATTAGAGAGACTTTATTAATTACTTATTTCCCATGAAACCATTAGTTAAGTTATTCTTAATCCAACTCATCATCATGATTCCACTTCACAGACATACATTATACATAGTAGTGGATTCTTGCATATCACACCACCCTCCTCCTCCTCCTCCTCCACCTTCTCATTCTTTCATCTTAAGCAATCTATATCGAACAATTATTCATGCACATAACACATAATCGGAATTCTGATGTAATCCACTTAATTGCCTGTTTCCAGACAAATATTACACTGTATCAAATAATCCAAATCCACTTAATTTTTTTTTCTTTTGAAAGATTTTTTTTTTTGGAAAAAAAAAATGGTCAGAAGAGGCTAAAAGCACTAAGTGTTAACTCAGTAGATAACTCCGTGTGAATGGTCCAACAGTAGCCCCTCCCCCTGGTGATCACTTGGTCTCAAGATCGAGTCTCTGCTCAGCTGAATTTCTCCGCGCACTTATCGTGCTTGTGTCGGGTTGGGCCGCCGAACCCGAGCCGCAGGAAATTAATCAGATCCTGTAAGAATTCATCCGAACACTCATGTGTCGACAAAAAAAAAAAGAAAAAGAAGAAAGTTAACTCAGTAGATAGGAAGAGAAACTTCTTTATTCATTTTCAGTGAGAAAAATGGTTAGGACTTGGGAATTGGGAAGGAAGTAGGGACGAGGATCAGGGGGCCTTAACGGTCGGGGACCCACCTCAGCGAGCGAGCAACCGGTCCCCTCTTCGTCGTTCTCCTAAATTCCCCGCCCGCCAAACTACCACTTCCCTCACTTTTGTTTTTTTGTTTGGTTTAAATTCTTCCCACCCAAGCAATGTCCAGAGAATTTCACCAACCATATGAAATGAATCCGGAGTTTCCAAACCCATGGATGTGATTGCTGCATCCTCTCGCTCCTTCATAACCAACCCCAGATCATATTACTACTTCCTTGTTCCTTCACGCTGTATAGTGTTTTCCCGTACATCCCATACCCAATCCCAACGCTACTCTACTCGTGAAAGATTAGCATATCCTCCTCACCGGAACCTTGGCCACCACCGCCGCCAAGCAAATATACGCCCTCCTCCGACATCGCCACCACATCACCGTTAAACCGGTACTCCGCACTTATCTCTCAATTTTCGAGCTCTTCCTCCCTCCTACGATACCATGACAGACGAAGTAGTCACCCCCGATCGCTGCCATTCTGACTCCAGCCTCATCCTCGAGTACCAGCAGCTCTACAACCGCTATGCATTTTGCCTCGCCAACCTCCGCGAATCCATCAAAGAAGTGCAGGCTCTCGGTCAAGACAACGAATCTCTCCGCCTCGCAAATGCCGACTTAGTTCACCGCCTCAGTCTCCTCTCCCGAGCCACCATCCACAACTGCCTCCTCTCCGACTTCAACCGCCTCAGAATCAGTGGAAACGATACTCCCTCGCCGCGCTTATACTCTCGCGAGGCCTCACCCGCTCCGGGTCCCGATGTCATCCAACAAAACCGCTTCCAACGACGGCACCTCGCCGAACGAGTCTCCCTCCCTAAGAGCATTTCCATTCGCTCCGCCGGCTATCTCAAGTTTAAACCCAAATCTGCTGGAAAATATGAAGCTCCGACGACTCAGGCCTCGAGTCCAAACCGAGTTAACTCTCCGCCCTTACCAGATTCGGTTAGAACATTTCTTTATAAAAAAAGATTATTTTACGTATTCGATTGTCGTTGTTTTATTACGTCCTGTTCTGACTAGCTTAAAATGCCAGGTTTTCCGGAGTCTTTTTTAAAAATTTCCCCCTTTATATGAGAATACTTTTTTTATGGCGATAATTAATTACCGTATAATAGAAGTCTATAGGAACTATCTAAGTTTCAGGTATGTGCATTACTCAGTGGAGGCTTATTAATTACTTTTAAGAATTTATGCGCGCCACACTTTTGTGCGTGTTTAATAGTACGTAGATCAAGTACTTGTTTAATTAGTAAGAATTGAGACACATTGACTTGGAACTCAAGAGACGGTGGAACAATAAGAGAGTAAAAACTCTGTATTATATCACTCTTTGGTTATAAATTAGTAATTAATTTGCAATAGGAGAAGGCTAGGCAAAGGGTGTACGTAGCAGGGGGAGGGAGAGAGGAAGAGGCGTCGCAGTTCGAGGTGTACAACCAAGGGATGTCCAAGACGGAGCTGTGTAACAAGTGGCAGGAGACCGGAAGTTGCCCTTTTGCTGGAAACTGTCGATTCGCACATGGGATCATGGAGCTGCGTCCGGTGATAAGGCACCCTCGTTACAAGACTGAGGTTTGCCGGATGGTTCTTGCTGGGGATATCTGCCCCTATGGTCACCGATGCCATTTTCGTCACTCCCTTTCCTGAGACCTTTTATTGCTTCTAGCTAATACTGACTGATCACTTAAGTTGAAAGCGGATACAGGATTCATTCATTGATTTCTACACATTTATAGATCATTGAGATGTACTGCTTATTGGTACGTACTTAGCTGCTTGATAGCTCAAGTGTTGATTGTTTCCATGATGGACTATATATTGTGCAAGTATTAGTACGCAACAGTAGCATGCGGTTTTGCAGGTCCTTAATTCTGTTCAATGTTGTAGAGGAGTGTTCTTAATTTGTTGGCATTTTCGTGTTTTTCCATCCTATGTTGGAGATTTCAGTTGTACGGCAGAAGCAATAATGCTTTTATTTCTTGTCAAGAGATCAAATTAATAAGGTGGATGCTGCAGACGACTGGGAAGCCCTGGCTGGCAGCGAAAAAGCATTTTGAGGCTGAAGTAAAAGGCAAAATGGAAGCCATATGGTCGCTAGCTATTCAGTAATCAGTAACGAAAATACATAAGGCCATGCACCGAATGTGAATCTGATAATGGCATTATTCCACATGTTCCCAAATGTAACCATAGTACGTACGCAATATCTGATACGTGACAATTTAGCTTCTCATCTATCTCTGTAAGTTTCTCTTTGCATGTGAGTGGACTGAAGATCAGTGAACCACATTAACATTCAGATGAAACATTGAGAGGTTTGCTTTGTGTAGCGAGGAATGATAGTTTGATTTCATTTATGTTCGTACATAAACATATATGAAATCACTCAAAAAGGTTGCAACATCAACAACTCCTTTTCCTTTCGTAACGCACAAATTTATAGATTGGGACCAAAAAAAGCAATAAAATGTTAGAGAATGAAAGGCTTGATATTTAACAGTTTTAATTTGGCTTTACCCATATATATATATATATATATATATTTTCAAGTTCAAATTCGAAGATAATTGACAGGGACATGATTCTTTTTTCTACCAAATTTCCCTTCTCAACCACCGTTTGTTGAATCCTGCCCCGAGCTTCAAGTTCACAGTGCCTTCTTGGCTGCATGCCCATAATAGTTCCACAAGGGAATTCCTTCTTGATGAAAGTTACAAGCGAAACGTCTTACCAATTAAAGTGTTGTGATGAAAATATTGAAAGTAATCATACTTTTACAATTTGTTATAATAGCCTTTTTCTTCTTTGAGTAAAGTTTTGACTAATAGTATAATACAAAATAAAATTACTTTTGTTGAGCTGCTTATCATTTTATAAATCTTTTCTTATAAAAAATACAAATACAAGTGATATAATTCTATTACTTTTCCGTGTGTGCGAATTGGAGATAAGTAACTTAAATATTTTCTTTTGGGGGTTCGCATATAAAACGACAAATAAAATTATTTTTGTTAAGCTGCTTATCATTTTATAAATTACTTTCTTTTCTTATTAAAAAAATACAAATACACCTGATATAATTCCATTACATTTTTTTGGCGGTTGGATATAATTCCATTACTTTCTTTTCTTCTAAAAAAATACAACTACAAGTGATCTAATTCCATTACAATTTTTTGTGCACAAATTGGAGATAAGTAACATTTTTTTTGGCGGTCTGCATATAAAATGATGAGGCAGTTTGCCCGAAGCCTCAACTACAAAAACCAAAGCAAGAAACACTACTAATCGCAGAAATCCACAAAGAAGTGCCACTTGGTTGCTGATGCTAAGTAATGGCAACCACGACGTCCATTCACTTCTAGAAGTTGGTTTTTCAGAAATGTCGAGTAGAAGCCCATGAAATTAGGTGAAGTAATGTATGTTTAGGAGGCATTAGTCGACGTCTATGGAGAGAAACCTTATACATAAGGATGGAGAGGGTTCTTGAGAGATGATATATAAGGGTTGGGTTTGAGTTCAAATTGTATTCTTTTATAAGGTTTTTCTCTGGTAATAAAAAACGAGTTTTTTTTCCATAGACATGGACTCAATGATAGAGCCGAATTACGTTAAATATTATGCATGATTTATCTTTTATACTTGTAGTTTGTTTGTCAATAAATTATTATGTACTTGATATATTAATAATTATGTGTTCCACGCTTGGAACCTATCACTTTTTTGAGACTGACAAGCTGGAACTTTGCAAGTTCTTATTTTCTTTTCTATTTTTGAACGTGCAGCAAAGATGATCATTTAAAATCACAGAGTTCGATGCGTGGGATTTGACTGCCAGTGTTCGACATCCCTTAATGAGCTTTTCCTAGTTAATATCTATGGCCTGCCTATGGATTGGACAACCAAATGGAATTTCTTTTTGCTGTTTGTTATGCTGAAGATAAACCATTTGATCTCTGCGTTATTTGACAGATGTACTGTTAACCTCAAATTGGGAAAATGTTGTGGCTGTAGATGGTACTTTTTAATCGTAATTGTTGCTGTTATGAACAGAATTTGTTAGTCTAAGCATTTTTTGTTTCTTCTCTTTAGAAATGGGCCACTTGACCATAGGAGGGTTTAGACTTTTAAAGTTAACAGTTATACTTAAAGGTTATGTGGTTGTGTGTGTGTGTGTGTGTATATATATCATGAAGTTTTAAGCCAAAGAAGACGAAGATGCATCTTTGAGTTGCTTGAGAACTGAGTGAAGTTAAGCTAGTAGCGACTCCTCTTGATGCGTACTTAGCTGATTAATGCAAGATCCGATGTTATCCTTCACGCGAGGTTTTGAAGGATTATAGTGCTTGGGTTAAAGGCAAATAAACGACCAAAAGAAAGAAAATCGCAATTCAAGTGATTCCCGAAGGCGAGGTCGACAGAATTAGAATTATACGGGTTCCTTCCCACACCCCAGCTCATCATTCTGTCAAGTGATGTGGCCAACTGAATTGTTCTAGTGGCATGACAAGCTGGAGGAAAGAAACCCCATCACTCACTCATCCAAATCCAGTTAGTTTATAGTTTTCCAGGTTGGAATCTGAGATTTGGAGCTAATGGAGATTACGTAACATAGATCCAATAGGAGATGAATACACAATTAAGGTGATCGATCCGTCTCCAGATGATGATGATGTTTAATGTACTGATGCAACTGTGGCACCACGGGAGTTTAATATGGTTGATTTATCTCGTTGATCAAGTTACAAGGGGTGCAAAAGATGACAGTACTCCAACGCGTCTCATTGGCCATTGCAAACAATAACTATTAGAAATTAAAGATGCAAAGGAAGCACACGCAAAAGAAAAGGGCACTGGGTTGGAAGATATGCCATCTCCATGTTAGAGAATGGGGGCTTCCACTCCCATATTATGTTGTTAAAAGTTCCAAAGAAGTCTAAAAGTAGCATCATCATCTTCATCTTTCTCTTCTGGAGATATCTTCATCGTGTATGGTTGTCCGGCTGGCCCGAACTAAAAGAACCTATGACCCACAGCCAGAGGGATCGAACCCAAAAGTAATCGAATAAAGATGTACCCAGATCAGGAAAGTTTGATGCTTTCCCACTCCCAGCCATTCTCCTTGAAGGAATCTTTTGACAAAACCTTGCAACATTGTGGAGGTCTGGATGGACGGATAAACAAATTTGACTATGTGTCCATTACGGAATTTGGCAGTTTGCACCAAAGATCGATCATGCATTAGCGAATTCAACGACGAGATGAGTAGTAAAGAAAAGCAAATACCAAGAGATAAGACCAGTGAAATATGCTTAGTTCTATGTTCCTTGACGAGAAGCCTGCTGGGCAGTGACCAAGTCCCAAAAAGGAAAAGTAAATCTATCAACAAGAGAAAGGCTGCGTTCCACTCCTTCGCGGAGGGGACAGGTCGATGGATGAGGTGCTGCTGTAATTGCTGCAAAAAGAGACATAAATTGTAGTTCATCGCAAATTATTAATACAATTTTGTGGTTGGAATTTCATATTTAATTATTGTTCACGTGAGACTGTGCATATCAGTTACATCAAAATTAATTACATCAAGTGTTTTGAACTTACTCTTTTTAAAATTTGCCTTGTTCGAAATATCCTATCCATTCACCATTTGGAATTGCTGCACTTGATATAATTTCTCTTCTGGAACATGGGATAATCTACGGTGATAATAATACATCAAAATTTCAACTCTAAGACAACACAAAATGTCTAACAACAATAATATTAGCCGTTTATTTGTTTATGGAAATTGGTATTTTAGATTAATCACAACTATTTTAGTTTCAAAGAAAACTTTTAATTGATATGAATTGCACTCTACAATTGTTGGCATGGGCCCCTCCATCCGGAAGGAAAAGACAGCCTGCTAGATGAGCAATACCCGTTATGGCTAATCTGAGGTGACATTGCCCGTTGTGGCGTATAAGCCTTATATTCCATTCCAGATATGGGCAGCCTGGTTTCCCTGCGGTGCTAAGTGCTAACTTGACGAAGCAGCAGCCTTGACTTGGGAAAAGATGTACGGCAATAATTGAAACCTGCCAAAGGCGGTTGCGTATGATTTTTTTCTTTCTTTGGAAATTAGACCTGATCCCGATGATTATTATATTTTCGTTGAGAACCGTATTCACCATCTCAAAATTGTTAAAATTTACTTCAAAGGATTTCAACTTCATTTTTCACAGCAAATTCTTTGGCAATTATGTGTTAGGATCCAGGCGCGGAATAAACAACTATTGAGACATCAAGTGCACAACAATTTAATGAGGAAACAAGTCACAAGCATGAAAGATAAACGACACACAATATTTAACGTGGTTCGGCTCCACCATTGAGCCTACATCCACGGAAAGAAACATGTTCTTTATTATGAGAGAAAAACCCTATACAAGAATACAACTTGAACCCAAGCCCAACCCTTGTATACCATCTCTCATCTCCCAAGAACCCTCTCTCACACCTCATGTATAAGGTTACATGATGCCCCTTGTGTCCCTTGTGCGTCCTCGTGTTTCCTTGTGTGGTATGCCAACCCATCTATTTATAGGGAACATTACTGCCAAAAAACGAAATAACAATTGGAAATCAATACTATTTCCTAAACTAAATAGAATTTCTTGGCTACTACTTCAAGTAACTAAAACCAATTAGGAAACTAGTTACTTCCACACAAAATAAGAAATCTACCTAAAAGAATTTAAGCCAATTTCCTAACAAATCTCCACCTTGGCGAAAATTTCTTTTAGCAACCATTTGCCTTCAACTACCAAATAATATGGTACCAAACTACACACTCGAATCAATACAGTCCTGATACCAAATTGATTCAATCGGCAAATGAACATGTGTAGTTACCCCGAGTCCAACCTCCAGTTGACTCGTGAGAAGGTGCCTCAATTCACCATCTCCCTTTGCAGGATTTCTTCTCACCACCACTTGCAATTTGGAATCCCCTTCTGTGAGCTCTAACTCTAACCATTGAGGCAATCAAGTGGTAAAATTACCATACTTCTTCCCATCCTCAGGACTGTCTCGCCACATGTGGTTTCCAAGACTCCACCTAAAACGAAAAACTCGTACCTGTCAGAGTCTTCTGACGCATAGAAATTAGATCTCCTTGTTTCTTTGGGACACGTGCCACATCACCCAAAACATAACCAAAATCTAAAATCCATTGGGATGAAGAATCAACCGTTGGATGTGTGAGAAAGTCTCCACCGATTCACGTCCAAATCAACATTGGACTCCACCTTTCTCTTGACCCTTGAATCACCTGCCTAGATTCACCGTCAAGCATTTCCATGCTTTTCGACTTCCCATCCTTCACCATCAATGCTTTTTGCCAAGCCATTGAAACAAGGATACCACTCATTAAATTATTCAATTGGTAACAACTATCAATCCACTTGATTTCAATAGTTAACTAGGAACCAACTACGAATCTTGAGCAGCCCTGTCTCACAACCAAGCTCTGATACCACTTGTTAGGATCCAGGCGCGGAATAAACAACTATTGAGACATCAAGTGCACAACAATTTAATGAGGAAACAAGTCACAAGCATGAAAGATAAACGACACACAATATTTAACGTGGTTCGGCTCCACCATTGAGCCTACATCCACGGAGAGAAACCTGTTCTTTATTATGAGAGGAAAACCCTATACAAGAATACAACTTGAATCCAAACCCAACCCTTGTATACCATCTCTCATCTCCCAAGAACCCTCTCTCACACCTCATGTATAAGGTTACATGATGCCCCTTGTGTTCCTTGTGCGTTCTCGTGTTTCCTTGTGTGGTATGCCAACCTATCTATTTATAGGGAACATTACTGCCAAAAAATGAAATAACAATTGGAAACCAATACTATTTCCTAAACTAAATAGAATTTCTTAGCTACTACTTCAAGTAACTAAAACCAATTAGGAAACTAGTTACTTCCACACAAAATAAGAAATCTACCTAAAAGAATTTAAGCCAATTTCCTAACAAACACTGTTGGGCTCAGAGAGAGCCAAACCCGGGAGAAATTAAACCATGAGCTAGAATGGGAACCACAACCATGGGCTTGACACCACATCCAACCCAAAACCTTAAGGCATTGAGTCTATGGGTCATTCCCACTTATATGTTCCTCATTCTATTCATCTCTTTCCGATGTGGGACATTGATTCACACTTGATTTCCCAACAATCTCCCCCTCAAGTGTGAATCTCTTCCACGTCGGACCTCTCTCCCTAGCCCATCCACTCCATTAAGCCCACTTCAATTAGGAGTGTGCGATTCTTGCTCAAAAGCCCACATGCCCTGCCTCACTGCAGGTCCGCATGATTCTTTCCCTGCTTTTATCCAAACCAGCCACGCCTTACCACTCCCACTGGCTTTTATCCTGGAGTCACTGCCCTGTCGAACCACCTAGCTCTGATACCACTGTTGGGCTCAGAGAGAGCCAAACCCGGGGGAAATTAAACCATGAGTTAGAATGGGAACCACAACCATGAGTTTGACACCACATTCAACCCAAAACCTTAAGGCATTGAGTCTATGGGTCATTCCCACTTATATGTTCCTCATTCTACTCATCTCTTTCCGATGTGGGACATTGATTCACACTTGATTTCCCAACATTATGTAGTCATATTTTAGTTCTTTTTGTTGGGAAATTTACAAAATTGGTCCGTTGATGTCCGGTCCTGGTCTTTGAACCGAAGATTGAGTCGGACATCACCAGATTCTTGAATTGAACAGCATATGTGACGATCGGCGTCAGTCTTTGGACCGGACATCACCTGAACTCAGTGTAACGGTTAGAAACTGATCATTTTTTATACCCTTTTCATGCTACAATGGTTAGTCACCTTTCCAAAATGTCTAGAATGGTCTGAACACTTATAATAGTAGTGTTTGAGAAACCATTTAGTTAACGCATGTTTTGTAGACTAAAAGTCACGACTTGATCCTTCGTAATCTCCTCTCCACTATATAAAAGGTCTAGCAAGGGGTGGTTTGCTGCAAAACATTATTTTCTTCCTCTTTAAAATCCTTTGCAAAAACATACCATTGTTCAAGTTGATTTGTCTAACTTTATGCAAGAGTTAAAAACAAATATCCTTCAAATTATCCTAAATGATATTTGTCCAAATCCTTTGCACATTAAAAATCTGGACAAATAAATCTTAAAGAAAAGTGATTTTGAACCACAATTTGAAGCCATTTCATATCATTTTCTATTTGTATCATTAGCCATTTTTCCTTGTATTATCCCCAACACTTTTAACATATTTAAATTCCACCTAACCTACCATGTATATGCACATACAAGCAATTATCACCCTCGCTTCTATTTATACACTTTTTCTAATTAATTTTATATTTTTTAAAATCTAATACCTAAATTATATCCTAATAAATAATTACATTTATACACTTTTCCTAATTAATCTTATCTCTCCGAAAATCTAACACCTGAATTATATTTTAACGAATGCGCACCCCCGTTGGACTAACCCTAGTTCTTTATCATCAATTCCCATCAAGTATAATTAGATTAGGGCTAGGGGGATTCTGCGCAAAATGATGTATCAAGTTGTTGGAACATGGAGTAGGGCTGAAGCTATGGGGCATTGACAAGTGGAAAGATGGAGGACCACCACCTCTATTACTAGCTAAAATTTGTTTGATTTGATGAGACAACAACAACAACAAAGAAAACGATATACAGTGAGATGGGAAAGGGAGTAGAATATTGTGACGGGGGATTCTCCAAGTCCATCTGCGCCTCTTTTTTTTTTTTTTTTTATTCTTGAATTTTTCTTTGTTCTATCTCCATCTTCAATTCTCCATGCTTCTTGGCCACTTGCATCGGAATTTGCATGCCTGCCTAATCTTTGACGCATATCACACAGCCATGGCGACGATATCAGGAGCAATTCCATAAAATCTCATTCGTTTTATCCGGACTTGGCGAGAATGAGATGAGCAACAAACTAGCATCCACAAGAAAAATATTCCAGCACGATTATTCCTGTTACATGCAAACCAAGCGAATTGTCTTTGGCTTCCCTGGTCAGGGTTCTCAAACACACGATTTGGGCATCACACACTGAAAAAGCTTTAGAAATATTTAACCATCGTTACACATACATTATGAGTCATTCAGACTCCAGAGTCCAGAATATGCATGATGATTAAGGTTGAGTTCAGAGAGATAAATAGCCCACCTACCGTTAAACTGAAACCTAAAGTTACCAGTTGATAATGTGCATTGTGGGGGCCTTTATTCATCAGGATTCATGTTGACTATGCATGCATGACTAACCATTTGATTTGGCAATATCATTGTTGTTTTGCGCTACGTATATACCATTTGATTAATATGGGTGTCCATGTTGCGTTCAGCCATTAATAGGCGGAAGTTTCATGGCGTTGTTTGGGGGTCTAAGGTTTTACAAATTCTTACATGTTCCCTTAAAAATTTACATATTTTGACCTTTACCTTTCAACCTTTCCTACCCCTAACTGCCAACCCAAGGATTTGAATTCTATGGTCGCGTTTAGATAAACATCAAACAGTTTTTGGAAAAAGTAAATATTTTCATGTTATTCAGGAATAAATGCATGTTAATGCAGCTGACATAAAACCTCATATTCGTCATAAGAGCGGTAGAGTCAAAATTGGACAATCGAGGCTTGACAGCCTGGAGATACAAAATTTCAATTTATACAAGGATTGGGTTACCTATAACTTGCAATTTTCTTCCTTTTTTTTTTTTTTTAATTTAGAGACATGTAACAATGATAAAGATCCCTGCGAAAATGCTTATTTTACCATGGAGAAGACAGTTAATGACTCTCAAAATCTTTTGCTGCTACTGAAAATGGAGTTACAAAATGTCTAAATGTTTTACGTTATCCCTTAAAATTAAGATGAATCACGTGAAGCATAGATTAGTATGAAAAGTATTCAAATAGAACCAAATTACCAGCTGTTAGTTCCCTGGAGTAATTAGACTGACTGTGCAGCAGTCAAGATTGAAATGTTCAGCATCAAATGTTAAAGAGGATCAAATTTGGTAGATTTTAATTGCGTAACGAATATTTTGTTTCCTATAGGTGCGTATATACCCTGCCATGCGTTCCATTGAATTAAATCCAGAGTCAAACTTGTTCACCTCTGTATCATTACAATGAGTTAGCGTTTTAGTAAAAACATATTGATATACTTGAGCAGCCCTAAATCCCTCTCCTTCGTTGGAATAAGAGCTATAGTCAAATACTAATTCTGATATCTAGTTTTTCACATAGCATAAATGGAAGGGAAATGATTGGGTTATGTGATAAGGTGAGAGAAATTATAAATTTAAGACATCCCACCTATCGAAAAAAACCATAAATGGAAACCCAAATATATTACCAAAAAATTATATCATTAAGGTGAACGAATGCTTCTCCTGTTCTGTTCTGCAAGTATTAGACAAGAATAATCCATACCACCCATCGATAGAAAAAAGTTGGTACATAACTTCATCACCTAATACCTTATCACAAAAAAAAAAAATTTTTTTTTTTTTGGTTGGGGGGGGGGGTGTTAATTGAGCTGATATTCTGGAATCTATCAATTAAAGCTTTTGTAAACTGCTTGTTCGAAGTAACAACCTGCACCAAATATTCTTATTGAGACGACAGATAGAAGATTTAATCTCGTTTCAATGATTATTTCTATGATGCATCAGAAAAAAAATTGTCCAAATCAGCCACAAATCTCTCAAATGCAAAATCGCACATATGACAAGTATAGCTGCGTCCGTTCTCCTTAATTTGCAAGTATTATTCCTTAGAAAGTTGTATGTGACACTAACAGGAGATGAGCACACAGAAACATCCAGGATTAAATGCCAAAAATGGAAATGAAATTGCTCGTAACACGTCTTTGCTGAGCCTTAAAGGAAAAGGATTCCCCCGCGCATGCAATCTTGTCTGTGCCAAAATATTCTTAATTCTTATTCTAAAATCAAACCACTAGAATGATAATATCTTTGTCTGACAGGTGGGTTTGAATGCAAATAGTGTGTTACATATTGTTCTTTAGTTCTTAACCCGCATCTATCAAGTGGATGACGGATAAAATCACTTCGCACATCGTTTTCAGCTTCAACACTTTACTCCAACATCCAAAAATCGTCTAGTACTAATCATGCTTTAGTCAATGGCTGTTGGTACTTAATTAGTACTAAAAGTTGATTACAGTTCCAGCTTTGATGTCACACTTATATTCTTCCTTTTTAATCTCCATATCAAAGAAACTGGAAAGGGACCACCGCAGGAATATAACTTGAAACAACCGCTAATTTGTGTGTAAGTTTTTCCCTATAAATAGAGTGGCTGTAAAGATGCTATAGTTCATCCCAACTCAACTGCTTCTCTTCTCTATTCTATCCTACCAGTCCTAGATCCCTGGCCTTCAAGCCTTCACCTTCCTTTGCCGGCCCTTCTTGCCTCATATGGCAAATCCCATATAAGCCCATGAGGCATTGGCGTGACAGTGCAGCTTGCAAATGATCCTAGAAAGATAGAAAGCGCCTGTATATTTTTGCCTGTTCAGCCATTTGCTTCAAATCAATGACCTTTCAGAGAAGCCCTCATCATGATTGTCGTTTTCAGTGACAAAAAATCAGATTCTAGGAAACCTAGCTATAACTTCTAGATCATAATCGTGGACAGCCTGAGATCTGTGTATAAGGAGGAGGCAGTGAGTGGTGAAGCTGTTGACAGAAGATAGAGAGCACAGATGATGATGTGCATGGGGAATTAATACTGCATCTCACTCCTTTGTGCTCTCTAGTCTTCTGTCATCACCCTCGGCCCCTTGACTCCATAATGCATCTAAATCTATATATATAATATACTCTTACCGTACTGATTCGTATAGCTGTTAATATCTACATCTATATTCAGGTCAAAGAAGGTAGAATTTGGGAGACAAGCATGCCTCAACTCCCTTCTATTGTTTCCTCTTAGTCTCCTCAGCGTCATATGTAGTTTAGCTGCTCTTGTCAGTACTGGTTAATTGGTGAAATAATTAGCACTTGCTATTTTGGTCGTTTTCTTTCCTTGATCATATATATATGCATCAGTTTCTTGTATTCTTGTTACAGCTTCAGTTGCCGGTTTAAGTCCTGAATCTGAACTAGACTCTCCACTTTTTTGGCATTTTCTAGTACTGTTACATCATGTTTCTATGAAGGCATCCTAAATACGACCATTTCAACTGAATTTCAATATTTCGCCCCACCTATTTCATTTCTGAATTTTTTTTCTCGGGTAGGAATACAAATGAAAGTCAATTTCATTATTATTGTTACTATTATTATTAGTATTATTTGTATTTTAAACAAGTGAAACCGACTTTCGGCGCTTCTTCCCTCATGGAATATGGAACTGCAGCAAATTAAGGTGGCCAAGGTGAGTTGCTGGAATCCCTCTTTGGTTGTTTTATGATCAGATAGGGTTTGTTCTTAAACTTAAACATTGCAATCAAGAAAGGGTTAGCTAGTAATTAGCTGGGAGCTATGTGTAAATGCGTTGAAAGGATGCACTATGCAGCTTTCTGAGCTTCATAGTAGGCTACGCCAGCATGTATTCGACCTTAATTATCACAAGCCAGAAAATTCTCATCTTCTTGCATGAGATTAAGAATGAACTCAGTAGATGATGACTAAACTACAGTTGTTTGGTTGCCCATGGATGAGATTTGTACTTCATTTGACAAGAGAATTAATCAGTTTGCTCTTCATTAATTGATTCCAATAACCGGATTAATTAGACGATTTCAAAGTTAAACTAATTATCTTAAGACTATCCTTTTTGAGAAAAATTGGAAAGTCGAAAAGAAATAAGGAAATTGCAAATGGATAAGTGGGAAGAGTACATTAAATAAAGGGATAATATCATAAACCCCTCCTGAGGTTTCTCTTAATATTACTTAGCATTTCTAAAATTTTAAAAATATCACTTACCTCCTCCTAGAAATTGCAAAATGAATATATTAATCCTCACTTAATATCTAATTTACATATCAAATAAATAGAGTTAAAAAAATTAAAGAAAAAGAACAAAAGTCAATTTCTTCTTTTTCCTTTTTTTCCAACGTTCTCTCTTACTTTTTTTTTGGATAACTATGCGATTTTTTATTTATAAATTATAGTAAATTGATTTTTGTTTATCCTTTTCCTTTTGTGATTTTGATAGAGTGGTATATGGTTTCTTTGTTTATTTTGAGTTAATTTTTATAATGATTTAGTACAATTTAAAGATTTGGCCCACGAGTTGGGAAGAGGTTGGAAAAAAAATAAGATTAATAAGAAATCGATTTTAAACATATAGATTTGACTTGGTGCTAGTGCATGTCTTTACAAATATATTATTTGTTTTCTAAATTTATATTTTTTTCCCAAATTATAGCTTTCTAATATGACGGTGCTACTAGAGATTAAATTTTAGGTGATAATTTTTCTTAAAGTAAATAAAGTGATTTAGGAGTATTTTATTCAGCAAAATGAGCTAAAGTGTAGCATTTTTGTTACATAAATAGCAAAAGTAAGGAAGGTAAGTGATTTTTTTAAAACCTTAGGGTTGTTAAGCGATATTAAGAGGAACCTCAGGAGACGTTTATGATATTATCCCCCTAAATAACATAAGGAATATTTCTAGTATTCAGCAAAGCGTTGTAGCAGGGTGTGTAGATTGTTTCCGGTATCCTTGAGTGGTGATTTTACAGAAGCGTATGCTGCACACCTGTCTTTGGCTAATATATATATATATATATATATATATATATATATATATATATATATATATATATATATATATATATATATATATATATATATAACCGTAGAAGTAGAACAAACTTTGAGTGTGCACTTGTGAATTCTAGTAAAATTTAATTGGGTAAAATATCCAAAAACTCCTTGTGGTTTGCTAAATGTTCAATTTAACTCTCTCTAGTTTTAAAAACCTACACTATAACTCTCTGTGGTTTCAACTACATTGAAAATTGGACGGAAAGTATCCAATCTAACGGTTATACGTGAAATGTCAATATTGTCCTTATATAAATGAACTCCCTATGGTTTGTTGAATGTTTAATTTAACTCTCTCTGGTCTTAAAAATAATATTGCGCTTATATAAATGAACTCTCTATGGTTTATTGAATGTTTAATTTAACTCTCTTTGGTTTGAAAAATTACACTATGACTCCCAATGGTTTCGATTAAATTGAAAATTGAATGGAAACATCTCATGTATAGTAGGGGTAATATTGACATTTCACACACAACCATTAGATTTGATGCTTTCTATCTAATTTTCAATTTAGTCAAAATCACAGGGAATTATAATGTAGGTTTCCAAACCATAGGGAATTAAATTGAATATTTGTCAAATCATAAGAAATTTTTTGGTATTTTACCTAATTTAATTAAGATAGGCAAGTTCCACATCTTAGACGTCCTCATCAACCCAGGACCTCTTCAGGTCCTCGTCCTCCCCATAGTGTAGGAAGCTATCGTATCGACAAAAAAAAAATGTCCTTATCAACCCAAGTCATGTGAACTATCGGCCGACCGCGATTCCTGTTGTTGTACTTGCAGGCTTTAACCGGTTAACGTTGCTTGTGTCCTTATTGATAAACTTTTTGTGGCACCCAGATTTAAGGCCTGTTTGGAACCCCAAGTTTTTAGAAAGTTTGTATGATACTAGTTTTTTAATAACTTTTACTACAGGAACCCCAAAAAACTTATCAAAATTTTTAACCTACACACCTCAAAAATCTAATACCTCAAAAATTTTTTGAACAAAAAATCTAATACACAAAAAAATTTGTTCCAACCCACCACTCCAACCACCACCTCCACCACCACTCCCGACGCCGCCGGTCACCTCAAAAAAATTTTTTTCTGACCCTCTCTCTCACCCCCTCTCATCCCCTTCCCTCTTCCCCTCTCCCTCCCCCGCCACTCGACTAGACTGCATAGGGGGAGGAGGAGAGTAACGGGGGAAGGAGAGGGGAAGAAGGGAGGGGAGGAGAAGGGGAGAGAAAAAGCTAAAAAATAAAAATAAAAATTCATTGCGATCATCTTCCTCTGGCGTTGGAGTGCGAGGGGAAGGGGAGAAGAGAGGGAGAGAGAGGAAGGGAAGAGAAAGGACCAGAACATTTTCCCATGGCATGAGTCCGGCGACCAGATCCATGGCTGGGAGGAGGGGCAGGGTGGCAGGAAAGAGGGAGAAGAGTGGGGAGAGAAAAAGCAAAAGAAAAAATCCATGGCTGCAAGTTCTCATGGCTGCTGACGGTGAAGGGGATGGGGGAGGAGAGGGAAAGAGGGAGAGAGAGAAGAGGGGGAGAGAAAAAGGAGGGAAATTTTTTTTTCATGGCTGCTAGTTTTTGCCGGTCAGAGGCAGAGGTGCTGGGGGAGGGGAAAGGGAGAGGAAAGAAAAGAAGAAAGAAAGAAAAAAGTTTTTCATCCTAAAAATTTTTCTTACAACTTCTACAGTAATCTACAGTAAAATTTTAAACAAACATCCAAAAAACTCACCTTTCAAACAGGCCCTTAATTTGGGAGCAATTGTGAGCGCATTGTATATATGATTTACACGTATTTACTGAATACCGCAAATGAGTCGTGATAAGAGAAAGAATAAATATACTATAAGGTTTAGGGATGCGAAGTTGTTAAAAATCTTGCCACTAGTTATTCCAATAATACCATGATCTTTCAGTTCTTGCTTTTGAAAAAGAGAGAAAGCATCTAGACAAGTAAAATTGTAAGCTTTAACATTATCTTTACAATAATAAAGCCCGTGTAAAGATAATTTACATCAACTTGGTGTTAACTTTGTACATTTTTAAATTTATCCTTAGCTCTATCTATATCATATATAAAGGGATAGGGAGCCTTTTGGTGTAGATACAAAATTGTCATTTTATGATCTTCTTATATTACCCTTGAAGTATAAAAATTCACTATCGTGTCTACTTTTTCCTCTCCGACCCACTATTATATCTACTTCTGTCTCTTTTATATATATATATATATATATATATATATATATATATATATATATATATATATATATATAACTACTTACTGTCAAATAATAGTCTATTTGTACATTTTATTTATGTAAATGTCTGTTTGTATTATAAAAATATAAAATCAAATCTCATAAAAAATAATTTTAACAAATATCTTTAAAATTTTTTTAAAATATTTACACACACGACGAGTGTGCCTTAAGCACGAGTAGTGAATGATGCATGTGCCGTTTCTTCGTAAAACGCTGCCTGAAATTTTAATACGGAATCGAACGGAGGATGCTAGAAAAGTACTTCACAAAACAAGGAACTAATACACCCAAAACATTAAAAAACAAAAAACGAAAAAAACCCTCAAAGGCATGACCACCGATGACGAACTCAAATTTATTATATGATTCTTTAGCCAAAACGACGAATTCCAGCAGACTCGGACTCTCAACAAATAATTGATTGGTAGAAGTGGTAGCATTCCAAAGACAGTTGCTAAGTTTTAGACCTCACAAAACATTCTAACGAACGGGACCACTTGGTTTGTATGGTAGAAATGAAAATCTCCAAGTCATGGAAAGAACTGGACTCTTACGATTTTCTGGGGAGCGCGCGGGATGATTAATTTATCAGACTTTTAGCCTTGATTTTCAAGAAATGTTAAGATAAATATGCAATAAGGACCTATATACCAGCACATCAAACGATAAGCTTCAGGGCTGCTGCCCTTGAAAGCAAACTAAACCATATATGTAACCATCTCTTTCTATTTTCTTTTATGTTTTATTTTAAGGAGAGAAAAAAAAAAAGACGATTTAATGATGTAGCTAGGTATCTCTAACATGGTTTCCAGTTTCTATTATCTGTATTTAATATATTCAAGAAATGATGATATTCTTTACCTGAGATTTTTTAGCCTTGATTGATTTTCCAAGAAAATGAGAAGGTTTTAACATACGCATCTGTAAATGATACTATATAGTACACTTAACCTTCCACAGAGATTTGAAGCAAAAGACCTTGAATAAATTAGTAATCTTTTTCGTTATAACTTTTAAGAGAAAAAGATGATTTAGTGGGGTAGGTATTTAACCTGGCTGGTTTCAACATTCAAGTTCCAACCACCAGTTGTCGAAACTACCAGTCAATGATGTGTAGTTGTAGATAGGTAGATAGATAAAAGCCCAGAAACTTCTTCATTCTAATCTCGAACACAGTATAAAATCATCTCAAGCTTCATCCTTGATTACTCCGCTCATTTTGCACCAGCTTATTTGCTTGCTGAAACTCTGCCTCTCTGATACATTCTCTAGCTTAGCTTCCTAGAAAAACAAATGGTGTTTCGGAGACATCCTCCTCCACCACCACCTCCAGAGAATCCTTTTGCACCGCCGCCTCCCATGCCGCCGCCAGGTCCTTATGCCCCGCCACCGCCACCACCACCACGACCACCATCACCTCCGCCACCGGTGGATTATTATGCTCCTCCTCCTTACCCTCCCGGGCCACCACCTCCTCCTGGGCCACCTCGTCCACCTTACGCACCGCCCCCTCCCGGTCCTTGGCCAGCTGGTCCACCTCCGCCATATTATTATGATCGTGGACCACCACCACCACCAGGACCTGGCCCTAGACCACCGCCGCCGCCATACTAGAAGCCGTTTACTTGCATGCTATACGTACGCGTGGCACGGGACACGTCATGTGTCAACTAAAAGTGAACAAAAATATTCAGGTTATCGTATTTCCTCACATCTTGCGGATAGCAATTTCTACGTATCCCGAATAATTTGTCTCGACCATAATATATAGGGTTTTAGCTTTTGGATTTATTACTCTTTTTTTTTTCTCCTGATGAGCATGTAATATTAGTATTCCTGGTGTGGTGAAATATGTTTCTAGTACGTTGTCCAATAAGTCCATCTTTCTCTATGCATGGTTGCCTTTTGCCAAATTTTGGCCCTGCCTTTATTATTACTTTTTTTCGGCAGGAGAGGGACTCACTGTAAAGTTTTTATTGGTTTATCAAAAGTTTTGTAACAACGTGGCATTTTGTTGATGATCCCATGAACCACGTGGCGGCGTTGGGGACAGCCAGCGCAGCTCTTGGTTACGGAGTTCAAAGGCGGCTATGACAACGGCTGGAAATTTTGTAGTAGTAAAATTTAATAAATACAGGGCATTACCAAACAGAAAGAAAATCTTAAAAGATGCCCGAGAGCGAGACTGAGAGAAGGAATTAACGCATGAACTCCTCTTTAAAAATTTCCCGGCTGCACCCAAACCCACGGAGTATTACCAAAATCAGAGGAGAACTTTGTCGAACTCATATCTGATAAGAGCAATGCAAATGAGGTATTGCGTTCACTCATTAGCCGGAATCCCTCCATCGAGTATTCTTCGGCGAGCCATTATTGCCTGCAATTTGATCCAGAAGAAAATTAACGTCATTGTTTAAAGGTGAATGGCTATTTGCAGACGATTTCTGTGAAAAAAAGTGAAGCTAATGTAGAAGCGTTTAGCGTATTGTCAACCTCTTTTTCCCAGTTTGTGGAGCTTGTTACGAGGGAAAGCAGAGAAGATTGCAGAACTGATCCAACATTCAGTCCAATCCAGAGGCCAATCCCTTTCAAATGCAGGACAAACCCCAGCACTCCGGCCACAGGGATCCCAACCAGATAATATACCCCAAGATTGACGTATGCCCCTATATGCTGCCACCCACCTCCTCGTGCAACTCCTGAGTCAAACCAGAACCTAGTTAACTTGTAGGCTTGATTACTGAATACCGATCAAACAACATTAACGTAAAGAAACCAGGCGACACAAACCAGAAAGTACTGCTTGAATGCCATCCATTACAACCAAAAGGCACACCCGTGGAGTCAGTTCTTTGAGATAATCCACTACTTCCTTCTCATCACTGAATGCATATCCCAGAAAACCACGGCAGCAGAGGAGAGTTGTTGCGGCAACGATCACGAGCTGCCTCTGGATTCCCAGCTCCCAGTTCATTTGAAACTCGAGTGCTGCAAAAAGAGTTACCAATATTCTTCTCCTGAATGCAATCACTCTCTAGACAGATCTAAAGTTAAAGGGAGAGAGAATCAGAGCAAACCTTGCTGCAGCACCAATAGAGTATGGTACGAAGTAATGCAATGAAGCAATCAAGAGGCTGTTGAATGGAGAATTAAGCCTTCGCACTGAGAATTCTGAACCTCAAAATGATCACCCAATAAAAGTAATATCAAGATGAGGAACATACCATATTGAAAGCACGGAAGCTTCAAGTTGGGGATTTGGCAGAAGTCCAGAAAGTAAAATCACTATTTCAAATGTCCACCATTCAAGACGGTAATAATCATATTAGAACTATTATCCATCAAAGATAATATAAAATCAGGGAGTAAATTCTGTTCAAGAGAAGAATAACGACGGAAATTACCACCATGGTTCGCCGTCGCGGGTCGCGGTCGCGTCACGGTCTCAGTTGTTCCACATCCGTCGCGGCATATCGGTTGAATATCGGGTGATATGAACATTATAACACATTAAAGTTTCCAAAAATTTTGAAAAAAATTACTAAAATTAGAAAATACTGAAAAAGACACAATTTAAAAAAATATCGGAGTCGACTCCGAGTTGACTCGGATATATCGATCGATATCATGTATCACGGATTCGAATCGGTCAATATTGGCCGAGTCAGAGCGAGTCGTCGCGGATATGGTGATATCCGTGATTCGGGGATCGGTATCGTACCGGTCCCTTCCGTTCCAGATACGACTCGGCCGATACGTATCGGTATCGGCCGATATGGCGAACCATGATTACCACACCATGACCGCGGAAGGGACAGCGAATTTGAAGAACTCCCCCATACTTGCGAAAGCATCTCTTGAAAAAGAGATACGGGTTTTTACACAGGCTGCAGAATACTTCACATATAAAACAAGCAATGCCACATTAAACCAATGGGATAAGCCAAGCGCCAAGGCAGCTCCAGCATTTCCAAGTTTCAAGTAAAACACGAAAGCCCAACAAACAGGCAAGTGGAAACATAGCGCTGCAACTGAGCTTAAGAGCATTGGCAGGATCAGACTTTGAGTCTGCAGATAGCGAATCAGCGCTTGTAGAACGGCATGTGGAAACAATGCAGGAATCAGCCAAAATGCATATCTGCCAGCTTCAGCGGAAATCAAATGGTCTTGACCTATGAAGATGAGTAGTCTGTCCAAGAAGAGCCACAGTACCAATATTGGTACGCAGACCATGATTAGAGATATGATGGCACCGTAAGTATAGATCCCTAGCTTGTGGTACTGGCCTGCACCATAAGCTTGGCCAGAGAGAGTTTCCAGTGCACTAGCCATTCCAAACTGTTTGAAAATTCGTTATTGAATTAGCTACAATAGAATTCGGGCTGATCATACTGCGAAATTGGTTGGTGGCTGCTACAGGAAGGTAGTACGTATACATGCTTGCTTCTAATCCTATCAGAATGATAGTGAAAACTCATAGAAAGGATTTCCAGAATTTGGCTGGATTAAGATTGTAATTCTCCGAGAGTCTCATCAGCCATTCAGCTGTAATCGAGGTGCAAAGGGTGCTTGGTTAAAATTCTTTAACCGGAAGATGTTGATTATCTGATTAGTTCAAGCATCAGAACAGAACCATTGCAATAAATTGAGCTTACCAAGACTCACAGAGGCCTACTGATTCAATGCAACATATTCCCTATCATGCGCTATCCATTTAACTCATCAAATACGTCTACCGAAACAATTAGAAATGAATGTGAAGAAGTACTAATTTAGAGTCGGCAGAACTGCTTGCACTATTTCAGGATTGCTGCAGTAAGTTACCACCATAAATTGCTGTGGAAAGTAATAGATTTAGAAGAAAAGAAGAAAGAAGACATTACAAGAAGACTGAAGCCAGTAACATTAGTGAGAGAAGTAGCAATGGATGTGCCCGAGAGCGAGAATTCACCAAGATGTCCAACCATCATCATCGATGCAACCCTGGAGAAGTGCTGCGAAATTGTCACCACCACCATTGGCAGTGCTATGCAGCTAACACTCTTCAATTCTTGCAAAAATAAATCCCATGTTGCAACCACCCTCTTCCTCTCTTCCTTATCTCCCAACAGAGCATCTTCCATTTCCAACTCTAGCAATGGCTTCCAGTTCCAGCAACAAGAGAAGGCAATCAAAGTATGACTTTGACCTGTTATATTAAGGTTTGAAAATTGGACCGGACCAGCTGGTTCGATTGATCAGACAACGAACCGGACAAGTCTCCGATCCGATTCACCACTAGTGTTGATTTATATTAAAAATGGGTTAAAATCGCAAAAAACTAGTTGGACCGTTCAACCCGAATTGACTTGTGAATTGCGGTTTTTTATTTTTTCAATCTTTTTTTTTTTAGAAATGAATCTAAAGTTTTAAATATAAAACTTATCTATCGAATCTTTTATTCCCAACCCTAATTTCTAAAAGCATAACCAAACTCTCTCTATTTATCACCCTTAAACTCAAAGATTGCCGTTTTCTTTTTGTAGTTCTATTAGATTTTGTTTAATTTCAATAGTTCCAATGCATTTTGTATATTTTCAAAATATGGTTGTGATTTGTGTAGGATTTAAAATTTTTTTTTCTAATAGGTACAATTGAAATAGATTTATTGGTTTGAATTTACAATTTTAAAAATTTATTTTTGTTTAAATATATTTAACTCTATATCAAGTAATATCTTAAATTCGTCCATAAGATATCTTATTTTGAGCATCAAGTGTATACGTGCGCACATGTGTATGTGTATATTTATATATATATATATATATAATCATCAAATCAAAGTTAAATCGATTTGATCGATTGAATCTCGATTCATTTGTTTTATCGATTCAATTAACGGTTCAACTTTTAAAACATTAACACCGTGGACCCACTTGTATTTAATGTCAAAAACCGAGTCTATGATACGTTGATAGGGTGTGATTTCTTTCCCACATCGGTAATGGGGGGGGTTTGGAAATGGGTAGATAAGTCCCTTGGGCGCCTTCAAAAGTTGCCGGCTTTTGAAGGTTGCTCGGGGATCTAAGTTTATCTTGTCGAATTCTTGAGTTTCTTCAAGAAAATGTCAGAAAAAAAACAACTGCTGGGGGGTCATACCGGGGTTGGTGGGGGTTAGTTAACTCTTAGTAGAAGCCGCCCTGCTGGGCTTGCCCCTGTGGGGGTTCTTTCCCACATCGGTAATGGGGGGGTTTGGAAATGGGTAGATAAGTTCCTTGGGCGCCTTCAAAAGTTGCTGGCTTTTGAAGGTTGCTCGGGAATCTAGGTTTATCTTGCCGAATTCTTGAGTTTTTTCAAGAAAATGTCTGAAAAAAACTTAGCAGTTAGGAGTCAGAAAGCGGGAAAAGAACTATATTAGTCGGGCATCGATGCACGCAATACATGCACATGTCAGATCAAGAATCTTTCGCAAATTGACTTCGAATAGAGTAATAGATAATTAATGTTGCAAGATCCGATAAACCAATATATTGCCTCCGTACAGCTGAAAGTGTTGCCACGTTGAAAAAAAAAAACACATTTTAATCTTTCTTTTTAATATAACTGTTCTTTCTAATCATATACTCCCTTCGTCCCACTTTGATAGTCTTGTTTTCCTTTTTCGTCTGTCCCAAATTGTAGTCCACTTTCCAATTGAAGAATGTAATTGTATTTTAATTTTTCTAAAATACCCTTATTCAATCTAGGTTGTTGTTACTATAAACCTACCCCATTTAATTAGAGTTGGTTCTTTTTTTACCATCAATTCAAGTTCCATAAAGTTGTACTCTAATTAATGTGAGAGTATTTTAGGAAAATAACTACCTAAATTGATTGTTCCAACAAAATTAACTACTTTTTATTAAACTGTGTGAAAAAAGAACCAGAACTATTAAAGTGGGACGGAGGAAGTACATGTTATCATTCAAATTTAAAATTTGAATTTGTAGGAATAAAATTGAAAAGAGAAGTACAAATATCACAATCAAATCACTATATTTTAAAAGTTGGATTCCCCAAACATGATTAAATAATTGGAACGAAACAAGTACAATTTCAGTAGGGATAGGCAATTTAGCAATGTGCTTCTTCTGGGCTCTATCCAATTATTTCTTTCCACAATCACATCGATCATTGGTTTTACTCTAAGGCAAATTGAAGTGTTCTTGAGCAAGAGATGACAAATTTCGAATTCCTCTTGATCAGTTGAAAATTGAAATGTGAGATCCGATACTCGAGGTTCTTAATTAGAATATTCAAGGGGAGGGAACGTACAAAGTTGGGAACAAACAAATCATTAACATCATAGAGTACCGTTCAAGGAAAGAGATTCCATAGCCAGCTTTTGAGGTTTACTCGGGATTTAAGTTTGTAAAGTCACAAAAGTCTTACGAAAGTTTTGACAAAAAAAAAAAAAGGAAAGAGATTCCATAGCATTACTTTAACCAAGTTTTCATTCTATCGAAACAAATAGAAATGACAATCAGTTGGAGAAAAATGTTAGCACTAGGACTAATACAAATATCCCACGAATTTACAAAAGATTGCTCCTTCAATTTTCATCCGTCTGAAGCCGCAAAAAGCCCATAATACCTTTTACAGATTTTTTTTTTTTTGGCGGTGCAGAGTATAGAAGACCATAACATGCAAAGGACAAACATATGTGGCGTTAATTTTTTCTGTTTGGCTCCTTCAATTGACGTTATATTGAAATGAATGGTTAATTAAAACTGAAAAATTTTGATCTCTGATTTGACTGGCAGGGGGGATATTCAAAATGGCTTGGGAAAATAGGCACTTGTTATCCTTCTTAGGAGTTTAGCATTTTACTAGCTGACACGGTTTCATTGCTTCATACACAATCATTAAGTCCCATAAATTAGCTCCCCATATATGAAGTTGCAAACTTCTTCCCTTATAAAACAGGTGTATCTACTGATACTATAGTACACTATGGCAGCTGTTGTTATGTTTTCAGGTAACTATACTTTTTTTTAACATAACACTCTAAGAGCCAAAGGCGTTACTGTTCATTTGCTTTTTCGTCGTCGTCGTCACGTGCTATAAGCATGCCTTTAGTTTTTTTTTTCGCGTGATGCGTGGGTTGTCGGCTTAGGGTTAACTACACAAAACACATATTCTCTCATGGCTTTCCTTTCCAAAACCTCTCCGCCGCCGAGTTCACTCACTTGTGTTGGTGTCTGACTCACTCCACTGTCGTCGGAATCGACGCCAAATGGAAGCCCCTCCGCAGCCACCAATCCACCTTTCCCCCGGTCTCTATCCTCCAAATCGCATGCCGACTATTCCCGGATTCCAACGAGTCGCCGGTCTTCCTTCTCGACCTATACCTACTTCCCTTTCCGTCAATCTACGAATTATTGCGCAAAGCGTTTGTATCCCATGATAATCTCAAATTAGGTTTTAGGTTCAAACAAGACTTGGTATATTTATCGTCCACTTTTTGTTCTCAAGGCTACGATCCTGGTTTCGATAGGGTGAGTCCAAGTTTCATTGTACTTATTCTTTTTCCCCTCCAAATTCTGTTTATACTTTTCACCTTTTTTATGTTTGAGCTTTTGGTTGGTCAAGGTAATGCGTTTATTTTTTCAATTTTTGGCTGATGAAGGCAATACATGCTTTTTAAAATGGTGGAATTTTTCTCATGCGCGTTATTTGGACCAAAATTGCTCCTGCTAAATAGCGATTTTTTTTTTTGCTGACAATGTTGTTATTTTTCTGGATTGTACGTGGCTTTTACTTGTTTTCTTGGTAGAGAACATAGTTCAGAGGATGAAATAGGTTAGATTAACGATGTTGCAGACTTGCAGTTACCCTTTTTGGTTGATATAATTTGTGATACCATTTCACTGATAATTGGTCAGAATAGGTGGAGCCTTTTCTAGATATTACAAGTGTGTACAGCTATCTACAACACAAGCAATCTTCAGGAAGAAAGGTACCAAGACAAAGCAAGAGCTTGGCAACCATTTGCCAAGAAGTGCTGGGTGTTTCACTTTCAAAGGTTCTTACTTTACCAACGGCTTTGCCATTAGCTCCATTCTCAAGTTTTATTATTGTGTTTGATTGCATTTTCGATAATTTACATGGTGAGATGCATATGCTTTAGGAACTTCAATGCAGTGATTGGTCGCACCGTCCTCTTAGCGAGGAGCAAAAGGTGTATGTAACTGCTGATGCTCATTGTTTGCTTGATATATTTAATGTCTTCCAAGCAAAGGTTGAGAAAGAAGGTTGGGTGCCCTTAATGTGACTATTCACTGCTGTACATTCTTGGGTCAATCTCATCATGTAGAGGTCACCTTTGAAGTTAAATGCATAGCTACTTTCAAGCGTCTGTTGACTGTTAATATGATGTGTGGACGCATGAACCATAGTGCTTTTACACTAACAAACCACTGAGGCCCTTTACAGTTTATAGCTTCACCCATCCATCCATCCATACAAATTCCCCCAACTGATTACTAGAATCCCCCAGAGCGTGTGGCCAGCATCATTTCCAGCTCAAGGTTTAGGACTTTGGTTTAGGACTTTTCTTTCTTTTTACCAAATTTATTCTCCTTTGCTACCCTTCATCCTCCATTCAAATCAGATTATTTTTTTATATTGTTGTTCCTAATTTTTCTTACCCTTTTCAAATCGAGTGACTTTTTGATATGGTTGTTCTTCATCTGTAAAAAAAAAAAAAATCTACAAGACCTCCTTTTGCCCCCTCTGTTTATTTTCCTATACGTGTATCTTTTTTTCCTTTTTAAAATGCATAGAAGCCCTTTGAATTGGGACGTGTAAAAGTATTGATGCATTTCTAAAGAGCCTTTGAAAGATTTATTTCTATGCAGCAAACTGAACAATAGGAGGCAAACAGAAAATTTCCAATGTAAAGTGCTTAATTTCTATGATTTATTTATTTTTTCCTGTACTTCATCTTTTTTTATTTTCTTTTTGGCCAATGACATTTTTGGGTTTGGTGGAAGCCTTTGAATATGATGGCGAGGCTTCTCCAAAATGCTTCTTCTCTCGGATGCGCTCTGTTTCTGCAACCTCTTTCTCAGGTAATTTCCCCACCAAACCAGAAATACAAGGAAGGCCACTTCAAATAGGGAAGATTTTGTTCTTACTTTCTTTGTATTTTTGGAGAACACTTTGGTTAGGATTAATGATAGGTAATAGCCCGTTGTAGAAATTTGAAGCATTTTTTAGAAAAAAAATTCAGCTTTTTCTCAGATATGTTTTTCACAGCTTTGTTGAGTTTCAACGTTTTTACGGTACTTGTGTCTTGTTTGTACTATTTTTTTGAAATTATAGGTGTAATATAGTGTTTATAATTGTTATTAGCAGTTGGAAGCTACGAATAAATTATTATACTATAATTTCCTATCAACTAGGAAAGTCAAATGTTGTACTTTGTTTGCTTGCAGAAGTTGTTCCTTTTTTTAAAAATTATTGAACTTGCATACTGTTTAAAGAAAAAGTCTTTTGTTTGACATGTTTTCTGACATCGTTTTTCAATTAGTATTGCTTTTTTTAAATTTTTTTTCTCACTTTCTTCATGAGTCATGACATGAATTTGTTGTTTGTTGATGTAGACCTATAGGAAAGGCTTGTTAGGGGCATCCACTATGCTCTCCTACTTTTCCTCCAAAAGGCACCCGAAGTTTATTTTCCTACTGAACTGGACTCCATTTGGTCTTCATACCTTCTTATCTAGGTGATCATTTTGATGGGTTCAAATATAGATAAAGTAAAATAACTTTTGTATATGAAGTCTATCTTTTTAGGCTTTAGCCCCTTGCCAGGACCAGTTAAAACTAATACATATATTAGTTTAGTGTTTATTTAATATGGCAGTTGCATGTTTTCTCCCATATTTTGGGGTTTTCTGTTCACTAAAAATTATAAAGCACTCAAGTATGCAAGTTTATTGCCATATTTTGGTAAAAATACCTCCCTCCTGGAGTATTTTAACATTAAGTGCATCATCCTTAACGTAACAATCACTTGACCCTTTTCCCCCATGTGATTCTTTGAATAAGATGAGTTCTTTTCAGTATAGTTCTTTTGCTGAAATTTGTTGAGCTTGATATTTTTCACATTTGGGTGGGATTGTGTTATTTCTGCTTGAGAGTACCTACTTTTTCTCTTTCTGCAGTAGAAAATATCAATTTTTTTGTGCTTCATTAGTTCATTATGAACATAAGTCATTTTTTGTATGGAAGGTAGAAGAAAATCCAAGTCGGATGTCAAAGAAAATTTGGCACTCAAGTAGGCAATGTATCATATCACTGCATCATTTGGAAAAGGTTCTATCATGTGGCTTGGCTGCTCCGCCCCTGTCAAACAAGTTCCAGTTGTGTCCACAGGTTCATTTGCTTTGGATATTGCATTTGGGATTGGAGGACTTCCAAAGGTTGGACATCTTATGTGTTTCTTATGTTGCAATGCTAGATGTTGACTTTGAATTATTGTTTCAAGTGCACTAAACATCTGCAAATGTCTAAAGAATCATATTGACATTGTTTTAGAGTGCAAATATACCACTGAAATGACTTTTCTCTATCTAATTGGGGCTTTAATTAAGAGCTGCTGTAATTATTCTTGATTTGAATATTTCCATTCTGATTAATCAGCATTTGCAATTTCCAAACTATATAGCAGAAGAAAAGCTTTGTCTTGTTCTTGAAAACCTTCACTGAAATGGAAGCTTTTCAATTACTTTGTATCACTGTTGGTTTCTGTTAACCTTATTACTTTGTCTCACTATTGGATCTGTTTGATGTAATTGGAGTAGTGCATTTTGCCATCAGGCAATATTAGTAGTTCCATGTCCATGGGAGATGTTACCATCCCCAAGCAATTCACTTAAACTGGCTTATGGAATTGGCTCATAACTTCCATTTCTTGCTTTTAACATGAATACATGAAACTTTGTTATACATCTATTTTCAACTGATTTACATGAATCTTTTTTTTGAGCAGAAACTTAATGCCGCAATCTCGACAGGTGATTTTACTAAATTGAATTTTGAAGCCTATAGTGGGCCTTCCAGAGGATATAATCAGTTAGGGAGCATTGGATACAGCACTGAGCAGTTTTTTTTGCAGTTAAGAAAGCAACGGTTTCACGTAAGCAAGAATTGGTTTGGATTAACATACACTCATCTTGAGGTATGGGACTCGATACAGTTCCTTCTCTTTTGTGTTTTTCCTTTTCTTTCCCAATTGAAGATTAGAATTATAGGACTTCTTTATGATCAGTTGCATTTGCTCTGTGTTTCCAAAGTCTGAAAAACCTTAGCAATAATTAAGTGTCAAATATTAAGTTTCGCTTATTATGGCATGGAAAATTTCCCTATAAAGGCTTCTATACAAACCTTGGTTTTGCCTTTACAGGTACAGAAATATTCCTTCATGATTTTATAGTTTCTTAATACTTATCATATGCTAAATGAAGAATTGAGCTATCAAACCTTAAAATTTTCAGACACAAAAGATTTTAAATTTTAGATCTATAAAACACATTCTTAGATGAGAATATCTCAAGCTTCTCCGAGGATAAAAGCAACTATGCAATCTAGCTTACATTTCAATGCCTCTGACTTTTGGAATGGGGTATTGTTTTAACATAATAGAAAGATGTCCTCCCTATGATGAATAAGTTTCCACTTTGTTTTTGCATTGTAGGATCATTCCAAAGATTGTGTGTTCTGCCCCTTCCTTGCTCCTTCAAAAAAAAAATAATATAGTTGCTATTTCAATGTTTCACTTTTACGACAACGGAATGAGTTTAATATGTTGGGATATTTTGGAGTTAAAACTTGTCGAATTTATCTTTCAGATTAGGATCATTTGGTAGTTAGCATATTTCCAATTTCTTCCTTTGGGTGATATACATGGATGGCCATACTGCAATAGATTGCATTCTGAATTCTTTTTAACTTCAATTCTTTGGAAATAGCAGAGTAGCCAATTTATCTGCTTTGGTGGAATTATTAGTTACCATGCAAGTTGCTCTAACTCTACAACTTATAAGATGCTTTAGATCTCTTTTCTTTGATACTTAATAATAGACAAAATATATATCATGCTTCTCTTAAGAGGGGAAAATGTGGGTTTAGATTTTGTATAAATATTACAAATTTTAAAGTTGTCGAGTTTATCTTGTTTGTTTTGGGATCAATCAATGTCTCCTGACCCATTTCCAGTTTCTATGTATTGGTGCCGAGGTCCATTGCTAATTGCAATGGAATATATACTAAGATTTTATCGTTATAATTTCATGATTAGGTTGTTGCTGGAGAACTTAGCAAATCTTGCCATGGGCGGCAGCAGAAACAAAATTACTTTTGGATAGAGGAAAGATGCATTGTGCGTTTCAAGCTCCATGCTGCATGCTTTCTTATTTATCAATGTAACTAGTTTAGGACAATTCATTATTGAATTTATTAGACCCTCTTTGTTAGAGGTTTCTTTTGGTTTATCTGTAACTAAATTCCATCAGACACAAACAATTCCATTAAATGGATCCATTTTGAATATGTACAAATCATTTTATTAAATTGGGCATCTTCTTTTTTTTTTTTCCCACTACGCTAATACGTCGTTTATGCATTAAACTAAGGAACTAGGGTAAGTAAGGTCATGGGATCGTAAAGAAATCCTGTATCCATGGCATCATACATTTAACATCTAATATATTAGTATTTCTGCAAATTTTAAATCCTCTTATTATATGTGTAACGACATTTCTTTTTCTAAAACAAGAAATAATTCGGTTACCGGATTATCTTGTTACATTTATCTCACAATTTTCTGTTGTTAATCGATACATATAACTCCAATATTAATTTCTATCTGAAATTACTTATTAGCAATTCCAACTACTATTTACATAATTGTAATGCTTCTGTGGGCATTCATGTTTTGTACTCCACCGCGCGAAGCGCGGTTTATCCCTCCTAGTTTTAGATACGGGGTATCCGGACCTTCGACCCTACTAATTTTCCTGCAGTCCGAGAGGAGAGGCCCCGTTCTCTCGGACACGTTAACCCTGAAACTCGAACCCTGATAAGAGAGATGAACAACACTTTTCGAGGAGGGTACGTGACTAACTGAATTACCCAGGATCATACGATACTGCCGTATTTATGCAAGTCAACTCATTTTCCTTTTCCAAATCATCTCAGGCAGATCTAACGTAGTCGCAAATGGTGGGTGGATTCAATATCTTATTATTTGCAACTCAACTCATCTTCCTTTTCCGACCGTAGGATTCAAATCTTACAGCAATTTTTGGGAAAAGAATAATTTGGTCGTATAGCATCCAATACACCTCATGCAATGAAGCTCTCTATCTCGACATGCGCTTACCATGTGATGAGTTATATTCCATTGCAGCAGAAGCAGATAAAAAAAACGGTGGCATGCGCCCTTCAATTTTAAGCCGACATTGTCCATTTTCCCACCACAAAATTATTTCAGGGAAAAGTGATTAGGCACGCTGTGGATGTTCATAAGTTCGATATTATTGCAAAGTCAAGCGGTTATTTAAAAGAAAACCATCAGCTCCTCTCTGTGCAATGGAGAACAAAAAATTATCATCTTTCGTCTTTAGCCGAGGTAGCAATCCTATTTGACGCGAAACAGACGTTCAAGAATCTAGCTGCGCGCAGCAATAGGAGCCCCGGCTGATGTTCTTGATGGAACTAGAATGTCGGAAACACCTATTTGACGCGAAACAGACGTTCAAGAATCTAGCTGCGCGCAGCAATAGGAGCCCCGGCTGATGTTCTTGATGGAACTAGAATGTCGGAAACACAAAAATGCTGGTGTTTTTCTCGAATTTACTCATACTGAAGCGGGTTCTTCTTTTTGCCCTTCAAATATTCTGCGCCTGGCTTCCATTGACTGTCATGTATCCACAGGCGTAAGAGTCAGGCAACTAACTGATTTTTTCCCAACATGATTCAGCATTATTTTATTTTACTAGTGAATTAAGTTGGATTTAGCGGAAGGATAAAAATCTGGGGGAAAGTTTGGTAATTCAATAGACTTTGCGTTCACCAACCTGCTTTTCCCAGTTTGTTAGGCTTGTTATAGCAGACAAGGAAAGAGTTTGCACCGTAGCTCCACAGAGCAGTCCACCCCAGAGACCCATTCCTCTTAAATGCAACGCAAAGCCCAGTATTAAAGCCGTCGGAACTCCAACCAGATAATATGCCCCTAGATTTACATAAGCTCCCAAGTGCTGCCATCCACTTCCTCTTGCTACCCCTGAATGCAAAAGGGTTGCATCAAGTCAGAAGATGGTAGGAAATAAACATGTCCAGTGCCATATGATGTCACAAGTTTTGTATCGAAGTTCTAAAATGATGGATTTTGTGTTTATGTCATCCAAACGCAGTTCTCAAGTCAGGAGAAAATGGACAAGGATAAACAAATTTATCAGTTGACACTTGACGGAACTGCAATTGCTAATTTCTTCACATCTTTCCAGTGTTTTCACAATTTTTACATCCTTTCCGTGGTAAGGCATGGGTATCTTGTAATTGTTATGCTTAAATCTTAACCAATGTGAAACAAAATCCTCCATATACCTCAATGACAGCCATTATGATGTCTTCAGTTTGTGATCTCAAATTACACTCAACAAAGACAAGGAGTAGGACTAACATGGAAGTCAGCTCTCTTTCATTTTCGAAATCATATCACGAAGATACGAATTTTACACAAAATTATTGTAGTGTTTGTTTAACTCAAATTGCTAAGTTGCTCTAATAGTTAATTTAAGATTTGATGTAACTCTTTCTGATGTTACCCCAGTTTTCATGTCAGCCAACATATTGAGAAAGTAGTAACCCAAGATAGTAGGATACCTGATAACACCGCCTGTGTGCTATCCATCATGATGGAGATGCAGAAAAGAGGAGTCATGTCCTTGACATAGCTAATAACTTCTTTCTCGTCACTGAAGGCATATCCAAGTATAGTACGGCAGAGGAAGAGAGTAGTGCTTGCCACAAGAAACTCTGATACAGATACTAATAGCACCATGCAAAGAGCTACTCGTGCTGCCTGTGGATTCCCTGCTCCAAGTTCATTTGATACCCGAGCACTATAAGATAACAAAGGTTGTCTTTCAGCGGAAACCTTACTTGCATGAGCTCATAAGATTATTTCTGGATTATTAGGCTAAGAGATGTAGTCTATGTATCAATTTATTCATTGCATAAGAGTAGGGAGCAAACCTTGCAGCAGCACTAAAAGAGGCGGGTATTTGGTAGTGCAATGCAGTAATAGTAAAGCTGTTCGAAAGGAAATTTTGAATCAGTTACATTAACTTATTAGATTCTATCAGAGAAGCAAAAGGTCCAAAAAAAAAAAAAGAAAAAAGGCTAACCAGATAGATAGCACAGAGGTCTCCAGCTGAGGATTTCGTGACAGGCCAGACAGCAATATGATTAACTCAAATGCCCACCATTCCAGACTACCATCATTTTGCAAACAATAGTAAGCTAAAGTGATCAGGAAGATTAGTAGATAGAGTATTACAGAACCAGAGGAACGACTAATATGCATAGCCAATTGGAGAGGTTAAGAGATAAATTTACCAAACCATTACGGCAGAAGGGATGGCAAAACGGAGGAATTCCCCCATTGTTTGAAGAGCATCCATAGAGAAAGGAACACGGGAGTTTTTACAGGAAGAAGAATACTTCACATACAGCCCAAGCAAGATCACATTCAACCAATATGATATACCAATGGACAAAGCTGCTCCAGTATTCCCTAGATTGAACTTGAATACTAAAGCCCAACAAAGAGGCACTTGTAAGCATAGAGATGCAACTGTACTATACAGCATTGGAAAGATTAAACTCTGAGCCTGAAGGAAGCGGACAAGTGACTGGAGAATAACATAAGGGAATAGTGTAGGAATGAACCAAATCAAGTATATGCCAGCCTCGGTTGCAATTGCAGGATCTTGGCCAGTGAGTATTAATAGCTTGTCTGTGAAGATCCATAACAAGGATATTGGTATGCAAACCATAAAGAGATAGATGATGGCCCCATATGTATAAGCTCCCAGTCTTTGACATTGTTCTGCTCCAAAAGCCTGCTCACACAAGGTCTCCAGTGCACTTGACATCCCAAACTGCGTGATAGTTAATTCTATCAGTACTTAATCAAGTATGTTCTGGATACTACTTATCCAATATTATCACAGTTCTTAACAGTTTTTTTTTTCAGCCTTAATCTTTTAGTTGGCATGGAGTTGTTTGACATATATAATTGACTTACTACATCAGGCATCAAAATTCAGAGAGAAGCCATATTTGCAATTGGCGTGATTGAGAGCAGCACAAGTATTGATGATTCTTTCCCCAAAAAGCAAAACTTAAAATATCAACAGGGATGAGTCATGGCTCATGATACAAGGATATTCGAGTGAAATAAGAAGTCGGTTGACATGAGAAGAATGCATACATATTTGTACTTGTACAAACATCTTTGCAGCATATTATGCTAACTATGTTCAAAAGTGATTCTAGATTGACTACTATGCTTCTAGTACAAGACAATTTGCATACATACGCTTGCTTTGTCAAAGAATAGCTAGCATATCTAATAGCAAGTGATAATTGAGATGAGTTATTTGATTGATTAAAATCTTCAGCAGCATTTATCAGGTGAAAATTTTGAGGAATACGAAAGAACTTACAAGAACACTGAAGCCAGTAACATTGGAAAAAGATGTGGCAATGGAGACACCAGAGAGCTGGAGTTCCCCAAGATGGCCCAACATAAAGATTGGTGAAACTCGCAAGAGATATTGTCCGACTGTCGCTACTATCATTGGAAGCGCTATGCTGTTGACCCTCTTCAGTTCTTCCACATAAGGCTTGCACGTTGCCTCCTTTCTTGATCTCGTGTCCTCAACATTTTCAGATGGCAGCAGTGCCTCTTCCATCGCTCTCTTTTTCTTGAAGGACGACTACTGAAATGCACAAACTTCTCGTATTCGCCCGAGTCTTGAGACTATGTACAAAACGAAAATCTGCTTGGTTACTTAGCTTGCTATAGCTGGCTATATCAGGGTTAACAGAATCTGATGATGAGAAGTACCGGAGATTTGAGAATAACTCAATTTTTTGTTACTAGCACATGTGAGCATGATAGGATAAAAGTCACACATTCGTTGGTAATTCAGTGTCATTTTTATATTTATGTCAAATGTCTTATTTATTTAATTTATAATATATTATTTATTTAAATTTCTTTTATTATTACGCGTGATAAGTGAAATTGATACTGAATTTAACACCGAATAATAACATAAAAAATTATAATTGAATAAAAATAGGCCAGGCCTGGCTCGGGCTCGCCTCTATTGGCCCCGGAGTTGGTCAAGGAACTGCTGTGGGTCAAGCCGGCTTATCCTCATAATATAGGATTTGGGGCCGTCCCTGCACGGTCAAGGAGCTGATGACCGTCCCTGCACGGTTAAGGGCCAAGATTTGCCCTCAAAATTTTGTACGGTTGAGATAACACCATGTAACTCGATTTCCGCGTTAAATGTGGGATCCACCACTATCTGTTGTAAAAATACATTCTGTGAAAAAAAAGTTACATGATGTACAAAAAAAGTTACGCGCAATTGATAATAACTAAAATTGACAGGGACGGTTGTCCGTGCCCCGAGTCCCATAATATAGGAGGAGGAGTGGATCTATTCAGAGATATTTATTTTGTTGCCACAGTCCGTGCCTGCCCCTGATAGCCGGCCATGAACATAACACATAAAACAATCTCATCTGTTCTGTCCGCATGGAGAGAATTATAAAATTAAAGCATTCATGATAATTACACCGCCGGTTATTTCTCATCATAGTCACTTCAATAATTGTCTCTGGAGTCGAATGATTAATTTCTCCACCAGAAAGGAATATGATCTAGACTGTGTTTCTAACGACAGGCTTCTTGCCTGCACAAATTATTCTACGCCACCAGCGCAAAAGATCTTGAACATTTTTTTATTTTTGTTTCCTTCTTTTTGAACATGAGAACCAAGCCTAATGAGCAGAGACGAGTAGTCAGTTGATAAAAAATTGTCGGTGTTGAGAGGCTGATTTTTTTGTTTCTATGCAAGGTCTAGGATCTTAGCTCTAGACTCTAAAAGCCCACCGCGACTGACTTTGTGCCAGGAGTCAATGGTGTGTCCATTATTGGAGATTTAGATTGACAAAATAGCTAATGGTCAGAGTACTAATATTTAAGGGATGGGCAGTTAAGTCGCAGGAGGACCTCAAAAGTCACCGGAGGTTATTTTGGGATTAGGTTTATCTGTCTACTTTCTTGCTTATGTAAGAAAAGGAAAAAGGTTAGAGTACTACTATTTACTTGACATGACGGTCGACGAAGAAAGCATCCAGGAGGAAAAAGAGAGTGATTATTAAACTATGGGATAATTTCATAAGCCTCCCTGAGATTTTTAGCAATTTCAAAGAGCTCCCTTGAATTTTTAAAATTGCACCTATTCTCACTAATTTAACACTTTTGGTAACCAAACTTTAAATTTGGTAAAAATTTTAAATGAATGCCCTAAAAGACCCACCACAGCTTATAAGGTTTGAATCATTTTCCAAATACAGTCGTAACATACCTAACACAAATATAAGGAGAGAATGTGAGATTTTTAAGACCATGTTTATTGTTGATGAGCAATTATGACAAAAAAGTTCTATTACTACGATAGGCTACTCTTAATGGTGGAGATATATATATTTTAAAGTTTTTTTTAAAAGGAAAGGGTTGTTATAATTCTTTTAGAATTTGTGAATTTTTAGATTGGTAAAATTATCATAGTTTGGTAGTAGTCTCTTGTGTAATTTCTTTTTGAACCAGTGTTTCTTTTGATACCAAGAATTAAAAAAGATCGACAAACAAAAATTAGATCACATTCAAAGTCATCCAAAAACAAAAACAAAAAAAAAAGTCACTAGTTCAACATTCAGTGGTCAGAATTTATATTCTATGGTTTTATTGGCAAAAATATAAACAAGAGGAATAGGAAGGAGAAAGGAAAAAAATAATAATAAATCCCATTCTTTATCTATTCATACCTACAAGGTAAGTTTTATTAAGATGTTAAAACTAGTATTATCATTTTAGGTGAATAAGAAAGATAAGTATAAATTTTAAAACTTCAAGGAGCTCATTGGAATTTTAGAAATCTTAGCAGAAATTTCTGAAATTATTACTTGGACTTTTCTTATGTCAATTTTCTTAAGTTAGAGCCCTTTTTCTTCTTTAGCTTATACCATTGTAGCGCTCATTCAGGAATCAGGACGCACGTATTCGGATCCACAGTTGTTGAAATGTGTAATCATAAGTAATTGCCGTCAGATAGCAGGAAAAGGGTCAGGGATTTGAATTCAAAACATCTAATACTTAAAATCACTAGACCAATGCCTGATATAACAGCTGGATTCAGAGACTGATGAATACACAGAGTGATGACAGGGGATAATTCCTGCTTACCGGAGGTGCTGGATGCTACTATCCACAGTAAAAAAGGTTTTAAAAAATGGTGGCGTAACTAAAATCACTCTGTAGTCATATGGAAAAATAATAAAATAAAAAGAAAAACTAAAATGGTCTGTAAATATCAAGGACTGTGCAGAAATTAAATCCTTAATGTAATAATTGGACCAAATGGTCACAGTTGTCAAACATACTTTGGGTGGTACTTGAGAACAACCTATCTTGCAGATAACTGGATACCAGTCTCTTGTGTTGTCCTAGAATAGAATAAAGCTGGACGTCATGACTCGAGTCCGACTGCTGAACAGCTAGCTAGCGGTAAATGCTTACGCTATTCTCTGAATTCTTAACAGATGAGCACAAAGAGAGCAATTGAGCAAGGCGTTGATGAATGTAGAAGTTTGTGTTATAACACAGAGAAGAAAGAAAAAGGAAAATACTGGTAACTCCTACAGAAATTTTCCTACGTATTTATTAAAGTTGCAGGAACTATACCTAATCTACTCAAAACAAGTAATGATACAGTTCCCGACAATGTTTTGAAAATCGGATCGGATCGATCGGTTCGACCGATCGAACCGTGAACCGATCATGACACCGGTCCGATTTTATGGCATAATTGATTTTGTTAGAAAATCGATCAAAAATCGATTGAACCGTAAAAACCGTTGAACCGGATTGAACCGATGGTTTTCGGTTTTCAACTTTCCCCTCTTTTTTTTTTTTTCTAAGTTTTGAAAAATGCAGCTATCAAGATTCGAATTCAAGACCTTTGTAATAGAAAACCAATGTATTAACCGTTGCACCATCACATCTTATTTTTTTTATAACTTATTTATATAAAATAAATACTCATATTTATTTTTTCAATTTTTTTTACAAAATCTCATTCTTTCATGACTCTTTCTTTTTAATTTTCAACTCTCTCTCTCTTTATTCTCTTTTCTTTTGTCACTTTTTTTTTAAGCAAACCTCTTTATTTTTAATTTATTGATATTTTCTTCCATATTTTAATTTTGTTTTTGTCCATTAATTAAAAAAAGTTAAAAAAGAATTATTTTTCTTTAACCCAAATTATTTAATGCCACAACCACTCACTTTTATCTCATTTTTTGTTTTTTATCAAGTTTACATTTCAATTTTCGATTCTCTTGACTTATTTCAAACTCCAAACTTCTTTTTTTAAATTGCAATCTCTAAATTCCAAAACGTAAATTAAAATTTAAGTTCACAATATCTAAATTCTCATAAACGTGAATTTTGTATAATTTCAAAATATTGTGATATTTTTGAGTTGGATTTAGATATAATTGAAATTGAGATAAAATTTATTTGTTTTAACTTATATTTAAAAAATTTATTTTTAAAAATCCAAGTTATTAAAAAATAATAAACTTTCCATCATATAAAGTATTAAATTAGTTCATTACATGCCTTATTTTGCGCATATATATATTTATATAAAAATATTTTTTTAAAAATTCATTGAACTGAAATTGAATCGATCCAATCGATTGAACTTCGATCCTTTCATTTCACCGGTTCAATTAACGGTCCGATTTTTAAAACATTGGTTCCCGACCGGAGTGCATCATGTTCTCTTCTCTCGTGCAGATCAGATGAAAAGAAAGCACATAATTGCAAAAGAACTCAACAAACATTCCAAGAAAAACTATCTACAGTATTCCATACAAGCTAATGATAGTCCTGAAAACCTGCCACTGATGTCTTCAAAATGTTGAAGCTGCTAGCTCTCTCTAACTTTCTTGTTCAAACAAAACAAGACAGGGATACCAGCTGCTTCTTCGACCCGACATTTGGTAAATCAGCAACCCTCATGCAATGAGTATGTAGGCTTGTAGCAGAGGCTGCTGCTCCTCTTTCTACTTGCACGTGTATTTAGATATTGAAAGCATAAAAACATTAAGTGCAATTTGTTACTACATGATAAGAATACACTAGAGCAATAGCACTAACTTTCCTCATTTGAGTCGCAGAAAACACTGGAGCAGATCGCTTTGGAAAGTTCATGTAAAAGAACAAAACAAACATCCATATGCTTTATCAAATAAGAATTTAGGTACTGCTTATTGGGTCATGCATTCTGGTTATACCTCAGTTTTTGTGCTGCAACCTTCCACTCTCTGAACCAGCATATGGATCAAGAATGACATTTAACACCGCAGGTTTCCGTGCTGAAAAAGATTCAGCAAGTGCAGACCTGAGTTCATCAGGCGTCTGAACGAGATAACCTTTCCCCCCAAAAGCTTCCGTTAGAACATGATAACCTGCTCCGGGAACAAAAGACGCGGGTGCTGGGTCATCTTTGTGAGGCCCGGTGATTTCTTCAGGACTCCTTCGATCACCGCCGTAAACACCACCATTATTGAAAACTATAACGACTACAGGTAACTGATATCTAACCAAGGTCTGCAAGATAAAAGTGCAGGGCATTTAAATCAATTAAAAACCTTAGAATTGGTGCAAGGACACTAAAACAAAGAGAAATGCTGAATCATGATTTCATAAGGATCGCTAGTAAAAAAAAATAGTAGGAAAGCATAGGCCTTAAATGTTGCTTCTTTCAACGAGTTATCAGGAATGAAGAAAATGGGAATTTTTTTGATTGAGTGCTATTATCAAAAAATTTATAAAACAAAGGAACAATAAGATCAGGCTTCTGCACCACAATTTACGGAGATGGCAAATTGCAGCATAATTCTGGCATGAAAAGTATGAACTGTGATGCAATTCATCTACTAGAAACCATACAAAGCAAAATACAAAATTGGTCATACAGCCAAAGATAATATATCTTATCTATTTTAAGCCTTACTCGTGGAAGATCAAAGTTTTATTATCCTGTTCTCAGTTACAGATTCACTAAAACAAGTTCTATATGCAAACAAGAGAGCATTCTTTCTGAAATCACTTGTCATAAAAGCTCCAAACCAGACAACAGTTATTAAAGCAGATGCCTTGTACCAACGACTCTGCCCATATATGATAGGGATCATACAAGTCAGTCTGACTATAATGAATAGCCTGTTTTAAGAACAAATAACAACTCAATCAGACAAATTTCAGACAACTTGTAGTTTTCCAATTCAAATAGCTTTAGATACACTTGTTTCTGTTGTAAAAGTTCTCCTAGTCACATGAGTTCCGTAAGCAAATGGGTGGACCAACCTTGACTTATTTCTGAAAGTTTTGAATAAGGAGGAAAAAATGGGGTGAAACAAGGAAAAACCAAATATTCCATGAGAAACACTTTAATTCCAGCCAGTCACTTGATCTGCAAATAAGAATCAAAAGAAAAGTATAATATCTCCCTCCTGCATTTTTTTTGGGTTAATTACATTTACCTCCCCTAAGGTTTGATCATATTACCAATCAATCCCTGTAATTTGTCCAAATAACGGTCTCACCCTTTGAATGATCAAACATTTAACAAAAACCCCCTTAATGCCGAAAATGCCCTTATTGAGGCCATGTTGCATTAAAAAAAGAATATATTTTTATTTTATTAACCCTGAAACAATCCAAAAAAATAGAAAAAAGTTTTTACTTATTATTTTATAAAAACCATATCTTTGCTTCCATAAATAGTTTTGAATCAATAATTATTTTAAATCTTAAAAATGAATATTAAAAATTAGATAAATTGAAAGAAAAATAAAAAAAGAAGAAATTATTTTAATTCTTCTGCTGCAATGGAATTCGAACCATACTTGAGGATTTAAAATAATTGCTTTTTTTATTTTTCTTTCAATTTATCTAATTTTTAATATTCATTTTTAAGATTTAAAATAATTATTGATTCAAAACTATTTATAGAAGCAAAGATATGGTTTTTATAAAATAATAAACAAAAACTTTTTTCTTTTTTTTTTATTGCTTCAGGGTTAATCCTCAAGTATGGCAATTTAGCAATGTGCTTCTTCTGGGCTCTATCCAATTGTTTCTTTCCACAATCACATCCATCATTGGTTTTACTCTAAGGCAAATTGAAGTGTTCTTGAGCAAGAGACGACAAATTTCGAATTCTTCTTGATCAGTTGAAAATTGAGATGTGAGATCCGATACTCGAGGTTCTTAATTAGAGCATCCACAATGCTATTACACTTTGTGGAGTGTAATCCACATGCCACGTCAGCATTCCATTTTCTCCTCTTTTATTACACTTTCACTCACAATGGATTACACTCCACAAGGTGTAATAGCATGGGTCCACAATTAATCAAATATTTATTTTAATAATGCATAACTCATATCCCATAAATAAATAAAGTAATTTTTAAAACTAATTTTGTTATTTTTAAAAAATAAAGTACTAACTTTCGTTAAATTTTGTACATTTTGAATTTTTTTATTTTCTAAAAATGATATTATTAATTTTTAAGTTTGAATAATATATCTTTTTCTATGTTTCAAAAATAATATATTGTTATTTTTTTAAAAATAATTATGTAGGAAATTAAACAAATATTTGATACTTCAAATGCTGCTACGTAATTTTGCACATTTGTAGGAATACCAGAAATGGGTAATTTGGAAAATTTTGGGGGTTTTGATTTTGTGAGGATGATGAATTTTCTATATTTGGAGCATTTAACATATTTGTAAAACTACTCCAATTTTCATCCATAATCACAAAAAATGAATTAAATGAGTGAGAGAGTAGAAGTGTGTGAGAGAATAAAAGAAATAATAGAGTAGAATATTGGGATATGTTTTAGTAAAAAGTGTTGTGTATTTATATAGAATTCTAAAAATAGTGCCGTTGGAAATAATAGTGCCGTTGGAAATGTTAAATCTGCCCCTCGCTGAAATTTTACCGTTGCCATAGGAAGAAAATTCAATGGATTACACGCATCATACATGTGATGCGTGTAATCCCCATGACACGGCTCCAATGGGGAGCCGTGTCATGGAGGGGTGCCCATTACACCCCCATTGGAGCTGCCCTTAGAATATTCAAGGGGAGGGAACACACAAAGTTGGGAACAAACAAATCATTAACATCATAGAGTACCGTTTAAGGAAAGAGATTCCATAGCATTACTTTAACCAAGTTTTCATTCTATCGAAACAAATAGAAATGACAGTCAGTTGGAGAAAAATGTTAGCACTAGGACTAATACAAATATCCCACGAATTTACAAAAGATTGCTCCTTCAATTTTCATCCGTCTGAAGCCGCAAAAAGCCCAGAATACCTTTTACAGATTCTTTTTTTTTTTTTTTTTGGCGGTGCAGAGTATAGAAGACCATAACATGCAAAGGACAAACATATGTGGCGTTAATTTTTTCTGTTTGGCTCCTTCAATTGACGTTATATTGAAATGGATGGTTAATTAAAACTGGAAAATTTTGATCTCTGATTTGACTGGCAGGGGGGATATTCAAAATGGCTTGGAAAAATAGGCACTTGTTATCCTTCTTAGGAGTTTAGCATTTTACCAGCTGACACGGTTTCATTGCTTCATACACAATCATTAAGTCCCATAAATTAGCTCCCCATATATGAAGTTGCAAACTTCTTCCCTTATAAAACAGGTGTATCTATTGATATTATAGTACACTGTGGCAGCTGTTGTTATGTTTTCAGGTAATTATATATATATATTTTTTCAGATGCAGGGGCATCCGGACTTTCGGCCCGACTAATTTTCCTGCAACCCGAAAGGAGAGACCCCATTCTCTCGAACACGTTAATCCTGATGGGAGATATGGACAATACTTCCCGAGGAGGATACGTGACTAACCGAACTACCCAGGAGAGGCTGTTTTCTGGTAATCATACGATACTGCCATATTTATGCAAGTCAACTCATTTTCCTTTTCCAAATCATCTCAGGCGGATTTAACGTAGTCGCAAATGGTGGGTGGATTCAAAATCTTATTATTTGCAACCCAACTCCTCTTCCTTTTCCGACCGTAGGATTCAAATCTTACAGCAATTTTTGGGAAAAGAATAATTTGGTCGTATAGCATCCAATACACCTCATGCAATGAAGCTCTCTATCTCGACATGCGCTTACCATGTGATGAGTTATATTCCATTGCAGCAGAAGCAGATAAAAAAAAAACGGTGGCATGCGCCCTTCAATTTTAAGCCGACATTGTCCATTTTCCCACCTCAAAATTATTTCAGGGAAAAGTGATTAGGCACGCTGTGGATGTTCATAAGTTCGATATTATTGCAAAGTCAAGCGGTTATTTAAAAGAAAACCATCAGCTCCTCTCTGTGCAATGGAGAACAAAAAATTATCATCTTTCGTCTTTAGCACAGGTAGCAATCCTATTTGACGCGAAACAGACGTTCAAGAATCTTACTGCGCGCAGCAATAGGAGCCCCGCCTGATGTTCTTGATGGAACTAGAATGTCGGAAACACAAAAATGCTGGTGTTTTTCTCGAATTTACTCATACTGAAGCGGGTTCTTCTTTTTGCGCTTCAAATATTCTGCGCCTGGCTTCCATTGACTGTCATGTATCCACAGGTGTAAGAGTCAGGCAACTAACTGATTTTTTCCCAACATGATTCAGCATTATTTTATTTTACTAGTGAATTAAGTTGGATTTAGCGGAAGGATAAAAATCTGGGGGAAAGTTTGGTAATTCAATAGACTTTGCGTTCACCAACCTGCTTTTCCCAGTTTGTTAGGCTTGTTATAGCAGACAAGGAAAGAGTTTGCACCGTAGCTCCAGAGAGCAGTCCACCCCAAAGACCCATTCCTCTTAAATGCAATGCAAATCCCAGTATTAAAGCCGTCGGTACTCCAACCAGATAATATGCCCCTAGATTTACATAAGCTCCCAAGTGCTGCCATCCACTTCCTCTTGCTACCCCTGAATGCAAAAGGATTGCATCAAGTCAGAAGATGGTAGGAAATAAACACGTCCAGTGCTATATGATGTCACAAGTTTTTTTATCGAAGTTCTAAAATGGTGGATTTTGTGTTTATGTCATCCAAACGCAGTTCTCAAGTCAGGAGAAAATGGACAAGGATAAACAAATTTATCAGTTGACACTTGACAGAACTGCAATTGCTTTTACGATATGGCAATTGCTAATTTCGTCACATCTTTCCAGTATTTTCACAATTTTTGCATCCTTTCTTCACATCTAATTGTTATGCTTAAATCTTAACCAATGTGAAACAAAATCCTCCATATACCTTAATGACAGCCATTATGATGTCTTCAGTTTGTGATCTCAAATTACACTCAACAAAGACAAGGAGTAGGACTAACATGGAAGTCAGCTCTCTTTCATTTTCGAAATCATATCACGAAGATACGAATTTTACACAAAATTATTGTAGTGTTTGTTTAACTCAAATTGCAAAGTTGCTCTAATAGTTAATTTAAGATTTGATGTAACTCTTTCTGATGTTATCCCAGTTTTCATGTCAGTCAACATATTGAGAAAGTAGTAACCCAAGATAGTAGGATACCTGATAACACGCCCTGTGTGCTATCCATCATGATGGAGATGCATAAAAGAGGAGTCATGTCCTTGACATAGCTAATAACTTCTTTCTCGTCACTGAAGGCATATCCAAGTATAGTACGGCAGAGGAAGAGAGTAGTGCTTGCCACAAGAAACTCTGATACAGATACTAATAGCACCATGCAAAGAGCTACTCGTGCTGCCTGTGGATTCCCTGCTCCAAGTTCATTTGATACCCGAGTACTATAAGATAACAAAGGTTGTCTTTCAGCGGAAACCTTACTTGCATGAGCTCATAAGATTATTTCTGGATTATTAGGCTAAGAGATGTAGTCTATGTATCAATGCATTCATTGCATAAGAGTAGGGAGCAAACCTTGCAGCAGTTCCAAAAGAGTAGGGTATGTGGTAGTGCAATGAAGCAATAGTAAAGCTGTTCCAAAGGAAATTTTGAATCAGTTACATTAACTTATTAGATTCCATCAGAGAAGTAAAAGGTCCAAAAAAAAAAAAAGGCTAACCAGATAGATAGCACAGAGGTCTCCAGCTGAGGATTTGGTGACAGGCCAGACAGCAATATGATTAACTCAAATGCCCACCATTCCAGACTACCATCATTTTGCAAACAATAGTAAGCTAAAGTGATCAAGAAGGTTAGTAGATAGAGTATTACAGAACCAGAGGAACGACTAATATGCCTAGCCAATTGGAGAGGTTAAAAGATAAATATACCAAACCATTACAGCAGAAGGGATGGCAAAACGGAGGAATTCCCCCATTGTTTGAAGAGCATCCATAGAGAAAGGAAGACGGGAGTCTTTACAGGAAGGAGAATACTTCACATACAGCCCAAGCAAGATCACATTCAACCAATATGATATACCAATGGACAAAGCTGCTCCAGTATTCCCCAGATTGAACTTGAATACTAAAGCCCAACAAAGGGGCACCTGTAAGCATAGAGATGCAACTGTACTATACAGCATTGGAAAGATTAAACTCTGAGTCTGAAGGAAGCGAACAAGTGACTGGAGAATAACATAAGGGAATAGTGTAGGAATGAGCCAAATCAAGTATAGGCCAGCCTCGGTTGCAATTGCAGGATCTTGGCCAGTGAGTATTAATAGCTTGTCTGTGAAGATCCACAACAAGGATATTGGTATACAAACCATAAAGAGACCCATGATGGCCCCATATGTATAAGCTCCTAGTCTTTGATATTGTTCTGCTCCAAAAGCCTGCCCGCACAAGGTCTCCAGTGCACTTGACATCCCAAACTGCGTGATAGTTAATTGTATCAGTACTTAATCAAGTATGTTCTGGACACTACTTGTCCAATATTATCACAGTTCTTAACAGTTTTTTTTTTTTTCAGCCTTAATCTTTTAGTTGACATGAAGTTGTTTGACATATATAATTGACTTGCTACATCAGGCATCAAAATTCAGAGAGAAGCCATATTTGCAATTGGCGTGATTGAGAGCAGCACAAGTATTGATGATTCTTTCCCCAAAAAGCAAAACTTAAAATATCAACAGGGATGAGTCATGGCTCATGATACAAGGATATTCGAGTGAAATAAGAAGTCAGTTGACATGAGAAGAATGCATACATATTTGTACTTGTACAAACATCTTTGCAGCATATTATGCTAACTACGTTCAAAAGTGATTCTAGATTGACTACTACGCTTCTAGTACAAGACAATTTGCATTCATACGCTTGCTTTGTCATAGAATATCTAATAGCATATGATAATTAAGATGAGTTATCTGATTGATTAAAATCTTCAGCAGCATTTATCAGGTGAAAATTTTGAGGAATACGAAAGAACTTACAAGAACACTGAAGCCAGTAACATTGGAAAAGGATGTGGCAATGGAGACACCAGAGAGTTGGAGTTCCCCAAGATGGCCCAACATAAAGATCGGTGAAACTCGCAAGAGATATTGTGCGACTGTTGCTACTATCATCGGAAGTGCTATGCTGTTGACCCTCTTCAGTTCTTCCACATAAGGCTTGCACGTTTCCGCCTTTCTTGATCTCGTGTCCTCAACATTTTCATATGGCAGCAGTGCCTCTTCCATCGCTCTCTTTTTCTTGAAGGACGACTACTGAAATGCACAAACTTCTCGTATTGGAGTTGAGAGTCTCGAGACTATCTATGTACAAAACGAAAATCTGCTTGGTTACTTAGCCTGCTATAGCTGGCTATCAGAGTTAACAGAATCTGATGAGAAGTACCGGGGATTTGAGAACAGCTCAGTTATTTATTACTAGCGCACGTGAGCATGATGGATAGGACAAAAATGGGCCTGGCTCGGGCTTGCTTCTATTAGGCCCGGAGTTGGTCAAGGAACTGCTGCGGGTCAAGCCGGCTCATCGCATAACAGAGGAGGATAATTGGATGGAGTGGATCCATTCGGAGATATTTATTTTGTCGCCTGCCCCTGACATGCGGCCATGAACATAACACATAAAACAAGCCTAATGAGTGGTGTAGTTCGTTGATAAAAAGTGTCGTTGTTGAGCAGCTGATTTTGTTTCTATGCAAGGCCTAGGATCTTAGCTCTGAACTCGAAAAGCCCACCGCCGCCGCTGACTTTGTGCCACGAATCAATGACTCTGTGACTATTTGCTTGATAGCATCCAGGAAAAAGAAACTGTGGGATAATTTCATAAGCCTCCCTGAGATTTCTGGCCTTGAATTTTTAAAATTGCACCTAATTTAGCACTTTTGGTAACCAAACTTTAAATTTGGTCAAAATTTTAAATGAATGCCCTAAAAGACCCACCACAGGTTATAAGGGTTTGAATCACTTTCCAAACACACACAGTCGTAACATACCTAACACAAATATAAGGAGAGAATGTGAGATTTTTAATACCATCATGTTTATTGTTGAGATAAGCAATTATGACAAAAAAAGGTTCTATTACTACGATACGGTAGGCTACCTTTAATGGTGACAAGAAGTTATGTGCTCTGGAATCTGGATGCAGCAAAAGATGAGATTCAAAAAAAAGGGTAAAAGCGAGGTTACTTACTACTAGGATAGGATAGGATGTGTTCTGTCCTGGAGTGGACAGTACGAAACCTTTGAATTCCCTTTGTACAAATTAGAATTATTCCAGGGAAAAAGAAAGGGCAGTTCCAACTCGCACGACAAACATGCCTCTTTGGCAATTGCTCCTTCTCACAATTCAATCTGTATCGTCCCAGGACTCGTTACCGCATTTTATGCAAAGCCTGGAGAACTTCCCCAGTCACAAAACCTGTGCATGGGATGGAATGGAATCAATCATCTTTCAAGTTTCAACAACGATTGCATGTTTCTTCCTACATTCTACTTACCAAACACGCATTCCAAACTTATTCCAGCTAAAAATAAAAAAAAAAACTAATGACCACCCAACATTTCTGAATTTTCTCTCTGTTCCTGTGCCAAAAAATATATATATTTGAAACGCATAAATCAATTTGGTTGTAGCGCTCATTCAGGACGCACGTATAAGGATCCACAGTTGTTGAAGCGTTGTTTTTTTCCGTTCCGAGCTTGAATTGGATCTTGATCGATGATTTAAAATCCCAATAAAATTTTAAATCAACTGCTCTGCTAGTACAAGCGCAACTGCGAAAGGATCCGAATCTGAAAAATACCACCAGGATGCTCTCCCACTCTGTCGGCGCCTTTTTAAAAAAAAAAAATAAATAAATAAAGGAGGTTGAGAGTAGGGTTACAAACGAACTGAGTCGAATCGAGTGTTTTGAATTAATTGGGGCGAGTCTCGACTAAATTTTACCAAGTTCAAACTCAAACTCGAACTTGACAAGCTGGCAATTAAAAGCTCGAGCTTGAAAAAAGATAAAAATAATTATTTAATTTTTTAAAAAATAAATAAAATAATTTTTTTTATAAATAATAAAATATTAAGGATATATATGTAATTTTACTATTAAAATAAGAAAATAAAAAATATATATATACTTAAAATAAAAAATATATATATACTTAAAATAAAAAAAATATTATATATATATATATATATATATATATATATATATATTCGAACTCGCGAGTCAGCTCGAGAATTAACGAGTTTAATATTTTGAGCTTGACTCCAACTTAACTAGAGCCGCTCACGAGTTCGTTTGCAGTCTTAGTGAGAGACGTCACTTGCACTTGCATGTTGGCACAGAAGTTGGAAATCATTTGGGCCCACGAGAGGTAGCTGTCAACTGGCTCAGTAGTCCCATCTTTACTGACGCCCTTTCCGAGGACCCAATTCTTCTGTGCACAGATTTGGCCCAAACGGTTTATCCATCCAAGAGCCGGGGAGAAATGGTTGGACTTGTCCAACCCCTTTGTTCATTGTTGTGGCCTCGTGATCATTTTATGCTCTCCCCACCGGTTCGCTGGCTCGCAAGTCGCAGCTACCAAAGATTTTTTTTTTTTGGTAAATAAAGATGCATTAAAGTAAAAGTCAAGTCTGCACAGCGGAAGTTAAAGTACAGTCATCCGTGGGAGTGGTAACACCCTTTTAAGTCTTCTTGCAAAAGTATCTTCTTGCAAAAGTAAGGAAATGATAAAATTAGAACATAATTCAAAAAAAGTGAAGTCTTGAGTGCTGCTGCTTCTTTCCCAATTTGCTAGGATGTCTGCACATTTGTTTGCTTCGCGATAGTTATGGTAGAAACATATCTGCTGGAACGTAGTCAACAGCTCCCTGCAGTCAAGAATAATAGACAAAAGTTCACGAGAAGTAAGATTATTTGACTAACACAAGGAGATGATGCTGGAAGAATCCATCTCCACAGAGTGAATACAGCTGGATTCAGAGACTGAATACACAGGGTGATGACAAGGGATAATTCCTGCTTACCGGAGGTGCTGGATGCTGCTATCCACAGAAAGAAGATTTTAAAAAATGGTGTAACTAAAATCACTCATAGTCATATGGAAAAAAAAAAAAAAAGAAGCTAAAATGGTCTGTAAATATCAAGGACTGTGCAGAAATTAAATCCTTAATGTAATAATTGGACCAAATGTTATGTTAGCAACCAATTGTCTCACCTTGGTGGAGTCAAATAATCAAGAATGAAATAACAATCCATTGGCTTGGTGCTCCTAGACTAGAATTGTAACACTTCCCACGCCCAATGCATATGTGGTCTTCTTCCACGCGTCCCAGTGTTTCCACACCGCGACTCAACTTTCTAGTCTTCTGCTGCATCTCTTACCGATTCTCTCTTCAATCTTCAATAGAGAGAATACTGCGGTTGAAAATTTTGGTTACTCTTTTTAAGTCCGATTCCACTTCCGCTCATTTTAAGTTCTACACTCCAGCGCTTTTATGCAGGTAAACTGCTCCGGTCACAGTTTTCAGAATTAGGACCACGTTAAATTAGCTATTAATAAATCTCATTGTGGTTATGATATTATTATTATTGTACTTTGATCTTTGTAGGCCAAAAATCTTACCTTCGTACACAAGGTCTAGAAGCTTTGAGCCTGAGAAAGCGGGCTTTCTACCTGTTGGTCTTCCAGGAGCTGGAGTCACTTCTTTCTTTGCACATTTTACTCTCATCTGTTCTGTCCATTCCTTCCCTAGTTGCAGTTGCAATCAAGAAAGTCTTGTTCATACGTACCTCTGGAAAACAGATTTTGCCGCAGCAATGGAGCTCACGAGTCAATAGTCAATATGACATTTTTTTTTTCCCTTTGTTGAAGATAAGCACTTTTTTTTTTTTTTTTCTGGAAATAGATCAGACAATAAATGGTCTTATGTCAAAGCGTGACCAAGTTCTTCATCCAGGCAGGAGGAGTGTTCATGGAATTTTCTTGCGTACGTGCATCCGTTTTACAGAATAATAAGTAAATATTACTACAATCTATTCTAAGGGTCACTCGTCTTTCCGATTTACTCTGAGAAAGTTTGATGCCAAGAAAGCAACTTCTAGCAACTTGGCCGAGAGAAGGTATTATATGTTTGAGAACCGGCCTTTGGGTGGTACTTGAGAACATCCTATCCGACAGATAACTGGATACCAGTCTCGTGTGTCCTAGAATAGAATAAAGCTGGTCGTTTTGACTCGAGTCCGACTGCTGAACAGCTAGCGGTAAATGCTTACGCTATTCTCTGAATTCTTAACGGATGAGCGCAAAGAGAGCAACTGAGCAAGGCGTCGATGAATGTAGAAGTTTGATAACACAAAGAAGAAAGAAAAAGAGGAAAATACTGCGCAGGTATGTGCAGCAATCAACATTATTACCTTTAAGGCCTGAATCCTTATATGCCGAGTCTCAGATCCATAGAGTGATTCCCAAATGCAAATTCCTACAGCAATTTTCCTACTCATTGATCAAAGTTGCAGAAACTATACCTAATCTACTCAAAACAAGTAATGATACAGTTCCCGACCGGAGTGCATGTTTTCTTCTCTCGTGCAGATGAAAAGCAAGCACATAATTGCAAAAGAACTCAACAACCATTCCAAGAAAAACTATCTACACTATTCCATACAAGCTAATGGTAGTCCTGAAAACCTGCCACTGATGTCTTCAAAATGTTGAAGCTGCTGGCTCTCTTAACTTTCTTGTTCAAACAAAACAAGACAGGGATACCAGCTGCTTCTTCGACCCGACATTTGGTAAATCAGCAACCCTCATGCAATGAGCATGTAGGCTTGTAGCAGAGGATGCTCTTTCTACTTGCACGTGTATTTAGATATTAAAAGGATAAAAGCATTAAGTGCAATTTGTTACCACATGATAAGAATACACTATAGCGACAGCACTAACTTTCCTCATTTGAGTCGGAGAAAACACCTGAGCAGATCACTTTGGAAAGTTTACGTAAAAGAACAAAACAAACATCCATATGTTTTATCAAATAAGAATTTAGGTACTGCTTATTAGGTCATGCATTCTGGTTATACCTCAGTTTTTGTGCTGCAACCTTCCACTTTCTGAACCCGCATATGGATCAAGTATGACATTTAACACTGCAGGTTTCCGTGCCGAAAAAGATTCAGCAAGTGCAGATTTGAGTTCATCAGGCGTCTGAACGAGATAACCTTTCCCCCCAAAAGCTTCCGTTAGAACATGATAACCTGCTCCGGGAACAAAAGACGTGGGTGCTGGGTCATCTTTGTGAGGCCCTGTGATTTCTTCAGGACTCCTTCGATCACCACCGTAAACCCCACCATTATTGAAAACTATAATGACTACAGGTAACTGATATCTAACCAAGGTCTGCAAGATAAAAGTGCACGGCATTTAAATCAATTAAAAACCATAGAATTGGTGTAAGGACACTAAAACATAGAGAAATGCTGAATCATGATTTCATAAGGATCGCTAGTGAAAAAATAGTAGGTAAGCATAGGCCTTAAAATGTTGCTTCTTTCTATGAGTTATCAGGAATGAAGAAAATGGGAATTTTTCTGATTGAGTGCTATTATCAAAAAGATTTATAAAACAAAAGGAACAATAAGATCGGGCTCATGCACTGCAATTTAAGGAGATGGTAAATTGCAGCATGATTCTGGCATGAAAAGTATGAACTGTGATGCAAATCATCGACTAGAAAACATACAAAGCAAAATACAAAATTGATCATATTGCCAAAGATAATATGAGAAAAGGGAGAAATATGTAGTCCCATGATTATGAGTATTATATCTATCTATTTTAAACCTTACTCGTGGAAGATCAAAGTTTTATTATCCTGTTCTCAGTTACGGATTCACTAAAACAAGTTCTATAGGCAAACAAGAGAGCATTCTTTCTGCAATCACTTGTCATAAAAGCTCTCAACCAGACAACAGTTATTAAAGCAGATGCCTTGTACCAACTACTCTGCCCATATACGATAGGGATCATACAAGTCATTCTGACTATGATGAATAGCCTGTTTTAAGAACAAATAAGTTATAACTACTCAATCAGACAAATTTCAGAGAACTTGTAGTTTTCCAATTCAAATAGCTTTAGATACACTTGTTTCTGTCGTAAAAGTTCTCCTAGTCACTTGAGTTCTGTAAGCAAATGGGTGGACCAACCTTGACTTATTTCTGAAAGTTTTGAATAAGGAGGAAAAAATGGGTTCAAACAAGGAAAAACCAAATATTCCATGAGAAACACTTTAATTCCAGCCAATCACTTGATCTGCAAATAAGAATCACAGGAAAAGTACAATATCTCCCTCCTGCTTTTTTTTTTTTAAACAATATCTCCCCCGAGATAACTCTTTTCTTTGCCTTTCAACGCCTGTTGGAGATCCAAAAAAATTGCTCTAATGCAGATAGCATGGTGGTAGAAATAGTGTATCAAAGATGGTAGAACGCAAACTGGAACATATAAGTTTGGTAAGACTCAGAACAAATATCACCTAAATCTGAAAGAAGAAAAATGCAAAACAACAAATACACATTAAATGGCGCTTCAAGGCATTCATGAAATTGATGATACTGATGCAGTCGTTAGCAACTTCTGGAGTGCAATTCTCAAGGCTGACAAGAAGAAAGGAAGTTCAAGAAAAACTCTACTATCCATTGACGCCCCAGTAAGAATGCAATAGACATGAAGCAAGACCTTGCACCAATGTGCAAGCAAATAAAACCAGAGCAGAATATAGGGAAAAAAGTATTCTGGTATGCTGACTAAAATAAACGCAACAACTCACAATGAAGTGATGTATGTCAAAATGACAATATGAAAGACAGTAATGAGTGAACAAAGACAACAAAAAGAGGCATGAACAGCAACAAAAACAAACCTCAACTTCCATTGCACTGAAACCAAATCCAGAGTCCCCTTCAACAGCCACAACAAGCCGATCAGGCGATGCCACAGCAGCAGCAATGCAATATCCCAGACCAACCCCCATTGTCCCCCACGTCCCTGCGTCCAACCTAGTCCTTGGTTCTGTCTGAACCAACACTGCCCTGCCAACATCCATAGTATTTGCCCCCTCAGAAACTAAAATTGGAGCAGGACTACCCAATCCAAGAATTGCATCCCTAATAATCCTTAATGGTGTCATATAATTAAATGGAACAACATCCTTCGCCAACTGAACCTCCATTTTTGACACATTCTCCTTAACCTTCTTTGCTATGGCCTCAACCCAAGGGTGAGACTTTCCTAAACAAAAAGGTTCATCTTTGATCTCCTCGTATATCCTTTCCACAGCATCTTTGGCATCTCCTACCAATCCCACACTAGGCTTCCTTAGTTCAATCTCATCCTTATCTATGTCCACTAAGATAAACTTCACATCTTTGGACCACTTTGGTGGCTCCCCAAAATGCAATAACCAATTAAGCCTTGCTCCAACAACCAACGCCACATCACATTTCCCAATTGCCAGTGACCTGGCAGCAGTGGCAGCTAACTCGTGAGTATCAGACAATAAACCTTTCCCCATAGGAGTCGGTAAGAAGGGAATTCCAGTACTTTCAACTAGCTTTTTCAATGCATTTTCGGCTCTAGCATATGCAGCCCCTTTTCCAAACACGATCAAAGGCCTCTCTGCTTTCCTCAATAAAGCAACCGCCTTTTCAATCTCTGAATTCTTAACTAAGGGCTTGGCAATCAGCTCTTTTTTCCTACTATTCTCAGCTTCATCAATCAATTTCTGGGCCTCGGAATCAGCAACACTCTGGTGAAGCACATCAGTGGGGAGGTCCAAATAGCACCCGCCGGGGCGACCCGAACCAGCTCGATCAAGAACCTCGAAAACAACGGTAGGGATTTTAGTAATATCAGTGGCTTTCACCGAGTACTTGGAAAAGGGTTCAACAGCGGCAATTTGGTCGAGCTCCTGGAAGTCACCACGGCCGAAATCCTTCTGATCACACGAGCCGGAAATCAAGACCATGGGCCAGGCGTTGACGCCGGCGTTGGAGAGACCAGCCAATCCATGAACGCAGCCGGGGCCGGAAACAGTGAGAAGGATACCGGGACGGCCGGTGAGGTAGCCGTAAGCAGAGGCAGCATAGCCGGCGGACTGCTCGTTGTGGAAAGCGACGAAGCGGATTCCGAGAGCCACGGCCCGGTTGGCTAGGGAGGTTACGGGGATACCCACAACTCCGAACATCTTGTCCACCCCGGCCCGTGCCAGGCACATGGCCACAAGAGTGTTGCCATCAATTGAAGTTGAGGTTTTTCCATCAGACTCTGCCATGTTCAAAAGAAGTTGGAAAGTGCGGAAAATTTGAGAATTACGAGAACGTAGAAATAGATGATTCGCTAAAAATGAGGATCCTAGTGGTTTGCAATTTATACTAAAGTAGCGGTGCAAATTTTCATGCTTCTTTTTTTTTTATTTTTTTCCTCCCCTAGCCAAAGAATGATGAAGCTACTTAGGTGGGGAGGGGACTGGGGGCGCTGATCTGGGCTGAGCATGACTCATTTGATTGAGCAGGAACTCGATTGGGAAGTTATGGTGAGGTTTTGTCACCAAGTCCAACGAATTTGGGCTTACCTTACCAGAAGAAAAGAAATGAATTTGGTTTTTGCTTTCTCGTTTATTAATATTTACTTCTTCACTCCAATTGTGAATTATAATTCTTGCTCATCCATGAAATACTGGATACTTCCCTGAACTAGTTAAGTAGAAAATACATAATCTAGACGATTATCAAACCAAGTTAATACAACCTTTGCTCATATATTACTAGATTTCTCATTACAATCTCCATATATTATTCACTCACTACTGTAGTGTTTGGGACAGGTAGGTGATTACTTAAGGCATTATTTCGAATAATTATTATAATATTTTTTATGATATAATGCATATAAAATAATAAATAAATAAATATATCAAAAAATATATTTATAATATAAACGAATAATTTTTTAACAAATAATTCCCATCCAAAGGTCACTCATCAATTCTCAGGTAACTGTTCTCCCGTTACCAGGAGGCGCCGCGTCATCTTAAACTACTCATATTGAACTACGCCCGATCCTACCCTACATCTGTATGATAAAACGCTCCAAAACCCTCTTTCAGCTCCTCGTCGCCATCAGCCACCAGCACCGCCCACCCTCCATTCCTCTCAGGTAACTCTCTTTTCTGACGTGTCTCTATATACAACTGCCTATATTTACATGTAGTTGGTGGTGTAAATATGTGTGTATACATAAATGTCCTCACTTTTCTTTCCTCCTCCCCTATTAACTTTATGAATGAACTTTGCAACAATGGACCTTGTTTTCTGCCCTTTAATTGCGTATGAAGGACTTGTTAGTTTCAAAAACCCAACAACCCTTCTGGGGTTTTCTTCAATTTTTTTTATTCTGATGTGTTGTTTGACTGTGCCCGTACCCTTGCCGGATATATGACTGCTTCATCAAGTGATAGGGTGTCGGGATGAAATTTTTACAGCCCAGAAATTTCTTTTGTACACTTTAATAAAAAAAAAAAAATTTTCGAAGCTTGCTAATTCTGTTTTTTATTAGTTTGATTGGTTGAATTCTTGTAGTCAAACAAAAGAGGCCAAATTTAAAAAAAAATGATAAAGAGGAGATTTTACAAGCTTGATCACGGCGATAGAGATGCTCCCTCTGAATCTTCGTCTTCATCTGACTCTGAATTGGAGGCAGAAGCCACTGCAGAAACAGAAAGCGAAGAGGAGGAAGAAGAACGTGGAGATAATGATGACAGAATAGCAGAAGTAAGAGGGGGTCAAGCTGTCTCCTCTTCTTCAGGTACCTTTGTTTTTTCTGGCAGTGGGTAAATTGTAACTTACAATGCTTGAGAGCTATTATCGCAGAGAGTGAGAAAGTGCCGAAAAGTTAGTGACAGTACATTGTTACATTTTTTGAATTACTAAACCAAGAATTCATAGGAGCTTTCTTGCTTAAATGGTGAAAAGCAACACTAGTACATTGCAGGGTGAGAATTTTCAAAAGGTGTGTCATTGCCTTGCTTCCAAAGATAACAAATTTAAAGATATATATATATTGTATTAGTATCATATGAATGATATCTCCGTGCAGTGCTTTAATTTTACCATTGTTATCTTTTTTTAGGTATTTCATCTTGTTTCTTGATGGTTTTTGCCCCCTCCCTGCAGGGTATGAAAGTGAGGATAGCTCTGCAAATGAACTTAATCTAGATTCTTCAGGTTGGTTTGGAACTTTTGATATACATGATTTTTTGGCCTAAAATCTGTAGTTTCTAAATGGCCCTAAAATTTTGAAAATGCTAATTTAGAGTTTGATGGTAACATATGTCTGTGCTTGTCTAATTTGTGGTAGTAATGGTCTTACTGCTATCTTTTGGACTTTGGAGTATTAAGCAAACGCGTGAATGGCTAGGCCCTCTGAACGACAAAGAAGCTTTTAGTTTTTGTTATAAGTAAACTCTTAAGGATGCATACAATATAAATTGCCTATAGAACAAATGTCTAACCATCTTTACCTCTAGTAGGTTTACCAACAAGTGAGGACGATGGGGGATCTCGAAATGATGGAGAAAATATCCTGGAAAGTCATCCATCTGGTGACGGCAATTTGGAACACCATAATTCTGTGCCTGAAGTTAGTGATATCCCATCTGATTTTGCAGATCGTGTGGTAAAATGTAAATCTGTTTTTAAGTGTAAGCTGTGCCCCAGAATTGTCTGCTTGACAGAGGATAGCTTGAAGGCTCATTTGAAATCCAAGGTAAGCACAATATGAGAATGGGGGCATGCAACATGTACACTTAACTATGTTATGTTTAATTAAACTTCCTAGATTTTTTACTGCATACTATTTTTACAACCAGTGGCGGCAACATTTTTCTCTAAAATGCAGAAGTGTGTCATTTCTTACTTGTGTCTCGCGTTGGAATTGAGGGCTGGCATTTGAAGAATGATATCTATGTGTGGCATTTGAAGCCTTTACTTTCTGTATAATCTTCGTAAGACTGATTAAAACTCTTTATTGTGTGTCCCTACTGATTCATTTCACAAAAGCATGCTCTTTATCTCTTAATAGAGACATGCTCGATCTGAAAAGTTATTGAGCGAAGGGAGGCTGAAGCTTATGCTGGATGATGATGGAAAAGCTAATGGAGAGGTTGATCCAGAGAATAACTCTTCTGCTCAGGTTAGATCACTTGCATTTGGGAGTACACTGCATCATTTGATGCTGTAAGCATGATCTGGAAGATGGCTTGGCATAATTGAATGATTACTCTTAGCAGATTTCACCTAAAACCCCAGGGAGAGCCAAACGGCGGCATATTCACAGCAAAAATTTTAAGAAGGTAAATCTTCTGTCACCCAATGAATGTGGTTGACATTAATAAATGCCAATTGTAATCTTGAATATCTTATGACTTTCAGAAAAAGGGAAAAGGTTCGAGCCTGGATCATGCAAGGCAATCGGCAAAGAATCCAGCCAAGAAGAGATTTAGAGATGGCAAGTGAAACATTGCAATCAGATGGCTTTCCTTCAAGAAAACAAAGCAGCTAAAATGAAAGTATAGCTTGTTGATATCAGATCTGAGGCTACGTTAACCTTTTTCTGCGTCCCCCATTATCAGCAGGTTGGCCCTTGGGGGGACGGGACTGGAGACAAGTGATGCAGGAGGGCTGGGTCAAAGGCAAAGTTGCCTATTTTGTGCTGTTATCCTGCAAATTCTCTGGGGAACAGTTTTTTTCCTTTTTTCTTCGTATTTTGCATTTACATTATCTATCAGTATGTCATCCGCAAGATATTTCAGACTACCAATTTGTCAACGTAATGCTAAATCATTTTTTTTTTGGGTAATGCTTCTAATCTTTTCATTTTCTTTTTGGTTCGTGTGCATGAATTGTGAGAACTGAGAACCAACTTAAGAATTGTTCGAAGGACCCTGTGGGAAATTGATATCTTACGTCCATTCTTTTACGTCGAGGGCCAATTAGATGGACAAGAGGCAGAAACGGTTGCATGTGCATAACCTTTATTGCACATGGCATAATTTTTTTTGCACACGACGTAATTTTATAACACTTTTTTGTGAGTCTCACACGTGACGTGAAAATCGAGTTATAAGACGTGATTTGAGTCGCACAAATTTTTTTGGCCAAATCATAGCTGTGACAACCGTTCCTGCCCCATTTCTCAATTAGACGCGGTTCTAACTACCGTACTTGCACTGCATGAGCGCAAATAATCATTTTACTGGCTTAAACAAGTACCTACTGAAAATCCTGCAGCTGGAGGGTTAAAGCCTCACATTTCGTTTAAATTAATACGCACATAGTTTGGATTGGCCATTTTTTTACAATGCTACAATAATATACAAATAATTCAAAAAACATCTCATTCATAATATATCAAATATTTCAAAAAATTTTTATAATAAAATTTTTTCATATACACTGTTACAGTAAAATTTTTTTAAAATACTCTAAAAAACAACTATTCCAAACAGAGTATTTGGGAACTTATATATGGAAGGACTAAGGTCGAATCTGCAGTTAAAAGGGATACTACAAATCACAACGGAAGTTAATAGTTTAAAGAGCACCTGCAAGGAAAGCATAGAAGAAAAGGCATTCTTAACAATTGGTGAACAAAGGTCAAAAGGCCAATGTCAACTGTAATGTAACATACATTTCAGAAGGTATACTATTCAAGACATGTCCTTAAACTTACTCTTGTCAATACAGCTGTGCAAAAACGCTTTTTTCTAACTAGTACTCAGATTGCAAATGTTAAAGCAGGAGCCTACACCCAAAAACTTTTCCTCCAAAGTCTTGTAAGTTCCACAACAAAACTAGAAGAGCACACGAGCTGCAGTAATCATCAGCTTAACTAACCAAAGCTATTCAAAATCATGTGTGCCACTCACAGATTCACACATAGAGCAGAAAAGAAACAGTTGACTCTGTAGACAGTCCACCTATAGAAGACAGATATCCTCTTCAAACACAAATAAGTCAGGTATTAAGCAAAGTTAATGTCATTGTGATTTATTGTCCTCCATCTGAAAGATGACCTGGTGAAGCAGGCACTTGTTCATTTGCTTCTGGTTCAGCTGCGTGTTCAGGAGGAGGTCCTTGCTCTCCACTTTCACTATTTTCTGGGTGAAAATTGATGGGGAACTTAGTCACTCTGGGCTTGTCTGTAAGTATATTTCTCTGAACCCTGTCAATCAAAACTTTCTGTGGAGGTTCTTCTCTTAGTTGGTCATCATCATAGTCATTGTTCACATAGTAGCCCACTCGAACAAATTCCTGACCCATATAAGAACAGGTCAGTAGAAGCACTGTTACACCAATTATGTCTTCTTCACGGATTTTGGAAGGATCTGGAGGGTCTGCCTGGTAGGTCACCAACAAAAGTTGATAGCTGCAATGAGTAACAAAGATGGTAAACAAATTCATAAAAAACATTTCATTCGATGGGAGTTACCTGCAAGACAAAACGGTAATTACCAACATTGACTGGCCCAACAAGAACGCTTTCTAAAAGCTGGTCATAAGTTTCATCCTCAGCAGATCCAACATAGATGAGTTTCCATTCTAAATCTGCATGTGCAATACAGTTATCACAAGTGCAAAAAACCACAAAGCTAATTCATAATACCAAGACAAAAAGTTTTTACAAATGCTAACTCAAGACAATCTGAAGGATATCAGTAGCAAGGACGATATCATGTATATATTTACTTTCACAAGTAACCCCATAACCAAAAACAAGAAGGGAAAAACAAAAGAAAACACTGATAATATGATGGTTTTTATGTTCAACAAAACACCAAATCTGATAGTTCATGAAGGCAAATTTAAGACATGGAGGTACAATTGCTTTGTGAACTGTTCAACCAGATGCACACAGCCGATAACAGCGAGCCAGTTCAGAAATTTCGTACAAGACACAGCAATATCCTCCAAAGATCCCAAAACTCCATACATCATTAGATAGACATGGAATGGCAGCACTTAAACCATGATACTGTAAAAGAATCAATATTGAGGCCCAGTTCCAGATTTGGCATATTCAAGACACTAAAGGATGTACGAAGAGAACAATTATTAACTTGCCATTATGGCCTAGAGCACCTATTATTACCCGTTAAGCGCATTAATCAATTGAAACATATCTTTAAATCCATGCATGATTCGCGTAATACATCCAATACAATGCATGAAAAGCACAGCTGAAAGATGAATTTAAATGAGTGAATTTAATGCTACGGAAACAGCCAATAAGAGACTTGATATCAGAGAACCTAAATGGACGTAATGTGACTCATTGTTGCCAAAACTATGTGGTGGAGGACTGAAGCAATCATTTAAGGCTTAACATTGCACATAGCAGACATCCAACCTATTAATTGCATTGAAAAGCCCTAGAAAAGTATTGACCCATTCATTTCTCTCTTCATGCAACCTTTCAAAACAAGTCTTTTAGCCTGATTGCAAACACTAACTTGTAAAATGCTACTGTTGCAAAAGTTTGGAGCAGATACAAAATAAGCATATTTCTTTACATGGCAAGTAAAGGATTATATTCTTCCAACTTTAACCAATACATACATGCTAATCCAGTAACAATCAACTCACAAAACCAAAATCAAGACAAGTACAATTGCACCCGCTCTTCTTCAGCTCCCAAAGTTTGGTACTTGTTACAGTTAACAAAAAACAGCATTTGAGGTTTTTTTTTTCGGTGGGACTGGGCCATCTGGGTAACAAAATATAACAACAATTGGAAGACGCAATCATTTGACTGTTTAAATAAAATTATCTTGTGGGAATTCTCATCCCCGTCATTGTAACTTCTGTTTTCTCAATGACACCTGTTTCTTTCTTTGTGTCCTTCAAAAAGAACACACTCACTTTTTGGTGCTATACAGAAAAAAGAATACTGCATCTGATCTGTTAAACAATATTGGGTGCTCTAAGATGAAACTGAAGCCCCAAATGAAGATAGACAGCGAATTTTTTTAGGATTCTGAAAACTACTTATAAGCACCACCAATATTTTACTAGTTGACACAGATCACCTCAACTTTCCGGCATATGCTGTTACAACAAGATAGATTTTAAAAGAGAGCAGTTTAACCCTTCCCATAATTGGCTGCATTAACAAGATTCAAGCTAAAAAACCAAAGTGCATATGCATGAATTAGTCAAACAATTAAGCACTAAACCACATTGTCAGTGTGTGGACCTTCTACGTTAAATTTACAACAATTTTTGCCAAATCAGTACAAATGACATAAGAGCTACCTTACAATTTGCTTAATACGGAGAAAGAAACTACTATAAATTAGCACCTAATAACAGTATCTAACTGATCAATTAAAAAAAAAAAAAGGAATTCAGCTAATTCACAACCAGACACTTAGTCTTTGCTGAATTGATGATGCATGTGTGTAATCCTGCCCAGTTCAGCCACAAAAAACTATTAAATTCTGAAGTTACAAACCCTAGAAAAGAGCACACATGCAGAGACCTAGATTACCGTCTTCAGTTAACAATGATAATTCTTCTTTCCAACTAGGTTTACAAGCATTTGGTAAGTAAAAGAATCCTGCAAAATCCGCAAAAGTAGAATAAATTTTCCTTGCAAGCTCACACAAAATCCAGATTTAACAATTTGTTCACCGTACAAAATAGTCATAAATCCTAACAGAATGTCGACATAATAGATTACGACGTAGCAAAAGGATCTCGAAGTTCTATAAAAGTGCTATTAACTTATTTAGAGGAAAAGAATTACCGTCTTTGAGAGGAGTGACGCACTCGTAGGAGATTTCGAACTGAAAAGGGGTGAGAAACGGTGCCGGATTGTCCAAGACGGTGACGTTGGTTATGTTAACAGCACTCATTTTTTCCCACTTGAGCAAGCTAAAGTAAACTTGTAAAATCTCGAAGGGGTTTTAGCTTTATTAGACAAAGTTGAAGCAAGACCAGCTCAGCCCTAGATTTCTTCTTCATGGAACGGAGGCAAAACGCCTCGAACTCGATGGTCGGCGGAGAAAAACCCCAATAGGAGGAACGACGGCGACCGCGACTCAACACGCCCAGCAAGAGCAAAGAGGAAGGACTAAATACTCTACTACTGCTTCTCTTCTGCTGGAATGACAACAATTTCTTCAGTGTATTACTGTTAGGCTAGCTCTTTATTATTTTGATCACCGGCTACCCGTTTGGAAACCGGGGCTAGCCGGTTTTGGCGCTTGGCGGGAGTTTTTGAGGTGCATTTTTTGGGCCCACTGGGCCGCTCCCTCTCCTTGCTAACTTATCCGTCCGTCTTAGGAAATGGACGTTTACTGGGCTCGTATCGTAATCCAGTCTTAGTCTTATGTTACATCACATGGCTTACCCAAACTGGTTTGTCACGTATGGCAATGGCAAGGACCTTCGTGTTCGTGAGACGGACCTAAGGCAGCAAAAGGATCAAGTGCCTCTGAGAGCAAAAGATAAAGTAGTAGTAATTCCGTCCGAGGTCAAGAAACATCTGTACAGTGGCTGGGTTCAATAACTAGAGCACATTTGCTGCTTTTAGCTTTTTGAGGGGATGGATATGTTCCATCTTTCTTGGACATTGCTAGACTCTCGTGGACGAAGATTACAGACATAGGTTCTTGCGTTTGCCGAGCAACATGGATCCATAATGACGTTTAAGCATTCTATACAGAACAGATTCCAACTTATAGCCATAGACATGGAAGGAATCTTGTTTATATTGCTACATCATACAAAAAGCTTATCCATCTACAGTGATACAAAAGCTCAGCTCAAACTATTTTGTCGAGGTTCATCTTTCGAGTTTGAGAATTGAACATTTCTGCTATATCTGCAGATGTGCTACATTCCTCAGGATTTCTATCAGATACAGATCCAACAAATCTGGGGAACCTGACTGAGATCCCACGGGACGGATGAATTAAACCAATGGCTGCATGGTGAACAGGGGAGACTGTGAAATCTGCACCCCTGATCTCCCACACTAATTCTGCAGCAAACCACATATCAGGCACCTCCACAGTTCGATAATGAGAAGGCTTCTTTGCAAGGATTTTGTCCCCAGAGAAGAAATCTTTCATCTGTTATAAACATAGATGCCTGATCAGTTTCTGAGCATCTGGAAAGTCATCTGAATGCATTTATGACTTACCGGCAGCTTACAATACCTAGCAATTTACCAAATTGGAAAGACAACGAGGAGGAATCCTTTGCATCAATTTTGCATATTCATACGAAGATTTGAACTCGGATAAAAAGATGTTACAACTAATGACACAACTCTCACAGACAACACCACCAACCTAACTGAAGGTTTCAATCTAATTAATAGCCACGGAGACTACTATTATGCGCATGTATAGAGCAATAACGCTAACTACTTTTAATCTTATAGATGAAACATCAAAAGCTACCAAGTAATCTCAAGTTAACTATGACATATCAAAATCTTCAATTACCATGAGCTAAATAGTAAAAAAGAACCCCCCCCCCCAACCCCAACCCCCCACGAAAGAAAAAAACTAGTAAAAGGACCCTCAGCTGTGCGTCATCAAGTGTTTTGCAGCCTAAGAATTTTGAAGTTCACTGAAAGAACAAGTCAATACCAGATTATGCTTGATTTACCTCTTTGTAGAAGGAATCTGAAAACCCAGACATGACACGGCATACACTCTGGAACTCTTCCGTATCAGGATTGTAGCAGGCCATAAGGAAAGGGCTGTACCTAAATCATTGAAAAACAACAAACAATTACACACATCAAAGATGCAACTAAAAACAAGTCTTTGGGTTTCCTAATGAAGAAAAGGAAAACAATCTTTGCTCCTGAAAAATCCAACATGACACTAAAGGAAAAATCTGAAGCATCATAAACAGCCTTAAGTTAAACATTTAAGAAATAAAGAAGATATCTTTCACTAGCACGATATTAATGATTGAAATATTTGCGTTCCAATTGAGAAACTTAAGAGGCTAATGATTATCTAACGTATTTTCTCAACACCGCATGATGGGTTCCATTCATCTGGAAATAAAATATCTAGACGAGCTTACCAAAGTAAGGGAAAAGAGCTGATGCATACAAACAGTAGGATAAAAGTGCAGAACAAGAAATAGCTGGATTATTACCATCCTGCTTTTCTTCCATTCCCGTGCCAAGCACCTATAGGGACTAAATCCAACGAATCACTTAGACCTTCCACATAATCTCTTTTCACCTGCAAAAGCAAAACTATTTGTTAGTAGCAACAATTGTTTTGCTTTGTTAAGATTTTATAACTTCTGTTACGTCACCTTTAACCATGCATCAGAACGCTTTGACGGAGTATATCCAGCATCCACATCAAGAGATTTAACCATGACTCCTTCACAGGAGGAATGGATTGCATTATCAAGAAAACAATTCATCCTGGTCAATGTGGCTTCATTATTTGGACAAGCATCTTCTGCCTCCACCTAAACGAAGTAAATTCATGACATCTTTGACAACAAAGTGGCTATCATATGTGTTAACAATAAATTACTTACCGTAATTTCTTTTGCATACTCCAAATAACCTGGTCTCTCCTGACCAAACAAGTCCTTCAAATCTGTAATTCAGAAGCAAGTTTAAAATGAGCTTAAAATAAGATCTATGCAATTAAAAGTCACCCCCAGGTAAGATAGAAAAATCTACTCTGCAAAGATGGAGAAAGTGCATACGCATCCGTCTTTGGCGAAGGGGAAGGCTCAACAACCTGGAGAAAATGTGAATCAAGATCAGTGAGAGACGTAAAACTATATAAATCAAACTAGTCGCAGGCAAGATTAATCATTTAGTTTAGATGAAAATGAGACCAAACAGATTGATGGTGACATAAGAGTTCAGAACCTTTCTCAAATCCCCTGTAGACTGCTATAAAGTATAACCATAGCTTGATATTGAATATCATACATGACAGTAAAACATGATTTAAACCATAAATGTTTGTAGAAAGGTACAAGATCATTACTGCTTCCCATTCGCGAACATAATATCAAAGATGAAAACACAAATATCAACCTGCATATATAACAAAATGTCAGAAGCTTGTAATACTACTAAGTAATAAGGAGGTAAAAGAAATGAATGAAAACCCGTAGATAATGAAGCACTTGATAGGCCTGTTTTCAGATGCTTTAGTTCAGCTGATTTTAACTTCTTCCTTCTCAAAACCTCGCCTTTTTAAAAGCTTCTTACACATGTTTCATTTTGCTTTTCAATTTCTACTTTCTTTTATTCAAAGGTGAAAAAACTGACTGCTCGATTTATTTAGATAGCTCACATTAATGCACATTCATTCTTTCTCCGGAAACTCCTGACCTTCAATTAATGCAAAATGATCATGATTGGCTTCTTCAAGAATTTGAACAATTCATCATCAAAATGCAAGGAGCATTCATGCTTTTATCTTTCTTAAAATGGCTTTTGTAAATGCCTAGTACCTAAATAAGAGAAGACAAAATACTGCTCGGCTAACTGCTTGCAGAAACAATTTGACCACTATTTAGGTTAAAATATCCATAAAACTCTCTTCATGCCACAACCTGGTTCTGGATTCCAATAGACAAACCTACTGGAGAAAAACAAACATGGCTTTTGGATAATGACCAAACTTCTCTTAGATTCATCTTGTTTCTTCCTTTCTGATTCCCAGATAATCATTGAACAGTTATGACATTAGGAAAAAAAATAGCCGTGACCATTAGAAGACAAAATAAATGCCAAATGTTCTTAGCGGGAAATTTCCATAATCTTGTGTAATCATTTTCAGCGTCGAACAGCTTCGACCTCCTTCAATAGGTAACCATGTAATGCAGAACAAAAATCTTAAGTTATCTAGGTTTAGGAGAGAATACAATGAAAGAATTAAGTTTACTACTTTCGTCCCAGTGCATATCAATGATGTCAACAAGAACAGCAGAACCATATGGCAAGTAACAGTAATCCAAATGCAAATTTATACCCAATTGGCACTCCCAATAACACAAAACTCTACAAAATTTTTAAGAAAAGTAGAGGTTCCCAATATGTAAAAGAACATAACATGCTACCTTTATTTTTCCTACAGAAACCATGGAATCTTTACTTCCTCTTTCCCGAGAAGATAATTCTTGGAATGACATAAGCTTCATATTTTTCTTCCTATCAATTGCAACTACCTGGAAATGCAAGGTCATACACAAATAAACAAACAGACGACCATGATTGAAGACGGTAATAATCATTTCAAGCCATGCACAAAAATAATCAGCATGAATTTCAAAGCCGACAAGTCTAGTATATTTCATCAGAGAAGCAATATACCTCTGCATCCACTATGAAAGTTATTGAAGCAGAGCCGCATGCTTCCCCAATTATATCTAATAAATCAGGGAATTTTGTTGTTGTTTCATCCCCACTCCGTGAGAATACATGAACAGATCCATTATCTAATCTGTGAATTTGGGCTCGCTGGCCATCATATCTGAAAAATGAAAATATATGCTGCTCAGAAAAGTCTGGACAGACTTTTCAATTAAGAAAGGACATTGTAAATAAAGTTTTTTTTTATTTTTTAATCTACATAAGTTACTTGTGATTTGCTCTTTCTCACAATAACATACGAAATTCAAACAGAAGATTGCAAACAAATTCCACATCCTATAGGAGAAAAACAAGATTGTGCGCCTTGAAAACCATACATCTTTTGGAGCAAATACATGGATGGATCAGAAATTGGATTTAAATATCAAGCAAATGTTGTAACATAACGGCCTTATAGATTCTAAATTCAAGGACCTGTGGCATCCTTTTCCCCTCTTAATTATCAGACCAACAAAGCATGGAGTAATATGCAGTTCAGATCCGAATTCATAAAAAAGTGCACCAAACACTTCAATGTGATCAGACTGGTATGCTTCCTTGGATGTGAAAGCCAATCTTAACAGTGATAAATAATATTTGAGAAATAAGATACCTCTGAACCCAACCCAATCAAAGGAAGAGAAGGCAAACATATTCAGTTTGAAAAGCATCCCAGTATGAAGTCCAAATCTTTTAGACAAGAATGATGCAAAGTCATGCAATGGATTTTTTCTCGTTGAGCAAAAGTATTCAACTAATCCAACATGTAAAAGATTCTGACTTCAATGAATGGCATTAAATTGGGGGAAGCATATCAGGATCCAGAAACCAGACAAATCAACCTAAACAATTGGATCACAGGCCATTACATCCATGAAGTAAAACCATTGAAATACTTGATATAAACTTCTGATAGCGCAAAAATTTGAGGCTTGTCTTAAGAACATAAATCTACATCAGTTTATAAACATAGGGCACCTCCAAAAAAATTAGAAATCTTCCACGATGGATATAACCTTCACCAAGCCAACCACACAAGCGCCAAATATTAGAGTTATCTCACCTTAAATTAAGTGAAAAAAATAACTTCAATCCACTAACTGAAGTGCCAAGGAACTTTGAAGTATTTGGGCACATGCGTAAATGGCAGAACCCCATCCGAAACATTATATATATAATTCGGCAAAAACACAAATGAGTGCGAACCCATTACGTGAAGAAAGGATCTCAGAATTGAAAAAAAAGTTCTAGCATTTTTACTACTCACCCATAAAATAGCTAGACTTCCAGAACGGAATGTATAAAATGAGATTGCTAGAGCCACTAAGGTGTACCATCAAACTGTCTCCTACTAAGCATTCAAGAAATTCATGCTGTGTAGAAACCAAGCGTGCAAGAATTGTCAAAAACAGAAAGATCGGCAATACAAAAGAAAAAGCAATAGCAAATTTGTGGAGAACTTACTTATATTCACACGTCAAGGCTTTGTTTTGAAAGAGCTTCAGAACCTGAGGGGATCCATTAGTAATCCTACAAGAATAAGAATAATTAATACAAAGAGAGATAGCATCAATTAAATAAGACAAAAGGAGGAAGTATAAAAGCAGCAGAAGTAGGTGGCAAACATACTTTGCAAGCATTGGCTTGATGGGTATGCCAGGAACCATTGATAAAGCCATTGAAGAAAATTGAACTCCTTTCTCCATTAATTTGGGTATTAGTAAATCCTAATCAACAGCAAATCAAAGCATTCAGGGCATTAATGGTTTGAAGATGCTATAGCTAATATTTTCATTCAGAAGAATAATCAGACAACTCATAGATATTAATACACATTAAACAATAAAAGAAGCTTTTATCTTCATTGACAGCATTGTCAAAACCAAACAAATTACAGAAGGATAACATGGTGCATTATGATAATACAATATCATTCACACATAAAAATTTCAATATTCAATCAACACCTTTAAAATGCATATGCCATGCACTAGTACATAGAACGAAATGCTTACCAAATGAGGAAGTATGTTATAAGCGTCAACGACAGCTGAAGAAAGGCACTAAGAACAAGAAAGAAAAAGAAATTTAATGCAATAATCAGAAGGAAAAAGTTATTAAATGGTACATTGGACAAAAGGTAGTGTAATAGGAATCACATCTAAATAAAAACATTGTTCAACCAGAACATGGTGGAAACTAGTAGTTGTTTTTCCCCAGCAAGTAAAAGCCACGTCAACAACATTTCTTTTGAGAAGTAAAATCTCATGATTTCTGACCCCAAAGAAGGGAACATACTTGAAGATGATCCTTCAAATTTTCAACAGGTCCTTCACTGGAGGTTATTACAATAGCTTGTGCTAATGCAGGCAAAACAGTTCTCATCATCGCTCCAATACGCAAATTTCTAACCTACATATAGAATAAAGATCAAAAGACCACCACCGTACTATATGCATGATCAGCAGAAAATTAACTACACATCATCTCATGTAGATCATTCTGTATGATATTTTCTAGTGCAGATCATATGATCTCCTTTTTCAATGCATATGGAAAACTATGAGTGTGAAAATACAATATAATCATTCACATAAACAGGATCTCTTCAAGAGACCAACTCTGACTCATACATCACCACCCTACTCATCCTCATATTTGGCTAGCTATTCCTAGATAGCATACCCATGTAGTGGATACTGATAAAAGATAAAGTAGCATCATTTCTCACTTATCCTTCATTATCTTTAAAAACTTCTTGGTTTATCATGTATATTACCATAATTGTCCTCACCCTTAAGAGGCTAACTCACACTTTATAACCGGAAAAAATGAAAAAAAGAAAAAAGAAAGGAAAAAGAAAAGATGACTAGGGTGCTGGAACACAACCATGACACAAAAGCAAAATACTTTTATCTCACGGCCAACACATTAGATTCCAAGTTAACTAATAAACATCAACAAAAAGGTAACGCATTAAATTTTCTACATCTTGATTCTTTTCACATCAAGAAAATCAAACAAACTATTAACACCAGTTATAGCTCAATGCAGAATCAACTAGAACTCAAAAGATTAATCTTTCAAGATCAACCAACTGTGCTAAAAGATTGTGACTTAACAGTATAAGAAGAAATTTCAGATAAAGCATGCCATACCAAGGTCCTGACAAGAAACTTCATCTCCATTTCTCTACATGAACGCATAAGATTCACTATAAGGTTTTTCTTCCGAGCTGTGCTTCCACTACCTGTTTGTAAACTGATGAATTGTACATGAAAAAATGGCAGAATCCATACTGGACTACCATAATCTTTAAAAAAGAAAGAAAAAAAAAATTTAAACAATAAGACACATCCGAAGATACAAAAAAGAAAAAAAAACACAATCTGCTTTTTAAGGTGTATACAGAAAAGAAGTTAATCTTGCTAGAAATCTGTCAAGGAAAAATAATTGACATGTTTCCATTTTGAAGAATGTTTTAACAACAGGCGTAATCTTATAACATCTGCCACACACCAATGAGAAAATGAAAATTTCTACCACGACCTTAGCAAAATTAGAATGCCCTGTCAAATTGAAGATAACTAACCAATACATATATAATTTCCAGCAAACCAACTGTCACCCACTGGCTCCACCACTGAATACAGGGTAGCTCATGATCAAGTATGGAGAAAAGGGGAAACCAGAATAACACTACTCGACCACTAATATTCACTTGTTGAAAGTGATATAGTGAAAATATGATTTGCTGACTGTGAAATTATGCATATTGTACCTTATCTTTCGAAGAACAGAATAGACACCTCGAACAGTAAGCCCAGCATGAGGAGCAAGTAGTGGTTGTGTTGTTCGACAAAGCTGAGCAACATCACCTAATTAAGTATGCACCAGTTTAACATGAATTTTTAAACACAATCATGATCCAACCTTGTAAAGAGTAGCATATAGCCATTAAGCAAACAATAAACAAAAGTAATTTTTCATACCAAGATCACCTAGGCTGTTATACAAGTCACGCACTCTAGATTTGTTTGTCCCACAAGCATCTTCCAATGCTGCTACAACAATGCTACCACCAATATTAAGTTCCTGTGCACACAATCGCCCAATGCCTTCCAGTCAATAAATAAAGGAATAAATTGATTACCAATAAGTTACCGAGATACACTTACTATTACCACTTAAGGTGAATAAAATGATCCAAAATATTAACATAGAAATGATCCATGGAACTCAAACATGTGATCGATATCAACTTTAAAATCTAAAACAGCAGTATATTTAAGGCTTCTGACTCTCAAGGGTCAACAAGAGGAAGGGCTAAAAATAATTCAAAGCAGACAACCTTTAAGTGTGAAAACGACAATTAGGAAGAAAGCTCTTTCTTTCTGGTAAGAATTTGGAAAATAGAACAAAGCACGCTGAGAAAGAACATAAAGGAAAACCAAATCAAAATCAAGTACTATGAGGAAATAAACGGTGTGGATTCATGCATATAAAGCCAATAACATGAGGATGTTGACCAAGGGAATGGAAATATGCCAAGAGAGGAGAAAACTTTACGAGGGAGACAGATAGAGCAGGCAACAGCACAACAATGCTGAAAGCAACAACAACAGTAAAACACACTAACCATGTTCTCATGGTCAGGAGCAATCTTGTTGGTACACAAGTACACAGAAGGTAACACATCTTCTGGAGACAAGGTCAGCAAGCTGCATATTGAACAGTAAAGTGATTAAATGATGACACAATAACTTTCCATGTGCCACAAAAAAGGCTAATGTTGACCGATTGTGGAGGTTATAGATTCTGAAAAGATAGCAAAAAAAAAGGACGTATATTTTTCCAGAAAACAAACCTCCTAAACATATTGCAAAGCATCGATGTAGCTTTTATTTTACCCCTTTCTTCCTCAAGCAGATTAAAACATCGTGCAAGATGTAGGTATGGGGCAGGCTCCCCCTTTTTCCAGCAAGCTGGATAAAGTCAATGATACACATTACATATAATAACTCTCCTACATAAATAACTCTCTGTATAAGGAAAGAGAATTAAGACAATAACTAGAAACCAACCATGCTCAATGGGAGAATATTTTTCAGGCAGTAACGATACGTAATTCACACCTACATTATCTGTTGGTTGTACAGTTAAAGATGTGACAGTCTCACATGTCAATCCCTCTAACGTCTGAGCACATTGGTCAGAAGAGCTATTCCCTTTTGACGGTTGAATCTGGAACTCATTAATTCTCTCTGACAGGCTGACTTTTTTCTCCATGATACTACCACCAGAATTGTTAAAATAGATATCTAGTGCCACATTAACATCTCCTTTTGTCTTCTCCAAGATCTCAGCAGCATGCCTTCTTAATGCGTTGTCACCATTCACAATCTGAATAAACTGATCCACCTCGACTTTGTATCTCTCAGTACAGTGATTTAACATCACAGCATCATCATCATGAGAATGCCCAGATGCAGCTACAATCTCTTCAGCTTGAGAAACAGAAGGGACTAATTTTTGGAAAAACTTTGTTATAGTATGCTGTTTTGGCCCATTTGACTCCGGAATTGTTTTCCTTTTAGCTTTTTTGCTTGTTTTATTTTCAGGAGTTCTCTTCCTCTTCCCTGGAGAACTTCCACTCTTACTTGGGTTAATAGTTCTTGGTAGCTTAAGCCTTTCTCTAAAAGATATATCCTGAGTTTTAGAAAGCATATTATCAGGACAGCATTTATAAGGCAATCCAGATTCAACTCCACTTAGTTTAGCAGACGATGCAAATAAACCTTCTGTTGACTTAGCTGGCAATTTGCACTCTACTAATTCTGAGTTTGAGGGAGATTTACATGCAGAGGATATGTTTGAAGCAACTTGCTCATAAAACTCAGTTTCATGTTCATAAAACTGGGAAACCGCTTCAACTACATTTCTTCCTGAGCTGTTGAGTAAATCCAACATCTGACTTCGAGTGACCCAGCTGGGTAAACAGTCACAAAGTTCTTGTGTAGATTCCTCTATGTCCTCTTGATTTACAATCTCAATATCATGTGAAGCACTTCCCTCCTTAGAAAGTGAAGAGTTTAAAACATCATCGTTCTCAATATTTTTGCTGCATTCAATTACGGACAACATATCCTCACTCCCCTGCTTTAACAAAACAGTTGGCGCTGAAGAACCAGCATTGTCATCCTTCCCAACCCCCTCCTTGGCCTTTTGGTGGAAACCCATCAAGAATTCTTCCTTAGCAGCCATCTCATCAACCAAACCCACAAAATGTTTTCGAAGTGCATTTGCATGTTTACCATCAAGTTTCTCCACATCAATGCCCACTGTAGGTATAACACGTTTAGGTTTCAAAAACTTTATGTACTCCCTAAGTTCATCATAATTTGAATGCTCACTATAAGGCACAAGGTGTATTTCAAATGAATCCTTTGTCCTCACCGCAAACTTATTCTTCTTCACTTCATAAGTCCATCCTGTCGGAACAAATCCCACAACCTTAGAATACCCTCTGTCCTTCATAATTTCCTTCATGCTAACAAAATTAGGTCGAAAATACGGCCAAGTCTCGCCCAACACATTCCAACCAACAACATGAACATTACTCTCCGTCTCATCCTCAGTAAACACTCCACACTCCCCCAACCCCAGAACACTCAAAACAGCCATTTTCCTGGCGTTGACATGAATCTTCATCTTACACCTCTGTGAAATTTCCAGCAAAATCTTCTCTTTCCCAATAACATAAGTAGCAACAAGAAACAAAACATTCTTCAACTTACCCTCATTTTCAGCTCCAACTCTCTCTATAACCCCAACAATGTATTCAATTGACTCCTGCTGTCCCGGAAAGACATATTTCGGGTTACAGTAGGTAGTATCCAAAAACACAGCATCAGAACCAATGAATTCACTTAGCAACGGTACCAATTTCATGGAATCAGAATAGCGAAAATCACCGGTATGAACATATTTCTCGAATTTACCTCCATTAACTGGAACCTTAAACAAAAACTGAACTGCCCCGGGACAATGGTTGGCGTCAACGAGGACAACCTCACATCCGTCTATCAGAAACCGTTCGGAGAGGGGCAATGCAACAACGAAGGCCGAGGGGACTTTGAGGACTTCAATAAGAAGGCGGGCAGTGACGGAGGAGCAATAAATGACGCCTTTCGACCAAAAGGGGTTGAGCCCGGTGTAGTGATCAGAGTGGAAGTGAGAAAGGAAGTAAGAGACGGAGAAGTCACCGGCGTGTTTGAAACCGTCGATGATAAAGCGGGTTTTAGGAATGAGTTTGGGTTGGGGAAGTGAGGAAGGAAGCGGGGGGAGGGGGTGGGAAATGGGCGGCGGTTGAGAGGAGACGGTGGTGTGAGCGCCCAGGTAGCGAGTGGTGGAGTCAAGGGTTAGGGATTGGCTTTCGAGCACAGTTGAAGACATGGCGGTTTGTCGGTGGTCATAAGCGGACGGTGGTTTCCAGGAGGGAAATTAGCGGGGACTGATGCAGTTGTTAAGTAGTTTATAACGCGCGACAGCGAGCCGGTTGGACTGGCGCCAAAAGGTTTGGGTGCCGGACCTGTTTTTGGCAATGTTGTTAAATTCGGATTGGATAGCAGCCCGGGTCAACGATCGCCACCTTTTTTTAATTCGCTCACATTATATGTTGTTATAATTATTTTATATTTTTATAAGTTTTAAAAATATTAAAATTATATTTTTGGTTATATTTCAACCAATTATACAAAATATTCCAAAAATATTGGCCTACAATTAAATATACATTTAAAAATTATATATAAAAATGTGAATTCATATCTTAAATATGTTCATTTTTCAAAAGTACTTGAATAACTAAATTAAAATAAATCATACCCAATTTGAGATCTTTTTATTGAGAAAATTGCTTTTTAATGCAAGTTGGAATCACTAATTATAAATTGATAAGATAATATGGATGAAAACTTCGTGGTTTAGAGATTGTTTAGGGGTATGAGTGATTTTTAGTGTTTATATTAAGTGGGTGGCATTTTTTTTATTCCTATTAATAAATGAAAGTTTTACAACTTAAGTATGTTCGAAAAAACAAGAAGGAAAATTTTGAGAATTGAATCAAGTAGCCGAACCAAGTCACTGATTTGGTCGATTTTTTATGATTTTGATTGCTTTTTTATCAAAACTATTTTGTATTACTAACCAACTCGAAAAAAAATGCTTGTTCATGATCGACCGATATGATCTAATGATCCAATCCAGATCTAGCAACAACTAGTTAATGAATATAACCTATTGATCGTAGAATCATTAGGATCGTGTACTCACACGTATTAGATTTTATTCTATTTAAATATGAAAAGTACGATACTTTTTAATGGGATTGTAGGTGTAATCTATTGATTGTAGAATCATTAGGGTCGTGGACTCACACGTATTAGATTTTATCCTTTTTAAATATGGAAAGTATGATACTTTTAAATGAGATTGTAGGTGTAATGAATTCATATATTATAACTTTTTTTTTTTGTCAATCGTCACAATTTATTCTTACTCCTACTCTAATCTATTTTTTAAGGAGGTGATCCAATTGAATCAAGAGAATCGATGAAAACTGAATCACTATCTGATTATACGAATGTGCTACATAATTTAAAAGAAGCCACATTGGTAAGCATGGGAAGGAAGGTCTGGACCATTGACCTCGCATTCCACACGATACGTGGTGTCTAAGTACTTACTAGTAGTGCCACTGGCCATTTGTCCAGTGGTCATCACCATTAAAGGTGATGCTGGAGGTCAGGGGTTCAATCCCAAAAAAAAAAAAAAAAGTACTTACTAGTAGTTGGTTACTAGGCCTATTGGTGGCTACGTCGCCGTTTTGTGCAGCTATTTTCAGTTGCAGCAGCCATGGAACACGTGGCACTCAAAGTACGCATTGAATCCGTCCACCGCAGATGTCGTCGTACCATGCAAAGTGTCCCACCAAATCGCGCCCAAAACACTTCCCTGTAGCTCGTCCACCGTGAGCTGCAGTTTTGAACAACTGAACCCATCTAAAAAGTAAAAAGTCACGTAGCAGAACCACTCAAGCTTCCTAAGGTTTTGGTCCGTGGTGGACCGGATCCATCTGAGAATTCCACAGAAACACCATGTACTGCCTCATATACTTCAGTCACAGCTCACTCTCTCATCTTCCAATTTCTACTCAAAATGTGAAGAAACCCTCATCATCGTCGTCTTTTACTCCATTAACACCATAAACACGCCCCAATAACACACGCTTCAGTCTCAGTTCTTAGCCATGGCTATACGGAAAATTCTGTCCTCCCTCATCCGCCTTCCGACACGTCATTCTTATTCTCTGCAGCCCAAATTCTACAATCCTCCACCAGCTGGTCACATTCTCCACCGTGTGGCCAACTATGCCGCCTCCTCAGCAGCCGCTACGAAAGCCCCGACTCAGCCGCCTGGAAAGGGAATAGGGAAGATCACGGAAAATTTCACCGGCGCCGGAGCAGTTGGTCAGGTTTGCCAGGTCATCGGGGCTGTGGTGGATGTTCGGTTCGAAGATGGGTTGCCGCCGATAATGACGGCGTTGGAGGTGAAGGACCACTCGATGAGATTGGTACTGGAGGTGGCGCAGCATTTGGGAGAGAACACTGTACGGACGATTGCAATGGATGGAACGGAAGGGCTTGTTCGTGGCCAAAGCGTCCTTAATACTGGCTCTCCTATCACTGTAATTTCTCTCTCTATCTCTCTGTTTTCTTTTTTTCTTAAACCGTTTTGTCCCTCGTACTCAAATAAGTAATTGTTTCATGATTATGTAATCTGTAACTTCGAGTTTCGGTCCTACTTCTTGCTGCTCGTTGTGTTCACGGATGCTTATTTGCAAGGAAAATGCTCACCATTCGTGCTTCCATTCTTTGGCCCGTTATGGCAGGTTCCTGTGGGCAGGGCTACTCTTGGCCGTATTGTGAATGTCATTGGGGAGCCTATTGACGACAGGGGTGATATAAGTAATGTTCCATGCATTAATTAATGTTACTTCTATATTAGGATATGTTTCCTTCAATTTCGTGTCTGCCATTGCATTTCTAACTTGTGGATTTCCTTTTTCCGCTGTCTTTTTGTATTCAATAAATCGATTTACATGAAAAGAAACCGATCACTTTCTCCCAATCCATAGAGAAGCTCCAACCTTTGTCGAACAAGCAACCGAACAGCAGATCCTTGTCACTGGAATCAAGGTGATAATTGCAATCTTAATTGATGCGTCTTTTTTTTTTTTTAAATGATATTGATCTTCATGTTAATTTTCTATACATAGAAGCCAGAGAGAAAGTCTGTATTACTTGTTACTTTTCAGATGCTTTTTTTTTTTTTTTTTCTGAATTGCCAAGGTTTCATGAAAAGCTGTTTACTTACTCTCTTAATATCTGTAGCTGCTTGCTCCCCTTTGGAGATAATTTTCTATTCCAATTCCCTAATACAGGTTGTGGACCTACTTGCTCCTTATCAAAGAGGTGGAAAGATTGGACTTTTTGGTGGTGCTGGTGTTGGAAAAACAGTGCTGATCATGGAACTGATCAACAATGTTGCCAAGGCTCACGGTTTGAATTTATTTTTAAAACTACTCTTTCTTGTCTTTTCCATGTCATACTATCATGGGTGACACTGACTGTTGTGGTTAATTTCTTTGTGATGCATGTGTTGTTAATTAGGTGGTTTCTCTGTTTTTGCTGGCGTTGGTGAGCGTACTCGAGAGGGCAATGATTTGTACAGAGAAATGATTGAGAGTGGTGTTATTAAGCTAGGGGACAAGCAGGTTTATAATCATTGCATTTCCCAATTGAAATGAATCTATTCGTTTGTGGTTAATACATAGTTTGAACTGTTAGCCTCATTTTGAAAACCTACATGGATTTTAGAGTGAAAGCAAGTGTGCTCTCGTGTATGGTCAAATGAATGAACCTCCTGGTGCACGTGCTCGTGTTGGGCTTACTGGATTGACAGTGGCTGAACACTTCCGAGATGCTGAAGGGCAAGATGTGCTTTTGTTCATTGATAACATATTCCGGTTCACACAGGTATCCACTTCTTCATCTTCTATGTTTTTGTTCATTTCCCATATTGCTTACAAGGTTATCATTTGTGTTTTTCCTGGTCGCTTCCAGGCTAATTCTGAGGTATCTGCTCTGCTGGGTCGTATCCCCTCTGCTGTGGGTTATCAGCCAACTCTGGCAACAGACCTGGGAGCACTCCAAGAACGTATTACAACCACCAAGAAGGGATCAATCACATCTGTTCAGGCCATATATGTGCCTGCTGATGACTTGACGGATCCAGCCCCTGCTACCACCTTTGCCCACCTAGATGCCACAACTGTGTTGTCTCGACAGGTGTTTCCAGACTGAACCCATCTATCCAGGTGACAAATGTTATACCAGGTCCATCTATTGACCTTGCCATTGTTCCTGACTGCAGATTTCAGAGCTTGGCATCTATCCAGCTGTGGATCCTCTAGACTCTACTTCTCGCATGCTATCTCCTCACATTTTAGGTGATGAACATTATAATACAGCTCGTGGCGTGCAGCAGGTTCTCCAGAATTACAAGAATCTGCAGGACATAATTGCTATTCTGGGAATGGATGAGCTTAGTGAAGAGGATAAACTTACTGTGGCTCGCGCACGAAAAGTTCAACGCTTTCTGAGCCAGCCTTTCCATGTGGCCGAGGTTTTTACTGGTGCACCTGGAAAGTATGTGGAGTTGAAAGAGAGTATCAATAGTTTTCAGGTAAATTTGATCTGCTTGCTAGGTTTGACAGCCTCACTTGAGTGAGAAAGAAGTCTATATTGTTGCTTGTGTCAAATTAGTTCATTGAGAATTCTACTATTTTGGATACTTCCGTGGTACTTCAGCATATAAAGTTTCTACTCGTCTCTTAAATTTTCTTTTTTCTTTCTGACTGAATTCTTAATCTTCAGGGTGTTTTGGATGGGAAATATGACGACCTTCCTGAACAGTCTTTTTACATGGTTGGTGGGATTGATGAAGTTCTTGCCAAGGCGGAGAAGATTGCAAAGGAGTCTCCTTGAGCTTTACCGATCCTTTTCCTTTTAGAATTTACTTTCAAATGATACTATAAAATAGCAATTAGAAGTACTAGGAGATTTTGTTTCATCTAATGCTTCTTACCTCATCACACTGCTAATCTTAGATGAATGGAATGAAGTTGGGCTACCTACAAACGGTGGATCATACTCTTTGTTAGTTTGTTTCTGCTTCTTTGATGTGTGTATGCCGGGGGTGCTGGTAGTTTAATTTTCTCAGGATTTTAAGCTGACAAATTGGAGCTTAGGCACCGGTAAGAAAATTCAGACACGAGGCTGAAACTGTGGATATCGATTTCATAAGATATTAGTGTTTCCTCTAACTTTTGCTTCATGCTCACCTGCTTGCGTACATCTTATTTATCAACTCTGCTTGTCAAGTACCATACACAGAATCAAGCCTTCGGCACCATCTTGGCCTACGAGGGTATCTCCTGCCAGCTACATTGCACTTCGATAAATTTTTCACGGTTAAATTTTACCGCTTCAATAAAATCTTTCACGGATAACCGAGCTAATTTTATTGGAATATAGGATGACTTCATACAACCAGGGATTAGTAAAATTGCTTCCATAGCATTTACACAAGAACCATCTTTGTGCAATGGTATGGAATTTCTTCTGAAGAACTAGGATGCACAATTCATTTTCCGCTTGAGAAAGACAAAATAGCTAGTCTCTTTAAAATACCTCCCATCAGACACAACAGGACTCTCGACATACTTGTTCGTGTGACGTTTGAACAAGATGTCCGTTATCCCTTCACCAAAATGTTCCTTGATGAGTTCCCCTAGGATAGCTCTAAGGTGAAGGACGCAGACAGCAAGGTCGTCCGGCTTTACTTGTCTTGTTGGGGAGACCAACTTCTCTATTTTCTTAATCTCAAACAATCCGTTTACCTCAATCAGTGACTTCAGTTCCGATGGCGATGGATAATAAAACGGCAAGTTAAATGAATCCACCATCTCTTGAGTGATGATTCCCTGCAAGTAAATGATGGGTTTCAACTTTCAAATAAGTAAGAATTGAAAGATGGAGAGTTGATTGGGTGAAATTTGATTTAGCGGGACCAATTCCTCACCGTTTTGGCAATGTCCAGGAAACAGGACCCGAGAATGTTAAAATTTTCTCCCATACTGGACTCGCATACCTGGACTCCATCCGGGAATCCAAGTGATACAAGCACCATCAATCCTCCTGGAACGAGCTCCTGTGCTCTCGCGCTCAGGAAAGAATCAAAATCTTTTGCAAACTGAGTTGAATATGCATCTTTAACTTCTTTAGCAGCTCCGGCATAATGGATTCTGCCCTTGTTCCATGCGGGGGAGTTCTTATCCGTCACTTCTTTTGGGATCTTAGAGATCCAGTGAAGCGCGGTGGAGCAGTGTGCAAAATGTAGCGTAGAACTAGGAAGTAGGCGCCCGTGAAAAGAACCCGGAACACCTGCTGCAAGGTAGCGTCCAGTAGCAGGAATGTTTCTGAAGAGTGTGTTAAAATCATTGCCAACGTGATCGTTAAAGAAGACATGGAATTCTGGCATGCGTGATTCCATCTTTTGGGATTTGTATTTGTTTTCAACAGCTTCAATGATGTTATGCACTGCACAGAACGTGTTAGGACCGACTGAACATCCAAAATCTGCAACTCGATATGAGTTACTGAAAGAGTATGGATGGTTTCCAACATCAAGAAGCTGATCAATCAGTTCATTGGTCAGTTGCTTAGCTGAATCCACAGATTGTTTCTGCATCACTTTAAAATTAGATATTACGTTCCTCCCTTTTCTTAATCCAAAAAGAAGAACGTAAATTTGAGACATAATAGATTACTACCTGGTACTCGGAATTTTGAGTGTAGCTGTATGGGCCATCACCGCCTTCCATGGGGTATCTACAGATGCCTAAATTCTCTTGAGCCATGTCTGTGCTCCTGTTCAGCCTGAAGCCTGATGGTGGCTGTTTAATGAGTGAAAAATGTCAATTGCTTTATGAGCAAATCATGAGGCAATCAAGCACGGGTTCTTTTGATTACTAATTTGCATTACAATACGATGGACTGATGTCATCTGTTGGTATGAATCTTGGCCATGATATAAAAATGATGCCCTCTAATTAGGAAATGGATATTAAAAAGAAGAACACATGCTGATTGAAGGATCCAACGTTGCAAAGCCATGATATGTCAACCTAAGGAAATTTGTTTGCTACCAATAAAGATTTTTGCATGGGTATCATTAGTTATTTATTACAAGTATCCATATAGTTAGTGACATCTCCTTGACAAAATATTTGCAAAACAATATATAAAAACTTAGCATCCCGCAGGTAATCATCTAGATTGAAGGGGTCACCGCTTAATTTAACGTCTCTCTCTTCCGGGGCAAATGTTTGGCAGAGACCTGGTTAACCTGTACCATCAAAGTCTCAAGTGCTTGTAAAATATGGTTCGAACTTGTACTTGGTTGTCGACTAATATGTCTAATCGACTCGAGATTTATCCTTTTCGCGATTTAGTACATGCTGGGACAAGGATTCAGTACAATTATATTTCGTGCGTTTCCATTTAGTCATTGTACACGTTGAAATTTTTGGTGTACAAATACATTATAACGTTTTATTGAATATTCATCAAATATTTTATTTATATACATCACATTTATCCTGAATATAAAATGTAATGTAATTGTACATCAAATAATATAAAAAGTATAATAATCGAAGCGAATCGTACCAAATCCCAACCGCACTAGCCCTTCTCCCGACACGCTGCAGTCGGGTTTGTGGTGCCCCATCATAATACCCCAAAAAAAAAATCAAAATAGTAGCACCATACGTTACGCAGATAAAGTCACGGAGAAGAAATGTACTTCAATTCTTGATAAAAATACCGCAAATTGATACAGGGACATACAGAAAAGGAACTAGCCTTTTTTTGCTTTTTTCCTTTTAAAGCAAAGGTACTACTTGATATTTCCTTGTTTTCGTTTATTCTTCCTGTTTCCCATTTGCAAGCTAATTAACTCAATTGCTAGCACTAAAGGCCCGGACAAACCAAAAGTCAAAAAGGAAATATAAAAGAAAACCCCATCTTGACGTTTGTTCAATACTGGAGGTTGAACATTTCATGAATACATCTATACAGTAGTATGTAAGTATAACGTATTTTCCTGTTAGGTGCGTAACCGTCGTTAAATCCTAAACTCCTTTCCTTAGAATTAACCGCCAACTCTCCCACTGAGAAGTCACTTGATAGTTGCTAAGTGGATATAAAGTCATCTCCTGTTACTTCAATTCTTGAATTGGAGATCAACTGGATATTACGCAACAAGTGGTTCCTACATTCTTGAAATTTGTTGATCCCAATGTCGAATCCAAACTACCATGGAGATCCTACAGATGTTTTTGATATGCAATTAATAGGAAACTTCTTGAGTTTCGCGTCCAGAGGGGATAGAGTTGGACTAAATCAGATGCTAAGAAATGGTATATCTCCTAATGTACAAGATTATGACAAAAGAACTGCCCTTCATCTTGCTGCCAGCGAGGGCCAAGCCTCCATTGTTGAGCTTCTTTTGGCCTACAACGCTCAAGTTAACCTTCAAGATAGGTGGCAGAGGACAGTAAGTTTGATACAGTATAAGATATGACTTTCAAGTTATGTGTGTTTACTTTTATTCCTTTGTATCATTCGAAGGGATATGAAGACAACCCAGTTTTTTTAACCGAACTAGGACAGAAAATTAGACTAGACTAAGAACTTGAGCAAATTTATGTGTGTGGAGTAGTATTGTCGTTGGCGCGGGCAGTGATTATATAGCCAAGAGATGTATGCCAAGTATTTTGATTGCAGAAACGAAAGGCGTATGTTCTGATTTTCAGCCTTACTCAATGCTTCTTAAGATGATTACCTCTGTTTGCTATGAGAGAGGCATTATGAAGGATGAAGGATCATAATCCTCTCTTACTTTTGATTATCAAGCCTTTAACAGATGCAAGACTGTATGGACATCGAGATATATGCAGGATCCTGGAAGTCAATGGAGGCAAGGACTCGACCAATGACCATTCCATGGTAATAATGATAAGTTTGCTTTAGTCTTTTGTGAGGGTTTGATAAATAAATTTCGATTCAGCTACATGTTTGCATTAAGTGTTTTTAGTAATGCTCTTTCCAGATTAAAAAGTTATCGATCTCTTCATCAAGTTAAATCTTAAGAGAGTTGAGCGTAAATTTGTTTTTAGGCTAGGAATAGTTGACTTCAACCACAGGGGACATCAACAGCCGTACTATGTATTTTTTGGAGTCCTATAATTGATTCGCATTATATACAATGATAATATTTCTATAACATATAATGCAGACGATCCGCCGTGAAGAAGATTCATATGAGGTGAATATTGACATGTCTGAACTGAATTTGCAGCATTCGTCAATGATTGAACAGGTAAAGAGTATGAGCTCCAAATTTGCAATGAATTACCTGATAAATGGGCTTGATTCCAATATCTATTTACTGACTTAGTACTACATATAGATCTTCTGTATCGGGTATTATTGAGTGCTTGTCTTTGCCTAAGAGTTGGTAATCTTATGCCTGGTGGATAATATTCTGTTCTTATCCCAGCCCAAGTACTGATAATTAGACAGTTACAAAAAGAGCAACTGTATTTTAGTTGAAACCCCAATCACTACTGCTAACTTATTTTTAAGCTGTAGTGCAATGCAACCTCTTATACATCATTTGTAATAGGTGGACTTGAGTAGAGACTGTGCCTTAAAAATAAGTAAGAATAGTTTATAGTAATGCAGAAAGAATGTAAAATAATCCAAGCTATATATTATTCTTTACAAGCTTTGAAACAAAAATCGTTGACTGCCCATACTGTTTTCTGCCTCTGAATTTCTTCAGAGAAAATTCACATGTTCTTCCTGCTCAACTATTCCTTCAAAGTTAGTTGTGCTGTCAAAGTATGTCTGGCATCAAGTGATGTTTATGGTCCTGTCAAAGCTGTGCTAGTCTTCTATTAAAGTTAGTTTCCTGAAAGAAGTGGTGTTTTGGATTGGTGCTTTCCAGGGTTTGTTCGGTGAATCTGAAAAGGTCAAGTGGCGAGGAACATGGGTAGTGAAAACGATAATAAAAGGACATATATCTCATCCAGTGAAAATGTTTGTTCTTCCACGCTGTCTCTCTTTCCTACTTCTGCTGAACTCGAATCAATAGCTCTTAGTGTGTTATTCACCTTAAATTTGAAGTGCTGATATGATGCCAAGTTGAACTTGATCCAGGGTTTTGTCTGCCAAGGATGGCACTCTGCTTAAGGAACTTCGGCATCCAAATATTTTACAGTTCCTTGGATCAAGTGTGCACGACGAAGAGATGATTTTAATTACGGAGTACTTGCCAAAAGTAAGTTTTCAAATACATTTACAAATCTATGGTTCTTTTTTTTTTCTTTGGTTTATTCTGACTCACTAAAGGTTTGCTTTCAGTGAGTAGGATATTTGAAGTGATCTTGATTTTGTAGAAATACAAGGATGAAATTTGATGAATATAAGCTTCCGCCCTCCACAGTGCATTCGGTACTATTAATGCAATTGGTCTTTGGCCAGTCATTCTGTCATCTGGTCTATTTAGTGAACATGCAAAAACTTCAAAAGAGAAACTTAAGACTTTTACTGAATATATTGGACCTTCACTCAACTGAAATATCCTTTAGGTCTACCTTTTGCTGTGAGGGTTGATCGTCTTTGCTGTGTAAGACGTTTTTCTATGCACAATTCAGTTGATGATGAAGGTAGGAAAGTCTGACTCATTTCTTGGTTTACATGTCAGGGAAACTTGAATGATATTTTGGCTGACAAAGTTCGTCTTGACGCTCAAACTGCTCTGCGCTATGCACTCGACATTGCCAGGTATTTTTCCTGAAGTCATTCTATGTTTATTAACCTGAAGAATTCCAATCTCAGATGTGACGTTTCATTGATCTTATTCTACATTTTCTGGCAGATCATCTTATTCTACGTTCATGTTTGTTTGCTATCGTTACAGTTTCATCTTGCCAACAGCATGTCAAAACCCAAAGCTGAGCGTTAATTCTGCTAAATAAATATAATGTTGACAGTTTATTGATTATGTACCTTCCATTTTGAGCATGGAAACGAAACGGGCATCATGCTTTTATGGTTTAGAGACATGTTGCTTGTCAAAAGTTGTCCCTTAAGGTTAAGCTGAGATTTGTTACTTGAATCAATTGACAGGGGGATGAATTACCTTCATCAGCACAAGCGATTCCCCATAGTTCACAATAATTTGAATCCCAGGTAGGTTCGTTGTAGGCTTGTAAATACATGGTGTCTTTGGCTTAACCAAAACCATTTTCCACATGACCCACCTCATCTTAGCTCATCTCGTCAATTGAAATTCACACTGCTCGTATTTAGACATGTTCGTGAGATATTGGCTGAAGAATGTCAAAACATTTCATCATAAACAATTATCTGAAGAATGCTTGATCACTGTAAGTGCGAGTGCTTAAAAGTAACTTTTTTGTCTGTCTTACTCCATGAGCGTGGAGCATTATTTCCCTTGAAGCATCTAATATTCCAAGTGACTAGTAACCCAAAGGAAAGCAAGAAGAAAGATGTAACCCATGTCCTTGTACTACCATTTTCTTGATCTTTCACTAGGACTTTTCTTCCTTATCCCAGGAACTTGTTGCAAGATGAAGGTGGGCATTTGAAGATCGGTGAATATTGGATTCAAATGCTTTATGAGCAGATTCACACAAATCAAGACTCAAGTATGCCATGATGTTTGTTAATAAGATTACCACTCATTGTTCAAGTATTCGACAGAAAGGTCAAGATTGACCATCTATTACTGAGTCCCTGGAAGGACCTCAAGAGTTGCCGGCTTTTGAGGTTTCTTCTGGGATTAGATTTATAAAAGCCGAATTTCTAGACTTCAGTTTAGAAAAGGTCAAGAGGCAAATTCATGCAAGGGTAGTTTACTGAGTGTCGTGAGGGGTCTTTACTTCTTAGCAGCAGCGGCCTTACTGGCTTGCCCTTGTGGGGTTTGCCATCCCACATCGGTTCTGGGGGGGGTTTGGGTTTGGTTTATAAGTCCCTGGAAGGACCTCAAGAGTTGCCGGCTTTTGAGGTTTCTTCTGGGATTAGGTTTATAAAAGCCGAATTTCTAGACTTCAGTTTAGAAAAGGTCAAGACCATCTATTACTGTACAGGACAAAATCACGACAGCTTGGGAAGCATTAACATCGCCAGAAACGACCCCAAGAAAGATGTCCAGTCTTTCGGTTTTATACTGTATCAGGTGATTCCTGTGAAATTCATTCCCTTTTTATCATCTAATGTGACGTCTTATATTATTTGACAATGACTGGTCCTTTTTCTTGGGTATTCTATGTTATAGGGCCACAAAGATTTGTGAAGTAGATAGGTCTGTCAGACTTATTTAAGCCCATTTAGGGTATTATGGTCCTAGTGTACATTCACCAGCAATAAGTCTGAACCCGAAGCCAGTTGATAAACGAGATCAGAAAGGGCATTTTGCAATGACTGGGCGCATTCACCTATAACTGTATCACCAAGATGTTATAAGTTCGTTTCAGTTTCCAGACTTTCATAAACGGCCTGAAAACTCTTTTAAGTCTAGAAATTTGAAACGCATCTGGCACCAGCCAATTTCGAAAGACTCTCCTTAAATTAGGAGAAGAAGATAACTGTCACTCAAAGTTAAAAGAGTTTTCCATGATTTCTGATTCTGTTCCCGTTTCTTTTGGATGATGGCACTGCAGATGCTTGACGGGAGGCATGTTAGTAACATCGACACTGAATGCATGCTTGCTGATTCAGAGAAGAAGTTCCATTTAAGCCGTTGTCCCGGACGAATTGTTCAGTAAGTAAATATTATCATAGCATTTAGGAAAGTAATGACTAAGTTATAGAATTATTAATCATCTTGAGTTTTCAGTGGGAAGCCATGATCATCTGTTATAACTTGCATGGTAGAATTGTTAATCATCTTGAAGTTCACTGCGTTTAGCTGCTTTCCAGCTCCAATTAAGCTATCGTTGCTATTTGCAGGTTGATAGAGAACTGCGTTAGCGATGATCCTTCCCTGAGGCCCTCATTTGAAGGAATCATAGTGATTCTAGAGGAAGTTTCAGTGCTGCTAGGAAAGGCTGGTTGTCCTGTTTGTTGAGCAAGTTCTCCCACGCAAGATGATCAATCAAGAGTCGGAAGTTAACATAGTAATGGCCCTTATGCCCCTGCAGGTTATGCTATGAATCTACGATATGACTACGATTGGCATCTGAGAAAACCTCAAATTTTTCTCCTCAAGTGTGAATGATTTATTATTTATACACAGCTACAAATTATTACTACCGTACGATTCTCGTTCAGCATAGTATTCGATCGGTGGTTGTTCATCTGAAGATCCTTCTGGTTTCTGCTTGCTAAAGATTAATTATGAGGTTCACCGTCCCTGCATGATGTGATAGACAACCCATTTTTTCACGCCATCAACGTATTAAAACTTTTTTGGAGGATCTACGTCCATGATCTCCGTTCTCCTTCTTTACTGCTCAACATTATTGTTTTTGGTATATCGAAAATTCAACGCGTACAAAGTCTTGTTAGGTTCCCAAAGAAAATGTGATGAACAAATATTTTATTACTGACGGGAATTCTGGAATAATTAACAAATAAAGTATGTGAACCCACTCCTCAAAAATCATTTGTGTAATCCCTTCCATCAGAGAGAGAGAGAGAGAGGAACAGCTGTAATTACGATGTTGAAGCCATAAAATTGAGCTGCAGCTGTACAGACAGCACTGGACTCATTAATCATGGGTCGGTTAGAAAAGACGAGGAAAATAAAGGAAAAAGGAACCCCAACCAATCAATCAGTTCAAACAATCATATATGGCTCCATGTGAATTAGTTGTTTTTTTTTTGGGTGTTTTTGAAAAATTTTACTGTGTCAGTACATATTAAAAGCTTTTTTCGAGATTTTTTTGAACTGTTTTTATTTGTGTATTATTATAACATTGTATTTGAAAAACTTATTTTTGAAAAACAAGAGGAAATCCAAAGTGTTGATGCATAACCAAAATGTACTAAGTATTACCATACAGCCAAATGCAGCAATTCGAGGGACAAGAGGCTCAAACGATCGTCAGAAAATCCATTTGAATAGGTTTTGTTCAATTCCGAGAGATGTAATCTAATTTCTTTAGAACAAAATTTTGTAAGTCGTACGATACATGACATAACGATATATATCATGGTGGTGAACCTTTTTGGATGGTTGCCCTATCTCTCCCAATTCGAGTGTGCGCACCCTAGAAGCAACTGGTGGACCATCATTGAGAAGTTGCGACATTACAAGTAGATACCCCGAGTACGGAAACAAATTCAGAGATTGAGCGAGCAGGCAGGTGATTGATTATTCTTATGTTTATTTGTGGCCCATGAGTGCACTGCAAGCTAGAATGGGGTGTAAAGTGTAAACCCAATGAAAAGAACAGGGCAAGCCACAAACATCCATATTCTGTTATTTTAGGCTGAAAAAGTTTAACACAATCATCACCAGGGCTAGCTCTGTCCACATCATGTGTTTTGGGGTTTAGATTATCAATGATTAATGTTTGTTTATCTATTGCTGATAGATTGAACGAATTTATACACTTATGTACTACTACAAATTATTGGTGAATATCCCATGTTTAAACAATGAAATAAAGAACGCGAAGCTGTTGTCGTTGTTGTCGTGCATGTGGTCTCGTGAACGGTTAATTGGGAGGAATATTTTCATCTCCTAGGGCTGCACAAATTGTACACATGAATGCGGACGGACATGCCTTCGTGGGTAGATCGGTTGGTCACGTACCCTCCTCAAGAAGCGCTGTTCATCTTCTCCATCAGAATTTGAGTTTCAGGATTAACGTGTCAGAGGAGATGAGACCTCTCTTCTCGGGTCGCAGGAAAATTAGTCCGGTCAAAAATTCGAATATCTTCTATGTCCGGAAAAAAAAAAAGCGGGCGGACAATGATGGATTTTAACGAAAAAGAAAAAGAGAATGAATTCTTTTTACGCAAAACTGAAGTTGAAAATTTCTAGTAGAATGTTCTATCAAGGGAACTAATCAACCAAATTTAAATTTGAAAAAAAAAGGTGAAAAAAGCCATCCAACAAATTACTCGGTTAAGACTTCGAGTTGCAAAGTGTTTTAGCAACTACGCCAACATAATTAACGCCTCCTAACTCCATTAACTGTTAACTTAGCACCACCAAATGGCGCCGTGTCCGAAAAAGATGAGTTTGGTGAATTTGCTTTAGGGCACCAATTGGTGCGCTGTCAACAAGTCATATCCAATGTTTGGCACATTGCTAAACTTACGTAAGTGGGCACGCTAACCATTTATCCACGTTTCCGTAGATACGTTACAGCCAATTATTGCTTCTCGGCCTACTATACTTGTCACTTGTGAGGTGTCAATTACAAATTAATTATATTGATTCATTAATTTCCTCCATCAAGAATTTGTCTAGACCTGTTCATTAATTTTGAATTGTTTTAAATAAGTATTCAATTAAATTCATTTAATTAGTGGAAAGTGGATTAATTTGACTCAACTTTTAAATTCATATAAAAATAATTATATATTTAAATTCAATTTTTAATGAGTATTAAGCAAATAAATTTAAATTTCTTACCAATCTAATAACATTAAAATACAGTTACTTCTTGTCAAACAACATGTGAAAAAATAAAAAATATAAATAAAATTTTAAATAACTCAGTAATTAAATACTCATTTATATCTATTTATTTAAATAAATATAAATAAATTGATCCAATTATATTCATTACATAATTATAACTCGCCTAAATTTGACACCTCTTCGAGCACCAGGGTGTTCCCAAGTTAGAAAATTTTGACTGGTTTTGATTCTTTGAATCATTAATCACGACTAGAATTTTGCAGGCGAGTGACCAATTCTGTAGTGGATTGATGCCCCGGTTGAAATTGAATTAGTGGCGTAGGGATGAAAAACATTTTGCCCCTGTTTGGAAGCTTGGTTTTTTACCAAGTTTGTATAAAACTAGTTTTTTAATAACTTTTGCTACTGGAACCCTAAAAAACTTATCAAAGTTTTTAACCTACACACTTAAAATATCCAAAACACAACAAAAAAAAATTTCCTACCCCTTTTCTTCTTCTTCCTCCCCCACCACCACCTCCATTGCCGGCTCCGTCACCAATTTCCAGTGCCGGTCTTTTTTTTTTCCCCCCTTTTTTTCCCTCTCCCCCTCTTCCTTCCCTACCATCATCCTCTCTTTTTTTTTTTTTTCTCTCTACGTCCGGCGCATAGGGGGTGGCACAGAGGGGAGCGGCGATAAAAGAAAATGGCCTATGAATTGAAGTACTCAAAATATATTGCTCATCTGGAGATGGTTCCATTGAAGTATATATGGCCGGTGGTCCAATTGGCTCCACTGACCCATCCAGAGAGGCCATAACAAGTTGTGTAGTAGCATAGTACTCAAATAAATCTTCATCATTTCGTCTTTGAGCAGATCTTGGAAGGTTCTCGTTTGAATAACATTTTTTTGCTCATTAGACTGAATCTTAGGACCAGAGGGGGGCAGAGGGGGGTGCGGGGGGAGGGGGAAGGCGGGGCAGAGGGGGGCGGCGGGAGGTGGAGTTGCTGCTGGGGGTGGCAGAGGTAACGGGGAAGAAGAAGAAGAAGAAGAAGAAGAGAAGAAAGAAAAAGAAAAAGAAAAAGAAAAAGAAAGGGAAAGAGAAAAAAAAAAAAGTTTTTCACCTTACAAAAATTTCTACAAAATTTTTTACCTTACAAAAACTTCTACAAAATTTTTTCAAAAACTTCTACAGTGCACTACAGTAAAATTTTAGACAAACTCCAAAAAAACTCAGGTTCCAAACAGGCCCTTTGTTTTAACAGAAGTGGACAAAAGTGAAAAACACAAACCAGAAAAAAAAAAGAAAAAGAGATGGGCTCCACGCGCAACAAAAGTAGGAGTTATCCCATTTCAAGCAAACTAAAGAGGGACCAAAATACAAATGACCGACTGGAATTATGAGCCTTCCCATCAATTTCTTGATTTCTTGCGCACATTTTTATATTCTGCTTTACCAGACGCGGACTGAACTGATTGTCAACCATAACTATACACACACAATTTATACAACTGGCTCAAGAATATCCTACTCATTCTCCTGCAGACTTTTTTCGCGTCCTACACATATATACATATATATACGGGTACACATTATCCCTCCCACCGTCCCAAAAAATCAAGTCTTCTCTCAACTCTCACAATTAAACATATTTTGTTCTTCATCAAATTCTCTCAACAAAGTTCTCAACCATTACCAGTTGACTACTGGTTTTCTTGTGCATCTTGATTTATAATATGGGCAACTATGTATCTTGCACCCTTTCTGGGCCTGCTAGCAAGCAATCTCGCGGCATAAAGATTGTTTTCCCGGGTGGCGAAATCAGACACTTCTACGAACCGATGAAGGCAGCAGAGCCCATGTTTGAAACGCCCGGATTCTTTCTTGTGAATACAAAGTCTCTGCAGATAGGAAGAAGGTTCTCTGCTCTCAATGCAGACGAAGACTTGGAGATAGCCAACGTTTATGTTATGTTTCCAATGAAAAGAGTGAATTCTGTTGTCACAGCGGCTGATTTGGGAGCTTTGTTCATCCAAGCTAACTCGTCTGCTAAAAGGGTGTCCCTGAAAAGAGTGAGGATCTTGCCGGAATGCAATGCCCCGGCGGCGCTAGAAATTGTGCAGCCTCAGCCTAAAACCACTGAAGCTGCAGTACCCAAGTTGAATTTGGATGACATTGAAGAGTTTTCAACGCCTGAATTCAGGCACAGATTGTCTATGTGCAGATCAAAGAAGCCTTTGCTAGAGACTATAGCTGAAGAACCGGTTTGCTCAAGATGAGAGAGATCCAGTCGTGAGTGACTGAAGTCAATTAATTTCTCTTCTGTTTTAGAAAAGAGAGAGAGTTGCTTTTGTTTTCTTTTTTAAAGCTATACATATACTAATTCCATTTATTTGTAGCGGAGTAGCAGAGTGATAAGTGTAGTCTATGGTGAAAAACAATTCTTCTTCATTCGATGAGATTTGAAGTCAATCATGAGTAGACGCGAAGATTTGGTCTCCACGGTTACCCGTTTGTTCGATCTGTAATATGATTGTCTGAGAAGTATCTCCATCAAATGGCATGTAGACCTTCTTTTTTACAGTAGTTGTGGAATTGTACGAGTACCATTGTGACGATAAAAGTTCTTCATATTCATCACCGACATACCTTGCCGGTTCTGGACCGCATATTATAGAAATTTCGCCATTAATTATAGTGAATCGGTTTAGTGCGTGCCTATTTCTTCCTTTAGAATTAGGCTGTTGAAAGTCCGGGATTTCGTACGCAAATAGTTTTGAAAATGATAATGCATAAATACATGAAATCATTACCATCATTAAATCACTAATTGGCATGGAATTGGAGATACAATAGGGTGGTTTCAACGTAACCAGAATTTCATAATGCAAGATTTTATTTTTCTTCTCAAACAAAAAAAAAAAAAGTCATATGCAAAGATGGAATATTAAAAAATATATTTAAAAAAGTGTTTATGGATGATTTTTCTGTTTTGATGTTTATTTACATAATCTGGATCAAAGTGTTAGAGAGATGCGAGGAAGCTAATCTAGTGTTAAACAGGGGAAAGTGTTATCTTATGCTTATAAAAGATACTTTGAATTAGGACAAAAAATTTATAGTAAGAGAATTGAAATGCATAGGGCTAAATTTTAAATAATTGAAAGAATGCAACCCTCTTATAATGCTCATGTCGAGAGCATAAATGAATGGGATAAAGGTAAAAAAAAAAAGAAAAAGGGGGGGGTCCTAACTAATAGTGTCAACAAAATTTTTATAATTAAACATGGCAACAATTTCAGTTTTAATTGAATTAAAACGTCATAATTTGAAACTATACTTAGAATAAGAACTGTTTAGTTTCACAAATAAAAGAATCATGGGCATTAGTGCCTTAACTGTGCAAATTCAAAGTTTGCACGGAACAATTAGTAATAAACAGGATCTTGGAGGGCCAAAAATGAATTTTGTCCATCTTCAGCCTCCAACAAAGGTCAAAGGTCAACTTTTACAATCGAGTCTGGCAACACTCCAACTAGGAGTTTTATTATAGTCGCTTCTCATGGGTATCATCATCATAATAACAATCTGCAATTCAACCATTTTCCTCTTCTTAATTTTAGGGCTTTTTCTCCACTCATTCTCTGTTCCACACAGCCACTACTGCGTATGGCTGGAATCAGACTTCAGCCGGAAGACCCTGACGCCTCACAAGCTCGACCGCCAGCTTCGTCTGATCTGATCTCCGACGACGACCGGTCGGTTGCTGCGGACTCTTGGTCGATTAAAAGCGACTACGGGAGTACTCTTGACGATGAGCAACGTCACGCTGATGCCTCCGAAGCACTCTCCGTCGCCAATTTCCGTGCCGCCTCCGACTACAGGTTATTAAGTTATTTCACTCGTTTTTGCTTCCACCTATATGTGATTAGAATTAGATGCTTGGATCAATTAGCTGGGGGAAAATTATGCAATGCGGGATGTTTGAAATTTCTGAATCCTCGTAATTAACGAGGCTGATACACTTCTAGTAGTATGTGCATTTATTGTAAAATTCGGTTTTTCAGCTCGGTTAGTTTTATTAGGTGATTATCAGGATATAGTTCTTTTCGTTTGTTGAGGTTTTTGATAGGATAAATTTTAGTTCATAAAGTTCAAATTTTGAAGTTGGATATTTTGGAAAATGTTCTGTGTTAGAGTAGTTCGGACAAAGAGGAGCCTGATGCAGAAGCAGTTCAGTCAATGTTGGGTTTCCAGAGTTATTGGGACGCTCAATATGCAGATGAACTAACAAATTTTCGTGAACATGGCCATGCTGGTGAAGTTTGGTAAGCATTATCATCTGCTTCATAGGTCATTAGCTTTGACCAATCAGGCATCAGCAGGGGTTTTTTTTTTTTTTTTTTCAATTTCCATTTTGGATTACTTGAATTAGCAACCCAAGTGTAGTATGTCTATGTGAACCTGGATACACATAAGACGCACCTCCATTTTATCACCCGTAAGACAAAAAGAACAAAAGAAAAGTTGGGAAATGATAGAGGGTTCAGTCTTCTCCCCAGTATTTTGTTTTCAAATACTTTTTGGGATGACGTTATGGTAAAGAGAGTTGATTTCGTGGGCAGGTTTGGGGCTGATGTTATGGAAGTTGTTGCTTCTTGGACAAAAAGCTTATGTGGTGAATTTTCTCAAGGTCACTTGTCAAACCACGTGGATGATTCCAATTGTGAATCTGTTGGCCAGCTTGAGAAGGAACCTTTTAATTGGAGCGTGCTTGACATTGGGACTGGAAATGGGCTTCTTCTCCAAGAGCTTGCCAAGCAGGGGTAATATTGTTGGTCTTTCAGAAGCTATTTATAGCCTGTATCAAGTGCTAAACCAGGGGCATTACAGTTTTGGAATGCCAAAATTTGTTATTTTCATAGTTGTGATTTGACCTTTTTTTAATACTTGTCGAAGTAGGAAGAAGCAGGTCGGAGCATTTGCCTTACAACAGTGCAAAACTCAGTTTATTGCTTAAAAGTTTGACATTTTCAGTGAAGTCTTTAATGCTGTTTTACCACAATTTTCCATCCTTCCAGGTTTTGTTCAAAAATCAGAATGTACTCTTCGTAATGTTGTCTGAAAGTTATGGGCCCCACAGCTATCAAATCTCGAGTCTGCTATTGGTTTTGGTTCAACTATTTGTCTGAAAGTTATGGGCCCCACAGCTATCAAATCTCGAGTCTGCTGTTGGTTTTGGTTCAACTATTTTGAGAATATTTCTTATTCAGACTCTTTTTCACCGACATTTGTTCATATACAGAAGGGTTGGGACAAAGGGAGAGAATGACATAGACGCTGAACAGCAACCTTGCTGGCCTTTCCAGATATGGTTACACAGAAAAACCTCTATTTTAAGGGTTATTTTTTGAAACATTCCCCACCAGTTTGTATATCGATCTTGATGTGTAATAATCATATAAATTCAAATATTAAAAATTTCTCTGTGTTTAACATCCAGTCTCTCTACTTAGAAACATAGTACCATCTTGTAGTTTATTGTTCAAGGAGTTAGCATTCAAACCAGACTAACCTGGGAACAAATAGGAGAAAACATAGACTTTTGTCTTAACGGATGCACAGAAAGGGCATAGGAATAATGAATATTGTTTCTATGTATGACATGCAATCCAGAGAAAATCTGCATGATTATATAATACATGACATCCTAGAAGTGACTGGTTGGGTCAGTTCCCCCAAGTTTGGTAAATGAGGGTGGGTCTAAGGTGGCCTTCTTTAGGTTCTTGGTTATCAAAGCAAACAGTTCTTTTCCTGAAACGGTCAGTGCTCAACATGTCTAACCCAGAATTAATGTTCTGTTAACGAATTTAGTTGCTTTTTTTTTTGCAAGACCTTGACTAAAACAAGAAGGGTAAATAGTGTAATTTTCATAAAAAAATGAAAGCTGTAGGAATTTAACCTAATTCTTGAGTTGTGGGGCAATGTCATGTTGTTTGTGAAGTAAAGCCAAGGAACATGGTTGCATAGGTCTTTAAAACTTCTCCTTTCCTCACCCCTTCTGGATATGATGGTACACGTGTTGAAGGAGTCTGGGAGCCCTATAGTTATTAGTGCTCTGTTCATTTCTGATGAACCTGAATGGCAAGTTATCTGATGATACTCATCACACGTTTCTTTGTAAACAAAAGTTTGATTTTCTGAGATATTTTCCATAGTTGTCGACCGCTATCAATGCGAATGAATCAACAAGGAAGGTTTGCATATTTGACTTATCATTGAAGATTCACTGTATCAATGAGACTTTGTTGCCACGTCATTAGCATGTGATCTTTTTGATTTTCTAAGCTCTGAATCAACTAACATTTGATGTTTTTGGGTTTAGGTTCTCTGATCTTACTGGAACTGATTATAGTGAAGGTGCCATAGACCTTGCTCGGAGCCTTGCGCATCGTGACGGTTTCACTAATATTAAATTCTTGGTATGAGAAGTGGTTGAAATTTAACATAAAAGTAACTTATCCACCACTTTCAATGCTATTTACTTTTTGTCACCTTGTCAGTGATATAGCTTGTGAAGAAAATACTCCATATTTTGTCTTTAGATGATTCTCTTTAACTTTTCTTTACATCTATGGTAAATGTTGTCTAAGTAGGTAAAAAGGGTGAAACTCAAAAGCTTTGACATAGAAGTGGAACATCTTAAATTGTTCTTAAATTGTTGTTGGAAGGAGCTTGAGATGGGGTGGGGTGTCTTTTGGCTGGAGACATGGTTGTAGCAAAATGTGGTACTCTGCTGATTGATGAGGTCTTAGACAAGGATAGGTTGGTAACATCATAGACTGCAAGTATGATTGCTTGGTTGGTATGAAGTGATGCCAGTTTGGATGAGCACTAGGTAACCCGAGAAGTACCCGTTGAGTTGGTGGTTGCACCAAGATGCAGTGCCTATTCCTATATGGTGGGCAGGTGATCGCTTGAAGTGGTTGTGGGGTGAAAATTAAAAATTCATTATTTCGAGTGGATGTTTATGATTTTAAAATGTAAATCTTAGATGCTTATTTGAAATATTTTCAGATTTTATCATGTAGATTTTATCCTTAACACATATTCTGTACAACACACTAAGTACATTATTCTTCTCAACCTGTTCTCTTTAGCTCTGCAGTTAAGCCTCTCTGTTTTCAATGGTACAGGTTGATGACATTCTTGAAACAAAGTTAGACAGGAAGTTTCAGCTTCTTGTTGATAAAGGCACTTTAGATGCTATTGGACTTCATCCTGATGGTCCTGTGAAAAGGTATTATGGTTGTTTTGAAGGTCTGGCATTTATTCTGTTGTCACTTGATATATGCATTCAAGAGAGTCCCCAAGTTGTAGCATCTCAAAACCAACCAGTGACTTGCAGAGTAATGACAAATGTTTTGTGGGAGAGGGAATTGTGCGAGCATCAAGTTTGATTCTGTGGAAGATTTAGAGTAAAGAGCTAATTATACTAAAAGACAGAGAGAATTTATACTTTCGTTGTTAGTGCTGTTCAAGTTCATTTATTGAAGGAAAAACAGATTATAGAAAAGAGACATTTTAGGTGGTCTGTCGCCATCTGCTTGGCGTGAATTACTCTAACCTTGCTGAAGATGTTAAATTTTTTTTCCTCCGATACTCGAGTGTGTCATCTTTATTAGGGCTATTTAGGATTATTTTGCACTTTTTCTTTCATTTTCTTTTTAAGCTGTCTGAAAAAAATCATGGTATCCTTGTATGTCTCAGTAAATTGATTTTTATCTACTGGAATCCTGGTTAGATGTAAAAACTACAGAATACTATTCTATCTTTGATTTCACCTCCCCTTTTTTTTTCAAGGATCATGTACTGGGATTCAGTATCAAGTCTTGTGGCTCCTGGTGGATTATTGGTGAGCTTCTCTGTATTGTTTCCAACATACTAATTCTTGTCAAGTGCAATTTGCTTGAATGAAGCTAAACCTCTTACCTAATACTCAAATAACTATGCATGTCTTTGGTTTCTGAAAGTTCTGCTTCTTGTGCAAGTGATTAACTTCTGAGCTTTCATCATATCTTCTTCTCTTATTTGTCATGGTTCCCAGGTGATTACCTCCTGTAACAGTACAAAAGATGAACTGGTGCAAGAAGTTGATGCTTTTAATCAGAGAAGAAATTCACCGTCCCAAGAGCTAGGAGCTAGTGGAGACCAAGAGGTAAATAGAGACCCCCCTTTGTTCCGCTACGTTGATCATGTTCGCTCATACCCAACATTTATGTTTGGAGGATCAGTAGGATCACGTGTTGCTACCGTGGCATTCCAAAGGAACTGAATAATTGAGTGTCCGTAATTTGTTGAGTTAGTTTCTTTCTCTTTGAAGGAATTCCATGTTTCAATGAATGTGTCTGTGACTTTGTCGAGGATGCTAATTTATGTCAAGATTATTGATGTCTCTGCTTTGCAATGTGAGGCATGTCTGGGTAATACAAATTTTTGGACAAGGTAACTTTAGTCCAAACAGAGAAGGATTTGTGCTCAGATCCTCTTAAGGTCATCATGACGAGCGTCTTGTTTTAGTCTATTGCAAGTTACTGATTTGTTTCCTGACTGCGATGAAGTTGCGCTTCCGAGGGCTAACTCTTTCCTCTCTGGATATGTATCTTTAACCGGTCGCAATATGTGGATCTTTTAGTTGTTGTCACGAGATTACCAAGGAAGAAACACGTGTTTTGATCTATAGGACCTCCATTATCAATGTGTCCTTAAGGTGAAATCAATGTTTTGAAACTCGAATCGTTAATTGAATTGGTGAGGCGTTCATATCAAGATTCAATCAGTTGGATTGGTTCAATTCTGGTTTAATGAATTTTTTAAAAAATAATTTATAGAAATATATATGTACAAAATAAGACATGCAGTAGATTAATTTAAGACTTTATATGATCAAAAGTTTAATATTTTCAAAAAATTTGAATTTTCACAAGTAAAAATTTTAAATTATAAGTTGTAATAAATAAATTTTATTTTAATCTCAATTGTATTTACTAAAAATAATCTTAAATTCAACTAAAAAATATCACAATATTCTAAAATTATACAAAATTCACGTACATGAAAATTAGACATTATGAGTTTAAATTTTTTTAAATTTTTTAATTCATGTTTTTGGCATTTAGATATTACAACTTAAAACAAAAAAGTTTGAAATTTGGAGATAGTTAGGAAAATAGAAAACAGTTATGCAAACTTGATAAAAGGCAAAAAATGAAAAAAAAAAAAAAGAAGTGAGTGGATGTGACATTTAGTAATTAGTTTTTAGAATTAAGGAAAATCTATTCGTATATATATATATGTTTCAATTTAATAGACAAATAAAATATCGCCAGTTCAACGGTTTAATCCGATTCGCATGATTCAAATGATTCTGATCGTTTTTTAATTTTAACTCCAGTCAATCCGAGATATGAATAAGATCGGAACTATGATTGGTTCACGGTCGAGCCGGCGTTCGATCCGATTTTTGGCATTTCCTCTATGACCTCCATCATCTGATGTAATGTCATAAAGGACGGTAGATTCACTTTTGTCTAAGAGAGATTGAATGCTGTGATTCGTTGACTAATCCAGTTACGTCATATCTCATTCGGCCGGAAGGTCTAGTCCTGTTACGCCATACTGTCTCATTCGTCAAATTAAGCGCAGAAATTTTTTTTTTTTCCGACAATAATAGATGTTGTATAACGTACTCTAGCCTAATCCAAAAAAAGAGACAGGGAATGGTCAACTAAGACCAGCCACATATTGTGGCCAAATTGTGGAAGGCAGGGATTAATCCCTGACCTCCAACATTATCATTATGGTGATGATTACTGGATCAAATTACCAGTGGCAAGCATAGAAATATTCAGCTAAGAAGAAATTGTCGACTGGGAAATACTTAGAAGAACAGTCATAATTTTCGCTTGTGAGCTTAACCGTCGAGTCTTCAGTACGATTTACAAAAAAATTCGACATAAAAAAGTCTGAATAAATTATGAATCATCATTCATGGTTTAGTATTTTAGATTCCTCGATGCTTATATAATGACATATTTCCTTTTTGAAAGATTTTGTATAACTTCCATTTCCCTAACCACAATATTTTCATCCGCTATTTCCCTTTAATTTTTTTTTTTAAATTTCCCTTTCTCATTCGATGAAAAAGGAAAAGGAGTCTTGGTCCCGTCTACTCTTTCAAAATCTGCATCCCTTGATATTCTATAACTCTGATTATAGCGGATCAATAATGAATAATGTTTCCCGTACTTCAAGTTTGCGGAATCAATATATGCTATAGAAACAAACGTACACACACGAATTTATCAATGAATCCTACCACCATTTCAGTAAACAACTCAGTCATGGGACATCCGATGAAATTGGAACGATACAGAGAATAGCATGACTCCTGCGCAAGGAAGGATGAACACGCATGAGGTAAGCCAAGGGAGCTGGTCTTGATCAAAGGAGCTTCCCCTGCCCCGCAGCAACATGTCTAACAGAATCAAGAACAGCAGAGACATGCTGCTGCTGCTGCTGATGGAAAATGACCTGATTTCTAGTCCTCCATAACTGATACAACACAGCAGAAAAAAACCAAAAAGAATTGGATGCCAGTGCTCGTAAAGACATCTCAAATCTGCATCCCAAGACAACCTGCCATTAACAATTGAACATAACAACTGCATCTTCTGCCAAACCATGCTAGATATTGGACAATCAAAGAAAACATGTGCCATGGATTCATCAGCACCATTACATAAAGCACACTTATCAGACTCTATTCTAAGTGCACTCTCCAACCTTTTAATCTGTCCTTAGGCAGGCAATTTCCTATTACACAATATCCAAACAATAAAGGAATGTCTCGGCACAGCACCCTCACCCCCGCACCAGCTTAAAACCAGGAACTGTGCTTCCAGCTGTCCTGAGTTCTGACATCGCTGATTGAACCGTAAACTTCATCGGAGCGCTGGCTGGCCAGTACACCTTATCCTTGCTACTAGGACTGCTGGGATTCTTTCGGATCCTTAATATAACTTGACCAATAATTGAAAGTAAAGAATCTACAGATTCAAGAACTAAGTCACGGTGCCTCAGGAACTTCACAACAACACATCATGGAGAATTCAGTAGACCAACAATAAATAAAGGAATGAATGAATAAACAAATTCAACTGTAATCTTCTTCTCCGAGGATGTGCCAGTCAGGGGTTCATAAATCACAATTGATTCAGATGAACTAAAATGGAAGCAAGACAAAGACCAAGAGTTCCACTGAGGATTGTGAGACCAAACGTGCCGCCAACGGTGCTTGCAAGCTCAACATACTGGAAAGGCTCTGGTGGTCTTTTGGACTTGTTGCATGCAGGTACTCCTTGCGCATAATTCCATCCAAACTTGTCAGTCTGATAACATCTTTCCAGTCTCTCCTTCATCTTAACCTCTGCAATCCTGTTCATCAGAATCCACAGATTTGCATCCACCATGCCATGGCTTGATCTCCCTGCTGATAAGATATTAAGCAAACAAAAAAAATTTACTGCAGCACTTTCTTGACTAATTCCCTTTCAATCAGAAGATCATATACAAATGTATGATGGGAAAAATGACAAGCATTTGCAGGTACTCCTGCAACCAAAAATCAGTTCAGGAAAATGATACTCTTAAATTTATTACCTTCATCTTCATGTCTGTGGGATCTCACCAGCAGAGATGGACGAGGCCTGCTTTTCCGGTATGGCAGCTTTAGAGCTAAAATAGCTGGAGAGGAAATTAAAGCCATGCAATAGCTTTGGAAACAGATATGTCTCCTTAGTTCTCTAAAGGGGTATGCAGTTGACCTTTATCATCAACTAGTCAGCAAATGATGCGAATCATGGTTGCGTAGGAATATAAGCATAATCAAGAATCAATCTAATTAGTAATTAAGTCGAGCTTAGCTGTATACGTAGTTAGCTTTTGCTTTTCCTGGCTAAAGGAGATTTTGCGAATTGTTGAAAGAGCAGTCCACAAGCAGTAAATAGCGCTTCTTTGGGTGAAAAATGAAGCCGTTGAGTTGCATGCTGTTTGTGTTACTGCGTCCTTTTCGCCTGCTGGGATAGTATATTCTTTTAAAATTTATTTAATACCAATTACTTGAGCTCGGAATACCTCCAATCAAGATTCAGGTTACCAAGCACGTAATCAATAGACCATTATTAGCTACATAAATGAATTTTGGAATGCACTGAGTGGGTCTTTTTTTTTTTTTTTTTTGTTTAATCACTAACCATTAGTATTAAGAAAAAAATCAGCAACTTAACGGGTGTGATCCATTTGGTTGAAATCTAATTCTAACAGATTAAAAATATCTGAAGGATTGAATACACAAGTTCATGAACCGAACTTGACCAGAAGTTTTCGACAAGCTCACCTACTTCAGGACAAATTTTGGTGGTCCAAAAGGCAAAATAATCACCGTCTTCCCACAGGTTAACTCTTAGGTCAAACTTGATACAAGCGGGGAGTAAAAAATTTCCCTTGGTGCCGGCTCAACGTCTACGTGATAATTTATAATTGATGCATGGAGGTAGAGGTACTGCATTAGATCATGTAAGGGACTCAAGGGAGAGAGCGGACTCCCTGTATTAGATCCTGTAAGGGCAAACCAAGGTGATATTCAACCTGTATTAATTGCGCTTATTCTTTTTATGCTTAGTTGGTCAGCGCTTAGAGTTCATTAGCGTAAATTACGAAACTTCATGTGAATTGGTGGTAAGACGTGTGAATCTATTGCTGGCAGTAATCATAAGCAACCAAGCGTTAAACTCGATAAGCCAGATTTGACTTCTGAAGGGTTTGTGAATGTCGCTGGAAATAAAGAATTGCAAAGTTTAGTAGAAGGTCTTCGTAATTTTACAATTTGGCCACATGGAGAAATGCATGAGTCTTGGAGCAGGATTTTTCTTTCTTTGGATTTCCTGGTTTCTTTTGAAAGTACTAGGTTGCAGATCTTTGTACAATGGGAGTTACAAATAAGAAATGAGTGTATGATTGTGGGTGATGTATGATGAATCAAAATATAAATAAATATATGTATGATTGTTTTGTAAATCAGGTCTGGTCGAGTATTTTTGTAAATAATTTTATGTCAGTATGATTAATGCTTAATAAAATCTCCACCCATTCATTAATTGAAAACGATCCCCTCAATTTGCCCTTTTTCTTTAATTTTGGTGTAATCACTGTGTGTGTTTTTCTCAGACCTGTTCCATACTGACGGAAAGAAAACTTCTGGTAGTAGTACTACAAATCTCCTTAATCCCTTTCTTTCACAACTTCACAAACCTCACTAGAAATTTCAATGAGTGTATCCCACTGAACCCAATCATCACATTCATCGAGGCATTTTTACTCGACGTCTTCGTCAGCATAGTGATGTTTGCAGAAATTCAGAGACCAATAGCAATTGTTCCGGCTTCATCTCTGGTCTCCATTGTGGCCGTAATCTACCTGCTGCGTTACCTAGAAAATCAAATCAACCCGTTCAAAATGATTACTCGAAAGTCCGCATGAGCCTTGTTTATCTCGTACCTAAAGAAGAAAGGCTCGTACTGGCACACTTCGGCTCTCTGGATTTACCTGTTCGTCTTTTTGCTCTAGGTTGATGTTTTTTTTTACTTGGATTAATCCATCTGTTTTTCGCTCCTTTTTTTGACCTGTTCTTCTATTCTTGTTTTCTTCGTTAGTTGTTGACCGTATTTCTTAAGGTGGACACACCTTGACACTTGGAAACTGAGTGGGCTCCTGAACAGCAGGCTGCTATTCCTTTGCGAGCTCGTTGTCAACTCCTTCTTGACGATTTCCAGGCCCGTATGACACAGTTGATTGATTAGTGTCACGGGTTGTTTAGTTTCCTACAACCACACACACACACGTCGTGCGATACTAGCAATTGTTTAAAACTCAAACTATAAACGGTTTACTAGTTCAGTCTAACCTCCAACTGCGCGATATCGTGTGGAAGCCAAAACTAATGAGCAATGAAGAGAAACATTGGAGACTAAAGGAAAGCTCATATTACACTTGAAAAAACACTTCTACAAATGAGGGGCTTGTTTTGTTTATAAGCAAGTCAATAAAGTTTTACAAGACTCTAGAATGTTCTACACTAAATGTTTTCCTACATTTAGTTTCTAAAATTTTCTATACAAGACAAACTTTTATATACAAAACTCTAATCTATTTCACAAGACTCTTGAACAACCTAGAGTGGTCCGAAAGCCTCAAGGCTTTTTATATACTTCTAATAACGTTTGGAAGAGCTTCCATGACTTCCTATTTGTTTGTTACAGTAAGGTGTGCCTATACTAACGGTTCTGATTTTTCTCTTATTCGTCTATGTACAGTAGTGCATGTCTGGCCGCTCAGGAATGGATGCGCGCGGTCGATATGCAATCCATGTCCTCCTCTCCCACTTGAACAACGATCGTCCCTGATACCTTAACTAGTTTCATACGCCTATATAAGCTCCTCAAATCGTTACAACTTCTCGGCGGACTCCCAGCTTATCTCGGATTCTAGTAGCCCACGCCATCGCACTTTATGCTTACTACTCCTTCATGGATTTTAGAGAATGGTGAGATGACATATTTTTGCTGAACTCGATCTTATCGGAATCCATCCTTTTTTCAGTTAAATGGAACATTTATCATAATTCATAAACCGCTCCGATCAGAATCATTCATATAAGCACAAACCACATTTCATTCTAAAAAGGATGAATATACATGAATCTGTAAATGCACATCCTGTCAGCATTCGCATTAGAATTGTTAAAAACATTAGTGGTTTAAGTGAACTAAGACGGACACAAGACACAGGCAGAGAGTACCGCTGAGAACAGTGATCCCAAATGTGCGGCAAACAATGACTAAAAGCTCAAGAACATCATCAGATTGCGTCATTTTATTTCGATGTTTATAGCGGTCGGCAAGTGCTGGTGCGTAGCCACCATTCCAACCAGCATGCTGATAATGAGTGTCATCACCCACATCAAAACACCTCTCCAGACTCTCCTTTATCCTAACCACTTCCATTCTGTCCCTCAGAAGTCGCAGATTTGCATCATCAATGTGTTTTTTTGACCTTCCTGCCCAGATTGAACAAAGCAGAAATGCAGAGTTTAGTTGATCATAAATCTTTTAAGAAAAGGAAAAAGAGAGCTACATGTATACTTAATGTGATAGTCAGAAAGTGGATTTAATTCTCATTTAATTTGGTCACCTTCATCTCCAAATCCTTGCTGGGCTCTTACTTGAAGGCAGCGATGAAGAGTACTCCTGCGCCTCTGATCAGGTTGCCCCATTGTTGCAAAATTAGTGGTAATTCTTGAAGAAGCAGCCATACTTGGTTCGCCTTCTGACTATGATTATTTTCTTGCTTACCAAGGATGGGCTACTAGAATTTCTTGCTCTGTGTATTGGACGATAATGTATAGAACAATATTTGCGTTAGGGTCCTGTAATCGGTATGAATGCTCGCTCTATATCATATCTGCTTATTTATTATCTGTGTGGATTATTTAATTATATACACAATTGATGGGGAAAAAAAATAAAGAAATAAAGAATAGGAATACGTCTGAACAAAGATGATAATAAAGAAATAAAGAGTAGTAGTTCATGTTGGTCGTATCCGTCTGAACAATGATGATAATAAAGACGCGTACGTGTTTCTGGTCAAGACTCGAGCATGGCTAGTAATAGGACAGTTTCAAAGGAGATCAAGAATTCTCTTGGCAGCGGCGGCCCTTCATCCTAAAAGTGGCCAAGAAAAGTGCTAAACCCTTCATCCTAAAAACCAACTCCTAATTTGAAATGAATATATTATTGATCCATTTTTCCTACTTTAATCCCGAGGCCTTCTTGATAAGCCAAAAACGAATGCCATATTATATAGTAGTATATGTTTTTGGACCTAAGATTACAATTTTATATGCATTCTGACCGAGGTTGTTGAGGCGTCACATTGTAGCTAGTAGCTGCTGATTCAGTCACTCTTGTCACAAACCAATAGCGATCGGACGTTGTTCCGCTGTATTAGGTTTCAGAACTTGACAGAAAGTGTTTTGAATGAAAAAAAAAGTTGTATTATCAAAAAAGACTCTAATATTGAAACGGAGGTAGTAAAAAGTTTGGCTTGTTGAATATCACACTGTTGAAATGATCCCCCAAAATTTTTTTACAGCAACAAAAGGGATTAAAGAATAAAGGGGATCGAGAGAATGATCAAGTTTTAACTTTGGATAGATCGAGTAACGCTATTTTTGGGATTAGGTTTAATTAATCAAATTTCGTTTCTCGCAAGAAGAAGGAGTAGCGCTGCTTCCTCCCACCTTCCTCGCTCATGATCCATGTTTCATGTACCTTTTTTTTTCTTAAAAAAAAAGAGAATTAACAGCTCCAATTGCAGTACTCTTCCATACTTTGATTTGGCCCTTTGAACCGTTCTCTCTAAGTTTCATTCTAACTTTTTCCCGCGGAGGAGCTTTGGACTGTTCAGGCCTTGATGACTGAGTTGGCTACCAGAGTATCATTCGAAAGCTTTTTAAGGACAGACATACTCAAGAGCACCTTCTTCTGGTCAAGAAATAGACTAAAATAGGAACATGTTTTCTTTTTTCTACTTACAGAACCTTTTTTTTTTTTTTTTGAATAAATGAAAGATTTTAAATTCGTGATCTTTTATTTACAATTTATCATATCTTATCACTTAACTCACCGCTTCCCCGGAACCTTAAATAAACATAAGAAAAAAATAAGGATTTTTTTGTCCTTGGAATTGGTTCTGTTCCTGGCTTCATGCCCTCGAAAAGGCTGGAGAACATGCCAAAACTCTGGGCATATTTTAATGCCTATGCATTTTTCTACCAAAAAAAGGGTCAAATTATATTAATTTTACATATAAAACCTTACACCTATACCTCCTTTCTTTCTCTCCTTTTCAGCGTAAAAAGGTCATAACCCCTTATCATAGGGGTGTACGCGAGCCACGCTACTCGCGAGCTACTCGCGAGTAGCTTGGTCAACGACTTGGCTCGACCTCGGGTTGACCGAATTCGAGCCGAGTTTCGAGTAGCTCGAATGAAAATCGAGTCGAGTTTCGAGTAAAAAATCCCCGGCTCGAGACTCGTCGAGCTACTTGTCGAGCCGGGGTTATTTAAATAATATATTTATAATTTAAATAATATATATGTATTATAATTATAAAATGACCATTATGGATATAAGTTATATGGAATTTATAAAATACCCTTCGTTATCGAGCCTTTCGAGTCGAGTTTCGAGCTTAGAGCGAGTACATCGATTCAAGTTTCGAGTATCAATTTTTTTGACTCGATCGAGCTCGAGCCGAACTCGAGCCTAGGGATATATGAGTCGAGTCAAGCTCGAGTATAGCACTACTCGAGCTCGACTCGACTCGATTACATCTCTACCCTTATGACAGGAACTTCATTTTCTTGTCTGTTTCACTTGTTGCCCCAAAAATAATTTTAAAAAAATTTTACCTCAAATACGCTTTCATAATTAAGGCTTTCATAATTAAGGCTTTCATAATTGGGCCGTAAGTTCATGAAATAAACCTAGTCAGCCCAGTTGAGTGAAAAAAAAAAACCATCCGTCAGCTTGAAAGTTTCCCAAAAAGAAAACACCCGTCACCAGAGAGGCCCAAATAAAGAGTTCTCCTTTATACTGAAGCCCAGGTTGCTTTTACTGTTTCGCAATTTCCGAAGATGAAAGCCCCACGCGGCATCATTTGCGTCCACAACTTAAGGGACGTCAGCCGTAAAAGCCGTCAACAAAATAAGCGAACTTTGATATTATCAAAAAAAAAAAAAAAGCGAACTTTGATTAATGCGGCAAACAAAACAAATGTTGGAGGCTTTAAGATTGAGATTTATTTGAGACACGGAAGCTTCTCGTAATGTTGCATGCATACGTATTTAATTTATTTGGATTTTTATTATTTATTTTATAATATAATATAATAAATAAATATTATATAATTAAAATGATAATAAGAGTATAATTAATAAAAATGGAATCGAGGGAGTATTATTTATTTTGATCTTTTTTTTTGTGAGGGTAATTTGGTTTATTAATAATATTACAAAATTTTGTTAGGCCAAAGGTGATCTATGTGATTTTTGCAAACCGAGGGAGTTCGAGAATAATTTAGACAAAATATCAAGGGAGGAGGAGTGTGCAATTCAGCGAGAATAATTATTCCAACCCTAGAAATAGAAGCAAGCCTCCCGTATCTTGGCCGCCTCATATCCGCTTTTGCCTATTCTTCTTCGATCCCTAACCTCTCTCTCTCGCCACTATATATATATAAAACCCTAGCTCTCCTTTTCTCAACCTAAATTATCCGATTCTCGTTTTATCTCTGCCCAAACCTGCTAATTTCGTGGCAACCTTCCATACCTCGAAGCCACTTCGGGAAGCAAGGGATTTTTTACGAATCGGTAAGCCCTCGCCCCTCCGTTACAGCTATCGATCGTATATATTAAAATTTTCTTCAATTTTGTTTGGGTATGAATGATTTTTTATTTAAGTTCTTTTGAATACCTCGATCTCAGCTTTATTGATCGATTTAGGAAAATAGGAACTTATTTTTTGTGAATCGATGCGTTTCCGTAGCTCTTTTCGTGGATCTGTGTCTAATATAATTGTTTTTTGTGATCTTTTGTTCATTAAGTAGTCATGGATCTAACAAGAGCTTGTTCATCGAATTTTCGGGGTTTTCCTTAGCTTCATTAGTATTTTAGGGTCTCAGTAATTGATGAGGATGGTTTGTCGGTGGCGTTAATTTAAAAAATTAACAATTCTATCGCTTTTAACTGTGAATGGTATTCAAGCCTCCATGGCACGGCGTTGTTTCTGATCTCCATTGCAGGACATGTTTACTTTACTAAACATGGGAAGATTAAGAAATAAATCTTTAGAGTTTGAGATTTTTTTTTGTAATTAATGTCTCACATTTTTTTTTCTTTTGCTAAGCTTTTGTGGGTATTTGTTTTGTGTACGCTGTTTGCTTTCCTTCTTGTTCGTTGCACCTTTTTTATGTTTGTCTTCTGCTTTTTTACCATCAACTTGGAATTTCTTTATTGTTTCCAAAAGGAATTGCTCAAGATGCTCCTTTTTTTTATTTCTCTTAGGTCATCGTTCACATTTTGGAGGGCGGTAGAGAATATATGTTCTAATATATGAAGTAGCTTGCCATTGCTAAATAATATAGAATGCATCTGATTTTATTTGAAGCGTTTTGAATGTTCATAGATACCTTGTTATTAGCTTTGTGTGTGCCTCCTTATCTTGCATGGTTGCCCATTATACAGATTTTCTGATATAACTAACATTATACTTGTTTGTTCATGAAGCTTATAGTTCCATCTACGCGCTGCTGATATCCAAGTTTGAGGTTTGTCAAAGTAAAATTTCTTTTATGTCCGAAGAAGCCGTTTACTATCTGGGATCAATTGGGTTGCTTGGCGAGTATTGTCCTACGTCAAGGAAAAAGAGTAGAGATTTTTTTGAAAGGGTTGACTGCATGCATCTCTGGTCTTTTCACACTGAGTTGTATGATTGCAGCAGAGCGCAAGGTTCCCTTGTTCTAGAGGATCAATCTTGGTGTGTTGAAAAATCCTTGGAAGACACGTACATTTTGAAATCCTGTAGCTCCTTCCTGTGATAACAAGGTCAAATTTCATTATCTTGATCTGAAGAAAAATGGCCCTGCAGAATATTGGTGCCAGCAACAGTGATGATGCCTTCTACCGGTATAAGATGCCCAAAATGATCACAAAGATAGAGGGCCGTGGGAATGGCATCAAGACTAATATTGTTAACATGGTTGAGATTGCCAAAGCTTTGGCTAGGCCAGCTTCCTACACAACGAAATATTTCGGTACAGAGCTTGGAGCTCAGTCCAAGTTTGATGAGAAAAATGGAACTTCACATGTCAATGGAGCTCATGATACTGCCAAACTAGCTGGCCTTCTTGAAATTTTCATTAAGAAATATGTTCAATGCTATGGATGTGGGAATCCTGAAACTGAGATTATAATCACCAAAACTCAGATGATCCAACTGAAATGCGCTGCTTGTGGATTTGTCTCAGATGTGGACATGAGGGACAAGCTTACTACCTTTATTCTGAAGAATCCACCTGAGACAAAAAAGGGATCCAAGGACAAGAAGGCACTTCGGAGGGCTGAGAAGGAGCGGTTGAAGGAAGGTGAGGCAGCTGATGAGGAACAGAAAAAGCTGAAGAAAGACGTGAAGAAGAAGACTGCTTCTAAGGATGGACCAGTGAAAACCAGTTCTTCCAAAAAGAAAGCAGGTGGCTCTGACGAGGACCATGATTCACCACCCAGAGGCCGCACCGTTGAGAAGGATGAGGAGGATGATGACGATGATGTCCAGTGGCAAACAGACACGTCACTAGAAGCAGCTCGCCAGCGCATTCAGGAACAACTGAATACTGTAACTGCTGATATGGTTATGCTGTCCACCGATGAAAAAGAGAAGAAGCCCAAAGCTTCTGATAAATCACGTGGGAGTCCTAAAAGTGCTTCGCCACCGTCTGAGGAACTTGCAATTACTGAGAATGGAAATAATATCCATGAAAGACTTGTTCAGGAGGTAAAAGCCCTTTTAAAGAAGGGAGTTGCAGCGAACCAACTCCACCCCTCCTTATTATTGCTTTCTGGTTCAGCTCAGGATGTGATGACGGCTCTCTGTGAGGCGCTTCTTGATGGTGTTGAAAAAGGTTTTGCAAAGGAGGTTGTCAAAAAGAAAAGCTATTTTGCTGCAGCTGTTGCCCAGGATGAGTCCTCACAGTTGCTGCTGCTTCGTGCGTTAGAGCAATTTTGCATGAAGTCAAACTCTGCTGCAGTAAAGGAAGTAGCTCTGGTCTTGAAGGCATTATATGATGCTGATGTGTTGGAGGAAGAGTATATAGTGCAGTGGTTCCAGGAAGGTCGGGCTGGGAGAAACAAAGATTCAGCGATTTGGAAGAATTCCAGACCTTTTATTGATTGGCTCCAGAGTGCTGAGTCTGAAAGTGAAGAAGAATGATGTTATTGACACATGGTGATACCTTTAGCGCGTTGCTTATTGGCACTTGCAATGGTACTTGCAGTGTGTTGGTGGTGTTTTATTACTCTGTCCTCCTAGCAAGTGTTACTTATAGGTCTAGCGTATGGGTACTTTACCTGCTACTTTTGTGGAATAAGCTTGCAGTCTTGTTTCTTGTTGGTTGTTTTTTGCCGTATGTCCTGTTTGGTTTGGGTGTCGTTCGGTCTGAGATCTTGTTATCTGAACGATGTCTCAGATATTAAAACTGGTTTATAATCTGCCAGCTGCCAAAATCTCTTTTTTTGTATCACTAGCTATTTATGTAATCGGGAAATTTGCTTTATTGCTTTGCTTACAATTTTTATCCTATAGGCTAATTTAGATTCATCGCTAATCCGAATGTCATGGCACGGGTAACGCTAGGTTTGGCTGTATATGTGGTGGGTAATCAGGTTGAAATTACGTGTGAACATGCATCTTTTCACCACCACTTGGTATTTTGTCCATCAGGTGCGATGTGGCAAGCTAGAATGAACTGGTCTACTCCTTCCAATAAGAATTCGTACTGGATGGAATTTTCTGGACATGTTGATCTTGATGCTTTAATTAGTTGGCGTTTGCATTTTATACTTTGGAGTTGAATTTGGGTGTATTCCAGTCGCTTGGCGAAACCACTGATCTGCCGCATTATTTTTCACTGCCAATTGAAATAGTAAGCAAATGCATTCCACGAAACTAAATGCGCCTGAAGTGCTTTAACAACCCCTCAGACTTCAATATGAATATGGCGGAGCATCGCATTTGCATTGCTATATTGTTGTTAGACGCAAGAATGTTTTGAAGCGTTTGCAGAGTGAATTTGAAAGGTGGAATATCTGAATCAGACTCGAGCTGGTGCTACAATATGTACAATTTGAGCTACTTTCTGAGCTTATGCATAGCAATCTTCAATGTTCAGTCCTAGCGCCTTCCAAGAGGAAGGAATGTGCATTAAGCCAGTAACCAAGACTGGTTTTCCATAAAATCATGTCAATGCCAACAAATTGCTAGATCACAGGACGGACATAGCACCTCTAACAGAAAAGACTTTCTTTCAATGATTGGTGCCGTCCAACTGTTGCTAAGAGGTAATGCCCTCCAATTATCAATAGCCGCATTTACCACATGTGAGTGAGATGCCGGGGTGGCTGGTGTATTGGTAATCCATTTCCCTCATTTGATGTGGGAAGGGGGGAGTTTCGAGAAGCCTAGCAACAGAATAGAAAGCCAAAAAAACACCAAATTAGCAATGCTGGCAATGAACCGCAATTTTACATGATGCTTCCGTCACTTGAGAGCACAAGATGGAACTAAAGTTGAATGGTCATTTATTTAGGTCATGCGGGTCATCAACTTCAAAACATAACACATGCTTTATGTTTCAGAACATACTATTTTCAGAAATATGGATGTTAGTGCCTTCAGAATGCCTACTATATATGCAGTACATCGAAGGTGGTATTGCTATCTTAGTTCCATAGCATCTGGAAGGGAGAAACAAAAAACTGCAGGAACAAAAGACAATTGAGCTTATTCAACTGAAGAAAAACTGAGGAAGTCCCAACTCTTTACCTACCTGTTGGTGTCGACAACGCTGGACAGCAGTAAATGCTTTGACCATTACACATATCGGCAACAGAATCCCAATAGTTCTCAAGATTATTAACTGAAAAAACAAGCACACAATCTCCAAGCATCATTCTGCTAAAAAGAGTTTGATTCTTTTAGTTTTTCCCAAAGAAAAAAAAAGTGCCATACAGCTCACCATGAACAGTGTCAGTGAATACTCCCCAGCACCACCAATAATGATGGGTAATGTATGCCGTAGCACCAGGAGGACTATAAACTGCACATCATCAAGAAAAACACTACCGGGTCAAAAACAACGTTAGATGCACCTCGGTGAGAGTTTGAGGTTAATAGCATAACGTTCAATGAAATATTGAGAGTTTGAGGTTTAATAGCATAACATTCAATGAAAGATTTGCAAGCTCAACTGCGCAACTTCAAACTTCACATTTTTCTTATTGCACCATGTGAACAAGAGATGGATATATGCATCAGATAACAAAGAATCCATAAATTTGGTCAAAAGTGCTGAAATTCATGGGATTTCATTTGGCTTGATGAATATCTATTATGAGGCACAAAAATTTCTAGAGGAAGTTCATCCTTGTTATATTGCACTGAAATTGCATCAACGCTGTCTACGAGTCATAGCAATGAATTGATCTTCCTTGCAATACTGGCTAAAGTGGGAATAACAAACTAGATAAAGTTTCAGACTGATCTAGCCTTTTGTAAGGGCCAACATGGCAGACACTTCTACTTCAGCCCAGTACCATCCCGAGTAAGGACTGATGCTTTTGAACTTCAAAACTTTATCAAAGACCCAGTCTTTGTGCCTTCCCTAAGTGTACAAAGGGTGCATCATCTACAATAAAATTTGACCACTAAGAAAAGCTAGCATGCCTTTGCCGTGTAAAGGAAAAAATAAACTAGAGAGAGAGAGAGAGAGCTTACAATTATGGCAACTACGCGGCAGCATATCAAACTTCTTGTACTGGGTGATGGATGTTCATCAAAGTCAGGATCAAGGAAACTTCCATCCGCGGAAACCATCGCTATAAATTCAGCATTAGGGAGGCCCCTCCTGGAAATCTCCCAGCCACTTTTGGGATAATTCCTTTATTTATCAGTTACATACAGGGGACAAAACCTAGCTATTCATTATTGTAGAAGTACAAAACCAAACTTGAGTTCTATCTACCTCCAAGAACGAGAAGAGATACCTGAAGTTACTTGCAATTCCAGCATAATGAGACAATGGAGATGGTGCTGTATAACCAGGCTTGAAACTCTGTAATCTCGCATTTAAAGAAAATAAAGCTAAATTCAAATCCTTTTGAGTTTTTAATAGCTAATGCAAGCCTCTTTCTTTCTTTCTTTTTTTTTTTTGGCTTACAGGATAAGTAGATTACTGACAAACAAATAAAGGCAACTAAGAACATCGGTACCTTCCTGCAAATCTCACAGACGGTATCCCCCTTCTCATTGCACCACTTTTGTACACATCTGCGGTGAGCATACTGCAAATATGTACATATAACAAAATGTCAATAGATATAGGAGAAAAAAGGACTGTTGGATATTAATTGACATGGACCTACAAGACAGGAAAGGGAGACGAAGAATTTGTATGCTTCAGGAATGTGTTTATAGGCCACAGGCACTATGAATTTGTCCAAGAACTTGCTGAAAGTCTTCAGTTTTTTAAACTTGGGCAATTGTAAAATTACCATGGTGCCTGGAGAAGCAAGCTTGCTTCACATTGGAGAAGATGCAGATATTTCTGGTCCCAAGAATTTGACTAAGAACCAGAGATATTTTTGGCTAATAAACAATCAAGCAATGTGGCCAGAAAATCCAATATGTGCATTGCCACATTGCCATCCTCATGCTCATAATAAGCATAAGAATAGCAGGTTATAACTACTATCAAACGCCATATAAATTAAATTATTTATTACACTTCTATAAGCATAAATAATCAAAACTGAAGCCCAAATATCCACCACCTCCAACCAAAAATTAGACGCGTTTCTTACAGTGAATCTATTAACTACATTATTAGATCCAACCCTTCAAGAATGAAACAGTGTCAAAATGCTACGGAAATTTTATGCAGCTCTCTCAAACTTCTGAAAAGATTGTACTAACTGACCTTCAAGCTGCCAGAGCATGAACAAGGGACCTCCATGCATGACTCTTCATCTTCATCATGGCAAATCCTGCATTCCACCAATTTCTTTGGTGATGACGTACCTACGTCAGTATCCATCCTAAGGGGAGAAAATTTAGCAACATTATCTTCATTAGCAACGGATGATAGATGCTGCAACCGGTTATTAGTCTGGATAGCAGCTTCAAGAGTGGATTCAGTTAGCAACCGATCTACTAGCAACACAGAACGGTCCCCCATCCTTTATACCATACGACCAATTTCTTTGAAAAATTTTAGAAACTTCTGGATGAAAAAAAGCATACACTATTAGGGAAGCCCTCCTCGCAAGAACACCTTCTCAAGTAAAGTTCTGTAAAATCAGCTCAAGGAATCAATGCTGCATAAAGAAATGAATGAAAAACCAGAGTAATTAAATGACTAAAATCAAGGACCCCAAAAAAAAAAAAACAAGGGTAGAGCGTCATGCTTTTTGGAAGACCGAAGTATGGGCATCATGCATTCCAATGGAAATACCATGAGCTGCATTAAATCAATGTGGTCCACCAAACTAAAAAGTTCAAAGCTACACCATGAAAACTAAGAGAGAGACTAGGGAAAGGGAAACAGAACAGAACCCATGTCGCAAACAGCAATAGAAAGAAGGAAAAATGGCAAATGCTAAATGAGAAATGATAAACCCAGATGGGAGAAAAGCAAAATGAGCTCAGGTAATATACTCCCTACTTCAAATATGCTCATGACAACAGCCAAAAGAGGGCTCTTTGTAACAAAGAAAACATTAATGATTAAACCCAAATTGAACTAATGAGATTCCACAACCAAATACAACCAAATATGATATAAACGCAAGAATAAATGCATCATTATAGAACAGAGCAAACCGGACAAGACAGGAATAAACTGTAGGATTAAGGGATGGGAGAAAGCTTAGGGGAATGGTTTGGCATTTCTGCGAAAGAAGAAAAGTCTTCCTCTTCAAATTAGTCATTCCTTGCTTTATAGTATGGACAATGTGTGTTTTAGTCTTGCTTTCTAATTGAATATTCGGTATATTAATTGGAAGAAGAAAGAAGATGAGGAACAAAAGTGAGAGAACAAAATTAAGAAAGTTGCTGACAATAACGAGGAGTTTGATGGTGATGATGTGGGTTGAGGCTGTACTCCATTAGGAGACTCCCAAATTACTTTCACATTTCAGGCTCCTACCTTCATATACATGGCACTAAACGGTGTATACTACAATCAATCCGTATATGTACACTTTTGATGGGCGCTCTTCATGAATTTTGCTGGAAAGTTGGAAAGGCCTAAGAGAGCTAAGAAAGGAGCAGGTCTAACTACAATAAGAGCCCATGATGATTCCCACGATCCCTCTTCGATCAATTTCCCCGGATTCTCCGATGGATGGTTCTCTCGTGGGTTTTGCAGGAAGTGGTGAAGTGCGTCTGTGTGTGTTTTTTAACACACACATTTTGTGCTTACGAAACAAACATTTTAAACATACGTTTGTTTGAATTTCTTTTAACCTTTTTTATATACTTTATCCTATAGTATGATATATGAGCACACATACTATTGTTTTGATTGAAATATAAACCCTCTTTATATTAAAACATATATAAGTATACACGTTAGTAGATTAAATCTTATATACAAAAATAGCATACACCATCAGCGTAAAAAAAAATTATAAAACTATTCTTGGAAGATAATTTTCGGGGAAAGATAAGGATGCAAGGCATTTACGTCTTGTGAACTCGAACCATCCATTATGAAAAGTTCATTATAAGGGGCATACCAGGCCAGCAATAAAGGGGATGTGATTTTTATGACGTTGCTGTTAAGCGTAAATAGCAGAGAGCGCAATTTATGACTTTATTTTTAGCGATTAATACGTGCTACGAACAGAGGAGATACATTTCGCATTTGAATCAATACATTACCATTTTTTGACCACTTACAGAATGAAAGCGCAATATTTACCCAATAATTTGAAGGAAATATCGATCAAGAAGCTCGAATTAAAACTACAAAACCAAAAAAAGAGACAAAAAAAAAAAAACGAAGACTATATATGTCGGAATCAAGAAGTTGTGTGCCAGTACCACCGATCAAATGGAGCAACTTCTACAAACGATTAGGCCAGCACACAGACTCGCATTTTCTAACTTCGCAGGGTAGAGCTGAGGCCACATTAAACGCGCAATGGATGTAGACACAAATTGGACTATGCATTGTGGTTTCAACTACTCGCGCACGCACAAAACGCAACCTTTAAATAGGCATTATTAACCAACAAAACACACGCAACGAATGGCCCACATGAATCATCCTACCCAAAAAAAAAAAAAAAAAAACAATGAAGCCCATCATTCGTTAAAAAAAAAAAAAAAAAAAAATCTCGCAAAGCAGCTCGTGAAAATATATGGAGGACAATATAAAACCAGCGTAGGAAGGGCCGTCAAAACTCCTCCCCACCCAAGATTACATCTCATCTGGGCCAAACAGTCTACAACACCAACTTAAAGACATGATTAAGATCCGGACCGGTCTCTAGAATAAAACAACGAATGCGCTATAGGCTATATCCAAAGCCATCCAATGATCTTTGCTATTCTCAGCTTACTGCTTCGTTCCACACACACACACACACGGCGGCTTTCTTTCTCTTCCAACAAAAATAAACTATCACCGCTGTAGGATGGCTGCTATTGCCAAGTAATAAGAATATTCTATTGCTTTGATATGCTTGCCATTTCTCAGCATGCTCTGGTTCTGCTGCGACACACGTCCTATAAGTTATAACAGACTCAAATCCTATAAGTTATAACATACTTTTGAGTCTCTTCACCGTGCTGAAGTTCAAATTTGCAGCACATCATCTAAAAATCAGCAATGTAACACCCCTCAATCTTTGCTATTCTCAGCTGAGTTTTCTTCCTTTCCCAGTGAAACCACCACCTTCTTTAAAATAGCTTCCGTTGGCTGGTGAGAATTTTCTACTGCCTTTGATATGGCCTGCCATTTCTCGCCATGCTTTGGTTCCGCGGCAACACATCTCTTAATAACATCTTTCTGAGTCTCTTCATTCCCGTGCTGAAGTTCAAATTTGTAGTATAATGCCCAAAAGTCACCAATATCGGGAGCAAGTGTAACTGCCCTGTTTAGATAACTCCTTGCCTTGTCAACCTTCCTTTCATGCCAAAATAACTTGGCCACAGCAGCAAGGACGTGGGGATTCTGCTCACACTTTTTATAAGCATCGGAACTCCTAGACTTCTTTTGGGGCCGAGGAGCCATCTCAATGTTTGCAGACCACAGAATGCCGCTATTGGGGCATTCTTGCAATGCCTTGGACATCAATATTTCAGCTTCCTTCTTGTTGCCATGCCGGGTTTCAGCCCGAACTGCAGCAAGCCAGAGTTCAGGATTCTGAGGATTCTTCTTCCTGGCCATTGTTAATACAGCTCGAGCTTTACTGAGACCATTCACCTTTTCCTCTAGATTAGCAAGTGAGAGCCAGAGGGGAATACAATTTGGACAGTGCTTAAGACCTGACTCGTACGTTTCCTTTGCTTGCTCCAAATTACCCAGTCGTTCCTCCAGCTGGCCTAGCATTAACCAGAGTTTGAAAAATGAAGGGAAGCTCTTGAGCCCTTCATCAAGCAGCCTCCTCTCCTCCTCAGTGTTCCCTAACTCTCTCTCAACGATTGCAGATTTCATCCAAACTCTTTCTGTGCCTCCCCTTTCTCTTGCTTTGGCTAGAAGCATCCGTGCTCTCTCAGGCTCGTGATTCTCAAACTCAAGTTTGAAAGCAGCAAGCCATATCTCCTCAGAATTAGGAATTGCAGCATAAGCTTCCTGAAGAATGGCACGGGCTGCTGGCACATCACCAGCAAGCCACTTTTCCTTGGCCCCCATTAACCAGAGAACTTCAGCGTGTGGTATATATTGGACTGCCTTGCGCAACAGTGCATCAAGAGATTCCCTGGTTCCGTGGCTCTTTTCAAGCTGTGCTGCTTTCAGCCATATACTCTTCTTAGTCAGAAACACTGTGAGGGCATGAGCATAAATTGCCCTCGCTGTTTCAATGGAACCTCTCTTCTTGCACTCTTCAGCATCAGCAACCCAGGTCCTCTTTCTATCTTCTTCCTCCACCCCAATCCCGATGGTATGACGGATAATAGCTTGGCATGTCACAACAGAATTAGCCCGTTCAGCGGCCTCGGCCTCTTTCATCCAAAGTTCTCTGTCAATCTCCAAGCCTTCTCTCTGTAAAGCCCTGATACCCCTTTCTATGATCTTTCCAACCATAGAAGTATTACCATTGGCTTCCTCCAACTTGGCTGCAGTAATCCATATAGCAGGTTCTTTAGAAAGCTTCTCTCTGGCCTTATTAAGTACCTTCTTTGCGCTGTCATAAGTTTCCAGCCTAGCAAGAGCAAGCCACAACTCCACATGCAATGGGCAACACTCCACAGCCCGCTGGAGTAAAAGCCTCGCATCCTCTTCATTCGCAAGCTCCACAACTGCCTTCCAGAGCCTAACAGAATCTGGAATATGTTCAAGACCCTTTCTTAAAACCCTACTCTTATTTACATTATCATGCTCCAACCTTGCAGCCTCCAACCACAACTTAACAGAATTTGGATTGGCCTTAACTCCTCTTGCTATCACTGCCTTTGCGTCTTCCGGATTAGACAACCTACAGGCCTCCACCCAAATATCTTCACTCTTGGGACACTCCTCGCAGCCCTTCTTAATAAGCTGCCTGGCAGCCTGTAGCTTTCCAGCCACCTCTTCCAACCTCGCAGCAGCAATCCAACCGGGCGGATGCTTAGGGTTAGAATGTATCACAGAACTCAGCAACAGCCTAGCCTTCTTAATATCAGCTATATCAGCATCACTATTAATTTTCAAACTTTTCAAATCAGTCAAATAACCCTTTGGATCAACAACAGTTTGCCCAGTAACAGAATCTGAAAGCCTATCTAACTTGAGAGACAACACAGTACCTCTCCCTTCACCAACAGCAGTCAAATCCGTAACAGGGGTCTGACCCCATGGAGTCTCTGTCCCACCAGCTGCCCGAGTCCGGGGATCCAACGCCGTCACGTGCTCTTGCTCCTGCCTCGCCTTTTCGAAAAGGGTATCCGGAACCGGAACGAAGCTCTCGAACTTCTTCCTCTTATTTCTCAATGAATAATCCCCAATTTCCGGTATGCTGTCCCATTCTTCAGCTGACAGCGTATGCAGTTTCCTCTTCAACCCTGCAAATTGCTCAGTAATCTTGGGGTTCGACGCTCGATATTTCTCGATTTCTTCCTTTAACCTGGCTTCCCTCCTATCCTTCCTCCTCGAGTCCATCCTCTTATCAATCGCCTCCCATATAGCGTCGGCCTCCTTATCCTCGTCGTCATATTCAGCCGAAGCAAACAGCCCAACGTCGTTTCCTTCGAACTCATCAAACTTCTGATTCTCATCGTACCCCTTCTCTTCATTCTCCTCTTCCTCCTCTTCCTCGCCGGGCCCACCTTTCCCTCGCCCCCGGCCGACTCCAGCCGCTCCACCAGCGCCGGCACCAATGGAGCGATCGGGTAAATCAGGGGCAGCACGGGCCGGGCCGATATCAGAACGGGTGGTGAAGCCCGTGGCACCACGGCCCAACCCGGCAACATAATTAGCAGGGGGTTTCGTGTTCAGGAAGTCGAGACGGTTCTTCGGCACCGCGGGGGGTTGCACGCCGCCGAATAGAGGGACGTGTAAGGTGAGGGTTGAAAGGGGAGAAACGCCGAGGAGAGAGAGTAGAACGCCGTCGTCTTGGGGTCTTGAAATAAGGCGAGGGGAGAGGTAGAGGCGTTGGAGGGCCACTGGAAGGTGGAGCTGGCGTTGGATTTCACTGGTTAGGGTTTTGAGGGTGGTGGCGCAGGGGTTGAGATTGATTGTTAGGGTTTGGTTATCGGGCGTTTTGATGAACACCATGACTGTGCGTGAAGTGCGGGAAGAAACTAGGAGAAAAAGAATCTGAGGTTCGATCCGAGGATATTATTAGACCATAACTAGACAGGCTGTGGTTTGGGCCGCCGACTTTTGCCGGTTTGACAAGTGAATGAAATCTTTTTTATTTTTCTCATATCAGAATTGGCTTAGAAGAAAATAGATTTTGTGATTTTTTTTTTTTGACATTATTATGAGGTCTTGTCTTCTTTCTCACTAGACAAAATGACTAACGTACGTTATCTGGCCTACTATCTAAGTTGTCCTCCAGGAAAAAAAAAATAAAAAATAAAAGTTTGGCCAACAGACATCATCATGAGTACTATCATAAACAACAACAACGTTGTAGCAATAACTGTGTGTTGTGGAACAACTATGATATAGGTGTGGGGGGAAAAACGATGACATCATGAGTGAAGAAATAAGTGTGGGTGTCTATTTTTCAAAGCAATGATATAGGTGAAGATAAATGATCCTCTGGCCATTTCATCAAAACTTGTGGTTTACGATCGAATCCAAGACAGAATAAATGTAGGCAATCAGCCCAAACAAGCAGTGCCAGCATCAATGCTATGCTGCACGGTAGCAAGTATGAAGGCTGGAGGTTGCAACTTGAACAACAGGGCAACAAGCTCCTCCCTTGCTAGCCACTTGCACCCAGAAGAAGAGCGGAGATGCACAGCAGCACTCACATTCACACGAAATCAGTGTAGCAGATTTTTTTTCTAACATTTTCTTGACGAAAGCAAGAATTCGGCAAATAAACCTATATCCTCGAGTAACCTTCAACAGCCGGCAACTTTTGAAGGCACCCGAGGGACTTATCTACCCAATCCAAACCCGCCCCCCCCCCCCAGTACCGATGTGGGAAAGAACCCCCACAAGGGCAAGCCCAGCAGGGCAGCTTCTACTAAGAGCTAAGTAACCCCCACCAACCCCGGTATGGCTACCACAATGTAGCAGATTAGATGAGTGCTTTTCTTCCAATCTAAAACAAACTTCACTACCTACCTAGATGCTAGCTTGCAAGATTGTGGTGCAGAATTATATGTCCATCCCCTATTATTCAAAGAGTGATAAATTGTATAGCCAGTCTTTGTTTGGTCTATAAGTGAGAAACAATGCAGAGGCCTAGAAGTCACAGCGTTTTCTTCGATCCCCCCTCGGCTTCAGAAACAGGACAACCAACTTAACTGGTGTTCTTATCCTCTGTTCACTAATTCTAATCCCAAGACAGATTAAATTTCAAGGGGGTTCAGGAAAGTTTCACCACCTACTAGAGAATACTTCCTAAGGAGAAGGTTCACCACTTCAGCAAGCATAGGTCTCTACAAACTGCTTCTCTCAGTTACTTTCTGATGTCAAACCCAAGGGCCAAAGTTCATACCCGCAATCATTAGGTTATTCGCAACTAGTGCAAAAGTGTAAAACGCATTCATCATTAAGACCATTTTGATGGTAAATTCAAATATCGAACAGATTAAGTTTCAGACAATAGGGAGAGAGCATTAGATTGAAAAGTGGCATGAATGAGGAGAGAACACAGAATGCAAATGGTCAGACATATGTTTTCACTAATTGGTTCCATAGTAAAACAGTTCTTAGAGCTCCTCCATATGAAGCTTTTTAAATGAGTAATCAATACAAGAACCACAACAGTTTGCAACAAATTCAGCCACAACAACATATCAAATATTCAAAGCTGCTTTGCGCAAAGGCTCACAATGCATAAAGCAGAAAGGTTCATATTATACTTCAACATTATAAAGTAATAGTTTGAAGATGCATAAAGCAGAAAGGTTCATATTATACTTCAACATTATAAAGTAATAGTTTGAAGATGCATAAAGTAGAAGGGTTCATATTATACTTCATCATTATAAAGTAATAGTTTGAAGTACAATATGATGTATAACGAAATTGAAAACAGAGCAAAAATGTGTTGCCAGAAGAGTACTGCCGAAGCTTCACTAACAGCATATCCCCTCAAGCTAGCAACTGCTCCAAATAAGATGGCACTTGGTGTTGTGTACTGCAATAGAAGCACAAATATGTACATTTGATCCCCATGGATAACAAGGTTCGCTTTACCAGCCAGATGAACTACCCCAATCCCAATCAACGGAAGTACTAATAGTCTTGCAACAATGATGCCAACAGTTGTTCGAATCCCAAGCCTAGATTCATTGTTATCTGTACCCTCTGCTAGCATAGCTCCAATACCCAAGATCACTGCGGGCACCAGTGGTGCAGCCATCATTTCTAAACTATCTGTAACAAAATTAAGTGGGGCATCATCACCATAAACAACAGATTTTATGGGTGGAACCATTCCAATAATAAAAGCCAAGATTGTAGCAATTATCGGTGGCTGAAGAATTTGGCGCACAGGAGTTTGTTCAGCAACAATTCTTATTCTCCTAACCATCCTTGGCTCTGCCAAACATCTAATAGATTCTGGACTCCTGGATTCTCCCTCCTCCAGAGAATCAGGATTAGGAAGATTACTTTCTGAAATGCTCGAAACACTTGTAAAAACCCTTGCAATTAATGGTGTTTTGCAGTGCTCGGTTTCATTCTCTTCCATTCCAGGCCACTCAGCTTCCACAAGAAGCGGCCTGCTAAGATCATTGGTAGACACGTGTTCCTGAATCTCGCCCTGCTCATCCTCAACAACCTCATAATAATCCACTGGGGGCTCCATCATGTGGTAAACAAGGGTACAAACAAGAAGCGCTGACACCCATTGGCCCAAAGATACATAAGCCACTCCTGTCCTTTGGCATTCTTGACCAAACGGATTACTGGAACTATGGCATACCGATCCAACAATAGAAAGTGGCAGATTGCCCGTGTTCCCAAATGCTGTCACAATTACGGTGAATCTAAAAAATTCCGGAGGCGGCCTGCAAATGATTGCCACCAAGAACCCCAAAACACAACCAATGGCAGTACTAATAAGCACATTTACAGGTATAAACCACCATAGCATGAAATTCTTGAAAGTAATCGATTCTCCCAGCTGAATGAATATAGCACAAGGCAAAAACAAAGCAAAAACAAGCTTACTTAGAAGTTTGAATGTAGCCTTTGGAATAAATTGTGTTTTGGGATGGGCAAGAATTAACCCAAAAATTGTAAGACAAAGGAGCTTCAACAGCGGTAGCACTGCACTAAGAATAATATATTGTTCTTTGGACCTCATCTTTGTTTCACTTTCTCCATCTAAAAATACCATCTTTAATAGAAAAAACTTCCCAAAAAATTATCGAAGTCTGTCCCGTCAACAACTGATTAGAATTCTACTCTCAAGATTGAAATTTTACAGTAACGGGCGTGCTAAATCTTCTGGTTCTGATGAAAAACAGCAATATAGAACAGAAATGACTAACAACACAATTGCAACCAAACTTGCTTCGTACCTTCTTCTCCAGGCCTCACGCTAAAAATTCAGAGACAGCAGCAAATATTTCAAAATTAAGAGATTCAGCTTTCAAGAAGTAGAGTTTCTTACGAAGTTTCATGAATAGAGAGACAGAAAGAGATGCAGAGTCATAGGGCCGAGAAGTCAGGTGGAGAGAAATTAGGAAAGGCCGCCCTGTTATATAAGCAGAGCTAGATTTCAATCATGGACATCAAGAGCAATTTATTCGACGAATGGTTCAGCACGAGGCCACGAACAGACCTTGACATTGTATAGTATTTTTTTTATGGTAAGTGATAAATAATATTTATTAATTGTGCTTTTCGCTCCTCAACTATTTTCAGTGTTGCACTTCGTGTCACAAATTTTCGATTATACGACTTATTATCTTCAATTTATAATTTATTTTCAATTTGTTACAGTAAATTAAATTTTGACAAATTGAAATAGATTTTAATCAGACGAGTAGAAAGTCCTTCTGACCCCTATTATGATTTTGTCCCTAACATGTTCTTTTATATCACCGAAAGGTACTTAATTGTATATTTGTTCCATTCATCTAAAGCTAATAAAACACTTTTTTTCCTTTAGTCAGTAAAATTAAACCCAACTCTATCTCTCTCTCTCCCTTTGATCCAAAAAATAGAGTACTAATAGCTTTTGTTTGAATTAAAAATAATTTGGAAAAGGGTATTTTTTTTAAAGGGTTTTACTAGTGTATTTTTTTTGCTTTAAAAAGGGCTTTACATTTCCTGCCAAACATGAAGGCAAAAGAATGGCATGCGTTGAACGAGTCATGTTGTCAATCATTCACCTTTTCTCTAATTTAGATAAGTGTAGTGGGTTGCAAAAATAAAAAAAAAAAGTTGAAGGCAGTAAACAATAAAAGTCTAAGGTTTTGGGAGCCAAGTACAATATAGAATTAATTGAGGATGCAAATTGAAATTAATCCTATTTTTATATTTGGTCATAAAAAGGACGCATAACTTCATTAGAATGCAATTTACTCTACGGTGTACAGACACGTAATACAAGTTTTCTACCTATAGAGTCCTTGCAATATTGCTCTTTTTTTTTTTTTTCCCCCTCGTGGATAATTCGGTTGGAACTGATCGTCTGTAATTACAGTAAGATTTCAGATTCGACCCTCACGTGCTATGTTGTTGGGTATCTTTGGGCCGAAACTATGTCCAACTTAGGAAGATTAGCCTCCAGACCTGAAAAGGTCCTTGCAAATTCTCTCCAATATAAAAATGCAAAAGGGCACTACCAGCGTATAGATAATCCAAACAAAAAAAAGTAATAATGCAAAGATAGTAGTATTGTGAGAAATGATGAGAATCATTTTAGATAAAAATTTGTAGAATTCAGACATAAGCGTAAATAAAGCGGCAAAGGGGGATGTTGAGTTTAATTAGCTCGAACTCTAAAATTGGCCTTTGTAATTAGATTATATAAAGTCGGAGTAGAAAAGGATTTAACTTGTCTCCCCACAAATAGCTTTCGGTAATTACTACTCTTTCCAATCAGCATGAAGGATGTGGTCGAACCTTTCTTTTTGTCTGACAAAAAATAAAAAAGAACTTTAGGCATTACTAGTGGCGTCGGCGACGTTGATTGGACGGTGATTTCTCACACGTTGAGGGAACAAGACAAACAGGTCGTTCATTGTTGGGTTGGACCATAATTGGACACTTATTAATTTTTTTCCTTTATTAATTGACACTTACCTACTCCTAATCTGACAATTTATCTATGGAGACATCCAATTGGACTCTTGTCAGTTTTTGGGATTGGGGCCCGGGGCGGCGGTGGGTGCGGCTCTCTGGCGATGGGGTATTGGTCTTACAATTGCTAATGCCTCAATCATTTAAGCCCAATCACAATCCAATAACACGTAACGGCCGGTTTTGTTATATCTATAATCTTATGTTAAATCTATACATCTAATCTAATCTAAACTACTTAAAGCCGCGAAGCCTGATGAACAGTTGATTGTGCCGGTTTTGCTGTGGTTTCGCTGCTGATTTCGTCCTTTTTGGTCCTTTTCAAGCTTCCGTGCAGCCCCTTTGGCTGCTGGTGCCTTTTTGCTCATCTCTGCTTTTGTTCCCTTCTTCCAATTGTGCCCTTGTCCTGGTTTCTTTGTAATTTTATGCTCAATTTTGTCCTTTTGTTTGCTGTCCATCCTTCGGCTGCTGCAATTGTTAGCTAACAGTTTTGTCCTTTTGTTTCTTGTGCATCTTCCGCTGCTGCAATTGTTATCTAACTTTATTGACAAAAATATATTAATTTATCGATTTGATTTATTAACTTCCTTCAACATATAACTTCCTTCTTTAACTTTCTCCTTCTCCAAAATATAATTTCCTCTGCTCTTTTATATTTATTAACTTTCTCCAAAATATATATATTAGCAAAGATATTGATTTTCTAAAAAATATACAAATCAAAATAAAAATTCTGTGTGCATCTAATATATGCAGAACAATATAAATTCTATATGTTACATTATCTATTCGTTGATTTTGAATGAGATATTAATTCATCAATAAATAAATTGCTTCATGATTAAATAAATATTTATTCATATATGCTATTCAATCAAACATTATTAATTTTCGATATCAATGAACTAACGAACTCTTCAAAATTGTGTTATCTTTAAATTTTAGAATCTTATTAATTCCCAAAAAAAAATTGAGTAAGATATTGATTGATCAATAAATAAATTGCTTCATGATTAAATAAATATTTTTTCATATATGCTATTCAATCAAGCATTATTAATTTTCGATATCAATAAACTAACAGACTCTTTGAAATTGTGTTATCTTTAAATTTTAGAATCTTATTAATTCCCAAAAAATTAATGCAAGTACTATTCTTTCCAGCAACATTTATTTACAAATCAATCGATCTAATACTCATAGAATACAAAAATGATTATTCGATTAATAAATACAAATATATGATTTCTTAATTTTTAATATCACATTGTTAAAAATCTTTAATTTATATATGTTGCTTTGATATCACATTGTTAATTTATATACAAGAAACAAGATACACACATTGAATAATAAAGATGTTGCTTCGATGATATTCTCTCTTAATTATTGTTTCTTTACTTTTGTTTGTTGCAGCTGTGCAGCCGCTACCTTCCATTCCCTAATGTAGACGCGAATTTTTTGGGCTATCCAAATCTATATATATTCTTGCATCCTATTTGTATGCCTTTATATATATATATATATATATATATTCATTTTCTCCAAAATATATATGTCGACAAAAATAATGATTTTTTAGAAAATATACATATATCAACAGAAATTTTGTGTGTATCTAATAAATATAAATCAATTGTGCCACTTTGTATTAGCTTCCATTAATACGACCAATTGTTTTTAAAAATATAGGATAATTTCCCTCTATTTCAAAAATGTAACTTCCATAATATTTGTTAACTACTAAATTATTAATTTAAAGCTTTTGCATTTTCGAGACTAAAAAAATATTAAATGTCAAAAAATTACGTAGGTCACTAAAAATCCTATGTATATCTAATACATACTAACGAATAAAAATTCTATATGTATCTAATCAATATATATAAATCGATTATGTTGTTTTGTATTAATGCAGATCAATAAAAATTATATGTGTTTAACCTATATCTAATGTATATAAATTAATAATACTGCTTTGTATTGACATATAATAAGTGTTATTTATATCAAATAATTATAATTTCAAGACTATTTCTTTATTTATAATTTTCTCTCATTCTTTATATTTATCCGCTTATTTATTAACTCGCTTATTTATTAATTTTGTCGAAAGTGTGTATATTGACAAAAATATTAACTATTAAAAAAATACACAAATTGCTAAAAATGCTATGCACATCTAATAGATAAAATAGCGTTCTTTTTATGTTTATTCGCTTATTTATTAATTTTCTCCAAAATATATATTAGCAAAAATATTAAATATGAAAAAAATGCAAATTCTTAAAAATCCTACGTACATCTAATATATGCAAATGAATAAAAATTCTTTGTGTATCCAATTAGTATATATAAATCAATTATACTGTTTCGTATTAAATATAAAAAAAAATATGCAGGTTGCTATATACACAAACATCTTAAATATCAAAAAAATATGCAAGTCACTAAAAATGCTATGTACATCTAATACATACAAATGAATAAAAATTCTATATGTATTTAATCAATATATATAAATCGATTATGGTGTTTTGTATTAATGCAGATCAATGAAAATCATATATGATTAGCATGCATCTAATATATATAATTAATAATACTACTTTGTATTAACATATAATAAGTGTTATTTATGTGAAATAATTAAAATTTCGACACTATTTCTATGTTTATAATTTTCCGTCCTTCTTTATAATTATCCGCTTATTTTTTAACTCACTTATTTATTAACTTTGTCAAAAGTGTGTGTATTGAAAAAAATATTAAATATCATAAAATTACGCAGGTCACTAAAAATCCTTTGTATATCTAATACATACTAACGAATAAAAATTCTATATGTATCTAATCAATATATATAAATCGATTATGCTGTTTTGTATTAATGCAGATTAATGAAAATTATATGTGTTTAACCTATATCTAATATATATAAATTAATAATACTGCCTTGTATTAGCATATAATAAGTGTTATTTATATCAAATAATTATAATTTCAAGACTATTTCTTTATTTATAATTTTCTCTCCTTCTTTATATTTATCCACTTATTTATTAACTCGCTTATTTATTAATTTTGTCGAAAGTGTGTATATTGACAAAAATATTAACTATTAAAAAAAATACACAAATCGCTAAAAATGCTATGCACATCTAATACACAAAATAGCGTTCTTTTTATTTTTTTGCTTATTTATTAATTCTCTCCAAAATATATATTAGCAAAAATATTAAATATGAAAAAAATGCAAATTCCTAAAAATCCTACGTACATCTAATATATGCAAATGAATAAAAATTCTCTGTGTATCCAATCAGTATATATAAATCAATTATGCTGTTTCGTATTAATTCAAATCAATGAAAATCATATGTACTTAACATGTATCTAATGTATATAAATTTAATTAGTTTTCTCCAAAATGTATATATTAGCAAAAATATTAAATATACAAAAAATATGCAAATCACTAAAAATCCTACGTGCATCTAATATATGCAAATGAATACAAATTCTATGTGTATCCAGTCAAATATATAAATTGATTATGCTATTTCTTATTAATACAAATGAATGAAAATCATATGTACTTGACATGTATCTAATATATATAAACTTAAAAATAAATCAATCCAATATTTATTGATTCAAAAAACAATTATTCGATCAATAAATACAAATATATGATTCTAAATTATAATTTCAAATTGTTAAAAATCCTTAATTTGTATATATTATATTTATGAATTTATATTCTTCACTATATTTCTTTTCTTTTAGTTTTTCTAATACTAAACTCTTCCATTATCTAACACACGATTTTGAATTTTTGGTGAGTTTCATACAAATTACATTCCAATCAATATAATTCATACACTACATTGCTACTCTCATTTCATAATGCAACTACATTTTTTCCCCTATTTTTTATCTCAGGTACTCATTGGTGATATACCATCGCATATACAAACAGACAACATAGGAATCATCGATTGCTATCATGCTAAAACTCGATGGATCTTTCAGCTAGAAGGAATAGAAATAACAGAAGGTTGGCCAATATTTACACAAAAACACTTCTTACATGAAGGAAGTGTCATCTTGTTCACCCTACTCAATGAAAACAATTACCATCTGCAGCTCATCAGTAGAGACTTTATCCAACAATCATAATTAAACTTGTCCACTACAGTTTCTTGCACATAGCAATTATCTATTCCCTAAATTTTTTTTATTCTACTTCCACTTATATTTAACAATATAAAAATAAACACATCGAAATTATTCCAAATTATTAATTTATCTCAACTCTTAAAAAATGATTTACATTCCATTAATTTAAATAATATTTACATCCTGTTACTCTTAAAAAATTAAATACAAATCACAACAATATTACTATATCTATTTATAAATATATTAATCCAATATATTGTTCCTCTATTTATTATTCCAACCCTACTATCATATAAAACACTCTAAATATTAATTATTAAATAAATCTTACATTACTCTTAAACAGTCAATAATGGGCACCCAGCGAAACTCACGGGGCACAATGCCTAGTATTATTATTATATATGCAAAGAAAAGGCCGGTTTTGTTGCTGCTAAAGGTGCAAAGTGCAAACGAAGGCCAAATTTTGTCTCGTGATTTGTATACTGTATACTTAATTCCGGATTCTAGGTTTTTAAGCTAGACTGTTTTATATAAAATAAAAAAGTGAAATTCTTCAAATTTCTCAAGATCAGATTGCAAACAGCTTCTTGTGACAGCAGCTTTCTTTGGAACTGACTCATAGCTCTGCTTCTCCAAACATGATGAATTGTTACAGCAAATGCTATACTGATAACCTTACTTTCAAAGGATGGATTTGGGTAGTTCAGGATCATCCACCCACAACTCTCTATATATTTTTCAATCCTGAAAACCAAACACTTGCTCCCAGATGTGGGTAAAATATGAACAATAAAAAAAAGAAAAAAAGAAAAAGATGACTCCTGTGCAGCAGAGTAGAAACAACAGCCTGTGTATCAACCACTAATCCCACAAGCCGCCAAGCCATCTCTGGTATCTAGTCGCCACTCACAGTATAAAGGCATGCCAAGGGACGTGTTTTTTTACCTCGCACAATGTCAAACTGTGGAAGTTTACCCCGTGAAGTAACTAGCTTCTTCACGGCTGATTTGACAGCGAAATTACCTGTTGCAGAAGGCAACCAAACTGCAGCATCAGAAGCATCTCTTAAGAGGCAAGGAAAAAGTAGCAGCAGCCTGGACCAGGTTCAAGGTACCCCCCCCCCCCCCCAACCTCTTCCTTCTTCAACTTTTATCGTGCCTTAAGTTAAAACGTTGAAAGTGCAAAAAGCTAATAATGAAATATATATATTACCCGAAAGAAGTACATTATACGTAACAAGACGTCAGTGTATATTTCCCAGTCACACGAACTCCAATTTTAATTAGCAAAACAAGCTTGATTTGTGCTTGTTTATTAGTAACATAAACCGGTTTTGCATATTTAATTAAATAATCGTATGAAGCAAGTTCTGCTGATGAAGATTTTTGTTTCTTTACGCTTACGGCTGGTTCAGACTTTATAAAAACGTAATTGGCAAATCTAAATATATTGGAGGAGTCTGAAGTTAAATAAATGCCACATGAATAAGCAATATATATATATATATATATATAAAGCTATACTAAGTTATAGTAACATAGACTAGAAGAATATGAACTCTGGAGCTACATCTGATTGAAAAGCCACCTAAAAAAACATGGATCTAACTATTCTCAGCCTATGAAGAAATCAAAGTTAAAACCATTCTACTGGTTCCAAAGCATCTGGATAATTACAGACTAGATGCAACAACATCAGGGAGGATGGAAACCAGAATCTAATAATCCCTTGGCCAGCTCTACAAAATTTACCAGTAGAACGTATGTTGAAATTGGCAAACTTAAAGCAAGAATAGCCAGCATCCCTAATGCCATACTTGGTCTCGCGTTCATTAAACACGACTGTAGCACTCCTATTGCTTCAAGAACATCTTCATTGTAATGACTTGCAAAGTATTTCTTTTCCCACCCCATCCAATTTGAAGGTGGTTGATCATGGCCCGACTCTATCGCCTTCATTTTCTTGATTCTCATTCGTAGAACGATCATGTTCTCATCCACGAGCTTGCCTCCATAATGAGCATGGTGGTCATCCTTTCTTGCTTTGACGACAACATTTCTTGTTAAGCCCCCATGAATTGTACAGCTAAAATGGTTTTTCGTCAAAGATGGCCTAGGAGGATGCTTAAGGTAATTAGAAGAGGAGGCCGCTACTGCCATTCTCCGAGTAAATTATCAGAATCTTTATCAGAGAATGTGAGAACTTGGGAAGGATCAAGCGATCAAGTGATATTTATAAAGGTTGAGGAGCTAGAAGAGGTTTCTTCTTCTTAAAGGGAGGTTGTGGAGGTGTAACATGTTTTGCCTTGGACATGAATGATTGCGTCAACATCGCGGCCGTGTGGGACGTCTGACCGTGTAGCCGCCAGTCGCAAGATATTGGCATAAATATGGTACTAGATGGGATAGGCGCCGTGACACGAACAAATTGCTTCGACGTCAATTCTTCAAGGCTTTCCCTGTGCTGCTGTGCTTCTTCTACGACAAGCATTTGGGCAATAATTTGATAGACTGCTACATTACATGCGTAAAATCTACAGTTGATGGCCTTCGTTGAAGTTGCTTCAAAAAGAGCCAAAGATAAGGAAAAAAGCACACGAACACAAGAAAGGACATGCAGTCGAATATGACGAGCGAATCAAGGCTCGCGTGGTGCCAAATTATGAGTTTGCTTTCGAGAACGCTAGTCCCTTTTTGTGTGAATTTCACCTGATTCATTTAATATCATCAGCCCTTCAAGAATAGGAAGGACATTCGAAGGTGTGAAATTTGTCCCATCATAATATCAGGCCTTTGTCTGGGACAAAGGAAAGCCACTATCTGCTCCAATGAGAAATTCACTTCTTCCAGGAGGCATCACTTTGAAGCTGAATCAAGCCTTCAGAAATTCGCAAGCAACAAGGGACACGGACTCTGCGTTGCTACTTAGCTGCTTTAACAGTTTATAAGCTCTCCTGTGTCTTGACTAATAGCAGTAGCATATTAGATGGAAAGATAACCAGTCACGCAAAAACCTTCGATGCAAGGAGAATATAATATCAAATTACTTGTAATCATACTACCATTCAAGCCAAACAACCAAGGCTACTTGCTCGGAATTTGGACTGGAATTGATACAATGCTACGCAGATCTCAAATCATGCAATTGGTGTTTACCAAGCTAATAAGAACATAAAGAATCCCAAGCCTAAACTCTGAATATTACATTACATTACATGCGTGAAACATAAACTTGTGGGCCTTAATTGAGGCGTGCTTCCAAAAGAGCCAAAGTTCCGTGGTGCCATGTTATTCAATTAATCATGAATGATATTTGACTTTCCTTGCAAAGCTAATCGCCCTTATTCAAACAACTTCTACTTAATTTATTGCACAATCATCAACTCCTCAAGAATGAACTATTGGAGAATTTTGTGCCGACATGATATCAGTTTCTTATTTGGGACAAGCAAAGCCATTATCTGCTCCAAGACAAAATTCATGCCTGGCAGCAATGGGCTTTTATTCAAATCTAGATTATGATCATGTTTTTTAAAGTCAAGCCGTACACAAAGTAACTGCTTCAACAATTGATGAGTAGCCTTAGCATCAGCTTACCAGGTGGAAATTATGCAGTCACAAGCAAATATCCAAGAATGCTATTTGCTCAGAATTTGGACTGATAAGTTAAATTATGCTACTTCCAGAAACTGTTGGAAAATATAAGCTAAACCACTGCCCTGCTGAACCAACTTTCAGAGTATGTATTTGATCAGTACCAACCTGATAAGAACCAGCTTGATTGACTGCTGGTTCTCAGCAGCATGGTTAGGGACAATGAACTATGAATTCAAATATTAAATCTTTGGCTTCAAAATGAAATAAAAGATAACTCTCAATCCCTGCAGTTTAAGGTACAATTAATCCTCATTGCTTATCCTGTTTGCTCAAATTCCTTGTTAGTTCTTTTTCTCCTACATCCCCTCAACAATGATTTCTTGGCAGGGGTGATATTCTATATGATGAAAAATTTCTTTCGATCGGGGGTAGGTCAGTGTTGTGAGGTTTTGCAATGGAAGATATGATGCATGCCATGAATAAACATTTCAATCAATAAAGTTGCCTACAGCAGTTCTATTGCAGCCTCATGGTGCTATGGTCTTCAAAGCTTAATCAATGAACTTCTGAGGTAAATATATTAATTTGTTTTCTATAACCAGCCAAGCATTATGTAATTTTCGTAAACAAAAACATTAGTAGACAAGAGCTCATAATAACACACCAGACAACGAAGGATGAATAGAACTCTTCTTCACTACGGTGAAAGGAAATAATTTGTATTTGTTATCTGTACACTGTCCCAGACCAAATAATCATCTAAAAGCTAACAATAGTTTGAGTTACTCCAAGATGCATACCATCAAAAGATCAAGGCTTTAATCATCATATGAAGCATGTGGTGCAGCAGTACAACCGGGGTCAAAGGGGTCTTCAGAACCACAGCAATGCCAGTATTGAAAGACCATCCCAGAGTCTGGGGTGTCCATAGTTCCCCCAGTATATACACTCTCAAACTTCCTCTTTGTTTCTCCTGCATAAAAGCAATAATAAGACTGGTTCTATTCGGCAAATAGCCATTGACAAGGATCCAGCAAAGACACTCTGCTGAACGAATATCATGACTAAGCAGAAGCAGAAAAAAAAAAGAGCCTTTTTTGGGGGATTGTTCAGCTCAGCATATTAAACTTTGCTTTGGGGATATGTATCAGTAAACATAAGGTCAAGGCTCCCCAAGTATTGATATCAGACTGTGGAGAACCTAATGGCATTGCGTCATTGCAACACATTCTTTAACATCTTAGAAAACCGGATTGTCATTACTAGCATTAACCAAGTTGCTATCAACCTTATCAAACAAGATGACTTGTCACACAGAGAAAAGAGCAGCCTCAGCTAAGCAGAACACAACAATGGAGATTGTCACATTCCAACACCAGTGCATGTAAGTAAACTTTAAGAGGGGAAAAGTAAAAAAAAAAAAAAAGAAGAATAATACTAAATTTGAAAATGAGTATGGAAGCCGTACCTCCGAAATGAGCAGTGTGAAAACGGCAAGCACGGGGGTGATTGAGTAAAGGGTCGAATTGGGTCTTGCAATTTTTGCAGGTTCTAAGTACATTCTGGGATTGCTTTTCTGAGCATTGGATAGAGTATTTTCCGGGCAATGGCTTCTCTGAAGTAAAATCTCGGTCTGACCTCAGGAAAACAAGAGTCTGATGGATATTTCTTTGGCTTCCACGAAGAAGAGAAAAGCATGTTGGTAAACTGTAACAGGATCCTCCTCCTATTTGGGTTCTCATTTCGTTTGCTCAATTTCGAAAGAAGAGCAGTGGACTGTTAGCTTTAAGGTAATTAGGGATCCAAGGAATTGGGACAGTCGACAGATTATTCTTTGACTCAGTTCACAAACATCCAAGAGGCCAACACTTAACAGTTTATGACCACTTGGGAAGAGTATCATTTATTTTATTTTATTTATTTATTTGAACTCCAAAATTTTGCATAGGGATAAAAGACAGAATGCCCCCACGTGAATGGGCTGGTGGTTGGCGTCTCTTCTTCGGGATCGTCAGGTCCTGGGGTCGAACCTCCGCAGCAACATCGGCTTCTTTGTGCTGTTAACGTGCTAGGCCTAAATTGGGGCGCTGGGCCGGGTTGAAGTGGGATTAGTCGAGCCGTCTTTACGGACTTGACCCGGACACCCACTCTGTCGAGTATATATATATACTCGAATTGAGCGAGCTTATGTAAATTTTGGTTCATGAACTTACTATATCAAATCTGAACAGAGGTTCACCCTTTTAATCCAGACTCTTTATTTACTATATCTTTATGAATTAATAAGTAGCTTGTTGAAATAATAATGAAACCAAATTCGACAATAACTTTAACCATGCTTACAACACTTCATGGTTTCGCTTAAGGCTCAGCATCTAGTCAAAAAAAGAAAAAGAAAAAATGGTGAAATCAACATTATGCCCTTTTAAAATTTTATCGTGGTTACTATTAATGCATACAATTAGGCTAGCACAATTTTGATTTACTTTTCAGTTAGTATTAATCTAGCTCTCGAAAACAAATTGGTTAGCATGATTTGAGTGCTCCATTGAGCTCAAAAATTAAGTGAAGCTGGACTCAATTAGATCAATACTCGATTCGCTGCTTTTGGATTCGCAGAAGTTTGGGCTTCTTGAGCATCCACCCCACGGCTAAAGATTTAAAGACGCAGTCTTGTTAAAATAGAACCTAAAACGACAGATCATTTTGTTCTCGCCGGCGCATGGTCCGGAGACACCAAATCGAGCCTCCAACGCTTCATGGACCATGGACCCAGGAAGAAACCCAGAGTCTATCATCATCTTCTTCTTCTCCCCAATCATACTTCAGTTCTCAAAAATTGCAGAGCCCCCGAATTTTTGTTATGAGCCTCTCTATTAATCAACTTTTCATCATTAGCATATCATTTCTTTGATAAAAAAAAAAAAGATGGCAAACATCAATAAAAACGAGCCCAGCACGGCCCCACTGCCCGATCGATGGTACAATTTAACCCTAGGCTCCTCATTCAAAGACCACCAGCCTTCTTCCAAGTTCTGCACTTTACGATGTAATCCCACCATTTAAATCTATATTTCTAATTAGCCACGAAAGGTATTTCTGGGTTCTAATTTTTTTTTTTTCATGTGGCAGATGAATTTAAACCCGCATCAATTGATAAGAATCAACCGGGAACATTGCATAAGAACAAGGACAATAGAATTACGGTAGAATTTCAAAACAATCAAGCAGGGAAGCCCAAGGTCACGTTTGAGGGCAGCAGTGAGGATTACAAGGAGAACGACGCCGTTTTGTTCTTCGACGGTGAGTCTTTTCGGCTTGAGCGTCTCCACCGGGCGGTCAAGCGGCTGAGGCATGTAAGGCTGCCTGGGGAATCTGCGTCTGCTGCTCTGGCGGCGGCAGCGGCTGCTGGTAGTTCGTCGGCTTCAGGTGGACCTGCTGTTGAGGCTGGCTCGCCGCCTGTTGCAAAGGGGAATAAATTGCCTTTCAACAAAACCACAATTCCGGCTGTCCCGGTGAGTCTATTTATTTTGATAGCGGATACTGAGATTAGAATCGGACGAAAGATGATTTCTTTGAGCTCGACGTTTACTTTTCTTTGGATAGTATCAAACTTGAATTTTGATGAGGAGGCTAAATTGATTATTGTTTATTTCTTCTTTCTGGTAGTGGTAAGGACAGCTGAGTCTTGTTGTCCTATTTTTCTCTATTAGTTTGTCTATCTTCAATTTGTCTGGAAAAATAACTATTCAACTCAGCAGTGATCATAGTTTACCGGGTGAATAATTTTGTTTTTTTTTTTATTGCACCTATCTTTTCTTTTGTTTATGAGCTCATCTGGAATTAGACAATGGGAATGAGAATAATAAGTCTTGAACTCTACCTGGGAGCAGACTTTTGCTTGTACTTCTCGCTTTGGGCGTTTGATTAAGTTGATTTTGTGGAGAATGTGTCAATATAAGGATGTTCTTCTTGCCATATAAAACTTTATTTATGGAATGAACCTTCTTGTCATTGCAACTGAATATCTCACTCTCTTTCAGATTCTCAACCAGTATGTGCCTTTTTGAAATGCTTTCCTCTACATTTTGCACCGGAAACTATATGTGCTTGTCTCTGGTAAAAGTAAACATGTGCAGAATTTGAATAGGAGGATAAACAAGCTTACTGACTGTGCTGATTGGAAATGCTTTTAAACACCAGTTAACTAATGCTAATACCGTATAATCACTCATGTCTTGGCAAGAGAGTATATCAGTTTGCTTTGGTCTGCTTTCATCTTGCTATGAGAGTCACATGTGACCTCTGAATGGTTGCCTGTAATAAAGCTGATTCAACAATTTTTATGCAACACCTTCTCCATACACAAACTTTCTGGGATGGAAGGAGACGGTCAGTGGAATGTGCTCTTAGTTTTGCTCGAATACTGCTTCATAAAGCTAATGCTGTTGTTTCGCATGCTTGTACAGGTTGAGGTGGAAAGGATTGAAATTGGAGGGTTCAAAAGCTCAGGTATATGTTTTCATATTACACCCTTACTAGCTTTGATTCTGAGTAACCAAGGTGTTGAGCGTGAATGAGAATGAGTGCATGCAAAATTATCAGAGCAAGTTTAAAGTGCCTGTGTGAAACTCTAGTGAGTTTATAGTATGTGTTCGATACAGGAGTGTCTAACTTGGGATATGGCCTAAGGATGGTGGAAAGGGATGTGACTTTTTTTGCTGTAATATGCTTGTCTATGATGTTGCTTTTCAGCATGTGAGAGGTGGTTGTCTGTATTGAGAATTAGCTTCCCGACAGTTTAGCTGCCTAGATCATATGTATCTAACAGATATTGTGTTCAATGTTCATTTACTAGTTCAGGTCCATTATCTCTATCCACTGAGATCATTGATGAATCATTCTTAGGATTCAGAATGATCTTTATCTTTGGCTTTTAAGATCTGCCAACTCACCATGTACATGTGGTCAAATTGTCCTGCAAATTTTGACGATGTTCCAGCAATAGAGAGATCTAGATCTTTTCTTTCTTATTGGCACCTTAATCTCAAGGTCTATATATTTTTTTAATGAAAGTTTTAGCAACCATGCATATACTGTAATTTTTGCTCCATAAGACTAAGGAGGGTAAGAGGGTAAAAAGTGGAAAAAAATGGAAAGGGAGGGGAAGAGGAAAAGGCTAGTCAAAACAAAATCAATTTTGGAGTATATGAACTCATCTAATGAACTTGATCCCAAATTGCACCTTACAAAAGACCTGAGATAATTGTATTAAAACTGATATGCATCCTTTTCTTGTTGCATCGTCTTCATAAATGGCTGAGCCAGTAAAAAGCCCTGGTTTTAGATAATAAAGGCTTCAAGTCACAAAGCACTTGAATAATTGTTGAACTATGTGAGAATGCTGCATATCGTATTGAAACTTAGGTTATACTACTTTTAGAGTGCTTTTGTCACCTTGTACCACTGGATCAGTAAAATTGCCCCCTCCGATCCTTTTTTTTTTTTCCCCTTTTTGTCAATGCCCCCTCTGATCTGGAAGCAGATGGATGTTTGTTTTTATAGTAATAATCTAGCTGTTGAGCCAATCATTCTTGTGGTGCTTGTGAAGAACATAAGTTGAAAGATGTATATTGTTTTATTAGCAAATTTAGCTTTAATGGTTTTGCAGACCATGTTTGTTTGAGCCCCATGCTTCTACTAGAATCCTTGGTAGTTGCAGCTTATTTTGTGATCAATGCTAGTGAGTCATGTGATAAATCCATCTGTTAATCAGACCCTTGTATTTTTGTTTTAGCCACTTAAAATTTATTCATATTGCTGGTAGAACATGCCAGGCTATGTTGTTTGTAGTATGGTGTAAGTTATTTTCTTATTTTGAGTCTGTGCAATTTTTCTTTTTGGTTGTAATCTGCTTATGTTGTAGTCACTAATTAATTTCTCCCTAGGGGTAGATGCAAAACCCAGGAATGAGAAAGTTGATGACCATCCTCCTGTTCAAGAAAATGAATCAAATGCATCACCTGACAAGATGGATGATCTGGTGGAACAATTGGATATATTGAATGACGATGATGATGATGTAGCAAATGGAGGAAATAATGACGTGAAAGAGTGTCATACAGGAATCGATATTAATATACCGCATCAAAATGATACAGATGATGAGATAGCTGATGTGGATGCTAGTGATGATGAAGCTGATAAGGGACGTAATGCTGCAGAAGCCCTTCGAGCACAGGTGAATGCAGAGGAAAGGGAGGAGCAAACTTCAAGCTCTAGCGGTAGTAGTGGGAGCGAGAGCAGTAGAAGCGGAAGTGGGAGTGGAAGTGGCAGTGGGAGTGGGAGCAGCAGTAGTGATAGTGAAAGCAGTGACGATGACTCAGTTAACTCTATTTGATGATTGAAAGTTGGCTATTGATAATGAACGCTAGTCGCTGCAATCGTAGGAACCGCTGCAGACATTAGAAAGGTTGCTTGTTGGGTAGATGTTCTGTAAAACTGTATGACGGGTACTATGCTGAACGGCATCTTCAGAGTTTCGAGAGGAGGCATCTTAACCACTAGGATTTGGGGTGGTAAAATTTTGTCTCATATTTTTAATTTCGTTAATTATTTTCAGTGTGCTGAGCTTGATCCAAATTATGTGCTGTCAGACGCGCCACGGTCGGTGCTCTGTCAAAAGCAGTGGAGGAGAATGTGATTATTATATGTAATCCCAATGGTTTTAGAACTCAATGGGGTGTATGGATGTGACTTTATATTTGTGCCTTTGGTTCATGTATAGCTACGATCAATTAAGTTCCACAAAGGATGGATACATCCCCAGTCTGACGAGTCATGTTCATTTTTCAGCGTAAGCATCATATATCCATACATTTATGGGGTAAAAACCAAATGTCTCGTAGCAGTGCCCTACCCAATGTGTTCAACAAATTTGCTTTAAAAAAGAAACACACACACACACACACACACACACACACACACAAAGAGAGAAGATGCGTTCGGACAAATTCATCACTGCCCTACCCCGGCCATCTTGGTGCACCCAGAAAATGTTATTACATCTCCAGTTATCAATGAAACGGGCAGAATTTGAAATTGTACAAGACAAGAAGAATCAAAACCAAAATTCTACTTATAAAGCCCTTAAAAGCAGAATCTTGATTTGGATGAGCAACTTTAAATCTTATATGGTGTCTTCCATAACACATCTGGAAGTAAGATAGTTACAGTTGTAGCCTCCTGAGTAAGATTTGCAATTTGTACAACTTCTATTTCCCAAAGTGCAAATTCGTGCGCAGGCATCCATCAATGGCCAAAACTCCGTACTTCGGATTACACACGAGATGCACCGGCATGCCTCATGACTGAGTTGGTGGCGCTTCTTCTTTCTGTTCTGTGCCTCGGCCCTCCTCATTTTCACCACCAACATATCCATTCCGGAAAATTTTCTCTTCTGAGGGCAAATTCTTCCTGGCTTTCCTACTACCTTCAATTTTCCATAAATCCCACACCCGGGTTTTGGGTGGAGGTGTGGCATCTATAAGTGGTGCAACTAATCCTGGCTTGCCATCATCAATCACTGCATCAACTAAACCATACTCCTTTGCCTCCCAAGGATTCATGAAGTAATCCCGGTCAGTATCCACTTCAATCTGGAAGAAACATTTACAATAAAATAATTCATTAATTCTAGTAGCTTTATTAGAGCCTATTTCTAGGTAGCGAATGAATCAATGCAACATTATGTTGGATATCCAACCTGCTCCTCAGGCTTTCCAGTGACTCTTGATAGTATTTTGTTCAATTTGATTTTGTGGTACGCCATTTCTCGTATCCTTATGCTCATCTCTGTTGCCTGAATAAATATCATGTGTACATGACAAATCAGTGACAATAATGTAGTTGGTCTTAATTCCTTTCGTGCTAGCAAGCCATAATTTTCAATGACATGACTAAAATGTTACTTTCAAAAGTGAAATATTCAATAAATGCCATGAAGAAACCCTCCTGACCATTTCCCCAATATGCTAAATAGTCAACTGCTATCAATTCTAAAACTTATATTCCCCACCCTTAGCCAACCCACGCAACTCCCCACAGTTTCATCCTCCTGCATATCAAATGAAAATCACAATCTTCATGCACAATAAAGTGTAATCCTGCGGATCTTTTCTTTTACCCTATAAAATAGCACACTTTAGTGGTAAAGAAGCGCAAATGATTAAATAAGTAGATGCTGTGGGGGAACATCAAGCCAATAAATACAGATCATACTAAGTATTATGGATTAAGGCTTTAATTGATTTCTACTAGCAATTTGTGAGACACGAGTAGGAAAATACAAAGTCACATAGAAGTGAATGAGAAATAAGCGCTACATATCGTGAAAAGAAGGAAAAAGAACAAGAGTTTATGCACCCTGTTAGGCTATTAAAACTGAACGAATGTGTTTGACGTTCTATTCACTCATATATCCCGACTTTCAACAAAAGTTTACTATATGTACAAGAGTAAGCTTCATATTGTGGATATATTAGGGATGGAGACATTGAAAAGACATTACTAGCAACAGCAACAAGTTGAGAGCACTTACTTTGCCTCCCGCAGTTCCAAGAGGCTGGTGGATCATCACCCTTGCATTTGGCATGCAGAATCTCTTCCCTTTACTACCACATGCAAGGAGAAATGCACCCATGGAAGCAGCAAGTCCCATGCAGATTGTAGAAACATCAGCCTTGCACAATTTCATAGCATCATATATTCCCATACCTACATACAATGGTTATCACTGTCACAAGAACTAGCCCTGTTTATAGAGAAGAGGAGAGAAAATCCACTCACTGAAAGGTATGCGTTTTGCTTAGAATCTACACAATTGCCAGCCACATTAGACCACATGTAATCTCATAGTGCACATCACTTTGGATCGACCTCCAAGAGGAGATGATTACTCAGCAATTTTTACAGGGACGTGGGCAAAATTTAAATTCATTTTCTAGCCATCATGTGGCCCATATATAACTTGTAAGAACACATTACACTTCTGATATTTAGAAAATTATGGAGCCAACTGTTTACCACATGCCAGATGATTCGTGTGACTCTAAATGCAGGCATCTTTCTTTATCCTAGGAACATATATTCAGTAAGATGTTCCTCTATGACCCAGGCCCTGTATGCTTATTTGTCAAACAACTGAACCACAATGATCATCAAGAAAGTTATTGGGGTGATGTACAACAGAAGCAGTAATATTGAAGATTAAAAAACATTTGAAAGGAAAAGATTCAAATTTCAAGTGTATGACCAGAGAATATATGCGCCAATACAATAACTGCTAGCATTTTAGAGTATTGAGCAGAAACTCAATAGTTCTGCTAAGTTAAATTCATAAACTTCTGATCGAATGAGAAGAAAACAGCTTCCAAACTGCCTATATCCAGGCAAATTATACCTGAATGTATTTACCAAAGAAACGAATCCTGTGCTTTGTAGCTTAAATTGAAAACAAGGGTAAAGATGGTACCATAGCGTCAGTTGCAACAACATACAATAACGGCAACAGTAATGCACTTTGCAGATGGTGGTTCAGATGTTATTGCTACAGAAGGAAGTTTCTATTCATGAAAATTTTGCTAATTTTCTGAAATCAATTCTCCTGTAAGAAAAGGAAACCAGTTGATTCCAAGATTGAGAACTGTTGTTCCATAGAGTGACCATTATAGTTTCCTATCCACATTTATTAAGTTGCTTTAGATTATTACAAAAATAGGCTTATTATCGAGCACAGTCTGATCATCGCATATACACATTACCATCTATTATATATGGATACTAAAGACAGTTGTGCAACACGAGTACAAATGTAAACGGTTGGGAATAAAGAATAAGCATAGACTTACCAGCAGTAACAGAGCCCCCAGGCGAATTGATGAACAATTTAATGTCCTTTTTATTGTCTTCAGCATCAAGAAACAATAGCTGGCTAATGACAAAATCTGCAGTAGCATCGTCAATCTGGAAATGGAAAAAAATTAGGACTAAAACTAATCAAACTCCAGTATGAACTATATCCTCACGCCCCAAAGGACCATGTACTCAAACTGTACTTCAAGTCAAGCAACATTATTTGATTATAAACCAAATCTCTTACTTCTCGACCCAAAATAATGCCATGAAAGTTTTAAAAATTCAATCTTTGGCAAGAACTTAGGAACAATTGCAACTTAAGCTCACATAAATGCAAATTAGTCCATGAATCCCAAAAAACCATAAAAACACCGAAAGTTGTTGATACCCGACCCCATGTCGAAAGGCCAAATGCTGACAAAAAAGAAATTGAGTCAAAGACTGAAACCTGAGAACCCAAGAAAATAATCCTCTGGCGAAGAAGCATATTGGTGGTATCGAGTTCTTCAAATCTGGGCAGCAAAGAAGGTGCAGCAGAGTAATTGGAGATATCCCAGTTGCTGGATAAATTATTTCCGGAGCTAGCAGCAGAAAAGGCCTGCTTTGATGCTCTAACAGAAAACCCATTTCTTATTCTTCTACTACTTACGCTCTTGGAACTAATATTCTGCTTTATTGTGCTTACAGTTGTCGATGGAGAAGGGACTAATTGATGGAATTGTTTTGAAAAAGAATTGTTTGGATGGGGGAAAGTTGTTGGCATTGAATGTGCCGGGGCTGTTGTGAAGCCAAGACAACCCCTTTCCATCCTTTCACAATACCCTTGCTTGCTTGCTTGGCCTGCTGCTTTTGTTCTCAAAACTCAAAACCAAAGATGATTGGGGAGGTAATTTTAGCCGAGGTCCTCAGGTTCAGCTCCAACACGATATCGTTTCTCTCGCTTGAGCAGATTAACAAAAGTTGTCCCTGGCATTATGTAAAATTATGTATGAGTTACCTGCATTTACAGTTAAACCCAACAAACCCTAAAGTAGACAGTGCCATGCTTGTGAGAAAAAAAAATTCTCCTGCTTAGACAGCCTATGATTTATAGTAACGTTGATTTTTATTTCTTCTGTAGATATTTATATAAGATTTGACAAGTTCTAATACACAGTTATATACCTAAAAAAAAATAATAAGAATTAAACTCCTAGTTGTAATAGTGGAACGAATCATATTGGCCCTCATGTCATATGTCTATCCACACACTAAGTTTATGGTTACCATTTAATTATCTTAAAACGAGAGACGAGTCATATGAAAATACAAAAGATATGATGCATGATACATAATTTAATATAATAATTATATAAATTCATCATAGCACTTGGTCCTAAAGCAACATGTACTTGTGTTGCACTGCTATAATTTAATATGACGGGAATTTGTTTGTTTGAATAAATTATATATCTGAACTTTGTATGATTTCTTTTGTTTAAGTATTATATTTCATTTGTAAGGTAACGAGATATAAATTAGGGGTTAAACATAAATAAATATCAAATTGATATCAAATTGGCTTGACATAAACCTATTTTCACTTGTGATGTAAACTTGTAATAACCAGATAAATTACAAGTTGGCTAAATCAATCTCGAATCTTGAAATGTTTTTGGGCACAAATGGGTACTTGTATGTTGGATGCTTGACCATGTAAAAAATGAAGTGTCAAGGGACCAAAATCGAAATTCCCTCAAAAAGCCAATGCAAAAACAGAACGATAATTTCAATTTCACGCTCATCCCCTCAGGCAGTGACCGGCGAGACAGAAGATTGGTAAGGTTAAAGAAAGGGAAGATGGCGAGATTCTCTCTGGGAGATGAAGCGGATGAACGAGAAAGGTCCGATCCCAGCAGCAGCAGCTCCAGACCCACCCCTAAGAGGCAAAAACTCACAGTCTCGCCGCAACCCCAACCATCCCAGCCAGCGGTGGATGCACCTATACAAACAAATGATTTAGTTCAAGTAGTGGAAGGGGACGCAGAGGAAGAGGAAGAAGAAGAGTCTGAATATGAAATTGAAGCCGAGGAAGAAGGATCTGAGTACGAAGACCAAGAAGAAGAAGACGATGACGAAGACGACGACGATGATCAGGAGGAAGACGACCGGATTCTGCAGCCGCAGCCTGAGGTAAACGGGGACGGCAATAGAGATGGGCCCATTTCCGTTACCCTTACTGACCCGGATGTATTGGATTGCCCTATCTGCATTGAGCCCCTCAGCATCCCTGTTTTTCAGGTAATTTTCCATTTTTTCCCTGATTCAAAAATTGAATTACTTCGAATTATCAGGCATGCTTAGTATCGTTGTTGCTGATGCATTTTGATCAAAGCCCAATTAAGGCTAGCTAAGATAATGGATCAACTTTGAGGTACCAGTAGTTGCGAAAGTGTGCTGCTGTTGATGTATTACAATTTAAATGTATTTGAAGTTGACATTACGAGTGGATAGGAGAACTTTAACTCTTGGCGTACTTAGTGGTTGGAGTTGGAATAGCAATTTCGAGCTGAATGTGTTCATTGTGTCACTTCTGTTCTATTGGTCCTTGGGCTTTGTATAGAATTGTAGGCTCTGTATGTTATCTGGAGGGTGGTTTCGGGTCGAACTCATTGGAATGGTGTTGATTGAATGCCATGGGTAACGACTACAATTGTAATAAAGTTTTTAGTTTGGACCAAAAAAAGTCATAACTTGTATATGAGTATATCCTCTCCTTGTTTCTTTGTGAATCTAGTTTTGCATAGAGAGGCTGTTGCTTGCAGAAAACTCAGGAAGAAACAAAAGAAACTCAAAATCCCACTTCCAATCTTTTACTAGGTTCTGTATCAAGTTTGCTTCCTGGATGTATGTATTATGGACACTGAATATGTAAGAATTCTTTGATGATTTTTCTACTTGGCCAGGATAGTGGCCAATGATCTTCTGAGTTTCCCTATTTGCCATAACAATTGAATGCATAAAAGGTCATGTACTTTGTTTCATGTTCACATTCTTGTGGACGTTGAGTTTCTTACCTTGACAGCATTCGAAATGGAATTAAATTTGTGGGTGGCAGTGGATATTTTCTGTTGGTGATCTTGAGGTGTTTTGATTCTGTTGCTTTAGTTATGTCCCTGGTGCAATGGTCACCGTAATATTGTCTACAGTGTATAATTTAGATGTTTTTGGCTATTGTGATGCTAGCTGGTAGCACTATGTTAGTCATGGTAAAAATTGGTTGAAGTGCTTCAATTATTATGGCCAGTTGGACAGAATTGTCGCATCTGCTTATGATTAAGTCCCAATCAGGTGGGATTGCTGTTTATAATGTTTAGTGGCTGTTGCAGTGGAGGTCTATGTGGGGGCAAAGATGATATTGGTGGTCAAAATGTTGACTTGCGTGCTTTAGGTAGTTTTGTTGTTTGTTGATTTAGTTTATCAACTCAGCACCCTGTTTGGAAGGTGAGTTTTTTGGGAATTTATCTAAAACTTGACTGTAATTTACTGTAAAAATTTTTTGAAATGTGTAGATTTTTAAATATTTTGAAGTGTACAGTTTAAAATCTTTAAGAATTTTTTTGAGGTTACTGTAGTTAAAGTTTTTAAAAAACTTGTAGCAGATAAACTTGGCAAAAAACTTAGGTTCCAAAAAACTTAGTTATATTTTGTCGTATTGTGGACAAGGAGTGAGAATTCAATCATTTGTCTGTATTTGTTACTTTAGATTGTAAAAGGAGTGTGGACGTGGTCTCTAGATTGTGGGTTTATGTTCTTAGGTTCCCTAGATCTTCTTCCTACTTTGTATTCCCTTCCCAAGTGGATGAATTGCAACTGCTATATTGCTTTGTCAATGACTACATCATGTGCGCCAGCCTGCAAGGAAATATTTCAGCTTCATGTGATTGGTTTAGCTTCTGTCTGTTTGCATCATTATTTGAATTTTCTTTATGATTTACTAAAAATACGTCAAAAACCTTTTGCCAGCTAGCTGATAAAATTCATTTCTCCCGATTCCTCTTGAGAAAAGCATTTACAAATGCATTGATTGGGTTTGTTTTGACATTTGTAGTGACTAGTAGAACTTCATTATGGATCTTTTGGGTAATAATTTTTGTTCTCGTGGACTCGTAATGCCTGCAAATTATCTTTCAATTAAAAATGTTTGCATGCGTCAAGTCTCATTCTTAAGCTGCAATATGGGATGCATTCTTTTTTCATATAGTAAGATAACATCTAAGGTTGTCAGTATGGTTAATTGTTGTTGTGTATTTACCCAAGGTCCTTCGAGAAACTTCTACTCACATTTTGTATTACAAACAAAAAGAATTATGCATAAAGTAGTCTTACTACCTGGCTGAAGCTGCAGATTTAATCTCTGTGTAATTGTGTAATGATTATGCATCTCACTCGTCATTCTTGTCATGTCCTGCAGCCCCAGTTTTTATGTATATAGTCTACATATATGCAAATTATTAAATTGTTAGCAGGCATGTACAAGGACAAGGACTCTAATGCGTTTTATTTTTCTGGACTACAATTCAGTGCGAGAATGGGCATATAGCATGCAGCTCTTGCTGCTTAAAGATTCGTAACAAGTGTCCATCCTGCTCTTGGCCAATCGGGTACAACCGATGCCGAGCCATTGAGAAAGTGCTTGAATCGGTGAAAGTGTCATGCAGAAACATTAAGTATGGGTGCACGCAGATGGTGAGATACTGTAATAAGCATGAACATGAGAATACATGCATTCTTGCACCTTGTTCATGTCCTCTTCTTGACTGCAACTTTGTTGGCTCTGCCTGGCAATTATATTCACATTTTAAGCTAAGACATCCAGCTTCTGGCAACACTTTCCTTTTGGGCAAGCCCTTCTCTATTTCTTTGGAGAAAAGCCAAAGGTCTATAATTCTTCGAGAGGGTGATGGAAATATTATCTTTATCCTGAATCACTTCAACGAACGACATGGAAGTGCAATAAATATTGTTGGTATTGCACCGTTAGGATCAGGTACTCGGTTTTCTTATGATCTTACTGTAAGAGACGGGGATACATCTATTAGACTGCAATCTTCCGTAGAAAGCATCCGAAAGTGGGTTGATAGCGCTCCTGCAAAGAAGTTTCTTCTGGTTCCATGCTATTATTATACCAGTAATTGTGGACAGCTTGAGTTGGACGTATGCATACGGGCCGAACAATCTTGTTCTCGCTCAAGTGGTAATAACATGAAGTTCTTGTTTACCAGGGCTGATTGACTTCACTTTGTTAAAACTTTTTAGTTTAGGAAAAGAAAAGAAATTCCATTGTGACGCTGTGCTATATTTAACACACTGTGTGTAGTTTTTGTGCATTGGAGTGGTAGGCAGGCTGTTTATCCTTTTCATATTTTTTTTTTATGAGCATTTCCATTCATTTTCATCGTTGACCTATCCTCCAAAGTCCAAACGGTTGGATAATATTTCATCGTTGACCTTTTCATATATTCACCGTTGGACAATATTTTACTCTCTGCAAGAAAAAGCAAAATATACCTTTGGACCATCAACCCGGTAATTCTGCTTCCCGGGCGGTAAATAAATGAGCCAATGTACTCGGCAATATGGAAATTACACCTTCCCTTTATTTTATTTGTGACCGTCTAGGTGGTATCCCCTGTTACTGTCCCAGGATGAGATGCTTTGCATGGGAGCTTCAAAATTTGGATGATCAACTTTTTATAGACAGGATGGCGCAAGCAAGCCAATTTTGCATTGCAGCCACCTCTAATAATGCTGCTGGTGTATAACATTCTTGTATATAACCAAAGGCTGGTGGCCACCACCTAGCTTGGTGGGGTGGGTGGTAAGGGTTCAAACTTTGCCTTTCACCAAAATGTTACATTTAAGTGATTTGATTCAAAAAATCCCGTCCTCTTCTCTTTAGTATAGAATAGATTAGGTTGTACAACTGTTATTGTCTCCGGAAAAAAAATAACATTCTTATATTTGTCAGAGACTAACCCGCAACAATTTAGCCATCCAATCCATAAAACTCGATTAAAGAGAATAAAATATCCAACTGCGCCTAAGCCTTTTAAAAGTTGATCTACTTGTCACCCAGCAGGAAGAAGGGGGGATTAAAAAAAAAAAACAAAAAAAGAAGAAGAAATGTACATCTTCCTTGACACGTGTGGAATAGCAAACCGGTCAAACCGGTGGGTTGGGCGACCCATTCCCTGTTCACGAGCCTGGACGGAAAGATAAAAGCCAAAGGTACAACCCTATAAAGCACATCAACTGAAAATGGCCAACTAAAGTGCGGCTGTGGATGGTACTTGCTAGTTACTACCAAACGGCCATTAGAGGAACCCAGCGCCGGGCGAACCAACCATCCTAGACATCAACGGCCATCTTCATTTGTCGAGTTCGATGAAACCTAGCTTTCTGAAACCCACCATAATTATATCAACGCTTCTGTCTGAATCCACTCCGGAATCTGTTGTTTTGTTATTTCCGAGGAGGAGTCTGCTGCTACGCGGCTGCACTTGATTTCACCCCCAACTCCGCACTCATGACCACTTTGGTGGGTAGTATGATTTCCATGGAATTTCTTTTTTGAGTTGTTCGTATTTTTTGTTAATGAAATTTGGATTTTGTCGCATATATGTACCTGATCAAAGCTCCTAGTCCCCTAGAATTCACCCACACTGCTTCTTATGTGCCTGTGAGTGTTTCACTGGGTACTTTTTCCCGGTAATGTGTTTTTGTTTCTTGCTTAATCTTGTGAATTTGAATATCAAGGTGATGCCTGCATTGGTAAGAAATTTGCAAAGGAGTAATTCTGTTGTGCTTTTATCGGGATCTTTTGTGGAGGCTTTGTTTAGAGAGTCATGAAATTGGCTGGGTTGTACTTTTTTTGTCATCTTAGTTTCATCTATGTTGCTCTTCTGATAGATCATGCACGGCAACCCCCAGAAATGTAGTTATTTGCTTCTCATATGGGATATGACAATTTATGCTGGTTGTAGCTTTATGTGTTTCTGAGTGTTGAAAAATGTCAGGGAGCTATGGCCCCTTTTAATAGCCACTGATTGGTTTCCAGTATTAGTTTTTGAAAAATTTGGACAATTTTTCGACTATGTTTTAGGTGGTTATATGCTTTTCTTTCTGTTACTTCGAAAGTAGCTGCTTCAGCTTCAACCACTCGAATTTTTTATATTCCTTTTTATTTCTCATCAAATGGATGGCATCTTCTTCCGGAAATCCTAGCTATTCTTAGCATGATATTGGGAAATCTCATTACTATTACTCAAACAAGCATGAAACGTATGCTTGCATATTCGTCCATAGGTCAAATCGGGTATGTAATTATTGGAAATCAAATGGATTCAAGTAAAATATACTCGAACGTATCAATAAGTGAGACCCATACTGCAGGTTGTTTCATGCCATAAATAAACTCGAACACTCAAGAAATCCGTTGGGCAGGCGGATTCACATCTTTTATGACCAACGCAGTCTTCGGTTCTTGGAGCTGAAGCAATTTGTTTAGCTTTACATCCGTCCCAAGGTATACGCGTATCATAAATCTTCACTGAATGTGACATTGAATCTATATATTTTGGAAAGTCATAAATTTTCCTTCAACTTTTTTCAAATTAGCTTCCACTATTTCAAGAGTTTGCTGAGCTTCTTGTGGATCAATGTCATTACCCTTCTCTGCATCATTTACTAAAACAACGATTTCATTATTGCCTATTTTAGCAAAACCACCCATAAGAGCCATCGTTAACCATTGGCCATTAAGGTGTATTCTCAAAATACCTATATCTACAGCTGTGGCAATAGGGGCATGGTTGGGTAATACGCAAATTTGACCACTATTAGTAGGTAAAATGATTTCTTTTTCTTCTGAATCCCATACAATTTGATTAGGCGTCAATACACAAAGATTTAATACACGTTTGGGAAAAACATGTATACAATACATGGGCTCTTTTTGGGTTAGAATTGGGATCGTAATTTTGTAGTGCATTTTATTGCCATTGAGTTGACATTTTTAGCCTTTTAGGCAACAGCTTCTGTTTCATCTTCTTCAAATACTTATTTTCTTGTGAGGAGTACAGTATTGTTTTCATGTTGTACTTTTACTTTACTTTATTCTTTTAAGCACTAGTGGGTGTTCTTCATGAATGATACGCTTTGTATCCTAATACAACTCTAAGGTACCAAGTGAAGCAGATCTTCTTATGGAAAAGAGAAAGGAACCAGAGAATGGAGGTTCTGAAGGGACTAGGAAAAAGAAGAAGAAGAGGCAAGTTAGCACGCCCCGCCCTGCCTGCTCTTGGGTGCATTTTAGGTAAAGTTTTCACAACTTTGGCCTTCAATGCTTCATTGTCTCCTTATATTGTTTCTACTGGTGTACTAACATTTACATGGAACTTGTTAGCCGCGAATTTATTAAGGAGTATAGTGCTTCACATCCTGGATCGTCGGGTCTGAAAACAGTGAGAATCTGGCTATATTATGTCGTCATAGTTTTCTTTATTTAAATTAGGAATGTTATGTTAATTCATGATGTGTGGCTCATTTCAGGCCACAAAAGCTGCCTCAGATGCCTGGAAGCTGATGAGCCCCGAAGAAAAAGAAAAATACACTACTCGTGCCCGTGAAGTGTGGGATAAGTATTTGAGTGCAAGTCCTGCCCGGGCTCCTAAACCAAGACGGCAGGTTACTCTCTTTTTTTTTTTGTGAAGTACACTTTTCTTGGACTCTTTCAATTGAGGAAGAAAAATTTTGTCCGTTTCATGCAGACCAAACTGGTTACAAGGTGCTCCCCTGGTCGTTTATTGAATGTAATACAGCGGCTAACGCCAGAACAGAAGGCTTCTGTGAAAAGCATGGGATTTGGTAGCATCCTTGGTTTAAGATGCCGAACTCTTAGGCGTAGTTTGTGCCTTTGGCTATTGGAGAGATTTAACACCATGAGACGTAGCTTGGAGATTTGCGGTGAGCGCATACCTCTAACTCCACAAGATGTGGAACTTGTCATGGGATTAGCAGCTAGTGGAAAGGATGTGGTGAATTCAGGTCCTGATGATGTAATTTTGGAATTGCGTCAAAAGTACAATGCCACCAATCGTGGGATTTCTGTGCGCCTTTTAGAAGAGCGATTGGCAGCTCCAGAAGCAGGAGAGGATTTCAAAAGATCATTTGTTCTTTATGTATTAGGCACTCTTTTGTGTCCTACTGCAAGATTGGATGTTAGCCCAACATTCCTCCACTTTTTGACAAATGTGGAAGTTATCCATCAGTATAATTGGGGAAAGTTCTTGCTTGACCGGCTAGTTCGCGAGGTAGCTCGCTATCGTCAAGGGAAGCAACGTGCCGTTGGTGGTTGTTTGTTGTTTCTCCAGGTTAGGATGTTTGACAATTAAAATAGAACATCACTTTGGCCTCTTATACTCAAGTGCTTAGCTTAACTATTTAGCCTTTTGCAGCTTTTCTACTATGAATGTGTCGCTGTTAGAGGATTGCATGAACTGGCCCCTGTTTCTTTTCCTTGCTTATACTCTTGGGGTGAGGAAGAAATTAGTGAAAGAGAAAAGCAAGAAAAAGAGCTTGGTGGTTATGGTGCAGGGGAGGTACATGACATTTGGTGTTAATTTTTTACAATGCTTAATTGTTACAAGTCTCGACATTATGTTGCAGATTGTAAGTCTATTATTCACATGCAGGTGGTCTGTAAGGAGAGAGGCCTTGGGATGGGACTACTTGGGTACAAGCGCCAAGCTGAGATCATGCCGACCAGGATTATGGCACCTGAGTTTGATCATTGTCCTGCACAGGAGCTGGACGGACACTTGGTATTCATGAAATCTGTCTCTGAATTTGGATGATATGTTATTTTTACTATATTGTGTCCAGTTGTCCAGTGTATTCTTCCATTTCTACAAATGGTAAATTAACTTATATGATATTTGTGTCATCAAAAATGGCAGGTATTTCCCATTTTTTCCCTTGCGGTTGAACTACTGAGTCTAGGATGATTCTTTTGGGCTGTGCTTTGAACTTCTTTTTAGCATAACACTCAGCATTGACTACCTTTCTCTACTGTAGCAGTATGACTTCTTGAGCATAACTTTTTATCTTTTGGTTAAACATGGAAAACATTGTAAGAAGCAGACAATATAGGACCATTTTATCTTTTTTTGTTCAACTCTCAAATCTTATTGTAGTTTCAGAACCTGAATGTCAAAATTTTTTTCCCCTCTAGTTTATTGGCGCAGGTGTAATGTGAGGAGTGCAGCTATAACTGGGGAGTTACAATCATGGCTTCCTTAATGTATTTGCAGATATGGATGCTATCTTTTATGCTATATTGTCTATGCACTTACCTGAATTGCTGTCATTATTGTTTTAACTTTCTCGACAAGTGCCCCAAGTTCTGCTTACCTCTAGTTTAATTTTTAGACAACTGACATATCTGGTATATGATTTCCAGCAATGTATAGATGGTTTCTGATTGACTTCTTATTTGCATCAGGAAAATGTGCCAATTAATGACAGAGAAGGTACTGCAGTCAGTGGAGAGACTGCTGTAGCTGATTCAGTCAGAAGAGCATGTCGAAATGTGGAGTACGGATGCACAGAACTTGTGGATTATGAAATGCGGAATGACCATGAAGAGGCCTGCAAATACACTCCATGTGCCTGCCCCCTTAAGAACTGTGACTTTGTTGGGTCATCTGGGCAGTTGTCACTGCATTTCAGCAGCAAACACTGGGACTCGGGAAGACGCTTTCAGTATGACTGCCCTCTTTGTGTTTCACTGGGCAAGAATGAGACACACCTTGTTTTGCAAGCAGAAAAAGATGGTGTTCTCTTTCTCCTGAATAAGGGGACAGAAAGCATTGGGCATAACCTCGTGATAACTTGCATTTGCCCAAGCTTATCTAAGGAACGATATTTTTATGATCTTGCATCAGAAAGAGGAAGCAGCTCTCTGAGATTGAAGTCATACACACAAAATTACCCAGGCAGGGTGGAAGGTTCACCTCCTGTGGACTTTCTTCTAGTTCCCTTTGCTTATCTCAGCTCATCTGGGCAGCTAGATGTAGAAGTTTGCATACGGAGTTCAAACGGTCCAAGTGCTGATTGACCAATGTAGACGTTATAAATCAAGCCAGCTGTCAGTGCTCGTCGGACCACTCAGTCTAGGAATGTTAGTAGTGGGAAATTGTACTCCCAGAATTTGTAAAAACCGTGTAACACTTACCGGCGGACATATATAGTTTAGTACTCGGCGAGAACTCAAAAGGGAGTCATCTAACTTGGTAGCGCTGGTGGGGTCTTGGCTTGGTTTTTGTTGGTTGACGATTAGAGACAGTAAAGGCGGCAGTTTGATTGCGATTTGTAGGCACAGCTTCACAGAATTGAGCAGCCATAGTGAGTGTAGTATCGTACATGCTTTTGTTCAGCTTGAAAGAAAAAATCAAAGCAAAGAGTAAAGAAGCCATTTGACATTGAAATCTCATAGATTTTTCTTACTACTCTTCTCCCTTGTACATCTTTTCCAGCAATTCAAGCTCTGTACGTGGATGGATAGCTTTGAAAATGACAATAATGATAAAGAACAGTAGAAACTGGAAACTTCAGAAAACTGAATCGCTCTGGCTGTCAGCATTGAAATGCAGTTGTGCGAGAGCGAGCGGCTAACCTTTGCAATTTGTAAATTTGTATCCTCACACGATATGGGCCGTGTATAGAATCAGGGTATAGGAACAAACGAGGTTAGTTTTTAGGGATAAACCTCCCTTGAGATTTCTAACAATTTTACCAGTCTCTCATGAAGTTTGCAAAATTATAAAACCTCCCTTGAGGTTAAGGTTTTAAACTTTTAAAAACAAAATTAGTCCAAAAAGCACTTTAAAAATAGAGATGAAACTTTTATTCCAGTAAAAGAATAAAAATAATTAACAGTTAGAAATAATTAATATACACATTTTACCAATTAAAAAGTTCAAATTTAATAAATTAGATAACACAAATAAACAATGAAACTACACTAACGATCACAATATTTAGCAAAACAGACTAATCATCTTTTTTAATATGATTTTGTTATGATTCTTGTGATTTTAAACAGTAAAATTTTTAAATTTTGTATTTTTCCCTCTTTTTTCCATTACTTCCATGAAATTACTTTACAACTATCATAACTTTGAGAGTTTCAAAGAAAATATCCTCATGAACAACCTTCTTTTGACCTATATTTTTTTCTACCAAAACCCTTCTTCTCACATTGTGTATAACTAATCTTTGATCATTGTCAAATTTTATCAATCAAAAATAGCGTCATTAGATTTATCAATTGATGTATTTTGTAATTACAAGTCATTTTCGATAAAAAAAATTTTAACAGTTATTTTCGTTAATTAGTTACTAATTGTTAATTAGTGCTCTAATTGTTTAATCATTAGATATTAGTAAAGGAGAAAGGAGGGAAAAGAAATATAAATTTTAAAATTTTTTCTTTTCAAAATCACAAGAATTGCAGTAAACATTATGTCAAAAAAGATGACTAGTCTGTTTTACTAAATCCTATTATCATTAATGTAGTTTTGTTGCTTATTTGTGTTATCTAATTTATTGAATGTGAACTTTTTGAGTAGTAAAATGTGTTTATTAATTGTTTATAACTTTTAATTATTTTTCATTTTTTTTACTGATACAACATATATACATGCATGAGGGGTATTAATGGAATAAAAGTTTCATCTCTCTACTTAAAGTACTTTTTAATGTTACTTTTTTTAATTGGACCAATTTTATTATCAAAACTTTAACATCGATTTTGTAAAATATAGGGGAGGCTAGTGAAATTATTAAAAATCTAAGGGGAGGTTTCTTAAATTATCCCTAGTTTTTATGGTAGATTTATAAGTTTTTTTTGTTAGCAGTAGATAATATTATGAGCTCTTGTATAAAGCAAAACAACACGCTCCATATGGTTTGAGGTGACAAACCGCCGATTCAATTGAACCATGTGCATGACCTGCGAAGTCACAATTTCAGTTGTGAAATTGTTCGGCCGGAGTACTAATTTACAAACTGGGGCGGGTAGTTCAGGTGCAGGGTGATTAGTCGGTAAAGTTGGGATACACCTTGTATTGAAAAAAAAAACAAAAAAAAACTAATTTACAAACTAAAAAAGACTGCCAAGAAAAAAAAAAAAAAAGGTTACGGGAGGGACCAGGGCGGGTTCACTTTACTTGCGTCCCCGAAACATCGGTTACCGGTTTGCGATATTGGGTGCAGGACTGTTGGTTGTATTCTTTGTAGCTTAATCGTGGAAAGCCCAATGAGTCTCATTTGCAATATGGTCCGTAAAATCCCACCAGGAACTTAGTCCAATTGCCCAGTTCTGAGAAACATCAAGCAGCGGCAGTCGGAACCTGGAAGAGCAAGAAAGAGGAGGAAAAGAAGAAGATGATGGTATTGATATGGTCCTCCTCTGCGATGATGCTTCGACGCTTTTGCTGCTTCAGCACTAGTGCTTCTTCTTCTTTTGCATCTGCTCCTTTGTCTTCCCTTAACAAGAAAAGGCGTCTGGTCTTCTTGGGCTCCCCTCAGGTTCAATACCCTTCTCTCTTCTCTTCGCTGCCTGCTTTTATAGTTAATACAACTTACAATGCCTACGTTTTGTAAATTAGTTATTTGTTCTCTAGGTATCTGCTTCGGTTCTTGATGCTTTATTCTCTGCTTCTTCTGCTCCTGATTCCCTATTTGAGGTATTACTGCTTTATCTATCATTATTCTGTAGTGTAATGCTTGTGCTTAAGTCATTTTGTACAGTAAATTCTGCTCAAAAAACATACAGAATTTTTTGTTGTAATCTTGTTTTCCTTGAAATTTATGTGACCTGCTGAACATTTACAGTAAAGGTACGACTTGTAGACATTTTTTCACCAGTCATGAATTTTAATGGTTTGTAGCATCAGCTATATTCCATGACCCTTAATCATGAATCATTCTTTTACAGTGTTTGGTTGTTGTTTCACAGTAGAGTATTTGAAGCGATAGAGTTGGAAAAATTACAATTTGCACAATGCAGCAGATGATATAGCAAGCTTCGTCTTCTTTGTTGATGTTGCTTTTGTTGAAGTTCTTTTACTGATTATTTTAGCTTCTGCTTGTAGAAGTTCATATTTAATTTCCCAGTTTGTCAAGTGGAAATATGGTTTGCTGGGTCGTTCATAATTATAATCAATGGGAAATTTACTGCTGTATCTGGCCTTAGGATTCGTACTTCTCATCCTAGTTTTTCTATATTTCCTTGCTCTTGTTAGCATTGTGTATATATTTTTAATGATGGTCTGATAGGCTTTGAGGCATTCATGGCAATTGGAATTCGCTAATCAATATTGATTCTTTCACTTTTTTTTCTTTTTTGGTATTTGCAATGCTCTAGGTTGCTGCAATTGTTACTCAGCCACCCTCTGGGAGAGATAGAGGAAGAAAGATCACGCCTTCTCCTGTAGCACAGCGTGCTCTTGACAAAGGCTTCCCCTCTGATTTGATATTCACACCTGTAAAAGCTGGTGAGGTAACATCTTAATGCAGTTATGCAGAAATTTAATTATCTTATAGCAGTTTGCAACAAGTGCATCACATTTGTACTTTTTTGCGCACATAGGTAAATTGGGGGCAAATGATAACCATCCAGGTTGCAGCCTTTTTTTTTCCTGACGATTCTGTATTGAGGGTGTGAATGGTCACTTCGCAGCATAATTTTTAAGCCACTGCCAAAGTATTAGGAGATAGTATACTGTCACATTTGAGATTTTTTGCTCTGGGAAGCCGATTAAAAGCACTGATGGATCAAGCTGCCCGACACTGACAACTAATATATTATACATAGATCGCCATTTCTTGGTGATTGCTGCTTGTACTCCATCCTAGATTCACTAGCATACAAAAATTTAGAATGGCATTCTGCTCTTTCAAACCATGCCCAGAGGGGAATGCCCATTTACGAATGAGTGAATGAAAGGGAATAGAAAACTTTTTGCAGTAACAGACATCCTCAGGTTAATATTTAACAATGAACTTTGTCAGTCAGATCCTTTTTTTTTTGGTGGCTAAAAAGGTTTATTAGGGGTGGTCACTCGTTTCCATGGACAGGGCCTGTTACCAGGTGCACCAGGGCTTGTACTGTTTCATGTAGATAGCCTACCAACCAATTGGCGAATGCTTGATGCTTTTGTACTTTAATGCGATCCATGACTTGTACAAGAAGCACCTACTTGTTACTGGGAGATTTTCATGTAGAAAGTTAGAAAATTTTGTAGCTTGGACAGTGGTATTAGCAATTCTGGCTGGTTAGAAAAACAATTGAGGAGCTGTGATGTTATACAACTGTAGATGATAAAAAGATGCATACTTTTTGATGAATATATTTGGCATATTCAACATCTATGTTGCATTGCCATGAAGACCTTCAGTTGATTTCCCGATTTCCCTTTGCTATTGATGCTGTTGAGCTTAACACTTCTGAAGGAATGCCCTCCTTGATAAGAGAACTTACCATCAACTTTATTTTGTTTAGGAATCATTTCTTGAGAATTTCAAGTCTCTGGAGCCTGAACTTTGTGTTACTGCTGCATATGGGAATATTTTACCAAGCAAGGTTCTGAAGATTCCATCACTGGGTTAGTAATCATGATTTTTCTGTCAGAAATCCTGTTTGCATAAGTTGTTATCTCAGGTTTTTTAGAAGTTTAAACATCTAAATTGTGAACGCCATGGAGAGATGTATACCAATAATTCCTTGAAAGTGGCAAAAGATGTGTACTTTGACCTTTGGTGGAATGTTGATGTCAAAAATAAGAGAAATTAATACTTATTTTGTCATTTAACTGTCTATCACAACTTTCAGAAAAGTCCCCTTTCTGGTATTTACATCTGACAAAAATAAGAACCTGGAGAATAAGTCGAACAGATGATGGGTATGTGAGCATGGTTGAAATCAAAATTTTGATAAGATGAATGTCTGATTGTTGAATGATAACAAGAAAAGAGTATAAAGGAAAAGAAGACAAGTAGAGAAGAGAGTATGTCAAGCTAGATTTAGGGCAAAACAACAAATGGTGGAGTAATAAATCATGAGATTGTGAAATGGTAAAAAGTTGCAACTACATATAATAGAAGCAGAGAAAATAGACTGAAATGGTCAGAGGTTTAACTAGTAAAATGAAGAAACATGTTCACTATTTGTAAGTTATTACAGTGATAGTCCAGAAGCAAGGAGAAATGTTTTAGTGCTGTCCCACGATAGTTTGGCACAAAAAATTTTTCCAGTTCATTTATTGCATCAAATCTGTAAATTGGGGAATTTGATTTAAGCTTTTTCTTATTCAAATGCATTCTTGTAGGGACCGTAAACATTCACCCAAGCTTGCTGCCTCTCTACCGTGGTGCAGCCCCTGTTCAGCGAGCATTGGAGGTTAAGTTTCTTAGACTTAGACTTTGACTCTGACTTGTTTAATATTTAGACATTTATTAATCATGAAATGAATTTTGTAACAGGATGGCGTAAAGGAAACAGGAGTGTCACTAGCATTTACTGTACGTCAACTGGATGCTGGACCTGTTATTTCTTGTCAAAGAATAGATGTAGATGATCAAATAAAGGTACTGAAGTCTTTCTTCTTCCTTCGATTTATGTCATATAAGCTCCTCATTCTAGTGTCTTATGAATCTATATTCTTTCCCAAACCACTGAAAATCATTAATGTGTCGTCCACGACTGAAAAAGATCTTGAGTGTATGTTATATCTGAATTGAAGTAATTCTATAAGGCTAGCATATACTGCTTTCTTAAAGTCAGCTAACTTTGTACTGATTCGTTTGCAGGCACCAGAGCTACTTGAGTTATTATTTGCACAAGGTAGGTGTTGTGCATTCCTTCTCCTACTACTGCTTTGCATTAATATTTTAAGTATTCATCTGATATAATACTTAATAGATTTATGCCACTTTGAGATCTTTGGCATATCAATTAATATTTCTCAGGACTTTAGTGCAATCTGGACTCTGTTAGTTTAGCAGTGAGTGGAATGCTTAGAGAAATTGGCTTTTGTTCTTTTAGAGAAATGGGGCTTTTATTTTTCTAGCCTACTGTAAAAGGTATTGGTGACTCATTAGTTCTTGGAACATTCAGGATCTGAACTTCTGCTCCGTGAGCTTCCCTCTATTTTTGATGGATCAGCTAAAAGAAAAGCAGAAGAGCAGGATGAATCTAAAGCAACTCTGGCTCCAAAGGTGAAGTTTGTTTAACATCCCTTAGTTGAAATAAGTATGAAGTAACTGAGGAATAATCACAAGAATATCAGATTATTTACAAATTTTTTTGGAGTTGATACCTGTAAGATGTGCGTCTGATACTTGCAGCCATTCAAAGAAGTCAAGGAAAGTAGTTGTTGAATTGATTTCTTTAGAGACATCGATCTTGATATTCATCTATTCTCTCTCATCTTGGAGTAACTGACCTGATTTCTCTCTTTGCCAACTGATGAACAAAATGAATTTCAATAAAGTCCAATTTGATGCTGCTACTTGATTATTAGATTTTTGGATTGAATTTGATCCAAAACTCGCAACAAAATTTTCTTATGATCTTGTCTAAAAATGGTGCAGGTCATATCCTGCAATTTTTATCCCCTTCATTTGTTAATGAGGATTACGCTGCTTAAATTTTTGTATGAGTAGCCTGTTGATTAAATTTGCATTTGAGATTATATACTTGTTTTTCTTCTGGTCGATTCTTGGGACACATCTTACCTACATATGAATATTGGGTTACTTTGATTGCTCGATACAGATAACACCCAAGGAGTCATGGCTATCCTTTGATCAAGAAGCTATAACCCTTCATAACAAGGTATTGGTTTGATCCTCATGTTGCACCTACTGTATAATCATGACACATAGTCTTCTAGGTTCGTGCATTTGCAGGTTGGCCTGGTACCAGAGCTAAAGTCATGATTGTGGATCCCCAAAACGGTCAGTCTAATACTACCGAGCTTAAGATTATCACAACAAGAGTTTATAATGGTGCCAAAGCTCAGAGTGGGGATGCTGATGATGTGGTTTTCAACAAAGGTTCACTGATATTCCCATGTGGCAGACAGACGGCACTGGAGGTGGGAATTGTCGTTAATTTGGTCTACTTCTTGCAGCCATCACAGTGATTAGCATCTTGTATCATTGCAGGTGCTAGAAGTGCAACTTCCAGGTACAAAGGTGGTAAATGCGTCAGCATTTTGGAATGGATTGAGAGGTCAGAAATTGAAGCGGATATGACTACAGTTGCTGAGCAGCAGTCCATGTAAGTTGTGAAGTAGACAAGGAAACACATTGAGTTCTATCATCCTTCCTCTCAAAAATGAAAATATGGTTAGTTTTAATGTCTTTAATTTTTCTTAATACATGTGGAACGGAGGATTCTGGTGTTCTTGTACCAAAGGGATCATATTCTTGTATTATTGTTTTGCACCGAGAACAGAGCATCAATATGTTTTGGTTTTGTGCATTGGTCAGGTACAGCCCCTTCTAAAAAAGATTACCGTATTGTGATATGAAGGACTGGACCTGCTGCACCAATGGAGGGAAAGATTGAAGAAGAGTTCGTTTTCTTCCCATTTCTTAACATTCACCTTTCAGATTGGTTGTTCTTCTGGGCTACGAAAAATGGATCTAAAAGTCCCCGAGTAGGGCTCTACTTGTAGTTTATCCTTGAGATAAAATCATAAAATGGAATTTCTTCGAGGACTGACTCTCATCTCATGGGGTACTCAGAAGAACCCCTTTAGGCTCCTCTTTGTCCTAAAAGGGGAGTAAGAATAATGTCATTTGAATTTTGTTGTTTATGTCGCATTCTGCTTCCTCTCTCGTTCTGTCTGGTCCCTCGAATCCTTTAATTTTGCATGTAAACAAGGTGAGAAGAGGAGGAAACAAGCACTTCTTCCGAATTGATGAGTTGTGCTGTGCCTTCCCCAGCAGTGCCTATTGCGGGGTTGGCCCTGTACAACCTACAAAAGGGTGTTGTTTTGGTTTGGGGTGCAAGCACACCATAAAAAACTATTGATCTTGATGGGATTGATGAAGGCTAGCTGATCGGACACAAATGATCGTTCTTTTTCTTGCAATGGCCCCCGCCCGCATCACCATGATTGTGGCTGAACGGACGGCTGGTAAAAGTTGTCCTTGGGTGTACTTTAAACAAACGATAATTTTTTAGCATTAGGCTAGCTACGCTTTACCCTTAATTTGTTACTGATAATTTTGTATCCTAAACGTAAAAACGCCCGCCCTTCAATTCCGTACTTTGTAATGATGAGATGATCGGAAAGCTGAAATTTTTCTTGCAGTTAGTTAGTGGGGAATTTCACATTCCGCTCACTTCTGATTGGAAGAGTGCTGCTGCTTATATCAATTGAAGAAGGCTTCATCTGATTAGGCAATGAAGTCATCTGTGAGTGATAACACACATCTTTTTGTAACTCCATTAAGCCGCAAATTCGAAAGAGAAGAGAGGTGATTCACACAGTCTCTAACATTAGGAAGGTGAAACTGAAATGATCGTTAATATTGCTCACAAACAAAAATCTTGGGACTAAGCAATCATCGGGTGGTCTTTCTTCACTCATATAAATAAATAGTGGGAAAAAGCAAAGTCACTCACACCCATAGAACGAAAATGAAAGCAAACACAAACGCACTTTACACCCCATTTTCTCGCTAACACATCAACATAAACAAATGAGCAAAACCCAAAAGCATTCTTGCCCACTCATCATTCCCGGGCACTTGTTGCCATTTGCTTTTTCTAAAATATACTCTACTGCTACTTAACACTCTATCTGTTTTTTTTTTTGTGGGACTCAAATAAACCGTACTCCTCCTTCGTCTGCTCTCTCATAAACAAATTCCAAGGCCTTAATCGGTGGAAGATTTTCAGGCCTGAGGTGCAGTCTAAGTAATTTTTCACATGAATTTCTCGCCTAAGATATATTCTTCATGATCTCAAGAGGCATTAGATGTATCTGCTTGTTCTCGAGCGTTCGCAAAAAATAGAAGAAGTACATAATACTACATAGTTAAGAAGTAATTTTACATCTCTAGTGGCAAATTTGCAAAAATAAATAAATACAAAATTAGGTAAATAAAAGTTTCAAAAAGGCTCTCCGCACCCGAAAGTGTCAGAGTTGAGAGTTTGAAAAGAATATATCATTTCCTTTCGCCTAAAGCCCAAAAGCTCTTAGCTAGGAGCTTCTTGTATAAATACCACCTCTTGCAAATAGGTACCAAAGACTCGCAGACCAGCCCACTCATATATCTGACCATTTCTTCTCGATTCTCTCTGTGGTAGCTTTGCTTTCTTCCATATCCAGAGGAGAACAATTAAATGGGGGCTCTCGACTACCTCTCAAACTTTTGTACTGTCACCAGCACAAGAAGAAGCAAGAGGAAACCAATGCAGGTAACTGCTTAATTTTCTAGGGAGCACCTGCGCGTCGAGCGCATAGTTAACTTCTTAATCGCTTCTCAGGGTTTTAAGATTTACGTCTGTTGTTTTGGTGCTCTTCTGTTTCACTTAATGGACTGAATGATGAGGGATGTTTGCTTTTGTCATTTTTACTTAACCAGACCGTTGAGATTAAGGTTAAGATGGACTGTGATGGATGCGAAAGAAGGGTGAAGAATGCTGTAAAAGACATGAAAGGTAAAACTACTTGCATTGCACTCTTTTTTTTAAAAAAAAAATTTATTTCTGTGTGTCCAAGGAAAACATGTTTAGCTTCTGCTGCTTCTGAGTTACTATGATGCATCGCATTGATGTAAGTCAAAACCTCAGTCAGAAGAAACCAATACGAAAACTTCCTCTCTCTTATCTTCAATTAATGCATTTGAAGATCAATGAATAGTGTATACTTCTTGTCATTTAAGAGATGTCATTAGTTTGCTGGGGTGCTTTATTCTTTTTCTTCCTTTTTACTTTTTCTGGTTGATTTTCTTTTCAACTTTTTTGGTACATTGTCAGTTTCAGATTCACACATGCAACCAACATCTATTTTCTCTGTTTCCTTTTTGTGGAATGACTGCTAGTCCTATTTGATTTCCTATAAAGTATTGACGGATCTCTTGGATCACTCTTTCGAGTGTAATACAAGGCGATCGAAACTTTCATCAGGATGCGTTTCGCATGTTTTCTTGCAAGCCAGTCAGATTGAGTGTATCAAGTAAAAACCCTGCAAAAACCTTTCGTTATTAGAAAATGCTCAAATATGCTGGGCTCTTTTCATAAGAAGAAGATGAGGGCGAAGATCGATCTGGATAACTATGTATGGATAGAATGCAATCCAACCACTTTTTTATGCTCAATCCATTGCCACTTATTTATGCCTTTCATCTGCCCTTTATACCATAAAGTGGATCTAGTGCATCCCGTATTAATGGTGGAGGAGAACCCTTTTTTTTTAATATGAAAATGTGGACCAATATATAGACTGACCTTTTTAGCAAGTTGATCAATGTTTTCATTAATTACACCTCCACTAAAGATTATAATTTTCTTGTTACATAACACATACTCCTAAAAAGCTTTTCAACCGAAAACATGTTTGTATATTTTTTTCGTCAAGCCGAAAACATACTTTACTTCGTAAGCTTGTACTTGTTTGATATATATACCAACTAATTTCAGATGATTTTTTAGGTCTGAAAACACTGGAAGTAGATCGAAAGCAAAGCCGAGTAAAGGTGAGTGGCTACGTTGATCCAAATAAAGTATTAAAGAGAATAAAAGACACTGGAAAAAGAGCAGAGTTCTGGCCATATGTCCCTCATAACCTGGTGTTTTACCCATATGTAACTGGAGCCTACGACAAGAGAGCACCTGCGGGATTTGTGAGGAATGTGGTACAAGCTGCTCCTCCCCCAAACGCAACTGAAGAGAGAATCACCTACCTTTTCAGTGATGACAACCCCAATGCCTGCTCCATTATGTGATTATTATCAACAGTTGCTAGCATAAAGCGCCCCCCGTAGACTTCAGTTTTCTTCCCTTCATTTTGAACTGTTTCTCAGTCGTTTTTTTTTTCCCCCCAACGAAGAGCCTTTGCATATTACAGTACCTGATCAAATATATGCACTTTGTGTCACAAATCTGTGACACAAAGCATGCAGTATTAGCTACTTCCACATAATTTCAACTCCCCAAATAATTCATCGTGGATCAATCATCATATATTTTTAGCTTGGTTCTCCGTTCGCCATATAATTTCAACAGATGATATGATGACCATAAGTCAAAATCTATTTTGTAGGTTAAACCTGCTCATTTAATTACACTGTCAAGAACCAGTATGATAATTGTATTTATACAAACTTGACACCCTCTCCTTAAAACAAAATTTGAAAAAGAGATAACTCTGCATGGTGGCCTTCTGTACGAGGGTCTCTCTCCTTAATCGTATAATAAACTCTTTACACGAATCCAATGTCGATGGAGTCCTTTATCTATCATGTGTTGAACCACACGAGTATCTAATTTTAGGAAAGGGCGCGGCGCAATTGAACTTTTTCTAAGTGGAATATGTTTGTGGCAAATCAACGCTAATTGTGATGTTAAAAGCGCAAATAAATTCTTGTGGCAAATAAAAGCAGTGGCGAAACGTGGAGAATGTCAAATCAAAAAGAAATTTATACTTGGAGCAAAGGAAAGAGTGAATCCAAGACATTGCTTTAGATGGGTAGCTGGCTTTAAAGTGGAGGAATAAGATTCTCGCCGCCCTCAACCCCTCCAAAAAACAAAACTAAACGGGATCCATGATTTCTTGCTTAAAAGGAGTGATTAACGAACGATTGCGTAAAGAAAGATTGGTGCGACGTCTAACATGGCTTTGCCTCCATTAAGAACAGGTTTCATGCTTCTCGCAACTCTAAGATCCTTTTTCAGACCGCTCCCATTTTGAGCTACTCAAAAATTGGTACTCGCTAATGAACATTACCAGGGTGTCTAAATAAATCTCACTTGGTGAACACCATTCCAAATTGTTTCATAGTTTGGTTTGCCAGTTTTTTGGGCATATCACTCGAGGATTTCAAGAATCGGGTCCAAGTTACGAAAAAGGAATGAGAGATGCGATTGTATGTTATCCCAATGATTGAGATGACAAGAAAATAGAGTGATTTATTGAGCAAGTTAGTGGCATACTTCAGATAAAAATGGAGAAAAAATAATGCATGGAATTGGATCTCGAAATTTGTTTTCCATCAATTTTCATTAAGTTGTCACCGAAACATATAACCAAGACCTAAAGTTACTTTCTCCAAATAGAGCCGTAAACGAATCGAGTTCAGCCCAACTTTTGGCGTTCCGCATTTGCGCTGGAAAAATAGTTCAAGATGCAATTTTCCCTGGTTAAAGAAAGTTCCGACTTCCGAATGTAGAGTGAAATGTGGAGGAGCGAATGTTTGACCAGCCCGCTTGCCCTCAGCTAGCCCGATGTGCTCCTTAAGCATCACATCAGCCACAGGGTAACATAAAGTTCTATCGAATAAATAAATTAAAAAAAAAAAAAAAAGGAGGGCAACAAAAGGTGGTTGCAATTAACGTTACGGCACAAAACTGTAATCTAATTATTACCTTTTCATGTCAGGGAATGTCGAGGTTCCTCGTGTTGCTTCAGCTATCAATGAATTTTGGCCAAAACTAAGACCGCATTATACCATAGTCGTTTTCCCTAGTAACAGGATGATGTAGAACGATTAAGGCATCAGAATCAGAGAAGAATGTAGTATACAGCTCGAATTAATCAATTTATTACAAAAAAGGCACAGGCATCAGTATCTGAAACAAACCATACAAAAACAAGCTTGAAACGCAACCTCATTCAAAGCCTTGGTGAAGAAAGGCATTAGCTTCTAGCAAAATCCAAGGTTTATCTAACGAAACCTCCTTTTTAAACTTTAAAGGCTATTAAGAAAAAAATTCTCCAAAATGGAATTTTGACGACCCATATTGGTCAAGGCCTGTCGGAGGAATTTTACAATTTGGACAGATTTCCAATCAGAGGGGTGACTGAGTTTTCAACTTGGTACTCATCACTAGCTAGATTCCCTAATGGCGTACTACTACTAATAAGTAATAATTTGGGGTTCTTGGTAAAGTCATACCTGCCCGCGCTGGATTGGTCTGCTGGTGAAAGTAGCATTCTTAGGTGAGTTTCACCTGGGTTCGATTCCGGGCAGCAATCCAGTTGTTATCTTCTTTAGCATCGGTCGGACCCGCTCTACTGGAGCGCTGTGGAATTAGTCGGGTGTAGACCCGGATACCCACAGTGATGGCCAAAAAAAAAAAAAAGGTAAAGTCATACCTGCTTCCTCTGTTTGGCATCCTTCCTTTTCAACCTAAAATATTGAGAGCCTGTTTCCCTAATCTCTGGCTTTAATGTGGATGGAATGACGTACTACGAAGATTGAACTGTGTTGGTGATATAGATATGCAAACTGATTACGCCCCAAAATCTTATCTCAAATCTTTGGTAAGTTTTTGGTTTCACCTTTCACTTATTTGAAAGACATCTCTCTTTCTTGTTGTTTGAGTTCGGCCCCAACAAAGAAATATTTTTCTTTACAGCTCAAACTTCAAAATAGACCTGCTACTACCTTGACAGATATGATTAGGGATGCGATTGATTTGATGAAACTGAAATTTGAAATCTAAAATCTGAACTTTATAAATTCATTAAATTTAAGTGTTAAATTGGAATATGAAACAAGTCCTAAATATTTGATATTTCTTGACTTCAAACTACCCATAAATTGGTGATGTTTATCAACCTGACTGCCTTTGTCCAAATTACTAATTAATGGTATTAGCAAACGTCTAATAGGGTCTCCACTTTCGTAACCAACAATCCATAAATCTAAAGCACCGCGGCATCCTCTTGTTTTACTTTTGCACTACCAGCTTAATTAAATCAAAGTGGCCATTTTTCATGACCACTTTTTGGACCTGCAGCTTCCAAAAAAGCAAAAAAGTTAATCAACTTGATAACCGACTTGCCCTAGTCTGATTTGTATAATTTGATGTTAATACCTGCAATAATTTATCACTGTGAAAATGCCTTCCACGAGCAACAGTAATGGTCAGAGGTCACCTCAAAAAGAGACAAGAAATGAACGATCAATCTGGGATCCGTCTCAAACATGCATAGATAGGGGATTTGGAGACGTCTTCAGAAGATTTTGTGTGTGTATCTCTCTCTATTTTACATCATTTGCGCCGCTTAAAGTCAAATGCACATATTAACAATGCGTTTTCTTTAATGCTTCTTGATAATATGCTTACTGACAAAGTATTTGTGTCCTACAATTAGGCCAAGTTTGCCAACGGATGGATGTCAAGGCAGATATTTTTGCAGCCTAAACATTTTTATTTTTATCCAAACAGTGCTGGGCATCAAATTAAAGAGGAAAGCATCTACACCTTTCCAACAGGAAAAAACTTGCTCAATGATAATGTACCACGCACACACCAATACGTGAGAAATGGGGAAGTTGGTAGAAGAAACATTTATATGCTATGAGTTACTACTGTAGAAGTGGGGAAGTGGACGGGGGAAAAGAGGGTTAATCCTATTCTGCTGTTAGCGTGAAGTTAAGCCTATCATCAAGAATGAACTACACTTTAATGTCATAAAACAAGAGTTCATCATCTTTTTTTTTGCTTTTTTTTTTTTTTAGTTCGTCTTCTTCGTTGTTCTCTTTTTTCAATATCAGACAATGTATACAAAAAAAAAAAAAAAAAAAATTGCTACGCAAGTTCTCAAATCATGTGAACTTCCCAAGAGTACATGTTTGAAGGGAGAAGAGGGTCCGCCATTTTCTTTTCCTTATCCTTGTAATTTAGGATAGAAAAGAGAAGAAGGGAAAACTTAAGTTATAAGAGAAGAGAAGGGATTGTTATGTTGTTTGGAAGTTTTGAGAATTAGTGAAATGATTTTGGATATAAAAGTCATTAAATATTTGTTCAAAACATTTTTAAGGATAAAATAGGTATTTTAAAAAACTTCCATAAGTTTCCTCCAACTTTGTCTCCAATTTGGGAGGAAAAATTTTACTTACTATTTATCCTCTTAAATCCTTCCATCTCTCTTCTTTTCTTTCCTAATTAAAACTAACAAACGAAGGAAATGTTCACTTTCTCTTCTTTTCCTTTCTTTTCTCTCCAAATCATCCATTCCCAAACGAACCCCAAGGGATGTGAGTTTCAAAGGAGATAAATGCTTCAATGCCATGAAGTTTGTAAGGTTAATTTGTATCCCTAAATTGAATACTTGAGACTAACTACACAAAATTAGTAATGTTCCAAGTCTTGCAGGACTAGTGAGACGTACATTTTGGCTCTGTATATCCACATGAACGATCCTGATTCACCTATCAACCTAATCCTTGATGATCTACGAGTGTTAGTTTTACTCTATAATGAGTTCGGCTCACATTGACTGGTTTTCGATAAAATGAAAGAAAGTGGTTGGATGTGTCATTTGTCAAACGAAATTTTGGGTTGGGTCTGAATGATTCCAAAAGTAGTGTGTTTTCCAAAATTTCCTTTTGGGCTTCTCGTTCAACTATCCACATCAGCTCCTATTCTTAGAATGACGGCTCAAAAGAGAAGTTAAGCCTACTTTCCTCTGATTTACAGGCTAGATTTTTCATCGATCCTAGTAAAAGTCCAAACCTAGGGGCCCATATAAAAATGGTTTTATCCAAACTGAATTTTTTCTCTCTTCTGTGGGTACTTGAGCATTGATTATATAACCGTATAAAACTATCAGGGGAGAAAAATGCTGGACCAGGGAAACGCATCAATGGCGTGGCGCCAGGTCCAAGGAAGAAATCAAGTGTAAGCTTGTACTTTGTTACTAATAAATAATTTACTTTGTTCATTACTTGCATAGAGATGATTTTATCAACGTTTCACTTTTTCTCCTCTTTTTATTGAGCATAGAACCTTTTTGACGTAAATCATTAACAAATGTTGTATGGTCGACATGACAATAACCCATTTAAATTGCTAATTTTTGGAGTTTTAATAGTAAAATGAACTATAACTATTTGATATATGTGAAACAGAAAAACGTTTGAAAAGTGTATTCACAAAAACGTAAAAGTTTTTGAATGAAAAATTGCAATTCAAACAAGGTTCAAAAATTCTTGATGATTTTCTACCTCTGCTCCTATACCCTAAAAGCTAAGGTAATGTAAAGAACATTTAGTATTTATTTAGGCTGAATAGAAATTGTATATTGTTGTGATCTGATGATACTTCTGAGAAGAACCAATATACCCTAAAGATGGAACCAAGTGGCTCAGTCCTCACCGTGCTGCTGCCTCAACAAAATTGCAGCAGAGGTGAACTGAAACATGAGATACGCCTGTGCCTGCTAGACACTGAACTGTCTACAGGATAGGTACGTACGCAGAGAGGCTACAGCTGGTCAAATCACAACTTTTTAACCCGTCTTTGGTTCTCTCTTTCTCACACACACACACACACACTGGCACTCGAAAAGAAAGGAAGCTAGCTGTGGTTGTATTTAAAGTCTACATGATGACTTGATGGTTTTGCATGGTAGATACTGGCTGGAACTGGAACTAGAACCAGAAACATCCCCTTTGTATCATACAGTCTGAGGTCTAGCTTTTCAAGCAAGAATCCCAAAAGCAGGAAGCATCAGGCTTTATAACTTCCAACTTCTTTTTCCATATCAAGACAAACAAACTACCTACCACTAATGATCAATATGTCTAGGAATGAGGAGTTTCAGCTGGTTAAAATAATGGTGACTATACTTTCAAAACGGCTTCTTCACTTGATCATTGCTTTCTTTACCCTTCGGATTTCTCTTGCTAACTAGAACTTATCGTCTGCAGTCTTCTTTTTGGTTACTAAGTAAATTCTTTCATATTTGTTGTTTTGCAGACGCATGTTCTTAAAGTTCAGATTCACTGCGATGGTTGCGCCCGGAAGGTGAAGAAACTTCTCAAGAGGATTGAAGGTATCAACTTCCACTCCTAGGTTATTAACTGCATTACACATTTCCCTCTTCATCTATGCATCTACTGAAATTTTCTTTGTAACAATTGATAAATAAATAAAAGAAAATAGAAGAACACCTACCTGCTCAAATGCCGAAACGTAAAAATGGGAAAGATTATTGGAGCAGTAGAAGATTGCCTGTTTTCTTGTTCCAGTTCCTTTTTTTTTTATTTGGGGTAAGAATAAATAAATAAGTAAAAAAATAACAGGAGGAAGAACAACCACCTGTTAAAAAAGACAAAAAAGTGAAAAAAGAAACTGTTCTTTTTTTTCTCCTCTGTTTCCTGTAACGATGAACTTTACAACCCATGGCTATTTCGAGTAGTTGGTGCTATCAGTGGAATCTTATGTTATGTGTAGTCCATAATCCTCTATCCAAAATCAGAACTGCATTAGACTACTATTCTTTTAAAGATTGCTGTTTTCTTGTCTGTAAGCTTTCTTCTATATGAATGGATTGGATCCTGCCTTCTCCTTTTACTTATTCCAGGTTTTACCACAAGGCTAGAGCATCAACCGTACTAATCAGAGTTTATATCTAGTTACTGAGTGTTGGAAAATGTTTTAGACCTTCGTCATTTGCAAAATATGGTTGACAGGACCCTGTATTTCTGATCTGATACCAGTTTCTTCATCGCTGATGTTAGTTTTAGCTCCCAATTCTTTGGCTCTTCATGAATATAAGTCTCCTATTCCTGTAACTGTACGACACTACACAAAAATTTATATTATATTTTTCCAGAATCTCTTCCTACCCTGTTTCGAGTTCTATGCAACTAACACTCCTCCTATGTGACAATGCTTGTGCTAATAGTTCTGTGGGTATTTCAACTTCTTGTTTATTGTTGTTTTGGGTCTTAAATTCAGGAGTTTACGTGGTGAGCATAGATTGTGAAGAGCAGAAGGTCAAGGTATCAGGAACTGTGGATTGTGCAACATTAATCAGGAAGTTGATGAAAGCTGGAAAACATGCTGAGCTTTGGAGGCCAAGGACTAGGCAGTTCCAAAGTCTCCAAGAATTATCCAATTGGCCTCCCAGTGATAAGTACGAGAACTCCCTGCAGTACCTTCCAGATGGTGTTGGTGCCTCCAATATCCAGCCCAAGTTGGCCTCTGTGTATGACAGGGGAATTGATGATTGGGCCCTTGAGAGGTATTTAGACGAGAATGCTGGAATCAAAACTTTAATGGGTGAGAACAACAATAGGGCACTGGCAGTGGGGAATAATGCACCTCTTGCTTGGAACGGAGACGTAGTACCTGATGTACAGAGCCTAGTAGGAAAACTGAGGCCCACGGATTTTCCAGATTCTAGCAAGTATGCAGGTGATTTTGCTGGCTATGAAGATAGAGGATACCCTGGACTCCAACACTTGCAATCACGCCCCGCTTATGAACATTATTATTCACCGTTCATGATGAGAAATAACATGCAGCAGTACCAGTACAAGCTTCCAACTCCAGTGATGATGAACAATGCCATCCCAGATATGCATGCCAACTACAATCCAATGATGAATGATATCACTTACCTGCATCAGACTCAGGGAACTTTGAATCCTGTATCACCCACTCTTACTCCTTATTCCTGGAATTATTACTAGCTCTAGGATAATCATTTTATGAACTTTTGTTGTTTTAAGTACGCTCATCACTGACTACTGCTGGAAAAAGTGGATTTGGGATTGAGCAAAACATCTATTATGTCACTGAGAGTTGTGTCATTTAGCCTCTTTAGTTTTTTTTTTTTTTTTTCATTCTCACTTTATCTATATCATCCTACTCTATCCTAACTTAAAAGAAGAGGTCCAACTAGATTTATGGAGAATCGATGGAAACTAAATTACTATCGAATTAGACGAGTGCATAGTGCATCCATCTCTCTCTCTCTTTGGTGGAAGGCGACGCAGAAAATGTTTCAGATGTTACGTTATTTACATTTATATTTATCCTGGTAAACTAGTAAGAATTGAGAACCAAAGTCATCTATAAGGCACAATAGTACATTATTCACAATTCGTACTTTAACACTGATGAACTAAATAATCTATCTTGTCCTGAATTAATGGAAAAAAAAAATTTTTACAAACACAAATACTGCAGTTGAGCAGTACAAATATTAAATGTTTGTTAATATGACTCAGGACAACAATGAGCATCCCTAGATATGGAACAGTATTTAGGATCAAGATAGGTAAAGGCACTAAGATACATGAAAAAAAAGAATTTCCTAAGAATTTACATAATGTGGTTGTAAAATATCTAGGGAAGGCAACAATGAACTAGCGCTTCTGTGCTTTCCTACGTCTAGATTGCGCCTTCTGCCACCTCTTTCTTGGAACAAACTTGCTCTTTGGTTTCAACTTCAGCTCCGGCGAAAACTTGTAGTTTGGATCCCTCATTTTAGCTTGAATATCCTTAAAAAACTCCATATTCAATTTCTTCGGCCCCCCCTGCCTAAGTTCCTCGTACTCTGGTCCTGAAACAATGTTCTCGAATGCTGCTATCAAAACGTCCAAATCACTCATCACCTCCCAAACATTAGTGTACCTCCCATCTGGCCCTTTCTTCAGCTTCTTCAATGCATTCTGAAGAGCAAGTTTCCTGGCTTGTTTTCCAGGTGATAACTCTTCAGGTCCTTCCTCATCTTTCAATGCCTCAGACAGTGTACGATATTTCGGTTTCTCCTCAAACTCAAACAACCTATCTATATACTGATCACTCCTCTCATTCGGGTAAGGCTCTGTCGGTAAATCATCATCATCGTCTTCTTCACTACCAGTCCAAAGTGTCTTCTCCTCATCACTTCCGGACCACACGCTCCACAGTTCATCACTGTCATCAGCATCAATACGATCAGAATGCTTCTTCGCTCGTTGCTTTGCCTTCTTGATGTCTTTTTTCAGACGGCTATGATCATCTTCCTTATCGCTTTCGTCATCTTCGCTTGCTGTCCACAGGCAATCCTCTTCGTCGTTCATTTGTTTTGCCCAAGTTTTTCGAAATTCCTTGGAACCCGGAACTTTACCGCCAAATAAATCGTAATCTGAACGCCTCCCACGAGCATACGATCTTGCTGCTGCCAGAAAAAAACCAGAAAATTTAGGGCCAACCAAAAAAGGAAGTTAGAAATTGGTCATCCTAGAGGCACTACTAGCGGTAGCTTTCTGTGGGAAATTTTCACAAATAGGTGGTAGGTATAAGGTGACCTTGCTTCTGGAAGTGCAGCATGGGCCAACGGCAGCCAAAGTTAACGTCAAGTGAACCGGAGTTGGCAGGAATAGACTGCAAGGCTGCGAGAAATGGCGACCGTGAGGGCGCTTGCGGTGTGATTTTGAAGTGGGAAGGAAGAAATAAAAGACGGGAATAGAGACGCCGGGCCATTTTTATTTGGGCTAATACCATTTCGGAATTCCGACCGGCGCTGCCAAATCGGACGCGTACGCTCATTCCCCAGAGTGCCCTTAGCATTCGGCCGCGACGGAGGTCTTTCGGACCGGCTGTCGTTTTATTGCTTGCTGAGCCTTTTTTTTTTTTTTTTGGCAGCTATCTCTTGTATCAATGTTGGCTTATTGCTAATTTACTCTCTGGATTTTCTTATGAACATTTGTTAGATGATACTTAGTGGAAGATCGCATTAACCAGCATAAATGGATTTAACTAATTCGAACGTCGAATCTAATAGTTATTCCTACTAGTTTAATCGGTTAAGTCTCATAGCTCTTTAAATCTACCATTTCTCGCAATTACATGTTCATACACCCGCGAAGGAGTGGCATGGAATTTTAACAGCATTCTGGTTTGGATACCGTGAAGCCCCAACCAAGAAAGTGAAAGTAATTTTCAATCACTGTGGAGCAAAAGTTTTGGGAAAGCATATACCTGTTGATTGTATCCTGTCCTTAATTTTTGTTGAACCAGTTATCTATCTCCTTTTTTTATTTCATAGTTCAAAGCATGATAAAACAATTTCTGCCTATTACTCCCTGTTTATCAAGAGTAGTCCAATTTCTGAGGGAGGCAAGTCTGTAAATATGTGTTTACATACAAACGAGTTACTAGGAAACCATCCGAAGTCAAGGTTCCTCTTTAGTTTCCTATTACTAAAGAAATTTTCAGACTTTTGATCTCGAGACATTTTGTTATCTTTTTGGCTTCTTAGAACCTGACATGTCCCTTACCAGACAGGACGCTATCTAAAGAAGACAGGAATAATCGAGAAAAATTACAGCACCGGACGATTCATGAAATTACTGTACACGCAGTGTAAGTTAAGCATAAATATGAGCAGTACAGAAAAGACTTGACATGAAAACATCGCTGAAACTCAAAAATCAGACCAACGCTTCTAGAATTACCCCATATTGATACCTCAGTTTGACCAATAAAATGCGATTGTTTGCTACAATAACTACACATCACTGTCATAAACTCGTGAAGAACCTGCCTCACAAAACAAAGGTTTGTCTTAAAATGGTCAAATGAGAAGCTATGCACGCCAGCACCCAGAAGCTGCAATGACCACATTCAGCAGTCACATCGGAGTAGCAGCCTAGGCAGACTTGGAGAGACTAGCTACAAAAGAAGAATGTACTTTGAGATGATTACGTGCAAAAGTATAGAATGATGTTAAAGCGTTTCAAAACCACATTTTGTCAGTGAAAACTAGAAGGCACAAAGTGAAACAAGGGCTCACTCGATGCTTTCCTGCAAGCAAGCTTAAATTCTTTTCGAGTGATTCCAGATGCTAAAGTGATGCACGTTTCGGCTCGCATCTATGAAACCGGGGCACCATCATTAAATGACTCATCTAACATCTCAACCACCGGAGCAAACTGCAAAGTTGAAATACTTGTTCAGTAAAGATTATGAAAGAATAAATTCTGTCTCTGTTTCTTTCATAATAGAACATAACTACTAGTACTATGCTGTAGTCCTATCATGCAAACCTCATCATCACCCTCAAAGTACATCCCATCAACAGCACTATTTTGCTGGAAGTTCCACCCCAGAGAATCCTCCAGCAGCTCTTTCAGTTTTCTAGTCTAAGAATTCACAAAAAGGCAGAACTAAGTATCAACTTGGCTTGAGTTTGCAAACAAACAACTGTTTCATCGTTTCCAAAATGGTGACAGATTAAATATATGTCCATATAGGGTGAAATGTAATAGCACTACACCAAAAAGAACTCCAGCAATTACTGAAAGGCATGAGAATAAAGCTCACATCTGAAACTTTCAACATCTTACACTACAAAAAGCCAATAACGTTCTTTCTAATATTCAAGAGGTGATAAGCACTAAGGAGACCATGCATATATTCTACAAACAATTTACGTTACTAATAATCCTTCATCCAGATGGTATTGCATATTGGCCCCATTATTCATACATAAGAATAATTGAGACCGCAAAACATGGTCTTTGTTGTTAACAAAATCAATTGGTTAGCACATAATACCTTAGACTCAATAGTTCTTGTCCTATAGGACATATCTACCTTTAACCATGAATTAACCAATGGCTCTAAGAACAAGTCTGTTTTTTCTTTACTAGTGTCATCAAGATAAGGTTACTTAGCACTGCATTTTCCTACTGTTTTGGTCTTCACATCCATACTTTAGTACACTAATTTTTTTATTCAGCAGCTATTCAACCGCTCATTTTAACACTCTATTATTTCTCAGTTTTCAGCAAGCCATTCACTTGAAAACCACTAGCGTGCAGATTCATCATGTATATTTATTCATATTCCCAGTGGAAATGAAAAACAGCAGTTTCTACAACGAAAAGAGCATACAGGAATTATTTGTTAATGCGTAGGTAGCAGTAACTATGGTCTAAAACACATACCCAAGACAACAGTTCTCCATCCACCACCTGAGCTTCTAGGACTAATGAAAAGAAATCCTGCATCAAATTCAGACTGTGAATACAAATAATCATCCAGTGACGACCAAGTTCACTATTCTAGAGCAGTCTAGCTAATAATCAGTAATACATGCATAATGGTCACAGTGCAGTTAGTCTTAGGTGTGTGGTGATGGAGTTATGATAGGAAATCCCATTCTATCATATCATGTACATTCTGACAAGTATTCTGGTAAACTGACTATAGCACTAAAGTTTGTCAGTGTATTATAAGTCACAAGGTTGAGAAAATTATTGCGGTCAACTACTAAACAAGCAATTAGACAGCCAACTTGGTCAAACTTGCTATCTTAAACATGTATATCCAGGCAGATTATGCTTATAACCTGAACATTCTAAAACTCATTCTTACAAAGCACTATTACAATCTAGTCCAAAAAAGAAATGAAGTAATTCCTAATTGAAGAAAATGATTAGAAAACCATATTTCTTAATTGGCCAATGGGGGAACAAGTAACTAAATTGAAAAGCATAGATTTGGAACAAAATATGAAGTAGGATCATTGCACATTATCTTGGACCTAAATAATGATGCCTATGGACAGCAAACCTTGCAAAGGTGGTGTAGAAAGCTATCAGCAGATAACCAAGATTCATCCAACAAGGCTAGAGCCCCTTTTTCTGCAAAAGCAGTATTCTGATGATCCTTTTGGAATCCATATTTCAACTGATAATAGACGATTCTAATGAACTGCAATTATACAGCATGCAACACGTCAGTGTGCAAGAAAAAGGATAACAACTATGAAGAAAAACATGCATATACAAGAATGCACTCGACAAGTGGTCTGACTGACAAATATCATAGTATATGTTATTGAAAACCAATATAACAATAGCTGAAAGTACTAATATTCTCAACAAAATTTCCCTTGGCATGTAGTCAAACCCCAAACATTATGACAAGGATTTAGCAAGCTGTTTCGTGATGCATCCTTAACCACCAAATAATCAAGTATAATATATGACGAAGGTGAAATGACTAACATCATTACCTTTGTGAAAAGCTGACTCCTCGTCCGTAGAGGCTGCAGCAAATGAATCCAAAATGATTAGAAACTCTAGCAAGATTGAAGTTCAAAATCATTTTTCATAGTCTTGTAGCAAAGAAATTGATAATAATCAGCATAATTCTACAACAACCAAGAGATAATAGCAACAAAAAAAATGTTCTGATGGAGTGAGAAAATTTTAAATGCAGAGAGAATTATGTCCTTATATCAAGAACATACAAAATAAAGTAAAAAGATCCCGCAATGACAAAGGTGAACTTCATTGTCATAATTGAAGGACAATAAAGTTATTCTAGCACATGATTCACTTGTGATCTTTGATAATTCATTATATGATTTAAAAAAAAAAAAAAAAAAAGAAGGGTACTTATCACCAGCAAGAGAAGTATTAGTTTTTTATTTATCACATCATAACACTTACAGCTTCTGTACAACCAAGTAAGAGGCTAACTAAGAGCTTCCATTGCATAAATGCTTCCAGTGACTGCCCCATCTGCATATTCACAAGTCAACTTGATAGGTTACATTAGCCATTACAATTATCCAAAAAGATATAAACAAATGTAAAGTGACGAAGATTGATTTAATCATACCAGAAATGCAATAAATGCAAATTGCAGCTCTGCTAGAAGCAAGTCTTCTGTACCACCATAATCTTGCACCAATAAGCTCTCCAGTAGCTGGGTCTATTTAGACAGAATAGCCATTTTCTCGGTAAGCCTAATAGCATATTCAAGAATCAAGACATTCAGCAAGTTTCATGCTAAAATGATTCAAGAAACACCTTGTCAAGATTCAAACTGGTTAGCTCCTCCGCACAAATTCCTCTGTGCTTGATAAGGCGCGGAATTGGTGTGTAGTAACAGCCCTTCCTTTGAGAATTTTCTCCTGGCTCTGAAAACTTACTGGTCTTTAATTGCTCAGCTAAAGCTTTTTCCATTGCTGTCTTGGGATTGTTTCCAATCAGGTCAACTTCACATGCAACTGTAATTTCCCCTCCAATTGGTTCTGTGAATTTAGAAAAACAATTAAAGACAGAAACAACAAATTGAAAGCAGAATAACACTATAGATAACAGTTTCTTTATGAAGAAATGTCTATGCCTGGTATGAGAGTAGAATTGTCTTCAGTAAGTGAAGGCAAATGACATCAGTGAAATTCTTAATTAATGAATCCGATCCAGTATATGTAATTGGAAAACCAGTATGAAATGAATCCGATCCTACCCAAATATCTGTATATCCAATAACAATGGGAATAAAGATTAACTATGGGATCCAAAATTTCCAGTCTTCTTCCTCCATGTAATTAATTTGTGCTAGGATAATATGACATCTTGATACTGCATTTACACCATTTTTCCCCACCTTTGGCTGGGCTAATTACTTAGAATATTGTCAAAAAAAAAAAAAAGAAAACTCAGACACTTACGGCTCTGACAAGGGTCTGGTATCAAACTATTGGTGCCGGGCTGCTGACACAAAATTTTTTTTTTTTTTAAAACATCCAGCCCAGCAGCCAGTCAAAAGTTTTTTTGGCAGCACCTGCAAAAAGTATAAAATAAAATTTAAAAAAAAAAAAAAAAAAAAAAGCACGGCGGTCTTAGCATCAGCACTGCAATTGTTCTTGATAATGTTCCGTCTATGTCTTAATTCACTAGTCATGCCTGGGAAGTTTTGGTGAAACCATTGAATAGTTTCAGCTGCTATTTTTTCTAGTGATATTGAATTTCATCAGTCTAATAGATGGTTTTCTAATTTGTGAACTGCAACGGTGTTGTCCCGTATCAATATTTTCTCCGCATGTGCGGCATTTACTGGGATCCTTGAATGGACTAGATAAGGTGATGACTGGAGATGCCTCTTCTGATGGTTATTGGTAATTGGGGATTACACCATCCATTGAAGATGATTGTTGTGATGATTTATAGCCCATAAGCATTAGTATTGCAGCTCATCATATTCTGGATAAGCATACAACTAGTAGATCGAGCAGATGATTGGGGCTAAAATTGTGGTGTTGAGGACTCAGACGATGAATGAACTAGCAAAAAAAAGATGAAAATGGGTGAATTATTATGACAGTAGACCTTTATATCAGATTTTAGAGTTAATGAGAACTAACTATTCACTTAAAAACGCTAAAGGAAAAGCTTTTGTCCTACTTAAAGGTGGAACGCCAGAATGAACATCAATCAAGCTGTTTGATGATGATTAACAGCATTCTGAAGATGGTAATTTTGCTTATTCTCAGGGTATGGGAGTCTCTATCAGATGCAACATGCTGCAGGTCTCTCATTATTGTGCATGATAAGAGAGTCATCCTCCAAGTAGGGTTTGCTACTGCATCGTCTAATACTCACAATGCAGTAGTGGTTGATGTTGACAAATTGATGAAAGGATCGCTTTACCAGGATGCTTTGAAATCCAAATCACGTAAGAGACCTGCATTCACCTTCATTTGGTTCTGGCATGTTTGGTTTAATGTTTATCCCTCAGGTGTTTTTTGAAGATGCAAATTATTACCTTGTTTGCAGAGAGCTACTTAGCCAACTTATCTCTTTATCCTGCTAAGTCTGAGTTGCCATTTCTACCTCCCAATACACAGGTAGTCATGATTTTTTTTTTTTTTTAACTTTTTGCAGGTGACACAACTGACACAGCCCGGCAGCCAGTTGATTTTTTTTTAAAAAAACTTTTGACTGGCTGCCGGGCTGTGCCAGTGATCTTTTTTTTAAAAAAAAAAATTTTGTGTCAGGTGCCGGGCAATAGTTTGATACCAGACCCTTGTCAGAGCAGTAAGTGTCCGATTTTTCTTTTTTTTGACAATATTCTAAGTAATTAGCCCTTTGGCTGGAGGAGTGGCCCAAGGAGGAAAGATGGTGGGAAAGTGTCATAGGCAGGAAAGATCTCATATTAAGTGAGATGTGAGCACATAGTTTCAGCAAACATAGGGTCCTAACAAGAAGAAAAGAGCCACAGAATTACCCCTACAATGAGCACAACAATGGACCAGTGTAAAGATTAAACTCTTTAAACATGCAAAGTATCTGAACCATCTACCAAGCTACCTTATATAACCAAACAAGTATGTCTCGATATGCATTACTTGGTGATATCCTTCATTCTAAATAGACCAGTATTCACATAAATAGACAGATGAAGGTACAAATAAGCTGCAATGCTTACCAATGCGTTCAATAGTGTCCTTTGTGATGTAATTAGATAATCGCTTCCAATCCCCATATGCGCTTAAGGTATAAGGTCCCAGTTGTCTGTCAAACTCCATTCTTTTCACTGCATCACCATATCTCTCTTCCTATAGCAGGATAGGGTTAATTAACAGACAATGAGCCTAAAGAGTTTATCGGTTTCAATAAGATTAGCTACTTGTGGTACCCCCCATGAACATTGTCCTCTTCCCTAGATGAGTAGCAGGCAAGAGTACCCCTAAAAATCTCAGCATGCTTTAACTAGTAAATCAAATGTAGAGGACATTTACAAGACGTCACAATACACTGACAGGTAACTTCCATGCATATAAATCACCAAGAAGGAAACGATCCATTTGGTTCAACAACATACCTCTTCTTCTGAGAGTTTGGTCAGCCGTTCTTCGTTTTTGTCCCATTTCCGAACAATCACCTGTTATTATGTTATTTGGACATGACACAGATTAGCCCTATTCAGTTCACTTTAACACCAAGAGAAGACAGACTATGGTAAACCAACATTCCAGAACAATATCTCGAACCTATCAGCACTTTAAAAATCGAATACTCCAGCAATAATTCATACAAGATACAAGAATGAAAGACAGCAAGTTATCTCAAAACCTGAGAGGGCTGAGCGTCCACAAAAAATCCAATAATCGGCGAGAACTGATTGCCTTCTCTGCAAACAGCGAAAAAGAATATCAGCTTCCGCAAACTGGGAAAAGAACATCAACTTCATCCTTCAGGTCAATCGAATAAGTAAAGAAATGAGAACTGTTTAAAAGAAGAAGGGCAATTACAAAATCACCTATTGGATGAGCTATAGTACACAAAATGAACACCAGGAGGAATCATTTTAATACCCTTGAAATTCGGACCCGAAGAAAACATCTGCAAAACATATTCAAGCAACTCGAGTCTCAAAACTAAAGAACACCTCATCAATTTACCCAAAAAAATTAAGAACAAAAATAAAAACAATTAAAGAGTTATAATAGCATCACAGTAGTGCCTGAGTATCAATGCCGATAAGCGTATACTGGGGAACGTCCAGCAGTAGAAGAGTAGCTCCGTGCTTAACCAACTCCAAAGCTGTCTGTGGATCCATTTTTGTCTCCGATTAAAATCGGGTGCTGTTTTCGTTGCTCCTAAGGGGAGATTTCTAGGGTTTTGTTACTTCTGGTTCTGGGAACATGATTTTTATCTTCTGCTTGGGGATGTTCGAGATGCTACTCATGTACTATTACTCTGGCAAGAGTCCAGAAATTTCTAGCTCTCATGCAACCCCCAGTTTATATACTGCCGCCAATTTTTAATTCACACTTTTTTCCGTCTTTTTTCTGTATTATGGACCTGTTTGGAACCTGAATTTTTTTGGAGTTTATCTAAAACTTTACTATAGAACATTGTAGAAGTTTTTGAAAAAATTTTGTAAAAATTTTTGTAAGATGAAAAACTTTTTTTCCTTTTCTCTTTTTTCTTTCTTTTTCTCTTTCTCTTTCTCTTTCTCTTTCCTTTTTCTTTTCTTTCCTCTCTTCTTCTTCTTCTTCTTCTTCTTCCTTTCCCTTCCCCCTTCCCCGTTACCTCTGCCTCCCAGCAGCAACTCCACCAATGGCACCTCCCGTCACCCCTCTTCTCCCTTTTCCCTTCTCTTCCCCTCTGCCTTTCCCCCGCCACTGCCCTCTGCCCACCATCCATTTCCTTCCTCCTCTGTCCGCCATCCCCTTTGACCCGCCACCCCTCTCACTCCCTCCCCCGCCACCCCCTCCCCTGTTCCACCAGAGCGCTTTTCCCGTTCAAAAATGGATCCGGTGCCGGCGAGAAGAGTCTTAGAAGCGAAACGGGGGGCAGAGTCCTCGGCGCCGGCGATAGTATCCCCAAATTTTGACTCATTTCAAAACTAGTTCTTTCAAGAATTTCCATCAAATCTTCAGCAAAATTAGAACCAACTCATTGCTGTCTCTCTCTTTCCCTTTCCGACGGGCTAGCTTTCTCCACCAAAGCTAAACGGGCTGTCGGAGAGAGGTCGCCTGCGACAGTTGGGGTGTTGCTTGGACGAGGAGAACGGCCGGTGAGACGTTGGACCAAGTTCATGAAGCCAGACGCATCTACGCAGGATGGGGAAGGAAACGACGGTGGTGGTTGGTTGGGATGGAGGTGGAAGAAGAAAAAAAGGGAAGGGAATTTTTTTTTTTTTTGTTTTTGATATTTTGAAATGTGTAGGTAAAAAATTTTGCGAAATTTTTTGGGGATCCTGTAACAAAAATTGTTAAAAAACTAATAAGTAAAAAACTTGTCCAAAAACCTGACTTCCAAACAGGATGGCATTTCAAGTAAAGGCAAGCTCACATTGTTAGACGCTCTTGTTTTAATGTTGCGCCTTCTGGTTGTTGGTTGAGTCCAGAGAATCAGAATTTAATCGAGCTTGACGAGTCGAGTTGTTATGTAACTCGGGAGTCGACTTGACTTATTTCCTAGGTCAAAACGGTAAAGCAAAATAGGGCATGTTTGGATCTGAGTTTTTTATCAAATTTGTTAGTTACTAGTTTTTTTAATAACTTTAACTATAGAACCCAAAAAAATTTATCAAATTTTTTAATCTACACCCTTTAAAATATCTAATATACAAAAAACTTTCTCTTTTTTTCTTCTTTCTCCCCCACCCCAATCCACCACACCTTCATCGCCAGCCGCCACTTCCGCCGCTACTTCCAGCGTCGATCACCTATTCCGACCTTGACATTTTTTTTCCCTTTCTCCCTCTCCCTCTCCCCCTATATAGGCCCTGTTTGGAACTTTAATTTTTTGAAAATTTGTCTAAAAATTTACTGTAGATTACTGTAGAAATTGAAAAAAAACTTTTGTAAGATGAAAAACTTTTTTTCCCTTTTCCTTTTCATTTTCTTTCTTTCTTTTTCTTTTTTATTTTTCTTTCTTTCTTTCTTTTTTATTTTCTTTCCTCCCTTCCCCTTCCCCCTCCCCCTTTCCTCTCCTATTCCCTCTCCTTGCCCAATTTGGACAAAAATTTATACCTTGAAGGTAGCAGTGGGGTTGCCGACGGAGTCAGGTGGCGAATTGAGCTGAATGTCATCGGAACAAAATTTGGACCAAAAGGAATCGTCGTCGGAAGCCAATGTCCGAAACCGTCGACTCACGCACATGATTGATGAGGCGTCGTTTGGTGCCAGTTTGGAGAGGATTACGTGCATCGCTAATCCCCCAACGCTTTCCAAGCTTTGTTTCTTCCAATTCTATAGCAATAGCAAGTTACAAACCCACTACTTATCCATTCGGGACAGAAAGCAGAAGCCGAAAAAAAGCTACGGAAATCCGGTCGAATAAGGTTCCTACCTTACGCCTGCAACAACAACAAGAATCACTTGAGCCAATTAGCGATTGCCGCCATTTTATTTTTGCTCCTTTTCCTTTTTCCAGATCGGCTAGAGGGGAAGAGGAAAGGTGATGGGGGAGGGGGATAGGGAGAGGGAGAGGGAAAGGCAGAAAAGGGGTGGCGGGCAGGAGATAGGGAGGGAAAAAGCGCAAAAAAAAAATTTTTCTTTTGCTACTTCATTGGCAATTCGGCTCGAGATGAATAGGGGAAGGGGGAGGGTGGTGGGAGAGAGAGAGTGGGAGAAAAAACAAAGGGGAGGATCAAATCAGGCAAAGGGGGATGACTGTGGGGGAGGAAGAGGGGGAGAGGGAAAAAGGAAAAAAAAAAAAAAAAAAGACCCACCGGAAGAGGTGATTGGCGCCGGAATCGGCGACGGAGGTGATGGTGGGTTGGGGCGGGGAAGGAAGAAGAAGAAAAGGAGAAGAAAATTTTTTTGTGTGTTTTGGGTATTTTGAAGTGTGTAAGTAAAAAATTTCTCAAAATTTTTTTTAGATTACTGTAACTAAAGTTGGTATAAAACTAGTATAAAACAAACTTGAGTAAAAACTCAAGTTGCCATTCATGTCCTTGAAATACGTTCTTTTTCTATGAAAAATTTTACTATCTCTTTTGAATATTATATTTTGCCACAATTCAAACTCTTAAAATCGTTTTTTAGAGTTTATATCTTTTTTTACGCATCTAACAAAGAATTGATATTTATCAAGATGTTCTTAAAAAAAAAAGTTTTATCATTATGGTACTCAAAAGAACGATAGAACTTCTCATTTTCTATAGGTTAAGAAAGTGGATTAGTGAAATTCAACTTTTGCACAAATCTAACACTGATAGTGTATGCACTGTCAGTATAGGAAAGATTTACTCTTAGTGTAATGGATTCCAAAAGTTAAATATTACTTGACCAACAAAATTTTTTAAAAAAAAGGGCAAGAGCAATACTTAGATGGTGCATATTAAATATGGGTAGCAGGGCAAATAAATAGGGTTTGTTTGGAACTTGAGTATTTTGGGAGTTTGTCTAAAATTTTACTGTAGAGTACTGTAGAAATTTTTGAAAAAATTTTATAGAAATTTTTTGTAAGGTGAAAAACTTTTTTGTAAAAGTTTTTGCAAGGTGAAATTTTTTTTTTCTTTTTCTCTTTCTCTTTCTTTCTTTCCTTTTTCTTTTCTTTCCTCTATTTTTCTTCTTCTTCTTCCTTCTCTCTCCCCTTCCCCGTTTCCTCTGCCTTCCAACAGCAACGCAGCCTGCTCCACCCCTTACTCCGCCACCGGCCCCACCTCCAGCACCTCCGCCAAGGCCTCCTCCAGCCTCTCCTCCCACGCCTCCACCTGTTCCACTTTTGGCACCACCACCAATGCCTCCACTAGCCTCTCCTCCTACTCTCCTGCCTGCTCCACCCCCAACTCCACTACCAGCTCCACCTCTTGCACCACCACCTGCTCCTCCAGCAGCACCTCCACCTGCTCCTCCACCAGCACTTCCTCCAACGCCACCACCAGCAGCACCACCACTACCTGCACCTCCTCCAACTCTAGCACCACCATCAGCTCTACCACCAACACCTCCTTCAATGCCACCTCCCGCCACCCCTCTTCTCCCTTTCCCCTTCTCCTCCCCTTTGCCCTTCCCCCTCTCTCTTCCCTCGCTCGGCAGTCAACGTGCACCTCCTCTATGAGCCAGTCAAATTTTTTTGTTTTTTGCAATTTTCAGCATTCCCTTCTCCTCCCCTTCCCCGCAATCTGGTGCGTGGAAAAATCCCCTTCCCCGGTGCGATCTAGCCTCACTGCCAAATTGGCTAGAGGGGAAGGGGAAGGGTGATGAGGGAGGAGTGGGGAAGGGAATTTTTTTTGTGTGTTTTGGGGATCATACAAACTGGGTAAAGTGAGAGGATGGCAGGGGAAGATGGCGGGGAGAGGTAGAAAGGCAAAAAAAAAAAGGAAACAGCGCCGGAGATGGTGGTCGGTGACGGAGGTGGTGGTGGGTTGGAATGGGGGAGGAAGAAGAAAAAAAATGGAAGGAAATTTTTTTTTTTTTGTGTTTTATGTATTTTGAAGTGTGTAAGTAAAAAACTTAAAAAAGTTTTTTGGAGTTTTGTAAAAAAAGTTGTTAAAAAATTAATAGGTAAAAAACTTGCTTAAAAACTTGGCTTCCAAATGCGATCCATCCAGCTAGCAGATAAGGTTTGCACCGACTATGGGACCAAACCGAAATTGATGGCCTTCTTAGGAAAACATGATTCAGGCCCATTCTCGCTCATGCAGCAAATAGCATGCTCCGCACAAGTGTCATTTCAGCAAATGATCCAGACTCCCGGATAATCGGGCCTGCAACTGCATTGTTGGACAGTTTTTCAGGCGAACGCGAAGACTTTGGAATTTAGCTATTCCATTGACAAAAATGGGCTCGCAATCTGAAGTTTCTCAGTTTTAAAATAGAATCATAAGATGCACATTGTTTGGAATGTAGTATCGAAGAGTGCTTTCAAAGCGAAAGGAGAGAAGGTCATTCATTAATCTCCTGAAAGCTACCCTACCTATGATTTCTTCATCACCAATCGTTTCGACTTACTCAAGCATATCATCTTTCGGTCTTCCCCCATAAGTTAACGTATTCATGTTCGCATAAGGTTAGCCACAAAACCCAGTCAGAGATCCCGCTGGAAACTCATTTAGACAATCAAAAGAAGAAGATTCCATGTTCTCGAGTTGTTCACATTGACAGGTAATGTTCCATCTTGTTTATTTCCAGAAGATCTTTTAGACGCTTCATTTATTTTTGTGTTGGCATAAGCCATTCAAGTTTGGCAAGCCTTCCTTCTGTGATATATCAAGCTTACAAATTTTTTTTTTAACTGCAATGACATGGTATCGTTAGCTCCTGTATCCATCAGAATGGTCAGAGCTCGATTCTTACATCCATTCAACTGTATCTTTCTGCCTTGTATTTGGCTTCTGGGTTCCGAATGTCATCTTGACTCTGAATTAACCGAATCTCCAAACTGCTTGATTGGCAATCATATCCAGCCCTTCGATAATCATTTAATGTTCTCACAAGAAGTGCCTGTAGAAAGATAAAACAATAACCTAATAATCAAGTTGCAAAAATAAAGTATCCAAGGAAAAATGCCTTTCTACAATTTAGATTAGTATTGTTCAAGGCTGACATGATTATTTATTTATCCAGCTTGGGGTGTTTTCGCTTGTGTTACGGAGCATCAGCAGTTCATATACCACCAAATTATTAAAATGCAAAAGGTAGCACCTAGATTGATACCTGTAAGCTTGATACAGCCAACTCTGCTGCTTTCTCAAGATTGTCAGGGTACCTCTAATAATATAAAACAAGTTAAAATCAGAAACAAACAATTATGGAAGACATACGGTAAAGGATTCGATTTAGTTAACTAAATATTACATTGCTCCATCCAAGTAACAATGCAGTCATTAGATCTCCAGTTCCCTGCAAGAAAACGATTACATAATGAAAACGAGAGAGCTCTAAATCCAACTTAAGGTTGAAGAAAACAAATTCACAAATGCCGTGACATCTCAAATTTGTCCACATCACCCAGGAGCTCAAAAACATTAAATGTGTTTATTAACACAGAGTTCAGACCAAACAAACAAACATGAACAAATCAGCATTACGGTTCAGAATATAGTTCCAGCACAATCTAGCATAGACCATGTCTAAAGATTTGTATCCCATTCATTGAAAATGGGGATATATTAAGGTTTCTCGAACCAACTTTGAATTTATGGTCTTTCTCAGACCCGTCTACCTACAGTTTCCAATGTCTTATAGTTAAATCTGCTAGCGACTTCGCAAACTGGCTTTCCAAGTGTGAATGGTTACCGTGAGTTTGAGTTCTTTCTGCAATGAAACAACTCTGTTGTGATCAGATGAGTACTGTTATTTCCTTATACCTTTACGTAGATCAATTAGATCAAAAATCATATTCAGTTACACCTTATTCTCAGTTTTAGTATTCATATTCATCAAGAAATTATGGGTTGTAGCCTCATCCATAACAACTTTTTGAGCAACTCAAGCACTTCATGGATAAACCTGTCAAAAGATAGATTAACAAGAAACTGATGCATACCGTGAAATATGCAGGAATTTTGGGTATCGCAATCTTGAACTGCTCAGGAGGCAGGGCCTATCACAATCAAGTGCCAAGCAAATAAGAATAAGTGCATACTGATCTTACTCTGAACCGCCACATAAAATTCCCAGTGAAGGAAAAAATCATCCAAAGGATGACACCAAGAAATATGGAGAAAAGATAAACTTCCAGCTCTCTACATTCATATTTTCCATCAAGGTCCATAATGAATGAGAAATAGCAAATCGAATAAACAAGAGAAATTAACCAGGTTCTCATCCTAAATCACTATAGCATCGACTGGCACAGAGCTATAAACCTTGTATATATCATCATAAAAAAGTCCGTCCTCACCTTCTCTTTTCTATGACTGCCAATAAGAATAAGATTCCCATTCATGTTCATGCTTGTTATCACAACCTGATACAGGCCAAGAGCTTGAATGTTATAGAATTTTGCACAAAAGATTATGACATAATCTTATACAGATCTTGAGTGGTAAAATATATATTTTTTTAACACGAAAATACATGCATGTCAGATTGATTTGTAACTTCATTGTATGTGGATTGTGTTTTAACTGATCAAAAAGTCAGTTATTTCTTATGAGTTTCCACAAAGCATAGCTAGTGATTTCCAATTACAAAAAATTACCCCTCCCAAACACAATAAAAGCAGGAAGAAATGGTCAAAGGAAAGGGTAGCATATGAAAGGCAATAGACAAAAGCTCTACAGTGGGTAACTGACTACATATGCATCAATAAATGTGTCCCTGTGGGTGGTTGTGTACATGCATAGAGACATACAACACTCTTGATGAATATCTATAAACTGATAAATTCACACAATTTCAAATAGACATACAATAAAACAGAGAAAAGAGTGTGTGTCGCTAACTCTTATCAAATTTTGTAAAAGATAATGAGTTTGTTTAGATAGGAAGCTATTTGAAATAATTACTGTAGCATTTTTGCGATATGATGTATGCACAATAAAAAGGTGGTTGGAAATTGTGTGTATGATGCAAGCAAAACAAAATTTGAAATTTTTATTTGAAACTCTTACAATCCAAACACATCCAATGTTTGTTGAAAAGAGAAAAATCAGGGGAAAGAAATATGCATTACAACAGAATATGAAGTACTGCTCAGGCATTACTAGGATTGAACAATTCAAAAAGAAAGTGCTTACCTGCTCCAACTAATCCATTCAGTTGGAAAGATTTAAAAAAAAAAAAAAAAGAAGCTTTTTTTCAGTTTCTATAAAGCAAATAATGGAAGAAGTTTCTTCTCCAAATTATCATCTCAGGAAAGTAGCAAGCTGTAAAATCATATTCTTTATCCTTTGAGCATTCTCCGAAACAAAGCTACTAAATTGGATGTTAATAAAAAGCAACACAACTATGTAGCCTGTGTACACAAGTTTTAACAAAGATCTAGATTTAATTCTCTAAGTTAAAGCTATGTAAACCTTTGGGGGTCCAGCAGCGTGTAGTCTATTACAAGCTTCACGTCCATCTTGTTCGGATACAATCCTGTGATAACCGAAGTGTGCTTAGGGAGTGTAAGGGATATTGCAACAATTACAAGTAGAAAATTAAATCAGAGTGCATGCCTTAAGTATCAATTAGATGCGATGATTACCTGATGCCAGTCAAAAGTTCTGCTTCAAACTGATTAGGTGTCAACATTGAAGCAACAGGAACAACCTAAGCAAATGGAGCTTACAAAATATTAAAGCCCAATGAAAGATTTCACTAACTAAAGTCGCAAAAATAATGTAAGAAAGTGAGACCAGTAGGCAACTATTTTAGATGAAATATTCCAGGGAAGGTAAATTGGGAACTATACTAGGTTTTTTCTGTCAGTCACAAATGTAAAAGACTCCTAAAATGATCTTGTCTTAAGAGTAGTTAAACTTCAACTCCATGTTGTTGATACAAAATTTTGATTTGTAACTAGACTATCATACATATAATTGCGCAATACAACCTGAAATTTTCAAGGCTTTCTTGTTTTCTACATCAAACTGCTTATTTATTTCTGACCAAAAGCTGTGGTTGTGCCGTTAGCAGAAGTTTGGGCAGTCAGTAGTGAAGACAACATTTACTCTATATAACCTGCTATAGCCCTTGAATGTAACGTGCTCATATATAATTTTGAATGAAGAGAATATAAAGCTACCTTCTCACGATACACTGAGACCAGCTCTTGAGGGACATAAAGCTTTCCTTCATCACCCATCACTGGATCACAGACTGACAGAAGATTCCACTTATAGCAAATTGTATACGCTAGTGAAAGAATAGATAATCTAAAGAAGCCACCCTCTTCATCCACCCCATCACAAGAGCAAGCATGACATATCAGTTATACTGCTTTTTAAAGGCTAAAATAACCTAATTGTCTGGCCTCAAACCAGGAGAATATAATAGCATAACCAGTATATGAACAGAGAGAAAAGAAGAAGAAGCAGCAGCATTTGACTTACCATATGTAAGTCCGGGGTTGATTGCCCGGAGCTTATCGACAACTTTAAGCACAGTGTTCAGGAATGAGACAGAACCAATATAACCTACGATATACAGCCAAAATCAGCACACAAACAGATTAAAAGTGAATTCTTATAGCAAAGAGAAGCACAAACATGGACGAATGTTTTTTGTCTACTATCCACAAAACAGTAATAAAATAGCATTTTCTTAAACGGTCAATTAACATTATTATGTTAACTCTTACCACAAACTTTCTTTGTGATTGAAAGTACGCAATCAAACTAATTAAAAGAGCAGATTTAAAGGTTCATAGGTTTCAGCAGAAAAGACATCAATGTAGCTAAGGAAATGGATCAGAATCCTGAAGGTTTAGCAACACAACAGATCAGCAACAAAATTTGGTGCTCTTATATACCTGTCAATAAATGTGTATAGTATAACAAATCATTGGCTTCAAGACCTTCTATTAAGTCCCATAGTTGATCTCCATTTAAAACCTGCCCCTTAAAAGTTGGGTATCCTGCATAATCCTCAAGTTCATCAAACAAAAATCTAAATGCAGCTCTAGATCATTTATGCCTGAACTTTACAGATTCAGAAATGACCTTTCACCATAATTCAGGGCTCAGACTGACAATGAAGTGGATAGAAGCAGCTTGCCTGTGTGATTCGAGAACTGCACGGAATTGATGGGGTCCACATCATAGCCCAATAGTTGGAGAGCAAATACGGCTGATTTGTTGCCTACATACCCCTGAGCCAAAAAAGTACTATAAATCACCCACGCACCAGTCTCACATTATATGAGCAGCACAAACTAATACCAAGATGAAAAGAGGTACAGTCTCATGGGCCACAACTACTGCTTTAAAGTACATATCTTTGCTGAATCATGACAAGTTCACTTGGTACAAAACAATTGCTTTAGAAAGTTTGAACTAAAAATATTCCAAGGATAGGACTTCAACAGTTTTACCAATGAAATATAGGGAGTAACGGCTGTTCCACGTCAGATTATGCAACCACTACATCCAGTTGGCTTGCTGCACTTTCAATTATGTTACACCCGATGCATAAATTTAGAGTTCAGTTTTTTTTTTTTTTCCCTTTAACTTGGTCTCTGTAGTATCACCATCGTCGTTTACATATATGTCATGAGTAGAATGACCAGTTAATGCAGAACCCAGATAGAATTTCCAAAACCTTTCCATTCTAAACGGAAAAAAAACAGGAACAAGGATTTCATGCCTCTGACATGCAAAATTTGTACAAAGAACATATATAATTTGGGAAGATTAATTTAATTTTGAGCATGAATAATCAGAGTCAAAGCAATGATGATAATATACCTGAACCGTGTGAGACTGTATACTAAGGACTCTGCCAGTTTCAGACGGTAGAGCCAATGCAAGCACCGGCGGCGCCATTGCCGAAATCCTGAAGCTCCTTAACCTACAAATTTAATCCCAAAACCATCAAAGATACAAAAGCTTGAATTCAGAAGGGGAAGAAAAAAAAAGTCAATTTCTTCGGGAAACAAAAGTTCACCTGCAACTAAAGAAGTTTGGAAATGGCTCCGATCCAGGGAGATAAAAGGTATTTGCCTTTATCATATGCCACTGAAACTTAGCTTCTCGTCTAGATAATGCATTGATCAATCTACTTTTCCAACTCTTTCAGGTAATATTTATATCTAGCAGATCAGCAAAATGTTGAGTATTGAGCTTTGAACTAGGATTTGCGGAAATTGTTGGGTAAGCTATCGTCTGGGAGACCCGTAGTGGTTGGTAAAACGTGAACGAGGGCAATTTGGTCATTTGAGGTGGGGACATGGGGGGAGCCTGATTACAATCTACGCAATTGCTTACGACGTCGGTTGGAATCGGGGTTCCGCTGTAATTAGGGTGAAGTTTCGCCGATGACGCCACAAGTTTGGAAGTTTTAATTGGAGCCATTCACGTGGCGCCACGTAAGGTGCTCCTGGACTCGAGTTTCATATCCGCCCTCGGAGGAGATATCGAGTTGAAGGGACCTTTATTTTTGTTTTTTTGCAAAAAAAGGAAATTCTTATTGACCAGATAAATGAAAAAAAAAAGAAGTAAGGATTTTCTACCAGTTTTACTCCTCAAGCAAGTGTGTTTGGATTGTACGTTATTTGTCCAAATATGTTTGTTTATATCATCATTATAATTTTTAATATATTTTTTTATTTTTTTAATTATCTTTTTATTTCACATATATCACATCACAAAAATTATTACAGTAAAAATATTTCAAATAACATGCAATCCAATCCAACTACGGTAGTACTGATAGTATGTAGAATAGGCGTGCATTCCTACATTTAACGTCCATACCTTGGGCATTGCAGTGTATCTAACTCCCTCCCTTGCTTCTTTGTTTTCTTTTTTACCTTTTCTTTTTCTGAAGTAAAGTTCAATACCTCAGATAAAGGTCGAACGTGAGCTTAAAAATAGTAACAACTTTAATTGCATAGAAAAATTAAAATTGCAATTAAACTTATGGAAAATTATAAGTAATAAGCAAAATTTCATAGGTTTAATTGCATTAGTAATAAGCAAAATGACCCACTAAATACCCAAAAATTATATAAACATTAATTCTTATCTAAATTGGTGATTATGCTTGAAAGATATAGGCCTATTTTTCTCTAACATTTAATTTTCAACAATCGTAGTAACAACTCTTTTTAGAACTCTTGCATATATAATTAAAAATATGCTTGCTTGTGTTCGTTCTCGTGTTTACATATTATGCACTTGATTGAATTTATCAAAACAAAGATAAAAAGTCAAAATCTATTGTAATTTTTCAAAATTTTCTATAAAAAGTTACCTAATGCAAAATTTTTTAAATAATTTTTTAATTCATTAGAAAATAAGAAGTCAAGAATATGATGAATATTTGAAATATTAAATTTAATTATTTTATTATAACAATCTGACAATCCACATAACTTTTTTAAATTTTCTAGCAGGGATTATATTTTAAATATTAAATTAGATTATTTTATTATTAACAGTTTGATAATCTACATAAAATTTTTTATTTTTCTAGAAGGGATTAGGGGAGGAATTGAGTTTAAGAAGTAGGCCACATAGCTTTTTTTTTTATTTTTAGTAGGAATTAGGGGAGGTATAGAGTTTAAGACGTAGGCTACGTAACTTTTTTAGTTTTTTTAGCAGTGAATAGGAGAAAACTCGAGAACTCTAAATCTTAAAACCTCTATCTTAACCACTAAACCAAGGTTTTTTAGCGCTTGTAAACATGCTTATATACACTATTTTACAGTTTTATACACATGGAACGTGTTTGCTCATCCCATGATACTTTGCAAAACATGCTAAACTTTAATATTCATTGCATAATATTTTCTTTTTTCATAACTTGAACCCACAGAGATTATCATTCTTCACCTTTTCAACTAAGTTAAAGCTGCGTATCATTATAGTATAAAAAAACATTATAAATTTGCTAAAAGAAAAAGAAACAACATATTTTAAATTTTCAGGATATAATACGCTTAACTGACTATGACATAACCAAGTTAAAAAAATAATTAACATCTTAAAATTCATACTTGAAACACTAATTGTCACATTGATATTATGGTTTCTTTAAAATGCATATAGACTTTGAAAAAAAGAAATAAGAGAAATATGAAAGTTTTTCTTAAGCTTAAAAATACAAAAGAAAGTCACCGATAGCAATGTACATGGATGCCTGCCTAAACAAGGTTGGAATGAATGTGAGATTATTAGCAAATTTTTAGTATCAAATGCAAAATGCACAAACCGCACGCTTGGGCTGTTGCATGCTCAGGGCAACTTAAGCAAGGGCCTGAGGCAAAAAGCCCGGTCTTATCTTATGAGACTACTGTTGAACGAATGAGCATCTACAAGGGACCACATAAGGAGAGAGAGGGAGAGAGAAGGGGGGAAAAAAAAAAAAAAGGCACATCCGACATCTGTTTCGGATTCTTTACCCTAAATCTAGGACCATAGTGCAGTTGTCGAAAGGCTGAGGTTGTGCAAGTCTCCACCACCCGAAACCCACGTCACCTCAATTCCGAGCTTCCGACATCTGATATTATATTATTCCAATCCCGGATTTTGTTTTTAGGGCAAACCCCGAATCCTCCCCATGATGAAGCGGAAGAAGTGGTCGGAGCTGGAAGAGCAAACCCTCCTTACCAAATACTCTGACCTGCTCAATTCCGGCACCTTAGCCAAGCTCAAGACCAGAGAAAAGAAGTTCAAGCCCATTGCAGACCACGTCAACTCCATCCATCATCTCCGGGACACCAGCAACTTCCCATTCAAGTGGACTTGGCGTGATGTCTCCATTAAGGTCCAGAACATGCGGCACCAGTACTTGGGCGTCAAACAGAAGATTAGGATCTCGGACAGCGAGTTCAATTGGGACGACGGCGAAAATCACTGGGAAAACTTCTTGAAGTATAAGGAAGTTTTCGGGGATGTTGAATTAGAAGTAAAGGGTAACGGTAATAGTCAAAATAATTGCAATAAGAGGAGTGATCCAATGCAGGAAGCTTCATCTGCTGGAGGCGTAGCGGAGTTTTTCGAGGAAGAGGGTGGAATGGGATTGAATTTTGGGATTGACAGTGAGGAGATGGATGAGGAGGAAGAAGAGGAGGATGGGGAAGATGTGGTGGGGGTTGGGATTAGCGATGGCGAATTGGGGGCTGAGAGAGGGGAGAGAAACGAAATCGAGGATTCGGGTTTCGACCATCGGAGGAAATGGAAGAAGGGTTTTGATGGAAAAAGGTTTAGGATGGTGGGTGCTCAGGTGGTGGAGTTGAGGGATGTGGTGTTGAGAAGGGAAGAGAAGAGGAGGGAGAGGGAGTGGACCAGAGAGGAGGAATTGATTGAGCGGGAGCAAAACAAAAAGGAGAAGGAATTGGTGTGGGAGAGGAGGAATTTAAAAAGGGATGAAGATATGGAGATGAGGGAATTGGAGTTGGAAGAGAGGCAAATGATGTGGGCAAGGCGCGAATTGGAAAGAAGGGTCAGGTTGGAAAGAGAAATTGATGAGGAGAGGCGGAGCAGGATGAGGTTGGAGGAGAGGTGGGAGGAAGAGAAAATGGAGTGGAAGGAGAAGATGGTGGGAATGCAGCTTGAACACGAGAAGCAGATGATTCAAATGCATGCTGATTCTTGCCAGAATCAATTGCAAATGTTAGGAGTCATTGCTAGGCTCATGTGCCAGTTTCTTGGGTCTGCCAGCGATGCATTGGGTGGTGGTTTGGGAACTTTGCACCCTCAAGTTTTGCAGAATTTGCAGCATCCTGGGGGCTTGGGTGAAGGCGTGAAACCAGATGCTAATTCACCCTCTGAATTTCTGTAGGAAATTTTGCCTCCATGTTCTTGTTGCTGTTGCTCGAATGAGATGCTGCATTGGTCAATTCGTTCGCGTCAATCACTTCTTTGGGATGAAACTGCTGAAAGTATTGGTCTTTTCTCTTTGTAAATGGAACTTCTTTGGTCACAGCATGATGTGGTCTTTTTTTTTTTTTTTTCCCTTGCAAAACGATGCAGTTCCCATTGGCTGTTGAAATAAAATGCGAAGGGAGGCAGGCAGGATATAACTTTATCTTTGCATTTACTAGATGATTGCATTCAGGACTGCAATTATGTGATTGGGAATGAGTCATTGGTATGGTGGTTGCAAGTCATTTTACGATTCTGAGCTAGTGGACGCGTTCATTTGCATTACCATCTAGAAATTTGGATCCAATTGGGACTAATTAGGTAAATGCTGCTGCCACCTCTTGTATACCTTTAAGAAGTTTTTGTAGCAATTTCTCGTTATCCAATTTGGCCACGATATCTGCCTTTTAAGTTAAAATTGGCAAGAATGATGCATAGAGAAGTATAGGAAAACTAAGGACAAGTCCATCGAAGGTTTCTTCTTGAAAATCTCCACTTTTGTTTAAACCGAAACGCAAAAGGCTTAGAAGGAAATTCAAGCACTGGATGAATGCCAAAAAATTTTACTACAACCAACCAAATGGAATGAACCATATTTCTCGAGTTTTCCCAAGAATATTACAACCAAATCTCGAGTATCTCAAGTTCTCAACCATCTTTGATCTGACTTGATTTCATTTATGATCGAAAGATGCGTAATTCAATATCTACTTGTATGCTCTAATATCTGGATTCATAATTAGTTTCGAAAAAAGAGTATAAAAAGCTCAAGGAAATGACCCAAACAACGACCTAGAAAAAGAGGATTCACCGTACATTTCCCTTCATTAATTTATTTATAGTTAACTGCACCTCTTTTTGAAGGACAGACAGGCCCCACAGGCCCCCAATTTTTAGCACTTTACATCCAATTTCCAAAGGAGAATTGATCACGCCTCCCGAGTATAGGCGGCCACTAATTTGTTAGATAAGGGAAACATATCAAAGGTGACAGCATACAAGTAGTTTGCTTTGGTCCAAATGGAATTTTTGTTTCCCACTTCATAATCAAAATCATTACGGTTAAGTGGGACGGAATCTTTAATAAAGTTGCACATATTCACATCTTCTTAATCCATCATCACCATATACGTAATGTAACTACCCCCCGGAGTACATTATTTAACTCTGCGTGGGATAATTATTTAGTGAGATTCATTGGTTCATAAATTTTAAGAGAAATGGGCAACAATATTACAGGAGCAGGAGGAAGAAAGAAGGCAAAGGTAATGAAGATTTCCGGTGAAACCTTCAAACTGAAAACACCTGTATTAGCTTTTGATGTGGTTAAGGACTACCCGGGTCATGTTTTGTTGGAATCAGAAGCAGTAAAGCGACATGGGATCAGAGCAAAGCCATTGGAGCCTCGAGAAGAGTTGAAGCCCAAGAAGATATATTTTCTTGTGGAATTGCCAAAGCTGCCCGAAGAAAGAGCGCCAAGGAGAGCAAGGTCTGCTGTTCACATGAACGCTAAGGACCGGCTCGAGTGCCTGATGTTGTCAAGAAGATCAGGCTCTGATGTTTCGGTTCAGAGACAAAATCCAGCAGGGCCTGTTCAGGTTAAGATGAGGCTGCCCAGAACCCAAGTAGAGAAGTTGGTAGGAGAAAGCAGAGATGAAACAGAGCTTGCTGAAAGAATTGTTGATCTTTGCATGAAGAATTAATTTTTTCTGATCAGGAAATGAGTAGTCCTAATTCCATTACCCCGTTTAATGGAAGAAACCCAAGTTTGGTTGCCTTGGTGTACAGAGAGATTCACGAGACATGAAGGATTAAGTTGTTAGTTTGTTTTTGGGTAAGTTTTGAGCAAATCCTTTAAATTTGTGTTTACTTCTTCATTGGTTTTGCTCAGACATATGTTAGCTTGTTTGACAGTAGTTTTGATAAAAACCTTCGAGCCTTCCTATTGCAAAAGGACTGTAGTCTTCGAAGATTTACCACCTATTGTCTTGACAAATTACGGCTTGGCAGATTACATCCTACAATTTTGCAGGCCTATATCCTACGGTTTTTTGTTTGTCCCCTCCTCTTTTCTCTTTGATATTTGGGTGCATTTTTTTCCCTCGTTGCATTTCGGAGGGACTGGCCTTCTAGGCTGTTTATGATTTTTTTTTCTGCTACTGAATGCATTAGCAGAGTGGTTCAGTTGTTTTTATCATATTTAAAATCTTTGGTGAAATCACCATTTAGATCTTATCTTTATCCCATTTTCTGAAATGGATGCTCTATGCAAACATCTTTAGACTAGTAGCTCCCGAAACACAGAAAAAGAAATTGAGATTTAATGATCATTGAATGAACCAAGCTAGTTTTTGCTTGGTAGCTGCCACTGACAAGGTGAAAAATGACCAAATTCATACAAAAAAGAAAAGCGGATGTATTGTGTAATCACTGAATTTTGGCCTCGAAATTGGTCAAAGAAGGCACAGAAAGTAGTGATTTCCGTTTTTGGTACAGCGGAAAAATGATTTAGGGGCAGGACAAAATATTGGTAGGCAGTAAGAGCCTTGTTAGTCAGCACTCAGCAGAGAAAAGCTCCATCTCTGTCCAAGCACAACTTCGATTAGATTCACAGGAAAAGGAAAATCAAAATCGGTCAACGTTGGCCGAATCTTTTTCCTTTGGCTATGTGCAAAACCAATTCTCAATTAATCAATCTTTGTCTTTTTTGTTTTGTTTTGTTTTTTCTTTCAAAAAATTTACTGGAGCTGAAAATTGACATCCCACAATCAAAAATGAGAAGAGGCCACCTTCCCGAGTTCCAAATTGTGCCTAAGTCACAGACATCTTCCAGATGTTGGACTCGAAAGACTGCAGATGTTGGACTTGGGCTCGGGCTCGACCTTTGGGCTAAAACCCGAAAAGTAAACCTTGACCCAAGACTAGAAACGTGCTGCTTCCAATAGGTTTCATGGAATAAATAAACGCAACATATGGTCGAAAGTCTGGAAATAACAACTGCGAACGCTTGAAAATTCTTTGGCACAGTTAGCCTGGCATCGTCCCTCGAGGGTCATGACAATCTTTTATTCTGCAGTAAAAAGGATTGGGCGCAACTTTTACTTTCTAGTCGAAGAAACTATTAGGGTAACAAAAGGTTGCCAAGATCAACTAGCCATTTTATTTCTAGTTTCTACCACATATATTTCTCTTTACAATCCGCATGTTTGCGCCAATACAACCACCGCCAAGAAGGGGGAAAAAAAAGGTGAAAAAAAAGAAGACAGACGCAGCCGGTTCATGAAACAAGACTACATGCATGTCCAAGTTCCAATCAAAATTGTTAGATTGATTGATCAAAGGCGCGGTGGCAAGACAAAAGGTGACGGTGATCATTTGGATGGCCGAGGAGAATCCGGAATCAAATTCCCATCGGAGTCGTACAAAATCTTCCCCGAGAAATCTAACGGACGACACTTTTCTCCTTTAATGATGGTCTTCCTCCAAACAGCTTCTTCATCGTCATCACCATCTTCATCCTCTTGTCCTTCGTCCTGCACTTTCCTCCAAGAAATCATCTTAGCCAAGAGAAGAGCTTTACTGCTTAGGTTGCTTTGGAGCCTCGCAACTCGCTTCTTATTATCACCCAATCGGACCGTTTTCTCACCCCGGCGCCATCGTGATTTTCTGGCCTCAGAGCCGCATAACAGCGCAACAACAGAAAGTATGCACAAGACTGCTATTGGCATGATGAGAAAGGTGATCGATGGCGGTAAAAAAGCCGGTTTATGGAAGGGGAATATTGTCCTGACCATGGCTGCAGCAGAACCGACTGACAAAGGATGATCAATCGAGACGTAGAAAATATAAATGAAGAGAGAATGAAAGATTGAAACAGGGTTGATCAAGAAAGGGAGAGAGTAGGCCTGAACACTAGCTATTGTTTCTCACCACTAAGCCTCGTATAATGACGTGGTAGACTTGAAGTTTAATGACTTCCAAAATGAGATGTCACTACTATTTTTCTTTTGAAAATTTGAACCGAACCAAAAAAAAAAAAAAAAGAAAGTGTAGAGAGGATAACTCTGAATTGTAATCCAAGAAAAGTGAGGTAGTTATCGGTGAGGACTGGGGAGGACCTGCTGACGAAGTAGTGGTACTACAGAACAGCTACTCCGACAGCCAAAAAAAAAAAAAAAAAACTGTCTAAATTATTATTGTATTTATTTATTTTGGGATTTTAAAGCGTCAAATAAACAACAATACCGTGTTTCACCCGTTTGATTGTCTGTGTGTTGACGATGCGATTTGGCAATCTCGTCCTTCAATAAAACAGTGATGCGATGGATTGCTCTTTGGGTAAAAAGATTGATTAATTGACCGAGTCACCTCACCTCTAGTGGAGTCCAAAAGTGGACCTCTAGTCAGCGTCAACTCCCGCTTACCATTTAGTAGGGGTGGCAAAATTATCCGCTAACCCGAAAATCCGTCATATCCGATCTGATCCGATTCGAAAATTAGGATATCCGATTTTAGTATTTAATCAGGTCAAAAGAGGGTCGGGTATCCGCTAAGATGCGGGGCGGGTTAGGGTCACATAATTAAAAACCCGCGGGTACCCGATCCGTCCCGCATATATATGTTTTTTATTTTTATTTTTATACACACACTATAAAATAATAAGTTAGAACTAAATAAGTAATTTTATTGAACAAATTGCATTACAAATATGAGAGACTATAGTTTATTTACAAGATTCATTTGTAAAGGTCATGATCTTATTTTTATAGAAAAAAGTTTAATTAATGTGGAACATATATATTAAAAATTGTGCTACTTATTTCAAACTTTTATTGATTTTGAATTCTTTTAATTTTTTTCCTTTATCTTATATTCTCTTCATATGCTTGTTTCTTGGTGGGAAACCTTTTTTTAGGAAAAAAAAATTATTAAATCTTAGATGAATGTGTAAAATATAAAATTAAATTGGTATAAATTATTTTTTTTTTAAAAATTAAATGATAAACGAGGCGGGGCGGGTACCCGCTAATCCGACCCTATTTCAGCAGGTACCCGTTATAGGGTACCCATTGATATGCGGGGCGGGTAAGGGTCAGAAAATGGCTAACCCGCAATGTGCGGGTCGGGTCAGCCAAATGGTGAATAGGGCGGGTACCCGACCCGCGCCCACCCCTACCATTTAGGCATCGGTCATTGCAGGATATGCAATACAATTTAAGGAGTGAGAGAAGAAAAAAAAGAAAGAAAAGAAAAAAAAGGGTATAAATAATACGATTTTTAATGTGATTGATTAATCCTCCAAGTCCAAAACAACAAGGACCTCATTCAGATTCTCCTTTCCCCGTTTCATCGCCAAGGGTCAGAGTAAGGTTGTAAACGAACGGATCAGAGTAATGCTGTAAACGAACCGAACTACTCATGAACAATTCGAGTCAAACTCAAACTCAACTCGTGTCAAACTCGAACTCAAAATATAAAGTTCGTTAGCTCGCGAGCCGAGTATATATATATATATATATATATATATTATTTTTTATTTTAATAGTAAAATTACATATACATTTTTAATATATTATTATTTATTAAAAAAAATTATTTTAATTATTTTTTTTAAAATAAAGTATTTTTTTTTATTTTTTCGAACTCGAGATTTAAATTATCAACTCGTCGAATTCGAGTTTAATAAAACTAATTCAAGATTCGACTCGATAAGGGCAAAATTCGATTCGACTTGTTTGCAGTCTTAGGTCAGACCATGAATCAAGATCCGTTTCAAAGTTAGAAGCTCGTTCAAACTTGCGGGTATAAGTGACCAGAGTTCAATCACGCCAAAGATTGAGACAGACTTTTGTTTGTCAATTTGTGAGACAGACTTTGGTTTGTCAGTTTGTGGGACGGTAAAGGGAAGATAGGGTATGAGTTGAGAGATTATTCCATGATACCATGCGGTTATGTAGGCTAAGGTAAAATTTCAACAAATGGCAAGCTCATTTTGCTTTTTTTTTTTTTTTACCTTCACTTTATTTTTTTAATACTAGTCAAACAAGGAAAATTCATAGTAGAATAGTTTACACGAAAACTTTTACCAACACAGAATGACACGACGGTTTTCTGGCTGAAGCAGGTTTCCTTGTGATAAAATAGACAGGATGCAGACTATTAGTTTGGAAACTCGAAACCTTCAAATTTCTGCTGAAAGGACAACTTATCAGACGACCTTTTGTTTTGGATAAGTTCCGATATATTGATACACCAGCTACGGATTAATGGTTATGCATCCTGATCACCAGCCGGAGCATATTTGCTTGTTTTAAGCCCCAAGAAATCCACTGGAGAAATGATTGATCAGGTCAGGGTAACGAGGACAAGACAAACACTACTCAGTAGATCAATCACAAAAACATCATAGCACCATTCATTCATAAATAAAAGGAAAATTAAAAGAGGAGGGGGAGAAAAGAAAACGAAAGAGTTAGACAGACAACAATGGTGAAGAAACTAATAGACTAGTGAAAAAAATAAGAACAGAACAAGACAACAAGTCAACAACAACACCCACATGTATCATGTATGTGACAAGATCAATGTACTAAGTATATCTCACTACCGTCGTGACGCGAAATCTCAAATAGGGATGGAAACTAGGAGGCAATAACGCGCTTCGCGCGATAGTAATGTAAAATGCCCATTCCATTTCTGAAGTAAGAAAAATAACATTTTATTTAGAAATGTACATTTTTTAGTATATATATACCATGAGTCTGAAGGTTTGTTGATATTTCTTGGCTACGAACTTTCATGGAAGTTGCTAAATTTCTAAATTTAATGAAAGTGCTTTGGAACTTCCAAAGCCTGAATTTCTAAATTTGCTAAACTTTGCTAAACTTCCAAAGTCTGAAATGCAAATTTAAATTTCTAAATTTTTAATAGGAACTTCCAAACTCTGAAGTTTTGTTAATGCAAATTTAATGGAGCATTTTTCTAAATTTAATATATACCAGCCATTTGTTTTTTGTAACCAAAGGTAGGATCAACTTTATTGCTAAACATCAAAGTTTAATAAGTAATGCCGTTGGAACATCCATTATGAAAGCTTCAATTGTTGTTTACAACAGTAGGAACTTGCTAAACATTAAATTTGCAGTGCTTTGGAAGCATTTTTCTAACCAGAACTTTTTTCCATTAAGAACATAAATACAACAAATGCCGTGCATTGCGTTGAAGCAGAATCAGCGTAAATCAGATGTGCCATCAAATGGAAAATGCAAACTGCCATAGAAACAACTTCTCTATTCCTTTGCGGTCTTGGATTGTGGAATAAAAAGCAATATCTGGCCATTTTTTAGATCATGATCAATAACAAAACGGTTCCAGTTTTGATCAAAACATCTGCCGGTCATACCAACATGAAAATATTTATGACTATTTGTAAGAGTTATAGTCGTCGTACTATCTTCATTTAGCCTTAGATTCGCAAATTCTGGCAGATCCTATAAATGTATGAAAAAAAATTGTGATAAGTAAATACACATATGTACAAAAGAAAGAGAGTTAATAAGGTTAGAGAATGCAAAACTATACCAGCTTGTACTTGTACTTTGATAGATAAAATTGATAGAAGCAATTGAATGTAGTCCAGTCATGTTTTAGGAATGGATTCATAGATGAGACAATACGATGGAGAACTGATTCTGAGGTTTCATGATTTGTTTATAAAGTAACAAAAGAAACCATATCAGCCATAATAAATACCGTCTAAGCAAAAAATATATATATAATGGTAGTAATAAATACCGGATTCTAGGACCTCATGAATTGTCCTTAGTCCTTGTAAGGAAGTAATGGTAGTAAAACAATCATTTCATCATGGCTGTTGCTCGTCTTCTCAGCGAATTTTCGTCTTTGGAGGCCAGAGAAGCTTGAAATACACAAAGTGAAATTCAATAAGACACTTCACACTAAAAATGACATTACTTGTTTTGTATATAAGAATGACATTAATTGTTTTGTATATAAGAAGTCATTTTGTTTTAGACACATTAACAATTATGATATACCCAATATTTTTATAGGTTATTATACAAACGTCATAAAAAGAAAACCAAGACCTAAATTGTGGAACTGATTATAAATTAATTACTGTGGAAAGTATATTTAAACTATTAATCTAATCTAGGATGAACACAAAAAAATGAAAAAGTAATGTGCAAAAAAAAGGTGGTCAAAGAATTGAACTTATTTCAGAAATAATGAACCAAATAAAGAATCAATCTTAGGAAAGCTGTATGGTCTCGTCTTACATTAATTTCAACTTTGTTCTCTATATGATTTCTTGATTCTTTACCCCAAAGTCTTTTTCTCCCATCAAGAATGCTTCAGAAATTATATGATCAATACATACCTAGCTATTACAGAATGGCAACAAACTGAAATGGCAACAACCTAGCTATTACAAAATTTCTGTGCTTGAGTCCTCTAACAACTATAACTACATAATACACATTAACTAAAAAACATCCAATGAAACTGCACTCATAATCAAACGACAATGCCTAACATAGGACAGCAGATTCCTTCCTCTTTACTGCTTAGCCACATGAGCAGTCAGTTCAGCATTCTGCAGCAAAAAATCAGAAGCATTCAAAATCATTCAAAATAACCAATGAATTCCTAGTCTGCACACACTATTTATTCAGTCAAAAGCATTCAAAATCATTCAAGAAGAATAAGTGTAATCATTCAAAACAGCACTCACACAAGTAACTTATGAAGATGCCTTTATACACAACGCACCGAAGCAAAAGTAACATCTCGCAGAAAGAACCAAACACAGAAGAACATCATTTACAGGATATAAAACAGCATTTGTCAAAGTCTGAAACAAAAAAGAAATCTCTAATACAATTCATCTTGCTTTAGCATTCCAATTGATCACTTTCAGAAAAATGAGCTAAAGTAATAAATTTCCACGAACAATAGAATAAGTTAGTATAACAAAGAAATCATAATCTCAAATTCAGAGGCAAAAAACAAAAAAAAAAAAAAGAACCCTTGTTTTGACAAATATAACAAGTATGATAAAAAACTGACAAATGTCGTCATGGAGCGGAAGACATTTCAAATTCAGTTAAGGAAAAATAACTGATACAGCCTTTTTTTATTGTTTCCATCCCACACATCAACATAACCATCACAACCTCAAGTAGCAAATGTACCATAGCTACAAATCAAAATCAGTTTTGAGACAGATTTTGGCAAAAAGCTCAAGGTATTCAATCAATAGATAATTGTAATAGATCCAACTCAATCACTCAATATATCTAGAGTTGATAAATCAAGCACATAGGCTTATAAATCATTCATAGATACATTGACATTATAAATCATTCTCTTTTGTTTGTTCCATTCCAACTCAATCATTGACATAGCTACCTTAAGAATACATGGATCGGCTCCACTTATCAAGTTCAAAAAAACAGATGTTTCCTAAAGACGCATAGTTATGATGAGAAGCTTGAAGGTCATGATTGCCTGGGGAATATCTAGAGTTGAAAATTGGAAATCAGGAAAGATAAATTCAGGTTCGATCGCTTATTCGTAAGCTGTTAAAGTTTTGAACTGTCCCCATAATTGATTGTTTTTGCCTTGTTTCTGCAATTATCTCTCATATTTGTTTACAGTAAGCACCATCACATCAAGTAAAGAACACTTCTCTTGCACCCTATATCAATCTGACATGATTCCATCTGGTACTGAGACTACCAAAACCCAAGCTCGTAGCCCAAAGAACCTACAACACTTTGTTCACCATAGCTGAAGACATACTTGGAACAACTAAGGTACCATATACTTTCTTTTTTTTTTCAGTGCATAGGCAGACACAAACATATAGAGTTATAATAAATCACACACACCTCAAACAAAAGAGAAATGAATTCTTTCATATCTTGATAAACACTTCAAATGTATACTAATCCTATGTACAACCAAGTAAAATGACATTGATATGGTATGAAGAGACATAAACATCAGCTTGCATGTACACTTCAGAACCAAGATTGATCAATGTCCTCAGACTGGTTACACTATTTTTCTCCAATGTCTCTATATTTCTTTTCCAATCAGAGCTACAAGAAGTTAAGAGAAAAAAAAAGTAAAGAAGCATTGCAGGTCAAAGGGAACTTGTGCAAAGAAGTAGGAGTCAGAGCAATAAAGGTGAGTAGTATCAATACCCAAATGCAAGAAAACTTAAAAGGATACAAAACTTTCTGTTGTTCAAATACCTCGTTCCTGCAAAAGAGATACCCAGAATATTAGAAATTTGGCATATAACAGAAATTCCGTCTCCAAATTCGCAACTTAATAGTGAAATATTAAACAGAAAGTAGGTAAGTACTCCAACTCATATAATCCCACTGCTGATGGTAATAAGCTCAATAAAGTGGTAACAGGGGATGGTTCTCCAAATAACAACTGTAAGCGGGTGAGTTCAGTATGAGGCAACCAACGGATTCCCACCCACACCTCCCCGCCTCAAGAAAATAGAAAAAGGAAAAAAGGGCGAAAAAAAACAGAAGGAAAAGAAAAAAGAAAGAAAAGGAAATGAATATTGGCAATATGGGAGTCAAATGAAGCAAAGTCTAATCTATTTATACACAAAAAAGGATCACTCTCTTCCAGTTTCAGATCGTTAGTTTTCACTACTACAGGAAGTTCAGCTACCGCCCGCTAGAAGCTAAAAAAAAAAAAAATTTAAAGACATCGAGTGAGAGAATTGGGCTCCAAAACACCCTTCCGTACAATGATACAAAGATGGAAAAAGGACAAAAGAAAATGAAGAAAGTTACAGGTAATAACCAGAAATTAGCTAATTCAAAGTCCTCCCAAACTGTTCAATATATTTCTTATCTGCATTGGCTAGGCGATCTTGAAACTGCACCCACTCACTTCTGCACCTCTCTCTTACCTACCAAATTAGATAGAAAAGAATTCAAGCTAGTTACTTGATGTTTGGACAAATCTAATGAAATTCAGTTCAATGCAAAATCATGCAATTCAAACAGAGTGCAGATATAAGACCTATGAATCCTAATTTAAACATGATTGTTAGAATGTAGGTGATATAGAATAACTCAGATTACCATAAAATTGGATGAAGAAGCTTTCAGAGTTGACTTTTGCAAAAAAAACGAAGGACAAAGAAAAGGCCTCAATAAAAAAATATACAGAAAGGTTGAAATGGAAACCGAACAAGTAACAGCTTACATACCCCTTGCCAAGGAGCTTTTCCATTTTCAGATTGACCCTGGAATCAACGAAGCTGAAGCTGTTAGCATCATTATCAACAAAACAAATCTAAATGAGGGGAAACCAGATCAAGGGACAAGTAGGATAACTGACGTGGAAGAAAAAAATGTAAATAAGGGGGTTGCTGCTAAAAAGTTGCTTATATTATAAATGAAGAACCATTTGCTCAAAAATGGAAATTAAAGTTGAACAGAACAACATTTGCAAACAACTAAACTTCATTATTTTAATCACCTCTAGGAAAAGGAAAAACAAGTCCCGATGGTTGTAATAAAGTAGTTAACTGACCTGACTTCCCAGAGAAGGAATAACTTGATGAACTATCCACTGAGAGTCAACCACATCAATTTTCTCATGTGCAGGCTGCACAGGCAAAATACACTTACAATGAAACTGATAATACGCAGACATCCATTTGAAATAAATACATGTTTTCCAATTTTATCTGTTTTACATGCCACTGTCCCGCAGATCTCTCCTTCCAACAGGAATATGAAAAGCAGGTAGACAAGCCTTCTTTTCTAAATCTTTCAAATAATACAGTGATAAGAAACAAATAAAACCACTGACCTCCACACATCTCCTTAGCGCAAAATCCAATCCCCAACCATGCACCAAATCATTCTAGAAATGTTATTGAAAGTAAAAAATCAGTGTGAGCTCTAAGCTGGAAAGAACCAAGGCTAATGAGAGCAGCTAAAAGCAAAAATAGTTGGAGGTACAACAAGGCTTAAAACATACGTATACAAATGACAAAGTTAGAGAAGGGAACCTGAATCATATGCCAAACACATCGCCAAGCATCCCGCGAGAAAACAGGAGCCACAATTTCCACAAAGCTGAATTCAAAAAGGAAAAACACAAGGGAAAATTAGTTGAAGGTAAATGTTGAAGCCACCCCAATCCTTTATACTTTTCTTAACTATATATCTCCATTTTAAGGGCCTGAGCATAAATCATGGGTCATAACTCAACCTACAAACACTACCATAAAATCAAATTTTTCAACAATAAGACGTGATATTGCTATGAGATGTCTTGTGGCTAAGCTCTTCTATTTGGCAATGGTCAACCTGATGAAGAAATATGACCATCAGAGAAAGTGAGCTTCTTGTTTCTGACAATTTCAACTTCCAAGCCATGTAAATAAACAATAGTTTCCCAAGACAACATTTTTGTTGTTTTTCAGTTTAATATTATTATTTTCTTGGGTTAAAGAGATTGACCTTCGGAAAACCAAACAATCAATCTCTGGAAAATTTAAATCTTTGGAAAACCAAACAATCACTCGGAAGAGAAAAAACAAATCCTTTTCAGGTTTGGATTATAAGAAAATAAAAACAAGAAAAACAAACTGCATGGCTCCCAAATTGCCACTCAGTCAATCAAAAGAACAATGTATCAGTTCAAAACTACAAAATTCAATCTATTATGATAAGTGAACCCTGCTCAATTACAATACAATCTCATCTCATACTACCTGGGGTCAGTAACTTGCTATCATCTTCTTTCCCGCAGGTGTCTCTAATATCAGAAAATAATGTTTCTTCCATTTATCTCCTTTTTGAATGCGAAGAATTAGCATAAAAGTCCTTAAAAAGTTATTCATAAAGAGGTTAACATATTTAGTTAACTCTACACTCATGACTGTAAGCGTTGGTAGATTTATTAGTTTCAGATACTAAATGATCCTCAGATATCCATTAAATATAGAAGAGATAACAATTCAGACAAAGCCAGCAATTCTAAAACCCAAACTGCTAGCCGAAAAATCGTGGAATTTTACACAAATTATACCAAAACCTCCAATTCTCTTAGCTAAATATAATAAATTACCAAAATTTACGAAACCCACAATGGGTATTAGGGCAAAATAATTCCCAAGGTCGGTTTTTTTCTTGAAGTGGTTCGATTATTAAAGAGGGGAAACAACGAAAGAGAACAAGATTTCCTAATGTTGTGCACCAATTAAGGACGATATACTACTACTCCGTTGAAATGTAGATAGAAATTCAGATTAATTGAAACAAAAGAAAAAAGAGCGCGAAAGAGAGAGATTGAGATATTGAGAGAAGGAAGAAAGTTGAAGAAAGTATACCTCCGGTTGCAAGGTTATTCTCGGTCTGAAGAACCGCGATACTCTGCATCTTGGACGCCGTCGTACTCGTACCTTCTCTTCTGTCTATCTCCCTGAGATTAGCTTTCCTTTTTCAGTTCAAAAACTTCTACTGCGGATTCCGTCTGTAAGTAGTAGAGAGCTACATTAGAAGATGTGGCTGGAATTTGATGATGGGGAGGAGAGGGAAAGACAAGTAAAGAGGGGCAGCCAAACAAACGGCTTCGAGAGTCCAAATCCCAGCTACCAAAGAAATCACAAACCAGTCTCCTAAAAGCAATGAAAAAAATGCTTGCACAACAAAACACAAGAACCATTAGCATCAAACAAGTTTTTACAGAGAAGGAGAAAAACATGAATACAGAGCAACCTGAAGAGAAGACCCGACCTCACTGGAGAGAAAGAAGAAAGCACAAGATCTGCAACCAACAGTGAAGATGGCACGTCCTTGGGCGGTAACAAGCCCGTGGATGAGAAAAAAAAGCAGAAAACTGCACGTCAGTGGACAAGGGACAAAAGAAATACGAACTTTAGCAAAAAAAAAAAAAGAGGGGCAGAGCAGAGGCAACCTGAAGAGAAGATCTGACCTCACCGGAGATGAAGAAGAAAGCCTATTACAACAAAGGAGGAGGTCAACAAAATTTTGTACCAGGTTCCAGAGGATGCGGATAAGTGATAGAGCAACATTATCCCAAAAAAAAAACCAAAAAAAGAAAGAAAGAGAATGTAGTGGGAGAGAGAATGCAGCGGGAAGAGAGCAAATGCAGCAGAAGATCAGAAAGACGGAAGCACGGGCACATGGGACACTGGCAGGCGAGGCCAGATGGGAAAACTAACGCGCGATGCGCGAACAACATGATGATTCCAATCCACATGCCGGGCACGTGAGAGGACGACGAAAATTCTGGCTGAATGGAGTTGCCATGTTATCTACTTATGTTGACGGTGGAATTAAGCTTTCAATCGAGTTCAAAGAAACATCGAGTTGTGCCAGTTGTGTAAGGTTTACTTGAGAAGAAGAAAACTCGCCTTGAACATAGTTGAAAGACAAATTGAGATAGGTGAGTTTGGAGAGGATATCTAGAGTAATACGTACGTTACTAAAAAAAAAAAAAATTACATTACATTCCACATAAAAACTGAATAAAACCTAAACAAAATATTATTGTAAAAGTTGTAAAGCAATACACTGTAAAGGAATGCAGCAGGTTCCCAGCTGTTAAAGAGCAAATGAAAGTGCACAATTTGGGCTGCGTATTAGATTCGACCCCGTTGCGTTACGTACAAGTATTCATTCTGTTTTCAACAGCTCGTTTTTGGAATCGATCCAACCATTCCAATCTGTAAAAGCCAAGCCAAGAAAAGAAAGTTCTGCCCAACTCCATAAATTATGATACCTCATTCATGATCATTAAATCAGCCAATAGCTAAGCTATGGGAATGGGATCCACGAGTTTGACGGGTCAGGTGGTTTGCTTTTGGCCTCCTCCAAAGCTTCACACCACACATTTTATTAGAGGCCGGCTTTGATCAGCTGCTGGAGGAAGTACGTGCATACTCGTACCTGCAGTAGCTGAACCCATCATTTTGTTGATTTCTAAAATGCCAAGATACATGAGATGCCCTTTCCACTTCCCAGCACAGTGAGATGATGCCAACAAAACTGTAATTGGCCATCGAATCCATTAAGGGAGAAAAAGAGACATATGTTTTTGAGTTTCCTCAAACAATTAGTACGTAGGTATAATTGAAAGAAAGTCGAACTAACTAATATAGTGATAATAATGCCAACGGCACACTTTTCATCGATCTAGTAGGATGTATGAAGCACCACGTACGATTGTGATACTAAAAGTTTAACAGCAAAATTTTTGAACATTCCTTCCGTTTTAAGACGAGCAAAAACACAGCCAATAGCCTGATATGCCACACATTATTAGATGCGAATTGTATTACGTACCCCCCCCCCCCCCCCCCCCCCCCCAAAAAAAGGGCAAATGATTCTCCATGCCATTCCATTCCATTTGAGAAATGGAATTTATTCTGAGGGACAACTTTAGTTTATCATGTCGTCGTAAAGAGGAGATGATCAAGTCTAGAAAGGTCCTACGTATTTACAGCAGCCACATGCAATTCGCTTTCATGCACGCCTTCAATTCTACTACCATAACCATACCATAGAAAGAGCCTCATAATTACTCTGATATGCGTACCGAGTCTCCGTCTCCATAAAAGCCCTTAATTTCCTAACCAACAAGAACTTTATCCCGGACTTGATAGCCGCCTCTCTTGTCCATGCAGCAAGCAAAGCTGCCAACGCACGCTTAAACGCAAGCCCCCCCACATCACATGAAGAAATCACCTCTCGCTAGCTAGAGTATTTCTTCATATATATTCAAACACCTAGCTCTCACCTTTCTGCTTCTTAATTTCGTACTGGTGTGTCATATAGCTTCCACTACTAGCTAAAGCTTCTCTCCTCTCTCCATCATCATCTCCAAAATTAAAAGCAATGTGTCAAGGGAATCGAATATTAGATCATATGAAGTTTATTTTCCTCCTTTTAACACTGGTTCCAACAAGTGCTAATCGTCATGAAAAGTTCGACGAATCCACGGTGCAACCCATGCCTGAGGCGAGCATAAAATGTGGGGAGTGTCCGTGCGTAAATCCATGCACTCAGCAGCAGCCACCTCCGCCTCCGCCGCCACAGATCACTCAGTATTGTCCTCCACAAGTTCCGCCACCGCCAAGGTTCTACTACTTTTCAGGCCCTCCAGAACTAACACAAATAACACCACCCCCTCCAAGATTCACGTACGTGATAGGCGGCCCCCAAGACAGCTTGTATCCAACTGATCCCTTTAATCTGCAGATCTACAACCGTGCCACGCGTGATTGTGGTGTCACCCTAGGATTGCTTCTTCCCATAATTTTCGGATTGCTACAGATATTGGCCTTTCTAGGAGCATACAAGTACTAGAATTTTTTCTAGTAAGTATCTAACTGTGATCGTTTACTGTCTTCTGAAAACTGTGGCAAAAGTACTTTTTGTATCACAAGTAAGTATGCTGTACAAATTTTTTTTTTTTAATGCTTTCGGCTCCATTAAACTTAGTCACACTACATACTTGTCGTCAAGATGGATAAAAAGGCCAAATTAATTAAGATTCGAACTGCTGCGCGGTAGCATTAAATAAATTATACTTAACCATGGAGTTTACTACTCTCAATCTGTCAGTCATCTGATCTAGCTCGACTGGTAAAGTTCCAATTTATCCATGAAGCTGAGGTGTGATTTAAATAAATATGACGTGGGAGGGGTGTTAATTTAGAAGCATGGAGTAATGCGGGGGACTTGAACCCATAATTTGTAAGTTTTTGAGTCTCAACTTTAACCAAATAGATCAAGGTCTCCTCGGCCGACGACAACAGGTGTTCCTATATTTCCATCGAACTCTTTTGTTAACAGAAACTAGCTAGTCTCACACTAACTCAGGAAATTATGTCCCTACTGAACAGATTGTGCACGTTACAGAATCTCAATCACGCACGATTTCATCAGGCACATACCGCCTACCTGCTACTTAATCTTGTTTCCAATGAAGTGTAGTATTTCCCTAACTTAATCAGCTGGTGAGATGCCGTAGGCTGCGCCATGCGGGTGCTGCTCTAGAATCAGAGGCTGAGTCCATATCTAATAGTACAATATTGATTTATAAAATTGAAAAATCCGGCTCCCAAAAGTAGTTAGTCCGCATGCAGATGGTTTATGAAAATGGGGCCGGAAAGGAGGGATTGGGAATCTGATGATAATTAAATAATGCATGTAAAGTCAATTAAAGGCCTTTGATGGTTTCGTGAGTGGGTTTATTCCCTTTTAAATGTCACCAAACTTGTTTATAACATGGCCGTATAAGATTACTTAACGAATCCCACTAATCAAGATTGTTTTACAAACTAAAATTTTGATTAATTTGGTTCACATTCACGCCACGGGAATGTAGGAACACCGATCATCATCAGCGACAGGTCAGGTCAGCCGATATGGTCTGACATTACCAATTATTGCAACAATCATAGGTTGCAGGGAAGCTCCTTATTTAATACGGGCAATGAAGGAACTAGTGCTGCCATTGCTTCTCTGACAGATTGGCAACTTCTGAACCCTTCAATGCTAATCAGTATATTGATAGTAAGCTGTGCTTGTGTGCTTCATGGAAGTTGCATAGTTGGTCAAACAATCAAATAATTCACCAAAATTCCTTTCTGGGAAACGTCACAGGAAAAATACTGCTAGAAAATCATGGGTTTGCTTGCTGCCTTAATCAGTTCACCAAACCAGTACGTTTTGGTAGCGCCCTTGAAACCCAGTTAAGCAATTGTCAACTTTATATGCCACTCCACTGACGGAGTGATCTTCTGGTGGAAATGAAATGTGGGGATCGAGTAGTCGAGAAGCCTGAATGTAAAATCTCGAGGAATCAATCAACTTTTCTTGCTCTTTCTCATTCCAAACAGCATCTCACTCCCCATAATCAAGAAATATGAGTGAAAACAATAAACAAATGCAGCATCAGGCCGATAACTTAAAGGAGAGCGAAAAAGTAGTGATACGGGAAAGGGGGAAAAAAAAATCAATAGCTCCAAGGCATCTTACGAGTTTATAAGTGGAATATTGTGACTTAGATTATTCTATTTTCCTTCTTTCACCGCATAGCAGAAATGAAAAAAAAGAAAAAAAAGAAACTAATACTAACACACACCCTCAGTTTCTTGGTTGGCCGGGTCTATGAGAGATCCAAGAAGGAATAAAATCAAAATAAGGGAATTTAATTATTGACTGTTGCTCGCTCTGAATCTTAACTTGTAGTATCTAATATCTTATTAGTAATTATCTAGGAATTAGGACTTCATCAAAAGCTTATGGCAACGTTAATAAAATTCGTTGAAAGATGTTTACAAGACTTGTTGGACTTAATACGGCCGAGATATCTTTTAGTTAGCATATTTTGTTCACTAAAGTAATAAGGTTTCACTAAATTTGAGTATTAATTAAGGAGAAATTTTATCACAATGTATCAAATAATAATAATAGTATTGTAGAGCCCATCAATTGGACATGAGATACCATCCAATTCTAAAGCTCGTCTGTCTAATTAGCTAGCCATGTCAAATTGATCAAGTGATTGGTCTACATAGTAATAACATTTCTTTACATGTAACCCCGTTTATTTTTAATTTGGTAAGTATTTGTTACCTCTTGCGAGTTTTTGTTAGCCCAAATCCAAAATCTGATTTTTCTTTCTCTTTTTTTGTGGGATGGTAGACCAAAATCTGATTTGCCCCAAGTGTTTGAATGCTTCAAAGCCCCTTCAACTACAATCCAAGGATCACCAAGAGTCTGATCATGTCATGACCGTTATCAGAAGATGGATATAAAATTTATTCCATAGTCAGCAAATCAACATCAATTGGGCAGGTCTACCCTCCCTGGATCTCCTTATTTCCAATGGTACTTCATCTCACACACAGTCTTGGACTAGGAATTCCTCCTGTGTGCGTGTATATATGTGTGTGTCTATATATATATATATATATGTACATGGATGACACTTAGAAATCAAGGAATCCACGGCCAGACGTTGCTTCCAAAGTCTCCAATTAAGTAACTCAATTATTCCAACTAACTGTCGTGACAAAAGCTTACAGCTTTCTAAAACTTCATTCCACATTTGCATTCCTCACTCCTCACTGTCCCAAGTCATCACTCACTTTCTTTATGCACACAATTATGCTAGTTTTACTACCGGAGTGAGGAGCCCTCTCTGTTTCCAAAATGCACCCGTTGGCCATGGCCAAAAAGTTCTGCAAAATTCTCCCTTTGATCACATTCTTGATTTTACTCATGAATTCATCGTCTAGAGTGGCTGGTCAAGGACTGTATGGTTCTCCTCCTCCACCAGCTTCCGACTGCTCCTGTCTTACTCCACCACCACCTCCATCTCCTACTACAAATTGTCCACCGCCTCCTTCACCACCATTGCCAACGACTTCTCCACCGCCTCCTCCTCCGGGGTCAAATTACTACCCTCCATCCTACTATTATCCACCTCCACCAGGTGGCTACTGGCCGTACAACCCTTCACCCTCTATAGACTACAATTCTCCTCCCCCACCTAATCCCATCTTGCCTTATTTCCCGTATTACTATCTCTATCCTCCTCCACCGGTTTACTCTTCTTCAGCAACTATGCTCAATGCTTTTCCACCGTTGACCTGGGTGATTCTGAGCATCATTTTACAATATTTACAGATTTCACTGAACTATGCATGACAACAAAGGTGGTTCAGCTTGCTCTAATATATATATATATTTTTTTTTTTTTTTTGCACGAAGAGGAGTCTACAACATCAATTCGGCAGAGATCAAATATCCAGGACAACAATGCAGCACAAGTTACACAGACGTCAATGAATAGGTAGAATTATTATCTTCTCTCGAACATCATTCTTGGATGTAATTCAGTTTAACTCGGCAGATTAAGATTGATCATGTTCAAAATGTGATATTACTAGTCATAGTAACGGTTGAAATTTATGTGGTTGATTAATTAGGCATTTGAACCATATCATTAATTTTCTCTTATTATGACAACTTTTCTGGCCATCGGTTGCAACATGCAAATGTTGAATTCTGGCACTACACAGTCATGACAGAAAGTTCACATCTTCTGTTTAAAGAAAAAGAAGAAGAGAAATCTCATCACCTTCGTCGCATTATTTCTTGTGTTATTGGGATGTATTTCTACAGTTATCTGTGTAACTTTCAAACATCAACACCCATTTTTTACTTGTATCATTGATTTTTTTTTTTCCCTTTCACTACTTTATAGTTCATGGCAAATGACCCAATTACAAGATATATTCTTCTTTTTCTGGTCACACTTCATATTCGGCTAACGTAGCCAGAACGTGATCAGGTGCGTTTAATTTCTGTGGGGCTAATGATACTTATTATCTTACCAAATTAATGACGTATTGAAATCCTATTGGCGTCACAAAACACCAGCATTTGTTAACAATACCTACCTGTCATTTGTGTCCATGAGAGTTGATACTATGATATGCTAATATGTTAATTGATTGAGAATTACGAGTAAATTAATGAAGCAACAATTTGGGAAGCCTACTATGGACCAAATGCTTCAATCCAAAACGGTTGCCATCTCAAAAATCATTGAGATTTAAGACTAGTCATTACTATGGTCATTAGTGCAATTTGGACTTGGATTACTACAACGGACTGAAAGGTGCCCAAAGCTATTATTTTTTTTGTTGCCAAATCTCTGGGCCGATTGGGTCTTTGCCTGTTTGCTTCTCATCGTTGAACAGAGAGAGACTCTGCAAATGCATCATCATTTGTGATCAATAATTTGCACATTACATTACGATACATATTTTTGTCCTAGCAGTCTTTTCTTTCTGTTTATTAATCTTTATGGGAAAGCCAAGGGAGAAAGAACATTCACAAATCATATATATAGTCTTCTGGCAGAATAGACTGACAGAGGCAGCATTTTATTCTGAACAGTTTTATTGTTTCGGGAAGACGTTTCGGGTCAACATTTTTTTGGGTTTCAGCAATCAGCACTAATTTTTAAAAGATTTGTCCCCTTTAATATCAACAAAATTGACTCTTCACGAAAATAAAAAAAAAAAAATTGCCATTTATAGCTTAATCGGTGTAAGCTTCTTCTTGGTTCTTAATAACTCAAATTGTCAAGAATTGAGCTGACACTGGGCAAGTATGATAGTGAAAAGTCAAGCAAAGCAACGGCCGCCTATTCTTTCACGGTGTTTGAAAATCTTCAAAATGTCACTGAAACAAGATTGGAATGAGAAAGGAGAGGGGTTTGGGAGTCGGATCAAAAGTAAACGCTGCTGCAATCTGCTGTATTGCGTCTTTGTTAGAAAAAAAAAACATTAAAAATGAATTTTGCATTGTGATTCGGTGTTACAGTGGGTCAGCACTGGTTACTCTTGTCTCAGCCGTATTGGTCAAACTATATGGAGAATTAGTGCAACCGTCTATAAGAGTTTTCTTGATAACACGAACGAGAGGGAAATTATGTGCAAAATTTTCTCAGAAAGACGAGATCAGGTGCGCAATTGCTAGATTAGCCATGATTCTATAACCCATAACAATATAGAAAGTTGATTGCATAAAACGGGCTTATTCTTTTCCTATGATAAATTTTCTCCCCTCCTCTTTTTTGGAGCTAATTATTTAGATAGCCACTAAACTTTTTGAATTGTAGAGTTTTGACCATTTAAAGTTTAAGAGTAATGCATTTACCCACTAAACTATTAAGAGTATAAATTTTGAACTATTCTATCCATTTTCACTATTAAATCTCCCAAATCTAAGAATTGTATGAATAACAAGATATAACCAGATAACAAACTTTTGACAGTTTAATAGGTAAGTATACACTTTTAAAAGTTGAGTGAACAAAATTCTACTATTCAAAAAGCATAGTAGTTATCCAAGTCATTTGTTCCTCCTTTTCGTGATTTCAACTATTCTGGTTAACGTTGTTAGGAGAATATTAATATTCTTGTAGATAATATTAGTAAGGATATTCTTGTAAATAGTTGATTAGCTTTGTACTCTTATAACTACTAGTTAGTCACTCATAATACTATGACTAGATGTTTTCCTCCCAAAATACCTATTGTCATGGTATCAGAGCAAAAGTCCTAGGGTTAGGGTTAAATATCTAGCAAAAGTTTTGGTCATCGCGCCTGTTCACGCAATACTGTTCATCGCGACTGTTCACGCGACACTATTCATCGCGGTACTGTTCATGCGCTCTATTCACAGCACTGTTCACGCGCTGTTCATCTCGAGTTTTGATCTTTCGTTTGGTTTGGAGTGCTATTCGCTATGGCTGAAAGTCTATCAAAAGGTTTTGTGACGTCTACTAATATTATGCCAATGGTGATGTCTCAAATCACAAATTGAAAGTTGAATGACACTAATTATCAACAGTGGTCAAAAGTCGTTAAGATTTATCTGACAGGCTTAGGAAAGCAACGATATCTCACAGATGACTCTTCTACGGAGGACAACAAGAAACTAATGTGGATTCAAGAGGATGCCCAAATTTTTGGAACAATATGGAATTCTATGGAGTCACGAATTGCTTATATGTGTTTTCATTGTGAGACAACAAAAGAAGTTTGGAATTATGTCCGGTTATTATACTGTAGTAATCTTTCACGAATGTATGATGTTTCTTTGGAGTATTTTCAGTTGCAACAAGATAACAAGACAGTAACTGAATACTTTGCTGATCTTAAGCGAGTTTCAGAAGAATTAAATGTCATAATGCCTCTCTCAAGTGATATTACAGTTATGCAGAGGCAAAGAGAACAAATGCTTGTGCTCAAATTCTTGGCCGGTCTCAAACCAGAATTTGAACCAATCAAATCTCAAATTTTAGCAGGTGAACAATTACCATCCTTTGCAGAGGTGTATGCTTGGGTCTTACGTTCTGCATCTAAGGACAATGCACAGGGTGATGGTGCTCTAATTAATGACAAATCTGCTTTAGTTGCTAACAATGGTCGGATAGAGCAACTTAACTTTGGACGTGGCTCTCGTGGAGGAAGAAGTAGAGGAGGTCGTGGGGATCATGGAGGTCGAGGCACCCGTGAGTGCACTCATTGTGGTTTGAAGAATCACACTCGTGATACTTGTTGGGATTTAAATGGAAAATTACCTCGGTTTGCTAATGCGGTTGCCATTGACCAAGCTGAATCGAGTTCTTCAGCACAAGGGTCCCAAAAGACTTTTACCATATCCGAGGAAAATTATGTCAAATTTCTGCAGTACCAAACTGCAAATCACGCATCTCTTCCCTCTGCTTCTTTAGTACAAAAAGGTAATGCTATGGTTTGTCTCTCCACTTTCAAAAATTTTGACTCATGGATCATTGATTCCAGAGCTACTGATCATATGTCAGGTACCTCTAGAAATTTTTCTAATTTTCAAGAGTCTATTACCTTCCTTCATGTTACTTTAGCTGATGGATCTACAACTAAAGTTAAAGGATTAGGCACTGTAGAAATTAACCCATCTCTTCCGTTGTCTTCTGTTCTTTTCGTACCCAATTTACTTTTTAATCTAATGTCCGTTAGTAACCTTACCAAATTTCTACAGTGTTCAGTTACTTTTTCTCCTGATTCTGTTGTCATTCAGGATTTGAAGACAAAAAGAACGATTGGTGGAGGGCGTGAGCATAATGGTCTTTATTTTCTCTACTCTAATGGTCCGATTGCGTGCCCTGCTACGGTTTCTCCTCTTGAAATTCACTGTCATTTGGATCATCCGTCTCTACAAATTTTGAAGAAGTTGGTTCCTGCCTTGAGTTAGTTGTCTTCATTAGAATGTAAGTCTTGTCAATTAGGAAAGTATCATCGTGTTTCTTTTGCCCCTAGGGTCAATAAACGGGTTTCGGAACTCTTTTTGTTAGTTCGTTCTGATGTTTGGGGTCCTATCCGAATTACTTCAAAGTTAGGTTTTAAATATTTTGTAATCTTTGTTGATAATTTTTCCAGAGTTACATGGCTTTATTTAATAAAAGATCGTTCAGAATTATATTTCATTTTTTATGCATTTGTTACAGAATTAAAGAATCAATTTGGTGTGCCTGTACGTATATTTCGCAGTGATAATGTGAAAGAATATTTTTTCACTCCTTTTGATACCTTTATGACTAAGTCCGGTATTTTTCATCAGTTCTCTTGTCCTCACACTCCACAACAAAATGGAGTTGCTGAAAGAAAAATTGGACATTCAATTGAAGTTGCTCGGACACTTTTGTTGCACATGAATGTGCCCAAACAATTTTGGAGTGATGCAGTTTTAACTGCATGTTGTTTAATTAATCGCATGCCATCCAATATTTTTGGAGGTCAATTACCTCACTCCATTCTTTTTCCTCATAATCCTATATTTAAATTACCTCCTCGTATTTTTAGGTGTGTGTGTTTGTTCATCAGCTTGCTTTCGGGGTGAATAAATTAGATTCTCGTACCATTAAGTATATTTTCATGGGATACGCACGAGCGTAAAAGGGGTATAGATGTTACAGTTCAATTTTAAATCATTTTTTCACTTGTACTGATGTTACTTTCTTTGAATCCACTCCTTATTTTATGAAGCAAGGTATGTCTTGTGAGTTAGACCAGTGTTCCTCTTTTTCTTCTCCTGTTTTACCAGTCCCTTCATCTATATTACCTGAATTATCTAGTTCACCAGATTCCACAACTCGATTATCTCGTTCTAATATTCAAGTTTATTCTCGTCGTTTCATGGTTGAAAAAGCTCCTGATATGCTACGCACTTCACCAATTAACTCTCAATTTTCAGATCCAGGTATGACGCCCTCCTGTGAGTCAAATCTTTCTATTGCTTTACATAAAGGTAAGAGACATTGTACTTCTCATCCTATTTCTAATTTTGTCTCTTATTCTCATCTCTCTCTATCATATTCTTCTTTTGTTGTTTCCTTTGATTCGGTATCCATTCCTAAAACAATTACCCATGCTCTCAATGATCCTGGTTGGAGGTTAACTATGCAAGAAGAGATGCTTGCTTTGGAGAAAAATGGTATTTGGGATCTTGTTTCTCTTCACTCTGGTAAGTTGGTTGTTGGTTGTAAATGGGTGTACACTATAAAAGTACAACCTAATGGTTCTATTGATAGATTGAAAACTCGTTTGGTAGTTAAAGGATTTGCTCAGGTGTATGGAATCGACTATTTCGAAACTTTTTCTCCTGTTGCAAAGATTATCTCCGTTCGTTTTCTTATCTCTTTGACAACAACTTATAATTGGCCGTTGCATTAGTTGGATGTGAAAAATGCATTTCTGCATGGAGATTTAGAAGAAAAGGTATATATGGAACAATCTCCTGGATTTGTTGTTCAGGGGAAGAATTCGCGGTTGGTTTGTCGTTTGAAAAAATCTTTATATGGATTGAAACAGTCTCGAAGGGCTTGGTTTGGCCGGTTTAGTAGTGTTGTCATAGAGTTCAGTTTGACACGATGTGGAGTAGATTACTCTGTATTTTATCGGTATTCTAATGTTGGTAAAATTTTATTAGTTGTTTATGTGGATGATATTGTAATTACAGGTGACGATATTGTGGGGATCCAGAAATTTAAATCCAATATGTAGACAAACTTTCAAACAAAGGATTTAGGTCATCTACAGTATTTTCTGGATATTGAGGTAGATCGGTCTAAATATGGGATTTATTTATATCAAAGGAAATATGTACTTGATATGTTGAGTGAAGTTGGGATGTTAGATTGTCGACCTGTGGATACTCCTATGGATCCCAATGTGAAATTAGCAAGAGATCAAGGTGCATTACTTGATGATTCTAAGCAATATCAAAAATTTGTGGGTAAATTAAAATATCTCACTGTAACGAGACCTGACATTTCGTTTGCAGTGAGTGTTGTGAATCAATTTCTTGATACCCCTCGTACTAGTCATTGAGATGCTGTTATATGGATTCTCAAGTATCTTAAAAGTGCTCCTGGAAAAGAATTGTTGTATCAAAATCATGGACACACTGATATTGAAAGATATAGTGATGCAGATTGGGCTGGTTCTGCCTCAAATCGAAAATTGACCACAGGATATTGTGTGTTTGTTGGTGGTAATTTAGTGTCGTGGAAGAGTAAAAAGCAAACAATTGTCTCCAGATCAAGTGTAAAATCTGAATACCGCGCTATGGCTCACACTGTGTGTGAGTTGGTTTGGTTGAAAAGTATGTTACTTGAAATTGGATTTGAACATAAACAGCCTATGAATTTAGTTTGTGATAATCAGGCAGCTGTCCATATTGTGTCTAATCCAGTTAGGGGTGGGCGCGGGTCGGGTACCCGCCCCATTCATCATTTGGCTGACTCGACTCGCACCTTGCGGGTCAGTCATTTTCTGACCCTTACCAATCCCAAATATCAACGGGTACCCTATAATGGGTACCCGCTGAGATAGGGTTGGATCAGCGGGTACCCGTCCCGCCCCATTTATCATTTAATTTTTTTAAAAAAATAATTTATATCAATTTAATTTTATATTTTACACATTCATCTAAATTTTAATAATTTTTTTTAAAAAAAGGTTTCCCACCAAGAAACAAGTATATGAAGAGAATATAAAATAAAGGAAAAAAATTAAAAAAATTCAAAATCAATAAAAATTTGAAATAAGTAGCACAATTTTTAATATATATGTTCCACATTAATTAAACTTTTTTCTAAAAAATATAAGATCATGGCCTTTATAAATGAATTTTGTAAATAAACTATAGTCTTTCATATTTGTAATGCAATTTGTTCAATAAAATTACTTATTTAGTTCTAACTTATTATTTTATAGTGTGTGTATAAAAATAAAAATAAAAATATATATATATGCGGGGCGGATCGGGTACCAGCGGGTTTTTAATTATGTGACGCTAACCCGCCCCGCATCTTAGCGGATATCCGACCCTCTTTTGATTCGATCAAATAATAAAAATCGGATATCCTAATTTTCGGATCAGATCGGATCGAATATGACGGGTTTTCGAGTTAACGGATAATTTTATCCACCCCTAAATCCAGTGTTTCATGATAGGACAAAACATATTGAAGTTGATTGTCATTTCATTCGAAAGAAATTGCTTGACAGAGTCATCAAGACATCTCATGTACCATCTGTAGATCAATTGGCTGATTTGTTTACCAAGAGTTTAGGGGACTCTAGGGTGAAATACATTTGCAACAAGTTAGGTACTTATGATATATATGCTTCAACTTGAGGGGGAGTGTTATGAGAATATTAGTATTCTTGTACATAATATTAGTAAGGGTATTCTTGTAAATAGTTGATTAGATTTGTACTCCTATAAATACTAGTTAGTCACTCATAACACTGTGACTAGATATTTTCCTTCCAAGATACCTATTGTCAAACGCAATTCAATAATATGGACTTAGTGGCAATCCACTCCTATTTATTTCATGAGAGAACTTGAACCAACCACTAAAATGACGAATAAAAGATGTCAAGGGTTGGCATTTTGTTTTCCTTATGGACAGATATTTTTGCTTTTTCTTTTTTTTAAAATAAAAATTTCGCTTTAGTTGTTCTTTTCCTTTGGGAAGGAGGCTTCTTTCGACTGATAGGTTTCCTTCCAAGACAAATGATGCAGCTTCTACTATCTTTTATCTTTTAACCGAGAACTCCTAAGTTTAGGACGGAATGATACAAAGGCTCGCCATTGTAAAGCTAAAATTAACATAGTATAAGAAATGACCAACCGAAGGTCAAAAAGTCCAGCCATTCAAAAAATTCACAAGGCCGAAATCCAGAACCTGGATAAACCGTGTCGCTGTCCTCGATGCCTAAAGTTTAAGACACCCGCTATACACAAGGGGAGAAGATTAAAGGGCTTGCACGGAAAAAATGAAAATAGTTTTTCACTAAACTTAACATAGTCAAAAATAGCTGTAACAAAGTGTAAACCACACACATATTGGCGCCCGAGGTTCTCAATAGCTAACTATCGGTTGCAAGAAGCAAAGAGGAGCGTAATATTATAATCCTGCTGTGTATAATAGCTAACTTTCTATAAGAGGAGCGTAATTTTATAATAGCTGCCTTTCTATGGCTAGTAAACCACCGAGTTATTCAACATATCACTGGTTGGAAGGTTATCCTATTTGTCCACCGTTAACGCAAGTAGTGCAGCAATCTAAAGATTTGATCGTCTTTCTTCGCCAAATTGCATTTTCAGGGTCAAATCTCAGCTCCCATGTAGGCCAGTAATGTAAATCCTGCTTCAGGGTAAGTACTCGAGGCTTCCCATTTAAGTGTACTGTTCTGACACGGACAAACTCGCCATGTTCCAACTCCTGTTCAATTGGGTTTATTAGATTGGCTACAACCAGTACTTTAGGAACCAAAGGTAGAAAAGATTCAAAAGGTAATAATAATTGGATGACCACAGTAAAATCCAGCTAAAATCTTACATGACAGTTGGAAATATAAGATAGACGTACCTTCGTTGCGTCAACAAAAGCATCCAAATCAGGAGTTCGTTTCCCGTTAACCTCGACAATCCATTGGAGAGCATACAGACCATATCGATGTACTGGACTCCCATGACACCACCTGAAAATTTTGTCAACACGTTGTAACCTTCCACGTTAGAATGTAACTGGAAAAAAATAAATGGCAATCCCTACTTCTGCAAGTCGATCTTCATAATTTACAAGAATTTGGTAGTGCTTCATGCCTAAACCCCCACTGCTACTCGGTGGTGGTGATTCTCAAAAAAGAAAAAGCAACATGACATGCTGTCCCAATCTTTGACAAACAAAGGTTGTTAAACAAGATTTGGCCAAGGGTCGGTAACCAAACTCTATTGAAAGCAGCAAATACAATTTGCTTAGACAACACCCATTCACGTCACTCATGATTTAGCCACCAACGAGTGCAGCCTAAGTTCCAAACAAACAAAAGTGCCTTTGTGTTGTGAACTACAGAGTGTGTTCTCTACAATAATGTCCATCAAAAGCACATCCAACTTTGTCATCGAGTAATGTTCTAAGAATGATGAAGAAAATCCCATCATGACGGAGCCAGCAATTAATCCTAGTCCTTTCAAACTAATCCCTAAAGCCCTCACCTGGCCACATAAACACCATGGCCTTCTTCAGGAAGAAATCCAAGAGCACGCACCGCAGGGTGGGGATCTTGGACTATACATCCACACCAGTTTATCACACGAGCGGTTCCATTCCCATCTCTCACGTCTGTTCCCACAAGTAGTTCAAGCTCATGGCCCTGCAAGACATTACAACACTCTCTCAGTTAATTTATAGATCGTTCTGTAGCCTAAATATTGGGAAAGGAAGATTATCATGAAAACTTGTCCACAAAAGCATAAGAGAGCTTAAGTTAGCTCCTGTCACCCACCTGACGGAATATAGTCATGCTAAGTCTCCCATCACTATTATCACACTGGTCTAGCGCTTGGCAAGCATCTTCAATGTCATGAAAGCATGTAACAGGTACTTTATTGATTGCCAAAACCATGTCACCTTGTTCTAATAGACTTTCAGCCCTTGACCCAGCTAGGCACCCTTTAACCCTCAATACTTGACGTCTAATAGGATCTTTTTTCACAAGAGCCTAAAGTCAAAGTTCCAGAATTCAACACAAGTCTAAACAAAGATCATAACATGAAACAAGGAAAACCTCTCAGATGAACAGCATACCTGGATCCAAGCATCACTCAATCCAAAACTCCGAGCTTTAGAAAGTAAAGTAGGGTACAGTTCAACTTCCAATATCCTTACAAGTGGCATTGGTCTCTTCACACCATTTATCAAAAGGCGAGGACCATCACCACCAGATATTATCTTATCAAGGACCTGACTGATAGTATATATGGGAAGGCCCCGGACAAATTGATGATCTTCAGATGAATTGCATCCATATTTGAGCTAGAAATATTAACATAAGAAGGATAAGAATATGTATTACAAAGACTTAGCAGGGAATAACTGAAGAGTATGAACCTGAGTTGAAAAGCTTCCCCATACAGCCTGCACTCTCCCAAGCTCATCAGTCAGTACACCAGAAAATGTACTCCCAAAATCTGTAATAACGTCAAAAATATTATGCCACAGCAGCTCCTTATGAAGGCTAAAGAGAACTGCAACAAATGCACATCAAAATCTCTTTGTTGCTCAAAGCACTATATACAATGCTTATTGCATGTACCAGTATCAAGTTCAATGACTTCCATATTGGTTGCTCTGTAACGTGGACAATCAGCTGAGCCAATATTTAAAGCAGCACATGGATTGGTGACAAAGGATTTTCTTGAAGTTGCCTGTAGGCTTCTACTCAAACCCACGAGATAGACAGGATCTCCACGGCGAAGCGCAGGTTCTGCAGTCAATTTATAATTAAGAAAAGTTATTCATTTTCAGGTCTTGACCATCCAATACAATTTGCATGCAAAAAAAAACAGGTTCTCCAAAGACATGACAATTTTACTTACCAAGTCATATTCTCCAAATATTTTAAATATTTGCTTTGATGCCGAGCGGCATACAAAAATCAATTAGGACATCCGCCAAAAACATGATTCACCAAATCCAAGATTTACAAGTTAAGCTTGGTTTTGAGCTCTTTAAACTTATTGTGGGTGACGAAGGATTAATGTTTCCGTTGTTGGGAATGTCGTTTCTCCTTCAAAATCATCACCAAACTCCTGCTTGTGTACATATAGGGACATTCCCCTTGTTTAAACCACTCTTAACAAATCCCAGCAATGATGTAAGAATCCCCAATTTCCCCTTCTATGAATAGAACAACAAGGCAGGAATTTTATCTGAAGCTTAAATGTTCTTGTCTTCCTAGAATCAAAGTATCTTTGAAATATAACAGCATATCCTGGAGGATGTGGAGAGATAAAGACAGACATAATCACAGTAGGACTGAAAGAAAAAGTTTACCTGGATGGAGCTCAGCAGCACGAACCATTGAGATACCAACAGCTCCCAATGCAGAAGGGTCGTACGCAACAAGAGCAAAATTATGGACAGGATGGAGAAAAACCACCTATAAAGGGCATTAAGCAGTTAAATAAGAATACGTCTATCATTGTTCTGTTTCCTGCCAATTAGAGATATACCTCTCCAGGTATTTCCATTGGAAAAGCAGCAAAAGACAGCATCACATCAGAAACAGATACTGCAACTGTATTTTTGTCAACTGCAACTAATCCCATCGTTTCTGAATGATATATAATAACACCAGTTCCAAAGAAATGTTGTGAGTGGACTCCATCTATCATACAGGCGGATGGCACATGAACCTGTTATTTTATAACCAAAAATAATGGTTTGAAGAAGGAAAACTTAAAAAAAAAAAAAAAAACCAATTTTGAAACTCCCTCGTAAAGTGTTACAAATCTACAATAACTCAACTACATTTCTATTACTGGGGCAAGATCAATAAAAGAAAAAGTGTCAGCAAGCAATTGTAAGAACTGCATCAAATGAAAAGCAGAAGTCAACCACAATGCCTAGAAGAATATCCTGGGATCCTACATTAGCCCACGGTTACAATGTTACCTTCACACCATGATCCAATTCTAAAAGAAAGGAGATCCATTTAACTTTTTGAAATGACTAAACACAGAGATTTGTGTTACCAAACCCAGCCAATACACACGTACACGAGAGGAATTGCAGTACTTAAACGATTAGGAAGACATGAACGTTATGGAGACTCCCATTTTGTAGCAAATTAACAACATACCATTGTTAACTGCATACAATACCAAAACACATACAGGCAGCGGCAGTTACTAGCATAACTGAGCTTTATAGAATCTCAAGGGATGGTTTTCTCTAAGTGATACACTTTTTTTGGAAAAGTATAGACATCCTTCCTTTGTGACAACTTCTCCCTCTATGATTTGCTGCTACCACTCAGGTGTACCACATGAGCTATTCAGAAGATCATTAAAGAACCTGTGCACTTTTTTCACATATTATTCTTTGACAAGTTACCTCAAACATTACAAGTGTGGGCTCTATCACACGTTCAGCAACTGAAGCATTAGCTGCTACAGCAGTGGAACCTCGATAACCTCTTGAAACTGCATTATCAACATTTCCAGAGTCCTCCAACCTTTCCTCACTAGGCTCATGTAAAGAATAATCCACTATTACATTTCCATCAGCAGATCTTTCCTCCTCCACTCTCCTTTTCTTTGTCCCAGCATCAGATTCATCCTGAGAATGTCTTTCCTCGGCAACCTGTTCATAACTAGTTTCCATGCTGGTAATGCCATCAGTTGATTCCAGTCCTACAGACTGATGTATCTGCTCCATTGGACAAATTTCGCCTGTGCTTGGAGATAATGTATGGTCTTCTATTTCTTGCACACGATTGGAGACAGATGATGAAATTGGAGCGTCAGAATGCAAAGCTGACTTTGCTATCCATAGACCTGAGCTGTCATCACGCTTGTATAGCTGAGGTGGGGCATACCACTCATGGCGGTCAATTGTGACAAGGACAGACTGCAGACAAAGAAGTGTAATTAAGTTACTGATCAAGTAGATAAGAGACAGCTACACATGGTTGATGGGAGCACACAAGCATTGAACTGTTTTCATGGAATAGAGAGAGGAATTCCGTCAATTATGCACATCTTACACGAAAAAGGAATGCATTTTAATATAGTTTGAAGACATGCCTATGCCAAGCAGTTTGCCATGCAATAGCGGGATTTGTAGAATAACTATTTTTCCAGAGAAATTTAATATGCCTAGAATTAGTTACACTAAAACATTTTAACTACCAAAGAGACTTCAAAAACCACCATTATCACCTTTCTACGATGACGATCCCCATAGGTTATATATTCCAGTGGCACTCGTGCACCCCTAGACAACTTTGAAAGAATAGTAATGAAGTCCTCAAGCCTTGATATATCTTCACCTGCAAACTTCTTAATGATAGCATGTCTTGGAACTCCAGCTCTGAAGAGCATGTATCTGCAATTAAAAACAGCAAAAGTAATTCTTTGCCATGAGAAATTACTGTCTCAATTGTCACAAGTGACATGTCTAGACTCTCCATAAGGACTATCAGACAGATTCCGTATTAGCTGCTAAAATCCAGATTTGTTAATATTAGACAGACTACATATTAGCTGCTTAAATTCAGGTTATCAAGCTCCATATATGCAAAAAAATAAAATTGCATACCCTGGTTCTGCAACATAGACAATGCCACAGTGAAAACGAAAATTTCTAGCCTGCATAAAGAAAAAGAAATTGTATGGCATGAATTCACAGTATTGAAGAATACCAAGTCCTAGCAACCAGAAAAAGTAGACAGGGTGACTACATGGTTGAAATAAATTGGTCACTTTTGTGGATTTTGAATTACAAAGGAGCCTGATACATCTCAAGTTTTTTGCTTTTGCATATAAATTCTGATATCATTCGCATACAAAAGTTCGATTGTGTATAAATTATGAAACTAATAAAACCATTAAACAATTTGGAAAATACATGGAAATTTCAGGTTTCACACATCCAGTATTTAAAGAACAGTTCAGAAGATTAATTTCAGATGTCATGAGTAATTGTGATCAGGATGCTCAAACTCTTCTCATACAAGCTTGTTGAGCAAGCAAAAAGTTGACAGCAGGTATCAAATTTACTCCAATAACAAATCTTACAATTTGCGAATAGCATGTCTGCGTATTCATGCATCATACATGAAAATAATTAGACCGAGCACATTTCTGTCAGGATAATTAATGACTAAGAGTGCATTGTAAGAGGTCATCTAGGAAACCTGTTGATAAGAAAGAGGGTGTATCACAGCACCACTGACTTCCAAGAAGTAATCTGGGGTTATGGAGTGAAGATCTTGAACCTGAGATATTAATATAACAATGAGAGATACAAGATAAAGGATCAAGCAAGCCACTTTAGAAGTGCCTAGAAGAGCCAATACAGAATCATATTAAGACTGTAATAATCAATAACTTAATCCTATTATTATTCTGCCATGCACGAAACATAAAACCCAAGAACCCAAAAAAAAAAAAAATTGGAATCCATCACATTGACGAATTTAACTAGATCTGTTTGAACTAAATACTTCCAACCATTCAAGATGAAATATTTTCACTGCCATGCTCATTGTAGATGCACAAAAGCAAAGGCAACAGAGAAACTTCATCAAGGTTAAACTTCTCAGGATCATTGAAATGTAAAGCCAAGAACAAATTTGTGAACGTAGCACCAACTGAAGATTTGTTTCTGCGACAATCTAAAAATATAGAGATCATGACAGGAAAATCTAAACCATGAAATTAGACAACAATATAAAACTTACCACCAAGTTCACGACGACTGATTTGCCGCCCCTTTCAATTTGAAGTTCAACTTTCTCGTTGACACTGTCGTCAAATAAAGTCTCCATCTTCAGGAACTGGGTAATTACCTACAATATGTTTCCAATGTCAACAAATAATTCAATAGATGATCAACTTAGGCTTCACTCATCAAAAAAGGCACTAAGCCACTGCTTTTAGATCTAAAGTCCAAGATCCATAAAATGCGTCCAAGTTTTCAATCAAGGTTACACAACCATTACAGATACTCAGGTATCGAGATATCCAATTTTAGCTCCCAAAGCTCATTACTTCCACAAGGCTCGAGCAAGAATCATCCTAAGCTAATACAGACAATAACAAATATCTTGCAACTTTAGCCGTATTCTCTATGAATTTGATCAAGAGCAAAAACCAAAAAAGCTATTAATCACTTCTAGGAGATAAATCTTAAGCTTTCCTAGAAACATAATCTAGAGCACCAAAGACTAACAAGCCCAGCTGGATTCAAAGCACTTAAAGATAGTGCATCAACAACCACGAGATCAGAGGAACACGTACCTCCCCATTCATACGAACAAGTACATCACCTGGCTCCAAAAAATTATGACCTGGACCGCCTGGTACCTGCAACAGACAGGGGATGCTCAAAGGTAGATATACAAAGAGATCCACAGGATCTTAAAATGCCAAAGGAAGAGAGATATATACTTACAACAGAATCCACGACTAGCATTCCAGTTTCCCCCGGAGGAGATGCACTGCGCACCAGCTAATCCAGTAAAAGGAACAGTTAAGCATTGCTTAATCTAGATCTGCGTTCAGTTGTTTGCAAAAACTCAATAATGCACTCCAAATATACCTGTTCTGTTTCACTTTGAAGACCAAGTCGACGTGTCTCATCAAATCCTTTATGTGAAAATGTGACCTAGAAGTATAGCAGTTTAACCCACATCATTCCCAGAAAGTAGACAGCATAACATTCCCAGATAGGAAGAGAGACAATGAGACAGAAAATCACCACACTCAGAGTTCAACATACTCATAGCACCACTAGCTCAACCTGATAATAGGTGCAACACTAAACCATTATTCTAATTATAAATGTTACAAAGTTTGAAAGAAGAGACCAAGCTTCAAGTAGAGAAGTAGAAAACAGTGGTCTGGTTTGTTAATATTAGCCAGTATAAGTGTAGACAAAGCAGAAAATGTTAGCCAACTATCTTTTCTATAGAATCTTAAGCAAAAGGAAGTGGAATGTTATCGTCAAAGAATTTCATTCAGAGTACAGGGCATTACTTTTAGCATGACCCAGTGGAAAGGAGACATCTATCTTAAAACAAACAAAAGTTCATCCTACTGGCCACAATTTGTAGTTGCCATTTAGCATGTGAAGATGCAATATATCCATAACCATAAAAACAAGCGGATAGAAAAGCCATTTCAATTTTCTGGCTTACTTTACTCTTAGTGATTAGTAAAAAGCAACGTAACATCCTTTTTAATCTCTCCCGTACACAAGTACCTTTCCATGAGACCAATAACAAATTTATCCATCAACTAAATATATCTCAAGAGTTCCTTGAAGGAATGTTCCAACCGTCATCTTACTTAATCACGAAAAAATATGCCTGCGTCAGTCACACAAGTTTCCGGCAAAAGAATTGGCCATATAAGAATTGGAACATGAAGACTTAAACTTGAATTACCTCTCTTCTTGGAAAAAGATATACAATCTCTGAATAAACATATACCTTGAAGATAATATAGTCTTCAAAAGAATATTAAATTTCTTTATTTAAGCAGATGCTAGTTATGCTCAAATAGGAAAAGTCAGCAGAAATGTTGACTTTATTATGCTAGTTATCCTAGTTATACAATCTCTCTTCTTGGAGAAAGATATACAATCTCTGAATAAACATATACCTTGAAGATAATATAGTCTTCAAAAGAATATTAAATTTCTTTATTTATGCAGATGCTAGTTATGCTCAAATATGAAAAGTCCACAGAAATGTTTTTACGTCAATCCTAATGCAATAAACAGATTTAGGAAAAACAAAGCCGTTTCATGATCCAGCACGTGTGAAAGTATACTTGTTTTTGTCCATGAAATTAGTGGGATCAAAGGCCTAAAGAAAAAGAACCAACAAACCTGAAGCGTACCACGAGGAATTGAAACTGCTTCCCATTTTTCTGAAAATGAATCTCTTCCTTTTTGTAAAAATTTCAATGCCCTTACCACCTGTCCATGAAGACCAAGAGTATTTCATGAGGTGAACCATTCCTACACACTATTCCATCAAAAGGTTTGATGCATATGCATCGACTTTGAGACAAGGCAAAAGGATGAAAGAGGCTACATGATTTTATGAGCAAGAGTGATCTAAGATGATTTCATGACATGTACAAATGTATCCCAGTCGATTAACCTCAGGACTAACATTCTGTTTGTCCCTAACACAAAATTGAGGAATATTTGTTTCTCCTTTAAGGAAGAAAAACAGAGGATGCCCTAGACCTAGGATTACAAGCCATCAACAAACAATCCAAGAAGTAGAATGACTTTGAATGTACTCACTCGTTCTAACGGAAAGAAAAATGCCGAAGCACTTGATGACTTGCTCCCTGCATTTAAGGCAACTGCTCTGCCTTGCCAATCAATCACGGGCGAACCACTTGAACCGCCTTTGGTCCCTGAAGCAGCCTATGGTAAAGAGCAGAAAGCACAAAATATAACACCATCATTTGACAAGTTTACAAAACCAAAGGTTAGAGAAAGAGAGAGAGAGAGGGTTCAGGCAAAAAGATTCCAAGACATTAACCAAATTTCATACACTTCATTGAGCACAAACCAAAAAAGTCAATCATTAAATGACATTATAAAGTCAATCACAGACAAGTTTTACATGGAAACCTTTCCAAAAACTTACCTAATGAAGAAACAAGATTATTTTTTTGAACAAGCTCTTTCACTCATATGCTAAACCATGATATAAATGCGGGACAGCATATTGAAAAGTGGCAACAATTTTTATCATATGTACTGGGCATGGTTTCCATATAGACTTTCAGCCTAGTGGTTTGAAACCACAACTTACGTACAATATACAAAGTTCACATTTTGCTACAACAATTTAGGTTTATCACTGACATCATCTCAATTACAACATTTTAAGTTCCCAAGTTGGCAAATATCCTACATCTTTGATGGAACATTGATGATAAATGTTTCTCCGCATAGTTCCATTGCTTCATCTATCTTTGTTTGATATCAGATATTCAATGCATTCCAAAGTTAAGATTCATGAATTTTGCATCTTTTCTGAAGCTTACCTCTTTAATAGAACTGGCTCCCTTTATGCTCTTACTAATTAGCACCATTAGCATTTGTTGAAAAGTATGACAAGATTACAGCAGAAAATCTAAATTTGATCACCAGACTTTCTAGCATATGATGCTTCTGCATCTCTCCAAGTATTAGAGCAATTTCAAAATCGACAAGCATTGACAAGGCCCCTTTCAAAGTGAAAGCATCTTTAGCATCCAATGCAATTAGATTAAGAACAGATAATTCCTCGTGCATGACTGCTTGCATTCAATATGACTATACTTACTTGCATGTAGAATGTGTTGAAGTCATTGTAGCCATCTCTGCAACAAAATAACAGCAATCATTAGTAAAAGATAATCAAGCAAAACATTAGCTTTATGGTACTATAGACAGCCACCCTAAATCAAACCAGTTCACGTCAAGAAAGAAAATAAGAATTACACCAAATAAGGATATATACACCAGATACAAATTTAATCAGCAACTGAGAGAATAAAAAATGAGAATTTGACAACAATAAAAACATTCTTCTTTCTTGTTAGCTAAAGGAAAACCCCCCAAAAATTTATAATAATAATAGATTAAAAACTGTAATAGATAGGGATAGCTAAGCTCGTGACTTCCAACCTAGCAATAGCACTGGAGATATCTAAAGACAGAGATCAATCACTATTCTGAAACATTTTTGCGAGTAACAAAGCTATTCCCCATATTTCAATCTGTAAAGAAGAATGCATATACTCCTGTGATTTGATTAAATAATATATAAGGCATACAAAAGAAGCATTTTCGTTCAACCACACTAGAGGTCACTACCTTGACTAGGAAGTGCAACAATAGAAAAAATGCTACAACAGAAAACGCCCTAGTATAAACCACATAAGTCCCGAATTATAATGTAAGTCTCAAGTTTATTTTTTACTATAAAAGAGGAAGAGTGTTTGACATGGGAAAACAAGACTCAGCTGAGGAAAAGTTTTGGACGTGTAACAGAAGGTTCCACAAAGTGAAAGAAAGAGCATCTTAAAAAGGATTGCAACCAAAAAAAGTGTTATAACAGAAAAACATGCTATACCAGTTCAGAAGCTCAAATAATCATCCAAATAAGGAAAAAAAAAGTGTCTCAGAAATTATCCTACTTTAAAGGCAGACCTTAACCATTCAAATTCAGTCATCAAAACAGGGAACACATAACAGGAGATACTAGCTTACTGATGTTATTTTAGATGTTTGAAGAGAAAACACAAGTAAAATGAACGCATACTTCTTGTAATGAGGCGCATCTCTATCCAAGCGAGCAAGAGTACCAGCTAAAATGGACACCTGCAGTTCACCCGCAGGGCGGGGCCGGGGGGGGGGGGGGGGGGGGGGGGAGGAAATAGAACGCACTCAGTTATACACCTGTAAGCAAAAGGAAGGGGTAATAGAAAGAGAAATAGGATAGACATGGATTTTTCAAGCCAGAAACGATTTTTTCATATTACATGAACAGATAGCAGAAAGACAGTCAATATGATAGGAAACCATAATAGCAAGTTTGTGTTGAGTTCCACAATTGACGGTTTACATGAAAAATCAACTGAAATTGCTAATGCACTAATATCTAAGCCATCAGCCTTGATGTTTCTAAATCACAGGTCTTGTTAATCAACATGGCAAACTAGCAGTTCATCTACCAATAGTAGCAGGAAGATGCATTTGCAGAGAATTAGCAGGGAGTGAATACTATTTATTGATGCTTTAATACACCATCTCTGAAAAAGAAGGACCGTGTCTTTTTGTTTTTCTTTTAATTTCCCTTGACCAGCTGCAAAATGATGCAGACATGGGAAATCAAACTTTTTCTGACTTAAATATAACATAGATGAGGACAATCAGTGTTCCTTCTTCAAGACATGCTTGAGTGTTGTTGAGTACCCTAAAAAGACAAAGTGTTCATGGCAACCTAGCTCTTCAAAATCACAAGGAAAAGAATCTATGTTGCCAAATTTTCATGCTTAATATTATAGCGTGATGCAATGATAGTCCTCATAAGCATAAGATTAAACATTGGTGGAGAAGTAATTCGTACATCAGTTTTACTCGTCAGAGTGACATGATTAAATAGTGCCACTTACATGTTACTTTGATACTTAAGCTGGACTAGATTCATACTCATCCTCCTATTCTAGAAATGGCATACACTTAGAAAACTTATGGAAACTTGGCTAGGAAAATAAATAAGCAAACAAATATTAAAATCTATTTTCAGGTCCAATTTTGTCAGTCTTGGAGTACTATAAATCCAATCAGTACATAGAAAGAGCGGAGTACAAAACTCATTAACCAACCTTTTCTCCACTATCATTCCCAACAACCCTTATCTCCAGTCCAACACAAGCAGCTTCTGGTGCAAGAGGGATCTCCTCATAGCTCAGAAATTGAATTGCCCCAGGGTCATATTGAAAGAAGCCAAAGTCATGTACCTAAAGATGATGGATCAATGTCAATACAAGCCATTAAGGGATGTAAGTCAATAAATTTCAGGCACTCATAGCAGCCGTGAGATGAGATTTTATAATAAATGAACTTTCAAAAATACTTTGCATCAAGCACATATCAAAATAGTATACAATAAAGCTGATAAAGACGATGCAACCATAACTAAATAAGGCACAGGCAAGCAAATATAGCAGATAGGATGAACTATAGCATTTAGCGATATCCCAAAGCAGCCGTTGAACAATAAAAGGCTGGCACAAGTCATTAACAACTCACCGGGTCCCTGTATATGGGATGAACAGGTATCTCTTCACGATTCACAAACATTGCTTCTGCTACCACAGGCCCTACAAACAATAACACAGTTCTTCTAAATTTGTTTAACTTTATTAAGTTCACTGAATAAATAAATAAATAACTTCAGGCTGCCGAAAGAAAGCTTAGCATTACCTGGTTTAACAACATGTCGATTGGTGAGTATAATGCCGCGGCGTTTATCAACAATGAAGCCGGTTGCATAGCTGGCGCCAGCGGACTCAGTATCAAATGCTCGACAAGCATTAGTACGAAGCACGACTACGGCCGGAACCACCTTATTTAGCGCCTTATTTAGCGCCTTACGCCAGTCCTCTGCAGTGGCGAGGTTCTCTTTAAACGGCGGATCGATCTCCATACACAGCTCCTCCTTCATCAAACTTGCCGCTTCCTCCGATCCCAATCTCTCCATTGAATCCCCCATTATTCCTCAAGAATAAAAACCCTAACTTCTCTCAACGCTGCATACAGCTCTGGACAAATTAATTCTTACTACTAATTCAACCAAATTATCCTGGTACAATAAATTACACGCATAAGTTATCACCCAATAAGTGCGTATTCCAACCAATAATGGAGTCCAGCGAATGAAGAAAGAATAATCAGCCTATCACCGGCGGGGAGAGGGGAGGCTGAAGCGAGAGTTGGCTGATCGGAGCTGACTTGAGTGACGACAGGATTATTCAGTAATGACTGGGGAGAGAACTAAATAACTCATCGGTTTGATTGATTGATTACTGTCCTTTTATGGGGGATTTTATAGAGGTAGGCACGTCGAATGACTGAAAAGTCCCTGGACAAGATTTTGTTAATTTTGCATTTTTTCTTTCCTGGGTATTTCCTTTATCTCCCATTGGTCAACCCATTGATCAAAATATGTGACCAATTTCCACAGCGATAAGGAGGCAAGGATGCTATGGTGATTCTTGTCTATTTTCAGGATAAATTATATCCTACGTTTGCTCCTATTCTAAATTAAAGGGAAAGGGAAGGGGTGGATGAAAAGTTGTCCATGAAAATCTCAAAGGGGACTAAATCATGCTCGAATCAAATCAAATAGATGTCTTTACACCTGCGGTTGAAATTTTTAAGATATTCTGAATAAAATATAAGTTAAATGATCGGATCACTTGACCTACACTTAAAGCTTTCTCTGGTGGCTAACTATTCGCCGCTGCGATGATTGGTGAAGCCAAAAAATTAAAGATGTAAAAAGTTCTTATAAGTTATTTCTGCAGCTGGGTCTTAATTCTTAAGCTCGACGCCTCTATCACCATGACATCAGCGTTTGGATTGGAATCATAAAGAGCCATCAATTTATACTCTTTTTTTTTGGAAGGGGGGGGGTTAGAAATGAAATCGAATTATTGTAGACCATAAATTTTTTCTTCTGAAATGATAAGTGGTTTTATAGATTAACTAAACTTTATAGTTTCAAACAAAGACTCGAAATAGCACTATACAACCAGTGCACTATATCATCGAGAAAACCAAAGTTTCTCATCTTGAATGATGCCTAACGCATAAGCACAATCCTATTACTAATATGATTATAATCTTTACTAACTAAACAAAAGGAGCGCATGCGAAACAAAGACTTCAAACTATGGATATCCTCAAACAAGGTAGCCAAGCGCATGTCCTGAGTTTTGCTGTGCAGAATGAGATGAGAGCTTGTTTCTTTTCCATCTGGACCTCAATTTTACTCCAATTCTGCAATGCAGCTTTGCTCATTAGAAGTTTGACAGCTGCTATTTCATCAATGACCTGGTTTCCTATGCTTCTTTCGTGCATTGCCCAGCCTCCTACAGGTTCTTGGTTGTCCAAAGACACTGTGACCCCTATTCCTATTTGAGGGTTGTTTTTCATCTTTTTTGTAGCAAGCTTCAGTCTCAATGTGCCTTCATTCTCTTCATGTTGCTGTGGCAATGTTTCCTGAGTTCTGGTTTCTTCTGTGCTCATTCTTGATGCCTTTACTGTGGCTTCCTTGAATTCCAGCCATTCCTCCTGAGCTTTCTGTATTGTTCTCATTGAGGGGTTGTTTTGCATTGAATTCTTTCTCATTTCTGCTTTTCCAGATTTGCCAAAGAATATTGGCAGTTAAGGAAAGGTGTTCATTGCCCTTTCTTCTTGATTTTGCTTCTGCAACTGTGGTCCACCATCTTCTGAAGCATCCCTGCTGGTTCATAATTCCTTCCCATTGGATTGGGGCTATCCTCCACACTTCTTTGACATAGCCGCAGTTAAGCAATGCATGTTCTATTGTCCCATTTTCCTCTCCACACAATCTACATATTGGATCACCTTGCTTGATCCTGCTGGCGATGATAAGTCACTCAAATTGTGAACGTATATGAAGTGTGTAACCATGTTCATTGTCCTCCCTAACTGAACATTGTTCAGAATCATGCATAAGTACATAGCATGTTTTCATGACTCAATTTCTCACATTTAGATGAGGTGTATTACAAGTCACCAACAAATTTCTTGCTATTACAATTTGTTCCTTTATTGAGATTTTCCTTCCATCTTCCATTTAATGTTTTGGTCGCTCATTGAAATTTATGTTTACTATAATATTTTCCTTTAATTATACAAGTATAATGCATCTTTCTTTGACCTAAAAGTATAAAGGAGTTTTTTAACAATTGCATATGGGCACTTGTTAATGTATGTATTGTCCTTTTTATTTTCCAAAAAACTGGAAATTTGAATCCCTAATATTTGAGATTTCAACCTTAACCATTTGACCAATGTCCCGTCGACTCAACTCGGCATCTAGTCATATTTGAATGTAACAAACTAAATAATCCCAAAGACCCGGTCCATTTACCTAATTTTAAAGACAATCTTAGTAGTCATTCTTGAAATAGGATTGCATGTTTTTAGGCCTTTCATCGTTTAAAGCCCCAATGCTCATGTCCTCTTTCTGTCCGTCGCGTCACCCATGCTCGCGGCTAAGAGACGACAAAGGTAAAGAAGACAAAATATGACTCGAGAAATGACAAGTTTTTTTGCAGAAAAATTCTGTGATACGTAGAAAATAACAATCCAAACTAAGAGACGACAAAGATGAAGAAGACAAAAAATGACTCGAAGCCTTGTTTGGATTGAAGTTTTTTTGCAGAAAAGTTCTGTGATATGCGGAAAATAACAATCCAAATGTGAGGTCGATTCCATGAGGCTCCAACGATACTAACGAATGCAATAGAAATATCTGCCTATAGAAAAATGAAGAAGACACAAATTAGATGTCCTCTAACATTTTATTTATACCAAAATGAAACAGTTAAAAGAAGCGAGACAACTGAGAAGCAGGAATTGGAAGATACCGTGTAAAAGACTTCAAATTGAGCAATAAACAAATGTTTCACAAGAAAATCATAACCAAAACAGCTGAAGTAAATAAAGCAACAGACACTAAATACTTTTCAAATATTTACATGTCCAAGCCTCCAGGGCAAACAAGCCTTCATCCCTAGCTAGAATTATCAAAATATCTTCTGGAAAGACTGTTGCGAAATGATCCGCCTTTCAAATGCTCTTCGAGCGGCTTATCAGTGTACCTGATCAAGTTATAGACAAATGCTCCGAGTATGGTTCCGATAATTGGTCCAACTATATAAACCCATAAGCCTTTATAAACATGCTTAACTATGGCTGGACCAAAGCTCCTTGCTGGATTCATCGATGCACCCGAAACTGGCCTGCACTCGAAATATATCACTATTTTCCTGTTAAACTCGGTTGAACAGCTTTCTCCGTCAAGATGGAAAGATTTTTATACTGTTCAAATCCAAATAGTACAGATTACATACCCTGCCACGAACACGTTTAGCATGATGGTCATTCCCACTGTGATTCCTGCCAGGTTTCCTATCTACACATTTCAAAAATTCAAGAAAATTCACTCAGGAGTTTGCATGGACACATTGAGAGTATTGAACTTTTTCAAATGCTTTTCAAAACCATACTTAAGTCTTGCCTTCTTTATTTTTTTAGAATGAGATTTTGGATTCTGAGGTCACGTTTGAATTGTATTTTTTTTGTAGAAAAATTACTGTAACAATTTGATATACGTGAGGTAAAACGGTGATTGAAAAATGTGTTCGCGAAAAACACGTAGCAATTTTCCTTTTCCAACTCTTTTACAAGTTCTGAATGCGCCCCAAGTCCTCCGCCACGGAGTCAGTAGATGAGATCAATATCTCATGCAAAACGAACCTCAGCCGCACAGAGAATATATATGTATGCATACATGTAGGGAGGATTACCGCTCTACTGTCCGTGGCGACGCCGGAGATGACGAACATCAATAGGAAGGAGATGATAATTTCTATGGCAAGAGACTGTCCATCGGACCCAGCTGGTACGGTACCAAAATAATCGTCGGAAGCCACATCAAACATCAAAGCCAATGTGCAACTGGCCAGAGTCGAGCCCATGAATTGAGCCAGAATGTACAGAGGCACCTGAGCATTGTGGATTATTCACGATCAAATAAATAAAATGTTTAGACGGAGTTACGCTATAAGTAGGTTTCAATCAAATCATATCCCACAAATTTGAAGATTGAATGGCCGAACCTCTCTCCAGGGAAACCCACGAAAGATGGCAAATGCAACCGTGACAGCAGGATTAAAATGAGCCCCAGAAACATGACCCACGGTGTAAACCATGACCATCACTATCAGTCCCCATGTCACGCAAACGCCTGGAAATGTGACATTGCCATAGATTTTATTCACAACAACTGAGCCACACCCGGCAAATATTACAAAGTAGGTCCCAACCACCTCTGCTACAATCTGAGAAGCAGGGGAAGCGAACATTATTATTGATTTTACGATGTCACGCGCAGGAAAATAAGGTACATTTTTAACAAATGTAATTGACCTTTTGCAGGATGATAATGACATCTTTTGATGAGAAAAAGCCCTTGTGATAATCACATTCCCGCTTGTTGCTTTCAACGCCTTCTTCCATTCTTGAGATTTCCTCCTCTTCAACCCTATCAATACCGGCAGGCATACGTGGTGGGATTGTATGTATTGTTTATAACCTTGCAATCCGCGATCAGTACAAGTTGTAAAGGCCGGAAGAAATCATGCAGTTTTGAAGGATTATGCAACTGAGAATTTTGCGGGATAAATATAGATGTTTAGGCAACAGGTTTTCGTTTAAAATCTTATTCAAGATGAGGTGTACAGTTGGATAAGGTTTTTAGGAGATAAGTTGCATATAATTATCCGTTAAAAACTGAGTACCATACAGCTTATATTACTTACTATTTTTAAATAGAGAGGTGCTATTTACACTCCATTTTTTGCTATTTGCACTCTCACTATTTGTTTCATTACATACAAAACTATATATAATTAAAACGATAGTAAGGGTGTGATTAACAAAAAGTGGGATTGCAAATAACAATTCCGTTTTACATAAGATTAGTTGTAGTTTGACCAAATCCTCCACAAATTGAGGCACTATTTTCCTTTTTTTCAAAATGAAAATTAAAACAAGGTAAGGAAAAAAGCCCATGCTCTAACACATAAATGTCATTATACGCTGATAACAATTTTCACAAAAATATAATGCTCATCTCTTTTGCTCAGTAGGAGCATACATTACATGCTTTTTTTTGCTAGCATAAGCGGGAGAATTCGAATCCAAGCCATCCTTCTTCTTCACGTATATGTCAATGATGAAACTACATTGTTAGGTTTCCAAAACTGGGCTCTTAAGTAAATGAACTAGTTTCTTGAGCTACGTGTGTCCAAATTGTGTGAACTAATCGACTGATCCGTCTCCTAATAAGAGATGAAATGGTTGAGGCGATCACCTGACTGCAAACTTACGAAATTAGGTAATTAGAGCTGATTGATTTTGAAATTGTTCTCATCGCTTTTCAGATTCCTGGTGTTTTGCTTTACAACGCCTTCCATTTTTGAGATTATTAGTTCCCCTTAAAGTTTATCGAAACTGGTCGCCATACTTGAGACTGTTTATAGTCTTGCAAATACAAGCTCTTTGAAGAACTGGGCAGCTTGATTTTGATTGATGGAGTTTCCATTTTGGATATAAATTGAGATGATTTAGGCAAAAAGGGAAAAAAAATCGTCTAAAATTTTAGTGAAGGTAATATGTACAACTGGATAAATTTCATAACTAACACATATCTCTCTAAATTAAAAATGATTAATATTTCCTACACTGACAGTATATACGCTGTCAGCGTTGAATGAATGACAATTATGTAAAATTTGAATTTGAAATTTAATTTTTACACATGTGTCATGGATCCAACAATGATAGTGTATGCACTGTCAATATATATAAGATTTATTCATTAAAAAAAAGGGATAAATTATCTTTTACCTTCGTGTAAATTAGTGCTTTATCATATAACTCGTCTATGGTTTAAAAATCTATATATAATCCCCTCATGATTTGGACTAATGTGTCACAGTTATAGTTTTTTCAATTAAAACTAATAGTCAAAAGTAAAAAGTCAAAGTTAAAATAATAAATTAACAAATTTACCTTTTCATTACTTCTTTTTTTTCCTCCAAACATAAAATAGAAGAAATTAAAATAAAAGTAGATAAATAAGAAATAGAAAATACCATTAAAGATTTGGTTTAAAAACCTATAATGATATTTGTAGTCAAAAAAGATTTGGGTATTTTTGTTTCTTATTTATTTGTTTTATATTTCCCCTCCATCCTTTTTGTTTCTTATTTATTTTTTTATTTCCCACCCATCACTTTCGTACTTGGAGAAAATTTAGATTTTGTAGGCTAAATATAAGTTTTCAAAATCACCTCATTCTCTTCCCGAGAGATAGAGAGAGAGAAGGAAAAAAGAAAAAAAAAAGTAGTGAAATGGTGAATTTGTCAATTAGTAGTTTCATTTTGACTTTTTACCATTGATTGTTAGTTTTAATGAAAAACTAATGGTGATATTTTAACTTAAATCATGAGAAGGTTATATATGAATTTTTAAATCATAGAGGATTTATGTGATAAAACATCAAATCATAGGAGAATAAAAAAAATTTATCCTTAAAAAAAATGAATCTCTATCTCATATTAGTGACTCACCTCCTTTGATATTTTGGATAAGATTACTATGCTAAAGACTTTACTCGCACCGCATAGCCTTTAGTTGCTGCCTAAGAAGGTTGCTGCACCTAATATTCTTTTGCCTACCAGAATTTGTTAATTGGTGCGATGTATCTTAGGCTGCCCACGAAAGTATACTGCCGCACTATTGACGCAGAGCATGTACGGAGACTGCCGACCACGAGAGTTGCCTATAGCCATAATTGAATGTTACTAGTTGTCATGGACCTTGATGAGACTGGCAGCAGGAAAATTGGAAAATGCAACTTTCGGAGCCCCGGAACACTTGAAGAATAGGTGCAAAGAAAACATTCACATATCATACAAGCTTTCAGTACACGTCGTATGGTACAAAACTGGTAGCACACAATACCTACGGTACCAGCCTTTCAAAACTTTCCAGCTTATTGACACTTACCAGTCTCTTGGAACCCATCAGAATGGGCCAGGACCGGCATGGTTTTATGATATTTTTAACTATCACACAAAAGTTTACATGGGAAACCTGTAATCATAAGAAAAAGTAAAAGCTGACCCATCACAATTCACTTAGATGAAACCTCAGATGCACAACTAGCCACTGGCAAATCAGCTGGAGTGTATACCAGGGCCCTCTGCTGTAAATGTCTTAAACTCTGCTCCATACTAACTTGTACCATCTCGGCTAGCATCTGCTTGGCCTTCCCTGCTTGATCCTCGCCGTCTATCTGAGATATTAGGCTGGAAACTATGTTCTCTAGGGTGTCTGGTTGAAGCTCGGACCTTGGATAAGGAGAGTCTCTTAGCAACCGCAGAAGCATTTGCGCTTTTGACTGGGACTTCGGTGATCCTTGAATGGTAAGCTCAAGAAGACCAGGTATTACGCCTTCCCGTAGAATTGGTTCCCTATACTTGCTCCGATCACTCTGACACATTGTCAAAAGTGTTCCTACAGCATGTTCCCGGCTTTGAAGAGAACCACTTTCAAGCACTTCTACAACTGCAAGTACTCCGCCTTCTTCAGATGTCAATGCAATTCTGCCCTCTTCAAAGCCTACAAAAGATTCCACGAGAGCTGTACATTTTTCAGCTGTTTTTGAAGACTTCTTAGAAGATTTTATCAAATCAACTATACAAGGAACTGGTTCTGCTTGAAGAATTAGGTTTAAATTGCCCGGATGAGTCGAGAGATTATAAAGAGCCATAACAGCATCAACCTTCATTTGCATGCATCCATCTCTTAGGATTTCCACGAGGAGAGGGATGGTCCCAGCAGCACTAATAATTGGCTTATTTACGGATGAAGCAGATAATGTTAGCAAGGCTGCAGTTGCATGCTCCTGCAATGGATGGTCCGACTGGAGAAAACCGACGATGGGCCCAAGAGCACCAGCATCAATTATACTTATCTTATTCCTGCCAAGAAATATAAAATAAATCAATTAGATGCTGTTAAAGAGAAGGAGCCAACAAGGCACGTATGCCCTGAAATTGGCACTCCTCAGTACATGGCTAAACTGACAGCAAATAAGCAACAGGCACTGCTGAGTATATTCAGATGCAAACCGAGGTCAGGTCATTTAATTAACTGGTGACTACACGACGTATTCGCTGATCAGCATTTCCTTGATTATCAAATTCCTACAAATCTAACAAGGTTCAAATAATCAAATTGCAAATGTGAAGCACGATATATCCTTTGTGCATTGCAGCCCATCAAAAGCCCTGTAGAAGGAATAGGAAAACTTCAGTAAGTTGAAGTTTTGCATTCCCAGATGCACTCAATGTCACAAACATGTATAGGTTCTTCCTCTGGTCACAGCAGCAACATCTTTCTGAGATACACGAAGGAAGCAAATTAACCACTTTGCTTGAAATTGAGTTAGACCCAGAGCTGAAATGGCGTCAGCTAGACGCATCGTTACAATCAAGTTGACTGCCAGTTGATTAGTAATTAAAATAGGCTCCTAGAGCTATGAACTCTTTTTGCATATGCAAGCCAACTATAATCTGGTCAAGTTAGGAAAAGCAGAGTGTAGCTCACCGATCGACACTACGCTAACATCCTTAAAAAAAAAAAAAAAACTGTACTAGTCCCTCCCAATATCGAAGAAAGAGGTACCCTTTTGACTGACAAACTTAGATAAATAAATTGTTCATATTGCTTTGGAATAGAATTGGTAAAATTCTCAAAGGCCAAGCTTAAAAAGATGCAATCAATTTTTATTAGAAGCACTAATCCCAGTTTATCGACAAATTTCAGTTAATACGCTATTATTGCAGTCTGATGAAGACAATAAAGTTTCCCTTTCTGGCACAGAATCAAGGCAAGGCAGAGGCTTCACAAACAAGGCAGTGGCCACGAGAAAAAAGAGAAAAGGTCAAAAAGGAGATCATCAGAGAGGAAATAAAGTAAAGAGGGAGGAAACATTTAAAAAAGAAAGCGTAACATGTGAACAAAAAGAACAATCTCACCTTTAAACCTAACCAATCTGATATTTGAAGCATTAGATCCAAGTCATCCTTAGGAAAGCTTCTTGCTTGAATATGCTTTAACGATTTTTCAATTTTTTCCTTTTCCAAATTCGAGGCAATTTATCATAGTTGTCATCTACTAATCGTAGCTAAGTTTCCCTAATTTGGAATTTACATTAATTTTCAGAGCAAGAAAAACATCACAATATCCAGTTAAAAAAAAAAAAGAGGACCATGAAAGCTGAGTATCATTACCTAAGGCAAGTTAAGCTTTATCACTACTGCTTCATACCTTTTTTGGGGCAACCAATCCAATACCAAGTGGGAAAAAAAATTAAAGCAAAAAAGAAGCACAGAAGATGAAAAAAGGTAGTACCACACCAATATTTACTTTATGCAGATCACTGAATCCCATGGAAAAAAGCAAGAAAGCGACGGTAAAACAACCTTAAAAGGTAAAAATTTCAGAAAGCCCCCCAACAAATTCAGCTTATTAAAAATTACAGCCACCCAATACAAACTAAGATGAATGGTAGCAGTAGTAGTAGACTAGTCGCAGTATAAGCGCAAAAAGGTAGTTGGACGTAGTTATCAGAGATGCTCACGTTTCGTCTTTGACGGCGAGGTTGAGGAGGGCGAGAAGGGCGGCTTCGTTGGCCTCAACGGAGTTAGCATAAAGGAGCATCTGCACGAGGGGCTTAACGGCGTCAGAGAAATGACGACGGTACCTCTGGGAAGTCTTGGCGAGCCGGCGGATCTCCCTGGCGGCTTCAACTTTTTGTTGTAGGTCGTCGGATTGAATGAGATGGAGTATTTCACTGACTTTAGATGGACTCGGACTGCGAAGAGGCACATCTGTATCGGGACTTGCGCCGGCGGTTGTCGTTGCTACTGCTGCTTCGGTAGGAGGTGTAGCAGCGACAACGTGGTGGTTCGGCAAGTCCATTTTAGTACTGTGTTCTTTTATTCGCCCGTTATTTGGGACTTTGGGAGATAATTATTTGTACGCAAGGCCAGTACCGGCTAGTAGGATGAAAGAATAAAATGGATTGGTGAGAGAAAAAAATCTGAGGTAGAAGGGCTGCTGAGACTTGGGGGAATGAATGAATGGGACTATGGGAGGGGCGTTGTTATTACTTATTAGTTTTAGTAAATACCCAAAAAAAAAAAAACGTAAGGCCGAGAGAAATTGTGAGGACGGGTGCCGTGGCGTTAAGCAACAGTTACAGGGGCAGTGTCGTCACCAACAAAAAGAAAATTTGCTAGTGGCAGGGATAAAAAGGGACGGTGCCTGTGGGGTGGGGGCCGGCGTTAGGTGGGGTACCCTATGGCCGCAGGGGTAGGGTGATTTTCGTGTTTCAACTGCTTGCCTTTGTCCTTGCTTCAATTGGCAGCTAGGAAGGTTGTGGCCTCGTGTGCTACTCTGCCTTGGGGCCGGGCAGGGATCGGTTTTAAATTGATCCCGCCTTTATTAAAGTGGATCAGGAGGCGTCCTGCTGGTGAATTAGTAGTGTATTATCCTACTTTTTCTTGCTCGTTTGCTTTCTCTTTTATTATGTCTTCTGAGATGCCACTACCCAAGAAACAGCTACTCCATACTTTTTCTTGCTTGCTTGCGTACTAACTCAAAAGTGTTACTAGTTGCGTAGGCGTAGTTATAATCAAAGTGTCAATCATAACCCAACTCATTTATATTTATCCGTTCAAATGTGTTGCTCGGTAAAAAGTAGATTTAGACATGTAATAAATTTTGAATGGATTTAGATGGATAAATCGTGCGAACTTATTTAATTCGTAGATATTAGGTTAACTCGTATTATGCATCTAAGCCCCGTTTAAAAGCAATTGCACATCTAAACTCAATTTTACATGGATGTTACGCGGATAAATTTAAATCTCTAACTAATTCAATAACAATAATATCGAGCTATGTGGTCAAACTAGTTTGTGTTGATCCATTTTCTCCCATTGCATGTGCACAAATGCAAAGCACAATTTGAAAGTACCAAATACGGAAGACTATAGCTCTAACAAATTTATACTGCATCCAAATTATATGATGGAAAAATACTCGTACTCTATGTGTCATGGTTACATGATGGATTGCCGCTTCTATTCTATGCAGTATATTTTATAGCCACATGGTGTAGTGACGCATAGTCGATAACGATGTAAGAAAACTAATCTTGAGATTCACACACACGAACTATTGTTCTTTATACTACATACTCTACAAATGAATCAGTAAATCAAGTTCAACTTAGGTTAGGTTGTGTTTGATAAAACTGAAATTTAAAATCTAAATCTATTAAATTATTGAATGATTAAGTATTAAATCAAATATATTTGAGCGTATATCGTATTTATTGATAAATGAATAGTTTGTTACTTATTTTTTGGAATAAGATTTGCCTAAGAAATTAAATATTACTTAATTAATTTAGATATTTAAGTTTTTGTTATCAAACGCATATTAAAATTTGAATCTATTAAATTTAAGTGATAAATTGACTTCTCGGATATGTAGTATTTGCCAGTTATAATGCGTAATACACAAATTTATGGTTCCCGAGTATTCCAACTTTTCATTCATAAAGCGGACGACTAGTTTTTATTTCCCAAGGAAAGCATCCCCTTACCTAAGAACACGAAAAAAAGAAAAAAGAGAGAGAGGTTCGTTGTATTGTGTGTGTGTGCGCGCTATTCTTCAAAGCTTTTAGAATTTGTACGAATTATAAAGTTCAACCTACTCATTGGATTTTAAGATATAGTAACAAATAACCTCCGGCATTAACAAACTTTTCATAAGTTGCTCTGTTATTATTTCAATCAATCTCCTTTTTATTGTTTCTGAACAATTTTATGAGACAACACTGTCTTAACGGGGATGGTTTAAATTAAATTTCTTAATGTTGATTGATCTAAATTTTCTATTGATAGGAGATTATTTGGAATAAATTTTTGTTTTAAAAAAAATACTGTAACGCTCTTTTGATATGATATACGTGAGATTAAAAAATATATTGATGATTCCAATAAATCAATTTGCGCAAATAAGGTGCAAACCAAACAATACACTATTTCCTTTCTGGAATTGAAATAGGATAAATGCTGAAGGAGGATACCGTATACGTACTCTGGGATCTGGACCGACATTCATTGCCGCCGTCGGTCGATTGGGAAGAACGCAGTCTTTGCTGGCATTTAACATGACGGCGATGGAAAACGGCATGCGTATGCATTCTAAGGCTAATTGAGGACCGGCGTAATTGGTTCCTTGAAATTCAGGGCACAAAATTTTGGTTATTTAGCTTTTGATTTTGATACTTGAGCCTGTTTGGATTGCCATTTCTTTGAAAATTTTGTACTATAATAACGATAGGATATATTTGTATGGTGGAAATATGATGATTAAGAAATGAGTTCAGAAAAAAAATGGCAATCTGCCAATTTCGTAGGGTAAATTTGAAGACTGGAAATGGGGTAAATTCGGTGTGCTCAGGTGGCAAAACACGTTTGTCCTTGCCTGGCCTTCTTTCCTGTTGGCTGAGATATTTAGGTTGGCCTTTCTCCTCTATGAAAGTTCGTAACACGTGCGGTTGTACTTGCTGTCCTTAACTTCTTGTGCGAGGATGATTTTTACTAATCTAATAATGAGCTTGAAGCCTTAATCCACAAACGTACTTTTCAGAGAAGAGAAAAATTAAGTCATGATTTGATCTATTGGTTGACAGAAATCTAACAGGGGGTACAGATTTATAAATGCTGAAATGAATGCCCTGTTCTTTTCGTTTTTACATGCTTCAGGCTTTGGCCAAAGCAATGTGGGGTCTTGATTAATTAGGCATGGCCAGTGGGACCTCTTCATAAAGATTTGGAGGTTACTTAGTATCATTTGGAACTACAATTATTAGCACCTGATTAATGTTGATCAGGTAATCGCAAACAAGAATAACGGTGGAAGGTAATTGTAAGAAGGCGGGCCCAACTTTTGGTTCTTCCTACGTGTCACGGTGTAGGGTACAAGTTTCGTCTATACCTACAGAGTAATTGACCATCACACATCTTGTCTTTTGTGGGACGAGAGAGGTCAATGATTCAAACATTTTCTCTCACCCAAAGTTATCACTTAATTTAATTTCAATTAGATCCATACGAGTACGTTGGCAGTTTATTTCATGTAAATTTCTCGTGACCCTGTTGTGGAGGGTCATCCCTCTCTAAAATAGATTAAAATACGTGTCGATGATGACAATGAAAAAGGAAAAAAAGAAAATAAAAGAGAAGAGCTCTCAAAAAAAAATATATATATATATATATATATATATATATTTTTTTTTTTTTTTGGGGAATTAAAGATGTATGAACAAAATATTCATTTCTTGAGTTTCAAGTGATTTTGTTTGCCAACCTTTCCTCCATTTGGGAGGAAATTTCCCTTTCAATAGACATATCACTTTTTATCCGTCTCTCTTTTTTTAATTTAACTTTTAATCTTTTTTGTTGGGATTTTCTGTAACACCCTGGTCCATGCAAATCTCGATTGCTTTTGTCATTGGAGATTAGATGGACATGGGTTGTCTTTGCACACTGCTGTAGAGGTTCCAGAGCAGAGTAAAAAAATAATAATGAAGAAAACAGCAAAGCCCATGCAAAATCAAATACAAAAGCCAACTCTGTACTGAGGCCATGCACGGGAGACTCCTGAATTGTAATTAAACTTCGACAATAAATAAAATTTGCATCGAGGCCGTGTAGGAAAGACTACTCTGATTTCTAAAATTTGCAAAATTTCAGCATTATCAGTTCAATAAACTGTAGAGCATTGGCGGCCTCATAGCAACTGGGCTCTGTATATTGGGCTCAATGCACTTCACTCAACAGCGAGGACCAAATAAGGCACCAAGGATTGTAGATTTTGCACATCCTTCATATTTCAATTGCTCTTCCATTTAAATTAATTAAGCGATTGTGAAAGCTAAATAATTTGAAAAGTGTATTGGAATTTGTGTTGAAAAGCATTTCGAAAGTTGATTTGTGTTTATCGTAGTCAGCTCTCATTTGAATTGTTATTTTTTGAACTTTCAATAATAAAAAATACATGTAGTATCGATTTGTTTGGATTGCATTTTTCTGGATTTTTTGTATAAAAATTACTATAGCGATTTGATATATATGAGATAAAAAGGTGATTGAAAAATGTTCTCATGAAAAACGTAGTAATTTTTTTTTAAAAAAATTGCAATCCAAACGCACCCTAAATATATGTAAAGTAAAAAAAAAAAAAAAAGTTTGAGAAATGTGGTTACAAAAATCTAAAAATTTGTCTACAGAAAAGTCTAGTCCAAACAAGTTAGTGCCTGGCTGAGAAATTATTAACCGTGGACTGAAGGCAAGCACAATCTTAATAATTGTACCTACTTTTATGTTCCTGATTTGACAGTAGCTACTTTTTTTTTTTTTTTTTTGGTAAGGCTCAGGATAAATCATGTCAATCAACTCACACGACACACCCTAAAGATCTACTTTTGACAGCCCGAAACCAGTAACTAATCCAACGTGTAACTCAATTACATCAAACTTTTACCTTCATGAATTATGAGTAAGAAGACAAGACAACCCTAGCTGCTGCATCTGCATGCATCAGTTGCTTTTTTAAATTCCAGTTTAAACCTCTCTCAGGTTTGTTTGGATTGTGTTTTATTTGAAATATTTTTACTGTAGCATTTTTTATGATATGATGTGTGTGAGATAAAAAGATAATTAGCAAGATAAAAAGGTGTATTGAAAATTATAATGATGATGTAAGCAAATAAAATTGGAAAAATAAAACACAATCCAAACAATCATACCAGGAATATTGAGTGTGTTTGGATTATAAGTTATTTGGTCAAATATATTTGCTTACATCATCATTATAATTTCTAATACACTTTTTTATCTTTTCAATTATCTTTTTATCTCATATACATCACATCACAAAAAATGATACAGTAAAAATATTTCAAATAACTTACAATCCAAATACACTCATTAATTATACTACAACCTACAAGCCAGGAATATATAATTGAAATTTTTGAGGTTTATTATCACAACAAGCATTCGTGTTTTTTGTGTTTGTTGTGTATATAATGATACTTGCGCCACTACAAAGCTCTATAAAAATCCCTAAAGAAGGCACCCATCGCTTCGTACTCTCTACTTGCTCTAACCATCGCATTGGACCGTAAGAATTCCGGAAAAAATAGCCAAAAGCCTGTAACCATTACGAATCCAACGGTCAACGGTGCCGCAATTATCCGTGGCAACCCTCTTTCGCCCGATAGGCCGCGGTACTTCTTCAGTGCAACCTCGACCACTAAGCACACCCCATGGAGCAGGAAAAAACAGGAAATCTCCCAAGTCGGCCACCTTCGGCCCATGTAAAAGAAAATCAACTCGTGCATCACAGCAGAAGCAATAAACGTGGCCAAAATCGCTGGTAGAGGGGCCCATTTTCGGCCCGTGAGCCGTTGAGAAAGATTAAGTGCCGGCAGGTAGACTGACGGACGGAGTGCACGTGTCACCATAATATTCCATCTCCTTCCCCAGAAGTCTTGAAGCGAGGTGGACAGGTATGGCTCGTCGAATTGTGGCTCAAGTTCTATGCCCAGACTGGCTCGAGCCAGACCTCCAACTATGGCGAGCAAAGTTTCCAAACCAACGTAGATGTGGATAGCGTATACGACCAAGGTGAGCTTAGGGTGGATATGGTCCTCGTAATCATAAGCTTTAAGGAACAAAGGGATGAGTAAAAGTTTGATCCCATAATTCCACAGTGATTTCAGGCCTTTCTGGGTGGTTTTGGTAGAAGGGTTGTTTTGATGACGGGCTTTGATGGGGAGGCAAGCAAGGGCAAGAAAATGGGGAAGAGATAAGGAGGAATCTGATAAAGGGCCTTTGCCAAATGCAAACATGAGGAGCTTGAAGTTGCAAAGCCAAGCTAAGAAGAAAGCACTTGAAACTCCAAGATGCAAGGTGTGAAGGTTGAGAGGGAGGAGAAGGTTGAGAAATACAACAGGAAGTGTTGTTAAGAGCCTGGATGGTCCCTTTGGGACATTTCTGGAGACAGAGTAACAGTAGCTTAGTGATGCAATGACTAGGAGCCATACCTTGATGAAGCTCTTGATTTCTCCTTCCATCCATCCACTGATTACTTCCGTAACTTCCAATCCCATCTCTCTCACGGACTCTCTCTCCCTCTGTGTCTCTGGTCGTACCAAATATGGCAGTATTTGATAATGTTGTTATCGCGAAATTAAAATATTTTAGTTCACAATGGAAGAAATGACGGTTTCTTTGGTATTATATACTGCAACAAGGCCGCCAACCTATGTGTATATATCTACCGTATTAGGAAGGAAAATGTCAATAATGGCACCGTCAAAAATTGACTAGCGAAGAAGACATTCTATTATAGCAAACAAAATTTATTCGTTGTATACATACATATAGTCAATTCATCGTAACGAATATTGGTCAAACCCTGTTAATCACACAAGATGAAAAAGCACCTGCCCAGTTTTATTTCTTACGGAGACTTCACTCAGCATTTTAAATTTTTTTAACCGTGAAAAGTTACCAAGTTCAAAAATCCTACTTCAAGAATGGAAGCACGGGAAAATTGCTGAAATTGGGTTCCTTCTTTAACCAGTGGGTCAGGCTTGTGGGTCAACTTCTGATATTTGTATTGGACCAAATGGAATAAAAGCCCGTAAAGTAGCGGCCGACATTAATAAATTTGCAAGCCATCCACTCCGTCCGTCTGATCCAGTGACCAGCTTAAAATAAACGTGGAATCAGTCCAAATTGCCTTGCAGAATACCGAACGCACGCTTGTTTCAAATTTCACAGTCAAAAATCTTGCAAATGAAGGTTTAATTTCGTTAAATTTTTTTGCTAAATAAATTTAAGCATTGATAGTGACACTCGCACATGAAAAGTTTGGAATGCCATTAAGAAATGAGCTATATACCAGAAAACATTTTTTAGTCTGCTTGGGTTGGAATTTTTTTTTTCAAAAACAAATTTCTTTTCGTCATAAACACGTTTTTTTTAAATAAAAATAAAAAAACAACAAATAACTTCCAAAAAATTTTGCTAAATACAATCTTCAATCCACGCACTAGACACATCACATCACATCCTCATTGACTTGCATAGGCCTAGGCAAGAGGGTTCTTTCTTTCTTCGTAGCCTAACTTGTCTTTTTATTGTTAGTGCACATATCCGTTTGGATTAGCTGTTTTTGGGGTTGTTTTCCAAAAACAATACTGTAGCATTTCGTTTTTGAAATACAAATCCGTTTGGATTAGTTGTTTTTGGGGTTGTTTTTCAAAAACTATATGAAAAACTTTTACTGTAGATGTTTTTTGGATTATTTTTAGAGGTATTTTTAAAACATATTTTTGAGTATTTTATAATTTATAATTTATATATTTTTATATTTATATACATTTATGCATTTATAATACATTTATAAATATTTATAAATAAATATATTTATATATTTATATAAAAATATATCAATATATTATAAATGTATTATATTATACATAATACATAATATAAATATATTTATAAATGTATATTATTATAAATGTATAAATTATAAATGAATATTATATAAATGTAAAAATTATAAATTATAAATTATAAATTTTATATTTTATATAAATATATATTTATGCATTTATAATACATTTATAATTAAATATATTTATATATTTATATAAAAATATATAAATGTATTATATTATATCTAATACATAATATAAATATATTTAGAAATGTATAAGTGTATATTATTATAAATATATAAATTATAAATGAATATTATATAAATGTATAAATTAATATATCATAAATATATATTAATATTATGTATAAATGTATTAATATAATTAATATAAATATATAAATGTATTAATATTATGTATAAATGTAAAATTAATATAATGTATATTAATATAAATGTGTAAATGTATTATATTATATATAATACATAATATAAATGTAAATTATAAATATACATAAATATATATATTATGTATAAATGTACATTTATATAAATGTATAATCTATATAATATATATTTTTTGTATAAATATATTATAAATATATAAACATATACATTAAATAAATAAATTATATATAATTTGAATATATAAATATATTATTTATAAATATTTAATATATATAATATACATTAATATTAATTATAAATATTTGAATATTAATAAATATGGTGTTTATATAATATTTCAATTTGTAATATTTATTGTATATTTCATTATATAAATATTTATATAATATATAAATATATAATATAAAATTTTGCAATTTGTATAATATACATAATATTGTATATATATAATATAATATACATAATATACATTTATACATTATTACATATTATGTATATTATATATTATACATAACTTTATTATACATTATTATACACAATAATGTACATAATAATGAAAGTACATTAATAATGTATATATTATAATATAATGTACATAATATATTATGTATAAATATTTATACATTTATGTATACAATATTACATATTATGTATATTATATTATATTATGTATAATATTAATGTATGTAAATATTTATATAATATATAATATATAACATATATAACATATAAATATATAATTTTCATTTTGTATATTTCAATTTATATATTCAATTTACATATTTCAATTTATATATTTCAATTTATATTATATTAATATAAATTGAAATATACATATTAAATTTGTATATTTGGAGTTGTTTTTGATATAATGTTTGGATATGGGTGTTTTTGAAATTGTTTTTGAAATACACATTTACTGTAGCATTTGGAATGTGAAAAACAGTTTTTCAAAAACAGGTGCAAAAACAAGGAATCCAAATGAACCCATAAATTGTTGACATATTATTATTAGTACAGAAAACTAATTTCTAGGTCTCCATTCTACCCATGGATGCGTTTACAGTCAAAAGTAAGTCCACTCATGTACGTGCCTAGACACTCTTCACAGCTTGTCTTCATTCCAAAATCCAAACTAAGATAGGAAGTAATTGTTTTTTTTTTTTTTTTTAGTGGCTTGCTAGGCTCAATCATTTGAATAATACTAGTAATATAATACTTTTTCAAGAAGATATGATCAATTTTTCCCTTTCCTTTACGTTAAGTAATTTTGCATTTAAATAATATGTGCTGTTTACCGTAAAAGGATTGAAATTAGTTCGGACTACATGATGATGAATCAAGAATATAAATTACATGCACATTCAGCGATTGTAGTTTCGTACGAAGCACTCGCGTACTCAATACAACAAGACAAGACATGCACTCACTCAATCATTGCCCATACAATAATGGGAATAATAAATAATAAAATACTCAACCATATAATTCCGGAATGCTGCTCTGGAGACACATCATCTCATCCATATATATATATATATAGTTGTTCTATTTCTTAGTAACTTGCCTGCATGGAACGGATTACAAGGTACCCCTGAAATCAAGAGTAAGAAACCACTCAACTTATTATTATTTTTTTTTTCCATGTCCGGGGCTAATCCCTTCAGGTTGGGTAGAGGTTTGTCTCAAAAATACTCAATAACGATAGCACGTGAGGGTCGAACCTGGGATCTTACTGTAATGTTACAGACGACTAGTCCCAGCCGAGCTACACACGGAAGGCCACTCAACTCACTATTAGTACTAATTTTTTGGATAAAAAGAATAAAAAAAAATTCCCGTGTTCATATAAAAGAACCGGGAATTAAGAGGAAACTGAATCAATCTGAAGAAAAAGCAAACGAAAGACCTAAGAATAATAATTTAGACGTCAAAAAAAAAAAAACAATTTAGCACATAATTTTCTCGATCTCTCATAATTGATTGCGTGGTAAGTTGGGGAATGCATCGCCACTTTATCTGGGAATGGGCATGTGATCAGCCATGTGAGCATTGATTACACGTCCTACCAATAAACAAATAAATTCACACGTGCCCTGTGGTCCCCATTTCCATAGTCCCAGCGACTCCGGTGATTCCTGGAAGAAAATACCCTTTTGCAAGAGCAGCCAAATTAACCAAAACCAATAATAGTAGCTCACTTGACTTGGATATATTTGGAGGTTTTCTTTTTCCCCAAAAGGAAAAAGAAAAAACAAATTCAATCCAGCAAAATAAACCCTTGTTATCGTGTTTTATATTTGTATTTTGATTTTTTCTTCTATTACACATGCACGAATGCAAATCAAATTTGAACCATATGTGCGAAATCAATGAGAAACGAGGAGGGTTCTACGGTTGCATGAAGCTAGCACATCCAACTTTCTTCTGCCTTTCCTGTTGGTTTTTTTTTTTTTGCGTTACTTTAATGTTTTCAAAGGACTAAGATGTACAGTATATGATTTCTACAGGGAACCACACATTTCTATTTTCCTTCACAGGTCAATGTTGTAGAACGATTACCAGAATTTATCCACAATCTCCAAATTGGAAGGAAAGCAATGCAGTATTCAGATATAGTACTACTGTCCAATCACAATTTTGAGGACCCGTTACTGCGGACAACAAGAAATTACAAAAAAGAATTTACCCCCCCCCCCCCAACAAAAAAAAAAAAAAAGAAGCTAGAAGAAGAAGATTCATTAGTACGTCGTCCTTGGTATATATAACTGGACACAAATTACAGTCGAGTTTTATGTTACGACTGGGTTGCAGGATATATTGCGAATTAGCTAATGAAAAGAAGATGAATTTAGAAAAAGAAGCTCATGGTCATGGGTTTAAAAGACAAATGTTTATTTCTTCCCCGCGTCATTTACTTGCAGAATCAGGGAAGAGAAAAACTTGCAGTTGATTTACGAGTTATTCTTCAAATCTATGGTTGCTTTTTCTTCATCATCTTCTTCTCCTCAATTAATTTGAAGATTCTACTATATATCACTTTGATGAGCTCGAGTTCCTGTCTCTTTGAGATGCAAGGATGGCGTCTATGGCTTCTTTTACTTGAGAGAGGTCGGGAGCTTTTGCACCTTGAGCTGGCCAAAACTCATCTGTAGCCAAAACCTGGGAAAAAAACCATGGTGCGTTGTAAAATTTTGTCAATTAAAAATACATTGTCCATCTAGTTTTGTCAGAGCTGGGGGAGTATGGGACATGTTGAACAAAATATATTGCAAATCATCAGAACTGACCTTCACTTGCAACTGAAGAAACTTGACATAACTGATTGCCTTTTCTAACATGGTTACTAAATCAACCTGCAAAAACATTAAAGAAACAACAAAGGACAGTTCCTAAGCTCACTCCTGCATGGGCTTTGTTTCTATTGGCGCATGCACTTGAGAAAATGATTCGGATGGTATTACGTAAAACAAGTAGAGAGAATATGCAAAAAGCTTTTACCTTGGAGCCATTTGGGACAAGATCCTGTAGTATCTTGAGCCTCTCGCTAATACGTTCTCTCCGATTCTGCAACGCAAACATTCTTTCCAACTTTATACTCAAAAGCAGATTTCCTTTGGATCGATTAAAATTTAGATCTACTTTACAAAGAAGCAAACCTTGGCTGCAACGCTTTGTGGGTCCTTTGATGGGGTTGACTTTGATTTGAGGGCCGTAGTCTTTGTAACAGATGTGCACTGCTTCTTCAATGCTTGTGTGCTCTCTTCCTGCAATATATAACATCAGTTGTATGATTAAGTTTAGAACTTGAGTTGTAATTAATTAACCAATAGTATAATTGAGATCAGTCTCAAGGAAAAATTGATGTCCTAAATAGATGGGATCATGAGAAACTACCGTATAGGGACGTTTAGCACTCGTGCAAGCCTCTTGTCTTCCAAGATCCTGGATGCTATTATTCTTGCTGGCATTTGCATTGACTTCTGTGCTATGCCATCCAAATGGGACCCCATTACTTGTGGATGCATAGCTGCTGGAGGATTGGTTATTGTTGGAATTCTCCAACGGCCGGGGATTCGGGGTACTGCACCTTGAATTATTCAGCTGGTCCTGGTAAGTGAAGTGCAAATTGTCTTCCCAAACTGAGTAATCATCTTGGGTAGTAATTATTCCGGGAAAAGAGTTCTGAGAATGATCAAAACTGAGCAAAGATCCACCCGCATTTGCGAAGTCACCATAAACACCTCTGAAGTTGATCACAGAATTCCCATCCTCAGGCAGAGTTTTTATGCCTTGTTGATATCCTAATCCATCAGAATTCGTGCTGCTTGGACTGGAAAGTGAAGAAGGGCTAGTCACACCAAAGTTCCTGGGGACTCCTGTGGATTTATCTGAGCTGCTAAGCCCTGGGAAAGCATTCTGTGAAACTTCTCTAAACTGATCATTTTCATAATGTGGATGGGGCTGAATTAAGCACAAAGTAGACTTTTTAGGTGCATGGTCTTTGACAAGTTCCATAGGTAGAGGGAAATGAAATGAGCAGAAAGAGCTAGTACCCTTGCTAGCTCGGCTTCAGCGAAGACTACTGATGCTAGGTGTGGGAATTCAAACTTGTTCTTACTTCTATTATATAGCAGTGATTTTTCTGATATTTTTATCAGCAGAAATTCCTAAACAAATGATACTAGTTGAATGAAGCTCAAGAAGTCCAATTAATTGTCATGGGAGCAAGAAACCTTTGGCTTAAGTGTACATAGATGCAATAGAACTTGCAATATTTTTTATTCAATCAGTGTATGGGGATTGTTAGCTGGCAGAGGTGAAGACTCCCTAGCCAGATGGAGAAAGAATTAAAAGTGTACTGAAGATAAAAGGGGCAAATCAGCAAAACCATCGGCGGATCTTTCGCCATCCCACGTCTAAGATTCCCTCGCCATTCTTACTTAGCTATATCTCACCTTCAAGAACCTGGACTCTTACCAATTTTCTCGAGGGGGCTTTCCTTCCTGCTTTCCTCTTCACTTCAGAGAGCCATAAGCACGTGGATCTTGGTCATTTTATATTACTTGTTACATTCTGTATAGGTGTTAAGCTGGCCATGGATTGCTTACTTTCTTGTTAAATTTTAGGCACCAGCTCCTGATTGGCATCGCACCAGTCCAACGCTTCTCTTTTGACAAAGGGTAACAGTTGTACTTCAAATAAACAACACACTTCAGTATATTAGTAGTATCTGTACATCCCCTAAGGTGTATGGCTTCTTGGAGTTTTCTGATCAGACATCAAAAGCTACCATCATTTGACATTCCATGCGGAATTAAACAGACTTTTGTTGTTCTTGATTTGCATATATCAAGAATTCGCCGGTTACAACTGCGCAACTAATAGTTAAGATTAGTTGTGGAAGCCTTCAGAAGAAAATTAATTTTTCCTCAGTTGGACGAAAGGGCTACTGGTAAGGAGATAAATAGATGAGATTGATCTAATTGGAGCAATATGATGAACACCCGGGTGGAGCATTAATGGTTCTGGATTGCTTAGCTCAACTCATCGTCAACAGTCGGCAAGGAAGGAAGTACAGTATTACTGTATCTTCTGCAAACCCGATGAAGATTGCCAACCACATGAGTAATGTTTGTTTTCCCATGGGGAACGAGAATAATCAAAGCTGGCATGGGAGTAAGAGTAATTCCCTGTCTCAAGGAGGTTCGTTGTTCCTTCTTTCTTGTGCTCACAATCACAAGCCATACGCGACAGGCAAAAAGGTTACTGATATCATAATCCCACAGGTCACAGGCCCCCATGTTCATTCAACACCCACATTCGCTTTTATCCAAGGACAATATACATCAGTAGTGTGATTGATTATTAACAACAGCTAAGAACTTGTTGCATTAATAGAACCTCAAATTCTGAGGTCAAGAATCCCCATTGGATATTTTAGAAGTGGTCACGTCATCTTTTTTTTCTAGACATTGGTCAGGAGAAACATGAAGATGGTCATAGAGGAAATGGGAAATTCTCATACTATTACCAAGTTCTTTCAGAAAATATCTTTTCATATGCCCGATTGTTTTCGGAGGGACTCGAAATTTGTGTAAAACACCTTAATAGTCAAAGCCACATGCATGCATCGATCATGACTGAATATGACCTTTTTTTTTTTCACATTTTAAGATGGAGAGCGCTTCTCGACTACATTCTCAAAAATAGGTAAAAATAATTACTACAAAGAATAAGAAAAATGATAAAGCTTTGCCAATCGGGTTCAACATATAATGACATCCTTGTGCATGCCGCAGCGTGTGTGGACAGGTTCATCAGATACCTTTCTGATATGATCTCAGCTAACTATTTAAGATTCTGACCGCAGCAGGAACGCATAAAAGGGCCAGTAAAAAGGTTAAATTACAAAGAAACGAACACAGGATGTCAAAATCAGCACAGGAAAATTTCGAGCTGTTTTTAACTGGGAATAAGAGGGGAACAATAAGAGGAGAGTATAGGTATTTGAACCATTTAAACACAACCAGAAAATCCATAAAAGCATACCATTTAATGCAAGGACCTATACACACAGAGATAACTGATATCCCCACTTCCCTGCAAACCAGTTTTACATATCAAATCTACAGATTATGTTCGTCTAACATGACACAGTTTCATGTCCCAACATGAAAGAGAACTAAGGTAGATCTATCACTACGAAGTAAAGAAAAGGAAAAAAGCTCTTCCAAGCGATGTTGAACCGGAGAAAGCCTAGTTTTGGCGCCATACATCAACAAAACCTGCAGTTAAGATCAAGAAAAAGTAAATTGGAGGAGCATGATGAATGAATTATCCAACTCCATGAGAGACCTTAAATCTTGGCTCACCTAAATAGAAGCACTGCCAGCCTCTCATTGGGCCACTGAACAAGAGGGAATCTGATTCAGAGGTCCTACAGCAACAGGTATCCTGTATTCATAAAGAATGTGCTGATTAAACGAACAAAACTTTATCATGAACTTGAAGACAAAAAATAGAGATCTGACTCCATCAGAGATCCACGAGCATAACTGAAGAAACAGGTCTACCCATGCAATAAGACAATCATGAGATATTTGGATCATCATATCTTCACATATATTAAGAATGTCAAACACATAAAGAGAGTAAGTTATCCATGCGGGCATTGCGCCGCAAAATACTGGATTACAAGCCACTCGAAGCAACTATTGCCACTTTCATTTTCTAACTTTTCAATATCTCAAGTCATAAGGTTGCCTTCAATGGTCCAGAATTGAATACCATTCATTTCTTTTCCTTCATACTTCCTTCATACTAGCTGTTGAAGGAACTCTGACATTCAGCGACAGAAAAATGATTCAGTCATTAAGTTATAAACCTATTAAGTGAATTGACAGGCCTTGAACTTTTGAATCTTACGCTGCATAAGTATTTATCAAAGATCCCTAAAAATATTATGACCCTTCGCCATGCCTGAGAAAATGAATAGAAGAAAAGCATGCTGAATTGAACAACTTTTCTTCATTTCCTCTTTTAAAGGGACACAAAGACTTCCATATGCATGTGAGCAGGCTGCAGTGCTTCAAGGCAAAACATATATTCTCTCATGAAAGACATTCCACGGGAGCAAAAAGTATACATATGCCCATCTAATAAAGGATCAACAAGTAACTTAAACCTGACACTTAGCAACTTCTGATTGTCAACGAAGTAGATTGAGTAGAGCAACAAAGAAGTCTCGGGCAACATAAAAATTTTAAGCACCAGATGAAGCTACTTAGTTCATTACATGCAAAAGAAGAACATGCCAAGCATAAATGTATATTTCTTAGAGGACAGTGTCGCCACATACAAAGGTTATAAGAGAGTAATGAAGATAAAGTGCGAAGGATTAACTGGGCAGTATTACTTACTGAGGACCAATTTGCACTCCTACTTTAGCCTTCTTTTTGTTTTTACGATTCCGTTTTACCCCAGAAGTTGAAGAATGCAGAGGCTGTCCTAACACTGGAGGCACAAATACAATGGGAGGAGCAACTACCTCAGTGCTGGTTTCAAGTTTAGGCTTTTTGAATGGATGAAACGGTACATGTGTGGCATGTGTCTTGGCAGATTCAGCCAAGCTAGGAAAGCTGGCAGTAGTTTTACCAACTTGAGCAACTTTTCCTTTGCTCAACAGGACACCAGGGTCCTCCCATGTGTTTACAGAGTTCACTGCACTGTGAATGCTGTTAGCATCCCTAATTTTGTTTACTGCTGCATAAAGCTTGGACTTCGATTTGATTATCTCAGACATCAATGTGGCAGATGCAGAATCTGCAGAGTCTGAATAGGCCAAGAAGTCAAACAATGTGCATAAGAAACACATTACCAGAAGAATTTATAATTTCAGACAAAAGTAAATAAGTACCTAAAATTGAAAGAATGATGGCTCGTGCTGCCAATTGTTCAGCCTCTTTCTTGTTTCTACCTTTATCTCCAGTATAACTAACGCCATTGAAAACTAATGTAGATACAAAAACTGGAATCAAGCCTCCTGGTTGAATTGTATTATACGCTGGTTTCTCTTGATGCATCTTAACAGCATACTCATTCAGGATGGACTTGCAAAAAGTTGTATCCTGAAAAAAAAAAAAAGAGGGAAAGCAATCAAACTGACACCATGAGCAATATACTAGATCATTCACAACAAAAAGAATTCAAATATATTGGACATCATTTGTTTATTCTTTCAACCAACAAACAAAGGCCAGGTTACATCCATCACAACAACCATTAGATCAAATTTGTAGATGAGACATGCTTCGGGAATTTAAGCAAGGCAAAAACTCTGCAAGCACTAATTAACACATTGACTTAGCAAGAAATAAATGATGAAACCAAATGTGTATCAGCTCATGAATAAATTCAAGAGAATTCTCTTACTACACAATAAATATGAGTCATGCCATCATTATTGCTTTCTTCTAAGGATTTTCAAAAACCATGAAATATCCCAAAAAAGCTAATAATTTTACTCAACTAAACAATGTACATGATTAATCTCCAGTACGTGACAAACTAAAATCCCCTACAGATTAAATCCAGAAAAAAGCATGATCTGCTCATCTTCCAAGGTAAGTCAACTAACACAAGCACATTTAAAAGGATATCTGAAATGGTAAGCTCAATATCATTCATAAAAGGGTAAATAACAAAAAAGCCCCTTGTAGTAAACCTAATATACAGAAAAGCCCCCTCGTAGTTTCAAAATGTACAAAACAACACCTCATGCTTTGAACCAAATTGTAAAGGTGATGGAATCCGTTAAAATTAACGGAAATGACTTATTGGAACCTAAAAAAAAATTTTTATACCTAATTTTTAACAAATATACCTATTCTACCTTTTAGCCCCCAATTCTCTCTCTCTAGAAAATGAAACAAATAATTTTGTTGAGTTGTCTTTTGCTTAGTTATATCAGGGCATTTTTGTCATTTCGTCCGTCCACGTTAAGTTTAACGGATTCCGTCACCTTTACAATTTAATTCAAAACATGAGGTGTCGTTTTGTATGTTTTGAAATCACCGGGGGCTTTTCTGTATATTAAGTTTATCACAGGGGGCTTCTTTGTTGTTTACCCTTCATAAAAATCAAATGAATCAGGATTTGCTTCAATCATTAACTTAACAAATGTAGAACGTCCTGAATTTACTGCAAAAATATTTTTTGTTCCATCCCAAGAGGCCAACAGTTTAAAATAAATGGATAGAGCAAGATGGTTGGGCAGAGGAGCGGTAACAATCACATTAAAATAAGATCTTCTTAAGCAACGCAGAACTGGTGATGTCAAATTTCCTTGACAAAATATGGAGCACATCGTATGCTAACAGAGGCCTTTAATACTTAGGAAGCTGGCATATATCTTTTATAACAAACCAGGCCCCAGGCTCGTGAGACTACGAAATGTTGCATCCTATGCTTTTGACAGCTTGTGGTAATGGCCAGCTTGTACAGATTAGAGTTGCACTTTTTTAAGGTATCTATGACGAAAATAGACAAGACAACAGCTGGACTAGATCAAATTCTCTTATGTCACTATTAGAACTTTAGTGGAAATTGATCAATCATTTTATACTTGTAACAGTTGCATGATAGTTCATGCAAGATGAGCAGGAAATAACTCATTGGCTAAGACATCATGCTTTAATCAATATTCCTAAACTAAATGATAGAGAAATAATGTACAAGGGATGCTAAAACACACCTCACGAATGATTGGACACCCATCATCCCTCATCTTTTGCTGAATATTTTCAAGAGCAATCTTAGCAGCTTCTTGTTCTGCACTCTTTCGAGTTGGATAATTTCCTTGAGATGTGTAATACATTCCATCTACTAAAACTGTAGCTCTAAACCTTGGTGCATGTTGAACTCCTTCGTTAATAGTTGTATAAACAGGGAGCTGTAAGGAAGACTTTTGTGTGTATTCTTGCAGTCGGTTTTTATACATGAGCCGCTCTGCACCACCTACAATATTCAAAATAAAAAAATACACCATTATAAAGTTGCTCAAATAAGATCCATCATTAACTTATATTTTGCTTTAATACTTAATCGTGAAGGTAGTCTGGCATTAACCCATAAGCCAAGTTTTATCATAACCAAAATATTCAAATTAAATCTCGAGCATCAGAAAAGAAGGCACACAACAGGTCAATCTCAAACTCAAATGATGGAAATAATGAATTAATTATTAAAGAATATCATACTTTGCATTAAACCATTGAGGAAAAGCACGCTGAATTAATCAGGGGCAAGCATTGCATACAACTCTCCAACAAAAGTTAAAAATTATTTGGAAAATTCGGATAATCTTAACTTCACCCGCAAATGCTTCCTAGTAAGCATGTTTTGCTTTCCTAATAAGCTTTGACTGAAGGTTAATTTCAACAAATTTTCGAAATCCAAGATCTTCATGTAGCATGGTCTAGCATTCTAAAGATTCAAAAAAAGCTTATAGCACTTCAAGATAACTACACATATTACAACATACGATACCTGGCAAAGAGAACAAAACTAATCAAATTTCCATAAGGAAACACTAATGGACATCAAGCTTCAATATTTTGAGGTTTCCCTCCAAGTGGACGATAAAGGAAAAACCCCACTTATCACTTAATATAGCCGACAAAAAAACATTTTTTAAAGGAACTGCTGTTTATCATTGCCATTATGAAGAAGCCGAAATGCAAAACCTCCAACAAATCATCATTTTGCAGAGAAAAACCAGTCAAGGTCAGAAACAGTTCAGATCTTTTTTGCTTTCTTCCCTTTTCCCCAGCACCCTGACTGTTTTCAGGTTGCATTTTAATTTTACACTTCTGTTTGCCCCAAATAAACCATCTCAAGAACAAGGCTACATTATCCCACATGAACAAAAAAAAAACCTAAAAAACCAAAACAAAAAAAAAAATCTTACTGTTGGACGACTGAGCTGCGGGCTCAAGTGTGTTGTTCGCCGGGGGTAGTGGTAGCAGAATTGGTTGTGGTTGTTGGGGAGGAAGTTGAGAGGAAGGGTCAGCAACTGGAAGAGGGAGCGGTTCAGACATGGCTCCAGAGATGATAACAAGCAGCCAACAAGGTTCTGCTTTCCTCAATTCTTGAATTTATGGATGCAACTCTGCGAGTCCCAGTCCCATGCCACCGGGTGTCGAACTGAAGTATTTATTACCTATGTCATCTGATTAAACAATAGGCTATCGGGTGTGGGTACTGAGGACTCGATGTCGTCCGATAATTGCCAAATAAAAACCAAGGGACTATCGATTGTTGTTACTGAGGTCTTGATCTCATCTAATTTGCAGGCGTCTTGCGATTTAATTTTTTCCAACAGCCAACCCATTTTAGTACACGTCTCGCCTTAAAAAGAATTGTGGTGCAGAGTATTTGGATTTTCCTTTCTCGCGGAAAAGGCCGAAAGGGATTTTGGGGCAGGTGTTTTATGCTTATTGAAGCAAGCTATGAAATATGCAGATTTACCTTCCTTGTCTTATGTATATCTCTTTACTTATGTAATTTCCCCCTGTGGCTTAGTAGGAAAGCGCAGGATGATTAAAGGGAACTTACCCTATAAATGTACATGTCCTTTGCACATTTTTATACCCATATATATATATATATATATTAATATTAATATAAACGATTATACCAAGTTTACTAATAGTCAGACTCTCTCTTCTTTTTTTTTTTTTAAAGAAATAATCAGACTCTTGGAGGAGCATCTTTCATCAAGTTCTACTAATTACCTCAAAGGACAAAACGAAAAGGAAAAGGTAAATTATAGCTCCATTTGGATTAGCTATTTTTAAGAGTGATTTTGAAATATTTTATTATAACAATGTATATGAAAATTTTTTATTATAAATATTTTGGAGGTATTTTTGAGATATATTTTGAGGTATTTTAAAAGTTTAAAAATTTTTAAGGTATATTCTAAAAATTAACACTACTCCCACCATCACCGCCACCCCCTCCCTTCTCTCTCTTCCTCCTTTCTCTCTTTCCTCTCCTTCCCTTTTCTTTCCCTCCTCTCCTCTCTTCCCCTTTCACGCAACACCCTGCCCATCTCCTATCTGGTCTCGCTGGGTGTGATAAAAAAGAGGAAGGGAGGAGGGAAGGAGGAAGAAGAGATGAGAGGAAACAGAGGGAGAGGAAATAGGAGGAAGGAGGGGATGGGTGGGTAGTGGTGATCTTTTTGAGAAAAAAATGGTGTAGATTTTTTTGTATATTTGGAAATCTTTTTGATATATTGTATAAATGTGGTGTTTTTGGAGTTGTTTTGTTTATGTATTACTGTATCATTGTATATGAAAAAATTATTTTTTCAAAAAATGGGAAATTCAAACTTATTTACCTTTATGTAGGCATGTCAATGGGTCGGGTTTTACACTGGTCCAACCCAAACCCAATATATTTGGATACGATTTGGATTTAATTTCTCAAATTCAGACCCTACCCAAATCCAGACCCTGTGAGAAAGTCATGGGTTTAGATAGGGTCTGGTTTTCTAGAATCCATATTCAAATCCAAATCCATACCAGATTTTATCCAGACTCGTGTATATTTAATTAAATAATATATATTAGTAAATTTATAAAATAATATAATATTTTATGGCTATTAGATCGAATACAGTAAGATTTTATGGCATCAGAATCTGCATTTACTGTTGGTAGTTAGGTGATTGATGAAACTCGTGCCAAATTGCTTCTAGATATGGTTGAAATATTAATGATTATTGATGATTGAATTGAATAAAAAAAATGAGTAAGTGTTTATAAATTTTCTTATTCTATTATTTATTTGTCATCGGTTCTTAGTCAAATGACTTTTATCTTATTCACTATTTTAGTGCTAGATTGTGAGACATTTATCAATATTGAGCTTTAAATAAGAAAAGATGTACAAAATTATATTTCTTTAATAAGACTAAATATTTATATATGTTATGGTTGTTTTTCTTTTTTAAAAACTAATCTTTTAGTTGTCATTGTAATTGGTACAAACTTTTTTAAGAAAATAAGAAAAGATAAATACAAACAAATGAAATATTGGATATGGATGCAGTTGAATATTTGAAAATATATAAAAGTAATCAATAATAATTCTTTTTTTGAGTTCACAATATTGCATTCAACTTGTTGAATGTTAATTTTATTATTTGAAAACAAAAATTAGATGGTATTTATATTATTTATGAACTCTATATATTTTAATTACATTTTAAATTTAGTATATTCAAAAAATACCCATGGATATCCATTAAATACCCAAATCCATAAGAGTTTTGGTATGAACATACTTTTTCAGACCTAAAAGGGTCTGGATCTGGATTTGAGTATGGGTCTAACTAAATTAAATAGGTTTGGATCTGGATCAAAGGGATCCAATTCAGACCATACTCTTTGACATGCCTACCCTTATGTACTTTGTAGTTTAGCGCATTTTTCTCATAACCCTCCTCTAATGTCAAAAACTATACATAATTCCTTCGCAATTTGAGATAAAGTGTTAAAGTGATGAAAAGGGAATCAATTAAAACTAATGAAATCAATTAAAATGTCAAAAGTAACAAATTTGTAAAGTTGAAAATTATTTATTAACCATAGGGGGTTATGTATATATTTAAAAAATCAAAAGAAAATTATATGGTAAAATACTAAATTATAAGAGAATTATGTGATAAAACATAAAACTATAAGGGATTATAACGTAATGCATAATATATTTATATATTTTAGTCGTTTCAACCATTTTAATTTTGAACAATGGTAGTCTTGACATTTTTCATGTGTTTCGTTACAAAGGATAATTTTCACTACTTTAACACTTTAGTCTGAGACCCTATTTGATAATGCAATCTAACATTTAAATTTAATGTATTCAAATATTAATATATTCAGATGCTTTTGATAATAAAAAATTGAACAATTGAATTAATTAAGTGTCACTGAATTTTTCTGGTAAATTTTGCTCCAAAAAATAAATGATAATCTATTCATTTAATACTAAATATGATGTGATATACGCTCAAATATATTTAATTTAATACTTAATAATTTAATGAATTCAAACTTGAATCAAATTTCAGGTAACATACATTCTTTTACAAAAGTGTTTTTTGGTTGCCTCTGACATTCAGGTACCACTTCAACCACTCAGCTTGGCCTATCAGACTTCGCCCGCACAATATCCAACAAATTTTAAAATTCATACTACGAAGTTGTATTGTGAGGTTATAGCTCATAACTCATAAGTCATAACCAATACGAAAATTCAGTGCAAAACATTCGCGTCATCAAGAAAATTAGCAATGAAGTCCTCCATTCGTCTGGAAAGACTCTAGGAATGAATGGAATTTGCATCCAAAGACATCTCAAGATTCAGAAGATGTTAGTTGCAACCGTGACTGTGAGACATCAAAAGCTAACCTTTTGTTTGCGCTATCTGGTTTATAACTCCTCCATGTCTTGTTCCTTTTCAACACGTTTCATGGGACACCAAAATTGTTGTCTAAATTTCCGATTTAAAAGCATACTCAGTTGTTGTGATCCTAGCTCTGCCTATCATGAAATTGATAAAGAGCTTTCTGAGCAAAAACTTTATTGCTTAATTTAGAAAACTTTTTCCTACATATTCTGTTTCTTGTGATTGAATCAATAATGCGTTTATCCTAGTTTAGAATTACTAGCTTGTAAATTCTTGTTTATGAGAGATTATGAAAAGACACATGTTGCCCCAACTCTATGTGGGTTAAGGGCTTGCATCACATCCAAGGAAGTTTAACAAGCTGAAATCTTAGCCAATCGTGTTCTTCTTTGTGACTCATACAGGGTGCAGTGCAGAATGGCTCTTGATGAGTAAACGATTACAGGATCAAGAGCAAGAGGTTCTCTCGATAGAACTTGATGTGGCACGGTACTGGTTCTGGAATTTCAGCTGTTTCAAGGCAATCCAGAAGCTGTAGCTCAGTTACAAGATAGCCAAGATTTCAAGGGGATGATGTGCTAGTACACAGCATTGTTGGAAGATTAATGAAGTGTCATATCCGATCTGGTAAAGTTTCTGGTTTCGGGGCTTAATTAATTAATTGTCTATGTAACTGACTTGGTGCAAATTACATTGACTGATAGAGGGTGCAACTTTGGCCTGGTAATGAAGTCCAACACTAACCCTTATAACACTTGATCACCTTTTCTCTTATCTTTGCAGCAAGCCGACAACTCTGCATTGGAACTTTAAAAAATTATAGATTACTTCGGAAAAAACAATTAAACTTGCCAAAGCTCAATAATAGATTACGAGCCATGAAGAAGGTGGAATATCTCAGTTTATTGAAGTGCCAAAATTGAAAATATATTACGAGCCAGCAAGAAGCTGGAATAGCTCAGTTGGTTAGAGCGTGTGGCTGTTAACCACAAGGTCGGAGGTTCAAGCCCTCCTTCTAGCGAACTTTGCCTTTGCATTTTTTTGCCCTCCCTCAGAGAGCCAGGGGTACAAAGTACAAACTACAAAAGGACAGAAACGTGAGCGGCAGGATTCGAACCTGCGCGGGCAGAGCCCACATGATTTCTAGTCATGCCCGATAACCACTCCGGCACGCCCACATGTTGTTGTCCTTCCTGGATTTTGATAAAAGGCATAATATCCTCAGATCACAAAATGCAGCCAACTTTGATCCTTTGGAGCTTTGCCAAGAATAGATCTGGTGGCCCATATCAATAAACAGGGGCCATAAAAGAACCGGTGGCCCAATTCGCTCAAGAACAAATTGCCATTATTCCTCGGCCTCACAAGTCACAACCACGTTGACTACTTTTCCCGTTTCAACAAGATCTGCCGGTTTGTGCTATATAAACACGCACCAGGAAGCCGGAAGCAATCATACATATGATTAATTTACACAAAATTATCACTTCCATACCCTATGGTTATTGACGTCCTATCATTTCGACCCAAAAAAAAAAACTGTATGATTATTGACGAATAGTTTCCTTAATTTTATGCTTCTTGTCTGTATTACATACTCTAAAGATTTGCATGCTTTTGAGATAAATTTTTTTTTTTTTTTGATAAAATAGCAAAGGCAAACCGGAGTTGCTGTCTCCAAATATTTTTAGCTGAAGCCTGAATGCCTTTGTCCACGACAAATACTAGTCTAAATCTTAAATTATGGGGACCAGAAATCTCCACCAGTACGAGTGCATGTGCTCCCTCGTTGCCCAAGTACTTCCGGTGCCTCTGTTGCAAACGCATCTACTATTTCATTACCAAAGTATAAAAAATTAATTAATTAGTCCCTTGAGTTGGTCGATATGATGGAGTTGGTGTCATGTCTATCTCTGCCAACCCAACTTCAAACCTCTTCTGGGACATCCGTTCGTAGCACAGGGTTTATCTAGCGCGTCTTACCCCTTCGTGTGATTGGTGGGCTATTGCACCGAACAGTGTTTACCTAGTTGCATACTTTCGAGTAGCGGTGTGAATTCTCTTGTCAACAAAAAAATAATTAATTAATTAATTAATTAATTAAATTGTATAGCTGGTTGCATTGTCGGATATCATTCTGATTAATTTTACCCCCACTTATTCTGCAAACATGATTGGTAAATTTTTGAGGTCAAGGTGTCCACTGTGTACACTCTGTATACGTACGGTACCGTGCCCACTAATTTGGAGGAGGTCTGACTGGAGGAATGCTTTATATGTGAAGATTATGATTAATTTTACTTTGCACTTTTAAATTTTAATTTTAGACACATTGTATTATAAACTATAAATCAACCCAAGGAGCATATACACGAGTGCAAAAATTGCAAAATTAAACCAATCCGTCTACTCATATGCAATCGCTACACTCGCACATCACTCATACGTTCCTTAGTTCCAAGAGTTTAATTTAGGATGTACAGCGTGATGCGCTTCAAATTGAAATTTAGGGTGCGAAATAAGAAACGGATACAAGTTAGAAGGTGCAAAGTAGAATTAGACCTTTAAATTGTCCATAAAAATCTGCAGACTTAGTGCAATAACTATCAAGCTTTGGAAGATCATGTTTGACAATACAATGAGAATTGCGTTGGTAGATTAACAAATACAAACGCAACCACAAATCAGTATAACGCCTTGCAGCCATGCATACATAAATAACGTGTAGTAGAGCAAGCACACCCGTTTACGAAAGCTTCATCATCATTTATGAGGGCTTCACCTACCAATAAATAGCGTTGTTTGAATTGTATTTTTCTGAACTTTTTTTTTTCTGAAAAATTACTGTAATAATTCAATATATATATATATAAAATAAAAAATATGACTACGAATAACTTTGAAATCCAAACACACCTAAAACTCTCTAATCCCTCCTTTGTTTATAGAATACTCTTTACTTTAGCGGTGTGAGTGGTCCTATTGACTATGGCATCATGCAGATGCAGGACGTATTTTGTTTCAGAAGAAGTTTCCGTCATGCCATGCGCCTCATGCGCGTGCGCTTAAAAAATAGGGGAGTATTATTACAGGCGCTGAGTGGTTCATAAATTTTGGGCTAAGAACATTTCTTTTTTTTCTTTTTTTTTTTTTTATACGATAGCTTCCTACACTATGAGAAAGAGGAGGGCCTGAATAGTTCTTAGGATAATTCGGAGTAAATTGAACCATCACCGGATCATACGGGTGCACTACGCACCCGCCTGAATTTTTTAAACAATGCCACATTTAATTGTGGCAGGGCTCAGAACACATTACCACCATATCTACCTCTTTTTTTCTTTTTGGGTAGTGCAGATTTAACAAAGTTGAATTGTTGCTTCATTTTTGCTTATTTGTGCATTTAGCGTCTGTATATAGTTGAATTCAACAAGTTTATTACAAATAAAACGTGAGAAGAGTCGACACAATTAATCAAGATTCCGGCAAAGGTGATCAAGATTCCGGTGTTTGTCAAAATTCAAAACTCAGAAGTAGCTTGGGAGAAACAGGTGACGGAGTACTATCAACTGGCGACTCCGAGAAGATGAAGCAGCTTGGGACCAAGATTGAATTAGCCATGGCCCATGTTTCATGAACCGGTCATCACATGGCCCACATTCTTGATGACTTCACGCACCATGAGCAAAAAGAATATATTGACAACTTGCAATTGGATAATGAAAGAAATGCACATTTTTTGACAATTCGCGCGAATCACACCACGAACCATCAACCACGCCTGCAAATTCCCCATCTCATTTTCAGGCTTGTAAGTTAATTTTTTGTTTCTTCTTTCTTTTTTTGTTTTTTTTTTTTTGCACCGAATGGTCCTAGATAAACTAGAAATGTTTTCGATGAGTTATCAGCCCAATAACCTATAACTATAAGATTGTTATCATATAACCTTAGTGATTTTTTTTTTCTCTTTTTCTTTTCCTGGGAAATATGAAGTGTAGTTCTGTGTGTGATGCTCTCTTTATGATGTTATTGCATAACTATAAGATTGTTATTGTATAAACCTTCATGTTTAACTACTACTACTTGTAAGCTCAGCGTTATCTCAATATATGATGTTTGGGGGTTAAGCTGAAATTTATCTCTCAGATGTGGTTATCGACCTTGTGTTTAACAAAATGGACTTGTTTGGGGGCTCGACTTGTAACCTATATTACTACAGGCCTTGTCTGGACAGCCATTTTTCGCCGGAAAATTGCGTCGTTTTCCGTGATCACATTTCCCTATTACCTTTTTTTTCGCATACATTAACTCGCTACAGTATTTTTTTTTTTACAAAAAATCATAAAAAATGTAATCCAAACACAACCCTAGGTTTTAATTTTGGTTGGAATATTGTTTTTTTATAGGAAAATTTTTAATCCTTTCATGAACATATTTTTTAATTAACTTTTGATTTTGCATACAATAAATCATTACAATACATTTTATTTTATAGAAATTCCTAAACTAGCATTTGAAACGGGTTTTAATGGTTTTTTGCTTGCAAACAATATTATAGCTTACACTGTACCATCACTTGTTTTCCAACTACTAATGAAAGGGACAAAAAGGATCTTAATAATTTTTTCTTTGACTGTAAGGATCTTAATAATTAGAGACCCCAAGGAGGGGGGGGGGGGTTCGTAGGCAGCCCTATCATTTAGTACTGTTTAATTAAGATGCATGAGAACATAATAATTAGATTTCAAAAAGTAAATGTGACGTGGAAGCCTTGCACCTCACCTCAGACATTGGCACAGCTATTATGTCATTAGGTGACCAAGCACTCAATCGAAACAAGGATCAACACGTCTTTATTGTCCGCAGCCAACAAAAAAAACCAGACATTTCTTTTTTCTTTTCCTTTTTAACTCGTCATTTCATTTTTTTTTTTAATAAATCAAAGCCATGATGATTGATGAATCAGTAAACTAAGCGCCAAGAGTAGGCGCATGAATCCTGTCAACGATGCATGAGGATTTATTTTCTTCATTTGCAATAATTATTATATTACTCGAGTGCTGCTAACACTTTAGCAGTGATAGTTAATTAGCTCAATGGCTCTGGAACATACTTAAAAACAATTATTCGTGATTAATGGTCTTCTTTAATACGCATTAGTCACCTAATCATGACACGACAAGCCAACTAATGGCGGAAACTTTTAATACTCCAAAGTTATCCCCTTGTTCAATCATACGTGTCTCTAAACAAAACCATAATTTCGTACCGTACTCAAATAATTAATCGTCCATAATCTTTGTAGGTCCCAATATTGAGTAGCAGCCGTATTTGTTTCTCTACACGTGGAAAGCCCAGATTCAGAATGATTCGATTTTCCTCGAATTATCCTGACAAATCCAAGAAAACCTACCGTACCAAAAACCTTGCCTCAGGGTTGAAAGGGTATTGGGTGGTAGTATCCCACTTAGCAGCAGGTCCCCCCTATAGGTACATTTGTCCCACATCGGGGTTGGGGTTGGGTTTGGGTTGGGATATAAGTCCCTGGGATTGCCTCAAGAGTTGCCGGCTTTTGAGGTTAATTCTGGGATTAGGTTTATAAAACAACAAAAGTCTGATTCAGGCTGTTGAAAAAACTGTCCAGCTCTTTCCATGGCCCAAATAGCAACAACAGTAAGAATGTTTAGGGATGTTATCGAATCGAATCGAATTTGAACAATATTGTATTTGAACTCGAACTCAATCACTGACAATGTGATATTCGAGCTCAAATTCGAACTAGTATATATATATATCAAACGCCACGACAGAAAATCATGCTTAATGCATTGATCGCCATGAATGCAAAATGCAGCACCGTACGCATGAAAGCCATTAGCGAGAGCACAAATAGACCGACCACAAGCTTGTTTCTTATTGCGATTGATCTGATGCATTCAAGACGTGTGATTGTATTCTCTGCAAGAAATAATTGTAGGGATAATTTCAGAAACCTCCCTTGAAATTTCTGACATTTACACTTACCTCCCCTGTGGTTTGAACAATTACACTGACCTCCCCTGAGGTTACTAATCCTTTACAAATTCAGTCTAAATGATTAAAATATTATTTTAGAGAGTGAAATTAGAATTTTGTACCTGATTTGTCCTTTAATGGCATTACGTGGATTATTTACGTCCAAACCATTAGCCAAAAGCTAGACATCAAATGTTCTCTACATGCCAAAAACCTGGTCGTCTTGACTCTTGAGGGGCTCATTTGGCACGTTTCATGACCCCTTCAGTTTGGTAATGCGTGAATCTCCACATTTGATTTGCGGTACACCAAAATTTGAAATGTTACCATTGGAAACAAAAAAAAAAAATAAACGGTTGGGATAAAAACATCATTTTGTTTTGATTTTCTAATGTTCAATTTTGACTGCTGTTGTACTCGCCAATTAAAAAAAAATAATAAAAGGCTAGTACGGAAAAAAAAACAGAAATTTTAACTCTTTGCTCCATTTAGTAGTCCGTCTTGAAACATTTTACGTTGAAGTCCAAGAAGCCAATCCTTTCAAGAGTCCCCACGAGTGAGACAGGAAGAAAATGACGTGCATCAATTTAAAGCTATATTTGGACTGGAGCTGAAAATTTGAAATTCAATTGCCTAAACATTAAAATTTTGCAACAAAAATCTGCCGATGCAGGAAACAAAAGCAGTTGTGAAACTAGCAGTTACTCCTCCCCGGGGCCCCCACCCACCAAATTAATTCGCCGTGGAATGGGGCATAGACCTGTGATTTGAGGTTGAATTCGCTCTAGCATTAAATCCTTGTTTTAACTTAATCCAAGCCAAATTACAGAGATTTGTGTACCTATCTGTTGCCCTTTAGCTTTTCTCCAAGCATTGTGTTGATCTTCCTAAAACAATACTCCCTCCGTCCCACTTTGACAGTCATGTTCCTTTTTTCACACAGTTTAAGAAAAAGTAGTTAATTTTGTTGGAAAAGTAAATTTAGATTGCTATTTTCCTAAAATACCCTCACATTAAATAGAGTACAATTTTATGAGAACTTGAATTGATGGTAAAAAAAGAATCAACTTTCATTAAATGGGGTAGGTTTATAATAATAACAACTTATATTAAATAAGAGTATTTTAGGAAAATTAAAATACAACTACATTCTTCAATTGGAGAGTGGACTACAATTTGGGACAGACGAAAAAGGAAAACAGGACTATCAAAGTGGGACGGAGGGAGTATATTATTACACAAAAGATCAAGGAAAAAAAATAATGAAAATGTAGATCAGTGGATAATTAAAAGGTTTCTAAATGGCACAATGCTTCACGGAAGTATTTGCTACTGCTACAGCCTACAAGATTAACCATAGAAGAGTTCCAATGTCAGAATTCACATGAAGAGCGCAGACAAATTTGAGTTTGAGTTTGTAACTAGGCAGGACAGAGTTTGATCATCTACCGAACAACTCCTCTGCACTATATTAACAATTAACAAAAGTCCAACTTGGAATTTCTACAATGCGAGCTCTTGAAAATGTAAAAGATTTGTACCAATTTATGGCTTGTTTGGATAGCCATTTTCCATCGAAAAATGGTCTTATTTTCCGTGAACACATTTCTCTATCACCTTTTTACCTCACATACATCAAATCGCTACAGTAATTTTCCAACGAAAAATCCATGAAAAATGCAATTCAAACACTGTTTTGTCTCCGAGGACAATGACAAATCTCACTCTGATCAGAGGATCAAATCCAAAGCTGGGCTCTCTTTTGCCATATTAATGAAAATAAAATCAAGCATCTTAAACAAACTGATGACAAAGAGAGCCCAGCTTTGGATGTCAATGGCGGTCGTTTGAGGGATGCATAAATACTACTGAAATGGATGGTCACCAAACTACAGGTGCCATCTTCGGTCTGATATTGAATCAAATAATCTGATGTTACCATGTCCCAAGTAATTATTGTCAATTATCTCAACCCACATTGACACCCAAGCCAAACTTCCCCCTTCCCGTCAAGATTACTATTATGAATATGACCATGATACCCATCTCTTTCTCTAGAAAAGGTAGGTAATAATTTGTTCACCCCTTAACATTAATTCTTGGATTTAGATATAATCCCATTCTCCACGGTGGCTTTGTCCCATCTACTCATGTGCTCATTCCTCTGCCTCCCCTGTTTTAATATTTGCTATGCAACGTAGCTCCCCCTCTTTCGTGGGTTCTGTTTGTCTTGTTAAGCATTAACACCGAGAATCTCTCCTCTCTCTCTTTGCTCCTACTAGCAGCTGCATTATTCGGTTGGACAATTCATTCATTCATACATCTCTTGCTCTTTAGTATAATGCCATTAACTTTTGAGCCTATTGGGACCATCTCTCACCATCCCCCGTTACTAACATGATAAATTAAGGAATCCCCCTTTTTTTTAATGCTTAAATAGTATAGTAAATCCAGTTGCCCAAGACAATTTGTTTTTGCATTTGTTGAGTTAATTCTCTCCTACCCTTGAAGCAAAGTTGCTTCAACTTTTTTCTACGTCCGTCACTCATCTCTCTCTTCCTTTATTCTTTCTAACCTTTTGGATTCTGGGTTTTTGTGCACTTTTTGAGATCCGCTCTCAAAATGGTGGTGTTTTCAAGAAGTAATTGCACTAACTCTATAGTCCCTCTGCGCAACTCATTTTCATCAAAGACTTCGACTTTGGCCGCCCCTGATGATGATAAATATTGTGATTACTACGATGATGATGAGATAAAAATCAAATCTTTATTGTATAAGATGATCTGGGATTTTGGTTTGGGTTGCTTCATTCCGCCTCACCGGCGGCGAGGTTCCGGCAAGGATGAGGAGGAGAAAGATAAGGGTGGGAACAGTTTGGAGCATAATAAGGCTTGGTTGCTTGCAGAGTCTGGTGGCTGTCGGGCAGAGTTGAATAGTGCTGAGCCTCAGTCAGTGCACTCCTCTTTCAGGTTCAGTTTTTGTTCTCAAGTTGAGCTTGAATCAATGAATGTGATGAACAAGTCTTCTTCTGCTACTGTTTTGATGGTGAATTTGGATAATGGGGTGATTGATTCCAAGTCTAGAGAGTTAAAGTGGAAGAGAATTGAGTCCCTTGAAAGGAGCATTTCTCCTGTGGCACATTATTTGATTAGGTTCAGCTATGCCGAAATCGTTTATGCAACTTGCAATTTTTCTACAGGTACTTAAAAGTGGTGAACTTTTAATCGAATTCCTTTTGTCAGTTTTTGTTTTGATTAATGTGCTTGTGATTTTGACTGATCTTGTTGCGTTTGTTTTTTGTTTAGGTAGAGTTTTGGGCAGAGGTGCATTGAGCTGTGTTTTTAGAGGAAGAGTTGGACTTTTGAGGACTGCTGTGGCAATTAAGCGGTTGGATAAGGAAGACAAGGAATCTTCAAAGGCATTTTGCAGGGAATTGATGATTGCTAGTTCTCTCCACAACCCTTACATTGTTCCTCTTGTGGGTTTTTGCATTGATCCTGAGGAGGGTCTGTATTTGGTCTACAAATATGTGTCTGGGGGAAGCTTGGAGCGATATTTACATGGTATGATTTCTTGTCCTTTTATCTCAAACGCGGGCTCAATTTATGGTGAAGTTTCTTGTCTGATTTGGAGAAATTTGTTTGCAGAAAAGAAAAGGGGAGTGAGGGGTGGTCCGGCACTTCCATGGTCTGCTAGATACAGGGTTGCTGTTGGTATTGCAGAGGCAATTAGTTATTTACATAATGGGACAGAAAGATGTATTGTTCATAGGGACATCAAGCCCTCAAACATCCTTCTTACTTCCAGGAAGACACCTAAGGTAGGAACTAGGAAGAAATTTCATTTTGCTGATCTTTGGTCACCTTCCAACTGTAACTTTTTTTTTTAAAATTGTCTGTTTAGCCATTTAGTTGGACCTAATGGGTTTTATTACTATTTCTATTCAATAATGCTGTGCTATTCTAATCCTCTACTGTGATGTACGCAGTTGTGTGACTTTGGATTAGCTACGTGGACTCCTGCACCCTCCTTGCCCTTCCTCTGCAAGACTGTGAAAGGAACATTCGGGTATGAATTATATCAGAAAAACTGATGAGTAAGTGTTGACAAATAGGAATATGTGACTCGGACTGACTTTTTTCATGGACGGACTAATGACAGATATTTAGCACCCGAGTATTTTCAGCACGGCAAGGTCTCTGATAAGACCGATGTATATGCCTTTGGGGTTGTCCTTTTGGAACTCATCACCGGCAGGAAACCTATCGAGGCAAAAAGAGGACCCGGAGAAGAAAATTTGGTTTTATGGGTAGGCCATCAATTCATTTACCGCCTAATCTGCTACACAGCCTGCTATTCTCTTTGTCTAATAATTATAGATGCACTGAAGATAGCACATATTTCACCACATTTTTAAGTAGATTGTTGATGGTGCACCATAATGTCCAGTTCGGTCAATCAATCATTTTCTGGGGATATGATCGCAAGTATTCTTGCTAATGGTTAGATTTACATCACAAATGCCTAGTCTTGTTTGTTTCTTCCCTAGGTTCGAATAGATGTGTTTATTGTGCTGATAAACAACATTCTTGCATCTTAGCAGTTTCGGTCACAGATTCTTTAAAAACAACTCCAAATCATATTATCTACATCTGCAGTGATTGCTCATGGCGACAAACATAATATGATATCATAATAGTTTGCCTTGATTTTAATCTTTCAAACTAAGTGAAACCTTGCTAAATAGGTAATTGGTCCCTCTGTAATAACTATTGGGTATTGTCAAGATTTGATCAGCATGTCTGTTGGGCGTGTATGCCAAGGAATGTTAGGTGCAAGGTCAACAAACGCAGTGAATTTGGACGAGGGGAGAAAGCAAATAAGTTTCAACTCTTTGTTGTTCCTATTTTCTTAGATTTTTTCCTCACTATTTCTTATTCCAGTAGAAATGGATAACTGAAGGTTCCTTTTCGCCCTTCTTCCAGGCAAAACCATTAGCGCAACAAGGGCCCCTAGAAAAGTTGCTGGATCCTCGACTCAAGTTCACTCACAAATACGCGAATCGCATATCCCAGATGGTTCAAGCAGCGAATGCATGCGTAAACAGCGAAGAATCCCGCAGGCCCAGCATTGATGACATTGTTGCAATATTAAGAGGAGCAAAGTCCAATAGCTTAAACAGAAAGAAAGCTACTTCGGCGGCTAACAATTTTGTCGGTGACTGTTACTCTCAATTGCAGCAGACAAAAAGTGAAATGAAGAGTCATTTAGCTTTAGCTATGCTTGGAGTTTCAGAGTTTGAGGAAGATGATCATCTGCACTGCAGGTGATATGCAGCGCAGCAGTGATAACATCTAGTGTAGGATTTGATTTGATGGATTGCTTAAAGAGACTTTTTAGGCTTAGAACTGATTAGTTATCTTAACATTGTGTATAGAAATGGCACCGTCTGATGAGCTATGAGTGTGTGTCTGTGTATATATATTGCTTTCAAAGGGATATATGATGTTTCTTTGCACGCGTAGACTGCAACTTTTGTGTGAGACCGGAGACCTAGCTTTTGCAAGGTGCTCATGCCTGGTCTGTTCTATGCAACAAGGTCATTCAATTTTAAAAAAGGGGGTAGTTTCATAAACCTCCCCTAAGATTTTTAACAATTGCAGTCACTTCCCTTAAAGTTTGAAAAATTACATTTATCGCCCTTGGTGTTGTGAAAAGACTATAACAGCTTGACGACTCTACCAATCTTAAGTGAAAAGTAGGCATAAAGAAAAAACAAAGCTGTATTTTGCAAATATTTTTTTATTCAAAAATTCTAACCTCATCTCACCTAATACATTATATTCAATTCTTGGGTCATTTAAATGGACTTCTTGCTTAGATTTATAAATAACCTATCAGTACGGATGCATTTGTTAAAAATAATTTCTTCTCAACTTACTTAGCAAAGGTTAAAAAGGTTCAGACATTTAGAAATGATGCCTTGAAAAATAACTTTAATTTTTCTGCAAAGAACTAAATTAAATTTCTTACTGAGCAAGTAATGTTGATATTTGATTTCTATTGTCGTTTAATTTGTTTTGTAAATCAAATAGGGGGCAATTCGTTAGACTTTTTTTTATACGTATAACATCATTTGTTACCAAAACATACTTTCTAGGGAGAGTTTCTGTAATTTTTCAAACCTCAAGAGCGGTAACTGCTATCATTACAAACCTCATGAGAGGTTTCTGAAATTATCCCTTGAAAAAGAAATGCCCTAATTTCCGGGACATGCTTTAACCATATAGGGATGATAGGAGTCGAATCTATTCAAACTTTCTTTGGCATAAAAATAAAAAAAAAAAAAGAAAAAGAACAGCCCTAATTTCCTTTTACTTTTCATTCTCTTAGTAGGACACTAGCAATGCGTGTCCTTCCCTTGGAACCGTCAACATCGTGGGCATACTCAGAGATGTCAACAGCTTAACAACATTTGGTTTTCTATATCACCTAACAAGGCTGAATTAATGTTTACTGATATTAACTTGTTCGCCTAATCCGCTCAAATTCCATCTCCTAAGTTCTGCATTTTCGCAATAGTCGCCTAAGCTCCAGCTGCATGGTCAGAGCACGTTGATCGATCAATTTCAGGTTTTGGTATGTTGAGAGGAGAGACAATTAACAATTAGAAAGGTAGTTACGAAGGCCAAAATATGGTCAACTGCCCGGCAATTGGTTTACCATTTAAGAAAGACTTCCACATGGGAAAGAAACAGATTCCACAAAACAAAGCCTGATGCCAAGCTGCTAACCACGTGGTTTGAATTAATATATGCAACTGGGATCGCAGCTCGCAGGCTGCCCCATATTCTTTTAGTTCTTGCTCTGAAAAACTCGGCAAAACTGATAGTTATGAATTTTGTATTGAGCAGGTAGTTAGATAACACAAAATTCACGTTACAGCTTAACTACTGGACGAATTGCACTTGTAAATACCCAAGTCTATGACATGGACGAATTGAGCCAAGTCAGAAAACTATGAAGAGAAAAAAAAAAAATTTACTGAAATCTGCATGAGATGGCAGAACGAAAAAGGGAAGGGAGACTAGAATATCTTGGCAACATCTTTGATTAAACCCCTATTGGCCAATGCGAAACTTGTGAACTCCTCTTTGGAAATGAAGCCATCGCCATCAGTATCAATTTCATCCATCATACGCTTGACTTCGTCTCCTGTGACACAGCCCAGAGCCTTCAGGGCATCCCCAAGCTCCGCCGCAGAAATTTGTCCATCACCATTAGCATCAAAACGCTTGAAAATTTTCTCTCGGTCAGCCTGGTCCTGTGCATCATCAGCCATTTTGGTCGCGAGGGTGATTAGGTTAGAATGACAAGTTGTTTGGCATCTAGAAAAATACCAGAATGCGGACATTTATAGAGTGGATATTGTACGGGAAGGATATGGTCATCCTTGTCTTTCGGGTTGGGAAGAAGCTTTCCAATCGGCTTCACCACTAAAAGAGCTCTGTTTCAGCGGTCTTACCGAAAATTTTTCTTTAGCTCTCGGGGAGACGGGATCTGCTGCCTCAAATTTGTTATTAACATAATTTTGGTTTTGCTGCTGCTTCTTGACACGGAAGAGTACAATTCGTATGTGATATGTCATCTACAGAAATGATATATTGTTGAATTAGAATTATCAACTTTAATTTGTAGACATTTACAGAAAATCTCTATAAATTTATACTCGATAAATTTACAGAAAAATCTTTATAAACTTCAATTGTAGACATTTAAATAATAGAAATGATATTGTTGAATTATAATAATAAAAATTTACAAAAAAAAAAAAATCCCTATAAATTTATACTCGATAAATTTACCGAAAAATCTTTATAAACTTGAATTGCAGACATTTAAATAATAGTTTTCTCAATCCCAATTTGGGCTAATGAGCTAAATTAGTAATTTTATTAAACTAATAAGATAACAATTTTTTTGAAAACCTTACATAACCTTTGATCCCATTTATATCATAAATTAATAATTCGCTAAAATGACATATCATATCTTAATATGAGCCTATTGTTATTTATTTTTTTAGAAACCCATTATTATAGTTATTTATGGTGTATGTGATGTGATGCTCTTCACTATACTCGCATAATAATTTAGCATTTGATCGATTTATGTGGTTTAGCATTTGATTAGTCATAGTTCAATTATGAACACTTTCGATATAGAAACCATAGTGAGATAAAAAAAAAAAAAAAAAAAACCATAGTGAGATATGTAAGAAGGTTTTGTGTTTGCTTATTATAAGAAAACCTTTTTATCATTTATATATGTATTATTGTTAATTTGATTCATTGTATGCATTTAATGAAATAAATATAGGCATCCATCATTTTGTATTTCTAAATCTTTTTTAACCTGACCTCAAAAAAAATGACGTCAATTACGTGTTAGTTAAATTATATTGAAAACATTAATAGAGTTAAATTATACTTGCAAATCAAGTAGATAAAGATTATTTGTATTTCTTAAACTTTTTGCCTCCTTTTATTAATAGAATAATTCATATTTTTGTAAAATAAAATAAAACTTTAGTTAATTAAATAAATGTTTCTTTGAATTGTAAGTACCAATTTTGTATGGTCCTAACCTTATTAATTTATAGAGGTTTTATTGGACTTCTAATGCCTACTTGGCTACGTCTTCGACAATTTTTGAAGTTCTGAAGATTTGTGCTGAAAGCGTATAAAAGCTCTTTATCTTTTGTCCATCTCAGGCTGGGGTCAAACAACAGGTTGACTTTTCCTGTTCTTGGTTAAAACTGAAGAAATCTTTTAATGAAGCTAATGCCACTTTTCACTTCCCACGACACAACTCTGTGTAGTCAATCAGAACCAAGTACAAGTAAAATGTCAAGACTCAAAAAGATCAAAGGTATAACAGTCCATTCTCAAATGTTGTAACTGATATAACACTACTCAAGAGTTCAACTGAGAATAATATTCAGCAAGAACATGGAACCTTTTATTGCCAATCAAGACTTGTAATAAGACTAATACACCAGGCCCTGTTATTGTCGAAACCTGCCAAACTGGCAGCAATATATTGTACAAAATTTTCTGTCAAATTGGAGCTGATCTGAACCTCCACTTCCATAACTACTAGATAGAAAAAACAGAGTTCATCTATACTTGAGAATTCTGGCCTACCTGGACTCAACAAATGTGCTCGTTCACAATTATGTGTGTGAAAGCAAATGGTGATGAGACCTTACAAACAGACAAAGACTGCTGAATGTGGTTAAACAGTTGCAGATAACATTAAATGACCAGCTACACTACAGCTTTAAGGAGGACATCCAGCACAGCTTCTCTGCTTGGCAAAGCAGGGATTGCACCTCTCTCTGTGACAGTCAAGGCACCACATGCATTAGCAAACCTGAGAGCATCTCTAAGTCGGGCCTCATCCTGTAAAAGGTTTCATAGTTTATCATCACTTTCCAAAGCAGATAGAGATAAGGTAATTGAAGTATATATAAGAGATAAAGATACAAGATCATCTAAATCAGAACTGCTGTCAAATCAAGGTCAAGCATCGAGCTCTAGAAATGCTTTATTTCAATTGAAATTTATGAGAGAAACAACAAAAACAGCTTAAAGAATTTAGGTCCTCAACCATTATTTCCACCCTATAAAAGATGAAATCCCCTTATGTATGGGACAAGGCTAAAACCGAACAGACTTGGGATTTTGTAACTTTTTTCCTCAAAATTGCAGCTTTGTTCACTTCAAAAAGACGTTTTCAAGCCTTCTTAACTGTTGACATTTAACATCAATTTAATTATCATTTAAGGTATGTCATCAAGAAAAATGTTGAAGAGAGAAAAGATGGAAACTGAAAATCATAGACAATGTAAAGAAAAACAATTTTGAGACTATCAGCAGGAGAAGTGCCTTCCTGAAAGATAATACCTCAAGCAGTGATATGTCAGTTGCTAGTTGTGATAAAGTTCCAGCCACAAAGGCATCTCCAGCACCTGTTGTGTCCACAGCTTCCACTTTCAAACCTTTAACTCTTCCATTGAACTCCTGTAGAAGTCAATCACCAAGAAGTGTTTGATTTACACCTATTCTTTAACAATAAACAATATCATGACTTGTAAGCCAACATTGGCATTGAAATTCAGAAAATTCTGAACATTTTTTTAACATGCACTTTTTGTGTTAGCAGCTTCTAAATTTGTAGTTCAAAGAAGAAACCATATCCTCAAATATGTAATAGCTATGCATCAAGTGCCCCTGATAACATTTAGGAAGAATAAAAGCATCCACAGATTAATGGTCTATGAAACATCGTATAAAGAAAACACAAAGGATTTTATTGTCCTGTGAAATAGACATTTATGGTTCAAATCTTGAACTACAATCTAAAAAGTTCAGCAAGTTTAAGATCTTTAACTCCTGGAGTCTAGCGGTTTTAAGAATTTTAGAATAATAAATGATACTCCACAAATGCCTAATATTTTTCTTTTAAACTAGCATAGAATGTTTTTCATACCTGCTACATGCGCAGCTGGAAACATAGAAACAAGTAGGGAGGGATTGAAAAATTTACAAGCTCACCTTAGTGTAATATCTGCATCCTTCTGAGCCTTCAGTGACAAGGAGTAACTTGAGGTCAGGATGATACAATTTACGAACTACAGAATCATCATATGGATCTTCCCCTTGGGTCAGAAATGAAATCTCATTCTCATTTATCTGGTGATCAATGTCAACCCAAAAATGAAATAGATATCGACATTTTGAAATTGCAAAAAGACTGTTGTTTCAGCATGTACACCAACAGATAACACAGACTCTTGAAGATAATAAAATTAGGAGGAGGTATACCTTAATCACATCAGCAGTCTCCCATATGCTTAAGATCCCTTCTCTTGCACTTTCTGCAGATGGCCACAGTGGTAGCCTTAGATTTGGGTCATAAGACAAAATTGCCCCAGCATCCTTTGCAGCTTTTGCAGCTGCAAGGTGCGCTGATTTGCATGGTTCTGTAATCAAGCTTATAGAACCATAATGAAATATTTTTGCCTGTCATAGATAACAAGCAATGTCATGATTTAAGTCACCTATCAAAATAAATATCGGTAAATCTAAGCTGTAGGTGGTAACTATTTCCAGAAACTGCAAATGCTACAACAAAAAGGGCTGCAAGCCTGCAAAAGACTTAAATAAGAAAGGATCTCTACAATCATGACATGGCACAAACTATACAGTAACAGATGCAAAAGCGTGAAAATAGAGATGATGGACTAGCTAAATTTTTGGTGCTACTTACTTTTAAAAGTCAACAAACCACCAAGCCTTAGGTCATAATCACAAGTCAGATACTACATACACCAGTATCATGTATTGTGGAGATCATCTTTTTGGCCATAATTAGTTTGCTTCAACATCTCTACATAGATAGTAATGTATACCTTCCTAATTAAGTCAAGATCGAGCTCAGTCTCTTGAAGCAGCATATCAGCACTAGGATTGCGGTAAAACATGAATTCACGCTCCCCATCCTTTCTTAGGGTTACAAATGCCAAAGCAGTTCGAGCACCAGGATCAAAGCGCATCCCTTCATTATTGACATTGTTCTCCTTCAAAATATCAGCAAGCATGTATCCAAATTCATCTTCCCCAACCTGTGGATGGGCCATTAAAACATTGACCAGAAAAACAGAATTTTTCATGAGAACATGTAAATTTTTTGGAAGCTTCCTTCAATAAGTCAGTAGTAACATTATAAGTTCATAATTTTGAAGGTATATGATAATCAACAACGGCTAACAGAGTACAGAGGTGTCACACCTTCCCAATGAAAGCTGATGAACCACCAAGGCGAGCAATGCCAACAGCAACATTAGCGGGTGCACCACCAGGAGCCTTTTTGAATGCAGGTGCTTCAGCTAATGAGAGACCACTTGCAGTCGGGACAAAATCAATTAACAATTCCCCAAAGCAAACCACAAGGGACGACTCATCCTTTTCGGGTGCCCCATTATCAATTGGCAATGCTTTACCTAATGGAGTTGCAACTTAGGGGATTCAAAAAATAAGAACTACTAATTCTATATTCAATAGCATTAACCAAAGTTAGTTAAAAATAACTACTCAATCCACGAAGGGCATTCGAACGGTTGATCTGATTAATTAAAAGACTAGATGATTCTAGTTCCTAGTAAATGACTATATATTGTCCCAATTAGTTTAAAAATTGGACATTGTAAAGGCAATGAGAAGAGGTTTAATCGTCACACAACTTGTTTCTACTACCAACCTAAACCACCGGCTAAATGCTGAAGCCAAGTTATCAACAGCTACGTAAGGTATTATTATTGATTAATCAATCTCTCCCTATTTAATCAGGTGTAGCAGCATGCAGGGCACCACACTAGAACTGCGATTCACATAATTCATGTGACTTTTTCTTAGTTTTTGCCCTATTGATTGCTTTCCATAACGATAGTATCAAAGCACAAGTCTAGTGAAGGTGTTCTGCGAAATATGGAGAGCAAAATCGAGGTGGAAAAAAAGCACTTAATTGAGTTGATCCTGCATAGCAAATTAAGTAATCGATTCCAGTGGGGAAAACAAAGCAATACCTTGAAGCTTAAATCGCGGAAGGGCAACCGGTGATGGTGAAGAAAAACCTGAAGCCTTAACAGTAAAGGGGCGGAAAAATGAGGGAGCAGAGAGCTGCCGAAAGGCCCCAGAAGTTTGAGGATTGCAAGAAATGTTGTTGAAGCATAAAGCAGCAGAATGAAGAGCCATATATTCAAATAACGGAGAAAAGAAAAGAGGGCGCAAGGCAAAATTTTGAGTTGATCTCAAGAACTTGAGCTGAGCTGCAACAAATTAAATTACTGTAAGCGTTAAAATTGATGGCCCCTGAGGGAATATGGTGGTTTAGGCTTTGGATTAATCGATGTGAAATTGTTGTAAATTAAATACTAGCTAATAGGATAATTGTTTTGAATGTTGGAGCTGCCGGATTGAGTAGGTGCAATTTGGAGCTAAGCTTGGGATATGTTTTCTGAACATAAGAAGAGTGACAGAGGAGTGAATAATGAGGGAGGGAAGATCGGAGAAAGCGAAGATCGCTTAGGAGTTAGCAGTTAGTACCAATACTTTTTTTTCTTTTTTTCGAAACGATAAGTTGGAAGGAGTTAGGACTAATACGACGGTCTACTAGCTGTTATTCAATTTAACCGTTAACATAGAAAGTGGCAACAGGTTTTGGTTGTCTGTCCGATTGCCAAGTGGCTGCTATGGTGGGGCCTTTTCCAATGGACAACCAATCACCTCTAAGTCCTTCTGCGCCCTGTGCTGTGCAATGCCTCCGTCTATCCACCGCAATGAATCTTCTGTCTCACAGTGTCAGACTCTGTTCTATTTTTTATTATATTAATATTTCTTCTTCATAAATATCATATTTTAGTTCTTTTTTATTTCCTTAAGATCCAATAACTATTAATTAAGTAAAAATTAAAATTTAACAAATTCAAAAAATCAAAATGCATAAAAAAATGAGATTTTTTATGAATTTTTTGCTATATTTTTAAATTTTCTATTATATATTGCTTTTTTGAAGCTGCTGTATTTATTTTTTACTCAATTAATAGTTATTGGATCTTAAGGAAACAAAAAAGAACTAAAACATGATATTTATGTAGGAGAAATAGCGATATAATAAAAAATAGGACAGAAAGTGGTACAAGGTGTGGGACAGAAAATCCGTTGCGCCATCTGCCCGGCAGTCCCCACCACCCATCCCCTCCTCGTCCTCCCTCGGGCCCAATAACCAACGTAAGACAATGAACTATATAGGTTAAAATAAAATTAGGAATAGGAGCCAAAGCGGGTGTAGACGGTGATAATAGATAAAAAAAAAAAAAATTGTATAAAGTCAAATACGTCAAAGGCAAACTTAATGTACTCTAAACCGTAGGTCGTGTGAAGCATGAAACATTTTTTTTAAACAAACTATTTCTTTATTTGAAAGTCATTATTTTGGGTTTTATGTCTAAAATTTAGATTTTTTTAGTAGTAAAAAATTGTTATAATGTCTAAAACTACCGTAAAGTAACTTTAGCTGGTCACCCTACTCTAATAGCTTCTTATAAGCCTTTTTTACAAAATCTACAGAAAATGAGAATAAGCTGACAATAGCAAATTGTTTCTTTTGTTAATATAAAAAAGTTTATGGTGTCGTTAAAATTTGATTAATAGCTAAAATATCACATATTTTCAAATTATAACATGATGTTGTCCCTATATCCAATTTAATTAATTACAACGCGAGATTCCTATTTAAGCCCTCACCCCTATTTCAGACCAAATTAGCTTGATATGTAACCAGCATCCAAGGACAATTAATGTTGAGAAAACTTCCCTGTAAGGGTTCGACTCAATTCAAGCAGAATTGTATCCTTAAAAAAAAAAAAAAGGGTAAAAAATAAAAAGCCTCCTGTGGTAAACCTAATACACAGAAAAGTTCCCCATGATTTCAAAATATACAACACGACCCCTCATGCTTTGAACTAAATTGTAAAGGTGACGGAATCCGTTAAACTTAACGGAAATGGACAAAATGACCAAAATGCCCTGATATAATTAAGCAAAAGACAGTTCAAAAAAATCATTTGTTTCATTCTTTAAATAGAGAGAATTGAGGGTTAAGGGGTAGAATAGGTATATTTGATAAAAATTAGGTATACAATTTTTTTTAGGTTCCAATAAGTCATTTCCGTTAAATTTAACGGATTCCGTCACCTTTATAATTTAGTTCAAAGCATGAGGTGTATATTTTGAAACCATAGGGGGCTTTTCTGTGTATTAGGCTTACCAAAAGGGGGTTTTTTCGTTTTTTACCCAAAAAAAAAAAACAACCATCACCGACATTTCTTCTAGCGGGTCACACTGAAAGCAGGATCCCAGATTGAGATCTTTACAAAGGAGACTTAGAGTTAGCCCAAGTCCAATTCTTCAGGATTGGTCTACCATTGGTGATAGCCCGAAGCCTGAAAGTCACCACACCTCTTTACTGTCTATATTATCACGCCTGTAATACAAGCTTGGTTCTAAACTTCTGATAAGCCCAACTTCCAGCTCCCGTTTCTTCTCCTGTTCCGGTCATCTTCCAATCCTCGTCCCGCAAGTCCATAGCGTGGAACCAATCTTCTCCAGCTCCTTCACAAATAACCAAAGCAGTTGGATATTTAATATATATTTATATATATACAAGCTAAGGCACTTTAAAAAAAAAGAATAGAAAAAATTGGCCTCAAGATTATGTTGATCGATTTATCCTGTCAAAGGTAACAATATGAAGATTGCTACGTTGCGGGGTAATACTGGTGGATTTCTCACTGGGCTTTCTACCGCTCCAGAATTCCTAAATTCCTAGCACTGACGATGTGAGTTTGAACTTTTTTTCTACTTCTTGTTTGACGAATTACTACCTCTTTATTTTCATTGAAAGTTAGAGATTTTCTTGTTAAATGCTTTGGAATTTAATGGGTTTCAAAAGGCTTTGGAATTTAATGGGTTTCAAAAGGAAACAATACAACTGATAAAGCCTGCAAAGGGAACTACCACTCTGGCTTTCATGTTAAGGTGCTAGGATGGGTAGATATCTGTCTATGTATGCTTGTACTAGTATTTCCATGCTGAGTTATGATCGTAATTATGATTGATTTGTGCACATTACATGTTACCTTTTCAAATATTAGAGAAAGGTTTATGTTTTTTTCTCTGTTCCGTTATGTCTGTATTGTATGAATGGGAAGCAATTGTTGAATAATGCTTCCAAATAGCCACGCACCAGTCTTTTTTTTTTTTTTTGGGGCAATGATAACAGTTATAATTGTATAACCCATTTTATACTAATCTACAGAGGAGGAGGAGCTCAAGGAGGCTTGTGTGTTAGGGACTAGTAGATATGCAGATTTGATTAGATCAAGAGGACGTTATAGCATCACTCTTGAATTTTTTTTACTGCAGGTAGAATTTGAACCGCCACCCACGTTCCAAGAAGGGACTTGAGTCCCTCCCTAATGGCCATTGAACCAAGCCAGTAGTTGCCACGCACCAGTCATTGATCATTTTTTTTCCCTTTTTTTTTTCTAATTTCCCCCCCCCCCCCGGGGTTGGTCAGGGGTGGTTGGCCAGGGGCATCAATGCAGATGTAGTAAATGAATTTGTTGCGTTGAATTAACGTTACAAGTTATTGATTAGTCTATCTGATGCCAATGTGCAACTGTACGTCTTCAATGCAGATGCGACTTAATATTGCTACTTGTTTGAGATGACATCCAGTTGATTTTTGTTTTAAAACCAGAATTTTGTGAACTTTCATACGTTAGTAGTCTTGAGTTTGATTCTAAAATGCTTGCTGTGTTTCTCCATGTAGTATCTCGGCTGACCCAATGTTTGTAGTAGTTACTTATAGAATTACCTCATACCCTTAGTGTTCTGTAAACATTCAATGTTCTAGAAATTTTGCTCCTTCGGCTGTTGTTCGCGGCTTAACTAAAGGAAAAAGAGATCCCACCCCAGAAACGGTTGGGGATGGGGTGCGAAGAAACGGGGGAATATGAAGTATGTATGTTTTGGGGCCAAACTTGTGTCCTGAGACCATATTAGCATGGTTATAAACTCCAACTTGAAGGTCTCTTATCATCCGGCCGTCACATGCATGTTTACCATATATCTATTTGAAGTAGCTGTTGCCGTCAATTTCTGCCTAACGTGACTCGTGCTGTTTCTGCAAATTGGCATATCCACTTGCCTATACCACAAAAGAGAGGCTGAGATAAGAATCAGATTACTTTACCGAAATCAAAGACGTTCGATGACATGATTCTTAATGTTGTATTGTAATTATCCTGTCTCTTATGGTTACTGAATCACGAAATACATCTCAGTGACATACTGGTTTAGACCATCACAATCTGTCGGGAAAATCATTGAAATCAATCCATACATGGTTGACACTATGGCTGGAGGTGATGCTGACTGCCAGTTCTGGCACAGGAACCTGGGAATTAAGGTGCTCCCCGGTTTGTACTAGTTTGACTTTCGTTCTTGTATTGTCATGGACAATCTAGCCGTTGGAAGATCATTGACTAGACTTGCAAATTTCAGTGCCTGTCTGCATGAGCCTGCAAATAGGAGAACGATATCTGTCGCCGGGGCATTGAAGTTGCTAGTCAGTTGTATTCCTGCCATGGCAAGGGATCGTCTGTTGGAACAATGATCGCTGGACGGGGACACAAAGGCACTGTCATAAGGACTCTTTGCATAGTTTTATCCTGAATTCTACGTCTTATTGTAAGTAATTGGTTGTTCCTTGCAAGGTCCAGGCCTATACTATGCGGACAGTGAATGCGGATGGCTAACAGGAACTGTAGTTTCAGTTGGATCGGGATCACCATGTGCTTACGGTGTTTTGGATGGTGGGTCTGTTCTGCTCCAATCATCCTAATTCCTCTAGCATTGTTGGATTAGCTGACCATTCATTAGTGATTGCAATGTGAAAAGAGCAGGACTGTCTTATTGTGTTTTGTTCCAAGGAATTTTGTGCCTGTTTGGATGAATGCTTCAATCTCTGCTGTTTGTTGTACCCTCTTTGCATTCTCATGCATGCTTCTCTGTGATCACATTTCAGGTACCGGTTTGATATATGTCTCTTGAAGCAGCAGCTGGGCTGGCCAGACCCGCCGTTTACCATGCCACATTCAGAGATGGCGCCGGTGGTGATGGTGTCGGTGGTATGTTTGTATCTTCGCTCCATTTTTCTGCTTGTTAGTTGGTCTGGTTTGAGAACAGGGTTTCTGCTCTCGTTGGTTTATCGCGTGGGACCTAACGAATGGAAGAAGCTTTCTGGCGAGGCGATGATGTTGGAGAACTTCACCGCACATATTATCCTGTCGAGCAAACGTTAGTGGAGCGGGAAATGGATGAGGATTTAACGTCTTCAGATATTGAAACGGGAAGAAGATTTACGCATGTAATTTGATTATTCACAAGACGGTCGAAAGAACAGCCAAAGTCGCCACTACATTCTTCCTCGCGAATTGACTTGGGTTACAGGAGTGGTTCCCGCTGTAGTGACCGCATCATTATTCTCTTGAAATGCCCTTCTTTTTGGCAAATCGACAAATAAGTTAAAAAAGAGTATCAGTCTTGCCAAACGACAGAAAAGATAGAGTAGGTGTCTCGCGGAAGCCTAAATCCGAGTCAAGGAAGAATCGGGTCACCTTCAAATTCAGACAGTGGTTATCACCGCTTTTAGGTTTCGGGTTATGAGTTTTAGATTGATAAAGGTAACTTATAAAATACTGTGGATCTAAATCAGGTTTAATTCAAATTTATTTATTATTTCTTAATTTCTTTAATATAATTACTATGACTACTAAGTTCTAAAGCTAATTTAGAACCAGTAACTTTACGTAAGTTAAGAATTTTTTAATAATGATATATCCAATTAGTTGAAAGCATATGAAAAATAGTAATCAAAAAACACGATCAACAACAGTTGATACATCTTCTTCAAATATCCTCAATTTGCTCATAGTAAGATTTGTCCTTTTAAATCTTTTGACATAATTTTTTTATATTTAATATTTCTCATATATATTAATATATTTTGATACATAACTCATAAGTATAAAGTATTAGTATTATATATTTAGATATATAATCATATATTTAAATATATAATCATATATTTAGATCCAAAAATATTGTAGTTGGCACGTAATCGAAGCTATTGATCATTGAATTTAAAATAATTAATGAAATATGATCATGAAACAATGAAGATCCAAACAGGAATTAAATATTCTCGAACCTTTCTGTCTGTATCTGGCAAATGAAACTGGTCATCATGCGAAGCTGTGGGAGGAGTATGTCCTCTAGCTAATTAAATGCTAATGGTAATAATTTGCATCCACGTGAAGTTCATTCTGCAAGAAGGCGTGTTCCTGACTCGCTTATATTTCTTTTATATATGCTGCTTTCTAACGCCCAAAGGTCATTAACCGTATTCACGCCACGACAGGTATCAATCGCAATCATCAACGGCCACAATGTCACCGCCTTTCCGCCTTGCTTCCACCTCTGCCCCTTTTAAGAACTCCGTGATTTACTTCCACGTTTCCTTTCTTCATTTGTTTTTCCTATAGTAAAGGTTGAATAAACAACCAGCGTGACTGTAAATGTAAGAATATAACAAATGTAATTGTGTGAAGATGTTAAAGTTAATATAAATTAAAAAAAGAAACAACCATATTAACTTAATTTAGTTTTTGAACTAATTGAATCAAGCTCGCAACTTTCTTACCTTTTTTTGTCATTACTACGGCTTTGTGCCAAAAATTAAAGGGAAAACTTTCTTAAATTTCTTATGAAGTTATGTTTGAAATTGCAAAAATATTGGGGATAGAAATCAAATCATGCAGGAGAGCCTTAAAAAAAATGTCTACAGGAGCTCAGTTTCATATAATAATTAAGCCAATCTTTGAGCACATATACTTACTTAGCATGTTAATTTCTTCCATAATCAAAGGAACTTGTTGCTTCTATATATTTTTGAACTTATTGCGTTACTATTTTTTTTTTCTTTTAGCTTAAGTGGAAAATGTTAAATTCAGAACATCTTATTTATCTTTTCTGACTCCCGTACCATTCAATCCATTTCTCCCCCCCATTGCATTACGAGTTACTAATTTACTGCCCTTTTGATCAACGCAACTTGGTGGAGAAAATAAAGGTTTGTTTGGATTGTGTTTTACTTCCCCAATTTTATCTGCTTACATCATCATTACAATTTTCAATACACCTTTTTATCTTCTCAATTATCTTTTTATCTCACACACATCACATCACAAAAAGTGCTACAGTAAAAATATTCCAAATAAAACACAATCCAAACAAACTAGGGTTTTTAGAAAACCACAAAATCGAAGCCCCAAAACATTGTGGGCATCAATTAAAAATAGGCAGGACAAAGTTTTCCTTTTCCTTCGAAATATCTTCCTAAACTAGTAAATTTACGTATTTTTGCTGGTTGATTTGTCAATAAAAAATTTATTTCTGCTCGAAAATTAGAATTCTATTTTCATCTTAAGAGACAGCGGCAAAGGTAAGTCGTACGACGGGCAACCACAACAAAAGGCGCAGCGCAGCTAATCACGCGTCTTGGTCCTTTTAGCGCGTTAACCCCATTTCCCTCCCTATAAATGCTCCCCGGGGAACCTGTTCCTGGGAGGGAAGAAGTGTCGGCTTACTTGTTTCTACTGCTACTACTACTGCTGCTTTTATTTGCGCTTTATAGCTGCTACTGCTGTTTTATTTGAGAGAGAAGAAGTCGTTAATGGCGGAACCGGAAAAGTTGAGCGGTTCCACCAAGGAAAACAAAAAAAGCATGGGGAGAGAACAGGTGAACGAAGTTAAGGAGATGTTCAACAAGTTCGACACTAATGGCGATGGCAAAATCTCGTCGTCCGATTTAGGCAACATTTTGAACATGCTAGGTTCGAAAACGTCGCCTGACGAAGTTAAACGAATAATGGAGGAGATCGATACCGACGGCGACGGTTTCATCGACTTGAAGGAGTTCGAGGTGTACTTCGCTGGCGTGAACCAGACCGCTAACAACAAGGAACTTCGCGACGCCTTCGACTTGTACGATAAGGACAAGAACGGGAAGATCTCGGCGAACGAGTTGCATTCGGTCCTCAAAAGTCTCGGTGAGAAGTGCTCGCTCAGTGATTGCCGTAAGATGATCAGATCCGTTGATGTGGACGGCGACGGCTGCGTTAACTTTGACGAGTTTAAGAAGATGATGGGAGGGAGTACTTGATTAACTAATACTAGCATCTTCATGATTAACTGCAGATTTAGGATCTTAAATCACTTCGCCCTAATCATTTTTATCCTTTGATCTTCTCTCCCGTAGATTCTCCTTTTAATATTGCTTTCGTTTTCGTTTTTTTTTTTTTTCTTTTTTGTTGTTATTTTGGGAGGGAAAATTGAGAAATCCAGTGCTGTTGATTGCTGTTTAACCACTGAAGCAATATAGAGTAATGGTTTTTAGTTAGTATTTGAACGTGGAAGCAGCAATAATGGCGGTGGAATTATTATCATCTTTGACAATTACTGCAAATATTTGGTTGGCTTGCGATAAGTTGTGCTGTTGTTGATTTAATTATTGTCGAGTGGTGTGGACTGTGGAGGCCAAAAGTGTAGGGCACAAGAAAGTGCAATCGATCTTCTGTTTTACACTCGGTAGCATTTTCTGTCATATTTTTTATTATATTATTATTTTTTTTACATAAATATTATATTTTAATTCTTTTTTATTTTCTTAAAATCTAATAATTATTAATTCAATGAAAAATAAATACAACAGTTTCAAAAAATTAATATATAATAAAAAATTAAAAAGTATAGCAAAAAATTCATAAAAATTTTATTTTTTATGTATTTTGATTTTTTGAGTTTGTTAAATTTTATGTATTATTTAATTAATAGTTATTAAATTTTAAGAAAATAAAAAAGAGTTAAAACATGATATTTATATAAAAAAAATAATAATATAATAAAAAATGAGATAGAATGTGATACAGAGTGCGAGACAGATCAATTGCGACAAGAAAACTATGTGTGTGGTTCACTTCACGAAGACTTCATGTAGAGCAGTACCAATCGATGCCATGCTCCACACGGAGGAGGAGGAGGAGGAGGTTGTGCTGTGTGCGAGTGTATTAATCCATACACGCGTTTTTCTTCCTTTTCACTTGCAGCTTTCAACTTCAACATCGATAAATCTTCAACTTGTGATTTGAAAAACATTTGTTATAGGATAGAAAAATATTTTAAAATTGAAAATTCAACTTGTGAACTACTCCAATGCTTGTTTTGGATTTCAAGCTACGTGTACTCGTTGCTCTCGCATAAAACAAATCCTGCCTGCAGTAATAATAGTATAATTTTGTTCAGCTGCTAATTGTGCTTCGTTTATGATCTTAATTGATTTTTAGTTGCATTTAGAATTATTCAAGAGATCAATCCTTATAATTCAAGCTCGCCTGTATTTAGATTTTTTCACTTGCGGAAGGAGGATCAAAGTCCTTCGACATTTCGTTACTCAGCCTACAAAGTCCTCATGATTGCAATCCAGTGAACTGATTCATATCTGCCCTTTGCAACCAGAATAGAAATGCATGTTGTGCTATTTGCAACTAAGGAGTGAGTGCTGCATCAATTGAAAAGTTTTCTGGGCATTCATCTTCCCATGTTGCCTTTTTTAAGTTGATCACGCTTGAACCTGATAGTGCGTTGCGTGGTGAGGAATGCTCTTAGCTGGCCTTCCTTTATGCTTGATGAGAATCCGCATGTTGATCTTCTTTTTTTTCTTTTCCGGGTTTATCTTTGCGTGTGTGGGTCTATAAATCCCGATGCCAGATGTGTTTATGTTGCGTGAGAATTGGATATTGACTAATATGCTCCTGGTGGGAAAACAAGAGGGTGATGTATATCGCATGTGGTACTAAGGCTTCGTTTGGATTGCATTTTACTGTAACGATTTAATGTATGTGAGGGAAAAAGGTAATCGAAAAATGTGATCACGGAAAACGACGTAATTTTTCGATGGAAAATGACAATCCAAACAAGGCATAAATTTCTCCTACCAGTAAAACAAAAAAGTGTCTAACATTTTTGTCTTTCAAATATTACTTTTTAATCGCAAACGCAATTTTTCGATCACAGTTTTTTTGTCTTTCTAACCATCTTTTTTTACCAAGAATTATTTCAAATGATATTATATGCTCTATCTATATCATATAATTGTGCCCAAGATTATCATGTCAGCGTTGAGCATGATAACTATGGTAACATACAATCAAATTTACCAATGCTCTTTTTTTTTTTTTTGGAAAATGAGTCTGACAATGCTCTTAAATTCAAGTACATGCCAATCATTTCTGTTTTGGTGGTTTTGAGATATTGATAAAATAAAGATTAATTTCCCCATCACGAATTTTCAAACTTGAACGATGACAACAGAGGAAGACTGAAAGATCCCAAGTTCCAACAGCGTGACCAAATAACTCCCGAGACAGCCTTCCACTTCTTGCGGTAGTATGCTGAGATTAGCCTTCAAGAAATCTGAATGGTAATCCTGCCATTTCTCGATCTTGGAATTGGATTTTTGCGAGCCTGTGGCTGCTGTCATCCTTCAGGAGGGCGGAGTCCTAGTCTTCTAGAAGAACAATAGACCCACGAGAGGCAGTAAAGAAAAGAAAGCATGCCCTGCCGGAAACGCTACTCAATGCGCATCCAAGTTCAAAGAGAGTGCAAATGAAGTCGCGTGACCAGGTTTTCGTTCGCGACTTTATGGTGCAAACCTCATCAGGCGGCAACGCACGCACAACCTAAATGGAAATCCATTATCAGCCAAATTTTACCAAACCATTTCAGTTTGGTGGAACTAGGATTAGACAAATGAAAAGTTTGCAAAGTTATCCGCATACTAACAAGTAACAAATCAATAATCGAGTGAGTGAACCTGAGCTTTCTGAAAAAGCTGCTAATCAAGTGTTTGCGCTGTAAAAATCTGTGAATGGTTTTTTTTTTTTTGCCGAAACGATAGGTAAAAGTCTGTGAATGGTTGAGGTGGTGTTTTTCTCACAGTTTAGGTCAAATTTTACCCTATTAACAAATCTCCACACTTGTACAGCAACGCAAGAGGATAATGATATACACAAAAGAAGGCCGAAGGAGCAACGACCCTACTCCTCATCATGGTCTTAGCTAAAGTGTGCCAAAATTGCGGGTGACGATGTCGGTTAACCTATAGAAATATGCAGCAATCTGGGTTGGCTGATTCAATTGCGCTTTCGAGTCTCGTCCTCACATCACTCTTACCAAGTGGCCTGGACCATTTCTTCCCAGTCAAAAGTGTCAAGTTGTTGTCTTTCGTCTCTTAGCAAAAGCACTACTAGTTGACACCTCCCTCCTCTTAGTTCTGCGATCCGCTTTTGGTTTTGAGCTCTAGTGGCTACATTTTAAGTCCAACCAAATTTAACCATCTCCACTCCACTGTTGGCATCCACCATTTGCAAGCCTCGTAAACTTTCAGGGTCCTGCTGTCCTGCATTCTAATGTTTCTCATCACCCACTTCCCAATGTGGCTTACTCTGACCGACAGAAGTTTGATGTGGACTGACTACTCGAGACGTTTGATGGAGCTCTCTGGATACATGCCACTTTGTAGTGTTCGTTCAATTCATGTTTGCTTCCTAGAGTTCATCTGCTAAATCTAGAAGGCTGAAATTAGACAATATACCTGTACAGTATAGCCTGCTTAAACTCGAAGCACTGTACAATTCACAAATATATATATATATATATATATATATATATATATATATATATATATACATCTCATTAACCTGCTAAACAGCTAATGGAAGCCATGGTATCAACTCGGGCAATCTCTAAGCCTGAATGAGCGTCAATCAGCAAGCTATAGAGTAGATATATCAAAACAAGGGATATGCAGATCATATAATAAGATCCATCCTCTAGAGAAACAAGATTTTTGTCTATGACTATATGTAACTGTTCTTCACAATGACCTGCTGAATCTCATACTACAACCCATAAACGCTAAAGAATGGAGATAAACATTAAAAAAAACCTAAATTCTCAGAAGAATAGCCTGATCCTTCAATGGATTGCCGGGCAATCTCGTTGCATATGTGAGGCAACTTGAGGTGCTTCAGAGTCATAGATACATTCTTTCTGGTCGATGTTGTACGTATCCACTTCCACCTGCAAGCCAGTTGCTTTGGAAACACATGCCTTCACACTTTCAAACCTCACCCCTGACAGGGACACTTCAGAAAGAAGTTTCCATGCATAGTCCTCTGAGGCATCATCGTAATCCTTTCTCCTCTTGAGTACCATATGTCCACTTATCTCCCAAACAGCAGGATTGACTTGGGTTTCCAGGACCTCGAGGCTTACTTCTCCAAGTGCTTGTTTCTCTGCATAACACTGTACATATTCATCCAGGGAAAGACAAAGCTCAAGTTAGGCTCCAAGCAGAGACTAGTGTTTCAAACAATACTAACAACTCTAGGCAAAGAACTTATTGAAGATTCACCTCCCGCACAACTCCCATGTATTTACTACTCAAATTAGAACAGAGACTAGCCGCAATCACTATTTTGTGTCACAATATCCAAGAACTATTCATCAGTGCAGAGAAGATTCTTCGAAAATGAGTTTTAACAAAATTTCAAACCCATCAAATAACCAGAGTCAATTATTACCTAAGACTGTTCCAAGAGGGGTCTCCTTCTAGGCATAGAGACTTTTCATTTGAGGTAAAATTGGGAAGGCAACAAATTTTGGTTGTGCCTAAAGTTCTTTCAAAACAAATGTACACATGTATTACAACGTAAGGTACCAAATCAATTCTCTTAAACATACCCAAAGTTAATGTTTAAGTAAGGCTTTACATTGGCCTAAGTGCAATGGACAGGCATACTAATTTTTTCACTTACTCAGTCTGCATTTATTAAAAGACACCCTTGTACTGTGATATAGACAGAATATAAATCATAAAAATAAAAACCATGACAACTGCCAAGTACATTAAGCCAATTTATGTCAAATGGCCAACCGAATCATTAGAGAGTAGACAAATTTACCTGAGGGAGCAAAAAGATTTTCCTCCCACAATCAGCAATTAGAACATTAAAAGGAATGTTATTCTGTTGGAGGTAAATGCATGAACTTGCAACAGCATCAGATAAGTCACGCAGTACACATCCACCCTCAAATACAAGACCTCGAACAGGATAATCCAATAGCTCAGAGACCACCAAATCAGCACCCTGCAATCCCTTCCTGGTCATTATTCTGCGAGTTGGTGCTTTCTCAATTGGGAAAGTCACGGACAGATAATATGCCTGTTAAAGATTAGGAATTAATCAGCCAAAAAAGCCTCCTTGGAGCTATCTACAGCATCACCATCATTGAAAATGGTTTCAACCATTTACCTGGAAGTGAAGATGATTAATGGTGGCAAAGGCACCCAAACTGTTATAACCAACTCTTAAGAAAGGATCTGCAGCTTCTTTCGCAAAATAAAGAGCAAGCAAGAAGCTCTCATGGTCAATCCTCTGAGGCAAGCAATCAAGCACCCGAGGTATGAGAAGTACATGCCCATATTCAATTGGACTCACCTGAAAGAAAATTTGTTTAATGTCAATGATATACATCTCATTATATTTCAGCAAATCATATGCAAGAGGCCAGTGCTTACATTAATAGCAACTACACTAGGTGAAATCGAACAAATATCAACTGCATAGCTGGAAAAGAAACGGGACTTGTCATCGTCATTTGATTCAAATCTGAATAGTACTTCTTCCTGGCCAACCTTGGTAAAGTTAAATTTGTTCTCATCAAAAGGCTGAAGAACCTGGTCAATACGAAATTCTGTTGGCCGTTTCTTCAGGTGGCGCCCCTCATTCAGCTGGGCTATAAAACCATATCTTCCAGGAATAACCTTTGTCTCACATGAGGTCACATCATACCGGAATAACCCTCTCCTCATTCGATCTTCCCATTGGGCCAGCAACAAGTTGTTCAAGAACGAGATTGGTGATACGCCATCATCAGAAGGAAAGACAGCATTGTTCTTTGAAGGATAGTCATTTTTCTTGAATGCATACAAAGGTAACTTGGAAACTGAAAAACAAAGAAAACCGACGTATGATATCATCAAATAGAGCTTTTGGCCCCAAATTCACTTATTTTCTTTAATCCCAAAGGTAAAGTGTTGCTAAATGTCAAAGTTACCTTGAATATATGGTATGCAATTGTAAAGATAACATATTTGTTGGTAACTTTAAAAGTAAAAAACAGGAACACGATTATAACCATTTTAAGCTTTGGAAAGCTAAATGTCAAATCCACCTAGCCAAGTAATCACATGTTGTAGCAGGAAAGGGAAGAAGAAAGAATATGCGAATCCAAATATAAAAGACCAGACATAAAATAAAACAAAAGAAAGGCTTGACTTTCAAAGTATGAAAGTAATACAGGCTTTACAGAATATTGAACCAAATCCATTACATCCGTTTGAAAACAACATGCAAAAACCGTAATCAGGGAAAAATGACATTATTAAAAAAAAGTAAGGAGAAAAATGAAAATGAAATGATAAAGAAACGCATATATACCAGGTAAGCAGCATTTGCCAAGACAATTACGAGCACAGCCTCTGGCTTGGCTTTGGGTGGCGTCTTCGGTCCTAATGCCAGCCGCATTGTTGTTATCATCGCCATCTTCTTGGTAGTTGGAAACCACCGTGGGAACCTTCTTTATGGTCAGCATATTTTCTTGTTTTACTGCAGTATTTGACAATTAAGCGGGGAGGGGAAAAAATGTTGGGTTGGGTTAACGAGGAAATTTAGAAAAGGTGGTAACCAGCGCCGCCGCCGCCAGCTAGAAAGAGGAGATCAGAGGGGCAACCGCCTTCAGAAGGTAAAGCACCCCTTCCACCGTGAGGGGACGGGATCCTGCACTTGTCCCCCTCCACCGTTGACTTCTTATTATTCTCAATCCGACGCTGCTTTAGATGGCGAAGAAGACTGTCGCCGAGGTGTTCGATAAAAGCCGTGACTGAAAGTTTTGGTATTAACAACGCTTCGTCCTAAATACGATACGACCACCCAAAATCAATGAAAAAAATAGCACAAGTAGTTGTTGCCGTTGTTGGCAAATGGTTAGATTTAGGAGGTTAGGAAGAAGAAAGGAGAGGAAGATCAGTTTCGTGTTCGGTTTCGCCGATTTCTCTCCGTAGCTGAATTTACATGCAAATTTATGATTTTGGTTGGTTGGTTGGGTGGTGGGTTTATACGCAAGCAACGACGGCTCGCAAGGTTTATTATCACTTTACCCCTTAACGTTTAGTGTCATTATTAATTTCTCACTTAACGTTATCTTTTGTCACTTTACTCCAAAACTAATGACCAAACTTAACAGAGTTTGTTAATTAAAGTAAAAAAATAAGTTTAGCCCTTAAAGTTATTATCATTTTACCCCCATAAACTATATTCTCGTTATTAATTTACCTTATAGAGTTATTTTTTAGGCAATTTATCCCACCATTAAACCAACTTAGCAAGTTAGAAAACTTTAGAAGAAAGTACCCTTCTCTTTGTATAATAAAAATAACAAAACACTTAGAGTGGCTCTTCTCCTCTTTAGTATCAAGAAAAAAAAGTCAAAGTATTAATTTCTTTCTTCTTAACAATCTTATTAATATTAAAAAAATATAAAGATCGGAAGGGGAAGGAGAGGAGGAGAGAGAGATAGAGAAAGAGAGAGAGTTCAATTCTTTTTTTAGAAAATACAAATAAGAAAGAATTAAATACTATTATTATTTTAAAATTATTTCACTTTACTATTTACCATCAGATTTCAATTCTAATTCCAACAATCTTAAATTAATACAACAATGTTAGACTTTTTTTTACTTTGAAAATTTTAATTTTCTATCTCCTTCTTTCCTATCTCCTTTTCTTTTCATAGTATTAATAAGTGTGACAAAAGAAATTAGAGAAAATCCTTTTATTTTTATATTTTTGGATCTCTTAAAGTGAAAAAAAAAGAAGAATAATCATTCTAAATTTTTTATTTTTAATTATATATATAAGGGTAAATATATTTAAACATTTTTCACCATAGTAATTAGATTAACGATGTAGTAAAACACCAAGAAAATAATATTAGGTATTAAATAGATTATATAACTATAATTTAAAGAAATAAAGTAATAATAACAGTGTAGTAATGCCATAGAATAAAAGGGTATTTTTGTCCAAAATTTTTTAATATGTTGAGTTGAATTACTTATAGGAATGAAGTGACTAAAAGATAATATTAAGAGATAAATTGATAATATTAATATAGTTTAAAGGGTAAAGTGATAATAACTCTAAATTATAATAGGAGGTCACTTTTTGGCTGTGGATGAAGTTGAATCCTCCGCAGATATGGAGTGCGGTCAATTTTCTTTGCGCCTTCCAATGAATATATAATTAATGGTTCCTGAAAGCGGTCAACCTTTTTTAGTGATTTGCCTTGATATCACGTAGCAATATATACCATTCTTATTATAGTTTCAAAAATTTCTCTTGCCTCTCTCATCATGCTAATAAAATTAGAGTCCCTTCTAGGTTAAAGATAGATGATACTACCTTGCTGGACATCCCTAATTGATTAACTAAAAGTGTTAAAAAAAATGTAAAATTTAGCAAGCAAAAAGTCAAGACAATAAATAATAAAATTGTCATTTTCGTCATTTTTTATCCTTGTAACAAATTTTGGCATGTATTCAAATTCAATTTTTGGCATGTATCAATAGGAGGAATTTAAATTTCTTACTAATCTAATCACAAGAAAATATTATTATTCATTGAAAAAAGAAAGTGACTTTAAGCTTCCACCAAACATTTTAATTTCACAAACACTTCCTTCACTATTAAAAGAGTTATCACATTCCTACACATATACCCGTGTCCTCGTATCTATTTCGTTGTTTGATCCTCTTGAAGAAGCGGGATCGAATAGTTCTTTTCCGTTTATAAATTCAGCCTACAAAAAATTCACATCGTTGCTATAAAGCAGGAACACCGTATTCTAGTTTAGTAGTCGGACACGAGTAATTACCAATGATTCAGTGCAAATGATGAGAATTAAGCATTCACATTTTTGTAATTTTCCACTAATTTATTTGCCAAAATAAATGAGAAAGATATCTAGCTAGTTCCCAGCAGGAAGTAGTACACAACACTGAATCATTGGCATCAGTACATATACTAATACAAACCTTAGATCTAACATTTTTCGTAGCTACGTAATCATGCATCCAATAAATGGTATAAAACATATTCGACAGCAAAAGATCAGTACTGCAATAATCTATTGCATGGTTTGGTGATCAGAAATTTGAAAATCCCAAAGGCCTGCATCAGTAGAGCTGTAACCCGAGCCATTTTGATTTTCCTGCGTCCAAACATCACCCTCCTTAAATACCATCTGGGACAATTCTTCGAACCACAAACTAGTTACGTTGCCCTCCCCCGAGGCATCATATCCCAACGGGGTTCCTTCACCTCCCTCTTCGTCAAGAAACAAGTTGTCCCACCACTGCATGTTGTTGTCATCATCCTTCTCTATTGTCGGAGGTGAATCCTTGAGACCCTGAGCATTCGTTGTTGTCCGAATAGTAGGAATTTCTGTACTTGTTGCTGTCGTTGTTGTTGTTGCTTTTCCCCTCAACCCAGATGCATTTTTGGAGAAGGTCCAAGGACGAGGCTTCACTATGTTGCTTGCCCTAGGTTTTGTGGTGTAGTTTGTGTTACCGGCCTGGCCCTTTTCATCTGGTTGTCTTCTGAAAGCCATCTTCTTCTTTATTAAATGGGTGTTCCAGTAATTTTTCACATCATTTGCAGTTCTTCCAGGAAGTCTACCGGCAATTAGTGACCATCTATAGAAATTATAAGAAGCATACGGCCGATAAAAGTCAAAGCAAAGTCGATGTCGTGATAAAGGTAATTGCTGCTATTAATTCTTCTAACCTCAAATCATTCTTGCAATTAGCGAACTGAGGTGCCTAGTTACTTAAAAGATCAATACTTGAAAACAACTACTCGATGCAACGATCAAAAAGCACTGATCGTCGTTTCCCTTAAACAAGAGTTACTCAATAAACACACATAGAAATTAGAGCACATTACCAGTTATCCACTGTACTTTTGAAACCGTATAGTTTTATTTACTCAACTATTTTAAGGCTAGAAGTTATCCATTCAACTCTCAAACGTGTATGTATATTAGGTTATTCTATTCATTTTCACTGTCAAATACCTCTCAATTATGTTTGCTGATTGATACAAGTCTTTAGATGTAGTAGATATTTGACGGTAAAAACATACGAAATGACCGGAAATATATACGTTTGCGAGTTGAGTGGAAAATTTTATACTGTTCAAGGTTGACTAGTCAAGAATATATCATTTTAAAAATTTAATAAATAATAATGCTTCAGTTGTAACTAACATACCTTGTTGCATCATAAATATATTTTCGAATTCATCTTTTTATAATTCTAATCATTTTTTATTTCACATATTTTACCTCACAAAAATATTACAATAATTTTTTCAAATAATACTCTATCAAAAAAAAAAAAAAAAAGTGCTTCTGTTCTAACCAACGTACCGTGTTGACCAAAATTTGCATGCCAAGTCTACTTGTTTCATAAAATCATGGAGTATATCAAAACACTAGGTACGTATGGCAATTCTTTTGAATATTTGTATAGCTTTCTGGGACGAGCGAATCCTTCAACTTCATTATTCTAATTATAGAAAAGGGGGAAAAAAAAAGTGATACACTACTGCTTAAAATACCAAAAAAAAAAAAGAAAAAGAAAAAAGAACTGGCCTGTTGCCCAACAGCTTTTGAAGCCTGATGAGAAGATCGACTTCATCAGAAGCGAAGTCTCCTCGCTTTATATCTGGCCTGAGATAGTTGAGCCACCGTAGTCTACAACTTTTGCGGCACCTATTTAACCCTGTCGAAACAAAACGATAAATTTCACGAGTTCGATTCTCACCATACTTTACTCCATCGCCCTAGTAAATAGGTTTTACTGTATCCCTGAGGATGCATGTGTATATCCGCCTCTGTACCTCCAATGCAGCAGAGATGGAAACAGATAGATTCGAATACTACAATTGGTTGTAGGGAGTGTTGAATTACCTGCCCGAACTGGAACTTGATGCCACTTTCCTTCACCATACTTCTCCATGCACTTTCTTAAAAGGATGTCTTCTTCTTCAGTCCATGCACCTTTTCTTAGTCCGTCAGTGTTACGCATACTAATAGTACTGCTACACGTACCACACTAGAATAAGCACTTGAAATGGATGAACTTTCTATGCTTAATTAACATTTGTCCCACGCCACCCCTCTTGCTTTTATAGGACCATCTTTTTACCATATATGTAACTTCAGTCGCGCTCAGGGCAAGGGTAAAGCGTTATATCCTGACGTGCAGATTTGCCGTCCACAACGATTTAATTTCCCCGGCCGATAGAAGTTCCATAGATGTAGGAGCAGTCCTTATCAACCGCATGCATGTATTAACTACGTGTTTGTCCAACAACAATTACAAACCGTCAAAATCTGTATCTTGGAAAGCCAAACTACGCTGTGAGAAAATATCACCTCCCTCTTAACTGCGTTTTCAGACATGTCCATGTTCCTTGTTATCGTAAAAGAACACCCTACCAAGAACTCCAACTCAATTCAACTTCTGCTTCGCAATTTTGTTGCTTTGGTTCATTCCTTTTGGGGATATTAACGTCAGTTGCTTACATTATACATGAATTAGACCATTGGCATGATACGGTGCAGCTCAAGTACCATCTTGAAAGCTGGACTTCTAAATTGTTTGTTTTGTAATTTGTAAAGGCCTTGCGTGCTCGCCCACGTTTGGACCAAGTTTTCGAACTCTCTCGATTTCCATTTATTGACTTTTCTTCTTGATTAGTACCTAGTTAATAGTTTCTAAATTCTTTGAATTGCCCAAGTTTTATTTGTATCTCAATTAGCTAATCTTCTATATTGTAGTGTCTAAATTCATTGGATTGCCTAGATGTACTATACCTCTATTAGTTCCTGTGATGTAGTATTTAGTTCATTACATTATCTAATTCATTGTACTGTTTAAATTCCTTGTACCTAAATACCTATAAATATGGGCATTTACTCTTTCACGTTAAATAATCAACATAGAAATTTTTTCCTCTTCAACTTTTCTCATAAAGTTCAGCTGGTTTTTCAAATATGATACCTTTCTGGGATGAATTTGAAAGGAAAAACAAAGGAGTTTAGAGGTGGTATTAGCCCGTTCGTGTGGTCGCGTCTGCAAGTTGAAAAAGTCGAGATCCATGTGCGTGGCGGTTTTCCAGTTCAATTTGAAGACCTACGAAACTTGTTTCCAAATTGAATTGAGAAACGATTTAAATTATGTTTTGTCAATTTGGGGATATCTTTTTCCGAGGGAAATTAGGAAGTATATTTTACTTCCGAATAGGAGGGAGACGCGGCTGACTATTACTGCTTCAGAAAGGCAACAACTTTGTTTTGTCTAGGAGTTTTTGGCTAACTACTAGTCTCGACACTAGGAGAAGAAAACGGGAGGTGGCCGTCTCTTCACTTGTTTTCTTCTTTTGTTTGCCTATTGTTGAATGTGGAGGTTATCTTAATCAGTGAAAATTTTTTGTTTGCTCTCAACGGACAGTAACTAAATTTTCTTTTCTAGTCAAGGAATAACGAAGAATTTGATTTAGGTACAACTGTGAGATCTAATTATTTTTATTAATTTCTTTTATTTGTTAGTATTTGTATGTTTATTGGTTTAATTTCTTATGATTGTTTTATTATTTGAATATCATGGGCGTTCAATATTTAATTCAATCTAACAATCTAATGCCAGTTAAAACAGTTAAATCTGTACTTATTTAATTGTTTTAAATTAGCAGTGACGAGCACAATTGATTTCATGTTAAGGAGACAAATGATCTAATTTAAATAAATCTTGATAGTGTGTTTATTGATTAGAACAGAATTTTTCTAATTTTTAATACAATCAAAAAATTAAATTCTATAAGCATACCTTAACTATCAATGCGATAAGGAAAAGTGATTGTCATCGCATATTTGGTAGTTAATAACCTATATAATAACAAATAAATAAGATTATTATTGTATTAATGAGCAGTTGTATGAACCACTTCCAGAGTTTTTTCTTTGGCTAGAGTTTGATTATTATTGAATTAATTAATTTTTTTTTCATTTGATTGCTTTTAGTTAAGTTGATTTTTTTATTTTAATTTTTCAAAATTCCTATTTATTTCTTGTTTGAAAAGAAATAAATCACCTAGTTCTTGAGAAGATAACACTACTCACCACTTTACTTGAATTTAAGTTTTTAGAATAGAAATTTTAATTTTAATGGTTTGACACCCATCAAATTTTGGCATTGTTTTTATAACGCCTATCAAATTTTAATTTAAGTAGCTGACAAGTTTTTATGACATGTTTAAAAATTTCATAAGACTGCTAATTGATAAGGCATGCTTACTTCTATGAGTCGCGCTGAAATTGGCGAGTTAAAAATTTTTGACTAGAAGACTCCATATGTTTTAGCAATTCGGATCCTCTATGCCACTATTCGGTGCTAAATCCAGTGTCAATCCCACTTATCACGTGATGGTAGAAGAAATTTAAATATGTGATGATAGAAGAAATTTAAATAAACAACACATGACAAATTAAATAAATAGGACACTTGGCATAAATATAGAAGTGGCACTGAATTGTCACTAGAAAAGGATCTCGTGTGATGTTTTAGGTATGTTCGCGTCTAAAATGATTTAAGAATTTGGTGACTACTTTTATTCTATTGGTTTCACCCCCACTTGTGCTCCGCATTCTTAGCAGTGCGATATCCTCCTCCATGTTCAGAAAAGTTTCGTTGTCCCCCTTTTTTATTTTGTTCTTTATTTCTTATATTGAGAACAAAGTAAGATTTAGATGTGGAGGATAGTATATTAAAAAAAGTGTAAGTGTAGGCATTTTTGTTGAAATTTTTTATTTAATATTTTAAATTTTATTCAATTTTTACCACTTCTTGTGTATTTTTGTGATTATTCTTGACAAATGAGAGTTAGATTCTCAAATTTGACTATTGTTAAATTTTTATGTGCTAATATGTTAAGTATGATGTGGTAAGATCTAAACGTGTCTCACTGGTAAATATTTTAAATTTGAAAAAAAGACTCAAATGTGGGGAGCATTTAAAAACAAAAGAAAAGAAAAAGGTATGCTAACAATGAATATTGTGGAAGTGTGTGAATGATTATGTTAAATTGATGATCTATGAATTTTAATATTGAGATTTTGTTTAATAGTCGAACTACTTGCTAACGAATACTGATTGAATATTTTATATTTTTAGATTAGTTAATCAAAAATTGAAAGAGTCATTGATTTTAAAAGTCAATCGAAGAGATATTTCTTAGAAATTAGCCACTAATACTTGACGTGTGTTTAATTATATTTTGATGATAAGTGATTTGGGACGATAGTCGTTGTTTCAATTCAATTTTGATTAGTTGTTTTCATACTTGCGAACAAACATGACTTGAATGTGAGAAAAATTGATCAGATGCATAAATGGGTTAAATTTGTGAATATTTTCCCTCAATATTTGTCAAATATTGCATTATTGAACGGATTCTATTCATATTTGGCAATTGATACTGATTGTAAGAATTTGACAAGAAAAGAAGTACAAAGTGGTTTAAAAAACATTTTTAACCCGTTCCGTATGTTCACGTCTAAAGTTAGCTTGCAAGTCTGAAAAAAACTGAGATTTACGCGCGTGACGATTTTTCAGTTCAAATTAAAGACGTACGAAACATGTTTTCAAATTATATTGGGAAACGATTTAAATTATCTGTTATCAATCTGGGGATATCTTTTTCTGAGATAAATTAGGAAGTATATTTTACTTAGAAAGCTACAAAATAGAAGGGGGCACAGTTGACCATTAGTATTTTGGAAGGGCAAAGACTTTTGTTTTGTCTGAGAGTTTTTGGCTAACGGACAGTCTCGGCACCAGGAGAAGCAAACGGGAGGCGGCCGTCTCTTCACTTGTCTTTTTCTTTTGTTTGCCGATTGTCGACCATGGAGGTTATATTAATCAATAAAATTTGTGGTTTACTTTCAATGGGGAGTAGCTAAATTTTCTTTTCTAATCAAGGAAAAACAAAGAATTTGATTCAGTTGTAACTACAACTGTGAAATCTAATTGTTTTTATTAATTTCTTTTATTCGTTAACATTTTTATGTTTTTTTGTTTAATTTCTCATGGTTATTTTGTTGTTTGAATATTATGGACTCCTGATATTTAATTCAATCTAACAATCTAATGTCAGTTATGACAGTTAAATTTGTACTTGTTTAATTGTTTTAAATTAGTGACGACTAGTATGATTGGTTTCATATTAAGGAGACATATGCTCTAATTTAAATAAATCTTAATTTTGTATTTATTGATTAGAATATCATTTTTCTAATAGTGTATTTTTCTAATAATGTATTTAATAAAACTTAATAGTGTATTTTTCTAATTTTTAATGCAATCAAGAAATAAAATTTTACGGGCGTACTTAGAGTTATTTTTTGATTAGAGAAATAGTTAACAGATATACCTTAACTATCATACGGTAAGGAAAAGCTTATTATTATTGCGTGTTTGGTAATTATAACCTATTTATTAACAAATAAATAAGATTATTATTGCATTAATGAACAGTTGTATAAACCACTTTTAAAGTTTTCTCTTTGGGTGGAGTTTGCTTATTATTGAATTAATTTAAATTTTCTTTCGTTTGATTGCTTTTAGTTAAATTGATTTTTTATTTTAATTTTTCAAAACCCCCATTTAATTATTGTTTAGAAAGAAATAAATCATTCAGTGTATGAGGAGACAACCCTACTGATCGCAATACTCGAATTTCAGTTTTTAGAGTAGGAATTTTAATTTTGATGATTTAACACCTATCAATCTGTTTAGTATAAAGGCAAAAGGGAAATGAATACTAAAATCTCTACCTCAACTGAGGTATTTGAAGCAGTTTTAAAAAGATTCAAGCATACAAAATATAAGAGGTAGGTTCATTATAAATTTCAAACATTATCATCCGCCCATCAATTAAGAAAATTTTGGCCAATAAAATTTAAACTTGACTAGGATATCCAAACAGAAAAGGGGTAGTCGCTTAACCACTTGACTAGGATAGGCATGGCCATGGTTCCATTTGGAACCGGGAACCGGACCGGAACCGAACCGTTTGGAACCGGACCAGAACCGGAACCAGAACCGTGGAACCAGAATCGTAGTAGAACCTTGGATAAAGGTTCCGGTTCTGGTTCTCTAAAAAATAGAACCAGAACCAGAACCGCCGGTTCCAGAACCGTTAAAAAAATTAAAAATAATTAATATAAAAAATAATAAAAGTAGAGACATCATGATGATCATCATGATCCACCACAACCTTTTGACCAAGCTCTCAACGGATCCAAGAGGAAAAATTTGCAAAGAAGGGCTCGGAAGAAAAAGCTTGTATTCGAAGAGAAAAATGGAGCTTCTTCAATTTTTGCTCTCGGGGGCTCCTGACTTGCATAGAGGTCCTCGGGCTCTCAACGGAAGAAAGAAACAACCATACGGAACCGGAACCGGAATCGGAACCGGAATCATAAGGAATCGAAATCAGAACTATGCGGTTCTGGTTCTACCTCTTTGAAGAACCAGAACCGCCGGTTCTGGAACCAGAACCAGAACCATCTTATATGGTGCGGTTCTGGTTCTACCTCTTTGAAGAACCAGAACCGGCGGTTCTGGAACCGTGGCCATGCCTAGACTAGGATATCCAATTTTACGCTCTAAATGTTCCAATTCTTCAGCATATCGATCGCGATAAATGTAACACTCTGATTACTTTGATGAGCCCATTAGCCGCGCTTGGAATCTTTTGAGGAGAATGATGATAAAATAATAATAAAAAAAAGATATATTATCTGCTGCATTTTGTCCTAATTAGAATAGGAGATTAGGCAACAGTGGTATTTGCTCTTTAATATATCTAGTCTATCGGGGAATGCAAGACTTTCCAATTGAGTTCAATTACTGAGGTGGTAGTCCAATTACTGAGGTGGCGCCGCTTCATTGGCTAATTGGTGGTAGTCCAATTGATTCCAAGTTGAAGAGGTGTCGCCTTGTGATTGGTCAATTGGTGATAGTCCTCCTAATTGCATATGAAAACAGTGATGTGGCGAGTTTTGATTGGATGAGAGGTGGTAATTGGATTGTGCTAAAATTTGGCCTCCTTTTTTTTGTTGTTGTCCACCAAATCACCTCTAATTACCAATTCTCTGCAATTAATTGTTAATAACTAATTAATAATATCATGTTTTTGGTCATCCAACAAATCACCTTTAATTAACAATTTTTTAATTATTAAAAAAATTGACTTCTTTTTTGTGGTTGCCCAGAAAATCATATGTAATTATCCATTTTTTTCTTGTTGTCCAACAAATCAGATCTAATTATCAATTGTTCACAATTAATTGTTATTAACTAATTAATAATGCCATTTTTTTGTCGTCTAACAAATCATGTTTAATTAACAATTTTTTACAATTATTAAAAAATTGGCTTCTTTTTTGTGGTTGCACAAAAAATACATTTAATTATCTATTTTTTTCAAATGTTATCAAAAAGTGTCCTCTTTTATTTTGGGTTGTCTAACAAATTACGTTTAATTATCAAATTTTTTGCAATTAATTGTTAATTAATTAATTAACAATTTCAGTTTCTACTGCCTAATAAATCACATTTAATTACTAGTTTTTTGCAATTATTAACACTTTTTTTCGGGTTGCCAAATGAACCATATCTGATTACCAACTTTTGCAATCAATTGTTAATTTTTTTGGGTATTTTTTGGCATGCGGTTGCTCAGCAACTAGCTTTAATTACCTTTCTTTGCAATTAATTAATATCTTTTGCAATTAAGTGCTTATAGTAAAAGTGGCTTGTGGATTTCCCACTTTGTTTGGACGTCCTCCCACACCACCTCCCTTGCATGTGAGGTGATGGTGGTCTTCTCACTCCCTTTTTTTTTTTTTTTTTTTTTTTCCAGAGCCTCTGTTTCTTTTCTTTTGACTTGGCAGGAAAAAATGAAAGGAAAAAAATGTCTTAGGAAAAAAATTATTTTTACTCATAAATTTTTTAAATGACTCATGCACCCTTGCTAAAATTCAAATGCTTCTGCTATGTTTGTTCTATTTCTTGCTCCAACATAACTACTTGAGGACTATTTTGGAAACTAACAAAAGAGTTGCTGTGCTTATGTCATCTGGTGTCCTTCTGCTTCCATTAGAAATCGACGGCTCACCTGTCTACTCGAGTGCCTCGAGGAACCACTTCCTTTCTTTTCTCTTTTCCGATCAAAATTGCTCCTCTTCCATTCTCCACCGATAATTCTCTCAAAACTCTTCTCGTTAGAATCAATAAGAGGTGAATAAAGCAAAACGATGAAGAGAAAACTCAATTATGCATTTCCATGGATGCTATCATGATATTTTTTTCCATATGTTTATTTTTAAGTTTATTGTTATGGGATTCTTTCCCTTGTTCAGCTCCTTATTTTCTTGTCATTATCAGCAATGATTCATCCTTTGTAAATCTCTTTTCCCGTAAAATTAATAATCAAACATTCATTCAAAAACAAATTTTTCAAATATAATATTACAGTAATACACTATAATTTAAAAAACATTCCATCCGAACATTATTGAAATTTATATTATTAATGTACTTTTGGATCAATGTTAACTTTAGTTCTATGTCTTATTTCCTTTGAAAAAGATTGAAATTTACATTCATAGAGCCAATTTTAATGTAACTTTTTTATGTTATTTATTTTATTGTTTTTATCTTTCATTACATGTTACTGGGAACCACCGGGCAAACTCTACAATTAACCACCGCGCATCGTGCGGTGATCCTCTCCTAGTTTGCCATTATATTGCGATTGATTCTGTAAAAATCTCATCATATTAATTGGTCAGTTCAGAGAACCAGTCTAAAAGCACCATTTCGTTGTCAAAGCTACCTATAAAACAAATGTACGATGTCTTGTCTGTAAAATTGAGGATGGAGGAGGGATGGTGATGGCATGAACTAATAAAACTCCGCCAAGTGTCCTATCTGAGCCCCCAGATGCCCGGCGCCACGCAACGCAGGTGGACCTTAAAACGTGAACTATTGATCACGACATCAATATGTTCCCCTGAGCTGACTGCACGCCTTCAGTTTATCTTTCAAATAAATTAAGCTACCCGACTGACCATGACATATGCTTTGTAGCATCGTTTTTCTGGTCAAAGAAGGCCCTAATCCGACTAGCAACGAAACTAGCGTCCTTTTAATCGGCTGCCCATCTAGCACAAAAGTAAAGCCCCCCTAGAAAGCAGAAATGCAGGTGAGGAGAGAAGCCCAATATATACAAAAGTTAATTTAATAAACAAGCAAGTGAGGGCAACAAAACAACACAGCCTTGTAAATTCGAACCAATTGATTCCCAGTTTCTTACGTTACGTTTGGATTGCATTTTTCTAGATTTTTTTGTAAAAAAATTATTATAACAATTTGATATATATATATATGAGATAAAAAAATTATTGAAAAATATATTCACGAAAAACGTAGCAATTTAATTGCTTTCCAAACAAGGCCTCAGCACGTGGCGAATGCAAAGTTTCTAGTAATACGGATGGATTAATTCATAAATGGGCTGTAATTCCACTTGAGATCTTCGGTGACATGTTTTCTATGCCAACCCAATGCCACCTATAATATTGTGCCAAATGTCTTGTTATTATTTACACTTAGGGTACGTTTGGTTCTACAGAATTAGAATTGAATTAGAATTGAAATTCTATAGAATTGGAATTCTATGAATTGAAATTCCAAGTCATTTCAATTCTTTCGTTTGGGAAATGCATAGAATTGATACGGAATTTATTTGAAATTCCAAATTCTTTGTTTGTATGAGAGAAGAATTCATTAGGAATTAGAATTGTTTCCAACTAATATTTCCTTACATAAAAAATTTCTTTTTTAAAAATTTCTTTTTTTTACTATATAATAATTTTTTAACATTTAGCTAATTGTTACTAAAGCTTTAAGGAAAAAACCAATTAGTACCTTTAATAATTTATTTTTTCTTGCATTTAACTAATTGTTAATAAAGCTTTAAAAGAAAAAAAATTAGTTCCTTTTTTGCAAAAATAAAAAATTCTTTTTTTAAAAAAAATTAAATTAAATTAAATAAAAAATAATTGTATATTCTAACTTAAAAAGTAGTTAATATTTATCGAGTTAAAACCTTGATACGTTTTTAAAGTTAAGAACTTTAAATTTTAGAAAATCAAAAGCCTACTCTATGATATGAATTGGGAGGAAAGTCATAACTTGTACCTATTATAAATATTTGAGTTTTGTATCTTACAAGAAATTTCAATATAGGAATACAAGAAATAGAGGAATACGCAAACAAAGTGTTTTTAGCCAAAAAAAAAAGAAAAAAAAAGCACAATTATACATTGCTACTATTTTTCAATAAATGGCCATTCTAATATGAAATTAAGTTCGAATAAATTCCTATCAAATTTCAACTTCCATGATGGCCTTGTCTAATTTGATAGTCAATAAACATTGCTCGTGCTAAAGCATTCCTAAATTGTGTCCACTCGCTAGTTGGTTGTACTGTTCGAATTCGATTCTCGTTAACAGCATTTACACCACCATCATTATTTGGACCATCATCTTCCATTCCATTTTCCTCATCTTCATCTTCCATTTCATCTTCATCATCAACCTCATGTTGTACTCTTCGCACCTCAGCATCAACTTCATCCAAGTAAGGGGCAGTCTAGAGTTGAAGTAATCGTCTGTAATCAAAGAAGCCAAAGCATTATTCTTTTGGCTTAACAAGCAATAACAACAGATGAAATGGAACTTTAGTTTTGGATTATTAGAGGATCAAATTATTTGTAATACCAGAGAGAGTCTCTCCAGCCTCAACTCCCTTGTAACCCCATTTGCAAGCAATATTGATGCTTTCTGCTGCATACCTGTGTTTATGAGGAAAAACATCCGTCAACAATTAAAGCCTACGTCTAAATTTTGGCACCAGAGAGTAGAAGCAGAGTGCCTTCTTCTCACTAGATCATTTTCTTGGCTTGCCTAAAAGAGATTCAGGGAGAAAGCTCACTTGGTTACACAGGTATGGAGATCACTGCAGTCCCTCCAGGAGTCAAGATCGTCAGACCAGATTCCCTGTTCCATGAAGCAATCTATAAATTTAGTTAATGGAAAAAGTGGCCCTAAAGACTATGAATGTAACAGGCAAGAAAAGCCATGCTCAATATGTTAACCAAGCTCCCAAATTATGTGTTACAAGTAGGATACAATCCAGTTTATTTAGATACTTACATCTGTAAAGTTACTTTCTATGTCTTGCTCAAGGAGGTCGACTTCCTTCCCGTAGTAATCTGCAGCAGCCGTAAGAATAATCTCTCTGTCCCAGACCTATATGCATAGATGTGAATAATACGTGACAGTTATCTCCCAAATTTGTGATTTCATGACAGGTTAGATCGATGTCAATACTCACATGGTGCAGATTGGATTTGTGCCTAAACCAGCGCAAATTTATGGTGTTTCCTCCTTCATCACTTGTAAAGCCTACATGCATTGGCTGAGAGAGTAAAATGAAACAGAAGCAACAAATTGCGTTAGATATTCACAACTATCAAATACAGTGGCAACATGAACACTAAACTAATTGAACAAGAGAGAGAGAAATTGTGCCAATGCCTCACTTGATCAGGCCATACACACAGGGCTGACAAGTCCCCGTTAACATAGTCGGGCAACAACATTTTGACCGCATGGGCTGCATCAGGTTCCAGGAGATCCTGTTCTCAGAGGAGATAAATGTTAGAGTCGAAATTATTTTCACTATGTTTATCTAATTATTTCTCGTATAATACGATTAACCAATGAAAATAAATGATCCTACACATAATTCCTACTCAGAACTTCTTAGTTCATCTGCTTTCCATCTAAAGGGCTTGGAGCTTCAAATTCTAACAGCTCATACAGATAAACACGTCAATTCAATCCCAGCTCATACCACTAGAAACATGAAGAAGATGGTATCAAATTGACGAGTTTCCCCAATACAAAATATACCTGCTTACCGGAAAAGTCAATAAAATTCTCAAATTGAATCATATTATCCAAAAACCCCAAATTAGAAGCTAAACAAAAGATAAAAGAAGGTCGCGAAAAGTCAACTGTATACTGCATACCCAAAACATCTGAAAACGAAGATGGAACCCATCATTCCTTTCACAAATTCAAGTAATGGGTCATTTACGACATAAAGAAGTAATCAAGTAGGAACCTTGTCGGATTCTTCCTCCGCTCCACTTCTATCCGGATTGCTGCTGTCTTCAGGTTAAGAATTCGGCGAAGAAGGACGATCTTGAACTAAAGTATCATCAGTGGAAATATTATTAGATGGAGCTGTGGAAGCAGCCACCGCAGCAGACGGAGCCTCCGGCAGCTGTATCGTCTTCCCAAACAGCGTAAATGAAAGTAGATGTTCAATGCTGGGAAAAGGCAGAGGAGGAAGATGAGTAAGAGGAGAGACAAGGCGTCAGAGATGGAAGTATAGGTGGTGGCAGAGGAGGAAGTATGGGAGGACTGAGGAGGCGGAGAAGGAAGATGCGGAGAAGAAAGAGCTACAAAGAAACGGTGGTTGGCCTGTGACGAGAGAGAGAGAGAGGGGGGGAGGACTTTCATTTTCAATTTTGTTTTTGTTAATTATATGGAGATCCGTTTTATTGATTTAATCCACTTAGGATCCGCGTACCAACCCGAATAGAAGATGAAATTATGGAATTGGAATTGTGATTCTTAGGTCTTACCAAAGAATTGAATTTGTGGAATTGATGGCCCATAGAATTCGAATTGAATTCTAATTCTCTGGCATTGCCGGTGTCCAAACTGAAGAATTGGAATTGGGACCCCAATTTCAATTCTAAACCCCAATTCTATGGGAAATCAAACGAACCCTTATGTTAAACCAAACCAAGTTGAATTATTAGAAAATTAAAGTGTAAATAATAACGGGACACTTGGCGCAATACTATAGGTGGCATTGGATTGGCATAAAAAAAATGTCACCGAGGATCCCAAGTATTGTAATTCGCATACAAGCTTTCAATGGTATTGCTTTCTCACATACTTCATTAAAATCATAAAATACCAGGTATATATCACAAAATTTTCTGGCTCCATTTTGCAAAAGCGAATGAACAAAAGGAGTAAAATGAAGACCTTATTTTTGCATCATTTTACGGCACCACAACTCTTGACTGTACACCACGGGATGTGACATAGCCAGGCAATTAATTACGGACCCATGGAGCCAGGAATATCTATCCACTCCAACTGAAGCTCAACTTCACCGCGCTCAACATTTCGCAGTCTAAGAAACATATGCTGCTTAACCTTTCCATTTTCCCAAACAATATTGCTGTCTTCAGCAAGGCAATTTTGCCTACTTGGTTTTACATTGGTGATAACAGTTCCACTGGGGATGTTCTCTAACCGCATCCTCACAGCCTCAATGAACGGTCCAATGTCAAACTCTGCATCTCCCATTTTGTCATCAAAACTGAATGTATCCTTGTCAAAAACTTGCTGCATCGCACACCATTAAGAGTGAGGCTAAGTATCTATGCTGATTGAATTAGCTTCAACATGGTAAGAAAATTAAGTAAATAATAATGCATCAGCATAAATTTGGACCTTGACCACCCAGATGACAGGAACCCAATTATCTAATTGGAGCTATGCAAACGGGGATAGAATCAATCAACGGTCAATATGCCTTAATCCTTCACAGAACATAATGTAGATTTCATTTTTCAGCCTTCGCAAACTTTTCGACGACTGCAAACACTAAAAAAACATCAGTTATTTTCAAACAGAAGACTTCGTTCCTACTTGAGCATCAGTGGTGCAACAACTCTCCTCATACAATTCATTTAGTGTCGAGAACCAACCTAATAATATGTTTCTCAATTCCCTAAAAGGCAAAAAACTTTACAGTTCATAACTGCACCTTACTCAAAAAGCACCACTATAACATACTTATAAAAAAGTATGAAACTTACTAGCTTGATTGGGATGCTTGGATCTGCAATTGATAGTGTAAGGTCTTCATTCCACTCAGGATTTACATTTTTCTTCACCACACGCGTCTTCAATTTCTGCTTCACATATACAGTTCAGAAAAAATCAGTAGAAAGTTCGACCTACTTGTAAGTTGAAATAATAATCTATTATATAGACTGAAAGTCATATCCAGAAATTTAGTCCTCATATACAGCTGGTCTGCTTCCTTTTGTCAAGAAATTAAACACCCTCAGTGCTCAAAGAGGACCACAAGTAGTAGTAACACCCCCACCCGCACTACCCAAATCCCCCCCCCCCTCAAAGCCAAAAAAAAACACACACACACACACACACACACACACAAATGGCAGTCAACCTCTTGAATTTACAATTAATTTGTCACCTCCGTTACACTACAGACGAGCCCATTACAAGATTTCGACTTTTTCCTTCTCTTTTAGATATGATTTCGGCGTTTTGGCAACTCTAATTCCAACAACAGAGACGAATCGTACAACTAGCTGGCCAGGTAACTAACACCAATATTTGAAGTTTGAACAACCGATCTTTCTGGGCCATTTTCCAATTGCTAAGAGTTAGGCAAGCATATACAAACCAGAAGCCAACACCCCCGGTGAACGTCTCAGTTACGAGTGAGTTTATTAAGGAGTTGAAATATTGCTAAAATTTCAAAAGCTGAACCTCAAGAAGTACCGGGATTTTTTCATTTTAAATCGAATACAATGCAAATCTCACACTTGAAGGAAGTAATCGGAGAAGAGTTCGAGATATCCTAGGAATGATATGACTGGAAAACACTAGAAACATTGGAAAGCACGTCAAGCAAGACAAAAAGTCAATGAAATATAAGCTAAAAAAGTTGTAACGGAGAGATTACTAGTTAATGCTACTGACCTGTTTGCCCATCCTGACGATAATATAAGGATCGCTGCTTCTAACGTCTCTTATGGCAAGGTTAACACCTCGGATGACATGAATTCTCAAAAGTCCCAGTAAGTTCTCCATCTTTTCCGTTGCATAAGCCAGGAAACTACTACTAAAATGAATCAATAGGGGAAAAAAAAAAGATGATCAGACTTGATTGATCGTGGAAGACAAGGGAAAATCGGGATCAGCTTGAAATTGAAGGGAGGGAGAGAGAGAGAGAGAGAGTACTGAGAAAAAGAGAGATGGGATAATTGATTCGTAGGGCTAATGTAAGTAATGTGTTAGCGAGAGGAACTTTAGTAGGCCGCAGGGACCAATACAAAATCAAGATCTTTTTATTTTTGTTAAGGTCTGAATATTCTTGTAACCGCATTTAATAGTGAACAATTAATTGCTCTGTTTCAATGAGGAATGAGCATCACGCGCGTCTCGCATTCATGACATCTTCGCACTATGGGCTGGACCTGGGGGAAGCCAATTCTAGAATGCACTGTAGCGTTGACTAGACACTGAAAAGTGGGGTGGTAGAAAATTGAGGATCCAAAGAAAATTTTGCGTCGACTTTTGTTGCATGATTAATGCTGGGACTGGGAGTAGTAATTGACATATTTCCACTGCCCCTCTTGACGTCCATTTGTATGGGTAATTCTTTGAAAACCTGGTAAATTTAGGGGAACTAAATAGAGAGTATTTTTATCCCTTTTGTATGCATATATGGTGATAAATATTACTCTATTAAAGATGAGTGCAAATTGCAATTTCGATAATAAAAGTAGTTTGAGTGAGTTTTGCTCCGATTATTATTATTATTATTATTATTATAAATCAGAATCATAATAGATCTCTCTAACAATGATTTTACAAATCATTCGCTAATACGGTTCTCGCGTCAACAATGTTATGACTCAAACACATGATTTTTGGTAAATAATTTATGGTGGGTTTCTGTATCGATTTTGGAGAGATGACAGAAGAGAAGAGGTAAGAAAAACCGGCCGGCGGCGATCGCTCGTAGGGGGCGGTCCTTTCAACCTTTGACCAGGCTTGAGAGCGGTTGGCTGACCCCTCATCCTTCCCACACTTGAGAGTCAGTCCGACGTTGCAGTCCTTATTAGTCAACAGGTTCTATGTTGCCCTCACCACATAATGCCTGGGGTAGATGCTTATTATTCCTTGCCTGGTGGTGGCATGTGGCTTTTCTTGTTCACAGTTATTCTTCCTCCTCTTCGGGTTGGAGTTGGAGGATGGGTTTTCCACCAAACAAATATCTGTCTAACCATAAAGCTGCCTTGCAACTCGTTGACTGTTAATCTAACGAGTTTAAGCTTAATGCTTTCCAATAATACGGTTTTTTTTTTTTTTAACTGAAAAGACAACCGAGTCAATTAGTGGGTTCCATCATAATAAGAGAGAGAGAGAGAGACTCTGTACTAATAATGTCGATAATAAATCCAATCATGTAACATAAATGAAAGAACAAATAATGCATCAATTAGGGATGAATCTGAGGCTTTTGGGTTCCCTCGGGGTTTAGATTTGTAAAAACTGACGTAAGTCCTTTGGGCTTTGAAAGAAAAAAAAAAAGGGATGAATCTGAGATTTTCATAATCTGAAATCGTCAGAACAAGTGGGAATTGATTAGGTGCTGACAAACAGAAGATGGTGCATCAAATTAATAATTCCGCCCAAGCACTTGCGAGCTCCGACAGAAGATTGGATCTCCTCAAGTCGAGGCATAGTCAATTAATTAATACCAGTAAAGAAGAAGTATCCTTGTGTAGTCAAGGGATAAATAAATAAAATGTGCGTCATTTTAGCAATTTAGTGGGAGAGAAGCTAAAACACCAAACTGGCGACTTTTGAATAATCGTCGTATTCGGAAAAACACACTACCAAAAAAACACACAGTTAATAACAGGCCTATGACGTTCTTTAACCTCCTCAGGGTCAGACAACTCTCTGGAATCGAAGAGGTGGCTGAGTTACACCAATGAAATCCTCCGATCCTAGATTGAATAATGGGGTGTAAAAAAAAAAAACACCTCATCCATACAATATATCAAATACTTCAAAAAAATTTTCATATATACTGACTGCTATAGTAAAATTTTTAAAAAATATCTTAAAAAAATAACTAATCCAAATGGAGTCCGAGGTTTTAAAACTTTAAACTGCGTCAATCTATAAGGAGCAGGTGTGTGTACTTCAATCGTAAGTTGATTTTAAAATCCTGAGGGACCTAATTAGGTTTGCACGGCGGCTGCTGCTGAGTGGTGACGGCTCTGATTCTGATATCGCGCGCACTCTAAAGAAATTCACTTAAAAACGACAAACTAATTAGAGGCCTCTTTCAGTTCGGTTGATATTTGATGGAACGAGCCTTGAATGGGTTTGGTATACATAAAAAAAAAGTTGACCATTCAGAAATTGGTCTCCGATGACGTCATCCATTGACAAAAGTTCCAGACCAGCGGATGATCTTGTCGACTTTCTGCTTCAAACCCTCTTTTAAATGCAACAAGAATGACGGAGGAGTGATTATTTGATTTTGAAATTGAGCACTGAGTGAAGAAGAATTAAGAAGCAAGCAATTCAAGACGTTCATCCGCCTACTTTGCAGGAAAATCTCCGTCCCCGCCTTCATCTTGAATTCTTTGAATTTGTTTTAGCCAATCAAGAATAATGATACTAAGGGGTCCTCATTTTGATTTTTAGAAAAGGAGAACTACAGAACCCGTTATTGACATGTAGACTGATTGGATAATGACGCCAGTCCGGGCAGACGTTTACTGAAATAGCACTAGATGATGGCGAGCTTAAGGCAAGGCGATGTTAGCTTGGTTTGTTTCACATTTGCTTTAGCATTAGTTATAGTGAATTTGCGTTGCTCGTTCGGATTGTATTTTTCTAAATTTTTTTTTTTATAGAAAAATCACTGTAGTAATCTAACATATGTGAGATAAAATGAAAAATTTGTTTATAAAAAATATAGCAATTTTTCAATCACCTTTTTATTTCATGTATATGTCTGATCCATGGTTGAATTAGAGGGTCGGCAAGATTGACCCGAATGAGCACCGTAGTTTTCCATGTAACTGTTTCCTACAGACAGAATTTAATGGTGTCCTGACTTATGGTTGATCAACTACATCTTAACTTCAAGTCAAGAAGGCAAACTATAGGAAGTAGTATTACTTTTAGTGCTATACAGTCATATGTGCTTTTAGTCCTTTATATTGGTTAATACTAATAAACAGCTTTCTGGTTTTGGTTGGTAACTTTTAGGTCGATAAACCTAAAACTTTTGCAAGTCCCAGAGAATTGAGAGAGTCCTTGTGGATCCATGCATTTGACAGTTCAAAACGAGAGACCAAAAACAAAAGTTCTTATTCTTAAATTTTTTTTCCCCCATATTATACTCCCCACGCTGCTATTTAATTCTGGTAGGATTTAAGAGTCAGTTGAATGTACATTCTGATCGTCAATTGAAAATTATTTCTTGTCAAAAAAATGAGGATGGAATATATTTTACACGGACGTTTTGCCATGTCAAAAAATCTTATTCCAATACACTTTGCGAATCCAAAGCAATTGTGTTAGTTGTAGCGATTTGGATTTAGAAAATATGGTCGTAGTCAATTGTTAAGAACAAGGATTTCCTTAACATGGAAAGGCCAACTAATTTGGCACGACAGAGTCCAACAGATTTGGTTTAAAGAAGGTTGAAAAATTCATGTTGATTCGGCAAACCAGCAGGTTACGTTGAAAAAAAATCTTGTCAAGGAGAAAGACAGAAACGAAATTACTCCCTCCGTCCCACTTTGATAGTCCCGCTTCTTTTTTCACACAGTTTAAGAAAAAATAGTTAACTTTGTTGGAAAAGTAAATTTAGATTGCTATTTTTCTAAAATACCCTCACATTAATTAGAGTACAACTTTATGGGAACTTGAATTGATGGTAAAAAAAGAATCAACTCTCATTAAATAGGGTAGGTTTATAGTAATAACTACTTAAATTGAATAAGGGTATTTTAAAAAAATTAAAATACAGCTACATTCTTCAATTGAAAAGTGGACTATAATTTGGGACAGATGAAAAAGGAATAGAGGACTATCAAAGTGGGATGGAGGGAGTATTTGGTCGACAAACTGGCTAGATTTAGTGGGTTTAATTAACCTTAGACAAGTAATCCTCCTAGATCTAAAGAGCCTAGTAGTCCCATTTAAAGTGCTAACTTCGTCTTAATTATCCTTAGATACTTGATGATAAGACCCTTGAAACAAGAAAACATGGACCGAACTTTGTGTTGTTAATTTCTTTGAAACAATTATATATTTTGAACTGGTACTTAATAAATAATTGTTCATCTGGCACTCATGTCATCACTATTGATACTGGGGAATAACTTACAAAACCTTCGATTATTGGGAGTGCAACGTGAGAGAAAAGAATAATTTCACCAAAATGTATCTATTTAAATGCATGGGTCAGGCAAAATTAAAGCAGGGATTAACTATTTCTAGCCTATTTAATAAGTTTTAAGGAGAGGATTTGAAGCCGGATGACTGATGATGCCACAAAACAAAATGACATACCAAGTTGAGTTGGACTCCTTCGAACTCAACTCACCACCACCAAGTTGTTTAAAAGATAGGCCTGCGTCAAGCTGGGCCTCCAAGGAAATGAAAACTACAACCAAAAACCCAAAATAAAAATAAAAAATCCTAGCCCATCTAACTTTACACGTGGTGGCAATGATCTGTCCAACACCTATACAGTGATGATTGTGCCAATTTCTGTTTCTTTTGTGATTTGTGCGGCCTCGGTTTGATTATGGATTCCAGCTCAACTCGCTAGTCGTGTCGTGTCCCAGCAAGTCATTTTAATTATGGGTTTTTGATTGATTGAAATCTTGAATTCTCTCCATCTTCTTGATAAATGGCCTGATTTACGGGTCTCTATCTGCCCTGCTAGTTTTCGACAAGGAGGCTTTTCTACTGCTAGTTTGACGGCGAACCCTGCTCATAGTTCGTCTCTGATTGCCTTCATTTGAGCGGATATTTAACTCCACAGTTGAAACACGTCTTTATCCGGTAAAACTTCTTATTCGCCTTGCACATGATTGTTCCAAGTTGGTCATGTGATTGATTGTTTTAATGTCAAATTTTGTTGCTGATAAAGAAAATGCATGTGGGCTTGGTGTATTTTTGAGAAACCCGATATTAGCTGTGTAGAGTTGGTAAAGTCTAATTCTGGATATTTTGCTCTGAAGCTGGGCAATTTTAGGTGCCGAGACTGTGGAGTAAGTAGTTATCTTGTTGTTTTTGCAATTCGTAACAACTCATTTTGCTGCTGCTGCCAAGATAGTACGTTGAACTCTGATTCTGATCACTACCCATAATCATTCCTGTTTTGCAGTTCAAAATCTTGAAGTATGGAATGCCAGATACTAATAAGTACTGGAGTGCGACCATTCTTAGCAAGGTGAATGCCAGATATATTGCTCAGTACCACAAATATGCTCATGAATTCTTCTACGCAGGCACCACCTTTTGTAACCTACCTCAAGCATTCATATTTAAATTTTTGTTGGAAGGTGTTTATATGAGGTCTACTCGCTTTTAGGACACATTTTAAACAACCGCATTAGCCTATTTGAGCCTGCCAAATCAGAGATTTTAAGATGAGTATTGATAGAGTTCATGGTAATTTGGCCTAGATGGAATTCAAACAAAGGTCTCAAGAAGTTGGTGAGGCTGAATCAAGCTTCTATTCGGCAAAACGCAGCAAATAAAATATCCTGGAAATTACATTGTACGCCAGCTAGTTTGGAAGAGGAATTTTCAGCATTGCGGTCACAGGAGTTTACAGAGGATGATGAGAGTGACGTGGAAGACTTGCCTGATGAGGCTTCTCCAAAACCTTTGAGTAGTGAGGAGGTGAGCTTGATTTTAAATTGATAGTTAGTTCTAATATGAGAAAATCCTCCTGTGAATATAACCTGTCCTTTTCAGTCTCTCTTACATGCTTCGGCGTTATTCCATGAAAGACATGCTTGTAAAGTATGGCCTTGTAAATGCAAATTAATATTCGTTACTGAAAATTTCTCTGACCTGGGCCAGTCATGAAAGAGGAAAATACATAAAAGGTTTATTATTTAAACTCCTTAATAGTGCATGAAACTCCACTGGGCTCATCATTTGTTTATTGTCGGAATTACATCTCTAATTGATTTGACTAGATTTTATCTATTTTTCGGCTACTTGTAAAAGAAGTTTTGTCGTTATTATACAAGATATTTCCTTTTTTTTTTCTCCTTCTGTTTTTCCATTTGAATGATGTTAGTTGTGTAATCTTCGTTCTCAAGTCAAGGCATTTTCTTCTTTGAAAGGTACTTGCTAATTTTTTTTTCAATTTATGTTTGAGCATCATACAAGCCACTTTATATGCAATTATGCCTCCGAAAGCAGTTGATTGGAAGTTAGAACTTCTTCTGACAGTGCTAAGGTTTATGTATTCCTGTATCAGTTGAACGCATTGCTTCTTGATTCTGAAAGATCAAAGATCATCAAGAAACTTAGTGATGCTAATCAGTACAATCGAGTTCTGAAACGACAGGTTTGTTGTGTAGTCCCCATTTTTTTTTTTTTTTGAGTAGTCCGAATTGTTTTATCATGTAAAGGCATAGTTGCGTTAATGCTTGCAGTTGCAAAGCAAGGAGGATTCGTTGGTTAATTTTAAAAGTGAACTTGCTGTTCTGGAGCTGGAGATTCAGGTTTGCCTCTAGTATAACTGCTCTCCTAGTGTATCATATGACAATTCCAATTTTCTTAACAAGTACTTCCCTTACATTAGGAGGAACCTTATTGGAGTTCTATGTTGCAAAGTGGTAATAGATTCCAATAATCGTTAAAACATTCACAACTGGTATTCTGTTTATAACCCAATTTCCTCTCTAGAACATGACCATTTGGGAGCTAGTTACTTTTCTCAATTAGCTTGATATCAACCAAGAAATTGGATTCTGGTCTTCCTGGCAGCATAATTGGCATTCACCATACATCTCTATTGATTTGCAGGCATTGGTCAGTTTAGCTGAAGAAATTGCTAATTATGAAATTCCAGAAGGTTCGAGAAAGATACATGGGAGGTACATTCAGTCTCACCTCCTTTCAAGGCTAGAAGGTATATCCTCATGCTGTCTGAAACTAAATATTTTCTTTCTTGAGTGGAGCCTTCTAGTTTTTCGCGTCTGGTCGCGTAGTATTTGGTGGAGGTCATCAGGCCTGTGCTCAGGCTTAAATGGAACAAATATCAGGATCTTCTGAAGTACAAGAAGTATCTTGAGTATTAAAAGGACTTGTGTTTATCAAGGGTGAAGGCTGAATGATGCCCCTTCACTCGAACCCAAACTTTTTGCGCATGAATCACTTGTGCTATCAATACTGAGATTTGTACAAGATGTGGCTTTAGCATGGAGGAAGCAAAATGGTGTCTAGATGCTTTAAGTTGTTTATTAAGCTGATTTCTGGCCTGTTAGAGTGGTTCACCTATTATGTAATACAATAGTATTCTGTGTGTCTGACAAAGCCTTGGCAAATCTTCCTTATTTGTACTTGAAAACTTTTTCCTTTTCTCTTTTTGGTGGCTCTGATGGATCTTTTCGCTGTTGCAAAAGCTGTACAAGAAAAATTGAGGGAACAGACATAGGATGTGGATGCTGCTCAATCCAAAGAGGTTCCTTTATATTGGTATGGAGTGGCAGAGGTGAGTTAGCAAAAAACTGTGTTATTCTCTGATCGAATTATGACTTTTGCCAGTAAGGATTTTCGCTTATTTAGTTTCTTTTATGCTGTCTGGACTGTATAATCTGGCTACACACCTAATCATTGAGAGAACTTACCATAAATTTCATACCATCAAGAGGTTTCATGGACCTGCTAGTTGCAATTGTTTGTTTCTACATGTTTTCCTCTCTTGTGTAGAAAGACTAAACGGTTTATCTATTATATAACCAATTGCATGAAACACCATTCTGTCTGAATGTTGCCACAAACACTTTGTTGAAAAACTTCTGCCCGTTTTGCTTTTCCCTTCCAATTTTTTCTCGGTAGATAAATTGCATTGAAAAACTGTACGCTAAATTGAGAAAGAGGAATGGTTATGTTAGTTCCTTTAAAGGAATACTATTATTGAAAACGTGCTGCCTTTTGTTGAGAATATTAGAAGAGATAATTACTGAAAGCACAACTAGCCCCCAAACTCAACTCCCAACTGAAAGAACAATCTTAAAACCTCAACCTAAAACACAATTCCTTAATCTAAACCTTAAAAAACTTCAAATTCAAAATCCTCAACATCCAAAAAGCCAAAGCAGAGCCAGAAATATTGGGTGGTTATCCAGATACAGACACACATCTACAACCATGGGGATTCTATGTATGTATGTGCATGATATGGATGTATAATATATAAAGCTCACCAAGTCTTGACTAGCCTTTGAGAAAAATAAAATAATGTGTGCGCTTGACTCCAGTGCATCATCGAGCTCAAACTTGAGTTTGAGCTTGAGAAACATCGAGCCAAGTTTAGTTCAAGTAGCTCACAAGCCGCTCAATCCATTTGCCCTACAATACTAAGCGCCCTTAATTAAGGTTTAGCTTGAGAAAGAAGATTTACGACTTTCTGAATAACTCAAAAATTGCAAGTTGAGTCGAGTTTCGTGAATCTGCATTTAGGGTACTTTAGACATGCTGATTTAAACTACTCCTGCATCATCAATTTATGGGTTTGAACTCTAATACACCATTGTAAATACCTTTTTCCAGTGTTTTGGGGGGGAATTTTAGTAATGTCATCGAACAATTTTCCTCACGGGTATAAGGCCTCACTTGGCTTTGATTTGATATTACTTAAAAATGTAACGATCAAATGACCCACTAACATTTCATTTGTGTCAGAGTGTACAAGTAATGGGTTCCTTTGATGGATGGAGTCAAGATGAGCACCTATCACCAGAGTACACTGGTTCTTACACGAAATTCTCCACGACATTGATGCTGAGACCTGGAAGGTATGCTCTCGTATGTTGCTTGCATTCTCGATCTTAATCCATGTTGTCCTCCTCTGATCCATCTCTTATATCAAGAAGGTATGAAATTAAATTCTTGGTTGATGGAGAATGGAACTTGTCGCCAGAATTCCCTACTGTTGGTGAAGGGTTGATGCAAAACAACTTGTTAATCGTGGAATAGCTTCAATTTGCCGACTTGGGCGTATTAGATGTGTTAAGTACGAAACTCTTTTGCCTGGAAAATTGTAATCAAATGATCTTCTTAGAAATCTTAACTCTCTATTTGCTTCACCAAACTGTGGATGCAAAATGCCTCTGGACTCCATTTGCTTGGTGTCATATGTTTCCTTTTGGCTTAGCTCAGGAAAAGAAGAATAATAATACTAGCAAACTAAGGAACAACGGCAAAAGAAAAATAGGAAGAAGGCCATTTCAGAAAAATAACTCTGAAGTTGTTTTTCAGAACTGTGATTTCCCTGTCTTGGGAATAGTAATAAAGACGACGCTATTTCTTTAATTTGTAGTATACATATCAATATTCTGGTCAATGACCGTCCAGTCCTGTATTCCCACTTTCCTTGACTGCCTGAGATTACTGTATTTGCCTTCGCATTTTTATTCGCTTCTCCATGCCTGCCCTATGTTTTCAGCTGCTCTAGGCAGATTAACTGAACTCCCCTGGTTAACTAACTAAACTTTTGAGGTGGAGGCTTTTGGCTTTGGCGTCCAAACAAACAAGTGTAATTATGTTGGTCAACTCAAGATGCTGTCAAGCTAGTAACTAATTTTACATGGGGAAGAACATCTTGCAATATAGAATTCTAGTTGATTAATGTTAGTTGCACGGTCAATAACACCTTATCATCTCCTGCCCCGTTAATAATCTTGTAAAGACGTTGGAAAAAGGTGGAGCGGCTGATTCTGTGGATCCTACAGCTCTTGTATTTATTAAGACTACAACCATTATATGTGGAACAGATATAGTAGTTAATTATGTACCCTTTAAACTCATGAATTCAAGGGTTGATTGGCGCATTTGGGTATATTTGAGTGGCTGTTTGACGTTCGCTTTTGGTGAAGCCAAGAGTTCACTGTCATTGTCTTCCGAACTGGTGCCCCATCAAGCTCCAAGGAGTATTTGGATGCGTATGTGTGAGGGCTTGCTCATACGCTGGTTCCTTCCATTTGAATTCCTTGGAAGCTTGTGGTTAGAGGTGGCAATTTGGATTGAAATCCATTTATCCATCCATATAATCCATAATTAAATGGATTTGGATTATTCATTTATAGTATTGGTTTTAAATGGTTGACCAAAGTAAAACCATTAAATTAAATGGATTTATATGGATTATCCATAAAAATCATATATATCCATTTACTTAAAAACCAAATAAAATTGAAGTTTTGGTGGATAGAGAATTGGGGATCAACTGTGACCGGATTGAGGTGGGTGAGATGCTCCAAGTTGCTCTACTTTGCACTCAATACCTCCCCGCCCACCGGGCTAAGATGTCGGATGTGGATCGAATGCTTGAAGGAGAGGGCCTAGCAGAAAAATGGGCAGCCTCCCATAATTATACAAACCAAGGCACAAACCTTCCCACCCTCAAGGCTGTTTTGTGTTTTACCATGTATGTATATATCGTTTCATAGTCAGAGATACTGATTGCTCCAATGAGTAAATAATATTTAAATGGATTATAAATGGATAATTGGTTTTTATTTAATCCATTTAGATCCATCCATTTAAATCCATTTATTAAATGGATCTAAATGGATTGGATAAATTTTATCCACCATCCATTAAGTCAAAACCAATTATGAACCATTTATCCGTATTGCCACCTCTACTTGTGGTAAACCCTTTCTTTTTTTTTTTTTTTGGGTTAACTTCCTTGATTGGATTGCATTTTTTCTGGATTTTTTGTAGAAAATTACTGTAAGAATTTGATATCTGTGAGATAAAAAAGATGATTGGAAATAAAAATTGCTGTCCAAACAAGACATTATAAATTCTTACAAAAATTGAATTTTGAAATTTTTGTAATTCCATCTTGCGAAGTCAGTGGAGCTTGTCACCTGCACCCGGCACGTTTCACCTCAAGTAAGGACTGGTTTACGACAGAGGGAGCATCTGTTACTTCGATTCGACTCCTCGTTTACGTTGGGAAAAGGTCCTCCGGGTGACCAATTATTAAATTCTCCGAATCTGATTCTTTTTTTTGGTTCGATGAATTCTGTGGTTTGTAAACGCACACTCGTGAGTATTAACTTCCCTAGCTTACATTTCAAGATTTTGTTCTCTATCAATGTACCCCCGAAGATACTGCGCACGTAAACCTTTGATTTGTGTGAACTATTTCTGGGGAAGTAGCATATGTTCTTACCCACTTCATCTGGTCATTATTGAGGCAATCTTTTCTCTCGACTGTTATTCCCTACTGGCTGTAGGCCATTTTTTCCCCCCGATTGTTATTGTGAATAGCTATACCGGCAGCCGCTTTGGTTGGGTGTATTCTATTAACATGTATTCCAGAGATTTTGAAACGTCCACTATGAGCTATAGTTTTTTTTTCTTTCACATATTTGATCGAATTGTCACCGGATCAAATGGGTGCGTAGACATTGCAATCGGCGGTGAAATTTTTAGTAAATCTTGAATAATAATAATGGAGGTTAAGGACCTTAATATTTTGATCTACACTCAAAAAGAATTTTAAAATTCTATCCGGTAACCAACTACTCTAGAACAGTTGGTTCCCTATGAGCTATAGTCGGGTCTAACAAAAATATTAGCATGTTTGCTTACGTTTTAGCTGAGGAAATTCTACACGAGGCAAACTGCAAATAGTATCGCGGAAGGTTGAGTTGTGGAGTCTTTGCTTTGGAAGAAGCATGTATTGGAAAGTTTCAAGAGGGCAAACAACTTTTGCTTCTTGTACTTTTACCAAACAGGAACTTGCACATGCTGACGCGATGATTTGAACACTCGATTTGTGAACTGTGACATCGGTAGAACCCAAAAAAAAAAAAACTTTTATTAATATTATTATTAATTTCGTCCAATGAGTTTATGGTTAGCTGATGCAACCAACATGAAGAACTGCCCCGGACGCTACAAACCATGAAGCCGACTGCATAAGGTCACCCCTGTACGTGAAAGTTACTGGTAATATATATATAGCTGCAGTCTAACAGTCCCTCCAACACCGCAGAAGAATCAACTCCATAACAAGAACAAACCCTTTCTCTCTCTCTCAAAACTTAGGAGTAAATTTTCCTCTTGATCATCTTTTGCTCCCCTGTTCTCTGCTTTGCATAACCACACTCAGAGTTTTGATGCTCTCCCTCTTTTCCTCTCTCCCATGTTCTGCGCATTCACACAAAGCGCGGCTCTCTTCCTCTTCCTGTTCTCTTCTCTTTTTCTCTCCTCTTTTCCCATTTTTTTTTCCATCCTTCCGGTCCAGCAAAGAAGCCTGGTATTATCGTTGCCTAGGACCTGATCCTTGAAGCTCTTATCCAACCCTCTTTCATTTATCTCGGTCGGTCAATAGATACATATTTGAGTTCGTTTATTCGAGACGGTTTTACACATTTCCAATGGGACAGATCAAACCATCTCCAGATTTTATGAGTGAAACAAACCACAAACCTATGGATGTCAGGGTGTTGAAGAAAAGTATATCTGACAAGATGTTGCTGCCAAAGCCCAAGAAAAAGAATGACGAGAAGAAGAATGGAAAGAATAATAGCAATAATAAGTTCTTGATTACAATAAACGTCCTTGGTAGCGCTGGACCCGTAAGGTTTGTGGTGAACGAGAATGACACTGTCTCAGGAGTGATCGATGCAGCCCTAAAACTTTATGCCCGCCAGGAGCGCCTTCCCGTTCTTGGTTCTGATGTCAACAGTTTCTTTCTCTATCCAGCCAACGCAGGATTGGACGGTAGGGATCTTGTCAATCCAGTTTTCAAGATTTTATGTTCAAATTCTTGTTTTGGCCCTTGGTCCTTATTTGTATTACTGCTAAATTTTGGCAAACTCTTTCTAGTATCTTCAAAAAAAAAAAAATTTTTAATCAAGCTTTAGCAAATCGGCACTGAACTTAGTCCTCAACCTTCGAAGACAGACTAATGCACGTGCCAATTGTTGCAGCTCTCAACCTATCAGAGTCAATAGGATTGCAGGGAGTGAGGAACTTTGTCCTCTGCAAGAAGCAGAGGCGGCCACAGATGACAGAAGCAAGGTCGGAGATGATTTCTCGTAAGAGGAGTGGCAGTTGGGTGAAGGCGTGGTTTAACAAGTCCCTGAGCTCCAAGATGTTATCGCACTGATATTCATGCTTTCAGTTACATGAGTTACAAAAGTCGTTACAGTGAACTGTGGTTGTGTGTTGACATTTCATAATGCCATGTGTATGCTTGTGTTTCATGATCGCTTTCTTGTTGGGTTGTGTAGTTGTATACACACGTATGATCATGTGTGTTCTATTTCCAATTGCAGATTTTGTAAATCATCATAAAATATTTGCAAACAGAATTTGGCTGGGCCAGTCGCTTGAGGTCAGAAGTTTCATCAACCTGGCAGTCTTGCAGCACACGCATCTGAATAATTTCATGAGGATTATCACTGACCAGATCTGCATTCTATTTTAATTAGCTTGTGACAGAGATCCAAATGCCACCATGTGTTGAATGTTGATGCTCTAGCTCCGCACGAATTTCGAAGTCGTGCGAGTAGTGAGTAAACTAGAGACTAAAGGTGTTAAAATGGATGACTTGAGCGGGTTTAGGTTGGTTAAAATAGATAATGAGTATAAGTGAGGCAACCCATTTATATTCATTTAATTAGATGAGTATAAATGGATAAGTCAAAAAATGAATTGGGTAACCCAATTACCCATTTATAAACCATTTATTTTAACTTTTTATAAACTTCCATAATTAGTTTTAAATATTTACTTATAATGCTTAATAAACTTAATTACCAATTTTTTTTCATCCATACTCTATTTCGCAAAATTATATATATTATTTAATAATTAAACAATAAGAATATAAAATTTGAACTAAATACTATAATAGTTAATTCAAAATTTTGAACCCCTAGAATTTTTTCGTGTGTAAATTTAAAATTTCATTTTGAAAAGGTAGGAAAAGATGCTAAAACTTGTCATAAAGTGGTAATGCTGAAAAATGAGTAAGTTAACAAACTAAGAGAAAATAAAATGATAGGATAAAATAACAAATAATAATAATAAAAAAACAAAAGTAGTTAACATCATGACAAAATGAAGAATTTGAAAAAAAAAAAAAAAAAAAAGGGTAGGGGAAGAGAGGAGACTTGAGGGAAGACAATTTTAAATGGGTTAATTGGATTTGATGGGTTAATTAGGTAATCCATTTATATCTATATGCAAAAATTTAAGATACCTATATCGATCTATTTATGCACGGGTATAGATATATTCAGTTAAATAAATTTATTTGCTACCTATATTAGAGACTTTTGCAGTGACTCTGGAGCCAACTTAGGACTGCAAACGAACCGAGCCGCTTGCGAGCCGTTCGAGTCAAGCTCGACTCGAGCTCGAGCTAGCTCGAGTCAAAATCGAGTTCAAAATATTAAGCCCGTATAAATATATATATTATTTTTTATTTTAATAGTAAAATTACATATATATCTTTAATATTTTATTATTTATTAAGAAAAAATATTATATTATTTATTTTTAAAAAAAATAAAATATTTTTTTATTTTTTTCGAGCTTGAGCTCGAGTTTTAAATTGTCACCTCGTCGACCTCGGGCTCGACTTTGAATTCAATAAAATTATATCAAGACTCGGTTCAAAGGCCAAAAATCGACTCGTTTATGCTCGTTTGGAGCCTTACCAACTAGACTCATATGGACTATTCTCGTTTGGCATCTCGGGCTAAAAAGAAACGGTTTATCACTCTTTGCCCCAAAAGGGTAGAGTAGTCACATTCTATCACACCCAACTTCTGTAGTATACAGTTTATCCCCCACTACTTGACCAACGTTATAAAGCTTAACACCGTCACAAGAGGAAAAAAAAAAAAAAAGGCTGAAAAGGCTTAAATAGCCATGAATTGTTAGTGAAGGGACAACTATACCCCTGTGTTGGGAGTAAGTGGGAAGGCCATGGCACGCACATGAACTAGAAGAGGCAAAAAAGAAAAAAAGAAGAAGAAGAAGTTGTTATTGCTGAAGTGAAATTATATTCGTTACCAAACGTAAGACCAAAGCTATTATATTTTGTGCTAGGTTGATCTTATGTTATAATTGCAACTTACTTACAAAAAAAAAAAAAAAGTTATAATTGCAGCATCCTATGAACTCTCTTAATTATAGGATCATGTGGTGCATAATGGTATTCTTTTTATCCCATACTTGCACCTTGCATCTTCACTTACTTCATACCTCGACGTTAGGGCTGCAAACGAGCCGAGCCGAGTTGAGTTTTGAGCTAATCAAGCCGAGCCTTGACTAAATTTTATCAAACTCGAGCTCGACGAGCCGGCAAATTTCGAGCTCGAGCTTGAAAAAAAATAAAAAAAAATTATTTTATTTTAAAAAAATAAATAAAATAATATTTTTTCTTAATAAATAATAAAATATTAAGGATATATATGTAATTTTACTATGAAAATAAAAAATAAAAAATAAATATAATATACGTAATTTTATTATTAAATAAAAATAAAAATTAAAAAAAATATATATATATACCCAAGTTCGCCAGCCGGCTCGCGAGCTAACGAGCTTAATATTCTGAGTTCGAGCTCGACTCGAGCTGCTCGCAAGCGGCTCGATTCGTTTGCAGCCCTACTTGACGTGGTTGAGCTATTTGAGGAGCAGTTGCTGTTGTTTAATTGTTGAAGTTAGAATGCAAAAAGTTTAGAATTGGTGTTCATTTGTTGAAGTTATAGTGCAGAAAATTTGGCTTCATTTTTGTTTTGTGTTGCACTGAAGGATTTATACCAGAATTTATTTTGGAAGGGAAATGTTGCGTGGAGTCAGAGAGAGAGAGAGAGATGGAGCATAATTGAGGATATCAGTATAATAATGGATTTGATAACTAGTGATTAACTGGAGATGGGAAACGGATCAGATACCAACTTCGTTGCCAAATTTGATACCTGAATATGGCTTTGCTTAAAGATTAAGTGCACAATGACTTTGTTAAAGCAGAGGCTCGCGTTGAAAGGTAGCATATGTCCAATCATAAATCGTTTGATGCTAATTAAAACGCACTGAGACTCATCACCACCTATCATCTTCGTAAAGTTTTACAGAAGATCTAGAAACAAGTGGAGACCTGACTAAAATTAAAAAAGTCTCAATATCATTGGACCAAAAAAAAAATCAAAATCAAAATTGGGATTCGTCCAACAAATACTGTCCTTGATTGTATATCACTACAAGAAATTTAAACTTTTCGTGACTTGTCAGTTTAATGCAAGTCGTAAAAGACTTATATTTTTTATGACATGACATGAAACTAGCTGGAGAACGTAGCAATAAGTTGGTTTAAGTCATAAAATGAATGATTTTAAATCACAAATAACTAAATATATGACGTTCATTTATAAGTCGATCTCGTGACTTGTAAATTAATGAGGATCAGCAATTACATAGTCGCAGCTGACTTTCAAATTACAACAAAGTCATTGAATAAACATATGGTCAAAAAAAATAAATTAAAAGTCTTGAATCTCGATCACCATATCTAGTCCAAGTTAATTTGTTCACATTTAAAAGTTAATAGTAATCAATCACATCGTTAAATACCAACAGGATTCGGAGGTCTAAATATCTAAATGCCCCGTTGGGCAATGAATGAATGTACGTGCATTCATATGATAAATTTTATACTCCCGACGGTATTATATCTTATTAATTACCGTGAACTCGCGTGCAGCTTTTTGTACTGTATATATATCGTCGCCGGCAGGAACCTCGTCTTCGAACATTTGATGGCGTCAATTTCGTGCAATATATAACTACTGCCAAAAAATTGACATGTCAACGTTTTCGACAATATATGCATCTCTCCGAATTTTTTTTTCCGTCATTATTTGAATAATGCAACCTCTGTCAATATTATATTGAGGCGACTGGTTAATTTGTCCTTGCGCACGTCGAGACTGCATGGTTGAAACGTTTTGATTTATGCATTCGTTCGTGGATCATCATCACATATGGCAATTAAATCCCACTTAAAGACATATGCCCCGTTCCATGCCCCGGTGGCCGGTGGGGTTGCCTGCAGGTGTGCAACGGGACGTAGGGAGGATGATCTCAGCATAGAAACCCCGCTTGGTTTCTTTGTAAGGTCTATGAAAAGGAAAAAAAAAAAAGAAAGGAAAGTCTTTAGTTTAGTTGATGTTTATGGCAACTTAGATAATCTGAGGTAGCCCCATCCCAAGAAGGCATATGAGGAATTGCATTAATTTGTGAAGAACGTTACCGACTAAAAGTAGTTAATTGTGCATAGGCTAATTTTAGGGTTAACGAAACCATTGCAATGTCACGACTCACAATAGCTAATAACTCAATTTTATTGAGGCAATGGCAAATTGAATCGGAGAGGTGTTCGGGTCGAGATTCAATCGGTCGGACCGGTTCAACCTTGGTTCAATAAATTTTTTTTAAAATAATTTATATAAATATATATATGTACAAAATAAGGCATGCAATGGACTAATTTAAGACTTTATATGATCAAAAGTTTAATATTTTGAAAGAAATTGGATTTTCACAAATAAAAATATTAAATTATAAGTTGAAACAAATAAATTTCATTTCAATTTCAATTATATCTACCAAGAAACAGTCTTAAATTCAACCCAAAAATACCACAATATTCTTCAATTATACAAAATTTATGTCTATGGGAATTAGACATTATGAGTTTAAATTTTAATTCACATTTCTAGGATTTAGAAATTGCAATTTTAAAAAAAAGTTTGGAGTTTGGAAGAAATCAAGAAAATAAAAAATAGAGATGCAAACTTAATAAGAGACAAAATATGAGAAGAAAGTGAGTGAATGTTGTATTTAATAATTTGTCTTTAAGGTTAAGGAAAACTTATTCTTTTTTTTCAATTTAATAGACAAAAACCAAAAAACTGTTGGTTCAACGGTTCAATCTGATTCAAACAATTCTTATTGATTTTTAAATCTAATCAACCTAAAGTATGAACTGGACGGGAGTTATGAACGGTTCGCTGTCCAACTAGTCGAACCGGCCGATTTAGTAACGAACATTTCCACCATCTTTGCATGAACCCTTCTTTTATCGTACACAACTAAAAGGAAAAGCAAAATAGAAAGAATCAATGGCTTATGTTCTTTCAATTAAAATCTGTGTGTGCTTTATTTCTTTATTACCGTTAAGCTTATCCAATTTTTACCTTTTTTTTTTTTTTTTTTAAGTAGCTCTAGACTTTCTAATGATATTGAAACAAGCAGCAAGATTTATCTCAAATAACCTACTTCCCTCTAAATTGATATCATGTAGTATAATATAATTGTGCATGCGTACAATGAATGAAGTCATGAACATTTGTTTGTTTAAGCTCATTTGCAATTATTTTTATGCATCTGGAGCAGACGTTTTGAAAAAACTAGTTGTTTTGAATAGGCTGTTGTTAAAGCACAAATTGCCACGTTAAATATGCATCTCGCAGGACGGGTTTTTGACCTGGATCCACCATTTAATTTATATCTTGTCATTGGTAAAGAAACTAATTTTAGATAAATAGCTAGGTAGGTGATTGGCAAAAACATATTAATCTCGCTATGGTTTGCAAAATAAAAAATGAAGACCATTGCTCTCGTTTTAATCTTACTAATTTTGCAAAGGTAAGGAATAATATATTAGCGTAAGTTGAATATAATTTTGCATGGTATACAATTTTGCTTTCATACACAACTTTTATGTCAATTGTCTTATATGTTCCAAAAATTGCATAATCTCAACTTTTATTCTAATTTTCCTGAAATACATTATATTCTTAGAAAAAGTGAGTCCCAAAAATGTTTGATGACACTTAAAAGCACGAGCTTTTACCCTAATATTACACTATGTAGCTGCATTGAAAATTCTCATTTAGCTTTGTTAATCTATTGTTGAGGCTTCTAAAATGGTTTATCATCTTGCAAAATGTCGAGTGAATTATGAAATATTAATCGTACAAAATGCGTTAATGAAATTTAGAATTACACTTCGAAGAAAAGGATAAAACATTTCGTTAAGCTACAAAACAGAAACTAGTCAATTCTTTCTGAACTTTTTTTTCCCACTATTTTTTAAGAGAGTGCTGCACAATAACATGAAATTCTAAGTGGAAATTCAGCAGGAATTTTTAAGGGAAATGAAGAAAATAGAAGAGAAATTCACTATGTCCGGGCCATTTGTATGAACTATTAGACTGTTGAACATCCATTGAAAGGGTGTTGGAAATCCTAGCAGAATGTTGAGAGTCACAACTAGATGCAAGGATACTTCTATTGAGGTACACAATTAGTTAAGCCCAAGTTAAAATACTAGTTCATTGGAAATTCCCAATAATTACGATGAAAGGGCTTCCATCATCTCAATCTTCTTCAACGGCCCACATCAATGCTTGTGCAAGTTATTAAAGGCTCCGCTGAAGAACTAATATTTGGAACATCGTAGATGGGCACAGGCATTTTGGTTGGAAGACTGGGAAGCGTTGCCTCAAAGTTGAGGGCTTGAATTGCTTGTTTTATGCTTGGCCTTAGGCTGCGGTCCGGATGAGCACACCACAAACCTACTGTCAACAAACACTCAAATTGTTTAAGATCAAAATCGTTGTTTAACCTCCCGTCCATAGCTGAAGAAAGTTTCCCCGATCCATACAAGTCCCAAACCCACTCCAGGAGTCCTGTTTCGGATTTTCCGTGTGTTGGCATTGGATCGGTTGACTTCCTTCCACTGGCAATTTCTAAAGCAACCACCCCAAAGCTATATACATCGGACTCCTTGCTAGGCCTGCCCGTGCTCACATATTCAGGGGCTAAGTAGCCAAACGTTCCAGCCACGCCTGTCGTTTGTGGTCCCAGTTCATGGTCCATAAGTCTAGCCAAACCAAAATCTCCAAGCTTGGCATTAAAATTTGAATCTAGCATTACGTTACTTGATTTGATATCCCTATGTATCACACATTGTTCCCATTCTTCATGAAGATACAGCAAAGCAGATGCCAACCCAATTGCTATTTTGTATCTCGCACTCCAACTCAGAAGATTTTTCCTGCCAAATAGATGAGTATCCAGGCTTCCATTTGGCATGAATTCATAGACAAGCAAGAACTCATTTTGATCATGGCACCAGCCGATTAGCTGGACCAAATTTCGATGCCTCAAACTACTTATGATCTTTACTTCAGTTACGTACTGCTTTTTCCCCTGCTTAGAACCCCTTGAGAACTTCTTCACAGCCACTGCAATATTCAGATCAATGAGTTCACCTTTGTAAACCTTTCCAAATCCTCCCTCACCCAACTTTCTCTCGTTTGAGAAATTATTAGTAGCTGAAGCAAGATCTTTGTAAGAAAACCTTTTTGGTCCTGTCCCCCTTTCAAAATCATCGTTCATAGAACTTGTCAAGTTGGCAGCCATCTCTGGGTTCCACTTTGCAGATTGTATTTTTCTCCTTAAAACTACAGTCGCTATTACTCCACCTGCAATTAAGATTGCTCCAGCGGCTGTCAAGCCTACAATTAACCCAATTTCCTTTGCTTTTCTCCCACTTGTCTTTGTCACATCAAGGTTTGAACTGAATTCCCATGATTCGAGTGTGTGTCTTTCAACATGCAGACCTGTGGCAGCTGAAAACCCAATTATAGCCCATTGAGGAAGAATCTCCTTCAAATCTATCTTAAGAGAAAGACTAGAGTTAGGACTTGATCCATAACTCCAGAAAACACTAAGATTTTGTGTAGAAGAATTGTAGACAATCCAAGCATCAGCAGTGTCTCCACTGTGCAGGCTGGCATTCCAGGGCGTGGTTATAGATGAAGCAATTGAGTTTTTGTTGATACCAACATGTTCAAAAGGAGGATCCCATTCTGGATTTGCAAATGAATCAAATTCAATCGAAACTATCTGGTTCTGGGAGGAATCACTTGTGCTGGTATTGAATAGACCAAAAAATCCTCCACCTGAGTTCGGTGGGATTTGAAAAACAATAGGAGCAAGAAAGAAAGCAAGCCCGTGGCCGTAAAGGGTACGATTTTGAGTGTCAATTGTGAAGGAGAAATGAGTGGTGAAGTCAGCCACTTTCCTGGAGTGCGAATCCCAGATAGGAACAGGCTGAGAATAGATAGCTTGACCAACCTGATAAAGATAATCAACATTGTTGAATTCAATCGCTCCAACTGAAGCTATTGCATCTCCGCGGTAAAGTATGGTGCTTAAATCGGGACTGAAACGAGTTATCTGAAAAGACATGGCGTTAGCCAAGCAAAGAAGCCCGAAGCAGGGGATCAAGAAAGCAAAACTATTGAATTCGGTGGCCATGATTCACTCTAAAGTATGAGCAAAGCTGGTTAACTACCAAGAAGGATCAATGTTAGGTGCTAGACTGCTGTCTATAAACGTCCATGATCATAATGGTGATACAATAAAGTATTAATTAGTAAAAATCTTGGCGATTCAAGTTTCAACTATCCAACTTTTTGACTTTTTCTTGGATTACCTTTTACGTCTGTAAGAAACTACCAAGAACTGGAATAAAATATAAAGAATGACTTGAATTGCCGATAAATGATGAATTGATGACCCATTGCCGATGACTTGAATTACCATTCTTTCCAAGAACCAACCAAGGAAAGGAAGCAAAGTCTAAGGAATGATGGTCCATTGCCAGCTCAAATTCGACGTCAACCATACTTACAACAGATAATGAATAAGTAAAAGAAAAATGTGAATTCGATAGCTCCAACCGAAGCTATTGCATCTCCTCGATAGAGTATGGTGCTTAAATCAGGACTGAAACGAGTTATCTGAAAAGAAATGGGCTTAGCCAAGCAAAGAACCTGGAAGTGAGGGATCAAGAGAGCAAATCTATTATTGAATTCAGTGGGAATGATTGACTTTATCAAAATGAGCAAAGTGCTAGACTGCTAGCTCTATCCGTCCATGATTGTAGTGATGACAGAGTATTACTCACTCAAAATCTTGGGATTCAACAACACAACTCTCTGTATTTTCTTGGATTATATATATATTTTTAAACCTCTGCAAGAACCTACCAAGAAAGGGAAGCAGAATATAAAGATTGACTTGAATTGTTGACGTATGATAAGTGCCCAGTCAAAGTCAACTTTTACCAGAATCAACAAAACACTATGAAAAGTAAGTAACACGACAAGTGTAGTGATGATGGCCTCAAAAGTACAGTTTGAATAAAATTTTCAACTTTTAATTTACTTCATTTTATTTGACCTTATTTTTTGGGACGTCAGTGGACAACAAAATTGGATCTCATCAGCACCCTCGACCTCGAGAGTCAAGGTTGCATTAGGTATCCTGCTTATGTTTTGAAAATCACATATAAAATTCCTTGTACTTTCTCAATATCGTCTCCTCCGGGTCAAGGAAGCTTTATAGTCGCCAAATGCGTAAAGACCATTTTCGACATAAAATCCATCTTGTAACAGGCTAAAGATAAATTAATGAGAATCTTCTAATTTAGCTGCTTGCCTCTTAATCAAAGAATCATGATTGAATATTTCGTGGTGGTAGAATAAAAGATTGAACTAATGTTTTAATCTATATGACTAATACGAGCCATGTCTATGAGTAGTTAAGAGGAAATTCACAAGTAGCAGGGTTCATATTTTGCAAGTTTTTAAGAATCAAAGTCTTAAGGAATGATTTCCTCAACCACTGTCTCTAGTCGATTCTCGTATGGTATTAAAAGTCTTGGGTCCAATTCCTTCTCTCACTATTTAAATTGTAATTTTTACCATTTGTGAGCTAATTTATTAAAATATAATTTCTGTTCAAATCTCGTAAATAGTAGTATTAAAGGTTTTGGTTTATTTGTAATCTTACCCCAGAAAAGAAAGATCGTGCAGGGTAATTATTACTTGGTCAGGACCAACTAAGTTGCAAGCACTTGGTTTCTTTGTAACCTTAACCCAAGGACAAAAAAAAAAATCTTGTATAGTAATTGTTACTTGATCCGGACCAACTAAATTACAAGCTCAGTAGATTTATGAACTTGGTATTTTTTTTAATTGGACAAACAAAAACACCACAATCTTATTTGCATTGTATTTGATATAGAGTAAATAAGTTTGGCGATCTTTTTTGAAACATTTTTCAACACCAACTATTGGTTTTGCTGCATAGATTCTGAGATAAAATTTCTTGATATAACCTTATATGGTATAGAGCTATGTTTTTAAACTTTGACCCGATCGACAGGTCCGATCGGTTGAACTGAAAATCGGTTAAATGTTCGGTCTGATCTATATTAAAAACTCGGATTGATCAACACTCGGTCAAATCCGGTCAAAATTGGGTTTGACCGAAAACCTGAAAAACTGATAAAAGTCGGAATTTTCTTTTTCTCCTTTTTTTGAAAATTTTTTTCCCTTCTTGACCTCTAACTCCAAATCCTTGTGAGCTCTCCCCTCCTCTGCAAATCCATTCACTCTTTGACTTCAATTCAAGTATCAAAAATCAATGTTTTAACCTTTTTTTAAAGAAGATATAATCTTAAATCTTGTATTCAAAAGAAGAAAAGACCCAAAAATGCAAAAAAAGGAGTGAAGAAGAGAAAAGTTTGAAGAAAACAGATAAAAGCATGATATTTCATGGGTTTGAGAACAAATAACTAATAAAATAAGAATGAAAATAAAATTAAAAAAAAAAAAGAAGAAGAAAGGAGTTGCAGAATGGCAGAGAAAGAGGAAGAAGATGAAATGCTCTATGGAATGCGTCAACCGTAAGGAATAGAGGAAGAAATGGGAAGTGTGACGTGGGGTTAAAGCACTTTCATCTGATATAGGGACAAAGCATTTTCAATGTTATGTTTTGACCCTTAGGTTGTTAAAATCTATTAATATATCTTAAATATTTTATACTTTATAAATATTATCCTAAAGTTTGGTGTTATTTTTTAATCAAATTCATAATTTTAATTCTAAACTTATTAATATTCATTGAATAATATAAATTGCCCATTGATTATTCTAATTTCTTTGTATTTTATTGTTAAATACACTTGAAACATTAAATATATATGAATTTATTAATATTAACATGATCTTAGGTATTTAAAATATAATATTTTAATTTTTAAGTAATTTTTATTTATGATGTCATCCAATTTAACCCCGATCGAATCTATTGACCCCTGACCCCAGATTCTGACCGAGTCGATATTTAGTCCGAGTCTGAAAACATAGGTATAGAGGTGTAACCTGATAGCATTCGGTCCAACTAGTTCTCACCCAAAAAGTGCGAAAAAAAAAAGAAAAAAACGATTCCTTAAACGCTACTGGGTCAATAGATAGCTTGTCCAACCCGACAAAGATAATTAACATTATAGAATTCAATAGCTCCAACTCCGCCGTACATTATGGTGCTTAAATCAAGACAAAAACGAGATATCTGAAAAGAGAGTGGATTAGTCAAGCAAAGAATGGGCGTTAACTTCCGAGTGTTTCTAATCTAATTGTGTGTGTATGTGTTTTTACCGTTTATAGGAAAAAGCTAGCCATTCAATTGGTGAGGGTGTGCTCAGAGGGGATTGGGGGTTGGGCTTCCGTTCCACATTGCTTGTGTGCGAGTTCTTCAATTCAGACTTAAGTTTCATGAGGGTCTCGTCCTATTACTAATTGGTTAAATGTGAATTTTCTGTGGATCCCGTTTAGATTTAATGGGTATTAATTTTTAAGTGTTTCTAATATAATTGAGTGTGCGTGTGTTTCTATCGTTTACGGGAAAAGGTCAAGCAAAGAAGATTGAAGAAGATGGATCAGTCAACCGAGCAGAAATGGTGGCCATGATTGACTCAACACTATGATCCCAGGTGGTTAATTGGAAAGAAGGGTCAATTATTGGGTGAGTCTGGCACTAAAGTACTATCTAGTCAAAATCTTGGCATTCAAGTGTCAACGATCCTACCATCTGTGTTTTCCCACTTTTCCGATATTGCTTTTTGCCTCGTAAGAACCAACCAAGAAAGGACGCACAATATAAAGAAGGGTTAATCACATTTTATCTCCTTAAATAATATCATATTTTTCAGTTTACTCCATAATATTTAATTTTGCAAACTTAATTCCCTTTAGGATAAAATTGTCCTTGCATTATTTTGACTTTTCATTTATATTATTTTTCTTTCTTTTATTTCTTTTTTCTCTTTCTTCTTTATTAATTCTTCCTCTTTCCTATAAAAATTTTCATCTTAATGATTGAAATTAAAAAAGAGAAATTATAGAAATCTATCTTCTCTTTAAATGATTAAAAAAAAATATTCAAATCACTTTCCTAAAATACAATTTTTTAGTCTTTCAATTCTTTTAATTTTGGGTTTTCCTGTTTCCTTTCTAGTTTCTCATTTTATTCCTAAGAAAATATCTTAAGATGAAATTGTGACCTGATTAACAATCATCAATTGAAATTTGTGACACATGGTATCATACAAAAAATCAAAAATTAATTTTTGATACCTTTTAAACCTTCACCAAAGAACATGCAATTACAAACTCAAAACAAAAATTTTCATTGCAATAGAATTTCAATTGGGAAGGATGAAAGAGAGAAGAAAGAGAAAAAGAAATAAAAGAAAGGAAAACAATTTCATCTTATGATATTTTCTTGAGAATAAAATGAGAAACTAGAAAGAAAAGAGGAAAATCCAAAATTAAAAGAATTGAAAGACTAAAAAAATTGTATTGTTAGGAAAGCGATTTGAATATTTTTTAATCATTTAAGGAGAAGATAGATCTATGCAATTCCTTTTTTTTAATTTCAATCATTAATGTGAAGATTTTTGTGGGGAAGATAAAGAATTAAATAAAGAAGAAAAAAAAATAAAAGAAAGGAAAACAAGATAAATGAAAAGTCAAAATAATGCAAGGACAATTTTATCCTAAAGGGGGTTAAGTAAGTCAAATTAAAGATTAGGATGTAAACTGAAAAATGAGATATTCTTTAAGGGAATAAAATGTAATTAACCCTATAAAGAATGAAATGAATTGCTAATGAACGATGGATTGATGATCCATTGACGGCTCAAAGTCAATGTCAGCCATACTTGTACAGAAAACAAACAGGAATCAGTAAAAGAAAGAAGTGATGATGATGGTAAATGCACAAATTCAAAAACTTTTGGGTTGGTGTTCTTTCAATTTTCGATATTAGAAAACAGAGTAAAATTGGATCTCATCAGCCACTCGACGTTGTATATATCAATTTATGTTTTGAGAATTACAAGCGAGAAAACTTTCTGGATTTTTTTTAAAAAAAAGAGATATTGTGTTTTTCCCTGAATCTTTCCTTTTTATTGTAATATAGGCTATTTCTTCTACCGTGAATTAAAACATTTGCAAATAGGCCCCTCAATTTTACTTTCTTCTTAAATAAAAAAAAGTTTTCAAATTTTTAATTAAAGCCCGGAACTAATTTTTTTTTTGTATGGTTTGAAAATAAGGTTAACATAGTAATTTTACATATTTCCATCACTTTCGATGATTTTATCCATTTTCTATATTATATTAGTCTAAACCACAAGAGGGTCCTTTGGATATTTTTAAATAATAGGAAGGTTTCATAACTTTTGACCAAATCACAGAAGGAATTTTCTTCTCTAGCAACCTTCCCGTCACACGAAATTTACATTACATTGATAATTTTAGTGTGAGAAATCAGATTTTACTTTATTCTTTCTGTAATTTTGTTCTATTTGAGAGGTGATTTGTCAACCCAAAAGCAAACTACTTCATTAGAGTGCTGTAAATCAAATCTATTTCAGTCTTCTTGTTATGCTTTGGTTCCCCAATCCATCCCTGGTTGTGAGCATTGAGAAAAAAAAAAAAAAAAACCTAAACATGTTTGACAAGAAATAGATGAGAGCGACATATGGGCCCAAACACAGTTGAAGACAAATTCAGCACACCACAGTCAATTAAACAAAACCAAGCCCAGTTTATATGGTATGGTCAATTTCGGTTCCCTTTTCTTCTACTCTCTAACGTCACCAAAAGCCCGTCGTTGCTCCTGGCCCGGTGTTCCAGATAAAATCGTGAAAAAAAATCTCATTAATAAAAAAAATCTCATCGTAATTTTAAATAAACTTTCTAATACCAATTTGAGATAAGTTTTTTTTAAGTAAAACAGTACATTAGTGCCATAGATTACTAAGTTTTGATCATTAATTAAATTAACTATGTTATCAATAAAAATTACTATTTATCTATAAAATCTTATTATTACTTGAACTATACTTACTCTTTAAAAAGTAAATTTTTGGGATATAAAGTAGCAATTTATTCCTTTCAAAAGTAAGTTTCATATTTATTTCAATTTACTTTTAGAGATATAAAAGTTACTAATTTATTACGTTAACTTATTGTTTTAGATGAGAAACTTACTTTCTTGTCTTTAGACATTATTTTATTTAGGTGAATATGTCCAACAGACAATCAAATGATCACTAGAAGTATGATATTATATACTGTTTAATTACTGTACCTATCCCATTTTCCTACACTGACAACTGATTAGTGTGCAACAGTTTGCACCTTTCAAATTAGTTTCAATCGCTTACACGGATTCATAAATAAGGTGACTGCAAATGGCAAATTCAAGCTTATTTCTAATTACAATATTCTCACAAACATTTCCTCCTCTTTAGAAGTTATACCTTCTAAACGAAACATGTTTATTTAGTGGACTACACTAAGGGATATATTTAAATATCGAACCAAGTATTAATTGAAGTATTTCCTTGAAAAGCTTGATACTTTGATATCACCAAATAACTGATATAATAATCATATTTTTTTTAATACATGTATGCATGTAGCTTCTAGAGTTGTCTTTTAAAAAAATGCATTGGCAGTGATCTTGGTATAGTTTATGGGCGAATGATATTAGCATTCTGAAAAAAGAACTCTAAGCACTTAACCCTTATTTATTATTGTTTAAAATGATATAAACACCCATAATCTAAATTTTCTAATAATTTGGATGTCTAAATTACCCTTTAAGGCATAATTTAGTGATTATTTTTCTTTGCTTTGATGGAAACTTCAACATGGTTGACTATCTTAATTTTTTAATTAAAAAAATTTTAACATCCTTTAAAGTTGTAAAAGCCCACCTGAAAAGTATTAAACAAACTTAAAAGTAATAGACGACTCCAAATCACAAAATCTAGTACTTCATTCAAGGACTGTTAAACAACTCGTATAAATTTGGCATTTTAAAAATCATTATTGTTATTAGGAATTTTCTTTACTATCAGCTGTACATTCGTTTAAAATTTATTTAAACATAGGAAAAATTAAGTGAATTGAATTGAATAGACACAAAGTTATTGATGAATGCGTAGATGAACAATTTTGTCTCTTAGAATATTTGATAAATTTTTGTCTCATATAGCATCTTTTGCACTTCATTCAAAGACGGGTATACATTATACTCATATAGTCTCTTCTTTCTGTGTTATTACTGTATTGTTTTGAATAAGAGACGAGTTAAATTGAGCAAAAATAACAAGTGAAAAATAAAAGAAGAATAAAGGTAGCAACTCGTCATCATTGTTTCTTTTACACTCTTCGCAGGAATTAATTAACATTACAATCACTGATTCTTTTTTTTGGCCCATTCCCTAAATGGTATGAGATTACCGGTGCAGATATTGTGGGTTGTTTGGCTGCTTGACTATGATGATAGTTGATAACATTGTCGTCTTGCCTTTGAAAGGAAATAAAGTTGCTATATTTTACAAATTAAGCCATAATGAAGTCTACTTCTTAGACCTTTACTATTATTTCCCCTCCAAGGTACAAACTAGAAATGGTTTACAGACAAAGTTAATTGCCTTGTATATTGGTGAAACTCTTTACAGTAAAATAAAGAAACCAATGGCACGCCAAGTATGCCAAAAACATTACTGCTCCTGCTGAGGTCTTTTGTTATGGATCAAGAACACTTTTATTGTTCACTTTGCTTCTAAAGACACAATTGGATAGGGTATTATTTGAAATATTATTGGAAATAATTACTGTAGCACTTTTTGTGATGTGATGTATGTGAGATAAAAAAGTGAATTGGAAATATAAAACGGTGGATTGGAAAATGTGTTTATAATGCAAGCGAAATATTATTTGAGATAATAGTACTGTCCAAACACTCCCAATACTTTTTTGGTGACACTAGTATCAGAACGCAAAGACGCTTATATTTGTACGTGCTAATATATAAAGCGAAAACAAGGTCGACTTGAATTACTCCTGTCTATATACGACTCGAAACCCTGGCATCATGCAGTATACGACTTGAATTACTCCTGCCTATAGCGAAGATGCAAAAAGAACCCCAAATGAAGACAGCAGCACCGCCATTTAGGTGGATCATAGCCATGACTCTAGGACAGCCAATCTTGAACGATACAAGGATATATTCTTACATACTTTACTCGTATAAAGTACCTTTTTTTTAAAAAAAAGAAAAAATATATGTTAATGGAAGTAGTGGCACGACTGTAGTTAATCATGGCCTTGCCAACCCCATAAATATTTGATTATATTACTTAAGAAAATTCTCCAGAAAAAATTTATTACTTAAACAAAGAGTTTAACTGTCTGATGGCTGGGACTCTCATTCTCTAGAGCTTCAAGTCCAGTTGCTTTTATATTATATCTTCATGTGGTTGCGCTGGGGAATGGGGTCTGGCCACTACCACACAAAGGGGTTGTGTGGGGCTCGATCATTGACTACTATACACAGAGAATACAAAAGTTCTACCAAAATTAATCTATTAAAACGAGAAAAAACTGAACAAGGAGAGATTCAACTCGCTGACCATTCTAATACTAATTGTGATTTGGTAACCATTGAGCTAGGGATCTGTTACTTGCCGGGAGGGGGCGGGGAGGAGGAGGGGAAGAATGGAAAAAAAGATTGAAAAAGAAACTCCCACAGTCGCTAGTCAGACTCCATGCCCCTGCTTTAACGAATGAATGCAGATAGAGGATAGAGGGTTCTATCTTTCATTTTTTCAGGAGGTACGTGAAGGACGACATCGTCAAGCATGTGGCGGGGATCGTGAAAAGAGACATTACATCTAGGGCAAGTCTCCCTTTCTTCATATTTTAAGTGAATAATGGACATCAAAACGTGAAAGAAGCAAATATGTAAAGGAGTTTGATGAGTCACAAAAGCGACATTTCCATTGTTGGGATGATAAATTAGACGAACTTGAATCTTGGACTACCTTTCTTCTTGGTCTTTGAACGTATATCATTTGCTGATGATTGACACCTGTCTTACCTGGTGCTCGAAGGAATAAAAATTTCACTATTTTAGTCTAATCCTCTGATTTTTTATGCTCTTAATCCCATAAACTCATCATGATTTCCAGTAACGACGAATCTCATTGGTTTGCAAGCACGTGGACTTAGCCAATCAGCGACCAGGTTTTCAGACAACTAGGACGAACTTTACTGTGATTGTCTGCGTAGGCTCCGAACTTCCAAGCACTCTATCCATTTTAATCAAAGATGTGTGAGGCCTGTTTTATCAGTGTTCCTGAGTAAGTAATCCGGCCCCTTTTGGCCAGGAGGGCAAATATTCAAATCTAAGCAGCTTTGCACCGGGGATTGTTTCCCATTGGATGAGGAATGATGAAGGCGTGCCAAGAGTTCTCTCGATTGGCGAATGGTGACCTGTGATTTTTATTTTTTTTTCACGTGTTTGTCGGATTCTTGATTGCTGACATGTCTAATCGAGTAAACTACGGAGGATTTGACGATTAAAATAACCAGTCTTCTTCACACACACACACACACACACATATGTATGTATAAATTCTGCAAGGGAAAAAACATACTACAATATATAGATGTACTACATTTGATAGGGTCCAAGTTGCAATACTGAACTTTGGGACTTATAATTTAGTTTCCTTTCATTATTGCGAAAAGGTTGTTTGAAAGAAATTTAGGGCATACCACAATTAAGCTATATTAGATTAGTAGAGAACTAGAGATAGTTTCAACTAAAGCATTGTCTCAGTTAGGTTATAAACGAACTGAATCGACTCGAGTTTTGAATTTATCGAGCCGAGATAGAATTGTTAATGTACAAGCTCAAGCTCACTGAACCAAAAAATGAAAATCGAGCTCAACTCGATTTTGGAAAAGGACAGTTCGAACTCGACTCATTTCTATCTCACGATTTTGGCTCGATTTCTGACTCATGAGCAGTTCGAGTTTCACTCAGCATTCTGGTTGGTGAGGAGCTTGAAATCGGCTCAATTTTAATTGATATAGGGACATTTTTATAATTTCACATCAATTCGAACTTTTCGAGTGACTCATCAAGTAATCAAACCTAACAAATGACTACTTGAGTTCGATTCATATATATTAATGCTCGGTTCGAGTTCGGTGTTGACAAAATTCGAGTCAAACTCTGACTTCAACTGCTTGCAAACAGTTTGAGTCGATTGTAGCCCTAGTCCTAGCATTGGCTTTAAGGGACTTTAATTGCATGAACTAAGAATTTCCTTCGTGAATTCCAACTAAAGCATCCGGTCCCATACCTTAGTAGCTTGCTGTGTGGGTGCAGCAAAAATCATAAGCTATTACTATTAGAATAAACAATGACGCAAAAGGGCCATGAACTCACACATAAAGATTAGAGTTACTGTGTAGGTACTCTTAAATTTAAGACTTTGCTCTGCAGCAGGAAAAAGCAAATTATGACTTAAATTTTTAGAATCTCCACACATTTGACCTTGTCGTTTGATATTGTTAGATGTCAAAAACATACATATGCAAGAAACCCTCCGAACATTATTGATAGGGTAGGCTCCGGTGACGCTTCATGATAAGCAAAACCTTTTTAGGGGGAAAATTCCAAAGCAAGAACTGAAGTTTCATAGTAAATTTTGGAGGAAAAAGAGATGTGAAGGAGAAGAGTTGTGCCAAATGAAAAATAACGAAAGAATAGAAATAGAGAATATGGATTACGTACATAAAAAGGGCATCACATGTCTTTTAATGTTTGGCTCACGTGAAAAGCCCCTAGAGTTGCCAAAAACCTCTATCATTGGCCAAAAGTTTTCATGGGAATTTAAGGTTTACAGTTACTTAAACGGGGGTTACGCTTTTCCTGTTTTAGAAATATTAAGGAAAGACTTGGATTCCCCACGCGTCAGTGACTGATACGGTGGCGGCGCAACTAGACGTGGTACTGCCATTACTAGAATACGAGAATATAAAATTACGGATTCGTCCTCAGTGTGTTAACTGTTCAAGTTTTAAACTGGTCACATTTCTAGAGTCTGTTTTGGAAACCAACTCTTGCTATAGCCCTATCCACCATATTTGCTTATAAAAATGGTCTTGACTTTGATATCTGGCAAATGAGCTTCTGAATAACCCTCTTCAGCAATCACAGCTATAAGCTCATCAAAGATCGAGCAGGCAAGTAAGCTTTTGATCACTCTCTTTCTTAGATTCGCGATTTGACCTAATATACATATATATCGTCTTTTTTTTTTTTTTCTTTTCTGCTTTAAGATTCTGTTGATGAATTTGCTACGACGGTAGATTTGTCAATTAGATCTAACATTCTCCTTTGATATTTAAGCTGAAGAGAACCCTCGATTTCTCTGACCAGGGAATATTATGGGAAGGGGGAAGATTGTGATCCGGAGGATCGATAACTCGACAAGCAGGCAAGTGACTTTCTCTAAGAGAAGAAATGGGCTGTTGAAGAAGGCCAAGGAGCTGGCTGTTCTCTGTGATGCAGAAGTTGGAGTTGTCATCTTCTCAAGCACTAGCAAGCTCTATGAATATGCAAACACCAGGTATGAAAGCCAAGTTGTGATCGAGATTCGATTGTTAATTAGGGTTATCTTTACTCAAATTTGGTATCTGTAGGCTGTGTTGTCTTTTTAAATCATCAAGTGTTGGGTAGATATTGCAAGTACTAGGTAATCCTCAACCAGATTATGCATACAAGAATTGTCTACGCCTTGTCAGCTCATCTGCAGTATGCATTAGATAGTAAACTTTTTTTAGCACATGCTAACGAAATTTTATATGCTTCCTTGGCGGTTGTTCAGAGATTGGAAAGAAAACAAGGCATCTCCATCTGTTCTCATCATTAAGGCATGAGAAGTGTTGCTGCTTTGCGTTTGGCCATAGGATTCCTGAATAAGTTACAGATATACATTTTAGTATACTATTAACTTGGTGGTCCTATCACCTATGCTATAAGATGTTATATATCCCGGACATATATAGGACTATATTTCTACATATCTTTATTAAGAGGAAAAAAAAAAAACGACGTGCATTTACCACCTGATCATTGCAAAATCTTCAAGTTTTCCTAGGAAAGGTCTCTAAATCGTGTTTGTTTTCTGGCAATCGAGTGTGCCCTTTTCATACAGAAAGAAGGTTAAACATTTTACCTTCTCATAAGTAGCTATGTGAAAGCTATGGCTGGCTCCTGGATCACGGACAAGCTCAACTTTCTTTAGCAAGCAGAAGTTGAATATGGAGACGTTGCTATTTACTCAGTATAATATTATAACTTATTCGGTTAATTATAATTGTACCATTGCTCAGGATTTGGATTAAATAGACATAGAAATATTACATAGATATACAAAATTTGAGCTGTGTGCATGTCATTGAATTGGAAGTTTTATAAAGATATATATGCGGCGGTTTGATACCTGATCTGCGATCAAAGATACTAATAAAAACATTACCCGGTTGCAGTCATGCCAAATTAGAGTTTTTCCAAGATAAGATGAACATTACCCGGTTTTTGGATGTTTTGTCTTCCCTATTTCCCTCCCAAATGTTTACTTGAGATGCTTCTATTGCTTTTGCACTATTTAATTAGTCCCTAAACCATAAATAATGTTAGTACACCTTTCTCATGTAACCTGGAGTGAACTGACTTCTTCAAGTTTATATATATTTCACAAACAAATAGGTTCTTAGTTACCACGAATGCAATTATAATGTGAGATGAGATGAACTTCCATGCAATTACGTACGGAAAATATATATATATATATATATATATATATATATATATATATATATATATATATATATATATGTGGACAATAATGGACTTTGTCCATGATATGTTGTAAATGACAAACATATACAATGCAATCAAGTATAAATCTAAGATGGAACATTAATCATCAACGAAGTTTCTAACTACATTGTGAATTAGTTAAAGATTAAGTAGTTTCATGAATATTACCCGTACGTTATGACAATCTCCTTGTACCTCGTCTTGACACTAGCTTTGTTATCTATTTTTTTTATCATATCTTGGCGATCGAGGAAGGGGTTTTTACTGTTTGGTTATGAAGATTTGCTTATCTTCCAGTTACCATTATGTTTTTTCCTTTACCGGGCAGCATGAAATCCGTCCTGGAGCGTTACAGCAAAGCGAAAGAAGAGCGCCATCAACTCCTTAGTCCACCATCGGAGGTCAAGGTACATTTGTAATTATCATTTAATAATTACCAGTACTACCTTTTTTCTTTCTCTTATTTATGGTCGTGGACAGTTTTGGTAGAAACAAAATGCTCTCTTGTTATTAAAGTAATTTTACGCACAGTATTCGGAATCTGCCCGTCCAAGAGGAACGAACTATCTTTTAATGGAATTATGTCATGGAAAAAGGCGGTGGACCAGAGCAGATTCTCGGAGCTAGATTTCTGCGCTCGCATTCAAGTGCCAATGATATTTCATTAGACAACTCACAAAATGAAGAATGAGAATGAGCACACATGAAAAGTGTACAGCCCAAACACATAAATGAAAAATATAGGATAACACAAAAGGGAAAAGAAAAAAAAAAAAAGTCTAGTGTTGTGCCGCAATAGAAGCCATAAAAAGAAATCAAAATTTAGGAAAAATCAACAGTAGAATGCACTAGCAATGAATTCAGGGCTGGAACAGTTATTAATAAAAACTGCAAAACACTAATGCCTCTTGAAGGACTGTGTATTCTGAAGTATTAAATATAGGGATAATTTCAGAAACCACATCCTGAGGTTTCTGACAATTTCAAACAGCTCCTCTCGCGTTTTAAAAATTACGCATACCTCCCTTAATTAGAACATAGGTTTGGGTTTCACCTTGATGATGTAAGACCAAAAAGGTATATGAATATCCAAAATTGCCCTCATCTAATTTTCAAAATATGAATAATCATTAAAATTTTTTAAAAATCAAGAATACACTTGTGTACTACAAAATTTTGATTTTTATTACTTAGCCAATGTTATGAGGTTTTCCATCCCATGGTTTTCTACATCCACTCAAATTTTCAAACTCTTATAACTTCTTCTTTTTCCTAATAAACTCTTTATTTTAGATGCCAAAATCCACCATCATAATTCTTATCTTTATAATCTTTACCTCTCTATAGGTTTCTTCCATATTTTGCCTACCAAACCGTCAGTCATAAAACTCACAATCCTTACCTTTTCCCCACATAAACAGCCAAGCCTCTCAATTACCAAAATTCTTCCTTTTTTGAGTGATAGAAGGTTACAATTCAATAGCTATGGGTAAAATAGTTTGGTCATAATATGGGGTCTGGTCAAGAAGCATTGTTTTCCTTTTTTTTGTTATCTTTTTTTTTTTTTTTTATCAATGGCTTGTCTTTGAAAAAAACTATGAAGGTTATTATAGTCATTGTGTATCATCAAGGGAGGTAAGTGTAATATTGAAAACTTCAAGAGAATTCAATGAAATTGTTAGAAACCTCAGGGAGGTTTCTGAAATTATCCCTTAAATATACCCTTACACCTATATAATGTACAGCTTAGATGTTTTTAGTTCAGTAACAAGTGTGTATATTGGAATTAAAAAAAAAAAAAAGAACAACACTGCAAAGCTACTAAAAAATTTATTTATTTGTTAAATTGAAGCATTTTAGAAAATAGGTATCAATGAAAAATTTTATCGCCATCCGGACTAACTATTTGGCAAGCTTAGCAGTTAATTTTTATAACAACAAAATAATTCAATTGTATAAATAAAGATCCCCCAATCTTACTTAGACTTGTTTAATGTGGAATTAGAAGACTACACAATCTTACTTAGAGAATTTTCATTGTTCAAAAACCAACAACTAGGCTTGCCATGGTTGGTGTAGACTGTAATACAATTTCTTGGTCCCAATTGTACTTCCCAGTGTACAGCTCCAACCATTATGAGGCTATTGCATCATATCACATAGTATCCAACCATCATGGTTCTCTTGAGTAATGTTCCCAAGGAATTAGATTATTGGCCTTACTAATAGAAATTAAAATACAAAATAAAATGGTAAAGGAGAAAGCATTAAGAGGAGCTCCACAGCAACCATCCCGCCAGAACCATAAGCTAAACAACCATCGTCATTGGCACTTGTCATTGTGGTCGAGACAATAAAAAGAAATAATCCACTCACCAGAGTTGTGCCATAGAGCAACATATCTCCTGATGGCACACCATATACGATATTGATTCCATTACAAGATAGTTCGTTTGTGTTGGTCGTACAGAATATCTAGAATGTGGAGGTATTTTATTAGTTGAAGGAGCAATCTTATTCAGTTCTATGCCTTCTGTCTATTGGCAACCATGATCAGCCAGAATGATGTACTTTAGTTAACATGTAAAAGGGCAAAACATGATGCAGTGATGAAGTTCATTCCACTGCGACCTAGGGCATCATGGATTCAAAGCATGAAAGCCAGTGGCCCTTCCTGTACCTCGCAATGGAATGAACTTCCTGCAAATGCCTTGCCCATCTTTGGTGTTACCATAGGTGCATCCGACTGGATGATCTGAAATAGATGGTAAATCGTACATTAATGGAGAATATTTACGGAGGTCAGTGATTGCAAACAAGTTTAGGACTGAGTACTCAATAGTGCGAAAGGATTAAAGCTGCAGGTACGGCAATATAGAACTAGAAAGATTGCAACTGCAACAAGGAAAATCACCAGATTGTCCTAGTAATCTGCTTGAAACTTGAAAATTTGTTTCTCCTGGAGTATTTCGTTTGATGGCTAAAGCCATAAAGGAAGCACGCATGGGAACTTCATGAGCTTTGGTGGGAAAACTTAATTATCAAAACTACATAATTTGAATATTCAGAAAGTGGTCAACTACAAAAACTTTAGGCGTGTTATCTCTACAACGGTTACCATGATAGTTCTAGTTTACCTGTTGAGTCTGGACAATGTTGACCAGCTCTGCCATGCTATCATCATTAGCATCACTTCTTGTTAATTTCTTTCTTGAAACATGACAGTCATATCTCTAATCTTTCTTATTTTCTTGGCTAGTTTTGGCAAAGGGAGGCAACAATCCTCCGGCAACAATTACACAACTTGCAGGAAATTCACAGGTAAAGTATTTGCCCAGAGCATCCACTGTTTACACTATCCGAAAAGAAAAAAAAAAGATAAAAAAAGAATAGTCGAGAGGAGTAGGGTCACTGACGCGAAGTCATGATGTTAGAATTGTCACTGAAGGAGAGTTTCTTATATTATGTATTGTCCCTTGTTAGGTGTCTTTCCTATTGGTCCCAATGATTAGCTTCATGTCTATAAGCATGAAGCCCATCACGACCATGAACACTGGGTAATGAAAAGAACATAAGCCAACTCACATTGAGAACTTCCATGACATGTCAAGATATACTAAACTTGGACATAATGATAACACGACAAAAGATTAAGATCTTGCAAGAGTATTACTGGATGTTTTGTTACGTGTTGGATTGTAAGTAATCCAGGCATCTGGGGGACTCCAGAGTCCAGAGATTCGAATATCTTTACTGCATGCCGTTCAGTATATGTAAGTTTGCAAACTGATTAATTTGACTGACGTTATTCTTTAAACAAGACAGGCAATTGATGGGAGAAGAACTGTATGGCCTGAGCGTTAAAGACCTACAAGGTCTAGAGAACCAACTTGAAATGAGTTTAAGGGGCATCCGTATGAAAAAGGTCAGACGTCAAACCTTGAAACAAAGCTGTATAATTCTCTAACTCTAGCCAATTATGCAAGTATACTGCTGATGCTGAAATGCTCCTAATTAAAGCTTCTGCTACATCATTTATCAACTTGGCAGGAACAAATACTGACTGATGAGATTCGGGAACTACATCGGAAGGTATGTCCCAATAAACACCAAATGCTTGCCAATTACCACATGTACTTATATGTTGCAAAATACAAGCCCGTCATAGAAGAGTTAGTGTCAAAAATTATACTAGAAGTTAATGAGCTTCCCTATAATGTACATTTTCAGGGCTGCCTCATTCATCAAGAAAACGTGGAACTTTATAAGAAGGTAAACTTCCATCAACAAGAAATTATCTCATTGCATAAGAAGGTACTATAATCATATTAGTTACACAATCTCATGCATCAAACAGTTTTAATCACGGGAACTAAATGTTTGAAGGAGCCTCTGTGTCTCAGGCTTATAGCACGACTAATTCCAATGCCACACATGGGAATACCATAACTCCATATGGATTTGCCATTACTGAGGAGCAACATGCTCCAATCCATCTCCAACTTAGCCAGCCTGAGTCACAGAACTTCGTGACGTCAGAGGGAACATCAGAATCAAGGTAAACTAGGTTGAATTTTTTCAAGTATTGTTCTTGTATGGAACAGCAAGCTGCAAATCTTGGCTTGAACACTCCTATGCAGGATCATGGACAAAAACCCGCTGGTCTAGGCAAATACACCACTTAGAAAGCCCTTGCATTCACGTCTAAGGAGAAAGAACTGAGCTTTATATTTCCAGTAAGGTAAATCTAGGGCTACGTAACAGAATTAACGATAACGACAGAGTGGTCCAAAATGAAAACCAACTTGAGATAAATTTGCACAATCCATATGGCAGGTGTCTTTGTTAATTCTCATTCATATTCTAGAGCCAATATCTCTCTCTTTCCCCTTTTTTTGGTTGGTTTGTTTGTCTGGTAAGTATTAGAGCCGATATCTGGAATTTGCTTTAACTTAAACTGTGTCTGAATATTGATTTCTTGTATACATATCCAAGTGTGAAATGTCTGAAGAATGCAACTATTCCTTTAATTGCAGAATCTACAGATTCCTGATAACAATGAGATAAAGTAATCCCGCCAATCCAAGTTACTAAATTGGACACGAGTCAAGATTTTCTTAAAAAGAATAGACCATAATGAAAAAGGGAGAAAGCAAAAGAACCACAATGGAGATAATTCCCCCAAATAACTTTCCTTTAAATTCATGAGTTGAAATTCCTCGTCGATGATTCCTAAATGAATATAAATGCGTTCTCCTCCTGCAGGTAATTAAACAAGGCAGTAAATTCTCATCGTATCACGAGTCAAGACCCAAAGGAGGCATGACCGGTTAGACTACATCAACCAACAAGAAAAATGCTAACAAATGATTTACAGAGCTTTCTTCAATTCTCTCGGGTTGTAGTGTGTTTGCATTTCGCATGGTGCTTCAGCTTAACTGGTTATATAGACTCTTTATAAGGTTATCCACAAATACTAGTAACCAACGCTGCCTACTGTATTCAAGTGCAAGATTGGATATGCCTGACTGAACTTAATGTGAATATTTTGGTCGTGCAAGCTGAAAATTTAACGTCTTGGTAATTAGATGTATGTTAAAATGCACGGTCGAGAAATTTTCACTGCCCAAAAGATCAATATTCACATTAGTCCTTATTCAGCATAAGACTGTTACTTTTTATAGAGCAGCGGAAACAGCCAACTGATGCGGTACGCTTCACGTGACGACTTCAATCCCGACATCGTACCTCTTTGTTTTTAACTCTAAATGGTGAAAAATAAAAGCCACACAATTCGAGTTTGTGTATATGACGTATTACTGTCCAGGGAAAAAATAAAAAAAGTGAAACCTGATTTGAGGTCGTGAATCAAAAGGAGGGCTCGTGTATTACAGATGAAGGGTTCATTCAGATTGTGGCCAATGATCGACTACCCAACCAAAGATGTTGTATGAGGCGAAAGAATACATTGGGAAAGCGTCAAGTACGAGTATTGAAGGTCTGACATAGTATTATTCTTAAGCAAGTTTAGTCTTCTTATATATTCCCTTGCGTGGCATCCCTCAAAATTTACATCCCAAAATCACCACCCTCACATGTACTGATGTTGGAAATTAGCCAGTCTAAGATTTCATCGCAGACTACTTGCAGCAACTCAGCAATTGATTCCCCATTGACAAATGACAACCACCATAGCACAATACCGTTATACTGCAAAATTACTACTACTTAGAAACTAGTTTTATTAAGTTTATTGGTTTCCAGAAAATATCATATCCGGAAGCGACCAACATGCGTAGACAGGGTAGAGGGTGCTCGAATTCGTTAATCATAGTCAATCCAATGATGCCCCATGATAGTCTCAAGTCCTTTGTATCTTTTCTCTCCAAGTCGTCTACCAAAGATATGGGATTTCTCTCCAAGTCGTCTACCAATGATGCCCCACTCCCAGCCTTATAATTGGATGGCCCAACTCCATTCAACAGCAAGTCCAAGTGTAAGTGTAAGTGACAACAGCTGGTAGTTTTGATGGCTGAATGCTTTTTGAATATACCAAGAACTAAAGGTTGTGCAAAAACTAGCATTGCTTCCATTTCACCTTTTTTTTTTATTTGGCAATCTTCCATATTGTACACCAACGGTTTCATCGCTCTGGGAGATTAATTCTCCCAAATTTTGTAAAACGTCCACAAGATTATGACTGTAAGCATGAGACCCCCGCAATTATTATCAGACCCTAATAATTAGACTGAAAATACATATGCTTCGTAGTTCCAACTCAATCAGAGCTATCCCGGGCTCCTAGCTACCTAGAGGATATTAAATAACAGTAGTATATCTAAGCAATCCAGTCGAAGAAATCAAAATAAACAGAAATCAAAATTACTTGTGCTGTACATGGCATCTAAATTCTTGAAACACTTGCTGGCACCTTGGATATTCATCTTTGTGGCATCCCTCATCAAAATTCTGCGAGTAGCTAACGGCATCATAATGGAATCTTGTAGGTTTGGACCCGTAAATGCTCTTGCTCTCACTCATAAGCTTCTTAATCAGCCTTTTCAATCTCCTGCTGCTTCTTCCATTGCTGCCACGGTCGCCAATGTCAATGCGGGAGTACTCTTCGTGTACAGGAACGCACGAGGGAGACATGCATCCGGAGAAGTAAGATGGCTTCTGATGAATAAAATCACCCCCCATTGGTCTCTCAATTTGATCGGGAAAATGAAAATGTGGTTGGTTTCTGTAGCTACCTAGTCTTTAGTCTTTACAAATGACAACCCATAGGAGAGAAAGAAGGCAGTATTAGATGCTCTTGAACCTCGTTCGCTTTACTGTGTTTGTTGCAACCATAGCTTTTCAGTGGGTGTGAAATTTTTTCCAATCAGAACAAGTTCTCTGTCATGTGGGCCTGTAATATTCTTCGCCTTTTAGTTTTTGTCCTCTAATTGATATTTCCTTTCCTTTCCTTTTCTCTTTTTTTTTTTGTCCTTTTGGCCATCTGTTTTCTGCTAAGATTAGTTAATTGGAGTTAGATATGCTAATGATGATGTGTTTGGCATTCCAATTCGCATGCCGTCTAATGAAGCGTAAGCAATGTAATATCCTTTCTTGCTTAAAGAAATGAACCAATGAGCAAAAGGGCTTTGACCCAATTAATGATAGATTATCATGCTTGCTTACGCTATAGATAAGTGTGGTTCAGCCTCTTGGCTGATATCTGTCAGTGACCTGACACGCCGCTGCCTTAATGGTACAACACCACCTCAATGGGGTTATCCATGCAATTGTAAACATTAAGTTGCAAAGACAAGAAATGAATAATTAGTTATTTATTAAATTTTTTTTTTCGGTTGGAACTATAAAATTAATATGAATGACAATTTGAATAAGTTGTTAGGGTTGGTTGATTAGAAAGATGAAGCTTTTGTTAGTGCTTACCTACCATTATCACAATATCAGCTCCTGCAAACTGAAAGATCAAATTTTATAAGGATTATTTTGAACTTTTTGTTCCTTAACAAATTGCATTTGCATGTTCCTATGAAATAGGAGCATCTAAGTACTAATCAAAATAATGAATCCCCGTCTTAGGTTCACCTGCTTTCCTCAATTAGTAACGTTAACCTAAGTATGTTGTTAAAGATTCTAATAAAAAGTGTAAGAGCAATAAAGATGGCGATTAAGAAAAAAGATATATATCTAATCATATTAATAACCTCCTTTTGATTAAGTTAATAGGTCTGGAACTCACTTTTTGTGAGCTCAACCGCTGCTAGTTTGATGAAGACGAGACGCTTTCTTTTGGATTACTGTGCAGGCGTGAGTGGAAGCACATGGTAGCAGAACAAGGACTGGAATACAAGTGGCGATCAAACTCAAAAATAAAAGGGGACTAAAAAGAAGAATTTTTTTTCGTTTTTCTTTTTTGACAAACGTACGAAGGTTACGACCCTCTAGTAGATACAGCCATACTATGAACTAAAAAAGAACTAAAATGGAGAATTAGGAAACGCGACATATCCGTTTGAGCCTTTTTTTTTTTTTTTTTTTGGAACATGTGATCTTGAAAGTTGAAACAAGATCTCTGCTAGCCAGAAGAATTGATATTGTGGGGACTTTGGTCCTTGGCTCCTTCTCCTGGACCTCTATCTTGTAAGGGGATGGGCAAACCGGAAAATGGATCTCATCAGTCATTTACAAGAAAATACCCTTGATTTTGGACGGACTTACCGTCCTGCTCCCCGGTTAGGTCCCTTTCTCGCTGCCGTGATCCGTCTCAATTTCTGTACCCTACAATGCTCAAACTCCTTCGGATACCCCTGTCACTAAGAGTTGGTACGGGTCGGATACCCGCTCCGAACGGCAAATGGCTGACCCGACCCTAAGATATCGGGTCACTGTTTTTTTGACCGTAATTTGCTCCGATTGTCCTCGGGTACCTAAAAAATAGGGGCGGGTACACTATTTAAAGAATGCAAGATTTTATACGGATTCCTTTTCTCCAACATCTGCCGAGAATTTGATTTCTTCTCCTTGAAACGAGTTCCATTTCAATTTTTTAGAGAGCCAACTCAAGCAAATATGGGCATGCTAGTTTAATGAACTACAGGGATTATTCTCAGGTCTTTCAAGTAGATTTTCCATCACAATTAGGAGAACTGGTGCCCTTACAACCAGAATCAAAAACCACTTCGTAATAACACTGACAGAAAAAGTAGTACCAATAAGCCTATATTGTACTTGGTACAATTCCTTGGTCACCAGAGTACTGTACATATAAGAAAGCAGAACTAAACTGAAAAAGCCTAGCTTCAAGATTCACAAGTGAAATAATCATGTTTGAGTGGTGAAAGAAGGTGGAGGATTCAATAAGTTGGTAATAACAAAGCGTTCTGCTATATGAATACATACATAATCACAACAAAATACCCATTTGTTATTCTCAGTGTTCATGATCTAATATCTTAATACAAACCCAGCCAATCCCTAGTGGTACGTGCTAGTACTTCTGTCACCAGAGGCATCCCATTGAGCAACATTTAGACTGTCAAGTTTCAAAAGTGTCTAATCCAATCTTGAAGAAGAGGCAAAAGTACACTTATAGGTGGAACCCAGGAACCTTACATGCTTCCTTCCCTATTGTGGAAGAGATGAATACACTAATAACCACCTGTAACATTAAAAAAATTGTAGTAATCACAGAATGACGAATGAGTAACACTGTGGATGAATTTAATAGGGAAAAGTCTTTATTTTTCTGATACTTGCAATGGAGGATATAAAATTCAAAGATCTCTAGTTTCAAGTCTCTATTCATGAAACTATACGGGGATACCCTTAAGACTTTTATCAAACATATCGTCGGAATGTCACTGGCCAAACAGATCCGACTGTAGTTTCTCAAAAGATAGACCACTTCTAGGCTCTAAGCCTTTCTAAATCATAGAATTGAAATACAGGCAGCTTTGATCACATTTTAATTCAATCAGAGCATGTCAATTCAGGCAAAAATCAGGGGACATACCTTAGCCCAGGATCCTTTAATAATCCTATGGAAGAAAGTTGTCGCAGAGTATTGGCTGAAGGTTGAAGAGATGGAGAAGGAGAAGGAGAAAGTCAACTAAGGCATGAGCCTGAGGGAGTGTCTGTCGGCTGAACTATTTAGGTTAGGGTTAATAATAACTTAAAATATTATACAATTGCCCCTATATTTTTAATATTTATATATTATACCCCCGGGTCGGGTACCCGCAGGTTTTTGTTTTTACGATCCGTATCCGAATATTTAGGGTACCCGATCCTATCTGATCCGATGATAGAAATCGGATCAGATGTCCTATTTTTCGGTTCGGGGCGAGTCGGGTTTTTTGGATTTTCGAATTTTTTTTGCCCACTCCTACCTGTCACCTGTCTTACCGCTAGACCCTTTCACCGTCGTCCATAATTGGCTTCATATTAAGGACTCATCCAATGATAGAATATCTACTCCCTCCATCCCAATTATTGTACGGATCTTTAGGTAGAGTTGATGACGGAATCGAACGAAATAATTCAAGATTTACACTTTTGATAGTTCAGTGCGTAAAAATATATTATTAGTAATTGAGTAGTCAAATCTTGACTATTGAAAAAATTTAGTGGTTATCAGAGTAATTTGCTCAAAAAAAATTACATTCTTAATACCGTGAGACGAGGTGGAGCAACTGACCCATAAGGGTTGAGAGAGAGAGAGCGAGAGAGTTGAGACGCTAAAACCGAAGTAGTCATTAGGATAGGACTTCTAGTCTGGCTTTTGTGGACTAATCTTGATCAAGCCCACATTCATGGAAACTGGAAAGGCTGGCCTCACTGCAACTTTCGAATGCCTCTTCAGGCCTAACACGCCTTTGCCGCCAGATGCCTGTGAACTAAACGATGGAATCATGGATAGGGCTGGACTCGCTTGGAACCCGCAAAATGCAAATTGCTCTTCAAGCTTAACAAATTCATCACTAGATGCAGAGACATTTGTTTACTCGGAAGGTCTAGGTCAAGCTTCATACATGATAGGCCCATCCCATTTGGCCCAAAAATGTGAGTTTCATTTCAAAATCATTTGGACAGGAGCAAAGAACCAATAATGAGTCAACAAGGCAAATTGGAATTGGATGAACTCTGTTTTTTTGTGGCTAAGAAATGTTCCATTCTGGATAGGGCTTTCATGGCTGATTTTGGTGTGATTATCTTGCCTACCTAAGCTAACCCGAAAAACCAAATTAAATAAAAAAAAAAACTCTGAAACAGAAATTCCAGATATTCATACAAATTAAAACAGCACTTCATAACACGCGATTTTCTGTTATGAATCAAACCAAACCCACAAAAAAAAAAAAAAAGAAGAGAATTTCTACGGTTTTTGTGACTAGAAATCTGACGGACATGCATAATCTAACTAGTTGTTACTATATAATATTAATACTTATTAATTTTGGCAATTACTAATCTAGCTAGTTGTTACTAGTGTTATTTAGGCGAAATAATTTACCTTTGCTGTACGTTTTTGGCTCGGCCGTGAAATTTGTTGTATGCCAAAAAACATTTTGAGAAAATCCGGTGGATTATGTGTTAATATCACCTGAGTTTAGTTGCAAAAATCCAAACATTCAAGTCTCACTAGTTTCTTCTTCTCCTACCCTTTGTGAGTTTAGTTGTAATTTCACCATTTGTGAGTTAATTGTATTAATTTCGCCATTGTCAGTAAAAAAGGTAACACGTACTATTGCGATTGAGACAATGCAAATGAATTCGAATCCTACGACTAATTCACTCACATCACAAAATGGTGAGGTGATAACTAACACTCGTAGGCGGAATCTCAAGCTGTAAAAATAAATTCATCCCGTTTTGAATTTTTGCCCGAATGCTAATTTTTTCTGATCTCCCTTTGGTTTAGAAATGCTAGTAGCAGCAACAGCCATAACGCGACAAGCACCAGAAATATTTCAAAATTTTCTTCCACCACCCAAAATCAAATCTCCCATGAATGATCCCCATCCCATCCCATCCCATCCCATCCCACAACAAAACGAGACAGAGACAGTGGGCTGAGTTGTGTGTGTGTGTGTGTGTGAGTGGATGCCTGCGTGCGTCTGCAATTTGCATGTATAGTAGATAAGCAGAGTAAGAAGAGAGAGAGAGAGACACACACAAAGGAGGAAGATGGCAATGGCGATGGCTCTTCGCAGACTCTCTTCAGTGGCCGACAAACCCATTAAGCGCCTCTGCAATGGCGGCTCTCTCTATTCCATGGTCACTTCGGGTTTTGGTTTTTTCTATTTTTCGATTTTCTTCTGGCTAAATTTTTGCAGGGCCGAATTTATATGATTCTGTTTTGTACTGCAGTCCTCTTTGCCTAATGAAGCCGTTTACGACAAGGAGAAGTCTGGCGTTACTGTAAGCTTTGTTATTTATCCCAGGATTGGTGATAAGAGTTAAACAAATTTTGTTGAACACGAATTGGGACTCCGTATACGTTTATATTGACACGAGATTGTGAAATCTTCAGTGGCCAAAGCAGCTGAATGCTCCCCTACACGTGGTTGATCCAGAAGTCACTGACATTATTGAGCTCGAGAAAGCCAGGCAATGGAAGGTTTGCTTTTATGCCCTCTTTACAAAGGCTGCATAGTATTTCTTATTTATCTCTTGCTTTACCTGTAAATGGATTCAAGTTCTGATTTTTGTATTAGATAAAATTTAATCTTGGGTCACGAATGGATGGATTTTTGCGGTCTAACCATGCTGTAAAGTTTGAGACTTGAGCATGCAAGACCATAGAAAGAGTTTGCAAGTTGTCTTCATTTCTTGCAGTGCACAGCTCATAGAGTTGTGAAGTGGGATGAAACGACTTTTGCTAATAGACTGCTAGTAGCATCTATGTTGTGTGCTTTCATTGGCTTCCTGAAAAGAATTTGACAGAGATTCACTATTTCTGTCTCTGCTTCTTTAATTTCTTATAATTAACTAGTTTTTTTGATCAACATTTGAAATTTGGATGTAGGTTAAGTTTCCCAATAAAACTTTCAAATTAAAGTTCCAACTATTCTATGGAACTTGATATCTTACTGGAGTTTGTACTTCCTATGTGCAGGGACTTGAACTCATCCCTTCAGAGAATTTCACTTCTGTCTCTGTTATGCAAGCAGTTGGGTCTATCATGACTAACAAATACAGTGAAGGATACCCAGGTGCTAGATATTATGGAGGAAATGAGTATGCAGAATGCTTCCATGCGCTTCCATTATTTTTTCTTTCTCCCAGGATTCTTGTGTGCTGGAGAGCATATATTTCCATCCTGCAGATATTAGTTAGTTTTAACATAATTGCTGCAATTTGTCAGTCCTTTTCCAAGTTTGAGTCTGGACTTTAGCAACATTCCAATTCCTAGAGATTTACTGGATGCTTTATTTTCAGGTACATTGACATGGCAGAAACCTTGTGCCAGAAGCGTGCTCTTGAAGCGTTCAGGTTGGATCCAGCTAAATGGGGAGGTAATTGCAGCGTTAATTCAATAGAATTCCTAAAATATTTGAAATTCTATTTTGCTCTCAGAAGTTGCTTCTATTTCTTTAAATAGATCATCAACCAACTATTAATCTTTATCAAAAACTTCAAAAGATTAGAGTGTCAATCTGGATGGTTCATGTCAACTTCTCTAGGTAGTTATGGCGTGTTGCATAACATCTTGAAGGATAGTAGTTCTGGTGTCTCTTCAGTAATGGCACTATGGAGTTGTAAACATCCAAGGAAACTTGAAATGTTTGGAATTTTAAACATTCATTTAGCAAGAAAAATAAAAGCAAGTATGATTACTGCAATAGTGGAACCAAACACCATTTACATTTTCTGGTGCAGTTAACGTGCAGCCTCTATCAGGGTCTCCGTCTAATTTTCAAGTTTATACTGCATTATTGAAACCTCATGAAAGAATCATGGCACTTGATCTTCCACATGGTGGGCATCTTTCTCATGGATATCAGGTTCCTCTCTCTCTCCCTCACATCTTTTTCTTTACAAATGTCTGACTGGGTCCAAGTGCAAAGTTTTGTTCCTACCCTGTACTTATTCAATGGAGTCCAGAGTTCTAGATGCATTATCCTTTGCCAGTCACATGTGGTTCTTGGAACTTTTTTCTTGGTGATACTGTTAGTAATGCAACTGCAGTTTTGTTGGTACTGCAGAAACTGTTTTTCCTTTCCTACTTTTCATAGTTTGTTGAGTTGATGTTTGGCTTAAATATCACTGTTGGCCATGTAACAAAATCTTTGCCTACTGGACAATCTGCTACTATGACTTCATGACTCGCACCTGCAACTTGATGATGTCAGTCCAACAGATGAAAAAGGAAATTTTTGGTGACCTAATGTCTTGCTTAGTGTAAGCGTCCCATTTTACCTTTGATTTTTGAGTAACACTTTGCAATCTCGATGTACTTTTGTTTTTAGCTGAAAGATGCTAAGACAATATGAGTACTTTCAGTGCATAACAATTCATGTTGCAAAAGTTAAAATGTAAGTTTTTGTGTGATAATGATCCTCTTCTCTGTGATGCAACACTTGAGAGACATTAAATTGCATTTGACAGACTAGGCTTTCTGGGCTTTGTAGTTCTAGAAAATACTTTCACATCTACATGGTTATTGGCATGAATTTTTTTTAATGACTTTCTTCTGTGCTTTGAGGATGCCTTCATCATTTATAGCATCACTCAATTATAATCATATGAATCTGCAATTGATGGTTTCATCTCTTGAATGGCCACAGACTGACACAAAGAAGATATCTGCAGTTTCTATCTTTTTTGAGACCATGCCATACAGATTGAATGAGAGCACTGGCTATATTGACTATGACCAGGTAAAGTTCCTGTTTCTTGCTATGATGGATCTTTATCTTTGGCTTTTGATTTATATTGTCCACACTGCTTAATCCCGCTGGATATTTGTTAAGATGCAGCATTGTGCAACTTAGTCTTGCTGATCCAATTGATTACATTGAATGATGAAAACTTCTGGTCATCGGCGAGTGAGATTTAATAGAATTATGGAACTTTTACATTCACAGACCATTGTCTCTAAAAATGTACAGTTTAAGATTGGTATTCATGCTTATATTGATGCAACAGGAAAGTGCAATACTGGAAACTTCTTTATTCATTACCTTTGACTTCTTTGAAGAAAGATAATTTCACGTTCTTTCTCTTGCTTTTGCACTTGGTAGCACAGGAGTGTAGCCAGCATGCCAAAATATCTCTAGTTCAATTTGCTAATTTGAGATTTTTTCTAATATACCATCATGGAGGATAAGCTCTATAATACAAGCTTTACTTGACTGTTGATCTCTGAAATGCAGCTAGAAAAAAGTGCAGTACTGTTCAGACCAAAACTGATAGTTGCTGGTGCTAGTGCTTATGCCCGTCTCTATGATTATGCACGTATTCGCAAGGTAGAATAGCAAAGGTTATTTTAATATGTGGGAACTTCTTGACTTTAATTTCAGAGTGCCCTATGGCAGGATGACACGGTGATAAAAAAACCTTGGAAACTCATCTTTTCTTGAATTTGACAGGTTTGTGACAAACAGAAAGCTATACTTTTGGCAGATATGGCACACATTAGCGGATTAGTTGCAGCTGGAGTTATTCCATCTCCATTTGATTATGCAGATGTTGTGACTACCACAACACACAAGTCACTCCGGGGACCTCGTGGTGCCATGATTTTCTTCAGAAAGGGTGTGAAAGAAATCAACAAACAAGGACAAGAGGTCAGTTTTCATAGGAAAAAAAAATGTAAAATCACTGTATGACCTTTTTACACTTCAAGCTCTCTGCCTTTCTCATCCTCAAGCCCCTGATGCTTAAGTTTTGTTGAACTTGAGTTTTGGTAATATCTGACATGGAGCACAAAAAGTAAATACTGATAACCTGAGTTCTTCATGTAGGTCTTGTACGACTATGAAGACAAAATCAACCAAGCTGTCTTTCCTGGACTTCAAGGCGGCCCCCACAACCACACAATTACAGGCCTGGCTGTAGCTCTGAAACAGGTACTGATGATTGGTTAACAACATGTCTGAACTTCAGATGCATTAAAAGGAAAGAACATAATTGGCCATAGTATTGAAGCATTAATGAGTTAGGAGATACTAATGAAACCAAATGTTGTTGAAGTAAATCTTGTTATTTATCACATCTTCTTCTTGGTAATGAGTGGGTTATCTTTCAAAGAAGCCAATTTACTTTAGGTTATCATCCCTGGAATATGAAATGACTCTGGTATATTCTGGTTTTATATCTAATGCAGGCACAGTCTGCAGAATACAGAGCTTACCAGGAACAAGTACTTAGTAACTGCTCAAAGTTTGCCCAGGTAATGATTGTGAGCATTTGGAACTAGCAACTGATGTGAGAGATTATTAATATTTCAGTTCCAGATATACAATTAACCATAATTGTCAAGTCACAATATTCTATTACATGCTGCAATTATTGAGCACTGAAGCTTGTCTAGCTACGCAGGCTTTGGTTGAGAAGGGCTATGAACTTGTATCTGGTGGAACAGAGAACCACTTGGTCTTGGTGAACCTAAAAAACAAGGTAATGAAGAGAACTTACATTCTATTCCTCTATGTTCCATTGAAGTTTTTAGAGAAATTATTACCCAAATATTCTTTTTGCAAAATTTTATGAGTATTAGCAGGGGTCTGTCTGTCTGTCTCTCTCTCTCTCTCTCTCTTGCTTTGAGCAGTTTCTGAAAGGAATTTTTATTGTTCTTTGAAGATACTACGAAATAAGCTACTTTCATGTATTTGCACGATTTTCTTTCTTTATATTATGGTTCACTAATTTTTCAAAATCCTGATTTCTGCAGGGAATTGATGGTTCCAGAGTTGAAAAGGTATTAGAAGCTGTTCATATTGCAGCTAACAAAAACACTGTGCCTGGAGATGTGTCTGCCATGGTTCCTGGTGGCATCAGGATGGGTAGAGTTTTCGATTTTCTTTGTCTTAAGTTTGCAATATGAGGTGACTATCTATTAATATTCTCTTGAGCATAATCAAGTGATGAACTTTTCTGCCTCAGGAACTCCCGCTCTAACTTCCAGGGGATTTGTAGAAGAGGATTTTGTCAAAGTTGCAGAGTTCTTTGATGCTGCAGTGCGGTTGGCTGTTAAAATAAAGGGCCAAACCAAAGGTGTGTGTTGTTGTATCATGATTTCTTTTCTTTCAGAACCTGAGTTTAATTACTGTTTGGTACTTGTGCTCATTCTCTTATTGGGAGCTAGCTTTATGATTATCTTATTCAAACCCAGGAGACTTGTTTGTTACTGGGTTCTGTGTGACTCACTTCTTGGTTCGACTGTGCTATCAAAGTGCAACAATATTTTAGAAGTAATATATGTAATGTCATATTGCTAGGGGTATTCCCCATCCTCCCCCCTCCCTTCCAATACTCCCTCTTTTCTTTTCACTCTCTGTTGAATTTTTATCCTTCCTTTTAATGTTGTCTTCCTCCTCTTAATTTTCAGGGACGAAGTTGAAGGACTTTTTGGCCACTTTACAGTCCAGTGCTGCCCAATCTGAGGCAGCAAAACTCCGTCATGATGTGGAGGAGTATGCCAAACAATTTCCAACAATTGGGTTTGATAAAGAAACTATGAAGTACAAAGATTGAGGAACTGAATCTGCATGCTAAGCCAGGCATGTGCAGTTTTCTGAGAGTTTCTGGTTTTAGTTTCAGTGATTGAATGTCCCCTTTAATTGTGCAAAAGTTAACATTTATCATCAAGTTTGGCAAGCCATGCACAATGCATAACTAGAAAGTTGTCCACATATAGTTGTAACAAATCTGAGTCTTTCCCTGGATGCTGCTTGATGGTCTATGTTTTTAGGTCTGTCTTGAACTTGCTTGATCATCTTTTTCTCCTTTTCAAACTGCATGCTACAGCTTTTGGCTGTTTAATAGTTCTGTTAACTGTTTGACATTTACCGTGACATTGTTTTTTATCTCCTCCTCTTTCTTTTCTCTATTTTAACATTTTCACCTTTTCAGTTGAACAGGCACCGATGTCCAAGATGAAGATAAAGATGATGATATTCTGTATAAAGGTCAAGCTACAAGCTATTTTGGGGCTGTCATGCGTGAAATCCAGCAAATCCCACTTGACCAAACTGTATATGTATATTAGCGGAGCTATTGCTGAGAAAGAATAAAACCGTTTTTAACATTAAGTACATGCTCTTCCTAGCTCTGGTGTTATACGCATGGTTGATATTTTACTTCAGTGTTCTCTTCTATGGAGGAATGTTTTGGGAACTGATTCAGAAATTAATGACACCCCATCACAAACTTGAATTCCCAAAATGTGCAGAAGGATAAGGAGGAGAAAATTTATAATGTTATTTGCACTCTCGTCATTTTGTTAGTTGTACTCCCATCATTTATTATATCATATAGTCTAATAAATGAAAACTATATAATAGAAATGATAGTAGGAATGCAAATAACAAAAAATGGAGTATAAATAATATTTTTCTTTATCTGTCAAAATTTATTCGCTTCTATTATCAACACTTTTTTCAATTAACCTTTTGTTTCGCATATATCATATCAAAAAAAAAAAAAAATCTGCTACACTATTTTTTCAAAAAAATTATTTAAAATAATCTACTATCCAAAATACACTCATAATTTTGATAGTCTAAGTTATTATCAATCTTTGAATTACTACGATGCAATGGAATGGAACGTACCAAGTTGACATAAACTCTTACCGGAAAAAAAAAAGAAGAACCAAGTTGACTTAAACAACATTTACATAAAAGATAAAGTCATAAAGTGAGATCTTCCTCAAAATAAATTAGAAAATGAGAATGAATTACAATTTACAAATAGTAACCATCCTAAAATAGCCGTCAAGGAAACAAAACAATTGGTGGTTCCCACTAAAATTAAAAAGTAGTAGTACTCCATAAGCTATACAAACTAAAAAATCACTTGTAGTAAACAAAAATGTCTCGATGTACGGTCCAAGCTCGCAATTTAACACGAGATGACGGGAGGAGGAGAGTAATTGAGGCCGGAAGAAAGAAACGTGATCCAGCACCTGCAGCTTCAGAAACCAAAGCAATGACCGTCTCCAAATCCAAACCCATAAGTCAAAACGGGACTAGAATACCCAAACCCGTATTATATGCATCATCATCCGGACCAAGCCGAGCCCTTTACGGCTCCATTCTCCTTATCATAGCGCTAACCATACTCCTCATGGCTACCCGCTTCACTCTTTCTTGCTCGCTTCAGTATCCGGCGCTAGCAGTAGCAGCTCGTCACTTTCGATCCCAGCCATTTTGCTTAAAAGCTTCTTCTCTTTCTCTTCCCAAATACTACCCCACCCAACTTCCCAAATCCCCGCCCTGTCCTCTCTGGTCTTCCTCTTTCTTGCTCTGCCTGCACAGTCTCCACTGGTCAGCCAAAACCTCTACTAGGTCAACCACCACCGTCCGATCATTCGCCGCTGCATCACCGTCAAAATCCACCGTCTCCCAACCTCCTTCCGGAATGACCTCCGTCGGCGACAAGAATCCTCTTCTAACGGACTTCAATTTCCCGCCGTTTGATTCGATTGAGGCCGAGCACGTCCGCCCTGGCATCCGCGCTTTGCTGAAGGAACTCGTACGTGCTTTCAAAATTTGAAGAAATTAACACCATATTTATTCATTTATTTTGATTTAACAAACGAGATGATTCAATGCATGTAAATGCAGGAGGGAGAATTGGAGGAATTGGAGAAGACGGTGGAGCCGACGTGGCCCAAATTGGTGGAGCCACTAGAGAAGATAATTGATAGGATTACTGTGGTTTGGGGAGCAATCAATCACCTCAAGTCCGTTAAGGACAGCTCTGAGCTTCGTGCTGCCATTGAAGAAGTGCAGGTCTATATATATACATGTATTTTTGGTTATTAACCGTGCTATAGATTTTTTCCTTTTTTTTTTTCTTAATTGATAGGGAAAAGTTATATCACTGTATTGCTTTTGGTGCTCATATGGTCTTTTGAATCTTGATCTGCAGCCAGAGAAGGTTGCGTTTGACCTCAAACTGAGTCAAAGTAAGCCAATTTATAATGCTTATAAAGCTATACGGGGATCTCCTGATTGGGATTCGCTGAGTGATGCTCGTAAACGGATAGTTGAAAGTACGTCTTTGAACTCTGCCCTGTTTGATTTAGCAAATACATACATAGTTGTATTAGCTGTAGTTAGTGTTACATATAATGAGTGTTTAGTTGATCCTTATGTCCTTTTCTTTGGTTTTTATGCCTAACCTTTTTAGTATGTCATTTTCTTTTTGCCTTGAGTCATGCTGTGGTATGAGTTATTTCTGAAAATTCCACTGAATTTATTGGTTTTAGCTTTTAAGGTTTTGTGCAGAATGAATATAGGGAATGAAACTATCTGAATATGTTGCTCTTTATATTCTTAGTATCGTTTTATATGTTGTCATCAGAGTTTTCTATGCATAAAATGTTGCCTTCAGACATGTTTAACTCTCATTCTTCCACCTTGCAAGTCGTTGGATTAATAAAGTGACAAAAATGAGGTCCTACACGCCTTATTTAGACTTAATCACGAAAAGGAAAGGAATTTGGTTTATATGATTAAGTATTACTTGTGCATGTTTACTGACGAGGAGTTACAACAACTGTACTAGGATATTTTTCTATCTTTTTGTTACTTAATAGTGCCACACTAAAAATTTGGTATGCTTGAGCTTAAAAATTCTCATGGCGTCTCTTACTTATGCAGCATCAATTGAGGAGGCCATATTGAGTGGCATTGCCCTTGAAGATGATAAAAGAGAGCAATTTAACAAAATTGAACAGGTATATGCTGCTCTGTTGAATTCTATATTTCATCATAATCAGATTATTTAGATTCTTTTGGTGGTTATCTGATCTGTAGATAACATGTTCAATTTTATCTGTATCTTTGCCTAAAATTTGATTGTCTGCTCATTATTGGTGTCAAGAATTTGATGTAAATGTGACATCTTGAGTAACTATGTGTTTTCTATTTTTCCTTGACCATGGGTGGATGGCTTATTTTTTATAACATAGGTTGCCAAATAAATTGCATTATGCTTATTGTTTTATTTTCCTGGGTGTTGTCTTAGAGAGTTCTTTCTGTTGACTATTTTTGAGCAATTCTAGCATGATGCTTATATTTCTTTTTCTGCTGAGGAACACTAAATTTCCCTCGTAATATGATGATGATAGTTAGCCCAGATATATCTTGCAATTTACTTCTGATGTTCAGTGTTACCTTTCTAGATAAGTAATACTTTCATTTGCTTTCAATTTGTCTGCAGGAGCTTGCAAAACTATCGCGAATGTTTGAGGAAAATGTTTTGGATGCCACAAAAAAGTATGAAAACGTAATTACGGACAAGAAAGATATTGAAGGATTGCCTGCTACAGCACTTGGATTGGCTGCCCAGACAGCAGTTACTAAGGTAAACTGTTCAGAAAGGGGCATTACTTATGACATCATCATTTTAGTTCATTTGTTGCTTGGTATGGCATTGCTCATCATCCTATAAGCCTTACAGGGGCATGAAAATGCCACTGCTGAAAATGGACCATGGATAATCACATTGGATGCGCCAAGTCTTATGTCTGTGATGCAACATGCTAGAAATCGAACCTTGAGGGAGGAAGTTTACCGTGCTTATGTGACACGTGCTTCTAGTGGAGACCTGGATAACACACCGATAATTGATCAGATTCTACAACTTAGGTTGGAAAAAGCTAAGCTTCTTGGCTATAATAACCATGGAGAGGTACAACCATTAAGTGTTTACTTCCAAATTGATGTCAGTCAACTTTAGGCGTACTAATGTAGTTGTTGTTCTTTTTAGGTAAGCATGGCTACCAAAATGGCGACTGTTGATAAGGCACTAGAGCTCCTTGAAAAGATTCGTGCTGCATCTTGGGATCCTGCAGTTAAAGGTAATATACTTAGTATGGTTTCTAGTTCATTGCTTTTGGCCGGTTAAAACTTACTAAGTGTATGCTGTTGATTCAAATTTGACATGAAGAAAGTGTTAAAAGTCTGATGGCTTTAGTATGTCACTTATGTAATATTTTAACTTTTTTCACTTGACAGGATTTGCTAGCATTTATTTTTTAGTTCAACATATTTATATTGGTTAAAACTGTAGAGTTCCATCATATCTTCCCTCAAGCTTTGCTTTTTTAAAAGCAAAGTGGAATACAGAAGTAGCAGGTAAGTAAAGAATTCTACTTCTATAGCTTTCAGCTTGTTGACAACATTATTTAAATTAGATTTGTAATCAAGTATTCTCCGCAAGTTCTGATATTCCTGGTTTTTCAAATTTTAGCATGCTCCTTTGCTTTTATCTAATTTAATGGCCTATTTCTTTCCTGCCTCACTTTTTCTTTTCTTCTTTTTATGTGGTCTGTTTCGCTTTCACTCTAATACCTACGCGAGTTAAATTCAGTCACTGATTATAGTCCTTTGTTTTCCGTAGATATGGAAGACCTCAAGCAATTCTCTAAAAGTCAAGGTGCTCTAGAAGCTGACAATCTGAACCATTGGGATCTCAGCTTCTGGAGTGAGAGGCTTCGGGAATCGAAATATGAAATAAATGAGGTTCTCTCTCTTGTGGATTTTCAATGCTTAAATTTTGTGTTTCAATCTTGGTCATCACTTATTTAGAGGGTTTAACTCATGGTTCAGTTCCTTGGTTTCAAAAAAAAAAAAAAGGCTAGGTTTTAGCTTCGGCCTGTTATGTGCTCTTTGAGGCTATTTTTGAGTGCATTTTATAAAATTTATTCAAGTGTGATATGATTATAATATGGTATTTGGTACTGTACTAGAAGTCGTGTGTTCTTGTTTTACACATCTATTTGGCAAGCTGGATTTCTAATCTTGTTGAGTCATTACAGGAAGAACTTCGTCCTTACTTTTCTTTGCCTAAAGTTATGGATGGCCTTTTCAACCTTGCCAAGATGCTTTTTGGAATCAATATTGAGGCTGCTGATGGTTTAGCTCCTGTAAATATATACAACAGATTTTGTCTTTTGTCACCATTGATTCTTACAGGAAGAGATTTTGTTTTAACAGTTTTATGATTTTTTAGGTTTGGAACAACGATGTCCGATTTTACTGTGTCAATGATTCTTCAGGCAGTGCCATTGCTTATTTTTATTTTGATCCATATTCCCGACCATCTGAAAAGCGTGGAGGTGCTTGGATGGATGAAGTTGTTTCGCGAAGTCGTGTATTGTCACGAGATGGTGTCTCTCCCAGATTGCCTGTCGCCCACATGGTTTGCAATCAAATGCCTCCTGTAGGGAACAAGCCTAGCCTAATGACCTTCCGTGAGGTAAGGTCAAAAGTTTTATGTAGTGTGCTTTCTTAAGATGCCTAGACTATTGGGATTAATGGTAGGAATGCATTTACTTACTTATTTTTTGTTTCTCTTTTATGTTTTTGGATGCCATACTTTTGGACTGCTAATGTCAGGCAAACAGATACAGTCCGTCCAATTATATCTTATTGAGATTTTTTGGAAAATATGGATTATTTAATAGGTTGATAGTTAAGTTGTGCCATGTTAGACCAAAATGATAAGCTCTCAGTGAATAGAAAGAGTACATAACCAGGTAAGTAATTCATTGATTGGATAAATCAGAGTAGAGGTCTGCACAGACATGCTTATTTTGATTGTAAAACGATATATTTCTAACGAAATGATTTTTTTCCCCTTTTCCTTTTGTGCAATTTAAGCTGTCAACTTTGTTTTCAGAAGTTATTGAATGATTGTGGCTGTTCTGCATAGTGATTGACCCTGTAGTTAATGCCATATTGCTTCTGCAATTTTGACCATGTCACTATCTTAAATGTCATATTGCTTGAGCAATTATGATACGCCTATGGTTTGTTGTGGTGCTTGTTCAATTTAAGTCCCTTAACCCCTTGTAAGAACATGTTCAGAGCTTCCTTTTATGGGAGCTAAATAATCTTATGTAAATTTTCATTTATGTATTGTTTCGGAAAGATTGTGTTTGGAATTATAAAAGTATCTTATCTGGTGATCTTGATAACAAATTTTGAACTCATGCATTATTCTGCTTATCCTTGTAGGTTGAGACTGTTTTTCATGAGTTTGGTCATGCCCTTCAGCATATGTTAACAAAACAAGATGAGGGTTTGGTTGCTGGTATCCGGAAAATTGAGTGGGATGCTGTTGAACTGCCGTCCCAATTTATGGAAAATTGGTGCTACCATAGGTATAATTTTGTGTTGGTATATTTCAGGGGTTATAACTTCTGCAAATAATCAACCTTGGCTGTGTATGCTCTTACATTCCTTCAATATATATGTGTATTTAGTTCTCTCTCGGATAATAAATATGTACTAGTCTTAAGAATTATTTCGAGCTTCCTTTTGAGTCCTTTAACGAACTAAATTTCTGCGAAGAAAATGCTAATACCAAAGAAAATATATTCAGGAATAAAGTTAGAATTCTACTGTGATGACCGGCAAATCACTCATCTGAGTCTGCTGGTTTTAGGGAGACAATTATGTTTTAATATTTCTTCTTCAGACTCATTTTCTTGATTTTGGAGCAATTAGCCAATTTTTATTACCTTTTCTCTCCCACTGCCGCTGATGTGTTATTGATGGTTATTGCAGGGATACATTGATGGGCATTGCCAAGCATTATGAAACTGGAGAGAGTCTCCCTGAAGACATTTATAAGAAACTTCTTGCTGCCAGAACTTTTCGTGCAGGTTCTCTAAGTCTTCGCCAGGTCAGCATATAGCTATGTAATGTTGTGTTACATCTTCACTCCATTCTTGCTGCTAGGATATTAAGATTGTGTTCTTGTACGCCATTGATGCCGACTGGTGAAGCTTCGTGTATTCATTTATTAATTTATTTTCCTTTGGTGCACTTTGGACTCAAACTTGTGCCGTTTCGGTTTAAGTAATATTTCTTCTGTTTTTTGCAGTTAAGATTTGCGACCGTTGATCTTGAGTTGCACACGAAGTATGTACCTGGTGGTTCGGAATCAATCTATGATGTTGATCGTAGGGTCTCAGAAAGAACTCAAGTGCTTCCTCCACTTCCAGATGATCGATTTCTATGCAGTTTTAGTCACATATTTGCTGGTGGATATGCAGCTGGATACTACAGTTATAAGGTATCTTATGCTTGAATGACTAGTTTACTAGGAGGTGCTAAAAGCATAAAGAATATGCAGGCTATAGGGTAAAATCGACCGACTTGCTTTGTGGTTGGCTTGATGATTTGTTGAGCTTTAGAATCTTTGACAAGGCTTAAATGTTTGAATTTCTGCAGTGGGCAGAGGTCTTGTCTGCAGATGCTTTCTCAGCATTTGAAGATGCTGGGCTCCATGACGAAAAGGTAATTTTTTGCTGCTGTCTAAGAAGGCTTGATATCCTATGAGCTTGGGTTCTTTGTGGAAGGCATCCGTATATAAGTGTAGATTTAAGGTGGTAGTGTGTCCGTTTCATGTTGTCTTTTAGGAGCTTCATTGCTTGCATGTTTTTAATTTGAACAGGCAGTAAAAGAGACAGGGAATAGGTTCCGAGAAACCATACTTGCTCTTGGAGGTGGAAAAGCTCCACTGGAGGTTAGACATTTGAAAAATAATGCTCATCCTACATATTTCACCCTTTCATATGAAAGCTTGCATCCTAGATGCGGTATCTGTCTTCTTATTATGCTCCTATGGTTATTCAGGTATTTGTGGAATTCCGGGGCCGGGAACCTTCTCCGGAGGCGCTGCTTAGGCACAACGGCTTGCTACCTGTCACAGCGTCTGCATAAGCTAAATTTTTGGGTTCATCAGAGCGATGGTCATTTGATAGTAGATGGAGGCTATTTGTGTCGGTCTGGTTAAGAATACAATTGCCGCAACATTGCTAGGCTTAAGATATCTACAACCCCATGGACCATCCTTTTTTTTTTTTTTTTTGAGGGATTTAAGATATCTACAAGTCCAGGGGCATTGTTATTTGTACTTTTAAGGTAGTTTTCTCTCATCTGGACTTGATATATAGATAACAACTGACGGTGACGGGGCTATGATAGAAAAGTACATCTCAAAATAATTGAGTAATTGTTACTGGATTTATTGGACATTCAATAAATTCGGCATTGCCTTAATGTTCGGCATTTGCGTTGTCCATCTTCGTGGAAGAGGGCAGCACTATAGTTACCAAAGTTTATTGGTGAATTTTTGTTTACGGTTTTTTGGCTGGAACGAGAATGCTTAAGTTAGAGGGTGCGTATTAATAAAGTCTAATATACCTGATGATTGTGTGGTCGGTAACAATTGAGGATCATAGCCTAGGTCAGTAAGACACGCAGCAACAACATCATGTAAAGAAGAAGCGGCCCTTGAAAGAAAAGCCTACTGTCACAATGTCGTAACTTTGAATAAATTTCGAACAATCACAAGTCCCTCTTTTTTTGGGCTGTTGGTGAGGGTTCAAACCTCACCAACAACGAGAAAAATTTAAGAGTTATGTCATAATATTTTTTTAGTCTAGTTAACTCTGTATACCCACTAGCCTCTGTAACAGTCTCCTTAGGCTCTTCCTTCTCTTAGATTAGGATAAAATAGGTTATATAAATATATCGTTGTTGAAAAAAAAAAGAAAGAATAAATTTGGAACTTCTCTCTCTTGTCTGTGTATGTTACTTATGGAGCGTGTTGCCACGAGTAGTAGTTATTTTTTATTATTAAAATTAAAAAAAAAAGGGTGAGAAAACTCCGGAAAGGAACCGCGACGAAACCAGGCAAGGTCAGCCCAGCCACCGTAAGTAACACTTGCGCTGACGTCTCCTTTCCAGCAGGAGATTAATTAGGAAACGCAGATCTCATCTCATTTCATCAGTCGAGAGAAGAGAGAGAAGCTCAAGAAAGAAAGCAGCTAAAGACAAGACTGAAGAAGAAGAAGAAGAAGCGGTAGTAGTAGTAGAACTAGATTAACAATGGCAAGAGCTGGAGGAATCACGAATGCGGTGAACGTGGGGATAGCAGTCCAAGCCGATTGGGAGAATCGGGAGTTCATTTCCCACATCTCCCTTAACGTCCGTCGCCTTTTTGACTTCCTCGTTCAGTTTGGTAATCAATTTCACCTAAACAACCCAACCCCTACCTTTACCTGTTTGCCTCATTTCTATTCCTTTCTCCTTTCTCTTTTGATCAGCGTCATCTGAGTTAAAGTATGCTTTAACACACACACTCTCCCTCTCTGCATTGCATCTCTTCTCCAGAGGCTACAACGAAAAGCAAATTGGCGACTCTGAATCAGAAGCTTGATACGCTGGAGCGTCGTCTCGAAATGCTCGAGGTCCAAGTTGGTAGCGCTACTGCCAATCCGGCTCTCTTCACCCCTAATTGATCATTCTTCCATCTTTATATCAGTACACTACATAAAATTACGCATTTGCCTCTATGTATGTAAGCAGTTTCTCATTCGATGCGGTTCTTTCCTTCAAGTGCTTACCTTGCTACTTTTCTGTTTACTCCCTTGAGTATACTGCTAGCAATATTTGCATATCCATCCATGTATTATTTGGTTATATAGGCATTGCTAATTGAGCAATTTATGAAAATTGGATGGCTCACTTTTTCCGGTTCAATGCAGATGACATTAGAGCTGAAAAAAAAAGAGTCTAATTGTGAATGATTAATTGCATAGTTGTTGGAGCATTCAACTGCTTTAATTAACATTCACTGAAAATTCAGCTTAATTTCTCTTATTCGATAAGGTATTTGAATAAATAAATCATGCTTTGTGATGCTTCCAAGTGCTAATTGCTATTAGGATATCTACTCAGTTGCCTGGATAATTGATGAGGAATTGTTTACTAGTGCTATCATCTTCTGGTGTAACATATAGATGCAGTCAGTTACCATATAACCTTTCATGAAGCTTTTGTCGTCTTGTGGTCTACTAGCATCCGGAGTAGCTTGAATCAACTGCGTCTTTACCTTTACCAGCTAGGGAGAGTCCTCAGCTGTCTGCCTCTCTTGCTGTGCTTGCCGCATTCTCGGCTATGTTTTCTTTGTTGTAATTTGTCCTTGATGTCAGCCTGCATCGTTGGCCTTGTGCTTTAGTTTTTGTACTGTGGAACTCAAAGCAGGTTTCATCTTTAATATGTCATATGCTAAAGGTCAAGTTTTGATCCTTTTTAACCTTTGTGGCCTCTTTTCCAGAATACAAGAATCTTATTGTTGCTTAGTTACTCCTGTAATAAAATAAGCTGATTCACTCGATTTATGCTTTTTATTTGTGAAATTTTTGCGTAATACGTTTTTGGTTGACAAAGATGCATGTAGAGGTCCTACAGCATGTAATATTTTGTTTTCAAAGTTTAGGAAAAGTCTTAGAATTTTGAATATGACCATTCTGTCAATAGTGGATGTACAACTGCATTTTTTTAGCATCTTTGACATATGAATGAATGTTTGTTTGTTGTGTCTCATTCTATGGATCTGTTTTCTTGTTTGCACGGTTAATAGAATTAGTGACCTACAGTTCTTTCTGTCCAATATGTTTCCAACATTAAAAGCAATAAGTTTTTATTTTATTTTTCATCTTGTGTATTGTTGTGTGTCACTCTCAAAACATGATCACTGAAAATAGCAAAAAAGAATACGAAGAATATGTTTCCAGAATGGCCTTTAGCTATGTTTCCATACAGCCCTTAGGGTGTCTCTGATGGATCATCCTCGTACATATTGATGTATAGCATGCTGTTTTGGGATTTCAGTATTCAGAGGACTAGTGGTTTATGTAAACAAAGAATGGTTACTGTACTAATTTTAGGCCAAATGACCTAGTCCCTATTCCATGCCATTTAACAGTCTTGCAGCTTGGTGCCCGCAATACATAAGGTAGGAAGTGTAAGCAAATGTTACATTGATTGCAAGTTTAGGGGATTGGAGCTAAGACTCAGTAGCGCGCTTCATTAGTAGAGTTCAGGTGTCATCCTCCAGTTTCCCATTGTCACTATGAAGAGAAATGGCTACATTGATAATGGCCTCTGAGTGAAGAATCCTATTTATCCTATGGTCATCTCGGTTGTGGAGGAGGTGGTTGTGATAGGATTGGGGATGCTTCTGTTTGGTTGGGAGTGGGTAGAATAACAATTGGCCTCTCTAGGGAATATCGAGTTGATCCTCCAAAGCTGTCAATTGATTTCATGTATTCAGATGCATTGTTCTCTATGATCAACGCATCCTCAAGCTCCCGGACAATGTCGGCCATGCATGGTCGATAGGCTGAATAAGGTTCAATGCATGCCAAAGCCACCTCCACCACTCTCCACATTGCCTCTGCATGATACCCTCCCTTGATGCTTGGATCCACGATTTCTTCAATTCTTGAGTTCCTTATCCGGGGTTTGGCCTGCAATTGTGAATATTGCATAATTGAGGGACACAATCTAATTGATGGTGATGCTAGATATGTATGACTTCATTAGAGCGGATAGCTTATAGAGGTTGGGAAGCTACTGCTTCTATCATTGACTATTGAGTTAGCAATCGGAGCAAGCTCTGTAGCTATATGCTTTTTTCAGTAGCTACTATGTCTGGGTTAGCAGGACTGCTTAGTTTCTAGTGGTAAGTTGACTGGACCACATGTTTGTACTAAGTTGGTTGAATTTATCCTTATTCAAAGAGATGTAGCTCACATGCTGTGTTACCTTAATGATTATCTTAAATTTCCACTGGGTAGTGCCAATGTTAAACATGGTGGTTTTATCAGCAAGTCAACTGAAATTGAACCATACCCATTCAACCAAGCTCCATTCATTTCGCGGTCTGTTTATGTTGAGAGGTTCACGACCACTTACAATTTCCAATAATACAACTCCGAAGCTGAATACATCACTTTTAGCTGACAGATGTTGGGTTGAGTAGTACCTGATGCACACCAGTTGGAAGCTCTTTAATCGGTGACACACCCCAAAATAGCTCTTTAGTTAGTGACGCACCCAAATATTCATAAGGAATTAGGAATAAACAGAGAATGGATAAAGAGTCGCTTTGCTACTTACTCTGGATCCAAATATCCTGCTGTACCCCTTACTTCTAAAGAGGTGCCGCTGTCTCCTTCCTGAGGTGCATATTTTGAAAAACCAAAGTCTGCAACTTTTGCACACATGCTCTGATCCAGGAGTATGTTACTTGATTTCACATCCCTATGTATTACAGAGCGTCCAGCAAATGTATGAAGATATGTTAAACCTGGAATGAGAGTAATTCTTCAGACCAAATAACAGAGATATTAAGCAGGAAAAGAAGGGGAAGGGGAAGTGGGGCCAACTTTATCTGATCTAACACAGATCTGAATTGAATATGGAACTGTAAGAACTCAGAGTGGTCATTATGTGATCCCTGGCCAACTGGTGCAGTTCACAAAAATAGACCACAAGGAGAAGGTTATGGATTCATGAATTTTGTGAAATGCATATAAGACTGCTCCTGTAACTCTCCATTTCCCACATTCACATTCGAATTAGCCAGCAGGCACATTCAAATCTATATCGGTTACTGATCCAACAGAACAAGTCAATAATATTTTATCTCATAAGACTTCCAGGATAGGCCGTATCTGTTAGGGACCATATGAGCTATCCTCACATCCCCCCCCCCCCCCCCCCCCCCCAAAAAAAACAAACAAAAAAAACAAAAAAAGGCATACATTTTATTGTATTCTATCTTCTGGTAAAAGTTGTTTACTAACTGTCCAATGTCAAAACTTCTGGTTTAGATTGTCGTGTTGTAGACATCTAAGGTCAAACTGCTATTAAATAGCCAGTTTTTTAGGTGTCATGTAGGCATCTAAAGTCAAATTGCTACAAAATAGCCAGTTTATTTGGCTGTCATGTTCATGTATGGCTAAGTTCAATCCGAAGGATGATCCCTGGAATGCGTTAATTTTCGGCTGCTTGTTTTATATTCTTCAGGAATCAGGATAGAAGATTGGCAAGATAAAGTTCTTAATAAATGCTAATGCTATATGTTACTTGCCTCGTGCAGCTCCTAGAGCTATGGAAAGCCTGGTCGGCCAGTCTAGGATTTTCCTCTTTGCCGCTTCTCCTGTTAAACATTAGTAGGAAGTAAGCCACAGTTTTCTGGTTCTCAAGAAAGAAGAGCTGAAACTGCCACTATTATTTTTTATTGGGTAGTACCATATAAACGATCTTGTAGGGAGCCATTAGACATGAAGGGGTAAACAAGAATTTGCTGGTCATTTTCACAGCAGTAACCAAACAGCGGGATCAGGTTCTCGTGACGGATAGCTGAGAGCAGGTTCAGCTGTAGAAATATTTGTAATTCAGATTTGTCAGATGACATCTAGGAAAAGAACAGTAAGATATTTTCAGTAAATGCAGCCAACAGTATATCATATAAGTACGAGTTTGTAGACATGATCTGAAAAAAAAACAGTTATGCATGGCAAGTTCAAAAGAGGTGATGGAAAAGAAAAAGAATTTAAATATGGCGTTGCAATATTATGCAATGTAACTTGAGAGCTACAGCAATATGAAAATTTACTCAAGTGATTGGAGTTTGAGATTTTCACAGGGATTCACTCTTATTGCAACTGGTGAACATGGTCTCATGCCTTGTACTAACTGGAAGATTGCCAAGGAGGGTTGTTCATGGAATTGTGTAATACCGGTAGATTGTTACCTCATTGTCAAATTCACGTGTTCCCTGTGTTGATGTGGCAGATCTGACCTTCACAGCCACTTCTTGGCCATCAGGAAGAGTACCCCGGTAAACAGATCCAAATCCTCCTTCACCTATTAATGTTTTATATTTCTGGGTTGCTGCTTCTATGTACTGTAGAGTGAAACTCTGGATGGATATGGACCTCAGTATGATATCTGTGCTGGGTACTGAATATACAGCATCTGCATTTTACAAGTTCAGTTGGAAATCCAATTGCTAAAAATTATTGAAGTTGAGTGGCTTTTCATGAAACTATAACCAGCTAATAGTATGATTGTAAGGGCGTAACCATTTACTTGATTTTTAATTTTTTTTTGCCAAAATGAAATACTAAAATACACTAGAAACATGGAATATAGGGAACTAACATTTCTTAGTCCTTAAAGCTTAACATTTAATAGCCTTGAAAGTTCAAGTTACATGTGTCAGAATCAGTGTGCATTCTTTTAACTACAGCGAGGAAAGTCTTATTTTGCATTGGATTATCGACATGGATGGTTAATGTGCTTACTTTTTGTCATTGATAACCCGTTTGCATCATACTTTCTCTTGAAAATCAATTTTCCCTTTTTCCTGCAAACCAAGATTGCCCCTATAGCAATGGTAACTAGGATACATACTCCCGTAACCACGCCTATCACGACTCCCCTTGCTGAGTGCCTGGAAGCCTGATGGATACATTTGTCCTTACTGAAATGAGGAGGAAAATGAATCAGACTCTCTTGCACACAGAGACTGAAATCTTTCACAACCACACACTGAAGCATCACTTATGCATACATATCAATTAAATCTTACAAAAGATTTTATATAGCTAACACTGGCTTTCTCAAGCATAGATATCATACTCTGTGGTGAGATTGGATCTTCTAAGGCTGGCTGGAAGCCTATTGCTGAGATACGGATTGGATCTGCGGGCAGAAGGAGAAGAACCTCAGGTTAGGCACAAGGTTCTTCTAGTTAATATTGACAATAGAATACACAAGAAATCAATTCCCGACTAAACTTACAGCGTTGTCAAATTTGGCAGTGAGGTTACTAACTCTGCAATGTTTCCCACGAGACTGGTGTGACTTATATCCCTAGAAAATGAAATGCAAATTGTTCACATAAAAACCTAGCTGCTTTTAAAAGTGAAAATATGCAGATTTCTTACTGATGGTTTTAAAAGTTTGGCTGTCACTTGTTTTGTGCCAAGTACTCTCCCCTATCTGATGCTCATGAAAAGAGAAGCAATGTACCTATATCCTCCAAATCATTTGAGCTGATTGCCTCTCTAATTGAAGCATTTTATCATGGCTGATTGTCCTGTTAATTAGAAGTATGTTGGTGGATATGCATAGACTATTTAGGGAAGAGAAATTAGCCTCTATGGCGGCTTTTCTGAGTAAAAAACCTGAATTCTATTAAACGTATTCCTACCATATCTAATAGGAGGAGAAGTATATTAAGCTTCTTGTGCGAGGGATGCTTAACCGAGATTGGGTGAGAAGGTTGTATATTACCATGAGATGGAAACAGATATGCTAGGCCCTGTATGCTTAATGCTTTACTAATGAGGCTGAAACATTTGAATGACAAATCATTCCATGACAGCGTGCACCTGAGATAAGGTTTTAATATACAATAAAAATATGATTACGCTGTGCTTTAACTTTCATCGTGCTGGATTTCTAGAGACCTTTATTATTATTATTTTTTTTACAAACTTAGTGTTATTGAAATATGTTCAAGCTTTTGGCATGATGGTGGATAAAAGGACTTCGCAAGGAAAAAAAGTATTAACATACAATTCCTTCAGATTGAACAGCTTAGTAAGGCTGGGAGGCAGTGGTCCGCCTAGCATACTGGATGAAAGATTCCTGCGGGAGAAATGCAATAAATTGACTGAGTAGATTATCAACAAAATCAAAGCAAATATAATCCGTATTGTGTATCACATTAACCCAGATTGTGGATGAAAGCGAAAAGTCTTACATCGTGGTGATGACTGAGGTACCATTAGCAAGCTCACAAGACAATCCGGGCCATGAAATAGGAAGACAAGGATCCCCTAACCAACTCGCAAGAAGCTCATTGTCTGGATTGCCTCTCAAGAACTCATTTTTCACATCAATAATATTATCCACTGAAACGAAAGGGCGAGAGAAAGTAAAGGTTTTGAAGCCGATAAATTCTTAATGAAATGCATCTAGCCATGTTTTCGTAGTAGACATCTGAACTCGTAAATTCGGGCATATTTCTGTACCTTCTTCGCGGCCTGTTTCTTGAATCAATGGGTGAACCTGCAAAATCTCATAGGCGCTGATTATAGGTCCGTATTGTGACCCGTTGGAGAGCCTAACCATGGTAAGATTTAGATATCCATTGGCCGTGACATTTAAAATGACAAATCTAAAGGTGCCACTAAGCGCTACATCTACTTGCGTCTTCTTTGCATCGTTGACATACACATCAAACACCCTCTGCCCAACTTTAACTTGGTCATTGAGTTCTAGAAAGTAGAGTAATAGGTCGTAACGGTGGTAGTCCGAGTCTAGGTTGTTGTAAGAGAATTCCAGTCGTTCTGGATGGGTAAGGGCTGTTTGTAACACTTCGACTGGAGGAAATGTTAGGTTGGGAGAAGACCTGGTAACGTTGACGCTAGATGATGATATGCGGTTTGCCATTGGATCACTGTATTTGTCTGCCCTCCAGATTCGATCATACCGGTCAAGAGGGTACCTAAAATTGAAAATTTGAGCCGATAAATACTAAAGTTTAGCAACAGAAACATGAACCAAATTCGAAATTCTTGGATTTAATTACGTGCAATGTGTGCATCTCCTAATGAATGAGTTTTCACCGGCACAAGGTGAAAGTTTCAGGCTTGTAACATTTTATGATGTTATACCTGATATCCCCTCCTTCATTTCCGGCATCTACTCTATCAATAAGGTTGAGCACACTATAGGGATCCCTGTTCAGGCAATCAGAAGTTAGAGGTCTCAATTCAAGCTTTGAAATGTAAGGTACTCTTTGGCCCTGCAGCAAGCAGAAGTTAACGTAGTCCTTGGTTGCTTTGAAAATCCCTTCAACCTTCGATTCACCTGATGACTTCACTACGCCTATCACCGTGGCATCAATGGAGACACTGAAGCCAGATCCTGGAGGTCGCCTTTCATGGTCACCAGAAAGAAATGTACCCCTTACCGAGTAGGCTTGATCCCTCTCCGTGGTCAAGTTATAACACCATTTATGACCAAGACCTGAGTCGAAAACTCTTGCTCTATTGTAGCCTGTATCGTCTTGCACTGGCGTTGTGTCTTGGCAACTTCGATTATCAGGATACCAATAATCATCTGGAATCCAGTATATACTTGTATTTGGCTCAACAAAATCTTTATCAGAACAGCAATGTATGCTCACAAATCCTGTTTTACAGACATTCAAAAACGTAATTAGCACCGTGAATCCTTTCAGGGGTTTCCTGTCTTTTATGTAATTACTGATGTAACACACAAGCTAATTGCGGCTCTCATGTCAGTAAGTTTTGAAAACTACACGTTTTAGTGCTTAAAGATTTAAAGCAAAAATTGTCTAGTACCCATAATTTGTAAGAATAACGCGTTGGTCTTGAAAGACACTACTGGATCTGACAGATTGTTTTAACTAGTCCATCAAGTTGGGGAATAAATAAATTAATAGCCCATTGCGCAACACATGATTTTGCAAAGAAATTGGTCCTTGCTTTTCCCTCTAGATGCGCCAGTGGTTGTTGTACTAAACTTCAAAAGGATAAATGATGTGGATTTCTAGGCATATTGAGGACAAACTATTCTTTCTGATTTTCAGAAACCATATACAAAACTGTTCCTAGCTTCAGGACCATTGCCCGAATTTTATTTTGTTTTTCTATGGCCTTGATTAATGTGATCATAAAGGACAATATTGTGATTTGGGAATCAAATTCATAACCCATCATTGGGTTTGTCCCATTCCAGATCTGTTGCGAGTCCAAATTGCCTCGTATATAGAGGATCTGACTGACTCGTAAGATCTTGAAGACACGAGTTCTTTCCGGACTTTTCATCAAGAACACTGGATCCTTCATTATTGTGATTCTCCAATAGTTCACTTAACACCAAAGATAAGCAAGTCCCTTTCCTCTCCCATTTCTCAGTCTAGAATGAAATCGAGAATGACGAAAGATTGAGTTGAAGAATTAATTCAGGCTGCAGATACCCTATATTGCAGAATAGTGAACCAAACAGCACAGATACATTAAAAACATTCGTACCTGGTTGTGCAACGACAGATTGAATACACAGGAAGAGGCAGACAATGCAACAGTTGACCCAACTTCTTGTATTCCAGTTAGCCAACCCTTCCATCATCCTCTTATCATCAAATGAAATTGCCCCATGGGGTCATCATCAAATTCACAATCAAAATCTCCAATCTCTGTGATTAGCTGTTATAAAAACAGCTATAAGGTCACCAGTACCAAAATCTTCATTCCTGAACTAGTATTCATTTTGCCCCAGTTAAAGCATACGACAAGAATAATGACCTGGGACGGTACTGCCTGTTGCCTGCAGACAAAAAGGCTTGCAATGCACAGAAATGAAGAATTCATGAAGAGGAAAGTAGAGTGGATGGTATTAATGTTCTTTGACTTCAAAATCTCAAATATGGGCAGTACACTACAAAAGCATTGGAACAAGATGGCAAGTGAGAAAGGTTGAACTGAATATTACCGACGCAAAACATAATCACCTAAAAAATGATGAATTATGGGTAATGATTGTGATTGGCTCGTTATGTTGCCGGGTTCATTTGCAATTTTATATTTCTTGAACCACCCTTGGCCGTCATTCATAATCTTTCATTGAGAATTCGTCTCTTTCCTTGTCTGTTACTTGGAAAGCAGAGCAATAATAATGTCACGGAAATCAGCTTTGCCAGTTTTCAACTCATAAAATAAATTTCAAAAATTTGTAGCACCCGGCCCGTGATTCTGTTTCCATCGGGCTGAAAAAATATATATATTAAAAGATTGGAGGAGCTTCCTGTAATTGTCGTATTTTACCCAGTCAAGCAAGCAACCTACGCGTAAGAGTAAGACTCTCAAACTTGTTCTCCCGACTTAATAATTGAGATCAACGGTGTTTCCTTCGCTACTTAATTAGAGATTCCTCGAGGAAGTCTGAACGGTAATCAGAAAGTTGACAAATGATTCATAGGAAATCGTATTGGTCGCTGTCTCAAAAAGTTATTCCTTGTCTTACTATACTAAGCTGGCTCAAAAAGTCGTTGGGCTGGCTTGCGTCAATGAAAATTCAAAAGACTAATATTAAATATTTCTGATTGATTCGTGACATTTGGTAATGGCCGGTACTTAAATATTAATTGCGGTACTTAATTTTAACGATTCGACTTTTGTGCCATACTAATCAAGCGGCCAAAACAAAATACTGCTTAGAGAATAGTAATATATACGTGAAGAGGCAGATATATAAGCAATACAGTACTATAGTTAAACCTAGCTAGCAGCTACATCATTCAAGAATGTATGTGTTTATCTATGTAGTTAAACTTTTTACTACTGCATGCGTTACACACTTTGGTTAATTAGGGGAAATGAGCCACCTTTCAAACTGCCAAGCCAGCCATGGATTCGAGATCTAATCTACCAGCCCCAAAACTAGTTAAAGGCACTTCAATCTTTCACTTTGACGACATCATGATCGATCAGATTTAGGCACGGCAGCATCTGTAGTTGCCCGTCCGGCCAAGACATTTTGTTTAAGGGACTCTATGATCAACATTATGGGTACATATATATATATATACATATATATGGCTGCGAACAGATCGAATTTGTTTAACTTGGATCATATATATGCTTTAATTCCAAGAGGAAGAAGTCAATTCTCTAATAAAACTTGTGCTAGTATATATTAATAACTTGATAGCAAATTAATCTTCATATTTCAGAAGTATAAGAATAATTAAATAAACTACTAGTCCTGACTCCTGACTTGCGCTAGCTAGTGCTCAAACTAAAAGAGGCCACTCGTATAAGGGATTCCTGTCTCTGGAAGCCAAGAATCCCCTACAATAAACTGGCCAACAGTGAACGGCATGGCATCGCTGGGTTGGCTGAGAACTTTGTATCCTGGCCATGGAACTCGACCGCCTGTGGCTGCGCCCGGTCCCGAGTTCAGATACTCACGATAAGTAACTGTGGATGTGGAATGGCCGGGCCACTCAAGCCATCCAGCAGGGTTAATGAAGCTGTCCAAGAATGACTGCATCACAATCACTGTGGACAAGGAGGTCCATGGCCGCCCAAGATATGCACCATTAAACTCGTTTTTGCTTCCTGGTGCCCGTGCCCGCGGGGCGGTTGTTAACATGCAGTTATGGATTACAAATCCAGATTTCTTTCCGTCATTCTTGTTCCCTTGTGCCGTGAAGGTGATCATTTCGCTGGCGGCTGGGAGGGCATAAAGGTGGCATAGCTGGAAAACTGCTGCTGCGTGACCAAAGATGAAGTCCACGGTTCCATAGATATCGCATTCTCTGTAGAATTGCGCCCCAGCTTTTGCGTACAAGGTGTCGTGATACCCGAGGAACCGGCATCTGTAGAACGATGACTGGTCAGCTTCGCTCAGAAGTGCTACGGCTTGATTGCCCTCTCCTGCGGGGTTCTCAAATGCAATAAACTGGGCCATGAATCCGTCTCCATAAACAGCTGAAACAAATGAAAAGGTGTTACGTACGTTGCAGTAGTCAGAATAATGCGATAAGAAACGGGCACAATTGTCTTTTGGTACAATATATTCATGCAGTTGTTGTATATATATATATATTTAAAAAAAAAAAAAAAAGTCAATATACGCAAATGTGGTTGCATGTATTCATATATTGAATTGGCGTATATGAATAGGATTCAAACATGCACACAACAAATTAATATTAGTATGAACTAAAACCTCAATTGTACAATGTCACTAAAACCTTAATTGTACCTGCCCAACCCCTATGTCATGTTGGAGTGGAAAGGAAATAAAAATTAGATAGAAATTATTCATTTAATAAATGTAATTGATCTACCACTTTACGTATTGCGAAATTACAACTTAATTATCTACCCCTACGTCTACGTGCATGCATGTAACCATGAAAACAAGATCAACGAAATTTACTCACAACATCAAACTAAGAATTGCTATCCTCGTCAAGGCATGCGTGTTAGACAAACTAAGAATCGTAAAAAAAAAAAAAAAAAAAAAAAAAAGAATCGTAATTGCGATTAGGTATTATGAGTAGTTTCTCATAACCTAATTGTAACATGCCCAATGGCCTCCATCTTTCCATATTCAAAAAAAAAAAAAAAAGGCAAACTTTCTGTTTTTGATTGTTTGACTTTCCATTTTATTCGTCAAAGAGAGATTTTTTTTTTTTTTCTGCATAGTGACCCTGACAAATAAAAGACTAGAAATCATGCTATATCCCGTACGTGCAACAAACTCTTACAGATCTAAGACTGCATATACTGATTGTCCTCAATTTGCTTAAAGCATAGCGATCGAGACAAGCACTTGCTGAAAAAAGTATTTCCAATATCTAAATCCCGGTATATATTGTTTTGGCAGACTTATCTCGTGATACATTCGTTAAAAGCATATGCAAAATCCGATGACAACCATACTATTTTTAGATTCCATATACCTGTAACACAAAGACCCAAAAAAAATTTTTTTTTTAGATCTTTGCTATGAATATTCAGGAAAGCTAATGAATCAGAAAAGCTAGGAAGCCTTAAGCCCTTGTACTTACAGAAGGTGGCTGTTTCCCAAGTTTCGAAGTCAGGGACCTTTCTGTTCATGGTGATCTTGGTGACATCTGCACCGTCCCCTATCAAAGCAATATTGGTCTTTTCCTTGGAGATGCATACGATCTCCTGGTAGACACCCGCCTCAACATGTATGTAGTACCTGGACTCGCTGCCGCTTGGGGCCGCGGCGATGGCGTCCATCACCTTCCTGAACGCTCCCGGTCTTGACAAAGACACGGTAGCATTAAAAGCAAAGTCACTTGGTAGGGCATCAGAACAACCCATTGCCAACGGAAATAGAAGAGCCAAGAGAACAACCTTCGACATTGACATAGCGTTCAACCAGAGAGAAAAGACAGTACTAAAGGAGAAAGAGGGGGCTGCTGGTGAGGTTTAAGCATGGGTTCTTGGTTTCATTTATAGGCTTTTTGGCCAATTTCTGCATGGAAATCCCGACTTTGAATAGCAAGAGACTGATTCAGAAAATGGAAATACATGCATGAGTGATGCATGCTTTCCTTCCGGAGACTCTGGTTGCCCTTAGAACAATTAACTTCCATTTGTTTTGGTAAATTAAACAAGACATATAACCTAAAACGATACACTTACTATTAAGAGACGGTAGCTTATATTACTAAATAACGTCATCAATAAGGTGTCGCAATATTAGCTAATATCTCAAAGTAGTACAGTACTTGGACACGATGATGTTAGGAGGGCTAATCAGATTAGCACCAAACTTCCTAGCAGAAAAAAAAAAAAAAAAGTCAAATTCTCGACCCTTTTAATGGTCATAATTAACAATTCCTCTACGGTGAATTGACCCTATAACTCAATGTCTGATGTCGATCTTTAATGCACGCTAACACGTGAACTTACCGGAGAATTTTGGGCAATTAGGAAAAATGTTCCATAGTGTGCTCAACCTCCAGGATACTAGGTTTTGGTTATTCTGGAGGGAGAAAGGTCCAAAAAATTCTAGATTAATTAGGAAACTGGTGTGTTTGGATTGCTTGTTTTCGTCGGAAAATATTGTCGTTTTCCGTGATCACATTTCCCTATCACCTTTTTCCCTCACATATATCAAATCGCTACAGTAATTTTTCCATGAAAAATGACGGAAAATGCAATCCAAACACCATTGTAGGTAGATTCCACGTAAGTAATTAAGATGAATTTGAAGTAAAGTTACTGATAAATGCTCCAAGCGTGCAGAAGCTCCGGACCATTTATTCCATATCTTTGTTCTACACTTTTATTTTATTTTAAATTTTCAACAAGGTATTAGGACATCATCCTGCTTACGAAAATTAATGAGGAAAACAAAAACGGCATAATGCTACCATTGTTTTTAACGTAGGCTTGGCATATTCCGGGCATTGACATTTTCTCAATGCAAAAAGAATATACCTTTAGACTTCGGACACAGGTCTCAGTTTTCTGGCCCTTTAAATTGATTACAATCCCATCAATGAGCAATATTTAATAGTTTAAGCCTTCTTAAATTTGTAGAAGGCCCCTAATTGCATCCTGCTATCCTGCTGATCTGATCTAAGTTATATGCAAGAATTGGATTGTGTGGGGATCCCAAATCCAGCATTTGAGTTTTCATCAGCATTAAAAACCGAGAACTGCTCAAGGAACAAGAAAAATTGAGCATGTTTTCGTCCCTAGCAACGAATTATTGATCACCATCTTGTCATAGACACAAGAGAAGCAAAGGTGCGGACACAGCTCACTTTCTTTGTCATGGAAAATATCATCGTCAATATGTTTAAATTGATGCAAAAATGAAATGGGAGTACAAAACAATTTCCAGAATGATGTCATATTCATGGACTCCCACACTTGTTCTTTTATCAGCCTTTTGCAATTTAACGTTATTCAGTTGTTACGTGAGTAACTAAGAACCTTTTTTTTTTTTTTTTTTTTTTGTTTCTTTGGTCTCAAAAATGTGTTTGTTTGTGTTTGGGGTTGGATTTTTGTGGTTGTTTTGTGTGTGTGTGTGTGTGGGGTGGGGTTTTTTGGGGGCGGGGGAGGGGGGGTGGGGAAGGAGAGAAGAGAGTTGGTGTACTGTGGTGAAGGGTCCGTAAAAGTGGGGTGGTCCGATGATGGGTGGATGTGGAACTATCTGCTATCGTAATTTGCAGTGCCATATTGGATTTACAAGTAACATTCAATCTCAGAAGAAGTTTTCTGGTTCATTTTATCTATTTTCCCTTTTCAATTGCACATCTGTTGCAACTCTTTTTCAGAATTCAGGAGTGGATAAAATGACTACAGACAGACAGGTTATTAGTAGTTTTTTGGGTAAATTATCTTTTATTCTCGTGTGATTTAGTGTTTTATCATATAATCCTTTATATTTAAAAATCTATGTATAACTCCTCATAGTTTGGATTAATATGTCACCATTAACTTTTTTGTTAAAACTAACTCTCAATAGTAAAGAGTGAAAATCAAACTAATAAATTGACAAATTTTACTCTTTCATTACTTCATTTTTTCCCTCCAAACGTAAAAAGAAGAAATTAAAATAAAAAATAGATAAATATGAAGTAGAAAATACCATTAAAGATTGAATAAATCTTATATACGCTATCACTGTTGAATCCATGACGTATGTGCAAAAATTGAATTTTAAATTCAAATTTTGTATAATTATTATTCATCCAAAACTAACTATGTAGACAATATCAGTATAGGAAAGATTAAACCTTAAAGATTTAGTTAAAAAACCTATAATGATATTCGTAGTTAAAAAAAGATTTGGTATTTTTGTTTTTAATTTATGTATTTTTGTATTTCCCTTCCATTCTTTTTGTTTCTTTTTTATTTTTTAATTTTCCTTCCATCTCTTTTGTACGTAAAAAAAATTAAGGTTTTGTAGGCCAAAGTGTAGGTTTTCAAAATCACCTTTTCTCTTCTCCTCCCCCCTCCCCAAGAGAGAGTGAGAGAAAGAAGAAGAAAAAAAGTAGTAGTGAAAGGATGAATTTGTTAATTTATTATTTTAATTTTAATTTTTTTTACTATTAACCGTTAGTTTTAACAAAAAGAAAAACTAACGGTGACACTTTAACCCAAACTATTAAAGATTATATATAGGTTTTTTAAACCATAGGAGATTATGTGATAAAACACCAAACAATAGGGGATAAAAGGTAATTTATCCAGTCTTTTTTTAGCTAGATGATTGTGGGGTGATTACTTCACTTTTGCCACCGGAGGTGATCAAGAATCTTAGCATGTTATTATGTGAAATCGTTAATCAATCCTACAAAACGAGAAGCTGAAAACCTCCACATTAAGTATACATAAAAGATAATTATTTTCCATGACGGCTACCAAAAATAAACCAATTTCAGCTAATTACATGAGCACGATCTCACTCCAATGCTACAGATAAAATGTGTTTCATGTCTACAATTGCTGATTTTGACTTGACCATGAAATTCAGGGATGCAATAGCAAGGGCAAAACACAAGAAGTTAACTAGGAAAGATCCTCGTATGGAGGTTGTTTACAGCTAACATCCTGTGTTGGAACATGTCAAAGATGATCAATCCTTCAAATTCCATTGATGTCACTGTTTATGTCCTCTGGTTCTTTGAAAAGAAGCGCAGAACCACGTAAAAAAGAATTCTGTAGAGGACAGCCCATCCCAACATGAAGTAGACCTTTTCCCACTTTTTTGATTCCTCTGTACGAATATGTAGCGAATTCAAAATCCCAAATCCAGTTACTTCTTGTCCTATTGGATTTTTTCCAAAACTAATTGGAGTCTGGTATTGATTCATCAGAAGCCCTTCATATGGATATGTCATCGTTGAAATGTAGTTCATCCATTTCCAATATTTGGGGATATCATGGCTGTTCAAGAAGTACCCGCAGAACAAGAAGAACAGAGCAGTGAATGCAATTACTGCTGCATAGCCAAGTATGTAATTCGGCACGATTGAGCTAACGAACACCACAAATGAGTTGGTGGACAAAAGGGACATGTAGAGAACGAGCAAGAAATAAAGGAATGGCCCGCGAAGCTTCAATGCGAACCAAACAATGACAGCATAAGCTGCAGCCTGGATTGCAAGAAAGGGAAGGTAAGTGATTAGACCAGCAATGGTATATGATGAGGCTCTGTAGGCATTATGAGAAGTTTCGCGAACAAAGATGAAACGTTCCTGGATGAAAGCAGGGACAGCATCATTGGAAGAAAAGAAAAAGAGACAGACTGTAAAGATGAAGAAACTAATACGGTCTGTAATTCCTTGCATGTTTTTTGGAGGGTGCCAGAACATTGTTGCCATCATGATGCCCATTACTATTAGGACCATTAGTCTGGAAAGGAAAAGTTCAGGGGTCCGCCTGATGTTTATGAAGTTTCGGCGCATGAGTATCCAAGTCTCAAGGAAGAAGGAATTCGAAAATTTTGGTCCTAGATGGAGGTATGCCCTCTTGTCTGGAGCAACATCTGGGGTCAGATAGTCATTCTCATTCACAGTGTAATCGCTGCTATGAGGTGTTGGAGTGCTTTGAAGCATATCACTGGAGTGGGTGTAGTAGGTGTAGTAGCCTGGTGATGAACTGCACAATTGCAGAGAGACAGATTAAGGGAAAACTATAAAAACCAAATGATTTGAGACCCTAATTAGACGTTAAAATTTTGTCAGAAACTGTACAGATAAGCATAATCAGTAAGAGCAATGGTGGAGCTCTTACTGGGATGAATTTAGTTTAGACTTAGATAGCTTGAAAATTGGAATTGGAAACAAGAAAATGAGAATTGAAGACTATGGCGTTTACCTCATTGGAAGTCTATGGTCCGGGTGTTGCCTAGTTGGTGTAAACTTCAGTGCTTGCATAATTCCACTTTGGGTCCAAGACCTTGATGTGTTCCATGGACTCCTCACACTATTATCAAATTTATCATCTGCTCCAGATTGTAATCGAACGTTTTTTCCACTCTTGTCTCTCATTTCATTTGCCCGCTGACCAGAACGTGGAGCTGGAGATGGAGATGGAAGGACAGTAGAAGTTGAGAAACCATCTGCAGATAATGATGGAGGTTTCATCCCAGTAAGGGTAAATGCTGCAAGAGCCTCAACTCCTAGCTCAGACTGATCATACTCTTGGATCACATCAATCAGGTACTCTATGGAGTTTTCCCCTTTTGGGACTTTGCGCCCCATGCGCCCCAGATGGAGAGTCACATCCTTGGGAGATCCTTGGTACATTAGCTGTCCACGAGCTAGGATTATGAGATGATCAAGAAGCAACTGGATACGGGACGAAGGCTGGTGAATTGTCAGTATTACAGTGCTCCCTGTTCGTGCGATATCGTGTACTTTCTCAATAACACTGTGAGCACTGGTGGAATCTAGTCCTGAGGTAGGCTCATCCAAGAAGAGTAATGTAGGTCCATGTATGATATCAACGCCGATTGAGACCCTACGACGTTCACCTCCGGACACTCCTCGAGTTCCTTCATCCCCTATGTAAGTGTTCCTAGTGGTCTACAAGGAAAAAATGCAAGCATTAGATTGCGTACTTATGATTTTATTCTGGTACTGAAAGGCAAAAAACTGTCCAAACGTTTACTACTTCAACTTGCAAAAGAGACGAGGAAGAGAGGCTGGTGAACTTACGGATAGACCAAGTTGCTCGATCAGCTGCTCAACGCGCTGTCTTTTCTCTGACCTTGAGATTGGTCCGAGTCTGAAATCGGCAGCAAACATTAGTGTCTCATAGACTGTCAGCATTGGGAAGAGCCTATCATCCTGCATTATATATGCTGAAGTTCTTTTGATCAAACTTGGACTAGTGTCCATCCCATCCAAGGAAATTCTTCCCCTCAGACTTCCACTGGCAATTCTTCCGGCCAATCCATCCAAGAGTGTTGATTTCCCAGCTCCACTTGGACCCATAACTGCTGTGATGCATCCTTTTGGTGCATAGCCAGTGATCTTATGCAATAAGTCGACTTCCTTAGTCACCCATCTACCATCCTCCTCCTTCTTCTTTATGATAGTGTATGTAAGGCTTGAGAATTCTACGCCTCCAGTGAAGTGGGTCGGTTTCCCTATTTCGATTGCTATATCAGGACGATGGCCATTATTTGCAGCTCCCATCATCGGTAAACCTTAGCGCCAAACAAGTTTGTTTGACTCCAGGAAATATATTGGATGAATGTGGAGAGAATTGTTGAGACAAGGCTTAGTTTTGAGCCTTTTTGTTTAAGTTATTTTTGGCCTCCCAACTATTCAGGATGCCTTTGACGGGGGGACTTAAAAGGACGTAGAGATGGAGAAAAGAACTTCTACAGCCGGTGGGGCCTAATAGAGGAGGCTATTCCAAAGTTTACACATTCCAACTGAGCATTGAGTAGTCCGGTTTTAATCGTTTTGATCGAAAAAGGAGAAAATGCCATCTTGTTTGCTTCATCCCTTTTGTATCTATCTTATGTTACCAATCCTGACAAATCTTTCTACTTCATGATGTTCTTTGATAAAATTTTCTCTGTTGGCAGATGTATGGACGGATCACTGAAATGCTCAATGATTTGCTCACAAATGTACGCTATTGTGTCGATTTATGTAAACTACTATTCAAGCTATTCTGCAATACTTGTAACATAGAACTGCCAAAATGGCAACTTGGCCAATTACCACGCTGAGGATTCTAGTACATTTCAATTAATTTTATCTTAAAAAGTAGTTAAGATGAGGCCTCAAATGCACATGCACAAGACATCCTTTTCAATCAACATAATTATACTCCCCTTGCTGCCACAGAAGGAAACAAAAATTGGTGATTTTGGCATAGTTACTGGTGCAAATTCTGCCCTATCAGTTTAAAGCAAAATGTGCGGAGAATTAGAGTGTCCATTAGCTGATTAGCTATCTACAGCTAGATTTTATAAGTTATTCAGCTCATGGCTAATGCTCTGTACTTTTAACGTCTCTGTCCGAAACGCCAAAGCCTAAAGGTCATTCTCAGAATGCGGTTATGGCAACACTTCTAGAGCATATGCGGGTGGTGTAAAACAGCAAAGAACTGGCATCAATCGTGACCCACTAGGTGGTTGCATAGAGCTGAATTAACTGATCTCTGTTCAATGACTAAACTGTGAAAATTACCATCATGGTTCCCTGAGCTACAAAATTTCGGTTGCACTAGCAGGTTACCAAGAGTAGCTAGGAACACTCAGGTCTCCCTGGTTCCTCCCTTCGAGCTTGTTTCCAAAACCCTTGTTTCATCGGATAGTTTTGACTATAATGATTTATAGTGCTAATTGATTGTGATGTTAACTTTTGATTACTGAAGTTTGTGAGTTGTGACAAGCCACCAACATTTTGATAATGTAATAGGATTCCCTCGGTGGCTACTGGCTCGGCCTGAGCTAATGCATCCAAATAACATATTTTAACTCAATTTGTCCTGTACTCAGGAGGGGATCCTCTATCCTTATTTGATCTTTTAAATCAGAAGTGTTGGATGATGGTAATGATTTTGTAGTGCCTTTTACCATACTGAGGTGCTTATTTCTTCTACTGTTAACGATGTTAATTAAAAACTGCAAATATTTCACCAGCACAAGTAAAAATACGTATACAGCTATTAAAAGCAAACACCAAACCCTAGGAACCTCCGCTAGGGCTCCACTGCGGCGCTCGTCGCAGCAGCATGGCGGCCAAGGGACCGTCGGGGCAGCCTCCGTCAGGCGGAGCGCCACGGTCCTTTGCAGCAGTGGTCTCATCAACCCCGACAGAATCCATGGCGCTGGGGGAGGTTTCCTCTTTCAGGGGAGAACCTGCCTTGCGCCTTTCCCGTCAAGATATTGAAACACTTTCACAGCCTTTCCAGAATGCATTGGTGGGTCGGTTTCCCTTCAGCAGACCGACAATGGAAATCATCCGAAAATTTATCACCTCCATCGGCTTAAAGGGAGAATGTGCAGTGGGTCTTTTGGATTCCAAGCACGTCCTCATCCGGCCGTCGTTGGAAGAAGACTACACACGACTGTTTGCTCGCCGACTATGGTACGTCCAGAACTCCCCCATGTCACTCTCGAAGTGGTCGTTGGAGTTTAAAGCAGATCACGAACTGGCGATAGCTCCGGTGTGGGTTTCTTTCCCAGAACTCCCAATCCCCTTCTTTCAGAAGAACCAGCTTCTGCGCCTTGCTGCGACTCTAGGCCGCCCTCTTCGGGTAGATGCAGCAACCACTGATCTGCGGCGTCCATCAGTGGCTCGGGTAATGGTGGAAGTAAATGTGGCCTCGCCGCCGGCGAAGCGGGTATGGATAGGAGATGATCAATTTGGCTTCTGGCAGGCAGTGGAATGGGAGAACGTCCCTGCGTATTGCCCATACTGCAGCAACTTTGGGCATGAAGAGACGGGCTGTTTTAAGAAGAACCCAACTTTGCAGCGGGCGAAGGACGCCCAGAAAGCTTGTGCAGTTCCGAGGCTGGTGCGTGCGTATGCGCCGAAGGTTACCGGAGAACAGCAGATCGTTCCATCTGATCAGGTTCCAGCACAGGAGCCACCAACAGCGGACAGCGGGGCTACTGCGAAACTGAAGAACTGTTGCCTGTTTGATGGCCAGGTGACGGAACAGCAACAGGAGTGGGCGACAGGTGCAGACAGGATGCGGCAAGTAGAGGAGCCGCCGCGTATAAAAGGTCCCCAACTTGAAGACCGGCCGGAAGCCCGCCCACTGGGGGATGACAATGCAATCCCGTTCACGGGAGAGGACCAGGTTGCACTGAGCGCTGATGCCTCCATGGGACAGACGCTGCCGGCGTCGTTTCCGCTGATAACAGCCGTCACGTCTCAACAGGCTCCCGTCGAGGGAGAGCTGGTTGCTGATGGCATTGCCATCGCAGCACATACTGAGGGGGCTCTGGTTGTCGATGAGCCACAATCTGCTCCGCTGCTGGCCACTGGCGAGCAAGCCGCACAGCCAGTGTTAGCCAGTGAAGAGAAGGATCTGCAGGTCCATGCTACAGGAGCTAGCGGAGCTACATTGCAGCAGCTGGACGTCGTGCACGGGAACTCCTTGGCTGCTTTGGAAATCATGGAGGAGTCGGCTGAGGAGTCACCAGGTGGTGCTACATCCCTGGGACGCGCGGAGGGCCAACGGCTAACTCGGTGTCCCCAGCAGCCCGGGTTGTCTGTCGCTGCGTTAGTAGAGGAGACCATTGTTGCTACCGCAGGTGAAATCATTCATAAGTTGGCTGATCAAGTGTTTCGGGAAACCGAAGAGATGCGTTCGGTAAAGCCCCAAGCTACGATCCAACTTGATGAGGGGGAATTCACTGATTCGGAGTCTGAGGTTGGCCATTCACCAGCTAATGGAACCTTCATAGAGGCTGCATCGAAAGAGAAGGCGATGGATACTAGCGACTCTTCGAATGAGACGGCGATGGATACTAGCAACTCTTCGCAGCAACGTAAGCATATTACGTCTAAAGTGGTAACCGCTGCACTTGAGAAGGTAGACACCAGTCATGCTCCACATAATGTGGTATTAGTTGGTGACACACCCCTTGTGGGTCCAATTACAATAACAGAAACGGAAAAGTCCCGGCTTGAAAATGTGCCACAGTTTAAAGATGTGTTCGAAGAGTTTCAATGGGAGAAATTACATGGTATGATTCCTCTCGTTCATCTAAAACCTTTCCTTCATTCAAGTACAAAATGCACTGAGAACAAAACTGAAGAGGGAAAGGATGATTCACAACGTGATAAAGACAAATATCACGACCAGGAACTAGTTCACGAGCAATTTACCCAAGTGATGTCAAAGAAAACGAGGAAGCAGCTCTCAAGACAAGGTAAAACAATGCAGACACGTCAAGATGTTAAACCAAAGTTCCATGCTCACTCACAATCCCACAAATGTGGGGCACCCTCGTGTGGATGATTTCGTTTGATTGATCTGTTATGTGTTTTTTCTTTCCTAACTGTCTTTCTTTTTACTTCAACAGAGGTCAGGTTTGGCCCCCCTCTATTTTGCTGTGTTTGTTTTTCCTTTCTTTTCGATATAAATAAATTAGGGGATGGCATCCCTACCCCAATTTGGGGTTTTGCCAAAAAAAAAAAAAATACAGCTATTAAAGGAAGTGTCAAAAAAAAAAAGTTAAGGGCTATGAAAAGAAAAGTTAAATCCATTTAGGCATGGGCATCCCACGGTCCATGGGACCTTAGATTGAGGGATCGACATCCTTCTATGATTTCCCTACCTGCTGCGTAGCAAGTAACCAAGAATCTACAGAAATGTAAGGGGTTTAGATGGGTTTTGTAGAAATCAGCTGCGCGCGACGTAACAAAGGGGCCGTTTAATCGTCCGAGTTTCTACTCTTCCCAACTGTTCCTAACTCTCTCCCTCATCTTTCATTCCCGGCAACCAAGCCAAGCAAAGCATGAGCAATCTATTAGGCTTGCAAACATCCCTCTTCACCACCTTCTTCTCATTTGCCCCAGAATTACCCTTAAATCCCCCCAAAATTTCCCCCACGTCCTCTTCCCTTCTTCTTCTACCCTGGGAGCTTTCCCACATTCCCAAATCCAAGAAATTCATACCAACAAACACTTCCATAACCAGTAAGTAAAACACACATAAAAAGTCATTCTTTCCACTAAAGATGTCTCTTTTATTGGTTTTAAAATTCTGGGTTTACGGTATTAATGGGTCTTTCTCTTTTTTCCCTTTTTTCCATTTTGGGTTCAGGGACTCTGGTGAGTAGTGTGTCTAGTGAATCCGTACAGGAAGTAGTTGACGTTGAAGTTGCAGATGGCCTGACAATGACCCAATTTTGTGACAAGATTATCGAACTGTTCTTGAATGAAAAACCCAAGTCAAAAGATTGGAGGAAGTATTTGGTATTTAGGGAAGAGTGGAAGAAATACAGGGATAGGTTTCACAGTCGGTGCTTATCTCGAGCTGATGCTGAAAATGATTCTGAAATGAAGCAAAAGCTGATTACTTTATCAAGAAAAGTGAAGAAGGTATTTGATGAATTTCATCATGCTTTTCTTTTTTCTTTTCAACTGAGATTGAGGCATGTTGTAATCAGTTTTGAGTATTGAAACTAATCGGTATTGAGTATTGCAGATTGATGATGAAATGGAAAGGCATACTCAACTTCTTAAAGAGATTCGAGATAGCCCCTTGGACTTGAATGCAATCGTTTCTAAAAGGCGCAAGGATTTCACTGGGGAGTTTTTCCGCTATCTTACTCTGCTTTCCGAGACATGTGATACTTTGGAAGACCGGGATGGTAAAAAGTTTTGCATTTTGTGCGTCTAAGTTGCTAGAATGAAATAATTTGATGATCTAAACAACTGACAGAAATTTAGGAGTGTCATTTATCTATTTGTCGTTTTCAATTCAAACAATCTGTTAATTGTTATTATGAAACAGTGAGCTGTGAAACATGTCCTACTGCGAAGAGTTATGTTTCTTTGTTGCTCCATTCATCATTAAGACTTGAGAGGATAAATTAGAAGGTTTGGTTTGTAATGATCTTATAAGCTAGATGTTTATTTAGACAAATAGGTAACTAACTTCCTGACATTTTAGCTACCTGATGGTTATTTTAGGACTGCTTGTGTTGCTGCATCTCAATTGCTGAATTCTAGTTATTAGGTTCTTTATTCTGACAAAAAATGGACGATGGACTTGTGCATACTGTTACTAGGTCAGATAAACTTGTCTATTGTTAGATGACAAACATATTCATATTGATTTATGCTGACTTAGGAATCCCATGGGATATACTGATACAAAATTAATGTCAAGTTCAGTAAAGTTTGAATGGAAAACAAGGTCCTTGGTTCTCGTCTTATTGGTATTCTTTTGACTTGGAACTTTCCCATGTAAAGAGTGCAAAAGCTTCAACCCCTTGAGATTTCTGAGCTTGGTCTAGTCTCCAGGCACCTCTGTTTGTATATTGTTCAAAACAGAAGTGCAATCAAGTTTGAACAGCTATAGTCATTCTTATATATCGTACAATGCCCACTAATGATTTCATCTAGCTTGCAAGCATCTATCATTAAATTAGTTAATTCTTAGTGGCATGATACTTCATCACAACATAAACTAACATGATGCGTTTCATTGTGTTTGGGCCAAGGTGGGAGGGGATGGGGATTGTTCTTGTATAAACAGAAGCAAAATAATGCCAATTTTCTGTATAAACAGCATTGGCTAGACTTGGGGCTAGATGCTTGTCAGCTGTCAGTGCTTTTGATAACACCCTGGAGAGTGTGGAGACATTAGATTCTGCACAAGCGAAATTTGATGACATCTTGGGGTCAGTGTCAGTGGACGCGGCATGTGAAAAGATCAAAAGTCTTGCCAAGGCAAAAGAACTTAGCCCTTCATTGATCCTATTGATAAACAGTGCTTGGGCATCGGCAAAGGAGTCCCCTACAATGAAAAATGAGGTATGAGCATTGGTAGGTCGCTAAACGAAGTTCAGTGATATTTGAAATTTAAATTGCACATCCTCCTGCTTATTCCTGGGTTTTAAAGTGACTTCCACTTAGATTTTATAACGGCAATTAAACTTCCTTGTGCCAATCTTGCCAAGGGAGTCACTTGAAAGTCCAAACTCCCTTGAATTAACACATGTGATAAAGATACTGCAATTTAAAAGACCAGAGGTAAATTTTTACACTCGTTGCAGTTTTACATGCAGTGATTGATGTTATCAACCCAATTTTGTCCCCACCACACCCAAAGGATTAGGATTGTCTTACCCTGCTTAATTTGAAGTGTCACTAGTTTAAGCCTGCAATATATGGAGATATCAGTCCTAATCGTTCGTAATCCAAGATCTTTTCTTGTCTCCATATTTGTCAAGTGTTTCCTGGCTATTATTTGTTTAAGTGTTTATTCAATATTTCAGCGTCCTTGACTTGGACCGTGGTCTTGGCTAATACAGGTGAAAGATATAATGTATCGACTGTACAAGGCCACTCAAAGTAGTCTGAGGAGTATTGCTCCAAAAGAAATAAAGCTACTTAAGTATTTGTTGAACATCATCGACCCTGAAGAGCGATTTTCGGCACTGGCCACAGCCTTCTCCCCTGGGGACGAACATGATATGAAGGACCCAAAAGCTATATACACGTAATAGAGCTCTACATTTCTTTCTTTGAGGTTGTGATAATATTACGTGATCTTTTGCTTCTTTCTAAGTTTGACAATATTTGGCATTTCTATCTTTTTCTCCCTTTTTTTTTTGGACGGGGTGGGGCAGTACTCCCAAGGAGCTACATAAGTGGATTAAAATCATGCTTGATGCTTACCATCTGAGCAAGGAAGAGACTGAAATAAGAGAAGCGCAGCAGATGAACCAGCCTGTTGTTATCCAGAGACTTTTCATCCTAAAGGAAACAATCGAAGAGGAATATTTAAGTCAAGAAGGCAAAAGAGAGAGAGAGATGGTAAATCAGAGGAGTTGTGAGAAAGCATCCCATCTGTAGATATCATCACACCTACATTAAGCCAGAAGATCTGCTCATGTTGTCGAGTCGTCAAGCGCAATTCTGAAATCTTCTCTTGTATCTCAGTGTACCTGGTTAAATGTTGTAGCCGCCAAATGCTGTTATAGTGTTATGTATCACATCATAGTAACTTTTGGCAAAAACTTAGATAGACCTGGTCTTGGAGATCACGTGACTCAAATTTTATCACATATTCCATTCTTGGATTAGCGAGTTGGCGTAACGATATTGGGATCACATGGTCTACATAAATCATGTCTATCCAAGTGTTTGCTATAACTTCGTCCCGCGGGTTGAGGTACTTCAATAAATTGTTTACAATCACATGCAGCAGTTTGTATAGTCATGGGTTACTGGACTCTCTTTGATTTTGAGAAAATATATATAAGCTATGGAGAAACACTTGCTGTTAATAAAAAATTCAATACTTGGTTGTCATGATGGTTCATGGAAGACGAAGCACAATTTTGCCTTGTAAATTTTAAGCACAGTACTAATAAAGAGATAAGTAATGAATGGTTGTGTCGATCATTTTGAAGCGCTACCCCAAAAAAAAAATTGTTAAGTAATCGTAAAAAGCTGCTGTAGGTAACCTTACCGTTATAGGAAATCGGGTCGGGTAGCCTCGTGGTTCGGGTTGAATCCAACCCATTGCCACCAGTAACGGGTTTGACTTTTTTTTTTCTTTTTTTCTTTTTTTCCCACCTTCAGTAGCCTCTCCCCCAAGCAAAACACAAGCATTTAGGTGTCCTCGTAGACGACATGGGCAGCCTTAAACCCTATACCCAAACTCAGGCTTAAACCCTACATAGCTTCCGTCCTCCAGAACAAAGAACGTAGTTCTACTTCTACCAAGGAACAACATACACCGAATCTCCGCTAACATGGCCACTTCGATACTCCTGCGGTCGGCCCTTAGGCGCCCGGAATTGCATACTTCTGCTTTAGCTGCTTCGAGATCCGTGAGTTTCTTCCCTCTTTCTTGATCACTACATATGTCTTTACCTCCGTTGTCAATACTTTCTATTTGTCTTAAATTTCTTTGTCTTCTTTTTCTTACACACGATGATATATATGCGTATTGCGGACAGCTCTGGTTCCTTTTTTTCTCTTTTTTCTTTTTTTTTTTTTTTAGTGTTGAAATCTTGTTTTAATTAATTAAGTTTTATATTTAATACAATGTTTTCTGTATGAAAAAAGGATATCTCTTCTGAGGCATCCAAAACGAGAAATAAAGACCCTCAGTTACTGAGCTATATTTTGATTCTACTCTGTTGTTGGTATCAAAGATGAATGTATGGAACATAATTTGCTAAAGTTTGAATTTTTCTCTTTCGGAATTGGGAAAGACTGCAATTTTTGTGGTAAGTTTCATGTAGCTTATTGGGACTTGTAATTCTTAAACAGTGGATTGTTTAATTAGGCTTTATGAGAAACAATAATCAGCTGGTTGGCAGATCTAATTGGTTTAGCCTAGTTTGTTCTACATGAATTAGTTGTTATTTGCATGCTCTTCGGTTACTCTTAGGCCTCAATCTTTTGTCCTGTTACTGTTAAGCTAGTGCTGGTTTTTGAGCATGGTACTTGGGATTGTTCCCGTGATAATCCGTTCAAATAACAGGTTGTAATAATAAGCAGATCTGAGGAGTTTCCAAGAATTGATGTTTGCATTTGTCTGAAGATTATCATGTATACTTTTGCTATTGCAGTTGGTGGGAAATGTTAAGGCATCCCCTGCTACCTCTCCTTTGTCAAGGATGTTGACTAGTCTCAGATACTTCAGGTAACCACAACCTGGCAACAGCTTGATTTCTGCCTTTTGAACTTTCCTGGTCTGCTAATGCGTTTTCCTTTTTTCCATCTTAAGTTCAAGGCCACTAGCTGATGATGTCATTGGAATTGACCTGGGTACCACAAATTCATGTGTTGCACTTATGGAGGGAAAGGTTTAGTTCTTCTTTCTCATTTGACTTGATACTTCTTTAGCCTTGCAGAATAACTTGCATGAGCAGTTTCACTCATTGTTCACTAATGATTGGTGTAGACTGCCAGAGTTATTGAGAATGCCGAAGGAACCCGAACCACCCCATCTGTAGTTGCTTTTAGCCAGAAAGGAGACTTGCTTGTGGGAGCTACGGCAAAACGTCAAGCTGTGACCAATCCACAAAATACACTTTTCGCCACTAAACGTTACATAGGAAGGCGTTTTGATGATCCTCAGACACAAAAGGAATTGAAAATGGTGCCTTTTAAGATAGTCAGAGCACCTAATGGAGATGCTTGGGTTGAAGCTAATGGACAAACGTACTCTCCCAGCCAGGTTGGAGCATTCATACTTACTAAGATGAAAGAGACCGCCGAATCTTACCTTAACAAAAGTGTGAACAGAGCTGTAATTACGGTTCCAGCCTACTTCAATGATGCTCAAAGACAAGCTACAAAGGATGCTGGGAGGATAGCAGGTCTTACTGTGGAAAGAATAATTAATGAACCCACTGCTGCTGCACTTTCTTATGGAGTCAACAACAAGGAAGGGACAATCGCAGTTTTTGATCTAGGAGGTGGTACTTTTGACATTTCCATTCTAGAGATATCAAATGGTGTCTTTGAGGTAATCATCAATCTTTACATGTTATTACCAAGGGGGGAAAAACTCTCTTTACATGTTTTATGTGATCTGCATCTCCTTTATGTGTCTTATGTTGGTTGTTTAAACGTCTGCAAACAGGTAAAAGCAACTAATGGAGACACATTTTTGGGAGGAGAGGATTTTGACAACACAATGCTGGAATTCTTGGTGAGCGAATTCAAGAAGGCAGAGAGGATTGATCTATCAAAAGACAAGCTTGCCCTGCAAAGGCTGCGAGAAGCTGCTGAAAAGGCAAAGATAGAACTCTCTTCAACATCTCAGACTGAAATCAACTTGCCATTCATAACTGCAGATGCCTCTGGAGCAAAGCATTTTAATGTGACTTTGACCAGATCAAAGTTTGAGACTCTTGTATATCACTTGATTGAAAGGACTAAAGCCCCTTGTATAAGCTGTCTGAAGGATGCCGGTGTCTCCACCACAGATATAGATGAAATTCTTCTGGTTGGAGGAATGACCCGTGTCCCTAAGGTACAGCAAGTAGTTGCTGAAATTTTTGGTAAGAGCCCAAGCAAGGGTGTCAATCCTGACGAGGCTGTGGCAATGGGAGCCGCCATTCAGGGTGGTATTCTACGTGGTGATGTGAAGGATCTTCTGTTATTGGATGTAACTCCTCTCTCACTTGGTTTAGAAACTATGGGTGGCATTTTCACCAGGTTAATTAACAGAAATACAACAATTCCAACAAAGAAGTCCCAGGTGAGTTTACTTGCATACGTTTGAATTCTAGTTGTTGCAAGGAAAAGGATAACTGATTGGTAGATCTTTAGAATTAATATTGCCAAAACTTGTTCCATTCAACATCTCCCACCTATGTTTTGGTCGTGGAGATGCATCAACTCACGTTTTGTGTATGGCAATGTAATGGTCATAATTAGGCCCTTGGCTATGCGGGAAATAACCATTGCAGAATATTCCTACCAATGTTAAAACTTTAGATATCTTAGAGTTGCTTAGCCGTTGTTGTACCATGATTAAAATGGTTTATTGCACTTCTCTTTAGATAAAACATGTTTCAGGAGGGACAATTTGATGGTTTGATCAAATTATTCAGCCTATGTTTATTTTGATCTCAGGTCTTCTCCACAGCTGCTGATAACCAAACTCAAGTTGATATTAAAGTGCTTCAAGGGGAGCGCGAATTTGCAGCAGATAACAAACTTCTAGGGGAGTTTAATCTTGAAGGAATTCCACCTGCCCCTAGGGGGAATCCACAAATTGAAGTAACATTTGACATTGATGCCAATGGCATTGTTACAGTTTCAGCTAAAGACAAGACTACTGGGAAAGAACAACAGATAACAATACGTTCATCCGGAGGGCTTTCTGAGGATGAGATTCAAAAGATGGTCAAAGAAGCCGAGCTGCATTCACAGAAGGACCTGGAGAAAAAAGAACTGATTGATCAGAGAAATTCTGCTGAGACAACCATTTATAGCATTGAGAAGAGCTTAACAGAGTTTAGGGATAAGGTTCCAGCTGAGGTGGTGACTCAAATACAATCTGCAGTCTCAGATCTACGGAAAGCAATGGATGGAGAAAATGTTGATGAAATAAAGGCAAAGATGGAAGCTGCAAATAAAGCCGTTTCAAAGATTGGAGAGCATATGGCTGGAGGTAGCGGTGGGAATACCTCTGGAGGGTCTGACCCTCAGGGTGGTGATGAAGCCCAAGAAACAGAATATCAGGAGGTCAGGAAGTGAGTTGGTCTCAAGTTATAACCATGCAATGGCATGCACGTAGCAGGATTATAGAAGGTGAATTTTTTGTTAGTTTACCTAATTGAAGGTAATCAATTTGATGTTGAGTCGTAGTCTTTGCGGCAAGCATGCAAGACATTGGACCTATTGGTTTAGACAATTTGCAGAATTCTTTCGTCTTAAGACTGCTTGTACATCACTGTTGGCATCTGTCACGAAATTTCTTCAATACAATGTTTAAATGGTACTCACTGTGCATTGTTTTTTTTTTTTTTGGTTGATACCCGATACAAGCAGAAAAGCAACAAATCTGGCATGCAATCGTCATTGGCTAACTAATTCCTCAGGTCCGAGGAACGTGATATAGAGATGAGACCAACTTGTTTAAGCTTGGTTCATGTTTGTTTTGCACTTCGCTTAATTTAGGGAGAAAAGTGGTCGAAGCTGAAACGGATGATCGCCAGAAAAGTTGAGAGCTTCTTGAGAAAAGAAGACGGTTAAAGAAGAAAACAGTCTTGTCTGTCTTCCCCCTCGATGATTATCGTGATTGATGCATCACATCAAGCGTAGTCTGTTTTGCTGATGCTGGTGCTAGTCTTTGGACCCCCGCGGGGGTTTTTGGTTTTTTCATCGTGGGTTGTTGGGGTTTGTTTTGTTGGTGGTTTGCTTGCGCAATTGTACTACTGCATTTGCTTGTTCAGTAGTAGTACCACCCACCAGTACAACATACCATGATTGCCCTTTTACAGCTCTTTGCTTCTCCAGTACAATGGTAGATGCCGAAAATGAATTTGGTGACTATTATCACCGTCCACCAAACTTCCTTGTGTTGTTTCGATTATTATATTCTTTCCTCTCTTTTTTTTTTTTGGAGCAAATGAACAAATTATTACCTCTGTTTTTTGTATCTAAGACGGGAAATCTTGTAAGGGATCATGATATCTGAATCATGATCTATGTGTTTATTCACTTGGTTATGAAGTAAAATTAACTACATTGAAAATTTGCTTTTTGATTTGAAAAATGCGATGCGTTGACTTGCGCCTCATATTATCTTGCGGCTTACCTTTTCTTTTCACAAGATCAAGAGGATAGTTGTGGGATCTAATTCACTCTCTCTTGAGAATAAGGGAACTATCAAAAACTTTAAAAAAAAAATGCAAGAATAAGTAGTTGAGCTCAATGATATCCCCTCAAAGCTTATCCATTCTCTATTGAAGCACAAGAATTTCAATATAATATATCTGATTTAATCAATAATTGTATGGTGTTCGAGCGAGCAGGTCAACATCAATCATAGAACTCATTTAATTTTTCACGCTTCAATTTCGTTTGGATTTTCCTGTTTTTCAAATATAATGCTCCAGTAATACATAAACAAAAAAATCTCAAAAAAAAAGTTTTTCATAGACACTATTACTACAGTAAAGTTTTTTAAAAATATATCCAAAAACAACTAATTTAAACGGAGATAACAAATGAAATTTCTTTCTCTTTTTATTTATTTATTTTTTAAGAAACTTGTTCTGCTGGTCTTACCAGTAAAATCTGGCCAAGAAATTGTCAGAACATCGTAAAGGAAATTACAGTGAAAAGAAGAACTATTTTGACTCTGAAAAATAATAAATACTACTAAAAGAGAACTGTTGGAAATTCTGATTGGCGCGGTTTCTGAATCTGAAGGACAATTTCGTCCGGGAAATAAAAACCTGTACTTGTCAAGTGTGAGAGTTCGTACACGCTAGGATAACTATAAATACCGAACTTTCACAAGTCGCACCATCCCCGTAATTACCCCGAAATCCTAAACACCATTCTTCACTGAGGAAGAACCGTCAACGTTATTGCCACGATCACGCTTGTGAGCCATTGATTCTAACTCACGGTCGCCGGAGGAGAGAGACTTTCCGCCGATACCTTTTTCTGCTCAATTCAATTCAACAATTCAACTTTTCCAGGTGGGACAAACTGTATTCCGGGCATATTCTAAAAATTTCAACCGGCGTCATTTTTTTATTTTTTTTTTAACTTTGGGCGATGTGTTGATACTTTTTAACTATCATCTTCGCGAAATGGATGATGTCTTTATAGTTATGATAGTATTTTCTGCGGAGGATGATGAGCTTGTGATTTGATTTGACAGTTTGATAATCAGGGAGAAGAGCTATGGAGATAGAGCAGGAAATGGAGTGGAAGAAAGCGCAGAATATTGTGATAAATGTAGACCTTGTTGCCGCGGCGAAAAGACAGCTGGAGTTTCTCGCGGCTGTTGATAGGAACCGTTGGCTTTATGAAGGTCCTGCTCTGGATATGGCCATCCATAGGTATAATATCGCATTCGAGCTCAAAGGCTACCACAATGAATTGTTTTAATGTGTCATTTTTCATGCTTGAGACCATGTTCTTGATTAATTTTTTCCAAACAATCACTAAGTTTCCTAGATTGTTCAGGAAATCTTTGCAGTAAGGATAAGTGCTAACCTTTCCGCGCTGTTATGTGCATAACCTTTTACTCGTGGGAACAATTTGTCCTAAAAGTGTTCCAAATAGAAAATATTGTTCTTAAAATTATTCCATAATTGCCTAAGAGAGTTGCGAGAAGAAGTTTTTCTACCTTTTCTTTTTCTGGGTCATACATTTTTAAGCTACATTTACAGTCTTGTGGATTTTGTTACATCTATTAGAGAATAAATATTAGCCACTCAAGAGTGTCAACTTGACAGTTTTGAGAACTTAATTTGACAGGTATAATGCGTATTGGCTTCCATTGCTGGCCAAGCATTCGGTGTCCCCATTCTTTGAAGGACCTTTGGTTGTCCCTCTTGATTGTGAATGGATTTGGCATTGCCACAGGCTGAATCCAGTATGTCTTCTTGGTCAGAGTATAGTTTAATTTACTCTCTATCTCATCCGAGCTACTTGTCCAATTTAACGTGTTGGAATTTTGACAATCCTACTTCCAGGTTAGATACAAATCTGACTGCGAGGAACTCTATGGAAGTGTTCTTGACAACCATAATGTTGTATCCACTGTTGGAGGGGCATCAAAAACTAAAACTGAAGAGATATGGAAGAATCTGTACCTAGATGTGCCCTTTGAACTCAATTCAGCCAAAGCTCTTTCAGACACTTTTTCTGAAGAAATATCTGGATTGGAAAACTGCACCAAATATGATCTGCTAGCTGCTGTTAAGAGGCAAAGCCCATTTTTTTACCAGGTAAATCTGAGGAAAACCTTGTTACAAGTTTTGGTTTGGGTGAGACTATATATATAAAACTGTAACCTTGCAACCGGAGATTTCTGTGTAGCCACTCTTTCCTCTATATTGCACAAAACCTTGATAACTCTTTCTTTTCAGAATCTTGTACCCTTACTAAGTCATTGCATGGTTCTTGGTTCCAGAAATACATCCTATAATGCTATAACGTTGCCTCAATTGGAAATTCTTCCCAATGTATACCGGCACTTTGAAGTGATATTGCTTAGTTTTGGGTTTTATTACAGGAGTTTCATGCAAAAATGGTTTTTCTTTTCACTCAGGGGTTGAATAGAGTAACTAAATACATGCCACTTTGCTAACCATGAGGTTTATTGTTTTACCCACTATGACAACGAGACATCTGCAATCTGTTGAATGTTATGTACATTCTATTGTATAAAAGATATTTGGATTGAAAGGTCAGGTCCTATTCCTCTTTGCACTAGATCAGTTTGGCTGAGACGTACTACTGGACTATATGATTTTGAGGAGAATATCTTGCCATCATTGAGATGATGAGTTAGATATTGGTCAGTCTGTCTCAGCCTTACTATGTGTATAAATTCCAGGTGGCAAGGCCGCATATGAGCAATGAGTTCTACCTAGAAGGAGCAGTGGCTAGATACAAAGGGTTTTTGCATCTAATCAGGAGAAACAGGGAGAGATCAATAAAGAGCTTCTCAGTTCCTACTTATGAGATTGACCTTATGTGGCACACCCACCAACTGCATCCAGCTTCTTATTGCAAAGACCTTGTGGAAATAATGGGGAAGGTATTAGAGCATGATGACACAGATTCAGACAGAACAAAAGGGAAGAAGTTGGATGTTGGATTTTCTGGAACTACCGAGCAGTGGGAAGAGATGTATGGTGTAAGATATTGGAGAGCAGGGGCAATGCACAAAGGCAATGCCCCTTTACCTCTAAGGACTACTCCATATCCATCTCTTGATTTGAAGGACTATCCATCAAAAGAGAATCAGAAAATAATGCATCTCTCTGAATTGAAAGCTGTTGAGGTAATTTGAATGAACCTTTTCTCTTCCTGATTATGCTAATTTAACAGTTTATACATCAACTCATATGCATATACACAACACACATTGCAACCTGCCATCATATCTGTGTAGTATGTATTGGATATATTTCTATGATGGCACTGGCAGGATGTGAGGAGTCTGGTGTTTAAGGAACATATGGAATTTGGTAAAAGTGAATCACCTTGCTAGGAACCAGTAATTGGAGTTACCCAAAATTCTGTGATTCAAATGGTGTCAACATTGGAAGCCAACCACCCACCCAAAACAGTCTCACAAAAACACATTCTCACACAGACCGACGTGAGAGAGAAAGAGAGCAACTTGTAGTCCTGCACTCCAACTTGCAGATAGCTTAACTTGTATGGATTTAATCACGTGGTCTAATAGTTCTAATGGCATGTGGTGTATGCTGTTTGAGCTTGTTGAGTTTGTGTAACTATCTTTCCACCTTTTGCATATTTGGGGTGTTATTTACCTTAGAGTTTGACTTCGGCTAAGCTCCCAACTTGGGGGTGGATTGGCCTTTTGCGGTCATTTAACCAGGTTATTTGTCATTGTACGTTCACATGGTGCCTTTGTTTTTCTGTACTTAATCTTTGACCTAGAAAAATAAATCTCTAAATTGTTTCAGGTAATGCTGGAGTTTGTGGATGTGAAAAACCTTAGCGAGGGACATAAGGGAGGCCTTTCTGTCTCATTTAGTAAGACTCAGCCTGACACAATCTTCAACGCCAAGAGAAGTCTCACTATTTTGTCACAGGCTGGGGAGAAACAGGTTGCTTGTTTTCAATGTCAACCTACTGGGAATCTGTTCTTTGAACTTATGTGCCACTCAGCTTCCAACTTACCGATATCGAAGCCAGCCAAGACTCTGGGTTCCTGTTCCATATCTCTGGAAGATTCATTGTCCCCATTATCTAATCTTACCATGGAAAAATGGTTGGAGTTGTTACCTAGTTCTAATTATTTGAGCTCGAAGCCTATCTACTTACGAGTTGCCCTTTCAACTACTGTACCAACCAATGCACCTCACATTTTTCACTTGATTCGTTCACTACCATTCTCGAAAAATTCTTGCTTCTTCCCATTGCCAGGAAGGGTACATCTAGCTAAGAGCTGGACTCGCATCATTGATGACAATGGCAAAGAAGTCATCAGCCTTCAAATGAGGTATGAGTTTAAAACATTTGCTGTTTTTGTGACAGTTCTTCTGTTTATGGAGCATCTACAATTTCTTTCTGCACAAGGGCCTAGGTTCTCCACTAAAAAAAGGAATTCCACTTTGTACATATTATTAGAAATTCCTTAAATCATTTGCCATTACATATTGCAAGTATTCAAGTTCTTTGGCTTTGTACTTCATCTCATACAATTATATTTTTCATGTTGGCATTTAACCTCCAATTTTGTGTTCATCCCATGGATTGTCTTCTTCATATTGGCATTTAACTGAGAATAAATTCAAAGACATACACTGTGCTGCAACATGTGTTTACATGAACTTTGGCCCAGGAACTGACTGATTAAACTTGTCTGATGGAACTTTTTGAGCTTGTCAATGCTGATTCTTCCAGATACTATGCTTGGCAGATCCTGAAGATTTTGCTTTGAGATTTATCATAAGCGTATCTTCATTCTTCTTACTTGTATTATATTCTGCAACTTCACTAAAGATGCAAAACTACGGTGTCCTGATAGTATGAGTACTATTTGTTTCTCCATTTATTGAATTTCAACTGTGCTGCAGATAATCTGAAATAAGTCATTATTTTATTCTAGGGATTTCAAGAAGTCAAAGGAAAAGAATGATTCCATGTTGAAAAAAGAGGTGATTGGCATCATAAAATCTGGTGGCACAAACAGGGTTGCAGAGTTTACTGGGACAGAGTGGTTGCTGATAGATTCCAACTGGTCTGTCAAGCTTCCAGGGACTGTCAATGAAGATGGATATCTTCTGGAGCTGATTGGTGATCGTAGAGTAAGCATTTATCCTTTTTCCAGGTGTTTCAGTGCAGATACATTGGAATTGCACAATCATGTGATTTCCTTTGCTTTACCATGATATTTGCGCCTCTCTTCATAGTTGATTATATACAAGTTTCTAGAAATTAAAACTTCTCATATGTTTAGCTCTTTTTGATGATACCTGAGGGAAATTGCAGCGTCAGATTTTCCAGTTTCTTTTTTTTTCACTCTGCTTTTTCTTTTGCTCTTTCCTACACCAAAGATATTAACAAAGAACAGAGAATCCATTACCTATTTAGCTAAGCTAAATCCCATGAAAAACAACCATCTTCTCTGTGCCAAAATGAAAAATAAAAATACCATATGTCTTTATGTTTTAGCCTTTTGGAATGTTCTTAGGGATTCATATAAGAATGAGTTAAGAAATATGATCTCTTTAAGAATCGCTTGGAAAAACGTGACAAGTTGGAGGGTAAGCAAGAGATAAGACCTAGGGTACATCCTTTTGTAATTCAACCTGTGGCAGAAAGATGTTTTTATAGTTTTTACCATGCATCCATCGTACCTTTTCCATGCTTGGTACAGGTAAAACTATTTCCTGGTAGAAAGCTGGAATATGAGCCAAAGCACTGTGAGAAGCAAAGGAATGATCGTGACTTTCTGACAGCAGTTGAATTTTCTGTGGAAGACCCCTATGGCAAGGCATTGGCATTGTTTGATTTCAAATCTGGAACTGTCAAGGTAAACTATATTCTTTATGAATGTTTATACAGATTTGAGGTGAAGACTTTTCAACTTGCCTTGCCTTACCATGCTCGGCATCTTCTGTTGAAAAAATAGATTAATGAAGAGTGGTTGCTGTTTCCTGGTCTGGTACTGGCTTTCATACTTGGTGAGATACTGAGAAAAGAGGGATATATCAGCATTAATTCCAGCGGCAAGAATTTGGAGGAAAACAAATTTTTAGATAAAGAAGCTAGCAAATGTCCGTTGGATGTCAGCAAAACTATTCCAACTACAGTACAAGAAGATGGGAAGTTAGATGTTGAGGTCTCGCAAGGAAATGCAATTACAATGGGGAAGGGAGGAACATCCGGTGGTGGCTGTAGTGGAGGGCGTGGCAGTGAAGTGAGGAGTGGGGCTTGTGGTGGTTGTGGTGCTAATTGTGGGAATGTGCTAAAGAGTGGCGGTTGTGGGGGTGGTGGAGGATGTGGTGGAGGATGTGGTGCTAATTGTGGGAATGTGCTAAAGAGTGGGGGTTGTGGTGGAGGATGTGGTGGGGGATGTGGTGGAGGTTGTGGGGGTGGTTGTAGTAATATGATTAAGAGCGGAGGCTGTGGTGGGGGGTGCGGTGGCGGTTGTGGCAATAAGATCAGTGGTGCGCCCTACGTGAATGCTAGTGGTTGTGGAGGAGGCTGTGGTGGTAATTGTGGGAATAAGATTGCGGGTGCAGCCGGTGTCCAGGCTGGTGCTTGTGGTGGTTGCGGTAGTCGTTCGGGCAACGAGTTAGTAGATACACACACACACATATAACGCTGGTAATGACTGCATTGTCAATCATGAAGAGGTCCTAGTTGTTTGAAATTTGGGCATCATCAACACCAGCAAGATGATTGGCAGGTTGTGCTTGAGAAATTCTAGTCTAGCTCAAATAATTTACTGGATATCTTGAGACTGCTTGTTCTCGAGAACAGTGCTATACTAAAATGCTGAGTTATTCTGTGATCCTGCATGTGAAGTCTAATGAAGGACTGGATTTGTACGAATGCAATCAACTGTGAGAACGAACTAGCTATCCAATACCGATAAGAAGTACCATCTTCCTATTGTGTATGCATGTATTGTGTATGTAATACTCCTGTGAGATGATGGTGATTTCTCTTCTCGTTGTTTTCTTATCCATGACCATGAGTGTCCATATCATGAACTTGTCAACAAATTCGGCGATTGTTTCATTTTGATGGCGGTCTATTCAGGGTCACGGTGCTGAAATTTGCAAGTCCATTAGTCAAATGTAAATCGATATGATGACGGCATTTGTCGACTATCTGGATCACAAACTCTCCTTCAGGCTTCAATGAGAAGGGCCTAAAGCCGATGGTCAAACAAACAGTTGTCCTCTGTGGGCTAAATGTGTTAGCATAAGACGATAGAGTTGTGAACTCTCAAACCCTCTCTCTTGCCTTCTTCTGTCTTTCTTTTTTTTTTTTAACCATAAATAAAAAATTAATAACAACTTATGTTCCAAGAATTAGCTACATGATCAAGGTCGATTTCCTTAAATAAAAACAAAAGGAAAAAAAAAAAAAAAAAAAAGAAGAATGTGACTGGTGAATCCAACTTGACTTGTGATTGCATCCAACCCATTTTTGCATGGTTGAAATTTATGTTTGATTGACTTGCATTTGCTTTTAGAGGTATATTATGATTTGTTTTTTTAACCCAGAAGAAGTGAAATTTAGAAAGGGAGATGAAGGGATTTCAACGTATGTTGTAACGTAACATATATGGTGTGATATAGTACTTCTGTGGGAATTCAACTTGGCAAAGTGTGTTCTCTGTTTTGGCCCAAGTGAACTATAATTCATTGTGCACTAGCCGGCTAGATGGAATCCCATCCTCCCCCATGATAACTACAAAAGCAGCCCCGAGTCTCCGGAGTACGTAGCAAGTGGGTCGTTTACGTTATGCTTTTGGGAGCTTCTCTACTTTTATCTTGAATTTCCCGGGCGTAGCTTTTGATCCCAACTCAATCCTACATTTGCTCACACCAGAATCTAATCAATGCCTTGATGTAATAAGCATGCTCCAATAACATATAATTCATTGCCTCAGTACAAAAATAAACTTCTCTATGATTTAAACTAAAGATGAGGAGATTTCAAAGCCATCGACCCCTGCATCTTCTCTTTTTGTTTTGTTTGGTGAAAGTGTGAGCCATCCATCAGAATCCACTTTCCCACCTGCATGCGTATATTTGCTCCCACAAAGTGACCCTTCTTGTGGATAAAAGTGCGCTTCCTCAAAAATCTGTGATTTGGATCTCACAGAAGAAAACAGCTGTCATTAAGCTTTCTCATTAATACCCACCTTAAATTCTGTCCTAGAAACAGAGGGGGTTTATCTTAAACAGTGTGAACATGTTCCAAGACTATACTGTTAGTGTTGAAATAGATGTAGTTAACTTGTTAAAGCAGTCAAACTGCAATCTTGGATCTCCTTTTCAGCTCTATCTAACTTATGGTAGATATGGGATTCGTCACTGATTGGCTTCTGTCACTTCCTTTTTCTCAGAGCATCTCTATCTGAACTTGTTGATTATGTTCAGATGTGATGAAAAGAACTCTCGCGCTTGCAGGTTCACCCCTTGATTCCTCGCTCAGTTTTTCTTCTGTTTCTGAGCTAGAAAATGATGGGTAATTTTGGTTCAGGTAGTCTTCAAGTGTTGCGTTACCGGTGTCCTCTTTGTCCTTGAAGAGTACAATCCAACAAAAATGGTAGGATTTTTCTCTTCTTTTTTCTTGTTGCAATTAAAATTTGCTATTCGGCTTTTATATATCAGCACATGCATTTTATGATTCATGTGAGATTTTCTGCTCCCAAAGCTTGATTTTCTAGTTTGTTCATCTGAACAAATACCTATTAGAAATTGCCCTGCACAACCATGAACCAGCTGAAGTCATAGCATTTTCTACTGCACCTCTAGCCTGTGATTTTAACTGGAATCTAATGGACTGTGCTTGAATATGTCTCAAAGGCAAATTCATGGAGTGCTAGGAATTTCCTCGTGTTAGTTGGTGCTAACTTTGTTGTTTTAATTTCATCCTCTTTTCTGCAACCTACAAAGCCACTTTCGACATGAATGGAATCATTGAAAAACTTAGACAAAAATACTGGGTAATTCAGATTAGAAGTAGAAAATTGCAGTGTAAATTAGGATAAGCATAGACTAAGAACAGGCTGAATTTGGAATAGCATAGATTTGTTAATGGCTTGCAACTTTAAGTTTTTTAAGTTTAGCATTTGGTGCACAATTTAAGGGACCGCCTGAAGAAAACCAATTTGTTACCTGTAAAACTAGAGATTAAACAGTTTTTCCCTGGCTGCTAAGTTTAGTATCTTTACAATATCTAGCCAGTTCCAAATGCGGTTTGCCTAGCTTTGTGGCTTGATTTGGTCATGGATTGGCACACTAGCATATTTAGCAAGTATAACATCCCCGGTTAGAGTTTCTATCACTTGTTAGTATTCCATGTAAACAGGTCTTCGAATGCTCTTTGGACTAGAGATAGTCTTAAGGGGGCATAATGCTCAGCCTAGCACATTTTGTGCAAAATAATGACTTAACGAGTCAAAGATAACAGTCAGTACCACCTAAGGAGAGGAGATCATTCTCTCAAAGCTAGGAATCCCTTGACCGTCCACTCTTCAGATGGTTTAATTAGCCACTCTCTGAATGCGCTAGGGAATGCTGTTGCCTACTTACTTTTTGCTAGTCAGTTTTCATTAGAGGCAGTTGGCCCTCCTATGCAGCTATTAAGTGCCAAAACGCCTTTGTTTATGAAGACAAATAAAGTGTTTCCTGAATGCAGAACCAAACTATCAAAGGTTTTCTGAGAGCATAAATGAGTTCTTGTACTACTCTTTTGGCTGATGGAAGCAGCAATATACTGAAAGACCAGTAACTTGGACAATATGTACACTTAGCCAATTGATTTAGAGGCAGTTTTTGTCCTTCCAGACTTATTGTCATCTCAATGAATTGAAGAAATTTCCTTCTAGAGGGTTTCGAGAAAATGCTCTGGATGGTTGAGTTGAGCATTAGTCCTTGGGTGTCTATATATAATTCTTACGCACAAAGAGTTGTATGCCTGGTTTTCAGGGCCCTCTGCAAACTGGAATTTACAATCCCAATTAATTCAACTTGAAGATGGCTGATCAATGTTAATTATATGCACACTTCTCAAGAAATTGTGGGAATCTTACCTCGGATACCTTCTCTGGATAAGGATTTATAGTTGGGTGTGCAAATGTACAATTATACTTGGTAATAATAGAAGCCTCTGTTATGGTCTTCACAGGGTCCCGTACTTTAGTTCCTGTGAAGAAACTGGATCAGGTGATGCAGCGCTAAAAGTGTTTCACCACCTATGGACACCCCACCACTTAACGAACTTAAAAACTTTAATTTGATTGAAATAGGGTCAATGAAAGCTTCATTTCAGAGTCTGGTGAAAGAATTGGATAAAAAGTGAGTCTTGCTGACTTTGAGAAATTGTGATCCCAAAGCGAGCTCTAAATTAGAGAGAGAGAGAGAATAGGAGGGTTACAGTGAGTAAAAGGTGAAAACTTTTTGTTATCATAATCAGATGGGGTTTTGAACCTGATCTTGATGTAATGTTAACTGTGCGAGTATGTGAACGAGCGCCTCCCATTCACCAGTCTCTATTTTCAGTTTGCCAGGTGTTGGGAACACTCCTTTAAACTCTTATGCGTTGAATGATATTGACGTGACCATTTGGGTCTTGAGATTGAACAGTATGTTCTCACAATTGTTGAAATCATTCGACCCGACTAGCTTCTGATTGTTTCTTACACAGATGGTCATAACAGCATCCGAGATAATTCCTTTCTGCAACTCCATAGTTGATAAAAAAAAAGGTTTGAAAAGATGTTAACAGGCGTTAAAGAAGCATTATTCTTATTTAAATTTATTTTGGTAAGACCAAAATAAAGCATAAATCGAGTGGCAGCACTTCTGGAGTGGAGAGCTGACTGCCCTAAAATCCTGTTTTGAGTTTGAAATTACTAAAGAGGGCAATTAACAAAAACAGAGAATGGATTATCTTTGGAACAACAAAAAGTTTCCTCCGTATCTTGGTATGAGGAGTTTATTAAAGGAAGACATGCCAAAAGTTTTATCAAGACCGGTTTTCAGATCACGCCACCATTTAATGACGGGTTCTTAGCTGCAGCATTAGCTCTCCCCAGCACTTTTGGCTCTCTCTAAGAAAATCCTTCTGCACCAGTCTTCTGTCCTGTACCAGTGTGCAAGACTCGCTTGTTACCTTTATTTCTTTCGCCAAGTTTTCTTTGACGCCGTGGGATCAAATTATGTCATGGGTCCTAGTGCGATATACGCAACCACGCAGGGGGTGAAGAATTTGATGTAATGCAACTTTGAAACTAGGAAGCCTATATAGAGGCTACTGGATGAGCTCGCTTTTCTCATGCTCTCGCAATTCATTCCTTCTATCTTTACAGTGATGAGCTGGCTAGTTCATCATGTACCTCCCTAATTGATCTCAAGCAGCTAGCTCTCTGTAATCTGTATTGTCCTTTAGATTCATTAAAGCAAGTACAGCAGTTTTTGCAATCCCTTTATTGTGTAGGTTAAGCCCCAACTGAAGTTGGCGTCGCTTGTCCCGGTTATTAAATGAGTTTTGTTTAGTTCAGGTTTGCGGTGCGGTGCTCTTATTTCTCAGTCATTTCATATTTTACGCATTAGATGTTTCTTACCTTGGAAAAAGATGACTGGAGGAGTGGAACTAGTTGCTGCGTTTCTGTTCATTGATGCGGTGATCAGAATTTGTCGTGAAAAGAATGGGTACTCGCGTTGGCTTTTATTGATTGGATTATGCCTGTAAACGAATGAATTTGGAATAGACGTAAATTGAGATTGTTGTCGTTAGTGTCTTCTCTTTGAAGAGACTCGCCGAAGGACGTCAATTGGCTTATGGCCCATCCTCCAACTGCCTGTCTTTGGCTGAAGAGAACTTGGTGGCAACTGGCAAGACAGTAGTACTTTTGACCCAGCCCAATGCTTTACTTTTTTCTCCATCGAATGAAAAATTTAAGGTAGATCAACGGCAACTTGAATCTCTTAACGTCTTGCCCATGCTTGCTGGCCATCGTGCTTCTTGGCATTTCCTTTTTCTTGGTGGCTATCGGAGTTGTGCAAAGTTGCCGGTTGAATTCTGATCTGCAGTTCTGGATTTCCTTAATGCTCCCCATCCCCCTCCCCCACCCCCCCCCGACTTTTTTTTTTTTTGCCTTCTGTCCTCCTTCTGTAATAAGAATAATACAATATGTTTTACTCTCACTTGCGTACTTTTAACATGTAATAACAAATTCTTGACAGGGAATGCTGTTGGGTCAAGCTTCAATTGCTTGTGAAGCCAGGGATTACAATTCGAGCAAAGCTGAACATTCTTATTGAGGTATCTCTACTTAAAAAGTCACCAACATATACCATGCATCACATTTGAAATATATGGATACTCAACATGTTTGTATCATTTTGCTTTTATGACTTCCTACTTTGACTCAGGGAAACCATAATTAATCAAGATAAAGATTCAAGCATGTGTGTAACACAGTATCCTGAACAATATTTGCACAGAAGCAGACTAGACTTGATAATTTCTCGATTCTGAATCATGAGATTGCAAACAGTTCCAATTTAAGAAAACTACTCGTTTAAGGCATTCATTTCATGTAAGTACGAGTTTGGAACGCTATTAAAAACAGCTAATTAGAATTCAAGGAAGCCAAAAGGGTTCTCCTGTAAGATCTTTGAAGAGAGAACTACATTTGCATATTTCCAGCCAGAGTACACTACTCCCTGTACATGTTTACTGCTTTTGCTGCTCCACCACTAAAAATCGTGTGGTGATTCAGTATAGAAATCAAAAAGAGTTATACCAAACTCAGTAATGCTACTGCTATCTTTCTACCGTTCAGTTCTTCCCAACTTCTCTGACTATACCCCTCCGCTGTAACACCCTAATTCAGTCACGTCTAACTAATGTCTCGGTTATCCTAACCTAAAGTAACATTCTGGCCATCCTTTTTACAAAATGCTACAGCTTGAGCCAAGCAATGCCAAAGCCAGAACCACAGTTACCTTAATTCTCCTCCATTACCAAAATGCACAAACCCAGAAATGAAAAAAAAAAAAAAAAAAGGGAGCCCAACAAAAATAGAACGCCAACGCCAACACGTCAAGCCCTCTCAATTCCATCCACTTTTCCATTAATTGTTACTTGAAATCTTCACATACCCATTAACAGAATTAAGCTGCAGGGACTCCTTTTGCTTCAACATAAGGCGACTGTACACTATCCTCGTCAGAATCATCACTCCCTGAAGAACTACCAGAATCTGAATCTGAATCTACACATTGTATCAAACACCAACATCAGTCTCTGTGGACTATATATGCCAAAAGAAAAACATAAATGCAGAATAGAATACCATCAGAAGAAGAATCATCACTACTAGAACTTGCGCCACTAGAGCTGCGGGATCCACCATTAGCTCCAGCACAGTCCTCAATCTCAACATCCAGAACGGAGGCAGCAGCATTACCCTTCTCAACCTCCACATCCTTCTCAATCACCACAGGGGGAAAGTCAAATGCTGGAATGTCCTCTCCAATATCAACATCCTCTTCCCCTGCATCTTCTTTGTTGTTCTGTTCGACATCCACCTCACAAGGCTCACTAACTGGAGACTGTTACCATAACTAAAGAATTATCAGCCAATTAAAACAAGTCAAAATCTTTATTATATCAAACTTAAAGCATTTATTCGTTACCTTGGGTCCTTCTTCTTCGATCAAATTGGCACCGTCAACGAGTTCTTGCCTTTTCATCTTGCTCAGAGCTTTCTTGTGATTACTCACGAACCTATCCAAATCCCAAAGAGTGTCATCGTCAAGAACCTCAAAATCAAGTTCAATCTCATCTCCGTCCGGCACCAAATGAGGATTCCTCTTCCTGACAATCTGCACCACGCGTTCCATCTTCTCCTGCGGCATATGCTGCAAATTCAACCCCAAGTTAGACTTCTCCTCATTGCTCATTTGCCTCTTGTTCGAATCCTTGGCTTTTGGGTTTGGCAATTTCCCGCTTGTACTCTGCAATCCAGGAGACAACAGAATCTGCTCATTCTGACATGAAGGCGAACTCAACAATATCGGTTGTGGCATCGCAATCACCGGTTCCAGCTGAACCCAGTTGGTAATTTCGTTCATCTTCTCAGCAACCAGTTTTCGATGTCCGGTTTCATACTCCTGATACACGGGCTCAAACATTTCTTCAAAACTCGAAAGCATAGACTCCGCCATTGCATGGACATCTTGCCCTTTGGGGTTATATCTCATGGCATTGTTAAAAGTCAGCCTTACATCCGAAGCAAATTCAAGGGGTGATTTGTACACCCTTTTGTTGAAATTAGACTTGATCGTCCCAAGATCCATTGGATGCTTTATGACTTTGAAGTAATCATGAAGCCTTAGACGAACAACATCAACGGGCTTATTAAAAACCCAACTGTGCTTTTGCTTCATAAGTGTCATCAAAATCTGCTTACATTTCTTCATCACCATCTCCGACGCCTTCTCGGCCTCTGATGAGGTTGGGATCACAAACGGCCGCTTTGTTTCTCGAGCATCACCTAAAGCAAGAGCCCTTTTTTGCCCCGAAAGTTTTTGGTTCTTTTTGCCCTTACCCTTTCGGGTCACTGACCCGGATGCCCGGTTCTTTTGGTTCTGCTTCTCATCTGATGTAAGGTTCACTGGTATGTGATTTGTTTCAACAGCAGGCGGCCTGAATAGGGCCCTACAAAAACCGGGTCTAAACTCAAGCTCCCGGGTCTGTATTCGGGTCAATAGGGTCCGAACCCGTTCGAGGTCTGAGATTAGTCGATTTTTCAGCTCTTTCAGCTCTCTTTTCGAGTATGACGACGCTTTGAATGTCACGTACTCTCGGTGAAACGGATCCTTGGATAGAAGAGGCCCATCTGCACTCCGGTTAAAGGAGTGCGGATCATTGATCGACGCCGAAGGTGGCAGGAAAGGAGGCCTGGGTGATGGTTCATTGCGCTGCCGGAGACCAGTTTTAGCTGTAAGATCAATGATTTGCCGGCTAACGTTGAAATTTGAGTTGAAAACGGGGTTTGGAAACCTGCTAGGGTTAGGACGAGGTTTAGGATTCAACCGCGGGTAGAAATGGGGATGATTCGTGCGGTTGTTTGGAAATTGCCTCATACAAACCTCGCGTTCAGCCCAATAGGACTCATTTCGGCTGGGCAAGACGGCGGAAGCCATATGAGGCGGGAGCCAAAAAAAATAAGCGGATTGAATTTCAAATCAAACGGGTCGCTCAAGAAATTTCGCCCCGGCGGTCAATCTCCGACCAAAAAATGGCGGGAACACATGGCTAGAAAGCCGGAAATTTTAACCGCCGCTGGCCGGAAAGTCGAAAGCTAGTAATTTGTTGGAGGGAAATGTGTTCAGAAAATAAAAATGGAAAGTGTATTTAAACCAAGAAAAAAGGCAAAAAATTATTAAAAGGCGAGGGTTTCTATGACCCTCCTTGCTTGAACGAAGAAAGCAGGAGGAGGATCACCGCTTCTTAAAGGCAGCCAGATCTGCAGGTCTGCAGATCGGGCAGAATCTCAGCCGTTGAAGTTTGATCTCAAGGCCTGCATGTTTCTGATGCTTGCCCGCATTGCCCGACCGTGCCAGGTGGTGCCAATGGCTGCGATTGACCCTGGGGGAGTGCGTGGCGTCATGTGATGCGTGGATGATGTGTTTGGGTGGGAACTTAAAATTTCGAAATAAATACTCTAGTACCTATTTGAGTTTGAAGCGGAAGAAAATTTCCTGGGGGCTGGGGATGGAAGGATATCAGATCCTGCTGCATTGACTCCATGTGGGGTCGTTTGGTGACGTGGAGGGGGCCAACTCTGATTGGTTCTGCTGACGCCTGGTGATGTACAACTGTACCAGTCCGGCAATAGCTATCTGATTGCATTTCAGTAATCTTTAGGTGACCGGAGTGCTATGCAGCCGAGTCGAATTCAAGTAATACCATGCTTGAACTCAATTGCTATCAGTGTTTGTTGATTTTAAACTCGAATGAGTATATTAACTTGAGTTCGAACTCGATTCAACATGTGTTTGGACAGAAAATTATTTATCTAAATATATTTGCTTACATCATAATTATAATTTTTAATATATTTTTTATCTTTTTAATTACTTTTTTATTTCACATACATCACATCACAAAAAATGTTACGGTAAAAATATTTCAAATAATTTACAATTCAAACACACTCTGAAATTTAAATTTGAAGTCAATTTGTTTGAGATTGAGTAAACTGTTGACCCTATCAAAGTTGAACTCGAGTTTTTCTTTTCTTTTTTTAAATTTTTTATATTTTAGATTTATCGTATAATTATTTTGCCATTTATCACCTTTTTTTATTAAACATACTTCATGTAAAATTATTAAAATATGAACCCATAATATTTATTACATAATTAAAATATAGAATATATAAATAACATAAATACTCGAATTAAACTCATCGAACAGTCAAGTAATTACTACTGATACCCGAACTCGACTTGTTACACGGAATAAATAGCTCGAGCTCGAATTCGGTCAAACTAATTTCGAGTCAAGTTTTTTTTGACTCAATTGCTCGCAAACTACTGATGAGGGGTTGGCTCACCCACACCCTTTGTGGATGACTACCAAAGTACTACTCGATCGATTGGCATAACCAAACCTATGGTGATCAATCTTTGAGAATTTGGGAGTATTATCATGTTGTGTGATTTATAGGTCAGATTAAGCAATAGGAGTATATTAACATTAGAAAAGTGTTTTTTTGTTTTTCAAGAGAAGAGAATAATTTTGCATAAGTTTATTTTGCCAATTAAATTTAGAAGTGGTGTAAATTTGACAGTTACAATGCTAAATCGCTAAAATTGTTTCTTTTTATTTTTTATTTTCCTTGCGCTTTTTCCGCACCAAATCCAGATAGTGCAAAGTAGTAATTCTTTTTTGAAGGACAAAGTGGTAATTCTAGTTCAACACCTACTGAGCCGTAAGTGCAAAATCAACAAGGGCTGCAGACTGCACTTCCCATTTTAAAAAAAAAAAAAAAAAACCAACAACAACAACAACACGGGCTGGTTACCTGGGCCGGCCGTAATTAAATATGCATGCAGTTAAGAGAGTGTTGATCCATCTTTTGACATTCAACACGGGCTGGTTGTAATGGGTTCGGATTCACAGGTGTGACCCCCATCAAGTTCAAAGTCACCTTGGGCTAGTTGTGACAAGAGTTAGAGAGGAGGGTATTTCAGATCACAAAGAAGGTGAAGTACCACAAACCCATATTATTTGTTTGATTGAAGATTATCAGAATTTTTTTTTTCAGAATAAATACTGTATTATTATTTGTAACGCGACTTATGTATGTGAAATAAAAATATATATATAAATATATGGTTAAAAATATAAAAAAAAAACTGATATATTACATAGTTAAACCTTCTTTAAGTCTGTCCGTGAGAATTGATCTTCTTTTTGTTAGGTCAATTTGAGGAGTCCATAAAATTTGCAAAATCAAGTGTAGAGAACTTTATCAGGTTGATCTTAAGTTCAAACGCCTATCACATTTTGATTTGTCAAGTGCTTTGATTGACCGAAGTTACATTCTCCTATCACATTTGTTAACCAAGTCAACCTACAAGATAAGAAGCTCAGGGTAATAACAATACAGACCACAAACACAATTATCAATTTAAAATCGACACTTCGTGGATTTCTCTCGACCAAAGACATAATGCTCAAAGCTTACTTCAAGAATTGTCCAAGTCCTCTTTTGATAGTACGTTATACTAGCGGTAATTAATTACCAACTTCGAGTGGTGTTGCTGCTATACATTTACTTCTTTTTTTTTTTTGGAGCGGTAATTAATGACTTTTTTTTTTTGGAGAGGTAATTAATTACCAACTTCGAGTGGTGTTGCTGCTATACATTTACCTTTTTTTTTTTTTGTGGTTGCTTGCCACGGTATCCAGGGTTTTGCCCTGACTAATCCGTTGGTCTACCCAGATCACGCATCTGGCTGTGATGGATGAGTCTCCCAACAAAGATAGTTGGGTACGCCAGATTTTGAACCCGAGACCTGCTTAAACGGAACCAAGCTGCTTACCACTTGGCCCAACCCCAGTTGGTTGCTATACATTTCCCTTTACCGTGTCTAATTAGGGTGGGATGTGACCCTTAACATAGAAAACAAAACAAGGCCTAAAACTTTCTGGCAATGTACTTGATTTTGGAAGGAAGCTCCAAGATCAAGATTCAGTGGAAGAATGACCTGTAAAGCAAGCGCACATCTTTACACATAGATAGAGCCGTTAATTGTTTCCATAATGCTCGGGGCATAGTATACTAGTGTTTTCCCTCACAAATCACGAATACGCACGCACAAAATTATGAGGGTTTCATCTACTGGATAATTTCTTTCCTTGCTGTTTTGAATATGGAGTATATATAGAATGAGTCATCAATTAGCCTGATCTAGACGTTATAATTCTTGTCATGTTGTTCGCAATTCAACGGCAGCAGGGACCAGCGGTTCCCAGACATCACACGCCCGCTGTGCTAGAAGAAAGAGGCATTTGAAGAAGAACTGCAGCTGAAGAGAGAAATTTGATTTGTCTTCTTCTTTATTGAACAAACTAGTGATGAGACCGAGCAAATGTGCCCAAGCCAAGAAACGTTTTATCTCAATTCAAGAAACCATTATTAGTTCACATAGATTAATATTTAAACGAAAATTAAAGTTAGAAAAGATTTGAGGCAAAACCATAATCCATATCGGGGTACAAATTTCATTAGTGTATTGTTGGTAAGTGGGCTGTCAATTACGACTAATCTGGGATTGTGGTCAGATTATGACGACGTTAAATCACCAGCGCATGGTCCGACCGTAGCTCGCGGAAAATTAGAATGGAATGAGAGATAATTCATAAGCAGTCAAATCCGCTGAAATTAAATTAAAATGGAATCACCACCAGCCACACATCCATCCAACCATCAGCCATGATGATGGACTGAAAGCTGGCTTCCAAGGGTCCAAGACTACACGAGGATTCCAACCAAACATCACTTTAGTAATACGTAGCTAACCAAAAAAAAAAAAAAAACAACTTAAAATCATCATCCTGCCTGTTTTGGTTTTTACCTAGTTATCATGAAAAGGATGACACGAAATTATTAACATCACTAGAAATTGGATCAGCTCAGCTGACGAAGATGATGGAGGGATCGCAGCAGCACTCATCAATGAGACAACAGCAACACAACGCCGCAAGACTGCCAAACCCCCAAAGATTATACAATTAAATCTTTACATATCCCACGGAGGAAGGGGGGGGGGGGAAGAAAGAGAGATTTAGTAGAAAAGGGAACACGAAAAAGAGAAAGAAGGGAAAAATTCATATAGCATACCATCCCTCGAGAAAACCAGGTGACCTTCTGGGTGGTGGAGGTGCTGCATATTGATATTGTGGGGGTGCCATCACCGGAGGCCCTTGGTAATATCCTATACATCAAATCATTATGATAAGCAAGCGTTGATGATGAAACAAAAACCTTGGTCTTGGTCTCAGGGGAACCCATAAAATGACAAATAAATACTTTAAACGTATAAGAAAAAGAAATCTGGAAGTTCATCATAAAAATGAAACAGGGTTTAATTTTCTCCAGGGTGAAAGAAGATGATGAGATCAAAGAGAGAAAGATTGGGAGTACCTTGAGAGGGATAAGGATAAGCATACTTTGGTGGTTCATTCATCTCTGAGTTAAGGCTTCAATGATGAAGACGACTTCCCAAGAATAATATAAGATTCAGGAAACTACTACTGAGAACTTCGGCCAAGAAACGGGCAGTGAACCCGATTTCGCATTTATTTATAGGACATTATCGGGTATTGGCGCAGAAGTAATTACGTAAAAAGAAAAGTGGTAATTACGGAAAATAATAAGGTGGGAGTGGGACCAATGACCAATAGAAGAAAAACGTCCGCCAATTTGAGCCGTCACCGCATAATGATTTCTCCGACGCCGCTCTTTCTTTCTTTCTCATATCCTTTTCACTTTTCCTGCCATCCTGCGTATCTTTTCAATCATTTTATTCCATCTTACCAGTAAATTTTTTTTTTTTTCTTTTCGCCTCTGCACTCTAGAGTCTGGAAGCCGCTATGGCCATTCGAAATCTTTCCAGATAAATACGTGCATTTAGTTACTGTAATAGTAGTAATCTCCACTTAATACGTTTGTCGCAAATTCTGCATGATAATGATGATGCAGGGAATTTAATGCAAAATTTGCCCAGATAATGGTGCACATAAAGCAGGGAATTATGATGATGTACATGAACCAGACCTGCTTAAGAATGGTTCTGACAACTAACTCTCTCATTCATTCACCCTTTGTATCGCAGCTCATTCAAATCTAAATTATATTCTAGTAATAGAACATACCACGTCTATCTTCAAGTTAAATTGAATCTTTCTTTCCGGATCCTCGTAACAGGGGTAAGATGGGCCTGCTCAAAAAGGGAAAGCAATAAAATCAAATTTTCGAGTTCCCAAAAGAAGGAAAGCAAGGAAAATCTGCACTAAAGTTTGATGACAGCCTTGCCAAGCCCCAGAACCCGTAAGGTGCATGCACGCTTCTCACAGCGTGGGCTCCGGTTGCTACACTCACCGATGGGATAATTGCAATTTTAGTCCTTTCAGTTTTGAGAGAGACAATTTTCGTCCTGAAAGTTTGTATTGTTGCAAATTATAGATGTTGGTTTTTTAAGTTTTTTTTTTTTTTTTGATGAAATTTTTGGTCCCTTTATATGTCAACTAGGTAAGAACGTAGATGCTTGAAATGATTAGTATTTTTACCGCATTTGCCTAACTTAGGCCTCGTTTGAATAGCCATTTTCTCACGAAAAATTCTGTCCGTGATCACATTTTTCTATTACTTTTTTTCCTTACATACATCAAATCATTACAATAATTTTTCTACAAAAAATCCAAGAAAATGCAATTCAAACAAGGCCATCTACGTATTGAATGAAAATCACTAAGCCTAGAATAAATAAACAAGGCCATCTACGTATTTAATAAATAATGTATGGAGAAAAGTCTTTCTATTCTATCCAGTGGACCAAATGAATCTTCAATCAAATTTTGAAAAAGCTTCCTCAAACTTATTCTGTTTATGAATTAAGAACAGCAAAATTGTGGAAGGCTCTTCTTTGAGAATGCGGCAGGACTTGAAAAGACTGCCCTTTCATATACATACATACTATTGTTTTACTTGCGTCATGTAGCTAGCTAGATTGCTATAGTGGAGTTGTTGATAAATTTTGCGGACTATGAATTGGATTTGGATTAGTTGGAAAGGTGGTCAAAATTTTGAGCATGGTTGAATGGCATGCGCGGAGCAAGAGTTGGACGCGATTCTCGTCGATAGACGTAAAAGGTTATAGTACGTTCTTTTGCATCTTGTAGATTAGGACTTTGATTATTTAGCCCGTGACGTTTTTTTCTCATAGGACCTTCGGTGCCAAATGGTATTCTAGAAAACTAGCTAGCAATAACATACTGGTGAAGTTAAGTTATTATGGCGCAACGGGGAGGGTAGAGCATAGTATTATTAGGAAATACCAATGCATATTTAGTTGGCCGAGTAATTAACATTTTAGAAAGAGATTCTGTTCTGTGCTCTTTAATTTGGAAAACAGGGGCTCAAGAGAAAAAAGACAACAGAGGAATCATCTTACATGCCATTTTTTGAATACTCAAATTCACCCTCCTACTGAATTTTTGAATGTATTTTTTACAGGAAAGAATTTGACCAATGAAACAGCTCTTTTCCTAAATCCCTTCCGGTCATTCTCACCACACAATTAACCAATTAATTATAGCCTCCCTCAGTTATGGAAGCTCCATTTGCACAGGATCTAGAGGCTTCTCACAAGGATTAATGACTAAGACTGTGTGTTGGAATTCTGTTGTCAATGTGAAGAAACATTTTTTAGATGTTTTCCACTGAATAAAGAAAAGGAAAATAAAAGATATCCTGGCGAACCACAGGGAGAGACTAATTAAGAGGCATGATATTTACTTGGTACTGTGAACATTTTTTGATTTATGGGTTTTTGAAATGGCTCGTGAGTGTAAAATTGGACTCGATCTGCAAACAAAAAACAAGTTTATATATCCAACCAAATCCAACGAACAACTGATAATCATTTAGAGCTTTTTAAAGGTATATATTATTTAGGATCTTCGGCCGTAACTACAGCCTACAAACTTGCTCGATCCTTATGGGTACAAAATCTCGAAAGAGGTATACTGTCATATCATAATAAATCAATCAACCATGAACCTGCCTAAACTGACATGAATAAAAGAAAAATTATACCTTTAAACAAACTAAAGAAGTCAAATCTAATTTGTTTGGATCGTAAGTTATTTGGGATATTTTTACTGTAGCACTTTTTTGTGACGTGATATATGTGAGATAAAAAGATAATTGAGAAGATAAAAAGATGTATTGGAAATTGTAATGATGATGTAAGTAAATAAAATTGAGTTTAAAACTTTAGAAATTAGTGGTTTTGGATTCAAATCTCCTAACCTAGTCCGATCTTAAGTCCTTCCCCTCCTTTGCTAGAAAAAAAAACAAAAACTGAAGAAGTCAAGCAACCGACCGACCGCAAAAGGATTATGTTCTTGAAATATGTACTGGATGGACCAATACTTTCTAGGTTCACACTCAAAGTTTCTCACAAGGACGATTTTCTTGACTAAGAAGACGTTACATTGTTTATAACGAGTAGGTTGCCGTACAAACAAACTGACTTCAACATATTTTTTTTGAAAAAAAAAAAAAGGGGCCAAAGATACAAAACTAGTACTACAATGATAGAGCAGCAGCAGGTGATCATCCATTAATCATTCATGTGAAGACCAAATTATAAGTTGGCCAAATTTATGGAAAACCAAAATCATACTTGTCCGCGGGAGTTTCTAATGGGTTCTTCAGAAGGTGAAACTGGAAAGTAATCCTACAATTTGATCATCTGCTACACCAGAGAGCTACTTAACTACAAAATCCTTTGGTACAGTAAAACTGCAATTTGCTAACCTGTTAATGTAGCTGGTATACACAGTAATAAAAGCAGTTCATGAATCAATCCAATTACAAAGTTTATAGTACGAAACTTTGTCAAATGGGAAAAATTAAAGCTACCAAAAAACTGTTCAACATGCACGCATTCATCACTACGTATCTGCTCATTCCATGTCCAAAAGAACTACTAAACAAAAAATTATTGAAAAAAAAAAAAGAAGTTAACGGGGTCTTGTGGTAACCTTTGGATCGTGACACGACATATCTACTGCAGTCACCACTATGTCCATCTACTCCGGCACCGACGGCATCGTCGGAACAAAATTGTATATAGGCTGTTGCAGGCGATCACCATTCATCATCATCCCCACTTTCATCATTCCGGGCATTAATATTCTGCTTCGCTGCCGTGCTTGTTCCAACCCAACGCTTATCACCGGAAAACCGTATGCTGATAATCGCTGCTGGTTTGCTACCCCAACAGCCACGTGCCCATCACGTGCTGTTACCTTCTGCGCCTCATTCGCATTATGACAATTAGGGTTCAGACTGCTGTTTGATGGTATGTTCCTGGGATGAACCGTGCAGGGAATCTTCCGAGGCTCCGAGTCGTGTGTGGATTTTGTGGCACTGTTACTGGCTTGCATGTCAGTTGTAGTACTGTTGAAGTCGCAGTACTTATCGAACCCGAAGAGATAATCCGGATTCAAAGGGGCGCCCGACCCGGACTTAGAACCTGTCGGGTTCGCGGGGTTCCTCGCGGAGGAGAAAACAAAGAGGCGTATCCTTACTGGTTTGTTATGCGGAGAAGGAATCCTGTGGAAACGGAAACGATCGTATTCAACCATCATGTTCTCGAGATCATCATGGCCGGTCAAAGATATCAAGACGTCGAGGTCTTCTCCAGGCAACTGATACTTCATCAGGATATCGTCGGTTTTGAAATTGAACAGAGAATCGAGCTTCTTGACAATGTCTGAGAATTTAGCGTTTCGATCAACGGTCAGGAGCTTCGTGTCGCCGCCAACGTAGGTAAGTTTGCAAGTCCGAGGCCTCGGCAGAATTTTCCCGCCGTAACTGCACATTAACTTCACCTTGTTTCCGCCATCAGCTTTGATTCTTGTTTCCATGGCCGTCGTGAAGTGATGATGGAAAGGAGGAGGATGGCGGCAGTTGTAGTGCAGGTGTTGGGTTAGGAGTGTGTTTTCTTTCCCTTGGAGATTGCATTTATTATTGGCGGTGTGGGATCCAATTGCGAATAGATTTTGATTTGATGGTATAGGTGGAAGTGTTTGGGAGTTCGGATGAAGAAGTATTGAGGAGTAAGGATTTAATCTGGAGCGTCCAAAGTTTTAAAGGATAAAGTGGAGGTCCCACACGGGGGGCCCTCTTCCGTGTCGGTCCCCAGAATTAGTTAGGATTGTGCTGGACTCAGGGGAAGTGTTCATGAGACCGGTAGGAACGAATTATACAAGAAGGCGGTAGTGAAGGTGTTCATGAGAGAGTTCATTTGAGGGACAATCACTGACTGGCGAAGAGTTCGTTAGGATTGAATGTCGGGTGGACTTGGGAATATTCATTCCACCTTCTTCGCTTTACCAATGATCAAAATGACCAAATTGGCGTAGGCAACCATCTATCATTATCATGGTCTTTTTGCAACTTCAAAACTAACCCCTCCCTTTAGCATATTTCCACTTTGTAGGTAGAAATTTTGCCATCACAAGTGAAGTTGATCTGCTATGTTTGGCTATGAATTCTGTAGTACGGACTGATTTATTTCATCGTCTCCAGCTTCTCTAACGGAAGAAATCGGACCCCGTTTCTTGAGACTCCTCCTCGATTTCTTTCCCGCGCAGGCCCCCTCATCTCATCTGGTGATTGGTTAAACTAGATAAAGCTGGAGAAAAAAATCTCAAACTTAATGATGAAGTTGGAGGAAAAAACATCCTCATTCAACGGATGCCAGCTACCAGACTCTTGCAGCGCTAAAGCTGATCATTGAACCACGGACGATGCAATTAGGAAGAGTGTCAAATCGAGTTGGTCTACCGATGGTGCACCCGGCCCAAAGAAATGCCCGTTACTGATGGCCATTGATCCTTATTGGGCTCCAAGAAAACCCAGCCCAAACAAATTCCTTGTGAATTTCGTCTTGATGCGGATGCTGTGCTGCCCATCGCTTCCCGCTCCGACTTCTCCTCATCCTCCCCCTCCGCTCCCATGAGGCGGAGGGGCTCCTTTCACGCCTCTTTGCCACTCACACTCACACCGCCACCGAAATGTGTAAATTCCCTTTTATCCTTTTCTAATTACCTTTTTGTCTTTTGCTCAAAAATCTTCCAAAGAAAGAAAGATGGGACATAGACCTTTGAACAAAGTGGCAAACATGTTGTAATTGTATGGTTTTGAACCTTGTGTATCATGTTGTAATTGTGCACGCGATGGATGGAATGAACGCGTCGTGTCATACATCCAGCGTGCAAAATTTGGTTGCTCAAAACTGTTTAGGCATTAATGTGACTGCAACTGCAGAAGGAAGCCTTTAAACTGTTCCTCTTTTATAACGAAATTTAATTGGACCAGCTACTATCAAAAAGGGTAATATTCTTTTGCCTGATGCTTCTCGCGAGGCACCGCAGCATGGGCTGATGAGACTTTTGCTGGTGGAGTTATTTTCTTACCTGCTTTTACTCGAGACACTCTCATTTTCGATCAACAAGAATGTAACTACTGGACATTATTTACACCAACCGCGGCGCCGCTACTTTGATTTCTAACACTCTGCACTGATGCATGGTGGCAGACTCGTTTCAGGATACCTGGAACGAAACGCTTCATCAAAGGAAGGTACAGGAACGTAATTGCAAGGATTTTACTTGGTTTGAGGCAGATTGCAGAGAAGTTTCCACATCAAGATTATTTGGTGTAGTGCCTTCTCAGTTCTCATACATAAAAAAATTAACAAGACAGACAGAAAGGATTCCCCCCCGCCCAACAACACCAAAATAGAGACCAAATGGACCTTTGAATTCTCAAGGATGGTACAAGTTATTGACGTCCTCAGAATCTGTCCATCAGCATACAGCCTCTGTGTTCTCGAAAACAGAGGCGAATTAGCAGTGAAAATGCACTCCACCGCAATGCCGGCAATTTCTGTTACCTTCCCGTTCCATCACGCCTCAATTGACAAAGTATGCTTTAAATCTTCCACCATTAGAGTATGATCACCAAGAGGCAGTATTTTACTCCCTTGCTCATTGACGATGCTAAGATGTTCACAAGGATCCACCAAGATGCTCGTTTCAACAGATCTATAAGCTAAAGCATGGACCCTATCAAATCCGACGATTTGTCTCTCAGGAGCACCAGTAAAAGATTTTGGCACTTGAGAAAATAGCAACACAACCTGGCTCCCGTCTATGTCCCCATGATTAATGATGGAAATCTGCACATGGAATCTCAATGAATCACAATATGCCACATCATCAACAAGAACGTAGTCAAGCCCATTGCCTCCCCCTTGACGGATATACCTTCGTGATTTCCCTTTAACTTGTCCAGATAGACTCAGCCTTTCTGGTGCTGATAAGATCTTGTAATTGAAATTTGTATAGCTTAGTCCATGTCCAAACCCATATACCCTCTCTCCAGTGTAAAACCTATACGTTCTTCCAGGGTACCCACGAGAAGGATCAGCTCTCATGCTCATGTCAGTCATTGGTATGCTGGTAAATGATTCGGGATACCAAGTCATAGGTAGTCTACCTCCTGTTTTTGATTCAGAGACAACAATAATTCATGCCTTAGATTATTGTTCTAATCTTTTCTTTATACATGAAAGCTGCTTTACATAAAGTAACTCTGTTCCCTTTCTTTAGGTGGTTAGTGTAATCATTCATGTAATGTTTCTGACTAATCAGTTTTCTATTTCATCAAATTTCTGGCAGTAACATCCTTGTTCATTCCAAGAAATGACATGTAATTTGCAGCATATTGATGCACAAGAACATCGTCCACAATTGTGCACGCTCTAAAAGTACTTTCTGAATCATACTCACCAGGATTGTACTCTCCAAAAAGAATTTGCGAAAGTGCTTTGCCACCTGTCTCTCCAGGGTACCCAATCCAAATAATGCTGGCTATTTGTTGGTCTCCTTCAGCAAATGATACATCAACAGGGCCACCACCAGTAAGAACTAGCACCACTGGTTTCTTGGATACAGACGCCACAGCCCTTATTAGAGCCATTTGATGACCAGGTAATAATAGACTATATCGATCAAGGTCCTCAGTTTCTTGAGATAAGTCCAGCCCAGCCACTACTATTACATATTCAGCTTCTTTAGCAATAGAAAGAGCTTCTGGAATGCCAGCAGTTGAATTGCAAGGAACATCCTGGCAGCCTGCTGCATAAAATGTGTCTTTCACATAGTTTTTAAGTCCTTGAAGAATGCTTTCGGGGTTGCATGAAAATCCTGAAAACAGTAATAAGGTGTAACAAGAAATTAAACTTTTTAAAATCATTTTCTGGGCAAGAGGAGTTAAATGTTTCTAATATTTTTGGTTGAATAGGGATTGCTATGAACTCTTCTAAACCAGATTAAGTGAAAATTTTAACATCTGTAATTGCAGACTGTAATATGGTTCATCAGGGTTGGCAAAAATTTCTTTTAGAAGAGGTTCATAACACTGTTATCATCCTAATCCTGAGAGCACGAATTCTTAAAATAATTCTTCCACAACTCGTCTATGCCAGCCATTTCTCTTTTTCAATGTCAGCTCAAATCAAATCGTTTACCATGTTTACAAACAGAAAAATTCTGTGCAAAAGCTACAAGAAAACTGATCAATATGGTAACATCTCTTGTACATGGACAATCCAACCTGTATAGTCGCCGCCAATGTTCATAGTGTTTGCCATTGGGCCGATTATAGCTACTGAAGATATGTCATTCTTGTTCCAAGGCAGGAACTTCTGGTTATTTTTGAGAAGTACAATACCCTGCATCGCTGCTTCAAGTGCCAATGTTTTGTGCTCAGATGAACATACATTTTGAGATCCCAAATTTCCAAATTGACGTCTTGCAGGGTTTCCATCAAAGAGTCCAAGCTGCAGTAAAACCGAAAATAGATTGAAGAGAGCTCGGTCTATGTCTTCTTCTAACACCTTCCCCTGATCAATTGCGGATTTCATGTGTCGCAGCATATAGGTTCCACAGTTGATATCCGTACCTAATGAAAACAGAGGTTGATAAATCTGGTAGACATTAGCAGGTTTAGTTAAGATGAGAAATATTTCAAACCTGCTTTTAGAGCAACAGCAACTGCTTCCTCCTTAGTTTTAGTGAAATTGTTATTCTCAAATATCGTAGCCACAGCATCACAGTCAGAGGTGATGTATCTGTTGTTAGCCATTGAGGGGATCAGAACATGAATCCTTTTACATCCATGTCAGTCCGAAGAAAATATGTCTATCATAAAAGAAGGAGAATAGTCACCCTTTGAATCCCCAGTCATTTCTGGCTTTGTGCAACAAATCCCGGTCAGCACATGCAGGTATTCCATTTACTCTATTGTATGAACACATCAAGCAGCTAGCTCTGCCCTGCACAATACAACTTTTAAATGGTGGTTGATATGTGTCCTCCATGTCCTGCTTTGTAACCTGAAAATGATGATGGAAAACCAGTAAAATGCTCAAGTAGAAACACAATTAGCTCAAGTCATTATCATCTCAATAATTTTCAAAGCATCAGATCCCTGCTGAAATGTACCTACACCAATGGCATATCATGTTTTTCTCTACACAGACCTTAAAGGCTTAAACTTGCACCAGAATTGCATCCTCGAAGACAAATTTCTGTCTTTTTGCTAACCAATTCAATGACTAAAATGATGTCAATGAATATGTTCAATGCAACTGCCAAATATACAGTTAATGGCATATCCATAAAAGAAACTTGAAGTTAACATTGCTCCCAGGATGGTCACTAAACCAGAAACAAGAATTACTTATTTTCCTGGATCAAGATTTAAACTTTTTTCATGAACTTGATTTCTAGTGGTAAAATCATTTATCCATGAACAGCTAAAATTAACGAAATACATAATGCTTTGTCCTTTTCAATTATGAGTCCTTTATTTGGTACAGCTACGAGTTCCCTACGAAAAGAAAAAAATAAAAAACGCACACAGATACAAGATTATATTTCAGAGCACAAAATTATCATTCTATTCAAGAAAGGAAACAATAAAAAGTTTTCAAAGATCACCTTAGCATCGAAGTCATATCGGGTATGCCCACCCCACTTCTCCAAATCATAAGCTGTATAATGCTTACAACAAGCAGACAACATCAAACTACCACTCCTCTGATCATCATCATTCAAGAACCTCCTCTCCCTGTAAGGGTGCTTACTCCCTCTTTGATTCTGACCTTGGAACCCTGTCACATACTCAATTGCATAAGCAGAAGTCACCATAGGGTCCTCCCCTGGAGTCTCCTGGCCTCTTCCCCATCTGGGGTCCCTAAAAATATTAATATTAGGTGCAAAAAATGTCAGCCCGGCTTGTCCAAGATTGTACATAGCCCTAGCCTCAACGGCAACAGCCTTAGCAATCTCACGCCATAAAGTTCTATTAAATGCTGCAGCAGTGAGAATGACTTGTGGGAAACCTGTAGCAGATTGAATTGTGCCATTGAAGCTGATTCCAGGTCCATTGGTGGCGATTCCATGCAGGGACTCAGACCACCATTCATAAGCCGGAATGCCAAGTCTTGAAATTTGTGTTGCATTATCTGAAAGCTGCCGGATTTTTTCGTCAAGAGTGAGAAGTGAGATAAGGGATTTTGCTCTGGTTTTGATCGGAAGAGATGTGTCGCAGAATTGGTACTTGTCGTATGGTGGTTTACATGGGTACTGAAGTTGTGAGCAGCTTGGTCCAAGAACATAAAAGCATGTGATTATTGAAAGAAAGAGGAATCTGAAAGAGTAGAACATATTCCAGCCGGAGATGTACTCTAAGGTTGTACTCCTTAGTCGCCTATACTCTTGACAATTTTGTAGTTCGCCTTTTTCTCTTTTTTTGAGGGCATTTTTGTAGTTGCCAAACACAATATTCAAGTGGCTGCCTAACAAAATGGTTACAAAACGGTGGTTGAATAGTCGAAATCAGATCATTGTAATTCTCAGTCACCTATACTCTTTGACATTTTTGCAGTTGCCTAACAAAAAAGTTACAAAATGGTGGTTGAATAATCGAAATCAAAGCATCGGGATAAGATTATGTTATATTAAACCGAATAAATAAGCAATTTTGGAAGTAGAAGCAATGATAGAATGTTTACATGCCATCAGATGAGATCATAGTAATCAGATGAAGACCTATCCTTTATAAGTTATAACTAGAATTTTGTCTGCTTTAGCATGGTCTTTTTTATTTATTTATTATGAATTTATGTAAATATAAATAATGTAAATATAAAAATTAACAACAATTCTACATGTTTGTTCATATTAATTTTAAAAAATTAATGCATTTTAAATATTCAATTATTTACTAATTTTAAAAACTTTTTTATTTCTGGTGAATTTATACAAATAGTAGTAACTTAAATATAAAAATTAAAAACAATTCTACATGTTGATTCATGTTAATTTTAAAATTTTAATGTTTATTAAATGTTCGATTATTTACTAATTTTAAAAATTTGTTTACATACTTTTACTATAATATGATAGTATACATCAAATAATGTACCCTATATCAAAAATTGGTGGATATTCTTTTTTTTATAAATATTCTTTCAGATAATTTAAATTTTTATAATGACCACACACCTAGAACTGTATATTCATATTTAATTAAGTAGAAAAAGATCTAGCAATCCATTCTTCTTTGTCAATAAATATTTAGTTTCTAATAAATTGATAAATCTATAAGTGTAATAGCTAATTCCTTTTTACACTAAATTAACTCAAAAATAAGAGAAAAGATTATGAACAATTTGAATACTAATCAATGATATGGTGGTGAAAGGAAGTAATTTATGAGATATATAATATTTCAATAATTGTGATTTAAAAAGGATTTACTATACTTCTATGTAATAATTAGATAGAAAACAGATATCATTAAGATAAGATTATAGTCGTGAAAGAAAATAATTTATGGGAATGTAAGATTTCAATAACTGTGGTTTAAAAAAGTTTTACTGTACTTGTATTTAATAATTAGGTAGAAAGCAGATATCATTAAGATAAAATTAGTTATTTTTTAAAAACTATTTTAAAATTAAAGATAATATTAAACATATAATTTAATCATTATAATAATTTGATAAAAAGCAGCTATCATTAAAATAAGATTAGTTAAGATTAGTTGTTTTTTAAAGTTATTTTAAAATTAGAGATAATTTTTAAACATATAATATAATCCGAATAGGATTAGTATGGGTAACCCATAACCCGTTAATTCTGTTCAATTTGACATATTATGTAGGAGTGAGAAAAACTGTGATTAAAATGGCTACTTTGATGTATGTATGTGTATGTATATATATATATATATATTGGACAGTTGTGACTTTTGTGTTGTTTGATTAAAGTTAAATTAAGAAGGGAACTAATAGTCTGATATGTATTTAGCTCTTTCTCTCTCTCTCTTTTTTAATGTCAACTGGTTTTTAGCTCAATGACTCGGTTACTTTTCAATGATTTTTTTCTTTTGGGTGCATTGGAGTGTCAAAGGCCCAATACACAACAACTAACGTGGGGATGAGACCCCCTTTACATCACTACATAAACTTCCTCTACTGAAATCCAGTGGCCCATTGAGAATTGTTAGTGGCTCCATTTTGCAAGGTGCTTTGCGCGCACATTTCCTTCTCTCCAGGTATGGGTCAAGCTACACTCCCATTCTTTGCTCATCCATTGCCATATCCTGTAGATAATATTGCAATGTGGACTCTCCTCAGCTCCTTCTTGACCAAATTTATGCCTGTCAGTGAATCTGATTCCAGTATCACCTTTCTATACCCTTCCTTCCATGCTAATCCTAACCCATGCAGCATGTCCCACAGCTCAGCTAAGACACACAGAATCTTTTTTTCCATATTCCTCTGTTGTCCCTTGTGAGCCCCCCTGTTCCTACAGCTGTCGGGATTCCCTATAGAGACCCATCCACATTTATCTTTGATGCGACTGTCAAAAACGCGATCCGAGCTGAGCTGCTGCAAGCTAAATGAGCTGGTCAGGGACGAGCTGATGGGAGGAAGGCGAGTGAACTGAGCTCAGTCCTAGAATGTGATCCGAGTTGAGCTATTACGAACTGAGGCGCAGGTGAGGTAAGCGAACCAACCTGCAAAGGGATGAACGGCGGGGCTAGGTCCCTGGAGCAGCTCCGACGGTCAAGTCAATAAGAGTTTGAGAGTAAGGTAACAGTGGGGAGTGCTGTTGATGGCGTACCTTGTGTTGCCTTGTAGTGCTGTATTTATAGGCTTGTGGGTAGTAGTTTCCTTATAGAATTAGGAGTCCGGCTGGAGAGGGAGTCCTTCTAGGGCTCCATCAGCTAGCTCCGAAAGGTTCGGAGGCCGCGGCCTACCAGGCCCATCCAGCGGGGAGGTGGCAGCCATGCGCGAGCTGGCATCCCTCCTGTCCAAGCTGGTCTGGCCGAACTGATAAGTCATCATGTCCAAACTGACACGTGGCTCCGGTGAATTTGCTCCTCTACAATCTTCATCTACCCTAGTGGGGGTTTGGACTAGTTGACGTATCTAAACTCAGCTTTCCTAGGGTTGCGTCACTTTTTTACCACCTCCTAAGCCTTGACCACCTGCTGAACAATCCAGGCCAGAGGTACTTTAATTTTTAAGATTCCTCCCCTGCGTTAACCTCATTCCTAGCAAGTCATGCATGATGAACCACTAACTGAAAGGGTAACTGCCAACAACAGGGATCATTTGCCTACATTTTTTTCCTTCGGATTCTAGTCAATCCACTCTCTAAGAGGTGCGCTTTTGAATTTCTGCCATTGATTTTGCTTCACCGGAGCTTTCCAGATTTGCTCCACCCCACGCACAGTCCCTAATGGCATGCAATGTTGTTTCCAAAGAATTGTGGCAAATAGGACAGCAGGTGACGTCTGCATATTTCTCCATGTGTAAATAGTTTCCCTTGTCTGGTCAGCCATAACAAGCATTGCCAATTTGTAAACCAACTGATATTTTCCTGCCCCCAGATCAATGCATCCTCCCTTGGCTTCAGCAGCTCTTCCTCTTTTTAAAGTATTTCTCCAGAATGCTCAATTGCCAGCTGTCCTCCTCCTAGGGGTGGGCACGGGTTGAGTACCCGCAACAAGATATGGTTGACCAGACCCTAAAATATCGAATCAGCCATTTTACGATCCTAACCCGCTCTTAATGTTTTCGAGTACCCGAAAAAAAATGGATGGGTCATAGGGTATTCGTCCCTAAAAAAAAACTCTGTTCCAATAAAAAATATTTTTCACTTAATATCAACATGTTTTCCAATAAAAAAAGTATGCTTTCCAATTAACATTGGTAGATATATTATAATCAAAATCCATGTATCACAATTCTCACACATTTCATCCAATAATCAAACCGATTTTATAAATTTAGTACATAGTAAAATTATAATATCTAATAGATAAAACGAAATTTTATAATAATTTTGAGGACATCACCGTTCTCACGCATTTCATCCTTCTATAATATAATAAACCCAAGAATAATAAGTATATGGCAACTTTTTCAACTTTTCCAAATATAACAAACACAAGGATAAAACGAAGTTTTATGATAATCTTGAATACATCACCATTCTCACGCATTTCATTCTTTTACAACATAATAGACACAAGAATAATAAGTATATGACAACTTTTTCAGCTTCCTTAAGGATATTATGGTACAAGATTGCATCTAAAATGAGTCGATTATGGAATCAAATCCGAAAAAGAATTGAACAGAACTAATAATTTTTGAAAAAAGTATAACTAAAATAATTTTAAAAAATTTTCCCAACTTTCTTACATCTTTGGAATAGACCTTGTTGCATAAAATGTGATGAAAAAGGAAAATAAATTTCTTGCACTAAAATAAATGAAACAAATTTAAGAGACACAATTGCAATAAAATAAATAAATAAATGAAAGACACAAATGTTTTAATTATCTAGCTAACAGAAAATTGGAGCTCCAAACACAATTTTTTGATTGAATTAACCAAAATTTTGCAGAAAAAATAGATGGAAGTAGAATAAAAATGAAAAAGAATGAAATGGATGAACAATTTTTATGTTAGAGTTTCATAAATTTTTCTTTGTTTTATTCATTTGATTCAGATTTCACAAAAAATATTCACTTTTTTTAGACAAGATGAGAAGAGACGGATCATATGAGATTAAAATATGAGATTGTGAACCACTTACTTACACTTAGGATAAAATTATATAATGAACCCTTATTTTTTTTAATATTTATATAATATACCCTACGGGTCGGATACTCGCGGATTTTTATTTTGCGAATCTATATCCGTATCCGTTTTTGCGGGTACCCGACCCGCATCTGTCCCATTAAGAAAAATCGGATCGAATATCTTATTTTTCAAATCAGGTTGATCGGTTTCGGATCGAATCGGATTTTTTTGCCCACCCCTACCTCCTCCTGCCAACAGTCTCTTAATTTCTTCATCCTCTCCTGTTCTGGCAGTTCCCTTATGCAAAGTTCCTCCAGTGTCTTCCGTCCAATCCACTTGTCAGTCCAGAAGGAAATTTTCTGCCCATTTCCTAGCATCCACTTTAATTCCTTCTGACACCAGATCATCACCCTTTCTTACGCCCTGCCATACTCGGGAAGCTCCACTTCTCAGTGGTACCAAATCTTCTGATCGTCTGGCATATTTCAATCTTAGGACCTCTGCAATACAACTCCCCCTTGGCATTCCTGTATCTCCGGTTGAGCTTTGCTCTGGAGAGCTCTGTTCATCAATTTCATCCTCCTTTCACCCAAACCTCCCTTCTGTTTTGGTTTCGCGATCGCTTCCCCAACTTTTCAATGTTTCGCTCAATCACACTTATTAGGTTGCTCAATCACCCAATCCAATGGGCTATTAGGCCTTGGTCAAGATATGTAACTTCCGCTCTTCAGAGTCCAAACGGAATTCAGTCGTTGGGCTTAATAAAAAAAATATGTTCAGCCCCATGCCATGATTTTAGACTGACGAATCAACTATTCCCGTAAACAACGCTCGGAATCACTTTTGAACCGATAGTAACATACACTAGTGCTTATGAGGCGGACTACAGAAGTTAATAATGACTCTGAAGTTCAAAACCGAAGAAGAAGAATAAAGATTTTACTTACAGCAATATTCATTGCATCTAAAATTACCATTTAGATGCAACCAAAAAAAAAGGTTCAATTTTTAATATTATGTAGTTATGCCGCAAGACAAAAGCTCCAAAAGAAACTACACTTTATCATGGATGCAACCAGGGGGGAGATAATTTTCAATTTTGTCCCTTACAAAATTAAAATTTTTTTAAATAAAAAAAACGCTCTTTACGATTTAAAATTTTGCCCCCGCAAAATATCCAAAAAATATTTGGATCATAAGTTTAAGTTTAGGCATATTAAAGTTCGAACCTTCAAAATAATAAATATATATATATATATATATATATATTGACTCTGTCTATGAACTTTATAGTTTGATATCCATTCAGAGGCGGTAACGTTGCAATTTCTGGTTTAAGGTCAAAGCAGAATGCATGTCGAGGGCAGTTGGAAGCAATGTTGGGGTAAAACAGCAGGATTAAAACGTAAATGGAAGGGGGAAAAAAAAACCGAAAACAGAGAGCTGGATGAATGTGGCTTACAATTACTACTAGTAAAACATAAGCTGCCACATGGTAATAAATATAGTGTGGCTTTTTCAGCCGTAGTGTTGTTGTCACGTGAATAATTACTATTTTCACCTTTTTAATGATGCTTAAAATAAGATGACAAGATCAATAAGCCTTGTGATGATTGCATTGGTCGGCTGGAACCATTATCGAAAGAAGCCTGAGCATGATAATAAGCCCGGAAGTTACCGCTTACCACCACCACCACCACCACCACCCCCAAAAAAAAAAAAAGGGTTAAGGCCATGCTTGGATTGCTTGTTTTCGTCGGAAAATATTATCATTTTTCGTGATCACATTTTCCTATCATCTTTTTCCCTCACATATATCAAATCGCTACACTAATTTTTTCATGAAAAATGACGGAAAATGCAATCCAAACACAACCTAAGAATTCGACAAATTGTGAGAACGTAGTCATAAGAGACTTCCCGTTTCTGTCTATCCCACATCGTTCTTATGGATTAAGGATTGAGTAGTTAAGTCCCCAAATTTATTTAAAAAATTATCAATTTTTGAGATTAAATTTAAAATTAGGTTTACTTAAACAATTTCTTGCTTATGTGAGAAAAGGAAAAAGTAGTCATGAGAGGCAAATAAAACGACGAAAGTAGGTCCTATAGCCTATAGCCTATAGGGCTCAATTTTGCTTTTTATAGTAGTACCACTGCAGTGTTTAAAAAAATTAAAAGGTGCGTAAACCTTGAAAACGTTGGAGTGTTAAAAACCAACCACGGACCTTCAATTTCCTGCTCTGCACTTCAAAAAGATTGTCGCCTGCCATCATTACCAAGAATTTGACCTGTTACATGAGAGTCAACGAAGCATAAAACTTCCAGGAGGCTCTGGAGATAAAAAAAAAAAAAAGCCACGATCCACTAACTAGTCAAAATCTTATTTAGTGCATGCAGACCATATATATATATATACAAAGGCCCTCCACTAGTTTTCTTGCTCTCTTTTTTTTCAATTAAAATTGATGACAGGCAAAATTTTGGTTGCGTAGTAGTTTGTAGATCTAAGATCATCTGATTGCCTTTGTTGCTTCGACTGGCATCAGCAATTTTTTTTTTTCCCCTCTTTTTGGAAAGTGGGATCAACAAAATATACACTAGTTTGAGAAATATGGGTTGGCATGAGGATGATTTAATTTCATGTTCTTCCCGGATACGTGATTTTAGGTGATTTCGGCAAAAGAAAATATTTTAAAAATTTCGATCGACGTGAATAAGAGAAAGGTGATGATGTTGTTGTCAAGTTATGATCAGCAGTCAGCCTCATGCGTGAGAGATTTCATAATCCTGTCTGCATTACCACAAATAATTGCACAATTTTGGGGATCATTTCTTGTTTTTTTACTTGGATAATTGCTCATCAGCACGTCTAATCTTATCCAAGACGGAAACACAAAATCTTTTTTTTTGTGAATTGAACGATATTGATGGATGGTTTTTTTTTTTTTTTCCCTCTTCTTTGTCCGCCCCTCAATTATATCATGTGTGTTGGTTAAGAAGAAAGAAAGACCTAACTGATTAGCCCTGATTTTGTGGCTAGGCATGAGATATCTGTACCTCAAATTTCTTCACTATTACGTGACGTCTAATAGAAAAGCCTGACTAATGCCCAACAAAGTCTACAGGATTTAAGGAGTCAACAATTACAGTCGGCTAGTTTTACTTATGGCAACCTCTTCTTTTTTTTTTTTTTTCTTTTGTTTTGTTTTTTGTCATTGGGCTCAAATTAAGGGTCAGCTTTCGAATTCTCTCTACTAGACTATAAGGGGGTATTAGGGTGCAGTTTCTTTTGTAAGAAAAATTTCTTTTTTCTCGTTGAACTGTCCCTCAGGCACAAATTCATGAATAAAGTTTTTGGTACGTCAAATCCGACCGTTTGTTACATTCGCATTCGACAGCAATAAGCCACTCAAATCATCTTTCTGGTGATTTATTATTGGGATTAAGGACTTTCTTCTTTTATTTCCGTCTCTTTCCTACACAGGCATGCTAACTTATTTACATCATAGCTGTCCTTCAAATCAATTAGGGTTATTATCATTTTATACCCCTGAACCATATTATATTATTAATTTATCTCCTAACGTTATCTTTCAGTCATTTCACCCTCCTTACAGTATTGTTATTATCACTTTATCTCTTTAAATCATAGTGATATAATCGTTTTATTCCCTAAAATTATTTTTAGGCAACTATCTTGCTCGGAAACTCTAAGCTCATTCTTAGAGTGCAATTTTTCACTTCTGGTCGTAGCGCAAGTCTCAATCGAATCGGGTTTGTTTGGATAGAGAATTATTAGCCAAAATTTATTTGCTTACATCATCATTACAATTTCCAACGCACCTTTTTATCTTTTCAATTACCTTTTTATCTCACATACATCACATCACAAAAAGTGCTACAGTAAAAATATTTCAAATAATTTACAATCTAAACAGAGATTTACATTTTGGCCAAGTCAGAAGGCTCTTTCGCGGAGTAAAATTTCTTTTAGTAAGTAGCAACTGAAATTCTGCACGATAACTGGCGAAATGATTTGATGAAATTCTTTTGACTGCCAACCACATAGACGTGATGATCTGGAGCGAAGATGACCCCAAAAAAAAAAAAAATTAAGGATAATTGCATTGCTTGACAAGTACAAAGGAAAAAGAAAAACGACAAAGAGTAAAGTATATATGGTCATACCACTAATTTGTAAATCGAATGCATTTAATCCCATGAAAGAAACAGAAAGACTATTGGTCGCCCAGTTATTAAAACGGTAAGGAATGCACTGCTGCACATTCATTCAGCATCCATGCAACCACGTTGTGTCCTATTACTCATTCATTTGCCTGTATTTACTTGCTGGGGTGAGAACGAAAAGGAGGAAGAAGAAGATCTCCTTTGCACGATGCCGGTCGAGTGGACCGGTGAAAGACGCAAAGCCGTCTTCATTTGTTGGCCGAATCAAAGCTCCAACCAGAAAACAAAAAAGGTAAAAAAAAAAAAAAAGAAAAAGAAATATTCTCCTGGCCAGAAACAAAAGAAGCAACATCCCATTATTCCATGTAGTATTAGACGTTTCAGCCGAGTCCCTCCCTCCATCATTCTATGATAAAAAGTCCCGCTGACGATGCACTCAGTACTAGTGGCAATGGCTTGGGAGCTGGAAGGAAGCACCTACCCATTGCACTCACGGGCAATCCAAGTAAATTCTCCGCTCAAACTTCTATATATCAAAGCAGAATTAATTATACGGGCAAATTTGGTCAAAAAATGGACAAACAAAATTATGTCCCAATTCCGTTTCTTCCTCATTTTGTTTTCCCTGCTTTTAAAATCGATAATGTAGTATGTATCTGTGTAACTAATGAAGGTAAGCAAATTAAATGCGATAGCGGAAAGAATTTAAGCAAGAAAAGAAGGGTTATTATCGCAATACCCTATTAAACTATATCATTACTACCAATTTACCCATTATCTTTTAGTCATTTCATTTTCATAGGTAATTCAATTCAACATATTAACAAATTTTGGACAAAAAAAACCCTTTTATTTTATAGCATTATTACATTGTTATTATTACTTTATCCCTTTAAATTACAGTGATACAATCATTTTACTCCCTAACATTATTTTCTGGTCATGTTACCCCATCATTAATCTAATCAATATGATCTAAAAAATTTTAAAACTTTTTACCCTTCTTTATATATAATTAAAAATAAAAAATAGTTGGAATGATTATTCTTCCTTTTTTCACTTTAAGAGTTTCAAAATTACAAAAATAATTTTTTTAATCAAATTCCTCTTTTCACACTTATTAATACTAGAAAAAAAAAGTGATTGGAGAGGAAACAAAAAATTAAATTTTACAAAGAAAGAAAATAAAAAAAATATAATATTATTTTATTACTTTAACGTGGAATTTGGTGGTAAACAGAAAAGCAAAATAATTTTAAAATAATAAAAAATATTGAATTCTTTCTAACTTGTATTAAAAAAAGAAATGAGCTCTCTCTCAGTCTCTCCCCCTCTTCTCCCTATCTTTCAATTTTTTTTTTAATATTAATAAGATTGCTAAAAAGAAAGAGATTAATGCTTTAAATTTTTTTCCTTGATATTAAAAAGGAGAAGAGCCACTTTAAAATTTTTATTATGTTTATTATAAAACTTTAAATTTTTTATTATTCTTTAAAATTTTATTATGTTTATTACAAAGAGGAGGGTACTTCCTCTAAAATTTTTTGACTTGTTAAGTTGATTTAATGGTAAACTAAGTTGATCAAAAATAAATCTACGGGTAAATTGATAATAAAATTATAGTTTATGAGGAAGAAGTGATAATAATTTTAATAACTAAACCTGTCTTTTTACTTGAATTAATAAATTTCATTAAATTTAATAGTTAATTTTGATGGTAAAATGACTAAAAAATAATATGTTAAAGGAAAAAATTGATAATAGCATTAAACATCATTAAGGGTAAAGTGATATTAACCCAAAAAAGATGCATATAATGATACGAGTAACAGCGGAGTCTAGTCTATCTGATAATGAAGGTACGTACGTGATGGGCAAACGGGACCCAGCTGATCATCAAACAATCATGGAGAGCGGGAAAGCGGTTTTGCCAAAATATTGTGGGCTGCCCTGCTGCTCTTTTTCCAGGAACTGAAAGTAACTCACAAATACACACTCAATTTAGAACAAACACGAACCACTGGGCCATTGGCTCAGTGGCCACCAGGAGGGACTTAAGTCCCTCATTGAGCTGTTGGTAAGGGTTTAAATTTCATTAACAATGAAAAAAATTTAAGAATTGTGCCATAACATTCTCTTGATCTAGTTGGGTCTGTATATCCACCAGCCCCTTCCACAGCCTCCTTAAGCTCCCCTTCCCCTGAATTAGGATGAAGTAGGTTATACAAATATATCGTTGCTGACAAAAAAAAAAAAAAATAGAACAAACACGGGAGTAACCCGAAAGAGCGACCCGACGGACTGCCCTGCTGCTCGCCCTGGAGTTATTGGTCTCTCTTGTTTTCTGTTTGCCAAATGATGGAACCAATTGAATGATTACTTGATATCATTAGAACTTATACTGTTAATAACATAAATGTTAATGGGAACGGTACACTTATTTGTGTGCAGATTTAAAATGAAAAAAAGTTATTGAGGTGTAGGTTTTTCCAGATATATGCATGGAAGTACTGTGTTTTTTTTCTTCCAATTGGAATAAGAAGTTGTTGGCATTTGTCACTTTAGTGGATGTTTTGTTAGACTTGAAAAACAAGTGTATACATGTGATAGAGTGTACCTATTCATGGGAGAGGACAATACCATTTTGCTTTTTATTTGAAGGGAAAAATAGAATTATAAAGAATGAAACAAAAAGAGAGGAGGTGTTGGATTGGTTGGTAAGGTTGAAAGAATGGTAAATTTGAGGTTTTGTATTCCAAACCTCTCACTTATGGGAAAAAAAAAAACTCCTCTCTCTTTCTATATTGTTATCATTTGCTGGTTCAATAGATTATTTAATTTCTAAAATTATATAATTTTTTGGATCTGTCTAATGGGTGTCCATTGAACATTCATTAAGATATATTTTAGTGTTATCGAGTACCCAATAAACACTCGTTAGAAAAATCCTAATTTTTTTATCATTACTATTGCATTATTGAATTATACAGCAAGAATTTGTTGTGGATTACAATCATGGGTATAGTATTTTTCAAAAGAAGTGGTAGAATTTTTCAATGAGATATTGTTATGTATCCCCATATGATTTTAGAAATTTAAATTATTGAATGATATGATAAGCGTTTACTAAATTTTTTACAATAACGGGGATGGTATTAAAAAAAAGTTGTAGAATTTCCCTAAGTTTTAATTTGGAAATAACTGCAACAAACATAACATGACATATGCATGAATTTCAACTCATTTTGTTATCTGATTTAACCCACAATTCGACAGAAATAGGAATTTTGTTCTGTTACCATCTCTATCATTTCTTTTCCACCCCATCCGTTCTGAAAAGAAAAGAAGAAAAAGTAGGAAAGCCAGTGGTGGATGCCTGATGGAGAGAAACCGTTCTAAAGAATAAGGGAGGTTGGGATGGGAATGTAGGACGCCGTGGTTTTGCTTCTGAATTGGCCTGATGGGATTGGAATCGGAATTGGAATAAGGCCGTACAAGTGTAATCTAAAAGAATATGGCGATCCTGTCTGGGAGACGTAGTCTTGTCACCATCCGTGAGCATACTACCAATGAGGCGCCAAAAGAAAAGGTGAACCTTTGGATGTTGCTTTTCGTTCTCAAAGGCCTTCTTCTTCAATTAAATGTAGTTTGTAACTAGCACACTACTGCATTTGACTTCCAATTTTCATATCTTAAGAGCTGAGATACATATATAGTTGATTGATTACCATTTCTTCTTGAATATATGTCTAACAGGATTGATCTATTCTTGGTTATTTGTTGTTCATTGATCTATTCATTTTTCATTGATTTATTGAATCAAAAAGCATTGCTTGACAGGCTAGCTGGTGAATTATTGCGTTGGTCCTTCAGTGTTGTCAGGAAGTTACCCCATCTCTTGGTTTAAAGTTCCACTTCCTTTGGAAGGTGCAGGTGCTTCACAATCTGTTTTGTTGTTGCTTTCCCTTCTCTCTCGCTTGGCCGGAAAGGGCAAAGATGACGGTGGATGTATACTCCCTTCGTTGCTGTGAATATTGCTATTGTGTCAGATCTGTTTCATACGCTTCAACATTGGAATTTGAACGTTTTTTCTCCCTTGACCAAGTGAAGTGAAAATGGACCATTTGAGGAGTTACTGGCAAAATCAAAGCACCGCGCCCACACAGGCAGCTGGTGTATTTTGGGTTCAAAGACAACCAACCCAAGTACCATCAATTTGCTACACAACATATATATATGTATATATATGTAAAGAGTGAAATATCACCTCGAATTAAGGATTTAAATACAGGGATTTACGCTGATATATTATTGTTTTCCTGATGGATTCCAGAAGACCTTAATTTGTAGTAGTAGTTTCAACTTGACCCTTTTTTTGGGGTGCTGATAACCTTTCAATGAATTTTCAGAAAGACTATAGTGTCCCCAAATATGGCAAAATCATGCAATCAGCACCCTTACTTTTTGGTGCAGTGGCATATTGTTACCTCTAATCTGGATGATAATACAAAGAGATTAGCTGACAAATGACGACAGTTGTCATTACTCGTACTACATGGGTATATTTACAGCCAAGTGAAAGAGATGGACGTGTCCTTCACTGCCTTATAACGTGCATGGTCACTCCTAGTTACTGTATTCGGTGAAGCACATTTAGCTATGCATTTATATCTGTCAAGAAAAGGTTCATTCGTTAAAATATTGGGTAATCGTACTTCTAAAATATTACCACTTCACCGTTTTGTGTTTGGATGTTAGTATCTTGCTCAAAAACAACCAACTGCTTTTTCTTCATAGTTTCATAGCTTGCCATCACATCTGTGAAGTTTGAACAGCTTGTAAAGAGAATGCAGGAAGAAGATTTAATCGATTCTGCTAAAGAAATGTTGTTCTGTACAATGTATAATATTTTGCTTGACATCTATCTGGAGCAAATTAATAATATGTTTTTGTAGTTGGTTGCTTAATTTCCTGACCTGACACTGGCCGACTTGTTCTTGAGATGTGTGCTTTGTTTGTACCAGGCTTTTGATCTTTGAGGTTACTGGTCTTTACTAAGACAACAAAAACATGATCTCAGACTAACCATTTCACCTTTTAAGATCTAGGGTTTGCTGATCACTGTAAGGTTTCTCCTCCCAAGGCCAACTTCTAGACTATATATTAGTTAGCAACAGTTTTTTCTTTTCATCTTTTTTTTTTTTTTTTTTTGGCTTTAAGAGTAAGCAATGCCATGTTTTCTCATTTTCTCCATGTTTACTCGTTCTGCTTTATATCCAGGGCGGGTTTATTGCTTTATTGAGTTGGTACTTTGTATTTTGATTCTCTGGTAGAGATATTGTTCACAATTTTATTGTCATATTTAGTGTTTGATAGATAACTATACTAAAATCTTTAAGTCACCTTACTTAATAGTATTTCTTCAGGCGAGGCGACCCATTAGAAAAACCATTAACAATTACTCTATTTAGTGGCAAAGTCAGCAGTGCCTTGAGCCTGCATGCCTATGCCTAACAACTTTTACACCGCAAGTACCAACTTCAGATCTCTTATCGTTTGGAAAAAAAAAAAAAAAAAAAAGAGCACCAACTTCAGATGGGAGGGAATCTTTTGCCGCGAGACAGAGCCTAGCAGCTCCAGAAAAGATATATTTTATTTTTTTTAACAAGTGAAGGGGCTCGAATCCGATATCTCTCTTTTACACTCTGTTCTCTCGTACTATCCAACTCATCCCTCCTACAAAATAAAATTGAGATGATCTCCAAGTCTGTATGTTACATTTTTTCTTTACAAGAATTTGCCTCCATCACGAATGCTAAATATATTCATCTCCGGAGCCTAAAGTCATGAAAGTAGGTGAACATTTCATTACTGCTTTTTTTTTTTTTATCCTTCCACCCTTTTTCACACCCTTTTTTACCCTCAATTGCATCACCGTTCGGTATTCACTTGGACGGATATATGAATAATTAATCGTGACATAGTAACCAACAAAAAGCATATATACTACTAGTACAACTCACTGCCATGAACAAAAGTCGTCAAACACACATATATTTATAGAAAAGTATTAAGAAGCTAAAATTACAATCAATCATCAAACGAATCCAGAGGCTAATCAGGGTATTCAATTCAAAGGACAAACTGATTTGGAACCCGGCGCAGCGTGAAAGAGGAAAAAAGAAATCAGAGGCATTGATCAGAAGAGACTTTGTAGTTTATTCTTCACCAAAAAATTAAGCTATAGTATTACACATATATTAATTAGCATACTAAAACATGACAGGATTCAAGATGCTAGCTTCGTCCTCTTGGGTTCAGACAGATCAGTGGTCAAAACACAAATCTTTTTTTCAGCAACTGAAATAAACACTCATCCAACCAATTGTTGACAGGAAGGTGCTCCCATAAACGCAGGGTAAAGACCCCACGATCTTTCGATGTAAGATGGTGACCCAACCCCTCCGGTGCACACCCTTACCAAATTAATGGTTTGTTTTTTTCAGCAACTGAAATAAACACACACACGCACTCAATTAAAACAAACACATCCAATCAATTGGTGACAGGAAGGTACTCCCATGGACCTTGAACTCAGAATAAAGACCCCACAATCTTTCGATGTGGAATGGTGACCCAACCCCCCGGTGCACACCCTCACCAAATTAATGGTCTGTTTTTTTCAGCAACTGAAATAAACACAGACATGCACTCAATCAAAACAAACACGAGAATAACCCCAAAGAGCGATCCAAAGGTGATCTAACGGGAACCCACAAGAAACACACATCCAACCAATTAATGACAGGAAGGTGCTCCCATGAACCTTAAACCCAGAGTAAAGATCCCGTAATCTTTGGATGTGGGATGGATCAAAACACAAATCAGGGTCGCGGAATTTAACTATGTAGCCTGTCTGTCCAATTGAAGATTTCGGCGAGAAAGACATTCAATATATATACACACACACACACACACGCATGCTAGTACTGTATAAGGAGAAAAAGTAGATTCCTTTTTCAATCTGACCATGCTCTGGGTGATAATTGATATTAGTCTCATTACACACAATCTATACCCTTAAACAATAGCATAACGAAATTTAATAATGCAAATCAAACCTTATTATATACGTTTACATATTCCTTCTACTTGATGCAACATCAAGAACTTATCGTTAAGCTAGCTAGCTCCCTTGCTTTTGTTGCTTCTTATCCATTGAGAGAGAGAGAGAGATGGAGCATACTGATCAAACTCAAAATGGGCTTTTGGAGGAGTTTTTAGTGGCTCCAAAGTTGGATAGTTACTGGACCACTTTCCCCGGTGGAGGGATCGAAATCTTCCCAAATGGTTGGAACTGCGAGTCTTTCGATCGCAATGATCATAACCAAGATTTACTAACCTCAAACCCAAACTCCAACTCGCTTTTAGGACTCCTCTCATCACCGGCAGCATTACTAGCGGCAGGGTCTCACGAATCTGGCTTTGCATTCCCTTTTGGCGAAAGCACCAGCTATCCGTTTCTTGATCATGTTGGTGATGGTTTCAGTACGGCAGTACCGGAACTGGGCTCCTCGTACGATCGTTCTAATTTTGACAGTTTACCTCCAGTTCCCATCCAACAAGATTATGGAGAAGGGATGGTGGAACATGGAGGAAATCTTGGGCTCCGTGGTCTCCAAGAGGGGAAAGGATTCTGCAAGGTGGAGGTTGAACAACCAACCGCCACCAGCATCGGTGCATCTAGAGTGGGCTTGTGCGGAGACAAAAGGAGCAAGATCAAGAAGGCTGAGGGGCAACCGTCCAAAAATCTCATGGCAGAAAGGAGGCGAAGGAAGCGACTCAATGACCGGCTTTCCATGCTTCGATCAATTGTTCCTAAGATTAGCAAGGTCATCGTCTCTAGAAGTTTATTTGGCATTACACATGCTTTTCCTTTGCTTCATTTTTTCTTTTTTTGGTGTGTAGGATGAAATTAACAAGTGCTGCTTGATTTAACAGATGGACAGAACATCCATACTTGGAGATACCATAGATTACATGAAGGAGCTTTTGGATAAAATCCACAAGTCGCGAGAAGAGAGTACAGAGGAGAACATCAACCAGCTGACTAAAATAGGAAACTTGAAACAGCTAAAGCCAAATGAGGTAGTTGCCAGGAACCCTCCAAAGGTATAGTTCTGCACCCAACGGATGCAACTCTCTATCCAGTATCCAGGACATTGTCATTTGTCACTTCTTATGCGCTGCAGTATCGTAAATTCCTAGTTTCCACAGCTAAATTTAATTGTCTAAGGCTTCAATGATGCATCAGTTTGACGTGGAAAGGAGAAGTGTAGACACGCGGATCGAAATTTGTTGCACTGCCAAGCCAGGGATGTTGTTGTCAACAGTCAGCACAATGGAAGCTTTGGGGCTTGACATTCAACAATGTGTTATCAGCTGTTTCAATGATTTCTCAGTACAAGCCTCCTGTTCCGAGGTATGCATCTGACCATTTGCTCGGTAAATGCTTCAGAATCGCCTTTTGCGCCTTTTTCCCCTCTTTTTGGTTCTTTTTGCGTGGGGGGCAGTACGTTAATTATCATCTTTTGCTAATTGCGTGGTAAAAAAATTAGTAATTGACCTGCTCCAGCCTTTCGTGCTATCTCATATTCTAATTAATTGATTAGGTGGCGGAGCATCGCAGAATTGTTGGATCTGAAGATGTTAAGCAAGCACTGTTTAGGAATGCAGGTTATGGAGGAAGATGTCTATAGAGAGCGTGGCTGCAGCAGAATAAATCTGGACATTATCAGAAGCCTAGCGAGGAACATGGAAGATGATCTGTTGTGTTAGCAATTTTTTAGTTTCTAATAGTGTAGGCTTTCTAGAGGTTCATTTTTAAATCATTAGATGTATATGATGATTTCTGCCATTAGTGGAGATTTAATGAAAGTACGATGTTTTATAATACACACACACATGATGAATTGGATCTACAAATTCTGAATCGATCTGATGGAGGAACCATACGGTCATTACCCATTATTTCCTATTCTATCATAGATATATAGATTAAAAATAAAGCATAAACGGATTTATAAAATCCTGGGAAACATATCCAATGCAATGATCATATGTCAGCAAGGAATGTCTCGAGCAGTGAAAAGATCCTTGGAACAATATACAGAAATTGACATCTTGATACGTTTCCAAAACTAGTCAAATATGAGTTTATACTTAGGGCTGGTTTTTGACTGGCTGACCCTGTTTGGTATGAAGAATGAAATCCACAACCTAACCAACAACAAATGGTAATAGCAGTGCTGGGGAAGTAATTTGGCAATAATCAAACTTTTCGTCTCTCGAGTCCAGAAATGGATCTCATATTTGTACAAGTATATCGTTTCTTGCAGCAAAGATGAAATTGAAATTGGGTTTTCAGCAGACTAAGAAGAAAGGCGAGGCAGTAGGTCTGGTTGCTTTCAGACAAGAGAACAAAGAAAGAATCTACTTTAGCTAGAGCTTAAAGACGAGCTTCGTAAGCTGACATTTGAAGAGTTGGATACTCTCTACTTCAGCAGTCAGCAGTAAGTAGTAAATAAACTTGGCATATCCCAGGACTAAAGGCAAGTCTTTGTTATCTACGTCAGAAGTTCTCTACCGAGCAAAATGGCTTCGGGAAACAGCCATGGATAACCCACGCTTTAGGCAGCTATTCTCAGTCTCATAACTCCCATTTTCCAGAGTCGTTTGACGCAACAGAGAAATATCTTACAGGATGGCTATCTTCAGGCATCCAGATCCATGGAGCCAAAAGATCCTTGGTGTCTCTTTCTGTAGCATCTGAAGCAGCGGAAGCATAATAGCCATCCCGCATCAACACTGAGAAGCCACTGCAAATTCCATAACATATGACGTTTTTCACATTCTCCAGCTTTGAAAACTTTAATTTCTTGTACTCGCTTTTCAGTCTATGCCAACGTAATATCATATATATATATATATATATATATATATATATATATATATATATAAACTTACAACCTTAGATTTATGGAGCTTCAAGTCAAGTAACACAAACTACAAAGCAAATACAGCAAGGAATAGAAACAGTCAACTATTTATACAAGACAGTAAGCACATATATACATTTGTATGGGTCATAAAGCAGATATAGACCACGCAGATCTTTGATGAGAAATCAGTAAATGGGCCAATTCCAATTGTCCAAGAAAATTGGAAATAATAATAGTCATCAAGTTTGTGACATGTACTCCTAAGCAAACAGCTTTATCCTATAAGACAAAGGAGAAATTTGACACATTTCCATGCAATCAAGAAGGATAATGAGAATTCTCAACTTTGATCTTCAAATTCATCTTCAGAACTATCTACAAAATCGCGAACACTATCGTCAAATTTGTTTGCCTCCCTGCTCTGTAGATGGTGAAAATGCTTGATGGCATCTCTTGCACAAAAAACCAATGCATTCTTTGCATCTTTTACTATCTTCCTCTTCTGAAGGTTATCTTCTTTATTGCCACCACTTTTGTCCTGCGTGGATTTTTTTCCCCTTAGTGACATTGCCTTTCTCCTGGCTTCCCTCAAATGTAGTTGATCAATATATTTCTCATGCAAGGCTTTGTTTTTAATCTTCTTTAGAACAGCGGGACTAATAACAGTAGATCCACGTGAATCATTTGATAACGAAAGAAGCTTTCCGTGGGCTGATGAAGAAATTTCCTGGCATCTTTTGTCCAATCCTAGTCGTTCTCTATTCAATTCAGGGGTGGAAACACATTGAGTGGATGGATCCAATGTTGACTCCAAAACATTGAAAAGATCTACTTCATAATGTTGATCTGCAGCATACTGTTTATGTAGTAGCTGTCGGACAGTTCTACGTGTAACACGACTCTTCTGCTTGCTGTATCTCAACTTCTTCGTGTCAGATTCTGAAGCATTTAGCAATTTACTTGCTGAGAGTGACAGGGAGGCATTCACTCCTTTTGTCCTGGATCGTGGTTGTTGTTGCGCTGGGGTCAAAAGCTCAGAATGGATTTTGTCAAAACATTCCTGGGCAGATTTTCCAGGCACCTGCAACAAACTTCCAAGATTTAAAGCCATATCAAGACTGCAGAAATGCAAGCTAGTAAACGGTGGAGAGAACATCTATCTGTATAAACCTCAAAGTTGGAAATGCAGTTTTAGCAATGGTGTCATTGTTCTAGTGTGTGAATAACGAGTAGGATTATCAGACCAACATTGGCTTATGTGTGAACTCTGCAAAAAATTTTGATACAACAAGAAGACTAAGAACAAGTATCTGAATCTTATACGAAACGAGAATCGTAGATTTAAGAATTAAAGGAGGTCAAGCATATTATAAGTTACCAATCTATTTGTTCTTGCAATTGGATTTCATTTTCCTGGCTGCACTTCTAAGAAGCAGAGCGATTGGGTTTATGAACTGAAGCAAGGGAAAAAGAAACCACATCAAGTTTTGCGAAGCCCTGCCTATTATTGGGGGCACAAATCAGTTCATCATAAGTTCCATCAAACTATAATTGTCCTTGTGTTACAATTTTATTCAGGGATTATATTTGACAAGTGCATATTTTCAAAAGAAACCAAGAGAATTAATTTAAACATGCATTTCCAATTGCTTGTAACTAATTTGATAATTATGAGAGCTATGAATGGATAAAAGTATAGGCCAAAAGTTATTCTAGTACATTTTTTCTAATAAAATAACACAGATACCATTAACAAGAAACCAAATTTCTTTGCCAAATTAATCAAGTGGCAGCACATTACCATTTTGGCAACTTTCTTCCAGAAATGGGGTGTCGGCATTGCTGCAAAATAAGCTCTTTCCAGCGCTAGTTCTTGCTCTGCTGTCCATCCCTGAAACATCCTATGCTCTTCTTCAACTTGGATTTTCTTCCTTTTTGCAGGAACCTGCTTTTTTTCAGCTTCAAAGCCAACACTCCGACCTTCCCCTCCTATTAAGTCTGTGGACAGAACATTAGTAGTTGCATTTTCACTAATAGGCTCTCTAGGTAAGTTTGCACCATGTTTATCTTCTCCATCAACTGAAAGGACCTTTTTGTACAAACAACCAAAGGGAATATTCTGGATGGACTCATTACCCTCGGCGTTACCAGTTCTTGCACGGTGTTCATCTTTAATTCCTCGAGTGGCACTTCTTGTAACCCTCTTTTCAATTTTATACATGCATTGCTCAGACAAATTAACATCCCCTTTAGCTTTTCCGTTATCAGAAATGCATTTCAAAGTGACTCCATCACAACCCTTTCCATTGCCCCTCACACCTCCATTGTTACACCTCCTTAAAGAACTCCTGGTCACCCGCTTTTCTGTCTCAGATTTTGCATTCATGCAGACTGGCTTACCTATCTTACTCACCTTAGATGAGCGCTCCAGCTTAGATTCATCAGAAACAATCCTATTAACATTGCCATTCTGAGAAAACCTAGGAGACCGTCGAACAACACGAGAGTTGTCAACTCCACCATTCAATCCTGTCAATTTTCTGGGCTCGCTACACACATTCGTGGAACTTCTACACCGGACATTGGATTCTTTCGCCTTATCTGAAAGTTGGCCTCTTTTTAAAGAATTCCCGCTTGGATTTGAGCTAAGAGGTGTGAGATCCGAGAGAGGGACCCGTTTCTTGTTTGGAACATGATTCGGAGTCTGCAGGTATTCTGAGTCGGGTTGATTTGGCTTCAGAAATCGTGGAGATCTGCGAATTGCGACAACGGGTTTCGCTCTGTTCTCAGTAGAGTTTCTCTGGCGCATTTTAACGAACAGTTGGTGTTGCAGAGATTATGATGGCAGACAGGCGAGGGAAAGCACAAGATTCAAAGTCTGAAAAGATATAGGGATGGAATACAATAAAAAGGCTCAAAGCCTAAACTCGATGCACGAGATGTTCGTGTTAAGTAATGGGCTACGCAACAACATTGAAAGTCTCGGGCTTGACTAGAGGGCCCATGGTGAACTTGCTGTACAAATCTGCGTTTAACCGACATATGTACGGAAATTTCTTTAATGTTTTCGATATTTGCAGTTTAGGACCTTGGATTTTTTTTGGGGGGGCAAGTGCTATTGATTTTATTGTTGATGAGTAAAATTAATCGAACTATTCATTCCGCGACGCATGACGCCTCGTGAAGTAGCAATTGGATAAAACAAGATTTGGCCACGCATAACTGCTTGATCATGCTGTATTTTATTACAAATTGTTTGTGCATTTTTTGTAACAAAGATGGTATATTCAATCACTTGTATATGAATCATAAATGTGTTAATGTAAGTAAGAAGTTCTGAATTTGAAACTTCTTACTTGCACTTTAAAAAAATGAAAAAAAAAACATGTTATTTAAGGTAAAATTACGTGACGTTTCTTGGTATGCACATTTAGAGTTTTTACCTTTGTGACAAATTTTGAACTTCTATAGAGCAAGACGGTTGGCACCCAACACTACATACACTTTTGTTTGTTATTTTTTTTATTTTAGATTTCAGGTCATATCAATTTTACTTCAGATGTAGCTATTGTCAAGTTCTAAGTTGTCTCAAGAGAGAATTTGATGTTCATGAATAATCATTTCTTGTGGGAATGTTTATAGGTCATACCATGCTGCCTTACTTTCAATGGTAAAATACTAAAAAAACTTATTGTGGTTTGTCAAATATGCAATTTACTTCTCTCTAATTTGAAAATCTACACTATAATTCTCTGTGATTTTCATTAAATTGAAAATTGAACAATGCATTCAATCTAACAATTGTAGGTGAAATGTCAATATTACCCTTGTAAAAACGGACTATTTGGAATTTGTCGAATATTCAATTTAACTCTTTTTTAGTTTAAAAAATTGCACTATAGCTCCTTGTTGTTTCGACTAAATTGGAATTTGAATAGAAAGCATTTCATGTATAACAAGGGTAATATTGAAATTTCACATACAACCATTAAATTGAATGCTTTCCGTCCACTTTTTAATGTAGTCGAAATCATAGGGAGTTATAATGTAGATTTTCGAATTAGAGGAACTTAAATTGAACATTTGACAAATTATAGGGAGTTTTTTTTTTTACCCTATTTTCAAGTAAGAGCTTGTATCATAATCTCATCTATGCTAGGTAAGGGAAAAAGAAAAGGTAACGGAGACAAAGGAGAGTCATGAAACCATTCATTTGAATAGTGTGTTTTTGAGTGTTTGTATAAAATTTTATTTTAATTTACTATAGAATTTGAGGAAATACTTTCATGGATTCATGATCCCCATCCCCTTCCCTTGTTCTATGATCTAGACTTGATCTCGATTAGGGATGAAAGGTGGGGTCACGGGGGCATTAGGGGAGATGGAGGAGAAAATATGACAGAAAAGAAATGAGAGAAGAAGAGGAGGAAGAAAGGAAGGGAAAGAAGTGAGAGAAAAAAAAATAAAGTTATGAGGAGAGGCGACGACAACAGCAAACGGCGATGGGTTAAGAAAGGGAGGGGGTAGAATAGAAATGATTAGACAGGGTGGTGTAGAAATGATTAGATAGGGTGGTGATAGAAGAGGGAAATGAACGTGTATTTTTAAGTATTTTGGGGTGTATATTTTAAAAATTTTATGTGTTTTTATGTATTATTAAAAAAAAACTTGTCTAATAAAAACATGCAAAAAAAAAAAAAAAACTAGGATGCCAAGCACACCCGCAGCGATCCTAGGGGCAGCATTTTATTTATTTGTTTGTTGTTTCTTGGCATAATCGAAGCTTTTGTCCTGGAAAGATACGGAAACTAATGACAGCAGCATCAGCAAAGGCAGCCATAGTTTCGTGGCATAAATAATTAAATTAGCCAAATGGGTAATGATCATCCCACTGAGTTTATTAATTAAAAGAAACTTTAATTACCTTTTAGGTCAAAGTGTGGAGCATAACAGAAAAGCGAATTTGGGCCACCAGATGAATCCTGGGGCGCATTGGATTGGAGAACCTTATGACGGTGTTTCAGGATCTCAAATAATTACCTAATCCATGAATCGGCTGTCGGAACCCTCAAACCAATAAGATACGTACAACCGACTACTAATGACTCGACTTCCAATCTAATAAACCCAAGCATTCTATAATCATTATAGTACAAACTATTCCACTACAAGAGAAAACAAGGATTGGTGATCAGAACCTACGAAATCCAAACAAGCTATTTCCCTCGCAACACTCACCAGTATACAAAATCCACTGTGATCAAGAATTCCAAATCCTTGTTAAAAAGGATAAGAGTAGAGAAAGCGGCGGACCCACCTCAAAAGCCAAAATTGAACTAAACCAAGAGATGCATAGGTAAGTTACCTAACATTTTAAACTAGCTTTAAGAGGAATTCCATTCCACTTAGTATACTATACTATTCATGGTACGACATTGCTTCATTGCCTGATTCAACTCCTCTTTCTTTCTTTGTTTAATTGCACCTCCACTGTCCAAACTATTCTCTCCGTGGACCAATGAAGTTGTTGCCTAAAAGAAGATAACCCTCCGTCCCTCACGATTAGGGATGCAAACGAGTCGAGCCGAGTCGAGCTTTGGCCTTATCGAGTCGAGCCTTAACTTAATTTCATCGAACTCGAACTCGAGCTCGAGCTCAACGAGCTGGTAATTTTCAAGCTCGAGCTCGAACTCGAATTCGAGCTCGAAAAAATAAAAAATAATTATTTTATTTTTAAAAAAATAAATAAAATAATATTTTTTCTTAATAAATAATAAAATATTAAGAATATTTATGTAATTTAACTATTAAAAATAAAAATAAAAAAATAAATATATATATACTCGAGCTCGCGAGCCGGCTCGCGAGCTAACGAGCTTAATGTTTTGAGCTCGAGCTCGAGCTCGACTGCTCGGCTCGCGAGCTAACGAGCTTAATGTTTTGAGCTCGAGCTCGAGCTCGACTCTGGCTCGAGCAGCTCGAGCTCGACTCTGGCTCGTATCGAGCGGCTCGCGAGCGGCTCGATTCGTTTGCACCCCTACTCACGATGAAGGAAACTGTCGCGAATGCCGTACGTACGTGTCCTGAAAAACAGACACGCAGGCGATCAACAAACAAGTACGCATATGTTTACATTACAGCAAATAAAAGGCATTTCAGTGTAGACTGGAGTAACTCTTTGATGCGGACATTAATCTTCCTGGCTCAAATGGGATGCAACGAAACCGGAGAAGTGCAACGAAAGTACAAGGAAAATGGGATGAAACGAAATCGGACAATGGAATTAGAGGTTACGTTGGAACGTTACACATTCATTACCTTTCACTTTTTGATAGATAAGGCAAGCCCACTAATATTCCCACTAACAATTGTTTCCCAAAAGGTGCTCCCTCTCTCCTCCTCGTATTTTGGTTTCTACAAAGAAAGGGCCCCCTATCATCAGGGGTCTCTCTACTTATCATCCGTACGTTTACCGCCGTGGAAAAATTTGGCTTCTTTTTTACATTTTCTTTATGTGTTGCTAGTGTAATAAAACCACTCACGATCACGATCACGATCACGATGTAAGTTTACATTATAAAAAAAAAAAAAAAAGCTGATCTGTTGCCTGCCCCAGCAGAAGATCAGTAGTAGTATGATGGATGCAGTTGTAGATAGAAGTGAATGAAAAGCGGAGCATGGTACTGTAGTACTTAGATGAAGGCAATCAATCCTCTCACATGGTTTACAGTTCCCACAACTACCATTCCATGTTTGCTTTGCGCAGACGCAGACATGGTGTAGAATAGTTGGTCAGCAGATCGAGGATATGTGGTGATAATTGCGTCCTCTTTGATGCCAACTGTTGGATGTCGAATTGGTGGACGTTATGTGCCCATAGATAGAGAAAATGAGTAAACAGTGTGGGGGAGTAGATGGTACGAGTTACGAAATCTCAAGTTCGATGAAATTTGAAAGCGATTTTGGAAATAGACAGACAGGAGTTTATACATAGAGTAGTAGTGAAATACTCCCTCCGTCCCGTTTTGTTAATCTTAATTTTTTTTTCACACAGATTAAGAAAGTGTAATTAATTTGGTTGAAAACATAAATTTAGATTAATAATTTTTCAAAATACCCTTATGCTAATCACGAAGAGTGCCAATTAATATCAGTTACAGCTAATGGGTTAGTATTGGAAAAGCTCAATGTATTCAATGTAGTGGGTTAGTATTTAATAACAATGTATTAATAACAAGATATTTAATAAGGGTATTTTAGACAATTTGAAATATTACTATATTTCTTAATGGGAAAGTGGACTACAATTTGGGACAGACAAAAAAGGAAAACAAGACTATCAAAAGTGGGACGGAGGGAGTATTGAACTTTCCTTTCTCTTTATGACAGGCCAAAATTCATGATAAGATGATGACTGACCAAAATATACGTAATGGACAATGTCTAGACGATGAAGGGGTGCTGAAATAGTAGGGTAACCTCATCATTAGTTTCCAACTTTAATTTTTCTTCTCTGTGCAGTGGTAAGAATCCTTTGTGAGTTACGTGTCTCTCGCGACTTTCTTTAGTCATTTTTGCGTTTGCATTTCCGGTAAATAAAGAAAGGAATGGGATGATGCATTGATGTGGGGTTGGTTTTGGGAAATACCGAAGCTGTGTTTGAACTAGCTATTTTTTGAAATATTTTTGAAAAATTTTATTGTAATAGTGTATATGAAAAATTTTTATTATAAAATTTTTTTGAAATATTTGATATATTATATGGATAGGATATTTTTAGAATTATTATGTATTATTGTAACATTGTATTTGAAAAATTTATTTTTGAAAAAATAGCTAATCCAAATGGAGCTTGAGATCTGTCATAAATTTCAGGCAACTTCTGGTTCTAATCGTGGGTACTGTAAAAAAAAAAAAAGATTTTTTTCGTACTATAATGCACGTGAACTAAAATTCGTCGAGGCAGCAGTGGTATTTGAAGAAAAAAAAAAATCCAGACGGGGAGGGAACTGAAGTAGACGGTTGAGGAATCTGGTCGTAATGGAAATGCAGTATGCAGATACCCAGGTGGACGAATACAAGTAGTTAAGCAAAGGGAGCTTTGAGTAGATGGAATGTGCCGAAATTAGGACAGCGTCCCATCCTGAGATCAGCAATCAGCACTTGAAAAGAGCATCCAATCAAATCAAAGGACAAAAAGTGATTTGTACTGAAAGGACGGACTAAGCCTCAGGGTATCAGTACAAAACGCCCGCTGGTCTAGTACTCGTACTGGAGAAGGTGTTTGGTGGAGCAAAAGCGAAGCACTCGCCTGATTTGGTTTGTACAGTGAAATTAGGTCATGACAATAATGTCGAAGAGAAAGCGCCGGTAGTTGATAGAAAAGAACAAACGATAGAAAAAAAATTCATTGAAGCAATAATCAATCACGTCCTGCTTCGTATGGTGGAACCCTTGATCCAATTAAATCATGCAAAGGTAATAATATATAATTTTCCACGCCACCTACCATGTGCCCCCTCCTTCTAACTTGTTACAAAAATTTCACTCCTTTTTCGTTCAAAAAATAATTATTAAAAATCATGCAAATTAGGTCCATATTCTGAGGCAATACATAATCCTCGATTCTGAAATCATATAATTGGCCAATAGAAAAGCAACAGGTAATTGCTAATTTAAGTCGTTTGCGACCTTGCGGTGGAAATTGATGATTAATCCTGGTATGGTACAGGAGTGTTTGAATAGCACAAATATCTCAAATAAAATGTATTCTTTAATACGATGGAATCGCATGCGGTTCCTTCTCGAATTGAACCTCTTTCAACGGCGTTCCTGGTTCGAAATGGCCATGCCACCCGAATTGCAAGAAACTTTTAAGCAGCGGCTGCTTGACAGAAAAGACACCGTCATGCGTGCTTCTTATCTTACAGTTCCAGGGGAGCATGATCACAGGAACCAGCAGACGACACTCTGGTTTTGGAAATTCAGAAATAGTACCATGCACGGTAGCATTTCTCCAAACTCTGGTACGCAAGTGCTAGCAAGTTTCAAGAAGCTCAACCGAGAACGGAGGTGCTGCTTCCCGCCGGGGGAGAAAGAAAGAGAGAGAGGAGAAAAGTTATCTAACCAAGAGGTTCAAGAACTGATTGGAGCAATTAAAAAAGGCTTGTCTAGGCCAAAAAAAAAAATTAAAAATGGCTTGTTTAGGCAAAGGTGGCATCCATATTGAAAAAAGTGAACTTGGCTTTTATTTTTTTTAGTTTTACCATATTGTATATTTACAGCAGAAACATACTACTATTCCCTTGAGGATTTCTGAGCAGCGGCGATGAGTACGAAACATGACAATGGGAATATTACAGTCAACCTGACCGAGATCTCGCCCTAGAGTCCTAGACCGATTTCCATCTTTATTACACCAGTATGTTTTCCAAATATTACACCAGTAAAAGCAACAAAATAGTAAACAAATTTAGCGACTGAAGGAAACAGGAGGATTGCGTATGTATGGGCTGTGGTTTCTGAACTCTTGTCTACCCGGGTTCACATTTATCATCTACGTTAGAAGATTATATCCTGATTGACGCAGTAATATGGCAAGTTTTAGGATGGATGTCGATTACTGGATACCAGAAACAGAAAGCAGAGCTACCTACGGACAGATCCGAGTTTTTTTTCTTTTTGCTCATGTCTTCCAAGCAAGCGTGCTTGAGAACACAGAAAATTCTGTCATATATTGGTTGGGTATTTGCCAGCTTTAAATTACTTGAAACGTAAGCAAAATAATTTTTTTAGTTACTATTGGAGTAGTAAAATTTCTTCAGTACTGTACATGAAACGGGCGCAAACGTAGGTAGGCAGGAGCAGAGAGAGAGAGCTCTCTAGTACAAAGGGATCGCCATTGGCGGTGGCTTAGGCGGCTTCTTGGGCACCTCCACAACTATTTTCTCCAGTCTCGGAGGCTCGCATGGACATGGCATTGCAATGAACTTCGGAATTTGATCACCGGGCATTAGTACTGGCAAGCTCTGGTTTTGATTCTGCTTCATGTTCTACAACAAAAGAAATCAGGGTATCCAATTAGAAGCTGCAAATTGATTGAATTTTGTAACATCGACAACCAGAAGCACAAAACCAATTTATTGCAGCAAAATTTATTTCTTTTTCCATTAGAGCGAAGTTATGGGGAATCGGGTTTTTTTTTTTTTAATAAAAAAAAATTAAAATTTCCGGTTACCATGTGGGCAAGTTTAGGTTTCGAGGCGTCTTGAACACCATCTTCCTCGAGATCCGTGGCGCCGGGGAGAGATCGGCGGAAGGACCGGAGCTTGTCCCAGTGGTAGCAGCAGGAAAAGATACCGCTCAAGCTGAAAATGACGATCAGGAGGAGGGCTGTGCCAAGAGGGAATCCCAGAGACGGCCGTGAAGCGTCCACATGAGGAGGTGAATAATCTGGACTTTCCATCGCTCAAACAATTGTCTTTACTGCCACTCAATAGGCGCCCTACTCCCCTCATCGAGGGTCGGAAAAAATCAAAGGATTCAAGCTTTGATACGAAGAGACTGGGAACCACAAAGATTTTCCTTAATTAATTATAAACCAGGTTTGGGGAAAGTGGGGATGGATAAGAGAATTGGTTACCGGTTAGTTCTACCAACTCTCTCTAATACCTAACAGTAGCGTCTTGCTAGTAGTAGGGAATGGGGGCAGAGCAAAGAGGAGAAGGCGGTGAGAATTTATAAATGGGAAGGGTACTGGTGCAGGTGCAAGTGTGAAGCAGCGGTAAAGAAAGGTACAGTTGCTGTCCGGGTCAAGGTACGGAGGAAAGGCCGGGACTCCTGTCCCACATGCTGACTCCTATCTTGTCTTAGGCCCCATTGTGGTCTATTTCTCGGTGGAGGAGAGCATGAACCGATGACTGAGTGCGCCCTCTATGTAATGCTTATTAATTTGCGGGCAGGCATTTATATTTATAGTTATATTTAGAAGAACAATACTGTAATAAACTCGAAGAAGGGATGCAGGAAAGCAGAGGAGAGGCGTCCGTCGGGTAAAAACACCTCTTTGTCAGAACGTGAAAAAGATTATGATGTGGCTTTTGAAAACTGGAGATATGAATATGATGCGCTGTTTAGCTGGAGGGCCGGCGCTGATCCGGATCACTTTAGACAGCTTCTTATACGCCCTGCCCCACCTTGTTCTTGCCCTGTCCTTTTACTCCTCCTCTTCGCCTCAGGTTTATGCTAATCACGCAGATGCCTCTTCCAAATTCAACATTAGACTTGTGCAGCACGCACCTCTCCTCTGCGAGAGGTATTTTTTTTTAGTTCAGTCGTGCAGTGCTGCTGCATGTAGCATATCGTTTCTGTTCGTTGCGTGCTAATCTCGAGTCCCTCGTAAACATACTTAAATAAATTAACTTGGAAACGTGTGATTTATTAATGACTGGAGCATGAAAGAGGTTTCTTGTTCCGTCACTCAACGACCGAAAAAATTAATGGTACTCCTCCTGCGGAAGTTGAGCAGTCCATGCATTATAGCGTTGGATTACTTATCACCGGCAACAACTGTAAGATGGGATCATTAATTAGTTTAAATCTTCTTTGACTGAAATTTTTTCTTTCCATTTTATATGATGCTGATAGGCAAAAAAAAAAAAGAGATTTTTGGGGCGGGCTTGTGTGTGACCTTTTGAGTTCCCAAAGGACGGCATGAGCAGGCAGAGAGTCTAAAATCTTTTTCCTAGGAGAATTAATGGAAAACAGGGGAAGGCATCATTTTCTTTTCTTTTCTTTTTTACCTCGTAAATGTTCTGTCTAAATGAGCTCATTCAACCCAACTTCCTAGTTACTAGAAGTTGTGTTTGGGTTTCTTTTTAAGCTATTATTTTATTTATATTATAAATATATTTTTAAATTTTACATATATATTATTACGTCACAAAAATGATTTTCAATAATACCTCATTCATATACATAGTAGCAAGTAATTTCTTGATAACAGCAAAAATACTCTCTAGAGGCTTTTTGGTTTTTCGGCCAATGGCTCTCTCAGAAGTGCCGACGAGTGTTTGGATAACACAACAATTATCTCAAATAATATTTCGCTTGTATCATAAGCACATTTCTCAACTCACATTTTTATATTTTCAATTACCTTTTTATCTCGTATATATCACATCACAAAAAAAGTACTGCAGTAATCATTTCAAATAATACTAGTCTATTCAAACTAGGGGTGTTTCGCGAATCGAACCGCTCGCGAGCCGATCGCGAGCGGCTCGAATACGAGCTCGACTCGAGCTCGTCAATATCGAGTTCGAGTCGAGCTCGAGCTAATTAAGTCGATCTCGAGCTCAAAAACATTAACCTCGTTGGCTCGCGAGCTCAATTATATATATATTTTTTATTTTTTATTTTAATAGTAAAATTACATATATATCCCTAATATTTTATTATTTTTTAAAAAAATTATTATTTTATTTATTTTTAAAAATAAATAATTATTTTTTATTTTTTAAAAATAAAATAATAATAATTATTTTTTTTATTTTTTAAGCTCGAGCTCGACTCGAATTTGACTCGAGCTCGAGCTCGATCTCGATATTTTGAGCTCGTCGAGCTCGAGCTCGAGCTCGAATTTCACAAAATTAACTCGAGCTCGGCTCGATTAGCCAAAACTCGGCTCGAACTCGGCTCGTTTGCACCCCTAATGATTCCAAACTAATAAGAGGTGGCATTCCAGAGACAAAGAAAACAGCAAAAATAAACCAAAAATCTCAACAATTCAACCTCTCCGCCCTCCTCACCTTTTGCCTAGCGGTGAATACAGTACTTTCATCTAATGACGGTTTGTCCCCGAGGAAGTCAACTTTGAAACGATTGCAAAAGTGTATTTTGCTTTCTGCTTTTTCGTGACAATTCTTGGACTCAAATCACTCGCATTTCGTTCTCCGCAAGTGGATTCTCCTAAATATCAACGGATAAAGAAGAACGAAAATATCTGAAAACTTAGTTTCAGCAGCCACTGAGATTGACAACTCTAATTGGGCCATGAACAGCTGCAGCACTAGACTCAAAACTCTGCATTCCATCCAAATCACAATACCAGAGCTGGCGACCGGGAAGAAGGTCCCCCATCATCGGAGCTGCAAAGGCCGCCACAGGGTTGCCTCTCATCAATTTATGATCCTCTTTACCCTCTCGTCATCATAACTTAATGCGTTCCATTCTGGCTGCTAAAGCAATTGCAAGTTTGCAACACCAAAGTTTGAGCAATGCAAGTTTAATGGCTCTATAGAGTTTCAAAATTACCGTCTGATTGCCGTAATTGGACATACAATACAGGTCTATCAATCGAGGTTTAATTCCAAAAAAAAAAAAAAAAAAAAAAAACGAAGGTGTAACGGAGACTAACTAGCCGTAGTCAAGAACAATTTGGCTTTTGAAATCGTAGAATACTTTGGCCGAATGGAGGAGTAAAAAGCCTTAAATTACATGTTGAAAATTGGTTCAAGATGTTTCGGCACGAAATTAGATCACATGCATGTCATTTTCGGGTCCCCCGTCTTTTTTTCCTGTATGTCAGTATCATCCACTTGATGTTCGTGGTGACAGTGAACTACTTGTCTAAATATTTTTCCTGCAAGATTCTGTTTCTTCAAAATAGGCTGCCCTGTCAGTTTTAATGCGACTGCTCTTTGTATTTTGGTTGTGTCTTCACTGTTGATATCATTCCTCTAATCTTTTTTTTTTTTTTTTGGTTTTATCTGAGGACGCGAGGGACTATGCTAATCAGGTCACTGCTCCCTTTCTTGATATTTTCTTGTCCTGGAACCAATCTATAACCGTGGCAAAGTAAGTAGCCCTGGCAAGTCCAATGCCAAAATGGGATTTCTGAAGCAGCATATGCTTTATCCAGACATTCTCGAATAGCATCCTGTAAGCCAAATATCCCCCTATCATGATTTGATTTCATTACATTATAATTAATCCTCAAACTGAACCTTGAAAGCTCAAAAGTGAATATGAATAATGTCTCTTGACTTTTTTCGTGCTTCAAGCAACGCTCCCAATTGGCAAAGTGCTGTGAGTAGAGCTTGCTGGGGTGGCATTATTATAACCAAAAACACATCAGACGTAAAATAAACGACGCTGGGGCATTGGTGCTTACACTAGGGAATTCTAGAAAGGCAGATTCAATAAGAAAAAATAGACAAAATGGAGAGCGTGCATGAAATGATGGATACAATTCACAAGAACTTCATCTCATTATTCCGCAAATTGACTGAACAATAGAGCACTCAGAAACCATGGGGTCTATGACTATTATCATCACATCCTGAACAGGGTTGGGCGTTCTGATTCTTGGCTTGTCATCTCAGCCGTCCGTTGTTCTTTGGCAATCATGTATTTGCGCACTTGTGGACCGCAATTAATCTTTGCCTCATGAGGGATGGACTTTAATAGCACATGTATATGCGATTCACCTAGACATATATGCATGGCTAAGGTGCGGTGCAAATGCAATTCTCTTTTGACTTGAAGTTGTTGATTAGGCTAATCAGCTGCACCAAAACCATCTCTTGCTGCTCTATTGCAATGGGGGCATGCTTCTTCAACAAACAATATTTATACTAGGCTAAACTACACAATGGCCCCTAGGCTATAATCGTAATACTACTTCAGTAGCAAATTACCTCTTTTTCACGAAACCTACGAATTGTTCCTTGATGACTGAAAGTCAAATATTGTGACTGAATTATCTCGCGACCCTTTTTCGTCATTTTTTTTCTTTCTTCTTCTTCTACTTTGCAAATCTTTGTACATGAATGAAAACTCTCTCGCTGTCATTGTTCTTAACCATACTCCCTATATATCGCGTTGACCCTTTTTTTCATCAACTCTAAAGGCGCTACATCGTCTGTTTTATCCAAAACAGAAGCATTTCCTATACATTTGTCATTGATCTCATTACCCATGAGAAGGGGTTAAAAAAACCAAACAAATACCACCTTTCTTTGCTCACATTGATCATGGTTCTAGCCATCAAAGTCTGCATTGATCCTAGATGAAGTATAACGCTGAAGGTATTAGACAAAAAAGGAGACGAGATTTCGTGCACACACTTTTCTCCTGTTAGTTAACTTCTCCAAACTTCCAAGAACGTAAAAATAGAGAAATGAAGGGAAAGAAAAAAGGACAGGTGTCTGTCTGCAAAGGAAGGAAACCACAGCCTTTCCTCCCCCAGTTTAGGCCGAAGGTAAGAAATGTCCATTTGCATTGGGCGGGCTTCAATTGAAGGCAGATCATTGGACCAATCAGCGACACAAATTACTAGGCCCAAAACTCAGGCTGTTAGGCCCGTCACAATTGCCGATTGTTGATTAATGGTGGAATGCATTTGGGCCTGGCTGATTGATTTTTTGCTTCACACTGCCATAATCAAATCATAAACTTGTCAAATTTACGGAGAGTTGTCGGAGCCTTATCTTTGCAAAAAATTTTACGAGGAAAAAAGAAATCTTGTCAAATTTATGGAGAGTTGTCGGAGCCTTATCTTTCCAGGTACGCTGATCGACTGAAATCATCTGCGTAAAAGATTGATTGATCTTTCAGCTTGTGGTCCTATAGATAGTAGAAGTTATGGCGGAACAAACCAATTAAACAGGTCCGTTGGCTTATCCAGGTTTTCTCTTTACTCGGAAAGCAACTAAAGTTCTATAAAGTCAGCTGCGGATGATGACAATAGTATAATCCTACAACTTGAATCCCTAAAAAAGAAAGCGAATAAAAAAAAATGAAGAAGAAGAAAAACTGAAAGAGGATAAGTAACTGGGCAGCCTTCATATTAATCTTGATCCGGATGGGAAGCATTTTCTTGGTCCCCCAAAAACTTGTCACCTAGCCATGAAACAAAAAATAAGATGATAAACTAGCACAGTTGCACGTGCTTGAGCTTCTTGCAGCGAAGCACCATTTTGGTGACAAGTTGCAAATTAGCCAGATATTTCTGTAACCCATCTACAACGTGACTAAGCTGCAATCAAATCGAGTCGCAAGCATCGTGTTTGAGTCGAGTTATCGAACTCAAATCGAGTACAGAGAAATGCAACTCGTTCACTTGCTTGCAAATCAGCTCATATATATATATATATATATATATATAATATTGTTATTATTTATTAAGAAAAAATTGACTATTTTATTCTTTTTTAAATTATAATAATTATTTTTTATTTTTGAAAACTTAAGTAGATTCAACTTTGAGTTCGACTAGGCTCAAATTTCGTATTGAGTTCAAATTTGAGTTTTACATTGAAAATTAGTTGAAGATAAAGTTAAATCGAAACTCGACTCAATTAAATCAAAATTCGACTAACATAGACCTAACCAGCAGTAGAAAGTTGAATCAAATCTAAAGCTCTGTTTTAAATTCGGACGGGGGCGGCCTGTTCGACCGATCGAACAGAGAACCGATCAGTTGGTCGGTTCGAGTTAATTCTAAAAATCGAAAAATCAAAAACTCGGTCAAACCAAGTCAAAATTTGGGTTTGACCAGAAAAATGAACACGATCTCGTTTTTTTTTTTTTTTTTTTTACTTTTTTTTGAAAGGTCAGAATATTTTTAATATGATGTTTTGATCCTTAAGTTATTAAAAATTATTAACATACCTCAAATATTTCATACTTTATAAATATTGTCTTAAAGTTTGGTGTTATTTTTCAATTAAGTCCATAATTTTAATTCTAAATTTGTTAATGCTTATTAAATACTATAAATTGCTACTTGATTGCTCTAATTTATTTGTATTTGCTTATTAAATATATTTGAAACATCAAATATATATGAATATATCTTTATTAATATTAACATGTTATTAAGTATTTTACATATAATATTTTAATTTTTAAATAAATTTTATTTATGACGTCATCCGATTTAAACCCCTATCAAATTTGGTTGAATCCATTGACCCTTGATTCCTGATCTCGATCGAGTCGATATCCGGTCCAGTTCCGAAACCATAGATTTAAGGGGAAGGATACTGGAGAACTGAGTGATTCGCTGGCAAGTTTGAACACAAAGAAGATCCTGTTGCAGTTGTACTTGTGTACTACAAATCTTTCACACGTGAACTGTATATCGCAGGTGTATTTATTCTTCAGAACAGGAGCAGTCAATAGTGATTCAGCTTAAGAGAGTACACAGGAGAGATCCCCTCCGGGCCGGCCCACACAAAAACCCCCATAACCAATAAATTGCAGCAGTATTGCCCTTTCCCATTTCCATGGATGTCTTTGGAATTCCATGCGCTGGAACGTGTTTGCAACCACCACTACTATTATTACTATATATATATATATAAGTATGTTTTCCAGGGCCAGTGAGAGAACGTGCCAGACGCTTCGTTTTATTCGTAGTGTTAGAGTATATTGATCAAGATTAACTATGCAAGTAGGGTAGGACAATTTTGTTTAGGCGTGATTTTTAATGGCTAAATGTCCCCTATGGGTTGCTATTGTAAGTTGATCCGATATAAAATACCACCCGACTAGAAAACATAATTAATATTAAAGAGTGAGCAACTGATAATAGCCGGGTTAAGTATCAATATTCCGGGTTAATATTGCTTGCTCTATGATTATGAATGTTAAGCTCTTGATTTTCTCGAGTATTTGCTCGCCAAGGACCTTCAATCTTCTGCATGAAAGTCCCTCATCAGTACCTAATTCAGTTAAGAATCATCGTATTAACCATATCCAGGTAATAGATCAAAGGCTATCAGTACATGTAAATAATAGGGAAAGGAAAATTTTGGTTTTCTGTTCTTGTCCCATACACACACACACAACCCCCCCACCCCCCCGGGTCCCAAAAAAAAAAAAAAAAAAAAAGTAATGGTAGATAATTTTCATCTTCTTGTAGATCTAGTCAAGAAGGTGCTGATAACAAATCGGAAGTGTCGGACAATACATGTAATAATAAATGTTTTGGTTGGGTGGGTTAATATTCCCTCTGTCCCACTTTGATAGTTCTGGTTCTTTTTTCACACAGTTTAATAAAAAATAGTTAACTTTATTGGAACAATCAATTTAGGTAACTATTTCTCTAAAATACCCTCACATTAATTAGAGCACAATTTTATGGGAACTTGAATTGATGGTAAAAAAAGAATCAACTCTCAGTCGATTTATAGTAACAATAACTTATATTGAATAAGGGTATTTTAGGAAGATTAAAATATAACTACATTTCTCAATTGGAAAGTGAACTATAATTTGGGACAGATGAAAAAGAAAAATAGAATTATCAAAATGGAACGGAGGGAGTAGTTACCTTAAAAAGAGCATCCGATGTTACAACTAATAATACCAACAAGTTGTCTATTAATTTCTTGGCAGATTAAGGGCGAATATGGAACCGTACCAAGCGTGCGGAAGGGCAGCTCATTTGGATTTGGGGGCACGGCCTCATCCATTGGCTCTCGCTGTCAAATATATGGTGGTTTAATATTGCATTTGAAGGGCTGTAGGTAGAGTCACCTGCAAAAGCGGAAGTCTACCGGCATTGGGTCCCTTTGTCGCGGCACTGCCCCGCAAACTATGTGGCTCATACCATTTCCACTAGGGATTGATCCTTACTTCAATTATTAATTATTCCCTTCTGAGCCTGACTTTCAAACCTTCATACCGCATCACCTAATCGAGATCACAGATCCCTCCATGAATTTGATCACCTTTCCATCCCTCAATCCCTTCCATCGGACCCCTCCCTCATTAATTCCTCTCTTTTCGAGCCTATACTGTATACTTGGATGGGATGGGGATGATGTTTATCTCTACATTTATTTTCGGTGGATGCATGAGTGGTTTCTTCATTTTGTTTCTACTTTTTCCTATTAACTTTCTTGAAAATGTTAGACGTAATCATTCATTGAAAATGTTCTCTACAGTCTTTAATTGTTGAGGTTGATGCAAAAAAATTACTACTTCAAAGCATGAACAAAGGGTTAGAAGAAAAGGACGGACGTCGAATAAACAAATTAAAACCTTTTGGACGTAATCTCACACTTTGCTGCTCATCTTTGCGAGTGTGGTGCATGCCCAAGGTTTTAGGTTCACGGGAAAGGTAATTTTTGAGCAAGCTACAAGTCTCGATTGCTTTTTAGGTATGGATAATCAAGTTTTGGAGACAAGTTTTTAATTATTCCAACCTCAGGTTTTTAGTGCCATGTCAAAATGTTGGTTAAACCCGAAGTCCTGGCTTCACACTTTCTTCTAGTGTGAGAAGACTTTTCAGATGACATAAAAACCGCCGACATTGGGTTTGAAGTTTGAACCAACTTATTAATCTCACACACTTTCTTCAAATGTGCCTTCTTTCCTTTGTTAAAAGCTGATTGTGATGGCATGATTTCGTTAAGCAGCCACGACTCACATGACAAAACTTCAAAAACAAGTTAATTGCCTCACCTCTTTTTACCCCCCCCCCCTCCCTTCCTCCTCTCTAACGCTAGCAAAAGGCATCAAGGAATTCGGAGTCTTTATTACTCCGGGTTGGCTCGTCTGGCGTTGGGGAAGCCTCTTAAGGTTCTGATATCGAGTGATCGCGATTCGACTCTTGTTAACGTCTTGTGTCTTATGGAGGGTGGGGGTCCCGGTAGTGGGATTAGTCGGGTCCGAAATAAAAATTCGTTGAATCTCGGATATTCACCGTGTCAGGAAAAAAAAAATCGGAGTCTTTATTATAGAACCAATACAAATAAGCACAACAAAAATCAACTTTTGGATAGGGTCTTGAAATGGAATGAGCGGTGGTGATGTGTAAAATCTTGGGTCGTTGCGAGGAAACTCCCATATCCTCTGGGGATGGGATTATGGGAATGGGTACCTATCTCTCTACGAGACGAGTACCTGCACGAAATATGAATTGAATTCTTGGGTTGGCATTTGAGAGTTGAATTGAGACCAAGCGTGCCACTGCCAAGTAGCATCTAATCATAATATATAGAAGAAGAAGACCCATAATAACCAAGCTACTTTAATTCCTGTGATTTTCTCCTTTTCTTTTCCTAGTGGAAATAAATGAATAATTAGGTCAAAAAGGAGTTTGATGTAACTAATTAAAGAGGCCATCGTCTTTCAAGACGGGCTGATCGACCACAAGAAAAAAGAGTTGTAATTAGAGCCAAGATCTTAATTTTAACTAGCTATGATCTTTGCGGTTCTCCTTTTTCTTCTTCTTCTTTTTTTTTTTTTTGGTGGGTTTGAATTTACTTTTGGTTTATGAGTATTAGCATAAACGCCAAAGCCAAGCGACATCATTATTTTTGGTACGAGCAAGAAGAGAATAATAGAGAGGTGCGCTGCGGAGATGAGGGGATGAAGATGGAAAAGGTGAGGAGGTTAAATGTCCTGGTCACCACCCGGCAACACAAGTTCCATTGCCGCTTTCTTGTCCCCTCCGTCCCCACCCATCTCTCTCTCTCTCCCCCTCTAACCCGTCGCACACATTTGATCTGCTTTTCCTTCTCTTTCAACAAATGCCCCCTCCCTTCCTTGCGCGAGTGACTTGCGTTTCACGGTTTCAGTCATCAGTCATCAGCACGGATTCTCCAGCACCATCAACCAGCTCTCAAGTAAGTGTAGCTAATCTGGTAGTTCTCGGCTGGAATTTCCCTAATTAAGGCCCCGTTTGAATTGTAATTTTCTGAAATTTTCGTAAAAAATGCATTATAACGATATGATATCGTATCCGAGACGAAAAGGTGATTGAAAAATGTGTTTGTAAAAAATGTAAAAAAAAATTTGGAAAAAAAATGACTTTCCAAACCGGACTAGCTTGCACATTTATTTGCGGAATTTGGTCGGCCCAAAGAACGTTTGGTGAACATTTGTCCAGGTTTTGAGATTTACATCTTGGACGGAATTAAGGGACAAAAAAGAGTCAGATTAAATGCGGTAAACCAAGTACAAATTTGACCATAATAAGTAGTACTGGTAAAATGGGATACAAGAATACTAATCAAGAAGTACTACTAGTTTGCTAGATCCGTAGATATCATCAGGGCTGTTAGAAGGACAGAAATTAAAATTTTCATGCACCCTTCAACTGTAGCTTAACCGAAATGGGGGGGATGTATCCCGCTATATCTACTGCCGTGTTAGTTAACTAAGTTGGAAATAGGACCCCTGAGCCTGTGCGCCTCCCATACATACATGATACAACAAAAGCAGAAAAGCCTCTGCGCCTAAAGCGGGCTTTCTGGCTTCTTCTACCTCCCACGCTGTCTTAATGGAATGAGGGGAGTGGAGCCGGATTGACGGCTGTGACGGAGTTAGTGGTGGTGGGACTGGGATCAAAGCGGCCACGTGGGGATGGGGATTGAGGGTATCTGTGGCCAATCACAAAATTTAGCATCAAGCTTTTGTGGGCAATCAATCATTCATGGATCAGTTGAAATGTGGAATTTGATAACTTCTGTTTACAATTGGCTGGACAAATACAAGTGGAAACCTGGATTTATCCTTCATTTCTTTCCTCCTTCTTCTTTTTTTTTTTAATATATATATATATTTCAAAAAAAAAAATCATTACAGTGAAGATATGGTAATCTCCTTTTGTCTACCTCCTTTTCGTCTCCATCATGGTTGCCGCGGGAGCGTGGTCTCAGACCCACTCTGCTGCATTCACCCCCAAAATTTGAGTAGAAAATTATTCTAATTGTAGCCATCGCCGCTCAACCCAACCTACGACGTCGTCCCGGAAACTGCCCCAGCATATATCCGATTTTATTACATCATCCTAATTTTGTTTTCATCTTAGTCATATAAATTTATCTGAAAATGTAAGACGCGGCGATAATAACTACTAACTACCATGCCAAGCCAGGGATGCAAGTTTTGTGGTGTTAAGAATAATCATCTGTAGTAGAGTCAAGATGATTTTGGAATGAAAATATTTCTATCCAACGTCCAAACCAAACCTTTGCTTTGGCCAGAAACAACGCATGCAACGTAACAACCTTCCGTTGACGAAGGAAGATCCTTCTAAATCTTTTTGGCATTTTCTGCATGCATTTCTTGTGATTACGGCAACTTCATTTTTGCGTCAATCGTCGTGTCTCGTTGTGGTTCGATGTGCTTAACGCGAACTTTTTCCCATGTCATTTTTTTCCCCCTCGGAGCGCAATATGGAGAAAGAATAAGATATCTCATTTCTTGAAAAGAAATCTTAAAAAGATATGTGAATTCTCTTGAATAATATTAATATTACCGGAGAGAAATACTTCGTGTTTCTACATATCCTACCGCAAATGATGTACAAAATAAAATTAAGTTCACATTACAACGTGAAAATTCTACTCTACTGTTTTTGTACTGTCACCCTTTCATTTATATTTATGCATGCATTCTCCCTATGTATTTTGATTACTTTTCTCTTCTCCCCCCGCAACCATTTTGACAGCAGGGAGTTTGTTTGGATTGTAAATTATTTGAGATATTTTTACTGTAGCAATTTTTGTGATGTGATGTATGTGAGATAAAAAGATAATTGAAAAGATAAAAAGCTATATTGAAAATTGTAATGGTGATGTAAATAAATATATTTAGAGAAATAATTCACTATACAAAGGGTGGGGGTGGGGGGGGGGGGGCCAAATCCTTACATTATAGTATAATTCTTCCGGCTGTTTAATGCATGGAAGGTTTGGAATTCAAGACAGAGGAAGGTGAATTTTCCTCTATTTCTTAAAATTATGGTCCTCTTTTGGGGTAGAACCTCGATGCTCTCATACTATCCTATAGTATCTCTCTCAATTAAGACGTAAGTCTTGGTATTTATGGTCCTTCTCCAATAAGATGATAAAAAAAAAAAAAAATTCTCCTTTAAAAAGTCCTTTAAACACCTGCAAGGCTACATCAGTCATTTTGCAGTAATATAAAGGTGATCCCGCGGGCTTCCGCTCGAACCAGAAAGCAAGAACCGGAAATCCCTCTTTACGAAACTTTTCACGAAAATAATTCCCTGTAACTACCTATAAGTCTATAACATCGTCAGGCAATGCCTATTGCCCCCATCATCGAATCTCAACCGTCCATCTCATCTCCAAAAAGAAATGAGTTTTTGTAACCGATGGGGGCATCCCTCGAATAGTAGCTAACGTACGATCGAATGCATGCACCAACAAATGCAGCACCCTTTTCTATATTTATACATTTTTTTTAACTTTTTAAAATAAATTTAACACCTTAACAACTTTTTACTAAGGGTGGTGCATTTAATAAAATTTAATTTGGAAATTTGAAATATAAAGTCTGAATCTATTAATTTATTGAATTATTGAATATATATCAGATTAAGTGATAAGTGAATAGTTTATTATTTATTTTTTGAAGCAAATTTTATTTAAAAAATTCAATGCTATTTAATTAATTAATTCACTCAGATGTTTTATTTTATTTTTAGCTATCAAACGCATTTTGAACATATTGGATGTATTTGGATAGTATTTTATTTGTTTTCTTTATCAACATATTTTTTAATTATCTTTTTATTTCACATATTCACGTTAAAAAGTGATGTAATATTTTTATATAAAATTATTCCAATTAATCAACTATCCAAACACATTCATTAACATCTGAATTTATTACTTTTAAGTGTTGCATTAGGTTAAGTCCCAAGAGAAATATTGAAATAAGCAACATAACAATTCCTAAATTACTATTTTACCCTTCAACGGCCATCTGTTGTATAATATTTGGTGGGTTTTCACTGCTTCGAGTTCCTCGGCTGATTCAACACCACCATCCGGACGCAGCTCTCTCTCTCTCTCTCACACGCACACTTTTGTTTGCTTTCTTCTGTGAGCTTGTTTTAATGGAGGGTCCCTGATACCAAACCTCGCTCACTCTCTCTCACTCACACACACACACACCCTTTCTCTCTCTAAACACTAAAGCTTCTTCGTTCTTTGCATTTTATGGTTGTGGGCTTGGCTGACTTTAAGGTTTGTAAATAGCCCTTTTGGTCTTTGTGCCTTCCTGTGATCTTGTAATTTTACCTGCAAGCTCAGATTTTTGGTTTCAGGTATGTACTCATTCTTGTTCTATCCTGGGTTCTGGTGCACTTTTCTTTCCATTAAGCTGGCTTTTGATGAATTTTAGTGTTGCTTGCCGAGATCCTGCACCTTTTTTCTGAAGTAGTTTAGTAAAATTCTCCATATTTAAAAAAAAAAAGATTATAGCTCAAGCTTTGATGTTTTCCTTCTCCAGTCTTTTTGCCAACTCAACTTTTTTCTTAATGAATATTGATTTAATGTGTTCTCTTCATTAAAGTTTCACACTTTGTGGATTTAATAAGTGGGAAATGTTTTATAAGTGGCTATAAATTCAGTGGAGGTCTGGTGAGGAGCTTAATTAATGTTTAGCGGTATTCAAGTTGTTCATATTTTAGGACTTTTATGGTTGTTCCATTTTTTGTTGTTTTCTTAAAAAATTTTAGCTTTTGGCTCTTGCAAAATTCTAAATTTGAAAACTGGGATGGAAATTTGCTTGAGTTATGATGTATGGTACTATAACTTTTGCATATTTGATATTTCGAATTCGTAGTCAAGGTAACTGGAAGTCTGGAAGATAAATAAATTATACCATGCAAAGAGCAAAAACTGTGTGTGTGTGTGCGCGCTTTTTTTTTTAACCTGCATTTCGTTTTGATCTGCCAAAGTTGCCATGCTGGTCATGTATTTTGTACCATCTGTTTGAACTGCAATTGTTTATGTGATGTGCTTTTCTCGTTGACATAGTAGGCCTTTGCTCACCTTAAAAAGTTTGATGTTTTTCGCTGCAGCTCCATTTTCTTCTAAAACTGAGGCATACAATTTGTCATTGCATTCTCCTTTTTTTCTTTTTCTCTTTTTTGTACAAATTTTCCCATATAGGATTAGAGCATATGTGTCTCTCCGCTTTATTACTGAAAAGAAAAGGCTTGATCGTGCTTGTGTTATTGACATGTTTTGGTTACTGACTGAATGATGGCATCGGGTTCACAGGCAATCATTTCTGTCTGATGTCTCCACCGCTTTTGGGTATTGAAGGTGAAGGGCAGGGCAATGTATCTGTAATGGCTTCTTCAAAATCTGTTGACTGTGTCTCTAACAACGGTTTGGGACTGAAAGAACGGAATTATCTTGGACTGTCAGACTCCTCTGAGGAGAGTACTTCTATGTCGACTGTGTCAAAAGAGAAGAAGAGCAGTTTAAATCTTAAGGCTACAGATTTGAGGCTCGGTCTACCTGGATCTCAATCCCCGGAAAGGGAATCAGAACTTAACCTGCTGAGCTCAGACAAATTTGATGAGAAGCCCTTGTTCCCCTTACTTCCATCTAAGGATGGAATCTGTTCCTCAATACATAAGTCTGTAGTTTCTGGAAACAAAAGAGTATTCTCAGACACCATTGATGAATATTCAACTGTGAAAGCTTCGACCTTCAATGAAAGAAACTGGATGTTTTCTGCTGCTGGTTCCAATTCTGAAACTCATCAATCTATTGGACAAGGAAAATTTTCCGGTAAAGCTGGTGTAAGTGTGCTTTCTAGCAGGTCATGTGGTAATGAACCAAGTGAGGTCCCATCAAAGCCATCAGTTGAGGGGCCACATGTAGCAAATGGATTGAACCAGACCAATATGAATAGACCGACCAACAGCAGTGCTCCTGCTGCAAAGTAAGTTCATGAGCTCCGGACAGAAAAGGAAAACAACAAGCGCTGTGCTAACAAATAATGTTATAATTAAGGATTCTGTTTAGTCTAATAATATTGTTCTTGCACTGCAGGGCACAGGTAGTTGGTTGGCCTCCTATCAGATCATTCAGGAAGAATACACTTGCTACCACATCAAAGAACAATAATGAAGTTGATGGAAAACCAAGTTCAGGTGCTCTCTTTGTCAAAGTCAGTATGGCTGGCGCTCCTTATCTGAGGAAGGTGGATCTGAAAACTTACTCCGCATATCAAGAACTTTCCTCTGCTTTAGAGAAGATGTTTAGCTGTTTTACCTTAGGTGAGCTTCTCTTTATGTCTTGGTTGTACTGGTTTATTATGTTGCAATCAAAACAATAAGTTTGAACTGAGCTCTCTAATATTTCTAGGACAATGTGGAGCTGAGGAAGTTTCAGGGAAGGAGATGCTGAGTGAGACCAAGTTGAGGGACTTGTTGCATGGATCTGAGTATGTGCTTACATATGAGGATAAGGATGGTGATTGGATGCTTGTGGGAGACGTCCCTTGGGAGTAAGTTCAGTTTATTTAACATGTTTAGCTTGCCTATGTCAATTTTTTTTCAGCTTCATCCTGTGCTAGCTTTGATGCTGAGTGGGCCGAAAATGTTGCAGAATTTCCATTCCTCCCCCCCCCTCTTAAAATTAACTTGGGAAGCCTTACTGTTTACATGCCTGGAATGAGTATAACATTGAAAGGATCTACAAAAACAGTTTTCCCTTTAGTTACAGATCTTGCTTGTGCTGTACTACCCTTAACTTTACGTTGTTTGTCCTGAGCATGATGTTGCTTTTCACGTTTTGTTCATTTGTGTTATGCATGGATAGAGGATAGAGCCATATAGATGGCATAGTAAAGTTTCTAGCTTTTGTGAAAGGATGGGCAGAAAGGCCGCCTGTGAATGCTTTTCTCAACCTTTCGAATATAACCTAGGATGTATCCATTTACTGGCTATTTATCTTGGCCTTTTTCTTGATGCATTCAATATTGGCTTCACTCACATTAGAAACTGGAAGCGACAAATGTATCTTCAGCAGTCCTTTACCGCTTTAAGAAATGAAGGCATGTGTTGAGGCAGTTTACCCATCATGAGTTTATGCAAGGCTTCAAATCCTTTAAACTTGACGTCTAGCAGATCAGGATAGTTTGCAACCATTTTTTCTTTTCTGGGGATGTAGTTTTATTGTTTAGGTGTCAAAAATATTCCACAGTGATATCAAGTGGTATATAAAAGTACAAAATAAGCAAAACCTTTTGACTTTGACTTTTTTCTTGTTCTATTTTCACTTGCTTACTTGATTACATTATTCATTTCTCTCTTCCGCACCAATTGCTCTATGCTAGAATAAAAATGACAGATTTTCCAAGATCTAATTCTTAGCCTTTGCTTTCTTCAAATTTGAGATAGTCGACCTCACGAATTCATATTAGTCAAGAGATACACCTGGCCTGATAGAGAGATGCTATCTATTTGAAGGTCTCCTTGATTCTGCAAAAACTAAAGCATGATAAATAGGTTTAGAGCATAATATATGAGCTGCTTAGCTAGCAGCAGTTTATTTTTCCCATAGAATCTATGTTTTAGTTGAACGCTGTACAGGTGTAACAGATTTGTATATTGAAGAAACTTGCTGATTTCCCAGCTGCTTTTTGATCTTTTGGGCAGATAGCAAATTATGCATTCTAAATTAGCATTTGCTTGTCCAACTATGTGCATCTACTTTATGTCAATGACATTGATCTGTTTTTGATTTCATTGTTTGATTTTATGCTGCTAACTAACGGGTGGGTATATTGCAGAATGTTCATTGAAACTTGCAGGAAGCTGAAAATTATGAAGGGCTCTGATGCTATTGGATTAGGTATGCATTATATGTTAGTATGTTCTGTCAACTAATTTTCAGCTCTTCATACTTACAGATGTGTGCTAAGAGAGAGTGAAACAAGATTGCAACTTTTGTTTGGTCAATAACAGGATTAAAATTTCAATTGCATATAAGATAAACCTGAACCCAGTCTAGACTGAATCTAGTTGGGTAAAATACTATCTTGCGAGTTAATCCGAAGAAAGCTAAATAATAGAACGGGTGTGTGTATACCAAGGGAATGTGTAATAAAATCCTTTTCCTAGTATTTTCTTTCCCTTGTACATCTTTCTCCTCAAGTTAGCAAATGATGATTTTAATGAACCAAAATATCTTGAACTTGGTTTGCAGCTCCCAGGTCTGTGGAAAAGTGCAAGAACAGGGACTAGCTCTTGCCTTGGGTATGGTGAGTATGGTTTCACTGCTACTCAGTCAAGAGGGAGAGACGCGAAAGTGGTGTAGGTCGTTATCGACAGGACATACTGAGATGGAATGCAGATCGTGGGTTGGCGCAATTCTGGTGTTACCAGTGCTTTGGTTGGATTAACAAGTTAAAGTGAATCTCTGTCCTTGAAAAGCTTTTTAAATGCAATAGTATGTATTCCAATAACTGTGGAGTTGGATATTTCGACGTCAAAAATGAAGTAGCTTGAACTGCCAAGTTTATGTGTGATTGAAAAACTTGTCCAGACTTGAACACATTATTTTTACTTGCTGCTTGTATCGTTGTGGATGTGCTAATTCAGCTGCACAAGCTTTCTTCTATGTTATTCTTTTATCTCTCTCTCTCTCTCTCCTAATCTAAATGTTCTGCGTTAAGAAGTTTTTTCTCCTAGTTTTTCGTCTTTGATGGCTCAACTTTAGTTGCTTCGATTGCGATTCTATGGTACTGTATTTCTTTTTAAGTCCTACAACCCTTGACAATGTTGTAAATTCCTACGTTCTGCTACTGAGAATGGGATTTACATGCAATGCTCCTTAAATCTCTGCTACGCGTCCCAAAAAATCTCAAATGCACGAGTTCATGCTTCTAGATTTTACTAAGAGCAACCAAGTGTTTTGAAGGCGTTTGTTTGCAATTTGAACAAATTAAAGCTAAGCAAGCATTTGTGTTTTCACTTGGCTATGTATTGAAGTAGCGAACTGGTTGTGCACGGCATCTCATCTTGGCTGTCCAATCAAAATAGCAGCCATCAACTTTTAGTTGATCCATGTAGCATAAGAAAGTGGTAATCAGACAGATTAATATGCATTAATTTGAATCTGTAGCTCAACCGGAAGAGTAATAGCTACTAGTCGACATTAATAGCTGATCCCGTATAAATAGGCACTAAACAATCCTAACAAAAGATGCAAACTCTGATAGCCAATGCATTGAGGAGCTTCTTTCGTGTATTCTGCCTCACCTCTTAGAAATCTCGGGGGTTCTTATGGATAGATATCTTTGGCATTTGACTAGATTATGTCATTTAATAAAAGCTTTAAGAAGTTTTGGTGGAATTGATGCCGTCTTCTTGCACCTTTTACTCCCTGAATACAGATACTACTAATTTGCTTGTGGCCGAAATCCCGCATAAAAGCGCCATATAATGCCCTGCTGCATGATGAGCCAGAGTCTCCTTATTGCAAGGATACAGCGGTTAGCTTCCTCTCTTTTCTTTTTGGCTTTGAGCACCCGGTGTCCCCACCCACCCTTAGCGAGACTAATCCGAATTCGACTCGGGGAGCGTCCGCAGAGTTCGACTCTTAGTCGGGGATAAAAACTTAGCCTAGAGCGTAGTTTCCTCTCTTTTATTTTAACCTCTCAAATATGGCTGTTAAATAATTTAGTATCTGTAGCAGCACCGACATCATAAACAATGCAAAGAAAATAAAAGTTGGGATTCTGTGATATCATGAAAACTCCAAAGGCTTCTGCAAATCCTGATTAGTTGACTTCGGATTAACCAACTTTCTGTGTTTCGAGGCAGAAGAAAGTTGAGTTCCCTAACTAAGTGGGTCAATAATTCAAATTTGTCTGCCGACCCTCCAGGATTGTGTACCAATACCCCTTTTCTTTTCTTTTCTTTTTTCCTCCTGCCCTTTTAATGGTATAGAGCAATATGAAATGTGTATCAGAAGCAAAGAATTCGGATCTATCGAGAAAGAAACTCAACAACTCCAGTGCGTATTTCGCTACAAGATCTTGATAATGTAACCATTTGACTTTAAAATTGCAAGATTGAGTCATAAAAACTGGTTGAGCTTTGTCATCCCCATAATCTAGGATTTTGCAGTTGTCAGCTTTTATTATGTTATGGTAGCATCTCTCATTAGTGGGACTGGCAGACTATTCTGGCTTCTAATCATTCGGAAATTAGTGCGATGCCTAATCATTACCAACAACATTAAGTACAAAAACCTTGTTGATTGGAGCTATTCGCTTCCTAATTCAGTCCTTAAAGATAAATCAATCATATAAAGGTTGAATAGCATCTCAGTGCTGTCTTTGTCAAAGGAATCCAAAACCCTTTTCAATCGGCAGTCTCCTAAAGTAATATCTTTGACAAAATTAAAGCTGTCGTGTGGCACTACAATTCGAAATTAGCGGCACCAAATCAAAACTTCAGAGCCCTTTGGCGCTAATTTGGATTAGGAGGTTGATGGCGTGGGCAAATGGAATTAAAAATCTGTTGGTGCAATATTTACTTTTTATTTGTGGTGGTTAATGGACGGCGGGCGGCCTCTTCCTCATCATCCTTGAGTTTTTTTTTTTTTTTTTTTGCCCTCCCAGAAAATATAATGTTCATGATTACGAAGTTGGATTATCCAGTGAGAAATCAAGGTACAATGATGGATCAATTAGTGAAAGAAAGCTGGGAGGTGTTTAGTGGAAGCAACGCGATGATTAAGTTGGAAGAAAAGCTTCGCTGATGAAGTGATTCCGCTTTCAATTAGTTGCGGTTGCACTTTCACATGGCCAAAAGCCGATCTTATCTTCCAGCAAGAGTCAAGATCGTAATCTTTTCTAGCAAAAGAATTGAACCACTTGAGGAACACAGTACATAATAAAATGATTCTTCAACCCATGATTGTCCCCTTGAATTTCCATAGCCTCACAAGTTTTTGTTGCAAAAGAGAACTACCTAATAAGCCTCACGATTAGTAGTAATTTGGCATGTTCCAGATTTCCCTGCTCTTCGTCCCTTGTCAACTTAGCAGTGGTGCGACTCATTCATGACAGAAGTTGCCGGCTATCATCCGAACTTTTAAGAGTTGTTTTTAATGATTCCATATCTTATCAGCACCATGGACGAGCAGAGGAGCATATACACTCGGTAGGTAGGTCACAACTTTTTTTTATTTATTTATTATTTATTCTAGGATAGGTGTAATAGTAAAATTTCATCTGTTAACTCAGAATATGAACCTTTTGGTCACAAGCAAAATAGCATTTTAACTAAGTTACACTTTTGTTGCTGTGATAGGATTTGTAATTACTCTGTTTAATGTCATAATTTGTACATGAGTGGACCTCAAATTCACCATCTTTAGAAAACCTAAAATGGATTTCATTCCTATCATTGTAAAACTTAGGGTAGATGTTGGATATTAACAACGGATGTTTACGCTTTCTTAATACAAAAAACAAGGGTGATCACCAGCTAATATATCATATGATAAACTGGTAATCGACATTCTACGTCTTTTTTTTTTCTTTCAACACAGGGAATATTTCAATTTTTTTTTTCTGTGTTGCAAACTATAGAATTGAAGAGTCAGGTTTACAATATATGATTTGAAATCAAGGAGGAAATGTCGCACCAAAAATGTGTCCCCCATCTGGTTAGCCCTTAATGATGGATAACGATATAACACCCTCCTCTTCCTACAACTAGCTTACAGTGCTGCTTCCTATATAGTATATATGTGTGTGTGTATGTATGTGCCCTAACATGCCACATTGCATGGTTCAGCACCGATTGTTGCACTTGAAAATCTTGTGGTGTGACCATATTAAATAGCTCAAAATCTACTGTTCCAACCTTTCGTTTTCTCATGCACCACGGACTCACGATGCGTTTCTCCTACCACCCGAATGGTCGTGCGCAAGCGAAGCTCGGAGGTCCACATTGCTGTACATCTATGGCTGGCCATGGATTCAAATGGAGAAACGTTAGGAGTCATTGTTAGCAAGAAATGATTGATCCCAATTGAGATGGACTCCTCGAATCAATCCGACCCCATGATTTAGCCAAAATCTATCCACACACACACACACATATATATTCCAAAGTTTTGTACTAAGAATATTTTTTCGACCTTTGAAACGATAGCTGTCCTCTCCTTTATTCATGTTTTTTCGCCTCCTGATCAACATCATAATCATACTTGCTAGTAGTATTAAGCTTCAAATAACTATTAGTGAACATTACCATATATAGCTTGTCATCATTACAGCTAAACATGTTTGGCCACCATCCACCTAGAGAAACTTGGCCATAACGAAAATACAACTGACGTGAAATTATTAATCACTTCCAGATAAATGAAGTGGGCACGTTGTCACATTGACATTTCTGTGTTTTATCAAATGTACACTCTGATTATTTATTCTTAATTATAACGCCAGTAATAAATATCCTTTATCTGCAATGTCTAAAACTACAGATGTAATCGAATCGAGTATTGCAATACTCGAGCTCGACTCAACATGCAAGAAGGATACTCGAGCTCGAGTTCGAATGAATAGTATTATTGGAACTCGAGTTCATTGCATTGCATACAGAACTCGAGCTCGACTCACATGGGTCCGAGTCAATGCGAGCCTTATCGAGCTCGCGTTAGAAAATTTCATTTTATTAACAATTTTGAGCAAAAAGACATTATTGCCCTTTAAAAATTTTCATACGACCTGAAACATTTCATAAATTCAACCACTTTTTTTTTGGCACAACGGTAATTTCATAATAATAATATATTAAAGAATTAAAATTAAAAAGTTCGATAAGACTCGACGAGCGTTCGAACATTGCTTCTGGATACTCGAATTCGACTTGATCGGCTTATCGAAGTACTCGAACTAGATCAACCCGATTCTGAGTCAAGTTTTTGACCCAGCTGCTCTTGTCGAGAGCAGCTTGGATTCGATTACAACCCACTTCAAACAGACGAAGTTTCTCTGGGTTTGGGTATTTGCGAGACTTTAATTGTAACTCCTTAAGAATAGTAGTGTATAGTAAACAATGTGCACGTACGTCTGCAGATTTTGTATCCGAGTGGAATGAGCCATCTCTGTTGCCAACTTCCCCCTAAGGCATAAATATAGCGAAAATGGATGAGAGGGACATTCTAATAGAAAGCGTTCGAGGCGTAATCATTTTGGTTCTGAAATTGGAGGCATTATTATGTATGCCTTTATTTTCTTCTGTAACTTTTCATTAGGGACACTCCAATGCTCCAATCCTCTTGCATCAAAGCTACACTTTTTTTTTTTTTTTTTCAAAAGTGCAGGAATGCAGTTTAAATTAAATACATAAATAGGTATACATATGCATATTAATTTATCGTGAACATCCAAGTTCAATGTTCTGCTTTTGGAGTTTGTTATCATTTAACACGGCCAGAGATGCCTCATTCATTCCTTGTTTTGCACTTTTACATCGCTTTTTCCTTCCACATTTGAGGACTTATCATTTGTGGTGAAGGAGGATACGAGACGCTCTTAAATTGTGTGGAATTCATAGAAAGAAGCATCCGTCCGTCCCCCCAGCTTGGTATCAAGATGCTCATTTTATATGTATAGTAATAAATAAGGATGCAATTATGGTACCAGTACTATTCATTCAATTAGGATGGGGTTTGTTGGTGAGGATTCTAGCAGTTAAAAGGAGTCCATGGCATGTGCCTCAATAATGAAATACTTGGCCAGCACCAACCCAAAGATGGCTACTAGTACATATTTGTTTGCCTCATAGATAGATGATGGACTTTTTTTTTTTTTTTTCTTTCCATTTATATTTTTGCCTGACCAATCATATATACTTTTCCATCTTTTCTCATCCATACGTACCATGTATCTGTGTCCGACTCTGACCCTGACCCCAAAATTTTGAATAGCTAAGCACACAAAAAGGGCACACAGAAGAAGAACAGGAAGGGAATAATGGTGGAACTTTCTGGTGCTAATTTTTCGTGATTAGTGTTTCATACCGCTACCAACCTCACCATGAATGCAGATGATAGCAAGGAGCTTAGTTAGTACCTGCATTTCGTTTGACTCTTAAAAATGTTTAAAAAAAAAAAAAAAAAACTTGCCTATATACATTGAATTGTTTATTTGTATAGATATATATGTTCATTTGTAGGAGACAAATCCATGTGGTTGTCCAATTTTTTAGTCAAGGATGTGAGTACTAACAATCAATCAATCATGCTAATGAAGCATCCTTCGATTTTATTTACATGAAGGATATGGGGTGTGATCGATCATTAGGATTCGAGCGGTCTGTAGCATGAATGATGTACTATAAAACTTCCCGGAAGCTCGCTCTAGCAAGCGGCAGATGAAGTGATGAAGACAAGGCTACAAAACCGATCACGTGGCTTACCACATGCCTTCACTAATACTAGTAGTAAGCAGTACTCCATTCGTTAGTGGCAGTGCTGTACTGTCTCTATTACTACTTTGATTGATTTTGGGATTAGGAAAGCAGTCCAACCGAAAACTCATCAATGTCACACTCACTACAGAATCAACAAAACCCTAAAAATTTTTCTAAGAATCAAGAACGAGAAATTCTTCATGGGCCCACCTCAAAAACCGGTAGCCCTAGCCTTGCTCCTAAAGTTTTTTTTTTTTTTTTTGGTCTTTTTGGTAGTGTAATAATGACTACTAAAATTTCATCATAAATCAATAGAGCAATACTACTGGCTTTTAGCCAAAACCAAAAAAAAAAAAAAAGGGGGGGGGGGGGGACGGTGGATTATACTAATCTCTTTGGGTGAAAGAGTAGCAGGAATTAATTAGCACTGGTTTGAGTAGCAGCAGCACTAGTAAATCTTAGTAGTAGTATATAGGAGTAGTTACGTTACTGGTAACCTCAACGGTGCGGATACAACGTTGACCGTGCACTCGTGGGGATGGAGATGGATGGATGGATGTTGGACTTCCGAGTTTGCGATTTCCCATGAGCCAAAAAAAGCGTGTTAAGAGAATCAAACGGCGTCAAAGGATTTAGACCTTTTGGCTTTTGGCTTGGGCCATGACTCCGGTGACAGTGAGGGGGAGAAATTGAGAAGGAAAAACCAAAAATTAGACGGAGAAAACTGGTAGAGTACGTAATGTACGTGACTGCAGACGAGACGACGCTGCGACTTTGTCAAATCACTTTGGGACTTCACCCGAGTCCGTGAGTGATGCCGCTTTGCGAGTAGAGTTGCAAACGAATCGAGCCGTTCGCGAGCGGTTCGAAACAAGCTTGAGTCGAGTTTGATATTAATCGAGTTCGAGCCGACTCGAGTCAAACTCGAGTTCAAACTCGAGTTCAGAATATTAAGCTCGTTAGCTCGCGAGCAGCTTATAGCTCGCGAGCTTGGATATATATATATATTTTTATTTTTATTTAATAATAAAATTACGTATATTATATATATTTTTTTATTTTTTATTTTCATAGTAAAATTACGTATATATCCTTAATATTTTATTATTTATTAAGAAAAAATATTATTTTATTATTTTTTAAAAAATAAAATAATTATTTTTTATTTTTTTTTCGAACTCGAGCTTGGTAAAATTTAGTCGAGATTCGACTCGATTAGCTCAAAACTCGACTCGGCTCGACTCGTTTGCAGCCCTATTTGCGAGTGATTTCTCGGAACCGGGCGGGAACGGTTTTATTTTGTTAGTCGCGTAATTTTATTTACACACGATATAACTTTAGTTGTGTAACATGTAATTTTAGAATAATATTTTATGAGTTTCACATACATCGTAAAAATCAAGGTGCAAGAAGTATTCCGTGATTTCTCATACTATTGCTGCTTGGTACTCTTGTCGTCCGTCTCACGGTCTTGCCCAAAAGGCAATAATATCCGTTACTATTTACTATCCATTACTACTTGGTACCCTGCTTGTACTCTTACCCACCACCAGCCACCAAAAATATATGTTTTGTCCCAGCATTACTAGTAGTACTGCTGCTACTTTTGGTTCTAATAAAGCCAATTTAGCCAAGTATGTGTTTGGACGATCTTTCAGCACTTCTGATTGGGATCCTAAGCGAGCTTAGCTTAGAGGTCCCTCCACCTTCCCATCATCATAAGCCATCAATCCTTTTACTCTTAATCTCCCTGTTGAGGAAAATTTTGTTCATCATTGTTCAGATGAACTTACGTAGATGATAAGTACCGTAGTATCATCTATCTAGTTAGCTTAGTGTGTTTGGATACAGAAGTTCTCAAAATATTACTCTAAGCATTTTGCTTTCAAATCACCATTTCGTATTCTTAATTATATATTTATATTTCACATACATCATATCACAAATCAATAATAATAATAATTCAAGTGAAATCATTTGTGTCTTTAACCTTGCGATGATGACAAATTTGTAGCATCAAACTACGACATGGTACATGAAAGGGCAAACGAGAGTTGCCACAAATGATCATGGAGCAGTTAAGAACGGGAATGCTCAACAAAACGTCAATCACCTGTCTGACTTAACATGGTCCGTTAAATCCTGCGACTAAAGTAAAGTGCAGCACAACCACCCTTTGATAAGTAGAGGGGTTAAGTACCCACAGTATGCCATTGTTAAAGTACTCCGGCGAGTACGTTGACGCTTCACAGAAATGTATGCCTGCCTGCTCCGTCGGCCACTTAATCATAATACTGCGGACTCAAATTATATTTACACCCAACCCAAGAGATATGGGCTGTGTCAAACTGCGCCTCCCCTCTTTTTCATTAATGATTTTGTGTGCAGAAACGGCAGAAGAGATATTTCATAATGATTCCGATTTGATTCGTTGGCATTGACAGCTTAACATTTATTGAAACGGACTCGCGAGAAGAGTACATTTTAGAATTATTGATCATCATCATTCATTATTATGCCCACCATCCCATCGCTTGCCTTCCTTCACTGTGCTATCAGCCAAAAAAGGTCACGCCCTAACAGGAAAATCCCATCTACGCTAAGGATTTGTCCTTGCATGAAAGTTAAAACAGGGCGGGCGTGTCCCATACAGAAAGCAATTTGTAAAGGGATAATTTGTAGTATCAGTTAGAGGAGAGCTGCAGAGTTGTAACTGTCTGCTTCCATGTTCTCACTATTGAATTAAAGCTGGCTATCATGAATCATCATCGTCTAGCCCATTTTATCATTTACTTCCACGATTCCACCTCCAAATTGCTACCTCTCTCAGAGAAATCAGAATAGGAGGATAGGGTGGTTTAATTTGTCATTCCAAACTTTGTTTACTATTGAGGAAGATATCCCATTCCTTTGTGTCACAATCAAGAAATAGAGAGTCTTCTTCCACGTTTGTTTCAGTAAATCGCATTCCCATGTATTAAATGCTACTCATAAATATCTTGCCTATGGTGTTGTAGGGAATGCATATCTTATTTTATTTTTCGTATACAAATGGTTCAGCACAGGCCTCGCAAAAGCCACACCTTCATATTCACGTATGATTTAGCTCATCTTACTCCATTAATTCTCCCCCCCAAGACTCAACCTTGACGTTGCTCTAGTAGTTGAATGAGATTGAAAATAGAGAGCTCTGAGGGGGGAGGGGATTAATTAATTTAATGAAGAGAGCAGCTTAGGTAGCCTTAATCCCGTTGTTTAATTGACCAGCAAGAGGGAACAAACTACAATGCTCAACAAGCAAGAAACAGCCAATGGGCACAAATTTTTTTAAAAGTTAAACTATAAGCATGTCAGTAGACTACGTGGCTTGAGTAAACCTATTGCAAAGTTGGGAATTGTAGACATGGAGTAACAGCTTACTTACTAGTAGTACTACTCTATTAACAAAGTAATGATAGTTTATGGGAAAGGAGCGTAAGGCGAAAGTGCTAATTAATCCCCCTCTTCTTAGTCCTCCATACTTGGGGGCTTCCTAATACTGCCGGACAGAGAATCTCGCATGGCGGGCGGCAGGCAGGGCTCAGGAGGCAGGAGGGTCGGTGTCCAGCGTTCATATGGTGGCAATTTACTGCATCGAAGTATGGAAATAGAAGGAGACAGTGGACAGAGCCTAGAGCCGACCCCGTTGACTTCCAAAACTTGGTTTAGAAAACAAATCACCACTTGGCAGTCACTAGGTGAAGAAATTAAGAACGAAACCCACAGCCTCCATTTGAACATTACTGTTTCACCTTGGAAAAAGGCTTTTCATCATCAAATGAAATAAGAGTGGGGCATCAAGCGAGACCTCGCAGATATCTCATACCGACTGGTTTACTATACTATAACTTTTGTGCTCTGATCTTTTTAAGGGTTCTATACTCTATAGAGAGAGAGAAAAAAAAAAACCGAATAGACTTTGCATACAAGCGTAAAAGCAAGGAGAAGAGGGCAGGAGATTTTATTTTTTATTTTTTTTAAAAAAAAAGGGTGGTCAACTTTCTTCCGCTTGGCATTACCACTATATTGGTACTACTGCTAATATATTTTGTCTTATTAGTCAATTCTATCAAAAATTTCCCCCTTTTTCTCTGCTAGTGGTAGGCCTGTCTATCTATTCCCATTAATTATCATTCGCATTCGTCTTCTCCAGTACCAAACCCAATGCCATAATACACCACGAATTTCTTTCTTTCTTTCTTTTCTGCTCTTTTCTTTCTTCATCAGAATCATCATCATCGTCAACCACTACAAGATAACCACATCAAACAACTAAACAACGACAACATAGAGATAGCAGTATAAAACCCAGAAAACGAGACAAGGGAAAACAAGGACGGGATCGGTTGCGGTGGAAGGAGCTCAGAAAACTCACAATGGTATTGGGATGGCGAAAAGCCTTCTGTACGTCGATCTCTAGGGATCGAGACTCCAGCATCCATAGCAGCAGCTCCACCAGCAACGGCGGCAGGCAAGACAAAATTAGTCACGACGCCCATCAAAGCAATCCTACCACTCCTAAGCTTAGCTCCAAGTTAAGCTTCTTCTCCATTCCTTCCACTCCTCGGTTACAATCTCAGCCTGTTTCTAGCCCGAGACTTCGATGTCGAACCACCCCCACCACCAGGGCAACCAGTACTCCATCCACACCACCATTACAACCGCCTGAAAGTCCAAAGCGCCAATGCAAGACGGCCAAAAACAGCCCCAGATTTTTCCAACTACGCTCCTCCACCCCATCCTCTCCTCGCTCCCCTTCCACTCTTTCTCTTCTTAAATCCACCCTTCGCATATCCTCCAAGGTAAACCATCAATTCTTTTTTGTCTTTATTATCTTTAGAGAAAAAACAAAAACTTACAAAAAAAACATATTCTAATTTGTTTAAATATTTTGTTCTCTTCTTCCTTGCAGACAAGGTGTGGAATATGTTTACACAGCATAAAAAGCGGGCAAGGGATGGCCATATTCACGGCGGAGTGCAGCCACAGCTTTCATTTTCCATGCGTCGCCGGTCACGTGAGAAAGCAAGGGATTCTCGCGTGCCCGGTTTGCAACTCTACATGGACCGAAATGCCCTTACTATCAATCCACAATGTCAGCGGCAGCAGCAGCAGTCATCACAGCAGGTTAGACAAACAAGAGAAAAGGATGGAATTTCCGTCATCTCCCAAAACGCCGCCGCCGCCTCCTCCCTCGTCTAATAGTTGTAAGCAACCTGTTTTGAAGGTGTACAATGACGACGAGCCGCTGATGTCGCCAACATGTGGAGCTCGGTTCAACCCGATACCCGAGTCCGATGAGAATGGTGAAGAAGATAGTGATAATATTACAGAAGAATTTCAAGGATTTTATCCTACTACAACGAGTCCTTTTCAGAAGAGCACCGCTTCTGCCTTGGGAAATGTCGAAACGAAGATATCGCCAGAGGCTGCCGTGATCTCCATTGGCCGGAGTAGCCAGACTTTCGTGGTTGTGCTAAAAATAAGAGCTCCACCGGCTCCGACGAACGCGGCGAGGAGAGCTCCGATTGACTTGGTAATGGTGCTGGATGTGAGCCGGAAGCTGACCAACGAAAAGCTTCAGATGATGAAACGAGCTCTGAGATTGGTGGTGTCCTCGCTTTCGCCTGCCGATAGGCTCTCCATTGTGGCGTTCTCATCTACTTCCAAACGGCTGCTGCCGCTGAGGAGGATGACGGCGGCGGGGCGGCGGTCCGCCCGCAGGATAGTGGACTCCATAGTATCTTTGGATGGAACAGCACCCGCGAGTGCCAATGACGCGATTAAGAAAGCCGCCAAGGTTCTGGAGGACCGCCGGGAAAAAAACCCCGTCGCCAGCATTATACTCTTGTCCGACGCGATTGAGGATCGGTCAGCCAATCAAAGGCGGCAGTCGTCAGTCGTGTGCACCACGCGCGTCACCCATTACGAAGTTCCGGTACTGTCAGTCGGACTGAGGCACTGCGGGGCGTACGGACACGGGGCGCCGCCGGACGACTCCTTGGCCAAATGCGTTGGAGGACTGCTGAGCGTGGTGGTGCAGGACCTGAGGGTCCATTTAGGATTTATTTCCGGGTCGGGTCACGGCCAGGTCGCGGGAGTCTACTCGTTCGGGGGTCGGGCCATGGCCCTCGGTTCGGGTTTGGTCCGACTGGGCGAGTTGTTCGCTGAGGAAGAGAGAGAACTGTTGGTGGAATTAAAAGTCCCGTCGATGAGTTCGGCTGGGGCCCACCACGCGTTGTCCGTTCGATGCTCATACAAAGACCCGTCAACCCAGGTGCTAATCCAAGGTAAAGAACAGGCGCTGTTGGTCCCACGTCCTCAGGCCCTCCGATCATCCACGCCCAGCGGCATCGAACGGTTGAGAAGCCTGTTTGTTGCGACGCGAGCTGTGGCTGAGTCTAGGAGATTAGTCGAGAGAAATGATTTAGCCGGAGCCCATCAGCTGCTGACATCGGCTCGATCTCTGGTACTGCAAGCCAGCAGTAGTAGCGAGTGGGGCGAGGAGTACGTGAGCGGCTTGGAAGCTGAGCTGTCGGAGTTGCATTGGAGGAGACAAAATCCGGTGCAGCAGATTCCAAGGAGACGAAACGTGGAAAGAAGGCATCCTACCGGCGCCAGCAGCGGCGGTAGCATCAGATTGGATGAGAAATCAAGCGAGCCGCTCACGCCGACATCGGCTTGGAGAGCGGCGGAGAGGCTGGCTAAAGTCGCAATTATGAGGAAATCTATGAATAGGGTCAGCGACTTGCACGGCTTTGAGAATGCCAGATTTTAATTTTGTTTTAATTAGTTGGTAAATTTTAAAATGAAAAATAGGAGTGAGTACTGCCGTGCCGTGTATGTACAAGTAGTTTTGTTGGACATTATAGCAAGGAAGGGGGAAAAAAAAAGAAGAAGGAATTAAAATAGGAGGGGGGACCCAGGAAGTAAGATAGGGACAAGGAGGGAGTACCCGACGGATCGGCGCTTTCTGCAGCGGACGGTGAGAGCTGAAAGGAGAGGGAACCCCACATTGTACTGATTGATTGAAAGGCGAAATCGAGAGGGGGGGGGGGAAGGCCTATCTGCTACTTTTGTCTTTATTGGTAATTTTAAGTCTCTCGCTCTCCCATTTTTATTTTTTTTTTGGGGTCGTACAGTACTGCTATCCTTTTCTTTTAATTATTATTATTGGTCTGAATTATATAGTGTAGTGATACAACAATTGCGATGTAGAGAATGAATGAATGAGTGGGTTCCTAATGGAAATGAACAGAAATAAAAGTTTTTAATGAGCGATGATTGATTTCTGTGTGGCCCCGAGGGGAAGGTATCTTCGTTGCTCTCCTCTACTATTTAGGATATGATTAATGCTTTTCTCTGATTATTATTGTTTGTATGTTGATCTGATCATCGGATGGTCAGGAATTAGAGGGCGCGCTTTGGTGTTTTTTTTTTGTTTTGTGGTGAAATAGAGCTTTTATCTGTATCCAATTCCAGGGATTCGCATAAGCCAACAGTTTGCTGTTGGACAAGACGTTGCCCAATACTAATTGATAAATTTCGCGATGCCATGGCTCATGAAAATGGACAATTTTAGTTCTATTTTTCAATCTTAGATCTATAATAAAGTAAGGTTTCGTGATTCCCTGCCATTGCATGGTTTTTATGCGTACTTCTGACTGCCACTGCAGAGCTGATAAATGAGTATCCTATGGGAGACTAGGCTGATTCCCTACCATTGTTTTCTTTCCATTCTTTTTTACTTTGACGTAAAGATTATAATAATAATATAGTGGCTCGCTGCTGTGGGACCCACAGAAAAAGTATTACTCAAGAGATCACAACTACCGCTTAATAATAAATATATATACATTTTTCATGTACTATCCTGCTGTCTCGTGTACCTCTGTGTAAATTGGATCAGACTTGTTGAATTGGTGTAATTCTCTTCTTTGTTTTGGAGAGAAAATTGTTCAAGCTGCTTCTACAGCAGCTGCCGAAGTATAAGAACCCCAAACCGTCCGGACCAGAGCAAGCGTGCGAAGCAGCAAAAAGTAAAAGCATATTATGATCGTCTTTTTCTTTCTAGAACACAATTTTATTATTTATAGCCTCTCCGGTTACGCATATTCTTCATTTTTACTCTTTAAAAGATTAATGTCACAACAGGCTGTTTCTTGTGGGATTGTGAAATTAATCAAATGAATGGGAAGAGACGTGCAAACTCATCTCAACAAGCAATGTCATCCTCAGCGGGCAAACTACCATTACTAATGTTGTCGTCGCACTTGAATAAAACTTGATTCCGTTTGAATTGCTATTTTTAGGAGCATTTATTTATTTATTTTTTTTTTTTAAAAAAAGGTATTGTAACGATTTGATATATGAGAATTATAAAGATGATTGAAAAATGTAATCACAGTCCAGACGAGACATTACTAATATTCTAGTCATTTTTCGAATACGAGGAGAAAAAATATTCATTTTCGAGTAGATAGAAGGAAAAAAAGTGAGACACGGCGATCTACCCAGGCCATGTCATACCAAATGAATCATCGACACCAAGAAGAGTTGGAAACCCACCGAAATGGAAATGATTAGTTCCATTTAGTTCTACTGTAAATTACTCTTCTATTTACAATCCCTAGGGAAACTTGGAAGAAATGTGATGCTTTTTCTGCATTTAGAAGTTCCACGTTAGCATGACTTTAGCTACACGTTTGTGAAAATTAAGGTAAAAAGAGTGCAAGCTTTTTCAAGTGAAAGCTTGCTGCAGCATCTGCGTGGAAGGCATCAAAAAAGTTTTGGAGAAGAAACCAATGCATTAATAAAGTGGGAAATTTGAAGAAAGCTTTTCTCATGTATCCAATCCAGTAAAGGACCAGGACGAGTTAACTTGGCTTTATGTGTTTATGGCGGTGTTGTGTTGGATGATTTCCTCGAATCTCGCACCTTTAAAGCCTTTCAAGTGCAACAGCTGCTGAAGACTAGCAACCTTTTATCTCTTTGATGATAACTTCTAGATGCAGAGAACGCCAATTAGAATTCCCGACGATCACTTTGGGGTAAATTTTATGGTATTGTTGCCATCTTGACATGATAGCTTCGGCAGCGAAGACATATGACAAAGCCGGTGGTAAAACCTATTCAATGTCATCCAAAGACGACACTTTTGCTTTTGGTATCCCAGTTGATAGATGTTCTTAAAAGTAGAACACAATCATGGATGGACTGGTCCATCGTTATTGTATTTATACGCCACTGGGGGTATTAATATTATCTCCATCTTTGAGAGAGAAGGAAACTGTTAAAAGATTTTCTTGAATACCCTACGGGGAGGGCGTTTTAAAGATTAGACTAGTGCAAGGCTTTTGACGTGGTAAAGCGGCTTCAGTCTCCATTAACTAAGGAGGATTAAACAAGGCCCCAATATCAAATCCCGGCCCCTCCCTTGGATTATGGAGGGGAAATTCCTCAGAAATCAAATCATTGTTCAGGATACGGATCTACTAACTAGAGATTTAGATGGAAAGACAAGGCAGGTCCGATTCCGCCTTCAAAATTTATTAGCAACCACCAACCAATATTTGGTGCGAGTGAGACGGTTCAGGCAACGTTAAAATACTAGTATCAAGGTAGGCCTTCTTACTGATAATAATGAATGTGCAAAGAATATCTATCTATTTACACCCGTTCCAGCCCAACAGTATACCGCCAGAAGAAACCCGCTTTAACCACCCTGCCACACAAACCCTATACTACCGAGAGTCCAGTGTCGCTACAGCCATTAAAACATTTAGTTCATGTGAAACAAAAAAAGGATGACCAAAGAAGGATTTTAGAACAACAGGGTTATGCGTCGGGAGTAAACATCAGAAATACAGCTGCCTGCATTGACCTACCTCAACCTCAGAGGGGCAGTAAGGACACTTGAAAGGTCTAGTACTGTTATTCTTTGACAACTTAGTTATAGACTGCTTGCAGAGCACGTGCCCGCACGACAAAAGCATGGGTGGATTCTCTTCGCTTGCCTGGTCTCGACTCACAGGGCACACAAAGACAGAATGGAACTGGAATTCTCTATCCAAATCCACTGGAACAGGTAACTGTTTCATTGACTGCCATTCCTGCTTCTTTCCTGTCATTACATTCATCAGCTTCAGAAGGGTTGGCAAACCTTGGCCTCCAGCAGCAACCGTTACGCTTAATGGACTCTCAAAGGACTGACCCATTAAATTGCAGAAATGCCGGGTAAGCTCCTCAGACAACTTGTCCCAGTGCACTGGGGACAGCAATTCAGCATATGGTGAAGCATCAAGCTTTCCAGCCCACAACAGACAGCCCATAAGCTTCTGGAACTCAGCCATGTGACTCTTAGCAAAAGGAGCCAAAAAAGTTTTAGCATAATTAAGAGCTTCATCTCTACGCTTTTTCTGTAAAATTTCCACAAACTGAAGGCGATGAAGTTTCAATTCAATGTCAGAACCATTTTGGTTAAGCTGATCATGATTGGTAGCAGCCCACTTCAAAGCAGGCTCCAAGTTGCGTAATTTCATGGCTTCAAGTATCTGGTACATTTCGGCAAAAGATGACTTTGCAGCTTCAGCTTCCGGTTCCCGGGCCTCATGTACAAAACAATCACCGAGATCAAAATGCCCTTCCCGATAAAAGTGGCTGGCAATTATCTGGTTCACTGTGTGGATATCAAAATCAATATTTCTGTAAGCCTTTGATATATCAGGATTGAAGGATTTCTCTAGGAGCTTTGGGTACTTGCTTAATGCCACATTTAATTCCTTCTGTGTCACTTCAAGCTGACTGAGAGGCCCGATTTCTTTCAACTTGGCTTTTAGTTCACATAACACAAACCTAGGATCAGTCTGAGTCATAATATCATCACCTGGTCCTATTCTTGACAGGGCTTGTTCTATCTCTTGGCTAATTTGTTCTATGATTTCTTGGGATTTTGATGATGACAGTTTCTGCTTCTTCGTAACACGATCAAACGCATCCTTGATAGTATTCAACTCCATTTTATACTAGCTCAAGTTCCTTCTTTATAAACTCTAAATCTAATCAACCACAGCCAAAAAGAAAGGGATCAAAATGATGAGTCCCCAAAAACTCAAGAGGATCCTCATTCTCTCATTACAGGAAAAAGCAAAAGCAAGCAAAAATGAAATCTACAAGAGATTAAAAGTAGGCAGAAACATTTCATCACTAGTAAATATCAATGCCTAGATTAGAGAAGAGATGATATAAACATTATTCTACCTTCATAAACAAACACACAAGTACCTATAAAGTCTCAAAGATAAACGATCAGCCAACTTATTCCGAAGCAGCTTTTCCCTAAGCCGGGAGACACAAAAGAGTGATTATGCATTTAACAAAAAAAATTGTTTTTACCCTTTTCTTCGCCCTATTTACTTGTTTTCTTTCTCCCTTTCCCTTTTCAAGAAGAAACAGGTGTACTAGTCGATTTTGAAATCAAAAAGTTAGAGACCATGTTACATCTCAGTCAGGACTCATTGTACAATACTTCCATAAAGAACAACATTTTGATTAAAACTTACAACAAGCACATTAAAAGAAACAATATTGCCTAAAACTTTTCTCCTGTACGATTTCCAATTCAAGACCAAAGACGATCACCAACTTAACTAGCATCATGAAATTCTCCCGAAATATGGCAGATGGAAGACTAAATATCAAGGGATTAAAACAAAGAGTAGGCATACTCGAGTTACTCAAACTATAATAGTCGGTGAATGGTACACCTTTTCTTTATCCATGACTCACAAAACCAGTGAGATTATCAAAAAAAGCTATTGTTTAATTTGTTACCACCAAGATAGGCTCTCTCAAATCGTCTATAGCAAGAAGGCTCCTTTCTTCATCCTAGTATCCAGCATATTTTTTCTATTAGATGAACTTCAATTTTACTATATTATTAACAATGTACAGCCTCATATCGAGTCATCTAACTTTGCCCAGGGAAATTAGTCTTGTCATTTAGCTACATAACAAAAATCAAGCTTTAACATCTGCAGTTTTAAAAGACAAAACACTGCAAAGCTCAATAAGAACTCCATGAATTACTTGTATGTTGATGAAACCAGACAGAAAATCCATATATATGCACCACATGATCATTAGTACTTTACAAGTACAGCCAGAGTGAAATAATTGAAATTAAAAGAGGAAAACAAAAAGGTCATTGGTTCTCAGAGAGATAATATAATTATGCTCTTCTAAGTTTCAGTTTATGTGAAAGTCAGAATTAATACCAGATGACTGAGACTCAAAATATCAAAAGAAATTCAAAATCATAACAAAAGATGGTCTCAAAACTCTTTTAAGTGACTCCAAGGGCTTGACCAGGCAAAAGTACATCACAACAAGACAAAGGCCAGATGAGAACAGAGAAAATATTGCTCGAGTTCAATGAGTCAATGACGCCCCATAACTAGCTCTGGAAAGATTAGTAAAGGCCTTTCAAAAAGGAAAAGAGTAAAATGGCAAAAGAAAGTGTTCTTTTGCATAGATAAGACATTTGTAGCTGATGATTCACTTATGTTTATCAGTAGGATTTTAACAAAACAAACATCACCAAGCTGCTCAAACGAGTCATATTTGGACCTCTTACACAACATGAATAAAGGAAGCTTGGCTGAAATTGTTAAACAAATGGGATAAAAATGTGAAGTAACATATAGCCTGAACCTATGAGACCCACAATAACTTGACAATGGCTTTTAAAATTTTTTGACAGGTAGAGGGATTTGGCAGATGGAAGTCCAGGTCATGTTTTCCAGACTGTTACTTCAGATAAAGTTTCAAATTTCCCTTCACTCAGCAAAGAAAAAGCCTTGATAAAACTTGAAAACCCAATCAACAATGATGGGCCAGTCTTTATGAGTGCACCAGGATGCCAAATAAGAATGGCTAATCACCCAAGATTTAATTGCTTTGAAATTCTGAAAATTCTGTTATTTATCTCTTTCCAACTTCATCCAATTTCAGATCTAAAACTAATTAAGTGTTAATTGGTAGAATTTATTGCTCGATAATGAGATTATCTACAGCATGGATTCAAACGAAAAAGAATACACTTAGCAGGTTCAACCCAGCGGACCATATATCAGACTATGAAAAATAAATGAATAGTGATAAAAACAACTTAAGACCCAAACACATGATGACTCTTTTTTTGGAGATTGACAGTCGAAGAATACAGATTTATTTAGTGGAAACGAATACAAAAGGTAAAAGTCACCTGAAAGTTGTTAAAGCACCGAGGAAGACAGGGTCTTTTCAACTTTTTTGTGTTATACCAACTCAGGGGCAAACCTTAAATACAGTTAATGTTGTACAATATAAGAAAGGCACATACATGCACGGGAATTATTCAAAAACAGAGAATTCTGTCCTCAAAAAAAAAAAAAAAAGACTCCCCCCCCCAACCCAAACACACACAAGCAACAAAATGTCGAGTGCAGCTAGTCTTTACTCTCCAGGCGTAAAAATGCAAGAAAATTAGCTTTCAAGTGAAGATTCTACTAATGTTAGGTGAAACCGAAAAAAAAAAGTAAAAAATTCTGGAAATTTTTCCATGAAACCTAGAATGTGCCTCATTCCAATGGTCACATGACCACTAAAACTTGAACTTAAATCAGACATGATGACATAGATGAGAAAAAGTTTAAACACCAACATAAAATATGCATAACAAGCTTAAGAAGATAATCAAATTTTTTATTGCATCTTTAAATCTATAACTCACTACTCAAGTAAAACAAAAAGGAATGAAGAAAAAGGATTTCGATTTAAAAGAAGAAGAAGAAGAAGATGATGATGATGAAAGAAAACTACAAAAAATGACCCATAAAACTCAAACTTCAATAGAACTCCTTTCTGAATTGCTGTTTTCTCTCTGGGACTCCCAAACTACACGAGAAAGTAATATACTCTATTCTCAAGTTTCCCCTCCGATTCTCCTAAGAGACCTAAATAAATATCTCCCGAAATAAAACAAAATAAACAATAGAACACAGTTGAAACACCCTTTTTTTTTGTCATAAAGAAAACAGCAAGATTTCCTTCTTAAGCAACTTTTCAACTAAGCAAAAGTAATACCAGCTCAATTCAGTTTTTTTATTTTCGTTTTCTGTAAGCAGCTCAATTTAGTTAACACAAGCATTAGAATGTTAATTAGCCGCAGTGCCATCTATAAGCCCACCCAATCAGAAGTGCTCCGCCTACTAATCACACTCAAGAATCAACAATACGTGGAGAAAAATAAATAACGATTTCTCAAATTCGCCGAATCAAACATTACAAACAAAGAAAACAAAATGCAGTAACTCGGAAGCAATTCCATATCTAAAGAAGAAAGATTAAAAAAAAACAAATAATAGATGATGCTTCCACGCAACAAATATACTAAACTGTGTGCTTGGATGCGTGAATAATGATGCACCACACAAATTCAGATCGAAAATCATGACACGAAAATTTAAGCACTCATCAAAATTTAATCTTTTTTCCCCCTTCAAATTTATGCTAGTAACTCACCGGTCACTGGCGGCGTCGTTTCAGCAAAAGTAGTAGAAAATATAATCACCAAGTACTTTGGGAGTTTAGGACAGAAAAGAAGATGCTGGTATTGTGTCTTACCGGAGATTGTTAAACTATGAAAATGGATACCCGACCGTCGACAGAAGGGTGGGTTAGGTGGTTCGGGTCGGATGTTGTGTGGAACCTTGGCTTGATGACAAGAAAACGCTCGAGAGAGAGAGAGAATAGAAGCCCAGAGATTTTCTAAATAAATTAGGGAGAACAGATTGCCGTTTGCTTACGTTTGGGTTCTCAACCATTTCATTCCACTTTTATCCCTCGTTTTTCGTTGTTTATTCTAGAATTAAATGCAGAGAGCTCGCACCAACTTTGCACTAGTTGCAATTTGCACCCTAAAATATTAGTAGACACTTTGCACCCTTAGTCAACTAACAAATAATATGACAATTAATTTTTTCCAAGTGATTAATGGAATGACCAATTTATTGTCCATAAAAACTTAAGTCACAAAAATACCACCATTTTCATGAAAAAGATTACTATATATGTAGCTTTGCTTTGAATAATAAGACTATTAGAACTAAAATAGGGGCAAAATATGGAAATATTGAGATACAACGGTTACAATTTTTAAAATCTCATAATTTTCTCCGACCCATCATAATGCCATTACTTCATATAACCAGCAAAATTTCACTTGAAATCTTCACAAGAATAAAATTAGCATAGAAAACAAAATTTTCATATGAAAGCAATAAAGATTCAAAATGCCAAACCTAAATTAAAACCTAATCTAAATATTAGTAAACAAAATATTGAACTCAAAATTTTAAATAAAACACCTAAATTATTTCATTTGTTATGTGCATATAAAAATAAAACGAAGGTATAGCTCGAAATTAGAGGAATAAATAAGACTTTTTTTGAGTTTAGCAGCAACAATCTACATTACTTCTATCCTATGGGAGAGACTAAAGAGGGAGCCTAACTGGGCTTGCATGAGAAATAAATAGGACTTCACGTGCCTTTTTTCTTCATTGCAATCTTTTCTTACCTAAGCTAACTTGAAATATGTAATAAAATAGGGTTGTTGTGATTTTTGAACTAAATTTGTTCCCTTTCTTCTTCTTCTTTTTCATACTTCTTTTGTTTTAATTGTCATTCAAAGTGATCATATATTTTATTGTTATATGTTTATAGTTAGAATTTGATTACGAAGTGAAAATTAATCCATTTAAAGTGGCAACTTTTCTACCAAAAAGGTATTTTGTCACTTATAAAGTTTTAATGGAAGATAAATTGATAATTTCTTCAATTTTTTGGATGGAATTAATTTTCTTATTATTTTCTGGTTAATTAAGGCTATAAAGCGCCTGTTAAAATAATTTAGAGTGTAAAATGCACTTACTATAATAATTCTTAGGGGTTTTCAGCATTTACCCTTCCACAAATCTCCTGCAGTGAATGAGGTCTGCGGTTTTGTTGAGGAGGCGGCCAATGTTATATTCCCAACCGTTTCTTTCCCTTTTTTTTTTGGGTATGTTGTTAAAGGCTAAAATCTAGGATTTAGGTGAGAAACTCTTGCCAAATCTGACCAATTAAAACCTACTAGAATGTAATAACAATTTAAATAAAATCTCCATTAATGCTTAATCATTGAACTCCACGATCTTATTTATAGCATTTTCACTGGATAGACCTGTCATGTAATCATTTCAAACCGAAACAAAATTTTGCATTACGGCCGAATATATGATAGTAGCATTTAGAAAGAAATTCATAGTAACTCATAGTATGCCTTCGATTCTAGGACCGCGGGAAGGTCAAGAGTATAAAACAATGAAGCTAAATAGGAATAACATTGCAGAAAATAGCTCAAATTAAGCAAAAATTATGAAACCAAAAACCAATCTATTAAAAATGGGGGAAGAACCGCCCTTAAATCTGTCACGTACTTATTGAGGTAGCATGATTTAGGATGCGTTTAATAAAACTAAAATCTCAAATATAAAATCTAAAGTTTGATTTAATTAAATTATTGAATTGTTAAATATTAAATTTAATATATTTGAATGCATATCATATTCAATGATAAGTGAATAGCTTATCATTTAATTTTGAAAACAAGTTTTACCCAAAAAATTCAGTACCACTTAATTAATTCGGATGTTCAATTTTCGTTATCAAACGGTATGAATATGCTAAAATTTAAATCTATTATATTTAAGTATTGAACTAAGTTATCGACCTTAGGTGGTTGCACCATATTATAGCATTTCACCCACAACCTCCGGTAGAAAAGAGCTCTCCTCAATTTAAAATCAGCTAGCAACAATTAGCACCCTCTCCCCAGTCTTTGATGGGGGGCTTGTCCTCGCTATTTCATTCCCCTGACGTATTTCCACAAAGCACCTAAAACACCATGAAATCCAAAAAAAAAAAAAAACAAGCGGGTAGCTGCAGCTCTCGAATTTTGCATCTCGCGTGACTATGGCTCATTGGCTCTTGCCCAATAATAAGCTATAACACGGCTGCGACAGAAAATGCCGCCGGCAGTACATGTAAAAACTAGAAGGAAATGCCAGGTGCAGGTACTCAAATAGACGCCTGCCAAGAATTTGAAGTGATATCCATCCAAAAAGTCAAAGGGGTTTAGGAAAATTCGGTCTGCTAAATTTTTATGTATACATCCAGAAGTTCTCAAATTTTTAGCAAAAATTATCATTGGAATGAAATCAGTGCAAGCTCGCCGGACAAATTATATGCTCTTACATGGTAAACGTTCTGCCAATTACGTGTGCTGCAGGCAGTCCCAATATAGTACAACCACAAAAATCAGCATTCCTCAGACTGAAGAGCAAGCATGCCTACTTTTTGCAATTAGGCTCATGGTTAAGCTGCTGAAAGGATTTCACCTACTTCGAGTAGATGAGAGCTGGTTCAATTTGACATACTCATAATATTGCTCTTGCCCATAAAGTTGACTTGAAAAAAGAAAGAAAGAAAAGTCAACACAATAATCTCGCATGAAGAACCTATAATAGTTGACCTCAATAACAGCTTCATGAGAAGTTCTACCTAGACGGTGCCATGTTGCGTAACACCTTCAATTCGTTTGCAAGAACATTTATGACAAGAAAGTAATTTGAAGTGATACTTACGCAAGATCTGCCAAAGTCTCTGCCTTAGTCACAGCCTTTCCCTCCGGGAATTCAAGGCAAGAGTAATGCATTATCATTTCCTTCAGAGTTTGCTTGGTGCTCTTGATGTCATTATCCCATAAGATACTCTGAACAAAGGACCGAAGGGTTGGCAAAAAGTATTTTCAAACAGAATCAATTGCAAGCAAATTGATCATGACTTCTTCACCATTCTTAATTCGGAAACCCAGAAACATTGAACTTTTAAAACTATACAAGGAATAAAAAAGCAAAATGAAAATTATCTAAAGGCCTGAACCTTTCTTATATACTCTCTTTTCACATCTTCCCATGGTAGTTTGCCAGTAGGAGAGAAAATAGAAGCATTCCAAAGAGCACCTCTAGCAACCATAACACATGAGGCACCTGTCAGGAGGGAAATCAATAACAGGGTGTCTTACGTAAGCAAACTATTATGACATTAGGCAGAAAAGTCACACCACCCTGAATACAGAAACTGAAGATAAGGGTGATAGCCAGGTTCAGAGGCAGGGTATAAACCTAATCCTGTATCCAATAGTTAAAATCTCCCATAGACTAACTGGCACATCCAACCTCAAAAAGAAAAAGATTGATAAGTGAGTCAAATCACGTAGAGTGGATGAAAGAACCCAATATGTTTGCCTAACTTTGTCAATTTTATGTCAAATGTTCCAACAAAGCTATAATACATTGTACCCCTATCAGGAGACTACAAAAAGCTAGGTCTAACAGGCAGCAGAACCCAGATTTGACTGCATGCCATTAGCAAATTAATGCATCTCAACAAAAAAATATGGAGTTTACCAGCATAAAAATTCCACATTCCCCTTCAGCTAGTTGGATGACTTCCCTTAGAAAAGAAGTCTGCTCAAGGAAGAGAAAGGTCAGCTAAAGACGGTAAAGAGCGAAAAAGGCTTGGATCCACATAAACAAAGATCTCCAACGAACTATACCCTCTTTCAAAAGAAAAACTAAAACCACAACATGGCCAAAAATTTAAGGCAGGCTTTTGGAAAGCAGTAAACAAGCATGTCTTAAAGCGAATCAGGCAATTACTGAAGTAGAACCTCATATAGGAGTTTGGAAGTATTAAAGTGCCCATAGAGTAGGCAACAAAGCCCATTGAACCTCAGGAATCACTAAAGGAGATATCAATCACAGAGGAAGCATAAACAGGGGAGAACGACATAGTAGAGAATGAATGGTTAAAAAAGAGGAATTAGCAAAACCAGAAAAATTCAAAAAGATTTTAGAGGCTGTATTACAACCAGCATGTTTAATCCATCATAACCTTTTGCACATGCCAACTAGCTTTCAATCATTAGACAACTAAAATATCTTTGGTTAGTACACAAAAACCACATCCAAATTGCACATTAAAACACAAACAAGATAATGGTGCAAAAGATTACATAACATTATTCCAGTGTTGTTTAACAAACAGTAATTTGTCTTTGACTAAAGCATTAAGACCACAGAGGCAGTCTTCAGCATCCTGACAAAACCCATTCATCCATCCGTTCCTTTACAATTACTGCTAAATAATATATCTTAGGAATAATTGTTCATGAAAAGAAGTACCTTTTATTGCTAAAAATTATCATGACTACAAAAATTATCGACCCAAAAAAGATTAGATGAAGTCAAGAAGGAAAGACTAAAGATTGACGCATTCTCTTTTTACATACCTGTAGCAACTTTCATGCGTTCAAAATCTTCAAACTCAAAAACATCACCATTGGCTATAACAGGTATTGAAAGAGCAGCTACCACATCAGCAATTTCATTCCACTTAGCAGGGTCTCTTGGCCTGTCTGCAACTCTCCTGCATAATCATTGGTGAAACAGCAATTAAAAAGTTTGAAAAGATCCAAATAGTTGTTCTTGAATTCAAGTAAACATTTTAACAAGAAGGTAATTGCAGGACAACCTTTCAACATCTAGCATCCTTTATGAACTACTTTGGCAAGAAGTCAATATGGAGAATTAATACTTTGCCTCCTCTTAGTAGAACTGAAAATGAAAGTGACAGCATTTCTACAGCAATAACTGCAATTCTTTCATTCAAGAGTCTATTAAATACTTGAATAAAGGAAAATTTCTAGAAAGCAATGGCCTATAGCTACAAGAAAAGCATTAGCAGGATATTTGAATGGCACCCATAGACAAAGATAAAGTAACTGATTAGACCATTGAAATATATCACGAACCAATGTAAAAGTAGCGATGGACAGAATTGGTACTTTAAAGATTTTACTAGAAGAACAACAAAGGGAAGAGCTACACTTGCTTAAAAGGATTCTTAAATGCAAGGTGACGTAAAAATCACCTCCCATGGACAGCAAGAGCAGAAACACCAGTTTTCTCAATTCTCTGCGCTAATTCCACCGTATCACGAGAGGATTTTAACAGCCGAATCTTGCATGTCACAGGCATATGCAAATTCCTCTTTAAGGTTGTTAAAATCTGCATTTGAAAGAGAGAAGTCAAAGAATGGTGGATTGCAAAATCTACAGTGAGAAGGTGGAGCAAGAATTCTAGCCACCAATGTTGATTTCCTAACATCTTGAATCAGCTCTGGTTTAGTCAAAAGAGCAGCACCCATTCCTCCACTTAAGGAAAATGACTTGGGGCAACCCATATTAATGTCCACTGCTGCAACATCCTTACACCTGTAAAAGGAGTCACATGTCCAAGAATGTAAGTAGCAGCTGAAAATGGTAATCAGCCAGACACAAAAGGACATTGCTGAATGATATTTGATTAAGGGTGATGCCAAATTACTTGGATCTTCCAGAAAAGCATATTAAAGACAGCTAAGCATTAGGTATGCATCAAAATCACTACTACCAATGTCTATACATCAAAAAAGAGCTATAGCAGAAAAGCTAAATGGTATACTGAAGAATCTGTAAAACCTGACTTGAAAACCCTAAAATAAAGTAAGATTCAGAAAAAAGTCTCGAAGACAAAGTATGTCAGCTCATTCAGGTTAAACTACCCGACCAAATTTCTTAGAGAAGTCCAAACCTTAACAAGAATAACAAACTTACACTAACTGAGCAGCCTTAAGAGCCCTTACTGCATCAGAAGTACCCATCTGAAATACAACCTTATTTCTCTCTTCTGGGCATGTTCTGAAAACAACGCTTTCTGTTCCTTTCTCCACTATATCAGTGCATCTGAGCACATCTATAAAAAGAACAGAACTGGATTAGAATATTCAACACATCAATAAAGCTAATAGTCTGACTCCATTAAGTTCACAAAGCAAGCAAATTTCACACGAGAAGAAGAGTAGGACGGAAAAGAAAAAAAAGTTTTATATTTTGCGAAGAAGAAATGCCTCTCATGCAATGATTAGATGGCTAAAGCAAACAGGGTTGAATTTTTAAGTTTGGGAAGGACATATCTTGTAACCATGTTAAGCAGCGTCACCAACTTTCCACTCACTAGCTTCCAAGTACTTATTATGGTCAAAACCTCTTGTCCCTTTAAACCACCATTAACAAACCATTTGCCGCAACCATAAGCGAACTTATATGGGGCACCATATTTATTGTATGTAACATTTGTTCACTAGCTTCACTTTATACTGGCATCCAAAAACTCTGACATTTATCACCCTTTCCTCACCAGACAATGCATTTTCACGAATTGGAACACACAGCAAATGTATAACCTAAGTTTGATATGCACCTACAACGAAAAGCAATTACGTTTGAAATGAGGAAACATCATTCAAATGCTTACAGCATAAGGTGCCTAGGAGGTGGTAAGAAAGGGCAGAAAGCTTCTTTTGAGTTGATTTGTTTTAAGCTCAGCCTCCAAAAACGATCACATTAAGTCGCATGTAGCTAAATTATACAGGCAGAAGTTGAGGAAGACTAATTAAAGCTGACCCAATACAAAAATTGTTTAGACAGTTACATATACTTCATTCCCCCATTTTTCCATCGAAACACAAATCCCGGCTATCAGTTATACTGGTGCTAGATTCTAGTATAATATAACTCAACTTACTAATAGAATCAAATGTGCAAGGAAAGAACAGTCATAATAATTAAGAAAAACGAAATCAATACCATTAATTCGACGCTCGCACTTGAGGAGTTTATGATCAATAATTTCTTCCCCATATGTTATATCGGCGCCATATTCTGCAGCTAGTAACCTGAATGGCAACGTCCCCTGTAAAATGTCTTCACTTTTTAGCTTTATTTTGTTTTCAGAGAATAAATTCATTCTTGTGGATAGGTAATAATTAGAGCTGCGACAACATAAGATGCTAAACAGATATAGTTTAGAAAACAATAAGGTTGTAGAAACTTACAACGCGGACCATAGGCGCCAAAACTAGCTTGTCTCTGTAATCCATTTTCGGGCAGCCGTCTTCTGCCTGGTCACGCGGAGACGACAAATTTGTTGAATCCTGAGGAATGATGATGAAGAACCCAGCCGGGTTGCGGGCATCCGGGTTTGTTAAATTTGGGCTTAAATATAAAAGCCTGTTAGTCGATTAAACGGGGGCCGCTTTCAAGTGTAATCCCCCCCTGTACTAAAAAATAAATAAATAATAACAATGACAATAACAAAATAAAATAAGACAATATGACAAACAAAAGTGTAAGGGGTTTGTTTCGAATTTCGACGGCCCTTATTTATAAAAATTATTTTACTTGCATTATATATATATTTTTCAACAACTTTTTCACTATTTCAAGCATCTTTTTATAGATAACATCATAAAAAAATGCTCCGGTATTATTCTAAAAAAAATTCTTCAAATAATCTTCCATTCTAACGAATTCATTTATTCTCTATTTAGCGTATAAGTTTGTTGGGTGCAAATCATGTATAATTTATTAGAAATAAAATGAATTTTCTCTTTCTAACTAATACTAGTATTTATATAGATTAATCAACTAATAAACACCTAACAGATTAGCTTAAAATGAATATATCCTACTATTAAACTTGACATATTTCCTTTTTAAGTCAATATAATACCATACATTAGGCAAATATCAGGATTGAAAGACATTAATAGCTAGTTTGGGAGATGAGATTTGAACAGAAAAGAAAGGAATAGAAGAGAAAGACTGCATCTCCCACATTTGAGAGTTTTAAGTGAAAGGAAAGGAAAAGAAACCGACGGAATTGGAAGGACGAAAAAATAGCTACAGTTTCAAAAAAATTTCCGGCCCAAATCGGGCAGAAAGCAAAGGAAAGCACGGAAAGGCAGCAAAAAGTTTTTTAAATTGCCCATTCTACCCCTAAAAAGCTGTTGAATGAAATATTTATTTACTTATGTGTCCAAAATCACTTCTTTTCTTTCATAAACTCCCAAACAACATTAAAACCTCTTCCCTTCTTTTCTTATCTTTTCTTTTCTCTTGTAACTTAACCTTTCTCTTCCTTTCTTTTCTATCCTCAACTCACAAACTAGCTATAAAACAATTGAAGAATGAAGAAAGTTGGGGACCAATCTATGGTTACTAGCAAAGAAAATGAAAATGGTAACAGAATAAAAAAATCTATCTGCTCAATGAGACATATTAAAAACTTCGCATAATTTGCAGTGATTGTATCACAATACTTTTTAAGATGTAAATGAAGCACCCCATAAGGTAGTCGAATGATGCCATGGCATGGAGGCACATGCAGATAACTTCCATAATTTAGTAAAATCTCAATAGTTCAGTTATTATCATTACGATGATTTAGTATTTTCAGAATTTGTTCTGACGAAATGAAGTAAGATTTTTCGTGATGAGGGAAATAAAAAAGATTCTGGACTCATTTTGCATTCCATGTATTGCTGTATTTTTGTACATTATCTGTTAAACTTGGATTATCTGGTTATATTGTCATTTGGCAGTACTTTTTGTTTGCATCATAAACCGGTTTTGAATCACTCTTTTTATCTCTCCATCCACTTTTTACATGACATGCATAACTTCACAAAATTTGTTATGGTGCTATTCTAAAATAATTTTCCAAATAATTAACCATCCTAACACATTAAAGCAACTCATGAATTTCGGGACTTTTATCGCAGCGCTTTCTATCAGAAAAACTAGTAGTACTAGGGGGGAATGCTCGTGTATCGTGCGGGTGTTTGGTGCTTGTGATTAAATAAAATTTTTCATTGAACAAATAATAATATATTTAAAAAAATAGTCATTAAATATTACAAAACTAATAATAGTATGTTCTAATTGTAACACACACTTAAACACTTTGTTTTATCAATGTTTTTACAATTTTATCATTACCAAAAGACCCCTACAAATGTCAATTGAAAATCGTCAAAGATGAAACATAAGTTGTTTCAGACAAAGGAATATCCTCCAATGGCTAATTATAGCAATGTGTTAATTACATAATGTGTTAATATATTTTTGTGTTAATTGCACAACAAAAGCTACACTTCAATTCAACGTGTATATAATATCATTTCAGTAAATACACCAACACATAAACTTATATGAGTTATACTCGATGTAAAAACGATTGCAAAATAATTCTATATTCCAGAAATACTCAAATGTCTCCATAAATCAAAGCTTTAAATGTGCTAAAATGAGAGCATTTCGATAAATTTAAATAAGCACATGCTGCCTTTTAGTTGTACCAAAAATTTTTAAAAAAACTGTACAACATTTCACATTTTCAAAAAGCTTCTATCATACGGTTGAAATTCAAATCTCTCTTTGACCACAACTAATTCTTATATAGTATAAATAAAGATATCAAAAGATGTTGTAACTAAGAAAAAGGATAAGATAAAAATCAAAAGACAACTAAATGAAATGTCCGGAGACCATGGAGCTTGACATGGTGAACCGGTCAAGGCCCCAAGAGTTTAACTGTAATCTACGGTAAAAGAGTGCTCCTCAGTCCTATAAATACGACCTCTGTATTTGAGCTACACCACATTTCATCACCTTCTGCTTAGCCGTAAAACAAGGCAGTGATATCACATCACACTTATAACCATTTTGATGGTTCAGTCATTTGTTTGTTTTATATCTGCCAATTTTCTTTAAAAGCCCATATTCTTTATCGTAGTAGTTTTCTTCTTCAGCTTGCATTTTTCGGTGTGTATTGTTTGATTTTCTTTGTTTGTTTTTTCTTTGGGGGTCCATTATATATGTTATATTAATGAGTTATGGAAGATGGTTTGATATGGTGTAGGGTAAATTTATAAAAGAGCAGACAAAATGACTTCAAACGAAGAGGCAGCTGGACGCCAGGGATTACCGAAGATTCAGACGGACAAGAGTCATGACGAAATATGTCACGACGACAGCGTGCCAACCGTGAAGGCTCAAACAATAGACGAGCTTCATTCGTTGCAGATGAAGAAGTCAGCACCTTCTACTCCCACTCCCGACAAGACTCAGGATGTTGCTTTTGCTCCTCCGTCTGGCCAAGAACGTCAGAAACAGCAGCTGCAGTCCATCAGGTAATCAATATTCAATACTAGAAAATACTAGAAACCAGAAACAAGTACTAATTGATTTCGATAATGGAAAAAGACTAAATCAAAATGATACCCTTTTAAGCTCTCTTCTAGAACGTAAAGCAACCAGTAGATGAAGATGTTACCCTTTGAAAGTTTAATGATGGATTGGAGAGCATTTGACATTCTAACTTTGCATGTACTCATGTCACTAGTACGAGTACCAAATAGCTTGGTTATGAAAATGCAAAAATTGTTGCAGGACTAGAAAAAGGACTACATTTATCAGGATGCATGGATGGATGTCTTAGCATGTTACTGTTTTAGAGAAACAAAGAAAATAATAGAGCAAAAGAAGAATACATAAATATTTTTTTCTTTATCCATTCGCCTCTTCCCATACACTTTTCACTCCCAACTATCCGCTACAGAATTATTTTCTGAACGTGGCATTAGGGAAGCCTCTAAGAGCCTTTCTCCTTATTAAGCGATTATTGCACGACTTACTTATTTTCATATTTCACATTTTTTCTGTATTTTGTATCTATCACTTACTATTTCTTCAACAAAAATTCTCTGTGCAGCATATATCATTCCTCTTTCTCTTATTTTTCTTTTATTATATAATTTTGTTTTGGGGTGGTCTCTTTATTATTCAGTGCTTCTCTAGCATCGCTGACAAGAGGATATGGACCCAAACTGGTGAAAGGAGACCCGGCGAGAAAGGCCGAAACTGCAGGGGTTTCACACGTAACCCAACACCCTGCCCATGGCACCCCAACCATCAGCGTTAGTGACAGTTCGTTGAAATTCACTCACGTCCTTTACAACCTCTCTCCTGCTGGTATAATCTCTCTTCTTCTTTATAGACTGCAGATCTTCTTCTTCTTCTGCTTCTTCTTTATTATACTGTCTACTTATAATGAAAAAATAAATCAACTAGATGAGAGATGAACCATTAATCGTACATTCTTGTAATGCATTTATCTGATGTGAAAACAGAGTTATACGAGCAGGCGATCAAGTATGAAAAAGGGTCATTTATTACGTCTACTGGTGCACTAGCAACGCTTTCTGGTGCCAAGACTGGACGTTCCCCTAAGGATAAACGTGTCGTTAAAGACGAGACTACACAGGATGACCTTTGGTGGGGAAAGTAAGTTGAGTACTCCTTTTCTATCTCTGTTGTAATACTCTCTTCCCAAGCATAATTTAAGCGTGGACAGACAATTAATACTACCCCCAGCAATCATGGGAATTGACTTTTTGACTTGTTCATGCAAGAAGTTAGGTACATTTTGCCAACTAAGTTATATTCTCATGTGCTTTGTGTAGGGGATCGCCAAATATTGAGATGGATGAGCAGACATTCATGGTCAATAGAGAAAGGGCTGTGGATTATTTGAATTCTTTAGAGAAGGTAATCCATAAGTTTTCCTTCGTAATTGATTTTGGTGATGTAAAATGAGATCAGTTTACTTATCTATTTGACAAGTTATTTATAAAACTTTATCCTACTCTAGAGTCAGAATTATGAAATATATGTAACGTTTTTTTTTCTAAGAAAAAAGAACTTTATGGAATGAAAAAATTAATAGATTCAATTAGAAATTTAGAATATGATTAAAATGCCAAATTTTAAAGGCTAAGGAATAAATACTTTTTTATCTGTGTCTGCCATGAGTTAAGGTAGCATATTCACAGTTCTTGATCCCTTGTCAAGTAGTACCAAGTTGGTTGTCCACATTTGAATATGTTCCTAGTTAGTCATACGCACCTAAAACTACAACACAGTGCGATTTTTGCACCATGCATGATTAAGACAACATAAAACTGATTGAATCACTTGCCAAGCTTTTTAGATGTTCAAAAAAGAAATAAGAGTTATAATGCTGAGCCGAATCATCACATATCCTGATTTGACAACGATTCCAGGTCTTTGTCAATGATCAATTTCTAAACTGGGATCCTCAGAATCGCATCAAAGTCCGAATTGTTTCTGCCAGAGCTTATCATTCCTTGTTTATGCATAACATGTAAGTGGCCTTATTTATCAATATTGTTGTTGCATTCTACCAGGTTTAAACCTACCAGATAAGTTTAATTACCGTTGAAAATTTTCTAGATTGTTACAATCCCTGCTATAAGATATAGTCATTAAGTTTTAAAAGCCTGTAGTTTCTCAAGTGTCATAATACCGTTAGCTCTATGTATATACAATTGGATAACTGGGTGGGTGGCAGGTGTATCCGACCCACTCCTGAAGAGCTGGAAAACTTTGGTACTCCGGACTTCACTATATACAATGCTGGACAGTTTCCCTGTAATCGTTATACCCATTATATGACATCGTCTACTAGCATAGATTTAAACCTGGCTAGAAGGGAAATGGTCATCCTCGGTACCCAGTATGCTGGGGAAATGAAGAAAGGCCTATTCAGTGTCATGCATTATCTCATGCCTAAACGTCAAATTCTCTCATTACACTCTGGTAGCAATATGGGCAAAGATGGAGATGTTGCCCTCTTCTTTGGATTGTCAGGTAAGGTATCATTGGATCGATTTTCTGATGTGTGGGTATCCTTTGCCAGCTAGTTTATCTCTTCTTGCCTTTAGCTCTTCACGACTGATTGAAGGTGACGATACAGCTTTGTTTATGTAATCCATTCTAGTTACTGAGTTTTCTTTCCCGTTGTTTTCATCATCTAGGGACCGGAAAGACTACTCTGTCTACTGATCACAATCGATTTTTAATTGGAGATGATGAACACTGTTGGAGTGACACTGGGGTGGCCAACATTGAAGGTGGTTGTTATGCCAAATGCATTGATCTCTCAAGGGAGAAGGAACCTGACATCTGGAACGCTATTAAGTTTGGGACTGGTACACTGCTCTTTCTCTTCTAACCTCTAAATAAATCAAATCGTCATTTTGTTTCAAAATCAAAAGATCAATGGTAAGCTAATTCTATTTAGTTTGTTATCGACTATCTTTTTATCTTAAAAAATGTCATTCTCTATATGATTATTTATATTACCCGGTGCTTCCAGTGCTGGAGAATGTGGTATTCGAAGAGCATACAAGAGAAGTGGATTATACAGATAAATCTGTCACAGGTAATAAATGCAAAAGAAATTCACTGTCTTGGTGATCCAGTCCTTAACTGGATTTTGCTTTTTATGACATTATATTATATGAAGCATATCCTCATCTTGGCCGCCCAAATTTGTCTAATGGGGAAAACAATTGAAAAAGAAGATATGTGGTTATTAGGAAAGCAGTTAAGCCTTAGTTGACAATGTTTACAAGCTTAATAATATTAAACACTAGGTGGGATGGGGTCAGTTCAAAATGGTTAGTGTAGTGAGCAAGTTTGACCTCTAATAGTCGTTGTATCCATCACATTATGCTTTGAGGGATAGCTAGCCAATAGTCAAACAATTTATGCCTGGAGACTAAATTCCCAATGTTGGATTTGGTTCTAGAAAAATGATGAAGCTTGATTTAAGTAGTCACTATTGACGGAAAAATCTGAGCGCATAGATCTTGAACTTGCTTAATAAATGATGTAGAAGATAATTTGTGTCAAATTTTTATGAACATCTGACTGCTCAATAAACTTGCTTGTTTGTTTCCTCAGAAAATACCCGTGCAGCCTATCCCATTGAATTCATTCCTAACGCAAAACTTCCATGTGTTGGCCCACACCCAAAGAACGTCATACTCTTGGCTTGTGATGCCTTCGGTGTTCTTCCCCCTGTGAGCAAGCTGAGCCTGGCACAGACCATGTACCATTTCATCAGCGGCTACACTGCTCTGGTATCTATCCCTCTTCATAGAGTACCCTTTAATTTCTCAAGGCAAATTCATCAATATCGATTGTGCAATACAAAGCTTTCTTGAGATCCCTTCTCTTCTTTTCTTCGTTTTGTATCTCTAACTTGCTTTATTCTCACGGAAATATTCTTAAATACAGGTTGCAGGCACGGAGGATGGCATAAAAGAGCCCCAGGCTACATTTTCTGCATGCTTTGGCGCAGCATTTATCATGTTGCATCCTACTAAGTATGCTGCAATGTTGGCTGAAAAGATGCAGAAACACGGTGCAACAGGGTGGCTCGTTAACACTGGTTGGTCGGGAGGAAGGTATGCATGTGTACAAGTAGCACAAATAGAATATTCAATTTCCTAACGTGTAAACTTAACTGAGAACTTCATACAACATTGTTGCAGAACTAATTATGCTAATGCTTGTCTCTTGTTTCTCTTGCAGATACGGTGTAGGAAGCCGTATAAAGTTGGCGCATACACGGAAAATAATTGATGCCATACACTCAGGAAGTCTTTTGAATGCAAATTACAAAAAGACTGAGGTGTTTGGGCTTGAAATTCCATCCGAGATTGAGGGAGTGCCTTCTGATATTCTGGATCCCGTGAACACTGTTAGTTGACGATTTCTATTCTTCATTTCTGACTAACTTGTCCTCATTTTTTACCAGTCTTTCATTCTGTTGCTTACCATTCATGTTCGAGTTACATCCTTCAATCTTGTGGTGTAGTGGTCCGACAAGGATGCTTATAATGAAACACTGCTGAAGCTAGCTGGCCTTTTCAAGAACAACTTTGAAGTATTCGTAAGCCACAAGATCGGGATAGATAACAACTTGGCAGAAGAGATTTTGGCTGCTGGTCCTGTATTCTAACATGTTGGAAGAAATGAGTACTGGAACCTCATATGTAAGAATAGAAAAAAAGCTACAATTGATGCAAATAAGTAGCTAGCGGTCCTATTCCCTTCCCATTTTGTGAGACAAGAGTGCCTCACGCCATTCCCTTGGTGAAATCTGAAATAAAATAAATCAGCTCCTGTGAACTGGATGGCTGATTCTGTTCCTAGTATAAATTAGCGCAAGTGAATATATAGCATTATGTTTTTGGTAATGATTCTAATGGAACGAAAATAATCACGTAGTAGTTAGTGAACCAAATGCAACCATCAAACAACGGATATTAAGAAATTAACCATGTTCACAATAGACTTTTTTTTTTTATTATTTTTTAAGGTTGAATTGCTCTATAAAAAGGATAATCCTATATACATTTAGAAGAATTTGTGCGATAGAAACAAAATTAAAAAAAAAAAAAAACACATGTCTTCTCTTTCTAAGCATATTAAAATTACTATATTAGGTGAATATTTGAAGAGAAAAAATAAGTATATAAAATACACACAAAAAAGGCAAGAAATGCTTGTAGTGAAGAAAAAGATGGTGTTTTTTATTTTTTATTTCCTCTTTCCATAACTAGTTCATATTTTTCTCAATAAAACACTTGTACCATGTTTTAGTCCTATGTTTCGTGGAGAGCATACAATATATTAGAATTATGGAATAATAAACTTTAGCAAATAATCAGACATAGCATGGTGTGCAAGAGTTCAGCAAACAATCAGTCACTGTTCAACTGTTCATATAAGTGATGGACATCTAATCCACTTGGTAAAGGACGCGTAAATTGTAACACAAGCAGCAAAATAAGAGAAAACAATACAAATTCTCACACTAGTAAACTTTACTCAATATTGTGAGAACTGACAATTACTAGTTCAAATTGGAAAAAAGAAGGTAAAGTGTCTTTTAGTATTCTACTAAATCTTTTCATATACAGCCTAACACATTCATCAATTCAAGTGTGTAAACTTTTCAATTAAGAGAGAGAGAGAGAGAGTGAGAGTCAGAGAGAGGATGGGTTTGTTTTTCAAAAACTAGTTTTTTAAATACAATAAAAATTTTTAAAAAGTACTCTAAAAGGTCATTTAAAAATTAGTTTAAATTTTTTTAAAATTTTAAAAACATTTCAAAATATATTCTAGAAATTTTTATACTCTTAAAAAATATCCAAAATATAATCTAAAAACTCTATTACGGTAAAATTTTTGAAAAACACCCCAAGAAATAGCTAATATAAACGGAGCAATTATCTCCCAACACCTTCCTATTATCAACTACTAATCACCATGCCACAAAATTCTAAAATCATTATCTCTCAACATCCTTCCTATTCTCAATTGCAGATCGCTAAAGCAAATCCAGTGATTTATCTTTCAACACCCTTCCTATTCTCAAGTCTCAACTACAAAATTCAAAATTCACCACATTGATGATCTCCTGACACCCTTCCTATTTTTAATTCCAAAATCCAAGTTTCACCCTACTGATCATCTCCCAACACCCATTTTTCACTCTAGTACTTATCAGTCGACACCATTTATTTTCTTAATTTCAAAATTCAAGATTCAAACCCTGAGCATGACAACGGAAAAATGCACTTCATTGACCATTGAGTCCATCTTAGTGATTATCTAAAAAGTTTTATCTAAAAAATCCATCAAAATTATTCTTTTTGAATATAGTAATATTTTACTCCTACAATTTTGGAAATAACTACCACCTCTTTACCCCGGAGTACAAAATTTTTCGGAATTGCTACCACTTGTAAATCCTGCCCTGATGTTGCGGCAGGAGATGGGGAAAGTGGTTGTGATAATTAGTAAAAACACGACACAGTCAACGGAGGCCATAATTCTCATTACTCCATCCGTTACCGCAACCGCCATAGGCTCCATTTATTCACTACTACTTGTCGAAGAAACCCCCAAAGAGCCAAATCCAATCAGACATGTGTCCGAAGCACGAGTCGACCCGCGGACTCCAAAACTGAAAATGTCCAACTACCATTACCACAGTCGGTCTCAGACCCAACCCTGGTTTGGGTTTGGGCTTCTGGTGCTGCTGCAGCTGCCACTATTTACCACGCTCCATGCGCATGTTAGCATGAATCCCCGTTGTTTCTGGGTCCTTCCGTTGCTCCTTCTTCTAGCCCTACACACTTTATCTTGTCTTCTATGTTGTATGCTTCGGCGAAGCCTTCTTGCTCTCTACGATCATCCTTTCCTTCCCCTCTCAGCAATCGCCGCCTCGGATCTGGATTCGATTTTGCTCACGTTTGTTCAATTTCGATCAATTCCACCCGATTTTCAGGTTTTTCGGATCAACTGAGGTAATGATTCATCTTCTTTTTCTTTTTTTTCCTCTTGATTTTTCATATGGGGCTTCTCGTCTTGCTGACCGATTGTAGATCGTTGTTCTTTCTTGGGGTTTTATTCAGCTGGGAATTGCCTGAAACCGACTGATTTAGATAAAAGGTTTGGACTTTTTTCTTTTCCGCCAAAATATAAGAGAATTTAGGGCTTTATATTGGTTTTGATCGACTCAGAGGCACACGATTGTTCCTTTATCAATTTTTGGGTACGTCAACGCTTGATCATGGATCTGAAATCTAATGCTGATTGGGATTTGATTCTTTTTTAAAATACTTCTATTGTCAACTTTCTTATCGGTAATTAGGGTTTTGGACCTATGTTCTGGTTTTCTGACTGAAATTGAATTTTCGGATTCCTTGCGCAAATGATACAGTGGCAAGGAATCTTTCGTTTCACGGCTGATTTAGAGTGAGAGGATTGCGGAACATTTTTAACCTCAAAAGTATTTCTATTTTTTACCTGATGAAGGCCAAGAAATTTGTTCAAGTATTGCAATTTTGAAAATTTGAAATTTATCCACGTAGTGAAAATGTCAAATTTAGGTGGTGTTTTTGGTATAGTCTCCTTTCTGAATACGGTTTGATAAGTTGTATATGCAAAATTGTCGAATTTGTTATGTCCTTTACACGGATAAGAAGCTCGGAAGTTTTAATTCTTTTTTTGTATGCTACATTTTGGTTTCTTGGTGTTGGTTCTCCAAAATTCAGCTTTCCCTGATTTTATTTACTCTGATTGGGCATTGCTGTTTTCAGGTTTTTAAGGAGCAAGCGTCTGGAAAATCTTGCCTCGTGAGTTCATGCAGCAATGCGAGCACATGATAGATATGATGTATGAAAGCTCGCCTTGACTTCCTTCACATTTCTTTTGCATTAATGGATGTGTGTAGCATGTTCAATGAAGTTTTATTAATGCAGGAGTATGAAGATTTAGACGAGTATGAGGAGGATGGTGATGAGCAAGAAGAGAAAGATGCTGGTGAAGATGAATATGAAGAGGAAGACGATCCTAAGCCTGCCAAGGAGGTGTTGAATTATCTTGAACTGAGGCAACGATTAAAAGAAGAGAAAAGAAAGAAGTTGAAGAAGGAATTGGGAACTGCTAATGGCAGTTCTCGTGAGAAAAAGAATGTGATCTCAAAGGATGTGATCTCAAAGGATACGTAAGTACTATATTTCTGGGAATGGAAGTTTTGATATATTTGCCATAACATCTAACATTAATAGCAGACAGTAATGATGGAGGGTTACTTACCACTGGATTTCCTATTCTACTTAAACAGGAAAATTTGCAAATTGGTACAGAACGTAGAGACAATCCTTCGTTTTAAAATTTTTCTCTTGCAGTGACTATAGAAATAAATGTAGGCATGATATAATTTTGCTGGAATGCATGTATTCTCTGATTTCAAGAATTTAAACAGGTAGAGCTTTAAATAACAATGAACAGAATTGGCAAAATAAGATGCGTATGTGTCCAATTATATAGTGGAGTTTTTCAACTGCAAAGTTAGGATATCTGCCAATTGTTGCAGTGTATCTGATTTAGTTGCCATCGGTTCCTTGTTGCTACTACTTTGTTTACTGAAAGACTGAAGTACTGTGTTGGAAAGTGCGCAAAACGACTGAAATGCAAGAAATTGGTGCAATTCTGAACTTGACGAATGCTGGGATCCTACAGTTTATTTTTGTTGATCTTTGCTTGGCATTTAATTACTAATAAATTATAATTGATCAATGTATTTCTTGACACCTACTGTAATTGTGCATCTCTTGGCAGTTTCAATGATTTTACACTTCTCACTTGCTCTCCAATATTGAAGATTCAAATACATTCCGAGCTGCAAGGTTTTAACTGATCTTTTTTTTAATTTAATTTAATTTTTCTTGTGGTGCAGTTATGGTTCCTTTTTTGGACCTTCACAACCAGTTATTGCTCAGAGAGTGATCGAAGAAAGCAAGTCATTACTTGAGAACCCGGATTTGGCAGCTAGAGTCATTAAATTTAATCAAAGTGTATGTCGAGAAAGTTTGTTCAGCTAAGAACTTGGTGTTGGCTTTGGTTCCTAGTGTTTGAAATTGCTGTGCATGGTTATTACCTATCCTAAAAGGAACTTCTAGGTTGGCTTTTATAATGATTAGCATACAATTTAACAGAGATGGCTCTGCCATAGTTTGGGTTAAGACCATCGAAGTTATAATTCATGTCGGATTTAGCAAAGGTTGACTTTTAAATGTGTTGAAGGACATATCTCATCATTGAATGGAGATGCAACCTTTATTTTCAGCCTCTAGTTGCACATGACTTGTACTCTATGGTAGCTTACTAAATCTAGATTCCAGTATACAACCAACTGTTAGTGAACTAAACTGATATGGTGCATATTAGTGACTTTGCTGATGATGTAAAATTTTCTTCCGTATCCTTCTTTAAGAAATTAATGCTGTGGATGGGCCATGATCTCCCTGCAGGGAAACAAGAGCTCTGGTTCAGCCTCATCTGTGTCAAAGTCTCAAGCTGGTGCTGGCCCCCGAGCAAAAGTTACAAATGGGGTAATATTTTGGTTTTTGCATTTATGCTTCCTCTTTCCCCTTCGCTTGTATGATGTGCTGTTGTGCTCTTTTATTTGGGAGGCTTTGCATCTGAAAATTTTATCATCGCAGCTACAAAAGAAAGTCGAGATGCTAAAAAATACCAGGGATTACTCATTTCTATTAGCTGATGATGCTGAGCTTCCTGTGCCAAAAAAAGTTCCTCATAGTATTTCTGCCCAAAAACCTGGTACATTGCTGCTCTTTGACGTATCTAGCAGTTTCCATCAAACCTTACTTGTACTTTCACGAGGAAAACTTATACAGGTTTTTTGATCATGTTGAAGAGGCGCGCTCTGCACAATTGTCAGAAAGAAGCAGAGACTCTTTAAGCATTAATGGACAAAAAGTTTCCAGCAGTCGCGAGGATAAGAAACCTACAGCTGCTGTTAACCGAATGCAGCCTAAAGTAGGGTCAGAGAAATTTGGTTCCAGGGATAAGCTGGTTCGGCCATCAGTAGAGTCTGGGAAACATCTCAGTGGAAAAAATGGTGTGTTAGCAGATCATAGAAAACAGCCTTCCATCAGCAATGGTATTGGGCCAGGTCGGCCCGTGGTGTCAAAGAGTGTGCCAACAAAGCCCAACAGTAATGGTAGTGGGCCAGGTCGGCCTTTGGTGTCAAAGAGTGTGCCACCAAAGCCTTCAGTAAGTACGTCAGATAAGAAGGCTTCGGTTCCTGTTGCAAGAACCTCTGCTCCTGGCATTCACAAACCAAATCCTTCAAAAGTGCCGACTTCTGTTTCAAAGCAGTCCTCTGCGAGGAAGGAGGAACACCAGGCACCAGGAAAGCCAAAGATATTACCAAAACAACCCATCCCACCCTTAAAACCTAAGGTCAGTTACTCTTTATCTCTAGTAAGAAATAATGCTGTATTTCAACTGCCTGGTGCACTGCATTCTGCACTGCATTCTTGTATTTAAGAATAAGTTGTTTGATTTTCTGTAGTTCAAAACCTAGACGCTGGGTGGCTAACTTTTTTGCTGTTATTTAATTGTCCCAAATTATAGCAAGTATTGCGACCAGCACCAAAACCTTCAGCTCGGGATGCTTCAAGAGGTGAATGGCCAAGGAAGAGGCCCGCAAGACACAATGAAGATGATGAAGATGATCCTGAAACTGCTTTGCGTATGATCAGGAATATGTTCGGGTATTCTTTTTTTTGTCCTTTTCTATTGTCAAAATTTTCGTCCAATTGCTATTAGATTGTCTTATTACCTTGCATATCTTTTAACATTTTCTTTCAAAACCATGATTTGGATAAAGAGACTTGCCTTATGATACCTCCTCCTTACGGGCTTACCTTATCCCAAGCCCAGAAGTTCTATGTTTCGGTGACTAAATATCAGTTTGATATTTATGTGTGAATTCTTTCAGATATAATCCTAGTAGGTATGAGGATGTTGACGATGATAGTGACATGGAGGCTAATTTTGATGACATTCAGAGGGAGGAAAAGAGAAGGTTAGTAGGCCTTTGAAATAGCATGCTTTTTAGTTATTTATTCTCTTGCTGTTAGTTGCCAGTGGTTGATGAATATAAAGATGTATTACCATGGTTTTCTTTTGAGAATTCCTATTCCCGCTGGTACGGGTTTCTAGTTTTTTAATTGTTGAGGTTGACAACCGCAAATTTTCTTGGTTTTTGACCGTTCAGTGCGAGGATTGCTCGGCAAGAGGATGAAGAAGAGCTTCGCAAGATAGAAGAAGAAGAAAGAAGGGAGCGCTTGCGCAAGGAAGCCAAAAAACGCAAGTTAAGCCATCGATGACCAGAAAATGCGCTAATCTGACAGGAATTGTGTAATTGTTGCTTTGCTGAGAGCCCAAGTACGTGAAGCGAGAGGAAGGAGAAAAGAGGGGTAGAGAAAAATTGCTCTCTACTAGTCTTTTTATATTTCATCTGTAAGCCCGACGTGGTGGTTTCGATGTAGGGCTCCATTGTTTATTAGTTATTAGGAATGATTTTTGTCAAAAGATAGACTTACAAGGTTTTTTTCCCTTTTTTTTTTCTTTTTTGGGTCCCTTAATCCTGGTGTAGCAAATCATTTGATCAGAGGTGTATATTTATCCTCAGAATTACTTGTTCTTTGCAAGTCCTCCTTTGCCCTGCTATGTTGCTCCTAAATTTATTTATTTATTTTTTGGGAACGTTGTGAGGGAGCTGGAAAATGGTTGGAATGTACTGGGCAAGATGCGCGGAAATTTTTAGTTGTTAAAAGCTTCCGAAGTCCTACAGCAGCATCTCCATCTGAGTTTCTGCACGAATAAAAAATCACGGGAAGACCAAACTTCTTGGCATTGATTTGGTTGGATTCTCGAGAGAGTAATTGAATTTGTTAAAAGTGGCCCTTTCGGCGCAGCGACGCGTGTCTCATAACATCGGATATACTGTACTCTTCATCGAGGAAGTAGGAGCGCTTGTTGCCCCATTTATTACATCCATGATCCAAGATGCAGCCATGTTATCCATAAAGTGTGGGATATGAAGTGATGATCGACCTGCCATGTCATCAAAACTCACGTGACCAACATGTCCACGTCCCGACCAAACAAATTATCTACCATCCGGTGATATCAGTAGTCCCATGGCTCGGGGTCGGAATAAATGAAATATAATAGCAGTCTGGCGCTCTGCAATGGAGTTGCTGTTAAATGCTCCGCTATCTAAGCTTCCTCCTTTGCCTAAAATCTGTGCAACGAAGCGCAAGCCCCTTGGTGCTCGGCTTCCCTCTTGCTTGGGGTACTTGTTACTACTACCACTCTCTCGTCAAACTCCCTTCTTGATATAGATTCTCACTCTCTCTCTCTCTCTCTCGCACACACAAACACACAGACACACGTACGTTCATTCACTCATCATACATGTTGATAACGTTCATATAAGCGCATATGCGGGCGTCACATTAACATATTCTGGAGGATTAAGCATCGATATAGAGTATGTATATACAAGTTCGCGAGAGCGTGATTAGTTGTTGGGGCTTCTGTTAACTTGAGTACAGCCTAAGTAATAGTAATTAATTTACTTCGAGATTGCTTCCAGAACACCTAAGGTTCAGCTTCGGTGGCCTCTTATACAGTCACTGCACTAAGTTGATTCCCCCCCCCCCCCCCCCGCCCCCGGGAAAATGACGTAATGAACATCGGAAAAGCAAGACAAAAAGGCACGTTTTTTGGAGGAGCTCCTTCTCTTCTTTTTCTATTTTTGAAAATATTGGTCTGTTTTAGCTTTTCTCTTTTGTTTACTATTTTGCATCCTTATTTATGTTACGTGACTTGCTGCGTTTCATTGTGGAATTTAGGGTGGAAAGACATGATGACATGGATGTCCATAAGGTAAGAAATTGTTGCTTGCATGAGTTGGTGAAAGATTTAAAGTGTAGCTAGAAAAATGACTGCTTCTCATTCCCTTGCAGGATCTTCCGCAGTCTATGGATCATGCACCAAAAGAGAAGCAGAATGATATATGGCAACTCTTCACAGAAGCACAACAGAGTACTCAATTGCTATTCTTTTTCTTGCTATCCTTAATTGCGTGCCACATATTGGTTTCTTTCTACTCTTAATTTTCTGATTCGCTACGCAATTCAGATATATTGTCTTTGAATAAACAACGACTCACGGCATTGGAAGAACTGGATGAACTGAAGAGGGAAAACACGGCACTGCTTGATAGGATAGAGCAATTGGAGGCCAAAATGCTGTTGAACACCGAAAAAGGTGATTATAGCTGTAAAGCCTGAATTTCTGCTTTACAATCCTTGTAGGATTAATACTTGGTTCTCTGCTATTCTGAAAAGTTTCCTCTCGTAAAAATTGTTTTGACCTCGTTCGTTTGGCAGTCATATGAAACTCTGAAACTAATTCTCCACTTGTATTCCATGAATGGTCATTACATCACATGCTCATTATTATTGTTATACTCGTAGAAACTGAGGCAACATAGCAAGTTTGGTTTCATTCTGCTCTTCTAGACCCGCTAGATCCACAATAATTTTGAGCAGCCTAAACACAGCCCAGAGCCCCGGCTAGAGAATTGGTCATGCTTGGGTAGACCATCTCTGATCAGTTTGATGGGTTTAGGAATGGCCTATTCAAGAAAGGACCACTGACAGAAGGGTTAGATGTCTGAAGTAGGTGCTGTTCATAAAGATGCTCAATTAAATGCGGGATGATACTCAAACTGCTTTCCACATGAACATATATTCTGGTGCTTTATTTGAGTAACTTTCTCAATCAATGTTTCAGAGTGCGTTTAACGACCAACCAAATGGAGTCTTCTCCTCTGTCGGATATCTTGCTTGATTATTCTTGTTATGAACCATTATGAGTTCTCAGGATATCTTTTTATTCAGGTTTTTAACATTTCTAATGCAGTTTGTTAATCTTGTGACCAGAAATGGATACACTTTCTATTAGCTCTGAGTTGCTGCTTAGGATTGATTCAATGGTTCTAAGTGGAATGATTGATAATGCGGAGGCTTCTGACTTGAGAAGGCTGGTCATGAATTCAAGAATGAGTATAGCAGCTAATTTGTTTCAAAACACGCACAAGAAAGATTCTGAACTTCTGGTGGAATTGCGCCATTTTTCCAGCAAAAGTAAAAAGTAAGGTATTCTTCTAGATCCTGTGTCTAATTCTAACTCTTGGATTCCTGTTTTCAAAAGCCATGCATCTCACATCTACAGTGTTTCCCCATATGGGATAGGACCTCCCCCTTCTCCCTTTTTTTGCCACTTTCACATTGAAGACATCCACCTAGGGGATAATATATATTATCCCTAATCATTTATGCTTTTTTTTTTTTGCTATTCTTTGATTTCTATGCATCCTCATCTTTTTCAAATCCAGGAAGGGTTTCCACATAGTTCACATTTCTGCTGAAATGGCACCAGTGGTCTCTGTGGGATCTTTGGCATCTTATGTTACAGGACTATCCTGTGCTCTGCAGAGAAAGGGACATGTGGTCGAGGTCATTTTGCCCAAGTAATCACGGCATTCTCTTAGTTTTTAAGTTTTGCTTACATTTCTTATTGCGGATGTTCAAGTAAAACAATAATTGACTAGCTTCATTTAACCTCCTTTATCCATTGCTGGAGACATTCTTTTGATTAAAAGGTAGACCAACTTCTAGTTATGTTTTGCAACTTCTAGTTATGTTTTGCAATCTAGATTACTTAAATGTCTGTTTCAACAACTTTTTGGTCTTTGCTTTAGGTTCCTAATAGTATTAAATATTAATTACATTTCTATCTGCATTAAAAAATCGTGTCATGTGACTTTTGGTTTCTGTACCCTTGCACAAGTATATTCATGAAGTTTATCACCCTTGCGATCAGTTGGCAACTTTCAGCACTAAGATTAAGATTTACGTCCTTGTTGGCATATGTGAATTTATTTGGGCCAGAACAAGGAATCATAACTGATTAAGTGCACTCATGCTGTAGAAAACCTGTTGCATCTCTTCATCACTAGGACCTAAAACAGAGTGGTTGAACAAGCACCGACTTGTAGACGATGTAACTTTAAGTAATGCAGTTTCTACAATGAAAAAGGAGCACTTATGTTTTGCTTGCTCTTAATTCTCATCTGAAAGCATCTGATTCTTGGTATAATGCTTCAATTCTTGGTATAATGCTTCAACCAGGTATGCATGCCTAAATTTAGACGAAGTTCAAGGTCTTCGAGAAGTTGAAGCAGAAGTCTATTCATTTTTTAATGGTCAATTGCATAAAAACAGAATCTGGACTGGGTGAGTATGAATTTTTGCAGTGTTTTATCTTATATTGTGTCGTCTGTTGGAATTATGGTGTTTGTCTTTGTTTAGTTGTCTTTCTGTGAAGTGGGGTTGTGTTTATTGGGAGCTAAAGAAATTCTGCAAAACAATATACAGACACACAGAAGCTACAGTTTTCTTTCCGTTTTAGTCTCTTATTTATCAATTAAGTGATTGGAAAACAGGGTTGTCTTTGGCATTGGAGTTACATTTATACAACCAGTCTACTATTCAGCATTTTTCAGTCATGAGAGAGTATATGGATATGGAAATGACTTTGAAAGGTTTGTAGACATCTCCAATATTTGTTCACTTGGTCATATGTTGAGCATTTCTAATGGTGACACACTCATGTAGCTTGAAGTCTTCTTCTGGAAAATCAGTTATTTCTGACCCTAATATTTTCATTTTGTCCCTAATACATGAGCATAAGCTGATTATTTCTTGTTTATTTTGTATCATGGATAATTACAATCATAAGCTTTTGTTGTGGTCTTCTAACAACTTCTTCATGCTGCTAGATTCACCTATTTTTCTCGTGCATCGCTGGATTATCTAGTGAAATCAGGAAAGAAGCCCGATATTGTTCACATACACAATTGGGAAACATCAATTGTTGGGCCCCTATTTTGGGACGTTTTTGTCAATCAGGTTTCATTGGTTCTTCCCTCTCTTCAAGACCACACAAGGAATACAAATAAAGTAGTTTAATTTTTTTGGGAAGGTGACACATTTATGTGTAGCACTCTTGTGGTGCGTCTTGCTTTGTGAATGGAGTAAACAAAATGTTATTTTAATTTGTTAGGAATATGAACATGGAACCAGAGATTCTTTTGCATGAGTCATAGGTTGTTATTACTTCATCCATTTGTATTAGGTTAAAACAACTAAAACTGGCATTGGAAAGCTTCCAGTTTTATGTTTCCTGGTTGAATGGACTATACGCTTTTTCTTTTTCTTTTTCTTTTTTTCCCCCCTCCCTGTATTAGTCTTATGGTCTGTTTGTACTACTAATTATAACAAGTTAGCTTAAGTATTAGGCATACTAATTCATGATGTTACCTTAACAGTTCTGAGCTTTTATTACACAGGGACTCGAAGGTACTAGAATATTATTGACATGCCAGGGCTTTGATTCACAGGCATGTATCTATGCTTAGCAGATGTAAAATATATTTGAATTGTGGGATGGCTATTGCACTATCTCCATGTTTGTAGCAATTATACTGATGATTCTTTTTTCATTAGTGTCTTCAACGACCTGAGAAGCTTGCTCTGTGTGGACTTGATCCTTCAAGACTACATCGTCCTGATCGCCTTCAAGATAATAACAAGACTCATATGGTCAACATTTTGAAGGTATTCTTCTCCTTTCTGAGCTTCTGGGCACATTACCTTGCTCTGGAAGAATTCTACAGGAAAGTAGGTCCTTTCTTATTGGTGTTGTTTGCTATTTTGGATGCATGGTTGATCTCAAGGTTTGAGATCAAGCCAATGCTAGTCTTCGGAAGAGCATCATGCGAAGGTGCAATCATTGTTTCTGTGATATAAGTGCTCATATAGGGAAAAAGGTGTTTCTCCTGCCCTCTCTTCCCGGACATTTGCTAAATCTGCTCCAGTTGAGGATAAAAGCTGAGTGCCATCTGCATTTACTGCTCTACATTGAAAAGGAAAAGAATAATGTTAAGCAACCAAAAATCATCAAATAATTGGAAGTGAAGATGATCGCATGAACTCAGATATGAATTAAAAGTTGTATTTTACTAGGTACTGCTAGCTTCCAGAGTCTTAATGTTCAAAGAATTCTGACCCATGTAAATGTTAAAAATCCCACAGGCAGTATCTCTTTCATTGGCAACAAAATATCTGGTCACGAATTTGTTCTTCTAAAGTGCTTTACTGATAGAGATCAGAGTGGGGAAGATGAAATCAGAGAGAGAGAGAGAGAGAGAGAGAGAGGTAGTTCTCCATTGGTCCAGTTATAGTGGAAATGTGGGTTCTCTTGTGATTACTGAAAGCACTACAAAGTACTGATGTTGCATTTATGCTTCGTTGAATTTGCTGTGAACTTGATTTGAACTCTCTTTGCTAAATTTCAGGGTGGAGTTGTTTACTCCAATAAAGTGATAGTGATTGCATCCATGCAAACGAAGGCCCATCTCATCACTGAATTGGGTCATGGAATGGAACCCACCTTAGCCATCCACAAGTAAGTAATACCATCGAGGCATTCTTCGAACTTGGACCTTAAAATGTCGAAATAGGCATGGTGTTTGTAACTTTGTTGAACATCAGATGTGGTGATTCAATAAAATGTAATTTAGAATCTAAGCTTTGTACCCATCATTATTTATTTCATGGTCATGGTAATCTGATAACTAGTCCTCACATTTCCTTACTCCTGATTCTGATTGAAGGGACAAGCTGCTGATTGCTCCTTATGGATTTGACAAGTCAGTTTGGGATCCTTCAGTGGACAAATTTCTTCCAGAGAGTTACAGTGAAGAAGATATGAAAGGGAAATCTGTATGCAAAATTTCATTGCAGAAGCACCTTGGGTTAACAAAGAATGCTTCCATGATTCTTGTAAGTACATTGAAAATCTTATTCTTGAAGTGTCCCCAATAATAAAAGATAAGAGGGGGAATCTCGGGAGAGGGGGAATCTCAGGAGTAGGTGAACTGACCTTTCTTTCACCTGGGAGAATAGCCAGCGATAGAGTATGCTGAAGGATAAAGAGGAAAACAGAGTTTAATCTTTGCATTTTCATCCTTGACGACCTTTAGTTATGTGTAAAAGAGCATCTGTGAGGCCGACCTCCAGCAACCTTTCTGGAGAGTCAAGCACATTAAAAATGTCTTTCCTTTCGCATGTATTCTATGTACTTATCTGTGTTTCCACAAAATTTTTTGTATCCTGTACAGCATATGAAGTCTTACCAACCCAAAAATAGAAATGTTGTAATTCCAGGTTGGTTGCATGTTAACAGAAGTTTCAGATGTTTACCTGGAGAACCTCAAGACTCTTGTTTGGATGGCTTCCAGAAAGGGAATTCAGGTTGTTTCTGAACCTTTCTTTTTCTGTTTGTTTTTAACAGCTTATCCTAATGTACTTGCAGATAACCGCGCTGAATAACTAACTGATCAGCTTCTGAGCAGTCAAAGTCCTTTTATCTTCTTCTGTATTTATTTATTGCCTACGTCTGATTCTCTTATTATCCTCTTCAGTTTGTCTTCATGTTGTGTAGCCAAAATCCAGGCTTAAGAAGAGAAGTGGAATCTTTGCTGTTAGAACTCAAGGTATTTTGCACCTGTCTTTATCTAAATATTTCTGGTGTCTCTGGTTGCACTCTTTCTTTACTTTTTAGGGGAGAAATAGAAATTTTCCTGCTAAAAACACCTTCAAAATGATTTTAATGCTAACTATGGCTTAAGGTAGTTCATGGTGAATTATTGAAGAAAACTGCTAGCTATGGCTTAATGTCATGCCCCGTATTTCCATTTCCATTCTTGACTGTTTCATGTCTCCAATTGCTTAGCTGTGTTGTGTGCTGGCAGATGTCTACGTATGGATACAGGCAGCACCTTCTGTTATGATTGTCATGGTGGTGGTTGCATAGCAGTTTCATGATTTATTCTGTGAAGGTTGAAATGGTTTAGCTGAAGTTGATTAAGTGTTATGCTGTTATTGGAGATCAATTGTAATGATTGACTTGAAGCTTGAAAAGATTGCTTCTGTGTTTTTTATGGTTGAAGATCTTCAGCTAAAAGCTAGTTTCCTGGTCGTTAAAGAAGTTCATTGCTGCAAACTTGTGTTTTGATTTGGAGCGAATATGACTAATAGTTAGATCCAATAAAGGAGATCTGTAAATCATCTAGTATATGTTCTTCTATGCAGGATGGAAATGTGAAGTTTATTGATAAATATGACGAACCCCTACTGCATTTGATATTAGCTGGATGCGACATTATTTTGTGCCCATCTTTGGACGATCCAGTGCTTCAAGTACCGGTATGTGTACTACAATTTTGTTACTAAAATTGGTGAGCTTTACCTTTTTCTTTTATTAAATACTATTGCATAGAATTGCTTTTTATTTCGTCTTTGTTATCTCAACTGAAATAGACTTGTTTATTTTTCAAGCAGCTAAGGCTCTTTTTTTTGGTTTCTCCCGATAACCCTTCTTGACAAATTTTCTTAAATTAGCTTATTGTGCCTATATGGTCACCTTGTCTATCTCCCTGTGCATCTCTGGTTATACGTTCATGACAAAAGGGTATTTACAATGGTGAAGCTTTTTTCTGTGCTGGGGTAAATCATGCAGCTGAAGGCCATAAAATATGGAGCTGGACTTGTTGCATTAAATTTTACTGATGACAAATTTGGGTTAGTCTGAATACTCCTATATCTTTTGGCTCTTTAGCTTGTCAAACAGCTGAAAAATGTTTATGCAATTACTGGTTCAACAGGAATTTTGCGGATCATGATTTTGGGCGTCCGGAAGTTTCAAAGTACATCAGCAATTCCTTTGGAAATATGTCATTAAGCCAGGCAATCAATGAAATCGTGGGCATTCCCTCTAAACTTTTCCTGTTTCACAGCTTCAGAATTCTTCAAAAAGCTTTGAAAAAAAAAAAAACCTTCAAAGATATTTAAGTTTCTTATTTTCCTGTTTGCAGGAGGAGGATCCATCTCAGTGGAACAGAAAGATCACAGATGCCATGGCAAAGGATTTCTCGTGGGATGCAGAGTGTTGTGATATTCATGTTTCGGCATATGCAGCAATAAAGAATCTATGAAGTAATAGGTCGTTTCTTGATGAACTGTACATACGCAAGTCCATGGAGAGATCGAAGGAGGCTTTCTGTTTTTTGTGCATATAAACTTTCACGGGCATGTTGGCAATTTGTGCTCATAAACTAAACACTCCTGTCCGTCTCATTGTTTATTTTTCAGATGATTGCCGCTCCTTAATTATTCTGAGATGTCCGAAATTTCTCTTTTATCAGATGTCCCAAAGAGTGGAATCTTCCCCTCTGATTGTTCACCTGATTTCTGAGCTGCTACAAGGGTTCGTGGACAACAATATTTTCGATAGCCTTTACTACTGTTTAGCTGGAATTGGCCCAAGGAAATCAATGTCCTCATGAAAAAGAATGGGCAGCCCGAGCGCCAAGTCCAGTATTGTTTAGTATCTATCACGATTTGGACCACCTGACCCAAACAGCGAAAGAACAGCTGCAAAACATGCAGGGCCAACGTTAATGAGGTTTCAGAGTGATGTCATAATTAATCACAGTACAATCCTGCCAAACAAATAATGACTAAATTCCAGACAAGACGTCCGCTGATATGAAATACACAGTTTTGGTTCTTTTCTTAGAAAGGCAGCCGACGCCGGATTGTCATCACCAACCCTTACGCTTTGCCATTTGGGTTTTAATTCGGCGGACCCTCCGTCCGTTACTCTTAAACCTTCGATATTTTTGGTGATCTGTCATGCCCATGCAGCTACTGCAGTAAACTCTCTCCTGCCAGTAACTTCTGAGTTCGGCGCAGTGCTTGAATTTTTGCATGTTAACATTTTAAAGTAGAGCGGTCTCTTTATGTTTTGGAATAAAATTTTGGGTAATTTCGTTTTCAGCCACCATCACCATCGATCACGGCATGCTTCGAGACCATGGATATGGCCGGTGGCGGAGTTGCATGGATAGGAGTGAAGGCGGGCAATTACCCTCTTCCTCCCTCAAATTTGATAAAATTACATAATAGTCTTAAAACTCTTCAATATTTGTAAGTTCGAATCATAATACTCGCATCCCTAGACTTTTTTTTATAAAATTATCTTCTTTAGTTGCATAAAAATATTACTTTCTCTATATAAATTAGCCTCTTGACTTCTATATATCCCCTCCTCATCATACATTGGCACTTCTTTTTTTCCTCCTTTTTTTATTTTATTTCACTTCTTTTCTCTCTTTGCTAATAAAATTTTTGGACCCATTAGACGTCATTGTAAAAGAAAAAAAATGGATTTGTCCTTTTTAAATGAATAAGCATGGATATTTCTTACATCAATCTAATAGTATTAATTTATGTTAAAGTTGACGGCGATACCCTTCTATCTACACTACAGAATCCTCACTCGGTAATTAAGTATGATAATAGGAAACACCAAAAATCAATAAATTCCTCATATTGATTGTGAAATTCCAACCCACAATCGAAAAAATAATTCATTTTTTCTTTTATCAATTGAGCTAACATGAGTTAATAGTAGAGTATTAGACGGGTGGCGTGCATGGGGAATTGTCTACGGCCTACGTGAAATTGCGGCTTCTTGCCACGTCATTCTCCTACTCTCTTTTTTTGATGCTGTCCTCTGTTTCACGTACTTGGATTTCAACTGTCAACTTACTGCATCACCAACACCAAAAAGGTTAAAGCCTGTTAGTCAGACAGCTGCACCTTTTCTGGATAACGAGCGAAAGCGAAGTTGATTGATGTGCGGTTAGGACTGAGGTATCCTACAATTTGGGTAACTCTTAGTTAGGGTAGGGCATGAAAGTTACGTTTGTTTTGTCTTGGAAACCTCGCTTTTTTAATTTGGAGATAATAAAATTTCTGAAAAGTTTTGAAATCTTTTTCTGTCCTTCGTGATTAATGTGGAGAATAATACTTCGCCACACAAAAAAAAAAAAACAGATCTGGATTTAATTTTCTAATGGATTATTAAAATGATTGATTTTATCCAAGTTTCCCGATTAGTAGAGCAAATAAAAAAACAAAAACAAATGGCCACGACCACAAAAAGCAACCGAAACCCCAGAAGGGGAGGGATCGTCAACGGCGACACCATAAATGATACAAACCAACGCGGACAAGGGACTCCACCACCACCACCAACTTCCCCTCAAAATTTCTGTCTTCATTCTTTCTCCGCACTCAGCTTACCATTTGTAAATTACAAAATTGCAATTGGATTACCCGCCCGCCTCTTATCCTGATATCGAAATGTAGCCTTTTAATTTTTAGTGTATTATAATTTTTCTACGGCTACATTCAATGCAAATGAAAATTTTGCGCTGCCGTTACCGATACCCAAAAAAAATGGAAGAAAGAACAATTACTCCTACAAATATTGAAAAGCTGGAAAGATTTGAATACTCGAACACTTTGCAGGAGTTATAATAATAATAAATAATACTCCTCTTCCTTTCTCTTTAATTTTAATTTTTAAACCGTGTTCTCTATTACATTCATCACCTTCACTCGGCCTCGTTTTGCCATTTCGAATTACTCTGCACAAAGGTCCTCAATACGCTGTCGTTTTCTTGTAGAAACAACCTTGTTTTGTCTTTAAATAAGGCTCATTGAAATAACCGGAGATTTTCAGCTGATACAAGTTTTTAGATAATCATTTTCGCTGTTGATTACACTACCATGAAGCATATGTTGAACCGGAAAATTTTTTTTTTAGGCTTTGATTTTACTACCGCAACAGAGCACGAATTTTCAGTAGAACTTGGCTCTTTTTTTTTTTTTTTTTTTTGTTGGTTTCCCTCCTGGTGTAGAATCGTCGATACTGAGAGTTTCAAGCGGAGTATTATTCTTAGCTGAATGGTGTCAAAAGATGCCAAGCATTAGAGCTCCAGCTGCCAAGAGGACGACGACTCTCACGGTTTGCTTATTTATCTGCTTTGGTCTTTGCCATTTTTAACCGGAATTGCGGTTCACCATTTTTAGTCTGCTGAATTATTGAATTTCTGTATGGTTGTGTGTAATATAGGTAGCTGTGAAATGTCGGCCATTGACAGAAAGAGATCGTGGCCGAAATATAATTAGAGTTCATAACGATAAGGTATATTCGTTTTACTGCTCTATGATTTTGTGCTTACTTTCTGCTCAGATTTTGCGGAATTAATCAGATTATAGTTTGGTGGAATGTTAGGGAATTTCAGTTTCTAGTTTAACTTCTTGTTTGAGTAATTCAGTCTATGTCATGTACTTTTATTTTAAGTAATGCGCCGTAATGAAAACTATGGAAATTTTAGGAAGTACTTGTTTTGGATCCTGACCTATCAAAGGACTATCTGGATCGCATACAGAATAGAACTAAAGAACGCAGATATAATTTTGATTACGTCTTCGGCCCTATCTCAACGAATTTGGTATGTCTTCTCTAATTTCTATGTAGCTTTCAATTATTTTGTGGTATAACATAGCCCTCTGATAAAATTTGAAAGGCATTAGAAAGCTCAAATATGCAATATTTAAATTTCTTTTCCTCTGCATAATATAGTCTTTGCATTATTTTAGGACGTATACCAAAGAAGCATACATTCTACAATAGCAGGGGTGATTCAAGGTCTGAATGCAACTGTATTTGCTTATGGTTCAACAGGAAGGTACATAATAAAAGCATTGCAAGTAGCCAGTGAGTGGAGCTTACCAGACACGTTTGCACTTTGAGAAATATCAAGATAGATTGATAGCTTTCTTAAGCTCATGATTTTATTTGTCTTGCCTGTTTCTCTTTTGCTTTTGGTTTCAAATTTGTTAGTTTCGTGAGGGGAATTAAATGCATGTTAACACATGGTAAGGTATAGGTATACTAAAAACTTGCTGTGCATTTTCTGGTAGCCTAAGACATTCTGATCTCAAGGCCTTATGTATCACTGACAGAGGCCTCGTGAACATTTCAAACTTTTCCTCATAAGGATCAAAAAATTTTTCGCCCCAACTGCAGTAGTATCACTGCCTCTCTCTCATTTTATAACTGGCAGAAGAAATGGCAGTGACAAAATGCATGATACCAAAAGAGTAGTTTTAGTAATGCAAGAGTCTTGCAATTAGTTGTAGCCTACCTTTGAAGGAATAATATATTAATTATTTATTTGGAGATGCCACATTGTCATTATCTTTTCCAGAGCAAAGTAGGTTTAAGACCTTAAACTTTGTCCTCTTCAATTCGCTCAGCTTCTCATCCTTCCCTCCCCTCCTTTGGTTCTTTATGTAATGGTACATATATTGTTGCCCTTCGTTCACCTGTATTTTGCAATCAAATGATTGGTAGGCAACATCTTCTCATATCATCACAAGAGGATCTTATCAGATTTTATTCTTTTTGGTTGTGTGATTAATATGCACCTTGTGAATTTTTTTCTTCATCTAATATGGTTTTTTCTTTCCAGCGGTAAAACATATACAATGGTAGGGACTCAAGATGACCCTGGACTTATGGTTCTCAGTCTTAAAACAATATTTGATCTTATAAAGAAAGATAATAGCTGCGATCAATTTGAAGTTACTTGTTCTTATCTTGAAGTTTACAATGAGGTAGAGTTCCCATGTGTAAAGAACAAAAGAAAAGATCTTCATTTTGACTTTTATGATTAATCATATTGGTCCATGTCTGACAATTAAAATGTACAGGTTATCTATGACTTGCTTGAAAGGTCATCAGGTCACCTGGAACTCAGAGAAGACCCAGAGCAAGGAATAATTGTTGCTGGCCTTAGATGCATCAAGGTTCATTTTTTCCTGGGGTAAAACTCAGGTCATAGTGTCATGCTAAATGCCAGCATTTATGACTGTCAGGATCTTTTTCAGAGTATTCGATATATTTACTGCTTTAAGTGTTGAGTATAAACTATGCATTTATGCATGTGTGAGATACGCTCATGTATGTCTATAAGAAGTGTATGTTCAAAGTATAAAACTGTATCATTAAGCTGGTCTATTGGACAAAGGGTATCAGCACTCTATTTCACTTCAGTTACTCATTAGCTCTTATGACTTCCACTTTCTTAATTTGGCTTAGTCAACCATGCCAGTTGTTTCCAATTTTGATTTTTGTAATGGGTTGTCACTCACGCCAAGTATAACATTCAGCTAGAGCTAAGGACATAATAAAATAGTCTTAGTACTCGCCTTATCCGTGTACTTGTGGATTGTCAAGAGCAGAAATATTCACGAGCAGCTGTACGCTTTTATCCTTAAAGTCAGAGTTTTCAATTTAGGATGCAGCTTCATGTTCTGCTCTGTTCTTATGCTTATACTTTTTCTTGTTTTTCCAATTCTTTGCTCGATTTGGACTCTTAAGACAGTAGGCCCAATAAATGTTTCAGTTTGATACCTCACACGTTAACATGCTACTGATTTTACATTTCCTTTTTGAATTTTGCAAACCTAGCTAGTAGAATTCCCTATAGTTCTTGATATGTCTTGGTATGTCTGGGGATCATGGCCTTATAATTACATTGACTAGAACTACCGCAAGTCTTGAGGAGTAACCATCCTTTTGCTATTGAATCTGATGTTATGTGGTTTCTGTTAGTCTTTTGCACATATAAATATTGGATTCATCTACTTTGTACAATAGGACAACTCACAGGCCTTAACAACCTTGTAATTTCTGTGTGTGTGTGTGTAATTTCCTAAGTTTCTTCTTTGTCATTTCCAGGTAAACTCAGCTGATAAGATTCTAGAACTTTTGAATTTGGGGAACAGTAGAAGAAAAACTGAAAGCACTGAAGCTAATGAAACTTCATCCAGGTTAGCAATATATTCTTCTTGTGCATCTAGTTGAATTAAGTTGCTGCAGTCTGTTAACTGGTGGCATGTTATGGTGTTCTTGACTGGAACCAAGACTTTTGTATTTTCTGAGTAATAGATATATGGTTAACTGTACTTTAGCCCAGGCCTTTTATGGCCATAAGAAAGCTTCACTTTGATGGGGTTTTTAGGGGTTTCAAGCATGAAGAACGCTCTTTAATTCTGGGATTATGGCTGAATTGGTTGACTCTTCTTAAACCCTGTAGCGTCCAGATTTCTGAGTGCCAAATTTCTCTCTCCGTTTCTACTGAGAAACTTGGGTCCAGCTATTCTTCGTTTTGGGTGATTATCGCAAAGGTTTTATCAGCAGTAATTGAGAACAAAGATTCCATTTAAGCCCATTAATTTTCCTCTAATTTTTGTTATTCCTTTAACTATATACCAACATTTTTTAAAATAAACATTTCTCTAGTTTAAGTAATTCTGGGAAATTAACACTTCCACTAGTATGTGAACCGGGCATTGTCTGGTATAGTGAAGCATAAAATCTCAATTATGTAGTGGAGAGTCTTGTGTCACCTGTTATTTCACTTATTTGAGTAGAATATGTTTCATCTGAGTTTTCTGTCGAACTAATTTTAGCTTTCAATGGCCAGATCACATGCAGTTTTGGGGATAAATGTGACAAGGAAACAGAGTAAGAAGTATCCCAATCAGGTCATTAGGGGAAAACTTTCCCTTGTCGATCTTGCTGGCAGGTTTGGTTCCTTCTGTTTGTTTGCACTTTAGGTATCCTGCTCTACTCAAAGGTGTTAATTACTTATCATTGCAAACTTTTTTATGCAGTGAACGAGCATCTGAAACAAATAGTGGAGGCAAAAAGTTGAGAGATGGTGCCAATATTAATCGATCTCTTCTTGCACTAGCAAACTGCATAAATGCCCTTGGCAAGCAACAGAAAAAGGGTCTAGCTTATGTTCCTTATAGAAACAGGTATGCTTTCAGTTGTCATGGACTCATGGTTCTATGGTTTCTCTTGTTCTTATATCTAACAGTAAATCCTTTCCAGCAAATTGACACGGATTCTTAAAGATGGTCTGAGCGGTAATTCCCAAACAATAATGATTGCTACAGTATCACCAGCCGATAGTCAGTATCACCACACAGTTAATACGTTAAAGTATGCTGACCGAGCAAAAGAAATCCGGACACACATCCAGGTGAGACTCGTATATATGTTCACATTTGTTTTGAGGAAAATTAAGATGGGGTATTTAAATCTCATTGCATCAAGAAATTCTTGTGGCATGAGGAGATGACAGAATCTATCTTCTTGTTTTGGTGAACTTAAATAGAATACCCTTTGATTATGGATTCATATTTGAACTTACTGATGATTGACCACAAATATCTTGGCAATGATCCATCAAATGGTCAGAGTGCTAAGCTTTATTGCTGGTGATCTTAAGGATTGGAGAATCATATGAAAAACCTGTAAGGGTGTGCTGCTGAGCTGTCAAAGAGTCACTTCCCTAATAAATTTGATGATTTTTCACAAAAGATTCACTTTAAGAACTATTGCTGAATGTTAGTGGTATCTCCAAACCGCATAAGAAGCCCTTATCAGGCATGCAAATTGAATCTTTTTCATAAAAGTGATTCCAAGGAAATAAAATTACATTCAGAGATTGTATGTTGTGTTCCAGAAAGCAAGTTGCGGTTTTGGGTCCTCATGTTGTCCTATATCTTTTTGAATACCATAATTGCATGGTATCTTTCTTTCTCCAAAACATGCTATGACAATGCTTTAATTTCTTGAAGGTTTCATCATGTTTATTGTGCTCTTTCCTCATTCCTTGTCTAATGGTATCCTGAATGCTTAATCAATTGATGCAATTTCTAACCATGGTCATAGATTTGATAATCTGTCCATACCCATGTCAGAAAAATATCGGCACCATAAATACACACGTGTCAGACTACCAAAGGATGATCGACACTCTACAGGTAACCTGCTTGATATACCAACATGAAAGTATTATGTCAGGTATTAACACTTCCATGTACAATGAAATATCTGCAGAATGAAGTGAGCCAGTTGAGAAAGGAGTTATCAGAAAAAGAATCTCAACTGAGTGCTAAGCCTGCTGAGAAATCTGTGGATGATGAAATGTCATGGTTGGATGGGTTGAGCCAAGAAACCAGTGAAAATGTTCAGGAAAGGATAAACTTGCAGAAGGCTCTATTTGAACTGGAGGAAACTAACCTTCATAACCGCACTGAACTCCAACAACTTGATGACGCTATTGCAAAACAGCAGGTAGAAAAAAGTGAGAGTTTATTTTACACTCAAAAACATTTTCCAAAACAAGTAGGTGAACCTTGTCAACGAAAATCCCCTCTTCTGTCATTCTGGGAGGATGAATTCCAAACCTCCTGCGGATACAAAGGCATCTGAAGTCCAGATTAACTGTTGATATTAGACATATATGCCAGAAAATCATGTCCAAATGAGTTCCTATTTGCATCACAGGAAATTGAAAAAGATGGAGCAGTTGTGCAGGCTTTGAGACAGAGGCGGCAAGTGATTCTTGACAATATCCGTGACAATGATGAACTTGGTGTCCATTACCAGATGGTGACCATACATAGCTGTTTTTGTAAATTGGTTCCTTCTATTGTGGCTTTCTTATTTTAACAAGTCTTTATCCTGCAGGAAATTGAAGCAAATGAGAAGCGCAGGCATCAGCTACAAGAAATGATTGAAGATGCAATCAGCAACAATGGCAACAAAACCTATTTGCGAGTTCTGAGTCAATACAGACTCCTGGTATTACATCATACATGCATCATTTAGCTTCTGTATCACAACATAAAATGTTAGAAACATTTTCCTTCTTCATAAATTAGACTTAGTAGCTTCTGTTATTTGAGTATTTGTCGAGCTGGTACCTTTCTTCAAGCATGCTTAATGGGTTTGCCCTTTTTGTATTTCTCCAACTTCGCTTATTGGTTGGCACAAGTTGGTTGGGAATTTTGAATGCTGGATAGCCAATGATTGTTAGGGCTTTTTCTGGGCCTGGGAACTTGTTTGCTGCACCTAACAATCCTTGAATTGTGATATGTAAAGGGAATTGCAAACACTGAGCTCCAGTTTGAAATGGCTATGAGAGATCAAATTATTTGCAGCCAGAGGGAAGCACAGAGGAATATGTGGAATCTGCTGCTGAGTTTGGGACTTGATGAGAAGCAGTTATTGGAGCTTACCGAGAAACAAGGGATTACAATTGAAGACTATATGCCAACGCCTCAAGTTGGAGTAAGATACTATCAGCCTTCATTAGATATGGGATGTGGAAGATACTCACCTTCATCTTGTTCCACGAATAATAAGTTGCACACTAGAGCACCCTGTGGTTTTCCACAACACCAAAACTTGAGTGTCAGGTCACTTTCCAAGGACAACTGGACAGCGCCTGGTACATATTGCGGAGAGGAGCATCATAGTTCATATTATTACATGTCTCTCAATCACTCACCGGCAGCATACATGAGGATTAGTAGTCAGCACTGGTTTGGAAATGGGCCTAACTCACAGTACTGCACCCCTGATAGATCTCCTCTTTATTTGCGTAACTCATTCCCACAGATGAGAACCATGGTCTCGCCTTACAGCAATAGTAGGCAGGAGCAGGAGCAGGTATCTATCAATTAATCACCAACCTGAAATGACACAAGTTATGTCCTTTAGATAGTTTGCGTTTTTTTTTTAATACCATTCCTTTCTTATTTTTGTAACTGCATGTAGTTGCTATTGAATCTTTCGCAGGATATATGGACAAACTCTATCAGTCAACAAAATCAAGCAACTCTGGGAGTGGGAATGCATACTAGTCAGGACACCCAGGGAAGAACCAATATGACTTGTGCTAGCGACATGTATAATGTGTTTAGAAATAGGCCATTTGAGAATATTCCTGCCGGTCCTCAACTTGTTTCTGCAAAAGCCAATTCCTCTAATCCACCAGAGACATCACAGCTACCTTCTTTTGTTACTTCGAGAAAAAGTTCATTTAGTCCCTGACTGTTGATTCTTATCTCTCCAAAGTTCAAAAAACTTTATGCCGACTGCCTAATCTCTTAGCCTCCTCTTCATGTCTTTGCGCCCGAGGATTGTACATAATTTTGACTATACTAGGAGTTAGGACCATCGAGAGATGATTGTAGCCAAGGGCAAACAGCCGAGTCCTTATTCTGTCCCTTTTCTTGTCCCCTGCGATTCATATCATTCTTTTACCTTCTCTCTGTTTCAGAATGTTTCCTGAACTACGTAGGCTCGTGATTTTGAATGGGATTTAATTGTACATATATGTGGCAGAGGGTAGTAGTAGCAGCAGCCCCTGAATTATCTGTAATGGAGCAGCGGTAAAGGCACTCCTTCAAACTTCCATCAGAAAACGGAGAAATCTAGAGGCTGGTTTCTTCTAGCGTAGAATTTTTGACAAACATTGTTGCAAAGCTCGAAGAATATTTTGCCACTCGAGTTGCAGCTTCAATTTTTATGGGCTACTTCCCTTACAGATTTCATATGTACAATGCATTTGATTGTGCGCCTGAAGGCGTCATTATTAGCATTAGTTACAAATCATCACAACAAACTATTACTACTACTTATTTTGCTATTGAATCAGTAACATGAACGGGAATGCTAGTGTTTGTGTTTAGACAGAAATCATTTTTAAAAAAATATTTATTTGCATCACAAACACATTTTTTAATACAATCTTTATCTTTCTATTCACTATTTTATTTCATATATATCTCGTAAAAAGTCCTACAATAATTATTCTGATAATATTTTAAATAATCTCCTATCCAAAAACATTTACTGAATCACTCGTTTTTCATGTTTTGATTATTTGGATTAATCTGTTTTCTTTTATCGCAACATATCAATAAAGGTTTTATCACAATATTTTCTCACATTCTAAAGTGGTGAAGATATTGATTTGACCCATCAGCGGTACCAACTATGTCGCCGCCAGAAGGAGAACCATATTTCTTCTAAAGAGTCTCCTAATTCTTCCAAACCAACTAGAAAGATATTATTATTATTATTATTTCGATAATAAATAGTCTAAATGATTGATTTTGAACAATAGATGTCTTTCACATCTAGTTAGAACAATAAGTAATTCCCTTTAAATGGCAATTCCAAAAAAATTCTTCATTAAAGAAGTGTATTTTTCATCAAAAAAACGTATTCGTAAAATATTTGAAAAACAAAGATATTGGACAGTTTTAAAAGTTTTTTCCTTAAGAAAATCTCTTTCTACTGGGAATTCAAAAAGTTTTTTTTGTTCAACAAACAAATAAATAAGTAATAAAAGTTTGGAATAATCGGAATACACTCAAAAATCGATCCATTTTCAATTTTCTATGAAATAGAAAATTTTCATCATCTCTTGAGTTGATGTAATCAATATGAGATGGAATTAAATTCATTCTTTTAGTTTTAAAAATAAGAATTTTTTGGTTACTGAATTATTCCAAAAATCCTAGTACTTTTTATTGACAAAAAAATAAAAATTTTGTTGACAAATGAATAAATACAAGGTAAAAGGTTTACCTTTCTTTTTCTCATTTTCAAGATAGGGAGGTTTATTCTGTCATTAAGGTAGAGAATTGAATCAAGAATTCTCTATCTTCATTATCAATTGAATCACTGTTCGCGACCTAAGAAAGAATTGATTACATTTTTTATAGGAATAAATAGACTACAAAATTGACTAGAGTTCTTTTTGTTTCATTTCACCCTTCGTTTTTATTTATTCTTTTAGTTTCCTTTTCCTATTTTTATTGAAAAGTATTCAAGTTATGTGAACTATCAATGCTTACTGCTTAGTTTCTCTTGGACTCCAAGCCAGAAAGGATGAACGCGAGTTGATACACTAATTCCTCATCCGCAAATCAGCCCTTCTCATGGGTTATTTTGTCTTCAAGTTCTAGTGGATGGTACAAAACTACTTGAATAAAAAATCTTCTTCCATCTAGGGATGCTCGTTTCTTCAATATTGGACCATCCATTGCAGTCATATCAACTTTACTAAATTATCTAGCAATTCCTTGTTGTTATTGACTTGTTCTAGTTAGCCTTACTATTGGTGTTTTTTTTTATGGATTGCCATTTCAAGTATTACTTTCACTAGAAAAGCACTTGCCATTCATTGGTTATTAGCGGCATCTCGAAAACATTCAAGTCGAAATATGGCTTTCAAATTAAGTTTCATATTAGTGGATGCTGCCAAAGGGAGTGGCGATGCCATACACAAAAAGAAAGAGACTCAAAAAACGACAGAGACAAATAGAGCTTTTGCACATTTTCGTTAATCTATGAACAAAATCTATATATCTCGATAAAAAAAAATCAAGAGAAAAAGAAAGAATCAGAATATGTAATGTTATGCCAATACCTAATCGAAGGGTGACTACAGTGCCAATAAAAAAGACAGTTGTCACTACTGGACAACCAAATGGATTTTGAAATTTATTAACATTCTCTAAAAAATATACTGTTAATAATCCGCAGGTATTGGAACCATTAAAAGAGTACTCAACAATTTATTTGGTACTGTACTAAGTATTTGAAATACGAAAAAGAAATACCATTCTGGTAATAATTCCAAGGGAGTTGCGAATGAATCTGCCGGTTCACCAACCATTGATAGTTCTAGAACCGCTAAACCTACGTTACATAAAATAGTACCTACAATTACTATTGAAAAAATATATAAAAGATCGTTGAGCCATGCGAGCTCTTCATAATAATTATGACAGTTATTATTACTACCATGAGTTTGGGACAATTGGTAAGCAGGTTATTGAAATAGCTGATAAGCAGGTTGCTGATGCCAATGACGGGTTGCTAATGCTAATGGTAGGTTGCTAAGGTCACAAGTTCAACTCACTTTGAAAAGTTCTGAACCTAACCTCCACTTTCGAGTAAGAGCCGAACTTTACGGCATTCTCCGAGTCAAATTCAGTTTTCTTATACTATATAAGACTGAGTTTTGGTCAAAAAGAGTTTTAAATTTTAACCGCATGGGTAGGGGTATTTTGAAAATGTGAAATAATGTGTTGCTTTTTTAAAGTTTTTTGTACAATTCATGGCAGCACGTGTTTGGATATGTTTACAGAGATGCCCTCATGTTGTACATTTAAAGTTTGTATTGTAAGTAGAGTACAATTTATGGTGAATTCTTTTGTCATACATTTCCAAAAATGGGGTTGTGTCTTTTTATGGGTATTTTGGGAATGTATGATTATTTTGGTTATTTTTTATCGGTGGGTACAAGTGATAATAGCCTTTGTGTGGCTATAATTAGCTAAACGTCCTTAGTCTCTAATTAAATTGGGGAGAATGTGATTTAGTAGGTAATTAGTGAAAGGAATTAATGAGGGAAGGGTATTTTGGAAATGCGAGTTTGTTGTATTGCTCTTTTTAACAGTTGGTACAACTCATAATAACTTTTGTCTTGGTGTAATTACATAAAGGTGGTGAGTTGCAAATTAAAGGTTGGAGAACATGATGGTTTGATGTAACTTATTAGACTTCTCGACTGGCTAAATTCCATTCATTGCATGGGTTTATTGCAAATGATTTATTAGACACAATCATTAGGGATAATTGGCAGAAATTGGCTAGATAGGCGTTACTATTCAAATTCTGCTGCTTCAACTTCATGTATTTGGCTTAAGATCTTTAACGTTTCCAACCATTCTAAGACCAGGATGGTTAAGAAAAAATTAATGCTAATTATTGAAAAATTTAAAGTATCAAGTGTTAGACATCTGTTCATCCTCTTTTCTCAGTTTTTGGGTTTGCTCAATAAAGGTATTATTGTTTGCAACCATTTTTCATCCATTTGAAGACAAATCATAACAATCAATTGACTTTTAATTTTTTGAATTGTATTTTTTTGCGTTGCTTGTATTTGTGGTAGAAACAGGATTCATAGGAAGAGTGTTACATACTTACATCTCCTAATCAGAATCTCCAAGCCAATGTATGTTGAAGCGGTATTTTTTACATTGAAATTTGTCATAATTTGTAAATAACTTGTGATATATGTATAACTGCTTTCTATGCACATGTTAATATATTTAATTAGGTCATACTAATGAATTAACAATGTCAGCCTCATGTGTGTGAGGAAAAGTTTTGTAGGGAATATTTGGAATAAGGTAATCCAAATTTTATCCTTTCTGCTGAATCTTTTAAATTCTTTTGATATACATGTAGTTAGTTCTGAAATTGATTTTGGTGTGAGTGTATACTTAGTGATACTAATTTAGTTTGGTGACAGAGCTCGTACATTTATGTATTTGGTTATATATATGATTGTCTGATTTTTGGGAATACTTGATTCATTTGGTGGGTAGTTTGACCTTTGTACTGCCGATTTGTTATGGTGATAAAGTTGAATCATCTATGTGATCATATGATAACTGATTTTGGTAGTTTGATCTTCTGTTATGAAACTTATGACTTGTCTTAAACTTATGTTTGATAATATGTTTATTTTCTCTTATATTTTGCTAAACTTATGGTAATTGAGTAGTCCACAGTGGTTGAATAGAATTCATTAAAGCTTTCATTCCTGACTTTCTTCACAAAGCATTAGAATTCAACCTAAATTTAGATACATACTTTATTAGTATTACACCACAAATTATGCCAGATAAATAGTTCCAAAATTCGATTGAAGTTGGAGTTGTTTTATCACCAATTGTCTGAAACTATATCAAATTTAGTACTACCAAAAAATTATACGGACAAATATATTCTTATATTTTGAAGATCCTTGTAAATACTTTATTACAATTTTACCAAAAACAAAGCTCCCAAAGTAGATAAAAATGTATCTTAATTTGTATAAGTTAATAACTTCAATTTCTAATAATTTGTAAAATCTTTGCCTACTTAATTTATTAGCTGTTGCACCAAATGAAATGATTGTTAGATGTTATCATACAGTAGCATTTGACAAATTTGACTAAAACTCATTCTTATATAGTATAAGGACATCTGGATATTTTTGAACTGAGAGATTATTTTGCAATCGTTAGTGCATTGGGTACAACTTATATAAGCATATGTATTGGTGTAATTTACTGAAATGGTGTCTTATTGCAATTAAAATAAAGAGACTTGCAACTATTCATTCAATTATGTGAAATAACTCATAATAATACCAATGCATGAGTTTCTATGTCTGAATCATGTCTTTGAAACAGCTTCCACACCAACAATATACCACTATTTACATCTCAATTAAACAGCAAAAAACATAGGTATGTTGATGATTTAATGTCTAAGTATCGATTATGGTTGTTCCGATGTTTCCTCTTTCACATTCTTCCGTTTGTTCCCTTTTCGGCTTCTAGGATTAGGTTTAATGCCCTCTAAACTACTCCATTATCCATGTATTTCCTTCTACTCATATTAAGTAGGATTCGGTTAATACGCATTATTATCTACAATAATTTTATTAATATTACTTAATATGCGTTGTTATCCTACTGTTATCTTTATTCACATGCTCACCTTGCAACAATATGGATGATATGTACTGATAGGTTCTTGATCAAAAATAACTTCTTGATTAATATGGAAATAATATTCACTTCAACGACTAAAAAATTTTCTTTAATCACAGATATTGAATACCCGCACGATGCACGGGCACTTCCCTCTTACTAAAGGCAAGGATACCGAGTGCTAAAAAGCATAAAATAAAATAAAAGTTATTACTACTAGAATAAAATTGAATTTTGGTCAATCCCTATTCCCCCAAGGTTCAGATTCCCAGAAGTTTTGTCCGAGTACAAATTCAAGTCGATCACACAACATTATATTGCGAGACTTCTCAGCAAGCAATCTCCATAGCTTTTGCTTTTGGCTCATTGCGTGGTCTCAGGCTGGCCGAGCCTCCGGGAATCCCGCTTGCCGCACGAGTTACCGGTGAGTCTCAGGCTTGGAGCTCAAATCCTGGTCATTAGATTTCCTCACTCAATCACTTAATGCCACATCCATACTACGGGCAAGTCTCATTCCTTAAACCCCTTCTAAACACCAACTCCGGCCAGAAATCCTTCTCCAGTTTCACCCAGCACCACCCATAAAAACAAGGGGCAGAAGAAGATTTAGTTTTTGGGAGCATGGCTTCAGCAGCAACAGAACCAGCAGAAGCCTTCAAGCCCTACAAGCTAAAACATAACCTAAGTGGCCACAAAAGAGCCATCTCCAGCGTCAAATTCTCCGATGACGGCCGACTCCTAGCCTCTGCCTCCGCCGACAAAACCGCCTGCACCTGGTCTCCTTCCGACGGCTCCCTCCTCCAAGAATACCAAGGTCACGACCAAGGAATCTCCGACCTCGCCTTTTCCTCCGACGCCCGGTACCTCGCCACCGCCTCTGACGACAAAACCGTCCGCCTCTGGGACGTTGCCACCGGAAGCCTAGTCAAAACCCTCTCTGGCCATACCAATTACGTCTTTTGCGTCAACTTTAATCCTCAGTCCAACATGCTTGTTTCCGGGTCGTTCGACGAAACTGTTCGGGCATGGGATGTTAAGTCGGGGAAGTGCTTGAAGGTTTTGCCGGCGCATTCAGACCCTGTGACGGCGGTTCATTTTAACAGGGATGGGACGCTGATTGTATCTAGTAGTTATGATGGATTGTGTAGGATTTGGGATGCTTCAACTGGGCATTGTATGAAGACTCTGATTGATGATGAGAATCCACCTGTGAGCTTTGTGAGATTTTCGCCCAATGGAAAGTTTATCCTCGTTGGAACTTTGGACAATACCTTTGTAAGTGCTCTGTGTTTCTTTTTTATTTTTTTTGCCCTTCCTTCTTTTTCCTCTCTTTTCTTATGTTGCATTGCTGGTGTCTTTTAAGTGCAAGATTGGATTTTAAAGTTTCTGAGCATAATAGTCTGTTGTGACGATTTTTTTGGTGCATCAGTTCTTCAATTGGTTGTTATTGCGTTTGTTAATTTCTTCGGACTTGTTATGGATGAACTTGTTGTTATAAGAGGTATTTGAGAAGTTCATCACGGGCTTCAAGTTCATTCTAGTAGTCGTAAAGCGAGAAAATTTGTAATGCTGGCCATTTGTAAATGTAGTAGCATGGTAATAAAACTGATTGTGCTCTGTTGTTAACCTGAGCAGAGACCTAGTCTGTGTTTTGATGAAATCCTTCATGTAAAATGCAGGGGAGATTGCAATGCAATCTTCTTGGAGTAGAATACCAAACATTGCCTTAGTTTGGATAAGTGACGGTGGTACAAGCAAATTCAAGCCTTGTGATTATATGTCTTGGGCTGAGTTTCTAAAGTCTTCAGTTCAAGGCATGCATGACGCCAAAAAAAGCGTCAAAAATATACTGAACCTAAATATTGTGGCACATACTAAATATAATCCAATGCCCACTTCTTGATTACGCGTGGTGCAGCAGGCTGATTTTTGACATGTTTGAATGTACTAAAACGAGTGCAAAGGAAATAAGAGGTGCTTATCTTATGATCAATCATAATTGATAGATTATGAGGTAGAGACACAGACATTTTGTGCTAGTACTTTTTAGCATATTCAATCTCATTCACTTTGTGCTAATACTGCTTTTCTGATTTCCTTCTGCTGGCTACTATCCTTGGCTGCTCTTTAGAGTCAGCATGGTTACAACAATCCAAAATGTCACTTGGTGTGTACAACACATAATTCAGACTGTGGATATGAGACTGCATCATGGTGAATGTTGCATTTTCGCGAGTGTTGGATTTTTGTGGTTGTCAAATATGATGATCTTTTATCGCAAGCTTTGTGCACTGCCTTTCTGCATTTGATCATATATTATCATCTAGGGGGCACAGGCTTGAACACCTCTGGGTACTTTCTGCCAGGGAATAAATTTCTTTCCGAGATTTATTAGAATGGTATAGTTCCATTTAATGCATGGTGCCACACTATATGCTGTTTCTGGTAATTTGCGGAGTCCCGTTCCCACTGTTTCATACTGACATAAGTGCAACGGTGTAGTTTTTGGGGCTTGGGTTCAAGAAATGCTGAACTGTTATCATACTACGCAGATGTTTTGAATTTTGGGGATTATTTTGCATGTATGTAAAACATTTTGGTGTGGTTGCAGCGGCTTTGGAACTTCTCAACTGGAAAATATCTGAAAACCTACACAGGCCATGTCAATTCAAAGTATTGCATCTCTGCTACATTTTCGGTGACAAATGGCAAGTACATTGTAAGCGGTTCAGAGGATAATTCTATCTACTTATGGGAGCTTCAGTCAAGGAAGATTGTTCAAAAACTGGAAGGTCATACTGATACTGTCGTATCTGTATCATGTCACCCAACCGAAAACATGATAGCATCTGGTGCTCTCGGAGAGGACAAGACAGTCAAAATCTGGACTCAGGAGGACTGAGTTTGTGAACAGCATAGGGGATTTAGTAACATTGACAAGTCCTCTCTCCTGGTCGTGAAATTTGACTTCCCAGTTGGCGAAGATGGATTGCTCGTGGCAAGGATCTCTGATTTTTTGTAGATGCAGGTAGTTATTCAAGATAGTCTATTGTAGCCTTAGTGTTTGTTTTCTGCTCATGCGTAATTTAGTGTGAGGGGAAAGTGTCGTTCTTCTGGGAGCTGAATGGACAAACTGGTTGATTCATCTGAACGACAGTGTTCTATTTCCCCCGTTCACTGTGCATCTTGTGTTAACAAAACGGGGGGGGGGGGGGGGGGGTGAATTGTTTCATCATCTAGACCCTCTGGTGGTTGTCGGTACATGAAGTTAGACATTGAGATGTGTATGTTGCTGACGAATGTTTTCTCTGATGAACTGAGATTTGAGATTGCAACTTTGGATGTTGCTATCATTTTTGTAAGCAACCTTTGTTATGTGAATCTCTCAACTTGAACTTAAAATATATAAAATAAAAAAAAAAGAAAAAGAAAGAACTGGTCTTGGATTCTTGGATTCTACACGGCAAGTAGTGTATAGAATTGTGGGTAACAATAGTGAATCCTTTTGAGAAAGTAGTATTAGAGACATCCTTGAATGCCATTGAAATGCAGGCATCTCCTTTGCACTTAATATATTAAGCACTTCTTAATTTGCAGATAAGATTTCAAGTGAAAATTTTTTATTGAATTTTGTGAATTGCTTGTTCATATCACACCCCTTACACATATGGTACACTCTTGTACATGCTCTCCCACAAAGCATGTATTTGTTCTCAGCACAGATAGACGTATTAAGTACTATCTCTTAATTGTTCAATTATTTTTTCTCACACATGAATTTTCTTTTTTTTTTTTCCAAATATACAAATGAGGACAATTTTTTTTTTAGGGGGGGGGGGGGAGGGAAGTATATAATATTTGTGCAATATTTAATTCAGTGCTATAATTCAATTTAGTTGTGCTATAATTCAGTAGTATGTTCTATTCACCAGTTGATATATATTCTAGAAGATTTTCAATAATATGATGCGTCATTTCCCAAGACGTGCTCCATCAGTTGAACGCCAGCTTTGGTGATCTCACCAGAATAGCATATGTGATCTCAAGCCGTCATACTCGCTCAATCCCTGCGCAAACGTTGCTATTCTGGTAGCAGTAGTACTTTCCAACCACTCAAGTTTTTCCGTTGAAGACTCGGAGCAAACGTCACAATCCCTAAGCGCTGCTATTCTGGTACCACTTTCTGACATCCAATCCACAGCAAGTTTTCCCACTAGAGACTCGCGCCAAACATTTCACAATTCCGGAATAGAAAAGATGAGGAAGGAGGTGGTGGCGGCGGCAGTAACTGTAACAACTGCAGCTGCTGCTGTTGCTGCGATGGTGTTAGTGAGGCACTGGAAGCGCCAAAACGAGCGAAGTTGGAGGCATGCAAAGCGCATTTTGCGAAAGTTTGCGAGGGAGAGTGCTACTCCAGTCACCGAACTTTGGCTTGTGGCTAATGACTTGGCGGTTGACATGCAAACCGGCCTTATTTCTGAACAATCCAAACTTGGCATGTTTCCTTTCTACTCCGGTTCACTTCCCACTGGGTAATTTACACTGCTCCAAATGATCAATCTCCTCTGTTTCCAAAATTTTGATTTTAGACGCTATAGTAAATAATCACACCATTGTGTAAATTACATACATATATATATACACGTATATTGTGGCAGTGATGAGAAAGGGGTATACTATGGAATAAACCTTCGCGGTGATAATTTCTTGATTCTAAGAGCGCAGCTTGGAGGGAAGAATGAAATTTTATCTGAATTCCAGAGGGAGGAGGTTCAAATTCCTTTCCGTGTAATTTCTGCCGATTCCAAGGCAAGTACTAGCAGTAGTTTTCATTTCTCAATTATGTAAGTGCTTAAACCTCAGGTTGTGGACATGGCAACTCTAGAACATAAAGTGAAAAAGAAAATGGTGGCAGTGATTAGTAGCAATAAATAAATACCGTCTTACCCAAATGCCTGTCGTCTTCACTTTCAAATTAAACAACTCAAAAGGCCTATGCTTGTTGATTTTCTCGAACATTGCTTGAGGGAGGAGTAGTACAAAAGTCAAAAGTCATTCGCTTTCCATTGTTTAATTGTGTGGAAGAAATATTTAAGGGATAATATTTCAACTTAATAGAATGAATCTTCCATAAAGGCATCAGGCAAGGTTTTGTCGAATGTTTTTCATCAGCTAATCTCTACTCAAGTCCACTTGTTCATGCAGGAATTATTTGATCTAATTGCCTTGGAGCTTTCAAAATTTGTTTCTCTTCATGAAGACCTTACAGGAAAGACAAAACTAGAGAAGCTTAAACTAGGATTTACAATATCGCCTCCGGTTGACCAAGCCGCAGCCTCCTCGTGCAGAGGCATCGATTGGAGGAGGTTAACAGATGACACAGTTAAGTCTGCTCCTTGATTTGAAGCTTTCCCGGTTAACATGTTGCATATGTTGGGAACTATTAGTGAAAGTCGCCGTGAAAATCTTGTAAATTTACCCTTCCTAGAAAACCTGCTTTATCGCAATAGAACTAATTTAGAAATTATGGCTCGCCAAAAAAGAAACTACTGTGTAGTATTCAAAATTTACAGTGAAAATGACACATTGATGTAAGAGCTTACCTTTCAGAGTCTGCGAGTGATAAGAGGATCTAGATCCTTAATCTAATTATTGAGGTTCCACTGAAATGGCTTCCATGATTTCACTTATTTATACATGATTTGCAGAGGAGTGTGAGGATTGCCACAATTTGATTCCCATGAAAGGATTTCATGAATTTTTGTAGATTCCTCAGACTCCATTGTGTAGTAATCTTGTTCAGAACAAATTCATCAGGTCAGGACACAGATGATGACTGAAATTAATGTGGCTTTGCTGAAGCATGGTGTGGAAATGCAAGTTTCTGCTATGGTAAGATCCTCAATTTGGTGGTTAGTTGTAACTGGGATTCTGTAATTTTTGTGCAAGTAAACCCCAAGTTTGAGGAGAGTGTAGCGTCTCCAAGCTAGGAATTGACTCAAATAGCTTGGCGATTTCCCAGGTGGATGAAGTCATTGGCTGTTTGGCTGGGGCAAGGTACTACAGTAGAGAAAGTGTCGCTGCACTTAGTTTAGGGATGGCCGTTAATGCTGCTTATATAGAATCAGTACAAGAAGTTCAAAAGTTGCAGGGCCAATTATCCAACTCCGGAGAAATGGTTGTGCTGTCATATGTTGTATAAGCACATATTCAGATTATATAGGCATCATATCATTTAAGTTGTTGACGTGCTTATTATAACTCTGCAGGCTATTAGTGTGAATTGGGGAAATTTTAGTTCCATTCACCTTCCAATGACAGAGTTTGATGCTTCCTTAGATTCTGAAAGCACAAATCCTGGTAGCGGGGTAGGGAACTTGGATATCAGGTGTCTGAATTCGCATTCTAAGTCATACGAATCCCTTCCTGAATCCTGTTTTGTTTTGTCTCAGATATTTGAAAAGCTTATTTCAGGGATGTATTTAGGAGAGATTGTTAGAAAAGTCCTACTGAAGATGGCGCAAGAAGCAGCTTTATTTGGAGATAACCTCCCAATCAAGCTCACCATCCCATACTTGTTGAGGTAAATGGAAGTCAATATTTTGTGATATTATATAAGTTCGGTAGCAATTCCAGAACTGAGATGCATTCCTTCCTTCATGTCAATTAAGCAGAAAACCAGACACTTGGAGTTGGTATGACATTAATGGTTTTGTAAATTTACCCGTACAGTTCAGGAAAGAAACTACGCTTAAACTTTGACGTTGAGCAGGATCAAATTTTTTTTCCCTATGATGTCATAATTATTTGAAGCAATCGAAATTGATGCAGAGGTGGGGTTATGAATTGAAGGAATGTAGTAGGAGAATCAATATATTTTTCTTTTTTTTTTTTTTTTTGGGTGGAAACTGGAAAGGAAGAGAGTTCACGGTAGACCATTTGATTATTAGACTACAAGCCATTTCTATGCACTCGTTCATGGAATTATTCTTTCATCTGTATTGCATAAGTCTTGTGCTTTGACAGGTCACATGATGTGGCTATTATGCACCAGGACACATCAGAGGATTATGAAATGGTTGATGAAAAACTAAAGGAAATATTCGAGGTAACTTTAACCATCTTCTCATGTAGAAATTTGCTAACTCTGTTTTTATGACCACTGACAACACTTTTTCCGGACATAATCAAAATTCAGAAGCACACTTTGCCGGTCCACAATAGAGAGTAGTATTTGTCTGCGAATTTAGTTACCATGTCATATGCATAATTGCACTAGTCGCTGTATCTTTCACCTTCTGCCCATCAGTCCACAAGCAATTGGTGCTTATCATTGTCATCCAAACTGGTTAAAACTTGCATCCTGATTACACAAACAAAACTGCTGGTCTGCACAAGCACAGTGGCTCTTAGTAACGCACCACCAATCTATCCCAGATATCCAGCACTACACCAGTGGTGAGAGAAATCGTTGCAGAGGTCTGTGACATAGTTGCAGAGCGCGGAGCTCGTCTTGTGGGAGCTGGAATAATGGGGATTGTCAAAAAACTCGGAAGAATTGCTAACAAGAAGAGCGTAATTACGGTTGAAGGTGGACTGTATGAGCATTATCGCATCTTTAGAAACTATCTGCATAGCAGTGTTTGGGAGATGCTGGGGAGTGACCTCTCTGACAATGTGATTATAGAGCATTCTCACGGAGGTTCAGGAGCTGGGGCTCTCTTTATTGCTGCTTCACAGACGCGAGATGCAGATTCCTAGGCACACCATTTTGAACCCTGTTCCTGTTGCCCTTAATAATATATTATTGTAATCTGATATTGAGATTGTGGAATTTTAGTTCATTCATCCCCGTTTGTTAAGACTTTTTTTTTTTTTACGACTCAGACCAAGCAACAGAGAGTCAGCAGCCAAAAAAAAAAGGTGGCCGCTAAAAGTGCAACGTTTAATTTGGATCAACTTGGCCGTGTCGTTAGAATTGGGCTCGTCCGATTCTGTATCATTGGTCTTGTCCATACCTAAGCTATGGCTAAGAAGGCACCAAACTCTCATGATTCGATCAAATTCCAACAGAGTATCTGGAGCTCCAATCAATTGCAGATGGACTTCAAATTGGGTTACTCCTAAGTCTCCTCGAGAATGGATTTCAATTCCAAGAACGAACCATGAAAAATTTCGGAGTTCTTCCGGCCCACGCGAGTGGCGAAGTAAAACAGAAAGCAAAGAAACTCAAAGGCCTTTAGCTTGAAGCCTTGAAACATTGATTTATATCCAGTTTCCTTGTCAGCACGTGACATTCTCTTGCGCGAAAGTTTTTGTTTTCTTGTGGGTAAAAAATAAGAGGACATGTTAGTAGTAGTAAATAATAATAGAGCGAGCATTGTATCTGCCTATCTTGCAGCAGTGTGTGTCGAAGATTCTGCACAAAACTGCTATCAAATCAAACACGCAAAGTAAGCCAGAGTTTGAAAAGGACTTGAGAGGTGCAAACACAATACAGTAAACAACATCGTCTCATTCATTGTCTTCTATTTCTTCTGCAATCACAATACAGTAGTTTTATGTTCATTTAACTGGCAAGAAGATGAAATAGCCCCCCCTCCCCCCCCCCCCCCCCCCCCCACCCACAAAAGAAGGGGAAAAAAGAAAAGAAAAGAAAAAAGTAGTACTCCATTCAGCAGCCTTTTTGCAGAAATACCCATAAAAAAATGAAGCAGCGAAGATGGAAAATGGTCAGAGTAATAACCTGAAATGATGACTAGCCGTGACGACCAACCAACAAACATTAGATTCTTCTTTTTGAAATCGCCCAAATGCGTCCAAAGAAAGCTTGGGCCTTTTGTTTCGGCCGGGGAAAGATAAGACAAAGACCACACATTAGCCCGCGACCATTTAGCTGTTGCAAGTGAAATTGTTTCCACCCCCCCAATCCTTACCCGTAACATAAATGCTTGGACCAGAAAAATCAAAAATCGTCTCTTTTTTTTTTTTTTTTTTTTGGTTATAGTGACGTGGAGTACAATTACTTGTTTATTGCTTACTGCACATCTTATTATCAGTTGTAATAATCGTTTCAAATTTATTGTGGATTTTATCAACGCTTATTAATTAGCTTAATTTATTCAAAAGCCAGAATTAATAAGTCGCTGTGGTTTTCTAAAGAGGACTCGCCAAAAGTTATTCAAGCATAAGTAGTACTGTATTTTAAACTGGAATTTGGAGTTTAAACTTGGTACATAACTGCCTATCTTCTGCAAGTGGTGGCTAAGACGAGAGACTCGTTGAGAGTGAAGGAAGGAAAAAGTGGTGATTAATTATGTGAGACGCTTCTCCTAAAGTTAACAACCAATAATTGAAGCTACACTAGAAAATAATTTTAACTAGTGTTCAAAATTTATGCGGTCACGTCCTCTCAATTTATTTTGCATGCTTGTCTCTCGCAGCATAAGAGAGCAAACTAAGAATAGCATAATAATGCCTATTAGTTTGTAACATTTTGTAAACCAGGCAGATAATGAAAAGCGAATATATAGTTACTACAAATAACGTTTTTTTTTTTTACGCGATACATGTGAGATAAAAAGATGATTGAAAAACGCGTTGATTACATGTAAACAAATAAAATCATGCAAATAATAATTTAAAATCATAACTAATACTGCTATTAGCAATTAATCTCTATCGCGTATCGCGCTTCGCGCTGTCAAGTGGGAGGACTGCAGCGAGAACTTGGAGCGCCGACTTCCTCAATCATGCACTAAAATCATTATCCATCAAACGAACAAAACAAAATGTCACGACATTATCAATTAGTTAATACTTAAAACTAGCTTCTTGTTTATTATATATATATATATATATTTTTTTTTTTTTTTTTTTGGGGGGGTGGGGCGTGGTTGGTGGTGGGGGGCTGAGAATATTACTGTATCGCTAGCTTCAACATGTGGTTTTATGTAAAATTGCTTTCATCTCGTCGTATGCCGCAGTAAATTCTTCATCTCAGGATACTCCGAATTCTCTTGCAAGTCTTTTGAGTGAGGGCTGCACCCCACAGTAAATATCTTCGTAATGGGCTGCATGCCCTCCACCGCTCCACGCCACAGCACAGGGGAAAAAGAAAAAAAAAATTTCATTTTGAGAGTCAGACTCAAATCAAAGATGAACTTCCAAGTATGCACTTAATTTGCCTGAGGAGTTTAACTCTGGGAGAGCAAGTGATCGGCCGTGAACAACTTTTACTGTTAATGTAATTGGATGAAATATGATGGTTGCACGTTGAAATCACATTTAGAAATTCAAGATTCACTAATTAAGTTTATAAATTTTTTTTTTTAAGAAAAATGCTTGATGAGTTCATCACATTGGTCACTCGCAACATAGATAGAGAAAGAAAGAACAAACAAACATTTTGAATTTAAAGGAGTTTCAACACTTTACCAAACCTACATCTACTCCTAACTACTATTCCACAGTACCCCGAACGATTGCAACAACAAAAAAAAATTAGTGCCTTGAGAAAATGCATGCAGGAAATTTGTGCTAGCAACCAATAAAAAAATGAAATGCGCCTGTTGGAATCAAGAAGCATGGCAAAACTCATGCCTCGAATTTGATTCTTTTTTTTTTTTTTTTTCTCTCCAGCTACGTATATCTCATGCGCGCCTGAGATGTCCAATCTTTAATTATGCAGTTGCACAAGACTGATTGCCAATGCCCATTACTCTATGGTCAAACGGAATGGACTTTGATAGATTCTCGTATGGATCTTTAAACGTCCCTTCCCCCTTCGGCCCTTCCCCTCTTCTCCCCCAAACAAAAAAAAACATATATATATATATATATATAGAGAGAGAGAGAGAGTGTGTGTGTGAATTGAAAGAAAAAGAATCCCATTTTGCGAATCAATAATGTCTATGAAAAGGGTCCTGTCCTGAGGACCTGAGTGCCAATTCGTTCCACTTCTTTTCAAGTAAAGCTCTGTGGCATTCAAACTCTGTCACCAGCTGAGTATTCAACGTTGTTGTGTCTTGTGTGAGAAAAACTCCTTTCACATCTTCATTTTTGCACGGTTTTTTCTTAGATATTACTTACTATAGTAGACATTTTTTCGCTCTTCCCCACCCCCCACAACAGCTTTTGTTAGTATTGCCTTTTTTTTTTTTCTTTTCAATAACTTAACAGTAATCATCAGCTAACGAGCTTCCAGATAGGCGTCCGCATGAAGCTCCTACTAATCACATCCAAAGAACGACACATGCAATACAAATGAGAAAACGACTTGCACTAATATAAATTATAAGATAGAAGCTTGGCGTCATTAGCAATTTCGGTTTATGGCAAATGGACAAATGCAAATAACAAAATCCGCATATTACAGCTTATTATGCTAACACTAAGGCTCAGGGACTTTTGTATTATTGTATGCATTGCATTGGTACCATAACCAAAAGTGGCGGTCACTATATACACTACAGCCTGGTACAAATCACAGGTCTCTATATATTGGCTAATTCCTTAGAAGAAGAGAATTTCCATCCACGGTCAGTTCACTTGATTTGGCCGGCTAAAACCGAATTAAGATGAAGCTAGCTCATAATCTAATATAAGGTTATAATTATTTTTCGATTAATCTTTTCTTGTTTTCAAATGAAATGACAAGAAGAATACTTTAGACTTGATATGCTACAGGCTTGGGGTTTGGACTTTCTGAGGTACGGTCTTTTTCTTTTCTTTTCTTTTCTTTTTTTACAATAAAAAGAACATTTTTATAATCTAATCTATCATTCTAATTTAGGAGGAAAATGAGCCTGTAAAGAGACTGCAGTGCATAAGGGGCTAATAGATATAGCTGCAACGCGCAAGAAACAGGGAAAAGAGAGGGGGGATTCCAAAAGGAAGGGGACAAGAGGAACAGGGATCGAGACAGATTATAATGGAAATTAAGGTCCGTTCATTGAAAGGCTAAATCGTGTCTTCTGGCGGTGGAGGAGCTTCGGACTTGGCGTTTTTAGGCGAGTCCCGAGTCTTTGCTTTTACTAAGTTTAGAGTATCAAACCTCGGGGAATCTCTCTAATTAACCACTCCCTTCTCCCCCTTAATGACTACTATCAACTGTTAATAAATCTTTTAGCCTTTCCATGGCTGTCTGTCCCCCTCAATTCCGCCCCCGCCCCACCCCACACACACACACACACACACAGACAAAAGAAAAAAAAAAATGAAACCATCCAAATTCGCCCAAATTCATATTGATTTTATCTGGTGAAAGTAGTAATCCTTCTGTCACATATTTAATGTGTATTGTTACCAGAAAATATGCTAGTAGTAATTCATTAGTTAATCGTTTTAGTTGGGGGAATAAATACAATAATATCGAGTCAAATATTATAATATTGACTAAGCTGACACTGCATTGAAAAACTAGAGTTTCAAGAATAATTCGGTAATATAAATTATCTAGTTTGAATGGACCATCTAGTAGTAGTATTAATGAGGAAAATAGTGAATAAAAATAATTGATTTAAAATCCTGATACTATAACTAACACTCTACTAGTTCATAACATGCGTGAAATAAGAAATAGAGCTAGCCGTCGTCAGAAATCTCGTTAAGACATCAATTAATGCGTGCTTGGATTAGCTTGCTTAATAACAACATTATTGATCATCCCTTTCATTATTTTCCATTAAAAAAAAAACAGAAAAGAAATTCTCTCAACCCAGTCCCCCAGCAGCACATAGATAGATACGTTAGATTTGAAAAAAGAGAAGAAAAGCTTTGGGCCCCAAGGCCTCATGCATGAGCTGGCACTGGGAAAGGGACAGTAGCTTGGAAGTCATTAAATGGCACAAGGTGGAGGGGGGGGCAAAGTAGAAACTATATCGTCTCCTGCCGCTGTTGCTGGCGCCTGGCGGTCACTTTCGTTTTCCCTGGATTGGGGCTTCTTGGGTGGGGGGTCCAAATCGGGGGACTGGTTGGTCAATTTTCCCTCAGTTCTGCCCCAGTTTCACCCATATATTATCTATGGCTAGGTTGGTCCACACTCCACTAATTAGTTGTTGCCTGCGTATCCTCCATAGCGAGAACTATCTGCTATAATCCAAGATATTGCAAATTCGTCCTTCTGTCTTCTTCTGTAAAATAACTTGTGAATTGCAAGGAGCAGAGGGAAAGGACGAAGGAGGGGGTTCCAGTCTACTATGATTAATTTGAAGGGGGTACAGTAGCAATGTGATAGATTATTAGCAAACAACCCCACCACCTCCCCAAGAGCATCTCAGCCCATTTTGTCAGTCAGCCATGTTTGACCATGCTTTATCAGAACAAACAAAATCATTACTGTTGTAATTATGAGCAGTACCTGATTAATGTTCTTTTTTTTTTTTTTTTTTGGAACCTTTATTGATTGATTGCGAGGTGGGCACGAATGAATGCTTCCGTATCAGCTAGTGAGTATTACTTTCTTCTTTTTTTTAAAAAAAAAAATATATATATATATATATATATATATATATATATATATATATATATATAAAATATCGGATTGAATTAGAGATAAACCTTGACGTCATTCTCGAAGTAATACTGTAGTATAGGTCGTCTTCGCTCTGTAGTTATAAACTTATAATCAATCAAGCAGGAAAAAAAAAACACTATGATAAAGATGAGATATATCTTGTATATCCTTTTTTTTTAAAATTTCGCTATTCCCAGTACTTATAGCATGACAATCTTGTGCCTTTTTAATGACTTTTTCGTAACTGAATTGAAAAAGGAGAGTTTTTTTTTTTTTGGAGGGAGGGGGGGGGGGGGGGGAGGTGTCTGATACAATTTGATGATTGTGTCAATAAGGTCACAAGGTTTGCATTGCATGGGCGTGTCTAATGACTGAATCAACAGTTGCAAGGAGAGAGAGCTCAAACGAAACAACAAAGTTGCTCACCAATTCGCCGTGGATGATCAGAGATTAAAACAAGAAAAACAAGAGGTATTGTACTGAAAGGAACGGGCATTTAGTGGTTGAGGCTGAACTTTAACGTACCCATTCGGTGCTACCCTTTTTAACCGATGTCGAAAGCCAAATTTTGGGCACGGTTTTGGGGCTTTCTTATAATCCGCTCTTGCTATATAATGGCAATATATAGATCACGCGCGCTCCCGTCAAATTTATTTTGTGGCCTTTTGCTTGATACAACTAAATAGATGTTTTTTTTTTTTGTTTACCCCATAAATAGACGTTTTTAATCTGCAAAAATGACATATCTATTTTATTTTTTACAATATTACTGGCATAAGATTTTGTTTACACATTTATCCTTTTACTAATCTAGTTTGTACGTAATGGCAATTTAGAAATACATTATTTGAATTGTCATTTTTTAAATATTTTTATATTTTTTGTGAATATATTTTGCGATCACCTTTTTACTTTACATACATCATGCCATTATAATAAATTTATTTATTCTCAAAAAATCCTAGAAAATAGCAACCTAAACAGCTCTTATATATGTTGATTTGATGTTGTAATAGTAAGTCGATTTTGAGACTAGTCATATTATTGGGCCAGATCTTACCCAAATCCAATATAATTGGATTGCATTTCGATTTAATTTCTTAAACTCATACCCAGACCCCTGTAATTCCATACCAAAATCCAAAACCATGTATATATAATTAAATACTAGTGTGTATCTATACATATATACGAGTAAATTTATAAAATAGTATTGGACATTGATATAAAACTTTGAAAATAAAGAGAAGTAGTTAATTTAGTTCATAATATTGCACTTCACTTCTTGAATATTAATTTTATTATTTGAAAGTAAAAATTGGGTGATATTTATATTGTTTTTGAACTCTACATGTTTTAATAATTTTTTATTTCAGTATGTTTAGAAAAACATGACGAATATCCATTGGATATTATAAGGTTTGAGTCTGAATTTGCTTTTTAGACCCATAACAGTTTGGATTTAATCAAATTTAATAGATCTAGATTTGGATAAAAGAGATTACACTCAGCTTTGCACCTATTAACATGCCTAATCAAAACAGAGAGTAGTTTCTTCAAAAAAAAAAAAAAAAAGAGAGAGAGAGAGAGAGAAAAAGAGTAGTTAAAAGAGAGGAGTAATTATGGGAGAGTGCCAATTTGTAGTCTGGCGTCTTCACTAAACAATAATGTCATACAACGTAAATTAAGTCAACGTAGCTTCCAAGATACTACTTAAACCCACCCCCCAAAAAAAAAAAAAAGAGACTCCTTTTAATACACTCCCAAGCCATGAATGGTATCATATGTACCATTATAATCCCTTTACTATTTAGAACGTTAAACTCATATATCCACGTAAACTCAAACTCTAAAAGCTATAGAGTCAGATTTGCTTCGTATTTATTTGATTAACAATAAACATTTCTTCTTTGATATTATATGCTTTTTAGTATATCAAATGTTTAACCCATGAATTAAGTGATATATCTCTGAGTTCTGCAACTCATGGAGAGGGAGGGAAAAGGGTGCTGCTGTTAATAGTTCCACAGGACAAGGGTGACGTTAAATGTAAATAATCCCTAGGACAGGGAAAAAAAAAAAAAAGGGAGATTTTAAGCTACTAATAATTTTTCTATTTAGAGCTCAATTAGGGCTTGCTGTCTCTTGCTTAGCCATTTATAGCCTAGCATATTATTAATTTTTTTTTTTCGTTTGAAAACAAAAGAAATTATATATTCAAGTCTCATTTCTCAAACAAAATGAAGCGTTTTATCGAATGGACAGCCAAAAGCCAAAAAGATGGCTTTTATATACCTCGAAGAGAAAAAGAAGGCTTTTGAAAAGAGAAAAAGGCAGCCATTTCCAAGATGGGATGGGGAGTGGGGTGCGGTGGGGGATGGGTTGTCCGGTCCCGGTGTCGTCTCACAAAGGCCTACGGCGCCAGTACTGAGTACTGAGTACTGAGTACTGAGTGCCCGGCCCCTGAATGATCCAACTACGTACGGCCCCGCCCCCACCTTTTAATCAATCTCAGCAGTACAATTTTAGGCAGTCAGGACATTCAAAATGTTCTTTTAATCCCCACTCTTCCCTTCTCATCACAAAAATTCCAAAAGCAAAATCACCAAATCCTTAACTAATACCCACCCAAAAGGAAAGACTACACACCTTTTTTTCTTCTTTTTTTTTTTTAAAAAAAAATAAAAAATAAAAAATACCCATTAAAATAAAGCCCACACCCTTCTTTCTTATAGCTTTCTAGCAGTAGTGGCAAGTATTCCAGTTTTCCCACCCTCCTCAACTCAGTACACAGTAGCCAGTCCCCTCCCCACTCTTCTTCTACGCTTCCCCTACCGCAAACTGAAAATGCGTTTTGTTCTCCTCCTCTTTCTCCTACTCCATCTCCATTCTTGCTTTGCCGCAAGAACACCCCGAATGCCGGAGTACAAGGCATTACTCTCCATAAAATCTGCCATCACCGCCGACCCGCAATCTTCTTTGGCTTCCTGGAATGACTCCACTACTCATTGCTCCTGGTCTGGCGTCACCTGCGACTCCTATGGCCGTCACGTGACTGCTCTTGACATTTCCGGACTTAATCTCACTGGCTCCCTTTCCCCTGACGTTTCCCATCTCCGCCTTCTCCTCAACCTCTCCGTCGCCGCCAACCAGTTCTGTGGTCCTGTCCCTCCTGAAATCTCCTCCATCTCCACTCTCCGCTACCTTAACCTCTCCAACAATATCTTTAACCTCACCTTCCCCCGGCAGCTCATTCGCCTCAAAAATCTTGAGGTGCTTGATTTCTACAATAATAACATGTCCGGCCCTTTGCCTGTGGACGTTTACCAGCTAACCAACCTCAGGCATCTCCACTTGGGCGGCAACTACTTCTCCGGCGGCATTCCCGCCGAGTATGGTTCTTTTCCTAATCTCGAATACCTCGCCGTTTCCGGCAACGAGCTCGCCGGTAGGATCCCCCCGGAGATAGCAAACTTGACCAAGCTTCAACACCTTTACATTGGCTACTTCAACACTTTCTCCGGCGGGATCCCACCCCAAATTGGCAACTTATCGCAGCTTCTGCGTTTTGATGCCGCCAACTGTGGCCTCTCCGGCGAGGTTCCGCCGGAGCTTGGGATGCTGCAGAACTTGGATACCCTCTTTCTTCAAGTGAATGCGCTTTCTGGGCCGTTGACGTCGGAGCTGGGATACTTGAAAAGCTTGAAATCTATGGATCTGTCCAACAACATGTTCACCGGCGAAATACCTTCCTCGTTTGCCCAGCTGAAAAATCTCACTCTCTTGAATCTTTTCCGAAACCAGCTTCACGGGTCGATACCGGACTTCATTGGAGACTTGCCGGAGCTGGAGGTGTTGCAGTTATGGGATAACAATTTCACTGGAAGCATCCCACAAGGGCTGGGGACTAATGGGAAGCTTCAAAATCTGGACCTCAGTTCGAACAAATTGACTGGAAATTTGCCCCCAAATATTTGTACCGGAAACAAGTTACAGACATTGATTACTCTGGGAAACTTTCTCTTTGGGACGATTCCTGAATCCTTGGGCCAATGCGAGTCGCTGAGTCGACTTCGGATGGGTGAGAATTATCTCAATGGGTCGATCCCAAAAGGGCTCTTGAGTTTGCCACAGCTTACTCAAGTTGAGCTTCAGGACAATCTTTTAACAGGCTCATTTCCGGAGACGGATAAAACATCGACTGCTCTCGGCCAGATTAGCCTTTCAAACAATCGTTTATCTGGGCCGCTGCCCCCGAGTATTGGGAATTTCGTGGGTGTACAAAAGTTTTTGCTTGATGGGAACAAGTTTACTGGCCCCATTCCGGCTGAAATAGGAAAGTTGCAGCAACTATCAAAAATTGATTTCAGCCACAATAGCTTTTCAGGCCCCATTGCCCCTGAAATCAGCGAATGCAAGCTCTTGACTTTTGTCGACCTCAGTAGGAACCAGCTCGCTGGTGAAATCCCAACTGAGATCACAGGTATGAGAATATTGAACTATTTGAATTTGTCAAGAAATCATTTAGTTGGAAGCATTCCGTCTCCAATAGCATCCATGCAGAGCTTAACTTCTGTTGACTTTTCGTACAACAATTTGTCTGGGATGGTTCCTGGGACGGGTCAGTTTAGTTATTTCAATTATACTTCGTTTTTGGGCAACCCTGATCTTTGTGGCCCTTACTTGGGACCCTGCAAAGAAGGGATTGTTAATGGAAGTACTAAACCTCATGAGAGAGGAGCCTTTTCGCCCTCTATGAAGCTTTTGCTTGTGATTGGCTTGCTTGTTTGCTCGATCGTGTTCGCAGTTGCTGCAATTATCAAAGCACGTTCGCTAAAGAAGGCGAGTGAGGCCCGTGCTTGGAAGCTTACGGCTTTCCAACGCCTGGATTTTACTTGTGATGATGTTTTGGATTCCTTGAAGGAGGATAATATCATTGGGAAAGGAGGTGCCGGGATTGTGTACAAAGGGGCAATGCCTAATGGAGAACATGTTGCTGTGAAGAGGTTGCCCGCGATGAGCCGAGGCTCATCCCATGATCATGGGTTCAATGCTGAAATTCAGACTCTTGGGAGGATTAGGCACAGGCACATTGTTAGATTGTTGGGATTCTGTTCTAACCATGAGACTAATCTTTTGGTTTATGAGTATATGCCTAATGGGAGTTTGGGAGAAATGCTTCATGGCAAGAAAGGGGGTCATTTGCATTGGGATACACGGTATAAAATTGCTGTGGAGGCTGCTAAGGGCCTTTGCTATCTTCATCACGATTGCTCGCCTTTGATTGTCCATCGTGATGTGAAATCCAATAACATCCTTTTGGATTCTAACTTTGAGGCTCATGTGGCTGATTTTGGACTTGCCAAGTTCTTGCAAGATTCAGGAACATCTGAATGCATGTCTGCTATAGCTGGTTCCTATGGTTACATTGCACCAGGTACTGCTCAAATGCACGATTTCTCAATAGTAGTATTGGAAGAGGAATTTTGGTATTTTTCTGCTCATAATTATCTTGTTTACTGTATGAAGTTGGTAATCCCTTTTTGAAATTGGAACTGCACTGACTTTTGACTGGTAAGACTCTTTACGTTGAGATCTGACATTGATTTGTTTCTTGAATTTCTTGACTTGATTCTCCAATTTACATACCATGTGCGCCTTTATTGTATTTCCAAGTACTAGTTTGTCACCTTGACTATACACTTCCTTCTTGCCTTTGAGAATATTGGCTCAATACTCATCAGTCCCTTTAGCTGTTTTAGACAGTTAACGTCTGGAGGAAAACACTTGAAATGAACATGAACTTAATGGTCCTGTAGCGTTTGACTTTAATTTATTAAGGAAAGTCATTGAAAGGACTCAATTTGATCTCCAACTAGTTAGGTACTATATTGGTGTGGTGGGTTTATTACTATTCTACGGAGTAATTTGGATGGCAAATTCAAAGCCAACATTGTCTCGGAGACTAATTTGAGTCTACAGGATATGGCTAGCATGCTAACATTTGTTTTTTCTGGTAGGTATGAATATCATGCTATTTGGTCAAAGCATTGGTGTTAAAATAATCTCTTAATTATTGTCAGATGTACTTAGAGTTGCAATTCTGGTCTATGCAAGCAATAATTACATTAATGTGTTTCAGATTAATTGTTTTTAATCATTGTTTTTTTTTTAAATCGCAGAATATGCCTACACGCTCAAAGTTGATGAGAAAAGCGATGTATACAGCTTTGGTGTAGTTCTCTTGGAATTAGTGAGTGGGAGAAAGCCAGTAGGGGAATTTGGTGATGGGGTTGACATAGTACAATGGGTGAGGAAGATGACCGATGGGAACAAGGAAGGAGTACTCAAGATCCTTGATCCAAGACTCCCTACAGTTCCCCTTCATGAGGTGATGCATGTATTTTATGTGGCGATGCTCTGTGTTGAAGAACAGGCAGTGGAGCGGCCCACAATGAGGGAGGTTGTGCAAATACTGACTGAGCTACCAAAGCCAGCCAACGGCAAACAGGGAGACTCAACAGACACGGAATCTCCCCCACCGGCGTCCACAGTGGAGTCTCCAAGCACAACTCCTGTGGACTCCAAAGACCATCAGCAACCACCACCACCTCAGTCCCCTCCACCTGATCTCCTTAGCATTTAAGCAGAGCTCTCTACTGAATGGTTTTTTCCCTTTTTTTTTGGGGTGGGGGGGGGGGGAAGAGAGGGGGTGGACGGGCTTGGTTGGATTGTTTAGTTTATTGTAGGATTTAGCTTTTTCCATATTTAATCTTAAGTTTCCCGGAATGGGGTTGGCCTAGCTTTTTCTTTTTGTGATCATTTGCTTTGTTCCTTTTTAAGTTGGGGAGGAAAGAGGAGGGTAAAAAGGGCCTGGGTTGACTCTGTAACCTTGAAGGTAAATGGGAGCTATCGGTAAGTTTGAAAGTGCTTTTTTTCTTTTTTCCGTGTACAGTGGGAGGAGTTGGCAAAAAATTATCTTGAACATGTGATGTAGCTTCCTACTGCTCATCTTTCTTTACAACTTTATTGCAAAATCTTCTTATTTTTACCACGAAAGAACCTGAGAGAAAAGTCTATATGCCTAAAAAGCACGGGCGTGCAAATCAAAGAGTTGTTTGTGCTTCTTCGTGGATCCTGGTGACCAGTGTGAGTGGTTAAGAGGTCGGATAAAAGCGTGAATTAATTAGTTATAATTTTGTTTTAGGCCGATGATGAAAGATGGCAGGCAACCTAGTGGCGTGCGGTGGAGAGTGGGGGCATTGGGTGGTCAGTTGGGGGGCAGCGGGGTTTGGCTTTGCTTGACAGAGAAAACTCTTCTTCTTGGCAAATGGGGTGGTTCTGTTCTGCCGCTTTCGGGATCATTTTTATTGAATTCAACCCTCAAGTACTCAACTCAACTGGGGGAGGGGGAAGGGGTTGCGTTGGGAAGGGAGATGAATCAATGAGTGCAAGTTTGCCTTTAAAGGAAGTAAACAACTCTCTCCTCATTTATACAAACTCCGGTTAAATGATCTTGGACCTGATCAGTATTGGAAATAAATGCAGGATCACCATTGGGTTCCCTACATTAGTACATTTCTCTCTCTGGTCTGAAAATATTGGGTCAAAATTTGGGGATCGATCCTGATGGGTTTCCTGCATTTATGATGCTTGCCATTTGCCCAGCACGTGATTCACTTTGCTGGCAACTCAACTCTACGATAAGCTTTTTGGTTGTCACAACTCACAACAACGTAAGCCTTTGCCTGTCCTAAAGTTTGTTGAACATTTGAGCATTAAGAACTGGAGATTCTGTCCTCAAAATGTCCAAACTATCCTTACGATAGCTGTTTTAATTGGCCGTGTACATCCAAGCCATTCTCCAACCTCAGATCTAAAACACCAGAGGGAGGGGAGGGCCACTCTTTCATTTTTCCCTCTTAATTCACTCTGTTTCCATTGCCATATGAGCATTCGTCGTGTTCTTAATGATTAATGGATATCTTGACAGAAAAAGATAACGTGCTAACTAGTTTCAGCAATCGCTTCAGGTGTTGTAACCTCAACCAAGCCGGATGACTGTCAAATGTTTCAGCAATCGCTTATGAATTCGATAAAGTTGGAGCGGGTATGGATTGCATTTTCTAGAAGTTTCAGGAGTGTTTTTTTTTTTTTTGGGTAGAAAAGTAGTAGTTGTTTGTATTTCTGAAATATGTCATTGTGATGTATATGAAATATATATGCAGTGTCTATAAAATCTAGCGATTCGAGCAAAGCCTTAGAATCTCTAATACTTCAAAGACTAGCACCTGTCACTTCTTCTCCGATTATTTTTGTCCCCACCAAAATTTTCAAAGTGTAAGGATTTATGTAGTGAGAACTCAATGGGTACCAATTAGTACATTTTTTGTTATATTCAATTGGATTTGGCTGACAAATGACATTAGTTGTTAATTTAAAAAAATAAAAAATTAATTCAAAGCGACTAAACGCAAAGGGAACGATAAACATAATACACATATTCGCATAGTAAATTAGATGTAATTTACTAGCGAATGTATATTAGACATCCGTTAAAAAATTTATTAAAAAATTAACACATAAATTCCTTATTAACTATAGCCAAGTAAGCACCCATTAGATAAGCTCTAATATAACAATTACTACTCTCATGGACTAACCACTAGCCTTTGAGTTGGTGGCCACCATCAATGCATTCAAACCTTACCTCCGACTAATTCTTCATCTTAAAAAGTGACTCTGTTTAAAAAATTCAGACGGGTGCATAATACACTCGTATGATCCGGTGATGATTCAATTATCTCATTGTTACCCTTGGACCTCTACAAATCCTTCCCTTCCCCTAGTGTATGAATTTATCCTATCGAGAAAACAAAAAAAAAAAAAAAAATTACTATTCTCATTGACTACTTTTAGTTGTTAGCCGATCCTCTGTTGCCCAAGGGGCTGCCACACTTAGGGATGGCAACGGGGCGGGGTTGGGGCGGGGGACCCCTCCCCCGTCCCTCGCCCCGTTGCCTATTAGGTCCCCCCGTCTCCCGCCCTGTCCCCCGCCCCGCCCCGCCTTGCCCCGCTTCCCCCGCGGGGTTAATAAAATTTTATTATATAAATTTATTATAATTAAATTTTAATAAATAATCAAGTACTAAAATATCAACACATCACCAAATTATTATTCATTGTAATTTTACAATTGAAACTCATAAAAACAATCAAACAGAAGTTATTTGAATACAATCCAATATGATGAAATAAATATAACTAAAATAGTCAAATTTTCACTTTTAGTACAAATGCAATCACTAATTCATCATTGTGTTTGTGTTTTTTTTTGAGAAAAAAGTGTTATTCTATTAAGTGTAATTAGAAATTTAGTATAAATGTATTAGTAAATTTAGTATAACTAATTAATAAATTCTATTAGTAGACATGTATAATTATTCATATAATTGATAATATCAATTATATTACATAAACTAATATACATTATATAATACATCTAACTAATAATATCATTATCATAAGTTTATAACTAATTAACTTACATATAATATATAGTCATTTATATATATATATATTTTTTTTTTTGCCGGTGGCGGGGCGGGGGATGGGGCGGGGGAGTATACCCCCGCCCCGTTTCTAAGCGGGGGGAAAAAATTCCCCCCGCCCCCGCCCCAACCCCCGCCTCGTGAGCCCCCCGCGGGGCGGGCACCCGCGGGCACCCGCCCCCATTGCCATCCCTAGCCACACTCACCTATAGTCTACTCACCTAGTAGTGTATATACTCGGTGAGTATATCTATATATAAAAGTAGTGTATATACATCTTGTAATATTTGGTATATCGTTACATTAAATTGGTGTACAGTGATGGAGCCACATGTACAGAGCGTTGGCAATTGCCACTACCCCCACCTCAAGTTTAAATATCAGCAGCAACAATTTAAATATCAAGGTATATAATCATCCACACTAGAGATTTAACTTTACTACAAATTTATACATTGAAAATTGTTCCCCTGACCGGAGGTCCTAACTGTCTACTGTTGGTGTACACAGTACACCTTGCAATATTTGTTGTACATTCCACTGGGGTGGTGTACACCAACTCACTAGAACGGTGCACCAAATATTACAAGATATACACTAGGTATAACAGAAGATTCGCAGCCCTTTTAGCATAGTTGCTTGTAAACTCATGCGTGGTGTCCTCCCTTGATTGTTGGGTAATTTTGCAAACCTGGACGCATTTATGCCTGTACGGGAAAAACCCTGGAGAAGCTCTCAGAAACAAAACAAACCTCACCAGCTTAGGGAGGTGTCTGTAATTATAGCGAGTCATCGGAGGATTTTATTGTCATTTACAAAAAAAAAAGGGACACAATCTTGCGAGTGCTTCTCTTGTCCGTTGATGCATTGGTGTGACAAGAAAGGCAGGCCGATAGAAGACATAATTTTGATGACTTGGCATGGCAGAAATCGTTGATATTACAGATTGGCAGCTTATGGTCAGGAGGATGATGGGGGGCCCCTGAGACGTAATTGAAGACTAGCAGGATAGATCGAAACCTTTGTGGTGGGAATCCTCCTGGATAGACAGACTAGAGAGTTTTAATGGCTACTGAATGATTTGATGTGATGAAGGTTGAAAATGTTAGACGTGAAAATTTTCCAAGCTGGGCTATGTTTTTCAAGATTCAACCCGCAATGCAACGACATTCATGAATATCGACTATTCATTCATTCCTTCCCTAAAATAAAATGAAGCCACTGATCAGTATGCGTTATTAAATATGACAGCAGAATATTTGCTGCTTTTGTTGAAGTTGGGTTTGTACTTGGAAGCAAGCGTTGATTCGCAGAAATGGGCAGGGAAGGGATGAAGGTAATTGTTGGTCTTTTATGAAAGACATGAGGACAAGACGTGTAATATTTCAACTCAGAGGGACAAGACAAGAGTGAGGCAATATTATAGTACTCCCTCCCTTTTTTTATAACTAACGTTTAAGATTTTATACATCAATTATAAAAAATTTTTCATTGCTTAAATTTGTACACTACTTTTCTTTTATACCCTCATTAATTATTCAATTCACCCATATTTTCTCTCACTGAAGTACTAAATGGTGCTGTTTTACTAGGCCAAAAGCAATGCAATAATTACTAGGAGTAGTAATTAAGAATCCTGTATTGAAAAAGAGAGATAAAAGGGTAAAATTGTGAAAAAATAATTAATACTGTATGGGAATAATAAAATGACAGATAAAAGTACATAAGAGTAAATTTCTTAAACGTCGGTTATAGAAAAAGGGAGAGAGTAATTTTTAAACTTTTTTATATTCCATTAAATTTTTTAGAAAAGTGAGGAGGTTCACCTCAACGTGGCTCCGCCATTGACCATCGTGGTACTTGATTGGATAAGAAGTTTATCGGGAAAGCATTTATCCGAATTGTCCCGCAGTCTAGAGTGGATCAAATACTAGCAATTAAGGACGTTGCTACTTCCCATGCAGGATTTTTTTCTTTTCTTTTTGTTTCTTACTTTCTTTCTAAGTACGACCACTGCTACAACTACACATTGGATTATGAATGGTAGTAAATGCCAAAATTGTGAAGTTGCATCATCCACATTCTTTCCGTATTTTCAGGAAAATGTAGGCCTTGGCCACTACGGTTTTTTTTTTTTTTTTTTTATAATAACGGTAATATTTTTATAACTTAATATATATTATGACCGATCATTATTACTTCTTCGAACCTTTCATATTTTTCTAGATAACACGGAAACATTTCAGCCAGCCTATAAATTGTGATCGACGATTCATCTTTTTTTTGCCCTTTTTCCTCAGAGAGTGCGCAATGCCGGTAGTATTTACTTCATTCGTTTCCTTTGGTCGCCGTGGAATTTTGGAAAGGTTAAAACTGTTTTTCTGCAGTTTTCACTACTGTTTCCTTTTTCTGGGCACCCCGTGACTCGATGCAACTTCTTCTTCTCAACCGTTTATTTCTTCTCTTCTCACCGTCACACTACTGCGACTGTAATCAAAATGCGTTGAATTCCCCCTTGTGATTGATTTGCAGGTGTAGCTTTTAGCCTTCTATTTATTTTATTGTGAAGATAAAATAAAATATATTATTATTGTATAATGGAACCCTGCCCTGCCACCACCAAACCTAACGTCACTCGATTATCCTATAGCGGGAGAAGATTCGTAAATTATTGGTGTCCAAATTGCAAAACCGATTTTGCTTTGCTTGTGAGGGGAAAAATAAAAAAAGGAACAGGAGAAATGGGTTTTGTTTGCCTATGCCTCGTAATGGGAGCATCGTACAGCAGTAAACGCCAGGAATAGGTGAAAGGCCCTTTGTCGTTTTTTCCGGGAACACAAAAATCATCGTGCATTTTCTGTCTTTGATTGATTGATTGATTGATAAGTAGTTCTGTATACACTAGTGACCAGCATGATTCATAGACAAGAACAATACAGTATATTTGTACTATACATACTACTCCGTCAAAAAAGAGATTAAAATAACTTCTTTTTTTTAAAAAAAAAAAAACGAGAACCTCGAAAAAGCCAATAAATTTTTTTCTTTTCTTTTTTTTTTTTCTGGGATTTTATGGGGGAGGGGGGTGTTTCAAAAGAAAGAGCCAATAGACGGAATGGACAAACTGTTGGTATAAATTTATTTTCCAAGGCAAAAGTAGTATTACAATTACGAGCGCAAGTTTTGCAGTTTTCTTGATTAGGTGCACGTCTCCGATGACTAGCACGCCCTGCATGAAAATGGCCTCGGCTGTCCGGCAGATGCAAAATGTACAACTCTCAAGCCCCACCACCGCAACCATTCATTTCATTTTCGTATAATTCTCGAGGGGGGTAGGAAAGAAAAAGTCCTCTTCTCTTTTCTTGGTAATTAAGCAAATTTATTTAGTGATGAGAAATTCTCATTCTACTTAAATAAGATCCAATAACTGCAGTAGAATACATGTGTATTATTTGAAACGATATTTGTGCTTCTATCAAAAAACGCATTTTTCAATCAACTTGTTTATCCTCTCAATCAATTATCCTGTTATCTCATATACTTTACATCATAAGAGTGTTGTAATAATTATTTCAAATAATGTTTCAAACAACGCATTATTTGAACACTCCTGAGTGTTAGGCTAACTGAACGCTAATTATTAGCATTGCAAATGACTAGTCTTCCCTTACAAAAACAATATAAATTCCATATCACCCTAGAAATGCGATCGGTTTATGCCACACTAGCCCCACTCTACTTTTATTATTCTAGACATATCAAAAAAAAAAAAAGAAATTCTTTGAATTGGTAGTTTTTTTTTGGCAAAAATTTTTTTGAAATATTCTTTGACACATTTTCCCATTACTATTTTACTTCGCATCTTGTTTGCCACTAACAGCTCTGTTTAGATGCAAGTTTTAATTGGCAAAAAAAAAAAAAAAAAATTGCTTGCATCACAAGAACATTCTCCACTCACCTATTTTTATTTCTAACTACATTTTCATCTCACATAAATTACATCATAAAAATATTATAATATTTTCAAATAATCTTCTATCCAAACACGCATGGGTCAGAGAGGCATACAAAGTCCGAAAGCACAACATATGCATGGGAACGAATTTGGCAGCCGTATTTGCAGAGTCATTCAATATGAGCAGAGAATGGTCATTCTCAATCTCACCGGTCGCCACGGGAGATAAATTATTGCGTCCCCTAAGGGCCTCCTAGTTGGAGTCCATGGCCAGTTGGCCTTATGGCTGTGGAGCAGCTGGGGATGAAACAAAACAACAGGTCTATGTCAAACGTTAACGTTTTCTTTGGACATGGTACATGGTAGTCATGATCAGTGTCTTTTTATTTTTTCCAGCTCTGCGTTGCATCACCAGATCAATGTTTTACTCAGTACAGATTTGAGATTACAATGCTCTATGTGTTGTCGTTAATTTACTCGTCTGGACGTTCAGCACCACCGACAGATAACATTTGTGTTTTAGCTTTTACTACTTGGTCCCGTGTTACTGTCGCCAATGAAACCTGATCAGATCAGATCAGATACGATGCGACTTCGACTATTAATTTGAAGTAATCAATGGCCATTAATCTCGATCAACCCCTCTTCCTCAAATCATGCAACCAAAATTGTAGACTTTCATGGGGCATTAGTTGGTTATTAATGGATTCAAGGATGGTTGCACACTTGGGAAAAAAAAAAGGTGCAATTAAAGGTACTTTGGATTCCACCGCTTGTAAAACGTTGTGGCCTTTGATAAATCAAGAATGATTAACTCCAATAGTCAAGTGTTTCGAAGCTTTTCTTGACAATATATATATTCTGTGTCTCAAAATGGATCAAATCGACCGACTACCCCCTCTTTTCCCCTGTGTGTATCATAATTCATCGGGATGGTGTAGGACCATTAGCAAGTAAAGAAAAGTACTCCTAAGAAAATATATTTGCTGGTTTTTCCTTTCAGATCAAAAAAGCTGTGCATAAAAAGCACAGCGAAAGTATTCCAATCGGAATCGCTGTCACTCTCCAAATGAAACGGAGGAGGAGCCTACAGAAAAAGATATGACGGGAAACGGTATAGTACTCCAGGAGCAATGCACATGATAGAGCAGTGCAAAGTATGGCAAAATTTGGTAGAACATGTCCCCGAAAATTAAAGGCTATCACAAATGTGCATGGAGATTAAAGAGACACTTTAATTGCATGGAGAAAGGTGGGTTTCAAGAGTGAGTGGACTGGATATCACCCCAAATCAAATGGTCGTAGAACGAAAGACAATAATTAGATTTAGGGCCAAAAATATTTTAGCACCAAAACTCAAAGGGGTCAAAGGAACAGTACATGTGGAAAATTTACTGAGTCCGTTCGTTCGTTACACACTATTTCACTTGCGTCAAAAGGAATAATTTCATTTCCTACTTTCGAGAATGTTATGCACAAATCCACTAAAATTTGTTTATGCTGTAACAAGACCGTTAATGCTAGCTAGCTTTCGCTCTTACTAAAAGATTGAGTGGTTGCAGCAGTGGGAGTAGTAAATTGGAACACCGGTAAGTGCATTTTGATATTGTAATCAAAAGGAAAAGCGGACACCATTGATATGTCGGAAAGGCCAAAAAGGCGACATACATGACTTTTGCCAAACTTTGAACATTCAACGTAAACAAAAACAAAAACAAAAAAAAAAAAAAAAAAAAGTTGGGGGTGGGTGGGGCGCAAATATCACACTAATGAATTAGCTGTAAAGTAAATGAAGCCAGATTTTTTGCCACTAAGTACTTCTAATCACACTTTTTACAGAGAGTTAGTAATAAACAAGATCCACGTGTAGTTTGGAACAGGTTGTGGACAAAATATGCATTGATAGTCAATGATGAACTCGAGCCCATAATCATGTCCGTGAAAAGATTGTGACACAGGAACTCTTCGGCACCACCTAAAGTGACGGTAGACTAAAGTTTAGATGCGTAAATAGATCCATTACCTATGACAGATGCTGATTAGAATGATTAGGAAAGGAGCCCAGATGGCCAATCTACATTTTGAATTTGCCCATGCAGATATATATATATATATATAAAGGATGAAAAACAAAAGTCAGAGAAAAGATGGGCATTTGTGGGGTCGAGAAAAAAGAGGGATTCAAGAGAAAAGTGCACGATGGCTGGGATACACTGATCATGAAAGAAGCAAATTAAGAGCAGCTTTAATCATTCCATTTGGTGACTCGTGACTCGGGGGCTTTGCTTTTTACTGCCAGAGTTTATCATGAACTGAGCTTCGCATGTAGTATTATTCAAGGGGCAATTAACTGCAGATCGCTCATGAGTCAAAAGCTTAGAAATTCTCAAGTACACGTTTTCTCATCATTTTTAGTTGATGGTAATGATACCCACGACAATTATGTTTAGACCCCGCTCGCTTGGGACTTGGATAAACAGATATGGGACTTTACGAAGGTGACTAAAAATGGACGGATTTTCTTGCAGTACCCGCGGACCTTCTTCTATGAGTAATCTCCAGTTGAGCTGCACCTTTCAACATTTGCTGACCATGTAGGACTTCTTGCTACCTACCTTGGTTTAGATTGGATCAGTATTGTCCTATTTGGGTTCCCATCAGCATTGGGTAAACCCACTTGGTCCATCTATTTGTCGTATTTGGATAAGCCCAATCAGGCCATTCAAAATATACTTTAAAGAAAGAAAAATACGCAGATTGAGATTTAAAAAGCGAAGAGGAAAAAAGAAGATTTGAATCCATAACGCTTTGTTGTATCACAAAATCAATAATTTGTAATCTCTTATGCAAATTTTTTTTGCTAATTAATAATATGTTCTAATCATGAGGGAAGGTCAAGAGACACAAGGTTTGAAGCTAAACTCATTTACTACTAAGATTGAGATTCCGAAAGGCTTAGCTACGTCCTGTAAAAACTTGCTACAAGCAGGCAACTTACTACCTCTTTGTCTCTTCTTCTTATATAGTTGATGGAATTAGTTTCATCGTACAAGAGATTGGGTCAGTGGGCAAGTGAGCACCTGTACTACGGTCGTATCAAAACCTAAAAACTTAAAGAAGAAGGAAAATCAATCAATAGGACACGGTCGAAGTCTAAACGTCACAGGTCTCCCGCCTAAACTCGTTTATTACTAAGATTGAGATTTGAAGAGCGAAGTTTTTGAATTCATATTTTACATGTAAATGTAATCTAATTTTATATTAGTCTTTAAATGTAATTTAGTTTTATATTAGTCTTTAACAATCAACCGTATTTGTGATTTCGGTTACAATGAAGTACTGATCTCTCAAATGTAGTTACATATAATCTGCAAGGTATAATTACAAAAACCTCCCTTGATGTCTTTGACAATTTCACTGACCTCCTTGAGATTCATAAAATTACATTTACCTCTCTTGGTAGAATTGTGGGCCTGATTACTTTCATCACATGGGAAAAAATTACCCATATACTCTAAGACATTATGTCTTATAGAAACTACTATCTAACGATAATTAGAGCACTAATTAACTATTAATAACTAATTAAAGAAAATAACTATTGAGAATTTCTTTAATGATGAACAGTGACTTGTAATTATAAAATAAAGGCTAATCGATATACCAAATAATGCTATTTTGTGATTGATAAAACTTTAACAATGATCAAAAACCAGTTAAACACACTATGACAAAAAGAGGTTTGGTAAAAGAAAAAAAACACAGGGTAAAAAAAAATTATTCGTGAGAAAATTTTCTTTTGAACTTTTGAAATTGTAATAGTTGTAAAATAATTTCGTGGAAATAAAGAAGAAAGAAGAAAAAAAAGGTAAAATTTAAAAATTCATTCTGTTCAAAAATCACAAAAATCATAACAAACTTGATGTTAAGAATGATGACTTGTCTGTTTTACCGAATCTTGTGATCATTACTGTAGTTTTATCATTTATTTGTGCTATCCAATGCATTGAATGTGAATATTTTGAGTAATGAAATGTGTGTTAGTTGTTTCTAATTTTTACTTGTTTTCATATTTTTACTAATGCAACTTATATATATGTATAAGGGGTAGTTATGGAATAAAAATGTCATCTCTCCTTAAAATATTTTTTTCATGTTACTTTTTCGGATTTGGAATCATTTTGTTACTACATCATTAACTTCAAGGGAGGCTCTTGTAATTTTGCGAACCTAAAAGGAAGCTAGTGAAATTGTTAAAAACCTTAGGGGAGGTATCTGAAATTATCCCAATTAAAAAATCTACCGGGCTTGCGCTAGAAACCACCTATCAATTCCCATAGGTACCGAAAAGATGATACCGAGAAATTAAAGCTGTAAGGGAAGAAGCAAGGAAGTTGAAGGAAATACTGGAGCAGTATGAGAGAGGATCTGGGCAGGTGATTAATTTGGAGAAATCTTCCATTTGTTTCAGTAAGAATACAAAGGAGAGGGACAAGGAGGAGACATGTAGGCCTCTTGCAGGGGTAAGGGTAGTGAATCAAGGCAAATATCTAGGTCTCCCCATGGTGATTTCAAGAACAAAAAGCCAGGTTTTTGGATTCATAAAGGACAGTATCAAAGCTAAACTAAGCAGCTGGAAGAATAAATTCTTAAGTGCAGCAGGAAAGGAGGTTATGTTAAAGGCTGTCATTATGGCAATGCCAACCTACTCTATGTCTTGCTTCAAATTACCTGCTAAGTTGTGTAAGGAGATTACGGGGTTGATGGCTAAGTACTGGTGGGGGGACTCAGAAGGGAAAGCTAAGGTGCACTGGTGTTCATGGACAAAAATGATGAAGGCAAAATTGGATGGAGGACTGGGGTTTAGAAATCTGCAGTGTTTCAACATAGCATTACTGGGAAAACAGATTTGGAGACTCCTAAGAAACCCAAACTTGCTCGTAAGCAGAATGCTCAAAGCTAAATATTACCCCAAGACATCCATACTACAAGGTGAATGCCCCAAATATTCTTCCTGGTTCTGGCAAAGCATTATGTCTGCGAGGGATGTAGTGAAGAAAGGTACATTGAAGAGAGTTGGATCAGGGAAGAGTATCAAGATCTGGAAAGACCAATGGATCCCAAATAGTCCTAATGGAGTACCTACCACAAGGAAACCAAACGATTGGGAGGAAGGCACAGTAGATGAGTTGATTACCAACTTCAGGTGGAACAGAAATAAAATTTTCAGAGCATTTAACAAAGAAGATGCTGAGAACATTCTGAAGGTTCCTATCAGTTTGTCAAGAGTGGGTGACAGGCACTTTTGGATCTATAGTCAACAAGGGGAGTACTCAGTTAAGTCTTGTTATCAAGCTCTGCTAAATGAAGAAAAAAGCAAGGAACTGGCAGTAAGAGGGGAATCCGGCTCTAGCTTTGATGATTCTAACACACAGATGTGGAAGTCGTTATGGGAGCTGAACATCAAACATAAGATAAAACTGTTCATATGGAGGTGTATAACCAATACTCTAACAGCCAGGGAGACAATATTCAGGAGAACAAGGCAAGGATCACCATTTTGTCTAAGATGTGGGGATAAGGTGGAAACAGTTGAACACATTTTGTTCCACTGCACTCAGGCTCAACAGGTATGGAAGTTAGCTCCTGTGCAATGGGATGGAATCCAGAATCTAACAGGATGCTTCAAACAATGGTGGGCAACATTAGTACAAGCCAAGGCTAGGAGAGAAGGAAAGCAGCACATAGCTCTGACGGCAAACATCCTCTGGCAACTATGGAAAGACAGGAATGAGCTGGAATTCGAAGGGAAGGAAAGAGAAAGAGTAAGAGTTGTTCACAAGGCTAACTCAGAGTGGCTGGAGTTTGAGGAGGCTAGTAGTGGAAAGGAAGACAGAAGCACACCAGAAACAGAGGCAGCTAATCCAAGCCTGGAGGAGGAAGTGTTGGAGGTTAATGGAATAACAGAAGTCCAGGTTGTGACAAAAAAGGTAGGGGAGGGTCATAAGTTAGGAATAGGAATTGTGGCTCAGCAGGAAGGTGGACGAAACATAGTGGAGTGGGCGCTAGTAGACAGGAGCTCATCAGTGACTATCCAAGATGAAGCCATAGGAGTAAGATTGGCTCTTATAAAAGCAAGTCAGCGGAGATGGCCAAGGATCCAAGTGGTCACTACCAACAAAAGGCTTACCTCCTTACTAAAATATGGGGCAGGAGATCATCCAAATATGGTCACGTTGGTGGAAGATATTTTAGCGTTAGCTAAGCTGTTTCAAGTGTGCTCCTTTGTCGAAAGGGATACTAGTAATATGAATCTATGTAATCAGATTAGTCTTTATGCTTTAAGCATATGTATGGACGAGGAGAGAACCTTTGTTCTTCCTTAAGTGTCATGGTACACTTGGTACAGGTAGTCGAGCCGTTGCTCAAATATTGTAAAGTCTCAAATTTCTATGAAATACCATCTATCGTTTCCGAAAAAAAAAAAAAAGAGAAATTGAACTGATGAAAATCCATCAGAAGTTACCAAGAATATATTGAAGATGAAGAAAGTTTAGATCTATGCTAACATGCTCATTCTCAATTACCCCGGCCAGTACTCCAAAAGTCCATCCATCAATCTTAAAGAACACGTTTGTAAAAAAAAAAAAAAAAAAAAAATCTTAAAGAACACACTTCCCCCCCTTTAATTTTCATGTTCTATGGTAGGAGGGAACAAATATGAGGGAGCGAGGTGGGACAAAATCTTTGCCTTATTTTTCTGATTTGTGTACACTGCAAGGCTGTATGCACTTCTGATACAACATCGGATTCAACAACTTATTCCAGAAACCGAGGCCTTGACTGAACAACAAGAGGCACCACGGTAATAACGATCCTGAAGAAGGTAATTTAGTTGGCCGTTTCATTTCGTTGCAAATGAAATCCCCTTCTCAATGCTTCCAGCTAATTCTTTCTTTGCTTTCTCCAAGCCGGCCCTGCAAAAATCAGAAGACGGTAAAGACAAGCAATCTCTTGAAAATGTCAGACCCATCCGATGCACCATACTGGCACAGGCATGGAGATACATTGGAGAGAACAACAGCATGCACATTATCTCATTACATAATTGGATAGTAAGTATACTTAAATTAGGCTGACAAGCACTGAATAAAGGTAAAATGTAATTTTCGAATGTGCAGATATATTATCTTTATTTTGAGATGATGAGCTTGTGCAAGTGGTGACTACTTTGATTAGCACGTCAGAAGGACCAATGATTCAGAAAAAACATCATGAATTATATCAACAACCAATAATATGAGAATCAAGTATTTATTAATAATACTGTTAAATGCCACCTTAGCTTAAAAAAGCAAGCATTTCTCCTCTATAAGCGTCTTTACTGTAGCTTTGTGGTTTGAATGGACATATCACACAAGAAATTGGTTTGTGGGTTGGGGGGGGGGGGGGGGAACTGAAGGGTACACATTGAAACAATGAACTGCCATCTTACATCAGATTGAGTTGAGATAGGTCTACTTAATTGGTTTGGCAAAGTGATATAAGATGACGAATTAGTCGGAGGACAAGGTTAAAAACTTCAGCAGTCCATAGGGTAGGAGGGCTGATAACACAGCTTAGAAAGAACATTAGGACAAAAAGATGGAAGATAATCTAAAATATTAGTTAATACAGACCTCTCATACTCGTTTAGTGGACCAAGTGGGTATATCTCCTCAATCCCATTACGACCAAGCCGTACTCTGGTTGCAAAGAAAGGAAGCTCAGTCACCTGAAAAGAGAATGATCAACCAATCAATTACAATAACATCATGAAGAGTGTTTATGAATACTAGATAAGTGATGATAGTGACATGCCTGAGATGACACAAATGCACACTCGACAACACCAGCATCTCCTCTCAACCCCCGTAAACATGCATCTGCAAATTTTACAGCAGCATAGGCCTGAAAATAACCAGCAGGCCTTTCTCAGCACTATCTCAAGAGCCAATGTTGTTTAGTAGTAACAGAATAACAGTTAGTAAAACAAGGACTGATAACAATGCCTAACCATTGAGAGAGTAGCAGATCCTGCACCAGCTTTGGCCTGAAAGGGATGCAACAATTATATTAAAATACATACAGACGTCCATTGTGTACATGGAACAATTTATTCATGCCATTATATTACAGTTCATATCACTATTTTTTCTTGGCTGCCAAACGAAAAATAAGTATAGATATTCGTTGAAAACCATGCAGCCAAAATTCTACAGAGACAAATTTGTCACTTTTTAATATTAAAATATTAATTAGTCTATTTCCAAAATTTCGCGCCACCAGCCATTACTAAGAGACATCCGCCTATATATATTTAGTCATTCGAAATTTTAGTAACGTCAACTTAAAGAACTTTCAGCAATTATTCAAAAGTAATTTTCACAAAACACATCGTGTAGAGAAGTGTAATTATTAGACAAAGCTTCAACAGTTCATTTGAGGACGATGTGTAAGTGAGGTATTGCTTCTTTCCATATCCTTACTCTTGGGTTTTCTTCCCTTATTTTAACCTCATGGAAAATTGACTAGGTCCTACAACTATATGCATTCAGTCTCCACATTAACACAGTCAATTTTTAGCTCTCTCCAGCATGGTATAGAATGCAGAAGTACAAGTTAACTTATGTTGTGTGCTCTCCAGATTAACTAAGTATCAAATGCGCCAAAATGAACCCACAATGTTTCTAGCAGGGAAGTTGAACAAATCCCAAGCTTTCTGTTCAGCTTAACAGATTTCCTTTTCATTTTTTAAATCGTTGTCTACACAAAATCTTTATGCAGGCACACCAAACTAATAACTGAAATCAACAATTTGCATATCCCAGACTTTGGCACTTTCCAACTAAAGGCACTTAGGACCAAGCTTTTTATACATCTTATTTACGTCAACCAAACAAGATTATCCAGTTGAAGAAAGGGCAAGTAAGGCAAACAAAGAGGTTCGACTATGGTTCTGAGTGGCATCCCCTAGATTTTAACTTAAATGCAACTCTCCCTTCATGCCAGCTCCACAAACTTATGAATTTCTATATGGCAACAGATGAAACTGAACTCGTTAAACCTAAGCTCTTCATTTATGACAAAACATAATGAGCAAGTATGACTGAACAACATTGTATCAAGCATAGAAATGACTGATGCACTGGAGTACTAGGCATTTTTTACGAATACATCTAACAGCCATCACTGCTGCAGTTAGAAACTCAAGCACAGACTTCACATTATATAAATGAGAAACCTTCTTACCTCAACAACTTCAGTTCCACCATTCTGAATTCTAGAAGTCAGATGCTCAGTTTCTTCTACAGTAAAAGAGCAAGGAGGTTTAACCTGTTTTACATGAGACAAGTTCCATTAACATAAGAAGGGCTACTAAAGGATAGAGAGAGAGAGAGAGAGAGTTATTGCTATTTAAGTGAACTTATAAGCTATTCAAGAAGTTATATTGACCTGTGACAACAGAGGTAAAATTGTAGCTCCAGCATGACCCCCTACAACTGGAACATCAACTTCCCTAGGATCAAGCCCCAAAACCTCAGCCTTCAGATGATGTAAAAGATACAATATAAGATAGAGAATCCTAAGAATGATACAAATCTAATGATATATGTGAGAGAGAGAGACAGAGAGAATAAACGGTTGGTTTATATATCAAAAGGAATAGCTACTGAGTCATGCATACCACAAATGTATTGGCTCTAACAACATCAAGCATTGTCACTCCCAAAAGTTTCCTGGGGTCATAGATGCCGGCCTTCTTGAAAACCTCTGCAGCAATGGGAACTGTGGAGTTAACGGGGTTACTAATTAAGTTGACAATGGCTTTCGGACAGCACTTTGAAATTCCTTCACATAGAGTCTTAACAATTCCAGCATTGATATTAAAAAGATCATCTCTAGTCATTCCTGGTTTCCTAGGAACCCCAGCAGGAATGATCACAAGGTCCATGCCAATAAGGGCATCCTCCAATTGCTCTTTCCCTAGAAAACCACGCACCTGGAAATGTAAACCAAACATTAGCAGTCTATGCCAAATTGAACAATTTAGAACATAAGAACTTATATAGCACAAAAAGGGACATCTCAATTTTCACTCATCGTTGCTTTGAATTTCATGTTATCAAATTCCTGATCCCTGGATGTACCAACAAAGTTAAGTTGAAGTGAACTAAGTTGTACCAACAAAGTAAACCATACATGAGACAATGCTACCATGTTACAGTCTTTTCCCATACCTTAAGGCCACATATGTGACGAAGAGGCATTGGAGAATCATGAAGTGGATATTTGCTAAACATACGAGACACAGAATATTTACCCATATTTTCTCTTTCTTCATTAACTTTCACATTTTTAACATTGTACAATGACGACAATCTGTTAACTCGTCTTCCCCTATGCTGATTTCAACTGCAACTCTGTAAACTGACGCAAGATTTCTACTGACACAAAGTTCCTTACTCTACAAAGTACCGCGTGTGGAACAACTCATTCAAGAGCTTCCATCTCATCTCTCTCTTTCCATTAACGATTAACATTGATTTCTTTGACAAGCGGGTACATGAGATACACATTAACAAATCAGCAATTTGGTTATTAATTAACATGGGAAATTTACCACTGCACCGGTGTCCATGTGACTGATATCTGCGGTGACTCCAGGAGTGTTGACCACATCATAGAGATGAAGAACTGAGACCAATGGATTCATCTTCATGAGCATAGCGAGAGGCTGCCCAATGCCTCCTGCAGCTCCCAAGATCGCAACTTTAAACCCAGGTGAGCCCCCTTTTGCCCTGCAATTCCCTGTTCTCAACCCACAACTTCCCTCCACCTTTATAGCCCACAAAAGCCAAGAGAAATTTTTCCCATTAAAAACCCAAATTAAAATAAAAATCGACTTCTCAAAATCAATTTTCAACGACCTATCAAGAAAGGCGGAAGCTAAAGCCAAAAAATTCATAAAACCAAAGCTAATTAAGGAGGAAAGGAGAGAAAACTACCTGGGAAATGGCTGGAGGGTTGAGGTGGGCTGAAATTCTGGCAATTCTTTGCTTAACACTTGCACCAGACTCCATGCTGGTATCGTTTTTTGCTCTATTTCGTTAATAGTGCACGATGGGGAAGGACTAGAAGCTCCTTGGCGTGTTTCTTACGCAATCAAATTTGGAAGAAGAAGAAGAGAATAGTCGTGGAGTGTAGGCCAAAATTTCTGCACTCAATATATAATTCAAGCGGAATGGAAAAAGGAAGTTGGTAGAGATATATCCAATGAAGAAGAGAAAGGGAATTGAGGCCGAGAACGCATAAGATCACGATTGTGCTTGTTGGGATGTGTGAAATTGGATATGTGTCAGATAGTGTTCATTTTCATTTATGTATGGGCTGTGGCCTGTGACTGTTAATTAATAGAGACTATTTCCATTTTATTTCGCAGAAGATACTGTACTTTTATTACACACACCACTTATTTACATGCTTTTGTTAAAATTAAAATTTAAAATCTAAAATTAAGTCTGAATTTATTAAATTATTAAATTGTTTAGTACTAACTTTAATATATTTGAATATCTATCGCATTCAATGATAAGTGAATAATTTAATACTTAATTTTATAGACAAATTTTATCTAAAAAATTCAGTGTCACTCAATTAACTCAAATGCTCTATTTTTTGTTATCAAACGTATTTTAATATATTAAAATTTGAATTCATTAAATTTAAATATTGAATTGAGTTATTAAACGGGACATTAGAGTTAATTTTACGTACGCTAACAGCAGCTAACAATATATACAATATCATCATCAAGTGCATGACATATGAACGAAATTTTTTTAGACTTCAAATTTAAATTTAAGACGAATAACGGTGTATATACTATTTCTTTACTTTACGCAATGAGATGTCGAAGATCTACTAGCTGAGTTCAGCTTCTTACTTAGCCCAAATCATAACCCTCTCCATGAAATTACACAATGTGCAAAGTGGTTAATTCTTTAGTTTACACAGATACATGGAGCCAAAGCTTTGCCAATTGGCAGTGAAAGTACTATTCTTGCAGCAAAATTAAGCAAATTGTCTGACTTCGAAAAGAAAGAGATGTAACGCGAACTTTCTACAGAAGCGGGCCTTCTCTGGACATATTTGTAATTGGACCTCAGCAAATATAAGCCCAATGGAACTACAGTGGCTAAACATTTGGGCTGCTGAAATGGACACAATGGCCTCCTACTGTATCACTGAAAGGTCACAAGGTCAGGTGATGAGTGACGTCTTGGGTTCGACTGGCAAGGCAAGTTCATTTCTTTCCTTCCTCCCCGTATAAAACTTGAACAAGATTTCTACAAATTTTTTTTTAATATAAGAGATTTCTACAATTGTCGAAATTAACAAATTTATCTCTCTAGATGATTGAGTTTTATCATGACACACTATATATTTTCATTGACAAGTGAATCCAAAACATAGTGGAAGATGGTGTTCTATGGCAAAATTAAATTGGCAAATATGCCAAATATAATTATTTAGAAAAAAATACTTATAGGCTTGGTCTTAATTTACTTGTAAACTTTATATGGTACGTTTAATAATTACACGTGTATGATCATACATGAAAAATGATGGTAAGTAATGTATGTTAATATAAGAAAATTCATATATCATTGCATAAATTACATAATTTCGTACACCAAGTCTGCATAAGTGTCTGCCATTTAGACATTCTATATGTTAGAAGATTCTTTCATAGGTTGCTCGTTTAATGATTTTTTTTAGTAGTGTAAGTATAAGGTCTCGAAACTCAGACCTCTCACTAACACCTCTTTCCTCCACAGTAGCTGAGTTAAGACCCTATAGTAAAGAGATGCAACGATCAATTTCAACATAAATCATACTCTCGGATTTCTATAAAAATATACATATAATATGTATTTTGATTTAAAGGCCAAATACTTTTTTCCCATTAGAGCGTCGTTAATGTTTAATTTGAAATAGATCTAAAATTTTTATTAGAGATAATTAATAAAAATCTTATTTTTTTGTGAGGGGGGGGGGAGTAAATGTAGAATAAGAGGGGAATAAATAAAACTTCAAAGGATCATCTATATAGAGAAAGGAATTTTCTTTGATTTAAGAGGAGGCAATACAACTGAAAAGAGAGAATTTTATAAAATTCAAGGGGGGCAAATATGGTGCAGATTTTAATTTGTGCTTGCCACACTATCTAACATCAGCATTATTTGATACTAATACAGCCATGTTGGGAACATTTATTCAATTACAATGATAATACTGATTTATTATCTAAAAAAGATAGGAAGACACAAGAGAGTGGGGAGTTTCTAGAAAAAGGGGAAGTGTCGACAATGGTGGTGCAATTCAAGGGGGCTTTTGATGAGTGTTTTTCAGACGATTCAGGGAATCATTGACGTCTAAGGCACACTACCCATTCTGTCTTTGTCAAAGATGGTGGCTGCTTCATCTACACTTGATATTTTCTAATTCAGATCTACAACCAGCTCATTCTTGGTTAAACAATTAGTCCTTCCATACGTGATTAATTAATAGCTTTCCTGTATATATACAGTAGGATATTCTTTTTCTTTCTCCCTCTTTTTTTTTTTTTTTTTTTTTTTGATCTTGTCATCCCCGATCTCCAATGGTCCAATTTAAACGCGTCACGTGATTAGTGAATGAATCAATGTCTCATGGGATAACATCAAACTGATTTAGATTTAATTTTGATTAGAATACCATGATGTAAAACAATTAATTTCTTATTATCTTCACAGCATTGTAATATAATATGTTAAATATGGATGGATTGCAAGTCAATATAGCCGACCCTGGTTGTCTTGATTTCCAAAGTCATTTCCTGCACAACGTAGACGACGTGGCATCCTGGCCTGCTTCTCTCTCTCTCTCTCTCTCTATATATATATATATTCTGGATTTTGCAATTGGCTGCATCAATAGTGTCGTCGTGTGCTAGATTTGGTTTTCCTTTGATTCAAGATCCAAAATTTCATCCTTAGCTAGTATTTTTTTTTTTTTGTTAGCAACGATACATTTATATAACCTACTTTATCTTAATTTAGAGGGAGGAAAAACCTAATGAGGTTGTAGTAGGGCGCTAGTGGGTATACAGATCCAACTAGATCAAGAAAGTGCTATAACACAATCCTTAAATTTTTTTCGCTGCAAGTGAAGTTTTGAACCCTCACCTACAGTCCAAGGAGGGACTTAAGCTCCTCCCTGGTGGCCACTGAGCCATTGGCCCAGTGGTTTCATCCTTAGCTAGTAACTGGAGCAAAAATTTCATTAGACGTTGAGGATGAACAGAGCAACCCTACTAAGTAGACCTTAGTATAACCAATCAAATCTTCTTTCTAAATCAAGAATCCAATTAAGCATGGTCGTGTTATAAAGGAATATAAAAGCAAGAATAGTAATCGACATAACAAGACAACTGAAAGCCTGCATTTTGTGCGCATTTGCTTCCTGACTGACTTTAAATTTCGAAGTTACGTTACTCTACTTTTCCATGAGAGAACGACTGACATTCAATGAAGGTCATGGGTAGTTGGGTACAGCATATATACATGGCGCAATTTTCAGCTATTAGCAACTTAGCTTTACTTTGGCCACGCTAACAACATTATGATCAACTTAGACCCTGCTTAATGATTCAATTTAACATTTAAGTTTAATGAGTTCAGATGTTAACATGTTCATATACATTAATAACTAAAATAGAACATCTAAATTAATTAAATGATACTGAATTTTCTAAACAAAACTTACTCCAAAAAAAAGTGACAAATGATATCACTTATCATGTAATTTAAATATGGATTAATCTTTCCTACACTGACAGTGTATACACTGTCATTGTTGGATGAATGACAACTATGCAAAATTTAAATTTGAAATTCAACTTTTCGCACATGTCATGAATCAAACGGTGATAGTGTATACACTGTCAGTATATATAAGATTTACTCATTCAATATGTATTCAAATATATCAAAATTTAATACTTAACAAGTCAACAATTTAATGAACTCAGATTTTAGTTTTCAAATTTCAATTTTATCAAACGTACCCTTACTGTAGGTTTTGTTTAAGAGAAATGTTATTTGCACTTTCATTTTTATTAATCACATTCTCACTATCATTTTAATCATATAGTTTTCTTTTATTAGGCTATATGATAAAACAAATGCTAGAAGAGCCAATAATAAAAAATGGAGTGCAAATTATATTTCTTTTTTTATTATGTTAATTATAAATTTTTTAAATTTAAGAGAAAACTCCAAACCTTACAAAAATAGAAAGGGAAGGGCTTGCAACTCAATATAACTAAATAAAAACTACTCTAATATGATATCATTTGTGAAACTTTGGAGGAAATAACGTTAAGCTCAATTTTGGAATATGATGAAAATCGAAACTATATCCCAGAGTACCTTTTAGACACTTCATTTGGATTGGTCATTTTTTCAAAAATAAATTTTTTAAATACAATGCTACAGTAATACATAATAACTCAAAAAACATGTCATTCATATAATATATTAAATATTTTAAAAAAATTTTCATATACACTGTTATAATAAAATTTTTCAAAAACACTTTAAAACACAGCTAATACATACGGAAGGAATGGAGAGTAGCATGAAACTCCAGCTTCATTCAGCTTTAGCATCTGGTAGTACTAAAAAGTTTCGAGTCCAGAAGTGTTGAAGAGGGACAAGGGAGAATAATGAGCAGATGATATTATGATCGATTGGTTGAATGAGACCACGAAGGTAAGAATTTGCGTCTCGCCCATTCACTAGAATACGGACCAATATGAAAGTTGAAAAGGGCCCATCACCGGCCTTCCATTGCCCTTTTCTTCTCCTACTCGTTTCCTTCGCGCGTACTTATCGATCCCACTCGCCGCTTATTTACAGACCTTCAGTATACCATATTACATCACCAACCACCAATAATAACAATTAATAATTCCTTAAAACAGAAAGGACAAATCATTTCCATCACATTTTATCAAATAAATTTTTTTGTTATTTACTTTTAAAATGGTGATTTTATGTTTCTTATAAAATCAAGACTATAAAATTTAATCTCGATATAAGTTTTTATCATTTTTTATTTTAAATTCATCATATGACTCACATATAATCACTTTTTTAACGATAAAATGATTAAAAATTATTTATATTTAAATAAATTGCTTTATTCATAATTTTTTTTACCCCTTGAAAAGTAAATTTTGACCTAATCTATGTTTATTTTTTCTCTAAAAAGTGAGATCTAATTTAATCCATATTCATTTTTGTAACTAATAAGGTAAAATCTAACTCTTTTATACATAAAAAATATTGAATATACGTCACATGATGATTTCGGACTAAAAAATGGGCAAAAACTTAGGTTAAACTAAAATTTATAAGAAACGTAAAGTTAATATTTTAAAAATAAAAACAAAATATATTTATTTAACAAAATATTAGAGATATTTTGAATATTTTTTAAAATAGAAATTGCAAAAAATTCCCAAAGTGCTTGGCAGGAGTCGGTCACGGATTTGTACTGCATCTGCGAGTGGACAAAACTTGAAAGGGAATTCAACTGGCCGACCCGGAAGGCAAACAAGAAGCGTGAAATAGAACAAGTCGCATGGACAAAATGTCTATTCCTCTTCCGGGGCTGGGACCCTTCTTTTAAGAACCCGCCCTTGTCTCTGCCCTCCCTCCTTCAGCTCTCAGCCACTCTCATTTTCACCATCCCATAGATTCCCCTCTCTACTCTTAACTCTCCATTTCTTTCTCTTCTTTCTCCAAGGCAACACATATGTATCCTTTTGCGTGATGTATATCAAATCCCGCTGCTGGCCACAAACAGAAATAAGAAAAGAGGGGTTTGTGTAACAGTAGAAGAAGAAGAAGAAGAAGAAGAGGGAGGGTGGTTGGTGGTTGCATTTTAAATAATTATGCAAAGATGGTTGAAGAAGATGAAAATTTCGCTTCCCATCCATTTACTTGTTTACTGCTAATATTATTACTAATCCCAGAAGCCAACTTGTTGCACTGGTTCAAGAAAAAGAAGGATTTACAACTGGTAGTACTACCACTAAAACGTTTAGCAAAGTTCTCTTCTGGTGGTCGAGGACGTTCAAGTTGGTGGGGAAAACTCATCAACAAGTCCAAGAAGGGTTCTTCATCAGTTCTAGTAGGGGGCTCTTTGTTGTTATAAGGCCTCTGCAACCTCCCAAGCTAAAGAAAGAGGCAGACAGAACGGAGCCAGGCAATACTGTTTTGGGTTTCTTTTCTTAATTAATTTACTTAACAATACTCTCTTACTTCCTTTATGTGATCGTCATTTTATTTTATTGATCAGATGCACATATATATTACTCCCCTAGTTCCATTTAGTTTTTTTAAGTTCAAAGAAAATTAACGTTCTTGAGAGTCTTTGCTTTGTGTGAGTATCATGATATTTTCGATCATTGGTTATGCAACAGATCGTACTGAGTAGTGGATATTCCTACAAAGATAGACTCCTATAAGAATATCAACACTATATACGGTATTCTTACTTGTTTTTCTGGCATATTATATTAATGGAATTTTATTTCGTAGACTTTTGGTTCTGAATCTGCCATTTTAGTATGTAATTATGTATAGGGTTTGCTTTTAACTGCCAATCTTTTAATGTTTGCTTTTCTGCTTGTGATTTTCATGATACGTATCGTGACAGGGCGAGGACACTGACAATAAAAGATCGAAAATACAGTTGTAGAACAGCAACCTCAAAGCTTACCGTTTACTCTGACAAAAAGGAAAATTGAAAAGAGAAATATCACCTTCATCTTAATTCGGTTATATGGCCTGTGCATTCTACTTTTTGCCGTCGCATATGTTTTTAGTTTAGTAGTATTGTTATTTTCCCGCTGAACGTTTAAGCATCTAATTCTATACAAAGATAGGTATTAGCTTTTGTCATCCATTTTTTTTCCCACTTAATCGGGAAATCTGGAAATGCCGTGTTATAAGATTGACATGGGAGTACTTGACAACCTTTTATTCTTTCTTTCTTTCTTTTTTTTTTTTTCTGAGCTTATTAGAAATACTTTTTCCATTCTTCCGTTAGGCCATGCGCTGGTTTCAGGGCTTTTCTCTATTACTGCAAGGAGATCGTGGGGCAAAAATTTGTTTAATTGTTAATGTTTATCGAAATTCATGATTGCTTGTGAAATCCTCTTTCTCTTCATGCTCCATATCACATTCATCAAGAAGTTTGCAATTTTGTTTTGCATATCAACATTTTGTCTTCGAAAGATTCAGATATAAGAGTTTACTTGCTATAAGCTAGAGTTAGCATATAAAGAAATGCAAGTTCTTAAGACATGACGAGACATGTATTAAGAACTTCTTTCAAAGGTTTTATACATTTGCGAAGTAAAAGTTTTCCTGCGTGTTCATGTACTTGTGTTGAACTTCTCAGATTATTTCCCGTGTCATCACTCGGAATACCAAGACCCAGTACCTTTACCGAAGCCAATAATATATAATAGCAAGTAATGAGGTGGTGTTCTTTATCTACCCTGGGACAGAACAAACATGCAAATTAATTTCGTGTTTTGCTAGTTCATAACAAATTCGAAGCTATTCTTCCGCAGATTTTTGGCCAACCCGCGTCTGGTTCAACTTAATCCGGGGCACGCGACAATCTTTAACCTTTTACATTAAACATGCAACTCAAATAGGAAAAAAAATCTAAAAGCTAATATGCACCAGATCTATGTGGGTCAAACGCCACTATAATGGCATGCTTAGGAAAAATGTTCACTGATGTCGTTTCCGGTGTCGACTAAAATGCTGTCATCACAAACTTATGTCTCCCATGTTTATTAGGAAATAGCGACTAATAAATATTAATCCATCACTGCCTGTTCGCATTCTAAACCAAGAAAAGTGTATTACATTGTATGTGTTGCTTCATGATCTGTATATTCTCAAGCTTCAACTGCAGTCTTAAGTGGTGGAGTGGTAGGAATACGGGTGCAACATTCACGAAGTAACTTTAGATAAGAACCTCATAATTACTCTTAGGTCAACGACACGACAAAATTTTCCTTTGATCCCATTGCATGAGTCTGTTTCCTTAAAAAGAAAAAAGAAAAAAAAAAGAAGAAAAAAGCAGCATGATCAAATGCTTTGCTGAATAGATTCCGATAATTTGTTGAATGTGGAAAACAAGTCCAGGGCAGGGAAGATCAATTATTGGTTCTTTAAGTAGTTAGCATCATTAGAGACAAATGTCAAATAATGTGGCCGAGACCATTCAATTTGGAACTTTTTCCTGCTGCCAGCCCTGCTAGCTTTGGCTTTCTGCATTTCCAAGGCAAGGAATGGAGGACATGTCAGGTGGAAACGGAATGTTGTAAATGTCATGGTTGTTGTGAGGAGAATTGTTTTAAACAGGACTAGTTTCTGAAGCATAACTGTCGTCCTTTCATCAAATGCTAGATTAGAAGCTTAACTAGGTCGGTTTCAGTTCAACTAATCCTATATTTTCCCCACATCGGTTTAGACCATAGTTCTTGGTCATACTATGATGATAGGTCGGGCCATCATTACACCCGCCAGTTTTTCTGAGAGAGTCAGGGATCTATACCACATAATGAGAAAAGATTACACCTACTTGAGTAACCCAGAAAAAGAAACAGAAAAGAGATGTTACCACAACATGCATTTTTAGTAGCAGACGACAGGCGATCAGTGACGGTGCTGCAACGGCATGTGGAGCAGATGTCAGATCCTTGGAGTCTTGCTTATAATAACATCGCGTCGTGTTCTCTCGTCTTTATAATAATTTTTTTAAAAAAATTTTGCGGTTAGCTTAATATGGGCCCAAAAATTAAGAAGCTGCCCAGACGCTTTGAATTGGGGTATGGATTTGACCAGTGGCGACTGCGCATTTTCCTACTACCGGACCATGCCCGACTTAAATTTCTGAGCACAAATTCTGGTGATTTTGTCGTCCTCAATCTCAATAATATTTTCTAGCATTATATGCTAGAAACAACATTCTTAAGATTGGTATCCCTCCTTGAATCGTTTTGAAAGTTATGATATAAAAAATCAATATTTTATGTACTTAAATTTTAAAACCAAAATCATCAAACTAAATTCATGAAGTATAAAGTATCTCTTAGTTTATATATATTATGTACTTACATCTACAGAATTGATTTAATTATAATTTTGCAAACTTTAAAACCAGTATTGAATTCTGCAAAATTAGATAATAAAATCATATGATTGTAAGAGCAAGAACGGAGTTTAACGATGGAAGATGAAGACAATCCTACTCCTAACTATCAAAAGAAGGGCATTTGATCTCTTCTGTATGATTTCTCTTGCACTGCCCCACCCCAATGCAACGGGGTTTGAAGATAAAAATCCTTCATTTTATTTATTGGCCCATAAACTCATTCTTAAGACGGATCAATTTTTTATCCCTAAATTAGCAAAAATTCATACTTAACCGAACCGCGAATTGTCTTAGTATGACTCATCAATCAGATCTGATGATACATATCCTTTTAAACAATTGTTCAAGGAACGACCAACCCTTTCTCTCACCCGCCAATCGCCGTCAGACCTAACCCATCATTTGTTCCATTGATGCTATTATTAAATTTCCAATCCTTTTGCAAACACAAATATAGGAGATCCATGATCATCGCGTATGAGTTATAAAACTGATGCATCATCATCTTGTTTGGTAATGGTGGCTAGGGGTGCTAGCAAGTCAGCTTGATCAAGTAGCTCGCGAGCAGCTTGATCAAAAGCTTGACTCGAGCTCGGTAAAATCGAGCTCGAGCTACTCGTTAAATTTAACGAGTCGAGTTCGAGCTCAAGAAATAAATATTCGAGTGCTCGTCGAGCTTAATCGAGTTTTCATATTTTATTTATATTATATTATATATTTTAAAAAAAATTATAGGTTTATTTCAAAACTCGAGCTCAAGCTCGAGTAGCTCAGGCTTGATATTTACTCGAGCTCAAACAAGTCGAGCTCGAGTTTAGTTTTATTTCATCGAGTCGAGCTCGAGTCCAAATTTTTTTACTCGATCAAGCTCGAGTAGTACAAATTTTGATCGAGCTCGAGCTCGAGTATGGTGCTACTCGAGCTCGACTCGGCTCGATACCACCTCTAATGGTGACTAGTGCTGAGCGTAAAAGCGTGTGATACTGTGTGGTTCCAAATTGAATTCCAAACTAAACCACCTCACACACAAAAATGAATCAGGTGCGGTTGATCATTTCATTATTGAAGTTCGTGCTAATCAAGATTTACCTTCACCCACTGCACCAAACACTTTTGACCATCTGAACTGAACGTGTTCTCTTGCCTAACCGCACCATCTTATACACTCGAAAGAACGTCAGTCCTGATGTTTTTTCGAATGAAGAACATTTGATCAAACTCCTCATTATATATATACAGATTCCCACGCTTCTTCAAAGTATCAGTAAATTCATCAAGAAGCCATTGATTACGTTACAAGAGAGAGGATCAGGTTTTTCGAGTTACTTGGACGGTCTATCCATGTTTAGAAAGATAACAAAAACTGGTGCTGAGCATCAATCACTACTGGGACTGGGAGTAGTAGATTAGAATTTAGAACGCATGTTATTGTTGGGGCGGAGCTGAAAAGCGCAAAATTAGTACGCGGAAGATTGTCGGTCGGGTTCTTTTAGTAGAACAACTTTTGCTTCACGGCGACGTTGACTTTGAGTTGCTTTGTCCGTTCCTCACCCTGCAGACAGCTTCTTCTTAAATTTGTTTATCAAATTCTCGCAGAACACAGAAACCCGAAGCTATCCATCTCCAGTATTCGTGATATTCCATCTTGGCTCTTGCACCCCGGCCCAGTTAGTTTGTGCATTCCGCCACATAAAATAAATTTTAAAAAAAATTCCAGAAATCCTTCGCTGCTCGAATTTGAGTGCCAATCAGAGTCTCCCGAACACGGGAGCCAAACAATTGTCATGAAAACTGTCCGAACCGATTTTGTACAAAATATATAAGATGTAACTTTGTACATACACGATTGCTTGCTGCGGCCGTTCTTGCTCCTCTCTCGGGGAAAGCAATGCTTCAAGCCCGTTGGACCCTTGTATTTTGGTCCGGGCCAAGGCCGTGAAGTTTTAGTAAGCAAACTTGGCAAGAAGTCCTCTAAATTCTCTACTTTAACTACTTAAAAAATATATATATATGAGCACCAAGTTTAGTTTATTCATTCTACGCTTTTCTAATTATTGTCATCTTTTTGAATTTCAATTATTCTTTGTCATATTTCAGTACTGACTCAAGTGTTGAAGAAGACTGCTTGAAAGTTGTACGAGTCCAAACAACGTTCCTCCCTGCGCATATCTCTTTCGGGCGTAGGGTGAATTTAAGAAAATTTACCAACCAGCCATTCAAATAGTTTATTGGAGCTGGGTACTCTATTCATTTTCCAGAAACTGAACATATGTTAGCATCAGCGGGCGACGTTATCGAAGCATTAATTGGTCTTTGAATTGGACTTCCTAATAATTTTGTTTCAATTTAAATCAAGTCAAACAAAGGGAGAGAACAAGATATACTACATGCTTGAATGGAGACTGAGAAGTTATCCACTGGCATACGGTGAATGAAATCTCTGAGTACTGCTAGAAAGCTAGGCATCGAAAAATCCTAGCCAATACCCTTAAAGTTTACTCTGTACCACTATCTCAGATATAAAATTGGTCACTAGTAATTAGAAAAAAGAAAAAAAGGGGGGGAGGGGGGGGGAACCAAAAAAAAGAGAAAATAATAAAAGTTAAAATTAGTTGTTGATCTATAGACGAGCATGACATGTACTGTCATCATCTTTCTTTTGCATGATACTTTTTGAAGGATACAGTTTTATATTATGTTTTTATAGCAACAATAACATTATATAATTTAATCTATTCTATTTTACAGAGAAGGAAAGCCTAAAGAGATTGTATAAGAGACTAACAGGTATATTTTTTCACCGCCGGTGAAGTTCGAACCGACTTACAACCAAAAGCAGTTTTGGCGCTTACAGCCAAAAGCTCTTTTTTTTTTTTTTTTTTTTTTATTCTAATCTAGGGGAGAAGGGAAGCCTACGGAGGCTGTGATAGGAGACTAGTGAGTATATAGACTCAACTAAATCAAGAAAATGCTCTGACACACCCTTAAATTTTTTTCACTACAATTGAAATTTGAACCTTTACCTATAACCTAAAAAGGAACTTAAGCCCCTCTCCGATCACCGCTGAGCCCTTACCCCGGTGGTTTTACAGCCAAAAGCTCAGTGGTTCAGTTTTATACTATCATGACAAAACGTCAAGCAAGTAGTCCCCAGCCTCGAGGCACTTGGCAATTGTGATTGGCTGATCCTTTTAATTTCAAATTTGCGGTCCTAGCATTTCCCATTTGTATGAACAGAATTTTGACTTCTGAGTACGCTATTATGGAACAGCCATAATTATGGGACCCTACAACATTGACGGAGCTAAAGAAGAGAAGGGAAAAAGCAAAAGCAAAATGGGAAAGCACGAGGACAGCAAAACAAAATAAAGTAGTAGTAATACTTAGTTTTAATAAAGCCAATTATAACTATAATTGTTTTCTATTGTTTCTTGACTGCAAAGTACCGTCTTAAGCATCTGCATATTTCTAAACGAGAGGGCAAGAAAAAATTTATATAGTACCACTCTATAAGGGATGTCCTATCATATTCTGTAATCTGTTGAAAATTTCTTTCCAAGCCTCCAAACACCAAAATTTGAGTTGCTTAGAGAAATTTTACTATGAGGGAGCCACTATTAGCTCTTCCCTGGTCAAGGCTACGAAGCACTTTTAATTTACTAGTAATATCAAACCTGAATTGTTTTTTTTTTTTTTTTTTTTTTTCCCATTGAAAGAACATTCGGCTGAGTACAAGTTATCTAACTAAAACTGAGGGGTAAATCTATTAGTTCTAGAACCGGCATCCAACCAATCCACTTAGAATCTCAGAAACTTGCTAAAAGAATCCCACAACTACCAAAAAGAAACAGAACGAGAACCAACTAAGCCGAACTTTTATATTCTATGCTTCCTTCGCACGGTCTCTTCCATCTTAATAAATTCCAATCCTTGCGCACGCATCAATTCTTTCATGTAAACATTCCCAGAGAAAAAGTGATACAATACGATACGATTTTCCACTAGTGGCTGGACTGCTGCTTGCTGACTACTACTTTGCTTCGAATTGAAGCGACTGTACATCTTTTTTCCCAAATTTCGAACACAATTCAATTCCTAGAAGCTGTCCTTCATAGTTTACAGCTCACAGTCAAAGATTCGACTATGAATTTAGTGTCCCACACTGGTGTTAAATTCAGCAATGTAGAAAATGAGTTTCCATTCGCCGCGCCCTTACTATTGGGATTTGTAGATTTTTTTTTTTTTTTTTTATAATTCACAGGTATTAATCATGTACTGTGATTAATTTTGTTCGACCCGAGTCGAGTCTCTTGCAGGAGAAATTTTCTCAACGTTATCCTTTTCATTCTCATAAATTTTGAATTCGAAATCTCATGATTAAGGGTTGCAAACACCTTTTGCTTGCAACAACATCCATTTGCACCCCTTTTGCTTTCACCAACTTGTAGATTTTTTTGGTACTCATTTTTTTTGACCCTCCGCACTAAAATAATTAGCCATGTATTTATTATCTTTGCTTCTGGAATAATTCCACACTCGCATACCTTCAAATCCCCGAGTCTTCGATTATTGTTAACTTATCCTTTTGTCTTGAATTGAGATCATTGAGTTGATAGGCACCTCAGAAAAAAAAAATCATAGAGTTGATGGACCCTCCGAAGAAAAATACAAATCAAGTGAAAAGAAATGATGGACCCTTGCATTTATATATTGGTCACCAATTTCGGCCAACTGCATTGTATGACCTCTTGAGAACCTTTTTGACTGCTTTACTCGTTTGTTTTTCAGGCATGGGCGAAGACTCCAAAGGCATCACACTCAATACACGAGTAATCCCTGTACGCACAACGACAGTGGTTGTGAAAGGTAGCCAACCAGTAGCAAAAGGATAAGACTTTCTAAGACAGAAGATAATACAAGTAAATCATTGAGAAGGAAATCATCATCGTTACGTGGTGAAATACGGGCCTGATTGGCAAAGTGAGTTTTTGCTAAATTTGTCTCACATCAATTTTTTAATAATTTTAATTACAATAATCTCAAAAAATTTCTCAAAAATTTTAAACTATACAATTCAAAATATTCAAAACACATAAAATTTTTTTTTCTTCTTTCTTCCACCTCAACCGACCACCACCTTTGACGCCGGCCAGACGACCACCTTTTTTTCTTTTTCTCTCCTCTTCCCTCCCTCTCATCCCTCCCCCTCTCCTCCTCTCTCACCCTCTCCGTTCCTCTCCTCTGCCACCTATCTCTACCCCTCTTCCTCCCCCACTATCTTCCTCCTCCCCTCTCCCTCTCTATCCCCCTTTGCTCAATCTGGTCGTGAGATCAGATCGCGTCGGGGGAAGGGGGATAGTGGCATGGGAAGGGGGGAAGAGGGAGAGAGAGAAAATGAAAAAAAAAAATTTCATCTTACAAATTTTTCCTACAACTACTACAAGAAGGTAAAATTTTAGACAAATATCCAAATACTCATTTATCAAACGGAGCCATGGTTCATGGATGATCTAAATATAATAATGATATCCATCCTAAATTTTTTTTTTTCAGGAGAATCTAAATAGGCTTGTGTTAGAGACTAGACTAAAAGGGTGATTTGACACCACTTTTGATTTTTTTTAATTGCAGGTGTGATTTGAACCCCACTTATAACCCAAACAGATGAGATTTTTTCCCACTTTGGTGGCCACTGAGGTTGGCTCAGTGGTTAATATCCACCCCAAACAAGTAATATGGTATTCCCTCTTTGGTATGCCCCTCTTATGTTCTACACTATCTACAAAAGCATATAAAACCATCAATCTTCCGTCTATGACCAAATAATGAATAGTGAGTTTCTGGAAAAATTCACTTCCTTACCTTTCAGTTTTAATCCGCCTAATTCACTCCCACCAATCTTTGACAATCATTTGCTTCCAAAAAAAAAAAAAAGATAATTATTGTGAATCCTGCAAACTAGTTCAAGCAAATTTGACGTCGAGCTCAAGTTTTACACTAAATTCTAATCGAATTTGATAAAATGAAACCGAGACTCAATTCAATTAAATGAAAATTCGACCGGAGTCGACTCGTTGGAAACTACTTTGACAATCATTGTCGATTTTATCATATTATTGCTAACTTTCTCATCTCCACATGGAAATTTTTAGTACACTAAATGCCATCTATGACCAGCCCTTCACATGTGAACAGAATACATTAATAGTATCGATGTAGTCTATCAAGATATTTTGACCTTAGTCTATCAAGATTCACCATAAATTAAGAATCCTAAGTCAAGAATGAGTAGACTAATTAGCTCGCTACCTCCACCCCCTTCCAGCGGTTCTCCCAATCTGCCTGCACTTGTTACTCTGTCCATGGCCATGCACTACTTGCCAGTTGCCTGCTGCTGTCTTTCAAATCCAATGGCTAAATACAAATCATGAATAATTCTCATTTTCACGATTTCATCATCGAATTAGCCCATCATTTCCTCAAACTCAATTTTCTTTAGATAGATTGCATTATACATTCTAGTAGTTGCGGTTTGCGGGGTGGTAGTTTAATTAACAGAAGAAAATGGCCGGTACTATGTGCTTTTGCTTTAACTGCAGACCTCTGCCCCTCTATCTCTATCTCATCAAACTGCTTTTCTGCATTGCTCTGATAATTCCTGGTACCAGTTCATCGAACAGGGACGTCGTCGTTTTGCTTCGAGTCAAGGCCAATGAACTGCAAGACCCCAGTGGTCTGCTCGCTGATTGGCAGCAGTCCGCACCCAATGCTCCCTGCAACTGGACTGGCATTGGTTGTGACAACCAAACTAACGATGTCGTTTCCGTTAATCTCACCAGCTTCAGCATCTCAGGCTATTTTCCGGCGGACTTTTGCCGGATTCAGACTCTCCGCTTTCTGGACCTTTCCGATAACAACTTCAACGGAACCCTCTCACCTGAAGCGCTCACTCTCTGCTCCCACCTGCAATTCCTCAATCTGTCCTCCAACTTGTTCGTTGGCGGGCTGCCGGAGCTTCAAACTCTGTTCCTCAACCTCACCACCTTCGACCTGTCAGTTAACAATTTCTCCGGTGAGATTCCGGCGAGTTACGGTTCCCGCTTACCCAACCTTCAGGTTCTCCGTCTTCTCTCCAACTTACTCAACGGGTCTATCCCGGATTTCTTAACCAATCTCACCGAGTTAACTCGTCTAGAAATCGCTGCCAACAATTTCGGCCCAAGCCCACTTCCGGCCGACATAGGCCGCCTCACCAAACTCGAAAATCTCTGGTTTCCATTTTCAAAAATAATTGGTTCAATCCCAGAATCAATTGGAAACCTCAAATCTCTTAAAAACCTCGACCTCTCCGTCAACAACCTCACTGGAAAGATCCCAGAAAGTATCGGAGGACTAATTGCTGTCGAACAGATAGAGCTCTATGCAAACCAACTCTCCGGTGAAATTCCAGATACATTTTCGAACCTGACTTCTTTATATAATTTCGATGCTTCATCGAACAATCTCACCGGAAGAATACCAGAAAGTCTAACCGGTTTAGCTCTGCAATCCTTCAATCTCAATGACAACAATTTGGAAGGCCAAATCCCAGAAAATTTAGCTCTAAATCCTTATCTTTATCAGCTCAAGCTCTTTAATAACAGATTATCCGGCAATTTACCGGTTAATTTGGGAAGGAATTCAGGCTTGGAAGATTTTGATGTATCTGGGAATTTTCTAGAAGGGCCTTTGCCTCCAAATCTTTGTTTCAAGAAGCAGCTAGACAGATTAGTTTTGTTTAACAATAACTTTTCTGGTCCAATCCCTGAGTCGTATGGTGAGTGCAGTTCGTTAACGTACGTCCGGATTTCCAGTTATGAGCTGTCTGGAGTTGTACCTCCTAGTTTCTGGAGTTTTCCTGGGCTTACGATTTTTGAACTCCGAAACAATAGACTAGAGGGTGAAATTCCTCCTACGGTTTCAAATGCCCGTAATCTAACAGGATTTTTGATATCGGGCAACAGCTTTTCTGGTCAGTTGCCGGAGGGAATATGCGAGTTGGAACAGCTTCAAATTATAGACATTAGCAGCAACCGGTTCTCAGGCAAACTGCCCTCGTGCATAACCAAATTGAACAAGTTACTCAAGCTTGATGTCCAAGAAAACTCAATCACAGGTGAAATCCCGACCTCTGTTACCACTTGGACTGATTTAACAGAATTGAACTTATCTGGCAATCAATTTTCTGGTACAATTCCAGCTGAGCTCGGGGAGTTGCCTGATTTGACATACTTAGATCTTTCCGAGAATTTACTTTCTGGTGAGATTCCTTCGGATTTGTCAAAACTCAAGCTCAATAAGTTCAATTTATCAAATAATAGGCTTCAGGGCAGAGTACCTAGTGCATTCGACAATGAAATTTTCATTTCAAGCTTAGTGGGCAATTCGGATTTGTGCAGTCCTGATCTTAAACCTCTCCCTTCATGCCAGAAAAGAAGACCCATAAGCTTGGTTTTGGTGGGAATTTTATCAGCCTTGTCAGGAATACTCGTCGTATCATTTCTATGGCTATTGATCAAGTCAAAGAAGCTAAATTTATTTGCAGGTCGGGGCAAAAAATCATGGAAAATGACTGCATTTCAGCGACTGTGGTTCAACGAGGAAGATATTGTTGCCTTTCTGAGTCAAGATAATCTCATTGCAACAGGCGGGTCGGGCCAAGTTTATCGTGTCATGTTGAAGAACGGGCCGACAGTCGCGGTCAAGAGACTCTGGGATGCTAACCGTGGACCAGAATCTGAAGAGGTGTTCCAATCAGAGGTGGAGACTTTGGGCAGAATCAAGCATGGTTGCATAGTGAAGTTGTTGTTCAGTTGCTCTGGAGACAACTTTAGGATATTAGTGTACGATTACATGGAGAATGGGAGCTTGGGGGATGTACTACACGGAGAGAAAGGTGGGGTATTGTTGGATTGGCATACGAGGTTCAAGATTGCAATTGGGGCTGCTCAAGGACTGGCCTATTTGCACCATGATTGCGTACCCGCAATTGTTCATAGGGATGTGAAGTCTAACAACATATTGTTGGATGAGGAATTCAGGCCAAAGGTCGCTGATTTTGGTTTGGCAAAAACTCTGCATAAAAATATGGAGGAGGGTGGCCAACTCATGTCTCAGATTGCTGGCTCCTACGGCTATATTGCTCCAGGTGAGGCATAACTTTTCTGTCTATATTATGGCCTTTTATTTGTAGTAATTATCAATTGTTTCATTCATTAATATGATAGATTTGGCTTAATGTAATTCTTTTTAGTTTCCCCTGCAGCAATTATGTTTTTATTAGGGTATTATGGGTGTAGAGTGGGGATGGCTATTCTTGATTTTGTTCCAGCAAGCAAGCGGCATATGGTGTTAGGCTCTCAGTTCTTAATTTGACTAGTTTTAGGCTTTGAGTTCTCCATTTGATTGGAATTGAGAGTTGCCTCATGTTTACGGATGGTTTTGTCACTTTGTCTTTGTTGCGACATCGCTTCAAATCAGGTTGCATGTACTTGTCTGTGGCCAAAAGCGAATTTGACTGCAAGACCAAAAAAAGAGACACAGGAGCTTGGAGATATCTAGTTTCTGTTCCAAGGACAACAAATAGTAAGATACAATTGTATACTACAAAAACAAAGATTAAAAATTCTCTATTCACCCGTAATCGTGATTACACATAAACAATTGCTCCAGTTGGAAAATCGCATGAGGGAACTAGTCTATGACTAAGATTGGTGGGAAGATAGTCTTATTCTAGCAACTTTAGCCCATTGTTTTGAAGTGGAAGATATGAATTGGCTTTGAACCAATTCTTGCTGAAAGAAAGTTGATTTTAGTTGAATTAGTAGCGACACTGAGCTTAGTTTGACCGGGGTTTAGTCAAGTTTGTATTTGGTGTGTTTATCTCAAACCTCCTTTCTTTTGTCTTGAAGGCTTCAACTCCATCCAGTTAGAGTGACTGGGTTAAAAACCATTTATTTATTTATTGTAAAAATGTATGTTGAACTATATTTATCGAATGCCATTTTGTTGTTATTAGCTTTCCTTCGCTGGACATGAACTTCTACTGAAGGGAGCAAGACCAGTTATATACTCTGATTATAGGTTTCAAGCTGTTTTTAGGTTTACTTGTGCTTGGAATGAAAGGAAAAGGAACACATCAAGTAGACATACTTCATCTTTGCCCTCGGGGTGCATATTAGTTATTAAGGAGATTGTTAGAAATTAATGCTAGATTGCCGATTAATGTAATCGTGATATTAATTCTCTCAAATTTAAAAAAAAAAAATGTTCTTTCCCTGATTGTGATTATCTTTTGAGTCTGAAGCCATGGTGGCTAACTAACATGCTTTTGCTGTCTTCTTGTTTCTGCAGAATATGCATACACTCTGAAGATCACAGAGAAGAGTGATGTATACAGCTTTGGTGTGGTTCTGTTGGAACTGATTACTGGTAAACGGCCAATCGATCCCTCTTTTGGGGAGAATAAAGATATCGTACAGTGGGTAATGGAGGTGGCATTGTCATCTGCAGAACAACCAATAGCCAACGATAGTGCCAAAATTTGTGCTGACTATTTGGATCACCTTGTAGATGCAAGGTTGAAACCATCAACATCTGAGCTTGAAGAGATTAGGGTGGTCTTAGACGTCGCCCTTCAGTGCGTTTCATCTCTTCCAATGAACAGGCCCTCCATGAGAAGAGTGGTAGAATTGCTCAAAGACAAATCCAGGGCCCGTTCTTAGTAATGTAGTATATAGCACATACAGCGTTGGTGTATCACTAAAAAGGAAAAAAACAAAAAAAAAAAGAAGAAGAAGAAGAATCATTGCGGTTTTGAATCTGGCCTCGGTATTGTTCTAGAATGTATAGAACTGTGCCAATACCAACTGGATAGCAACTAAGCAGATGCTTGACAATGTCTAAAAAGTCCTAGAAACTATTCAGTAGCAAGTGCTAAAAGTTGACTAGCTCTACTTCTGTACGCTGTGAATTAGAAAGGTAGATAGAAGCACTCAAAATTGTAATACTAGAAGATTCAGTACCAGAGTTGGATTGCTGTAAAATCTCTACTCTTTTGATCGAGACAAATGCATGTAGTAGTGCTAAAGCTGGGTATTTGTTCCACTCGCATTTTCGGCGCGGCTGTCTCTGCATGATGCTGTCACACTCTTCTGATACGGTGCTTCGAAGGAATTCCATCTCCGTCTACCTTGGCAAGCATGTCGACAGGCATAGAGGTTGTCTGGAATTCAGGCATGAACGATCCCAATTAATGGGTTGGTTGGCGAATCAAACTATTGATGACGGCTCAAAACAATATGAAGGAGTCATTTGAGGCAAGGCCCGCGGGACCAGCGTTCCTAGAACTGACAGTTACCACAAAATAAAGGGCACATCCACTGCGGCAGGAGTTGGTAGCAGCCGGCCCCAAGTTTTGGCTAATGCTTTTTAACCCCGAAGGACTTCTGGTAATTTCATTTACAACCGCTATTTTGCCCCATCTAAAATCTTAGAAAATTTTCTTGATTTTATCAAGTGAATTGTTAAAATCATCTTGATGACTGAGAATTTGTTATAGAACTTTCTCCAAGCTGCAATCGTACTTAATAATAATGCATGAAGATTGAGCTAGAATCAGAGAGGTTTAACCGGAAACTAACTGGACAGGACAGGACAGGATGCCCCCATAGGTCAACGACGTCTAGAAGCATGAATTAGGGAAATAGAAACGAGAGATCAGCTGAGGTGTCTATTGTTGCAGTATAACCTTCTTTATTGGTACAGAATATCGAATACATCTCATTATCGCTCCAATCTAATACGAATCAAGCCCACCTAAAGTTAGGATAAAATCCAGTGGATAAAGCAGGCAGAGAGAAAAGAAAACAGACGTGATTCGTATTGTCAGTTTTATTTATGCAAAGGACTGCAGGCATAGCAGCACTTATGTGAACGTTCAGACCCACTGGGTAAAGTTGGGTATAGTCTAATCTAAAGTCAACCCAGCTAATTAAAAAAGCAAATTAAAGAGAATTTTATCTGATAATCTCAACGAAGCATGTAAAGAAAAAAGAAAAAGAAAAAGAAGCACGAGTTTGTTTGGATAAGAGTTTATTTGGATGATTTATTTGAGATATTTACTGTAGCACTTTTTGTGATGTGATGTATGTGAGATAAAAAGGTGATTGGGATTTGTGAGAATAAATTTTGCAAATCAAATTATCTTTGTCCAAACAAACTCACAACGTTGCAAATCCAACCGCATCGACAGGCTTCAACAGTCCAAACTCCAACATTGGGATCAAAACCTTCAATGAAGGTTTAATTTGGTCTATCAGAGATGGGCATTTAGTCAGATTTTGGGGAGACAAATGGCTTCAATCAGGCTCTATCAGAAGCCAGATCCAAGGACCTCTAACTGAGGGGGAAGAGGACTTAAGAGTTTTTCAACTTTTTCACTCCCCCACCAGTTGGAACCTTGATAGAATATCCTTCCAGCTTCCTCTCCAGCTCGTGAAGGAGATCAAGGGTACACCAAGACAAGAGCTCAATCCATCCCATGATTTCTTTAGGTGGAATTACTCCAGCAATGGGGTTTTCAACTCGAAATCTGCTTATAACCTTTGCAAAAATCCTCCCTTATTTCCAGTTGATTCTAGAGCTCCATCCCATTTTCGCTGGATTTGGAAAGTTAATACCTCCTCAAAAGTCAAGCATTTCCTTTGGCTAGCATCCCAGGATAGACTCCCTTCAAAAAGTCTTCTCACACATCGCACAATTCTTTCCGAAGCCTCTTGCCCTTTTTGTCAAGCTCCTTCTGAAGATTCGAATCACATACTAAGATCTTGTCCCCAAGCAACCTCCTTCTGGCTTAAACTCACCCATCCCTCCCAAAACTCCCTCCAAACCAGCTCGGATTTCTATTCCTGGATCAAGGATGGATGCTCGTCCAACATTCCTTCCCCTTTCAACCTTATTCCTTGGGGAACCATTTTTAGCTTTGGTTGTTGGAGCCTCTGGCAAGCTCGCAATGCCAAGATCTTTCAAAAAAACAAAATTGATGATCCTATCAAGTTTTGTCTTCACCATGCTCATGAATTTTACCTACTAGGGCCTGGTTCTCATATCTCCAGATCCCCTAGACAAGAAAAATTCATCAGATGGATCCCCCCCTGCTATAGGTTTCGCCAAGCTCAATACTGATGGTTCAGTCTCTGGACCAACAAACCAGGCAGGAGCTGGTGGCATAATTCGTGACTCAAATGGGATATGGATTGCGGGCTTTGCAAGAAATTTAGGCTTCTGTTCAGTTCCTTCTGCTGAATGTTGGGCTCTTAGAGAAGGCTTACAACTTGCGAAAAATCTCAACATCCACTCTCTCGAAGTGGAGATGGACTCTGCCTTTATATTCTCCTTGTGTAAGTCAAATAATCTTATTTCTCATGAACTTGCACCTATTATTCTTGATTGCAGGGAGCTATTGACTACATTCCAGAAAGTATGTTTTCACCATAATTATAGAGAAGCAAACAAATGTGCAGACATCCTTGCCAACTGGGGAAGAAGCAACACTCAAGACTTCACTTTTTTTGAATTATGTCCTAATTTTGTACTTCCCTTACTTTTGCAAGACTTAAAGGGGGTTTCCTCCCCACGGATGACTGTACCTTAATTTGCACTCTGTTGACTTGATTTTATTTTTAATGCATCTTTATTTACCAAAAAAAAAAAAAAAAAAGTCCAAACTCCAAAAGTTCACAAATGACTGACATTTCACCGAAATAATAAAAAAATGAACGACTTTGCCATCCGAGTTAACGCTACTGCTTTGCTGAATTTTCTTCCTTCAACTGAAATTCTTCCTTAACATGAACTTTAGTGGAAAAAGCGAAAAGAAAAAGAAAAGCTTTAGTTTTCTTTTTCTTGGGTAGAAAGGCTTTAGTGTGACTTTGCAAGTGCCAGTAATATGTCCAGGACATTGAGAAGTTATATAACTGGGTGACTGGGAATTTGACAGCAGATAATATCATGGTTTGATCCTACACATTACTTAGTGAACTAGCCGAAGGAAGAAAAGTTACACCAAAAAAACCCACCCCCCCTCCCCCCCCCGGCTCTTATTTGGCTGCTCGGGTTTTGAAGAGGTCCCAGGTTTCAAGCCATGCGCTAATTGCAATGATTCTACTGAACATTGACCAGATATGGAAAAGGAAATTCATTGCACTTATTGCAATGATTCGGTGCAAGTTGCCAACAAAACGTGCGAATTAATGGGACTTTTACGTTGAAATTCGGCTAGCTCTCCTATCATCTTTCAGCTGTACGAACATGAGGTACTAGATAAGTTGGGGTCCTCTGCACCCCTGAAACAGGAAGAGAATTTATTCTTTCACGAAAATAATAGTGAAGAAAGTTACTTTGGCTAGGGAAGCAAGCTAGCTCTAACTTGCGCATCATCTAATTCCGAAGCCTCTCATCTTTCATTTTCTGTCGCTATAAATAGACACTTGAAACAGACGATCATCAGCATATATACAAGAAAAAGACCAACTCAATAATTCCAAAGTGAGGTCTTACGTGAAGAAGCCTCGTGCTGTTTGGCCTTGGCGGCCACTTGACTAATATGTCTCTTTTTCTTCACGCAAGACCCCTTTTCCGTTGAGTTATCGGGATCGTTATCAGTCAAGAGTGCACTTGTATACCTTTTCGATATAATTCGAGGTTAACATTTTATAGAAAGAAATGCCTGGAATGGGGCTGAGAGTCCTGTTTCGTAGCCAAGGATGGCTTGCCTCTTCATCCTTCAAGATCCATCCATGTACAAGTGTAAATTCTTCATTAATGGATTTGCAGGCGAGTCGTCCGGGCTACTTGACAGGCTTTCCTCGTCATTCTTGGCATTCTCTTTCAGAATTTTTACTACCTGGCACCCTCCATCAAGCCGATTCGGTAATCCCCTCCTGGACTAAGAGAAAAAGAATCCATTGATGTTATAGGTTTTGGATAGATGAATATAAAGTTTTTTCTTTAACGATGAATATAAAGTTCTCGAGCGCTGAGTTAAAATATGGAAGTTTTCATTCTCTACCTGTAATTTTGTTTTGCGCTTTGGATCAGATTCTTGTAGTTATCAAATACATGCTCATTAATTTGTTCATCTTTTCTTTTTTGGGGCGACTTCCTGAACTAGCTGTAATCAGGTTACCATATTTATATGAACGCTACGTCACGTACTCACGACCAACTTGCCAGATGATGATTGCATCGTTATTTTTTTGGGTTAATTTCACTTTCCACCTCTCAAGTACATGAGATGTACACATCGATCCCTAAATTTTAAAATTAAAAACTTGATCGCTAAAACATAAAATTTGTCCCACTTAAGCAAAATCGTTGAGAGAAATGGAACAAATTTTATATTTAATTGTATAGATTTTATAATTTAAGAACTAAAGTGGACTGACTTTGTATTTAAAGAAATAAAATAGGATAGGTTTTCTTCTTTTGAACTAAAATGTGACAAATTTTATACTTTAGAGACTAAAGCATTCCATTTGAAGTTCAGGTATCAAAGTAAGAATTCGGGTATAGGCTTTTTTTTTTTTTTTTAAAGAATTTGGGTATAGTTGAAGGATGCAAAATGGAATTAATCCTTGTTATTCTCTAAAGAGACAAATATGCTCTAGTCACAACAGTACATCACTCCTTGACAATGCTGAAACCTGGTACTTAGTTACTCTCTCTAAAGGCAGTGCCATTTTAATCTCATTGGCTTTCTTGAAGAAAAACTAGTGTACAAGTTTAGTTCTACAACATCAAAGCAAAAACTAGCCTGTATTTTTTCTTGTCCATAACCTTAAAAATACCTTAGTCGACGATTTTGATCAGCAAGACTCAAACTCTGACTTAATGGAATATCATTCCAAATCGAATAACATGAAAAACATGTGATCTGTTTTCCCGGAGAAAATCAATAAAGCGTCTATTGCTCTTGTGTAAGTCTGACGAGGAATCAAGTAACCATCGGTTAAATTTATGACTTTTTGGTTGGCTTTTAGTACTCCTCTCCTAAGGCCTGAAGAAAATTCAGACATTGTGTACTAATTTATGAGGTGCTATGCCAAGGGATGACGAACTTTTTTCTGGCTTCTTGATGATTTTTGTCAAGACACCCTTTCTGGCCAGCTTAGAAGACCAGCAGGGCAACAAAAGCAGCAAGCTTTCAATCTTTTGTCAACTCAGCCATTGAAGTCTTGAAGGCTGTTGCTAATTATACATTAAGATATATGTAGATGCATCTTAGAATGGTACAAGGAAGACCAAGGGGAACTCAGAACGATCTTGATAAGAAATGGTGTTCTCGATCAGAAGATCGATCATATTTTGGGTAGCTGTAGTAGTGGCAAGGATGGAAAGGGTGTAGGGAGGGTTAAAAAAAATTTAGATTTCCAACTGAAAATACTCCTCACTTTGCTATCTAGGAATATCTCAACTAAGGATAAACGAAACAAACTGAGTAATACTAGTAATTTAGTTCCTTAATTTCGTGTACAACATACAGCAAGGCCCTTATAGAAAGAAAAAAAAAAAGTTTGTTCAATTTAATGCAAAAGAAAAAAAAAAAAAAAGAGAAAGAAAGAAAAGTTCGAACCAACCGCGCCAAAACCACAACAGTTGTCTAATCTTTTAACTATAGCAAATGAGAACAAACTGATTAACATTTTGCTTTTTCCTTCTTTTGTTCTTTATTTTTGACAAAAAAAAACGAACAAATTATCTGAAAGCCAAAATCTGGATAATATTAACACGCAATGTTGTCAAGACTCACATGAATGTATACTATTAACAAATTTCTGCATTTTCAGTGTTTTTTTTTAAATTTTTTGGCGTAAGAAATTTCAGTTTGAATTTGCAAATAATTTACATATGATTATCAGTGTAGTTTTTCTTCTTATTAAGAAAAAATGTCACTCAAATGTGAAAGTTGGCACTCGGGGATATATATATATATATATATATATTTTTTTTAGGGATGTTATTGTAAAAACACTTGGGGAGTTGATTGATTGTGCTGATTCTTAGCACATTGGGGAGTTGATTACAATTTTAATGTTGACTCTAAGTCGCCTAGCAGATGTTGTGTCAGTGGCGTTACTATGTACTCCTCTTTATAACGTTTACTTTCCTCTTTAATCCAACAAAAAAAAGGGGGGGGGGGGGGGAAACAAATCTGTTAAGCATTTGATTTGTAGGGAAATTGATTCCGGGCAAGTTGCCAACATCTAAGTTTCACGAGAGGCAGCAGAGGCAAGAAAGTGATCGAAGGGCATCTTTACGTTGAAATTCTGTTCTCCCATCGTATCAAGTTGTAAGAGATGAAGACTGAAGAAGATAAGTCGGGGCCCCTACTCTCCTCTCCTGTAGCACAGGTAGAATATATTCTTTCATTGGATAATAATTATTGAGGAAAATCTCGGTTAGGGGAGCTCAAACTGCGAGATCGTCGACCCCCACCTTCCCTTTCGATCTGTAGCTCTATATATATATATAACTTGTAATGAACTGATCATCATCGAAGCACAAGAAAATTTCATGGAATCCCATTTGAAAGGGAGGTCTCACATGAAGCAGCACTCTCTTCACCTGTAGCTTGGCATGCAGCTTCAAGTTACGTAGCACTCCACTAGTTAATTTATGTCTCTTGTGCTTCACGTAAGCCCTGCATTTTTTTTTTTATTGTCTTCTTCTTAGGGTACTGAGGATGCTCACCTCGGACACGCGGGTGTCCGAGGTGAACACAAGTCTCGTCCCTCACCGGAGCTCATCCCTGTCTTGAGCACAACCCCAGAGCTCGGCTTCATCCCTAGTCCACCGTGTAGGTGACCTCGGCACATCCACCTCGGCTGCACGCTGATGATGTCAACCCACCTGACATCATCCAGGACCAGCACTTTATCTGAAAAGCACTGGAGGCACTTAATGGCACCTGCACCATATCCTCCGTCATCACTCCCAGGCGGCTACAGTGTCAGAGTCAGACCTCCTGACAGGAGACAGAGCCGTAATGCCAGAGAGTGGGTCCCGCTAGCATGAGCCTTCCGTCTTGACCACCTCTCTTCTATAAATACCTCACTCACACTCCCAACAAGTAAGCATACACTGTTCATTAACTCATTCTCATTATTCTCGTTCTCATACTAACTTGATCGTCGGAGTGATACCAGGGGAGAAGCCCCGCCACTCACTTCGGACAAGGAGGTTCACTTCGGACACAGGAGTTCACCTCACTTCATCTCAGAGAGGACTGATCCAGGTCGGTCTAGTTACCAACCAAAAATCGCCTCCTCAATTGGCGCCGTCTGTGGGAACGAGACTACTGTTACTAAAATGAGATCCACGCGCTCCAGAAGTGGTCGAGTTCCCTCAACTGGGGCTGGGCAGACCTCGGGAGCCCAGCAAGATCGCATCTCTGAAGAGCAAGGGTCCCCGAGGACCCAGCCTAACAACGAGGAGGCCATCGCCAAGATGGCCGAGTTCGTATCACACAACCCTACCATTTTTGAGGAGCTAGGAAGGTACCTCAAAAGACAGGGGAAAGAAAAGGCCGAGTCCTCCAAGAGGAGGCCGACGAAGTCCCCTGAGGTACCTTCAGGTGAAGACTCAGATGAGGGGCGACTCTCTCGAAGTACCTCCAGGCGCGCCTCCTCCAAGGCGACGTCTAAACTTGCCTCCATCTCCCGGACGTTTTCTCGGGGACTGCTGGGGAAACGAGCTGAGGACCCACCTCGGCGCCCCGGGGGCCTAGCTTCTGACTACATGAGGGCTCCGCCCTTTACTGATGACATCAATGGGGAGATGGTACCCCCGAACTTCAAGCTTCCAAACTTGCCCACCTATGACGGCCGAAGTGACCCCGAGGATCATCTCCGCGCCTTCATCTCTGCATTCCGGCTCTACTGCGTCCCCGACGCTGTGATCTGCCGAGCTTTCCCCATTTTCCTACATGGGACTGCCCGGAAGTGGTTCTGGAGTTTGGAACCGGGGAGCATTTCCTCCCTGGATGAGCTGATAGATCGGTTCATCCACCGCTTCGTGTCGTCTCGATCAATCACGAAAACTTCAGCTTATCTCTTGAACCTTCAACAGGGTCAGGGCGAGTCTCTTCGCTCGTATGCTCAAAGGTTCAACGAGGAGAATGTGCAAATACCTGATCAGAATGAGCAGGTAACTCTCGCGGCCTTTACCAACGGATTGGTGGCGGGAATCTTCAACACTGAAATCCATCGGGAGTACCCCCGTACACTTCGGGAACTCTGGGATAGAGTGGACCAGGGAATCCGAAGTGAGGATGTGAACCGCATGAAGCGAGAAGCCCAAGCATCTCGTACGGGGCCAGATCCACGGAGGAGACACCGGCCGAGGTGAACTCGGCCCAAGTGGCACTTCAACCCAACTCCGGGACCGCCGGAGTGTTTTCGATCGAATAGTGAAAGGAAGATCGTCCACCTCGGACGCTGAGCTGACACCGCTCAATTCCAGCCTGGAGACTTGGTTCTGAGGAAAAATTCAGTCAGCCGAGCTGAGCCGCAGGGCCACCTCGGCCTTCCTCAGCGGCACCTCCCGCAGGGCCACCTCGGCCTTAATCAGTGGCACCTCCCGCAGGGCCACTTAGGCCTTACTCAGTGGCACCTCCCGAAGGGCCACCTCGACCTTCCTCAGTGGCACCTCCCGAAGGGCCACCTCGGCCTTCCTCAGCGGCACCTCCCGCAGGGCCACTTAGGCCTTACTCAGTGGCAGGCCTTCCTCAGTGGCACCTCCCGAAGAGCCACCTCGGCCTTCCTCAGCGGCACCTCCCGAAGGGCCACCTCGACCTTCCTCAGTGGCACCTCCCGAAGGGCCACCTCGGCCTTAATCAGTGGGGCCACTTAGACCTTACTCAGTGGCACCTCCCGAAGGGCCATCTCGACCTTCCTCAGTGGCACCTCCCGAAGGGCCACCTCGGCCTTACTCAGTGGCAGGCCTTCCTCAGTGGCACCTCCCGAAGGGCCACCTCGGCCTTAATCAGTGGCACCTCCCGCAGGGCCACTTAGGCCTTAATCAGCGGCACCTCCCGCAAGGCCACCTCGACCTTACTCAGTGGCACCTCCCGAAGGGCCACCTCGGCCCATTATAAATCAAGGTGGTATCTGCCCGTTTTACCACCTCGGCTAACGACTTGAGAACAATAGGGTTATTACGCTATCAAAAAATAAGGGGGACAAGCAAGGGATGAAGTCAAAGCAAAGCAAGAAATTAAAGAGCTGAGATGAGAAGAAATAGACTTTCATTCAACAGAAGTGTTACAAAAAATACAAGGCCGAGGTCAGAGTGCTACTAAACACTTTTCACCTCGGCCACCCCTTTAAAGCCTACGAGCCTACATCCCCGTATCGGCTCCAATCCCGGTCTTGGCTCCCTCCTGGGCATCTTTCTCTTCGGTCTCCTTTCCGCCGGGGTGAACTTCATCTCCAGGCTCTTTGCCGACGTCCCCTCCGACTTCGCCCCCTCCGGCTTCGTCTCCCTCGGCATCCTCTCTTCCAGTTTCTTCCTCTTCAACCTCCTCGAACACTTCGTCGAGTTCGGACAGCCATTTGTTGAACTCGGCCAGGACCTCGGCCAGGTTCCTTCCAGTTTGGAGGCCTTCAGCCATCCGGTCGCACAACTCCTTGGAGTCCTCGTTGTAACTGACACTCTCTGCACGAAACGTCCCACTACTTCACGACGTGACGGTTACGTGCCGACTCACTCTCCAGGTCCCTTCAACTGACATGCCCACGTGTCACGTCCCCGCACCTTCCGGAGTAGGCTCGGGACACCGACTCTTCACGACTTCGGCAGAAGGAAGCCTCGGTACCTCCCTGGCCCGAAGCTCCCGAGGCTTGGGGGGCTTATTGAGGATGCTCACCTCGGACACGCGGGTGTCCGAGGTGAACACAAGTCTCGTCCCTCACCGGAGCTCATCCCTGTCTTGAGCACAACCCCAGAGCTCGGCTTCATCCCTAGTCCACCGTGTAGGTGACCTCGGCACATCCACCTCGGCTGCACGCTGATGATGTCAACCCACCTGACATCATCCAGGACCAGCACTTTATCTGAAAAGCACTGGAGGCACTTAATGGCACCTGCACCATATCCTCCGTCATCACTCCCAGGCGGCTACAGTGTCAGAGTCAGACCTCCTGACAGGAGACAGAGCCGTAATGCCAGAGAGTGGGTCCCGCTAGCATGAGCCTTCCGTCTTGACCACCTCTCTTCTATAAATACCTCACTCACACTCCCAACAAGTAAGCATACACTGTTCATTAACTCATTCTCATTATTCTCGTTCTCATACTAACTTGATCGTCGGAGTGATACCAGGGGAGAAGCCCCGCCACTCACTTCGGACAAGGAGGTTCACTTCGGACACAGGAGTTCACCTCACTTCATCTCAGAGAGGACTGATCCAGGTCGGTCTAGTTACCAACCAAAAATCGCCTCCTCAGGTACAGTCTTGAATATTGAGCAATTCGATCAATTGCGTTCAGAAAATAGACGTACTTCTTCTGGCTTAATTGGATCAACATTTTGGTAGAAAGACTCTGATTGGCCTAAAATGGGGAGGAGACTCTGGTTTCATCGCCAACAAGGATGACTTGCCTCCTACTGCCTGCGTACGTTCAAAGCCTTTCTGATTTTGATATGGTGGCAAGTCGTCCTTGCTCATTTGACAGACGCTTCTCATCATTATAGGCCTTCTCTTTCGGAATTGCTAGCTTCTATTTAACATCCTCGATCGATCGATCAGTGCCCTCTCGTCCTTTTCCAATATGTCTTGCGAGAATCATGAATCTAGTGCACATGGAATTATCAACCTCGTTAGTTGCCTTGATATTTTCACTCTCTAACGTTAATTTTTCTTGTGATCGTTTAATAAATCAAATCCTTCTATTACTGAAACGTTATCTGCATATATATATATATATATATATCATTTCTTTATCTTATTTATTTGGTTTCTTCTCTGCTCTGCTGGTTATATCTCGTCTACGTAAGTACTACTCCAAAAATACTGATCTTATACAATCAATTCTTTCGAGGATACTGTTGAACGCCTGAGCTCCAAAAAAAAAAAATTTTTTTTTTTTTTTATGCGCATGGGCTTCCAAGAGTAAGGTAATAATGTACACCAACAGATACTTTTAAAATTGGTGCACAAGAAAAAAAGATTAATAGAATTTGTATGAGAAATTTTAAAACCAAGATCGAGGACCATCCTTTGTGTATTAGTACTGAATAATAATAAGAGCTTTTGACACTAATAACTCCCCAAACAAGCCTTCAACACCTTTAAAACTCGACAAGTGTTTGCCTTGCTCTGTCTTTTATTATTATATTATTATTATTTTTTGTTCTTTGACTCTTTAACCGGTAAAATAAGATGGCTATCGTCAAATACAATGCTCATTCGTTCTTCGTGCAGTTGAGCTGAGGAAGAAAGGTCAAAATGATGCAAAATGCAACGGCTGTGATGATTTGAGGATGGAAATCTTTTTGTCGACTTTTTCACTCTTATCATAACTGTCCTCCTCAGCTACGAACTATTTTGTGTGGTGATTTAAGGGGTCCTTCCATCCCAAACAAATATGTGATGTACGGACTTAAAATTTTTATTTATGCAATCTTTTATTACCCAAAAAAAAAAAAAAAAAAACGGCTGTGATGGACCAGACAGAGGACAAATTTGCGGCAGGGCGGCAATGGAGTAGAAATTAGAAAATGGTGCTCCAAAAGTAGAAATTCCCCGGCTCCCGCACCACGCACGTTTTCCTTGTTTCTGGCTTTGGGGCTTAAAATTCCAACGCACCACTTCTCTTGTTGTTGTACACTTGTACGGCAGGCTTTTACCGGCGGAGGCCACTGCTCTACTCCCTCTTTACTTATACCTTTGCTCCCCTTTCTCAAAATGTAGGGAAAGAAATAATCACTTTGCAAAAAACCATGAATTAGAAGAATAAAAAGAAAAAACATGAAAACTCTACCTCTCCAGATGCTAGTGGTTCAATGGAGAACCGGGTAATGCATCTCCTCACTCCATTATTTGGTGGATTTTTCATATGCAAGTTTCCCTGCTAAAAAGTACTCCTGGGCTCCCCGTTATTTTCACAACATACTTAAAAATCATTAGTAAGTTTTTTTTGGTTCTTCACTTTTTTCTTTTTTCGTCTTGATGTTTTGTTTCTTGCTGCATGTGTTGGGAGTTGTACCCAGATAACGAGAGAGAGATAGAAGGACCGATTTGATTTTTTTTCCCCCAGAATACTCCGCAAATAATTGTACCGGTCCCTAATTTCCCAGTTGATCAATTCCCCTTACTTTTGGTGCTTCAAGGTTACCTCTAAAAGAATATTCAAGCAAGCAGCAGTTCTTGCAGATCATTTTTCGACACTGTCAAAGTACTTGATTTGTGCCTGTCCTCCTGCATTATGGCATTGAAATTAATTTTATTGAGATCCTTAATGCTACAGGAATATAACTACTTATTAGTACTCTTGATTGCTTAATTTCCTCGTGTTATTTACGCCGATAAATGAATCCATTCTTGAACAGCTAATTGAACATCAAAATCAAAATAATAGTACAGCGGTCGGCGGCTCTTCACTTTGAAAATGCAACTTCCCCGAAGGAGCATACTGAAGATGGGGTCCAATTTCCTTGTTCATCTCAACCTGCTTGTGAAAAGTCCCCTTTGATCCTAAAATCCTGCAGTCTCAACCAGTTGCCTCCACCACTCATCCCAGGCCAGTGTCATCAACCGCAGAATCAGCAACAAACTTGCACTATGCAGCAGTTCCAACAGGAACAACCAATGCCCCCGTTTACACAACTCAACATGCCATCCTGGATTCCCCTGCTCCCTGGTCAACATTTGCCGGGTGCCAGTCTGCCAGCTCTCTATCAGCCTGTCCCTCCTCCTGCAGGAACGCCTGGCATTACCGGGGGCGGACCTGGTTATGGAGCAACTCTAAGAAGCCAGCAGCAGAGTCCTAGCTATTGTTACCATGTTGGCTACCCATATCCAGGCTTTCCAGGTATAATGTCACAATCAATCTGTTTCACGCTTGACATTGTGGGAAGTTTCTGACAAGTTCTCCAGAACAAATTTGATTTACCCAGAGAATGTGGCTTGGAAGGTCGTGGTATTGGGATCAAGTCTGTTGAGGTGTCAAAGAAGTACTGAGGAGTGTTTTGACTAATTGTTTGCTGTTTTCAACGGCCATATTTGCAAATATGCCATATACATTCTAACAGTAGTTCAAGAATAAACATAGTTAAATTTGATCATTCATAGCTGATTAATTCTGATGTAGTGCTATATGTGCCACTAATGCAGAAGATATTACTTGTTAATATTTAATAGGCCCTTGGGATCCTTCATCTTGGTTGAGCCTTCCACAACATCTACTACCTCCTCATAGCAGTGCCTTCCCTGGACACTGTCCTTATTTCTCTCCAATTCAGCCACCAATACCCGGTTCTTCATCGGCTTCCACCACATCAAACCAGGGAAGTACGATGAGACCAACCGCAAAACTCTCTCTGATACACCAGCAACCATGGGAAGCTCAAGTAAGATACTAGGATATACATTTCTTTGTGGCCCATTCTTTACTCTGTGGTGTAAGTTACCTTGATGCCATTGTTTGTTTTTTCCTTTTGCTCTTTGGTGTTTGGGGCAACAGCCTTTGGAGAATGTTCACCTACGGAAGATTGTTGGTGAGTTGCAATCTGAACTGGCAGATTGTAAGGGCCGGTTAACAAAGCTTGAGGAAGACGTATTGTGCCTAAAACCTGTTGTAAAAGAGGGAACAACTACTGCAACTGGGGTTTCTTCAGGTGCAAAGACTTCAAAGAGAGGAAGGCTGGAGAAACTGGTAACCCCAGATGGAAGGTTGCCATCAACAGATACTTCATGCCCTCGAATTTGGAATAGGAAGTCTGGACTACTTGAAACTCTTTGTCAGACTGAAAAACTACACTATGAGAAAGTGATTTTAAAAAAAGTGGAAAATGAGCCTTCTGTGCAGTATACAAACGATGGAAAGGTTAAAATTCCTTTCATCAATTCTAGTGGCAGTCTTGAGATTCCATGTAGCAGCGGATTATGCGACACCATTTCCGATCATCATTCTGCAGTCCTAATTAGCAAGGCTTCCATCAAGCCTGAGTTGAAGAATTATGACACTGGGGGCTCCACTTCTTTTACAAATTCATCTCAGAATGTTTATAGGACTGGAGAAAGTAATTCTTCTGGAAACTTTGTGGAGATGACCTGTAATGCAAATTTGCTCTGGACATCAACTACCTCCCCTGAAGAATGTGGAAAAGATTTGCTGGATTTTACAGCTCAAATATCCCATAACAACATGAATATTCTAGAACAGGAAAGCAAAGCTGTCGTTGGCTGGAACTTTGGGAACAAAGAGGATGGATCGGTTGTTCAAACTGTGGAAGCTGAATTAGTTGATGATGAAAAAACAAGAACCGGAGAATGACAAGAGCTCGGGGGCAGAAGATAATGCTTGACCAGTGAAAGGTCCTTGAAATTTGACAATGTTGGACATACTTGTGCGAAAATTTTGCATCCATTTGAAGAACTACTGATAGAATTGAGTTTAAATTTAACCTGTATGTTTTGTGCCTTATTAGCAACTCGATCTTGTGAAGGTAAGCATCCGTGTAAACACAGCCGCATGTCAAACGGAGAAGATACCCATTTGAGCCGGTAATTAGTCCCCTCCAAGTTCTTCTTGGATATCTTTAGGTCCTTCCTTCCCTCTAGTATGAAGTAGGAGTATATCTAAAATAGATTCCATCGTGTCCTAGCGGATCTCTTCGGGTCCTTCCTTCCCTCTAGTATAAAGTAGGAGCATGTCTAAAATAGATTCCACCGTGTCCTAAAAAAAATCCCAAGCATCGAGTCATTCGTCAAAAAGCCGTGTTCCAGGCTCTTTAAGAGATCTGTATAGAATGTTAGAAAAGTAAGAGCACATAAATGGTTCTATGTATAGGTTAAGTATCAGGATTGCCAAAACGTAATTATCAACACGGTCCTCAATTTATCTAGAAAGAAAGAAACAGACTCCCAATTTCAGAAATAACGTGTCGCGCAAAAGGGGATACGAAGAAGAAGAAGAAGGAGGAGAAACGGTCAAAGCAATAGACAAGCTATCGACAAGATTATGGTGGTTAGGAACCTTTTAGGCGAATTCCTTTTCTCCAATTCTGAGTTGCTTCCATAGTAATTCCAACAAGGAGCAGATGACAAGAAAATTCTCTTCATTTGGATGGAAGGAAATTATAAATGTGATAGAAGCTGAGATGTCTCGGACGACTTTTATTTGGCTGGTGCTATTCTCAAAGTTCAAGTTCTAACGTCACAGTAATTTACCATAAAATGTTTCTAAAGTCAAGTTAAATATAGTAGTAAAAAATTGAGGAGATGGATGGTGTAGGAATGCTCATGGCATTCAGATTTGAATTGTAACAAATTAATATCGACTGCCTTTTCATTTTTCTTATTCAAAGTGAAGCTAAATGACGAAATGCGCAAGAATAGGTGCTACTTCTAAGTTAATCGACGACTGCATAAATATATAGAAGCACTTGCATCAATTCTCCTTGATAACATTTTTTTTTATCTCTATTTCCTCCAAATATAAAAGATTACGTTATAAAGCAGTATGCCACCACTAATATGGTCTTGATCCCTCACAGCAAGGAGAGGGCGGACGAAGGGGAAGGTGATCGAGAAGGGCGGTCGGTGCCTAAAATTTGAACATTTGTATTATAACAGCTGGTGAAACAAATAACAAATGTCTTGTTGTTAAGGTTGATTTTTTTATGCAACTGAAAATTTCTCATAAGCCAACTACATTTTCTATAAATTAGTTGCTTACCTGATACCAATTAACAATTCCTGATATTTCTCTGTAGCGACTAAGCCTACTATTGGTTGGACGGCTAGAATTTTCTGAACCTTTTGATTTCCCGATATAAACTACTAGCACAAAATTTCTTCTTATAAATCTGAATTAGGCTGCCGGCCGCCCTCGTACTGATTAGTAAAGCCGCATCTCTGACCATAAGCAAGGAAATATGTGAAAGAACAATTGAGAACCCCAACTTGATTGACAACGCATGGTTCAGCACTTCAGCCAGACTCCAAATCTCCTACAAAATATTGGATCATCAGGAAGAAGTGACATTTGGACTGTGCATTACAACCATGCCAAGTTAGCAAAGACTTCACGTATCAATTCCATGATTAGTCAGAGACCCCATTTTGCATTTTTGTGCCCTCAAAATTCCAAAACAAATCGCTTCAGTTCATTGTTACTTTGAAATAGTCTCAAGAGTCCCGACATCAGATGAGAGGAGTTGTGAGAATAGAGCATCAAAAGTTCCCGTAAAAACTCACTCACTTTTTCCTCCCTTATATGCTCTAACTACTCTATCCCGGCCTGCCAGTGTGGATAAACACGAAACTCAAATCTGAATTACCATTACTGGCTTGCTTCCATATGCATTATCTACTCCATAACACGTGTTATCTGCAACTGTTGTTGTTGTTGTTGTCAATCAATATTAGCCCAAGTACTCGTATTCAATGGCAGCAGCACTACTCGTCGAACCACCGCTGAGCCCATTAACCATGGCGGTCACCGATCCAAAACCCATGCGGGTTTGTTTTTCATTTGCAGCCTACACCAAGAACCTCATTCATTACCTAAAATCCTCCGATATTCCCATTGAAGAAGGCCTCACCGACGCCGAATTATCCTCCATTGAATCCACCTTCAATTTCACATTTCCCCCCGATTTACGTTCTATTCTCCAAGAAGGCCTCCCTGTGGGCCCCGGCTTCCCCAACTGGCGATCATCCTCCTCCGTTCAACAACTTCAGGCCCTCACCAGTCTACCCGTCTCAGGTGTATGCAAGGAAATATCAAGAAACCATTTGTGGCTCGATTCTTGGGGTGAAAGGCCAGGAGATGATGATCAAGCTGTGAATTTAGGTAAAGGATTCATGAGAAATGCGCCGTTTCTTGTTCCGGTGTACCGGCATTTCTACGTTCCTTCGACGCCGTGTATGGCGGGGAATCCCGTGTTTTACGTGCATGGAGGGAATGTTCAGCTGTGGAGTTTCGATATAGCCGGATTCTTCCAGCAGGCGGAATTCACGACGAACGAGGACATCTTGAGAAGGCCCACCTTGTCCAAATTATTCAGCACGCCGGCCTGGGCCGCGACTGAGCCGAGGAGGATCGAGGTATGGTCGGAGTTGGTGGAGAGGGGGGAAAGGCTGGCGGCGCGTGGTGGCACGCGCAGGTGGTGGAGTGGGGAGTTAGGGGGGTGCTTGGAGGAGGTGTTTTGGAGATTGAGGAACGGAGGGTGGAAAGAAGAGGATGTAAGGGAGATGATGATGATGGACGGCTGTGATGAGACCGATGATGATCACTGCACCGGACGAAATGGCTTTGATAAGAACGCTGCGTTGATTGATAAGGAAGGGATCGTCTGGCACGTGAAGGTATTGTCTAAGAGGTTGTTGCGTGGGGGGTGGAGCGGGGAAGATGTGATGGAGTCGCTTGGTTTTCCGGAGGATTATTTGGGCGATCCTGATCCTCCACCACCTGATGGAGATTGTTGGTTCGAGTTTCGACACGATCAGAAAAATAATTCTAATGCTACTACTACTAAGGAGAGTCAAATGAACATGCACTCTATCAAGGCGTGATTGCCTGCCACAGTTCCATGGGGGTGTCTGGATTCATTGACCTCCCAATCGATCGATCGGCTTTTCTATTGTTTTCCCTTAATTTTTTTTCTTTTTTTTTTTTTAACTCAATGAGAATTGTTCTTGGAAAGTGGGATTCTTGTAGTCATTGTAAATAAAATTTTCAATTATGAGATTAGATAATAATAACACTTCAATGCATGCATGTGAATTCGTTGTACATGCAGAGAGTGTTTAGCGGCTAAAATTTTTGTATATATTATTGATTTCAGTTATCATCAACTCAATTCCTGGCGATGCCATCAAGCGATGGAGGAAGAATCTGGATAATTAGGCTGAATGTGACGAAGCTGATGTCGGGAGGAATCCACAAATTTCCACCATATATACACAATTTTTATGCTAGCACTTGCTCGCAAAAGTTGGACATCTAATCATTTCTTATCTTTCGATATTTTTTCATTTTTTTTTTTGGTTTATGAATTTGTATATTTTCCGAGATTTCTCAAGTTTCTTAACGTATGACAGACACTCCGAGGCAATGTAGGAACATCCTTTGAATTTTCATTATTATCAATATTATTTCTTTTGATATTCATAAAGAAATGTACAAGGACATAATTTTAGTTAAAAGATGTAAGCAAAATTTATGGTTAATCTTTATGTTCTTTCCCCCAAAAACAATTTTTTTTTATGTTCTTAGAATTCGAATTCTAGTATTTTATCTCTTTTTTTTTTCGACAACAATAATTGTATAATCTATTCTATCTTAATTTAGAGGAGAGTAGAAACCTAAAGAGATTTGTGTTAAGGGATTAACAGGTATATAGACTTTATTAGATCAAAAGAATATTTTGATATCACTCTTGAATTTTTTTGCGGGAGGTGAAATTTCAATTCCCATAGAAAATGAATAGAATCTTAGTATGGTAGGGTCGCTATTCGCATTGGAAGCCACCGCGTGTCTGAGGATGAAGAAACCTGAAATGTTAGGAGTTAGGACAAGAAAGGTCACATTTTTGGCTAGATTCACCGTACATGCTAAACAAGAAAAGTCCAGATGAGCTTGATAATTCCCAAGGCGGACGACGGACTGAGTACATTTCTAAATTCAAAATCTGAAGAGTCGCTATTGCTTTGTTGAGATTTTCTGGAACGATACATGACTGAGATTACGATCCGATGGCTACATCCACGAGAGAAATATATATGTTGGACTGATGAAATTACTTGCATGAGTCCCTCTGCTGGACGTTCATACCCCTTTTTTTTTTTTTTTCCTAGATACAATAGACCTATTCATATTTTATACTGTAACAAGGAGCCTATTTCTATTTCATACTATGAGAAGGGGAATGACCCAACGGGAGAGAATTCAAGGGGATTAAATCATTATTAGTCCTGATGAATGCCTACGCACCCACCAGCGAAACATTCTAGCAAGTTCTGAATTTTTAGAATGCTGGTCAAGAAATTCAATCTTTTGACCTATATCGAATAGAGTCTTTAGAACGCAGCAGTCAGCTACTTTAAGAATAGTTGGTTGTTGGACGTTTGTACTTGAAATGGGCACGTCCCAGCCAGCAGTACCCAACCCATAGAGAGTGAGAGAAAGTAGTAGATAAAGTTTATAATTATATCGAAACTACACACATTCTAGCTCTTTAATTTACCTTCTTTCTTCAGGTCTCATAATCAAGTTAAAAAGAAGATGTTAAAGCTATTATGTTTTTTCATTCTATGTTTACGCATTGCGCAAGTTTCGATGCTAATAAGACGAGTCATCCTTATTGCAATTTAAAATGTACATTTAGCCCTCCCCTTGGCTGAATCGCTCGACTAAAAAATACAAGTCATGCATGAGTTTGGCAGAACTTGGGCGTCAAGGATGAGTTTGCCAATCATGCATGGGATGGTTTAATTAGCGGTTAACACTCATAATGCCTCCCAAAAGTTGAGAGATCCGAAAAGAAAAGTTAAGAGCAGAAGAACTCTAATAGATTCTTGTGAATAAGTCCATAGAGTGTCAGAAGAACTCTAAATTTCGAGATACATTAAAATGTTTCTTTGACTTGTGAACGATGTTCCCTAACGAAGTTACCGAACTATTGACTAATAGGCAATAGCAGCTAGATCCTAAGGAATATAATTAACAAGTCGTGGATGCCGTCCGGTGTAGGTATGAGGAGCTTGATGTTGATGTGGGCAAGTTGAATAGCTACACTTGTACGTAGTTGACCAGCCGAAGAAATCTCAGTAAACACAATTTTAGATAGTGAAAAAACTTTTAGCAGTTTGTAAATATGAATTTACGATGTCAATTATAACAAACAAAATTCCAATTGGTGTGGCGACGATAAGAGTCCAAGTGCTGAATTCAAATATTCAGCCTTCAGAGAGGCTGCACGGTCACGAGGTTAAGGATTTTCCATAACGCAGGCATCTGGTAAAACCCATGAATAATAATGCTACACAACTTGGACTCGCAATCTCTTAATTTCTCATCTCTTGACCTTAATTTTCCCAGGCCAAGAACCAGCCTCGCCAGTTCATACGCATGAATTCCTTCATCTAGCAAAATTCTAATTCTCACGTTGGTTTGAAGTTTGAATGGATGCCATAGCCTCCTCCTCATTCAAGAAAACCAAACAACTTGGCTCTTGCATTCCATGCCTCAGCGTCACTAGTATAAATTGGGGCGCCCCTCGATCATTTTTTCATCCAACAAAAGCTAACCGAACTTCCTAGTTTGCAACTTTAGAGCTTGTATCATACCAAAATCTCTTTTCCTTTGGTTTCAGAGATGGCCAAAGCAGGATACATTTTCCTTGCATTGATTGTCTCGGTTCTCTTTGTTGCCGAAGGCCGTCCTCTGAGCACCCCTGCCTCGAAAATTCAGAGCCCAGCCGGGGGATACATGGACGCCCTTGGCGCCGTGAAGGACGGTCCAAGTCCCGGAGTTGGGCATAAATACACCAACGTTCAGCCCCTCGGAGGAATTAAGGATTCTGGTCCGAGTCCTGGGACCGGAAACAAGGTTGTCACTAGCACGCACAACTGAGTCGGTGCCGGGCAGCTTGCAAATCTCTCGGTTCTTTATATTCTTTGATATCCATTACATGCAAATTCAATTTGAAGTAGAAGAATAAACGATCACTGCGAAGAGGCATCTTCGGCATAGAAGAAGTATTCATTTTAATTCAATTGTTCAATTCGTTGATGATGTGATGTATTCTCTTTCTTTTTCCTCTCAATTGGTTTTTATATATAATTAATGAACAGCTTTTCCTTTGCCAAAATCTGTATATAGTTTAATTTGATATTATTTGCATGCAAAGGAAAAGTGGAAAGAAGGGGAGTCGGATCCCCTACCTACCAATACCATACGTGCTAAATAAGGAAAAAGAAAATCATGTCCATATATATATATATATATATATATATATGCATGACATGGCTCAGAATACCGCTATCTAGGAATGTGACATTTCGTCAAAAATTCACAGCACGAGCATTCGAGGCAAAAAGCAGAATCAGGTCTTCTTTTCAATAAGCCTATTAGCTTTGACGCTAAAATTCCTAGTATTGTATGTGGAATTCGTAGACCCAGTCGAACAAGGTTAACTTTTGATCCACTTTGTGCAGCCACTTCAAGTAATTATTAGTTTTTCTCTTATAAGTCCCTCAAAAAAACAAAGTTTTTTCTCTTTTAAGTTTACAGTCCAAGTGGAAACGGCAAAAGTGAGTAGTGTGAACAGGCTTTACAATAGGACTTAAAAGCAAGAAAAATGGTTTGAAAAAAAAAAAAAAATTTGGACCAGTCGAACACACACAATTCGATCATTTCAAAACTAAATGGATGGAATCAAGATTTTTTTTTTTTTTTTTTTGAAAAAAAGTTAGGCTGTTTACTTACCAAACAAAAGTATGCTTAAAGTTTGGGGAAGAGATTGATTGAATAATACTGTAAGGCCCTCTGGGTTAGAGCATCTGGTTTTGGGCTACTTCCGGTACTCCAAGATCTAGGGTTCGAACCTCTTTTAATGCTTGGGAGCGGAATACTTTAGGTGTAGCAAGGAAAAAATGAAAAAGCACCCTTATTATTTGTAACGTATGGTGTCAATCACTAATAACTTTTATTATTATTATTATTATCACAAAAAGAATTAATAATGAGATTCTATCTACGCTATTGATAACTCCAATCGATAACTTAGTGTTAACAAAAGAGTTAATGTACCAAATGATTGTCCAGTTTTTGTTTCACTAACTATTTTGGGTACTAATTGGCCCTTGTGTTTTTCATTCCCAAAACAACTGAATCATTCATCATTATTCTAATAGTTATGGCTTTTCAATTAAAAATGTCTTAAATTTATTTTTCAAAATTTTTTTTTGTCCTGAGGTCTAGACGGTGAAAAGAACTTTTACTCTTTCTTTTTCAGGTTTTCTTTTATTCCAAAAACAGGTAAAAAAATTCTCACAAGAGAAAAGGGGTTTGAAGGGGTGAGAGAATTGGTAAAACTGTTAAACAATTAACGGCAGCTCCGTAACTGAAGTCTAAAAAACAATTACCTATCCGCGAGCGTAGCGAATCGACTCGGCAAAGTAGTTGAGAGTAACGAAGAGAAGACGACGGCTCTGAAATGGCATCTGCAATTGTTAGATCTGGCCTCCGCTCCGCCATCCGCGGCGGCGCCTCTCGTACAGCTCCAGCTCCGGCATCTAAGAGAACTTTTTCCGCCTCTGCCCATCATGATGAAGCCGGTATCTTCATTTCCCGTCGCTTTTAGTAAATTGAATTCTCCATCTTTATAGTATCATACCGCACGCAAGACATGCTAGTTTGTTAAGAAAAATCTCATATTCGGTTAAACAGTTCTTCTTTGTATTTCTTAGTAATATAAATTGCTTTTGTATTTCTTAGTAATATAAATTGCTTTTGTATTTTAGGGTTTTCTAGGTTTGGTGTTTATTTGATTGAGTAAATACTACTCTATGGATATTTTCCTCCAGATTCAAGCAGGAATTTGTGCTATGTAAATTTTTAATTAGTTTGTTTTGGAATTTGCTTTGCTGTTGTGTGATTAAAAATCTCATTTTTATCTAATTATTTTTGTGATTTTGGGTTTATGTAGCTGAGGCTTCGAAGTGGGAGAAGATTACATACCTTGGGATAGCCACCTGCTCTACTCTCTCAGTCTATAACCTCTCCAAGGGTCATCACCACCATGAAGAGCCTCCTGTAAGCTTTTTCTATACCCCCTTCATTGAATTGTTCATCTGTCTACTTTTAGATCAATGCCGTTGTTCCATTTGTTAACGTAGGTGTTATTTTGGTTAATATGAGTCATACTGTGTTATGTTGTAAACTGCACTGGTTATATGTTCTATGATCATTAGGAAATTTATCCAGCTGTGATGGAATTATGTGTTATATAATATTAAGGGAATCTGAAATTTTTTATGTTTACTAATGTAAGAATTTACTGTTGCAGCCTTATCCATACTTGCACATTCGCAACAAGGAGTTTCCATGGGGTACATTTCAAAACTGAGTTATTTTACCTCTCTCATTGATAATGTTGCATTTCCATGAATCTTTGCTTGATTTGTATTGAATATCAGGTGTACGCTGTTTTATTTGTTCATTGATACAAATAGTGATTTGGTGTTTTATTTGTTCATTGATACAAATAGTGATTTGGTTTGGGGAGTTGTTGTAATGATTTCTGAAGTTTTCAAGAAAATATTTCCCTGAATATTGAGTAATGCTGTTCCTTAAAAGTTGTAAGCACATCATTTCATCCCTATAACACAATGAGGACTCAATCTTCAACTGAAATGTATATTTATTATTGGCACAAGCTTTTCCAGGTGGATCAGATTAGAAGTTTAATTGTATTTTCTATTCGAAATCGGATTGGTGCAATATTAAATCCTAGTAATGCTTCTCATATATCACTACATGTGCTTCCTCAGTTATTTTTATACATGCTTACAGTTTACTGTGCTGCAGTACTGGAATAGCCTTTGCAATTTTTTTTTTCTCTAAAATGCATGAGTGTTATTGTGTTGTAGGATGAATTTAAGGCTTAATTGCTTCACGTAAATAACAAGGTTTCACAAAAGATATTGTAGAGAGCTGGGGACCGCTATAGCAGTTCTCAGTTTTATTTTTTGAGGTTCAACTTCCATCTTCTGTAGCTGTCTTAGTGCTTTTTGGTCAAGCATGATCAGGAGAACATATGCTTGGTCTAGTGAGGTTTTAGATGCTTGGGGAGATTTATGTAATGCATATATTGTAGCTTAGTTATTTGGGCCGTATTATCCAGTTTATGCTTGTGCTTTTTCTCAACCCTGTTATTGTAACTATCCCTGTTTTATTCTTTAAGTTTAACCACTGAAACTTTCCTCCATTTATTGAAATGGGGAGAAGCACAACAGAGGATTTAGCAAGCCTAGGAAGTTATTTTATACACTGTCATGTACAGCATAGATCAGATTAGATTTCTTAAGCTAGTTGTTTAGTAGAAAGATGGGTGAACACATTTTAACTACTAATTGCTGAGATACACTTTAACTAAATTTGACACGTTATGCATGATTGTAGGTCCAGATGGTCTTTTTGAGGAGAAGCACCACTGATGTCTGATGATCGTAATCTGAAGGAGTCGAATAATGGTTGTTCATCTTTGCTTTGGCATCATTGGAGGCTGTATTGTCAAAATTATCTTGGACATTATAACGGGCTGTGTTATTTTAGTTACGTTTTGAAACGAGCAGATGTTTTCTTTTGGCATGCTTTCAAATTTCGTGTTTCAATTTTTTTTTTTTTTTGTTTCTTGCAATCTGCTCTATTCAAATAAAATTTGACGATATTGTTGCCATCATGCTTCACTGGGATACATGTTGGGTTTTGGTTTCGGATGCAATTCATCTGGCACATGCCCTTTCTTTTTTTCCTCTTTTGGTTGGGTGGGTGGGTAGGGGGAGTTGCTGGCCATGCATATAACTGGGCGCAGAATTTTGTGCCCCCCTGCCGCCACAGGACTGGCAAAAGAAAGCGGGGTTTCGTTGGGAGAGGGGGAAGGGAGAGGGACGGATTATATGTTCTTACTCAAACGAGTCTAGATGCCTTGTTTAGCCGTGATTGATTAAAGTGGCTTTCAGAACTGGAGCAATGGTAGGGACTGTTAGTGTTGAAAACGTGCAACTTATTAAGCTATTTGCCCAACGAGAAAAAAAAAAAAAAAAAAGCTGTGTTTGCCTGCTTTCTCCTCCCCAAGTTCCCGAACAAATATGTTTGTCACTTAACTATGGTTGTCACCTTCAAGTGATTTTCTTGATGGGTTTTTCCGTCGATTAGACTCTCCTTTCTTTTAGATTAGATTAGAGTAGATTATATAAATGTTATCGTTGTAACAAAAAAAAAAAAAAAAAAAGGTTTCCGAAAGAAATATAGTCTAAATGTATGGACGCTTCAAATCGAAGCAGTTAGCGGTCCAAGATGAAAAGAAAAAGGAGAACTTGAATAGTCAGGATAGTAACCTGGAAATGTACGCGACTGCACAAAACCCATAAGCGATTCTTGTAGAGCACGGCCAGGAGATGAGCAAATGTAAGCTTGGATCAATTTTTGTCGACGAGTGCGCAGTACAAATTAGCAAGTAAAGAACCTACAACGAAAGCTTGGGTAGGCTAATGAGGACAATGCATTAGTACTAATAACATGAGCAACGCAGTTCCGTAGTATTACACGATCAAGGCTGTTAATAACAATGACGTTGGCTACAAATTTTTTGGCCGAATGATGTAATGAAGTCAGCGGCAGCGGATGCAGGAGTAGGAAGGAAACATTGGGAAGGCGTGAATAAGGAAGAGGAGAAGGCGTGAAGTTGCTGAGAGACAAGAAGGCGTGAGTAGAAGAGCACGCCTTTACTGGGTTCACGTTGATTGGGGACCAGTTTAGCTAGAAGATTCTCTTGGACACGTGTTGGAAGCTCATTTGTTCACTTGAAAGTCAGTTAGAATGGCAGTAGTGTAAACCGTGAGGATCATGTAATTGTTAGGGAACCTTTTGCAAATTTGATATTGTAATCAGAGAAGGAATATCCTCTCTGCGTTTTCCCCCTCCCCAAGGTTTCCTTCAATCTCTTTCCCCTTCTGTTCTTTCCCGCCATTCTGCTTCTGTAATCCTTTACTGAAGCTTATCAATGAATATGGAGTTGTTCGTTTGAGTTGCTCAGACTTTTGCAGTCTATTGATTCATTGCATTTTAGTTCATTTCATTACTTGCATTTCCTGGTTCTGGTCCACAACAAATGACCAGCATCAACGTCATCAAACGAAGTGTACATACTTTCACAATTGTTCTGGCAATCACCATGAAAGGAAGCAAAGAATGCAACAAAAGCTTCAAAGTTCACAAAAGGCTAATATGTAGCATCACTAAGCGACTGCATCTTCTTGACTAGTTCCCTCATTTCCCATCTCAGGCAAAGTTTCAAGGTCAGTGCGAGCCTCTTTCTCTTCTTGGGGAATTGTAGAACTTGATGAGTCAACCATGCTATTCTGCTCAGCGTCAGCATTCTCATTTGAGTTTGAAGATGCCTCCTCTTTAGTAGCACTCGAGGAACCAGAAGAATCTACTGATCTATTTTCACTGGAATCAGTATTGTCATTGTCATTTGAAGGGTTAATCTTTTCTTCCGGTCCTGTTTCAGAATGAGCATCAGACTTCTGGATCTCGACCTTTTCATTAACCTGATTGGCTGATGAATTTTCTGAACTTTTCTCTTTACCCCCAACAGTATCGCTACCAGCATTTTGTCTATTACCCACATCATTTGAACCTTCTCCATATGCTGAGCCCTCCTTCATATTTGAACTTGTATCGGATTTGTCATTGTTTGTTGCAGCATCCTTGTTCTCGGTTTGCTCCTCTTGAGTAGACTGCGCACCATCTCCCCCAGGAAGGACATCACCAACAGCATTTCTCTGGTTTTGATCAGCATCAGCCTTAGAATTGTCGCTAATGCTCTGCTGTTGATTAGCTTCCTTTGTTCCTTCTGTGGGATTGGAGTTATCCCATGATCCTTGCTGCGTGGATTCATTGGCATTGCCTTGCTTTTCATTAGCTTCATGTGTTCCTTCTGTAGGATTGGAAGATTCCCCTGATTCCTGCTGTGTTGTCTCATTGCCGTTGCCTTGTTCTTGATTAGCTTCCCTCCTTCCTTCTGCAGAATTGGAATCGTGAGCTGATCCCTGCTGTGTGTTTTCACTGTCATTGCCTTCATCAGTCGCAACAGTTGATGGACTGTTCTGTTCATTTGACTCACCTTCTTTTGCACTTGAACCTGATTCATTATCGTGTACCTTATTTGCCCCTGTCACATTTTCACTGTTGCCTTCAGACTTGTCCTGGACCTTCTCAGTCGACTGTTCTTCCCCATTTACGTTTTCCTTATTTACTTTCTCAGTGTCTTTCATACTTTGAGAATCCTGAACGTCTTCACTCTGGGCATTCCAACCATTGGTGTTTTCCCGTGCAGCAGCTTCGTTTGTCTGCTCATTTGCTTGATGAACTTTCTCATCTGGTGATTCCTCAGATTTACCTTCTTTTTGTTCCTTCACTTCATGGTCTTCCTGTTTCTCTCTACCTTGATCTTCATTGCCTATTTGTTTCTTCTCTTCCTTTTCTGTTGCCTTGCTCTCATCGTTAACCTGCTCCTTCACTTCCTGCTCTTCACCTCCATCCAGGTCATTCTTATTTTCCCTGGTCTCTTCATTTTCCCCATTCTCTTCTTTTGCATCCTTTTCCTCATTACCTTTCTGCTCAGCTCCATTTTCTTGTGTGTCTTCATTAGCATTCTCATTGTTCTCCTCCTTCGTTTCATTCTCCTTCTCTGCGCCACCATTTTCTTTATTTTCTCCAGTCTCCTCACCACTTTGCTCTTCATCATGCTTTCCCCGGTCGTCTTCTCTAGTTTCCTCCTCCTCACCGTTATTTTTATTTCCATCATTCTCTTTCTCTTGATTTTGCATCTCATTTCCCCCTTCACCCTCTGCATCTTTGTTCTCTCCATTCTCTTCATCTTTCACTTCTTGCTCTGTACTTTCTGTCTCCTTTTCTCCTTCCTCTCCCAGTTTGTCTCGATCATGATCATTTTCCCCGGGCTTGAGTTCATCTTCAAGTAGTTTACTGGCTTCTTCTCGTTCCTCCTTTTGATTCTCATCCTCTGTTATCATTTCAATATTTTTTGGTTGGATGTCTTTTCTCCCAAATTTTTGTACCTTCTCCAAAATGTTTGAGCTTTCTCCATATGATGCCTTTTTGCTACGGGAGTGCTGGACCTGATAAAGCAGCCAGATGCAAACACCAACTAGCACACATATCTGCAGGGCATGCTTCACCTTAAAACCTTTATTTCTCTGATTCCTCCGAGGTGACAGCCTGAACATTGTGATTTTATTGTTGTACTATATCTTCAGTTGAAGCAGCTTCCAGAAGCTACAAGCTGTCCCAACTCTTTTAACTTCTACAAAAGAAAGAATTACTGTTAATTTTAAGGAGAATTATGGTAAACATTCAGAACATAAGAAATCAGGCTTGGATTAGATGCTCAAAAACCTCTGAAATTAAGTGAATTAAACACCATCCAAGTAACATGTCGCAAATGGCTATGACAATCACTCTGATGCTCAAAAAGAAATGGAGTTTCGTATGGCAAGTGCGAGAGGCCAACAGATCACGGCAACCACATTCTCCCGCTGCAGTCCGATGTCTTTTATTATTATTATTTTTTTCTTAAGAAAGTCTGATATCTATAATCACTAACAACTCCAGATATAGTGAAGAGAGTGACAATTAACAGAGGATCCAACTTGGGTATATGCGGATCTAAGTAGCACCAGAATGCAATTACGCACATTCAGGCTGTAATCATCAATCGTTGAGGCAAGTTAAAAACTTAACGAACAGAGGTACCTCATAGAAACTCAACTAGCATAATTGTTTCTCTTAGGAACACCGCAGATCAGAGCCCGCAACGCAGATGGTAACTTCAACTCACACAAATTGGGTCTGAACTATCATGCTGGTTATCAAAGCACGCAGCCACCAAAGAACAGACAAATCACACCCCATATCCGACCGACCCAATTATTGAAAAATAAGCTACAAAGAACAAAACAGGAGCGTGAATCCATTTCCTTCATAAGAAAATAATCCGGCGTCTCCAGAGTCCAGACTATCTATTTGGAAACACATAGATAGCAGCTCAGCTGGAAAGACTTCGACCAAGAAATAACTATCATATCATTTTAACTGTTATACCAGTTTGAACCAAGGCCGGAGCGATGTATACAAGAAACAATTGATTCGAAGCAATGCGTATAGCTATGATCACATCCCGGATAGGATACTATATTGATATCGATCTGCATTCAACTAAATAGCAAACACGTACATTTAACGCTAGATAAATATAGAGTCAAGACCCCCCATGATCGTGCAAACTTTCCAACGCCAAAAATGAATTGAAAAAAAAAAAAAAAAAAGACGAGATCTCTAAGGAAAAGGCAAGCCATACCTGGTCCTATACTAAAAGAAAGAAGAAGCAAAAGGCTTGTTGTTGGTGCGAAAGTTGTCTCCTTTTAAATAACTACTACTACTAAGGCCACTGAAAAGAATGAATGAATGATTAGGTTTAAAGGGAAAGGAGAATAATGCAAAAGGATCTACCACTCGTATGTATTGCCAATCAATATGAAGGAAAGGTTTACCAGTGGTTCGTTGTTAACAATGGTGGTGGGTGTCAGGTAGGCATTAAGAAAGGTTCAACAACACTTTCTAAAGAGGTTTGTTGTTGTTTTTATTCTTTGGTTTTCTTTGGCTTCTCCCTCAAATTCAATCCCCCGATTTTAGATTGGATCTGCGGACGAAACCCAGGAGGCGTAAAGTAAACTGTAAAGTATCTGTTGTCTTTTGACAGCCTTACAATTAATATTATTATTATTAATTCTCTGGTGGGTATTTGCTTTAACGCTGTCGTTGTAGCCCAATACGACGACGCTTGTGCCGTACTCCATTACGAACGATTTTATTGTTATTTCCTTGAGTCAATGCTCAATATAATGCCTACTATAGTGAGAATGTAAAGGCATCGCATCGCATCGTCGGTGAGGCGGTGATCCAGTAGTACCACATAGGCTTCTTTCACAACGCCGCCATTCTATCTCCTCCCTCCCTTCCTTGATAAAGATAAACCCTTTTTTTTTATTTTTTTTCTGATTTAATTTCAACACCTTCAAAATAAAAGGTCGAAGCTCCCACCCACAAATTTGGCGCAGGACCTCGCAGTCAGACTCATTACACAGCTGTCTGAGGTGAGCGTTCCACAAGCCTACATCGAAACGATGCCGTCGAAGCTTTTAACCACCGCCCTCCGCCGCACGATCTTAAAACCCACAATCCTCCGCCCCTTCTCCACCGCTGCTGCCGCCGTTGCTGAACCCTATCAAGAAGACACATCAGGAATTACGGTGAAAGGCGTAAAAATCTCCGGAAGACCCCTCTACCTCGACATGCAAGCTACCTCGCCGGTGGACCCTCGAGTCCTCGACGCCATGCTCCCTTACTATCTCTCCCGCTTCGGCAACCCTCATTCCCGGACCCACCTCTACGGCTGGGAATCCGACCAGGCCGTCGAGTCTGCCCGTACCCACGTGGCAGACCTAATTAGCGCCTCCCCTAAGGAGATCATTTTCACCTCCGGCGCCACCGAGTCCAATAACATCTCCGTCAAGGGAGTTTTGCATTTTTATAAGGATAAGAAGCGCCACGTCATCACTACCCAGACGGAGCACAAGTGCGTCTTGGACTCCTGCCGTCACCTCCAGCAAGAGGGTTTTGAGGTAACTTATCTTCCTGTTGAACCTGACGGGCTCGTTGATCTGGATAAGCTTCGGGCCGCGATACGGCCCGACACGGGGTTAGTTTCGGTTATGATGGTTAATAATGAGATTGGAGTGATTCAACCTGTCGAGGAAATTGGGAAAATCTGTAAGGAATTTAATGTTCCGTTTCATACCGATGCTGCCCAGGCTTTGGGGAAAATTCCCATAGACGTCGATAAGATGAATGTCAGTTTGATGTCTTTGAGCGGGCATAAGATTTATGGGCCTAAGGGAATTGGGGCTTTGTACATGAGGCGCAGACCGAGGATCCGCGTGGAGCCTCAAATGAATGGGGGCGGGCAAGAGAGAGGGATAAGGAGTGGAACTGTGCCAACTCCCTTGGTTGTGGGCTTTGGGGCTGCTTGTGACATCGCTAAGAAGGAAATGGAGTATGATGACAAGAGGATTAAGGCTTTGCAAGAGAGGTTGTTGAATGGAATTAGGGATAAGATTGATGGGGTGGTAGTGAATGGTAGCGTGGAGAGGAGGTATGCAGGCAATTTGAACTTGTCGTTTGCTTATGTTGAGGGGGAAAGCTTGTTGATGGGGTTGAAGGAGGTCGCCGTGTCGAGTGGTAGCGCTTGCACTAGTGCGAGCTTGGAGCCCTCCTATGTATTGAGGGCATTGGGTGTGGACGAGGACATGGCACATACGTCTATTAGGTATGGGATTGGGAGGTTCACTACGGAGGAAGAGATTGACAGGGCTGTGGAGCTAACTGTAATGCAGGTTGAGAAGTTAAGGGAAATGAGCCCTCTTTATGAGATGGTGAAGGCTGGGATAGATTTGAAGAATATACAATGGTCACAGCACTGATTGGGTTGAGGCTGCAAACTTGCGATAACTGAACCTCTAAATGTGTCATGGAGCAGCTACTTCCTGGGCTTATGGGCGTCTCACTGGTGTTTTCTGACATTACTCTTTGGATGCAATTCATACTCATAGGTAGTTGCTTAATGCTAAAATTTTTGACACTAGATGGATGGTTATGGTGTTTCATGGTTGTGTAATATGTATTTAGTTGTCTGGCATTTTGATGGGGATGATGTAATTTTGGCAATGTGAATAATGTTGCAATTTCGCTATCATCAGAATCATAAGTATATGCTTTTAATGAGGCTTCAGATATATCATTGTATGCTTATTTGCATAGAAATCGCAGATATATCATTGTATGCTTATTTACGTAGAAATCACATATTTCATGAGCTACTTTTCTTATTTGTAAGCTGGATGGGTGGTGAGTTATTTGAAACTACTGATGCTGCACTGTTGTGACTTCTTAAAGAACAGTAAATGGGTGGGATGACTATAGTTGCTCCTATGAAGTATGTTAGAGAATATATGAAGATAGTTACATACAGTATACTTGCTGGTGTTGGTCTTTTTGAGCTTTGTGGTGACTGCTATTTGGAAATTGATGCGCCCTTTGACAATCAGCGCTTGTGTTCTTTTAAGGATTATCGCTGCTGTAAATTTTGGAAAATCTGGTATTGCTAAGGTAATGAAGTAACTGTTGCCTGTGTCCTCACCAATATCATCATTTACATGCTGATGTTCTTCTGACATTCCTTTCAATGTGTACTTTTGTTGATTTTTAAATTTCTTCAAATTCTTTTGTGTATGGTAATATTTTTGTCTCTTATCGTTGCCTCTTGGTGGGTTATACCGGGAAATGAAATGACAAATCACCCAAATGGCCTTCTCTGAAGTTCTTCTCTTTACTACCAGCGGGGTCTTGTAAATCTATGTGCATCAACTCTGGTTGTGCCTCAACATTTGTATTAACTGCATGTTGCTGAGAAATTTTCTGTTTTATCGTTCCTATCAAGATTTAAATTCAACTCTGTGGCATCTTTCAATTATGGAAAAAGCCTAGATATAAAGGTCATCGTGCAGACAACTTCAATTCATAGCAGCTTTCTGTTCACTACAAGGGGGATACACTAGGCATCCGTACGCCTGCTGAGAATTGGCGCTGCAGTTTACTTCTAGACCACTTACCACTAAATTTTATATATATATATATATATATATATAATTTTTTTTTTTTTTTGGGAGGGGGGCAGGAGGAGGAGAGGGGGAAGAAGAAGAATGGCTCTGTTATTAACTGCTGCAGACATACAGATACTTGACTATACTGTTTGTTCTGTTTTAAGATAACTGGGAGCTAGTTGTATAACCATGCAAAAAAGCAGTTGCAGAAGTATTCAAAGATTCAAAAATTATATACTTGTATGGGGCATACAGAATCATGACTATACTATTCGCCCTGTTTCAAGATAACTGGGAGCTAGGTGTATAGCCATGACAGAAATTCCATTGCAGAATTATTCAAGTTGTTGCAGCCTTGGTACTCCAAGACAAATTTTTTGGTTTCCTTTAACATTTTCAATTAACCTGGAAATAAATTCCTCAGTGAAGTGATTTTGCAGTGTACTTGACAATTTACTTTTTTAGACACCATTTGGCTCAGCAGATTGGCTGTCTGTTTGGCCTGTATTGTCTGGGAATTCTGGGCAGTTAAAAGATTGAAAATCATATTTTGGAGAAGCACGCATATTGCTGGTTCACGAGTACAGGAGTTTTTAAGCCGGTTTCGCCCGGGAAACCATTGATAGAAGGAAGCCTCATACTCAAGTCTTAACTAGCTTTTCGTTAACAACTTTCCATCTGCTTTTGTGCTTATCTTTGTTTATGAGCGAATCTCTCCGCTCTTGTTGCTTTATTGGGTGCTTCAAGAAAGATATTCTGGTCATTAATGAAGGTCAAGGCTATATTCGGTTTGGTGATTATTTTCTGATGAATTCCATTTAAATTGCTGATTCTTAACCGAGTTAAAATGTGACATAAAGAAACTTCAGGAACAAATAATAATGTCTTTGCTTTACAAGTGGATCCTGATTAAACCTGTCTAGCCTTCTGGTAGGAAATCCTCTTTTATTTCCAGGGTATTTTTTTTATTCTTCTTTGGTTGTACTGGTGAAGATGCTCTGATCGTTGACATGGTTCAAATTTAGCAGCAACTTATGTTTTTTGTTTTTCTAACTGATCAATGGATTTTGTTGGATGAAATATACTGTGCTGCATCAATGAGTCGGGTTCCGTTTTGTTATGGAAAATTTTCCTGGGAAGTTTTGCTGCTGTGCTTTCTTCACATGCAATTGGTGCCTTGTGGTGTTTTCTGCCCATCTTGTGTCTACTTTCCTGTTCAGCCTCTTTCCAGTGGCGCTGGCTCGATGAGTTCAGTATTCTATTATGATTAAAATATAGCTGATGGGGCTTATGGCTAATAGTGCTAATTTCTCCTGCTTTTAGGAAAAGAAGGAAGCCCTTTGACATTCAGTAGCAATAGGTGTAGGACGTACGCTGGTGATGGAGGAACATGCAGCTGAGAGGAAGTAAAATGTTTGTACTTTTGGAAGCTCGATCACATCACATGTAGGTTTGTCTGTGATCAAATAAAAAGCTTTGTCTGTTGCATGTCATTTTGCTGAGCTTGTGAACTATTGCCCGCGCAAGGTTAAGTTTCTTGCCCGGTACCATTGATGTATCTCCATGGCGTGGAACGATGAGCAGTAAATTACTCGATACCATCCACGCCAGTCATTTCCGTCGCAACAAGCTGATGAATTACTTAGAAGTTATGAAATGAAACTACCCAGATAATAAAAGCAAAAAAAAAAAAAAATCCAGAACGTAAGCAAAGCGAGCCCAAAACAAGAAGCAAAAAAGGTTTCGGGAATCTCAGCAGCACATGCGCCACACAGACTCCCATTTGTCCGTCTTCATCGCATCCGATTCGGAAGTTGTCCTTTTGCATTTGCGGATATAATATGATAGTTCCCGATGATTGTCCACACTTGACAATCTGATGCCGATCTTTCCCTGGCCTGGAGATGGATCATCTCGTCAATCTCATGGGACGACATCGCAGCTGCGTCTTGTTTCATCTAACGTTTTGTACCACAATCTGAATTCCCAAGTTGACAGTTGATACTCGGAATTTATTCGATTTTATCGTTCTTCCAGCGTGATATTCTAAGTTAAACATCCACCTTGTTATTGAAGATGTCTGGAGGACGGGCTTCTTTCGCAACAAACGACATCATCTGCAAGATTAAATTCAAGGAACAGATTCTGATGTGAAGGAGAATCCATGAAACGGATAAGATAAAAACAAGAAATTCTACACAAGAAAAGGTTCAGTAGCATGGCTTTGCTTTTTTTTTCTTTTCTTTTTCCACAGTGGGTTAGAAAGTTGATTTAACCTGAGCTGCATTGTCATATTGACATGCATGCCGCACAGTGGCATACGCATTTTCAGACGGTCTTCGCCTGTATGATGAGAAAGCGGAAATAACAGATTTCTGCAGTGGGAACTCTTCCCATTTTCCATTAAATGTCTCGTCATACCTGATTATCATCATCAATAAAAGATCTACATCTACCTGCTAGAATGGTTCTGCTTCCACTGCTATGGTAACTGTTTGGACAGACGCATCAAACGAACTTTTCTTGTCACATTTCTATCACTCTTGGCCACCTGTCGAAGGAATGCATCACCAACTCTCTGATCTTCTTCAGTTCCTGGGCCAAAAAAAAGTTGCTTCTTTTTTCTGTGATGAAAAGTTTTTAACTTTGACCTTTTGACAAAAAAAAAAAAAAAAAGTTTTTAACTTATTCATCGGGCTGGTGATGCATTCCTCAATGATCGAGAACTAGTAGCAAGCATTCATTACTGACTCGAGATTTTATTGCTCATCAGAGAAAAGGAGCCGGGCGTACGTTTAATCGGGGGTAGTTGCAAGATCAACATTTTTTCGCATGGTTAAATTAGGATACCAGACCTTTTTAGCAACTCTTTTTTCTTTTTAAGAATGTGATATAATTAACTGGATTTCATTTTGAATCGTTTGGAAATTGTAACTTAATAGTTGTAACTTCAAAGTTCAAGCGGATTTATGAGGATGTGATTTATTTGGAGAAATGCAATGTGTACAAGATAAGGCCTTGTTTGGATTGCTGTTTTCCGTCGACATTTCCCTATTACCTTTTTTCCTCACATACATCGATCGCTACAGTATTTTTTCTATGAAAAATCATGAAAAATGCAATCCAAACACAATCTAAATGTGCAGAGTGCTTAACTCAGGAAATATCGTGCCTAACTCAGGAGGTGGGAAGATTAAGCAAGCGAGGAGGAGGAAGCCAGTTACGCAGTGAAAAAAACTGCTCTCTTGACTTGGAAGTTTTCTGGATATATAATGCAGGGCATTACCCTTTGTGCTAATGGTAGTACGACTACTATTCTTCCGTTTGAATTTTGATACCAGAAAAATGATAATTATTCTTTAAAAAAAAAAATCTAACCAGTACTGATGATGATGATGTGTCAACATATAATTGGGTAGAGATAACTTTAGTGCGGATGCATCAAAATTTCTTTAATGCAGTTAAAAATTCCATCGAAATTGGACTTGCAGAGATAAGTTGCATGATTGGAAAGAGGGAGTATAAGTTAGTGGTTTCGAATTCAAATTCTTCCATTTATAATAAAAAAAAATTAATCTAAACTAGGCATAGATTTGTGTTCCAATTCTTTTTCCTCTCTTTTTTTTTTATTTTTTTTTTTGAAGGATTCTTTTTTCCCTATTGCACGCAATTTCGGAACTTGAATTTTACTAAGTGACCTAAATTGATGCTCCAATGTCCAAAGTATGTGCGGATTAATTTTTACCTTTTTCCAACTTGTCTTCCACTTTGAGAGTAGAATCCCTCTGGGAAACAACTTATCTAGTTTTCTGCAACTTTTTACCAACAAAAACCTATGCTAGCTAGGCAGCCTCTCGGGAAAGGCTGGTGCCTATACCTGCTAATGTAGGTGATGACAATTTGCTCAAGCAAGCAGATCACCCTACTTGTAGATTTGGACCACTGCTGCTTTCTACTTCTACTCCTCCACGGGAAAAGCTAAAAAGAAGTACTCTAATAGAATAATTCCTTGCAAGACAAGCAGTAGTAATTGACAATTTCCTCTGCTACAGGCTTCAACACTTCTCCTCGCTGTTCTTTCTTATCATTGCTCTTTCCCCTCATGATAATGATCATCAGCAGTAACTTCTCTCTCTGTCTCTTTTTGCTCTCTATCGAATTGCTTTAGACAATAAAGTAGTCCAAGTTTTTTGCCACTGTTTTGCCTCATTAATTAGTAATTCTGCGGTTTTGTGCATCCCAATATTTACTACTAGTGGTAGATTTGAAGATGGTGTCTTCAGTTTGTTGTTTTACTGGCTAATTAACACAAATAGAATTTTGGCCCTTATTAAGAGAGTTTGAACAAATGATCCTACTGGAAAACTTTGACCTGAATATTGAAATTCTTTTCTTCTCAAAGCCCAACCATAATCCTACAAGTTCACTTGTTGCCAGGGAGAGTGAAACAACAGTTGTAGTAACATGAGTGCGAAGGGCAATGCTAGGGAGACCTAACGGTACCGTCTATGTAACCAGACTACATATATTCCAAACTCTCTGCTACTTTTTATCTTTCATCCGCTACCCGGAGTTTTGCCGCCGGATTTGTTTAGAACTACACGTTTTCATTGATGGTTCCTGCACGTTTAGTAGTTTTACGGACTTCTTGCATTTACTTGTCACCATTCATGATTCATCAGTACTGCAGTAGCAAGTATGGTGGAGGCAGAGATTCTCTGATCACAAAAGCAGATTCCATTATCAGCTTACGGGCAATGACTTTGGAATACCATATCTTAATCATTTCACAAATTTCTACTAACGTATTCTCTGATTATCTGATAACGGAATTATGGAAGTACCATGTTAAGAAATCCTTTGAAGAAAAAGGTCCCCATCCTCAAAAACCAACTGATAATAGAATGGTTTTAGGAACTGATATTATCATTTATATACAGGATTACCAAAAACATGAAAAATCAAAAAAATCAAAAAAAAAAAAAAAGAAGAAGAAGAAGAGAAGAAGAAAGAAATCAGGGGTTGAAAATGAGGTTTCCACACTTGCATTTCCAACTCATGGGCTTGTAGTTGGAGTAATCATCTCCTCTGGAATGGAAAATCGTGGAAACAGTAGTGGTGGAGTTTCTGGGATAATTCTGGTGCCCGTCTCTGATTTGGGGATTTGTAGGCACCTGAATAGCTTGGCAGTGCCCACAAGCGTTGCATTTCCGATCGCACCGCGGCGGCCTCGAACCTATCTTTGAATTGCTAACAGTTTTAGCTATTGGTCTACCTGAAGAAAAAGCCAAAAAAAAAAAAAACATATTGAAACTGAAGTTCAAAATTGGTGAATTGAGTGGGAGAAATTAAAAGCTTTCACTGGCAAACAAATTTACCTTCAGCGTTGAACAATATTCTCAAGTGGGATGAGCTAAAAACCAGGTGGAGAATGAGAACAGAAATGGCAAAATGGTGAAGCCTGCTGTATGTGAGGCCCTGACGGCTACCCATTTCAGAGAAAGTATAGAGCTGAAGAGATGAGACTTTTGAGAGTTGGCGGAGTTGGGAAATTGCGATGAGAAAAAGATGGAAGGAGGGAGAGGGAATTAAGTAGGAGGTGGGAACTGGAAAGGCAGCGTTGATGATAGAGATGTGAAGTAAATCAGCAGAAGAGTTTAACAAGAGATGAAAGAAAAGGAAGCGTCAGTGAAATTGGGAAAGAATAAGCTGATACTAACATAGGTCGCTCTCCAGCTGCGGATTCCTAGAGTGCTGATCATCTCAGATGATAGAACAACGTGGAAGGACAAAACAGTTTGGGCAGTAAGTTCAAAAAGTTGTGAGAAGCAAGCAAAAGGGAAGAGAGGTGCGAAAAGGGAAGAACCTTAACCTCGTTCCATGAGCCAGACTAGTCCAGACCTTTTGAACGTACGTGTTATAATGGAAGAAAGAGAGAAATTGCCCATTAGCATCCAGCAGTAGTATTAGAATTTTAGAATTCAGAATTCCATAGGGCCAGATATGGTATGATGGTGAGCTGATGAGGAAAAATTGGTATATTACTGCTAATCAGCCTTATGGAACACGATTCATGGGACAGCAACAACAGATAGAGAGGAAAGCAGAGGGTGTACATTTGATATTTGGAGGAAACAAGACAAAGCCCCAAAACAGCAAGAGGCCACTCTTGCCCACGTCCAGACACCCTAACGGACACCTGACTATAGCTGTTAAGATTTCTTGGGGGTGTTTTCGCTTTCCAAAGTGCTGTATATTTTGCCCATTGCTGGAGATTTCTTGTACCGCTTGCGGCTCGGGGATTAGCGCCACTCTTTTTGCTTCTGCAAAATTGCAAATCCAAATGTTGATGAGATTCATTTGATTGTATTTGTATCCTTGATGGTATGCAGTACTTTTATTGACGGTTTCAATGGGACTTGAGCATGATAAATTGTTGATGAATTTAGGGAAAGTCCATATTCTTCTCCTCTAATTCTTGTCTTGGTATAAACACATCTTAAAGGTCTATGAATGTCATGTGGCGATATCATGTGCCATACTCCTAAAGTTGACTCAAGAAAATACTTGTAGAAGTTGATGATGAAATCAAAAAGTCAAAACTCTTTAATATATCATGTACTACAATTGGAACTTTTTTGACTAAGCGATCAACTAGCAGAGTGCGCAAACTCAAATGAAGCAGCGCCGCTAAATCATATCCCTGTAATGTATATATTAGACTAAATAGAATTTTGGAAGGAAACCCAAAAAAAAAAAAAAAAAAAAAAGCAGCCCCATACTCGTATAAAAAAAATGTCAGAAAAAAGTCATTTTGAATAGAACTAAGATAGTACCCAAAAAAAAAAACGAAAATCATGTCACTCAAATTATCTATACAAAGTACGAACTTGAAAAACTGCATCTTTCTAGCATATGGACTTGTCCCTATCATGTTTTCCTGAATTACTTTAAAAAATTTTAGTTAAAATAGCGTACGAATCAACACTTACGGAAATGCATCAATTGCTGAAAGCACAGCAGACTGGAGTAACTGAAGCATTACAATAATGAAAAAGTTGGGCTTTGAAGGCTACGTTACTGGTCTGGTGTTATCATAGTAATTTCAAGTTTTGATTTTCTGAATAATTCCAACCCATAATTTATCAGGGCATGGAGGCGTTGAATCGCATTAATTCATCTAGACGGTTAATGGCATTTTTTTTTCTTGGTCAAATTACACTTTATCCCCATATGGTTTTAGTGGTTTTGAACATAACCACCCTATAATTTCAAAAACTATATATAACTCCCTTATAATTTGGATTAAAGTGTTAAAGTGACGAAAATGATTATTCGTAACGGAACCTATGAAAATATCATAATTACTCTTATTTAAAAATTAAAATGGTTGAAGTGACAAAAATATACAAACATAATATGCATGATACGCTAACCATCCCGCATGATTTTATATTTTACCATGTAACCCCCTTATGATTTAATATTTTACCATATAACCCTCTTATAGTTTTCAAAATATACACATAACCCCCCTATGGTTAATAAATAATGTTCAACTTTCGTCACTTTGACACTTTAATTAAAATCATGAGGGGATTATATACAGTTTTTAAAACTATATAGGGATTATGTACAAATAACATTAAATCATAAGAGAGTAAAGTGTAATTTGCCCTTATAAAAGGGGTACAGTTTTGGTGTTTGGGTGCTGCGAACAGGCCCATGGGCCTTCCTCTTGTTGGGTAATTACAAGTCCTAGCGATTGTAAGGCATGAACCCACTAATAATAAACAAAAGCAAAATTTGCAGTTCAGCCTGCATGCAGACTGTGACGAACACAAGCTGGATCTTTTCTATGAGTACCCAAATAGGCAAAGCTTTTCACTGCCGTCCTTTTTTTTTTCCCTGAATCACTCGCACCGTGAATCAAACCGTCGTATGAACCGAATTTGCAAAAATGCATTAAGTGACCTTAAAGTATAGTGATCAATCACTGGAAATTTATTTGGTAACGTATATTGCTTTCGTTTGATGCTATCACAATACAGACTAGTATTTGGTGCTTTTCGGCTTAATTGCTCAAAACAAATATGTATTCGATGCATGAAGCGAATGGAACACATGAGTTTCCTGCAACTCCATAGTACAGTTTACGTCCGACATCAAGCCAACTCAACTCAGTCTCTGATCTAATCGTTTGTTTCAATTTGAAGTTTTCCGAGTTTAAGCTGATTTTTAATCCCAAATCGGACGTGACTTCTTTACCCCTCCTTCCAGCGGAGAAAGCCATTAACTTCTCTCTAAATCCAATTTTAGTTGTAAGACTATACCAGTTTCTGATTCTGGAATCCTTTGCTTTCTTCCGTTCTGGGCTTGGAGTCTCCTCTGGAATCAAGAACATGCTCCCGGCTTCTCGGACTAAAGAGTATACAGCGCGTAACCTGATAAACTTACACCTACATGGAACCACCCGTTTTTTAATGCTCTATAGAACCACCTGCAGGTGTGCTGAAGGACTGAAACATAGCTTCCTGCACTACAAATTTTCCATTTTGATAAACTACTTATAACCTTGGGTTTATCATGTCGCAATTTTTTGTCACCCTACTTTTTTAGCGACGTTGGAACTCGTTTCCTGTTCTTTACTACTTCTGAGCATAGTAATTAAATCCAACCCGGGAGGAACCCGGCGAACGAGATGGATCAACGGGTTACTAGTTCAATCAGTGGGTGAGTGGTTGAACCGGTGGGTCACTAATTATATGTAAATATTATATTTCATAATTTTTGATATAAGATATATGATATAAATTATAATAAATAATGTCATAACAAATGCTCATATAATTTAATTTGATATAAAATAATTAATTCATATAAGAATCAATAAAATATTAAGTTATTTAGTAATATACCAAACTTCAAGTATAAAATTTTATCTATGTTTAGTGTAATTATCTAACTTATTTATGAATTTTAAGTGCAAAAAATTATTAAAAATAATATTTGTCTTTAAAATGAATTATGTAATATGTCATTTTTGAAGTCCATTTTATAACTTATAAAGTTTGGGGTCATAAATTTTTATTAAAAGATCCCAAAGAAATAAAAAAAAAAAAAGATAAAGTTGACAAAACGTTTATATATTATAAGTAAGCTACTCAATCAACAAATGGTGAAGTAGCTTGGTGGTACGCGCCTTGCTTAAAGGACCAGAGGTCTAATTCCAACAAAGGAATAAAATTTTTATACGAAATCCGGTTCCTAGACAAAATCGGGCAGGTTTCCGGTTTCATCCAGTCGAATCGCCGCTCCATTGACTAGTCAACGATTTGATTGCTTAAATGATCTAATTTAAAATCCAGTCCGGTCCAATGTCTGGTTCATTGATTTGATCGGTTCGTCCGTCGGACCGGGCTGGATTTAATAACTATGTGGGGACATGAAACTCGATGAAACAGGAATTGCCAATCTATCAGAATTACCAACTTGTTGCAAGAAACACAGTCACAAGCCTGCAGGTACCTGGAAGAACACATACATTTGCGGAAGAATTGATTTACCCTTTGTTACAAATCCTTGAAAACTACCTGTCATGCAATTCAAAGCAACGTCCTCCTCCATCTTTTCACCCACACACACTCCCACTCTCGTGCGTGGTAAAAATTTTGGGTGGAGCGGAGGTTGAATTTGTTTGTCCAATCGATGATTTAGATACAAGTTGACACCATTTGATGGATCGGAAGACGCCATTTACAAATTGACTTCTTGTGTGTACCAAACGATGACGCTTACATCAGTGAACGCTGTTTTACAATTCGCCCATGTCATCGAATTTGTCTAACCTGCAATTAATCGACTGTAGGACCCTAATCTGGGTTGTCGTAGATGTGAGTTTTAATTGCTGGTAGATTGCAATATCCTACCACAATCTGGCGTCGACTGCTCACGGGCTACAGACCTGGGCAAAGTATGAGCTGACTTGGATACTGACTAGATGGGATTTTGCCATATACACTGATAAAGAGGTGGTTGAATGCTCTGAATCCTTCTAAATGTATCATCATCAATGAGAGATGCCCTACTATCCTCATCTCTATCTCAATTCCAATGGCAGCCATTTAAACCTGTGCATTGTATAATATATATATAGGTCTGTATCAGACAATTGCGTGACCGATTTTGACATCATACCAGCTAGCGTAACAATAATGCAGACTTTTACATTTCCATGCATGCCTTTCTAGTTCCGCAGTCGATTCTTTCGGACGGTGCCAAATTTAATCAGTCGGATCAATTGGGTAAAAGGGTGGAGGAATATACATCCCATGAGCCATGATGAGTGGCTAAAAAAGATGCGTTTCCTGTAAATGTGGTGGTACGACATGAGAAAACTAGTGCCAGGAATAATGAAGTTAGGACTTTAAAATTTGATAGTTCGAACAACAACAAAAATACGTGCAGGATATTGACGGCTGGAATGAAAGTTAAGTTAACGATCCAAGTCCTGGAGATAATAATAGAGCGCACGCTGTCGTTAGACGGTCGATTCTGCCCTTACCTTGGAAGGAGCAAGTGCTAAACCGAGCATTAAAGCCTGTCTAAGAGTAGCTTAACCGTCTCATTAGGTCATGTCTAATCTCATATGAACCCCAAGAATGGACCAGTTGATGTTCATTGACAGAGCAACTGCCAGTATTAAACTAAATTATCTCCTGAATGATCCTAATTGTAGTTTTTAACTGGAGAGATGTAAGATATTTCTCGACTTCTTTTCAAAAAAATGTAAGATATATTTTTTTTAGCACAACAGAAAGCTCTTCCAAGAATGTTGAACCTTGGCATCCTAGTCAAAACATGTTTCCACAGCTTAATATAATTAGTAGTATTAGCCGCGGCCCCTCGCCATAAATAAAATAATTTGGTCAAGACTCATCCGAAGGCCTTGAAATTTTGTTCCTCCTTATCGTGGTCTAGAGCCAATCATATGGTTGGTGTTAGAGCTACGAAAGAGACACGGCCCTGCTGTTGGGGCACGCAAACCCAAGGGAAACGTGGAGGTGGGATCCGAACCCAAATTCGATTTGTTACCGACGTGTGGTGTGACTTGAATTTTTTGCCGCGTCAGACCTTTCCATTCCTGTTCTAGGTCGAAAGCAAAAGCGATTCTTTTGTCGGATTCGCCCATTGGGCCTGTGGGACTGCCAAGTCTCATCCCCTCGAAAGTCCCTCGTCAGAGTGTACGGAGAATGGTAGGCCTCACTTCCAAGGTCCCACCCTGCTGCCACCAATCTACTATATGTCACTAAGGGGTAATTTTAATCAGAAACCTCATAATTATACTTTATTAAATTGCTCTCACCTCCCCAACTATATTCAATAAAATTGGACGGTTGAGCTATTTTTTTTTTTAAAAAAGAATAATAATAATGTTAGTCGATGTTTTTCTCCTTAATCTGTTTAGAAGAATAGTACCCAAATTTTTTTTAAAAAAAAATGGTGCAGAAGATCAGGAGATATGCAAAAGAAACTTGCTAGAAACAAATAATTTCTTCAACAAAAAAAAAAAAAACTTTTTAATTTCTTCAAATAATTTCTTCAACGCGAGGAAGCTTCCCCAGCTCCCTGCCTGCCTGCCCCGTTCTACAAAAGTTTCTCCTGCCCCTACTCTGTCCCGCCTTGCACTACTATTTGCAGGTGCACCCGTCCCACTGTGCTATCATATTATTTTTTATTTGATTTAATTTTTTATTTATATATATCTAATAATAATTTTATTGATCATTCTTTTCAAGTTTTGGCGAAAAATTGCATCATTTTATCATAATAATATAATATATTATTTATTTAATACAATATATTTACATAATAACAACAGCCGTGATTTTCATTCCATATATACGTATAAAAAAATACATAAATGTTATAGTATATTAATATTTAGAAAAGAGGCATGACAGGGGATGCGAGGGGGTGTGCTGTGCTCCCTTAGATAGGAGGAGAAAAAGTTCCCCTTCCGCCATTCCGGCCCCGCCTCAACCTCCGCGCCACTCTTCCCCTGCATGGACAGGTACTCGCCCCCATTTTCATTCGTAATATCTACTAGTTTGTTCATGAAACTTCCATAATACTAATCTCAATTTTGACATTGGGCGCCCGTTTAATCGTTGTTGCTGACAATATCAAGCTTTTGAGAAGGCCTTTAAGCCTTCCGAAGATGTTCATTCACCTTTATTAGAAGGAATTATATTCTTTCTTTGTAGTCACGGCTTGGTGACCAAAAAAAAAATTTTTTTATCTAATGCAATCTTTCCTTCTTCGTAGTCTTTATTAGAGTAGAGCAAAGACCATCTAGGATATTGGGGGAGGAAGTTTGAATATAGCAAATTCTGATTGTAAAACACAAAAGCCAGAAGGCAGTAGAAAAATTTTTGAACTCGCGCGCTAGCTCCATCACCTGGACAACGACAGAGGCACGTAGCAGAATAGTCAATTCATGGAGCTCGAATGTCATTATGGCCTATTCTCTTCTACATAAAGTGATTATTCTATACAACTCAATCATTCATCCGTGATCTTATTCAAGACAGTATGTATTCTATGCTTTACATAAAAAAGAAAGAAAATTTCATTGATGCTCAAGTAGCCACGTAGTCCATGAAGGCTTCCGGGTGACTGTTAACCTTCAAATCCTAATAGCAATGAGGCTGGACTGGAGTAGGCTCTCAGGTGGCAAATTATGGCCTAAACCCAGGTGAAATAGTATCTGGCGGTGTGCCCACAAGGATGAAGACTGAAGAGGCGGGTCCTCCATCCGCCAATGCCGCCATATCTATATCAACATCTAATTTTCTTCCTTGTGCACCAGAGATGTGCAATGTGTTGCCTAAATGGGCCGCCGGTATTCCTTCCTCCCTGCTCTGCTTCTGCGGTGCCAAACCGTATAAAGCATTTCTGGATTCAAGGCATCGGCACGCACCAGAACTTTTTGGGCCAAGCAATTACCTTAATCAATGAAATCCCCCGACCACCTTAACCCATTCGAGTTCGAAGAGAAAACATGCGATTCAATAAGTAGATTAAACTCTCATTTTTCTCTTCCCCTTGTTACCGGAGATAAAAGGGTAGCTGATTGTTCAGTGGAATTATGAGTCGTTCGGATTCTTGATTCAATGTAGATCAACTAGTCTGCAGTTCGAGTAGAAAAAAAGTAGTATATCGTAATTGCTCTCCGCCTAACAACAGGACGGACAATTAATTTCGTAAGATCATTGAGCGCATTAATCACTAGCCATTGAAAATCTCAGTTTCAATTTCGTGAATAGTTTGTAGTTCTATGTTTTTTTAAATTGAATTTCATCAGGACTCGTGGTTTGCCACGTGATAATTTGGCGAATTTCCTAACAAGGTTCCAAATGGCTAACTTCCGTACCACTTACACATATCGGACCGATCGATCTGATCGAGTCAATCGCGAATCGCATTTTTTTTCAAGTTGGTTAGTAATACAAAATCACTCCGGTCGATCGAAAATCAGTCAAAATCATCAAAAAATCAGTCAAAACAGTGGCCCAATTCAACTGTTTGATCCCGTTATCAAACTTTTTGTTCTTATTTGTCTGAGACATAATTTGGATTACCTAAATTTTAAAACTTTCATTTATTAATAGGAATAAGAAAACACCATCCAATTAGTATAAACATCAAAATCACTCATTTTCCTAAATAATCTCTAAATCAAGAAATGTTTATCCTTATCAACTTATCATCAGTTATTCCAACTTGCATTATAAAGCCATATTCCCAACAAAAAAAAAATCTCGAATTGGGTATGATTTGTTTTAATTAGTTTTTAAAGTAATTTTGGAGAATGAGCATATTTTAGATTTGAATTCACATTTTTATATTTTAGGTGTATATTTGATTGCAAAATTTATATTTTTGTAACATTTTGTATGGTTGGCAAATATAACCAAGAACGCTATTTCAATATTCCTTAACTTTATAAAAATATAAAACAATTATAACACCATGCTCACGTTAGCGAGTAATGGTTCGACCAATCCGACTAATCAACCCTTAATCCAATAATTTTGTTGAGTCGTTATTCGGTCCGAATTTAACAACATTACTTTTGGGAACTGATGCAACAATTAAAGATACCTTTGCACAAAATTCCACACCAACCCCCCCCCCCCCCCCCAAAAAAAAAAACCTTAACTACTGAATAGTCTCATGTCCTTTAACTAAATTATCAATTGAGGCACTTGCTTGCCCTTCTGTATTGTTCGGTTGGACTTAAATGTCGGTTACTTAGCATATTAGGAGTTCTATGTTCTTTGACATTTTCAGTACGAGCTATGCAGATCAGTTAGCATAGAGGGTTTGGGAAAAAGAAGAAAATAATTGGCATTTTGGTGAAAATCCCTCCTCTTCCTTCCCAATTCGTGTTTTAACCAAAAGAAATTCAAAATCTTATAGTTATTCTCTTCATCATATTCTTTATTCTTACCTTTGTTTTTATTTTTATTTTATTTTATTTTTGCATGTGTCGACAGGTTGCTCTTACAAAAGAATATAGCGGCACAATTTCTTCTTTCAATTTCTTGGTGGAAAAAAAATGTTTACTTGACTGTGAAGGATGAAACGAAGCCTGCAGCAACATAACTACTAGTAGAAATGCTTGTCTAATCAATGCAGAGAATTAATTTTCGGACGTGGACACATATGGAGAACTAGTAGAACAACTGGTAAACAGGACCAAGTCTAGAAAGAGTCTTAAGAGAGCTTCCGATCAAAATGATGCAATCCTATATTGGAGTCTAGACTAGAAGACATGTTAAATTGATACAAGTTAAGTCCTGCTGTCAAAGTCTACACTTTTAGAAGTATGAAACGACTTATTTGACCCATTAGAATGTCAAAAAATTCAACAGCAGCTTAAAGTGGGTTAGGCAGCAAATGTTAGTTCCACTTTAGTGAAAGAGGGTAATCGACCCATACCTTCGATAACTCCTCCAATGATCCATGTATGGATAGATCCTCCTACTATAGCTCACAGCCTCGCATTGCAGATTACTACGCGGGAAATCATAATTTGCATAATATTGAAGTTGACAGGATCGTTATGGATACATCATGAAATGAAGAATTGCCCATAACCTAAACTCTGAATAGTGAATAAACAGTAGGTATACTACCAACAATCCAATAATAGGATTGGGTAGAGATTAGAGAGAGGGAGGGAGGGAGGGTGGTCCAGTGACGGCTTACCATTAGCTGTTTAGAAAGCTAAGGTGTAATATGGCGCTTTCTATTTGAATGCAGCAGTCCCTTTCACCTCCCCTTCTTCCCCCCCTCCCTCACTTCCGCATTTGTGTATATAAATATAGAGGCGCCTGAGACTTGGTTTCCACATCCCACAAACACACGCACGCAGGCAAAAATATACTACTTAAAACCATGGCCAATATGTTACATTTGAGTTCAATACGTGCTGCTTTCTTTGTTGGTACAATCATGTATGCCTTGGCCTTTTCCTTCGTCACTGTTAGCGGACGACCGGCAACTTTTGTTCAAGATTTTCGAGTCACGTGGTCCGACTCTCATATCAGGCAAATCGATGGAGGAACCGCCATTCAGCTCACTCTTGACCGAAATTCAGGTACTACCCTTTTCTTTTTTTACTTTTTTGGCTTTTGTACAAGGGGACCATTAACCAGAATCCTTTGTTAGTTGTATCAAGAATTATTCAAGATTGATGATGCAATAACCTGAATTTTGAAATGCATCCGTATTTAGGATGCGGGTTTGCTTCCAAGAACCAATATTTGTTTGGCAGTTTTAGTGTGAAGATCAAGCTCATTCCTGGTGACTCTGCAGGAACAGTTACTGCCTTCTATGTATGTTCTCAGTTCTAACACCTCCCCTCTTCCCCCCCCCCCCCCCCCCCCCCACAAACCAAAAAAAAAAAGCTTGATTTCTTGATTTGCATGAATATTAACTGTTTCAGATGAACTCCGACACCAACTATGTTCGTGACGAGCTTGATTTCGAATTCTTGGGGAATCGCTCGGGACAACCCACCACTGTCCAAACTAATGTCTACGTTAACGGGAAAGGTAGCAGGGAACAAAGGATCAACCTGTGGTTTGATCCCTCTATAGGATTTCACACTTATACTATACGTTGGACCCGGGAGAATATTATGTAAGTCAGCAGCATCTTTAAAAAAAAAACAAAAACAATAGTAATGATTGAGAGAGTTTTAGTATTTTTAAAAGGTTACAATGTTTGTGATGACTCAGAATATGAATATTACAGACACTGTGACTAGTCTTAGTTACTAGTTCTCTTGAGAGTGTATCGTTGTTCTTCTATTTCATGAAGTCTTTATATTTTAGGCAATTCTATCTCAGACAATTTTACGAATTTGAACAAGTCCATAACATACACAAAGTGTAGTTGTGTGGATCTTCCATATTGCTAATGGGTGATGTTTGGTCGACAGCTACTATGTGGACGACGTGCCCATCAGGGTTTTCAAGAACAATGAAGCGATAGGAATCCCATACCCAAAGAGGCAACCCATGGGTATCTTTTCCACTCTTTGGGATGCAGATGACTGGGCAACCAGGGGTGGATTAGAGAAAATTGATTGGAGCAAAGCCCCCTTCTACACATACTACAAAGACTTCGACGTTGACGGTTGCGTTGTGCCAGGACCAGCTGCTTGTGCCTTCAACCCAAACAATTGGTGGGAAGGACCTAACTACAGAGGACTAACCCCGCTTGAGGCTAGGAAATATCACTGGGTTCGCGCCAATCACATGATCTATGATTACTGCACCGACAGATCCCGTTTCCCCGTTGCCCCACCCGAATGCCTGGCAGGAATCTAAAGTTGCAATCCAAAGTCAAAAAAGAAAAAAAACGCCCATTCATCTTTTACCTTATCACACACTGGATTCTCGATTGAAAGTTATAGTAGTAAAGTTGGAATCAACGTGCGTACATGCGCCTGCTGCCACAACTTGTGATGGGAAAGCCATGCAGAAGCAGAAGGGCATTGGCTGGTGCATGAATAATAATTTGATACACTATTTATTTGAGTATACAGGAGATGAGAGCCATTGATAGTTGAATTTGTGAGCAAATGTCAATAATGTAATCATACCACAGTGTATTTGTTTGTGTCTTACTATAAATTATTTTGTGTATCGTGTGTTGTAAATCAATAATGCCTTTTGTTCATTGTGGAAAACGAGAATAAAAATGGGTTTGTGTCGATAAATAAATCATGTTTTCAACAACCAAGCTATCATTACACCATTACGAATTGGTCTAGTCAAATCATGTTGTCTTGGTGTTTCCTTCGTAGCTTAATTTTAGCCGAAGAAACAGAAGCAACGAAGGGAATAAAACAAAGTCAAGTGCGAAGATCAACAAAAAAGTCTCGGAATGGTCCAAATTCTGGTTTTAATTGAGGGGCACTCCCTCAATGAGAAAGCGACATTTCTTAGCATTTTTCTTTCGACCTTATCCAATTTTATGCTCTTTTGCTTTGGATTTTATTTTTCAAAATTGACTTTTCTTAAGCTGAAGAAAAGCTCAAAATATTTTTGAAACTCACTTCTTCACTTAACATCACATCAACAATGTCGGCATACGAGAGTTTGGAAGCAGCTAAACCTAAAATACTACCCTCTACCCTAACCTGCCTTTAGGAGTCCCACAAAATACACAATTTACTTGACTTGAGTTCTACACTTGCCTTGTGTAAAATGACTTTCTCTGGGCTTCGCACGTTCTGCCTTGGAATTACAGAATTCAATTAACATGAACTGCCATTCATAAGTTCACCAAAGTACTGATCATTAGCTAGGAGCCTAGTGCCACATGATGATGGAGCCCAAGAAGCAAAATCAAGACTTCAACAGAATCGGCATTGAGCGATGGAGCCCCAACACAACAGTTTGATCTGCAGGAGTTTAAAACAAAGGTCCCCGGAGAGCAATGTTACGAAAAGGTTAACCTGTCCGTACAAGGCCCAGAAATTCCATAACAAACGCCCCTCCTTAGAGGCCGACGCCCTCGACGGCCTGGTAATTTTGGGACTCCCCCTTCAAGGAGGCAGAGCCTCTACGAGATTCGAACCTGGGATGTTGGGTTCGTTGCCTGGCTCTGATACCATTGTTACGAAAAGGTTAACCTGTCCGTACAAGACCCAGAAATTCCATAACAAGCAATGACCCTCAAACCATCGTCCTAGTGATTTTAGTGGTTCTGTTTGCAAATAAGAAACGATTACCGGAGTTCACATACCCCTGTTTGTACGAATCTCTCAGGTTGATATGTCAATGCCCAGCAACTGGGGGCTGATCTCCTAGGCAATTGCCTAGATTACATAGGCTTTTCATAAATTGTGCGTGCGTTCAGCCCAGTAAATATATCCTTGAAAGTAGGAGAAAGGTGATGCGATTTGTCAAATTCAAGCGCTGCAACTTAAGCACGTTACAACGTTATCAAAGCTATTTAATCGGCGAAGACGCCCCACCACAACTCGCAACATCATTTGCCAACCTTCAAACATACAACGATTTTTGTCCACAAATAAAATGCATTAACATTGACAGGGAGGAAACAGGCACACAGTTAATATCAGGATGAACATAAATTGGAGATGAACTAAGCTGTTTAAAGTCCCCAAGTGTAGCACAGGGTCAATTGATTCAATTGATTGATAGAAAAACATATCTACTAATTAAATTTCCCACTCTGAACCATCACTTCAAAGTTCTCCTTAGAAGGGATTTCACATGGTATTATTCTTGAGGTTTGTGACATTTCTTCCAAAGAAGCTTGAAGCTTCCAGCTTCACTCAAAACGCCAGTCTTTTATTTTGATATCCTGTTTCCATTGCTCGCTTTCATGGAGCAACAAAAGTATATCATACATATTGATAACATCAAGGACGAGGAAATAAAGCATCACTTCTTATTAATAATTTTGACTGCAACAGGATTGGAGCAGTATGGACAATTCCCGAACAGAACATCAAATGACCTGTAACAGAAGTAGAAAAGTTATTACAAACCAAGTAATCAAATCCTGAAGAAGTATTAGAGATTCGTCTTACAACAAGTAGTTGACAAAGAAACCAGTATACTGCAAATTGTGTTTTTGTTACCAAAGATAATGACTATAAAATTGACCTAGTTACTTGAATTACACCAGAAATAAAATTCTAGCATTTGGTTTCAAAGATGTTAGCTGTGTCATCCAAAGCAAGAAGCACTAATAAGATTTACCAAAAGGTCAAAAAATATCAAATAACAAGAGATTCAGAAAGCTGTGAGCTATTCAGAAAGAGATGATATTCGTCTATAAACCACATGTGCCACAGAGGGGAGGGTCATATAAAGCACCCTTGAGTGAAGAGAAATGGATGGAGGATACAAGTATACAACACAGAGAGAGAGAGAGAGAGAGAGAGAGACGGGGATAGAAGAAGAAGACGAGGAGGAAGAAATCAAACATGTCAAAAAGGAAAACAAGAACAAAAAGAAATAAAATAATATACAACAATGACTAGCGCCTACATGTTCAACTATGCTGCCATAGGCCTACAGCAGACAGGAAAGCCATATTCGTCCAAATTGTAGAGAAAAGGAACACTAAAGTGTCTTACAAATCAAGGACTAAAGCCAATAAAACTAACAGAGACATGAAGAACAAACATACCGCCTTGTTGTTGTAATTGAACGCAGCCAATCTCGAAGACAAACACTATGGAAGGCCCTACTGCAATTGTTATTTTCACATGTGTAGTCAGTTGCACTCCCGCTCTTTGAGCCAAGTTCATCATCTATCAGATAGCACCACCTTAATTATCTCTAATGATGTGTACACATATATTCTTGGGGGAAAAATGCTAATATTGGAGAAACCATACCAATGGGCAGATATTGGGCATAACAAACCCCACATTCAGTTTGCCGATCATCTTTCCTGACTTCAGGAGGTTGAGGGAGCTCAATATCCAATATGCTTGTCAGATTTTCAGAAAATGATCTATCTTTGACCCTGTTAGAATTAAAAAGCACACCATGACAGGCAATCAACAAAGTCGTGGATGAGAAGAAGCTATTGGACTAAATTATGCACTTTTCCTGGATAATAGCACCTAAAACCTTCTATAGATGTGAATACTGCAAGGATAGCCTGGCAAGCCTTAAGCCGATAAAAAAGCTCACTGTGGGCTGCAAGACCAAAACCTTCTAGCTCTACTTAGCAACCTTAAACCGTCTAAGGCTAATTAAAAGTCTTTTAGCTCTAAAATGTGTAAAAAATTAGTACATAACAATAATGAATTCTACGGCCTATCATCATGATCTTCATCTTTTGGGTTTTCCTCATCATGACATCAGCAGTGGCATGTATCATGGAGGACAAAAATGCCTACAGTGACAGTTGTGCTATTGCAATGGCATCCATAAGCTAAGTTGCTCGGTAGGAAATAGTGCAGTTTTATCTGTATTAGGATTTTCAGTAACTGCATAAAACCAAAATAAAAACTAAGCCTAGAGCCCACGATTCATTGACCTCTCTGCTATAGGATTCATGATTTAAATAGCTTGTCTATAGTCAAACAACTTGTAGACACTTGGAAGTGGAAAGTTATAGAAGTAGGTACTAAAGGTGCATAAAGGTCAGCATTAAGCATTCAAGCTCTATGCAAATTTGATTAATTAATTGGATATCATTAATCCTCAAACAGCTCCTCAGCAGGACAGAGTATGTTAGGCACTAAAGCCATTTAGTCTCACATAAATGAAAATTCCAGACACAAATAAAATTGGGAATAGAGGTGATAATTTGCAGAGATATCACTGGTAGCTACCATCTTTTGCAATTTATTTTCCATTTCCTTCTCAAAAGGTTCACATTTGCATCTGAACCAAGAAAGCGACATCTACATGAAATGAAATCTGTTATTGTTCTGGCAAACACAATTCATCAAGCCAAAGTGATAAAGAAGATGATATACTGGGGCAAGGATCTTGGATCACTGGCATTTACCGATAAGGTGATGTAGCAATCATTTCCTACAAAACAGAGAGAAGTTTACAAGTTAAGAGCACCTTAAAGGATACATTTAAAGCCAAAAAAATTAAAACATGAAAACAAATAACCTATGTTGATTTGGCGGTACGACATTGCAAAATGTGGATCCTTGGGATCAACCACCCAAAGAGACCGGTCAATATCATCTAACGTGGACCAGAAATCCTGAAGCTTATCAACATGCTGGCATGGGATTAAGGATTTGACAAATCATGTCAACACAACGACTAACTCAAGGAGAATTAGCCACCATGTCAATGAAGAGATAACCGGTCCATGTGAAGAAACATGCAGATGATAAAGATAAAAAGAAAATTTTTAAAGAACTCTTGGAAAAAATGGTCACTAGTACATGTTCAAATTGCACCACAGCATCCTTGAGCTTCGAGTTTCCAGACCAGTCTAAGTTAAAGATATGAGGGACATCCTGGGAAAAGCATGATAACAAGGTGTCAAATCTCAGGACAAAGAGGCTAAAGAAGGAAACAAAAAAAAGCAAATTGTAAGATAGACTGACAGCTGATATTGAAGGCGGGCATTTTGGATAATTAGTATCCAGTGTTATTTCCAAAATGTGTGCTCTTCCTTTCTTGTCACTGGAACAAATTGAAAGATGCCTTGAGTATCATTGAACAAGCTAGACGTAAAAATAGCTATAAGCAGACGCAGACATGCAAAAGCAAAATGGTCTTACATGACCCTGAAGCTCAAATATGTCAGGTCCTCCCCCATCCTCACTAGATGCTCCCATCCAACATCTTCTACCTATGCATGGACAAAGTCATTCCATAATTCTCGCTCAGGTATTTCAGTACAGTGCATTACTAAATGATCTTTACCAGGTACACAGAAGGAAAAAAAACCAGAGGCATAACCCAAAAATCAAGTGAAGTTTTGAACCTCCACATAACTCCTACAAGTAAGAAACAATTCCTGCATTCACATGATTATCTAATTACCTCTGAATATATCCTACGATAAAAAGAAGAGGATTTTCCCAGTTTTTGGCATCTATTCCCATCAGCATCTTCCTATAACACAATGCGTCCCCAAAAAAAAGAAAAATTATTTAGCTCATGAAGTTCCAATTAGAAAGAAACTTAAAGGTAAAAACCAAAAGAAAATCATTTCCTGATTCTACCATGTTAACCTCCATATCGAGCCGCCTATCGATATTGATGCTTAAACCCCCATTCTATTAAAGGAAAAAAAAAAAAGGAATGCAAAGAAAAAGCTGCAATTACCAACAAATTAAGTAAACTAAAAGAGCCCGTGTAAAGAAAACTAAAGACTTTTCTAGTCCAAATAAAGCTTTCTGAAATACAAAAGATTTAAAATTATGAGGAAACGAAAACTATAATTGCATTTTATGATCAGTGGCCAACTGTTTTAACTGTGGACAAACATCAAACACCTTGTAGGCGCTAAACTTGCAAAACGTAAGGAGAGGCTTCGTTCATGAATCAGCATGAAAGAAGATTTTTAGCCTTTAACTGGGCAATGGCTGAATTTGGGCTACATAGCGGTCGTGGATCAGCACTGGCCATGAACTTGAACCTAAATCACTTATCCCATCAAGATCATGACTACAGGGTGGAGCTTGGAGGAGCTTCCTGTTCATCCGATGAGGGTGGGCTAAAGAGACTAAGGCCCAGAGAATGGGCCCTTCAGATGGGAGGCTCAGTTGGCGGGAGAAATTGGAATACCGCACTCTTGAAACGCATCTGGTTCAAACCACGACTCGGCTCAACCGGGTATCAATGACGTCCCAGTAAGGGTCCGTTTGTTTCGGGTGAAAATGTTTTCCTAATTTCCCGTGTTTGGTTGCACAAAAGTTACTGAAAATATTTTTCTATGTAAAATATTTTCACTCATCTTATGGAAAACAACTTCCCTTCCAAACTTACTGAAGTTGTTTTCCGAAATGCATGCATCCCACCTGTAGTATGTTCCAAACTTACTGAAAACATCTTGTAGTATTTTTTTTTTTTTTTTTAGTGTAAACAGGAGGACTCGAACGCAAGATCTCTTCCTTACACTCCCTCTCCCGTACCACCCAACCCCCCTAGTATATTCAAAATAAAAAAAAAATCTCATCCTACTCATCCTATGCTAGTAATTAATTATGTATAATAAGGACATTCTTTTCTAGAGAAATTTTCCGCAGTGAGAGTGCAAGATATATGTCACAATAAGCATTGCATGTGATTGATATTTGCCACTAAATGGCCAGCAATTTGTTTATTGCTTAAGGAGATATTTTTTATTCATATATACATTTCCCCAAGATTTTTAAAAGTTAAACAATGAGATAAAATTTCTTATTTTGCATGGGAAGAAGTATGTAGTTATAATGTGTAGAAAGTAAAGATAGAGATAAAAGTGAAAATATTTCAAAAGTTAAACAAACACCAGAAAAATAAAGTAAGAAAATATTTTCAATAAGCTAACCAAACACCTGAAAATGATGAAAGAGAAATGATTTTCATGGAAAATTACTTTCACGGAAAATATTTTCCCAAGGAAAACATTTTACTTCCAACCAAACAGACCCTAAAATCCTCCTTTTCTACAAGCTTTAAAGTTTCTTTTAAATCGTGATACAATCGGAAATAAGACAAAATTTCGAATTTAATTAACATACCCGTTTCAGCTTTTAAAACCTCATCCTCTCTCCCCTTTTTAGCACGACAAATAAAATTAACAGAAGAAATTTTCGCTTGATTCAAACTTAATTATTAAAGCATAGTTTTATAGCCGAAGTTGAGTTGATGAGCTGATCGAATTTAAACAGTTGAACCCTCAAAACTTTGTGATCATTGAAGTCACACCGTATTAGATTCATGAATAGAGAATTGTGTGGGTCGAATCGACGAGTGCCTTTGTCATGTCTCGCCAATAAGAGTGAAATTTGAATACGTAATTAGGAGCATATTCTTGTGGCACCATCACGAGTTAATGGTATCACATGGACAGCATGGCAACTAGAGAATAGCAACTCTCGTCGTTTCTTTACCGTCCCCTTCTAGTAGTTAATAATGACACGAAAGAAACCCAAAATGCGACATGGAAAGGCTTTTTAATGAATGCTTATTATAATTTCGGCAAGGCGAAGTTGACAGTAGTATTAAACTCCAAGGTTACCAACAATAATAATAATGTCTCAGTGCAAGCAATTACAGCATATTTATAATTTACGTGCATTGGAATGTAGTGTTAAACTAATCAAATAAGGCACATTGAACAGCAACACTATAGAAAATTATGTGCACGGCGTGTTTTGAACAAGTTTTTTCAACTTCTTTGTTCATTCATCCATCCATCAAGCAAAAAATAGTATACACATGAATTGGAAACTTTTGACCATAGGTGTGAAGAATTACATATAGGTTGCTCGAGAAATGGGGTCATAAAATCAATCAAGAAATGGGGCCTAACAAGTAAAGTCTCAATCAATCAAGTTGACAAAGATGACCATATTTGTCGCGTCCGTTAAAACAGTTTGTAGTTAGCGGGTATTTGCTCCCCGTTATCCAAATACCGATGGAGACTCTTTTTTTTTCTTTTTTTTTTTTTTAAAGATAAAATGTACTATTTGGCTTAGGGATAGTAATCAGCAGCGTCGGAGCCACCTTGACGGCTTGTGGGCAACTGCCCCCTAAACTTTGCAAAAATCACAAAATAGGCTCGAACAATTTATAAACTAATTTCATCTCTTGACATTGCTCCTTATAATTTGGAAACTAGTCACCTCTAAACAATCAATTTGTTTCTTTTAAGTATCTCTTTCTGTGGTCCAGTTGTTTCAAAACTTTAATTAAGGTACATTTAACTACTACTAAGACTGAGAAAAATCGTAAGCAGTAGAACAAATTCCCAAAGAACAAATCGTAAGCAGTATAAAAACTTGCTCTCATCCTGGCTGTGCTACTAGTACGTAATCAGGTGGGACATGCTTTGCTTTTCATTAATGATGTGAGTCGCTGCAAAATGCGCATTAGTATTCTGCGTTGGTGAATTTGTAGCCACTGATCTGGCGTGGACGGGACAACAAGACATTGATCTCCTGGTGGGAGCCGTTGTCGCTTGGCTGACGATGGTCGCAGGCGGCATACGCGTGGTTGATGATAACATGGTGAAGCTTTTTTAATCGTATTTTTCCTTCTGCACCTAGAGGACTTGGATGCCGACGGCGGCATATATTAATATTGCAGATTGATGTGATTGAAGAAATCAAATCCCCCTTCTTTTTTTTCTTTCCTGCCTTGGCTGATTGATGCAGAAATGATCCATCCATGGCCATGCACGCGGAAGCACGCATATATGGAACGAGAAAGCACGGTGTCCAATACAGCACTCCCCAAAGCCAATTATAAGCATAGTTGATAATTTTGAAATAAAATTGAGATGAAAAAGATTCGTTCCAAAACTAATCTGAAAATCGGAATTAATTTCAATATCCTGCCGACACCGTAATGTGTGTGTGTGTGTGTGTATATATATATGTATATATATGGGGTCGTCTTCAATCCTGGCAAAATCGTCATACTCAGTGCTATATTGATTAATAAGTTGATGGAATGTTTCATTCTACAGTATCAAGCTAAGTGCGCGTGTGACGATGGATGGATGAGACTTCAAATCTTAATAATAATTTCAACGTACTTAGTCCCATCAAAGCTAATTAGAGTTCCAGCTGCTGGACTGAACGTGTTGCAACAGCGCATCAAGCTTCTTCAGTATTTTGGCTTCATCCTCTTCCTGTTGAACTTTTTAGGGTTTCCACTTGTCATATCCGCTGCTTGAGAAACAGCAGCGGTGTGGCTCGATCACTTGGACATTGGGGACCTAACTTCCCTCACTTTCTAATTCTATTTATGACTTCCAGCACCGTCCGTCTTTCATCATCAGTCTATCACGACATCCAAAGTTTAACAGTCCAGTGTTATAGTAACGTTAAAAACACTCCCAGAAATTAATCTATCGATCTGTTTATTTATCGTGTTTGATTGATAAAAAATTATTTGCATTCAATTAACAAATAAACTTGAATACCACCGGCATTTGATTCAACCATATACTCATTTACACCCTACTAAATAAATGAGATGCCAGTGGCGTCTCGAGGATATGATTATGACCTTTGCAGCAGCCTGAGTTACACGATCGAGGTGTGTCCCCATTTGGATTGGTTTCTGGCTCATGATAATTGCTTTATCCGTCTAACCACCATATTCTACAGTCAGCAACTCCGCCTAAAAGTAATAGTAGTCTGGTGTTTCCGACGAAGAACAAATTAAGGAGAAAAAAAGAAAGCAGAAGAGTTCGTCACTCGTCGGGGGCCCAGGCTGAACAACCAAACAGCAACCCCCTGCCAAACCCGGGCCACACTCAACAATCCAAAATGCATGCGCCACACGGATTGTTTGTGGACACTCTACTACTACTCTTCCCCAGATCTTAAAATCGCAGCAAAATTCCGCTGCTACCTGGCAAATGATTATTTGCTGAATGTATTCTTGAGCGCAGATCAGATTGATCACAATCTGGTGCCGACATGCTTCCATAATTGGTTGCATTAAATAGCGACCCAATACGTGCTAGTTGCTGAACATGCGTAATCCCCGGTCTAAGGAGAGATCTGTGTCTTAGGATTAGCAATGTCGTAATACTAGGTAATGTTTGTTTTTGTATTTCATGGGTCGCCGTCCGTCGATGATGATAGATGCTGATCCAGTGCTAATTGCCACTAATTTTAAATTAATTGAAGGTTACAGAGTTTGGACAGGCCGCCAAGCTAAATAGAGGATGACATCTGTCTTACATGCTTTTCTTTTCGAACCTTTTTCTTCTTTAGTTAGTATAAAGTTTCATGTGGGCACACGGGTTGCAAGTCTACCGTCCCTAAAACACTTAAATTAATTGGAACTAGAAAAAATATATATATATATATGACTTTGCCTAGATGGTCTCATGTTAGTCATGGAATCAATAATATGCGAGCGGGACTAAAATGACGCTAGATGCATTTTAATACCATCCAAATTTCCAATAACTTTGATTTTTTTTTTTAAAAAAAAAAAATCATTTAGTTAGTTTGTTTAATTTTAAAAAACTTTCCGCCATCAAAATCATGCATTCTCCTGAAAAATGTTTGATGATTCAGTTTTGTCATGTGACTAAACGTTGCCTGTGTTTCCTCTAGTAGATGATCTTGTACACATTTGCACATTTCATGTCAAGATGAAGTTGATCAGTTCCTATTCTTTGCACGGTGAAAAAAAAAAAAAAAAAATCATGCAGTACAATCTATGTCAATTGATTTTTCTCTTTCTAAATATCATGAGATTTGAAAGTAAGCTTGCTTTTTGAAGTTCAATTTGGACATGGCAAAATCTGTTAATCAAACGTCTCAAAATTGTTGGGTAGTTTTTTTTTACTTTCAGGAAAATCAATGACTCATGGGAGTTTCAAGTAAACTCCAAGTAGATCCATGCTTTAAATGGACACTATTGAACATATTTCCAATTAGACATATTTTACATATCCATCCCATCCAAATTAATTTTGGATATGGAAGCCCGTTGGATCTTGGAACTTTCTGTCACCTCTACTTAAAAGAGCATGCAAAGATGAGATAAACCGAATACTTTCCTACCCTAAAAGCTAACTTTGATGCACGCTAATTCACGCTTTTGGAGTTTCCTGTTCACCATGTTAAAGAGTTTTTTTTTGCACTTTTTACAATCTCTCTTGCCTTTCTTTTAAAGAGTTTTCTAATTAGCTATGCTGTTGTCTAGTGTTTCTGTTGAAAATTGTGGGTTCTTTAGGGTCTTACGTAATTCTCATGGGGCCAATAATATATTTATCAGTTGGCTTAATTCTGTCCACGGAGATAATACAAGTAAATGATGAAGGAGAGAAACGCATCATGTTGTGTTGACTAACGTCCAAATGGGGCGTTGAAGGAGCGCATTGGTGTAACCGTAACCATGATAGTGATGGTATGCGTTTGAGGGAGAGAAATTGAAGAGATAAGAAGAGAGACTTTCCAACTAACTACCTCTAGAATAGTTGATTATCACATATTTTGTGGAGTGAAAGGGTAAATGTTCAAACCATTTATTGTAGCTTCTTTTCTTAGATCACTCATATAAATATGTAATGCATCCGTATGATTCTGTGGATTCATTCTATTAAAATAAATTAGAGTAGAAGTAGGAATAGACGTAAATGATAATAATTAATAATAAAAAAAAGGAAAGAAAGGAAAAAAAAAAAAAAGACACTCATCTCCTTGCCTATAACTCCCTCCGTCCCCACTTTGATAGTTCTATTTTCCCTTTTCGTCTGTCCCAAATTATAGTCCACTTCCCAATTGAAGAATGTAGTTGTATTTTAATTTTTTTAAAATACCATTATTCAATGTAAGTTGTTGTTACTATAAACCTACTCCATTTAATGAGAGTTTATTCTTTTTTTTACCATCAATTCAAGTTCCCATAAAGTTGTACTCTAATTAATGTGAGGGTATTTTAGGAAAATAGTTACCTAAATTGATTGTTCCAACAAAATTAACTACTCTCTCCGTCCCACTTTGATAGTCCTGGTTTCCCTTTCCGTCTGTCCCAAATTGTAATTCACTTTCCGATTGAAGAATGTAGTTGTATTTTAATTTTTCTAAAATACCCTTATTCAATGTAAATTGTTGTTACTATAAACCTATCCCATTTAATGAGAGTTTATTCTTTTTTTACAATCAATTCAAATTCCCATAAATTGTATTATATTTGATGTGAGGGTATTTTAGAAAAATAACTACCTAAATTGATTATTTCAAAAAAATTAATTATTTTTTATTAAATTATGTGAAAAAAGATACAGAACTGTCAAAATATGACGAAGGGAAGGGAGTATTATATTTTTCCTTTTCAAGGAAGAAAAGGAGGGGGCGGGGGCGTGGTGGGGGCATTAGAGTTTGAACACCCAGAATGAGCGATGATTAGACGAAGACTACGAGGCGTTGTAACTTCCAGGAAAGTGTCCTCATGATTTGTTGGACCACAGCAGGAGAGACATTTCTAGGTAACAACAAATGCCACTGCATATTTTGAATAAATTCATGCTAGTGGACCGAAAGACCATCACAGATCCTCCCAATGATTCAGTCTATGACTTTGCCCATGACCAATCATAATAACGTGTCCTTTAAGAAATACACCTCACGCTGCACTCTCTTACTGCAACATAACATGCGTGTCAATTCGGCACCGTGCCTCTGTGTTTTTCACTTTGAAAACATCATCCGCACCTCATCATCAACTCTCAATTCCAGACTTGAGATAGATGAGTGGAACTAACTCTCAATTATTTTATTGTTGAATTTGGAACCGAATAGTGACACCCAGAGAGAGGATGATTTTAACTGCAAACCACTGCGAGAAAAAAGAAAAAATATTTCATGGAAACCTCATTGTTCATAATGTGATCGTGAAGGTGAAGGAAATCAGAACAAATGAGGTAGGGTGTGAAGCGTGAACATCACGTGGGTCGTGACCCACCGGTCCCCTAAAAGTTGGGACATTTCACGCTGGATGATCAGGCCCATCATCCATCCATGTACGCAAACATGATCCACACACGCCGCACCATCCCCCACCCCTTCCTGCCTCTCTCTCTCTCTCTCTCTCCGAGGGGAGGAAGAAGGGGAAATGAGTTTTGGGGACTTTTCCATTCTTTTCTTTCTCCGCACGCATCTCACCCCTGCTGCTCATGCCTCATGACCAACGGCCCTTTCAGTACCCTTTTCATTTTATAAAAAACATAAAATAAAATTTTATTGGTTGCCAATCAGGAGAGGGGGAAAAAAAAAAAGTTGGAAAAAGCTACAGACAGATACACGTGAGCCAACCCCTCTATCCTCTTCGTTCTCTCACACATACGCCCGCCCACACATCATCATCTGATCATCATAACTTCCAACTGATTTTCCATCATTATCTTCTTCATCATTTCGTTCGGTAAGAGTTTATTGATGTGCTACACGAACCATTAACAATCGGTGCCGTTTTGATAGGCCGAACAATTTTGCCCAAATTCAGACCTTACATTTCATGAATCATGCATGAATTAGACCAAAAAAAGTGGTGCACTGCTTCGTTTTGATTGCAAGGAAGGAAATCAGTGATCGATCAATGCAACACAAAACCAAAAATGCTACTAACAAGTAACAACCACCCCTCCATAATAATATATATATATATATATATATATATATATATATATTGCTTCATCATTTACAAACATATATATGTCAAAAGAAATGATTGAATTTCTACAAGCTACCTCCAAACTAAAACTTTGATCGCAAGCCCCTTAACCAAAAAAAGGCCGGTTATGGGTTTTTTTCCATAGTCTGACGATCATATACGCAAGTAAACTATTTAGCGCTATTATATCTGTTGCTAAATTAAAAGCTAGCTAACAAGCTGCAGATGGATTGGTGAAGGGATTAAAGAAGTGCGGTTTTGGGGCCATGGAAAATGGGCTCTTGCTGGAAGAGTTTTCACCAACTCCGCCGACCCTTTCGCAAGAGGGGCACATGGTCAGTGTAGCCGCTGGCAACTGCATGTACAAGGGCTGCGCTAGTTTTAGCGCCTTCAGTTCTTGTAGCTCCTTCTGCAGCCTCCTGTTCTCGTCCGTCAACGTCTCGCAGCATTTCTTCAAGAACTCGCAGTCTACTTCCGTTTGCTTAAGCTTCGTCCTGCGTATACCCAAGAAAAAACCCCCCCTCCATTATTTATTTCAAATAGACAAAATTTGTGCATATCTCAAAAAACCGCCTCGAACGATCGATTTTGTTTTTCCTCGACATTGTTAATCTTCAGGGTGAGGGATGAGGAAGTAAGTACCTGGCTCTTCTGTTCTGAAACCACACCTCAACTTGTCGAGGCCTTAAATTCAGTTCCCTTGCCAAATCTTGCTTTTGCTTCTGCAGAATCAGCAGATATGTATGTATATGTAATACTATTACGTGTGAAAATAAATCGACTAGCTAGCCAGAGAGAGAGAGAAATGTTACGGGATTGAGAGTGCTATGTTGCTTGAAGCTCTCTTCCAAAAGAGCAGACTGAACTTTTGTGAGGCGAAGCTTCTTCCTTCCATTAGAACCATCATCATCTTCGTCACTTACTCTTGACGAAAGTCTCTCGATCTCCACCTCTTCGCTGCTCCCGAGCTCCCTCTCCCTCTTCACGCTATTGTTGGAGAAGGACGACGCAGCACTATCTTGACGATGCAAGTCAGCAGCAGAAGGTGGGGGCTCATTATTCGAGGCCTTATTAGCAGTAGCATCCAGCTTCTTGACTAGCATATCGAAAGTGTCGCCGCCGGAAAGGCTCAAGGTCAGCGACGGCTCAAAGTTGGCCAACTGTTCGGACTTGAGGAGGGATGGCTTTCTTGATTTCTGGTTATCCGTTTTCAGTGGTTTGTTCTCGGCGGTTGACGGGAAGCCTAATCCTAATACAAGGCCTGGGCTACATACATCATCCAAACCCATCTATGTATGTATGTTTCGAGTAGAATGGTTGAGGAGTGGATTGTGGAATGAGGGGTTTATCTTATGGAGGGTTGATGCTTGGTCTGTTTGTTGTTTGTTAAGAAAAAAGGCACGAGAGAGTGGGGAAGAGATGAAATGAAATGAAGGAGGGTCTCGACGGAGGGAAAAGTTGCGGAACAAATAGGATGGGGGAAGAGAGTGAAAGAGGAGGTTCTTTGTGGCTTGTTGTTGGGGGGGGATTGGGGGTGAGGGGGTATTATCAATTATGTCGAGGAGGACTGGGAGGAGTTGGGTTGGGTGGGTGGATGCTCTCTATCTCTCTATCTCCATCCATGATTTTTAATCAATGGGAAGAATGAGTAGAGAAAACGAATAAGGTGTGGGGGAATTATGAAAAAGTGTCTTTCTCTCTCCTTGCATAGGTTGACCATTTGATGCCCACCGTATTAAACTCCACAACAGTAATCTGACCTACTAGCGAGGGAACAAAAGAAAACCGCCACCAACAAGTCTTACGTGTTCAGCGTACTACTGTACAAAATTCCGCCAACACACATTAGACTCAATAATAATAATAATAGATGGATCCATTTCCTCTTGGTTTAGAATAGCTCTACGCAGATCGGGGTTCTGGGGTTGTGGTGGCTTTGTCCCACGTCGGGGTTCCGGGGGATTAGGGGTTGGTTTATAAGTTCCCTATGAGACCTCAAGAGATACCGACTTTTGGGATTTTCACGGGAATTAGGATTTATAAAAAAATGCCGAAACCCTTTGGGCTTGGATATGAGAATAGCTCTACGCAGATGTCTCCACTTCTATATGGAGTGGACTGCAGATACGGATATATGGAGTGGACTGCAGATACGGACAATAATGGCCTTGTTCCGAGTTATCAAAAAAAAAATAATGGCTTTATTTGGATAGTATTTTTTTTTTAAAATATTTCACTTCGATCATAAACATATTTTTTAATTCATTTTTTTATATTCTGAAGCAATTTTTTATCTTACATACATTGCATTACAAAAAATGCTACAGTAATTATTCCAAACAATGCTGCTAACTTTTTTGTCCTTGAATTCGGATATTTTAGCTCAGCTCAAAGCATTTTACGGAACACATGCATTAATTCAATTCTGAGAAAACTATCATAAATCGCAGAGAGGAAAAGAACCCCCTAGAAAACAATTTAGGGTTGTATGAACGAAAGGCCAACTCAGAATGGGAAAACGGAGAAATAGCACGGAAGTTAGAAACACATCAAGAGGATGATTCGCGGCCGCTTGCCACCCCTTGACATGCCAAAGTTCACTATTACCACTACCATCACTAGCCGCTACTTTTCTCTTTCTAAGGATTCCAACTTTGATGCATTCATGCTTAGACAATAATAAATAATAATGACCGGCGAGGATCAATAATTGAGCAACAATTGTGCGACAGGCAAGGCAAAGAGGTGATATATTCACAGTGGCAGTATCTAACACTACATTATTATCAGCGTGGGTTTTTTATTCACTCCCTAAGCATTTAAAAAACGGCTGTCTGGGGGATGTCAGGCAAATCTTGATTAAAAGGCTAATTTGCAGTCTTAGGTATTTGATTGGATGTCCACGAATTGCTACGGAGTACTACAATTTATCCATTTTGTGGTAGACCATACTGACTGTCCCCCACTCCACTCCAGACCTCCAATATCAAATTTTGCTGCCTCTGCCTTTCGTGCTACTACTACTGTTACTCTGCTAACTTATTATTATTATTGTTTGCCATACTTACACCTGACATTGTAGGCCACGAACTAAAAATTGTTTCAACAATTAACGCAAACATCATTTTTCGATCAACTTTAAAATGCTACCTAAGTTGTTTATGCGACCTAAGAGCATCCAAACATGTTTTTTTTTCTCTTTCTTTTCTAGTCAACTTTTTCGACTTCAAATCAAAGTGAACAAAAGTAGAAACGCATAATATAACAGTGCTACAAAATTAACTTTGGCTTAAAAGAAATACCAGTGATACATGTTTGGATTGCTGTTTATTTGTCAAAATATATTTGCTTACATCATCATTACAATTTCCAACGCACCTTTTTATCTTCCCAATTATCTTTTTATCTCACATACATCACATCACAAAAAAGTTCTACAGTAAAAATATCTCTAATAATTCACAATCCAAACATTATTATTATTATTATCAGAAACAAGAATGAAAAGATATCAGAACGAGGCAGAGATGGCGACGGAGATGGGCAGCATCCCATGAATGGTTTCACATTTTGTTGTTTGATGTGTAGGAAAGAGAAAAAAGAGGGAGAGCTTAGGGAGGTGGAAAGCAAAGTAGGTAGAAGGCACGAGAGGATTTCAAAGAGTTATAATTAAGGGTGCCAGAATATGATTCATCAACAAGAAAGAATCCTCCGGATCTTTGCTTAACTAGAAAGTTGATGTAAGGGGTAGTGTTTGGGACCCTACGCTAATCCGCGCGCTTACAAACCAATCCAATAATGCAATGTCGGCTACGCTGATTAGGAGTTAGGTCACCCGTATACCATAATCAAAGCCCAAATCATTAATTTTCGACGCATTTAGAGTCACATATATAGAGATGGTAGCCCTTGCTTCAATTATGTACTCCCTCCGTTCCACTTTAATAGTCCTGTTTTCCCTTTTCGTCTGTCCCAAATTATAATTCACTTTTCAATTGAATAATCTAGTTGTATTTTAATTTTTCTAAAATACCCTTATTCAATATGAGTTGTTGTTACTATAAACCTACCCCATTTAATGAGCGTTGATTCTTTTTTTACCATCAATTCAAGTTCCCATAAAGTTGTACTCTAATTAATGTGAGGGTATTTTAAAAAAATAGCTACCTAAATTGATTGTTCCAACAAAATTAATTACTTTTTTTTTAAACTGTGTGAAAAAAGAAACAGAACTATCAAAGTATCAAAGTGAGACGGGGGGAGTATATTACTCCTACGTGGCAATTATGGTTTATTCTCGGAATTATCATATTCCCCCAAATGCCAATCGCATGGTCACCCCGACCAGTTATCTTCTATCAGAAAGGTGTCTGATATGCACTCAGTTTCCACGCAGTTATAGTGCCCCCCAGGATTATGCAAAATACATTACACACTACCATTAAGTTTGAAAATTGGATCAAACGTCACGATTATTTTACTGAATCATAACTCAAAACTGTAAAGTAGTTGTGGTTTTTGCATGACAATTTTGTTCGCCATCTTTGCACGCAGCTAGTGGGTACCCACATCACAAATTGACGAGTTGGATAAAGGACGAACAAACCCCTTTGAACATATATGTGCAGCGTAAGGTGACCGACTACCTTCAGAGTACTTGGCCAACCAGGCTCTTTTTGGATTGCAGCAGATCAAGGGATTTGATTTATTAACTTGCATTTTATCTTCAGAATTTTCTAAAAATTTTATCGGCGAGTGTAAAAGGCATCGATTTGGGATGTGTGTGTGTGCGCACATGCATATAGTATGTTGTGTACTATTATTTTAATAAAAAAATAAAGATTGAGAAAATAATTAAGTCCTAGCTACATGAGTTTGGTACAAATTGATAAACCGTGTGATAAATGCCTTGGTTAATAATTGTATATCTCATTTTTCATATACTCCATCCATCCCGTTTTGTTAGTTTTGGTTTTTTTTTTCACACAGATTAAGAAAGTGTAATTAATTTGGTTGGAAACATAAATTTAGATTAATAATTTCCTAAAATATCCTTATGCTAATCACGAAAAGTGCCAATTAATATCAGTTACATCTAATGGGTTAGTATTGGAAAAGTTCAATGTAGTGGGTTAGTATTTAATAACAATATATTAATAACAAGATGTTTAATAAGGGTATTTTAGATAATTTGAAAGATTACTATATTTCTTAATGAGTAAGTGGACTACAATTTGGGACAGATGAAAAAGGAAAATAAAACTATCAAAATGGGACGGAGGGAGTATATATATATATATATATATATATATATATATATATATATAGAGTAGGTGTAATGTATATACATGACGACGAGTTGGTGGAATACAGGGGTGTGTTAATTAATACCTATTGAGCATCATCGGTTAGGCAAAAAAAAAAAAAAAAAAAAACTCCATACTATTTTTTTACAACATGACTTCATCCGTATTGATTCTAAAGAAACAATAAATAAAAAGGAGAATGTGCAGCGCACACAACATAACGGCAATTATTACAGTTCAATCATAAAGTTGGCTTGACATCATGGGGCACCCCGCACGTGTAACAGAGGAATACAAGTGTTGTCATCGCAAAAGATAATTTGAATACAATGATGAGGGCTTCTCTGCTTCGTTTTGTCCACCTTCCTCCGTGATGCTTGTGAGTGTATCAATTTCTATTCCCTTCCCGCCCCTTTCCACCCAAATTCGTATATTCTCGATTCGCATCGTTATTCTTGTTGATTTTTTTTTTCCTTTTTCGGTCTTGGACCTGATGTACTCTTTTTTGGGTGGAAAAGATCAAAAGGAATTTTGAATAGCCATGAGACACGCAGAATAGTTTTTTTTTATTCCCTTCTTCTTCTTTCCTATGTTTTCAGAACCGGACCGGATATCGACTCGGCCGAGGTCAGGGGTCAGGGGTCAATAGATTCGATCGGGAGTCGATAGAGGTCGAACCGGATGACGTCGTAAATAAAAATTATTTAAAAATTAAATTATTGTATATAAAATATCCAATAACATATTGATATTAATAAAGATATATTCATATATATTTGATGTTTCAAATATATTTAACAAGAAAATACAAAGAAATTAGAACAATCAAGTAACAATTTTATTATTTAATAAACATTAACAAGTTTAGAATTAAAATTATGGATTTAATTGAAAAATAACATCAAATTTTAGGACAATATTTATAAAATATGAAATATTTGAGGTATATTAATAAGTTTTCACAATTTAGGGGGCCAAAACATGATATTAAAAAAGTTTGAACTTTTTTTACAAAATCTCCCGTTGGATCGGTTTTTCCGGTTTTGTACCGGTCAAACCCGGTTTTTGACCGGAGTTGACCGGGTTTTGAATCTCCCGATTCTAATAATCAACTCGGACCGGACACTTGGCCGGTCCCTGGTTCAACCGATCGAACCGACCGGTCCGGTCCGAGTTTGAAAACACAGCTTCTTTCTACTTCCCTCAACAATCGTAAACAACACGCGCACGCACATTATCTAAGAGAAACTCAGGGTCCAACCCAAAAGACATATTGACTTCAGGCCTGCATCAAATAATATTTTTTCTTCTTCTTCTTCCTACTTGCAATATTATTTTTTTCGTGCATCAAATAATAGTCTCAATGGTAGAACAATGAGAGTGCAGAATAACTCAACAAAGTTGACTTTGATACAGAAAAATCATGGGTTGGCATGATTTTAAGTGCGTTAAAGATGGGACCAGCTCTGAGTTCAACTTTATTGGCGGTGTGATTGGGGATGCATTAGATTATTTATTTGTTTGTTTTTATAAACAAAAGGTTTTAAATCCAATATTTATTACTTATAATATCTTTATCTGATCATTTAATCCAGCGATGCATTAATTTGATTTCTCGAAAATCTAATCCAATCCTGAAATCTAATCCATAATATTAATAAACAAAGACAGACACGCGAACTAACGAAACTTTTGGATTGCCTGAATTTCACGAGAAGAAAATCTCACGTGACTGTAGACCAACTTCATCATTTGTCCTAATGCAACTGCGTTAAATGGGATGGGAGAGACGGTAAATGGACAGAGCAGCCTGTAGGGGGAGGTAGACAAAAGTGGGAGCCACCAATGATTTGGTATTATGGGCATTGGATTCAGTGGGGGATGGATGACTGTATAGCGTAGAAATTGGCCGTCGTGATGGAGGAGAGAGGAGGCAAAAGAATTCCTTGTAATTTTTTTTTTTTTTTTTGAGGGGATAAGGTTTCGTGATGTCCTTTATTAGTTCCTGTCTTTACGGCCAGCCGACCGACGTTGATTTCAACAAGTTAGAACTTAGAAGAAGTTCAAATAATTTGCGTTTACCTGTGGATCCCACTTTTTACCTTGTTGGCAACTCTCCTCGCCAGAAATACTAAAAAGAGTTTTAAATTTACAACACCGAGTTTGTTTGGATTAACTTATTTGAGATAAAATAATTTATTTCATAAATTTTAATCACCATTTTATTTTTTTATTTTACATGCATCGTATCATAAAAAATATTAAAGTAATTATTTCAAGTAAATCGTCCAAACTAACTTTTGTCCGAGACTAACAGCCAGCCCCGTTAACTCACTTGCGTCCATCATGACGTCTATGTATTCATCCTTTCCTTTTTCTACTGACCAATAAAGTGGATTTGAATTTTAATCCCTATCACTTCATCTCTTTCTTTTAGGCATCGATGCCAAAACTAATAATGTAGTCGGACTCTACTAGAAGTTTTGAATTTAGCCCTTGCCTATGTGTGTGTGTGTATATATATAAAGAAGAAAAAGAAAAAGGGATTTGTTCCTCGCTTGACAATTAGTACTTCAGTTTCCAAGTCAGACTTCAAAATTTTCGATTCGCAGGTCAGAGCTAGGAATTGATCAGCCTGTGACTAGAAAAAATGTGCTCTCTGTCAAGTGGACATGGGAATGGATCGATATGTGATGCATGGTACATACTGCCAGCAGCCTCCAACAAAAAGTCTAGTGAAAGCCAAGACTTGCTGATACAGACTAAGTGATAGCTTTATTTTAGTTAGTAGTAATTTTCTACAACTTCTCATCTGATTGCTGGTGTGTAATACACATCAGAAAGAAGAAAAGAAACGCTATAGATGTAGAGACACATAAGAAGATGTATACATGTCTTTGTTATTCAATGATGATGATTGATGAGCAATACCCAAAAGTTAGCATGATTTTATTATTGATTCTGCACAACCTATTGGAAATTTCCAAATTCCACATTTCATCCGCAAAATTCTACAAAATGATATGATCCGCAAAATTCCATAAAATGGTGGTGTATTTAACAAAAAGGTAACAGCCGCCCCTCATGGTGCGGCTCATCTGATCGTGTCATCTGTCTTTACAATATCGATCACGATTCGACTCTCCCTGAATTAACACGCTAGACATTCTAAGAGACGTGCTCTGCTCAGCTGCAAGAGATTAGTCTGGATGATTTCAGTATACTCGTGTGTGTATCGACAAAAAAAGAAAAAAAAAAAAAAAGTAACAGCCCAAAAGAGACAAGGGTACGATTTGTCACTGGATTTGGACAAGAGGACCCGTCTTCCTAGTCAGAGAAAGCATGATAGAATTGAACTGCACATGAGTACTAGGCTACTAGCAGCTTTGAATTTTAATGAAACGGGAAAGAGAGCATTATCAAATGCACCGACTTTTACTAAAGCGAGGCCCTGGGGCGCCCCCACCCGCTAGACTTTTTGGTGGAGTCGATTAAGCTTTCAGATGGGAAGCATCATTGCTTGCGTTTAAAAGTTAAAATGCAGGGAAAGCTTTGAGAGAGAGTTGAGAGCTAAGAATCGGACTGGGACAAACCCCAACCAACACCACCTCCCCACCCAAGCAGCAAAACAAAAAGTCCCATGAAGCAAGTAGCAAGGACTGAGAAGGGGGTCCTACGGAAAACCAACTTGACAGGGGATCATGGCCGAATTTGACTTGGTGGTTGGGGGTAAGGGGCAGAAACAGTTGAAGGCTTTTGCCGGTTCTTTTATTTGTGTGGCACAAAGTTATGGCATATGGGTCCCCCAGTTGGACGCCCATAGTAACAAGAGAATTGACAATTTTGCCTTCCGAAGGGTTCTCTCTCCACGATCTTTTACACGAAATGGAATCGGCTTACTGGTTGAATGATGTGTTAAGTTCAATCAGGCGTGGTCATCGGCCGGTAATCATTAATGGCTCAGACCTTCAAAGATACCACCAAATGATTTTACAAATACTACCTCCATAGTTTAAGTACTGGTTACAATCAAAAGCATTTTGACCAGCGGAGGCTTTCCACTAGGCATAATATTCTACTACTAATTACCGTGGGCTAAATTTGTCGGACAATTTAATTATGTATGGGGTTCCATCTAAATGCTCGTGAATATTTTCTTTAACTGGTTTTGTGCTTGGAGGAGCAAATTTTGAAGGACACTCTCCTCGGTTCAACTCGATCAAGATTACCTAACTTCTCGAAGAAGAACGTCAGTTTCTTAACCGTGAAAAAAGCTTCTTATGTGGTTATTATGGAGTCAGATTCCGTCATTTAAAAAAAGGGAAAAAGTTAGAAGTTTTCAAAACAACTCAAAATATTGTAAGAGATTTAGCATTTAGCTTTTATTTTATTTCTAAGTAAGTTTTATTTATTCTGGTGCATGTTTTTGTTATGTTATTCAGCAAAAATCCCATCAGCCACGGTGAAGAAGACCGCTTCGGCAAGGATCTCCTATGGGTCCATTAGTTTAAAAGGCTCAGGAAAACAAAAGCCTAATAACCGTTGAATTGTATGATACTTTGGGGTAGGAGCACAAAATTTGGGACTGGGCCTCACTGTCCACTGGGGAAGGCACCGTGACGTCAAATCTTCAAGCTGCAAACAATTGTCCAAATTGTTCATCCAGCCATCTCATCTTCGACTTTATCAGAATCACTGGTCTCACGCGCTATGGAGGATAAGGCCTGTAGACAACCTTTTCTTAAAGAGCGTCCATGGAAGTCAAGCCCGATAAAATATCCCAATGGGCTGGACGACCATGATGAGATCCCAGCTTCGACTTTCAAACCTTACCTTTTAATCTTTCCTCTCTTGTAAGGTTCGGAATCTTCTGTTAGATTTAAGAAGGGAAAGAATGACGGAGAATTTAAACTCAACATTCAATGTGAAATTTAAATCTTGAATCTTTAAATTCTAGAATTGACTTAATGTGCATTTGATAAAATTAAAGTCTAAAAATTAAAATCTAAAATCTGAATCCATTAAATTATTAAATTGTTAAGTATTAAATCTAATTTATTTGAGTGCATATCACATTTAGTGATAAATGAATTGTTTATCACTTAATTTTTGGGAACAAGCTTTGCTTAAAAAGATTTTAGTGCAACTTAATTAATTCAAATGTTCAATTTTTTTCTTATCAAACGGTCTGAATGTATTAAGATCCGAATATATTAAATTTAAGTGTTTAATTGGGTTATCAAATGGGGACCAAATTAGATATATTTGAGTGTATATCACATTCAATGATAAATATATATCGCTTATTTGTTGGAGTAAATTTTGTCTAGAAAATTCAATATCATTTAATTAATTCAGATGTTCAAATTTATGCTAAATTTGTTTATCAAATAGGGCTTCTTTTTCGCCAAATTATAGTGGAATATATTACAGCTATAAAATTGTTAAATAACTGGAGTAACTCCTCCTATATCTTCCTTGGATAATCCAGCCAAACAAATGGGGAAGGATTCCTTTTACATGATTTCACTGAGCAAGTTCATGGCAAACTTTGTCAAATTGTAACTAAAACAGTTATCTTTCCTTTTGATAACAGAGAAGTAGCATCTACAGAAACTTTGTTTAAGTTCCCTAATATCTTCTAGGATTGCACCAATCTTCTGATCATTTGTACTCTCATCCTTGATCTTATCTACTACCACGGTGCAATCAGATTGAAGTTCAATATTTTTCCATCCCTTGTGCTTTGCTTTGATAAGTGCTGTTCTGATTGCAATTGTTTCTTCAACCCGGGGCTCACAGCATCTTTTCTCAGGTCCTGAGCTACTATTATCTACTCGCTCTTGTCTATATATACTTTTTCCCCTTGAGAAAGGAAAACAATCAAGCTAGAAGAGCATTCCAACTAAAGCCAACTACGTGGAAGATGTATGTGAATAAAATCATGGTGTTTATTACGTGCAATTATTTAAGTTTTTGCTGTGGTGAATATCAGTATAGTATCAGGAAAATACACTAAAAAAATTATGTGGATTTATGATGATTGACAACTTCGCTATTAAATCAGGCTTATAATTTTATTTATATTGGGGTTGAGTTTGTCCTATTAGTCACTGATACATTGATGCCGATATTAGAGGCGCAATTGTCTTATAATTATTTTTAAAAATAAATTTTACTAGTAATTTCCCATTCATAATTTTTTATTATTGATTGTTTTTAGGTGTGTGAAATCAGAAATGGTAAAACAAGTTTCAAACTCCGCTCTTGCAACTGTATAATCCACTCCACTCCCCGCTAGTGCGGGTCCGATCCTCAACCCCCTTAAGTAGTTCTTTTATCGGATTTCGCCCTAAAAATTTGATAATTGTAACAAATTTGACATCTACAAATAAATGTTTTTTTTCATAATAGGTGTAGTAATTTTTTAGAATTCCATTTCAAGTAAATCACCAGTTATTTGAGAATGATTTTCTGAAATTTCAAGTCAATCACAAGTGTTCAAATTAAAAAAAAGTGTATAGAGTAACAAAAAATATCAAATGCTGAGAGGATTGAGAATAATTCTGATCATGGATTTAGAGTTTATAGATTAATAATGATACACTGACTGGGTTTAGTAATATTCTCAGAGATAAATAATTAAATGAATTTTAAAATAGAATTTGATTAATGAAATCACTTAAGTTATTACGCATGTCTCGTACATGAGTTGTTACAAGTGTCAAATGACATCGGAGAAGAATCAAATGACATCGGAGACTTCTTCTTCTACGGTTCGACCTCTGTTAATCAATACATTACGACGTGTACTATAGTTTGTTGACTTGTGTTTCCAAAGTCGCCGGAGACGGAAACTGTACACAGAAAATCTAACAGCAGTACCTACAGTACACTGCTCTTTATCACTCGTACCACCACCCACTTCCCCTGACTAAAACTAAGATAATGGCCACTCCACCATTCCCTCTCGTGCTCTCTTTCCTAATCCTTATGTCCCTCTCCTCCTCAGCTAACTCTTATCCCCCTCGATCTTCCAAACATGCCCCTCGCTTTCTCGGTAAATTCTCCCACCTCCACCAACCGACGGACCAAAAATACGAGACCCGATACTTTGAGCAGCGGCTTGACCACTTCAGCTTCGCCGACCTCCCATCTTTCCGCCAGAAATACTTGATCAATACTCAGCACTGGCTGGGGCCTTCCCGTCTCGGCCCCATCTTCTTCTACTGCGGCAATGAAGGCAATATTGAATGGTTCGCTGCCAACACTGGCTTTGTTTGGGAAATTGCCCCCCGCTTCGGCGCCATGATCATTTTTCCAGAGGTTAGATTGATTATACTTCTACGAACTGCTTTGTAGGATTCAACAAAGACCATTTTTCTCATAATACAGATTAGAAGGGTACTTTGATCAATTTAAACAAAAAATGAAAAAGGTAAATGCTTTATACCATAAATCAAAGTTGAACATTGCCTTCTAATTCTGTACAAGACTCGTGTCATTTGGGTGCAATAATGGTTGAATGTACTGGTAAAAGCTGTCTGCTTTACATAAATCTTCTACAAATATAATTATAAAGTTGAGATTAAAAGGTTGATTCTGATATATGTTGTAGGAACAGACATATTTGTTGGACCCTCAATTTGATCTTTGTCTTCTTTTCCTTGGTGGGGCGTAAATGTTAAAGAGGCCACTTTAGTTTGAGTGATGTAAATGTATTAGGTTGGGAAGGGGGGGGGGGGGTTGGTTAGGTTTTTGTCCTTGTCCCGTGCATTTGTCTAATTAGATTGAGAATTTTGACTGGCAGCACCGGTACTACGGGGAGTCAATGCCATATGGAAGTCGGGAGATTGCATACAAGAATGCGAGTACATTGTCATATTTAACAGCTGAGCAGGCGCTTGCTGATTATGCTGTTTTCATCACTGAGCTTAAACGGAATCTTTCTGCTCAAGCTTGCCCTGTAGTCTTATTTGGTGGATCGTATGGAGGAAGTGAGTGACAGTATCAGTTTGCATCTCGTATCTCTATGTTTTGATGATATATTTATCAGCACTGAATATAATGGCACATGATGCAGTGCTAGCAGCATGGATGCGGCTAAAGTATCCTCATATTGCTATTGGGGCATTGGCTTCCTCAGCACCAGTTCTTCAGTTTGAAGATATTGTGCCTCCTGAAACTTACTATGACATAGTCTCTAATGATTTTAGAGTATGTTTTAAGTTGCTCGTGTACCTGGTTTGTATTATGATGTATGATTTTGTACTGCACTTTAAACCTGATGTCGATTGTATATTTACATCCATAGCGCGAGAGTATTAGCTGCTTCAACACAATCAAAGAGTCTTGGGATATAATTGCATCAAAGGGAGAAGAAAATGATGGACTTAACCAGCTGACAAAGGCTTTTCATTTCTGTCGGTAAGGGCATGTCACTGTAATTTTGTCATCAAATAGATAACATTCTTGATAACATTCTTCTCAACTCTCCTGATCCAATTGAAATAATTGGTCAGGAAGCTGGATAGCAGTGAAGATCTTTCTGATTGGCTCGACTCTGCTTATGGTTATTTGGCAATGGCTGACTATCCATATCCTGCTGACTTCTTGATGCCTTTGCCTGGGAATCCAATAAAAGAGGTTCTTTTTGGGACTGAATCTTTTGATTGGGTTGGATGTTTTTTATAGCTTGGCAGGAGCTACAAGTGTCAAAATTATCAAGTTTGCTTGTCTCTTATGGACGATATTTCTTAGTCCTAATTTCCTAGAAACTTTTCTAGCTAAAGTTTCTTGAAAACTACCCTGATTATAATATCGTCTTTTAGTAACTGAGGTGGTTATCACCTGAAGATGAGAAAAAGACAAGGTGTTCTTCTCTGGATGTATATCCTTTCCCTAGCATTTAAATGAGCTATGTCCTATAAACTGTTGGCAATGTGGTTTGATGTTTTTCCTTATGTTATCTTGTCTGGCTTGAATTTGGATTGATGCCTCTGGTTGTAGATATCTCTTAAATGATAACTTGTCTAGCCCTTATTAGTCACAGGGCCTTGTTATGCAACTGTTTTTCTTCTTTTTCAGCTATGCAGAAGGATTGACAGTTGTCCTGATGGGACAAGCACCCTGCAGCGTGTATATGAAGGAGTTAATGTCTACTATAATTACACTGGAACCGTTGATTGCTTTAACCTGGATGACGACCCCCATGGCATGATCGGGTGGGATTGGCAGGTGTCAATTTTCACAAAAAAGATTTCTTGCATTTTTACTGGCGAAATAAATATATGCATGCTCCAAGGGATACCACTTTGTTGATATTCTTGGCTTCTTTCTACATTTGCAGGCTTGTACTGAAATGGTTATGCCATTTGCTAGTAGCAAAAACACTAGCATGTTTCCAGAATTTGAGTATAATTATGCTGATGATGAGGAACGATGTCTGAAGGATTATAATGTCAAACCAAGGCCTACATGGATTTCAACTGAATTTGGTGGACATGTACATGAATAATGCTTTAACTAAGTTGCTAGATGATCTACTTGATTCTCTTTTTGTCCTGTCTTTCTTTAACTTCCTTGAGAAGAGCATCTTCAACTTTTCACTGATCTGTTAGAAGGCTGTTCATTACAAATGATTTTTCTTGAGCTAAATTTGTTGACTTTTGAATCTTCATGCAGCTTGGAAACCATTTATTGATTTCTAGAAAGATGTAAATGTGGTTGAAAATAGCGAGGCTTTAACACAGCTGTCTTGCAACTTGGCAAGCAACAAAGAAGTAGAGGAAGGGGGGAAGGAAGCTAAGAGTGTGGTTGCTGGTGGAGAGTGAAATGTATGCAAGTTGTAAAAGTTTTTATATAGAATCCCAGTTCTACTATAAGCTCGAACAAAATATAGAAAATAATATCTTTCTCATCACGGAAGCTGTGGGTTTTGGACATCGAGAAAACGATACCAAGTGTCTTGATGTCCTTTAGGGATTATATCTATATTAGCTATTTTATGTCTTACGTAAATGTTCCCTGCATATTGGTTCCGACTTTGTTGTTTATGGAGAATATGTTCAATTTGGCACTGTTACTGGGCCCATCATTCTCTGATGGGTGACTTCCTTCTGAATTATGACTGCCATTTTTATCATGGAGCATGAAATCTTGCAGCATGTATTAAAAAGATTCTAGGGCATATCTTTAATTTAAATCATATCTGAGCTAAAAGTTGCATGAATCTTGTCTAGCACATAAACCGTGCCTGTTACCCAAAATATGCATAATTTAAATTTAGCTGATATCTATTGACCATATACTGCAGCAACCGGAGGCTAAACATATTCTTACATCCTACTTATCTACTGATTATTCAGCTTTGCAACCTTCTAAATCATAAATGGAATCTTGTTCTTTGTACCTGTCCATGGAGGCGAGCATGATGCCAAATTTTGGCTTTTCTGGTCTAATAAATTTGCTTCTTTCTTGTTGCTCAGGATTTCAAAAATGTTCTGAAAAAATTTGGTAGTAACATCATTTTCTCAAACGGCCTATTAGATCCATGGAGTGGCGGCAGGTGACCTCTTAGTTTACTATGAATCTATAAAATCATGGAGCACTCATTCACCAACGTTTGACTAAAATGTATGTGCTGCAGTGTTCTGGAGGATGTTTCAGAAACTATTGTTGCACTTGTTACAGAAAAAGGCAAGTTTTTCTATCTTTCTGGTCTCATAGTAGCAACTTTGAACTAATTTTATGCCACAAGTTTTCACTCTCATCAATGAGATCACATGCTCAACTGATCTTGAATTCTGTCTTCTCATCCAAATCAGACCCTGCATCACCGCAGTCTAAGACCTGTTTGTTTGAATTCTGTGAAATTGATTTACAGAAACCAAATTCAAGTTTGAAAAATTCCACTTGTTAATTCTGAAATGAGCAATAAAAAAAAAAGATATTTTCTTAAATCTATGTTAGAAAGTGCAATATTCGTAGAAATAACACTCTATAAACCTTCATTTACAATTTAGAGTTTCTAGGATTAAATATCAGGTCATTCATGCCAAAGCTAGTGATATAGAGTAAAAAGCTTTCATTTCTTCATCATGTCCATTACCAGTAGTCCATGCCTTACCGGTTAAATAGCTCTTCTGCTGGTGGCCGTTGCATTCATTCTCCACTTGTCAGCGAGCCTGTTAATTTATATTTTCTTCCTTGTACCGATATGTACATGCCATATATGGGCTTGTCTTTGACCACTAGTGTTAATTCGGGTATTTGTATTCAGCGATGAATATTCAATATCTTGAAGTAACTGAGTTTATTAAAACTAATAGTATGTGTTATATAACCAAGGATATCAGGTTATGTGCTCCACCCAAGAACCTAAAGATCATACTTTTGTATATTAAAACTTTACACAGACCTCCAAAACTTAGGGTCAGTGCTCCTTTAATCTTACCAGGGTTATACCTGCCATATTTACTCCATTCAAATCCCAGCAAAGTCAGCTTCTATTTCCCTCATGCATGAAAGAGCATAATTTTGATTATGTTGCTGTGGTTTAGCAATTACAAGAAGCCAGTGTAAATGCTTCAATCGACTGATGAACCGTTTTGTCGGTGTCTCAGGTGCTCATCACTTAGATTTACGCGCAGCAACCGATGAGGATCCCGATTGGTTAGTGGACCAACGGGAATCTGAAGTGAAGCTGATCAAGAAGTGGTTGCAGGAGTACTACGACAACAAAAGGGCAACATTCACGGCGTAACGATTAAGGTCTCTGGTTTTGCTCATCTCGCAGTCTCCAGTTCTGAAGCTCGCGTTGCTCCTACTGTTATCAGACAAATGCCACCGTCTACCGGTTGAAACATGAATTAACTCCGATGAAAAGTACTAGTTAGAGAATTTAGTACAACAGAAGAGTTGCGCTTTGATTTTGCGTTTTTATGTCCTTTACTAATGCGTTGAGTCAGGACTGCATTAGCCATGAAGTTACAAACATATGATTAAGGAGCATGAAACTACCAATGTGTGTAAGGATTGTGTTTATAGGCGATTCATGAAAATCTGTAAGTGACTTGTAGTTTCAGTGTCATGCTTTCGTTCATGATGATGGTTTTTCTATCAAACAAAAACCAATCTCCCTCAATAAACTTGTTTTTTATTTTTCGTGTTTACTCTTTTTTCTTCCTTCTGTATCTCTTATCTTCTTCCTATTTTCTCCCTCGTTAAAAAAAGGTTTTAATCGTGTTTGGACAGTAAATTATTTGAGATAATTTTATGAAAAAAAAAATACTGTTGTACTTTTTTGATATGGTGCATGTGAGATAAAAAAGGGATTGAAAAATGCGTTGATGATGCAAGCAAATTAGTTTGTGTAAGCAATTTACAATCCAAACATTTCTGCATTTTGTAACCCTTAATTCTTTAAGTCGTGATTTGAAAATTGAAATTCATCAATTTTACAGCACATTATATAATTTTATTATTATTATTTTAATAATGCCTTTCAAAATGATAGTTTGGTGGGTGAAGTATCAAAAATGGTTAGTGAATAAAACGAGAATCAGGCTATAGTTTAAGGAGATTATTTGTAATTAACCCAAAAGCCTTGACAGGTACTTAGGAGTAGCGCACAATTTATTCTGCTAGTCACAGTTAGTCCTCGACAGCTGACCTTCCGTAGGACTTTCCTTTTCTTTCTTCAGCTTCCACCGCAAGACTCGAGCAATTAATTTAAGCCGAAGAGGTTTGCATGTTAACACCCGTTTTAAGTTTTGAATTTCAGGGTCCAGATGTGTGATTTTCGGTCATGAAAACTGAAAAGAATACTTATAATAATGAAAAGAAACCCTCGCTAAACCTCATCATTTCCTCTAATGACTGACTGGGTTATTCTGTATTTTAGCAGTTGTACTACCTTTACCTGGAAACGAAGCCCTCTTTCTTCCTTTGCTGCCGATTCAAATCAAATCATATTTTAATTCCATTCCAGTTTCCAACTCAGAGCAACCGAGGCCCCAGTTGTCCACCACCACTCGCCGCTACAGAGACGGAAAGAAAAAGGCATAAAACAAAGGGGGAGAAAAAGCAAGTAGAGGGCAGTTTTCGTGGGTCTTCACCACCCAGTTCTTGCTCGAGAACCCAACTTTGATCTGCATTTAAGTTGTTGAAGACTTCAGCAGAAATAAATTTAGGGAAAAAAACAAGCTAGGGGTTTTATCTTTTCTTATCCATTCCTTTTTTCTTTTTTTTTTAAAAAAAAAAAATTTATTATTGTTCAGAGAGGATGGCGAGTCCTCTGTCAGAGAGATTAGCACTGACACCAAAGACTCAGGTGACTACTCTGATGACGCCGTTTACTGTGCCGGATTCTGGTGGTAGAGTTTTCAGGACGCCGTTGACTGATGAAGCCATATGGAAGCGACTTAAAGAGGCTGGTTTCGATGAAGAGTCTATCAAACGGAGGGACAAGGCTGCTCTTATCGCCAATATTGCCCGCCTTGAAGCTGAGGTTTTTCCCCCCTTTTTAAATCAGTTTACTTCTTTCTGCATTTTTTCCCCTTCTTATACCCTTTCTGCACTTTCCATAATCAAGAATTTCTGACTTTGTAGTTATTGTTAGGGAATACTGTGATTTTACTTGCCGATTCTTCTCTGGTTGTTGATAACTTAGAAGGAAGTTGATTGATTTTAATTAAATATGCTGATTCTCCAATTGGGGATTCTTGAAATTTACTGTTTTCTATTAATGGATAATCAAATTTGTACTCTCTGGTTGTTTTACACAGAATTATGTGAAGACAGGGAAATGCTGTAGGACATGAAGTTAAATGGCTGTTATTACTAATTGTAACTAAGTCTTCCTGAACATTTATGACCAAAATCAAATTTCTTTTTTCTTTTCTCCTGGTATTCCGTTCCAAAGGCAGAGAAAAGTGGGGGATCTATGGGGGAACTGTTACTCATCAATTTGACAGAATCTGTGGTTTGATTTTCAGAAATACGATATTGAACATCATATGGGTCTTATCCTCTTGGAAAGAAAAGAGTGGGTTTCAAAGTATGATCAATTGAAAGCTGCTGCTGATGCTGCTGAGTTGAACTATAAGCGTGAACAGGCTGCACGTGCGTCTGATTTGGCCGAAGCAAAGAAGCGAGAAGATGCTCTTAAGAAAGCTCTTGGTGTTGAGAAAGAATGTGTTGCAAATGTATGAATGTTCAAAGTTCCTTCTTTTTCCATGTGTCGCTGTATTTTGCTTGTTTGTTCTTGACTTTCTGTTGTTGTAGATTGAGAAAGCACTGCATGAGATGAGAGCAGAGTCTGCTGAGGCAAAAGTTGCAGCTGAGAGTAAATTGGCTGAAGCACGAAGTGTGACAGGGGATGCTCAGAAGAAATTAACAGAGGTTCAGGCAAAACTCTGTGCAGCAGAATCATTGGAAGCAGAAGCTAGTCGATATCACCGAGCTGCCGAAAGAAAGCTACGTGAAGTTGAAGAACGTGAAGATGACCTTAGAAGGCGGATCTTGCTGTTCAAATCTGAGTAAGTCTTCTGAATCATATTGGTCTCTTGTATCTAAAAGGAAAGACATTGCTTTTATTCTTTCTTTGTTCCCCTTTTTTTTGCGGTTGGTGGGGATATTTTCCAGGTCCTTATGTATGTCTGTTCTGTCATGCTAATGTATTACTAGATGCTCCGTGCCTGGCATTTTACTGTGAAATAATCTGAGCAGTTGAGTTAATTGTAGCAATTCTTTTCATGCATGTGTGCCATGTATTTCATCATCTCTAGTCTCTGTTCTGGTCTTAATTTAATTATTGGTCGGAAGTCAGCATATATTGAAGTACCCTATTGTGAAATATTGTTAAGCAAACTGGAATTCTAACTTACATTTCAGCTTCTGGAATTTGAATGTATTGAGGGTGATTAAATCATGAGTTCGTCTTTTTCTTACATTCTAGGTGTGACAACAAAGAGAATGAAATCCACTCTGAGAGGCAATCTTTACGTGAAAGGCAGAAAGTTTTGCAGCAGTCTCAAGACAGATTGCTTGATGGGCAATCTTTACTTAACCAAAGGGAGGAGTACGTTTTTAACAGATCTCAAGAATTAACTAGGCTTGAGAAGCAATTGGAAGCTTCAAAGTTGGATGTAGAAAACGAGCGCAAAGTTCTTTTCGAGAAAAAACAAGATTTGGATCTTTTACAAACGTCCTTGTCAGCAAGAGAGGAGGTTTGTTGTCAAAGTTTCCTGATTAATTCTGTGCTTCTAAATGGTTTTGTCAATATTCTTTTTTTCCAATTTTACGTCCCTACAGGCTGTTATCAGCAAGGAGTGTGAACTTACAAAGAAAGAGGAAGAGCTGCTTATTCTACAAGGGAAATTAGCTAACAAAGAGTTTGTAAGTTATTATAAGAACAGAAACTTAGCAAGATGTTTGTTCATTGGGTAAAATTCCGCTTAAACTTGCATCTGGATGCATTATGTAGGATGGGGTTCAACAAGCAGTAGATGATCGTGAAGCTGCATGGAATGTACAAAAGTCCGCTTTTGAGGCAGAGATGGACATGACACGCAAATTGGCGGAAGAAGAAATTGAATCCAAGAGGCGGACTTGGGAGTTGAGGGAAATCGATATGAAGCAAAAGGAGGAGCTTGTGAAGGATAAAGAGCATGATTTAGAGATTCAAGCAAAAGCAATTGTGGAAAAGGAGAAAGATTTGGAAGAAAGGCGTCATTCACTTGAAGAAAAAGAAAAAAACCTTGTTGCTGCTGAGGGAGAGGTGGAGTTGATTAAGTCCCTGCTGGAGAAAGATAAAGAAGAGATCAACCAAATAAAGCTTGACCTCCAAAAGTCTTTGGATTCTTTGGAGGAGAAAAAGAAACAAATATGTTATGCTGAAGAGAAAATGGAGGCAATGACAAGTGAAACGAATGACTTACTGGTTCTAGAAAAAAGATTGAAGGACGAGATTGACATGATCACAGCACAGAAGCTGGAGCTTGAGGCTGAAGCAGATCAGCTGAAAGCAGAGAAAGCAAAGTTTGAGACTGAATGGGAATTAATTGATGAGAAAAGAGGTGAGCTCAGAAAAGAAGAAGAACGTGTTGCTGAAGAGAGGTTAGCCATTTACAAGTTTCTTAAGGATGAGCGCAACAACCTCAAATTGGAGAAGGATGCAATACGTGATCAGTATAAACGTGATCTTGAGTCTCTTTCTTGTGATCGTCAAACCTTCATGAGCGAGTTAGAGTGTGAAAGGTCTGAGTGGTTCAACAAAATTCAAAAAGAGCGTACAGAGATTTTGCGAGACATTGAAGTGCAGAAAAATGAACTTGTGAACCGTGTTGAAAAGAGGCGTGAAGAGATAGAAAGTTATCTCAAGGAAAGAATGGAAGTTTTTGATGAAGAAAAGAAGAAAGAACTTCAGGAGATTGCTTCTCTTAGAGAAACTGTGCAGAAGGAAATGGAATTTGTTAACTCAGAAATGAAAAGACTGGATGCTGAAAAAAAGGAGATCCAATTGGACCGTGAAAAACGAGATGAGGAATGGGCTGAGCTAAATCGTTCTATAGAAGAACTTAAGTTGCAGAGAGAGAAATTGGAAAAACAGAGAGAACTACTGCATGCAGATAGGGGAGAGATTCTTGCTCGGATTGAGGAATTGAAGAAATTGGAGGACTTAAAAGTCATTCCAGATCGTATCACTCCACGGAAGGTGCTGGCAAAGAATAAAATAGATTCATCAAATGGTACTGCGCACAATTCAGGTCGATCAGATACTGGGCCGTCTGCTCTCTCTGCTCCTTTGTCTTGGCTTAAGCGCTGTGCCGATACACTGCTTGAGCAAACTCCAAGTAGCAAAAAGAGAAGGCAAGAGAAAGATGTTGCTTTGGACAGTTTTTCTCCAAGGTACTTACCAACCCCCAAAAAGTAGTTTGATTATGCCTGTGTGTTGACATTATTTGTTTCTGTTGCATTTTAACTGGGTTGTTTACATATAGTGCATTATCAAAAGAAGCAAATGCTGCAGAGGCTGTGAATGCTGCAAAACCAATTAACCAAACTCCTGTTGGTGCTGAGGAGACCACTGTATATATAGATAAAATCATAACGATTCGGGAAGTAACCTCAGTAGATGTTGGAAGAGCTGGTGGGGATAGTCAGGTAATAGAACACCTTGCCTTGTCATCATTGTTTGTGGTTCTTTAGCTGAATTCTTGTTGATCTTTAAAAAAATTTTGAAATTTTAGACTGCCACTTATAGCTGGTAGCTATAATCATGATTGCATTCCTGATTTAAATTGGTGTTGGCAATTCCACAATTTTTTGTTTTGGTCTCACTTCTGTAGTTACAAGTTGATTCGTCCCGTCAATATATGGGTAGTAGATGGCTTTTATATCTTTTTGTTGAACATACTCGTGGAATAAATATTCTATTTTTTACCATTTCAAAACAATGATTGTCCAATCTTGTGGCCTTTGTTACTTAAGCGGAGCTCGACAATTTTAAATAGTCTTGATGAATTACTTGTACTAGATGCAAATGTAGTTGGTTTTGCTCATGTTAGATGTCTTATTATGTTGCAGTACAGGTAACTACTGCTGCTAACTGGAGAACTGTGAAATCTATTGTTCATCTTAAGCTTAATGCTTGACCACGGAATCCGAGCTCATTTGATACCACTTAAATTGCATTGCAATTTGTATAAATATGACTTTCAGCTATTAGCTTTGAGCTTCTAAAGATGGGAAATATTTTGGTTGGACATTTATTGAATGAGCGCGCAGAATAGATTGAGTTTGTTTGGATAAGAGTTTATTTGAATGATTTATTTGAGATATTTACTGTAGCACTTTTTGTGATGTGATGTATGTGAGATAAAAAGATGATTGGAAAGATAAAAAGGTGATTGGAATTTGTGAAAACAAATTTTGCAAACCAAATTTGGCTTGTCCAAACAAACTCATTGTGATTGGTCTTCATATCTCGCTATTTATATGCCTTACCATTATGTAGTGTGGATATTTTTTAATTTTTCTTGTTGCATTCTTGATCCCCCCCCCCCTTTTAGCTTTATAAGAATCAACTTGGTAGATATATCTAGTTCAACTTCCAACCTCAACTGTTTTTGGAATTACGTGTGATAATGTACTATACCTACTAACTCTCAGTTGCTGTGAACCTGGTATGTTTGTTGTTTCTTCTAGAATCAGATAGACTAACTTGTAAGTGTTCAATGTTCGTTTTTTTTTTTTGTCATTCTTTTTCTTGTTCAACTCATTGGCAATCTTGAATGTTTGTATCTGCAGGAGTTTGTGCCCCAAGAAAGTGATGATATACTTGATAACAATAATGGGCTAAAGAGCAATGACAATATAAACCTTGAGACTGAAGCTAGAGTGGCGAGGTAGAAAAACAAGCAAATTCTTCTTGCTGCATTTATATAGCTTTGGTTCTTGGAGATAGCTATCCATGGAAGTATGTCTCCCCTCTTTTTCCAACAACCTTCTCCCTTTTTCCTATGCAGACATTATTCTTGACAGCGTAGATTTTACTTTCAGGTCTGCACCAAAATGGTCAGGATAAGCGACTAGATACTGGGGCCTCTTTTAACGTGGCCTGCTATTAGTCTTCTAAGCTGACTAATCTTGTAAATGCTACCTTTATGTGAGCTTTTAATCATGCGTGCTTTTGTTAGGTAGGTGATGTTAATAGGTGTTTGATAGCATTCCTTGGCTGAAAGGAAGGTTTTTAGTATAGTTGTGCTGGTTTTTAGCTCATAACTTTGTGCCAGTGTGTGGTTGTGCTGGTAATGTAGACATGCAAGTGAGAAGTATGTGGTGCTTAGATGTGGATTTAACCGTCTTGGAACTCTGGGGTCCTTGGTATTTCGCGGTGTTTAGTTTTTACAATATTTGATATCTGAGAATCGGATACCTCATTGCACAATAGTATAGTTTATATTTTCCTCGCCCTCTTTTTATGGATTTGCTGCCAACTCTTTTGTAAATTTATTTTGCTGTTCACAGCCTGCTGCCATTAATTAAGGAGTTAGTGGGGAGCACGTATTCTGTTCCCACGGTATACAAAGTATTTATATGTAGTTAGTTATAGGTCATCCTTGGGAGCTAGAGCGGACTCCTTAATCATCAGGCAACCCCGTGGCTGTGATTTAGTACAAGGCTCAGCTCTGTGGAGGAAACAAGTCAATGCAGGTTAGAAATTCCAAGTACTTGCCCTGAATCATACAGAGCTGTGATTCGTCAATCTTTTTCTTCATATGCGTGTGTAAGTAGATACGTTGTATGCATGCTGACACTACTATAAAATTGAGCCTTCGTGGGACCATCGCACAGAGAAAGCATAATGAAGAAGATATAAAGTTGAGATACAACTGAGTAATAATAACAACAAAACGATCAAGTTCACCGGCCAAAAAAGAAAGTTCATTGCATGTGCCGCTAGTAAATTTTTTTCCCAGTAATTTAGATCACTCAGAAGTGGGAGAGCACTGGGTGGCTGTTTGGCCGATTGATGTTTGACTCACAAAAGAGTGGACTTGATCTTTCCCCTAGTTTGTCAGGGCAAAAAAAAAATTCCCACATAAAATGACGTCATTTTCTTGTTGCATGACTTTTAAATGCCTTTTTGTTCTTGGGAGTTCAAAAAGATAACCAAACACCTACTATTCTTTAACCAATCTTGTAGGAAGGAAAAAAACTGCCATCACTTTTTTAACTGGTCCATTTTGTCTTTCTTTCGAGAGAGTAGGAGCAGGACTATCAATGGAATCGAGCCAATTCGAGCTCGATTCATGCGCCCTGAGAAAAAGCCCAATGACCTTGATTTTTTAGTGAGTTGGTGCGAGTTTGAATTTTAAAATCAGGCCTGAATTAAATATGAGTCGAGTTTGAATCTCATTAAAACTCAAATCCGATATAAGTTCGGCTCTTTAATTACTTATATATATATATCATATATAATTATATATTCAAATATATTATTACTAAATACTAAATACATATAAATTACAAAACACAAAAATACATCTGAAGACTTTTCTACTACCTTTTTTGAGAGCTAATATTAGTAATGTATAACTGAATCTCTAACTTTTCTTATCAGTTGAGTAAATTTTTGTATTGGAATAATATTGGTCAATTTTTTTTGGGTCTAGAAGTACAAATCATCACGCATGTTTGGATTCAAATCACAAGGCTATGAAGAAATTCCAATCTTTGAAAATATATTGGCTTATGATCGCATGTTTTGTTACTATTTTCATGTATTTTAAATGAATTAGATATAAATATTGTTGAAAATTTTTTGGTTTATATGCTTTTTAAAAACTATTACTTGTTCATGTTTAATTTTAATGTTGTAATTTTGTAAATGTTAAATTAGTTTTACAACTTAATAGTTATAGTAATTATATTAAGAAAATTAAGGAGTAATAAGTGAATTTGGACTAGATCCAAATAAGATTCACAATCCAAATATTATGAGTTGAGTATGAGTTTCATATTTATCAACTCGAAACTCGAAAATGTTACAAATTAAATAAATCGAACTCAAGCTCATGAAAAGCCGATTCATTAGGCTTGATTGACAAGTTTAAGTAGGAGATGATGCGAGATTAGTGTAAAACCTAGTTCAAGTCCAGAAAATTATTTTTCTATATTATCACAGCTGCTTTATTAATCAACTCAATAAGTAGTGCTATTTCTTATTTTTGAACTTAAAATAAATGTTGTTTTCTTCATCGAATATGAGAAGGCAATATAAACACACCTAATATGGTTTTGATAGAAGTAGTGTTTTGGTATGTAAACAGGGAGTGTTCGGATAGGAGATTATTTGAATTATTATGTAAAATAATTACTATAATAATTTTTATGATGTGATTACATGAAATAAAAGATAAAAAATCGAGTAAAAAACGTGTCAGGAATAAAAGAGGTGATTGTTAAGTAGACGTCACGGAAGTTCCATGCAGTAGGCAAAGCCAAACAGTCCCCAATTAACGTGTTAAGAGTTTTTCTTGTGTACAATGTGTTAAGAGTTTTTTTTTTTTTTTTTTTTTTTTTTTAAGAGTTAAGACGACTGGATGACTTTGATTAAATAAAATATAACACGGCCGCCAGCGGCAACGACGCAGGCCAAAGGAAGGAAAAAGAAGCTAATGAACCTGAAACGGAAAACAAACACCCTAAATAAAACTGACAAAAGATCTCATACGTGATAACCAAACTACGTCTTTATTACTATACTGATTCGAACCCACGACACGACCATACTGATAACTATTCAAAGTACTTATTTATTACTGCACTGTAGAGAAATTGGTACTATAAGCCTCCATCTCCCGAGCAGCATTTTGGTCAAGGACGACCCAAGAAAACCAGAGAGAGAGAGAGAGAGAGACTCGAAGGAAAGAGAGCGAGGGAGTGGGAAGGAAATGGAAAACTGCGCAGTTTTTGCAGGGCTTCACCCAATTCCCCCAAATCAACTATTGGGGCCATCAAGAAGCTCTCTTAAGCTTCTCCCTCCTTTCTTCACTGAAAAAACACACCTTTTCTCCCTACCTCTCAAGGTATCATCATCAGAGCATTGTCTTTCTAATCAAAATGAACCCCCTGTAATTAATCGATGCAGATTTTTTGCCCTTTTTTGGGTTTGCCCCCTTTATTTATGCTATGCTAGTTTGTTTTTTTGCTTGTTTTTGCATGGGAGTTTTGACTAATTGATAGTATATTTATTATGAAATGCAGCTGCAAAAGCAATCACATTTTGCATTGGGTACTACCAGTAACAATAATGGTACTACTTCGCGCGTGGCCTCTCCCACAAGGTACGCTGTTCCTTTTTTTTTTTTGGTCAGAATTAGTTGTGCTGCTTAATCTTCAAGATGTGCTGTTAAGTTGGACCTAGAAACTTTGGCAAGACACAATTTGTTTCTTACTGCACGTCATTCCTTACTTTTAAAGATTCAATATTTCTACAATTAAAGCCCATCGAGAAGCAGATGTGAAGTTTTGCCGACCGATAACATTAGAATCCTACTCCTTCATCAGAATGTTTGGCTTTTGATTATTGAGATGGAATGGATGTTAAATCTGATTTTGAGCACGCCATCACCGCGATCCAGAAGTACGAGTTGATAAGCTAGTGAGAGTGTGTTTGGATGATTGAAATTAAAAATAAAATATGTGATGCGTGAATGATGATCAGGAGATTTTTCCTTGCTTTTGTTGAGGTTTAGTCTGTGATAACATCTTACAAGTGAACCTTCATTCATACACTTTCATTTTGAGTGCTGAAAAATCAATTTTAGTGATGTTGAATTTTTTCAATTACAGCAATGTGACCACTGAATTAGCTGACATCGACTGGGACAACCTCGGCTTTGGCTTCATGTCTACTGATTATATGTATGTCATGAAATGTTCTCAAGGTGAAAACTTTACAAAAGGCGAATTGCAGCGTTTTGGGAACATTGAGTTGAGCCCATCAGCTGGTATCTTAAACTACGGACAGGTAATCCTTTAAGAGCTTTATCGTTGTTGCATGAACGAGTTTAATATAACTTTATAATGTCTACTACTGTTTTTTGTTTAATTCCATAGTTTTTCTGTAGCGTAAACAGTGCCTAGCGTGTTTTTCGTTTTCCTTTTAAATTTTTAGACAGTTTATAGACTTTGTTCTTTGTTCTTTGTTCAAGATCTGGTTGTTTTGTTCACATACTTTGAAGTGTATAGAGGATGTTTTATTGTAATTTGTCTGTAGGGTTTATTTGAAGGTCTAAAGGCTTATAGAAAACATGATGGCAAAATTTTACTTTTCCGTCCTGAGGAGAATGGTTTGCGGTTGCGGATGGGTGCAGAACGTATGTGCATGCCTTCACCAACTGTTGAACAGTTTGTGGAAGCTGTAAAAGTCACTGTTTTGGCTAATAAAAGATGGGTAATGTGGCATGTAACCTTTCTCCATGGCTAGCTCTTGTGTCTCTCATGTTAATTCTTTGCTTGTTGCTCCGCCTCTTTCCAGATTCCTCCACCAGGTAAAGGTTCCTTGTACATCAGACCATTGCTGATGGGGAGTGGCGCTGTTCTTGGTCTGGCACCAGCTCCAGAGTATACATTTCTAATATATGTATCACCTGTAGGCAACTATTTTAAGGTATCAGTTTTTGCCTGTTGGCTATTATGCATTTGCTATGGTGATTTTTGGCACTTTATATTGCTTTCAAGCTGACATCCCTGGAAGTTTCTGCTGAGACTGGCAGGGAGAAGTAACCAGAAGCTCTTGAATGATATCGAACAATTTGTTGATCACTATACCTATAATATAGGCAAAAAAATGCAATATTTGTGGGACTCACTTTTAAGTAACTGAGACAAAACATGACTATAGTATAGTGTAACAAAGAAGAATGTGAATGTCAAGATGGATTTTTTCTTAAACATCTCAATGCAGAATTAGTTGTAATTGGAAAGCTGATGATATCTTTTGAGAACTACATAATATTCACTTCTAAAAAGGCAATAATAATAGGTAGATACAAGTAACATGAATGTAGGGTAATAAAAAAGTTACAAGAATATGGTTTCTAAATGGATAGTGGGTTGGATGGCGAACTAATAGGACAGATTGGAAACAAAAGCCAGCTTTTCATATTATGTTAGTCAACTTGACTATATTATGCCAGTTAACTGATCTACCATGGTAGTCTTTTGTCTCAAGAATGATTTAAATTTGCTTTTCAGGTAATCAAATTATAACACTGTCTATTCCTATGTACTTGTATTTGCAAATATCCTAGTTGAGGTGTGTGTTAACTTTTTTTATTGGTGGATTTGTTAACTGCCCTATGGTTTTATGTTTAATTTATTCCCAGGAAGGTTTGGCACCAATAAACTTGATAGTTGAGACTGACATGCATCGTGCAACTCCAGGCGGTACTGGAGGTGTCAAGACTATTGGGAATTATGCTGCGGTAAGCTACTCTCCTGGTTCTGGTATTTTTGTTATTCAGTCTGTCAATAAGGTGTAATTTTGATAGCATCAAGCTGTATTACCTGTAGAACCACATTCTTCCTTTTCACTAAAAGAGTGGATCGCGATGTTGTGTGTTTGATTAGCCTAGAAATTGCTAAAACCTTTAGGATCTTCTGGCTTGCAATTTGTAGGTCCTAAAGGCCCAGAGTGCTGCAAAAGCCAAAGGCTATTCTGATGTTCTCTACCTTGACAGCGTTCATAAGAGATATCTAGAAGAGGTCTCGTCTTGCAATGTTTTTCTTGTGAAGGTACACTGTTCATGGTCAGATGCATATTACCTTGTGGCCTTTCTTGATTCATGATGGGACAAATAGAACCGGTTTTGTACATTTCCAAAAAACACGTAACAATTATTTAATTACATGACCGGGATAATATGTGAACCTTTTACCAAGGAACCTTTTTTAGTGATACATATTGATACTATTCAAATTCTCTTCCTATAGGGAAATGTCATTTCAACTCCTGCAATAAAAGGAACTATCCTACCTGGCATTACACGAAAGAGCATACTTGATGTTGCTCTTAGCCAAGGCTTCCAGGTAACCTCTGGCACTGTGGAGACTATTATGCTAGCTTTTTTCTGCAATTTGCAGATCAAGCCAATTCATGAGCCTGATTGGTCAGTGATTTGACATTATACTCATATTCCAGCTTGATCTACAGCTAATAAAAATATTAGAACATTTCCCAAGCGTTAAAACTATAGCTTGATAGAAACGTGTGTGACAAAACATTTTGTTGCGGTTTCTTTTTTATCGAAAACAACACTAGTTCCTGTTTAATTCTTTCCATAATTTCCCACTGATGTCCCTTGCTGAGCTGGAGTTCTTTGCTGCTGATAGACTCGAGTTCTTTGCTGCTGATAGACTCATGGATTTTCAATACAGCTGCTGTAAGCTATTGAAAGCTTATTTGCTAATATATGTAGGTTGAGGAACGGTCAGTCAGTGTGGATGAATTGCTTGATGCAGATGAAGTATTCTGCACAGGAACAGCGGTTGTCGTGTCTCCTGTTGGAAGCATAACTTATCAGGGTAAAAGGTAACTATCGGTGTTACTTAATAGTTTTTGTGGTTCACATGTACCCTCGTCTGTGTGTTACCTTACTGATTATACGTTCTGCTATGGTCAACATCCACATCTTCAGAGAAAGGCAAAGGCAGAAAATTCAATTGCAAAACCATTGCTGCATTCAGGGCGAGTTATCTGCCTTCCTCTTTCTAGCCACTATCAGCCTCTACTTTGAAAAGCTAAAACAACACCCTAGACTCTCTTCCTGCCTTATTTTCCACTTCTTGATTGTGTGATCCTCCCAAATTCTTGTTCCTCTTTCATGATAATGCACCTGTATTGTGCCATGAATAGCTTGGAAAAAAACAGTAGTTACATTTTTCTCATCACCAACAATACAAGCCTTGCACCAAACCCTCACAATCAAGGATTAAGCAAACCCTGTTGCAAACCCAATTATCTTCACTTGAACAGTTTTTAATATGCTCTGTACGGGCAAAGCATCATCACCACTAAGCTTGCCACAATACATAAATCCATGAGAAATTGTTTTACCTTTGTTTTTCACTTCAAAGATGTTACTTCATGATGATTTTCTCAAGTATTTATTTATGATTATGCATGTGTTCATATCTTTAAGTATGCGATTTGAGAGACATAGTAGGGAGATGGTGCTGAGAACTAAAATAGGAGTGGTCTGGTAGGATGACAAAATGAGGGTATGATTGGAAAGGGGCATTTTAGGAGGTTACTCATTTTGTCCGCTATCACTCACTTCTTTTCTACCAGTAGCATTCCCATTGTCTATTATCCTGTTTTTAGTCATTTAGCACGTGCTGCATATCGCCCCGCTTGTCGATAATGTTTGTGAGCAGGAGATGTTATTTTCCCGTCCTTTCATTATTCCACTACTGTACTCCCAAGTGGACTTCAAAATATTTGCGTTCCCCAAGGCACCTCCTTACTTTACTGTGCAGGGTGACCTACGGAGCAGATGGTGTTGGTCGTGTTTCGCAACAATTGTATTCTGCTCTAACAAGTTTGCAGATGGGAATCTCGGAGGATAAAATGGATTGGATCGTTGAGCTTAAGTAACCCTTGGTTAGTGATTTTTGCTCAAGGATACTGTTCATGGTAAAGATAATCTTAGTCTACATTTTTGATTGTGAAGACTTATGAACTAGCTTTCACATATCTTTGTTTAAACACGAATTTCAGTGTGTAATATAGAATCCAGATAGTGTTCGTTTATGTTGGATAATGCTGAAGGAAGTTTCTGTGAAAATACTGCATTTTAGTCATCAGCTTTTAACAAAATACAATACTGGTTACCAAGAAGGATTGCTAAGTTCTTTGCTTTTCGGCCCCTCCTGCTGGCTTCTGTGTATTTTTGTTTGTCAATTGCGGCGAAGGCTACAAATCCTCGAGATTTGACACATGAGTGGCAAACTTGGGTGAGGGGCTGGTCGAGGTGATTGGCCCATGATCAGGCCCGTCTTGATCTGGGTCATTGATTTCGAAATTCTTTCCAGAGCGATCGATGGCCATTCAACGGACGGGCTCGTTGGCCCTGCATCTGTAGAGGCCCCGGATCCGGTAAAGTTAATGGATAGGATTGCTCCAGGCCTCTTGTCAAAAAAAAAAAAAAGAAAAAAAAAAGCAGGCATCGTCGCATTGAAACAAAAAAAAGGAGGCGTTAGAAAATATGCCGAAAGGGCCATGCTGAAATCATACTCAATTAAAAGTTAAAAAAAAAAAGGGTTATTAGCAATCAAAGCTTAGTTACCAGTTGTGATTTTTCATAATTTGGAAGACTACTAATAGCCTAAATTATTAGTAAAGCTAATTTGATTAGTTGGGGCCATTTGGAATCAAAATTTAAGATTATAACACCTGCGATGGATAGAGCCTAGGTTAGGTTAGTTGTCACTTGGTTGGTTACTAGTTGTAACCAAATTTGAGTAGTAATTTGAAAAACCTACAAAACCATTAGGAAAATAATCCCAAGTTGTTCGTGCTTTCTTTACAAATAACCGGAATAATTTGAACAAATTCCAGTAAGTTTGCCATTTAATTACTCGCTACGAAAGCCAAATGACTAGTAACTTGAGAGAATTAAACAATAATTAGTGGCTAGTTTAGTACTACTAATAACCAATCCAACTTGCTATGACTGTATTGTTGATTTGACAGTGACCAAATTACAACCTGCTTTACCATCCTCCAGCAAAGTTATATTACGTTATTTGTGGAGATCTATTTTAAATTGGGCAGGAATTTGGTTTGTGGGGGACAAAAAAGATCCCAATACACATTTTTATATATGTATATATATATATATATAAAAAAAAAAAAAATTCTCCTCCCCCTGTTTTCCTGTCTTTGTTCCGTCAGGAAAACTCGAGCCAGGAGGTCATGTAATATAAAGACCTGGGTATGACTCTTCGAATTTGGTCCAAATAAATAAATAAATAAATATATATATATATATATAAAAGGGATCTTTTATCCAATAGCATATTATACTTTTTGATTTGGTATAAAGGAGTAAAGATATGGGAGAAAGTGATGTTTGGAGTGGCTGTCACCATCTTAATGCCTCAATCACGGGGATAAATTTCATACTTATTGTTTCAGTTCGGGTTTTTTTCAATCAGCCTACTCATTACAACACTTAATCTGCTATCTAAATACACACATTCATATTTATTTTTCTCTTACATTTAAATACTTTCCCGAATTAGAAAAAAAATTAATAATTCAAAATTATTTTTAAGAGTGACCCCAAGACACTCGTTAGTCATTTCATGTTTTAATAATTCCATTTCCCTTCATTCTTTAATATTGTGCTCCATACACGGGAATTTTAGTGCTCTCGTCTTCTAATCTCCTCCACTTCAATCTCATCAGTCTTTCCTTTGCATCTTCCATGCCCAATTCACACTACTGCTTCTGACTTTGCCAAATTTTACATGTTTTTCCGAAACCCAATGACATGAACAGTAGCACACCATCTTCGACATTCTCAGTAGTCACTGGTCAGTAGAAGTGAACCACCCGGGGTGGTTCTGTATCCTACATTTTGTGCCAGCCCAGTCGCACTAATGTAGGATTCGAAACCAATTCCCAAGATCCAACTCAGTTGAGAGGAGCATTAACTACATAATCATAATGTCCGGATTCGACACTCAAACATCCATTTTTCCCCTTTTCCCTTCCGCTTTTTTGTACTTGAATTAAAAAAAAAAAAAAAAAAAACTCTGCCTCTATTTTTATACACTTGATTATTATTATCATTATTAGGTGAACATCAACATACTAATTATCCGTTATTCCATGGACTCATGATTTTTGTAAGAAAGCAGAGGGTTATCTGCAAAGGCTGGGAATAATTACCGTGATGGGGACGGAGTTCGGAACTCCAAACAAGAAATTGGTTTTACATTTTTCAGGAGACGAATTTATTTTCCCTGTATCTATTCATTACCGCAGGGCCAATTTGCTTTCATTTGTGTTGTCAAGAGAAGCACTTTAAAGGCCGTCAAAGAGTGGGAAACTGGTGTACCTTTAATGGAAATGTTCCTGCTTGATTGCCAACCGATTTCAGGCAGCTTTTTCTCATGATTCAGGAAGTAATTTATCCACTGCAGTAAACTGGAGAAGCACACCGACTGAAAGAAAAAAAATGAAAAATGTAAGCGAGTGATTGCAAGAGGAAAGAACCACCATCTTTGTCCAAAAGAGCAAGCGAGCATGTCACACAAGCATCAGCGCCAGGCAGGATGTGGCGCCGCAACGATCGCCACGTTCCCAACCACCATCTTTGTCCAAAAGGAAAAAAAGATTAATTAGTCAGCTAGTTTTTTCTCAGCTTGACTGGCAACCAAAACCCCTTTATTATTATTATTATTGACCGAAGACCCAGATGACTTATGAGCAGCCGACCTTAACTAGCTGCTCATTTGGTCGACAAAGATTTTGGCAATGATTTGACGTCAATTTTGGTTAAATTTTATCTGTTTCTATTTACATTTATTGGGAGTGATTTTGTTCGAACTTGATTCCATGGCTGCCTCAATGACACCATCACGTGATTAGTTATAGAACACAGCTTAGCTAGCAAGATATCACCGAAATCGATCGACGAACTACTGACCCTTTCTCAAAAGGGGGAAAAAAAAATTGCTAAGTACGGATTTTCATGATCAGGGAAAACTGACGATACAGCGCTGTGCTTAAAATAAATGGTAATAATAATAATAATAACAGTGCCAGTTTTGACATTTCGAGTTGTGCCGACGTCGGAGTCCTGTACAAAAATGATTTGTTTCCGGTATCTATCAGCATCAATGATCAAAGTACACAACACACTTTGAATAGCAAGAACAAGTACACTTCTTCTTAAGATGGAGATGGATCCATTTTCATTGTTTTGAGTTATTTCTTTGCATTGGATTAGAATATGGTAACTCAAAACTTAGAAGACTATCATGCTAGAATTCATAGCCAATTCATGATGAAATGGTCAACCTTTTTTAAGCTTTGTGCCGCAGCCCCTCTATCTGCTTTTTTGACTTCATATTCCACTCATTTTGATGCCACTCGATGTGTACGTCCCTCACTGTGTCCCACAACCCCTGTTTCATCTCTTTTTAGTTCATTTTTCTTGATCTATTAATGTCAAATATCTTGTTCTTAAATATCGTGAAACCAAAATTTTCCTTTATTATTAGTGGTTGAGTTACTTCGTTACCCTAATTAATTTCCGATGAGGTTACTGGTTGTCTGGTATTCCATAGCCAAGCCTGCACTTTTCTAAGACGGGAATTAATTTAGATAAATGAAACAACATGTTTCTAGAATTCTTTTTACCAGATCAAACTGAATTAAGCATAGAAAAGGTGCATTTTGGTTCCCCAACTAATAATTCTTCATCGGGAAATATATAAATAACTAGATGAGCACAAAAGAAAGCAGAAAAGAAAAGTTAATGTAGTTTACATCACCAATTATCATCTATTTTTTGGACTCTTTTATGTACATCCTATGTCGTTGTATTATACGTCATTAATTTGCCTCCAACTTTACATTAAATCTAACGAAATTTGTGAAGATATCCCTCTAAACTTGAGAAATAAGGACAAAGCCTTACATACATGAACTTTTAGTCGAAGGAGTTGAGTAAATGGTCTTTGGAGCTCATGATTTCATTTTCAAGATATGTACTGTATAATGGTCCAGGGTCTCAAGGTTTATGCTAATTGTACATGTATAGAGTGATTCAAGTATATACGAGAATGTCTAGTGATTAATATTGAAATCTCGGAACGTAGAGATTCTGAGTTTTTTAATCCCCTTATGTTCATCGAGTTTCTTAAATTTCACCTTTCTTCTGTTTAAACAAAATTACAAAAAAGTGCATATAAGAATTGATAAACGTATCTTAATTATTTACTCTCTCTTTATATATATATATATGTATATGAATATATGTATATATGTATTCGATACCACTGATTATGTCATGTGTTACTCAATTAACAATCATATGCACACCAGTAAGACTAACCATGGGATAATGTTTGAGTTGGGGATATATAGTTTATCTTATCTTGGCATGCATAGAATGGAGTATTGAATTTGTTGAACAAAATAAAAAAGTTTCTTTTCGACTGTGTGAAATCTATACACTAGCCGTAGTCCAAAATAGGAAGATACAATTTGCTTGAAATTAACATATAAAACTCAAAAGTGGCTATTAGTATCGATAAAAAACCATTATGCCAAATGGCAAAAATCCAAAAGGGGAAAATATGGAAGAAATACTCGATATGGATAGGCTTCCTTGATGTGATACCATTACAGCCGACAAAACAGCCCTGATTCGTCATTTCCATGCAATTTAATTTTGTTAATTCCACTAACATCATATGGTGTTGTGCCAAGTGCTGCAACAGCTCTTCTTATTTAAAAACAGTAATTAAGAAAGCACTAAGAGCTTGCCGCCAGTTCTGGATACCCTACATGCTAAAGCCATTGACTTGTAGCCAAAAAACTGTAAGCACCTTTCTAACTTCAACAATCAGTGCTGCCTTTTCATGGATGATTCTGAGGTGTTCTGTGAAAGATGCATATACTTTCACCCGCCCTAATAATGTAGATAACAAACAAATGTAATTCCAAACGTAAATGGTGAAGGTATGAGAGGAGTGTATTAATTCAGCATCTATCCATCAACTAGAAGTCTAATTCCGAACATAAATGGTAAAAATGGAAGAGAATAAACAAGTGCATATTTCTAGCAGCAATGAAGAGTCTCTCTACGTGCTGAGTCAATATCAAAGTTATAAAGCAATACAAAATTAACGAATCCAAGTTCAGAGGGGAATTATGCTGGAACACTAGCCCCTCCTCTTTGACTGTGGCCAAGATAAATATATTTTTTGTTATTATTGAAGTACAGTTTCTTGTTGCATCCTGAAGTAGCTGGATTTTTCAAGTGTGCAGCTTTGCTGGATAGGTTGTTGGCAGATTTCGTAGCAGGACACGATAGGAGAATAAACAAGAGAGTTTGTATCTCCCCAGCTTGTACTTTCAGGTGAAGTGCCGGTGATTGTGCTTCTATTAACCGTATCCGTTCCCGAAAAACTTTGTAAAGTATCCGACTGATGGAAATTATTAATGTATTCCATCCCATTAAGCTCATGAAAAAGGAAGCTGCTATAGCATGGAATATTGCTGTTTGCAATTACCCCGTGAATGGGATAATAGCTGCTTGGCGAACACTGTTGTGAGCATGAAGCCATGCTGAGGGGATTTTCACATGCCTGTCCTTCACCAAAGGAAATGTCACAAGAGTATAAACTGTTGTGATTGTTAAAGCTGTTCCCATTTGCTTGTTGATCATCGGCAGACAACTTTCCTGCTATGATGACCGCCTGGTCCTCCACATCATGTGCTTGTTGCTGTGGAATAACTGCAGGAAAGGCCAGTGGTTGCTGCAGCTGATGAGAGTGTAGCACATGTATGGCTTCTGTAGTCATGAAATTCTCTTTTTTCCTATTCATTTCTTGCCTGAGAGAGCTGGCTGCTCGAGTCCTTTGATCCTTACGTTGCTTGCCGAGCAACTTTTTCTTCAGCTTTGTATTCCAGTAGTTCTTGATATCATTGTCTGTCCTTCCAGGCAACTGTGCCGCGATAATAGACCACCTTGAAGATCGCCAAAAATTTGACACTCTCAATCTCTGAGTTTATGAGTTGCGAAGGAAAAGTATATGGAGATCACGACGAGCCCTATATTTTTAATGGTTGTTGGTTAAGTTAGATTACCTGCTTCCGATATTCATATAGAGGCTGCAAATGATGCTATCCTCTTCCTCTGAAAATCCACCATGCTTGATATTTGGCCGCAGATAATTCAACCATCTGAGCCGACAACTCTTTCCACATCTCCTTAGACCTATAACATGCCACCGACTCATTTTTTAGCTCAGCTCAAAAACATTATCAGTTAGAATTACGCCCGTGTTATCAATTTACTTTTTTCTTTCTTAATCATTTTATTCTGTTAAAAAAGAAAAAGGAAAGTGAGAGCACGAATTAGTCAAAACTCAAAAAGTATTAGCCCAATTACCTATTTTCTGTGGCAAGGCAATCCAGTTGCCGCCAGTGCCGTACTGTTCGATGTAGGCTTTGAGTTTTGCATCTTCTTCTGGCGACCACGGTCCTCTCTTGACGTTGGCTTTGTCACAGCAAGGAGCTCTACCCATATTCAGTTTTATGATGGAGAAATTATTATATGCTCTGATGATCTTTTGTTGCAAAGCTTCCCACTATTGGTGATGGTTGCAGCTGTACGTTTTTAAGTAATTATATAGTGCTGGGTAGGCTAGAGAAAGGGGGGTGAATATAATAGCTGGAGAAGGAGAGACATAGGATGGAATGAGCCCCTGAATTCAAAAAAGGAGGAATGGGGAAAAGATGAAACTGCTTTCTGCATAAAATAATAGAGGAATTTGAATGCCAGAGGAGGAGACTTGGGAAGTTTTCTTATTGTCTTTCTTAGTCCAGAATCTCTCTCTATCATCATGCATATAATTCAGACATTCATCTTGACTGTCTCCATCTATAAAACCTCCAAACAACACACTCTCGGACACGCACAAACGTACACGCTAACTGTCACCATCTCTCTCCCTATCTTATTTAACACATAGTACGTACCAGCTTGATCCTGATCGTTCATTTGACATTTGCCTGGCTAATTTCTCTACTGTTTCGGTGGAGACCCGGAAAAGCACAATACTGCTGACCCTGCTGCATCACACTTCACCTATCATCTCATCAACCTGAAAACTATAATCAATCGAGCTTAAGGATAGTAGTATCTAAAAATTGGCGGAGGGACATCATTTTATCGGCTCAATTTTACGTTGTCGATATTAAGCATTTAATAATAGATAAATACATTATTGGCTACGACCACAAGACGACAAGGGGATGGAATTCAGACGCCACCAGATGGACAACAACTTGGCGACTTAGCAGTTTGCAGCCTGCTTTCCATGGCAAAGCTGGGCATTTAATCCAAGCATATATGTTGAGAAAAGGAAAACCCAAGATTTCACTGTTTCCGACGATGATGAGATCACAGAAACGGCGGCATGGTTTTTGGGCGTTTTAGAACAAATGACGCGCTAGAAGAATTGCGGTCGGTCGCGTACATGCTGTTAACACTTACCACATGTGTCATACATCCAAGTGCAGAATATTTCATGATGAGATCAGTTGATCACAAGTATTTTGATATCTTTTACCTAAGCTTTGTTTATGTTTAGAATTACTAAGTGAAGAACTTATATTTTTCTGCGCCTTAAAGTCATTACCATTTTGCTTGTGGGTCTCATGACTTGATAATTTATGCTTGCGATAGAGAAGTTCATAGGAAGGACAGCTATGGCACTTTCGTAGATGCCAGAGTTTTCAACACCTTTAATATCAAGCAAAGTCTCCCCAAGTGAATATATTTTTGACAAATCTTGATTATGATGACGATTTTATAAGTGGCACAAGGTTTGAAACTTGTTGGAGAAAATGGACAAGTTTCAACTAATTACTAATACTACTGTTGACCCGCGACAAACCCCCTATCACAGAGCGCAACAGCCTCAAATCTCACTAATGGAGGACAGGGATTTTGACTGTGTCTTTCATGCCGTATCCAAATTGATCTTTTTCACCCTTGCAGCCTGTGGAAATGGGATCCCCGAATTTAGATTTTAATTCGAAAACTTCGTGTTGCAAAAATAGAAAAAGCATTTGTTTTAGCTGTATGTGATGCAATTATCGAACACCACCATTAGCCAACAAGCGCTGATATCTCGAAGATTATGGTGGAAATAGGAACTTTCCCCAGAAGGTTCAGCTTCAAAGAGAGACAACTATACCCAAATTTCCACAACCTTTATTTTCTTTTGTTTTGGTCAGTAAATAGAGCTGTCTTGTCCTGCTGAATTTTTCTGCTAAGTGCCTGTACCAGACACTATATTGTTTCACGTGCCATAATTTAGAACATCTAGTAGTATCGCGAACACACAGGTAACCTTTTGAAATTTGCACACATACATAAAGTTCTCTTAGTTAGCAGTAGTATTTGTATTGTTTGACACATTACAGGTAGGTTTTCGTATTCCTCAACATGGTATAGCGCATAATTTCGGGCATCCTTGAAATCTATCCTAATTTTTACAGCTGCGAGTTCTTGCATGCAGCTAGCTAACACAAAAAGATCTTGTGTTCTTATGTGCTTATGATATCAATTAGTTGAACAGGAGATGCCGGAGTAGTTTTTAAGTGATTTTTGGGATTTTTTTTTTCCTGGGGCGGCGCCTTTGGGGGCCGGGGGGGGGGGGTGGTGGAGGGTTGGAAGATCACAAGGAAGAGTTTGTGACATTCAGACGCAAAATGAGAAAGGTCCTCCAGAAAGGAGTCAATAATGTGTGGTTTCCCTGGAAAAGACAGTGAGTGGAAATTTTATGTTGGTGGCCTACAGCCCTACCAATGACAACTTTTCTATTTTTCCGCGTTGAAAACTTCGTGTGAATCTCTTGATTAATCGTCTACTTCATTTACTGGTAAACAACAAGTAAATATAGTGCTGCAATCGCAATAAATTCAACACCCTTTTGTTAAAGTAAATGTTAAATTAATGCCATCCTTTTGACTTCTTGAAACGTTACATTTGATCTGCAGCCGTAGTCGGGTCTTAGTTGGGATGTTTGGTGCTCAATTTGCTAGACTCCCGCTTCCTCTCATCGCAGTGTTCATCTCCCCCGGATTCTGTCTTCTCGCGTAAACCTGGCCCTACTCTTTCCCAAAGAGTCTTTTGATAGTCTTTCCCGACAAATAATACTACTCCTTTACAGTGAGATGATTGAGAATATGAGTAATTTATCAATTAAAAGATCATCATCAACTAATAAGTCTAAAAAAGTGATGCCAAAAGTGCATCCATCCATTGCCTTGAGAATATCCAGACCTCTGAGGTGTCAATTATAATCAAATTATGTTGATTCATTCAATTCCGTTCACTAATAAGTAAATTTGGATATGCAATAAGTTTTGAATGGGTCTAAATGAGTACTCAATTAAACCCATTTAATTAGTGGATAGTGGATTTATTTGACTCATCCATTTATATCAATTTAAAAATAATTTATATTTAAACTTAATTTTTAGTGGGTGTTAAGCATATAAATTTGAATTAATCGAATAATAATAAAATATCATTATTTTTTATCAAATAGCATGCAAAATTTTTTTAAAAAAAAAATTAGAATTTCAACTGAGTCATAAACGAATAATTGGATATAGCATTTAAATGGGTTGAATCATATTGACCCATTTATTGAATGGGTATAAATGAGTTAAGTCAATTGTATCAACTATCCATTATGTCCCGCCCAAACGTATCTCAACATTAATTTCCGAATCACCCCTTTTGACACTTTTAGTTTATTCGAGGCTAGGGGGAACCTGGCAACTATACTTTCAACCATCATCATCATTACCTTGGAAAAGAAAAAAAGAAAGAAAACTTTCTCAATCCGCATTTTATTCTCATTTAATTAGTAACCCAAAAGATAAGTGATCATTACTTAGTTTAAAAATTCTTTTTTACACTAACATACTTAGATTATACCACATATTATAAATTTAAATTTAAAATTCAAATCATACACATATAACATACATCCAAAACTGATAGCGTAATACATTATTACATTGTCAGTGTATACAAAGTTAATCCAATAGATTAACTTCTCATTTTACTCATTTCCTATTCTTTAATTTCACTGGTGCATTACCCTATCTCCTTCGAATCCTCATTGGATTGGGCCATTTTAGCGGGGCCAATCATGCATAAACTGGGTTACTAACAGTTGAAATACACTTGGAGTCTTGGCCCAAATTTACGAAACGACATAGGCCCGAAAATCTGCCTGATGGACTCATTCAGTGTCACTTGGGCTTTAGGAATTTAACATACTATCGTTGGTGATTTATCTGTTCCATAGGCAGTCATTTTCCTTAAAAGCTGCTTCTATTAAATTTAAGATCAATATTTTATGTACTGACAGTGTATACATATATCACCGTCCGTTTGATATATAATAATTAGTTTTAATTTAAATTTAAAATATAAATTTTATATATTAGTTATGCATTCAACTATAATAATATATATAATGACAGTATATATAAGATTAATTCTAAATTTAAACTTAGAAGAAAAAGAAAAAGAAAAAGAAAAAGACTGCAACTCATATTTGGTTCCTAATCGTCTTGAGAGTTGATGGTAACCTTTCTAGCCGATTTTATTCTATTGTATGTTTAAAGAAACATGCATGGGCGTTTCCAGATTTTGATCATCTACATGTGAAATAGTAGGCTACATCTATAGAGAACTATAATGGACCCCAATCATATAGGAGTAATGTGTACGTCTTCATTGACAATAAGCACTCGTCCAAAGCCCAATTTATGGTTGACAACATGACATTGAAATTTTCGTCCTGGACAAGGGAAATCCCCCGTCACTGATTTTAGCCGGTCTGGACGGGAAAGCTTCCGACCTTCAATTTGACTCCTATGCACACGATGCGGACGACTTTGTTGCCTTCACAATGTGGAAATTAACTCCCTCGTCACGCATTATGTTACCTCCTGTGTCCCTTTTTTTTCTTTTTAAATTTCCTTCTTCTCTGTTTCTTGGGGGAACAGATCCGTCGGGACTTGGTACAAGGATATACATTCGTGTTAAAACACGCATAAACTAGAATCTTTAATTTCTCCATCGAAAGAGTGAAGAATGCTACAGCATTGCTGATATCCATGCCATGCGCTCAGATGTTTGCCGTCATTAGTCAATGATGCCTTTTCATGTCTTTATATAAGAATAAGATGCACCACCCTTTTTTTTTTCTTTTTTTTTAAAAAAAATTTAAAGTTTCCTGTTTCTTGGAGGTGGTGGCTGGGCAATAGCCAGGGTTTAGAAAGAAACAGTAAGATGTTAGATCAATTAAGTGAGTTGGATGGCTTAAATTGAGAAAATTCCGCATCATCTTTCCACGTCAGTCCGCATGGGAGATTATTTTCCCCTTGTTTAGTTGACAAATTTTAAGTGATACAGATCATTTCTCCGTTTGCTAATATTTATTGCGTAAGTAGTATGTCAAGATTCTTTAGTCTCAACTTTTACCGCCCATGCAATAGCAAATGTAAACAATCCGCAAAACACCAGAGTACACAAGGCTACTTGGAAGAGTAATATATGGTTGATCAATCCATTGATATTTTGTTACACAAGTGCTGTTACATTTCCGAATGCATCTTAATTTGCCGACGTAAAAGTACCATATCATTTAATATCAATGAGAGTCCATGATTGGGTGGTAGTATCCCACTTAGCAGCAGGTCCCCCCTATAGGTACATTTGTCCCACATCGGGGTTGGGGTTGGGTTTGGGTTGGGATATAAGTCCCTGGGATTGCCTCAAGAGTTGCCGGCTTTTGAGGTTAATTCTGGGATTAGGTTTATAAAACAACAAAAGTCTGATTCAGGCTGTTGAAAAAAAAAAAAAATGAGAGTCCATGCATGGTTTACCAAAATATCCTTGTGCTCAATGCATCTAGAAGTACCCCTGTAATAGAAAATGCAAGAGGAGGTTTGAAGGGAAGAGGCGATACCCTTTTTTTTTTCCTTCTCCCCCTTTTGATTACAATTTTGCTGATAAAGTAACAGTAATTTAGGTCCATCAGTCCATTCAATCATTGAGAATCGAGACAAAAACTGCTGAGACTGGAACAATCTGTTCGAGATGGACGAGGGTCCGTGTTATTGAAAAATCCATGGTATGGGCTGTGGGGCACGGTTTCGTACTCCTGAGACAAGGGGTCACGTTCAATTGGCCATTCATGTTCACGTCAATGTTGGTGAGTAATACTAATAGCGAGTTATTGATATCGCTAAGGACACAAGCAAGGAATAGCCATGGCACCACCTCACACAGGCTCACCTGGCTCCATAGCTGAGAGCACGCGGATAAACCCTACCTTCAACTCTTTAACTCACACGCTTTCTCTCAAAAAAAAAAAAAGAAAGAATACTGCAGATGTTCTCTGTTACTCTCCATGTGCCTTGATCGATGATTTCATGTGAAACCCACATGACACTCCATCCCACATTTACATAAATGGTCTTGTCTTGCCTTCAACTCATGAACCAACGTTGCTCCCATGGTCAAGGTTGTACGCAGTTGAATTTTGGAAGATTCTTTTCTTTGGTTTTTCCATCGAATCCTTGAATATTATGACATGAAAGTATGTTAATTTGAACAATAAGAGGCAACTGCTGTAAAGGTTGAGAATTTTAACAATCACGATACGTATGTGTAACAACAAGTTTCTTGTGGCCAGCTCGACTTTGGGGTAGGGTTTAGTCGATAGCTTGTCATTCGGAATATTAACAGTAGCTATACGTTGCCGAGTGTCTAGGTTGCAGGAAACAATAGCCTCAGTCAAAAATATTCCTGTCTGCTATTGTCTTCCATGTCGACATACAAACAAATCTATTCAACTGCGTGCTTATTGACTTTGGATCAGCTAAGGTGAAAGATGTTCAAGGTTCTGTCTTGAAAAGTTTTTCCAAGTTTTAGCTTTTCCCTGTTGTTACTTACCATTAGAAAGAAAGTTTTACAATACGCACGAAGTTTTCAAGGGTCACTGTCGAATCTTTATGTAAATACCATGCTCAAGAAAGCATGATCTGCTTCCCCTGCAAATCATTGTACTTTTAACAAAAATTTCTGATAGTAAAAGAATAAATGCATTGCTTGGTCCGAAGGGACTAAGCTCGTGAGTCCAATTTGGAATTTGTGATATTCATTCTCTTAAAGTTAGAAAGGCATCTCAATTCCGATCTTTGCTTACAGTCTTTTTCATAGCTCGTTTGTAAACTATTTAGAAAGTTTATTGTCTTGGACAGCATAACTTGTGAATGCATGGTTTAGCTGCCAATTCTAATAATGCTATCTTGCTAGGTTTTCCGAAAGTTTATGCAATCTCACTACTTGATGAGTGTTTTGGATAATTCGTGTTGAAGTATGCTCAAGTTACTTACAATTTTATTTGTCGAAATTACTCCAAGTAATACAATATTGAATACTTAGTCCAGATGGAAGTTTTTTTTATATATGAAGGGTTGGAGGCTGAGCAAGCTGATGTTTTGTTCTCATGCTGAGGCAACAATAGTGTTGAGGGACAAAATTTGCTACATCTATTTCTCAAGAAATTTCAGCTACGTTAATAAGATTATGGGCGAATTTACTCATTGTCAATCAGTTTTGAAATGTAACATATTTTTTTTTCTATGAAATTAGACTTGGAACTTGGGCATACAATTCCATGTGTGACTTAGTATTGGTTTTAGTAAACTATTTTTACTATACATGTCTCCTTCATTTCAGCAAGTAAATACATAATCAGTAAAAATTCTTTTGTGTTCCACCTCAAAGCCCAAAATGACCACAAAATAATCATACAACGAGGTTTGTTTATATTTTGGAACTGAAAATTCTCGACGTTGATAGGAGCAGCCGGAATCATCGCTACGGGAAAGAATGCAGAATGGGATTAGTCATAGTCGAAAATAGCAATGATCCGTAACCTAAAGTTAATATAATAGTACAGCCCCAGAATCTTAAGGAGCATCTCAGCTCTCCGAATTCTACTGCATAACCTAGCAGATTGTAGGCCACATGTTAGCAGTCAAGAAGAACATGGAAACGGACCAAAATTCTAGTGTGTTTATTTTTACTCAGTAATGTTTAACTCTTTTCCTTGGCCACCAATACCCTCACATGGACCAATTTCTCATGCAACATTCCGGGAAAACAATAATAGAAATCAAGGCTTCACATGCAGGTACCATGATCAGAGCCTAGGATGACTACACTAGTTGGTATGTTAGTGCTACTCCATCTTTAGACAAATGCAACAACAAACGATAGGATGAGGAAAATGTCACTTTGTTGTTTTAGAAAGACAATGGCGTTATTGAAATATATAGCACCAAAGTCTTTTGGCTTAGAAATTTTTAGATAATTTTCTAGCATATCTATAAATAACAGTAAAATTTTCAAATACTACCCTTTGTTATTATTGCAGTTGGAAGGAGAAAAAGGATCCGTATATCTAGCCAAGTATATGAAAATTTGATCATTTCATTTTTCAATTGCCCAAGTCTATCATTTAAGGACAAATGGGGTACATGATGTGCTTTAGGTCCTCGTTAGATTGCAAGCTTTTCAAGAAAATTTTTTAAAATAACATATGCTTAAATTATTTTTTTATCTCACGTACATCATATCATTATAGCATTTTTTTAATAAAAACTTCCAAAAACTCCGATCCAAATGGACTCTTAGTCTAGTGCTACAATTGAAACTCCAAAATTTAGAGGTGTTCAAAATTTTCTTCTCTCTCTCTCTCACTTTTTAAATCTCACACCTCTCTTAATAATAATAATAATGATGACGATGATGATAATACATTCAAAATTTTCAAAAGATTTAAACATGAAAATTTCTTGCAGGAAACTCTACCAATTACGTAGTTAGTGACGGTATATGGATGATCATTTTCTTTTTAAACTTTTTTCTTTTCCTTTGTGTTTAGTCCTTTTTCTTATCTGTGTGTCCAAGATTAAAAGCGTTAGAAAACTTAGATTGTGTTTGGATTGCATTTTTCTAGATTTTTTATAAAAAAAAATACTGTAGCGATTCGATATATGTTAGGAAAAAATGACTTGTGTCGCTACCCTGCCCCAAAACACTAGGTGGAGAACGAATTCATTGTTGTGACTCATTCCATTTCTGACCCGTATCAAGAAAGCTGCTCATACGGCTAAAACGTCGTCTTATACAGTATTCCATTTCTAAAAAAAAAAAATCCATTGGGGTGGGGGTGGGGGTGGGGGGAAATATCAGTTATATATCTGTTTAGGAAACCGGCCAATGCAAGTCTAATGTCGGCATCGTTCTACCAGGATCTTGCCGGTAATCCCGCCGCTACCATGAAGCATTCCCAAATTCCAATGTAATCAAGTGTAGGCATTACATGCAGTCTAAGTAGTTGACACAGTACTACAGTGGCATGTTAACTTGATAGTTAATCGTATTCATTTGGGTTTTAATTTTTAGGACGTTGCAATATTGAGTTTGATAATGCCATGCATACTTACTTCTAAGAAGGAAAAACTCATGCAGAAAAAAGGGCGTCAAAGAACATACAATTAAATATGTAATCCCGAATCTGATCATGTGATACGTACATTATTGTATTAGTGATGGTTTGAACAATTCAAGAAGATATCGTGGAAGTCCTCACAAATGAGATTTTACAAAATAATAGAGCAGAAATCAACCACTTCTAATCCACATGGACCGAGTGCACTCTCTTTGCATGAAATAATAGTACAAAATTTGGAACTCAACATCTAAATATTGAGGAAAAAAAAAAGAATAATAGTTAAAAAAAAAAAGTCAACTATTCGATACGTTCACACTAGGACTATCGTTCGTTTTCACTGTCATGATGAAACGATAACCGAAAAACCCATTTGCTGAGAGACTTTCGGGCTGAATACTTGCTGGAAAGATGATGACTCCGACCGGTGTTGGAGGATTTGGTGGCCGTTGATACCACAAAATCCTTTATCCTTTGCATTGCCAGGTCTAGCGTTTCTTCCGACATGTTGGCGAAGCACACACGAAACCAGCCGGGTTCGGCACAGTGGCATGAGGATCCCGGGGAGATGTTAAGCCCGACTTGATATACTATCTTCTTCCAAAGCTCCATCTCCGCGTCAAAACTTTTGGAGGTCAAAAGATGCCTCATATCCACCCAGCAGAATAATCCGGCATTGCTATCAAGGCAGCTGATTCCAGCATTCTTCAGTCCTCTAACGAGCATTGCGTGCCGCTTCTGAAGGCGTACTTGATTCTCAAAAATGTAATGCTTTGTGAATTTCTTGTCGGCGAGCATGGCGGATAGCAAATACTGAGTCTGGGAAGAAACTAATCCGAAGCTCGACATTTTTGTGGCTGCAGCTACGACTGTGTTGTTGTTGGAGTAAATCGCTCCAACTCGAAAACCGGGAAGTCCCAGATCTTTGGAAAGACTATATACTAAATGAACTCTGTTCCAAACTTGAGTGTTGGCGAGATTTCTTTCTAGTAAAACCTCCATGACACTAACGAAGCTTGGCGAGCTAAAAACTGTGCCAGAATAGATTTCGTCGCTAATGAGATGAATGTTCTTGGCAGAAATGAAGCTAAGTAGAAGATTTAATTCCGGACGGCTCACAGCCGTTCCCAGTGGATTGGAAGGGTTAGTGACCAGGACGCCCTTGACTCTGAGGTTCTGCTTGCGAGCAAGTTGATAAGCATCCTCAAGGGCAGATTCGGTAATTCGAAAGCCGTTTGAGCTCGTGCATTGAATTGGAACGATTTCAACTCCGGTTCTCCACTTGAGATCTCTATCAAATCTGCATTATTCATGCGGTTTCATCATTAGACCCGGTCCGGCAACGTGATATCATATAAGAGTGAGTGTTTATATACCGTGTGCGTTATATCGTGTACAAAAAAAAAAAAAGAGAAAAAAAAAATACGGGGTAGCATGGCGCTGCATGTATGCGTGCGTACCCTGGATAGTATGGAGTTGGAAGGAGGAATGCTTCGCCTGGTTCAGCTAAGCAGAACGCGAGGGTCTCGTTAGCCGAAGTTGCTCCTGCAGTTAGGACTAGGTTTCTGGGATCAAATGTGACTTTGTTTCCTCTAATTTCTTCCATGAATTCGGCCAACGCCTGCATTGAACATCCATAAGAGATAGAGCCAGCAGAGCATAGTACTTAAATAAATTTGTGACGGTAATTCATAAATTATCGTTTTCTTAGGCACAACGAACCTTCTTGAAAGCGGGAAGGCCGTGATAATCTTGGAAAAGAGCTAGTTCTCTGAAAATGGACTCCCCGTTTCTCGTGAAGCCACTGGCATCTGGATTTTCAGCCAGCCATGACTCCAGCAGATCAAATGAGAGCTGCCAAAAGTAATAGTGACGGTATGAGATAAAAGAAGAATGACAGTCGAAATTTAACCCCCAAAAAAAAAACCATCACATGCATATGTGGAAGTAAAAGAGTTGAAAAAGGGGAAAAAAAATTTTGTTGACAAACCTGACTCTCCGCAAGACCCATCTGAATAATGCCTGTCGGATTGCGAACCTCATCGTATGGGTTCTTCTCATACTCCTGCCATCCCAGGAAGTACGATGAATCTTGGCCGTGGGAATTGCACGTGGCTTTCCTAGATAGCAGCTTCATTTTAATTACTCTGTATTTCTGGTTTTGTTTGGAAAAGTTAGCCTCGAAAAATCGTGCGAGCCAAAAGGCAAAAAGAGAAGAAGCAGCCAAAAACTAGCAGGAAATTCTGTAGCCAGCAAAAAGGAGAGACGGAAGAGAAGAGAATTGGGATTCAGTGGAAAAGTGGAAGGAGGAGAAAAGTGGAAGTCGTCGATGGAGTGGGTTTTGGGCAATGGGCAGGTATGTTGCTATCTGGCATATTCTCTATGCATATATATAGAAGTTTTGGCTGCCAAGGTCAGCATAGACCAATATTTTTCTCCAATCTTCTGGGTTTTTTTTTTTCTTTCTTGTAATTAGTTTCTCCACCGATTTTGCTCATTTATGAAATTTTTTTTGAGTACGAACACGCAATGTGTGCTAAATCCACGCGCTTTTCCGGCTACTAAAACATCAATACATCCTCTTTCAAGACTTCAACTGTGCCGCGTCAGATATGCGTAGCAAAATCAGTGGAAGTGAGTGTACAGCAATCTCCAGCAGGCATATCTATTTCGGAATTTTTTTTTAAAAAAATATTTTTTAACGTTTGACTCATTTACTTTTCTTGATGCTTTCCTTCTTAATTACTGCCAGGGGGCGAGAGAGAGAGAGATGCAATTTGAATTTGGTGCCGATTCTCTGAGGTAAACATTATGCCATCTCGGCCAAACTCAGATGATTTCAATTGCTTGGAATCTAAAAAAAAAAAAAAATTGCTTGGAATCTAAAAAAGTTATTATGAAAATTTGATAAAATGGTGTGGTATTAGATTTTAGACGGATACATATAGAGAAAAGCTTGTGATTTGCCGAGAAACTCAAAGCCAGACCGACACAAATCTCAGGACATAATGACATGAGGAAACAAAGCCCACCGAAAATTGGACCTTTAACCAAGCCATGGTCCACATGTTCCCCGACCGCAATGGCCCATCTCTTACTTCCATGTCGGCCACTCATTCTCCGTGTACAGTCTCCAGTCTACACCCGTATATCAACAGATGCAAAAATTTTTTTTGAAGAAAAAAAAAAAAAAGAATTACTCCCTGATTTAATCACCACGATTTGGTTGTTAAAATTTGTGATCAATATTAATGGTCTATTATTAACGAAGAAGTCCACCTGAACAAATATCGAGAGGAGGGGAGGGGAGGGGAGAAAATTGAAGCTAATACGAAAAGCTGAGTTACCACTTCATTCCTCTGCCCTCCTCAACCCACGTTATCCACTAAACTGTGCCCGGGGGCAGCCAGCGAGAAAAGAAACACTCTCCGTGCCATTGCGTGTGGAGAAAAGAGATAAAATAAATTTACACATTGGCGATCAAGGGTGGAAAATGTGCCACCTGGTTTTGAGTTGTATAAAAATAGTAACTTCGACAATCACGTGATTCAGTCCCAATAACTTGACCGAGGTTTCCAGAAGGGCACGGTAGATTGGCTGTAACAAAAGACTGTAATGTGGGGTGAAAAAACAGAAACGAGAAAACCGCACCGACCGGAAACTTTCGACCGAGGAAATTGTTCCTAGAATCCGTCACCAATAACCTAAGTGCGCCGTTTGTATTGGCCAACTGATTTACGACTCAGAGGCTAAAGCGATGATGGTGGTTACTGGTTATACCATAATCACATTGAAGACTTGGGTGAAAAAAAAAATTATACTTAAAATCATTTCGGAGTTCGATTGAAGTCATAAGACAGCCTCGTTTAGGTTAAAAAAAAAAAAAAAAGTGATCAAAAGTGACCTGGGATCTCTATAATTCCACAAATTTCGAACAACGAAAAAAAGAAAAAGATATTGTTATTGGCATCATGGTAGGTCATGGGTGACCTGCGGTGACTTGGCCCTCCCAGATTTAGAGGCCTTTTTCATGTCTTTTTTGGCGCATGCACGAAAGAATTCTTCTCTCGTTTTTTTTTTTTGTCAATTGTCATCCTTATTCCTATTTCTACTTTAATTAGGAGAAATTTCAACTGAACCTACGAGGAATCAACGGAAACAGAATCACTGTCAGATCAGACAAATGTACCACGCACCCGTTTAGATTTGAAACAAAATTATAAGAGTGATATTTTGACAGGAGATAAGATTTTTTCACCAAAGTCTTAAGGGTTTGGTGGTGGCCACTGGCCCAAGAGCCGGTGGTTCTTCTCTTCATAATTCTTCTCTTCAGAGAAGAAAAAGTTGAGGGACAGCCCATCGTGGTTTCAGCAATTGTCTGATTTCTCTTTTTTTTTTTTTTTTTTTTAGTCTGACATTTAGCTGGAGACTGGGATTTGGATACTCCCCTAAGTTGCTTGACGAAAAAGTCACGTTCCACACCAACCCCGCCACCAGCCGTACCATAGACCTTTGCATTTTTGAGACGGAACCGCTGACCGGTCAAATTACGAGCCCAATGAATAGAATGAATAGCAAGCACATCATGGTGTCGTAACCCCAGAGCAGTTCAAGATAACAACGTTGCTACATCCCGACGGTGAAAAAGTCGGGATGTTACAATGAATTAATTTGAGGACTTTTAGACAAATTTTAATTAACAAGGTGGTGATATACAATTAATATGCACATTTGGTTTTTGCCAGCAATTTTGACTCTGCAGATTGGTTTACTCGTTTGGAAAAAGGGTCCCATTGTACCAAATTTTGACTTTTTGTCATGAATTGAATTCATTCATTCAAGACACGATTGGCTTAATTACCAGGGTTGGCTCAACATATCCGAGCGAGAACGTGGGCTTAAGAGTTCGAACCTAAATTTGGTGGTTGGTAGGGAAAAAAAAAAAATGGAGACATGTTGAGTTTAAATTGAGATTAATATTTTGCTTCCGAGATTTGATTCCGTTCCAAAAGTATAATCTGCAATCTCGTATTATTAAATACTTATTAGTATGTATGTATATATGTAAAACAATTTCAAATTTTGGGCAGTTAAAGAGTTTCCTATTCCATTATGTTCCACCAACATTTTGTTTTAAACGGTTAAGGACTGGGAAGCACATAAACCACTCATGGGCTGTCGAAGTGATTTCTGTTATCGTCTCAACTGGAAAAGAATTTGGATGGTTTGCCCAAACCCCAGCTCCCATGAGACATGGCATACAAGTTTTCACTTCCTGAAGCGAATTGAAAGAACAAAATAAGCTTAATCTAATACTTGCATCTAAGGTTGCTATGGTCCTACTCAAACATGATGAAAATTTGGTCTCTCAATCGGCGAGACCTCATTGATTGATTGATTGAACTATTACGTTAAGATTCACCCTGGGGCAAGAAATGACAGGTCGAACAATATAATTTCACCCGGTCGTGGAAAATTCTGCTGATAAAATGACATGCACGAGTAGAAGACAAAGTTTGAAGGCGGTCGAAAAAGAGGCATCCGTCTATATCGTTATACACCTGACATGAAATTGTCACAGGTGCCCATCCTGAGATATCTTTACGGGTTATACAAATGTTACGGATCAGTTTGCCACGCAATCGTTCGATTTTGTCAAGAAAATGACCGACTCTTTTGGCGCAACGGATCTTCTGTCCCACACTCTGTGCCGCTCTCTGTTCCACTTTTTATTATATTAATAAATATCACGTTTTAGTTTTTTTTGTTTCCTTAAAATATTCAATAATTATTAATTCACTAATACACAAAATTTAACAAACTCAACAAATCAAAATGCATTAAAAAATTTGTATTGTGGAACGAGAAAAAACGCATGCTTCCTGGTTTTGGGCGTCGTATGATCTTCTCTCAGAGGAAGAGGACGAAGTGGTAATCGTGCAGCCAACCTCCTGCGCAACTTGTTCAAATCGTGTTTCGATCAGAGCGAGCAAAACTTCAATCAAATTTTCCACTCTTGACAAAATTAATTCAACCAACAACATAATGCTTCTGGACCACCCACCGGCTCACAGTGCTTATCAAGTATATGTAGAAGTTCCCATGCTCTGATTTGCCACATTTTTCTTCCCCACAACCCAAAAAAATACATTCTGTATATATATATATATATATATATATATAGGTACTTTGTTTATAGTAATTTTCAAGGTTGGGTACATTTAAGAACATCTTTGTGCTGACAATAATAGGCAAAAGATTTCTCATAGTTGATTAAATAGGAAATAAGTTCATTACCTTTGGATGAAGGGTCCTGTGTTTATTTTTCGTATGAACACATATCCTTATCTCGACTCTAGACTGACATGTTTATTACAAACTAATGGAAAGATTAATATAGGAAAGGGGATATAAACCGTGAAATCCAACTCTCCTTCACTGGACTGACTTATATTGGGAAAGATTATTAATATTTTCTTTTTTATATAGGGGATTAAGGGCCATAATTTTGGGGGAATATATTGGATTCTTAGCCCCTCAAAATGATAAGAAAAAAATGATTGAAGGGGGACCACGTGGTTTGTAGTAGGAGAAGGGTGATTAGGGCATGTGAAAGCCTTGTTTAAGTGCCCCCACCCCATACCTCGAAAGGGCATAGGTAAGGACCATAGAGGCCTAAAACCAGGGTGACAGCCAACATGACAAGCACATTAAGTCCCATTCCTTCCCCAGACTTACCCAGAGGAGAGGAGACACTATCAACTAGTCATAGGACCGTTTGCTTCCTCATCCCCCTCTTCAATGGTGTAGGCCCCCGGCCGACCCTCCTTATTTAGGACCCTAGTGCATCAGCTCCTGTCTCTCTCTCTCTCTCGCCGGCGCCCCCCCACCAAAAAAAAGCCCAAGGCCGTTCATCTTTGAACTCAATCAGCACTTGTTCTTGATAGATGCATGTTGTGTATTTATGAAAGCCGGCAACGTTGAGACATAAGATAAAATCCCAAGGTCAACGAAAATTACACCTAAATACAATTTTTTTTTCATTTTTAGGTGAGACCTCAAATTTCGACTATAGTATATCACAGTTGAAACATGGACACGTAAACGGCATGCTGTCAAGAGTGAAACTCAAAGCTGTCCTGACTGACTCCTCAGTAAACAATTTCAAGTTCTGGATCAAATGGTTGACTTCAATTAAAGTCGTGCAAGGAAACTCGATATTTCAGTAGTCAAGACTTCAAACTCCAGCAATATCTATAGCAACTTCGCATTCCTTATTTTTTCTAAAGCGTCAAGGCTTTAGGTTTAGGAGATGACAGTTCCTGAAAACTCCTGGCACATATAGGCCGCAGAGTCAATGCTGCATACATGTGGATGTGGTATACACTCTGAAAGCTACAAGGAGCAACGGTGGGAGATAAGACCATAATCCATCGTTGACAAATCTTGCTCCTTAAGTTTGGTAAGGAAGTATTGACATATCCATTTTCTTTTTATTCTTTGTTTTCCCACTGTTTTTCTTGTTGACTGAAGAAAGTTCAAAGCTTGAAGTTGCACGTTGCGTTGAATATATGCGATTGCTTTCACAAGACTGATTAAGAATTCAAATGGAGTTTAAAAGAGAGTTTAAACAACAATTCTATTTTGACTCGAGGAGTTTGCTTTTTTCTTAGTGAACCTATATTATTGGTTGACCCAAAAAAAAAACACTCTATGTATGTTTCACGTACCATGTGTACAACCAAAGCACTGCTGATTGTGTTAGAAGAAGTTTAGAGAAGAATGATTAGGTCCGCTTCAATCTGATCTGATCATTTCTTTCTGAAAGTAATCAAAATTTGGAAGAGATTTTGTAGTAAAGGGCTCAAAGATAATAAGCTAGAAAACTAGTTTAGAAGTACTGCCAAGGAAGAAGAAAAACGAGTAAACATGTAAGATTGAAATACATGTCGAAAGGACGTTTCGACGCTACGAACATTATTGGGAGTGTTTGGATAGCAAAAATATCTCAAATAACATTTTGCTTGCATCATAAATACATTTCTCAACCCAACTTTTTATATTTTCAGTCACTTTTTTATTTCACATACAGCACATCACAAAAAATACTACAATGATTATTCCAAATAATACTCTATCTCAATTAATATTGGTATTTCCTCATGATTAATCCACTACCAAGCTTGTCAGAAAATTTCCTTAACTGATTATAAGAAAATATAAAAACCAGATAAGGATTTAGGATCACACTACTGTTTTTTCCCCCTTTCTTTGGAGGGTTTTTGTTTGGTGAGGGGTAAAATAGGATAATAAAAATAAATTAGAGGTTTTAAAGTTTCTCCACATTACAAATTTTCGTCAACAACGAAGCCAACAAGTAAAATGGCGACTAACTATGAAACGTAGCGTGTCATGACGAAAGGTAAGAAGAATGTCATTTTGAACTTTTATTTTCTCTTCTTTTCTTGTTCCTTTCCTTTCTTGTCCAAACAAAATTACACGGTCAAGCTTACATTCTTCAAATGAGGAGGAAAAAAAACATGCTTTTAGCGAGTTTATTTGGACAGTGGTTTATTTAAAAAATTTTTATTATATCACAAACAAATTTTATAACGATATTTCATTTCACATAAAAAAAAAAGAATTGTAGTATTTTTTTCAAAATATTATTCTAAATAATCTCGTATACAAACACACTGATTGGTTATTCCATCAGTAGGACTTCACTTAACGGAAATGAAAAAGTGATGCTTTAGTGCGTTACATTTGTAATTCTCCTACCATCGTGGAGTAATTTAATTTATCTTTGGTTTGCAAGTCCAATTTTGCTTTATCTAAATCTTGATTATCGCACGTAACTCCATGGTGAAGTTGAGGGATCCCCACCAACTTTCTTCTACCTGTCCATTCTTTGGACAAAATACTAGTACTGGTTTCTTCTAAATATAACCATGGAGATGTGAAGTGTCAATCCGCTAAGCATTTCACCGTTCTCCAATGCATTTTGCATCCTCAATTTTGCAGTTTAAGATACGTATGCTGTCTTCTCCCAGCTGAAGATTTCAAGCAGCTTCGGGCTGGAAATTGCGTTTGAGCATTTTTTTACTTTTTTTTCCAACACGATAGATTGTATATTACAATTATTCCTACTCTACACTAGAGAAAAATGGGATCTAAGCAGATCAAGAAGAACCCGGTGAACCATCACTGGACACGATAGATTATATATTACAACTACTCATACTCTACATTAGAGGAAGGGCTATCTATACTATAACTATTCCTACTCTATATTAAGGGAAGGGGAACCTAAACAGGTCCAAACGGATGCCTATGTACCGTTGGTGAAATATTTCCACAAAAGTCTAAATATTAGAATATAAGTCAAGAGATTTACATTCAAGTAGAGTTTTAAAACTCTATCGACGGCCAATTACCCTGGAAGTGGGAGTAGTTGGTTGTTTGAGCGTTTCCTACTTGTTCATCTGAAGTTTGAAGCGGCCGAAAGAAAGTTTCAGTAAGATATATCATGTTGCTATTCAAACATAATACTAGATACGCAATAGCCGCATTTTTACATCAAAAATGTGCCGTGTATACCTCTTATTTCTTTTCTCCCTTCAACGTACACATCAAGTTTGAAGACAAATTTTTCAAAAAAATTTCTGAATTGTAATATACTTCTCATGAAGTCTCGTGCTGAGATGATAAATTTCCACAAAAGAGCTAAAGTCATAGACAAGTAATTTGGAATTGAATTCCCCTGCTCAATTTGCAGGTTGATGTCGACACCCGGACAGGTTTTCAACGATCATGTCTGACAAGCAATATTGACGAATAATACTGGTGTCGAAAGGAGGAAGTATGCAGGATTATCTATATAACTTTCCACAACCCAATTATATTTCACATAATTCATCAAACGTGTTTTGTAAATCCAAAGCCTTTTTTCCCCCCTTGACAATATCAAAACAAGAACCCGATTGGTTTGCTATTTTGAGAGCTTTTATAAAAAAATGCACTGTAACGATTTGATGCATGTAAGTTAACAAAAAAAAAAAGTGATTTAAAATTGTGTTCATAAAAAAATGTAAAAAATTTTCTAAAAAAAAAAAATTACAATCCAAACAAGTTATCAACGCCGGAAAAGGAACGGATGATGCACCTTACCTATTGACGTAATTAGATATATCTTGACTAAGGTGTAAGGTTTTGAAGGCATTTTACGTTTATAATCGAGCTAGTGTTGACAAATTAATTAACATTCCATTCCGAAACAATCTTTGAGTTTCATTTATGACTGGAGGACAAGAGACGAGAGAAGCAGTCTCGGACTCGCATGTTTCTTTCAGACCAGTTAATGTTTTGTCGACACTCTCACTTAGTGGGCCGTCTGAAGTAACAATCACGCATGTAGTGTAGCATATTCACACGTCAAAGGATGTTAAGAGCTGGAGATGATGCCATTAAATGCCAACATATATAACAATCAGATTTTATCGCTTTCTCTTAAGTAAGTCTCAGGACTCACAACGGGGCGCGCCCATGCTCGATGGTTTTCGGTCATTACCTTAATGCTTTAAATATTGATGGATGGGACTCCTCCAGCCAATCTTGAAAGTGTTGGCGTATTAAATCAAGTCCCCAAAAAAAAAAAAAAAAATAGAAATTTTTATATATTATTATTTTGTAGTATTTTAGTCAAGTTAAAATTTTAGTAATTCTATTATAATCAAATTATACTAGTTTTATTGTTTGAAAAATAGTATTTTATTGTGATTATATGACTTATTTACCAAGTCATCTAGTTTATAAATAAGAAATATTATTATTATTATTATTGTACATGGTTGGGAAGATTGAAACTTTGAGAACTGTGTTATTATGTGTGATTAATAATATATTATTGATTTATTCCTCTTCTTCTATATATACACATACATATATTTATGTGTGTAAGTTGTCTCCATATATGCATGAATTTTATGAAATATATCTCCTATAAGTTTTTGATTAATTTTTGAGTTCTACACCTAGCCCTAGATCCAAAAAATTAATCTTGGAGTGCTTGTGAACATTGAAGAATTGGCTAGATCACGAGATTAATCCTAGACGTTTCTGCAGTCAAAGTTAATCTGTAGAAATTGATGTGAAGAAATCTGTTGATTGAATTAGATCAAAAGGTTGGTCATGTAGTATCCAATTGGTGAGGATCGAACCATAAAATTGGTTCAAAACTTGTCAGATTGCGGCCGTTGTAGTGATCAGAGAAGAATCTTGTTAGTTAAGGTGTGATTATCAAAATCACAAAGTGATTTGTCAATAAATTGACATCAAATTGCACGACAAAAACATTCTACCCAAGTGTGTGGATTATTGCATCAAGAGAAGTGGTTAATGATAAAGAAATGGTACAAAATGAAATTGATATAATTTGCAAAAGAGATTATTGTTTGTGACAGCGGTGAATCAAATCTAAGAGAAAACTTGATTTAAAGAAAGTAATGTTGGCATATTAAATCAAATAAAAAAAAAAAGAAATTTCTATATTAGTATTTAATAGTGTTTTAGTCAAGTTAAGGTTTTAGTAATTCTATCAGAATCAAGTTATAGTAGTTTTATTATTTGAAAATTAATATTTTATTAGAAAATTTCTTGTGAGTGTTTACCAAATCATCTAGTTTATAAATGAGGAATTTTATTATTGTATGCAGCTGAAAAAAGTGAAATTTTGAGAGTCTTGTTATTATGGTGTGTGTAATTAATGATATATTGTTGATTTATTCCCTTTCTCCCACATATATTTTTATATATGTTAATTGCCTCCCCATATGCATATGCATGAATTTTATAAAATATATATTCTTTGAGTTTTTGGTTAATTTCTGAGTTCTACAGAAAGTGATAATTTCGCAGACTCTATTCAAATAATACTCCACTTCAATGCCTCTTTATGTGCTGTAGTCCATCCATTCTTACGTTTAAGAGCTTCGAGTCAACTATTTTGTTCAGAAGATGGCTCGTCGTCAGTGTGAAATTGTTGAATCATTAATTTCGCAGTCAGTTCTCCGATGCAACGTCATTGGGTACCAAAGAGCTGGCCGTGCTATTTTGGAAAATGAGTTGCGGTCTCCGCAGGCAGAGGACATTGGCACCAGCATCAGCATCACCAATCAAGTTTACTGCAAAAGCCGGCCAGCCACACTGCTAGTTAGTGAGAAAAAATTGTAACGCGAAATAAGCATACTCAGAAGAATAAGAATATTTATTGCGCTATGTTTCTTTGTGCTGGCGCTGGGGAAGCATGTTGCTGCTTCCCCGGTGAAAGCTAGCAGAGCCGAAAAAGATCCAATTGTTGTAGCTAAAAGCCAAATTGCCACCTAAATCCTCCCCTTCGCGTTAAGATTTTCAGGCCCAGCGTTCATCTGGGACTAATTAAACTTGTCATCAACCTGAAGCCAGAGAGATGCACTGATTAAGCAAATCATGAATTGTTCCCCCCCCCCCCCCCCCCCCCCACAAAATCCATGTTCACATGCCTCCCCACAGAGCAAGTGTGAGCCACCAAACCAGCCTCCCTAGTCGTCCCCTTTTGGTTTCCCAATATAACACTTGCACCTTGCTTTTATTTCTAATTTCTATAATAATAATAATAGATCTGATACTCAAATAGACCACAGGCATATTATATTAGTAGAGTACTGTGACGACAGCGTATCAAGCACCACCAAGCACAGATTCTCTGTATACATTTACATACTTAGGCGAAGCGGAGATCATAAATTCCCAATTTCGTAGAGGTGAGCTTGTAAACATATGCTCGCTACAAAACCCAAATTGGAATTGAGATCTCTTAAGCCCAGCAAGGTGGAATTAGTTCTTGGGTTATGGGCAATCAGAAGATCCCATGTTCCCAGAGTTCAAAAGAGGGACTTGGTCGCAAGTTTTGGGCCTGTTCTTCGATCATTCCATTCGTCGCCAAAGTCCTTGCTACGCTGAAGCGTCCTATTGTTCGTCAGAGCATTTTTAGGTCGCACAAAGACCTTTCCACATGTAGAATTTTTCCTGTCCTGTAATTAATCCCCAGTTAGGTAGGGTCTTACTCACGCCCAGAAGAGAAGAGAGAAGAAATATTTGTCTCCAAAACCCCAGCTTAAATTAGTGATTGGATTTTCAAGTATTATTCTCCTTCTTCTTCTTCTTTGCAAGACTTAAAGAGTCTCCCGTTAAAATTATTAAAAGAGAGAGAGAGAGAGAGAAGATATTTTTTCCCTCCTTTATCTATCTCTATGACAACAACAAAATACTTAATAAAAAAGAAGAACCATCATCATAATGCATAATGTCACAAACAAAGAAAGTGCTACAATGCCAGTGTTGGCTTCTTAGATGAACCAAACGTCATGGAGCCTAGTTCAACAGTTCCGCCAACTTTTGAAGACATGCATAATTCAAAGAGACCTCTTAACGGGAAAGTCTCTCCACGCTCTTTTCATCAAGTCCCTTATACCACCTTCGACCTACCTATCCAATCACTTCATCACCCTCTACTCCAAATGCGGCCTACTCTCCGACGCCCGCAAGGCTTTCGACACCACCGCCAACCCAAATGTTTTCTCCTTCAACGCCATTATAGCTGCTTATGCCAAAGAGTCTCTGGCCCACTTCGCCCACCAACTGTTCGACCAGATTCCCCAGCCTGATCTGGTTTCCTATAATACTCTCATCTCCGCCTATGCTGACCGCGGGGATACCCTGCCTGCCCTTCAACTCTTTAGGCGTATTAGGCTTATGGGTTTGGATATGGACGGCTTCACATTCTCTGCGGCAGTCAATGCTGCTTCTGATAACAACAGTTTGATTCAGCAGCTGCACTGCTTGGCTGTTTTGGGTGGGTTTGATTCATATGCTTCTGTAAACAATACTTTAATTACGTGGTACGGTAAAAATGGCTTTATAGATGAGGCCAAGAAGGTATTTTATGGGATGGAAGAAATTAAAGATGAGGTGTCTTGGAATTCAATGATTGTGGCTTACGGGCAGCACAAAGAGGGATCAAAGGCGCTCTCTTTGTATCAAGAAATGGTTCGCAGGGATTTTAGCGTTGACATGTTTACTTTGGCAAGCGTATTGACTGCCTTTACAAGCATGGAGGATTTGTTTGGTGGGCTTCAGTTTCACGCTCAATTGATCAGAATGGGGTTCCACCAGAACCCTCATGTGGCAAGTAGTTTGGTAGATTTGTATGCAAAATGCAGAGGTAGTATCTTGGACTGCAGAAAAGTATTTGAGGAAATTCCTGACCCCGACTTGGTCCTGTGGAATACAATGATTTCTGCGTGTTCCCAGAATGAGGAGTTCTATGAAGAGGCAGTCGCTTGCTTCAAAGAGATGCAAATGTCTGGTCACCGTCCTGATGATTGCAGCTTTGTTTGTGTGCTTAGTGCTTGTTCTAACTTGGCATCACCTTCACAAGGGAGGCAAATTCACGCTTTGGTAGTTAAAGCCGATATACCATCAAACCTAGTTGCAGTAGATAATGCCCTGATAGCTATGTATTCCAAATCTGGAAATCTTCAAGATGCAAGGAAGGTATTCAATCAGATGCCGGAGCATAACAGTGTCACTTTCAATTCAATTATTGCTGGATACGCTCAGCATGGTTTAGGAAAGGAATCGTTGCTACTTTTTGAACAGATGCTTGAAAGTGATACGGCTCCTTCTAGCATAACTTTCATATCTGTTCTTTGTGCATGCGCGCATACAGGAAAAGTTGAAGAAGGGCAGAAATATTTCAAAATGATGACTCAGAAATTTAGGATAGAACCAGAGCCAGAACATTATTCATGCATGATTGACCTTTTGGGTCGAACAGGCCAGCTCAAGGAAGCAGAGAAACTGATTGAGACCATGCCACATGATCCTGGCAGCATTGGTTGGGGATCATTGCTCAGAGCCTGTAGAACACATGGTGACATGGAGCTAGCAGAAAAAGCAGCTAAAAAGTGTCTTCAGCTGGACTCTTCAAATGCAGTTCCATATGTCATGCTTGCGCACATGTATGCCAGTGCTGGCAGATGGGAAGAAGTTGCCAAAGCTAGAAAACTAATGCGAGATAAGCAACTAAAGAAGAAACCAGGGTGTAGTTGGATTGAGTTGGACAAGAGGATCCATGTATTTCTAGCAGACGATAGTTCGCATCCAATGATAAATGTGATATATGATTTTTGGGAAGAGATGTCAAAGAAGATGAGGCAAGCAGGTTATTGGCCGACTGTGAGGTGGAAAGGTGAAGAGACGGCTAGGCAGGGGTATCACAGTGAGAAGCTAGCAGTTGGATTTGCTTTATTAACAACTAAAGAAGGTGATCCAATACTTGTTGTGAAAAACTTGAGGATATGCGAGGACTGTCACAATGCAATTAAAGTTATCTCTGCCATAACTGGGAGAGAGATTACTGTTAGGGATTGTTACAGGTTTCACTTCTTCAAGGATGGGCATTGTTCATGTGCCGACTTTTGGTGATTGCTTTTCTGTCGAGGATGTAAGAGCTAGTGTTTTGAGGAGTTCAAGGAGATTAAATCTGCTACTATTATACTAAGCAAACATTTACTTGGTGGATTCCATGTATACAGTACACTGCAAATCTTGCTTAAATGACCCTATGACATGTTTTCCAATGTCACCTCTCCATTGAGTTCACATTGGTGCTGGATACTTCCGTAAGTTTAGAGCGCTCAATTCTGGCAGTCCATCCCCGATGGTGAAGTTGCTAAAACTTTGCAAATTCAGAAAGACTCTTTTCATCTATTGTAACTTGTTATTGGCATTCTAACATTGGAAGTGAAGCAAATTTGATTGTATTCTGCTGATGGACCATGGAATAATCTTGTTCATGTTTTCTCCCTCTGCTGCCTCCTCGCTTTGGAATGTTTTTAGCATACTTAAATTCATAGACAGTAATTAAAATCCAATGGTAGCAAGAACAAGGACTTGCAATAGTAGACACAGCAACTGATAATTAGCCAAATTCCAAAAACTCGTGCCTATTGCCTTTTGAACTGTTCAACAAATTGTTCTCTAATGCAAGGAAACTGTATAAGCACTAAATAAATAACTCCTATGCTACCAATTGTCTAATCAATAATTATTGATTCAGTGGCTTAATAAATTTTAAAGACAGTCCTAGTATTGAAGCAAGTCAGCGAAAAGACTTGAGATGGAAAACTTGGCACCTGGGGATGTATGTGCTCTCGGTTGCAACCTGTTCAAACTTTTTTACTGCAGCTTCATTCTCCATTAAACTAGTCTGGACAAAAAAACGACCCCACCAAGAAGAGCTGCGCATTTTTGCCTGGACATGAATTTGGAGTAGTTATTTTTCAGGCAAAACAAGCCCTCTGCATTCAGCAAATATAAGCAGCAAATATCCCACAACAGAGCAGCTCAACCAGTAATGTCTCATTTTGCGTACTCTAAGTTCTTCATGCTAAAAGTATAAAAGAAGCTTTGATAATTGAACCAGATGTAAATGATTGGCCTTTGCTCTTTGATTGTGGAAGTTTTTGTAAATTTTGTTGTCTGTTTTTGGCGGACTAAAAGCAGAGAACTAAAATCAAGAGGCAAACAGGCTGGCACAGATTCAAAAAAATACATGCAACCATAGGTAACAAATTTGTAGCCTATGATCAGCTACTGTAATAATGGTCAATGCTTTAGACACTAAAACAATCCAAAAAAGAAAATAGAAAAAAAAGGCTTAGGCCCCAAATTAAATGACTATTGACAGAAAGCATCAAAACTACAGCATCTGAGACAGGATTCCTCCTGGAAAAAGGCTAGAGAAAGAGCATATTGACCTTCCACATAAGCTACAACTTTTCTCTGACATACTATTTCAGCAAAGAAACCCCCATATTTATCCTGTTGGTATGCCAATTAGCTGACTCTTCCTACATCATTTTTCGATTGCTAGCTATAAAAACATCTAAAAAGCAGTAAGACTACTTGAAGCCAAACTAGTTAATAGCTTACCGGGCGCCCAAACTTGGATAGCTCAGCAACATTAGCTCTAGAATGACCTGGAAAACCTAAATAGGAAAAGATATAGACCAAATAACAGGGAATTCAATCTCCATCTTGTTAATAAACTAGATATAAAATGAGGAGTTTACAAACTAATCACTGTTTTTGGGTCAGACTGGTTAATTGAATACTGAATAGCTTAGGTTGAGAACCAGTACCAGTAATGGTTGGTGGGTTCCAAAATCAGCATGCATTCAAAGGAAAACAGACCAAATTGTTCAAGTAAAAGAATACATGCAAAGTAGATGGAACTGCAAATGTAAGTGGATCACTCAAATAAAAGAATACATGCAAAGTAGATGGACCAGTATATCAGCACAAGTGGATGGGAGCATGGCTGTGAGGATGTGCCAATGTGTGTACAAGTGAGAGAGAGATAGAGAGAGTTTGTGTGCATGTGCATGCGCTATTATGTTTGTGTTTTTGTGTGTGTGTGTGTGAGAGAGAGAGTGAGAGAGAGAGCTCTATTTTAGGAGACAAATATTTGGCTGCTCTATGGTTTGCTAATTTATTGCAAAAGAAGGTAAATGACTTCTAGTTCTACATGATGTGTTGGTGGACAAGGATGAAAGGGTCTTGCAGGTTTGAAATTCTTTCACTTGGATACACAACTAAATATTACCAGACAGCAGTATGCATATTGTTTTGAACCTACCTGTAAATATGACGAGACCATCAGATGACACCCTCGCCAAATCAGAAAGAGTCTTGTTCAGGTATTTTGGGGACAAATAATCCACAGCATCTGACACAATAACAAGAGAAAATGAGTTTTCCCTGTATGGAAGAGAAAACTTGATATCTGCCACGCGTACTATGCCCCTGTGCACAAGGCTTTTGCAGCTCCCACTGGGATCCTCCAAATCGTAGGGCTCCACACCCCAGGCTTCAGTATCATCGTCTTTCAACAAATTAGAGACCACCGAACAAGTATCAAGTCCTACATGCAAAACTTTTCGCATGCTTGCACCATATGCCTTCTTTAGGATAGGTATTGCTCTCAAAAGTTCCATTGTACATGTGTTGCCTATAGATGCTGAAAACTCAAACTATCAGCCCTTGGCATACCAAGTCCTCGTAAAAATTATATCATAGCGATGTTCAACTAACATATTCAATGCTTTCTAGAAAATTCTATAGCTACATATTAATCATGACTTAACATAAAACACTTTTGAAAAAATAAAACAAAAACAAAAACAAAAGGATGAAAAGGGAATCAATTGCAACTTTTGGGCAAAGTTTATACATCTAAAACTTAAATATCTGAAGTTATACCATCAATTCCAGCAACCGCTTCCCTGCTAGTCCCTGATAAACCTACAAACAAAAATCTCTTTCAGGGTGAGAAGGGAGAAACATTCGATATCAGATCCTATTAGAAATAAAAAAAAAAGATTTAAAACATGAAACTTCTAAAAAATATGATGCGAAATTTTATTAACCTATAGTTTCTCATTTTGAAGTCATACATGAAATGATTAGTAGCCAACAGGCAACCTATATCTCAGCAAACAAAGAGTTACCTGAGCCCCGAAACAAATAGCCAACAACAAGGATGACACCCTGAGAGTTTAAGAATAAAGAGAAAGTTTCAGCATATGAACACTCAAGTTGCAACATGGAACTTGGAATTTAGAGCAATAAAAGGAAGGAAATGCATCACACAGCTAGCTGCATATTTCATTCACAAACAACAAAAAAGAGTTGTAGTCTAACGTACCAGGGCACCAAGGACCACGGATAACAAAGAAGAAGGGCGTGATTTAGGACGAAAACTTGCCCCAGAAATTCCAGTGGCCGTAGAGCGCCTTGCGGGATTTGAAGGCCTTCTTGACATGACTGTTCTAGTAGTGATCCACACTGGACCAAAACAAAGACGAAAATTTAACCATCATGACAGCCAAAGCACGATAAAACATGACCCTACTAACTCTACGCACAAATTGCAGACAGTGTTAAAGTAAGGAAACAAATTAAGCCCATACAAACCCGCTATCTATGTCCAGGGCATCGTACTATAATCATGATCTTCAATTGCTTTGCTTACAATAATAATCACGAGAAATGCAGCGACGGCCTAAGTTAAGACCGTGATCTATTTTTACGTGCCATTCTTCAAAGAAATACCAGAGTCCAACAGTTGTGCCAGCATATCAGATCCAAATATAATCTTATTTCTCATGCCCCCGTTCTCCCTTCCCGTCCATATCCTTCCCCTTCTGAGATTCTTTTCTTTTCTTTTCTTTTTCTTAAACAACCATTTATGCTGAAAAATCAAGGCTAGTATTTGCAAAAGGACACATAAAGGTCGAGAAAGATTTAAACCTTGCAGGTAGATGATCATATCGATCAAAATGCAATCGCAGCAATATATAATTACATAATGTGCATGCATGAACTCCAGAGGATGAGAAAATAATTCGACATCAAAACGAAAAATGATAATAATTAAGAGAAGTTTAAGGGATAAGGAGGAGCGTAACCTGAAGGAATCAATTTGAGAAGAAGAAAGGTAGCGGTGGAGGCGCGGCGGGGCGATGGGGTGGGGTTGCCCGCATTGTGGATCTAAAGATTTTAGTTATTTGGCGCGCCATCGGATCAACCGCGTTTAAATAGCGCTGCTGCTCCTGCTACTTGGTTAGATTTTGGATACTACGGGTGGCCTGCCAGCCCGTAACAATAATAATAGGAAAACGTCACTCATATTTTGTAAAATAATTTTTTTATTTTTTAATTTTAAAAATATAATTTTATATCATTTATAAATTGCATATTAATCAAATTTAATCCCTTCTTAAATTTTTGACTAGTTTTTATGTGAGATTTACTGCGTGCCTTGCACGTGATTATTTTTGAAGCGTAAAATTATCAAATCAAATTTTACATAATTTGATCCATAATCCCTCATATTTCACAAAATAAATTATTTTATCTCTTACATTTTATAAAATGAATTTTTTCATCCATCGCATTTTATAAAATCAATTTTTTCATCTCTCAATAATCATATATATACGAATGATTTTTTTTAAACCCATATATATATATATATATATATATATATATATATATATATCTATTTGATTTCACCTGAACATTACAAATAGTATATAATATATCTCTATTTGATTTCGATTTGATTTCGTCAGGCAAAATCAAATATAGATATCTTACATGCTATTTGTACTGCTCAAGTAAAATCAAATAGATATATACATGAGTTTAAAAAAAATTATTAGTTTTTCACTCAAATTCATTTCTTTTTACTCAAAAATTGAAAACAAAAATTTAATTCTAAATATTATCGAGTGTTTATATCGAATTAAATTTAGACAAAAAATAAATAAAGAAAAAGTATGACAAAAATAAATAAGTGATTGGCACTTTCAAATTTTAAAACAATCACAAGTCAAATAATTCAACTATTAGTCTTAAAGATGATGAGTAGAAATTTCAAATTTAAATTACAATTTATTAGCATGACTATAGAATTTGAATTATGACCCATTAGTTTGATGGCTTTATTATAAACTCAATAAATGAACTATTACCAAAAGAGAAGAGGTCACAAATATTGAATAAGTTTACATTATGAGATCATATAGATATATACATGGATTTAAAACAAATAATTTTGTTTTTAATCTATGTATATATCTATTGAATAGCATATATATGACTACAATTAGCCTGTTTAGGTGAAATCAAATAGAGATATATTATATACTATTTCTACTACTCAAGTGATATCAAATAGATATATACATGGGTTTTTTTTAAAAAAACTATTCATATGTATGGTCAATGAGGGATGAAAATTTTCATTTTGTAAAATGTGAAAGATAAAACAAATTTCATTTTGAAAAATGTGAGAGAAGAAACAATTTATTTTGTGATATTTAAGAGACTATGGATCGGATTATGTAAATTTTGATTTGATAATTTTACCCTTAAAAAATGATTACATGCAAGACACATGGTAGATTCCTATAAAAAACCAGTTAAAAATCTAGGTAGAGATCAAATTTGACCAATATAAATTTGTAAGGAATGTTAAATTATACTTTTAAAAGTAAATGATGAAAATGTTATTTTACAAAATATGAGAGACGTTTTGAACTATTTTTCCATAATAATAATAATTGAACTTACGCCCTTCCAGCTCAAGTTGTTTAAAGGAATAAACCCTGTGATTCGCCCTCCTACATTTTTTAAGCCTAATGTGAAAATATCTAACCAGGTCATTCTCTATTTGGTAAATAGAGAAAGAAAAATATTTGCTTTTCAAGACATACAACTCATGGCATATTTTTCACTTGAGATTTGATTTGAGAATTGAGAGAAAGAAAAAGAAAATTATAATTCGAGACTTTAAAAGAAACTTAAAAAAAAAAAAAAAAAGAAGGATAAACCTAAGAATGCCTAATTAGTCAAACAAGTCAACGTCATATTTATTCCCACAATTGTTTGATAATTCAATTTAAAACTTAAATTTAACAAATTCAAATTTTAACATATCCAGACATGTTTGACGACAAAACATAAAACATCTTAATTAATTGATTAAGTGACTCTGAATTATTTAGACAAAACTTACTCCAAAAAATAAATAATAAACCGTTCATTTATAACTTAACACAAAATATGCTCAAATGTTGGGATTTTAATTCAATAAATTAATGACTTTAAATTTCAGATTTCAGTTTTATTAATATTTACCATATAACAAAGTAGAGTATATACTACTTCGTCCTGGTATCTGTTAATGAATTGGCACATCATCATCTGTGAAGAGAGGAACAACACAAGCATAATAATCTTCACAATGAGAATTTCTATGGCTGCCGCGATAGCTACTATCCAAAATTGATGTTGGATCCTGATTTGATGGCCAAAACAAAGTAGAAAGAAATCCAGCAGGCTAAGCGTCATTGATTTGGTGCCCCTCCTCCAAGTCATTCTTCTTTAGCATATATATATATATATCTTCCAGAACTGGATCACATGAATTAAGCTTTAAGCTTGCAGCTTCCCAGCTTTCTTTGACCTGGCCAAACTCATGATAGTAGCATTAATCCAATGGCAACACAGCTACGGCTGCTGGAAGACAAAATGAAGCTATCCTGCCTGGCCAACTGGCTATTGCTCAGCTGCTATAGGATCTTCTGAGCGAGGGGGCCTCCATTTGCGATCAAAGATGCTCCTTTCCACGACTTTCTCGTTCTGGATCTTTAACCTCTCATCAATGAGCTCCAGCAACTCTTGCAAGCCAACTCCCATAATGGCAGATGTTTTCACATATGCAGTGGGTCCCAAATCAAATTGAGGATCTTTTCTGCTATTCCTCCAGCTCCTGTAGGTGAAACTTCGTAAATTATCCGGAGTGTCTTGTCCCACAGAACAGCCTTCGTAGTCCACCAGTGATTCTTGTTCTTCTCCTGATAACAGCCAACCATCAGAATAATCACCTTGTTGATCATCCAGGCCCTCCTCACAATTCCCTGACAATTCAGCCTTTGCATCTACATCATCAGCTTCAGAAACATCCAGTCCGGACAACTGGTCAGAAACATTTTCACCGTCTGTTGCATCTGATAAATCGCCAACTTCTTCATCCTCACCATATTCATCGCGCTGGAATTCCTCATCTTGAAGATCAATCTGAAAATGTTTTGCCAAAAAAAAAAAAAAGGCATCTCCTTCTCAGATACTCAAATTTTTTGCCTGTCGTCCACGACTTAAGGAAGGAACTGGCCATAATACCTTATTCCAAACTTCAATCATATTCTCAAGCTTCTCCTCAGATACTCCTATTTGCCGAAGAACTTGAAGTACAGTCTTCCGTTGCTCATCCAGAAATGGCGAACTCGAGTCTAGGACATGCTGCAAAAGAAATTGCCAGTTATCTTGTCTAGCAATTAAAACAATCAAAGCACTCCATCCATTTGTCGAAGGCAGGAATGGGACATCTCAAAATAATGCCCCAACTTCACAAGATTTTTATGCACTCCTTTGCTCCCTCTGGGAAGGAGAATTGATTCCCCAGGTATCAGGTGCTTTTACAGAGCATAGATCAAAGTTCAAGATCGAAGTCAACAGACAAAAATCAAATAGTACTACATCATACCACAAGGAGGTCGGCCTCAACAACCTCTTCCAAGGTTGCATGAAATGCTTCCACCAACTGCAAGGTGCAAAATATGAGAAGTAAGAGCCATGCAAATAAAGCCCAATGGAAAAACACAGCTTCCTGGTTACCTGCACGGGCAAATCTGATATGAAACCAACTGTATCACTAAGAAGCACCTTCCTCCTGAAAATAAGGGAGAAATAACGATCATCTCCATGACATAAAGCTTAGCAGACAATAAAAATCTTCCTACTTTATATCATCATAAAAGTTGACAAAAATTATTAGCGTTTCAATAACAAAATTCAGAAGTTGTTGCTTACTACAGAAAACTAAAAATTAAAATCTGAAGTGGTTTATATTACCCGGAAGGAAGAACTACACTTCTTAATTTAGGGTCAACTGTTGCAAATAATCTGCATAATTGCAAAATTCCGATGAGCCATGCAAACCAAAAGAACACAAGAAATGGATACCAGATCCATGAGACCTCCATATCATGTGAATGACGTTATCAAGATATACAAAGAAGACAATTGACTGCATAAACAATTTGCTATACCGGTCATCACAGTAAAGATAACTCTCTGAAAGCTCACCAACTAGGGTAGATTTTCCCTACAGAGAAAAGCCAAACAGCATTAGGCTAATTAAACAGTAGGGAACTGTAAAAGGAATTAGAGGTGTTCTAACCACCTACAGCATTTGTGTACCCAACTACAGCAACAGTAGCAATGACATCATCATCTGATCCTCCATGCCTCTTACGAGCAGCACGTTGCACAGCTCGTGTCCGTCGCACCTCCTTAATTTCAGACAACAATTGACTCCGCCGCTCCAGTATTCTGAAATTGAAGAGTTACAAGACATATATACTTCTATTGAAGGCATGTAACAAGTGGTGGTCGTGGTGGTGAAGAGGGGGGGGGGGAGAGAGAGAGAACTTGACAAACACAGAAGCGTAAACTGTAATAGAAATCCAAAACACAGAAGGTAAAATGGTTCACACACAAAGCATCCTGTCAAGAGAAGTTTCATTCGAACTGATCCTGTTAACAAAATGTTTTCACTAGTGAAAAAAGGTCCCCGCTCAACATTCAACTCTTCACTTCTTTTTACACCACATTCCAGGACAAAGTCAAAAAAGGACACAGAACTCTCAACTAACTTGCCATGATAAAGTTAGAAGTCAAACTAGGACTTTCTGGATACCATGCTTTTAAGTCAGTTACCCCATACCACCCTTCGTTTAATAGGAGTGTACTTCAATACAAATAAAGTAGAGAACCAACCATCCTTGACTTACATATTTCTTTTGCATATACAGACATTTAGAAGATACCTGTATAATGGCAATCTAAGAATCAGTTGAGTGCAAGGTTTAAAGTCAATGATCAAACCTCCGTCTTTGGAGTTGAAGTTCAGTTTCTCCTGCACCACTAATGAAACCACGCCCCCCACTTCCTCTCCTGCAAGTCACAAGGAAGTGCATAAGATTGGAACAAAAACCACAAAGGCTACAAAATAAGCAAAAGGCTCTATCTGACATCAATTGGTTTTAAACAATAGACGTCTATCATAAGAATGAATATTCCCATACTAGGTAATTTTTCTCTCTTGTTCTTTTTGAGGACTTTTACTAAAGATGTATCACATGGCTGAGCCGTAACTGAGGAACTTCAAACAATGTACTTACCCTCTGGCACTGACTACTTCTGCTTCACCAGCTCCGCCAAATGTATAGCGCCCACCAGGACCACGAACACGGACAAGCCTTGATCTCTTGTACATAAGAGCTGCTAACTCAGCCTGTGGGTCAATGATGGATCAAAGATGAAATATTTGAAACTTGTACGAATAATGGTAACAACAATAGTAGCAATGGTAGAAGGCAGAATATTCGCTCAATACTTGTAGCTTTGCTTCCTTTGTCTGTGCATGAGCATTAAAGATCTCTATGATCAGACCCACGCGATCTAAAACAGGTTTGCCCCAAATACGCTGTCATTTGAATAAAAAGACAAACAAATGGGTAAAAATGATCAAATGATATTCATACAATATATAGAGTAGATAAGTAGGTGGATTTGTCTAAACAGACCGCAGAAGGCAATTAAAATTAAAACTTACCTCCAAATTCCTCTGTTGAATGCCCGAAAGACTTGCATTCACAAATATAGCATCCACCTCGTCCTATTAAGACAGAAAAATGTTAACAACTTCTGCGTACTAAAAGAATTCAGCTGAGTAATCAAGACAAAGAAATAGCAAGCCAACCTAGTATCCCAAAAGCATACCTTCGAGTCCAAGGCATATAGATGGCATTTAACTGTGTCCACTGTTCCTTTCCTAAAATAAGTATCTGCAATAAAGCACAATCTGATAAAGCTACTTCCAACTTTTGGTTCAGCTCAACATCTTACTGTGTACTGTTGTTTTAAAAAGGATAAAAAAGATATAAAATTTAGCTAATAATCAAACACTAGTTTATCAGAAAGTTCATCACTTTACTGCTGTATTCCACAAAGGGATACTAGTAAATAAATCCGGAAAACTGACCAGCACGAGGTGATCGGTCAATCGGATTCTGCACCACAACATGAGGGGGCAACTCTTTCTCCGAAAACTCGGTGTCGTAGTAACCATCTCTCTGTTCTTCCAGCGAATTCGCGAGGTTCAAAGCCTCTTCAAGCTTCCATTGCAAAACGGGTTCAGGCCGAAACCGCGGCTGAACCACGAAGAGCTTGGGAGGGCGGCTAACAAGCTCATTGTTTTCAATAGACTCTCCATCTTGATGGCGTCGCTGAAGAATCTGAGAACTTGAAAATGGAAAAGAAAGGGTTGAGAGAAAAGAATGCAACTTTGGGCTTTCGAAAAAGGAATTTGAAGGGCTGAGTAGACTGGGATGGGTGTCATAGCCTGGGATATGGTTGGTTAATGTAGTATAAACGAGGGATTTGGGGCTGAGCAATGATTGTATATGGCGAATACGAGAGATGGTTCTAAACATATTTTTGGCAGATGGCTTTGCCTGCCTCTGGTTACTGCATAGGGAGTAAGCAGCTTAGGAAGGAGAAGGTTCGGTCTTTTTTGTCTTCTTTATTTTCCTCTCTTTTTTTCTTGTATTTCCTCTTCGCGATTTGGTTGACCGCCGAAACAAAGGAGCGCTCTGGCTCAACTCAACTCAAATTTTGGTTAGGCTTGAGCAGCTGTTCAAATAGTGTAGTTGAATTGAATTTGAGTTTACATGTTTTTGTAAGTTGTTCTTTTGTGCGTGAACCATAAACTATTACGGAAAATTTGTCAAATTGATCCCTAATATTTTTACAAAAAATTTTTTTAATCTCCAACATTTAAAATCAATCAGAATCGTCGCTAACATATAAATTATGATCCATTTTGATCATAATGCTCGTATTTGCTCATTTTTTTCGACTGAAAATAGCACGTCTCTCTCACGTGAGTATATTTTTAAGAGCAAAATTGAAAAACATACTTCGTTACTTATCTTTCCCCTCCTCCCCGACCCCAATCATCACCACCATCATTATCAATACCGCCCACATTCCCTTCCTTACCTTCTCCGTCCCTCCCTCGCCTTCCGTCTGTGCCACCACCGCCACTTCCTGCTGCCCCTCCTCCATCTGTAAACTTATCACCCCTTTCTCCCCCACAACCATCACCTTCCCCTCCTTTTTGCACAACACCTCATTCTCTAGCTCTTTCACCCTCTTCTTCTCGACCAATTGCAGTTCCATCATCACCTATCTCAGTTTCTCCACCACCTCCCGCAATAAAGTCACCGCTCACAACCCTCCCTCTCCTGTATTACCTCCTCTACCCATAGTTATTAAACCCAACCCGGGAGGGAACCCGGTGAACGAGGTGGGTCAACAGGTTACTGGTTCAACCAGTGGGTGGGTGGTTGAACCGGTGGGTCACTAAATATATTTAAATATTATATTTTATAATTTTAAATATAAGATATATGATATAAATTATAATAAATAATGTCATAGCAAATGCTCATATAATTTAATTTGCTATAAAAAATTAATTCATATAAGAATCAATAAAATATAAAGTTATTTAGTAATACACCAAACTTCAAGTATAAAATTTTATCTATGTTTAGTGTAATTATCTAACTTATTTATAAATTTTAAGTGCAAAAAATTATTAAAAATAATATATGTTTTTAAAATGAATTATGTAACATGTTAATTTTTAAGTCCATTTCATAAGTTTGGGGGTCATAAATTATTATTAAAAGATTCCAAATTAATTTGTTTTAGAGAAATAAAACAGAAAGATAAAATTGATAAAATGTTTATATATAATATGTAAGCAACCTTATCATCATCTCGCGAGGTAGCCTAGCGGTTTCGTCGATGTTGCTTTGTATCAGACGCACAGGTTTCGACTCTCAGTCTCAGCACTGCCATAACATTTTTATATGAAACCCGGTTCTTAGACACAACCGGCCGGGTTTCCGGTTTAATCCGGTCGAACCGGCGGTCCGTTGACTAATCAACGGGTTGATTACTTAAATGATCCAATTGAAAATCCAGCCCGGTCCCATGTCTGGTTCACCAGTTTGACCGGTTCGACCGCCGGGCCGAGCCGGGTTTAATAACTATGCCTCTACCATCACCTGCTTCTTCCCAAGCTCTATCCTTGTTAAATCCCCTTCTATTTTCGGTGGTGTCTCCTCCTCCTATTACCACATCTCTTATTCTACCTTCTCCCCTCGCCTCCCGAAATAATGCATCCCAAACTGAAACTTGGGATCTTCGGTGGCATGTTTTCTATGCCAACCCAATGCCACCAATAGTGTTGCGCCAAGTGTCTTGTTATTATTTACACTTTAATTTTCTAATAATTCAACTTGGCTTAGTTTAACATAAGTTTAAATAATAACATGACACTTGGCGCAACATTATTGGTGACATTGCATTGGCATAGAAAACATGTCACCGAAAATCCCAAGTGCCAAACTGATGCTCCAACTAACTCAGCCTTACTAGCAATTGTCCCCTGAGAAACCCACTGCAAGATTAACTACACCTGCTCTAAATATTATTGCAATCACAATATCTAGTAATGGTGGGGGCATGAAGAGTGGAGTTGTCATGACAATTGGATTCGTGAGCTTTCTGGCAATTGATCTTGTGGTGTTTAGTGTCTGGTTGGCACGAAAGCAAAAGAAAAAGGGAGCCCTATTCAACATTAGGTACACAATGCCTTCTTCATATGCTTTCTCCCAAAATTCAAGGGGAAAATTAGGGTTTTTTGTGACTGTAATGTTAGGGGGAAAGATGAAAAGGGACACTTTTGCTTTCAATCGAAAATGAAGTGTGTTTTCAGTTTTGTCCTTAAAAATATGCCCACAGTGAGAGAGGCGTGCTATTTTTAGTCGGAGAAATGAACAAATACAAGCATTATGACCAAAATGGATTATAATTTATATGTTAGGGACGATTCTGGATGATTTTAAATGTTGGAGACTAAAAAAGTTTTTTGTAAAAATATTAGGGACTAATTTGACAAATTTTCCAACAGTTAATTGACACTTCAGTAATCAAGTTTGAGTTGATTTTAAAAAGAAAAAAGGTTGTTGATTTTTTAGAAGAAAAAAAAAAGAGGCTGAGTCGATCTTAAATTGGACATTTTTCCTAAAATAGTAAAAAATAAAAGATCACATGATTTTTTGGAAAGGTATTTAAAGGTATTATATATATGTGTGTGTGTGTGTGTGTGTGTGTGTGTGTGTGTGTGTAAAGGAGTTTATACATGACTGTTGGAAAGGTAATGATGTTTTTGCTTATCTATTACAATTCTATTTTTTTTACTTATAAATTTATTTTTCTTTATAAGTTTGTTGATTTGACCAATTTATTTATAATTTCATGCACTTCAACTGTTTCAATTAAACCAATTATCATATAGTTATAATACTACTATCTTTTTTATAAATTTATTTGAACAAATATTTTATCACAAAGGTTAAAACTCCCGCGTTTAGCGCAAGCTTCTCCCTAATATATATATACATATATAGGACTTTTTTATTTAATAGCGATAAATCTTTTATGTATTAATAATACCATATACTAATAGATATAAATAAAAATCTAGATGAATATCACATATACAAAATTTTGTCGTTTCACATTTATAAAATTTGATGTTTAAATTCAATTCACAGGACATACATCAACCTTACACTGATGGTATATAGGAAAGATTAAGCATACGTTGTGTGTACAAAATATGCTAAAAGTCACTTGTGTTTCATAATTTCATCAAACCAAGTGGGAAGATGAACGTCAGATGTTACGAGGAGTAGGCTTCTTGCCTACCACCATAAGTGGGAATTGCGCCAAGAAACTAATCAAACTCAACCGCCACCTTATAAAACTCACTCGTTCCGAGCAATATGCTGGCGCCCTCCTACTATTCAGCCAAATTAATTCTTCCCCACATCTCAGACCTGACCATTACACCCTCTCCGCCGCCCTCACAGCCTGCGCCAACCTCCGGGACAGGAGCGCTGGCAACCAGCTCCATGCTAATGCCATTCGGGCCGGGCTCATTTTCTTTCCTCACGTTTCAAATACTCTTCTTTCGGTTTATGCAAAATCACAAGACTTGAGTTCAGTCAAAAGGGTTTTTAATGAAATTGAAAGCCCAGATGATTATTCATGGACAACATTGTTATCTGCGTGTGCAAAGCTCGGGGACGTTGAATATGCTTGTCAGATGTTTGATAAAATGCCACAACGAAATGTTGCTGTTTGGAATGCGATGATCACAGGGTGTGCAGAAAATGGGTCTGATGAGATTGCATTCAGATTGTTCCAGAAGATGCATTCTTTGGGTGTTGGACGTGATAATTATAGTTTGGCTAGTGTTTTGAGTCTTTGTTCTTTGGAGTTGTTGGACTTTGGATTGCAAGTGCATTCTTTGGTTATCAAGTCTGGACTTCTAGCTAAAACTTCGGTGATTAATGCTTTGCTTACAATGTATTTTGCATGCGGAAGGATTGGTGATGCTCATGGAGTTTTTGAAGAAGAAAAAGGTATTGTGCATGATCAGATAACTTATAATGCAATGATAGCTGGTCTAGTCAGCATGGAAAGAAAGGAGGATGCATTTCTAATGTTTAAGAATATGCAAAGTGCTGGTCTATGGCCTACAGAGTTGAGTTTTGTTAGTATAATGAGTTCCTCTTATTGTTTAACGGATGCTATTCAAGTGCATGCACAAGCGATAAAGATGAGTTTTGAAGATTGTACTTCTGTGAGTAATGCAGCAATAACAATGTATAGTAACTGTGGGAACTTAAATGCAGCTCGTGTGGTTTTTGAGAGACTAATAGAGAAAGATAATGTGTCGTGGAACACCATGATAACAAGCTATGCTAATGAGAATTTGGGCAGAGAGGCTATCTTAGTCTATTCTCATATGCAGAGAGAAGGGGCGAAACCAGATGAGTTCACAATTGGAAGCTTACTAGTAAGCTCAGAGTCAGTAGTGAATGTTGAGATGATTCATGCTGCTGTTGTGAAAAACGCTCTACTTTTGAAAGTCGAAGTTTCCAATGCGTTGCTTTCAGCATTTTCCAGGCATGGTTACATTAACCAGGCCTACAGATTATTCTATACAATGAACACCAAAAATTTGATATCCTGGAATACTTTAATATCCGGGTATCAATTGAATGGATTTCCTGTCCAGGGTTTGGAGCAATTTTCAGTGCTTGTGTTGTCAGGATTTATTCCTAACATTTTTACTCTCAGCATTGTTCTGAACATCTGTGCCAGCATTTCAGCTCTGCGGCATGGAAAACAGGTGCACGCCTACACACTCAAAGTTCATTATTCTTTGGAGACATCTTTGAATAATGCTTTCATTACTCTTTATGCAAAGTGTGGTGATTTGTGTTCTTCTTTGAGGATCTTCCATAAAATGACTTCAAAAGACACAGTTTCATGGAATTCCATGATATCTGCATATGCACAAAATGGAGAAGGTAGGGAAGGTGTCCGTTGCTTTGAGCTGATGCAAGATTCTGACACTAAACCTGATGAGGCTACCTTTACTGCAGTTCTTTCAGCTTGTAGCCATTCAGGTTTAGTCAACGATGGCTGCCGAATTTTTAACTCCATGGTCAGTACTTATGGTATTGAACCAGATGTAGACCACTTCTCTTGCCTTATTGACATTCTAGGTCGAGCAGGTTACCTTGATGAGACCGAAAGATTAATAAACAGCAAGCATGTTGACATAGATTCAAGTGTCTGGTGGACATTATTTAGTTCCTGTGCAGCTTATGGTAACTTGAGTTTAGGAAGAGTAGTTGCTGGCTTCTTGCTTCAAACTGAAAAGCATGATCCTGCAGTTTATGTGCTTCTATCAAAAATCTATGCAGATGCAGGAAAATGGACTGAGTCTGCTGATGTGCGGGAACGGATTAAGAAATTGGGAGTGATGAAGCAACCGGGTAGAAGTTGGATCAGATCATAGGACTAAAAGATCGGTCACGTTGGCATGATTGCCATGATACATTTGAAAGCAAGTATGAGACGTGCAGTAAATGCGAAGCACTTAAAACTTTGGACATCATGGCCTCGTAGCTCGGAGAAGTCCGTGCCAAATCCATGTGTTTGAAACGCAGACACTAGCTTGAAAACTCGAGAGGCAACCTTTGACTAGTTTTCGAGTTACCTCATTCTCCTATTTCTTGACTAATCATAATTAACCTGAGGAAGGTTCTGTTTTCGCTGTTTGTGTAGTGCATTCCTATAAAAGGCTACAAAGGAAATCAATGGCCAAGGCAGAACAAATTGGAATCATATCTTCTATTTTTTACTATTTTAACTCTTCCTATATTACAAGTCTCTTAGACAGGAGTTTGCATTGACATTCCTTGTTGAAGTTAAGAAAACTACCATAAAAGAAGTACCATATCCTTATCAGCTAATTACTACGAACCCATTAAACTAGTTTACATATGTACCTTATTTTTAATACACGGCCTCGCATATTTTTTAGATAAGGAAATATATAATATGCTGCCTAAATTGTACCTGAGAACCAGAACAATTTAGTGTAGTGGCAAATTACCATTTTCGCTGAAGAGCACCCAAAAGCCATGAAAGTAAGAAGGTTCAATGTTGATGTTAGCGACGGTATGTGAAGTTTAGAAGTAAGATGGTTTTTCTATTAAAATATGAGCCAATGTAATATGGGAGATTCATGCTTTACAGTTTTATCAGATGCCTAAACTTCAAATTTTTAGTTTTGTTCACAGTTTTAGTCTACTCTACAGCTCCTCTCTCCTGGCAGATCAAAAATTCACATAACGTCCCTTGCTTTTTAGTAAGAGGAGACGGGTGAAAGTCGCTAAATTGCCGTCAGGCCTGATAAACTCTATAATATGCAGGATCACTTGCAGGGAAAAACATTTGCCTCGCTCCTTCAGCCTTGATGATAGGAAAAATGATACTTGATGCACCCTGGAGACAGGAAGTTTGCCAAGTCATGAAAATGACCAATGCTCAAAGACAATCCAAAATGTGTGGGGAAATTGACGTTTATAATTAAAAGGGTACTATTTAATGATTAAAAGTGCATGAAAGGATTTGTTGCTGTTGCCGAAAGGATTCCGTGGTAAGAGTCGCCCATAGCAGCGACAGTGAGAAATGAGAAAACGAGTTTATGAATAACAAGTGATTACTAAGTATGGTTTATGGTCAAGGAAACTCAAACTGTCTCGCAGAATCACTCTCTGCTGTATGCAAAAACCTTGTTTGCATATTGGCAGACTTTTAACATGTTGGCTAAAAAGAAATTGGGGAAGCTGGATTTTGGAGCTAAAAGAAGGAAATCAATGCCTTGGGATGCACCAATCATTTGTTGGAAAAGGATTTTCTTTACATACCGAAATCAATCTAGCTCCAATCCACAATTTCTTGGGGGAAGGAAAAGGGGTCAATAAACGTCCCACGGCATACGCGGCAACGGCAAAGAAATGGAGAACTAAGCTCAGTGGTCGCGGATTTAAACCGGAGAGCAGAGCTATAGGTCCATCCGAACAAACGCCACCAAGGCTCAAATAATCAAAACATGCTTCGCGCATTTCCTTTCTTGCTTGATCAGAAGAAGCACAGAACACCTTGTATAGGGCCGCAGCCAGCGTATTTATCGTAGATGCCACTGGCTGCACATTAAGGACCATGAATGGTGTCAATATTATGAGAAATTTTCTTCATAGACAGCATGCAGAAGCTAGATGGTAGACATGTATATGGCAAGTAAGAATTGAATTGCATTCTTTCTTCTCTTTTATGAGAATTGCATTTTAAACGTGGAAATCAAAGAATGAAACTATTCCTTGTGTCAGACTAAATATCTACCAAAACTTCATTTTCTGAATAAACGCTTCAACATCTTCTAATTCAAACTGCAGGTTAGCTTACCTTGCGCAATGTGTAAAAGGACTGGAGATATTTACACAAGGACTCAGCGTCATTCATGTTTTGCAAGGGTTTAAGCAGATCTCGTAACACTACAATGTCAGACAGGGCTACGGTCATTCCTCCACCGGTTAAAGGATGACGCATGTTGAAAGCATCACCCAGCAGTAGTGCTCCAGGAGTAGGATGTGGAGCAGCTGGCATGCTTCTGTTTGGCATTGTTCTAATGTCTCCTTTGTCAATAGCAGATACGAAAGCATCATGTAGCTCTGCAGGAATCTAGGTCAAGCAACATATAAATCAATTGAAGTTGGTCCAAAAACACGACAACTCTCCCATGTCCAGAACAAAACCAGGGAAAAGAAATGGACATTGAGATGCAGAAAGCTGAAGCATATGCCAAAAAATTAATTTAAAAAAAAAAAAAAATCGCTAAAGCATACACAAACATGCTAGAATGAAGGATCTGCCAGAATGACATGCCCGTGATTTGGAAACGGAAGTTGACAGTTCTCTAAGATCAAACCAACAAAGCAAGAGGGAATCTCCACCTACATGAAACATAATGGTTATACTGACAAACTTTCAAAGATTTACGCATTCCACTTGGGAGTGAAGAGCAAATAGCAGAGATATTAATGTAACTTTTTTTTTTTTTCAAACAGTATTCTAACAAAATAAAAATAAATAAATAAATAAAGATAAAGAGACAAGCTTCAGTTTAATTTGATTTGATCCAGATCTGAATGCAGCAGACAAGAAATTGTACACAAAGCCATTGCTTTTGAGGTTGTACCTTAGAGCTGCAGAGAGATCGTCGCAAATTTGAAAAGCACCCATCACACACTATTGTAAGAGGAGCATAAGCTTTCAGCTGCTTGCCGCTTTTGGTTTTGTACTCAACACCTTTTACAGTGCCATCGTCTTCAAGCAGGGATGTCACAGTGCCTTGTTCCAGTCGTACACTAGTGAAAATTGAACCAAGAAGATATTCAAGAAAAATAGATATTTAGAAAATCAGAAATGTAAATGATGGTTATACATGTGGTGCATGGTCCAAAAGATAAACTTTTTATGGATCCTTAATCTGGAAGTCTTAGTAAATTGGACATCCTTAGGCACGAACAAGTCTAAAAGGAGCCATAGATTAGATTTTTTTTTTTATTTTCTTCTCTTTGCTCTTTTCATTTTATTCTGTAGCAGAAGTTATCAGAAAGCTTATAGATACTAATTGATCTTTCCAGCTTACTAAATTTTTTATTCGAGTAATCAATAAATCAGCATGTTCAAAGAGATGCGCGTTGGAAGTACTGATCAGAATTTGACAAGGGTCAGTTAAAATAGCACGCAAGTAGTGAAATCAATGCATGAAAATGAATTGTAAGTATCCAGGAAAGTAATTTGGTTCCTCATTTGTTCTGGCGTAAGATAAGAAGCAAGATAGACATTTGTGCTCTACAGAAGTGGGAAATAAAATTTACTTGGCAAGGCTAGCTGCTTTTTCTCTCATCCTCTGAATAAATCGCCCATGGTGAAAGCTTCTGCCTGCGACATCTGAATGGAAATTTTCCAAGGGATAAGAAACTCTAGTGCTTCTACCGTCCTTGAAAAGAGCATAACCAAGCACTCGCTGAGCATCAATGTTAACTACGCAATCTGTAGTGAATGGGAAACCACGTCAAGCTACTAAAAATCAGCTTCTGCCGCCCCAAAAAAAAAAAAAAAAAAAAAAAGAGCCACAAAGCTGATGTTTCACCAAACAAGAAGATTAGCAAAAACGTTAAGAACATACCTTCCAGTCCCAGCTCAATTAACTTGAGATATCCACCTGGTTGTAGCAGCTCACCCACAATTCTGTCAGGCTCAGTCAAGTCTCTTTCGATTACACGGACTCTCCTTCCTTCCTGCAACAGCAATAAAAGATTACATCGTATATTATAGAACTCCACTGTGGTGAAGTGAAGGGAGAAACTAAAGCCAAGCCGAACTTCAAAAAAGTCTTTTTTTCGTATATTGTTTTTACATAAGTGACAATGCTGAAAACTCCAAAACTACTTCATGCCAGATAACATCGCTGACAATAGCCAGATATTATTTTTACTGTAGGAAAGGTGAGCTCCAAGTCATCAGAGCTCTCAGTTCAGAAAACCATCCCTTTATTTATTTGTAAGGAAATAAATTAAATGCTCAATACATCATCATCAAAGAAAACCTGTTAACAATCTAAGAGTAAATAGAGAACTGATAGTCACCCATCTTAGTACATATAATTATTAAAAAAAAAAACTTTCCTTTAGACTCTTCCTCTTTTCTCTCTAGTGCTAAGATTCTTGGTGCAAACCCTTCCTTCAAACAAATTCACCTATACAAAATACTCCCAGGAAGACTCTTTCTTGGCTTATCTTTTTTGGGCTTACAGAAACATTAAATTTAAAAAAAAAATCTTTTACAGAATTTAAAACGGAATAGTACTTTGAGAAAACGCTCATATGAATTTTTTTGGTTTTTTTTTCTTTTTTTTTTTTTGTTTTTTGGGGGGGGGGGGGTGTTTGGGGAGTGTATGTGGGTGAGGTGAGCAGGGCAGGCGTTGGCGTTCGACCTTCCCAAGGGTGTACGATAAGGCTGCACCAACGACGCCCGCACCGACTATAATAACATCGGTATCAGAGTCCCAGCCGGTCCGGCATTCATCAACCGCCATCTGGTTGCTCCGAATGTCTAAGCAGGGCCGGTCTGCGTGCGGTTTCTGCTTATATTGTTTATTACTCCTAAGCTGCAAAATGCAGAGAATGAGAAAACCAAAAACAGAGGCAAAGAATGTTCCGGCAATGTACTTATCCATGAATATTGTCATGATGATCAGCATACCAATCCGAATTTGTTGGCCAAAGAACAAACGGGGTTTGAACCTTCTGGTTCTCTGTTTTGGGTTGTCGCACTAGTAGTATTGCTGTTGTCAGTACAATAAACTACTGGGAATGTTGTTGTTGTTATTTTAGTTTTGGGGTTTGTTATCTGAATATATAGAGGCCTGTTGGGTCGGGATACTGTTGGTGATGGTAAATTCCAAGAAACTGAAGTAGGAAAGGTGTGGCGTGTTGGAAGAGGACGATGGACGAAGGAGTTGGCAGCAGTTGATGAATAAATACTACTCCTAAAACAACTATTAAACCTATTAAACCGCATCATTCCGTTGATTTTGTAAGTAGATATTTGAGTGGTTCCTAAGAGGACAACAAAATTTGGACCACTGATATGAGTAACAACGCTGTTGGGGTCGGCTGAGGTTTGGCAAGTAGTACCAGCATCTGCATCTGGGGATCTGGAGCTGGATTGAGTACACAGGGGAGAGAGGACGAGGGAGGGGTGCATTTTAAGTGGAAAGGTCCAGCGACCGGGCAGGTTGGCCGCTGGGTGTCTTGACGTGCTGGCCTTTTTGTTTATAATGCTACACTACTTGGTAGGGCGTTCAAGCCAGAGCTTGAACTCAGACGAAATGGAGCTCAATCAAGCCTAATCGATTTTAATCGAGTTTTCAAGTTTGATTTTTTAAAATTTATAATTTTATAATAAATAATTAAAATTATATTATAAATATATTACTCGATAAAGTTCGACGAATAATCGAGTTTTGATTTTTTCTACTTGAACCTTATCAAATAGTTCAAAGTTCAAACTCAATCAGTATCGAGTTCGAGTCGAAGCAATCGAAAGCCCAAATTTACAACCTGGTGATCGGAAATTTAGTGTTCATCCACTGGTGATCGGAAATTTGACTTAAAAATTGATTTTGTTCAGTTTTTTACTCCCGAAACCAACATCTTATTACTGTCTTTGATAATTGGATTTATGCCAAAGAATCAATAATTTGATAATAGTCGAAATATGAAATATCATTATAGTAAAGCAGAAAATTTTAATTTTCTCTAAAAAAATTGTTACACCAAACTAGAACCCACGTGTTCTTTCTCTACAAAATTCAATGAAATCAGCTCCAACAAGCATGATATACAAAAAATAAAAGAAAAGAAAGAAAAATAGCATAAGTTTTCAAAATCATCCATCATCATTATTATTCATAATTCCTAGAGTTATTATCACTTTATCCCCTTAACGTTTGGTACTATTATCAATTTCCCCCTTAACGTTATTTTTTTAGTCATTTTACTCCCAATACTAACGGTCAAACTTAACGGAATTTGTTAATTAAAGTGAAAAGACATGTTTAACCCTTAAAATATTATCATTTTACCCCTATAAAATATGGTCTCATTATCAATTTACCCCATAGAGTTATTTTTTAGACAATTTATCGTGCCATTAAACCAATTTAGCAAGTTAAAAAACTTTAAAAGACAATACCCTTCTCTTTGCATAATAAAAATAAAAAAAAATTAGAGTGACTCTTCTCCTTTTTAGTATCAAGAAAAAAAAGTTAAAGTATTAATTTATTTCTTCTTGGCAATCTTATTAATATTGAAAAAAAATAAAAAGATGGAGAGGGGGAGGGGGAGGGGGAGAGAGAGAGAGCTCAATTCTTTTTTAAAAAATTACAAATAAGAAAGAATTAAATACTTTTATTAAATTAAAATTATTTCACTTTTTGTTTATCACCAAATTCCAATTTTAATCCCGACAATTTTAAAGTAATACGATATGTTAGATTTTTATTTATTTTATGTTTTTGAAAAATCTAATTTTTTATCTCCTTCTTTCCTATCTCTTTTTCTTTTCCTAGTATTAATAAGTATGAAAAAAATTTGAGAAAACCTTTTTATTTTTATATTTTTCGATCTCTTTAAAGTGAAAAAAAGGAAAAATAACCATTCCAACTTTTTTATTTTTAATTATATATAAAAAAGGGTAAATATATTTAAAATTTTTTGACCATACTAGTTAGATTAATGATGAGGTAAAATGCCTAGAAAATAATGTTACGAACTAAAGTAATTGTATCACTATAATCCAAACGAATAAAGTGATAATAACAATGTAGTAATGCTATAAAATAAAAGGATATTTTTGTCTAAAATTTCTTAACATGTTTAGTTGAATTATTTATGAGATAAAGTGACTAAAAAATAACGTTAGAGAACAAATTGATAATAATAATATAATTTAAAGGGATAAAGTGATAATAATCCTAATTCCTATTATAAGCTAACTAATCAGTAATCAGAGTAATCCCTAGTATGTAAAACATTAAAGTATTACTGTACTAGTTAGTAATAGTCCCTAGTCACTAAGAATTAGTAGATCTTAATATTATATAATACGTAATATGTATATTTATATCATGTATAAGTAATAATATATATTAAGGGAAGTGCCCGCGCATCACGCGGGTATTTAGTGCTTGTGGGGAAAGAGGTTTTTTTGTTGAACAAATAACAATACATTGTGAGAAGAAATAAAACTTAGTATGAAAAGATAAACAATATAATCAATCAATTCACACAGCGTTACAATAAAACTATATCAAATTGAAGGTCATTGATAATGCAGAAAAACAGAGCAATACAGAAAGTTAACTTTATTCCAGAATCCCCACCGAAAGCTCTTTCTTGTTGTTTCTCGAAACCTATAAGATTATAACCAACCCAGATCAATTGGGGTTAGGCAACGCGAAAAATGTTATCTTTCAACTAGGCAACGCGATAAGAGTCGCTAATTATAGGTACTAACAACACATCGATAAAATTAAAGAGGAACTGAAAAATTGGGGGAGTGAAATCTAACCTCACGCTGAACTATCAGGCGTAGCTGGGATTGAAAAGCATTCTGAATTGATTAGTATGAAACTAGGTAGAATTATCTCAATTCTGAAATGCGAACAGGGAGAAACTGATAATCAACCGTTTAGGCATTAATATACCAACGGTTCGACAATTGAATTGGATGTAATTAATGACGAAATAAAAGTTAATTTCAAAATTGAGTTCGGATGAAAGAGAAAACAATGAGGCAAATCGTTGTAGACAAAGACAAAAAGGAAAAACTTAATTCCTGAAATTGAAAAGGTATAAATTGACCAATGTTTGTGGCTCATAAATGCAGATTATAAATGATAGAGAAATGGGTTCCTACCATTGATAGAGAAATCGTTGGCTCATTTCCTAAATCCGGTTGCCATTCAAATATTTCAGACAAAGTAACATCTCAAACGGTTATCTGCGGGTGAAAAGGGAAATTATTGATAGTTAGGCAATATTCCGATAATTACACCAACATATAAGTATATATGGGTTGTACAAAAAGTAAAAATAGTTGCACACTAATTACACATTCCATCAATACCCAAATGGCTCATCAATGACAACTTTAAATGTATTAAAATAGGGTCATTTCAGTAAACATACCCAAATACATGCTTCCTTAACTTGTACTTAAAGTTTTTAAACTAATACACAACATTTCACATTCTCAAAAAAGCCCCCACCTATGTGGTTGAAATTCAACCTATTTTTTGACCAAAACTCAATCTTATATAGTATAAGGATATTCTGTGTGTGTATATTATAAGAATTTCGAAGTTCGGCCGATAATCAAGAATTATGAAATTTATTTTCAATATTCATTTCTGAATTATTTTACCAAACATTGTACATTGAATATTCTTCTATTTTACCAATTTTCATTTTACTAAAATTCAATCGAAATTTCGATTTAGATTGGACTGGCCGATTTTTTTTTTCTGAAGTTTAAGCACTCCTGCAGCTTGGGGAAGTAGATAGGTCTATAGTTCGACAAATACATTTGACATTTGTCGTACTGGTTGATTTTTTTTCTGAAATTTAGCCACCCTTAGTGATAAAAAAAAAAAAAGCACCCTTACAACATGGGGAAATCAATAGGCATGTAGTTCGACAAATACGTTTGACATTTATCATAATTGTCTCTATGTGTGTTTCTTTGTGATAAATTTTTTTTTTTGTGCATAATTTCAACTCCAATCACACCATGGATTAGAATATGGACCATAGTGGTTTATAAGAATTTTTATTAATACAGCTCTAACAGTGAAAGTCAAACATACGTACAAACGTCTATTATCATTAAGGTGCCAACTTGTGTTGGGTTGCGCAATTAGGAATACAGGATACATTCTGAAGGTACAAAGGCTGCATCAATACTTACACATAAGTTTTTTTTTTCCCCCTATTTCTTTTGGGGTGATACAGTCCACAGCTCTCCCAAAAGAATAACGAGCCCGAATTTTTTAGGTTCTAATTTAAAGAACTTAGCTGCATTAGTCGACTGTTTCTACGGACCTATTTGACAAAGATCGTGCATTGGCTTTGAAAATGACAATCCCCATACAAAATCTAAGTAATCAGGACTGAGATCTGGTTGCCAAATTATACAGTGCTGGCAGCCACGTTTCTATACTCGAGAGTTAATAGAATGGTATGGAACATAAAATAAAAATCGGAGGAATATGGGTTGGTGGTAGCCACAAAATCACCCCATGATTTCAAGAGGTTTCTTCTTGGCAAATCAAAAAGTAAAGAGACAGAAAAGTAGTAGTTTTTGTTGTCTTTCTTGATATTATCATGATGGCTGTCGAAGTGCTTGTAATTGCCCCATCGACAAACATGCTGAAGTCGTTTTTATTTAGGTTTCCCCGAACCGGTCAATTACCACATTCTACATGTATTTCAAGTGTCGCTTCTTCGGCATGCGAACACAATAATTTCCAGGTATACGTTAGGCAGTTAGGCAGCAGAAACTCGTGCAGTCGTAATGCTATGGTGCCGTAGAAAAGAGCGACTCCCTGTGGTACAAGAAAAAGATATGCTTCTGATGATTTATCTGAAAAATTAAGCATAAAACTAAACGAAAATGACATCTGCCTCGTTTGGATTGTGATTTTTCACGGGAAAATTTTTATGTTTTCCGTAAACATATATATTTTTTCAACGCAAGCTTTTCCCCATACTTCACTCAAGTATAATTTTGCGAAATCTTGTCGAAGAGCAATATATCTCGCTATTGATCTAATCCAAATTACAATACTACTACCCTTGAGCGCCTGTCATTTCCAACTTGTGAAGGTTTTATTTATCTTAATGCCTTTTCTTTTGGTGATGACGTAAATTATGCATGTTTGATATCCAAATGCATAAGAAATCGTTTTTTCTTAGGACCACTTGGTCTAACTTCATCCACATTTAGACAAGATAAACTCAAAATTAGGGGACAAAGTTGGACCACTTAAGATGAAGTTGCTGCTCAATTTCCCGAATACAGTTTGCGAAGAGACAGCTGATTATTAAATGCAGAAGATACGGCTGATTATGAAGCACTAAGAAACACATCGCCACATTTTAAATATTTCGAAGCAGATGCGTGAATTTATCAGCAGAGATTGGCAATGTAACCCGCAACAAGCTTAAGAGGGAGGGAGAGTAACAAGAGTGCAGATTGGCTAGCTAGACCAGGGGTCCAAATACAAGCAGATTTCATCTACTTGGATGATCCTCCAATGGCACTGTAGGAGCTTCTGGGGGCGGATATTATTATAAGGGCAGCTACCCCCAGAACTATTCCATGTTAAGGGCTCTGTGGCCAGCTTTGTAACCCCAACTGTACAAGTTTGACATGGCATTTTATCAAAAGAAATCTTGATAATCAGTCATCAGTGCCCACAACAATCACTTTACTAAAAGTTAAGACCATAGGTAATCTCAACTTTTGGTTAAAGCCTTCAGAGTGTTTTCGAGTTCAAGCTTTTTATTCCAATATATATCCTCAAATCTTTGTTTTTTCCTTAAGGAAATTATTCTTAAAGAAAATCGTGGAAAAATAAAAAGGGAGATATGGATCATCTGGAAACTAAATTACAACAAGGGTTTTTATGGTATGATATAAAGTGATTGCACCAAAAAGAAGACTCGTACTTAGGCGGGTCTAAAGATAGAAAACCATTTCGAAACCTAAAGGTGGACATGGATATTTAATAATTTTAACTGGTATACTACTATGTTGTCTAGTTAAAAGAAAAAATAATAATCATATATCTACGTATAAATCTAATACACACACACACACACATATATATATATATATATATTCTTTTTGGGCCTTTGGGACACGGCAAAGTTGATCCACATCAAGCGTGGCCGAGTGCATTATGAAAACGGGACCGGTTGGTGGGGATCACAACAAGTCTGCTTCACGGCCTGCACGAACACATCAAAGCAGCATGACCACACCAAGACAGCATAGTCTCTTGGCACTATGTTTGGATTGTGATTTTTCTACCAAAAAAAATTTTACATTTTTTATAAACACATTTCTCAATCACTTTTTTATTTTACATACATAAAATCGCTATAATATATTTTTTTTATAAAAAAATTCTAAAAATAGCAATCATCAAATGTTACTGTCCACAGATCCCTGTAGTACCCGCCAGCAATCTCCCATCGATGGCCAAAAGACAAGAGGATCATCAGTCGTCGCTGGGACAGGGGGGCTAAATCGGAAAAGAGGAAAGATACATATTTACTAAACCGACGACCAGGCTTCTGTCAAAATATATCAATCACGAATCGTGGCTGGCCGTGGGGCAGTCACATCTTAGGAGGAGCTTTTGTTTCTTTCCAGTGATGTTTACATCATCTCTTGTCAAATTTTTGTTTGGACGGGGTACATTAGCTTAAGAAGGATCCTGTTTCCGTCTCGAAAACAAAAGGTCGGGGGGTCGGTTGCCAAGATCAAAGACACACGCCTATCATGGTCATTAACATGGCCTCTTTAATGAGTATCTCTTAATATCACTAGTGGCGTTCAGGAAGAATTTTAAGACTTACTTGAATTGCTTGTTTCCGTCAGAAAATATTATCGTTTTCCATGATCACATTTCCCTATCACTTTTTTCCCTCACATATATCAAATCGCTATAGTAATTTTTTCATGAAAAATGACGAAAAATGCAATCCAAACACAACCTAAATATTCCAAACATAACTTCTTTGCTAACATTATTTTTACGCCACATTTGATATTCTCAGACAGAGAATTCCTTCCTGTCTTGTTTGCACGAGCAATCAAGCTATAGGCTACGCAAGTCCGCTTCAGACTATCAGACTCGGACAACATCGACTGGTGAGAAGGAAAGACCAATGAAGTTACCAACGCGGACTAGACACTACATCAACACAACTACATGTTTTCTAGACATCAATAAGGCAGCATTCGCTTTTCCACAAACGTATTCTTGAAAAATTAAACAAATTAGTTATTGGGCTCTGTTACGATACTCAGTACGGGACTGGAAGCCGTTGCACGAGGAGGAGTGAATGGATCATGCAGCTTTTGGCGGCCAACTTTTTCCGCAGGGTTTAGACGGATACAATCTACGCCATACGCCATCACCAAAAGAATTCTATACTTGCAAGACTAATCAATTCCGAAAGTTCAGACACTGCAATTGGCCCAGGATCGCCCCAGCACGCAAAATGCAGTGTGACCATCCAAAAGAGACACGGACAAGAACGGGACGACATGCTGGATATCAAAATTTACCATTACAATCATATATAATATAAAACAAAACTTTTGGGGACTGAGACTCTCCCGAGCTGAAATATTCCAGCGAGCGCGCAACAAATCAATCGACAGTCTCTTTCCTTTTGCGCTTATGACTGGCATCGCACCCTGGTCCCCTCCTCCTCATCCCACCTTTTGAAGGTCGTCTTGATGCCTGAAACCAAGACTTCGTTAAATTCATAAGAAATCTGCCCTTGCAAGCTATTCGACCCACCACCATTGCAAGCTATTCAACAACATTTTGATGTAATGCAGTTGTATAAAGTAATTTTTGTATTATTTTGCAAAATATGCTAGCAAGTGCGAATGCGAGAGCTTGGTCCCCTTAGAGTTTTAGAAATTGTAGATTTTCCATCTTGCAATCTGAACTTGTTTTTGGCCCCATTGCATTATCAGACATAGTCGCCGATTCAATCTATCATCTTTTTCATGCATTTACTGATTTGGATACCTACTTTTATACAATAAATTTGAGATCATTAATGGAACTTAACCATTGTCCCATGCCTTCTGGGGTGTGAAACTGACATTCGATACAATAGTTAACTTTTAAAAGGTGATGTAAATCCTACAATTTATCTATTTGTTACATGAATTCTAAATGCTGAATATCTATTTAGTCGCACAAATGATATATGTAAGTTACCAACCAAAAATTTGTACCCAATTTGATGATAACATGAACTAAGATGATAAACTGAGTTTACCTTCTGTTCTTTACGAGGAAATTGGGAACAAAAATGAGTTTAGATGGCAAATTTACAGGGGCGAATTTCACTTGTCATAAATATTAGAGGGGGCATTAACTTTTACAAGGATCTAACTGAACATTTTAATACTTATAAAGGAAAATTCTACAATTTTGAAATATTAAAAAGCATCCCACCCCGAGTGCACCCATGTTTGCTAGTATAATCATGAGCAAATGAAGACCAGAAAAAATACTGTAAACGTACCTCAGCAGAAAAGGTTTTCAAAGGGTCTCTACTTTTTCTAAACTTGCCCTTAAATCCTTTGCGGCGAGCAGTGTTATTATTGCCCATTGCAGCTCTCACAAGCTTTACAATTTTGCGGGCTTCCTGCGTTGTTGGGTCCAAGAGGTATTCGGGCACATCACGTAGATGGGGAGCCGGATCCTTCTTACTTAAAACCTTGTCATGTTTCAAAAGATCTTTCCCCAGAAACAAATATACGTGTCAAATTGCTGAAGAGAAGTCATGTGCAAAGTCAATGTAATTATCCACGAATAATAATTCATCTTACCTAAGTCCCTGGGATTATCTTGGAAATGAGCTTTCAACCTGATCAAAACTATATAAATTAGCTCAAAAGCAAGATAGAAGACCATGCAAGAATAAGCAGAAAGCATAACATGCATGCAAATCCAAATAAATTTGCATGTCAAAACAATATCAAAGCTAAATGAAAACAATAGACATGATCACAAATGACTAGCATAAATTTTTGGCCACACAGGCCACTCATGCTAGTGACTGTCTACCTCAAAGACATAAAAGTCAAAATCAATGTCTCCCTGACAATCAGATATAGTGTTCAGATGTAGAGGAACGTTTAATTTGCATCCACTTAAACAACTCCCAAGTCCAATGTCACAGTCAGAGATGTCATCTCCTTCCAATGGAACATGTCTAGTGCTCATATGCAAAGTATGAAGAATTATCATCTGCATCTTAATGCATAACATGACAATAAAGGGATCAAATTCAACAAACTCTAAAACAGATATGTGAACTGCATCGCAACTTCCAAGGTGCAATTAACTGAAAGCTTGCAGGCAAAATAAGGCCAACCCAATCATAAGCTAAAGTGAGAAAACTACTTACTTTTCTGAATTGAGAATTTCATTTCTAAGGTCCTGTGCCCGAGATTCTCTCACAGCAACTTTTGTCACACTCCTTGCCACATCCTGAAAAAATAGCCATTTACATCTTCCACAGTACTGATTTTACAACACCAAAGATGACCGTTGTAAACATAAATCACAATTTCATTGCTGTTAATAATCACCATCCTAACATAACAAAAGTAAATATTTTAATTTCTCAGAAATGTCCAGCAACCAAGGTGACTGAGTTGATGACCAACTTACCCTTGAAGAAACATACATACATGAATAATTAGAGAAAGCCATTGAAGAGTTTCTACCTAGTTCCTTTACGAAATGAGCATTCACACAATGGAAAGGACTCTACTTAGAATATAGATTAATCACTTCTATCATACTTTGACAAATGCAGTACTTAAGTTTGGCATATAAAGAAGCACAGAAGCAAAGTAAGCATAAAGAGATGCTTAACGCATAATAAGTTCAAAAAGTTACAACTTACTATGCAGTAAAGGAAGGCAATATTTACCTCAGCTCTATATCTCAAGCCCTCCACAGCATTCTTAGTGAGCAGCGGAAATGGAGCTATAAAATTGGAGTCCATATTATCACTTTCACCGATGATGGATTTAATATCTTCAAACATGTCATTTTCCTCAGGGGACACCTATTCAAGATCAAGTAAGAGGGAGATAAGAAACATATAAGAAAATGATCACAATAACTTTAAATTCATTACCATAATCACTTTAATCATATTAGGGGAGACATTATTCATGTTCTAACATATATTAGGAATTCTGATATAAAAATAACAGCAAAAAATAGGGGCAAACCCTCTAGCACAATCCAATATTTGATATAAAAAATAAAAGGCATATTTCAGTATACAATAAACACAAAGAAAAAACTGAAAACCAAAACCATGATTCGGAAGGATGACAGAACTTCTACAACATGGATATATATGAGCCAATGATTTACCAAAGATTCTAGTCAATATTCAAGCAATCCTACTGTTCATCAGTTCTGCTTGCAAAAAAATGAAGATCAACCAAATTCAATCTGGAAGTCAGGGTATAAATTCAGTTACAAAAGTAATTCCAATTTAGTCTTTAGAAAATTACCAGAGAGACAGATGCACCAGTGTTATACGCTCTTCCAGTACGTCCAATTCGATGTACATATCCCGCAGCACTTTGAGGCATCTCAAAATTTAGGACCTGCAAGAAAGAAAAGAATCAATACAAGTCGATTATCAAACTGACAACCTCATCAGCCACAGACAAGTAGATGATACGCAAAGCAATTCCTGTATGGAAGAAAGCTCAAGGGTAGGATAAACAACATACATGGAAAAGCTCAAATTTTCAATCAATAGTAACATACTAATTACTAATCGTGCAACCATCCACTTTGATTTTAATAAGAAGATTAAGTAGATATAATAACCTATGCATAATGATACCTGCGCTTATCGCAAAAATTACACATCAAAGTAAAGATATTGTAACAAAGAATAAGATACTGCAATATGACGTCTAGAATGTGGTGCAAAAATTTATATAAAAAAAAATCAAGTGTCAAGAAAAATGTATTTTAGAAAAGCAGCCTACCGTGTGCACATTTTTGAAATCTATCCCTCTCACAACACCAAACTCTGCATCTAGTTTTTGCTTGGCATGCTTTCTGGCTTTCTTCTGCTCAGCATTACTTCCACTGTCAAACTTCTTTTTCTCTTGCGGCTGACTGTCATCAGTCGCAATCAAATAATCAAAAAGTCCAGCATTGAACTCCTGACAGAACATGAAACAAGTAATTAGACCGGTTGTAATAAGACTAGTCATATCATCATAAAGATAGCTGCTTGTTGACTACAATCCAGCAAGTAGAACTGTTACCTCAAGGATATGTAGACGAGAATTTTGGGGCAGCTCAGCATTTAAAACAGCAGACTTTATACCAAACTGTAGAGAGGGACACTTAATTGGTGAAGTTGTAAATAAAGGCTTACCATACTTGCCTCACCAATCAGATTGAAATTCATCAAGAAACAATACAATCGATCAACACTTTGCTGAACTTGCAAGTTTTCTAAACCCCAGATCTGATAACCATAATTCCTAGACCACTGATACCCATTTCCATCTGTCTACAGCTTTAGATTTTCACCCAAAAAAAAATCATAATAAAATAAAAATAAAAAATAGGAAAAAATTGAAAGGTCCTTATATGCAAATTAGGGGGATGAAAAATTGAAACGCAGAACGTCTTCTTACTATTCCCTGTGTTAATTCTAACTTGGTTAAAGCCAGAAGTCCCCAGTCGACATCAGAAACAGCAGATATTAGATGATAACCCACAAATAACTGGCACTAGCAAGTCAAGACAATAGCAAAGCAATAATTGAAAGCAAATTAAAAGAGTCAGAATACCTGTTCAAAGAAGAGCTTCAGTCTATAACTTGTATCAATTGCATTGGTGAATATCAAAACTTTTTTCTGAACAAGCTCGAGCTTCAACAGGGCAAGGATGTGGACAAGCTTATCTCGGGCAGTGCATGATATCTGATAGCAAGACATAATTTTATGTAGTTAATGTGAAATAACAACAACTATTCCAATGTAATACAGTACTGTTATGCATATCTACAGAGTCACTTATATGTGCATAAATTCATTAGACAAAGCTCCAACCCTATTCAGACATGATTAGGCTAGAGAAGCAAATCATCTGTTACTTTAGCAATTATGTCAGTAAAAGGTTGTAAACCACTATAACCTTGGGATATGCTGCAGACCAGAAACTTAGAGGGTAACTAGATTGTACCAAATTTCGCAAAATTATAACCATTGCTGTCTGATTTTTAAATTTTAAACAAGGCATGTTGCGTATGACGTATGTATTCCATTGGAGAGCTGTAATGAAGCTTGACAGAGTATACAAAATATAAGAATTGAAGCAATAGCAGATTTTCTGGCTTCTTGGCCAGTATGGTAATTCTAGTTTTCATTTGCAGGGCCAAAACTGCCACCAAGAATATATTGACAAGATACACAACTGCAGGCAGAAAATTTCTTACATAAAACTGCTGAACATTCTTGGGGATGATGTCATCCTTAAGGTCTCCTACTTCAGGCAAAGTTAAGATGTAGGGATTATGTAAAATAAGCCTTTTCAGCTTCTCAACATCAGCACTGCAAAATGTCACATGATAGAAGACAGTGTAAGGTATTTGCCAAATAAGCAATGAGAGGCAAGTGGCATAATCCGATCCATAGGAGGAAAAATAAAATGACTGAATGCAGTAAATTTCTTGCGAAGCTTCATGCATGACATGCTTCAGCATTACAAGCAGAGATTGATATCAAAGTAAACAAAATATCACTTTCTAAAAGAGCATGAGCCAAAAATGCCATCGGTGGTATGCCCCACCACAAGCAAAAGAATGAATTTCAGAACTGACAGAAAAGAGTATTGGACCCGATGCAATATAAACAAAAATATTAGGATAATGATTTAATTTCAACACAGATAGGCATAACCTGCTAAAGCATTATAGAACAGGATCAAACCTAGAGGTTGCTGACATGAGAAGACACTGGCAACGTCTAGGGACATGCGCCGTAAGAGCTTTAAGATCATCTTCATATCCATATGACAAAAGAAGATCTGCCTGATATCAAATACAACTATCATGAGTTTCTCTCACCACTAAGCCATCCACAAACTTGAGATCATCAAAATTACAAATTTTTTCCTCGAAAGTATTTGAGGTTCTTATAACCATACTAATTAAACTGGTGCTAACACCTGTTTAGAAACTCGATAAATGAACCTCTTCAATAATCATGTTGTAGCAAATGCACCAACCCTTTTTCTTATCCATATCATAACTAAGTTATATTGCACAGTTTGAATTCACACCTCATCGAGGACAATAATGGACAAGGAATCCTGAACAGCTTTCTGCTGAAGAACACCATCTGACAGGCATGTATGTACACAAGCAGGCGTAGACACTAGAATATCAGGTGGCCCAGCCAATGCTGTTCTCTGCAGCCACCAACATCCCATGTTTAACAATTGAATTATACAACTCCAAGCTCATTAATTACAAAATGGCACCAAAACAAAAGTAGGTAAATTCTGACCAAGTCAGAATTAGACATGCTGCTAGTCAATTGCACAACTTTCAGCTGCACTCTACATAACTCAATTAGCGACATCACCTCCGCATAAACCTAGAAAATGAGGAGCAAAAACAAAAATACTACTAAGCCATTACTTCCTCAATAAGATTGATTTTTCTTCATAACACTAGCTCAAATTAATCAAGATTACATACTTGTTGGCATAACTCACGAGTAGGAGCTAAAATGAAGGCGGTAGGAGCTTGGTTATGTTTAGAAGGCGAGTCAGAAAATAGCTTCTGAAGTAAAGGTAGGAGATAGGCGAAGGTCTTTCCTGAACCAGTCTTTGCCCGAGCAACCACATCTTTACCTTCCTGCAACAATTTAGATAGACAACCAACAAAAGAAAAAAAAAAGGGTTTAACGAATTCGTAACTTTTAGACAAATCGAGAAACCGACCAAAATTGATTCAACAAGTCAGTTACAAGGATGAGAGGAATGGCGACGCGCTGGATAGGAGTAGGTTTGTCGATGTTTTTCTTGATAAGTGCTCGAATTAGGCGAGGGTCTAATCCAAGGTCTTCGAAACTCCGTTCTTCCTCCTCCTCCTTTTCCTCGTCTTCTTTTTCTTGTTTAGCTGCTGCTGCTGCTTCTGCTTCATCCTCTACAACTACCGGCTGCTCCTTTAGTTCTTGATTCTTATCCTTATTTTGCGATGATTTCTGTTTTTTCTTCGCCATTGGATTCGAGGGAAAGAAACGATGGCTGAGGGTTTAAGACTGCACCGGTAGGGCTTTTGCTTTCCGCTGACAAGGAAGCAGTCCAAATGACGACAAACGGGTAATTCGGGTCGAATTACGTAGCTCGGTAGCTGTTGCAATGAACTGAGTGGGCGTGGTACCTCGTGATATTAAATCAAACGCCTTTAGGCGTGCAGCATCCCACAGTTAGAGGCGTGGTATCTTATCGCGGATCAAATAATCACGACTTATACAGTCTTTCTTTGTATCTCTCCCCCAAAAAAGAAAAAAAAAATTTGCTTTTTGTCTGTGCATTTTTTTTTTTTGGAACAATTAATTGATATATTTGTAGAAACGTTGGCTTATTAATTTTGAATACGTCAGTCTCTTCTTCTTCTTCTTCTTCTTCTTCTTCTTCTTTTTTTGGCTTGAATGAATTTTCAATACATTAGTTAATGATGATATTCTGAATGCTCAAAAAAACTTTTTATTTTTGGAGTGTTGAGTTAAATGGTCTGGTGAGAGGGATTGCAGTTGTGTATATAATTTTTTTTAATATTATATTTTGAATATGATTATTTCTTTTCTAGAATGATTTTTTCTCCATTTGCTTCCCTTCTTCCCCTTTTTTTTGTCCTGTCACAGTTAGAGGCGTGGTATCTTACCGCGGATCAAATAATCACGACTTATACAGTCTTTCTTTGTATCTCTTCCCAAAAAAGGAAAAAAAATTGCTTTTTGTATGCGCATTTTTTTTGGGAACAATTAATTGATATATTTGTAGAAACGTTGGCTTATTAATTTTGAATACGTCAGTTTCTTCTTCTTCTTCTTCTTTTTTTTGGCTTGAATGAATTTTCAATACATTAGTTAATGATGATATTCTGAATGCTCAAAAAAACTTTTTATTTTTTGAGTGTTGAGTTAAACGGTTTGGTGAGAGGGATTGCAGTTGTGTATATAATTTTTTTAATATTATATTTTGAATATGATTATTTCTTTTCTAGTATGATTTTTTCTCCATTTGCTCCCCTTCTTTCCCTTTTTTTTGTCCTGTCACAGTTAGAGGCGTGGTATCTTACCGCGGATCAAATAATCACGACTTATACAGTCTTTCTTTGTATCTCTTCCCAAAAAAGGAAAAAAAAAATTGCTTTTTGTATGCGCATTTTTTTTGGGAACAATTAATTGATATATTTGTAGAAACGTTGGCTTATTAATTTTGAATACGTCAGTTTCTTCTTCTTCTTCTTTTTTTTTTTTTGGCTTGAATGAATTTTCAATACATTAGTTAATGATGATATTCTGAATGCTCAAAAAAACTTTTTATTTTTTGAGTGTTGAGTTAAACGGTTTGGTGAGAGAGATTGCAGTTGTGTATATAATTTTTTTAATATTATATTTTGAATATGATTATTTCTTTTCTAGTATGATTTTTTCTCCATTTGCTCCCCTTCTTCCCCATTTTTTTGTCCTGCCACAGTTAGAGGCGTGGTATCTTACCGCGGATCAAATAATCACGACTTATATAGTCTTTCTTTGTATCTCTTCCCAAAAAAGGAAAAAAAAAATTGCTTTTTGTATGCGCATTTTTTTTTGGGAACAATTAATTGATATATTTGTAGAAACGTTGGCTTATTAATTTTGAATACGTCAGTTTCTTCTTCTTCTTTTTTTTTTTGGCTTGAATGAATTTTCAATACATTAGTTAATGATGATATTCTGAATGCTCAAAAAAACTTTTTATTTTTGGAGTGTTGAGTTAAACGGTTTGGTAAGAGGGATTGCAGTTGTGTATATAATTTTTTTTAATATTATATTTTGAATATGATTATTTCTTTTCTAGTATGATTTTTTCCCCATTCGCTCCCCTTCTCCCCCTTTTTTTGTCCCGTGATTTCTTTATGAACCCTTCTTTTTTTTTTTCTTAAGGGTTGGGTGGGATTGAATGGTAGTATGAGATGGATTGTAGTCCTAAATATGATCATTTCTGAGTATGATTATTTCTTTTCTAGTATGATTTTTGCAATTTCGCTTCCCTTTTTTTTTTATCCTATGATTTCTTTATCATGACTACATAAAGTTGGATCAACATGCTAAATAGTAAACTCTCTATTTAAAAAAAAAAATCTCTATAAAAAGTGAAACTTTTTTGTCTATATAAAAGTTAAACCTCTTTCACTAATAGAAAACGTGGTTGAGCTAGAAAATGATTTTATTATAACTTGAAACTAATTAAGTAAGTTTTGATCACAATCTCCTCTAAGAGCTTTGGAAAAACATAGAGGAACTTATTTTTGATTTCAGGTTGTCCAAACAAAAGGGTTGGTAGAAGAGAGAGGACAACGATGCATTGTATTAAATTTGTATACTCTATGTTCGTATGTAAAGTTTAAAAAACTTTAATATTTTGTACATTTTCAAAATATTTTGAAAGATATATACATATATATATATATATATACTTTTTAGGGTAAATTCCCTTTTGACCCCTTAAACTATACCCTGATTCCCACTTCAATCCCTAAACTTCTAAATGGGACACTTAAGTCCCCAAACTACTGAATCCGTCCCAATTAAGCATAACCGTTGACGGACTCGACAAAATCGTCAGTGTTTTCCGAGCGTGCAAAACAAGCGCCGCTGACCAAGGGCAGGGATGAAAATTCAGAGAAAAGATATAAAAAGAAAAAGAAATAACCGTATTAAGGAGGGAAACTTTCCCTCCTTTTATCAAGCACAATCGGGTCAAATAAATGACCTGATCCAATGCATAAAAAAGGGACGAATTGTGCCCTAATTACCGAAATGAGGGGTAAGAGCTTCTTGGTGGAGAGCTGGCGGAAATCTAAAGATAAGAAAGAAGACCAAGGAGAGATGGTTAGGGACACATGCAACTGTGGAAAACAAGCATTGATGATGACATCATGGACTGATATGGAGCTGCACATTGGCAATGATAGTTGAATGATTTACGTGACCTGCTGCTGCCTGCAATGTAGACAGATTTACACACATGTTTCCCCTCCAAGTGAAGGGGGTTGGTTGAAGTCGTCCGGTGACATGGCTAGTTGAACCAAGCTCTTCTGTCTGCCTATCATCAATGTATGAGTCTGGTGGTTTCATTGTTATCCCTGGACTGTGTGAATAAAATTTGGCACCAGTATTGAAGTTCAACTACATGTCACGAGATAAGAAATAGTTAATAGGATAGTGAACATTTTCACATCTCACACAGTATAAAAACTGAAATTTCGAAGCACTTACATGTCCAGATTCAGTATTGTGTGGAGCTGTCTCATATGGGTTAATCAGAGAATCGGTTGCAGCTCTGTTGAGTCCAAGTTCTCCAGTCATGTCCAGTGAGTTTCTAAAGGTCCATTGCCTCAGCTTGCAACCTTTCTTTGAATGGCCAGGTTTCCTGCAAAATGAGCATTTTCTTTTGCCCTTGACTGGTTGTTCTCCACCAATTTTCTGTTGAGTCTGACCTTGAGGAGCAGCTGTGCAGCTCTCTTGTGTACTTAAGTGAGTCACATTAGAAGTAGTTGGACCAGTACTGGTATGCCTTGTTTCATTTCTGATGGCATCTGTTTGTTGTGTGCTGGTCCCACTAGTTTCCTTATCCATATGGCCATCTCATCCCTTTTCTACTGGAGCAGTTTGCTGATTTTTTTTCGGGCAGCTCCTCCTATTATGGTCATATTTCTTGCACAGACTACAGCTCATCTTAGTGCCAACCTTGCTAACTTTGTGAGGTTTAGATGGATTCACACATGACTGGCTGTTCCTATCTTCATCTGGTCCTTTTTCCTCGTCTTTTTTGGCCTTCCAAGTGATTTCCCATATTTTGGAGGCTTCATTGGTGGTAAATCTACTGGGGCCCACACATTAGGTCCATTGATTGGATTCAACACAGGTTCATAACTCTTCATGTATGTAGTCTTCCAGTAGATAGGTGCCACATTTTTTTCTGGCTTGTCACGTCTCCTATAAATAGCAGCCACTGCATGGCCACATGGGATTCCCCTCAGTTGCCATTTTCTACAAGTGCAGGTCTTGCTCCCCAAATCAACGACAAACTGGTCACCAAAAGGACAGCATATCTGATACTTCATTGTGCCAGCGTAATAGCAGATCACATGCATTGCTCTTTCTTAGCCTTCTCAAGAATGTCAAAAATTGCTGGACATAAGAGACCTGACAAATAAAAGGGCAAATTAGATATTGAACATAGGGTAACTAGAAAGAAGTGCTGATAAAAAATAGTAAGCAAGTAGCTTAACATTCATGCTTGGACATTGTCTCTCTATTCTTCTCCATTCTCTTCAATAAATATAAGTAAATAGTTTGCAACATGCCTATGATAGGCAGTGATCGTGCCTTTAAAATAACTGAATTAAAAGATTCACACATGTTATTAACCAATATATCGCAATCCAATCCAGTCTTGAAATGAGCCCTTGACCAAGTATTGAGGTCCTTTTCATCCAACCATGCATATGCATCTAATGATTCTTGCTTCATCATCTCCATTTCTGCTTTGAAATGAGTCATATATGAAGCCCTTGCACATCGCCAAAGCCTATCTTTAAGAGCAAGACCTCTATGCATTTGCTTGAAGTTAGTGTAAAGGTGTTGGACACAACATCTATGTTCAGCTTGTGGAAGTTTGTCCCTAACAACCTGAAGTAGTCCCTGTGCAACACAGCATAACAATCACATATGTCACATTAATATCAATAGTATAACATAAATAGTTAATGGATAATAAATTTATTAATTTGTATTAATAAATACTACCTTCTGTTTGTTAGTCATAATGCACCAGCAACTAGAGTCTTCAATTTTTAAATCTTGTACAAGCAATCCTAAAAATCAACTCCAATTATCATAATTCTCTGCCCCAACAACTGACATTGCCAAGGGAAATATTTTGTTATCACCGTCCATTCCAACTGCTGACAAAAGCTGCCCACCATATGGACCTTTTAGGAAGCAATCATCTAACCCAATCCACTTTCTACAACCAACTAAAAAACCTCTCTTTATTGGTTCTAAGCACACATACAACCTTCTAAACCTAGAAACACCATCTTCATCTACATCAGTCTCAACAAACACAGTAGATCCCGGATTTGCCCTCCTCAATTCACCACAAAATGATTCCAACATGGTGTACTGTTTGTCATGGGACCCCTGAATAGTGTCTCTAACTTTTCTAAGTGTTCTATATCCTTGCTTAAGGCTGAAATCAACATTTAACTCCTCAGTTACTTTGGTCATCAACTCATGCACTGTCATAGATGGCGTTTTCCTTACCTCATCAACAAATAGTTTGCTAGCCAACCTAGATGTCATGTTTTTATTGTGAAATACTCTTCCACAAGTGTGCTTATCACTAAGTGTTTTTATCTTAAAAGTATTTTCATCTTGCATTTTAGATCCAAATAGCTGCCAGTCACAACTTCTGCATTTCACTCTCACCCTCCGTGTATCATTTTTCTTGAAATACACATCTCTCCCATCCATAATTGCTTGGATTCTTACAGCCAACCTGAATATAATGACTGATGTGAACTTCTGACTAACTTCAAACTTTGATTTCTTCATGTCTGTTTGCTCATTAAAAACTGAAAATTTAGGCCTCCTTGTCTTACTATTCCCATTTTCATCGGATTCACTTTGACTCTTCAATTCAAATGAATCATCCGAGTCATATTCTGATTCAAAGTCATCAATGTTAATCATATCCGAGTCATCACAGCAGTTAATTTCAATATGTGGGTCTCTCTTCCTTCCTGCCTTCTTATTTCTTTGCTCACTGCAATGAGAAGGACCAGGTTTATTGCAATGCGAAGGGCCAGCTGAATGTGCACCTAGGTCTCCTCCAAATGTTTGACCAATTTTGATGGCTTCATCTAATATGCCATTGTCTCCCTCTTGATCCTCATAGTCTGAATCTGCAATCTTCTCATTAACATTGACTCCATTTTCTTCCTCTTCTTGTCTGGCAGCATCACATTCTGTTTCCCCTACACCACCTTCATTGCTGGCTGTGTTTTGTGCATTTTTATTACTCCCTCCGTCCCGTTTTCTTAGTCTTGGTCTTTTTTTCACACAGATTAAGAAAGTGTAATTAATTTGGTTGGAAACATAAATTTAGATTAATAATTTCCTAAAATACCCTTATGCTAATCAATGTAGTCAATGTATTCAATGTATTGGAAAAACTCAATGTATTCAATGTAGTGGGTTAGCATTTAATAACAATGTATTAATAACAAGATATTTAATAAGGGTATTTTAGACAATTTGAAAGATTACTACATTTCTTAATGGGAAAGTGGACTACAATTTGGGACGGACGAAAAAGGAAAACAAGACTAACAAAGTGGGACGGAGGGAGTACAATTTTTACTTTGGTCATCTTCTTCTTTGACTTGTGCATTTGAAGCTTCAACACAGCCTTCAACATCTTTTTGTTCCTTTGCAGCATCACTCCTATTATCAGCTTTCTTTTCTACCAAATTTTCAGTTTCAGTCGCTTTGCTATTCACGTCTTCATATTCTGCTTCATCTTCAGCAGCAACACTATAAAATTCCTCACTTTCTGGTTCAACATCAGCACCTTTTGAGTGCTTGTCTACAGTTTCTGGTGCTACTTCAATACTTTCTGGTTCAACGTCAAGACCTTTTGCTTGCTTGTCTGCAGTTTCTGGTTCTACTTCTGGCCCAGCACTAGAGGGTGCTGCAGCTTGTGAACAACCTTGTGACAAAACTCCAAGAAACACTTCTGCCACCCTATGTGGTGGTAATGTGTTCACCATCATCTCACAATCCCTATCACACATACAAAAGACCAAGCATGTATCCAATGTCATCCCTGGTAGCAGATAATACCACCCAAAACGATCTTCTGCATCATACCCAAGACGGACTCCACATTTGTCTAGAGCTACTAATGACCACATTTTTGGGTTGCATCTATCTATAAAATCAACCCGTCCCCCTATATACTGTTTGTTAGGAGAGTCTGTGAAGGTTCCTTGATGATGTATCTTTAAGGAGAAAGGTTCAGGCCAAGTTCCACTATCACCATTTCCTGGTTCAAAGAAAAAAAATTTTAATTCAATAATTAATTTTTTTTACACCTTTTGCAGTGGATAGGGGACCACAATAATGTCTGAAATACAGGGAACAGCATAAACATTCGACATTAAACAATTTTGTCTTAACATTGCCTTAAAAAATACCCCAAATTATCAAATTGCCCATACAGGGAACATTCTGGCCCTTTTTACATTACACAATATCACTACAAAACCTAACCGACAACACAGCGCAATAACCCAACTACTATATACGCTATTATCCAACAAGCAAATAATGACATTTTAATATCATTTCTCTTACCGGGAGTGGGAGTGGGAGTGGGCTTTCTCTTCTTGTTCTTCAATGGCGACCTCATTTCTCCATCAGCCCTCTTGAATGTCGATCTAGACTTTCCCATTTTACAATGCCAGTCACCTCTAACTCACAGTCACAAGAATGTCAAAGGTATAGATTAGCACAAATCTGCTAACTTCGTTCACACCGTCCCTCTCTCTCTCTCTCACTCTCTCTATCTGTTCAAATCCACGGTGAAGACTGAAGACGACAGAAACAAAGCTGCTTCCCTCAATTTTCTTTTCCCCTTATACCTAACGGGCGAAATTACAATTATGTCCTGGCTATTTCAGTTTTCATGGCTTGCTTAGTCTGACTAACGGCGCTTGTTTTGCACGCTCGGAAAACACTGACGATTCTGTCGAGTCCGTCAGCGGTTATGCTTAATTGGGACGGATTCAGTAGTTTGGGGACTTAAGTGTCCCATTTAAAAGTTTAGGGATTTAAGTGAGAATCAGGGTATAGTTTAGGGGGTCAAAAGGGAATTTACCCTACTTTTTAATTGATCATATAAAACACATAATAATCTTTTGACGTATTATACTTCACGAATTATACTATAATTTTTGAAAAAATTTTAAAATTTTAGTAAGGAGACGGACTTCATCCTCTTGGTTATATACAAAATAATTATGTACTTAACAAAACATAATTCTATAGATTTATACATATAAAAGTAATAAGCTGATAAGATTTTAATAAATTTAGTGTCTCATACACAAGAATATGGGTTAAAATTAGCATAAATATAATATGATCTCTAAAAAATATAGTAATTTTAACTGTTGTATTTTCAGTTTCATAACTTTCAAAGACATTCGTACTATTCACATGCGAATTTATAATTCTGCCAAACAAGTATTTTAATTGCATTATTTTTAAAAAACTATATAATATATATGCATATAATTATCTCATATTGTACTCGTCCCGAATTTTGGGAAGCGTGCATAAATCCAAATCAATTTGGTCCGAATTGAAGGAAATGGAATCGGCCGCTGACAGTCCGAAGACTCATGAGAGTTTTCTTAGGGATTTTGGGCAAAGAGGGCCCAGAAAATGATGAGTCCATAACATGCATGCTATTCTTGGGGGATGCATTAATGAGAGGAATTAAAGCAGACTTTGACTTAACTTTTACTTTCGGTGCGAAGTTGAATATCTTGTGATCCATTTGATGATCTGATGAAACGTACAAGGTGCCATGCATCACTTTCTTTTCTCTGTGCTGCCCTTTCAATTTGTTGAGCCCATCGGGAATTTTCTACAAGAAAACTAATAAGACGAGGAGGACGGCACGGGCGTTAAGTGATTCACAGGAATATCGGGTTAATTTCAGTCATCAATCTCCGTTTCTTTTGGTACTTTCATCTACCAAAAGGAAACAAAATTAGAGCCGATTAAATTAACATCAAGAAATTTGTAAATTTTTAGCAGTCGATAAGATTGGCTTACGGAAAAATCGTGGCAACGATTTTGACTAAAAAAAAAGTTCAGGCTCTAGTGGCTTCTATTTCATGTTGATGAGCCTAATCAGCAATCACCACAAAAAGTTTTGGCACTTTTACTTCAGTCGTTCAAGCTGAAATTCCAACGTCGTATAAGCAAATTAGAGAAAACAATCCACAACAAAAGGAAGAAACAGGAGGAAGACCGCACCCAACTTCGGAGGAAGCAACTTTTCTCTCTCACGAATGTCTGTCTTGTGTAACCACCGGCCTTTGATAGGATGAGATGGCCACCACCTAGCCATTAAGGCTTGCCAAGTCAAGAGTTCAAAAATTCACATTTAAATTGGCTAGGCTTCAAAAATTCAGACAGATGTGTAGTGCATCCGTTTGATTCGATAATGATTCAAAAATTCAGACGGATGCGTAGTATATCCGTTTGATTCGGTGATAATTCAGTCCCTTTCGAATTATTCCTGAATAAATTAAATTAGAATTACTCCTGAATAAATTAAACGATACAACAGTTGTTGTCGTCTTTCCAAAAATAAAAAATAAAAAAGAATGTCTGTCTTGTGCACAAAAGTAATACTAAAAAGCATGTGAGCACGTTTGAAACGAAAGCTAGGCCTAGGATGTTGGCGTTGCTTCATATGGCCAACAGATCAAAAATCACAAAGTCAAACCACTCAATCCACCATCACAAGGTCAGGAGAATTGTAAGAAAAATATCTAATTGAATCAATCTTTACATCGTGCCCAACTTCAAAATTGTGAAGTAGTAGTAGTATCAAATCATCAATAATAATAATGAAAGTATATAATGCTTCATTATTTTGGCTTAACAGAAATGGTAGTATGAAAAACTGGCTGACTAACTGTGGTTCAAACATATATTAATACAGGCTCCCTTCACGCGGAAGCCTAAATTCTTAGTTAGGTTCATAATCATAATAATAATTTCGAAGAAAAAGAGTTCCTTTCGCTCATGATTCAACAGCTTGGAATAAACTTTTAACTGCCCGCCTGCCTGCCCCGTTGACATCTTGCTCTACACAGACTCATTTGTGTCTTTTCCTTCCGATCTGATCATTCAACATAATCACAAATTCTCCTTGTTTAGTGTTGATTGATCATTCAACATAATCACAAATTCTCTGTAATTATAGAAAACACGACCCTTGTTTAGTGTTTACACCACGAACAACCCGGCACTGACACCACCCAAAAAAAGGAAGAAAAAAAATCTTGACAATAAAAATCAATCACAACTAAGGTCTCAGATATACTAGATGATTTGAAATAGAAATCAGGAAATCCCACATCGTATTAAATGCTAATGCCATAATTTATTCTAGTCGCGCCAGCAACTAATCCACAGTATTTAGAGCTAATTAGTATGTATAATATAGGAGTATACAAACAAAAGAAAAAAATTAGATTGTGATCAGCTGGAATGTTTCCCATTCCATAATTAATAATTTTTTAGTAGTCAAACTCTGCAAACATGGGATGTCTCCACAAATATATTTTTAAACAACCGTACGTAAGTCAACTTTTAGCGTACGCACAAGCAAAAAGTCGACAAGTACTCTAACATTTATGCTGTAGAGCACTAAAAAAATACGTAATTTACAGTGCCACTATATTAAAATAAACAATTTGAGAAAAAAAAAAATGTACGTAATACATTTGCCTTAACTCGTAATTGAATTCGTTAATTCTTTACATTGTCAAATGTTTCAGAAGGATGAAACCAAAATTTAGCACAAAAGGTGGGAAAAAAAAAAAGAAGGAAAACGGTCACAGCAGAAGACGTAAAAGGGGGCGCAAACAAAACAAAAACAAAAAAAAGAGCAACTAAATCACCCCCCCCCCCCCCTCTCCCCAATGAAGTTGGAACATACCCCCAAATTTTAGCAAAAAGCCAACAACATGGAACTTCAATCCAGATGCCCATCACAATCATCGCCACTAAAATTTACTGCTACTGCTAATCTACTACCAATACTAACACCATCTCCCTAAACATACCTGTAAGTTCCATCCAATCCTATCCAGCCATTGATTCTTAGTGGCAGCTCCATTAATAATATATTTTTTTTTAAAAAAAAAGAAGAATTCAAGAGAGAACAAAAAAAGAAAAAAAAAAAAAAAGAGGCTGAATCAGTAATCCGGCATGAGTTGACTAATTTTGCCTTCTTCAGCAGCCATTTTCTGCTCCGAAATTTTCAACCATACGCAAACAGCTGTAAAGCTCAGCACCAGACTCAACAACCCACTCCCCAATCCGATCCCCACAATGGCCAGAACCGATAGCCCTTTGCTCCTCATCGGCGGCAATGGGTACCCGTACAGATCCTTATTCCCCTCGTAGGAGCTCGCATTAAACCTCGGCAGGTTCCCGCTCCTATTTCCTAAGGACGACGGTATCGGACCGGACAACTTGTTATTCGAAACATCGAAAACCGAGAGGCGGGCCAGCAATCCCAGCTGCTGAGGGATGAGCCCGGAAAGTTGGTTATCGTGGAGATCGATCACATTAAGGTAGGCGCAGAGAGCGAGCTGTTGCGGGATTGGCCCGGAAAGTCGGTTAGAGGAGAGGTTCAGGACAGCGAGGTTGACGAGGTATTGGAGGTCAGGGGGGATGGGGCCGGAGATGGCGTTGGAGGAGAGGTCGAGTGCTTGGAGATTAGTACAGCTGGAGATATTGGGGGAGATGGAGCCCTTTAGGAAGAGGTTGGAGAGGGAGAGTTTGTAAATGCGGCCGTTGTTGCAGGTGGCACCTTGGAGGAAGGAGGTGAAGCCTTGGCAAGGGTTAGCGAAGGTAGCTTTGCTCCAGTTATGGAGGTTCTTTAATGGGTCTTGAAGGGATTCACTGAGGTGGGTTAAGCATAACTCGTCGTTTGGATCTGGCTCTGATGGCGGGAGTAGGGCGCACGTTAGCAGGATAATCAGCAGCAGGATTCTTGTGTTGCTCCAAACACCCATTCTTTTTGTGGGGGGTGGAGGGTGTTGCGTTGGGGGCTAGAGGCTGGTGGCACTAAAATGCGTTTGGAGAATTATAAGATACTGTTATACTTTGCAGTTACTAAAGTATTCTTTTATCTTGGGGGGACGTTTTTTGTAGCACTATCTGAGTGCAGGTTGGCAACAGGTGGGAGGGGAAGATGGGTACAATTTGCTGTAATGTATGGAAGTAATTAGACTAATTGCTCTAGTCTATATTGGATTAGTAGAAGTTCACAGAGCTGATGTTCAGAAACTGAGAGAAGGGGAAAGGAGGGGACTCACCAAAAAGAAGCAACGAAGAAAGAATTTTAAAGAATGAGAGAGGGATGCTTTTTATTTGGGATTTTTCGTAATTTCCTTATCAGAGTGACAAGCCGCACGCTAGCCCAGCAACACGAGCACGGACTAGGAGGAAGGGGATTGGTGTTGTCATTTGTCATCAGGGCGGGTAAAATTATCCGTTAACTCAAAAATTCGTCGTATCCAATCTAATTCGACTCAAAAATTAGAATATCTGATCTGTATTATTTGATTGGATCAAAAGAGTGTCGGGTGCCATTTAAGATGCAGGATAAGTTATGGCCGCATAATTAAAAATTCACGAGAACTCGACTCGCCGTCGCGTGTATATATATATATATATATATATATATATTATTTTTATACGCATACTATAAAATAATATTTTTAGAGTTAAATGAGCAATTTCATTGAACAAATGGTATTACGAATTGAAAGCCTATAGTTTATTTACAAGATTCATTTGTCGAGATCATGATATTATGTTTTATAGAAAAGAATTTAATTAATGTGGAACATATATTTAAAAAAATGTGTTACTTATTTCAAACTTTTATTGATTTTGAAGTCTTTTAAATTCTTTCCTTTATCTTGTATTTTCTTCACTAGTGGGAGACTTTTTTTTTAGAACAAAGCCTTTATTAAATTTTAGATAAATATTAAAATACAAAATTAAATTAGTATAAATTATTTTTTTAAAAAAAATTAAATGATAAGTCGGACGAAGCGAATACCTGTTGAGCTAGCCCTAACTTAGCAGGTACTCGCTAATATGCGAGGTAGATAATGATAAAAAAATAACTGATCGACAAGATAAGGATCTTGCGGGTCAGATCAGTCAAATGATGGACGTGGCGGATACCCGACCTTCCCCTACCGTGTCAAACGATTAGGTTAATGTTTTCGAGATCTTTCATAATTAATTAGAGCTAATTCATGCTCATGCTGTGGGCTTTTGCCACATCATAAGGCTCTTTAATTTTATTTTTTTTTTGGGGTGTTTGGTAGGGGAAGTGCTGGGGAGTGGTGGTGAGTATGGGGATAACGAGAATGAGAATTAATTTCTATTAATACTTAGCTTCTCTTCTGTAGTCTATAACACCCAGAAATAAAAATAAAAAGAAAAAAGAAAAGAACCGGGGGAGATCAGGATCCCACTAGAGACTTGATAGGCTTGGTGAAAATGAAAGTGGAAGTAAATACAAAATACTTGGCACGAGCGAGACGGGGTGTTCTCTGTTGCGGACTGGGGGTGGGTCAGCTGCTGCAAAATTTGAGGACTGGTGGGGTTTCGATGGGGACAACACTAATCCCGTCCTCAATGGCAATTTTTGGGCACTTGATGCGCTCTTCTTTTCATTTTCATGGGCGGCTAGCAACGTCGAATTCTAGTTCAATTACACTCTTTTTATGCGGCAAGCTTATCTCTCTTCGGACCAATCAGCCACTACTCCTATTTGCTTTAATGAAACAATTAAAGTCGATTAAAACTTTTATAATCACGGTTAAGAGATGATTTATTGATGCACTTGCCCCTCCTGGCTCTTTTGATTTATCCAAAAATTTAATTTAATTTAAAAAAAAAAGAAAGAAAAGAAATGGCCTTGCTGGAGACGATTTTCCAATTTTTCTGGCCCCTCAACTGTAGAGTACTTTCCCACTCTTCTCTCTGTGTGTTTACTTTTAATGTTATGCATGTTCTCTGAAATGATACCTCTTAAGTATTGCTTAATTTAAAAGTTATCACCGGGTTTGGACGGCAAGATGGACCACATTACTCATGCTCTACCCAGCCTAAAGCTGCATTGACAGTGGGCGCGCAACCAAGTCCAAAACCTACAAAGTACTTTCTCAGCTGCTGTTTATGTAGTTTTGGTTTTACCTACCGGATTGAGTAACTTTCAGTACTTAATTCCTCAAAACGGGTGAGGGTTTAGCTTAAAAAATGTATCAAGGCAGCATATATAATAGGACTATATAAAACGAACTTCCCATTGTAATACTTGGTTGTCCATTGAACACAAAAGGGTTAGGAAGTAGTGATTATTTTGTGAGTTTGGAGATTGCAAAAGAGTCACGCTTGCAATATTCAAATTTTATTACTAATGCTGAAGTTTTTTGCATAATCATTCATCCATATGCAACTCACTTTAGGATACTACTAAAGCACAATCTAGTTTTTTTTTTTTTTTTTTTAACACAATCTAGATTATCATGGTGTTAACTAAAAAACACATCATCCATTTATAACTGTATAATGTCCGTCCATATCCCAATAAGCTGCTCAAGACAGAATCAACATCTTTTTCCTACAAGCTAGCACAAATGAACATGCTGCTGTTGGGAGCAAAGTCCAAAGCTCTAAATCCAAAAGCGCGCTTCATGGATCACTGAAAGTGAAGGAAGAAGCCATATTTTTGCCTAGCAGGCCCGTGAAGTTTGTGCTGCGTCCCAAGTCGGGAACAGGAGTTGCAGTCCCGCTGCTCCTGAGAATTTTGTACCATAGCCTTAACTGGTCCCTCCGACAGCATGATCTCTTTCCTTCGCAGATATATCATCTTACTCCTAAATATCTATGGCGTTACTTGGGGAAAAGTCGGAAACAAACTTTGTGGGTATTAACGCTGCACAATCCATCACTCTTCCTCCCCACTCCTCACACACACACACATATATGTGTGTGCGTGTGTGCGTGCGCAGGCAGCTCATTCGTGCGTGTGTGCGTGTGTGTGTGACACTGACAGGGACTCGAAAATGATGTGTAATTCGTCGGTCTTCTGAAATCGGAACAAATGCTAGTCTTAGCTTGAATACTTGCACAACAATTACCATTAACTAGTTAGTGGTTTTGGGTGCAGTTGAAAAATCAACCAACCAACCAACCATTGCAGGTTTATCAGTGTGTTTTTCCAAGGCATGTAATTATGGGTTTTTGGTCTAAGAGCCTCAAAAATCTCACCGCTTGGAAAACGAACTGGTGAAAGATAAAGTACCAAAAAAAACAAAAAAGTTGGTACTGAAGGTTAGGGATTTGGCGACGCAATGAAACGCACTAACTACGCATATGGTAGTAGAACTGGTGGTAGGGATAGACATTGACGACTCTACTAATGAGTCGTCAGATAGAAATAGTGGGGAGGGGAGTCGTAGTATTAATATAATTAATACTGCACCTAAATTAAAAACACTCGGACACTACTCAGCCTCTAGTAGTGGGCTACTCGTTTCGAATGCACCTTGGACCGATTGTCCAATCATCATCTTGTACGAAAGGACGATAAGTTGAATACTTGGTGCGTCTTCACTGGCTCCCTGCCCCCATGGAACATTTACTGGTGCTTGATCAGGTCAGGTTAGCACTTAACCACACAACTCTGCCAGGTAAAATTTCGCTATCAAAGTTAGGGATATAATAATGATGTAGTAGTAAATGTTCCAGAACTGAACCACCACCGCCTCTGGCTGGCGGGGCGGGGGTAGATCAGGGTAGTGGTGGAGAAACCTTTTTCAGTTTTTGTATCTGCTTTCTTTCATTTAAGATATATACATATATATATATATATATATGTGGTGCATGTCTAGTTTTGGTTCATGGATTGAATTATTTGCGTTGGCCTTCTTTTAGACACAGAAACCCAATCGCTAGTCATCTTCAGCTTTTTTTGTCTAATAAAGTTTTTGCCATCTCCGATAATTTACACCTAAGAATTCCATCCCATAAATGTTGGGCTTTTTCTTCTTCTTCAACAATTCTTCTTCTTCTTTTTTTTTTTTTTGGTTTTTTTAACCCTTGAATAGGGAAACAATAACTCAATTGGTGACTCTATTTCATTTAATCACTCGTTATCTTATTTCATGTTCATGCATAATACTAAAGCAATAAAATGTTCATGCTGACTCCGCATAAAAAAAAGAAAAAAAAAAAGACAAATTAGGAAATGAGACGGGGCCTTCCACGACAACCAATGTTTTAAAACTCGGACTGTTAATTGAACCGGTGAAGTGTTCAGGTCAAAGTTCAATTGATCGGACCGGTTCAACCGTAGTTCAATGATTTTTTTAAAAATAATTTATATAAAAATATATATATACACACAAAATAAGACATGCAATGGACTCATCTAAAACTTTATATGATAAAAAGTTTAATATTTTCGAATAACTTAGATTTTCAAAAATAAATTTTTTAAATTATAAGTTGAAACAAATAAATTTCATCTCAATCTCAATTATATTTACCAAAAAATAATCTTAAATTCAATCCAAAATATACCACAATATTTTGAAATTATACAAAATTCACGTTTATAGGAATTTAGATATTGTGAGTTTAAATTTTAATTTACGTTTTTGGGATTTTGAAATTGCAATTAAAAAAAAAAAAGAAGTTTGGAGTTTAAAGGAAGTCAGGAGAATCGAAAATAAAAATACAAACTTGATAAGAAACAAAAAATGAGATAAAAGTGAGTGGTTGTGACATTTCATAATTAGTCTTTAGAGTTTAAGAAAAATAATTCTTTTTAAAATTTTTTTCAATTTAATGGACAAAAATAAAATTAAAAGATGAAAGAAAAATCAATAAATTAAAACTAAAGATGTTTGATTAAAAAGGGAGTGACAAAGGAAAAGATGAGAGAGAGAGAGAGTTGAATATTAGAAAGAAAGAATCATAAGAAAATGAGATTTTGTAGAGAAAAATGATAAAAGAAAAATGGATGTTTGTTTTATATAAATGAGTTATCATAAAAAATTTATAAGATGTAATGATACAATGGTTACTATATTGGTTTTTCATCACAAATGTCCTGAATTCAATCCTTGGTAGCTGTGCTTTGCAAAATCTAAAAAAATATTAAAAGAAGAGTTAAAAACCGAATACCATCGATTTGACCCCCGTTTACCCTAAGAGGTTTGACCGATTTTCTGACAAAGTCAGCTGTAATTTAGAATTGGACTGATGCCATGAACGGTTGACGGTTCAATCGGTCGATCGCCTGTCCAGTCCGATTTTCAAAACATTGACGACAACAGAAGAAGAGAGGCTGGTATGGTAGGGCAAACCGTATCATGTTGTAATTTGACTACTTGGATTTGTTCTTGGCAAGTCTTTTTTTAAGTGTCTGTTGGGACGGGGATCTTGACATTCAAAACTGAGACAACTTTACGGAATAAAGCAGGGAAGAAAATGACTACAAAGGATAGCTAACCACATAAACCTTTTTGTGGTAGTTCTCCTACAAACACCTGGGGTCCCCCTCCAGCGTCATACCAAAATCCTTCCCTTTGCTGCTCAAACATCTGTTTGGTTGGTAGCCAATGGGCCATTAGATTTAGATTATCGTTTCATTCTCTGCTGATAGCAATCTCTCAGCGCCTTGTCTCTCGTCTCCTAATCTCACATTTTTAATCTTTGATAATAATTCGTGGTTCATAACCAAGACATAAGTACCCGCTATTTACAGCTCAAACAAAAAAAAAAAAAAATTGGCCCATAAGCGTTCCATCAACCATCGAATCTTGGCAGGCAAGCAATTTGCGGGATGTTGTTGGTTTTGAATAAGACTTGAGATATTCTTGAAATTATTTTCAATTGAAAAAAAAAAAAGCATAAATTTTGCATTTAACGGTCGACTGACTAGAATTGGGCCTGTTCATTAGCAATTGGGCCAGGCATTCGCAAGGAATCCGGAAGGTGACGTGCCCCGGATCCCTCATGTTCCAAGAATAGCCTTGGCTCACGGTTTGATCGATCATTCTAGAGGCCTGTCCTTTGGGCAGATGGTTAACGATTCTGAGAGGATCTGGCATCTTAAAGCCCATCATAGAAAGAAGCCCAATTATTTAAACATTTTGCTCCAACTGGCAACATTTACGTCACTTGGCTCACGTTTTTTTTTTTGGGTAACCTTTTAAAAGACTATTCTTCCTTTTGGAAATTTCTTCCTCAATGGCTTCCACATTATCGATGGGAAACCTTACTAATTGAAAATAGTTACGAGCGGTTTTATGCAAAAAAAAAAAAAAAAAAGGTTTACTGCTATTTTGCAAATTATAGAGGGGGTTCCTAAAACTGTAAAAGATTAGAAAAAATATAGGAGGAGAAACGCATTCGATTCATTAGTCATAAAATTTCTCCGGATATTCTGTACGAATCGATTGCAGTCTATACTATATCCAAGAATGGAACTGGCAATTTCTGAACGGAAGCAAGATACTGTGGAAGTTGTGATCGTGTGAGGCTTATATATATGTTATGGGTAGTAGGAAGAATGTGTGGGGTTAAAGTAACAAGAGGAAAACCTCAACAGTCAAGTGTAGCAATGTCCTTTTTATAACTAATGCTGTTAATCCAGCTGCGCTATTCATTAGTTTGGCTCGTTTGAAATTTTATATGAGTCGAGTTTGAATGAATATTTTGGTTTGATAAATCATCAAACGAACACAAGATAGTTCATGAATTTAAACGATCATTTGCGAGCATGGGCCTCATTGTCATTTTACAAAATTTAGCGTTTATATTGTATTCATAATTTCTATTCCAAACTTTCCAACCTCTGTTAGTCTCAAACATGTTGTTCCTTGGTAGTTAATACTATGGACAAGCAAATTGTATCAATTTTATGAAAGAGAGCCTGAACTCGAATGTCTCGAGTCTGTTCATGAATGGTTCATTTAAGTTAAACAAGTCAAGTTTAAGTTCAAGCTTGAATTATAATTTTGTTTAATGAATCGAACACAAACACAAATTTACAACTCGAATATTATTAAACGAATACGAGTCTTGTCTGTGTAACTTAATGATCAGAGTTCAAACATGATATGTTGATTTAGATTCGATTCGTTTATAACTATATTTATAACCTCTAAGTAAGTAAAAAAAAAAAAAAAAAAAAAAATTACTTGTTTGCTTGTAGATAATTGCTTCTGTACAAGCATTGAATGTTTAAATCATCCAAGAAAAGTTTGCATGGACATGATTAAACTTTTGACAATTTCCTATTAAGACAAGAGAACGTGCTTTTCGTAATAATTAATTAATTAATTACAGCTCGAGAGCAACCACGCATGCAGTTTGGACTGCTTATCTGATTAGCGATCCCATCCTAAGAAATACGTACTACAAAACAATTCTAAACGACGTACTGTTAGTGTCACGTCTACACCTCATGTTCGGCGGCAATTTCCCATTACATAATGATAATAATAATAAATGTGTATTAGTAGGACAAAGATAAAACAAGTCTGAGACAACATAATTGCTAATCTTGTTGACGGGACAACCTCTGATCCAAGACTTTCCCATCGTGCTAGACAACTACTCACAAATTTTCCTTTTTGACTGCATCATCACTCCCATTGTTTCCCTTTCCCTTTTTCCCCACTTCAGTATTGTACGCACCAGATGGTATGTTATTCTACTACCCTTTCAAATTTACAACAAAGGGATGGGATAGGACCCGGTAAATTGGATTGAAATAGATATAATAAATCTCTTCCCTGACTATTATTTGATCAACACAGAAAATCCAAGAGTCGCCCTCCTCCATTTTTTTGTTTGAAGAGAAGGTTGGGAGGGGGGGAAAGGAAGAATGGACGGACTGGATGAGTACGCCCAGACCTAGAGCCAGAATCTAGAATTGAGGGATTGCATGCATTTCACTCAGTAGTAATTAATAGATGAAATTCAGTTGCCAGAACATGCGTCTGATTTTTCATCCTTAATCGAGCCGTTGTTGGTGACTTCAATATGATATGATTGCATCATATCATTAGTATTCGTACATGAAATCCTTGCATTACCTGTGTGCACGAGTGAACGACTTTGCTCGTGAGGATTGATATTAAGGATGCAATTATTGACGTCCAGACACCAAATCACTTTTGTGATGATTGCTTTCGGCTGATAGCTAATGCCGATTAAATCTTGAAAAGAGAGGATGAGAAAAGAGATATGAACAAGATCAAGCACCACAAACTGCAGCACTACGGAAATTTCAACTAGTTATGGATGGCCCGTTTTACTTACCGCCAAAGTAATACTGTGCCAGAATCCATTCTTAACACCCTTTTCTCAACTTTTTGAAGAATAAAAAAAAAAAAAAGTGAAAAAGGCTGGCGGCCGGCATTTTTTGTCACCTTTGGAGAAAGCTTAGGTTGGAAAACAGAGAGGAAAAATTTTTACGGTCACGATTACTGGTTTGAAATAGATAACCGGAAGATCTACATCCAGAAAGAAAGAAAAGTAGCCCAATTGATGGTCAAAGACACAGATAATAGACCTTTCTGCTATGGGAAACTTTGAGCTGCTTCTGTACTTAAAGGTGCAGAGAAGCAAAATCTAATCATGAATTGGGGTGCATTCATTTGGTCAATGAATCAATGCATGGATTAGAAACCTTACCTAATCATTTCCTCTAAAGCTTCCCGCCATCAATTTTTTCAAGCTTTTGATACATAAATTTAGTGCCCAAGTTGGGAAATGTTGAATTTCTTCTCGACAGAGTTCACAGGGCCCCGCTAGAGCCAGTAACTACAGGGAAAAACCACATGATTTCCCCTGCCTGTTGCTCATGCAAAAGCCAAAACCTGCAGGGCCATTTTAATTGGACACTGATTATATCATCATGATGCATCTGTCCACGAAGCAAAAACAGAGACATGAGGCCTCAGCTGAGTTGAAGAGATCCAAGGGTTGGCCGTGTGGGGTGATGGGCTAGCAAACAACTTGGATGCTGCTGGAGGAATTGTAAATTGCATTGGTAGACTGTTGCTTTTATCAGGGCTGCCTTCTCTGGAGCAGCTCAAACTCGTCACCAATGAAGAGGGTTCTGAGAAATGAGTCGTCATCTTGCCTGATCCTGCCGCCTCTTGATGAGCGGTAGTGCTAAGCGTTTCCATCCCCATCAAATCATTCACAGACATTGGAAAAGATGAAGTCTTGAAATGTTCGGGATCACCCGGTTTCTGAAGAGGAAACTGATGAAGAGCCACATTCCAGTCTAACACATTATCATTATTCTCCTTGGAGGTGGTGTTAACTTCCTCATTGCAGTTGAGATTGGAAGGGTTCCCAATAGAGATGTCATTGCTAGATTCCAGGTTGTTCTTTCTACGAGCTAGTTCGCCTGCAAGAAGGTTACTGCTCGCCATGATCCGATCTACATCGTACCTAGATATGTCAAAGTTGGTTACAGCATTCGCACCCCGAAACTTGATTGCTGCTATGTCATAGGCCTCAGCAGCTTCCTCTTGGGTGCCTGAAATGTTATCAAGTAAAACTTAGAAACCTAATTAAAATGCAATAATCAGTTTATGAATGAGGCAGCTTTCAGCTTTCCGCTTTCCCCAATATTATACAACCACACTACATTGTTAAAACTAAAGGAGAATGATTTATTAATATGTACAACTCTAACTGCTATGTAAAAGGAAGGGCAAGTTAATCCGAGATGAGGGAAAAAAACGGGGGCAAAAGCCAAAGTGGCCTTGGCGTGTTGGCAGCATTGCCGTTTACCCCAGTGAACTGTTTTTTCGCAAAAGCTGTTTCCTTGCTGGTATCGCACAATCCCGCAAGGCTTAATCTCTGCGTCACTATCAGCAGTATGCTGAAGTCTCAAGGGTCAATAAGTAGCAAAAAATGGGCATCCTAGAGATGTGGTCTAATTTATTCATTTACTTTTTTTGTACAGCATGTACTTGATAAATTATTTCAAAAAAAAAAAAATCTTTCAAGATCTAAACCTGTTTGTAACGCTAGCACGACAATAGGAAAAGCCAGTACAAGTTAGTAGTAGGATGAACAAAAATTATGATTGTTTAGGTCCGAGAACTTACTGAAGGTCCCCAAGTAAAGGTCTTTGTTGCCTGCCACTCTGCCAATCCTAGCTTGCCATCGTCCATGTTGATGATGTCTGCTAAAGAAAAATATAAGAATACAATTTCAGCTAAACAACAGATACTAATCATGATCAGAAACATATCAGTTTATATCTGTTTCTAAGTTCTAAGACCTTGTTACTCCTCTGTACATTGAAGCTCCCCTTGAGAAACCACTGCTCTTTCTGCAAATTGTAGTGTAGATATCATGGAGGGGATAAAGTCAAGTCAGACTTAAGAAAAAATCAGATGCTATAAGATAGAAAGGATGATGAGCCACCTTCTCAAGTGAGCCACATATTCCTGCCTTGCCATGCTTTTCATTTCTTCAAGTTCATGCTGATAATTTTCCAACTGAAAAGGCATCACCAAGCAAATCAGGCTAAGGAGAGTTAATAGGACATCTAAGTTCAAGTTACCAGAACCAAACCCCTACCGGAAAATTAATATGAGTCGAAGGACCCCAATACTTGAGTGCTGCCAGATCATAAGCCCTTGCAGCTTTTTCTTCCATATCATAGCCACCTAAGTTCAGCATTATGGAGTACATGAGGTGCTAGGAACATAAACACAATAGTGCTCAATCATTTGAAAAATAAACAACGAAAGGACTTAGAAAACAAATATACCTAGATAAACTGGAAGACGTCATCAGAGAAGCAACCCCCGTTGTAATACCATGAGAAGGATAGGATTCAAAGTTAGCAAGTTAAGAAAGCTGCCAATATGTACAATGTGGCTAATTTTGTAGCAAATAACTTGTTAGTTACTTACCTTGCCTTCCTTTTCTGCTTTGACCTTCTTTCTTGCAGCTGTTGTCCCATAGATGTGCTTCATATCTACCAGTCCATCTGTGCCTGATCACAATCCAGAGGAAAGGCATTCTAATAAGTACTACCAACATTAAGGATACCAAATACTGTTTGACCAGAGGACAATTAGTGTTAAACTACGAAGCATGATAACTAGTGAGCAAGCAGAACAAGGACAGGCTAAACTAGCATCCTATTTATGTAAGAAGAGCAAGTTTGTTTAACTAACCAAGATTTAACTATTCTAAGACAAATAATGGATAACAAAAAAGAGATATTAGACGAACCAAGTCAAAAGATCTAACCTTGTTACGCCTCTAAACTGTGAGGTTCTCTGCCCAAATGTATCAATGGACTTTCTGTGAACTATCTGCTTCTGCTCGACCTTTTCAGGCCCTCTTTTCTTAGTTTCAATGGCCACACACTCTGTCCCTGTGGGTGAAATTTGCTGGGAACCAGTAATACAACTTGATTGTGAACCCGGGCTCATTGATAAGCTCAAGGACTGCAAATCCCCATACCCCATTGCACCAAAGGAACCAGACTCACACCTATTTTCACCCCCGCTGCCAGTCATCTTAGGCTCTAGTGAATGATCGCCAAGGTAATTCCTAGAAACCCAATTCTTCATACCAGAAAGATCATTATCTGCCATTATAGGCAGCTGAAGATTGGTTTCAGCAAGATGAGTTCCTTTGCTTCCCTGTTCTGATGCCTGGTAAAATTCATGGCATCTAAAGGGAGAGTACTCCGCATACTGTTGAACCTGAATCTGCTGTTGCCTCTGATGCTCCTGCTGCCTGGAGTTCCCTTGTAGATTGTTCAAGAAATCTTGACTACTGGGCGCATGATTCAAGCTTTGGTGGTAGTACATGCTGTCTAGGCTGAGAGCCATACTTCGTCTTTCACCAGCTTCGTAGTGATGGGTCCCCATTGTTGTTCCACCAAAGAAGTTCTCAAGTTTTGGAGTTGAAAGCATACCTTGATAGTAAAAGTTAAAAACTCATAAGATTCCGCGGGTATAGGTAAATAAGCAAGTATTACAAAGCATCAAACAAGAAAAAAACCAAAAAGACAAAAAGAAGCTAGTTTTGAGCTAGACAGACCTTGTGGTTGTGAAACGTTCATAGCCTCCATAATGCACAATGAGCCGTCAGACTTGAGTGGCATCACAGTCACAGGCGAGTAGAACGCAGCAGCATTGTCACCTTCAATCCCACGGTAGATTCCAGGGTAGTTAAAATGAGAGGAAGGATGGGAAAAGCTTAATGCGACTGAGCTAGAGACTGCATTAGAGCAAGGCAGAGCTGTTTGGGAAGGATGGTCAGCAGCAGCAGCAGCACCATCCATTTTGTTCATTTGGGGGGACAAAGAGAAACCCAACCAGTTAGTATTACTATTGTTGCTGGTGTTACCATTACTTAGGGACTTCATTTTTCCCGCTTAGAAGAGAGTCTTCTTACTCTTAGCTAGAGTAGTTTACCAGTTTCACTTCGCCTGGTGGGAGGACTGAGGAGTCAATCATTGGAAAGCATATAAACTAATCATATCTCCTCAATCTCTTTGCTCCCTCCAATTGAAACTATGTAGGAGTAGCAGCTTGCAAGTTGCAAGTAGTAGTAGTATTTTGTTTTCTAGCTGCGGAGACTAAGTAGACGAAATCTTGCCAAAATCTAAAGAAAGCCCAAAAACCCACTGAATAGCTGAATCTACGGTCTTTTTCTTTTACTTTTCTTTCTCTCTCTCTCTCACTGAAAAGATTTCTAAAGAGAACACAGCTAGTCCCTTTAAACTTGAACAAAAAGAATGAGTTCCAGCAAGCAATGCTGGGCATCCATCCTGCATTCCATAGGGATCTGTGTTTGAGAAAGACAACTTCTTCTTTTACTTTTCCTGTCCTCCGCTCCACCCTTCCCTTCCTCTAATCCTCTTCCACTTTTTCTTTTATCCTTTCCGTGGTATGCTCACACGCAAAACACAAAACTACACTGCTCCGCTAAACTGGTATATTTGAGCAGAAATACCAAGTCCTCAAAAAGACCATCAATCAAACTAATGGCCCCAGAGCACGCTCTATTATCCCAAGTGCAAAACCGAGGGATCGAATCAGAAGGGTCCAGGGCATAAATCAAGAAAATGTACCTCTGTTAAAATAGGCCTGGACTTTATACTGTTTCAATACCATTACTGATCGTTCCAACACCACAGTGAACACTATTGTGTCAAGGTACACAAACAGTTATAGTAATTGTTTGTGAATACGTATGCATTTCTCTTTTTGTACGTTTTTTTTTTTTTTGTTTGGGGAGGGGGGTGGCGAGAGGAGGGTTTCTTTGGTCAAAGCTCAAAAAGATTTATATGCATTATGTTGTGTACAGGGAGGGGCTCATGACTTATTCATCTTGGGGAGAAATATTTCATCCGTCGGTAATTGAGTGGAAGTGGCAGAGGGTGGGGTGGACATATTAAAACGATATGATTTAACAATCAATTAGGTGGTGTTGCTTTTTTACAATCCCGCAGGATCAGAGAAGCTTAGCTAGATTTCATAGGGCAGAAGACAAAATGTCGATCTGATCACTTCACCAGTACAGTACATAGCCCCTCTGCAGCAACTGGACCTACTAGCTTAGTTATTTTTTCTTTTAGAATTCTTTTCTTTTGATTAATGGGCATCTAGTACTATGTATGGCTGGCTACTACTTGGTCGCCGCAGGAAGCAGAGCCTGTTGGACAAGTCTAAACGATGCCGTCTAGATGTTGCCTGGATTGATACGTCTATTGTCTGCTTAGGTATTGCTGCTGCAGCGCAGATGCAAACGAGAAGCAGAAACAAAAAAATCTTTTTGACTAGCATGCCTGCTTTCTCTGCATATTTCCTTTCACAAGCAGCAGTCCAACCTTCTCTACTGTTTAGTTTAAAGAACTCCACCCCGCCCTCTCCCCTCTCCCTATGGTTTTATACAATTTCCTTTGTTCCCTTGCACCTGGTATAAGGGCACACCAAGTTTTGTATACATTATTAAAAGGTTAGAATAATAATAATAATAATAATAAAGTGTACAATCAATAACAAGAATTGTCGTGACAGCAGGTGTTTTAGGCCATTAATTGGAAACGAAGCTTAATACGAGGAGGATGACATCCCAAATTAAATCAAGCTCCTAATTGATCTCTGAAAAAGTATCACGTTGCATTGATCTCTGATGTTTAGTACGGAGGAGGTACGAGATCTTTGTACCTCAGGAAATTTCAACCTTACATTCTTAATCGCGGATGTTAAATGTTAATTATGCAGAACGCTAATGGAGACAGATTTTCTAGCAGAAATGATTCGTTTTTTAAAAGGGAGAGTTAAGTAAAACGTACTAAAGATGGAGGATGCTGCTGCGGCAAAGAGTCATGGACCCTTTTTCTTATAATAGAAATGATGAGTAATATCCAACCATCCACGACAGGCCGATAGCAAATTGCCCAAAATACTACTGGGCCTCATAAAGGGGGCTCGTTCCCTACCTGAACAAAAATGTCACTCCATCCAGCAGATGGGAATTGGAAATTTGGAAGCAGGGGTCGGTGGAGCCACATTTCTCTTCTTTGTCTGCTTCAAATAGGCCAACTCATAATCCCTTATTCCCAGGAAAATTTGGTCTGATAAACGGCTCTAGTCCTTGACTACTCAGAAGTCAGACCTCCTTATAATTTTCTGTCTACACATAGACATCCCACCTTGTTTTATGCCCATCCCCCCTGGGAGCATATTTGGAAATGCATTATCCCTTAATTCGGGCTTTAGTTTTCTAAATTTTGGGCGGGGGAAGATTGGGGTGTGGGGAGCAATTCATCTGCAGATGGTCCTATCTTCTGTTTGGTACTACTGTATGATTGTGTATAGTACCGACACTTTATGCTGGGAAACCTGCTAGTTAACCAGGAAAGAATTGCTCTTCCTTGTCCGGATAACATTGTAGTTGTTAGATGTCACTGTTGGAAGTTTTAAGAACATGTACTGGAACTTGAACATTGGCCGTGTTTTTGGTGGAAAAAAAAAAAAAAAAACCAGCGGTAAAATGTTTTCAAATGCATACGTTGTGACAATCTACAGCACTGCAACTCCCTTACAGGAAGGCTTTCTTATTTAGCTTGAATCGAGTAGAGAAAAAGAGATCTCTAGCCCAAAGGGGCGACCACGAAAGCAGAGCAAACAACCCAGTCATGTGACCGAACACAACCTGCTTTGGTGGTCTAGGACTCAATACTTTCTTTGCTACATGTCTAGCAAAAAGGGCTGCATCTGTCGCTTTGCTACCCTGGGAAGCCCTTGCTCGCTCGGCAATAGCTTCCTTGAATTCTTTATAAAGTTTCCAATCATAGTTTCCCAATTTCTCCATGTTGGTGTCACCAAAATTTGATCTTACAGCACCCGGAAGCACCAAGATCACATCGACATTAAATGGCCGCAGCTCGACCCGCAAAGCGTCGGACATGGCATGTACTGCAGCTTTGCTAGCACAATAGGAGCCAGCCCACGGGGTTGGCACTTTTCCAACAACGCTCCCGATATTCACTATGCTACCACATCTCTGAGAGGCCATATGAGGGACTACGTGTTGAACCATCCTTAATTGCCCCAAAGTGTTGACTTCGTACGCTTTTCTCACTACCTCCAACGGCAGCTCAGCTAAAGGGCCAGTACTTCCTATTCCTGCATTATTGATCAATACGTCTATCCTGCCACATTTTGATATCACAGAATTCACAGCCGATGAGACACTGTCCTCTGATGAAACATCAAGCTCAAGTGTCCCAATTTTGTCGACCGACTCTAATTCTAACATATCATGCATGCGGGTGGGGATGTCAGATGCGAAAACACGACAATTTTGCTCGGCGAATGCCTTGCAATATTCATAACCGATGCCCCCTTTAGCACATCCTGTGACCAGAACGACCTTGCCTTCACTCATCCTTGTTCCTATTTCGGGATGGTGTCCAATCTTGATGCACCGCATTATGCTTCTGCTCCCGCTTCTTATAACTTTAATTAAGAAGAGATTGATGAGGATCTATGTTTACTCCGCCAATCTTGCCTCTTGTTTTACGTATTCAGGGAGCATATGCTATAGTGCAATGGCATATACTAATGCCACGTTACGTCAGCCGGCTTCGATGGATTTTCATCTAAATTCTCTGATTATGCGACTCTACCCGCTTGGCCTGGCGCATATCCTGCGTGCCGACTTATTATTTGACATATTAGCTAGCAAACTATATGCTAGAATTAGAACTTCGAATGAATCATGTTGCTAGATCAAGTTTGCCTCACCTAGTCCGTGCATTGTATGCTGTTGGCAGACGGTGACTTTAACATCAAAATTCTGCTAATTCAGCTTCGTTTTGCTAATGAAATATGTTAGAAAAAGACAACAGTGTATACTTGAATCCCAGGCAAATCTTGATTCCTTTTTAACGAACAAACTTTGTCTTGGTTATAAACAAATTTGAAACACATATGTTGCTGTCAGGGAATTCATGGTAGAGAAGGAATCAGCGATTATAACTTAGAGAAAAAATAATAATAATGGCAGAGTCCATGGCAGTGCACTTTAATGAGGATGCGGATTGGTTTCAGAATTCAGGTGGGAACACAAAATCTAAATAAGATCACAGCTATGGGCATTGGGCAGGAGGAGGAGTCAACAGAAAAAGTAGATGATGGATAGCAACTTAGCTGAGAACGACCACAGAGCCCAATGGGTGTGGCCTGCGGTTCTGCATGAGAACAAAAGGGCTAGCAGCTGCTTGCCCTTTTAAGCTCCCAGAGAGAGACCTATCTCTACACCATTAAAGTCCCCCTCGTTTGTAACTCTCTCACCACAGAAAATCTTTTAACCTCATTCTCTTTATTTGGTCTCTCTCTCTCTCTCTCTTTCTCCTCTCTGTCTCACACTACACTGAGTGTGTGTGAAATGTCATCTTCTACGGCATGTGTGTCTTGTCACATTCACCTAAGATTCTCTCTATCTACCATCTAGATCCAAAATGGCAATTGGCTCATCATACCAATACCTTTGCATTTTGCAAAGAAACCCCAAAAAACCAAAAAAAAAAAAAAAAAAAAAAAGGGAAATCGTAAATTTCATTCGTCCATAGCACCTTCGCGTGCACTATCAGTACACTAAGTACTTTTAGTCTTTCTTTTAGCTTTCTTTTAGTTGTACGATATGAACTCTGGGGGACCTTAGACTTGCATGGACCATACAGGACAACCTCATTTCATTTTCCATCACAAATTCATAAAAAAGCTCCAACGAACGTGAGGCTGCATTCTGATGTGGGCTTAAATGTTATATGGTCAAGCTTCGATTTTCCAAAAAGGACCCTTTATTTGGTTCAATTTAGGATGGTATAATTCTGTTGCAGCTGTAAAAGGCTCAATTCTCAGTATCACTTTCCTAATCAAATTCAATGTTTGTAATCACGATGAATCACAGTAAAACTTTTATCTTTCTTGTAAGAAATGATAGACTTCACTCTTCAGGTGATTAAACTACAGTTTTGGAGTGTCATTATTCTTGCTCTCTTCCAGATACATGAAGAGCCAAAACCCAAAATATGCGAAGGATGCTGCATTAATAACTTTTTTTTTTTTTCATCTCACCAGGGAAAGAAAGGTAACCTAAAATAGTATCCAATCCGAGGATACCTCTGGTCCTCTACAATCTGAATGCGAGTGGAATAGCAAAATTTTGCCAACAAGACCACTCTGTATCTCAGGGTGGGGTTGCTTTCATTCAAAGAAGATTCTACATCCGTCACCCATTTTGGGCGCAAGTGCCTTTCATGTCTCTGCTTGCACGTCCTTGGAAATGGTTCCATTTTGCCATTCAGGGGGCTTTCTCTTTCGCAACTAGGAAATGGACCTCCTCTACATTATTAGAATGGAAAGATTCACACTATTTAAGTTTATCTTGATATCTATTTCCAATGAACTTGGAACCACAGAATTCAAGGGCCAGTTATTTAAAAAGGGACAATACCATTTTTTTTGGGGTAAGAGATGAAAAGGTAGTCTGGAAATGCATCATTAAAGATCCATTCAGCTTGCATTTAGCTTCTTGTTAGGATTATGTAGTGGTTTGGACTAAATGAAGATGTCAAACTTGTTTAGTAATTCAAATACATCATCCAATTTCTTCTGAACATTTAAAAAAAAAAAAAAACAAAGGGGTCATCTGATCCGAGAAACTATCACGTCTTAATCCTATTCACAGTTTTTAGTTTTCCACCGCCGGAACCCATGAGTATGATTGCACGTCCTTGAACGTATTCAAGTAGCTCGCTTCACATATACAGCTATCCATTTTCTGTTGTAGCTATAATAGTGACCGTGAAGCTTAGTACATCAATAACAGTCCGGGCAAGCGCAAAAAGACTATGCGGACATACTCAAGCTTACCCAGCCTGTAAAATTATTCTCAAGAGTCTAGTTAGTAATTTCAAGAACAGAACAGCGATATACATTCACTTTTTTTCTTTCACTTAAGGATATTCCATCTTTTCGACCAGACTAATTTCCTAAAATTATGTAGAGCCTTGCCCCAAGAATACACAGCGAGGAAGCACAGGAAGATCGATCACGAGACCTGCTGATAACTATCAGACTACGGAACCAATCGGACTACCTCTGAGGCGAAATACACAAACTTTTACATGATTACATATGCGCGCGAGATGGAGAGCAGTTCACACTATAGTGAACAGGCAACAGAAAAAATGGTAAGTGCTATGCTGAAGGCAATATAAACAACAGCCGTTACATATTGGTAATCTAACTTTAATAATGACAGATACACCAGAAAGCACCATTTTAGAAGAGAGGGAGCAGAGAAAGACTTCATGAAATGGGGACTTTGCAGCAGATATTAATGATGTCATCTAAGGGAGCATGGTCACCGGTCCCTTCATCCTTCCGAGCATATAGCAATTCTTTTCCTCTGAATACAAACATCCCTCCCTAATCATAGAGAAAATCAAAATGTTGAGAGAAGAGTAACATTGATCTGGGACCCTAAAGGTTACGAGCTCAAACCTGTTGCAAGACTCCACTTCTATCATCTGGGGTGGCTTCAATAGTGTAGTTCTTTACAGCATTTCGTAGAGTCTCAAATCTTGAAAAAACTTTAGCCTGTTAGGTCAGGGTCCAAAAAGAATTTACCAAGAACGCTAGTTTTGATGATAAACCCATTTTACCAAAAATACTAACGATAATAAGACAACAGAAAATATTACACTTGCGGGGTTGAAAAATGTTCGACCGACACCGTAATACAAGCCCAAGACATCATATGCCTGAGATACAAAGCATCAGAGTTAGGATGGTAAACGGAAGAAATTGAACTGGCAATAACTGAGAACACACAAGCTATTACCTTACGGTCAGGGTCAGCATACAGGCAATCAATTGGAAATGGTAACTGGCCATACAAGAACATTACCAGAAGCATCAGCTCAAACAATAGCATGAAAAACTACTTGAAATCAAATTGTGGAAATAATCGACAAAACAATCTTTCTCAGAGCAAAATGATGCTGAAGAAATGGATCGTTGGATCCTTTTCATATATACTCAACTATACTTTAAAATGATACAAACCCCATGCCAGAATATTACACATTAAAGAAATCCAGTGTAGAATCTCATCTTTATAGAATAACTCAGCCTCACAATCTTAATCAATCAGCAGTTATATTGCTGGCAGCCTTGCCAAATTGCAAGTTTAATTGCCCAAATATGACCTAAAACAGACTGAAAACCATGGACAGGTACGGTTAGGAATAACCATTGATACACTAGGCCTCCATAAGTGGATAAGCTTCCATGAAACTCAGGAGGCAAGTCCCATTCTGCCATTCCAGCCAGACATCCTAACCAAGGAGGCAAGAAATGGTGCACAACCAAATGTGGCACAGGCAGACAAAATGAGCTCCATTGCTTATTCACAAGAATCATTTCTGCACGCTTATGACATATCCAACATTTTGAACACTGGCAAACCAAAATCCTTTTGAAAAACGACTGCAAAAAGGTCAAGAGTTTCTTGAAGAAATCATAAGAGCAGATAGTGCAATCTGGTGCGATTTACTGCACTCTTTGTTTCTTGTTTTGCAGTAACTTAACACCAGGCTTAGTTATAATCCAGAATTGAGATCATGGATGTCAAATATACGTCAAGCTACCATCTAAACATCCTAATCGAACCCAACGTCAATCCTATTTCACATAGTAAATAGTTTAGACTCTTCGAAGTAATAAATGTTAAGAGAAATCTTTTGAAGTTCATGTTAACCAAAATTAAAAAAGAAAAAAAAAAGGAGGCTATGAAATGCAAGAGACAAACCCTCTCAGCAAGAATGCGAGCTTTGCTGGGCGCACCAACACCAACAGCAATTAGCTTCACGCCAGCAGAGTCGAATCTCTCTTTTGATTCTTTAAGTACTGAAGCAAGTTCCCAGCTAAATGATTGTGAACAAAGAAAGCCATTAAAAAGCACCAGTGTGAAGATCAAGCAAGCAACCATCACAGAAAATAGCATTTGCTTGCGTGGCTTCGTGCTTACCAGCAAGGACACCCAAAATGCCTTAACAGAGCAACAACTGCCATTCCCTAGAAACGAAAAAGGAAGATGAATTAGCAAAAATCCCCTGATCGAGAATTAGACTAAAAGACAATTACCAATTAAAAAAATAAAATGAGGATATCATGGGTTAAATAATAGGGCAGTGTGATTTTAGTTAAAATTATTTATTAAAAAAAAAAAAAGCGCTGGCGGTAAAATTAGGAACTAACTGTCAAGGATCATCATCTGATAAAAGCGCATAGCTAATGTTGTAATTCTCAAAATTTTTAAAAAAAAAGCGTAAAAACTACTCCACCAGTATAAATTTAAGTGTGGGTGAATTACCTGTTTTTGATCCCAGAGGTCTTTGAACTTGACGGGCTCGCCGGTGGCGGTGAAGATGCTGACATCACCCAGCAAATCCCCGACATTCTGGGAAAAAGAAGCAACCGAGGAGGCTTGAGCTCTAGCCGGAGAACGATTTAGCCTTTTGGATTTTGGGAAATGGATTGAACTGACAGAGTTAACTGAAACTGAACAAGTCTGGGGTGCTGACACTAGCCTCTGAGATGACGGAAAACAAACGGAAGTGGAAATTGACGATCGTTTTAATATTAGTGTTTGCGGCGGAGGAGATATCGTCGTCGCCATGGCTTTAGGCTTTAGAGAGAGAGACCGAAACGCGGGATGGGGATCGGGCCAACGATAGCAGGAAATTTTTATGTGGCGGGAGAACCATCCAGTTTCCACCGAAAGAAGATGAAACGGTGACGTAGCACGAGGCTCTTGACCCTGATGAGATCAACTGTTGGTACATTTTCTTGGACTTCGTTGAGCCCATTTCTCGTGGATTAAAAGGCCTATATATCAGAGGTAGCATATCTACGCCATCTTTCCAGCCCGTACAATGCTTCCGTTCGTCTCTCACACGGCTACTACAATAGGAGCCCATTCAAAAGTGGATCGAGTGCTTCTTTTGAGGTTTGACGTTGGTAGAGGAATTTGACGATGTCAAAGGCAGTTAGACAACAATTGAGGAAGCAGCAATCAAATCAATGGGGGTGGGAGGTCAAGGGTTGGTCTTATCACTTAATTATGGTTGACGGAAAAATTTCGTCAGCTTCTCCTTTTTTTTTTTTTTTTTTATTAGAATAGATTATATAAATGTTATCGAATCAACAGGGTTGAAATACATGGCACGGGTTCAAAAGAAAAGATGAAAGAAAACTGCCGATGATCAAATTGAGTAGAGAAATGCTTAGCCAAGCAAAAGGAATACTGTAAGGCGATGAACAATCTTGGTCTTGGGGATCCATCTCAAACAAAAATATAATTCGCAATGCGTGAAAGTGACTTATTACTGTAACATTTTTTGTGATGTGATGTATGTAAGATAAAAAGATAATTAGAAATATAAAAAGATAGATTGAAAAGTATGTTTATGATACAAGCGAAATATTATTTGAAATATTTGTGCTATCCAAACACTCCCGTAATTTTCCTGAAACTTATTTTCCAACATTTGTTTCAAAAGGAGTAATGTAGAATTTAGATGTTCCTCAAACACGTTTTGTCATTTTTTTAATTTAAAATTATGTTAACTATCTTCTCACTTCACATATACTTAGATATCACATCACATCACAAAGCGATATCAACAGTTATTATAGTAAATAAAACCATTTTTCCCCCAAATAATCGTCAATGCAAACAAAAAACTTATTTGCCTACAACCTTAAAACGAAGGTTCTCTCGCTGGCACGATTGAGTTTGAAAAGACAAGTACTTTGTACTAAATAAATGAAGTACTCGGCATTGACAATTCGTCAAAAAGGGATGCATAGAGAATAGAATGGGTGAATTAGCTGTGCGTGTGAGACAGGCCCGAAACAGAAATTTGAGGGATAAAATACTGCTTGAAAGCAAAACCGTCGTGTGTTTCGCAAAGAGACTGAGAGGCCAAGGCTTTTCAGAGTTTCCTTCGGAAAAGGGTGTGTTTGGATTGTTTGTTTCCGTCGAAAAATATTGTCATTTTCCGTGATCACATTTCCCTATCACTTTTTTTCCTCACATATATCAAATCGCTACAGTAATTTTTCCATGAAAAATGACGAAAAATGCAATACAAACACACCCAATTTCTCCTTATGGAATTACTTACTTTTTTTTCAGTGACGGCCTTTGCATTCCTTTTGACCCAAATCACAAAAAAAAAAAAAAAAAAGGTTTGATAAAATGTGATACGTATTAAAAAAAAAAAAGAAGAAGAAGGAGACTTGGGATTTTTAATACTCAGCAACATCACGTGGGTTAGAGCTGGACCATATTGGTATTTACGGTCCAAGATATTATTGAAAGCAACGTTTTTGTTTTATCTCTCTCTATTTGACAGAGACTTTTGCGCCTTTTCCCACTTCACTACTTGCTGGTGTTGTTGTCTTCAAGGCCCCTTCTCGGACATAACGTAAGTAGTAGTTGCAGTAATTAATACTCCCTCCGTCCCACTTTGATAGTCTTATTTTCCTTTTTCGTCTATCCCAAATTGTAATTCACTTTCCCATCAAGAAATATAGTAATCTTTCAAATTGTCTAAAATACCCTTATTAAATATCTTGTTATTAATACATTGTTATTAAATACTAACCCACTACATTGAATACATTGAGCTTTTCTAATACTAATTAGCATAAGGGTATTTTAGGAAATTATTAATCTAAATTTATGTTTCCAACCAAATTAATTACACTTTCTTAATCTGTGTGAAAAAAAAACCAAGACTAACAAAACGGGACGGATGGAGTATCAAGCGATTTTGGAAACATTACAGAGGCGAGACGGAAATCCGCATTACTTAACCCAGTCAACCGAATATATATATATGTATATATATACTATATATAACCCCCACCCCCCCCCCCCCAAAGACAAAAAAAAAAAAAAAAAAAAAACAGGAAGAAGAAGAAGTGGCCTGATTCTTATGAATGTAATTTATTGTTCCGACAACTTATTGTGGGCTTTGGGACTGAGAGTAAATTTAACAGAGACAGCGTCTCGAGTTAGTCAAAACAGTAGTAGTAAGTAATAGTAGTAGGATGTATGGTGGAGACATTCATATTAATGCATTGAATGGATATGGATTGATTTGGCGATATGCTTTGGGCAGCGATCCCCATTCCCACCACCGCCCCCTCCTCACTCCTCATCCTTCTACCTTCCTCACTCCCAATCCCATCCTCCTTGTTTATGATTTGGGACATTCTATTGACTTGATTGATACACCAAGTACATGCAGGCATCTTTGTCTTGAGCCAATAAATCAACTTTGCTTCCTGCCTTATCTATTTATTTACCCTCATCCCACCAAAATTCTTACCCCTTTTTTTTTTTTTTTTTGGAAAAAAATCTCAAAATTAAACAAGTATTGCAGTAGCACTTAGCTCTCTAGTTAGGAAATTAATGACGTTTATTGTCCTTACCTTTCTTTAACACGTACCAGTAGTATACTAGTATTAATATTCACAATTCCCTTTCTTTTTTTTTTTTTTTTGTAATAATACATTTAATCTAGTTTAACCTACTCCTATTCTTAAGGAAGGAGTCTACTCTACAGGGTGATTCAACTGAGCCGGATAACCTGACGGATCGACCGAAACTAGGGCTGCAAACTAGTCGAGCCGAGTCGAGTTTTGAGCTAATCGAGCCGAGTTTCGACTAAATTTTATCAAGCTCGAGCTCGACGAGCCGGTAAATTTCGAGCTTGAGCTCGAGCTCGAAAAAAAAATAAAAAATAATTATTTTATTTTTTAAAAAATAAATAAAATAATATTTTTTCTTAATACATAATAAAATAGTAAGGATATATACGTAATTTTACTATGAAAAAAATAAAAAATATATATATAATATACGTAATTTTATTATTAAATAAAAATAAAAATAAAAAAATATATATATATACCCAAGCTCGCGAGCCTAACGAGTTTAATATTCTGAACTCGAGCCGCTTGCGAGTGGCTCGATTCGTTTGCAGCCCTAACCGGAACATATCTAGCCTAGCTTGCGCGCTTTTACATTTGCCATTTTTATCCAGAATCCACCAACTGATCTCTCATCCCAAGTGACCTACCAAGCTTCCGATTATCAACAGTCAAATTTCACAAAGTCCTCCCCCGTTTAATTAATTGTCTCTCATCAGTGTAAAGTTTCAGAAGTTTTTTCATAAACAATTCGACTTAAAAGGGCCTTTTCCTTTTCTTGCTGCAGATGAGATTATTCTTTATGAACTTTCAACACATGCGTATACTACTATTATTCTGGTCTGGCAATGAAATAGATTTTTTTTTTTTTTAAAAAAAACAAATACATTCTTCTTTTTCTTTTCTACGATATTTCATCGCCGTAAAAGTCCAGGGTGGTTTAAGTTTGTTTTCCGTGTTTTTACATTTTTCACATGATAGAGACTCAACCTGTCAGTCTTACAAATTCAACTACACATTTATTGAAGACGAGATTTTAGGTCGTCCTCCTCATTGCTTGTGTACCCCCTTTTTCCGTGCACTGATGTAATTAAAACCAGTAAATAAGTATTAACTAAAATGGCCCCTCACTTTTTTCGTTTCGGTAAGGTCACAAAGAAACTACAATAATAGAAAGGATTTTTCTAATTTGACATCCATCAACACATTTAAACTTCACCTAACTTACGATGTATATAGACATACTAATAATTATTATACTCCGCAGCATTTATATACTCTTTCTATTTATTTTTGCCTTCCCTCACTTGTATTTATTTACTTTACCTAATTAATCTTATATCTTAAAAAAATATGACATCTGAAATATATTTTGTCCGGTACCCAGTAGACGTTAGACAGATCCTAATGGAAATAATAATTAATATTAACAAACAATCTCCAAATAGTAGAAATTAAAACTATCAATCAGTAGCATCTTATACTATACAGACAGCGGGAGGAAATGGGTTTCAAAATTACATTATTTTAATTAATCGCCTTCTCTACGTCTATTGAATTAACAATCACCTCCCTACCCAAAAAAAAAAAAAAAAACCCCCACTTTTCTAACTAATTTTTTTTTAAATATCTTTTTACTAGCTGCACATATATTGGATGCGCATCAGCCGCTAGCTACAGTTAAACCCAAAATGGGTCCCTTACTTGAAGACATGCCCTTTTGGAATCTCGGATGTACAACTGCTTCATGAATGTCTTCGTTACAATAACAGTCAATTCTTACAATGGTTGAGCAACAAATTTGTCAGTGTAAAATCCGGGCAGCTCACAAATTCGTTAAATAAATAAAAGAAAAAGATCAAATTTCAGTTAAGTAGTTAATAGTTGAATTTTTAAATCATTCTCAATTATTGGGTAAAACAATCTAAAATTGATGTATAAATTTTGATAACGGAGTTATTTTGATCAAACATTTCAACGTTTAAGCATGCTTCAATTATCAGCTATCAATTGATTGAAAATTATCAGCAGTGTTACTAAGTACTTGACTGTGTCTACACACACGCGCGCGCGCGAGTTGACTAAGCATCTTCTGTTTCCCAGGTAGCGTGTCTAATTGAATAGAAGTGATGGATCAATGGATATTTGGATTTATCGAATTTTGCATTTAATTCTCTTCCAAGCAATTTTATCTATAATTTCTCTCACTTCTAACAACTCATGGATTGTTTAATAAAGTTCAATTGTTCTTGTTACCCACATATAATAAATTTTTTATAGCGTTAATTCAATCGTTGCATTTGTAACTCATTAACCTTGATAGATCGTAATAAACCATTCATGTAAAAGTAGATTATTGTATTTGCCTTTGTCTTTAAATGAAAATGAACAAGAGTATATGATAAGAATTAATTACGATCTCAAATAATTCCCGTTATTTCTCTCTTTTTTAATGAATTATACTTGCTAATGAATATTATCACATTATAATAAATTTATGTATAAAAGTTTCTAAAGACTAATAGGATAGTTCCATATTTGTAGTATAATATTTTTTAAATATAAATATGAATAATATATAGATATTGTTAATGGTTTTATTTAAGCCTTGTGTTCATTCATAATTAATCACAATAAAAAAAATATTCCATGCTAATGCACGAACAAAATAATAGTCGAATATTGAATCGATAATTCATAACTCTGTGTACTTTTAATTTTACATTTTAACTTGAGAAAATGACATGTTTCATCTCTCACATTTCGTAAAAATATTCTTTTCGTCCATCGCATTTAAAACGAAGCAAATTGGTCCTTTACATTTAAAAACCCAAACTTTTATATCCTAAAAATAAACTCTCAGTTGTGAATCAAACTATCTAACAACCCGTTTACAAATTCTGGGGATAGAATTGATAGATCACTTGCAAAAACATATTTCCAATAAATAAATTAAAACAATTAAAAAATCTAATTAAAACCCATTTGATTCTTCAAAAGAACGAAATAGTGCTAAAGCTCTCAAGCACTAAACCCTTAGACATATTCCTCAAATTTGTTGCACTAAGGGTTTAGTGCTTGAGAGCTTTCGTTCTTTTGAAGAAACAAATGGGTTTTAATTAAGATTTTTTAATTGCTTTAATTTATTTGTTGAAAATATGTTTTTGCGAGTGATCTACCAATTCTACCCCCAAATTTTGTAACCGAGTTGTTAGATGGTTTGATTCATAACTGAGAGTTTATTTCTAGGATGTAAAAGCTTGGATTTTAAAATGTGGAGGAGCAATTTGCTTCGTTTTAAATATGAGAGACGAAAGAATATTTTTACGAAATGTGAAAGATGAAACATGTCATTTTCCCTTTTAACTTTTAGCTTTTGGTCTTTATTTTGTTCCTCTTAAGGTGCACATAAGTTTTGAATAAATCAGTTATTTTTTGATAAACTAAATGCACGGAAAGTTCGTTAATGTAACTAATTAATTGAATTTTAATAACTGATTTCTTTTAAGGGACAAGTAGGCTTTGGAAATAGATTGTATCAAAATTAATTGAATTTTAGTAACTGATCAATGAACACCCTGCTAATATACTTTAAATTTACTTCTTCAGGAAGTTGCTTTAAACTTGTTTGTTTATTGTTTTTCACCGCATAGTTTTCCATATAAACCAGCCAACCAATTAACAGAAGTAGTCAATAACCATTAGATCAAAGAGTTGATTTTAACTGAGAAACACATTTAGGAAAAATTTTGAGAACAATGCCATTTTAAGGTTATTAATACCAAAACAAAAAGCGACATAAAATTCTATTTGGAACCAGAAATTTAAAACTAAATAGTACCACTACTGTTGTTTACTACTAATAAATCTCAGTATTAACCAACTAATAAATCTCATCCAGAACTAATCAACTAACACACCTCATCTCCCCCTTGGGAGACAAAAGTAGATAAATTTGTGCTTAATATGTCCGAGATGCAGAGAGAGTCTTTGGTACTAGTCCTCTGTACTTGTCTTCTCCTCTCGCCCGCTCTCCCCTCTTCCCATCTCTATTTCTCTCTTTCCAATTTATTGCTATTCATTAGTATCCATTTTTTTCCCTTTGCTTGCTGCTTTAAGCTTGTGGCTCACTTGACACTCGACTCTACTACTACTACTACTAAACTTCAGTTCAACTCCTGATATGATATGCTTCGCGGAGGTTTTAGATTGAACCCGTTTGTTGATTATCACTACACTCTACTTATTTTGAAGAATGGATTTTGGGGTGATAACAACTGAAGGTGTAGGTGGGGATGCTTCATGCAATGGTGCTGGTTCAGAGCCATTTGGGATCAGTCTAGAAAAGAGAGGAGGATCTGGGGTGCTCAAAACTGAGAGATCTGGTTCTATTCAGGAGAGTTTGAGGGTGTCTAAATCTGCTAGGGCTAATGAATTTTGCATCTTTTCACAAGGCCAAAGCCCTGCTTTGCTGAGATCTGGTTCAGGTCTCCCTGGGAATAATGGACAGACTATGATCAGTTTCTCATCTCAGTCCCAAGTTCCTTATTTTAGTGATGAAGATGCCTCCAAAACCTCAGCTTTTCCATTCTTTATCGCCCCACCAGACCCCCTTTGTCCAAGAACTTCAGGTATGCCAAGGGCCCTTTTTTGGTTTCTTCCATTTTTCGTTGCTAAACAAAGGTATTATTTTTGTCATTTCATGTCTGTTAGGTAGGTGGGTGGGTTTAGATAATCAGTTTTTAATCGTACACAGTTGGGTTTTGAAGATTTAGATGTTGGGGCTAACGTTAATTTTCGTAAAAGGTTGATTGGGTTTGCTTGGATTGTGTTTTCTGTTTCATTGGACAAATTATTGGTCTTTTCAGGGACTAGTATCATACTAATGAGATTTGTAGATTTTTCCCATGTCTTGTCAAGAAAAGAGAAAGGTTATTTTCGTTTTTCTTTTTCTGCCTTTTACTAATGACTATGTGGTTTTACCAAAACGCATGTCTTTCTCGTTATATGATTACTTTGTGATAAGTTTTTTACCTGGTTATTGATTGGTACTGGTATGTGTGAAAAATGACGAATTGCTGCTAATAAAAGTCCTTAATGTTCATGTAAGGGGCACGAATCCACAAATACGACTTTGCAGAAAACAGACTTTATTAGATTACGCTCCTTTCCTGTCATTCTCAACGTCCCCTCTTTTATTCTTTTCCTTAATTCCCTTCTCTCATCTAAATGAGAAGCATTCATTAGAAATACCATATGCTTTTAGAGATCAAATTGAAATTGTTTTGGGTCTTGGTTAGCATCATTTTCAAAATTTCTTAACTTAGTGTTGTCACTTCAATTGATATTTTTGTCTTTCCCTTTTTTCTTTTCTTTTCGCTTTTTGGCTTTGAGCTTCTCCTTTTCAACCATTCGAGGACTTGAACAATTTATACTTGGCCTTTTTGTGATTCAGGTTATGCTACGGAAAAGTCGACTGAGGGCATGCGTGGGCCATTTGCTAAGTTCAGAGGCCCCTTCACTCCCTCTCAGTGGATGGAGCTGGAGCATCAGGCTTTGATCTACAAATACATTATTGCAAATGTCCCAGTTCCTTCACACTTGCTCATCCCTCTTAGAAAATCTTTCAACCCATGTGCCTTTTCCAGCTTGTCTTCTGGATCCTATGGCTCCAGTTCGTGTAAGACTGTCCTCTTCTTACTTACTAGCCTGAATGAACTGGGTTATTTATACAAATGTTGTATTTCTTAACAGAAAATAAAAGATAATTTAATTAGTGTTCCAAAGATAGCGAAACGAATTTCTTGGAACTCAACTTTAATGCCAAAAAGCTACTCCAAAATGGATATCCGACTATCAATTTCTTTAGAAAACTTAGGCAGGCATTTGGCAGCAAATTTAAGGCAGTATCTACTCAACAGGTGCCTGACTGTTTGCCTTACAGTACTGCTGCCGCCACCTCTAAACGAATGGTATCCACCTCTGCCACCCCCAATGCCACCACCAAGACAGATGACCACTGCCCCTCGTTCTCCAATGTCACCTCATGATATTACTCACCATCTCCTCCCACTTACTCACCAATATCACCCCCTGCTTCAAATTCCACTCCTTCACCGACACCAACTTGCAATTCTCATCTCGCAACTCCAACACCATAGTTGGGAGAAGTGATGGGCTGGCCAGATTGGTGGAGAGAAGAGTGGAGAAACTTTTGTTAGGAAGAATGAAGAAGCAGCAGGGTTGTATAAAATATGCTAGGATGTAATTTGTGCAATTCTGTAACTAGTAGCATCAGTTCTTTTGGCCCTTTGACGCTTAGACAATTCTCAAGAACCTTATTTGCATTCTATTGATGTCTTTACATGCATTAGTTAGTGTATCTCAGACAAAATTTCATTCTAATCCCTAATTGTTTAAGAGTATAAGATAAATTACCATGTAACACATGCTTGATGTGATGTCAATAGTCGTTACTTTCTGAATCCCATTCAGGAGATAACCGTCTCTTTTCGGTTTTGCTTTTCTTTTCTTTTTTTTGGTATTCATTTTTCTCCTTGTGTGTACAGTGGGATGGGGTTCTTTCCATCTAGGTTTTGCTGGCAGCACTGATCCCGAGCCTGGGAGGTGCCGTCGAACAGATGGAAAGAAATGGCGGTGCTCAAGAGATGCTGTTCCTGACCAAAAATACTGTGAAAGACACATCAACAGGGGCCGCCATCGTTCAAGAAAGCCTGTGGAAGGCCAGAATGGCCATGCTGTCTCTGGATCCACTGCTTCAAAGGTGGCACCGATTGCTTCATCTTCATCAGCATCGGTGATGTCCAGCAGCAGCGCCTCCAACAGCCTTGGTGCTGTACACCACTCTTTTAAGAATCTGCACACCCGTGCTGATAATGCTTCAACTGAACATCTTGTGAGCAGGTAAGCTATACAGCCATTTTCAGATACTGTTATCTATTTCAAATCATCAGTTCATTTCAAGTTTTGTGAGACTGTACGATAGTGTACTGCTCGTGCACTTAATTGCTTTGTCCCTTCTTCTTTACCATAAAATCAAGCTGATTGCTTTGGTGTTACAAATCTGAGTAGTCCTGGGAAACAAGTTGAGATACTTCACCATGGTGGATCTGCTGTGATTTGCTAGTCACAAGTCCATGGTTTGTCCTAGACTCCTAGGCAATATGAAGTAAGAGCATGCTGGAAGCTCTAGATTTCTCTGTTTGTGTTATAATTCTTTGTAGTCCCTTCCTTGCTAGCCTCCTACTCGTGATATAACCAGTTGGACATGAAAGAAAGCCACGTGTCTATGTTCTCTTTCCTGTGCTGAACTAAAGGCAATGCGTATGGCAGGATGCAAGATCTTCATGGCCTCTCCGCCGCAGGAGATTCCATCAACTTGAAATCCAAAGACTCGCCATTCTCCATTCAAAAGCAGCATGCCATATTTGGGGGATCCTCTCAGACTGAATTTGGAGTTGTCTCCCCTGATTCCCTTCTTAATCCTTCTCAAAGATGCTCCAGGATGAGTTCTAAAACCTCTGATTCTCTATTAGGCTTCAATGACCATGAGACACCGAACCAACATCTGCTTCGGCATTTTATTGATAAATGTCCCAAGGATCAATCTCATCGTGCCTCTATTTCCTGGCCTGAAGAACTGAAATCAGACTGGACACAGCTGTCGATGTCGATCCCCATGTCTACCTCAGATTTTTCTTCATCTTCAAGATCTCCTCGGCAGGATAAACCAACTCTTTCTCCCCTAAGGTTAGCTCGTGAGATTGACCCTATCCAGATGGGATTGAGCGTGACTAAGGACGTCGTTGGGCAGAACCAAAAGCAGGCAAACTGGCTACCAGCTTCTTGGGGAAATTCAATTTTAGGTGGGCCGCTGGGAGAGGTTTTGAATAGCACTTCTAGCAACGCAGGAGGTTTCAAGAGCTCATCTACTCTGAACCTCATGACAGATGTCTGGGATAATAGCCCTCAGATGGGATGCTCTCCTACTGGGGTGCTACAGAAGTCAACTTTCGTCTCTCTTTCAAATAGCAGCTCGGGGAGTAGCCCAAGAACTGACAACAAGAAAGCTCCTGAAGGTGCGACCCTCTGCGATGATATTCTTGGTTCAACTCTTGCACATTCAACATCTATTCCATCCATGTGATGCCCCCATAAGAGTAGATGGAGGTGGACTTCAGGAAGTTTGTTGTACTTCATGTTGATCAGAAATTTATTTTCAGTTCTTTTCTCTCCCCCCCCCCCCCCCCCCCCGGGGGGGTCTTCTTTTTCCCTTTATTATGGTGTGCAATTAATTTGAAGCAGAGACTTGTTGCTCATCTGAACCCAGTATTCAATTGTAGGCACCTGTATTGTATCATCAACTGATTACATTCTGATATTACCTCGTTCCTTGTTATCTTATGGTGGCTGCTTGCTGTTATGTTTTCATACTGATTCAGTAATATTAGAAATGGTTTTATCTGATGAAGCTTTCAATATCTGAGACGAATATCCTGTGTAGTATGGTCACAAGAACCGACCTCACGTCAGCTTCTTAGTTCATAAACAGGGTGTAAAGTCAGAATCATCAAGAATTATTGAATTATTGTGGACAGCTTCTGTAAGAATCACGCAATCTCTTGTTGCTGTTACCAAACATACTGAAATTTATGCATTGGCAGGCGGCTGGACAGGCAACAATCTTTAATCGACTTCCAATGGAGAGACAAGGGATGTGCTGCGAAAGGTTAAAGGTCACGGGAGACTGTTGTAGGCAAGTATTGGGGAGCGTAACATCATATGCCTGCGTGTAATTTCACTTGTTTGTGTCCGCGGAACAGATGACCGGTTGTTCTTGTGTTTGGGAGGGACCTTCCCAGCGCTCCCAAACAGAGAACATAGCCAATTTGCCGCCGACAATCTAAAAAGCTTAAAATCACATAACAATCTGAAAGTGTTGTGCTGCTACATCACCTTCTGTAGTTTTTGAATCTTGCCCTCTTTATATTTCTAATATTTCGCTGCAAGATGTAACAGGGATTTGTAGCTGCTTAATTTATTCATACATTAAATCTCCCAAGTGATGGACCCAAAAAAAAAAAAAAAAAATCTATAAGACCAGAATATTCATTTGCAAATCATCCCAGAATTTCCTGAACGTTCAATAGCAAACCTATACCCATTTTCCCCCTTAACAACAAACAGATGGGAATTATTTACCGTCGTCGCGTACCTTTTACGGTTCAATAGCATAATAACAAAGATTAAATAAACGTAAGAGATAACGGAGTAAAACTCGTAAAAGAAGATGATGGAGATGGATAGCGGCAAGAGGTGGGCGTGTGGCTCAGATTCTATGGGTGTAAGATTGAGTCTCTCATGCCTCTGGCATTCAGAACGAGGAATTATGCATTCTAATCACTGCCAACATCCCATTTCCTCTTACTTGCTATCCATCTTCCACAAAATCAATAAAAAAACAAAAAAAAAGAATTAAGCTCATAGCATCATAAAGGGACATGAGTAAAGCGGGAGCTCAGACACGCACAAATCGGTCATCAAAGAAAAACAATGGTCGAGTAATCAACCAACTCAGCATCGAGAAACGATTTCAATCTTCATTGCCCCCATCACAACGCCCCAGATATCAATAAATCGTTTATGTATAATGATTAGAAATTAAAATAGCTGATGTCCGCTAATTCTGCAAAAGTCCTCGACTCCCACCTCCGTCGACTGCTTATTTGCTGCTTATATACTACTACCAGCGAGGGGGAGAGCAAAACCCTAGAGGCGACAAAAAAGGGGCCTTCGATGGTAATGGGCTCGGCCCGAAGTTACTCGGGATAAGCGGGCCGAAAATACTGGGCCCTGTCAACATGTCGCCCTTGCAATCATTTCCTTGGGAAGTTTGGCGTCTTTGACAGAATTACTAAAATTGATCAACGATCATGACATTTGCTGGGGATTCCTGATTTTGTACTTGATCATGACATGCATCGAGCTGCAAATTTTGCTACCAACCCATTAGTTAAACCTAACCTGCACTAGTTTTAGAAAAATCCGTTAGTATGGGGTGTACTTTGTTTGAATAACCTAACCTACACTGGTTGTTACTTGCCACTACATCAAGAAGTAAGCATCAATCGATTGGGGTGCGGATAAAGAGTTCCGGTTGGGATATATGAAAGGGAACAAGTCAGTGTCTGAGAGTCTTGTAAGGTGCAGCTGCAGCAATGGTCAATCGAGACAATCAGTAACACTTGCAGTGGAAGCAGGCCGCAGACCAAAACTAATACTGATGGCAAAATCTTTTCCTTATTAGACTGGTTACTGTCCACAGATTCTCGAGTTGATACTTGTTTGTTGTCTCCAGAAGCAAGGGACCTCGGAAGTCATGTGCAAAATCATTTCGTTTTTTGTACCTTGGTTAATACAACCACTGCTGCACCAACCGTTTTGTGTTTTCATCAACTTACTCATTGATGGATTATTTCATTTGCAAGTTATTTATGGAATTGGATCTCTCTCGTCTCCTCTTCTCCTTCTTTAACCGCTGGCATGCTTGATAATTTCGAAAGCAAAAACCACATATTTCATTGGAGTCCATTCACGTTTCGCTTTCTTGATCTGAAGGAGTCCACCATTATGGGAAAAGGCAGTCTACCGCATGCAGTTAATTTGTACTTGTAATATCCTCGCTAACTAACAAGCAGCAGCATTGCAAGAAAATTAACAATTTCTATCATCATAGTCCTATCATAGGACTCCTATGTCTTCCAAGTTTTAGACTGAAAATGATTCACAGGAAATCTCAGTCTTATTCAGAATCAGTGGGCAGCGTGCCATTTTCCTGGGAAGAAAAGCCGGGGATTTCCAAGTTTAGTCCCGGCTGCCAAAACAAGACCGCCGGTCCTCGGATTCAGCCGCCTTTACAAAAATCACTTTCTTCTCATTTTCAGAGCCCCCTGAATATGATGGGGTGCTACGCTGATAATTATGACATGAAGATTTCTCCTCCGCCACGAATGACTCAGCCACCAGGTCGAAGTCCTTCAACGAAAGGCCTATGGGGAAGGCGCCAAGACGACCCTTTCGCTGCAGCCATCAAGGAATGCACCAAAAATGTCACAAGCCTCGGAGATCCAAGCAGAATTAAGAAATACATCGGATCCATCAAGAATAGAAATCAAAGCATCATACTCTCGTGCAAGGGGACCTGCGATGTGAAAGAGGGTAATTTGGTTAGATTGGTTGATCTTCCTCCCCTCCCTCGGGGTAGAAATGGTAGGTGCCAGGCGAGGTAAGGATTTCAGACAGAGCATTAATGCATGCAGAGCATAAAGTGAGGTCGTATTTACTTTTAGATTAAGTAATTGCTAGGAGAGAATTTACGAGAAGCAATATAAATGTGTTCTTAAACTTGGTCGAATAAAGTCCTAATGTTTACATTATCGATGTAGAATGATCAATCAAATATTATGTATTATTAAGTGGATGATGATGATCATGTTGAGGATTGGATTATGAATCTCTAATCTAATGCACTTGAATCTCCGAAGAGTTTTTATTCTAAGGTTCCGTTAATCACATAACTATTCCTAGGTGGGCTGCCAAAGCTTACAACTCGAGAGGGCCAAAGCCCAAAAGGGCGTATACAAAGAATTATAAAAAAGGAGAAGAAAATAATAGATAGAAAATAGAAAAGCACAGGTGTCTAATGTTCTGTACCCCCGTGCTCTGGGGTTTAGTGCTTCAAAGTTCAAACTCTGCTCGATCTCTCCTCTCAAAAGCCCTGTAAACCTGGGTCTGCGTCCCCTGCCTGGCTGTCCGATGCTATAATCCTTTGAAAATAAATAAATAAAAAAAAAGATTATGGCTTTGCCTACTGCAATGGTTTCTCCGGTGGCTGTTGCTCCCTCAAGCATGGTCACCCGCAGTCGGCAAAAGGGTCTCAGTTTCATTGCCTCGAAACCAATTACCGGTACAACTACTCCACCGCCTCAAATGTGTTTGATTTTAAAGTTCCGTTCTTTGACGATTAACGCTAATCAAGCTAAGTTGGTGAGCTAATCTTTTATTTTCATTACCTTTTTAAGTTATCTATCTGCATCTGCATTCATTTACATATTCAAGATCATTTTTTCGCCATATTTGGTTGGTTCCATCTCAATCGTGTCGTGTGTGATCGTAGCCGCTAGCTGATATTAGTATATTACTGTTTAAACATGATTTATATGAAGCCAACTACGACGGATTAACTTCCTTCCCTAGTTGGTTTTTTTTTTTTTGGCCAAAAAAGAAAAGAAAAATAAAGAAATAGTGGGAATCAGAAATGAATGGGGGAATCATTAATATGAGTTTACCTATTCTGCAAAGAAAAAGGGGGAAAAATGGTGTAACCCCGAGTGATGACATACACCATTGGCCCAAGTGTTCAGGTTACGAGATGTTGAAGGGTTTAAGGAGACATGGTTTCTGTCCCTTTCGCTCGTTTACCTTCTCTATCTTGTTGAAATGTCTTGAAACTGTAGTCACATGTTTTCTTGAGCACCACAATGCAAAAAATTAGAGTTATCCAGACAAAGGGAAGAGTTGTTTTGGATGGATTATTTAGAAAGAAAGATGTTAAGCTGGGGATTGGTGCAATCTATTTAGATTATGAAGAGTTGAATGAGTGCAGTGTTCTCCAAGTGAGGTTTAACCTTTTACCTACAGATCTTAGATTTATGTCCTACAAGATCTTAAAAGCCATTTGTTGATGTTTTGCCAACACCTGCTACAACATTCATGATCTTTTAGGAATAAACCAGCGGTAATGGAGGATTAGGGGCCAAGCAGAGCAAGTGAAGCTTTTCCATTTCTCAGTTACTGTGCATCACTGGCATAATGATCTAGCGGTCTGTCGCATGGTCAGAGTGATGCGATAGGTACCAACCCAGGGTTCCGCACACTAGTACCGGAACTGATGAGATGTGATCCCCTTATGTACAAAAATTTTTCAGGTGAAACTTCAATGACAATTTGGACGAGTTATAGAAAGTTCTTTCCGTGGGACGTATGGTTTATTTTTGATGAATGAAAATTTAACTGTGGAAAAAAAAATTAGCAAATTTGCAATTAACAGTCCTTATCTGCCCCCTTCCCCCTCCTGGCGTGATATTAATTTGGAAGATCACCACCAAGAGCTGCAATAGCTGTTTATAATCTGAAGATGCTGGCTTTAAGCAAAAATGATGTGAGCTTGAGGACAATTTGCATGCTGCAGAAATTATCATTTTCACATATGAGTATAACATTCTGAGTGGCGATGTTAGACATCCATAGGGAATAGTCGTTTTCTTCAGTTTGTCATGCAATACTACGACACTGAGTGGGTTTACTGGGATCCCCTGTTTGCTCTCACAATGTTATCTACTGCTGCTGTTTAATTCATTGGCTCTTTTCATGTTTCTTAATTTAACTTTTGCAACTGTTCTTGTTTATTCATTGTGTAAATGGCTGATTAAAATGACAGCAATTACTTAGGAATTAAGATATGTTGGAGGGAGATTGCAACTTACCATCTTCTCCATGGGATTAAGCAATTGGCACCTTGATGCATTCTGCATTGAGCTTATCTTCCTTTAAATTATTTGGCTTATCGTTGATGCAGACAAAGTCTTCTGGGTTACAGCCCAATGCATCAATGTTTGGAACATTGTTGACATGATTAGCGATCACAAATGATGGAATGCTTGCAACAAGAGTGTCCCCCCATCTTAATGATTACTTGGAGCCCTTCATTTTTGACTTAAGACCACATGAGTCGTGGATTTTTTACTTAAGACCCTTCATTCTTGACTTAATGATTCATGGATTTCAAGCTCTAAGACAAGAATTTCCCACTATTTAACAGGCCACTTAAATCCAAATATGGAAATTGATATTCTATCAAAGAATATACTCTGCTGCTATTCTGAAGTAATTGTTAGACGTTTAAACTTCCTTCTTAGAATTGACATGCGAAGTAGTTAAAAAATTCATAACTTCAATGACAAGCCTCTGTCCTTACCTTTTGGCCAGAATTTGGTGCGAGAAACAGAGGTTTTAAATTATACAATGATGAAGAATTTCTTTATTTGAGTAAGAATATGATTGGATTAGCAACTTTTGTCTTGTGTGACAGCTCAACAAACTTTTTTCATTTGGATATTTGCTGCTCTTATTTCATGAGATTGGATGACCTTTTGAAGGCTCTCTTTGCTCTCAAGTTTCATGTTAATCATCATTTGATTGACTTTTATCACGGCTGTTTATATTGAGATTTTGTGGCAAATATCACCCGCCCTCCTTTTAAAGAATCCGTAGGTAGATTGTTGAAGCAACTTTGTCAAGACAAGTTTGTTTGGATAGGGTATTATTTGAAATATTATTTGGAATAATTACTGTAGTACTTTTTGTGATGTGATGTATGTGAGATAAAAAGGTGGTTGGGAATATAAAAATGTGAGTTGAAAAATGTGTTTATGATGCAAGCGAAATATTATTTGGGATAATTGGGTATCCAAACACACTCAATGTTTTTATTCGCACATTGACCCTAGACACCGCTGTGCAGCTTCCCACTGAGTCTGAGAGCTGGAATGTTGCTATTAATACTGAAGCTTATTTTACGAAGGGGCCCCAATCTTGGAAGCATGCTTTGAGAGCTGCAGCAAGATCCAGCTCAGATGCCGAGGGAGGTAAGAATGTTCAACAATTGGCTGAACCTAGTCGGCCAAGGTTGTCTAGGAAGGAAAGAAATCCCAAATGTCTTAGCAGTAGTGCAGCCCAAAAAGTCATGCTTGACCATTTCCAGATTGTCAAATATCCCTTAATTACTGATTTGACGATGCGAGAGATGATAGAAAACAACACTCTAACTTTTGTCGTGGATAAACGTGCTGACAAGAATAACATAAAGGCAGCTGCCAAGAAGATGTTTAAGATTCAGACCGAGAAAGTAAATACATTGGTCATGCCCAGTGGTGATAAGAAAGCATATCTAACGTTGACACCTGATCAGAAAGCTGCTGAGGTAGCAAAGAAGATCAAAATCATATGAGAGAGCAGAGGCTTGGATTCTTCAATTTTGCTTCTTTTGTTGGGAGCTTATATGCTGTCGAACCCTTTGAAATCACTGAAAGGGTATAAAAGTGATTGCACTGCCCCAGTCGCGAGCTAGTGACACCTCTAGGAACCCTCTAGTTCTCGAGCGCCATCTCCTTTGACATTTCTCCAGTTGCCGACAACTGTTGACATGCATGCGCTTGCGTTCATCCATCATTGTTAATCCATTTTAGCACGGCAGAGTCCATTTTCTGGTGCATATGAGCGGTGCGTTATTAGTCCTGCTTCCTCCAATGCTAAAAGACATGGGATTTCTAGTAAATAAATATGTCTTTTGTAGCATGGTGACCATGTTGGTGGGTCTGAATCTGAATGCGACTGTGGAGGATCCTTTGATAAAGAGTAAAGATCTTCTTTTGTAGTAGTAATATTTATATGTTGCAAAGACGGTCTAACCATGATCACTCATGTAGTGCATCATCGTTTTTCTGCTCACGATGTTTTTACTTTTTATGATATGGAGTTAGGTAAGTTGTTGGGAGGGTTTTAAGAAATTATTAGTGACATAAATTGTCCTGAATGGTTTTGATTTTTATGCCGATTTATGGTTTCACCGTATCTATGCGAAGCTTGAATGTTCTATGGTTCTTCTGGCCTGATATTTTCCCATGCATGAAGTTTCAGACCTCAACATACACTCTCCTCGTACAACTGCAGGAGACTAGAAAACCAAGAGGTGTACAACGTAAAACAGTACTGAATTTTGACGGTGCAATATTTCCTTTTTTTTTTTTTTGGGGGGGGGGGGGGGGGTTGGAGAGGAAGTTGCTGAGTTGCTTCGCTGAAAAATGATTCTTGACATTTGCCAATCCTCGAGGTTAGAGTTACTTGAGGGTTTTAGCTTCTAAGCTGCTCGTTCTTGAGGTAACGACAAGTCAAGCAGCATATTAGATGCTACTACAAAAGAGTTCACAATCAAATCACGTGCAACGTTTCCGAAAGTCAATCTCAACCTCAGTTCAATCTAAATTTGTGATTGGACAAAAAAAAAAAAAAAGGAGAGATTGATCAACCAGATATTGATATGTTCACAAGATTCGGATTAAAGTCCTGACGAAATATTTTTTATGTTTCTGGTTCGCGTAACATGTTTGCCCCAGTTGAGTTCCAAGAAGTCGCTTTCTTCGAATTTTTGGTATGGTTTTTTTTTTTTTGGGTTGGAAATATGGTAAGATATTGTCCGCAAATGAAGATAACACGACGGTATCTTTCCTGGAAAAAAAAAAAAAAAAGGCTCAGAACCCTAATGATGTCGTTGACTAGTTTGTTGTTTTCTAGTGGTAGGCCTGGCAGGCAAGTTCAATTCTTCGGCTCCAATTAATAAGTTAGATTTCTCTTGGACTCGGAGACTTTGGACTTTTTGATTCATGGCATGTAATGATAATTATTGTTTTTCAAAGGGTTAGTTGGTAAGGAAAGTGACACCGTCGATATTTCTTCTTACGAAGAAAGCTCATAGATGCGACCCTATGATCCCTGGGAAATATATTATTATTTTTGTTGGGAAGAAAATAAAAGAGATGGATGATGGATGCCATGGTCATTAACCAAGTACGTAATAAAATTATTTACACCCTTCTAGGTCTTTATTATCGGCGTTGCTCGTATCAAATCACTGATCGGGGAACTTCGACGGAAATGGACGGGGTACTCTGAAAGTGAAAGACAAACCTTGAGAAATTCTTCAAGAAATTGACAATAGGAGTAATTACTGAAGTCAATCATTTCGTCGCCGGCCTCAGACTCGGTTAAATAGACATATAAATAACAACATCTCCTAATCTTTGTCGTCAGCATAATTTTTGAATTGAAATTAAGGACTGGACCTCAAGCAACGAATAGCGAGTGAGTGGTTCAGGTTCAGGAGTGAAGATTAATCTGGACCAGCAGCCAGCCTTAATTTCTTGCTTTGGCAAATAGTACTAGTCCTAGTACTAACTGGGCAGGCTGGCCAAAAAAATCCAAGAACTTGGGAATCTCGAAAAATGTACGCTTAAACAAAAAAAAACCAACTTGACGCAGATGGTCGAGTGGCAATTATTGGAGATTAATCCACAGCCTCCTGCAATTCACGCGTGTACAGGCGTTAAATTTTTGGATCCCACTTCATTCGGACACGTTTAAACTCGGAGAGGCCCACATTTCATCTTTTTAACTTAGAGATGAAGAAAGGAAGAGACAGCGTCCCAGCGCCTTGATTCCCTTAACAATTAGCTTTTTAAAGGCCAAGTACAAAAGAGCCAGAACGACCGGTTGAAACTAGAAAGAAAGAAAGGAAAAAAGAAGCATAATGACTGTTGAGGGGGCAGGCTTCTCGTATAAACTAGTTGTAATCAATCAAAGACCCTCCTGTCAAAAAGAAAGAAAGAAAGAAAGAGAGATTGGGTTCCCACTCTCACCTACCCCTAAAAGACAGCGGACCAGCCCTAAGCTAACAGCCATGCATTCTGCGCCATACCAATATCAATTTTCCTAAAAGCTACTTAAACTCGTATCACCTTTGCCTTTTTTAAAAGTTGCACAAAATGTAGAAACGTGTTTGGTTAGATTTACAAATTTTCATTTATTTAATGGTACAAATTAGATCTTCCTGTTATTATTTGTCCACCTGCTGTGCTGTGGGGAAATATTTGCTGAGCGATGAATACATTTTGCAACTTCTTTAGGTAATTGGCAAAATCAATCTGATTATGATTTATGACGAGGTCTTTTGACTTGAAGCTAAGAAACTTCCAAGACGGTGTTCCGAAACATAATACTGGTACTAAAGCATTGGGACCATAATAGCATCAAGCGCTTTGAACGTTGGACGATGCCTTGATGCTTATCACCACGGGGCACAAAAGGCAATAGGCGGTTGAAACGAGGAATTAGTCTTGATACGTGGGGAGTGTCCGTTGTTGCATACGTCCTTGATTGCTTTCCTAGTGTCGAGCATAAATACTTCCTTCATCTTGTGTTAATTGTTTTTTAATTAGCATTAGGTTAATGGAAATGAATTACAACGGAGGTGACATGTGCAAAATTGCAATCTTTTTCATTTGTTGTGTTACGGGCTGATTGGATTACGTCCTTAATCACTACGTCTGACATAGCCCGTTTTCTTAATTATAAATTATGACGTGTCTTCAAGACCACCCACTTTAACTGAATATAAGATCATCATTATCTGGTAACCGTGACATGATAAGTTTCCTGATTGAACTTTCTATTTTTCGATCTCTATTTAGACTAAAAAAAAAAAAAGAAGAAAATATCATCCATCTCTTTATAGAGTTAGTTAAGAGTTTCCCTTCAATTCAAAAAGGGATTCTAGTGTTGTTGTAATTTTAAAAATTACGTACATACAGAAAATTGCTCCAATCTTTACTTGTATTGCTTGCTTGACATTTTTAATAATTGCAAAAGCATCTAAAAGTCCAAAATACCTAAAATACGAGGATAAGGACATTGAATGCAATAGCTTCAAAAAAATTAATTAGTGGCTAAGAATGGCAGCCTAAGTAACATTCCTATTTTATTTCCTTTTTTTAAAATAAAATAAAAAAAAGGTAATGCATCTCTTTATGAAGTTATAAGGTTTTTCTTTTTATCTCACTTCTAAAGTTCTGTATAATTCGAAGCCTACTAAGTTTGCCAAAGTAAAAGCATACTGACATCCGGACTTGCTTGCAGAGAAAGAACCAAATTCCCATCTTTGGTATATTCCTTGTCTAATGTCATGCTACTTTGTTTTCTATTAAAGCTCATGGACATGGACGTGATGTTACTCAAACAAGATTAATTATTTTGGGACGAACATTTGTTCTGGCTGTGTTAATAAGTTATAGTTAATTTGCTTGATGAGGACGGCTAATAATTGGCAATTGTATACACTTGGATGGCCTCCTGTGAATCGGCATCTTTCTTCACGAATGAAATGAAAATCATTATGAAGAACTTTATCGTTTCTTGGCTAAAGCGTCCTTTCAATGATAGCACCCATGAGTTGCCCGATTCCATTAGCCCTTGTAGTCGGAGCAGTGTTACTCCGTCAATATGTGACTGCAATAGCATTTGTATTCGATTTCCACGCGATAGTGACAACATATAAATTGAAGCTATACCATACCAGTTCTATTCACCAATTGTCAGAAGTAAAGTTAGGAGAAAAACGCCATACGATGGTCACAAACGAGTCGATGTCGATGATATTTTGGTCAGTCACAGAATTGCAAAACGTTGTAATTAAGACCCGATTAGCCAGGGATCTACAGTACGGTACGAAATACGCAAGGCAAGAGAAGTTCAATGAGAAGACTTTCGATTATTATAATTTGCTGATAAGCAATAGCCAGACATTGGACAACTCTCTACAGAGTGATGATTCTGCTGGCGTAGCCCAAAAACGAAAGAGAAAAAAGAGCGCCTACTCCTACTCCTTTTTCTCCAACGTCCCCCAGGTCTAAAAATAGCTTGAGAGTAACACCTATCCGTCTCTTCTATTAGCTTTAATTTACAGAGAAAGAGAGAGCAAAAGAGGGGAGAGAGAGAGAGACAGACAGAGAGAGAAATGTGTCGGGGTTCTTGCATATCTTCGGTTTTAGTAGCTTTTATGTGAAGCGGGTTTTTAATGATTCTTTAAGGTCATGTGATTAATGGTTGCGGTATAGTTTCATCGTTCATCGGCGTAAGATTATTGCATGGCCATGCAGAGGTAGCCAGCTGTTGCTGAAGTTGCCGGACAAGCAACACTTGACGTATGTCCCAAAGACGTTGCCGGAGGATGACTGACTCCGACCGGAGCCGGTCGTTGTCAGTCCTCACCAGTTGGCAGTGATGGGTAACAACACGTAGCCGGTTCACTAGTTCCCGGTTCCCAATTCTAAGCCGACTCACTTGGTTCCTCAAGTTCTCCAGATGTTTCTGTTTCCTCATACGGGACCTCTTCGCGGACTCCCGGTTCGATAACATGCGCCTGCGCTTTCGCTCGTCTGCGGCAGAATCAACGGGTGGGTTCGTGGTATCATCTGAACCGGGGTAAGGCCTTTTATTGTTTTGGTTCGGTTCCTCCGAACCGGAAGATGAATCAAGCGGGGTTGGATCATAGTTTTCTGAACCCGAAATGGAAATAGCCTGTCCGGTTGGATCGAGCGGCGGCGGAGTGTAGGTTTCCGAACCGGAATTAGAAATTACCGGTTCTTGGGTTTCTACTCGTAGTTCTCCTAGTGGGGAAAGAATCGGGTCATCGTGCTGTGGGAAGACAAAAGGTGGTTCTTGGCAGTCCCAAGGAGGGAAACCACTCTCAAAAGCCGGAAAAGGGTTTCCGAACAGACAGTCGGCGGACAACATGGCCGGAAAATCAATAATGGAGCAGTGAGGAAAGGTGGGAGGAGAAAAGGGAAGGAACGAGAGCTAGGAGGCTCGTATTTAAGGAGGAGCCTGAGGGGTTGTATGGTGGTCCACTCAGGGACATTTTGGTAAAAAAAAAGCCGCCCAAGTTTAGGCATTAAACTTTTGAGTCAGGTGGCACTAGTGGGGTGGGGTAGCGTTTTGGCTTTTTAAAAGAGTGCATGGGGGTGACATCAGCTGGGGGTCCCACACGTTCAACAGCTTAGTCATGAAGAAACAAAACAGGTGGGATCACTGTTGGCACACGTGTCAGGCAACAGATGGGTGAGCGTGAGGGGAGGCAGGAGTGTTGGAAGGGAGGTGCCAACGTGGAGGATTTTGGGGGCCTGATTCGTTTGGGCTCGGCTTGGCGCGCCGATGGGTCGTTCTCAGCTCACGGCTCCTGGTCCCTGTGAGTTGTGACGTCCCTCGACTTCTCCAATCATTTTTGTGCAACCAGGCGACATTAAGATTAACACTCCACTCTTAGTATTTCAAATAATTAATAATAATAGAGAGATTTAAGTCGTCATCATCAACTGTTTATGTGTTTCAGATCTTGGGCTCCCTCGTGACCTCCTACGATCCTTCCTATGGTGGAAAAACTCAGATTAATTATCTTTGGGAAGTTGACCAATGGCTAGATGAATGGCAAACGCAAGGCTCAATGGCGGTGTTACTGAGAAAAAGAAAAAAAAGAAGAGGATTAGTGTGTATTTATCTTTTGATGGGAGCACAAAATGCTTAATACATGACTCAAATTTTTGGTAATATTTCGAACAATCTTCACTTGAAATATGATGATTATAACTCAGTTGGAAGCAGGTTATTTATAAATAGGAAAATTTCAAACCCATGTTAGCTTATTTTTAAATTTACTAATGTTGTGCAAATTTTGGTACTAATGTTATGAGGCATCATCAATCAATACATCGAAGTTGTGCATGCATTTGAGATAGAGCGGTGTGATGAATTTAGCAATTTCCTATTATTAAACTTTATTTTGTATTAATTGTAGTAAAATACGTAAAATTTCTTTCTAGACAATTAAGGAGCAGTATATAATACGGATGACAAATTAAAGAATAATCAGTAGTTCATTATTATGGGAAGAAGAAATAAACATATAATTTTTTTTTTAAAAAAAAAAAAAGAAGAAGAAGAAGAAGAAGTCTTCACTTCACTCCTCATAATAGAGAGGAGGAGCAAGGGGACTTGTTGCAGATAATATCTAATCAAATTATCATCTCTCAAGCAGTAATAGGAGTTGATCGACTCCAAGAAAATAATAGCCACAATATGAGTTTGATGAGATAAATAAGTAGTATTAAAGTATGTTATAGGAATTGTGACAGCAACAAGATGTAGCAAGCAACCTTCCATAAACTGCTGCAAGTATAAGCAACGGTTACGTCAAGAAGCATTTGCAAAAGCGATCATGTATGAGAACATCAGATGGATTGCAATCTGCAGCAGAGTACTCCTTATCCATCTTTTAATCCGTGCCTGGTCCAAATTAATCTCTTTTGTTTACTAATCCGTACTGGTTCAGGAGGTGTATCCATTACCCAGAAACTTTTCTATCCATTCTCGCCATCTAAAATTAAACAACTAATAGTAGTGTTAAAGGCAAGGCAATAATGCTAGCTTATTGAGGTGATTAAAAAGGTCAGTAAGTACAATAGCAAAGTGCCAGTTTGATGCGTGCTTGAGAATTATTTTATACATCTGGCTGGCCTTTTGTTTAACCCTGCCAGATAGAGTTGGAGCCGTGACCATCTTCCGGAAGCTCACCATATTCTTGAGAATTATATATATACATATATATACACGTATGTATGTATGTTTGTATATGTGTAGCTCAATCATCTATACTATACCTACCATATATACATAAATACGATGAATTCGCATGATATGGGGTTGGGTAGAACGTTTTGTGTGTTTAATTGGGCAGCATAAGTTTTTCTACTCTTGCGCTACTGCTGATCTGCGAGAAGCTATTTTTTACTCCTGTATGGCATCTCTCCAGCAATGGAGTATTCAATAGCAGAGATGCCCTTCACCTGTTTCTTGCGCAGTACTTTAATTCAACAGAGAGTTAACCTGAACATGATCAACAGATTAAGCATCGGGATGAACTTTATCAGCAATTTAAAAGTCCTTGAAGAATCTGGATGTTCGTTTGTTCAACATCATACCTAACTAACTTTCTCTTCATTAAATTAAGCTAGAGCGCTTAGAAAATTTAGGATGGGAATCTACAGTGGTGTAGAATGGTCATGATTCATGAGGACTAAACAGCTGGCTATTAATTAATCTGGCTGATTGCTCAAATCACCATGAGGCCGACAAGCAAAAGCAATTTATTGATAGCCCTAGTCTCCTAATCCATACACAGAAAAAGGAAGCAAATGTTTGATTAATTTCTCCTTTTACACTACTGCTATTATCTCATCCTCTGGCATATATTTCTCTCCCAGGTCAAGGGATTAATATACAACGCCATTGACCTACAGACGCGTCGATGGTGATAAGATATCATATGGCCTTCCATGCACTTTATAGTATGCAACTTGGCGTCCACCTCGGCATATTCCAGTGTCACCTAGCTAATTCATTGAAACCAACGCAAGAATATTCTCTCTGTTTGATTTTTCCACACTCTAGTTTAGCTTAGCTACTGACTATACTGTACATGGCTTTTAAACTTCACTTCTATACTTATTATGACGAAAGTGAAAATGGCCCGAATGAATATTCTAGTGTTGTTTATTGGATGAACTGCAAGTAGCTTTCATGTGAAAGATATATACTGTCACTAAATAAAGGTTCATAGCGGATATAAGAGTTCAACTGCCTCCTTAATTATCATTATTATTATTTTTTTTCTCTTTTTGGTACAAAGTTGTGTAGGAGTAGTAAATTACTTTACGTATAGCGTACGTAATAACAAGTTAGTAAATTACTTTTGGAAGTAATGGAGAATATAATACGGCAGCGCAGCCTACACCACGGAGCATGTCGCTTTTAAGAGTTGTGAAACTTATGAGAATAACAACAATCCGAAGAAAAATTTTCATCAAACTTGCGAGAGAAGTTGTAGTAAGGAGGCTTTATGACTATTTAGTTAAAAGCAATTTCATAGCTAAAACAAAATGTTAGGTTAAAAAAAAAGTATATGAAAGAGTTTGCTTTGAGTCCCTACGAATATTTATTTCGATTTAAGTCCTTTCCCCCCGACAAATATTTGTTCTCTGAGAAAGGAAATAGTGAACGAATTGATCATGAACTATGATATTTTAATACCCTTTTCCCCCTCTAAGAAGATATTAGTCGTATATAAAATACAATTTTCATAATAAATGCAAGTCCTTCTAATATTTGTTTGAGAATATAAATTCTTGTTGTGACCAAAAAAATAGATTTTGGTTAAAATTATTAGCAAAAGTAATAAAATGATTTTGTTGATAAATTCGAGTAATTAAATATTTCACAATTAGGAAACTGGATTTATTATCATAAACTAGATTTTCTAATAAAATCAGTCGGTTTAAACTAGGATCATGAGCAAGTGCATAAATATGCTCCTGAAAGATAAGTAAATATAGAAAACCGTGTTGTTGAGATCTATCAATATATAAATATCTTTAGATTTCCTCCATTTGATTTAAATTTGAACCAAAGGTAGAAGATTTGGAGGTTAGCAAATGGTACATAATGCGACGCAGTCAAAACAAAGTATTTTAGAAATAAAAGATGGTATTACTTTCTCTGTTTTTTTTTTTATTGGCAGGTTGCTATAACTAGCACTGAATTTGGGTTTAAATTATTTGTTAATCGTATACTCTGTTAATAACAACAATGACAAAATTTTTTTTTAAAAAAAAAACAGACAAAATTCACCCAATATTTTGTAGAAGTGACGAAAGGGATAACTTGGACGCTAATTGTAATTTCTTGGGGGCAATATTAATCAATATTAAAAGAGTGTTAGGCGCATCCTTGCTAGCTTTGAGATGGTGTTGTCAATTCGAGACATACAACTGATTTCACAGATCAACGTAACAAAGTGATTAGTCTACTAATTAATATTGGAAAAAGTTTTGGTTGGGCCATCACTATCTCATTTCTAGATGTTTAACGTCAAACTTTGGGCGGCAGAAGCTGGTGATTTTGGCCCCTCACTTTAGTAGGAGTAGCAAATTTCACATGATTAGACTTCTTTTCATCTGTCTTTTGCATGCACCTGGACTACCTGCATCTTTCTTCTCCTCGTTAAGAGGTACCAGCAGAAAAGTACTATTCTGATGCCCATCTGTTCGGGCACCAAAGAAGAAAGAAACAAAACACAGAATATAGTGGGATTGAAAGCGAACTACCCTAAGAAGCAATCAAGGAGTTTAGATATATGATTACATTCATACAGGTTCATATCAGCTGAGCTTTAAGTTGTCCTATTTGATTGAATTAACAAATAATTGAGCTTCGGAATCACCGACGCGATCTTCTTCTAGCAGATTCCACGCTCATTGTAATTGTTAGTTCAAGCAAGCATATATTTCACTTCTTTACGTTGTTGGATTCTACCCAGAAAACAAAAAAAGGGAAAACATTGAGATATCTATGAAGAAGAAGAGGGAATTGGTTTAGGCCAAGTAGTAGTGTAATAAATTAAAGCTTTGCTTAACGGAGAAAAGAGAGACAGAGAGAGTCAGAGCTTTGAAATCTCAGCAACGAGAAGGGTAAGGGTGAATAATGGTTTGTATTACGAAGTCATGATGACAAATAGGCAAATTCCAATCTGTCTTGGACCAAAAATAACTGGGCGGCAAAGATGGTTCCAAAATAATACATTCAACTCCGCTTGACCAAGTTTGCAACCAAGATAATTACTGGGGTTAGCCCATTGATTAGGGCAGTCTTGTAGAGTTCTTCCTACCGTAGGTTTAGGACTCGAATCTTGTAACGAGTAGTAGTATTAAAAAAAAAAAAATCAGTCTCGCCTTCATTCGTTTAAACTTTATTGATTTCTTTGTTGGGTTTAAATTTCACTGTGAAGATTTTTTTTAGTATAAATGGAAGGATTCATATTCGAACATTTCACTTACACTCCCTTTCTTCAAATCACTCTACCCATCCCCCCTCACTACGAGGTTTGTATTTACAATATTTTATACTTTAAGCCCTACAATTTCACAAGACGTTACAATTTCAGGCTATGGCCTAAAAAAAATTACCTTCTCTCTGGGGCCTAGAACGCAGAATCAAGGGCCATATATGGGAAGCACTCCTCCCGGGTCCTCCTCAGAAAATGCAACTTCTTATATATATATATATATATATATATAGGGCAAACTAATGCTAATATATTCCATAACATAAGCCAGTTAAGAGTTCACATGCCGTGGGAAGGCAACTCCTACCAAATCGAATACCAGAATATTACAAATACTGTAGGAAGGCCTATCGAGAATGAAAAGCAGCTGCTACATTAGCTTCCATGCATATGCCGAACTTGGAGTTGGGGATCCATCTTACCAAGTACCTGCAGTCAAATAAGAGGGGGCCCAGATTTTCACGATTGTTAGTAACAAGATCAATAGCCGCTTTTGGACCTAATTCAATTGGGATGGGGAGATATGTATACATGTATATATATATATATATATATATATATATATATGTATATGTGTATATGTAAATACGTACATATTTTTTTAAAAGAAATAGGTTCTTCAATGAAGTAGCCGAACTTTTCATCTTAGGCAAACACAACTGCGGACTCCATGGCAAACATATATGTTCATATTTTTTAACAGAAATGGGTTCTTCAATGAAATTGTCGAACTTTTCATCTTAATTCTTACGTAGTTAAGAACTTGAGAAAGATCTCTTTCTTGAATGTTTTTTTTTGTGTGACCAGAAAGCATATTTACTATGTGACCTATTTTTTACATGGAGAATAGAAAGGAAGAAAATTGAACTTCCACCGTGAATTTCACAACCCATATTTGATGAGAATGAAGAAGAGAAACTGCTAAAAGGTTCTTAAATAATTTGTTTAAACCAAATATATATCCCATGCATCAGGAAAAGGTGTTCAAGCTGTCCCATTACATTTCTTATCTAATCTTGATTACTCATATTCTTGAACATCACAACAATAGGATGTAAAAGCCACGATTTTATTTCACCCAAGAAATCTTACATTAGATCATCTTCTTCAATTGCTTGCGAACTTCAGTTGATCAAATCCCATGCATTTATTCCCCTGGTTTCAGGTGAACGTTGTTGTCGATCAACGGCCGCCCACCAGTACCACCATCGTTATCATCTTTGGTCTCAATATCCATGCAATGACACCATTCCAGCGGAGTGAAAAACGCGGCTTTAACCACCTTAATCAGTCGTGCCGCCAACCACTCAATAAATTTTATCACAGGAGGGCAGCAACCTGCAATTGTTTTCTTCTGATCACTACAAGATTCGGTCAGCCTATTCTTGCAGCAGAACAAGTTCATCCCGCGGCTGCACCCGCCACCAGTGCTGGCATTTTTCTCCATGTATCTTACTTAATGTTTAGATGAAGACGAAGACGAAAGATCCTGGCCTTCGCGACTCCAAGAGTAGCCAAATTAATTAAATGACGTAGAAGTAATTTAACGAGGCAGTTTCCATATGCTCATGTTTCTTCTGGACAAAGTTATTTTTTGCTTTTCAAGTTAAAATTCATTTTAGAGGCGTGTCATTGAAATTATCGGTGAATAGCGTGACTGTTATAACACACCGCTAATCTTGGAGCTTAAATTTGCAATTACTGGAGTTTAAATCATAATAGGGGTATTATCTTGCTCTTGTGACCAAAACGTCATAATTTCTACAAGTGCATGCGTAAGTGATTCAGTGTATCCAAGAAGATGTATTAAACTGACTGGAAGGGGCAAAAAAAAACACTAGAGAACTCATGGAATATAATTTAGAGTCATGTGAGGTCCTTTTCTTTTATGCTGGTGTATACACACTGGCATGATTCGTTTCTAAATACCCTATTCGTGATCTTAGTAATAATCAGACCAAAAGGGTTAACGACTCCAAAAATAACCAAGAAGAGACGGCCTCAAGTTAAGGATAGCCCATGGAATGGAGTCAATCAAAGATTCTGTATATATTTCCTTATGAAATTTGTTATGGTTACAGGACAAGATGGAATCGAAGTTTCAAAAAGTTAAAACATAGCTTCGAAGCCATCCTGGGTCCTGGATCACGCAAACTAATTAAAGAATCTGGTAACAGTAAAGACTAAGCATTTACTCATCTTTTAGATTCTCTTTCATCAAAATGTTCCTAATAGACAAGAACAGTAGGACCACCCATAGATCATGTTATGAAATTAGATACACCGTCATTCTTTGCATACGTACTTTTTAAGTGACTTTTTACACCATGCAAGAAAAACTTATTCCAAGTAAAATCTTGAAAAATGTCAAAAAAAAAAAGAAGAAGAATTCTTGAAGAGTGCATAAGAAACATGTTAGTATAGCCTTCGCCCGTAGTGGGGAGGAGGGGTCTTGCTAGGATGAAACTATAAGTGGAATAGAAAAGTAGATGGATCATGGACGACGAATGGAGCTGGCAACCAGTGGGCTGGGCTGAAACAAAAAAGGTCTGTTATTGTGTGGATCAAGTACAAACTATTTTCTTTCGTTTATATTGGAAAAATCAGAAAACTCATGGAATGTACTTTATAGAGTCATATGAGGTCCTTTTCGTTTATACTGGTTTTGTATAGTGTTATTAAAGTCTCCATACATGATCTTAAGAGGTGGACCATGCTACGTAGATGGAGAGGTTAATCACTCTGTAAGTAACGAATAAGAGACGGGCCTTGTGGATGGATTGGGTGATTTTGGGAGAGGGAGTATGAGTAAGAAGTATCGGTTTCGAGTCGTTCCATTTACACTAAAGAGAAAAAAAAAAAAAAAAGAAGAGAGAAATGGCCTTAAGGAAGGGATAACACATGGAATTGAGTCGATCAAAGATATTTTGTATATATTCCTGATGCAATTTGGTCTAGTTACAAGATAAGTCACGGAACGTAAATGAAGAATTACAGTAAAAATTAAGAGGTTGTTTAAATTGTAATTTGTCAATATCTTTTGAAAAAAAATTATTATAATAGCAATGTGATATATATGAAATTACTATAATACTTTTTGAGAATGTGATATATATGAAATGAACAAGTGATTGAAAAATGTATAAGAGAAATATTGATGAAGAAATGTAAAGCTTTTTAACAAAAAATAGCAATCCAAACAAGGGCTAATCTTTTAGATGGTCTTTCATCAAAATGTTCCCTATAGACTGGACAGTGCATAGATGATGCAATGAAATTCGATACACAATCATTCTTTACACCTATGTTCTTTAAGTGAATTTAACACCTATGCGCTAAGAAAATTACGAATAAAAATCTTGCAAAGCGTATATAGTTATCGTAAGTTTGTAACTTGCTGGTATAAAAGTGGAATATATTATGTTGAAATTTCAGGAATTAAAGGTTTTGGGTTCAAATTCACCTTCCCCTTTCCTGCATCTTAAATCCTACCCTTCTCTTGCTAAGAAAAAAAAAATAAAAATTAAAAGGGAAAAGTGGAGCATATGGATCATGGATTACAGATAACAGTGACAGATTGGAGCTAGCAACCAGTGGGCTGGGCTCAAAGAAGAAAAGTTTGTTACGATGCAGATCAACCACAGCAGATCTGTGAAAATGTGGAAGGACTATATCTCGAAAGGCTTGCGGTACAAAAATGGCGTCCTTGGGCTTTCCTTAGCAGGTCCAGTATATGCCCCACATCCCCAACAACACGCTGCATAATCGTTAATCCAATAACAATTTTTTGTATATCAGCACAGTGAGTGTTTTCTTCTTTCTTATGGAGAAAGACAGACCACCTACTTAAATTAAATCATAAACTTTATACGAGTAGAAAGAAAGAAGAATTCTATTTAGTTTATGCAAAAGGTTTTTCGTTTCTCTTTTTTTTTTTTTTTTTTCCAACTTAAAAACGTTGTTGGATAAAATTTCGCAGATTTCCATCAATCGCAGAACACACTGTGATCGTAGACGACAATAACTGAACGCTAACCCCATGGCCCAACTCCTTTACACATGTAAGAATCTTCAAGGGTCCCTTATATCAATCAATCCAGAACGCTTTACGACCATATTTATGCAGAGAGTTGAATACTGAGAACGAAGCATTGATTAAAGGAGACAACGATATCACAGAGTGTGGTTTTCCGATCAATGTAAGCTCGTATTCACACTTGATTTTGTATGATATATTATGAGTTTTTGACTGTAAAACTAGTCTAAAGCTTAAGGATAAAAGACGTGTGGATACGGGCGCCATTAGTCTTCTTAACAATTCAGCTCCTCCCAACTTTATTGTATTGTTTTGGGAGGAGTATGCTTTGTATACTTTTTTTTTTTGTTAAGGGTCAATCCTTCTTATATCGTCAGTATATATGCACGCTGACAAGTTTAAATACGTGTTATATTATTTTAATTCAAATTTATATATCAAAATTTACACGTAGCGTGCATGCATTTAGACTCGTAATCACATGCACTGACAATACATAAAAGATTTATCATTTTCTTATATGATAAAGAACGTTGAAAGAAGCGCTGTTAATATTTGCAAGTGCTAATACAAGCTCCCTTTTGTTTTGTCATCCCTTCTTTGGGTTAGAAATACGAGCTCCCTTTTGACGGACGGTATGTATGAAAATATGCATGTTACAACGCCCTATCTTCAGCATTTCTTTGTGTACATTTCCTCTAGAGCCCAAAAAATCTGATGGTTACTGTCACGTGAATAAACATCTCAATAATATTATATATGGTCAGCGATGCAAGGTACCAGGTCCTACCAATATGGATGAAGCTTTGAGAAATGCATGGAGACATGAATATTTATTGGCTCATCTAAAGTCAAAGAAAGAACAACATCAAAGGCATTTTATAAACGGCAATGCGACCCGGAATCTGATTATATTAAAAGAAGGTCCCTTATAGACGTGGTATCTGATGTGGGTTTGAATTTTCTTCTCAAGAAGCGAGGGGACGTCCACTAGATTTCAATCCAGATCGTGGGTTTCATGATGTCAGGTGCATCAAGTCAATCAGCCCAATCCCTTAAAATTAAATTAAGCAAAGCTTGGAATTTTAAGGAATGTTCCATGTGCCGCTAGTCTTCCTATCTTCGTCTCTGAGTAACCCTATCTACTAGGAGTACGCGCTTAATTCATTCTTCTATTGCTGACTTGTCTCCTGTTTTATATCGATTGGTCCGAAGTTGCGGATGACGTTCCCAGTGTTTCAGACTCCTAACTACCTTGTTACTTTTTTTTTTTTTTTTCGGATAATTTAAGTACTTAAAATGACATATTCGGCCCTAATATAGTGAAGAGTTGGCAACAAAGGATCGGCCCGTAAATACTCCCTTCGTCTCACTTTTATAGTCCTTTTTTTTCACCTGTCCCAAATTATAGACTACTTTTCATTTGAAGAATATAATTATCTTTTAATTTCTCTAAAATACTCATATTAAATGTAGGTTGTTATTAGTATAAATTATCTTATTTAATATATATTATTATTGAATATAACCTACCCCATTTAACACATGTGGATTTTCCAAAATATATTAATGTATGAATAAGGATTGATTCTTTCTTGACCATCAATTCAAGTTCCCATAAACTATCAATTCAAGTTTCCATAAATAATTAATATAAAGTCGTACTCTATTTAATTTAAGGGTATTTTAAAAAAATAGCAACTTACATTTGTTTTCCAATAAAGTTAACTAAATTTTTAAAATTGTGTGAAAAAAAAACTATGGCTATTAAAATGAAATGTAGGGAGTATATGGGATTGGAGAAGTCGGGATTCAACCATCACCAAGTGAACTTCTAGAAAATTCTGGAGAAAAGTGCAAGTCAAAAAATTTGATTCCTTGACTTGAACCAGACTCTCTCTGTGGCCAACTACTCCAAAAATAGTTGGTTCAACCAATCTCTGTTTAGTTCATTAACAGAGCTACATGCGGTTGCACTTCCAGCTTGGGCAATCTTGTGTCCATAAATTATGCAGGGATCCCATTTCATAACAGACCAGTGGCACCATTTGATTCAACCTCAACATCGGAAAATTCAATGATAGGATGCCTGCATTTCGTGGTATAATTTTGTACATGCGAACCTCAGGAAATCAGATTCCACAATGGCCAAATCTTGTAAAGATGTTGGGTTATTTTCTAATTTCACCGCGAGAAAATGCACTTTGTCAAAATTATGCTTTTTTCAGCCGAAAGGGGTTTAAAACAAGAAGATCTTTTGACTTCATCAGTTCGAGAACTGGGCCTCTGAAGTTTGAACGCAGTGCCCCCGGTTTCACAAACACCTGCGATTCTCTGTTGATAGCTTTCCAATTTCGTCTATTCAAATCTCTCTTTCTTTCTTTTTTTTTTTTTTCACTTTGTTCTCCACTTTATTCCCTTAACAATCCTCGTTTCTTTTTTGGGTCAACAGTCATGTTGATAACGATAAATCTACATGCTTTCTACCATCCATCAGCGCCGAGCAGGCAACAAAGATTAGAATTAGCACAAGTTGCAGCACATGCATTTCTAGTCTTTTAACTGTCGGCAACTTGGCATGCCAGCCCGGCTTTAGACCTATTCTATTCTGATGATTATTTTTTGTTGCAATACCTTGGGCCAATGTCAGCTAGAATCTTTTAAGAAGAAAGTTGTTGTCATGTGAAGTCATGAGTATTACCATATGATATTCTGCAGAATCTATCTATCTATCTATCTATGTATGATCTTTGAATGAATTCGTTAATCAAGAACCCGTAGTACTTTCGAGGCCTTAATTGGTGCTTTGATTTGATAACGACGCCATTCATTAGCGGTAACTTGCGTGATGGACTAATATTCATCTTTTTTGTCTGCGTACGCTGACCACTATTCACTACCGGTAATTTTCAACTTTAGTGATGTTTTATCTCTCACAAATGAAAAGGCCAACAAGACATCCCAAAAGCCAAAAGCCAAAAAAAAGAAGAAGCATACTCTTCAAGCCTATCAGATCTCAGTATTCACATCAAAATGGGCCATCCATAGAAAATTTGAAATGGATCGTGGAGAGCTTTGTTAGGGGAAATGCGTGGATTGTGCGACATTCCAAAATACACGTCCTCCTAAAGTACCGTATAAAAGTAATACGTGTTATGTGCATTAATTGTGGGAGGATTGATGTTTTAACATTTCAAACACGTACCTTGAAATTGCGTCTAATGCTATATGGCAATCCGTTTCCAAATCGTGCGGTCGTTATCCCCTTCTGGAAAGCGGACTTTAATTCAAAGAGATTTTTTTGAAAATTCAATTTAGATTTTTTTGAAAATTTTTAATTTGATTTCTAGTTTAGAGTAAAACTGCAAACGAGTAGGGTCGAGTTTTAAACTATCGAGTCGAGTTGGACTTGTCAATATGCGAGTTCAAGTTCGAATTCGAACACGTCGAGTCAAAAAATTAAAACTCGAGCTCGATTCAATTTAGGAAAGAGAAAATTCAAACTCGACTCGTTTCTGACTCGTGAGTTTGACTAGATTTCTGGCTTGCGAGGAACTCGAAATCAACTCGATTTTAATCGATGTAAAGGTATTTTTGTAATTTTATATCAACTCGAACTCTTCAAGTGACTCGTCGAGCAATTGAGCCTAACAAATGGCTGCTCGAGTTCGACTCGTATATATTAACTCTCGGCTCGAGCTCAGTATAGATCGACCTAGAGTCGAGCTCTGACTCAAGCTGTTCGAGCTCGCGAGCGGCTTGAGTCGATTGCAGCCCTAGTTTGAAGAACAACAGGTACTGCTGTGCTCTTTTTAATCCCTACCACAAAGATGAATGAACGTAAAACGCCCAAACAGACGAGCAAAACCTGGTCGATTTTTTACGTGTTGCAAACGTCAGGAGTGTGATCACAACAACGACATCTTTTTTTCGATTCCAATCCGTGCCTATAGTCCACAGGCTGGATCAAATAAATAACCTCAGACATAGATCGAGATTTTTCGTGCTGCAGATGTTGGACACAGACACGCACACGGACTTGACTCGTTTTAAGCTATCTTAAAGTTTATCGTCGGAGTGCTAAACAAACTGCTAGTAATTTATCGTAATGTCATGCTATAAATCGCGTAAAGATGGAACGACTGATCAGATTTTGGGATTGCGTTTTGAAATTGTGTTATGCAATGATGAAATCTCCGACCCCAGCAGCTTCAGAAACGGAGATGAAGGACTAATTGGTCAACGGCCGAGATTAATGATGCACCAGGTAGAAATTAGAAATTTCCCCATAATTAAGTGGTTATAGTCTATCATCCACATAAGTAGCTACCATGCATGACGAAAAAAGGTCTGCAGCAGCCTAATATTTCTTGGTCATCCTCAACGTGACATCATGAGTTAAACCAAAGATCCAGCACAGCCACCATCCCCAGGAAACGAGTAAAAGCTTTTCCAGGACATTCTAGAACGTGACTGTCAACCAAAGGTTTTCAAAAGCCATTGGACTACATCAACATGTAACGTTTATTTCTTGTCCTTGTCGATTTCCTCTGTAAATTGAGGATCAAAAAAACCCGAGCAACACGCCATGAATAGAAGCCAAGAAACTGAACCGTACTTTGTCGAGTAAAACACACAACGGGTCTTTTGTCTCACGCCCTGTGCCATTCTCTGTCTCATTTTTTATTATATTATTATTTTTCCTTCATAAACATATAGTTCTTTTTTGTTTCATTAAGATCTAATAACTATTAATTCAGTAATAAATAAATACAACAGCTTCAAAAAAGTAATATATAATAGAAAATTAAAAAATACAACAGAAAATTCATAAACAATCTCATTTTTTATGCATTTTGATTTTTTGAGTTTGTTAAATTTTGTATATTACTGAATTAATAGTTATTGGATCTTAAGGAAATAAAAAAGAACTAAAACATGACGTTTATGAAGGAGAAATAGCAATATAATAAAAAATGGGATAGAGAATAGCACAGGATTAGAATGTGGGACAGAAGATCCGTTGCGAGTAAAACATGCTATATACCATCTCACGTCTAAAATCTTGAAAAATAAGAAATAAAAAAAAACATGGCACATTAATTAAGGAATTTTATAAACTTTTTTTTTTAAAACGAAAATGAAATTTATAAGAGTAACCCCTCCAAATACGTCACCTGAGGAAGTGTTACAAAAATATAAGTTGCCAATGACACGAGTTGCGTGGTGGAACGAAGTGAGTATTGGTAATTTCGTCGTTGCATTACTGAAAGTTCCGTCTTCACGAGAGCCACTCCCATTTATTGCATAGTCATAATCAAACATCAAATCCATAGTTAAACATCGATTATTGAATTTATTCTAATAATTTTTTTTTTTTTTTTTTTTGTGTGGAAGGTTTCATCTCCCATGCATTTGTTTAGGAACCACCATAGAAATATGTGAAGGTGGCACTGTTGGTACTATTGGTACGATTTGCAAAGCCGGTAGCACCACGAGCCTAATAGGAGACTGCCGCCACGGGGACATCTCTCTAATACCGACGGGCTACGAGTGTGTGTGTGGGTATGTATTTATAAAATTGGAGTGATCTTTGGTGATATGAGCTAACCTTGACTATCAAATTGTTAATCCCTCGTGAATACAACAAACACCAAATCACTCTTTCAGGGAGGAGATTTGGCCGAGCCTTTTGTCATGTACCTTCATTCTCTATTTGACTCTGGTCAGCTACCACCTTTATTCTTACGCCAATTTGCGACAAACAAAGCCATCATTAGGAATGAATTTGGATTTTTAACTGTTTTCTGACTTGTTTTTCCCCCCTTGTCATTTCTGTGGTCGTCTAGAATTTCTGTTTCTCCAATTTATTTATTTTCCTTCTTTTCACTATTTTGTTCGGCGGCATTAAAAGTCTCCCTTTTACTCTTCCAAGTTCACACCCACCTTTCAGCGTTGGCCTTCAATCATCAATCGCTATATATATTCAGGCTATTTCAGACCCTTTCTCAGCGCGTCTTTAAGAACTCTCACTAGCAAGTTACCACCAACATATACTACTTATTTTGAAGCGAGCAAAAACATGGCTACGTTTGTATCCTTCTTCACAGTAGCCCTTCTTTTCAGCTTGCTGTCACTATCTTTTGCTGGTCGTCCTGAGCCGGCTTTTGTTGATGCCACCCTGATGAAAACTCAGCAACACGTAAGTGTCTAATTCTCTGTTCCCCTGTTTTTCAAGTTTTCACCTCTGCAGACATGCTGAGATGGTCTTTATGCTCATCTTTTTTTCTGATGGGGTGCTCGTATTCGATTTATTTCTGCAGGAAGTAGAAGCAAAGCAAGCAGAGATGGAAGAAACCTGCGGAGGAGTTGGGGAGGAAGAATGTTTGATGAGGAGGACTCTTGCTGCTCATCTTGATTACATCTATACCCAGAATCATAAGCCGTAGTAATTCAAGGAAAGACATTTTTGGTTGTTACATATAGGCAAATAGCTGCTTGTACAACTTCTATGATCATGCAAACTTCGATTCCAGTGACCTGAAAAACATGTGATCATTAGACGTGATTGACTTGGCTCAAGTATAATCTTGTTTTGCTAGTTAATTTCTGACCACTGCTATTAAAAACTGCCTGTTTAGTGCTTGGTGCCTGGATTTCTGAACAGACTCATGTACTCAGGATGCGTTAAATTCCTTAGGATCTCTCAGTTTCTTTCTCTTTTTGTGGATAGAAATGAGGAATAATATCTCTTTCTTCGTATGCGAAGCACCTGTAATTACAGTCTTTCATCCATTGCAGCAATTTCTTCTCTTTGCTGACTGTATTTTTAGCAGGAATGATCGGTTTCCTGAAATATACAATCTCTCCGCTTCTGGTTGCCTTTGATACGTTTATACACCGCGACCTAAAAGAACTACCAAAGACGATGATGATGTTCCCGGTGAAAAAAAATGACCTACTCGAAAAGAGAAGAGAAAAAAATAAATAAATAGCAAGTTAGTTACCAACAAAAAAAAAAAAGGAGGTCGGTAAAGCAGTAAGAGGGGCTGACGCTGAAGACTCCAGTTCCGTGTGGTTGACTTAGATTCAAAAGTCAATTAAACGGGAATAAAAAAACGTTCGACCAAACACATACACCGTAGCCAGTAGCCTCCGGGGGCATAACCTGTAACTCAATGTACTTTAACAGAGACGCCTTGCTATACTATATAATCAAGTTGAGTACTTTAGTATTTCATTCGGTTTCAGAGTCCGCCCAAAGCAACAATTAATGAAAGCTCACGGGTCAACTAAAGGAATATTTATGATTACCGAATAGTAATCACACGTAATTGCATATTTATGGATCCTCATCTACACCAGTGATCCGTTGTTCCAAGGTGGCTTCGTACTTTTTCTGCGATAGGGATCACAGCACTGGAAGCAAATTGTACAGAAGAAAGGAACATTTTATCTGTTTGTTCATTTTCAGAATTTAATGGAAACAACTACATTTTTAGATTTCAGGCGGGGGAAATAAAGCAAGTACCCAAGGTCACAGGTTGATGTTGATGAGGTTGGTTGACAGTTGAGACATTATTATTATTGTTACTCCAACCTAGTAATGAGTAATGACCATTACCATACTACTGGTTACTACTATTAAATGGTTGCAGTAATAAATATTAGCGCAATAAAAATTTCTCCGAATCGCAGCCGTTAGTTCCACGAGAACAATTCATTCATTTCACCTCATCATACATTTAGCCTAAACCTTGCGGCTTACAATGCGAATAGAAGGATTTGGGTATGTTCTGGGAGGTGGTCCTGAACCTAAATGAAATGTTGTCTCTGCAACAGCGGCCTGGCCGGCAGCATGCACTGATATCTTATCTTCACGCACAGCGGAGCTCTCCCTCCTCTGATGCAGATTAGATAACTCGTCAGTGTGTATGTTGCATGTCCCATTATTACTCATTTATCACCAATTTCATTTACATCATGAAATTTGGATCTGTTTCGGTGTACATGCCAATTGGATTCTAAGTAGTCCAGTTGCAGACCTATCATCTTCGACATTAAATTCTCCTGAAACAGCAGTAGTCAAAGTTGCTCCTTTTTTTTTTTTTTTTTTTGGTTTTGGGGGGGGGGGGGGTTTGGATTAGGAGATGGAAAGTATTGGAAACATGGTGCGGCCATTGCAGAAACATTGCCCTAATAATCCAACGGTTTGCATGGGAGAATGCAAGTAGTAGTAGTACATGTGAAAGCCCAGCCACCAACCCAGATTCGGTCAAATGATAGTTTACAACGTTTCCTGCAATCGGTCCAAGTTGAATCATCAAATGACTGCTTGCCGCTTCAACTAATAATGCTTTGGTGGGTATCATTCCATTAGTTTAATTATTCTATGGAGGGGTGCCACTGCCTATATTTACTCATTGTCCACCTTATTCTCGGTTTAATTACGAAAAGATAAATAAAATCGGGTGAAGTGGGAATCTGTCAACCCACTCTTGGCAGCAATTCTTGTCACAACATTGAAAGCCGAAGTCCCTTTAGCGAAAGCGTCTATGAACATGAATTTCTTCCACTCCCCAATGCATATGAGAATTTCATTCTATGACTAGGAGATTTACTATGATTCTATGACTAGAATCTAATTTGCTGCTATTGTGGCAAGCTATTTTTTTCATTAAATTAAAAAAAAATGATGACAACAATATCTAGCCCAATAGTATTCCTTGTTTAAAGTTTTAAGTAAGAGTCATGTAATGTAATGGGAGATTAGGTGTATGTTCCCCTTCAATTTTAATTTTTTACTTTAATAAAATTTGGCTGGCATCTCACCCCCCCTTCCCCCCCCCCCCCCTATTAGGGTATGCTGGAAAAAAAATCTACCAACTCACATATTTTACCCCATTTAATGCGTGCGACACTACATCATCTAAAAGGAGAGAAAAAAAAAAAAAGAAAAAGGCCTAAGTTTGTAATTTTCCACTCTCTCTCCTTTCTTCTCATTTCATTCGATACACTTACTTTTTTTGGCAACCTTCAGCCAAATAATGCATGTGTGCCACAAACGCTAGTCACAATAATAAAAGAAAGACACATGTAGGATAAATAATTCGAGCAAGATGACAAAATTACGAACATAAACGCATTGGACTGAAGTTACGAAGCCCATTTGTAAAGAGTATTGGGCCGGTGATCAAAAAAAATATGTGATGGCCCGAATTATCAACAGCGTCAGGAGTCAGAGAGGAACTTTCTGAAATCTGCAGAGGAGTAGGAAGACGGAGTCTCCTTTCGGCTTGGAAGTGTTGATCCAAAGCCTGATAAATGTTCGGGAGAAGGAGGTTTTTGTCGTTTCCTTTGGTTATTGGAGCTGTTGTGTAAGCTTCCATGCCTTGTTCTTATTTTTTCTTGAATTTGTGTATGTCTATGTGTAGATTTGCTTGAGTGCTCCCCTGCTATGTGAATTGGCTGCGATTCAAGATTGGAAATTTTTATGCCTTTTCTTCCCCTGAATGCTTCTGAACGAGTCATAGCTATTTAATTTCAAGCCAGTGAAAATTTTGTTGCTTTTATTATGGCATGAAGTTTCGAGGTATGGTGTTGTGCCCAAAAATTCGTAGAATAAACAAATGCTAACTGTGGTTATTATTGGAGAATGATGGTTAAATTCACAGTATTAATTGGGAGAGGTTAGACTTCATGAGTGAAGTATAGGCACTCTGGCAAGAATAAACTGATTTGCAATGGCACGCTAGCAAGGACAATTTTTCTTGAATTGGAGTTAGATGGTATTGATTAGTGATATTCATGTTGAGAGGCCTCTTTAATTCAGTGTTGTCTCAAATGGTAATGAGGAACTTTAGATAAGTAGCATTACCTATAAAAACTTGGGTTAGTCATGAAAACATCATCCATGCTCTTTGTGGGCATTTACACTGATAAAATCATTTCTGATAAATGTAGAAAGGAAATGAGGAGACCATAGGCATTTTGAAGATAGCGAAGAGTAATATGTATTGAATATTGAGAGATTATGTGCTGCTGTTAAAATTTGAGTTTGCATAGTGGAACTGCCTGCTGAATGTCATACCCCTGAACTTTAGTGCTGGTCAATGAAGTGAGACTGGTATGGTTCTTAAAGGCTTGATGCTTGGTATTTGGATGTCAGTGTCACAACATGAAACTCGTACAGGTTTTCGGTGCTGTTAGTAATTCCCTCAAGGTTTTAGAATGTTTCTGATATGTGTGGTAAATTGGACAGGCCATACTCAATCGAGGGTGCTGTTGAATTTGTTATACGGGAATACTAGTTGGGATGCATTTATGCGGTTAAAAAGAGTCAATTTGTCATTTGCTTGTCTGGTAGGAAATGCTCCTTTGAAGATACACCTGTGCTTCTAAAATGATTTTGTGAATGGAAACCTTATTTCAGTATCTACGGCTTAACAAGTGTGGTGGAACCAAAGCTGTGCTTCTTGTCCAAGTGTGTTGGTGAAATTCTTAATGCAGGTTTAAATCCTAACAAAAACTTAATATTTTGACTGTATGTTGTGTTGAACAGCCTTCAGATTATTCAGACTTCACCCTCCATTTTGGGTGGAAAGAATGTTGAGAAGTCAGTATTCCTTGAGAATCTTGCTAGATTCAGTTTCTATATGAAGATTTTTTGATATCCTGATTGCCTTTGTTTGACGCTTGGATTGGCTTGCTGCATTTGCTTGGGTGTTTCTCGCTGGCTTCACCTCTGTTTTGACCGATGTCATGTGCATTACATAGCTGTTTTGGTAGACATGTTTGTTGTGACTAAGCCTTTTGCTAAAGCTGTTAATAATTAGCTTTTATGGCACAATCACTGAAAGGGAGAATTCAGCAGTTGTGAAGCATTTTCGGGTAATACAGTAGATGGATGCGAGCAGTGGACAATGTCCTAAGTTGATATTAATCAGAGCCATAGATTCTCTCCCAATGTTGGGGTGACAGAAAGTGGCACAGACCCGACTTCCTAATAGCTGCCATTTATTAGTCTTGATATCCCAGAATGGATGGAGCATCAAGCAAGGTCTCTGTAAAAGTTATGAAGTCACCATCCCGAGGACCTAAACTCTTTCTAGCACTCTAACCTAAAAGTTTAGTCATTTATTCATCAGGTTAACTGATTCTGTAATTCATGCACAATTCAAGTATCTAATATTAATTGCTGAATGATTTGTTCTGCAGGATTGGGGTCGTCTCTGGAAAAGCTATTTTTGGGCCTCCACTTGATGACTACTGGAAGAAGAAACTTAAAGAAGAGGCGGCAGCAAAAGAGAATAAGCAAGCTTCTCATAGCTGATGATATAATCTCCTCAAAAGTATACAAGGCCATGATATTGTGATTCATCCAAGTCTCTTAAGAACTGATAACAGCAACGAATGTTGCCTTCGGAAGGCAGTTTGCCCATCAACTTCTTTTAGGGATACCAGTATCTGCTATCTGGTTATGGTTTTGGCAGACCCGTTCAACTCCAGAAGTTTGTGTTGCAAAATGAATCATGTCATTGGTATCTAGGATTCAAGGTGTTTTATTGTTTTTCATTTGCTTTAAGCTTGATTCTACTATGGCCAAACATATGTAGAAGATTTATATGCAATTGAGGAGTTTCTTAGTGTATCAGAAACGAATTGTACCACACATTTAAGATTATAATATCCAAGTTAACGATTTCAGAAGCTGGCAACAGCTCAATGCTTTCGGCTGACGCCGCTTGCTTCTGTTACAAGCCAAAACTGCATAATGAAATCAAGGTAAGACCAAGTAATTCTCTTGCCTATGTTCACGTAGTTTCCTGAACATAACCGAGTGAAATTTACCCTACGTAGAAAGTAGAGGGAAGATGAACAGTTGATGCAATTGAGATGCAAGCAATATTCTTCCACATATTCACGGCAACTATACGTGCAAGTACAAAGCCCAAGATGAACTCGGGGAAAGAATCTAGTGAGCTGCGACCAATACCAAACAAAGGATAACCGATTAATATGTCGGCACCAAAATCCATGGACTACTCAGAATGTGCAAACATAAGCAAAGGCATATGGAAGCAGCGGCAGACTTTCTACTGACGTGTTGAACAACTTCGATCCCCCTATCAATCACCTCATCATGGACAGCATCAATGCTACTTCTCAAACGCTCGGCTATCTTTTCAAGTAGAAATTCCAGAAAAGACCTGACGCTCTCAAACGTCACCCTTCCAGTTACATCAAGGACAAGTTTCCTGTTGTTCGGAACTGCCAAAGTGGAAGACATCTTCCTCGTCCACCCACTGTCTTCATTCTCACAAGATAATTTGCTCGGTTTGGATCCAAACGACATCAATTTTCTCTGAATTAAAGCCTTTTGATCTTTACTAGGGCTCAGTAAAAGTTCGCTAGGTAGGTATTTCGAATCAGGAGCTGCATCCCTACTATGTGCATCAGCCAAAACTTGGTGAGAGCTCCTGACAAGAGTTTCTACGGCGACATTGCACAATGATGACAGCATTTCCTTTACTTTAGATTCATGCTTGGGATTTGTCATCCCAGAAAAGAGTTCATCATAAGGATTGATGCCCATCGTTTTGTCAAGAAAAACAGTAACCGCTGTACTCACGAACATTTGTACACAATCCCCAATCACTTCTCGACATTTATCCTCAAGTAGCACATTGACCCACTTAGCAGTAGAGTTCGATTCATAAATATCATGATCCGCATTTGAGGAACCATTCAATTGCTTATTCGAATAATAAGTCACAACCAAATTCCTCGCAAAGCTGCCGACAACAACAGAGGCAAAACCAGAGCCTGCCTCCGAAAAAAGCTTATCCAATATTCTGTCAGAAAAATCTGATTTTGGACTGATGGAACCGCCACTCCTCAGTTTCTCCTGCCTATTACCACGCAATATTCCCACAGTCAGAGCAGTAGTAATCCTCATCAGAGACTCTGAAATCTCATCTGACCTAGCAATCTTCGATATTTGCCTCAAACTACTGGGAATTTGATCAGAATCAGATTGTATGAACTCTTTTAAATCTCTAGAAACGACACCAACTGCCTCCGCTGAATCAGACACCATCTCAGCTACGGCGACAAGGGCGCCCAAGAGCTTTGACAATCTTTTCCTCTTCTTTACCACAGAAGGCAAGTGATAGAATTTATATGCGCCATAAAATGCACCAAAGGCAAGAACCCACTTCTTCTTCTTCTTAGTATAATCAAAAGCCCACTTCAAGAAATCCAAATCCATACAAATGAAGCCCAATTACTCTCAAAGACAGACTTTTTCGTTGGTCCTCAAGAAAAGTGCACGTTTTTCTGAATTCTCAAGAAATCTAACCAGAAGTGCTAATATGTGTCAAAGGCTCAAATATTGCTTTTCTATGACAATTTTGCAGACATAGTTCCAAGGATGCGTGTATCCACTAATGAGGTGTGTAGTATTATCCATAATTTCAAAGATTTGTACACAAACCTGGGAGGAAAAGTTGAAAAGAAGTTATGATGCAGAGGCAGTTGCAGAGGGACGTAGCTGACGTTGGTTTCTTGCAACGAATAGCAGAAGGGGCCTGTGTGCACGTACTAGTAGCCTGTAAAAGGCCAAATTGAAGCTGATCCACTAGGAATTTTGCATGCCGTTGCCTGATAGGATAACTAAAACCACGACAGCTGTGTCGTTTCTGTATTATGGCCCTCAATTCTATAGGTGGAATGGCTGCAAGATCCGAGTATATGAATACATAATTGGTTATGGATATGGATCATTTATCCTGTTTATCTTTTGTTTTGTACAGGTGAGACTTGAGAGGGATACGGATGATGAATTGTAAATTGATGACCGCGGCCTGCGTATCGTTCGCTTTTGGTCCCAAACAGCTACTTTTCCAACTTCCTGGATTTGATTTGACAAGTCAATCCAGTTATAATTCTTTTGCCAGCAAAGTCGGCTTCTTGCATGCACCGTACTACAGATGTTGTTGCCTCCAATGGATAGGGAACTGGCATTTAACCAAGTGCACCTTATTTTTCAGCCATACCAATAAATGAATAATTCGACGAAGCTAACTCTCTCTTATTTCTCAATTTGTGACAAATGTACTTTAAAGCGTAGTGCGGGGAAACCTGGCAGTTACACTTTTTGCCCTTTCACTTTCGTTGCGTTTCTTTCTTTTCATTTTCTCCAACCGAGGCCCACGAAGGGAAGAATAGTTTTGGTGAAACATTTTCGTCTTGTTTCTCTTTAGTGATCTATCCTCTAGGTTGGAGTTGTCTTGGCCATTCCTATTACATATGTAACTTGCATCTTATTTTTTCGTATCTGAAATCATGGTTTGTTAAAGAATTAGCACTTTATATAAAATACAAAGAGGAAAAGTATAGGAAACGTAGCCCATATCGATTGGAGAAGTATACCGTTTGATTATGAGCGTAAAGGAGAGTCTCACTCTTTAAACTAATTACTTCTGGGACGAAAGACCCAATGGCGCCTAATATTTATAACGGTACACAGTCCTCAATGACACAAGTCCAAATTGTATGTGATGATTAAATGAGTTGAAGGTGAAATATTTTGCTGCATCCCTTCGAATTACTCCCTCAAATTTAATGGTCCATATTCGATACATAACACACAACATACGATACATAATATACACAATTAATTTGTATCATTTTAAAATCACATTTGCAGTTTGATTTGGTTTTGAGTCGCCCCATAACATGCAAGCTAAGCTGGTTGATTTTAAAGTGCTCCACAGAATGACCCGTTAGTCGGTTCCTAAAAGGTTTTTGTTTCAACTTTTGGCCTTTGCCCGGTGAATTTCGCCTCTAAGTTTACATCCTGCTGGTGCCAAAAAAAGGAATAACTCAAAATTAGCCTAAAACAGCCATTCTTGGGATTATGGTCGCTCTTTCAAGAGGCGAGAGTGGGCGGGCATCTGATCAGTAACCGGGCCTCGCGTCGCGAGCAAGGAGCATAAAGAGTATGACGTTGAGCAAAGTATGCTGTGGTCCACCTTTGACCCGGTAAAATACTCCACCTTTGATGATGATACTGATGCTGTGTAGACCCCACAAGGCTTCTAAAAAACAATAATGAGTCTGCTTCGATAGAAATTTATTTGGATGATTTATTTAAAATAATTATTATAATACTTTTTATAATATGATGTATGTGAGATAAAAAAATAATTAGAAAGATAAAAAAGTGATTGAAATTTGTGAAAGAAATTATTTATTTTCAAATCATTTTAATCCAAACACATTTAATGAATTTGTTTTGGATAGGAGTTTATTTGGATGATTTATGAGAGAATAAGACCAATCATCACTCATATATTGCTGATGTCAAAATTTAGTCCCTTAGAACGAAAATGATTAGTTTTAGTTCCTGACAAAGGGCCTGTTTCGAACCTGAGTTTTTTGGAAGTTTATCTAAAACTTTACTGTAGTGCACTGTAGAAGTTTTTGTAAGGTGAAAACTTTTTTGTAAAAATTTTTGTAAGGTAAAAAATTTTGTAGAAATTTTTGTAAAATGAAAAACTTTTTTTTCCTTTTTTTTCTCTTTCTCTTTCTATTTCTTTTTCTTTCTTTCCTTTTTCTTTTCTTTCTTCTTTTCTTCTTCTTCTTCTTCTTTCTTTTTCTTCTTCTTCTTTCTTTCTTTCCTCTCCGTTGCCTCCCAAAAAATAATTGGAAAGATAAAAAAGTGATTGAAATTTGTGAAACAAATTATTTTTTTTCAAATCATTTCAATCCAAACACACTCAATGAATTTGTTTTGGATAGGAGTTTATTTGGATGAATTATGAGAGAATGAGACCAATCATCGCTCATATATCGCTGACGTCAAAATTTAGTCCCTTAGAACGAAAATAATTAGTTTTAGTCCCTGACAAAGGGCCTGTTTGGAACTTGAGTTTTTGGGAGTTTGTCGAAAACTTTACTGTAGTGCACTGTAGAAGTTTTTGAAAAAATTTTGTAGAAATTTTTGTAAAGTGAAAAACTTTTTTGTAGAAAATTTTGTAAGGTGAAAAATTTTGTAGAAGTTTTTGTAAAATGAAAAACTTTTTTTTCCTTTTCTTTTTTTTTTCTCTCTCTTTCTTTTTCTTTTCCTTGCTTTTCTTTCTTCTCTTCTTCTTCCTTTTTCTTCTTCTTCCTTTTTCTTTTTCTTCTTTCTTTCTTTCCTCTCCGTTACCTCCCAGCAACAACTCACGCCCGCCACCTCCACACCACCCCTCTCCTCCCCTCTGCCCTCCTACTCCCTCCCACGCTACCCCCTATGCCCACCATCCCTTTCCCCCGCTCTCTCCGCCATCCCCTGTGCCCCGCCACCCTCCCTGCCCTTTTCCCAGAGCGACCCCCTCCCCTTGCGACCTCCTGCTCTTTCCCCAGCACGACCCCGTCCCCCCGCCACCCGAGCCATCAACAAGCCAAACACATCTCCGCAGGATAGGGGACAAAACAACGGTGATGGTCGACACCGGCGGTGGTGTGGGTTGGGATAGGGGTGGAAGAAGAAAAAAAAGGAAGGGAATTTTTTTTGTGTTTTGGATATTTTGAAGTGTGTAGGTAAAAAATTTTGAAAAGATTTTTTAGGATTCCTGTAACAAAAGTTGTTAAAAAATTTGTAGGTGAAAAACTTGTCCAAAAACCTGGCTAAAAAAAATGATCACTTTTAGTCCATTTTCACTTTTTCGAGTGGATTTTGACCGGAACTTATTGGGTCCACATAACGTACACAATTTTCAAAGGGTAAGAATGGCAAATCACCTTGACTAGAAAATGTGAGGAGACTAATAGTGCAAAGGTTTAGTTAAACATTCATAAAAAAATATATAACTAACCCACCATTACTAACAATTCATCTCAACCCAAAACAACCCTACTTGCAAACTCGCAACAATTGATTGAAATTCATCTGAAGGAAATTGCTAATTGAAATGCCAAATATATTGGGTTTAGAGATAATGATGTAACAAACGCCGGCAGACTTGGCGACCTTGGCTTGATCGACGGATACAACTTCCACAATTTCTCCACCTTCCAGCATTTGAGCCATCTTGACTTTGATGGAGAATGGGTTCTTCTTGGTTTCAATAATTGCATTACTGCTATAGATCGTGACAGCACCATTGTCAACCAGCATTGCAAGTGTTCGTAAAATGCCTGAATGAAATGTCGGAAGCCGTGGAGCACTGGGGAAAGCTCTACATTTGCCTCTTAAGAGCCGAAGTTGCCGAAAACCCAATAAACTCAAACACAAAAGAGAAGTCCTTAAAACTCATAAAAGCCATCTTCTTCTTTGCCCCGATCGTCAACCAACCATGAGCAGAACCTTGAGCTCCATCAAAAGCCTTGTTTAGACATCACGCTTCTATCACAAAATCTCAGTGACTTTGATCTGAAGAGTTTCTCAAAGACACATCCCATACAATCTATGCCTTTATCTCCTAAAACTTTTTCTTATCTTGTCATTGTCTCGTTCAACAATCCCAACTTGAAAGTTGGCATAGTTTCTTCACGGAAGATGGGAAAGAGTCCAATGACGTGGCACTGTAACAAGAAAAAGATGGAAACTTTGACAAAGCATTTCAATCCCATCCTATTTTCGCCCCAAAAAATGTTGTCTTTAGATATTGCAAGCCACCAAATTTTGCTCTCAACTTTAGGCTTGTGGAATTTCTTCCATCTTGATTTTGACCAGGAACTCCTGACAGACTTGCTAGAATGTTTTGGTCAAGGAAGCACATTTCATTTTTCTCTTTTTTTTTTGCATTTATCTTTTATAGCATATTTGCTTGTTATTTTCTTGTTTTTAATCACGAATTTCCTTCAAAAGAATTTCAATCAACTAAGAGGAGTTTGAAATTATGGTTCATTTTGGGTTGAGATGAATTGGAGATTTTCGAATACTGGTGGAATAGTTTTTGTGTATTTTGATGAATATTTAACTAAAGATATGCACTATTAGTAGGGATGGCAACGGGGCGGGGTTGGGGCGGGGGACCCCTCCCCCGTCCCCCGCCCCGTTGCCTATTAGTTCCCCCCGTCCCCCGCCTCCCGCTCCCCCCGCCCCGCCCCGCCTTGCCCCGCTTCCCCCCGCGGGGTTAATAAAATTTTATTATAATTAAATTTTAATAAATAATCAAGTACTAAAATATCAACACATCACCAAATTATTATTCATTGTAATTTTACAATTGAAACTCATAAAAACAATCAAACAGAAGTTATTTGAATACAATCCAATATGATGAAATAAATATAACTAAAATAGTCAAATTTTCACTTTTAGTACAAATGCAATCACTAATTCATCATTGTGTTTGTGTTTTTTTTTGAGAAAAAAGTGTTATTCTATAAGTGTAATTAGAAATTTAGTATAAATGTATTAGTAAATTTAGTATAACTAATTAATAAATTCTATTAGTAGACATGTATAATTATTCATATAATTGATAATATCAATTATATTACATAAACTAATATACATTATATAATACATCTAACTAATAATATCATTATCATAAGTTTATAACTAATTAACTTACATATAATATATAGTCATATATATATATATATATATTTTTTTTTTTGCGGGTGGCGGGGCGGGGGATGGGGCGGGGGAGTATACCCCCGCCCCCCGCCCCGTTTCTAAGCGGGGGGAAAAAATTCCCCCCCGCCCCCGCCCCACCCCCCGCCCCAACCCTCGCCCCGTGAGCCCCCCGCGGGCACCCGCCCCCATTGCCATCCCTAACCATTAGTTCTTCAAATTTCTGATCAAGTTGATTCTTCATTTTTATCCTTTAAAAGTTGGACATGTCATGTGGGCCTAGTAAATTTCAATCAAAATCCGCTCGAAAAAGTAAAAATGGATTAAAGGTGAACATTTTTTGTTTGTTAAGGATTAAAACTAATCATTCTTGTTCTAAGGAACTAAATTTTCACATCAGCGATACGTGATGGACGATTGGTATAATTCTTCCATGATTTATTTGAGATAATTACTATAGCACTTTTTATGATGTGATATATGTGAGATAAAAAAGTGATTGAAATTTATAAAGTAATTTTTTTATTTCAAATCTTCCTAATCCAAACATACCCAGTGAAATTAAAAATGGCCGGAATGATGATTAAATTATCTAAAATGGCACAATTTGATCACTGTGAACATTTTTTCTTTTTTGGCAAAAAAATCACTCAACTCCTTAAAATGAGCGTTTTGGGTCTTTTTTGCTAGATCAAATGAAAAAGAACTTGCATTTTTGTGAAGCCTAGAATAGTAGGTCAAATGTGCATTTTTTTGGTTGATTTATTGGTTAAATTAGCCAATATAATCCAAAAAGCCCATTTTAAAGAATTAAATGATTGGATTGTGCCAAAAAAAAGTTTAATGTTCAAATTGTACTATTTTAAATACTTTAATGATTATTTTAGTCATTTAATCAATTTAAAAACGTCCATCCATCCATCCACGAAGAGAGAGAGAAAATGAGAAAGACAGAAAGAAACCCGGGCCACATATTATCGTTTCGGAAAAAAAAAAAGAAAGAAACCCGGGCCACGTGCATCCCGAAATTGATTCGCAGCCACAGCGTTGCTTAAGAACTACGTGCCGATACCTACGAGTCCGAGCCGCCGAAATGGAATCCTGGAACCGGATCACCATCAACAGCTGCTGCCAACCACTGCCACCTCATTCTTACTTTACACGTAGCTTACACCGCTCTTCCCACCTCAAAAGTTCAGCGTCAAACGCCCCTCACGACGACCATAACAGCCATTGGTTACCCCAATTCACCCTTAAGACTTGACCCGTCCCAATTCCCATGCTGATTTATAGCTACTTCTATCAATTGTACGCAAGTATTACGCTACGATTAAGCGAGCATCCTTTATCGGTGGCTGTTTTTTTTATTCTTATGGTTTGATAGTAAAAACTACTACTAGTTGAACAAGAAATAACTAACATGGAAGTCTAACAATTCATCCTTGAAGGAAGTTCAAAATAAATTTTATACAAAAAACTATTTTAGAAAAAAAAAATGTTGAAATGCACTTTCTTATTTGTTAATGAAACTCTTTTTGATATTTTGACTATCTAAATTAGATTAAAAAAAAAACTACCCATATCCTTTGTTAATTGTATCATCAATTTTTTTTTATGAAGGTGTAATTATAATTTAGAGTATCTTCAACTTTTTTCCTTTTGAGTTTACATGAGCAAAAAAGTCACAAATAAGAGTGTGTCACTAGCATTTTTTTTGTTTTAATATTTAGCTCCTTATCAAGTTTGAATCTAAACAAGAAGCTGGAGCCTTATTTTTTAACTTCTACTAAATGTATTTAATTTGAATTTTGAGTAAAATCATCTATACTGTTATATATGAAGGGAGTGTAGTGGCTTTGGGGTAATTTTTTTTCGCCTTTGGATTTCCAAATTTACTCTCGTAATCGCTAAATTATGCCTTTATCATTTGATTGCATCTTGCCCATATTGCCTATCAATGCAATCAGAACTAATTTTCGCCCATAATCACTGATAAATATTGTAATCACTAAGTTAATTAAAATTCTATTCAAAAATTTTTTATAAATTTGAGAGAGTATTTTTTAATAAAAATTTTATACTAATTTCTTCTATACTTTTTTTTTTGTCAAAATTAAACTCTTCTATATAAAAGGTGGTTGTTGCTAAATTGGACATAACTTTAGTTTGCCCTTATCACTAGTAACTAGAAAAGGAGAATCTATGTTCGGCCCGGAAAAATCCGTTTAGCTAATGGGAGAGGATAGGAGGCCAGTTGGAGCTTATATAGAATTCTTAGGCAGATACATGTACAGTTCGCGGGTATCGCTAATGTTGCTCTTCTGCTGCAGTTTTCTCTCCCCTGCACCCTCCCTCCCCTCTCCCTCTCCCTCTCCCTCTCCCTCAAGGAAGGAGAACAAGTCACCTGGAGTTAAGGGCCTCCCAGGTTTTGACTTTTAAAATCTAAATTTCTAGTCCTCGGGTAATCCCAGGATCTTATAACTAAACCATACTCTCTATCTTTTCTCTGGTGCATTATGCAAAGAAAACCATTTACTCAAAGAAGCTCCCATGTTAGATTCTCTTAGACAAACGCTTGCCCAAATAAAGCTTCCTATTTAAGCACCAAATTCCAGTTCTCCTTCGTGCCTCTGTCTTTTCTGATCTGATGAGTCCTCCCTTCAGTTTCGGATTCTTCCTTTTTTCTTTTATTTTTCTTTCTGTTAAAATTTTCTTTTAAATGAGGTCGGGACTTAGAGTATCTTTTGATTCATCTTCTTGCAGTTTAAAACATTTGTTTGTATTTGATTGATTATCTTAGTGAAAAACAAGGAAGCCTATCTCAATATTTTCTGTTTTGTTGTTGTTTTTTTTTTGGATTAATGTGAAAAACAAGAATATACGCCGCTTCCTTACTCAATTTTCTGAACTGGCACGCGCTTAAAATCTGAATTAATTCAAAGGAGATTTGCATGTCAACTTTGTTGGACATTTATTTGGTTTAGTTGACTATTTCAGGTTCAGGTGAAGCATAATCTCGGAGATCATTAAGACAGGAGATGGAGATCATTTATAGGCCTTATGTTGATCCGGATATCGTATCTCTAATTGAAAGAATGCATCCTCCAAGGTTTTTTCTTGCATCACTTCGTCCGAATATATATATAGACACACACATAATCGTCCAATTTCGGTGATTCAAAATCAGTTTTTGCGGGTTAACTCTGTTTGCTTGACCCTTATACCAGCTTCTTCTTCTTGAGCTTTCTGCAGGGTTTCCATAGACAATGATACCTGCCCAGATTGCACCCTTGTGAAGGTTAGTAACTAAGAACAAGAATTTTTAGAAAGTAGGAATCTTTATTAGTTGTTTGGCGACCTTTGTTAGACCAAAGTTATTGCTTAGTCAGGTCTTTCTTTAAGGGATGATACCAATGGTTTCCTTGACTAAATTATTCAGCTAGAATTTCTAAGTTGAAACGGTGGGGACGGGCTAATAGATTCCAGCATAGATGTGAAACCAACCTTGAAAAGGGTATCAAGATACCATACCACTGCCAACATCTGCCTGCCTGATTACATTGAAACAGGTGGACTCGTTAGTTATTCCAGTGCTTTTTGTTGTTTTGAAAACCCTCAACATTCATTAGTCAGTAGTCACTTAGTGATGTATCAAAAAAGTCAGAACTTTCAGTTACCATTATTTTCCCGAGTCCTTCATTGGGCATCACCAATCCTAGGTTCCTGATCTCTCAGACAATGCAAGTGGTTTGGCTGAAGTCAGTCTGTGACCCACCGAGCACACTGGAAACCCATCTCAGATAGAGATCTATATGAAGCTTCTCCTCTCAAGATGATTCCGGCTGAAGTCTCAATGTGTTGTATTTGGGCCATTAAGTCAATAAAGAATAGTAATATATGTTTAATTCAAGGCAACTTAAGGGGAAAATGACATGAATTATTTTCAAGGGCTATATCTACTCAATGGTCTTTTAGTTCTTCCACAATCAAAAGGCATAAGCACGACACAGAAAGGAAGTAACAATGGTGGCCTCTGACTGTAAAGAAAACCTTTACATGTGTAAATGCACAAAATATTTTTTTTTTTTGTACTGCATATTATTTAATTTTTCGTCGTCTTTTGCCTTTCCGTTCAAAGGTTGATAGCGCAAACAAGCATGGGATCCTACTGGAAATGGTCCAAGTTCTGACGGATCTGGACCTCGTCATTTCCAAATCATACATTTGTTCTGATGGTGGCTGGTTAATGGACGGTTGGTCTCGCCTTCTTTGCATCATACACTGTTCTCGACTCTTAGCACCAATGAGAAAATTCTAAATGGTTATGTTGTATAGCGAGTGAATTAATTATTGGTTGCAACTCGCCAGACATATGAAAATGAACCTTTTTGATCCCTACGTGAGTTATACACGATTACCTTACTTTAACTTCACACTCATATTTTAAATTCATGTTTCGCAGTATTTCACGTGACAGACCAACTGGGGAACAAAATTACTGATGAAAGCCTCATCCATTATATTCAACAGGTTAATACTTAATACTCTCTCCCTTTGCATTTTACGGGAATTGCTTAGTATTTTTAGTGCTCTTCTTTCCCTCTGTATTTTACGAGGATTGCTTATATCATATGTTACCGTATACATGAGGAATTTTAATTTTATTTTGTATTTTTTGCATGCTCTAAATAAATTGCACAAAATTTCAAATTTTACTTTTAGGCAATCAGCACAAGTAGGGAGAGTTCCAGGGAGGTCCAACCATCTATTAGCAAGAATGTGAGGCCAGCATACATCTCAGCAGAGCATACAGCCCTTGAGATGACTGGCACAGATAGACCGGGTCTAATGTCGGAGATGTCTGCCGTGTTGGCTGAAATGGGATGCCATGTTTCGGCTGCTGTAGCATGGACTCATAACGCCCGTGCTGCATGCATCATCTGTGTGGCAGATGAGTGCAATGGCGGGCCGATTACGGATCCCTGCCGGCTGGCACGTGTGCAGGCTCAACTAGAAAATGTAGTCGAGGCTCACCACTGCGACGGTGAGAAAAGGAGTGTGAGGTTGGCATGCCCTGTAGGCGGAAAAACACACACGGAAAGGCGGCTCCACCAGCTGATGGCAGCTGATAGAGACTATGAGGCATGCTGTTCTTGTTCTGTCCAGGATGATGATGGCAAAGATGAAGAAATGAATTCAAGCGGAAAGTTTGATTGGCAGAGGAGGAAAGAACGTGAAGCTACTACACGCGTTAAAATAGAGAATTGTACCGAGAAGGGGTACTCTATAGTTACTGTGAGGAGTGAAGATCGACCGAAGTTGCTCTTTGACACAGTATGTGCTCTGACGGATATGCAGTATGTTGTCTTCCATGCAGCGATTAGCTCCAAAGGATCAAAAGCAGTGCAGGTAATGCGTCTTGTCTTGGCTTAACTATGCGTGCGAGTTTATCCTTTTAACTACATGGTTCACTGGCTTTTTCCATGACAAAGAAAACGTGCATCTGCTATGGTGGTTCAAATTCTAATCCTGTGCTTTAATTTCAGGAATATTACATTAGGCACAAGGATGGATGCACCCTGGACTTGGAAGTGGAGAGGCGAAGAGTGACTCGGTGCCTCATTGCAGCTACAGAAAGGAGAGTTTCTCACGTAAGTATAGAAAACCATCATTTTAATTTCAAGATGGAGGTTGCGGGCTCCGAGGCTGGAAAGGGAAATAACGCTTAAAAACGTCTTTAACGAAATTCTGTGCAGGGAATAAGGGTGGATGTGACCACTGAAAACAGGATAGGATTGTTGTCTGATGTTACGAGAGTGTTTCGAGAGAATGGGCTATCAATAGCAAGAGCCGAGATTGGAACAAACGGGGACAGAGCTGTTGGGACGTTTTACGTTAAAGACGCCTCGGGGGATAACATAAGCAGAGAGACGCTGGAGATGGTACAGCGAGAAATAGGGGGTGGTACCGTACTGGTCGTCGATAAGCCGTTAGGTCTTCGATCCCGAGCCACATCATCATCTTCCACCAGCGGCCGCAACAGCGCTGGCACAGAAGACAGGCCGAAGTTGTCGTTGGGAAGCTTGTTTTGGTCGCACCTTGAGCGGCTCTCAAGCAATTTCAGGCCCATAAAATCCTAGTCCTTTATAAAGGACCAACTTAGCACTTGATGTATGTTAGCTCTTCTTCTGTGAATAATTAGCATCTCTAGGTGCACTAGCTTCTGGCAAATATAGTCCATTTGTGAAAATTGGTAGTACAGGTCATGCTAATAGTGCATTTGTGTAAATTGGTATATATTACCGCTTCATCTCCTCTCTCTCTCGCCGCAGCTCCCTTATGGCCTAAATTACAAGATTTGCCAGTTTTCCTCCCCTGATGTCATAGTGTCAGAATGTGTTCTAAATACTGCCAAGAGGACCAATTCAGTATCAAAACTTAGTTTCGAAAATCATGTCAGTTGACACCTTCACAAGGAAATGATGCTGTGGAACTCAAACCCTTTCATAAGTCCACGAATAGCCAAACGCTTGGTTCGGTAAATGGGCCCAAACGCTTACACGAGATGAGGAAAAGGACAACAGACTGGACAACAACCAACAGGCTACAGTGTCACACGTCCAAGGGCGTAAGATTGCTCCACTTTACTACGCATCTCGACTACTCAATAATTGGTTCTTTGTTGTCCATCTACATGAATTGGAAAACACATCAACATAATTGCTCATTTACCATTGAGTTATTGATCTGCTTAAGTTTATCAGATCAATTGCCCTGATGTTTAGTTATTGCTCATTCAAGGAGTATATTTACAGCATACAATTTAACAAGACTTAAGGTGCACCAAATAAATTAACAGTACACTATTCACAAGCCCGTAGAATGTAGAGATACCATGTTTTGTACACACACAGTTGACTGATTATATAAAAGATCACGCCACATCAATGTCATCAACATCAAGCCAATCACTGGATTCCTTCGACTCAGGGTTCTTGGGAATTACCTTCTTAGATCCAGCAGTTTCAATGGCCCCGGATTGCGTACTATTAGACAAGTCAGAAGAGCTTTTTCTCAGTTGAACCCAATCTCGTGCATCTTTGTCCGGACTGTGACTTGTTTTCTTAAAGCTAGCAGGCACATCCATATCATCCTCTTCAAGATCACTAAATGACACATCCTCATCATTCTCAATGGGAATTGTAGCTCCACCTGCACCAGCTCCAGAGCTTTCTTCCTTCAACCAATCATCAGCATCATCCTCATCTTTCTCTACCAATACATTACTTGAATCAAAAAGTATACTTTGATCCTTAGTCTGGTCAACATATTTTTCTTCAATCACCGATTTGTCAACGATAGCAATTTCAGCACTCATGACAGGGTGCTTCTCTATCTCATGTTCGATGGCAGCAGTGGAAGTTACAGATTCAGTAAAAGATGTTTTGGGAACATTATCATACTCAGTTTTGATAGGTACTAATAGGGGTTCTTCGGGTTGATGGTTGGAACTATCTTGAACATCAATACTGCCCTCCCCAGACCAGTCTTGTTGTTTTGCCTTGGAACGGTTCTTCAATCCCTGGGATAACAAGGCCCTGGCTTTTACTATCTGCAAGGACAACATAAGAGGGCAGACAAAAGACTAAGACCACCTAACACATGAATTCTTATGTAAACATCCAACTCATCCAAACTGAAAATAGAAGGCATAATGTCCAGTCTTTCTTTATCTTTACAAGATTCCCTAAATTATACTTGAAACTGAACTGTTCAGATATCATACCAATTAAATTCTCTATCACACAAACACAGGGCATCTCTAACTTGTGCCCCTTTTCTCCTCTCTAAAAGAAATTAACAAATATAGCCCAGTTGCAATTGGTTTAGTTTTATAGAGAATATTGAATGCTAAAGTACGATGCCAGACAGCAAAATGAAGATTGCATGAGCAGCTCATCAACTCTTACAGAAAAACTCAAAACTTCAAACAAACAACAGATAAGCAATATTCAGTTAAAACAACTGCCATTGCTATCTCATTCAAGGTCAGATCATGTCAACGGGCTCCCAGAAATATTAGTTTCAGCTAAAATGTTTTGTCAATTTTATCAATGAAGACAACAGGAACGTACAGAAGTATTGCAACATTCAACATAACCACAAACAAGAACCAATACCACCTTCTTGGCTCCAGGAAATCATAGGCTATTACGTCTGAACTCAATAAACGTACACAAAAGGACAATGTTTAAAGAAAATTGGTTCCTCAACAACATTGAGAATGTATTATCTTTTACATTGAAATAAAATAGAATCACCATGTCATGTAACCAACTTGCCTGGGGGGTTGATAGTAGTTCCGCATCTTTCTTATCCAGTCTAGGGTGAAGAAGCACAAAGTATATCTTCCAAAAGCAACTCTCACTCATATAACCTGGGCAAAGTTCAATCCTCAAAGCAGCTAATCTTGGGGCAAGTTGTTCAACAGCTAAAGCGTGTTCTTGCTGAGCATCAGACAAGTCAAAATCTAGCATCACATAGCAAGCAAATGATCACCATGGAGATCACACTATATTTATCTTTCCTGTACTAAATCTAGAAGAGATAATGATCATAATAAGCTGGATTCACAAAATTATGGAACAAAGGCTATACTGATGCAGTAATGGTCAGAGTTACCATGCAGCCAAATATGGCATGTTACAAAACCTTATGACTCAGAAATAACAAACCAATAATTAAAGAAATATAAATCGACAGACAAATATAGGAAATCAGACTTTGAAGTGAGTTAATTTTTTTTTATCAAAAGCTAGGCAAAAAAATTTTCTTATGCGACATAAATTTATTAAACACGCAAACAAGAAGGGAGTAGGGAAAGTGAATAAGAAGGGACTTTTTTCAATTGGAAAAGAGATGACACTTTTGGGATTAGGAGAAGAAAAAGGTGAAAAAGGCAACACCACTGGCAGCTAATAACCACCATGTTAATTTCTTCAGCACTTTTCAGCTTTGCCAACTTGATCAGTAATTCTTTTTTCTGAGAAGTCAGGGGCAACAAGTTAGAACTGTTGCCACTTCTAACGAAAACCCAACAACCAGCATTTGACATAAATAGTGAGTCCTTGCCAATTTGAGCTGAGTCTAATAAATGAAATATTCAATGAAGCCTTCCAGGATCAGTTGCAGTAATCATGCCTCCGGACATCTGGTGCCAAATTGTTGCCCTCTATGCATCCCCGATTTTATGCCAAAAAATGATATGTTTTCTCCAATCAAATACACCTTTCGTCTAGAGAAACAGAAATGTCCTCATAAAAACTCAGTAGAATTAAAGCTGACAATGGTTAAACAAAAGCTGTTTTTCTATTAAGCACAAAAAAGAAATTGTACTATGCATCAGGAGGATGAACAACAGATCGCCAAAACACACACTCTTATAGAATTACGTTGCATCTCAATCTGCACTCCGCCCACTGGCCGAAGTGCTTCTCCACAGCTAAAGTTAAATCAACCTAGTCCAACACTAAAAGCTCTAACTAGCCCACCAAAATCATCAAGAGTCAACGCAAAAGTAGACAACGAGACCCAGTCCAAAATATACACATTAGGTTCGAAACGGCAAAAAACATAGTAACAATAATAATTTGAGTAGTACAAACAGGAATTACCATCATCATCGTCACTTTCAGGTAGTGGAAAATCCAGCCAAGTTTCAGGATGCATTGCAATATCTCTTGCAAAAGATACCACTTCATTAGTCACCCCAACAGCACCGCCACTCGACAAAGCATTATTGCCTTCCCCTTCCTCTTCCTCATTATCCGATCCCAATTGCAGAAGATCAGACGCCATTTTCGTGAACTCAGACACAGCTATGGTGTTCGACAGTATCGATATCCCACTGCGAAACTTTCCCCCAATCTCCGCGAAATCGTTCCGGATTCCTGTTATTCCAATGGCTTGGGAATCTAATTGATCCTGATCGGATCTGGAAATTGATTTTCCTCGGGGAGTGGTGGATTCTGAGTCTTGGAGAGGCTTGTAGGGTTCGGACTGAGGGGGCGGGGCGAGGAATGAGGCGACGCCCCAAAATTGGCGGGTTAGGGTTTTGGTGAGCTCGGAGATGTCATCCTTGACGCCACGTGGAGTTGAAGTCGGCGATGATGATGATGGATCGAGGTTTTGATTCTGCTGTTTTTCGTGTTCTGCGTCGCGTTCATTGAGATTGGAAACGACGGCGCTTCCCTCGTGGTCATCGGTTTCGTCGAGTTTGAGAGTGTTGGCAATGGATCGAGCTAGCCATGACATTGTTAAGGCTTTCTGACGGCCGGAGGCCGGCGTTCGGCGTTCGAGGATTTATTGCCAGTGCGAATTAAAGAGTTGGCGTCAAGTACAGACGCAGTAGTTCAATCCGATCTATAGTAATACTCTGTTCGTGAGAGTTTCAATTACTGCTAATTATTTCCCGCATCACGATGTCGTTTAGTTAGTTCAGAGTAGGAGAAGTATACATGCGGTCAAAACTTAGATAGACCTATTTTCAAAATTGCCATCTATAAACTCATGCAACAGAAAATCAAATGCCGAAAGCAAAGATTAGCCAACCAAAATGTTATTGTTGCAACGAAAAAAAAAAAACCTCTCATTCAAATGGCGGCAGAAAACTGTCCTAACATCATGAAAATGCCTGTATAGTTCTTATTCTATGTGTTACATGGGACTACACCCTTGGCAATTGAACTAGTTATAATCAGGCGTTCAAGATTATTTGCAAAATTATATCTACTTTAATGATTATATTATTAACATATTTTTTTAATTACTTTAAATTTTTGTCAATTATCTTTTTATCGTGCATTTTATGTTTTGGATAATCTTCTGTCTCAACACACTTAGAGTCTCTTGGGAAAAGAGCCAAAAAGTAGATCTTCATTGGTGTTAGACTCTATCGAAAAGTTTTAGGTCCACAAGTCTTGATAAAAGTATTTATGGAATGAATCTAATGAAACTAACGCAATTAGAGCACATTATTGATTTGGATTTAAACAAGAGCAAATTATTGATTTTTCTCCCAGAGAAAATTAAGTGAAATAGTAATCGAACATCTCATTTGAGTTACGACTATTACAAACAAGCAACTTTCTGTCCTCATGAGTTTATCATGGTTATTGGTGGTTATTATGAGCAATTATTCTCTGGTTGAATTCCACTCACCTTTTTTTTTTTTTATCAAAACAGCAACATTTCATTTATAGACTAACTCAACTTACAATTTTTGGGGCAACTGCCCCTACAATCTGCTTGCACCAACTCAAGCAACCAAACTGGGAAGTCAGACTTCCATTCAGCAGTTTCTTTCAAATTTGTAGCAAATTTAGCTACTTGATGACTAACAGAGTTGCTTTTCCTTCTAGTGAAGGAAAAACAACATTCATAAAAACTGAGCTTCAGCTTTTCTATGTCTGAGAGCACCGTTGCAATTTCTACATCATTTTCACCACTATTTATCCTGTCAATAACTTGCTTACAGTTTGTCTCAAACTCTACCCTTCTCCACCCTTGACATTTGGCTACTAGCATGGCTGCTCTTAGAGCCAAAGCCTCCTCCACTTTTGGATTCGAACAACTTACACCTGGCACTGCCCAAACTCCCACCAGCTCCTTCTGCCAAGACCTCGCAACCAATCCCCAACCTGCTTTATCCTTATTCTGATGGACAGCAGCATCTGAATTTATCTTGACCCAAGCCTCCCTAGGTTCTTTCCATTCACTCAACTCCTCCTTCCCCACCCTATTACCACTAACTGGTTCCCCCTCCTTCACCTGAGCGTCCTGATACTCCCTCCATTCCCCAACAGCTTTTTGGACAACTGTCATAGGGTCCCTAGCCTTAGCTTCAAACTGCCTTGCATTCCTAGACTTCCATATCTGCCATAACAAATTTATTGTCACTGCAATCCGCTCCTGTCCCTGCTCCTTATACACTGCATCTTTCAATTCCTCCCACCAGTGCCAGAACTTATTTCTGTGAATTACCAACCCCTCCCAGCTTACTGGTGCCATCTCCCAAATCGCCTTCGCATGATCACAGAAAAACAGCAGATGTTCAACAGTCTCTGGATGCTCCCCACAACAACCACACATATGATCCCCCTTAGCACACCTTGCCTTTATACTTGCATTCACTGGCAGGATATTTTGTAAACATTTCCAGATGAAGTGCTTCAACTTTTGCTTCAAATTCATTCCCCACAAAAAACACCAGCTCTGAGCTGAACACTTCCTACTGCTGCTTGACTCAGCAATGCTCCTGTCACCAGCCACTTCCTTCCTCATACATTTTGCCAACCTATAACCTGACTTTACTGTATATTCACCCGTACTAGACTTGCTCCAATATATCCTATCTTTCATACTACATACACTCAGAGGTATCCTCACTATGTCCTTCCCTTCATTTTCTTCAAAAACTTCTGCAATTAGCTCCCTATCCCACTTCCCATCTTTAATGAGTTCACTCAGCCACTGGACAGCCACCCCTTCAGCCCTTGGAGTTTTTACTTTCCCATTCCCAGAATTTGGCAACCACCTATCATTCCAAATATCAATTGATTTTCCATCCCCAACCCTTTTCTTTATTCCCTCCTCCAGTAACTCCCTTGCTTTCAGTAAACTTCTTCAATACCAAGAATCCGTACTCTGACTCTTCATTGCCCATATTGAAATTCCCTTAAAGTATCTTGCTCTCATAACCTTACTCATCAGCAAGTTGGGCCTAGTTAAAATCCTCCATAGTTGTTTTGCCAGCAAAGCCAAATTAAACTCATGCAACTCCCTAAATCCTAGACCTCCTTCTTCCTTCCCATCAGCCAACCTTCCCCAGCTCAACCAGTGGATTCTGTGCTTCTTTTCCTTTTGACCCCACCAAAACTTTGCCATCCCAGAACTAATTTGCCTACACAGGTCCTTTGGAAGTATACAACATGACATTACATAGATAGGTAATGCCATGATAACTGACTTGAGCAGCACCTCCTTCCCAGCCTGGCTCAAAAGCTTCTCTTTCCACCCTTCCAACCTGCCTAAAGTTTTCTGTTTAACAAAATCAAAGGTCTGCCTTTTGGACCTTCCAATAACCAAAGGCAGCCCTAAGTACCTACTTTGTTGTGCCTCCTTCATCCCTTGTAGTTCCCTCAATACACCTGCCTTATATCTATGCACCACATTCCTGCTAAAAAATAAAGAAGATTTCTCCATATTGATCAATTGTCCCGAAGCCTCCCTGTATACCTCTAATATTCTCCTTAGCTGCCCAGCTTCCATAGCAGTTGCTTTGCAGAAGATCAACGCATCATCTGCAAAAAATAGATGAGACAGCCTAGGAGCTTCCCTTGCAATCCTAATCCCAGTCAGCTTCCCCTGAACAACTGATTGCTTTAACAGAGAAGAAAAACTTTCAGCACATATCAAAAAGAGATAAGGGGACAAAGGATCACCCTGCCTCAAACCTCTAGTTGGCCTAATAAAACCTCTCTTTTCCCCATTAAAATTTATTGCATAAGTGACACTAGAAACACACTGCATCACCCACTGAATCCACTTCGGACAGAACCCCATTCTCAACATGACTTTGGCCAAAAAATTCCATTCGACTCTATCATAGGCCTTAGCCATATCAATTTTGATCGCCATATACCCATCTCTCCCTGTCCTCTTATTTTTGAGAAAATGAATAACCTCATGAGCTATAAGAACATTATCCAAAATCTGCCTCCCATGAACAAAAGCAGACTGAGGACAGCTAATACAATAGTTCAGGACATGCTTGAACCTATTGGTAATTACTTTAGAGATAATTTTGTACAGCACATTACACAGACTTATATGTCTAAGATCTGCTATAGTGCTAGGTAATTCAATTTTGGGGATAAGACTAATAAGGGTCTCATTAATAGATTTTAGGATAAAACCAGAATCAAAGAAGCTATTAACAGCACAGATGATATCAACTTTTAAAATTGACCAGAACTTTTGAAAGAAAACTGGTGACATACCATCTGGTCCAGGAGACTTATTAGGATGCATCGAAAATACTGCCTGACTGATCTCCTGCTCTGTGACCTTCCTGGTGAGCTTCATGTTCATCTCATCAGTGATGGTCTGTGGAATTCCCTCTAAGATCTCAGAAAACTCCTCAGGCCTCTCAGACGTATAAATGTGCTGAAAATACTCAACTATCTCCTGACAAGTTTCCTCTTCATCCTTGCACCACACACCACTGCTATTTTTCAGTACACTAATCCTATTCATCCTTCTCCTCCCCACCACCTTAGCATGGAAATAACTCGTATTTTTGTCCCCTTCTTGTAACCACTTCACCCTAGCCTTTTGGCTCCAATATATCTCCTCCTGCTTATAAGCCTCTGCCAACTTCCTTTTCAAACCTGCTAACTTAATTCTATAACCATCACCTCTACTCTCCTTAACCTCTTGGATTTCTTGCTTTACCTTTAGAATCAGACTTTTTGAATTACCGCACTTCTGCTTACTCCAACCAAGCAGATCCATTCTGACTCTTCTAATCTTGGATTGAACCATGTACATCCTTGAACCCCCTTGCTGCCTCTCCCAAGCACCTCCTACAACCTCTTCTATATCACTGTGTTGTAACCACCTCCTATCAAACATGAACCTCCTCTTCCACCTTCTCCGTTCAGGCTTAGTATCTAGCAGCAGAATACAGTGATCAGAAGCCTCAGTCTCTATGTGAGTGCACTTTGCCTTCTCAAACCTCCTAATCCACCCTGTATTTCCCAGAATCCTATCAATCCTTTCCTTCACCTCCCCCTCACTTTTCCAATTGTTACACCAGGTCCAAGGAACACCTTCAAAGCCAATATCTACCAGTTCATTACCATTGATAAAAGTAGTAAAGTCATGAAAACTCACATCAGCTCGTTCCCTGCCTCCTCACTTTTCAGCATTTGAAGTGATATCATTCAAGTCCCCCAGAATTGCCCAGGATTCCCCCCAAATGCAACTTCTTCTTTCCAATACCTTCCACTGCTCCCTCCTAACACTAGCATTTGTACTCGCATAGACACAAATACACCACCACTCAGCACCAATCTCCCAATCATCAATCAGTAATTCTATAGTGAAACTGGTAAAAAGCACCTTTTTCACCTTCAATTCCTGTTTCCATAGTACAGCCAATCCCCCAGCCAGTCCTACTGGATCAACCACAAACACATTATCAAACTTAATCCATTGCTTAACACTGTTCAGGAAGCTTTTTTTCTTTTTTGTTTCTGACAAAAAAACCAAAGATGGAGAGTGGAGTCTTATGACCTCCCTCAGTTGGGGAACTGTCAAGGGGCTCCCCACACCTCGACAGTTCCACACCATAGCTCTCATATAACACTTGGAGCCCCAATAAGGGTGGGCTCCAACCCCTCAGCTATGTCCATCCCCTCACCGCTCCCTCCATCTGCCTTTATTTTCTTCATATTTTCCTTCCCCTCCAATTCCCCCCATCCTCCCATTCCATTGTTTCTATCTTCCTTTTCCCTCTCTCGCTCCCCCCCTCCACCTCATTGACTACAACCAGAGGTCTTCTCCTACTGACTTCCATAACCAGCCTTTTCCATGTTTTGTTTGCCTTATGCACTCCTTTCCCTCTTCCCCCATGCTTTCCCTGCTTCTCCCTGTCCTCCATCACCCCCTTACATCTTCTACCCTCCTTCCCCTCCCCCAACACTCTGCCCTCATTCCTCACCCCATCAATCCACATAAAATCAGTCATTTCTCCCACTGACCCCTCACCCTGGCTCACCCCCTGATGCAGCTTTTGGTCCTTTTCCACCCTTAACCCACCCTGACCACCACTACCCCCTCTTCCTAGCTTGCCATCACCTTCCTCCCCCATCCTCCTCTCCATTTCCTTCCCCACCTCACCTTCAAAACCCCCATCCTTCCCACTAATCTGCTCAATTAGAGGTTCCCTTCCCCCCAGCTGACCCTTACTGCTCCCCCCTCCCCTACTGTTAGCTCCCACACCCTCCCTCTCATGAAAAGCTGCTGTATAAGTCAACAGCAGCTGATTATCCTTAGTCCTATCCTCTTCCTTAGGCTGAAATTGGGATTCCTCCCTTACATCCTCCCTATGGTCATTCCCGTTCCTACTCTTCCTGTTAGGACTTCTAGGATAGCTGGCCCTCAGCCAATTCCCATACTGAGGTTCTCTCTCCTTATCCAAACCTTTCCTCCCACAGCTTCTCTCATTATGCCCAACTCTACCACAACAAAAGCAGAAGTCAGGGCATTTTTCATACTTAAATTCAATCCACTTCACCATTCCATTACTCTTAACCATAATTCCCCTTGGTAAAGGAACTGTCAGATCAATTTCAGTAAGGATTTTTAGATGTTTACCATCTTTTCCCCCTCCCTGGGGAATTATCACATCCTCCACCCTTGCAAAAATACTTCCAACCTTCCTGCCAACCTCCTTGGTAATCCAATGGATCGGAATATTCCAGAGCTGAATCCATATCAAAGTTTTACTCAAGGCCTCTCCCTCCTCTTCCAGGCCAGCTCTCCACCGCAATAGGATCAGAGGTTGACCATCATAGATCCACGATCTCTTATTCAAAACCAGATCCATGTCCTTCTCCTTTTCAAACAGGAATTGAAACAGATTGCGACCAATCTCCACCACTCTCAGATTCCTCACCTGAGGCCACATAACCCCTACAAAACTCCTAATACCTCCAATATTTGCTAGTTTATCCCCCCAGACTTTCCCAATCAGACTCAGTTCGCACTCCCTGACGCCTTGCGCCATCTCCTCCTCCTCCAAACATACTCCCTCTCTTTCTTCCTCTGATAGCTTAAACTTCCTTAAAACCTCCTTGATACTATCCATTCCTCCTTCCACAGACCATACACTTGAGAATTCCAGTAGCTACCAATCCAGCACAAAGCCAGAGTCCGTCCGAGTCCTTCGATGCTTCCTTATTAGCTCCCAGCACCAGCCAATACTGCCACACACGGAGAGAAACAAAAAGATCAGAGTAGAAAAAACAAAGCGAACAAAACGATAATCGAAACACAGGAGCTAAACGATTAGATGCAAGTAGACCACATCTCATCGCAGCGGATCAAACAATAACAAAAGCTATCTTGAGCAAACACCACTACGTGATCAGGAGTAATGGAAGGAATTTGTTAGTTTCCGGGAATAGAAAGATTTTAAAAATGGCGCCTAAACCTAGAGAGTTGAACTTTCCTAAACGAGAACCCACCCACAAGGGGGACTTTCTCTCTCTAGGACAGAGAGAAATTTTCTCTCAGAGTGAGAGACGCATATGCAGATTATATTATAATCAAAGAAAAATTGCCATATTCGAATTCCACTCACCTTGATTTGTACATTTGTTTTGGATGTCGGGGAAACACACACACACACACACAACAAAAACACCCCACCAACACAAAGGAAAAAACAAAAACTTCAAAAAACTTCTTTGACGGGACTGGTCTCAATGCTGTTTCGTTTATTTCCTAACCTCAAAACTATTAAAGTATATTAGCTAATCCACGCTTCAATGACCCAAGTCCCCGCGGTAACTCATTACTGGTAAATATGGTTCTTCCACAAAAAAAGCATTTTATTTATTTATTTATTTTTTGCAAAACCTTTGTTTGGGAGTGATATGAACTAATTTGGATGCTACGCATTTGTTGCTTAAACACTATATCAGAAAAATTGCCATTTAGAAAAAAAAAACTTTTAAGTTTATAATTGGTTTTAGTATACTTTCGAGGAGAAATTAAACTAAGCTATTTTGAATATAACTTGCAAAATAATCTTTTGGTAGGCAAATTCGTTGCTCAGAAAAGAGAAGAGAGCTCAAGGAAGTTGACTAGATGAAGAAAAGTACGGAATAAGGTGGTGAAATAGTAAAGGTGGTGAAATAGTAATCGTTGTTTCGATTTTCGAATTCTTAGAGCATTTGAGAGATGAGAGCGCGACTAAAAAAGATTGTTACCAAAATATATTAATAGCGCATCATTGTTTTTCTTCTTCTCTTTTTGCTTCTTTCTCAAGTTATCGTGGTTGGCGAATTATATAATAATAAGGAAAGAAATGTATTCGAACATTGCATGCATGTCTTCCCCCGCCCCCACCCCACACCCCCCCCCAAAAACAACCCAAAGCCCCCTCCCCCACAAAAAAGGAAAAAAAAATTTGCATGCATGTGACGGTAAAATAAATTTTAAAAAAAAGAAAAGAAAAAAGATGGAAGAGGCGTTCTGCGTGAAGTTGTGATCTAGACTCTGGCCTACTGACACTAACTAACTGACTGTGTGTGTATATATAGAGTGGTACGTCGTTTATTTCATTTCCCTCCTCAACGATCAATTTCAAAAACATGGTGCTGTCTTCTTCATCTTAATCTTTCAACTCTCAATTCTCAAATCATCAGCAACAATGGTGTAAGTTTTCAAATGGATTTTTTACTACACATACTGCATGTGTACTACTTGTTCTTAATTACGTGATATTTTTTGCAGTCAATTTGGTGATATTATACCTACCTTGCTTCAGTTCTTTTCCGACCTGGGGATGGAGAGCTTCGAACTTGTGGAACGAATGCGGAATGCAAATTCGGATGATCTGAAGTTTGTAAAAGCTATAAACGACCTTCTTACCCTTTCAATCTAAAAAATGGTTAGGTATGATAGCTAATGATTTGCACATCGGGCAAGTATTCGTTTGTAGCAGCCGATCTTTAATACAATCTGCATGGAAGTTGTGCTCACAATAGTAAAGATCAGTAATGCTGTCATTCATCTTATACGTTTCCTGCTCAATAGCGGATATGATCATTCAAAGGGAAGCACGAAAACTCAGGGAAAAGATGCAACGTGGACGAAAAGATGTGCTATTTACCATGCATACGCTGCACTTCTCCTGCTTGTCACTTGAACTTGTGTTGTGCCCAAGCCATTCGCAAATGGAGTATAAACTCTAGTCTTTAAACGACTAGAGATGGTATGGAATCCTAGCTTCCTCTTTACGAATAAGTCCCTTTATGTGGAGACAGACCTCCTACAAAGTGAATTCACATGAACTTACCATGTGTACTGTAGTTGTGTTTGGATTGAGGGATTTGGCGAAAGATTTGAAATCTTCTCAAATCTTTTTAGTTGTCTAGATTATTTATGAGGTATAAGAAAATTTCACAAGATCCATGATTCTATTCTTTCTAGGTGTAGTTAATTCTTGTAAAAACCTCCAAATGGGCATATGGTTAGACAGATTTTAATTTGCTTCTAACATATTTAAAACAAAAAAAGACAACGAGAATATATAACATTTCTGAAACCTATCATTCTAGATAACGCCCAACGCTTTCCTGCTATGCATGCTTCCCACGAATCCTTCAATATCTTTCAAATCAAACTGAAGCTCTAAAAAAGATATCTTTACTTGTTTTATTATTATTATTATTTTTGTGTAATTTTTGTTTCTATGATAACTGAAGCACTTTGCTATGTGCAAAGGCACTGAGACAGCACTCAAAGCTTTACTTTCTTCAAAAAATAAAGAAAACAGAAAAAGCCATATTCGTTGCATCAAGTCCAAATGCCAAATATGGATCATTACCTCCTCTGTTAAGTTTCCAAAACTCCAACCACTGTAAGCGATCGTGGTCAGGTCTTCTATTGACAAGCAGGCCTCCAAGTGCGACATTGTCAAATCAGGAACTGCAACATGGATGTAGTATTCCCTTGCCCTAACTTCATCTACATACTGCATAATCTCATTGAAAACAGCATCAACAAACAGAAGGATCTAAAGAAAATCATAAACGGAAATAATACTCTAATTGGAGGTCAAGAATATCATCGAGGAGGGTCCTAATGATATTTAATTTAGACAAGTCACCTTCCTTATTAAAATGATACAACACAGAACAAGAGCTACATAAAGCTAATAAGAGAATTCTCACAGGAGGATCCACTTGTTAGGGTGGCAATTTATATTAATCTTTGGTGAAAGCCATCACCTAGTAAACCCAAAATCAATATGGCGATTATTAATAAATAAATAAACAGAAAAAATTGCAGAAGCGTACCTGGATTCATATCGACAAACTGATATATGAATCTCTAAAGATATTGGGGTGGCTTTCCATGTCAACACGTATTCGCCGATTCTTGAGAGAACCCTTTAGTGTCTCTCTGGTATCTTTCCTGAGGATGGGATATCAGGGAAGAGCTATATTTTGTGGTACTAGAAAATACGACAAAAGAATAATCCACGTGACCTGGGGACCATAACCCTATTTATAGGTAATATTCCTGTTACCTTTTGGAGCCCTATTTTAGCCCAACATAGAAATAGGAGTCCTTAAGTTTCTACACATTAAAGGCCCACATCCTATTAGATACATTAAGTCCAAACTATATTTGATCACTTTAATTGGACTTAATCTTATTTGACAATTTGCAACTCATAATTATTCACATATAAGTCCAACGTTGGATTAAGGATCCAACAACTTTTTGTAGTCTCTCGAGAGGGTGAGCTTCTTCAAAAGATGTATGACTGGATGAGTCCGCATCATGATTTCCAGCGTCTGCACTCAAGTCCCCATTTACCAAGCTTTCTCCCTCGTTGACAGTATTAACTTGAGTCCACAGATACTTTGAAATCAGACTAAATAACGTCTAGATTTTAAACATCAAAACATGCAACTGATAAGTGATAACACAGCACATGACCGACAGCTTGCCTGCTACTTGGTCGTTTGCTACTGTTCCCGTATAAACTTCTGGATTAGGCAATGCAGCATCCTCAGAGTCATTGTCATAAATGAGATGTTGTTGTAGGAGTCCAAGCCACCAGAGATAGAGGTTGAGTCAGAAGGAAGATTACCTGCAAGATAAGTTTCATCGTCACACATCTTGACAACTTAATGCAAGATACATAATTCAGCTTGGCCTGTGAAAAACTTATTAGCTCCTTGATGGAACTGTTTCAGTGTCACATGAAAAAGCAACAAAGATGCCATAAAAGAACTTATTTTCAAGTTCCTCTGTAGATTGTCATAAAAGAACCTATATCAAGTTCCTCTGTAGATTGTTCAGAACATCTCAGCAATGTCGTTATATACTTCACCACTCGCCGAAGATGGAGATGTAAGACCTTCTCCAATTGGCAACGTCGAATTGCAAAAAAAAAAAAAAAAAAAAAAAAATTCGGTTTGTTTGGATAGAAAATTATTTGGAAATTGTGTGTTAGGATAAAAAAAAATGGTTTAAAAGATAAAAAAGAGAGAGAGAGAGAGAGAGAAAAAAGGTGCTTAAGAATCGTCGTTCGTTATGATGCAAAACTAAAATTTTTTCCTATTCAAACAAACAAAGCCGTCAAGGAGATGGAGAGACCAACCTTCTACGTTTTCCGCCTGAAGATTTTGCATGTTAATAGTAATTGTTAAAATTGATGTTAGATTTTGACGTGCGACGAGGAAGAAGACGATTTGCCTGTCGAATCACAATGGGAACACTTGAGATCCTCGGTGACATATTTTCTATGCCAACCCAATGCCACCAATAATCTTGGAAAGGTTTTATAGGTTGGTATTCGGCATTGCGACTCCTGTTTTATGTTTTTCCTTTTTAGGAAATAAATTCAAAATTACAAATAAGAAAATAAGTTTTGGGCCAATTGGGCTTGCTTGTGACAAATTTCATGCAAGTCCACCCAATTTGTCCTAAGATGTTGAATGACATGACGCCTCGCGGTCCATGAGTAGGGTATGATGAACAGAGTCCTTTGACCAGAAAAATAATGTGTGCATATTATTATTTATTTTATTCTCATTGCTCCACATCTATAAACAGTTAATCCTTCCTATTTAAGTGTTTAAGCAAGAACGATTTCTATCAAGGAATCCCTTAGAAAACCTTAGTTCTCACATAGACTTAAAGGCCCACAATTCCATTATTTGTACCATGTACAGAATACATAATTTACCTTCACATTATAATGAAGAAAATGACTATCAAAAAGAAATAAAAATATGAACATATATTTCAACGACATAGTATGCCAGAAATTATAACTCCTATGCTGAAAATTACTTGTCTAAATTAAATTAATGTGTGGACCAATAGACTGTATATCTACCACGCTGTAGGAGCTTGTAAAGTGGTTGATTGGTAACTTATGTGCCGCGTATGATTAATTTTACCATGTGGCTGATTAATTTATCGCTGTGTGATTAATCCCATTCCTTTTCATTTTTTCATGGCAAACTTGGTAGCAAAACATATACCATTTTTTCTTTTGTTTCTGGAGCAAACCAATTAGCTTATGTTAATCCAGAGGGTTTCGATGCTCTTGTTAGATAGTGTTAAAGGATATTGAAAGTTAAAATGGATTGAAAAAATCCCCATTAAATTAAGTATGTCAAACCAAGTCAATTCAAAATAACACAGTACTACTTGGAGAAAAAAAATTGTTTGATTACAACAATTCGCAAAATGCAACAAGGTTGGCCATTCGGCCACTTAATCAATCGTGGGCTCTCGTTGCTTCGGAAAATGAAGTTTTGTAAGTTTTGATCGCCCATTCCTTGCGCTTATAGACTGAAGTATGGAATCTGAACTGTGAATCCATTAAATTGTTAAATCGTTAAGTACTAAATTTAATGTATTTGAATGTATTTCAGATTAAATGATAAGTGAATAACTTATCTCTTATATTTTGGAACAAGTTTTGTTTAGAAAATGCAGTGCCACTTGATTAATTCAGATGTTCTATTTTTTGTTATCAACGCACCTAAAAATGTTCAAATCTGAACCCATTAAATTTTACAGTGTGATTTTATAGCATGATTTCATGCAAGATTTTACAGAACCTAAGTAACGAAGCTTCATGCGCATATTTACAGCATGAAGCTTAGTTAATTAATTGTAATAATACCAATGATAGGAGAAAGTTTTTGGTATAATTAATTGTAATAATACCGTAGCACATTTTGTAATATGGCATATCTGAATTAAAAAAGTGATTGAAAAAAAATGTTTATCATACAAGTCATATAATATTTGTTAAAAAAAAGAGTATCTAAACGTACACATTTTGACGAGTTAAAACCACTTTTCTTATTTAGTTCTACATCTACTGTATAACAACACTGACGTTTCCAGTCTAATTCCAGATAATGGCGTTTCCGGTTTGTTACTAAAATTATTCGCGTTGTTCTCTTGAATGAGTCCAATCGTTATTGTATATCCTGTAAGCGCTGAAGTGTTCTTCAATTAATCAGTTTTCAGGAATAGATTTTGGTAGCCTCTAAACTTGGAGGTATGGGGAGGCAAAATGAATTTTCTCATTGAGTTCGAAGTCTCAAATATCTCTGATCAGAGCAAAAGATGCGCCTTGTGAAACTTATTTATGCATTACAGGAATACATAGGACCATACATAGGAGCTTACGGAGAGTTACAAAAAGAGAGAACCCCCTACTACAATCCCCTACACCACGGGGAAAAAAAAAAAAGAAAAAAGAAAAGAGGAAAAGGTTCCCAACCAAAATATCCCACATTAATCAGAAAAATTGATAATGATAATAAATGAAGTGATTTACCAATAAACATTTGAAATGCTAAAAATAGAGGACTAAAGGTTACGCAGAAATTAAGGGCTTATGGGCTGGCAATTGTTGGTAATGTAGTCGAAAGAACTAAAGAAGTGTGTTGAATTTAATCCAAAAAGGAAAGGGTTCCCGGACTCAGAAGCGGGGACAAACACCAGGCCATTGAAGATGGTGAGAAGCTAAATCCGAGTGGACTCGGAGCTCCGCAAGTTTCAGAAAACTTGTGATGCTTTCTTTCCGAGGCAATCAACTCACTGAAGTTGGCAGGAATTTGTGAAGTGTTGTTGGGAGAAGGAAGAAAGTGTTGGCCCCCCCAGCGACCCTGGCCTGCAGCATTGTGATCATTCCCAGCCGCAGTCCCAGGTGGCACTGACAACTGAGTAGTTGATGAGAAACGAAGAGGTGATGCTGTGGATGAGAGGTCAAGTGCTGGAGGAGCCACCTCTTCCAGACGTCTGGGACGTAACGCCAGTGCTGTAGGGACCTTTTCGACCACTTCTTGCGCTTCTGGTGCTGGTGAAACATTGGGTTGGAATTCAGGTGCAGAAGTAAGCCTTTGGACGACTTGCTTGAAGTTCACGGAATCCACCTTGTACACTTTCGGCTTCATTGGTGGCAAAGGTGCGATTGGCTTCTTCATTGGTTTTAATGGAAGTTTGCGGACTGCATGGAGGGACGAATAGAATGAGGATGTTGTTGTTTTGGGTCTGTTTTCTTCTAAACATTGTTGATACGCAGCGAACTGGCTCGAGGTGGAAGAGGAAGAATTGTACGAGTCGGAGGAATTCTCCATGCCAAGGTTTACAAATGCAGATTTTAGATATTTTATTCCAAAATTGTATACTCGTGGTTTCAGCTAGCTACTAGAGGTGCTGTATGGAGGAGGAGGAGGAGGAGGCAAGGGATGCGAGTCTGCAAGATGACAATCTATAACTGAAAAGGCAGCAGTTATAAAGAAACCAGAAAAACTTCGAAGGTTTGAAAGTCACAAGAAAAATTCAAATGTTTATTTGTCCTGGGCGTCGGCGGGCTGTACTGCAAGTGACAGGACATAGAGTGCTCAATTTTGACCATAACATTATATTTCGATTAAAATATAGTCACCCATGCCCGCTACTTTCTTGTCCCGAAATATTTGGAGATAAGGAGGATATACCGAGTCAGAAAGTCAGAAGTCCTACCTGCATCCTCGTTCCTCAAATCTACATCTATGACCTAGCTGCAGCATCTGAACCGGAGGACAAAAGGAAGGGTTTTATTTGTTGCAGTATGTGTTTAGAGTATGAGTTTAATTTGGGAATGATGACTCCCACCAAAACCCATCATCTATTCATTCATGGTCCCTTTTGCTGCTTTAGAACACCGGTTCGGTGTCAAAAGAGTTTAGGCAGGAAATGATGGCTGATGCAGTTTGCCATATTCTCTGCGTATAATAAGTTGAATAATTTTTTGTGCTAATACTTTGACCGAATAATTTATTCATACTGCTGTGCGATGTGGGCATGAGGACGACGGGGGTGGGTGCATTGAATATGTTATCCAACCTATTAGTTTAAATAAATTAGTGGAACTGCAAGTTGTGATTCTATAGTACATAGGCAGTGCAACAATAATTGGAGAAAAAATAAAAAGAGCCGCCTGATGTCACCCGAGTTTTGTTGCCATGGAGCCCAGTTATGTCGCTCTTTCTCAATAATCAAATACTGAAAATCTTGCTCCTCCTTGACAGGGATAGTCCTCATTTACTCTTTAGACTTGGGCATGGTTTGGCTTTTGTTTTGGGTCGTAATATTCATAATGCATCCGAGCACGGTGATGAATTTGACAGCCCCGTGTAGAAGAAATTAATGGCTTTTCGCTGGCCATATATGGTGGCGGCTCCGCCGGCCCTGCCATTAACGCTCACTCCACTAAAAAGGTGATATTGACGTCTTTCGACCTCAATTATCCGAGGAAGAAAAATTGAATTGCAACGTCCAAATCAAACTTTCCGTCCTCCTCTTCTTCTTCTTCTTATTCGAGTTACTAACATTATAGCATTTTTTGCGGGATCGATGAATAGCACATCAATATAGGTAGATTGGATGTAATAATAACAATGCCCTAGAAATAGATGGGGAATCGAATTATTGACAAACACTCCCAAGAGGGTGCCGCTCGATCGACTCAACTGGTTCGAAGCTTCTCTGGGTCTACGTGGTTTGAAAGTTTTTGTTTTTGCCCACGTAAATTATTTTAAGGATTGCCGTCACTGATCTCATACTCAAATTTTCGTCTTGAACAAAAGGTGGTAACTCCTGAAAAAGGATCATTTTGTGAAAGAAGTTAAAGGTATCGATCATCATATTTAGTGTATAAATTTAAGATACAATCTCCATCGATCTACTACGCAATTTTGTTCATTAACCTAAGTTTGCGTTGAAGCAAATTTAGTTTAATTAATCATCATTAAAAAAAGGGGGGGGGGGGCCGGGAGAGTCTTCGAAGTAATTAATTTCTCTAGATTCTTCAAATATATAACTGTAATTGCTGACCAGAAAATGATAACACTTACAGAAGTGATATCCTGCTCCTTCATGTGTGGCTCTTATATTGAAAACACCTCCCATGGATTGATTACCTTTGCCATAACTTAAAATTCACATCAAAGAAGCAGAATCTTGAAGCTGTAAAAGAGCTTAATAAAAGGAATAGTGGAATCTTGTGTTTGGATTGTATTTTTCATGGAAAAATTGCTGTAGCGATTTGATGTATGTGAGGCAAAAAAGTAATAGGAAAATGCGATTACAGAAAACGACAAAACTTTTCGACGGAACACAGCAATACAAACAAGGTCATCATCAGTTATTACTGCTTTGGTTTTTTCAATAGTTTTCTCGAAGCCGCTTGTTTGCACTTGGAATCTAATGAACCTTCTTCTTTTTTTTTAATCAAATGAACTTGAGTGACCATAATCACATACTTAGTCCAAGGTGTAAGGTAATAATAATAATAATTTACGGTTAGTCCAAGTCCGAGTTCAAATAGCTGTCGGCTATTGAATGTGGACTTCCGTTAGCTGGCATCATGATCAGCAAGAACCAGGTTTTCGGATAGAATTGGGGTGGTTCAGGAGTTTGTAATCACAACAATTGCACATTTCAAGACAAATTCCATTTATATATGTTATGTTATACTGCGCCACATTTTTTCACAACGTGTTGTTGCACCGAATCTCTTGTGAATTTTACAGTACGGAAAAGGTTGGAAACAAGAGAATGAATGGTTCGGTAATTCCATCAATGTTTGTAATGTTAATACTTGTGAATTAATTCTTACAAATTAAGCCAACGAGTCAATTGAGTATTGGGCTATAATTCCTACAATCAAGAATCTGCCGAATTCAATCTGTAAGATTACAACGTAAATTTGGGCCCCCCGAACTTATAATGAAATGGCAAACCTTTTTGCCTTAAAATGTTAAAGACAATTAACCTCCTCCTTCTAACATATGTAAAGAGTATTAGACCACCAAACATGACAGCGCATGCCGATATGTTTTCCTTTTTTCATTTCTCCGTTCCCTGTCATTAGCAAAAATCATTTTTTTTTTTTATATTGTTTTTCTTTTGGGTTTCTTCATTACCCCACATAACAAAACCCCAGTGTCTATCGAAAAATCGAAAGCGAAAGTTTGGGAAAAATACAACAAAAGTAAAATCGAAAACCAATCGAGTTCTTGTATGATATGATCCCACTTGGCTTAAGACTGACAAAGTCCAGTTGGAGATCCCACCCAATTGTTTCTAATTTATGTCCTTCGCCACGTGGCTTAAGGCGATTCCAAAAAAGCCACAGAGATGGGGTCCTCCTGTTTTTCATAATTAAAATATTTATATGGTAAAAGATCTCTTCCCCTTCCAAAAAACGAAGAGGATTTTTTTTCAAGTTTTCTCTTTGCCATTTTTATAATCAGGTTTTGGGCAGACATAAAATGAAACTTTTCATTCAAAACTTTCCAATTCTTTTCCTTTCTGGTTGTCTTCTGTTCGCTTTACACAAACGATGCCTAACTTAAACCTTCTCGAATTTTCTCTTTTACCCTAAACTCTGAATTAAGTTTTGACAATCCAAATCAAAGCTACGGCGATGTAGCAACTTGCGCGTAGAATCTCTCGTAACTATTTGCAGCTAGATCTTTGTTGTCGACAATTGGGTCTGGCTTTTTATTCACGAGGAGGGGAGGAGGATTAACTGTTAGGGATCCACCACAATCCCTTCTACTCAGTATCTTTATTCTGGGTAGACCCTTTGGAAAATTTCACCAGCCATTGAACATCTATAATGATATTTCAAGAAAAGGAAGACGATTTTTTCACAGTCACAAAAATTTTATTGGTAACTTGATCGAGCTCCCTTTTTCCCCAATCACAAACCTATCTAAAACAATAGATTCTTAGCTCGGATGCGAAACCGTGCCCGTTCAACACTTCTTTAGCTATTTTTCTGGGTGGTTGACAGAGATCTGTGAGTAAATTAAGAGAGGAAAAGCTTCAAATAAAAATTGTGTAGATGAATTTGTCCCCTACAAAAATCATTTGCAAGCCAAGCCACGTGACATTCATTCCATTTGTCATGACGGTCAAATTACATGGAATGACACAGAGCATATAATTTGATTAATTCGGTGACATTTCGACTAAGAAAATAGTTTAGTGACCCAAATTAATTAGCGCAAATGAATAATTTAGTAACATCCTCAAAAGATTACACATAGGCATGCTATCCATAGCATTGTGGTTTCGAATCATTTAATTCTTCATCAAATAGCCTACCCTATCTTCAACCTTGTTAATGGTCGAACTTACATATCAACAGAGTGTTGCTCATTCAACGTGAGTGTTCCACATATCTCTATTAGGTTCCATCATGGACAAAAGGCAAGAGTTTTCGCTTTGCCATATTTAATTTAATTCCATTTTCCCCGACACTTTCCCTCCTTGCTTTTTTTTTTTTTTAACGTCTTGCTGGCTTGTTTAATTTATTACTCCTTTAGACCCCACAGATCTTCATCATTCGGCAGCACCAATATACTATTTAATTACACCGTCTCTGAGCGTGGGTTACAAGCTACGATATATACACGGCAAGCGTTGAATTTTCAAGTAGTGCAATAAGTGCAGCTAGTCAGGTATGTGCACCATAATCAAAAAGGCCGATAAACAAGGCAAATTCAGAACATGCGTTACAGCAGTCACCAGAATCCTGACTAGAGCCCGGGATTTCTATATCAACTGCATGAATAATTGCGCTTCAAATGTCGGTACGTATAACAGTATTGGTGGCATGGTGTATCCTGCTTCTCATCTCGCTCCATCTTTGCCCAGGAGCTTTAGTGTCAGATCTTCAGCATTAATCAGCGATGATGATTTGGCTGAGCTTCTGAGGGCTGCTTCCACCAGGGGCCTCAGGAACGAGATTGAGTTAGAGTTTCTTAGGCAACAGCGGCCCCCGATGGGAGGAGTAAGTGTTGTGCAGCGCAGTCATACAATTGCCATTGGAAGGATTGATGAAGAAAAGCCCTGTGATTTTGGAGAAGATGTAACTTTGAGAACAGAATATGCTTTTCCCAGAAGTAGAAGCCATGCAGTCACAAACAGGAAGGATTTTCTGAAGAACAGTTGAGCAGAAAATAGAAGAATTAATGGAAGGCCGGCTTTGCAATTGTTTTCCTTCTTCTCCTTGTTTAGACCTTCTCTGAATCTCTCTTTTCCACATTTTCCTTAATTTTTTGGTGAGCTTGAAGTTGTTAGTTCAAGTGGGAGCACTTTGCTCTAGGGTTGTTTTGATCTTGTGTATTTTTTTTACTGGTTCAATCAAATCATAGCATTGACAAGTCTCCAAATCCACATATTATAGTGTGTTATTTTGATGTGATATGGTACTATTGATCTCCATTCTCCAGTTTGTAGAAAATTGAAGAGATTTAAAAAAACAAGGTTTGCTTGATCTGTTTAATCTGTATCGAACGTAAGTCTGCAGGCAATAGAACAGTTCGAAGTGCTCACAATAATAAAAACATCAAATACTGATCGAATAGTATTGGTTACACCATTAGCTACATTTTCATTTGGTGCAATGAACCACACGACTGGTTCACGTATTTGGCAGGTAAATCATTGAAACTTTTCTTTCGCTGGTGGTTGGGATCAAAATATCATACATATTCTATAGATTAGGCTATTATTATTATTACATATATCGTACATATATCCCTGTTATTAACGTGCGTGTGTGTGTGTGTAATTAGTATATCTAAGATGTCAGTCGCTCACCCATTCTCCATCAACTTGTTGGCAGTAGACCTACCTAGCATTCCTCCTAGGGCTAAGCAACTTCTTTTTTTTTTTTTTGCTGACGGAGTGGGTGTCCGGTTCGATCCTTACGGGACCCGACTAATCCCACTCCGGCCCGGGAGGAGAGGCCCCATCCCTCTGAACACGATAACCACAGGACTCGGACCCTTGCGGGCACTAGACACCAGCTCTTAAGAAGGCTTGCTGAGACCAATTTCGAGTTACCCATAAGGGGTAGATAATTTGGTGCCCACCAGGAGAGGTGGTGGGTTACTAGGGCTAAGCAACTTATTGGCCTCATTTGGATTATTATTTTCTGAAATTTTCATAGAAAAATATAATGAAACAATTTGATATATGTGATAGAAAAATATGTTTTCGGAGTTATTTTTGAAGTGTGTTATCGTATATTCGTAAATAAAAAATAAGTATTTCAAAAATTGATGAATCCAAAGGGGCCTTAATTATTCTTGGACGACCTGTTTTGTTTCTTTTTCCACCCCGTGGTCCTTCACCTCCGGTTCAACCCATGAAGCAGGAAAAAAAAAAAAGGATTTTGGCCGTCTAGTTTCTTTTGTTTTTAATTTGCATGCGAACATTTGGCAGCCATTTCGAAATGCTGACAAGGAAAACATCCAATGCTGATCGATATAGTGGTATTGGATGCACCTGCCACCGAGTATCACAATCTACATTTCCGTTTGCTACAATATAAGAGCATACGGCTCACTGTATTTGGCAGGTAAAAATTCAATATATCACACACATTATACATATCGAAATTATGATACTCTATGTTCATGTTATTATTATTGTGTGTATATTTTTAATATAACTAGGACTTTAGTATTTCAATAAATATAAAAAGCCACTGATCCAATCCCCAATAACTTTCTGGAGATACCAAGTATATATGCAACTAATTACCTGCTCCTTTTTTTTTTTCTCTTTTTCCTTTTTTTGTCTCTGATATCATCACCTCCCATTCAACCCATGGAGCCAAACAAAAAAAAAAAAAAAAAGGTGGATGTTTTGAAGCTGTCTAGTTTCTTTTAGTAATAGTTTTCAATTCGTAAGAGAATATTTGGAAGGTAAAGAGTCATTTTTGCTTTTCGCTCTTGCTGCTTACACGTCCAATTTTTATTTTTATTTTTTAAAAAAACCACCAGCACTCAATAACTATTAACAAAGTGACAATCAACGAATGTTTAATTGTACTCCGCGGAAAATATTTATCGACATTTGACGGGGCTCTGAACGTCGCTTTGCATTAGAAGCTTAAAGCAATGAACAAAGACTGTGTTTCTACTCGATCCAGCCTGGTTGACATCAACAGATCAATTTGATATTGCACGGTAAGTACAACCCCCTGATGGCTTGACTTCTACCCTTGATTTGATAAATAGAACCCATGGGCCCCGTTAATTTGCCAAATCGTATTACACTTTTCTAATAGTTTTGTTTTTTCATACATCTTCGAACCATACGGATGCACAACGCATCTATATGAATTTTAAAAAAAAAGTCACATATAGTAGCACATTGATGGGAGGTAAGATTTAAACTTTTGACCTCCCACTCACAATACATGTGATGGCCAACTTCTTCAAAGGAAGTTGGTTTTCTAGTAGATAGATGATTAAAATTTAAACTAATCATATGTTGATTTAATGCTTAAGATTGAGGTGTCAGAATTTAAAAATCATGAAATAATCCCTTTTCAACTCATAAGGGATTGAAATGAGATTTCGCGTATAGTGTAAGGGAATAAAATAGAATTAACCCATTTCAATTCGTAAGGGAACGTTTGGAAGGTAAAGACTGGTTTCTATTTTTATTTTTTTAATCTCACTGCTTACGCGTCTAAATTAAAAAATAATAAAAAAAAATCAGCATCACTCAATATCTATTAACAAATTGACAATCAATGAATGTGTAATTAATTGTACTCCGTGATGGGTCCAAATCTCATCGTATGTGAGATTGTGAGTTGTTTAGACTAATTATATGTTCATATTCATCCATAAAAAATAATAATAATGATAAAACAGAATATCAACACTAATTTAGAGGTAAATTTTTTGAATGCCTTTATCCCACGCCCAATTGAAAATCCAGGTGCGACCGCCTCCTGAGACTTTAAAACTCAACTTGCTTTATGAATCAAATTGAAATGTTGGATACTTTCAAACAAATAAGTGCATAAAAAGAATCTCACCAACTTTGCCTAGAACTTCTTCCTCCACCCAAAAAAAAAAACATTGTTTACAACTAAATTTGATCCTTCCCAGTCCTATATATGGATAAAAATGTTAGTGTTGTGTCTTGCAAATTTTTTCTTATCTTGGTCTGCCGGTACTGGTTATATCAATTCAATCTGTTGAAGCAAATACAAAGAGCCAGCAAACTTCTGGGTAGATATTATTGTGAAAAAAAAAAAAAAAAAAACAAAAGATAGCTGGGGAGTTGAACATTACTACAAAAAAAAAAAACAAAAACAAAAGATACCCACCAAAATAGCGAATCCTATAATGAAAATGGAATAAGACCCGCATTCTTTCGATTGTTGTATATAATACAACAATAATACCTAGTAGTTGTGGAAAAATTAATAAATCTATTTGTGAAGCAAGTTTGTCTTTTTTAGATTGCCGTCACGACCGACATAAGAGGGTAGAAAATTGGAGAATGAAGGCAGAGAAGTTAAATGGTCCTTTGCTTTTCTGGTTGGTACAAGCGAGCAGAGCAGCGTCTTTGTTCAGCATTTCACATTTGTTTGGAATGGCAAACATTTTGTTTGGAATTTTGATCTCAACACATTTCACATTCCATCACGAACCCAACTTTAACATAATCCCTCCCTGGCCGCGTCTACAAAATAGAATATACTACTACTACTAGTTATATATGGGAGATTGAAAGTACCAAAAAGACAACATTGGTGACATAGCATTTGAAGGATTCTTTGTTTGGTGTTTCTCGGCCTTGTTTGCACTTTACACAAACTCCTAATTGCCACGTCCATTCATTTACCCCCACCCTCTAAAGTTTAAACAAATACTATTATGTATCATGTCATTTTTGTTTAAACTTAATTAGTTATGATTCCCAAAGAAAAAAGAAGAGATAAAGAAAGGGAAAAGGAAAATCTAGAGTGTTATTCGGGTTGAACAATATTATTTCATCTCCAATTTAGAGAGAGATGAAAAGACTATTGATAATACAAGGCTTAGAAATTCTTTTACAATGTCAAGTTTGCCCTGTCGAAGTTAAATAAAAAAATTTTCTCAACAATTTGGATTCTCTTGGTAAGAATAATCATTCATCTAAGTATATATAAAATAAATAAAAAAAAAAAACTATAGAAGGGCGATTTTGGATGCGCACCACCTAATTTATTTCTAGTAAAGTCTTAAATAAGTTCACAAACTCCCATCGTCCATGTATGAAGAAAAAGATTCCAAAATCATTTCGCCAACTCCGAACCGATAATAAAAGAAAACTTACCATTTTTTTCTATTATTATTATTATTATGTTTTGGATTCTTTTGTTACGTACCTTTGCTTTATTCTCTTTTTTTTTTAAAAAAAAAAATTTATCTTTGCAGTTTTTTGTATTCTTGTGTTTCGTATCTCCCAAAGTAGGTCCTGAAATCATTTGCTTTTGTGGCATCCGGCGTCGTTCTCCTTCCCCTCCGCCGGGCAATCATAAAACTGAATCGGACGGCCGTCGAGGATCAAGTTGTATGATGAGATGAAGAGGGGAGACAAAAGACAAAAGTTCCATGAAGCCCTTCTTCAAATGCTCTATCCCCCTCCTCCGGCTCCAAGAGAAGACAACCAGGACTCAGTAGACACATTTACCCGAAACCCCAATTCGGATTGTGTTCCAGGTATCAAATCGTTGACTGAACCCCATCTGGATTTGGTGTTAATCAGACAATGTAGGGAGTTAACGATTTTGCCCTGTTCTAACGCGTCTGATTGATGGATAGACGATTTGGATGAGGATAGAGGGTCTACGGCATCAACTGATGCTGATGAAGGGGAAGAGAATGGGCCTAAGAAGTTGACAAGAGCTCAAAGAAAGAGGCTTCGCAAGAAGAAGCTTAAAGAAGCTGCTTCACGCCGCAGGAAAATTATTGGGCCACTTTTGCCTGATACGAGCGAGAATGGTACTGCTGAAGTTGGCGGTGGTGGTGTCGTGGAGGAGGAACCTCAAGGTGTTCGAGGAAATGCTGCTGAGAGAGATGATCATGCTCGGGCGGACAAGCCAGGTGAGATTCTTCTTTTAAGAGCGCGTGTAACTTTGAAACGGAATTGGCAAAACCTATTTAGCTAGTAGTAGAGTTCTTTCCGTTTGCAGCAATTGACAGCCTTGTTTTTTAGCCGTCTGATTGAATGCCCCGTGAACTGAATATTTGTCTAGAATCCGAAGAGAGGCCACTAGGCTCGAAACAAAACAAGCTAAAAGCAGAGAAGAATGGTCAAGAAACTGGCCAGTGAAAGCATGATGAACCCATCAAGCCGCGGGAAACAGCAATGAAGACGCTAGAATATGTGACAACGGAAGTGCTTGATTAATTACCCCTCACTCCTCAGATAGTAGACGCCTCATTGATGCAGCAAACTAGTTTCTTTGAATCCTACAGCCACTGCGTTTTTCATGAATGTATTATGCCTTCTTGTTAAGTTATGAACAAGCAGATACTGCCTCTTCTGTTTCATAGGCGGAGGCTAATCTTTGCCTGTGAGTTTTAAAACGATTTCCAGTTTGTCAAAGACAGGCTTTGAGGTGTGAATATGAGTTTTGATTATTTTGAACCCTCACATGGTAATATTTTTTTTGGGGAAAAATTGAATTTTCAGCCACTGGTTGAGGGTGCCTAGAATTTACGTTCAAATTTTGTAGCTATATATTATTTTTAGTTTTTATTGATTAGTATTTTTATAAGGTCTTTTTAAATTTTTAATTGCTTGGTTCCATTGTTAGAATAAAATTTGATTAAATTTATAATAGATAACTTATTCTACTTGGTATGTGGGTGATAGAAATTAGAGATCTTGCGTTCAAATACCCTGGTTCCCAAATCACCCAATCCCTCTTGGAAGTTTTTTTTTTAAAAAATAATCTAAATATGGTATTTCGAATATAAAAATACTAAGATAGCAAACAATATGACAAAACTATTTAGTTCACATTTACGAATCGAAATTGAAATAAGTAATATAAACTCCTAATTATACTAAATTTGTGCACGTTTTAAAAAATTTGTCTATAAATATTTCCTACATCTTCGTAATTAAACTCAACCAAATATATTTAAAAATTTTCATTACAAAAATATTATATATTTCTTCTAGTTTGCTATCCAGTTGTTATTTATATTGACTTTCACTTTCTTATTTACCAAACAAAGAAGGCTTATCAATAGCATAATCTTTTTCCTTCTAGCGTAGTGATCATATTATCCCGCAAAAAAAAAAAAACCCCTCTACTTTTTGAATTGTAGGAATTGAGAAATTTATCAAAAAAAAGAGAGTAATTTAACTTAGAAATCACTAAAATCTAAATATTTCTATTCTATATAATAAGGATTTGAGAAGGCATGATTAAAACATTTCCAAATAAAATGTAGTCACACACCAACTTAGCTAGATGTGGTAGAGAAAGTAATCGATTCTCAACATAATTCTTCTCAGTGCAAAATTAGCACTTGTTACCTTAATTTTGAGAGAGCATACACTATTTTCAAAAAAAATGCATTAAGACGATAGTGTATATAGTTTTAAAGAATTATTTCCACCATATCGGGTAATAAGCTATGTGATTTTCCTCGCATATTATATCAAACAAAACTCTATTATATATTTTTGGAAAAGGAATTGAAAATTTACTTAAATTGTCAAAGTTCCTAGAAATTTCCAATTTTATTTGAATCCGGCCCACAATAGCCTGTAGCCATTAGCCATCCAACTCGAAAAGTGTAGAAGGGTAGAATGTGAAGGGGCTGCGAAAGACGAAAGACGTGTACATCACACAAAGCAAAGGGGACAAAGGAAGGCTCAATCAAAAATCCAAAAACTTGAACCGCCTCAACCCCTCATCCATTGCCTCTCTACTCTTACCACCCCAACAAAAAAAAAAAAAAAAAAGAAATTGCCTCTTTATTATTACAGAGATAAAGATCCTCGCAGGTCTCCAAAACCCTAAACCCCCTCTTCCTCTCTCGACTGAACAACTGAGCTCCTCCAGCCATGGCGGAGCTGAAAATCTCAGAGATGCGAGACCTAACTCGAATAGAACGCATAGGTGCCCACTCCCACATCCGTGGTCTCGGCTTGGACTCTGCGCTAGAGGCTCGGGCAGTCTCTGAGGGTATGGTGGGCCAAACCTCAGCCCGAAAAGCCGCCGGGGTTATTGTTAAGATGGTTCAGCAAGGTAAAATCGCCGGCAGGGCTGTTCTTCTTGCGGGTCAACCTGGCTCCGGAAAAACTGCAATTGCCATGGGCATGGCTAAATCACTGGGCCAAGAAACCCCTTTTGCTATGCTAGCTGGAAGCGAGCTCTTCTCTCTCGAGATGTCGAAAACTGAAGCTCTCATGCAAGCTTTTAGAAAAGCTATTGGAGTTCGAATTAAAGAAGAGACCGAGGTTATTGAAGGTGAAGTTGTGGAGATTCAAATTGACCGGCCGGCAGTTGCTGGAGCTGCGTCGAAGACTGGCAAGTTGACGCTGAAGACGACAGAGATGGAGACGGTCTATGATTTGGGGGCGAAGATGATTGAGGCTTTGGGAAAGGAGAAGGTGCAGAGTGGGGATGTTATTGCTATTGATAAGACTTCTGGGAAGATTACAAAGCTGGGGAGGTCTTTTTCGCGGTCGAGAGACTATGATGCTATGGGCCCACAGACGAAGTTCGTGCAGTGCCCAGATGGGGAGTTGCAGAAGCGGAAAGAGATTGTGCATTGCGTGACTCTCCATGAGATTGATGTAATCAACAGCAGGTATATATTCGATATGCTTTTACTTGGGAGAAACGTTACTCCTTGAAAATGAATCGAACGAGTAATAGTTTGTAATGTTTGTTTGGGTGTATGCTTATCTAATTGAGTAGTTGTTGCTTCAGAGGATGTTTTAATTTTGCTGTCTTGGTATAGTAAATGGGAAAGATTTTACTTCCTGTTATATACATTACAAACTGCTTGTATTCTTTGGGAACAAACAATCACCATTTAGCGGGCTGTCGAAATTAGCAGCTTGGAGCCATTGCATTGTTTAACCTCTGAGAGTTGATATGAAATGTAAACTCTTCGGCTGTATATTCTATTATTGAACTTCTGATACTCATAACCAGTAATATTCTTGTAAATTGTTGAACGAATAACTCTGAGTTAAAATCTTCCCATTAATCCTGCTTGGTACCAAACAGCAGCTATCTTGTAGCTTAGTTGGTAAAACATAGCCTGGTCTTAGTTGTATCTAAGCATTTAGCAAGTACTTTTTGGTGGGCAGACTGCTATGAACTTGATCCTTCCGCCCAAGTAGAAAATGATAGGCTCTTCTTTCTTCCATTTAGCAAACTGCTTTGAACCGAATTATACGCTAGAAGAGAGGGGAAGGGATAAGGATAAGCGTGGGTAATGGAAAGTAGGGTTTCCAGGCCTTACTTGGGGATAAACCTCATTATTAGTGCATGTGTTTCAACTGTCAAATTTGGTTCATAGTGATATTCTGAATCTAGGGATGTTCTGGTGCTTATGAGATGCTATTAGTCTATTTGGTTTGGAATGTTATGTCCCTCAAGTCCTGCTTCTGGCGTGCCCAAATGATTGCAATTGATTTAGTTTGCATGTCCATAAGAATAACGTAGAGCCCTCATTTTCAATATGATGATTTGTTTCTTAGACCTATGACTATGACCACAGCACAATGAGCTATTTGCAGTTTCAATATTACCGTGATACTGTCTTGCATTTTATTACCTTTCATACGTAAAAGAACCTTTACATTAATAGTTTCAAAGAGAATTGAACGTGACATTTTTTAGGACGAGGATATTATGCCTCTCCTATGTGTATGCTTATACTTCTGTTTCTCTTTGGCAATCATTTGAGTATGTCTTTGACATGCAAGTCCTCCAAGTTGCTAAGTTGGAGCCTGCACTCTACGTTCCGTTAATGAGTTCAACTCGTCTGTTTGAGTGCTGAGCTTGTAAGTCATGGTTACTATTTGATTTAATCTTTCTATTCTCGTGTTTCTTTTCCCTCTTTCCTTCACTTTAACTTATTTAAAAAATCTGAAAGGTCCTAATTTCAGAATACTCGTGTCTGTGTCACGGCAGACAGCTGCAATAGAGACAAAATATGTTGGTTTAAGTAGGGGCCTTCTCTGTATCATTTATAACTAAATCAAAGTATTTCTGCTTGTGTGAGTTTCGGATATGGATTTTGGCTTTCCTGCTGAAAGGTTACTGTGCTATACCAGTTAAATGTTTCATCTTTAACTCCTAAATAGCACCAAGTTTTACAGTTTGAATGGCCTTATCTTTTGATTTCAGAACACAGGGGTTTTTAGCTCTCTTCACTGGTGATACTGGTGAAATTCGTGCTGAAGTTAGGGAACAAATTGACACAAAAGTTGCAGAGTGGAGGGAAGAAGGCAAGGCAGAGATTGTCCCTGGTGTTCTTTTCATTGATGAAGTGCACATGCTTGACATAGAGTGCTTTTCTTTCCTAAACCGTGCTCTGGAGAATGATATGGCACCTATCTTGGTTGTTGCTACAAACAGAGGCATTACTACTATCCGTGGCACTAATTACAAATCTCCACATGGGATTCCAATTGATTTTCTTGATCGACTGCTTATAATCTCCACGCAACCGTACACTGAAGAAGATATAAGAAAAATTCTGGACATCAGGTGCCAAGAGGAAGATGTAGAAATGTCTGAAGATGCAAAGGTTTTACTTACAAAGATAGGGGTTGATACATCATTGAGGTATGCCATACACTTAATTACGGCTGCTGCTTTGGCTTGCCAAAAGAGGAACGGTAAGATTGTAGAGATGGAAGATATCAGTCGAGTGTATGAGCTGTTTTATGATGTCAAGAGATCAACTCAATACTTGATGGAATTCCAGAGCCAGTATATGTTTAATGAGGTTCCAGCAGGAGAAGGGGATGAAGATGAGGCCAATGCAATGGTTTCTTGATGCATTCCTTGTGCTCGTGCAACTTTAAGATAACTTCAAGTTCTTGAATTGTATCTAAGCGCTAAACTTAGAAAAGACTTAGTTGCGGCTTGATTGATTTGTATTTTTGTGAATGGAGATGTACCATTACTTGACATGCCAGAAGAATCAACTAATCATTAAAGAACTGAGCTGGAAACTTGCGTTTTAGTTACTTGCGGCAAGGATGAGAAAGCTTTACAGTGAACGGAAGATAGGCGCATGATTCACGCTCGACTGTGAAAGATTTACCCAATTGTAGGATCACTTATTTGCAGCATAATGGAAATGCACTACTACTTTTCTCGATACACGAAAGTCTGCCATTTTCTTTTTTTTTTCGAGAAACAAAATTTGACTAATTAAACCTAATCCCAGTAATCAATCCAAAATCTGGCAACTCTTGAATTGCTTCCAGGACTATCCAAATCTCAATCCTTCCAAAGTCGATGTGGGATAAAAGTCCCGACAGGGGCCAAGCCCATTGGATCCCCTCGAGGATTACATGGAAATATAATAATGAAAATGTGCTGTCCCCAATGTGAAGTTTGGGGCGGCAATACGTGGACTGTAAGATATGGAGTATAATATAGAGAAAGTAGGAATCCAAATTCTGCCTAGGGCACCGACAGGAGGAGGAGGCGACGTGCTTATCCAGGGGGCGACATGTGGAAGCGTAAGTTTGGATTTGAGTAAAATTTGAGTGAGAAAATCCCAGAGGAAGAAAAAGAGTATGGATTTGGAAATTGCAGCTTTATGAGGAAAAGTATGGCTCGTTATAATTTAAAGCAAACCAAGAAAGCAATTGAAGAGGATAGAAAGCTTTAACAAATTGGGAAGGTAAGCAGAAATAGAATATAGAACACTCTTTTCAACACTGCTTGAAAATCAATTTTCTGAAAGGGGGATTCACTAAATTTCACCGTTCAGATAATTGCTGATTGGAAGGGAGTTCAGTGGATCTTTAAAGAAGGATCTCTCACACTCTTGAAATGTTGTGGAAAAGGAGAGAGGGCAATACTCAGAAACGGGAGCTAATAATATAGAACACTCGATGCTCTAATAATGAGGATTGAGGGGAGACAAACTAACCTATCATGGGGATTGCTTTTGACTGGTAGCGTTTATCGGGCCAGCTAGGGAACCGAACCCCTTGCTTTGGTTGGACAAGATTAAAGATCGATTGTCTGTATTAAAGCTTAGAACTTTTAAAATTAAAAAAAAAAAAAAAAAGCGTAGCTTATTGTCCACTCCTCGTTGGGTAATGTTGGGACGACACGCGTGTTGTTGAAATGACTGGTAAATTCACCACTATCATCAACTCATGGTTCCTTAAATCTGCCCTATATAGGTCCACACCCATTTGGTCGAGGTAAAATCCATCACTACTTGCAATTAATTAGTTGACTGAAGAGCCAACACAAACTATGGCTGCAACAATTGTCTAATGACTAATGCGCTACTTTGTTAGTAATGTCTTTAATAACTACCGCTACTCACTGCTACTATTCTTATTATTATATTATTATTATTGGGTATTGCTAGTAATTAGAATAGGTATTCTGGCCATTTTTATTTTATTTTTTTTTTGAAAAAAAAATGCATATCCACAGAGCTCTTCTTCCGTTCATTCTTCTCTGGGGAGCGAACTTCTAAATGGCGCTAGATTTTTGGTAAAAGGTCAATTTTATTCTCCTATTTTGCCGATTGTTTTAAACAACGACCTCCCCCCGGATTGAGTGGTAGCACGTCCATTTGTCATTGACCAAAAACTCGCTGCTGAATTTCTTCGGATCGGATCAGATCCGGTAATCGCTGAGGGGTTGAACAATACGAATACTCTTATATATCAATAAAATAGAAAAGCACTGTACTTTGCCTACTGGAAGTTGTTGACTAGTTAAACAAATGGAGAAGCCGCCTAGGACGATCGACCGGAACTTCACAATCTGGAACAAATACAAATCGAAACTTCTCCAAATACATTAAATATCTATCTGGCCAAAGAATTCTTCGCACGTGAAAGGTTCGGAAATATATTTAAACACCTCCCCATTTGATTTGATTAGACGTCCGACCCCGTTCGAACCGGAGGCTTCGACGGGTGCTGTGTCCCAAGCTTTTCTCAACAGCTGCTCTTAATCAATTAATAGCATAGTCACAAAGCAAATCTAATCTTATCAAATTGGACTCTGTACTGCTGTGCTACATAGTAGACTTTCCCGTTTCCTTCCAATCACAAATTTGGTATCTTCCTCCACCAAAAAATAATTTTTTTTTTATTATTTTAAAAGAGAGAGAGAGAGAGGATGAGAGGACGTAACGGAAAAATTAAAAAAGAAAATTAGGGACCAATGACATATTAAAGTTATGCTAATTTTCCAATTTGATCGTTTATATATTTATAGGTGCGTAGGTGCTGCCGCTGCGGTATCACCAGACCGTGATTTTTTTTTGGGGGGGGGGGGGGGGGGGAGTACTATCTACCATGGCCAATGAAATGCTTCCAGCTTAAAGATAAATATATTAGTCAAAACTGATAAATACACTCCTCCCTCTTGCGATTAAACACGCCCACGCCCAGGAGTACGCGTATGGTCTATGCTCCACACTCTATACCATAAACAGTCAGGCAGCGGCAGTAGGAAGGAGGATACTCAGACTCTCCCCTTGAGAAAGGAGAAAGTGGTAGCCATGTCCAAAGCCAAACTTCATAGCAGACCGCCATCCTTGTCTAGAGATAAATCCGTGTTCATTGCAGCAGCAATCACTGTATTACTTGTTTGTGTTATTTGGTCTTTCACAGGACCTTTCTCCAACTTTCCGACCTTATTCTCTTCAGACTGCTCAGGTAGTCCGGGCCAGTTCTTTAACCGAGCGGACGACCCTCAAGAAACAACGTTTTATGACGACCCTGATATCAGTTACACCGTAGACGGCAATCCCGTTAAGAACTGGGACGAGAAGAGAAAAGAATGGCTGAAACTCCATCCCACTTTCGCCGCCGGCGTCCAGAACCGTATGCTACTCCTCACTGGATCCCAGCCTTCGCCGTGTAAGAGCCCCTCCGGGGACCATTTACTCCTCAGGTGCTTCAAGAATAAAGTCGACTACTGCAGAATCCATGGCTGCGACGTCTTCTACAACAATGCATACCTGAATCCCAAGATGAAGTCTTATTGGGCCAAGATACCGTTGATCCGGGCCTCAATGCTGGCCCATCCCGAGGCTGAATGGATCTGGTGGATGGACTCTGATGCGATCTTCACCGACATGGATTTCAAGGTGCCACTGAGGAGGTACAAACACCATAATTTCGTCGTTCATGGCTGGCCCAACCTGATTTACGAGAAGAAGAGCTGGGTTGCCGTGAATGCAGGGATTTTTCTCATCAGAAACTGTCAATGGTCCATGGAATTCCTCGACGTTTGGGCCAGGATGGGCCCGCAAAGCCCAGAGTATGCACGGTGGGGTCAAACGCTGAGGTCGACGTTCAAGGACAAGATGTTCCCAGAGTCGGATGATCAGTCGGCCCTGGTTTACTTGCTGTTGAAGGAAAAAAGGAAATGGGGCGATATGATGTACGTGGAGAATGAATACTCGTTGCATGGTTACTGGGCTGCGGTGGTGGGGAGAATTGACAATATTACCGGAAGGTACGAGAAGATTGAGAGACAGGAGGTGAAGCTGAGGAGGAGACACGCGGAGGCGGTGGGGGAGAGGTACGGGAAGCTGTGGGAGGAGCATCTGGAAGACGCGGGCGACAGAAAAGGCGGGTGGAGGCGGCCGTTCATAACGCACTTCACGGGGTGTCAGCCGTGCAGCGGGGACCACAATCCATCCTACGTGGGGAAGGACTGCTGGGTGGGGATGGAGAGGGCTCTGAATTTTGCGGATAATCAGGTGCTTCGTAATTTTGGGTTCGTGCACCCGGATTTGCGGAACGGCTCAGTGTCACCGTTGGCTTTTGATTTTCCGGGAGCAGAGGCATCTGAGGATTCTCTAGCGTGAGGTCAACGCTGTAAAAATTCACCGGTCATTCCAGACTCACTCTGAACGCTACGCTATGCCAAGTAGTAGTATGATGGATTTTGTGTTGTTGCCACAGCACGGTTCAAGTTGCCATCATGTTAGCTAAGACAAAACTGGAGTCCGAATTATTATTTGAGCAAATAATTAGAACTTTCTGTTGATGCATTTCTTGCCCGAATTGCTGTCTTATCTTATTAATTTTTCTTTTTTAAAATACAAAAGAGGCACAGCACAGCACTAGCACAGCCGATGAATGGGATTCGTATAACATGCCTGCTGCAGCTCACTTTCAAACTCTCTCTCTCTCTCTCTCTTTTTTTTTTAATCTTTTTAATAATACCCAAGACTTCCAAAGCAAAAATATGTCGGCGTCCCAGTTTCCTGTCTAAATAATATAGGGCCTGTTTGGCAAAGGTTGGATCCTTGGAAAAATTGTGTCGTGTGGGCGTCGGATACGACTCTTCCTTTACCTGGGTCCAAATTGAAAGCGTCTACTGTGTGATTTGGTTAAAAATATCTTTCGACAAAGTGCAAAGGTATCACCAGTTTTGGATTTTGCTCTATATGACCAATCCGACTCTCGCTATCATCTCCTTAATCAGAGGCGCAATGTTTCCTTTGTACACGTTCTTTAAAGTATTTTTTTTTTTTTCATTTAAGCCCCAGCCCTTTTTTCATGAATCATATAGATATACTTTTTTTTTTTTTTGGGTCAAAAATGACTCATGCATGACTATATGTTGTCTCCTTTGATTGGCTAGGGTATTTCGTTTCGTCAATGAATGCGGATGACTAAAGCGTAATGCTCCTATTTCACGCTCTATCCCTGCTGCTGGGGCTGTGTGCTGTTGTGGCCCCGACCCTTACAAAGCGATCACATCGATCTTTTGATATGAACATGAATATATAAAGCGTGTAGTAATTTGAGAAATCATCAGATTGAGCTCCAAATGATTAATCAGTCACTCAATATTTTCTTTCTGTACTGTATATGAAGAATCTGCACCCACATTTGTTGCTTGCAGAGAAAGAAAGCTAGGGAAGGACTCATGCTTGCGGTGAACTGAATCCATCCTGCAGATGCAAATGTCTCTACACTACAGTTGTGGGTCGGTTATTAACTCTTTGATTTTGCCTTTGTTGGTGTTTTTTTTTTTTCTTGCACGAGAGAAATAGCATGTGATTGAACGAAAGACAGACCACAGACGGCAACTCAACTAACTGGGGGCGTTGCCGTAGGGAACACTGACAATAACATCCCTTTGTGAGTTGTGAATCTATCAACGTTCAACTATCACACAGACGAGCGACACGACAAAATACCTTAACAGGCAGAGCAGAAAAGGGGACCGGAGGGGTGGGTGGCCATATCCTCCTCACCAAAATTCCCTGGTACGTGGAAAGACACATATGGTTCTTCAAATTACCATTTGTCCCTCCAATTAATCATTAATAATTGGTTAGTGTGTGTGTTTCCAATTTTTACTTTTGAAGTCTTGTCTGTCTTCAATGATGAGAGATTGGCGTTTTACTCGAATCTTCAAAATTCATATCCCCTCACCACATTTAATAATAATACTTAATTTTACGTTCTTCCGTGACTTCTTCTTTTTTTTTTTTTCCCAAGTGTACGGTTTCATCAGAAGTTGTATCAGGTCATCTAAATAACAACCTTTGTTGTTGCCTCTAAATAACAACCTTTGTTGTTGCTGCTGCCTCTACCAGTGAATAAGGTCTCATTTTCGAGGGGACAACTGAGGTCTGGGAGAAGAAAGCCTCAGGTAGGGTTGACATGTTGGATCGATGGATTGGAGTAACTATTTTGGCATCAGATTTACTACTATCATTATTGGCAGCACATGATCATTATGTAATAAGGTTCGCATAATGCATTAGTTTGTCCTCGGCCCTGTCTATCTCGCGAATTTTGATGGTAAAAATTGATTCTCTATCCGCCCATTGGCAGGCGCAGATCTCATAAACCTACAGCTAGCCCCGACAAAACAAAAAGATGAACTTTCTTTAAAAAAAGTTTACTATTGCTCGCTTAATTAAAAGTTAATATTGAAATATTAACGACACATTTTAATTAGATTATTTTTAGCAACAAATGTAAACCAATCGCAAAGCTCCATCTACCAAGCTGTGAAAACTTTCTTTGAAGTCAGCTGCCATATATTATACTGCCCAGGGACTCGGCATTTAGAAGCCTCCCACTCCCACCGCTCACTCAAGACGCTACTCACTCTCTACATTCAAGTCTTCCTACTATATATTTACACGCTACTCTCTGCTTTCAAGGAAAAAAAAAAGTTTCACGCTACTCTCTCTTTGGCAAAAAAACAAGAAGCAACAGTAAAGCCGGCCAGCGATGTCTAGAGCTAAAGCTCAGACCAAACAATCATCATATATTTCCAGAGATAGCAGCAGGTCGTACTTCCTCGCTGTATTTGTCTCCATGGTACTCGTCTTTGTCATATGTTCCTTGACAGAAACTTTGCCCAGTTTCCAAAATAGGATTTCAACTACCGGTGCTGATACCTGTAACGGCGAACCACCAGCCGTAAATCGAACCCACGACCCTAAACAAGCCACTTTTTACGACGAACCCGAGCTAACTTACACGCTAGGCAAAACCATCAAAGACTGGGACAAGAAGAGAAAGTCCTGGCTAAACCTTCATCCCTCGTTCGCCGCGGGTGCCGACACACGTATTCTCATCGTGACGGGGTCTCAGCCTTCGCCATGCAAGAATCCCATCGGGGATCATCTACTCCTGAGGTGTTTCAAGAACAAGGCTGATTATTCCAGAATCCACGGCTACGATATCTTTTACAACACCGCATGTTTAGACCCCAAGCTGTGCAACGTTTGGGCTAAGGTAGCTTTAATTCGGGCTGCCATGGTGGCCCACCCGGAAGCGGAGTGGATCTGGTGGATGGACTCCGATGCTGTCTTTACTGACATGTACTTTAAAGTTCCGTTACAGAGGTACAAGCAGCATAATCTGGTTGTTCCCGGATGGCCCGACATGGTTTACGAGAAGAAGAGTTGGGTTTCTCTAAATACCGGGAGTTTCTTCACGAGAAATTGTCAGTGGTCTTTGGATTTTTTGGATGTCTGGGCTCGCATGAGCCCCCGAAGCCCTGATTACAAGTTCTGGAGTGAAACTTTAATGTCTACGCTTTCGGATAAGATGTTCCCGGGAGCAGATGAGCAGTCGTCTTTGGTTTATTTGCTGTTGACAGAAAAGAAGAAATTGGGGGATAAGATTTATTTAGAGAATCAGTACGACTTGAGCTCTTATTGGGTAGGCGTAGTTGGAAAGCTTGATAAATTTACGAGGACGGAGGCTGACGCAGAGAAGAATTTGCCCTTGCTAAGGAGGAGAAGGGCGGAGGTGGTGAGCGAGAGCGTTGGTGGGGTGTGGGAGAAGTACTTGGAAAATAATACCGCTAGCGAGGGTAAACGGCCGTTTATTACGCATTTCACGGGATGCCAGCCCTGCAGCGGAAACCATGACCCCTCCTACGTTGGAAATACCTGCTGGGATGCAATGGAGAGGACTCTGAATTATGCTGATAATCAGGTCCTTCGTAACTTGGGTTTTGTGCACAGGGATATAAGCCGTGGCTCTTACGTTTTACCCCTAGCCTTTGATTTTCCATCGGAAGTGCTGCAAAGAAAGAAATCCGGTGAAGAATATAACAGGTGAATAAATCCCTCCGTTTTAGTGCTGTTTATAGATTATAGCAGCCAGCCGGACTTGGGCTCTGAAAATTCAGTATCTCAAAAAAAAAAATGACAGTGAAATTGAGAGAGCAAAAATGTTTTCACAAGCTTGTCGTGGTAAATTACTCAGTAATTGAGTGAATTTCAAGATACTTATATTTGTTGCCACGAAATTTGTTGATGCTTTTTCCTGTTGGTCAACAAAATCGAATTGATTGAGTGTGCTTTCTAATACTACTAAAGTGTATGGCTTTCAATTATTTTCTCGCTTAAGAAAAAGTGGACAAGCAAGAAAGGCCACGCCATTATATGCGGAAGATTACTTTTGACTCAGCCAGTCATCCAGCGGACAATGATTTCAATTTTGAATGTTGTCTCCTCAATCAAAGGCGGATTATTATTGCACTTCTTTTTATTTTACAGGAGGAAGTGCTGTACAATTATATTTTCTTCATCTATTTCTGGTAAGATAAGATAAAACAATTTCTTTTTGGCAGCCAAAAATATTTAACCTCCGGCAATTGCTTGGTAGTATCAAACTTCCGTCGTCGTTAAATTTCTCTCCGTGGCTGGAGACATCGGCATTTGATTGGCGGGGTCTAAATGTCTAATATTCACAATGATGTGACAAAACTGTGCTAACGTTCGTACAATAAGATCATGTGAAACTGAAGATGAGCCCAATGCAGATGGAGTTATTGGACCTCGGAAGACTTGCAGCAATCGCTGCTGCAACAGCTGGTGCTGGTCCATAGAGATGGAATATCGGCATCATATATGTTGCTGCAATTATAGCCGCTTGATATGCTTTTCGTTTCTTCCATGAGATTTTGGTTTTCGGGGTGAAAAATCAGCATGTCATGACCTTTAAATTCGTTCGGGCAAATTAATCTACACTTGCTCCAGGATCAAAGTACTACTCGTTTTGGTGTATGACCAATTTTTTTTTTTAATTGTAACGATAACATTTGTATAATTTACTTTAATTTAATCTTAAAAAAAAAAAAAAAAAAGTCTAGCAGACGGAGTATCGTTACAGGAAGCAAAGTGACAATCACAACTAAGTGACTAGTATATGGTGTGCATCAAAACTAAAGTCTTGGTAGTACCAACTGTCTAAGAGGCTATTGGCTGGTGTATGACCAATTAAAGACGTATTTTTCCTATCTTAATCATTTGCTACTGATTAAAGACTCAAGTCTTACAATTGCCAGTCGTTTTTTCAGCAGAACTTATCTTACACTTAGGACAGAGTCCTCCTTTACTCCCTTTATATAGTTATAAACAAACTGAAAAAAATATGAGAGCAAAGTTATGGGAGATGATACGGTCCTATTTTAGTGTCATAACTTGGAAGTTAAAATTGCTTTCAAAAAGAAGTTTAAGTTTAAATTGTAAAAGGGTGATCAGGAGGAGCAGTTGGGATCCTCTGTGTCATTATTCGATGTTAAATCCAGTGTCAATCCCACTAATCATGTGATAGTAGAAGAAATTTAAATAAACAACATATGACAAATTAAATAAATAAGACACTTGACATAAATATAGAAGTAGCACTGAATTGTCACTCACCGCAAAAGTGACGCTGATGATCCCGTGTGCAGAGGAGTTATTTTGATTTACCTAAAACAACAAGATTTGGACGAAAAGGACAAGAGTGTTGGGGATCCATACAAGAAGTATGGAAGGATTTAGAACTTTAATTAAGCTAAACAATTAATAGTGGCTTCCTGTTTATTATGGGTAGCTTTGTGTCCATCCAAATGTAAAGGCCTTTTATACCTACCGGGCTGGCTATACATTGAAAAAATAAACCCAAAAAAAATCTGAATGCAATAAAAAAGATGGGTTACCAAATAGTTCTACGGTCATTAATTTGTTTTTATTACGCAACCAAGAATAGATATTGCGAATTAAAAAGCTTTCCCAGGAGTAGTGGGGAAAGAGGGCGTATACGAACTACAAACAAATTTTGTACGAGATACTCCTCCTCCAAGGCCAACAGCAGTTCAGTTCCATGCATTTAAAGATTTTTTTTTTTTTTTAATTTGTGGAGAGGGCCCTTTGTCCCATCCTCTCTTGGCAGATGGCGGATGGCCAAAAGCCCTGCGCAGTCCGACTAACTGCAAAAAAGTTGCTGCTAAAATGAAATCCTAAAGCCCTCTCCACTCTCCCGTCTCCACTCACTTCTCCGAATCTCCAGACTAATTCCACATTTCTACTCCGTATCCATACGCAGCAGCTATGACCAGAATCAAGGTTCACACCAAAGCGCCGACATTTTTCAGAGATTGCAGGTCCTTCATCCTCGCTGTATTAGTCGCCATTCTACTCTTTTATGCTCTCTGGTCCTTCACTGAAACTGCTTGGACAAACTTATCCGTCTCCACCATTTTTTCAAACACCACCACCGACCACTGCACTTCCCAACCCCAATCCCTCAACCGAACCCACGACCCGCCAGAACCCACGTTTTACGACGACCCGGAACTCTGTTACACCCTAGACAAGCCCATCGATAACTGGGACGACAAGAGAAAATCATGGCTGAAACTTCACCCCTCGTTTGCCGACAACATCCAAGACCGCATACTCCTCCTCACAGGATCACAGCCCTCACCCTGCAAGAGCCCCATCGGCGATCATCTACTCCTCAGAGGTTTCAAGAACAAAGCCGACTACTGCAGAATCCACGGCTACGATATCTTCTACAGTAATGCTTGTTTTGATCCGAAATTGTGCAACGTCTGGGCTAAAGTAGCTGTAATTCGAGCTTCCATGGTGGCCCACCCGGAAGCCGAGTGGATCTGGTGGATGGACTCGGATGCCATCATCACCGACATGGACTTCAAAATTCCGTTACAGAGGTACAAGGAGCACAATCTCGTGGTACCCGGCTGGCCCAACTTGGTTTACGAGAAGAAGAGCTGGGTAGCCGTAAACACCGGGAGTTTTCTGATGAGAAATTGTGAATGGTCCTTGGAGTTCTTGGATGTTTGGGCGAGCATGAGCCCGCGGAGCCCCGATTACAAGTATTGGAGCGAAACGGTAATGTCCACCCTTTCGGATAAGGTTATTCCAGGAGCTGATGAGCAATCGTCTCTAGTTTATTTACTATTGAGGGAAAAGAAGAAATGGGGAGACATGATTTATCTGGAAAATCAGTATTACTTGCATGGCTATTGGGTCGAAATTGTGGGGAGGTTAAATGACATAATTAAGAAGTATTTGGATACAGAGGCAAAGGTGCCGGTGCTGAGGAGGAGAGTTGCGGAAGTGGTGAGTGAGAGCTTGGATGGGGTGTGGGAGAAGTACCTGAGAGATGCGGGTGGTTTTGGAAATAGTGGGTGGAGACGGCCGTTTATTACTCATTTTACCGGATGTCAGCCGTGTACCGGGAAACGTGACCCGGCGTACAAGGGGAACGCCTGCTGGGTTGCGATGGAGAAGGCTCTGAATTTTGCCGATAATCAGGTTCTCCGGAGGTATGGTTTTATGCACCCGGATTTAGGGAATGGGTCGTCGGTTTTTCCAGTACCCTTTGATTTTCCGGCCGACGAGAAGGAAGAATTGGTGTAGAGTTAAGTGGAGGAGGTAAGTAAAGGGTGGTTGTGTCTGTGTTTTGTACAGTTTTGTCTTGCTTTCTTTTGTATCTATCCGTCAAAATGGTGAAGTGAGAGAACAAAAGCAAACGATTCTCACGGAGGCTTCACCAAGTTCCTCAATCGAGTGAATTTCAAGTTCAAGAGCTTTTACCATTGCTTTTTTTGTCAATATAAAAAGAGAATTAATTTGGTTGTTTGCACACTATTAGCAGGGTCTTAGACTAGTACTTTTGTTTTGTGCTGTTCGTTTTGCACAGTTCCCCAATTACGATGTAGAATCTGTGAACCAGAACTTTCCTCCTTTCAACTGTTAATAACCATCTCATCTCATAGGGAAGAAAAAAGATGACACTTTTTTTTTGGGGGGTTTGGGCGGAGGATCTAGAGTAGAGTATGTCAATGTTAAGCAGGGCAAATAGCAGTTTCTCTCTTGGTATTATTCAGACTTCTGATGGAGGTTTGCTCTTAACCAGAGGCGTATTGGTGCACTTCTATCCCAAGTCCTTCGGCTTTGAGTAGCGTTGATTGGTTGGGACACAAAAATTAATCCGCTCGAAAAGTTGATTGACAAAATGGTGGAAATGCACAATAATCAAATATGCTCGAAAAGTTCTTGAATCAAATGTTTAATCTGCGTAATCTTTTGTTTGTTGTGAATTGGTACCGGGGGGAAGTCCTGTCTTCTTGAAAAAAAACGTAACATTTTCAAAAATCCCCCCTAAGGGAAAAAAAAAGAACATGTTCGAAATGATGCTTTTAATAAACGGATAGTTTTAGGGCATCAAAGTCAATAGAAAGGAACCATGCAGTCGCCTCCCCACGAACCAGAGGAGTGATGAATCCTAACCGTTATGTTTTTATATCCTTCTATTACTATGATTTTGTGCATATTTTATCTTTTAAAGTACTATTTAAGGTATGGTTTATGATTGGATTGATTAAAAAGCGTTTGGAATGAAAATGATACACAAGGAATTCAATTTGAAAGGAAAATGCTAAATTCACGAACACGGCCACTAATGGGCGCGCTATAATGGGGGCCAAACACATGGCCCGTTCAAAGTTGAACTTGATTTCATTCAAATTGATAAGTTAAACGATGCTGGGCGTCCGTCCTGTAACCCAACTTAAGACCCGACATTGTCTGGATGTGTGTTTTCTTAGTTTTAACGTACTTATCCAATTACAATTCAAAAATCTTACTTCCTAACACTATAAATAGGAGGCTTTGGTCGATTCTAGGGGGCCGAACAAGAAGAACGGCCTGTAGCCGTTATTTTTCCATAGTCTACATTTTTAGAAGTATAGATTATAATAAGTCGGACTAGAGTTTGACTATGAACAACTCTGTTTCTGTTTTAAAGGTAATATTTAACTAGTTCTCTATTCCAATCAAGGATTGAAGTATTTATTCCAATTGGGGGTGTAAACGAGTTAAACGAGTTGAATTTTGGTCTAATCGAGTCGAGTCTCAACATAATTTTATGAATATTGAACTCGAGCTCGAGTTCGATTCAAATTCGAGTCGAACTTGAGTTTTTAAAAAAAATTAACCATTTTTATTATTTAAAAATATATAAATTAATAAAATATTAGGGATACATATGTAATTTAACTAATAAAATTAAAAAAATATATAATCGAATTCAAGTTGGTTCTCAAGTTAACAAATTTAGTATTTTTGAATTCAAATTCGAGACCGAATTTGACTTGATCAGCTCGAGTTCGGGTTCGAATTTGATTTGATCAATTTGAACTCGAACTCAAGCCACTCGCTATCGGTTCAATTCATTTGCAATTCCAATTTCACGGTTATGAAATCGGGTTTGATCCTTTTAATATATAATTTACTATCTGTGATTTCTTGATTTTATTCTATATTGATGCATGTATGGTAGAGTAAGTGGTCAATTATTCTCTCTACATGTATTCTTCGTGCCAAAATACTAATTTTAATACGTAATTGTCTTGTATTGGTATTTCTACATGACAAATAAAACTAGCAATTGGTTGTCCTTTTTTGTGAACTCTTAAGAAAAATCATGATGTTAATTAAATAACTACGTGCGTCGCGGGTCATTGTCATCTTTGACTGATTATTGGTTCTTAATGCTGTTATCAATGTTTTAAAAACCGGACCGTTAATTGAACCGGTGAAGTGAAAGGGTCGAGATTCAACCGGTCGGACCGGTTCAACCCCGGTTCAATGAATTTTTTTAAAAATAATTTAATAAATATATATATGCACGAAATAAGACATGTAATGGACTAATTTAATACTTTATATGATGAAAAGTTTACTATTTTTTAATAACTTGGATTTTAAAAAATAAATTTTTTAAATTATAAGTTAAAACAAATAAATTTCATCTCAATTTCAATTATATCTAAATCCAACCCAAAAATATCACAGTATTTTGAAATTATACAAAATTCACGTCTATGAGAATTTAGATATTGTGAACTTAAATTTTAATTTATGTTTTGAAATTTAGAGATTGCAATTTAAAAAAAGAAAGTTTGGAGTTCGAAGGAAGCGAGAGATTCGAAAGTAGAAATGTAAACTTGATAAAAAATAAAAAAATGAGATAAAAGTGAGTGGTTGTGGCATTAAATAATTTGGGTTAAAGAAAATTAATTTTTTTTTTACTTTTTTCAATTTAATGGACAAAAATAAAATTAAAAGATGGAAGAAAACATCAATAAATTAAAAATAAAAAGGTTTGATTAAAAAGAGAGTGACAAAAGGAAAGAGGATAGAGAGAGAGAGAGTTGAAAAATAAAAAGAAAGAGTCGTGAGAGGGTGAAATTTTGTAAAAAAAAATAGAAAAAAGAAATATGAGTGTTTGTTTTATATAAATAAGTTCTCAAAAAAAAATAATAAGATGTGATGGTGCAACGGTTAATACATTGGTCTTCTATTATAAAGGTCTTGAGTTCGAATATTGATAGTTGCATTTTGCAACAAAAAAAAAAAAAAAAAAGAGAGAAAGTTGAAAACCGAAAACCACCGTTTCAACCCCCGGTTCGGCGGTTTTCAAGGTTTGACCGATTTTCAGACAAAGTCAAACAAGGCATAGAACCGGGACCGATGCCATGGCCGATTCGCGGTTCAACCGATCGAACCGATCGATCTGGTACGATTTTCAAAACATTGGCTGTTATTAGAGTAATTGAAATTGCATCAATACCTGGAATATCTAATAATAACAATAATACAATTTGAATGTGTTATTCTGATTGTTGAATTCTTTATTACCGACATCCGGGGCAACCAATGCCATATAGTTGATTAAATATTGGATCTTTAGGAGTTAATGAAAAATCAGAATAAAGATCTTCGTGTCCTTGGTTTGACTCATTATTTATTATTTTTATCTTCTATTTTTATTATTGTTGTTTTAGTTCTGGCGATAGTTTTACTTATTCCAATTTACTATTTACTATTTTAACAAAGAAAATCGAAAGTTTCAACTATTTCCTGTGAAATCGACTTGGACTCCTATTACCACAAATTTTGAATTTCTAATAATTAATTTTTGACACTCATGACAAATGATCAAGGAGGAGGGAAAAACCGAAAAAGATAAGTAGATGGCTCAGATTCTAACGAGTAATTAGAATAGAGTATTTTTTAAAATAATTATTATAACATTTTTTATGATGTGATGTACGTGTAAAAAATACCCAAACAAATTCTAACGCTCCGAACCTTTAGATTACATTGGGTTGATTTTTTCGTGCCAAAGTTGCAGTACTTGTTACAGCATCTATGTCGTAGATTGGGGTTCGAGAAAGCACAACGGCAAAGAAATTCGAAAATGGGAAAGTAAATCCACACCTTTCATCCTGAGTCGCACGCGTCGTGCAACTATTAAATAGGAGAATTTCATTGCTCAAAGTAGCGCTGGCGCATAGCAGCAGAATGATGGTTTTGTGAAGGCTTTTTCCAGTATGTTACAAGCGTGGGTGACAACAACACAACAGCGAGAATGAGATCAAATTCCGGCATAAAAAGAGCTGCTGCGACCCATCCCATTCATTCATTCGTTCATTCGACGTTGAGCTAGCTTCGTCAAAACTCACTAACCAAATACTGCTATCTCCGTTCCACTTAACTACAGCCACTTGATCGGAATAATAGAAAAGCGCAAACACCTACCAGCAATAAGTGGGAGGAGAATCAGATTCATTTGGTTCAGGGGACATAAAACATCATCACTAAAGCAAATGTTAACTTTTATACTACTGGAACGTGCCCGATAAACCCCCAACAAAAAAGAAATTTTTTTTTTGAAAAAAAAAAACAAGTACAGCATATATAGTACATGCATTAACACTTTATAAGACCCCCAACTTTAACTTACAACAGAGAAAATACATCTCCAGGGTGCCCAAAAAATGAAAAACGAAATATATATATGCAATCACTCACTACTAAGAGCCCATAACCGTCAAAATGATACTACTAAAGCAACAGTAGTATAGTTTCATAAATCTGATATACCTTCTTTCTATATGATACTAATCGTTTCAGAAATAAAAAAAAAATGATACTACTCGTAAAGCCTCCGGTGATGGTACAAAACTAGGAAACTGTTGGTTAGAATAAAATATGTCTAGGAAGCGCCTTCAACAAGGTCCGATGCCGGGTAATCGAACGGCAGAGGCAAGACGGTGGACGTATCCAATAGATCCCGGTGCACGAACCCATATCTCCTAAGCACCTGATTATCTGCAAAATTCAGAGCAATTTGCATCGCATCCCAGCAAGACTGTCCAGAGTACATCTGGTTGTGGTCCCCGCTACAAGGCTGACACCCCGTGAAGTGAGTCATGAACGGTCTCCTCCAACTCCCCCTCCCATACCCAGCGTCCTTAAGGTGCTCCTCCCACACCTTACCATAACTCTCCCCCACTCTCTCTGCATGCCTCCTCCTCAACCTCCTCTCCCGCTTCTCGATCCCCGTGTACGCGTCGGTGATGTTCTCCAGCGTCCCCACGATTTCCATCCAGTACCCCTCAAAATAATATTCATCCTCCATGTAAATTTTGTTCCCCCATTTCTCTCTCTCTTTCAGGATCAGATAAGCCAACCCCGTCTGATCGTCTGACTCCGGAAACGTCTTGTCCTTGAACGTCGTCCGCTGAATCACGCCCCATTTGTCGTACTCCGGGGCTTGAGGCCCCATGCTCGCCCATTCTTCCATGAAATCCATTGACCACTGACAGTTGCGCATCAGAAACACTCCCGCGTTCAGCCCCGTCCAGCTCTTCTCCCTGTGAATCAAGTGAGGCCAGCCGTGGACCACTAAATTATGGGCCTTGTAGCGATCCAGCGGCAGCGTGAAGTCCATGTCGGTGAAGGCTGCGTCTGAATCTACCCACCAGATCCACTCCGCCTCCGGATGGGCCAACATGACCGCTTTCACGGCAGGCATTTTTGCCCAAAACGAGAACATCTTCGGCTGCAGCAGCACGGTGTTGTAGAAGATATCGTAGCCGTGGATCCTGCAGTAGTCCGCCTTATTCTTGAAGAACCTCAACAGCAAGTGATCCCCGATCGGGTTCTTGCAGGGCGTCGCCTGAGAACCCGTGACCATTAAAATCCTGTCAGCTGCTCCGGCGGCGAACGAGGGATGCTTCTCGAGCCACTCCCGCCTCTTCTCATCCCAGTTCTTGATGGTCTTCTCAATGGTGTAGCTCAATTCCGGGTCGTCATAGAAAGTCGGGTCGGGCGGATCGTAGCTCCGGTTGTGACCCGCTTTCCCGGCGGGGCAGCTGAGGGCAGCCTCGGAAGCTAGGCCCCTCGAGAAAGAGGGATTCGCAGATGGGGCGGGGCTACTGAAGAAGGACCAGAAGGCCCAGGCTAACAAAAAGGAAGCGGAAGTTCCGGCGGCGTAAAGAAAGCAGCTGGAGAAAAACGACGAGGTTTTGGTGCGGAGGAGGCTGTTGTGCTTAGGCATGGTGGCTGCTGTCTGAAGGTGTGACTGGTCTGGAGATAGCATTTTAAGGGCGCTACGAAAGCGCCTGCGCCTGGTTTTGCCACCTAGGTGGAGGAGGTGAGGTTCGTCCGTTAGTGAGAGTTTATGGCCATCTGGGAAATTGAGTGCGTCAGCTAGAGGTGGTTCGCCGCTTGACTGAATGGACGCCGAAGAGTAATTTGGCCGAGTCTGGGAAAGTAAAAGCAAAGCTGCTCAGCATTGGATTGCGTGGGCGTGGCTTTTGTGTATTGGATGGTGATGATCGCAATCCTTCCTTGCTACTGCAACTACAACTGCATTGCTTTAGCAGTTTAGAGCTGAGTTTGCTCTGCTGCTGCCGATGTTTCGTTTGTTTTGATGGACAGTGGTGATTATTGTTGAGAGCGGGTGGGGCTTTTAAATTTTAGGGATAATTTCAGAAACCTCAGGGAGGTTGCTGACAATATCACTAGCCTCCCTTGAAATTTACAAAATTATATATACCTCCCCTGATGTTAAGGTTTTGATAACAAATTAGTCCAATTAGAAAAGGTAATATTAAAAAAAGTACTTTTAAGAAGAAAGATGAAATTTTGGTTTCATAAATATCCCTTATGTATATATATATATAAGTTGTATTAGTAAAAAAATAAAAATAATTAAAAGTTAGAAACAATTAATACATATATTTCACTACTCAAAAAATTTACATTTAATAAATTAAATAATACAAATACATAGCAAAATTACACTAATGATCATAAGAATTAATAAAATGGACTAGTCATTTTTTTTAAATAATGTATGCTATGATTTTGAATAAAAAAAACTTTCAAATTTTGTCTTTCTTTTTCCTCCTTCCTTCATTAGGTATATCAATTAATGTTATTTTCTAAATACAAGTCATCATTCATCATTAAAAAAATTTTCAACAGCTATTTTTGTTAATTGGTTACTAATAATTAATTAATGTTCTAATTACTTAATCGATAGATATTAATAAAGGAGGATGGAGGAAAAAGAAAGACAAATTTTGAAAATTTTTTCTGTTCAAAATCACAAGAATCATAATATATATCACGTCAAAAATGATAACTAGTCTATTTTGTTGAATCTTGTGATCATTAGTCTAGTTTTGTTACTTTTTTATGTTATCTAATTTTATTAAATATAAACTTTTTAAATGCTAAAATGCGTGTATTAATTATTTCTAAATATTAATTATTTTTATTTTTTTACTAGTACAAGTTATATGCATGCATAAGGGATATTTATGAAATCAAAATTTTATTTCTCTTCTTAAAATATTTTTTAATATTACCTTTTCTAATTGGAGTAATTTATTATGAAAATCTTAATCTCATGGGAGGTTTGCATAATTTTATAAAATTTAAGGGAGGCTAGTGTTATTGTTAGAAACCTCAGGGAAGGTTTCTAAAATTATCCCTAAATTTTAATTGGGGTCCGTCGGTTCCACTTACGTCTGTGGACTGGTATGGAATGTGGATCATGAGGGTGCATCTCTTGATTCTGACACGTGGAAATTGCACCGACATTTTGGTTGAGGATCAGCGGAGGCTTCCTTATTTATTGCTTTTTTATTAACGTCAATTCTCGGGATTTACTGCGTATCTCAGTGTCATGCGTCTGGAATTTGAGAAGGCTACTGTCCTGAGAACTGAAAAGGAAAGAAATCTCCATCAACAAACGTTAGTCAGTCTTTGAGGGCAGAGCATCGCCATACTCGAGCTGTAGCCCAAGCGAATAGTATTATTGAAACTGGAACTCGAGCTTGATGATTGTTCATAGAACTTGAGCTCGACTTGCATTGGTTCGAGTTAATGCGAGCTTTATCAAGTTTGAGTAAAAAAATTTTATTTTATTTTTATAATTTTTAAGTGAAAATACATTATTGCCCTTTAAAAAATTTCGACAACTTGAAATATTTCGTAAATTCAATCACTTTTTTTTTGGTATAAAGGTAATTTCATAATAATAATATATTAAAGAATTAAAATTAAAAAACTAGATAAGACTTGACGAACCTTCAAACATTGCATCTGAATGCTCGAACTCAACTCAAATTTGGTCAACTCGAGTCCGAGTCAAATTTTTGGCCAAACTACTTGCAAGCAGCTCGATTCGATTACAGTTCTAAGCAAAATTTGTCACCAAAATAAGTGATAAACTATCTACTTACCATTGAATGTAATAAGTATTCAAATATATTATATTTAATATTTAACAATTTAATAATTTAATAGATTCAAATTTTAAATTTCAAACTTTAATTTTATCAAACGCTCCCTTAGTGGGCTATACTTCCTTATGAGGTAGGCAATAAAGATCATAATCCTAACGAAGGTCATAAACATTGTAAAGATTGGTTCATTACGGTTCGCTTTAGGAGTTCGGATAAGAACTCAATGCAATTATGTTTTGTGCATTCCATCCGGTTGTTGTACATGTTCAAGCTTTTTTTTTTATACAAATATATTATAATATTCTACTGAATATATGTCAAGTATTTCATTCATATACATTGCCTTTACTTTGAGTAAAATAACGCAATGCAATTGTAATCTAAGTACGGCACAAAATACAACAACAATCAGATGGAACCGTACCCAACCCCAATCATACTGGGCCCTTTTCCCGGGAATACATTGGCACTGCAGTCATGTGATGAGATTCTGTGAGGTTAGGCGTGCAATTATTCAGAAAGTAATAGGAATGAGGGCATCACTGACCAAACGTGCTCTCGTAGCTCAGTTGGTTAGAGCACCCGTTTAGTAAGCGGGAGGTCTTGAGTTCGACTCTCAACGAGAGCAAATAATGACGATTCTCGTTTTGTCCATTCCACAGTTTGTGGCGATTGCCCGTAAATGTCTCTTGCCATCTTCGGCATTTGATGACTTTGGTTTCCCTTTTTTCAAGCTTTCAGTTTTGCATGGTCTTCAATTTAGGTTCTGTTACTGGAACTTTGAACGCATCACGGTGAGAAAAACCAAATTCCTGCTTCTTTTGGGTTCGTTGCTCAGAACTGAAAGGTCAATGAGTAACAACTAAAGAAACTTCAGCAGATAGTTTTGGACGTCAATTTCCGTTGCATTATCCTGATATCATTCGATTGAAAAGCATTTTTGAGTTTAATCTAATAGCATAACAGAACAAACTGCTCTTGTGTCGCGTACCCTTTTGTCCTCCCCAGATAAAACCCAGATCCACACGGGAACAAAATCTAAAGTTGAATATTACTCCAAGTTGATACTTTTTAGTTATTCACTGCAACAACAAAAACGAAAGGTACAGATCTACAGACATACTGGGCAGCAGACTTTTACCTCCACCTTATACACTTTGACTCTAAGACACCCAAAACTAGTCCAGAATAATTTTTAAAATCCTAGTACAACATCAACAGATAGCCATTTAATCACAAGAAGTTCAGCAACCCTGCAGGTCCCGCCACCTTAGATAAACTAGCCCTGCACGGTAATGGGTATAAGCCCCTGCAACTACAAGCACATGGAAGAGTTGGTGACTGTGCCCAGCAATATCGAACTTTCCAGGCATCCATCTTTCAGGAACTCTCATGGCGTAGACCAGTGCTCCAATACCATAAAAAGCTCCCATTAGAAGTTCATACCCAGTTGTATGAAGTGCCTCAGGCTGGTTCCAAAATAGAATTAGCTTATGCAGAATTGGCGCTGCACCTGACAACCCCATCACAAAGAAGAGGGATGCCCGCATAGTACGATATTCTGGAGTTTGGAATACTGGTAGAAGGGAAACCAATATGGTACCAATTCCCAGAATAGTAATGAATCCCAGATACAAGTTGCAAAAGAATGGATAGCACATGAAGGAATAGTAAACAGGAGGATAGAAGGAGGTCGAGATTAGAGCAGCAATCCCGGCATAATCAAGCCTGAGCATGATGTATGATAAACGCTCTGAGTGGCATGAGAGCAAATGGCAGGTGCTGCTTGCCAGCAAGCAAAACATAGCACCACCCATGAAAGCAAAGAATGGCCAGCGGGTAATCGGTCTCACCAGCAACGGTGCTATCATGTTAGCCACATCTTCCTTCATGCCACGCTGCACCGAGTCATGTTGGAGAAGATGTTAGCAGCAATTATCCAAGGTAAGAAACAGAACAAGATACAAAAGAACATTTCCAAATTCATGCGTTTAGTTTCTCATAGATGCAGAAAGTTTCACATGAGATTAGTTTGGTCCGTTGCATCTCCTGTACAAGTTCAAGTTGCAAACACAGCATGAGAAATGCCAAAGAATGCTCATCTTAATGCTGCACATGAAATTCTTGCCAACAAAGTTCAACGAGAAAACAATTTAACTAGAAAGAGATCATTGATTCAGAAGAGGGGAAGCCTAGATCATCAGAAGCATGTAAATCATCAATAAAAAATTCTGTTCCACAGAATCAGAAAGAAGTAACAGAAAAATACAGAATTAGGGACTCAATACACTTGCTCTAAATGAAATCTTTCTCGCAGAAGTAGGGAATCAAGAGCATTTACAGATGCACAATGAAAATGAAATCATTTTTGCATCAAAACACCAAAATTTAGACAAAGAAACAAAATTACTTGCAATACATAATTATGGCTAAGAATGAAGAATTTGTGTTCCAAATATTCTCTATATACAAGACCTCTGCTTGATAGGTCTACGAACCTAAAATTCAAAATTCCAAAAAGAAAATTAATCCAGCAAATTTTCAGGTTATTATCTAAACTGAAGCAAAATAATATATACAGTCATATGACCGACAAGCAGAAATCAAAGAAGAGGTAACATCATCGTTTCTGGTGAAATTTTCTAAAACCAGGGTGGATACCACTCCACAACCCCATAATGAGCAGTTACAACATAACAAGTGTTAAAAAAAATCATCTCCTATATCAGTAGATAATTCAAAAATTAGGCATTGCAAAGCACCGAAATTGTGAACTTTAAGCCTTCAGGATGAAGGACTCTAAACATGACACCATGACAAAAAGATCCTGAACTTATGATTGAGACATCACGTGCACTTAAAGACTATCAAATTGTAAAACCACATCAGAAGTTCATAATTCAACCTACTAAACAATTCAACAGAGGTAATGAAGTTGGTGTAAACTCATCTCTGATGATTTCTAAAGCCAAGGAAAATAAGATGGAGGAGAAATTTAGGCTGAATTACCAAAACAGTTAATAAAACACAGTTTGCTGGTGACAATTCTGAAGTGAATGTATGTTTTGAAATTCGGATGAATAAAAAATTAATATCCCGAATAAAATCCTGTACAGATACCTAGTAAGCCAATCTGCAGCAAGCTTTAAGCAGACCCTAATTACCTGATGTGTGAAGAATTTTCAACTATCTTGGATACAGATACATTTGACTAAGATCATATGCCATACAGAGCACATCACATGCCTACTGAGGCAAATGAAAAAGGTAACATATCATATAGAGCATATTACAGAATCAGAATCTGCAAACTAATTTACAGCGAAAGCAAGGACAGATAAGCTAATAAATGGGTCAGTTTCACAGATCCAGGTAGCTTACGTTCAGATTCATGTATATTCCACACGGGTTAATTTTTCAATAAGAGCACAAAAGAATTTAGTGGATTTACATGAACAGATCAAATAGTAAACCAAACAGGATGGAAGAGTAAAATAAGTGCCAGTGTGGACTGATCAAAGAGAACTAAGAAACTTACAAGGTGAAAAATATTTTGAAATTTTGAGGCCTCACAGACAAAGTTATTAAACCAAAAACCTTAAGGACTCTATCAGAAAGATGACATGGATAGCCACATCTTATTTTACTCAGTGTAACAGCTACTACCTACGCCAGATTCTTAGAATGCACATTTCTTCAGGGTGAAAATTTGACTGCGAAAGTTTCCTGCTTTTAAGGAAGACTATAATGAGGAGACAGGAGAGAATTCAAAAAACACAAAATCATGCTCTGATTTACAAAGTGGATTCCTTGCTGTAATTAAGAGCCAAGGAATAATCAGTACCAGAACGCAGGCATCAGTATGATTGCTATGCAAGAATCGCTCAGGCAAACAATTGGTGAGGAGCTCTACAATATGCCAAGTAGATGGGGATGATAACAAATCCATGGAAAGCAATGAGGTCTTCAACTCGTCTCGAAATTTTTGCAAATCAGGCATGTGTGGCAAGGAAGGAAGGCAAGTCAAAAATTCTTCTTGCAATTTCTGAAGATCAGCTTTCTTCAAAACATCAGGGAGATGTTGTAAAGTAGGAAGTTCCACAACGCTTGGGACCTTCATTGCTGTATAAATGGTGAGGGAAAGGAAGAGAAAGAAACCTATCAAGTGCCTGCAACAAACACCAGTTCATGCCTCTGTGAGAAGCTTTACTTAAAACTGGAGCTCCTATCTATTATTTGCGCCAAGTGATGATGGCGAAAAAGGAAAGGGCCCTAATGTAAAAGCAGTGGGGGTAACAGGAGCAATAGTTATATTCAACCTTCAATATTTGTTCCATTAACGCTGTTGTAATAAAACTTAAATTGATTCAGTTTTAGCCACCCTAGCCAATGTTAATCTAAGGCTTCCTTTGCCTTCGTCACATTGGTAATCCACATAGTATGCGGTTACAATACCGCGAATTCTTGATGGCAAGACAGAAAATGTAATCTATTGAGGACATCAGAAAGGACTTGACGCCTACTCCAAATAGCAAAATAGTAGTTCTGGAGGTTCATTTGAACATGCAAAGTAGTAGTAATTGGGAATTCGGGAGGAACTCCACACTCATCAAGATTCTAATGCATGCTACTAAAGTGTTGGCTATTTCTTGTCAATTAGCTACCAGTTAACATAGCTGTTTGTTTGTGCAAAGACACGCAAAATCAGAAAATTTAGGGAACAATAATTAACCTAACCGAGCAAAACAAACATTTGGATTAGTTGATAAAGCAAAGGAAGTAAACGTTGTGTAGGTGGAATGGCATAGAATACTCACGTCCAGACATTGAGGGTCTCATTATGAATGGTAAAAATGCTGAGCAGTATATGCTTGAGAGGCCATCCAGACCGGTAATGACCAAGAATGTACTCATTGTCCTTTAAATAGCCAGGCAACGAGTGGTACTCTACCAGCTGGTACTTCACCTTCTTCCACAATCTCTTCCCTTTCCCTTCCTTTGAACAATTGTAAACCCTTTGATCGTTGTCACGTGATCCTCCCCCAACTTTTGTCTCTGCAAAATCCCTTTGATCCTTGCCCATTTTCTGCTCAACCAACCACCATTTAGGATTGATCAAGAAACTAAAAATTCCGCTTGATCTGATGGAAATAAAGTTGATCTGATGGGAAAAAAACTGTCTTTTTTGTTTTTGTTTTCTTACCTGGATTTAATAAATAAATGAAAGACGCACCTCAAATTGAAGAATCAATTCAGAAAGAAGGCCGAGCAGGATCCTAATTCAGGTTGAGATGTGCATACAAGTGTGTACTTATACTGGATAAATTGCCCAGAGAAAGAATACTTTGGGGGCGAGAATTACAATTACAAAGGGGTCAAATCCAATGTTTAAAAGCCTAAATGAATGGTTGGGAGGTAGGAGAAAAGATTAAACCGCTGAGCTGATATAAATCAGGAGCAATACGGAAGTTGGAGGGCGAAGACGGGCGACAAAATGCGATGGTGACAATGGAATAAATATCAAGCCATCAAGAAAGCAAGAAAAATGGAATAGAGGGGCAAGTGGAGAGATTCTTCATGGAGATGCTGAGATGATTTCGTTGTATTCTTAAGGTTGCGGATTTGGAACGCCTATTAATGTGTTATATGCCAAAATTACCGAAATCTTGCTTCGGATATCGGGAAGCTCGCAAAAGTTGACGGCTCCATTTTTTTTTTTTTAAATTTTTATATTTTTGGTGGGTCCTTTCGCCAACGAATTATCTTTGTCGATTCATTGATCCCTAATTTGGTTTGGACAGCTAACTATAGATTGTAGCATCTCAACAATAAGCTACCTCCTGCCCACCCACTCCTGACTTGAGGAATATGATGGTACTAAAGCATTCTTCGGTGAACTTAGTATTTTGTTAAAAAAAAACCCCAGAATAAAATAAAACGCATTTCTGTTTATATATACATATAACAAAAAAGTGACACGAAATTCATATTTTAGCTTCTCGGGATAAAAGCAATAAAAGGAAGGCTGTATGATACATTGCGAGACCTCAATTTTTGACATGACGATGATGATGGTATCTTTAAAGATCTACCGCATCGCAATATGTAAAATTATTAATAATTCTTTAAAGCGCTTTGAGACTGTGATTTATAGTACCTGCTACTACTTGTTCCTTGTAAAGTTGTATTTGGAGTAACCCATGCTGTTATCAGTATTAGTTTGGTGGTGCTTGAGATTTAAGAAGCACAATTGAATGAACATCTAACTTACATAATTAACCACTTTTCTCATTCCCTTTTGTTTAGCTAAATAATTAACGCCTGCTCACTCACTGATGAAGAGATGCAATGAAATATTTATTAGACGAAGACAGAGAAAGTCTTGAATGCCCACAAAATATAGAAGATTTAAGGTGCAATACATCATGCATTGTAAGCACCATCTACTATGGGCTTTGAAATCATCTTTTGGCATTCAGGTTGTGTTTGTTGTGGTAGCATATACTAGCAAGTTTGTTATACTTAGTACTCCCTTCGCCCCCAATTATTTGATTGCGATGTTTATACTTTTCTTTTCAGTCTTATTTATTGTAAATTTAAATTTTAAATTTGAATGATAACGTACATATGATTGCAAGAAGGGATAATATTAAAAGAAAACACTAAAAAGTATTTTAAGTTTTGTAATATAACAAATATTTTTGGATATCGTAAAATGAAAATTATGACGCTTTTTCAACAGGGGAGGATGGGAATATATCAATCAATAGCCAAAAAAAAAAAAAAAAAAAGGGCCAGTTAATAAATGTACATATGTTGTAACTACCAGGTTGGCAATGGACATGGTCAACATGATTTGATGGCTCCTATTTGTGAATGTTTGAGCTCGCAAATTTGCTTGCTTTACGGCGTTGTTAATCGCGGATTTTGAGTGCTTTGGGTCAGCTATCCGCCGCTTCCTGTCCGCTCCATATTTGCGACAAATCAAAGAGACCCGCTTGGAGAAGGGCACGGTCAAAGCTTGATGGCCAATATTTTTATCTACTATCTCATTATCAATCAATAGCTCTGCTTGCTTAAAGGCTGGCTATACTAATCACTCATTTGATGTATCATTACGTTCCATATGATGTCAATGATCATCTGATTCCTTTTCATTAATTCTATATCAATCAGTGTTGTTGTTGTTGTGCGACTAAAATTGATCTGGGAAAAATGCTACGTGCTCTTTAAATACCTCAAGCCATCATGAGTTCAGTAACTATATATAAAGCTTAAATATGAAAGAGAACCAGACATAATGAGCATAAAAAGAAAAGGAAATAGGGAATTTGGATAAGGAATTAAATGACACTCAATAATATTATTTCTCCCAGTTAAAAATTAAAATTGTTAAACAGACTTTTTTCTTCAAGTTTCTTATTCATCAACATAAAATGCCGTGGTTATGATGGGGCTTTGACAAGGGGCTAACGCCCCTGTCCTGGTCAATGCCTCCTGCTCCCCACTACAAGGTCAATTTTGACGCTTAGTTTCTGGTAATGGTGTGGTCATCCATAGTTGATTGCTGGCTCAACTTAAAAAATTCAGACGAGTGCGTAGTACGTCCGTCTGATCCGGTGGTGGTTTAGTTCTTTTCGCGTTACCCCAAGACCTCTACATGTACAATCCAGAATCCATATCAAACATCATTCACAGCTTAATTCATGTGATGGTTCAAGTCCAGTGGTTCTCAACATAAATTTTCGAAGGGCTCCTGAAAACGAAGACCAACCTCCACTCTTTAATGCTGTCTGCTCTTGCATCTCAAGATTGAGAAATTTGTACTCTTGGCCTTGAGTGAATCGCTACTCTATTATCTCAATCGAAGACGGAAGGATCCGAAACATGGAGAAGGCAATCGTTAGCCCGCTTCCCAATCCCATTTTTATCTTTCAGTTATTCTTTATCAATTTTCACATCATGTTCTTTGCTTGCTCGTTTGCGGGACATTTCCTTTGAAAACTCCACCTAATAATAAAATTGAACAGGTTCTGCTTCCACTTTCAGTTGGGCCGCGATGAGCAGATATAACCACATGACAACAACAGGCGTTTCGCTCCCTTGTCAGGTGAGTTGTCAATGGCCCATCAAAGAGCACAGGCCCACTGGGCCACTATTAATGAAAGCAAAATTCAAGCAAAGCACCACAAAAAGCTGGATCGACGTTGACCATCTTGTTCTGCTCTACATCCGTGGACCACGATCGCCGTTGAATCCATCTCTTTCCGCCGAATTCCCCCAACCCAACAAAACTGAGAATCTGGTTAAAATTCATAATCACCAGTGGCCTTAATCCTTCCGATCTTTTTTAGCATTTGCAAAAACAACTACCAGCAGTAGAGCACTCTACCCCAATTGTCTTAGGAATACCCCGTGGTACTATGATATACTGTACTATATTATGGGATGGATGATGGATGAATGGGAAGGTGGGTTAGAAGGACATTATCAATACTTATGATCATCCATTTGCGTTAAGGAACCTCCATCATCTAACAACACAAATTATAGAAACATGATGCAAAATGAGGGTTGTTCCTCAAAAAAAAAAAGGGGGTTGTTGCTGGTAAGTTTGAAGGTTGAAACATATATAATATATACGACTCGGTTCAATCTTTTTCGAATTATTTCTGAATCTCTTAGATCTCTCATTCTGCAGTACAGAATAGAATAGTACAGATCTATCGTATCCGATAAAAACAAAAAATACGACTCGTGTAACTTGGGCCTGGGACCAAGTCCTGACCAACGATCTCTTCTACCGTGCGTATTCGTTCTAGACCCACCACTACTTGCAGTCTAGCAGCGGTAGAAGCATTACTGTTACCTTCCTTCACCTGCAAACGCAAAGTCATAAACCTCAACCTGCATTTATCATCATCTTTTTTTGGCCTTTTAATACCTCAACCTGCAGTTTGGCACATCTAACACTCCACGTCTCTTTCCCCTATCTCTCTCTCTCTCTCTCTTCCATTTAATCTCTCCTCTCAACATCCATCCATCCATCGTTATCACAAGTCCTAATGCACTTTCCACCCCCTTAATGTCTGCTTGGACCATTCTCCATCGTTAACGTTGGCTTCATCAACTCAAGTCAACCTAATTTTTCTGGAGAACCACCGGCTGTTATTCCCATTTATTTATGGGGGAATCTCACGCTGCTTACTCTACTCTCTCTCTCTATATATATATGTATACCTAGATACTACTCAAGAAATTCTCTCTAATTAGGCTTGCCTTCGGTCCCCCTCCCTAGTCCCTCCTGCCTCCTCCTTCCCTTCCTCCGTAATCACTTCTGTTTAGAGTGCCCTTTGTCACGTCTCTCTGGGATTCTTAAACGTACGTCGGTGAACTTGACGGGCGTCAGACACCTCGTCACACTACGCCACGCTACGCTACTTTCTCACATTTACTCCTACACCATTATAGGGACTTGGCTTTGTGGTCAAAGCTCATGCTAGAATTCAAGTAAAATTTTCTTCTCTTTGCCTTTCCTTCTCTGCCGGGGAATTCTCTCTTTCTCAATTCTCACTACAACGTACCTTCCTTCTGTATTTTTTGGCCTCACGAAAACAAAAAGGGAGGACCATTCAGCTCAACCAATACTAGTACTACTACTACTTAATAAAGTTCACTCACCAACACAACAGAAGCAAATATTACGTTACCAACTACCAGTTGTAGCAGAGAGTATTTGGGTTTGATCGATGGGGAATTGCCAGGCGGCAGAAGCGGCCACGGTGGTGATTCAGCATCCGGGGAACAAAGTCGAGAGGATTTACTGGTCCGTCAGCGCTCACGAGGTCATGTCTTCCAACCCCGGCCACTACGTCGCACTTGTCATCAGCTCATCGACAGCGACGAGGTCGGAGAATGGTACACCGGTGAAGCAGCTGAAGCTTCTCCGTCCTGATGACTCCTTGCTTATGGGACAAGTTTATCGACTCGTCAGCTTCGAAGGCATGACATTACTTCTTTCTTGTTGCAACTCCTTTTTATTTTCTTGCAACAACAACACAGGATAATTAATTAGGAGTCTTCTTGTTGCTCGCTTGCTACTAACACAGATGTACTGAAAGAGTTTGCCGCCAAGAAATCGGTGAAACTTGGAAAACTGCTAAAGGAGAGTGGTGGGCTCGTCCTGGACACCAAGACTAACTTGTCTGCTCTGACTCCCAACTCCAATTCCAGGCCCAGATTGGTGAATGGAACTTCGTCGCTTATTAAGGTAATAATAATGATTAACTCTACTACTTAATACTACCACATATTCAACATGCCCTTCATATTTAAAAGGTTCCTTCTAAGTACGTCATTTCGTTCCCAGTTCTCTAAGGGGGAGGGGCGAATCTAAGAAGGTACACGGGTAATTTGAAGGAGATTGAACTATCATCAGATCAGATCAGACGGATGCATAGTACATTCACCTGAATTTTTTTTTAGAAACAAATCACTTAAATTAGATGTGAATTTTTTTAGAAACAAATCACTTAGATTAGATGTGATATTTTTTGGTGGGAGGCAAGATTACCCGCTTAAGTGGCTGCCACCAGCCTTTACAACTAGTAGTACTCAAGTTTATTCATTCTTTTTTCTCACAGCGAATCGAGATAGTAGTGTGTAGTGTACCTTCACCTTCCATGCTTTTTCTTTTTTTGTCATGTCTACACATGAAGGAATATCGTATGAATTCCAAGTAGAAAGTACTAAAATTTAAGAGCACTAAACGTAGGCACATGTTGAAGCGCTTTTAAAGAAAGCATACATGTATAGTGGATTTTAATAATAAATAAATAAATAAATAAAAAGAAAGCATGGTGGATTAATTAAGTGCTACTGCTTCATATACAAGTAGTATAAGAAAAGTTGGGTGGCACGCAGCCAACTATTGGTGGAGTTTAAAGAAAAATGATTATATCATAGCAACCACCAAGCCTCTACTAGTTATTGCTGAATGCTGATGTTCGGATACTGAAAGATGGTGGTGGTTTCTAATAAAAAGATAAAAAGCCAACAACGACTAATTAATGAGGCCGTGAAAAATAGGCTGGCCCCAAATCCAATTATAAATTGTTTTAATTGCTAAATACATATATTGTTACCACTATCCCCCAACCCCAAGTATAAAATACTGGAAAATAAAAAGAATATAAGCAAAAATATCTTGTATACCTGGTAGGTTAGGTTAGGTTAGGTACGGTACAAGGTATATAACCTAACCCTAACCCTTGCCTCGCACAGGAGCATGGGAACTTCTTTGAGAATATACCAGTTTGGTGGAGAATAAATATTTATTTATTGGAGTATTCGTAAAGTTCGGTTAACTGGTAAGGTTAATCATAAAGAGTCACATGGGTTTTCAATTTCATATTTGGAGTTAAACTGGAAATAATAATAATAAATGGAAGAAGGAATATATGCATTATGAAATTGGTTTGACTTCTTTTATTTAAAAGATTTGATGGTAATAGCTGGGTCCCCAATGCCATCCTCAGAATTTATTTCTGAAGTCTATACCTTGTATTTGTTTTTGGTCCAAAAAAGAGCACTAATCAATTTTGATTTGGGGTAATGCATGATTAAATTAGCTTGCTTTCATCTTTAAGCTATTTAATTTTATATACACTCGCTCCTATTCAGTTGGTTTAACTAATGAATGTCCTTTAATAAACTAGCCAGCAAGGCGTGTGTATTAATTAATCTGATGATGTCTTTAATTTCGCAGGGCGCGCACGAGGGCTATGGAGCAGGTAGCAGCAGTAGTAGCGGAATGGGCAGCAACAGTGGTAGCAGCAGCAGCAACAGAGGCGTGGGAAGGCATCATATTGGTCATGTTGGGCAGTGGAAGCCAGCCTTACAGAGTATTGCAGAGATTGGAACTTGAACTCAGCCTTGAGAGATTTGCCAGGACTTCTACTACGACGCAGTGACGTCCTAGTGCTACTCCTGATCGTCTTTATCGCCTTTCCGCACAAATTATAGATTCTCTTGCATGCTGCTTTTTCAGAAGATGCATGATTCATGCATGTACAAAAGCACTCGTCATCAGTTACCAGTTTTCTGTATTTGCGTGAACAATTCCCTCTTGCATTGATGTTCTTTGTATAAATGAATGAAAGAAGCGGGGAGGGAGGGAGGGAGGGACCATTTCGTTTCTATTAGCTTGTGACGTCTTCGCTGGATTTATGTGGAGGGTTTGCTCCCAGGTGTCGTGCCTTTTAAGTCATACTTTAAAAGCTTTCTGCAGATGCACCTTGCAGCTCTTGATCGCGTATATTTTCTTCTCTCTCTCTGTTTTTTTTTTCCAAGTGTAAATGAGTGATCTCGGTACACTTCCCCGCCCAGATGGATCCTCTGTGCAATATTTTTTGTCCACTTTTATGTTCAATGCAAAATTATGTAGTTCCACTTGATATATCTACCGATGTGGCACATAAAAAAGAGAGGCTGTTTGGCTGCCTTACACCAGAAAAAAAAAAAATTATTTTATTGAAGAACTTCCTTCGTCTTCTAGGCAAAAAATGGCGGCAATAGGTTGTGGAATTTGACACAGTAGCAATAGGGTTTTAGGAATTGTAATAAAGCTGTGTAAACAAAAAAAATCCAAAAAAGAAGAAAGAAAAAGAAGCATAAGGCAACCAAGCAGTCTATATCATAGATTCTGTGTTCTATTCGTGGGCTTGATATATTCAACTTATCTTCTTGCTCAATGAAGGAAAGACAACGTGCATTTATACATACATATATATATATATATATATATGGTAACGTAGGTAACCGGCTGTATTACAACAAGAGTTTCTTATTCAAATATCGAAAGTGCAAATAAGAAAAATAGAGTCCAACCTTATTGGTGCGAAAGGCGATAAGGATATCAAGGAAGAAACGGTACGCTGAAGTCTTCCCAAAGTAACAGTATGTCACTTTCATGATGGATATTGGAACTGCATTGGGCGGCATCCCCCAGCCTTTTTACAACCTTTCTCTGTCTGTTGCTAAGATCAGTTGCAGTATCTGTCGTTAACTGTTATCAGCCTGCATCTGCATTTCATATTTTACATGTATATCAGTCTGCATCTGCATTTCAGGGACTCAGTATAATAGCTTGGTTCACATATAGCCGTGGTTTTCTTAATATGGAAAATTTCGAGAAATACAGAATACGATCAAATTATACTTCAAGCCCTTCTTATCATTCCTCTTCATATCTCTCTCTCTCTCTCTCATTTTTTTTTTATTTGGTAGAAGCTTATGGAACTGCACATTTAATTAAGTAGGACAGTATACAGGGGGAGAGCCAGGACTATTGGAAAATAACTTCAAGATTCTGCCTCCAAAGCCAAAAGAAAAAAGGGGTAGATGATCTGCAGTTTTGTTGACAGTACACTCCTATTACAAAATTTTATTTTGATGAATTATAATTTGTTCATGAAGATTAGGCTTGCATGTATTTTGGCTTTGGATTCAATTATATACTGCTCCATAAATTATACGGCTAAGACAACAAAGAACTTAACATCGTCTAGCAAAGAAATACTTGAATCCAGGATCCAAAAAATGAGGAAGAAATAGAATAGAATCACCATGAGGATAAAGTGCATGACATGTTTGCAGATTTCTTTTGTCATTTGTTGTTGAATGCTTTGTTTCGGCCCTACAGCCATAAATTTTGGGCCGATAAATTTAGGATATACACAAGTAGTCCCTTCTCTAATTACTTTTATATGGGCTTATCTGTGAGGCGGGCAAAGTTTGGATCTGGTTTGGGCCCCAAGAGCAAATTGGTAGAGGCCTAAGTAATTGAGGCCCCTTACTTTAGAACCAAAAGAACAATAATACCCTCCTCCTGCCTTCGTATTTTCAACTGCTACCCTTTTCTACTCTAATCACAGAATACATGGCTACCGCTGCTGCAACCTCGACGCTTCGGGTCATTTTTCCCGTTGTATGGGTCCTATTCACTTCAATTTCAATTCTTCCCTCCATTGTCTCTGCTAACGACCATACACTGGGTATGTTTCCCAAGATTCTACGGCTTTACATAATTGTTTTCCTTTGATGTTTGTTTACCGCTTATTTCTGAGCAAGGAAAAGTGACAGTGAGGAAAGTTGAGTAAAGACTAGAAACTTGAAGGCTGATTTTACTTTTTCGTGCAATTAAAGTAAAACTGACTAGAGAAAAGTTTTTGGTGCTTGGATGTTAGGGCTGAAGAGCTCGGAGCCGAATAACTTCGTCGTGGTAATATACTTTGTTGCCAAAAAACTTGGAAGAAGGAAGGGATGATGTGTTAAAAATTTTAGTTAGTATCTTGATTTATGTCGCTTGTCTGTAATTTCGTGAAAGTGCGTGCATTTTCATGAATCATTACTTAATTCTTACGCTATTATGGATTTCTGCAGCTCGTATATAATATGGTATATATGCTAGCCTTTTGCGTATCACGAATTGTACTGCAGAAGGGGTTTTTTTTTTTTTTTTTTGGGGTTATATCTCATGTACTGTAGACTAAGCTTTAAGTGTTTGTATCCCTCTAGAAGTTTCAAATTTTGATACACAAGCACTTAATGCTGCAATGCCTACACAGACCGGAAATGAATTTTTCCGCGAGGGGTGGGAGTGGCACAACTCTATTTTACTGTTGAAACTGTTTTCTTTCTTCATGGTAATTATCTTGTCAAAATTCACCTCCAGGTTGTGTAAAATATGCATCCTGAAGTTGAAGTCTTAGCAGGGATCCCCAAACTCAAGTTTTGAGTTGGTTTTACGTTGGATATATGCCAAATTTAAATGTCAAACTTGCCTGTGTTCTGAGACATTTTTTGTGCATGTATAACTGCTTGTTTTCATGCTTGCAGTTGTTACTGAGAATACAACGTTGCAGCTAATACCAAGCTTAATAGTTGACAAATCACCTGGTGTAAAACCTGGAACCAAAGTGCTTTGTGAAAGAGTTAAGGTTCAAGGTTTGTCAAGGCTGAAGGGTTTGAAGAAGTTTCCCAATACTATCAGAGTGAAAGTTGCATATGTAGGAAGCAGTGGTCGTCCACCCATTATTGAGGTTTGTTTCCACAGGTGCGTGATTTTGCATTTTGGTTTTCTGTTACTGCATCCTTCTCGTCTAAGTCGAAATTTGGATTTACTGCACATGTTTTTAATAACTAATTGTTTTAGGGCATTTGCCTATCGATTGCTTTACGTCAAAGCTTATTTTAGCTCAAGGAGACCTAAAAGGCTTTCAGCATCTCTACTAATCTGTTGGCAAAGAAGCTCCTTGTCGTTTTCCAGATATAGCAATACTGCTCATCAGTTGCCTTAATAATTATTTAGAAGTGTTCTTGAACTGAAAAGTATGTAATGGGTTCAATTAACTTGCCTTCCTATTGGAAGACATCTTTCTTTAGTAAATAATATTGAAATTAGCAATTTTTGGCTTGATCTTACACTAGAAGCAAAATAGTTCTCCTAGCAGTAAGAAGCCTGGCTGCTTACTGATTGCAGCTTAGAATTGGATAAGTAGTGGATGAAGACAGTGGCTGTGGTACTTGTTATTAAATTTTTACATGTTATACTTTGAATACCTTACTAGGTTTGAGTTGTACATGGTATAAATGAATTTCTGTTTTTAATGTGCACATCCTATATGCTAGGTTTTGAGTTGTCCATATTATAAATGAATTTCTTTTTTAGTGTGCACATGCTATACACTAGGTTTGAATTCTACTTTGATATTGCAGGAATTTGACTGTTGGTATAGGGATGTGCAATCAAAGCCAGTGGCAGAAACTTACCAAGGGGTCATGGATGAGTTCAATGTCGCCATTTGATCACAAGCTCTTAGATATACGGCTAACAGGCTCCCCTACAGAACCTATTGAGGTTTCCCTTGATGAAGGTTGTTTTCTTAGGATCAAATGACTAAGTGACGTTCCTTTTAGTAATACTTTTATTTAACAAACCATTTGCAATCTTTTTGCAGAAATTTTCTTCTATCGTGTTATATTCTTGGTTTTAGGAGTTATCATGATGATGTTGGCTTCCTTCCTTAGCAATTCCTTAGTTTTTTACTACAGTGGTGCAATGGCTGTGGGAATTCTTCTTGTGATATTAATGGTCCTGTACCAGGTAAGCTTCATTAGGTTTCTGGTAAATTTACCTTTATATTCATGAAAAATGAATGCCACACTGCAGTGATGTTCATACAAGATGAATTTCTATTTGACTGTAAATGTTACTCAAGAACTTTGCGCATTCCAACTTGATATTATAGACGAGCTTGCAGACAGGCATATAGGTATCAGTTGTAATGTTGCACTTAAAATGAAGGATCGCAATGGGCAGTTTGGATTAACATTTGATCACTCACTCTCTCTCTCTCTCTATATATATATATATATATGTATATATCTCTGGATATGTAGACACACACACACACACACACACTTATTGTTTTAAAGCTAACTATTGTTTTGCTAATATGCTGTCGACAGGGGATGAAGCTTCTTCCAACGGGCAGGAAGAATTCACTTGCGATAGTCCTGTATTCATCCATGGTCGGTATCAAACTTTATCTATTCTTTAGTGTGTGCAAATGAAGATTATGTTCAACCTTCTCAATTTATCTTCAGGTTGGTTTGGGCACTTTTCTACTTCGTTACTTGCCAAGATTGTTGCGTTCAATTCTCACTGAGATTGGTATTAGTGAAGACATGTACAATCCTGTATGTAAGTTCCCTATTTTTTTTCTGATAGTTTAGTTTACTTGTCTTTTGGCATTGAGAAACTGATTTAGTCTTTGAGATGGAAATCTTTAAGTCTATTTTGCTCAGTCTCATCTCCAAGTTGATGGGGTTTCTTTGTTTCCTTTGAGGCCTTCAATCTCTATTTTAGCATTTTTACTTTTCAAATTCCTCGTATTGCTGATTTTTTTGCCTCCACTTCCAGTTTAGGATTAAAGTTATTAATGCATTTTGTCACTTTATGCAGCTGGGAATATTTCTGCTGGTTTTTCTTGTCATTGCTGGAGCTTGGTTGGGCTTTTGGGTTGTCCACAAACTTGTACTGACAGAAGATGGAAATATTGATGTTGGGGTATCTCATTTTGTAGCTTGGTCCATTCGGATTTTGGCTTCTGTTATGATTCTGCAGGTTTAGCTGCTCATCTGTGTTTTAGAGTTTGTTTGACCTTTCTTAGACTTCTATTTGTTCTCTACCTGAGTACTGATTTCATATTCTTCAGAGTTCTATTGACCCTCTGCTAGCAGCAGAGGCATTGCTTTGTGGAATTTTTGTTGCATCAATCTTAAGGAGATTTACCCCTCTTGAGTTTCTGCAAGGCGTATACAGGTGAGTCACCCTATGAGTTCAGATTGCAATAGCCCTTTCTGGGTAGCTTCCATTTCATCTATTAGCTACCCATGTTGCATATGCCAAAATGCTTGGCATCATCCTCATTTTCAGCCAAGTAAGCATAATTTATGGTATTGAAATTTTTTTTTTAGTGGCTAATATGCTCTTTAATGGAAAAGTGCTTGCCAAATCCTTGCAGAAGGTTTCACAGATTGAGAAAGTCCAAGCGCAAGATATTTCAGGATAAGTATGCATCACCAGTCAAAGAATCTCATGATTCTATGCCCTTCACTGAAGCCCCATCCAGCACCTTGCAAGGGTGGATTCACCTTTTGACACAACATTATTAATTTACACCCGAGACATATGCTAGCTCTCTTTCTTGCTTATTATTAATTATTTCCGCTTTTCCTTCAGGTTCTACCAGCATGTCTCCAAGGCAGTTGACAGACTCAGAAGCGTTCTACTCTACCTTTCATACCACTCCTTACCGAAGAAAAATTTCAAAGGATGAGTGGGACAAATTTACCAGAGATTCCACGAAGAAGGCACTGGAGAACCTGGTCTCTTCCCCAGATTTCAATATATGGGCTGCTGCTCATGCAGATAGACTTACTTTAGCCCCTAACAAAGAAGTTACCAGGCCCAACTATCTGCAGAGGTTGTTCCACTGGCTTTGAGCTTTTAGTGACTGCAAGGTGGTGGCAAAGACACGATATAGAGGGTATGTTGTTGAGCAAGGTGGCTAAGGGGATGGTGCGGCTCAACCAATACTCTGATCGTGTACTGTACATTAGTTGCTAGAATTGATTTTGTAGGTGATTATGGATTTAGTTTCTCGTTCTTTTTATATTATTAGACTGACCAGATTAACCATCTGATAGCGTGTACGTTCATTATCTACTTGGAACATCATGGATCGAGTGGCTTCTATTGGCATGTAAAAGATCAAATCAGCAGCCGCGACTCGCTGATTCACGAAGTCAACTGTAACCTGTAAATGAAAATCTCCTTCCCCCGGCCTGACGATTTTATCTGCCTAATTCAGATGTCTTTAGATTTTTGGCTTGTGCATGAGCAAGATCTCCTATGGAGAAAAAAGATGAGGGGGTAAAACTACTAATGTGAAGCTACAATTGCTTTTCTTTTTCTTTTTATTCTGCCCCAAAAATCAAACTTCATTCCTTAGCCATTGAGGAATATTCTTCTTTCACTATTGACATTTCCCAGAGTTTCAATTTTGTGATGGCCTTGTGCTTCTCGTTTCGCTGGAGGATTTGATGTGTTGTTGAGTCGTTTCCCCTAGAAGAAGAAATCAGACGGATATGGCAATCAAAATTAAAAGCTACAAAAAAAGGTAATTTTCTATCGTACGAAAAAAGGCCAGTTCGTCAGATCTGCCATGATGATGCCTTCCTATCAAATAATTCACCCTTCCACTAAAGATGAAGAGACAGGATAGAAGATGTCCTTTGTGGCATTACACGGTTAGATCGCAGTGGCCTTCAAAATTCTCGTCTAATGCCAAATTGATATATCGGAGGGCGAAGTTGAAATATTGATGGCAGCATCGTCATGTGGAAACGACGACGTAACCTACTATCATCGAATCGAATAGTGTGTGAACTTTCCCGAAAATCAGGTTCAATTCGCAAGTCGATTGAAAATTTGAATTGAAACCCCGTCATGGGCGTCGCATTCGCAGTCAGAGAAACTGGTAGAAGGGAAAGAAGGCGCCTGTTCTCGAGATTTCCTTTCCTTCTCCGCAACTCAAATCAGCTAAACAAACAAATATAGCCAGCGTATTTTTTTTTTTTTTGTCGTCGACTGATAATACTACTAATATATAGCCAGCGTATGATAAAGATCTTAGCACACCAACGGGTCGCTGCATAGTTTTGCCACGACAAGACAGTAGTGACACTCTCTGTAAGATTAAGCATTCTTATATCTTAATTAAAGCGGCAATTCCATAATAGCAGTAACAGAAAAGTACGTTGTTAGTTGTTACTGCCTTCTTTCATCTTCTTCAAGTTCATACATACTCCTACTCCTACTTTGTTTGCTGCTAGTAATTTTTTCCATGGCCGTCTTGAACTCTACTCCTATAGTATCGGCCCATTTGATGGACAGAACCGACCTAAGATTGGGATCAACGTTGAGAGCAAAGGAGAGGGAAAGTTTCTGGTCCAAGTTGAGGTGCGGCAGCTGCAATGGCGACTGGGGAGTAAGTGGTGCTGCTGCTGCTACTACTAATGTGGCAGAGGAGCACTACGATAGTGATACTAATAATAATTCGTCAGAGAAGGATGAGAAATTGTTTGTGAAAATCATGAGGGAAGCTCAGCCCTACTTTGAGGCCCACAGGCGGAGCACCTTCGTCCTAGTTTTCTCCGCAGACATTGATGACAGCCCTTTTCTGCCTACCATACTCGAGGTTGGTACCTCGGGGCTGCAAACGAATCGAGCCGTTCGCGAGTCGTTTGAGTCAAGTTCGATTCGAGTTCGATCAATATCGAGTTCGAGTCGAACTCGAACTCGAACCCAAACTCAAAATATTAAACTCGTTAGTTCGCGAGCCGATTTGCGAGTTCGAGCATATATATATATATATTTTTTTTTTATTTTTTTTTTAAGTATATATATATTTTAATTTTCTTATTTTAAGTATATATATATTTAATATTTTTTTAATTTTTATTGTAAAATTACATATATATTCTTAATATTTTATTATTTCGAACTCAAACTCAAGCTCGAACTTGAAATTGTTAGCTCGTCGAGCTCGAGTTTAATAAAATTTAGTCGAGACTCAGCTCGATTAGATCAAAGTTCGACTCGACTCGACTCGTTTACGGTTCTAGTGTACCTTTCCCTCCCCCTCCCCCCCCCCTCTTTTACGGATTTCTCTTTTTTGTCGATGACCTCAGACCAATCGATCCAATGAATCTTTAGAAGGAATTTAGCATATCCGGCCACAGCCGGAGACTCTGTCCACTTTGAAGTTTAAATCAAAGGCAAGTACCTTCTAGAACTTTTAATTCTGTAGTAACTTGAACTCGTCTTCCGTGCTATAATTCTGTAGTATTAATTTTTTAATCTTAGATGAATTTATCAAGTGTAACAAAATTATGGTTTAAAATCCGAGTGTAACTGTGTATTACAAAAAAATAAAAATTGATATTAAATAATTGCGATAATTAATTTGGTCGAAAGGTTAAAGTACTCTTAAATAAATTTAAAAAAAAAACGCGATGATTATAGGGGAATTGGTAGTGATGGAGGGAGGGTAATCTGCAACTGGCACTAGTAATTATAGTAAATCTAACCCGGAGCTTGTTCCGGATGTAAAAGTTTTCGCCTCAGTTTGTCCGTAGATTGGAGGGTACATGACGGGTAGGTGTTAGATAATTCTGGCGTAGCTATCCATTGATTGGCAAGGAAAACGCCGGTGTGGGTAGGGGAACACCTCTCCCGAACGTAACGGCCAAAACACATATAGGACACGCAGAAATCAAGGTGGGGTCCACCCCTAGCCACGGTTTCTTTTTTTTTTTTTTTTTTTAAATAGTTTCTTACTAGTAGTTAGGGCTGCAAACGAATCGAGCCGCTCGCGAGCGGCTCGAGTCAAGCTCGAGTCGAGCTCGAGATTAATCGAGCTCGACTCGAGCTCGAGCCAGCTCGAGTCAACCTCGAGCTCGAACTCGAGCTCAGATTATTAAACTCGTTAGCTCGCGAGCCGGCTCGCGAGCTTGAGTATATATATTTATATATTTTTTTTATTTTTATTTAATAATAAAATTACGTATATTATATATAAATATATTTTAATTTTTTATTTTCATAGCGAAATTACGTATATATCCTTAATATTTTATTATTTATTCAGAAAAAAATATTATTTTTTTTTTATTTTTTTAAAAATAAAATAATTTTTTTTTATTTTTTTCGAGCTCGAGCTCGGCTCGACTTGATTCGAGTCGAGCTCGAGCTCGAAAATTGCCAGCTCGTCGAGCTCGAGCTCGAGCTCGAGCTTGATAAAATTTAATCGAGCCTCGGCTCGATTAGCTCAAACCTCGACTCGGCTCGGCTCGTTTGCAGCCCTACTAGTAGTAGTAGTAGTAGTATTTGTATTTCTCAACGCTCCGCGGCGCTGTAAATTAGATGTAAATTTAGTAAAATCACCGCCGCCTCCAGCCGGAACCGAATCCAATTCAGCAACTTAAGCTGGGAATAAAAAGGAAAGTAGTGATTTCATTTTTGCTTCAATATTCCAAGCTCTGAGTTTGCATGGCTGCCTCGTCTCCCAGCTCTTGCGTTACTTCTCTCAGAAACCATCATCAGCAGCCACAATTCTATTGTCACCGCCCAAGTATTAGAAACCCTCGAATTTGGAATGTTTTCTCGGGGAAGCTCAGTCGATTCCCATCCTTTGTTATCTCGTCTTCAAACGGTGGTCTTATTAATTCCGGGAGAAAACGGAACTTGATCAAATGCAATGTTTTAGAGGAGGAAAGCAGCGGCAGTAGTATTAATGCTAAAAAGGACGAGTCGTTCGTCGGGTTTTTTCGGGAAGCCTGGCCTTATTTTTTAGCTCACAGAGGCAGCACATTCGTCGTTTTAGTTTCAGCTGAAATTATTGATCGCTCTGATTTGGATCATATTCTCATGGCACGTCTTTCATTGCTCTCTCTCTCTCTCTCTCTCTCCGCCTTTATCTTTCCTTTTCCTTTAGTTTTGCTTGTATAAATAGCTGTAAACCTTCTTCTTGCAGGATATTTCGCTTCTTCATGGGCTGGGAATCAAATTTGTTCTGGTTCCAGGGACCCACGTGCAAATTGACAAGCTTTTGATTGAAAGAGGTTTCCAGTTGATTTCTTTCTCAATCTTATTATTTGCCTTGTTCTTGTTTCTCTGTCATTAAGCCACTTCTGCTCACTTGTTTGGGTTGTCTTCTCTGCATCATAACGTATTAGTCCTGCCTTTTCTGGACGTTACTTTGTGTTTAACTTAGTTCTCAACAGACCATAAAAAGATTTCTTGTGCTTAATAGCTTTTAAGCTGCACTTTTGAAGCATTGGATTTTTACATTATTAAATGGTATTCTGAAATAGCATGTGCTTACTTGTCTTTTGGTTGTAGGAAGAGAGGCCAAGTATGTTGGGCGCTACAGGATCACTGATTCCGATTCCCTCCAGGCAGCAATAGATGCTGCTGGCAGAATTCGTATCATGATTGAGGCAAAGCTGTCTCCCGGACCTTCCTTGAGTGCTATTCGCCGACATGGAGATAATAGTCGTTTTCATGATGGTGTTAGTGTTGCAAGTGGTAACTTTCTCGCCGCAAAGGTGCGATTCCAAAGCTCAGTAACATCTGCATTCAGTTTCAACTTCCCCTGCATGCTATGGGTGACCTTTCTAAATTAGTTGACAAGTTTTATCTAATGTATCTCTCCTAGGTAACACTTTTTAACTTTTTATCAAAGGCTCAAAGCAGTTTGTGTTTCTGAATTCTCTTTTGGCAGAGAAGAGGAGTTGTTGAGGGCACTGACTATGCGTCAACCGGTGAAGTAAAGAAGATAGATGTTTCTCGCATTCGTGAGAGGCTTGATCAGGATTGTATAGTGATCTTAAGCAATCTCGGTTATTCCAGCTCTGGAGAAGTGCTAAATTGCAAGTATGCTATTTGGCTTTTAGTAGGTATTTTTGTTGCCACTAACAAGATCTGATTCCCAAAAAAATTTCTACTTTAAGTTTCACCTAGATCCTCAGTACTGATTCTTAATTAATGATGTCTAAGTTGCTTCTTCTGAAAGTTGCTTCTTCTGACTTGTAATATTTTGAATATGTCATTTGTCCTTTGTAAAAAATAATTCTGATTAAATTACATTTATCTACCTGAAGTTCTTTAAGGATTAGTTAGGCATTTGCAGTGGTCATCTTAGAACTAGTATGGTGATGCTTAGCAATGCTTATCTTGTTCAAAAGATTCAGGAGTTGAGAGTTGCCACTTTTAGATGTACCTGTTCATGGATCGGACGTATCTCTTGTTGACCACTCTCTCTCTCTCTCTCTCTGGTTCTAATTGGGCTACACATTAATCCAAGGATCTAAAGATCTGATCATTTTTATATCATTATGCTGCATTTGACACTTGCGGATACTCATACTGCAAAATTCTAATTAGGCTTGAATTGCTGGATCGTTTTCTAAACCGTTCTGCGATATTGCATTCATGAAACATATAAACTCTGTGTAAATGTCCAGAGTGTCGACACTAATGCCATCTTGGTTGCTAAATGCAGCACATATGAAGTTGCAACTGCCTGTGCCTTAGCTCTTGGTGCAGAAAAACTTATCTGCATCATAAATGGGCCAATTCTGGATGACTGCGGACATCTTATTCGCTTCTTGACCCTTCAGGATGCAGACATGCTGATTCGTGAACGCGCTAAACAAAGTGAGACAGCTGCAAATTATGTAAAAGCCGTTGGGCAAGACGACCTGACTGGTTTGGGATATAATGTTTCGCATGGAACATCACGTTCTTTAAACGAGAATGGTTTTAGCCATAAATATAGTGCAACATTTCAAAATGGTGTTGGCTTTGACAATGGCAATGGATTATGGTCTAGTGAACAAGGTTTTGCTATTGGAGGTCAAGAGAGGCTAAGCCGGCTAAATGGTTACCTTTCAGAATTAGCTGCTGCAGCTTTTGTTTGCAGAGTACGTCTCAGAATTATACTGACTCACAATAGCAGATTTCTTTAGTTAACTCTAACCAAGAACGTCATTCTGTTTACCATAGTAGTCATCAGCAGTGTTTTGCTTGATTGCTTTCAAAAATAAAAAGACCTTTTCTAAGCATTTAAATACTCCTCTAAATTTATATCCCTCTACCTCTTAACAGAAAATGACAGAGAGAAATTACATGAAAAGAACTATTTTTCTTCCCTCAAAAACATTTTTCATCATTTCCCTTCAGGTAATACTCTTTTGACTTTCTTTCCATCAGGGAGGAGTTCAGAGAGTTCATCTACTGGATGGCAAGATTGGTGGTGTTTTGCTCAAGGAGTTGTTTCAAAGAGATGGTGTAGGGACTATGGTGGCAAGGTAGGACATGTTTTGCAGTACTGTTGTACACAAAATCATTTCCTAGGTTTTGAATCAGTACCCCTTTAAACAATCAAAGCATTAACTACTTCAGGAGATTTTCCCCCCAAGTTGACATTTGTTTTTTACCTCAGTGATCTTTATGAAGGAACACGAATGGCGAGGAAGACAGATATCCCTGGTATAAAACAGTTAATACAGCCTTTAGAAGAATCTGGCATATTGATCAGGAGGACGGAGGAAGAGGTTTACATTCATGCTTTTGTTGTACTAATATATACTACATCTTTTTTTCTTGAAATTAAATCATGTATTTTTTGCATTCCAGATACTGGAAGCATTGGATTCCCTTATTGTTGTGGAAAGAGAAGGTCAAATAATTGCTAGTGCTGCTTTGTTTCCCTTTTTTAAAGAGAAGTGTGGGGAAGTTGCTGCAATTGCTGTTTCTCCTGACTGTCGTGGTCAAGGACAGGGTGACAAATTACTTGGTATGATAAGTTGTGTTTCTGCATTAAATAAATTATGGCTCTGGCATCTAGATGTCTGATTTGACAAATCTTTGTATGTGGCTTTTCAATTGTTGGTTGGATGGAAAATTTGGTTCATGAAAAATACAAAAAAAAAGATGAAAATCAAACAGCAGATGATTAAGAATTTAGGGTCATGTTATCTCTTTAGGTTGCTTAGTGTTTTAAATCATCAGTTCTTTCTGAGAAATTTATGATGTTGCATCTTCATTGTTATAACTGATGTCTGTGCTATATGCAGATTACATTGAGAAAAAGGCATCTTCCCTTGGATTAGAAATACTTTTTCTACTAACAACTCGCACAGCAGATTGGTATGATCTATTTCTTTTTCTCTGTTATTGTGTAATACATACTCATGGTTTCAAGTAAGATGGAAAAGCAAGAGTATGAACAGTATACTCACCAAAATTGGAAGGCTTCTAGTACCAATTTAAATCTTCCGTTGTGGATGTAAGCATTTTATCAGTAGCACAAGCTTAATTATGGTCACAAATGCAATCAATAAGTTCTTGTAGGCGCACTTATGCCCTGCTGCAGAGTCAAGATGGGTTTCTAAAATGGAGTTATTCATTGATAATGCATGTATTTGAGAGTGATTATTTTCATTTTGTGATTAATGGCTTTGCAATGTTTTCGTCAGGTTTGTAAGGCGTGGCTTCTCTGAGTGTTCCATCGAACATATACCACAGGAGAGGCGGAAAAAGATCAACTTATCCCGCAGATCCAAGTATTATATGAAGAAGCTGCTACCTGACAGGAGTGGCATCCGTTTGGATGGTGCTTTCACTTGACTTGATATATAAATGGCGTTTGCGTTGGGATTGAATACAATTTGAAAGTTGCAAAGTGATGTAATTTTGTTGTAATACACATCATTTTACGGCTTTCCTCGGAAGCAAGACCTGTAAGCCGGAGCCCTTAAAGTAGCTTCCTACGTTTCTTTTTATTTGTGGGAAAAATCGTCTATCTGTATTCATGGAACTGCGTCATCTGAGCCCAAATATACGGCTGATAGAGGCTGCTGGTGCGGGGTACAGCATTGGTCTCATCCATGAGTTGCAATTTGGACTCCAGGGTTGTCAGCATCCTAGTTCCTTTGTGTTGAGATTTGTTTGCCAGAAGTTCAAACAGCCCTCTCGAACCAGGTTTTCACAATTACGAAGCATTATAAACTTGTGCCAGAAGGAAGGTGAGCGGTACCCTGCTTCCTACCAGCGTTAAGACAGTCTACTGAAATTCGGGTCCTTGTTTTCTTATTTTTTGTTCTTTTTCTTGTTAAAGCTAAAGCTAATTTTAGGGTCCATCATCAGCTTTTCGCAACGTTGCGTAATTCTTGTATTTTGCATGAAAGCAGGTATAATAGACGAGGAAATTCGTGGCAAATCATTTCAGTAAGGAAAATAAATTGACTGATTTTTTGTTCAAGTTCTGAATGAGATGAATATTCCTACAATTTCCAGTTATCTCGCCCATAGTATCGAAATGGTCCAGATACGCTTCCACGCGACTAGATGTGCCCTCTATCTTAAAAGGATCACAATAAGGACGAACGTTGGGCCAGCGCTGCAGGTTCATATTACAAAGTCATTGAAAACAAAAAGATCTTCATCACACAACATGCCAAAACCAATACACCTGAGAATACTGCAGCACCAATACATCAAAGAAGCCGGCAGAATTTGTCGCAATGGATGGTAAACAAAAAGCAAGAAAGTAGAAGGTTTTATTGATTTATTCAATTCGAAATGGTCAATTGGATTGCAATCTGCCTAACGCGGCACATTAGTCCAGTTACATGCTACAAATAAGATCCAAGCCTGTGGCACAACGTAGACCTCGCCGCAGGTGTCCCAAGTAGGAAAGAAGCGATGGCAGAAAGAAATCAATTCTTTGTGTCTGGAGGGCCCTTCCATCTGAAGTTGTCTGCATACGCCTTGGGCTAGAGAAACAGGAAAACAATCAGCTGGCACCGGAAACTGAAGCTATTTAAGTTTTCAAAAACCAAATTAAGAGAACTATTAAGCTCCTGTGAAGGCAGAAGCAGCAACAATGTATTGCATCTAATCAAAGTCATAAAGAATTATGCTCGTCTATGCATTGACCTATGTACTTGTAGGACACTAAATTACACTTTAGGCTATAGAAATGACGAGCATGGAGAAGGTGGAAGGGTGAAAGAACCTGCATAAGATGCAATTCAATGCTTTTGACTAGTCAAACCAACACTTGATAACAAACATGTATCTAAATATGCTGATAAGGAGGTTATTCCCATATTATTGAGGTTTTTTTTTTTTTGGGGGGGGGGGGGGGGGGTTTCGAAGGAAGTTCATGGAGCGGGAGCTACTCTTGACCAGATATTTGTTAAAGACAGGAACTGTAATGCTGCAAATGAAAAAGGCCTTTCGTTTGGTAAAAGCATGCACTACTTATCAGCAAAAGATAAAGCCAGTTACTACATTTACATCCATTAGCTCATGTAAAGATATCATTCAGGCAAGCAGAAGTTTCACACCTTTAGCAATGGTGTATGACGCTTCTTAACCTGCAAATAAGAAGTCATGGAAACACAAAACATCAGACTACTAGCGAATTGACAGTTGACACCCAATATTGTAGAACAAAAAGGCTAAAAAGTAATGCCAGGAACTATTCAATTGTCCTGTAGTTCTGACTACCTTGTACATATCACATATCACCACTTTATAGATCCAATTAATCACTCAATTCTCTGAAACCTCAAACACAATATTTACAAATTTAACTGCCTTTATTTTTTAAAACAGTTATTACTTCTTAACACAATTTACTAGGAAAAGGTATAGACCATCATAAAAAGAGAAGATTGTCCACATACCCTGTAATCCCAACCATGTCTTTGAGCAAATTCTATTGCAGCTTCTTCACTATCAAAACACAAAGCAGAATCACCTACATGGGCATATGGATCCCCCGTGGATGTCCAACCCATCAGTGGATTTTCCCATCTAGATATGACAGAAACAATACAAATTTGAATAAAGATCATCTTTATCATTCATCATACTCAGGAGCCATCCATGAAGAGGAAACTGCAGTGTTTCATAAAGGGGAATCAAGATTCAATGTGCAGTGATCTGTTAGTTAGTGACCAAAGAGGCAAGTGTTTCCTATATCATAACAGAGCAAGCACCACCTTTCCACATTCAGAAAGAAGGCATTACTACGCTACTTTTGTCTGATAAATGCAACAAACAAGAAACTATACTGAAGTTAAACTAGTAACGGTGCCAATGCACTAAGAAGCGGGTCGTTAGCTGCAAAGCTCAAAAACTATGTGGTAACTAAGACACAAGTTCAAAAGTGTCTAATTAGTAGAAGTACAGATCATCTGATATGTATCCGAAACTCTCTCCCTCCGCAACCAAAAAACAAAAAAAAAAAAAAAAACCTCCCTTTTTTGCCCTTTTTGGTAAAAGGCTTTTTCTTAAAAATAAACAAAATGAAGATTGTTAATTGAAGTGTCAAGGCCCAAATTTTTAATAACCAGATAGAAGTTGGTGCAATCTGTTTAAATTGGCAAATAAACTGCAATATATTTTACTAACATCCTAGTCAGAACTGAACAACTATAGCACTGAGAAACCAATAAATCAACTGAAACAAAATGTGCATTTAGAGGTCACATATCTGTCAAAACTTCCTTGAAACCCCCATAACAAACAAATAGAAAGGTACAGAAAATAAAACCTACTTCTGAGTAGACTCGAAGTTGATCTTCCATTTTCCAACTTTTCCTGATCCTTGCTGACTCGCAGTTCGAGCTGGTGAATAAATCAGAACCTGCCATGAAATTATTGAACGTATTCTTTAAATTTTGGACTCCCAAATGAAAATAATGCCACAAACAATTACATTTATGAAAAGATAACTACTCCTTTTTTCCCTTATGCACCTTTAAATATTTAAAATGATTATGAGTTTATATTTCATAACCCACAGCCTGCAAGATTAAACTTTTAATGCATGAAAGAAACTTAGTCATATGATATCAACTATAGCAACAATAGAAGCTCTTTAATCAGTTTATACACAAAAATAAAGAAAATATTCAGTGGTCCACTGAAATCCCTAGCTCAGATATCGATTGAATTACTTTATTTTTCATTTAAAATTACCTCCATTAACTGACTATAACTAAAAATGATTGGAGAAAAAAAAACACGTTAACAGAAAAGAGTATACCCGTCTGCGAAGATGTTCTTCGGGGATGCCAGAGACCATGCCGATTTCTCCAGGTTTGGTCTCCACCAATGCGTCTGAGGCGAATGGTCTGGACAGTGGGGTCAGGAAAGATGGATAGGCTTGACGAGATCGCCTAGCGAGGCGTAGAAGGGAGCTCGCCATTTTTCCGATGCCGGAGGTTCCTATGTGGCCGGTGCAGGGATTGGCTGAATTTTTGGTGTATCAGATCAAAATGATACGCAAGAGCAGTGAGGGCGACAAAAGGGGAATAAGTGAAATTTTTTGGGAACTTATGTTTTGCATTGCATTTTTTGTTTGCCCCAAAGCGCAATTGAAAATTATGCTCCCCAGTAGTTGTAAATTTATGTTTAGCAGCTAGTAGTGATTTGTAACTGCGTTTGCTGATTTTTAGCTTCAAGAATGCTCGAGGAATGACTAAACACTCCCGTTTGACAAATGAGTTTTCTGAATGTTTATTTAAAATTTTACTGTAATTTATTATAAAAATTGTAAAATTTTTTTTTAAAAATATGTAAATTTTTAAATATTTTGAAGTGTATAATTTAAAATTTTTGAGAAGTTTTTTTTATTACTGTAGTTAAAGTTGTTAAAAAACTTATAGCAGACAAACTTAACAAAAAACTTACTTGCCAAACAAGGCCAAACTAATTTGTTATCTTTTAAACTCTCAATTTTATTATTATAAAAATCAATTTTTACCTAATCACTTGCTCACATTTTGCCAATATAACTATTCATAATTATCCTAAATATTGTAACTGCTAAATTACTATAATCATATAAACCAAACTTCTTTCGTGAAATTTTTATATAAAATTTTTGTATGTTACAAACGAAATTTATATAAAATTAATTTATTTTAATTATTTTCTAATTACATGCACATTGAGTGTGCTCTTGAAACTAGTAGTATAATTCTTAACCATCAAAAACTTTTGGAAAAGCTTTTTTTTTTTTTTTTGTGAAACAAGTTTAGTAACACTTTTTTTTTTATTATTGATTTCAGAACTTGATAAATGCCTTTTGTTTTATAGTTACTACAATATATTATACTACTAAGTATTACCCATAGTTGATGTTATGGTAATTTTGGGATTATTAGACTCAAAAATTGGGCTTAGGGAAATTTTGAAATTATTTTTTTTGCTTTCCATGTGTTGTTATTTTTGAAGAAGTATACTTGCAAAAATATATATCCTTTTTTTTTTACGTTTAGATGCGCCAGGACGTGGAACAATATTTGAAACAAATATTAGTTATGCATAAGCATTCATGATGATGAATTTATTGAAAACCTTATTCTCAACTGATTTTCAAGACCTGATTTTGGGTTTTAATTTTGAAAAAGTATTTAGTTGTCTTCTTAACTGTTTTTAACATTCAAATTTTGAACTTTTTAAGCTTCAAAAAATTGAAAATTAGAAGCATACATTTTTTTAACTCTAATTTTCCAAAATCAGGTTCTAGACAATGAGAAACACTTGAGAACAAGTCTAGAGTCAACGGGAGCAAAGTCGAGCCTTGGTCTTGTACTAGTTCAAATCTCATATATGAGGTTTTGATGATTCTGTGAGTTTATTTATTCGGTATATAATTGGGTTAGAGTTGTAATTTCCACTGGTTATGAGTTAATTTTTTAGTTGTGTTACTTTCACTATTGTGGTTCTCATTTTGTAATCTATTTTAAAGTTAAAAAAGTCTTAAATCTAAAAACCCATTAATTGGATCACAAAGCGTACAAGTTAGTTGACATCTTCTAATAGACACCGACATTTCGAAAGAAAGGACTACAAACCAATAAAGAAATTTTTTCTATTAAAAGAAAGAAAGGGAATTAATTGCCTGAAAAATATTACGGCAGTCAAAATGTCAAATGCAATGAAAACCGGAAATATACTACAAGTTATAATTTTAATACATTCAATCAAATTAATTATCTTTTAATGTAGATTTACATAATCCACGTGGTTGAAGCTGGGGTATCAAATACAAAAAATCAAAATTAGAGGACAATATATTGAATGTGACAATAGGGTTATTCTCTATTGATTATTTTAATTGATTATATATTTTAATTTTAGATAATCAGTTTATGTGATATTCTTGATTTTTTTTGTTTTGTATTTTGATTACAAATCTTTTATTGATTAAAAAAGGTTAAAATATATAATCACACAAATAGTAGTTTTTGCTGATTTTGCTCATTCTCTCTAATCAATTTCTATAACTAAATTTTATAAAATCTAAAGCAACCAAGAATAAAATCTAGAGTTTGTTTGGAGTGTGTTTTTGGCCATTGTTTGGATAGGAGTTTATTTGGACGATTTATTTGAGATAATTATTGTAGCATCTTTTGTAATGTGATATTTGGAAAGATAAAAAAGTGATTGAGATTTGTGATGTAAATTTTTTTTTTTTAAATTATATCTATCCAAACACACATAAAAAAGGTGATTGAGTTTTGTAAGTTAAAACTGAGGCAATATTAAATTCGAATCCTTTCATTTATATTTTAAAAAAGAAAAAGAAAGAAATAGAAACAACGGAATTGAAAAGGGGTGGACTCGAACCCCCATTAAATAATGGGGGCCAAAATTTCATTTCTTTCCCACTGAATAAAGAGAATTGCCGCAAGCCAGCGACAGCTGTTGGCTTTGGAGTTAGTACGTACGCACACACTCACTCTCCGTTTAGGGTTTCATTTTTTATGTTCTGTGCTTTTGGGTCGGTGTTAATTCCCCTGGCGGAGGAGAAAGACTGCTGTGATGGTTTAATAACGATATGAAGGAGGAGCGTTGCGTTTGATTTACCATCACTGCATTCTTTCGCAGCCCTTGGCTTTCCCGGGTATGCTAAACCAGCAACTTTCAATTTACGTACTCTTTTTCGTCTGGGCTAATCTAGAAAGCATACTGCTGCTGCTGGATGTTATTTTTTGTTAAATTATTGCTTGGTGTTGTTTTACTTTATTGCAAATTGTTATAGTGAGCGTTGGTAAGTTTTGCAACCAATAATATTTCTTCTTTGATGACACATTTGCATGTGCTTGAAGAATTGTACAATTGTTTTTTTTTTTATCTCATTGAATTGGACAGTTTTTCAACTAAACGATTTGTTTCTTCGGTAATTTCATTTATTCCTAAATTTTTTCATTTTAGGATTTTGAGCATTATAAACTCTGCTGGTTAAACAAGATAATATCTTGAATAACTTTCCAAGTTTCAGTGACATGTAAGATTAACACATGGCCCTGGATTTTTTTTATTACTATTTTTTTGTTGAGTAAAACTTTTAAGGTTTTTCGAAAGAGACATACAATCTCATAATTAACTATTGAGAAGCGTAGGGACTGGCCACAGCTTAACTACTTGTGCCGTTCCTGAAGGTACTGGGGTTCATGAACTATCTACTACATTTGAATTAAGTTGCTTTCCGTATCATCAGTTTTGTATTCTTAAAATGTTTTAACTCCATCAATTTCATGGATAACGATTTTCAAATCTCATCTTTTATTCATTTCTGATGATTTAACTGCTTCTTAAGGTAGCTTAGTCTCTCCTTCAGTATAATTTACAGTATGATGTAGCCATGTGTGGTGCAATTCTCTGTAATTTACAGAAGTATCTTGGATACCTGATTGATGGGTGCCCCTAAGCAGAAGTGGACTCCAGAAGAAGAAGCAGCCCTTAAAGCTGGCATTGCAAAGTATGGTGTAGGCAAATGGAGTACAATTCTTAAAGATCCGGAGTTCAGTGCAGTCTTGCGCTCACGCTCAAATGTGGATCTTAAGGTACATATGTTGAGCATTTTGTCTGTATTCTCTTTTATTCATTGACAGAAGTTTAATATCTAAATGTAGTTGCTTGGTAAGCTAAATATCAGTTATACTGATTTTGCTAATGCATCATTGTGCTTTGTGATTCCTGCAATCTTGCTTCTCTGACACGTTGGTGGAAGGTGCTGATTTTAAGGCTTTGGACTTGACAGGATAAGTGGAGAAACATAAATGTGATGGCCAATGGGTGGGGCTCTCGGCAGAGAGGTAGGCCTGGATATAAAATTGCTCAGCAGACTGCCAAGCTTGAGGATATTACTAGGGACCTTAGCCCTGTGGTTACTAATGTTCCAGAACTTGTTGATGCTGAACCTCTTTCAGTAATCAGTGTAAAAGAGCCAAACTCCAGCTCCAAAACGCCAATTTCAAGGTTATATGACTATTTGTACATTGGACTGGGCTTAGTTCGTGTGATACGTTGAAGTCATACCAGAGATAACTCTTGTTTTTGACATCCTTCCCGGAGAACTCCTGTGAATAGAATGCATAATTATGCCATAACTCTTGCAAATTATGTTCTCATTGTTGTGGATCTAACTGTTTTGAGGTTATATGCATGTGCCATCAACATCTTTATCAAAAGCTCCATGGTTACTAAGAGATCTTTGCATTTAGTCTTTTCCTTAATTTTTTTTGGGAATGGATTTTGTCCAGCTTATGCATTATGTCTCTTGGGCAGGAGATGGCTGAACTAAATTTGCTTGTTTCACGTTTGTAGTTAATCAATCTGCTACAGTGGATTAGAAAGTTTGTCCAGTTATTCTTGATTTGACTTGATGCAGAAGTTCTGAACTGGATTTGGTATTGATTTCAATATAAAGATGATTAAATTGGATTAAAAACTAAAGTTTGTTATGATCTAAAAGGTTGGAAGGAAAAAATTTCGAATATACAATGACACAGCTTGGATGATCTTTGTATTGGAGGGAATTCAATAAAGAAATTCTGTGCTTAATTTCCTTCTTGTTTTTGTTTTTTCCTTTTCTCAAATTGATGTCTTTACTGATCAAATTGTTGACTTGAATTTAAATTGACACAGGTTGGATGATCTTATATTGGAGGCTATTGCAAAGTTGAAGGAACCCCGTGGTTCTAACCGGGCTGCAATTTCTCTGTACATAGAGGTTATATTAATGAAGAATACTGGTCTTTAGGAAAAGTCCTTGGGTAGCAGCATTTCTGATTTTCCCATGGTTATAAATTTTGAGGGTGTTAAGGTTGTTTTAGCTGTATAATTAAAAATGGCATCTGAGTATTACATGGAAATGTTGCTGTTTCCTTTTAGAGTTTCTCTAACTTTATGGTTGTTGATCTTCACTTGATTTTTTTAGTATTACATGGAAATGTTGCTGTTTCCTTTTAGAATTTCTCTAACTTCATGGTTGTTGATCTTCACTTGATTTTTTTAGTATTACATGGAAATGTTGCTGTTTCCTTTTAGAATTTCTCTAACTTTATGGTTGTTGATCTTCACTTGATTTTGTTTTTGATTTCTCATGGAAATATACAGTATCTGCTCGTTTAAAAGTGCCATCACTTCATGGATGATGATCTTGGACTTGAAAGTGCCATCAGTTAATGGATGATAATATTGCTTTATGAATCATGTTTCCTTTGGTTTGTGGAAGTTATTCTTCTGCCAATTCATAGTTTTTCATGGATCACTGCCATCTTATACTTTTGCTTGGGAGAGCTATGCAATTTGTATTGCATCTTTGGTTCATGTACTGGATATGTACTAGTAAACCAAGTCCCTTTCAATTTTAACACATTTGGGTTTGAAATACTGGACAGAAAAGCATTTCACAGGGTGTTATGAAATATATGTGCTACATTCTAGTTCTGCCGTTTATCTCATTCAATCTGAATGTTGACATTATTGCTTTTCTTCTCTGCAGGAGCGTTACTTGACTCCTCCAAATTTTGAGAGACTGTTAGCTGCAAACTTGAAGCTTCTGACAGAAAAAGGGCGACTGATTAAGGTAACCCATGTTGCCTGTGGAGCAATATTCCATGGACAGCTTTTGGCTATAAATTAAAAATTCTTTGCTTTTAATCCATTCATGTGGTTTGAGATCATTGAATCGATGTTGAATTGATAGGTAAAGCATCAGTACAGGATTGCTCCAACTTCAGCCACTATTGATTTAGGGATAGACCCTCCTCCTTTGCTTTTGGAGGTAGTGCAAAAGGACTCTTCAAACGGAGAGAAGAAAGGAACCAAAGTTCTGACTAAAGCTCAGATTGATGCTGAGCTGGAGAGGTTGAGGAGCATGACAGCAGCGGAGGCTGCTGCAGCTGCTGCACAAGCAGTTGCAGAAGCAGAAGCTGCAATAGCAGAGGCTGAGGTGGCTGCAAGGGAAGCTGAAGAGGCAGAAGCAGAGGCAGAAGCAGCACAGTGTTTTGCTGAAGCAGCATTGAAGGCATTGAAATGTAGAACTGTTCTTGTCTGGTAAACTCAATGCCAAAAAGTCATACATTGTTCTGCCTTTTGTCATACCTGTGTTATTTTAGCTGGAAGATGAATTGGGCATTAAATGGTGGTTTAGCTGTACCCTGGCATTCCTATTTTAGCTGTACAATTTCTGTTAATTTCAAGTTTTGGTTGGCACTGTGTCCTAATAGTTGTACCTGTGCTGAGATGGGTGCTTAACCATAATGCTGTCTGGAGCTAGTTGAAGGGGTTTTTATTCATTTTCTGATGTATTCGCTGATTCAATGTCCTTGATCTTTTGCCCCTGCGTAATGACTAGGGGTAGGATGTTGCTCTTGTGATCACGTGCTATATGCATATGAGGTTCACTCATAGCTAAAGGCATAGGCCTTTCCCCCACATTTCTTAGATTATTGTGCTGCAGAGCAGGCTAAATGCTAACTGAAGACCACTGAGTAAATAGCTAAATGCGTTCTAAGTATAAGCAGTCAAGGGTGTCAAATTCCTGTTCATATATACAGTTCAACCATCAAACACCTTCACTTAGTCTGACATGACTATTCATGTAGCCTTTCGGCATTTGCCATGTGTTCCTGTGCATGTTGGGTGTTGTCTTAAATTGTTTTGTTTTCTTGTTTTCTAAACTATCTGCACTCTTTCATAAATGTCCAGCCTTCTGATTGATGATGTATCCTTTTTTACTCCATTGGAAATCAATTTGCATAAAAAGGAAAGCTTATTGAATTTAGTTCGGGCTATGGTTGTTTTTGAGTGAAGAACCTTGTTCATAAGTAGAAGCTGCATTGTACATTACGTTTCTCTTATCAATTTTGTCAAATAGACAGAAACTTGCTTTGCTGAACTAATTGCAGTTTTCCTCTTGCAGATTGTCTCGCCCTTTGATCGTTGGAACTCAGCCATGCCCTGACAATGGTTACTCCCTTCTTGCCCCCTCTTCTGCAAGCATGTTAATAATTGTAGATATAGCTAGTTTTGTAAATCTGAAGGGGGTTTTTGTCCATAGTGTTTGGATTATTATTAGCTTCTCTTTGATAGATTTTACAATGAAAATGGAAGGAGAGAGTTTAAATATAGTTTCAGATGCTTAACTGGAAATATGAGCAACGGACATTGTGGCCCTTCATTGAAGCGAAGCACTGCATCTTTTATGTCTCTGAGCCACATGCTTATGTTCTTTTCATTTGGGTACGCTGAATTGTAGTTTCGTGTTCTTAGCATGGTTCGAAGTCTCGGCCGAGACCGAGATGATTCGGCCGAGTCGTCACCGTCTCGGCCCCTACCGATACGATACCGTGACGAAACGATACTGAGATACTTGACTCGCCGAGAAATCGGTCGAGACGCCACCGCGACGGATTGACTCGGCCGAGTCACATCGAGTCATTCCGAATTATTCCGAGAAATCAGTCGGGTTATACCGTGACAGATTGATTTGGTCATTTTTTTGCTAATTTTTATTATTTTTGTTTAGCGTAATTTTTTTATATTATTAACAATTTTTAGAATATTAAATACTTTAAAATTTGTGTCTCACCGAGACCGAGACCGATGTGGAACGTTCCGGGCCGCGACCGTGATCGCGATCACGATTTTGAACCATGGTTCTTAGTCCACCTCTATGCATCTTCCTCCTTGTTCAGGAGGGTTTCCTGGCCGCACTCTCTGCTGGTTACATCCCTTGGCGCCCAATGTATGCGCTACCCACCGTCTAAGATTAAGGGGTGCCAAATTGCACGAGGCTAATTTCTCTCAAATGTCAATTAGCTCTAACAAAAGGAACTCAAAAAGGATAATGTACGAGGAAAGAAAGATGCGTCTACCTCATGACCCGTAACATGTAGGCAGACTTGAAAGTGATTAAAATTTACCGAACTCCTGTACGAATTTAAGATTCTTCTTTTTACTACTTTCACGGAACTAAAATCAGATCTTACTTCATAGATTAGTAGTGGACATGGATTAGCTAAGTTTGTCATGCATTTGTGTTGTCATTGGCATATATCTTGAGAAATAAAACAGGTCCATCTACGAATTGCCGAGTCCAAGTCCATTCAAAAGTCAATGTTGAACCGAAAGAACAGCGTACTGCACAAAACTGCCGGTAAGAAGTTCTGAATTTCTTATTCTTCATTTCATAGGAAAACTAATATATTCGAAAATCAGAGTATTTTTCACGCTTTACTTGCAATGAACCAAGTTATTTTGACTCGAGGACAATTACTTCATCACTTGCAGTTCTTAACAGAAGCAAAAAAAAATGTGTTAGGCTCCTCTGAACTATAACATGAAATGGTTAATCGTGTTGAGATATTTCCAAATCTCAAAATCTTCGCAGCAGCGTCTCTTAACCATTTTTTTTTTTATGACAATGCCTTCATTAATGCTAATTCAATACATTGATGCGACATTCAACTCCTTTAATCTGTAAAAACCAACAAAGTGGGATCAAAGGTCTGGTAATGGACGTGATCACCTTTAAGAGTACACGTCCTCACTGTATGATTTGCGAGTGCCGTACGTCCATTAGACAACAAAACCGCAACTGCATATCGAGAATATTATCAGGGAACAAACCTCTGGCATTGAAAGATTTAGATCATCGCTTATGGCAGATTGCGCAGGTGATGAATAGCCTGTCGGAAGACAAATACAATAGACTTTCTCACACAAGCACAAGGGAAAATTTTGGTTAACAAAGACAACTGATAGACCTCATTTTTCATTTCCAACTAAAATGACGGATCAAATTATTCTACAAAGCAGGCAAGGGGAAAAAATGGAAAAAAGAAGTAGAAGAAGAACTGGCGAAACATTAATCATTCCAATGCGGCAGTAGCACCAGCTGCCTTGAGCTTCTCAACAATTGCATCGGCCTCTTCTTTAGTAATTCCTTTTTTCACAACTACAGGGGCTTTTTCCACCAAATCTTTAGCCTCCTTTAAGCCCAAATCAGTAAACCCTCTAATCTCCTTAATAACTTTGATCTTTGCGGCGGCGTCAAATTTCTCGAGCTTCACGTCAAAAATGGTCTTTTCAGCAGCCTTGGCATCTGCAGAGGCTGAATCCGGCCCGGAAGCTGAAGCACCGGATGAAGTTACAACGCCAGAAACAGCAGGCCCGTATCGGTTTAGGCCCATTTTGTGCCTGAAGAGGATGGCATAGTCGTGCCTCTCGATCTTAGTGAGGTCCAGAAGCTCATCGGCGATGCGTTCGAGCTTTTGCGTTCGGGTTTCAGTGGCTGTGCAGAGGGCCCGCGTGAGTAATGGGTTGGGCTTTCGGGTAGTATTAGATTTCCTGGTAGTATTAGATTCTGGTAGTATCTGAGCAAATGCAAACATCAAAAAGCAGAAAGAAGATGCATCGACCTATGTACTTGTAAGACACTAAATTACACTTTAGGTTATAGAAATGACGAGCATGGAGAAGGTGGAAGGGTGAAAGAACACGCATAAGATGCAATTCAATGCTTTTAACTAGTCAAACCAACACTTGATAACAAACATGTATCTAAATATACTGATAAGGAGGTTATTCCCATATTATTGCCTTTATTTTTAGGTTTTTTTGGGAGGCGGGGGGTTTTCGAAGGAAGTTCATGGAGCGGGAGCTACCCTTGATGAGATATTTGTTAAATACAGGAACTATAATGCTGCAAATGAAAAAGGCCTTTCGTTTGGTAAAAGCATGCACTACTCATCAACCAAAGATAAAGCCAGTTACTATATTTGCATCCATTAGCTCATCATGTAAAGATATCATTCAGGTAAGCAGAAGTTTCACACCTTTAGCAATGGTTTATGACGCTTCTTAACCTGCAAATAAGAAGTCACGGAAACACAAAACATCAGACTACTAGCGAATTGACAGTTGACACCCAATATTGCAGAACAAAAAGGCTAAAAAGTAATGCCAGGAACTATTCAATTGTCCTGTAGTTCTGACTACCTTGTATATATCACATATCACCACTTTACAGATCCAATTAATCACTCAATTCTCTGAAACCTCAAACACAACATTTAAAAATCTAACTGCCTTTATTTTTCAAAACAGTTGTTACTTCTTAACACAATTTACTAGGAAAAGGTATAGACCATCATAAAAAGAGAGGGTTGTCCACATACCGTGTAATCCCAACCATGTCTTTGAGCAAATTCTATTGCAGCTTCTTCACTATCAAAACACGAAGCAGAATCACCTACATTGGCATATGGATCCCCCGTGGATGTCCAACCCATCAGTGGATTTTCCCATCTAGATATGACAGAAACAATACAAATTTGAATAAAGATCATCTTTATCATTCATCATACTCGGGAGCCATCCATGAAGAGGAAACTGCAGTGTTTCATAAAGGGGAATCAAGATTCAATGTGCAGTGATCAGTTAGTTAGTGGCCAAAGAGGTAAGTGTTTCCCATATCATAACAGAACAAGCACCACCTTTCCACATTCAGAAAGAAGGCATTACTACGCTAATTTTGTCTGATAAATGCAATAAACAAGAAACTATACTGAAGTTAAACTAGTAATGGTGCCAATGCACTAAGAAGCATGTCATTAGCTGCAAAGCTCAAAAACTATGTGGTAACTAAGACACAAGTTCAAAAGTGTCTAATTAGTAGAAGTACAGATCATCTGATATGTATCCGAAACTCTCTCCCTCCGCAACCAAAAAACAAAAAAACAAAAAAAAAAACCTCCCTTTTTTGCCCTTTTTGGTAAAAGGCTTTTTCTTAAAAATAAACAAAATGAAGATTGTTAATTGAAGTGTCAAGGCCCAAATTTTTAATAATCAGATAGAAGTTGGTGCACTCTGTTTTAAATTGGCAAATAAACTGCAATATATTTTACTAACGTCCTAGTCAGAACTGAACAACTATAGCACTGTGAAACCAGTAAATCAACTGAAACAAAATGTGCATTAGAGGTCACGTATCTGTCAAAACTTCCTTCAAACCCCCATAACAAACAAATAGAAAGGTACAGAAAATAAAACCTACTTCTGAGTAGACTCGAAGTTGATCTTCCATTTTCCAACTTTTCCTGATCCTTGCTGACTCGCAGTTCGAGCTGGTGAATAAATCAGAACCTGCCATGAAATTATTGAACGTATTCTTTAAATTTTGGACTCCCAAATGAAAATAATGCCACAAACAATTACATTTATGAAAAGATAACTACTCCTTTTTTCCCTTATGCACCTTTAAATATTTAAAATGATTATGAGTTTATATTTCATAACCCACAGCCTGCAAGATTAAACTTTTAATGCATGAAAGAAACTTAGTCATATGATATCAACTATAGCAACAATAGAAGCTCTTTAATCAGTTTATACACAAAAATAAAGAAAATATTCAGTGGTCCACTGAAATCCCTAGCTCAGATATCGATTGAATTACTTTATTTTTCATTTAAAATTACCTCCATTAACTGACTATAACTAAAAATGATTGGAGAAAAAAAAACACGTTAACAGAAAAGAGTATACCCGTCTGCGAAGATGTTCTTCGGGGATGCCAGAGACCATGCCGATTTCTCCAGGTTTGGTCTCCACCAATGCGTCTGAGGCGAATGGTCTGGACAGTGGGGTCAGGAAAGATGGATAGGCTTGACGAGATCGCCTAGCGAGGCGTAGAAGGGAGCTCGCCATTTTTCCGATGCCGGAGGTTCCTATGTGGCCGGTGCAGGGATTGGCTGAATTTTTGGTGTATCAGATCAAAATGATACGCAAGAGCAGTGAGGGCGACAAAAGGGGAATAAGTGAAATTTTTTGGGAACTTATGTTTTGCATTGCATTTTTTGTTTGCCCCAAAGCGCAATTGAAAATTATGCTCCCCAGTAGTTGTAAATTTATGTTTAGCAGCTAGTAGTGATTTGTAACTGCGTTTGCTGATTTTTAGCTTCAAGGATGCTCGAGGAATGACTAAACACTCCCGTTTGACAAATGAGTTTTCTGAATGTTTATTTAAAATTTTACTGTAATTTATTGTAAAAATCGTTCTGTACCCGTTCAGTTCAGTTACTACCGCACTGCGCAACAATGTTGGGATACCAAAAAAATTATTCTTAATAGTAATATATTTTACTTGTATTATGTTTTCAGTCACTTTTTTAACTCTAACTCGCATACCTTGCATCGATGAACTCGTGAAAGTCAACCCAATGAAACATAACAAGGGACTTGATCATGCACAAGCAATTTGTGGGAATTGCAAGTATATCATTGAAAATCTTGCCACCGAAAGTGTATCATCGAAAAACAAAATAGAACATACATCATGCTTTGACAAAAGCACACCTAATTTAAATGAATGTACACCAATGCCCGATTCAACTGCCAAGAAGTTCTTCAGAAGCAGCTCTATAGCTTAATGCATCTCAATTTGGTTCTGGACAACTGGGAAGGAAAAGAAGTTGCCCTCAGTTTGTCTCATTTCCTTCCAGCTTTTCAGAATCTCATCGGCTGAAGGTACATTGGATCCACGGGAATCGCTGCGTCCACCGGCTGACACCTCAAATTCCAGGTCATCATCATCACAGGCCCCTAGATCGTTGCATTTGATGTCACTTGAGTTGCTCTTCCAGTAAGTAAGACCAGAATCTGTAGACGCAATAGCATTGCCAGAATGCTCAAGCATTATGTGTGGACTAGCACTCCCGCTCCCTCCGTTATTGTAACGGGACAACCCATCGAAACTGCTTCTGTCATTTATGTTAACTTGGAGACTCTTGGGTGGATTCACACCAGCTATATTGGGATTTATGCTTCCATTGCCATCAGATAACTGATCACAACCATCTGGAGGTAATAAACCCGTCAAATTGTTGCCAGAAGATATTAAATCCAATGAGTTACTCGAGCTTGAAGGACCACAGAGAAACTGCAATGCTCGAGTAAAGTTAAGAACTGTGGCCTCGTTTGCTAGATGATGACTACATAAAGCATCTGACAACTCCTTCAAACTAGCCCTGCTAATTCGGTCTTCATTTTCTTCAAACAACTCAATCCATTGTTTTTCACTAACTCGAAATGGAGCATGAGCCATTGTGTTAACTAGTGTGGCAGCTCTTTCATGATCATGTTGGATAACAGCTTGGCATACCATTTCAGTAAAGAATGTAGGATGCGGTACTTCACCATCCTCCAAAACTGTGTTAAATGCATGCTCCAGTAAGTGCCACTGCATCCGACAAAAGAGCATAGAAAGCTTAACAACCAAATATCAACTTAGTTCTAACAGGAAAGAGCTCATCTTGTAATTGTCATCTTGGGGTCATTCAATATGTTTATAACAGCAAATTTATCGCAGAAAGCATTTGGAGTGACCAACTAAACTTCACATCCTTCTAATCATGCAGAACTAAATGTATCATATAAAATGGTTAAAGAATTTAGAGTCACCTGGAGAAACCACATTGGTTATTAACATTATGAAAATATAATACCGAACCAACAAACTAAATATATTTGGTCCAAAGGCAAATTTTGAACTCCTAGTACCAATGATGACATTCAAAGGAGAATTGTCAATGCAAAAGGTGACACCTCCATAGTTTACCTTTCCAGCTCTGGATGCTTCCACTAGCATGGATGCATGTTTATGTTGATGAAGCTTATGTCCACCAAGGGTCATTTCTTTGTATACATACTCAAAGTACTCCCACTGCATTGCACTCGCAGATACCTCTAGCATTAAGCTGAATGTGTAAATATCAGGGCTAAGAGAAGATGCCCAACAATTCTGAAAAATCCCAGAACCCGGATAATCTCTCCTAATTTCTTCAAATAGTTCTCTAGCTTCAAGAAACATATCATTTAGCCCATATACTTTCAACATAGCATTAATGACTCCAATGTCAGGGCTACAGCATCTTTTACAATGTTCAAAGATAGCTAAACAACCATTTAAATTCCCACCATCCATGGCAGCCAAAATCATGCCGGTAAAGGTAACCTCCACAGGTCTAGTCCGATGAACATTCTTTAGTTTCTCAACCTGATGCAACATAAACAAACAAATTTCACTGATCAACCATCAAGATAAGCTAAGATGGGACTTCACATCTATTAGTCACAAGACTTTAAAAGGTTATTATGGAGGCTGTCCTCCTGTCAAAATCAAAATTCAAAGGACCCTTGTAACAGGTAAAATCCCACTTCCACTTCCTCCTACTACAACATCTAGCTTGAACTTCCAGACAGCAATCTCAGGTAGTCAACAAACATATTGTCAAATTGCACCCCTAATTAGTGGACCATAGCAAAAATCTTAATTACAGTAAAACCAACCTCCATTATAGCTTCTTGACACCTGCCATGGAAGCAAAGGCAGCGAGCAAGCTCATAATACACACAGGCCGTCCCAATAATTCCCCTGTCTTCCATCTCTCTGACTGCCTGGATAGCTTCACTGACTTTGCCTTCTGCCCAGAAGGCTTTCACAAGAACTAAAAGTAGCAGATAACATAACAGTTAAACACCACAGCAGACAATGTGAACAGCTAGGGCTACACCATAGTACCTTTGTAAGTAAGGGCTTTCAGATCTTCTCCACTTCTCTTCATTTTCCCAAAGAATTCGTAGACAAGATCATACTTTCTAGATTGCAGCATTACCTTTTAAGAAGCACGTCCTGTAAGGCTTGAATACAAGTATAACTTGAGGACAAACAAAATCAGTCAAGTAAAACAAAATTTTGTCCAAATATCATTGCTTTGTGAGGAAGGGTACTACATGATCCTAACTTAGTACATAGCTGCAGATGCATAGGTACAATCCAGAAAATTCAGTAATGGCATATAAGCAGAGTATGGGTTAATAGAAGCCAAATAGTATGGAAACTACAAATAACACAAAGTTTCTTTGAGAAAGATGTCACCCTACTCTTTCTAGATGCACATGATTGAACTAGATGCTGAGGGCAACGACTTAAGTGGAATTGCTTCGAACAATCTCTTCGAAGAGAAACATCCCCTATTCAACACCAGTAAGAAAAAGAGCAAACAGCAAACAAGAGAAACACTATTAAAATACTTGCAAAGGACTAATTGATAAAGACATGGATTTGAGTTTACCAGTCAATTACTGACATCATAACTTAACCGCATAGAAAGATCTGGTCAATCTTTATTAAGATAAAAATCAATATTGTACCATAATTACACACTTATCTTTTGTTTTACCATGATAAATCGAAAAAGAAAAATAAAAATAAGATTACCTCCATGGAGAGTCCATAGGTTGCTCCATTAGGTCTAAGACCACTCTTTCTCAACTGCTGAAACACCCAAGATACTCCCTTCCACTGACGGGATGGAACACAAGCATTCAGAACCTGGTGAAATGGGGAAAATGCTCAATGAAGTACATTGTTGGATTATTACATATCTGTCATAAATCAAGTTTGTCCCTTACGGCATTGAATATGATGACATCCGGTTGAAGCTCAGGATTCCAATTCCTAGACTTCCTATTTTTAATTATCTTCGGTTTTTCCTTCATGCATTCAATTACTTTCAGCAGTTCCTTCAAAAGGCCAGCTTGGCCCAGTGCAACAGCAACACTATGGTAGGCAGGCATGTCAGGATATATATGTCCATCCCCCTAAACACAAAATGAAGTTACTTTTTACTTTTTTGGTAGAAATGAAGTACTTTATCAAAATTCAAATCACACGAATTAGAAAACAAACATCATTACTCGCATGAAATTGAATATTCGAAGAACTTCATGAGGTCTCCTGGCCTTCCCAAGAATAGCTAACAACTTTGTATATACAAACCTTCAAAAACAAGAAAATCAAATGTAAATTTCTTCCTTCAGCCAAAAAGGATCAACACTTAAATAAAGTATCAGTGGCAAACACAATTAAAAACTTGCCAAAACTATTCGTATACAAAAAATTGTAGTATGGCTAAAATATAGCCAAACGCAGAGCAAAACACAGCAGAAACCTTACCTGCTCCTAAAGTGTCTATGCTCCCTAGAACTGTAAACCCACTCCACAACAGACAATGCGTGCCTCCACTTGCCTCTCTCACCCAGCCCCTCCACTACCTTCAGCATCTGCTTTTCCGTGAACTGCAATCCAGACAGCTTCATTATCTTCGAGAATTTCCAGTCCTTCACACGCGGCTCCGAACCATTCAATCTTTAAATCAAAGAACAGGCAGGCACCATCATCGAAACTTCAAACTAAACACATAATAGATGAAAAGCAGAGACTTTTTGAATAGTAAAAGATTGCCTACCTCTCCAGAAAAATATCAATTGTTTCAGCTTCACTCCGGCAATGCTTGGGTGGGACCCACTTACTCCTTTCTTTATCGAGCCAATCTTTTTCCACTTCGATATCATCATCTAAAAGCCAGTGAAATTTCTCCTTTTCACTCTCCATAATGTCACTGAGTTCGATCAGGTGCTCAGTCTTCAACTTGTCTCCGCCATATTCTTTATTCTCACTCGCAAGCTCTCTCAATTTAAGCCTCTCCAGTCTCTCCCATGGCCGACCCACCATCTTTTTTGCACCACTAATTGCATTTCTGAAGTTCCAGTATTCAGATTTTATTGTCTTGAAATGGGATTCTTCAGCGAGAAGTTGTTGCTGGGAATCTGTTAGGACGGGTAGGGGCTGTTTGGCAGCTTGTTTGGCCATGCGTCGGTTGAGTTTCTGGAGCTCCTTCTTGCGGATTGTGTGGATGATTTTGGGAGTTGGGGCAACGCCTTCTTGCAGGAGCTTTTGCCTAATCTTTTCTGTTTTTTGTTCGGGTGGAGGAGCTGGGAAAGGGGGAGGCCCTGTTGAGGCTTCCATTACTGGGACGGGGGGGGTCGAAGCTGATGAGTGAAGCGAATTTGCAGATAGAAGACATGGGGGAGAGAATGCAGGGAAAATGTCCAAGAAACCGAAAGCCTGCCACCCGACCCGAAAGCCCTAAATCCGTATATTTTGGTTAAATTACAGATGACTCCCCTGAGTTTTGACATGAGTAAAACTGCACATATTTTTTTCAAACTACGAAGCTAAGTAAGTACAAAAAATCTCTTCGTGAAGGTGTTGCAGCACATCACATGAGTCGTCCTCATTTCATTTTAGCAATTCAACTATTTTTGTCTTTCAAACTATTTTTTGTCTTTCAACTATTTTGGCAATTCAACAATTTCAAAGAGTTTTTATTTTATTTTATTTTATTTGTGAGATAGTAGTAGGATGAAAAGCCACCCTGGGCTTCTTATGCGGAGCCCAACCCATATGCTGAACTTCAGAATTCTCAAGAGTCGGATCGGATGAGTTGACGGATGGTATTGGTAGGAGCAGAAAAGGGGTGTGCCATGCGCAACAAACGAAGAGACACGAACACACAAGCACAAACTAAAAAGGAAAAAAGAAAAAATGAATCCTTTTGAGTTTACACAAGAACAAAAAAAATCCTTCCCTTCGCAGTCAAGTCAGTTCTCTCTCAAAATCCGGGGGAAGAATCAATAGAATCATTTTCCTGCTCCTATAAGGTTATAACATTCAATGTTTATTTCCCGCCCATTTTTTGCCTGCTCAAAAATTAAAAATAAAAATAAATAACTTTAGGGTTGTATAAAAGGGAAAAATGCACTTTTCATCCTCAAAGTTTGGACTGTTGACCAATTTCATCCTCAAAGTTTTACCCAAAACACATTTCATCCTCAAAATTATGTAATTTTGGCCAATTAAGGACAAATGACGGGAAATAGAGAAATTGGCGTTAGACCCAACTGAAAACCCAATAAAAAATTGGTTAAACCGAATGGAGCCTTTTTTTAACGGAACAAAAATTATTGCAACGGATGAAAACCAACATTCTTCTCCTTCTTCCCTCTGCCTTTTCGCAACCCCAAAATTTTTTTCCCAAAAGCCAAACCTTACACCACCTTGAAGCAATCAAATACTAAATTTCTTTTTTTTTTTTTTTAAATTCACATAAAGAGAGTTGAGAAATGATTGAGGGGGATAGAGGGCTTCCAACCATGGAAGACGTGATGGTGGAAGCCCTTCTATCTAATGAACGGGAGGCTCAGATTTAAGCTGCCAGAGAACTTGGTAAACTTGCAACCAAACTAAGACAGAAGTTAGCAGAAAGAGGATCATTTCTCGGCTCGTTACGATGCTTCGTAAGCAAGATTATGAAGCCACTGAAGTGGCACTCTGCTCTGCTTTGTCTAGCTTTTCACAGTGAAAGGTATTGTTTGCATCAGTTAAATTTTGCAGTTTTTGAAGTTGCATCCGAAGGCATTGGCTGTAGAATTGTTCCCCATCTAATTTTGCTGTGATTTTGCAGAAACAAGATCTGAATTGCAAATTCTGGTGCCATACCAGTATTGTTGGAGATCATTCAATGCCAAAAAAAGTCATTGATTGACCTTGCAGCAGCAACCCTCTTGGTTCTTTCTTTTTGCTCCGCTAATAAGCTAGCAGTCACGGCATCTGGGGCTATCCCAATCCTGGTTAGATCCCTGAATTCCCAATTGGCAGAAAAACTCGTTTCCAGAATCTAAGCGTGCAGGCTAAGCTCGATATCATATCCATATTTCACAATCTCTCCACCCATCCTCAGATAATCCCATCTATTGTTTTGGGGTGGGGGAGGAGGCGGTGGTGGAAATGGAGGAGGCGGTGGTTGGGGAAATGGGAGTGGAAATCGTCAACACCCGTCTCAGGAACCTCCTGAAACTTTGACTTGGACCTGCCGAAATCCATAGGCCCGCCGAGACCACCAGGCCCACCGGGTCCTCCCTGAGCCCGCCGGAAAAGGAAGAACAAGCCAGCAAAAGCGAGAAATGGGAAAAGCAAATTCCCAATAAAATTAAACAGACCATTGCCAGAATCACCCTCAGAAACTGAAATGTCAACTCCGTTCATTGCCAAAATGTCAATCAAGTCGGGGTCATTAGGCACAATTACAGTAGCTCTGCGGCCATCCACGGCGGTGAGCTGAAGGGCACTACCGTCTTTACCGAACCTTACCCTCTCCACTTTACCCTTCTTGACAGCATTCAAGAATTCACTGTACCGCCACTGGGACCCCTCTGGGAGGTCAGTAGAGGGCTGAGCTTGGGGCTGTGGGGCATTCAAGATCAGATTTTGGGAAAAGGGAGATGGGTTTGAAGGACTGGGTTGTGGGGCTTCGGCTTGAATTACCGGAGGCAGAGTTGGCGGGGCAGTGTTATCCACGGCTAAAGCTCGTGGGTTGATTGAGGAAAATAGTAGAGCAGCTAGTGTGGCTTTTGATGGAATATCCTTCAAGGATTGTGAAATACTATTGGATTTTTTCCCTCCAAGGATTGATTGGGGAACTAGAAATTTTCTGGGCAAAGATTTAGTTGTTTTTGGGGTCGGAGGTGAGAGGAAGATTTGAGTACCCAAGAAGTTGGAAGCTGTGGAAGAAGCCATAGGGGAAGTTCAATTGGTTGAATCAGACGCAGTTGAGGCTTACTACTCCTCTATGCTGGCAGTTTTCAGTGTAAAGTTCGAGTCTTTCTTTTTGTGAGCTTGGGGAGTTTCAGGTAAGCAAGTTGTGGAAGTGAATGGCAATCAGGTTGCGCACTATGGAGGTAGTGGAGGAGAAGGAGGGGGTGGCGGCGGCGATGGTGGTGGCGGCAGTGGATGTGGAATTGGAGGCGGTGGAAGTGGTAGTGGAAGGAGGAAAAGGAGAGGAAACATACATGCGGTAGAAGGAGAGGTAGTGGTGGCGGAGGTGCTGACAGTGGTGGTGGTGGGGGTGGGGGTGGAGGAGGAGGCGGTGGTGGCTGAAATGGTGGAGGCCATGGTTGGGGAAGTGGGAGTGGTGGTGGCGGCGGCGGTAATGGAGGAGGAGGAGGTAGTGGTGGTGGAGGGGGTGAAGGAGAAGGTTGGGGATGGGGAGGTGGAGGTGGAGGTGGAGGAGGAAGAAACCAAGGTGGGTGTTGGGGATGGGGATGTGGTGGAAATCATCCTCCACCAAGTAAATGAGCCCTAAAACTGGATTTGGCATTTGCAAGCGCCTAAGAAATCCAGAGATTGGGTAAAAAATTTTCGGGTTGAAATGCAGAGGGAAGAAGGAGAAGAATGTTGGTTTTCATCCGTTGCAATAATTTTTGTTCCGTTAAAAAAAGCTCCATTCGGTTTAACCCATTTTTTGTTGGGTTTTCAGTTGGATCTAACGCCAATTTCTCTATTTCCCGTCATTTGTCTTTAATTGGCCAAAATTACATAACTTTGAGGATGAAATGTATTTTGGTGAAACTTTGAGGATGAAATTGGTCAACAGTCCAAACTTTGAGGATGAAAAGTGCATTTTTCCCTTGTATAAAATTAGATGTTTTTTAAGGTGTTTTTGGATTGTGTTAGTTACCGTAGCATTATCTATAAAACTACTTCCATCCAAACACACCCTTTAGTTTTACAATAAATTCCACGGACAAGCATTTGATCGCCATAGCACGAAAGGGCGGGGCGGAAAACCCATGGAGAATGTATACATTCTTCAGAAAACCATGAGCAGAACAGGTAGTCAGGTACAACACCTGGGCAGGAAAGGAGAGAACTGCATGCAGGGCAAGATGGACAAATGTTGACACAGAAACGCAAGCTCTTAACATAGTGAGATGGACATATGTCCACCAAAAACCACAAGTAACAGCTCATTCACTCAGTTGCCAAAACTATTTACTTTGCAATACACATCATTTGGGTTAAGCAGGACAAGAAAAATCAACAGAGAACTTCAATTGCCAGATCTAACCAAAAACCAACCCAAACCGGGTCTATCCTCACAACTTCTGACCACATATAATAATTCAGAATACAAGAGTCTCGTGTTTAGCTCTTTGATTTAGAATGCTTAACGAGCCAATCAATGACAGAGTCGATGTTGGTTGAGTTTTTGCATGATATCATGAAGCAGCATACCTCACGATCAGTAATAGATTTTAAACCCCTGCACAGGATGATGAAATCCTCAGATGAAATCTTGATGATGGCAAGCATATGCTACAAAATATACAGGGCATTGGCGCGGCATACAATTTGATTCACTTACATCTGATCAGTCAAAGCAGGCTTTGTAAGGGCTCCAGGCTTGTCAATCTTGTTACCCAAGACCAACAATGGTATCCCACCAAGTGATGGTTTACTCAGCAAATCATGCAATTCACTTCTAGATATGCTGATATTTTCATGATCAGCAGCATCAACAACATACCTGGAGGAAAAGTCGAGACAAAAGTCAACGAAGTCTAAAAATTTTGTTGATCTAATCTAAATACTATTACTCTCAAGTGTGTCAACCCAAATCCATCAGTTGACTAGGAAAAAGTTCAACCCAGATCCTAACTAAACTACTGATAAAGAATGAGTATATTCATGTCAATATTCGTCCTCAAAGTCCAATTGGGGATCAGCAACCTTCATATTATGCAACTAAGTAAACATAATAGAGGCAGCTGCGTACACAATGGCAGAAACTGCACGGCAGTATCGTTCCCACATGCTCCGGAATCTAGGTTGACCTCCAAGATCCCACAACTTTATTGTAACATTCCCCTTGGTGACCTTCCGCATATTAAATCCAACCTAGAGATCAATCAAACTCCATGATGTTATCAGCAACAGCCCAGAGAGGCAGAAACATTGAAAATGAAGTTTGAATGTAGTTCAAATTTCAATGAAAAATAAATCCCCCTAGAAAGATAACTCACCGTAGGGATCATGTCTTCACTATATCCACCAGTCTAAGAGTATAAAAAAAAAAGAAACAGGATTTAGTTCATTAGATTATGTTAAAGGGAAAAATCAAATCTAAATTTTGAATGAAATTGAGAAAGATCATAATGGCCCATCTGAAAATAAGATATGCTCTCTACTTACAGCTATAACATTTACAAGTGAAGTTTTTCCAGCATTTTGAAGCCCTATCAGAGAAAGCTCCATTTCCTGCTTGAAAAAGAGGCTGCATCCATGGAAAGATCATGTAAATCTTTCATCAACCATTCAATTTGGTTAACTGCACCTCTTAAAAATGTTCAAAAATCATATGGATGGAGAAGAGGAACTTGAACTCTCAATAAAGAAAATATAAACACGTGCCCAGAAAGGCCCAGTCAATTTATCTCTTTCTCTCTGGGACTCCCAGAGAGTAAAATATGGTGAGATGTGATAATCGATCTCCTTTACTATACAGCCATCAACAGAGTATGAGGCATGACACTTTCCAACTGTTATCCTCACTACAGGTGAGCTTCAACTCCAACAACTTTATATGGTGTAAGACTAAAGCTCCAGAGAGACATAGAAACATATAATAAACCTTGATTTTATGATTGCCAAATGTCAACTTGTTACTGACATGAACTACCTGTAAGGTTGATTGCTGCCAGCAAAGAAAGAGCAAGTTTTCGTGTGTCCTCGACTAGCTATAGTTCTATACTACATCTAAGCACAAGATAACAAAACCATGATATGGAATCACTGTCCTCATCTTTTCAGCCATCAAAAACTTCGTATGAGACAAAGCTCCATCTTGTTCAACATGATTAACCAGGAAGCCAGAATAACAAGACCACATGACAGTTGAACTCTCATTTTCATCACCAACCCACATTAGCAAGTAGCATCCAGAATCGAACACTTAATCTAATAATATCAGATCCGTGTGTACGGATATGATCATGCTTTCATCTTTATCACCATTTTGTAGCACCATAGGCTCGTGCAAGGATCACATACATGTTACAATGTGCAGACAATGAGCAGACAAATTCCCAAACCCCACATGAAAACGACAAATATAAGCATCACTTTACCGAGAAGGTATGTGAGTTAGTTATATCTACAATTATCTAGCTAGTGTTAGAAGTCGTGTTTCTGCAACTTTCGGCACTGACATCCTTAAGGAACTCTGATCTCTTCCCTCCAAATCATGCATGTCATCTTACTAAGATCTCCGTAAATTACTTAGCCCTTTTGCAACATGTCCAATGGTAAAAACTAAAGCCCAAAATTGCAGACATATGTTTGATGTGCCTTGCCCCCACAGCCCCCCACCCCAAAAAAAAAAAAAATTTGCACTATCCAGCAAAAAAGTTGAAATACAGGTAATGCAGAAAGGGAGCATAGCTCATCAAAACAACCTTGTAGGCATAAATATCACAATTGCCTCATTACTGATCACAAAATCAATTACAACTAATCCTTTATCCCGGTCCAATCAAGGGGAAGAAATGGACAAAATGGATAAAATACAGAAAATGAACAATCAAAGTTACAATTCAGACTATCAGGCCTGAATATCAGAATCAAAGAAAAAGAACAGATCCTGGAAAGCTTTTAAAAAGCTTTTTAAATAACGCATAAATCAATTAAACAGAAAGACCCAGAACGCAGAAACTATGTATCAGCATAGGCCAAAGTCCAAAATTGCTAAGATTGGAACCTTGCGTTTTAATAGATACCATGACCATACCTTCGGAGCCAATTGAGAAAAGCTTCCCAGAGACCCATATTGCAGGAGATGCGAAGACCCGACAACGAGAGGGACGGAAACAGAAATAGATAGAAAGAGATCTGTCAAAATCTCAGTTTTAGGCTCTAACAAACAGAAGACAGAGAGATCTCAAACCACAATCTTCTCTCCCTCTGTCTTCGTTCAACTTCTCTCCTTTCCCGTCTCTGTTTATCGTTTTATGTTCAACATTGCGAGTTAATTATCCTGTGCAAAGCGATGGCAATGATTTGTCTTTGTTTTGCCAAAAGGCCCTGTGAGAATCCGGATTTGCAAATCAGGACACCACTTGCGCGGCTACAATTCGCCATACCGATGGGGTAGGTGGACCAATGGGAGAATGAGATGGTCAAATTTTAAAAATGAAGTGAGCGGCAGTCGCAGAGTCAGGCGCGTGGGTGGCCGGCCACCGGAAGTGTGTTGTTATTGCCTTATTGGTTGACGCTGCAGATAGCAAAAATGACAAGTTGCATCCCTTACGTTTCGTAAAAATATTTTTTTCGCCCTTCACGTTTAAAACGAAACAAATTGGTCATTCACATTTAAAAACTAAACTTTTACATCCTAAAAATAAATTCTCACTTGTAAATCAAACAATATAACAACCCGATTATAAATTTTAGAGGTATAATTGATAGATCACTCACAAAAATATATTTCTAACAAATAAATTAAAGTAATTAAAAAATCTTAATTAAAACCCATTTGTTTCTTCAAAAGAACAAAATAGTGCTAAAGTTTTCAAGTACTAAACCCTTAGTGCAAGAGGGTTTGGTAAGAGGGTATCGGATTCGAGGAATGGAATGAACCCCATAAATGGTGTTTGGTTCACTGGAATGAGAATTGAAATCTTGGAATGATTTCTAAAAATTTGGTGTTTCTCCATTCCCTAGTATTTTGGTGGGTTTTGTCCGATTCCCAAGTTTGATTCCAAGAAACAAATCCAATTACATATTATAATTATACAATGATATAATTAATATTTATATATATTATATTTATTATATATTATAATATATACACATATATAATATATTATAATTATAATATTAGTACATTATATAAATATATATTATATTTATATAATATATATAAATTTATTAATATTATGTAATAATATATTTATAATATATATATGTATATTTAATAAATGCATATTATATGTGCATATGATTATAATATACACGTGTATATAATATTAATAAATTATATTATTATATTTATTATTTTAAATACAATAATATATAATAATTACTATATCTAATATTAATATGCATTATACTTATATAAAATATGAGTACAATTAATATTTATATATTATATAATTATAATTATGTACATATATATAATATATTATAATTATAATATTAGTACATTATATAAATATATATTATAATTATTCAGTTAAATATAATTATATTTATATAATATATATATAAATTTATTCATATTATGTAATAATATATTTATAATATATATGTATATTTATAAATGCATATTATATGTGCATATGATTATAATATACACATGTATATAACATTAATAAATTATATAATTATATTTATATTTATATTTATTATCTTAAATACAATAATATATAATAATTACTATATCTAATATTAATATGCATTATACTTATATAAAATATGAGTACAATTAATATTTATATATTATATAATTATAATTATGTATTTATTTTATAGCGTTTGTATAATTATAATTAATTATATATATAACATTTAATTTAATTAGTTACAAACTTATAATAATGATGTTATTGTATTATATAATTATATATTATAATTATTTAGTTAAATATAATTATATTTATATAATATATATTATAAATTTATTAATGTTATATAATATTATATTTATAATATATATGTATATTTATAAATGTATATTATATGTGCATATAATTATAATATATACATGTATGTAATATTAATAAGTTATATAATTATAATAATTATTATTTTAAATATAATAATATATAATAATAACTATATTTAATATGTAATATATATTATATTTATATAAAATATTTGTATAATTAATATTTGTATATATTATATAATTATATAATTATATATTTATATTTAATTATATATATAATATTTAATTGAATTAGTTACAAATTTATAATGATAATATTATTATCTAAATTTACTAATACATTTATACTAATATATTTACTAATACATTTATACTAATATATTTAATTAGTGAAAATTTCTTATATCTTATTTACAAAGAGCCAATAATTATCATTTACGATGTGGTTTATAATATATTTATTATATTCCATTCCGAAAGAGTCGACGAACCAAACATCAACTATAGTAATGATACACATTTCAGGTACTTGAACCAAACAAATATATTGGAATGAATGACCTCATTCCAAACCCAAGATATCCGATTCCGAATCGGATTCCGATTCCGACGTGCGAACCAAACGCCACCTGAGAGTATATGTCTAAGGGTTTAGTGCTTGAGAGTTTTAGTACTATTTCGTTCTTTTGAAGAAGCAAATGAGTTTTATTTAAGATTTTTTAATTGTTTTAATGTATTTGTTGGAAATATGTTTTTGCAAGTGATCTATCAATTCTATCCTTAAAATTTATAACCGGATTGTTAGATAATTTGATTCACAGCTGAAAGTTTATTTCTAGAATATAAAAGTTTGAATTTTTAAATGTGAATGACCAATTTGTTTTGTTTTAAATATGAGGGACAAAAATAATATTTTTATAAAATATGAGGAATGAAACAGGTCATTTTCTCCCCTCTTGCGGACAATATGGTCGTGGACACAAAAGTCACGTGTGCTCATGGCCAATTATGATTGGGTACCATTGGGTTTATTCGTCAACTGTGCTTTTATTTTTTCCCTTTTTTTTTCTCCTTTTTCTTATGTATGCGTTAGGAATATGATTTAAAAAAAAAATTATTTGGTTTAGGAACCTTGTATGTTTGTCTTTCTCGATTCCCCTTTTGCCTTTTTAGTTGGTGCCCGTTTAGAGTTACAGTGGTTTATAAAAAATTAACTTAACTTAATAAAAGTTTGAATAAGAGCACTTATTAAATGCATAAGTATATTGATTGGATTAACTTACTAGAAACTTTGATAAGTATTTATTATGTATGATAATGTATGATTTTAAATTTTAAATATATTTATCTCTCTATTGAGATAATAATACATGATAAAATAATTAATTTTTATGTTTAATTATTTTAAAAACATAAAAAAACTATTTTAAAAATATTAAATTTGAATTTTTTGCTAAAAGTGTTTTTAACAACAAAAATTACTGTTTTTAAATGTATGGAATCGCATTCACCAAACACTTCGAAATATTTTTATCACCTAAAAAAGGCATGGCATTCCAAAACTCACGCTTTAATTTTCGACTATAATTTATGAGAAGATCATTGTATACATTTACTACCAGTCCAATTTTCGAGTAAAATAGTAATGGATGTCGAAGACAGTACTGTCTTTCATCATCTACAGCCCTTTGTCCAAGAACAGATGGACCAACAAATTTAACCGGACAAAGAGGCCCATTAGCACACAGCTCTTGCAATTTTTAAAGTTCAATGATTTTTACGTGTCCGCGCAGCCTGGAACTGGATTACCTAAGTCTCAAATTTTTAAATTTCGAATATCATATCTTTTTCTTTTTTGGATAACAGCATCGATGGAACAATTATAAAAACTAATGAGGGCTACATGACCACCCGAATAACCTGTCAGGGGCTCGGGTTCGATCCCGAGCTCAGCAACCCGACGTAATTTCCTGAGGATCGGTGGAGCCTGATCTCCTCGGGGTTGGGGGACTAGTCGGGTGTATACCCGGACACCCCCAACTGAAAAAAAAATATTAAATGCATCTAACCGGGCCACTTTGGATGGGAGACACAGTAACACAAAGAGTTAATATTTAATTAACTCACAAGTTCGGATAGCAAGAGGCAAATTGTTGCAACTATCCAGTTCACACAATCTTCTGGTAATTTTTTTTTATAGAAAAGAAGTCAATATTATTAATAAACTAGTTGAAAATCATCAAATACGATTTGCATGACAAAAATCGCTACACTACTAACAATAAATACACATAACATGTCACAAATATATATAATTTGAACAGTCATTAAATTTAATAGGGTTATAAAATATATAATATTACACCTTGTATTACAAAAGTATAAGATCTGACGAATTGCATGAGTTGCTCCATAAATATCTATGCATGTCTATTCCTTTATATCTACTATCCAATTGCTTCAAGTTCAAATTTGATGTTAAGATCCGACAAAAGGATAAAAAGAAAAAATTAGATTTGCGGGAAAAAATGACAAAAATTAAACAAAACCCCAACTAAGATAGCTTAGGAGAGAAGAAAATTTTCATTGGTAAAAACACTAATAGAGACAAAATTGTCATTAGGATATTTTAGAAGAGATTTTATTAAATATAAAGCAAAAACAGATGAAGAGCAAGGAAAATCTTGACATAAGATCAAAATCTCCCTCCCATGTAAAAGAACGGTAGAGAGAAGATTGACGATAAAGAGAAAGTGGAGAGAACCAGTGGGCTTGGGGATCGCATTTGATGAAAACAAATAACTTCTACAGTAGTAAATTTATTTGATTACTTCAATACGTAAAAGGGATCTGCATTAGCGCCAGTCAGCAATGTATGGCCCTGCAATAAGAAACAAAAGAGAAAAAGTAAAGAAACATGTCGCCATGAAGCTTTTAGAAAATAAAAAGAAGAGAAAAGAGAAAAGAAAGCAAAGAAAAAAACAAAATACAATGAATCCCTTTTTTCTGGATGAATTTATCTTAAGGCGGGGATAGGATCAAACTGGCGGGCAAGATCTAACATGTCAATAATTTGTTTCTTTTGGTTTGTGTCATTCAGTGATATGAACCTAAAGTTTCACATGTAAATTAAGTTGATTTGATGGTTTTCCAAGTTAAAGAGTTCTTCACCCAAGTAGGTCTAACTATTGGGCAGATGTATTAAAAGATTTCAATTTTGTCAAACATATAGACGCTATTCCTGTAAAAAAAAAAAAAAAATCAAAACATAGTTCAAGTACGTTTTAACCGCCCCCACGTGAATGGGCTGGTGGTTGGCGCCTCTTCCTCGGGACCGTCAGGTCATGGGGTCGAATCTCCGCAGCAACATCAGTTCCTCCGTGCACTTAAATGCTAAGTCTGGTTGGGGCGCCGGGCTGGGCCGGAGTGGGATTAGTCGGGCCGCCTTTACGGACTTGACCCGGACATCCACTCTGTTGACAAAAAAAAAAAAAAAAAAAAGTACGTTTTAAACCAATGCCAGTACACCATCACAAAGAAAGAACATTTGATTTGGCATCTCTCTTTAAAGAAACTACCATGCCAGACATGAGAGAGGTCACCGACCCTAAATTCATTCTATGATCGAGAAGTTGGTTCCCTCCTTTACGCCACCCTTAAGCTAAGGTCACGTTTGATAATATTGAAGTTTAAAAATTAAGATTTGAAATTTAAATTCATTAAATTATTAAGTATTAATTTTAATATATTGAGTATGTATCATATTCAGTGATAAGTGAATAGCATATCACTTATTTTTTTGGAGAAAGTTTTGTTTAAAAAATTTAGTACCATTTAATTAATTTAAATGTTTAATTTTTTATTGTCAAACGTGTATGAATATGTTAAAATTTGAATCCGTTAAGTTTAAGTGTTGAATTGGATTACCAAACCAAGTGTAAATTTTCCTCCCGTTTTTCTTGTGCAAAATTAGAAAGTTTATGAACCCGTATTAGGAGTTTAGGATTTAGGAATGGAACTGTTAGCTCTTTTTTTTTTTTTTTTTTTCCCCTAAAATGTTAGCTACAGACTACGGTACGCAATCACGTAGATACTAGAAAAAGAAGTGGGGATGTACCAAAAAGTCGTCTAGTCCTTGGCATGAGTTTGGAAGGACAGCCATAAACTTCGCCACTGCAGCAAACCATTTCTGGTTTCTAAAACAGAGAGAAGACCAAAAGAGAATAACAACCAAAAGGTTCGCAGATCACACGGAACAAGCTATTCTTACCTTAATCATCAAGTCAAGCCATGATTATCCACCATCCATGTCTTCTTTTCTCTTTCAATTCCTTTTTCTTTCCCTCCATACACCAATTCTTGATTTTTCCTGCTGTTTTTATCATCCAAAAAATACATACTTCCCGCAACAGAAGCCGAAGTCACCTAGTAGTGTAATGCCTAAATCAAACCGGATTGTTACTCCTTTACTTTTCTTTTTAATTTCTACTACATTCACTTACAATTGCCTAGTGTTTGCCTCCCCCGTTCCGGAACAGAGCTTGAAAAGACCTGATCCCCTGCGCCATTTCAAACCTTATAATGGCGTTTATGATATCAGAAACCGACACTACTGGGCCGTAAGTTTGATCGATTAATGCGTACTTTTTCCCATTTCCGGGTACAGATAATCAGAGGTGTACCATCCCCCTGGAAAATGCTTTGTACTGATGTTTCCCCGCCTCCAATCTTTCCAGTCTGCAGCATTTACAGGAATCCACGGTTATGCGGTCGCCGGCATATGGTTCTTGTTTGGCTTGGGATTTGGGAGTTACTTGATCCTGAAGAACTTGTTCGGTAGCTGTTTTCGAATTGTGAATTATCCACATTCTTTCTACATTGCAACGTTCTCGCTGGTTGTTCTATTCACTTTGCTTGCCATGTGAGTGCCTGTCTAGCTTAGTTTCTGTTGTTTCATGTTATGTATATAAAAAATCTCAAATCCAAATGGTTTACATGTTCTTATCCTAAGTATGAGAAATTTCATCCTGGGGACCTGATATGCTTGTTCTTTTTGGATCGAAGAATTGCTAGCAGCTTTGTTTTTGCTGCAAGTAAGAGCAGTCAGAAGAGAGCCAATAGGCTTGTAGATACAGTCTTTGGTGCTGCAAGCGATGCTTCCGGAGCCATGCGTAGAGTTATAAATTCGTTGGTAGATATGCAGGCCTTGTTGCGTCCCTATGATCCACAGACGTGCAATCTTTTGAATGTAACTTCCCATCGGCTAAGAAGGGAATCACTACTCATTAAAGATTTCGTTGCAAAAACCAAGCATCCAAGCCACGAAGCAGTTGAGATCCTGTAAATTTTTAATCACTGCTTCAAAGTTCACTTTAAGCTTTCTTTGATTTCAAAGAATTCACTGTACCTTATTTCCAACTTAATTTTAGGTACTCCACAACTGTTGCAGTAGTGACAATCAATTTAATGTTGCTGGTTGCAGCATTAGGTGAGACTTTCTAATATAATTGATGCATTTCAAGCATTTAGTGCAATGTCTAACAAACACTTAAATCAGTATGGTCGTACGACGAGTGCTTCAAGTTTTCAAATAAATTTTAAAACATGACCTTTTCAATTGATATTGGAAACCTGAACAACATACAGTGGCCACGTTCTTCCTATCATATTCTATAGCTGGTTCAAGTGAACTTGATTTTAAGAAGTGCTAATAAAAGAAAGAAGCCTTTGGGGTTTTGGGAGACGGGGCTCGATTGTGTGGTTTTCTTAGGTTTAGTACCAGCCCCAGATAAGCACTCAGGTTGGCATTTGAAAGAATACAAATTAAAGGAAGTTATTCTTTATATATAGATAGGAAGAAATGCATAAACGAAGAAAAAAGCATCCCTTGTTACATTTACTGGTTATTTTTTTGTTACTTCAATTCTGTTGTTTCTGACAACGTGTGACAAAACCAAATCAGTTTAACTAATGGGTCGCTGCTTTGGCTCAGTTTTGCTGATCCTGCATTGGTATCCTGGAATTATGGTGTAAGTGGAGCTTTTTGGATGCTCAAAACTGAAACATCTTTCTTCTTCTTTCATATCTCCCTGATCGCTACATTTATCTCCAACTGGTCTTTGCTTATGTATTTAAGCAAAATAATTGGCTGCTGGATCTCAAACTGGTCTTGCTCATGTATTTTAGCATAATATTTTGCTGCTGGATCTTGACGACTCTAAGCTGGATTCTGACAGGTTTTGATTATTTCTTCCAGACGTGAGCATCAATCCCTTCATCTTTCTTATTCCTCTGATATTCATAATCTGATATGTCCATACATGAAAGCAATCTACAGCACAGATGCACTTTGATTTACGTAGGTTAACTTGGCAATACAAAATTTTGTGGATATGCAGTTTTGCACGAGACACATGTTCAGCTTTGGTGAAGTTTGAGGAAAATCCTGATGACAGTAGCCTTAGGTTCATACATCCCTGTGCATCACCATCTGATTCCAACAACTTATTGGTACAAATTGGCAAAACTGTTCATAATTTTATTTCCCAGGTAAACTCGAGGCTAGAGGAAACTCTTAACTTTCGAATTTCCTAGCAAATAACTTATCCTTGGTCGTTTTTTGGTGGGAACTGCAGGCAAATACAAAGCTGACAGAGCTAAAAGCAGTTCTTGGAATTCAAGAAGGCAATGAAGATACCTTAGGATTTCAGGAAATCTGCGACCCTTTTGCCAGTGCACCTAATTACGTCTATGCACCTCAAAATTGTCACAAAGATGCTATTCCAATAGGAGATTTACCAAATGTAAGTGATCGTCCATAGGTGTCTCAATGCTGACATTTGGGCGTTATGCGCTTCATAATGTAATCACATCAGTTGATGCTGATTCTCACAAGTTCCTCTCTTTGGCTGATAGATTCTATCGAGGTTCACCTGCTACAAGGGCAATTCTTCTGAAGAATGCTTAGTTGATGGAAGATTTCTTCCAGAGGCTTCCTATGTGATGGCTGAAGCCTATAGCCACTCCATTCAAGACCTGATTAATGTGTTTCCGGATTTACTGAGCTTGACTCAGTGTACCTCTGTGAAACAAGCATTTTCTGATATTGTTGTTCGCCAGTGCAAGCCATTCAAAACCTCAGTAAGAATGCTATGGTCATCTGCTTTATCCCTGTCATTAATCATGACGGTTTTGGTTTCACTCTGGGTGGCAAAAACTTGTCGAGATAGACACCGATCCTTTGCCAAGTTTTCCATTGTTCCCAAGCCTGTGTAGCACCAGGGGGAAAAAAAATTTGCGACAGATATTATTGTATATAGATAATAGATAGGAAAAAGATGCAGGTGAAGTGAACTTTCATGTAGGTAAACATAATTTTACTCCATGAAGTCGTAAGGCAGATTGGAACATGGAGTGGTTCAATAGGAGAAGTTTAGAGTAAGTTTAATTTTAGCCCTGTTATGTTTACTTCATGGGTAAGATGGGCTGAGCCCTAGAGTTCAGAGTAAGCAGCGTTGTGATTTAGTCTTGGAAATTTTAATAGATACTCTGTCTAAATAGAATGAAAATTGTAAACACTTCCGTTTGGATATCAAGATTTGGAAAATCTTTTTCCAAATATTATTCTACTTGCATCATAAGCACAAATTTCAACCACTTTTTTATAATTCTTACTTTTTTTTATATATATTTTACACACATCATATTATAAAAAGTGCTACGTTATTAGCCTAAATAATTTTTACAAATAATCTCCTACAGTCCTAAAATGCTAAAGTCATGTCATTGTGACTAAAAGCAGGATTAGTCCACTTAGTGTCCTTAAACCACTAGTTAAAATAGGGAAAGTGTTGGCGGACAATAAATATGAATTTATGCATTATGGATGAAAATAGGGGTGTGAATCGAAATCGAAATCGGTAATTCGAAACTTTGAAATCGGAATTTTTCAGAATTTTGGTATTAGAATTTTCGACCGATTTTGATTTCGAATTCAATTCGAAATTCGGTAAATTTCGATTTCACCGAATTCATGAATATAAAAATGATTATTATTATTATATAAATATTATATTACATATATAAAAAAATATTATATATATGTGTGAAAACGAAATTGGAATCGAAATAGGAATTTCGATTTCACTGAAGTTATGAATATAAAAATTATTATTATAATATAAATGTTATATTATATATATATATATATATATATGAAAAACAGATTTGAAATCAAAATAGAAATTTCGAATTCAGATTTGAAAAATCTCATTACCGAATTCGACCCGAATTCGATCAATTCGAAATCGGATATTCCGATTTCTATTCCGAATTACCGAATTCGAAATTCCGAATTCAATTCGAATTCGGTCGGTAAATCGAAATTTTTTGATTTTGCGCACCCCTAGATGAAAATATGTGCACTAAGGCCATTAATTAAAAATAAAAATCCTTAGAACAGTTCAACTTTTGTTCCATTTTCTTCCCCACTTCTTTCTTTTGGTAATTTCATCATCTTTAAACGATTGTAAGGTTCAATACGGTACCAGAAAGTACATACCTTTTTAACGAGGCACATGAACGTACTCAAAAAATATATACCATCAACCAAAGACTAACATCAGGACAGCTTGTTCACCACTTTGAAGCTACAAAAGTTCGAATAGGGTCCTATGTCTAATACGGGTATATAAACGTAACCTGATAAACAAAATTATCCATTTTGAAAAAATGTTAGTACACAGAGACAAATAGAGAGAGAAACAGTGCACAGCTACTTCCAAACCTCAAAACCATGCTCATTTAATATAAAACCATTCATTCATTCTTTTTTTTTTTTCTTTTGTCATCGTCGTTTTATCTATAATTCTTTATTCTAATCTAATCTAAAAGGGAGGTCCAATTGAATTTATGATGAACTAATGGGGACTGAATCATCGTACTAAACAGGTGCATTACATACATATATGAATTTTTCAAAAAAAAAAAAAATCACATATTATGATCATGACAATGGATAGGAAGTAAATCCCACCCACCAAGCCTTAATACAACACCATTCATTCCCTCGGAACAGGATAAGACGTAGACCAATCAATTAAATTTCAATGTGGCGTACTTTGTACACTGTCTCCTCCATCTTCTGCAACTCCTAAACAACACAAACATATGTACAGGGTTCTCTCATTAAATGAACTCCACAAGAATTACGCCTTGGCCACTAACGTTTCCAATTGGAAAATTTGGTTGCAGAAAGGGAAAAAAACATTGACGTAGTAGCAATGGACGAGTAGACAAGGGCTAGAAGGTTGTAATTTTCGTATAATTATGCGGTTAATGTATATTTATATTTTTTATAATATACATAATTTTATGTTCTTGCATGCCCATTCAGGTGCAGTCAACTCGACCAATGTCCCAAATTTACGCATTAAACCTTAATACTGTAGGGAGCAATCCAATCATTAATCTTCCAGAAAGAAGCAGAGCACTAGCTAACTACTGACTTAGTACTACTAATGTATGTTTGTTGAGAGAGAGAGAGAGAGAGAGAGAAAGAGAGAGCATCTTTGGGCTGAAGTCATCGGCCTCTGGTTGTCGTCCTCATCATTTCTCATGCGACAATCACACGGTCGCCATCATCATCTCAGCTCAGCTCATCAACTTAATACCAAGTGTCGATCCAACATCAAACTCTCTAACCCACCCAAGCCACCTCCTTATCTAGTGTTTACTTCCTCTTTCCTCTTTTTCCATTTTTCTATCACTTTTACTTTTCTTTTACTATTTGGGTCTTTGATTCAGCTCTTCCTCCGTCAATTTTGACCCTTTTTCCCCTTCCTACCTACAGAGAATAAAAGAAAAGGAAAAAAAAAATTTCTTGGGACCTCAGAGTATTGAGATTTTGCTTCCTGAGATTGTAGTATTGACCCGGTAAAAAAAAATTGGGATGTTTGTGGATTGGAGAATTTTTAAGTACATGAGGTGAAAGAAGAGCAAACTCCATGTCCAGAATCTTTGCTCCATATCCACCTGGTTTGTCTTCTTCTTCAGGTAAACCCTTTTTTTTTTCCAGCAACTTCACCGATTGCTTTTTGTTTTTCTTTTGTTGTGGTGGTATATTTTGTTTGCATTTCTGCTTTTATTATTTTTTTTCTTGCTCTGTAGACAATTTGAAATTAAATACTGGCTTGGAAGTTATGTGAATTACCTGGATTGGCCTGTGATGGATAGATGTCCGACCATGGATTTCATTATCTTTTTGAACCAACTTCTTAGTTTCTTTACTATTGCTAGCTCTAGGTAATCTTCTTCCAGTATTCAATTTTAAGTTGTAGATGCTGATTTCACATTCTCGTAGGTGCTTTTTTTTTTAAATCTTTTAATTTTTGTATTAAGGTTTTTCTTCTCCCTTTACCATTAGTTGATTTAGTTTGAGTTTTGTTGTTAACATTCTGTCGAACTAGACCTATCCATGGGTTGAGCTTGAGCTCCAATAACGTTCATCAGTTCTTACCTGTGTCCTTGTGTTTATTTCAGTGACACCCCAAGATTGCTTTAGGTTAGTTGCTGAGTGACACAATTTATGGTGTCTGGACCATAATCTTTGACTTTTCATATATACCTATTGTGTATGCAAAGGCAAAATTCAGTGGTAAGGGTAAAAGTATTTTATCTACATCATTCAAGAAAAGATTTGTATTTAGCTCCATTATGAGCTTGAGATAAGTTGATTTTCTTTATTCTAAAGATACGTCGCAACAATGAGCTGCGATGGTGGATAATTTGATGCCCTAAGGCATGCTTTACGAAAAATTGTTGTTCTACTTTTCTTCCACGTCTCCATGTGTATGTTGTCATGTTCAAAAGTTGAAATTGTATGCCTGTTACACTAGTTTTAAATCTCCTTAGAGGCTGCATTTTGTTAACTGCAGTGTTATCTTGAAGATTTAAAAGGGAACAAAAATGAGGATGAGGAACAAATACCGGAAACCAACCACTTTACGTTGCAATGCAGGGAGCAGATGCTCATTGTTGGCATGGAGCTTGGTGGGATTTTTTCTTATACTTCAACTGTACACTTTTATCCATGATACAGATGTGCATAATGAAGAAAATCAAATGCGCATAAGCCACCGCCTGCAATTGCATGAGCTTGAAGAGGTTGAGGAGGAGAATATACAAATTCCCACACCAAGGGGAAGACGATCTCCTCGTGCTGCTAAAAGGAGGCCTAGGAAAGTCCATACTAGCTTGATTGATGAATTCCTTGACGAGTCTTCCCAGCTCAGGCGCATTTTCTTTCCTGATGAGACTATGGCTATAGATCCCGTAAAGGATACTGGGAATGAAAGTTCCTACTATTTCCCTGGTAGAATTTGGTTGGATACTGATGGAAATCCAATTCAAGCCCATGGAGGTGGTATTCTATACGATGAAAAGACAGAAACATACTATTGGTATGGAGAGTTTAAAGATGGTCCCACCTATCATGCTCACAAAAAGGGTGCAGCCCGGGTAAGTTTGAAAAAATGTTTAATGTCAGCTGTACTTATAGGTCAAACAGTAGGAATTTGTCTGATGTTTCTTCTGAGGAGGATAGTGGTGCTCTTCTCTTAAAGGATTGCATTTAGCCACTGCATCGTGATCTGACGATTCTTCATAAAATGCAGAGCTATGGATATGTTGGTGTTTCTGTTATGTCTGGCTATTGAATATTAGTTTTGTAGATTATGTACCCTACTTGGTTAGAATAAAAAGTATAATCTTGATAACCAGTGAGTTGGCATTTCAATTTACCATACATCCTAGTCCCTTACTAAGACAGATGACCAGCCACCAAAGTAAAAAGTTCCTTCATCTGTTGCTTCTTTGAGAAATGGACAATGACGGCGTAAGTCTCCACGGTTGAGAGTTCGGTGAATGCTGTCTAACCAGTAGCCCCTGTAAACAAAGAGTCTTGTTCTGTTAATAGAACTTGTGATCTTCTTGGTCAAAATGAAGTAACCTTTACCTTCTAAGTAGGCCTGCAATTTTCCTTTGCTTTCTAAATGTATATTTGAATCATTTCATTCTCATTTGCTTAAAGACAAATTTCAGAAGAGCAGTTGCAATTGCTATTTAGATTTTCGATCATAATTGGTTGCCCCTGGCTAGTCTATTCTTCACGGAGGTACTCAGATTGCAAGACTCTTTTGTGTAATCTACCTTCATTCATATTATCTGTTTAACAAACAAAACTAACTTTTTTATGTCAATATAATTCTTGACATATAAATTTCTCTTCCCCCATTGGGGCATAGTTTCTTCACATGTTCTGTTCTCAAAATGAAATGCTTCAGAAAAAATTGATTGAACGGAAGTGACATGCTTTAGGCTTTTCACAGATCATTTTGAGCATGGAATCCATATGAATGGAAATTACTGGTAAACTGGTGGTGCACTTTTGAGTCACTCTAGTTTCAACTTATGACCAGTCCCCAAGAAGTCAGAATTGGAAGAAGTTGAGGAAGAAAGCTAGTTCTAATCTTTCTCCTCTCAGAAAATATTGAGGAGATGTTTGAAGAATTCGGACACTTAAGGAGAATCAATCAGTTTTAGACCGAAGCCATTAATTGCAGTACATCCTCAGATAAACTTGGTAATCCCATGCTCCATGTGTAGTCAACTCATGTAGGTTCTCCCTTTTAACAGGGACCTGAGTTGCAACTGAATTAGCTGGACTAGTCATCGTTGTCGAGTTGGAAATTCTTTTTCGGTTTGTGACCAAAGCAGAAGTAGGTCTTATTCATTACATGGTCCACCCAGTCTTGGTAGTTTTGACAAAATTCTTAGATAGTAGAAGAGAGTCAGAAGAGTATGGCAATGTAAATGGTGTCTATGAGCACCAAGAACCTCTAAATATCTAGTGACATATATCATAAAACCATACTAAGCTTCCTATTACATATCATTGCCTTTTAGACAGGAGATTAATCGTGTTTTTTCTTGATAACTGATACACAGTGCTTACCTGTTAAGTGTCTTTGTTTTGTTAAATCAGGCATCATGGACGTTATTTTCAAATGCACATTGCAGCTTTATGGCTCAAAAAAGTAGAAATCTCTTTGTTACAGGTTGATGTTATTGGCGTTGGTTGCTATTCATCAAAAGATTTGTGGACATGGAAAAATGAAGGTATCGTACTAGCAGCTGAAGAAAAGAATGAAACTCATGATCTGCACAAGTTAAATGTTCTGGAGAGGCCAAAAGTCATTTACAATGATAAGACGGGTCAATACGTAATGTGGATGCATATTGATGATACAAACTACACAAAAGCTTCAGTAGGTGTGGCCATTGGCAACTCTCCTACCGGCCCTTTCAATTATCTTTACAGCAAAAGACCTCATGGGTTTGATAGCAGGGACATGACTATCTTCAAAGATGATGATGGGGTGGCATACCTCGTATACTCTTCAGAGGACAACAGTGAGCTTCATATCGGACCTCTCAATGAAGACTATCTGGACGTGACAAATATCATGAGAAGGATTCTTGTTGGACAACACCGGGAAGCCCCAGCTCTATTCAAGCACCAGGGCACATATTACATGATTACATCAGGATGCACTGGTTGGGCTCCAAATGAGGCCCTAGCCCATGCTACTGAATCAATAATGGGACAATGGGAGACCATCGGAAACCCATGCATTGGTGGTAACAAAATTTTTCGACTGACAACATTTTTTTCTCAGGGCACTTATGTGCTTCCTTTGCCTGGATTTCCCGGCTCGTTCATTTTCGTGGCTGATCGATGGAATCCAGCTGATTTGAGGGACTCAAGGTATGTATGGTTGCCACTGACTGTTGGAGGACCTGTAGATGAGCCTCTGGAGTACAGTTTCGGGTTCCCTATGTGGTCCAGAATTTCCATATATTGGCATAAGAAATGGAGGCTTCCTCACCGATGGAAGGGAAAGCAGTGATACATGACAGGCGTGTTGCATTTGACACAGAGGTGTACCATATATTCCGCAATCCTATAATTATTCTTTTCATTTTTATTCAAAATCTTTTTCAGTTCAACCCAACAATAAGTAGATGTAAATTGCTAGAGTCGGAGGTGAGTGAGTTGAGCTTACAGCTCACCCTGCTTATTTAGGCCCTGATGATATTGCATTATTACTTCCACTGTGTTGATTTCTCATATGAAGTGAAATTCTGATGAGGCGTATGATGCTTATATCTGTGAACCTCACCTTTTAACCTGTTGCGATGCTTGGAAAGGTCTAAATCCTCAAAATTCCTAGTCTTGAGACGTGTCTTACGAGACTTACCAAATTATACGTTAGGGAATTTCCAACTTTGGGCTTGAATGGTTTACTATTAGCTGATTTTAAGGAACTGCGAATGGACGCGGTGTCTCATGGATGAAATCTGGTTTTGAGAATTAAAAAGGTTGTGTTTGTGAAATTAATAGTTAAAAAAGTTGTGGGAGTCATTGCTACTGCTGGAGCCGTGGATGGAGTACCTTCAGTTCTGGATTCCCATGAAAAGCCACCAGGTTTTTTGTGCTTATTTCGGATGGGAAAGAAAGAAATACCTCTAAAGGTTGCTAATACCTATCTTTCCCCCTCCATATGTGCTAGGATTTAATCCATGAGACACCTTAAATTCACATAAAATGTGAGTCTATGTCATGTAAAAAAATCTGATTTTGTGCAACTTCATTATGAATTCGTTTTACACGTTCACAACGAGAATCGACCATGACAGCAGAAGTAACAAGGGGAATGTTATTTGCACTCACATTTTTGGTAATTACACTCTCACCATCATTTTAAATAGTGAGAATATATGATAAAATAAATAGTGAGAATGCAAATAACCAAAAATAGAGTACAAATAACATTTTTCAAATAATAATACTAATAAATTGTCAATTTCCACGATGTTAGTGGGACCATATTCTTGCAAAGTAATATGCTTAAAACTCACGATTAACGCGCATTCGGTCCCAAAGCAAATGCCCAAGGGCCATGTCCCATGGCCCGGGAATGTGATTATTGAAACTTTTGCTTAGCTTCTGGTCCACGGCCAAGCCCAGTAGTATTACTTTAATAACTGGCTTTAGCATTATTTTTCTCAATCATCAGCCAACTTTAAAAGGATGGTCTCATTATTTTCTCTACTTACCCTTTCATTAAGAGTATGTTCAATTCCAATCATCAGTAAGTAAAGATATCAATTTAGATGCCCAAGATGATAGATTCAAAAGCTCCCCAAGGGCTCAACCCTTTCCGTTTCCAAAAGAAAATTATTTCTGAGAATTAATTTTATATACACCGGTAATAAATATACTATCGTGATTGGATGCATGATATATCATATGAGATTTTCAGACCCGCTTCTTCAGTGCCGCTTTTATATTTATATCAAGTGTCTTATTTATTTAACTTGTCACATGCTGTTTATTTAAATTTCTTCTACTATCACGTGATAAGTGAGATTGGCATTGAATTTGACACCGAGTAGTGGCATAGAGGATTCCAACTGATGATATATATGTAAAATTTAAATTTAAATTAGTTGTCATACATTATCTAATGGTGACGGTGTATCTTTTGGATTTAAGCGAGGAAAAGGAAATTAAATCAAAAGCGACTACTTGAAACTGTAGTTGCTTGCTGCAAGTATCCCTTTGAGAGATCCTCAGATGCTTAAATGGAAGAATAAGTAGCGCTTTTGTTGACAGGAATTAATGATAGTATATCTTCAATCAGACAGTACATAACCAGCATGGTAGATTCGGACAAGAAGAGCAGAATAGTCGTGTATATATATATATGTATATGTATATATGTATGTACAGATGAAAGGTCATTTGGAGCTAAACAAACGTACAGTACAAATTACAAATTTTTACTGATCTTCTCCTCCTCCTCGTGTTTATAACTTTCACTTTGATCATTTTGGTACATGTGAGAGGTTTGCCTTGACTTGAACGAGAATCCAATCGGTGAGAAGCTCGATCGAGATGTCAAAAATTAGCCCTCAATCAGCCAGCCATCAATTGCACTTTGTTGCCAACTTGCATCGATCTGGCCCCGTAGACAACCGATCCTATACAACAACAATAATAATAGTATTTTTTGGAAAAGAAGAACGAGGAAGAAGAGGCTCCTCCACCGTCGTAAAATAGTAATGAACAAGTTAATGGGACCAACACCACGCCTTTTTAGAGGCTTAAAACCCCAGATTAAAACCCACGCAGATGACAGAAATTATTGGCGGAAAGGTTTGAAAAGGAGGACCGAAAAGGTAGAAAAGTTTTGTGAAAATGTTAGCGTGGAGGGGGGGCAGGTCTCGTCAAAAGAATGAAAGATTAAGATATGAAATCCTAAAAAGAAGTTCCCACTACTAAATTGCATTTCTTTCTTTTCGTGGGCCAAAAGTACACAACACCACCATAATAAGATGAAAGGGAATTTGGATCGCTGGCAGAGGAGATGATGGTGGTGGTGGTGGGGGCCAATCCCATTTCCATCCCACGGCAAAAAGAAAGAAAAGAGGAGCTCTCTCTCTCTCTCTCTTCCCTGAAAATGATGGACAGAAACGACGATAAAGAAAGGGAGAGGCACAGACACCGCCCGCCCGCCTCTCCCTCCTATTTGATATTCGTATTACAAGCCCATAATTCCACTAATGACTAAACACCTTTTGTTAGATTCCCAAGCATAAACTTGGCCGTCCGGAGATTCTATGGTCCCAGCAAAGAGGGCGACGACCTTTCTTTCTTTCTTTCTTTCTTTCTTTTTTTTTCAAAGTAAACTGAGAAATAATAATTTCTTTTATTTTTTTTTATAAAAAAAAATCAATAACCACCTACCTTTAACACCTCAGAGCTGATATCATCTAAGTAAGCGTACCTAATCCGGACCAACTCCACCCGGGTGGGTTAATTTGGACCCTTAATTGAAAATGCTACAAGCAATTTGATGTCATGTTTAGAGAGACAACCAACTTTATTTATTTTATCAATAAAGTTGGTTGTGTGTATGTGAACTGGTTGGGGAGATGATTTGGAGTTTCATCGACGACGTTATTACAGCTCTTTGTCCGAGCATTTCTTGAATTAACCATAAAGACAATTGATATCAACTGTAAATGCTACTCATATCCAAAATGGATAGTTAGACCTGTCATCAATGATGTGACCATGATGATTGATGACATCTACACAACCAAAGAATAGGAATAAAATAGTACTAAATTGCCATAAGAATAATTAATAGTAGTCCAATTATCAAAAAAGGAAAAAAAAAAAAAAGGAAAGAATCAGTCTGTAACGAATAAATGAATGAACGAACGAATGCATGCATCGATGATGATGATGGATAACAAAGAAAGCCAGGCGACGATCAAGAAACTTGCACGAGAGAGATCACAATATATAACCAAAATAGAAGAGTTTCTTGTAAACAACAAAATAATCACAAATGGTAATAAAGTACATGATCAATTAATAAAAAACCATCTTACTCCGCTCCACTGGGTTAATGCGAAAAGCCTTGGTGCGTTCTTTTTCTTTTCTTTTTTTTTTTTTTTAACATCATGCTCATCATCATCTTCTTCTTCTTCGTCTTTCTTTTTTTCTTTCTTTCTTTCTTTCTCTGCTCCAAAATAAAAAAAAAAAAACACAAATTCACGATCTTCTCCACCCCCAAACTCCACTCCAGGCACGTGCCATAAGACCCCTCTCCCACGTGTGCAGATCACCACCATTTTCCAAAATTTTCTTTAGTGAGAGAGTCACCATCATGATCAGGCCCTCCATGCACTAGCCCAAACCACCGGCTGATCTTTCCAGGACAAGAAAATTCCGGCCGACTCATTGCACTGTGCCATTGACCAACCGTCCTTGTACCTCCTCAAAAGGGCGCGTACATCATCGCACACCTCGTCACTAAACGAAACGGGTCCAAAGCCGGATGCATGTAAGCGATGTGACCAGCGCGTGGCGGTCTCTCGCCGCTCTATCGACTCGGCAGCGGGGCACGCCACGAGGTCAACTATGGCGCGTCCAGCTTGGCGCTCCAACATCAAACGTTCGTTACTCGTTTTCGGGAAACTGTCGTCCAATGATTCGAAGTAAACCCTAAACCATCTCAAACATTCTTGAAAACCTTTGACAAAATCGTAACCATCAAATCCTACATCAAGATCAGCTTCTTCTTCCACAACAGCTATGATCCTAGGCTGCAAACTTCTAAAAATGGAAATGAGAAAGTCCCTACGATTACCGAGCGTTGAAACCGAGTGTAATGCTCCTACGCAGTTGATGGCCAGTGCCTCATCTTCCTTAATATCCAATTCAGATAAATTTAGTTCGGATAAATCGCCTGCATGATGTAACACGTTAAATTTGAAGGGCACGCCCATAAGTCTAGCAAACTTCTCCATTCTACTTCCTATCTCTTTCATGACCTTTTGCACCCCCGCGGCTCCTCCTCCGGCCCCGCCAGCTTTGCTGACCACCACCGTCGTGAGGCGGAGATGCGGGGTTTCGTCGCTTCGTGTTGCTAGGGCTTCTAGCAGAGTAGGCCATTGCGTGCAAAACGTGTTGCTAATATCAATTATGTGCAACTTAGGCTCTCCTTCGACAGCCTCCAGGATCGCCCCATTACAAGCAACGTGTCCGAAAGTTGTCCACGGACTAACCTCTTGAAATTTCAGAACCATTTTTCTAGTTGACTCGAAAGAGCAAGTATTTTCTGACGCAGATACTAAGGTACGGTAGCATCGCTCTCCGGAGTCCGTCATGCGGCTGAATAAGGCCTGGAGGAAATAAGAGGCGAGCTTCTGATCAGTGTCGCCGTAGGGTGAGCTGAGCTCATTGAGCATCCACATGAGCTGCTGCACGCGAGAACTGTTCTTATCCGCAATGGCTCGGGCTGTTTCGAGGAGAATATCGGAAGCCCACTTGCCAGAAAACGAAGAAGCAAATTCTTGGTTTATGTCCCGGGCAGGGGAGAAAGAAAAATCAGCTGATTCATAGGGATGGTGGGTGGGGGTGCTGCTTGTGTTAGTGGTGGTAGGGGTTGGGGTGCTTGAAGTTTGCTGCTGCTGATGCTGTTGGTAAGGATTGTAGTGCGGCCTGGAAGAAGAAGAGGAGAAGTCTTCATCATCCATGAAAAAGTTGAAGCATTCTTCTTCTTCTTCTTGTTGATGTTGGTTGTAATGGTGGTTTTGTCTAGAGGATCTAGAGCTGCTTGAAGTTCTGCTGGAGTTGAAGGACTGATCAGATGGTTGTTGGAGGCTGACAAGTCTAAACAAAGTATCCATTTAACAGAAGACAGCACATCAAAAATTAAAACGCCCGTTTTCTTTGCTTTTTTGAACTTGATTCTGTTGGGAGTATCGGATACGAGGAGCAGATGTTGGAGGTGGTTTTGCGTTTAAAAACGCTGAATTGGAGTAGAGTAGAGAAGAAATGTGAAAGGAGGATCTTCAAGTTGGAGTTTAGCTACTAAGAATTAGTTAGCTTTTCTCGGACATAAACATAATTGGAGAGAGGAATAATATGTTGGAGCCAGGACGGGTCGGGTGGGGAAAGACGAAAGAGAGAGGAGGGGAGAATCTAAGTGATGAGCAAAAATTAGCTTTTCTTCTTTTGGGGAATCGATGATAGGAATGGAGTACAGTAATGGTGGTGGGGTGGTTTCTTTGTTTAATTTCTAGTTTATGTTATTGGAGCTTCTTTTTTGTAAATTTAACAGGGACTTGACTAAAATAGAAATTCTTGGTAAAAAATTTTCAAAAAAAAAAAAAAGAAATTCTTGGTAAATTAAAACGTAGAAGCGGGCGTGGAGTAGATAATAGCATGATGTGTTCCGCTGTGGAATTTATCTGACAAAAGAATAGAAAGAAAAAAAAAAAAAAAAAACAAGGAAAAAACGATGCTAGCTAGCAAGAGTCGAGAAATGACCATAACCTCCATTCTCCAACGGGGCTTAGCTTTTGATAGCTTAGGGATGGAGTACTAATAAATATTATTAAGTGGAGCAGGCGTGAGAAATGGTTCTTCGTGGGGAGAGGAGAGAGAGAAATGGAGAAAGAGACATGAGAAAAGCTGCCGGCGTGCATCATCATCATCCAACCCACCACCATCCCAACACAGCCATACCATTTCTCGCTTCACAATTGATATTCCTTGCCTCCTAATCCCTCTCCAAAGTCTGCCAGAAATTCCCTGCTTTTTCCTTTCCTCATGCGGCTTCAAAAACCCACACGCTTGTATCATATAACTATATGTCAAAAGTTGGCGTCAAAATACTAAATTTGCATTCTTCTTCTATATCTAGGGCATGCTCCCCATCTTCACTTTTCTCTGAACCCCATACGTATACACTATCATGTTCCATAACCAAGCACACTTGAAACCACCAGGCTACCTAGCTACTAGGCAGCTGCTGCCTGCTCTAGATAGGTATCAGATATAGATGAATAGTAATAATAATATTAATTGTTTCATTCTTTTTTTTTTTATATACTAACACAGTGCGGGTATCCAGGATTCGACGGAACAATACTCCGGCCTCCTCGACTAATGCCACTGTGCTTGTGCCCAAACAGAAGTCCAACCGCGACTACCCGATGCCACGACCTAAAGACGCTTTCCCAACACCAACCGAGCCGAACCCGGGAGGCATGTTAATTGTTTCATTCCACTATGAGCAAATTGTGCAATAGTTCTGTGTTCTGAAATAATTAATCTTACAAATCTTTTGAAAAGAAGCGGTTCGGTTGGTCCAATTTGTGGAATTGGATATGGACGTCATACCCCAACATATCACTTAACCCTTGTTAATTAAGTAGATTAGAAAACTACAAAGTCCACATCTCAATGAATATACGAGACTAATTTTACGAGCATTTATATATCTTCGCCTGCATCTGCCTTTTTTTAAACCAGATGTCTCCAAGATGGACCTTAGTTAGCGCATCACCGTCCACGCTTGTTGTGATGATTCGAGAGTAACGCCTGCGCCAAATTAATATAATCAAATGAACAGGATCACACAAGCTCACTGGCAACGGGTTTCAAAATAGGATTAGGAAGTGTTACCTAGAAAAATGAAGAAGGTTAAAATTTTGTAAACAATTTCTAGAAGAGATAAGTACTTAACATAAATATCTTGCCTACATGTTACTTATTTGGCATTTTTCTTGTGGGTGTGTTTAATGCACAAATTCACCCACTGGAGATCAAGATTCAATGGATTGAAAAGAGTCGAGAAGTTGGAAAAGGATAGTAGAAGAGAATAGAAGTTTAAAAGGGGTGGAATAAGAAGGATAGTTAGTTTGTGAGGAGTGGAGTGGCTTATACTTAATCCTTTTCTTGACTCCGTTAATTTCGAATTCGTGGCTATATCCATCAATGATTGAAGAAAATTCCACGTTTGGACTGTTGCTGTTCGTTTTCGAGAAATGAGGAGTAGGGCTTGGAGTGGATTCGAAGACAAATTGTCGACCGTGGAAACGCAGGGAGAGAGAGAGTGTGAGAGTGTGTGTGTGACTGTGTGTGTGTTGCCCTCTCTTCCACTCTGCAGAGAAAGGACGAGCTGGTCATCGCAAGGGTCGGTCAAGTTCCCAAGAAGAATATCGTTTTGGAGGTGTTCCAAGTACCAAATTCCTTGATTATTGAAAGCATATTATTATAATCGCAGCGACCATACACATTAGACCAATATCCTTTTCCTGAAGTAACTCGCTCGGCAAATTGTCATGACAAAAGAGACTTGCAGAGTATATGATGAATGATGATGTTTCAATGGATCTGTTGGTCCTACTGCAATTTTATTCCTTTTAATACTCCTATAACTTAATCTACCTCAAAAGGACATCTCCTTGTAGAATAATATGTATGCACAAAACGTCGCCACTCCAAACACGATAATAGTCTTCCTGTGTTGGACTGAAAAGTAGATGTTAACCTCTTTCTTCTTTCATTCAAACTTCGAGTAGTTTAATCCGGCAAGTAAGGTTGGGTTAACAATTTTCTAATCCTTTACAAAAGCCAACAAAGACTGATAAACCAGTCTATGGACTTAGTCCTTTGTCTTCCTAGGCGTGTATTAGGTTAACAAAAAAAAAAATCATTTAGACAGCATTCATTCTTGTTTGCCCTCTCTCTCTCTCTCTCTTTTTTTTTATGAAATAATCTCGTCAGAACAACGGGGTGAGACTCTCATTATACATTTGCCTCTGTCAGCTTGAAATAAGACTCCCTCAATCTTGAGATGGAGGCCCGTTCAATTAAATAAATACTCCACAAAGCCATCACCGGATTTGAGCTCCTGACTTTAGCAGTGATGAAACTTACGTGTAATTTAAAGCTCAAATTCCACGAGGAAACCATGAAGGAATTTGTAGAATGAAGACACTAAAAGCACTAACAATAGACAAGCGTGAATATTTTACTGGTTATGGGAATGTATCAGCATTAACTCTTCTTTGTTTTCAAACCACTCTGCTCGATTTCCAAAAATATAAGAATAGAATGAGAATTGAGCTTGTATTCTTTTCCTTCCCAAAACCCAGAAGACCAAACAAAAAACAACAACAAAAACAAACAAAAAAATTCCCAAAAAATAAACCCCCAAAAGAACACCCCAAGCAAAGTTTAGAACCAAGTAAAGCCTTAAATAAATCTAAATACATTTCTGACGAAGAAAATTTGAACAAGAGTGGGAGAAAGCACATATATCTTGAAAACTCGGGACAAGCGATCATCCGTCATCAGATATGCAAGTCCACGATTTAATCAATAATATTGACCAAAAAAAGAGGCATTCTTTTAATTATTATTTTGGGTAGGAAACGAGAGGCAAGTTTAATTGAATCCAAACAATTCAAACTTAGAAGGGTAAGAAATTGTCATACTCGGTCGTATACATCCAATCCAATCTCAATGTACATTTGAAGTTGAAGCAACAGCCGAAATACACCCAAGCAAAAGAAGACACAGAAATGAGCCACAGCGACGTACGTCAACAGGCCCCTGAGAACTGAATGATAAGCTTTGCAGAAGTCATCATTTGTAGTACAAACTTTGTAAGACAAGCCCTCGGTCCAGGGCGAGTCAGGTGGCCCACTACCACGGCTTTTGCCACCAATAATGAAAGTATGCACGCAGATGCAGGTTATGTTCGGTCCATGATAACTGGAACTGGAACGGCAGGCATCAGTATGGGCTCTCAAAGGAGTAAGAAATTCCGAGCGCCATGCTTCCGTGGAATGCTGGGCCAATCATGCTGGTTTCTCATCACCTTTTGCTAGAGCCGCTGTGTGCTTTATGATGCTTCCAGCTCCATGATGGCCGGACCACCGCAACATTTTTCAAGATACTCCAGGTCCGGGCTACTAAACACACACAACTGATTCCACAGATCCCCCATTTATACTTCCCATCCAATTAAATCAACCTCAGCTACTAGAAATGGGAAGCAAGAAATACATTATCAGGACTCCACCCAAAAGTTCCTAAAAACCCATCAAAACTGGGAACATCAAACTAAAATAAACGCCTCAAGTACCAAGGTCTTTATAAACTTTGCTACTACAAATTCTGTACAAATACTCTCAATTGCATCATTATACACCATAAAATACAGACTTTCTGCATTTACAGGGTTCAAGTCATCCATTATCCTCGCAGCTAAACTGTATCAACATTGGCTAAACCCATCAAGCAAATTCAGTTGTCTAGGGAGGTTAGCAGTTATTGCAACTCTTACCACGAAGAAAAATTTTTATATTCTCCTGTTGAGACACCTACTTTTCTTTTCTTTGTCACAGAAACCGCGGGTTGACTGCTGTCAACAGCAGTAGTAGACTCAACCTGTGAATTCCTTGCTTTCAAGTACTTCCCTACACCACCACCCAAACCTTGACTCCCTGAAGTTCCAGTCCCTGGATTGCTGTACCATGAGCCAACCTTATCCTGAAATGCAAAGAAATAAATAAGCCATTTAAATAGTAGAAGTGGGGGAAAAAATACAGACGCAAGACAGCTTGAACAATATCAGATCCAGGACTAACATTTTCTTCATCTTCAGCATTGTTCTCATTAGTACTCTTCTTCTCATCCTCTTCATCAGATTCTGCATAAGGATTGACATATATTTCTACTTCAGTTATCTTGATTTCTTCCTGCAAGGGAACAGGAGGAGAAAGAAAATTAAAAGTCAATGGCAAGGGAAGAATTGCGCCCAAAAATTTAAACACCACCTATTTAGCAGTTTGACAACAAGATAAACACAAAATAATCAAACAACTGTACAAGTTAAACATCTGACTTTCAAATTCTATAAAAGGACTCTGTCTTGTTGTTAAAAAAAAAAAAGGCTTTGCCAAATTTGGGACTGGTAATGTTTGGTATACACAACTAAGAATTTAGAAACATATGTTGCCTGTATCAAACACAGCAAAAGCTCAGAATGAGTAGGAGACTTAAAAGAGGAACCACTAACCAGAGGTCGGTCATCATCATCAACAGGGACCTTCTCCATGGCAGAAAGCGTTGTCAAACCTCCTACAACTCCACCAAACACTGTGTGTTTGAAGTTCAAATGATTTGCAGATTTGTACAGGATGAAGAACTGTGAACCATTTGTGTGAGGACCAGAGTTGGCCATGCTAACAACACCCCTTCCAGAATGAAGCAATTTAGAGTTTAGTTCATCTTTGAAGGGCTTTCCCCATATCGACTCACCCCCTTTTCCAGTCCCAGTGGGATCTCCACCTTGAATCATAAAGTTCCTGTATATCATAAAAAGCACAATCCTCCTTGTCAACAAGCATATTCCAATCATTAAAGATCTTCTACGCCTAGTTTTGGTGTAAAAGATAAGCTTAGAGTACCTTATATTTCTGTGGAAAGCTACTCCATTGTAATACCCACGTTCACATAAACTGATGAAGTTCTCGCATGTTCTTGGAGTTATATCACAGTGCAGCTCAATATTTAGATCACCGTGTGTTGTTTGCAGGCGAACATAGCCTTTCTTCTTTGGGTTCTTCTCAACTTTGATGTACTCATACTCATTTTGGGTAACAGGATCAAAAGCAGTAGAAGTGAAGGACCGCGAAGCAGCACCAGTGGTAAAACGACTCTTTACCTGGAGCACACAGAAGAACAAAATACTATGTCATGCTGATTTACCAATGATGACTCAACTCTTCAGGTATCATTTGAGTTTTGCCTAATTGTATTTACTGTTGGCAAGAAAAGCATCTCGCATTGAATGATTTGTTTACATTCTTTTTATACCCCAGAAGTAAAACAATGAAAGGGACAATTACACCTTTTTCTGCAATTACTCGAGTCCAATTTATTGGGTAATTCCAAAGCAACCAAAAAAAAAGAGTTTTGTTTAGCCAACATTTTAACCTTCGTCACTCTCACCAAACACCCACTAATTGAATGAAAATAGGAAGCTCAGTCTAGACACCTAAGGGTAAAGTTGGGGTATGCTTGTCTTTAAGTAATGGTTAGTATGTTGCAGATCATTCACAAAGAAGACATAAGTATTGTCTGTCAGAACCAAGGCTAAAATATCAGGCGTCTTTTCAATAAAAAGATGCTAACCAGCTTGGCATTCACTGGCGTCCTCTCACCCGCCATGTGCAAAGCTATTCTAGCAGCTGTTTTATCATCTGAAGCAGACTTTGCAGAATTTGCACTTCTTCCATGAACAGAGGCAGAAGCAGCATCCACAATACTATAAGCCTTCTTGGCTGACTCACCATTCCCATTGGACTCATCCTTTATGCGTGACCTTGCAGCCAATATAGCCTCAAGTGCAGCAGCTCTTTCATTTTTTGCCTTGATTCCACCTCCACCATGCAGAGCAATTTCCTTTGCTTGTTCAGTGCCAAGTTCCTTTAGCATCTGCTTGATATCCCCAGTAACATTTATATTATATGTGGGATCTGATTCCATCCTTTTTAATGCTGCAAAAATTGCTTCAAAAAGTGAACTTGTAGACCCATATAACAGCTAATTGACAAGGACAATAAACCAATATTTCACCTTCATCGTCAACTTTCAAACTATTTTTGACGTGATCAAAATCAAGGAGAGCCCTGCTGTCGAGTGCATTTGGATTCTATAGCAGACAATCAAACAAATCAGGATAACTGTATTACAATCACACTGCCAAATGTCTAAATTAACTGCACATCACTGCCAAGCAGGAGACTTATATTGGAACTTACTTGTATAGTTATTAGGTCTTCCCTAGTGAATGGTTCATCTGTAAGGAGCTCCTTCCAGTTCTTGGTTTTAAGGTTTAGTTCTTTAATAGCCTACAAAATATCTTATGGTAAATTTGTGCCAAGACAACAGGGGATTAACATCAGGAAACAGGAAATGTAGTATAAAAAAAAGTACCTCATAACAGAACACATTCCCAGTAGTCTTCACTGCAACTATGTGTGTAAACTCTGTAAAAACCTTATTCAGCACTGGACAATGATATTCGCCTGCATAAACACAATAATGGATAACACTATATGTGGCATTAAACGCCTGCATTGCTATACCAGATGAGCAAAGACTGAGAAACTTCATGCTAAAAGATGGCTATCATATCATGCATGTGCATTTACCTGTCCATACCAAATGGAACATGAGAAGTTTAGGTGAAATGGTGGCGCACAAGTAATAATGGAGAACCAGCGATAATAAGAACAAAGATTTGTCAGGATACAACTACAGCGAGAAAAGTTCATAATATACAAACTATGCGTATATCTTAAGCGCCACAAAACATCTGGTCCTTGGACAAGCATGATTTTTCATGATTATAAACGTTATTTGTTTACATCCAATAGCACTGTCAGGTTATGTCACTGCTGTACAGAAAACAGTTTTAGAAATAAAATAAAATAAAATAAAAAAGTTTGAGCTATCTTCACACTTCTTGCCCCTTCATACAACATCCACTGAGTGATATACCAATCACTCTCCTGCCATTAGTTGATAAATCCACTCCATGGCTTAACTCCAGTTTTGTGGACAAAAACAAAACAAAACACAGATCCTGAACCATGCATAGTAAACTACTTTTGGGTCAATATAATAAGGAACAAAGGATGCAAATAACTGAATGATTCAATATACTGCCCAAAAACGTAAAATCCGGCTACCAATCAGTTTGTAATTCAGAAAATCATAAAAACTTAAACTAAGAACAATAATGCAAAGGAGAAGTCAATATCCTGAACTTCAGCAAAATCACACAGGGAAAATATCATCCTAGCTTGCTTCCTCTCCACTTCATGGACTAGATAAGACAGTTGAATAGCACTCGTAGTTTTCCATATCAGAAGAGCTCTCACTGTATTAGCCTACACTAACTGAAGACAACTAGTAAATCACTGTTATCAACATGCTGAAAGAATTACAAAACCCAGTACCAATGAGAGTAATTTATGCATTACTACCAGTTTCTTGACAAAGAAAGAGATTTGTATCAACTGCACTCTGAATCAGTTTACATCATAGATTGTATGTACAGAAAAAAAATCACCCAAAGTATATGAAATATATGCACCAAAAGAGAAAATGACCCAAAGAAAAAAATGATAGTACAGAAGAATGAAAATTATCAGCTACATGCCTACACCATAAGAAACACAAGGGTTGACTTTTAATTAAACAACAGCAAAGGTCAATAAGTTTTGAAAATTGCTTTAGTTCACGTAGAAAAACTTGAAGTCCTCAGTGACGGTTGCTGGAGAGTTTCTATATGTTTTTTTTTAAGCTAAAAATGAAGTTTCATCATCACAGATATAAACATTAACACGGTCACGATGTTCAGCACTGAGTAATCAATCCAGGTGCAATTAAACGTCTTATTCAAAATGTTAGGAGGAAAATTCAACACCAAGACAGCTGAAGAAAATATATTCACCTTCAGCATTCTTATGGAAAGTAAGTGGAATTAAGTCCTCTGGCTTGAGCGGAGCCCCGGTAACCGGATTCTTCCCAAACTTCCTAATGTAAGGAACTATGTTCCTAACGAAAACATCAAAAGCCACATTCCCTTATTGAAATTGACAAGCTTAAATCAAAAAAGTTACGTATTCCAGTAGAGAGAGAAAGAGAGAAAAGAGTCACGACCGAATTAATATAGTGAAAGACAAAATGCTCACATGATGTCGAAGACGTTGCCGTCTTTGGTGCAAACCGGATCCTCGAATGGGGTGAACGTAAGACTGCGATTTAAAATCCAACAAATGATTTAGCCAGAAAGAAAAAACAGGTGAGGAGTATGAATGGAAATTAGAAAAAGTACGGACGCGCAGCAATAGAAAGGGAGGCGTTTGAAAGGCGTGCGAATTTCTTTGGATTTTGCACCTCCCCACTCCGTTGCCCATTCCGTCTTCGTTAGGAACAACCGATCTTTGCTGTGCTGTTTCTTCCCCATCGTCCAACTTGTATTCAGCCGAGGTTGAGCTGAATTCAACTGCAGCAGACCTGATTCCTTCCCGAAGGGATTAGGGCTTTTTTTTTATTATTATTACTCTAATTACCACTCCTACTTAGAGAGTTAGAGCCTAGAGGTGAGGTGCTTCCTCAGACGAGAAAGCGCGGTTTCTGGATTGAGTTTTAAGCGGATTGTGTCAACATTCTGGGCTCCTGGGCGGTGGACTGCAAACATCAACTTACAAAATATGAACCTCCCGCAGCTCGTATGATATCCAACTTCAGACCCGGAACTACAAAATCCAATTGCCAAGGCGGTGCTCCGTTTTCCTTTTTTCTTTTCCCTTATTTTCCTCCCCTCAGGTCTCTCCCTCGCCCTTTTTTTTATTTTTTATTTTTTATTTTTTAAACCCCACCTACGTTTTCCCCGCGACGCGAGGGCTCAAGAAAGAGTGGCGGGACCCTGGGAAGTGGGTGTAATTGACGGTTGTAGAGGCAGGCCGGCAGTCAAATTATAATTGTCTCATTCTGGAGTTCATTTTACTGCACAAAATTCAATGCCGTTTCAATTGCTATTTTTAAAAAATTTTATTAAAAATGACACTGTAAAAAGTAATTAAAAAAATGTATTCATAAGAAGCAAACGTAATAATTTTTCTATACAAAATTATAATCCAAACAAGGCCAAAATTAGCTACCCCTTACGATCAAAAAATAACAAAAATTCTTCTTTTTTGTTTTGTGTTTAAAATTTTTTTACGCCAACAAAACTTCAAAAAAAAGCATTTCTTACTATTACGAGATGTAGAGTTACGTGTATCCTCATTTTGTGTACCGTCGAATTTCTAGAGTGGTGCCTTTATTAAGCATGGAAGTAACTTAGATAGGCTTTCTCATTCTGGCTCAATGACAGAATTTCAACTCTTTTTGTTCTAAATCTTTTTTTTTTTTTAACCAATAATAGCCAATGGTATTGGAAGTATCTGCCTCTACGCACATGTGTAGGTACAATAATACCAATTAAAATTCTTGAGTTCCTGTGGATCCAACAAAGCAAACTTAAAAAAAAAAAAAACAAAAGTTTTTTTTTTGGGGGTTGGTACAATAATACCGCTCCTCGTTTTGGTATGAATTAATTACATTTGCCTCCCTTATGATTTGACTAAACTACCATTACACCTCCTCTTGAGGTTTGAAATATTACATCTACCTCAAGCAAGGCCAAATGGTAACATAAAGTTCCAAACTCATACCAATAAAGAAAAAAAAAATGAGACAATTAATTAAATTGCAATGTCGTCTTTCAGATCTTGTGGGTCCTTCCTCCCCAAATTACCTTTGCTCTTTGTTTTACCCTTTTTTTTTTTTTGGTATTTTCCTGTCATGTGCTGGGCATTAATGTCATAATAGGATCCTCTTTGACATCATTTAGCATCCATCAAGTTTGAGGGGTTGAATGTAAAATTTCAAACCTAGAGGGGTGCAACGGCGGTTTGGCAAAACCATAAGGGAGGCTAATGTAATTAACCCTTTTGGTAAAAGTAAAAGCCCAGAAAGCTACCGGTGCAATTAATTAGCAGCATCAAAAGCAGGTAAGCAGAACCAATTCCTCCCCGTCTTCACAGTACTGTAGTAAATTTCTAGTTCTAAAGATAGCAAGTTGCTATGTGTAATTAATTTGTGATTTATCATTAATGGCGTGATTCTCTAGGAAAGTGGGCATTGATGCAGATTAAAAAAGTTGGGTGGCAAACTTCCCAGTTCCTTCCAACCACAAATGAACCCAACTCTCTGTCTTTTCTCTCTTTAAGCGAACACGGAACACCGCACCACCTTTTTCCTTTTTCTCTGTTTAAGTAGTAGTTGTAGTAGTACAATCTTTCGCACTTCTCACACTAACCTTCATCCGAATCAGTTACTATCACAGAATCGGAAGTAGAGAAGAGAAGCTCTTAAATTACGGACTCTGCCTCGGATGGCAATATTATTGTTGGCAGGGGTGGTCGGCGCTTTGGGACGGTGCATTTCGATAATCTGGGGCCTTCAGGAACTGCGTTTTGCTGTGGTTTACGAGGGAGTTGCAGCCGTCGCCAGGTCCTTCACGGCGGCTCTAATGGTCTGCTTCTTAATGGCCTATCGGAGAGGAAGTGAACTGGGTGTCCCTCTTCTTTGAAAATTAATACCATTCGGTTGATTGATGTTATTCCGTGCGAAATAATAAGTGGAAAATGAGAATGAAGAGCCTCGGAGAGATGGAAGAGTCTCTTCATTCTCATTATTGATTTTGGATATCGAATGTAACTCCGGAAATTTTGAATAATAAGAGGGAAAGAAACCTTTTTCTTTTTTTTTTCTTTTTCTTTTTTTTTGTGGAATCCCCCAGCATGTAGATTATGCTAGTTTTTTTTTTTTTTTTTGGGTCAAAGGTCAACTTCTATATATATATATATATATGTAGATTATGCTAGTTGGGTTGGGTGGTAGATTTAATACAGGATGTAATTTGTATAATGGAGTATTATGTGAGTGAGGATATGTATATGACTGTCCATAAATTAGTTAGGTGTCTACTTTCCAACGTTTTCTTTTTACGTAATTATGCTCGCCTTCAACCCGCGTCAAATCAATTCAGGTGGGTTTTGGTTCCGAAAGCTCCGTGAACACGAGTCATTGGCAGACGAGCAATGGTCGTTGATGTATTTGGATTTTGGACCTGCACCATCAATCAGTGCCTGTTTTTGGCAAACAAATCATTGTGGTGAAACTTGAAAGTGGAATTGAATCCAATGAAACACGCTAAAACACGATATCAGCATATGTAACTTCAAGGGGCTTCAGACACGGGTCGGGTGGGATTTCATTTTTGATTTTTCACCTGAATGCATTACAGGTGGTTAAAAGCACCGATTGATGATGTGCAGTAGTCAAAACAGAACTTGCAATTGTCCTTTTCTGTTTAGATGAGATAAAAATTAATTAATTAATTAATTTTGGTAACATTTAGGTGTCAAGCATTATATTATTTCCAGAATTTTTTTTTAAAGTTTTTTTTTTTTTTACAATTTTAAAATGATAAAACAAGCTTAGACTACGCAATACCTTTCCTCGTCCTCCTATAACTACAAAAGATTCATTACGATTTCATCTCATTCATGGCAATCAAGCTACTAAAAGTCGCGCAATACATTACACGTTCTTTTAAAAAAACAGTCTACGAACAGTTTTACATTCAAATCAATGAACGTAATAAATTTACACGATACATGACAAATTATGCACAAAGGAAACGAGCAGTTTCCTTTACATAAAGCTTATTATTATTTTGAAATGTACAGCAGTCGGTGCCTCAATGTCCATTGAAGAGAGGCAGGCACATGCAAATTATGGCTCCAGGTATCCTTTTTCCTCCAAGTATGAGATCACTGTTTCAGCCAAAGCATGTGGAGAATCACATAGCCCAACCTTCTGGTGTAACACTATCTGCAATCATAAAAGTATATGCCATGAACACCAAATCAAAGTCCCGAAAATGCGCAGCACCAGAAAGGATGAACAAATAACAGGCCAGAATCCTAGACAAGAAATAGTTATAGGTATTTTAAGGTCGAGGTACTTGCGCAGTTCATATGCCAGTAAATTTTAAAATGGTTGCAAACAGGACATATTGACGTTCATTCTCGAAGAGGAGAGCACACTACTGCATTTTGGATGACATTTGTGACCCACTAAAGCGGAAACGTACCTCTGAATTAAGTGGTGGCTCGTATGGGTCATCAATCCCTGTGAAGCCTACAAAACAGAGAATTACACAAATAGATAAATGGATATTCGAACGATCTGACTACAAAGTGGAAGGGTGCCCCTCTCAGTTGGGATGGCCTGAACATAATTTTTGGCTCTGGGGAAGGGTTATGGATGCAGCTAAAGAGAGATGCAACCAGGATCATATGAATCTGATAGTTAATTTGCTCCGGCAGATTTGGAGATCTAGGAATGCAATCCAGTTTAGAAATGAAAGAAAGAATCCAGTCACGTCAATCATCAACAAATCAATTGGAGAATGGAATGAATATGACCAAGTACAGAAAAATGTAGAAGATCTAGCAGAGCACAAGGCATGTTGTGCAACCAGGGAAGTGCTATGGAAACCTCCATTGGAGGGGACAGTGATGATGAACACTGATGCAGCACTACAAGTAAAGAAGAACAGGTCTGGACGGGGAATTCCAGCTTGGAATCATGAATGAAGGGAAACTATAGGTGACTTGGGCTGGACCTGAGGAAAGATACTATGACCCCATTGAGGAGGAAAGCCTTAGCAATCAGGCTTGCACTTATCAAGGCCAGGGAAGAACCAGCAAATGGTGTGCTTTCAATCCGACTGCAAAAACCTAATTGACAAAATTAACGAGGGAAAAACAGGAGGACCCCAAATTGGAACCATACTTGAGGACATCCAACAGATGAGAGTCGGTTTTTGTAATTGTTGCTTTTCTTTCATTAAGAGAGGGTAACTTTGTGAGTCACGGATTGGCAAAATTTGCCATTAACTTGAGTAAAGAAATTGAGTGGAAAGATTCCTTTCCTCTTTGGTTAACCAGTCTGGCCAAAGAAGACATGAGAGCAGTTGCTCATATTATATAAATATTTTAATTATGAGTGAAAGATGTTATTGTTTGATTACACAAAAAAAAAAATTAATAATAAAAAGGACTACAACTAGATGAGGATCCATGGATAATTCTATCTTGGTTTCTGGCATTAGGAAACTTCAACCAACATCTGAAGGATGAAATATCAGAAAGTCTAAAAAATCGACAAAAGAAAACAGAAAACATTGTACTGAACTCGTTGAGACAAATATCAGCTTGGAAATCCAGCATCTGTACACCTTCTACAATTAATCACAAGAAGGTATGCCCAAAAAACAGTTAAAGGTGATTGCCAGGAGAAATATACTTGAGGATGGCCAATCTTTGTTCTACTAAATTTCACACAAAAAAGAAACAAAATCACTCTCAGCACTCACCCAACCCACAAAAGAAAAAATGACAAAAAAGAAATCTGATGAGCAAAAAGATAAGAAAGGAACACTCCTCATCAAGGCTCATTACAATTAACATCAAGAAGTCTTTGGTCAATTACCTTTAATTTTTCCAGCTCGTGCAAGTTTGTACAAGCCCTTAGGGTCCCTTGCCTCACAAACTTGCAGAGGCACATCCATGAAGACCTGCAAAATCACTATCTTTGTCAGTTTCAGTGTGTTATATCTGATAAGCAATAACCTGGCTTGTCATGAGACCAATTTCTCACACCACACTCAAAAGTTCCACAAGCATAGACTCTAACCTCAATGAAAGCCCCATCTGGCAGCAAAGCACGACAGGCATCTCGGTCCTTTCTGTAGGGAGATATCAAACTGGCGATGCAAATAACTCCAGCATCAGCAAAGAGCTTTGCAACTTCACCTAGACATGATTAATTAAAACGTAAAGTAAGGCATCAGATCTAACTTCTGAGACAATGACAAGCAAAATTTCTTACAGCTATGTTCATATCATAGACCAACCAGTAAACATACCGATCCTTCTAATGTTCTCTGCTCGATCTTCTGCTTTAAAGCTAAGATCACGATTGAGACCATGCCGAACGTTATCACCATCAAGTATGTAAGTAAGCTTTCCCCTGGCATGCAACCCTCTGCATAAAGCACATGCCAAGGTGCTCTTTCCTGAAGTCAAGCTCAATATTAAAAGACAAGCTTTCCCAAATGAGAGAATACCTCATACTGTTGAGTAGTCGTAAAATGAAACAAAACCATACTTTTACACAGAAGTAAAGGAAAACAAAATACGAATTTAGAAGAACACAATGTGATCATGACAGGATCAGGTAGCACAGATCAATTTGCAGTGTATGTCATCATACCAACCTTGCTTCTCAATAGTCTCTATGGCGGGGTCATAAACAAAAACCACCAATGATAGCCCATTTCCAAAATTGTTTTTATACTTTATTTGATGTCAAAACATATTCAGAACATTTAGTCCAATACTTGACTATAGATGAACTATCAAATTTTAAATTTGAATATGGACACACGTTGAGTAGATAGCTCATAGATAATCTGGGGTTTTGAAGTAGTAATGCCTATATATTTGCCACAAACATTTGCTCCTGCAGTAAACATACAGGACAGGAAGACGCCCATAAAGCAAAAATCAAGATTCGTATATTTCAAGAATTTTGAGTGAATCTTCCAGTCTTGAATGGGACAACAAGTCTTGCTAATTTATGGTAGAGGCTTTGAAGTTTACAAAGTTAAGGAGGCAAAAATTAAGCTACAAAGGATGAAATCATGAAAGTAACAGAAGAATAATAAAGAATCATAAAAATGCCTTTAGTGATTGATCTTTTAATCACACACCTGAACCGCTTAGACCGGTAATCCATATGACACAACCTTTTTGCCCAAGCAACTCCTGCCTGTCACTTTTTTCCACAGAACATTTGTGCCAAACTATATTCGTTGAATTCCCCACTGTAGACGTTTTCAACACAGCTTTACCTGTTCGGAATAAGTAGTCAAAATTTCAGTCATATAATTTTCCACCTGACATAAAGTGATAAAGCTACTGCATAAACTTTTCGAATTGAGACCCAAAAACAATGAAATGACGAAAATTACAACAGACGATCTAGGAATCTTTGAAGGAAAACATTCTAAAATAAAGAAATTTCCAGAAAGTCATACCTGCACCAACAAAAAGAAGGGTATATATAACAGTCTTGTCATTTTTATAAAACATGAAGGCAAAAGAGAGAGAAATATAATCACTGAAACAGAAAAGCAAAGTGGTGAATCATTACAATCATTTACTGTGACGTTATCGTCGGAATTGCAACCAGAAAGGTGAATTTCGGGAAAGTTGGCAACTTTGTCATTGAGGTAGGACGAAGACGCCGTCGACGACGTTCTGGAGCCGTCCATTGCCTTAAGTGGCACCAGAAAGCTCGATCTCACTGGGGGACCACCACTCAAGCCTTTATTAATTCCACAGAAATGAAAGCTAACCGGTACCCGTTGCTTAGGGAACCCTAACTTCCTGGACGATGACGACGTCGATTTCCCAAAGTCCAACTCAGGACAGCCCAGGAGAATCAACGACTTATTGGTAACCCCAATCATTTCTACTAACGTCAATCCAACGGCCAATAATTCTTCAACGCAAATTGACAACAACAGTTTTTTTAAGAATAAATAAATAAAAAAAAGGAGCAGAGATAGAAAAACTCTTCCTTGTAACAGGCAATGCTGCTAAATTCCAGATTGACATGCAGCTAAATTTGAAAAATAAAAAATAAAAAGTTCATCTGGGTTGACTATAAATTAAAAAAAAAAAAAAAAAGATGCTCAATTCTTCAATTACTAATATACATGAGGGGGAAAAAGGAATGCAACTCCTATTATACAAATTACAAGGTGTATTTTCTAGGAAGGGTGGAGGTCAGGGGAGAAAGATGAATGGTCAAAGGATGCGCATTTTGGAATTTAGACAGAATGGTGGGTTCTGATGTATTTTGTGGCTCCCTGAAATTGCGAAATGGGTTGGATCCGCCATGGGTTAGTGGTGAGGGGGGGGAAGGCGAGTGGTAAGGATTGACGAGGATCACCATTCTGTTGGGTCATATTTGGAGATAATACCGTCATCGTACATTGGATTGGAATGGTACGACGTTAGCAACTGAGGGGCACCTTAATAAGAGGATGGAAGTGAATGGACGCGCCGACGAGGGGGTGTGGAGGCTGTCATGACGATATTTTTTTTTAGTTGGCAGGGCTACGCGCGGTAGTGGGACATTTCACACCCCACATCTGTGTCCACGTGAATCACTATGAAAGAAGCTGAGTCGCGCTAAATTTTGGTGTGAAAGCAGTCTCAGCGCCAAACTCGATTATTTGGATTTTTTTATAATAATATAAGTATTAATTTTCCTATAGATAAAGGATGGATAAAAGATAAATATGTAAAATTTAATTTTTATGTATATATTATGAATTCAATAGTAATAATGTATGTATATATATTATTAATATATATGAATAAATTATACATATATCATGAATTAAATAGTAATAATGTATGCATTAATGTGAATTGTACGTATATCATAAATTTAATAGTAATAATATATATACCATTAGTGTATATGAGATTTAATCACAATATAACGAGTCTATCTAACGAATGCCCAATAAATGGTAATACTTGTTAAGATATGGTAATTAATATTTTAAAATTGGAAAATTAAAAGAGAAAGCTTATAAATGTAACATAGGATGATATTGTTAATATGTAGATTTATATGGTAGGTCGAGTATAATTTATGTGTTTTAACAAGTGCTCATTGACACTAACATTTATTTTTTTGTGATACAGTGTATGTGGGATTGAGAAAAAATAATCAGTATAATAAAAATGATTGGATAAGGTATATATAGTACAATCAAAAAAAAATTTTATACGAATGAAAAGGATATCTAAACAATTGTTGATACCATTATCAAACGTCTTTATGATGGTAATATCCTTGATAAGAAACTAATGGTCTTGAATACAAAATTGTTGACATCGTGACTAAGGACGATATTATAATAAAGTTTTGCTTTTGGGATTCGTATGTGCTTTGCACTAATATGACTTTAAAAAAAAAATTTTACACTAATATGAGAATGTCTTCTACCTGCTGCAAAATTAGTTATATTTAATATTTTTTAAGATTGAAAATTGTTTCAATGTATTATTGCTTTATTGTTTGCTTTATGTTGAACTGATTTTGAAAACTAATCCATAATCTATAACCACGAAATTATCTTTTGACTTTTTTCAAATCATAAACAGCTTTTAATCTTGGATAATTTCTTTTTGACTAGCCTTTATGGAGCAGAATATGGATTTACTGGGGAAGATGCCGCCACGCTTAAATATAACTCCATTAGAAGACAGACACTAAAAGCCCGTCTTCTGTTGTGCCACGTTCCTCTTCTCCCTTGTCGGTCGGCAGAAAAATGGGCCAACGGGGGGTGATAGGTCCGCAGCAAAAGAAAAAAAATAGTGGTGATAAGGTGATCGGTCCTCCTTTCCCTTTTCATTTTTTCACGACAAATCTTCTGGATTTTGTCTCACGTTAAAAGATATATATATATATATATATATATATATATATATATGTGTGTGTGTGTGTGTGTGTCGAGTGTTTGGTACGATGAAAAATGCGCAAATATTGTTTCACGGGATACACATTTTCCAATAAAAGGAATCCTTCTTTTGATGTATTAATTTCCACTGGCCATTAAGCATTTGCATCTTTTTCTTTTTAATTTCAGTAGGAAATTATCATAATATCTTTTTTTTTATTTCAGCAATAAACGTGGTTTTTACCTATCCAAATTTTTAAAAAAATATGGAGTTTCTAGTGAGATATGGGTTTGTTTGGATTGAGAAGATTTGAAATAAAATAATTTGCATCATAAATTTCAATTATATTTTTATCTTTCTAAGCACTTTTTTCTCTAACAGACATTACATCATAAAAAATATTACAGTAATTATCTCAAATAAATCATCCAAATAAACTCCTATCCAAACAAATATTGAGATTTGAGAATCTTTTTATTGATTTTTTGCCTTTTTTTAAGAAAAAAAAAACAACTTGACAATCATACTTTGTGCTAACCTGCTTTTAACAATCATACAACTACTGGTATCATGGTAGTATTTCAACGCTTTGAGTTTTGAGCAACCAATAGGGTGGCAAGCTCATACGGGATGGCGGCGGGCCTTTTGGAGTTTGGATGATGCATAGTACTTCGTTATACGCCCACAAATAGTTAATGAAGTAACTTAGGGCCATATGTATCTATATCTATATATATTGCGGGTTTTGGATAAGACGCTTCCAAAATTATCAAAAGTTTGGATGTTATTTTAATAGAATTTTATATTTTTATAATTAAGCATTACTTATTTCTTAACTAATTCTATAACTGCTCCTACAAATCCTATAATCATGCTCACATTTTCTCCACATTTCTCCCACGTTTCCAACTCCACATTTTTAAAACAAAAACCAACAACTACTAAAAAATTAAATATATTTTTATAAAATTCTTTGAAATTTGCACACATATAAGGTGTGCCATTCTCACCAGTATTAAATAACTTGTGTTCATAAATGACATATACTTTGTTATAGTGTACCCTTTATGATCATTATTTTTCTAATAACAAAAGGGTAAAAAAAAGAAATAAATAAAGAATTTCATTTTAACAACAATCAATTACATTCATTTTTATTTATATATCATTTATTTTCTAATATAATTTTCTATTATTTTTTTAGGATCGATCTTTCAAAAAAAAAACAATTCTTGATTGATATATATATTCTATCATATTTCAAACTATTGTTAGATAAATATTACATTTTAATTGTGTTGATACAATTTTTTAATCTTTTTTTATTCATCGTGGTATGCACGGGTATTCACACTAGGCATGTATGTACCCGGTGTATATAAAAATCACATTTCCACATCAGAGCTACCCATCTTAAAATCTGCACTTCTCCCATTATCCAATAATAATAATAATAATAAGAATCCGCACCTCTCCGGTGTTGCACGTATTTGTGTTTATTTATCTTTGAAGTGAAATTCTTACTGATAGCTTTATGTGCGAACATAGGACTGTAACTGTAAGGAGGAGGCTTCTTCTTGATTCGTGTACGAGTAATGGAAGAGCCAATCTTCTTCTTCCCCAGAGTTTTCCAATGGCCCGTTCCCGGCCCCGTCCCCAGGTCCATCCTAGTTCATGAGTAGTAGTAGGTAGGAATTGTGGCCAGAGATTTCTTCTTGATTCGTGTACGAGCTTACGCATGGCGTCTCTCGCTTGCATTTATTTATGGATTAATTACATTTACCTCCCCTGGATTTGGCCATATTACCAATCAATCCCTATAATTTGTCCAAATAACGGTCTCACCCTTTGAATGATCAAACGTTTAACAAAAACCCCCTTAATGCTGAAAATGCCCTTATTGAGGCCATGTTGCATTAAAAAAAGAACATATTTTATTTTATTAACCCTGAAGCAATCCAAAAAAATAGAAAAAAATTTTTGCTTATTATTTTATAAAAATAATATCTTTGCTTCCATAAATAGTTTTGAATCAATAATTATTTTAAATTTAAAAAATGAATATTAAAAATTAGATAAATTGAAAGAAAAATAAAAAAGAATAAATTATTTTAATTCCTGAGGTATGGTTCAAATTGAGGAAAACATGCCTTGTGCTCTCCGCAACATGCCTTGAACCATAAATGCCAAAAAATTTTTCTATTTTTTTGGATTACTTGAAGGTTGATAAATAAAAATATGTTCTTTTTTTAATGCAATATGGCCTCAAAAAGGGCATTTTCGGCATTAAGGGGGTTTTTGTTAAATGTTTAATCATTTAAAGGGTGAGACCGTTATTTGGATAAATTACAGGGATTGATTGGTAATATGGTCAAACCTCAGGGGAGGTAAATGTAATTAACCCTTTATTTATTGGAGTACTCCGTTATGTTTGGTTTTTGTTTGGGTCTTTCTTTTGAACGAATTATTGTGTTTGGTTAAATATAGAACTAGCACATAACCAACTCCACAATACTCGCAGGTATTATTTTTCTCTGTACAACAACTGGCCTGTGCTATTGATAAGATGGCATTATTGCTCCCTAGAATCCCAATCCTTTTCCTGGTTATGTATACCATTCCTCGTAACTCGTCAAAGCGCAAGACCGAGAGCTGGCATCATTATTGCTCCCAAAAATCCCAATCCTTTTCCGGTTATAAAACATTCTCTGCAACTCATCCAAGCGCGAGACTGAGACCATTTGAGTTCCCGGTGCGTTAGTCCAATTCCAAACACATCAAATGTGACTCCTAATCAATGCATATCCACGTTTATTTTGTCCTGACTAATACGGTTTTAAATACGAGATTAGTGAAAAAAAAATGCTGCTACGAGATTGGCGAAACGCAGCAAATAAGCTAGCCACTTGTCCATGCATATTTACCATCCGTGACCTACTCGTACCTAGTGTGTCGAGTTCGTGCGGTCCTGCTACAAAAAGATGCTCCGCTGGCCTAAATTATTAAGGCATTAATGCATCCCACCTATTCAGGGGCGGAGCCAGAAAAAAATCTTAGTGGGGGCACAAATAATACTAAAATTTTTTATCTACTCTTTTTTTAATTTTTTGAGCAAAAAATAAATAAATTCACTAACAAGTACAATTGATATGTATATTCCATGAAAAAACATAAAAAGACAAACTCAAAATTATTAATGTAATAATAATTTTATTTAAAAACTTCTTTTATTGTCATTTTTTGCACCTTCATTATCCTTGGCTTCTTCTTTATTAGATGGCTCTTTTTCCATTGATTTCCTCTTGAAATATCTCTTCATAGCTAAAGAAATAAAAATCAATATATAAGATACTAATCCAATTAAAATATTAAATGTACAATAAAATCTAATAATCTATCCAAAAACTATTTTACAAGTTAAAATTATTTATTAAATCATTAATCACAACATATCATTACTATATCAAATCACAACTTATTCATTCATTACTATATCAAATCATTAATTAGAATATATGAACCTAATCAAGTTAATTAGACAAAAGGATCCATATAAGAATAATTTAAAAGTTAAAATATATGTCAAATGGCCCTCTATTCATCATTACATTAACTCCAAATAAGAAACTAATCATGGAAAATAAAAAATAAATTATAAATCTATAAAATCACCATTTCACAAGTTAAAATATTTATCAAATATCAAATAACCCATTTATTAGTTATTACATTAACTAATCAATTTTCAAATTTCTCTAAAATAGTAATAATCTCATGCTCTAGAAATATATTTGCAAACAAATTTAAAATAATAATAATAAGAAGTAATTGTTTAAAACCTGATTTCAATGGTCTCCCAAAATTGGTGAAAAGAGTTGCAAATCAGTGGCACTGTGGCAGACTCAGGTCCCTTTACTTCCTTTGTGCCCCGTATCACGTTATTTAATTGGAAAGAAGTCATCTTCAAGGACTGGTTTCTTGCGGTTGAACTGAAGAAAGCAGGTCTTGGTTTTCAAAAAGCCTACTCCTTTAATGGAACACTGTTTGAAGTAGTCAACAACACCATTTTCATGACAGGAAAACCAGGATCGGGCTATTTGATGGGAGAGACCATTTTCAGTGGGGACAACCAAGAGGCAAAAGAGGGAAAGAAAATTGGGGAATGGGGACAAAGGAAGTAAATGATTAATGATGATTGGATGAAATAATAAAAAGAAAGAGTAGTTAGTTGGGTGTGGAAGAAGAGGAGTCGTGGGTTGTGAAGTGAAATGGGGGACCATAGGGGTAAAGGGAACTTGGAGAGTGGGGACCAAAAGTAATGACTGATATAATTGATATTTGGTCCTTAGAGAAAGAAAGTGAATGATATAAATTTTGTGACCCATTCTTTCATGGCTCCGTTTGGATTAGCTGTTTTTGGGGTTGTTTTTCAAAAACAGTACTGTAGCATTTTGTTTTTGAAATACAAGTCCGTTTGGATTAGTTGTTTTTGGAGTTGTTTTTCAAAAACTATATGAAAAACTTTTACTGTAGATATTTTTTGGATTGTTTTTAGAGGTATTTTTAAAACATATTTTTGGTTATTTTTATAATTTATAATTTTTATATACATTTATGCATTTATAATACATTTATAAATATTTATAAATATTTATATTTATATATTCGCTAAAAAATATATAAATGTATTATATTATATATAATACATAATATAAATATATTTATAAATATGTAAGTGTATATTATTATAAATGTATAAATTATAAATGAATATTATATAAATGTATAAATTACAATTTATAATTTATAATTTTTATATTTTTATATAAATATACATTTATGCATTTATAATACATTTATAAATATTTATAAATAAATATATTTACATATTTATATAAAAATATATAAATGTATTATAAATTTATTATATTATATATAATACATAATATAAATATATTTATAAATGTATAAGTGTATATTATTGTAAATGTATAAATTATAGATGAATATTATATAAATGTATAAATGTATAAATTATAATTTTTATATTTTTATATAAATATACATTTATGCATTTATAATACATTATAAATATTTATAAATAAATATATTTATGTATTTATATAAAAATATATAAATGTATTATATTATATATAATATATAATATAAATATATTTATAAACATATAAGTCTATATTATTATAAATGTATAAATTACAACTGAATATTATATAAATGTATAAATTATAATTTTAATAATATATATTAGTATTAAGTATAAATGTATTAATATAATTAATATAAATGTACAAATGTATTAATATTATGTATAAATATAAAATTAATATTATGTATATTAATATAAATGTATAAATGTATTATATTATATATAATACATAATATAAATGTATATTATAAATATACATTAATATATATATATATTATGTATAAATGTACATTTATATAAATGTATAATATATATAATATATAATATATGTTATATGATATATAATTTATATAATATATAATATTCATATAAATATAAATATATAAAAATATTTATAATATGTATAAATAAATATATAAATATTTAAAATATATTATATACATTAATATTAATTATAAATATTATAATATTATAAATATGGTGTTTATATAATATTTCAATTTGTAATATTTATTGTATATTTCATTATATAAATATTCATATAATATATAATATATAATATATAATTTTCAATTTGTATAATCTACATAATATTGTATATATAACATAATATACATAATATAATATATTATACATAATATAATATTAGACATAATATACATAATATACATAATATAATATATTATACATAATATACATTATTACATTATTACATGTTATGTATATTATATATTATACATAACATTATTATACATTATTATACACAATAATGTACATAATAATATTATACATTAATAATGTATATATTATAATATAATGTACATAATATATTATGTATAAATATTTACACATGTATGTATACAATATTACATATTATGTATATTATATTATATTATGTATAATATACAATATTATGTATAATATTAATTTATATAAATATTTATATAATATATAATATATATAATTTTCAATTTGTATATTTCAATTTATATTAATATAATATATATATTTATATATATATAATATACATAATTGAAATATACATATGTATTTGTTTTTGATATAATATTTGGATATGGTGTTTTTGGAGTTGTTTTGGAAATACACATTTACTGTAGCATTTGAAATGTGAAAAACAGTTTTTCAAAAACAACCCCAAAAACAAGGGATCCAAACACACCCATATTTTTTTAAAAAAATTCTGGGGGCACCATTAAAATTATATCAAAATTATAGGAGTATTATAGGAATTTAAGGAGGGCAGTGGGGGCCAGTGCCCCCACTGTAAATCCGCCCCTGCACCTATTTGTTTGGCCCGTAAAAGAGTGGACAAAGAGAGCCGAAGCCTTCGTAAGAATTGTGTTCCTTGTTTGGAAAGGAATTTTTCACTAAAAAAAATCTCTACTTTTTTTATAAACATATTTTTAATTATTTTTTATTTCACGTATATCAAATCGTTACATTATATTTTCTATAAAAAGCTCAAAAAATTGCAATCCAAACACATGAACTAACTGCTAATTGCGTACTTCTCGATCAAATGAGATTCAACGAACTCTGTGAATTCGATTTTTGATCACGCGTTTATACTGCTCGAGTAATGGAGTCCGTTTCTTTATGTGCGGGTTACTTATTCTAAATCATCTTTCCCTTCACCAGTGTCTAGCCAGCTCTTCCAGTTTCTGGTATGAACTATGGCGGCCAGTTACATTAACTTGACATTTCAAATAGAGAAGAGAGGCATTATGTTATACATGTACACTAGTGTGTATACCCGTGCTACGCACGGTGCTGATATTATTGAAAAAATTAAATGGTGAACAAATAAAGGTGAAAAAATTGAACGAACAAAATTTAAATGTAATATCTGTTTAACAATAGTTTGAAATATAATAGAATGTGTATATCATTCAAAAACTGTCTTTTATCGAAAGATGGATCCTGAAAAAAAAATAAAATTTATATTAAAAAAAGGAATGATATATTTCTACAAATGAATGTAATTGAATGTTGTTAAAATAAAATACTTACAAATACTAAGCATTCGATTTGATAAATCTTTCTTGAAGGTGCGAACACTCTTCACACCAATCCATTTTTAGTACTAAAACCAAATTTGATGATTTAATTAACTATGTTGAATTTTGTGAAGTGTGTACTAGCACTGCAAATGAAAATGCACGATCTTTGACAATATAAAAAACTGCATCTTTACCATGATCACCCAAAAGTATTGGTGATGCGGATGGCTGTCGAACTTGAAGAGAGGCAATATTTTTATTTCTTTGATCTAGAAAAAATATATATATTAAATAAAAAATAAATAGTTTTTTAATTTATTTTATGTGTAGTAAGTGATACATTATATGAGAATTGTTAACAAAAAAATACAATAGTTAATATAGAAGTAGCATCAATAAAATTTAATACAATTGTATTGTAATCAAATGAAAATTACGCACCAATAGAATTATTATTAGCACTCATAGTTAATGAAGTAATCCCTATATAAATATAGTTTGGTATATGTAGACCCCCCAAACCCCGCAAAATCAATCACCACTTATTGAAAATAAACCAATAAATGCACTAAAATGTCTCACATCTATACCTCAAATTGCACTTTAACCCACGAATTTTGTGCGAAATTATCCCTCTAATTGTTTTTGTCCATTTCGGTTTTTTCACATGTCACTAACTGATTCATTCCATCTGCTATCATTGTATATTTAAAATCAATTTTTAATATTAAATAAAAAGGAATGTATTAGTTTATAATATGCTCATAATGTAGATAAGTTATTAAATTTGGAAAAGGGAGTATGTTCTTATAGGCTTTTTTTTTTTTTTTTTTTTTTGGAGAATGAGTTTGTTCTTGTAGATTTTTTTTTATTTTTTGGATACAGAATTGTTTTTCAAATATTTTGGTTCGTAGTCCCTACTATGTTTAAACCATCTTTTAATATCCAATTCAATATTGTCTTTTAATTTGGCAGCTTCTATAATTTTTAATTTATTCTTTTGGTTTAAGTTCAGTTAGAATTCAGAATTTTTCAAATAACAACAGAAATCGATTTTTTTTTAAAAATCACTGTCTTGAGTCAGATAAAGCGCCGAAATATATGTTAGGATTATTTCCTTTATGCAGTTAATTTCCTGATATCTAGTATGATATATAATTATGCCCCTTGAATTTTTTTTTCATATAGATATCGTTAGGTCTTTGGCATCACTACTGAACATTATCCAAGCTTAGAAGGACGCGTTTTTTCTAATCCAGTGGATGCAAAAATACAAAAAATGAAGGTAATATTGTGACTCAAATTTTAAAAAGTAAGATACCATCCTTTAAGAAATTTCATGCCTTCTTTAGCATCTCAAAAAGATGCAACACAGAACAATTATTTGAATGCTAATAAACTCTCTTTCTACCAATTTTAAAAGTCCACCCGTTAAAAGTGAAGTGAAAATTATTGCAGTCAATGCAGAAAGAAAATGATAAAGAAAAGAAAGGCTAGAATGCAATTTTGTCAAAAGGATTTCTGACGAAATTAAAAATTAATCGAATTTTAATAATGGGCGTATAGTGCCTTAGTTATTAGTAGTATCTGAATTATTTTTCTCTAATTATAAACCATTTTTAATTATTTTTTATTATCAAAAAAATATTTTTTTTATTTCATACACGATCATTTTTTGAATAAAATTATGAAAATAACTATCGTAACACCTTTTTTATGTGATAAATGTGCAATAAAAAATAATTAAAAAATTTCAGTAATACAAATAAATAAATTTTTATAATATACAATTTATATTAGAAATAGTAAAACCCTCAATCATAAACCTATACCATCCGCAATTATATAAGCAAGCAATACCTTATGCTAGAAATGTGATTGTGATTTTATGTTTATACTTTATCCTACTACTGACTATCTTTGCTTTACAGTGTAACAATAAGCAAACAACCGTTCATAGAATTTTGTAAAAAATTTTCAGAAATAATGGATGATCAGAAAATCAATGCAATATCATTCATGACAAAAAGCAAAACAAAAGCAAAACATACTTAAAAGGTAGAGGGGACTGACCTGGAAAATTAAGTTCATAAGAATATACTTCCAATTCTCCGCAAGAAGGTTGAGTTCTGCTACAGTTTCTGCACATAATATCTTCCATTACTGCTCATAAAAGAAACAAAATCAATACATTTACAAAATGAATAAAGAACCAAAAACAAATAAGAAACTGAGAGAGTGTGGGAGTGAGATAGTGGGATAGTGGAAAAAAAGAATTTGTTGGAGTGGTTATAGGATGAGTTAAGATAGTGGGATAATGGGAGTGAGATAGTGGGAATATTGATGGGTGATAAGGTGGGTTATAACCCACTACATTTTATGTATTAAAATAAATACAAAAATCTAGAAAAAAGAATGAAAAGTTTAAAAGTCATTGAGAGAGTTTCTGCTAACAACCCCTTACGGGACCCAACTAATTTCCTGCGACCGGAAGAGGAGGCCCCACTCCACACCGAGCACGTTAACAACGGGATTCAAACCCTGGACAAGTCAAGAAGGTCGTCATACCCTAAGGAGAGGAGCGGACTGCTCGAGCTATCCCGTGGGAGCAGAAGACCAGCCACGTAAAGTGGCAAGTTTGTGGGAGGCAGGGGTTGAACCCCTAACCTCCAGCATCACCAAAGATGGTGATGACCACTGGAATGGCCAGTGGCATTTTTTTTGAATGTACAACTCGTGAAAATTGTTGTGCATGATCAATCTAACAGGTTTAGGCCGCAGATAATTGTTTAGACTACAAATCGCTTTCCCCTCGAGCAAACAAAGTCATAAGAACGGCCCCCCTAATTACTGATCAGTTCACCAGCTAATTGATACCATGTCTACATTTTCTTGGGTGCGCCCAAATGACTAAAAGGTTCATGATCAATCCGAAATTTTCCGAGACATCTGTACATGGATGTGTTCGGGAAACATCACATGTGCATATAAATAACACTAGTCATATAAAAATTTCTTCTTCCCCCAGCTAAATTTAGAAAAATAGGGGTCTAGCTAATAAAATAGCAAAAATTTTCACACTTGACTTTGGGTAACAAACTAAACTAACGATGATAGGGAAGATCCTTCTTTATGACTGACATCCCCTTTCCCAATTTCACATTTTTCAGTAATGTTCTCCCCATCTCCTCCAAATTTGCCAGCACCGCTGCTTTCAAACTTCTTCTTTGAGACTAAACTCGATAGTCGAAGCGCACTCTTCAATCCATCCATTAATCTCCTCCCTAGTTTCTTTTCAGCTGACTGACTCCTGTCGCACGATTCTTGATCAAATGAAGAAGACCCTGCACCTCTATGATCTTTACTTGTCATAATACGAAAGCTTGCTGAAGAAACCGATCCTACTTGCCCTCTTTCGATTTTATTCTCCGAGCTAAAACGAAAACTTTGTGATCTACCAGAGTCCAGTGAATTTTGACTGTTTTGTGATTCTTGCAAACGCTTCCTCATCCCATTTAGCTCTTTTTCCAAATCCTGAATGCGCGAGTTTGTGGTGCTCATGGCTGCTTTGAGCTGTGCCACTTGTCGGAGTGCTGCATCACGTTGGAGAATTGCACCAAGTGTGGCAGAAGCTTCATTGGAATTCTTACGACTACGGTGATCAGCTGCAGAGAAGATGGAGCGACGGGTGTTGAGCTGCTCAACAAACATGGCCTGAACTACAAATCTAAGTGGCATTCTAGGATTTTGCACTGCATGCATTAGAACTTGAGAGGACAGGATGGAGCAGTCTATGTAATTGCACATTCGGGTTTTCTGTTCTTCCGTTATCTTCCCAATGTGTCCCTGAAATTGAGGGGGAAAAAAAAGGAGAAAATAAGGTAGCCGGAACTTAGAAGCAGGATTTAATAAGAAAATTAAAAGAAAAATAAAGTGCTAATGGTTGCATATATTTTGCTTCGAGTAGTTTACTTTGATCTTTCAATACGCGCAAATGAAATAATGAAGCTTCTTCAACCAAAAAAAAAAAAAACGTTACATATATACTCAGATGTACCGGGAATAATTTCGGTTCTGTACGTTCATTGATGTTCATTCAAGAAACAAATCAACCTCTTCTTGATCTCACATGGTGCCATTTATGCAAATTAACATTTAGATAACTAAAAGAATTGAACAAGAAAACGCAGGTAAAGAGCAAAAGACTGAATCTTACTTCTGCCACGATGACCGAGGTAGAACATTATTTTATTGATCATATTAGTTTGTACCAATAGGGTAAAAACGTTTATAGCCCTCATCCATATATCATTCTGAGCTTTCTTAATTCTGAAATGTCGAAGGGGAAAAAAAAAAAAAGAGAGGACCAATTAGCATTCAGAACAGCTTTCTTAATTAATTGCCTTGCGTGAAGTTGTTGTCTTACTTTTCTGTCAAGAACTCGAGATGTCGGTGCTAATTTTTTCAAGTCATAACCTTAAACAGCTAGAAAAGCTCCAGCTGGGAATCAGCCAGTAAATCAATTCGAATCCAATAATGCATTGGTTATCAAGTTATAATTACAGGCTGTGGCAGCTGGAGAAGCACATTATCCCCTTTTTTTAACAACAAACGATCACAAGATTCCCGTCACATCTGTTTAGATCTTATAACCATATATGCTACTATCAATAGATAACAAGGAAAACCATTCATAGCTATGTTTGTAGGAGTAAAATTTTGGTTACGAAAATAGTAGTATCACAGTTGACGGCAATGATTTTACCTTGAGATAAAGGTCAAGTACCCTGTAAAGGAGGTCATGAGTGGTCAACCGCTGATTCAATGACTCCACTACTAGTTGAAAATCATCAGGCCCTAACTTGAGAACGTCGTTCAGGCAAGTCATGTCTCCGGCGTCGTCACCGTCATGCATCGACATCAATGCTTCAATGCATCTACTAACGAGACGCGCCGTCGTCTCAGCCTCCGGGAATATAGACACAGCGGAACGCAGTACAACAGTGGCGTACTCCTGGTTAACGGCGACTGCACGCCGGAGGTAAGTTTCCGTCTTCTGGCGCAAGCTATCATCTGGAATTCCGCTGGCCTCCGTCATCTCTAGCAACTCAGCTGCGATTCGAAGGGGTGCGACGTTAAAGGGAGTAATGACAATGTGGGCCCCGTAGCAGAATTCGGTTACTAGAGAAAACGTCTCGGCCGTTATGTTTAACGGCGGAGAGAGGCTTAATTCGGAGGAATCCTCCTTGAGCAGCCGTTTCATATACCCGCTCCGCGATCTTAATGGAGCCTACGATGGATACGAAGGAGTGAAAAAAGGGAAAAGGCAAAGAGTAAATGCGCCAGCCTCTCTGCTTTTTCATTAATTGCGAAAACTACCTCACTCTCTGCTGGGGATGGATAGTCATGGTACTACGCACACTCGATTTCAGATAAAAAAGGATGGCTACAAATAAAAGTTTTCTTGAATCAGAGAAGTGAGTATTGTCAATTGGAAAATGGAAGCTTGATTGAGAGCCAATTAATTAGGGGAATGCGGGAGAAAGAACGTTAGAGTCAGCCTAGGGACGCAATTAGCCCAAAGACATCCCCTTCTGAACACAAGAAGAAAAAAGAAAGAAGCAAGTAAAACTTTTTTCATCCACCAGCGGGGAAAAAACGAGTTACTACAATTTATATAACATGCAATCTTTATGCCGTTGAACACTGTTAAAATCTTACAATGATTTATTGTCACAAGAAAACTGCACGTTGTCATGAGGATCATTGACATAGTCAATGGAGGATACGAGTAGTTGGGGATCCAACTCCAAGCCATTATTGTCACTGTTAGATACAACGTTCTACACAAATTTGACTTTGTACCATTCATATTGAAAGCATCGATTTTGTAGTCATAGGGAGAGAATTTTTTCTTCCATTCCAGGTCATGTGATTGTGATGGTGAGAGTATCAATTAAAATTTTCGATTTCTCAATTTCTTACTCTTTGTTAGCTGTCTCATCACAAATCCACTCAAATGAATATATGCATTCAGACCTCCAGAAAAGCTAACATAATTAATACGGAACTAGTAGCTATCAGCGTATAATCTTATCTGTACTCCGCAAACTGTACTCTTAATTGTTTTTTTCTTCTGTTTTCTATTGACAAATGACTGATTTGCGAGACCAGCATCGATTTTGTAGTTAGTCTGATTAGTCGGATTCCTGTTACTAATCATCCATTAATTCTTCAATGTCATCATAGCCAGAAATTAATTAATTAAACACTAAAAAAAAAAAAAAAGGGCCAAAACTTCACATCACCGTACCTTGTGCAGGTAGAAACATGAATCCTCAACATGTACCACCACATCTATTTCATCTCCAGAAGCCAGTGACCTGGTAAGGGGCAAAACAAAAAATGAATGAATAAATAGACGGAGAAGATATTGCATGATTAACTTGGATATACTTTACTCTCAACGAAAGAAATGCGAAATTCTGAAGTGTGTTGTGTACCACGCCTCTACTAGAGAGTGGAGAGGTGTAGTGGGAGATGGCGAGAGCAACGGGGAGACAGAAGGAGTGGTTGCGGGGTCTTCACCTTCTTCCTCGAAGATAGTGTCAACAACCCCTAAATCTTTCCAGACCCTCAAGCTCAGAGCTTCCATGGAGTTCTGAAGTTTGGACAAAAATATTGCTGCTGCGGGACGGGATTGTTGAAGATTTCTATAGCTGCACTTTCAGTGTTGTGCACTCTTTATTAGGGTAAATAAATGGGAAGGTGAGAAATTCTCTTGGCGCATTAATGGCATGCATGTGAGGATTCATAAATGCCTGCTTCATTCTTTTGGTGGGGCTTTAATTTTTATTGATAGTGATGCTAAGAATTCTCTTGGCTTTTAAGATCTGGAATAAATATCGATCTAGTTTATGGGATCAAACGTTTTCTTTTCATGAGTTACAGGAAGGAGAGGACGGGTATCAGTCCAATGCATCTGGTATAAAGAGCGACGAGTATGATTAGTTATGGTGAGCGTGAAACCATTATTGAGTTTTCAGTCATTGCAATTAATCGCACTAGCTGCATTGTCTGTCCGCAAGGATAAAGTGAAGAAGCAAACGATGTTTATAGAAATGAAACACGTATTAGTCATTAAAAAAATTTAACAAAAAAAAATTTATTCAGCATAAATTTTAATTTTTAATTTACTTCCTAAGAGAAAACGTTTATATCTCGAACCCTTTCGACAAATTAAAAAGGAAAAAAATAGATTTGTGATATTGCCCTTTTACTTTCCTAGTTGTTGGAATAAATCTCGGTAAACTCATTGGCGAGTTTGCATGAAACTCAAGTAGAAATTGGTGAGTTTACTTTCTACCAAGCGTTGGTGTAATGAAATCAAAAAATTCAATATCTTTCCTTGTATAAAGAGGAGAATCTATGTTCAAACGTTGGCGTGAAATGGTGCATGATATCCAAAAGTTCACAGCCCCTAACCTGTAAAAAATTGCTTAATTGCATTATAATAACGTATTTTTAATTACTTTTTCTATCTTTCTAATAACTATTTTATTCTATTAAAAAAAAGACTTTTAGTATCATTCCAAATAATCTACTAATCAAGCACACTATTGCATGTTAATTAAGGGTGGTAATTGGGGCGGCACCGACCCCACCCCGCGGTGGATTAATGGGGAATGAGATGAGTAGGTATATCAATGGGTAGGGTTTGGGTTGGTGGATTAATGGGGAATGAGATGAGTAGGTATATCAATGGATAGGGTTTGGGTTGGATCCCTTTGATCTAAATTCAAATTCATTTAATTTAGTTAGACCCAAATCCAGATTCAGATTTTTTTGGGTCTAAAAAAGTAAGTCGATATCCGGATCCTTATGGATATGAGTATCCAATGGGCATCTATGGGTATTTTCTGAAAATACCAAAGTAAAAATGTATTAAAAATATATAGAGTTTATAAATAATAGAAACTAACCATCCAATTTTTGTTTTCAAATAATAAAATTAACATTCAACAAATTGAATGCAATATTTAGAACTCAAAAAAAGAATTATTATTGACTACTTCTATATATTTTTAAATAGGGTTAAAAACAAAAAAAAAACTTCAATAGTATACCTAATACACAGAAAAACTCTCGGTGGTTTCAAAACATACAAAACGACACCTCATGTTTCAAATTAAATTGTAAACTAACAGAATTCGTTAAACTTAACATAATCCAGTAAATTTAACGGAAAACTTAATAGAATCCGGTAAATTTAACGGTAAACTTAACGGAATCAGGTAAGTTTAATACCCGAAACGGTCATTTTCGTTAAATTTAACGAATTCTGTTAGTTTACAATTTAGTTCAAAACATGAGGTGTTGTTTTATATGTTTGAAACCACCGGAGGCTTTTCTGCGTATTAGGTATGCCACAAGGGACTTTTTTATTTTTAACCCTTTTAAATATTCAATTGCATTCATATCAATATTTCATTTGTTTGCCTTTACCCTTTCTCCTTTTCTTGAAAAAGTTTGTACCAATGACAATGACAACTAGGACTAATTTTTAACAAAGAAAACAACCATAACATATATAAATACTTAGTCTTATTAAAAAAATGTAATTTTGTACATCTTTTTCTTATTTAAACATCAATGTTGGTAGATGTCTTGCAATCCAGCACTAAAATAGTGAACGAGATAAAAATCATTTGATTAAGAACTGATGATAAATAAATAATAGAATAAGAAAATTTATAAGTACTTACTCGTTTTTTCTTTTATTCAATTTAATCATCAGTAGTCACTAATGTTTCAACCATATCTAGAAGTAATTTGACACGAATCTCATCAATCACCCAACCACGAACACTAAATCCAAATTCCAATGCCATAAAAATCTTAATGTATTCGTTCCAATAATCATTATATTATTTTATAAAATTCCTAATATATATTATTTAATAAAATATGTATGGATCTGGGTTAAAATCTAATATGTGTCTAGATTTGAATATGAATTTTAGGAAATCAGACCCTATCCAAATTCACGACTCTCTCATAGGGTTTGAGTTTGAACTCTGGACAGGATCTGGATTTGATAAATTAAATCCAAACCTTATCGAAATATATTAGATCTTGATTGGATTTGGGTAATACTCGATCCATTGACATGCATAGGGATGAGGTGGGGGGTCATTTTCTCCCCTGCTAAAAAACGAGACAAGAGGACAGGCAACTATAACCCTGCATCATCACCCACCTAATTTGAATTTCCTATACTATATAAGAATGAGTTTTGGTTAAAGGGGGTTTTGAATTTCAGCCGCATGGATAGGGGTATTTTGGAAATGTGAAATAATGTGTTGCTTTTTAAAAGTTTTTTATACAACTCATTGCGGCATGTGTTTGGATATGTTTATAGAGATACCCTCGTGTTGTATATTTAAAGTTCGTATTGTAGGTAGAATACAATTTATGGTGAATTCTTTTGTCATACATTTCCAAAAATGGGGTTGTGTCTTTTTATGAGTATTTTGGAAATGTATGATTATTTTGGTTATCTTTTTATCTGTGGGTACAAGTGATAATAGCTGTTGTGTGGTTGTAATTAGTTAAACGTCCTTAGTCTCTAATTAAATTGGGGAGAATATGGTTTAGTGGGTAATTAGTGAAAGGAATTAATGAGGGAAGAGTATTTTGGGAATGCGAGTTTGTTGTACTGCTCTTTTAACGGTTGGTACATAATAGCTTTTGTCTTGGTGTAATTACATAAAGATGGTGAGTTGCAAATTAAAGGTTGGAAAACATAGTTTGATGTAACTAATTAGACTTCTCAACTGGCTAAATTTCATTCATTGCATGGGTTTATTGCAAATGATTTATTAGACACAATCATTAGGGATAATTGGCAGAAGTTGGCTAAATAGGTGTTACTATTCAAATTCTACTGCTTTAACTTCATGTATTTTGGCTTACGGTCTTTACCGTTTCCAACCATTCTAGGACTAGGATAGTTAAGACAAAATTAATGCTAATTATTGAAAAATTTAAAGTATCAAGTGTTGGACATCTGTTCATTCCCTTTTCTCAGCTTTTGGGTTTGCTCAACAAAGGTATTGTTGTTTGGAACCATCTCTCATCCATTTGAAGACAAATCATAACAATTAGTTGACTTTTAGTTTTTTGAATTGTATTTTTTTGCGTTGCTTGTATTTGTGGTAGGAACATAATTCATAAGAAGAGTGTTACATACTTAGATCTCCTAATCAGAATCTCCAAGCCAAGGTATGTTGAAACTGTATTTTTTTACATTGAAATTTGTCATAATTTGCAAATAACTTGTGATATGTGTATAACTGCTTTCTATGCACATGCTAATATATTTAATTAGGTCATACTAATGCATTAACAATGTCAGCCTTATGTGTGTGAGGAAAAGTTTTGTAGGGAATATTTGGAATAAGGTAACCAAAATTTTTTCCTTCCTACTGAATCTTTTAAATTCTTTTGATATACATGTAGTTAGTTCTGGAATTGATTTTGGTGTTAGTGTGTACTTAGTAATACTGATTTAGTTTGGTGACAGAGCTCGTTCATTTATGTATTTGGTTATATATATGACTGTCTGATTTCTGGGAATACTTGATTCATTTAGTGGTAGTTTGACCTTTGTACTACTGATTTGCTATGGTGATAAAGTTGATTCATCTATATAATCATGTGATAATTGATTTTGGTAATTTGATGTTCTGCTATGAAACTTATGACTTGTCTTAAACTTATGTTTGATAATATGTTTATTTTCTCTTATATTTTGCTAAGCTTATGGTAATTGAGTTGTCCATAATGATTGAATAGAATTCATTAAAGCTTTCATTCCTGACCTCTTTCACAAAGCATTAGAATTCAACATAAATTTAGATACATACTTTATTAGTATTACAGCACAAATTATGCCAGATAAATAGTTCCAAAATTCGATTGAAGTTAGAGTTGTTTTATCACCGATTGACTGAAACTATAGCAAATTTAGTACTACCGAAAAATTATTCGGACAAATATATTATTATCTTTTGAAAATTCTTGTAAATACTTTATTACAATTTTAACAAAAAACAAAGCTCCCAAAGTAGTTAAAAATGGATCTTAATTTATACAAGTTAATAACTCAATTTCTAATATTTTGTAAAATCTTTACCTACTTAATTTATTAGCTATTGCACCAAATGAAATGATTGTTAGATGTTATCATACAGTAGCATTTGACAAATTTGACCAAAACTCATTCTTATATAGCATAAGGCCATCTGGGTATTTTTGGACTGAGGGATTATTTTGCAATCGTTAGTGCATTGGATACAACTAATATAAGCATATGTATTGATGTAATTTACTAAAATGGTGTCATAATGCAATTAAAATAAAGAGACCTGCAGCTATTCATTTAATTATGTGAAACAACTCATAATAATACCAACGCATGAGTTCCCATATGTGAAGCCCCTGTCTTTGAAACAGCTTCCATACTAGCAATATATCACTATTTACATCTCAATTAAATAGCCAAAAACATAGGTATGTTGATGATTTAATGTCTAAGTATCGATTATGATTGTTCCGATGTCTCATCTTTCACATTCTTCCTTTTGGTCCCTTTTCGGCTTCCAGGATTAGGTTTAATGCCCTCTAAACTACTCCATTATTCATGCATTTTCTTCTACTCATATTAAGTAGGATTCGGTTAATATGCATTATTATCTACAATAATTTTATTAATATTACTTAATATGCATTGTTATCCTACTATTATCTTTATTCACTTGCTCACCTTGCAACAACATGGATGATATGTACCGATAGATTCTTGATCAAAAATAACTTTTTGATTAATGTGGAAATAATATTCACTTCAACCACTAAAAAATTCACTTTAATCACAGACACTAAACACCCGCGCATCCCCCTAGTATTTGTTATAAGTATTAGATTATGTGTATGTAATATAATTAATATTATTAATTATACTAATAATTATATATTTATACTAATACAAATTATTAATTAATTATAATAATACATTTATACTAAATTATTAATTATACATTTATTTTTTAGTACACTTGCAGGGGTTGTGAGCTGGGGCGGAGGGAATGGGTGATGGGGCCGGTTGCGGGAGAAATGTTTGGGCAACGTTCCCCATCCACTCCCGATCCGTCGCCATTCCTAATGTTAATCGGGCAGAGCTATGGTCACTTTCGGCAAGTCACCATGCCCATATTCAATCTGTTATTAATTGGATCACCTACATGGACTTCGAGCGACTTTAGGCCTCCATACAAGCACGAGTTTACTTTTTTTAGGCCCATTAACTCTTTCCAATGCCCAGCCCAAACGCCACCAAACCCTAAGGATCCAAGTCTTACTATACCTCACAAATGACACCTATAGTGGCCCCTACATTTAGGAAAATCTATTAAATTGGCCCCTCAGATTTTCATAAATATTTTGAGTCCCTCTCATTTAAAATTAACAAAAATAGTCCCACAGATATAAACACACCTTTGATCCAAAGTTCATTTTTGCTAAGTTTTTTAACCAAAAACTCATGTCTACCTCATGTACCCATATTTCAAAGACAAAATAAAACAAAATTCATTTCCTTTCACAAAAAAAAGATCTCCTATTCTCCTTAATTTTCAACCACCAAATCCTACTTATAATTTTTCAAACACCAAACCCCAACTCCCAACAACAAAACTTTTTAGCAAATTCATGAATAACACATATAGCCTTATATATTACATAATATATGCAATAAATCATGATATTACGCTATTTAGACAAAATTTTATCGTATGTGGCAATTCACTTGTGCTTCTCGATTATTTTACTTTTTTTCAATTTGATCCCTATTCCTTTCTCTTCATTACATTTTTGTGAATGTGCATTTGCTGAAATTTTGTTATTGAAAATTAGGGTTTGTCACTTAAAATTAGAAATAGGCTTTTAGTGTCTGAAAATTGGGGAAAGGGGAGGTGTGATCATTTGTCTTTTTTTTTTCCAAGAAAAAAAAATTTATTTCCATTTTGCCTCAGTAATTAGGGACAGATAAGGTGGCCATGCATTTTTTGATTGAAAAATTGAGCAAAAATGAGTTTTGGGACCAAATGGACAAAACTTTTATATCCGAGGACTATTTTGATTGATTTTAAACATCAGGGATTAAAAAAGTTTTTTTTTTTCTCGAAAACGTGAGGGACCAAATTGCCAATTTCCTCTTTAGATCCACTATATATTCCAAAAACCCTAGCTGAGCATCCTCTAGTTGCCGCACTCAACACAGCATCTCGAAGCAGCTTAGGGAATCGAAATCATTCGTCGGCGGCGAAGAAGTAGAAAATGAAGTACAACCCTAGAGTCTCCTCCTCCCGCCGCAAGAGCCGGAAGGCCCATTTCACTGCTCCATCCAGCGTGCGCCGGGTGTTGATGAGCGCACCGCTGTCAACTGACCTGAGGACCAAGTACAACGTCCGGTCCATGCCGGTTCGCAAAGACGACGAGGTTCAGGTGGTGCGTGGAACCTACAGAGGCCGCGAAGGTAAAGTCGTCCAAGTCTACCGCAAGAAATGGGTGATCCACATCGAACGCATCACTCGTGAGAAAGTGAACGGCTCCACCGTTAACGTCGGCATCCATCCATCCAACGTCGTCATCACCAAGCTCCGCCTCGACAAGGACCGCAAGTCTCTCCTTGATCGTAAGGCTAAGGGTCGGGCTGCCGCTGATAAGGATAAGGGTACTAAGTTCACTGCTGAGGATATTATGCAGAGTGTTGATTAAATTTGATCATATGTTGTCGTTTTGGTACATTTTGTTTTGCTGTTACGTTTTAGATATTGGGAGAGTAAGAGGAAGAGATGTTATGATAAGTGCGTACTCTTTTGGTGATTAGGGATTTTAAGGCATGGAATTTTGTTGCTGGGCTTATTATATCATTTTTGCTTTAATCAAATGCTGATAGTTGGATCCTTTAATTTTAGTTCATTTGAATGTTTGCTAGTTGGGATTTGTCGTTTTAAATTAGCTTTCTAGCTGTTGATTTGTGCTGGTTGGTGCGTGTTTGGCTATGGTTATGGTTTATTCCGGGTTATGTATGGAGTTATATCCGAGATGAAATGGTTACAATAAAAATTTCACTTTATCTTATTTATAATAGAATAAAATGTGCGAAATTTGCAGAATGTGTAGCTAGGAAAATAGAGATGGAAAAAGTTGCTATGATTTTGATGTTTGGTTTGCTATAAGCTTTGTCTTTGATACGAAATTATTAGCTGTCCTGTTGACTTGGATGTTTGACTTTTTCCCTTAGTTGGAAGTTGGGACTGCTGTAAAAGCAAATATGGTTAGGTTTGAATTGCTATTTCCCTTGTGATGCTTATATTCATGTAAGGAGTGGCCTTCAAGAATCCTTATTGTTTGTAAAAAGTTGAGGCAGCATTGTCTTGGTAACGTAGACTAGTTAAGAATTATGGGATGGGGGTGCCTCTCGATTTAGAATATTTCAAGAAAACTTTGATATTTGAAAATTTCGCTTGTTTAGGTTGCTTGGCTTCGTCGAGTTGCTCGTTTAATTGTATTACATCCAGCTGTATTCATTTACATTATAGTCTAGTATGTGCTGCTAATTGATGCAAGCAATAGAAGGCAAAAGAATCCGATGCCGACTTACCAGATGCGTAATTATGTAGTGAATCTTCTAGCTGTTTAATGCTAAACGAATTTACTTTTAAATTTGAGGACATGGTGACTTGCTTTTGCAAGTTTGTTCCTGGAAACGGTGTGCAAACTTGAGTGTGATGCTGATTTGATTTTTAAGGTTCAGACAAGGGTGACAAGTATAACATTCTCATGCATAAGTGATTAATTTTTTTAACTTAAAATGGGGCATTTGTGTGCGAACTGGAGCATAATGTAGGTTTGATGCTTTGCAATTCTGATCGGCATGATGAATATTGTGTTCCTATGCCTGCAAGTGTAGTAATTGTTACTCTCTAAATGTGGCTTTTGTATCTTCGTTGGGGGGTCGCTGGAAATTCTCGCTTACAGCTACTGCGCTACATGGAAACATGGAAATTATTCGAACCATTAGTCTTGTAAATAAATACAAACAAGTAGTACTTAAAAAGGATTTTTGGTAGGTGGGCTTTAGGTACATCAATGGGTTTCAAGTTCAATCAAACCCATATGTCTAGTTTGTCTTCGGCCAATGGGGGTGATAGGTCAATTTCATGGATTTACCCACTTATTCTTATTTTATTGCAAAAGAGAATAGGAAAAAAAAAACTATCATAGAATCTTGTATGATAACTCACTCCCCGCTCCTCAGCTTCTCTCCTCTTCCCTCCTTGACTGTCGACTATCTCCTCCGCTCAGGATATTAACTTTTCACTTTCCTCCCTCCCTTTCTCCCCCTTCCCTCGCTCTTTCAGCTTTTTTTTTTCAATGGCTTTGCATGTATTGGTTTTGCATGTACTGGCTCCCAAGTACTCCCTCCAATGGCGGCTGTTTGTGCCAATGGAGGCAGAGGCAACAAGCGAACTACGTGCAGAAAAATCTGTTGATGGTGAATGATTTGCGATTTTTATGCTTCTGTGCCAGGTTCGGTATCAAAATGAATTGATACATTTGATCTGGCTTTGTGGAAAATTTAGGTTGTGTTTGGATTGCATTTTCTGTCATTTTTCATGGAAAAATTACTGTAGCGATTTGATATATGTGAGGGAAAAAGGTGATAGGAAAATGTGATCACGAAAAACGACAATATTTTCCGACGGAAACAAGCAATCCAAGCATGGCCTTAGGATTCTAAATTTATGTACTTTGTGTTGATCAAATTCGGCTTTTGATAATTGTTTCGGGCATGAAGATGGAGGAAACTGTGTTGTTTCTTGTGGTATTTCAACGTTCATCGCTGTGGAGATCTCCTGGCTTTGTTCGACCTTCTATACCATTGAAATGATAAACGCGAATCTACTAGAAATTCGGTTTGAATCATGTATGGCGGTGGACTTAAACAGCTGATGGTGGAACAGCCGACCTCGAAGTTCAACAACTGTGCCCGGAAGTGGTGGCAGAAGTGATGGTTAATGTTAGTTTATGGGTTGATGGACCTGTTGGTGAAGGAGGGAAAAAAGACGAAAAAAGGAAAAAATTGAAGAACGAAAAAAAAATTTTCTGAAAGCCATTCCTGAACAGGCTGAACTGCACACAAATACTTTATGGGTTTTTACGAAAACACATACCCACTAACTAGTTTATCTTATGGTAATTGTAGAATTCAAACCATACCATTTCGTTGCCTCAACTGACGATTGACCGCACGGGATTGATGGTTAAATATATCCTTGTGGCATAAAACACCATTTCTAGGCATCTAGCCATCAATGAAACTGGTAACGGGAAAAATTGGATCATCTCTAAACCACAATGAAACTGGTTAAGGGGGAAAAATGGGTACGAAAGAGCTCACAAAATGTTGGTACGGTTCCCAAAATGCCTCTGCACCATGAATAATTCAAGTCGGGGGCCTAAAGATTCAGGGTACCGATTACTCAATTGTCTGATAGGTCAATTGGCATAATTGATTAGCGACGAAAGAAGCAAAATCCGTTATTACTATATACCCCTATTCTAGAGAGGAATTTTGAATAATACCAAATTAATACTATGTTACCAGCATTTCAATGAACCAAAAGCAGTTTTTTAAGCATATTTACAGTTATTTCGCTCTAGTTGACAGACTGATGACTTTGCCAAAAACGTGGCCAAATTGCTTATTCTTTCAGCAGAAACAATAAACATAACCTGCAGCATCTGGTAAGAGGGCTACAAGCTGCAGCAATTTCTAAAATCTTGAAAAATACACCACAAATTGCAAGACCTCCAAAAGAATTATAGGCAATGGAATAACTAAACTAAAGCACAAATAAAATGCATCACTCCCATAGGGCTCCTCCACAAAACCAATAAGATTGTTCAGATCTCAAAATGCCCAGGGTCACACGAAAAATTGAGAGTAACAAATCAAAAACCTAGGAAAAGAACACAAAAATACCCCAGGTATCAGTGCAAAACCACCAATGGTATATAAAACCTAGGAAGGAAATATATGTGGAACTGATTATTTGGCGCTAGATTCAAGCGCTACCTGAAGATAAGAAAATGAGATGTTCTAACGTAGAATTGCAGCTGGCATCCGGAAATGCTATTAAGGCTTGAGAGCTAGGGCCACTCCAAACCTAGGAGTTTTGTCCAGGGCCTTGGTGTCAAATTCACTAGAGATGGTGAGGACTGATTTTGGTATGACTTCATGCTGCAAGAGGGTGCCTAGACTCCCATGATTGTTAAGCCTCATCTTCACGATTGTAAGGGCATCAACAGCATAAGATCCTCCAACAGTAAATGTGTTCTCATTAGTGGAGAACCTTCTCGTAATCTCTGCAACAGCAGTGCTCCTCTTCAATTGATCTAGATGGTGTACATATGATGCCTTTATTGTGTCCCCTTTGTCTCCCCTGAGGAAAAAATTAGTTCGGGTGACAAACCCAACCATCATATAAGGGTTCAATTTGGTTTGTGGTGTTGCGGCAGTTAAAAAAGCTGTCATATCTCAATACTGGTTATGGACTCACAAAATTATTGAAGCAGAAGACTCTGGTTTTGTCACACTGATTCCAGCAGTATACTTGGTTAACGTACCAGAAGCAGTCTCATAACCTGCCTCAGCACCCAAGGCAAAGGTTGGCGTACCAAGGGTGACCGACAGATCTACTGCTGGGGATTGCTTCAGACCAACTGCAGTAGTTAAGGTTGCATGTTGGTGAAAGTAGTGGATCTCGACCTGAAAAAAATTATTTAAATTTTAGAAATGGTAGCTGCCACAAGTGAAAAGAAGTGAACACGTGATCAAAATCTAGGACATTTGTACCTTGCCAGAGCTGTAATCGGGATATTTCAGAGAAGCAATGGTCTTTGTCGATGGTACAATGTCTGTGACAGTAAGAGTGGTTGAGACCTATGACAAAAAGGAAGAGGAAAAATAGGATAAGAAAAGACACCATCTGGAGTGCAAAGCACATTTTCTGAGATGACAAGGAAAAGTAACTGACATTCGATTCCGTATCAACTTTGACATCAAACAAAGTATTCTTATACTTGTACTGAGCTGCTACATCGCCGGTTGAAAGCCCTCCTTTTTTCACTGCTGTTGACGTCAGGGCCTACACCAGAGGGTAGATAAATTGAGTTAAAATCACTTCACATGGGACTTAACAACCAAAATATAAGAGGAAAGCAATGGAAACAGTTGCAATGTGATTACAAGGATAGCAAGAAAAACAGAACAAAAACTAACTAGAAGACGTTCAACATTGAAAAAGAATGAACACAGAATGAAGAACCAGCAAGTGTACAAAGTCCAATTAACAATGGGGAAAAGGAAGATTAATTAACAGGAAAAAACCATAGTAATATAACTCCAAAATAAGCCATTATGAGAGGTACACATTCACAAACATCAATTGTACAAATCCAAGGAGATGTAAGATTTGACCCCAGAAAATATCTTCTGTTACCCATTCTCTTCAATCTTTTCCTGCAAGACACCTCCTGAGAAAGAACTTCCTAAACTTAGGAAATACATCACCAGCCCAAAGAAAGGAAGCAAAGCTCTGAGATATCCCTACAGTCATTACCCCTCTTTGGGTAGCTTAATCACATCATTTGATGAGAAGGAACATATATCAACATATTTTATAAATCAGAAAAGTAACTACTTATGCTTTATGCATCCAAGGGAAGACTGACATGAAGTCAGGTTTGAAAGGCACTCTAGCCAGATTGCTTAGAATCCACAAGTTTACTCGAGATGGATTTTCCACCACTTTCAACAGGGTCTCCATTAATGCCATGGATTTGAAAGAGAATATATCCAGCCACTGATTAGAATGAGAAAACGTCCATGTAAAACATCATGATAGGTTGTTGAATATGAATACTAACATTCGCATTCAATAGTTAAAGATGTACAAGAGATTAGATCTTTGCCATACTTGGGATGCTACATTTCGAAGAGGTACCAGTTGTATTCAAGTTCTAGGATATAATCATGACTAGATTATCAAAAAAACATTTTTGCTCATGAAAGCTCTTGTGAGACCGACCATGAAATGATGCACTAGAGCTCCAGCACATGCATGCACCTTGTCCATGAATCGTGGAGAACTGGGGCTAAACAAATCCAATAAAAGAGAAAAGAGCCAAAATAGCTAATCTAAGCCCCCTCATTTTGTCGACAAAACAATCTATCCTAATAACATAACAATAATGCACCATAATGCAGCCATTAACAGACCTCATCAAAACAGCTAAGTATATGAACAAAATTAATACTACGGCATAGTAAATGTAGTTTAGATGATAAATCTCTTAATTTTAGTCGCAGAATAATTACAGAACAATAAGTTGAACCAAGTGTATTCAATCTCAAATTCCGTTAACATCTACAGTGTACTAATCAGTCAAAACCCTATCTATTTTCGTTCAATCAGAAAAAGATACAACCGCAGTAGCGGAGTTACTAGTCCTTATGATCAAAATTGGAAGTCCAATTCAGACGGAGATGAAAGAAGGTCGTACCACTCCGCTGTAGCTGTAGGTGGAAACAGACAATTTCTGATCGGAGATATAGTCCTTGGTCAACAGATCTACGAATCAAACGAGTACAATAACATAAAAAAATATGATGAAAATGAGAGGAATTACAACGAAATTTCGAATAAAATTTCCGGGGAAAACAAAGAGAGAGACGATATGGAAAGAGAGAATTTACCTTTGGCCTTCTTGCCGATATCGGAGAAAAGACCTGGTCCTTTGCTCATCTTTTCCTGGAGAGGGAGGGAGTGAAGTTTGAGAGAGAGAATCAGGAGAATCGACAACTACTGGGACTGTGATGCGAGGGAAAAAATGAGGGGTACTGTATTTCGTGGCCACCACCAAAATCGGTGGCAAACGGGGAATATAGCAACCATGGATCTGGGTCGTCGATCTGAATCGGGTGGTTTTTATTCTTTGTGATTTAAATAATGCTGGGAATCGGGTTGGGCCCATTAATTTTTTCTAGAGAGAAGCCCATGAGTTTTTACATTTAATAGTTTTTTTTTTTTGGCTTTTTTTTTTGCCGAAGTTATTGAAGTTATTGTTGGCTCATTTTATTACCTGACAAAGTTGAAATTATTCTCGCATTCAATTACCATGCTATTATTGCTTAATGGTGCTTTGTTCTTTTTACTGCAAATTGGTGTTCCAAACATACCTTTTCAGGGTTGTTTGGATAGAGTATTATTTGAAATAATCACTGTAGCATTTTTTGTGATGTGATGTATGTGAGATAAAAAAAATTAAAAATATAAAAAGATGGAGTGAAAAATGTGTTTATGATGCAAGCAAAATATTATTTGAGATATTTGTGCTATCCAAACACTTCGTTTGAATAGCACAAATATCTCAAATATATATTAGTATATTAAAATAAAATTAAGGATGACACTGGAAACAGATGCCCGGGATTTCATAGTGTGGGAGGTGGGACGAAACATGGGGCATTTCCCCTTCGGTTAAAGATGGAGTCAGGGTGCCACCAGTTAAAATAATAATAATAATAAGAAATATAATTATATATAACATTTAATTTAATTAATTATAAAGTTATAATAATACTATTATTAATTATAAATACTATATAATATAATTAATATTATAAATTATATTAATAAAACTTATTAATTAATTAAATTAAATTTATTAATACATCTATACTAAATTTGTAATTATATTTAACACAATAGCAATGAGAGGGGACTAGCGGGCAGTGGGGGAGGACTCCCGTCCGTTGCCCTTCCTAGTTCAAGTACGTGTACCCAACCTATCCTAAGTCCTAACAAATTTGAACGTTGACCTAACAGAAAAACAATTGGAAAGGAGTAGCTTCGACCATCCAATGGCGTAGAGGTCCCCCAAAACTTCGCATTCCCATAATGAGGGGTCTCTTTCGAGTTCATCAAGTACGAGGTATAAATCCATATATATGGCTGGTTATAAAAGCTTAGGTCATTTTTCCATCGTCAGCTGACAAAATCAAGTTATTCTCGAATTCCAAGTACTATGCTACTCCCTTCGTCCCATTTTGATAGTCCCATTTCTTTTTTCACACAGTTTAAAAAAAAGTAGTTAATTTTGTTAGAAAAGTAAATTTAGATTGCTATTTTTCTAAAATATCCTCACATTAAATATGGTACAACTTTATCGGAACTTGAATTGATGGTAAAAAAAAAATCAACTCTCATTAAATGGGGTAGGTTTATAGTAACAACAACTTACATTGAATAATGGTATTTTAGAAAAATTAAAATACAACTACATTCTTCAATTGAAAAGTTGACTACAATTTGGGACAGACGAAAAAGGAAAAGAGGACTATCAAAATGGGACGGAGGGAATATTATTGCTAAATAAAACTATGCAGTTATTGCTAAACAGTACTATTGGAATGCCTTGAATCAGGTCTTCTGACCTATGGCGATTCGATTATATTGCGTTTCGCTGAACTGTTTGAGAGTCTCGCTATTCGGTCAGCTAGTCCAAGGTCCAGAGGGCAAGGCCCTCAACTTACGGTATATATTAGTTACCGTGTCTGCTTTTTTATTTTGGGTCTTAATTTTGGACCTAATTTTGAGTCCGGTCCATTTGGTTGTTTGGTTATATATATACACACCATCTATTCATTCTATAATCTATTCTGATTCGTTCCAAAACCCTAATAAAATCTGATTCCCCCAAAATCATTCTAGTATTCTTGTTTGGTCTCTTGTTTTGTTGCATCTGTTATAACAAGTACTTTGTTCTTTTTTTAAAAAAAAAAATTTAATTTAATGCATATTGATGTTCCATAAGTACCTTTAAAAAGTCCCGAAGAGGAAGATCAAATACATATACCCAACCCATCCCAATGAATTCTGCAACAGATGGGAGCAATGAATTCTTGTTTTTTATGAATTCTGGGTCCAATGAATGGGAGCAAGAATTTCCAGGAATATTTGTAGTAGTTAAGACTTCATGCAACAGATGTACGCTCATTTTCCTAGCTTAAACTTCAGTCAAAATAAGACAAACTTCAAAGTCCTAATCAGCAGTCTCATATCATACAGCAATTTATTTGCTTGGTGGGGACGTACGAAAGAGAGAATGCAAATACAAGGAAGCCATCTAGCTAAAACAGAATAAATGAATGATCATTTACGGAAAGGGGAATTTATGCCAAGTGTTGACCCGTTCTCCCGAGCTGTCAATAATGATTAGAGGAGAAGAAATAACCAACGATAATTAAACTCAAACATCTTCTTTAGAGGCAAATCAGTCTAAAGTTGGAAGACAAATTGGGTCCTGAGAAGACAGAACTTTTTTGTTCATCGGATCGCAAGTCATGCTACAGGCTTATTATGATCTATCTGGATGGGATGTATTTGCCCCCTGCTTTTTGCTCGATAAATTGCTTCCATTGATAATCAGGGAAAAAACAAAAGAAAAAAAAAAAAAGAGGAAGACATAAAAGTGCATTTGTCCTGTTAATTAGTCATGGGTCACGTTCTTGAAGTTTGTAAATTGGTCCAAGTTGATTAGGTAGTTGCGGTTGGCAGAGTTAGGCAACTCTGGACGAAATCAGGCGGAGCGCGGACCCAATACTAGTGGCTGGCCCAGCCTGCGTTTTACACCGACCATTGCTTTGTTTGGATTGAGCATTATTTTTTTAATTTTATTTACTTATATTATTATTATAATTTTCAATACATTTTTTTATTTTTTTAATTATCTTTTTATCTCACATACATCACGTCACACAAAGTGCTACAGTAAAAATATCCCAAATAACTTACCATCCAAACAAACTGGGTACCTTCAATTATTGTACGCGCAAATCACGTCACACAAAGTGCTACAGTAAAAATATCCCAAATAATTTACCATCCAAACAAACTGGGTACCTTCAATTATTGTACGCGCAAAAGCCCATCAGTCCTCTGAGCTACAGTCACAGCAACAGGACACCAAACAACGAAAAAGTTTTATTCCAAGATTTTTGCTTTATACAGAATCCCTTGTGGCAGAGATCAAATACTAAAATATGTCTGTGCAGGTTTACAGATTCTCGCAGGCAAGCTTCCTAAAGAGGAGGAGACACTCGAAGACGTGCAAAGCATCGCGTGCTTTAGTCTAAATAAAAGAGAATGCCAGGGCCCGAGGGAGTTACCATTCTTGCCACTGTCACATCTGGATTACACGAAATCCTTCCTCCCAAGAATTAAAAAAGCAAAACCATATTACTTACAGCCAATAAAATAAAATTAACATCCGAGTTTCTTGTTGCTTAATTAGCCATGCTGTAGAGGATCATAAAAATAACAAAGCGTCAAATATCTCTGGGGTCTAGTTTTCTAATCTCTCTCTCTTTTTTTTTTCCGCAACGATAACATTCTTATCATCTATTATCAAAAAAAAAATCTTATAAGCTAATGTATCCTATCCTGCAAGGAACGGAAATCTAAAGAAACTGTGTAAGAAATTAACAAATAAATAAATTTTATTAAATCAAAGGGTTGTTCTGCAATTTTTTTTATTTTTTATTTTTTGCTGATGGAGTGGATGTCCGGGTCAATACTTACGGGCCCGACTAATCCCACTCCGACCTGAGAGAAGAGGCTCCATCTCTCCGAACACGATAACCAAAGGACTCGGACCCTTGCGGGCATTGGACACCAGTTCCTAAGGAGGCTTGCTGAGACCAACCGAATTACCCATGAGGGACAGACAATTTGGTGGGAGGCAAGGGTTGAACCCCTGACCTCCCACCCCATCAGGAAAGGTGGTGACCACTGAGCTTGTGGTTTAAAAAAAAAAATTTATATATATATATATATAAAATTTCACTGTATATATAATTCGAACTCTCGACTTGTGGCCCAGTGAGCATCTATTTTTCTAATCACTTGTACACCTTTAATAAAAAGGCTAGCACATAGACAGAGAAAGCGTACCGCGTAAAAACTACTACCACACGGTTTCAGTCCGCGTAACGACTAACGACCCCACCCTCCGTCCACCAAAGAATCCATCACCTGTAAAGCAACGATAGGCCGCTACTGCCTCATCAATAAAGGCAGTTACTTTCCTTCTAACGTCAGCTTTGGTTTTGACTCTTACCGAAATAAAGGATTTAATTAATGAGTACTTAGAGTTGGTTTTAAAAAAATACTCTATTAGTATTAATTTAAAAAGCATTCAGATGCAGGAAGATATAATTAATATAACTGCGTATATTTACTAAGTAGATTATGTACAATTTACTAAGTCAGATGCCGAGTCCCCTCTGAATACCTGTTTCAAAAATCCATATGAAAAGGAAAAGGAAAAAAAAAAGAAAAAACAAAGGGCCTGCATTTTAACTCGTGATAGATAAAAAGCAAACGCTTATGCAATAATAAATAAACTAGTATGATAAAATGTGATGAATCCCGCATGTTTCGTTCAAATCACACCTCAAAATCCATATTGACCGTTGTAACTGAAGTAATAGCAGTAGCAGCATCAAGCAACAAGCGCTTTGTGGCTATGGTGCAGTGCAGCGCCACCAAGTAATGTAATACCCAAGGAAATCGGATCTTCATTTGCTGCCTCCTTTCTACCTACTTCATTTCTCATCTCGTTCTTTTCTGATTATCCCCTTAGTCCCATTTCAGTTCCGTTCCGCCCCTTCCAAGAGAAAATTGCTCAGAAACTTCGCCATGTTGGCGTCATCCTCAAGGCATATAATAGAGGATGCTTTTTTTGCTTTCTACTTGAAATTGTCCTTCTCCTTTTTTAATCACAGCCCGCGTACGATCCCAGACTTTTCCTTGTAGTTCCTGAGTTCCTCCTTTGTTTTTGCTTATATAAACACTGCACCGCAGTGCTTGGTTGAAAACAACGTTTATTTTGATATTGTGCATGTGTACGAAACAAAATCATTGCAAGATTGACAGTAATGGAGAGCTACTTGAATGAGAATTTTGAGGTGAAGCCTAAGAATTCGTCCGAGGAGGTTTTGCAACGATGGAGGGATCTCTGTGGGGTTGTCAAAAATCCCAAGCGGCGGTTTCGATTTACTGCCAATCTTTCCAAGCGTTTCGAAGCGGCTGCTATGCGCCGTACCAATCAGGTCCCCTCCATTTCCTATTTTCTTTCTTTTCTGCTGGAATTTTTACAAGACATGGGAATCAAGAAATTTTTTTTCTTGATCCCCATGATATTTTTTCGTGATCCCTTGATCTTTTTTGAGTATATTGAACGGAAATTAGTAGAAAATCAGGAAATGCTCAGAAATAATTCTGGTGACTTTGAGCCAAGACCTCTGCTCTTTTATGATCATTGCTGAATTTGCAAGTGCTTGACGCATACTTGTTTTTTTCATGCTTTTCATACTTGAATTATTTTTTTATTAAAAAGAGTGATTTAATGATACCATGTTTAAGTACATGTAGCATTGAAGGTTCCATGTAGCATTTGCCACCAGTTGAATACATACTTGTATTGACTGCCTTACATGACCACAAAAATCCAGCCCCGTTATCTGCCTTTAACAAGATTGCAACTGTACTTAAAGAGTTTTCTTACCTTTTTATCTGCCTTTTTTGTTATAGGAGAAGCTGAGAATTGCTGTATTAGTATCAAAGGCTGCATTTCAGTTTATACAAGGTGACATTATTGTTACTACTTTCTTATGGATCTGGAGGCTAAAATTTTGAATACATTGTGGAGATTCATTCTTTTCGGTGGATTATTGCAGGTGTTGCACCCAGTGACTACACCGTGCCTAAGGAAGTTCAAGAAGCTGGATTCCAGATTTGTGGGGATGAGTTAGGGTCCATTGTGGAAGGTCATGACCTGAAAAAGTTGAAATTTCATGGTGGAGTTTCTGGTGTCGCGGACAAGCTGGCCACTTCAACCACAAACGGCATTCCAACTGATGCTGCAGCCCTGAACCGTAGAGAGGAGGTATATGGAATAAATAAATTTACTGAGAGTGTTGCCCGGAGTTTTTGGGTATTTGTGTGGGAAGCCCTTCAGGATATGACTCTCATGATCCTTGGAGTGTGCGCATTGGTGTCTTTGATAGTTGGTGTTGCAACTGAAGGATGGCCAAAGGGGGCTCATGATGGACTTGGAATTGTTGCCAGCATATTGTTAGTGGTGTTTGTCACTGCAACCAGTGATTATCGTCAATCTTTACAGTTCAGGGACTTAGACAAAGAAAAGAAAAAGATTTCCATTCAAGTGACTAGGAATGGTTACAGGCAAAAGATGTCGATATACGATCTACTTCCAGGAGATATCGTACATCTTGCCATAGGAGATCAGGTTCCAGCAGATGGACTTTTTCTATCAGGATTTTCTGTGTTAATTGATGAGTCAAGTTTGACAGGTGAAAGTGAGCCAGCAATGGTCAGTGCTGAAAACCCTTTCCTGCTCTCTGGGACCAAGGTGCAGGATGGATCTTGCAAGATGCTGGTTACTACTGTTGGAATGAGGACTCAATGGGGCAAACTGATGGCTACTCTTAGTGAAGGGGGAGATGATGAAACCCCACTGCAGGTTAAATTGAATGGAGTCGCAACAATCATTGGAAAGATAGGCCTTTTCTTTGCAGTGGTGACTTTTGCCGTGTTAGTGCAGAAGATGTTTGGACGCAAACTGCAACATGGAACACACTGGAGCTGGTCTGGAGATGATGCACTGGAGATTTTAGAATACTTTGCTGTTGCAGTCACCATTGTTGTTGTTGCAGTTCCTGAAGGACTTCCTCTTGCTGTGACTTTGAGCCTGGCATTTGCAATGAAAAAGATGATGAATGACAAGGCACTTGTTCGTCATTTAGCTGCATGCGAGACAATGGGCTCTGCCACAACAATTTGTAGTGACAAAACCGGGACGCTCACAACCAACCACATGACTGTGGTGAAATCGTGCATTTGTATGAATGTCAGAGAGGTCGGCAAGCCAGCTGATGGTGGTTCTTCATTGTCCTCCGAACTCCCGACTTCTGTCGTTAAAGTTCTCCTGCAATCAATTTTTAATAACACTGGAGGAGAAGTAGTGGTTAACAAAAATGGAAAACGCGAGATATTGGGAACGCCAACTGAGACAGCAATCCTAGAGTTTGGATTATCACTTGGTGGAGATTTCCAGGCTGAAAGACAAGCATCTAAACTTGTAAAAGTCGAGCCATTTAATTCTACGAAGAAGAGAATGGGTGTCATACTGGAGCTTCCAGAGGGAGGAGGTGTAAGAGCTCATTGCAAAGGAGCTTCAGAAATAGTTTTGGCAGCCTGTGACAAGGTGATTAACTCAGATGGAGATGTTGTGCCTCTCGATGAGGAATCAGTCAAGCACCTGAACGCTACCATTGATCAGTTTGCTAGTGAAGCTCTTCGTACCCTGTGTCTTGCCTATATGGAACTTGAAAATGGATTCTCTGCTGATGATGCTATTCCAGTTTCTGGTTATACATGTATTGGGATTGTAGGCATCAAGGATCCTGTTCGCCCAGGAGTGAGGGAGTCTGTGGCCCTCTGTCGTTCAGCTGGAGTGACCGTTCGGATGGTTACAGGAGATAACATCAATACCGCAAAAGCTATAGCTAGGGAATGTGGAATCCTTACTGATGATGGAATTGCCATAGAAGGTCCAGTTTTTAGGGAAAAGACCCAGGAGGAATTACTTGAATTGATTCCCAAAATTCAGGTGTGCTAGATAATAGATGCTTATTGTAGGATACATGAGCAACTACCTGCTTACTCTACCTTCGTAGTTAAAATAAACCACAACTCATTTCTGCGATTTTTTTTTTTTTTAAATTTTGAAGGTGATGGCTCGATCTTCGCCGCTAGACAAGCATACATTGGTGAAGCACTTGCGAACCACATTCAATGAAGTCGTTGCAGTAACTGGTGATGGAACAAATGATGCTCCTGCACTTCATGAAGCAGATATTGGACTTGCAATGGGCATCGCCGGAACAGAGGTTCCTGTTTTTTTTTTTTTTTGGCGCACCTTAAAAGAAAGTTTTTTTTTTTTTGATAATTAAAATGAAAGTATTTTTAAAATGCCAAATTGAGGAGTAGTGATGCTTAAAAATTCGCCATTCCACTTTTTAAACTTATTTTATAGGATACAGATTTGGGTGTTAAAAGTAGCGTAATTTGGAAAAATTTCGTGCATTATTTTGCAGGTTGCCAAAGAGAGTGCTGACGTTATAATTCTCGACGACAATTTCTCCACGATTGTAACCGTGGCCAAATGGGGTCGGTCTGTTTACATAAACATTCAAAAGTTCGTCCAGTTCCAGCTGACTGTCAATGTAGTAGCGTTGGTTGTCAACTTTTCTTCGGCTTGTTTGACTGGTAAGAATCGTAGCATTTCAGTTGTCAATAATAAATTTTATGTTAGCATTTGTCATCTGTTCCTCTCCCTCAATTTTGTCTCTGTCTCTAAGATGCTGAGGCGACAAAATCAGCATTATTCATTTTTGATTTTTTTAAAAGAAAAAACTGTAAATATCATTATTTTATTTCAGGAAGCGCTCCCCTTACTGCTGTTCAACTTTTGTGGGTCAACATGATCATGGATACTTTGGGTGCACTTGCTCTGGCCACTGAGCCTCCTAACGATGAACTAATGAAAAGACCCCCAGTTGGAAGGACAGGAAATTTTATTACAAATGTCATGTGGAGGAACATCTTAGGGCAATCCTTGTATCAGTTTCTATTAATATGGTTTCTTCAAGCATTTGGAAAAACAATCTTTTTCATTCGCGGCCCTGATGCTGATTTGGTCCTCAACACCCTCATTTTCAACACATTTGTATTCTGTCAGGTGACTCTTCAAAACCATGGATATGGTTGCAATCTCAGTATTCCCTCATTGTTTCGAGTGATCCAAACTTGCGTATACTGTTTGTTATTTGCAGGTTTTTAATGAGGTGAACTCACGAGAGATGGACAAAATTGATGTACTCGAAGGCATACTGGACAACCAAGTTTTTGTAGCAGTCATCACTGCAACTGTCTTCTTCCAGATTATTATCATTGAATACCTGGGAACCTTTGCAAACACAACACCCCTCTCGATAGTGCAATGGTTTTTCAGCATACTTTTTGGTTTCCTGGGCATGCCAATTGCTGCGTACTTAAAGCAGATTCCAGTTTGAAGATCCCAAGAAGAATCGAAACATCTGACAAGGAACGAACTCCCTAAGGGGGTGGAATCTTGGCAGATGTGCTTCCAATGAAGATCTTGGTGTGTCATTAACTCCCAATTGCCCTTTTTCATCTTCACGAGGCAAGTTTTTGGCATCTTTTGCAGAATTGTAAAGCATGAATAGTAGGTTATGACAGAAGATTTATAAGACCAACTCCAGCTTTAGGGTAGTTCCTTTCTTTTTGTCGAGCAACTATAGAGTAGAATTGAATGTGTTTAGCAATCGTGTTGCTTGAACTTGATGTTGAAACTCCTGTATAAAGCTTATCTCTGTGGTTGCCTCTGAAAAGCATGGTTACAAACAACTCAGGCAAAAACTTGTACCTGAGCGACCATCATCCTTGTCAACTCCAACTGATCATTACCAAATCGTCACTTGTAAATCATTTTGATGCCAGAATTTTGTGCATGCTACTGAAGTGCAAACCAAAAAATGAACCATGCACCATAAATCATTTCATTTCATTTCATTCATGGATGACACAGAATTCGAGTATTAATTCTGTGTTATTCCACGTTTGATTGCCTTTTATGCATAAAATTAGACATCTCAATTAATCAAATTAATCCCGCATTCATGGGATAAAATAATCCCATAGGGTGGTGGTATAAATTATCTCAAATTGAGACTCTAATAATTATATTAACAGTTGTGTTCCTATTTCTCATAAACAACAACATTTGGGAAACTAATCCTAATTAAATTTCTCGCAGCAACGCTTTATACTACTATTAGGTTGCAACATTTTTTTTTCCTTTTTCTTTTTTTTTGTAAGAGTGCTAAAGTAAAAATTTAATTGAAAACAAAAAGAAAAAAAATTTTGTGCAATAGAAGTTAGTGGACAGCAAAATTAACAGATAGAGAAGAAAACCAAAAAACAAAATCAGAACTCATAAACGAGCAATTTATTATTCCTTATTGTACTAAAAATACTTAATTAAAAGAAAATACTCCAACTTCATTTTCTTTCAGAAAAACTTTGTATCGAAGTTGGATCTAGAGGGATTGTCGAGCATATGACACTTGTACATCAAAGTTTTCTTTCTTTTTTTTTTTTTTTTTTTGAGCTCCATGCAGCCAATTTTGCCATTGTAAAATACATAAAAATTTTATGTATTTACTGCCTTGTTGTCCTTTATTTTATGAATTCACAAACTTCTCCTTTATTTGTGGCGTGTTATGCATATTGGTTTTGTATTGAAATTGTTGATCCACCGAATTCAAATTCAGTACATTCACGAAGATACAATTTTACTTTAATATTTAGACACTCGACATTGATCTGGTTTGATTAAATTACAACTTATTAGGATCGGGCTAATTAACCAAATTTAGGTTTACCCGACCCACGGCCATACGTATGACGTGTCCCGATGGCTATACTCCTAATACAAACAGCAACGACACCCATTCAGTCCTATCCCATTTGATTCCTGTGCTCACCAGATAAATAATGCAGCCAAACAGGTTCGAGCAATGCTCTTGCGTTCTTCAGCAGCTGCCTTCCATCCGCATCGTCTCTTAACTCCTGTGCTTCCACCTCGATTCGAGGATATATGCTTTGGACAGAGGCCAACATTAGCTTCAGTCCCTCCCATTCCTCGTGTTGCCTGACTAACTTCATGCAGACGAAATGCAGGATGCCCAGTACGTGATCAAATTCCTTTCTATCTAGCCCAACAAGTAAACCATTCAAGAAAATCGCTCCCACAGCATCTAGTACATCAGGGTTTGTTCTTAACAGTTGAACCATTATTCCCAGAAGTTTCCTCAATGCAGAAAACCGCTCAGATTTAGATCCGCGAACCGCCTCCTCATCTGAGGCAACGCCTTGAAGTTCATAGAACTCGATCTTTGCTAGAGTGGTTGTCCATAAGGAAAAAATATATGCATCACAGTCAGATGCAGTCCCTCCCGAACTCTGTTTCAGCAGGTGGATTGATCCTAGCGCTAAAATTAAGTCGGGCACCCATGGCTTCACTGCTGTAATAAGCCGAGCTGCATATCCATAGCCTAAGCATTCTTCAACTGAAGCAAAAAGGTTAAACAACTCATTCGCCAGGTTGCATGGTGCTGGTAAAAGAAGGGAAGCTTTGGACGAATTTTTGAGCAATAAGCTGAGAAACTTGGCAACATAAGTGAACGAACTCCTCAAACAAACAAATGTCTCTCTCAAGCCTTCTTCTGTGAACTGCAGCTGAGTGTTGGAATACTTTTTCAAATTAAACATCATGAACTTTATGCATGTCATTGCAAACTTCATGCATAATTCTTCATTATCATCAGCAATTTCAATGGAAATTGCATCAACAATGAGCTTGAGTACTGCAGTTAGCACCTTCAACATATTTGATATCCTTTTTGGTTTAATGAAGCTGGATCCTGTGTAGAATTGAACAAAAAACAATAAACTGGACTCAGTTAAAGAATTTCATGAACTCAAACCAAAAAAAAAAAAAAAACACACACACACACACACAGAGACTATTCTAAAACACCAATGCCACATAGAGAAATGCAACAATTTTGTTGTGGAGATCCTTAGACGACCAGGTATTCTGCATTTATAAAGTCAAGTCATCCCGCATCTAAAGAACTACGAAGTTAATCTATTTTATTTAAACTAGTCTATATAGCTCTTCTGATTTCTTAAACATTGTGTAGCTGATGCAATCAACACCAACTTGTTTGCTCATCCTATCCACCAAAGCACTTGTCCTAATTAATTGTATCAGCTCTTGTACACAAATGCTGGATTCTGAAAGGTTCAAATGTGTACCATTGTGAAATGGAAGCAGAAGTTCTAGAAAAATAGAATGCATAAGAAAGAAACTCACCATCATGAGTTGGTCTAGGCATATCAGTTTGCAAATCTGTGTACTTCACACATCCATCTTCCATGACTACCTTATATGTACAATTAAATAAATGATTGAACGTTGAGTCCAAAACAGTATTCCTCGAAATGGACTGCAAATTAGAGCAAAAGTTAGTGGAAATTTGTTTTGTAGCATCCATTTATAAGTCAAGATAGTACCAAAGATTCAAAAAAGTTCAAATTGATTTGCTTCACCAAACTTTCATTGCAATACAGTTTCAATGTTCCATAAAACTGGGGGATAGATGATCAACAAAATGCCAACAACCTCTCTCTTCAACTACACATTTGGCTCTCCACATTCTTCACAAAAATATTTAAAGAATAAATAAAAACATTAACAGTTAGAAAGGATGAAAATAATAGATATATTAACAAGATTTCTAACTCAAAACAAGCTTTAAATCCCCATCAGAATCTTTCCCTCGTAACAGTTCAGAATTACAAGAAGTATCAACCAATTTTCCACTGTGTTTAACAGGTCTTGACATCAAAACAACCAAACTTCTTAATGTACAAGTACCATCAATATCAGGATGAAACATTTTACTTAGGACAAACTATATGATATCTATCTCAATTAAACCAAGCAGAAATAGATGCTTAATTTTAGAAATATCTCCAAGACATTAACAAAGATGAGTGAGAATAAAATAAATCAAACAAAACAAGAAAAAGCATGCAAATGCAAATCTAATCGACAGAATGTGCTTCTAAGAGCAACAGGACTTTGACAAAGAAAAGCACATGTGTTTTGCACCAGACTTGATTTACTGTGGAAACATACATCTGAATCAACATTTCACTTGCCTCAAGAGGTGAATCTGAAGAGTCTAAACATTCTCCTTCCCTGGAACTGGAATGTGTATTTCCAATTGTGCTAACATGTTGCAGAGACATATGTAGGGTGAGAGTTGCATAGGCCAATACTGGAGAAGCACTCATAGTATCGCACTGTAAGCATTGCAAGATGCTAACCTCAGATATCACCTTCAAAGCATCAAAAGCAGCTTCCAAATTCCTAGAAGTTAATATTGCAGTCCGCATATTTTCAGATAAAAGTAGTTCCTTTATTTGCCAGGCTATTCCTGTAGCAATAGCATAATCCTCATAAAATCTACTTTTGACAAACTTGGATGATCTTTTCTTCTCGTCATCTCCCAACTTAGATGAGGCTCTCGCGGTAGATTTAGTTTTCCTCCTTTTAGCAGAGGCATCAATAAATTTTGTTTGTTCTATTCCAAATCCGACATGGCAGTCATGTGCAGTTTTTTGCAAATGTTTTGTCATGGCATCAAACATCAGATCAAACCAATCACAAGACAAGACCATCTTATGAGCAGACCTAAGTTCAACTTGCCTGTTCATATCACTGCATATAGCACTGCAATTCATAATCAGTCCCAAGCAATCTTTGAAAAGGCCATCCACGGCATCAGGAGAAATGGCTGTAACAATCTTGCAAACACAAGATTTGGCATGAGTAGTAGGTGCAGCAGCAAAAATTCGCTTCAGCTTTTCATCATTCACTTCCTCCTTCATTGCAGCCTTGGTAGATGGATCATTTACTAAATTGTCACAAAGGCGGGAAGCAGCAGTCAGTAAACCATCCATATGTTGTGCATCAAGCCGATCAGATGACAGAGTTAAACGGATGAGAACACCAAAAAGCTCCTTGAGGGACTGCAATGATGCTCCCTCTGATACACAAAACTCACAAAATCTTGCTCCAGCAACAGGGCACCTTCTTATGAGTGCAATAAAGCGATTACATGCTTCTTCCTGGGTTACTTGAGAGGGAAAATATGATGGTATAAGAAGTTTTGTGATTTTCCGAGCAACAAGAGGGTGATCATTTGCAAGTGAAGACAACAGTAGTTCTAACTGCACCACCTGCAGGCAAACAGACACATTTACGAGTGCACTTACAAAAAAAAGTTATCAGTAATTAGAAAAAGAGAGAGTCAGCAATTGCCAGTGATTTTTACCCAAATATTTTTCCCAGTTTGGAAAGTACCTTATGAAACTGAAAGTTCCGCATATCCCTTACAAGAAGAAGCAGATCCATGATAGCAACGCGCACTGAAAGTGCATGATCCAGAATCAAATGCCCCATTCTAGGTAAAAGTACTTTAAGGACTTCATGGGAATGAGGATTTCCAAGAAGGTACATGATTCCATTAACCGTGGAAAACCTAACCTCAGTACAATTGTCATGTGTCAAATCATCAAAAATTTTGGTAAGTATCTTTGTGATGGATGGTGTAGGAATAACTTCCCAAAACAAGTTAAGTATGCGACAACCACCCTCCACAGCCACAACTCTCACATCTGGACATTCATCTGTAAGTAATTTATTCACCAAAAAAAACTGTTTATCAAGCAGCGTATCTTCAACCTCCTTTGTCGCATCAGGATCTTCAAGGGGGAATAGGTCTAGAAGTAAATGAAGTGCATTGTGACGAACATTGGAGTTCGCTACCTGAAAAAAATGGACCAGTACCATAATGTATGAATATATTCTTTATAGGAAAACAAGTAGCTACCTCCATTGAGTTTGAGAAAGACCAATGATGACCCTCAAACTTGAGAGCTAGTGAGAGAACTCAATATTCAAAAATAAAAAAGTCCTGCAGTAGTAACTAGTAATGCATTTTTCCCATTTATCAAACTTCTCTTCAATTCACTAAGAAGCTATAAGTTTTCCAGTTGCCACACCATCACTACGCCAGCCTGACAGCATCCAGACAACAATATAGGTCAATGAGTTAAGTTCCCATTAAACTATTTGCGAAAAGCTTCAACTTGTAATATAAAGCGGCAAGACAGTTTCCTTTTACATTTTCAATCAATTCTGACTACTGAATTAGGTCCTAGCAAAGAAATGATTTAAAATTTTCATCTGATAATGCAATGTAAAATTTCCTAGACCAGTTTTGAATGATGAGGAGTGGCAAAAGAAAGAACCAGATTGTAGAATCATATCATGCTTGTAAACGTAATGAGCTGAATTGTTAGCTTTTACACTGCACAGCCACGGTAGCACACAACAAACAGCTCTATACCACTAACTGAATCACAAGAAAATGAAGCGGTAAAAATTACCTGAAGAGAACGAAAGATCACAGGCTCGGCAAGCCTAAAGAGCAGTTTCTCAACCCCATGTGTTGTTCTTTGGATGATAAACGCCCCCAAAACCGTCCTGATAGAAGCAGCAAATGCGGGGGAAGTAGCATGTATAGCGCTCTCGATCAACCCCTGCAAAAAGTCGTTCTCGATTTCGTCCTTCGACTCTCCTTCCACGGACTTCCAAACCCGAAAAACAATCTCCCCATAAGCTTCCAACATGGATTTCCTTCCAAATGGGATCTGCGACTTAATCATCGCCAAGGCCTCCGTCACTAGCTGCCCACTCAGCCCAAATATAAATGCGATAAACTTCCTTCCTTCCTCTGTCTTAAAATACAAGGGGGATATCACGCAACGCATTAACAAATTCTTCAAGTCCTCGATACTTTCCTCATCTTCAAAATCAAACAAAATAAACGCCTCTCGAAGACTGTAAACCCTGTGAACGTCCACTTTCTTCTTTAAAGTCAATGACCTCGATAGCAGAAAAGGCAATGACTGCGAAATTAGGGCTTCTTTTCCAGGCAAATTCCTCTTCCACCACTCCTCACACAAATTAGCAATCTCCGACAGCAACGTCGAATCCGACTCGAATATAACTAAATTATCGTGCAACTCGCTAACTCCAGGGAGTAGATCAGCAGCCGAAAATGCACCTTTCGGATGTGTGACGCAGAGGAAGGCAATATACGTGTAAATCTCGAGATTTTCGACGACGGATTCCTTCTGCCTTTTCTTTTCGTTTTCGGTGGTGTGAGAAGCATCATCGCTTTTCAGGTGGCGGGAGGAACGGCGGACGCGCTTAGTAGGTGGAGTCTGAGGGGAAGTTTGGGGGCTTGAACTGGAAAACGATTTAAATTTGTTAATTGATTGGGAAATTGAGCGGTGGAGAGAGGGCGGGAGGGAAGAAACGAGGTCAGAAGGAGGAGTAAGGGTGTAAATTAAGTTTTTGAGAGTGGATTTTGTAGATTTTGCAAACCCTAGCTTTTTAGCTGTTGAGAGGAATTCTTCTGCTGAGGTCTTCAGCGACGAGCGAAGCCTCTTCTCCATCGAAAGGATTGCTGCGCGTTTTTGTGAGTGGGGAAGTGCGTGTTTCTAGTGTTGTCAGTGTCTTGGAATGGGAGGGAACGGTTAAGAGTTACGCGCGTTGTGAAGGTTGTTTGGGTGACCGATGGATGGAAAGACATGATTGGATTTGGGATGTGGGGAACAGGAAGTGTCGTTAAGCTTTGATTGGTCTGTTAGCCCATCAATTAGGTAGTTCTGTACCTTTTATTACTTTCAAATTTGAAACTAGTTTTGGCGGCCTGCGAGAGGGGAAAGCAGACAAACAACATCAGAGGAAGAAAACAGAAAATAAATAGTAAATAAATAAATAAAAGTCCGGCCATCTTTTGAAATTTTTATAAAATAAAAAAAAATTGTAGTACTATAACACCTTGAAGTATATGAGCTAAAAAGAAACTTTTGAATATAACTGGATTTTGAATCCACAATTAATTTTTAAGGCTTAGTTTGGGAGATAAGGATAGAAAAGAAAAGAAGGGAAAATTTAATTTATGAGAGAAGAGAAGAGAGGAGAAGACATTGTTATGTTATTTGGGAGTTTTAAAAATTAGTGGAATGATTTTGGATATCGAAGTCATTAAATATTTGTTCAAGATCTTTTTAAGGACAAAATAGGTATTTTTAAAAAAATTGACAAATTTTCTCAAACTTTCTTCCCATTTCTTTCCAATGTGGGAGGAAAAATTTTGGCTACTATTCATCATCTTAAATTCTTTTACATTTCCTTTCTTTTCTTTTCTACTAAAAACTAACCAAATGAAGGAAAACTTAACTTTCTCTTCTTTCCCTTTCTTTTTTGTTCAAATCCTCCACTCCCAAACGAAGCCTAAGTGATGGGACTTGATCCCTCCAATCTACTTTTTTGAAAAAAATCTTTCGATGTTAATTTTTTAATTTTAATAGTAACAAATCTGTTTTCTTAGAATGCTCCTAACCCAGAACTAAGCAGGTCAAACAATTTGGACATCTATCAACAATCTGTTAAAATCAGGAAATATGGGATAAGAAGTTTTGCGAAAGTGAAAAAGATGAAGAATTTCTGATTTCAGCTAACCAATTTCAAGGGCTAGAATTGATTAAGTTCCACGGAATTACACCACTCGACAATTGCAATATTTCTGGGTTCACACGTCTGCTATGAAACGATAGTGAGCAGATGAACAATCTAGTTCTGGTGTTTCATTAAGTCATTTCACTAGTACAAATTGTTCCACTAATCCTAATCCTAATCCCTAAACCCTAGCACTAAAACCCTAATATGTAAACCCAAACCATGGAAGCCTAAAATTTAATTTACCTACAAGAATTGTGCTAATTTCATAAGTGGTGATTAAGCATGTTATAAAAATTGGTTAAGGTTCCAGTTGAAAATTAAAAAAAAAACTAATTAAATATGAGATTTGGCCAAATCATCCTTTTTTTTTTAAATACTTTGATTTTAATTTTAATTTAAATAACGATAAATAATGCAGCATTCAAGGATAAATAGGTACAATAATTCAATAAAAACTTAAATAATAATGAAATAAAAGATTTTACAAGAAAAAATTCTTAAAATCTGAATATTATCCGCCAATTCATTCACAAATTCAAATATTGTAATGCCTCAAATGTCACCTCACGTATCGTTGTTAGTCCCAGATGAGCACACTGCAAAGAATTAGTGGGATCGAGATACATTTTACAAATTGAACCGATCCGCAACAGAGAATCAACCTAAAAAAGAAGATAAGTATTAAGAAAAGATAAAGCATATGGTTAGCCAATGAAAGCTGTGGCGTTTGCGGCTAATGAAAGTTCTATCGTTTGACTGGTCAAAAAGCTTTTCTCAATGAAAAATTCACAATAACTAACGCCACACATCTGATGTACGATTAACGAAAAAAGTTTTCCAAAACGCCACAAATCACAAATCAGATGTGCGGTTAAGGGAAAAAAAATTTTTAATTCATTCGCCACAAATTAGTATTGCGGCAATAAGATTTTAAAAATTTTTTTTCCTGCTCCTTCAAATCATGACCCTTGATAATATGTTAATCAACGGTACATCTTTAGCTAAAATAAAAAAAAAATGCAACTGAAAATCTTAACTTCAAAAATTCTTAAGCCGTGAAAAAAAAAAATCAAACAACCTTTAAGCCGATATTGTGACTTGCAGCGACTCTTATGATATACACACTCCCTACAAAACACTACTATTTTTGTGATAATTTTTGGTTTTAACATTATTTCGAGAAATTTGCCCAAGTATGAGGATCCACATTTGGTTTAGCACGCTATATTAAACAAGTAACTAGCAGCAAACCTTTTTATCCCCACAAAAGAAGTCCTATCACGGCAAGAAATAACCAACAATGTACTTAACCAAAACGGCGTCCCATTGCTTTTTAACTTTGACAGTACATTTTCCCTTTGGCAGACAGGTAATCAAGCATAACATCATAAGTTCATAAATCCATTGCCTCTTACATTTGGCTTAAACCCTCACCTTTAATCAAAGGAGGGACTTAAACCCCCTCCTCTTGGCCACGGATCCAGTGGTTATAGAGTAATACTACTACTACTAGTCTTCATCGCTCAAAGGACACGTCCCCTGTTCGATTCTCAAATGATTTCAGACTCCGAGTTCTTCCGGGTTCGCGGCGTCCCCAAGTACAGCGAAAAGTAAACAGTGAAAGGGAAATTGCCCGAGCATCACAAAGCAGCCTCCAACCTACCCCCCAAAAAAAAAAAAATCCAACTTTTGCACATTTTGGATGGCCCAAATGTAAGGCGGATGAATCAAATCAAACAAGACAACTGTCATTCCCTACAGCTCATTGGTTATTAAATAGCCTTTTGGAGGGAACAGAGGAAGCATCCCAAGACTGGGCGAATGGGTTTTTCCCATCAAAACAAAAAGCAAAGATCTAAACAATGAGAACAATTTGCAAACTGAAAAAAAGTTAACAGGGCGGCACTAGCACATTTTTTTTTTTTCATTTATGATGGCCGATACCACTATAGCAAGCACTACTACAGTCTCCACCTCTCCAGCAACCTTGTGGACATCCTATTTGGCCATCGTTTGTCTCTTCAAACTGAAGTCAGCTTCTTAATAGTATGTGCTTCTCTTTCTTCATTGGTATTTTTGCACTTGTCTAAGAGGCAGAAACTTCTGGTTCATATTGGAAACTGGAATCTGCCATCAAATCCAATGCACACCAAATCATCGCTTGTAACTAATTAGTAGCAATTGGGAATCTGGCAAGGTGATTGATCTTCCTATGGAGATCGACGAGTCCTCTGCGAAGGTTGATGTTGATCACTGTCGGGGTATGTAAGCCTCCTTTTGGTGCCAATTATGCAACTACTTTCCCGACAATCACGTGAGCTTGATTGCTTTAACGATAAACTCAGGGGACTCTGCAGATTTGGGGTGTTGGACTTAGCCTTCTGAATTTCCCGCATTAGATTGTAGCATAAGAGTACATTGTCCTGTCCCAATGCATTACGAATACATGAAATCACACAGGTAGTATAACTTTTTCTGCGCGGGCATAAAGTGCAAACGAAGGAAGAATGAATCATGATGCATCGCAAATCATTACTTTCAATTAAAAGCAAGGAAACTCACTTTATGTGAAGAACCCCATGATGAGATTATGCTCAGCTTGAACTCCAACATCTTCATTGTCAACTGAGAATCGCAGGCTGCTAAAACAGCCACAGCAGCAATCATGGACGGTGGATATTTTACTAAACTAATATCTGAATTAACAAAAACCAAGCCAACTAAGAAAAATACGTTATCTGCAAAATGAGGTGGAACTCAACTTAGTGCAACTATGGATCACCTTTTAGCATAGCCAATGTGAGTTCGATGGCTCTTGACATTAGCCCTTTCGGTCTTGACTCACCATAAAACTTGGCTATGAAGTATCGAAAGTAAAGAAAAGGGGTGAGTACATTCATTTTCCACTCCAAAGCATCCAAAACCAACAGTTCCATTTTCTGAATCAGGCGGCCTTCAAAATTACATTCATCTATGTGATAGTCAGATAATGCCGGCGCTTTATACTCCTCCATCTTCGCAGCCAAAGATAAACATGCAATGGACAACAACCGAATAGCCCATAATTTCCCATCCTGCCAACATCGATCAGGCAGTGTCACAAATTATTTTCCACCATCAGAGAAGTCTATTATTGAATCGCGTTTCGAGACGAGCAAAATATCACAAGAACGAGCGAGAAACTGAAAAATGATACTCACCTCAACGGATCGCTTAGAAAAGAACCCGTCGAAGTATATCAGTGACAGATAGGCCGTCTGGAAGTGAAGTCCAAATAAAGCTCTGGTCTATACCCAAAAAGAATGAGCAAAAGAATAAATAATAAACAAATCCCAGAATGAAAAGGATGGCACAAAGTAGTGAAAGAGAAGAGACAACAAACATCAAGAATCCATTGGACAGCATCTAAGCGGGCACGTTTCGACCAACTCTGTTCGTCAGTCTCGTCGATTGAACTATTGCAAAGAGATTTATTGGTATTTGACTGTAAATCAGATTCCTTGTGAATCAGCATTTCAATGTACTCATCATCATACTCAACAATACAACATTGGCACAAGGTTTCATCACTTTCGTTGTTCAGAGTGAAGCAAGATTCATCTTCTTCGCACAAAAGGCTAGGGATAGACGATGTAGTCTGAGAAGTTTCCATCTCAATATCGACACAAGAAAATCTTGGGAGTGTAAAGTGATTGTGATTCTGGAGAGCTGAATCTAAGGAGTCGGAGGTTACTGAAATCTAGGAAGAGGGGGGGGGGCGGGGAATAAAAAGGCGGTTGAGGTAAAAGAACGGGGCTGAGTTTAGCAGCGGTTTTGGTGCCGCCAAATTTTTAGCGGCTGGGATGAGAATTATGTATGTAGCGTCTTTCTTAGCAAGTTAGCAGTTAGAATGTTCTACGGGGAGTGGTCGAGTAAGCGTGAATAACAACACATTAGGGAGGCCGCCGTCTACTCGACCCTTTAATTTCTCCTCATGTTAATGAAGTCCGGGATTTTTGTACGGGATCCAAGTTTCTTAAACCATTTTCTTTCCCAAAAAAAAGAAGTACCTAAATCTTTATGTATGTTGCTAAGATTACCCTTAATCAATCAACTTCTTTTTATTGATTTTGCTAGGATCCATTATGCATTAATTACCCCTCTTTCTCTCTCTAATTAGGTATTTTTATAAGGGTCAGCTTAAAAAAATTATTGGAGGTATATATTTGACAAAACCAGTATGAGAGGGAGGCAGTTTACAAACATAAAAATATGTGCGGGAGAACGGGAATAATATCAATAATAATATATTAATCATATCATAAAAACAAGATTCTCAATCCTTCACTCTTCTCAATTAAACACAATAATACAACTTTCTATTTGTAGACTAGATGACTTGACAAACAAGTCTTACACCACAAGAAAGTTCCTAATAACATGCTAATTTCCTAAACAATAAAACAACCATAACTTGATTCCAATAGAATTACTAAAACTCTAACTTGACTAAAACACTACTAAATAAGAATATAGAAAATTTCTAATTTTCAATTTTGATTTAATATGCCAACATTGTCTTCCTTAAATCAAACTCTCTATTATTATTGATTTTGCTAGGATCCATTATACATTCATTACCCCTCTTTCTCTCTCTAATTAGGTATCTTCTATAAGGGTCTTTCACTTGTAAGTTTTTTTTTTTTTCAGTGTAAGTGGAAGGACTCGAACTCAAATCTCTCACTCACACTCCTTCCTCTCAACCACCCAAGCCATCCATTCCCTCTGGTTCAATTTGGGTTATAACTTATGCAAATGGAATCTATTTTTTGCTAGAAAACAAATTATTGAGATTGCGATGGGGATTTATATAGAGGGAGTGTTCCACTCAAATAAATTTTGACAAGCTAATGCTTTGTTCTCTCGACCTCATTTGGATGGTAGTTTTTTATAGAAATTTTTTAATATTCTCTATAAACACGCTTGTCAACCACTTTTTAACTTCATATATATCAAATTGTTACAATATATTTTTCTATATAAACTCCTAAAAGTAGCAATTCAATTGATTCTTTTCTATGATTACAGTGTAATTGATGGCGTAATTACCTCCCTTCATTGATAATAAAACCGTGCCGGTTGTCATAAGCATTACAATATCCATCAAACTTGGCTTGCGCTCACTCTGCGTGCAAAATCATTAATCCACACTGTTGCAGTAATTGTTTTTTACGTATCAGTCAATTGTGGTTCGCAATTCATTTGCATGCAACTCTCAATAATATGAACAACAATGACCAATAGTAATCAAATTTTCCCAATTGAAAACCCTCCGGCGGGCCTCTATGAATAACACTCCTTGAAGACTCGTAGCACTTGAGGCTTCCATTATCATCAAACATGCAAAGCACAGCACATATAATAGTGTGAAAGCCATAAAAGCCATCATTTAAGACAAATAATTAATTGACCCCACAATTGCGTCTTGACTTCCTACTCTATTTTAAGGTATCATTGGTTTGTCCAGCATCTTGATATCTCCATCGTAACTTAATGTAACCAATTAAATTTAGAAAGAGGACACGAGATCTAACAATTAAGCCATTACTCTGCCACATAGATTTGGGAGCGCTGTGATTAAGCCGTTAATGATACTATTTGCTTAAACCGGCAAATACTATTCTAGCTAAAGCAACAAAAACGTAGCATATGGTCCACGCTATAAGATTTTGCCCGTGAAAAATAATTTTGCCCCACATTTTCTTCTTAGCAAAAGAAAAGAAGTGGAATTTTTTTTTTTTTTTTTTGGTAATGAAAAGTTTGGTTGGGTCTCGGTCACCAGCAATGGTCAGGGCATGCCTCTAGAATCATAGCTCATTTACAAAAGTTTTTATAAATTGACTATTAATACAACTCTCACATCAACAAATGCATTCGAACACATGACCGACCTTTTATGAAGAAATGGCCTGCTGTTGCCAACGAAGTCAACTTGTAAAAAGAAGTGGAGTATTGATAATGGTATGTAATTACACGTGACCGTGATTGTCCCATGGGAGCGGCTTCACGTGTGCGCGGAAGGTGGACCACCGCTGAGTTGGGAGATCATAACCGGAGACGCTCCTCGTCTCATCAAAACACTAGTTGTGGAAGCCAATCTTTTTTCCCCCCTCATTTTTATCGGTCAAACGAATTGTAGTGGCCAATCTGTTGCAGAAATGAGAAAATATTAAGCTAACAATTCGTCCAATTTTCTTTTTCTCCATAATTGCAATAATTCTATTGGGACCTTGTGGGATGATTGACTTTTCTAGTCCATATGTCTCGGTGTTTCAGTATAACATGTTACGTTGATATATATTAGGGCTGAAAATGAATCGAGTCGCTCGCAAGCGCTCGAGTCAAACTCGACTTGAGCTTGATCAACATTGAGCTTGAATTGGCTCGAGTCGAAATCGAGCTTAAAATATTAAGCTCCGGCTCGCGAGTTCGAGTATATATATATATATATATATATATATATATATATATATATATATATATATATATATATTAATTTTTTATTTTAAGTATATATATTTTTTATTTTTTATTTAAGTATATATATTTTTTATATTTTTAATTTTAATAGTAAAATTACATATATATTCTTAATATTTTATTATTTATTAAGAAAAAATATTATTTTATTTATTTTTAAAAAAATAAATATATTATTTTTTATTTTTTCGAGCTCGAGCTCGGCTCGAATCAAGTCGAACTCGAGTTCAAGTTTGAAATTGTCAGCTCGTCGAGCTCAAACTCGAGTTCGAGTTCAATAAAATTATGTTGAGGTTCGACTCGATTAAAACAAAACTTGACTCGACTCGACTCGTTTGCAGCCCTAATGTAGATGACCTTTATCAATTTCCTCCTCATTGTGGTACTACTGGACAATTTTATTTTATGCTTTAATTTGCAAATGTCAAACTTTAAAAGAAAATTGATGTCATTGATGGATAATGGCAATATACTCCACGAGTTTCACTTGCACTGTAAGAAAAACAAAATTAAAGGATTCCTGTGAACTTGATTGCGAAATGCCAACATATGCATTTTTGTCTTGCCCGTTTGCGTCTCCGGGTTCTAACCAAGAAAAAGAACTTACGAAGCCCAAATACAAAATACATGGGCACAGCTTAAAAAATCACATGAGTGGCCCAATTTCATGAATTTGCGATGAACTCAAGTTTGCCCAAATTATCTGCCCTGGATAACAACCAAACGTTGGCGAATAGCAGAGCCCAACGATACATCTAGAAAAGTAAAAGGGACAAAATTTTTGCGAGTTCATTTCTCCTTTTCTTAATTATTTTGGTGATGAAAGATGAACGTTAATAACTTATCAACAGAAATAGAGAGATTGAGACTTGATACTGGGATTCACCTGCATTCTCTGAGTAAAGATTCCTGCAGACTCGATATGAAAGCTGGATAAATCATACTTAAAATCATATTATTGTTATAGGCAAATAGGCAATTCACCCCCCCCCCCTCTCTCAAGGGAGGAAAGTTATAGTGCTGGATAAGATAAGAAATGTGCAATTTCTGATACCTCTTTTCCCTGAGCACTGTGAAAGTAAATCAGCCGTGTCCAACGAATCTACAGGTGTTTGCGGCCTGCAATGTGCTGTGAAGTTTTGTCTCGCTCTAGAAAACCTTTGCTAGTTCAATACAACTTCAATTTCGTCCAGAAATTTAAACAGGTAGAGATCCAAGAGTAAAATGTTTTGATGTGCAGAACACACCCATTTCACTTGGTTAGAGAATCATAAGACTGTAGTGTTTTAATTGTCATGTCATGAGTCCTGACTATTCCAGTTGTAAAGTATGGACGGAATATGTTGTTGATTCATGCTTCAATTATGAAAATCTTGTACCCCTGCAATGGACACATATAGAAAAGGCAAGCATTGCAGGTAGAGAGACAAAAAAGACTTTGAACCCAAAGCCTTCTGCTTACAATCCCTTCTACTTTATTACCAAGCTCAAACTCCCTCTGGTGCACGAACACTAATGATTTACAAAAAAAAAAAAAAAAAAAGTAAATCTTATGTACACTGACTGACAGTATATATATTTTATCATTATTGAATTTATAACACATATGTAAAAGTTGGAGTTCAAATTCAAATTTTACGTAATTATCATTCATCCAATACTGTATACGCTCTTGTGTTGAGCCCTGAAATTATTTCGGCCAGAAAAGAATTGGTATTGGAATATATTAAATGTGTCTTTGGAACCATGCAAGGTGGATTTCTGCTATTTATGGGAGTAGTTGATTTGATTGAAGGGAGCACTGTTGAGGTGCGAGGTTGGAAGCAGCAAAACGCGGGAAGCGCGTGGATGGCGAATTGGCGAAACAGACTGTAAAAACACGCGTGAAGATATCCAAATTGCGCACGAGTTTGACTATTCAGATCTTTAAACACCGCGAGTTTGTTGTGCAAAACACTGGCGATGGAGCTGACTCCAATCCACGCCAGCAAACTTTTGTCTGGGACTCGATCAATAATCACTAATCACACATTCACACGTCCCGTTCTCACTCGCAACATGACCATATATAATCACCTGCTTCACGTTCAATGAATTCCTTCTCCCTTCTCTCCGTCGTTTTGAATTTCCCGTTGTTACAAGAAGGGGGTGCTTAGGATATTGTATATACTGTAGCGTCGTCTAGAATTGCAGGGCAGTATAGAACACAAAGGGTCAGAAGAGTTCTGTAACATTATTGGGTTTCCAAATATTGATTGCGGTGAATTAGTTTTTGTGTAATCATAAACCTGTACGTTAGATCTGTACATACGCTTATTTGGAACGTATTCATTAGAGATTGAGAGGGAAGAGAAGAAGTAAGAACACCGAACCCTGTCGCCATTTTTGCCGTTCTTGTTTGGTGTTTCTTGTACAAACAGAGAAAGGTAAGCGTGGTTTATGTCTCCCTTGATTAGTCTCTGACCCTTCTGCATTTAAAGAGCTTTTAATATCTCCATGAAAGGTACCAGAGATTTAGAAATATTCATCTGCAAGACAAATATGTTTACTAGAGATGAAATGGGTTCGCGGTAAAAGATGCATAGAATACGTGAATCCCTAAACGATGCATTTAATCCTTCTTCTCAAGATAAAACCAAATTGCATTCGGCAATTCACGTCTCTGAGAAAATAGATATTGAATTTTATCTTTTACAATAACTCTGCAGAAGGGAAGTTCGGGGCCTGTTTTGTGAAGAGAAATCACAGGGACATGGAATCTTCCTTGACTTCTGAACAAACAGCACCAGTCCCACTCCCACCTCCATTGCCCTATCCTGCAATAACCAGCCTCCATCAGAAAAGACTGACCCCGAGGGCATCGCAGAATTGGGGAAGTTGCCGTGCTTCTACGGCTGGAAATCCAGCACTGGACCGGCTATTCGATGGAGGTTATCGAGCAGATGTTTTAATTCACACGGATCATGGCGGTGTCATCTATGCACACGCAAGTATTCTCGTAAGTTATTGAATTTACCGGTTTCCATTTGACGGTGCAAATTTGAACTTTCTGTAGTATTAATTAGAGTGCTTTTCTTGATTAAAAAGGATGGAATACAAAATTCTCGGCTGAGTGATATGGGAAAGTCGCTTTAATCATTTTCTGGATCAGAATGCGTTTAATTAATTTTCATTCACTCTCTTTACGGGGGATAAAATATGGTATTCTCTTCACAATCAGACATCATTATCGAGAAATGGATTTCGTCCTAAATATATATGCATAGAATCTATAGATCTTGAACTTCATGTAATGTGGTCTGCAACAGGGTGTAGCCTCTCCCGTTCTCAAGATGATCTTGAAACAAACAAAAGGCCAAAATCGTGGTCGTCATCGGTCAGTCTCAATACGGGGAGTTCCACCTGAAGCTGTCAGAGTTTTTATCCGATTCATGTACTCTTCCCGGTAAAGATTTGCTTCCTCCCCTACTAATTCTGCTTCGAATAATTACTTAATTACTAAACATACCTACTTGCCTGCTGACCATTGTTATTCATTGTGCTCTTTGTGAAGCTACGAAGACGATAAACTCCAGGAACATGTTCTGCATCTCTTGGTTTTGTCACATGCCTATGCGGTTCCCCAGCTAAAGCAGTTGTGTGAGTGGTGGCTAGAGCGCAGATTGCTAACAACAGAAAATGTAATTGATATCTTTCAGCTTGCAATGCTGTGTGATGCGCCTCGCCTCAGCCTCATTTGTCACCGTTTCATCCTCAAAAATTTCAAGCCCGTTTCTGTTACTGAGGGATGGAAAGTAATGAAGGAAAGTCACCCGGTACTTGAAAGGGAGATTCTTGAATCCATTATCGATGAAGCTGCCGTAAGCATTTCTTCTTCTATCAGATCCTTGCTTACTCACTTCTAAGTTCTAGTGACCCGGAAATTTGTTTCGTTTCTCTAAACTGGATGGTTTGCCAATTTGGTTTTCAGAAGCAAGATTACAGGGTTAAAAAGATCAATGAGAGGAAAATTTATGAACAACTATACGAGGCAATGGAGGCTGTTGTTCATATATTCAGAGATGGATGCCGTACCATTGGTCCACTTGATAAGGTTGTGCCGAAAGATCAATCACCTTGTCCGTATGCCGCTTGTAAGGGGCTTGAACTGCTGGTTCGCCATTTCGCTGGATGTAAGAGAAGAGTTCCTGGTGGCTGCATTCACTGCAAGAGGCTGTGGAAAATCTTGGAATTGCATTCTCGAATTTGTGCTAATCCAAACATCTGTAGAGTTCCTTTGTGCAGGTTGGCTTTGGTTCTTTTTCTTTTCGTTCCTTTTTTTTTTCTCCCAATTTTCTTCTTTTCTTTTTATTTCAAGTCTCTTGATGAAAAAAAACAGAAATGAGTGCAATTTTGCCCCATTTCCATTATTAAAACTGCAAAATTTAACCAGTTTTTGATGGCATGAGAATTAGTGTTCAGCACAGTTCAAATAAGATCACCCTTGAAGCTTCTATTAACACTTGAGACATCCGTTTCAGGAATTTCAAGCACAAGAGAAGGAGAGAGAACAAGAAGGACGAGCTTAAGTGGAGAATATTGGTCAGAAAGATAGTGAGATCCAAGAGCATTTCGGGAGCTCCATTCTTCTCTCTGGAATCATCATGACCGCACGAGTGCTTAATTGCAAAATCAATATTGATTAGCACAATTCTTCCAGTGTTGATATAAAATGTGTTGATATACTGATGGCAAATTGGATATTTCATTTTTAAGGTAACTACTGATGGCAAGAACATGAATGGTCCCTTCCCATTATTCCTTGGATCCGTTCTTGAAAGGTAACTACTGAGAGCAAGAACATGAATGGTAAAAAGCCTCATGGGCTGTACGGTTGCAAGTCGAATTCTAAGGTCAAATTCGTGGTCCATCAGATGGAGAGTAATTTTACGAATTCAAAGGTTTTGATTGGATTTCATAAATAATTTCCAAAAAAAAAAATGTGTTTTGCAACTAAGGAGGAGTCAGGATACACCATCCACCCGTGAAGGTAAAACATGTTAAAAGATCTTTTACGTGTTAATACTTTATATATTTTATCATATTAATTAATAATATGCACATTATCGTCGTAGAAAATTTTTTACACATTCTAAGCCTAGAAAAATGAAATGGTTATTCTGTAATTTTAAAAGTTACATATCATTTTTAACCCTAATTTTTTGGTTAATGTATACAGCTGCTATGTAAGGATGTAATGTGCATTACCATCATTTTTTTTTTCAACAATCGTGCATTATTAACTGAAATAAATACAACAAAATTAGATTAACACTCGAATGCAATCGAAATCCCGATGCATTATCATCGTTGATATATTGTACAACTGTCATGAACGATTGTGAAAACCCATACTCCAATTGCGAAACAGCTAAAAAAAAAAAAGGGGGGTGATTTGGACATGAGGAAAAAAAAGGCGCTACATTGGAAGTTGAAATTGAAAGGAATACGTTCAACAATCGTTCGCCCCACTTCTTGGCCGTATTCGCCGAAAAGAAGAAAAATAAATAAATTGTCATCATTCACTTCCGTGATCTTGACCGTATTCACCAAGGTGCAGTCGGTCCAATTACATCTCCGGGAGAATTTTTGCACTGACAGATTGATTAGAAAGACTCGTGAGAGCGACTTCCCAAATCTACCATCTTCAACAAATTGGCGGCAGGTTGGATATTGATTGTTGAGGAGGGCTTCGTAATTGATCTATCACCTGAAAAATCACCATCTAGCCTGAAGATTTGGTTGCCGGAAAGCACGAAACCCATCCAACAGAACGCAGATCTTGTGAAAAAGTGTATATATATATATATATATATTTCACACCTTTGGAACAAAATGCAATTTGGACATCTGTGATTTTATAAATTTAATTACATCTCTCATAATAACTTGCGCGTTCTTATACGTGCAAGTGAATGTATAGAAGTGCTCAACAATGCTGCAAAATTTGAAATTTTGATTTTTTTTTTTTTTATCTGACGAGTCCAAATTTTGATTTTGATTAATTAATGACTAATTTACCTTAATATGCTACATGGACAGAGCGTGTGTGGATACTAATTATTTGGCCATAATGGTAACGGCCACATTTTGGTTTAATCACGATCAGCAAAAGACATGCTAATCTTTTGATTAGCTGGTCCCTTGTTGCCTCCTGTTCTGAATTTCTAATCGCAAAACACAGCGGGCCATCGACCACAGTGGGAGTCGAACCCACGACCTTTTGATCCGAAGTCAAACGCGCTAATCCACTGCGCTATGCGGTCCTCTTGTGCTCATTTTCGAGCCTTTCCCTCCCTCAATTACACATCTCCGGTCGCCCACTGCCTTACCGAATATGACCTTTGTTACTTTCTAGATTTATAAACGCCAAAAAAAAAAATAATAATAAGGAGTTAGGAAAGGACTAATTGAAGCTGGAATTCTCCACTTGGGATCATCGGTGACATGTTTTTCTATGCCAATCCAATGCCACCTATAATATTGCGCCAAGCGTCCTGTTATTATTTACACTTTAATTTTCTAATAATTCAACTTGGTTTGGTTTAACACAAGTGTAAATAATAACAGGACATTTGGCACAATATGATAGGTGGCATTGGATTGCCATAGAAAAAATGTCATCGAGGATCCCAAGCGGGAATTCTCCTGCCCTAGATTCCGGAAAAATGTGCTTGGCCAACCATTACTGGTACCCTTTTCTAATTTATTAGTCCGATTTTTGTCCTCTTCATGTTTCACTTGGAGCAAGGTTGTTAACTGGGGTGACAACTAATTGCTCATATAGTCTGTCACAATTTTTCCATAGAGGGTTTGAGACTGTTTTGGCGGGTTGCATTTCCATTCCCGTCTTCATCTCTGTCTGTCATAATTTCCATTGCCATCTCCATGTCTGTCTGCTCTATCCTGCTTGCCAACTTCTGCTTAAATTGAAGGAATATACATAATCTAGAAGACATCATGACTCACGAGTTCACATTGTACATTTCTGATACGAATTAGCTGGGATAACAACTACAATTTTACATCTAGTTAGTCCCTTTTCATGCTAAAGATATCGAATGCTTCTCCCCTATTTAACGTGGGCAGGCCGAAGTTAGGCAATTTAACTAGTCAGACAGAAGTACAGAAAGAATTTTCTTATGCTTGATTATTATGAAATCAAAACTGCGTTTATGTAATACTACCATTTTGCGTGGCATTTCGTTTTATGATTCTTTGAATATGTGTATACAATACAAAAATGTCTTACCTACTGGTATATGTGTTGGACAATAACTTAGGCTGTCCCTCCAGTCCTTTACCATCATCTCTTAAACTACTGAATTGCTTTGCGTTCGACTGCACTTGATACTGTATCATGTCATTGTATTGCACCTTATTTTGCTTCTGCTTTTGCTCAAGTCTTTTATTCTTATATTAAGGGTTGACTAGCAGATTGGTTGATCTTTCCCTGTCCATGCAATACTTGTGAAGGCCCTTTTCATGCTGAATACAGCTGAAGTAATGAGATAATTCACACCTTATCTTCTTGGTCACTAGCTTGAACCCATAACATGTTGTCCTTGCTGTGCTACCTTCTTCAAATCCTAAGGAGATGAGCTATCATCATCGGAGCTTCTATCTTGTCTTGCATTGTATCTGCTAAGGACTGGCAATGATGCAGTTGCAGGCATTCTGAATGATCTGCCTGTACCCATAACTATTGATCTATCCTGCAGTCTCCCAACTTCTTTGCATACGTTATCCAGAATAGAGAGAAAATCTCTTACAATCACAAAGATCCTGAAAGGATGGGCCTCTTCTTTCGCTGCATTGCCGTGAAAGTATTCTGTAACCTCCTTTACTAAGGACAAGGCCGTCTGTTCTTCATCCTTAATGAGCAGAATTTCCCCTTCTGCCTCTTCTAGAAACTTCTTCATTGATTCAAAAAATTTACTTTGCATGCTTGGTTTCTCATATTGTAAAACTAATCTAACTTTCTCAAGTCCAATTTCTAGCTTGGAGACATAACTGCTGAGAACATCTGAGTCCATTGCTGCTGCCTTTTTTACATTCCCAAGTTCCTTGCCAAGTCCCGCAACAACCTGCAGACCTTGCTTCTCGAAATCATCCTCTTTGACTTTCAGATTTGTTTTATGTGCAATATTTTCATTTGTTGGCTCAGAACCTGCACCTTCTGATCTAATAATTTCTTGGACCACAAAGTGAAGCAATGTTGTCTTCCCGTCTGTTCCTTTTATGTCCACTAATTTCAGCAGAGTATCAAGTTTGAAGGCCCTGGCATCACCACGATTAGTTCCTACATTCATGCGATTTCCTGTCCTGAGGACAGCTTCAAGGAGTTTGAGGAATAGCCTGCTGTTCTTCAGTTCTTGACTTGCCTCCTGATAAATAATATGCATTATTCCACAAGTCGAAAAATTCTTAAAATGATATTATAACTATAACACTTGATAAACTAGCATTAGCAGTGGAAGTTGAATGCATTTTACATGATTGTTAGGAATAAAACGTCTAGTCTTGTCACCGCAGAAACCAACTCTAGTTGATTTGCAAATTGTACCTCTAGTGTTTGAAAGGATTTTCTCAAGTAGTTTACTTCCGCATCAAAGTTTGCACGATATAGCATGGCTTCCACTCTTTTGAAGGCAAATGGTACATCAAGAATTGCCTTGAGGAACCGCTCTGCTGACCCTAGTCTAGAGGATTCACCATCGTAGTTCTTGAGTTTTATTTCTTCCTCTTTGGTTGGAGCCATCTTGACCAAAGTCTCCAGAAGTTCAGGACCCAATCCTTCTGGATTTCCTGTTGCAACAAATACACACACCATATGACAAGGTAATGGAAAAACATGGGGCTTTCCCAAAAAGTAGTTTCATGAATTAGGAACCATAATAAACCAAGTACAAAAATCTTGAATTGGGCATTTGGTTTTATACCTCCTGATTTCATTGCTAGGTATACTACGCCAGCATGAAACAGTGAAACTGTTGTGGGTTGCAGAGAGGAAGAAAATGGATAGAGCTGCTTCCACTCCCCAGCCCACACTCAGTTCTTTCAATTATTAGTATTTGATGGTGCATGTCATCAGCGTCACTCTTATGTCATTAGTTGTCCATTATTGTAACTAAGAAGGGAACCATTGTGCAGGTGGTGGTTCAGCAAATGGAGAAAAATGTTTAGTTCGTGTGTTTGTTTTCTCTGCATGTGTGTCGCATCCTGCTCTTCCCTCTCCCCATTTACTATTCGAAATAGGAATGCCCAAATGTCTGACAAGTTGTAGGTGAAGTTGCCACTAATCAAGCACATTGTTGTTTTAGTTGGCACATCCTTGATGAAGTATTTTGTTATTTGGATTTAATTGTGCTAAAAAGTTTTAAATTAACAACTTACCAGATACTGGGGAGATAAGTGTAAAATGTGAAATTTGAAGTAGATTGGTACCATAAAGTATTACATTTGAGGCATAAGAAGATGACTGGGAGAAGGGCTGTCTGATGACAACTAGTACTATTTAGGAGGATATGAAATATCTTATGGCGGAGTAGTAAACCAAAGGAGGGGGTAGTTTCTATCAAGTAAAAATAAGTAATTTCTATGAAGTGCATTTTAATCCCTTCTTTTTGCAAATTACAATTGCCGACAATTTTTCTGTTTTTAAATTTTAGACTAGTAGAAGTAGTAATCAGGTCGCGTGGCTAATGATTTATTAGATATAGAAATGATAAATTAAATGAACTTCTTTCACATTCCTATGTTCTCCCAAAACTTTTGAGGATTCCCATTTGTTTCTAAGATACATACCATCTATAAGTGCTTCAGAAACCTCCTCCCTTGTCACATTCAGTGCTCTCAACAGTATCGCTATATTCTGTGATTTCTTTGGATCCAGTACTCTATTCTCCTGTTCAACTGGAGGGAGGACCGACTTCCTAGTGGCTTCTTTTGGAACTGAAGCAGCAGAATTACATCCAAAAAGAGACTCCATCATGTCCTCATTCAGTCTGCAAAGATAGAAAAATAAGTTTTTCTTGTCAGATAATAGTACTTAACTAGTAGTACCCCTGTGTTCTGGATGCATCCACTTAACTGGAAGGAGCTAGATTTTAGTTGGTCCCACACTGTGGCTCGGTCTGAGGTTGCTCGCACTTTGTCCCAGTGCAAAGGTTTCAACTTGGGTCTCAGTCCATCCATGTCATCACCATCATGCCTCTCTGAAGAATTTGTACCATCATTAAATTCTTCTTCAGGTCCTAGTTTCTCAACTTCAGTTGTTTTTGGACTGGGACTCCCAGATTTTCGCAGTTTTGGTTGTCTGGGAGCCACTGGAGGTGTGTGCATTGCTGGAGCAGCACTTTTTCGTGGTGTTGGAAGTAGCAGAGGAGGAGGAGGAGGAGGAGGAGGAGGAGGAGGTGGTGGTGGTGGTAATGGGGCTTTGGATGTATCCTGGCCTTGGCTGCTTATTAGTTGGAGCCGGGCCATGTCTGGTGGTGGAGGTGGGGCTGAAAATTTTGGGCGTTTAGGAGCGTATGGAATTGCTGGTTTGCTGAGCTCAAGCTGAGATTGCGGAGGTGGCTGTTCTAGGTTAGTTCGTGGTGGCGGCGGAGGAGGAGCTGGAGGCTGCTTGATTGAAGGTATGATGGCATGCCTACTAACATCAGGTGATGAAGCAAGAAGACGAGATTTTGGTGATGTTCTCTTGGAATGAGGAACAGAGCTACTGACATGAGTTTCAGCCCTGGACTGAGTCACCAGGCTAGTGTTATTGCTTCGTTGACTCTGACGGGAACCGGGAGTATAAGACCCTTCCTCGTTGCTCACGGACGAGCCCTGTGGAGTGTAAAAAGCGGTGTCATGACTCTCCTCATCAGATGATGTCATGGGTGGTGGTGAATTTATGGCCGGAGGAGGCGGAGGTTTGGTTAACGGTGGCAAAGGTTGAAGGTCTGGGCTTGGCCTATAGCGATCGGATCTTTTGACTGAACTCAATTTTCTATAAGGTGAGCCATTTGGAGCGTTGGCTTCGCTCACTGATGTTTGCGCTGAGGGCTCGACCGTCCCAATGTACAGGAAAGTAGATGGGGGCAATCGTGACTCCTCGCTGATCCTCTGTGAATTCCCCCCAACCAGCTTCTGAGAATCATCAGGGTGTTTCGCCCTGTGCCTGTAGAGGTAGAATGCCAATGCTGACAACATCCCCAGCGTGACAATCCCAACTGAGATAGCAATTGCAACTTTCTTAGTGGGCTTGGACAACTGTGCCGGAGTGGCAACCGGATTAGGCACCGCCGTCGCATTTGCCGGTGCTTGCGGGGATGGTTGAGCCTGATCTGGTGTTGGGCCAGCGGGTACTTCAGGGAAAAAGGGCTGGTCTGGATTAGGAAACTCAGGGTTGGCTGGTGTGGGCGGTGGAGGCGAAGGCGGTGGTGGGACTGACTCCGGCGGGGGTGCTGCAGTCACTGGGTACAGGGGTTGGTGTAGAATTCTCCTCAGCTTTTCGCGTGCAATCAAATCTTGAGACACATGGCCTGCAGCGGATGCTTTGGGGGACTGGGTTGTGAAAGATGCAACCAGTGTTAGAGTCAAAAAGATGCTGATACGTCGAGCATTCATTATGATCCTATCTCTGGTTTCTTTAGTCTTCGCCAATTCATCTCTGATTTTGTTTATCAGCTCCCGGTGGTCACCAAGCTGGAGAGAGAAGTAGCGAGTCTGTAAAGAGAAGCTTCTCTTTGGCTGCAAGATCTGATGCTTGCTGTTAATGGTTTGATGTCAGCAGCAGCCGCTGTTTCCTTCTTTTTCCAACTGTGTACTAAAATTTCTTTATGTGCTAATAAAACTTGGAAATCAAACATTCCGTAAGTTTGCAGTGGAAAAAAAGAAATAAAAAACCCAAGAGGGAGATGAGTTTTCTTGGGGAACAGAATGCCACGTGGCGAAGAACAACTGACTTTATCAGTACTTTTGAGATTGAAGGACTATGATGGCCATGTCGTGTTGGGGCTGGAAAGACCACGTTCAAGCCCTTTTTTGTCCGAAGCATAATTTATAGTACTACTACCTATTTTGTGGAGCTGAAAAGAGAATGTCCAAACTAGAGGATTTAGTCCTCCTTCTCCTCCTCCTCCTCCTCCTTGTTAAAAACGGTAATTGCACGTTGGCATCGTTTTCTTTTATTTTCTTTTTTTTTTTAAAATAATAATTATTGTATAATTTAATTTATCCTATGTTAAGAGGGAAGGGGCGGACCTAAAAAAATAATCCGAAAGGAACTAAACTACTATCGAACCAAACGAATGCACTACGCATCTGCTTGAATTTTTTTGAATTCAAGTCACTTTAAACGTGGTATTTGATGGGAGGTAAGGTTACACCAAATTTTAATGCCTGGGTGGCACCGTTTTCTTGTCTCCATGTTTGACGTTTGCCTCGCACCCCCCCCCCCCCCACCAAGCTTTAATGGCTGGGGGGTAGCACCGTTTTCTTTTCTTCATGTTTGCCGTTATAGTCGTACGTACGCCCATCCGTCCCAAACTCTACCCTACCCACCTTTTTCTTATGTCCGTTTCATACAAGCTGTAATCTCACTACCGTGATCATCCACGTGTCATTTCCATAAATTTCATGGTACTCGTGACGGCTGGGATTCTACGCGGGTAGTTTACGTCAAATAGGGCAACAAACCTCTGTACTGATGATTAAGGCATGCACGTAATAAATTATTACTCCCACCATTAATTATCATGGCTGGCTGTAAGATCCAAGGAAATGAGATTTGATGTGCGTTTTATTGCAGGATTAGCGTTTTTTTCTCCTCATCTTTCCAAAATGTGACTCTGCCAGCAGTCACGTCTGCCTCCACTGACGAATCTAGATTTCTAGCGGGGATCGGCGAAACGGCCCAAAGCACTAGTCCAGCGGCATATGCTTTTTTTTTTTGTTTTTGTTTTTGTTTTTGGCTTCCTGCTTTTCCTTTACACATCTTTTTCACTTTTTCTTGGATATATATATATATTGGTGTTTTTATTGTTTGGACAGTCCCGGTACTATCGTTTTCATCATAACAGGCCCAAATTGCTTTCTGGCCTTTCTACCAAAAAAAAAAAAAAAAAATTTTTTTTCTTCAGCCCACTCTTTGGTTGGGACCAATTCGTTCTAAGAAATAAAATACCAATTGAAGTATTGAATGGGCATAAAATGGCCGCATGGAGAGAATTATAAAATAAACGCATTCATGATAATTACGCCGGTTATTTCTCATCATGGTCACTTCAACAAAAAGCTTTTTAGTCTCGCATAGTTGTTTCATTGGACTGTGTATTTGTCTCTGGAGTCGAATGATTAATTTCTCCACCAGAAAGGAATATGATCTAGAGTGTTTCTGACGACAGACTTCTTGCCTACACAAATTATTTCTACGCCACCAGTGCAAAAAAATCTTGAACATTTTATTTTTTTTTTTAATATAAGAACCAAGCCTAATGAGTAGAGAAGTTCGTTGATAAAAAATTGTCGGTGTTGAGAAGCTGATTTTTTTATTTCTATGCAAGGCCTAGGATCTTAGCTCTAAACTCTAAAAGCCCACCGCGACTGACTTTGTGCCATGAATCAATGATGTGACCATTATTGGAGAACAGATTTAGATTGACAGAATAGCTAATTCACTTGACATGACGGTCGACGGAGATAGCATCCAGGAGAAAAAGAGCGTGGTGATTATTAAACTATGGGATAATTTTATAAGCCTCCCTGAGATTTCTAGCAATTTCAAAGAGCTCCCTTGAATTTTTAAAAATTCCACCTATTCTCGCTAATTTAACGCTTTTGGTGATCAAACTTTAAGGCCCCATTTGGCAATTGAGTTTTTTGGGTGTTTGTCAAAAAATTTACTGTAACTTACGATAGAAGTTTTTGAAAAAATTTGTGAAGTGTGTAAATTTTTGAATATTTTGAAATTTATAGTTTAAAAACTATGAGAATTTTTTTGTTGTTACCGTAGCTAAAGTTTTTAAAAAACTTGTAGCAGATAAACTTGACAAAAAACTCAAGTGCCAAACAGGACCTAAATTTGATCAAAATTTTAAATGAATGCGCTAAAAGATCCACAGCTTATAAGGTTTGAATTACTTTCCAAAGCAGCCGTAACATATCTAACACAAATATAAGGAAAGAATTTGAATTTTTTTAATACCATGTTTATTGTTGATAAGCAATTATGACAAAAAGTTCTATTACTATGATGGGTTATTTTAATGGTGACTTAGTGGATATCTATATACATATATATATTTTTTAAATTTAAAAAAGAAAGGATTGTTATAATTCTTTTAGAATTTGTGGACTTTTAGATTGGTAAAACTATCATAGTTTGGTAGTAGTCTTTTGAGTAATTTCTTTTTGAACCAGTGTTTCTTTTGATACCAATAAAGAAAAAAGATCGACAAATAAAAATTAGATCACATTCAAAGTCATCAAAAAAACAGAAAAAAAGTCGCTAGTTCAACATTTAGTGGTCAGAATTTATATTTTATCTATTCATACCCAACAAGGTAAGTTTTATTAAGATGTTAAAACTAGTAGCATTATCATTTTAGGTGGATAAGAAAGATGAGTATAATTTTTAAAACTTCAAGGAGCTCAGCAGAAATTTCTGAAATTATTACTTTAGACTTTTCTTACGTCAATTTTCTTAAGTTAGAGCCCTTTTTCTTCTTTTATCTCATACCGTTGCGACATTAAGGCCTTGTTTAACGATGAAAGAACCTTAAATGAAGTTCCCAGAGCTTAAGATCCAGTCTCTGGATGTCCCACAACGCTGTTAGTAACACAAAAGGTATATCAGACACGATACTGTATTTTTACTGATGTTCTTTGCTTCAGGGGCAACGAGAGACAAGTGGAACGTTGCGGAAAAGGAGAAAACCAGTGTGCTTTTACTTTATGAATGAATGCCTTTGTGGGCAACTTTCACCCTCGATCTAATTATGTGAGAAATGTTCTTTCTGTACTCCCACCATCGATTTATCTTAACCTGCAGCCTGTAGGGTTCGTTGTGCTCTTGTATCTTAAATGCTTGAAGCACTCCAATAGAGGGTTGAAGATGCAGCAGCCTGCATGTTAATTTGTCCCCTACACCGCCAAAGCTAGCGATATGCAATTGAAATAAAACTAGGATTTTGTATTACGAGGTCAAGGAGGCACTTGACAACAGTGGTGTAGGAGAAGTTAGTAATTGAAAAAATTCCTGTATTGCTCTCTTATTTCCTTTTTTGAAGTTTTTATAATTTATTTGTCACCGCCATTCTTCTTCTACTTTATTTGGAGATCTTAACAAATACTACCACTTACTACTTTTTGAGGCACTAATATGCTCCGTGTTTTTCCTGCTTAAAGTTTAATGAGCTTGTTAAGGATAGCATACTGGAATAGTGATGAAAATTCCATTATCGTCCTGCACGTCAAGCATCTACTTTGCTTCAGCAGCGTACATAATCATCAACGGCGGCAGGCAGATGCAAAATAGCTGCTCGTGCTCGATTACCTTTTCTGTTCGATCTACTAAGAATCGGCTGGCTTTGAGCATAGGACTCTACTTGCCTTCGTCATCCTCCGTAACAAATATTAGGCACTGTCTGGTAACCACATTCAATGTTTAAAGTTAATAAATTCAGATTTTAAAATGTTTAGATGTATTTGATAATAAAATGATTGATAACAAAAAAATCCCCTGTAATTTCAAAACCTACAAAATGACACCTCATATTTTGAACTAAATTGTAAACTAACAGAATTCGTTAAACTTAATGGAATATGGTAAATTTAACGAAATTCGGTAAATTTAACGGAATCCGGTAAGTTTAACGGCAAAAAACCGTCATTTTCGTTTAACGAATTCTGTTAATTTACAATTTTGTTCAAAACATGAAATGTCATTTTTTATGTTTTGAAACCACGGGGGGCTTTTCCTGTGTATTAGGTATATCACAGGAGGCTTTTTTATTTTAATCCTAATAAAAAATTAAACATCTGATTTAATTAGGTGATACTGAATTTTTTTGGGTAAAACTTATTTCAAAAAATAAGTGATAAGTTACTTTTTGTTTCAGAGACCATTCGAAACGTAACAACATAGCCATGGAATGAATTTATTTCTGGCCCTACAGAAATTAAAGAGTGAAAAGTTTATGTGCTCTGGAATCTGGATGCAGCAAAAGATGAGATTCAAAAAAAAGGGTAAAAGCGAGGTTACTGCTAGGATGTGTTCTGTCCTGGAGTGGACAATACGAAACCTTTGAATTCCCTTTGTACAAATTAGAATAATTCCAGGGAAAAAAAAAAGGGCAGTTCCAACTCGCACGACAAACACGCCTTTGGCATTGCTTCTTCTGACAGTTCAATCAGTATCGTCCCAGGACTCGTTGCCGCATTTTGTGCAAGTATACGGATCCACAGTTGTTGAAGTGTGGTTTTTTCCGTCCGAGCTTGAATTGGATCTTGATCGATGATTTAAGATCCCAATAAAATTTTAAATCAACTGCTCTGCTAGTACAAGTGCAGCTGCGAAAGGATCCGAATCTGAAAAATACCACCAGGAAGCTCTCCGTAGGCCGTTTCTTTTTTTCTTTTTTACAAAAAAAAAAAAAAAAAAAAAGGGGTCCAGGATGTTGAGAGATGTCACCTGCACTTGCAGGTTGGCACAGACGTCGGAACATCATTTGGGCCCACGAGAGGTTAGCTGTCAACTGGCTCAGTAGTCCCATCTTTACTGATGCCCTTTCCGAGGACCCAATTCTTCTATGCACAGTTTGGGCCCAAACGGTTTATCCATTTGAGCATCCAAGAGCCGGGGGGGAAATGGTTGGACCTTTCTAACCCCTTTGTTCATCGTGGCCTCGTGATCATTTGATGCTCCCCGCTGGCTCGCAAGTCGCAGCTACCAAGGACAGACAACAGCTGGATTCAGAGACTAAAATCGCTCTGGAAAGAAAAGCTAAAATGGTCTGTAAATATCAAGGACTGTGCAGAAATTAAATCCTTAATGTAATAATTGGACCAAATGTTATGTTAGCAATCAATTGTCTCGACTTGGTGGAGTCAAATAATCAAGAATGAATCCATTGGCTTGATGCTACGCTGCCTGGATTAGAACCGTATGAAAAGGTATGCACTTCCCACGCCCAATGCATGTGGTCTTGTTCCACGCGTCCCAGTATTCCACACCACGACTCGCCTTTTGCCACCTCCGACGCTACTTATAATCTTCCGCTGCTCCTCGTACCGATTCTCTCTTCAATCTTCAATCGAGAGAATACTGCGGTTGAAAATTTTGGTTAAGTCCGATTCCACTTCCGAGGGACACTCTCATTTTAAGTTCCACACTCCAGTGCTTTTATGCAGGTAACTGCTCCGGTCACGCTTTTAAGAATTAGGACCACATTAAAATTAGCTATTAATAAATCTCATTGTGGTCATGATAATATTATATTATTATTGTACTTCGATCTTTGTAGGCCAAAAATCTTACCTTCGTACACGAGGTCGAGAAACAACTTTGAGCCTGAGAAAGCAGGCTTCCTACTTCTTGGTCTTCCAGGAGCTGGAGTCGCTTCTTTGCTTGCACATTCTACTCTCTTTTGCTGAGAGATGATCAAAATGCCGAGGCTTTTCTACTTGTTCTTCATCTCTTTTGCTCTATATGGTAAGCACCAGTCATCTTCCATCCAAGAAGTACATCACATAAATGTGCCGAATGTCTCGATATTGAAGATGTAAAAAAAAATTTATTTTCGTCGCAGCATCAGGTCAAGAATCATCAGTTGAGCTATTAAAGCTCTATGACCGCTCAATCCCGGTGAGTCGAGAGGCTTTGTCTCGGACAGCTGCTGTGGTGCCAAACGAGCAACTCAAAGAGGTTTCCAGCAGCATTCTCATGGCTGAAAGTTGGACCAGGGCACATGTTCTGGCTCACTACCCTGGCATTAACATTACCACCATTGTTGTTGGCCACACTCTCCTCTGCGGGAAAGGCCAAGAGGAATACTTAACTTTGATTTTGCCATCATTAAAGAACATCCACTACACTCTCACCAGGTGGGGTTTGCATCAAGAAATCAAAGTCTCTGCTTCTTTCTCTTCCAGCTGTATGCACCCAAATGCGGGAACATTCAGGTCTGACATAGCAGAAACACATATTAAACCCCTGCTAAGCTTCTTGCAACACATCAACTCACCTTATTTAGTGAACCCACCGTCACACTTTCCCACATTGTCAGATAATGCCAACATTTTGCTCGACTCCCACTTAGAGGCCATGGAAAATCTTGGCTTTTTCAACCTAAAGAAAGTCCATGTTATAGTCAAGGAGGCAAAAGAACCAAAGCCCACAGGCAGAAAGCTTACCTTCATTCTTGATAACACAGAGACTATAGAACCATTCCCAGCAAGACCAACCCCATTAGCCCCAGCCGTTGCCCCTGTGGGTTCCTGTGCCCCATCACATGCTGCCGAAAGCCCACTTCCTCCATGGCCTGGAAAGGTTTCGCCTACACCATCGTCCTTCCCCGTTTCTCCTGAACTTCCTCCAGTGATTAATCCTGCCAACCCTCCTTATGGTCTTCATTTACCTCCCTGTAATCCATCTGGTGGTGGAGGTAGTGGTGCAGTGGCTGCACCAGTGGCAAGTGTGAGGAGGGGGCTTTGGTGTGTGGCAAAACCGAGTGTGCCCCCAGAGACATTGCAAGATGCTCTAGACTATGCTTGTGGTGAAGGAGGTGCTGATTGTGAAGCCATTAGGCCTCGTGGGAGTTGTTATTATCCTAATACCGTTACGGCTCACGCTTCTTATGCTTTCAATAGTTACTGGCAGAAAACCAAGAAGAATGGTGGGACTTGTGGATTTGGAGGAACAGCTATGCTTATCGACTCTGACCCGAGTAAGGATCTTCCCCTTGTATCTGATAATCTAAGAGTACAAATCTTTTATTGAACTTGTTAAGGTTAAATGCATTTCTTTGCAAGACGCATATAATACTCAGTTTAAAACTCCTCACAACACAATATTTAGTACCACTTTCTTTGCGCCATGCTTTGTAATCTTTCTCAAGTATTCACGAATTGCTAGATCTTTATTTTACCAAAAAAAAAAAAAAGTATTCATGAATTGCAATTGATACTCGAGTGCACATTGCAGGCTATCGCCATTGCCGATTCATTCTTGCCCAGTGAGATCGGTAGAAGTTGGGGAAGCACACTGCTTGGGTTCAGTGAGTTTTGTTCCATGTAGATTTCGGATCAAGGTAATCGTTATGTTGTAGTCTTTTTCTAGTACTGAAAAATGTGGGTTGTGGAAATTTTGCTTACCTCTTTCTTGTCATGTGGGGGCACCCAAGGCGAAAGCAAGGCTCTTTATCACCTTTTATGTAGGCTTGATTGTATGCTAGCCTTGTAGTAATTAAGAAATATACCTTGCTTTACCGCCTTTGTGACTGTATTCCGTTAAGAATCCTAAATGCCCTATTTCTAATCTGAGTTATACACGAAATTCACTTATGTGCATATTTGGAAGAAAAATCAAATTATATCCAAATGAACTATCAATTGGTCTTGGTGCTGGAATTTGAGCCTTCAAACCCCAGTTGCGGGGATCTCTCGGTCTCCGGTTTCTTGGCGGAAAAAAGAAACAAAACTACGTACAAGTCAAGCTAAATTAGGTGCTCCGGGCATTTTTTTTTTTATAACAAAACATATTTCAATAACGAATTGCTGAAAATCGTCCAGCACGATTGATATATATCGTTACCCTAATGGCAAAGAAAACATGCACTAAAATTTTAAATTTGTAATTTAACAGATACAAAAGATCTGAGAAATTAAGAACAGATCTAAAAAGTATCATCAATTTTAAAATCATCTCCTCGTAGAATAAATTTCTGCAACATACTCTGTGCATGTTGCAATCGTCAAATCTACTAATCAACAGTTGTAAAATCCAACAAAGCTTATAATATATGCTGACATAGATCCAAATCTGAAATAAATTCAGATTTGACAATCAAATTTGAAGTAAATTCAAATTTAAACAACGAAATAAGGAAAAATAACACAAAATCTCACTAGAAACTCCTAGGAGAACAAAAATTTTCACTAGGAACGCAATCTGCTCTTTCAGTCTTGTGTGTTACAATTTGCAATTTACAGGAAAGTTATCAACTTCAATCTACGATATTTCATCATAGAAACTTCATTCTAGGACCTTTCATGGCAGGAGGATCAGAGATCATTTGAACAGTTTAACTGACTTGTGGGAAGAAGAACCACTGCGGTATTGAGAATTTTGCCGCCAGATTAATATATCATCGCCGCGCATGCAAGCAGCAAAGACTCGTATATTATAGCTTCAGATCAGCCAACTTTGTCGAACATGCACATCATCCTCAACACTTGTTTCCATTTTGTATCCAATAAACAGATACCATAAATTGAACTTTGACAGTCACGGAAGCATTTGAAAAAAAAAAACCCCGGAAGCATCAATATAGTTGAGTTACAAAGAAGCTCGAATTAAGATGGCGAGGTGAATTGCATATTAATTCAAGATAATCAATGTACTACATTTACAGACACGTTTAGCTAACCAATCAGAGAGTTGAAATCTAAATTCCTGTTTGCCAGCGGTCACACTCATTGATGCTTTTTGGCAAGGCCATTCTCCTTGTCACTCTGCACAAAATTTCCCTCTGCGTTCTGCAAAATGGAAGAATCAAATACAGATTCTTGACACTAAAACAAAAAATTGATACTGAGAATGACACGCCATTCGGACAAGTCATAGAAGTGCAGTCATACTCCATATAAGATCAGTATTTTACAGGAGCCATATAGTTGCATCACTTCTGATGAAAAATTTTTAGTACAAGTATCTGAGGGCGGCTGAAACATACCTTATGACTCGGACCTTGAGCCGACCACAATTCGTAGAATTTGCGCATTAGCACTTGTTCCTCCACCTATAAACCAAAAATATGGAAAATGCAATCCAAACACGACCTTATACTTCCTAAAAACCACCGGTGACAAGTGCTGTCAAATTAGCTTCATTGGGGCATTACTACAAGCGGTTGACGTTCGAAGCACAATTTTTCAGTCCATGAACCAGCAAAAGTGAGCACCATCATTCAAGTCTAAGACACATTACACACATACTAAAATCACGGCAACGAAATTCTGAGAGAAAAGAATTGCTGGGAGCTAGGCATAAATGAAGAAAAATTTGAGAGAGGAACGAGAGCTGCGTATTGCCATTCGTAGCACACGGGACGGGACACCATGTTGCTCTCATGCAGATTTCTGACGGTAATGAAGGATTGGAAACATTATTATTATTATTTTCTTAGGCTCAGAATGGGGTAGGCCCAAGCAGCCAATCTAATGAAAGTTCTGGGCTCTCTTGTACTGCCTAGTTTTATTTTGGCCCAGCGTGACTCTCTACTTAGCTTTATGCCTGCGGCTCCTGGAATGGGTCCTGACGATATGTTAAGACCCACTGCCAAAACAAATACGTCCAAAGTCAACATTAGCGAATTGACTGTGAGGTGAGGTTAATAGTTCAATTTGCAAATCTTGTTCTCATTTTCACGGCCTAGAGTAGAGTTTCTTGTCACAAATATGTTTTTCATGCTTCATAAACTTTTGTTTTGTTTTTTGGTTTTCTGGCCCAATGAGGATGATGATAAGCAGATAATGCAAGCTAATTCAATGCCGCCAAATGGAAGCCGGGGGTTCCTTTCAATTTTTCTTTACATTTTCTTTCCCTTCATAATTTTTTTTTTGGGAGGGGGATGGGGAAAGTGTGTTTTGGCAAATTGGAGCTAGGAAAAGATCATTAAATCTGCTGCGGCGGCGGCGGCGGCGGCGGCCTCGCTGGATGTTTCATCATCATTGGCATAAAATGATGGTGAGTGAAAGTGGTCCTTCAAATTCACTCTTTGCATTTTAATACTACTCCCCAGTATAGTAGTAAAGTATACAATACAAACATGCATCAAATTATTCTGCAAAATCTCTACCTCTGGTTACCAAATAATGAGGATAATAAAGGAAGAAGCTCTGTTTGCATCAATCGTAATTCAGTCCTAAAGCATTGACATCTAACTTCACCGCTCTATTTCAATTCATGCCTTCCCAACCGACGAGTTGTTTTTTTTTTAACTAACATCATAACGTTGTTGATAAGTGAACTAAAAACATGCACTTCTCAAAAAGGAAAACATGATGCTGTGTAGCAATCTGCTAAAGTTTACAGGCAAGAGCAAAAGGGTATGAGAAATAAGATTGATTTCTTCAGTTTTACCAACTGGGAAAGCGTAATTGTTGCTACCTGCACCGGATGGGATATAATCACATGAACCAAGAATATACTCCAAACAAGGACATATCCAAATCTGATGCTGAGTAGGACCTCCTTGTTGCCTCTGATCTATGAGAATATAATCTAATCCGGACGGATATTGGAGTCATTCATTCATTCATCTCGCCTTTCAACAAATTCTTTGTCTGCTTTCTGTTTCTTATTCCTATTGGCCGACAACTTCTTTAAGCAATTCTACCACCAAAAGGGGGGGAAATTAAAAATAAAATAAAAATATTGAAGAAGAAGAAGAAGAAAGAAAGGCTAACTTCTCCAAATTCCAAAGAAAAGAAAAAAGGGGTTCACCGCCTAATTCTTTTAAAGAAACCCCCAATAAAAGCATTTCTACAATTTCCCCCAAACTAAGCAACTTCTCACTGAATTTGGTCTCCCTGTCCTACCAAAAGGTCTTTTGGATTTCAATGAAACGTTCGAACGTGTCTGTAACTTTATTAAAGATTCTCTCTCTCTCTCTCTCTCTCTCTCTTTTTTTTTTTTTCCGCTTGCATTGATCATGATATTATCTTAAGGAAAATAATTTTTTTTAAAAAAAAAAAAGAAGCATGACACATTCTGGTTAGCACAAAGGAAATGCAGAACAATTATTACTTTTGGAATTTAAATACTAGACTAAGGTATCACTTTAAAAGCAAGCTAACACCTCTGAAGTGAGTCATTAGACTCATTACTGTGACTGGAAAGGTGAAGGCGGCTGATACTTTTGCAAATGAATGCGCAAACCAGAATCGATCACGCCATTGGGGGGGGGGGGGGGGGGGGGGTCAAGACCTCAGAAACAAATCCAAATCATCAAGAAGGTCAATGATTATTGACTAGTAGTAGTAGTAGTAGTAGTATGTGCTTTTTTCCTGGACTGAAATATGATAGTAGTAGATTTTATAGGATGCATGTGAAATCAATCTTATTCAATCTCATTGGTTCTTTAGGAGGAACTCAGACTAGAATGATTATTCATTGGCCCCCTGCTGCATTAGATTTAGCCATCGCAATTGTGTATAACATGAGAATCTGTGTCCATGTGATCCACTTAATTCTACTAGTATACTACTAACAAGAATCAGCATCTTTTTCTGTCAAAACTTTTCGGTCTCAGTAGTTTCTTTCTGGGGCGGGTCGACTGTGCCGTGCCGTCTTTATTCAACTTGACAGTTGAGAGGAAAATTTTATATATATAATACTAATCTTTTCCTAACCGCAACTAACCTTAAATCAGCTGTCTTTGAAAGTTAATATGAAATCAAAAGTATTGTATCAGGAGTCGCTCTGAATAGCTGAGCTAGTAAGATTTCAAGAGCAAGTGCATGCCCCTAAGGCTGCAAACGGCCAGTAAACGAGCACGAATCCGAACTCAACTCGAGTTCGATCAACATCGAATTCGAGTCGATATTGAGCTAACCAAGTTAAACTCGAGTTTAAAAATATTAAACATGTTAACTCACGAATCGGCTCGAACTAAATTATATATATATATACACATATTTTTTTTATTTTTTATTTTAATAATAAAATTATATATATATCACTAATATTTTATTACTTATTAAGAAATATTATTATTTTATTTATTATTTTAAAATAAAATAATTATTTTTTTAAGCTCAAGCTAGACTCAAATTTGAGTCGAGTTCGAACTTTATATTTTGAGTTCGTCGAACTCGAACTTCATAAACTTAGGTTGAGACTTGATCCGATTATGTTAAAATTCGACTCAGTTCAGCTCATTTGCTCCCCTACGTGCCCCACCAAGTAACTAAAATAAATAAAAGCCAAGTTTGTTGGGGTGAGTGAAAATTTATGGCAGTGAAGGAAGAATTGGATAATTCTCGAGAAGCTTGTGAATTGCTGGGCCACATGTTACCTTCGAATTGGACTATCTATATATACTTTTCCAGAAACACATTAATGCATTTGGGTAGCTTTTCTTTTTCGTCAAATTAGTAAAATACTATGCATGCATTTGGGTGGCTTTCCTTACTTGTCAAATTAGTAAAATACTATGCACGAATTTATATTTTAAATTACTATAGTATTTTATATATTATAGTATATAAAAGCATACGGCAATTGCTAAAACAATTCAAAGACGTGTATGTTAACATGCTTTAGAAAAAACTTCATGAGCACAAAGTGCACTTTTTAATTTTGATATTTTGAATAAGTTGAAGCCTTTTTTTTTTATTTGTTGTCTGTAAATATCTTATGACAATTTCAATAAAATTAATTAATTGATAACATTTTACATGATAGAGTAATTATAAACCTATTTACCAATTTCCAACAAAAGATATTGTGTTATAGCCATATATCAAATTTTATAATATAATAAATAAATTAAAACTAGTTCGTTTCCCTGTATTTTAGAAAAAAATTTCTTTCTCCAATCTTGCACCCCTAAAATTATTGAGTATATTTAGGTTAGATGTATTGTACTTGAATCTGTATTTTACCTCCAAATTGAAGAGATAAATTTTGAGAAAAATAAAATTTCCCAAAACTTGGAATTTGCTTTTTTTTTTTTTACATTTTTCAAGCATACTTGCTTTTGCATTTGTCAAAATAAAAGCACCATGTTTAGTTATTTTTAGTATAAGTTTGGATTCAATGGTGTCAACGTTTCGAAAGAAAACTTCTTCAGTTGAATCTATATTCAACCTCCGATTTGAAAAGATAATTTTGAAGCAAAAAGAAAAAAAAAAACCATAGCTTGCTAATTGGTTTAACATTTTTAGAATATACTTAACTTTACTTTCCATAACATGGAAGTCATATAAAACTAGAAGTCAATCACAATGGTGGTAAGTATTAGCATATGAAAAATGCAAAAGAAAATTTGATAGTATCTTATAATATCCCTAGTAACCATATGGCGAAATAAAAAAGATTTGGAATATAAAATTGACATAGTAGTGTTGCATACTTATATATGAAGAAAAGAACAAAAATATACAAAACAATCAACAATGCCTAAAACTATTCTTAGTGGGTTGAGTTTCATGCTCTTATTTATATCTACCAAGAGCCAAATTTGGATTAGATATATACAAAAACTAAATACGTATGATTTAGAATCAAACGTTCTACATCTTTTCCTTAAACTATATTGTCACGTATTTGTTATTTTTAGTGGGACTAGTGTTGTTTTTATTATTATTTTTCATCAAAAATAAAAATTTTGCGTTAAATTTTTCACGTTAAAGGCCCATCGCGATATTGTTTTTAATTTAGACTTCATGAAAGGTACAACTCTTGATTTTTTAAAATTCATAACCTTTGACTATTATTTATTTTTTATTTCCTATACAATTTGACTATTTTAGTTAGTATTACTAAGTTGAACGGTAAAATATTATTATTATTTTTTTTAATTTTAAATAGGGAAGGTGATGTTTTTAATTTATTGATCCACTCGTGAATAAATTTCAAGCCAAATTCTCGTATTAGTGGAACCACTTTTTTATTCTTTTAAATTCAAAAGGCATGAAATGATTTTTAAGAATTAAAAAAGACTCAATATTTTATAAAAAGAGAATTGGGAGTTGGACTTGCTAAAAATCCTTTTTGCATTTTATATCTAGGGGTCCGTTTGGATTCTTGTTTTTGGGCCTGTTTTTGAAAAACTGTTTTTCACAATCCAAATGCTACAGTAAATGTGTATTTCAAAAACAACTACAAAAACACCAATATCCAAACAATATATCAAAAACAACTCCAAATACATATTTAATATGTTTATTTCAACTTATATATTTCAATTATGTATAGGATATATATATTATATTAATTTAAATATATTTATTTATACATATTATAAATATTTTACTTTATATAAAATATATTTTATATATTTATATAAATATTATATATTATATAAATTATATATATTATAAATATGTTATTATACATTTATATAAATGTTATATATTATATATATTTAATATATACATAATATATATTATATATATTGAACATTTATATAAATGTACATTTAAACATAATATATATATTTATGTATATTTATAATATACATTTATATTATGTATTATATATAATATAATACATTTATACATTTATATTAATATACATAATATTAATTACACATTTATACATAATATTAATAAATGTATACATTTATATTTATTACATTAATACATTTATACATAGTATTAATATATATTTATAATATATTAATTTATACATTTATATAATATTCATTTATAATTTATACACATTTATAATAATATACATTTATATATTTATAAATATATTTATATTATGTATTATATATAATATAATACACTTATAATACATTTATATATTTATTTATAAATATAATATATAATAAATAAATAAATATAATACACTTATTTATTTATATATAACATATAAATTTATTTATAAATATAATACACTTACTTATTTAGAATAATAAATAAATATATTTATTTATAAATATTTATAATTGTATTATAAATGCATAAATGTATATAAATATAAAAACATAAAAATTATAAATTATAAATTATAATATACATTTATATAATATTCATTTCTAATTTATATATTTATAGTAATATACATTTAAACATTTATAAATATATTTATATTATGTATTATATATAATATAATACATTTATATATAAATATATGAATATATTTATTTATTAAAGTACAAATATATTTATTTATAAATATTTAAATATATTTATTTATAAATATTAATAAATGTATTATAAATGCATAAATGTATATAAATATAAAAATTTATAATTTATAATTTATAATTTATACATTTATACATTTATATAATATTCATTTATAATTTATACATTTATAAATATATTTATATTATGTATTATATATAATATAATACATTTATATATTTTTATATAAATTTATTTATTTATAAATATTATAAATGTATAATTATATATTGTTATAAAAATATAAAAATTATAAATTATAAAAATACTCGAAAATATGTTTTAAAAATACATCTAAAAATAATGCATAAAACATCTACAGTAAAAGTTTTTTATATAATTTTTGAAAAACAACCCCAAAACACAACTAATCCAAACGGACTTGTATTTGAAAAACGAAATGCTACAGTGCTGTTTTTGAAAAAAAACCCAAAAAACAGCTAATCCAAACGGACCCTAGGATTTTCTGTCTAGGATTTAAAAGCATCCACGACTGCATTCACTGCAGCATGTGACGGGAAGTGGGAACTGCTGCATTTTTGGTGTAAGAGAAGCAGTTGTTTTGACCGAGTCCGAAAGGATGTCCGACCAATTCTCGTGGACAGAATCTTTCTTACTGCAAAAAGGTAACCCGAAACAAATTAAATAAATCATTAAGCTTAGGTGGATATCCAACATGTCATTCAAATTTATATCAGCTTATTAAGCTGATCTAACTTAACAAATTAAATAAATCATTTTTTTTGGTAATCAGAAACATGTCCGGACTCGAACTCTTAGGAACCGAGTTGACACATCAAACCGGAGGAGTGCGCCACCGCCCCATGCAGCGACCCTCTCACAAGGATGGTCTAGCAGTAAGCGGATTTTTAAGAACTCTTGTGGTCTTGGGTTCGAATTTTACCCTAAATTTGAACCCTTGTGACTTGCTTGAGGTTGCTGCGTGGGGCCGTGGCGCACTCCTCCTGTTCGGTGTGTTGGCTCGGATCTTAAGAATTCGAGTCGGGACATATTCTGGATTAAAAAAAAAAAAAAGAACCAAAGTTTCCTCTGCTGTGCGGGGGATCATTGACAGAACCTCTGCATGCAAAAACTAGGAAATGTCTTAGCTGACTGAACATTGGATTCCTAAAGCAAAGCAAAGAAATAAAGAGGGCAGTAGTAGCTTATACTATATTGCCTGTTTTTTTTTTCCCCTTCATTCTGTATATAAATATTTTGGCATTAAGAATTACTAGTTAGTGTGTTTGGATACAGCTTTATTTGTAAAAAAATTTTTTTGATTACATCACAAATACATTTTTTTAATTTTTTTTTTAAAATTTTTATAATCATTTTTTTTATCTCATATAAATTACATTGAAAAAATATATATATTATTTAAATATTATTTCAAATAATATCCTATTCAAACACACCCTGTTGAAAAATGTGTTGAAAGAAATAGAATATTGGTGCAAATTTTGTCGTAATGGTTTTTTTTTTTTTTTTAATGGATTTGTGGTGACATTGTGGGGGAGGGGAGGGGTTTGGATTTGGACTGTGGACTTCGAAACAAGGCATGTGAGGCTGAGGGAATGAATGAATATAGAGTGCGGACAAGAGAAAAGGGATGTGGTCACCAAATGTCCACCGGGGGAAGATTGTTCAATTTGATTGGACTGCTCAATCCAATATTATTTATATCCCCCAACCAACTTTTTCTTCTTACTGTTACTGTTAGGATTCCCTCGCTATCGCAACTCCGTGGCTCTGCAGGTTTCTCAAGACTCGCTTCTTGATCGTACTGTATAATTCTTGAACCAAGAAAGAAGGAATGAACTTTGGGACGATCAACATACAACTCCTCCTCTTCCAATTCGACACTCCCAGCAAACAAACGGAATATTGAAATGGATTAAAACAAAACAAAGGGGGGAAAAAAGTACCGGTTGTGGGGCTGTACTGGTTTTACCCCTAAATAAATAAATGCCCCTTCAAATTCAGAAGCCATGAGCGATGACTGCCGCTACACTTTAATCCCCATCAGCCCAAAATTTTTTATTTTTTAAAAAATAATTTCCTGCTAAAAGTTGTTTTTGGTGAAAGGTGTTCTCACTTTTAAAGGGAGCTTCTATTCATAAACCTTAAATATTACAAAGAACAGTTTCTACCATGAACCAAAAAAAAAAAAAAAAAAAAAAGATTTGGACCCCCAACCAAATATAAAAAGCTCGAGTAATTTAATTTTAGCCCATAAGTCATTTTGGGCGGTTCCCACACCAGAGGTAAGACCCTACATAACAAAAATTTGCAAGGAAAGTGAATGAATGCTAGGCACTTGCGACCCGGACCAGATTATATTCTCTGAGCTTTTAGGCTCACATTACTACTTTTATGTATATATATATATATATGTGTGATGGTGTCATTGGATCCATTAATCCCTCAAAGGGTTTGTTTGGATAGAGAATTATTAGCCAAAATTTATTTGTTTACATCATCGTTACAATTTTCAATGCACCTTTTTATCTTTTCAATTATCTTTTTATCTCATGTACATCATATCACAAAAAGTGCTACAGTAAAAATATTTCAAATAATTTACAATCCAAACAGAGCGCAATTCGAACTTAAAAGGTAATTATGGCTCAAAATCACATCAAAAGAAGCTAAGAGTCAAAACTCAAAAGATCATTTGACCAAAAAAGATCACTCACCGAGATCCAGTGAAGGCAGTTTTAAATGCTTGAAAAGCGGAACAGAAGGCCTATGTCACTATGATTTAGACCTCAACTATACTGTGTAACGAGTTTTAAAAAAAATCAATTAGGGGACGATGCAGATTATGTGGTCATGTGCGTTGCATGGTATAGTAACACAAAAGCCTACTCTTAAATGTGTCCAACATTTTATTTGATTGAATAGTGAATTATTTATCAAAATTTATTTTTGTGCATTTTAGTACATTTTTAATCACTTTTTTTTTTGGTTTATATACATTGAGTTTGTTTGGATAAGAGTTTATTTGAATGATTTATTTGAGATATTTACTGTAATATTTTTTGTGTTATGATATGTGTGAGATAAAAAAATGATTTGAAAGATAAAAAGGTGATTGGAATTTACTGTAGCATTTTTTTGATACCAAAGTGTTAAAATATTTTCTTTAAAAAATTATTTCAAATAACCTACTCTCCAAACATACTTAAAAAAAATATGAGACGGGAGGTACTAAGTAGTGTCAAAGGCGGAGACGATCAACTGTCAGCTCAAGGACAAGAAGTTTGATATTTCGTAAAAAGGGCCTCGAGTTATAATAACGTTTGATTCCGGATTAATCAGAATCCAACATGGTGGTCAGTGGCCACCGAATACGAAGGAGTTTGCACCCCCAAAAAAAAAAAAAAAAAATCAAAGGCCGAGAGAGAGAGGCAGGCGGATCAGTCGTTTTCTAAGTTTTACTTTCACTAAATTTGAGTAAAGCACTGGTATTGCATTTGAGAAAAACAAAAAGGGCGAGGGACAGCAAGAGTCTGGTGTGTCAGATTGGCGTGCCTAACACTGTAGATTCGTAGGGAGTGGGAGAAAGTGAGAGGCACTGGGGATGCCTTTCATCGCACGAAGCTAGAAAAGAAGCAACCCACTTTTCATTTACAGCTGAATTACCGTAAGAAATTGAAATATAGTACTGGTAGCATGAGTATTTATAAATATAAATATATATATTCTTCACTTTTGTGCAATATATTTATGTGGGTTCATTTCAGATTCGTGGGGGAAAAAGGAAGTGGTGGTGGGGGCTGTGGAGCTGACCCTAAAGAGATACTAGATGTGAGACTGTGCGGGTGGGAACAATCTGAGCTTGGCTTTTTGCGAAAACATGGTGTTGCTGTGGTGGCTGGCAAAGATTAGGGACAACTCATCTTTTTGATGGGTGGTTTTTTGTGTGTTTCTTCCCTGATCCTTTATGATAGTTATTAAGCTAAGCAACTCCATTGTGGTGGCTTCCTTCCTTCCTTTGTCCTCTCCTGTATTTTGTTATATTAGTCCACTCTTCAATCACTGCTCTTGTACTGTGTGTTTGGGATCTTTCGAGCCTTCAGAATTACTTTTTCCGTACGTAGCGGTTGCTGAATGATTGCATTGATGCGCATGGAAGCTTAACAGCTACAAAGGTGAGTTCTTGATTCCATTTAATCTTAAAAGCATTTATCTTTCTTTCTGCTATTCTGATCAGTCCATTTGTTTGATGGTCTGGGGATTGATTGTAATGTGCGATTTCATTGCAAAGATTAGATTTTTATGGCCTCGTGAACTGTTTTCTGCACTTGGGTTCTGTTTGGTTTCTTGCATATATTGGGCAATCGTGACCACACAAGGTGTCTTGGGGCAATACGCTTCTTTCTTGAACATCGTTTCTTACTTTGGATAAATTGCTGGTTTCCTTTTGGTCTGTTTTGGGAGTTTGGTTTCTGTGTCAGGTGATGTCACCACTCACTGGAGTGTCGATTTGATGCTTTGATTTGGTTAACTTTATCTTCATTCCCTACACCTTTGGAACATTTTTATTGGTTTTAGTGCGCTCTTGTTCATTTGTGTATGTATCCTTGCATGATCTTCCAAAACTAGTCGATACTAGTTGTCTACAATTTGATGGTCCTCCCAAACTCATACCATGTCTCTTTGCTGTGACAGGTCTTTTAACTTGGTCCATTGGTGTGAGCTGATCAACTAGTGGAGGAATGCGGATGCTGCTGGGGTCTGGTCTTTGAGAAGAGGTCCTGGAAATTATATAGTAGTAGTACGCTAGTGTTAGTAGTAAATTTGTGCTCCAGAGGGAGATATAGATAAACAAATTAGGGATAGGCGGTGGTGTCAGTGGTTTGCAAGTGGGGTTTTCCCTGATTTTGAGAGTCACAGTAAATTTGGCATTTGATGAAGTGAGACTGTTGGCTGTGTCTCCTGGGCAAGGCTTTGGTGCCCGACCTCCTTGGGCTCTGCTTCCGAGCAAGGAAACAAATTTTTCTTTGGGCGTTCTTCTCTTTCAACTTTCAAGAGTGCAATTTGTTTAACAATATAAACACAACCCTTCTCTTCTACACTCTCAGTTGCCTTGCCTTGGATTGTAAAAAATAAGTGGCAACACTAAGACACCTATCCACCACCCCTTTACATTTCATTGAACCACTGAAATGTGGAAACATTCAAGGGTTGGATACTCGGTTTAGTGGTTGCCCTTTTCTTCTTTTGCAGTCTGTTTTCCCTGCTTCTTTGTTGGGGTGCTCGAAGCGCAAACCCAGGGTTGCCTGTATTTGCTGGAGCAGCTGGAATTTGGACATTAAGTTTTCTCCGAGGAAAGATCCATTGCTGTCAACATGAAGTTTATGAAACTTGGCTCCAAGCCTGATCAGTTTCAGACTGATGGAGATAATATTAGGTCAGTTTGTGTTTTTGTGTTTGATTTGTTCTGCCTCTCTAGTCACCACTCTGTTCCCCCTTCCCCAACCCCCCCCCCCCACCCCAAAAAAAAAATTTGTTTGATTCCCCTCCACCTGCTCTTCCTGCTCTTAGTTCTTTTATATGAATCCATTTCTGTTTCTCTCTGTCATTTTGCCTCTTCTATAACTGTCATTTTGTCATTTTCCCTCTTCTGAATCCATTTCTGTTTCTCTGATGAACATTTTCCACTTCTATAACTGTTTGATTGGGTAAATTGTCTCAATACTTGAAAATTTAATTTAATTTTGAAGGAGAATGGCAGTAAAAAAAGGTTGAAGTTTTTCTTTTCTTCCGCACTCCATATCAAGTTAGTTTTCGGTGTGGGAACTTGATATGATAATACCAATTTGAGTTAATTGTTGTGTTCATATTTTATTAGCTTTCATAATCTTCCAGCATATTTGTTGGTTGAAAAGAGAGGCATCATCTATACTTTGTCGAGTTCTAATTAGGTTTTACCTCTCTTTGCGTCATAACACAATATCTGCTTAACATAAGTGTACTGTGGATAAAAGTCCAAATGTCACTGGAGGACAATGAAATTGTCTGGGTAAATAGAGAGTTGAAGGTTTCTCTGCTTGTAAGTTGTCGAATATTGTTTGCATTTTTTCACTTAACAAAAGGTGTATCGGTGCCATTTTTGACAATTGGCTGGTTGTAATGAAACAGTTTTATCTGGCAATGTTGCATGCTAGAATCTGCACTGAATGTGAGAGTTAGGCTAAGCCGCCAAAGTGTTGCTTAGCCACAATACCAAGAGACAGCTTTCTCTTTGTGAGGAGCAGCAGATCTTTGTCATTCTTTGTATTCCTTATTATAATTGGTGTTTCTCCTTAAGAGTCCTTTGCCGCTGAAGTGAGTTACAACCTTTCATACTGTCTATAATTTTTTGTAACATTTTCACTTAATTCCAAGAATAATAATAACAAATAAGTAAAATTTTTCTAAGATATAGCATTTGCTAGATTTGATTGATCTCAATACAAGCTTTTACCTAGAAGAACACCAAATTCTCATAATAAATTTAGCTTGGAAGTATTATTCATCACGTTCTTTCTGCTCATACATGTCTTCACACAGTTCCTTGGATTATAGGCATGGAGATACAATAGACTCGTTCATACATCAACTCTTCTGCAATTGAGTAGATTATGTCGTATGCAGATCTAGTCTGATTGTTCTAGTACTCAGTTCTAGATTATTTTTCCTCAATGTTTTCTACATTAATGAAAACTTTGTCATTAATAACTTAACGGAACCACTATATCTTCAGGTATGTCGCAACCGAATTAGCAACTGACATGGTCATTACTGTCGGGGAAGTGAAATTTTATCTCCACAAGGTACATATTGTTATATATTCTTTTAACAACTCTATCACTGCAACTCTAGATTTTCTAAGATTTACGTTGAGCCTGTCTTGCAAGTACAGGTTAGGCCGAAATGGTATTTGGCAGCATTAATTCATCTTCATGCATATGTGTTCTGACTGTAGAAACAAGAAAATTCAGAATTTCCGTTACTTCAACTAGCTTTAGTTCGTTGTGCGTTTGTCTTGGTTGCACAGCAGGGACAATTTCGAAATGACCTGGGAAATAAATGTTCTTCTCCATTAGTGAGTTGATTACCTCTCATATTTCAAGTGTTTGCACACATAGAAAGGGGTTTAACTCAGTAAACGACGTGCTGGATGATAAATTGTACTGCATATGCTCACAATTTTTTTGCAAAATATTCTTCTATGCAAGTACTAATGGTGATCCTATTCTGCAGTTTCCTCTTCTGTCAAAGAGCTCCCGGTTGCAGAAGCTGGCTGCTAATTCAAATGAGGAGAACAGTGATGATATTAACATAGATGATATACCTGGTGGACCTGCTGCCTTTGAGATCTGTGCAAAGTTTTGTTATGGCATGATAGTAACTCTTAATGCATATAACGTAGTTGCGGCACGTTGTGCTGCACAATATCTAGAAATGCATGAAACAGTCGAGAAAGGAAACCTCATTTACAAGATTGATGTCTTTCTGACCTCTAGCATTTTCCGTAGCTGGAAAGACTCTATAATTGTTCTTCAAACTACAAAATCTCTTAACCCCTGGTCAGAGGACTTGAAGATTGTTAGCCACTGCCTGGACTCCATAGCTTCTAAAGCTTCCATTGACGCTTCAAAGGTGGAATGGTCATACACCTACAATCGTAAAAAACTGCCTTCTGAAAATGGAAATGATACGCACTGGAATGGTGTGAGAAAACAGCAGTTGGTTCCCAAAGACTGGTGGGTAGAGGACCTCTGTGAGCTTCAAATTGATATGTACAAGAGGGTCATAACAACAATCAGATCCGAGGGAAGGGTATCTGCAGATGTAATTGGAGAAGCACTGAAAGCGTACATCTTAAGAAGGCTGCCAGGTTTCAGCAAGGGTCTGATACAAGAAGCCGATCTTGTCAAGTGTCATTATTTGGTCGATACCATCACATGGTTGGTGCCTAGAGAGAAAAACAGTGTCTCATGTAGTTTCTTGCTGAGATTGTTACAAGCATCTATTATATTGGAATGCGGAGAGAATGGAAGGAAGGAGCTGATGAAGAAGATTGGCCAGCAGCTTGAAGAGGCAACAGTGGCTGATCTTCTGATTCAAGCTCCATCTGGTGAAACCACACCATACAATGTTGAGTTAGTACGTGATCTAGTTGAACAGTTTCTCATCCAAGAACCAGATGGTCATAATGATTGTCCTGCAGATAATGAATTTAGGGAGATATCTCATGGAGATGTATCAGATGCATCTAGGGTCAGGGTGGCAAGGTTGGTTGATTGCTACCTTGCTGAAGCTGCGAGAGATTGCAGTCTGCCATTGTCAAAATTTGTTGAGCTTGCAGAAATGGTGTCTGGCTTCCCAAGACCAACCCATGATGGAATATACCGTGCTATTGATGTGTATCTCAAGGTTTGTTTCTGCAATCACATTCCCTTGTCTCTCTTTTTCGCCTGCTTCAAATTGAAAGTCAGCATCAGGAGTTTGGACTGCAATTTTTGATGTATATGGAAACAATCTAATGCTTGCGATTTCTAATGGTGATTACACTGTGACGCCATTTGGGTGGATTTTTCTTAACCGCTTACTTCTTTGCTTACAGGAGCACCCGGAGATCACCAAGAGTGAGAGAAAGAGAATTTGCAGACTGATGGACTGTAGAAAGCTGTCAGTTGATGCCAGTGCGCATGCAGTGCAAAATGAGCGACTACCGCTGAGAGTAGTTGTGCAGGTCCTATTCTTTGAGCAGGTAAGATCCACAACTTCGTCTGCTGGTGACAGCATTCCTGAGCTAGCAGGGTCCATCAAGGCTTTGCTCCCTGGTGGATCGCATGCAAGCTCTAGATCGGCAACTACCAACACAGAAGATGACTGGGATGCTGTGCCAACGGCCGAGGATCTCAAGGCTTTGAAAGGAGGACTAGCTAATATAAGGCTGAAGGAGGAGACAGAACATGGGAATGACAGCAATCTTGCAAAAATCAACTCTGAAAAAGTCGCAATGACCAAAGTAAAGGGTTTAATCATGTCAAAAAAGATTTTCTCTAAACTGTGGTCAAACAAAGAGAGACACAGCGAGAATAGCAGCTCGGATACGTCAGAAAGCCCTGCTTCATCGACTGCCGAGGAAACAAAGTCAACCCCTTCGAGAAGTAGGAGGCATTAATTTATTCATCTTGGTGGTCCATCAACCTGTAAAATGTAAATCGTATCATCAGTTTACCTAGAATGTTAGGAGCAATTACATTATGTAACCTGACTTGAAAGCAGCGGAGAAGGGAAGACGAATTCTGCTAGGCTTAGAAAGATGCTTTGCAGAAAGAGAGCTTGGGACTTTTTCAGGTGTCAGGCCTTGCCTTTCTGTACCAGTGGTGGTGAGATTTTGTTACCTCAGAAATGTCATTTCTTTCTCAGTTTCCTGGAGAGGCCGCATCGTTGGGCGTTCCCGGTGCCATAATGACATAATCCCTGCTTAGGATTTTTTTGACCCTGGTCTCCTGCATCTTGGAGGTGCCTTCTACTTCTACACTTCTACTTTAAAAAAAGGCCGCCATAAATTATGCTTGTGAAAATTACAAAATATTTATGGGCTAGATTTATACAAGATTCACTATTCCTACAAGAAACAAAATGTATTATTATAGCGGCCAACGGGTGTTGTGATTTAATAGGATTCAGTCAAAGTTAGATTGACTGGACTACAGACACAAATGCTAGTCGTGACTTACGAGCGTCGCCCATGATATACATTTGGGCTTAACTTCCTCTTCGGTCCTGCACCATTTAGTTCAGAGTTGTTGTCAGGCAGCTCAAATTGTGTGGATCGTGCACCGGTGTTAACAGTCTAATAATAACATGTCTAGCTTTTTGCGTTGTTGTTATGTGATTCAGGAGCTGCTTGTCAGGTATTCGGACGACAACCTTCCCCCAATGCTGCGCAGCCACCTTGCTCACCGTGAGCTTAGCAGCTACACCTTCATCTATAGTTGAGATCCCAGTACTTCGTTCCTACATTGCTGAGGTTAATGGCAATCGCTGTAATGGTCTTCATTTTCTGCAGAGGTTGTAGTTTTTACTTGATGGAAAATGGTTTGATCCCAACTTTCTTGTTAAGACTTCAAATGAATTGACAAGATCAAAGAAGATCAAAACTAGTGACAGAATTTGGACGACAAAAAGTGCTGTTTCATTGAGAAGGTTTTCTATTACTTCCGAAAAATGATTCTCATCCTGATGACCCCAAAAGCCAAAAAAGTCGGATTTCATGGAAGATCCCATATCAAATGCGTGAAGTATGTAATTCTCATTTCCCAAACTAATAGTAATCCATCGACTGCTAATTATCATCTGGGGGAAAAAACATGTCCCTAAGTGGAAGTTTACACTATAATATCATATAGTTCACGGGGTGAACAATCAACTTTTCTGCCTTGAGAGACCAAAAACAAAAAAAAAATGAGAAGGAACAAATGGTTCCTAAAAGATCTTCCCAGCAAGAGCTGCTATTATGTGCAGAGTGAGGCGTTAAAGCCTGTTTTTCAGGTGACCATGACGTGTTGGATGAGATTCCCGAACAGCACAAAGCCAATCCAAATCCCACTAGTACTGAAACTTGCACGCATCCACATGATTCAAAAGAAGAACAAAATGTGGGTAACTCCAAATTCCAATCTTCATATTCCTCCGATCTTTGATTCGAACTATGAAAAGCAGAGGCGAGGCGACCACTCCAAGTGGGCTTACTTCAACGATGGATTGTTCTATCCACGTAGATTTTTTTTCTTATCCAACTCTCACATCACGCAACCTCAATCAACGTGACATCAAACAAAGAACGAGAGATTTGGGCCTCATCCATTTGAGGTTATAGCTTCCAAGCACCACCATATGCCAAGCGTCCAGTGAGGAATTTAGGTCCCTCTTTCAATGCGAGTTCGGAGTTAAGAACTTCCTGCTCATGTATTCTTCAACGTAGGATTATTCTCAAGCAAGTGTAACAGTGTATGTACTCATCTAAATTTAGAGATAGTTTATAGTTACTTCTAGACTTTCAATGATCTGATTGGATCTATCCATGGTTCAAAGTCGTGGTCGCGGTCACGGTCGCGGCCCGGAACGTTCCACATCGGTCTCGGCATATCGGTCGCGATCTCGGTGAGACGCAAATTTTAAAGTATTTAATATTTTAAAAATTATTAATAATATAAAAAAAGTATGCTAAACAAAAATAATAAAAAATAGCAAAAGAATTGGTCGAGTCAATCCGTCACGGTGTAACTCAGCCGATTTCTCGTCTTGACTCGGAATAACTCGGAGTAACTCGTGTGACTCGGCCGAGTCAATCCGTCGCGGTGACGTCTCGGCCGATTTCTCGACGAGTTAAGTATCTCGGTATCGTTTCGTCACGATATCGTATCGGTAGGGGCCGAGACGGTGACGACTCGGCCGAGACTTCGAACCATGGATCTATCTCGTTCCATTCCTCTAATATAGGAGTGGCTGTAAATAGCTATCAGTGAAAAAAAAAAAAAACAGTAGTATATGAGTTCCAGCTTCCAAACACTTGAAAAACAAAGTACATTTGACAAACAAGTCGCGAATCTATAATCTTATCTTTTCTTTTAGGTATGCATATCACTCAAAGACTGAAAACAATTGGTTGAGCACAATCTTATTATTACCCGATGTTCTAAATCGCTGAGCGTAATTTGAGGCCTCATAAAAGCTTTGAAGTTAAAAAAAAAAAAAAAAAAAAAGGAGAGAACCAGAAAGTAAATACCCAAGTGCTCTAATAATGGCTGGAGAAGCCACCAAACTAATGATTAGGCCAATCAGTCTTCCAGGATCCACGGACAAAGTAGTAAATTAAGCATATTAAAAGCAAACTTCTGATCGAGTTTGATTCTTAATTTCCCTGCGAGTACCTAAACCACATCACTTTGAGGTCGTTCCAGTCAACGAAAGAAGAAGGGCTGGCTTTAGTCTTAGTCTCGAGTCATATTCTTAACTTTTTTTTCAGACAAGATTACTGGAGTCTTCTTCTAAAATATCTTCTTCTTTTTTTATTATTTTATTTTGTTGGAGGGGGAAAAAGCACGACGACAGTCAACCCTCTGACTCTAGTTTATGCGGGGGGTTGATTGCGAACAATTAGGCTTGGTTAGGCATGCACTACTCTCGACTTCTTCTTCTGTGTCATGACTCACGCCACGATGTAATTTTTTTTTTTCCGGCTCAATCGGACCACGATAAAGTAGTAAGAAGCTTTACAAGATAAGAATCAATTCGAGATAATTTATAATTCTTCTCGTCAAGAATGCACTTGATTGCTCAAACAGAAAGATAAAAATTTGGGCCGTACATTGTTTGTCTTTCTCAAGAAACCAAGTAGTGCCTTTGCTTGAGCTTTCCGAGTTCAATGCATCGAAGTTGCAAGGAAACATACCCTTCTGTCCATCCACTGGTCTGGACCAATGAACAATAAAAGTTATTCCATGAAGATGCATCGTTTTGTTTCTTTTTTCTCCTGTAGGATATAATAGAGTAAGTTTATAACCAAGAAACAAATGGAGATCCAAGAGAAGAGGGTCTTGATCTGATGATGGCTAAGATCGAGATTCCAAAAATTAGAGGTTTTAAGTTCTAATCCTTCCGCTCTCTCCCCCAACTAAGTAACACGTGAAATTATTAATGTTAACCACGCTCTCTTCTGAATCAAATGGTTGATTTTGAATTTAACTTTTTGTTTCAACTCAAACCTCGTCGACTTCACACCTTTATTCTTTCTTAAAAGCCAGGCAATGGGGGAAGTAGGTAGGACGGGGATTTTCATCCGTAAGAAAGGAAAATCTTCCATCTATGACTTTGACCTAGGCCGTTACATCAACATTCCGCTCCTAGTGTTATGAAAAGAAAAAGAATCCTTGATGACCTGCCCCGTCGACCATTGTGGATCATGTTTCATATGACCATCTTAAGCCCCCCGTGAAGCCTCCTAGTAAAGCACGAGCCACACTTGCCCAACCAAATCCAAAAGTTGCGAAAAAGAGAGAGATGAAAGCAGATGTTCCCATGACCGAATTTCTCGGTGTTTCTTTAACTTGTGTTGGCCGCCCAAAGAAACACTTTCGATCCACATTGACATTTATTGTAGTGTATGCATTATTTGCTGGTTTTCCAAAAAAAAAAAAAAATTTACTCTGCCTTTTTTTTTTTTTTCAGTTCCTCCAAGCATTGTATCATAAGCTTCTGCAAAAGACAGAACTCGAGTGCGTAAATAAATAAAAGATTGTGATTGCTGCATGCATGCATGTTTTATTTATTAATATTAGGACGACATTTTATTTTAGAGCAAGGAAGCATTTTCTGCTGGTCATCCTGGCGTAACAACAAACCTGCGGCTACTTGTGTTTGGAAAGGTGGAAAAGCCATGTACAATTTTGAGTTCCCCAAAAGAAAGAAACCTTCGAGGCATACATACAAGTTGACATTTGACCACAAAAAAAAAAAAAAAAAAAGAAGAAGAAACCTTCTAGGAGAGTAGCTACAATAATCCCTCTTCAAAATTGTGTCGATTTCTATGGCATTTCGTCCATCTCCATTCATAATTTCATGGGGGTCCCTGCACGTTGCATTTTGCATCATTAAGTGTACCATTTTTTTTAGCTTTTTATCATTTGTCTCCTTCGCATTGTTTCTGTCACCCGAAGAAATGCGGCTAAGTGATTAAAAAAAAAAAAAAAAAAAAAAGGGGACAGCGAACTAAAGATTTGCGCACTCACGTCTCTAAAACTTCCAAATTTTCACGTGGCTTGTGATGTGTTACTGGTAAATTTTGCAACTGTCGTACCGTTGTTGGATATATTTCTTTTTTAACCAAAAAGAAAAAAAAGGCACGAGAATAATTAGAAAGGGAGAGGATGCTTGAAAACAAAACTAGGCTCCGTTTGGCCGGAAGAGGATCTAAAAAGCCACATCCATTTACAAAAAGGAAAAAGGCTTTGGATTGAGGGATGTGCGCTTCACAACCCAAGATAAACAGAGACCGAATTTTGATCATCCACATCTTCTAATCTATTTTTTCTCTTCACCAGCTTTTCCCCGGGCCCCCCCCCCTCGCCCAACAACCCCCTTCTTCTTTTTCTCTCCTCTGCAAAACCTGCCGGCACCATTAGAAACTCCTCCTCCTCCTCCTCTAGCGGCCAAAAGTTTCAAGTTAACCCCAAAATAAAATTTAAAAAAAAAAATGAAAAAAGAAACTACGTAAGAAGGGAGTTAGATTCTTTGTTTTGTCCTGGTGAGGACCTGCCTAGACGTTAGAACTCTCTGGGATCAACGAATATGGACAAACCAGGAGGACATTTGGTCCAGTCGCCCACTGACCCGTCACTGTAGTCCTCCCCTAAACGTTTTATGCACCATAGATCCTCGGCGCAAGATAGACTCTTCCAGTGAGGGATTCCTAACTTGAGCGGTTCTCGACCGGCCACCTCCGTCGCCACCACCCCGCAACCGCACTCTTTAGCCAGGTTATGCGCGAACCCACACAGTGCCTTCATGAATTTCACCGAAAGTGGGCCCTCCCCGCCTAGCCCATACAAGAAGTGAAGCCCAAATGGGCGGAAAACTTCGGGCACCGAAGGTATCCGCAGCCAAGGAAAAGCCCTGTCCACCAACCGGGTTGTCCTGGCCAGACCCGTTCTCAGGGCCGACGCTCCGCGGACCTCCAGCTTGAACACGTCGCTACAGTTCCACACGCTGAGCACGGCCCACGACTCGGGCGGGCTCGCTAGGAACTCATCCATACCCGGCCATGACTCAGCCGAGTAGGCGCCCCTCGGGACCGCTAGATAAGTGCCCAGATTGAGCCTGTTGTTGAGAATGGAGTCAATGTCGCGAGGGAAGAACTCGGTGGTGGAGAATCGGCTGCGGTAGAGGGCTTCGGCGTCGGAGGAAGTGAGTTTGACGACTGTAACTCGTCGGGTGAGTCGAACGCGGTGTTCAAACACAGGTTGGACCAGGATCGCCGGGGTACGGAACTTGGAGTAACCGCATTTGTGGGTGAAGAGCTGAATGGAGGCCTTGTTGTCACTCTCAGTAGCCATGTACGAATATTCAGCACCATTTTCACGGAACCACTCCTCCATTTTACACACCAGCTTCATCCCAATTCCCATCCTCCTGCAAACCGTCAACAAATTGCTGTTTATTTTTTATTGTTGTGTTACGTAACTTCACGTTTGAACAAATATATTACTATTACATGCATCATCAGGCCGAAATTAATACTTAAAAAAGTAACCATCCAACTACAACAATAATGATGATGATTAAATATCCACACCCAAAAAAAAAAACCCCACCTCTCTCTCCACGCTCACAAAAACCCCTCCCCTTTTTTTTTTGTGGTTTGGTTTGGGTTTTTTTTTTTTTTTTTTTCTTTGTTGGGAGGAAATGGTGGGGGTATTTGCAAATTTCCCATTTTTGGCAAAGTTGTGATCATTGATGATGTGTCTTTCGTAACTGTTTTATTACTTTGGTGGCTCCCAAAAAAATAAAAGAAAAAAGAACTATTAAAATAGATAATAAATACTACTACACTGGATTTTAAATTAAGAAGAAGGAAAAGGAAAAAAAAAAAGAAAAGAACAGATGGTGAAAATGAAATTAGAAGAAGGCAAAGGGAATGAGAAGGATACCGATGGGAAGGAGAGACGCGAAGGCCTAAGACGTAGGCAAGTTTGGTGTAGATGGGAAGGAAGGGATTTGTAGGACGACGATCCTTGTTGCCGTTTGAAATTCTGGAGAATTTCTTTCCGCACGTAACGGTTTTGATGCAGCCCCTTATCATTCCCACTATTTCTCTCCTCACTTGACTTTCTTCTTTACTGGCCACCACCACTAGCTCAGCCACCTGAAACATCGTAATCCCTTTTAACCTTCGAGCCCAAAAATAAAAATATAATAAAACAATAAAAATAAAAGCGGAGAGACAACGTTAAGGCACATAGCAGCTGTAGCATAACGATACACGGCTAACCCGCAATCATTAGTTTAGAAAACGGTTATCAATAGGATGATGACCCCAAAAAAAAAGTTGATAGAATAAATTGCAATGCACCATGTAAACTTTTTTTTCCCTTCTCTCCGAGAAAGCTGATCAAAGACATTTTATTATTGATTGAATAAATTACTTCTGAAAGCAAATCGATATTGACGAAATTTCAAGAGTAGGGAGTACACTAGTACACACTACACAAATATGGATAGGACTTAGGAGAACATGGAAGATGTACGAGGAGGCAGTAGCCTTGATTACAGCAAGGATATCGTACCAGCATGAGATAGGCAGGTGAGTTACGGACCCTGCAAATAGGGTCACCCATAAGATCAGTGAAGAGGGACATCTCTCCACTTGGCCCAACTTCACACCTCCCCTCTAGTTCCACCGCCGCACTAGAATCCCTTTTTGCATCGAACTCCCTCACCACCACCACTGCCACCACTTCTTCCATGTCCACTACCATTTCTCTCAATCCTATTTCAACCTTTAAATGATCGCTGAACACAGCCCTGCGTTTATGTACACTTGTCCTGATAATAATACGACGTGTGTCTGAAGAAAGGGAAGAAGAAGGCAAATAGGATTATATATCTTTATATATATATGTATATATATATATATATATTTGCAGGGAGAAACAAGAACCAAAATCAGTAACCAAATAAAGGACGAGGTTTCTTCTTCTTCTTCTTCTTCTAAGAGGCTACCAGTTGACTAGTTCTAGTAGTAGTAGTAGTAGCAGTGAGGAGGGAATAGTACTAGTAGCAAGAACAAGAAGAAACTGATGATTTCCATTTAAGAGGCTCGAAAGTAGTGGCCTTTATATGGCCGAAATGGTGGCCTTTTTATACCTGATTTTGGGGGCCTCTTTTGCCTCTTCCCACTACCTCTCTCTTACTACAAGGAATAGGGATAGGGAGGGGAGATCCCCCCAATGCCTCCTTTGTTTTTTTTTTTTTGCTATTTTCCCCTCCCCGTTATGGCCGTCCCTCTCAAATAGGAGCCTCCGGTCTTAGGAGTACTAATCCTTCCCTGTACTCGTAAATTATATAATCTTGTTTTTCTTTTTTATTTATTTTTAATTATAGTTCACTTTTCAATTAAAAAATATAATTAACTTTTAATTTTTTTACCCGTAAATATTTAATATAGTCAACTTTTTCAAAATGTACTAACATATCAAAAGCCAAACTTTTTTAACTTGTGGTTGAAAATTTGAAATGAGAATTGATTCTTAATTTAACTTTTCAACAATAATTACTTTGATTTGTGCCTTTAATGGTGCAACTCTCTATCAGTCTTGTTGCTATAATTAATGTAAAAAAAATAATTAGTTATACTCCTAATATTAATTTAAGAGTATTTTAGGGAAATAGTTTATTAGATTTACTAACAGGTGTGCACTCATTAATTAATGAATAAAGTTACCATTATTGATGTATTTTAGCATTTAATTTTTAAAAACTTCTCTTAAGGAAATAATATTGCAAATGACAAAAAAATCCATTTCAAATAAACCAACAAAGGTCGAGGGAAAGTTTGAATATTTGTACTTCAATGTCACCTCTTTTTATTCTTTTCCTTTTTTGTTTAGTTGTCCTTTTTTTTTTTTTTTGCAACTTAAGGTTAGAAATCTAATAATTAATTTTCATAAAATTAAGAACAAAAGTGTGTCCAACTTTTTATTTTTCTTTCTTTTTATCTAAATGATGCATAATACTATTAAGGTTGCTAAAGTGACTTATTTTTATACTCTTATTTCTTTTTAACTATAAAGAGATAATAGGTTTTTAAATTCTAAATCGAGCCAAATCAAAACCGTTATGACTTCAAAAATGGAAAAAGAATTATGAATTTGAAACTTTTTATCCTCGATAAAATGACAATTTTAAAGGAAAAATAAAATTTATTTTTGGCAGAAGACATAGAGTAATAAAATTTTTAAGACTTGTAAAAAAGAAATTACAAAAAATAAATTCAAGACACATTGACAAAACAAGCATAGCATATACGATATTCTAATTCTCTTAATTAAACAAATTATATGTGTTTGGTTTACTAGACTTTCCATTTATTTTATTTGATAAATGAATTTAACACACTTATTTTGTCTTTAGTATATTTTCTCATATCATTGAAGATTTTAAATATAAGTTAAAATTTTCATAGTTCGAAATTATTTTCCTAAGTGCTATTGAAAGAATTGTGATGTTTATTTATAGATATGTCATTTAATATATAAGTTCCTTAAAAATAGATTTCAAAATTATGAAAGAATCAATACATTATTTTAAGTAGGTTGTTTGTTATTCAGATTAATGGGTGCCCATTAGAAAATCTTTAGATTTATTTATCGAACAAAGTTAACAAAATTTTCTTATATTATTTTAAAAAATTAAGACTATCAAAATGAAACGGATGGTAGAAATAACGAGAGGGAAAAAAAACACACTTAATAAGCATGCAAATTAAGAAATATCTAAATTAGTTTTATTAAAATTAATGAAAAGTATTAGAAGCCTTTGGAAAAAAAAACTTAGGATTTTTTTTGACGATTGGAAGTAAATTTTATTAAAAGTTACTAAATTTAAGTTGATAATTTTATTAAATCATTACTTTTTATAAGTGTAAAATTAAAATTTGATACAAAATTTTAACACCAAATTTCGTCCCCAAGCTTTATATATATAGCCAGATAGAAAGATAGCGCCCCCAACATTAAAGTAGTATTATTATTATTCTTCTATATAAGGTTCGTCCAATAAGCGTTCACTCAATAATCTTTTATCAAGGGAAACTAAGGGGAAGAAAAGTGACTAAATGACGACAATTGTAAAAAGAAGAGTGACTAATAGTTGTGCTTATTAGTGAGCGTCCTTAAGTTACATACTCGTTAAAAAATCTAAAATCATGTTAAAAAGTTCAATTTTCTTTATTCTGGTTAGTTCTGTAATTGTTTAGTTCTTTTTAGTACTATGTGTTTCTCCATGCTCTTCTGGGACTCTTCGGCTTTCTCTTTCCAGTACCGGTGGAGTAATAATGATGACAGGGATTCATTCAATTAATTTGTTTAATCATCACAGAAAGGAGTAAATGGAGAAATGGCGGCTGTGGCTGCGCAGTCCTAACAGCAGCAGTTGCGCTCTCCCCATTTCTCTCTCCCACTCTTTTTGAGGATTTTAATCATTTATATCTTCCACGGGAAAGGGAGCGTTACCATCATGACCCCATTTGTAATCATTACTCCCCCCCTCTCTCTGCTCTCTCTCTCTCTGGCCTTTTCATATACGCGTAACAAATCTACGTGTACATTTGTCTTCAGAAGAAATGGTTGTTAGATTACATGTTTGTCAAATGTATGTCCAACGCTACTGCATGTTCGTTCGAAAGAAAATATTAAGAATTACTCCCAAGGTTCGATCGAAGATTTGGACCCTGTTTGGCATTTGAGTTTTTTTTTATCAAGTTTATCTGTTACAAGTTTTTTAAAAATTTTAATTACAGTAATATCTTATAATTAGGAGGTATACCTTCTTAATTGACTTCATAAGACTAGAACTTTCGGAGTTGACGTATTTAATTTGTTTTCTCTAAGTAAAATTTTTTTTAAAAAGAACTATTAGATTTATGGAATCTATACATGACACAATTGAGGGTTCAGATGTATTTATTTTGAATTTCGATGGGGTAAAGTTAATTTGGTACAAATTAATTAATCATAAAATTGATTGTGTTTTTATATGTTACTATTTTAATGTCTATGTTTATTGGGTTGGTATCTAAATATCTCATTAGATTGACATTTACATTTGTTTTGATAGCATATATATAGGTTGTGTGGTAAAATTAAAACTAACAATTGTGTCTTGAATAAATTGAACTTAGGCTTTGTTTGATAATTCAGTTCAATACTTAAATTTAATTGGTTTCAGATCTTAATATATTCAGTTGCATTTGATAACAAAAAATAGACTATCTGAATTAATTAAGTGACACTAAAATTTTTAAACAAAATTTGATTCCAAAATAAGTGATAAATTATTCATTTATCATTTAATGTGATATACAATCAAATATATCAAACTTCATATTTCAAATTTCAGAGTTCAATTTTATCAAATACACTCTTAGTAGCTGTGAGAATTTTAAGAATCCTTTTCCGACCGCTCAGCCAATACCAATAATTTTGCGTCTTGATTTTTAAATGAAATTGCTTATGCTGTATTGATACTTGATAGGACTCCTCTATACGCCATTTGTTTCGAACTACGACAAACAAGAACATGTATACGACACACAGTTAAATTTCTATTTATACGACACACAAAGTTAAATTTCTATTTTGGTTTTGGTTTTTTTATGGAGTCGGGCCATGCATGGATGTTGGTCTGTATATTGTCACTTTCATGTGGGTCGTCATACGTGTTTTTCATGACTTGTTTTGTGTGTTATTCTTTTTATTAATGTGCTTGGCAAAAACACTTTTTCTTTGGTGCTACATACTCTCCAATTTCGCTCCCAAGTGTATTTTTCAGCGAGTATTGCAATACTATGATATTATTTGGGTCATAATCCGCGATTAATCAAATTTGAGTTTCTTTTTAGTAAATAACTCAGATATTTTACAATAGATGAGAAGCAAAAATAACGCAAATTCTTCAAGCATATCTTCCCATCATTTTTATATTGATTTTATTATTTTTTTGATATACATCAAATCACAAAAAGTATTACAACCAATAAAAGAAATTTTTTTCTAAATAACCTTCAACCCAAACACACTACTATAACTTCTCTTAAAAAATGTAATACTTTCACTCTCAGTAATTCGAAACAAGAACTTAAACTCCAGTAGTTGTAAGCATAGGCTTTGTTTGGATTGAGCTTTATTTCTCAAAATTTATTTGCTTACATCATCATTACAATTTCCAATACACCTTTTTACTTTCCCAATTACCTTTTTATCTCACATACATCACATCACAAAAAGTGCTACAGTAAAAATATCTCTAATAATTCACAATCCAAACAGACCCTATATAGAATGATAGTCGAGCAGTCGTGCCCATGTGAAATGTGTGGAACCGTATGTCTTGAGCCCTAGTGTGAAAATTATTGGCATGCAATAGAGAATTCAGGTGCAGTCTTTCAAATTTAAACCCTCCCCACCATGGTTCAAAAGTTGTGGTCGTGGTGGTCGCTCAAACTGTTCCATATCATCGCGGTCTCAATGAAACACAAAATTTTGAATATTTAATATTTTAAAAATTGTAAAGAAATAAGATAAATAAAAATAATAAAAAATTAGCAAAAAAATAAAAATTCGAGTTGATTTGGGATAACTCAGGTGATTCAGTTGTTTCTATGCGTCTGAGAGACGTCTCGACAATTCATTATTTTGGAGTCATCTCGTCCCGATATCGGAACGGAAAGCCCCATTCCATTAACGACTCGACCGAGTCTTTGAACCATGCACCTCACCCCCCACCCCAACAAAAAAAAAAAAAAAATTGCTGCAATCAATTTATCAAGTGCCTCTACAATGACAATCTTCTGATGTTTTATCCACTTGTAATTGTTTAAAAAATTGAAAAGTTTAAATCTATTGGAGGAAAAGTACCTACACAAATATACACGTATCTAACTTCGACTTCTTTTGGAACGTTAGATTTTTCCAGAATCCCAATATCAACTATTTGAATGCAACTATAATATAAGTGCGTACTCGATTCATATTGATTGACTAGTACTTGAATTCTTAGAATTTTGGGATGGTCTTTCAAATTAACACGTATTCGCTGATTCTTTGAGAGAACCAACCCTTTGTATCACTCTCTCTTAAAGTTACTGTACTGCCAAGAGTTGACGATGGGATATCAAGGGAAAATTATTTTCTAGCACTAAAAATATGACAATAAGAATACGTGTAACTCGGGGATTATAACCCTACTTATAATAGATAACACTTTCCTGTTATATTTAGATCCATATTTTAGCCCATCATAAAAATCAAAATTACCCTTAAAATTTGAACACCATTGCCAATATAATAACACCCCCTGTCACAAAATTTGAACGGCATTGCCAAAATAATAACGCTCTCTGTCACGAAATTTGAACGGTAGAAAAAATAGCGGGTTTTCGACAATGATTGGATTTTCTAAGGACGCAGTCGTCATCATAAAGCATGATTACCAATTTAATAAGCAGCATTTGTTACTTGGTTTCGAACTAGCATACGCAGTTACACAGAGGTGAGTGGGGTATAACAACCGTTTGATTTTGTTAATTATGTTGTAAATAAATCTCATTGAAAATGGCCTAAAATGATTGGCAGTGCCTTATCTCGAGAGCCAATGAAGTGAGGGAAAGGTTTGAAGTGAAATTTATTATTGTGTCTTGGCGGATACCTGACAAAAGATGTGACTACTAGTAGTCCTAAACATTCTAAGATATAGTAGAAGAAAAAAAAATGTTATATTATAATAATACGGAACATAATTAGGCAAATTTTATAGATTGGCACTTTCACTGATATTGGCAAGAGGGCAGATGGACCACATCTCTGTTTTGTTTTTACCTTTTTGGTGCCATAAGATGCTAATAAGAATAAGAGTGGTGGACATTGATGGAACAATTGGGAAACGTCCAGGACGCCAGGCAGGGATAATGAATTATTTTGTTCGGCCCCATGAATTGCGTCTATCATGAAGATCAACAATATACTCATGAGATATATAATTCTAAGTACATTCTATTTGAGTTGACACATCAACATAATTCGATAACAACAACAACAACTATAGAGCACAAGAGTTTGGTCTGCATAAAATAGTGTAAAGACTTAGTTTTGTCGGATCACAAGTCGTGAAATGAAATGTCTCGTCACTCCGAACGCTTTCTCTGTCTCTCTCTCTTTCTCATCACCCTCGGATATGTATTCAATGTTACGTGTCACATTGACAGTATCAATAAGTGGGATTACGTAACTTTGCATCGGATATGTATTCAATGTTACGTGTCACATTGACAGTATCAATAAGTGGGATTACGTAACTTTGCAATGAACAGGAACAGATATAATGAACAGAGGATCCCGTCTGCTATGATATGATGGAGTTTAGGGTTTATCTGACTAATTTTCTCCCTTTGTTCTTTGTTATTCGTCTACCCCATAGCTCCCATAGCTATTTGAATTTCCAAACTAATAAATAGGATCAAGTATTTGATGTGATCAACCACGATCCAAAAAATAATCTGGAAACTAGTAGAGTCATTAGACTTAGGTTTATATGCTAATATTATTTCCCTTAAACCAAATTAGGTCTAATATCATCATGAGTAAGTTATATTGACTTCGTCAACTGTATATGGCGTTCATCTTCCAAATCATCATAGTAGCAGCATTCCACATATTCTTTTTTTTTTTTTTTGTAAATATAAGAGCACAAGTAACCCAATCAATATTACAAATTGATTATAACCAATCAACTAGTTGACAGTACAACTAATTAGCCCACAAATAATAGGATCATAACTAAGATAAAGTTAGACAAAGCATTCCACATATGTAGATGGATCAAATTGGCGGCTCAGTTTTTTAATCAGATTTTCTTTTTATTTTTTTTGGTTTCCCTCGCTGGGTAATACCTCAAAAAAACAAAAAAAAAAAAACTCCTCACTCTATAATTTAATAATATGCGAACGATTTATCCCTAATTATAATGGATTTAGAAGCACATTTTGTCAATGATCTGTGTGTTACTTACATGACTCGTATAAACAAGCTAAAAAAAAAAAAGGAAGAAAAACGAAAGAATGGATTGACGAGGAAGTCTATACAAGACAGCAAGATGTTGAAAATGCATAGGTTGTGTACCCTCCAATAAAAGTTCAGGAAAAAGATGGAAATAATGCAATGATGACGGTAGTATAAGGATGTGATCACGTTGTTGAATTTCATAATCCCGTGAACAGTGAACCATCTGCGGAAAAACTATAAAATTTAGAGAGTTTAATCATTACAAGAGTTCTTTCTACAGATCGATGACTAGGAAAGTAGCAATCCAAAAAAGAGGACTACATAAGGTTCTTTTCGATGGATAGTGCATTGGCAGTCAATGTGGAATGAAGCATAACAATTGCGTACAAAGATATATTCTCAACTAGCATAATATTGTTCTAAAGAAATTGGGATCCGAATAAAGTGAAGGGGGGAAAAAAAAAAAAAGAAAATCTGCAAATTATGAGGGCAGAGGAAATATATTCTTAGCCGTCAATAAACTATACGCTAATCTGCGCGATTGCGATATGAAACTATTAGTGTAAAAGTTTGATCATAATGCTATTCGTTGTCCATACTGATGTAAGCCCTGTGAGATATGGAATCAAGCGAGAATACTTAAATGCGATTTCTTCAAGATTTAAAGGTTGTAATACCCTGATTTGGGTTATTAATTAACTCGGAGTGCAAATTTAACTATAGGAGAACAGTTGGTGAATATTCTCCTTTCGGACAAAATCATCAATTGGTTATAGTTTAATTCATTAATTGGAATATTAGACGTTTAAGCAGCTGGTTCGCCAGGATCTAATGATGATGATATGCTGATGAGAAGATAACAGTCGTAAAATCTATATATAATGATAGACGGAGCGGCATATTTGGCTCTGGTTTCGTTTTTATTGTGCTTCCGCTTTGATATACTAAGTCAAAAAAAAAAAAAAAAAGAGTTCATAGTTGACAAATGTTTTAAACCTTCCCGTCAGCAATTTTCTTTTCTTTTCTTTTCTTTATTTTTTTTTTAAAGAAAAAAAATGCCAGTAGTGCAGGTATACAAACATATTGGGGCAGGCGAGTCAATTGAAGACTGGAGAGGGGAAGAAGATGGGTCCGGGGAGAGGACGAAGACGAGCCATATCTGAAAAGGTTTTCAACGGGTAAATGATGGAGAAAAAGAAATGGAAGAACTGCAAACAATTAGAGACAAAAGCCTCGAGTATGATAATGCCTGGGGATCTTGTTCCCTTTTCGTAATCTATCTTATGCTCCGTACGTCCCCTTTTGCCCAATCATAGTCCCACGACAAATCAACACCAAGCACGACAACCTTTGTAGGCCCCATCCCGAACATGTACCAGTCCTCATATCATCCACTGTCCCTTCACCAATTTCACATGCCTAAATTAGTAAATTTATAATAGTCTTCCACATACATGCATCCATGTCAAATTTGGGAAAATACATGTACGAGTAATATCCATCCATCTAATCTTTATTAAAATCAGGCTGGTATTAAGAAGGCCAAACAATCTTATTTTTGAAGTATTTTTGGAGTTTTATATTATAATTTTATCTGTTTTTCCATATTTTTGTAATATCTTTTTCTTTCAGATATTTGATATTTATATGCAAAATTTACTATTAGTATGTATTTTAATAAAATTATAGTATATATATTATTTTATCAAAAACAAGGACCAAACAATGGAGTAGATCGGTCATTAAAAGCTCTAGATATGTCGCATGATCTTTTTCACCATCTCAGCATATCCGTTTGGATTGGCTATTTTTTGGGTTATTTTTCAAAAACAGCATTGTTGCATTTCGTTTTTTAAATACAAGTCTGTTTGGATTAGTTATTTTTTGGATTATTTTTGAAAAACTATATGAAAAACTTTTACTATAGATGTTTTTTGGATTATTTTTAAAGGTATTTTTAAAACATATTTTTGAGTATTTTTATAATTTATAATTTTTATATTTATATACATTTATGCATTTATAAATAAATATATTTATATAAAAATATATAAATGTATTATATTATATATAATACATAATATAAATATATTTATAAATGTATAAGTGTATATTATTATAAATGTATAAATTATAAATGAATATTATATAAATGCATAAATTAATATATTATAAATATATATTAATATTATGTATAAATGTATTAATATAATTAATATAAGTGTATAAATGTGTTAATATTATGTATATTAATATAAATGTATAAATATATAATATTATATATAATACATAATATAAATGTATAATATATAAATATTTAATATATATAATATACATTAATATTAATTATAAATATTATAATATTATAAATATGGTGTTTATATAATATTTCAATTTTTAATATTTATTGTATATTTCATTATATAAATATTTATATAATATATAAATATATAATATATAATTTTCAATTTTGTATAATATACATAATATTGTATATATATAATATAATATATTATACATAATATACATTATTACATATTATGTATATTATATATTATACATAACATTATTATACACAATAATGTACACAATAATATTATACATTAATAATGTATATATTATAATATAATATACATAATATATTATGTATAAATATTTATACATTTATGTATACAATATTACATATTATGTATAATATTAATGTATATAAATATTTATATAATATATAATATATAAATATATAATTTTCAATTTGTCTATTTCAATTTATATTAATATAATATATATATATATAATATACATAATTGAAATATACATATGGAGTTGTTTTTGATATAATATTTGGATATGGTGTTTTTGGAGTTGTTTTGGAAATACACATTTATTGTAGTATTTGAAATTTGAAATGTGAAAAACAGTTTTAAAAAACAGAAGCAAAAACAAGGAATCCAAACGGATTAGTAACAGATAATGTCTAACTCAGCTTAAAGATGCTAGGGATTATCTTGAGCTTTGGTCTAATATTAGCAAAAACAAAAAAAAAAAAGAGCAAAGATGAAGATAATACGTATAATTCCTTTTGGCCTATAGCCTTGTTTGGATTGTAATTTTTTTTCAAAATTTTTTATATTTTTTATCTCATATATATTAAATTGCAATCCTATAGAGTATTTTTTTAACAAAAATTTCAAAAAATGGCAATCTAGATAAGGAGAGCAAAGCGTTTGTATATATTGACAAAAATGCACAATAAAATACTCCCACTTGGTTTTCTATGCTCGTTGAAACAGAGATGTTTCGATTAAAAAAAAAATTAGAAAGAAGAGCAAGTTGGGAAACATGTTTACCCTCAATTTGCTGATACTGTCGCCAGACAGGAAAGTAGAGTTGACATAACTGTTAATGATAGACTTAGAAGGTTGGGAATCAGGATTTGAACAGGTTGACCCCAAATTAGAGAAGGATCATGTTCATGATCGATGAGTGGGTGGTGTGGCTCGAGGAAAACAGCGGATTTGATTAGAGTTTAATTTATGGTCAGTTAGTGCTCGCTTGCAGAAAACACACATAGCTGGCTGCGGATTATGTGTCTGTCTCCTCCACCAGATCTTCTGCTACAAAAAGAAAATTATTTTGACCCGGCAAAAACACTTGGTCAATAAAAGGAATGCAAAATTTGCGCTTCCCCGAGCCACTCATATTTAATGGGGACCTTTGTTTCCTCCTCCATGCATGCTTTAGAAGCAAAGGGTCGGTCACATAATACAAGCAAGCGACCTACCCCAGAAAAGAAAAACCCTATCCAATTACTGCTGCGACTCATTAACGAGTTTGACCGACAAAGCAACGACCGGTTTCTTTCTTTCTTTTTTATAAGCAACGACCCGTTTCTGCCACCACGCAAAATTTCTTCTCAAACACTCGAGCATCTGCATGATCTGAAGTTAAAAAAAAAGAACAAAATAAATAGTACCGCATCATCTCCTTATAACCTGGTCACCGACAAGAAATCTATCCGATACTGTAAAATTCAGTTGATTTGTAATCAAATCAAACATGTCATATACAGTAGGCTGGCTGGTATGCCTGCCCTCCGCCGTGCCACAATGATCTCTTCGTGAAACCAATTTGTATAAAGATGATTTTTACGTACAATAAGATGCGAATTTGTCTCAATTGTAATAAGAGTTTCGTGTGAGTGAATGAAACAGGAAAGACTAGCTAGTGTACCCCATATATATATATATATATATGATGATGATTTTTACGTACAATGACATGCGAAATTTGTCTCAGTCTTAATAAGAGTTTCGTGGAAGCGAATGAAATTGGATAACAACAAAGATTAAAAAGTGACTTCAAATTCTATCTGCTAATAAGTAAGCCAGTCGCGAAATGGCCTTTCTGATACTTAATACAGTAGTGTGTGTGTGTGTGTGTGTATATATATATATGACCTTTCCAATATTATTGTCTGATACTTAATACAGTAGTACATATATATATATATATATATATACTAATAATTGCACAGCTATGAATGTTGGGTTCTCAAGAGAAAAGCGTGCCAGAAGCGGGTAGGGTTGTGGAGAGCAGAACTGGGCGGGTAGGGTTGTGGAGAGCAGAACTGGGCGGATATACTGGGAGGGAGTTTGGCGCGTACTCTTAAAAGTTGTTACTAGGAAGGAGGATAGGATAGGCGCAGGAGAGGTAAGTATGAATATGGGAGGCTTTGAGGAGCTGTCATTTCCTTCCCCCTCCCACCCACTAATAAAATTCTAAATCTTTGTTCGGCTTTTGGCCATTTGTAAGCTGAGTGTCCGACACTAGGGTGCGGCCGCGGCTCGGCCGAATCCCCTGGATTATGCACCATGTCTCCTCTCACTGACTTGCCAGTTGCCCCCACCCACCCCCGATTTTTTGCCCCATCACTTTTCCTCACTCCCTAGTCCTCTCTCAGTCACTCATGACTCATGGGGGTCAAGACATTTTTTTTTTTTCGAAGTGACCGTTCATGAACATCGATGACACTCTGCGTCACGCAGAGCCAGGTGGATCGAGGGCTAATATACAGTACTACTAGCCTCTTGTTTGTTTCAGCGAATTGATGTGTGATTGGAAACTCAGGATAGCCATACCCTCATTTAATGCTAACTTGTGCATCACCATCATGTCTCGTACGTCCATCTTGCATATTTCTGGCCACGCCAAAACCTGGCCTTCAATTTGTCTTCTTGATTTCTTGTAGCTTTCGTCTCATATCTACATAATAGTACTGCATCCGATGAGTTCCATGTGGCTGATTCAGAGTGTAACAACTACAAACTCGATGGCTACTTCGCACATGTCTGTCCCGTCCATCGTGACAGATGGAGATAATTATACTTTTGCCTTCATTTTCTTTTACATTTCCTTCGATGAAGACTAGCATCAACTCGGATTTAAAGTTTGCAGTAGCAATTAACAAGCAGATTGTCAGAAAGTCGCTAGAACGGATGTACAGCCGCAGTCAAGAATGTGATGAAATTAAAACGTTCATGCACAAGAGCTCACTTACCTGCAATTGGTATACATTAAATACACATGCAGAGATAAGATTTGGGCTTGTCAAACTTGTAATGCTGGAAGTAGACAGGCTCGAGCAAGCTAGTAAATGTGACGGGATTCAGCTTTCTGATGTGTCCCTTTAGGGTTCTCCAAACCCTAAACATGGCCCCTCCTAGATGCTGGTTTTATTAGTATTCAAACACACAATTAAAAAGGAGACAGGGAAGCAATTTAGGGTTCATTAACATGTGCCACGCGTTGTTAAGCTCATTTTCCGTGATAAATGCAAATTAAATATTCCTTCTTGGGCTTGGGGTATCAAATCAAGATAATTCGGAGCGTTTTCGATTATCTACCACATACATTGTAAGTGGAGGATGATACAGGTAAGACTCGATTTTATGTTGGAGATGTGCCGTTAAGCAGAGAATCTTCTGGGAGGCAGCTCTAGAATCAAGCCATCGTGTTTAGACGATTTCTTAGCCTGCAGAGGAAGTGCTCTTAGCATCACCAAATCAAAGTTTGTTTGACTGCTACTGACAGTTTACTGCATCTGCCTAACGTATGCACACTGACACAGACAATTTACTGTGCCTCTGACAACCTATGTACATATAGTAAATACCAGAATTCGAGCAGAGGGTTTTATTTCCATTTCTAAACGATCAGTAATCCCCTTTGGATTATTGTAAAAAATTTTAGCTTTGAAGAATTAAAGGCTAATAATCTTGCTCAATTTGTACAGCCAGCTAATTTTTTTGCTAATTGTGAAAAGAAAATCGGTAGAGGAAATGATACAGGAGCTTGGAACTGCAAATTCGCGGGAAAAAGGGTATATGAATGGAGCCGCATAACAAGAAGGAAAGGAACGTTAATTCCCTTAATCCCCTTTATTACCTGTAATGCGTACATATATCAATCCAAGCGCCGGAATTTAAAAAAAAAAAAAAAACCATGAATGGTTATACTTCAAAACTATGGTAGTCGATGTAGAAATTCAATTGAAGCACTCCATCAAGTTTCTAATCTGTGAAGGAAAAACCAAGAAAATTCTCCTATCAATTTATGTCTAAGCTTTTCCAGTCAAGGAGAAAGGAAAAACTGCTGTAGAGTTAAGCTTCAAACTGATATTATTGCAACGCATATGGGTTTGTTTGGATTGTTTCATATTTTCCCAATTTTATTTGCTTACATCATCTTTACAATTTTCAATACACCTTTTTATCTTCTCAATATTTTTTTATCTCACATACATCACATCACAAAAAGTGCTACAGTAAAAATATTTCAAATAATCCCAAATAACTCACAATCCAAACAGACCGATAGTATTTCAATTGAATTGCGTTATGAATTAACAAATGAATTCGATGCAAGGGCTAAGGTCATTTTATATATATATATATATATATATATATATATATATATATATATTTTAAACCCAAAGGTTGAGCTACCTTTACAAAACCTCTTGTTCCGTTAAACTTTGCAACCTCTTATTCTGTTAAAGTAAAGATCAGCTAAACCGGAAGATAACAACATAAGCTAATAATAGAGTATTTCTACTTCCTTTAATAATTTTTGGCCAATTTGCAGTATATAAACAAAACCTTCAAGATTTCTTAGCTAATTAAGCACATATATAAAAGATTTCGAACACAGAGCATATGACACGTAGTGGTAGTTGTTCCTGACTTTATACTGACGCTCAAACGGAGGAAGTATCTCGAGGACTTGCTTATTAGGCTATTCAGATAACATAGGTAGCTTTATTACTCGTTTGGGACATTAGTTTTATTGATTTGAAAGCACGGAGGAGAATTGCTGAATTCCAACTTGTGTGCCTGAATGCGTAGGCCCCTTTAAAAGATTCCCGGCAGCGCAGAACCCTTTGAAAGTTGTAACAGAGAAATAATTTCAGCTAAAATGACCCCATCGCTTTTGTCTGTTTAACAATTATTCTGCTAACTCTCTGTTGCGGTGAACGATAAAGGAGGCCTAACAAGACCTTAATTCCAAAAATTATATAGAAATTTAATTTAAAGAACGTCAAATAACACACACACACATAGAGAGAGAGAGAGAGAGAGAGAAAAAAAAGCATTCTGAGAAGGAAGACTACTACCCAAAATGAAATTGCAGAGCAGAAGACATGCACCCTTTTTACCGATGTTTCTAAACCTGGGCTGGGAAGTGAACCGGAAACCTTCCGTTTACCGTTCGATCGGTTCGACTGCGATTTAAAAGTTTAATAATTTTTATTTATTTTAGTATTAAATATTTTGAATAAAATTAAAATATTTTAAAAGTTTAATAATTTTTATTTATTTTAGTATTAAATATTTTGAATAAAATTAAAATATTTATTTTAAAAATGAATACTTAATAAAATCGGTTGAACTTCCCGATTTTTACTGTTTTGACCGACTCAATTAATTCTTTGCGTTTTTAATTGAATCGGACCGACGGCATGATCGGTTCGCTGTTCAACCGATCAAACCGGCCAATCCGATCCGATTTTCAAAACACCTCTTTTTACTAGATTGATCAGTATAAATGCACACTAATTGATCTACACTAATTGATTACTCGAGAATTGGTCTACTACACTAGATCCCTCTCATCATCTCCTGTTGAAATCTAAAATTTTCAAGAAAAAATAAAAATAAAAAGCATTTTCTGACCGACAGAGGGAGAGAGGAACAAGGATCTATTGAAAGTGATATTACAAGAATGCCCATAATTGATTGGATATGGCCGCTTCATTAGGTTTTGGAGTGGAGCACCAAGCAGGTTCCATTTCGTTAGATTCTTAATATTCATTGGTTGAAAAGGTCTTTCGATTGTCACAAATGGACGAAAAGGTACTGAAAGAGAGAGCATGGAGTCTCGCTTCCTAAGGATAAGAACAAATATCGGATTGCATTTGCACGAACTGACGAAGATGATATTTCATAATACTCCATTATTTTTCGTGTGTGTGCATATATATATATTTACGTGTATTTATTTACATCATAGTAGTCTACTTTGGCCGTAGGCGCCGTATCCCTTTTGGGGTAGTGATCCTACGTACGATGATGTGTATGTGGAATGTGGATGAATGGTCATGCGACGCATAGGTTAGGACTTAGGAGTCATGATGAGATGTGATGTTCTAAACACAAGAGAGACGTATCGCGCTGCACAGGCATGGCATGCACATGCAAAATACTATCTGTCCTATATATAGGAGTATTGGGCACACGTAATTGTATTGGGAGTATTACGTATGTAGTAATAGTAATTAAATGTACTCTTTTCTCCGTATGGTTTTGCACGTCTATGTATTTTCTATTGGCCAAAGGCCGAAAAGGAATGAACCAGTTACTAGCAAAAATCTCCAAGATCAAGCTCAAGAGTGAAGAGTCGAGCCAAAAGGTAAAGTCTATTTTTAAGAATTCAAATTGGGATACCAATGCAACGTATATCTAACTCGATTCGTTTGCAGCCCTATCCTATATATAGGAGTATTGGGCACACGTAATTGTATTGGGAGTATTACGCATGTAGTAATAGTAATTAAATGTACTCTTTTCTCCGTATGGTTTTGCACGTCTATGTATTTTCTATTGGCTAAAGGCCGAAAAGGAATGAACCAGTTACGAGCAAAAATCTCCAAGATCAAGCTCAAGAGTGAAGAGTCGAGCCAAAAGGTAAAGTCTACTTTTAAGAATCCAAATTGGGATACCAATGCAACGTATATCTAATTTAGCATCACCTTTCCTTTTCTCACAAATGGGTACGGCTATTGACCTGTCTCGTCACGTTCCTTTTCAACAGCTACAAATAATTCTCTGCGAATCGCTTACTCAGCTAAAAGCTAGAAATCACAAACTTTCTCCGGATGATTTTCAAGGATCGAAAAAAGCTGAAAATATCAGATGCTATACTCGAGACTCTTAAGAGAATCGAGAGGCTCGGGTTAGAACTTAGAAGGATGTGCCCCTTTAAAATGAGAAAATACTTCTTAGATTCCTCGAGGATTCTGCTGCTCTTCAAAACAAATGCATTCTCCGGTTGTCATTTTGTCATCATCATCTACGTACACCCACACATAGCGCTTGAGGTTCGAGATGCTACATGTCTCCTAAAAAACCATACGCAGTTATTGCAAATTAATTGTGTTTGTTTAGGGGGGAAAAATGGTGTCAATTAACTGCGGTTAATTCAAATCATTTTCTTGTCCAACTCTAATTGGCTACAAGGTTAGGTTTCCTTTCCCCTACTTTCAAGATTTTTAAGGTTGACCCATATTTGAATTATATAGTTTGCTGTAGCAGTAACTAACATATGTCTAGTAACTTTTGTTTGGATAGATACTCATGCTCCAACTAAATACCAGTCGCAAGATGCTTGGTAAAAAGGAGGATCGGACATTGGAGTTGAGTGCGTTACGTAAGGTGAATGGTCCCTTCGATCGGCCAAGTACTTTCACATCGGATTGGATGCCAAATGTCTGATTAATTAGCAAGGAGAATCTGGATTCCTCTGTCCTTAACCTGTCTCTCCAATTACTGGATCCCCAATGATATATAGTAACAGTAGTAGTAGTATTCTTACTACTCTTCATGGGCCCGTCTGTAATTTCTTTAAAGACAGACCTTGGAAGAGAACCCGAAATCCCACAAGTTTACACCGGGGACCACACACACGCACGCAATTCTAGCAGAAAATAAATACTCCCTTCTTTTCAAATTCAGGCTTGAAGAAGATGCGCCTACCCGAAAATCCATCATGAATGTTCCAGTTCAAAAAAGATGGTCGGTAGAGGAGATTTTCTTGGAAATTATCTGGCGCATTTGTGCGGGTTACAAAAATGGCGTGAGAAAATACCAATCCATCATTTTGGAGGTAGAGCTGTCTCTCTCTCATATGGTCGGTCATTGGTTCGGTTTTGGTCTGAAAAATTAGTTGCAGGTTTGTTTGTGCAATGTCCAGTCAAGCTTCAAAGTCCAAAGTGCGAACTCAGTACAAAAGAACGCGGGAATGTGTTAATGTTGACCTTCAGCAATTGTATGTTAGGGACAGATTGAATCCAACAACTATTGACTATTGAGGCCCTTGTCCGACCTTAGCCACCAGTTTGACCTTAACAATCAATAATGTGCTTTTTGGTTGAGGCTCGACGCCCTCATGATTTTTTTTTTTTTTCTTTTTTCCCCCTCAGCAGCTCATGCAAAGTGACGTGTGATGTGTTAATAAATATTAAATACCAACCTTGCAGAACGTTTCCAGAGAATACAGGTAGCGCTGATATTATATTGTGTGATTAAATCATAGTATGATGCAACGGATGCTTTGCAAATAAAAGAATTCCGGAACCCGCAATAATGTTGGCATCTTTGTCTCTAACGTGTTTGGCCAACATCAGTGAGTTGCCCAATGAAAAAGACCATATCCTATTCCTATTTCTCTTCCACTCCACCAAACTGGGCACATCCATGAACACTCAGGTCGTCTTCACGCAGTACCAGTACAGAAGCTTCTGCACACATTATCATCCAACCCACTCCTCTAAAGGAACCATTCTTTATATAATTATTTAGAAGTGATCAGCTTGTTTTCAATAATCCCATTGTAAGTCAAGCACCAGATAGGCACAAATGCAGAAATTATCCCATTTCTGGTGGAACAAAAACTGCAACCTCAACAGAGTCATTTGAACTGTTGGAATGTTGTTTTGTACGATTAATTTTTCCGCAAAGTATGTATGAAAAGGTCAGCAGCAGTTTGTTCTTCTTGTCATTTCTTGGTACTTTAAGAATGGTAGCAGTTTGTAACAAATCGGTGGCAAAAACAGAAATGACGACCGATGCCATAGACAAAGATAATGCCGTATTGCTTGCCTCAATTCTGTTAAGAGGCAAGCAAAGTTGACGTTACTCACAAAAAATTCCTTAAATTATTCGCCGAAAAATTCTGGTACTGAGATCCCCAAAAACATATAATAAAACACTCTATTATAAATTAAATCAAGAGTAACGATTCTAAACCTTGTATTTTTTTTTTTAAAAAATTTTTGTGAACTGTGTGACAAGAAGTTTTCTTTTTGTGTCAGCATCCAGCATTATCTCGAAGCAACCATCCCCTTCAGCTAAAATATTTGTTTAAGACGTTGAAAGTTACAGCTACCTCTTCCACAGTAGAAGACTGCGATCGTGAGAGGGCCCGAGTCTGAGGACTTCATCGTGGTCAAACTCCAGTCTCTTTTTTACGATAATTACCCCCATTGTTTGATGATGACTCTATGTTACTATCTATTTTGGATAATGACTATAGTACTTGGAAGTCGAGTCATTAACCTACATTAACTGATGCCACCAATACATTAATGGGGCCGGATTAGTTTAAATTCGATCCATTTGCCCCGCAAAAAGCCCAATGAGCTTTATGGTAAATAGGATCGAATAGAGTTTGAGTCTAAATAATACGTCCCAGTTAAATATGAGTCGAATTTGGGTCTTGCTAGATTCAAACCCGATTAAGGTCTAGTCTCTTTTATATACACACACACGTTTACATATTAAATAAATGATATATATAATATTATAAGTATACATATTATAACGTTAATAAGTTATAATTATGTAGATAATTATAAACTTAGGTTGAGCCTAATATGAGGCCGAAACCCATATTAAACAATGAGTTGAGCCTAAGTTTTCTAACCTAGGTCCGAGCCAAAAATTCTAGAAGCTCGAAGGCCCCAAACTTGACAAAACCTGACACATAGAGTCCGATTGACACCCTTACCAAGTACTTTATACTACTGTTATTCTTCTAGTTTGTTTTTCGAACATGTAATAATTTATGTAATGCTTATCGAACGAGAAAGAGGGTAATTAGTTGGGATGTTAATGTTCTCGTTAATTTAGAAAGATAAAGCAGCCGAAAGCCAGCATGACAAGTGCAGCAGGTGTAAGCTTTGATGCGTGTCATTCATTTAATTCTTGTTTTTCTTTTTCTCTTTTTTTTTGTCACAGTTTGTTAGATAGAAAGCATGGTAATTCATATCATTTGTCGCCTTCCCCAAAATATACTAACAGTGTGTGTGTGTGTGTGTGTTTTTTTTTTTTGGGTAAAAAAATACCAACAGAGTTTATGCTACAATAGGCAATGGACACAGGAAGAAAAAGAGGGTGACCAGATAAAGGGTTTAGGAGCACTACCCAAGGCCCGGATAAGATCACAACCCACGCAATCTTGGTGGATGGAGCCGGGGACAATGTAAAAAGCTGCTACCATCAGCCAAGGACTAGAGAGGAGGGGATTCCGTCCCCCCACAGCACAGCTGAATCGCTGCTGCCAGCCTAAAGGCTAAAGCCTATCTCCCTTGTTTGGAAGGAAGCTGCCAAACCCAGATTTCACTGGTTCCATGTCAAAGACCTACTACTACTGACACAACATCAACCTTTCCTCGTAGACCCAGCAATCACCTCCCATAAATGCCTAAAGGCTAAAACCCATTTTCCCTTTCCATTTTCATCACCTCCTATCCTTCCCCACTTCTCACTCTCTTCTCCAAAATGGGGACAAAAATCGTGTATATCATGTATAAGTATATAGCAGTCACCTACAAGTATTTGAACTACTATTTCTTTCAACCCAACCCTTTCATAGGTAGGTTTAAGCTGTTGACATGACAAATCTCGGCAGGAGGACTGCGTTGCAAAATCGTTGATATTCTGTCGAGTAATTTATACAAGCAAGAGCAAGCACAAGAGCTGAACCATTAGGCATACCAGACAAAAAAAACACCCTGATCTAAACACCACCGCTCTCACCGAGACATACCATAAATACTACAAGCATTCCCCTTCCACTGAACAACAAGCAAGAATCTGTGAATCCATTTTTATATTTCGTCGAGCATTCTAGCATTTTGGCTAACTATGCAATGCAAGGCAAGTCCAGCAAAATCACTATTCGCCGCTTCTCTCCCCAATATCAATGTGGCACGAAACAACATTCAATTCTACCACAATAAAGAAAAACAATCGGAACATTGCCCACAAATCCTCATTAAAATATTTCAAAGCAGTTGTTATATGATATTCCATATACAAAACTTCGCTACAAACTGCAAGTAGACATGGGGCAGCTGAAGGAATTAGTGCTGCCTGAAACTAATTCAGGAGGATTGAAGGTTTAAACTTTTGCTTGAGAACTAGGACGCTCAAAGGTGAATAAAAGTGAACAGAGACTTCAAAAGCAATGGCAACTCAAACAAATTCTAGAAAAGTAATTCAGAAATGTTACAAATGGTACAGGAAAAAAATGAGATTGCTGAATCTGAATCTGATTTTATGTTCGAGTTCTGCTACTTTCCGCATTTCTTACAGGGTAGAAGTAAGGATGGGCCTGCAGAAAAAGCTCCAGTATTACAAAACAACTCACAAAACTTTCTAATAATTAAACATGCGCCACTAAACCCAGAGGCTGAGGGTCTTGCCACTGAGTATATGTAGCCTTAACCAGACTAGGAGAGAGGGCACTTTAATGTATCAGAACTCTGAAACTTTGCAGCTCATAACAAAGCATATAACAACTACACAAAGGTCTGTGGTTCTCCTGCTAAATTTAATATACGTGGTCTCCTATGAACCAAAGAAAACCCTGATCCTTAAAACAAAGTATTCTTCCCAACTCATAGTTGAAAATAAGTTCCCTAGTCAAAAGGAAAGAGTTCGGAAAAGAAGATTAAGAAAGCACTGGCATTGGGCCTGTCAATACCAGACATTACTGTCAATGTAATTTGACAAAAATCTGGCATTTTCCTAAACAGAGAGACAACCAAATAACAAAATAAATCAAAAGTTGCTTCTTGACCTATAAAGGAGGGTTAAAGAATTTTACCATCGCTTCTTTTGCAGTAGGCCGTTCTTGATGGTCATACCGCAGCAACTTGTCAACAAAGTCAATTGCCTTGAAAACAGAATACATACGGAATCAGCAAGAATCAAGTCTAATTTGGCTCTTCACAAGTAAGACTATGTCTCCTACCTCAGGCACGGCTAAATGTTGATTATCAGAATTAACGAACTTCATCCATGGTTTCCTGCTATGCCTGTATAACAAGAATGACCAGATTCTTATACATAAACTGAGAATGAAATATACGAGAGTTAGTCAACATTGAGGTTTTTGCATTAACCTCCCAACAAGTGTAGCTAGTTGTGGGTCTAGTTCCAAGCGATACTTGTTCAGATAAGCATTTAACTCATCAGTCCCCAACACCTATCATCCATGAAAAACTAAAATATTATCACTCAAACGTGATCATCCAAATTATTCCACTCCAGAATTAAATGGCAAGCTATAACTTGCCCATGATGCATGTCAATGAAAGCAAATGCAAATTAATGCTAATTAGATTTCCATGGCCATCACCATTGACAAATATGGTTCACAAGTATTTAAACTAAACACCATTGATAAATATAGTTCACCAACATAAACAAGTTCAAGTATACTTAGCCACATCATGCCCAAAGTAATAACCAGATGGATAGCCAACCCAAATATCAGTTATGCTACTCTTTAACACATTCATGATTGATGGTGTATCCTCACGGTAGTATTTTCTGAATGAATACTATTCTACTTACCTTAGCAATCTTGACCAATTGATCATAATTGTCATGCCCATAAAAGAAAGGCTCCTTCCGGAATATCTGCCAGCACAAGCCATCAAAATAAGCATCAAGTAAAAGAGACAAGTCCACATTATTAATCTAGTCTGCCACCAACATATAACAGTAGGAAATCATCCAGATATAATCAACTTATCCCAATTCTGTTTATTGTATGAGCAAGGTGACACTCAAAATTCAGGTACATGAAAATGAAAACAAACAAAAAATGGGTATGTGTATTTGCAGGACAATCATATCAAACATTCATCAAAGAAATGAAGATAAGAAAAATTTAAAACCAAGCAGATTGCAAAGAAGAAAATGGTTGATTACCATTCCGGCAAACATACAGCCAAGACTCCACAAGTCCAGTGAGTAATCATAGTCTTGCAAATCAACAAGAAGTTCAGGCCCTTTAAAGTATCTGCAAAGTAAACGGTAAAATAATTAAGTAAGCTTAATGCAGATGAAAATGAGTACTTTCAAGGTGGGGATTACAAGCAAAATGATAAAACCACTCTCCAAAAAGATTATATTTTAAAATGGCTCTTGAACTTCTAATTAAAGTTGTAAGCAGGCACCAAATGCTCCAGAGTTTAAGCCACAGGTCTCTAGAAGAAATAGAGAAGCCTTATCTATGGCATCCAATACCAATAAAATCATTATTTTGATCCGCTATCAATACCACCAGGAACAAGAAACAAAACTTCAGCTATACTGAATGAAAAAAATTAAAAAACAGAGTTTTAGGTGCACTCCAACCAGAGTACTCAATACACCATACCAAACTCGCAAACCATCCCGCTCTAACTTGGGCTTTAGGTTAACAAACATCATGTCAATTTTCAGTCCAAAGGTGCAACCCATCCCGCTCTAATTTGAGCTTAAGTTTAACAAATATCATGTCAATTTTCAGTTCAAAGCCATTCAAACTTTTCAAATTTACTTCTTCTAGACTTCTGAATGGATAAAAAGGTCATTTCCCCACTCCAACCTATTGGGCTTGAACTTCAATTCCATCTGCTCAATAATGAATCCAGTAAAAAGTCAGAACTGTACAAGTTGATTCCTTTTTTTTTTTAACTTGTCTCGAAATGAATCATATCATTTCTCATCTCTTTTGTTACTTCCCTTATGCATGAGCATAAGAGTTACTTCTCATCAGTAATTCTGCAATTGAATGTGCCATAAAAGTCTAACAGAATTCTTTTAGACATCCGTGTCCTTCCTTAAAAAAAGGGTAGGCTCCATTACTTTAAGTAAACTACTAGCATAACCCTCCAAGTTTCAGGAAAAACTCAAAATATCATGGCTTTGGACTATGATTCTGTAATGTACTGGAGATTTCTATGAGAATTAAAAGCAACCTCAATTAGGAAGGTGAATACCAAAAAACTCTGGATGGCAATTGCTATCATTCTTTTTATTTCATCATTTGGCAATCAGCATCTGAGGCCCTAATAAGAAAGCATTTCATCCTCCAAAACTTCTTTCATGCATATTTGATAGCCAATGCAACACAATACTACACCAAGAATCCACAACAGACATCCTAAATCTAGATTAAAAAAAGTACATAAGAAAACACATTACTAGCATCATACGCAATCTAACCACAACAATTGGAAGGAGGCAAACCTAGAGGCTACACGAACGTTGTATTCTTTTCCAGGATGATAGAATTCTGCAAGTCCCCAGTCTATAAGACGAAGTTTACGCTGCTCATGATCAATCATGACATTATGGGGCTTCACATCACGATGCATGATGCCTTGAGAATGGCAATAATCTAATGCCTGCACATAAAAGGGAAAGAAAACCTCAAAATTAGGATTCTGAAAGATGACATCTTTATATGTTGGTAACTCAATAGGAACTGGAAAATGATGTCAAAGGAAAATAAAGAGATTAAAAGATTCCAGCGCACATAAGAAAATCAAATCAAATGTCAAAAAAGTCATAATCTAATTGATCAAAAACTCAGCATTTTGACACCTAACCTTCCTCAATGCTCATAGCCAATGGTGAGGCTCATTTACCAGGCTCAAGGAAGTAAATTTTATACCAGTGCCACTGAAATTTTTTTATAACAAAGGTACATATGCAGCTCTTACCTGGAGAATCTTATTGTACCAACAAAGTCAGTTTGCAATCTTACTGAATAACAACCCCTGAATATTACAGAGAGAGACTCTTCTTCATCAACCTATTCTTCTAGTTGATCACCAAAATCTCTTATTGGACTTTCAGGAAACAAAATAAAAGACAATTCATGATTACTTAGAAGACACCACTTTCAATTTTTTTTTCTACTGATATCAGTTTAATCAGCATTCAGCAGCAACCTTCCACCGACCCCCTTTGCCCGTGCCCCACAAGGCAGGTTGGCTCAGAAATATGTCAGTCACTCAAAGAAACATAAATTTTCTGACACCATGTCCTATTGTAGTGAGGCTCCCTTGTTGAGAAAGATATGATCAAAAATTACTTTTAACTCCAGTTGCAGTGACAAAAGATCAGCATGCCAGCCATTACTATTCCTATCAGTCATTGTATTATGAGATACAGGTCAAGAAAGAATGTCAGGAGCAATGATCTTCAAAAACAAGTATTCAAGCATACATCACAATTCACAAGTAGAGTTTTGGAAAGCTCTTGGCAGCACTTATGATAAGTCTCAACAATATCCCAATGCAAATCAACAACCACCTAGACAAATTAAATGATCAAGGTAGTCAACCTAAAATAATCAGCAGTTTACTTGCAACCTTTTGACACTAAAAGCAAAGGTCTTCCTCTACATTAATTAAAGAGAGAGAACAAGAGGCTTGCCTTCAAAAGTTCATAAATGTAATAGCGGATATCAAAGTCTGATAGTGTGGGATAGAGCACTTTAAAATCTGTGTTGTTCACATATTCAAATATAAGACTCGGAGTCTTTGACTGCTGATCCCTAACAATATCAAGCAACTTTACAATATTTGGCCCACCACAAAGATTCTGCAGAATCTTAATCTCCCTCTTGATCTGCAATGCATGACATATAAGTAAGTTTTACAAAAGGACATAAATTAAAGAACACAAATGAGTACTTGTTCAGATACTCGGAAAATTCAGTCAGATTATCCATGCTAAATATATCATGCTACTACCTTAGCAAATATAGTTTTCCTCGAAACTGCACAATACCCTCAATACAATTATAAGATAAAACAAAAAATAGTAATTTCCAAGTTAGTAGTAAAAAATTTCAGTGAGCTTCTTTGGGATATGCTAGGAGGTAAATTAGATTGCTAAAAGCATTAGACGAAGAATTTTAACCGAAGCTCTGCTGCCAGTAGTGGCAAAATCTATGCATTCAAAGTAAGTGAGCGAGGAAAGTTCTCTCCATGTGCTCCTCTAACAAGTAGGCAATTGTGAGAAAGGACAATTTTGACTATGAATATTAATAAGAACATGATTTTCTAGAAAATTTTCTAATTCATTAAAATGCTATAGTAGAATGACTACAAAATCACTTTACATGTATTCAGCTACCAATACACGAGTTTGCTTGCAATCAAATTACTTATGCCAGCTTTTCCTCTTTCAGATAAATGAGGGGAATCCCATACTATGCTCCATTTTACAGAACTAATAGAGACTAAGAAGGAAAAAGAAAACATACAAGGATACTTCAGGCATTCATAAAATATCCATTAACAGGATTTCCCTTCCCTTTGTTTCCATTCGAAAATGCGAATACACTAAAATTTTGAATAGTTTACTTTAAACCTCAAATTTCATTTCTTATCCCCATCAATAATATCCACATACACAACACAGGATCCTTCCAGGCACCTCTCTTCTGTTTGCCTTTCATTTTATCTAAACAAAGACGTCCCAACCTTTTCTAACCATGCACTATGAGAGACTAAAAGCCCAAATACTGACCAAAAACAACCAATTACAGGAGGCTTACGCATTACAAGGAATTTAAGACGTAATTCTCAAAGAAAGACAAGAGATTGGAACCTTAAATTCGTTAAGAGGGCAATCAGGAGATGCACCAAATAATACTTCACAAAGAAAGAAGAGAACAAAAAATTGACCTTTTTCTTTTTAACAGGCTTAAGGATTTTGATAATGCATTTCTCATTGTTGGTAGTGTGAACTCCTTCGAAAACCTCACTGTATTTTCCTCTCCCCACCTTCCTTACCACCTCATAATCATCCTGCTCCCTATCACCCAACAAAAAAAAGCCCATAATCAATTAAAACAAAAAAAGGTAAATAAAAAAACGTGACGAAAATAATCCAAGAAATTCATTAATTGTCACCCAATTTGCCCATAAAAATGATGGAGCAATATTTGTCACTTCAATACAATCAATTACCCCCATTGAACAGTGAGGGACTCATAATCCCAGTACTCCTTAGGGCGGATCACATTAATATCAGTATAAACCCGGGCCTTGGAGGCGGCGCCAGGGCGGCGGACAGACTTTCCGATCTTCTGCGACATGGTTTCGGATGGTGATAGCGACGGCCGGAGGCGAGTAGACGCAGGCGTAAGCTTGGGAGAATGTGTGAGCGGCGGTGATTGGGGTGGAGGTGGAGGACAAGTTGGCGAGGGTTTCTGCTTTTGCTGTTGATGAATAAGAGAGAATGGGGACCGGGAAGATAAACGGCGAAGGATGACGGTTGGGAAGGTCTTGGTTGGAGTAGGGAGAATCAAAGAGGAAGAGAAAAGGGGGCCGGTTTGAATATGAGGATGATGGTGACGAGCGATGGAGACGATGAATTGGCAACAAGGCCTTACGGCCATCAAACGGAAGAATTAACGGGGAGACTTCTTTATGCCCAGCAGCGGCAGCACAATCACCAGCATCCAAATCAATCAAGTGGAAATAGGGATAGGGAATCCCCCCCGCCCTCTCCGACAAACCCTTTCTTTCCTTTTCGTATTTTTTTTTTCCTTTTCCCTTCTTATCCCATCTTTTCCTTTGTCACTTTCTTTTCTCTTCTTTTCTTTCCGTTTTCACTTTGCTGTTGATTGGAAACGACGTCGTGCAGACGTTCATCTACCCGAGCCCGCCCCGGTTGCCATTTTAGTCCTTACTCACCTCACTGCCCTTTTCACCTTCTTCTTCAATTCATCAATGCAATGCAGCTTTAGGAGTTAGGAGTCCCCATTATGAAGATTTACTGCTATCATCATCAATGTTGCGCATGTAGGATCATCACTCACTTCAAGGCGCAAGGGCAAGGCTAGAATGATTATTATTACTATTAACTAATTAACGACCTTGTCCAATTTTTTCGCATTAATTAATGATGTAGTCATTAGCAACGCCTTTGCTGTTGCCCTCCGGTAAATTTTACTGCTTCTTATTTGTCACATTTCTTGTCATTTGGTGGGTATTTTCCAATTCAATAGACACCCACATGTCTCATGATAGTACCCTCTTCTTTTTTTTTTCATCACTGTGGGTATTCGGATCTACACCCGACTAATCCCATAGTGCTCCAGCAGAGCGGGCCCGACCGATGCTGAAAAAGATAAGGCCCGACCGATGCTGAAAAAGATAACAACTAGGTTGCTGCTCAGGATCGAACTCAGGTGGAACTCACCTAAGGAGGCTACTTCCACCCGCTGTTTGAATGATAGTACCCGATCATTCAATTTCAACCCTTTGGAATTTTTGTTGTATAGTTCTTTTTTTTTTTTTTTGCATCAAGTGTAATATTGTCCCTATAGTATAAATCGTGATAGAACTTTTCAATCACTTTTTTTTAAAAAAAAAAAATCTTGCAAATACATTTATCAGAAAATATTATATTAAAATTGTTCTAATAATACAACCACCCAAAATGGAGCTATAGTAACGTCAACATAACACAGGATCATTTCATATCTTAGCCAAAGAAGATAATGAGCATAACAATATGCTAGCCATAGTAACGTCAACATAATAACACAGGATCATTTCATATCTTAGCCAAAAAAGATAATGACCAAAACAATATGCTATATAACGAACGAAAGTGTTGACGGCTTAATGTGTTTAGTACTCATTTAAGTCATTATTTTGCTTTTGTAAGGGATTGGAACGTGGATATGATTCTTGATGGTGACAATTTCTATTCCAACCGGAAAACCGTGAAGCGGAAAATGACTTCGATTCCATATTTGGATGACATGATGACGGAACCTTTTTACCTCAAGAAGTGACCAAGGAATCCAGGTACTTCTCTTTTTTTTTTTTACATAAAATCATACGGGTGCACCATATTGTGATGAATTTAAAAAAAGTCACATATAATGATACATTGATAAGAGGTACGGTTTGAATTTTTTACCTCTCACAACCATAATATATGTGGTGGCCAACTCATCCATACGAAATTGATTGTGATATGGTCAATTAATTAGTTACTGCATTCTCCAAATATAATAATTGCCTGTTTGTCTTTTAACGTCAATTGCTCGGACAGCGTGACCTTGATCTAAAATGCTACCTTTTGAAAGCTATGCAAGGAGCAAATGTTAATCTTTGAAAGTTGCAGAATAGAATCACTATGTGATGCACAAAAGTGGTAGATAATTAAGTTAGTTTTCCAAAAGATTAAGAACCAAAGCATTGGGAGTGGTAGGTGTTGAGATTAAAAAATCTCTATAAAATAAAAAAAAATATCATTAGAAATCTCTAAGAGAAAATAAACCCTTACTATCAAACCAAACCTTACGAGAGACTTTTTATTAAAAAACACAAAAAAAAAAACAAACAAAGGAAAGGATTGTTCTAATTCCCATGGAAGGAAGATGTTCTATTTACTAAGAAAGAAAAATGAGAAGGAGAGCTTAGATTTAAAATAATTAACATATAATGGAAATGAAGGATGAGATATGTGATATAGGGAGGGAGTGAAGTGATAACCCTCAACTTACACTTAAATAGTAATAATAATATTGTAATTGAATGGTATTTTTACACTACATGGAAAAGATACAAAGATATGCAAGTCTAATGTGTGTGTGGAAATATATATACATATATATGACATTTAGCACTACTTCTACCTCTAAACTAACCTATATAAGGGAGGAGCTAATTGGGTTAGGAAGAACCAGTTGAAACTGAATCATTATTGTGACAGTCCCACCTCCTCTCAAGGCGAACTGCCTGTCAAACTCTCGTCGGGACTTAGTCAACTAATGAACCAGCAACCCAAGAAAACTAACTAAATATCTTCGAAGTAAATGTTACAAACCATAATGAAAATATAATCGTCACACCAACTTCTTAAACTTATAATATAGAATTAAATGTCAAACTTACAATTTTAAACTTAATTTACATAATAAGTGCCCAACTTACAAATTCAAACTTATAAAACTCAAAGATAAAGTCTTATAAACAAAAAAATTACAACTCAAAATACAAGTTCAACATAAAATTTAAGACTACGCAAGTTCTTGACAACAGTTCCATCACAGACCTATTAAGGAAAACAAAAGGGAGTGGGGTGAGCTAAAACTCAATGAAATTTCAAATAAATATATAGGCATATACCCAATTAGAGGCGTAATATAAACAAATAAATACAGTGTGGATATCACCCAAACGATGTATAGTCAAATATAGAGAAAACACATCTTAAATTATTAATATACAGAGTCTCAATAGAATCGAAAGAACTCGAGTGTGATAGAGTACACGCTCACCTTGAGTTTGTCAAATCAATGTTTAGATCAAACAATCACAAACAAAATATTCAGATATCTCACATAGACAGGTAACATGCAGTGAAACACTCACCTGTTAAGAAATGTAGAGTTTGTCTGTCAAGTCCCGTGGTTACCCTCACTTTCGTTTCCCAATCCTAAGGTAACAAGTAAAAGTCGTTAATATTCTAGATTCATTTTTCAACCCAAACGTAAGTTTATTAAGTGACCAAGTGGTCCGTTAATTGACTCAATTTACCATGTAAGTTAGACAAAAAATGTAGAAAAAAATCATAAGAAAATGAATGTGACAAGTGCAAGAAAGTTGAATAAAAGGAAAATCTTATTCAAATTCAAAAAATTTTCTCGGGTGTAACAATCACACGCTCGCAGTCTCGAAAAAATGGTCATATCTCATTGTAGAAAAATCAAAATCGAGTACCGTTGATGACGTTGGAAACTAGACTCAAAGGGCTTTCCAACGGTATAAAATGTAAACTCTAGTTCCTCTCCTATCAATACCAGAAGTCCGAGGAAGTTGACTGATTTTCCTGTTCTGATCAGATCAAGGCTTTGATAAAATCGGCCTATTCCTCATTCCTAACCTCATTCATTTTGGCTCAAATTCATCAAATTCAATTTCCTAAAGTTAATATACAACAGCTAAAGTTGTATAGCATCATTTAAACTTAAAATTCAACACACACAATGATAAAATGAATCAAGGCAGTCCGGCCAACGAGGAAGAACAAAATAGTCCGCTACCTTGCCAATCAACCAATTTACTTGCTCAATTTCACCTCAACTCACACACAAGGTTAAACCAATATTTAGCCAAATTTCTTAAGTTTAATTAAGGTTCAATAAGTAACAAAGATTAAGAAAAAACCTCCAATTCATGGCCGGCCAACAGCGAGGAAAAAAGAACAGTCCCAAGTTCACATTCACCACCAAATTTCATCATTTCATTATTTTTAAGTTAAACAACATTTCAAGAGTTATTTCTAACTTTAGGAGGGTTCATAACATACTAATACATCAAGAAAAATCGCAAACAAAGTTTAGACAAAGATTCAAACACATCGTATGCCATACATCTAACCTTACTTCCACTTACTTAGTTCAAGGAATTAACCACAAACAACATCAAATCAACTTCTAATTTGTCATCAATACCTTAAACACTTGATATTAAACAATAAAGTTAGAGTTTAAGGATCATTTACCTTTTTTAAATGAAGTTTCAACCACCCAAAAGTCCACCAAAGCAAGATTTCCAATAATGAATCACAAGCAAGCCTTGAAGATAGTTTGCTCAAACTAACTAAGGTTCCTTCTCCTTGGTTTTCCTCAAAATCTAAGTTAGAGTTTTAAGCAAGAAAAATGAAATTTTTCTCCTCTCGTTGGAGCTCAAGAAAGTCGGCCAAGTAAAGAAAAAAAATGGAGCCAAAAGATTTAAATTGCTATTTTCCTTGGTCAATGTGTTTGAGTGGTTGGGATATAGACACTTGGCCCAATCTTAGCCATTCCTTCTATTAAACTTTGCCAAATAAATGTTTCTTCCATCCAAATGCTTCAAATATCTAATTAGCACCCTTAAACTTTCACGTAAGGTCTCAAACACAATTAAAATGGTATTTGGTCTTAGTGTATATAGTGAAATAAAATGATGTCAATTCAAGGAGATGTTACAATTCATATAGAAAGACAATGCATATAATACAAGGAAATGTTACAATTTATTTAGTCTTAGGGCAATGCAAGTAATTTAGAAGAACTTATATTTTTAAGTGAGGGTTCTCACAATCATTGGATTAGATAGTTGCACTATACATATGTTTAAATTTGGAGAAAACAAATATTATGTGGCGTTTGGTAAGAGGATTTCGGAATGGAGAATTATAATAAATCCCATAATTGTTGATTGGATTACTACTATCAGAATTGAAATTTTGGAATCATATCTAAAACTTTGAAATTTCTCAATTCCTTAGTAACCTGGACGATTTTGGATAAATCCAACTTTGATTCTAGTTTAAAAACGGGGTTCGTCCTGCCACCCTTAAAAAAATTAATATATAATTATATAGAATATATATTAATTATAATATTTGTATAATTATATAATATATTTATAATAATAAATATAATTTATATTTATATTTATTATATACACATATATAATATATAATATAAATATATATTATTATTTAATTAAATATAATTATATTTATATAATATATTATAAATTTATTAATATTATATAATAATATACTTATATTATTTATAAATGTATATTATACATGCATATAATTATAATATATACGTGCATATAATAATATATTATATATTTCTATATAATATATTATAATTAATATTTCTATATAATATATAATTATAATTATATATTTATAATATAATAATTGTATAAATATATATATAATATTCAATTTAATTAGTCACAAAGTTATAATAATGATATTATTAATTATATGTATTATATAATGTTTATTAGTATATGTAATATAATTGATATTATCAATTATATTAATAATTATACATGTTTACTAATAAAAATTATTAATTAGTTATACTAAATTTACTAATACATTTAATTGGTGAAAATTTCTTATATCCCATTTCGAAAGAATCAATGAACCTAACATCAACTATATTAATGATATACATTCCTCGTATTGAACGAAATAGATATATTAAAATGACTGATTCTATTCTAAATCTAATATAAATGATCCTAAATTTGAATTTAATTTCAAGGTGCGAACCTTAATAACAAATGAAATGATAGGAGGCAACGATCGAAACTTTGACCTTCCAAGTTCCAACCAATAGAGACCTTTACCACAGCTTTGTCGTGGCAAACAGCCCAGCGCTGTTGGTTCTACAAATATATCCAATAGAACCTAAATGGGTTATCCCACAGCTTTTGGGCCGTCACGTGCTAAATTGTTAATTGAATCTATGACCAATTTACCAATTCGTTTCCCAAATTTGAGCGTCACGTGTTAATTGAATCTATTCCAATACTTTTCCGAAATTGCAGGCGTTTTTATCAGTCAAGTCAACCTTTTGAAAAGCGAAGCCAAGCCAACCTGAGCCTGAGTCCCGAGAGGCCGAGACCTAACGCCTCACAAGTTGTGAGTCACAACTCTGAAACAAACAGAAAGCGGGAAACTCCAAAACTACCCAGAGCTGCAAGCCTTGGTCCGCATTCCCTTAGAATCTTCGTAATCCATTTAGGGGTTTTATCTTCAACGACATCCAGGAATTGCGTAGAACACGGAGGCTGCTATGGACGAGGTGAGGGCCAGCTCAGCTTGGGTCGCCAATCACTCCTCTCACGTCACCGTCGACTTCTCAGGCATATTTATGATATTTCATTTTTGGGTTTTTGGTTATAGCTGTCACTTGTTTGATTTTGATGGGATGATTGAAATTTGAGTGTTTATGGTGTTGCATGTGCAAATGAGTGTGAATGAATGGGAGTAAGTATATTCTTGCAGGCATTGAGAGAGTTGCGGAAGCTGTAAAAGATTCGATACCAAAAGTGGAGTGGGATTTTGAAGGGATTCATTATTTTGACAATGGCCCTCTTACTGTTCAGTACTTGTTTGTTTTGGATGCTCTAAATTTCTGCTTCTGGCCAGGTATCTTCGTCTGTATTTAACGGAATTCATTCTGTTTAAATTGGTATTCAGCTTTCTTACATTTTTGTCAACACTAAGTACAAAAAGGATTTAATTTTTAATTGCACTTCCGTTTTTAAAATGGTGGAATTACCTTGAAATTAAGCGCTCAGCTTATTAATTCAAGGTCTGGATTATAAGTGCGAAGACATTTCTCGTTAATTTAGTTAGACCACCTTTCTTGTCTTTTCTTTGGTGTCAAAAGGAACCCTTGCACCACAAGCCTTTTCAAATCAATTCCACTTTAGCAACAATGTTGCTGCAGTAAAGAGAAGATAAATACTGGTTCCTTAACTGATATTAACCGGTACATGAGAGAAAATATTCAAAAGGCCTATAATTGTGACCTTGTATTGTTATTTATCCTTTTTTTCAAATTTCTGTATCTCACTCCAGTATATCTTTTTACAACCTTGGGTTGTTCAGTTCTTCCTATTAATGGCTGACATTTTCTTTTTGGGTTTTGTTGCGATTTGATGTAGACAAGGAGATGAGCTATGAGCATTTAGCATCAGGATTGAAGGAAGCTCTTCAGAATGACAAAACTGCATTTGATGCTGATCGCCTGCAGAAGTACACTGGTAACCTAATTCCTTAAAAGGACTTGTCTCTTGGGATGAATTCCTCGATATTATTTGGTCAACGTGAAACACCTCCGTATCTGTACTTTCTGTCTCCCACCTGTTAGAGATGGTCAAGCACTCGCTCAAATTTGTGTTGCAAACCAGTACGAGCCATATAATGCCTTCTCTTAAAATCTGTGTTTTTTTATTATTTTATTATTTATTCGTGAGACTTATAGACTGCAATCAAAATCTTGGCACATTTTAGTACGTTGTACTCTTTGTTACTGATATTGATATACTTCGAGATTTCCTTTTTCTGTAAATACTCATTCTGGGGGCATATCATCGAATCCACTTCTGAAGATTTTCTAGCTCAAGTTGTTGGAGGATAAGCTCTTATTGTAAACTTTCACTTTAGATTCCCACTTTTCCCATTCATCATTTCCAACTGTTGCTAAGTGTAAGCTACTACGGGTATGTCTTGGCCGTAAAGAATCAGATTTCGATGGCTAATGATTGTCATCTCAAGCATTGTTTCAGGTCCTGAACTACGCAAGATGTTGAAATGGCCTAGGCCTCTTCCTTTGGAGGATGAAAGGGTGCGCTTAATGCATGAGGTACTGTTGCAGAGTTTTGATAGAAACAGGTTGGAGGGCCTGTTCTGTTTGTTCCATTTCTACGTAGCAAACCACGTTAGCTTTTTAACCTACTTTCTTGCTTTTTAGGTTGGATTAGAGTTGGAAAGAAATTTTGAAGGAAAGGCATTAAAACTTGTTGAGTCCTGTGGAAAATCAGCTGTCAAACTTGTGGCACTCATCACACGCAATTTCCCTGGTATGACTTGCCTGGTTCTTTATTCCTGTTTTGCTGAATAATTTTACCATTTTCTAACATGTTATATGTGATGCAAATGAACTTGTTTTAGGCTTCCGTGACCACACTGTATACAAAGGTCATCAGGTTTTCCTGTATAAAAGAGCCCAGATATTTGCTGCAGATTTATGGGGTGCATTTAAAGGTCAAGGATATGGAGAATTTAATGACATAGGTGCAATAACCATATTTGCTGATTATATTGTCCCAGCAGTTCTCCAGCAGCTTGGAGTGTTGAGATACAGTTCATCTCTAGCTAGTAATGTTGATAACCAAAGTGAAATTGGCTCAGGCACTGAGGAGGAAGTAGAGTTGCGGGCATGCTCTGTCTATGCCGTGGAGAAAATGAGAGAGTTAATAAGTAAAAAATGTGGAAAGCAGGTCCGTCTTGCTTGTCATTGTCTATTATGGTTTCCTCTGTTCTTTAGTTTCACGTTTAATTTGCTTGAGTGCAATGTGTATGGATGAAGACAAAATGGATAGTGATTCTGTGATTGTACTTGGTTTTTGCTTCTTTACTTATGCACTGAACCAGTTGTGGCAGAGTTCTTCCAAAGGCCTTGTCCTTTGAAGCGATCTGTATATATTGTTATTGCTGAAGTCTGGACTTATGTTTAGGCTACAATAGTTTGATAAGCATGTGAAATCTATAGTTCACAAAACTGTAAAATGTATATGAGGCTTCACCTCATGTAGCTTTGCTCTCAGAATGGCCACATTGTATTGTGTGTGTGTACTACTTTGTATTAACCTTATTGAACCCTTCACCAGCAGTATATGCTTATATTGTGGGTCAGGGTCAGCGGTTGTAAGACTAAACTATCAAGTATTCATGTTCTGTGCAAGCACCCAGCATCACCAGGAATGGCAATTGACTTGTACTGTTCAATTTTGCCCATGCTACATGTCTTGAACTGTCTATATCTAAAATTCTGCGTAATTTGCATCCGCCCTATGGTCAGAATAGCATAAATTCTACTTGATATTTTTATGCCTAATGGTCTACGTGAGTTCCAGTTGAGCACAGCAAATTTTTTATTTGCATTTGCAACTAAGATAAGAAACTATCGGCAATCTGAATGAGAAGCATTTTACAAGTACATATTCAGTGCAACGATTTACACGTGAAATTCATGTTGTCTTTTGTTGCTTCCTTTTCTACTATTGGCTTCTTTGCTTAGCATGATCCTGTATTTCAACTTAATTATGCCTGACTAATATTTTCGTGTGTTTCTCGATTCAAACTTTCCTGTATTTCTGGTTTAATGTTCTTTTATTTATATCTTATATCTTCTTTTCTTACTTATTCAGGTTTTGAGTGTGGAACTGGATCTTTGGTTATGGTCTGTTGGTACACGATGCCCATCTCTTCAGCACCATCGGACACTTTCTATATACTATTGATGGACCATGCAATGAAGTTGCTGTTGTTTGGGCTCTTGAGTTTTCATTTTGTGTAGGATAGTCTGGGGTGGGTTAGATCAACAGAGAGAGAGAGAGAGAGAGAGAGAGAGAGAGAGATGATTTTGAGAAGCTGGGAAAAAACACGACAATGTACTTGTCATATTGGATCTCTTTTTTGTTTTATGAAAGTTCCTCCGTCACTATTTGAATTCTGGCTGTTTCTTGTTTGAAGACCTTCTTTTCAACCTCTATATGTGAAACATGCTTCTGTATCATTAACTAGCTTGAGAATAAGCAGTAGGAATCCGGACTATAATGCTTTTAATTTGTTGAAAAGTCTCAAAGTTTTTTGACTTAAGATTACAGTACTCCACTTCTTTCTTCATTCTGTAATCTTGCTTTTTAGTTTTTTCAATGCATTTTGATTGGTAGCTGTAGGTAGGAATCAAAGGTTTGATGAAAGCTCTTTGGGCATGTATATCATGCCCTTAAAGATGCTTCTTTCAAGTAAGTGTCTCCAAATTCTGTCTCTGCTTACACATTAAACATACTGAAACATTTTCTAACTTCTCAAATAACGCTTCCACGAAGATGCTGCTTTTATTGTGGCAATTAAAGTGTAGCACCAGGGTTTTTTGTGGTTGGCAAGTTTCCTTCATAAGGACACTGTGGTATACCTGGATATCTGACAACCCGAGGTCCAGCAGGCACTTTGTTGGCTTTGGGACGGATATCCTGCACGCAAACAATTAACTCAGTTTCAGCGGAGTAGGGCTTTTCACACTCCAGGATAGGATATTGATGACTTATTTTGACATCTTTCTTTCTTGTTTCCTTTGCAGCCTTGTTTCCATGAGGTATTGATCATGCGTGCTTTGTTTTACTGGGATGACATCATGATTCCCACTTCTGAAAATCTTGGCTTCACCACTTTGTATATGTCTAAATCAACTACTCTTAGAGTAGTTGCCCTCTCTTAAGAGAGGTTTACTATTTTATTTGGGTATAGGTCAAGCGATTAAATGCCTTGACCTACATGCTAAAAAATTCAAAATTTTTTGAAAGGTTTTGCCAGTGGATATGTAGGCATCCGTTTGAATTAGTGGTGGTTCAGTCTCTTTCGAATTTACTCATTGACCCTTTTGGACCCCTTGGGCCACCTCCCTTGGTCCAGAGTAGGAGTAAGTGTAGAATAAAATTTATCATGTTCGGAAAAAAAACAAAAAGGACTTTTTATATGTCCAAGTCCTTGTATATTTTAATGAAGATGACACTGCTAGTGGCACTTGGGTATTATTCTTGAAGTCATCCTAAGATAATTCACGCTATTAGTGGGTTGCTCCAGTACTTCACACTTTGATTCTGTAAATGTATCTCCCATGGTCACTTTTACGCTGTCTGAATTTTCAGTCAGGTGTGGGTATCTCTTCAATGGGAATTTCTATATTGATATTAAGTCAATCAAACTTCTCTACCAGCTGCTGAAACATTGGCTGGTTGAACGGAGGTAAATTCGTTCTGAAAGACTTGCAACTATGACTAGTGGCTAAGACATCGAAGTAAGGTCCAGAAAACAAATGCTCAATGTACTATGTGCACTTTCTAGGCAACATAATCAGCCTAAGATCATGATCCAAATTAGGAGTTGATGACAGGTTTTTTTTTGTTGATTACTTGTTAGTGCCTTGCTGTTAATTCATCTGATTTTTACACTTCCAACTTCACTAGAAAAGAAGCTCAGGGGGACTATCATTACCTGGTCAAAAATAGCAGTTGGAACTGCAAGGGTGGCCAGAGCATTGGGGCAATCGACTATTCCCGAAATCCTTCCTTCGCACGGACAGCATGAGAGTAGAAGGTAGACCTAATAAGCAAAGCAATATCACTAGGGTCACGATTGCGGTACAATATCAGGCATTGCATTATGCTGTTGTTGTAGGAAATTGCATGAATAACTCTTATATTATAGAGCTTCTATTGATTTCTGAGTTTGAAAACTTGTTACCCATTAACTTCTATTGAAGGACCTCACCTGCTCCTTAGTGTACCCGAATTTTGAGATGTAGTCAATTGCATTCAGCACTGCTCGTTTATAAGCAACGCTGGCATCAAGGAAGTGTTGTCTCCCACTTTCATCCACGCTGATGCCCTCAAACACCAACCATTCAGAAAACCTTGGTTCAACAGGGCCGATCTCAAATATAGGATTAACATGCAGGGGAGTAGGCCCCATAGGAGTGAGGTACTGTTTCATGCCATCTCTTATGATCTCACATCTGATAGCAATTAACAAGATGCTAGATAAATTTGGAGAAAGAGGAAAAACATACATAACTGCATGGCCATTATCGATTGTTTGGAGGGTTTGAAGATTGTCTAAGGTGTCCAAAGCATGCAGTAACATATTGGATCTTTGGACAACTTTCAGGAATATCGACTCGAGTGTTCCGGTGCTATTTAGTGTAGATCTCCTCTATTGTGTTTACACTAGGGTTCTTCAAATTTTAATTTGCTATAGTTCTATTTCTTTAACTTCTTTTCTTGTTATTGCTGCTCCCTTGCCCTTTCCGCTTAAAGGAGGGGAATGCTTTTTGTTAAATCTAGGGTCTGTTTGACAGGTGTTATCACCCTGTTTTAAAAAGACAAAATTTGTCTAATACACAATCTACTGAAAACTCTGAAACAGACACAAGTTTTGGGAAAAAAAAAAAAACATTAAATAGGGGATCAATGGCAGAGGTAGTGGATGGTGGTGGGTGGCAGAATGGCAGGTGGAGGATCTAGGGAGTTTTGTAGAAAAATAGGTGCTTTTGAGTGTTTTGGACAAATACGAACATTTTCCTAAAACAACTAACAGTATTCTACAGTAAAATTTGTGACAAACACACTGTCCAAACAAACCCTAATTTCTGAACACAATATAGAATTTCTTGTCTGGCAATTACTGCAGTTTATGATATATATCACCCAACAATTCTATTTATGTGTGTTTCATTAGTCACGAGTTTGCTGCCAATATTTGATTAATAATGATAATCAATCCATTGAGTAAGCTGTTAATGGATGTTTTCACCTTAATCTCTCACTCTCCGTCTCTTAGATATGCACTTAGTTAATTGGAAATGAGCAGTTATTATCTAAATGTTATCAAGTATGGTTCTTATTTGCTTTAAGACTGTCAAACTGTAATAATTTTTATCTGTCGTAGTTTCGATGATGGCAAAACAGAAGTCATGAAATGGGACTCAAGCTACGGTCTCGAGTTTTCTTGTCCCAAGAAGCATCTCCCCCCACCACCCCAACAAAAAGCACCCGAATTCAATTTGTATCAACTTCTTCTAAAATCCCTTCTTAACCGTATTGGACAAAGTATTCTCTAAAAGTCTCAAGTTTGATGCCTGGATTTTAAGCAGGAAAGACTAATTATTGAGATCGAGCATGAAAGTACTTGAGTTCTAGAAAACCACTCATCTCAATTGCCCCGCAGAATGCCACCTCCCCATCACCTTGGGAGAAGTGCATATCTCCAGTACTGAGATTTGCTCCTTCTACGAAGACTGGAAGGTAAACTTTTGAACCTCTGCTGAGGTTTTTGATGTCACAATTCCCTCCATTTTCTCTTCCAGGAACAGTCCTTGCTGCTTCCCGAGCAATCTTTTCCCATTCAGGTGTTCCGTCTTGAATCTACATGCAATGGGGAGCCAGATTAGTTCTTTGCTATACGAAGCTATTTAGTTCTCATTTTATTTAGTGCTGACTAGCAAGAGAATGGACCTTAAATTTTTCAACACACTAGAAATTACATCAGAGCAAAGCAGACTTCTTTAACTGGGGCTAAAACTTTATGGGACCTAACGTTTACGTTGGTTATATATCCATTGAGTCATACCTTGCCAAGAACGCAGCCTTTGGTTGATGGTAAGTTTGCCAGTGGTCGTGCATGCAATACCTCACATAATTTCAGAGAATGAAGACCAGTTTCTTCAAGGGCTCTCTCTCTTTCATTCCATATAGTAAGGAGTTCCATGGAGGGCGCTGTTCCTATTACTCCAGGGTGGGTTAAACCTGGAAACCTTACTCCTATGCTCGGTAAGTGCCCCATCAAACCGGAAATCAGTCATGATCAGAATACATGCCCGTGCTGGTCTTGCCGACAAATAAAACTCAAGCACGACATACCTGGTATATGAGGAGAGTAAGCATATATTCCTTCAAAGTACCAAATAGCTTTAGTTGCATTTGGAAAATGGTCAGTCAGAAATCCTCCGCCATTCTCTCTATCGTATATTGCAGTGAAGCCCCATTCATCGCCAGGAAGGGGACCCAAGTTGCAAATTTCAACTGCAAGAAGATCACCTGGCTTGGCTGGAATCCCATCTGCGTCAGTGACCTTGATTGGTCCACTAAGATAGTGTACCTGAGCCAGATCTCAAAGAGCCATAACTAGTAAGTAGCTGGTACAGAATTCTTGCACTGTTGTCTCTCATAGAGAACATCAGTTTCAAGATGCAAAATTTATAGGCGGGATCAAATCTGTAAAATCGTTCCAAGTGGCGAAGTACACTTTCGGGTACATATTCGATCATATGAAAGGAAATTAATATACGGTGGACGGATTTTCTCTTGATGTAGTACCTAGTTAGTCATTCCTGTTTTACTTGCCATATTAAGTTCAAACTGTTTTAAAATCACTTGTTTGGGGAGAGTTGTAGCGGCGTAAGCTGTGGTTAAAGTAGAAGCTTTGTACTTACAATTGATAGGTCTAAAATTTTTATATCAACAGCAGAATTGTCATCTTTGATTGCACCTCCTGTCCAATCTAGCATCTCTATTGTGAATACCTCACCCGACTTGACCTCAGCCACCGGTGGTATCTCTGGATGCCAACGGTTGTGAAGGGGTTGCATCTGCTCCCCTGGTTTCTTCTTTAGGTCCACAGTTACAACTCTTCTTGGAGTAGGAGGAGCCATGTATGAGTTGCTCTATAACTATCATGCACACTCAGGTGTAGTTTATTCTTTTAAGTTTTATCAACAGAGCCTTAGGTAGGTAGCTGAGAGAAGGCAGGAGTGACAATTTTCCAAATGGTCCCCCCATCAACCTTAGAGTAAAGGACAATGACCGTTGAAAATGGAAAATATCTCTCATCGGTAAGCAGGATAATTAAAAGTTCATAGTTTTAAGTTTCTGTGATATTTTATCATTACTCTTTTACTTTAAAAAAAAAAAAAAAAAAAAAAAACTGTCAATGGCTTTTAGACCAGAACTGCAATTTAGCTACACAGTTGAGTCATGGGTTTTCTTTAAGAGATAACTTGCAGCTTATTGCTTCCAACAGTTGCTTTCACATGGTGATGAAATAAGTATGATACAAGAAAATCAGAAGGGGGAACTCACGCCTGAGGGATCCGCATGCTTGATATCATGAGCTGTTTATTCTTTTGTGATCCCACTCCCACCCCCGCTGCAATCGACCCTCTCAACCCGGAATAGCTCTCCAGTTTTAACCTCTGCAACTGGCGGTATTGCCGGAAGCCACCTGTTGTGAGGCGGAAGCTTTTGTTCCCATGGCTTCTTCTTCACATCAACAGGAATCACTATTCTAGAACCGTGTGAAGTCATGGCGGTGTTTTACTCAACTCTAAACGTCTTTCACAAATCGGATACAGTTAAATGGAAAAAAATGTTGGTAATTTAATCAGTCAGTGGCGCGGTTCATTGGATCATCTTAACGATCATTTTCAGATGTAACGTGTTGACAGCCATGATTTGGCACCACATTGAAATTTTACACCCTCCCCAATTTGTTGGATGGTGGACCGATTTTATTTCAGTTTGATATTTGCAACATCATTGATATTTTCTATCATTCAAGGCTGGACTCAACTACAAGTCTACAACAACAACAATAGTGACTGGTCCGTCCTACCACGCTACTCATTTCTAGTATCGGCACCCACGAAAGCTTTGCTAATCCCTTACGTGGGAATTTTATCCGTTCCATCTTTGAAGGAATAATTACAAATCTAATTGACGGAAACCTTATTGTATTATGATCAGATCGAGTTGGTTTGATTGGATCAAGGATTCCAATATTGAATTAAAAAAATGTGAAGACAAATGACGGATGGATGCTTATATTTATCTGAAAGGGTTGCTTATAGTAACTTTTTATTTGCGCAAATGCTGGGGGAACAGGTGGAATGGCTTGATTTTCAGTACTCTCATCATTTTGGAAGGGAAATCGGTGGTTCGAGCTAAATCCAAATTACCCGTAGAAAGTACCCGCAAATCCCGATCTGACGGATATTGCCTAGATCCTTTGTCTTCCGCTATATGTAGAACATAATTAGTCTAAGCAGATGATGATGCAACTGGCTTTTCTCTCTTTTTCCTTATTTCTACATCCTCGTAAGACAATAATATAGTTTAGTTGTTGATCTCCTCAAGGCAGTCTTGGTGGTGGTTTGATCATGCCCACATTGTGATGATCGTATCCACATTCTTTTACTATCCTGATTTTGAATGTTTTCTGCTTGCGGGAAAAAAGTAAAAATAAAAGGGAACCTATCGTTTCAAGCATTGACAGTTGACAGGAAGGATGCAGTGAACAGACCATGAATGATCCAAATGCAGTGAAGCCTCGGAGGCACGCGTACTAAACAGCGGATGCGAGCACGCGGTGGGGACATGCGTTGGTTTCCTGGGCCGGCATTTAAGAGGAAAGCCATCGGTTTTTGTTTTGTTAGAGTTAGTAGAATAAAACATATTGAGGAGTCACCGTTAGGTTTTTTCTGGTGTGCGTTCGTTTGCCGGCGGCCGAAAAAGCACAAAGAAGATTAACTTAAATGGATAAGAGGAGACGACGTACACCATCAATGGTCCTGCAATTAGTTTACGCGCAGCATGCAGGAGGTTCTTGTGTTTTGTTATTTATCTTTATATACAGCAAACAGAGAAGAAGGTGGAAGAGGGAATGGACTCGCACTTGGAGATGCAGCAAGTCGCAAACTTCTTCGAGTTTGAGCTGTAATTCTATTCTGATTGCAGAAGAATTAATGGTACTGGAATGATAAACATTTTGTCGCGCGCGCAACCTAAAACAACAGTAGCAAGAAATGCACGATGAGCCTGTACCCTACCTTTTTTATAATTGCGATGGGGTCGCTCATGTAGGATTCCAGTTACTAATCATTGACCAAAAGTCCAGCTCAAGCTCGAGTGTTGTGGCTAAATCTCCTCATGTCGTGAACTACTCTCTGTAAGTCAATCGAGTAACTCGAAAACTCGTTAAAGCTCGACTCGTTAATTTGGTTTTAGAGTTTCATTTTCTCGAGTTGAGCGGATGAGGTTGTAATTTTTGAACTTAGAACTCGTGCGTGTAAATTGCTCTCCTCTTTTTCCTCCATGCATCTTAAATTCCACCTCTCCTTTTCTTTGGGGAGTAAAAAAAAAAACTCATTTTCTCAGACGTGCTAACATGTTCGAAGTCGGGTAAAACCTAAAGCAAGCTGCAAATTCACACATTCTTGTCAAAAACTGGACTACGATATGCTAAAGAACTTTTTTGGTCAGTGTATTGTGGAGCAAACAAATGGTTCGAGTTTATTCCAAGTACAAGAAACTTTGCCTTCGTTCCTAATGTGAATCTAGCTTTGTTTAATTACAAAATTCTTTGTCCAAGAGGTGGGAGGAAGAAACCAAAAGGTGTTTTCGATAAGGTCTCAAGAGTGGGGACAAATTTCACGAAAGAGTAAACACTTTAGGAATTTAATCTTTTATTCATTTGCTAGTTATTTTAACGGCGGTTGCGGAAGGCGACGAAGGGGAGGGTCATTTTCTTTCGGCTAGGCGGACGTGGCATCCTTATCCATCCGGCCATAGCCCGCCCCCGCCCACTTGAGAAGTTGCAATTGACTTGTGAAGCATACCGACAAACTTCAAGTTGCAAGTAGCGGAAAGGGCCACAAGGGCCTAGCCCATAAAGCCAGAAAGTCACGCCTGTTTCTTTCAATTTTCATTTTCAAAGCCCAATCTCATGTTGTACAAGCATTGTACCCGTGATTTGAGAACTCAGAATAGACCAGCTTCTACAAATTTGACCGTCCGTAATCGTATGCCATTTCATTTTTGACATCATAATGCAATTATAATTACAATCTCCATGGCTGCTCTGCTGCAACTATTTTTAAATTGTTTGAGACTACGAATTACACGTCTGTTGTTGTGGTGCAATGTATCCAAATCAATCTCGTAGGTCGGAAGGAGAAGGGCCGCAGAGCTAATGGCGTTTTTACATAAATTTTGTGAACCTGCCAAAAGATTGGCCATATTGTTCAGGATATGATTAGTTTTCTTTTTGTTGCAACAAAAGTTTATTGTAGTTTTTTATATTTGTTAAATCTACAATTCTTTGCCTTGTTTATGATAGATTCCATCGGTGGAAATGTTGTACAGCCAAACGCTCATTTGGATTGGGGTTCTCCTTCACCGTTCATGAACTAGGGGTGCAAACGAATCAAGGCGCTCGCTGCGCGGCTCGATTCAAGCTCGAGTCGAGATCGATCAATTTCGAGCTCGAGCTGGTCGAACCAGAGTCAAGCTCGAGCTCGAACTCAAAATATTAAGTTCGTTAACTCTCGAGTTCGAATATATATATATATGTATATATATTTTTTATTTTTATTTTTAATAGTAAAATTACATAAATATCCTTAATATTTTATTATTTATTAAGAAAAAATATTATTTTATTTATTTTTTAAAAAATAAAATATATTATTTTTTATTTTTTCGAGTTTGAACTCGAGCTTGAGCTTGAAAATTACCAACTCGTCGAGCTCGAGTTTGAGTTCGATTCGATGAAATTAAGTCAAGACTCTATTCGATAAGACCAAAACTCGACTCGATTCGGCTCGTTTGCAGCCCTATCATGAACATCGTGGGTTTGCGCTTTGGTTATTTTTGTGCTGGAAGCAGATGATATATATACTCGTCAAGAAAAAAAAGAAGAAAGAAATCAGCCGGACTAAATATAGTTTAAACTAGAATGACTGAAAACATTTGGCTAACTCCAAACGGGCTAAATATACTCTCTGGTAGCAATAAGAATCCATGATATGTAGCGTTTAAACACTTCGTTTGGATTAGTTATTTTTTGGGATGTTTTTAAAAAATTTTACTATAGCAGAGTTTTTAGAGTATATTTTGGAATATTTTTAGACAATATTTTGAAATATTTAAAAGTAGTAGAGTTTTTAAAATATATTTTGAGATATTTTTTGAATATTAAAAAAATTTTAGATTATTTTTTAGAGTATATTTTTAGATAATACTTTGAAAAATTAGTTTGTGAAAAATTAGTGAATCCAAACAGTAATACATGTCATGTCTGCGGTGAAAAGAAACAGCAAACGAGAAATCCAACGCCCCAAGTGCGTTGCAAATACATCCACAGCGACAATGAATTATTTTGTGGCTTAGCTGCACTGAATCTATTGAGAGATTGAGAGAAGGGGGTGGGAAAAATAAATAAAAACATATACAAATATCCACTGCACCATCCTCCTCTCCTCTGTCAGATGAAAACTAGTGGACCTTGTCTCCCAGACGCGACACTAGCAGACGTACGTTTTCCACTAGAAAGAAAGAAAGAAAGAATGGAAGGAAGGAAGGAAGGAAGGAAAGGAAAGGGCAAAAAAAACCCCATAAACAAAAGAATTAGTATTTTATTTGAAAAAAAAAATGAAAGTGATTGGGTAGCATTACGTATTTTCCTCCTCTGGTCGTGGAAAGTGATAAGATATCAAAATCCTGACACGAGAAAGGGAATCCAACGGCTGAGGGACAGCCATCCGCGGAGACACGGAGCCGCTATTGCCCAATACTTTGGAATCTAACCCAACCACACGCACATACACCCAGCGTCTTTCTTAGTAGTGTCTTGCTCTCCCTCCCCACTCCCCGCTCATATATATCCCATTAATTTCATTACCCAACGGACCCCACCCCCGTTTTTACCCAAACTTCCCACCTCTCTAGTCTAAAAGTTTTAATTTCCAAGAATAAGAATAAAAACACACACACTTACTACTAACAACTTCAGCTCCACACCTTCTCTCTCTTCTCCTCTCTTTATATACAACACGCCCCTCGTTTTCCTCTCCCTGCTTAAATCTCTCTCTCTCTTCCTGTTTCTTGGGGCCAAAGCAGCAGTCTCTTGTATTCCTCTGGTACTCAAATTCTACTCATCTTAACGACTTTTAGTTAGATAGCTCTAGCTAGCACACGATAATCGATCGCTTTTTTTTCCTTCTTTCTTCCCTCTAAAATTTATTTCCTTTCCTTTTCATGTCCTGACTCCTGAAATATACACCTACAAGTAAGGAAGCAAACATCATGAGCTGCAATGGATGCCGAGTTCTTCGAAAGGGTTGCAGTGAGAACTGCATTCTTCGGCCATGTTTGCAATGGATTGAAAGCCCCGAAGCTCAAGGCCACGCTACCGTCTTTGTAGCCAAGTTCTTCGGCCGCGCGGGCCTCATGTCTTTTATTTCCGCTGTCCCTGAAAATCAAAGGCCTGGTAAATCTTACTTAAATACTCCATTTCTGTTGCGCGTCGAACCCTCCTTCAAACAACTATCCCCGTTACTTGCTACTTCGTTTTAATATTTTTTTTTCCTAAAAAGGGAAAAAAAAAAAAAGAAATCATTTTTCCTTATATTTTGGTGGCAGCTCTATTCCAGTCGCTGTTATTCGAAGCAGCTGGAAGGACGGTGAATCCTGTGAACGGGGCTGTGGGTTTGTTAGGGACGGGGAATTGGCAGGTTTGTCAGGCAGCGGTGGAGACGGTCCTTCGAGGCGGCACCTTGCGGGCGATTCCGGATCACCTCGTTGGTGGCGACTCATCCGACCTTGACGAGACAGTGTCTGAGTGCACCACCGACATGTTTAAGCCACACCGTCATCAAGATCCTTTCAGCATAAATGCCACCAATTATCTCTACGGAAGATCATCGAACGGTAGTAAGATGCAGAAACGGCGACGCAAGCCGGATGAACAGGCCGTCAAAGTGATGCAGTTGGCTGATCTTGATCTTAGCTTAACACCCGGTTTTGAGGGGGGTAAATATCGTTGCCTTTTGCCCGAGAAGCGGCGGCTCGGTAGCCCTTCCATGAATTCTGAAGAGTCCGGGACCACCACTTGCTTCGAGAGTAATACGACTGATCATCAAGCTGGAACTGGAAGAGGGCCAAAGCTTTTGAGCTTGTTCAATTAGGTTAATGTATTAATTTATGCCTGTATCCTTTTTTTTTATTTTGGGGTATTTATTTTTATTTTTAGGTTCCTTACTCTAAAATTATTTAAGGGTGGGAAAGATTTTCCTGGAATTATTGAATTCCGGCGAGTTTTTGCGAACCATCGGCACAGGATTTCCCTCTCTATGTATCTTAGTTACTAAAAAGCATGTTAGATCCAACAAGACAGAGAGGGGAAAATGAAAGTTTGCCGATGATTCCTTCATTTCTGTTTTAGCTACTCTTCTCTCCCTCTCCCTCTGTTATCATGTCTGGTAATAGCTGTAGAAACTCGGAACATGAATAAATCAACGACTACTCGTCTGTTTTTTCATTTCCGTGAATTTTTCACTGCAGATGCTGAGAATCGCTGGGGGATGACTTCTAGTCATCAGCCAAAAATAATCATAATAATAATGTTTAACAGCTCATTTAGATTGCTGAGTTTTTTTTTTTTTTTTTATTAGAAGAGAAGAATGCATCGTAGTAATTAGTATTTGATGTATATGAAATAGTAATACAAAAAATTTTCTTTGGAAAATGACGGTATGCGCTTCATGTTCAATTCAGGTGTGACACACGACACGACTATTAATCAATCGTACTAAAGGGGTACGAAGGGCGACGATAAAATATATGAGCTGCTGGGAAGATGACGATTCTTGATTTGATACGCTTTGGTTTGAAAGAAATGTGTATGGTGCAAGCGTTTCTAGAGGATGAGATCAACCCGTCAGAGACAAAAATTTTGTTAGTTTTATTTGCCTGCCTATCCCCATTACACACGATTATATTCATCATCGTATCACACAGTCATGAAGATCCAATCCAAACGTTTAGCAAAATGCCTCGGACTAAATTAGCTGGGAGTGAGCTTAGTAGGTGTATTTTCAATAGCAAAATTTTTTTAAAAATATTTATTTCGCTTTCATTATAAATATTTTTGAATTGTTATTTTTTTTAAATCTAACACACATTACATTATTGGGAAAAAAAAAAAAAAAAAGAGAACGAACGAAAGAGAGAGAAAAGAGGATGTGCTACGAGAATATTTTAAATGATCTCCTCCTCAGACACATCTCAGTATTTGTGTGGTAAACGTAAAGCAGGTTCAAGATTGAGGGAAATCCTGTGCCGATGGAATCATCCCAAGAAACGAACAACTTAGCAACCTCCTATGCATATGGGCTCAAACGAGCATCATCGTAAACGATGTTAAAAAAAAAAAAAAGAAAAAAAGAAAAGCGTCGCGAAGAAACAATTGAATCCAGTCCACAGGGATTAGTAGTATGGAATCTCAGGCTGATGCAGAGTTTGACTGACCTTCTTGTTACAACAATACGACTGCTTAGAAGTTAGATCCGTATAAGCATTACGTGGAAGCCGAAATACTTAATGTCTTCTTCCGAACCAAATCCTTCTGGACTGGTCCTCCATATCTCTAGGATGATGACCAATTCATCTTCTACTGCAATGCAAAATAAATATCTTTGACAACTAATTAACAGGCAGAAAAACTACTGTAAGCCGTCAAATAAAAGAAGAAGAAGAAGGAGCTGTGGCGTAGTGTATCTCGGCCTCCATTACTTGGGATGAGGACCTTTCGGCGGAGAGAACGGGCTGTTTAGGTCAGGACAGAGAGAGAAAAAGAGGCGGCTTTTGGGGGTGTAAAGAGGCGTACATTCCATGTACTCGCGTTCTTTTCATTTTATTTTATTTTATTTATTTATTTTTTTAACTTGGACGAGTTCGAATCAATGGATCCTACTATTAGTACCATTTTTTTTTTACCTTTTTTTTTTTTTTGGTAAATGAAAGGGTTTATATCATTCAATCTATCCAATCCTCCCCTACTATTTATTAGTACTATTTGATTTTCTTCTAGTGATCGTTTTTTTAATACATACAATGTATATATATATACGTATATGTGCGTGCGTGTTAGAAACTAGAAACGAGATTCTTTATTAACATGAAGAATTAGAGAATCGCATCAAATAAAACCCGTATGAAAATCGGTACTAGCTTGCTTTTCTGGTAACAAAGCTATTTTTTAAAAATAAAAAGAAGCAAAATTGAGGTCAAACACAATCAATCCATGTCTAATTGTTCTCCCAATGCGAAGGGTGATGTGTGGAACAGCAAGAACGTGGGGACATGCCCGTCACAAAGCATCCAGGACACAGGCTTGTAGTTCCTGCGGCTCCTGGGCGATCAGCCAACAGACCATGGTGGTAGACGACAAGTACGGTCCACGTCAGCCTCGATTTTTGGCTGTCCTAACATTTAATAAGGAGTATTTAAATATATCTTAATGCATTAATACGCCCATTATCTTCTTATCTCATAAGTATATTATATTTATATATATATATATATACACACACAGCGGCAGCAGCAGCAGCTGTACTAGACGACTGGTCATTGATTTGGTCTCCTCTTCCGCCCACTTGGGGGATGATGGGGTCACTTCGTCATTGTTCCTATCTTTGAGGGCACTCTCTAGTGGGTTCCATATCATACATCATTCTTTTGTTACTGTAAACTACTACTAGTAATTTTTTGCCCTTTTCATTTCTAGAGTTGTTTTTTTTTTTCCATACTACGTATTAATGGGAGCGTTTTTGCTGTGCTGCGTCTCGCCGCAATTGCTTAATTGCATTTTATAGTGGTCCCTCGGTTCCAATTCCACAGTTGCCACTGAGGGTGCTCACCTCGGCCACCCCGCGTGTCCGAGGTGAAGTCACCTCGTCCCTCTTCAAAGTCCATCCGTCTTGATCATCGTCCCGGACCTCGGCCGGATCCATAGTCAACCGTGTAGGTGACCTCGGCACCTCCACCTCAGCTGCACGCTGATGATGTCAAACCATCTGACATCGCCCAGGACCAATGCTTTATCTGAAAAGCACTGGAGGCACTTAATGGCACCTGCACAATCCTCCCCGTCATCATGCCCAGGCAGCTACAGTGTCAGAGTCAGACCTCCTGACACGGGACAGAGCCGTAATGACCAGAGGGTGGGTCCCACCAGCATAAGCCCTCCGCTCTGTCCTCTACTCTCCCTCTATAAATACCCCAGACACACTCCCAACAAGTAAGCAGACACTGTTCATTAGCTCATTCTCATTATTCTCGTTCTCATACTAACTTGATCGTCGGAGTGATACCAGGGGAGAAGCCCCGCCATTCACTTCGGACAAGGAGGTTCACTTCGGACACAGGAGTTCACCTCACTTCATCTCAGAGAGGACTGATCCAGGTCGGTCTAGTTACCAACCAAAAATCGCCTCCTCAATTGGCGCCGTCTGTGGGAACGAGATAACTAAAAATGAGATCCACGCGTTCCAGAAGCGGAAGAGTTCCCTCAAACGGGGCTGGGCAGACCTCCGGAGCCCAGCAAGACCGCATCTCTGAAGAACCAGGGTCCCAAAGGACCCAGCCAAACAACGATGATGCCATCGCCAAGATGGCCGAGTTCGTATCACACAACCCTACCATTTTTGAGGAGCTAGGAAGGTACCTCAAAAGACAGGGGAAAGAAAAGGCCGAGTCTTCCAAGAGGAGGCCGACGAAGTCCCCTGAGGCACCTTCAGATGAAGACTCCGATGAGGGGCGTCTCTCTCGGAGTACCTCCAGGCGTGCCTCCTCCAAGGCGACCTCTAAAATTGCCTCCATCTCCCGAGCGTTTTCTCGAGGACTCCAAGGGAAACGGGCCGAGAACCCACCTCGGCGCCCCGGGGGCCTAGTTTCGGACTACATGAGGGCTCCGCCCTTTACGGATGACATCAATGGGGAAAGGGTGCCCCCGAACTTCAAGCTTCCAAACTTGCACACCTATGACGGCCGAGGTGACCCCGAGAATCACCTCCGCGCCTTCATCTCCGCATTCCGACTCTACTGCGTCCCCGACGCCGTGATTTGTCGGGCTTTCCCCATTTTCCTACATGGGACTGCCCGGAAGTGGTTCTGGAGTTTGGAACAGGGGAGCATTTCCTCCCTGGATGAGCTGATAGACCGGTTCATCCACCGCTTCGTGTCGTCTCGACCAATCACGAAGACTTCAGCTTATCTCTTGAACCTTCAACAGGGTCAGGGCGAGTCTCTTCGCTCGTATGCTCAAAGGTTCAACGAGGAGAATGTGCAAATACCTGATCAGAATGAGCAGGTAACTCTCGCGGCCTTTACCAACGGGTTGGTGGCCGGACTCTTCAATACCGAAATCCATCGGGATTACCCCCATACACTTCACGAACTCTGGGAAAGAGTGGACCAGGGAATCCGAAGTGAAGATGTTAATCGCATGAAGCGAGAAGCCCAAGCCTCTCGTACGGGACAAGATACCCGGAGGAGGAAAGACATCGGCCGAGGTGATCCCGGCCCAAGTGGCACTTCAAACCAACTCCGAGACCGCCGGAGTGTCTTTGATCGAATAGTGAAAGGGAGATCGTCCACCTCGGACGCCGAGCTGACCCCGCTCAATTCTAGTCGGTCTCACGTCTTGGCGGTGATGAGGCAAAATCACCTCGGTCGAACACCTCCTGAGATCCCTGGGAGGAGAGATAAGAGGAACTCCAACCTCTACTGCGCCTACCACCGAGATGTTGGGCACGAGACTGAAGATTGCAATGATCTGAAGCGAGAGATCGAAAACCTGATCCGACAAGGATATCTGAAGCAGTTCGTCCGCAAAGACGGAAGCTTCAACCGAAGTACCTCCCACCGGGAGAGCCGAGGTCCTCGCCGAGAGGACAGGCGGGACACCAAGCTTAATTGCCGAGATCCTGAGGACCACAAGGGGGATCAGAGGCCTCCACGTGACGGATCACCAGGCTATGGCCCAAACATAGCCGGGGTGATCAACACCATCTCAGGTGGCCCCACGGGAGGAGACAGCCAGAACTCCCGAAAGCGGACCTACCGCCAAGCCGGCATGGATGTGGCCGAGCCGAGCTCGAGACTGTCCGAGGTGATAACTTATGGTCCCCGTGACCCTGTCCCCGCTGCCTCCAGCAATCACGAGGCTCTCGTGATTGAGATCCTCACAAACAATTATATAATCAAAAAGGTCTACGTTGACCCCGGAAGCTCGGTAGACGTCCTGTACTACCGAACTTTCGAGAATTTGAAGTTGACCCGGGAGCAACTCACTCCGGTCAGAACTCCCCTTGTTGGCTTCGGGGGACACGTCGTCCACCCGGAAGGCATGGTGAATTTAATGGTGACTATCGGGCGTCATCCCCGTTGCCGAACTGTGCCTGTCAGCTTTGCGGTGGTCAAAGCGGACTCTCCTTACAACATGCTGATAGGCCGGCCCACGCTCAATGCCTTGAGAGCCGTATATTCTACCTACCACCTGAGCTTCAAGTTTCCAACGCCAGAGGGTGTGGCCGAGGTGAGCAGCGACGTGGGCGCCGCCCGAGAATGCTATCTCGCCACCATCCAAGCCGCAGTCGGACCTCAGCCCCCGCCGAGGTCAGAAGAAAAGAGGCCGGCTGTCCTCTCCATAGACTGCATCGACCCTCATAAGGCAGGAGAGCCCAGCAGGCTTGAGCCCGGGGATGAAGTGGAACAAGTGGTCTTGGATGAAGCCAAGCCTGACCAAGTGGTCCAAGTAGGGGCCGGACTCCCTTCACCCCTGAAAGAAGAAGTGATCTCCCTGATCAAGGACCACCGAGACATTTTTGCGTGGTCCGCAGATGAAGTGGTCGGAGTGCCACCCGAGCTTATGACTCACCAACTTAACGTTAACCCACAGGCCCGACCTGTGCGGCAGAAGCGAAGGCACTTCGACCCCGAACGCAGCAAGGCCATATCGGACGAGGTCGACAAGCTCTTGCCGGCCAAGATGATCCGCGAAGTCCAATATCCGACCTGGCTGTCCAACCCAGTCATGGTCAAAAAGGACACCGGGGGATGGAGAATGTGTGTAGACTACACCGACCTCAACAAGGCCTGTCCCAAAGACTGCTATCCCCTCTCGAGGATAGACACCCTCGTCGACTCGGCGATGGGGTACGAGATCCTTTGCTTCCTAGATGCCTTCAAAGGGTATCATCAAATAGGAATGAGTGAAGAGGACCAAGAGAAGACGGCGTTCTACACCGACCAAGGTGTTTATTGCTACACCACCATGCCATTTGGGCTAAAGAACGCCGGGGCGACCTACCAAAGGCTGATCAACCGACTCTTCAAAAATCAGATCGGCCGTAATGTGGAGGCTTATGTGGATGACATCCTCGTCAAAAGTCTCGCCACTTCATCCTTCTTGTTAGACTTGAGGGAAGTCTTCGGGGCCCTGCGAGACTCGAGGATGAAACTGAATCCCAAGAAGTGCGTCTTCGGCATCACCTCGGGAAAATTCCTGGGGTATCTGGTTTCCCACCGGGGAATCGAGGCCAACCCCGACAAAGTCAAGGCCATTCAAGATATGTCCCCACCTCGGAACCTCCGAGAAGTCCAAAGACTGAATGGACGCCTGGCCGCACTGAACCGCTTTTTGTCTTAATCAGCTGAGAAGGCCTTGCCCTTCTTTAAAGTGCTGAAGAAGTCTGATCAGTTCGCCTGGACTGAGGAGTGTCAGTCTGCCTTCGACCAGCTGAAGCAGTACTTGCACCACCTGCCCACTCTCGCTTCACCTCGACCCGAGGAAAAGCTCTACCTCTACCTCTCTGCAGCAGACGAGGCTGTCAGCGCTGTGCTCATCCGAGATGAGGGCACCCAAGTGCCGATCTACTACGTCAGCCGAGCTCTTCGCGGGCCGGAGACTCGATACACTCAGGTGGAGAAACTGGTGCTGGGACTAGTCCATGCCGCTCGGCGGTTGAAGCCCTACTTCTTAGCCCATCCTATCTCGGTCAGGACTGACCAGCCCATTCGACAAATATTGGTGCGACCCGAAGCTTCTGGTTGCCTCACCAAGTGGGCTGTCGAGTTGGGAGAGTATGACTTAACATACGAGTCTCGCACGGCTATAAAGGCACAAGCCTTAGCCGACTTCCTCGCCGAGCTGACCTTCACGGAAGGTCCAGAGTCCGCCTCCGCCGGAGCTGAAGTGTCCACTTCATCCCCATGGACATTGTATGTGGATGGATCTTCTAATGGAGATGGCAGCGGGGCCGAACTTCTTCTGGAAGGACCTCAGGGAGAAGTGTGCTCCTACGCCCTCCGTTTTGGCTTCTCGGCCACCAATAATGAAGCCGAATATGAGGCTTTAATTGCTGGACTCCAGCTGGCCCGAAGGCTCGGCGCCCAGCAAATCCACGTCCGCAGTGACTCCCAACTTGTTGTGCGCCAAGTTCTCGGTGAGTATGAGGCCAAGGATGAGACCATGCAACGATACCTCTCCAAGGTTCACCAGCTCACCGTGTACTTCGAGTCATTCGAAATCCAAAAAATCCCCCGGTCCCAGAATAAGCGAGCCGACGCCTTATCCCGGCTGGCCTCCACTTCATTCTCTGACCTCAACAAAACGGTCTTAGTGGAAGTTCTGAGTGAACCCGGATATGTGGAAGAGGTGGCCTGCCCCGTGCACTCCGAAGATACCTGGATGACCCCGTTCATCCTTTTCTTGGGTCAGGGAACACTCCCTGAAAACCGAGCCGAGGCGAGAAGAATACAACGCAAGGCGGCTCGGTACGCTCTCCGCGATGGAGAACTGTACAAACGCTCTTACCTCGGCCCATGGCTGAGGTGTGTCACTCCCGAGGCCGGACGTCACGTCCTCCACGAGATCCACGAAAGCCTGTGCGGAGCTCACGTCGGCCACAGGATGTTAGTCAAGAAGACTATGCTCCTTGGATATTTCTGACCGTCACTTCGGCAAGACTCCCAGGACCTCGTCCTCGGCTGCCCTTCCTGCCAAGTCCACGCACCCGAGCACCACCAGCCTTCAAACTTCATGGTTCCCATCACTTCACCCTGGCCGTTTGAGCAATGGGGGACAGATATCATAGGTCCTTTCCCTAAAGCCGTCGGGGGTTATACCTTCCTGGTGACCGCGGTGGACTACTTCACTAAGTGGGTCGAGGCCGAGCCGCTTCGGACCATCTCAGGGCTAGCCATCCAAAAATTCTTTTGGAAATGCATTATCTGCCGCTTCGACATACCTCAGATCATCATCTCGGACAATGGGAGACAGTTTGCCGAGAACCCGTTCAAGACTTGGTGCGAGAACCTCGGCATCAAACAACACTTCACTTCGGTAGGCCACCTCCAGGCCAATGGTCAAGCAGAAAACTTCAACCGGACTCTCCTGAATGGCCTCAAAACCCGACTACACCGAGCTGGGTCATCTTGGGTGGAGGAACTCCCCAGTGTCCTGTGGTCGTATAGGACGACGCCGAGGTCAGCAACACAAGAGACCCATTCTCACTGACCTACGGCGCCGAAGCTGTCATCCCGGTTGAGATCCTTACCCCCAGTCCTCGGCTGGCAGCCTATGCCGCCGAGGTGAACGATGAAGAGAGGCAGCTGGACCTCGACCTTGTCGAACAACGAAGGGATTTCGCCTCAGCCCGGATATCCTCCTACAAAAACGCACTGGCACGCTATTACAATGCCCGGGTCAAACACCGTAGATTCCAGCCTGGAGACTTGGTTCTGAGAAAAAACTCAGTCAGCCGAGCTGAACCACAAGGGAAACTATGCCCGAAATGGGAAGGCCCTTACCGAGTCATGGAATCTGACCTCAAGGGGTATTGTAAACTTAGTTATCGAGATGGCTCATTAGTGCCGAGGTCTTGGCACGCAGAGAACCTTAGGTTGTATCATGCTTGAAGTTATGACTTCATTTCAGTTATTTCATTGAAGTTGACTTCATCCAGTTACTTCATTTCAGTCATTTCAGTTATTTAGTTATTTTTCAACAATATGATGCCCAGCATTCGTTATTAAAAAATAAGGGGGACAAGCAAGGGACGAAGCGAGAAATTAAAAGGGCCGAGATGTGAAGAAATAGACTTTCATTCAACAGAAAAGAAGAGCGTTACAAAAAATATAAGGTCGAGATCCGAATGCTACTAAGCATTCTTCACCTCGGCCACCCCCCTTAAAACCTACGAGCCTAGACCCCTGCCTCGGCTCCATCCCCGGTCTTGGCTCCCTCCTGGACAGCCTTCTCTTCGGCCTCCTTTTCGTCGGGGTGAAGTTCATCTTCAGGCTCTTTGCCGATGTCCCCTCCGACTTCGTCCTCTCCGGCTTCGTCTCCCCCGGCATCTTCTCCAGTTTCTTCCTCTTCAACCTCCTCGAGCACCTCGTCGAGCTCGGACAGCCATTTGTTGAACTCGGCCTAGACCTCGGTCAGGTTCCTTCCAGCTTGGAGGCCCTCGGCCATCCGGTCGCACAACTCCTTGGAGTCCTCATTGTAGCTGGCATGGTTTTTCAGGGACTCCAAGGCTTCGGAGGAGAGGTGAGCTGCAGCCTCATCTATGGCCGATGTGAAGCCAAACATGAAGTTCGGCGTGAGTAGTTGGCCGAGATCCCTGGTGAAGGCCTCAGACCTCCGAAACGTTTCCACTGCCGAGGTTCTAGCACTGTCAAGGGCTTGCTCGTGGGACTTCTTCATCTCGTCCCCCCTCTTCTGCTCCTCCTCGAGGGCTGATCTCAGACTATTCATCGTAGCCTCGGCCTCCTCACCCTTAGCTTCAGCCTCTTGAAGTTGCCTCTGAAGCTCCGACTTCTCGGATTCGGACACCGCCAGTTGTTTCTCAAACTTGGAGATCTGAGTCTGCAGCTTGCCGGTGTCCTGCTCCTCGACTAGAGCACAGTATCTGTGAGCCATCTCGGCCGCAAAAGCTGAGTTGGAAGCCGTGGTCACCATCAGACTTTGAACCAGCTCGGCCGGGCTCAGTTTCTTCATGAACTCCAAATCCCTTGGCAGAGTGGAGTGCATTACTAGCTCTTGAGCGACTCGAGGATGTTGGCACCTGTCGTTGACCGAAATCTTCCAGTTCGGACACCAATGATTGCCGGAGTGCGTCTTCTCGTCTCCGGGAAACACTGGGGGGCTATGGAAACGATTCCATAGCGAGGTCCCCGATACCGGATTAACTGGAGGCTTCAGCTGCTTGCCTCGGCCAGAGGGAGGTGTGACTTTTGTAACAACTCCAAGGGGGACTCCCTCTGGTACAGACGAGGTGGACCCAGTAGCCGCAGTGGCCGAGCTGCTTTGGCCAACCTTGGTGGGAGTGCCTTTAGGCGCCGAAGTCTTAGCGGCTGGTCCTTGTTACTTCTTCTTCTTTGGCGGAGGTGCTGAGGTCTCGTCAGTACTCTTCCTCTTCTGCCTCTTGACCACTTCGGACGAGCCAGAGACGACGAGGTCGGACAGTTTAGTCACTGCACAAGAAATAAATATTATCATATGCCTTAGCCGAAGTGAAAAGAAAAGTCATGAAAGAAAATTACAAGGTTTCTCAAGTTCAGTGGAAAAGAATGGAGCTTTGGTAGTATTGATCACGGCTCGACTTATCCCCCCATCCACGAGCACGGCTTCGGGGTAGTCATGACTGAACAGCCGAAGTCCCGACTTCATCAGCTTCTGGAAGGACTCCTCTTCGGCATCCCCCGCTGAGGGGTCGGCCTTCGCCTTAATTGGCCTCCACCAAAAACCCCTCGGGAAGTCCACTCCGGAAACGAAGAAGTAGTCGCGCTTCCAATTCTTGATCGAGCTGGGAGCACCGATCACCAACTTCGGGATGACATTGTTCCGGTTGCCAACATAAAACCATCCCTTATCAGTCGCGTGCTCCTTGAGGGTGTAGCATCGGCGGAAGAGATCGACGGAGGGAGTCACCTCCTGATGTCGGCACAGCATCTCAAACCCCACAATGATGCGGATCGCATTCGGGGTGAGTTGGGTGATTCTCACCTGGAAGTGACGAAATAAGTCCCGGAGGAACCTCGACGTCGGCATCCTCAGCCCGGCGTCCAGCTGTTGAACGTAGACGGCCACCATGCCAAAGGGGGGCTCCGCGGCTGTGTCGTCCACCTCGGGCGGCAAAACTTCATACCACGGCCGGAAGGGGTACTTGTCTACCACCTTCTCGGCCCTATCCCTTCCCACGCGACTCCTAAATTTCGGGATCTGGCCGAAGTCGATGTTGGCTGCGTCCACTGGAGCAACTGGCTCCGGTACGCCCTCGTCATGGGGTATCTCGGTCCCGAGCTCGGTATTGTACTCGACCTCGGAACCACCCTCGCTCATCTCGGACGATTCCAATCCCGAGCCTGCCTCGCCGACTCTCACTTCGGTTGATCCTTCTTCAGAACTCGGTGTCGACCCCTCCGAACTGGATGTCGTCGCTTCTTCTTCCGGACCCGGCCTCACCTCGGTCTGGTATCTCGGTGTCACAGTCTCCTTGTGGGTTTTAACCGTTTTGGCCATGAGTAAAAGACGAGATAAGGAAGAAAAGGGGTACTTACTATTGTCTACGGAACTGGACGAAGTGGATGATTTCGGTTGTGATCTCGGCTGGCAGGATTGATCTCGGCAACGGACGTAAACTTGGCACGTCCCAGGCAGAAGAAGGAAATGATGGGCCATGCGGTGAAAAGGACCACCTATTTATAGGGGATGGCCAGAATCTGAAGAGGCGGCAAGAATACGAAAAGACGACCACGATCGAGTTCAAAACGCCATGCCTCCCTCTCTCCTCATTAATGCCCCGTCCTTTCGACTGACACCTCCTGCACGAAACGTCCCACTATTTCACGACGCGACGGTTATCGGTGACCACGTCCTATCAACTGATTCGCCCACGTGTCACGTCCCCGCATCTTCCGGAGTAGTTTTGGGACCCCGACTCTTCACGATTTCGGCACAAAGAAGCCTCGGTACCTCCCTGGCCCGAAGCCCCCGAGGCTTGGGGGGCTTATTGAGGGTGCTCACCTCGGCCACCCCGCGTGTCCGAGGTGAAGTCACCTCGTCCCTCTTCAAAGTCCATCCGTCTTGAGCATCGTCCCGGACCTCGGCCGGATCCATAGTCAACCGTGTAGGTGACCTCGACACCTCCACCTCAGCTGCACGCTGATGATGTCAAACCATCTGACATCGCCCAGGACCAATGCTTTATCTGAAAAGCACTGGAGGCACTTAATGGCACCTGCACAATCCTCCCCGTCATCATGCCCAGGCAGCTACAGTGTCAGAGTCAGACCTCCTGACACGGGACAGAGCCGTAATGACCAGAGGGTGGGTCCCACCAGCATAAGCCCTCCGCTCTGTCCTCTACTCTCCCTCTATAAATACCCCAGACACACTCCCAACAAGTAAGCGGACACTGTTCATTAGCTCATTCTCATTATTCTCGTTCTCATACTAACTTGATCGTCGGAGTGATACCAGGGGAGAAGCCCCGTCATTCACTTCGGACAAGGAGGTTCACTTCGGACACAGGAGTTCACCTCACTTCATCTCAGAGAGGACTGATCCAGGTCGGTCTAGTTACCAACCAAAAATCGCCTCCTCAGCCACCAAAGGATTTGTTGCTTTCTTCCATCCTCTTATCTTTCTGTTAGAGACTCTGTGGTGTATTTGAACGTAGAGTTATCTATATTATATATATATATTTATAGAAGGTGATTAAGGGCCGTTTGGAGTTGCAATGTTTTTTAATAAAAATCACTTTTGGACGTTAAAATGTACTTTTGAGACGTTTAACAAGTATCATCCGATAAAATTAAGATCAGGAGTGACGTTTTTTGTGTTAAAAGTACTTTTAAGAAGAAAAATCATATTTAGTGCTTTTAGAGTGATTTTTATGTTTTAAAAAATAAACTATTATATTTAACCATTTCATCCTCTATCTTGAACTAAATAAAGAGATAAATGCATTTAAGAATCAATATAACAAGTACTTGTTGAATATATACCCAAACAATATATTTAAATAAGCGCTTCTATTGAAAATTCTATTAGGTGAAGCGCGCTTTTCGGTGAAGTCATCGCAACTCTAAAAGGGCCTGACCTTAAGTATATAATTGATGCAAACCGCACTTTCATAAGCAACTTTTTTTGGCATTCGTCAGTGTTCAATTTAATCTTTCAAAAGTAATTCCACCTTCATTTTAGAATTATTTATCATTGCATAAAAGGTCAAACTTTGTCATTAGTACATCCACTTTAACAAGGAAATTGACTTATCGAGAGTTGAGAGGGCTCTGTCCCTGTTACAATTTGTTTTGACTCTTAATTCTTTCACTCTTTTACTCCTTTTTATTCCAAGTTTCCACTCCTTGTATCAATTGACATGCAAACTCCTTGTATCAACTCAAGCAGATGGTAGCAAACGTGAATGCGTCTGCATCAATCCTTCTCCTCACTTTCGTTTAGCTTTCCTCTCCTGTCCCGTACATGGAGCTCACCCATCTTTTGCGTCTTATTTGAAGGTCTGAGATTGACTCGGGCCTGTATTAAATGCCAAGGGACCATGATATCATGTATCCATAAGTTAAACCAGTTTTCTTTTTTTTTTTTTTCTTTTCCGTCGGAAAAAAAATTCGAGGACCTGATTTGCATTTTTTGAGGTCATGTTGAATTTGGAGAAAGAGGTGTGGAGCAACAGTTAATGACAGGCAAGTATGAAGTGGGCTATTATTATATAATTGAGAGGCCACTAGGAGTTTGAACGTATCCGATCGAAAACGCGGGCAGAGGACATTGTGATGCGGATTTCAGCGCCGCTCCTTTTCATTGAAAGTGGCCAACCACGACAAATTCCAAGTTTCTGGGTGCAGGCCTGATAATTTATACGTTGCATTATTAAATGCTTTGATACTACTACTATATTCGAATCGCACTGTTTTGAATAGAAACTTTTCGTGATTTGCTTCATCCATTCGAGTAAAGCGTCCCTGGACTTTTCTTTACGCATTTTATGTTGTGCATGGCTATGCCAAACTAGGAGATACGGGTTTGTTTGGATATAAATATTATTTTACATAATATTTCGCTTGTATTATAAACATATTTTTCAATCCATTTTTTTCTATTTTTAACCAATTATTTATCTCACATACATCACATCACAAAAAGTGCTACGGTATTTATTCCAAATAATATTTCAAATAACACTCTATCCAAAAAAACTGAGTAAGTTTTTGCGTTAGACTATCATATTGGTCGCAGTTGTTAATTGTTGCTTGTATCTAAAGTCTACTTACTGTGGTTATTACACTTATTTTATTTGGTTTTACATTTTATTTTATATCATAAGTTTGGCTAACGGGTGTCCAAATTAATCTTAGTTCTTTTGTTAGAGTGTTATTAATTTTGAAAGGTGTTTAAATATAAAGGGTGAAATAAATATGAATAAGTTTGGTATATATTTAAATGTATGTTGGTAACCGTTCTTATATATGGTCTCCGTTGCAAGTAACAAGAAAGGCAGATTAATTGTCACCAAAAACAAATTCAGCATACATATTGAATATTCCCCGGCTAGTGATCTCCCACAACTATATATGGTAAAAGCAATTCAGAGGTGAATATCAGTGCAATAGATAGAAAGAATGAGACCTAAGTTTTGTCACTGCTTAATTACCGGTATTTAGCAATGAATTTCTTTTTCTTGTTTCTAAACTAAATAACTTCGAGGGGTTGCCCCAAAAAGTACGTAGAGGTGCCTTTTATTTGTCTTCTGAGAACAGGGGTTGGTGCGTATGATAAAGGAATATGATCATCACACTTGGGAAAGATGGTCCACATCAAAATACAACTGATACAACCATGCTGGCGGTACCATTTCCAATTTCTTGATTTGCTCTAACCATCGTTGGCACCACTTCTGATTTCTTAGCTGAAAGTTTCTCTATGACACCTGATATACCACTTTGCTATCGTGGAGGTAAACTGTGTATTTGTTACCTCGGCACTGTTTTGGGGTCTTACCAGGCATTCGACCTTAAAAACCCTAAAGGTCAAGGGTTTGAATCCTGGGGAGACCCTCTCCAAGGTACATCACCAGGGTCTTAACCCCAAAACGGTGCCGAGGTGATAAATATACAATTAGCCTCCATAGCTATCAATATGTTAGTATGGTAACATATATATATATATATATATATATATATATATATATATATATATATATATATATATATATTCTTGTTAGGATGGACATCAAAGAACATAAATTAGAAAAAAGTTGTGGCCCTTATCCTTCAAGTGTTGATTAAACTTCTAATGCAAGTTGAGGGGCAAGTGGGCGTAAACTACAACCTGTTTAGTTCGAACTTCGAAGTGGACGGACCCATGACGTGGTTAGCCCCAATGTTTTGCAATTGCAATCCCTGTTGGCTTTTTGAGATTCGGAATGTTGGGTATGCTGGAAACTTGCATTGCATGTTTTAAACTCAACTAAAACAATAAAAATTTTCTGAGAGTAAGATGCTCTATATATTGTAGTCTAACTCGAGCTGCATGTCCAATGAATTCATTCAAATTTCACAAAAAAATGGGAAAGAGATATAACCTAAGCCTTTACGAGCCAAGTTTTGGAGACGGAGCAAAAGCCAAAACGAAATTGCTAAAGGTACGGATTGTTGTCCTTTTCTTGGTCTTGAATGGCTGCATATTCACCTGCTATGGGTTCATTGCTATTTTCGGGTTGTAAAGTCTCTGGTACAAGACTAGTAGGAATGCCGTCTCTTCGAGGGACCTTTAAGTCACCTGAATCTTCAATAAACTCCTATGAAATATGAGCCCCGACTCTTTAAGCAAGGTCTAGCTAAGACGTTCGGACCAAGCTAAGGAAACCGGCCAAAGATGGCAAGTTCTTTTAATTTCGATGTTAGAGGGACGAACAACAATAAATTGATGATTGATCTTTTCCAAAAATTCTGTCCCGTACGAATTAATGTAAACACTTTCAATTGATTGATTGGGACTTTTAGTTGTGGCAAACAAATTTCAAGGATTTTGCATTTACATGAAGAAGGTAAAAGCAAATAACGAAAATAAAATGTACAATATCACGATATTTTATTCAAAAAATGCCAAAATTAATTTTGAATTACGGAATGAAACGCTAATAATGTTCTTCAGCTGATTGTGTACTAGTTTATAACTACTCTTTTTGATCAAATATTAGTTTCCTTATCTGTATAAACAAAATTGGTTAATTTTCAGGAAAAAAAAAAGATTTCTTATGTTGCAATTTTTTACACTAATAGTTATAGATATATACTACATGTGTATAATTTAAATTCATTTTATGTGATATGATCTAAATCTGTTAGTGTAAAAAAATTGCACACTGACGCTAATATGTCAACCTTTAATATTTTTTTCACCCATCTTGAAACATTTAATGAACCAAAACATTTGGACAGACTACAGCGGTAAAAATCACCATTTTTGTCCAAAAAAAATTAGCTTTATATTTCTAGTTACAGAATAGATTGGTGTTATTTCATTTAATATTCATTATTCATTAATAGATGATAAATATAAATTATGATACTAAATGTGAAAACACGTGTCAACTTTGTATTATGGTATGGGAAAGGGAAAAAAAAATCCAAAGTCAATAAAGAAAGACTCAAAAAAAAGAACTGTAAGTAAACTCAAATGGCCCATGGGACCGCGTTTCCACCTATCTTTTCATTGGGTTTCAAGTTTCGAAACTCTCTAAGTGGCCGACTGATTTCAGTACTGTCGGGTGAAGGGCTTAGGACCTAGACTCCTCCGGCGGGTAAGCCTTGTCCAACATACAAACAGTCAAAGTGTTGCTTGCATTGAAAGGGGGCCAAGGCTTGGACTGCTTACAGTGGGTTGTTACTTCTGTGACCCAATCAAGAACCAAAATATTTTTATAATTAGAAAAGAAAAAGCAAAATTTTGCTTAGTAACAGTGCAACATATAGATCCTCCTAATGTTCGGACAGGAGATTATTTACTCAAATATATTTGTTTATATCACCATTACAATTTTTAATACACTTTTTTATTTTCTCAATTACATTATTATCTCATATACATCACATCACAAAAAGTGCTACAGTACAAATATCTCAAATAATTTACAATCCAAACAATATGCACCCAGAAAGCCCCCAAAAAAAAAAAAGATCCATTCTTATGCGATAAAATGACTTTGAAATATTCCCTTGTGAAACACAAGACTTTAGTTATTGCTTTGCTCCCTCTGAAATAAAAACCAACATTTCTCAAATTTCTAAAAATTCTGCTTGCTTCCCTCTTGCCCTTAAATTTTCTGAAGCAATTAATTCAAATCATAATTGAATGTTCTTGATAACCATGAAGTATAACTTACGTATACCTTCCTTCCTCTCATGGCACCACAATGTAGACTATAAGGGCATTGTGGCACTTACACAATCATAAGATGAATAAAATTCACCCTATCTATAAGTTTATGAAAAAACAACTAGTCAAAATTACCCAAAATTGAACTTTTCCTCCCGGCTCGTAATTCGAAAACCGTGCGTCTCCATGCTCTCGGCTTCCATACGTTTTAGGTAAGAAGCTCCGCTTGTTTAATCAGTACTACTGCTACTAGACTACTACTAGTAGTACGTATAATGTAGACTATAAGGGCATTGTGGCACTTACACAACTTCACCTTTCCACAAAGCGTGGTATAATATATAGTATATGATCACAACGGGGCATTTACATTTTGCACTGACATAATACTACATACAATTCTTCAGACATATTTAATTTCGATAGTTTAAGCAATCATAGCGATGTGGCTTATGCCTCACGAAGGACAACGATATTATTGTAGTTCAAAACTTATAAAGACGAGATAACTTGTCTGTCATTTTTTCTCCGGTCATCCATGATGCTTTGCAATTGCACATTTGAAATTTAAAGCTGTGGGCTCCTTTAAAAACCAAGAACAATGGAAATAGGCATTTGTTTCAAGAAATGGTGAACATGCATGGCCTGCCTGCCTGGGGTATGTGTGCGTGTCTATATAGAACACGATTGCTAGCTTTCCGCCGATGCCTGTGCTTGTTTTCCGGATCAGCCTCATCAAAGATGTAACTAATCAAATATCATTCGGATGGATGCTAATATGAACTCCATACTTTTGGTGGGCAGAACGAGGGCTTTTTACAGGTTAGATAGATGGCATTTGCTGTAAATTCTTTTTCTATACCTTGGGTCGTAAGAAATTCTTCAGAAACTTGAAAAGGGATCATACTAAACCAGCTCCAGAAAAGAAAAGAAGATTAATCCTGTAAAATTGAAATTTTTGCCAATGTTTATCTCATAAGGCATTTTAATTTGTGTGTGGATGGCCATCTGTCTAAGCCAGTTCAAGCAAGAGGAATGGAGAAAGTCATTCTCTTAGTAATTGATTGATTGATTGGATGACTCGTGCAATCATAAGATGATTAAAATTCACCCTATCTATAAGTTTATGAAAAAACAACTAGTCGTCAAAATTACCCAAAATTGTACTTTTCCTCCCGGCTCGTAATTCGAAAACCGTGTGTCTCCATGCTCTCGGCTTCCATACGTTTTAGGTAAGAATTCACCCTTGTTTAATCAGCACTACTGCTACTAGACTAGTACTAGTAGTACGTAATTCAGCAAGTAAAATATGCGTAAACTAAAATCGAAACTGGAACTTGAACCATTGGAAAAAAAAAAAAATACAAACCAAAACTAAGTGGAATGTCTCCAGCACATGGGGTTATATGGAAATGGAACCTAATTAGTTTCATGTCACAGGGTCTTCCTTGTTTCATGTGATGTCGTACGTCCATGTTACAGTAGCGGCTAGAATGAAATTAAAACCCAGAGGACATAGATGCCAGAGAATTCCTTTGCGAGAAATTCCAAAAGAATAATAATAATGCTTCGACTGTTTGCTATAAACAGCGGATGTCCTCTAGCTCTTGTACCTCAAGTTCAGGAATCCTCCTCAATAGTCTCATCCAACAATATATTAAACTTCTCACATTTTTTGACCTTACTTGATTTTACCTATGTGTATCTCTGCGATTCTTCTGATTATATATATTATTATTGCTTCATCAATTTGCTTGACAACAACCAACACCGGGGCTAGGATCTGACTGCTCTCGTTATAACAAAAAAATAATAGAAAACATAATCAAACTTCTGGCTCTAATTAATTTGAAGATAGTAGTAGTATTATATTGTGGGGCGTCGTCCTCACCAAATCTAAATAGAGAGAGTATCCACATACATGTACCGCCTTTATTTGCAAGGAGAACGTTGAGTGCCAGAAGCGTCGCCGAGGGGATGAGGAATCGAATTTATTTACAGAGAAACACGTACGTACGTACTTTGTATAAGCGGATTGGGCTATTTTTTTTTTTTTTTTGTTTTCTTTTTCTTCCCATGTCGTTGGTGTTGGGGCAATGTCTTAGTTTTGAAGAACGTTGACTGGTATACTTGGTGTGCCGGGCACAATTAATTTGTAAAACGTACTACTTTATATTTGGAAAACGGTGATTTTGTTCAAGTAGAGAAAAGCCAAAATCCTAATTCATCATCCCTGAGGTCTTCTTCGATCCACAGCACAAGCTAAATAAATTTGTGGCGCAGAAATTAAGTCATCGAAGTTTTGCTTTGGGTACGTGCGTAGTTGTAAAGATCTTCTTTCGGTAATTGGTGGGGTAAATGAGCGGGACAAGTGAGAAATTGGAGCAAGAAAACGTAGGGAGGGAAAGGGATGTGAGGATATGGCGAGTTCTGGGTCTGTGGTAGCACAGCCGAATGGTCTATTTAAGTGGATTTCGACGGAGGACCAAAGGGAACAAAAGTAAGTGCATCACGTGCAGGGGAAAGAAGATCCAAACATGGACCCGTTCCATACGGTGCGACATTCACATGGTATAGGCCATTTCCAGCACTCTTCACTCTCCAGTCGCTTGCATGCCAGGTTTCATGCATATTTTTGGTGGATATCAAAAGATGGTACAGGATAAGATAGTTGTTGTTGTTGTTTGTACTATCAATACATGTTTGGATATTACTGCATGTCCAAGTAGCTAGCGTGTATAGTGTGTGAGAGAGAAAGAAAGAGGGACAGTAGTGTTGGTTTTGGAGAATGTGGTATTAGCATTATGAAATTCCCTTGTGGGAAGTGAGCTTTTTTATTTGTGTGTTTTTTTTGGGGGGCGGGGGGGTTAGGTAAAAAAAATAAGAGAAGGCAGATAATTGATTCTTGAATTATTAGCTTCAAAGAGTGGTAAAAGGAAGAAGGGTGTTTCTGCATCGGAGACTGGGAGTTAGGTAGACAGTTCGAAATAAGAGCTTAGAAAGCTATATGTTAATTAGCTTCACGTATTAATAATAATAATAAAAAAAAAAGGCGGTTTCTTGCATCATGTGGTCAGCGGTGGAGGAGTTTTGCAATTGTTGCTTGACAATTGGAGTGTGCAGTTTCAGTTTGATGCAGACATTGCTTGCAACAATTTGACGTTATTCATGCAATGATGCAAAGGGGTCTGAAAAATGCAGGTAACGTTAAACTGTGGAACCTATGGCGGAATGTGTTGGCAAGAAAGCCGGACGGAGAAAAAAGGCGGAATCAGTAACTAAGGAGTCTATTCTCCTCATTGGCTTCGACAATGATCCTTCCTTTGTCTTGTTGATTTTAAATGCAGGATGAGTCTCGAATAGATGGATAATATAGAATCAGCTAGCTGAAGAACAACTCAGCAGACAAAGCATTGCAATTTCTATTCATATCAGATAAATGAATAGTTTTGTACTATATTTGGCTCATAATTAAAGTCCATTTTCCTCGCCTGTATATACTTGGGGACCCTTCTGAAAACTTCGGTTAGTTTACATCCAAAAAGCACATACAAGCATGATCAACTGAACCCTTTTAAATATGCAAATATGCAGGAAAGGATTATATATATATAATTTAATTCTTGCAAGCACAAAGGCTTTAAATTGCAAAGATTGATGAAATAATACACAATTATCGTGGAAGTGGAATCGGTTATACATAATGTATATGCGAGGCAGGGCATAAATGATTTGAGCATGATGACCCGTGAGTGAGCCAAAGCTGAACTTGTTTCAGTCTTATGCTACGAGGAGAGTCTCTGTAGTAGCTGACAAATCCCAACTCTCACATATCGACAACCCTGTGGCCGGCTTTCTCACATGCCACCAAAATCCAACACAACTCTACTGTCTCTCCTTTAATACAAAATATACTACTATGATTATGCCATATTATCACTACCATTCCCTTCTCTGAGTTTTCTCTCTCTCGCCCTCTCTCTCTCTTTCCTTGTTGTGCTTATGTGTCTCTGTGGAGCTGTAAGACCCTTTTGTAGCCTTAAAAACGTTCCTCTCTTTTGGTGTATCCTTTTTCCGATGACTGAGAAACTCAGACTTTTTCGTTACTAAAGTTGACCTGCGAGAAACCTTCAAAAGCCGGCAACTTTTGAAGGCTCCCGCAGACCTTAATAAACCCAAACCCCAAACCCCCCCGAACCGATGTGGGATAGAAACCCCACAGGGGTGCCCCGCTGCTAAGAAGTAAAGACCCCCCAGACACCCACTGAAATGGAGAGATCACCTCCCCGAGGTTTCTGTCTTTTTCCGATGACTGAGAAACTCAGACTTTTTCGTTACTAAAGTTGACCTGCGAGAAACCTTCAAAAGCCGGCAACTTTTGAAGGCTCCCGCAGACCTTAATAAACCCAAACCCCAAACCCCCCCGAACCGATGTGGGATAGAAACCCCACAGGGGCTCTCTTTTGGTGTATCCATACAGCCCTTTTGCGAGTGTGCTGAAAAAGCCTGCAAACTGAAAGAAATCTCTCTTTTGCCTATTTTGACTTCCCTCACAAGTACCTGTCTTTGGGATGAGAGACTCTCTCACAACTCCTTTTACTCTCCATGGCAAAAAATTGTAGCATCAAACTTGATAAAGAGAAGGAAAAAAAAAATTAAAGGCTGAACAGTCTCTTTTCCTCGATTTCTTTGCAGAAATTTTCCCAAAATCTGCACCAACCGTTCATGGATCGCTTCCCAATGGCCAGGTACCACTGCTAGTCTAGTCCCTTTCCTTATACTTGTATTGTATCCAGCTTTTCATTCTTCCCCTCCCTTTCTACTACTACTATAGAAAAACTTGGAGTTTGGAATTACAAAACAGCGGTCATTATACCGCTCTGATTAATTCGACCCCTTTCCTCTCTCTGGAATCTCAATCCTTTCTTCCCTCATGATGCAATTCACCGGGACTTTACAGTCACCACCTTTGCACCAAATCTCACCGTTTGTGGTGCCCTCCATGAATAAGAACCAAATTCATCGAACAAGGCCATGGCCCGGTTTCCCTACATCAAAATCATCACTTGGTGGTAGCTTTGGTGACGCCAACTGCATGGAACAATTGCTAGTCCACTGTGCCAATGCGATCGAAAGCAACGACGCCACTCTAACTCAACAAATCTTGTGGGTTCTAAACAATATAGCACCCCCCGATGGCGACTCAAATCAGCGCCTCACGTGCGGCTTCCTTCGAGCTCTGATAGCCCGCGCCGCCAAGAGCGGAAACTCCAAACTACTCAGCGCAATGGCTAATGTAAACACGAATATGGGGATCAATACCCATAAATTCTCCATCATAGAGCTAGCAAGTTTTGTGGACTTAACCCCCTGGCATAGATTCGGATTCACCGCGGCAAACACGGCCATATTAGAAGCTGTGGAGGGATATTCGGTCATTCACATCGTTGACTTGAGTTTGACTCATTGCATGCAAATTCCAACGTTGATAGATGCTATAGCTACCCGTCTCGAGGGCCATCCGTTGGTGAAGCTGACGGTAGCCTGCATCACGGATGGCATCCCGCCCGTGATCGATCTGTCGTACGAGGAGTTAGGTTCGAAGTTGATCAACTTTGCTAGGTCTAGAAACGTAGTATTGGAGTTTAGGGTGATCCCTTCGACTTCCGCGGATGGATTCTCTTCGTTATTTGAACAACTTCGAATGCAACAAATTGTTCGGGCAGACAATGGCGAAGCACTTGTTATAAATTGTCACATGATGCTCCATTACATCCCTGAAGAAACCCTGTCCGTGGTCTCTAGTTCGACAACATTGCCAAGTCATCAACTTGAATCTTCTCAAAACGCATCTCTTCGAACGATGTTTCTCAAGAGACTCAGGAGTTTAGAGCCAACAGTTCTCGTTTTGGTCGATGAAGATGCAGATTTGACGTCAAACAATTTAGTCAGTAGATTAAGGTCCGCTTTTAATTATTTGTGGATACCTTATGATACTGTGGATACATTTCTACCGCGGGGGAGCAAGCAGAGGCAATGGTATGAAGCTGACATATGTTGGAAAATCGAGAATGTAATAGCCCACGAGGGTCTTCAAAGGATTGAGAGACTGGAGCCTAAAAATCGGTGGGTGCAAAGAATGAGAAGTTCGAGCTTTAAGGGGGTTAGTTTCAGTGAAGATGCATTTTCTGAGGTGAAAAGTATGCTTGATGAGCATGCAGCAGGATGGGGACTGAAGAGGGAAGAAGAGGATCTTGTGCTTACTTGGAAGGGACACAATGTCGTTTTTGCTACAGCTTGGGTACCAACTTGATGCTCATCTAAAATTATTGCCATCAAATCTCTAATTTCTTTGCCCCTGATTTAATTAGCCCCAATTAACTGTTTTTCTCCTGTAGCTTGGCAGAATGATTTTAGAAATGATGGAGACCGTTGATAATCATTTTTTTGTTAGTGGAGTAGTTTTCTTTACGTACCATTGTCGGTCTGGTCAGCCAACTCAACTGCATTGAATGTAGACAATATAATTAGCACAAGTTTTTGGCCTCTGATGAGGGCCTTTTGCAAATTGACGAAATCCTTCAATAGATACGGTGCCAATCACGTCATATATATATATACCTTAAATTCGGTTCTCAAACATTTTCTTTGTGTTGCCATATCTTGTAGATAATAATATATTAGTCTTGAATACACTTATACACCAACCAATACGTATAATCCAAGATATCTATGTCCAAACCTGTTACTGATGATAGACTTATGTTGAAGGTTTGAGTGGATGAAAGTAATTAAAATGCACCCCCCCCCCCCCCACAAAAAAATTTCATGGGACAGTACCATTTGTTTGATATTATCAATCATTTTTGCAAGACGTAATGAAGTCGGGAAATGCAAAACGGCATTAATAGCCAAAACAATACGCGAGATACAAGTTTTGAGGTTTAGTATTGACCAAGCATAAAAGGTTTGTTGTCTCTTGGAATCTTTGACTTCAATCCAATGGATGTAGTGGTAGTAGTAGTACAAACATTTGATTTACAGGCATTTAAATAATTCCTTGCTTCCATTACCCAATTTTCTGCGGATTTAAGAAGAATAATAGGACTAGATTGGGAAATGGAATATTTCTTGGTCCTTCCATTGATTACCATGATGAATTGGTGAGGTAACTTGTAATTGACCATTATTTATTTATTTATTTGGACTGTGACCATCAATAGGCCATGCATGATTAGCCATTAAAGCTTTCGTCTCTAATGGAAACAAATGAAAATGTTGCACGGTATGACCTCTCCCTCTCACTATCCGGACATGTTCTTAAAGGACTAGCGTGGAACTACCTAGTAGTTTAAAACAATTTGCCTAAACAAAAAGACTACTTTTTTGGGCACGTCTCCAGAGAATAATTTAGGACCCAAGTATCCTTGGCAATGCTGATACCATCTGACATACGGAACGGCAAATTGTTAGAATTCAATCAATCTGACATTTTGTCATGAGATCTTAAATTTGTTCTTAGGAAGCAGATGTACATGAAGTAGAAATAAAGGCATTATTGTCCTAAGAAGTACCCTCTTTACCAAAATTACTACCAAAATTATACTACGGATAAAAAATAGTAAAAAAAAAAAACTAGTTTCGTGCAGAAAAAAACTTCGTGAAGCATATTTCCAGAAATCTAGCGGCCAGGAAAGAATGGAAACAACTGCAAATGAATGCTACTCAAAAACGAGAGAGGGGATGGACATCCCTGAAATCCTATATGGTTGTAACCTTGGCACCGAGGCGTCCTCTTGTTGCGTCTCCCTCTCACCTTCTTCATTTCACAACCAGCTGTTTCTACTTCACCATCTTCATCTGCTCTCCCGGTTTTGTTGGCCATTAATCCAATGCCTCTTCCTGCTGCTTTTGCAGTTTGGATGGGCACCAAGCTATGCACGCAAGGCAACACATGCGCATTGCCGTGGAATGCCCTGGCTCTGTCAGAGTGGATGCCCCCGAGGTGTTCTAGCCTCCTCTCTGTAAATTGGTATGTATAAACTACATCAGGGATAAATAGGAAAACAGTCTTGGATTCAGGATCATATGAAATGACCTTAAACTGAACCCGCGGTTTTTGCTTCTTCCTTTCGATGACCCAACCAACGCTTAATTCCGCAGAAACATCATCTGTCAAGCACCTGAAATCATCGCAGTCCTCCAGCTTCCATGTAAAGTCCTCTTTCTCACCAGCACTATCATTCTTGCTAAGCGTCCACTCTGGAAAATTGTCTTCAAATCCATGGCAATAGCAGTGAATCCTGTCGCTTGATTTCCATAAAGACCTGCCTAGTGGAGCACGTGGAGCCTCCGATAGCATGGTTCCTTTCCGGTCAAATTAAAATCGCACGCAAGGATATAACCTTCGAGGCAATCCTAGTAAAGGCTTCCATTGAAGAATACCTTGGAACCGCTCAGATACTCCAAACTGACTGGCGGAAGCTTTTCCTCAATCTCCATCCATTCACCTGTTTCTGAACAGAAAATTGACAATTTGGAATATTGCTCGTCACAAAATTTTGACCTGACTAAGCACAAGACTGTTCTTGAGGCAATTATGATCCAAGTCGGCCATCAGAGCAATTATGACCTGACTAGGCGGGCATGAAATGTCCTTTCTGCAATCTGGACTTAATATTAAGCTTAAGGCATATAATATGGTAGCAATGGCATTAAATGTCCCTGATGAAGAGTAGTGCTTGCAACTTTGTATGCTTTGTTTCGACAGAACGTCCATGACTCGAACATAGGCTATAGGGAGTAATTACTCGTTAGTTAGTTGCTGATTTTGTCTGTCAGTTTCATATTTCTCTGTTACAACTTTTTTGTCAATTCGCCGCAAATGAAGAATTATAAGCCATACAGACCTGCTTACGCATCCTGGGGAAGAGTCTATGCTATACCTCTTCTCCCTTAAAATAGTACTGTATATCTAGAATGTCACGTTTCTCAGAAGGCTACTACTGAATTTGAATCCAATCAGATGGCCAAAAGCACCTAGACTGCATTTGCAGATGGAAGTATTGACTGGAAAATAATGCTGGTACCATCACTTTTAATTTCACTAATATTAGTGAGGAAATTCATCTCAGACCATTCATCTGGTTCAGTAGGCACTTTATCGTGTGAAAGTATCTATTGCTGACACTCCATATAGCAGGATAGTAGTAATTACTCGCCATTCTTAAAAATCACGGTCAAACATTCACTGAAAGCAAAAATTTTGCTCCAAAAAACATGTAAAGCATGTTACTACTGCAAAGTTTTTAATCAGCGGTGGATAATATGTTTAAAGAACGAAGAAAAAACTGTAATCACTAGTGCAAAACTAGGGGAACACCGAAACAATCAGAAGGACTAAACCTCTAGGCTATAATCCGGGCATTTTGGCGTCCTCTTATTGTGTCTTCCTCTCACCTTCTTCGTTTCAAATCCTATATCTGCGTCATGATCAACTCTGCGATTTTGAATGGACATTGCAATACTTGTTCCTAGTCGATTTCCTGCTGTCTTTGCAGATTGAATGCGCACCAAGCTGTGCACGTAAGGGAAGACCCTATAACCATCATTAGAGGAGGTCTCGTCTTCAAGGGGGTTCAAGCCACCAAGGTATTCCAGCCTCCTCTCGTCTAAATAGTATATATAAACAGTCCTTCCGATAAATAGGAAGAATGTCTTCGATTGAGGAGCATATGCAATTATCTTGAATTGAATACGTGATGGTGCCTCCCACCGATTCCCGTATAATGCAGCAACTTGATCAGAAACATCAGCCGTCAAATTCCTGAATGTTTCAGAGCCCTGCCGCAGCTCCCACTTAGATTCGTAATCACCATTCATGTTAAGGGTCCACTCCGGAAATTCATCTTCAAATCCTTGGCAGTAGCAGTGAAGCTTGTCCTCTGATTTCCACAAAGACCTTCGTCCCGGAGCTGGTGGAGCGTCAATCAACTTATAGCAGGGTTCCCCTGGTTTCAAGTTTAGAGGGCACACAAGAATGTGACCTTCCAGGCAATCCCAGTAAAGGCTTCCGTTAAAGAACACCTTAGAGATAGAACGCCGTTGAGACGAATGTCTCTTAAAGGGTGGAAGCTTCTCGCCGAGCTCCACCCATTGACCTATCTCTGAAAACCATATTACCAATTGAGGATAATTATCATCAGGAGAAGTAGTCTGGGGCAAAAATAAACACAGGACTTTGTACTTAAGGTGGTGATGATCCAAATCTGCCATAAGGCCATATGTAGTGGCGTAAAGAACCTCCTCCTTGCGGGACTTGGATTTGGATGGTGCTGTCCTGGGATGGGGAAGAGCCACCTTTTGCCTTGTCAAAGGATTGCAGACAAAAAGTTTATTCCCGTTCCTTCCGTAAGTGGTACTTCTGCAAAGTAGAAGGCCATTACAGGAATCAATGATGTTCACCTCATCACATCTCGACTTCTGTTTTAAGAATCCGAGCAAAGGATCAGGAAGCCCACCAGCTTCCCACTCGATTGTATCATTAAACTGGATTTTACCTCCATCAGCATACCAGGAACCGGATGTATAGTAGTAGAAAATTTCCTGAATGAAAATCCCGGTGATGGTTCTTCCGGCGACAAGTTTACAATTACGAGAATGAAGGGCTGCAAATTCTGCTCGTCCGATAAAATTGCATAAGCTCTTTGAGATACAACTGAATCTAAAAAGGGTTTGCGGAGGCAATCGGGAAAAAATCTCTGAAAGAATGTCAGTATTTCCTAGCAATTTTTCAAACATCTTTGCCTCTCCATCCCCAGAAGTGGAATCATCATTCTCTAAAATAAAAGTCACGGCTACTTCTTTCCCCTTTTTTCTTCCCGACACAGGTTTGTTTTTCCGATGGCCCATGCTTCTCTGCAATTAACCTGGTTAGAAGAATTCAAAGAAGAAAAAGAAGTACTATCAGAGAAGCTTATCGAATCAAGAGCGGAGGGGATGGTAGCGGACGATGGACATGGGAGGCGGAAGGAGGGCGTGGGAAGTGTATTTATTAAGGGCAGGGTAGGGTAGGGAATGGCATGGGAAGGGTTGTTTGCACAAAGGAATTCCGTGATGCTCTTGGTTTTGGGAATATTGTGTCTTGGAATTGGATTGACAAATTTGTTATAATTAGCATTTTGACCCGTGCTATGCATGGGTTTATATTTAGGATAATTTCAGAAATATTTCCTGAGATTTTTAACAGTTTCATTGGGTTTCCCTAAGATTTAAAAAATTATATATATCTTTCTTGATTTGATAGCTTTAGTAACAATTTTTTAAAATAATATTGATTTGATCAAAATATTAAATAAATACCCAAAAATACCATTGTGTAATGAATTTTAATTTATTTCCTCATAAAATTATAAGATTATCTAATGTAATTATGAGAAAAAGGTGTCGAATTTTTTATGTTCATACCTACTATTTGATAAAAAAAACTATAATAATAATTTTATCACTATAATATAATACTTTGGATATTATTTTATTATGAATTTAGATTTATAAGATAGAAAATAAAACATTGAAATAATTGATTCAGAATTTATGAATTTTTCGAGTAGTGAAATTATCATAATTTAGTAGTAGTTTTGGGCAAATTTTTTTATTTATTGTTAATTTTAATACCAAAAAAATAGAAAACAAAAATTAGCAACAAACATTGGTTATCAAAAAAAAATCACTAGTTCGACATTTGATTATAATAAAAACTAAAAATAATAGTGGTAATTTTATAATTTTATTGGCACAAAATTAAAATAAAAAAGAATAAGAATGAAAAAGAATGAAAAAATAATTTTAAAAGTCATTCTAAGTATAAACATATCAAACAAGGGAATTTCATTAAAACATTTAATGGTAATATTGTTATTTTAAATGACAATGGAGGTATGCGCAATTTTTTAAATCTCAGGAAAACTCAGTGAAATTGTCAGAAACCTCTCTTGAGGTTTCTAAAATTATCCCTTTATATTTTAGTTCAAAATAATAATACATATTTATATATTGTAATATAGGATAAAATATATGACAAGGCAAAAAAATTATACTAAATTTATAATATAGATTAAAATTTATAACCATATATCAAAATTTATACCCATTTATCAAAATTTATAATATAAAAAACATAAATTGTGACACATTTATTTTCCAAAATTTTTGAAAAAAAATTTCTCTTGTCTTATAGCCCTAAAATTGTTGAGTGTTTATAAAATAATGTTTTTCATAGATTTTAATATAGATTAAAAAAATTTTGTGAGCTGTATTTTTAAAGTTCTTAGAATTATTAAAAACTATAATCATTTTCATCATCTCTTACTTGTCAGCTATCCATTGTCTCATATGACCTTCACACCTTCAATCACAATGCAATTCTTCCTATCATTTTTTACCACCGGTGTCATACTCCACAATTTCTTCTTTCTTTCCCTTTTTCTCTACCCAACTTTGTAGTTCAGCTTCATTTTTCGATTTTTTCTGCCACTCTTTAACTCCTTAGTTTTCCATTCCCTTCTCCTCTTACTTCTTATCCACGTCACCTCTCTTGGACATCCCTTCCAACTTCCATTCCTCACACCCAACCTCCTCTAATTCCTTTTCCCTTATTCCTCTTTTCTTCTTCCACTTGACCAAACCAGAATAAAATAATATTACAATTTTTCATTTAAGACATATTATGCTATACAAAATCTATAGTTTTCTCTTATATGCTTATGAGAATCATATGTACACATATGTGTATACTGTATACTATGTTGTGTTTATGCTGGAATTTTTTTAAAAATAATAGTAAATACGATTGGCATTTCCCATTTCTATTAGCCCAAGAGTCTTAATTTCTCTATATTTTTTATTGAAAACATGATTTAACATATTGTCAATGTTATGCTACTATAAAGTAAATTTGGCGAGTAAAACATAAAAATAAAAATTCACTACAAAAGTATAAAAAAAAAAACCAAATTTAGTTATTTTTCATATTAATTTTGAATTGCCACACACAAAAATATTGAATTAAACGATTTCAAATTTCAAAGGAGAAATTTTGTGATTGAATCCATATTCAACCTCCAAATTGAGAGGTTAAACTTTGAAGTAAAAGAAAAAATTTCCATAACTTGTAATTTGGTTTTACATTTTAAAATGTATTTATATTTGTACTTTCAAAATTAAATTGAAAGATAAAATTTGAAACAAAAGAAAATCATAACTTCCAATTTCGTTTAACATTTTTGCAATATATTGAATTTTACCTCTCATAATATGAAAATCATACAAAATTGAAAATTGAACACAATAGTCGCAAGTATTGGCATCTGAAAGTGCAAACAAAACACTGATAATATCTTACAATACCCCTAACTACTACACACACACATAGTAGCTATATATATATATTTACATATGAAGAAAACAAAAAGAATACATAAAATAATGAATAAGAGTCAAATTTGGATCAGATATATTCAAATTAAGTAGATGTAGTTTAGGGTCAAATGTTCTATATTTTTCCATGTTGAAAGGCCAATAGGAATTCGTTTTTTATTTAGTGATTTCATAATTTAAACTTCATGAATAGTACCATTATTGAATTTTTAAATATATGACTAATGAATATTATTTCCTTTTTGTTTTCTGTATAATTTGCCATTTTAGTTAAAATTACTAAGTTGAAGGGTAAAATATTGTTATTTACTTTTTTACTTTTAATAGGTGTGGTAATGTTTCCTCTTTATTTACCCTCATATTAATAGTTTTCAAACCAAATTCCTATATAAGTGGAATATCTTCTTACATTTTAAATTCAAATAGTGTGAAAGGATATATAATAGTAAAAAATATTCAAAATTCTTTATAAAAAAAAAAGAATGAGGAGTTGGAATCATTTGTACTTAACCATGCTACAAACCCCTTCTCAAATTTTTATAGATATAGATATTGGTTAAAAAAAATTATTACATGGACTAAATGGATTTATTACATACACTAAATGGACTTTGCCCTCTCAACTCATTAGATAGGCATACATGTCTTAAGATAAAATTGCCTTTTCTTTTTCAGTTTATTTCTTTTTTCGTATATTCAATCTCTTGAAATTTTCTTTTCCACCATATTCTTTCTTCTTCTTTTTTTTACTTATGTCATCTTGCTATTTTGTTTTAATTTTCTATTAGTATTACTAATTTGTATGTTGATTATAATATTATAATTATTTTTTACTTATAATTTATTTTTATTTTATTTATGTATATTATTAGAAAATTCAAAAAACACATTTTATAGGTAAAATGTTAACATATGCCCATTATAATAAAAAAAGTGTATGTTACTAGCAATTTGACTATTTAAAAAGATAGCAAACTAGAACTTTAAATTGCTTAATATTTAAAAGTATATTCCAGAAAATAAAGTAATTAATTTTGTTATTTATTTTTATTTATAGATGATTGACCATTATGTTATTACAATCCCAATTTGTTACCGTTGTTATTAAAAATTATTTTATTTTAAACCCTAGATATATTGGTTTAAGTAATATCTTTCTATGTATAAATTTTGAACAAGATTTGGTATAAAAAAAGTGTCATTATTTGTTTTGTCAAATACACTCTTCCAATATTATCTGTTATCAACTCACATCTTATCTATTAAACTTCCCGTCCCTATACAACTACCACTAAAATAGACACACACAAACACATACCCATAACTCCCCTCTAGCCTAACAAAACTTCTAATGAGGCAATAACTAGCAACAACTGCCTATCCAAAAAAAGAAAAGAAAAGAAAAACAATTCTTCCATCCACATTTCTAAAACAAAAACCAACAACTACTAAAAATTTTAATATCTTTTTAAAAAATCCTTTTTAAATTTGCACACACATAAGGTATGCCATTCTCACAAGTATTAAATAATCTATGTTCATGGATAACATATACTTTGTTATAACATACATTATTCTTCTAATAGCAAAAGGTAGACAAGACAGAAATAAATAAAGAATATTTTAAAATGATTAAAATTAATATCTAGATAAGAATAGCCAAGAGAAGAAAGTATTTGATTTCATGAGAGAATGATAAAAAATTGAAAAATATCAAGAAAAGAAACAAGTAGAAAAAGGCCAAAAAAAGGAGAAAAAGAAATAAGATATTAATTAATATAGAAGAGGCATTTTTGTCCTGGAACATAAAGTAGACAAGCAAAATGCCCATTTATTGAGTTAAGGGGATAAAGTGCAACAAAACTTAAAATTAACCCTAAAAAAATCACAATAGTGAAACAATTGATTTTTTTTTTTTCCTTTTAGGGTTGCACGAGTAAATTGTGTAACCTAACATTGGATCTCATTTTAGTCGTACTTACAAGCAATTCCAAGTTAATTGCTTCGCCTTATATCACATGGTGTGCACTAATCAAATTATGGGACTTACTATTAATATGATAGATTAATGAAAATACAGTCGACCCAACCAACAAATTAAAATCGTAGCGTTATCTGACAGAGTTTGATAAAATATTTAAATAAGTGACTAAAGCTTGATGAGAGGGATTACGAGTCAATCAAGACTCGCCATCAAGGGAAGGAAGTACTCAACCTATTGCTATTCCTAATTACTGTTAACTTATGTTACTAAATCCAGATCAGATCGATTGATTCAATCGAGAACCAACAAGGCTACTGATCCAAGTTAGTACTGAAAGTTGGATGTTGTTTGACTCAATCAAGACCGGTCAAAACCCCGGTTCAACTAGGAGCTGCTATGAACAAACAAAACCGATTTTTCTAATCTAGTTTGTTTGGATAGAGATTTATTAGCCAAAATTTATTTGCTTACATCATCATTACAATTTCCAACGCACCTTTTTATCTCACAGACATCATATCACAAAAAGTGCTACAGTAAAAATATCTCAAATAATTTACAATCCAAACAGACTGTTTGTTTTTTTCGCCTGATTCCATCGCTTGCTTCCTTGCTCGCCCCTACGAATTGTCAACTTCCATATTCTAAGCCTGACTCCATCTCAACTCTCAAGCCATCCTTGTCAACTTCGATATTTTAAGCCTGACTCTATCTCAACTCTCAAGTTACCCTTATATATTCATAATTGCTAGATTCTTAAAAGCTTTGATCTCTAATTTGAGAAAAAAGAAAGACAATAAAGAAGATAATATCAGAGGAATATTGTGTATTTGTGTGTGTGTTTTGAAAAAAATTGTATGTGTAGGTATGGATATTAATGTTTTAAAACTCGGACCAGCTATCGACTTGGTCGAGGTTAAGGGTCAGGGGTCAATGGATTCGATCGGGGGTCGAACCTATCTAAGAATCGGATGACGTCATAAATATATTTAATTTTAAAAATTAATATATTATGTAAAATTTTGAAAAACATATTAATACTAAGAAAAGTAAGTTCAATGCATGTTTGATATTTCTAAAATACTTTATAAGAAAATACAAATAAGGTTGTGTAATTAAGTAGCAATTTATGCAATTTACAATTGAATGCATATTCAACAAGTTTAGAATTAAATTGGAGAGCTTATTTGAAAAATAATACAAGAATTTAGGGCTGTAGTTACAAGTTCTAAAATATTTCTAGATGTAATAACAGTTTTTTAGTACTCTAGAGGTCAAACCATAAAATTCGTAAAACTTTTAACTATATATGTTTGGGAAAATCGTCCAAAACGTCCCTCACATTTTGTAAAATGACTTTTTTCGTCCCTCACTTTTAAAAGTGTAATTTTATGTTCCTTACATATTCACATCGGTCAAATTTAGTCCCTAACTAGGTTTCCGATCATTTTTTGGCCGGAATCTATCACGTGCAAGGCACGTGATCATTTTTAAAGGGTAAATTTATCAAATTATATTTTACATAATCTAATTTATAGTCCTCCACATTTTATAAAACACATTTTTTCGTCCTTCACATTTCACAAAATGAATTTCTCCATCCCTCACATTTCAAAAAATGAATATTTTTATCCCTCACTAATTATGTGTGAGAGGGAAATCCTAAAAAATATATATATGTGTGTGTGAATACATTTTGTTTAAATATATGTATATGTCTATTTGATTTTACTTAATAATACGAATAGCATAAATATATGTATGTGTCTATTTGATTTTACTTAACAATACGAATACCATATATTATACATGATCATTTGATTTCATCTGCTATTAGCCAGTAAAAAATATTGTATTCATTGTCAAGTTGCCCAATAAAGCTATTTTCGGTCAAAATACGATAAGAATATGCAAATTAAGGTTCTAGTGATAAATATTAGTCATAATCATACAAAAAAAAGAAGATAGTCCACAAGTTGGGCCTAATTACATACATGTGTTTATGCTATTATTATTGAGCAAAATCAAATAGACATATACATGTGTTTAAAAAAAATGTATTCACACACATAATTAGTGAGAAATGAAAAATTCATTTTTTGAAATGTGAGGGATGGAGAAATTGATTTTGTGAAATGTGAGGGATGAAAAAAATCATTTTATAAAATGTGAGGGACGAAAAAATTTAATTTATAAAATGTGGAGGACTATAGATCAGATTATATAAAATATAATTTGACAAATTTACCCTTCAAAATGATCACGTGCCTTGCACATGATGGATTCCGGCCAAAAAATGATCGGAAACCTAATTAGAGACTAAATTTGACCGATGTGAATATGTAAGGGACATAAAATTACACTTTTAAAAGTGAAGGACGAAAAAAGTCATTTTACAAAATGTGAAAAACATTTTGGACGATTTTCCCTATATGTTTTCTAGTTTTTCTCCCTCATTTTCTCTTATACGGCCGCTTCCCTCATTTCATTGTTTCTTCTTTATTCCAACTTCTCTACAATAGCATTTCTTATTTTCCTTTTTCTTTTCATTTTTTCCCTTTTTCAGTTTTGGGATTCCTCAGTTAAGATCTGATGAATACAAGAGGTCTAGATTGTCCAAGAACCATAGGACTAGAGGTGTCAAAATGGATGACTTGGGCGGGTTTGGGTTGGGTAAAATGGGTAATGGGTATAAGTGAGTCAACTCATTTATACCCATTTAATTAGATGGGTATAAATGGGTAAGTCAAAAAATGAATTGGGTAACCCAATTACCCATTTATAACTCATTTATTTTAACTTTTTGCAAACTCATTTAAATTAATTTTTGCAAACTAAATTATCAATTTATACCACTCTTTGTACCCATCATTAGTTTTAAATATTTACTTATAATGTTCAATAAACATAATTACCAATTTTTTTCATTTATACTCTATGTCACAAAATTACCTATTATTTAATAATTGAATAATACGAATATAAAAATTTGAATTAAGTACTATAAAAATTAATATAAAAACTTAATCCAAAAATTTTGAATCCCTAACATTTTTTCCATATATAAATTTAAATTTTCATTTTATAAAGATAAGAAAATAGACTAAAATTTATCATAAATTGGTAATGCTAAAAAATGAGCAAGTTAACAAACTAAGAAAAAATAAAATAATAAGATAAAACCAACAAATAATAATAATAATAATAATAATGTTAACATCATGACAAAATGAAAAATTTGAAAAAAAAAAAAGGTAGGGGAAAAGAAGAGACTTGGGGGAAAGAGAATTTTAAATGGGTTAATTGGGTTTGATGGGCTACCCAATAATTGGGTTTGATGGGTTACCCAATATTAAATGGGTATTATTGGGTAAATGGGTATTATTGGGTAACTCATTTATACCCATATACAAAAATTTAAGATACCCATACCCATCTATTCATGGACGGATATGGATAAATCTAGTTAAGTGGGTTGATTTGCCACCTCTACATAGGACAGTTAATCGTGCTTACGTTGGTGTATTGTCTGCAAATGCTGCCAGGGAGAGGATTATCCGTGCTTTCCTGATTGAACAGCAAAAGATTGTGAAAAAGGCTCTGAAAATTCAACATGCAAAAGAAAAGCTAGCTTCGAAGAGTTGAAATGGAACAACAATTTAGCTGCAGTTGTTTTGTTTAAGAAATATTTATGATATGTTTCAAAGAAGTTTTGGCTTTTGTGATAACGATGAAGAAATGTGCAATGATCGGTAATGGTATAGTTTGAACAAATGCTTCCTCCAAACAAAAAAAAAAGTTTTGCTTTTTTTGGTTTTTTCTTCTCAAAGTCACAAATCTGAAATTTAATCCTCAAATTTTTTTCACACTTCTCTATTCTCCATGTCCCCATCTTTTTGTCTTTTCGTCATTTTGTTTAATGTGAAATTTTTAATTAGATATTGTTTGAGAAATATGTACAAAGGTGATTTTTTGATGGGTTGAAGAGTGGTCGATGGAAAGAGGTTGAGTTTGCAAAGAGGTGAAAAAATGAATATTGGCAAAGGCAAAAAGAAGGTAAAGAAGGAGGAGAAAAAAAAGTAAAAGGAAAAAAATAGAAAAATTGAGTTCTTAATGGTTTAACCAGTTTTCGGTTGAACTCGAGTTTTGATCAAATTTGACCGATTTTTTATTAGACGATTTTATGAGATAACTCGGACCAGATATTTGACCAATTCACGATTCAACCGATTGAACTGACCGATCCGATCCGATCCAAGTTTGAAAACACAATTGGATATCAACGGGGGCGTGACTGTATATGTGTTTCATCTCTGATTGAAGTTTTTTTTTTTTTTTTTTCTTTTTGAGAGTCATCTATGATGGAAGTTTGGTAAGATGTGGTGCGTGTTTAATCTCTAATGTAGTTTAATAAAGAAAATTAATGAGAAAGAAACAATATGACGGCGGTTAACAAGGATGGATGACAAAAGGATTAGGTTTCACTTGTTTAATTTTGCTATTAATGTCCTAACACATTTTTGTATTCATATTTTAGCTCTTCATCGTTTCAAGAAATTATAAATTCACCCATAAACATTTCTAAGTTACATTTACAGCCTCCTATTTTATACGAGTTCTTTGATAAATTGACTTGATTCTATTACTTTATTTATATTTTTTTTGTAAAATATTTTAGAAACATTAAAAACACATGAACAGGCCTTTCTTGATATTAATATATGTTTAGAAAATTTACATATTGTATTAACTTTTAAAATTAAATATATTTATAACATCACATGATGTTATTCGTTTTTTAAATGGGTCCTGTCCCTGATGGAGTGAGTGCCTGGTCTGAGTTTCAGAATGTAGCTGCTAACGGCGAAGTGCTAGAATCACTAGAAGACAAAGCTCAAACCTTCAGGCTTTCCAAATTCCTGTAATTGTTCCTCTCTTTCTCGGTATGTTCCACAGCCATGCAGCCGCAGACGGAATAGATACGAATCCCCTGATGATCGATCCTCTCTCCCGGCTGGAGCCTTGAGAGGGCGCGTGGAGAACATGCGCAATTTGACATCATTAGTGGCCGGCCGCTCCCTTCTTTTTGTTCTTCCTCTCGTCCATGATTTTGATGCGCCCATCTTAAGCAGACACATCGATGCAACTAATGTGTTTCCAATTAACTCTAACGTGTTTTACATCTTACACTCATTGCAACCAGTGATGGCTTATGAAAATTTCTCATCTTAAAATTATGGAAATATCTTCAAGAATAGCAGTTTTTGTTTGTGGTGAGAACGTAAATTTACATTATTATTATTATTATATGTGTCGAAAGTAACTCAACAGTGATGGCAAGCACCTAGGTTTGCTTTTGTATTTTGTATTAATTATCGGCATAAAAAGGGCCTCTCATGCCCGGATTACCAAACTTTACGCAGCTATGCAGGCGGCTTGGTGTTGGAAGAAAATGTATATGTGACACAAAACATGCAGTAGAAAGTTATTTATCAAAAAATTGTCAGCTCATCTGACTTAATACTATAACAACGTGGATAATCAAGTTGAAGTCAAAACAGTTAGTCAAAACACTTAAATAACTGTTGTGGTGGTTGTTTAACTAAGCAAATCCCTAATGTTTGAAAATTCTGATTAATTGGAAGTAACCCAATCTTTATTTTTCCTTTTTTTTTCTTTTGGGGTAATAAAAGTCACCATTCTCCGAGGTGAGTAAAATTATGTGAACGCCCTTTCAACTTCAAAACTCTGATGTTCAAATTAGACATGTATCTTGTATATACCAATTAGGAACCAATTAATAATTATGGTAATACTTGTATTGATTGACACAATTAATTAATTAATGATTGGATTAGATACTAGTAAATTATTGTAAACTATTGTATCTCATTGCATATAAATATAGGCTTTGTGTATTATTACGAGAAAAAATCTTATGTACACTGACAGTGTATATACTATCATCATTGAATTAATGATATGTATGTAAAAGTTCAATTTCAAATTTAAATTTTATATAATTATTATTTATTCAATGTTGACAATGTATAGCATAGAAGAGATTAATCTTGCTACGATAGTATGAAGTCACTCCATCTGACAGCACTTATGGCCAAATTTCGCACTTCAGAAAATTTTGAAGAGAGAGCGAAGTCCCAAAAAAAAAAAAAAGAGCGGACACGGTCTGATTCGATTACAGCACGGTTTGAACCACAGTATCGGTTCCTTTTGCAATTGCAACGATCTTGACAGCCGATAAAGATTAGGGATAATTGCATAAACCTCCTCTGAGGTTTCTAATATTTGCACTGACCTCCCCTGTAGTTTGAAAAATTACACTGACCTCCCCTGAGGTTATTAATCATTTTCAAATTTAGTCCAAACGATTAAAATATTATTTTAGAAAGTAAAATTAGAATTTTGTATCAGATTTACCTTTTGTACCACATGTCCAATGAATGACAAAGTACTGTAAATCAATTAACAATTAATAAACTTTAATGAGTAAAATTTATGGGCAAGCACGCATTACTCATTTAAAGTACCGGTTCTTTACGGGTATTTTGTTTTTAAACATTTAATTTATGATAAATATATCAATATTTGTAAGTAAAATTCAAAAAGTATTACAATAATATTCTTGCAAAAAGAAAATCGGTAGGTTATTTATTTAATATAAATTAAATATTTTTTTAAAAATAGAAATGACCCATAAAGTATTAATTTTTTATAGCTTTCATCCATTACATGAGTAAAGTATTCGCTCTTTATGTGCATTTTATTCTGAATCATTTAATTTATGTTAAATACATAAATATTTGTAATTAAAATTGAAAAAGTGTTATATTAATATTTTTATGGAAGAGAGATTGGTAGGTTTTGTATTTAACAAAAATTAAATATTTGAAAGTAAATACAAATCTATATTTGAGCATAAATATTTGTATTAAATTAAATGTTTGAAAATAAAATACCCGTAAAGAACTGGTATTTTAAATAGCTACCAGCTTTTTATGGACAAACACGCATTACTCATTTAAGGTACTGGCTTTTTACGGGTATTTTATTTTCAAACATTTAATTTATGATAAATATATCAATGTTTGTAAGTAAAATTCAAAAAATGTTACAGTAATATTCTTGCAAAAAGAAAATCGGTAGGTTATTTATTTAATATAAATTAAATATTTTTTTTAAAAAAGAAATGACCCATAAAGTATTAATTCTTTATGACTTTCATCCATTACATAAGAAAAGTATTGGCTCTTTATGGACATTTTATTCTGAATAATTTAATTTATATTAAATACATAAATGTTTGTAACTAAAATTGAAAAAGTGTTATATTAATATTTTTACGAATAAGAGATCGATAGTTTTTGTATTTAACAAAAATTAAATATTTGAAAGTAAATACAAATCTGTATTTGAGCGTAAATATTTGTATTAAATTAAATGTTTGAAAATAAAATACCCATAAAGAGCTGGTATTTTAAATAGGTAATGCGTATTTGCCTATAAACTATACTTCTTAAAGTTTATTAATTATTAATTGATTTGTAGTACTTTGTCATTCATTGAACATGTAGTACAAAGGACAAATTTGATACAAACTTTTAATTTCACTCCCTAAAACAATATTTTAATCGTTTGGACTGAATTTGCAAATGATTAGTAACCTTAGGAGAGGTTAGTGTAATTTTTTAAACCATATGGGAGGTCAGTGCAAATATCAGAAACCTCAGGGGAGGTTTTTGCAATTATCCCTAAAGATTATCACAGCAACAGATAACGAGCACCCACATACTGACAAGGACAGGCATGTGTAGGGGTGGCAATGGGGCGGGGACAGAGGGAAATTTTTTACCTCGTTTAGAAACGGGGCGGGGGAAACAAAATTTTTCCCTCGTCCAGCCATCCGTTTGAAACAAAAAATATATATATATATATGTGTACATAATTATATATATAATGATACTATCAATTATACTACTAATTATACATGTTTATTAATAAAAATTATTAATTATTTATATTAAATTTATTAATATATTTATATTAAATTCCTAACTATACTTAATACAATAACATTTTTTTCTTAAAAAAAATACAATAATAATTTAGTGATTGTATTTGTATCAAAAGTGAAAATTTGATTATTTTAGTTATATTTTTTTATCATATTAGATTGTATTCAAATAACTTTTGTTTAATTATTTTTATGAGTTTCAATTGTGAAGTTACAATGAATAATAATTTGGTGATGTGTTGATATTTTACTACTTGATTATTTGCTCAAATTTAATTATAATAAATTATATAATAAAATTTTTTTAATCCCGTGAGTGCCCCGCAAGGAAAGCGGGGCAGGGCGGGAGAAGTCGGGGGCGGGGGATGGGGGTAATTAATAGGCAATAGGGCGGGTAGGGCTGCAAACGAGCCGAGTCGAGTGTGCCTCCCATGTCGTTTTAAAGGAGACTTTTTTTTTTTGGTATCATATATGGGTGGAACTGGGTTACACTGTAACACATTCATACAAAAGACGCCTGAAAAAACTTAAAAGAAGAGAATCGGAATACTAACCGTAGTTCCTCTTGAGGCTTTCTATAGTGTCTTGTAACTCTCTGATTGTTACAAGTTTGATAATGGATTTTTGTCACATGAGCATGTTTTGGATAAGTTTCATCCGAAGATCTACCGTCACCTTCTGATTATATATCTAGTACTTTCACTCCACCGTTTCTTGTCGGTATTTGTGTTAATTTTAAGCTCTTACCTTCTGATAGAAAGCAGTGGATGATTTTCATTCATTAAAAGAAAAAGATACCTTTCTGATTGTTGTTTTGTGATCTATTACCTCACAATTTATTCATTTTTTAGTTCAAAGGTTATTAATTATAATGCCTTTTCTGTTTCTTGTTATTTTCCTAGAGATTTACACTGTTTTGATTTGTGTTCTTAACTAACTGTACCACAACAACAGCTGGTTTGTTTTCATATCATTTACTTTCTTGCTAATACTACTAATGTTGTCTTGTGAAGAAACTAAGACGGAAGAAAGGCATTGATAGTGTGTGGTTTTGTAACTGGTGCAAAAGTTACTTTCGAGATCTGACATTGCACCAGTTCTTTAATCATGTCTTCATGTGTTCTTTTCCGGTACGTGTATTTATGATAATTTCTTTAGAACTTTTTTTTTTAATTTAAATTTTTATTACATATTTATTTTATTTTTGTAAAAATTTTGATTTTAGTCTATGAAGAAGGGCAGATCAACAGATATTGAAAAGAGTGGCCCTATTATCTCTCGGAAAAGGGAGAAACAAGAAGAAAAAGGAAGCAAAAAGAATGTTGAAAAAGGAGAAAACAAAGAATTGGTTGCATGGGATGCTCCTAGCGGTATTTTTGCTATAGACTGCGATGCGTCAGTGAAAGAAAAAATTGGTGGATCTGCGTTCGTTATTCGAGATAATTTAGGATATTTCGTTCTAGCCGGCGTGGTTGCGAGATGGCGAGTGAGCGTTGTATATCACGAGATGGATGCAATTAAGAGTGGGCTATACCATGGGGGAAGAATAGGGCTCAACGATGATGTAGTAGTAAGGTCAGATTCAAGATGGGCTATTGATAGTATTCTGGGCCAAGCTAACCCTCCACCAGAAGTTAAACGATTGCTGGCCAGCGTGAGACGGTTGCAGCGTTCTTTTGTGGGCCGCCTTTCATTCAAACATGTCCAGAGGGAAGCTAATCGGGCTGCAGACCAATTAGCAACCTCTTTGACAACAGAGCTTATCGAAGATCTGCCTAAAAAAGCAAAGAACGAACCCAAAAAGTATCCTAGCCGCTTGCCGTTCGAGCTCATGTATCAACAACCCATTGACTTGCCAATTCAAGTATTTAAGATCCTCAGAGAGGATAGGAGCGGGAAAAAGATCCCTAGAGGTGAAAAATGAGAGCCAATCTGTTTGCTTTTCATTTTTTACAAGAATTTGTCATTTTTTTTTTGTCTATTTTACTTTACGGATTATTGGAGTTCAGGCAGGCAGTCAGAGCTGGGTTACTGTGAACAGATGTTAATCTTTGCCGTTTTGAATCAATTTGGATATGTTTTTCCTTTTCCTGTCGATACCGAATTGTGCTTTGATATTTTCTATCTTTATGAATTAAAATTGAACCGGTGAGTTCTCAATTTTGGCAAAATTAGGGCAAGGTGCAGCTATCGTGTTAGTCACCATGGTCGGCTGATGAGTAACTGTGCAAAAATAACATAATTGGTGATGGAGGGGGAGGATGACAAAAATTCTTCGCAGTCAACATAGTCATAGTCTTCGTCAGAGAAGGTTGATTAAGAGAGCAGTGGCTCTGAGGGAGGAGTATGATGAGCGGTTTACATCCGAATATGATTCCAAATATTCTGATGGAGTTTTTACCATTATTTACAGTTCAGTGACATGACTTGAGGATAAAAATCTAAATAACTTGGAAGGCCAAATAGTCAAAAAAAAAAAAAAAATTTTTTTTTAAAATATTTTTGTCTTGGATGTTTCCCGAAGCTTTTGTAATTAACTTTAAAGGAAGGGATGAATCTCATGTGCCACCATTTAATAATTGATTATTGCTGGTTTCACCATTTAATTCAATTTTTATTTTGTTGTAATGAATGAGAAGGCTGCATAACATTAAAATGCGTGTATTGTATCTTGTGAACTCAAGTATGACAGCGGGCCCCGTCAGCGGGCCTATGACCATTACCGTGGGCTTATGCTGCAACGAGAGTCTAAGCACGTTTGAATGTATACAAATGGATTTCATTGCGTATATTGGGTTTAAAAAAAATTCTTTCTTTTTATTTTAAGCTGTACAATACTTGAATAGGGTGGGTGTTAAGTATTGAGTTTCTACAGTTAAGTTCTATCTGTCTACTTTTCAATTCACTTATTTTTAATTGGATGAAGAGATGACAGGGTAATATGAGAGTAAGAGTTATGGTTCAAAACGACATGTTTGATTCGTTGTGTTGTTTCATTTAATGTTTCCAGCATTACGTGATTCTAGCTTCTGCACACGAATATCCTCAGGGCTCGATGAAGTGCGAGTTTTGTATGTTCCTGAAATATTTGTTTAGAGCTGAAGTCATAGTATCATCTACTGTAAATGCAGCTATAATGATCCCTAACTCTGAAGTTTATTCTTGACAAGTCTGGTTAATTTTCTCCTTTCCAAATAAAGTTGGGTTCTTTCCGTTTTTTTTCCTTCTTGTCTTGTTTTTGGATTCGACTTCATGGTCACTCTCTGTTTCATATTTAGATATTGATAGACCACTACTGTCATTGATGTCCAAATCTCTAATTTTTACGAGGCCTTTTTCCCTTTAGATTCATGGCGATCAATATCTCTTTTCCCTCGGGTGTGTGACTGTGTGGTGCATGTATGAGGTTTTGCTTCTAATTTTGATGCTGTAAACCTCTCGTTGTTTGATTATAGAAGATAATTTTCCTTTGCTTTTTTCTTTTTTAAAAAAAAAAAATTTGGTCAAGTTTTGGCTAAATATGAATTTTTTTTGCCTAACTTATCCATACAATTGGTTTTGAAATGAATATTTATGCTCTATATTTATCGTTTTAATCTTCCATTTGCTACTCATTTTTTTTCTAATGCATGTGTTCCTCTTTACAGCTGGTTTTCTCTGTTCTTCAGCCACCAGCTATCAAGTAACTCTAAATACTTTTCCCTAAATTTATTTAGTTTATGTATGAAGTTTTAGTGTTTTTTTCTTGGTAAAAGTCTAACTGTGACAAAAAAAAAAATAGCAAGTTCTGTACGATTTACCAAGAATTTGGGTTACTATGCACCGCAGTTTCAAATTCAAGCTTGAAGCTTGTGGAAGTCATTAAAGATGCTCAAAGTACAAAGCTTTCCATGGATTTTAATTTTTTTCATCTTTTTTTTTTTATTGATTTGGGTATGTTTGGCAGCCTCTAAAAATTGCCTATCATCGGATGTGTAATTTTTCAAATCTCAAGAGAGTTTAGTGAAATGTGAGGTTTCTGAAATTTATACTTAGTTTTATCTCGAAAAACAAAGGCTTGCTTAGCTTTTAAGGTTTATGCTGCTTCAGCGACCAGCGAAACAAAGGCCCCGTTTGACAAGTGAGTTTTTTGGGTGTTTGTCTAAAATTTTACTGTAACTTATTGTAGAAGTTTTTTAAAAAAATTTTGAAGTGTGTTTTTTCTTTTTGAATATTTTGAAATGTATAGTTTAAAAATTTTGAGAAGTTTTTTGAGATTATTGTAGTTAAAGTTTTTTAAAAACTTGGCTGCCAAACAAGGGCAAAGAGAGGGAGGGAGTCACCCAAAAAAAACTTGTATCCCTGCTGTTTAGATCGTTTAACAAGAATAGAGAAGAATTAATTTGGATTAATTTGGATTAATTTGGAACTTGTAATTAGATCGTTTAACAAGAATAGAGAAGAAAAAGAAGGTCCAGAAATGAATATTAGCTAGTAACATATTGCATTTATATTTTTGCTGTCCAACAGGAAATCACAATGGCTAGAACCCTATATTCTCTGGTTATTGTTGAGACTCCAGTGTATTGAACTTGAAGATATTGAATCACTATATATTCTATTCAAAGGATGAAAAATGCAGTATCTAAATATTAACTTTGGTCCCTTTTTTTAGAATGGAAAATCGTTCAAAACGTCTTTCACATTTTGTAAAATGATTTTTTTCGCCTCTCACTATTAAAAGTATAATTTTACGTCTGTTACAAATTCATATTGATCAAATTTGATTCCTATTCAGGTATTTGACTAGTTTTTTGTTGGAATTTATCATGTGTCTTGAAAGGCAAAATTATCAAATCAAAATTTACATAATTTAATTCATAGTCTCTCATATTTTATAAAATAAATTTTTTTGTCCCTTATATTTCACATATTGAATTTTTTTGCCTTTTTATATTTTACAAAACGAATTTTTTATCTTTAATTAATCATGTGTACAAACAACTTTTTTTTAAACCCATGTAAATTTTTATTTGATTTCACCTGAACAGTATGAATAACATATAATATATTTATATTTGATAGATATATATATATGAGTTTAAAAAAATTGTTTGTTTTTCACTCATGCTTTATTTTCTTTTACTCAAAAATTGAAAACAAAAGACATTTATTCCTGATCGTTATCGAATGTTTATATCAAATTAAATTCGGACAGAAAAAATAAACAAAGAAAAAGTATGATAAAAAGAAGTAAGTGCTTGGCACTTTTAAATTTTAAAACAATCACATAACAAGTAATTCAATTGTTAGTCTTAAAGGTGGTGAGTAAAAGATTTAGATTTAAATTGCAATTTGTTAGCATGATTGTAAAATTCGATTTATGAGCTATTAATTAGATGGTTTTATTATACAACTCAATAAATGAATTATTACCAAAAGATAAAAGGTCACAAATATTAAATAGATTCACATGGTGAATTAAATATATATATATATATGGGTTTAAAACAAAATTGTTAGTTTAAATCATTTAGATAAAAGGTCACAAATATTATTAGTTTTAAACCCATGTATATATCTATTGAATAGTATGTGTACAACTATAATTAACTTGTTTATGTGAAATCAAATACAAATATATTACATGCTATTCGTACTGTTCAAGTAATATCAAATTGATATATATTTGTGTTAAAAAAAAACCTAATCGTACACATGGTCGATGAATGATGAAAATTTTTTTTTTTGTGAAATGTGAGGAATAAAAAATTCATTTTACTAAATATGAGAGACGAAATAATTCATTTTGTAAAATGTGACGGACTATGGATCAAATTATATAAAATTTGATGTGACAAATTTGCTTCTCAAAAATGATCACATGCTAGGTATGTGGTAGATTCTGATAAAAAACTAGTCGAAAACATAGGTAGGGACTAAATTTGATCAATGTGAATTTATAAAGAATATAAAATTATACTTTTAAAAGTAATTGACGAAAAAAGTCATTTTATAAAATACGAGGGACGTTTTGAAAGATTTTCCTTTTCGTAACTAATATTCAAAATTGAAACCTCTTGTCATTCTATGCATAAATTTATGTTCACAGTTGTCTTTTATTGTATGGCGTATTGTTGTAGCTCTATATAGAGGAAACATCAAAACAATCGTCGCCAAGTGGGCACCTAGCGTGCTTGTCTTCGGAGGAAATGGAGCTAGATAAGCAATAGCAGATGACACCGATCGTACTTCTCTTCAGGGAAAATGGAGCCGAAAAAGTAACAGCTGTTTGACACATGAATTAATAGACTCCAACCCTATGCGTATGAAAGGCACTGTGAACATCTGGATGATCTTTTTTTATGAGTACTTTTATTTAGGACATTATCAATAGGCCAAGACATTATCAATAGTAGCCTCCATTCTATCAATTTACTCTTCAAATTGTATAAAAATTATGGCACCCATTTTCCTATCGATGTAATATAAGTACAAGTATCATATCTCTTAACAAAAATTTCCAAACCTGTTTATTGAAACAAAGAATATCCATTAGCAACCGATAAATAAAATCCAAAAGGGGCACCTCAAGTACCGCTCGGGAAACCAAATTGGTAAATAACATTTATTTTATTTTAGATGCACACTATCAAATATAATATCTAACTAATTTTTTCATCTGCAATTGCAGGAAATACCTTATTTGTTCAACCTGTTCTTGATGAGAATACAATCCAATCAATATATCTTACTATTACAGGCTGCAAGACAATCAAACGCAAGATCACATGAGCGAGCATACATACAAATGATCTTCTTATCTTCGTACCAAAATAAAACAAATGTATAATGTTTTAATATTTGAAGGCAATAATCTAGAAAAAACCTATCAATGATATCTTCAATAAATGATAGTATAAAAGTATGATGGTAAATGTTTTCTTCTTTTTGGGTAGATAATGAATGTCTTTCTTCCATTATACCGCCAATTTAATGACTACAGGGGCATCCCGAGCGTTGCTCGAGGACTCACGCCTAGTCGCTACTTTATACGGCCAAAAAAATAGTTTTCATGAATCAAAACTTAGGCCTTATTTGTCGAATGAATTTTTAGGTACTTATCTAAAATTTTATTGTAAATTTCTTTAGAATTCGTAGAAAAACTTTTTAATGTATGTTAAAAAACTTTCCTTTTTAACAAAAAAAAAAAAAGGAAACGTTCCTCTTTCCCTTTTCTTTTTCCTTTTCTTTTAGCAAAAAATGCAAGTTCACTTACAATAAGTTTTTTTTTAGGACAATTTATTTATTTTATTTGTCTTTTGTGGATCAAAGTAAACAAAATTAGCTGCAAGCATCTCGAAAGTCAAGTAGAAACATTAGAATAGTTGCCACTAGCATAGCGATCATGGTCTAACATCTGCTATAATCGACAATTTTGTGCAAAACAAAGTGGAGATGAGAATCCGGTAGGAACAAATGAAATTAGAAACAAATGTCTGCAAAAACAGGGAACACTACAAACATCACACTAAACATCCAGGCTATATAATCTTGACAACAAAGCCCTCACCTTCCCTAGTTTCAACACTAGGTTCTGTTGCATCAGCCACTCTCCTAGTACTTTCAGAATGCCACACTTGTATCAAAAATTTTTTTTTGGGTAGCATTATCGGTCCGCTTTCTTTTGGACATGTGCGCAAAATATGCACTTAAGACATGGCACTCAGCAATGAATGCAACGACTTTTACTATTCCCTCGGTGGATTAATGATGTGCATAGGTTCACAGAATATCTTGAACTTGATCCATGGGGTTTCTAGCTGAATACTGCTACTGTTAAGGACAAATTACAAACAGCTAGTGTCAATTGTCAAGCCCCTGAAATCTTTGTAGTTGTAAAGAGTCCGTTTCGTATGTCACCTTCATCCTCTATTTTATTACTCTAATACAAGAGAGAAGGATGGGTTTTATACTTCGGAGGGAAAGAGCGTAAATGAGAATTTCAAGATTTGAATATTTCCACTTATAGGATAATAAAAAAATAATAATATACATATTATCGAGGTGAGATGAGCTGAGTGATATGAGAAAAGAATTGTAAGTGAGAGATTTCGGATTCAAAACCTTTCACTTATACTGAAAAAAAAAAAACATATATATTACAATAGCAATGAAATTGGGCCTCTGATTCCAACAAACACCTCTTGAAGCCCTCTTACTATAGCAACAAAACAGAAAATATATCTTAATGGCAGAAAATGCAAATTGTCTCTATATTGTGCTAATTATTATGTAACAATTATTCAAAAATTGATTTGCCCTTGTTCAATAATTTGGAAGAATTCATTTTTAAAAAAGCAAAAGAAAGAGAATGGAGGAATTTTATACTTTTACATTGTCTGAAGTTGGGCTTAAGGGTTGAACCTTACTAAAAACATGAGTTCAAGTTGGGCCAAATCTCAATGAGGCCCAACTCATCAACCCCACTAAAATCAGGAACCCACCTCGTATTCGAGCGTTTGGTACAGTCATGTAAACAAAGGAAGTGGTTTTAGCTTTTTAGGCTTAGATCCTGTTTGGGGTTGGCGGTGCTTCTGATAAAAGTTTTAAAAAAACCACCTTTTGAATGATGGAAGCACTTATGCTGTAGTTTGAATGATGGAAGTAAATCTGTGAGTAATTATGCTGTAGGCATTTGTGTTGATGAGGAATGGAACAATCTTCAAGGTGTCTAACACCTTTATACAGTTTTTTGGAGCCGTTGCTCTACAAGTGTATAGTTATGATTTTGATCAATATATTTATATCGTTTCAGGAAAAAAAAAAATAAGAATGATGGAAGTACTTTTGTGATGTTAGATGAGCATTATCTTATAAAATCGGGAATAAAACTTTTGGTATTAAAAGTACTTTTAAGTAAAGGCTCAATTTTGATGCTTTATAATAACTTTTGTATTCTGAAAAATAAAACATTAAATTTAATCATTATGAACTAAATAAAGAGATAAATATATTTAAAAATTTTTAAATTACACATTATCCAATATAATAAGTGCTCATTGAACTATATATCCAAGTAATATATTTAAAAACACTTATACACCTAATAAGTGCTTTTACTTAAACTTCTATTAGTGAAGTATTTTTCAATAAATTATTGCAACCCTAAATGGGGCTTAGTATTTGTGAGCCTATTCAATCCTAATTCAAACCCTTCATAACTTTCTTCAAAAAAAAAAAAAAAAAAAAAACCTTCATAACTAGAACAAACATGTGTCACTTGTCCCATACCAATGATTTAATTCAAAAATATGACACTGATCCAAAAATTATGGGTGTGTTGAGGAACTGCTTCCTAGTTTGACAATGTGGTCATAAAAGTTTATAGGTATTTATGGTGATGTTCTTAAAAACTACCACACTATGTGGTTCTTAAAAAATCTAGACGAGTGTGTAGTGCATCTGTTTGATCTGATGGTGGTTCAATCCCTGTCGCTCCCCCAATTGGGGCCCCTCCTTAGGTTAGAGTAGGAGTAGGTGTAGAGTAGATTATTATCGACTGTCGAAAAAAAAAATTATGGTGATGTTCTATTGGACTAGCAAAAAACCCATGGTTTTGCAGCGTGGTTGCAATGATAAAAAAAGGACAAAATAATAGACTTCACAAGCTAATGAAAATGTTTTGAAACTCAGACCGTTAGTTAAATCGGTGAAATGACCGAGTCGAGGTTCAACCGATCGAACCGGTTTAACTTCAGTTCAATGATATATATATATACACGTACATATATACACACACACACACACATAAATACACACACTTGTGCACAGAATAATTGTTTCAATTGTTCCAGGCTATTATCCCATAGACTAATTTAAGACATCACCTGTTAAAAAATTAAATATTTTTAAACACAAATAAAAATTTTAAATTGTAAATTCAAATTAATAAATTCATCTCAATTGTACCTACTTTGTAAAAATCTTAAATCCTATAAAAAGTACAGCCATATTCTAAAAATAAACAAAATACATTTGAACTTTTTGAAATTAAACAAAATCTAATAGAACTACAAAAGAAAATGACGATCTTTGAGTTTGAGGGTGAAAAATATAGAGAGTTTGGTTAATTTTTTAGAAATTAGGGTTGGGAACAAAAGATTATACTAATAAGTTTTATTATGTTTAAAACTTTAGGTTCAATTAAAAAAAAGATGTAAAAAATGAAAAAATCGTGATTCACAGTTCAATTCGGGTTGAACAATCCAATTGATTTTTTTTGGTTTTGACTAATTTTTACAAAAATTAACACTAGTAATGAACCGGACTAGAGACTTGGTCAGTTCACAGTCCGACCAATTGAAACGATAGATCCGGTCCAGTTTTCAAAACGTTGGTTAATGGATAAGCATAAGCAAAGAGAATGACATATTGTGTGGTTTTATTTCCATATAAACTGTCATCTCTCATAGATTGCTCACAATCTGCTGGGATTTAGATTAAGCATATAAAGTTAATGTTGAAAATTTCCAAAACGCAAGGCTATATGAATCACGATTGCCTGAAGGAACAAAGGAGATACTACGAATTATTGTGTTACTTAAAAGAGAAAACGAATAAATATTTAACTGGATCTAAGCTCTTGAGCTTGATTTTATGTAATCATTTGTTTAGGATAATAAGTAAGAGAATAACTTCAAACTTAGATGATTATTTACAAAATAAACTCCTACGTTGGTTTGAAGACAACGCAGAGGTACGTATGCATTTCAGAGGTGAACTAAACTACATCTAATTGTCTGAGGACAACACAGAGGTATGTATGCATTTCAGAGGAGAACTCAACTATATCTAATCTAATTAATATATATACACACACACACATTTGGAGGACAAAATTTCACCTTTCGAAGAACATTATAATTAGCACTACATTTTTTCAGGCTAGGTAGAGAAAGCGTAACGGTTTAGAGGCAATATTTACTATTTATTTGTTTGGAGATACCTAAGTATGTAATAACTTTCATTCCTCTAAAATTAAAGATTTTTTTAGCCAAAAATACAAGTTCAATTACCATAAGTTTTTCATACATAAGCACAGTTTATTTATTTATTGTTTTGTCTTTGGATCAAGTAAACAAAATTAGCTTCAAGCGTCCATCTCGAATGTCAGGAAGAAAGAATAGTACAATTGCTACTACCATAGCTAAGATATCATGGTCTAACATCTGCTGCAATCGACCGTTTTACGCAAAACAAAGTGGGGGAATAAGGATCCTTGAAGAACAAATGGAATCAAACGTCACAGTAAATATCAAAGCTATGTTATCTTGGAAATAAAACCACCATATCCTCTCATCTTCTTCAGTTTCAATTCCCATTTCTGCTGCTCCATTCACTCTTAACACACCTTGAGAATGCCACCCCTTTATCTTTACCTACAGCATAATCGTTTTGCTTTCTTTTGAACAGGCACCAAAATATGCAGACATGACGCTCAACATGTAATGAGTGTACTGGCTCGAAGAAATGACTCTTCTAATTTCTTCTCAGTGAATTGATTATGTGCATAGGTTGATATAATATCTTGAACTTAATCCACGGGGTTTTCAGCTGAATACAATACTATTGAGGACAGATCACAAACAGCTAGTTTCAGGTCCCTAAAATATATTGCTGTCATGCTTCGCGTAAATTCCTCATCCATGCTAAGAATCCTTTCTTGTTTGTCATCTTCGTCCTCTAATATTTACTCTAATACATTGCGGCGGTAATGAAACTTGTCATCTGATTCTGACAAACACCTCCTGCAGCTATTTTGTTATAGTCGGATTTCTCAAAGCAGAAAAGATTCCGTTTTTGGTAGAACATGAAAATTGTATCTATATTGTGCTATTTATTACTCCATGTAACAATAAACCCAAAATTGATTTTTTCCGGTTGAATAATTTGGAAGAGTTCGTTTTCAAAAAAAAAAAAAATGAGAGGGGAATAAAATGGAAATTTGAGAGTTTTATACTTTTAACACTGACTGAAGTAGTGAAGTTAGGCTCCGCTCAAGGGTCGAACGTCACTGAAACATGAGCTGAGGTTGGGCCAAGTCCGAATAAGGGGCCTACTTATCTACCGTTCTAAATTTATGAACCAACCCTTGGGCTTGAGTGTTTGGTACAGCTCGTGCAAACCCTTGGGAAGTGATGATGGCATTTTTGAGTCTACTCCAGTCTTAATTCAAACCCATCACAACTAGTACAGACATGTGGCACGTGTCCCATATCAAATATTTAATTCAACTGATTGACTCTTTATTTAACCACTGGGACTTTGGGACTTTGGCTCAACGGCAACCACCTACTTGGTGGGTGTACCATCAAAAATGTCATATTTCTGTGGCTTGTCTCCAAAAAATTCAAGTGGATGTGCTGTGCATCCGTCTGGTCCGGTGATGATTCAGTTCTCTCCGGCTTATCTCAGGACCTCCTTAGATTCGCCCCTTCTCCTTAGTGTAGGATAGATTAGATTTATCGTCTCCCGAAACAAAAAAAAAGATTGACTCTTTATTTCATTTGTCCTTACGGCTTACCCTTTGTAAGATTTAAAGTTTTCAGTAAATAAATGTAAAAGAAAAACATGTGACACTGATCTAAAATTGTGCGCGTTGACTTGAGAGGTGTTTATGTGATGTTCTGTCGGACCAGCGAAAGACGCATGGTTTGAGGTTTTGCAGCGGGGTCGCGATGACATATATAAAAAAAAAAAAAAGGACAAAAATAATGGATAAGCATAAAAGCAAAGAGAATGACATATTGTGTGGTTTTATTTTCATATATGAACTGTCATCTCTCATAGATTGCTCACAATGTGCTGGGATTTAGATTAAGCATATAAAATTAATGTTGAAAATTTCCAAAACGCATGGCATGGCTGTATCAATCACGATTGCCTGAAGGAACAAAGGGGATACTATGAATTATTATTATTATTGTGTTACTTAAAAGAGAAAGCGAATAAATAATATTTAACTGGATCTAAGCTCTTGAGCTTGATGGTTATGTAATCATTTATTTAGGATAATAAGTAATTTGATTGATAATAACTTCAAACTTAGATGATTATTTACAAAATGAACTCCTCCTATGTTGGTTACAGAGGTATGTATGCATTTCAGAGGAGAACTCAACTACATCTAATCTAATCTAATATATATATATATATATATATATATATATATATAAATTTGGCGGACAAAATTTCACCTTTCGAAGAACATTATAATTAGGACTACATTTTTTCAGGCTTGGTAGAGAAAGCGTAGCGGTTTAGAAATTGAGGTCATCTTTTCCTCAAAAAAAAAAAAAAAATTTTTTTTTTTTGGCGTCATCTTGTCCCACCGCCATGCGTTATCCTTGCCACTTATCCTAGGACTTTCTTAAGGAGCCATGGGGTTGATGAGATAATCACCCGACTCTGAACTGATGATGATGATGATGATGATGATGCTGTGGGCGAAGGATTCAGATCTTTTGCTTGTATCGCTTGCTAGTTATAGACGGTAGTAGCATATCAGTCTCTCGCTACAGACCTGTTTGGAACTGGAACTGGAACTGGCCCGCTGACTTCGGACTTTCAGAGAGTACGCTCCGAATCGTAGGAGGGAGCACAAAATTTGGCGTGCGGAGTCCTAATCTTATGATTGGAAAGCCAAACATCCAAACAGGACCTCCACATTATTCCGGTGACAGCAAAATTCAGACACTACTCTCGCGAGTCTATCACTCGCTGCTCTCCTCTCACTAGTCACTGCTACTACTACCACACTACTTAAATAATCCCACGTGCCTTTTGACTCTCTTATGACTACTCCAACAAAAGAAGCTTCGAAAACAAAAGCCAACTCCAAAGCCCTAATTGTCATCCCTTTTACTTCTCTCTCTTCGGACAACCAACGAGCCCACCTCGATCAACAATCACTGAACTTTCCCCATACTCCATTGTCAAGAATTCAGACTCGGAACAATTCAATTTAGTACTTCACTTAATCAGGTTTGTTCTTCTTTTCCTTTTCCTGTTTAATTTGCATTGCTTACATTCTTTTTTTTTTCTCCTTTTCCAGTTGTGTTTGGGGTTTGCTGCTCAATCAGCTTTCTGGGTTTTCATTCTCGGTCAATTTAGAAGCTTAGATATCTTGATTTTCAATTTCGTTTAGATAAAGTTCACTTCTTGGCATTGATATCGAGCTCTTGACTTTATTTAAGACATTGGATTTGATACTTTTGTTTTTCTCAAAAAAAAAAAAAAAAAAAATCGGACGGTGCTTTTGCTTGATTATTAGTAAGTGATTGCAATAATTCTTTTGCTAATTAGTGGTGGAAGTTTACTTTTCTGCACGATATTTACTGGGATTTGCTCATTTTGACAGACATGCAATAATTCAGCCGTATCAGGAAAGTGAAATTGGGAGTGCTCACGGAGATTGACTTTCCTATGGAATGACAATGGCTAGGGTTTTGGTTGAGAATTTAAATTAGGAATTGTTTGGTGGTTATGCGGTTTCATGTGATTGCTTGATTGTTATCGTTTTTGTGGTGACAATGAATTCGGGTGTCAGAATGCCGGGACCTCGGCACTGCCCCCGGATCAGTACATTTGAGCTAAAGCTTCAGATTGAGAGGAAGATTGGTCGACAGAGAGCTGAGATGTATTTTGATCTGTTGACTAGATATTTAAGTAGTAAGCTCAGCAAATCAGAGTTTGATAGCCTCTGTGTTGGTTTGGTTGGGCGAGAAAATATCTCCCTTCATAACAAGTTCATTCAAGCAATCATTAGAAATGCATGCGTCTCTAAGACTCCCCCAGAGAAGTACAGCAAAATGGAAGGTTTGCTGAATGGCAAAGTGCCAAATGGATACCAAATTAGTAGCCTTCAGTCAATTTGTCGGGATGCGTTTACTCAGTCTCCTAGGAAGGGCAGAACGCCAAGTTTTCGTGATCGCAAGTTCAAGGACCGTCCAAGCCCTCTTGGTCCTCATGGGAAGTCCCATAATCTTGCATGTGAAGATTCAGTACCCAAGGTTCAGGAACAGCAAAGTGCTACTGAACTACTGTCCTTAGGTAGCAGGCCTCCTCTCGAAGTAAACTCTGTGGAAGATGGAGAAGAGGTTGAGCAGGCTGCTGGAAGCCCAGGCATATACAGTAGAAGTCCAGTTACAGCTCCTCTTGGAATCTCATTGAATAATAAAAGAACAAGGAAACTGTTCGGTCACGGTTCAACCTCTTTCCTTCGCACTGAAACCTGTTATTTTACTGGCGAGCTACCTGATATGAATTGTTTGAAGAAGAGGTTGGAACAGAAGTTAGAGTTCGATGGTTTGAACGTCTCCTCAGATTGTGTTAACTTGATGAATAATGGACTAGATGCATATTTGAAGAGGCTAATAAGACCATGTCTGAGTTTGGCTGCTTCAAGGTCAGAGCAGAAGCACCATAGCCAAGTTCATCATCAGGGAATATCTGTTCCAAATGGGATGATGCCCATGACATATGCACAAAGGGCAAACAATTCCTTTTCTGTGTCAATGTTGGATTTTAGGGCTGCAGTGGAGTTGTATCCCACATTGCTTGGAGAAGATTGGCCCATACAACTTGAGAGGTTTCCCTTGCGTGCCCCTGAAGACTCCATGGATCAATGGAAAAGGATTTTCTAATTGTCGACTTCTCGGTCCATCTCGAAGTAAAAGTTTGTTTTGTGATGCTAGAATCCATTCTAACAGTGATGACTCTGTATACATAAGCAATGCTGATATCTTCATGGTTTAGAGTTGCTGAAATTTTTGAATCAGGTGTTTAGGTTGTATATACATCTCAGAGCTGATTATTTCCGAAGTGGGATCCCTTACCTCATAAAGTATAAGGACATTGATACTTGTATAATTTCAGCCATTAAAAATGTTTCATTGGCTACTGAACTAATATCAATAGCTTGTTCATGATGTTAACCTTTTAGCTGTCAATAAAGTTTATTATTGTGGAATGTTCCGATTTTATTTTCCTGTTTCTTTTCTTTATCTTGTAGCTCCTTAAACACAAATATATCTTTTGCCATTAGGCTTTAATTGTTTGCATGCGAGTCACATGTTTTGATGTCCTGAAAAGTTTTCTTTAATTTGATTCTCCATGTGATCTTTGCTTCAAAGCTCTAGTTTATGTTGCCTTTTTGTGCTTATCTGGTTTCCATGTTTTTGTTGTTGTTTCGTGCCTGTGTGCTTTTGTTTTGTTTTGTTTTTGTACATGTGTTGCCTTGTTCAGGCATATTTTGATACCATAAAACTGCTTGAGCACTGGAGCTTTGTTGATTGATAGCTCAAATGAGAAGAAGAACATCAAGTCAAGCCCTGCCGTACAACTTGACAGTCTTTCTTCTGCAATTGTGTTATAGAGAATCATCCAATTCTTGCAAAGCCATATTACAAGGAAAGCAGATCAAAGGGTATGATTTGTTCACGATATAATTTGAACTGACTGACTTGATGAGAAAGCTTTTGACTGGTTTTCAGGGTGTGCTTTTGTGTCTGCTAATCGGAATAAAGACATCTGCCACTGGCTGGCCCACAGTTTAGTATCCAGGTCCGAAGTGAAACCTTTCAAGTTTTTAAAGTTTGTGTCCTTACAAATTTATGGATGTTGAATGTTAGATGCAGCAAATGCTTTGGGAAGCTCTATAGCTGCTGCATTTAAAGGTTAGCATCTTCCCTGGTTACAGTTAGTTGTTTGCATATCAATTAATTACTCTGTCATAATATGTATAATGAAGCAGAGAAGAGGTTCTGGTCAATGTGCTTTTGCTGTTATTCCATGTTTTTCTCACTTATTTACCAGTGCTGTGAATCTTTTTGAACGTAATAATAAATGTTTTGCTCATCTAATAAGAATTTTCTGTTATAAGCTTCAATTAGGTTGGCTCGTTGCTTTACTGAGTCTTTACCAATCAATCTTTTATGTTGGACTCAGGTTATGGCAGTTTTGGCACCTTTTTTTAACATGATCTTCTCTACAGAGCATGTAGTAGCTAGATGATGTTCAGTAGCAAAATGTATTTTCCATAAACTAGCTTCTAAAATTTTATATTTTCATGTATTTAGTTTTATAAATTCAAAGTTCTAGGGAACTGCTATGAGAAGGTGACCAAAAAGTTTTAGTGCTTGTCTTTCTGATCTTAGGTTTCGTCGTCTGAACAGTTCAAATTTCTTTATTGGAGGTAAGAAGTAGGTTTGGTGTCAGATAAGACTGTTAAAGATGTTCCTTTAGGTGCTATGAAAACAGAAGCGCGATGTATAAGCAGTGTCTGTTGGGTAGAAACTGTAGATGCAGTAAGGCTGGGGTTGATCTACTCTGAACAGATTGTAGTAGTTTAAGAAATAAACAGTAATGGAAATGATAAAAATGTTTCTCTCAGTTTCCTATGTTTCTTTAGGTGCTCTTTCCAGATAAAGAATACCTTGCAAGTTATCAGAATGTGACGTAAAGGTACATAAAATGAACTTTTACCGCTGGCGTACTAATCTAATAGGCATCTTCTACTCACAGTCAAGGAGATGCTTTCCATGCTAATCTGGAAAGAACGTAGAAGGTTCATAAACATGTAGATATACATTTTCGTTTCCTTGATTAGTATTATGTGGATTGAGTTATCCAGGTGAACTCCCTCTCTGAACTACTGAATCCCAAAATATTAAATAGATACATGTGCAAAACTTTGCATGGGTACTATAATGCTGCCTATGGTTATTATGCATGTATAGCACAGATAGTTGGAGTGATCATTTTTTTGCATGTCATATTAAATGCATGCATCAGTTTTGCATGCCTTACAAAATTGTTGAAGCAGACATGTACGCAGGGTTTGGAATATGAAGAATCTTTGCATTCAGTTGGGATAGTTTTTTTAAGCACAGAATCTTTGCATTTAGTGGATAATTTGTGTTGTTAAGAACAGAAGTTATCCAATAATTAAGGTTTCAACATGTTTTTTAGGGATATCTTTAAGACGGTGGAATGGGCATGCCATAACAGCTTTGACATTTTCATGACCATAGCTTCAAGGATAATGCAATAACTATGCATGTGAATGGACATATCTTCAAGGGTGTGATCAATCTCTTTCCGTATTGTTTGGTTATATTATCTCTAAAAAATGATTTGACCAGGTATTAGTAAGGCATAATAAATGGTTTCCTTTATGCGATATGATTGGCATTTCTTGGAGTTTTTCTGAAATTCTACCTAACTGTTAATTACCATCTCCTCCGCTTGATATGTGGGTCGGACTTGTTATAGACTAAGTTTTCCAGCAAAAGTTAAGGTTCACTTGTTAAATGTATAATGTCCAACTGAAGGATAGAAACAAGATAATTAATACGTATTATGTATATGAGCAAATTTGGCTTTTCAATTAGCTCCATTACCTCTGTTACTTTGTCATATTACTTGTTGTGATTTCTTAAGACGGTAAGATAATCAAAATCTCATTGATGTTTCTGTAACTGGTTGCAATCAATTTTGAAGGATAATAATATCTTTTACATCTTTCGTTTTACAAGTGTATACTCCCTGTGTGCCTAGTTCTTTGTTTTCCTCCTCCTCTAACCTAACATGAGAATACAGGTTCTGCCAATCCTAGCGTAGGATGAAATAGTGATAGCTGTGGGAAGCAATCTTTCTATTAATGTCCTATTTGGTTTGCAGAATCTTTTTATCCGAACGCAGATATACGGTGTCGTGCCAAAGATTTTAACTTTTCCATTTTTACTGTCTGCAATGGCTACAGGGTAATCATTCTGAATATGATGCAGCGGCCATTCCATACATCTGTTCTGCCTTGTAAACATTAACTGTAAAAAGATATTTTCTTGTCATCTGATGTATGCATACTTGAGTTAAAAATTCACGAACATTTTATGTTCCTACGGCGTGTACTTTTCCTTTGGGTTAGGCTGGTCTGCTGGAGCAGTTGTTCTCCCCTTTCACGGCTGCGGGGAAACAAGGAGGGTGAATACAATTCCCTTGTTTAGAAACTCATAAAAAGAGATGGGGGTCAGTGGTTGAATTCTACACGGGAGTTGCCCAAAGCTTAACAAGGTGAACCAAAGATTGCTATGATTTCTTGACAGCAGCAGTCTACCTACCCCCAATCGGCACTGCACTCTTGTTAGCAAATTCCTTGAACTAGAGCCCAGAGACGATAAGATTCTGATGGGTTTGGAATTGTCGTCAGCCAAACGTACGATTTCAGCCTCATTGACCAATCCGGGTATCATATATCAATCCTTAGCTGGAGGCTGGACCCTCCAGAAGCTTTGTGCGCATAAGATTACAACTGAACTGCTGGTCCATGCTGGAAATTATTCACAAATGATCAAAACACGTGAAGAAGACGTTCTAACAGAGTTGAGTCGTTTGTTATAAATGCAATGGATATGCATGGATGATGGTGGCATTTTGTCCCAAAGGCTGGCATAATTGCATTAGCCCCACTTTTAATCATAGTATAAATCTTAGATTGACCTTTTTTGTCAGCTTTTTCTCAAGTTGTGAGCCACAGTATCCTTTCTAGTCTTATCTTCAATGATTTTTTTTTTTCCCATAAACATTCATGAGCATATCTTCGGCAAAGAAGTGTAGAAGCTAGCCAAGAGTTTTCTCCTTCAATCCAGTGTGATTGCCCTTCTATTCAATTAATTGACATTTGCTGAATTATCACAAGCTCTAGTAGTACTACTCTATTTACTTGACCATCATGCAATATATATATATATACATATATATATGCAGATTCTTTACATTACAAACAAAAAAAAGTAAACAACCAGACTCTGCACGCATCTTAGCTCTCGGAAAAGTCAAGACAGCTAAGAGGAAGCACGCCCATGGCATCCACACGATTCTTAATCGTAAAACAAATACAGTAGAAGAACGTATGCAATTAAAATTTGAAGCTGACACTGGACGGGTTTGCCAGCTTTTTAGTAAGACGTGACATGCAACCTAAACAATTTGCATTTAAAGAGATCTTAAAAAGCTAACATGCAAGTTCTACCGACCTAATCATCCATTGACCTGAAACATTGCGCTGCACCATTAATTAAATCAAGAAATTAATGAGGAATCCGACTTTTTTTTTTCTTTTTTTACCACTAATAGGGAACTTTGAAACTCTTCTGGTTAGATTTCATCCAAATTTCTCAATGTGTGTGTGTATGTATATATATATATATATATATATATATATATATATATATATGGAAAAGCAACAAAGAACTAGTTGAGACAATTATATATATATGGAAAAGCAGCAAAGAACTAGTTGATGCCAATTTCACCAGACATTCCATGCGGGAATAACTCGAAACAAAAAAAAAAGAGGAAGAAGAAGAAGAAGAAATTGTAACGCATGCTTCACTCTCAAAACAAATGCTGTGGCTCGAGAGCTATTTCAAGGACAAATTGCTTCTGGATTTGTTGAGGCTCATAGAGAACTACTTATTAATGGACTACGTTTTATATATTGCCGCATGGCATGGATCAACAACAACCCATCAAAAGTCTTTCTAGATGCAGGCATCAGAGTGTAACTCATGGAGGTGGGGACTTGATTTTCTTTTACTTGTATTGGATAGCCAATAATTGCCAAAGCGTCTTTGCTTTGGAATGATCAAAGTCTATTACAAACAAACAAACATTTATGATTGGTACAAATAAAGAAACAACTTTACAGCAATTTCCTTTCTTGCCACGCAATTTTTCTCTGTTTCCTGATAGGCCAGAGAATGTGATCAGCATCTCTTATTGGATCACACAAAGATCACAACCAGAGCCTGGACAATATTATTGTGAACCAGTCGACTGGAGTACTAATTAATTACTGGATTGAATTGAACCACTATCTCACAATTAAGCAAAGCATGTGCCATCCCATTAATTATATATTTGTTTTTCAATCAATTGAATGCACCGCAGTCTCGGCGAATGTTCCCATTCCTTCCGGTCTTAACTCCGACCCGGCCGAGTTTGGTCATGGCAGCAACAAAAGCGTTTTGGAAAGCTTGGGGATTGGATGCCCAGGCATTGACGGTGGGTTTAGACCTGGAATCGGTGAAGAGGACCTGGTCGGAGGTGAAGAGCCCCTTTCCCGTCACCAGGTTCTGGAAGTAGACGTTGTCAAAAGTCCTTGGGGTGGTGGGGTCCATGTTGATGGCTATCGTGGGGTCCACGACCCTGGGGCACATCGCCTGCAGTTGGCTTGCGTATGCTCTGTTGAGAGTCGGGTCGATTGGATTCTGAGGGCTGAAATTGTATATCCGGTTTGCAAACCGGTTACAGTGTGAGAAACCCACCGTGTGGGCACCTGCGCAGAATTTATCATGTGACGAATAACGAATGCTTCATCAGATTAATATAATTACTATTTACTACTGCTACTAATCAGTAACCCCTGCTCTGGTTCATGAATGCATGCATGTTTAACGAACAATTTGTGAAAGTGCAATATTGTAATGCCACGTGGCGGGTGTTGTTAGTTACCTGAGAGAGCAATCATGTCCGTCTGGCTTAGCCCATGGGCTGCGAATATTGCATTGAGCTGGTTCAAATTGAAGCTTGGCTGGGGCAGTTTTCCATTGACGCTTGAGGCAGTTGAGCTCAGGCCATCCAGTCTTCCCAATTCAACGGCATATGAAGGTCCGCCGGCCTACACGGATGAGATTAGAAAGAAAAATATTATTGGATTTTAAGGTCAAGTAGCTAGGCATGCATGAGGACGAGGGAAGATGAACTTACCAGCGCAATAACGTCTCGGGCGGCCATGGCAAGAATGTCAGCGCACGACACCTTGTTCCTGCAACTCGCCACTGCATCAACGGCTGCTTTGGCTTTGATAACTGTATCGAATCCATCTCCGGCCAGTGACAGGTTATCAGGGTGATCTTTTTCTGCCTTGTTGTTTGGGGTCGATGCTATTATGACAGAAGCATCGCAACCCTTTTTGTTTCCAATTAACCCAAGACAGAACCAGTCATTCCAATGTGTATTCAAGAAAAAAAAAAATATATATATATATAAACACACACACACACGCAAAATTAAGAGAGAAGAGCTCCGTGTCTTTTGCAAAATGGAATGAGTTAATTAATACTTACATTGACAAAACAATCGTGGAAGAAGAGACGGAGGGTGCCGGGGACTGTAACGAAGGTCTGCTGGAATTTTTGGGTGACGGCATTCCTGACAATGCTTTCAACATTGGGGCAGATATTGGCGTAATAGTTGCGCTTGAGCTGCGCTGACACTAAGTCAGGGGACAAACAAGCAACGAGAGAAAGTGAAAAGACAGTTATAACAACATTACTGAGCCGATGACGATCCATCATCTCTTCCAAATCCAAAGCAGGCTTAAAAAAAAAAAAAGGAAGATGATGACCGCCTGCAGAACGAGAGAGAGAGAGAGAGAGCGAGAGGGGTTTATAATTAGCTAGGGTCGGTCCGGGTATGGTTGGTTTGTAGAATGTTCAAATGAGAGGAATATATATAAGTAAAAAGTTGGTTGGTTTAGAGTCTTTCTTATTATGAGGAAGAAAGTTCATTAAACTATCAGAGAGAAATTGGTGATTTTGAAAATGACATTTTGATGTTGGCCAAAGGTTACGTCTATGGCCGCCTTTGCCTTTTTCTTCTTTTGCATTTTGCCCCTCAATAACTACTCTCCCAGCCCCAGTCGCCTAGTCTCATCGGACTTTTCAAGTTAGGCATTTATTTCCACTTCCAATGCCCGCAGCCTGGTCCAAGAAACAGAAGCAATCAAAGCATTTTTTCTGAAATAAATGAAGATGGGGTATAAAGCTTGTGAGATTCAACATCCTGTCGCCATTTCTTGCTGTTGGCACAGAGATGCCAAATTCAATGTTAAAACAAATTCAAACAAGAAGTTATGTTCCTTCAATTTGGTTACTTGACATCGAGTAATTGTTCAACAACTCATGCATGTTTTAGATTTATTCAGTGACCCCTGAACACCAGTAAAAGCTAGAGATATACGTAATAGTTACACTGCAAAGTGAGCATTAGATACAGGGCTAGTCAAACGGAGCCTCGCGGAGGTATCTACAGGCTTACTTTTGCGCCCCTTTTGAGAAAATGAACAACAAGACCGCCAGGAAAGAGAGAGGGGGAGAAGAAAAACCTGGCAAATGGATGATCACCCAAGGAGGGTATGTCAAAATCGTGTTGCGGAACACATTTCCATTTGACCATTTGCCTTGGTACAGCCTGGAGCAAATACCTGGATTTTGAACCAAAGCACGATCTGGGCTGTGATTGGCAAACAATTTGTTTTATACGCAAAAAAAAACCCCTCTCTTAAGATTCGATTCATAGAAAAATTGGTCATAAATAAAAGCAAAGCTACGCAAAAGCGAACCTCGGGTTTGACTCGTACAGCCAACTTGTGTTGGTTTGGTTTATCTTTCTTTCCCCTGAATTGAATTAGCTGGCACTCAGATGCAAAATAATATAGTAGTAATATGATGTTGGTCATAACGGACGGAGAAAATATTTTAGTAATTAAAGCCCACATGAACGTGAATCTCTCTGAAACAATTAAAACATGCTTTCTAAGCTTGTTTAGTGAATCAATTAAAGGAAGGCAACTTCACCTAACACCGATCTTGACGGTGTTTATTCGAATAGACATTCCTTGATCGAGGTACTACAATTAAGCCATAATTGTAGATCTGAGTAAATCGGATTGACTAGAGAATCATATTGTCAATACTTGTACGCAACCTGGATAAATTACAAATTACTCTCTGTTTGTTAGTTCCGTGTTCATTGTCAATTTTACAACCGCGAAATCAAGAAAAAAAAAATCGCTAGATCTGTATGCTTTTTGATGTTTGTTAAGGAGGACAGATCTGCTTACTTGCAGGCAATGGAACCAATAAATGTTTGGAAAATCCAATCTCGGATATGATCTTCACACTTACAATATTGGATTGGTTTTTTTTGGTTAAGAGTAGTTTTCCTGCAGTATGTACGCTTAATTTATAATATTGGATTGAATAGAGTAGTTTTCTTACATGACCACAGCCTACGTAAGTTTAAAAACTTGGAATGCTACTAACCCAAGAAGAAGAAAAAAAGGAATAAAGTGGCAAGCACGTACATTACTAGATGAAGTCGAAAGAAAGTATAGATGCCAATATGGAAAAGAAACACATAAACACTAATATAATAAATACAGGTATTAATACATTGAAATATAAAACACAACAAATTTTTTGACACATACTTGCGTTCTGCATTAGATCTCCTCTGTCTACCTTCACAGCACTCCCGACCTTATTTCCGTCTTTTTTTTATCGAGTGCTTTATTGAATTGAGGTTTATAAATGGAGTTAAAAAATATATATATATATATATATATTGCTACTAGCTGTCGATTCCATTTCCGTGGCTTGATTGCATCCTGCACTCATACCCAGACGAATAAAATGCATGTGAATTGGCGTACACGAGCGCTTCTGACCCAGCTTTATAGATTGGGTTTCTATCTCTGGGCTTCCTTTGTGGATCCAATCATTCGACACTCGGGCGGGCGCATGGGATGAATTTGTTGTTGCCCAATACTGTAGGGATCCAAGCTGTTGCTGTTTCTGGTCGGGATCGGGAGTGGAAGTTCTAATACGTGTCTAACCGAACCCTCTACATGCCTGGGTTTTCCCAACGAGATGCCCGCTGGGTTTTATTTTTAGCCATCTGAGGTAAAACAAGCATGCACAATAAATAAACATAAGGTGGAAGCTAAAATCCAATCCTGTAATTGAAAAAAAAGGCCTTTATTAGGCACAACAAAGTCGCTTCCTGAAACAGCAGCATGCCTGGGCGGCAAGTTTAAAATGTATCGTTGATGGGATAAGGTTGAAATTGGAAATACACATTAAAAATTTGGAACATCAATTCCTCGGGATCCCATGGGCCGAGTGAGATTGAAAATGCAGCATATTTATTTCGAAGGAGGGAAATTCATTATATGCACATGCTCTAGCAATTAAAATCTTAATCTTCAATTAGGAGTCACATTTCTGCCAGATAGACGTGATGTCATTAGGCGCCCGGCGATGGACTGTAATGACCACTACGTATCATCATATGCTAACAGCCTTGTCCTACAACGAAAACGAAATCAAAGCTATTAATTGACAATGAGATTTCAAACTTTTAATTATCGATTTTTTTCCACCCCCATTTTAATAGCAATTTTTTTTTTTTTATAACGGCACGTTTAATATAATCTAACATACTCCTATTCTAGTCTTTTGGGGATTGAACCAAGTGAATTGAGAGAATCGATGGGGGCTAAATCACTATAAAAAAAAAATGACAACTTCGATTGGAGAATAGCTAATCGGGTATGTTTTATACAGATCGATTCATGAATAATCTTATAAGTTGTTCAATGACCCTATAGAACTTTACTTGAATAGGTTTTTGGGAGGTTTCGGGGGGGATGGAGGTGTACAGTGCCTCCCTCCTGTCGCACAATAATTGATTTCGAATATAGGCTTTGTTTTTATTTCTGTAGGGATGGAATAATGCTGAGGCGGACGAGGGGCAGAGGAGCTTGCGTGTAATTGCGGTGGTTTCAACTTTCATTCACGATGCAATACCCAAATGGGAATCTGGATTCAGGTCCATTATCGATAAGGATGTTTGTTGGTACGTGGAACCCAGCTCCGCTAGATTTTTCTCATTCAGTTTCAGATTGGGAACCAATTCCTTCGAGACACACTATTACTAAATTGTACGTACTGTAGTGAAAAGTGGCAGGTGCAGTGGCAGTGGCAGCAGCATCACGCGAATTATTCAACGACGCCCCTCAAATGATGCTAAGACTGCGCATAAAAAGCCCGACTTGCTTTGCCCTGAAGCAGTCCCAAACCCCACCTATAATTACCACCGACCCCAATCTCCATGGTTTCACAGGAATCCATTGTCCAGGCAACTCGTTTGACGTCCAGCAATTCCAAAAGCTCTTCTATTCTCCAACACTTGACCAGCTGTGGCGTGTTAATTGTCTGATACGGCAATTAAGAATTTAAGGACTGCTGCTTGCTTATTTGTTAATTAAGCAGCTGGTTTTTCTTCTTTCTTTTCTTGAGTTGGATAAATTACTAGCAAGCCGCTACCTAAACCAAATATGACAGCTTATCCCGTTAATAATTGAGAGTCATTAGCCGGCAACTTCGACATCTAACATGGCCGTCAATGAGAAAAAATCAAATCCGTGTTGCAAGGAAATAACCTATATATTTGCAATTAGACTTCAAAAACAAGCAAGCCATGTTCCAATTTTGGCAGATGAAAACCGAATGTGTATGAAGGTTTTTTATTCTAGGTTCACAGCTATGCTTTACGCGAAGATCCTCTCAACAGTTTCGGAAGAATATATGGTGTCCATTCCATTTCCTTCTCTAGAAGTTATCTTCCCTCGCCTGTCAAAGACTCAAATCTTGATTTTGTCGCTTGTCGATTTTTCCAGGCCAATTTTTCTGCTGGTTTCCTTTTTCTTAAAAAATTTTTTTTTTGTTGCTTTTGTAGTGTAGGAATAATTTTTTTCACTGCAAAAGACATGATGCTTTTATAGATGTGCCACTGGCGTTTGTACCTGTCTGAAGCGACCGTCTTGCAACTAAAGATGTCCCGGCAGTGAACTCGGACGAGTCGAGAGAAGAAGGAAGGAAGGAAGGAAGGAAGGAAGGGGAAGGAAAAAAAAAAAAGGAAGCCTGGAGAGAATAACAACGACATGCTGCGTGCACCTGCATAATTGACAATTGACTCGATCGTAGCATCAAAATCAGACGCAGCTTGTTATCGGAAACACAACCCCTGAGTCATGCCAAGTACCACCTACACCTACACCTACACCTACAGAAGCATGCATTTGTTTGCCCTTTTCTTGTTAAGACAAAACAATTACTTGTACCATATCCATTAATAGCGTTAAAAAAAAAACTGGTACAGAAGCAGATTCGAGATTCCATTCCACCTTATGAAATCATTAACGTCATTATCCAAGGATTTAATTAACCATAATTAAGTTCAGTAAGTGGTTAGTCCCTGTCATTTGTTTCCTAGTAATGCCACTCGTGATCATGATGGTGCGTGTAAGAAGAAAGAATAATTGCTCACGGAAACACATACGGCTTGTTTTGTTGCAATGGAACACGAAGGCAACTAAGCTGTGACTTTTGACTTTTCACGCACAAATTTATGCTACCATAATTTGCAATAACAATAATGAATAGGAGTAGTACAATTAGTGGTGTGTGTGCTTAAGTTATCTGCTGATCCAAACGACATATTTATTTAATCATATATACTACTACTGATTAATGCGGGTTGGGTAGTGACTCATCTAATTAATCAATTTGAAATTTTGCTATCCCCACCCTTCTCTCTGCTGCCACTTTCAATAATATTTTTGTTTGTTTTACTATTACCACTGGATGGATAACAAAGTAGATAAGAAGGACGCACCGCACCGCACCGCACCGCACATCCAGCCAAGGGAAATTGTCAATTATTGGTGCCGCTCAATACTCATCATGCTCGCTCGTTCGTGAGAGATGGAGAGGTAGATATCATGCTATATTTGGCAGTACTTCCTTCAGAAAAAGAAAGAAAAAGGAAAAGAAAATTAAACAATTGGGTATTCAGCTCACAATTGGATCAGCTTGAACAACAACAATAATAATAATAAATATATTCTTGGTCCCGATACGAACAAAATAGTACTTACCATCATAACGCAACTAGACCTTATGTATTATATATTATATTTAAAACAAACAAAAAGATGCTACTACTACTTTGATAGGTTCACAGATGATGATGTTAATTACAGTACGTACTGTCATCCTGTCACAAAAAAGATAAGAATTACTACTACTATATTTTACGTAATTAAGAGTACAACTAGTGGCTGTCATTAGCAAAATAAAACAAAACATAGATATCATCAGTTTTCAGCCTTTGTTCTTCAATATTATTGTTTTGGGCTGCTGAGACAGATCGATCGAGTACGTTTCTCAAATCACATCATCTATTTTTATAGAATATATATATCCTACAAATAATACTACTATTCTTGGTCCCGATACATAAGTGAGCACCATGAACATTGAATTTTCTGATTTGTATATATCCTACAAATGATACCATCTTGGCTTGGGCTTCATAAGTTTTTTTTTTTTTTTTTTTTTTGTCACGTGTCATCATCTACATCTACACCTGCTCCTAATCCTAATTTAGGAGGGTGATCCAACAGGGTCACGGAAAATCCACGGAAATTAAATCACCATCGAATCACTCGTATGAATCTTAAGCAAAATCACATTAAGTGACACTTTTTTATGAGATCACCCCACATTAAAAGTGATGGCCAACTCCGCTAAAAGGGGTTGGTCCTCGGGTCTCATGAGTGAGCACCACGAATATTGAATTTTCTGATTAGTACGACCTTTCTTTCATTTTTCTGGCCAATAGCTCTGATAAGAATAATAATAAAGTAGAAAACTGGTTCACCTAGCTAGGTTTCGTCGTATCACTCCATACCCTCGATCTTCTTCTTTTTTGTTTTTTCAAAAAAAAAAAAAAAAGAGAATTATTTTTTCTTCTGAGATACAGATAAAAGATGGGACCAAAGCAACAGTGCGAGGGCGTGGCTCAGCCTTTTAGCAAACCCAAAAGGACCCACAAAGCCATATTGCTGCACCTCCTGGCACCGGCAACGCGTGCTAAAATGTCCCCTTCCTCCTCTCTTTCCTAGCCCAGCCTAGCCTAGGTTTTCAAATATTCTTTCAATCCCATCACTTCAGTTTGCAATTGTGCGGCCCCAGATTTTCAGACCCGCAATTTTAATTCACATACCACATTGAAATATCATGGATTAGGTAGCGCCCTCATCAGCGCAATTTTCATAATGTTCAATCAGCAATAGTGCTGAGTCTGTTACTGTCACAAAAGTTTCATTTCATCGGAGACAATTAATTAATGCGTCCCCTTGAGCCTTCTTTTTTTTTTTGCCACGCTGAAGAAAAGCACTGAATATGCGTTCTACACATTAATATAACAGATTAATTATTTTCGACGGTTTGTATAGCTGTGTGCATGCATGCATGCATGTAGATCAAGTTTATCCGTCTTTTACTATATATCTTGAATTATCTATTTCCAATCCTATCTCAGCTGTAGTGTACAACAGCAAAAGAACAGGAACATGACCGAGACAAACCAACGAGCAAAGGTCTATGATCCCATGGACTTCCAAAGCACGCACATTGCCGTCATAAGTTAAATATGTATGAGCCGTTAAGGTCGATTAATTAAGCCATAAGAAAGCCGATTTTAAAGAGTGCATCCACATGGCGTCTTTAATGGCCCATCACACCAGAAATGAATCTTCCAAACGAGTTGGCTGGCTCTGTCTCCGGCACCTCCAATAATATTCCACATCGCACTTACGTTAAACAACCAACCAACCAACCAACTGTTGCTAGAGCAGTAGTTGGCCACTAGTAAAATTCAAGTTTTTCCGAAGATTTCTTTCTTCAACCGTTTGTTTGCGTGTCCGTTTGAGCCGACGGTTGTCTAGTTTCCTTCGGATTCTTATTGGATCTCTTCAGATTCTCCTTTTCCTCCTAATATAGAGAGTAAGAATAGATTTTATATCCGGAAAACAATAAAACTTACATTAAACAACTTAATTAAAGACCTCATTTCTACTTATCTCCTTCATTACAGCACAATAACTGATCAAGTTTTAAGCTCATGCAGTTTTAATTAGTTTTACAGATTCCTTCACTCTCGTAAGTTGGAAATTTTGGGCTTTTCCAAGAAGTACCCGGTTAACGAACGTACGGTCAAGACGTACGTGTCGGCGGGCCAGGTAATGAAACAACTGTTACAACCACAGCATATAGAATTGTGAGCTCAGCATGTGATTTACCTTTGCAGGCTAAGCTGTGATTTTGAAGGTTGTCCCAAGGTACCGGTCTAAACTAAGCCCTTGCGATCAGCAACAACTGCACACATGGGATCGTATTATTAGTATTTAAATGGGTATTAAATATGGGCGCACTGCTGGACTTGTCTGGGGGCATCTCTTTCACAAAACTCGAATCACATTGGCTGAGGCACTGGGATTTGTTTGGCATGCCTCAAGCCCCAAGTGCAACAAACAACGCTTTGATTTCTGTGTGTAAGAGAGAATCTTAAATTCTTCCTCAATCATTTTTTTATTCTATCTTCTACAGTATGTATATACTTATAGAATGCTCGATGGAAGGTGTTGCTACATCAAACGAAGTTTGAAGCCTGAAGCCGTGTTGTCAGCAACAGCAACAGCAACAGCAACGCAACTCCCGTCTTTTCTTCAAGTTCCTTGCAAGATCTTCCTTGCTTTACAATCACCAAATTTTGATCTTCGTCTCTTCGGCTCATGACTCTACGAGACATATTAATTTCTAAGGTAAGAAGGTCACTTCCAAGCTTTCCCGAGTGCAAATGGTACTGGTTACTGTATGTGGTTTCTGGTTGACTTGATGATTAGCAAGAAGGAAAAGAATTCTTCATCTTTCTCGAATGTTAGCGTCCGTATTCACTAGGACGTGACAAAAAGGTAAATAAACCTGAAGCTACAAAAGTTCTGGCAATTCTAGCATGTAACTAGGAAATTGTGCAAGAGAACAAGAAATCTTATTGGCATGAAAAATGTGAGGTAGAAGTGGAAATCTTTTGTTTCAGTACACTTTTTAAGTACACATTGCATCAGCTATGGTACATGATCAGTGAAATTAAATCACACCAATAAAATTGGAATTTTAATCTAACCAAAAAAAATGCAGCTTCTTTTTCAGATAAATTTCTCGGTACAAAATGCGTCAAGGCACTTTCTCAATGCGAGTGATGACTGTACAATGTTACGAGTCTTGATATATGTATATACCATCATTAAGATGTCCCAGTCCCAGTCCCTGTGGCAGTCTGGCAGTGCTAACTGACTGTTGCAAAGAAGGAAAAAGCAATCAGTTTACACTGAGAAGATCTAGATTTATTCAGTCACCAAGATTGTGTTTCAAATTCGTATGAAATATGCTCTCTCTCTCTACTGATTCTATACGGAAACTTTTTATGAATCTTATGCCGTTTTCTGCACTTTTTTTCACAGGTCAAATTGTGAGAGGAATGCGTTTTAGCTAGACACGAGATCCAGTTCCAGTTTCAGCACAAGTGACCTTGTAGGGTTTCTCCACCAGTCAAAGATAGCCTAAAAAGGAGTATACAAGGTCATCTGATCATCTTGAATGGAGAAGCTTCTTAATCCGTACGATAAGGAATATATGAAGACGGCCATGTTGAAGCATGAGGAAACATTTAGAGAACAGGTCGGTTGACCATATATACTGACTAGTTTCCGTTGATTTTGAGTTTCCTTGGCTTTAAAAGGTTTCAGTTCCCGAGATTCATGGTTTTGGTTGTGCAGGTTTATGAACTACACCGTCTATATCAAATTCAAAAGCTGCTGATGAAGAAGATTGCAAGCAGCCAGAAACACGGCCAAGATTCAGATACACGGAATCTCAAGATTGTTAGTATATCAAATCAGACAAATGATCATCATGCAGATGTAGAGGAAAGGCCGCGACTGGGCCTTGATTTGGAACTTCCCGTTGGAGATTGCGTTCAGGGAATCGAACGGAATGGGACGGCAGGAATTGATGATGAAAGTGAGCTGGAGCTCACATTAGGCATTGGCCCGTCGAGTAACTGTAGAACGAGAAAATCTTTGGAGATGTCAATCCCTTCAGATTCTGCAGCGAGTTTTTCTTCTTCCTCCACAGGATCCAGCAATATAAAGAGGACGAATTCAGGTCTAACTAATCATCAGAGGACAAATGCAATTCGAGAAGAATTTATTGGAAGGAAATGGGGATTAGAGCTGCCCGGTTCCAATCCTAGTTTATTAGGTTCAAGGAAGAAAAGTTCTGACATTGAGGAGCAATTGAGACAAGACAGACATAGTAATCCTCCTTGGCTTTTGCAAGCTTTGAGTCTTAACACGAGTTGAAAAATCATCTAGAGTCGGTATGAAAAGATTTTAGACTGATTCTTATCGGCTGATTATGGTGATAGTTTGATAAAATTTCAACTCAGTTTTAAATCCTGCTTGTAGATTTAATTGTCCTTCCTCATCTGGAATAGTACTTCAGGTCTGTATGTAGCATGCTAATGCACGGCATCCTGTTCCTTTTCCAGTCAAGTCCACGCCTCATTAACATCGGCAGCCCAGCCGTAACTCACTGAGGTATAATTAAGCCTTGTTTGGTTTAACGGACAGGACGTCCTAAAGAAGTCCCCAAAAATATCTGTATGGGAATCGTAGGAGTCCACAACACACCATCGTCCCGTCCCACATGCGAAACCAATCCATGACATGAATAGTCCAATAGTTGCTGGGCGTGCCTAAATTTCTGCTGGTACCTGAAAAGACATTTGGTGTTTGAGGGGGTCGCGTCACTGGCAAATATGACACTGCCACATCATTTGTATTCTGCAGTGTCTATTTTTCAAGGAATCAGCTTTTCGCCCGATTGAACCCCCTCTTTTTCTCTTCTCATTCGGAGGGTTTTCCCTGCATTTCCCATCCTCTCCCCGCGTAAGTATTCTTTAGAACATCAAAAAGTTGGAATAGTGTAAATTTTGATCATACGACATTTGACTTTCCCACCCCACAGGCCACACAGCTTGCTGTACTTGATTAGGTTGTGCTCGATCGGCCTATTTTTTCCTGAAAGGACGCTCGGGCGTCCACATCAATTGGCTTTAGATTCCGACTTCAGCTATCCAAGGCCTCCCATAACACCAATTTCACGGGCACAAGGAATCTGGGGTAGTATTATTTTGGGACAAAGAACGGGAGGAGGACATCTGCATGAGTTGAATTGGATCACATATTTGGCTGCTGGGGGACTTTCAATGAAAAGTAGAGACAGATTTTCCGCAATATACTACTCAAAGAAGATATGAGGAATCTGATCTAAACGAACTTGCTTTTTGAGTTTTGACAAAAGAAATTTTGAGACACCGTTGGTGATTCAATACTTTCGTTTCTAGCTTGTATTCTATTTGATGTTCTTTGGTTCTCCAACTACCACATGGAAATTATATCCAACAATTTGTCTGCCACCAAATGAACATCAAGATTCCTAATTCCAATTAAATAAGGCTCCCAGCAATAATGTATATGATCGACTTCTCTCTCTCTCTCTCTCTTAAAGTTGAACTCATCCAATCTTTGAACCAGAAAGTTCAATGATGTAATTATCCTCCTATTTGAAGTTCTACAATAATTTGCCTCGGACGTGGACCAATGGACATGATGAGAACACTTGTAGCCTGTGTATCGTGCTCTATTTTTTGGTTTCAATTTAACCAGATACCCCACCGGTTCCAATAACCAGATGCTGAACTTTTAGGTCCCCAGAATCGCTTTCCTAGATTGAAGTCATTGAACTAATATGTCCGCTGACACGATACACCACTGGGTCGCCGGTGCCTATCATTCCAGACTAGAGAGCAACCATCTGCCGGCTGGATTCAAGTTCGGCAGAACAAATAAATTTGCATAATCTGAATCTGTTTTCTTGGAGCGTCGAAAATCCTGGAAAACTGAAGCATACTGCACAGGGATGACTTGGGAATTTACATTGATCTCCATTTACAATACACACCTCAAGCACAATAGAGTGCAAACGTGATTTACATCAACATCACCCAAAAAAGAGGGGGGAAGAGATGAAAGTAACCAGAAAATATACAAAATCTTTGTGGTGCTCTTCACAAGCGTTAATTCTCTTCAAATATGCAATTGTAATAGTATCACATTATACATCAAACACGAAAAGAGCCCAAGGGAGAAGAGACAAACCAGCGTTGTTATGATATGGAATGCCTCCGATCCTTGCTAGGTTTGCTCCGAACTTTTGCATTTGAAGGGAAAAGTGCATCAGCACGAAGAAATGGATTAATCTTGCCCAGTTTTCGCGAGACAGAACTGATGAGTGATTTTCTAGGCAATGGAGGCTTCTCAGCAGAGGGAAGAGTGATAACCAAGGGACTGGCTGCATAGGATTTATCTGAAGATTTTTCAAGTTCTCGCAATCTTGTTCTCATTTTCACTAGTTCCAATTTCAGATCCTGATTTTCTTTTCGCAAGCTTGAGAGTTCTTGTGGAGCTGTGTGGCTGCCAGCAGGGTGCTGATTTACCTTGAGGGCAAGATTAGGGGTTTCACCTTCCGTGCCATCGACTGCCTCCCGAAGGCGTTGTTGCTCATAGTAAAGCACTTGAACGACAGTTTGAACCGGAAGTCGATCATTCTGAGCTGCATGAGCGCAGGCTTCCCTGGACAGCTTTTGACAGTCCATTACGCTGCAGACTTTCTTTCTCTCCATGTCACTTAATGCAGGATGAGCCTGAAAAATCCCCAGAACTCAACAATCTAAAGAGATTACTCCCAAAAATGTTCATCTGGTATGATGATTAGCAGAGACTAATGATACAAGTTATTTACTTATATTATGATACACATGTTCTTGGGTGGAATGGACAGAAAAGCTTAAATTATGATAAACGTTTTCTTTAGTTTTTGAAATTCAAGACAGCAAGATTTTGTTAGCGTCTGCAATGGGTCAAAAAACAGTCGATGAGATGTGGCAGTGGGGACGAGTAAGCATTTGGGGAGTAGATTAAACTATGATATTGGGTGTTACTAGATCTCTTTCCTCATTATTTGCCCCGTTGCATGGCTGAAGATTTAATAATAAGCCCGACATGACATTTTCATGGTAATTTATGCTGCCTTGTATATCGCAAGGCATGCCTAGATGTGCACTTACTCTACAGCTCTTTGTTGGCCCTTTGCTTTTTGGTGGAAAAAATTGAAAACAGAAATTTCGACCACAACCCTCCGTTCACATGAGAATAGTCATGTAAATTAGTCTTAACAAGTTTACTAACGCAGTCAGGGAATTTCATGGATTTATGAACGATGCTGGAATGGAGGAGTATATTAAAAATAATCAGATTGATGATGGATTTTCCTTTTCTGCATTTTTCTCTCAATTATCTTTCCCTGCTCTATTTCCTTGTATCTCTTCCACTCTACATTGTTTGTCTGACGCGGTGATATTGAAGATTAAGGAGAGGTATAACCAAATTACTATCAGACAGAGGTTCAGGCAGATGAATGCCAATCTGACTAACACACCTAGCCGAATGAAATTCATCATGAAAGGATTTAACATTAAGATAACGAATCAGGAGTTGGCATAAATAGCAACACGATATTTCCAATTCACTCACTTGTGAATCAGAAGATAAGACGAATCACGAATGCAAGTGTAGGGCTAGAACTGACATGAAAGGAATGAGAAATAAATTTAAGCACATCAACGTACAATTTGAGCTTGTAACCCATCACGGGACCAGCGGATATATAAATGCGAGAGCGCATACCTTTAAATAGATGTCAATTGCCCTATACATGCCATCTTCTGTGATTCTTGAACGTTCAGGTAAGAGTTCAGCAAGACCAACAAACTTCGAAACAGACAAGTTTCGATCAGAAGCGATTTCAGCAAGGTAATTCTCCATTAGCCTCCCTACTCTTTCCATGTCAGTAGATGGAGAAAGAAGATCTTCATCTGCATTAAGTCCTGATCTGTGCCCCTCCATTTCATGATCTAGATAATTCATCATTATCCGCTGGACTGTCTCCACGTCGAATAGTGTATCTCCAGTGAAAGAGTACGAGGGAATTAAGAGATCATCTAGCACAGCCTGTCCTAGTTGCAAAGCTATCCTCTTCTCCAAGTCAAGCCTGCAAGCAAACGTCGTTTCCAGATAAATTGCAGCCCTAAGCAGCATCGAGAGAAAGCTGACGGACAAGGAATGCTTCTCTCTCGGTAGAAGACTAACGATTGTTTCTAAAACAACCCTCTTCTCGTGTTCTTGTCGCAGCTCAATTTTTTTCCTTCCCTTTCCAAATATTTCCTGTGGAGAAAAGTGAAGTCAATTACGTACATTTCTAATTAAGCCAAATAATCAAAATTTGTGGGGGTTTGAGATCTCACCAAACCTCGAAGTGATTTCTGCACATATAGCATCAGTATCGGACCAAGGGAATATTGTTTAAATCCCCTAGCCATCATCGCAATAAGCACCCGTTGGAACATATCAATTCTAAGGACAGTTAAATCCTCAGCCCACCAATCAACAATTGCTTTAGGTTGAAACACCATTGAGGAATTTATGCCATGGTTGCCACTGTCTGCCCTACCTAATGTAGCAAATTGGTTATCTTTGCAGGCTATATAAGCAATTGTGTCTATGCACCGGCTAACCAATTTTACTTCCTCTGCCACCGGAAGAAAACTTTCTGTGGAATGCAAAATGGAAACCGCACTTGCAAGGCTTTTGAGTGCCACTTCATTTAGGTAAGCTTCGGTTCTTCCAACTAGATTTCCAATAGCACATTCCTCTGTCATCCCAAGATACTCAGCGCCACATCTAAGCATGGCTATGTTTTCTGTACTTATCTCAAAATTTATTCCATAGCAAAACTTTGCTGCAAGTTCAAACGCCTCTGCTCCACCAGGAATGTCAGGAACTTCAATTTCAGAAAGATCAGCATCATTGGATTCAGAGACCAATTTCCTTATGTATCCACACTTTGAGACCAGTGGGAACTGTACGGGATGTAAAGACAAGTTCTTTAATCTTAAAAGTAGAAAAAGATCAATGCTAAGTTGTTCCTACTCTCAGCACCTGATGTCTAAATTACATGTTTAATCAAATACACAAAAGCTAACAAGTCTCCAACCATGGCAACCGAATACATCCAGAGACTTCACAGAAAAAAGAACAAGCAGGCCGTCATAGAAATATATCATGAGCACAACCAACAGGAAAAAATACACGTTACCTTGTGCAGAGAGAAGGGCGTTCCTCCAGCGTGAACAATAACATCACTTGGAATCTCCTGCGAAAAGATCCTGTTGATAATTCATTGCACCAACCTTAGTATTCTTTTTTGTCCAAATTGTCACGAAAATAGCGCACAATAAACAATTGAATAAGAATCAAAGTCGAAAGAAGATCAAACCATTCACTAGTTCTCTTCATAGCAGTGGAAAGAAGCTCTTTCTTCTTACTAGACATGTTGGGACTTGTGGATTGTCCAGCAGCTTGGAACTCAGCATCCCCCATAGTGAATAATCAAAAGACCTCGACCAAGTACTTTTATGTTTATGCACGTCACAAACGAGTGATATTTGGTAAAGTTAGACGAGCAACTCTCATGCAGTACTTCGTGGTAATCTTAGAACTAAGCAGCATGTCTCTTTTGTTAATTTTTTTTTCCACATTCCTCTTGATTAACTAAACAAAATCACAAGTGAACAATCAAATCATGAGAGTATCAACTCCAATTTCGGTCCATAACGACGCACTTATCATCTGCATTTACAAGCAATCATCAACTGAGTGAAATTCCACAACAGACCCCCTGTTCTGGCTGGAGGTGTCCGCCATACATGGGTTCGCATTATAGGCACATTTAGGAGAATAATGGGGTCAAATAGAAGGAAAAAGATTTTCTAGTTAAAAAGTGTGTGTGGTTGTGAGTTTAGGGAGCCGGGTCGAAAGGATGAGAGGAGCCAAAATGGTTACAAGTTCCATATGCAAAATGTTTTCATCCACAAAAGTGCCAATCTCCTTTTTCATAATCCCCAGATTACCAATTCTCTATTGGCTGTGGAAAGCAAATCAGGGCTGGGGGATACCAACAAAACAAGGCACCTTACACTTTAAAAAGGGACCAACAAGCTGAGCCACTTCACACATGGCCTATGCTGGCGTTCATGAAAAATCATACGTCCGATGAGTTATTACTTGTTATCCAGTTATTGATATGCTAATATTATCCGCCTTTTTTTTTTTTTTAGTTTAGAAGCAAAACCCCTTTTTTCAACTTTCATGACAAGAAGCATCTGGTAGGTCCATCTGTTGTCCTAATCTCATCTTTACCCTGGTAACACAGCCTGACTTGCTCCAAGTTGAAAAGTAGCCTTAGATACAGGCATTAAGAGCCCCAAAGAGTCCATCAAACAACCAGTCCACCTCTGTGATTCAGGGGGTAAAATTCATCAACTGGTCTTCGCTTCAGGTCTGGACCCTGGAGTTACCGTACTAGGCTAGCTATCCGCAAAAGAAAGAAGTCATTCTTCTTTCTTGAAATAGATTTCACTATGCTCCCAGGACCTACTGACTTTAAAAGCTAGCAAATTTATGCAGTTAGAGCTAGGAGTTGTTGTTATCAAGTTCCTGACGCTATACCTATCCTAAGCAGTATTAATGGCTGTTGTCAAAATACAAATGGTAACAGCTGCTTTCCAATGATATCAATCCCAAAAAAAGGAAAAGAAAAAAATCCTGTTGAATGCGATCAGTAGTTTAGTATATATCATATTCATGTATCCTCATGGCTCCACAAGATTACTACTGGAAAGAAAGACTTTCTTTATGGTTCAGATGCGCCGGCCTTACCAAGTTGACCCTGTAATTTTAGTATAGAACCGCATTCTGGAAGCCCCCCACGAATCCAATTTTACCTTATTCCAGTAAATTGATTAACTAGTGCTCCTCAATCACCTAATGTTCTGCACAGGCAACTTCCAATTCTCCATCAGGATCTTCAACCAAATGTTACAATTCTCTATTTTTTTCTAACAGACAATAATTTCCTATCTACCAATCATTTCCGTCGGTTAGACAAGGGAAAAGGCAGAAAAATTTTGTACATCTTGAACATTATGCAGCACCTACCTGTAACTGGAAGAGACATGATAAGATTATCAGGCCCACGAGCGGACAATAATCTTACAAGTGGTCATGCTTCAAATTATTGCCTATTTTGGAGTCCATTTTCCTTAATTATACCTTTATAAATGAAAGGGTTATCACCATCATCCACCACAATCTTGCACTAAAAAGGCCGTTAGGCCCAACTGACAGCCATGAGATATAGAGCAAGAAACTTCCGTTCACATAGTTCCAAGAACATCCTACACAAGTTTCAGCCGCATTGGGGTACACGCAAGAAAAGTATTGCCCTGTGTAAGAAACACACAGTTTGAGCAATATTAAAAGAACGCTTAATCTTTAACGAGGAGAATCTATGCTGGCTTCTTTAAAATCTTGTTTAGTACTACTACTAGCAGTGGATAAAACATCAGCTGACCGGACTTGAGGTAAGATTGCCCAGTCAAAAAAAAAATAGGGAATCATCTGCTCGTTAGGGGCCGACAAAACCAATAATGTCATGGAAAAAGGCAACAATGATAGCTGAGAGTTGTAAAGTGAAAACTGACTGAAAAATTGCTGGTTATAACGTCATCCAGGTTTCAATCTGTTGATCGTCGGTGAAGTAAAAGAAATCACAAGTACTTAATAAAGCCTAAACCTTTTCACAAAGCCACTTATTTTTTTAATCTTCAATTCTTCCATGGGGTAATTTGAAGCTTGTTCCACCCCGGCAGTCCCATTGGACTTCCACCACACTATGAGCTTCAAGATATTAAAGTCATGGTTTCATTGATTTAAAGACTTTGCAAAACACTCGAAAGCCCACCTTCAATTTCTTAGCAATCTTCGGTTAACAAGTAGGAGCATTTTTTGCTAAGGTAGAAACCAAGGATGAACGTTTGTTGAAAAAAAAAAAGAAACCAAGGATGAAGGCAGCTCTTTTTTTTTTTTTTTGGCCCCCTCCCAGAATAAGACTTCATGCCATCTCATGTCTTCTTCTTCTTCTTCTTCTTCTTTTTTTTTTGTCGACACAGGGATGTCCGGATCAATCCTTACGAGGCCCGACTAATTCCTTGCGGCCCGGGCCCGGGGTCCTAACTCGACCCAAATGCGATAAGTGCGCGGAGGAACCCAACGGAGCGGAGACTCGAACTTAGAATCTTAAGGGTCACTGGTGAAAAGTGCTACCGCTGGACCATTCACGGCCCATCCCATGTCTTCAATGAGTCTATTATGATCTGTTTCAATTGCTTATGCGACTTTCAACGGGGTCTAATGAATGAAGAATGAAATCGTCCTCATAAGATCACAGAACAAGTAGTTGGCATACAAATTTAAGCCTCTACTTTTGTATGGCATGGCTTAACAGCATTCTTGAAAATAAATCCCTGATCAATCTGCGCTTTTAAAACCGGTGAATGATGGGCTAGTGAATGGATTGGATTCCTTTTAAGCCCATCACTTAATGGACCTCAGACCCGGTTCTCAAGCACTTGATTTTTGCATTTGAACCCATTTTTTTAAGACTGGATATTAAGTTTTCTTCCTGCAGAAATATCTTTTACTCCAGTTATCAAGCGCTCGATATTTGCATTTTTGTCACCTTATCCCCTTCAGCAACCTCCCTCAAGCCCTGAAAAAACCCCCTCGATAATGACCATCAAATTAAAAAACAAAAACCAGTAACTTTTTTTTTTATAATAATCCGATCTTTGTTCTGTTTTTCCATGGCAATGGAGCTCTACACGCCCTTCAAGCCTCTCTCAAATCCACACTCACCCCACCATACGGCTGACCTCTCCTTTTCATCTTCATTTTCTTCACCCTTTCCCATCCAAATTCACCTCAAGATTCCCAGAATTACAATCTTCAACTCCCCAAATTTCAAAGTCTTAGCCGTCGTAGCAGACTCTAAAGAGCTCCCACAAAACAGCCCTCAAAGGCTTCTCAAAGAACTAGCAGAGAGGAAAAAAGTAGTGTCCCCAAAGAAAAAATTGCCCCCTAAAAGATTTATACTCAAACCTCCGTTAGATGATAAAAGGTTAGCTGAAAGATTTCTCAATAGCCCACAATTATCACTAAAGTCCTTCCCTTTATTGAGTTCTTGCCTGCCCTCTTCCCGGCTTAATAATGCTGATAAAACTTGGATGGATGAGTACTTGCTTGAGGCCAAACAGGCTCTTGGGTATCCCCTTGAGCCATCAGATAGCTTTGGGGATGATAACCCTGCAAGGCATTTTGATACTTTGTTGTATCTAGCTTTTCAGTACCCACAATGTGAGAGGAGTAAAGCTAGGCATGTGAGGTCAGGGCATTCGAGGCTGGGGTTCTTGGGGCAGTATGTTCTCGAATTGGCTATGTGCGAGTTTTTCTTGCAGAGGTATCCGAGGGAATCACCCGGTCCAATGCGGGAGAGAGTGTATTCTTTGATTGGGAAGAGATTTCTGCCTAAATGGATCAGAGCTGCTAGCCTGCAGAATCTGATTTTTCCCTATGATAACATGGATAAGTTGAAAAGAAAGGAAAGAGAGCCTCCCGTCAAGTAAGCATGTGATCTTGCTTTTCGTATTGTTTTGACCTTTTATGTTACTTCGAGTGCTTATTTAGCTATTACAAATTCAGGAATCAATACACGTGTACTTCAACAGTTAAGTTATTGGTATATAGGGCTGAAATTTTACTGGCCTGAGGGCTTCTCATAGGAATGATGGATCATTTTGTTGTCATTTCTCATGAATTATGGTATTATCCTCGGCATGCAAAGTAAGCCTCCTAAATTTTGTGAAAGACGAGTTCATATTGATTATTAGTTCAAAACCCACTTTTCATCAGTTGCCAAAAGTTGTTTCCATATGCTCCATAGCAAATTGCTCCTCTATAGGAAAATCCTATCAACTCTTAAACCAAGGAAAGAAGGAATTGGTTAAAAGGAAAAGATGGTGAAGTTGGATATCTGGAAGGTGAATCCTATTAATTGTTGGACAAAGGAAAGAAAATTATGGGGGAGAAAGAGACTATAAAGGAGGATTTTTGCTTTTGGATTGTCATATTATTGCTTATTGTGTCAGTCCTACTGTCATGGGTAAATGCAAAGATTTAATGGCAACAGGAAGTTGACAATTGCCCTGTGTTGATGTATGATTGGATTACTTTGGTTCAGAGGTAGCTGACTCTAATTTGAGGACCCTATATATCTCTGTTTTATGATGTGAGAATATGCGCCTTATGAAGGTCCTTGAGTTGTGGCTAGAATACTTGGTTATCCTCTCTCAGTTTGACTGATTTAGCATGGATAATAGTTCACTTTGTTCTATTAGGACATTGCTGGCAAATATTTCTATGAGTTTGCACCCTTTAATGAACTCGTCTGTTGTTTCTATAGTATCCAATGGTGAATAAATTATTTCAGTAATTGACATGCACTTATAAATTTCTCATGGCAGATCTGTATTTTGGGCTACGTTTGGTGCAATCTACTTGTGCTTTGGCATGCCAGAGGTTTATCGTGTTCTTTTTGAAGTATTTGGAATGGATCCCGAGGCTGAAGATTGCCAGCCTAAACTTAGGAGAACACTTGAAGACGTTGACTATGTCTCTGTAGAATTTGAAGGCAGAAAACTAAGCTGGCAAGATGTTGCTGCGTATAAGGTAAGCTTCATCTATGTGTTCTATGCTCTTGTCACAACATAGAAAGCAGCAAATAGCCTGAGCTTTTTTCCTGATGTTATGATATGAGACACTTGTGCAATATTCAAGTTATCTCTAGACTAATTTTTGAGTGTCCTTCTGACCTTGAAAGTATTGATCCCATTTGAAGAGAATAACTAAAATACAGGCTTTTATGCAAGAACATTTTTGGCTGAATTTTTTATGTGCTGTGGATAAATATATTCATTTGACCACAATTCCCCACTGATGATCGGTTTCATCGCTGCCTCTTAGCCTGGCTTGGATTCTTATAGCAATTCACTCATTGCATTCAACAAATATGGAAGGAAATATGTATTTCCCTTCTGTTATATTATATTCCCTTGATTTGTTGTTCACCGTTCATTTGATCTCACAAACATATGATACTAAAATTCTTCTGAAAGAGAGGGGCCTACTGCCCATATGAATGTTTACTGCATAAACTGTAGTAATTTAGGGAGGATGCTACTTCATGTGTCTTCTCCATGTCAAAATGTCCGGCATTTTAAAAATTTTTACCACAGCTCAGATAAAGGTTGTGAACCATCTTTGAAGCTTGAAAAGGCTTTACCTTTTTACTAGTTAGGATAAGTGAATTGATTTTCATTTCCAAATTTTTGGTTAAGGTGGAGCTAATCGTTTCTGATTCTATTATTATCATACCATTACTGTTTTAAAGATATTTGTATAAATTCTGTTGGGCTGTAAAATGATGTTCAATCTGTATGATACAGCCACCAGAAGACGCTCTATTTGCACATCCAAGGCTTTTCAGGGCATGTGTTCCACCTGGTATGCATCGGTTCCGTGGCAATATATGGGATTATGATAGTAGGCCACAAGTCATGCAAACACTGGGGTATCCTTTGACAATGCCTGACAGGATTCCTGAAATCACTGAAGCCAGGAATATAGAACTTGGACTTGGTTTACAGGTACTGGCTCTGAAGGGCTTTTTTCCCCCCTCAATCATAGCATGCTCTGTATAAGGGTTTCTAGGTAACTTGGGTTGGCTTAAGTGGTACATCTGTAACCTTTTGGATTCCCCCCCCCCCCCCCCAAAAAAACCCACCACAAAAAAAATGAAAAGATTTGGCTGATATTGGATACATGAGTATCATTTTCTGCAAAAGATCACTACATACAAGCTCATTTACCTCCTTTCATGAACACAACTGTATTCCAAATGTAGCCTCCTTGAAGATAATGCCTCCACCCCTTCTGAAAGAATGATTCATTTCTGAAAGATCAGTAAATACAAGCTCATTTTCCTGCTGTTGTGAACAGATCTGTAGGCCAAATATAACCTCATTGAAGACAATGCCTCCACCTTTTCTGAAAGAAGGAATATTTTCTGAATATTTGAATAACCTTCAAATCAAAACCTTTCTGCTATTGTGCAAACCCAATATCAGCAGTAATCTTAGAATTGTCTATGCTATGTGTGCATCAGACAGCTTAAGACCATGCATTTCCAGTTTTCTTGTGTGTTTTTTGAAACTGCACTTGAAGCAGATTCTAAACAAAGCATTTGCCTCTTTTTTAGTCTTTAAAGGATATTTCTTTTAATACATTCATGCAGCTTGCTTTCTTGCACCCCTCAAAACACAAGTTCGAGCATCCACGGTTCTGCTTTGAGAGGCTAGAATATGTTGGCCAAAAGATACAGGTAGATTATATCTTCCATCATGTGACAGTGTGCAGCCCATCTCTCTTGGAGTTCGGTTGGATTTTCCCCCCCCTCTCAATTTGTTAATTAGTTTTATTGCTTGGAGTTCATGCTTTAGGATGGGAAAGAGTGGAATGAGAGCTCAATGTTTACAAATTCACTATGCACTCCAAATATGTCCTGCAGGATCTTGTAATGGCTGAGAAGCTGCTGATGAAACATCTGGATGCTCCTGGGGGATGGATACAAGAGAAGCACCGACGACTCCTGATGAACAAGTTCTGTGGTAGGTACTTGAGAGAGAAGCATCTCCACCGTTTCATCATTTATAGTGAACAGGTTCAAGATGCTTATGAACACAATAGAAGGCTGAGAAATCCAGCAACTACATCTGTTCAACAAGCCATCCACGGGCTTTCCTATGCTGTCTATGGGAAGCCCGATGTTCGACGCCTGATGTTTGAGGTCTTTGACTTTGAGCAGATCCAACCAAAACCCGTAGGAAACTTGTGAAATTGACCGAAAAGACTGCAACATGTCAGTTACAATGTTTAATTTTCCATCCAAAAATTGGCCGGTGAAATCACGAGAATAAACACATTGTATACACATATTCAGTTTCAGCATCAACTCAGATTAGCTAGTGCCACGAGCTTTTGGATGCATTTGCTTGAGAAAAACATTCGCCTGGTTGTCAGATGCGTGAAAATTGGAGGTTCTGCTTATCAGACAATGTAATCATGGAGGGCTGGCAGACGGAAATTCCGCTGTTAAAAGGTGCAAATCCACCACAGAATGCCACGGTAGAGCATTTGAACAGGGAAATGGTAAGAAGCCTGCTGCTAACTTCTTTGCATGAAGGGTTTCGGTCCCAGTGGGCAGTCCTTTGAAGCAGCAACGGATTTTTTGGACCTATGCGAGGTTGTATATGTAATGCAAATATGGTGGTAGTTTTCTGAAGTGTATGGAATGATGTTTCTCTGCTACCATATACATACATAGTCAACCCCCTAACGTGTAATATCCATTTCTTTCCATTAACACCAACTTGACTGAATTTGTGGTATATGGTTATGCTATGGTGCTTGGTTCATCAACTAGCCAATGGAATGCCTATCAAAAGACATCATGCTTCACAATTCCATAAACAGCGGATATTGCCATTAGTCCCAATAGAAGAAAAAATTGAAAGAGGAAAAAGAAAACAAATTGTGATTGGCGCTTGATGTGGAGGGCAATTTATGTGAAGCAACCATTCATTATCACTAGGAACAGCATCATATCAAAGGCTTTGCAACGTAAAAAGTATTAGACAAATTCACATGGTGGTTTCATTGTCTATTATATTATTGACAGAGAGATTTTGGCATTCTTGAGGCAAATAAGATACTAAAATTCAAGTTAATATCATTCTTCACGCTATCACTTGTTTTGAATTCAATGCTTGCTTAAGCTCATGAATTTAGTTGAACTTGAGCTTGATGGGGCCATGACCCAAATTTGTGTAATGCTCAAGTTTCTTTTTTTTTTTTTTTAATGCTCAAGTTTGATCAAGCTAAAGTCAAATTTCTGTAATTTAATATTCATTTGAGATCAAATTTGTATTGTTTATGTATTTGAATAGGAGATTATTTGGAATAGTATTTTTTTTAAAAAAAAATTAACGTAGCAAACTATTTTTTTTAATGTGCTGTATGTATGTTAAAAAGATCGATGAGAAGATAAAAAAGGTGTTGAAAATGTACGTATGATATCATAAAAAATGCAAATAAATCACTATCCAAACACACTTGAACATTCAAAACTACTTAATAGTAATCAATGAGATCGACCCAGTGGCTACATGAGGGCTCTTAGTGCCCTTTTTTGAATCTTTTTTTTTTTTTTTGAGTTTTTCTAACGAGTATTCTTAAAACATCCAGTAACACACGTAGTATTCATTTAAACCATCATATATATCCACGCATATTAATGATTATTATCTTTTCTTGTATTTATATACTTTTTTATTTAATTTTATTTATCCTCTCTTAAATTTTTTTACTTTTATTAATTAATCTTATATTTTAAAAAAAACACTTGAAAAACAAACGATATTTTTTGTTATTACAAATACAAAATTAGAATCTTAAATCTTAAAGCAAACAGGAAGATAATAATTCAAAATAGGGGGTAAATTAATCAAATACGTACAGAGCCCGTACTAGAACCTTTAAATGGTAGATGGTCCATTTTATCACCGACCATGACCCATGTGAAGATATTTTTTTTTCATTCCACAGCAAACAGAACAAAAGCAGCTTCCAAATGCCCCACCACCCATCAGGCCATCACCTCCCCAACTCCTCCGGCTACCTCTGACCCATCTCGATTTTGGTTTCTAATGGTTGTCTAGGGGCAAGAAATCACATGAACCATGTGCTCAACCACTCCAAATCCCTAAACCTTCTTCGCGTCTTGCTAGTGTCCGCCGTGCTCGTGGTCTCCCGTGCACCCCTTGCACACCCTCCTTGTCTGCGCTGCCCCTTTCCCGCCAACTCCACAGCTCAAGCCATCTTATCAGCCGCCGACGCCCTTAATAAGATTGATATCGACTTCTTTGAATCGTCAAGGGTCTGCAGCTCAGCTATTATGTCCAAATCCCGAGTCTACGCCGACATTAATGTTCTTCGCCCTAGAGAATACTGGGATTACGAGTCTCTCACTGTTCAGTGGGGGTAATTTTTACGTTCATTCCGTTCTCAATCAATTCGACCTAATACTCCTTTTTTTTCGCTAATTAGTACAATTATGGTAAATTTATTTTCCCCCAAATCTTGGTGTTAATCCAATTTAGTCATATGATTGATTAGGATTATTAATTGTGATGGTTATTTGTCATGATTATATTGCGTGTTTAAGGATTTTGATTAGGGCTCAAAGATGAGTTATCTGCAATTTTGAATTGGTGAATGTATTATGTTAATAATTTTGAATTGGTGAATGCATTGTGTTGCTATTTATAATTTTCTGCGTAAAATTGGGGAATGTTATGAAACTATGACAGATGCCGCACGAATACCCTGCATGTGAAGTTGAATTAGTTACAGCATTATGGTTTTCTGAAAAAGATGAGCTTTTGTTATGCAGTTTTAACTGTCTTTGTACTATTCTGCCAGTGATCAAGATGACTATGAAGTTGTTCGGAAAGTTGGGAGGGGAAAATACAGTGAAGTTTTTGAGGGGATAAACGTCAACAGCAATGAGCGGTGCGTAATTAAGATCCTGAAGCCTGTGAAGAAGAAAAAGGTGAGATTTTTAATTTTAACTTGCTTTTGAGGCTGGTTAATAGAAATGATTGGATACGATAGTCAGTCTTGGTTCACCTCTAAAACCATCAGGCGCTACACGAGCAACATTGGTTTCATGAATGATTGGTTGTCTTCTTGTTGTGAATGCAATCTGAAGGTCAAAACGAATTTAGTACCAGTAATGTTAGTTTTGCATGAGTTGAGTAGTGTTGCATTGTCCACTGTGTAAATCCCTGTATGGCAGTGTTGCAAAATGTTATTTGTACACACATCCTTCTCCTGTTGCTTATTCATCATCATGGGGTGAGCTTCAACCCTTACGGGTACCTGTTCTAAAGCAAGTGACTGAGACGATAGTTTTCAATTATGCAATTTTGGGAGAATCCAGGTCTTCTTCCGCCCTGATTAGAGTCTATCCATCTATTATAATAATATAAAGTAAAGATGTCACTTGCTTTCTCTTAGTTGTATACTGCTGAAGCCTTTTTCCAGAGTGATTGCTCAGCTATAGGAGTAGCATAGGCTTAAGGTCAGTCTGAAATTGCTATCTTTCCCCCCCAAGGCCCAATTTGTGGACGAAGGAAAATTCTTTTAATGACTTAGTTCTTCCATAAGTGGTTCTCTTGGCACGCTATGATTCTTAGCATATATGAAAAAGAAGTATTCCTTTTTCCCTCAATCTCTGAAAGAGATGGGACTTATCATACAGTGTGAAGGAATCTGTCTTTGCTTAATTATTGATGGTTTCTTTATTTACCAATGCTAAAACACACACTTTGTTTTTTAATTTGTTGTCTATGGTCATGTGGTGCAGATAAAGAGAGAGATCAAGATTCTGCAGAATCTTTGTGGGGGACCAAATATTGTCAAGCTACTGGATATCGTTAGAGATCAGCACTCAAAAACTCCTAGCTTGATTTTTGAGTATGTCAACAGTACAGATTTTAAGGTTTTGTATCCGACATTGACAGATTATGATATACGATACTACATATATGAGCTGCTAAAGGTAATAGTTTCATTCTCAGCTACCAGTTTCTTCTGATGTTTTGACATGAAATTATTTCGTTTAAGAGGCATGGGACAAAGCAAACATCATCTGTTGGAGATTGTTTAAAATATTCTTGAAATTGTAAAAGGGACATTAAAAGCTTCCAGCATCAAACTTTTTCCAGTATACTAAAACATGCTTAGGATGGAGTGCCCTCTTAATTAACTTTGATCTCTCTCTCTCTCTCTCAAGCTCATACCTTTTTGCACACTTTTACTGGGAAATTGTTTCTCTTTCCACAAGAATATGCACAACAGAGGCCAAGCTTGTGGCTATGATTGAATGAATTGGGGGTATTGGTGATTGGTGCACTATTAGGCACTAGGTTTCGTGGCCACTTGCTGGATAAGGTACAAATTTGAAAATTGACAAGAGTGAGAATAGGGGTGTGGAGGTATAGTTTTGGGTCAAAAAGTGACTTGGTTGTCTGGATGTCACACTTCTTAACCTCACTTCCTTCAAATATTCTGCTCTATGGAAAACACCTATCTTAAGATGTTTTCAACTAAGCTGTGTCTTTCAGTGTTAAGCAATTGTGGATAGATAGAATGTTTTTAAGACAGGCATAATTACTTACCTTGTCTCATGTCTGTTAGTTGCTTTAACCTATGTTGATAAACATTATGGGACTCTTTTCATGTCTGAGATAAGGGTATTTTGGTTTTCCTGTATGCTTTTCTAGGTTCAGCCAACACCCCCCCCCCCTTTTTCAACCTTTTTGGGCTAAAATTTTATTTGCATTAAGAGGAAGATGAAGTTGTAACTCCTTTTTTTTTTTTTTGAATTTAAGATTTGCATAAAGTGGCTTATTCTCTTGCAATCGATATTCAGGCATTGGATTACTGTCATTCACAAGGAATAATGCATAGGGATGTGAAGCCTCATAATGTTATGATAGACCATGAGTTGCGCAAACTTCGTTTGATAGACTGGGGCCTCGCGGAGTTTTATCACCCTGGCAAGGAGTATAACGTTCGTGTGGCTTCAAGGTACGAGCTAATTAGTTCCTTTCAAGAGTAAGAGCGCACATAAATATGTTAAAAGGGTTAAGTTTTCTTAATATAGGTAACCCTTGAGTGCTAATCTGGCTCAAGGATGAGTAAGAAATGCAAGTAATCCTATTAACCCTTGATTGAAGAAGTAAAATAGTTTTATTTTTTTTATTATTTTTTTGGATCAGTTCCTTTTTTAGTTGTGTCAGTCTTTCACATGACTTCAACAAAGCCTTAACCTTTTGTGTTGGGAAATCTTTTTGAAATAATTAAAATGTGAAAGTCATTGAGCGGAAAGGTTAAGAGTCTTTTTTCTTGTTAGTCAGATACTTCAAGGGGCCTGAACTTCTTGTTGATTTGCAAGATTATGACTATTCTCTGGATATGTGGAGCCTTGGTTGCATGTTTGCTGGGATGGTGAGAACTTTATAGCCTAACTAATTCCACATTTTTATGATTTTGAAGGAATTCTTTCTATTCCACTTTGCTTTCTTTGTCTAGGATAAAATGTTATTCGCGTGAAGGTATTCTTTTTTGGGGTGCAGAGTTTTGTGTGAAGAATGGGCATTATAATGTGTAGTTAGAACTTTTTGGCGCTCCCCCTTTATGTATAATCACACTTGTTTGTTTTCTTTCTAGATTTTTCGCAAGGAACCTTTCTTTTATGGTCATGACAACCAGGATCAACTTGTGAAAATTGCAAAGGTAATCAGCTCTTTGTGTTGCATGCACAAATAATTTAAAGCTCTTAAATTATGGCCCTGTTTAGCAAATGAGTTTTTTGAGTGTTTGTCTAAAATTTTACTGTAGCTTACTGTAGAAGTTGTAGGAAAAATTTTTAAGATGGAGAACTTTTTTTTTCCTCTATTTCTTTTTTTTTTTAAAAAAAACTTTGAGAAGTTTTTCTTCTCTTTTAAGATGGAAAACTTTTCTTTTTCTTCTCTTTCTTTTTAAGTTGTACTTTAAAATTTTTGAGAAGTTTTTAGAGATTACTGTAGTTAAAGTTGTTAAAAACCTTGTGGGAAACAAACTTGGCCAATTACTCCTTTGCAAACAGGCCCTATGTTTTTTTTCTTTTGGTTTTTTGGGGTGGGGGTGGCATTTTCGTAGTTCACTGAGAAATTTGACATACCAAAGTAATTGTTTGCTGTAATTAATCTGTTGCTGGTTGTAAATTGTTGTTTCAGGTTCTTGGAACAGATGAATTAAATGCATATTTGCATAAATATCATCTAGAACTTGATCCCCAACTTGAAACTCTTGTTGGGAGGTATATCAAACACTTCCTCCTCTTTTTTTTTTGCCCTCCCTTTTTTTCCTTTTGGTGTCTGTGTGTGTCCTCCTTTCCCTTTTGCTATATTGCTACTGGTTTTTGCCCAATGTGTGCTTGCCTCTTGTGGAGCTGCAGATTGGAAGCAACCTTCCCTTCGCTGGCAATGAACAGTTTCTCTGCTACTTTTCGTTGTTCTCCTACTCGCAGTCTGATCTTTTTTTGTAGCCTATTGATAATGCTATATAAGTTATGAAAATGTCTAGAACTGACAAACTTCTAAGCAATTAATCATGCTATATAAGTACATCTTTTGGTCCACTGGTTCCCAGCTCTTCCAGATATGTAGCTTTCCTTACTGGTTATGATATGATTTTACTATTGTGTGATGATTGGTCATCTGCATTCACTGTTGACAGACACAGCAGGAAGCCCTGGTCAAAATTTATCAATGCAGATAATCAGCATCTAGTTTCACCTGAGGTCTTTGCTGAACACCCCTTTGAAATGATAAAGCGGCTTGATATTATACTCAGAATTATTAACATTTTCTATGTTAACTAAATCGAATTACTATGTTTGCAGGCTATTGATTTTCTTGACAAGCTTCTTCGCTACGATCATCAAGACAGGCTTACAGCAAGAGAAGCAATGGTAATTCTTAATGGCCTCATGATTGGACGGTTCATTCCTTGTCGATGTCCACGTCTCTCTGTAACAGATTCGTATTTCCTCCTGGATATATTTATTTGCGTTATTGTGAAAAAGTTCAGTGTTGTTTGGTTTTCCAAGGAAACTGAGAATTATAAGCAAAAGTTATTGTGAACATTCATTAAGTTTTAAAATTTTCACGTACCTTTTTAGTTGTCTTAGCTTTTAACATCATGTAGAATTGTTTCATTTTAGAACAATCATTCAGCATTGAGGTAAATTGAAATTCGGTTGCTCTCACATTCTTATCCATTTTTTTTTTTAAACCTTATCCAAGGGTAGAATGTTAGTTAAGCTATTCCTTTGGCAAGGCATTCCTCTGCCAAACTAAAATGTAGACACCTTTTTCTTACTATTTACAGGCCCATCCATATTTCTTGCAAGTAAGGGCTGCAGAAAGTAGCAGGCTGCGACCACAGTAGACTGACTGGTCGCCACTGGTGTGTTATCAAAAATAGGAGCAGGTGCATGAAGAACGATGGCACATATCGTCTATAAGAAACGAATATCTGGAATTGGTGCAGTTGGATTAGATTGGACTGGATAATTTGTGTGACCATACGGGTTTTGTATCAATTAGTCGACATTTGTATTTGTACCAGATAGACATTGATTGAAATGTGAACATCCCTTTCTTCATCAGAGACTCAAAAGGCCTATATCTGGTGGAATGAAGATATATTTCACCCATGCGGTTAAATAATCTTAAGATTTGCTTTGACATGACAGTGGATTGTTTTATAGCTGCCTGCTCCAAGCTTTGTAACGAGTCGTAAAAAGATTCAAATGGCTTGGGAGTTGCTTTGAAGGTTTTATTGCTAATAGAAGAGTCGCTGGTGGTAAAAGCTCAGTTGCAGCTGCAGGAATCTGATTTCCCCAGAGTTGATGATCTTTATTCAGATGCCGGACGCAGCTGTATCAGCAGTGTTGGTATTATCGTCACTTGATGATGGTAGCCCCTTGATCCGTCAAAATCCAACGCCAACTTTTAACAGATCCTTGTAAACTCATCCCCGCAGTTTGATAAAACGAAAGTGAAAGTTCATAATGATTGCTGTTGGATCCTTCGATAGGTCATAGCCATTTTAACCGTTCCAATGGCTCATGCTGTTTTGCGAGGCACGCATGGCATTTAAAACAATTATTAAAGTTAAATTTGGACTACAAATTGTAAAATTCGGCCAATCCACCTGCAGGAATGGTTGCTTTGCATTCTCATCTTGCGCAGCAAACTCAACTATTTGTCCGCAGCCCGGATCAGCGCTCACCACACTTGTCCCATTGCCATCACATTACGTGCGAGCATTAATTCTCCTAGAGCGTTCCCGTCAACTTCATGTCCTTGGAACCACAATGGGAAACAGCAGAAGCCCGAAGTAGACCCTGTTGTTTTGAACTTAGTCGAAGCCCTAACTATTTCGTCAATATTATATATATATATGGTTCATTTGGGACTAAATGTAAAGATCCAGTGCACGGTCAACAGGTAGGTTAATAAATCCACATCAAGAACTAAGCCATCATGCAATAAGTTGACATCTAAGCCACCACTTTACCATGTAATCACGTAAATTAACTTAGGTGGTTTCTCTGTTATTGGTCACTGGAAATAATTATCTCACTGAATCTTTTTCATCAAATGTTTAGGGATCTAAAGGAGAGGCAAATCCATAATTTCCACCACCTCCAGCTTAATTACCGATAGAGAGAGTTTTTACGAAAGAAACATGACACCTTTTAAACATTTATGTAAAACAGCCCATAACCATCCAATCAAGTTATATGAGGTCTTACAATCAATCATACAAAAGATGAAGCATTACACACTTTTACATATAAACTATAGATGTTGAAGGCAGTTTAAAGTTGCAGGCAACAGCCTATATCCTTTCCCTCAACGAAAGAATTTGAACCAGACACTACTTCATTTTTTGAGATGTGGAAAGCAAGCATAAACATCAGCTTTTGGGTGCTTGGCTTCAGCATGCTCCCGACACTTCACCTCCGATGTGGTACACATGAAAGTTTGCATACACACCTTGCACTGGATTCAAAATTTAGAAAGAATTAGTTGTGATAAAATATATTTATATCACCGCAAAATATGTTGACACAAACTATAACAGATAATATATGCTATAAGAAATGAAAACATTTGCTTTAGCAAAAAAGATATGTTCCTTTGTGAAAGACGTCCTACAAATATATACACGCACATATATATTGTGTGAGTATGTAGGTATGTATATATGTACATATCAATACTCAAAAACCAGCTTTGCAAACATGATGAGGTCCTCTTTTGTAAATTGTAATGGGACAATGCAAATGCTCTGGCATAAGTAGAAACATGTCAAAGGCTTCGCATATGAAGACAAAGCCCGATTGCAAAGTACCTCCAACTTCAAACGTAACACCAGGCTGAAGTGAAATGTGCAACTAAAGACTTGCTGCTTATCATAAGTAAATTTCCACATTTGTGGGTGGCTTAAATCCCTCCACTACAATGACATGAGAAACTGAAAAAAAAACAAAAAAATAGAGAGCAATGGAAGGATGGAAGGTGGAAGAATAGGATGGAAAACTACCCAAAAAAAAAAAAGATCATTTCCACCTCATTAAGGCTAAGTTGTACCAACAATCTTTTCAATATTGAACAATAAATTGTGCAATAAACCAGCATGTTTGTGTTTCAGCTCCAACCAGTCACTACAAATTATTCTCCTGCATATCGTAGTATGTTACAGTTTTACAGTGGGGATACGAACCGAGTCAAGACTAAACCTTCTTCTTCCTTTTCTACTTTTTTTTTTTCCCGTTTCTTCTAACGAAGATAAATCCCGTATATCTCAATGAACTGATTTGCAAATAATTCAACTGAGAATTATCAGGCGGGGGCATGTTTGAATAACAGCACATAGTATGCTTTTGTGCCTTCAAACATATCTGTTTGATCCAAAGATAAGTCCTTCCATGAAGCCTTAGGCACTTTCTTTCCATAAATATACACACAGCATTAGAAACCAACCTAGCTGAATAAAATGCAAGTCCTTGAAGACTAGGAGACTTTCTTTGAATTACCATATAGCGTCGAGGCCCAACCTAAACTTCATTCACGTAATGCAACACTATTCCATGATGGACAACTACAGAGAATCAACTAACAAAACAATGCACTTACTGAATATTATGCCTATTACCTACTGAGGCCTCCCCAACCCCCACTCCAAAAAAAAAAAAAAAAAAAGTTAATCCCCACCAGCTGTGAAAAGGCTCCAGACACCTTCAATTAGATCAAATATTTCTCTTTTCAAGTAAAAAGTAGTAGTAACTAGTAACTAGTCAGTAAATTCTCAGCGCATTTCTGTTCAGTAGCAACTGTTGGAAAGAAAAAATACCTGGATATTCATCGCTTTTTTGTTGGTCTCCAGCTGACTTCCTGCCAATGCCGTAGAATTGCGTGGATTAACAAACAGCTAATAATCCAAAATTGGAAACATTAAAAAGAAGCCGTAAAACCCTCCGGAACTATCTAGGTGATCTGTGCAGAATTGAGCTTGGACGAAATTAAATGGAAAAACCTGAACTGATTATCCCATATTCCATTATTTTCGCCGACAGAAATAAGTTGATAAACCAAAATGAGCATTAAAAAAAGAAAAGAAAAAGATACCACCTTTGGGGCCTTTCATTTTTTCCAAGTTCTTCTCGCGAGCCATCTTGGACTTTTGACCGTTGCCGCCACCCATTCTTCGATTGTAGTAATCGTCTGAACCGTGGAAAAGGATAAGTAGAGGAAACTAAAATGTCCTTCCTCCGAAAATTAATTGAGTTTGATCTGAAATTACAGTCGCAGAAGACAGGCGCAGCGGCGGACTCCTATCAATTATTATGCGACAGCCGGACAAAAGCGCCACCATACACCGTCAACTTCAACTCGGCAAAACTCGGATCACTTGTACCTATAATATCACTTGGGATCCTACATATTTTAAGTGTCAATCCAATGTCATCTCTAATATTGCGTCAAGTGTTCTATTATTATTTGCATTTTAATTTTTCAATAATTCAAATTAATTTGATTTAACACAAATTTTTTCTATCCTCTAAAACTTTGAACCCCTGATCTAATTCAAATACCATCACTTTTGAGTTAACTACTCATGATATGGGAAAAAAGAAAATAAAATTTGTGTTAAATCAAATCAATTTGAATTATTAAAAAATTAAAATACAAATAATAACAGGACACTTGGCGCAATATTAGATGTGACATTAGATTGGCACTCAAAATATGTCACCGATGATCCTAAGTGCTGTAATATACACATATATATAGACAGGTAATATTCACCTTTTGAAGAGGGCAGTAATGAAATTTGGCTTTTCTTTTCCATTTGCTCTTTCCTTTGGAGAGATAGGAATTTTTTTTTTTTGCATACAATTAGCCACGCTAGATTTGTTACTATTTAGAGAAGGATAAGAATGTATATACAATAGATACATGTCATGTGTGTACAATTATATATATATATATATATATTTATATATATATCTCTTGTTATTTCACGCTCATGATTCAAAATATAAAAGATTAATTCTTTAAATAATTTTTCTAAGTTCACGCGCTACTAGTTACTAACTAATAATGAATTCCACGTGGACGTATGACAAACAATTTTGGGATAATTTCACAAACTTCTAACAATTACAGAGAGCTACCCTTAAGTTTTAAAAATTACATACACCTCTCCTATTTTTATTATTTAGTAACAATATAGATTTTCTCACAAAAATCCTAAATTACCCTTTTGTACAAAATTAAAAAAAAAATAGAGTATACTTAATCATTTTCTTTCATTCTTTGCACAAATCAACGAGTATAATCCTTAACAACCATCTAACCATAAGTTCTAAACCAAATAATCGTCCAAAAGATCCTAAATTACATATATATTATTAATACTTGCCATGTAAAAAAAACACACACACACACATATAAAAACCCCATTGACAACCAATTTTATACTCAAAAATTAAATATTAATGCTCAAATACATTTCAATACAATATAATCTGACCTATAACCACTATTACAATCCTTTTATGGTCTTAAAAATATTAATATCTCAAAAGTAAAGAACAAATTCTACCTCTACAATAAAATCATAATAACAAATTTCAAATCCAATGAAAGAAATTCTTATGTAATTATTGACATTTTATAAAAAAAAATTCTTAACAACAAATAAAATATGACAAATTCCATATCTTTAGTTTTTTTTCATATTTCAATCATCAATTTCATAATTTATTTTTCTTTTACTGCATGTCTCTTCATGTCCTTCTAGTTTGACACATAATTTGCTTTCTCTGTTGATTTTGTAATTTCAATTTGCTGATATCCACAAAATTGAAGGTAATAAAAATAGGTTATATTAACTAGAAAAGAGAGGAGTGAAAATAGAAAAGAGATAGAAAAATATATATTTTTTGGATTTTATCAATTATTGCCTTAAATTTAAAAATGTCTACCAAATGGAAGGCATTATAGGCATTTTATCGTGCTAAGGAAGGTAAGTGTAATTTTTTAAACTTGACGAGGAGTCAAGCAAAATTATCAAAAACTTCAAGGGAGGTTTTTAAAATTATCCCAACAATTATTGCATCCATATGCTTATGAGTGCTAAAATAATTCTTGAGGGCCTAACAATCACTTTCATTTAAGAGTAAATTTTTTTATACATTGTCGGTGTATTTTTTTAACAATAAAAATTTTTATTATTATCACATAATATAAATTTAAATTTGAAATGTAAATGATACATATGTATGACATGCATGCATAACTACTGCTACACTGCCAATATATAAAAACAGACAGAGATGTAAGAGAATACATCCAAAAAGATATATAGAAAAAAATACAATTTTAATCTCCAAAGTTTGACATATCAGCAATCTTAGTTGCTAAAGTTTAGGCCAAGGTAATTTTGGTCTCTAATATTTCAGATTTGAAGCATATTTAGGGCAATTCACAAGGTTATTTCCTTCCCCCATATTAAACTGGTCATCATAATCACGTGACCCTTGTCTAAAACAACAAATAAAAAATTGATGATACTAAAAATTAATTACTTACATAACCACACGTGTTTAACTTAAAAAAAGTGAAGTTACTAAAAACACAAAGATGTACATTATGACATACCAAAATTAGTCTCAATCTAGATCTCATTTCTTTTCCCCTTATCCTTTAAAAGAAAATATAAGGTCATAATTTCTAGCAAGGGTCACGTGGTCTTATGTGACTCCATCTCTATGATAATTGAATAAAATCATTCAATGATCCTAAATTTGCTTCAAATTATAAATATTAAGGACTAGATTTGCCTCACGCAAACTTCGAAATTGAAATAGCTCTCGAGTAGGGGTGGCAATGGGGCGGGGGACACCTCCTCCAACCCCCACCCCGTCCCCCGCCCTCGGCTTCCCCCGCCCCGCTTCTCCCGCAAGGGCACCTGTAGGGTTAAAAAAATTTTATTATATAATTTTATTATAATTAAATTTGAGCAAATAATCAAGTACTAAAATATTAATACATCATCAAATTATTATTCATTGTAACTTCACAATTGAAACTCATAAAAATAATTAAACAAAGGTTATTTGAATACAATCTAATATGATAAAACAAATATAACTAAAATAATCAAGTTTTCACTTTTGATACAAATACAATCACTAAATTATTATTGTATATTTTTTAGAAAAAAAGTATTATTGTATTAAGTGTAGTTAGAAATTTAACATAAATGTATTAATAAATTTAGTATAAAAAATTAATAATTTTTATTAATAGACATGTATAATTAGTAGTATAATTGATAATATCATTATATATATATTTTCAAACGGGTGAAGGGGCGGGGGTGAGGCGAGAATATACTCCCCCGCCCCCAGCCCCCCGCTCCAATGACCCCCCGCGGGGCCGGTGCCCGCCCCCGTTGCCATCCCTACTTTCGAGCCAAACTTTGGGACCAAAATTATATTTTTCCTAAAGATATATTCTTCATAATCACAACTCTAGTCGTCTATTGAGGAGTGTGGGGCACAGGGGGTGGATTAAACATGTATATAATTCTATAGGTATGATCAAAATTGGCATACAAAAGCTTTCATCACATGTTTCTTTGATAATTGTTAACGAGACGGTTTAATGATTGAAACAACAAAAATTTTGAGTTTCAATTCTTAAATGCACTTGCCTTGGAAAAAAAAGCCTTAAATGCACTATATACTATTGCAAAATACAACAATATAGATCCATGCAATTGTCTACACTGGTTTGAGTTTCTATTTGGAGTGTAAGAGGAGAAGTCCCTTGGATTGAATTGTGTCTTGATAAGAAAAAAAATCTAAAAATCATGAATGAAAAGGTAAAGAAGCAAAATTCCAAGCAAGGAAAGCGGCGGAAAGACACGACCAACTTCGCCAAGAAACATCAAGAAGAAGAGAAGAAAAGGGGAAAACAAAATCCACGATAAGATACAGGTGTCAAAAGAAGAAAAGACAAGACTGCTAATGGCAAATCATAGTAAATGGATGGATTTACTCAATACATGGATAAAATAGGAAAGTGGTGTTTCTTGGTACCGCACTTTCGTGTTTTCCGTACTCTAAACCGCTTTAAATAGTATAATAACAGGGAAAGAGGGTCGTTTTCAGGCAAGCAGCTTTTGTGAAGCCTTGCCAACACTGTGGACCCACCCACGGCAACAATTTCAATTTTTAGTAGAATATACTTTAGTGCTCTTCTTCTGGCTCTGCCAAATCCTAACCCCCCCTCCCAGTATTTTTGTTGCATCAAATTTCCGACTTGTGATCGCCACAATTCTCCTCTGGTTTTTTTTCCTCTGTCACACTTACACAGGATGGTGGCTGGGTTTTTTCAGGACTTGGCTTTTTCTGCATCCCTCACAGTGGTTGTTTATTTTATTCTGTCTAAGCTTCGTTCGAGTTCTGCTGAAGATGTCACCAATGCTACGTGCAATTCAAGAAACGATGTTTTAATTGATAAAGCTGGGTTTTTGGAGCATGTTGGCAAAAAATATCCTGGGGTTTTTGATATTGGACAAGAAAGAAATCTTGGGAATTCTGGGTTTCAAGCAGTGATGTCGGGAGAAGTTCACAGTGTTGATGGTGAAGGGAACGAGCTGAAACAAGAAGAGAAAGATAATAACACCAACGATGAAGCTCTTGGTGGAGTTGTCGAAAACGTACTAGTACAAGAGGCGAGGGAAGAAAAAGATAGTGTCGGGGTCGGTGGCGGTGAGGATATTAAAGAAAAGGAAGAAGTTGATGAATGTTCTGAATCGAGGCCAATGCCCCAGGGAACTGAAGAAGAACTACAAAGCCTAGTTGAAGACGCTTATGTGGCATTGAGTTTAAGGGAAGAATTTGAAGTGAGGGAGGGCAAGGATGAGGAAATTTGTGAGGTTTTGGAGGATAAACATAGTCAAGAAACAGAGAGGGATGCAGCACAGAGCACTGAGAGGAGTGAGGGCAATGAATCTAATAATCGGGTGGGGATGGAAGAATCAGAAGAGGGGCTGTTTGATGATTGGGAAGGGATAGAGAGAAGTGAGCTGGAGAAGCATTTTGATGCAGCAGTGGCTTTTGTTGGTTCCAAGGGCAATGCTGATCGTATTGATGGCAACACAAGGATGCAGCTTTACGGGCTTCACAGGGTTGCCATGGAAGGACCTTGCCACGGGCCACAGCCAACGGCATTGAAGGTTTCAGCTCGTGCTAAGTGGTATTAACCTTACCTTATGATCTTTTACATCAGCTATTTGTTTCAAGGAATTATTAACAAATTTCTTGTCTCGTATATTGTCGGGTTATCTTTTGTTGACTCGCTCAGAAGAATTTGGACGATGAAAGATAAACATGACTGAAGGGGCTAGGGAGAAGGCACCTAGGACGGAATGCTGCATGTCTAGTAGAATGCTAATGTTTTCAAAATTAACAGAACTAGAACGTGGCTTTGTCTGGACGCATTATTGTGTAGGAAGCATTGACAAACAGTTGCAGTAATTTAACACTGAAGTGGAAGCCCAGCAGTATGAGTTGCCACCATTTGACATGAGACATACCCCATCTTCCAAACCTCTTAAACAAGTAGTATGAGTTGCCATTATTTGACACGAGACATACCCGCCTTGCATTCTATTCTGATTCCCTGTTTTTCCAGCACTGTTTTGCTTGAATGTTAACTAGTTCCCTTCAACTGATCATGGAATCCGAGAGTCTTATATTGCTTTTACGACTTCCTGTTCAGCTTCTTTCTCTTCTTTTTCACAGTTTTGGTTGCGCTGTTTTTAAATTGAATTACACGTATCAGTGTTCGTATTGACTATTGATAGGGCAGCATGAAGAATCACGTGAAAATTAGTAGCACGTTCGTTTGTCCAACTCCGTCTTCTTTAACTTTACTAAAATCGGCTTAGACTTCTTGTACGCCTTTCTGATGTTATTCATGTTCGACAACTTGTAAAGTTTTTATTTTGGAATAGGACCGGTAGCCGTTTTTGAACTGAACTACGGTGGATTCATTTTGGTATGGTAGGAATGCTTGGCAAAAGCTGGGTGACATGAGCTCAGAAAGGGCAATGGAACGGTATATGGCCCTTCTGTCAGCAAGCATACCTGAATGGGAGGTAACTGAGATCCCTCCAAATGATTGCCTTTCTGATGTCCATTTACACGTGCTTTAATCTCAGTGACAGGATAGATCACGGGTTTGTTAAATTTAGCAATCTTGTTGCCTTTGATGGAAATAAACTAGCTTTTCAAAAGGGGACAGCTTCCAAATTGTTGAATTAATTCGGTGCTAAAAATGGAAGTTAGTCCGGAAACTGCATCGATTTGATTGAGCAAATGCTGGTCAAAAGAACTTGATTAACTGTTCCACTTGCTTGCAAGCTATGACGCCGCGAAAGGACAAAATTTTAATCGAGAGTAACCGTCACTCAATAGAAGCAAATCTATCAGGGGCCTGATTTCTCTGTTCAATATCTGTGACATAATTCTACACAGGCTGCGTAACTGAAGCTGATGTGACAATACATTTCTTATAGGCTACATAATGCTGAGAAACTGAGAATAGCAACTTCTTGTTTGCCTGACAATAATGACTTCCTGGCTTGCTCGAGGAAGTAGTTGGACTAGAGCTAGCTAATTTTACTCCGTTTTTCTTTTTGGGCCCCTTGTATTTTGTGCATTTTTGTGAGCCTGATGAAGGTTTTTTGCTTTGAATCCCAGGACAAAATCATAAAAAGTGAGAGGCCTTTCTGATGCCTGTAGCTGATCACGCTGAGGGCTGCAGTTTCTAGTACTTGCGAATGAATGAATCTGGCATGTCAAAAAAAAGAAGTAGGAAAAGTAATGTACCATGTCGTTTTGCAGCTGTGGAACTCGTGAGATTCTGTGTTAGTTTGTGCTTCTAAGGAACTACGACCACAAAATCCAAAAGACCCTCAAAAATGTTTTCATCCAAGTTAGTCAGTAATTAAATTGGGCCTTGGCCCAACGTCCCAAACTCACTTGAAAGCATCCGATCCGAATTTCATTCAGATCTGGGATTGTCTGAGAGGAATGCTTGCAATTTTATACTAAATTAATTAATTAATATCCCACCGGCGCCGGTGACCTCTGCTAAAGCAATTACTCCGTCGACAAATTCCTTCTACTAGCAGAAGTATTCTCGTCTCGTCGGCCTAAGACTCGTCTTTGAGACGGCAGCCGTAAAATAACAAAAATGGGAGTGGTGGAGGAGAGCGATGTTTGGGAACCCAATAAAGCGCTCTACCTATTCACGCTAATATCATGCTTCGCTTCCATCTATTTCTGCCCTCATTACTCTGGCAGAGCGGCACCCACTACAGTCTTCGATCACGCCCAATCCTCATCAGCTTTCTTCCGTTTCCAAAGAAGTTTCCTTCTCCTATTTTCACTCTCCTCCGGTGATCCATCGCTCACCTTTACCTTTTTTCTTCCGAGTCTCCAATTCTCGTTTCATTGCTTAATCCGACTGACTGTTATTATTGGTTTATTTTTTGAATGATAAACTAGTGATGGAGGGCTTGGGGACGGTGTTCGGGGAGTTCGAATGGGAACACTATTACGGAGGAGTTAGTAAGGAGCAAATGCTGCTGTATGTGTGCGCGGGATGCGCTGCCTCACTCTTTATCGGTACTTTCTTAGGCGTGCTTTCTGATTTGATGTAAGCCTGCTCTCTTGCACTGCCTGAATTTGTTTGGTGCTCTTCTTTTCTTAGATTGTTATATGGGGTGGTGGGGGATGCTTAAAACTTCTGCAAGTTTGCTTATTTTTGGTTTTTGAGTAAAATCATCATGTTTATTAATCAGTCATCAAACTGCTTATTGGCCCAATTACGGTTATAATTTCTGTTGCGGCATTTTGCTCCACATTGATATGTGATTACTCTCAATGACTGTGTTTATGCAGGGGTCCAAGGAACGTTTGCTTGCTATTTTACACCCTGCATCTCCTTGTTTCTATATTCAAAAGCTTCCTCACACATGCAAGCTTATGTTTCACAAGCTTCTGTCTTTCTCTTGCCTCTTCTATATTTTCCTTCAGTTTTGAGGCATGGATGGTCTTCGAGCATGATAAGGTTCGTCTTCCAAGTCTTGTTTACAACTTTTCTAATCGCATGAATGCCACCTCTGCTCGTTAATTTGGTGTCCTGTAGTCTAAAGGTTGTCTTATTGAACATTGTCGAGTTTACCCATCCTATTGCATGAGGAGTGAGGACTGCATTTTTTCTGATGGATTCTGTGTCTGCTGCTACTCAACTAATGATTACACTTGCTCACACTCTGCAGCTGGGCCAGAGGCAAGATACGTTAAACGACTTGTTTTGGTTAATGACTTTTATTGAATCTGCATCATTCATCTGCAGCCAGTTCCTTGGGAATTGGTTGATTGGAGGCAACAGGGATAAATCCATACTTTCTCCTTACAATGCAGCTGTGGTTCTAGCAATTATATGTATCCTTCATGTTGCTCGGGGATTCAAGGAAAATCCACGAACAGCCAGTTGTAGTGACTATTGGATTTCGTTCCAGACACATATCTTTTCAGGTAAATTGTGCTGATAGTTACATAGGGCCATGGATATATTGAAATTGTTTTGCTTAAGATAGTTCAAATTATTTGTTGAGATTGAATACTTGAGAACAATGAAGTGACGCCCATGCACATATGGTGGTCTGTTATTCATCAAATATCTTCTTGTCAATGACGAATTTCCTTTCTTGCTAGATAAAAGGGTATGGTTGCTATCATGGTCACAAGTTTGCGTACACCTCTCTATTGCAGTTTTCTGGGTTCTCTGGGCTCCAACAATTGTGGTAAGCTACTGATGCAATTTTGTACAAAGAAACCTAATTTCTTCTTGTCTTTCCCCAACTTTCTGACATACATAGTACCAAGTATATCTGGTAATTATACTTTAGTTAATTTAATTTTCCTTCTGTTTGAGATGAATTATATGCAGCCTAGTAATATGTCATATTGTTGAAACTGTGGCGATCTTCTAATATGGAAGCTTTGGATGAGTTCTTTACTTTCTCTTCCAAGTTTCTTGAGAATGATAGCTTAATCATTAGATGCGGTAAGTTCTAGTTGTTGATAGATTGCCATTTACCACTACAGCAAAAAGCTCCAATTCTTCCTGACCTCTCAAAATTGGGCGAGATCAATTTTGGAGAAAGCTTTTCATTCTAAGGTTGATGCGGCATTTTATATTTAAGTCTTTAATTAACATATTAAAGTAATCAAGTGATCGGATTTGTTGTTCAAAGATGTTATATATGAATCACAATTTTTCCATGAATGGCCGCAGTTTGTGTTTTCAAAACTTGCGTGATTTGTTTCATGGTTGAAAAACTTAAGTTTGACAACTATAGCATTTGGACCAGTTTAGATCTTTTTCTGGGGAAAAAAAATAGTTTAGTGGGAGTTTTGCCTTTTTAACCTAAAACATGATTTCCTTATGGCTTATAAAGTTGATTGTTATTATGATCTAACCTGTTTGTATCTTTTCTTTCACTTTCTTTTTCGTCCCTCTTACAATTAGCTTTTCATTAGTGTTGAATTTTTAATTTTTCACATTGAAGGCTGATGGCAGAGAGGTACAATTAGGATTAATATATCCTTGTTTGATGGGGGCAAGAATGCTAGGAAGCACTGCAGTTCCCTGGTTGTATAATGGAACGATATCACTTAGGATAGAGGAATGTTTAATATACGTGCTTCCTGTGATGGGCCTCCTTTTATCTGTTGTAGCTTATGATTATCAGGTATGTTCCTTTTAAAACTTGACTGTCTGAAGAAGTAAATGTTATACACATACAAAGCTTGCTGCTAAATGCACATTGCTTTTTGTTTATTCTTTTTCAGGACGTTGGTGTTCTCCTAGTACTGTTCTTCTTATTTCATGCTTGCGTTGGTGTTGTTTTGCCTTCACTTGCCAGATTGAGAAGCATGTAAGTTTGTGTTCTATTATGATTAATATATGACAACTTTTGTGAGTTTCCTTTATAAGTGTCTATCTGTCTTGCATCAGAGCAATGACTTTACATTAACTTTTATTTTTATGGCTTTCACAGGTATGTACCAAATGAACTTCGTGGAGGAATGATAACTCTATCTCAAGCTCCTGTTAACATGGTGTTCTTGTCATTTTTGGTGCAAGTAGGTCCTGTAATATTATTTTTCCCAGGCCAAATATTATTTATTTTTATTCTTAGTTCTCATGATTGAAAGGTCCATTTTTGCTTGGTAATCCTGCAGAGAGGTTATTATCGCACTGTTGCAAATTCAACGATTATTGCATTTGCTGCTCTTGGTCTATTCTCATCTGCTGGCTGCATGTATATGTTAAAGCGGCCAGCGAAGCAACCCTACCAAAATTGGCACAAGTTGTGATGTATATGCACATTCTTTTCAGATCACTTATTTGAGCAGTCCTGCATCATCAGTCATTCTTAAACAGATGGAAATTAGATCCTTCTCGATTATTAGCCTGCTGAATGACTGAAAAATGAAGGAATGAGTGAAAGTCCAAAGAACACAATAGGAGATGATCTGTGGGCTTGATGTTGAGCTTTGTGAATTCCAATTTGAATTCCTTCCACTGGGTCGAGTAAAGGGCTGGTGCATTAGAATCAAAATGAAGCATGCTTTGATTAGCTCCGTGTTTTATTATTCGGTGATGGTTCTCAAGATATGCATGATCTAGAAAATCAAGCGAAATCCGCAAGAAGGTGCCATGAATCATCTGGTGCCCAACCACTTTCACGAGAGAGATGATGTTCCGGTTGTAATCGTGCTTTTGGTTATTCGTCTTATAGAAAGCTGTAAAGTTCCAAGAGGGGAGAGAGGTTTCATTTTGTTGGAAGTTTGCTGTTTACGTTTTGTACTGGAGGAAATGAGTGAAGCCATATTTTAGATGTAAGCTAATTCATGCAATATATATAATGTTTGGGAAGAATGCCGAGCGACCTACTATTTATTTGCTCAAGGGGATATCCGAGTGACTGTACCAAGAATCTGAGTAATTTCCGAGCTTCATCTTTTTCCCCTGAGAAGCAACTCCAACCTTGATCCATTGAGATTGCAAGAAATACACAACAGTTATTGCTAACAAGCGCTATCATTTGATGAATGTGTAGGAGAGCATGCAGTTGGCATAATAGTGTGATTCGCAAGGGTCCATGGATGATGATATAAATTCGCTCATCCCAGCGTCTTGTTTTTGTCCAAGTTCAATATCAGGTAGTGTGAAAAGGTCTCCAGCCTGTGATGTACAAGATGCTGTAAACAGGGTGCGCTCTGACAATCATTAGATCCATGCCCATCTCACCGCAATATAAGGAGAGCAGAAAAAGGATTTTGTATCTCTTCTTAAATTAGAAAACAAAGAATATGGGTATATTTACTGCAAAACTTGCTTGACATTCCTCGACAGTAATAACTTTTTGAAACACAGTTACAAACGCCTAATCATCCTGTTCTTGATCCCTGATCCATTTTGTGGCCACCCACTTTTCCCCTCGAATTACGGGACAGCTCCCATGAAGTGAGGCCTGGGAAAATGGGGAGACAAAATACAAATTACAACTCATGAAACAAATAAATATGAGAACAAGAACTATCCTGTCTCTTATGAGCATGATATATGCAACTGAATGGAAGCCGGAATGAGGGAAACAAGCGGCCATTTTATTGAAGACGTCAACTTTTATATTGTGGTGCAACATCACATTTTTGATAATACAAGGGACTCATGGTGCCGCAAGCTACTAGCTGCCTTTTTAACGCAGCTTTAAACTAGGGATTTATGGATCAAAGAGTAGTCTCCTGTTTTCCAGATACACCTATTTATTTATTTCATCTACTATGTCGCTAATGCGCTAACGCGCTCCATAAGCATATATAGTAATCTAAAACAATTACTATTTTCTTCTGCTAAAAGATTTAAAAACACAGATTTTGTATGCTTTAAACAGCATTTCTCTAAATACAAGAACCCATTGGGTCTTAGGCACCAGGTAGATAGTACTAGTTTGGACGCATTGCAGCAAATGCATATATCCATATGCGTTTTCCCTTGTTTCCAGGTAGTTGCCATCGCTTAACAATAATGTTCATTGTAAAAACGTACACACAAAATCTGTTTTGTCATGATAAAGGAAATAAAGTAAATAGACTCCATTGAATGTTTAATTATACTAGTTTGATCGTTTCCAGTAAACAAACCAATTTTCACATCATTGCACAATGGATTTGAAGGGAAGACTCAAACTCAACTATCCCCACCCGTGAAAAAATTAGCAATTTAGGTAAGCTAGTGACATCCAGAAGAACTTACAGGATCAATTGTACCATTTGGGAAAAGTGAGTAAAACAGCAGTCCATCCCCTCGGTGTGGTTTCACTTTCAAACCTATGCAGTTACGATAATCATAACTAGCATCCATGTTCACCCCATTCTGCAAATTAAAGCATTCATATACTGCAGACTGAGATACAAGGAAAGAAGCAGGCAAGAGAAGCGAAATCACCGTGGGCTTGAACTTACCTCAAAAGGGAACATGGTTTCCCCACCTTCCTCAACATCAGATAAATACAGCAAAAAAGAAGCAACCTGAGAAAATTAAATAAGGGATATACCATTAAGAGCCTGATCAAGAATTCACAAAAGGATTGAAAGAGCAAGTAGAACATAGAGATGAAGAACTCTCTAAGCAATTTTTATTTAAATGTGGAGACACAGAAAGGTGAAGAAAGCAACAGTCCTGACAAAGGAAGCAATTCTATAGGACATCAGGTGGAAACTGGAAAATAGCTGCAGGCATGTGTTCCATAAATTATAAAATAGAGTTTGAGGAGACGGAGACGGACTATGCATTGTAAAATATTCTCTCGATGGTTCTGCAACTTCGTACTGCATAGTTATGCGCAAGATTATTAGAGTTGCACCAAACTGAACTAATTTAATTGCAGTTTGTATCTATTTTGCTTTGATTCAGAAGTCAAAGGGTTGGTCTTTTCTCTGGGGTGTGGGTGGGCATGGGAGTGCTGATGCAGCAGGATTTAGGAGGCAAACATATTATTCTCTCGAGCCACTCCCAAGTCCAAAATGCCCACTTGCCCGAGGCCTCAATAATAATTAAAATTCTGCTTGCATGAGAAACAGACAGTTCAAACTGGAAAGAAGATTGATTGAAAATATATTGTTTTCGTACCCTTTGGCTCTTCTGTGGACCATATTCAGCAGGATTGAATGCATCATAATGAGAATGGTATCTTTGACCTATCCCGTACCGCAAGACATTAAATGCCTGAAACATTTTTACATCCTTGCATTACTCACACAGTTTTAAAATTGACCTGAAATCAAAGGCCAACTAATTCAACAGAGAAGATAATCAAACAACATTAAGCAAGAAAATATTGAGACTGAAAATGGGTCAAATCATATGCTTAGTCATTTAAAGATTTGAATATAGCCAAAAACACTTTTGGCTTTCAAAGATCTAAATGCACGTCTTTGAATTGCATTTCAAAGATCTAAACACTTTGGCAATTGTCTGGCATAAAACGGAATAAGACCTCTGTAAGGCTGATAAAAACTACAGATTTGATTTTTTAAAAAATCATTTACTGGGCTCAAATGTCAAAACTGCTTGCACATGGCTTAGGGGAGGGGGTAGAGAAAGAAGGAAACATCTCAAGTTAAACATTACCTCTCCATGACTCCTTGGGATCATTGTCACCTTAGCGATTTTTTCCTCAATGAGGGCCAAAGTCCCTGTTTTGTCTTCAGATGCACTTAAAAACATTCCAGAACTAATTCACAAAAAAACCACAAGATGTTATCAGTTTCCGTATATTTGCCCGCTGTTGCCTAAGAGAAGACAACAAAGTTCACTACTTTTCAAACTCATAAATGATACTGAAAAGGAGAAAGGAAAAGCTAGCATGGAGATCAAATTTATCAGTGAATTTGCATTTTAACAAACTTACTATTTACCTTGTCCTGATTCCCTTGGTACTTTCTTCAGTTTCTCCATCACGAAGAGCTAAGGTAGATGGCTGGAGACCAGCCTTTGCCCTAGTAACTATAGTTTGACATTGTTCTGCAGTTGCAAAGTTGGGGAAGTACAATGCTCGTGGATTCCAGCTTAACACCTAGCATGAAAATTTTAATAATAAATATAATAAAAACAAAAAGGGCTCCAATCGCTGAGCCAGGTACAAAATTGAAGACAAGATTGATCTGTCGAAGTAAAGGATCAACTCCTCATTTACAGGTATAGAAGTAAAAAGGTCAAAATTAAACAGATGCAATCCTAGACTTGTCAATTGCTGGGCTTCAACAATCCATCAAGGAGAAGTTCATGGTGTGAATTATTTGCATAAGAAACCTATATCAGACCAATTAAAAATTCTCTGTTTCAATCAATGGAAGAAATGAAATACAAATTTTTACTACCTCCCTCTCCGTCTCTCCGTAAGATCATTTTTGGCAAACAGAACTTGCAAAAACACAAGATACGGAGGATATAAGAAGATGCAGCGGATTTTTGGGTACCTGAAAGGGAATGGAAGTTACAGAGCCCTCGCCAGAGTGGCCATGGGGCAATGGATCGAAGCCTCTGTTTTCCTCCTCCAATTGGTCACCCATCGCCTCCAGCACCCTTGGCCTAAGCCGAGACTGTGCACTCCACTCATCCTGCAATAAATTCGTCAATCAATCGCCACTACCAAATCGACCATAGAAAGAGAGAGACGCATCACGTATACCATATATCATCACTAACAGCAAAAAAAAAAAAAAAAACTATAACTATAATTTTAAGCAAATAAAGAGAGAGAACCGGTTGAGAGAAAAGAGTAGAACCGAAGAAGCCGGCAAGGAAGAAAAAAAGGCACAAGAGGAAGACTAAAGGTAGCCCTAGGCTCCGCCAAGTTCCTCCGCCGCTGCTCCCTACAGTTTTACCTCCCCTACTGTTCTTCATCACCAAAACTCGAATTGACCGATCAAGTATCGATCTTCTCTTATAGCTGGATTCGACTGAATTCAGAGGCTTCCTTCAAAAATTTTGATCAAATAGGAGGGCAAAAGAAAAGGATAAAAAAGCTAATGATAAATAAGAAAAGAAATTTGAGTTGAAACAGAGATGAGGACGGACCAGATGAGACTTTGAAGGGAAAGAACGACAAGGAACTTGAAAATTCAAGGTGTGAGTGAGCGAGCGGGTGCAGCACTGGAGTGGAGGATGTGACTTCTTTGTTTACACGGCGGGAATTCTCCTCTTCTTTTATTTTTAGTAATTACGCGAATTTATTTTTTGTTACCAAACTTAGCACAGTCGTACGTGTACGACATTAGCATTCCATTCGACTCCTCCTACTCCCGCCCGCCCGCCCGCCCGCCAGACACCAAAAACACCCCCAAATAAAGCCCCGGAGTGAGTGAAAGTAGCACTGCAACACTACTATTATATTCCTAATAAATTAGTAGTACTAGTCTATATATGGGTTATTTATAATAAATCAATCGATTCACGGCAGTCCTGTCTTCACGTTCATCGATTTCTAGCATTTATTTTTCGAATTCTTTTTTAACTGGTCCGACAAATAGTCCATTTAGTAAGTTATGCATTTAAACTTCACTCCAATTATATGCACATTAATAATTATTAACTTTCATTATTTATATACACTTAATTAATTTGAAATCTTCAAAAATCTGACACCTAAATGAGTAGTCGAGCACACTTATTAGATCTTCTATCCTTTCCCAAAAAAATATATACACTCATTAAATAGACCCTTATTTTTTTTAATGAAAGACAATCTTCGGTATGAAACTATTTGGATTGATCATTTTTTCAAAAATATGTTTTTCAGGTGCAATGCTACAGTAATACATAATAATTCAAAAAACATTTCATTCATATAATATTTTAACAAATTTTTACAGTAAAAATTTTTCATATATATTGTTATAGTAAAATTTTTTTAAAATATTTTCAAAAATAATTAATCCAAACGAAACGGGCTTTTTCGTAGTTGAATTTAAACTCCCCTTCCCAGCACCACACACAAATAAATCACAACTGGCAATGGCGGAAAATGAAAAGACCAAAAGTCCACAAGTCCACAACCGGGGGCTAAAGCTAACTTGAGGCGGGAATGGTGGCTTTTTTTGGGCACCGTACAGGTCAGGTGCAACCTCACGTGGAGTCCCATTACTCAGCGTGAATGACTGACCGAATCTGAATGAACGAATGAATGGCGAATGTGATGGATGATCCCACGCATTGCTTTCTATCAACCAACCAATCACCACTCATAATCACACCCGGCGGAGGCTTTTTCTTAAGGGATAATTTCACAAACCCCCCCTGATGTTTCTCACAATTACAAAGAGCTCCTCTCAGTTTTTAAAAATTACATATATCTCCCCTACTTTAACTGTTTAGTAACAATGCAGGTCCAAGAATTTAGATTTTCTTTCAAAAATCTTAAATTGCCCTTTTGTACAAAACTAAGAAAGAAAAATAGTATATTCAATCATTTTCTTCTACATTTTGTATAAATCAACAAGCTAAATTTTTAACAACCATCGAAATATAAGTTCTAAATCAAGTAACCATCCAAAAGATTTTAAATTGTATATACAATATCAATACTTTTTACGATAAAGAAAAACACAAAACCACATTGACAACCAATTTTATACCCCCAAATTAAATAACAATGCTCAAATATCTTTTCAATATAACCTAATTTGACCTAGAACCACCATTACAATTCTCCTATGGTTTTAAAAATATTAATATCTCAAAAGTTGAGAATAAATTCTACCTCCACAATAAAATTATAATAAAATATTATAATCCAATGAACGAAATTATTATGTAATTATTGATATTTTATAAAAGTTTTTCTTAATAATAAACAAAATATGTCGAATTCCACATGTTTGGTTATTCTTCCTATTTCAATCATCAATTTCATTATCTATTTCTCTATCGCCGTGAGTCTTTTCATTTCCTTCTGGTTTGACACATAGTCTACCTCCTTTGTAAATTTTGTAATTTCAATTTACTAATATCCACAAAACTGAAGATAATAAAAAAAGGTTATATTAGCTAGAAAATAGACAAGGGACAGAAAAATAGAATTTTTTTTTAAGTTTTGTAAATTTATTGTCTTAAATTTAAAATTGTCTACATAGTGGAGGGCATAATAGATATTTTACTATGTCAAAGAAGTTAAGTGTAATTTCTTAAACCTGAGAGGAGCCCAAGGGAGGTTTCTGAAATCATCCCTTTTCTTAATCTCTCTTTTTATTTACCACTATAATAAATATTCTCCAATGTGCCCATTTAAATTGCAATTTTTTTGAGTTCTTTCATACAAATATACTATAGCAATTTCGTGTATGTGACATTAATATGTGATTTGAAATATTTTTTAAAATCTTTTTGTGAAAACTAACAATCTAAACGTGCTGATATGTCCAATGTGATCTATTCTCCCCTCTCTGCCAATCCAAAAGCAATTACGTAAACGATGGAAAATCCAATACTGCTCTAGAAGAAACAAAAAGTTTTACACCCAATGACTATTTTTTTTTCTATTTATTCCCGAAATACGTAGCATTCAGCGTTAACATATTACCTAATCTAAACACCTTGACCCTTAACCCGACGGACATATGAAGTGAGGATGGAAGGAACCTACTAGACTATTTGTTGAGGGAAAAAAAAGAACTTTCCAGACGCTATAGAACCATTATGAACATTTTACTCAAATCCATGGATTTCGAGCTTCGAATCTACAGAGAGTGCTCCACTCAACTACGTTTCCCCTCGCCAATCATAACTTTTCTTAACAAATTGCACGTGCGAGAAATGAGAAGTGACAATAGCGTATAGTTTTTCTTCTTCTTTGGTCTGAAATTCATCAATTTGAACAAAATCTGAAGCCAAAGCTTTCATGCTCCTCTTCCACTCTTACTCTTCTACTCTTTGCCTTGAAAAGCAGCCCTTAAGCAATGAGGTAGGCTCTGTTTGGTTCAAAGATAGCGATTTTAATGTCGGCTTCTCCGCGAGTCCCACCCGCCTAGGTCGTGAAGACGCGAGAAAGGAACATGAAACAGCGTGCACGACCGCTGCCGCCATATGACAAGCCTAAGTCGTTGCACACGGTAACAGATAAATATAGAAAAATTGTGCATACAAATTATACAACAAACCAGTGGGTCGCGCACAAGTTGGCACATCCGGATTGATATGCCTGTCTCCATCAAGCGACATACTATATAAACATATTCACAAATTAGCACCGTCTTCCTCCACGTAAATAATGAATGGTCGCCAAAGATTTGCACATAACTCTTAACTATACACCTCGGAACATCTCTCTACTTCCACTCCAAATTCACAGGATACTAATCAGAAGCAAGGCTCTTTCTGACTCGACAGGAACTCGAGTCGAGCAAATAAATGCTCAGATTAAGCATTTGTTTTTCTCCCGTTCCGAGTCTGCGACAACACAAGGTTGGCAGCAGCTGCAGGTCATGGATAATCCACTATAACAGACACCAAATTCTGTCGGGAAGGACAATCATCAGAGCCCTTAAAGATGAGACAAATGGTGGCAAAAATGGATTACCTGGTCAAAGTTGGGACCCCGGGCTGGAAATTGAGGTGCCCTATGAACAAAGGCCGGTAAGTTTTTTCCATAACTTGTTGAGCAGTGAGAAAATGCCTGTCTGAGTTCCGATTGTCGTAATCTTCTAGCTTTCAGTTAACCCCTGCATAAGAACTACAGTCAAACTGAAAAGTTGAGTTCAAGATGATGTTTGTGTCATTTAGACATGTATTGCCACATTGACTTCAGTGGACTGGAAATTCCATCTTCATTGTCCAGTAATATCAGTAAGATTTGAGGTTAAATCTTGAAAATATCATGCAATTTATGCTTACAGGTGAATGAATACTCATCACTGAAAGATTCTACTTTATATTCATGGGCCGAATTGGGTCCAGGGTCCTTCTTCCTACGTCTTGGAGGTCTCTGGTTAGTCACTTTTACAGTTCTAGGAGTGCCAATTGCAGCTGCAAGCTTCAATCCAGCAAAGGTAAGGCAATTATGAAAAAATTCTTACCTGAGCATAAGATTATGATTCTAACTGTAATTTAATTATGAAAACATGCAATTCCCATGTCCAGTTCCAGTTTCAAGGCACGTAGATTTCTTTTGACTTCTCACTTCGCAAAGGGAATGGTATTAATTTTCCCAAATAAATAGGTTAAAATTTCTGAATTAAAAGTCACACATGGTAACTTAGCAATCTTTGTAAGAGTGTTCATAGCTCAGACATTTGTGCAAGCTTCAACTATTAATGATATAGTATCTTTATCAAGTATACGCAACAGGAGTATGAAATTGAAATGCACCAGGAAATCAGTTAGGACAAGAAAGCTGCCATGATTCATTTGCTCTCTTCTGTTAACCTAACTTGCTTGCACTTATGCTATTCTGCAGGACCCTTTACGCTTTGTCTTGGCGGCTAGTACAGGAACTCTCTTTCTTGTTTCACTAATTGTCCTCAGAATTTATCTGGTATGGATTATTTGAGTGCATAACACACAGACTTTTGGCCAGAAAACTAGGACAAAGAGTTCCTTCCTTTCACAACTATTTGAAAATATGATATCATCTGACTTGACACTTTTGCCCAAACAGAGTTTCCTTAATCAACAAGAAAGGCCCTATTCAAGCAAAGAAGTTTTGTGCAAATACAATGCGAAACTGATTAACATTTTACATGCTAATATTAGCCAGCCAGTGGCATGCTTTTTTCTCTCCCATCTCTTAACGATAAAAGATGTCTTCCCCAAGTATCTCACTTCAAGTAATCCGCTTTCCCTGCTAGGATTGAGCAATAAAGCTACTTAACCTGGGATGAAAACTGACAGTATCTGGATTTTGTAGTATGTCAACTCAGTTCACCTTATTGACTGAAACTAGACCTTCTGGGATATCACTAAACTCTAATGATCTCATTGATCTTCTTGACTCAACAAAATTCAGCCAGCTATCACATTTTGCATTTATGCATGCAACAGGGATGGAGTTATGTAGGCGACAGACTTCTATCAGCGGTCATACCTTATGAAGAAACCGGATGGTATGATGGACAAATGTGGGTAAAACCACCAGAGGTGAGTTCTTATTTTATCTAGTTTAAATGCTAGTGGAAGAAAATCAAACCCAAGAATTTTGTCAATGAATGAAACCTCATATGCATGCCAAGAGCAAAAATAGGAGACTGCAATGGGCTGATTGTTCATGATTGAATGTACTCTGGAAAACTAGGTCGAAAAGTATACATGAAATGTATTTCAAACTTAGCTTATCAAGGTTGAATCATTGTATTCCTACATAGCACCCTGTAAGACTTATATGCAGTTACCTGCCAAACTCAAAACATTCCCACCCTTTTTTCTTTTGGTTTGGGGTAATTAACATTCCCTAGCTTTATCACCACACAAAAAGTTTTTAAAAGAGCAGAAACAACAGTAGCTTATATAATCATCAATTCTTGCAGATTCTGGCTCGTGATAGACTGCTCGGCTCTTACAAGGTAGCACATCGATGGTAAAGCAGCGTGTTTTTAATCGCTCTGAAGTTGATTGCACTTTGAGTAGAATATATGTCAAATAGCACTTCTCGTAACAACATATCCAACCCCTATCAAAATGAAGGATTTCAAAGTTTTCTTAATTTTAATGCATGGACTATAACTCCAGTAACAACAACATATCCAACCCCGATCAAAATGAAGGATTTCAAAGTTTTCTTAAATTTAGTGAATGGACTATAACTCTAGACTACCTTCTCATACTTAAAAGCCATCTAGCAAGTTTCTATGAGGTATACACTAATTTTCTGTAGCTTATGAAAATTTATGCATATAGGTCAAACCAGTGATCCAGTTGCTGAAACAGACACTAGTTGGGACAGGGGTGTTACTTGTTGCAGCAGTATTTTTATTTATATTTGCAACACCGGTAGAAGATTTTATCCAGAACACACTTTCAGCAAAGGAGAACTCAACTGAAGTTTCAGTTTCAAAGATCGACACAAAGTACAATATAAGGTAAACAAGCACAAAAGTTAAGCCCTCATTCCCAATCAAATATACAAAAAACTTAATAAGTATTATCCAGTAGAATAGAAGAAAAATGCACTTACTTTCCTCTGTATAAAATTTCCATGAGAAAATCATAGGAAAGAGGAATTATTTCGGTTGCCGGTAGAAGTCATAGATGATGATGATCTAGCAGCAGCTGCTGCAGAAGCTGCTGATGGAAGACCAGTCTACTGCAGAGATAGGTATTATCGTGCATTAGCAGGTGGGCAATACTGCAAATGGGAAGACCTACTCAAATAACAATATATAAAAGAGAAGACCAGTTCAACTCTCAGACTGCTCAATATTTCTGTTATTGTCCTTGCATAGGCAGGAATTAACTTTGGCCAGTGTTTTTTTTTTTTTTGGGTTGAACTTTACATAGCAAAGATTAAAAACAAATGCAATTGCATTTGTTTTGCTCTGATGGTTGGGGATCATTATAAAGTGTCCATCTTCAGAAGTGGGGGAATGAAGACATACTAAAAAACTCAGATTAGTTGGTAACAACACAATGATATATGTTTATATCATGATATCAAGTGCTATGAGATGACAATGAGTAGCCCAAAGAAAAAACAAAAGGTCCAGCTTTTATTTGGGGCACCCTCTTATTTGAGGAAAGATAATTCTGATCAACTATGTAAAGACAAGACAAGTTAAATCTATAAGATCAACATAACCTTACAGCCCAAACTTGAAATTTTCTCTATATGAAATTTATCTTTGATAGGAATTGTAGCTGAACAAAAGCTAGTACTCATTCTGTTTCTTCACTAAGCTCTATTCCTTCCATCGTATGATCTCTTTCATTCTGATTACTGTAGCAGAGAAAGAAAAAAAATGAAGACAAAAAACTTTATTTGTTCACTAAGATTGCAATGGCAGCATAAAGTTGATCTTTTCCTTTGATATTTTCTTTCTGTTTATGCCTCTTCATCATTATCTTTATAAAGAAAAACACCCCATTCTCTTTATGGAATCATCATTACCAAACCAATTTAGCAAGATAAGGACTGAGATCTTTTCATGATATTTTGTTCTTGATTCCCAAATTCCAATGAACTCCAATGAATTTTTGTTACTAAATACCTAAACATCAGGCATGATGCAATGACGATTCTGGATATGGGCACTTCCGAGTTCCAACTTGAGAAAGCCTTAGGCAACTTTTTTAGGCTAGTTTCTTGCACCAGCTGAGAATTCTAAACATTTTAGTTTCAATAATATCCTTCACGGTTTTCTTCCTTCTCCTTGCATCTTCAATATCTAGACTTCTATAGGCAAGAGCAAGCAAATACATTGCTGGATGGAGTCTCCTGCAGATAACAATATAATCAAAAACTGCATTAACAGTATAGTTCAAGTTTTGTGGATCCTGTTAACTTATTTATGGTATATAACATGAAAACTGCTATTACAGTCAATAAAAGATCAAATTTAGGCTCATAAATCACAGACATACTTGTCAAACAGTTCATTTGAACCCAAACCATCCCAGTGTCTCTGGGATGGTACAGTACGTGCCTTCTTATCCCTACCATATGTTTCGACATACCAGCCTCCAATGTCATGCATGCCACAGCGAGGTTCGAATAGCCAAAATCTGATGGAAGGAACCATAGATTTGTTGAGCACAGGAAAATGATTTGCGTGGTAAAGGACAGGAGAAGAGAGAGACAAAAATTTGAGCTGCCATTATTTAATGGGTAATTATACTAAAGAATGGCCAAGAATAATCCTTTTTAGAGATGAGAATCTGCTCAAAAGATGCGGGACAAGCATGGACTAGATAAAAGATTGCAAATGTTGTCAACCTGCATATAACTGCAACCTTTCCTTGCTATTTACAAAAAATAAAAGTAAAAATTTAAAAAACTCCTACCAAAAGGAGAAAATTAGACAGCATGTGATTGAAGCCCCAGGAAACAGAGGTCCTGGGTTCAAATCCCCCTGCCACCTCCCAGCTTCTTAAGTCCTGCCCCTCCCTTGCTGGAAAAAAAAATTAAAGAGGGGGGGGGGGGGGAGGGGAGGGAGAGAGAGCATGCACCAATGCTGCTTTAACCACACCAACTTCCAAGTCAAAAGTTGTAAGCAATGCTATCAAAAGTTTCATTCAAGGTACATAAAATACATCGATTTGAGTGTAGGAGGGAGACATGTAAATTAGAAGAAGATTGTACATGCCGTGTTAGCTTTACTATCAAAAATCTAAGTTGAAGCCCTCTGCTCAAAAAATCCAAGTTAGAGACCTATCCTTATGATCCATGTCTTATGCCGCACGAAAACAGGACATAATAGGTAGGGCAAATCTATTGAGATAATGGACTATCAATTGTTTTAACCAATATGTAAAGCAGGAAGAAGTCAGAGTGCTTCCCAGATGTCCATCATTTATTCAAGATTTATAAGGAAGGATGAGGAGAAGGGACCTTGTAGTCTTATTCTAACGAAAATAAGCAAATTGACGAAACTATTGAACAGATGCTGTTTATCTTCTAATGCTAGCAGACGTATAATCAGGGCTCTTCTGTAAATTTAAATTGAAAGGACAGAATGTGGCTTACTTGCTTGGCGGCAACCGAGCCCTGGTGCATCTACATTCACACATTGAAGCTTTATCTCCTACTCGATACCAATGCATGTGTTTTACCTGAAAGAAGTCCCCTCTTACACATAATCAAAGACAAAAAGAGAAAAAGAAGAAAGAAGTCTCAGAATTAAAATGCTCAGGCATGTGAACTTTCAAATGCCTTCACAGAAGTTCCCGCAGATAGTATGCAGCCTCGTATATTGAACTTCATATATGCAGAAGCAACTGAAGTATGCAAGCAATGCACAATCAAGCTGTCAGTTGCATACAAAGACTTGAAACCTGGGCCTTTTGTCCCTTAAAAGCTTCAACAGCAATTATCTAGCAGAAATGAGGTCCAAACAACATTTTGTGTAAGGTACTAATGCAACTTCACTACCATGCAGCACATGAATCCATCGAAGTAGAGGGATGTGAATTATTTAACATGTTTAAATGTATTAGAATGCTTATGTCTGGGGAATTTATTCCCCTAAAAAAGTATGTTTTACCAGGATGAAAACTAATAGCAAGAGAAAATGCAAAAAGAAGAAAGCACACGTACGAGCAAAGTTCTGTGCTTCATGATAATATGGGTTTTTGCACCACTCTTATCATAGACATAGCATGATCCTTCATCCGGGCTGGTCCCAAGTCCAGTTATTGTTCCCAGTGGAATCCTGTATCCAACTGAAAAATCCACATCATTAAACTCGCCAGACACCTGACTCCTAGCCACAGAGTCATCATGTGAAGTGAGATAAACATGAATACTATCCTCTTTGTTCTGTTTCCCTTCTAAGCTCTGTGGTGGATCTCTTCTGGCCACAGCAATCAGCCTTCCTCCTATACATAATTCAAGATTTTTATATGTATCCGAGGTATTGTAACAAGATTCAGTTGCTTGCTTCTGGTAAGTGCCCCCATCAGTTACACTGGAGTTCTTTAGATCATCAGCATACTGAATGGATTCAGACAAATCTGATGCAAAAGATGTCAAGTTTTCCCTTTTAGCATGCGATATTTCAGGAATCTGGTTGGTAATACGAACCATTCCAAAGAGATCTCGCCCGAACACCAAGTGCAGCACCTCAGGAGTGCAACAATGAGACCTCTCCTCAGCTTCAAAACAATCAGGAAGAAGATCTGAGCACTCAATCTCTGGGCCATAATATGCTGTATGCATTGCCGAATAGAAATCCCTCTCCAATACATCAAGGTATCCTGATCCTATGACCACCCTTTTCTCTGATAAAATCTCAATTACAGCATATCTATACCATTTCAACCATTCAACAACTTCCATCTGCCCAGCTGGTGTTCTGTGTGATTCATAGGTAAAAATATCTGATCCCTGCCCAGGAAGTCTTTGAAATAGCACCCTTTGAGACAATAGATATTGATCGTAGTGCGCCCTCCTCTCACAATCTGAGAGTATCTGGATTCAGCAAGCGTAACTAAGTCAAATCCAAGCTCCTGATGTTGCATTAGAGATGAAACTACACTTTAGTTCAATGCCTTCTAAAACTGAAGATAGAATAGAATGCATTTATCCAGTGTAGGATCAATTTCCCTCTCTTTCTTTCTTTATTTTTTTTTTTCTCATTCTTCTGCCTTGAACTGATACGAGTTGTATTTTTATGTCCAGTAAACATAAGCCTAAGAATTCAGCAGTTTAACAGATTGCAATCCATTGCGGAAAAATACTAGCAATAAATGCTAATCTTCATGACTTGAATCTCGATTTGTGACATCATTTGTATCACCAAAATTGATCATTTCACTAGCATAATGATAACTACACCAAAGTTACCCTCGCTACCCTAGTACATAACAAGAAATGTAGCACAAAAAAAAAAAAAAAATTCACAGCAATAAAACAAGCAGAACGACAAATGTAAACTGAGTGTGATAATCGCACTAAAAGAGAAGATGTTTATTTCTATTAAAAACAAATAACCTCATAAGCAGCGAGAATTTGGATGAACCGATTGGAGGCAGAAGAGTAGGTGTGTGAGTCGGCAAGGTCAGGGTGGGTCTCCTTGGCTAATTTATGAAAGGAAGCTTTGATTTCTGCTAATGAGCTTGTCTGCGAAACTCCGAGCAAATCGTAGGCGTTTGGTCCCCGGAACTCTGATGGAGTAGACTCAGTTCTGGAACCTAGCCACCGGCTTCCGGTCATAGCTGGATAAAAAGAATTAATAACGTAATAGTGAGCACAAATTGAATGAGCCGGTCGGCAAGAACGGTACAGTTTATTAGTATTCGCGGTGAATCCAGTAAAAATCGTCATTTCTAGCGATTACATCAGTGCTGGAGGCCCCCCGGTTGGTTTGGGGAAGCGGGCTAGCTTGGTAATGGTGAGCGAGCTGTGGGTAAGGGGCAAAGGTCCTGCTGCAGCCACGAAAAACAGTAGTTAATGAAGGCGCAGTTATTTGACGTCAAAGTTGGCGCGCCTCTTTTCTGTTTTTGTGTTTTCCAATAAAGGCGCTGTCTTCTGCACGGTTGATTGTCACGCTTTTTTTCTTTTTTTTTTGTTGGAGAATATATCAACACAAAAAGGAGTCAACAATTCTAATCAACAGGAATGGGGAGTCTAACGAGGCTTGTGTGTAAGGGTATGCAGATCTGACTAGAATCCAATGTGGGATTTGAACCCTCCACTTACAGTGGATTTGAACTCTCCATCTACAGTCCAAGAAGGGACATAAATCCTTTTCTGATGGCCACTGAGCTAAGTTCAGCGGTTGATTCTATCGTTATCATTTGATGGTTTTACCAGTATTTCCATTTGGTTTGATAGTTGCTAGTCGAAGTTGGTTGCAAGATGTGGCATAGGTGTGTGTTGGCAAGTCAGCTTCGATTAATTGCTGTGGTGTGGTGCACAGAGAAGGGTTTTACTTATTAGAGTAAGGTAGCTTGGATGTCAATTATAACCCAGCTCTGTTCGCTTCTTCGGTCTCAATACGGGCAATTTTTACCGTGTTTGAATAGTGAATTATTTATATAAATTTATCTGCTTGATCCATAAATACATATATATATATATATATATATAAATCATCTTTTTATTTCATATAAATCACATTAAAAAATATGTAATCTATTCTTTCCTAATTTTATCATTTTCCTCTGCTTCCTGGTGAAACTGAGCGAAATTTATATTAAAAACATAAAATGAGTGGTGCAGAGGCCCCGTTCTGGGCCCGGACACGCGGCAGCCCAGGAGGAACCGAGCTGGGCCTTGGCCCCCAGACTCCAGGCAGCAGCCCTGGGCCGCACCGGCTAGGGCTCCCAGGGGAGGCGAAGGTCCGTCCCGAGGAGGTCGGGAGAAATCCCCCTATGTGCGGGATGTTATCTATACCGGGCAAGTCCCGCGTCGTGCGGAGGCCGGACTCCCTTGCAGGTATAAATAATAACACACATCCACTGTACAAGGTACGCTCACTATTGACAATTTACTCCGGACAGTTACTACTTCCCGTGAAACTCACTCACCGGAAAACTAACTTGACCGTCGGAGTGCCCTCGGGGACCACCCTCGGGCCCCCTCAGTTAGCTCATCCTTTCTGTCTTGCAGGCTTGAAGTCAGCTCTCCCATCAACACCCCGAGCTGATCAGGTCAGCTCTCCTAGGGGAAGTTCCGTGCTTCTTCAGTTGGCGCCGTCTGTGGGAACCGTAAGGTGAGTAAGATTGTGTTGATGGCCAGGACGCGATCCAAGCGCACGGCAGAGAGCACCGGCCCTGGGGGCGGTGAGGGGTTCCCGCAGAAAGAGATTGCGGCGTCCCGAGGCGCCGGGGGCTCAGCCCTTTCAGGGGAGTGGAGGCAGCAGATCTTCCAGTTTGTGACGGAGAACCTCCCCATGCTGGAGGATATAATCCGTCAGACGAAAGAGGGAGAGAGGGCTGGGGGTGCGCAGACCTCCAAGGCCAAGGGGAAGGAGAAGGAGTTACCCCCTGATCCTTCGGAGGACGAGTCGCGGGACCAACCCCCTAGGAGGAAGCGCCCCCGAACTCCTCCCCGCCCCCGAGCCTCGGTGGTCGGGGATAGCGAGAGGTATTCCCGCGACAGGTCCGCGAGGAGCCATCCCAGAGACCCCTCTCCGAGGAAGCCCACACGGAATGGGTTCGAGCGTTCCCCGGCTCGGTCTGTCAAGAGCCGGCCCCGTGACCCCCTTTATCTGGACCCTGCTCGAGATGAGCTCGAGCAGATCTTGAGGCCCCGGCCATACGAGGACAACTATGCAACCTCGCCTTTTACCCGGGAGATAGAGGACTACCCCCTACCCCGGAGGTTTAAGATTCCGAGCATCGAGATGTACGATGCCTCTACGGACCCAGAGGACCACCTCTCGGTCTTCTTGACGCATATGCGCCTGCAAACCGTCGCGGATGAGGTCCGCTGCAAGACCTTCCCCATGTTCCTAAAGGGGAAGGCGCGGCTCTGGTTCCAGGGGTTGAAACCGGGGTCTATAGGGAGCTTTCCCGAGCTGGCTCGGCAGTTTGCGGCCCAGTTCGTCTCCTCGAAGGTTTACGCGAGGAACGCAACCCACCTGATGTCCATCAGGCAAAGGCCCGACGAGTCACTGAAGAATTTCATGACCCGCTTCAATGCGGAGAGTTTGCAGGTCAGGGACAGGGATGAAAAAGTGGTGATGGCTGCCTTCACGAACGGGCTCAGGGTAGAAGAGTTTTTCTACGACCTGGCCAAGAAGCCCCCCGTGCACCTGGAAGAGCTCCTTCGCAGGGCGCACGAGGCTGCTAATGCGGAGGAGGCAGGTCGTCTGAAGAAGGAGTCAGATCGGGAGCTCGGGAATCGGAGAGGTCGGACAAACCCCCCGGAGAACAAGGACACCCCGTCCAAGAAAAACGTCTTCGACCGGCTCTCGAAGGAGAAGGCCCCTGCTCTGCCGCCACTCCCAGAGAAGACCTACACCCCTCTAACACGGCCCAGAGCTCAGATCTTGGCCGTTATGGAGGCGGAAGGACTAGGAGATCGGCCGCCAAAAATGGGGACGCCCCGAAACAAAAGGAACCAGGACAGGTACTGCGCCTTTCACCGCGACGTGGGACACGACACGGAGGGATGCTGGGCCCTGCGTAAGGAGATAGAAGACCTGATCCAGCGCGGCCTTTTAGGGCGGTTCGTGCGCCGACCAGGTCAGGAGCCCGGGCGCAGCCACTACGGAGACATGCAAGAGGTTCGGCGTCGGGACCGCCCAGAGCGGCGCGACGCTCCTCGGGGCCACTCTCCCGACCAGGACACCCAGAACCTGGCGGGGGTGATAAACACCATTGCCGGAGGTCCCACAGGGGGGGACAGCCATGCAGCTCGGAAGAACAAGCGACCACCCCCCGAAGGGGACGATTCCTCGAAGCGCTTGCGCATGGACGAGGAGATCACCTTCGGGCCAAGGGATGCGGTCCCCCTGGTTTCTGGGAACCATGAGGCCATCGTGATAGACATTGTCACCAACAACTATCGGGTGAAGAAGGTATATGTCGACCAGGGTAGTGCGGTCGACATCATGTTCTACAGGGTGTTCAAGGAGCTCGGATTAAGGGATGACCAGCTCACCCCGGTCCGGACACCTCTGGTGGGATTTACCGGACCACCCATCAGCTCAGAAGGGATGATCACCCTGATGGTCACAGTAGGACAGGCTCCCAAATGCCGGACTGTTCCCGTCAACTTCGTGGTGGTCAGGCAGCCGTCCCCGTACAATGTGTTCCTGGGGAGGCCTGCCTTGAACGCCCTCCGGGCTGTTTCCTCCACTTACCACCTCAGCGTCAAGTTCCCTACCCCGGGAGGGATAGCCGAGGTGCACGGCGACCCGGAGGTAGCCAGGGCTTGTAACCTAGCCACACTCCGGGGGCAGGAAAAGGTGGTCGCCCAAACAACCTGTTTGGAGCCCTACATCCCAGGGGATGAGGCCCAACTGCTGGGCACCCAGGATGAGATTGAGGAGTTTCCCTTGAGGAAGGAACGTCCCGACCAGGTCATCCGCATCGGGGCATTGCTGCCAGCGGACGAGAAGGAAGGCTTGAAGGCCTTATTGAGGGAGTACTCCCAGGTCTTCGCATGGACGGTGGATGACATGCCCGGGATCCCTACGGACCTAGCCGTTCATCACCTCGACGTGGACCCTCACTTCAAGCCAGTAAAGCAAAAGAAAAGGAGTTTCGCCCCCGAGAGAAATGAGGTGATCAGGGCAGAGGTCGGCAAGTTGTTGGAATCCAAGATCATCCTGGAGGTCTACTACCCGACCTGGCTGGCCAACCCCGTCCTGGTCAAGAAGGAGGACCTGACCTGGAGGATGTGTGTAGACTTCACAGACCTTAACAAAGCCTGCTCAAAGGACTGCTTTCCCCTGCCTCGAATTGACAGGTTAGTAGATTCTACTGTGGGCTTTGACGTTTTATGCTTTCTGGATGCCTTTAAGGGATATCACCAGATAGAGATGGCCGAGGAGGACCGGGACAAGACCTCCTTCATCACCGAGGAGGGAACCTACTGCTACAGGACCATGCCCTTCGGATTGAAGAACGCGGGAACAACTTACCAGCGCCTGGTGAACAAGTTATTCCAAAACCAGGTCGGCAGGAGCATGGAGGTTTATGTGGACGACATGATCGTCAAAAGTCGAACTGACCAGCGCCTCATACCCGACCTGCGGGAGGTCCTAGACATCCTACTGAAGAGCCGGATGCGCCTAAATCCGAAGAAGTGCACTTTTGGGGTCAGATCGGGAAGGTTTCTCCGTTTCCTGGTGTCCCGAGACGGAATCCGGGCCAACCCGGATAAACTCCAGGCCCTCATGGACATGGCCCCTCCGAGGAGCGTGAAGGAAGTCCAACGGCTAACAGGAAGGATGGCCGCCCTGAATAGGTTCCTCTCGCGCTCCGCGGTCCGGGGCCTGCCCTTCTTCCGAGTACTGAAAGCGCCGAAGGACTTCCACTGGACTGAGGAGTGCCAGAAGGCCTTCATCGACCTAAAAATCTACTTGGCCGAGCTACCATCTTTGACAGCCCCAGAGCCGGGGGAGACCTTATTCCTATACCTATCCGCCTGCAACGAGGCCGTCAGCGCGGTCCTGGTGCGGGAGGATGGGGGGCTCAGAGGCCGGTGTATTACGTAAGCCGAGCTCTACAGGGGCCAGAGACACGATACTCGCCAGCCGAGAAGTTGGTCCTTGCCTTGGTACATGCGACACGCAAGCTCCGCCCTTACTTTCAGGCTCACGGCATTGTAGTCCTGACTGACCAGCCCTTGCGTCAGATACTTACCAAGCCAGAGGTCTCGGGCAGAATGACCAAATGGGCTGTCGAGCTAGCCGAGCACGACATCGGCTATCAACCCCGCAAAGCCATCAAGGCCCAGGCCTTAGCGGATTTCCTTGCTGAGGGGGCTAGTTTGAGTCTAACCGAGCTAAGCCCCCAACACGAGGAGCGGCTGCCGAAGGAGCCCTGGGTGTTGTTCGTAGACGGGGCCTCCAGCAAGGAAGGAAGCAGGGCGGGTCTGCTACTCATCTCACCTACCGGGGAAGAACTGACCTACGCCCTCCGATTGGACTTCCTCGCGTCCAACAACTAGGCCGAGTATGAGGCCCTGCTCACAGGATTGCGGATAACCCACCAGATGGGAATAACCGCGATCCAGGTCAGAAGCGACTCACAGCTCGTCGTCCTTCAAGTCCTTGGGGAGTACGAAGCCAAGGACGAGGTTATGAAGAAGTACCTGGCCAGAGTACGAGAGGCGGTGGCCTTGTTCGAAACGTTCGAAATCGAGCGGGTGCCAAGGTTCCAGAACAAGCGGGCAGACGCCCTTTCAAAGTTGGCATCCTCCTCATTTGCCCACCTGAGCAAGGAGGTATTGGTGGAGGTGCTAAAGCAGAAAAGTATCAATCAGGTCCAGCTCCTGGCTATAGACAGCTCGGCCACCTGGATGACGCCCCTCGTTAACTTCCTCAGCTCGGGTGACCTCCCCGAAAACAAAGCTGAGACCCGACGCATCCAGCTCCGAGCTGCCAAGTACGCCTACGCCGGGGGAACCCTCTACAGGAGGTCGTACTTGTCCCCCTGGCTAAAGTGCGTGACGCCCGAGAAAGGTGATTACGTCCTGCGCGAAGTCCATGAAGGAATATGTGCGGCCCATGTGGGGTCCCGAGTGCTGGCTAAGAAGTGCCTCCCTTTGGGCTACTATTGGCCCTCCGTCTTCCGAGACGCAGCAGATCTGGTCCAGAAATGCCGAGCCTGCCAGGTGCACACTTCGCTGCGCCATCAGCCAGCTCGGGAGATGGTCCCCATCCACAGTCCTTGGCCCTTCGCTCAATGGGGGATAGACCTCCTGGGTCCCTTTCCCCGAGCACCGGGAAGATATGAGCATCTCGTGGTAGCCATAGACTACTTCACAAAATGGGTGGAAGCGGAGCCCCTGGTCTCTATCTCGGAGAAGGCAATTCAGAAATTCTTTTGGAAGAGTATAGTTTGCCGGTTTGGGATTCCGCATGCCCTGATATCTGACAACGGCCGCCAGTTCGCCGAGGACCCTTTCCGCAGCTGGTGCGCCGAGCTCGGAATCAACCAACACTTCACGTCGGTTGGTCACCCCCAGGCCAATGGCCAGTGGAGAACGCTAACCGAACTGTCCTGCAAGGGTTGAAGACTAGACTGGAGTCCGCCCAATCAAGCTGGCTGGATGAGCTCCCCAGTGTCCCCTGGGCTTACCGCACTACGCCCAGGACGGCTACCCACGAGACCCCGTTCTCCCTAACATACGGAGCAGAAGCTGTGGTGCCCGCAGAGGTTGGTCTTCCTTCACCCAGAACACAGAACTTCGCGGCAACATCCAACGAGGAAGAGTTTAGGTGCAACTTGGACATGCTCGAAGTCAGGCGGGAGGAAGCGGCTATTCGAATGGCTAAGTATAAAAGCCAGCTCGCTCGCTATCACAACGCCAAAGTAAAGACTATACAGTACCAGCCAGGAGACCTCGTCCTGAGGAAGAACTCGATAAGCCGAGTACACGGCTCCAACAAGCTCGACCCAAATTGGGAGGGCCCCTACAAGGTCCTTGAGGCGAGCCGACCTGGCTATTGCAAGCTCGCTAAGACGGATGGATCTGAAGTATCTCGGACTTGGCACTTCTCCAATTTGCGGTTGTTTGTAGAATAGGTTAAACCAGGGTGATCCGTGGCCTGTTCTCTGGAATCCGAGTTTTTGTTTTCTCATTCAATCACAGCTCGTTTTAATTTTCACTTGTACTTGTTTCATTTTACAATTTTCAAACCTGCACCTTACACTAGCACATTCAGCATTCCCTCGCTCAACGTCCTAGTGGGGGGTTAGGGGTAGTGGGTGAAGCGTGAAGTGTTCGACCCAGGAGGTCGGCACGAACGCGCTTAATGAAGTGTGAAGTGTTCGATCCAGGAGGTCGGCAAGAACGCACTTAATGCTTAAAATACTCTGAAGTGTGAAGTGTTCGACCCAAGAGGTCGGCATGAACGCGCTCAATGAAGTGTGAAGTGTTCGACCCAGGAGGTCGGCAAGAACGCACTTAATGCTTAAAATATTCTGAAGTGTGAAGTGTTCGACCCAGGAGGTCGGCATGAACGCGCTCAATGAAGTGTGAAGTGTTCGACCCAGGAGGTCGGCAAGAACGCACTTAATGCTTAAAATATTCTGAAGTGTGAAGTGTTCGACCCAGGAGGTCGGCATGAACGCGCTCAATGAAGTGTGAAGTGTTCGACCCAGGAGGTCGGCACGAACGCGCTCAATGAAGTGTGAAGTGTTTGACCCAGGAGGTCGGCACGAACGCGCTTAATGAAGTGTGAAGTGTTCTCAATGAAGTGTGAAGTGTTCGACCCAAGAGGTCGGTAAGAACGCACTTAATGATTAAAATATTCTGAAGTGTGAAGTGTTCGACCCAGGAGGTCGGCACGAACGCGCTTAATAAAGTGCGAAGTGTTCGACCCGGGAAGTCGGCAAGAACGCACTTAATGCTTAAAGTACTCGGTCGGAAGTGCGAATTGTTCGACCTAGGAGGTCGGCAAGGACGCGCTTAATATTTAAAGCACTCAGCCCCAAGGGGTGAGGTGTGAGGTGTTCGACCCAAGAGGTCGGCACATAGCATTGCGAGTGGGCAAGGAAAGAAGAAAATAACTCTTCGAAGTCTTGTGTATACATTGCAAGCCTATCTATTACAAAGCTTCCGAGCTGCCTATCTATTACAAAGCGCCCTGCCTATCTACCGTAAAATTTCCGAGCTGATAATCTCCTTCGATGTCTGTTCTACCTGCTGGTGGCCCGACCGGGGTGGAAGTTGAAAGTACACCTTAAGCATGGTGAGAGGCGTATGGTGAAGGCTATTCAGGAGCCCGGAAGCAGGAAACCCCTTCCGTCCTGGATGGACCTCCAAGAGCATTTTCAACTGGAGCATGGTCACATCCTTACAAAAAGACAGAAAGGGTTTCTGGAGTGGCTACCGCCCTAGGCCACCGGCTCTTTCCCGGCAGCTCTGCCTGGAGACCCGTCCTCCTCCAGGGGAATCTCCTCTAGGTCTGCTCCTACGTCGGTTCGGCGGACCAGGCTCTTCAGGGCATGCCCCTTCCGGTACCCATCAAAGAGCCAGTCCAGCCTATCCTCGGCCGCAGGATCGTAGTCCTTGAAGTCCGCCACGTTGAAGCCGGGTAGGTTGAGGCCCTGCACTTGGGTCAGGGCCCGCGTAGAGCCAACCTGGAGGAAGGGCTGGTTGAGGAGGGCGATGTCCACCTCGAACTGATCGGAGGAGATAAACTCCCGAACAGCCTTCTTCCGCTCTCGGCTGACGGTGCCGGAGAGCTCTACGGCATGCTCCCCCTTCAGCTTGGCCACACCAGCCCTCTCCTGGTCGAGCTCCGACCTGGTGGAGGCGAGCTGGACCTGGGCGGCGTCCAACTCCTTTTCGGCCTTGTCTAATTTGGCCTTAAGGGAGCTGGCCTCCTGGAGGGCCTGGGAAAGCTTCCTCTCCGCCTCCAGGTTCTTCGTCTGCAACTTCTCCAAGTCGGGAGACAGCTCGGAGAAGCGGGTAGCCAGGGCGGCACCGGCAGCGTTGGACTGGAAAAGAGAGAAAGCAGATCAGCATGCCACATCACTTAACCCAGACACGGGGGGGAAATTAACCCATGGGCGATACTTACTTGGGCCTGGGCGGTGTAGTACGCATCCAAGAGCTCGGAGGGACTGGCCAGCTCCATCCACTTCCTGTCCCTAGGAAGGACCGAGCCCACCATCAGCTCGCGAGCCACCTCGGGGAACTGGGCTCGGTCGTTGATGGAGAGTTTCCAGGACGGACAGAAGTGGCGGGGGTCATGCATCGTGGGGACTTGGCCTGGCTTCAGGGGAGTTATGTGGCGGAAGTGCCACAAGCTCGGGGGAGTCGACTCCTGGACCTGCTCCTCGGCAGAGCCCACGCCCAGGTGGACTGGTCCCCCGGAGACCCGCGCAAGAGGAGGAGGCTGTGCGGAGACCAGGGCGAGCCTCTTCTGCCCAGCCTGAGAGGGCTCGTCCCCTCTGCCCCTCTTCTGACCGGCCGCCTTCTTTTTGCTGGCGGCCTGCTTGGAGGGAGATGGTTGTGATGTCTCCTTGTGGGGGGCAGAGCCGCCCCCCGGGGTGGAAGCCCCACCTGGGGCCCCCCGAGCAGCTCCAGGCTGGGGGTCGGGAGTGACCTCCTCGAGGGGTACGCCCATCAGCTGGGAGAGCTTTCTCACTGAAATGAACACCAGGTCAGCCAAACGAAAGACAGTAAAAGGCAGAAAAGGGAAAATCTATACGCTATGAATAAAGACAGGGACAGAGCCAGTGTTACAGGTGTCGAGTTCGGGCTGGGGGGTCGCCACTTCCCCGGAGGATCCGGACAACGTCCCCATCAGCCCGGCTGCGGAGATCTGCTCAGTAGAGATCCTGGTGACATCGAGCTTCACCTTGGAGCCCAACAGCTGGCCGAGGGTCTCGTAGTCCAGGTCCTTCGGGTAGGGGTCGGCCTTGACTCCCCCAACCTTCCACACATTGGGGGGAAAATGTGTGGATCTGACAAAGAAGAAATCCTCCTTCCAATCCTTCACGGAGGAGCGGAGGCCGAAGAACAACTCCTGGGCCCCTTTCCCTCCCTTGGTCTGGGGGCCACGGCGGGAGAAGTAGTACCACCCCGGGAGGGCGGCCTTAAGAATGAATGCAGCTCGGAAGAGGGAGAGAGAGTAAGGGATGTCGCAGAGAAGGCAGTAGATCAGGAATCCGGTGATGATCCTGATAGAGGTAGGATGGAGCTGTGTGATTCTGAGCCCCCAGTGGTTCAGAATCTCGGTTAGAGCTGGATGGATGGGGAGACGGAGCCCTGCGATGAGCTGCTCCCTATAGATGGCTACGAAGCCAGGGGGAGGCCGGCAGGCCCGGTCGTCGGGCCCGGCCAACCTCGGCTCGTAGGTTGGAGGGATGGAGTACGACCTAACCAGCTCGGCCAAATCCTGGGGAGAGAGGGTGGCCTCCTGCAGGTCGGGATAGCCATAGGAGAATTCAGGATCATTCCCCTGCTCGGGAGCAGGGGACCCACCCGATGAGTCCCTATCCTCCCCGGCACCCTCCTGGGCTCCGCCAGGGGAATCATGGGGGGATCTGGGGGAGGGAGTGGAGGTAGCCTGCCGCGCGATGAGCGCGTGAAGCTAGGCTGCCTCCTCAAGGGCTTGGGCCGAAGGGGAGTGGGCAGACGGAGAACTCATGGTATCGGTAGGCTCAAGTAGGTCTGAGGTGTGGAAGCTGGGACTAGAAACAGAAGAAGGGGAAGGGGGAGGAGGAGAAGATGGTGACGAAGATGAGGGTGAAGGCGAGGAAAGAACGATGATTCGGGGAGCTCGGCGGCGGATTGATACTACAGCAACAGAGGAGGAGGAATGCTCCGACATAAAAAGTGGGAGGTAGCAGAGGGCAAAAGAGACACCGCAAAGAGGGAAGATGAGTCGCAAAAAGGACTTACTGATGACGGCAGAAGAAGGACTGAAGGCTCGCCGGAATCTGGGCACAGGACGCCGGAGGTTGCTGGAAAATGGAAATGTGGGTGCGCAGGGAGAGTGATAACTTGAAATGCACAAGAAGAGGCGGAAATGGCAAATGGGACAGATGAGTATTTGGCATCCCCTATTTATAGGGGGAAGAGTGGAGGGAAAACGGTTGCATGAATTTGAACCGACCCCCATGTGAACGCATTTAATGCGGGCACGAAAACCGAAGAGACGGGACAGCTGAAAGGACGTGGGAGCAGCGTCCCTGTGACAGCACTGTACCAGAGGTGACCTCGGCAGGGTAGTGCGCGGTTCTGGCCTCCCACGTGGCGGAGATAGATTAGGTCTGCCTGACAGTCCTACCTAATCTAGGGGGCTAGTGCAGAGGCCCCGTTCTGGGCCCGGACACGCGGCAGCCCAGGAGGAACCGAGCTGGGCCTTGGCCCCCAGACTCCTGGCAGCAGCCCTGGGCCGCACCGGCTAGGGCTCCCAGGGGAGGCGAAGGTCCGTCCCGAGGAGGTCGGGAGAAATCCCCCTATGTGCGGGATGTTATCTATACCGGGCAAGTCCCGCGTCGTGCGGAGGCCGGACTCCCTTGCAGGTATAAATAATAACACAGATCCACTGTACAAGGTACGCTCACTATTGACAATTTACTCCGGACAGTTACTACTTCCTGTGAAACTCACTCACCGGAAAACTAACTTGACCGTCGGAGTGCCCTCGGGGACCACCCTCGGGCCCCCTCAGTTAGCTCATCCTTTCTGTCTTGCAGGCTTGAAGTCAGCTCTCCCATCAACACCCCGAGCTGATTAGGTCAGCTCTCCTAGGGGAAGTTCCGTGCTTCTTCAAGTGGCGTCCTCCCATAGTCATACATACACAATTAAACAAGCTTTTCTTATCATATATTATTATAGGATGCTTGCTTAATGTCTTTCGCAAAATACAAATTGAATAGACGCAGTAGACCCACCCACCTCCCAATTTCCACCTTACGGATCATGTAGCACAAGAGCCTAGCTAATTGCCAGCCAAGCTGGTGCTCTGGTGCGGATGGGCAGATAGCGAACGTCCATGATGAATATACAGCGAGGGGGTGGCGCCCTTCACTCGAAATGAAATATTAGATCAGTGGATCTTCTGTCTTGTCACCCGTGCTCCTATTTACTATTGTATTATTATATTATTATATATATATATATATATTTTTTTTTATTTTTGCCACAAACTCTAAGGGCTCGTTTGGGAGTTGATGATTTGGAGAAAAAAGAGAAAGTGAACATTTCCTTCGTTTGTTAGTTTTTATTATGAAAGAAAAGAAGAGAAATAGAAGGATTTAAGAGGATAAATACTGTAGTAAGTAAAAGTTTTCCTCCTAAATTGGAGAGAAAGTTGGAGGAACCTTATGAAAGTTTTTTAAAATACCTATTTTATCCTTAAAAATGTATTGAACAAATATTTTATGACTTTTATAGCCAAAAATCATTCCACCAATTCTTAAAACCCCCAAACAACACAACAATCCCTTCTTTTCTCTTCTCTTCTCTCGTGACTTAAGTTTTCCCTTCTTCTCTTTTCTATCCTAAACTCCCAAACTTAGCCTAAGGGAGGTTTTTCAAATTATTCCCAATAACAAAACAAACAAAAGAAAACAGCTTGGGGGATTTGATGGCCCCGTTTGTATCCTTATTATATGTGCTACTAATCCGTCCTTCCATTATATTCCTATTCATTATTCACGAGCAACCAATTATAAGACATATATATATTAAAGCATATGCGTTAAACGACAAGTTTAAAGGATCGAAGCATTTTTAATCATCTACGCATTCATGTTTCCATCTCCATTCCTAGAAAAGTCGGTTTCAAATTTAGCCCAACACGAAGTAACTTTCACAAGACAATTAACCAAATGACTTGGGTGATTTAAAATCCCTAAACAAAAGGAGAATGACCAAAACTTCACTGTCGCGTTGCAGGTCGTACAAAGCTTTCTTTCTCAGTGTCATGATCTGATCAATCAATCAGTGGTGGTCTTAGACATGATTATAACTATCATGTATATATATTTTTTGCCCCCCTGGATTTGAGGTGATCTAGGCTTCACAGATTATTATCGCTGCTGCAGTGATGGAAAGAGCATGGAGCCAGGCAATTAATAACTTCTCTATCCTTGGCAGCAGGTACGCACACAAATGTAATCAGTAATCAACCTCATTGAGTTGAAAGATGGTCTGTCAGGATTGACTTATTGGCGGGCGAGCATATGGCACACCAGCTAGCTAATGCAGCAGAATTTCCTTTTCACAACTGAATTATTAGTAGGCCACCGTCACATGCTGGTTCGTTGAAGAAACAAAAAAGTTACAGCTCCCGGCTTGTTTTTCTTCTTCGTCACTGGTCTCAAATGATACGACGGCGTAATTCAAGCTCAGAATTCTGAACCGCGCTAGGATCTGCAAAATGTAAAATCATTAAGGTTGTATTGCTACTGGATTATTATAGTAATATCAATTCATATAGATTAAACCCGACTTTGTGAATGATGCAAAAAGATTTCTTAAAGGAGGAGTACAAGTAACAGTTTCGTAAATCCGACTTCTAATTTGTTTGTTAAATCTCTCATATGCATCCTAAGAAGCTCTTTGCAAGACGAAACCAATATACATACATGATTGCCAACTACGGATGATTGTGCCTCTACTGTATACTCCATAAATGCCAATGAAAAGTTAGTGTCAGTGATGGAAACTAGGCTACTGTATTAGAAGAACTCTCGGATTCATCATATCTCACAGTTTTGCCCCACCAATTACAGTAGTGCTCCGTAAATTTTTTTTTCCACGAATTTTTTCTTTTTGTTTGGGGGGTCTCACTTTTGTAGGTTTGTTTTAATAGAAATAAATAGCCGTAACAAATTAGACAAATCCCAGGGCCAACAATAAGTTGGGGAGAGCTCCATAAAGCTAAAAAGAAATTGACTGCTTTGTCTGCTCATTACAAGTAGACTAGAGAGAGCTAATGAAATATATTATATGGGGGGGGGGGGCAAGGAGGTTGGAAGTAGGCAGGAAAGTATAGGATATCAGTCACCGGCAAGACAAAACAATCTTGCTTTAGACCACCCATCACATGTTGGCGGTTTGTAGACCTCAGAATTTCTCTTTCTTTCTGTTCTAAGTTCTAACCAACTGCGAAAAACAAAATTCCGGGCATAACTGCCTTATGACCATAAGAGTGCATCCTTTACAGCCAGTCCCGCTGCGTATAATAAGACTTTATGACCTTTATTCCAATTGTCAGCGCTATGGTATGAGCAAATTAAATACTAGCAGGAAGAGGCTTCGTTTATAAGGCAAAAAAAGGGCCAACAAACCTTTATAAAGGCTCCAATGATGCATGGGCATGATTGCCTGCTTTCCAAAGATCCACTTTGAAAGATGGCTTGCTCATTTGTGCAACTTGTGGGCTGTGTCTCCCGCTTCAAACGTTAGACGAACTTGTTGTCTGGTGCATACAACGACAGTGTCATTGGTTTACACTGTAAAAGTGCGTACTAAGATCGAGTTAATTTCATGAGCCTCGTGGTGGCATGCTTAATTTATTGGGCGAGGAAAAAGTGCTTCTGCTTCACGCAATAACGCTGGTGTAGATTTAATACGCGCTTATACGACTCTATTCATAGTTTGTAGAGTGTCATATTGTGTAAAGTGTCAGTCGTGGTGGAAGAACTACAACACCGAATCCCTCACTCACACTCCCTCCTCCTCGTCCTCATCATCCAACTCAAGTCTATACATATGATTACCTGTTGTCCATCACGCATCAAATTATGTAATCATCACCTCTAGGTCCCATGTATCCCACCCTTCTCTAATCAATCTTTTTTCTAATTTTTTTATTAGGCTTCGTTCGGGTTAAAAAATTGATGAAGGATTTTAATTCTATCCAAATCGCTCTAATTGTTTGAATTATTTAAGAAACATTTGAGTTTACAATTCATTGATTATCTAAATGCATCTTAAACACTACTTTTGGCCCTATTTGAAGTTACGGTGCATTTACAGAAAAAAAAAATTTAAGTAATAAAAATATTTTTAAGGATGTTTGGTAATTAATTTCTTGTAATTTAAGTAGCCAAATTCTGGCACCTTAAAAAGTACTTTTTCTCAAAGATTAGTTGTATCTGAAATGCTTTTTTATAAACTACCGCGGCCCCAAACGAGGCCTACTTGGTGATTTACAAATCAAAATACCTCTTGATTAATGTAAACAACTAGAAGGGTTTGGATGAATTTCGAATCATTTTTGAAATCTCTCAATCCAAATATAAGCTTTCGTACGACTGTCATGCTCATCCTTAACAAAAAGAAAACTCAATTGTCAACGCTCTTAATGTTAACCTTAAAGAAAATGTTCATATTTGGATGCATCCAATTTTCAAAACTCAATAGCTCAAATTGGATCACATTATCTTACTAAACTCTGCAATATAATCTAGATCATTGGATTTTTAAATATTGTGTCTACCCAAGTTTGGGCCTAAATAATAAAGTATAGGGTTTAATGATGCAGGAGCACATAGGCGGTAATGAGTCATCTCTTCTTTTTCGAGAGTATTCTTCATGTGGAGGTCAATTGTGGATTTGTCCGCCTCGACACCGTCTTAGACTAGGGCCGTGGTACCAGAAAGCATCCCCAAGACCTTTTATTCAAAAGGACTAAAGATCGAATTCTGAAGAGGCCCCCTCAAGTACTACCACGGCCCTTGCCTGAGACGGTGCCGAGGCGGACAAATTCACAGTTGCCCTCCACACTTCAACTCGAGCTAAAACCCCACTCTATCACAGGCACTTAATTCACCCCAGCCGCCATCCCTAATCTCCATCTGAGCGTCCAGAAGGTCGCACTGGCCTGAGCTCCAAAATCCATAAACGGATGAGTGGAAAAAGAGTACATGCTGCAATTATCGTTTGGCTGAACTTTTAATACTTTCATTTAGTTTGTTGGAATATTATATATAGGTCTAAATTGGACGTAAACCACAAAAAAAAAAAAAAAAAAAAAACTGATCCGTCGCGATTTCAGGGGAGGATGGCGGAGCGCTCTCTAGCCTCCATTTAAAAAAAAAAAAATTCGGGATAGTAAAGGAAATCGAAAATTTCAAAATCGGTAAATCGAAAAATGGAGTGGAAATCGGGTTTTTATTTTCGAATTATATGAATTTGGTTCGAATTCTGTTATGATTTTCTCAAATCTGGATTTTTAATTTCGAAATCAAAACTTGAATAACTATTTCGATTTCAAATTTGTATGTTATATATATATTATATGTAATATAAAATTTATATTATATAATAATACATCTATATAACAATACAATAATCAGTCTTATTAAGTTAGTTGTATATTATGTTATAATTATAAACATATATTATACAAAAGTTAGCATTTAGTTTAGCAAAAAATATGTATAATTATAATACAAAAATTGAATTAGTTGAAATTGGTTAATACTGAATTTTGAATTGAATTCGATACGAATTCGAATACGATTATGTAAAATCGAAATTGAAATTGATCAAATTTTCTGATGTCCAAATTTTTCAAAATTTCAAATTATCGAATTTGATTTCGATACACATCCTTACTTCAGATCAACCATTTTTAACAAATTTCTTTTTTGGCCAAGAAACGTTCACATGATTCGTTGCCCCCCCACTTCCGTGTACAAAATCATAAAGTACTACTATAATAAGAAGAAAGAAGATACAGATGATTAGAGAGTAATCGACTCGAGATAGATTTTAGCCGAAAATTATTCATTTATTGGGTAGCTCTTGTAACCCGCATTAATTCTGCATCAAAATTATGCATTTGATTATTTCAATTCGATTATGCTTGGCAGGCATAGCTCAATCAAGAATGCGCAATCGTGCCTTATCAAGCTCGAGTTTGATTATGGTAGAATTTGCGATTTTGCTTTACCTAGTTTTAGCAAAATACGTGCGTGTCGGTTATTGAAAAATGAAGTATATTCAAAAGTTCAATTAACTCACGAGTACCTAATTAAGCTGGTCTTGATTGGTTGTTTGAGAGGTTCGCATGAGATGGGTTTAATTAAAATTGAATTTTGCACCAAATGGAGCCCAAGGCTCTGTTTGGATTGTAAATTATTTGAGATATTTTTACTGTAGCACTTTTTGTGATGTGATGTCTGTGAGATAAAAAGGTAATTGGGAAGATAAAAAGGTGCGTTGGAAATTGTAATGATGATGTAAGTAAATAAATTTTAGCTAATAAATCTCTATCCAAACAAACCCCAAGTTGATTTATCCACGACCCCTAAAATCGAACACAAAGCGGCGAGGGAACTCAGGGAAGTTGATTTATCACACAGTTTCTATCAGTTGAGTTGAGTTGGTTGAAGCATACGCGTCTCTCACCCACCGTCTATCTGTCTATCCTTGTGGACAATAACCACAAACAGTTTCTATAAACCCGTGAACCACTAGGCGTAATATTCAAGATTTTTTTTTATTGTAGTTCTACTAGTTTTACCCGCTTTGCTTCTTATTATTTGGCCTTCTCCTTGTAGTATACTGCTGCCTCTTTCACACGGGGGTATGTTTGGCAAGTAAGTTTTTGATCAAATTTATCTGTTATAAATTTTTGAATAATTTTATTTATAATAATCTCAAAAAACTTTTCAAAATTTTTAAATCATACACTTTAAAAATTTACACACTTAAAAAAATTTTCCTACAATTTTTACAATAAACTACATTAAAATTTTAAATAAACATTTAAAAAATTCACTTATCAAACGAGATCTAGGAATCTTCCCCTCCCCTGTCCCCGGGGATTATTAAGTGTTACTGTTTCTATCCCCTGATTCACCAATCAAGAAAAGACAAAAAGAGTAGTATAACAACCTCCATTGAGTAATGAAAGACGTTCACAGCCATTTAGTCTATTGATCACTATCCAGACTTAAAAAGTATTAATTATTGATAGAATATTAATGATTCAAACCTTAATTTTCACCGATTATTATTTATGATTTATCATTTTTAGTGGCTTTCTTTTACTGTATTTTCGGTCGGCTAGCGACAAAAAAAAAAAGAAAAAAGAAAAAGACCAATGGAAGACGACGTAGGTGAAGAAATTTATCATCTTGAATTGGGCTACTGCCACTGGCAACTGGCTATGGCCCCAATGTTTGCAGCAATGGTCAAATGAAAGTAAATAAAGCGTGGAAAACAGAATACAGAAGAGTGTGGGCATTATTTCCCACGGCTCGCAGTAGCGAATTCAAAGACCTGCTTTATTTTTTCCACCTATCTCCCACTGTCTTCTCTTTCTTCTGCATTCTGCAACAGACTTGGAAAAAGCGCACTATTAAAGATAAAAAAAAAAAAAAGGAGAAAGCAATGCTCCATTTAGGATCAGTACCACTGACTGGCTAAATGAGTGAAAGAGCATCAATTATCGATCAACACAACCCCTGCACGCACGTGACAAAGACCAACACCTAATAATATGTACTCCTACTGCTGCTCTCCAGCAAGCAATAGTTCTCTCAACTGGTAAGTACTATATTACCCAAATGATGAAACAATTCATATATTCATTTTGATATCACTCTATTATATCAGTCCTTCCCCTTTCTCTTCGCTCGCTCGCTCATTCATTCTCGCTCCTTAGCTAGTAGCTGGCTTGATCTCCTTTTGTTTTTGTTTGTGCGTGTCCTTTGCAATCATATCCATAACTAGACAAAGGTCCCCCGTCCCCACTCATCAACCAATTGTCCTTCACTGATCTTTCTCAAGCCTCTGTTTGTGCATGAATTCAGTTTCACACCTCCACTGAGTTCAAAAGCAGACGACCCTTTGGTCTTCCCACTCTATATAACTCTCTCGATCCCTCCTCCTCCATTCTTCTCTTGCCAACCCACAAACGAAAATATGGGAGATCTCAAGTTCTCGAGATTGTTTCTAGTGGTGACTTTTCTTGTGTTTCTGGGTGTCTGCCGTGTCTCCGTGGCAGCATCCGCTGTACAGCAGAAAAAGAATACCTACATAGTTCATGTGGCGAAATCCCAAATGCCAGCGAGTTTCGATGACCATACTCGCTGGTACGACTCGTCGCTGAAATCGGTTTCCGAATCAGCGGAGATGTTGTACACTTACAACAACGCGATTCACGGGTTCGCCACTAGACTTACAGCCCAAGAAGCCAAATCCCTCCAGGACCAACCTGGAATCCTCTATGTTTTGCCAGAGGTTAAGTACGAGCTCCACACAACTCGCACTCCTTCGTTTTTAGGACTCCAACAGAGTGCTAACTTGTTCCCGGAGTCGGACTCGGAGGGCGATGTCATCGTCGCCGTCTTAGACACCGGCGTCTGGCCCGAAAGCAAGAGCTTCGATGACACCGGGATGGGGCCCGTACCTGCTTCTTGGAAAGGAGCCTGTGAGACGGGGACCAACTTCACTTCCAATCATTGCAATAAGAAGTTGATTGGAGCGAGGTATTTTTCAACGGGCTATGAGGCTACTCTCGGCCCAATTGATGTTACGAAAGAATCAAAATCTCCTAGAGACGACGACGGCCACGGCACCCACACGTCCACCACGGCTGCTGGAGCAATCGTAGGCGGAGCTAGCCTTTTCGGCTATGCATCCGGTTCGGCTCGTGGGATGGCCTATCGTGCCAGAGTTGCTGTATACAAAGTTTGCTGGATTGGGGGCTGCTTTAGCTCGGATATATTAGCCGCCATAGACAGGGCCATCGAAGACTCTGTAAATGTCTTGTCTTTGTCTCTGGGCGGCGGCACCGCCGACTACTACAGAGACAGTGTTGCTATTGGAGCATTTTCAGCAATGGAGAAGGGAATTTTCGTGTCCTGTTCAGCTGGAAATGCGGGACCCAGTGCTTATACTCTGTCCAACTTGGCACCCTGGATTACCACCGTAGGTGCCGGAACTTTGGACCGAGACTTCCCGGCGTATGTCAGCCTGGGCAACGGCAAGAATTTCTCTGGAGTTTCGCTTTACAAAGGTGACTCGTTGCCCGCTAAGCTGCTGCCTTTTGTCTATGCAGGGAACGCTAGCAATTCCACCAATGGGAATCTCTGCATGACCGGCACGTTAATCCCTGAGAAAGTTAAGGGAAAAATTGTCCTGTGCGACCGTGGGATCAATCCTAGGGTCCAAAAGGGTGCTGTGGTGAAAGGAGCCGGTGGGGCCGGGATGGTTTTGGCCAATACCGCCGCCAACGGTGAGGAGCTTGTGGCGGATGCCCATTTGCTCCCGGCCAGCACAGTGGGTCAGAAATCAGGAGACGCGATTAGAGATTATGTATTGTCGGATGCTAATCCAACAGCGACGATTCTTTTCGAGGGCACAAAGGTGGGGATCGAACCGTCGCCGGTGGTAGCTGCTTTTAGCTCGAGGGGACCAAATGCAATCACACCCGAGATCTTGAAGCCGGACCTGATAGCTCCAGGCGTGAATATAATAGCAGGGTGGACCGGGGCGGTGGGCCCCACCGGATTGGCAGAGGACCCGAGGCGCGTGGAGTTCAACATAATCTCCGGCACCTCAATGTCGTGCCCACACGTGAGCGGCTTGGCGGCGTTTGTCAAGGGGGCGCACCCAGACTGGAGCCCAGCCGCCATCCGCTCGGCTCTCATGACCACGGCCTACACCGCTTACAAAAACGGCGGTGAGAAGCTCATAGATGTCTCCACCGGAAAGGCATCGACACCGTACGATCATGGAGCAGGGCATGTGGACCCCGTCGCAGCCCTCAACCCGGGACTCGTCTATGACCTGACCACCGACGATTATCTCAATTTCCTATGCGCATTAAATTACACGTCCCTGCAAATTCAAGGGGTCGCCAGGCGAAATTACAGCTGTGATGCCGATAAAACCTACAGCATCGGGGATTTCAACTACCCTTCATTTTCGGTGTCGCTGCAGACTCAAGTGATTGGGGGGGGCGGTGGTTCCCGCAGCGGCGGCGGAAGCAAGAGCGTAGTTAAGTACACGAGGACGCTTACCAACGTTGGGGAAGGCTCCGGAGGAAGTACGTACAAGGTTTCAATCTCGACGACAAGTCCAGCAGTTAAGATTACGGTGGAACCCGATACATTAACTTTCACAAAAGCATACGAGAAGAAGTCGTATACGGTGACGTTCAGTGCAACTTCAATGCCATCTAATACTAACGAGTTTGGTAGAATAGAGTGGTCAGATGGGAAGCATGTTGTGGGGAGCCCTGTGGTCATTAGCTGGATATAGGCTAGCTAGAGACTGAAAAGAGGACAGGACAGGTTACATGAATGGTGAATTGCTGGGCTTTGCTCAAAGGGGCTGTGAGCCTAGTTGGTTTTACTAGTTTCTTTTAAGTTATGATTATAAATTCCCTTCTATGTTTTGCGCATTTATTACAGTTTGATTTGGTGTTGTTCTGCTGGAGGTAGAAAACTTTGCATCATAAGTATAAAACAGGAAAAAAAAAGTATAAACCAGGAAGGTGTACAGTTGTTTTTTTTTTTTTTTTTTTTTTTTCACTTCAACGTTTATCGATCAATGAATTGTTTGGATACCCCTTTTTTTAAATAATATTTTACTTGCATTATAGACATATTTTTTAATTCATCTTTTTATCTCACATACATCACATTATAAAAAGTAATACAGTAATTATTTCAAATAACACACTCAATCCAAACAGAGAATTTCTTGAAAGTCTGCATCTATCATTCCGTTTGTCTGCTAAACTGTACATGCCTTTGATTCCAATATTTTCACAAATCTTAAAACGACGTCAAGGAAAATAACATGACAGCAGTGTGTATGTTGACATTGGAGGTCTGGAACTGCATGAACTTGAAAAAGATATTGTAACAATTTGATTGGATGGTAGATATTGGTTTGGAAGATTCATTTTGGATTCTGGTGCGATATAATTTTCAAAATCGAAAGCCGAAAGGGACTTCATCATCCGAAATTGTGGATGCGATTACCACCACACGATTATTGGATGGGGTTCATGGGGTCACGGCACACTAATTACTAGTAATTACTTAGTTGCAGAAGTAGAACTAGTAATTAGGCACTGGTCTATTTTTATATGGAAGCAGATAAGAGTATGCACTAGCACGAAGGATGATCATAAAAACAAAAGGATCACGATCATGGTGACTTGATCGAAACTTGAATCTTGGCTTTTACCGGGCACGAAGGAGAAAGAAACAAAACGATGAGGGCTGAAGCTGGCATAATAATAATGTCAATAAAGAATTGAGCCCGCTCCTCAGTGCTTTTCCCTCCTTTGAAACGAATTCAACAAATTTAATTCATGGGATCTATGCTGTTCCTCTTTATTGCATTTTATCTTTTACGGAGCAAAAAGACGTACTAGAATAATGCAATAATAATTGTAGCATTGCAGGAGAAATTTTCGAGCATTTAAAATGGCTTGGCTGTCATTTCCCACTTGTTCTGTGTATTCTACGTTTTTTTTTTTGGGTTGGATTTTGGTATATTATTCCAAACAGGAATTAACAGGGCCCAAAATGATAAGGACGAAACCCTGAAACAGCCGCAGATACCTCTCTCTGAATATTTGGGCCAAAGACAGAAATCCGTACAAGTGCGATTCAGTACCTGCACAAAGGGCTGTGAGCCCCCAAAATTTGGTTAATGTCCAAACCAAAAGCTCGGGATTAGTGCAGATGCAGAGACCAAGAAGCATTCCCCCCGGTGGAATTGGCGGCTCAACGTGACTCTAGCCTCCCTTTCCTCAACACCTAACACGTCAATGACTCGTGGCAACGGCAGGCCGAAATAGAGAAGCCATATAATACGAATTTCTCGAATTCACAAAAATCAATCAAAGAGCAATCCACCTAGTGATCAGCTATATCAATTTGAAGCCCTGAAAAATTCGACAGAAAAAAAGTAAATTTTTTTTTTTGGGGGCAAATAGAAGTGGTAATAATAAAGGTGGAGGGCAAAATGGAGAGAAAAGGCAAGGAAGAGAAGGGAGGGCCAGTGAATACTAGTCCCTACACGCAGTACAAGGACTTGGAGGATTACAAGCAGCAAGGATATGGGACCCAGGGACACCTCCCACCCCAACCTGGTCGCGGTGCTTCTGCTTCCGTTGATGCTCCTACCGCCACCGGGGATGCTATACCCCCTGCTGCTCAGCTTTTTTCCACCATTAATGTCGTCAACCGCCACGCCGTCCCTTAGTCTAGTTGGAGTTGGACCTTTCTCCTTTATTAGCAGAATTTTTCTCAACACTGGTTTCTTAAGTCCTGAATTCTCTTTGCTGCCGCGTTATTAAGTAAAAAATAACGTTAATTAATTAATTCAAGATGCTCTCGCTTCAATTCACGATTGAGAGGATAAATGAAGATGACGTGTAGGGCATTAGGAGTATTATTGTCAATTTAGAAGGCTGCAACATACAATTGAAAGGACTAATTAAAAGTTAATAGTAAAAAAGAAGGGTGACAATTACTCCACTTTAACTTTTTAAAATCCATGCATTACTTTTTACTGCTTAAAATGTTGACAGCATGAGACACAAAAACGGAAATAAAGATGGCAATCTTTCTTATCTCAAAGACGGATTATTATTAGAGGGGGTGGGGTGGCTCCATAGAATAGAAGGGCACAATGAGAGGTGAGCATTGAGCGCGCCTCCGAGTGGAACGCAACGCAAGCTCTCGATCTCAATCCTTTTTGTGTATATCAGAGTTTCGTTCGTTCGTTCTACCGCTCCTATTTCAGTAGCAGATTTGCGATACTTTCTCCTGAGAAGGGAAAGACAATCAAAAAAGAGGAAATGGTATTGATTTTCTTCAAGGACCGTGGATGACAAGACAACTGGGTGGATCACGACTTGAATCAGCAAGAAATCTATTGGCCCAGGCCCACCGCCATGCCCCAGGAATCATGTGAGTTCAATACTTAGACTTGGTGGCATTCTATGGATCACGCATCCGCAGTACATTTTCTGGTGTGTCTCTTTAAAAATGGTAGTGAGTGCCCTCTCTGGCTTTTCTCTTTTTGGTCTGCGTCAGGGGTCACGTCGTTGTAAAATGAGAGCATTACCCCAACCAAGTTAGGGATAATTTATAGCCAGCCTCACATTGCATTTACATCAAATTCAGTGTGAATCTCATTTACCACGTAATGATAGAAAAAATTTAAATAAACAACATATGACAAGTTAATCATGAAAAGTGACAAATATAAAAGTGGCACTAAATTATCAATAAAAAAGTGACACTGAGGATCCCATGCGAAGATGAAGCGAATACCTACCAGTGTCCGGTTAATCATGAAGTTGTGGTTAATTTACATGTGAAGAGAAGGAATTTATGAGGAGACACTTTTAATTGATGCAAAACAGCGAACGATCAATTCTTTGTTGCCTCTTCTCAAAGTTCAATTGGTACTACATGATCCAAACTTGGAGCATATATTGAATATTATTGTAAGTAAGTGGTCGGAGTTTTTATTAGGAAAAAAAATAGACTTGAAATGTCTCAAAATAGTACATTTCAAAGTTTTTATACAAAAGCTCACGATTCAATCAATCGGGCTCTTACCTTCCTTTAAGAAAATTTGCGACTTCTCGAGGGTTCTTGATGCTAGACTTTAAGCTTCCCTCCCCATACAGTTCTGCGTACTATAGATTAGAAGTGTCAAAATGGGTGATTTGGACGGATTTGGGTTGGGTAAAATAGGTAATGGGTATAAGTGACTCAACTCATTTATACCCATTTAATTAGATGGGTATAAATGGGTAAGTCAAAAAATGAATTGGGTAATCCAATTACCCATTTATAACCCATTTATTTTAACTTTTTGTAAACTCATTTAAATTCATTTTTGCAAACTAAATTATCAATTTATACCACTCTTTGTACCCATTATTAGTTTTAAATATTTACTTATAATGTTCAATAAACTTAATTATCAATTTTTGTTCATTTATACTCTATGTCACAAAATTACCTATTATTTAATAATTGAATAATAAGAATATAAAAATTTGAACTAAGTACTATAAAAATTAATATAAAAACTTAATCCAAAAATTTTGAACCCCTAACATTTTTTTCATATATAAATTTAAAATTTCATTTTATAAAGATAAGAAAATAGGCTAAAATTTATCATAAATTGGTAATGCTAAAAAATGAGCAAGTTAACAAACTAAGATAAAATAAAATAATAAGATAAAACCAACAAATAATAATAATAATAATAATAATAATAATAATAATAATAAAACAAAAGTAGTTAACATCATAACAAAATAAAAAATTTGAAAAAAAAGGTGGGGGAAAAAAAGAGACTTGGGGAGAAGAGAATTCTAAATGGGTTAATTGGGTTTGATGGGTTATCCAATAATACCCATTTATTATTGGGTAATCCATTTATACCCATATACAAAAATTTAAGATACCCATACCCATCTATTCATGGGCGGGTATGGGTAAATTTAGTTAAGTGGGTTGATTTGCCACCTCTACTATAGATAGACAGGAAATCCGGCATGAATGTTATGCAGAATAGCTCATCATATATTCCCCTTGATTCTTTACCAGATATTGATAAAAAAAAATCAACGGAAGGAAGGTTCCCCAACCCCCCAAGCGGCCTGATTATTGTTTTACCTCTAGAATAATTCTTGCCTGAGATATGGGCAATGATAAACAAGGAAAGTTATAAAGTAATGGCCTAGGTCACGTTGTCACTCACAGGCTTCCCATGAAATAAAATTCAAAAAGTCCCAGCCAAAAAAAAAAAATATTCGAGTACCACAAAACTCCCGTCTCTTTAATTAAAAGCAGCCGACTCGAGACCTTTCATACAATTGCAGGCGGTTTGTAGAATGAAATATTGAGTGTGTTTGGATTGTAAGTTATTTGAAATATTTTTACTGTAGCACTTTTTGTGATGTGATGTATGTGAGATAAAAAGGTAATTGGGAAGATAAAAAGGTGTATTGAAAATTGTAATGGTGATGTCAGCAAATATATTTGGCCAAATAATTGGCTGTCCAAACACACTAATTATTCTCATTCTCTTACCTACGCACCAATAAATGGATGAGATTTTCTAAGCACGATGCGGATCAAGCAACATTTGGTTTGGGTAGGCCGAGGAAAAAACAAATGAAGAAAAGATATTAGTACTATGGTATGTTATTAGCATTCATGGAGTAGATGTTTCTGCCCCTCTCCCGCTCAAATGGGACAAATACCCAACAAAATCTGGAATTGACAGCCTATCTAAATTTGATTATCTCTCTTTACTTTTGCTTCAATGATTTAAATTCCACCCTCACTTGGAAATCTCTCAAAATTTTGTACGTTTTTAATATGTCACTGCAACCATCCATCTAGCGTGCTAATTCTTACAAAGACAAGACCGAATGAAAACGCAGATGCTGTTGTTCTCTCACCTAATCATTTGAAAGCGAAGAGACAGCAAAGGAACCAAGCCACGCTCCCGAAAAAAGGCCGCCTCTATTTGTATCCTTCGCTAACAACACTTTTCTCTCCCTTCTCCTCTCCTCCAAACAAGAAAACATTACATAAATTTGTTCCCCTGCTCCACTCATGTTGTTTTAGACCAGTAGTGGAGTATTTCAGTTCTCTCTTCCTTCTTACCTCCACTCGGTCCTCTTCCCCTTCATCTTTAATTTGCATCTCAACGGAGGACTGGAGAGGAATTAACAGACAATTAGCCGCTGACTTTGTTCAAATTTGGAGATGGCTGGAAACGACGCCGATGCTGATGAAACGAGGAGACATTCCAATCCCGTTGGCAGTAGTCATGTCGTGGAAAGAGAAGAGGAAGATGAAGAAGCATTGTCTTTTTCTGACCTTCCCACCAATGAAGAGAATCAGTTCTTAGTATCAAGAAAAGAATCTCCAGTACCCATCATCATTCACGACTCTCAAGAGGAATTCAATTTCTGCTCCTCCTTGGCCACGGATTCTCTGTCGAAAGAATCAGAAATGTGTGTAGCTGATGAAGTCTTTTTCCAGGGCCAAATTCTTCCTCTGCGCCACTCGGTCAGTTCCGAAAGCGGCTTGATCACCAAATTGCAAAACGACAGCCGGACAACGAGCAGGTCCGAGTCCATGGATCGTTGTTATTCAGTTGGCTTCACGAGTCTGAGCAGCAGAAGTAGCAGTTTAAATAGTCACCATTCCTCGAGCAGCGGCACTACTAGTTCCACCTCCACCACAACGGGGACGGGCTCCTCGTGCATTAATCGCAAGCCTAGACCCAAAACTCGTAACCACTTCCAATTTTCCCACCCCAGTCCCAAACCCCAAATTCGTTCCTCAAATAGCATCAAGAATGGGATGAATTCCAGCCGAAATTCGACACTGTGGAGCATTTTCCGGGTCGGGTTGGTGACAACTCCAGAGATTGCAATTCAAGACCTCAAATTTCGAAACAACAGTAAGAACGCCGGTTTCGGCAGTCGCAATAGCACAAGCAGTACCATTAGCAGCGGTAGCGCCGGCAGAATCAAAGCTGAGGAAAAGGACAGGATCAAAAAGAGGCACAAATTCCTCGATAAAAAGGGGGTTGTGTTCTTCAGCGGCTGCAAATGTTCGTCAAATGCAGTGGCTGGACCAATTCCTTCGAGGGTTGCGGAGAATGGCATGAGGAGAAGTGCTAGTGTAAGCGAGGCCCATGCAAAAGAAGAAGAGACGGAGAGTCTGACGAGGACGACAAGGCAGCATGATCAGCAACAAACAGGAAAGCAGGCCTTGTCACGTCATCGTACGTTTGAATGGTTAAAGCAGCTTTCGCTAGAAGCTGCTGCTGTAGTTGATGAAGCATAGAATCAAGAATGCTGGTCTGCCAGCGCGCATGCTTTGTCTAATTAGCCTTTTCCTTTTTTTTTTTTTTTGGGGTCATTTGTTTAAGGCCACAGGATTTGTTTTCTATTACATTCCAGTGCAGTAACTTTTTGTTGGGCTGGTATTAGGTTGCTTTAGTCTGATTTGATTAACTTTGACTAAGTTGATTACATATTATTATTGTTTTACTAATTTGAAATCTGGAACCACTCAAAGGTAAAACTTTGGGGGAGTTAAGGTGATTAAGTTATGGTTAGCTTTATGCAGAATTTTGTTTTTTTTTAAAAAAAAAAAAATTGGGTGAATAAATGATTGAAGCCGTGATGGGTGGGGCGGTGGCAGAGGGAGAGAGGGAGGGTGGGAGAATGGTTAATGGTGGTGGCGGTCATGATTAAAAGCGTGATGCTTTTTTTTCATCCCTGGCGTGTGAAAATGGCATTTCAAGAACTTTAAAAAGACCACGAGAGGGACCGTTGAAAAAAGATTCATGAAGACGAAAATGGAATTGGCAACAGATATTTTTGTTCTGGGAGGAGAAATGGGGGCCCATGATTGCAACTTTAATTGAACAGTGATCAGAGAGAAGGGACTTGCATGTCGGGCTTCGCCAACTGACCCTATCCAATTGAGCCCACCAAATTATTATTATTATTTTCAACATAAGTAGATAAAGAGCGAAGGGCTGTGGTGACCTGGAGTTTTCGTCGTCCTCTCACGTGCCGCGCATGTGAGTTAGCAGCATTGTGTTGTTCGCGCATGGCGCCGCGGGTTCAGCTCTGTTGGCCCCTTCTCTTCTTTCTTTTTTTTTCTGTCAGTAACCCATGTGTCTCCTGCTGCGTTTTCTGCTGTGTTTCTCTATCTGGCAGAATCCAATGCCTCTCCTTTTGCCTAACTTCTCTCTCTCCTTCTTCTTGGCTCTATTGTTCTATTTGCTCTGTTTCGGTCTCTGTCCTCCTCCTTTTTCTCCGTTGTATTCTTTTTATCTCTTCTCTTTTTTTTTTTACATCAGTAGATAAAGAGCGAAGGGCTGTGGTGACCTGGAGTTTTCGTCGTCCTCTCACGTGCCGCGCATGTGGGTTAGCAGCATTGTGTTGTTCGCGCATGGCGCCGCGGGTTCAGCTCTGTTGGCCCCTTCTCTTCTTTCTTTTTTTTTCTGTCAGTAACCCATGTGTCTCCTGCTGCGTTTTCTGCTGTGTTTCTCTATCTGGCAAAATCCAATGCCTCTCCTTTCGCCTAACTTCTCTCTCTCCTTCTTCTTGACGCTATTGTTCTATTTGCTCTATTTCGGTCTCTGTCCTCCTCCTTTTTCTCCGTTGTATTCTTTTTATCTCTTCTCTTTTTTTTTTTACTTCCGGTGAAGTGTATGATTCACTGTGAGCTTACTCTGTGAGTTTAAACTGATATTTTTTTATTTTTGTTCTTTGATTCCCATTTCGAACTGCGAAGCGGCCATGCATCCTCTGTCTCTCGCTTTCTTTGTGTTGCAGTGGTCCAGATAAGCTGCCGTCTGTTCACGGCGCCTCCTTCTCCTCCATTGTACCTTTTCTGCCTCTTCCTTTCCGGTTAGGTACGCTCCTCCTCTGCCATTGTACATTTTCTATTTTCAACATAAAATTCCTTTCCGGTGAGTTTTCTCTCCTTTTTATTCTTTTTTCCTCTCTTTCTTGAACAGATGACGGTTTTCTTCTCCTCGGCCGCCGCTCCTCAGATCTCTCAAAACTGGTACTGCCAGCAATAACCACCGTCGCCACTTCGCCTTCTACACCGGTATGTTTTCTTCGATGTCACTTTTCTCTATTTCCTCCTCTGGTGTTTTTCCTCCCCGGTGAGCATCGATCTTGCCTTTTTTGTTGCGTTGTTTTTTTTCCCTTTTTTTTCCTTTTTTTGCTCAGCGTTGCGTTGTATTTTTTGTTTGGCTTTTCCGTTATCTGATCTACACGAGTTTGCCGTTGGTGTTTGCGCTTTTTCCCCCCTGCGTTGCGCTATTTTTTCCCCCTTTTTCTGGTTCTCTCTTGCAGATTCGAGGCTATGTAGATCATGTGTAGTTGTGTGTTTTGTGATGTGGTTTTTTTAGTCTCTGGACTGTTGCTTGCAGAGACAGCGTCGCCCCTCCTCTCCTCTGCCTTTTCTTTTTCTTTTTTTTTTTAATTCCTGGACCTAATTTTTGCTTAGTCTCCATCATTTTCATTAGCAATAGGTTAATTTCAGCTTTCTTCTGCCAACTCCATTCAGTTGAACCCGTTTTCTTTTTAAAGCTTGGTGATTTTCCTCTTTTCCTTTGATTTTGCTTTTCTCGTTGGCTTGTGAAGGCCACCAACTTTCTCATTTTCTCTTAAATGTGGTCTCAAACAAGCTTTTTTATTCCAATAAGAAACAAAAAAAAACATTCTTACCCCGAAAAAAACAAACTCCTTGTTTTTCCAAGCACTTGCCGATCTATTCCAAGAACTTTGTTTTCCAGTATGCTTTCGGCCTCGCTGGACTAATGGTGGTGGTTTCAAGCAATCGTCTTTTTCCCCCTGATACATTGCAGATCTGTTCAAAATTTTATTGTTTTCCAGCACTTTCTATCGTCAGCTTTTTTTCCCTTTCTTTTTTATTAGCCCTGGTATAACTAAAATCATCTATTTCTGCTTTATCTATGTTGTTCTCCATGCTGTTGTTGTTCCTTACAGTGAGCATTTTTTAGAATTTTTTAATGGCGTGCTTTTTCTCTTCTTGTGGCATATTTACATTGGTATTATGCTTATTGTTAAGTTTGCTTGTTTTTATCCCTTTCTTTTTATTAGGCCTGAATATAACTAAACTCATCTATTTCTGCTTTATCTTTGCTATTCTCCGTACTGTTGCTGCTTTTTTCAGTGAGCATTTTTTGCAATTTTTTAATGGCTTGCTTTTTCTCTTCTTATGGAATATTTAGATTGGTTTTATGCTTATTGTTGAATTTGCTTGTTTTTTTTTCGTATGCTTTTTCTTAGGGAACTTTTTGGTGCTTTCGTTGTGCTACATTCTCCTTCACTGTGTAAGTTTGCTAACTTTTTATGTATGTGTTCTTATCTTTTTAATTCCTTGGGCTCCGTTTTAGTTAGATTGATGATTGTAAAACTTGTAAACTGCACTTAAGTGCACTCTATACATGTTTCTGAATAAATGTGTCCATTCATGAGCAATCTTCTCTTAATTTTTCCCTTGATTTGAATATTTCTTCAGGTTTCCTTTTGTTTCTGGTTGGGTTTATTACAGGGATGTATAGTGATTTTTTTGGAAAAAGGGTGCAGCTTCCTGGCTAGAGGTTTACGGCATATTAGAGTTGTAAATAGGCTAATTTATTTTGTTCTCCGTTAGGCTATGTTGATATGAATTTGGATTCATTAGAGTACTTGCTCCATATATTCTTGACTGGTTCTTTTTGTCTGCATTTTTATATTCGTTTCCTTCTTTTAAACTATCCATCTGGCTAATGTGCCTCTTTATCCTCAATTGTAAGTCTCCATTAGTTATTAAAAAATATATAATTGATATTTTTCCCCTTTCCATATATTCAGATGAGAAAAGCTGTGAGGGATGCTGCTCTAACATTGCCCTACTGGAATAATTACAAGAAGATGCAGAGTACAGATCTGAGGTATATCCTCCTAAATTCTTAAAATGCCTAGCTCAATTTTAAGGTTTATGCACAAGTCTACATGACGTCTATTTGGATGATTCATTGAATATTAATGTTCGGTCTTTTGGTTTGTTGGGATTCAGACTTGGGAGTAGGTTTCATGAAAACGAACTTGTTGGATTTAGTCATTGCTTTATGAAGGCTAAAGAAGTGGTGCGCAAATGCTAAAGAAGTTTTTTTTCTAAATGACAAACTTCTACTTGTTGACTAGCTGTATACTCTTGCTTTTGTCTCTTTTTAATTCGAGGTTGTTTACTCTACCTCATAGATGGGTTGAGGCTGTGAAATGGTCAGGACAGGAGAATTACTAAGCAGCTCCTACTGTTCCATTTACAGTAGACGGTTTGGAGGCAAAATTACAAAAAAAGTATGGACCATTGATCTTTCTCAAAGTACACAATGCTAACTACTTGGTTCCTATGGATCAGCCAAAAGCAGCATTGGACATGATACAGAGGTGGCTACAAGGCAAACTCTGAAAGGTCCAGCACTCCAGTCTGAGCTCTCCATTGAGACGCATGTGATGGATTACTTGAAACACAAGCTGAAATGCTTCATCACAATCTTTGTACTGATCTATTTATTCAACTGCAACGTATTGATTTGCGAGTGGAAGTCAAGCAGATATAAAAATAGATGTAAATGGATGTTAATTGTGGAGTTGATTCGGTTCAAAGAATTGGCTGCAGTGTGTCTTAAAATGCCATTCCTTCACAAATGAACACAAAGACAGTAGCTAGCCCCGGCAAAAGCCGTTATTGGTTGTCATGCTATTGTATATTGTAATTCCATTTTTTGCCTTGTATCTATACGAATGGCACTTTATCTTTGTGATTTTGGAGGGTGTGAGGGCGTACTCCTCGTGTGTAAATAGTTGACAAAATTGGTACTCATTCCAAGGCTAATTTGTATTTGTGCATTCTTTGCTCACAGGAAGTTCCCAGGTATGCAATGTAGAAGACTCCATGAAACAAGGACTCGTTGATTTATTCCCCATCTTAGAATTTCTTTTGCAATTATTATCTTCAAGAGGAAAGGCATAGAAAATTTTGCTCCTGCTATTCTAGCTTCAAAATTTATCTTTAGTCGGATTATGTAAACTAAGAAGTGCACCACATCATGGTGATTACTGATTTTTTATTGTTAGATGAAATTTGTATCCGTTCCTTCGTGATTTCCCTGCTCTCAGTATATTTGAGTTCTCATATTTTTCCTGCTCTCGGTATATTTTAGTTCTCATACGAATCACGAAGGTTTGGGATAGGGTCTACTTTCTGCACTAATAGTCCAAAATTTATATTAATATAAATGTTTTCACTATTTTGAGAGCATGAAAAGATTGCAAAATCTAACTCTGGATGATGTTTATAAGTTTAGGTAGCTGCATCATTGGAAAATTGATGGATCTTATAACTAAATCATAATGCAACCTAGCCTTGAGATGGCAATTTGGACAAAATTCTCTATTATTCTGATTTTTTGTTGCGAATAACACTTGCTATTTTTAACATGATTACATACTTAGGAGGCTTTGTCTTTTATTGATCAAGGATGCAGCCATCCTTAATAGTTAACCTCCATCGGCTTAGGGGAGCCCTTGTTATACTAAATTTTGCTCTAATTTTGGTTTATCTCTATCATTAATGGATCCATTTTTAATTAAGTACAAATCATTTTACGGGACTGGGCATCTCCATCTATTTTTCCCACCGTGCGTAGCACGGTTTATGCCTCCTAGTTTTAAAAAAAAAGCCATGAAAATACTAGTACTACCATGTTAGTATTGCGTTCGCTTCTTTCTGTTTTCGATCACTAGTTTGGATGGCTTCTTGCATTTAGTATCTGTATCACTTTTTTATCCTCCATCGAATTCTTACATAAAGATTTTGGTGTTGGGAAGCAGTAGTTAGTTGGAGTGCGATTTATGACAACCATTTTTGGTACGTCCAACGGTATTATGTCTGTAAAGCAGGTGCATTTCATTGCAAAATAGAAATACTTACTATAAAATACGCCAAATAAAAAAAAAATGCACAGGATTTGCGAAATAGCTGCGGACAATTAAACTTGAAATAAATGAAAGAAACTATCAAAAGTATAATAAGCTCCTCAATTGCCTTGAAACGTGAAGAACTCAAAATTGTCGCGCAAAAGCTTGATATTTATTGACGAAGGAAAACACTTGGAGTTGGAACTCACTCTCGAGAATTCAACTTCCAAAGGTTTTGAGACATTTCTGAGAGATTTGTTGAATTATTAGATTTGCTCCTTTCATCAATATGTAGCTTTATAACTATTATTGACGTAATTTATGTAAGATAATAATCCATCATCATGTTTACCAGCCTTCAACTCTATGCATGCCACATGATAGATTCAGATCGTGAGAAGTTGAAACTAAGAGAATACGGGAGTTGCGTGGTGATTGATTTGACTAATCGCAGCATCTGCACTTCGCACCCACAGTTTCAAAAGTCAGCAAGATTCAGGTCAAAGTCATTTCCATCTTCAAACAAATTTTTTAAATTTCAAATAAGAAACCCGACTATTATCCAATTGTTTTCAAAAGCGTATGATTCCATCCCCATAGTTGATTGATTGATTGATTCATTAGTGTGTGTGAAAAGCGACGGGCGGAGATTTGGTCCAAAGATTTCTAGGTTGTTAAGTAAGGAGTACGGCAGGCTACACAATCTTAGTCCCTCTGGTACGGGGGGTTAATGCAGTCGCTGTAACGTCCAGCGTCTGGCAGTTAGGTCATAGATGGCGTTTTTCTATTGTAGTAGTTAGTGACTTAGTGACCCACCCAAACTCGCTGGCTCGTTTCTGGAAGAGCAATCATAAATGTTACAGTGAAAAATACCCGGACGGCGCAAATAACCGGTGAGGCTACAGAATCGTGACAAAAGAAAAAAAAAAAAAAAAACTATTGGGCCAAAAAAAAAGTAAAGGTTAAACTTCGCTGCGAGGGTGAAGAAGCATTTTTGCTCCACATTTCTTCATCCATCAACTTAAGCATTGGGCCAACATTTGTACCGCAAGGTAACGTGTTTTCTACGGGCCACGAGATATTTAGCAACCGTGTATGACCAACATAGAACTTTAAAAGTTTTGTTGGCAGGATATCCATACAGCTAAGTGTTGATAACCTCATTGCTTAAAAAAAAAAAAATCATAATCAAGCATTAAAAAAAAAACCTCGGTAGTTGATATTTTATTGCTATCGACATTCCTTGTAGCAAACTAATATTTTATAGTAAAAATGGAGAGAGAATTTTACTAAAAAGAAGTTAAGTAAGTCCCGGCCAAACAGGTTTTTGGAATTACTATGGGGAGTTAGATTTATTTGTCGAAAATTTTTACTTTCGTAAGAAAATGTCAGAAAGAAAAAAAAAAAAAAAAAGTCCCGGCCAAACAGGTAGAGATTTGAACTGAAACTATTTATAGTGAAACCATCCTGAACGGTTTCATGCATTTGATCAAAATGTACATAAATTTGAACACAATATATATTTAGTTGTTTTTTTTTTTTGTGAGTCACGCACGTGTTAGAATTGATGTATGACTTGTAATTTGGGCCGTACAATTTTTTTCTTGACCAATCGAGTCCGTGATATGTTCAACTGTTCATGCCCAAATTCAATGGGTGGTAAAGTAGAAGTCAGAACTTACCATTGGGGGGAAGAAAAAAAAAAAATTGTCTGACCGTGCGTGCATATCCCTCCGAGTACCATCATCTTGTGTCTCTCCTGGTTTTTCAACGTACTTTTGGCATCTGATTTTGAAGATTATTATCGTGTAATTTTCATAACCATTTGTCTGTCAACTTTTTTCTTTTCCCCAATTTATAAGTTAGAAAAGCATTTCATTCTCAAAATTGCGTTTTGGAATGTTTCAAGGAGATATTAATGCAACACTTCTTCAATGAGAAGGATACATAGAACAATCAGGAACACATGGTTGGAAAACTTCTGAAAAACTGCAATCACTACAATTGGGAAAACCTTCATAATTGCAAACAATCGGGAAGTAGGCTCGCAATCACTACTCTCTGAAGCCTGCCAATAAAAGCTTCTATATTTGGTTCTTGTTGCTTAAAGGCTCTCAAACTATATTGGGTTGGCCTGATAGTCAGGAGAAGAAGTCTCTCTTGTTGCCGCCGGATTCAGGATTTGAGCCCTATACTTAGTAATTGGATGCAAAAAGCGCGTGAAAAAAAAAAAAAAAAAAACTTCCATATCCATGACATGAATTGAATGGGATATCAGAAATTGTTTCAACTTGCTAAAAGCTGATTTATTTATGTTAGCCTGAAATTATCAAAAAAAAAAAAAATTAGTGGCTACAACGTAAAATTCAGTAGAATGTTCCTGGATCAGAAGCTAGATGGTGCAATTGCGATTGGGAGCAATTCAGCTTCATGAAGTCGACGACGACGGCAATAACGTATGGGATAACTTTTCTCGCTCCACGTCCACGTCCACGTCAACGCAGCAGCATCTGATCGTTTTACTTTGAACCAATTTTCCTTGACTCTTTCCCGTTCCCAAATGCCCATCCCCGGCCTCCGATCCAATCTTTAATCAGTTTTTTTACTCATTCTTGACTGTGCATATTTTCCACCACCCTGGGGCTGGGAGTGGGGGCTGGGGATATTCCATTTTCCACTCACTTAAACGCGGAATTCCCACACGGTTTCCATATTCACTTTTGCCCCTTCCTTCAACAGCCAAACTTGAAAGATTGGTTTGGCATTATGTCTGTTTTCTTCTTCAAACTTAAAAAAGGCTATTTTTGGATAGAAAAGAAATGGGACGAGAAAAAGAGTGGTTGGGACTTGGGAGGGCCGGACAGTACACAAATCAGTGAGACGCGACCTTTTCTAGTTAAATAAATATATGAGTTTTCATTATATAATTCCTCAACTTGCTTCCTTCGCTGATCATAATTCTATTTTGCCAATGTTTTCAAATCCGTTGACGAAAATAATTTTCATTATGCCAAACAAGGTTCTCGGTGATAGCAGAATAAGATTACTATAGCAGTCAGTGTACAACTTTTAATACTACTAAGTGCTAACTAAATGCATATTCCATGACTTCCTCCTCACTGACCAAAACGCCCCGCCTCAACACCATCCAACTACTTCTGCTTACGGCAAAGACTTGACTCTGGACTCTGGACTCTGGACTCTGGCCTTGCCTTTGGAGCATACATTTTAAAGTAAAACTGGAAAAAATTAGTTGTTTGTTTCAAACACAGATTAGTTCTTCATTTCTATGCTTGATCATCGGAATTCGGCAAGTAGGCGGCGGTAAGGCGGAGGGAGATGTTGGGGGCTTGTTACAGACCGTGGGAGAGCTGTTTAGGTGGCGGACGCGGCGGTGATGGGCTGTTGTGGCACATGGACTTGAAGCCACATGCCTCTGGTGACTATTCCATAGCAGTTGTACAAGCTAATTCTTCATTGGAAGACCAGGGTCAAGTTTTCACATCTCCTTCTGCTACTTATATTGGCGTTTATGATGGCCATGGCGGCCCTCAAGCTTCCCGCTTCATCACTAACCGCCTTTTTCCTTTCCTCCAGAGTAATTTCCTTATAACCCTTTACGTCTTTTTTTTTTTTTCTTTCTTTCATTTTTTTTTTTTTATAAAAAAATTTCCCTTCGATTTGGTATTTCATTCACTATGGGATATTGCTGGCAGAATGATTCTCATCATTAACGTGATTTCTAAAAAAAAATAATAATAATTTTGATTCTTTGTGGTTCAGAAATGTTGTGGGATGTCATAGAAGTTTGTTTGAAGTTTCGGAGTTATGAGTGCATATGGCTACTCATTTGTATGATTTGATTGATAAAGGAAAGGATGGAGGAAAGACAACTTACCTCGAAAATGCATTTATTGTTTGTCATCTATGATACGAAATTGGAAAGATGAAAGCTTTGATTATTTCTTAATTTTTATCACGTTTTTGGCAAGTTGTCGGAACGGGTGAATGTCGTTGTTAATTAATTGATTTTGCAATAATAGAGTTTGCACTGGAACAAGGAGGTTTGTCTGAGGAGGTGATAAAGAAGGCATTTAATGCTATTGAGGAGGAATTTTTGCATTTCGTGAAGAGTTCATGGTTGTCTCAGCCACAGATCGCGTCAGTAGGCTCATGTTGTCTTGTTGGAGCAATAGCAAATGGTGTTTTATATGTGGCAAACGTTGGTGACTCGAGGGCTGTGCTAGGTAAGAGAGTAATAGGTTGCCCTGAAAGTAATTCGTCTACCGTGGTGGCAGAACGTTTGTCCACTGATCATAATGTTGGCATCGAGGAGGTGAGGAAGGAGATTGAGGCACTTCATCCGGATGATGCACACATTGTTGTTCATACTCGTGGAGTTTGGCGAATTAAGGGCATTATTCAGGTACAGCTGCTTGTTTTGGAATCCTCGGTTTGGGTGGATTGGTTGTTATCAAGATCTTTTAGTTTGTATCCCACTGCCGTTTCTTTACTTTCTGTGTTTATTTATTGGAGTCACTTTGTAGGCTCTGGATTATGATTAATCATCTACCCAAGGATTTGGTGCATTTCTTGTCCGTTCCCCACTTTAGAGGTTTATAATTATCATCTCACAATGAATTCAGGTGTTCTTTGCCTGCAGTTCGATTGATTACATGAGATAAAACCCTCCAGTTTTTCCATTTTCAGTTTCTATTGATGGTCGATAAGGAGGTATAGCAGTCAACTTTGTTGTAGTTCGATAGCAATGAAGTGGAAATTTTGTTCATTTCTAATCAGCTTCTGAGGAGTTTATTTCAATGTCAAAAGAACCTTTTCCTCTATGTTTTGTTTTTAATTTCTTCAAAATGTTTCCACAACATGCACTGCTTAAGAATGTGAAGTCATTCATGCTTTGAGATAGGCTCTCTGCTTAAAGAGTACCTATAATGTGTAGGACAGGCACGGTAAAGATGCAGAGGAGGAGCTCAACTGAAAAAAAAAATGATGCAGAGGAGGAACATGTGCCTTGTTCTAGTACTAGAATTCTGCTCTTGATTGATAGATATAATAGGGTCAACTACTTTTATATTTTATATGAATCAGGCTATGGGATTTTCTCTTCCTTTTACATAAGAAAGAACACTAATTCAAGTAAGTGCTGGTAGTATCCTGGTGCTTAGTAAGCTTTAAAAACTATCAGGCCATCTGCACTTTGTGTAACATTTTTTTTTTCCAATGGCTACAGTCATGTTTGCTTGTGAGGCTTGGATTTGCACTGCAATAAGTAAACTTAGATGAATGTCTATACTTCCATCCTCGAGAATGTAAATGCTTTCAAAAGAGTTGGTCGGGGAGGTGGATATATCTGTTCAGCAAAGTTGCATTTCTGGCTTGCCCGAATATTTCCTTTAACCAGGCTACGGAATTGCTTTGGGTTCATTTTGGATTTGCGTCAGATATTAGGCTTCTCTCCTTTGTGTTTTCTTTATTGCTTAAACCAGAAGTAACATGGTGCTCCTGTTATTGCTCTAAATAACTCTTGCATTACCTCATATGAACAACTTCCTGTTTTTTATCTGAACCATGCGGGTGATTCAATACTGGAGGTTAATTGCGTTTAACTTTTCCGGAATGGCCATGTCTTAGGAGTCACTGTGCTTCATAAATAATTTCTACTATACGAGGGAAGTAAACATGGAGATAGGAATAAATTCTGCCATATTTGTTCAGGGAATGTGTTTTGAAATATTTTCCTTATCATCCATTCCTCCCATGCTTCTTTATTAATTTTGTGTTGTAATTGAGTTGAGTTATTTTTTCAAAGTACTCTTTTCGAGGCAGTTAACATTTCAAAACTGATCAACCTACTTTAAACATCAAAATATGGCTGCTTTTTACATTGGGCATGGTTTACCAAGTCCCTTTAATATCTTCATGGCAGCCAACAACCTTGAGTTTGATTGGGCCCTAAATGCTTTGATGCGACAGAATTCTTGCTTTTATCTCTACCATGATTTTAACTGACCAAATCCCTTGCACACTTCTCCCCTCTTGCACTGGATTGTTCCATTAATGGATATGTTAGTTCTTAGCTGTATCTAAAACTCCTTTTTGGATTACATCTGATGATAGCTTGACTTGTTTAATTGCAATCTGATTTTGTGGAGCTAAAATGGTTGTTATAGCTGTTATTTATATTATTGTTCATGCTGAAGTTTGTCTGTTCCTTCTGACTACTGAAAATGGCATCTCTGCTTATCGCCTCTTGCTTGTCAGGTATCTAGGTCCATTGGGGATATATATCTTAAGAAACCCGAATTTAACAGAGACCCTATGTTCCAGCAATTTGGATACCCTGTGCCTCTGAAAAGGGCTGTCATGTCAGCTGAGCCGTCGATATTAATTCGAAAGTTAAGGCCACAAGACTTGTTCTTAATATTTGCATCAGATGGCCTGTGGGAGCAACTGACCGATGAGGAAGCTGTGGAAATTGTCGTTAAGAATCCCAGAATTGTGAGAATCTGCATGATCTTTAAAGCTTAAGTATTATAATCTGCAGAATTGAGAATAACTGACTTGTTATTAATCTTGTTGTTGGTTAGCTTTAATCACTTCTCATTACGGGGTTTGTCTGTTACACGGTGCAGGGAATTGCAAAGCGATTGGTGAGAGCTGCCTTGCAAGAGGCCGCTAAGAAAAGAGAAATGAAATATAATGACATAAAAAGACTAGAAAAAGGAGCTAGGCGCCATTTCCACGATGACATTACTGTGATTGTGATTTATCTTGATCATCAAGGCTCTCCAACTTTTAGACTGAAGGATACTGGAATCTTCGACTGCACTAGTGTCCCTGTTGATATCTATTCTCTGAATTCGGATCATGCAGACAATACACCCCAGGTTTCTCCTTGACAATCCCGGGTACACAATCACTCTATCCTGTAAATATTGTTTCCCTTTCGAAACAGGGTTCGGATGGAGCTTTCGGAGCCATTGATAGAAGGAAGGGGTCATGTATATTACCCTTGTGAGGAAGGGTTGTGTCCAAATTAATGACTTCCCCGCTGGGTTTTTTTCACCTCATCTTGCTTTCTCTGTCCTAGGGAGTGTTGTATTTGTTAGATACAGACGTACCCGTGTAACCATGTAGAATAATAAAACAGCGTTTCAGCTTGCGGATAGGGAACATAAAGTTGATCAGTCATCGTTTGGAATCACACTGGTGCCAAAGAGTATAGTAGCCATGCTTGGTCTTACATTTATGTGATGTGATGCCCTCATTCTTTACCAAAAATGCCATGCAATTTCCCGAGTTTGAATTTGTTTCTTTTCAGATTGAATTTTTTCGAACTTCACATGTTCCATCCTTTCCATCAATGAAGTGATATATGAACCAGTGTCGTGCGGATCAATTCTGTAATTTGGTAAATTGTCTGCATTCTCTTCAACCCAAGAGAAAAGGCAAGAAGTTTGCGTTCCTTTTTTTTTTTTTTTCCCCGAAGTGCACTAGAAGGAACCACGGGCATGGCAACGAGTGATGCTTGATTGAGGAATGCAAATGGATTTAGGTCACTTGAGAGAAAAACTCAAGCAGCATTTATTCTCTAGCGGATCAACTACACCGTAAAAGCTGAACTTATCTTCCCAAATGAAGTGGGCGTTGTCAAATTAGATGATTAAAGTGAACTGGTGTTCCGGGCCGCTTAAACTAGGACCAGACAACATGCCAGTCATTGGCTCAAAAATGGATTGCTTATCAAGCCAAGTGAGAGGCGATGGAGCTCATTAAGCTCGAGTAGGAAGTGAAAACCAAATAGGCGGAGCCGTTCAAAACTCTTCTTCTATGGTGATTCTGTTACCTATTGAATGAGACAATTCCAACTACTTATATTCTATTAATCGCAGAATCATAATGCGCTTATCGGGTTTTCGTGTATTGCACAGCTTATGGAGCAGTGCTCTGAATCTACCAAAATGCACATTCTGGTCCAATGTGAGTCATCGTGCTCCACCCCCAGAACAACCCAAAAAAACCGTGGCGCAACCAGTTCCTGCTTGTCCAGTGCCCGCTTACGATTTCAATCATTTTCTTTTAACTAATTTTTATAGTGCCGAGTGCCCAAAAACATATATCTGTATGTTTTCATTTTCTTTGGAAGGGTCTGCTCTAGAGGTGTTAAACATAATTTCAATTATGTTGATCTGCTGAAATTCATCCACTGGATTTGAGTATGCCTTGAATTTAAAATGGGTTTAAATTGATATCTAATTAAATCCATTTTATTGGTGGACAGTGAGTTGTCCCGATTCACCCATATAAAAATAACTTATATATTTAAAATCAAGTTTTAGTGGATATTAAGTAAATAAAGTTAAATTTTCTATCAATCTAACACCAACAGTATGTGTTATTTCTCATCATACAATATAAAAAAAATAATAATAGAATTTTAAGGCCCCGTTTGGTTCTAGGAAACCACTAAGAAAAAGGAAAGTGATTCCATCATAATTGAATTCCCACGTTGGGTTGAGGTGGAAAGCACAGGGAAAGGAATTCAAAGGAAATGGCTAAAGAAACCAGCTGTGATCTGCTTTCAGGTAAAATCTCTTATTCGAATCTTTTCTAATATGCTTCTTAATTCTCCCCCTCTTGTCTTGAACCCGTAGATATCCATAGCTAATTTTCAGCCTTTGGCCCGGTGATCACCGCCAAAACATTAAGGCTTGATGGGTTCAAACCTAACCTCCTGCTAATTGCCACCATATATGGGTCTGCTTAAAAAATCTATACGAGTGTATAGTGTACCTGTCTGGTCGAGTGATAGTTTAGTCCTCTCTGAGTTATCTTTGGGTCTCTCCACGCCTCCCTCCCTTTAGTATAAAATAATGTAGGTCTACCGTATTCGACGAAAAAAAAAAAAAAAAGAAGCTTCTTCTTTCTTTCCCTTGAATCGACCTATATTCTTTCTCTGTCAAGACAAGAAAATGAGGGAGATAGGAGTTTTTGTCTTAGTACGAGGACCAGGGTTAGGAAGGCTTGTTGCCAGCTGCAATTTCCTCCACCATCAGCGCCAGAAGTTTTAGTAGAGTAATGGAGGCTGTGAAGGGTTTCAGAGTTCCCTTGAGAAAAGATGGGGAATATGCTAAAATTTTAAAAATTTTCAAATTGGCCCCAAAAATTCTAGCCAATGCAGTATAGCAATCCTCAAGACTTTTAGTTTGTAGTATTCGTGCATGGACTTTACTTTTGCAAATTATTGTATGACCCTATTTGCTTTTTAGAATGAAAAGGTAAGGCATTTGAGTTTTAATCACCTTCAATAAATACTAAAGTAAATCGACTTACCCATGTCGTGATAATTTAAAATCTCCATTTCTTAGTTAAGATGGGTTTATTGTTCCTTATTTATATGACTCATCGAAAATCGAACATTTTTTAAAATCATTTTTATTGCTGTACATTTCAAGGATAATAAAAAAATCCATAATTCCCCTAGTGTTATCAATCTCTTTCAAATTAAAATATAAAATTAACATGGCATGATTTTGTTAGTGAGTAAAATGCAAAGGAATTTGTTGATTATTTAAAAAAAATTGATTAATTTAATCGATGTTAAGCAGTTGTGTTTCAAGTCATTACATACTCAATGATTGCAAATTGGTTTTGCGTATGTTTTATGCACAATATGTGTTAACTAGTCTATTATGGTCTAACCGGCTTAGAAGAATTTTCTTTTTATTTTTTATTGACATTAATACAATAATCAAATCATACTTTATTATAAGTCTCTTTTTTGTCTATGATGCTAAAGACAACTTATTATTTTTCAATTTTCCATGGCTATCTTACATATCCAGTTCAGATACATTCCAGTAATTAGTTAATACTACGCATGCTTTCATTTATTTTGTTATAAATGATTTAGCCACACAAAAAAAAAATTCCAATAATGCCTGCTGTTTTTAGGAACTCTTCTCTTGACAAATTCCAATAATTATTTATTTATTTTTAGGTGCGAGGACGGTGGTAGAATAGCGCAACGGATCCTATGTATCACATCTTGTCTCACACCCTATCCCACCCCTCCTAAACTTGCCAAGTGTTCTTTTATTAATCCAATCCTGAAACAACCCAACTCGAACCATGTTTAATTAATTAACCGATTAATCGGGTTGAGAAACTTAATCTCTATAACCAAAATCAATTAAAATAAAAACCCAAAAAACAAAATTAGAGATTAAACAAGGCACACAAAAAAACCCACAAAATTCGGGCAGGACAACAAAGCGCAATTCAACGCAGCAGGCCACGATTTTGGTTTCCCATCAGATTGGTATCCTTCTCAAAAGCTTCATCGCAACGCAGCAGGGCTGTCCGAGTTCATCATCTTCACCATTCAGCTTTGACGAAATATTCACGAACGAAGCTTCGAAGCCCTACATGGAGACTTCTCCATAAGAAACAGGAAGTCTGATGGGAACTGCCTTGGGAGGGTAACAAGAAGTCTCACGGATGAAGCTTTTGAGAAGGATACCAATCTGATGGGAAACCAGAATCGTGGCCTGCTGCGTTGAATTGCGCTTTGTTGTCCTGCCCGAATTTTGTGGGTTTTTTTTGTGCCTTGTTTAATCTCTAATTTTGTTTTTTGGGTTTTTATTTTAATTGATTTTGGTTATAGAGATTAAGTTTCTCAGTCCGATTAATCGATTAATTAATTAAATATGGTTCGAGTTGGGTTGTTTCAGGATTGGATTAATAAAAGGACACTTGGCAAGTTTAGGAGGGGTGGGATAGGGTGTGAGACAGGTGTGGTACAGAGGATCCGTTGCGGTAGAATAGATTTTGGGAAACTCGAAACTCATAAGCAAGCAATGGCATCAACCAACCACATGAATTAAACTACCTACACGAGTTTATGTCGTGGACGGTTAGATATTTAACGGATGAGCTAGCGATGAACAAATATCACACATATATGGTCCTGAAGACTGAAGCCCTAATAGCTGGAAAGAATATCATCGATCTCATTATTAATCAATGAACGTGATCGACGCCTTTCCTTGATCCCTATCACCGGTAAAGTCCAAGCGGCCTCCCTCGCCCCCAATAGTCCACGGCTACGGTCCCATTGCATTATCGTTCCCCAGACAAACAGGCAAGGGCAGCCCAAGAAGTTAATAAAGAGAGAGAGTGCTTGGCATCCGTTAGTGACTGAAGAAGAAGAAGAAGAAGATGGGAGTGGTTGAAGATGCACATAACGTGAAGGTCCTGGGGTCAGGCGAGAAGACCGTCGTCCTTGGCCATGGCTTCGGCACCGACCAATCCCTTTGGAAACATCTCGTACCTCACCTTGTTGATGAGTACCGCGTCGTCCTTTACGACAACATGGGAGCTGGAACGACGAACCCCGACTACTTCGACTTCGAAAGATATGCCTCTCTTGAAGGCTATGCCTATGATTTACTGGCCATTTTGGAGGAGCTCCAAATTCAATCGTGCATCTTTGTCGGCCATTCTCTGTCCTCCATGACGGGTGCAATTGCCTCCATCTTTCGCCCTGATCTTTTCGAGAAACTCATCATGATTGCGGCTTCCCCGCGGTAAAGAAAGTTTCGCTTCCAATCCAATAGTTAGGATTGATTGCAGTGCGTTATGTACTATGACTTAAAAAAAAAAAGAAAAAGTTGCTTATCCTTTTGATTTCTTGAAGGTTCATAAACACTGACGACTACTTCGGAGGGTTTGAGAAAGAAGATGTGGATCAACTCTGCAATGCAATAGAGGCGAATTACAAGTCGTGGTGCTCTGGATTTGCACCCCTTGTGGTGGGGGGAGACATGGACTCGGTTGCCGTCCAAGAATTCAGCAGGACCTTGTTCAACATGAGGCCGGACATAGCACTGAGCGTGTTTCGGACCATATTTACGTTCGACCTCAGGCATTTTCTCTGCCGCGTCACCGTCCCTAGCCATATCGTCCAAAGCACCAAGGACTTGGCCGTACCTTTAGCTGTGTCGGAGTATCTCCACCAGAATCTTGGGGGCCAGTCTCTGGTTGAGGTCATTTCTACGGAGGGTCACCTGCCGCAGTTAAGCTCGCCGGACATCACAATTCCGGTCATTCTCCGACATATTCGACATGATATTGGAAATGAGTAGTGATTTCTGATCAGCGGACGTCGTTTGTACTTGTATTTGTACTAAGCTTCGTAGATGGGCTTTGACTGTGTGCCAGTGTGCGTGTGCGTGCGTTTTTTTTTTTTTTTTTTTTGTGAAAAAAATATTTGTAACGTTTGTTTCCATTTTCAATTCCTCTTACAGCTTAGAGGTAATTGTATGTTTTAGTGATCGTTTTTTCAATCGTTTTATTTAAGATTACAATTGTTGCATAATGATCAGTAACGCTCGTGCAGACAAATTACAATTTAGTGAAAACTTGATCCTAAGAATTCTCATTGCTAAAGGCTCACTCTTGACAAGATTATTAGCTCATTGTAATGGATAAGATTTGAACGGTGGTGCAAACTGGAAAGTCAAAACTAATTCTAAAATTGGCAGCTTGCAGAAATTGCCCTGGAGGGTGGGTATATTATGAGCCTTAGACTGGTGGCCACTACCAAGTTTTTAAGGCTTTGGTGGCGTGGGAGTCAGGGGTTCGAAACTTGCCTCCTACCAAATTGTCACATTATGTGATCCTTTAAAAAATTCAGATGGATGCGTTGTGCACTGTCTGATGCGGTGGTGGTTCTGTTTCCATCGATCCCTCGATCCCCCATAGGCTTAGTTGAGCTTTCCCCCTAGTTAGATTAGAATAGAGTAGGAGTAAGGATGACGCGCTTGGTGTGACCGTGAGGGGACTACACGTTTTCAAGCTCCTACCTCCCAACAGCATGATACCAACCATGTCCAACAAATTAAAAGTTCAACTCAAATCGTTTAATGTAATTATTTTATGTAAACTTGAATTTACAATTCATACAATTAAGTTGGCGTACAATTTATGATTACACCAACATTGTATGAGTTCATACTAATGATAATAAGAATTACACGAATTGATTTAAACTAACAAAACTCCACTTGCCGAAAAAGAGCTAAACATTACCAAGTGCTTGTAATTAAAACTAAAAGAGGGTTTCACAAATAAAACTCCAGAATAAGTTTCCCTAATTAACATTGCAATGCCAAACAACGTCCGAAGGCACTACTTGAAGAGAAGGATCGCATGGCCGTTGTGCTTTTCTTCACATGTATTATAACCTTCGTGGGCAATGCCGCCACGCGCATGTTTCAATCAGAAGGGTACATATAAGCAAGCGGGCCAACTTGCGTTGGGCTAAGCGGACGTTCTGGCATACAGCTCATTATATCTGGAACAGGATAAGCCCAAAACATGCTACTGTTTTCAGACCTATCAATATAAAACTCCTGTAATTGGGCTTTCCGTCAGACCACAAATGGAACGAGAAACCTTTCTTTGTGGTCAGTTTAATAGTCAGACAAACGGACGGGATTTTCCAAATATAAGCCCAAATTAAGAACTGGATAGGAGTTAGCTAACCAACGCGATAACTTTTAGGGAAGAGAAATACACAAAAGCATCCACAAATTAGATAGTAGAAATACATATATTTTAGGGATAAAGATATAGGAAATGGTAAGACTTAAAAAGAAGTAATGAAACTCAAGTCTGAAAACTGAATCCTGAAATTTAAAATCTGAATCTATAAAGTTATTGAATTATTAAATATTAAATTCAATATATTTAAGTGCATGTCACATTCAGTGATAAGTGAATAGTTTATTGCTTAATTTTGAAAGCAAGTTTTATCTAGAAAATTCAGTATCACTTAATTAATTCAAATGTTCAATTTTTTATTATCAAACGGTCTGAATATATTAAAATCTGAATCTATTAAGTTTAAATGGTGAATTGAATTATCAAATAGGATCTAAGAGTAATTTGCAACTCTATGAATTTCAGCATCTACCATCTCTCTCTCTCTATATATATGGACGAGGGGCCAGACAACCGCTCCTGGCAATTGACGGCCATGATTTGGTCAAAAAATTTTGTGCGGCTCAAATCACTCCTTGTAACTCGATTTTCACGTCGTGTGGGACCCACAAAAAAGTTGTTTTAGTGTTACTCACTATTGTTCTATTGTTACACTTTGTATAGATGATATTATACCGTGTGCAAATAATGTTACACCTTCCGAAACGGTTGAACTGACAACCGTTCCAGCCCCCGAATCCCTATATATATGCACTTCCTTGAAAAATAAAACATCTCAGACGTGAAAATCATAAAACTTTGGTACGCATATACATCAATCAATCAATCAGGGAAATGGCCTAAATTAGCTGTTGGATTCATGGCCCATTTGATCAATAATGAACATGCACGAAATTCTTGCACCATTTTTTATGACAGACTATACCTCTCGTCATCAGACGTAAGTATAAAGATGCATGTGAGGTCTTTATCATATTAACATACATGTTCATATATGCAGGTATGTCCCTTCTTATCATAGGTAACACCAATAATATACCATACCATGAGAAATTCACACTCGAGTCTTCAAAGGATGTCTTCGTTTGGACTCTGGGGTCTTTAAATACTTGTCTAAAATAGTCAATCGGCAGGTGACAAGACGACAGTCTTGCTATATCAGGATGCTCAGCCCCAAACTAACTCTCATCCTTGACGGGTTAGCCACCGAGTGAAATACTATATATGGTGCAGGTCACAGGTTTAAATTTTTACAATTACAATAAAATTTAAATCTTGTGCAGCAGTACAATCTTTTGGTCTAAAGACATAACCTATCTCTTTTAACTCTCCTCATCCGTAGAAGTCGATGGTTAACAGAAAAAAAAAAAAAAATGGCCATACGAATAAAGGAGTCGTGCTGACCCAATGACCTACTAAGTTGACAATGCATTCAGCAGGTCAACCGGACCTTTACTAATCCGAAATTTTCAGAACAAATAATGTGACGTGCTCCTAGCTCGTGGCAGTTCAATATGGGTAGTTTTTCTTTACTAGGGAATCAACATGCGTGTTTGCTTAGCATCATTCGGGACAACATGTAAAGAAAGCAACTAAAAATGTTCTACTATAGTTGATTAATGTGTAGAGCTGTTAAATGTACAGCCTGCTTGGCTTTGGTTCGTACAAGCTTGAGTTCAACTCGTTAATTTAATTAAATGAGCAAGCTCAAACATTAAATTAGACCTGTTTAATTAGATGAACCAAGTTAGGTTTGACTCGAGAATAGTTCGTTTAAACTCGTCTAGACATTTATTCAAACAAATATTACTAATTTTTCTTAGTAATTGTGTAGATTTATCTTGTCTTGGTTGCTTAAGATTTTATTTTGTTTAACTATTACAAATCCTTTTTATATTTGGTGTAATTTTTCTCATTCAATAGGCTAATTAAATTGGTTATATTTTTTGAGTTGTAAAATTGTATAAGATATTTAAACACATTTAAACTTTTTAAGTTCAAATGACTCAATCATAGTTTGAATTTGAATTCAAGATAATTTTAACGAGTTAAATTCAAACAAAATTTTTGACTCATTACATAAAGGAGCAGAACTTGAGCATGACTTGATAACTTGATCAACTGAACTTGAAAGACAACGGTTCAGCTCGATTATAACTCTATTAATCTATAATAAAATATATTTTCCGGAAGGGCCCTTAATTGCGCCTGCTTCCTCTCTCTGGTCCCTCCACAGTCCTCTCGATTCCCAGGGGATCTGAAAGGGAGATTGATCTTACAGCGAATTGATGCATCAAAATGAGCAGGGCATCCCTCGAAACAATTCAAATGAAATTTCCTTAGCGTGAACTATAGACTTGGACAGGAGCAAGAACTAATTACGACGCCATAAGAGAAAAGGACGTTGTCATATTCCTGTCGTGGCGTAGTTTATTACCTGTAACTATCTTCAGTTTTGTTTAATTAGTTTCTAAACGAGAGATTGGAAATTCTCTTTTTATTAACATAAATATTTGCAAAACCTTCCATAAGCACCTGAGGTTCAAGGAAAAGGCATTAGGCGTGCCACGTAAGCCGTATAGTACATTAATATCACTCACTCGTCATTATATTAAATAATGGTGATGGGTCATTTCTTGTATAGCAAGTGCTAGATAAGGAGTGATTCACCACATTATTTGACGTAGTTTTGATTGGTATTAGTGTATTGTCACGTGGCGTGTGACGTGGTGTAGCTAATATTTTTTTTCCAGGTCGGAAGTCTGTCTTGATTTCTCAAATTCAATTCAGACTTGTCCGGCTTCTAAAACTAGATAAAGGCCTTAAATTCTTGCACAAAATCATAAATCACCTCTAATTAAAAACAGCATCCGTAACTTTCTCTAATTTGATTCTTGGTAAAACTACGATGACATTATTTTGGTGGATGTAGACTTCCGCACAAAAGCCTGCAATCGATCGGAATATGCTGCATTAGTGCACTTTCACCATGGAGTAGCATTTGCCGAGTACTCTTGGTCGCCGGAGAGGAAATGAGAAGCCCATCATGTATTGTCAATCTCAGTTGGCCTCCAACATGAAAATAACCCCTCATCAATAGTGAGACGAAAGCAAGGCTGTCCATTGTGAAAATCACAGTCGACGTGACCTGTTGGGCATTCTCAACTTCAGCTAAGATTAATCTTTTTTTTTTTTTTTCCCTCCAAACTTCAGCAAAGATTAATTACTACAGAGAATTATCTCTACATGTTTATCGTCTGGTATCGTCTTTCGAATTGTATGCTACGACAAATACGATAAATATATATCCTCATCATGGAAGTTAGAGTATGCCGCTAAGTACATTAACAACCTTCTCATGACGATTACGGTGCAGAACTTTTGTAAACTAACAGAAACATCAGCATCAACAACCACCCAATAATTGTGTTACTAAAGAAACTAGCCAATTTCGAAGATCCAATCAAGCAAGATGAGTCGTAATCTTCAGAGCATGGAGTCCGCGCAGGGCAACACTTATAAAACTGCTGACTCCATTAGGAGGGAATCTCACACAATTTCGTCGACCAATCCCCATCACAGCCCCAGAAGATTCCACCGCCCCATCATGCAAACTTCGATTGTCTCTCAAATTTGTTAATCCTTCTTGATTAGTATTATAATAAAATTCTTAACCCTCTGTCGTATGCAGAAGGATTGAATTAATCAAAATGCAAAACCAGCTGTCCGTGATCCCTCCATCAGCTCACAAATGGATGACGACCACATGCAGACGAATAATTTCAATTTGTATACGCGTCAAACATCAACGCTTAAGCGAATTAACTTTTCTCTTTAATTTTCTAGTTTTTTTTTTTTAAGAGAGTGAAAAAATTTGGGGGAGTCCCTATACTGTCATTATTGTCCACTTTCAAACCCCTGATTTATTCTTTGTCTTTGACTGGTTCCTGGACAATTAAGAGTGTGTAATTTGAAGAATTTTGGCCATTTTAAACATAAATTCTGCCGGGATACAAGGGCATGTTCGTCTGATCATAATGAAAATTATTCAGAACTGAATAAAAAGTAGCGAGAGTAGGAATAGAAACCTTGAAAAGAAAAAATCCTTTATTTTGCTTGAATTCTTAGTCAAATTTCTCTACGAAAATCCTAAATTCGTTGTTTTTTATTAGTGTTGGACAAAAATGCCCTTCGAGTCCGTTTGGATTTATGTCTAAAATGGTCAGAAGTCCTTAAAACTATGCAATTTTAATTATTTAAGGGCTAATTGGAGACCAAAAAAATATATCAGGGGCAAAAAATGGGCAACAATAATAATTTAGGAACTCCCTAGATTTTTTACTTTTTTAAAAAATAATTTGAGAATTAACTTTGTATAGGCATGTACACAGCATGACCATTCGTATGTACGTGTATTCTGATCAAGAACAGTGCTGAAGCACATGTGGTTCTTAGTCGTTAGTCATCATCCTTCGTCCCACTATAAAGCTCTCTCTCCGTTACCGCCCAGAAAAGTGCTAAAAAAATCTCACAGATGGTAAGTCAAGTAGCAGACAATCAAAGCCCAAGTGCCTGCTTAATCCCAATATAAACAAGTTTTCGAGTCTTGTGGACTGACCATCACAAAAACTAGCCAGCCTTGCTGTTAGACCTAATTAGTTCATCGCGGCGAGGAGAAGGGAAGGAGAATAAGTGGTACCGTACTACTAACATAAATCAGATGGGGATAGTGGAGGAAGCTCACAACGCCAAGGTCTTAGGTTCTGGGGAGCAGACCATAGTGTTGGCGCATGGGTTCGGGACGGATCAATCGGTGTGGAAGCACCTGGTGCCACACCTAGTGGAGGATTACAGGGTTATTTTGTTCGATAAGATGGGCGCCGGAACCACCAATCCGGACTACTTTGACTTCGAAAGATATGCTACTCTGGAGGGCTATGCCTATGATGTGATCGCAATACTGGAGGAGCTCCGGGTGGATTCCTGCATATATGTTGGCCACTCCGTTTCGGCCATGATTGGCGCCGTCGCTTCTATTGCTCGCCCTGACCTCTTCACCAAACTCGTCATGGTTTCTGGCTCACCTAGGTAACTAAATAGTAATTACTAGTACTGCCTGCTCCTGCAAATTAATTCCCACCACGCCCAGCTTGTACACCTGAATTACAAAGTAATACTGAACACGTACTGGAATTAAGCTAACAAACCCACAAATTTTCCCAAAATTTCGTTACTTCTTATGGACTAGTTTAGTACAATATTCAGGCAAGGGGTCGGTGGTGTTGTTTTTTTTTTGTTTTACAAGAAGAAGAACTGCAGCCATAATCCTTGGTTTCCATCTTTTGGGGTTAATTGGAGGCCAAGGGGAAAAAAATCACGTCGTCTAATCAAATGGTCATCAGTAGGCCCTGTCGTCATGTTAAGGTCTGCGGAGTATTCGTTGCTTTTACTGTTCTAACTCCTAATGATGGAAGAAATTTCATTTCCTCTTAGGGGGAAAAATTTTTCTGGAATTATTTTATCCTAAAAATTTTATAATGTGAAATCAACCAAGCTCTATATTTTACCACCTGTAGGTAGGTCAGATACCGTCTGCTGCTTTCCATTTGTTCCCAACTGTGTATCATGAAAGCGAACGTGATGCAATAGCAATAATCTATTTTCTCTCAAGTTGACGCAGCCTTCGGGTTGAGAATTACAAGTTGGAATTGATGTATTCCATTCCATTTGTTTTTTCCACTTAGTAGAAAAGAATGACTTTTGAAGTGGGGCCTGGAATGGCAAAACCATGCCCACCCCCCTTCATAATCCGACAAACATAACGAGGAAATTCTACATGTAGTCAATTGATTAAATTATTAATTTTTTTCTTCCTACACTTCTTTCGTCATTCTATTTTGCTTTTATTTTTGTTTAAAAACAAATTTCCTCCAATCAAACAGGTACCTTAACGACGTGGATTACTATGGAGGGTTCGAGCAGGAAGATCTGGACCAGTTGTTCGAAGCCATGAAGTCAAATTACAGGGCATGGTGCGATGGATTTGCACCCTTGGCCGTTGGAGGAGACATGGACTCGGTTGCCGTGCAAGAATTCAGCAGGACACTATTCAACATGAGGCCTGACATAGCACTCAGCGTTGCTCGAACCATTTTCTGTAGTGACACGAGACATTTGCTAGCCCATGTGAGGGTGCCTTGTCGCATCATCCAGAGCATGAAGGACTTGGCCGTACCGGTGGTGGTCTCCGAGTACCTTCATCAAAATCTAGGGTGTGAGTCCGTGGTGGAGGTCATGTCCACCGACGGTCATCTTCCCCAGTTGAGCTCGCCGGACGTCGTCGTTCCGGTGCTGCTCAGGCACATTCGTGATAATATTATGGTTTAGGGAATTTTTATTTGCTTGTACTCTTGTTAATTAGCTTTTTTTATTTGCAGCGTCTTTGTGGAAAATGGTGTGGTTAATTTGTGCAACGAAGTTTAGTGTGATTTTCCGGTACGTGTATGCTCGCAAGTTTCCTTTGAGAAAAGGCAATCCAAGGAAAAAAAAATGAAGAATCTTTCAGTGCAGTATTAGATGCGTCTAATAAGATTTTTTTTTTCTACCTTGGTATATAAGAAAAGAGCAAGGTTTGCTGCTTTCATTTCCTCTTGCCAAGTGACTTCTTTATTATTTGACAAGTGGCAAGCCAAATATTTCTTGCAAGTTGTTGAAGCCTTCTCTTTGCAACTTGTCCGGAGCATTCTCTTTCTTTTGGCATTGGACCATTTCTTTTCTTTCTATTTGTGCTTTCCTTTTCTTTTGCCATGTGACAAAATCACATATTTCTCATTGGACCGTTGCTTTTCTCATTAGACCATGTCTGGAACAAAACAGCACTTGACCCCATTTATGAAGCGGAAAAGCAAAAAAACCGACTCCACTGAACAAAAATCCCATTTATCAAGTCCCTTTTCTTTTAAACCGTTTCCTTCTCATTGGACAGTCAAATATTTCTCATTGAACCCCTGTTCTTTCTTTTGCCGCTGAAGGCCTTTCTTTATTTCTCTGTACCAACGGCTGTTCTGAGCACAAATTCGGCGCGTCTATTTTGGGCAAATCCAACCAAAAAAATTGGGATTTTTACATGATTTGGGAGATGAGTTTTGTCAGTCCCTTCTTCAAGCCAGCAGTTCAACTGCTACTTCTGCGGACACTTGATTTCATGGTGCAGGGATTACGGGTCACTCACATGAGTTTGTACTTCAAAGGAGGAAAATTAAGAGCAGGTGAACTGCTCTTGCTTTGCCACTGGGCCTTTGGTCCAGTGGTCATCCCAAGCTTCCTTAAGCTTGGGGTGCGGGAGGTCAAGGGTTCGAACCTTGCCTCCCACAATATTTGTCACAATATGTGACGGTTTTCATTGATCAATTTCGATGGAATCTTTACTCACATCGAATCCCCTCCCCCTCCCCGCTAGTTTAGGTTATAGGAATTCTATCGTGTCGACAAAAAAAAAAAAAAAAAAAAAAGAACTGCTCTTGCTTACCCTTGCCGTGTTTTCCTCTTTCTCTGATATCAAATTAACCCATTTCTATATTGATTTCATGTTGCAAAAATTGCTCACGTGATAATTGTACTTCAAAGGCGGGAAACTACTTGGAAAGGTTCCGTTTGGTGACGACATTTTCGGTGGAAGTCGGCGAACTGCTCCTCCAACTCTGCCGGCTGCAGACCACTCCAAACTGCTTCCTTGAAGCGATGGACTTGAGATGACCACTCAGTCCCATTCATTCTTTAGCCTCTCTCTCATACATTGTGCATTCCCGAAGATTTTGTCAATGATATATCTGAAGAGATCCCCATCAAATTCAACTTTCCTGTTCTCTTCTCTTCTTCCATCTCCCTTTTGTTATAAGAGAATAGATGATGAAAAAATCAGTTGAGTCATAGTGTTCTTGTGCTATAAACATTCTTTGATCTGATCTAATTTAATCAATTTTTCTTGCTTAGGTTTTTGTCCGAGAATAGAACTCCCCTTATTCTCCCTAATTTTTTTCCCTCATGTGTTGGAATCATGTACTCACGGGGTTTGTTTTCCCCCTCGGTCTTACTATCCATTTTTTCCTTTGTGCATATTTCTTTCTTATTTTAACCCTTCTTGCCATAACCGTTTTGTTCCTTTTTTTTTTGCAGGAAATCTTCGTTGCCCTTTAAGGACAGGAATGGGTTTTACTTTTTCTCTCAGTTTTATTTCCTCTTTTTCTCCCCTTATGCATAATTGTTTCCTTACTTTCTTGCCATAACTGTTCTGTTTTTTCCTTTTTTTCAACAATAAAACTTCGTTGCACTTTAAGAAGGGAAATAAAAAATTTATTAATGTTTTGTCTCCTTGTCTTATTGCCTAGCTTGATCTGATTCATGCATCTTGAAGAGCAAACGTTCAGGAGGAGAAAAGGAAAGAATAGTTTGATGCTGTTGGCTTCAGGTATTTCTTCATTTTTTTCTGGTATTTTTGGTATTTTTTCTTTGGCCGAGATTGCCACAAGAAGAATAAGAAATGTTGCTTGAGTGCTCAAAATAAATAGATACTATAAGGAAAGCAAGAGAGGCAGAAAGAGGAGAGAAAATAGAAGACCTGAGCACGAGCGAAAATGAAAGCGAGGTAATTATTGAAATCAGGAAACTGAGAATAGTGCTGGAGATGCTGCCAAATCTTAGACTTATATGAAGTCAAAGAAATTTGCTGCTCCAGCCCAACTGATTTGCCCAATTAGAGATGCCTCAAATTTCTTACTCAAAACCCAAGCTGTAGATCTTGAATTTTTCTTGTACTTTCGATTTAAATAGCCTCAGTCCCAAAAAAGATTGGGGCCTTTACTCTAAATTACCTGTAAATTTGCTATCTTGGGCATTTATGACTTATTTAATGTCACTTTAGCTTAATACCACTTATCTTTGCTAATTGGTATCCTCTGCTTTGCTATCATAAACTTCCCAGCGAGCCCTGCAATGGAGTAAAAATTATAGCATTCCAACTAAGCATTTTCTTCTGGGAGATAGATCTTGAAGATTAGCTTCTAGATATAAAGATGGGTTATTTAGTAGTGTACTACGTGGGATTGTGTATATTGTTGTCTTTGTTTAGTTATAGACGGTTCCTTTTTTATTACAAATTGTTGATGTCATCAAATTGGGTGTGGAAAACTGGAAAGTTTTGCTTCGGTTGGATAGTTTGATGCAGTAGTTACGAGAAATAGGACAATTGAAATTTTAAAGTGTGAATTTTCACTTCATCGATTGGAGCAAGTTGAATTAGATATTTCTAAAATTCAGTTGATAATGCGAAAGTTTATGTTAAGCCGGCGGTGGAACCAAATCTAATGAGTTAGGATGTTGGAGTACTTGGTTTAAACTATTTAATCTTTTATTTGCCTAATTATTGCTATGCTGTGCAATGGTTTTTTATTTTTCAGATAAATTTCTAAATCTTTTATCTGCCTAAATATTTTTACCCTGTGGAATGATTTTTTGTTATTTGTAAATTTCTCCAATGGGGAAGGTTAAGAACCTAGATACTTTCGATTTGGAAATTGGGCAGTTAATAGTTTCCATGTGGTGCTTTGCAGACATCGTGATTGTTATCTTCGATTGGTAATCCAAAAGTCGCTGCTTAGGCATTCTGAATTTTATTTTTGTGTATTTAATTTTCTCTTCGCTTTTTTCTCCCCTTTTTACTAATCTAAATTTTATATGTTTTTTGGGTGATTGCAGGTGGAGAAAGTTGGGCTTTTTCCTCTTCCATAGTGCTGCAACACTCTAAGATATGGTATATTTTATGTCATTCACTATTAAAAAGGTTTACTCTCTTTTTTTTTTAATTTTTAATCAAGTTTCGGTTGTGATTTTCCTGGTCATTCATTATTTGAATGCTCTTTCACAAGCTTCGTTTTCCATTCATTAAGGAGAAAGTCTGTTTTCTTTATTTGCTTTGCATCTCTATTCCATTAAATGATGGATCTATTTTTGATAGTTTTGTGCGTACTTAGGTCCCAGGCTTTCAGCCACAAATGACGAAAAGCATTGTAAGTCATCAAAGATTTCCATTATTTTAGATTTTTTTTAAGTGCCTATCCTCGTGTCTTTGCATAAATCTTGCCTTTCATTTTCTTTTGCTAGAGTATGAGTTTTTCATTCAAATTTTGCCAATTTGTTCTAAGGGATTGGCCTGTGTATTTAATAGGATGATATTTTGAGACTATACTGTAAATTATAGCAGAATTAGTGCTCCCTATATTTATTATTACTTTAGTTGAGCGTCACCTTATTATTGCAGGAAAATCTTGCAATTTAGACTTTACCTTTAACCAAAATGGCTTTTCTTCCCTTCTTTCTTGCCATTCAAGAGGCTTTTTATTGTTAATGGAGCCTTTTTGTTCCGTTCTTCACACCTTTTGGCTGGTTTTCATGGTACAGTTTAGTTGTACCGGACAAAGTAAATCTCATGGTAAAACGTCTTATTTATATATTCTATGAATTTGAACTGTACAAGCTAACCAATTGCTTTCAATCCTATGGCAATTTTCACTAAATTACAAGGTACTAGAATAAATTGTTTTTATGTTTATAGGCAGTAAACGTTTAGACCAAGCTTAACAAGTCTCAAATATTAGAATTTAACCACATGCTAGAATTAGTAATTAAATTGTCATATTGCTTAGCAACTTTAAATTAGGTATTTGTTAACTTCAAAATGGATCAAATTGCTACAAAGCTGTGGTTTCTTCCTTTTGTTTCATTTTGTGATTATTGACTAAAAATCTCTTATGGTTCTGCATCTATTTTGTTCTTTGTTTTTGCAATTTTTTTCCCTCTTAACTTTTCAACTCATACTTGCTTAGCTTAATTGAGGTGAACTGTCATTACTTACTTACAATTTAGATGCTCTGAATTATATTTTCTACACAATTGGTTGGGTATTAGTTGTGTTATTGGACTTAGATGAATGATTATTCAGTCTGATGAGAATTTTGAACCTTTTCAAATGGGTAATTTATTTCTAATATAGAATAAGGATTTAGATACAACTGTGCCCAAGTTTAAAAATAAGAGTGGCAAGGAATTTTTCAATATTTGTTACATAGTAGATTGGGCATTGGCTGTGCCTTGGTTTTTGGAACTGTACCTTCCAAAATTGGTTTGAATTTTGCTGAAGCTAATACATCTACCTTGCTGCTCACCAATGCACCTGGAAGTCCCTTGAAGAAGCAGTGTGATTATGAACTCTGAACTTCCTTGAAGCCTTTTGAATTGCTAATTTTGCTAATGTTGAAGCACTTTACAGTTGAATTACTAATCTTGTATCTTTTGACATAATATTGACATCCATTAAGAAATTGTTCTTTTGTGCACCTTAATGGATCTCAATATGTGATCTTTTGTAATTGCTGCCTATTAGTGCACTTTATATTAAGCATTCAGCAAGTCATCTCCTATCTCTGTAAGACTAACTTGCACTTGAAGATATCAAGTTGTTTGTAACACTACTTGCTAATCTTTTGTCATCTTCTCTTATCTTGTGCAATGCTAATGATTTTTTGGTTTTGTTTAGTCTTATATTGTTAGTTGCATGCTTGATTGGTAATTTATAATTTTAAGAATCCTATTTCACAAACATTACTGTTGATCTTACCTTATACGAAAATATATGACAATAGATTATAGGGGGCCTAGGCTGTGCTAAGCACAGCCGATAACCTCCTAGTATTAAAAATAAAAAAGAAAGTCACAATCCCCAACTATCAACGGTCTTGAAGACTCGACGCTTAGCACTGACAGCACCTGGAGGCAATTTTTTCTAGAAAACTCTCCAAATTCCGCTTTCTTTTCGGATATTCATAATTTTTTTTTCTACTGAAACCCTTAAAACTCATGAACCATCCCTGTTTGTTTGGATAGTGCTTTTATTCCAAATAATATTTCGCTTATATCATAAATACATTTCACAACCCACCTTTTTATATTTTCAATTACCTTTTTATTTCACATACATCACATCACCTTTTTATATTTTCAATTATCTTTTTATTTCACATACATCACATCACAAAAAAGTGCTACAGTAATTATTCTAAATAATATTTCAAATAATACACTATCCAAATAATACACTATTCTTAGTTGGTGAGTTCTTTCGTAGCTTTTAAAAATTGCATTAAATACGAAAAATCAACTGGCTGAGAAAAAAAAAAATATCGTCATCTTTTGCATTTCAATTGTTGAGAAACACTCTTAAACCCTACGAAAATTTTGGGGTAAAAAAAAACTGCACAAATGGATTTTTTTTTTTCTCTATTCAACCTCCAGTACACAAATTTTACATCACTCCATCGGCAGCTCTTGCCTCTGGTCAAATTCGCAAGCGAATTGTAGCTTCATTATGTCATGAGGGTTAAAAACAAACAAACATCACGCCTAAGTATAAATATTACCCTACAAGGAAATTATGGCCCAAGCAAAACAAGTGCAAGAATTAGCAAGAAAGGATAACCAGGGAATCAGCAGTGAAGTTAAATGCATAAACTGAGAGAAGCCAAATCTAGGATGATCCGGGAGTTGCAGGGAGCTGGTGGATTAGTATGAGATGAATGGGGCTGCTGGAAAGGGGGGGATTTTACACGAAATTGGGGAAGGCGAGTAACGTAGTGCCAGAAATTTGGACTGTAATATAGGGAATGAAGCTTGCATTGGAGAAGAGATTCAGAAAGACCCTTAATAGAGCCAGACTCACGAGCTAGGATCTGATTAATTAACGAAGGGCCTGTAAGTAGTCTACGCTGGGACTGTTTTTGATTGATTATTTTAACTGAGTATAGATTCTAATTTTGAATAATCAGTTTTTTATGATGTTATCGGCTGCTTTTGTATCTCGAGTATAGACTTTTTAGTGACCAAAAAAGTTAAAATATATAATCAACTTTAAAATGGTTTTTACCGATTTTGATTATTTCTTTTTTATAATCAATTTCTATACTCAGATTTCGTAAAATCTAAGGCAACCGAGAACAAGGTCATCAAAATGGCCATGAGTTGGATAAGCGCAAAGATTGGGAATGCAGACTGGTTCATGTACGGAGGAAAAGCAGCATGCCAAAACTCAATTTGGGAGGAAGCACTGCATGGGCGACTCACTTGGAAGATGCTAGGATCTCGGAGATGAAGAATCGAGGGAAAGATTCAATTGAAGATGAAATAAGGAAGGAATGGAAGAAGAAGAAGAAGATTAAAGCAGAGGAATTGAAAGAAGAGCCTAGGGCAGTGAAGAAAAAAAAAATGAGCCAAAAATATTATTGTTATAGCATAAGAGACCCTTCTATCCCATTACAACTATTTATAAGGCCCCCGACACGTAACTAACCGATGCCTATACAAGAAATATTAACAACTAATCAGTAGGAATATTCATTGTATCTGGGCAGAAGATTCGCCATGTCTCTGCGCAGTTTATTAGGATGTGGTTATATTATAGCATGTGGTTAATATAACCACATCCTAATTCGCAACCCCGCGTGTATGTGCCTAAACCCACCTTTTGACCGAAGCAAAGAGAAGAAAAGATAAAACTCTCCACCTCGTAAGCTGCACTAAGGAGGCAGGATCTCAAAGAAGTCAGAGAGAACGATCCACCATGTCCTTCAAGCTCAAGCCATTGGATTAGAAGGGATGGGGACGAATGACGGGCCTGTATTGTTTTGGACTACGTTTATTCTTCAAGACACACACGACAGCAAGCCCATGAATCTACAAGCCCTGGCCCTCTGCAGTGACGAACCTCATGCAAAGCCCTTATCCGTTCACGTGCAGGGCTCTGCAGGCCTGTGCAATTGTTTCTCAAGCAAGGGATCTTCTGCTCTTCAATCTGGCGTATGGCGGTGACGCAGCTTCCACAATTCTTTCCTTGCGCAGGGAAAATGCCTGTCTACTTGTCTGCAGTCTGTTGCGCTTTTGCGCTGCCAAGTGGGCTAAAAGTTGCTTGTATCTTCCCTGAAATTTACTGATTCCACCCCCCCCCCCGGTCTTCCTTCCCTCCATCTCCACTGTCTAGTATTCAATTAGCTTTCCATTAGTAATAACTAGTGGAAAAGGCACAAGTAATGGGTGTACGCATTAAGAAAAATTCTCAAAGAAAAAAGATTAGCTATTTTTTGGAGTGTTTTTAAAAAATTTTACTGTAGCAGTATGAAATTTTTTTTTTTGTATGGATGAAATATTTTTTGAGTTATTATGTATTATGTAACATCGTATTTAAAAAATTTATATTTTTAAAAAAATGATCAATCCAAACGGAGCATTCTTGGTAATTGTTGCGAGTGTGTGACAGCAGTTGCTTAAATGTTGGGGTATTATGGAAGATGAGATGCGATTGCATAGTACTCCATCATGTAAAGGTAAAATTGAGATTGAATTGATGACACAATTTTCTAACATCAAATTTAGGACTCGTGCATTGAACATAGGAAGATACTAATTACTACTATTAACCATTTTCTATTTTTGTGTGCAATGCTTGGTGCTGGACTAGTATCTATTGATCTTTCGAACAGGAAGAAAAAAAAAAAAAAAGAGGGATTACGATCTATCGAGGATTACTTGTCCGCAGAGTAGAAATGGCTAAAAGTTACTATGATCTAATCTAACACAAAACTCGCCTTGCTACAAAACTCGGAGCTACCTCAGTACAAGTGTACAACTGCGGACATAAAAAGGGCAATGCTGCAGTAGGAAGCAATTTACTTTCGGCCATGCCAACTGTTTTCAATCCCCCGATTTTATTTTATACAACCGGACACGTGCGTAGACTCTACTCCCCACGATTTTACATCTTTCACCCCTGGAATTTAATATTCTATCATCTCCCCCAGAAATAAACAAATGATCCACGCCCCCCCAACTCTACTTTCCTTTCCCATTTTTCCCCCGTGTCAAGTTTCAACATCAAAGTTCAACCCATTTTCTCCTTTCCCTACTGATGCAATATTTATTATTAGTAATACAAGTCCAAAGGAGGCCGAAAACTCGAATGTCAAAGAAATAAGAAAACGAGGAAAATAAAAATCCAGCTGAGGCATTTCAGAGCCCTTGGATCACAAGAAAAGGATTTGTGGCAAAACTTTTGAACTTTGGCCCGTGTTCTTCTTTCCGGTGCGGTGCGGTGCGGGCGTTTCTGATCTATCCGTTAAGTGGACTTTCTCCCTCTTCTACTCCGACGACTGGAGGAGGGAGCCCGAGATGGCGTCAACGGTGTCCGAGAGAATTGAATTGGCCAAGCTTTGCACCTCCAAAGATTGGTCCAAGGCAATTCGCATACTGGATAATCTCCTTGCTCAATCTTGCGCCATTCAAGACATCTGGTCCGTCCCTGTTTACCAAACTCCATACATGCAGCTTCTAACCTCATCTTTTTGTACCATGTTCCAATTGATCGTTTATAACCGTAATTTTTTTTTTTCGGTGGGAAAGAAAAAGTTTGACCTGTTTTGTGAATTTCTGGTGGTTGTAGTAATCGGGCTTTCTGCTATAGTCAATTGGAGCTTCACAAACACGTGGTTAAAGATTGCGATAAGGCCCTTCAGCTTGATCCTACTCTTCTTCAAGCCTACATTCTCAAAGGTAATTGACTTTCTAATAATTTATTTCTTTTTTTCTTGAATTTGTGTCAACAATTTATGATTTAATTAAGTTCAATAGTTGATCGTTGCATAATGTTGGGGTCTTTATCTTTGTGATGCAAATAGATAAAGACTGCAATTTCAAATCTATTGTGAAATTCAGTCCTTCTATGCTTCACTATATATGAAAATGAAAAAGATTTGATTTTGCTCTGAATTATAAAAGTTCTTTTCGATTAGTTGATGTCATAGTGGCACTGTAAATCTCCTGCCTTGTTTCTTCATCCTGCAGTTGTGAGTTTGAAAAATGAGTTGATTGCTGTTGGAATAAGGCAGAATCATAACTAATCAGCATCAATGTTCCCTTTGTTCTGACTACTTAGGCTTCGACTGATAGTACTGAATGCTATGTTCATTTAGATCTTGAACGGCTATTTTATGCTTGCCGAAGTACTGCTAATAAATTAAGTAGTGTTAAGGACAGGTCTCTGTAAGTTGTTGGTTGTTTAGGCAGGATTTGAAGTTTTGTTTCAATAGCTTTGTACAGGGTCCTTACAAAATACACTTGGAAGGATAATTTGTTCTTCAAGGAATTTTAATTTGTCAAATAAAATAGTAAACTAAGAATGATTTTATATGTTTTTGTAAGGGTATCTAAAGTAAGAACTGGTTTTTCTGATATCATGGCTTGTGATTTGTGTCAATGAATTGAACTAGCCTACCTTCTTCTTTTCATACCATGCCGCATACTGGCTGGAGGATATTATGAAATTATATCACTATATAAAATATGGAGAACATAGAAAAAATTTATAGAAATCCTTTATAGATCCTTTACTTTGACATATCTCTCTTTATTGGCAGGATTGATACCTAATTCTTTTTTTTTTTTTTTGAGGCTTGAAATGGATTAGCCATTTTATTGTTTCTGTTGGGCCTATTCTAAATGTTAAGGCACATTTTGAACTTGGTTTTGCTCATCTTTGCACATAGGTCGTGCATTTTCTTCATTGGGAAGAAGAGAAGAAGCTGTTCAGGTATGGGAGCAAGGCTATGAGCATGCTCTTCGTCAGTCTGCAGATTTGAAACAATTGCTGGAGCTGGAAGAGCTTCTCGTTGGTGCCAAACAAGGTTATTCTGCGGCAAACGAGAACCTTACAGTTGAATCCTCTGAGTCCAGTTATTGTGTGAATGAATCTGCAACTGTTGTCTCTGTCAAATCAGATGAAACTTGTGATGACTACAGGAAGTCTAATGGTCAGTTTGTACCATTAAGCAAGTCAAATGATCAGTTAGAGAGCTGTGAATCATCAAATGGTAGCTCTGGTATATGTAACTTAAATGATAGTACATCAGAGAATAAAAAGTTTGACAACCAAACAAATGGAATTCATGAGAAACATGTTGGAACTGAAGAAAAACATGTTGGAACTGAAGAAATTGATGATAAACTGGGTGATGAGTCTCTATTACTTGGTGAGTCAAAGGATCCAACTCAGTCTTGCGTCAAAGGTCCAACCATTTCTGTTAAAACAAGTGGTATACCCGAGATTCAAATTCGACCGAGCAATAAATTGGAAATGCATGAAGAATGGTCCAATGAAGCTACAAAAGGCAAGAAGTTCTGTGTAGCTAGGATTTCAAAGACAAATTCAATAAATGTCGATTTTCGATTGTCAAGGGGAATAGCACAGGTATGTTTCCAGTTTTCTCGCTAAAAATGTATACTTTTATACTGTGCATGTTCTCTTAACAAACAACCAGAGTCTTAAAATATTTTCTTGGCGCGTTCAGTATTATTTGAAGGACATAAGATAAAGAGTTGGTGGTCTTTGGTCGAATTATATTTTTTGTCTTCTCTTTTGTTTTTGTCATATTTGAAAATATGTGAACAAACACGGTAACAGTTGTATTGATTGTTAGTCAAAGTCACTCTATGGATTGCATCATATATAGGTCATAGTTAACGGGTTTCTAAAGAAAATGGAATTTCTTCCTATAAAAGAAACTTCGTGTACACATTCTTCCACAAGGCCCAATATTAACAGAGAATGTAGCATGCATGCCCTTCGGTGACAGAATACCCAACATAATTTGTAGCCTGATAAAACTATTACCAATTGTATTTTGTATAATGCTAGTTAATGTTCCTCATCTAGATAGTTGGGGCAAAGACTTGTACGGGAACTTTTCAATAGTATATAACACAATTTTGTTTAGCTTTTCTTGAGGGAGTATTTCTATCTATGTGCTAGATGGTGGCAGGATTGTAAAACCGCATGCATCTTTATGATTGTTTTACTTCCCCTCTAATCGTAATATTAGATCCTATTATATTTGTATGCAAGAAATAATTTGATGCCCTGGTTAAAAGGCCTTTCTTTACTGCATGAACTTTAGTTTTTATTTATCTTGTGCCTATAAAGACTCTCATATGGAACATAACCTGATATCTTTCTCAGGTAAATGAAGGAAATTATGCCCATGCTATATCCATCTTTGACCAGGTTAGTGTTTATCCTATCTTGAAGAGTTGTTCTCTTGGTTTTCCAGATTGGTGTCTTTATCCCTCCCTTTTTGCAGCTAGTGGCTCAGTGGAAAGGGGTTGTAAAATCTGGTTACCTTCTGTTTAGAGAATTTTATATTGTCTTGTGCTACATCTGCAGATACTTCAAGAGGATCCTACTTATCCTGAAGCACTTATAGGAAGGGGAACTGCATATGCATTCCGACGTGAACTTGATGCTGCTATTGCTGACTTTACAAAAGTATGTGGAACATTTGTCCTACATGTGATCATTCCTTTTGTTGGTGCTAAATTTTAATAATAACTTGACGGTTTATCTAGGCCATACAATCAAATCCAGCAGCTGGTGAGGCATGGAAGCGCAGAGGACAGGCCAGAGCTGCCTTGGGTGACTCTGGTGAGGTAATTAGCCTTTTGCCTTGCTTCTTGAATCTTTCTGTTCTGGAGCTTGCTTGGTTTGATTTTCCTTCATGTTCCATATATATGATAAATTATTAGATATTATTTGTTTATTTCATCTGGGGAAGGTGTAGCTAAGAGTCTCTGGTTATACTTTGAGATATTTGTTATGCTTGATTTCAAGAAGATGAGAACTCTGAAAACTTACTTCTGAGTGCAGAAATTTTGAGGGATCTTTGATACAGTATTTGTTACTAGCTTGTGCAACTTTTGTGTTACAACTTTAATATTGTAGTGTAAATTTCTTCGATTGAAGAGTTTGAAGTCCATAAGATGCTTCCTCTTTTTGGGCTTACTCCAGTGTTTGTGGTGCTATGGGGAGAAATGATAGGTCTGACTAGTTGCTTGCTTTAGCACTCAAAGTTACTCCATGGGAAGGATGAGTGTTGAATCTGAAGCATGTGGCATCATTATTTATAGTTATTTCTGAAATCAAATTTATGCTTGCTTTTTGCTTCATGACACGATTTTACATTTCTTTTGCTGTTGTTTACTTTCCTGTTTCATGTTTATGGCATGTCTATGTATCTGTTCTACCAGGCAATTGGTGACTTGACCAAGGCATTAGAATATGAGCCAGATTCGGAAGATATATTACATGAAAGAGGTAATTTCGTTAATCTTAGTGATTGCATCATTGTTTGGAATGTGGCTATGGTCATGCATCCGAATTTTAACATTGTCTACAAAACTGGCTGTCTGATATGATATAGTTCACGAGCTCTAGATTGCCAATCTCATGTTAGATACAAATTGCGATAATAGTGGAATTCCTTATTTGACATAGTGATGTCACATGGTATGCTAGTCGTCACAAGGTCTGTGTTACTGCAGGAATTGTTAATTTCAAGTTTAAGGATTTCAATGCTGCTGTTAAAGACTTATCTGCATGTGTAAAGTTTGATAAGTCCAACAAATCTGCTTACACATATTTGGTGAGTCCACAAGACATTAGCTTGTCCTTTTTTTATTATTAAATAAAATTGATGGCACTTTATCTTCAGCATATCCAACACTGTCGTATGGTTTTCCTTTAGAGATTTCAGAATTTTTGCAGGGTTTGTCATTGTCTTCACTTGGTGAATATGCGAAGGCGGAGGAGGCACATAAAAAAGCAATTCAACTTGATCGGAGTTTCGTTGAGGCATGGGCTCATCTGGCACAGGTATCTACATAAAAGTAGAAATTGGTGTCTCAGCTGCCACCAAAAGCTACATTTTTCTGCTTTGTTTGCTTATTTCAATTTTTTGCCGCAATGCTATTTTACAGCTTGATTGGTAGTTAGGGATTTGCGAAAAGAAAAGAGAAGCTTAAGTTCATTTTTTTAAAAATTTTTTGTTTGGGTGAATTAGTTGGATAGAAGTGGAGAGAGCAACAGGGAAATAGGGGATGAGTTTTCGTGCTACAGTAAGCAAGGATTTTCTCTCCAAATTGGAAAGAAAAGGGTTGGGGAAGACTTATATGTGCCAAATCATTCCATTTCTTTTGACTCCCAAATACATGAGAACCTATTCTTTTCCTTTCTCCTCTTCTTTTTCTCATAGCTTCAAGTCATTCGTCTAAACTCCCAAACTAGGCCTGGTTTAGGAGGTTGTCATACTTGTCTATTTACTTAGATGCTTCTTTCTTTCAGCTTAGGTTCCTTATTTATGTCGTCATTTTGATTCTTTGTCTAGTTCTCATTATAGAATATTACCTTCTTTTTAGTTATTATACTTACTGTTGGAGACCTCATTAATGTTCATTTCTTTTTCATCTGTATTTTAAATTATCATGGAGATTAACTCCTCTTGAACGCTTAAAGAATTCTACTTTTTGCATTGAAAGAACTACTGTGTTTGGCAGTTAGGAGTAAACAAATGGATCCGGCTCTTTCTTCTACTCTTTCTTGTCTCTAATTGGTTATTCCATATAAATGTATAATTAACTTTATTATCTACAATTGTAATCCTTTTGAGCCTTTATTTTTTCTTCATCCCTCAAGAAAGAACCTACATTTACACTTGTTCAATATCTTTGTAGGGGAGCATAACCATATCATGGGCATGCTGTTTATTAACATTCCCTTTAGCTTTCTTGTACTTGCCATGTATTCATGGATACTCATTTTTCGAGTAATCTCTGTATGCTTTTTTTTCTATTAAAAACAATGACAGCTGTTGATTTAGTGGTGGTTGATTGATACGGTTTGGGCAGGCATTTGAATGTTGTAAGAAACTTCTGCTGTGGAATGTGTGTTGTTTGAAAAGAAAGATTCAATATTTTGGCTTGCAGAAGCAGGCAAATATGTTTTTCATGTAGAAAGTTGAATTGATACTTGAGAAACAGAGATTTGATCCAGAAAACTAAATCTCACAGTCAAAAGTATGAACTTTCATAAATGTATACTTGGTTGACACCTTTTGCCACTAGCAAATTCCTCAGTTTTGGGGGTTCAGTTTGTTGATTTGATTTTTGAAGAATGTGTTCATTGATTTGACAGTTTTATCAAGAGCTGGCAAATTCATCAAAAGCTTTGGAATGTCTTCAGCAACTCCTGGAAATCGATGGCAGGTACATACTATGAAGTCCATGTTGTAGACTGTAGAGGTTCCTGTGACCTATTGCTGAATTGTGGATGTACTCCTATCTCTGTCACTTGACTGGAAAACACTGGGTTTTGTCAATGCTTATTTGATAGGTTTACCAAAGCTTATCACCTGCGTGGACTACTTCTTCATGGGATGGGAGACCACAAGTAAGAATGCTAAAGCTTTACTATTCACGTTTAGAGATTTGAATCTAGAATTTCTTGGAACTTCGGAAATTATCTAATCAATTCTGATGCTGAAAGTTGCTTCTCAGGACATGTATAGTCATTTTGACTGCTAATTTTGTAACCTGAGACTTTTCCTTGTGCTATGATCCTTTTATTTTATGTTTGGGATGGTCTTGGATGCCCAAGTTGAGTATGTAATGCTTATGTTTTGGATTGGCTTGAATGGATATAAGGGCTGAATTTTGGGGCTATTCTTATTAAGGATAAAGTTGATGGGGGTATTTGATAGAGGATACAGCTGATGATTGTGGTTATTAGATGTCACTGCTTTAAGCATCTTCAGTTTATAATACGGTTGTGCATCTCCAGAAGTGTTGTAGAAGTCTTTTGTTTCACCTAATACTGGTGATTACCTTTTAAACAAAATTTTCTGTCTGATGGTCTTCATTTTTTCCTTCTTTCCTTCTTAACCCCTGAAATAAGTGGGAACGTATGGTTTTCATGTTATTATTATTATTTTTTTTTTGTCAATTGTCAATTCCTACTCCTGTTCCTAGTCTAACCTATACTAGGGGCGGACCTAGTCTAACCTATACTAGGGGAGCACCCAACTGGGCCAAGGGGGGCTAGAGGGAGTGGATCCCACCTCTAGACCAAAGAGGTGCACTACTGCACACACTTTGGATGTCATATAATTGAAGTCGATTATTTGTTGGTAGTAATGAACTTTCTGTTTTAATTTATTGAATTGACTGTTTCAGGAATGCCATAAAGGAATTATCAGTTGGATTGAGTCTTGAGAGCTCTAACATTGAGTGTTTGTATTTACGAGCTTCGTGCCATCATGCAATTGGAGAATATAGAGAAGCAGTATGTGGATATTCGTGGATATTCTGATATTCTTTCATACCGCCAAAGTTTATTACCAGAGAATTATATGCTGCTTCCTATAGTCTGAGTAGGCATTTTATGTCATAGGTGAAAGATTATGATGCTGCTTTGGATTTGGAACTGGACTCAATGGAAAAGTTTGTTCTTCAATGCTTGGCCTTCTATCAGGTAGTTAGATACTTGGATGACGATGAGCCAAATGAGGTGTTGGAATACATTATTGGTTTTCATCTTTTTTCTTTTGCATAAGGATGTTTTGGGTTTTCTATCTTAGACTTCCTACTTCTGCTTTGTCACATTATGTTGAAGGAAAGATAGTCCCTTGAATCCCGAAATGCATTGTAGGCTGTCACATATTTGTTGAGAATCAAATTTTTTGAACTGATATTGGCAAGGAAAGTCTTGTGAGATCTGTCACAATGCAGTATGCATAACGACATTTTGGGTCTTTGATGTTAGTCGGAAATGTTACAATTTGGCTGTTTTCTAGTTGAGCAAGTTATGAATTCTCACAAACCTAGGGTGGCCAGTACTATTTTGGGCCTTTAACATTTGTTGGAGGTGTGTTAATCATGCCTGTGTGATTTTGGGAGGACACTAGGTTTTCCGTGTTGCTGAATGTCCATTAAATTTTGATGGTTGCTTTTGCTGCTGTTACACTGATGGAATCAATAATATATATGTCTTCATGTTGAAATGAAAGATTAACTTGGTGATGGTAAAATGTTTTTCAGATTATTTATGCACACTATACATCTTTTAATTTATACACGTTCATTGGCGTGCTTCTTAAGCACTTATGATGAAAAACATAGACATGTATGTTTGTGTATGTATCTTTAATACTTATCCATCTCAGCTGGAGAGAGAACCAAATATCCATGTCTTGTCAGAAACTATCTATTGCAGTGTCATACAATGTTTTATAATGCCAATTGGTATTGGTCTATTTGCCTTTGAACATTAAGTTAATAGAAGTTAATATGCTCATCATTTTCGTCTAATTGCTGGTTCACCCAAAGCTTTAGTGATCATGCTCTCCCAGCTTGAGCAAAACGGGACCTCATCAGATTTCACTTTCAATTATTGTAACTTTTACGGCCCTTCCTTTCACCTTTTCTGTTATTGTTTCTTGCAGAAAGAGATTGCTTTATACACAGCATCGAAGCTGAACAGCGAGTTTCGTTGGTTTGATATTGATGGAGATATAGATCCTCTATTTAAGGTAATCAGTGAAAGTTGTTCACTTCAATGCGTCTTCAGATGTGACTTGCTGATTTTGCACTTTAAGTCAGTTGCAAACCCCAGTGTTTCTGAGAGTGGTGGTTGGATGCTAAAATGCAAATTTGAATATCATATGGAGTTACAATTATTCTCTTCATGATAATATGAATATCAAGTTCAAAATTTATCAAGCAATTGTTTAATTTCCTTTTGAGTCTTCTTATTGAACCAGTTATTAGCTTACTTTAATTGCGGCATCTACTTGCTTTAAATGTTTCCAAGAGTTTGTGATGTACCAAAGCATTTTTGTCAAAGTATTGCAATTCATAAAAATTATTGATTTCTGGTCATGCATTATTCCTTCTTGTATGCATGTTGCTTATTGAAGTTCTTGTGCATCATTGACTTTCTTCTGTATTTTCAGGAATACTGGTGCAAAAGGTTGCACCCAAAAAATGTCTGTGAAAAGGTTTACCGGCAACCACCTTTACGTGATTCTTTGAGAAAGGCAAAGCTGAGAAAGCAAGAATTTTCCATAACTAAGCCAAGAACAAATCTTCTTCAAGCCGCAGATTCCATTGGCAAGAAGATCCAATATCATTGCTCTGGTTTCTTGGCCAACAGGCGTCAGGTGATTGACCAAAATAATTCCCCCCTTTATTATTTCATATGCTGATGAATGCTTATGCTTCTGTTCCAAGAAGAAAAGGTTTACGCGTTATGTGTCATGCTTCAGTTTCTTTTCCTCCTCTTGTTTCTAATCCAGCAAGGTGACTTTGCCTTTGCCAATATCTTAATTGCTCTTCCTACATATCTATTGATTTTGAAGTAAAATTTCCCATTGGTCCATTAAACATGACTTGGATATCTGATCTTGGCTTTTTGCAAAAAGGACTATGTTTCTTGTAACACTGTTGCATTTCAATTTTTGGTGCTAAAGAATTCAGCTTTGCACCATCCTTTGTGTGTGAGGATTTATGTACATGACTTCATTTGCTCTTCTTGAAGATAATTAGTTCCATTATAAGATTTATTTAGTAATTGGCTATTTTTCATGATTATGATTCCCCATTATGATTTCTTTTGAGTTTATCTATTGCATGCCTCTGATGCTTTCTTATTTTCTGGAATTCCAGCATCGGATGGCAGGATTGGCAGCTATTGAGATTGCACAAAAGGTCTCAAAGGCTTGGCGTTCTTTACAGGCAGAATGGAAACATTCAAGTAAAGGTACCGCAAAATCTGGCAGGAAAGTCCGACGTAAGGAAAAACTGAATCTACCTAGTCAGAACAGAGGTGGTGCTGGCTGTAGTACTAGTAGTTTGTCTGAAATATCAACATCATATAGCTTATTGGAAGACAGATCACCTCTGCGGTCCACAATGTCATGGCATGATGTGTACAATTTGGCCGTCAAATGGAGACAAATATCTGAACCTTGTGATCCTGTTGTGTGGGTTAACAAGTTAAGGTACTTTTGTTTGTTCCTGATATGGTATATTTCAAGGTATGACGTGTCTAATTTGTACAAGGAAGTAAATTGGAGATGGAAAGTCTTGTATGTATTCATAACATTCAGATGGAAACAAGTCCTACCATATTTGGAGTCTGTTATGATAGTAATACTGTTCCATTATGTGTCAAGAAGCACTTCCTTTTGACCCTGAATCTCCATGCCCATTCTGAGCGGATGAGTTACAGGATAAAAGTTAAGATGTAAAAGGATGTAAATAATCTCGACTGCTAGGAAATAAATCTTCTTTAAGCGTGCGAATTTGTTTGTGGTGCTTCAGACCAACCATCTTTAATGCTATATGTTATTTTATTTGGCTGAAATATATAGTTTGTTTATGTGCCGGCTTTTCTGTAATGCAGTGAAGAGTTCAATTCTGGATTTGGTTCTCATACTCCACTTGTCCTTGGGCAAGCCAAGGTTGTTCGATACTTTCCAAACTTTCCAAGGTAAAGTTTTGAATGAAATGGATGTTTAAAGTAACTTTAATTTGAAAGTTGCTTACTATTTGCTATCTTCTAGGATGCTAAATACTGCCAAGATGGTCATTAAGGAAAGGAAATATGTATGTGACAAGAAGGATAACCTTGTTCTCCTGTCTGAAGATAAGAAATTGCAGCAGGTAAGTTGTGTTGTGGTCATGCTATACTCAACAAAAGATAGATGTCCATAAATCACTTTTGATTTTCCTTTACTGGTCAAGGTATTAACCTTAGTGACTACATCTCAAATGCAACTTTTAGGTAATGAATGCAGAGTCCTGCTCTGATCTTTACCAAGCCATTGGGGATGACTTCTGGGTGGCTACTTGGTGTAATAGTACAGCAGTTGAGGGGTATTTGTTCTCCCATCACATTATTATGATTTCAGTATGCCGACCTGCAAGTTTAATCAACATTGTGACACTTTAGGTTCTTGTTTAACATGAATAGTTATTGTTAATCTTTTGTTTCAGGAAGTGTCTTGAAGGAACGAGAATCACCCTTGTGAAATTGTAATGCAGTTTTTATTCTATTAGCTATATTAAATTTCCTTCTGGCATCCTACGGTTGTTAATCATATTATGTTGTGGCTTTTAGGGGAAATGGATTTGACTTTGCTATCAGGACACCTTGTACCCCATCTAGATGGGAAGACTTTGACTTGGAAATGACAGCTGCATGGGAGGTATGTTGCCCTTTATTTGTATTTCATGTATTCGAGGTATCTTGTATTAATTATCTTCTTAAATTATACACAATGTTAAGGTTTTCAGACAAATGAAAAATTAAATGTCACATGAGTCAAAGTTAGGAAGATCACTTGGTAACTGCCAAGGTTGAAATGCTCTCAGCTTACATCCTAAAACCAAGCAAACCATAATTATAATGGACTCAAAATGGTTTGCCATCAAATTTTGTACTTAGATAACATTATTCTTGGTATTTTTGTTTGGGTTTTTTATATCGATTAGGAACTTATTTCCCAGTTACAGATTATGTTGTTCTTTATCATGAGAGCTGATTATATAATAATAATATGAATAATAATGGTGGGTGATTGCTTATTGGTATTAAAAGCGTACAATAGAACCATGGGACCTACTCTTTTTCTTTCTTTTTTTTTTTGTTGGGTGGGGTGTGGGGTGAAGGTGGTGGGGTTGCAAGAGGACAATTAAGGATGGGCTCAAAACTAGCAAATGGAGCTCAAAGTGGGTTTTGGAGGCTAGATATTCATTTTGAGTCATTCAAAGAACAACTTATGCTTCATTTGTCCACAGTAAGAAAACAGGTTATTACTTTTTTATCCTTTGTTTCGTTCATAAAAAATGCTGAGAGATAGTAAAATGAAGCAGGTAGAACCACACAATGGCTTAGAGTAAATCAAATGATGTTTACAGTATTCCAGTGCATTAAACTGTAATTATTTATTATCTTTGAATCTCTAATATGTTGTGCATTTTGAAAAAATGACTGATTATAGCTTGAAACATATCCTTATGTAATTGCTCCCGATCATGTAACTCATCACAAACATGAATTTTTGTAATTAAACTGTAGATGCAACTTTGTAAATATGTTATTATCTTTGAATCTCTGACATGTTGAAAGAATGACTGTTTTTAACTTGAAGTATATCCTTATCTCATCGCTTCCAAACATGTAACTAATAACAAATGAATTTTTGCTATGATTCCTCCGCCTAGTATATTTTGTATCCTTTTTTCTTGTACTTAATTGAACTAAAACCATGAACCATATGCTTGATAAGGTGGTTCCAAATGTGTGTTGCAAAAACACAGAGTTGTTGCTAAAATTCCTCATCCTAGTGTTTTGCGCCTAGTAATCTTGTTCATTTTCACTTGGAGTTGCGGGGCTGTGACAAAGGTGCTTCAATTAATCTTCAGCTGATCTGTTTGCCTTCCAAATCTAACTTTAGAATGTACAGGCACTATGTGATGCATATTGTGGTGAAACTTTTGGATCAACTGACTTTGATATGCTGGAGAACGTAAGAGAAGCAGTCTTGAGGATGACATATTACTGGTAAACATCGTCGCTGCAAAGTTACTTGTCCTCTAGAACATCACTTTCCTTATCTTGATGAGTTTAATATGCTTTTCAGGTACAATTTCATGCCACTTTCCAGGGGATCTGCTGCGGTTGGCTTTGTAGTATTACTTGGATTACTGCTTGCTGCTAACATGGAGTTCACTGGCAGCATTCCGGATGGCTTGCAGTTGGACTGGGAAGCGATTCTGAACTTTGATCCCAACTCCTTTATGGCTTCTGTAAGGAGTTGGTTATATCCATCTCTCAAGGTCACTACCTCCTGGAAAGGCTATCCAGATGTTGCATCCACGTTTGAGACAACAGGATCAGTTGTTGCTGCTTTGAGCACCTATTCTGACTGAGGTGTCATCTACTCAACAGGCACGTTTTCTAGAAGTCTAGTGAGGCTTTTTAAATTTGTAACTTTATCCTTCCATTGCATCACAAATACGACGTTTTGATATACAATAGAAAAGGAATGATGATGTATTTATTCAATTGTTGTACATACCATGAAATAATACATGTTCTAATTAAACTTTTTATGCCTGGACATGCACATGGATTTTTGGCTGGACTTGCACATAATATATATATATATATTTTTCAAACGGCAACATCATATTAATCACGAAAACATTACAAAGTCAGAGCCTTCGCTCCTCAAAGTCTGCTTGAGCTAGCTCCAGCAGCCATGCTGGGAAGTCACACTTCCATTCAGCAATATCTATCAAGCCTATCGCATATTTTGCTATTTGATGACTAACAGAGTTGTTTGTCCTTCTAGTGAAGGAAGAACATTTATCAAATTCAGTTTTCAATCTCCATATATCTGCCAGTATAGTAGCTATGCTAATCTCCTCCTCATGTGCATTGACCTTGTCTACTGCCAGTTTGCAGTCAGATTCAAATTCCACCTTCCTCCGCCCCTCTCGCCTGGCCAATACCATTGCCTCCCTTAACGCCAAAGCTTCCTCCACTTTTGCTTATGCACAGCTTGTAGTTGGACACGCCCAGGAGCCTATCAGCTTTCCATGCCTATCTCTTGCCACAATGCCCCATCCAGCTTTGCAGGTCTTCCTATTCAGAGCTGCATCCGTGTTAATTTTGATCCAGTTATCTTGTGGTTTCTCCCAGCCCCTATTTACCTCAACTTTTCCTGCCCCTTATCCCTCTTTTACTGTCCCCATCTCTGGAGCCAATTGATATTCGTTCCACTCCAGACGTGCACATAATGCTCCAGTGGTATTTACTTCATCTTTAATAGTTGTAGGAGCTTTTGCAGAACGTTGTGTTCAGGTCGAATTCTTTACCCACAACCATAAGTTAGCAAATGAGGGTGGTCTAAAAGTAACGTGCCATACAGAAATTCGATAGAAGCGTTTAATTCAAGGAAAAGTATTCATAAAAAAAAAAAAAGTGATTTTTTATCATTTGAAGATAATATTGATTCGTCTTTGAAAGCCTTAGAAAAGTAACGCAGATTAGCCTCCTACTCTGTCCTGAGCTGTTCAAAGCAAGCCTCTCATACATGGTTCAAAAACTCAGCCGAGTCGTTATTGGAAAGGAGCTTTCTATTTCAATATCGGGACGAGATGATTTCGAGATAATGGATCGCCTAGAATTTGATCGAGTCATCGAGAATTCAGCCGAGACGGATAGAAATGGCTGAGTTGTCTCTAGTCATTCCGAGTCAACTTAAATTTTTATTATTTTATTATTTTTTATTTATCATTTTTTTTTTACAAATTTTAGAATATTGAATGTTTCAAAAATTTGTGTTTCGTCGATATGTTGAAATTGATGTGAAATGGTTCGAAGTACAATCGAGACCACAACCGTGGCTTTGAACCATAGTTATTAAACCCGGTTCGAGTAGGAGCCCGGTGAAGGAGGTGGATCAATGGGTCATTGGTTCAACCAGTGGGGTGAGTGGTTGAACCGGTGGGTCACTAAATATATTTAAATATTATGTTTACATAATTTTTTATATAAGATATATGATATAAATTGTAATAAATAATACCATAGCAAATATTCATTTAATTTAATTCACTATAGAATAATTAATTCATATAAGAATCAATAAAATATAAATTTATTTAGTAATCCACTACACTTAAAGTGTAAAATTTTATCTATATTTAGTATAATTATCTAGCTTATTTATGAATTTTAAGTGCAAAAAATTATTAAAAATAATATTTATCTTTAAAATGAATTATGTAATATGTTATGTTTGAAATCTATTTCATAACTTATAGAGTTTGGGGTGTCATAAGTTTTTATTAAAATATTTCAAATAAATTCGTTTTAAAGAAATTAAAAAAAAAAGGATAGAATTGATAAAACATTTATATATTAGAAGAAAGTTACCTCACCAACAACTGCTAAGTGGCTTGGTAGTAATGGTGCTCTATTGATAGGCTTTGATCCAGGTTCGAATCCTATAAAAAACAATCTAAAATTTTGTCCACAAATTTGGAAAAAACCGACCAGGTTTCTGGTTTAAACCGATCAAACCGTCGGATTATTGATCAATCAACAACAATCTAAAGTTTTGTCCACAAATTTGGAAAAAACAGGCCAGATTTTTGGTTTAAACCGGTCAAACCGTCGGATTATTGATCAATCAACGGTTCTTATGCTTAAACGATCTAAATGAAAATTCGATCAGGTTCAATGATTGGTTGATCGGTCCGACTGCTGAGCCGGACCGGATTTAATAACTATGCTTTGAATCATGCTCTTGTACATCTGTCAGGATAAACCACCTCGCCCATCTTTTCTCTATTACAGATCAAAACTGGTGCCAATTGACGAACTAATAGGGTGATTTAAATCTTTGAGTTTTTAATGATTACTAATAACATGAGGATGGAGGTGAAATCAGATTCAGATTGAGAAGGTGATATGGTGATTTAAATATTTGAGTTCCAAGAAATGATTTTGTTAAAGGGCAAACCGGGAAAGATGGACCTGATGAATTGAGTCATGTAATTTACAACTTCGCCTATCTGAGCAAGCATGTGCAGAAACGCGATAGGAGTTTTTTTTTTTTGAAATATTATTTAAAATAATTACTATAATATTTTTTAAAATGTGATTTATGTGAAATAAAAATTTTTTGAAAAAATAAAAAGTTTATTAAATATTGTGTTTTTAATGCACGTAAAATATTTTATTTGAAATAATATTGGTTTCAAACACACTCGCGATCTCCAATTCAATCAAGGACTTTTAGTCTTTTAGGCTTTTGGCTGAAGAGACGGGGCAGGTAGAAGGTGAAAACAGGAGGGGCTGAAACAAAACTTCTGTAAAGTACTCCTAACGTTGAACCAGCTTATCTTTTAACTATTTGGACACTTCCTACTAAGATGCCAAGCATATGAAAATCATAGAGCCATCGCTAATGGGCTCCCACGAAATCTTTAAATTGATGGGTTTGGTAGGATACGATATCCAGCAAGAAAATCCATCTCCTTCTAATCAACAAACAGTATCTCTAGATTTTAATGGTGGGTGCGTATTTGGTGAGGTTGGCTCACTTTAACAATTACTCACTCAGGCGCGAGGATGGTTATAGATAATTTTCTGTGGTTATATTCAAGTAAGCTGATTTAGACATAGAATCGGTGAGTAAAATTGCCACAACTTGGTTGAAAATTGAAAGAATTTAGACAGAAGAGATAACAAGCTTTGAACCGGACAAGAAGAAGAGAACGTCGTGCCACTCAAAATTAAGCTGTAGCTAAGTATGATAAGTTGATAACACGATGGACTACACTCTTAATTTAGATTGTTGAGCTTAGCACTTAGCAGTGCCGGACTTATTTCGTCTTCCTCATCTTCTCCGATGCTGATCAACTTGGTCCCCTGAAGCCATAGACTCTCGTGCCCCGTTGTCGATAATCTTAAGGTTGGGTGTCGAAGTCCCAACTCCCAAATGGAATGGAGACGTTGCACTGATCTGTTTGTTCAACATGCGGACTGCATAGTATGGGATCTTCACGTGCCCTTTAGCTTTAAATTTGGTCCATTGATTGATGAGCATCAAGCAGTCCACCATACTTTGTCTGGCCATCCCTAGCATGTCATAAGCCTGTGATCTTCGCCATAGGCTGTTGCTGTGAGGACCCAGGGCACCAGATAAGCATAGAGCTCTAGTTGTGTCACTAATGGCTAATTTTGCTTCTCTGAGGAGTAGATGACATTGAGCCCGATTACTATAGAGGACAATTCTTTCTTTTATCATATTTAAAAGACACAACTCCAGAGCCTTGGTGTAAACTGCCACAGCTTCCTCAGTATCACCTGACAAAAATTTCTGGTTTCCCTCACGTTTTAACATGCCCACCATGACTTTTCTTTCACTGACATCCTGTTCGGACGTCATGCTATCCTTCTTTCTTCTCTCCACTTTTAAGTTCCACACCTCATCTAGAGCATTTTGAGATTTCTTGTTCTTCAGAGCTAATTGGCCGCACTTGATTCTTCCATAATCTTGCAAAAGCACTCGTGTGATTCTGTCTCCAACAGTGGTTGATCCTCCTCCTCTAATGGCTTTAAGTTCAACCAAATCGACCAGAAAAGGTACGACAAACTCTATCACTGCAAATCTTGTTTCTTGATCCTGAAGAAGTGAAAGAATGCTCTCAATTGCCTTGTATTGCCTTTCATCTGAAGACCTAGATAGATTGCAGAGAGTCACTATAACTTGCTTCGAATTGGCAATGCTTCTTCTACCATCTTTAGTGAGACAAAGGCTTCTTATTAAGCAAACACCAGAAAAAGAACTCTGATTCTGTAAGCCCCCCCACATACCAGTCAAGTCTTCCAAGAACTCTTTTTCGCAGATGAGATTAAGAGACCTCTTTTTGGTAGCAAAGCAGTTGAGAAGATAGAGGGACCAGCATTGGAGTTGGCTAGCCCATTCCTCAGCCTTCTTATTCTCCACCTCCAAACCCCCGCACCCTCTCGTCATGAGATCACGATGATATTCCACTCTTTTGCGACTTTTCAATCTTACAAATTCATTGTAGACAGTACCAAAGCAAGTGGAGGCTATGTTCTTGGATAAGCTTATTATTTCCTCTTCATGGATGGTAATGGCTCTAAATGCTCTTCTATGGCTAGCAAGGTGTCCAAGGGCCCTAACAGAGACTCTTTGCTCAATCCAACTGGCCTTACCTCTAAGAAGCTCCATTAGTGGCCCTATAACCCCGGATTTAATAGCTATATCCGCGAGTTGTGCCTTGTTCATGGTGTATGAACCAATGATATGCGCTGCGTAATAAGGGACGCACGCATTTTTCCCCCTTGATGGCCAGTTTCCGTCACTGATGCTTCTATCAATGAGTTTAGCCATGCATTTGAAGATGCCGAGTGATGGGAATTCAGCATCGTCTGGCTGCGACAGTGCCACGTTCCAGAGGCCATTCAAGGTGATTACTAGGTCTTCATCTTCTATGAGATGCAACTGACCGAAGCATTTAGCTAACCCTGATCTTCTTACAAATGGATCAAGCTCATTCATGGTGCACAAGAGGCAACAAGTTTTGATGCACTTGAGCTGCATTCGGTGTTTTCTGGTCAGGTTTTTGCGTCTCCTTAACCATATGGGAGAACTTTGGCTTTTTTCTAGAATATGGTACGACATCAAGAGTCTAAATGGATTGACTGTTAAGGATTGAGGACTAGTGGTGAATTCAAGACCGGATGCTAAATGGCGAGAGTGAATTTGATGACAATTGATGGGCCACTCCATTTTAAACTGATTGATGCCAACTTATATCTAATAGATATGCTCTATTTGTCAACTAATCAGCCTTGGCACCATTCTTAGTCTTGTGAATTAAAAAAAAAAAAATTAATGTCGAGAGAGCTACCCAAAAAGGGTTTGAAAATGCTCAATTTTGAGTTAGTCAGGACTCAATATAATCACCGTACACTTTCTGGAGGGTTACATCGAAAAATCAACCTTGGCAATTGTTGTTAGTGTTTGGTAGATTACTAACATTTTAGTACTTTTCTAGCTTTGTGGGCAATCGATGAATAAGCAAAATCCATCATTGGAACTGTAAGAGATGTAAGGGTAGGTTTAACAGCGAACATAAGTTGGCTTTAGGGTACACGGGAAAAGAGAGAGCGACAACTGGATTCTCCTGGTAAGATTAGGGTGACTCATTTTAAAGATTTTTGGCTACTCCACTGGGTTAATGCATCAAGTGCCTGGCTAGGTATATTAAAGCAGGACTGTTTAACGTCAGATCAGAAACCAAGACATACGTGAAGATCTGGAGTTCCCGGCTCCATTCCAACATGGCAATGGCAGCCGTATTGTACATGTAATTTCGAAGCCAAAAACTACAGCCAAAGAAAGAAAGCGTCAAAAATAACCTGCCAGATATGGGGGCATATCCACTATCCAGGTCGAGACTCGAGAGCGTAATGATGGTTGCCATGGATCATATCATCCCTACCCTAAGGACTAGCTCTGGTCCCCGTCTAGAGTCCACAACAAGTTAGCGAATGGCTTCAAAAGAAATTGGCGTTCGTATGTTCTAAGCAGAGTGAGTTGAAAAAGCTGCTTAGCCATCAGAATTTTGTCCAACTTTGAACCCCAAATGCAAAGGATTGTAATATTATATAAGACCAAAGTACAAATGGGGTTGGTCTCAAGAAAATGCGGCTTCCGTCCTAAAGAAAAAAGCGCGAGAGTGTTGAATCTCTTCGGTCTCAAGCACCTGGTTTGATTATTGGAGGGCTACCTAACCCAAAAGCATACTTTTCATAGCTTCAAGAAACACATATAAACCGATACCCAAAACTCCGACCAAGAGAAAAATAGTTGTATACAACATAAATCACGCCCAGATCTTCCGTAGTTTAGTTCATATCTTAACATCTGTTGTCAGCATCGACTGTCTGTCAAAGGCTTAATAAAAAGGCGTATTGCATCCTCTGTTGTACAACTTTTTACCGAAAAGGGTTATGAAACTGCGTGTTCTTAGGCACGTGACCCTATCACGCGGCGGTAACTAGTGACAAAATAATAATATATTTCCCTGCTAAATAGGATGGTGAAATATTATTATGACATAGAGAAAGAGAAGTAGATCTTAGCATTAATAAATAGAGAAAAATCAAGAAAAGCTTGAGCAAGTGTTAAAATGATGAATTGGTTTTTGGTGTATAATACTACTAGTATACTTGGTCTCGGGGTTTAAAAAATTGTAGAGCAATCGAAAGTTGCATGATATATCGAGGAATGGGTACAAGTGAGATTGCATTAGGTATAACTGTGTAGGACCATCGTATTTCTTACATGTTTTTGGACTTTTTTTTTTTTAATTTGATTTTGTTTATGTATACAAAACACTATGAGAAATTTGTCTAAAGATACACCAAATATTGTAAAAGATACGAATCGCACAGAACCTCAATCGCATCTGTCTCGCCTCCATGTATTTGATCCTTAAGTGTATTGTATTTTGTCACGTAGAAGTGAGGAAGTGTTAGTAGAAACAATCACGAAGTAGAAGTAAATGTGTCATCTCAAAAATTAGACGATAAATAATTAACCAGTTAAGACGTGCTTTAGAGCTGTGCAAACAGAGACTGATAGTTATTTATTTACTTCCACACGGGCCAAGGCCATCCCGCAGCGAAATCAAGCCCTCATCAATGCCGCCGCTGGACCTTTTCGTTGGCTTGTTTCAGGCCTGAGCAGAAATGAACAGAACTGGCCCTGGACCGGAGGACCCACAATCTAGAAAGGCCCAAACCCATTCCGACCCCGTTGAGATTGCAAGAACAACAAATTCAGAGTCAAACCTGATGAATCTACAAAAAGGCTAGAGGTGGGTTCAGCTGATCAGGTTATCATGCCCTGCGTAACAAACACAAAATTAATTAGCGAAGAGTACAAAGGAACGTTAGAAGAGGGAGTTGGACCACCTGCTACTGTTAATGTACCCAACAACAATCCTCAGAAGGTCAATTGTCGATCTCTTGTTTGTTTGACCAAAAGAAGAAGTGCGTCTCTTTCTTTCGGCCCTGCTGGTCTGGTGAAAGGGCAAACGCAGTTGTGTTTGTAGCTAGCTTCCTAATTGGTCCTATATACAATCCAACAATGGATACGGTGAAAGCTCATCATCACTTATTTTTGTTCTCCTTGCCTTTGGTCCTCATTTTTTTCTAATAATTTTTTTTTTTCCTTTTGCGTGAAGTCATGTAAGGAAAACATTTAAAAAAAAAAAAAGAAAGGGGAAACAAATTGGAGTTCACATAAGGCAAGAATGCTAATTATGAGATTGCAATAATGATTCCAGGAGAGTAAAGTAATGGTGACATGAATATGGAGATGCATAGAATAATTTGATCACATCATCTACCAGCTGTCCAACTTGTACGCCTCTTTTCTTTCATAAATAATTCTCTATCATTGCAATTGATACTTGTACTAAGTACTAACTGGGATCACTCATTATACCATCGATGCTGCAACAAGTTCCCCTCTAAAAACCACAATGCTTAAAACAGAAGGCACCTCCACCCAACTAAAGCAAAAGGGTTTCAACAATAGTAAAAAAAAAAAGACACCACGGGCTCTAATCTTTACCAAAATTCCATACAAGATTTGGTTTGCTCTCTTTTTGTTTTTCCTCATGGTTAGCTGAAGAAGCAGCAGAGAACTGGAGAAGAAAATTTGTTTACAAGACAAGAAATTAAAAAGATCGCACCATCAAAGAGGGCCCCGCCCCCCTTGACGGTGCCATGAGATTCCAGCTAAAGCTAGCCTTCCTTGCAGTAAACTTACTCCACAATTATCGCCAGCAAGCACACGTGCGTCCTTGTAATTGGTCTGTCATCCGATGCGGTCCCACGCAAAAGCCCATTTCCAGCTGTAGTAGGAAATGCTTACGATCCCCAAACCGAATAAGTATTTTACCAAAATCCAGCCGTACTGTACAACGCGTTATTTTAATCAAAATTAAAAGAAAAAAAAAAGTTAAAAACAGCGCGTTATGTGGAAGTCGTGACGTGGCCATCCCCAACGGAATCACATGCAAATTGGGCCTTCCCGCAGAAATTAGTCCAGCCCAGTGACTCCAGTCTGTTTCAATCGCGCGGCTACTTTTGTTGGTTTGTTTGTTAGTTTTCTTTCTTTCTTCTCTTTTTTTTTGTCACGGGCCCACCCCAAACGTCGAACCTTTGTTGCCGTTGATGCACCTCATCTGCACTTTAACACGTCTACAATATATACGCCTTCTCCGCTCTGCTTCCCCGGTCACCTCCTCATTAACTACTCATCTCTCTTTCTCTCTGTCGCTCTCTCTCCCCCCCCCCCCCCAAAAAAGAAAGACAGAGCCATGGATCGGAAATCTTGTTTCGGACTTGCATTGATCTGCATTGTCGTCGCCACCGTCGGCGGTCAAACTCCTGCCGCTGCTCCTGCTAAATCTCCTTCCGCGGCTACGGTGCCCACTCCTCCAGCAGCTGCTCCTACTGCTAAGCCAATCACTCCTGCAGCTCCGGTCACTGCTCCTGCTGCCGCCCCTCCAACTGCAGTTTCGAATCCTCCAGCTGCTGCTCCTACTGCTAAGCCAACTACGCCTGCAGCTCCGGTCACCGCTCCTGTTGCCGCCCCTCCAACAGCAGTTTCAACTCCTCCAGCTGCAGCTCCAGTGAGTGCACCGCCGACCGTCGCAACTCCTGTTCCGGCGTCTTCACCTACGGCCGCAGCTCCCGGGAGCGCGCCTCCAGCTCCAGTGCCGGTGAGCTCGCCACCTGCAGCTGCGCCAGTGCAGTCTCCTCCTTCCCCGGCTCCAGAGGCTGCTACTCCACCTGCAGCTTCTACTCCTCCGGCGGCAACTCCAGCTCCGGCTTCCGAGCCTCCGGCTCCAGCTCCAAGCAAGAAGAAGGGGAAGAAGCACCATGCGCCATCACCGGCTCCCGCACCAGAGCTCCACGGGCCACCTGCACCTCCTTCCGAGGCTCCCGGACCTGGTCTTGACTCGGTGTCTCCCGGTCCATCACTTCCCGATAACGTACGTGTCCTTTCATTACTTTTAAATTTTTGCTGTTATTATTCTAGATCTGTTATTTTTACGCATTTCACTTCACCATTACTTGTTCATTTTCCGTTTCCACTCGCATCTCATTGATCTGTTCATTGGTTAGAAAACCAAAAAGCCAAAAAAAAAAAAAAAACGCTATAGAAAATCATAGTACCAACTTTTAGTTAAAAATATTGGAATATAGTAGTGTTTATACCGAGGATTTTAATGCCGGGAGCGGTGAATTGGCATGAGTTGTGAAACGTCCACACACAGCGTGTTAGATGGTGGTATTTGGCCAGTAGGCGGCGCATGGTAGTATATGGTAGCGTCTACCGACAGCGATGCGCGTGTGGTCACTGGTTGCTAATCTATAGAAGCAAACAAGGACAAATATATGTACTGTAATTGCCTTTCAAGTTGTCGGTGGGGGTTTTGGTTCCAAGTTTGTACTTGAGATAAGCGCCATACTGACAGGTGAAACTAGCAGCATTTCAACTTGATTATTAATCTCTAAGATCTAAACAGATTTCAACCTGATTATTAATGTCTAAGATCTAAACAGATTGGGTAGCTACTTAAGTTCAGTTCATGGTTTGAGATTATGCCCAAGTTTTTCTGAGCTATGTACTACGTACTCGGGAAGAAGGCCTCGAGGTGTTGGCTGCTAAAACCAATAATAGCGGCGTGGGTCCTCCAGAGCCCAGCTGAGAGGGCATCTGCGCCCATAGCCCAACCAACGGCATGGAATCCTCGACTGTAGCGCTTCAGAGCCAACTCTGATGGAAACAGCAAAAGAAAAGATCTGGGGTCGGTCCAAAAGGCAACACATGCAGCAAGTACTTGGGCCAATCGATGCACCCGCACCACGCTGAACATAATAATTCCACCAGAGAGAAATTAAAAATACAGAGTACTGCTCCCTCCATGATAATAATAATGATAAGCTGTATACGAGTGGAAAAATATACTCTACTAGTAACGCATCAGTTCAGATCACAGCTGGGTTCTATTGGTAGACTAGAATTGCAACAGCCTATTTAAATTTCTAACACGTTCTGATTCACTAATAATCTTTGAATTCTGGATCTGAATTGCAGAGTGGAGCAGAGAAATTGAAGGTGGTAGGAAGCTTGGTTCTGGGATGGGGTGTGTTTGGCTGGCTGGCTCTTCTTCTAGGGATGTAGACATCACGCGGGTGTATCATGATGACTGTTTTTGTCCCCATCCATCTTTGTCATTCTGGTGTTAACATATTCCTTGGTTTATGTTTATTTATTTATCACATGATGAGCAGCAGCTGGATTTGGATCCGTTGGGGGATTTTGCCACATTGGCTTTGTTGTAATTCTTTGGTTAGTATTCGAGGGGAAGGCTTTTGTAGCTTTTTTGTATTTGACTGCTTGATTCCCCGTGGACTCTATATATATATAATCCAAGAATACTTTTACGCTTTTTCGTCTGTGAAATTCTCTCGTCACCCCCCTTTCGTACCAGAATTTCAGTCTCCTTTTTGTTCTCTTATTTTCTTATTACCCTCCCGAAAGTTGCTAACTGCAGCAACGACAAAGAAAAATAATAATGTGGACGAAAACAAAAAAAGATTATCAATTGCTCATTGATGTACGAGAACGGGAATACCACAAAAAGGGGAAGAACTGCTTTATTCTCCTAAACTCTCCGTTTCCTAATCTTTAAGGTGACAAAATTGCTGATTATTTCAGTTGGCTAACACCTGCTGGAAACTGAATCCCCATTTTTACCACTAGTGTTTTAATCTTCAATTTCTTTCGTGGGTCTCAATGGTGGGAACGCCCATTTTTTTGATACTCGTCGATGCTACTATTTTTATTCAACCAGCGAGAAAGTCAACCGTACTCTCTTCATCGCGGTTGTTGTTAGTAACATTGGATCTCTTCAGTTTGTGTAGATGCCTCTGTTTCTTCTCAGACCTTAAAACAGGCATAGGGTTTGATTTCTCAACTTAAATTCCGAAATGTCTAATTAAAAAAAATAAAAATAAAATGCTCATAGCCTTCAAATCTACGCCGAATTGCCACTCATGATATGAAGGAAAACTTCTATCATAAATTTTCTTCACAATAGGTGCGGTCTCCCCCTTTAGCAGAATCACCTTCTCCTACACATTGGATACAAATTTCTTGTAACTGCCATTTTTCCTCTGTGTTGTGGCAGCATATATAGGAGGAATATTTCCTACGTTGGTTGTCAGAGTAAATATATTTTTAAATTAGAAAATTTGGATGCATGGTTCTTGATGTTATTCAGTTTTATCCTATACAATGCACTAGTTCTGTAGTAAGAACAAGGACAATTACTGCATGGGAGGACAAAAAGTGTACAAAATTAAACTAGGCTACGACTTCAAGTATCAAGGTAAGTGAGAAAATCACGGTTAGTCTGCTTGAAAAAACAGTACAAAACCAAAAAGCTTATGCCAGACATAAACTGAGGACCAATTCCATAATTTACTTGTAACTAGTACAGCATGATGCTAGTAAATTCTTTTTTTCTTTCAAAGAACAAGGACTATCCTCAGGCCTTACTTAAGACAGTATGATTTCTACCTGTTTCAAAATTCTTCCAAGCCAAGTACCTATCAAAAAAAAAAAAAAAAAAAAGTGGTGTATTAAATGATTTATTCTATTACGTGCTCTTAAGACGTATAATAATAAGTACAAAAAATGTATAAAGTGGGCTCATTATAAATTTCACACATTATCATCCACCTCTTAAATTGCGTAAACTTTATCGACTTGTGCAAACAACTAAATACAGGACCTACCTCTAATACGGCGCAAAATATAAGAACTCATATTTAATTACTATGTGCTAATTTGAGCTTATCTATAATTGATTTATTGATCTCTCTCACCTAGATTGTCAATCAGACATGTTGGCACAGCTTGAGGGGCATATTAATTGCCACAGCAGTTAGTTTAATTACATTGACCTCCCTCGTCGTTCGGCCGAATTACCAAATTGCCACAGCAGTTAGCAGTTAGTTTAATTACATTTACCTCCCTCGTGGTTCGGCCAAATTACCAAATGAACCTTGAGATTTGATCAAATTACAACTTCCCACTAACGTCTGTTAATTTTGCCCGACGGAAAATGTGGAAAGGCAGGGCCAAAAATATAACTTTACTAGATTACCAACGTACCCCTTATGCGCCAAATCCAAAAGCCATTTTATCACTCACACCATCAAAAGATTCTTGAAGCCTGTCACTCCCCCTCTCTCCTCTTTAAGGCCACTCAAACCAGCCTAGCCAAGACCCTCAAGAGTTGGGAGGGGATTTGGGTGAGTTTATAAGGCTCCTGATGAACTTCAAGAGTTACCAATTTTTTATACTTACTCGAAATTTAGGTTTGTAAAGTCACAAAAGTCTCGCGAAAAAACTTTGACAAAAAAAAACCAGCCTAGCCACGTTGAAGATGATTTTCATCCAAAAGAAAAATGAAAAAATTGCACAGGAAAAATTGGATTGAAGACCATGATTAGTGCTTCATCAAAATCAGAGAGCACTCGTTGTCAAAGTATTTTGGTTTGTGCCAAGAAAGGAGCAAAGCAAAATTGGTAACCCTTTACCTGATCTTGATTTGTATGGTTGTGTCGAGGGCTCTAACCTTAAAAAAAAAAAAAAAAAAAATGGCCTTTGTTGATGATTCAAAACGAAAGGAGACATTTTTACAGGAAATTGATGTTATTCAAGCTCCTAAGCAGCGAAACTCTCAAGTCCAATTATTCTGCAGAAGTCCAAGTCGAGCATCTCAGGTTAAGTTGAAGCTTCTACCACCAGGTCCACAGCGCATACCTTGAAGCTCTCATTGCTGCAATGGTGCGTATACTATATATGCATCCATGTATTAAAAATCTGAAACATTAACATTTTCATGAACAATTGATATTATTGTTGTTTCGATACAACACATAGAGCCAGTCTAACCGACGCGCCATAATCGTTATGGACAGGCCAGTTGCAGATCTAATAAAACATAGAATTTCAGGAAAAAGTACTGAAATTTTTTTTTTTTTTTTTAAAAGGCTTCCCAACCAGTGGGAAATGAAAGGTAAGAACCACTCTGCCCTTTTCGTCACTGTAACTGTTATTTGATAAGAACTCCAAATCATAAGTAATCATCATAACTGTAAATTTGATACAAGAATTTCATTCATTTTTAGCTTTTTACAGTTAGCTTGATAATCCCAATCTGTAGAACCCAAAGGATTTCCTAAACCAAAAGTGAAAGGATAAAAAACTCACCCGTAATAGTTTTTAGCGCTTGCCACCCGAATTGCAGCTTCACGATTTGGGACAGGAGAATTCCTTCTTTATTTTATTAACCGACTCTTCGTACACGTGTTTTACTCTGTGTGCAAATAATGCGGCCCTTTAGCGGAAAAGGGCAAATATGGAAGCTAATATTTGCTGTTCATGAGACACGGGCACTATGAGGGTATTTCTGGGCTTTAGTGCTACATTTTTGCTGACATCAGCTCAATGTCTAACGTCCATGGACATTAAGGCTCCATTTGATAAAACTGAATCTGAATTCTGAATACTGAAACAATTAAGTTGCTGAATATTAAGCACTGAAAAGAGATATATGAATATTTGAATCTTAATACTGAATATATTTATACTGTTTGATAAACATTTTATAACTTAATGCTTAATAAGTTAAATTGTACAATTTTGCCCTTCTATCTTTTAATTCAAAAAGAAAATAGAACCTATGATTTAATTAGTTTTAAATTGTTAGGTATGAAAATTACAATATTTATTTTTAAATCAAAGTATTATAAAAGAAGAAATATATTATGAAAAAATCCAAATATCGATGCAAATATATTTTTAAATCAGAGTTTGATAAGAAAAGTCCAAATATAAGCAAAAGGAAGCTGCAATAAATAAGTTTTAAATTCATACCAAATTACATAGAAATTTAATCACTTCAATGGAAAAATGTTGACGCAAAACAACAAATAATCAATTGGAAATAATGAATTTGAGATCGGTGAGTATGGTAGCAATAAAAAAATTGGGAGGAAAAAATGACAAAATTATGAAAGAGTAAAAAGATGGAAAAAAATAAGGAGTAGACATATGTGAGGAGTATGGACAAATTGTAAAAAAATCATTAAATAGGGGAAAAATAGAAGTAGAAAGCCATTAGACAGAGAATGTCTGATTGTTTAATTAGATAAGGATTTTGAATAGAAAATATTAGGTTGTTTAATTAGATAAGGATTTTGAATGTAATTAACAAATAATGATAGATTTAGTAGATAAGATAAAGTAGTTGAAGTAAATTTCTTGATTCTTATCAAATTAAGCATTCAGTTATGATTCTTGTGCTGAAAAAAATACATACAGATTCAGCACCACTTAATAAATTCAACAGAAAAATTTTTATTTATCAAACACCCAAAACATCTGAATGTCTGAATGAATTCAGTTTCAACACTTTTTTATATTATCAAACAAACACTAAGGTTCCGTTTGATAAAACTGAATCTGAATTCTGAAGTCTAAATTCTGAATTCTGAATACTGAAACAATTAATTTGCTGAATTTTAAGTACTGAAAAGAAATATATAAATGTCTGAATTTTAATATTAAATCTATTTATACTGTTTGATAAATATTTATAACTGAATGCTTAATAAGTTAAATTTGACAAATTTGCCCTTATATCTTTTCATCCAAAAAAGAAATAGAACCTATGATTTAATTAGTTAAAAATGTTTGGTATGAAAATGATAATATTTATTTTTAAATCAAATTAATATAAAAGACGAAATATATTATGTGTGGAATATGGAGAAGATGTGAAAATCATTCAAAAGGGAGAAAAAAAATAGAAAACCATTAGATAGAAAATATTAGATTGTTTGATTAGATAAGAATTTTGAACATAATTAACAAACAATGGTAGATTTGGTAGATAAGATAAGGCAATTCAAATAATTCTATTGATTCCTATCAGAATTAAGCATTCAATTAGGATTCTTGTGCTTAAAATAATACACACAAATTCAGCAATACTTAACAAGTTCAGCAAATGGATTTTCATTAATCAAACACTCAAAATATCTGAATGTTTGAAAAAATTCAGATTCAGCATTTTTTTATGTTATCAAACAAACCCTAAGAGGGCATCTTTTGCCCGTTCTTTTTGTTTTGTTGGGGCGAGGAGATTTGTAGTTTTGCCTAACCTCGGGGGTTTTGTTTTGTAATTTTGCCAGACCATAAGAGAAGTAAATGTAATTAACCCTAATACTGATTGACGGGAATTCATGGTAGTGGTAGGATGTACATATCGAGATTTGGAGAAAATTTGATAATAAAATAGTTTTAACATTGATACGGTTCGAGGATTCTTTAGTTCTTCAATCCATCATTATGTATCAATATAGCTACCAAGAAAGTTGATTAAGTTGAATAATTGGTTAATCATATTATTTTTAGTAATATATTTATTAGTTTTCTAATTAATTTTATACATTAGGATTGTAATTGTATGGTGAAAGAGGCGAAAGCTAAGTCAAGTCAAGTTAGGCACTCGACATATGGCCCGTCATATTCTAGTTCTTGTTTAGCTTGTAGAACTACTAAATAGATGGATGATTATCATTAAATCGGACGTAGAGTCAAACATTATTGTCAGATAACATTCTAGTCAAATAACGCACTTTTGTTTGTTTTGGGTTTTACGTATGTTTTGTTTCCTTTTTTAAGAGTATGACTCATTGTGACTTATAAAGGCATAGTTAGGATTTTTGTAAGGGATTCCTTTTTCATCAAATATTAATGAATTTTTGCTTGGTTATTCCAATTGTTTGAAAATTTTCTCTCGTTATCAGTGACTCAAAGATTCGTGTTTAGGGTTTGAACGTAATTTGATCCTTTGTTTTTCTATCAATTTTGTTCGTAAAATGAATCCAAAATTTACACTTCTGCTACCGCATCAAACATATTCAACAATGCTCGCTATAAAATGTTTAGTTATTTACACTTTCATCATTTATTGTATCATATAGTTTAATAAATAAAAATTATATAATAAAAATGATAGAGGGAGTGCAAATAACAAAGACTGAAGTCCAAATGACATTACAATCCTATAATACTCCCTCCCTTTTTTTATAACTGACGTTTAAGGTTTTGCACACTAATTAAGAAAAGTTTTTCATTGCTTAAATCTGTACACTACTTTCCTTTTATATTCTCATTAATTGTCCAATTCATCCATGTTTTCTCTCACTAGAGTACTAAATGGTGCTGTTTTACTAGGCCAAAAGCAATGTAAACTAACTCCCACCAAACTAGAGTAGTAATTAAGAACCCTGTATTGGAAAAGAGAGATAAAATGGTAAAATTGTGAAAAAATAATTAATACTGTATGGAGATAATAAAACGACAGATAAAAGTACACTGAACAAATTTTTTAAACGTCAGTTACAAAAAATGGGAGGGAGTAGATCATATCCGCGAGCAGCGCAGGGAAAACAAAAGACGGATTAGAATTGCGCAGATCGAAACAAATGAAAGCATCGTCCACTGGTGCAGTGGTGCCCACAAGCCGAGTCGTCTGACTCCAATCGCTGCAGCGTTAACGATCTTCAACGCAGCATTTCCTCCACTCGTATTCTTACTTTTACCTTACGTAGACCGGTTAAGACGAAATGTCGGTGCACCTGCTTAAACCACCACACGGTCGTGATAGGCTAATTGCTTAGATTATAGGTAAAAAAAAAAAATATCCGTCAAATGCACCTCTGACACGGGATCGTTCTTGTTCTATACGTGCCGTGCTGACTCAGCACGGTCCCAAAATAAATTTCGCAGAAGTCAGAAAAATGTCAGCCTGTGCAGGTTTGTGTCAGTCCAAGCCGTGCCGACTGTGCACGGCCCGGAATGACTAAAGACTGACAGATACTGCTTTTGTCAGTCCGGGCCGTACACATTCAGCACGGCTCCTTTGAAAAAAATTAAGCACGGGATTTCTCCTTGCCATTTCCAATTTGGCTCGCAGCAGCTTCTGAGGACTACATATGCCAATAATGCAAAGTAAAGAAATGATAAACTAATGGGGCCCTGATTGGAGTTAATTGTGAAGCTGTTTAGAATTCCTAGTCTTCGACTGCTCATGACACAAATGGGATCATGGTGCTAGCTACAGACAATTGTACGGTCTATCAATATTTTGTCAACTTTGAAATTATTTTTTGAATTTGAATGTTGACCGAATATGCATTGTTGATATTTCAACACAATTTTATGTATTATTGAAAATTATATATTATGTATTATACAAATATTTATATAATGAAATGTACAATAAATATTACAAATTGAAATATTATATAAACACCATATTTATAATATTACAATATTTATAATTAATATTAATGTATATTTATTTATTTATTTAATATGTACAATATTTATTTATACATATTATAAATATTTTATTTTATTTAAAAAATATTTTTATATATTTATAATATATTTATATAAATATTATATATTATATAAATTATATTAATATACATAATATTAATTTTACATTTATACATAATATTAATACATTTTTGCATTTATATTAATTATATTAATACATTTACACATAATATTAATATATATTAATTTATACATTTATATAATATTCATTTATAAATTATGCATTTATAATAATATACACTTATACATTTAAAAATATATTTATATTATGTATTATATATAATATAATACATTTATATATTTTCATATAAATATATAAATACATTTATTTATAAATATTTATAAATGTATTATAAATACAATATTTAAATGTATAAGTGTATATTATTATAAATGCATAATTTATAAAGATAATAGAATCCCAAGACTTGATTTTTCTTTTGGCACTTGAGGTGTCATTAAGCATTAGCCCTATAAATATTTTGCTTAACCAACAAAAACATCCCCCTTCCCAAGAAAGAACGAGGAGCGAGGAAACTTACAAGATTCCATAAAGGATCACTCCTACGGCATTCTCACCTGCTACAAGACCAATGGTTTAAATTTTTTTCAAAGGAGTCGTGCTGAATGTGCACGGCCCATACTGACAAAAGCAGTATCTGTCAGTCTTTAGTCATTCCGGGCCGTGCACAGTCAGCGCGGCCCGGACTGACACAAGCCTGCACAGACTGACATTTTTCTGACTTCTGCGAAATTTATTTTGGGCCGTGCTGAGTCAGCACGGCACGTATAGAACAAGAACAACTCCGTGTCAGAGGTGCATTTGACGAATGTTTTTTTTTTTTTACCTATAATCTAAGCAATTAGCCGTCGTGATAGAGGTCGCTCGGGATTCGCATTGGTGCCGTGAAATTGCGGTAAGAAACCATAGCCATTTAAAAGTTTAGCATCTGCACTTTTTGGATGAGCAATGACATTCACCTGTCTTACTACTGTCTACATTATCTTCTGCTATATAAATAGCGGTATATGGTTGAGGAACATTTTACCTTGCATCGCTCTCGAAATGGTAAAAAAAAAATGAAATAATAATAATAAAAAAGGAAACATCAGTTGTTTTTTTTGGGGGGGGGGGGTTAGGTGGTAAATTAAAGAAAACACCTGCCTCTCTTAGTGGAAAATTAGAAACTTAATCTACAGAATTATACATTTTACCTTGTACGACAAGTGCTCCTCGAGCAGAAGTCTTTTGAAACTGTCAATAACAAACGTTTTTTTGGTCTACACGACACTAGAAATGTGTCCATGATTATGAATCCATGGTGATGAATAAGATGGTGAATTACTGCTAGCATGATTTCTTTCTTGGAAATTGGAACCCCCGTAGTAGTAAGTAGTAACTAGATATTACTCTCCTCCGTCCCGTTTTTTTAGTCTTGTTTTCCTTTTTCGTCTGTCCCAAATTATAGTCCACTTTCTCATTAAGGAATGTAGTAATCTTTCAAATTATCTAAAATACCCTTATTAAATATCTTGTTATTAATACATTGTTATTAAATACTAACCCACTACATTGAATACATTGAATTTTTCAAATACATAGATAAATGAAAAGTCTATGTTTGTTATTCTTTGAAATTTATTTATATCAGGAGGGAAACAAATAATGCCATCATTATTTACAGAATCATGAGTGAAAATTTGAAAAATCATCCATATTCTCACAATTTTTCTGATGAAATACCAACAAAAGAATATGATCTCATCTCAACGAGTCAAGAATGTGCACAAGTTGTCTTTGAAATGCAGAGGATTTTTTTTGCCCAAGTTGAAATCGGTGAAGCCATCAATTGACGTAAATGTTCCATCACAAGAAGATAGTTTTGCTCCTACAACTAAAGAGCGTGAATCTACTTTTTCTCAAGTGCAAGAATATTTTCAGCCCAAGTTCAAATCGGTTAGCGGCAACTGATATTTATTGGCACTATTGGCGGTAATTGAAACAATCAGGGTGCACTATTGGTGGTAACTGATATTTATTGGTACCATTAGCTGTAACTGATATTAATTGGCACTCTTCGTGATTAGCATAAGAGTATTTTAGGAAATTATTAATCTAAATTTATGTTTCCAACCAAATTAATTACACTTTCTTAATCTGTGTGAAAAAAAAATCAAGACTAATAAAACGGGACGGAGGGAGTATTATTATTATTAATTTGTCACGTTCAATATCCACGCACATTAATTAATTAATGAAGGCGGGTGGGCCGATGTTGACGGAGCTTAAAAAAGCCAACTAAATTTGGTGGGCAGAGCTAAATGGCATGATAAGTACGTGCATTCCGACTACGTACAAGTTTAGCCTACCATCCCTGAGTCCTGAGTGAGTGGGTTGTGCTTATCCACTTCTCTCTTCTCTTATAGTATAATGATTGAGGAACATTGCCTCTGCTTATATGGTAGTAGTAGAATTTTCCTAACTTTATTGCCATTACTTCCTCTTCAACGCTTCAACCAATAACCAATCATCCATTGGTTCTTTTACTTTTTTCTTTCTTTCTTTGTTTCTTTAGCGCTCAACAAAGCCAAGAAGTAGAATTCGTCGACAGCACAGCCATGTCTCTTGATAATAATGTCTCCAGCTTAGATTCCAGGTTTCTCCTTCTCCTTCTTCCTCTTTTTTTTTTTTTTTTTTTCAATTTATGCTGCCCGTTTCTTTCTCACAGTAGCGTATCCATTTTTATTTTAGCTGAATCATGGCCATTTTCCCTGTAATGGCTGCCTTCTTTTGGCTCCAGAAAGGATTACCCTTTGGAATTCATATCTGGTTAAAAAATTTTTAATAAAGCATCCTCTTCTCTGTTTTCTCTTTATACTTTTCGATATTGTCTTAGCTCCCAATGATGAGTGGAGGTTTTTTTTTTTCCGATGCTATTATGAGTTTTGCATGCTGGTTAAGTGCTTTTTATTTTCTACTACTATTTTTTTGTGGGTGTGGGTGTTGGGGGGGGGGGGGTAAAGTAGAACAAGAACAAGAACAACAAGAAGAAGAAGAAGCTGAGCCACCTGGTTCATTTTATGATACCGATGGACGATTAAGTGCGAAAGCGATAACTCTTTAAAAGTTTTGTGCTTTTAAGCTTCGCTGATGGGGAGGTGCAAATTTCCTTTAACTGCTAAAGAATTATGCCACAATGCCACTGCCCAGAAGCTGAAAATTTTACCTCTTCAATGGTAGTAAAACTTATCACAAAGAAAATGGTCTTAGGGGAGGTTTCTGTCATTTTCTTCAGTTTCGTAGAGAAAAGGCTTCGTCCCACTTGTACTAATAATTTTTGGATAAATATTACACGAATGCTACTTCAAAGTCTTCTATTGCTGTTAGGTCGTATCTGAAGGAGGTTGTAAAGCTCGTTAAGTTGATCCATCACCATTATTTGAGCAATGATTGGCATTTCTTTTAGATAAACTAGTTCTTTGTTAATTTCTTTGAATTTTCTATTGGTGATGGCCCATTCTCATTTTATTTATCTATTTCTTTGAATCTAGTACTGCTGTCTGGCCAATACTCATGGCCTTTAGTGTTAAAAGGTGAAATAATGCGCTTTCATGGTTTTAACATTTACATGCCTGCGTTAAACAGGAAGAATCATTTGATAATGTTTTGGTTTATTGAATTCTTTGTTAACCTGCATTATGTTACAACTTGTTGCTAGGTATCTGGATTCCTGCAAGAGGCATCAGGCTCTACCAAATACTGCAGTCTTGTCATGGCTTCATAAGGTTTCCTAGCATTCAACTTGTTTTGTTGTTGTTATTTTTTTTTCTCTTTTTTTCTCACTTTTTCTCCAAATTCTTCTACTGCAGGAACAGTTTACATAGTATTGTTTGCTTCTTGATAGAATAAAGTTTTATTTTTTATTCTTCATTTTTCAAGTTTTCTGGGTTGATGGAATAAGATTAGAAATGAATGACGTAAAACCCATGGTTATGGCAATTTTTTATTTCCCATTCAGCAGCTCTGGATGACGTTTGGTTGTATATATGTGGGTGAATTAATTGGTGGCAAGCTCTCTTTGTTTCATGAATGTGTTTATTGCTCCGTGCTTTGTAACTACACCACAACTCTTGTGGATAACTACAGTCCTCAATTATTTCCTTCCAAGGGGTTATGATCCATCATATGGTGAAGTATTTCTCTTCTTGTAAGTAGATTTCAAATGTTTATCTTATTTCATTCTGATAAGAAGCTTCGAACTTCTGTGCCACTATGAGGTATATCCCTTGATTTACATAGCTACAGTGCTGAATTTTGTGGATATAGCATCATTGTACACTTCCTAACTCTTGGACTTTACCCTGATGGCTTTTTTTTTTTTTTTTTTTTTTTCAGGCTGTTATACAGAGAATCAACCACCAGAAATGCACTATAGAAGTATTCTTAGACCAACTTGAGGATTGTGATTTATCTCCAGTTATAGATGTCTTCCTTGATGTGCAGTGTGATGCAGTTGACATTCTTTGTAGATCACCCTGTGTCTTAAACCAAGAATCTGTATTGTCTCTAATAAATGCAGCCAATTCAAAACTTGAAGTCATTGATCTCCAAGATGCATCTGTCCGGAAGGATATCTTATGGTATGTTCTACAGCTCTCCTATACGATTTAGTTTCCATACCACATGAGAGTTGCTTTCTCTTACCCAGACTGTCTTCTAAAACTCATATGGTCCACCTTATGTTGCTTACTTTCCTCCATGACGAAACAGCTACAAGAAACAGAAGTAGAAACTTCGAAAACAGGATTTTGCATTATTGACTTGCTAGTTCCTCTGTGGTCGTAATGCAATCATGAATGCATAACTTGGGACTAAAAAACAATAAAAAAAAGTCTAAAAGAAATCAAATTTTTTATTTTTGGCAAGACTTAGCTTCTCCTATCCAACCAAACTTATCCTTTGCCTACATGTATTTTTACAGTGATATTCTCCATGGTGGTTTAAAATGTCATGTAATGAATTTAAGGTTCAATGAGTTCCATGCTTTCAACTTCGCTGGAGGCTTTATGCTATTACACACCCTTAGTCTTGACTTCTGTTCTTCTCTCTCTACATTGGAGAATGATTGTTTTGTTAACATGCCAAATCTGATGCGGATATCTCTATGTGGAACAAGAGTTGCAAATCTGTGGACAACTAGTGCTGCCTTGTCCAGATTAAATTCCTTGGTTGAAATCCGGTTTCAAAACTGTGCGTGCTGCAAAAACACTGGATCATGTCCTACTTTGTCCAGAGAGAGAAGAGATCTTGCTTGTGACAGAAATGTGGCAGAGCGCACGAGTGAGCATTCAAAGAGTCAACAAACAACTATTTCTGTTGGGAATGTTGAATCTTCTATTCAAGATGAATCGCCCAAATTTGTCTCTGTTGGAGATTCATTAGTAAATATTCATACTCACAGCATATCTCACAACTCAATAGATGATAGATTAATAGGTAAGATGTCATATAATCTTCATGGAATTAGCTCATCTGGTCAGTCTTCCAATGCTCATCCTGTATCAGTTGGCTTGAGCATGCTGCAGATTGAGGTCTGAAACAGCTTTACTTGTCTTATTGATAGATGGAACACAATTATTCTGTTATTTGATCAATCGTTTGGCATATGCCAGGTTTCTCATGCAAAATTGGAGACTGAAGAGGATGGTGAGTCCCCTACAAGTGTGCTTGACTTGGATGTGAAAGATTCCTCAATTGCCTCTAAAATGAAAGTTCTAGAAAATCCTTCTCCAATCTGCTTTGAGAACCACTACAGGGAGTACATGATTGCATCACTACCCCATTTACAGGTTCTAGATAACATCCCAATAAGACTTGTGGACAGGGACATGGCCAAAATGGTCTTCTCAAAATATTTTGAGTACTTACCATATAAACGACAGCATGGGGAGAGTGTTAGCAACATTTTGTATATGCGTGAGACAGGAACAAGTTGTGGATACCATGAAAGGTCTACCATAAAGAAGCAATCAAATTCCCAAAAGAGTAAATTTTTCTATACCAGGTCCATTTGTGCAGCAAAATTTGGCTCTTCAGTGTGGCCCGTCCACCTTCCTATGTCTCAGATCTGCAGTACTTTGGGAGAAGGTAGCAGAAGCCTCCGGCCTAGGCAGTTTGAGTATCACCCATCTGATGCTTCTCTAATGGGTTTTGGAACACTGGATGGGGAAGTGGTTGTCATCAATCATGATAAAGGAAGCCTCTTCAAGTATATTCCAGCCTTGGAAACTTCTAACAGTGCAATGGCACTATGTTGGCTTAATCAGCATCCAGCAAAGGTAGGCACTTGCCTTGACTGCTGTTTTATTTGACATGATTTTGTTACTTTATCATAGCTCGACATACAATCTGATGCTTCAGTGCTTGTCCGCATTGAAGTATTCTAGTACAAACAAACTGAGGGCTCTAAATTATGGAGTTTCAAACTACAGGATTATGGGGCTACTGCTGATTATTTATTCTTGATTTTGCTATGTTAGCTTCTTGCTGGTTTTGAGAAAGGTTCCTTGAGATTATATGACATCAATCAAGTGACAACAAAAGTTGAGGATAGCCGTTGGACTTCCAGCACTAAATTCTATGATGACTTTGATCAGCTGACTTCAGTTCATGTTAATTCAAGTGATGATAAGTTCTTGGCTAGTGGTTATTCGAGAAAACTTGCAGTATACGATCTCTGCACTGGCAGACGCTTGCAGTTGTTGACAGATATACATCGAGAAACAATTAATGTTGCTAAATTTGCCAATTGCTCTCCACACCTTCTTGTTACTTCATCATATGACTGTGATGTCAAGATGTGGGATTTAAGACAAAAACCAACACTACCTTGCTATACTTCTTCAAGCTCAAGAGGAAATGTAATGGTCTGCTTTTCACCTGATGACCTTTATCTGCTTGTATCAGCTGTGGACAATGAGGTATTTAGATTGTAACTCAAGCCCTAAAAGCAGTCAGACTGGCATCAACTACAGCTACTACTAATATACATTAGATTAGAGCAGAATGCAAATTCCTGCCAGAGGCCTGATAAGTCACCCCTTTAATTCAGTTAGGATTTGTAATGCTACCAGAGTGTGACTTAGTAGATTTAAATGTGACAAGTAACGAAGTCAAGAACAACCAAATTATTTTATCAATGTCACGTGATGTCAATACCGTTGAGCCATCAATTTTTAAAAAACACTAGCAGTAATTAGTTAATGATCTTGTGCCAGTTTAACATGAGGCTTAATTGTCATGGTCGCAGGTGAGACAACTTTTGGCCGTTGATGGGAGGCTTCACACAAGATTTGAAATATCTTCAACAGGAAGTTCTCATAATTTCACTAGATCATATTACATGAACGGTAGAGACTATATCATCAGTGGAAGTTCTGATGAATCCATTCTAAGAATTTGCTGTGCCCAAACGGGAAGGCGGTTAAGGGATGTCCATCTGCAGGTATAGCGCAGTCTTGGAGCATTTTAGATACGTGCCTTTGTTTTGTTATCAGCAGTGACTCCCTGCAAATGACAAATTTGAGAACAATCAACTGAAAAATCACGATAGCATGTCCTGAAAGCTTGCTTCCTTGATTTCTTTTACAGGATAGGACTCTGGGGAGCGCAATGTATGTGCAGTCTTTGAGAAGTGATCCATTTCGTGTAAGTTGTCTCTGCTTCAAAATGGCGTCTTCCTGAAGTATTTATTACCGAGTCTCTTCTATTGTCCGTCCAAGTGAACAGTTCCTACTCACTGCCAATGTTTATATTTTATTTTTCATTTTTTTCGAAACAGCACTTTCATATGGCTGTTTTAGCTGCCTATGTTCGTCCAAGCTCACGATGGGGGATTGTTAAGGTAAAAGTTAAACCCCCTCATTCTTCATATCAATGACGACACGTCATCTCTTATGATGGTCAGTCAAATGTACTTCCTCACACAGGTCAATTTGCTGGCTTCAAGTCATCATGCTAAACAGGATTCTGAATCCCAAGATTTCTGCCCTCGCTTTGGATGGGGAGGTTGATTCTACTTTAGAACTCACAAGTCCTGTTACCAGGACCTCCTTCAAAGACCAATCTGTGCTTTGTTCAGTGATATGTTCAAAATGGACGTATCAAAATCCATTGGGTTATGAAGAGTATTTTTGGAGGGGAAATGTTTTTTTGCCCTCCCCCGCCACCGCACAAACACCCAAGAAAAAGATCCTTGAAAGGTAACATGCATTGGGAGGTACCAGGTCTGGCACCTAAATTGCGGCCAAACTTCTTACAATGATAATGTCGATATCCTGTGCGGTTTCCCTAGGCAATGGCAAGTTGTAGACGGTAGTTAGGAGAATGCAGAGAGCTTTACGCCTTCGGAAAATGTATGTAAGATGTTTGACGGACAAGCTGTGTGGAACCTTCTTTGCACGAAGAGCTTTGTTAATTAGGACTGCCTCCTCGAGTGTCAGCAAGCCCACTAGGTCACGCCATGTCGAAAGCATCTAATTATTTGCCCGGCTTCTTTGAGGCACTTTTCTCTTTTGAATACTGCTTACCTGTGTCCCATTCTGTCTCTCGCATCCCGGGAAACCCTTTACACTGATTCATGTCGTTTCCTAATGCAACAAACCTCCTGTAAGTACTTAAGACTGCAGCAGCGCCAGGACTCGTAATGTGACTGCTTAACGGCAGGTTTAGAGTTGGCAACTTCAAACTAATGAACTGAAGGGTTGGTTGCCGTCTCTTAGATCGTGTTTCTGCGGCTCAAAAGTGTGCTGATAGATGTGGGAAGGCAGGAGTGAACCTTATTGCCAGAGATGCAATTGTGTTCCCTCAGGGACCTATGGAAACAAGTCACGAGCGCCCTTGTTACAGAGACATGCTCAATTCTAAAGGAATTCCCAAGTGCCCTTGATTCATCCATCGGCATTTGATTTGAAGGTCACCATGCCAATGGCCTAAGAAATCATCTAATTTATGATAAAGAAAACCTTTAACGGATTTTCAACATATGTAATCTCCAGAGGGTCATTCTAGATTTTCAAGATTTGTTACCTCCAACTCCAAGCGGCCACATGAAAATTAATGCATTGGCTGTATCTTTCGTTCTTTTTCTTTTTATTTTTATTGAGATTTTCTGCCTCTCGAGAGATCACACGTCGCAAGCAGAACAGAATGAAAACCAGGACGAGTTAATGGTTACAATGAGACTCGTAAATCAGAGAAAGAACCAAGAGATCGCAAAATTAATTGAACTCAATCAATTTTCTAATGACTAATAAATTTCAAGCTAATTTTCTGTCCCAAACAGACAACCATTTGGAAAATCTCTGTGTGGACTTTGGAACACTATTTCTGATCTTCTCAAACCATAATTATCAAGGTTCCAAATCTTCTCAACAACTTCTAATTTCTTTAAAAGCAAACACAGGAGTTGGATAAGGATAATAAATTAGAAGCCACACAACAGATAAATCAGTTCAAGATGCAAATGAAACAAATCAAACACATTTGACGTAAAGGGAAAATTCTCCAGCAGATTTATTGGCCTACCATCCAAGACAGCCAAAAATATTGCACCAAGTACAATATAATATACCTGTTCCCTAAGATCGCAACAGGTGAGTACACTCGAAAATCATGTATCAAAATGATTAACAGCAAGAGAAAATAAAAACTTAAAAAAGAAAATCAAAGAAAATATTGCTCTCACAGATAGACTGGTAACTTGGAAAAAAGTTTAACTAGGTTGGCCAGGACTGTATATCAGAAATTGTGCAATATAAATCTTACATGTCACATCACTCATCAACCTCCGCTCTTATTTCCTTGAGGAGCTCTTCCTTGTACTCCTCAAAAGTGCCGGGGAAAGTCTCGACAGTCCCATTCTCCACTACCCAAATTTCACTTCGTTCTTCATCTTCGCATACGCGTGATATAAGCCTTGAGTCATGGCTGACTAGGACAACACCGCCAGTAAACTCATCAAGCGCATCAGCTAGTGCATCAATGCTCTGCATATCCAAGTGATTAGTTGGCTCGTCCAATAGCAAAATATGTGGCTTTGACATGGAAATTGAAGTGAAGACAACCCGGGCCTTTTGTCCTCCAGATAATTTTGCAATTGGAGTAAGGTGATTATGGCTGGGGAGTCCAAATTTCCCCAGCTTTGCACGAACAGCCTCTTGTTTACTCAGGCCCTCTTGATCAGGATGAAGACGAAGAAGATATTGAACTGGCGTCTCATCCATTGTCAGAAGGTCCACAAAGTGCTGTGAATATCTGCCAATCCTTAACTTTTGACTCCTCCGAACTTCACCCTCTGTGGCAACTAAATCACCAGCAAGAAGATTCAGCAAGGTAGATTTCCCAGCACCATTAGGCCCCACAATAGCAACACGAGTTCCCATATCAATACCAACATCCACATTAGATAGCCTAAAATCCTCTCGATTTGGATAGCTGAAACTAACTTCAATGAGCTGCAAGAGGGGAGGTGTTAGCTCTGTAGGCTCAGGGAAATGGAACTCCACAGTGTAATCTCTCCACTTTTGAGGGGCCTCATGCTGCGGCTCATCCTCATCAGCCTTGCCTTTAGCTTTGCTCCTGGACGTTTCCTTGGCAGCATTAAATTTGGCTCGATCTTTGACCTTCTCCTGTTGAGTGCGACTTCCAGACCTCTTGGCAGCTTTCAACTGCTTGTCATAAATCTCATACTTCTTATTCATCTCTTTGCGACGCTGCTCATATCCACTTTCAAAACTATCAAAATTTCCACGATAATATTGCAGCTTCATGTCATGGAGGTGAATAATTTCATTGCAAACAGTATTAAGGAAATCACGGTCATGCGAAACAACGATAAGAGTTTTCTTCCATCTGCATAAGTACTCCTCTAACCAGAGAACGGCCCTCAGGTCAAGATGATTGGTGGGTTCATCCAATAGCAACAGAGTTGGCTGAACAAAAAGTGCCCGAGCTAGTGAAATTCTCATCCTCCAACCACCACTAAATGACCTGGTAGTACGGGCCTGCATATCCTTGGTGAAACCCAACCCAGCAAGAATTTTTGATGCCTGAGCCTCTGCAGCATCCGAACCCATTAGCTCCAATTTTTCATACAATTCGGCAAGCTTCTCCCCTGCATCATCATCATCATCGTCCTTCTCATCACCAACAGAATCTGAAGATGCATTCTGCAAACTAGCTACCTCTTGCCGGAGGTTGATGAGTTCTTCATTAGCTGCAACAACTGCTTCAAGAGCAGTTCTATCATCACCAACCACCTCCTGTTCGACCAAAAGGACATCTATGTTTTTGGGTACGGGAATCTTCCTCCAAGCAAGAAGCTTCAATAAAGTAGACTTGCCCTTGCCGTTGGGACCAACCAATCCATACCTCTTTCCATGAGATATCTTAACTGATGCATTCTTTAAGAGCTCCTTTCCCCGAGCAGACACCGAAAAATTATCAATTGTTATATCCTTGACATTGGCATCAGCTTCATCCTGACCATCAAGAACAGAAGCACGGCTACCAATAACTACCGTAAAAGCATCATGATCATCTTTAAGGGCCTCTTGTTTAGCAATCTCAGCAGCTTGGGCAGCAATCATATCCTTCTTTTCTCGTTTCTTCAACTCTTTGTCAGTAACCAAAATTTCGAGCGGCCTACCATCAATTCTGTTCTGTCTGCTTGGATGCGTACGAGAAGCATTCTGTCCCTGCTCTTCATCAGAACCATAGCCTTCCTCCTCTTCATCATCAGAAGGAGGGAGATCAATATCATCAGTGTAAGATGACACTTTGGGAGCTGATTTTGACCTCGGCTTACTAGTTACAGAGCTCAACGAAGAAGATGAACTCTTGGTCTTTTCAGGTTTCTGGTCCATACCAGCAAGCATAGCAGAAACTGAAAGCTTCTCTTTTTTCCCGTCTTTACCACTTGGCTTAGCCCCAACATCATCTGTTTTCTTCTTACCCATCGCAGTGCTTTAATGACCAAAAAATAAACAACCAAAATTAACAAGTAAATGAGGCACAGACCCGTAAAATCAACAAAAAAGGAAACGATAACAGATAACAGCCAGCCGAAAAAAAAAATTAAAGATCAATTGAAAAAGAAACGAATGAATGGTCATCTAATATCAAACTTTTAGTAGATGAAGAAAAAGATAACCAATCTAGCATCTAAACCAATTCTTCATGGGATGTGATGATGAATTGAATTCGAAGAGGGGAAAAAAGACAGAACGCAAACCAACATACAGAAAAGTTCAATAAACAAAAGAGACTAAATAACCTAATTTAGGGGCGCAAATAATAAAAGAGAAAAAAACCCAGAACGATTTGATGATACCTTGGAAAGAAATGAAAAGGAGCTCGCTTTGGATCTCAAGTTCGTGGAAAGCTTTTCTCTAGGGTTTGGGAAATTTTAATTACAAAAGAATCTGTATGTTGGGAGCTTGGCAGGGGAGGGATTTTTGCAGTGTATATCTATCCGAAAGGGAAATCGGGTCGGAAGCCGCAAAGAAAGAAATTTTTAAGTGCCCGGAAAAGGAAGCAACACTCGTGCATTTACATGTCTTGGTCGCACGCATCGGGTCCACTCATATGGGGCTGTGGTCACACGTGTCAGCTGCCAAAAGACTCAGCATGAGATTTACTGGAGCAACCAATACGAAGTACAAGCAGAATTCAGGTTGTGCTAAGCACAGCCAATGCCCACTTAAAATTTGAAGAATAATTAAGTAAAATCATTCTTTCGCTTAAAATCAACAGAAGTCAAAGTAGAATATTTGCCCACTTATCTATATTACTAAATATAAGAGTAAATGTTAATCCTATCACTAAATACTAATTAGTTAACCTATTTATAACTGTAATTGGACGTAAAATTTTAATGGAAGTTGATACGCTGAAGTTTAGCTTAACATTTAAATTTGAAATTCTTATATATTTCAATGTTATTTAAGAATTGAGATTATGAGTCAGGATTTAGGATTATGAACCTTCTTTTTTTTTTTACATATTATGTTTGTTTGAGTTGATTGAATTTTATTGGAAAAACATACAAGATATTATTTTGTTACAATAATTTTTTAGAGAAAATTAAAATATATTAACTCACTATTGATATTTCAGATATTACCGAATTACCAGTTCTATGATCCAATTTATCAAACTAAGGTTTGGACAGTGATTGAATATTGGTCTTAAAAAATCAATTTTTGAATTACCAAATTTTTTTTTACCAAATTCCCGATTATTGGCCAATGAACACCCATAAACATTAGGGCTAAACTTATTTGATTTGGCATGAACGAAAGGCAAAAAGAAAAAAAAAATGATGTGCAATAGCAAGAATAGCAATGTGCAAGAAATGTGGTAGGTGTTTTGCTACTTTGAAAGAGCCAATCATGGTTTGCTTTGGTAGCAATAAGGAACTTGATAGGGTTGAGACTATGAATCTTTAGAGAATATGATCAAGGTGGTTTTTATGTCCCTTGTTATTTTGCATAATTTGAGCACTAAAATTGTTAAGTGTTCATGTCACGTCACTGTTAGATAAACATTTGAATTAATTAAGTGATACTGAATTTTCTAAATAAAAGTTGCTTCAAAAAAGTTTCTGACAGTCTCACTCACCTCTCCTGAACTTTGTAAAATATCATATACCTCCTCTGTCAGATTATTGGGTCCTATTTGTGATATCATTGATGATGAATTGACAGATATACCCTCATAATTTATAATATATTTCGAAACTATTTTGACAGAATTAGTTAAATGAGTAATACGAATGATTAACCAACTTAACTATAATTTAGATGCAAAACTAATAGCGAATGATCAACCAACTTAACTATTATTTGCTCTTTATCGTTGGTTTAACTGTGCACAAAGAGGTATTGGCTTCTACCTTCCAAAATGCAATAGGCACCTTGCCTTTTCCATCAATTTCAGATACATCCCCTGAAATTTCATTATTGTTAGATGGTTTATACTGTTCAACAAAATTAAGGCCCTGTTTGACAAGTGAGTTTTTTGGGTGTTTGTCTAAAATTTTACTGTAACTTACTGAAGAAGTTTTCAACAAAATTTTTGAAGTATGTAAATTTCTGAATATTTTGTAGTGTATAGTTTAAAATTTTTGACAAATTTTTTGAGGTTTCTGTAATTAAAGTTTTTAAAAAACTTGTAGCAAACAAACTTGGCAAAAAATTCAAGTGCCAAACAAGCCCTAAGTCACTAATGATAATCTTGAGGGCAGATGTGGGATGAAGTGTTTTTCTCTCTCCTGATATATATTTAAAATTGTTTGTGCATTTGAATTGGGTGAGATTTGATACACTCTACTTAGTTTTAGGGGAGGTAGCTGATATTTTGCAAAGTTCAGGGAAGGTGAGTGGAGGTTTCTGACATTATTCCAAAAATAAGTGATAAGTTATTCACGTGTTACTGAATGTGATTATAGGTAACAATATAGAAACTGTAATTAGAATTTAATTGAAATTTATCTTAGGGTTGAAACCTATTATTAGTCCATTAAGCCTAATCCAATAGTCATGGTTTAGGCAGCACATCCATCCAACCAGATAATAAGTTAATTAATTATAATTTAATTAAGTTAAGATTAACCCACTGGGGCTCAAAGAACTACATAAAGGTCACGCTCTTTTTTTCTTTTTTTTTTTTCGGTAAAGGCCACCCCTTTTAAGGGCCAAACAGTTGTAATATGATGTATAAAATTTATTCATTAGGCCGAAATCTTTTGAGTCATTGGGCCCATTAACAATAAAGGATATCATTGTTTTGAATATAGAGATGTATCACTTGTTGCATCAATAGAAAGTCACGTGACGAAAAGAAGGCAAAATATTAAACCCCACATTCTTCATATATACAAGGTAAACATAAAAAAATAGGAAACTGACATATCATTTATTAATTTTTTTTCCCTTTCATTTTAGTTGCGAGGAAGTTTTTCTTTTTCTTTTCTTTTTTATTTAAAAAAATTGTGGGATTTAAGGAATCGGGGAAGGGGGTGGAGGGAAGAAGGGAAAAAGGATTTGAATCGAGAACTCTTAATTCTTGGCATAAGACAATGGCCTTGTACAAACCTTTATACTACTACTTTTGGTTAATTCACATGTTGCTGTTTTGAAGAAAAGAATATTATTAATTCTTTTTCCTTTTTTTTGGGTTGAGGAACCTTTTTATTATTTTTCCTAGGGTGGAGTGTCCAAAATGGTTGAACTTCAGGTAAAAGTCCAATAACAGTTCAAATAAGACTTTTAACTCTAGTCTTTCCAAGGAAATGATTGGCTTTAAATTCCCGGGTAAAATGAATATACAGGCGTAGATGCTTATGTACATGTACAATGCTGCATTCCTTCCCCCCCCCCCCCCCCCTTCGTTTCCCCTCATTGTTTTGCGTTACTTTACTCTTTCCGAGTTGGAACAATTTCGTTGAATCGATCTACAATCCCCCATCCCCATTCCCCTTTCCCTTTCTGTGGGCCTCTGATGAGCAAGAATTTTCCTATCAGGTATCACAAAATGAAGATTAGAACCTTTGAAATAAGTTTTTGACGGCAAGATTATATCAGAGTACTGCTCAGCAAGACCAGCAGCGTAACAATTTGAATGCTCTCATAATAACGACAAATTTACATTCCATCACATTACAACTTCATATACAGATACAAAAGCAAAACCAAGTAAAGTGAAAAAGAAACACATGGATGGCTGAAAAAGGAGATCGCCACAGGCACAAGTCCAAATGCGCCCAGAAAAAACTCTGAAGCAGTCGAAGTACGCTCAGGGGAATAGCACCCAGAAATCTCGCTGTATCAATTCGGTGTGACAAACCTTGGAGAAGTAAATTTACAAAATATCTATTTTTTGAAAGAAAACTATTCACGAGAGTCATGACTCCACGGAAAGGCAGCAAAACCAAAACTTGCCAGAGAATTTCTCCCATTCACAACAAAGTTATTTAAGAGGGATCAATCAAACCCCAAAGGATCAGTCTTTTCACAAGTCAACAATCATCTAATAAATAGGAAATCCATAAGAATTATTTTCAACATATGATTTACACACTTCATGTTCTACCTCAATTCCATGGAAGCAAAGCTCCACTCTCAAAATCAACCCCGGCCTGCATTTCGTTGGGTTCTGAAGTAGCTAAGAAGTGCTTGGGCCTGCAAAAGAGCCAAAGCCTCGTTACATTTAACTCAACGCCTAAAAAGGTAACAAAGAAAAAGAAACCACAAACGATTTAATAAAATACCTTTTCTCTGGCTCTCGGGGTACCAGATTGTGATAATGCTACTAAAGGTGGAACTGCACCTTCCTGGAGAACCATATTGCAGAATCTATTGCTGCTAGTGCATAATTGCAAGAGAGCAGCAGCAGCATTCTCCTTACCTCTTGCAGAACCCAGCTCAACAACCTCAACCAGAACTGGGATTCCTCCTTCCTGGCCAATTGCCGTCCTTCCTTCTGGAATAGTTGCAAGATTCGACAAAACAGCAACTGCCTTATCAACCATACCTGCAGCAGGGTCCATCAATTCTACAAGGTACTTCACTGCACCAGCCTGCACAATACGTGCCTTGTTTTCATGAAATATTGACAAGTTAAACAAAGCTGTGGCAGCATCTTTCTTTCCCCTTGGGGTTCCATTTCCCAATAGATCTACTAGAGGTTGAATTGCTCCTGATCTCCCAATCCTGACCTTGTTTTCCTCAATGACTGAAAGACTGAAAAGAGTGGCAGCAGAGTTCTCCCTTGCTTCAGGACTACCAGTCTGAAGAACATGAATCAGAGGTTCAATTGCATCTGCATTTGCAATTGCAGCCTTGTTGTTATCATTAATTGATAAGTTGAGAAGAGCCGTAACTGCATTTTCTTGTAATTTGGTGTCTGTTGAATGAAGTAGATTAACTAATAAGCTAATAGCACCACAATTTGCAATCACAATTCGATTATCCATATTATGCCTAGCAAGTAGGCGAAGTTCAGCAGTGGCATTTCTTTGCACATCCAAGGAAGTACACCTCAAGTCCTCAACTAGTGTTCTAACCTGAGCCTCAACACCAGAAAGATCAGCCCTTGTTTCAACAGCAGGAGAAGAAACAATTCTTGGAACAAAATTCTGAGACGGTCTACGCCAAATAGTTTGGCTTCGAGATCTTGTCTCCAGTCTTGACGCAAACTCAGGCTCTCTTTGTGGTGTAATTAAAGAAGCTGGCTGGGGAGCCGATGTAACCTCCCCCGAAACATCAGAACCATAAGTTAAGCCCTGGGAGGGTGCCTCATTGCCATCACCAGGCATTGAATTAGAATGGGTGCTAGAAGCTGATTGAGTTCTATTATGACCCTGAGATGACTGTTCATCTGCCCCAGCACTGTTGTCTCTAGATGGGGGCAAATAAAGCTGACCACTTCTATCTCCGGAGTTGACCAATCTATCCTCAGAACTTCTCCGTGGCACATTCTCAATATCCAGCCCATGTCCATTTCCAGCTACTCCAGGCAGAGAATCCTCAGAAGATGAATGTGGATGAGATGGAGGTGATCCCTCTTGTTGGATTACACTAGATGAGATTAAGGACCCGATAGGAGAACCTAAAGACCTAGTTGAATCTGGTGATGCAGAACGATTACTCCTGGAATGTGGTTGAACATGGGAATCCTTCGGTACACCAGACTCAGCATGTGCAAGAAGCAAAGCAGGCTGGTTCAGGCTCATAGACTTTAAGGGATCAGGCAGCTTCACATTGTTTGTTTCACACCAATTTGCAATTAGTGCCTTCACAGTGTAATTAGGAATGAGGTTGGTATGTGCTAGAGTTTGCCGTGTCTTGGGGCAAACAGTAAGCCCAAGATCAATCCATTTCCTGATAAATGCCCGCTCATAAGTTTGTCCAGATGCAACAATTACAGGGTCTGTCATGAGTTCAAGTGACAAAGGGCAACAGAAATCGGCAGGTATTGATACAGGGCTACAGCTTTGGGACTGTTTCATCAAAACTAGGCAGTCATGCATGTGGGTGACAAGAGCAATCATTTGATCTAAATATTCAGCTTCTCCATTCTTCTCAGCTTGTTCAGCATTCTCTTTCAATTTTTCAAGGGCTACAGCCTCAATGAGAAGCTCTTGATTTGATTTTAAGCGCAAGCAGTCGGCAATTTTTGCCAGGCTGTCCGAACTTGCTCCAGATGCCTCCACTTGATCCTTAATAGCTTCTGTAATAATTGCTGATGTTTGTTCACTACCTAAATGCTTGAGTTTCTGTATGCAGAGCTGCAACTCAAAGAACACTACATTAGGCAAACAAGTCATCATATACACAACCCACAGCCAATTTTTCAACACCAGCAAAATAGAATTCATTGAATCAATACCTCTAAAGATGCCACACTTAATTCTGAGGGGAGGAATCCATCAAAAGACTTCAGCAGCTCAAAAATTTCCAGTCCAGAAGTTTTCACTTTTGCAATCAGTGATTCAACTTGCAGAACCTACATATCAGGCAAATATTATGTTCCACTAGTCAATGGTTCCAAAATCAGTTCTCCCAATTAACATGCAGCACAGGAAAAGACAGATTCTATTTCAACATATTAAATTAGCTGAAATATTCTGTTCTGCCTTCTTCCTTGCATTAATATTTTCAAGATATTTGTAAATAGAGGATCTCAACACATACAAAATAAATTTTACTCATCAGTGGCTGCCAGTTCTCAAAGAGCTCCCTCAAATCCTCAACAGCATTACCAAGCCCAGTAAATGCCTTTTGAAGCTTTTCATCAGAAGTTACTTCAGCATCAATGATGGCATCAAGAACTGGCTTTACCAACTTCAGTATCTCTTCAATCTTTTGATAATACTTCTGAACTGGTTGCAAGTTTAAGTTTTCACGAGCTGACAGATGAAAAAAAGAGGATATACTGTTTACAAGCACTTTTAGCAACTTTATCTCCATTCCACCTGGTCAATCGAATTGAGAAAGGGTTCAGAGATCAAGAATGAACTCTCTTGAAAGATTCCTTACCAAAATTTAGTGAACTTTAAAACAAGACTATAAAGAAATGGAATTTTCACTACAACAAATAGGTAACAAATAAAAAGGAAGAGAATTATTACAGCTTAAACAAAGATGCAACAATTACTGTTTTATAACAAGTGCAACAGGAAGAAAGAGAACTTCTGACAGATAATAAAACATCTTTTCCCTAAAATTTGGTCAATAGAGAAAGAGTGGCACCTTTATTGATTGTTGTGTGTAAAAAATCGCATCCACACATACAGGTTTTCTAATCTGCTTTCAGTCAAGCAAGTCAGTTATACAGATAAGGAATCAACTTGTGTGTATGTCAGTAGGTTGTGCATGAGAGAGAGAGCGAGACTGTTTGCCTGAGTAGTTGACAATATACAGAAATAAATTATCACATCCAGTTATTCAGAGCATTTTCCACCTCCTATCATTGAGAAAACCTGAAGGACCTAAATTTGAATGATCTCTTCTATTTATGTATGAAATATTTGAAAAGACAGATCCGGTAATTCAAAACCTAAAGGGCACCTTAAAAATAACTTGATTCTTTTATATGCTCACTTGTATAGTAATATGCAAGACGAACAATTAAGATTAGCTGCAACTCAACAAAAATTTATAGCCACCATTCACACAAAACAGAAAAAATACCTTACTTCGTAAAGCTGTAAATTTAATCCCTCATGCAATCTTTTGTATGGTGCTGATCGCTGATAAAGTAAACAGAGGGAAGAAGAGTATCCTTAAAATGACTTAGGTCAATTGGGGTACTATAGAAGGAACAACAAAATGCTGATAACCTGCAAGAGAAAACTGTCAACCGTGAATCCCATAGAATGCAAATTAACTTTAGATGCGGTAATCTGCTTTCACTACTTCACAAAAAAAAAAAAAAAAAGGAAGCGCAACTTGCAACTAAGTTGTCAAAGTGGTGAGAGATAAGTAATTGTTGGCAATCACTTGAAGCATTATTTCTAGGGAGAAGCATCATTTGTTGTCAAAATAAGAGAGCATGGGAGAAGCTTTGGTGCGTAGGGATAGACATTTGCACGAGAATGGAGATACTTGAACCACTAGGCCCCACCTTTCAAACACCGAACCCTGCCTTCTCTTCTTGTTGGATTTGCATCTTTTTACACCACAACACATCTAGATAAAGGATAGGGGACAGGGGACCTATGCCCCAATGTATTTCCTTTCCTAATAAATATTCTAAAAAAGTAGAAGATCTGTAGCTTGTTCTTGCCACTTCAGAAAGCCAATAGGTAATAGAATGTGATGAGAAAGTTTTACAAGAGTGCATAGTAACATTTAAAGAAGTTTTTATGGATGTGCTTTGCAAAAAGGGTGGAGAAGAGAGGTGAGGAATGAAAGACGGCAAGAGATTAGTCAGAAACCAAACAACAGGTCTGGATGCTTTCCTGTTGCATGGTACACTATTCAACAAATCGAAGAAACTCGGTTACTGCGAGTGCATACTCAAACTAGAGCCAACTTCTAAATCTAAAGTCCGAAACCGAAGGACCAAAAAATATGACCACGGGAAAAGCTTATAAATCCCTATTAGGGAACCAAGATAAAATTTAGCTTCAAGCGCCTAATGAGTTTCATGGCAGCATATGGTTCAGTTCAGTAAAACAAGTATTCATGATATAAGTGCAAAAGCTGGGAAAAGAATGAGTAACATAACTTGATATTACTTGATTTAGTATGCCGCAGACAGGGTATAAAGGCATTCCAATGGGCAATAGGGAAGCCTAAAAATAAAATTCGCAGACACTTTCTAAATGACACAGAACTGACATCAATTGTAAAAGGAGGACTATGTCTTACAAAGCATGACAATTGAGACAATTATCCAAAACTGCAAATGCATAGTAAATTTTCCCCATAAAAATAAAATGAATTTCTTGAAGAAATGAAGGATTATACAATATTAGTACTTTTCAAGCTCTATGAAGCCCTACCAGATTTATAAAAATTCAATTGCAGAACCATCGACTTCATTGAGGTGTGCCACAAGCAACACCACCAGATAATACATATTTAAAAAAAATAATAATAATCTGCTTTTAAGAAATGCAAGATGAAAATTGAACCTGACAAACATACTTACCTTGCCTAAAAGCAATTGAATTTTTTATGGTTTGACCTCAAAGTAACAGTGACAAGCCTTGGGTGAGGTTCTTGTAAGTGATTATGGTTGGCAAACATTTCCACGCAAACCACTTGAAATTTCAAAAAAAAGCAGGCTAAAATCAACAACTATCCCATAAACCTCAACGAGACCACCAAGTGCTTCTCAAGAATACAAAAAATTTAGACATATATCAAGAACTCGAACAAAAGAACCAGATAAATCAGCAAAAGCAACATAAATAAGCAATTTCCTATTCATATAGAAAGTGAGAAAAACCAATTCGTAAGTAACAAATCAGTACATGAGCATGCATTTCACATCCACAAGCTTCCAATTCACGTCCACGGCAATGGAATTAGGATTCCCGAGATGAATTTGTTCTCTTTCTGAGCTTAATTTTAATTGAAATGATTTTGGAAGAACAACCGCGATCACAACAACAAGGATCAGGAAAAGAAGACGAAAAAGAAAAACCCTAGGCGACGGATCAAATTAATTTGCTGAAGAAAGGAGAAAGTGAATACCTTGGTTGGAGAAGAAGAGAGCAACGTCGTCGTTTTCTGGAGGGGGTTTGGTTCAACTTGGTAACCTTTCCCCGTCTAAAGACTTTCTGTAAAATTTCCTCGTCGTTCAGCTCCTGCTGGTGGTTTTCTCTGTCATCGTCTTTCCCGTGTTATTTTATTTCTCTTTTACTACTTAATGCTTTTATTTTGTCCACGTCCTTTTTTTTTTTTTTTTAATTGTCCCGGAGTTTTGGTTGTGTACATGAATAAACAATTAACCATATTTGTCTTAGGCTCAAATAACGAATTTGTAATCTATCTTCTTCTTCTTTTTTTTTTTTTTTTAAAAGGTTGGAAAAGCATTCAAATAAATTCTTATGCTATGTTAAGATTTTGTTTCAAGTTTTGTATGTTCTTAGGACTCACCAAAGCACTATTTAATAGGTAAATTTCAACCCCCCAAAAAAAAAAAAAAAAATCTTCTCCATTTTGCATGAGTTTCGATTCATCCGATCAAATGGGGATTGAGTTTAACATTCAAGAACCATGCTTCTTCAACAATTAAGTTCTCAATCAATAGTACTACGAGGATATTTGACTCTTGACTATGCAACATTTACCATGTGAATAAAATGTTTGTAGTATTAAAAATTCAACAATTATATTCTCAATCAATAATATTGCGAGACAATTTGACTCTTGACTATGCAACACTTACCGTGTGAAAAAATGTTGCAGTGTCTTTGAATAACATAGAAAAAGGGGATAATATACATACATACATATATATATATATATATATATATATATATTTTTTTTTTTTTTTAAAAAAAAACCGAAATGCAAAAGATACCATGGAATTAGGGAGAAAGCGGTTGAAGAAGAGATATTTTGTTAAAAGGTTCAGGTTTTATGTCCAAATCAGCAAAGGTAGGAGTTGGTGGGTTTATTCCATATGTGCAAGTCGAACGAACGGTTGGATGATACATTTTAAACGCTTTTAACCCTCAAACAAATCAGTGGGTCCAAATTTGAGCGTGTTTTGTTGGTGAGACTTGTAATAAAAATCAATCTTCTTACTTATAACCCAATATTAAATAGCACATCATCTCATCTTCAGAAACTTTATATAAATTTTGCTTTTGTTTGGATTGCATTCTTCTGGATTTTTTATAGAAAAATTACTGTAGCGATTTAATATATGGAGATGTGTTCACGGAAAACGTGAGAATTTTTCTAAGGAAAATCACTGTCCAAACAGTATTCCAAAATTTCTAAGTGGTGCTCCGTTCACTATGCTAATATCGTTCGTTCCCTTCCTTATAAGCACAGTCTTAAGGACAAGTATTTAACAGATAATTCACATAGTTAAACTGCTAGACGAGTAATTAATGACATGCATGCAAGCCAGATAGATTTAGAATTGCTTGTACGCCTGCCGGATTGTTTTTTGATAATTGTTTTGCATTTGGTTTCACTTTTAACAGTTTCATCATGTTTTTCATCGGTTCAGGATTGAATTGATAGGTCTGCTGGAAATATTCCAAATGCCTCCCGTGAGGGTGACAAAAGTGCCACATTATTACCTGGAATTTTCCGTTGTATTGGAGTTTTCTTTTAACTACCTTTCCTTTTCGGATGCATCAAATAACACAAAACACAGTAGTGGTGAGATGAGATGCGTCTCCAATCAAATACTACTAAATGCTAAATGGTAGTACATCTTTTTTTTTTTTTTTGTATAAATAATTACGGTGTTAATTTTGGAAATAAACAGGAAAAAGAAAGAGTGATCCGAGTCTACTAGTTTTGCCGCGCGCGCCACTTCCGACTTTCTCATTTTGACCACTTAAAAACCACGAGGATTATCAATTATGAGAGACTCCCAGGGCAGAGCGTTAGCCGCCTGTTCTTGCACCGCGCTTGCGCTCTCAAGACTCTCTGCTACCAGCGTAGTCGAACATGTCAAAGTTTTGACGTGGTCGGCTAACTTTTATATTCTTCCAATTTCTGTCGTTCCACCCCACCAATAACAAGGTGAAAATACACAATTATCTTTTCGCATTTTACTCACTGGGGTAGGGCTTGGGAGTAGGAGAGGAGGATATTTTGGGAAGGTCAGAAAATATCCAGCCATAAATAACAATATCATCGCATTTTCTTTCTATCGTAACTCTTTGACTCCGTAATTCTTGGATTAGCAGAAAAAAAATTTTTATTTGAAGCCCACTAATTTCTGCTAGGCGTTTCTAAAAGTGAAATTTCAACTCTAATTGAGGTTAACGACGTGGCTTCTCCATTTGCTAAACTAATAACAGAAATCATTCAATTACCATGTATATCCTAGATAGATTGCTTTTTTTTTTTTTTTTTTTTTTTAACGTCATGCTGCCTCCATCAGCAAGCTGGAAGTCACGGATAAAATGGACAGCCTCAGTTTGCCTCGTCCCGTCGATCATGCTTGCAGTAGACCTGAACAGAAGAATTAACGGAGTACAACATACTAGAAGCTCGGATTACTTATTCGCTTGTCCAACCAACAAACAACCTACCTACTTCACTCGCAGGAAGAATCCTGCAAAGGGAAGCCAGGAAGATAGTCAATCCAGACCCATCAGGTCAGTCAAAAAACACAAATACTAGATTTTGCCTCGTAACTAGAAACAACAACAGACATGAGGTCCGTAATGCAGGTAAGAAAATGGCAACAACAAGTTTTTTGCCAGACTCTTAGCTTAGAGCCTGTAGTGGCTGTAACAAAAACTCAGCTTCCAGTGGATTACCACTGGCAGCCCCCATGCATGCACAGCGCCAACTTAGGCCGCCATTCATCAGCAGCGACCCTCAAATACTGCTAAATTTCAGGGTTCAAAGGGTGAGTGACACTTGAATCAGCCTTTGTCAAAATGCAAACGTTCGAAATTGAAAGGGAATCCCGCTATTGAGAAATTTCATAGCTCACATAATAGGAAACTAGCCAAATGCAGCTATGCATGATCATCTCTTGCCTTCGTATACTTGCATCAAAGGCAAGCAAAGATGATCATGCAAGTATACAGATGCCAATCAGATAGATACCAACATCCTTTTACTAGATTGCATCCTTCAATTATTTAGAAGGGATTAAAACATTACCTTCAATCTTGGATTGGACCTTCTCACACTTTTTGATGAAAGAAAGCAAGGACACCTCAGCCCAATGCAGAGTCAAGAAGAAAACTAGACTTCCAGGTTGCAAGGCAGGCCTGCCTTTAACTATGATGGAAGAAGGCAAAGTGAACTTCAGAGTGACATTTTATCTTTTCCACTGCTTATATCGACTCATCAAGATAAAAATGGAGAATAAAATGAGGCAAAACCACTTTTAACATGAAAAAAAGAGCAACCAAAAAACATTAGATAAAATTAAGAACTCCTTGCCATAGGATTAATTCCAAAATACTCTACACTGGCCAATATCAACAGTGACAACCTCCACCCCCACCCTTCAGATTAGGAAAAAAAAAATGTATATTGGAATCTACTACTACATACAATACTTCACCTCAGATCTATATTGGGCCTTGCTTTTCCCATCTCCAATGCATAGAGGGATGAGAATTGCAAAATTGCACAGGAACTAGTACAAATTTCGCACAAGCGATTCAGGTAAGTGATTGTCACAATCTTTGTAGACACCTATTGCGCGTTCCAGAGATGGAAAACATTTATATGCACAAGGGATCTTTCTGGCAGAGAAACAGTTGGCAATACCAGAGATGGAAAGTCCTGAGTGCTGCGCACTTGGCAAGTCATTGACAGAACCATCGATTAATTTCCTGAGTTTGTGAGCCTCTTGAATTTTAATGGAAAATTAGAAAAGGTAATGCCTCGTGATACGAGGTATGCTATAAAAGCCACATATGCAGCCGTAAAAACAAATACGACTGATGTAAGTATCACTCCACTGACTTCAGATGAGAAGAAATCCACTAAGAGATATCCGTTTATCAATATGATCAAAGCAGCAACTAGCCATGAAATTATCTGCAAGAAGAAACCCAAGAAATTCAAAAGATCTGTGTATAAGTTGTGTCTCTATATGTTGATTCTGATGATGCCAGATCCAACTATCAGGTATTGGTCTCTTAGTTGTGTTTGACCATTAAATGTATAAAATGACAAAGGCTCCAGAAATATACCACACTGTGGAAATGTTATGGCACCTAGCATGACCACGTAACATTGGAATAACTAACAAACCAGAAGTAACGAACCAAAAACAAGAGAAAAATATCAAAACGTGCAGATTGTAGAGGTGACAGAATAAAGAAGGTAAAAACAAGCACAAGACCTGGAGCCATCATCACATACTTGAGCCTTTGCTTGATCATGGGCAAGAACATTAATTATAAAAGTTCTCGAAACTTTGTGGCAGCAATGTGGAATTTTTGAACAGAAAAGTGCAAGATTTGTGCACTTCGTGATTGGTAAAAAAAACTAATTCTAGTAACAAGAACATTAGGTCCTCATGAGAAGAATCCACACAAAGACAGGTAATTGGTCAAAGACAAATAGTATCTGTACAATCAAACCTATTTCCTGGCAAACATGCCAAAAGCTAAAAAAATTAGTACAGAAAAAAAATTGAATTGTTTTTTGGTCAAATTACAGTTTCTTCAACTATAAGTCAAATTACAAATCAGACGGTTGTTACAAGGACTAAATAGGGAGTGGAGAATGACAAAATCAAAACTAGAAAGTTATATTATGTCCTGGATTCAGATTTAAAGTTTCTACCCATGATGTAGAGGGCATATACGTTTTAAGCTTTTAGAAAGTACTAGATATAATACCACGTGCTCCTAATAAAGCCAGATTATGGGATGGACAGAACACTCAAATTACTTTGTCATGCCAAAGACAATGTTGAGGTGAATGCAAGACTAATGCGAGGAGCTACAATTTTCATTCCTCTACACTAAAGTACTCCAAAGTGTCACACAACAGCAGGAGTCAACCTAAGAACTCCAAGAATTTGGATAAATACACACAGAACTTGTTCATAAGCCTCTAGCAAATGACCACAGAAGTTACACATGACTTATATCATAGCAAACCAATTCAAACAAGAACGAGGAGGAAAAATTCCAATTACTGCATATCTAATGAGAATTTAATACAACTAAAATCAGAATGTCATCAACATTGCAGCACAATGCAAAATAACATTTAAGCAAGCTGATCAAGAAACTAATCCCTGTAGAACTATAAAATTGCAATGATAGTTCTCTTTACCAACATCAAGGAATCTAATTTTATAAAGTTAGCTGGCAATGTAGGCTATAATGAATGATGAAAATGCACAATTAAATGCAAAATTGTCATATCTTTTTAAGAAGGGAACATACCTTCAGAATGGGGCCAATTCTGAATACACCCATTATGTCCTCCTTGGAGACCAGACAAAGTAGAGGAATAAGGGCAAAGGGTATCTGAATTGACTGAAGTATGTTCAGCCACTCATTCATAGTATCCAATGATCCTTCAGAGGTTTCAAAAATAAGAGCAACAGCCAGGGTAGGAATTATGGCACAACTCCTAGTGATCAGTGCTCTCAGCCACTTTTTTAACCGTAAGTTCAAGAAACCTCCCATAATAAACTGACCAGCATAAGTGCCAGTGATGGTGCTACTCTGACCAGCAGCTAATAATCCAATAGCCCAGATGTATATAATTGGAAGCAATCCTCCACCGTACTTCTCCTCAAGATACTGGCCTGCATTCACGAGGCCAATGTCATTGGCTAGTTCAGTACCATAAAATGCCTTCGCAAAAACCGTTGTAACAAACAGATTGATGATGAAAGAAATTAGAAGGGCAGCTGCGGATTCTATGGAGTAGTAGTTGATTGCTTCTCGGACCCTGCCTATCTTGCGGGCGTCGATCTCTCTTGACTGTACAAGAGCAGAATGTAGAAATACATTGTGAGGCATGATAATGCAACCCACAACTCCCACTCCCTCCTTTATTGTTTTGGAGCTCAGTTTTGGAACCAAAACACCTAACATCCCAATGGACAATGTCAGATATAGGCAAGCTTGAAAATACACAATTGAACAAGGTACCACATATCGATAAAATAATAATAATAATAATTTAGTGTCTCACCAAGAAGAAGTTCAACACCATTTGGTTTTGTTTCACCAAACATCCATGCAAACGAGAGCGCCATGGTTGCTATGAGAATTGCAAAAAGTGCTTCGAGCTTCCTGACCCCATAATTTTCGAGAAATAGAAATATAAAACTGCATCACGACATCATGGTGGAATATAAAGTCAGCAAGTCAAATCTTGGGAAACATCTTCACAATCACAGAGAGTAACAACAAAAGAGTGAAAAGCCCTAACAAATACGAGTGTTCCAAAATCTAGTAAAATCAAATGGTTACTTCACATAGCAAACACCCCAGAAGCTAATTACTTGGTTACATAAAATTCTCAATAAACAAACGATCCATCATATTCTTAAAAACCATTCATCATCAGCATATCACAAGAGTCACAAAAAAGGCATCAGTCTTTCACATTCAAAAGTCTAAAGCTTAAAACTTTAGAACAGACAACCACTAAACACAAGCATAAAAAACGAAATAAATCACCCAGAGCAGAGGGGGAAAGAAAGCATTTTACCAATCCAGAGCAGTGATGACGACACCAGCCCAAAGAGGCAACAACCCATTACTCAAAATCTTAATAGCGATGGCGCTGCCAATAACCTCCTGAATATCAGCCCCAATCAAAGCCACTTCAGCCATGACCCATAAAAGCATCCTAGCCCACGTGGGATACTCCACCCTACAGAGCTCAGCCAAGTGTCTCCCAGTAGCCACGCCGAGCCTAGCCGACAAGAGCTGGACTAAAAGCCCCATAGCCGTGGCCCAAAACAGCAGCCATAGCAAAGAATACCCAGCAATGGCACCCGCCTGAAGGTCCCCTTCCAAGTTACCCGGATCAAGAAAAGCTATGCTCATCAGAAAACCCGGCCCAGTGAAAAGCCAGAGCTTCTTCCAAGAGAATGGCGGCGCCTTGGTGGAGCAAACGTCGCTGTTATCTCCTCCTCCTTCATTAGGTTCGTCCGCTCCTATTATGTGAACTTTTTCTGTAGAATCATAGGCTCTTTCTTCATCGGAAGAATCCAGAAGTGGGTTCACCAGTAATCTCTGTTCCTCTTCGTCCCGGGGAGGCATTTTTTGGTCTCTCCTTTTGTTCTTCTTCTTTTTTTGTTTTTCCAAAAAAGGAAAAACCCTTCGCTGTTGAATAAGGGTCGCTTTTCTCTAATTACAGGAGAATAACACACATAAAAACACGGCGATGGAGTGGGATACAGGGACAGCGGGGAGCTCTATATATACATGGGTTTGCTTCTTCTCAACCCCTTTTTCCTTTTATGTTCGAGGAACAGGGATGAAGAAAGGAAGCGAAGAATAAGACGGTTAACAGATAGTCATCTCTTTCACCTGGTCTATATATTTCCCTTTTTTATCATTTCTCTTGCTATTTCTTTTCTGCATTATTATTATTTGTAGTGTGCTAGGACACAAATATATAAATCTTTGGGCCCGTGAGCTTTTGAGGATTGTCGCTTGACAAGGCTGTAACGGTCATTCAAGATAATTGTTTTTGTTAGTCTCAAAAGAAAAAAAAAAATTTGTTTCTGTTTTTTTTTTTTTTAATCATCTTCGTATGGTTCAAAGATCCTCGGCATTGCGCTGATCAGAGAATTACAATTACATGTTTGTTGAACTGGAAATTGGCCACCATTCATATCTTACCTAAACATTTCTCTTGATTTGGAATGTAGAACTGTCTGTTGGAATGATTTTCCTCTTTTACCGGTGATCTATAATTTGAATCAAAATGATATCTTTGTTTTACTCTCTCAAAGGAAAGCACTGCGCGGTTCAGGGCACTACACAATGTGTATATTCCAAGTGACAATTTTTCATCCAAATCGCAAAATTAAAATTTAGATTCAGCTTCCCAATAATATTTTAAATAATATTTCGATTGCATCTTCTCGTTACCGGACAATTTAGATCGCCAATCATTGCCTGTAAGTTGGAAATGCAACAGAAGACAAAAATATAATCTTATCCAGTGGTGAGCGGTGAGATTACTTGCAGGCTGCAATTGGCTACAAATCTCATCCCACCACGGAGTCTAGGTTGGGCATTGAACTGACGGATGGATCCTACCGCTTTCTTTCGGATCTGTTTGGATAAAGTATTATTTTAAATAATTATTATAATATTTTTTATGATGTAATATAAGCGCGTGAAATAAAAATGTAGTAAATTAGAAAATGAATTTATGATTCAAGTGAAATATTATTTGAAAATTTTTCCTATCCAAACAATTCTCTTCTATTTTTCTAATGCGCAAAATCGGATAATTTCAGAAGCTGCTCATACTGACTTGACTAGTGGGTTGTAAGACATCTGTCTTCAGATTCCTGTTTTTTGGTTTTCAGTTTCTCGTTTTTATGGGTTTTTGGGTCCACCGTGTTTATGGAGAAACGGATAATAAAGAATAAAACATCATCATGTTTTAGGATTGAGCATTGATTCCTTCTGCTAAATCTTCCTAAAACCTTTATGTCACTCGTATCTAAGACATTTTGGAATTCGTTTTCACACCAGGGAAGAAGGCTGTCCAGTATATTTTTCCCTGATTTCATGTCTGTCTTTGATGCTATGTTTTGTTTTTTTATCAAGTACACAGCAACTAAAAAGGAGATTTTTTTTTTTCATTTTCAAACAAAATGGGGAAATTGTTAATTATAGTGGTTGAAAATGTCGTGTTTCCCACCTTTTTTTGTTTTTTTTTTGGGCATAGAATAGTGATTAAATTCATGGAAGGAAAATAGCACATATTTAAAGGGTTTGAATGTGACATCTTAGTAAACCCTAATATGTGACTCGTTGCAATCAATTTGTTTCATATGGCATCTAATTATAAGAAATAAAATAAATCGTATTCACATCTGTATGCTTAGGTACTGATTTTAAAAGGCCAACATGAAATTCATCATAATTTACTATGCCACGAAACTTTTGATATTAAACTAATCTCATAAAGTCTTAGAAGACCAATTTCTTCAATTAACAGCGAGTGACAGTATATATAATACGAATGTATATAAAATTGATTACTCTTTTTTTCATAAATAAAGGTGAAGGTTATGATGTTGTAAAATGTTTGGCACCGGGATTTACACATTTATTACCGTCAAGCCCCTAACGCATGACGCACGCTATAATGGTTGATGTCAATTATATACCATCGTGGAAGCCAAGTTTTTTGTCAAATTTATCTGCTACAAGTTTTTTAAAAACTTTAACTACAGTAACTTCAAAAAATTCTTAAACTATACACTTCAAAATATTTAAAAATCTACACGTTTCAAAAAAATTTTAAAAAATTTCTATAATAAATTACAGTAAAATTTTAGACAAACTTTCAAAAAACTTATCTTCCAAACAGAGTCATATTCCTATTCGACACCGAAATTTCGAATAGAAATTCTAGTCGGGATTAACGCTACTGAGTAAGAATTTGAATGAAGCTAAAACCCAAAGCTCGTAAGTCATAACACACACAGTTGACATTAGTGTACCTGTGGGAACTCCCAACTGTCCTACCCCAGAAGTCTCCAAAATTCTCGAAAAGATGTACCACCATTGAGGTTGCGGCAATTATCGAGAAACCGCCCTTGCGTGTCAGATTCTGATGGGAACTGCGATCCATGAAAATTTTTACGTGGAACTGAACGGATAGGCTGGAGGAGGAATGAAATGATCCAGGAGACAAAGGACGAAATTACCTGCAGGCCCCACGTCTCCTTCGCTCCTGTGGCCACATATCGTGTAATTGGTGGGGCCGGGTTGGAGAGGGTGAGCTGTGGTGTAGGTGCAGCGCAAGCGGGCGTGTGGGGTTGCCGTGCGGGTCCTGGCGGAGCGCGAGCGCATCGTATTCCCTTTGACGACAAAAGCAGAGCAGAGAGCATAGGGCACGACGTTTTTGTCCGAACGCCAAGTCATTAGTACATTTTACTTTTACTCTGGTTGATCATGTGATGACGCCGGTGACTGACTATTGCATAAATCATACTCCGTTCGTTCCACTTTGATAATCTCGTTTTTTTTTCACACAGTTTAAGAAAAAATAGTTAACTTTATTGAAAAATTAAATTTAGATTACTATTTTTCTAAAATACTCTCACATTAAATATAGTACAACTTTATGGGAACTTGAATTAATGGTAAAAAAAAATCAACTCTCATTAAATGGGGTAGGTTTATAGTAATAACTACTTACATTGAATAAGGGTATTTTAGAAAAATTAAAATATAACTACATTATTCAATTGGAAGGTGGACTACAATTTGCGACAGATGAAAAATGAATACAGGACTATCAAAGTGGGACGGAGGGAGTATAATCTACAAGTGGACAAGTGGATCAAACTTTTTTTTTTTTGTGATAATTCAAACTTAAATAAGTAATTTTGCTGTTGGTGTAGTGGTTGTTGCGTTTTCTTAAATACAAGAGGTCACTGGTTCGAGGCATCACTCTAGCATATTCCAAACATTTTTTGGCCCTTGTCGGGGTTTCAATCCCACATCGGTCTTGGGGAGGATGGATTTGAGTAGATAAGTCCCCTGGCGTTTTCAAAAATTGCCGGCTTTTGAAGATTGTCCGAGAATCCAAGTTTATTTACCGAACTTCTTACTTTCGTAAGAAAATGCCAGGAAGAAACATACCACTGGGGTCGTCTAGCTCGGGTTTGTGGGAGGTAGTTACTTCTTAGCAGCAACAGCCTGTGGAGGCTTGACCCTTGTCGGGATTTCAATCCCACATCGGTCTTGGGGGGGATGAATTTGGATAAATAAGTCCCTTGGGCGTCTTCAAAAGTTGTCGGTTTTTTAAGATTGCTCGGGAATCTAGATTTATTTACCGAACTTCTTATTTTCGTAAGAAAATGTCAGGAGGAAATAAGTAATATTTGCGTTCATTTATTAGACCTTGTTGTTGTTACCATGATCAGACTTAAATAATGTGTGTCTCCATTTTGCTTTCCATAATTTGATGATTTCTCAATCACTCTCTCATCATTAGGCATACAAATGTCGAATTTTAAAGAGAGGGAGATAAAAAGTTTTCATACGTCTAAGAAAGCAAGTTTTGCTTCGCAATTCAAAGAAACTCTAAATTTAACAATGGGAAACAAACATTTGACAGTCCAATTCAAAGCTTATTAGTTACCGGACTGGTGTCCGAGTCGAACCGCAATAGTTGATTGGACAATAAAAATTTTTTAAACAAATTCACGTTTCTAAAACTTGGGTCCAATATTACACGCTCCCGAATTTGGTGATTTTCTGTCAATTTAATGCAATCAGATTGATCCTTTTACTAATTTTGGTTCGTGTAGATTGTAAAATTGTCCTAAAAAATATAGCGATCACATGAATAGCAAAGACATTTGCTAATACACAACCGTGACACGTAAAGAGGAGTTAAAGTTCATCTTTTTCTCATGACTTTCTTCACTACATAAACCTTATTTTCCTTGGAAAAGGATTGAATCAATTATATTGGCATTACTTGGATAATTTAGAGTGCGTTTAAAGTGAAAATAAATATCATTGTTCATCATCTTTTCAAGACTAATATAAAGTGTGCTAATATCGTATAAAACTAGAAATTGGTTTAATTTAATTTTTTTGTTGAGGATGATTCTCTAGATGTTTACTCTCAAGAGTATAGTTAAGCAAAACTTATCTACATCGACAGTATTTTAAGATTCAAAAGTAGGCATGAGAAAATTCAGAATCCAAACAAACAGGCCTTTGATATTTGAAAAGGATTAGAATTGCGAGATTTCGGCCAAAAAGCTTTTAAGTTTTGAAAAGTTAATGAACAAAATACACAAAATTTGCCGAAAAAATCAACTTTGAAATCACTAAACTGCAATTATAGTATTGGAACGGGGAGATTGAAAACGGACTTTAATACTATTAAGTGTGGCTTTAGACTTGTGTAATTTGTAGTAACACAAATGAAAGATCATCTGCTGTCCTTCTGAAATGATAATTGCTGATGGGGGAATTTGACTTCTCCTTTCAATCGGTGTATGGGATGTGACCCAATAACAAGACAACAATGTCCTCTTCCTCGGATCATTCCAAGCTGCGAAATGACGTACGAGCAGCCATGCTTTGGAAGCCTTGATGTTGGCGTTTTCTATGGCTGTGCGGAATGAAAGTAAGGTGGACCCATGTAACCCGGTAAGCCGTGAGGCATGGGAATCCAGGCGGGAAAAGAAAAAACGAAATCACTGCCAGCTGGAAGTTAAGTTGGTGAAAAGGCCACGTGGTGACAGAGGAATGGTAATGAAGTGGGCAATAACTAAGTGGGTGCCAGCGGTGCAAACGAGCCAAATTCGAGTCGAGCTTTGGCTAATCGAGTCGAGCTCGAGTTAATTTTGTGAAACTCGAGCTCGACGTGCTCAAAATATCGAGCTCGAGCTCGAGTCAAATTCGAGTCGAGCTCGAGTTTAAAAAATAAAAAAATAATTATTATTTTATTTTAAAAAATAAAATATAATTATTTATTTTTAAAAATGAATAAAATAATAATTTTTAATAAATAATAAAATATTATGGATATATATGTAATTTTACTATTAAAATAAAAAATAAAAAAATATATATATAATTGAGCTCGCGAGCCAACGAACTTAATGTTTTTGAGCTCGAGCTCGAGTTCGAGATCGATTTAATTAGTTCGAGCTCGACTCGAACTCAATATTAACGAGCTTGAGTCGAGCTCGTATTTGAGCCGATCGCGAACTACTCGATTCGCGAAACACCCCTAGTGGGTGGTGACGAAGGCCAGTCGGTTCACCGAATAGTAAGAAACGTAAATCGGTGTATGAATTTTACTTGTGCTTAAATTAAGTTTTGGTGATCGTGGCCCACGCATAAATGAGTGTGAAGGTTATTTGTTAGAGGCCGTCATGTGCACTCAACAAAAGCTGAAGTCATCATTGTTGGGGTTATTCATAATATGTAAACCCGTTGATTACACTTTGTTCCCTTCAACTTGAGCCTTTGTAATACTTCGCGACTCTAAACTCCAAATATGTACATTTTAAACCTTGTGATCAGCTTTTTGTCAGGGTTAAAGTGAAGTTATATTTTTCATGATCAAGATATTCTTGACTAATTCGTAAACACACACATAATAATTGTAACATAACAAATACTTATTTCTTTAATAGTTGTTAAATTCATCTAAACACAATTACTCTATACATTTCGAATTTTTATTACAAAAATGAATTAGATAATTAACAAAAATAAAAGTCTAGACAACTCAATGTATTTATTTCAATGCTGATAGTAGTACTTATTAAATGAAATAAAATTAATTAGTGCATTTTGGATGGAGAATTCATCGTTGACATTTGACTAATTAATGAAGGGGGCAATATATATATATATATATATATATATATATATATTTAGAGTTTAGAAGGACAAAGTATTATACTGTAATAAAGCCTATGCAAAAATAGGAGACTAGCTAGATGAAGAGAAATAACGCTGGATTTGGAAACTTGGGATTAATACGCACATGTCGTAGAGTAGTTAACTGTAAAAGTATCATGCATTGTGGCGAGGAGGCCATTGGTTTAGCGTGTGCTGAAGAGTGAGAATGCAGAGCTTAAACAAAGATCGTAGCGACAAACCCCCGCTACCCTTTATCGGTCATAAGCTCACACAATTTTCGTCTTGAGGGGGGAAAATGGATGGGAAAAAAGTTTGTAGCATCGTATGTCGGTGTTGCAACAATTTGATGCGCATGAATAATTATCCCACATGGACCTTCATGAGTATGTACCCGGATTTGGCTTCTCTCCATTGCTCCATTCTTCCAATTTCCCTCAATACATACATCTTTAGATGATAGACACATGTATAAAATGGCAATCAACACATGAGATTGACTATTTTGGCAATTTATGTCTTAACTAACTAATCAGAATTTGATAGTCTTTATCATAATTGGAACTTATGCTTGATTGCCGAATATTTAGAAGATTAAACCATATCAAAATAAGGTGAGGTTCAATCTCCATCAGATTCTCTCGACTTAGTAAGGTCATCTCTTTGAGTAGACTCCCCTAGTAGGAGTATGAGTAAACTATATTAAGTTAGATATGCCGTTTTTTTTATTAAAAAAAAAAAAAAGAAGATGAGAAGTGTTTATGCTTTGTACCCAGATTTCTCTCTCTCTCTCTCGACTCCAGCAAATTTTTTTAAGAGGATACAAATTTTTCAATAAGATACAAAAAAGACACTAATATTTGATTGTAGAAATCTTGTCCTATTCCATGATACATTTAGATTAAAAATAACAAATCATATGTTTCCCACAAAACATAATATAATTAAATTTACAATGAGTTTGTAAAAATAATTGTGGCAAAAAATTTATTTAGTTTTCAAAATAGATTGTTAAGTTTATAAGTCAATCTTTGGCTGAACACCATGCCGTATTTTGTTACTATAGCTTTGTACGATTGTATCATTGTGGAATATGAACGGTAAAAGAGTGATTCTTCAATTGTCAAATTATCAATGTTTATTATAAATTATTGTAATTTAGCCAATCTTTTGCTATTGCAATAGGTTTTTAACCACTTCCGTCGCATTAAAATTAAAAGGAAGCTATTTTGTACTTCCAAATAGTAGTAAAACTGAACATTGTTCGAAATTAAAAATCGCAGCTAAAATATTTTTTTTTTTTCATTGGTTGACTTTGTAAGTTAATTGTTTGCACCCGTAAAACATTAACGCTATTTTAAAAGATTTTCATTAACTAAAACATTAATACTGGCCATTTCTACTACCAAACAACAAAATTTGGCATTGGCTAACAAACAAGTACGACAATGAAAAATAGCCCACTGGTTAGATAAGTAATTTCAAGTATTTGCGCTCGTGAGGTTATAAAAAAAAATTTTTGTATTTTAAAAAAGGAATTCATCAGCCAGTACCATTAAGTCCCTTGGTCGAACCTAGAAATCAACAATTGCCTTTGGATTGGATTGAGGATCATGTTTAGATTTCTTTTATTTAATGTTTGTCGGAAAGAAACAAGAGTCATGGAGAGGGGTAATAGCCAATGATGAGGGTAAAACCAAGAGTGCGAGTGTTTTCCTTTCCTCTTCCTTCCACATCGGTCCAGTAAGGATTGAGTGAGTGAGATTTAAGTCCCTTGATCGAGCCCAAAAGTCAGCAATTGCCTTTTAGATTGGATCGAGGATCATGTTTAGATTTCTTTCATTTAACGTTTGTTGGAAAAAAAAAATCAGCCAATACCATTAACTTTTTTTTTTAAAAAAAAGTTACTTTTGTACGAACCATTTTCTCGCATAAAGTATCGTCAATAAATTATTTTGTACGACTTAGGCGTCCCGGTTAGTGGTCGGATTATTTAGCCCGCCAACGGGCCCACAAACGCTGCCTAGGCTTCAGCACCCCTCGGAAGTGAATATCTGGCCGACAGTCCCCCGTGCTCTCCTCCACGTTCTCATCGCTGAATAGAGGCTTCCGTCCTCGTTAGCCTTTTGTCAGGAACCGTGTTAACGGGGATTTACACATTTTGGGCAAGTAACAACTGACAACTAAGAACCAGAAGCATTCGTGGGGGATAGTGAAGGTAAAAGATAATACTTGACCAAGAAATTAAGCAGCAGACAAGCATATTAATCAACTTTATTACTATCTTCTAAAATCTAAATAACGTTCTATTTCAACCAAATTCGTGTTTTTCTACTCCATACATGCATGTAGAACACAAATCAACCACTCAATTTGACATAATATATTTGAAGAAGGAAAAATGGGAACAATAAAAATAAAAAAAAAAAAAGAAGAAGAAGGACTACCTTAATATTAGTGATGGAAATCTAGAATCAACCAGAGAGTATTGTATTCAAGAATAAAATCATGAGAATCTTATAACAAGAGATTTTTTTTTTTTCATTGAAATGAAGAAAATGGTGGAAGAAAGTTTTTAGTAGTTTGTAGCTGTGTAGGAGTAACGCTTAAAAGTGACGGTACTGAGCATATCTATATCTATATGTATTCAGGAAGGGGGTTTTTAGCAGAAACCCTCTCAATGACTTCTAAACTTCTCATTCTTTTTTCTAGATTTTTGTATTTATTTTAATACATAAAATGTAGTGGGTTATAACCCACCTTATCACCCATCAATATTCCCACTATCTCACTCCCACTATCCCACTATCTTAACTCATTCTACAACCACTCCTACAAATTCTCTTTTCCTACTATCCCACTATCTCACTCCCACTCTCTCTCAGTTTCTTATTTGTTTTTGGTTCTCTATTCATTTTGTAAATGTATTGATTTTGTTTCTTTTATGAGTAGTAGTGGAAGATATTATATGCAGAGATTTTAGCAGAACTCAACCTTCTTGCGGAGAATTGGAAGTATATTCTTACCAACTTAATTTTCCAGGTCAGTCCCCTCTGGCCTTTAAGTATATTTTGCTTTTGCTTTGCTTTTTGTCATGAATGATATGGCATTGATTTTCTGATCATCCATTATTTGTGAAAATTTTTTACAAAATCCTAACAGTTGTTTGCTTATTGTTACATTGTAAAGCAAAGATAATCAGTAGTGGGATAAAGTATAAACACAAAATCGCAATCACATTTCTAACATAAGGTATTGCTTGCTTATATAATTGCGGATGGTATAGGTTCATGATTGAGGGTTTTACTATTTCTAACATAAATTGTATATTATAAAAATTTATTTGTTTGTATTACTGAAATTTTTTAATTATTTTTATTGCACATTTATCACATAAAAAAGGTATTACGATAGTTATTTTCATAATTTTATTCCAAAAATGATCGTGCATAAAATAAAAAATAATAAAAAATGGTTTATAATTAGAGAAAAATAATTCAGATACTACTAATAACTAAGGCACTATACGCCCATTATTAAAATTGGATTAATTTTTAATTTCGTCAGAAATCCTTTTGGCAAAATTGCATCTAGCCTTTCTTTTCTTTATCATTTTCTCTCTGCATTGACTGCAATAATTTTCACTTCACTTTTAATGGGTGGGCTTTCAAAGTTGGTAGAAAGAGAGTTTATTAGCATTCAAATAACTGTTCTGTGTTGCATCTTTTTAAGATGCTAAAGAAGGCATGAAACTTCTTTAATGATGGTATCCTATTTTTTAGAGTTTGAGTCACAATATTACCTTTATTTTTGGTATTTTTGTATTTTTGCATCCACTGAATTAGAAAAAACGCGTCCTTCTAAGTTTGGATAATGTTCAGTAGTGATGCCAAAAACCTAACGATATCTATATGAAAAAAAAAAATCCAACGGACATAATTATATATCATACCAGATATTAGGAAATTAACTGCATAAAGGAAATAATCCTGACTCATATTTCGGCGCTCTATCTGACTCAAGACAGTGATTTTTAAAAAAAATCTGGTTTCTCTTGGTATTTGAAAAATTTTGAATTCTAACTGAAATTAAACCAAAAGAATAAATTAAAAATTATAGAGACTGCAAAATTAAAAGACAATATTGAATTGGATATTAAAAAATGGTTTAAATATAGTAGGGTCTACGAACCAAAATATTTGAAAAATAATTCTGTATCCCAAAAATAAAAAAAAAAATCTACAAGAACAAACTCATTTTTCCAAAAAAAAAAAGAAAAGAAAGGAAACCCATAAGAACATACGCCCTTTTCCAAATTTAATAATTTATCTACATTATGAACATATTATAAACTAATACATTCCTTTTTATTTAATATTAAAAATTGATTTTAAATATACAAATGATAGCAGATGGAATGAAGCAGTTAGCGACATGTGAAAAAATCGAAATTGACAAAAGCAATTAGAGGGATAATTTCGCACAAAATTCGTGGGTTAAAGTGCAATTTGAGGTATAGATGGGAGGCATTTTAGTGCATTTATTGGTTTGTTTTCAATAAGTGGTGATTGGTTTTGCGGGGTTTGGGGGGTCTACATATACCAAAATATATTTATATAGGGATTACTTCATTAACTATGCGTGCTAATAACAATTCTATTGGTGCGTATTTTTCATTTGATTACAACACAATTGTATTAAATTCTATTGATGCTACTTCTATATTAACTATTGTATTTTTTTGTTAACAATTCTCATACAATGTATCACTTACTACACATAAAATAAATACAAAAAATATTTATTTTTGATTTAATATATCTATTTTTTCTAGATCAAAGAAATGAAAATATTGCCTTTCTTTAAGTTCAACAGCCATCCGCATCACTAATACTTTTGCGTGATCATGGTAAAGATACAGTTTTTTATATCGTCAAAGATCGTGCATTTTCATTTGTAGTACACACTTCACAAAATTCAACATAGTTAATTAAATCATTAATTTTGGCTTTCGTACTAAAAGTGGATTGGTGTGACGAGTGTTCGCACCTTCAAGAAAGATTATCAAATCGAATGCTTAGTATTTGTAACTATTTCATTTTAACAATATTCAATTACATTCATTTGTAGAAATATATCATTCCCTTTTTTAATATAAATTTTAATTTTATTTTCAGAATCCATCTTTCGAAAAAAGACAGTTTTTGAATGATATACACATTCCATTATATTTCAAACTATTGTTAAACAGATATTACATTTAAATTTTGTTGGTTCAATTTTTTCACCTTTATTTGTTAACCATTTTATTTTTTTTCAATAATATCAAGTACCGTGCGTAGCACGGGTATTCACACTAGTTATGATGTATTAATCATCACGTCACGTGATATATTAGGTGTGGAGTTGGTATTATATATACCTGATTGAGTGATATTAGGAGGGGAGTTTGATCGATATAGGTGATTATTGAACACTTGATTAATCCAAAAGATAAACATGAAATACTATGAAGTGACAGTAGAGTGTATGTATGTTGTTTATCCATTCCCACCAGTTGGCACGACATATTTTGTTTTGTAGATATATTAATTATTATTCGGTGATGAGGTTCTATCCATCAAGATGACGTGGGACCTGAAGATGGTTGGCGGTGGAGTACCGAAAATGGTGAGAGTACGACTTTTTTCAATTAGCGACAAACGACGGCGACACATAGGGGCAGGAGGAAAATAGAACAGTACCAAAGCATCAACGTCTCTTCGCTTACTCTTTAATCCGGCTTTCTTTTTCTCGGTGCTTACGCTTTTTTTATCTGGCGTTAAGCTCCCCGCTGATGGACGTCATATTCCTTTCATAGCATCTTGCGTGAAGCAAAAGCGTATTAAACGAGTGAATATTTTAGGGAACTTGTAAATTATTCGTCAATTTTTGATTTCTCATTTATTTCAAAATTTTAAATTAGCACTTCAATAATAAAAAGCGTCAGGTTTTGGTCTATTTTCATTATTAAACAGATGGTTTCCTGCTACTTTTGTCAGCTGTGGTTTTTTTTTTTTTTTATGCTTGAGTTGATTCTTCGATGATGTGGAGATGGGGAGTTAAAAGACATAATAGGCCTTGTTTGGATTGTGATTATTTACAAAAAAAAAAAAAATCTACATTTTTTTTGTAAATAATTCATTTATCCAATTTTTTAATTGTCTTTTTAACTCATATACTGTGATATTGTAAAAAGTGTTGTAGTAGTAATATTTCTCTCAAAAGCTTTCCGAAAATCGCAATCCCAATGGTCTGTTGAAATGACCATTTGGACTCGTATTTGATAGCGAGTTTTCGCTCTTTCTTTCTCTGAGTCAAGGTTGAAACGCAAAACAATTTTGATTCTAAAAACAACGCTTTCAATGGATTCCGTTCATACGGATACCAGGCTGTCCCATCTAATCCTTAGTAGCGTGTTGTTTAGTCCTCCTCCTTTTTTTTTTAAAAAAAAAAAAAAATTTATTTAAACCCTCTTATATTTATTGGTCTTCTACACTTCAATTTTACTTGGGGGCGATGTTATTCTTCCGGCCCTTCAGAGGTAGTCAGAAATTTCGATTACGCCATTAAAAGTGGCAAACTATCGAGTTAACCTCCAACCAAGAAAACTTTTTGCTACCTTGGAGGTCTAAAATAAAATTAAAACATATTTTTGTTCAGGAAAATTCTTTTTCTATTTTCTTCTCTTATTTGGGTAAATTTTTTACTCACCTTAGTACATCCTGACAGAAGCAAATGGGAACAAATGCTTCAAACGGCTCCGTTTGGATTAGCTGTTTTTGGGTTTGTTTTTCAAAAACACCACTGTAGCATTTTGAATCTGAAAAACAAGTCCGTTTGGATTAGTTGTTTTTGGGGTTGTTTTTCAAAAACTATATGAAAAACTTTGACTGTAGATTTTTTTGGATTATTTTTAGAGGTATTTTTGAAACATATTTTTGAGTATTTTTAGAATATTATAATTTTTATACTTTTATATAAATATACTTTTATGCATTTATAATACATTTATATTTACAAATGTATAGATGTATTTTATTATAAATGAATAAATTATAAATGAATATTAAATTATAAATTTTATATTTTTATACAAATTAATGCATTTATGCATTTATAATACATTTATAGATATTTATAAATAAATATATTTATATATTCATATAAAAATATATAAATGTATTATATTATATATAATACATAATATAAATATATTTATAAATGTATAAGTGTATATTATTATAAATGTATAAATTATAAATGAATATTATAAATATATTATAAATTATAAGTGTATATTATTATAAATGTATAAATTAATATATTATAAATATATATTAATATTATGTAGAAATGTATTTATATAATTAATATAAATGTATATATGTATTGATATTATGTATAAATGTAAAATTAATATTATGTATATTAATATAAATGTATAAATGTATTATATTATATATAATACATAATATAAATGTATATTTAAATGTATAAATGAATATTATATAAATGTATAAATTAATAAATTATAAATATATATTAATATTATGTAGAAATGTATTAATATAATTAATATAAATATATACATGTATTAATATTATGTATAAATGTAAAATTAATATTATGTATATTAATATAAATGTATTATATTATATATTATACATAATATAAATGTATATTATAAATATACATAAAAATTTATATATTATGTATAAATGTACATTTATATAAATGTATAATATATTATATATTATATTATATATAATTTATATAACATATAATATTTATGTAAATATATTATAAATATATAAAAATATATTATAAATAAAATAAAATATTTATAATATGTATGTATAAATATATAATATTAGAAATGTATGATATATATAATATACATTATTATTATTATAATTTATGTATAATATACATAATTGAAATATACATATTAAAATATATTAAAATATAATTGAAATATACATATTGAAATACATAATTAAAATATACAAATTGAAATATACTTATTGAAATATACAAATTAAATATACATAATTGAAATATATTTGGAGTTGTTTTTGATATATTGTTTGGATATGGTGTTTTTGAAATACACATTACTGTAGCATTCGAAATGTGAAAAACAGTTTTTCAAAAACAGGTGCAAAAACACTCAATCCAAACGCAGTACTTTTACACACACAAAACAAAAACAAAAAAAAAAAAAATTGAAGAGCTAGAATTAGTCTGTTAATTTTTCATAGTGCTCATCAATATGCCGCACCAAATTTGGGAGAAGTTACCAAACCTGCTTTCTGTTTTAATTAGTAGTCTCTTTCGAGTTGTTAACGATTGATTGGACTCGACTCTTTACAAAAATAAATAAATAGACAATCGCACTCCACTAATCTTGTCTTAATTTAACTTGCCAACAACATTTTAGCCCTTTTCTACATTCATACGTTGGGCTTGGGCTTCTGGCAAGAAGAGTAGAAATGTAGCTTCCACTGCCCATTTATGTACAGATGGGGAAAGGTAGAAAAAAGAAAACTTGCCCCATAGTTCGTTCAGGGCGAGTTTGTACAGCAGAAAAGGCTCAATAATAAAGGCCCATTTACATCGTTTTCTGATTTTCCGACAAACAAACTACACAAACAGTCTATTTACAACTAAAGAGAAAAGAAAAGGAAAAAATAAAAGAACTGAAGCAAAATTTGACGGGGCATCATTTCAGGAAATGGACAGCTTTCTTACTTTGTGAATATATCTGCGGCATACAGGGCAAGTCTTGGTTTCCCCTTCGGTAATCCTGCACCATTAATCCCTCTGTAAGTTTCAGAAATACTGGGAATGAATGAATATGGAAAAAAAAAATTGTTTTTTTTTTGGGGGGGGGGGGTTAAAATTTTAAGGTCAAACCTTCGGGCACAAATGGAACAAGTAGCACAGTGACCACAAGGGATGAAGAAGCAATTTCTTCGCTCGTCATAGCAAATTACACAAATCTTTCCATCATATAAATCGTCCGAGGGACTGCTACTGCATTTTGCAGACTCTAAATCTTCTTCACAGGTCCCATAGGTGAATGGAACCACCTCTTTTGCTAGCAATGTATTAGTTTCAGTTGCAGCCCGAGCCGCCGTGGCCTGGCGGTGAATGCTGCTGCTACTACTGCTAGCATCTCCATCGCAATGTCCCAAAAGTTTAATGATCAGTGCAACAATCATCATCAGCAAGGCTGAAAAACCATTAAAAAAATTGAATGTACAAATAAAATTAGTTTCCCTGCATCACTGAGTTGCAAGACAAATCCTAAATTATTATTGGGGAATGTTCCATTGACTTTTGCGATGTCAGAAGCCACAAGCAACGTAATAAACTAATGCTCTACAGAGCTCTTCGTTTTTTTTTTTCATATAAACTAATGCTCTATGATGAAGCATTAATGTGGGAGAAACCCACCCAAGATTGCGACATAAATGACGATGCGGCTGGCAAAAGCAAGCGCGATGCTCCACTCGTTCTGTTCATCCTGCAATCAATGAGACGGACCAAACAGATTAAAATCTTGAAATTGAGGTAAAATTGGTTGCCAAAGGAAGAAGAAAAAAATGAGAAATATTTTTACATCATGGGTTGTAATCAGGATGGCACGGCTGTTGGTCATCATGTGAAGTTCACTGGCCGGAGTTGTTGGAAAGCGGTATGCCATTTGACAGGTTTTTGTGGGTATTACTGCTGTTATCTTCTGTTGGGCTCTCTCCTCCTCTGAAAGTGGAAGTGGTGGAGTTTGATATTGCTGCAAGATACGGGAAAAAAGTAAGAAGAGGGAGCCATAGATTAGAGAATCTGGCATGTGTGAGGCGTGCGCTGTGGCATCTATAACTGTTGCTTTTGTAGCACTCCACTCCTTTCCTCCAAGGAAAGGAAAGTGGAAAACCAGCTTTTACTACTTTTTATTGAAAGTGAAAGAATTTATTCTTTTTTCGACACCGATAAATCCCTCAAATCTAACCCGACCCACCTCTCTCTCTCTCTCTCTCTATATATTCCTTTTTGGAAAAGAGGAGATAACCTCAAATCTGACTGGATTTTAACACGGAAGCAGGGGAAGTTCAACGGTTCCAAGAATTCAACCTAATTCTAGAGCCCAAAAAAAAAAAAAAAAAATTGAACAGAGGGGAGTGGGGAAGAGACCAAGTTGATTGAGTTCAAAACTCAAGAAACAGCAAGAGGCAAAAAACCGCATTCAACCCTCCCCGCAAAACATAAAGCAAGATTCCACCATTTCTCCCTTACTCTCTTCGACAGAGATAATTATAAAGACGGAGACAAATTCAAAAGCAGAATGAACAACGAAGATTACTGTGGAAATTTACCTCAAAATCTCTTGGACACGAGTTAATACCCTCCGGAACAAGCAGCTAAATTTTCGAGAATTGGAGGATAGAGCTTTAAAGAAGGGTCATGAAGAAGTGCCAAAAACAGAGCAGCTCTGTCCTGAAATGCAAAGAAAAGAAACGAGCGCAGCGCCGTGAAGACGAATGAAGTTCATGGTGGACCTGAGACCTTGTATAGCTTTGGGTGGAAGGGGAGTTCTGGTAGTTGCTTGCTCGATAATGTGAAGAAATGAAACGAGGGAGAAATTTTAATAGAAGGACTATTAGTACTAGTATTAGACAAGATGATATTTTTTTTTTCCTTTCTAGCTCTCAACGAACTAACTAGTTCACTCTCCAGCTTTTGGGAGGCGTGTCTCTGAAGTCTGAATGGTAGATGGTCCTTTTTGACAGATTCCCACTCCCACCGGCCCATATCCGTATGACTTTCAGACGAGCTTCAAATTCATGGCATTAATAGTACGCCGACAACAAATAGAAAAAAGGCAAACGGTTTGAAATGGAATCATGACAACAGAGGAGGAAACGCATATTTCTGTTGATGGCGTAAACAAACGAAATTACTTGTTGACAAGAAGTTGAAAAGACAGGGGGCGGGGCGCTAGTTACAAGTCACAGTAAGCAGTTACGCAGCTTCTTGCGAAAAAATTGAGTCAACGTCGTACCATTTACTGTACTTACTTAATCATCTTGGATGTCCGGTGGGATTAATCTCTTGTGCTTAAGTTTAATACCACCACAACTTCAAAGCCCATTAAACAGGAGGTGGCAACTAGCTAGCTGTACTTGGAGAGCTTATTTAGCACTTGATGGGACTTCTGATGAGAGTATGGTGAAATCATCCAATCCAATCAGAGGCTGAAAAGGAAGTGAAATCAATTCAGCAGCATTTAGCTTTTTACTCTTGACGGAGTAGTATGCTTTAAATGAATGACGTCAGTCCCAGATTTGCAGGGAGAAGGAGGGTAGAGGCGTTCTCGTCCCGATCCCGAATTTCCGGTGCAGATATGTGATTGCAGGATGAAAGACCGAAGAGGGCCCGAGCTCAGGGGTACGTTTGTCCAGATGCTAATGTAGGATGATGTTCTCGATACGACGTGGTCCTCTCCCTGTCACTTTCTTGAGTTAATGAGGGATGGACATCGGGCACCTCTTTTCAAGGTGGCCCAATGTATCTGAATAAGGACCCATGAAGTGCCCGGGATAAATCCGTTTCCTGTTTCCAAGATAGCCCAAAATGTTAAAAGCCTGATCGGCTCTAGCTCGATAAAAGGGACCTCCTTCGCTCTGAGCAGAGATTTTGAAACAATGCACACACAGATATATCACACGAATTATCTATCTATACACGCTCTCTTTGTCTTTGCAACAAGGGAGAGGTGGAATTTAAAAAATGGGAGATTTTAAATCCAAAACATCTAATTTCTAGACTAAAGTCTGCTCGCAAAATAATATGATCTCATGATTCAAAGAATTGGCATATTGTCCCGCAAGTACCAGCAAATTTTAGGATGATTGACTGTTAATGCACTGATTATTAACTAATTGGATCCACAAATCTAATTTAGATCTAATCTACGGACGTAAAATAGCATTGCTAAAGGGGTAGTAGAATGATTCTTTAGAAAATCTTGAATATTTAGAACATTTATTGAATTGCGGGTTCTTTGCCAAAATTCTAAATTAACAGATGAAATTCCCCCCCCCCCCCCCCCCCCCCCGTCTATTGAGAAAAAAGAAATAGTCACATATCTCGCTGTGTCCGAAGAGACGTCCATCACATTTGAGTGTGCACCGATCCAACTTCCAAGACCATAACTTATACGCATTTTGTATTATGCTGCCTTATTTAATTAAGTTCAACTATAGCTTACAGATGACAAAGTTTCATACAATAATCATTCTTTCTCAAAGTAATCTCGTAATTATTAATGCCACCTGTTAGGAGGCAAGTTTGGCATCTTGGAATGATTCCTGGAAGCTAGGAACTCACCGCTAGCTAACTTTTGTGCAACTAATTAAGGACCCCTTCGGTTGTCTGTGGCATGGATGGGAATGAAACCTTCCAACAAGTCAACTATAAGATTTGGTGCCCGTGATTTCAACTACCATATGAGAAGAAGATAGAATCAGATACATAGATTTTGCAAATGCAACCTGTGGCAGTCTTGGGACTACCGGGTGACAAAATTTTATAAGCAAGCCGACATGCATGGGGTGTTGATGCATCGGAGGAGCTCCATAGGAGGAAAACAAAATGAAGGCATCCGAAAGTGGTGGTTGGGAATACTTTTCTTTGACGTGAGATTATGATTTATGCAGCGTTACGTCGAGAAGTTCCTCAGAATGAACGTAGCACAGCTGGAGCTAGACGGAAGACCAACAACGCCCATCTCATTTCTAATGCTGAAGGAAGGAAACTGGTGCTGCCACAAAATTGAGTCCTGTGATGTATATGCTGCCAAATATCCAGCCTAACAACTAATTTCTGTGCAAGAAGCTGACACATCAGCCAAACTTAGGTAGGATTAACAACTAGTACTAAGTTGAGAAAATTGTTTGAACGGAGTATTATATTGAAGGGTCTCGATGCAGTTATTTGATTCAAATTCTAGTTTGATTACAAAGACTCTATTTTTATTTTACGGAGCCCCCAACGCAAATGAGGAAATACTTCTCGGAAATTGCCTGGACTTCCCTCCCTGATTTTTTAGAGAATGCATTAAAATTAGGGATAATTTCACAAACGTCCCCTGAGGTTTATGACAATTTTACTCAGCTCCCCTCAAAAATTTCAAATTACACAGACCTCCCTTGTCACAATAAATGACTATAATGACCTTCACTTAATAAATAATTCATAGTATAATGAAATGCGATTAAAAAGAAAAAGAAAAAAAAACCTGACCTTTTCGACTATCATGTTTATAAGTTACAGCAAACGACAATTGTCTCTTATTTTCTATCACTTCGTTCTCATCTATCAACTTGCTTTCAAATTAACACCAACCATTGCCTATAATTGTAGCCAATCACACCACAAGTAATCCCTCAAACTCTACTACATATTTCTATTCCTCCTTTCTTTCCTTTGAAATTGCCAAATCACAAGTTTAGTTGATAGATTAGATTTGATGGTTGAAATGAAATTCGATTTCATGATCAAACTAAAAGGAGATGAAGAGACACACAATAATAATGAAACAAATAACGCAATCATTGGCCAAAAGAGGAAGAGGGATTGAAATTGATAAATTTGCTAATTTGCCTATCATCCATCCAAAATTTTTTTAAAAATGTTAATAAGTACATTTATATTTCTTTTTATGCTTGACAATTGTTGGTTGTGGTTTCGTTATAAAAATAGAGTTTCTTCTCTATATTTAAGACGTTCACATGTTTGGAGATTTGATGGTAGGTTATATTATTTTATTTTGAGAAGGTGTAGGCATTGGATTTGAAATTTGGGGTGTCATTAGTTGTAAATAGAAATTTGATTTTTGACAAAATGAATTTCTTGAAAATATTTATAGCCATAATGATGTCTTTCCTTCTGTTAAACTTGATTAATTCCATCCATGCCTAAATCTCTCCTAAGGATTTCCTTCAAAATTATAATGTGGTTCATGTAGGAGGAGTTGAACCACTTATATGGAACCAAACCATGGCATCCTACATTGAAAATTATGCAAATATAAGAGCAGTTGATTGTGAGTTTGACCATTCCATGGAACCATATAGTGAAAATATTTCTGAAGGATGGAATGGACTTTCAGAATTGAATGCATTTTTTGGGAGAAGCAATTTTATGACTAAAATGTTGGAATTGCTTGTGTTTGGAATTTGGAAATAGACTATTTGTTAGGTTAGTTTGTTAGTATAGTGCGTTTGGTTGAAATATGGAAGAAAGCAATTGACAACATAATTTTTGTTTTATTTTTGTACAGAAAGGGTAGTTTAGGATTTTTAAGAAAAATATAGTCTTTTGGGCCTATATTATTATATAAACAGTAAAAGTAAGGGAGGAAGGTGTAATTTAATAAACTTGAGGAGAGTTCTCTGCAATTATCATAAACCTCATGGGTGGTTTCTAGAATTATCCCTTAAAATTATTACAAAGTGAAGGAGACGTGAAGTCTTGAAATATTTTGACAATAATCATCCTTGAAGTCGTTAACTTGTAAATTCTGAAGTCCGAGGATAATCAACTAAAATTGATCTGCCAATCTCAATTATTTGGACATTTGATTAAGCAACTCGCTCCCTCAAGTTAACTACTTTTACAGGCTCTTCTTTCCAACTAATTAGTTATCTATCAATTTCAGTTGAGTGTCTGACATTGATTGACGCAAATTTTAGAAGTCAGAAGGCACGAATCATATATATTTTCCTTTGTGGAATTTAAAAGACTAAACTAAGCTGCAAGCAAGAACATGAAGGTTCAAATTAGAAGCAGCCCAGCAACGAATTCCTAAAGGCATACTCCTCTAATTATCGTAGCGCTTGTCTCATAGGTGACCAATGGACACGTATAAAGAGAAGCCTTATGTGTTAGCTTTTCGAAAAAGTAAATTAAATCAAGAAGTATTTATATGCAAAGGAGTAATAAAATTGGACTAATTGGCGCCAATTGAGCACTCTTTACAAAATCCATTTTCATAACCACTGACCTTTAACTCAGTGGCCACCACCTCTCCTGGTGGGGTGAGAGGTCAGGGGTTCAACCTTTGCCTCCTATCAAATTGTCTGCCTCTCATGAGTAACTCAGTTGGTCTCAGCAAGTTTTCTTAGAAGGTGGTGTCTAGTGCCCGCAAGAATCTGAATCCTGTGGTTATCGTGTTCGGGGAGATGGGGCCTCTCCTTCCGGACCAGAGTGGGATTAGTCGGGCCCCGTAAACATTGACTCGGACACCCACTCCGTTAGAAAAAAAAAAACCCATTTTCATGAGCTACAAAGCTAACTAGAGGAGATAGGGAGGCGCAAACACCCTAGTTGTGTCTCAATAATTTTGGTTCTCAAGAAAGTTGAAAATTGATGCTAAAGGTTTGTTCGTCTTTTTCTTAAAAACTGATATTGATTTGTATTGCACTACTTTTTCCCCTTTTTTGATCCTTAGGCGTGCAACTTTGCACTGCCATTCTATACATTCTACTCATCCTTTATATAAATAATTTGTTACTCGAAGCAAATTCCCTTCCTTCCCCAGCGTGATCATTTTGATGAAGTTTATAGGACCCTGTTAAACTATAAAGTTCAAGGAGAATCATCACTGATTTTTAGATGTGTACAAAAGAAATCCACAGCCGGCTAAAGACACTGCAGCTTCCATGCAAAAGAAACCGGTTGACTGAGCTAGCTCATTTGCAAAATTTTATTACGAGTAAGAAATTTACAATCAGCAGCCAGAATTAGTCCAAGAAAACAATGAGAGAATACTCCAATATGTCACAGGCAGGGAAAAAAAAAAAAACGCCAGTTAACAATAATGTGTAGCACGTGCTTGCTGCGCAATTCAAATCCATGCAGATAAAGACCAGATATATTTTAGGCAGAGACAACAATAGCCTCATATCCGCCATCTTTAATAAGTGCTGACGAAGAAAAGTTCATGGCTACTTAAATTTTATTACACTTTTTCTACACACACACACACACACACACACACACACACATATTGACAAAGCGAGCGACAACAACACTTTTTCTATACTTGCTGTCTTTCTTTCTGACATGCTTTAAGAAAGGTGGAGGACGAAGACCACCATACATTCAGTCAATATATTCATATCAATACTAATTAGTAATTACATAACGTCATGGGACAACACGGCAGATTATTTGAACCTACCTATCAAACAGACCCAGGTCCAAAGACAACGCAGATGTCAAAAGATAATTATTAAAGAAGCCTCCTCCTCCTCCTCCTCCTCCTCCTCCTCCTCCTCCTCCTCCTCCTCCTCCTTCTTCTTCTTCTTCTTCTTCTTCTGGGCCCAAACAAAAGCTAAGACTAAGATCACAAGCAGCAACGACACTGAAAAGAGAGGGCACAGCAGGAAAGAGTGTTTTCTTTTTTGTCCATGTGCCAAGGGGCATGCACGGTTTATTGGTGACTAACCAGATACTTCTAGTACTAACCCTTTTTTTCCTTTACGTATCTCCTCCATTCCAAAGTCGTCAACGTCGTCGTTCAGGGGCCCAATGTGGTGCAGCTGGGCTATAGTGAACCGAGACCACCCTGGAATCAAGAAGTTCCATGATGGGTGCAAAACTGACGCACCTTGGGACCTTGTATTGGTTGATCGAAGCACCCCTCGAAATTGCATAGTCCATCAATTCTTCAAACGTACCGTTTTTCACTACCCTTATTTCTAGTGGTCCAATTGAGTTGTCAGCCACTCGCCCCTGTCGATACACTGAATTCAGAGCCTCTTCTATTGCCAGGCAGCACTGGTTCAACACCTCATGAGTCGGTGGGTTGGCCGGATCCTTCACCAGCAACTCCCAGTAGATAACATAATGCCCCGGGATGATCTTAGTATCCGCATAGCTAGTGTATTCAACCACACGCGTATCAAACTCGCGCAAGAGTGCAGAAGCATTTTCAATCCCCTTTTGCAACTCGGCCTCGTCGGTCTTGTCCGCGTCGATGCTTAGCAGAACATTCTTCCTCCTGATGAACTTGAACTGTGGCGCTGAGTTGTGGAAGCCAGTGACTCGAAGGATGTCACCCACCCGGTAACGGCAGAGCCCGGCATATGTGGTGATCACCAGTTCGTACTCCTTGCCGACTTTCAAGTCAGCTAGATCGACGAGCTTGGGTGGAGAGTCGCGAGAGAGTTGAACCGGATTGGCCGGGTCGTGGGGGAGGAACTCGAAGTAGCCCATGTTGGCCATGATGGTGTAAGAGACTTCAGAAGGCTTACACATGGGCTTCAAATTTAGGCCGAAGTAGCATTCGGAAGATGCGTACATGGTGCATGCAAGTGGTAGCCCACCGCTGTAATAATCAAGAGTGGGAATATACTGAGCCATTGCACCTGTAACAATCACGTCAAGGTACTTGGTGTTAGGCCAGATTCTGGTAATGATCCGATCCCAGTTTTGGCCTTCACATTCCTTGACGATGAAGTCTGCAAGATCAGAGTTTGGCTTGAGGATCTCAGCCAAGCGTTTTCTTACAGATGGGTCGGTGACTTTAGGGTTTAGCACCCCGGTTTTGATGTCCTCAGAAAGTTGTTTCCAGTTGAGTTGAAGGAAGCGAATGGCACGGAGAAGGCCGGAGGCAAAGACGGCGCCCATTCGGAGGACTTCTTCCCGCATGAGGAGGCCACAGAGCATTTGAGTGTACATGCTCTGGAAGGAATCAGCGCAAAGAATGGCCTCATCAGGGCTGGTGTAAACCAAGTAAGGGTCATAGGGTCTGTTCTTGAATTTGTCACTCTTGTAGTAGCCAGTGAGCACCGGACGAGCAACAAGCCCACTTGGTGTCTTGGCTTCTGCCTTGACGAAAAGGAAGTACAAACCCTTCCCCTTGTCCAAATCCGGGACATAGCTGTTCGTCATTAAAATATCAGATCTTGTTTAATTGTTGTAACTGCCAATAAATATATGCTGACAAAAACCAAAGTGCAATCATAATATACGGCCAAATAAGTTAAAGATGAGCAACTGAATAATTCTATACTGGCAGGGTCATGACGGGTTCACAACAGTAATAATCCAAAGTACAATCATACTAATAGCTACTAGTGCTCTACTCACAGGTTCATGACGGGCATGAGAAGACTGTACAATTTTTGTCTGCGGTCCCATTCTTCATGAATTGTTGGCATCAGCTTCCTTTCTCCAGCAGATGTGCCAGAACTGCCAGAACCCATTTTCACATAAGCTACAGAATTAACGAAACCGTTTTCGATATTCATTTGACACATGAAAGTTTAAAAAATCATGTTTTTTTTTTTTAAGAAAAAAAAGAAAAGAAAAGAATAATTTGCATACTACCGAGTACAAAATTGTACTAGCTAGTAAGATAATTTAGTTCAGCATACCTAGTGAGGAATTCAGAGATGGGGTGAGACGAGAGAATTGGAGAGCGATCACCATTAGCAATACGTTGGATATAGGGATGAAGATCCTCGTAAGTCACAACAGGAATTTTGGACTTGAAGGAGTCCCTGTCGGTTGCCCCTCCAAGTTTGAAATCCCTGAGGTATTCGGTTTGGGCATTCCGGCTAAGGATTTCAGCCAAAACCTTCTCCTGCACGGAATCACAGTTTCTGGTCATGTCTTCAATAAACTGAAGAGCCTTGGCATCATTCTCACATGCAGGAGGGGCAAGCGGGGTGGAGTCAACAGCCATATCCGAGCGAGTAACTAATTATCAAGAGAGAAAGAAATAAGAAACTGTAGAGGAAGTGAGGGGATTAATGGGGGGGGGGGAAATGAAGAGGGTGGGGTGTGGGTTTTGGAATGGGGAGGAAGGGTTGGCTTTTTATAGTGAAAACCGGGTAGCATTTCGGGAGGGAGGATTACGATTGCGGCCATCGATAGGTTTTTATTATTTTTTGACGTCAGTTTCCACGTAAAAGAAGTTGTTGTGCACTTTGGGTTGGGGTGGATGGATGGATGAGCCGGTCGGGATTTTTAGTATTTTACTCTTGGCGGAGTTTATAGTTACTGTGGTTTACTTTTGGACGTGGAAATACAATTTGTCGTACATAATGTAGCAAAGGAAGGGGACACGTGGGCCCGTAGGACGTCACCTTTGTCCCCCCGAGATAGACAACGTGGACCCACAGCGACATCCAGGTCAGCGTTCTCCAGCTCGGCTACATTTGTCCGAAGCTCCCTCCCCACGGTACCCTCTCTGGTGAGGTTGTTGGTCACGGACAACGATACCGCGCCGGCGAACAAGGCCTCCGTTTAAATATACTATACCATTCCACTGGGAATATAACATTTCTTGATGGCTACAATCCAATCCTAGGTTCGCATATAATATTTTCCTTTCCAACGGGATAGGCCGGGCGTTGGCCACCGCCTAATGCAGCCTCCTATTTGTTTATCAATAATACCGCTATCTAATAATAGCATTTACTTACGCTATAGCCAATCCAAATAAACCAAACAAACAAAAATTTTTTTAAAAAAAGGGCCAATCCAAATCACTAACAACGAACGACTCTAGTAGCATAACACATATTAACTTTCAAAATTACAGATATACAAAAAAAAAAACTGCGTGAATGGTTAGGGAGAGAGGTCCGATATGGAAGAGATTCACAATTGAGGGGGAGATTGTTGGGATATCAAATGTGAATCAATATCTCATATCGAAAAGAGATGAGTAGAATGAGAAACATATAAGTGGGAATGATCCATAGATCCAATGCCTTAAGGTTTTGGGTTGGATGTGGTATCAAACCCATGGTTGTGGTTCCCATTGTAGCTCATGGTTAAATTCTCCCCGAGTTTGGCTCTCTCAGAGCCCAACATCTATCTATATATATATATATATATATATATATATATATATATAGGAATAACATTCAAAGTCATAACATTTCTATTTCCTTTAAAGTAACCCGGTAGAGTGGGAATGTTAAGTGGTTTATCGTGTTAGCAGTCAATTAATAAAGTGAAAAAAAAAAAGAAATTTCGTAAACAAGTAATCACGTGGGAATTTCGATGTCCCCATAGCTGTTATAGAGCGAGATATATATATATATATATATATTGGTTTTCAGCTTTTCGTATGGTGTAAGTGATGAAATTATTTGTATTTTCTATGTATAAGATTAGCAGGAGCGGATAATATATGACTATCCCTTCATCACAATGCAATTGTTGTCATCGCCAGATTTTTTAAATGGTCATGTCAAGTCACGGAGACTTTTGATTTAGTGCTAAAGCTTCTTGCAATTACGAGTGTCCGAATTGTCGAGTGGTTTTCATTCAATCAATCAGACTGCCAATGACCATATCATTCGTTCTGGATGGATGGATGAGAGGGTAGCTGCTGTTGCCAATTAGTGATAGCAATCACGAGGGCAGGGTTTGTTGATGGCCGTCCGTAACCATGATAAGCTAATTATATACCGTATGCTCTTTTCTGATGTGCCCCCAAATACGATAGGGTGTGACAAATTGAGGAGCATCCTTCTTCAGGATAGCCATGATCATAATTACTGCTACAACAAAAGACGGCTGGTAAAACCCGATCGATTCTCTGTTTTAAATATTTTAATTCTTCAGCAACAATCTTGTGCTAATGGCAAGAGACTTACCCGACCCACTTCTTCTCCGTTACGGACCTCACATCTTAGCAGGAGAGGCCGAGATTCGCAAGCATTCGGATAATAATATGATTGATGTGACGTGCGCCGCTTAATGTTGATATCTATTGCTAGTCAGCAGTGTTTCGCCTATTTATTGTCATTAAATCGATTCAACTCTCAAAAACTTCGACAACATCCCCCTATAAATTTTCTATTTTCTCCTAATGTTAGAGATAACTAATTCTCCTTATCTATCTCGCTCTTTTTATCTCGAGCCTTATCATGACTACTAACTTAAGCATCGGATGTAGAATGGTGACCTAGCCTCTCCTGCCCCGTTTCTTTCTGTTGCGAGTGCCGGATCCGATCCGATAGTCCAACGACCCGGTTTGGCTGATCCGTTCTTGCACAAGTATGCTTAATGTAGGACATAGATATTGCATGTCTTTTAGGAGATTTTGTTTCATCCATTCACAAAAGATTGACTTGACCTTTTCGAAGATACGAGTTAAGGAGGTGTCTCAAGCTCTAGTACGCGAGTGCCCCTTTCTAGTCCGTAAAAGACTCTTGATATACATTTTCCCCCACTTTTGGGAGAGACCCTTGATATACTCCTTTCATGTGTGATTGAGTTGGGGGCTGCATTTCACAAACGGAACAGTTTGAAACTCTACGACACATTCCGGAAAAAAAAAATTTTTTTTTTTTGGGTCTTTTGGATAAGAATCTGGATACCTAAGTTTTATTTACCATTTATTATGCAATCAAGGGCTGCAGCTGCACTTCTCGAACGGCGTAGCCTGAAGCCTTTGACCCATACTACCCTCATCCTATGACTGAAAAATGGCAGGTTTTTTTCACGCCTCGAATGCATTTCTGCTATGGGAAAACCAGACTTGCTACAATCCAGAAGTTTCCTCACCTATTACGGCAGATATCTCGCCCACTGAGATGGATTGGAATTTATAAAGTGGCGATTGGGACAGGAGAAAAAGAGAAGAAGTTTCCAATCGGACAATAAAAATAAAAATAAACATTGATCGGAGGCAAAGCACTTGTAAGTCTTATATCTGGTTATCACAGCAGGGCGAGAGAGATGCCGAAGAACTTGGACACCCAAAAAGCAGTGTTTAACACTACGATCTTTAATTACTTCGTAACATCCATGTTTACCTCAATCCTTAATGTAGACGTCCAAGATGCAGTATATTAAGCTGACATTATTCATGCATGTAACGAACCTTGATTAAGCAATAGTCGATGGCAGCCGAAACGAAAATGGAGCTGGGATCATAAATGGTTAATTTGCCATTTATGGTTTGGTACTTTTAGAAACCTAGGAGAGCATCTCTTAAATCATCCTGAGGGCCTGATACATTGTAGCTCGTTCTTTTCTTTTACCACACTCTTTTTTAAGAGAAAAAAGAGAGTATCTAATTAAAGTAGTACTACTTAAACATGTGAACTGGATAGGAGTCGAGACGAAGTTGAAAAGCAAGGGGATCAAATTTTTTTAGTGTAGAGACTTTCACAATTAACGTGGTTCAATTCTAGTAAGATGGTGTGTAGCTTTTCTTCTTTTCCAACAAAAACTTAAAAGAAAAGCCGCATGTTGTGCTAGACCCGAAATAGAGAGGAGGTTGTTGTCCATTGAGAGATGGAGCACATTATGTTATGTAAATTTCATGTGTCGAAGTGGCAAAGATTCTTCATTGCCATCCCGTCATAATGCAGGAAAAGTTAGCACATCGTAATAATCTCTCATTTTCTTCCAATTTCATTGCTATGTATAACCAATTTGAGAGCTTTATATGCGAGTCTGTGTTTAGTTATTCCTTTAGTGCTGGTACCAATTTGATAATAAGGGTTCGAACAGCCAAGCTTTTTTGCGCGTCCTTGTTTGCTTCTCACGATTACGGGTTTAGACATCCGACTTGAAGAGTAATCAAGTTGAATACGACTACGCATAACCAAGTCAAATTTTGCATTATTTTGCTTGCTCTACGGGCCTGCGTGTTTGTGTTGTTTTGGCGGTTGAATTTTTTTAAAAAAAAAAAAAAAAAAAAAGACTTTTAGGCCACAAGACAAAAGGATCGAGATTAATTATGAAACTACTGGTACAACTGAGGAAATTGTTTACATCTGCAATCTGCATACGCAAAATCATGGAAAACTCTACACGGTACGGTACCGGTGCAAGTACAGACTTTTTCTAACTAATGGTGATTAGTGGCACGGAACTTCAAAATAGCATAAGCGTCAGAGAAGCTAATCAATTGAAACGTCATAAGACTTATTCAATGTTGATATGTTCCCACGTAATAGACAAAGTTTGGCATCATATGTTCTTGTCATGGATAATTGCAAAAGGATTTATCTATCTAGATGGAAATGTATGGTTAAGACAGCATTACTGTGCACTGGCACGGGCAACTGATTAAGTACGGCTTGAAAAACCGCCCTTTAAAGCCAGACAGTCTTGCGTCCAACCTGTGATTGTAATCGAGAAGTTTGAAAATCCCATCTCCCACATTGGCTGATTAATAAACCAGTTTTTTTGTTGTTCCCCCGCATGAAAATTGCAGAACTTGACATCTTTGGTTGCGTCCAGCAATAACGTGCTGCTCTGCGTTCCATATTGCACGTGCACTTGGGAAAAATGCGGATGAATATGGAATTTTAGTCAGATCAGAATCAAGAGAGAAGGACGACCCTTCTTCTACTGCAGACGTACATGGTGTCGTAATTGTTGCAAGTAGTGCTATGTATCTGGAAAAATGGAGGAACATAAAAGGCATCTAGGTAGAGACAAAAAGCAATCCATGGCCCTTTGTTGGCACTGCTGCCACCGTCTTTATACCTTCTAGAACTGCCTCATGAAAAAATAGCTAGGTAATTATACGTCACCCGGATGGTTCAAGCCTGCAAGCAAGCCGCTGTGCAATTGTCGACTCGCATATTCCAAGCCAATCTTGCAAAACTTTACCAGTAGTAAACCATTTGTTTGATACCTTTCTCTACCTTACAAAATGGTGCAACTTGGATTTTTACAATCTTAATAACAACAACAACTGCTAGGGATAATGAAGTTCTCGTAAGTTGAGCCTAGCTTATGTTGCTGGTTGATACCTCCTCACTGGTTAATGAAAGATTCCTCCCACGACAGAATCATATTAGTTACTCTGTTTTTCTTCTTCTTTTTTTTTTTTTTTTTGGGCTTTTGAGAATTAAATGATATGCTTACTACTTTGCTTCTGAATTACTCCCTCCGTTCCTTATTAGATGTCCTAATCCATTGTTTCTTTTTATCTGTCATTTTATGATATCAAGAAAGCATTTATGAACTTTTTTCCAAATTTACCCTTGCTTACCCTTTCAACTTTCTTGAATTGGAACTCTAAATAATTAAATGCAGTATTTGTAGCATTAACAATAAAAGTAGTTGAAGAGATGAAGAGAGATAAAGGGTAATTTTGAGAAGTAAAGTTAAACTTTTGTTGACTTTTAAAAAATAACCAACTTTCTTAATCTAAGAGAATTAGTTATTCAGGCCATCTAATAAGGAACGGAGGAAGTATTCTCTCCATGGTTCCAAATCTCCATTTAGTTTCTAATATTATTAGCCATTCATTCCTTTTGAAGTTTCAGTCGCTTGGTGAACCATGTAATAATTGGAAAAAATAATCTCTCTTTAGCAAAATCTGCTTGAGATTAGCATATAAGGGCAAAAGTTTACGGGCTATGTTGAAGTGAAAGCCTAGATTCCTCCAGGTGCTAGGAAGAAGAAAAAAAGTGCCCCAGTCCGGTTTGATTAGTTGTGAGGTAGGGCTAGAATCCATTCAAAAAGTTTTCCAGGTCATATTCAATTCATCTAGTTCTCGACTCTAGGAATCTCCCAACCACTTCCAAATTGACGTTTCACGTTATCTGAAGTTATCTCGTTGATTTTTTTTCCATCTACCTTCCAACCAACTCCAGTTTTAAGATGTGTGCATCTATACCTCTATTATTTAGTAGCACCATTCTGCAAATTTTTTTTTTTTTTTTTTTTTTTTGGGGAACCTTGTTTTACTGTTTCATGATTCACCTGTTCACTTGAGTGAATTTAACAAGCAACCCCTCATTGAACAAATTATACAAGTATCCTACTTGTGTTCTTTTGGAAGATTTCAATCTTTGTAAGGTAACAAAAGCACCTACCAAAATATTGCGAAGGTTGAAAACTAGCGGAACGTAGCAAAATGTGTGCAGATCAGCACGAGTCATCTGATTTTGTTTTGGATTCAATGAATTTATGCTCGATCGCAAGCACGACTTCTGTTGGCCATTTCCAAATCTTTGAGCAGCTGGGGCACTGAATTTGGCTACATCACGGTGCTTTCAGGTTTTTTCTGGCCCGATTTCTTCAATAGCTCTGCACGTATCTAGTATGGAACCAGAGCTGTTGTTACCATCATGTCCCCGTAGTCGTTTCAAACCATGACAGATCTATATGTCTACTCCTTTTCCGGAGAATGATTTTGTGGCAGACGATGAACGTCGTCCCGACGGGCCACAGGTCGATAGTACAGTACACTGCATCTGGCAAGCTATTCTGTATTATAGGGTTTTATGACTAAAGTGCTACTTTTATGCACCAATTGATTTGGCTAAAAGTAGTGGCAATTGACTTCCAAGGCCCGTCCCGTCAATTGAATTTCATTTTCCGCTGATAACTTTCTTGCTGATCAGGACCAACTCCTAATTTTTATTTGTTCTATGCTTGAATATTGGTAAATGTGAAAAACATAGCAGACTTCCTCCTTCCTTATCCTAGTACTTGATCAGAACTAAGCCTGGTTCAAGAGTCGAACATCGCCCAATTAAAAAAAATTAAAATATATAAATAGCTAGAGAATGAAAATTCTGCCTACTCATGCGACAATTCAAATCCACAAGCCACATGACTTGAACTGTCAAACATGGTGCGTGCTTCTGTTTTGCCAAACAAAGAGAGCAAGTCATGCCATCTTGATGTGGCCGCTCACACGGAACCCTATGTTGATATTCAACAGTTTAATGCTTCGTAAGACAGAAGTCAATAAAGACTTTGTGCTGGCACGGCTGCTCTCTCTGGAGCAGTGAAGTTAAAAAAAAATACTCAGGCAAGCAGCGGAAATTCTGTCTCTTGGGCTTTGGAGGAGGATTCCCTGAAAGAGGGAGTTGCAGTGCGGGTGTATAATGCCCTTGTTAAGAGATCACAAGCACCAATAGGGCAGACTGCCATGTATGTGCATTACATCTGGAGTTACTAATGCTTGTTGTCTGAGGAACTGGCGTTATAATCACAGGCACCTGACCTGGCTGGCTGTTGCAGGAAACATGGTCTGGATTTGATTCCATCCCGTGATATTGTTATGTAGTATTAGAGACACCTCGGATACAATTCCGTCACCACTCTCCGCCGGGCCTTAGAATTATCTAACCTACAGATTTTGCAGGGCTCAATTTTAACAAACTAACTCGAGGCTGTAGCCTTGTGTGATCTTAACTTACCTTTGCATCATAATTTAGGAGTTAGTCAGCAAATTTGAGAGATGGATCGGATCCTAGCTAGAGTGAATATTAATATATTCACAGAAGCCCTTTTTTTTTATGAACATTAAGTGCGAGTATTCTTGTATAAAGACAGCTCGGGGAATGGATCTTAAGATGCTGATGAATGCTAGCTACTTTCCGTTGATACTATTATTGTTATGTAACGAATCCATGCATGCACTTTGCTCACAAAAATCAATCTTCTCCTGCATGCTTTGGAGGAAAGAAAGAACAACGGGAGTGCATACCACCCAGACGCGCAAAAGATCCCCGCCAGGAAGGAACTTGATAATTTTGGGTTGTTATTTATTATTAGTCATAGAAGTTGTTCCCTAGGAACACAACAGCTCGACCAGCCATCCTATTCCTGGGATTAAGTCTCTGTACTAGGACAAGGAATTAGGCAGCTATGCTCTCAATTATTTTTTTTTTCTATTTAGTTAGCATGACGGGAATGGAGAAAGCAAATGAAACGCGTATCAGAAGTAAAAACTAGAATAAAAAAAAAAACTCGGTAAGTTTTTTTTTTTTTTATTAGTCAAATTGGAAAATCATTGACCCATTCTATATCATCAACTGGTTTGGTTACAAAATGTGCAAGCATATGACTTGCTACAATAGCTATTTTAGATATAAAAAAAGAAACTGTATATTGCTCAAAACCTGGTGTTAATTCACCAGTGTCTTCCGGGATGGTTGCTAGATGTCCGTCCTGCACAACATCGTTGCTCCTCATTTTGTCGGTGGCTGTTTTGCAGTCTGATGGGATTGCAATTTTCCTCCCTCCAGATTGCAATTGGGAAAAAAAACTGTAAGTTAATCGGCTAGAACTGTGCATGAATTTTGCAGAACAATTTGGGTTGATTGGGGAAAAAAAAAAGATGTACCGAGAGTCAATGGAATTGAAGTTTGAACGGGGAAAGAAGGGTTCGGACGGCAGCCATTAGATTTTAAAAAATCCTCATACATCCCACTCTCTACCCATCAAAATCTAAGTCAAATTTGCCTATAAATAAATGTAGCAAGTCCACAGACGCCATGCCATGGGTTCTCTCTGTGGTCAATTCCTGGGCCTGCGTTTGGATTGACTATGAAGGCAATTATTCTTGAATTGGCGAATCCTTTGCCTTGCACCGCAGTTGTCAAGAAATACAAAATCTTTACAATAAATTCCAACTATACAGTAATAGCTTTGCTGGAACTCTTGTTAGGAATTCCGTCAAGGCTATTGAGTTGACAAATCGCAGCACGACAGGCTTGCTTAGTCCCTGTTTTCCGGTTTGACTTTTGCTGTCGTGCTATTGATCATTGTTTAAAATTCCAAGCCTCTTGCCTAGTAATCCCCCAGGCTACTGGCTGGACTGTTCCGTTCTGTTCTGTTTGTTAGCCGGCCAACATTGTTGAAGGTTTAAAACTAAATTTTGACTTTTTGGGTCATGACACGTACTCGTAGGCTTTGGTGAGGTCGAGTCCGTACACGACAAACCGAAAAGATGCTGTAGATATTGGCCCAAGACCCAAAGCCTGTAGCCCTATGCCCATGTTCCGCACCAACTTGGAGCCAAATTTTTTTCTCTTCCTGTGCCCGGGTCTAGGTAGGTTCTAGAATATCCTCCTCAATGAAAATGAGGGCCGCTTCTAAGAAATCTCCATTTCCTTAAAAAAAAATTAAAAAAAAAAGAAAAAGAAATATTCTTAACCAATCATTGGGGAAGTCTATTGGTCACTGATAAACCTTTAAAACTCTGCCAAACTATTACAGGCAGGGTTCAAATTTCTCTCCCTTAAATTTCCTTTTTTCTAGCTCAAAAGAAACAATATATGTATATATATATGAAAGGAGTCGTATTAAAGATGCTTCACTTGTGAACACATTTGCAATTGAAAAAAAAAAACTAAAATTATTGGGATCACGTCAAAAAATTCTCTCAATTTAAGAAGGAATTTAAAATGCATATCAAAAAACGCGTAGCAAGTACAATTGAAAATGAAGTAACTTTTCTTCCAAGTCTTGAACTGCCGCTGACGCAACTTTTACTATTAAGCCTATCTGCGAAGAGAAAAACGTAAAGAACATCTTCATTTTGCTTCTTTCCTCTTCGTTTCCCCTGTTCCTTCACCAAAATCCAGAATGTAGACCGACAAAGAGGATCCCTGTTTATTGTTTCGACTGATCAAGTTTTCATCCTAACGAAAATGTAAATTAAAACGTTCCGCCCAAAACTAGAACGCTAATAAGTTCCTTTCCGCGGAATCAAAGAAGCGATTGAATATCTTGTTAATGGGTGTTTAGTCAAATTCTGGGGGCTTGGCTTCGGAAGACAAAAGCGTCATGTTATAGATGGTGTCAAATTTACAATGCAAGACTTGGGTCGAGCTCTGTAGGAGCTTTAATCGTATGGAAGCTGCAGGGCCAGAACAAATTAATTGCATCCTCAAGCACAATGGGTTTCCATGCCGCACCAACGCCAGGAGTCACTAAATCTGGCCACCATCTTCGTCCCATCTCTGCTTGCCTTGTGCACCATCATCGTCTGGGATTGGTACCTTTTGAATGCCTTCCTTTTGTCTCTTGTGAGCATTTTGGCGACCACCCAATGCTTGTGAACGACAAAACTTCCTCAAAGGATGCATGAGAGAACCTTGCTGCCAGTGGTCGTCTTTCACGAGGAATATTGATGGCCGTACCACAGATGGGCCCGTCCACATTGAGGCTTAAACTCAACCACTCGCGACAAAAGCTGTCATCTTTAACATTCCCTCCATCGTTGTCATCATTGGTTTTCAGTTCATAGTCTTGGTTGCCTGGCAGATTTCCCATCCCAGAATTGCAAGAATTTGGCAGGCATTTCGATTACAGGGTGCTCAAGCGACGGAAGCTCATAGAGAGTTATACAGACGCCATCACCGCTTTAGCGGACAGAAGAAAGGGAGGAATACTGAAGGCATCAGAAGGGGCAAGAGGCATAATTTAATTTCGTCTCATCTTTGGATACGTGTTTCCACCGAATCATGATTTGTTATGAAGCGCAGCTCATGTCAGTTTATGCTATTTGCCTGAACGCCATGGTTCTACTTACACATCTGTCGAGCAAAAGGCCAACTCTATTCACAACTTGCCACAATGTTAGTCCCTTGTTTGCTGTTCCCATTGTAATGATGCTGTTTCCGTAATATTAAGACTGGAACTAGAGGGAAATCATAATCACAAAATTCTAACGCTCTTAATTCATACTCACTGAGAACAGCGTAGATATCAGGTCCCATCCTCGAGGCGTGTATTTGCGGTTATATTCACATATGCGCAGCCGTGTGACATATGTGAAATTAAACATAATACTAAGACTAATCAGAACAAAATATTAACATACAGGCATCCCTGCCAACCAATAAATGAGTCGGAAAATATTTTGCAAAGCTCTCAGCAAATTGTGATCCAAATGATCTAAATACTGGAGGCCTGTACCAACCAACCGCCCACCAACCCCCACCCCAAAAAGAAAAAAAAAAAAAGACCACTTCATCTGCAGAAATAGCCATCAAAAGTAAATTAAAGGTACAACTGCAATTGCGGCCTATGGAAACAACCTGTTAGACCCCCTAACAACCCCGAGCAAGCTCGCATTTATTCTCAGAATCGAGTTCCAGAAATTCAAAGGAAGTCCGAATACAATAAAGAAAGTATGTCCTGAGTTCAATCTCTCTCTCCTAAAAGTGACTGTGAAGGAGCTTTCAGGAAGAAGCTTCCGCACATATATTGGAATGATGAGTCAGAACTGGATCAGCAGACCATTTAGTTTTCAATTATTTATCTGAAAACATATGTTCATGCTTACAATTGCAATCTCAAAGAGTTATTGGTCCATAAAAAGGTTTAAGTGCCACTTAAAACACAGATATCCAGTTACCAAGCATCCAAATCTAGTTCTTCTAACATTGTACTGCAGGCAAAGCATCAAGGCACAGTGATACCAAACTCCAGTAAATAATAAACATTGCAGAACTGTACATTTGTCACTTTCCCTAAGAAAATAAATATGTCAGATAGGCAGGAAATTTTGAAGTGGGGTTGAAGAGGGATTCTATGACAGACAAAGGAATCAATCTCAATTACTTTCCAGAAGCAACAAAAAAGGAAGACCCCAAAGCATACAGCTCTGCTCCCCAACTAAAGACCCTACAGCAAGCTCCATGGTATGACACATCCAGCACTTAGAATGCTGGTCCATAAGTCAATACCTTAAGTACCTAGATATGAAGAACATCAGATATTGGTGAATACCATGGATAATGCAAACAAATTTCAGCATCTCAACAGCAAGCTACATCTCACACAAGTAGGTTTATTCTTCCAAAGGCACAGGACTAACCCACAAATAAAGATCTCAGACATTCTTAGCAGAGTTTATGAATTCAACTAAGCAGGACGGCGAAAATCAATCAAGAACTTTTCCTATTTGTTCCATATGTTCTTCATTTTCTTAAAAATAAATGACAAGAAAATGACAAAAACTGGCTAGACATGTACACAAGAAGTCAAACAAAGCTATACAATCTGATGTTGGCAAATAATGTGAAAATCCTAAACTCGGATACTAAATGACAAATAGATGTCTTATAGAGCAGAACGCAATTGTAATGGTTTTCCAAGCACTAAAGATGGAGGGAAGCAAAAGTTCAAACCAGCAAATGCTCAACAATTTCAAGGTTGAATGTAAATCATATTTTAACTACATTAAGCCCATTGCCGTGATAAAGGGAAACATACGAATTAGCAACAGCAGCAACTAGTTGAATAATTTAGTACAGATCACTGAAAATTCCCTCATGCTCCGTCAGTCATATTATTACTGGTCGCTTCACAAAGCACATAATACAAGTATACACGGTACATGCAGAATAGCAACTTTGTCAAAATTTACTACTAATTGACCTTCATAGAGACTTTTCAGACTTCTAAGATGAAGTCTTTAAAACTTACAAACAGAAGAAAGATCGAAAGAAGAGCATTTTAAGAATATGGAAATTTTTTCTGCATGCGTTTGATAGTGGACAATTTGTGTTTTGGATAAATCTGAAGATTTCTCAATCCAAGTGAATCGGAAATGAAATGAACATGAAAAATCACATACTAGGCAATTGGCCATATTACGTTAGCGACAAGGGCAAGTGCGAGAGAAAATGATACCCTGAGACAACTCGCAGCAAGTGCGCGCCTCGACAGCGATGTGCGACGTGAGACGAGTGGCGGCTACCACGCTGTGCAGAGGCAGTAGCGACTGAGTGCAAGCGAGAAAACCGCCGTTCCTGAGAGTCAGATAAGTTTAAATTACCGTGTACATGATTAAGATTTAACAGGCCAGGGATTTTTTTTATTTAAAAAAAAAAAAAAAAAAGGTAACAGGGAATGAAGCAGGAACCTGAGAAGGTCGGAAGAGAAGAGGCGGCGAGAGAGAGCGTATTGGCCGTGAAGAGGAGCTGACGAAGTAGGACGGAGACGGGGGAGGGACGGCGAGGAAGAGCGTGCGGTGGAAGCTCTTACATTTGAGAGGAGAGACCTTGAGAGAGACCCGCGCCAAGCCATGTTTTCGTTGCTCGTGCTATTCTGATTTTGAGCCCGTCAACAAGGTTTAGGAATGCCCAGTAGGGTTTGGGAGCTGTAACAGCTCGACGACGTCGTCCGCTTTCAAACTCTTTTTCTTTTCTTTTCTTTTTTGGTGGCCACTGTGCATCATATGAACTTTTTGAATTTTTGTTTTATTTTAGGGAAAATCTTCAAAACATCCCTCACATTTTACAAAACGACTTTTTGCATCCCTCACTTTTAAAAGTATATTTTTACATCTCTTACAAATTTACATTGGTTAAATTTGGTTCCTATCTAAGTTTTCGACTAGTTTTTAATCGAAATCCACCACGTGCCTTGCTTGTAATCATTTTTTAAGGGCAAAATTATCAAATCAAAATTTACATAATCCGATCCATAGTCCCTCACATTTTACAAAATGAATTACTTCGTCCCTCATATTTTAAAAAAAAAAATTTCATCCCTTATTGATCATGTGTACGAATAACTTTTTTTAAAAATTAATATATCTATTTGATTTCACCTGAACAATATGAATATTATTCTCTATTTAATTTCACTTGAACATTTCATCTGAACGTACTGTTCAAGTGAAATTAAAATAGATATATACAGGGGTCTAAAAAAAATTGTTAGTTTTTTACTCATGCTCGTTCCTTTTACTCAAAAATTGAAAACAAAGAAGATATTTAATTCTAAACATTACTAAGCATTTATATCGAATTAAATTTGGACAGAAAAATAAACAAAGGAAAAGTATGACCAAATGAAGTAAGTGATTGACACTTTTAAATTTTAAGATAATCATAAGGTAAGAAATTCAACTATTAGTATTAAAAGTAGCGAGTAAAAATTTCAGATTTAAATTGTAATTTGTTAGCATGACTATAAAATTCGAATTAACATTGATTAATTAGATAGTCTTATTATGCAACTTAATAAATGAATTATTACCAAAATAGAAAAGGTTACAAATATTAAATAAATTTACATGGTGAAATCAAATATAAATATATGGGTTTAAAAAAATATTAGATTTAAACTCATGTATATATCTATTGAATAGCATATGCACAACTACAATTAATCTGTTTAAGTGAAATAAAATAGAGATATATTACATACTATTCATATTGTTCAGGTGAAATCAAATAGATATATACATGAATTTAAAAAAAAATTATTTGTGTACATGGTCAATGAGAGATGAAAAAATTTATTTTGTGAAATGTGAGGGATGAAAAATTTATTTTGTGAAATGTAAGGGGTTATAGATGGATTCTGCAAATTTTGATTTGATAATTTTACCCTTCAAAAAATAATCACATGCAAGACACGTAATGAATTCCGACAAAAAATTAGTCGAAAATCTAGGTAGGGATCAAATTTGATCAATATGAATTTATAAGGAATGTAAAATTACACTTTTAAAAGTGAGGGACGAAAAAAGTCATTTTACCAAATATGATGGACGTTTTGAACGATTTTTCCTTTATTTTAATAAACTTTGGGAGGCTTCAAAACTTACGGCTCCTTTTCCGCCTAGCATGTGATTTTTTTCCACTTGGGATGTGACATGTTTTCTATGCCAACCCAACGCCATCAATAGTGTTGTGCCAAGTGTCATGTTATTATTTAAACTTGTGTTAAATCAAGCCAAGTTGAATTATTAGAAAATTAAAGTGTAAATAATAACAAAACACTTGGCGCAACACTATTGGTGGCATTGGATTGGCATAGAAAACATGTCACTGAAAATCCCAAGTTATTTTTTTCCTTCTCTTTTTCTTTTTCAGCTGCACCACCCCGTCGGGCCCCCGCCAAAAACCAGAGTAATTTGTTTCGGCCCTTTTGGTGCATCGGACGGCCTAAACCAGGCGTCTACCAGTAGAACGGCCTCCTGGATGAGATTGCTTTTGTATAACAAATCTAGTTTTGTTTCCATGTAGTTTAATCAACATTTTTCGCACGGTTTCTTAATGAGGAAAATTAGCAACACTCAATTTGATATCTAAAAATGCGCCATTCGCCTTCATCCATTTCTTCAAACTTGCATTGCAACAAATTTTCTCTCGCTTATGTCTTTTGCTTAGGTAATGGTGAATGATGTTTATCAGGAAGGAAAGAAAGGTAAAGACAAAAAAAAAGTAATGGTGAAGGGTGAGATTAAAAACCAAGATTAGTCTGATTAGTTCTGATATAGCTTGGGTCTGTGAAGTTGGACTAAAATGAGGATCTCTACAACCCTGCTGCATTTGCTGTCTGTGTTGGATTTCACTTTTTTTTTTTGGGCTTACTCCAAAATCCCAATTAACAACGCACTTGGAGCCTGGAGACATAATTGCATAATTGCATTATTCACTAATTCGATATACACGCCTACTTAACATTCCCCAAACTCGGAATTTTCGCCTTTTCATTGGTAAGGACATATTAGTACTTAACACTAATAAGAAGCAAAAGAATTAATTAACCAGAGAGAAGTAAAAGCCAGAGAGAAGTCAACAACGATGATGATTACAACTTAAAACGACTGTTAACTAATTAATTTCCTTTCTATACCCCCCGGGAATTTCATTTTGTCTGGCGCGCATGGATGGAACTTGGAAGCGGGTGGTCCTTCTAATTACTGCTAACATTTAAGGCTACTGCTACCCAACCCACCACAACATTCAATGCCCTTTTGAGACCAGTGAACAGAGAGTATTTTGACTCCTATTCCTACCTCCGTGAATCCCCCGCGTCAATTCCCTTTCAATTTGTCTAAACAAATATTCATGAATAAATCTCGAAAACAAACGAATCGCGTTTAACAATTTGTATAAATTTTGCTGCAGTGTCACTTGTAGAACACTAAAAGAGATGTTAACCTTGAATTGAATTGAATTGAATTGACGCCATCCATATTTCATTGCTTTGTGACACCGGAATCTGAATTTCATTGATCAAACCTTTTTCTTGACGTCTTCAAGTCTCGACGACGCACAAGTGATGATGGACGAGGAGGAGGACCACCAGGCAGCTTCTTCTCCATCGAATTCGAACCAACTAGACCTCTGCAAAACGGGGTGAATTTTTTTTTTCCTTCTTCTTCCATGCTCCAATATTTTTTATTGCTCATTGTTGGCTGCGCTGCTTCTGCTCCTTGAGTCGCCGTAACACCCCTTCAAAAGCTGTTTCGAAGGCATCTCTACTATTCTCCCCATCATCACCGGGCATAGCATACAAAATTGTAGGTATTAAGTTAGTCACCCGTTCTCTCATCATCTGAATCTCTTCTATACCATAGCCCTGCAAAATCTTCTTAATGGAAGTACCATTTCTGACTTTGTTCTCGTCTATAAACACCGAGAACCTCTCCGGGTCATCCCTCATGAACCATTCAAACTGACCGTGGATGCTCCTTTTCCAAAAGAAAACGGGTATCGAACCCGCTAACATACAGTCAAACGTGGATCTTCTCGTGTAAGCATCACCTCTAGGCTGCAAACAGAAATTCGAGTCCAAAAACGACTCCAGAACCGCCGGCGTTCCCTCCGCACAGGGAGTCTTAGAACAGTCCACCGCTTTGCACGAATCAGCCTCCTTCCGACACTGATCTAACAACAAAACCCTGAAATCGTTCTTTATCTTCTTGCGTCTTCCACCAACGTAAGTGAAGAGCTTTGACCGGTTGCGGGTCCGGACAAATTTCAGCCAGCTCTCCAGCTCAGCTTTGGACTTGGGATGAAATCCCGTAGGGTAAGGAACGCTGATCTCCGACCGATCCCAAGGATTACGCTCGATTGACAGCTTTAACGTCTGCCTCATGGGAGGCATGAGAAGGAAGCTGGACCCCCACTTCTCATCGGTGTTCCTTCTGAAATCCCAAGACATCCTTCCCAGCATGATAAAATGGTCAGCCCCTTTAGACCTCTTCCAAGAGGGTTGGCCGGTGACCCACTTGAGCAGGCTCTCGCATTGAGAGTCTCGCTCGCTCGCACTAGAGTTACCGTACAGGTACTTGGCAGTTGCTAATCCAGCATAAAAGGGGATGTAGAACGCCGTGGCCGAATCTGGGTCGTAGGTTCTGCACCTGTAGTTGGAAATCCTCGCATGAAACATAACCTCCCCGGAAAACATGTGAGTCCAGTACCAAGCTTGAGTAAGATCTCTGGGCACAATCCCGTCGAGGCCGGTGGCTTTTGGGCCAAATCCATCGTTGGAGAGAGTTTTGCAGAGGGAAGTCCACGGATCTAGATCGTGGCAATTATCCAACAGCTTTTCGTTGAAGATCGGAGGAAGGTCGTAAACGTAAATGGTGCCATATTTGCACTGCCCATCTTGGGGAGCTTGGAGACGCTGTCGTAGACGGCGGAAAGAATGGTAGTGCTTTGGAGCACTGGTGAAGAAGAGGAGGAGGAGGATGGGTAAGAGAAGACCAGCAAAGAGCCAGGCACGACGGTTCTTGGGTTTGTCGAGAAAATTCCGTCTAGATGTCGTGAATCTGGCGAAATTCTGCATTTCTTCCCTTGCCTCTACTCTCTAGTGTACAGTTGGTAGAATCGGCAAGAGTTGTCTAGGGGTCTGGCTCCTACCCAGTAGTATGACACTACCACCACCTACCAGTACCACGCTAGTATTTTTTTTATGGGATAATTGCAGAAACCTCAGGAGGTTTCTGACATTTACACTGACCTCACCTGTACTTTGGAAAATTATACTAACCTCCCCTGAGGTTATTAATCCTTTGCAAATTTAGTTCAAATGATTAAAATATTGTTTTAGGGAGTGAAATTGGAATTTTGTACCAGATTTGCCCTTTGTGTTACATGTCCAATGAATGACAAAATATTATAAATCAATTAACAATTAATAAACTTTAGGAGCATAATTTATGGGCAAATACGCATTACTTATTTAAAGTACCGGCTCTTTACGAGTATTTTACTTTCAAATATTTAATTTATGATAAATATATCAATATTTGTAAGTAAAAATTCCAAAAGTGTTATAGTAATATTCTTGCAAAAAGAAAATCGGTAAATTATTTATTTAATATAAATTAAATATATTTTTATAAAAAAGAAATGGCTCATAAAGTATTAATTCTTTATGACTTTCATCCATTACATAAGTAAAGTATTCGTTCTTTATGTGCATTTTATTCTGAATCATTTAATTTATATTAAATACATAAATGTTTGTAACTAAAATTGAAAAAGTGTTATATTAATATTTTTATGGAAGAGAAATAGGTAGGTTTTGTGTTTAATAAAAATTAAATATTTGAAAGTAAATACAAATATGTATTTGAGCGTAAATATTTGTATTAAATTAAATGTTTGAAAGTAAAATACCCGTAAAGAGCCGGTACTTTAAATAGTTACAGGCTCTTTATGGGCAAACACGCATTATTAATTTAAAGTGCCAACTCTTTATGGATATTTTATTTTCAAATATTTAATTTTTGATAATATATCAATGTTTGTAAGTAAAATTTAAAAAGTGTTACAGTAATATTCTTACAAAAAGAAAATCGGTAGGCTACTTATTTAATATCAATTAAATATTTTTTTAAAAAGAAATGATTCATAAAGTATTAATTCTTTATGGCTTTCATCCATTACATGAGTAAAGTATTGGCTCTTTATAGGTATTTTATTCTGAATCATTTAATTTATGTTAAATACATAAATGGTTATAACTAAAATTGAAAAAGTGTTATATTAATATTTTTACGGAAGAGAGATTGGTAGTTTTTGTATTTAACAAAAATTATTTGAAAGTAAATACAAATCTGTATTTGAGCGTAAATAGTTGTATTAAATTAAATGTTTGAAAGTAAAATACCCGTAAAGAACCGGTACTTTAAATAGGTAATGCTTACTTGCCTATAAACTGGCTAATTGATTGAAATATAGATACTTGCCAAAAAGTTCCGTCAAATGTGGTCCATCAGCTCCGTGGTATCATTCTATGCCCGTTGCTTCTACATGGCGCGACGGGCAGCAAATTTTTTTTTTAAAAAGTTTTTCAGGCCGTCGCGCCATGTTGGAGCGACGGTCAGAGCTGTCAGAAATTTCTGACCGTCGCTCCTATATGGCGCGACGGTCAGGAATTTATTTTTTTAAAAAAAATCTTCTGATCGTCGGTCCAACATGGCGCGACGGTCAAAAAATTTTTTTTTTTAAATTCTCCTCCTCAGTAAAAAAGAAAAATTTTTCATAGGGTTACATTTACGGTTAGGGTTAGGGTTTACGGTTACAAATAATTTAGAATTTGTTTTAATAAAAAATCCTTCAGCCCGGCGATTTAGAAATGTTTTTTTTTAAATCTTTGTCCAATTCAATTGGAAATTTGGCAAAAATTTTTCTTTAAAAATTATTTAAAATGAAAAGTTTTAAAAACAATGCATTCAGTTTGACAACATTTTAAAAACAAACATTGGGCTCGCAAGAATTTTAGCGTTTTAAAGGAGATTAGATTTAAAAATTTTGATCCATTTGTTAAAGGATTTAGGGAATTCTTAAAGAATTAATGTTTACCATTTTATCAAGTTTAAGTTATATAACATGCGTAACTGTTATGATTTGTTAAAATTAAAAAATAATTTAATAATATGATTTAAATTGAAGTAATTGCGTAATGGATGAAAGTATTGCTTAATATTATTATGATTTGTTAATTTTAACTTTATTATGTATCATGCACACAGAATGTTAAAGGAACCGTAATTGTGTCAAAAAAATGAAAAATTATAATATGAATTACGATTTATATATTTGAATTTTCATATAAAATGTAATCGTATAAAAAGATTAATAACATATTTGTAGAAATGAAGAATTATTTGAGTGTCATTATTTGATATACGATAATTAGTTTTAATAATTTAATCTATTAAAATAGCTGTAAAACGACTAGTATTTATTTGTTTTGTTTTGTAAGTATTATCTATTAAAAATTTATTTTTTTAAAATAAGCATGATGATTTAAAAAAAAAAACATTTCTGACCGTTGCGCCATGTTGGAGCGACAGTCAGAAGATTTTAAAAAAAAAATAAATTCCTAACCGTCGCGCCATATAGGAGCGACGGTCAGAAATTTCTGACAGCTCTGACCGTCGCTCCAACATGGCGCGACGGCCAGAACAACTTTAAAAAAAAAAATTTACTGCCCGTCGCGCCATGTAGGAGCGACGAGCATAAAATGATACCACGGAGCTGATGGACCGCATTCGGCGAAACTTTTTGGCAAGTATCTATATTTCAATCAATTAGCCCTATAAACTATACTTTTTAAAGTTTATTAATTGTTAATTGATTTGTAGTATTTTGTCATTTATTGAGCATGTAGTACAATGGATAAATTTGGTACAAAATTCTAATTTCACACTCTAAAATAATATTTTAATCGTTTGGACTGAATTTGTAAAGGATTAGTAATCTCAGGAGAGGTCAATGTAATTTTTCAAACCATAGGGGAGGTCAGTACAAATGTCAAAAACCTCATGGGAGATTTCTGCAATTTTCCCTTTTTTTATTATGGAAACTTTAATTACCTACGATTAGGAGTGTGTAAAATTAAAAAATTTTGATTTATTGATCGAATTTAAATAGAATTCAAAAATTTGAGTTCGATAATTCGAAATGAAAATTAAAATATCCGATTTCAAATTAGATGAAATCGGATCGAATTCAGTAATAAAATTTTTTAAATTAAAAATTCTGATTTCTAATTCATAATTCGAAATTGAAATCAAAATCAAAATCAGAATTCTTATTTCGATTTCAAATCCATTTTACACACATATGTAATATAATATTTATATTAGAGTAATAATTTTTATATTCTTGAATGTAGTGATTCGGAATTTCTATTTCGGTTTTAAATTCATTTTCATATATGTATAATATTTATATATATGTAATATAACATTTATTAATAATAATAATTTTTATACTCCTGAATTCGGTGAAATCAGAATTAACGAATTTCAAATTGAATTCACAATGAATTCGAATTCGAAATCAAATTCAATCAAAAATTATGATACCAAAATTTTAATTTTAAAATTTTAAATTATCGATTTCGATTCTGATTCACGGCCCAACCGGCGACTCCGGCGAGTGGTGCCTTAAAAGCATGCAGTTTAAGTCGTCACGGAGCTGGCATACACACTTGAACTTGGGGATTCATTTTTGTTGGCAAGATATCCACGCCACACGTAATCCGGGGCTCAAATGACCTTCATTGTTGAATCGTTTTATTGAATAATTTTATTCAATTCAATAGAATGTAAGTTGATTTGTAAAAATTGCAATTCACTTTCAATACGCAGCAAGATATAAATAAATTTTTTTGAATTTCACGTATGACATTATAAATAAAATACATGATGCAATCTGAGTCACACTTTTTTTTCCCTTTTGACAACCTTTATATTTTTTTTTCAAAAAAATGTATATACTTTGCATCTGAACTACAGTCTGGTAGACCAATAGCATAGGGCACGGATTCCCTTTTCTTTATAATGTTTTTTTTGAAGGCTGCGACCTTGCATTTGATGCACTGAATATCGTACGTCAAAGGATGCGCCTTCACAAGTCTAATTTACAGATGCATGTGTGTCACAATCTGACGATGATAGAATTAATGAATTGAATGACCTTTTCTGATGTTTATTTATCGAAGTAGTAAATAATAAATTATGCAACTGTTGAGTAGGAGTTAATTAGAGATGAGTCTGGCGAGAGAAAAGAAAATTTGCTGGAGAATACCCCGAAATTACATCTCGAAAGTGTACTAGCGTGTGACGTGGCTAGAGAAGTACCTTTTGTGGCAACTGGCAAGTGCACCACAGCTGGACCGCTGGTATTAATACGTTGAATTCCTTTCACAACAAATCAAGGGGCCGGCATAAGCGGCGCCATCAACACTGTCGGTGATTTGGTTGATAATTATCAGCTCCTCCATACATATTTATTATTTTTCACCGTAAAATTGAGACTCGTAACTTTTTGCTATGAACAAATAAATTCTTCTGTGCACCCAATTAAGATGCTATTAACTTGCCTATTGATAGCGTAGTTATATTTCACGACTAATAATTCTTTTTTTTTTATAAAGTTTTATTTTTAGCTAACCACAATGATATATATATATATATTTCTCCTTTTATTTAAAATAATGTATATGATAATTTCTACACATTTAAAACGAATAAAGTAATACACTTCTGATCAATCCATTACCTCGTACACACGCATTAGGGTTAAAATTAGTGTAAACGTAACATAATTTTTTTAACATTTTAATAAATTTACTTGTATCTACGATCTCCTATCTCTCAAATATGTTCATAGTTTTGCAAATTTTGTATTCTTGCATCGAATTTTGAATCATACTTTTGTACATAGATGTGCATAATATGCATCTGCAAAGTAAAATAAAAAGGCTAAATTCATGTTTTTTCAATTCTAAATCGACACTTTGTACGGGTTTATTACTAACTATAAATATCATCAATGCATCGAGTGTGTGAATTTAGAATGAATGAACGTGAATTTTGCCCCGGTCCTTCCGACCCCTAATTTATAATCGTAACTACGACTGATGGATTTCTGTATGGTGTGCCATCCCTTTCCACCTTTCTTACAGGCGTAATGCTTCGAAGATGCGCCTTACACACTTTTCTTTCTTGCTCGCTTTCGTTTTTTTTTTTTTTTTTTTGGCGTGGGGGCGGGGTGGGCAAAGGCTGCACGTTATACTCTTATTCGTTGCGTTGGTTGGGATAAAGATTTAACAATGACCGTTTCACAAGAAAAATAAAAGGAGAGAAAAAAATTATTCAACAAGGGAGCCAGGCTTGACCGTAGTGGATGGCAGGAGAGAAAATGGGGCCTGATTGGATTTTGAGTTTTTTTGATATTTATATAAAATTTTATTATAATTTATTATAAAATTTTTAGAAAAACCTATTAGGCTGCCCATGAATTTCCCTGCCGTGCCTCACTCCCCCCCAAAGCTAATAAAAGTTTGTCATATAATTTTATTATAATTAAATTTTAATAAATAATCAAATACTAATATATCAATACATCACAAAGTTATGTAAAATATTTTTTTATTCCTTTTCTTTTTTTTTTTCCTCCTTTTCTTCGCTCCCACTTCATCACTACTTTTTCCTCCTCCCCCTCCCGAATGTGGGGCTGTCGATCGTCAATGGAGGTCGACGATCCCTTTTTTTATTTTATTTTCTTCTATCTCTCTTCCCCTCCCTCTTCTCTTCTTCTTTCCTCTATTCTCTCTCTCCTACTTTCTTCCTCCTCTCTCGCTCTCCTTCCCCCCCGCGGCCTTTGGTCGTTGCAAACAAAGGCCATAAAGGGGAAAGGGATGGCAATAGGAAAGAGAGAAGAAGAAGAAGAGATAAGAGGTGAATAGAGGGAGAAAGGAGAATGAGGGAATAGGGAGAAGAAAGAGAAAAGAATAAAGAGAAAATAGGGAAAGGAGGATAAGAGGGAAAAGAAAATGAGGTTTTTCTAACTTGTGCTAGTCAACAGTGCCAATGTCAACAGTGGTGGTTTAAGATAAGAAAGAAGGAAGAGGAAAATGGAAAGAGAGCAAAAATTTTGCATGCTTTTGAATGAATGTGAATTTTGATTAGTTTTAACCGATTCAATTGATTTTTTGGACTATTCATTAAATCAAACTGATGGTATGACGGGTTTGCGATTCGATCAATCGAGCCAATCGATTCGATCCGATTTTTAAAACATTGATGCAATTTGGAGTGGAATTGGACATGAGAAGGAATGAAAAAGAAATAAACTTATTTGGAGAAGATGAACCGCTTTTATTTTCCTCTTTTTTTTAATTCTCGATAATATCAAAATCCGTTTCGATTGTTATTTTTTAGAATTTTTATTAAAAAAATTTGTAGCAATTTGATGCATGCAAAATAAAAAGGTGATTAAGAAATGTGTTAATGAAAATTTTTTTAAAAAAATCTTAAAGAACAAACAATCCAAATGAAGCACAAGTTTTTTCTTTTCTTTTTTTCTTTTTCGGCGTTTGTTTCATGTATCATAACATTTCTTTCTTGTCTTGTTTGCTTCATTCTTTTTATCCACGTTTATGCTTAATTATGGAATCGCATCACTCTCCTTTGTTCCTCTCTCTTTTTTTTTTGAACATTTTCTAATTTGCTAAAAAATGCTCTCTTATCGAGTTCCTTAATTTATTTTGGAAACCTTTTAGACCAGGGTATTTTTATTATTTCACAAGAGTTACTGGTAGAAGGCAAAACTATAGAAAAAAATCTGATTTGTAGCGTGGATAAACTTTAAAAGAGGTAAATATAATTAATCCTAATATTTAAGGAACATGCGCAGCAGTCAGCAATTTGACCTCGTCTATTAAGTAGTGTATTATTTTACGCAATTTCTCTTTTCTACCAAAATAAATAAATGAATGAAAGTCATTAATCAGAAATGTGTCCATCCGGATCCGGGGAGGCAGGTTGGGCTGGCTGACTAAATTCTAATATAGAAGGTGCCGCATCGCAATTTCATAGTATGGTACTAGTATGTGCTCCTGCCTATATAGTTTTAGCTTTTGCTTTTGTGAGACAGGTCTTTGCCTTTTACCTTTTGTGAACAGAAACAGGTCAGGATCACTGGAAATTGTTTTTTTTTTTTTGTTTTTTTGGATCTACACACAGCCAGGTGTGTACATGTAATTCTCATCAGGTCCGGACTCAGGGCAAGCAGCTGCCCATTTCTCAGCTCCTGTACTTGTCCTCCTCCCAAGTCCCAACTCCAGGACCCCCTCATCCATGAAGTTCCAGGCCCTCGACCTTCCCTCGAGGAAAAAACGACACGAAACGCGAAAGCAGGCTCCAAAGATAGCCTCCCTTATAGTCCTAGCTATTCTTTTATCAGTTATCTCTGTATATTCTCCACCTTTACAGTTCAGAAAATTCTCCGAAGCATCCTCTCCTTTGGATTCTCTCAAGGAGTCAATTAATACGTCTCTCCAGAGTTTGCCATGCCGTCCTGAGGACGACGGTTCTCAGCCCTGCAGCAACACTGAAGAAGGTGAACCGGAGGCCCGGCCCGAGGTAGTTGAAAAGTGTGATTTGTTTGCTGGGGAGTGGGTGCCGAACCCAGACGCCCCTTATTATACCAACACCACTTGTTATGTGATACAAGAACATCAGAATTGCCTGAAATATGGGAGGCCCGATTTGGATTTCCTCAAGTGGAGGTGGAAACCAGATGGATGTGAGCTGCCGATATTCGATCCGCACCAATTCTTGGAACTGGTTAGAGGAAAATCCATTGCCTTTGTTGGAGACTCTGTTTCAAGAAATCATATGCAGTCACTATTTTGCCTCTTGTCCAAGGTAAGTTCATCTTCAGATTTCCCAAAGAAAATTATGGATTGAATCATGGTTTGCTGTCCTATTCATCTGTCTCTGCGACTCTCGTATGAATTAAATTCCGCGCTAATTATATTAGTGGTTGTGTGGTCATTTACTTCAATGATATCTATCCAAAACACAGATGTAGTTATCTGTTTCCCCCTGATGTTTACTTATCTGACATAGACACTGATTATTTTTGAAAGTTATGGTTAAGGCTAATTGTGACACATATAATGTAACTTTCAGGGTTACAAATACACTACACTCTCTTAATCGTTAGATTTTGTATCTCTAGGGATGTTAATAAATCAGGTGAGGAAATACACCTAAATTTTAGGGATAAGAGATCAAAATGTATTAACAGACATTTTGAAAGATTAAAGACTTCAACAAAGCAGCTATGAGTTAAGAATTAAGTGGAAACTCTGGTCTTTTTGAAAATGCACCGAATAGAGATAATGGGAGTTGAACATCTACAAGAGCATACACCATCATTTAGCACACAAAATGAAGAAAAACAAATTACTGTGCTATACAACAATAATTATCACAGACTACGAAGTTTTCTCCCGTGTCTCTAGGTTCTTTATCCTGAAGAGATCTCAAGCACAACAGATGAGAGCAGACAATGGAAATACAAGGAATACAACTTCAAGATTTCAATTCTTTGGGCTCCTTATTTAGTGAGATCCGCGGAAATCACCAGTCCGAACGATAAAGCCCGCTCCTTCGGTCTATATCTTGATGAGTTTGATGAAAATTGGACAACCAAGATCGAAGGATATGACTACGTTGTCATCTCAGGTGGCCACTGGTTCTTCCGACCGGCCATGCTCTATGAAAATGGCCGAATTGTTGGCTGCTTATACTGTCCGCAGGAAAATGTAACTCACGTAACACCATTATTTAGCTATCAGAGAGCTTTCAGAACTGCTTTCAGAGCCATTAACAGTTTAGGAAACTTCAAGGGTGTAACGTTTCTTAGGACCTTTTCTCCCCAACACTTTGAAAATGGAACTTGGGACAGCGGTGGGAATTGTGTGAGGAAGAGGCCTTATAAGAGGAATGAGATCCTTTTGGCGGATAACAATTTAGAAATGTACAAGATCCAACTGCAGGAACTCAAAATTGCACAAAAAGAAGGAAGCAAACGAGGATTGAAGTTCAGGTTATTCGATGCAACAAAACCTATGCTGCTGAGACCAGACGGTCACCCCAGCATATATGGTCATTGGCCATCTCAGACTGTGGAAATGCCTAATGATTGTGTGCATTGGTGCTTGCCTGGACCAATCGATACATGGAATGATTTTTTCCTAGAGCTGTTAAAAAGAGAGGAATCTGAAAAATCGGTTGCTTAGAGTTTACCTAAATTTATTTGGGGGATTCAACTCCCACGCCCCCACTATTTAGCTCTCTCTCTTTTTGTGGTCTTGATGGTTTTCTTTTACAGGTTACCCAATGCCTCTTTTACCCTATTTCAAGCAAACCCATTTTTCCCAGGCCGAGGCTCGGAGTCTGTGCTGAGTATATATTATTGTTTTTAAAGTGTTGTAGAGAGAAGTGCGTAATATACTTGATAATTGGACGGATTTATATTGGATTTTCACCTAAATGGGTTATATCCAATCTATCCAATTTTAAATTGGATTGATTTTAGGTTGGGGCATATTGGATCATCTCAAATTCATGATCCAACATGCTAATTAATACATTGTGATACATAAACTCTTTCTTATATATTTACACAAATAAAAAGATTTTTTTTACATACATAAACATATTTTCATAGACATAACACTCACTTCTTAAGCTACTTGGAAAAATATCATAAATAGAATAATATTTTATATTACTTGTATTGCGAATTTTATTTAATAAATTGTACATTTAAATAGATTACCTAAAAAAATTTGTTTACTTTATACCTTTTAATACCACTAATCGATTGAAACTTATTTTTGTCATAATTTATTTAACACTTTTACCATTCATATTTGCTTTATTGTAAGTTGTTTCTATCAAATCTAATAAAACCCATAATTCATCCTTTAAAAGTAATGGGCAGATTGTTGGGTTTTGAGCTTTTTTTTGTCAACTCTAGTGCGTAAATTCGAGTTGTTATAAATGTTTTGCACTCTTATCCACAATTTTCATGTGAGAGAGATGCTAAATCCGCGTTACATTCCACTAAGTTAACACATATTCTAAGCATTAATCAATTGCAACATTAAACGTAAACTAAAGCTTGTAAGTAGATACTGTATGGGTTGTCATCCGTGAAAACTGTGCCATTCCACAGAATAAAAGAAGAAAAAAGAAGAAGAAGGTGGCTGGACCATCGAGATTAATACTCCCTTCCTTTTTTTATAACTGACGTTTAAGAAATTTGCTCTTAAGTACTTTTATCTGTCGTTGTATTATTCCCATGCAGCATTAATTATTTTTTCACAATTTTATCTTTTTATCTCTCTTTACCAATACAGGGCTCTTTATTACTACTCCTAGTAATTATTACTTCTCTCTTTGCTTTTGACCTAGTAAAACAGCACCATTTAATACTCTAATGAGAGAAAACATGAGTGAATTGGACAATTAATGAGGGTACAAAAGGAAAGTAGTGTATAGATTTAAACAATAAAAAACTTTTCTTAATTGGTGTGCAAAATCTTAAACGTTAGTTATAAAAAAAGGGAGAGAGTACTAATCTAATTGTTAATTTGCTGTCTTGAGGCTGCACAGATTCTCTGTCGATCGACTTGTCAGGCGCAACGGATCTTCTGTCCCATACCCTATCTCACATCCTATCCCACTCCTTATAATTTCGCCAAGTGTCCCTTAATAAATCAAACCCTCAAATAACCCAACTCAGATCATAGTAAGTTAATTAATCAGTTAACCGGGCAAAGAAACTTAAACCCATTCAATCTCTATAACCAAAACTGATTAAAATAAAAACATAATCTGAAATTCACGGTTGTTTCAAGAGGAAAAAAACCCTAAAACCCAGGAAATCTCTGTCCTCTCTTCATCATCTTCTCCATTCAAACAGACAACTTCACGGATAATTCAGCGTCATGAATCAGCTTTGACGAAAGAGTCACGGATATGGTCCGACATGCTGAAAAGGGTTTGCCCGAAGATGCATTGGCCTGAATTTCATGGATAAGGAATGGGTTACAAGAGGATCCCCCACCTGATGCTCTGAACGAGAAGATTGTGGTAAGTTTGATTGTTTGTTTTTGGTTTTCACAAATCCCCTCCTTTCTCCGCTTCCGAAGTCTCATGCATGTTTTGTGTTGTCTTGTGAGTATCTGAACGCAATGCATAAACCATGCAATTATTGATATTTGAATGCTAGCTGATTTTGCCAAGCCCGCAAACACATACAAAATTGACCTAAGTGCAAGACCTTTAAGCTGATTTTTGTGGTTCCTGTTTGATCTCCCAATTCATTCCATGGGTGGGGGGGTCCTCTAGTCCAATTGTTGATCTTATGTGAAGCAGTAGAAAGAGACCTTAAAGCATGAAATACTTTTCCTCCAGAGCATGGGTTGGCATGTGTTAGGGTGTTTTTTGTTATTTTTAGCTTTCGCTTGTGTTTTAACAGGCAGAGGCGCTAGTCAAGATATTTTGTTTTCGACAGTAGTAATTCTTGACAACATGGGATTTTCATGTGTCATACATTTTTTTTCTTTTCAAAAAAAAGAACTTTAATTCATAACTAATAGTTTTTGGTTGACTAGAGTCTCAATATCTCCTATCCCTTAGTTTTGGAGTTTAACAAGTAGTAGTACATTGTTTCCATAGTTACCATTTGCATAAAAACTACACTAGCTTTTGTCAATTGAGTGTGAACCAGTAACTACCTCTGAAAGATTTTTTTTTTTTTTGGCAAGATACGTAGTAAAAAAGCAGAAAGGAGCATCTAGTTTTTCACTTGAATGGCTGAAATCAGAACTGAAATACAACAGGTGGTGTAGTTAGTAATTTGCATGGGCTAGAGTAATATGCTTTCATTGCTACTAACACATACTGTGAGCCCTTAAGTGAACATGGGTCGTGTGCTGTTTGGTGTGGCATCAGGGTCCAGCCAGGATGTAAACAGGGATGGGAATTTTTGGGTGTTAGATAACAATGATAAAGGAGACTTGGGAAGAAAAAATTTTTAGAAAGGGATCCTGTTATTTGGTACTAGCAAAAGCTCTCAGTTGCAGCTAGGGAGGAGAGAATTGAGAGAGATGTGAATATGTTGGTTTTGTTCAAGATCTTCTCCACTTTTTTCTGGATCTTTGCAAGGTGACATTTTTTCTTTTTATTCCTACCTGCTGTTTAGGAAAAAAAATGGCAACTTTTTTCTTGGAATTTGTATTCATGCAAATAGGGTCGTAATGTTCTTCCTTTGCTGAAATTGATGGAGGAATAGTATTGGTCTTATTCCAGTTTGAGAAATTTTTAGGATCTGTACATGAACAATACGATACAGCTCTTATTTTAATATGCTTTTGTTTTTACATTGAACGCAGATTCTAGACATTGTGCCAAAACTTGCACGTCTTTATTTCCTGGAGAAGCTTCTTGTTACGCTATCATATGCCCAACCTTCTGTTTGCTGTGCATAGGCTTGTAAAGAAAGGACATATCTGTTATTGAGGTTTGCTCTCTTGATCAACCAATTTTTTTCTTAAAAATTATTTAAATTACTCAAAAAAAAGCTTCCATTTGTTGGTTCATAATTAGGAATTTCAACATCCTTATATTTGTACAATCCATATTTTTCAAGTGTTAAATAGAATTTTGCATATATAATTTGGGGTATAGATTTTTTATGTTGCTTTACGCCTTTGTGATTGGAAAGATATGGAGAATGATTTGCCAACTCATGATTTGTGGTTGTCTCTCTTTAATTATATCAGGAATTTGGAATTCCAATAGAAGACATCTGCAATAGACAAAATACTAAGAACATGACACAATTATTACAAGTAAGTGAATAGTATGCTTTTTGTAGATATTATGTCAACCATTAGTATTATAGTTTTGCAAGTTTATAGCTATTTGTTTGTATGTGTGATCTTTTATTTCTTATTTTTCTGGCAGACGTTGGACCCTAACTTCTACTAAGGCTATGATTTGATGTCTTCAAGTTCAATAGCACAACAACATGCATCAATAAGTTTTGTCCAAGTAAGAAAAAACCTTGATTAATTATTTAATCATATATATATTAGTTTGATAATTTACAATTATAATTCAATATATTTGCTAACTTTGGGTCCGTTTTTGTAGGCACAAGAACTTGAAAATAATGATGATTCTGATCAACAAGTTGTTGAAAATGGGAAAATTGAATGAAGATGCTTCTGAAGAAATGGAGGACGAAACTGTGGGATTGCATTCATGGATTAGTTAGACCTTTAAGTGGAATAATACTTTGTGCTTATATTTCAATTGATCTTGATATTTTTGTTTAAATTTTTGTTAATAAACGTTCTTTTGACTAAACTGTAGAAGATGAGATATATTAGTTGAGCTGCTCTGGATTCTTGATGCATACAACAAATTGTCTTAATTTCCAATGCCAGTGGATGTTGACTGAAACTTGTGTCGGTAACTAAAAGTACTAAACGTTCCTTGTTTGAGGATTCTTAGAGTGGAAAGTTCAAGGTCCATATGAACTCAATATTCTTTACTCTCTGGCCTTTTCAGTTGTGCAGAATTAAAAGTTTTGTGGGGACTATGCCAGCGATGCTCTGCGTATTATATGGAGATAATACTTGAGGGCAAGGAGTTCATATATTCTTTGTTTCTGTGATTACAGTTGCTGTATTTGATTTGTGCCAAAGTAAAAACACGTACAAGAAAGATTCTCAGGAATGTTGAAGTAATCCATAATTTTGGTTTCAATATCATGCTCCACAGTACCTTCCTCTGCACCCCCATGAAGTACATGATTGCTCAAATTAGCAGTAATTTCCTTTAAGCTAAATGCAGATGAATCCCAATACTGTAGCATTTGAAAATAAGAAAACAACCCGTACAAAGTCAAGTCTCAATTGGTCAATTGTTTCTGAACATTGGAACTTTGGGTACAAAGTCAAGAACTTATTGAAGGCTTCACTAAAATCAGGAATGGATTCTTCAGTGCAAAATGTCCTATTAGACAAAAGAGCAGTTGCCCTCAAAAATTCCTTCTGGGCATTAAGCCTTGCAAGAGATCTTGACCTTCCCAAGCAGCCATCTTGATTCAAAGACTCAGAATCAATTTCATGTCATTTTGCCAATGACCCATCTTCAGAAGCCTCCTCAAGAGCCTCCCTTAGCTTGTAAACCGGCAAATTCTTGAGAGTTGATGGCTTTGCCTTACCCCACTCCTCCTCCTCCTTCACGCAAGAACCTTTTCCTCTCCTGCTCTTCTTGTCCACCATCAAGGTTGCACAGAATGATATAGGCTTCTATAGTCTCAGATGCATTAACACGAATTTTTCTTGGTTTCTCCAAAACCAATCTGACGACTTTCGACAACACAGAACAAATTCAAGAAATGAAAATGTTTTTGTTTTCGGGATCAAACCTTTATAACTGTAAACAGGGAAGGAAAAATCGTAGCATATCCCACCCAGTTACTGCTATGTGCCTCTGGCGTCATCAACTGCAAGAAGACCTTGACGAATTCATTTTGTTTGGCGTCTTCAACTGCAAAATGGAAATAGTAAAAATACTTTATCATGCATTTGTAATTTAGGGAGTTTGTGTTCATCTTCGAGTGATAAAGTGCACCGCAAAACTTAAAAACATTGTGGAAACTAATTCATAATGTCCACTTTATGTGTGATTACTCTTAAACATACCCGTGATCAAGTTTGTTTATAGCGTCAATTGATTGTAATATCTCCTTCCAGCAGAGTTCTTGGTCAAAAAGGATTGTAGAAGTTGACAGTCCTCAACCTATGTCACCATGGGATGATTTAGCAGATCCCCCTGATAGCACCTGTGCTCAAGTTATTCATTCAAGGCCAGAGGCACATAGCAGTAACTATAAACAGTTTGATTCATCTTCCTTTTAGGCATTTGATCGAACAGATGGTGAGCTTCGTCCAATTGCCCATTGAGAGCATGTAATTTGATGAGCTTTGACGCAAACAACAAAAGCTAAATTAACTTTGCATCCAAAAACAAAACTTCGGAAGCGGAGAAAGGAGGGGATTTGTGAAAACCAAAAACAAACAATCAAACTTACCACAATCTTCTCGTTCAGAGCATCAAGTGGGGGATCCTCTTGTAACCCATTCCTTATCCATGAAATTCAGGCCAATGCATCTTCGTGCAAACCCTTTTCGGCATGTCGGACCATATCCGTGAATATTTCGTCAAAGCTGATTCATGACGCTGAATTATCCGTGAAGTTTTCTGTTTGAATGGAGAAGATGATGAAGAGAGGACAGAGATTTCCTGGGTTTTAGGGTTTTTTTCCTCTTGAAACAACCGTGAATTTCAGATTATGTTTTTATTTCAATCAGTTTTGGTTATAGAGATTGAATGGGTTTATGTTTCTTTGCCCGGTTAACCGATTAATTAACTTACTATGGTCTGAGTTGGGTTATTTGAGGGTTTGATTTATTAAGGGACACTTGGCGAAATTATAAGGAGTGGGATAGGATGTGAGACAGGGTATGGGACAGAAGATCCGTTGCGCTTGTCAGGGAGGAGTACTAAATTATTGTTAACTACATGAATTCCTTGCACCGTCGCTTGGGCTTTTTGGGGGGATAACTGAGGGTTGGCCAGGGGGCAAGTTTAATGACTATGTTCACAAAATTGGCAAGATACGCACCACTAGAGACTTAGGCTCCGTTTGATAATACTGAATCTGAATTCTGAACTCTGAACTCTGAATTCTGAATACTGAAATAATTAATTTGTTGAATTTTAAGCACTGAAAAGAGATATATGAATGTCTGAATCTTAATGCTGAATCTATTTATACTGTTTGATAAATATTCATAACTTAATGTTTAATAAGCTAAATTGTACAATTTTGTCCTTCTATCTTTTAATCCAAAAAGGAAATAGAACCTATGATTTAATTAACTTAAAATTGTTAGGTATGAAAATGATAATGATTGTGAAGAGCAATGCATACAATGACAATGTTTCTGTGTGTGGGAAAAGGGTATGGTTTCATCGTTTTGAAAATGGAAAAACGAGCTTTTAATATTCCAAAAGCACGTTCAATTACATTTCTCAATCTTGCATGTGCTTGGTTTAAAGCGTTCTTCTTTTGATCTTGGACGAAAAGCATTTTGAAAATCAGACAACCAATATCTAATATTTCGATATGGTGTCATAAAGCCATGTGTGTGTGGATAAGCTGCATCACATAAATAATATTTATCTGCACAAAAAAAATATCAAAATATAAATGTTTGTGGATGAAAATTACTGCAAAAAAATATTATTGTTAAAAAAAAATTTTGAATAGAGAATATCAGGTTGTTTTGTTTAATTAAATAAGGATTTTGAATAGGAAATATTAGATTGTTTAATTAAATAAGGATTTTGAATGTAATTAACAAACAAGAATATATTTGGTAGATAAGATAAAGTAGTTGAAGTAAATCTCTTGACTCTTATCAAATTAAGCATTCAGTTACGATTCTTGTGCTGAAAAAAATACATATAAATTCAGCACCACTTAATAAGTTCAGCAAGTGAATTTTTATTTATCAAACACCCACAACATCTGAATGTCTGAATGAATTCAGTTTCAGCACTTTTTTATGTTATCAAACAGGCACTTATTTTACATTTCTAAACACAATTAAACATTCATATGGAACGTCTAATTACACACTTGGAACGTTTAATTACTACTATCTCACACACTTGGACCACATAAAATTTTAGAAGTGATTGGGATTATTTTCTGCATGAAAAGCTACTTGTTCGTTAAACATTTAAAAAAAAAAAAAAAAAAAAACTGACAACCATTCCTCGAAAGCTACTCGATCGAATGGAAACGAAAAGCATCCAGCTTGTCCAGTTGTAGTTTATAAATGGTCAAACCATTCGGAAGCTGCTTTCTATTAATTACACCGCGCAGTTTTCTAACTTTCGCATCTTACCATGCATATAAACTGGAAACTCAATGCGCTGAGGTTCATGGGATTTGCGGAGTTGTTCCATCGTCATACTCAAAGAAGAAACATTTTATCGTGCCATTGTATTGGACTAGGATTCGATCTTGTTTCACCCCGACTTATATTTCATATTTTCATTCCTCATTCCTCATGTTTTAGATCTTCAGCACAAAATTATATGTGATTCTGATCACTCCATTCCTCGATCTCATTGGCTCTTGCTTGATTTCTTTCCAGGCCTCCTGAATGAATCTTCAAATGTTTGATCTTCCAGCGCATCAAAAACGAAGAAAGGCACCCAAGGTAGCCTCTCTTGTAGCCTTAAGCATTGCTTTATCCGTTGCTACTATTATTTGCGTATATTCTCCTTCACTACTATATAATCCTGGGAATGTACCTCAAGCGGTCCCTTCTTCTGATTCTCTCAGGGAATCGATAAGGAGACCTGAAAAAGATGATGAACCTCAGGCTGCAAATTCACCAGAAACAGAGCCAAGCGAACCACCAAGCTCCATCAAGAGTGACTTGATAGTTGCCCGGACTACATTGGATAGAAATAATTCTGAAAGGCGGTCTGCTCCATCTCCAAGCCCAAGCCAAGGGGACGAAAATGAGGGAAGAACGAGAATTCCAATCCAACGATCACCGGAACAAACTAAGAGGGTATCTCCAGTTCCTAATCCTGCTGGCGGCATTGACCATAGCAAATTGGGAGATAAAGAAAGCTGCGACCTGTTTACAGGGGAATGGGTTCCCAACCCAGAGGCACCGTATTATACCAACTCCACGTGTTATGGAATTTACGATCATCAGAATTGTATGAAATATGGAAGGCCCGATACTAACTTTTTGAAATGGAGGTGGAAACCAGACGGATGCGAGCTGCCCATATTCGATCCGCACCAGTTTTTGGAAGTGGTTAGGGGAAAGTCTATCGCCTTCGTGGGAGACTCTCTGGCAAGAAATCATATGTTGTCATTGATGTGCCTCTTGTCGAGGGTAAAGTCCATCTTCACATTCATCATGTTAGCTCAGTCATGTTTGATTTGTTAGTGAAATACTTTGCATTATCTAAAATTTTGGCTCACATTACTCCATGCGTGCTGATTTTATTTTGTTTTAAAAATCCCCTTGCAATCTGTACAATTTCTTTGTGTGGTAGGAATGGTCGTCCAGGCTTCCTTGAGTAAGACAAGACAGAATAGCAGCCGTATGAGTCTGCATTGGTTATGCTCTGCCATGCATTCTGTTTTTGCTTAATTTCTTATATGTGATCAAATTTAAAGCTCCACCTTTTGAGGAATTTAATTTTGCTTGCCCTCATCACACGAGATTAAGTTAATCCGTTTTGTTGTAAAACTTGCGTCGTTCACTAAAGATTTGCATTAGTTATACTTTTAATGTGCTTATAACTTTGATGCGCACAACTTTTATGAGCAATAGCATAAAACTTAGTGCTCCAACCCAAAATATTTCCTATTTTTATTTCATCTTCCTTCAAAATGGGTAAGTTAGCAGCGCAGGATTTACACGAAAACAAAACTCACTGTATCAAAAAAAAAAAAAAAAAAAAAAAGGATCAACTGATTCCGTGTTTCCACTCCCTAAATCAATTTGATGGCTTCCTAAAGCAAGAAAAAACGAAGATATGATGGAGTGAGAAAACGAATTATGGGATGATTGACAGTAATTGTTAACTGGCCGAGGCAAATTACCACCCTTTTTTGCAGTTCTTGAACATCAGTCCACCGTATATTCCCTACAAAAAGGAAAATAAGAAATAAAGATGAAAATGTTGTGCTGCAAATGGAATATATAATTTTTATCCGTGTATTTTCAGGTTCTTTATCCTCTGGATGTTTCAACTGCTAATGACGAAAATAGACGCTGGGTATACAGGGAGTACAACTTCAACGTTTCCATGTTCTGGGCTCCCTATCTGGTAAGGTCAGAAAGAACTGATCCCAACGACATAACCCGCCCTTTCAATCTGTATCTTGATGAGTTTGATGATGGCTGGACAACAAAAGTTCAAGCGTATGACTACATTATCATCTCAGCTGGGCAATGGTTCTTCAGGCCAACCAATTTCTATGAAAATCGCACCCTCATTGGCTGCCTGGCCTGTAAACAAGACAGTGTTACTCAGTTCACAATGAATTTTAGCTATGAAAGAGCTTTGAGGACAGCTTTCAGAGCAGTTATCAGCTTAGCAAACTTCAAGGGTGTAACAATCCTTAGGACCATTGCCCCGTCGCACTTTGAAGGTGGGGTTTGGGACCAAGGTGGAGATTGTGTGAGAACGAGGCCCTTCAAGAGGAATGAGACTGTCTTGGCGGATTATAACTCAGAACTGCACAAAATACAATTGAAGGAACTTAGAATTGCTCAAGAAGAAGGGAGCAAATGGGGTTTAAGGTTTCGATTATTTGATGTAACGCAGGCTATGTCGCTGAGACCAGATGGTCACCCCAGTAAATACGGTCACTGGCCAACTGAGAAAGTGACTAATGATTGCGTGCATTGGTGTTTGCCTGGTCCGATCGACGCATGGAATGACTTCTTACAAGAATTAATCAAACCGGAGGAAACAAAAAAATCATCATATAGGTATACCTAGAGTAGTTGAGGAATTCATTTGGGATTCTCCCCACAAAACGTACTCCCAAAAATTTTATTACTGCGACAGCAATAAACTTCTAGCATGCATTTGTTTCTTCCATTATCCTTTTCTCTTTGCCTTTTTTGTGTTTGACTCCTATGAAGCAATTTTGTTCAACGGTTTGAATATTTGTGTTTCCTATGAGGATACAAATTTGTTGAGATGCCTTGAATTAGATCTTCAATCCCTGCTGAACTGTACGGGAGTCTCGCTGTCCGGTCAGCGAGTCGGGGGTCCAAGGGGCGACACGCCCCGGCTGGGGACCCGAGGGGCAGCGTTGCCCCCGGTGGGAGTTCGGGGGCAACGCCCCCGAAGCTTACGGTATATATTAGTTACCGTATCTGTTTTATTTTGGGTCTTGTTTTGGGTCTATTTTGGGTCTAGTCTGTTTGGTTGTATATATATACACACCTTATTTTAGTCTGTAAACTATTTCGATTACAACCCTAATAAAATCTGATTTCCTCCAAATTGTTCTTGTCTATTCTTGTTTGCTCTTCTGTTCCGCTGCATCTGCTATAACAAAATTGAATATACCTTCATCTTATTACATACACTAAATTTTAATCTTTTATCATGGTATTTTTTTTCTTCAATTAATCCAAAAGTACAAGCTGACTGTGTTGACCACTTAGATACTTGCATACTTACGATACTAACGAAGCCTGATCCTCTGGATCAAGCAATTAAGAGCCAGGCACGACGGTTCTTGGGTTTGTCGAGAAAATTCCGCCTAGATGTTATGAATCTGGCTAAGGGCTGCATTTCTTCCCTCGTCTCTGCTCTAGAAGTTGCGTATGGGTTGGCTCCTAGCTATTACTATGACACTACCACGCTAGTATTTTTGTTTACTTGTGGGAACTTTCATTACCGACGACTTCGGTAAGTGGTGCCTTGAGAGGGAGCCAAGTTCCGCAGCTAACTCTGCAAATAATAGTTGTTTTACCTAATACTCAACGGTTTGAATATTTGCGATTCCTATGAGGATACAAATAGATCATCAATATACCTTCATCTTATTACATACAGTAAATTTTACTCTTTTATCACGGTATTTTTTCTTCAATTAATCCACAAGTACAAACTGACTTTTGATGACAACATAAATACTTGCATACTTACGACACTAATGAAGCCTGATCCTCTGAATCAAGCAATTAATTTCCAGCGTTAATCAATTAGCAATACACTGGTACTGTGAATTCATCAACCGGACCTTATTAGAGGTCCGAATAGCAAAATTGTTGTTGTTGAACTTGAACCACGTAAACGAGGACCCCAGAAGAATCACCCACTGGAGGCCTTGAACTGAGGTCTCGAGCCTTTGGCGGGTAATTTGTTTGCGCTCATTGTCGCTCGACTAATCTTAGCTCCTTGAATCGTCGCAGCACCCCTTCAACAGCTATATCAACTGCATCTCTCATGGTATACTTCCCCACACCACCATCATCGTATTCATCATCACCGGGCATAACATAAAGAAACCTAGGTATCAGATTAGTGACCCTTTCCCTCATCATCTGAATCTCTTCAATGCCATATCCCTCCAACACTTTCCTAATAGAAATTGTCCCGTTTCTCACTTGGTTCTCGTCTATAAATACCGAGAACCGCTCGGGGTCATCTCTCAGGAACCAGTCATACTGACCAAAGATGCTTCTTTTCCAGAAGAAAACCGGTATTGAACCAGCCAGCATGCAATTAAATGTGGATCTTCTCGTGAAAGAATCACCTGATCTGGGCTGCAAACAGAAGTTGGAGCCCAGGAAGGGTTCAAGAATTGCCGGGCTTCCATCGGAACACGGAGTCTCCGAACAGTCCACAACTGTGCACCTGTCAGACTCGTCGCGGCACTGGTCCACCAACAAACCCCTGAAGTCATCCTTCAACCTTTTTTCTTTCCCTCCCACAAATGTGAAGAGCTTGGACCGGTTGCGAGTTCTCACGAATTTCAACCATTTCTCAAGCTCAGCGTTGGACCTGGGATGAAATCCCGTAGGATACGGCACCCCAATCTCGTAGCGGTCCCAGGGGCTTCGTTCAAGTGCCAGCCTTAGCGTCTGTCTGATGGGAGGCATGAGAACGAAGCTCGACCCCGATTTTGCATCCATATGATGATCCCCAGGCCTGAAATCCCCAGATACTCTGCCCAGCATAATAAAGTGATCTGCGCCGTTGGATCTCTTCCAAGACGGTTGCTCAGTTACCCACTTGACCAAGCTCTCGCCCTGCGATTCTCTCTCGCTCTCAGTACTGCGATTAGCGTACAGATACTTGGCAGTGGCTAATCCCGCATAAAAGGGTATGTAAAAAGCTGCTGCAGAATCTGGATCGTAGGTTCTGCACTTGTAATTGGAGATCCTGGTATGATAAATAACTTCACCGGCAAACATGCTAGTGGCGTACCACGCGGGAGTAAGATCCTCGGGGATGATTCCCTGGAAATCGGTGGCTTTCGGGCCAAACCCATCGTTAGAGAGAGCATCGCAAAGTGAATTCTGCGGATCTATAGCGCGGCAGTTGTCTAACAATTTCTTGTTGAAGGATGGAGGAAGGTCGTATACATAGACCGTGCCGTACTTGCACTGCTCAGAACCAGCCGGAGCTCGGAAACGTAGCTTCAGACGACGGATGGATAGATATTGTCTCGGAGCACTGGTGAACATTAGGAGGATGAGAATAGGAAAGACGAGAGCAACGAAAAGCCATGCACGACGGTTCTTGGGTTTGTCCACAAAATTGCGTCTACTACTGCTGCTACTAGTGCCAGACGACGATAATGAGAATTTGGCAAAGGGGTGCATTTTCATGGTTCTTCAAATATTCTGGTGGCCGGATAAATTATTGTGCTTGATGGGATTTCTTTTCTCTTACACACATATATATATATATACATATATATATATATATAGAAACCAGCTAGAAATTGTGAGGCCGCAGATCCTATTGCAATGAGGACGCGAGGAGTCGAGCTGCTTCAGTAGTTAAGCTATATTCTACGTGACACTACTGTTATATAGAGTAATAATTTCAACCAAAAATAGTTTAAACAAAAGGGCACCGAGGAAATACCCGTGAATCCTCCCAATCTCTAAAACGTTTAAATGTTCCTAATGATTAACTCGCAAGCTTTTGGGAATTTGGTGCATCCATCATGTCATCTTAAAAGTTATTAGCATGGAATACATAGCGCTGTCACATTATATATATATATATATATAAAGCCGAATATTTTTTTAGATATTTTTATTTGTTATGTAATAATTGAATATTAAATTAGATAATTACTTTTCCAGAAGAATATTACTTATTTAGATGTTTCTATTTATTGTATAATAGTTGAAAATTGTACTAGATGGTCGTTCTTTATTCATCCAGTTATTTTGACTTATATACAAGGTTATATAAGGCATTTAATTATTATATTCAGTTGAGAAGAATAAAAAAATTAAGAGTATTATTATTGTGTGTCATTAATAATGTGTTATTTATTCCTCTTCTACTACACATATGTATGTTTGTGTTGTATATAGCAATCTCCCGTTATACATTTTTTAGCGTGTATATCTATCTCTCCCCTCCTATACAACATCGGACCTTGCAAATGTGTTAATCACAAACCATGAGAAGTTGATAAAAGTAAAATACCGTAAATACCCAATTTTCTTTTCTGATTCGTGTACGTTGGCCTGATTGTGTATGGTTTACTATCAGATTCATGATCCGGATGAGAGACAAAAAATTTATCAATTCACATATCTTTTACTTCATCGTGTCACGGGGAAGAATGAATAGGAAATTTTTTTTTTTTTTGGGTCTGATTGAGGGGATATTCGGGCCATCGGATAAATCGGATCTGACTAATTCCCCACCGACTCGAGAGGGGAGGCTCTATCCCTCTGAATACGATAACCATGGACTCGAACCCTTGCGGGAATAGGAAGTTTTTCGTTAAGATTGGGAATATCCACTAAACTGTTGTGCTTTCGTTGTCTAGCAAAATTCAATTCAATTATGAGAATTAAGGGGTTAGAGCCCCCCTCCAACCAACTTGGCCCGGTGAAAAGAAAAAACTAAACGAGATTTAGAGAAAGTCCCCTCTGGCCCCAACCAAACCGGACGCCACAGCTGGATAGGCCGCAATTTGGCATAATCTCAGGGGCCTACCTTTGGTTTTATTCGTCCTTAAAGCTCATCTTCTAACATCCAAGCGCACGCAGGAGGAGGCTTCCAAAAACAGACCTGCCAATTACCATTAAATAAAGTGCAGGAACGATCTGTCGGTGATCTTTGTGATAAGGCCTTGTTTGGAAAAAATTAAAAAATTGCTGTATTTTTCGTGAATATATTTCGCAATCATTTTTTTATATTATATATATTAAATTATTATAATAATTTTTTTACAAAAAAAATTCAAAAAAATGCAATTCAAACGTGTCCCTGATTTTTTCCTTCTCTTTGTATTACGTGGTCGCCGTGGAATGGAATTTGAGGCAACAGAAGTTTTACTCGTGCTAATTAAGCACTTAGTAGTCCTAAAGTTTTGTATTCCTTATAGCAAACTTTAGTGAAGGATCTTTGTCAGGGAGAGGGGGAAAGGGAAAAAAAAAACCCAAGATCTCGTTTAAAGTAGCTAAAAAACTGACTTGTTGGCTGGTCCAGCCTTTTTTCAAAAAAGAGCGTGGCCTTGTTCGTACTGTTTAGCAGGAAAAATTGAAATTGCTTCAATAGGACTCATAAAGTTTGGCATCTAAATGAGGTAATTTAGGGCGTTTGTGTTTGATATAGCAGACCACCTAAATCCAGAAGGTGCACTGGAATCCGTTCTATGGTTTAGAATTTAGACAACTTCAAAAACATCAAAAAACATAAAAAAATAACCTTAAAAAACACCCAAAAATAACATAAAAAATAGCCTTATTTACAGTAAAAGCTTTTCAATTATATTATTACAGTAAAATATTTCTAAAATACCCTCAAAAATAGCTAATCCCGGAGTAACATATTCAATATTATATAAAACAAAAATCTGATTTAACTACATATGGATCCGGCAGAGAACATGTCGCCATCTAGACGGGGACAATGGGCTGATAGAAAGCACGTGGTAGGGAACTGCTTTCCATGCATTGAGTGAAAGCAATAATGGAATTATGTTGGGGTTTTACTGTTCACCCGGACCTCTGGTTCGATGCAGACAAAAAACCAACCAGAAGAGATCGTCATAGAAAGGACGAGTGGGCCAGTCTTAAAAGAATATTATGAATTTAATTATTTCCCTTCGTAATGTATTCTTATGAATTAAATGATTTCCCTTCGTAATGTATAAGAGAGCAGTAATTGACAACAGCTCCAAATGTTTGAAATTTCACTTTTAAAGAAAGTATGCTTAAAACGCAAGACCTTAAGAGGAGAAAGTTTGAACATTTGGCAACTACTCCCCCGTCCAATTTTGATAGTTCTATATTTTTTATTTGTTTCAAATTATAGTCTATTTTTCAATTGAAAAATATAGTTATTTTTTAATTTCTCTAAAATATCCTTATTTAATATATGTTGTCCTCGTCTTTTTTTTTTTTCGAAATGAAATATTACACACACACCCAACACAATGAGAGACACGCAGCAAACATCAGCAAACCAATCCGAAAGAAATCTAAAGGACTCACGAGGAATACCCATCCAATCAAATGATGACAGGAGGATACCTCCATGAACCTTAAATCCAAAGTAAATACCCCACAATCCTCGTCAGTTAGTTGCTTTTGGTAACTTTTACTGCCCCCTTTTTTTTATAAAGTTATATGCAATAAAACTAAAAATGGGGAAATAGTAATATACTTGAGATTGTGGGGTACGTAGAAACTCGTTTACTTGTTCGAACAGCTTGAGCTGGAAACTTTCAAGTTGAGCTGAATCATCGTTGCCAAAGTAGCCAGCACCTAGTTTCAAACAAGTGCCAAGGAGGCAAGGGCACACACCATGTTTGTATGGCTTAGAAACATTAGCTTTACCGTCTTGGAAAAATAGAAACATTAGCTTTTTTATTCGGAAGAATTTAGTAAAAAACTTTTATAAACAAAAAAGTTTGATTTTTAATAGTTTTTTTAATAAAATTTTAATTAACTTGATGATTAAAATAATGTTTTATGGGCAGTTATGTAGGTGACATATGCCTACACAGTAAGGGTGAGGTTTAACTTTAGTTATGTTAGTTAGCATGATATGCAATCACGACTGATATAATTACATATAATTATAAGGGTGAAATTGAAAATTTTAAAAATGACGACAAAACAAAGAAATGTTTACACCAGATCCAAAACTCTACCGTTATGTATTGTAGGTGACTAAAGCAATTTTGGATTAGAATCTCCTACAATAGTTAGTAAGAATTGTACCATGCAATATATTTAAACAAACTAAATAAATCTAGATATTAAGATATATTCATATTATTTATACCTGCATTGCAAGTTGTATTTTGATTCGATTTGATTTGCGTGCAATAAAAAAATACGTGGAGTAATATTTTATATTTATGATAAATGAATTTTATATAAAATTTTTATTGTCAAGCAAACTTTAATTTCTTAATTTATTCGCATACTAATGGTTACATTGGTAGTTGTAATGCTTACAATTAGTTATATATATGGGTAAGCGTCGTGCACTGATGTCGTGGGAGCAGACACATGCATTTGTACCATGGCCCCACATTCGAACAAACCACCGAACCCGGGCCAAGTACCAAGGCAAGCTAAGAGCCAAAGTTCATCACCATCTTCGTACAGAGCTCTTCTCCTCTTCCTTCCGGACTTTTTCTTCCTCTCCTCCCCCATTACCCACTCTACTGCCGGTTTCTGCTTGACAAGCTGCCGCGGGTCCTAATTCTCCTCTAATCTGCCACAGCCCAGCTTCACTTCTCTTTAAACTGGATCTGCCATTCTGCCTCTCCATCCCTTGACAGTTTCATAGTACATGACAGCTTGCTCAGCTGTGCATCTCTATACACGATTGACTCTCTTTATCGCACGAATTCTGGTCCGAAGGCAGAATGCTCAGGAGAAGTTTGGAGGTAACTCCATTTTTTGCTGATTAGGTCTGACACTTTTGTATGCTGTTAATTAATTGAGTAGTAATTTTCTTGATTATCATATACATCGCCAGTGTCATGTCTGTTATCATGATTTTTATGCGGTATACTGGTGCATGAGATAATGTAGAGCATAACTCCTGCTTGGTAGTATTTGTTGCCTTCTTTGATGACTGATGACTAAACTGAATGGACCGTCCAAACTACGACCATGCTGCATGATTGACACTTAGAAAACAACGGCAGTACCGCATTTTAATGAGGATTTGGACTTGTCAGTATACACTTAATTCGTTTAGGTCGATTCGTTTTGTCATACTTGTAATAATTTGAGTTTAACTGCTAGTAATTCGTTATTGATTTGGTTGTATAATGTATAAGTAAGACTCTGGTCGTCAACTTGGAATTGGAATACATATTGACTTTGGTCGTTTTATGGACAAAATTGAAATAAGGTATATTTTTTCTTGAGAAAATTGAACATAAAATTCCAAGATAATGATCTTTTAACTACTTGTATTTCAAAGATGAAACTCTGTGAATCATTTGAAAGATTCACATGAATAAACTCATACTTATTGGTTGGCGTGAAGATAAGGGGCGCATGCTTACCACCACAAGTCATAAAGAAGGTTTGTCCGACAATATGGCTGTGGAAACACGTTAAGAAGTTGTTCTCTCTAGAGTCCAACCCAAGTATTGACATGCTAGTTGGAATTAATCTTTGCTCATCTTGCATAACTACTGTTACTAACGAATAGCATCTAAAGACTGTTATTCTAACTTGATTTGCTGACAGATTCAGTTGGCTCCTTGTTCATACGGTTATATTCTCACCATCAAACTGGTTATGCTAGTGATAATTGGAATTTAACTCTAACCATTAAATTCTTCCATGTTTTGCAATGAACACATAGGTCATTTAGCTAACCTTTTCATCATGTTTCAGCATTTAAAAGATACCTAAAGCTTGTTTAATGAGTTGTTCAAGATGTTATTGAAAAAGCAAAGTTAAGAGAAAAAGAGGAGTCGTTGAAATTGCAGCAATCATGGTCTTAACTTTGTACGTTTTGATGCTTAGGCTGTTGATACTTTCAGTAGCCCTGCTGCAGTAACATCAACTGTTGGATAACTTTAGAACATGATGGCTTCATAGTCCATAGTCCACAATTTCCGACTTTTTATTCAGATCTGAATTGACTACATATGAGGCATTCTTTGTTATTTCCTAGTTTCAACTTTAAAATATTAATCTATACACAACTGTGCCAAGGCAATGCAGAACTTGCATTACTAAGATTAAGTATTACTGTTGTTTCTGGGTTTAAGCAGAGAAAATAGTATGAATTGCATGCATTGCTCTGTTTTCCGCTCCTTATGTCTCACATGCTCTGCATAAGAAAAACCTCCAAGTCTCCTGCTAATACGCGTTTTATTATTTGGATTTGGTTTTGTGAAGGAACTTCCAATACGTGCCATTGTTAAAAACTCGAGAGGAACGTTGGCCACAAGTTCTTTCTGATCTACTACTGTGTGTAATTCCTTGGTGGCTCCTTCATCCTCATTCTCTCTTACTCTGGCTTAATTAGTTTTCCTTCAAGGCCTTAAAAATGAAGTTCCAAGCCATTGAGCATTCACTAAGGAAACATCAAACTAGAAGAAAAATACCAAAGATAGCCTTAGTTGTAGCCCTAACTATTCTGTTATCAGCTATCTCCATTTATTCCCCTTCAACACAATTCAATACGAAGAAAGCATCCAAACTTCCTTCTGAGTTTGATTCAGCGGAGGAACCAGTAAAGTCAACTGCTCCTTCGGGTGTCATTTTGGAGGCATGTCGTAATGAACATGATGGTTCTGAGCCCTGTAACCACAGAGAAAGTGGGGTAGAGGACCGAAAAGTAACAAAAGAGGATGAGGAGGAGCCACCAAGCCTAAAAGCAGAGCAAGTTGAGGTTACAAAATCAGCAGAAATAGAAGCACAGGGATCACAAGAAGAAGAATACTGTGACTTATTCTCAGGGGAGTGGGTTCCGAACCCTGAGGCACCGTACTATACCAACTCTTGTTATGGAATTCAAGAACATCAGAATTGCATGAAATATGGAAGGCCTGACATAGAGTTCTTGAAATGGAGATGGAAACCAGATGGCTGTGAACTGCCTATATTCGACCCACACCAATTCTTGGAACTCGTCAGGGGAAAGTCTATTGCCTTTGTCGGAGACTCTGTGGCAAGAAATCACTTGCAGTCATTGATGTGTCTCTTGTCCAGGGTAAGTTCACTGTCAACTCTAAAAATATTTGCTAATTCAACATATTGTCCGAGATCTAAATTATTGTCCACGATGACCACTGTCACCTCATTGTTACATTGTTGTTTTCATTGATATCAGAAGATTGTATCTGTAGGGAGGAAAAAATAGGATTGTGATGCTTTACGATGATTGATGGACACCAAGCAAAATATTTGATCGGTTGTTACTGGTTTCCTTGAATCCTTTTGCGACTGAGATTAAATGCATTAATGTCACCTTTGGCATATCAGTACTGAAACCCTAATTAATGTTGAACCTGAAGTGCGACCTAATTTCATACATCAAAGAAATCATTGCTATCATAGTACACTACAAGTAGGATGTAGTACGTTACACAGACACACCCTAAAAAGGAAGCCTTTTTTTTTTTTGTTAAAGGGAGAGGGGGGGGGGAGGGTATTGTGGGGGTGTAGGAGAAGCTTATTGTTGTCCCATTTGATTTTGTGTAAATTAATTTCTCTCCTTATGATCAGATGGAGAAATTAAATCTTTTCACGCTATTTCCAGGTGCTTTATCCTCAAGAAATTTCAAATTCAACCGATGAGAACAGACAATGGGAGTACCAAGGATACAATTTTAGAATGTCAATCTTTTGGGCTCCTTATTTGGTAAGGTCAGTTGAGATAACTGGTCCCAAGGACAGGACCCGTTCTTTTAGCCTATATCTTGACGAGTTTGATGAAAATTGGACAACCAAAATTGAAGAATATGACTACGTTATCATCAACGCTGGCCACTGGTTCTTCCGACCAACCATGTTCTACGAAAAGGGCAATTTGGTCGGCTGCCAATATTGTCCACAGGAGAATGTCACTCGCTTGACAACATATTTTAGCTATCAAAGGGCTTTCAGAACAGCATTTGGAGCCATTAATAGTCTGCAAAATTTCAAGGGTGTAATATTTCTGAGGACCTTTGCTCCGTCACACTTCGAAAATGGAACTTGGGATAGCGGCGGAAACTGTCCTAGGACCAGGCCTTACAAGAGAAATGAAGCCGTCTTAGAGGGATATAATTTAGAGTTGTACAAGATCCAATTAGAGGAACTTAGAATTGCGCAGGAAGAAGGAAGGAAACGAGGATTGAGGCTTAGGTTATTTGATGCAACGAAAGCTATGCTGCTGAGACCGGATGGTCACCCCAGCGTGTATGGCCATTTACCAGATCAGAAGTTGGAGTTGCCCAGAGATTGTGTGCATTGGTGTTTGCCTGGACCGATCGACTCGTGGAATGATGTTTTGTTAGAGTTATTAAGGAGGGAGGAATCAGACAAACCAGTTACCTAATTAGTCGTATTCTGTCGGTCGCCGAATGAAATGACATTTGATTATCGAAAGATTTGAAGAAGAAAAAACTGCTTACAGTCATTGAATTCATTACGGAGCACAAATTGACAAAAGCCATGCCGCCAGAAGCTGTATGAAATTTTTTTTTTTTGGGGGTCAAGCAGACAGGGTAGGTTTAAAAAGCCGGGAAAAAAAAGAAGAAGGGATATTTGAATTCAAGATGTGTAAGGTTTGAGGTCTCAAAAGCTGGTCACCTCCTGTATGGATTCTTTTCGATTTTATGTTCAATGCTTTCATTTATCTTTACTTTTTAAGCCGTAGGTGGTTCCCCTTTTCCTTTCTCTTTCTCTGAATTTGGCAATCTGATGTATATATACATTGAATAATGCCGTTATTAGTTGACGGATTCCAGCAGCATTGATAAGTCAAAGGACATATTAAAACTCTCCTAATTCTTGTTTTATATTGCTTGGTATTTAAAGATTTGTCAAAATGCTTACAGAACATGGGGTAGAATTGAGAGTGAAAATACCTAAATTATAGGAATCAAGAGATAGAATAATAGTTATAGGAAAACTAGTAGTTCAGAGTTGTCTATATAGGTTTGGAGTCGTATGTAATTGTGTGTGTAGATTCAGAGGTTCGTAATTGTCTGTAACTTTTAATTACACCTTTTGCAGCCCTTCTAATTTTCAAATATGGATGATTTTGCATACTCCTATTTGTTAATTATGAGTGCAGAAAGATTATTATTTATACAAGTTGGAGAGAGAGAGAGAGAGATTGGGCTTCCTCTGATCAAGCGGCAGGATACTTATACCTAGGCCTCCCCAGAGGGCTTTCATAGAATAAAACAGGCTGCATAGGCCGGCGTTCGTGCATTGGACTTGTTGGATGGATTGGCGGCCATTGAGCATCGGACCTGTTCCTGCGAGACTGGGCTAGCTGTTTCCCCCACTCCGCAGCTGCTTAGTCGATTGATTACTATTTTTTTGCTCGATTCAACTTCTTCCTGGGGCGCCGCATCGCTTTAGGTGTATCCTGTCCTTTTTCTTTTGCCCCTTCGAATTTGATCTGCCAACGAAGCTTGTCGATACATCGCTATGGTGAGATCTTGGAAACTATATACGGATTTGGCCATTATACGAGGCTTAACTAATCCAATCAGTTATGAATGAATGGTTGAGCCGCGCCGCAAAAATGGTTTTGTTTTGACTTGGAGAAGAAGCTTTACCTATTCTTTCTTACCTTTCTAATTACAAGGACAGCAAAACTTAAAACAGGCGCACGCACGTGCGGATACAAAGAAATTCTAGTCGAACTTTTCTAGGCACGTTCGCCCGTTGAATTCTGTTGAGTTCGATAAATGGAAGGTTGTGGATTGTCTGTATTCAATGTATACATTTTTTTTTTGGGTTACCTTTGAAATCATAAATCATAATAGTAACAGGAACCTGAACTTGTGAAATGCCATATGGATGGTGAACATCCATTCTTTGATATATATATTTGTTCAATTGTTATTATTTATATCTACTTCAGTACTTCTACTCTAATCTATTCTGGGGTAATCGAACAGGGTACGGAAAATTGACTGGAACCATCGGATCATATGGTATATTACGCACCCATATGAATTTAAGGAAAACGACGACATTAAGTAATAACCTCTTATTCCATACGACATGCGGTGATTAACTACTCTGGTTATGCTACAGTAAAATTATTTGCTGCACAACCATTCTTTGATACGCTGCACTAAAATTATAATTTTTTTCTTTCCATTCTTGAATCCTGCGGGTTTAACTTTTGAGCCGCCAGGCAATTAATATGTGTATGCAGTAAGTAGACAAAATTTTTATTAGTAGTAGTAGTATTTACTTGCAGTCATATTTTAAGCTGGAGTAGTACTTGGGAACCGCGGATTAAATGGCCACACTAATTTCATCTTTGACTAAACGGGGATGGTTTTGAGTTTCAAGCTTCAACATGTCTGTTCTTGCAGCGGCAGAGGATATTTAATGCATATAAACATATGTGAGAAAAGAGGTCTTTTTTTTTTTTTTCTTTTTACCACTCAACCCAATCCTTCCTCTCTCGGAGAAGTTTATTAATCATGATCTCGACATAAATAAATATCTTTACAACAATCAAAACACTTTTACTCTTTTCAACCGAAAACAATACTTAAACACATTATATACACACACACATATATATATTCAACATGAATTGATAAATAAGAAACATGAATTATATATATATATTCAACATGAATTGATAAATAAGAAACAAATTTAATAAGTAAGTAATTACTTAATATAATAATCAATTACTAAATATAAAATTACTAAAAACTTAATTTGACCTAAAACCTGCTAAACAATAATATAATATAGAAACTATTATAATTATTAGGCTTGATTTAATATATGGCAAGACAAATTGTTGCTTTTGTAGCATGTACGAGTGAAGGGCTTTAATTTTAGTGGTGCTGTCTCACTGAAGTTTGTAATTTTTTTTTTTGAGCAGATTGAGGTTCTTAGTTAGAGAGCATGCTGGTCGTTTTCATGCAGGTATTCCTTTAATCCCCTGTACCGCTGCAGCCTTCCTTCTGTTCCCAATCCTTCTCTTTATTGGGGAAAGGAAAAGTCAATATTTGGAAAAGTTGAGTCGCACCGTTTATTTTCCCCCCTCCTGTTGTGTTATCATCATTGAAGTTATGAAACGCCAAGCCGGTGAGCTTTCCTTACAGCTAAAGCTAAGAAGGATACCTAAAGTAGCCACTTTCCTCATCGCCATAACTGTTCTTTTGTCTCTTGTCATTTCTGTGTATTCTCCTCCTTCATTCTGGTACAAGCTCGGCGAAATATCTGAAGCAACCCCTTCTCTCGAGGAGTCAACGATAAGGAGGCCTAAAGATCCCGAATGGCCGGAATCTAATGATACAACAAAGTCCAAAGAAATTCTAGGCGGCGATGAGCCCGGAAGCCACAAAGCAGCACAAGAAACAGCAGCTGCCGGCAGCACCAGGTCCTCATCAATCCCAAGCCCAAGCTCTCCTGCTCAGATTGATCATAGTTACAACAGGACAAATTCCCAGAATCCAACAGGTACTACTCAAGAAAACTACTGTGATTTGTTTTCAGGGGAATGGGTTCCCAACCCAGAGGCGCCATATTATACCAACGCCACCTGTTATAGGATTCAAGACCATCAGAATTGCTTGAAATACGCAAGACCCGACACGGGTTTCTTGAAATGGAGGTGGAAACCAGACGGGTGCGTGCTGCCAATCTTCGATCCCAACCATTTCTTGGAGCTGGTCCGAGGAAAGTCCATTGCCTTCATTGGAGACTCTGTCGCAAGGAACCATATGCAGTCATTGATCTGTCTCTTGTCCAGGGTAATTAAGTCCTCCCCAACCCGTTCACTATTACGATCTCTGATCTTCTTAATTAGTCTTTATTTAACCAATGGTCCTCACTGTTTTCAGTATGAGTAGAACTTTTTCTGTCGCCATTTCTGCTAATCTCAACGGAAAGAGGTCATTAGAATTTAAAGTCCATTTGGCCTGGTAGTTGTCCCTAATCCTTGTCAGGTGACGATGTCTCATGTTCTGGCACCCAAATGGTTTTGAATGTTTCAACACGGTTTAATTAAGACTTCAAAGTGAATATTCGTCGCATTCCTTTGGTCCGGTGAAAACGGTTAAGGTAATCGGCACCACCTACTGTTGGAGATTTTTATTGCATTTCCTTGGGAAGTTGCGGCTTTGATAGGCAGTTGCCGGTTAATTTTGGGTTTTTGAAACAAATTGAATGGCTGAGGAGTTTAGGATCTTCTAGTAAAATCACATATGGTGACTTGGCTAGTATCCCTTTTCTGGCTTCTGACATTTTAGAAGCTTATCCATACAAGACATTTGGCTGCCTTAGTCCATGGATTTTTCTTCTTAATTTTGCCAGGATGACATCTAGGAGCTGTAATGAACCACCTGCGTAAATGATCTGAACTACAAATCTGGGTCAGGCTAGCAAGGCAGGATTTATAAATGTCGACCATCCACTTCAGTATTCTAAGTTTGATAACTCTGATTATATATCAAAAAGAAACGGAAAGATTATATAATCTCTTTTTACATCTAATATGGTAAATAGGAAATACGCACTTTCGAGATGATGATGGCTATCGTCTAGATGGCAGATTGTTTCTAGTAAAAGCTCGAATTGATTTCTTCTACCAAGACTGAGACAGAGTAAACATTGAGAATATATCATTCACACAATTCAACCCAAAGAAAATACCTGGCTAATCAACCAACCAACTGGAAAACATCGTTAGTTTATGCTCTGTGGAAGTTGGGATTAAACATCTTTTCGTGTATATCCAGGTTCTTGATCCTCTGGATGTTTCTACTGGGAATGATGAGAACCAGCATTGGGTATACAAGGATTATAACTTCAATATTTCCATCTTTTCAGCTCCGTATCTGGTAAGGTCAGAAAAAACTGATCCCAACGACGTCACCCGCCCCTTCAATCTATATCTAGATGAGTTTGACGAGGACTGGACAACCAAGGTTGAAGGGTACGACTACATTGTTATTTCAGCTGGCCAATGGTTCTTCCGGCCAACCATTTTCTATGAAAATCGCACTCTGATTGGCTGCCTCGCCTGTCAACTGGACAATGTTGCTCGCTTGAGAATGAACTTTAGCTATGAAAGAGCTTTCAGAACTGCTTTCAGAGCCATTAACAGCTTAGCAAATTTTAAGGGCGTGACATTCCTCAGGACCATTACCCCGTCACACTTCGAAGGTGGATCTTGGGACAAAGGTGGAGACTGTGTGAGAACGATGCCTTATAAGAGGAATGAGGCTGTCTTGGAGGACTACATGGTAGAAATGTACGAGATTCAACGGCGGGAACTCAGAATCGCACAAGAAGAGGGAAGCAAGAGGGGTTTGAAATTTAGGTTGCTGGATGCAACACAACCCATGTTGCTAAGACCGGATGGTCACCCAAGCAAATATGGCCACTGGCCAAATGAGAAAATGGCTAATGATTGCGTGCATTGGTGTTTGCCTGGACCTATTGACACCTGGAATGACTTCTTGCAAGAGTTAATCGAAAGGGAGGAAGCAAGAAAATCATTGGTATAGGAGTAGTATTTGGGTATAATTCCTGGATTTCTTCATTTCGCAGAAACAGTTGGCGCAATTGGCCAGCCACAGCTAGTCAGCTACAGCCACATATACCAAAGAGATAATTTCAAGGAGACAAATGGATATTCATATTTTTTCCATCGTTTTGTAGTGGTGTTTTGTATTTTTTTCCTTCTTTCTCTAAATTGTTCATTAAAGATTGTTTTTTCCCTTCTCTATCGGATTCACCAATATCGTTCAGCGCCTTGGATTTGTATCATCTATACCAACTTTTTCGCAATCGTGAAATTCCAGTGCACTACGTTATAAAAATCACTGATCATGATCTACAGTTATCTGATCAGTGCGACCCTCAGTTTACATACACGTCCATTATAAGAAAAATGTTCATTAAAGGCAATCGATAAGCAATGGATGCTAATTGATCACCCATGCATCCACTCATGGGAATAAAGGCCGAAACACTTCCTTCTGTTAAACGTCACAGATTCTAGCTGTAAATGATATGTTGATTTTCTAAAGAATGTGTTGGTTCTATTGCTAGAGGATTTTTCTTTTGGGGCCGGGGGGGGGGGGGGGGGGGGGGGGGGAGTACTAATGGCTGTCTTGATCATCTTTGGTGCAAGAAGTAGCTCATTTGTTGTTGACTTGACAAACATCTTAGCACTTAATCTAATCATACATGTTTTTTTAAACCATAACTCATTTGTTGTTGACTTGACAAACATCTTAGCACTTAATCTAATTACACATCTTTTTCCATCCATTACACTGTCTGTTTGCTCTGTGATTCTTCACATGTTCCATTAATGTATGGTAGGTGGTAGAAGTGGCAAAATGGATAAATGGTTGATAAATGGTTTTAGTTAAATGGATAGTGGATCAAATTGATCCAATCCAATTAAAACCATTTAATAAATGGATCTAAATGGATGTCATTTAAATGGATAGTGTAAACCATGATCCATCCATTTATCCATTTACTCTCCCAAATTCTAAATTTAAGATTCAAATGTTTTTTCCCAAAAAATATAGATCCCCAAAGTTCTATCCTTAAATCACCTAAAACCTTTTGGTAATAACAAATGCTTGTACTACTACTCTATTTCAGTTCTTCATAAAATTAGTTTAGTTCCAAGAAAATTTAACTATTGTAGTCAATTTAACCTTTTGTCATTACTTTAAGTATCATTTTGAAAAGTAATGAACAATTAAGAACTTGGCTACATTTTTATAACTTTTGAATGAATTGAATATGGCTTTACAGTGAAAAGAAGTTTACGTTTCCAATTTTTTGCACTCCTGTTCAAGAGTGATGTCTTGAATAAAAGTGAATTCTAATCCGAAATCTTATGTTATTTGACAAGTAAAATATTTTCATCACATGTGAACGTAGTACCTAAAAATGTATGAAACTCCTTATTATACCATTGATATACAAGCTACCTTATATTACTTAGTAAATTAGGTGTCTTTTTTTTTTTTTTTTTTGGATAATTGGGTTGGGTGATAAGGGGAGAGGGATTGCAAGTATGAGAATTTGGGAAGAAAAAAAAAAGGGTGTCATTTACATATCTTAACCAATGTTGCGGGAACACTCGTTAGAAAAATTCTTTTTATAAATAAAAGAATTAAAAAAAAATATTTTGACACTGCATGATGCATTCTCGCTTTTTCTTTATTTAAGAATATAAATGTTTGCAATCATTACTACATGAGAGTTTAATTAAAAAAAAAACAAGAGTAGAGACTAAAATATAATTTTGAAAAGGATGGAAGAAGTCTAGGAACTAGAAGCAAATAAAATGCAATTAATGTTATTGGCAACTTAGAATGTGAGGAAGTTATGAAGGAAAGAATAGGTGGGCCTACAAAATTAATTTGACATATGAGAAAATTACGAAGAAAAGAATAGATGATCCCACAAGATTTTATTTCACATTTTTATAAATGTGTTTTCTATTTTTTAAGTTAAATGGATGTATATGGATAAGATGGATAATCCATTTAAATCCACCAATATAATTGGATTTAAATGGTTATCCATTTAAAACCATTGAATTTATATGGATCATCCAAATCCATTTAAGGTTGGTTTATATGGATGGATTGGTGGATATGAATCCATTTTGCCACTTCTAGTAGGTGGCATATATTAGGTGTAACTCAATTATTACTTGATGATAAAGAGTAAATCACAAGTTCTTAGGGCAACACGACATCTTGTAGATTATTTGGTCAAATATATTTGCTGACATCATCATTATAATTTTCAATACAATTTTTTATCTCACATACATCACATCACAAAAAGTGCTACAGTAATTATTCCAAATAATATTTCAAATAATACCCTATCCAAACAATATTTGGGAAATCGAAATCCAACTGTATTTGGAAATAGAGAATCTAGAAATTGGTAGCACCTTGACTTTTCCATACAAAAGAAACAAGGGATAACCAAATTGTACGCCACTAAGACAGGATAGTCTTTGCCCTTTTTGTTTGTTAATATAAGGGAAATGATTCGAGTTCGAAACTTCTCATTTGCATTCTTTCTTTCGAATCATTAAATTCATTTTTAAAATGTCCAAAACTGTTTTTTTTTTGGTTCTTTTCTTTCTTTAATATTCATTTTCACTCATTTGTAGAAAGAATCATTAAATTCATTTTTAAAATGTCCAAAACTGTTTTTTTTTTTTGGTTCTTTTCTTTCTTTAATATTCATTTTCACTGATTTGTCAGCAGCTCCCTGAGTGAAGAACTCACCTCATCAATATACAGTTGATGCCTAACATGACATTTTTTATGAGTTATAATATTATTAACGTGCAAGGCTGTAGAATTAATGGGAGAAAATAATCACACAAGAAATACATGGGAGAGAAGAGATGAATAAACGTAATTACTGACAATAATTTCTTTAATATCTCAAACGGAAGAAGAACAAGAAACTAACAACTACCCTAACAAGTTGGTAATTTATATTTAACAAGTAGCCGCCTGTCTATGGCTGATAATGTTTGAACAATTAGAAATTACCATACGAGTAACCGTTTAATAAAATATCAATTACTCAACTAAAAAAATTACTAAAAACTTGATTTATTCTGCTCAACCGGCTTATCATTGGGGGAAAGAATAAAATAAAAGGAAGCAATTCATATCGAACGTCTTTGTTTGTTCTTTCTTTCTTTTATAAAGGAGAGAAGATGCCTCCTTCCAGCCAGTAGTGGCTTCTTGCGTTCGCCTAAACTAAACGGTGTAATTTTGTGACAAATGTCAATCCCTCGTGATTCGACAGTGAAGATGAATGAGACAATCGCGCAACGGATCTTCTGTCCCACATTCTGTGCCACTCTCTGTCCCACTTTTTATTATATTGTTATTTCTCCTTCATAAACATCATGTTTTAATTCCTTTTTGCTTCCTTAAGATCCAATAACTATTAATTAAGTAAAAAATAAATACAACAGCTTCAAAAAAGTAATATATAATAAAAAATTAAAAAATATAGCAAAAAATTCATAAAAAATCTAATTTTTTATGCATTTTGATTTCTTGAATTTGTTAAATTTTGTGTATTACTCAATTAATAGTTATTGGATCTTAAGGAAGCAAAAAGGAATTAAAACATGATGTTTATAAAGGAGAAATAGCAATATAATAAAAAATGTGACAGAAAGTGACACAGAATGTGAGACAGAAGATCCGTTGCGAGACACTCGATTGGTGCGAGCACATCGTAATACAATGCCCGGTACAAACACAAATTTTATACGCAATCCACAAATATTGACCCTACTCGTTGCAGACAGACTTGTATCATTCTCTAATTCATCCGACAACAGTTGGTTTGATGGTGTTTGCGCCAGAATTAGTCTCGTCGGTTGAGATTAACGTTTTAACAAAAACTAACACGAGGAGCATACGCAATTACGCATATGCAATTTGCACTCCCAAGACGAGACGAAGGCCAAAAGAGAGGACCAAAGCCACCACTTCAGATCAGAGTCGGAGCAGAATGCTTCCCCTTTCCAATTCCTCGTCACAAGTTAAGGACCGCGGTGTCCATGGGAATCCCAAGCGTACTATTACTGCGTTCGATTTCAAGAAGGCACTTAATTTTGTCCGCTCCCATGTTTCTTTCCACCAATTCGCATGGGCCCTCATTCTTTTTCTCTTGGAATTTTGTATCTTCCTAGCCTTCACTGCCACCACTCGTGCTCCCAGTCCTCCCACAGCCGCCGACCGATTGTCGCCCGTCCGTCGTCCCCAGCTCCAGGGGACGCCGCCGGAACAGGTTAGTCAACAGCCGCTGGTTCCTCCCCATCATCCCGATGACCGAGCACAATGCAAGTATGGAAGGGTTTATGTATACGACCTTCCTCCAATTTTCAACAAGAAACTGCTGGAGAATTGCCAGGATTTGGACCCCCGGAGATCCCAGTGCGCGGCGGTGTCCAACGACGGGTTCGGACCAAACGCCACTACGCTCGCCGGCACGGTCCCGCGAGAGCTCGCTCATACTTGGTACTGGACCGACCTTTTCGCCGGCGAGATTATCTTTCACGCTCGGATTTCCACCTACAGGTGCAGAACCATGGAGCCAGAATCGGCTGCGGCATTCTACGTGCCCTTTTACGCTGGGCTGGCGGTTTCCAAGTATCTGTTCACAAACTACACTGCGAAAGAGCGCGATGCTCCGTGCCAGAATTTGCTCCGGTGGATCAAGGGCCAACCGCATTGGAAGAGATCCAACGGTTCTGATCATTTTCTTATGCTGGGGCGTAGTTCGTGGGATTTTAGACGGGCCCGCGATGGAGACTGGGGGACCAGCTTCCTCCTCATGCCCCTCATGAGACAAATGTTCCGCTTAACGATAGAAAAGAGCCTTGGCGACCCACTGGAAGTCAGCGTGCCCTATCCCTCCGGATTCCATCCCCGGACCACCTCCGAAGTTGGGCAGTGGCAGGAATTTGTTCGGAGTCGTAAACGGTCGAGCCTCTTCACGTTTGTTGGCGGAAAACGCGGGTATATCAAGAACGATTTCAGGGCTTTGTTGCTGGATCAGTGTTACGAGGAGTCGGATTCGTGCAACGCTGTGGACTGTGCCAAGACCCCATGCTTGGACGGCGCTTCCTCGGTCCTGGAGGCCTTTCTGGACTCGGACTTTTGTCTGCAGCCCAGGGGGGACTCGGTCACCAGGAGGTCCACGTTCGACTGCATGCTGGCCGGCTCCATACCCGTTTTTTTCTGGGAGGGAACCATTGGGGGCCAGTACGAGCTGTACATGTCTGATCAAACCGAGTCCTTTTCGGTCTTCATCCACCGGAATAAAGTGAGGAACGGGACTTCGATAAGGAAAGTGTTGGAGGGATACAGCAGGGAAGACGTCAAGAAGATGAGGGAGAAAGTGATTGACATGATCCCGAGGATTTCGTACGCATTTCCAGCTGCGGAGGGAGGATTGGGCAATCTCAAAGATGCCTTCGACATAGGCGTGGAGGAAGTGCTGAGAAGAATAGTCAAAAATGCCAATCCATACGGGTCGGGACCCGTATCATGAATGAGATCACGTTCCCAGAGTAAGTCGATGGCTACGGACGACAACGACCCCCGCCGCCCCGGGGGGGGGGGGGGTTGGGGGTGCACTCAGCAACTCACGGCTTTATTTTTTCTGCCATACATACTTTGATTGTTTTGTTCAATTACTTATTTTTTTTCTCTTTTTTCAAAGTGAATTCGTAACCATTTTAGAAAAGGATGTATGAGAGACATCACACTCGCTTTTAAATAGCATGTCAAATTGTTATCTTAGGTAGTCTTTATTGAGTGTATTTGGATAGGAGAGGAGATTACTTGAGATATTCTTTGAAATAGTTACAGTAACGTCACTTTTCGTGATGCGATGAATATGTAAGATAAAAAGGTGATTGAAATTAAAAAAAAAAAATGATACAGCCAAATAAATGTTGATTTGGCGAAACTTAGCTATACAACTTGCACTTCAAAGTTCAAACACCATGCTTCATTCAGGTAGGCCTTGTCTGAATGGTTTCGCCTCCACTTTATCTAACATGTAGTTCACTGAAAAACCTGTCAGGATATTTTGGGCTGCGCCCAGCCTCTGCTCTCTCTGCATACTTCCATCTGGGCTTTGTCACCAGTTTAGGTATGGTTTCATTTCCAGACTCGTCCTGTTCCAAAATTAGCAATAGGTACTATTTGAAGTGTAGGAATTTCGTTTTGTTTGCAAGACAACTAGTGCTTACCGGTCAGTTGAGCAGAGCAGACACAGTTGTTCTTGCATCATTTTTTTTGGTTTCTAGGGAGATCTACGGCTTATGCTGCCCATTTTGGTGAGGCTGAAAACCCTGTTCTGCTAATAGATTTTTTTGTCCCAACAATTCTCAAGTTTCTTCCAATACCTTTAAATCCTTCATTAGTTGCTAGATTGATTTAACACGTATTCATTCATAACCTACTCAGCAACGCGTGCCATCTTCAAATGGGAAAGAAGATTAGAGATCGATTGGTCACTCCTGTGAGAATATGAAAACAAAAACCTCCCAACTATGAATCCTTCCTCGCTTTTTGCCCGTGCCGTTGGTTTCGTGCATAAAGCTTTGATGGGAGATATGCGGTGGTCTTGATTTTTGACGTTAACGCCAGTTCAGCTGCTACGCACCTCCAGCGAAATTCTTCAGTCTGTATTTGATTACTACAGAAAGGAAAATCTAAGCCAGCCAATATTGAAAGCAACTGGCTTTAGAATTTTCATGTTGTCCATATTGTGCATCGTTCATTTGACAAGTAAACAAACACATGACACGGATTAATTACCCGAACTTGCATCACTCAAATATTAGCTACTGGATGGGAATGAAACGATACAGCTTTCTTTTTCTCCCATTTTTTTTTTTCCTTTCTCCCTTTTTTCGGTGGCGTAAGATTTCAGCCAAACTCAGCAATGTCAACCATTTACATTCCGTGTGCTGAAATTGTCGGTGAAGACTAAAGAAAGTAAGAATGGAGAGGGTTAGGTGCCCTCTAAATTTTTTTTTTTTTTGTCAATCTTTAACTCGCATGTCTAAATCATTTATCAAGTTCTATCGTGTATTCCTAGAGTTTTAACTCCATTATTATCAATCCCTCTTTCTTTCGGGTTTGGATTATAGATTGGATACCCTTTACCCGTTAATATAAATAATTCAAAAAAAAAAGTGTATTAATTATCATCAAACTACAATTAATATATACATGTTAAATTAACACATTACTTGAAATTTTAAATTTCAATAGAGTTAAAATTATATTTCATTGGACTATAAAATTGAGGCATGTGTGTTTACATATATGTATATGTGTGTTTATGTTTATGTATATATATGTATGTATACATTGAGTTCCTAGGGTTCTCTTATCAAATCCTGTCCGATTGTTTGTTGTTAAGCGCTCGTCAATATCAAATCTTAATGGATTACCCCTCAATCGTTTAATCGGATTAACCTTCGGGTTGAATATCAGCGGATCTATTGGACCTTACCTTGACTGCTGCCATCCCTAAACAAAAGTGATTCCTAGCAAAGTACGTTTTTTTTTTTTCTAAAGACGATAACTGTTGTATAACCTAATCTATCTTACACTAAGGGGGAGGGGCAGATCTAAAGAGGTCCAGGAGTAACCCGGAGGGGATTGAATCACCACCGAACTAGACGGATGCACTATGCATCCATTTGAATTTTTTGAAACCAACCCACTTTAAATGTAGCATTTGGTGGGAGGCAAGATTTGAAGCAAAGCACGTACTTGTTTATGATTAATTGGCTTTGAAGATTTAAAATATACTATACAATTTTTAAAATAGTTGTGTACTCCCGTACATCACGCATACAAATAAAACAACATGTAGACAAATGTTCTAACAGCAAAAGGTTGTCAAAAACAAAATCTAACAAGAAGTGACCCTACGTCATGATGATTGAAGTTGTAGTGCTTTACTTTTTTTTTTTTTTTTTTTAGACGATAACATTGTATAACTTAGGCTTAGTTTGGGAGTTTAGGATAGAAAAGAAAAGAAGGGAAAGCTTAAATTATGAAAGAAGAGAAGAGAAGGGAAAAGATTGTTACGTTGTTTGGGAATTTTGAGAATTAGTGGAATGATTTTGGACATAGAAGTCATTAAATATTTGTTCAAAACCTTTTTAAGGACAAAATAGGCATTTTAAAAAAAATATCAAGCTTTCTCCAAACTTTCTTCCCATTTCTTTCCTATTTGGGAGGAAGCAATTTTTTAACTATTCATCTTTCCATTTCTTTTCTTTTTTTTCCAACTTAAAACTAACAAATGAAGCAAAAGTAAACTTTCTCTTCTTTCCCTTTCTTTTCTATCCAAATCTTTCACTCCCAAACGAACCCTTAATTTATGCTACACTAAAGGGGAGGGGGCGAACCTAAAGAAGTTCAGGGATAATTCGGAGGGGATTGAACCACTATCGGATCAAACGAGTGCACAACACATTCGTCTAGTTTTTTTTTGAAGCAAACCATTTAAATGTGAAAGATGGATACATATGCTTTACCCAACTACATATGAAGCAAAGAAAGAATATATTCGGGCATCCCTGCATATGTATCCATCTGCAACAGTACTAGAGACCAAGCCAAGCCACTCTAATTGATCGGGGCAGAATGAATCCCTTTTCCAAATCCTCATCAACGGTTAAAGGCCATAATATTCTTGACAGTCACCCTATGAAGAAGACCACCATTAATTTGAAAAACACATTCAGATTGGTGAAATCTTATGTTTCTTTCTACCACTGTGCATGGCTTCTTATGATCATTCTTTTCCAGTTTTCTATCCTCCTAGTCCTCCTCACCACTCGTGGTGGTCCTAGTCCTCCTCCGACACATGAGCAATATCCGCCCACCCATCTACAACAAGAACAACCGCAGCAGCCACAGGTCATTCAGCAGCTGGATCTTCCTCTTGATGATGATAAAATTCAACAAGAACAAGTAGCAGTACAGGAACAACAGCAACCCAAACAACAACCACTGGAAGAAGTTGTTGAGGACGGGAACAAGCCAAAAGATGACGTTAGTCACCAGCTGGGCTCTCCTCCTGACCATGAAGATGGTGATAACAATACGAAACAAGTACCACTAGAACAAGCCATCGAAGGTCACCAGCTTGCTTCTCCTTCTGATCAAGATGATAACCACGAACAATGCAAATACGGAAAGGTTTACGCATACGACCTTCCTCCCATCTTTAACAAGGAACTAGTGATCAATTGTCACGATTTAGATCCTTGGAAATCCAAATGCCCTGCGGTCTCCAACAATGGATTTGGCCCAAACGCCGCTGCCACCCTGGCGGGAACTGTCCCTCAGGAGCTCGCCCCATCATGGTGGTGGACGGACATGTTCTCCGGTGAGATCATCTACCACACTCGGATGTCACACTACAAGTGCAGAACCATGGAGCCAGAATCCGCTACGGCTTTCTACGTCCCCTTTTATGCTGGACTAGCGGTTTCCAAGTATCTATTCACCAACTACACCGCATCAGAGCGCGATTATCCCTGCGAGAGATTCCTCGAGTGGGTTAAGGAGCAACCTTACTGGAAGCGATCCAACGGCTCGGATCATTTTCTTGTGCTGGGGAGGATGACGTGGGATTTCAGACGGAAAACCGACGACGACTGGGGTACCAGGTTTCTTCTCACGCCCTTGATGAAAAATATGTTACGGCTGACAGTTGAACGACACCCGTGGGACCCCCTGGAAATCAGCTATCCGTATCCTACGGGATTCCATCCCAGGTCCGCTCCTGAGATTGAGCAATGGCAGCAATTCGCGGGGAGTCGTAACCGGACGAGCCTATTCACGTTTGTAGGAGCAAAGCGTCAAAAGGTCAAGAACGACTTTAGGACTCTGCTATTGGATCATTGTCGCAACGAGGCGGACGCGTGCAACCTCGTGGACTGTGACAAGACCCCGTGCTCCGATGGCTCTTCTGCGATTCTTGAAGCGTTGTTGCACTCGGACTTCTGCTTGCAGCCGAGGGGTGACACGGATACCAGGAAGTCCACGTTCGACTGCATGTTGTCCGGTTCGATACCGGTGTTTTTCTGGGAAGGCAGTTTCCGGGGACAGCACGAGATGTTCTTGTCGGGCGAGCCGGAGAGCTATTCGGTGTTCATAGACCGGAAAGAGGTCAGAAATGGGACTTCAGTAAGAAGAGTGTTGGAGGGTATTAGTAAGGAAGATATCAAGAGGATGAGGGACAAGGTAATTGAGCTTATTCCCAGGCTTGTGTATGCTTTTCCTAGCGAAGGGCTGGGGAATGATGCCAAAGATGCCTTCGACATAACTGTTGAGGGAGTTCTACAAAAAATAGTCCAAAAAACCGAGCGTCATGGCGGAACAGTATATTAGGGACAATGAATGAAGCGCAGGGAATTTGACAAAGATTTCATTATCAGTTTTTGGTTTCGACGGGAGAATTGGATTTTCCTTTCTGTTACCAAGGACTTGGTGGGATGGTTTGCTAGAAACGTCTTTCAGTTCAGTAGACATTCATTGATGCGCAGAGGATCAGAGATGAAACGTAAAAAGACGACGCTCAACTCCGCCGGTCTTCAACAGTCACCAACCGGAGTGCCGTCTTGATTTGTTCAACTTTTTGATCTTTATATTTTTGTTTTTTCTGTGTAGGAAATTATTTCTATCGTCATTCTACTGTCGTTTGCCCTGTCTCCTTGGTCTGCTGTATTCTATCCTTTAGGATCAAGACTAAGGCGGAAAAGAGTTTAGAACAAGAGGATGGTAGTGGTACAGCGAATGGAAAATGATAGAAAGCGTAGCCTGAAATATCTATTTGTATTTCAACGATCAGAACAGTACTGTGGCAGACAATGGATGGCGAGTATACAGGACATCCACAATCAATGATTACCTTTAAGCGCCTTGTCATTTTCGCACCTCACTATTATAATCACCTCTTTCTTTGGCTAATTATGCAAGACAACTTTGCGTCGTGAGAATAATAATAATATATTTGTCTTCTTATCTTAACTTAATAAAGCATAAATATGATGGTTAGGTGCTACAATCCAGCGCATCTTTACCTCCTCTTGTGGTCTCTCCTAACCACTGTATTCTTTAAGATTAATAAACGTTTTAATGTGGTTATTATAACCCATTTGACCAAGTATATCGAAATTGATCCACACATATAAAATCTTGAGGACTTGTGAAGGTTGTCCCAACAAGAATTTTTCAGCAAGAATTTTGAACAATTCATCTAATTAGTTGGGCACGTCACATGTGCAATATTTGTACACCAATTTGATGGACATTGTTAGTGCGAGTTGTACGTAGGTATTATTTGATTCTTTTTTGAATATTAAATTAACGATCAATTAGATTAGGTTAGATTAGATTAATTTTCAAGACTCAAACAATGTCTAGTTTTTCTTTCTTGTTTTTTACAGAGATGAAAGACATGCTATGTAGACACTGTAATAAAAGATTCTAAATAGCATTAGATATATAAAAGCTTACTAATATGACACATTTATATTTCACAAATATTGCTCGAAGTCGAAGTCATGCACGGCGTGGAGGCTGAAGAGATGGTAGTTCTCCTAGACCGAGCTATGGTGTGTGTATGCGGCGGCGGCGGCAATAGTGATGCCTTGGGTTTGTCAAGGGGGGGGGGGGGGCGGTGCGCAGATGAACAATGGTGGATTTACACTGAGGCAATTGCCCGCCATGAACCACCTCTCGTGGTGGGGTGGGAGGTCAGGGGTTCAACCCTTGTCTCCTATCAAATTGTCTGCTCCTCATGGGCAACTCGGTTGGTCTCAGCAAATCTCCTTAAGAGCTGGTATCCAATGCTCGCAAGGGTTCGAGTCCTGTGATTATCGTGTTCGGGTGGATGGGGCCTCTTCTCCTGGACCGGAGTGGAATTAGTCGGGCCCGTAAGGATTGATCCGGACACCCACTCCGTCAGCACAAAAAAAAAAAAAAAAAAAATTGCCCGGCATGATTAAGTCACAGAAACAATCAAAATGACCACAGGACTAATTTCATGAATTTGAAAATCGTTCGTGTGCAACATTTCGCGGTATCATATGTACCCCATGTAGAATCTAATAAATTTAAGGTTTCAATAATAAATTACGTGTAGGGTTATAAATTCAAGGGATAGATTAATTATTCAAAACACATGTACAAGAGAAGAAATAAAAATAATACACGATATTATTAATACTTCAAATAATAAAAGAAACACCAGATTTCTATTAGACTCGATCTCTTGGCCGTAGATTCTCTTGAGAATGTATTTCAACTAATGCCCTGTTTATATAACTTTTTAGACTTGTAAAACAAGGAATTATTATGTAAAAGAAATCACCAAATAAAACATAAAATCATGCATTTTAGGATGTTTTCTCATTATTTTTTACCATTTGAATTGTTTTTCACCGTTAAGAAGTATGTAAAATTTTAAGCTTTATTCCTTAGACAAATTTGCTATCCATGGCAACTCAAGACAATTCATATAACTGAATTAAATCTTTTCCCCTCCTTTTGTCAAATTTCCTGCCCTTCTTATTTGACACGCGCATCACACCCTTCAATCCCTTAGCCTACGCAATGAACAAATACATCTGTCGAACTTAATTAATCATCATTTTACCTACGTACGCGCTTAAGTATATAATTCAATGAAAAGAGTTGGCTTCTCCTCCTTGATTCCTTCTAGCCCTCCTTGAATTTTGCAGTTTCCCTCTCAATGTACTATCTCGTGTATACATATGCTAATTAGTTTTGGGACAGTAGTAACTTTCTTTGGGTCAGAGGTCAAAGGCTTTGGATCAAAGGATATGATGGTTTCTTTCTTTTATTATACTTGCGATTTTGGGTTTCACACTGCTCATTTAAGCCACGTGGAGCACTAAATCTAAAATTTTATAGCATCCATATACCTTTGCCTATGCTAACTGAATTCATAAACTTGTGTCAACACACAATCTGAACAGTGCAAAATTTTTTCGTTTCTCGCCGGCAGACGCTGCCAATTTGATTAATCAACATTTCTCCTAAACGCGGTGCGATGGTAGAGGGAAAAATTTTCTTGCTGAAGGAAACGAGAGAAAAGAGAATCGAAGCGAAAACGCGCACATAACGCTTACTTTGCCAAATTGTCTAACCCATATTATTGTGTATCGTATGGTACTATGCTAGCAGTGTTTTAGGATGATATCAGAAATTTCCATTGAGATTTCCGATAATTTCAAGGAGCTCCCCTAAGATTTTCATAATTACAATTACCCCCTTGCTTTCACTATTTAAGTAACAACAAAACATAAGAAAGAATTATCAATGTCCTAAAAAATCCCTTGTGTTAATTATTTTTCCAGTCATAGTCATATATTTCCCCAACAAATTCACCACCTCTTTTGCTTCCCAAAACTGCAACGAAATCATTAGATCATCAAGTCTATTCTACAGTACCTCTCCATCAGCATCACTGGCGCCACAACCATCAAATTGGCCTCTTTCCAAGTTTTCCTTCCTCGGAAAACTCAAAGGACTCCTTTCTTGAACACGGAAACTTGTGAATAAGCCACTACTGCTTCTCTCCCTGGTCCACTTGTCCCTAATAATGATTACTTGTTGCTTCCTATAACTATCCAACCTGCAAGGCTTGATTGATAATCCTCTTACTTCTCATCTCATGCAGCAAAAATCTTCATGAATTCATGACTAACCTCTTGCCCTTTCTTCACCCTAGCATTCTTTTCCTGCCTGGATTTCCATTCTAGTTTTCTTTTCTTTTTGCTTATTATCTATGCCCCACCAATTAATTAAAGAATCTGTCAATAAAATACTATAAACCATAAATCAATCGCACTACATGTGAAATTGAGTATGTATAGAAATAAATCACAAATTTTAGTATATTCTAGGATTAGGTGCATGGCGAAAAATAAGGTAGAGGTGCTTAATGAATAAGAAATAAAGGGATAGAAAGGACGAGGAAAGTTAGGGGGTGAACTTTGGTGGGGAAAAATTGGAGGCAAAGAACCAAAAGAAAGGAGAGGGAGTTGCTTTAAATTGTTCCGTTGGCTTTAGTCTTTGTTTTACTTTCCAGTCAGGTATATAATTGTTAGTACTTTAGTCATTTTATTTAATGAAGAGTGTTAAGTGTAATTATAAAAACCTGAAAGGAGCTCCTTGAAATTGTCAAAAGGACGCCCAAGGGGGGTTTCATAAATTATCCTAGTATTTTATTTACCTTTGTTTTTTTTTTTTAATCTCACAACATTAATTGTCGACGCTATTCAAAGTCAACTGCGAGGGTTGGCTCCCAGTCCGGCACTTGCACGTTAGCTAACTAGCGCTGGGGAGCTAACTAGTTGTACAATTTCTTTCGTTGTTTCCCCGTGTTCTGACAGCAGAGTGTGGTTCAAGTTCAATAGCCCGGCAACCTATCATAACTCATAAACTTCTTCGGAATCCACTGTGTTAGTTCAACGTATAAGTAAATGTACAAGTGAAAGCCATACTCTGTCTCTTTGACAGGCCAGCTCTTGTTATTCTTGTCGATTGAAAAAAGTCACTGCAAGTGCAAGAATACATTGTAGAATGGAAGAACCGCTGCCAGGAGATATGGTACAGAGGAAAAGGGTGGTTCCAAGACGGGATTTATTTGTGCAAGAATTGAAGATGTTTAGCAGCATAGCATTGCCCTTGGTGGTGGTGGTGACAGCTTCACAGCACTTCTCCCGGATTGCATCGATGATCATGGCTGGACATTTTGGTGAAGACTCCTTCTCTGGCACATCAATTGCTACTTATCTTACCGATGTCACCGGCTTCACTCTCCTTGTAATATATTCTTTCCTTATGATATCTTCCAGGGCTATCGGTTTCTGTAGCAACATTAGTAATCTTTTAAAGTAATCCTGCATTAATGCAGCGTCGTTTGTTAGTTTTTTCTGATGTTTTTCATAAAGATATTACTCGTAAAGGCTTGTTTTGAATTTGAATTATAATGCGTAGCAGCGGTCATCCATCAGTTGCTAAATAGCTCGTTGTAGAGAATGGAGTGCATTTGTCCAGTAGGCGAGTAGATTATAAGCTCAATTTGGTAGTTCTGTTGTAATGCTAAATCTGATGAGATGATTAACAGCTTTACGTAAACTGATTTTAAGCAGGTACCCTTTGCACCACCATTGATGTAGCTAAATTGTGGTTCCCTTGTCTATGATTTACTTATAATTCGCAATCTTTCACATGAGATTAGAAGCAACCATGCAATTGTCACAATTAAATTATTGCACAACTCTACATTATGAAATTGTGATTTTTGCGCAAATCGTATCAGAGCTAATCCAACAGTCGATTGATTTCCACGCAGTTTGGAATGGCTAGTGCATTGGAATCTCTCTGTGGCCAAGCTTGTGGAGCAGGGCTTTACCACAAGCTAGGGATGAATACTTATGGTGCCATCATATCCCTAATCATGGTCTGCATACCAATATCACTACTGTGGCTCTTATTGGATAAACTACTGATCTTCACTGGTCAAAACCATTTGATTTCAGCCGAAGCTGGCGGATATGCATTTTGGCTCATTCCTGCATTATTTCCTTATGCTGTTCTCCAAGCGCTGATTCGCTACTTGCAGACTCAGAATTTGATCCTCCCACTGGTCTTAAGTTCAGTTGCAGCTCTATGTTTCCATTTGCCTGTTTGTTGGGCTTTCGTGTTCTACTTGAAACTGGGGAATACTGGAGCTGCCTTGGCACTTGGGTTATCCTATTGGTTTAATGTCATATTGCTTGTTTTATATGTGAAGTATTCTGCAGCCTGTGAAAAGACTCGTATTTCTTTCTCAACAGATGCTTTCTTAAGCATGGGAGAGTTCATCAAAGTTGCTATCCCTTCAGCGGTCACGGTATGGTAACTCTCTGGATCCTTCTTCCCAGGAGCAGAAATTGTTCCTGATTTTACATCATCTTTTATGGATCATAATACTATCATGATGATTACAGTCTTGAATGGTGGAAGTTTGAAGTACTCGCTTTACCTTCTGGACTTCTGTCAAATGTCCCATTCGAAGCTGCAGTGATTTCGATATGGTATTTTTCCGCATTGTAGAAGTACATTTATCCTATATTTAGTTAGTATTGAAGCTCCAGTTTTGTCCTCCAGTTTAAAGGAATTGGCCTTTGGATTGGACTGAGTGCTGGATCAGTCCTGCAATCTGCTCTGCTTTTCTTCAAAACAAGTTCCGCGAACTGGGAGAGAGAGGTTGTCAATACATTAATTATGAATTGCTTATTTTTTCAACAATGTCGTTTGCAAAAAAGATTTTATCTCTAAATTTACATTCTCCTGCATTTATGAGGTTGCTAACTTGCTCTTAGTTAATAGTAGTAACTTAAAGTTTCTTCTGGATGACATTGCAGGCAATTATAGCTCGAGGAAGGCTTTTTTTTTTTTTCCAATCTGCAACATTGAATTAATAAGGAAACATTACAGTATAGGTGGGCAACTGCCCGTACAATCTGCTCGAGTTTGTTCAAGCAGCCAAACCAGGAAGTTTTCCTTCCATTCAGTATTTTGCTTCAAAGTAATAGCTACTTTAGCTATCTTGTGACTAACAAAGTTGTTCACCCTGTTTGTAAGGGTGAAACAACATTCATCAAAATTTGACCCAAGTATCCTGACATTATGTGCAATTGTTGCTATAGCTTAGCTACGTCCTCCTCCTCACTGCACACTGCTTTGACTACCTGACTACAATCCACTTCAAACTCAACCCTCCGCCAACCTTGCTGATGGGCAATTACCATAGCCTCCCTTAACGCTTTTGCTTCTTCCACCTTTGGACTGGCACAGCTAAAATTAGGAACAGCCCAAGCCCCCAGCAATCCTCCTAGCCAATCCCTTGCTACCATCCCCCAGCCTGCCTTATCAGATTCAAGGTGTAACGCTGCATCTGAATTCACCTTGACCCAACCAGCCCTTGGCCTCCTCCAACCTAACACTGCTTCATCTTTCCTCGCCTGACCTTCACCAGTTCCCCTCACTCCTTCCTGAGTTTCCTGATGCTCCCTCCACTCCCTTAATCCTTTCTCTACTACCATCCTTGGGTCTCCACGATTCTCATCAAACTGCCTAGCATTCCTGGACTTCCAAATTTGCCACAGCAAGTTGACAGTCAAGATAATACGCTCCCTCCCATTTCCCTCCTTTGCCGCCCCTTTAATTCCTCCCACCAATGCCAGAAACTGTTTGAAAACATCTCTAAACCATCCCAACTCAGAGGCGCAATCTTCCATATAGCTTTGGCTTGATGACATAGAAACAAGCAATGTTCAATAGTTTCCGTGCTCTCCCCACAGCTTATACACATAGGATCACCTTTCGTGCACCTCTCTCTGACCACAGCATTCACTGGCAGCACCCCATGCAAGCATTTCCAAATGAAATGCTTCAACTTATGTTTCATATTCAAGCCCCACAGAAAAGTCCAGCTCGGGTTAGTTCCCACCCTCGAACAACTAGATCCAGCATCTGCCTGCCACCCCCTCCTTCTCCTTTTCTTAGCCAATCTATACCCTGACTTAACTGTGTACATACCTGTAGGAGAGAAATTCCAATATATTCTATCCTTCAGAGGTTGTACCCCAAGCGGGCTTCTCAGTATGTTCCTCCCTTCCTCCTCCTCAAAGACTTGCTGGATCAGTTCCCTATCCCACCTCGAGGAAGGCTATTTGATACCGGCATTCCTACTGATAAGTGAAGTTTATGCGTGATTTATCTTGCTCTCATCAGATATCAGTTCTATAAGTTCCTCTGTGATTTTTGGTAGTGCTTACTGGAAAAACGTGCAGACGCTATCTTTGTGATTTTAAATTGAAAAACGTGGACTTGGAGCATTCGAATTGAAGCTTTTCACCCGTAGCAGAAGAATTCAGAGGGTGTCTGTCTAGTACTGGTTTAGAGGTGAGTTTCTCTCGCTCTGAAAAGTGAAATCTAGCCCTCCACTCTTTACATTGGCGGATCCATAGGGGCAGCGATTTTGGAAATTACTTTATATCCCCTTAAAGTATTAAGACTTTTCAGTTATATTCTTGAAAAAATTAGAACTTGTCCTCCCAAGTACTTCAGAAAGACACAATGGCATCCCCTCGACTCGAGTGTACGTACATCTTTCATAGTCTTTGCCTTCTCAACTCTCAATCTTTGGTTCCGCTAGTATTTTTTTTGGTTTAGTTGGACCCTCCCTTCCCTTCGTATAGATTAGAGTAAGAATAGTGTTGATATTGACAATCGACAAATAAATGAATAAGCAGATAAATTAAAGCTCAAAAAAAAAAAAAATCTAACTTTCAAAGAACATGATAGAAGATAATAGGAGAGACGACGGTCAATAACATAGTAATAATAATTTTTGCTTTAGTTGTTCTGCAAATCAAAAGAACCATTAACACAATTTCCCATGTATAATGAGAAGATTAGACAATCTCAACATTCATCAGAGGAAACTATACCAAATTTTTGCAACAAAAAGGATAACATTTTATGGAAGCAAAAAGTCAAAATTTTCAGTGATGAGCCAAATAGCAGAATGCAAGAGTTTTGTCAAATTATGGGCATTGATCTGTGTTAGTTTTGGCACTGAATTTCAATTTTGTTTGGTGCCTAGGAAGATTATGGCATCACCATAAACACTCTCGCCTCCTCATTTTGATAAAAAGAAAAATTAATATTGTCAACCTTTTAAAACACCCGTTAGACTAAACGCGTATCATTAAAGTTTTAAACGTCAATAGATATCTCAATTAAACTTTTAAAGTTTAACGTTTATTTAGTAGTTCAAGTGATCAGTTGGTACTTGGTAACTATGTTTGTAACATCCTGAGCAGCCAAAATATATATATATATATATATATATATATATATATATATGTTTGTATCATGTTCATGATTAATCATTAGCTCTGACCAGTGGATCTCTTGATTGTTAGGCTTGTTCACAGTCCTTAGAAATAATATTGGGTGTTTCAATACCTGAATTCTTCTCTTTCTTTTCACATACTTTCCACTCAAAAGTATATTTAAATAGAAATTTTAACATCTGAGTTCTACCACCTCTCCTTATATCCTTTCCACTCTAGTCATCAGGTGCATGATTTGAATCCTAAATCTATCAGCGAAATGAACTCTAAGAGCTCTACTCTTGCTATTGGGTCCCCAACTATCAAATATATAATTTGAATTCTGAATCTAACAGTAGAGAGAATGCTAAAGCCTTCCTCTAACCATTAGACCTATCCCAATCGTTGACTAACCATATACACTTGCTAAACTATTGTGTTATTTTGTGGGAAAAATCATTTAAAACGTATCTTATATTTCGTTAAATGAATTTTTTAGTCATTTATTTTTAAAATGTTAATTTTGTGTCCCTTACAAATTCAAGCTAACAAAATTTAGTTTAAACTTAGGTTTTGGATGAGTTTATATTTGCCTATACCTTCTGCAATTCATTTTACAGAAAGAGTTGCCACATTTGGCCAGCCAGCCATGGCAGTACCAAAGAGATAATTCCACTAAGACAAATGGATGTAACTTTTGCGGTCGTTAATAGTAGAGTGTTTACTTCTCCCTCCCTTTCTCTAGACGTTTTCTAGAGCATTTTTCTTTTTCTTTTTCCCCCTCCTCTGTCGAGTAAACCAATATGTTCAGCAGCTAGGTTTTGCATTTTCTGTAACTACCTTTTTCCACAATAACCGTGAAACTGCCGATGTCATTGGTCATGATCTAGAGTTAAGTGATCAATACGTCCTTTGTTCAAAAAGGAAATCCAAGAATAATGGAAAAAGTTTTGACCACATTTGGCTGAAGCTTCCTTTTTAGGGACCAAGGATACGAAAGCCTTTATTTATTTATTTTTTAAAATTCTTGGTTAGCCAATTAAAATAGGTACTTAAAATGCCCCAAGTGCCATTTTCTTTTTTCTTTTTATTTCCTTATCTTTTCAGAGCATTCCCTCTTGATTGAAGTGTTGAATATACATTCGATACTTAAGCTAGCTGGGGAAAAAAGTACAGTAAAACAGAGGGAAGAAATATTCATGTCAAACGATTTTGTTGTTAGTGTTGATATGAGTGGTACACTAAGTACTAAAACTTTGATTTCACAAAGTTGACAAAGAAAGTGGGGGTTGGATGATGATCTTGAGTGCATTTTTAGCAGTAAACTGCAACGCACCAAAAGTTACGGTAGAATTTTTCAAAAACACCTATAGAAAACATTATGGACCCTGGCTATACTTGAAGGACATATTGTTTTGTGATATTTTGGAAGTCGTTTAGTAATTGATGACAATTAGTGCTTATTGCCTAGTTTTGCGGAAATTTAATTTTACAAGACTGCTAGCATATAAAAAGTGCATAATGAAAGCATATTTGGCACATATAAAAAGCAAAATTACCTTTATAAACAATGGACACTCTTACTAGCATTTCATAATAATTTTTTTCTGTCTCACTCTTCTCACCACATTAATACAACACTAAAATACCCTATAACAAAGACTTAGTAATTAAGAAACTACTAAATAATTATTGCATATTTTAAATAACTAAACTACTAAAATTTGACTTTCGATGCGCATGTGCATGCGCATGTGCATCGATTCTGTTCATAATTGAAAGAAACATCTAAAGACTTCCATTAATCATTGCTCATCTTGCATGACTCTTTGTTACTAACCATTAAGTAACATCTAAAGACTCTTATACTAACCTGCTACGGTTATATTCTCACCATGGAGCTGATAATCGGAATTTTCAAATCTAACCATTAAATTCGCCACTAACAAATAGGTCATTTAGCTAACCCTTTTATCATGTTTCAGCATTGAAAAGATGCCCAAGCTTGTTTACCGAGTTGTACAATATGTTAGTTAAAAAAAAAAAGTTAGGAAAAAAAAGAGGAGTCGTTGAAGTTGTAGCAATCATGTTCTTAACTTTGTATACATTGATGCTTGAGTTAAGCTGGTGATACTTTCAGTTGCAGTAACATCAACTGTCATATACCAAGAAAGCATAATGGCTCACAGTCCATAGTCCACAATTTTCCAGTTTTTATTCAGATCTGAATTGATTGCACACGAGGCATTCTTTATCATTTCCTAGTTTCAACTTTAAAGTACAGTATTAATCTATACGCAACTGTGCCAGAGGCATTGCAGAACTTCCATTACTAAAATTATTTCTTGTACTGTTGTTTCTGGGTGTAATCAGAGAAAATAACTATGAATTGCACTGCTTTGCAGTTTTCCGCTCCTTATGTCTCACATGCTCTGCGTAAGAAAAACCCCCAACTCTCACATGCTAATACGTGTTTTATTATTTGTATTTGGTTTTGTGGAGGAACTTCCAATACGTGCCGTTATTAAAAACTCGAGTGGAATGTTGGCTACAAGTTCTTTCTGAATCTGATCTACTGCTGTGTGTAATTCCTTGGTGGCTTCTTCTCCCTCATTCTCTCTTTCTCTGCCTTAATTAGTTTTCCTTAAAAATGAAGTTCCGAGCCATTGAGCATTCACTAAGGAAACATCAAACTAGAAGAAAAATACCAAAGATAGCCTCGGTTGTAGCCCTAACTATTCTGTTATCAGTTATCTCCATTTATTCCCCTTCAACACAATTCCATACGAAGAGAGCATCCAAACTTCCTTCTGAGTTTGATTCTGCGGAGGAAACAGTAAAGCCAACTGCTCCTTCGGGTGCCCTTTTGGAGGCATGTCGTAATGAGCATGATGGTTCTGAGCCCTGTAACCACAGAGAAACAGAAGTAGAGGACCAAAAAGTAACAAAAGCGGACGAGGAGGAGCCACCAAGACTAAAGGGAGAGGATGAAGTTGAGGTTACAAAATCAGCAGAAATAGAAGCACGGGGATCACAAGAAGAAGAATACTGTGACTTATTCTCAGGGGAGTGGGTTCCGAACCCTGAGGCACCGTACTATACCAACTCTTGTTATGGAATTCAAGAACATCAGAATTGCATGAAATATGGAAGGCCTGACATAGAGTTCTTGAAATGGAGGTGGAAACCAGACGGCTGCGAACTGCCCATATTCGATCCACGCCAATTCTTGCAACTCGTCAGGGGAAAGTCTATTGCCTTTGTCGGAGACTCCGTGGCAAGAAATCACCTGCAGTCATTGATGTGTCTCTTGTCCAGTGTAAGTTAACTATCACCTCTAAAAAAATTTTCTAATTCAACGCATTGTCCGAGATCTAATTTATTGTCCAAGATCACCAGTATCACCTCATTGTTACATCTTGTTTTCGTCAATATCAGAAGATAGGATCTCTGGAAATAAAAATAATAATTAAAAGAAAAGTTTGTGAGGCTTTACGATGATTGATGGACAGCAGGCAAAATATTTGATCGGTTGTTGCTGGTTTCCCTGAATTCTTCTACGACTGAGATTAAATGCATCAATGTCACCTTTGGCATAATATAACACGTATTAGCTAGTACTGAAATCCTAATTAGCATTGAACCTAAAGTGCTACCTAATTTCATAAATCAAAGAAATCATTGCTATCATAGTTCACTACAAGTAAAAAAATGTAGTGCGTTTCACAGACACACCCCAAAAAGGAAACCCTTTTTTTGTTGTGTGTGTGTGCGTGTGTGGTTGGGGGGGGGGGGTCGGGAGAGAAACTTATTGTTGTCCCATTTGATTTTGTGTAAATTAAACTTCTCTCCCTATGATCAGATGGAGAAATTAAATCTTTTCACGTTATTTTCAGGTGCTTTATCCTCGAGAAATTTCAAATTCAACTGATGAGAACAGGCACTGGGAGTACCAAGGATACAATTTTAGAATGTCAATCTTTTGGGCTCCTTACTTGGTAAGGTCAGTTGAGAGAACTGGTTCCAAGGACAGGACCCGCTCTTTTAGTCTATATCTTGACGAGTTCGATGAAAATTGGACGACCAAAATTGAAGAATATGACTACTTTATCATCTCCGCTGGCCACTGGTTCTTCCGTCCAACCATGTTCTACGAAAAGGGCAATTTGGTCGGCTGCCAATATTGTCCACAGGAGAATGTCACTCGCTTGACAGCATACTTTAGCTATCAAAGGGCTTTGAGAACAGCATTTAGAGCCATTAATAGCCTGCAAAATTTCAAGAGTGTAATATTTCTGAGGACATTTGCCCCCTCACACTTTGAAAATGGAACTTGGGATAGCGGTGGAAACTGTCCTAGGACCAGGCCTTACAAGAGAAATGAAGCCGTCTTAGAGGGATATAATTTAGAGTTGTACAAGATCGAATTAGAGGAACTTAGAATTGCGCAGGAAGAAGGAAGAAGGAAACCAGGATTGAGGTTTAGGTTATTTGATGCAACGAAAGCTATGCTGCTGAGACCGGATGGTCACCCCAGCGTGTATGGCCATTTGGCTGGTCAGAACTTGGAGTTGCCCAGAGATTGTGTGCATTGGTGTTTGCCTGGACCGATTGACTCGTGGAATGATTTTTTGTTAGAGTTATTAAGGAGGGAGTTACCCAATTAGCAGCATTCTGTCGGTCGCTGAATGAAAAAAAGAAGGGATATTTGAATCTAAGACGTCTAAAGTTTGAGGTCTCAAAGTTGGACAACTCCAATAAGGATCCCTTTGATTTTATGATCAATGCTTTCATTTATCTTTACTTTTTAAAGCTGTGGGTGGTTCCCTTTTTCCTTTCTCTTTGTCCGAAGGTGGCAATGCGGTGGATACACATTGAATAACGCCGTTATTACTTCAAAGATTCCAGTAGTACAATACTAAAACACTCCAAAACAAAGATTCAAAAGTAATATTCAATAATTATTCTATGTTTTTAACAAATAAACTACTAAAATTTGACTAGAATAATAACTTCTAAAGTAAAAATACGAAACGTCAATAATTAGAAATACATGAGAGTCACAAGTACAATATCCATGTAATTAGAACTTTTTCTTCTTAGTATATCCATGTATGATGCCGCATGTTGGCAGTCCTCTTGGTTTTCAAAAGTTAAAAAATGCATATCAGTTTTTTTTTTCTAAGGAAAGAAAACTTTCATTAATGCATATCAGTTTTAGCAGCTTTTATCCAACATACAAGTCTGTTCTCGAAATTTAAAACTAACTTAGCGAGCAAATGAGCTGGGACATTTCCAATTCTACAGGCATGAACCACATTAGATTTTATGGAATCCTTGAATTAGGTTCCTTACTTTTTCTACTAAATGCCAGTTCAAGAACTGGTGGTGTGGAACTCCAAAGATGGTTCAAAACCTGAGCTTGTCTGTGTTCATAGACCGGAAAGAGGTGAGAGATGGTAAGGAGAGTGCTGGAGGGTTTTAGTAAAGAAGATATCAAGAGGATGAGGGACAAGATAATTGAGAGTTTATTCCCAGGTTTGTGTATGCTTTTCCCAGCGAAGGATTGGGCAGTGATGCCAAAGATGCCTTCGACATTGCCGTTGAGGGTAGGGGCGTGCAAAGTCGAAAAATTTCGATTTTGAATTGAATTCGAAATTTCGATAATTCGGAAGTGAATTCGATAATTCTGATTTCGAATTAATCGAAATCAGATCGAATTCGAAAATATAATTTTTTTAAATTGGAATTACATATTTCGAATTGGAAAATTCGAAATCGAAAATTTGATATCGAATTCGAATAATAATATTTATATATAATATAATAGTTTTTAAAAATACATATAATATAATAGTTTTTAACAAAAACCCTAATTTAACTCACCTTAGTCCTTACTCTTCTGCCGCCTCTTCCTCATTGTCTCTTCGTCACTGTCTTCCTCAATCCTCAGTCTCACCTTCCTTCCTCCGCCTCCACCGCCTGACTCCGCTGTCTCATTCACCTTCCTTCCTAGTTCCTCCGCCTCCGACTCAGCTTTGCCGCTTCTTCCTTCCTTCCTTCCCATCACCTTCCTTCTTTCGGCCCTTCCACTGGGGTGCTTTGCCACCAAATGTGCTGAACCTCCATTGACCTCGAGTCCACGACCCGCTGCCCCCAATTTCTCCCACCCAGCAAAACAGTCCAAGGCAGAAAGCCAAGAACTAAAGCAAAAAATTTAGCTAATCTCCGCAAAGTTTGCAAAGGAAGCAATTCTCCACCTTGCAGCAATCACCATTGACTGACTAGAACCCAGTTGTTCTCTCCTGGTACTCGTTGAAGAGAATCAACATCCAGCTCAACTTGTGACTGAGAGTAAGAGGTACATTTCCATTGTTTTTCTTCTTAAGTAGTAATATTTCTTTCTCCGGTGATGATTATGTTGTAATTAACTGATTGTTTTGATATTCTCTTGCTAAATCTTTCACCGTGTTTCTTTGGGCAGTAATGGAATCTCTTTGCGCTCTTTTTGTTTTCGAATTTCTTAACCTTAATATGAGTAGGAAAATAAATCACAACTTTTTTGGGGGAAAAATATTAGCGACTGTAAAATTGTTATGAAAATTGCAACTAGGATGCTTGGAAATTGCAAAATTGTTATGTTATCAGCTATTCAGCTTCATCCTTTATACTTTCCTCTTGAATTTGACACAGTCGACTTGTGGAATCCAAACGGACTGCATTAAATTTGAATAGGGTTTTCCCTTTTTGAACAAGAGAGGCAAAAAAAATAATAAAATAAAATAAAATCGGTGAATTCGGAATTAATCGAATTCTGAATTCAATTCGATATCGAATTCGAAATCGGAATTGGCCATTTCTAAATCGAATTCAGTCAGAAAAATTTCAGTCAAAATTTCGAAAATTTTCGATTTCAAACTTCTGAATTACCGCTTTTCAATTTCGATTTCGATGCACAGTCCTAATTGAGGGGGTGCTACAAAAAATAGTCCAAAGGCCACGAATGCATCGTGGCACTATTTCAAGATAGCAAGTTACACAAATTTACTTACTTATTTTTTTTATTATAAATATATTTTTTTATTCTACATACATTATATCAAAAAAAATGTTTTAAATAATCTCCTATGATCGAAACACGCTCATCAATTTATATTTCAACGACTAGGACAATGTACTATGCCCATAAGTTAGCTGTTTCAGCTAGGGCTTTGTAACTTTTCTGTTAATAAAAATGTCAGTTTTGCATTGATGTCAACTAAAAATTTTATATAAAAAAAAAAAAAGAACTTTGGCAGGCAATGGACGGCGAGTAAAACTCAGTGTTGAAGAAAAGAATAAAGCTCACAAAAATGTAACCCGGAGATTTATACTTTGGGCCATGGCCAGAGTACTTACCTCAAGCCCGTTAGAGAACTTTGGGCCATGGCCAGCCTTCGAAATTTGAAGCCGACTTTTTTGTTGGGCTACATCATCAGATCAGGGCTACAACCCAGTATTTGAAAGAGAAAGGACACGCGAGTTTTTGCATTTGAAAGTCAATTTTTTTTTATTTTTTAAGCTCCAGAAGGCTTGGTTAAATTAGTGCTTCAACGAACGTCACATAATATTCTTCTTCTTCTTCTTTTGGTCTATGGTGTTATGTTTTCTGTTCCGACAAATCATTTCCAGCCAAAAAACAATTTCTACTTGAATGTTTCGTCCGCATTTTAATGAGAGTTTTCCAACTCACTTTAAAGATACAGCGCCTCAAAAGCAGAAAAAGAAAGAAAAGAAGAGGGTGGTGGGGATAAGTGGTAAACATTCAATGCTTTGAACAAACAGCATATCGGAGAAGAGGAGGACGTATTTTTAAGCCCACGTCCATGTCCATGATGTTTTTTAAGACGGAGGACAATAATTTTTTTTTTAATTCCTCCTGAATTTTGGTAGTGTAATCTGTAATGGAAACTTCAAGCCATAATTTCAGGAAATGAGTCGACCAAAGGGGAAACACCCCACGCACTCACGCCTTCATCAGCGGGGCTCCAGAATTTTCTTCTTTGTCAACCCACAGCCGCCGCCCACCGGGCAAAGTCAAGTCTTCTTTTCGAGTGGTGCATTAACTTCTTGTAGTAGCAGTAGTGGTAGTTACTATTTCCCCCAGATCCGTTGGAAGCTACAGAATTGCAAACAAGTACAACTCCTCTCCTGTGGCACCACCAGAGGAGATGGTAAATATAGTACCAACCGGATGGTTTAAAAGGACAAACTTAGTCCCGAGATGGATGACAAACCCCTCGTTTAAAGTTCCCTTTTTCTTTTTTCTTTTTCTTTTTTTTTCAACACAGGAATGCCCCGACCTTCTGCCAGACTAATCTTCCTGTGCCTATGCATCCCATCCCCAAGAATACACAAGACTGCAGAAAGAGTCGAACCCCGACCACAAGATATTAGGATCTAACAAGAAAAAATTTTACTAGTATTTGAGAAAACAAGAAAAATAAATAAATAAATACTAAAGGATAAGACTTGGGTTTCCTTTCCTCCCTTTCATTGCCCAAGCAAAAGAACAAAAAGGCAACCACCAGTCCTTTGATTTTCTAATAAAAGAATATCAGTCCGAATAAGGAAACTTACCCTGCTAGTACCATAGTCACTGGGCAGTGAGTGATTGAAGAAGGTTAAACTGGGGGGTGTTGGGAGAGGGACATTGCTTGCTGGTGAATAATTAATGGTGAATGAGAACATTTCATTTCACTTTACCCCCAAAATCTTTCCTAAAATCTTTTTTTAGTTTTAGACGACTAACGTGTACTGGACAAAGTAGCAGAGCATCGATCGTCAAATGCAGGAACCAATAAAACTATACCTTGTCTCTGTCGGTGGAAACCTCCCTCACGATATCAGAACCCACCTCGGCCCTCAATCACTCCCCAGTCAGTACTAAATCAGCTCCCATACCTGCTGCTAACACTTCCCCTTCTTTCCCACCTCCTCGTCCAAAAAAAACTTATAATGCTTCCGGCCTGCTCCAACAACCCAATCTCATCATCATCTTATTCGTCGGACCTCCATAATTTAAAGAAACCCAAAACCCCTGAACACCACCTTCCCATGAAGAACGCCACCACCTTCAATTTCCTCCACACCCACATCTCTGCCGACCCTCGATTCTGGCTCTTAGCCGCCTTCCTCTCTGTCCAAGCTCTCATTCTTTTCATCACTCGTTCTGCACCGCTCTCTCTTTCCCCTAAGCCCCCAGCAACGAACCAACCCCATTTTATCCAGCATCGCTTCCCTACCGAAAGTGATGTCCGTAACCAACGCAGCAACAGGCCTTCCATTCCCGATGACCCGGAATGCCAGTCCGGCAGGGTCTACATCTACGACATCCCTTCTATGTTCACCAAGGACTTGGTGCTTTCCGAATGCAACGATCTTCATCCGTGGAGATGGCAATGCGGCATTGGTCCCAACGACGGCTACGGCAAGGACGCCGTTGAGCTCGCCGGAATTCTGCCGGATAATTTCGTTCCGGCCTGGTACCGTACCAACCAATTCTCTTTAGAACTTATCTTTCACTACCGCATGTTAAACTACAGGTGCAGAACTCGGGAGCCAGAGTCTGCTACGGCGTTCTACATGCCCTTCTACGCTGGACTGGCGGTTGCCAAGTACCTCTGGATCAACGACACTGCCAAGCGTGATTGGCATTGCAATATGTTCCTCAAGTGGGTCAAGAACCAAACCTACTGGCAGAAGAACAAGGGCTCGGACCATTTCATCACGCTGGGCCGCATCACATGGGATTTCCGCCGGTTATCCGATCCGGGAAGAGAGTGGGGCTCCAGCTTCCTCAACTTGCCGGAGATGGAGAAAGTCATGCGCTTCAACCTGGAGAAAGCCCCCGGGATCGACCTGGATATCAGCGTACCTTACCCAACTGGATTCCACCCTCACTCCAAGAAACAGATCCTCCAATGGCAAAGCTTCCTGCGCAAACAAAACCGCACCAGTTTGTTCACGTTCATCGGGGCCTCACACGGCGGCTTAGACGACGATTTTAGGTCATTACTGCTGAATTATTGCTACAACGAGTCGACGGCTTGCCAGGTTGTGGACTGCGCCCTGACTCCCTGCAACAACGGTTCGTCGATGGTGTTGAAGGCTTCCTTGAGTTCCCATTTCTGTTTACAGCCCAAAGGCGATAGCTATACGAGGAGAGGGGTTTTTGATTGCATGGTGGCAGGTTCAATCCCGGTGTTTTTCTGGAAGAGAACGGCTTATGATCAGTACCAATGGTTCTTGCCGGGGAAACCCAAGAGTTACTCGGTCTACATAGACCATGAGGACGTGAGGAAAGGGAAGTCGATAAGGAAAGTGTTGGAGGGGTATAGCAAAGAGGAGGTGAGGTAGATGAGAGAGAAAGTGATCGAGACTGTACCAAGTCTTGTGTATGCTAGGCCTAAAGATCCGTCAGAGAGTATTGGAGATGCTTTTGAGATTGCCGTTGAAGGTGTTCTCGGAAAGCTCAGGTACGAAAAAATATGGAATGAGGAGTGGAAAGATGACGAAGATGATGAGAATGTACTGACAAGGTAACGATCCTTTGAGAACTGTTATCGTTTCCCCAGGTGCAAATATACAGTGCGAGTTGAGGAGAAACAGAGAAAACCATGCCTGGATGGGATTATCCATACCACCTTACTCCTGCTACTTAGATTTGCAATATTCACAGTGACGGTAGAACTTCCATAGTAGGTAGTCGCTCCTCCTGTTAGTTCTGAATTTTACTTTAGTCTTCTATAAAGTACACAACCAAGGCGTAGTGAGTCGGAAAGATAATAAAATCACTAAGGAGCTGGTTATAGCTTCGATGTCTTACATCACAAATCACAATTCACAGCTCAGCCACCACAGGCTGCTGGATTGGTTTTGGATTTATAACAGAACAGATGGGGTAGAACAGAATATCTTTATATTGACAAATCTTGTAATGTCAGCATTTTTACTTATGGCGAACAGCAGAAAATGGTAAAACCTTGGATAGACCTAGTCTTGTAGGTCTAGTGACCCATATTTTGTCAAGTCTTCAGTACTTGAATCGGCATGATAGTGTGATAAATTTTGAACCACTAGATTTATATAGGCCAGGCCGGATCTATTATCCAAGTGTTTAACAAAGAAAAATTATACCATACGTGAGAGCTCAACATAGACTAAGCTCATCAACTATGTCTTCAGATTTATGTAAAGGTTGCAACGCTTTCTAATCTTGAATCAAACTCTGCAGCACAAACATCCATCCAACTACATGACGAGCAATTTTAAATTTTCAACAACCAATGAAACTAAAAAGCTAGTAGTATTTAGACCTAAAAGGCTAAAATTTAAAATAAAAAAGAGTCTATCCAAGGGAACTTCTCTGACTAACTATTCATGGTTCACTCTAATCTGTACATGACTGCTCGCCAATTACCTCAGAGCATATCAGTTTCTGGGTTAGACAATGAAACCACACATCTACATGGTAAATCAACCTTGAAATCAGTGAAATTCTTCCCCCTTCCAGACTATGTCCATGACTTTCAATTGTTAATTAGATCATCTAAAAAATGCTTCATCCTACCTTCTGAAATCCAAAACGCAAACTACGTTGTTGGCAAAACAAGCAGCAATTTTATCACCTTCCTTGTTCCAGCAGACTTCGAATATGCCTCCATTGCCAGTATATCTTTTGATAATCTTGCTTTCTTTCAGGGACCAAATGAGCACACTCTTGTCAAGAGAGCCACTGGCCAGGTACTCACCATTTGGGCTAAAAGCAACAGAGTAAACAGGTTCCCTGCCAATCCAATCAAAATGCTACTGTAGTTATACACCCAGATGCACAAGTATGTGGTCAAAAAGCAAGAATCAACAAAGATGTTTCCCCCACATAGACCTTTGAGCATTTCTAAAACAAGGTAAACTCATCAGATCAATAAGCTAGTAACAATTAATCTCTAAAAACTCAAAAACTTTCAAGAATTGAACAATTTTATAAAGATGAAATTTGTTTTACATTTAGAAGGTAACAGATCCAAGCCCTGGAAGTCAGAAACTAGTACTTTAGAAACATCTCCAATAGATTCAGACTGTTAGTGGCATGCACTATATACCCATGCTTTAGATCAGAAGGTGAGATAAACTGCAAAGAGCCTGAGTGATTCTATACTAGGTAAATTGCCTCTAGGTACACAAGTTGTAATTGTTCCAAATTTCTCCTTAAATTATCATGATATTTAGTGAACTCTCTACCCAAAGAACAATGTGATTATGCAATACAAAACATTAAATCCCTATTCTGCTTTGGAATGCCTGCACCTACAATGCAACACACAAAAGATTTTAGAGGTTTTGCACCTGTGACCGGTCAGGCTGCAGAGAAGTCTCCCCTGTTCAACATCCCATAGCTTAACTGTTGAGTCAAATGATGCACTGCAGGTGGGAATGGGTGAGCAGATTTTATTCTACAAGTCTTTGCAAGAAAAATAGCACTTTTCATTCTAAAACCACTTCACCTAGTTACTTAGCCCAATAGCATATTACATATAAACAAGGAGAAAAACAAAGAAAAGTCAAATAATATATAAAAAATAGGGTGGCATTCATATAATCATAAACTGATCTACTGTCTGCAGAAGCTAGTGCATGTTTCTTGCAAAGGAACAATTCCTTGACCAAGATCCGATTCCACTAACTCTAGTATATGAATGATAATTTTATTTTTCAATAAATCATATTCGAATACCAAGTAAATAAACCGATTTATCTTAATTTATGCCCTTCTCAGGATGCCTAAACATTTAAAAATGAAAATAGTTTTATATGGCATCCCCCTTACTACACTCCATCCATGAAAAGATGCCAGCTGTACTCTCACTCTGGACAGATTAACAATGCCGAAGGATAAATACATGGTTAACAATGCCAAAGGATAAATATAAGTCCCATTATTTAAAATAAATAAATAAAAAGCCTAATGTATCTTATCAAACCACTCTTGACCAGACAGAGTGAATGCAAAAGTCCTAAACTTGCATTTGAGGATGGAAGCCCATTAATCATCAAATAGAGGGAACAGGACTCAAGAGCCCAAATCAGGCTTCCTGACTAAAATTTTCACCAAATTCTTTTAAAAAAAGCACCCCATAATTTCTACTTTAAAAAGGGCATTCCCCCTGTGATGCGCGTTTCAGGAGACACAGCAATACAGAGAATCAGATGCACTAAATGGAAATGCTTTCTAATGAAAAACAATTTCCATGAGCTTCTTAGTTTAAAATTGCATTGCGGTAAATAATCATCAGCATCAGACAACGTAGTTGATAATTGAAAATCATGAAAAGCTACAAGTGCACAGTATAACCATTTAAAGCAACCTTGCCAACAATAACGGCAGATTTGGATTATTTGTGCCAGGTCCAGTGGGACTCCATCTGATAGTATATATCTCCTGTAATTAACAGATGACACAAATGAGATTCAAATGGAATGCAAGAGCTAAAGAATGTGAATTTTAGCAGAATTCAAAAAGAGTAGTACTTTATCATGTTCCTTAAAATCATGAACGCACTTGTCCTGCTTCAGGCTCCATATCTGCAATATGACTCCCACGCCATTGAAGAGAATATCGGAATATCTTACAGAAAACGTGCAAGTCTATGTGTATTTTTGTTGGGGAACTTATAAACTCACACATTTCGCATGAAATACGCATGTATATTACTTAGCTGTATGGGATCATAACTTAAGACAGTGCCATTCCTAAGCAAAAAAAAAAGAGCCTCGACTAAAGGTTACAGAAAAGAATGAGGCTACAAATATTCTAACTGTGTTGAAGAGCTTTCTAATTTCATGACAAATGAGGAAGCAAAGAACACATTTATCGAGGGAAAAGGGAGCCATATTAAACCTTTGCAGTGACATCATCGGAGCAAGATGCCAACAACGTACCAGTTGGATCCCACTTGAGACAATTAACTTCACCCTGAAATCAAAATTGTCGAGGCAGAGGCATCAGCTCCTTCAAAAGTTTTATGCTACGCTTACCCCCATCTGATAAACCTCACAGTCCAATCAGAATACCACAAGAGCAAAGCTAAACAAACTTCCAAAGTTAAGATTGCCTAACAAAACTGGCAAGCCCCAACTATAAAACTGAAACTGCTAGGCAAACTTTGAACCTTCTGTAAGATTTTCTAGGCATTGCAACAATGATAATAAGTCTGAGATTTGTATAAAATGTAAACATGACCTGTAGTAACTAGGAAAAACAAATTCACAATTGCAGGGGCCCAAATTGTGAGTGCAAACCTGATGATCAGAGAAGGTTTTTATTGGTGAAGTCTCTCCAATCTTGCACACATAGATCATATGGTCAGTGGAGCTGGTTGCAAAAGAAACATTATTTCTCCAATCAACATCTAGTATTGGGCCTACAAAGAAACACATTTAAATGTGTTGGCAATTATGCTAAAACTGCTCCACAGAAATGATTTCTCACGGACAAAATTAACAACACAGCACCTGAATGGAACTCAAACTGTTGTTTGAATCCCTCAGTTTTTACGTCCCATACAACTGCAGTCTTGTCACAGCTTCCAGTAACAATATAGTCACATTTCTTGTTCCATTTCAAGGAGAAAATGGGTCCCTTGTGTCTGGTTAAAGTACTTTTCAGTTCACCTGAAAGCGCAGGATTATGTACACTTACTATAAGCTTGAGACAATTCCAGAAAGGCAAAATTAGAATCTAAATGCAATATCTTGAACAGAAAACAACATAAAGAGCAGAATTTCCACTACCAATGATATAACAAAAGGACCAGCCAAATATCTCACCATCTGTGCTCCAAATTCTAGCTTGCCCATCATAAGAACCTGTTGCTAGCAGCGTCCCATCAATCTAAGAATGAAAGCAGAAAACTGACTTAGGCATGAGAATCCAGGTCTTGAAGGTTTGGAGCATATAGGAACAAACAAGTGAAGAACAGGCTAAAGTGGGAATAAGGAATAGAAGATTGTTTGGTTTATATAAGCTTTTAGTTACAGACAGTAAAGCCTTTCCAAAGACATAATCATGAGTCCAGATAAGTCACCAACTGATAGCAACCAGGAGGTGCCCTTGAAAGCAACCCCTTCTAAGAGAAATGTAATAGATCACTAGTCTAATTTGACAGAGAGATTTTAACCCAGTATAAAGATATAAAAAGGTATCCCTGGACCTGAAAGTCACTCTGTGGTGCCTACTTTGCTTGCATTACTCCTCTTTCTCAGGGCATTAAGTAATCAATTAAATTGATAGGATGTTAAGCAGTAACGAGAAACCAATCCAAAAAAATTTAATACTCACATTCCAATCAATAGCTGTGACATCTTTGCTTTTCTCATTTGTTTTAGCTTTTACATGCAGCAATACTATTTCACCTGCAGGACCATTTTGTGAACTTGATTGATTGGTCCCATCACCAATTCTCCAAATCCGCGCTGTTGAATCTCCAGATCTGGTTGCATAAAACAATCAGCCACAACATAAGAAGAATTTCAATAAGGAGGCTCGGAACACTGCAAGTGTGGTTGTTACCGTTACCAATGATAATTCTTACAGCTGTGCAAAAGGTACCCTATGTATACACAGGAAAAGACTCTGGTTTAATGAATTAGATGATTATTTGCCAAGCTAAGCTGACCCAAATTTATTTCAAGAAGAGAAAGATAATGAAAACACAATTTTAAAATTTGGAAAATATTCATCCAAAAACTTCACCAAAAGATAATAGAAAGCCACAGAATAGCTGTAAAAGAATGGCCTAGATAGGACTTCCCCAATGTGGATGTGCAGCCGATAAGTATCAACAGTAACAATTGGACTCTCACTGTGCAACCAAATAAAATTTGCTAAGAGCTACACAGAACAAACTCTAGTATTTTACCTGAAATTGCAAAAAAGACAACGGTAAATTTATGCCTGCAAGCAAAAGTTGAAAAGTAACTACATTGTAATATCATTTCCTAAGCCAGTACAAGTAGCTGTTTACGCTGAAAACTGTCACTCAGAAAGGGAGGAACTTATTTAAGAAACTGCTTAAAGGGGGTCTAACTATGGAGTCCCCAACAACCGAATAAAAAGTTTCTCTGTATAACTAGTGTAAGGCATTTGCCTGATATTCTAAATTCTTATTGGCACTATACTGTTTAAAATTAGTTACTCTTCTTTGAATACAAGCACCTGGTTTGAAACACACTACCAATCCCAAGAAAAGTCTTCAAATTAAGTACCAATATTTCCAAGATAAATTTTCTTCACCAATTTTGTTCCTTGTAACTATAAGCAGGCCAACTAAACATGGAGACAAACAGCTAATTCAGAAACTACTACATGAAAAGATGACCTAATTCAGCAACTACTACTTGAAAAAATGACCTAAATCAGCAAAAATTAACTGTCATTTCCCTGCCATAGCTATAGAATACAAATGACAACCTTCTCCTAGAAGCAAACTGACAACTATAGCAATATAGCCAGTTAACCAAAAATTGATTCAACTTGAGAATTATTAGGAACTTAAATATAAGACAAACATGTCACTCCAATACAAGTTCTGAAACATGAAGACCCACCCTGATGCAAGGAGTGAACCTGACGGGCTCCATGCACAAGCACAGACCTACAAAGAAGAAAATCACCAGGACTGATATGAGAGAAATATAGAACAAGATAGTAAAATTGCAAACATGAAAAATTCAGGAAATAACAAACCTCAGAAGTGTGGCCTTCCAAAATCGTGACATCACAGCTAGTAAGTTCAACAATTTGAGATGTAGAGGTGGTAGATATTTCCATTGGTTCTGGTCCAATAGCCAATCACAGAGAAAAATCACTTACAGATAATTGACCAGCATCAGAAAACAGCAATTGGTGGGAAAGAATCAAAACTATGAAAATCAAACCTAAGCAGGAACTAAGCATTTAATATAAGCACAGTTTCCTGAATACTAACATTTGACTGCCTAATTGTGCTAACAGAATCCCTTTCTATTTGATAAGAATTACAGAAAATTAATCAATTAGTGTGGACAGATTTTTGACCATACAAGAGATGACGTGTCTGGAACAAGAAAGATGCCAATCCAAATCCATGATTTAATTATTAACATTTATCCAAGGCCAGAATATGGATTAAAGTTAAATACTAGGACATGGTAAAGAAATAAAATTTTTTAAAAAGCTTAGATAAAAAACTAACCATCTAAGTAAAATATATATAACTTTCATGTATAATTTAAGAAATGTGGCTCGCACCAGGTGAGTAAATGGATCAATCTACCAGGTTCAATTTGAAAGGAAAATTTCCACAAAAGCACAAATTGTAGTATGAATAACTATACATCCATGGCAGGATTGAATCAGTGACCACAGCACCGGAAAATGTCAAGGCAACAATCTTTATGCAAAGAAAATGTACAGAAAAATCATAAATCATAGTATGAATAACTATAGATCCCTGACTGTGTCGAATAAATGTGACCATGGCCCGACAAAATGCCAAGGCAACTATCTTTAAGCAAAGAAAATAGAAGAGAAAGGCAAGAGAAAACTACAACATTTTGCCTCTAAGTTGCAGCATAGATATAATATCAAGATATCACATGCACTTGACTAGTCTCCAAGTATCAAATCCACATCAAATTAACATGCAAAATCCCAAAACCCAACGGAAATGAAGAAGTTTATGCAGCTTTACCCCCAGAAACCCCATTTTCTTCATTTCTAACATTTTTCTGGTCTTCATGATTGGTATCGACCTCTTTGTCATTGTGATAGCTATGCTCCTTTTCTCTTGGCTTCTCTTCTGTTCGCTCTGTCTCCTTTTCACGCTCTCTTTTCCTCACTTGTTTTTCCCTATCTTTCACCAGCCCATGTGCTTCTTCACGTTGCTTATCCAATTCTTTCTCCTTTGTTTTTTTCAGTTCATTCTTTCTCCTCTCCTTTATTGTACGACGCAACTCATAAACATCCTTTGTGATGAGATCGAGAGGTTGTAGAAATAAATAATCCTCATCCACATCAGAGTCAGCCTGCAGGCTTAAAACAAATTCTATATCAAGCCAAAATGACACATTTATAGATCCATCCAACTTAAATTAGGAATTGATAAAGAAACAAACAAGTGCAGTGCAATCCTAACATTGCTCAAGTTTGCTTCCATCTCTAAGTACTGAAGTCCTTTTTGTACAAAAGTGACAAGTGCTCCAGGTGGAACCAAACTGCCATCAATCTGGCACTTGTTGATACATGCCTCATACCCAAAAGCAAAAGCTGAATGAGTAAAACCTGCCAAAAAGTATAACAAGTGACAAAATGTACAGACAAGAAGAGAGAAAGAAGCGTCTATTGCAATCCATGAGAAGAAGAAAAAATAACAACACGGACATTCTTCTTTGTCTTGACTCAAATAATCAACAAGTTCCACCTTTTTCCCAAACTTGGCTCCTGGAAAATCATGCCATCTATTGTGTATAGCAGAGAGTGATCCTGTTCAGTGTAGATCCCACTAACTACAAATAATAAGATATAATTTAAAAAACTGAACTATATTTTGCTATCCCGTTGCACTGATCGGGGGCAGTTATAGTGACTTAGGGGGTTAGTGACCAAGAAGTGAATTATTTATACCAAATATTCTTCTTACAGTTAGATCCAATCTCTTGGTCCCTGCAGAAGGTTTGCTATTAAATTCAAAATATGCTAGAGATTCCTCTGATCATTTAGCATTGTAACCAGTTTCCTCCTGTCTAACTGAGCCCTGGTAAATTGTACTAGGTTGATGCCATGCATCTCGACAAGACTCTGGAATATGGATCAACAGATCCTATGACATGTAAATCCAGTGAGGATATTTTACTGTTCACAGTTACAAACAACACTCTGTCTGAGCACCTTAAAATGTGTTCCTATGACAAACAACAAGTCCAAAACTGACGAAATGACACATTTTTTTATTAACAAAATTAAATGGAAACTAAAAAGTAATTATTAAACCATTACTATTAATTTTGTAATGTTACTGCAGATCACTTTTTGGACATTTAAGTGATCAAACACTTTGACTGGTATCAGCACTCAATACATCTAGCTGCATACAATAATGGCCATAAAGCCCTCACAGCTGCATTAAATCCTATAAGGAAAAAAAAAGTTGTTTGATAGATTGGAAATCCATTTCTATCTCACAAGTGTATATAAGAAAAAATTGTATCTGTAAGGATTGCTTATGAAAATTCAATTTTGAAAAACTTGGTTAACAAATTGAAAGGATACTACTATGTTAGATATTCTGAAAAGAATAAGCTACTTTGTGAAAGCACTTTACGGGGCTTTAAAAAAACACCGTCTTCATTTAAAAAATAAGATAAAACTAAACTACAATAGCTTAAATAAGTTATCATCACCATTTCCACTTCAGCTATAACATGTTCCAGCTTAGCAAAGAGAAACCTCTTTTCCTCAATCTTCCATTTTTTTTCTCATTTTGGGCACAGACAGAGGAGGGATGCGTGAAATTTCTCAAGCATTTCAGAAGGGTGAAAAGGAAAAAAGACCCAGCCAGTACCTATCAACCAATAGTAAATCACTCTGAATTAACAGTCAATTAAGGCCTAATCCTTTATTTTCCCCCTCTTTTATCCTCTTTTCAAAGATTAACCCAAAAATAAATCAAATTATAGGTAATTAACAATAAAGTTCTTTACTTTTCTTGATGTGAACCCAAATGGACCTCCCAGAAATACTAACCACAGCTAGCCATGCCCTAATCAGAAACTTTAGCACAAAATTTCACTACAAAAAAGCTTAATGTGGGCGTCATTTACCCAACCATAATTGAAAAAATTAACAGCATTACGTGCATGATATTACAAAAGGAAAAGAAAACCCACCGAAAAGAAAAGAAAAACGGGGAAAAAAAGAGAAAGAAACACAAACCCTAGCACGCTGAAAACGCTCCATTAAACTAGGTAGGGAGAAAAGATATCGACCTGACTCTTGGAGATAACGAAAGATGAGATAATTCAATTCAACGGAGGTGATGGAGGCCATGCTAGCAGAGCCCCACCCGAAGTTGACAATGCTGTTGCTACTTCAGGATCATGTGAAACCTAAGCGGCTTGTTTTTCAGCGGAAATAAAAGTTGGCGGCTATTTGCCGGTTAGAAAATTCAGGTGGACTGTTACGCTCTCGCCGTTACGTCAGAGGCGCGACGGGAGGAGTGGGGAGGCAGAGAATAGGAAGATGATGACGTTTAGGGAGATATTCTCAACAGCTGAGCCAAACAGCTCCCTGAGTCCTGATACAACACAGACAGGGTCGTGAATAGCAGCAGTGCTCTTCCTTATCCAAATTCTACACATTATTTTTATTTTGCTTTGCGGACTAAGGGGAAAAATAATAATAAAAAAAAAAAGAACGCAAAGTGTTTAAAAAAAAAAAAAAACCTATTCTGCAAATTTCTTTCGTCACAGGCAGTCCTAGCTATTTTCACTTTCCCATAATTAACTTTTCCTCCTGCCAAAGAAGTCACTGGTATGGTATGGAGATTAAATTAAGGTGATGCCATAAGAAAATTCAGTAGGCTAGTGATGGAATTGGACGGTAAAAGGAAAAGGGAAACAAAAATGTCCTTGGTAGTTAGTAGTATTAAGCGCAATTTTTAAAAAAAAAAATCTTAAAAATAAAAAGGAAAAAATTGTCAGTCTTATATTACTTAAAATTAAAGGTTACCGAAGAATAACAACAATCAAGTGAATGCATTCAAGGGAATGAGTAGGGCGACACACGGGAAGAAGTGTAAATGAAAAATTCGAATTGTTTGTTGGTAACTACATGTTCAATTTACTTGGTGTAGCAGTCAGTGAAAGCAAACAAAAGTCACCACACCTTTTTTCTTTTTTCTCTTTTTTCCGGCTTTATTGAAGAAAGTCCTTCCAATGTATTTGTTATGTTTCTGGAACAAGAATAATGTGTAGCTCTTCCCACAATTATTGTATGTATAATAATTTATGGTAAAGCTTGTACACACCATTAATTGAATAAATATTTGTATAAAGATTTATCATATTTGCAAGATAAGCACATAAAATAAATGGAACAACCGTACTATAAATTTCACATATTGTTATAAACCACCTTGAATTGAGAAAATTTTAGTGAAAATAATTTAAACTTTTACAAATTATTAAATAAGGAAAATCATTTGAAACATCTTTGAAAATTCGTCAAATGAATTTTTATAAGTCATTCACTTTTAAAATATTAACTTTACCTCCCTTATAAATTTAAGTTAACAAAATTTAATTTCAACCTAAATTTTTAACTATTTTTTAGCCTAGAATCACTGCACAATCCATACATATGTAATCATTTTTCATGTAGGGCAAATAGTTCCTGTGGCCCTCAAACTATTAGCCGGATGAACTTTTAGCTCCAAAACAATTAAAAGTAAACTTTTGGCCCCCGATCTATCCAAAGTACAAAATGTTAGACATTCTGTCAAATTCAACAGTTAATACAGACGGAATCTACGAACACATGAGACCCGAAATACGAAGGGCATACGAAATGGAGATTCTTGGGCGCTCTTCTGAAGCGAACGCAAAAAAAGGGCATCGGGTTGGAGGACTATTTGAGGGCCGTGCAGCCCTTGGGAGTCGAGGCTAGGGAGTGTTACTCTGAAAATACAGGGTACAGCGGTGATGAATTCATAGAGATGTTGGTTATTGACAGTTGTTTCATTCTGAAAATCTTTCGAAAGTTTGGAGGGTTGGTGCCGGTCAATCCAGATGATCCGCTTACCTCGATGTCGTGGGTGTATGCATTCCTTCTAAGGGATCTCTTACGACTCGAGAATCAAATTCCATTTTTCATTATCAAACCCTTGTTTCAGCTGACAAACCTGGCGCCCGATGACAAAGGATCAGGCCCGTCTTTGGGCCGATTGACTCTAAATTTCTTCAACAATGCACTGCAAAGGTTTGAGCTAGTTTTGGCCAGATACAGTAGCCTCGAACTCGATCGCAAGCATTTGCTGGACTTTTTTGCGAAAGCTTCAACCCCCTGGAACACGGCGAACCTAAACCCGATGGGTTTCTAAACACTAGTGTAATCGAATGCGTCTCGCATTTCCCGTACACTGGAATTGACCTTAAACCCAACGAGGAAGAGAGCTTCTTGGCCATAAAATTCAGGCACGGGAGGTAATCAAGATGCCCAGAATTGCTTTGGATGATTTTATGAGCTTGTTTCTATTGAATTGCGTCGCCTACGAGCAATGTCAGGCGGGTTGTTCCAAACACATGACGACTTGTGCTACATTCTTGGATTGCCTGATAAATTTGTCCAAGGACGTCCAATTTCTATGCGATCGGAACATAATCGAGAACTATTTTGGGACGGATGCTGAAATTGCCAAAAATGCCCTTCGTATTTCGGTGTGCTTCTCACGTAGTCGTAGATTCCGTCGATATTAACTGTTGAATTTGACAGAATGTCTAACATTTTGTACTTTGGATAGATCGAGGACAAAAAATTTACTTTTAATTATTTGGGGGCCAAAAATTCATCCGACTAATAGTTTGAGGGCCACCGGAACTTTTTGCCCTTTCATGTATAGTAGCTGACATTATGGGGACTTGGAGAGACACTTGCTTGGACTTCATATCTTTGTGTCTCCGCCTTAAAGCATGTAAGAATCTCAAATGCACGTGATTGAGTTTGAGCTCGAGGAAGGAATTACTCTCTTTTCTTTCTTTTGACATTTTTCTTTCTTCTTACTTTTGTTTAAAAAAAAAAATCAATTTCCAATCGATGTAGTTTTTTTTTTTTGTTATGATATGAAACAAATGTATACATTAAGGTGTAACAAAAAAAAAAACAATTTAATTGAATATTCATTGCCAAAAAAAAAAAATTTACTCTCAGACTTAGCTGCATTGTTAATTGTTATCGTGAAGAACCCCAAACACAACCCCAAACACAAGCTCATTCAGATGGTTAAGCTCAACATGCTGCTCCATATATGAAAATTGAAGACTATTCATCAAAGTGGCGTCTATATCATCCCATAAATTGCCTAGCATCTATTTAGTTTATTGCTGAATCATAATGCACCTATTTATTACCTATACCCTTAAAACAAAAAAAATTAAGTGCTCGACGAGGAGGTTTGTAAAACAACCTTCTTTTTAATCAAATGGCGATCTTTGCACATGGCCCCCAATCAGTGGCGGAGCTAGGAATTGCAATTAGGGGGGCGAGTCTCTGTTATTTGGACCAAGTCCAAATAATTTTAAAACATTATTGTTTGAGTTCTTGAGAGGGGGGCAAAGTGAAATTTTTTATCAATATTTTGGGGGGGCAAACAATATAATAAAAATTATTTTACTTAGAAATTTTTTTTATAACAATTGGAGGGGGGGCAAAGTGAAAATTTTTATCAATATTTGGGGGGCAAAACAATATAATAAAAATTTTTTTACTTAGAATTTTTTTTTTTAACAATTGGAGGGGGGGCGGTTGCCCCCCCTGGCCCCCCCTTCCCTCCGCCCCTGCCCCCAATGGCGATGCTTTGGATCCCTTCAGCCAAATCAATTTATTCCTCGATAATCTTTTTCCAATCAAAACTCTGAATTAAATTGTTAAAGATCCAATGCTAAACCGACTGACCACCCCCATGCGCCAGGCCAACACCAATACAGGACCTCCTTCATAGATGTGACAAAATGGACGAGATGGACGGAATTTACTTGAATTTAAAATAGAATCGGGTCATATGAATTTGGATATAACTTTACCTATATATATTTTGAAACTGACTTGGACGGGATCACTTTGAGATGGGTTTAGATTGATCTTGCCAAATATCCAAATTTATTTTCTACATATTTTTTCCTTTAATTCATTTTTTATTTTTTATATAATTTTAATATTTTTGATTTATTAAATTTTTTTAGTTTTATTGTGAATTTATATTTTCATGAATTCATTTTTTCATCAAATAGGGAATGTAACGCAATTTCCGACAAAATCATATTACCATAAAAAACGATCTTTGAGTTAGCAAGTAGCAACATTGGGTAATCAAATTAGTCCACCGAGCCTAAATAACATTGATTTACGCTCTAGAACGATCAATAATTGCTTAAAAAAGACATGACATTTTGGTAAGAATAAACATATCTTCTCCCTGAATTAAATCAAAAGAATGAACATTTTGGTTTATTCATATATCAAGTTGATGTTTTCACTTCCTCAAAAGCATGAAAACAAAAAGGTAAAGGAAACAGCTAACAAGAAAAAAAAAAAAACATGCAAGTGCCTTGAACTCAAGATTTCCGCCAAAAATTGAATTAACAAATAAAGAAAAAGATAGATATATAGTCATATTCCAATAGATATCAAGATGGCCAAGACACTTAGAGAGTTGAATATTTATCCTCATCACTGTCCAAGAATAGCAGGTCTAAACTAACTGAAATGCTGGAAATTTTTATGAATAATGACTAGAAAGACTGCTAGATTATATTCACTGGTATGACTAGAAAAACTGTTAGAGATAATTTTTGAATAAATTAAATTTTTTGGTGAGACATTTGGATCCAATGGGTACCCAAGTATTTTTCAAAATTTTCCATCAATTAATGGGTACAATTAAAATTTGTCCCATTTTAAATCCATTATCAAATTACAATACCCATCCTGCCCAAATTCCTCCACGGGCATGGGTGGCCATTGGGAGCCACCTCTACTCCTTTCCATTATTAATCCAAGAAAGACAGCCCTCGAATTTATTGTACTCCACAGTCCACAAATGTTCATCGCCGGTAGTAATAAAAAAAACAAAGAAGAAAAAGTCTCATCCATACAATCTCTCTCCAATAATAGTGTACATAATAATAGCAATAATTTGAATTGCAGATGAATATTATCATAAACAGGGTGAAAAGATGAATCCAACGGCAGATACCAATCCAAGACCATCTAAGAGCTCTCACTCCGGTCGGGTTTGGAAGACTTACATGCAACCTAAGTCAAAACAACAGGTTAACAACATAAGATACCAATCCGTGTTGTACTAACGTTAATTAATTTTAACAGTATATGTTTCGTAATTCTACGGATTTGTCAATTGATTAGCAATAGCATTTCAGCTCGACCGCACCTGATGGTTATCAAGGCTGGGAATCCACTCGTTCGTTGCCGGGTTGGTTTTGAAAACCACCTCTCTAATTCCTCCGTGATTATTCTCCAGCCGAAGATCATAATCATTTCCGTTGATCTCGCTCGCCACCTTTATGAAACCGCTTCCCGTCTGGCCAATAAAGCACCACTTATAATTAAGCTTTAGGCAATATCGTCACTGCACTTTTTTAACACCCCAAAAAAAAATTTTTTTTTTTGCTATTATAAAACAAGATCTTCTGAAGAAAGGCAAACAGTGTATTGCCTGGACCTTATGGTGCTGTTTGTCAACGGAATCCAATTCTTCATAGTAATGGGTCTCCATGAACTCTTCTTGCACCACTGGGCTCGTGCCAAATAAAGTTGCCTACAGAAAAAAAAAAATCATGCATCTTTGTTCAATATTTGAATATTAAAATTGAAAGGACATAAATAGAAGAGGCCCGCCGCCTGGGGGGGGGATCATGAGAAAGAAGCAGACATGAGATTGAGATTGAAGAGATCTAAGCTTGTCGAGCTCAGGGACAGCGAAGCCGTGTTGATCAGGGACGTAGGATGTTATTGGTGGGGTGGATGTAGAATCCGATTCGCTTCTATTGGGCTTGGTGGGTCGGTTGGGTGCCAGGGACTCGAAGTGGGCTCTGACCTGGTTGGTGATCTGCTGCTGCTGATCTGCATCTACCACCTCATCGCTCCGGCTAGGTTTGGTCACCGTCGGCTGTCCCACCATGGTGAAGAAAGGGAAGTCTGAAAGACCCAGCTGATACTCTTTCTGGTGTTGAAAGGAGTTGAGGGATAGAATGAGAAATTGAGAATACGATGATTTAGAGGGAGCAGGCTTTCTTTTACCATCTGAGTTGACGAAAGTCATCTATTTTGTTTAACACTGCAATGAGGTAAAAACAATGGGAAGTGACGGGGTAAAAGTGGTATCAAAATAGTTTATTGAATTTTTCCTAAAAAAAAAACATAGTTCATTGAATTTTCAATGGGTAATAACTAAGCCATGGACCCAAAGTTACGGATCTAAAGTTTGAATAAAAGTAAAACTAGTCCCAAATATTTCATTTTATATGCACATGTAGTCCTAATGACGAATTTTATCAATTACTGCTGCATCATGGTCAAGTGCCAATAACTAATTTTTGAAAAAAAAAATCAATAAAATTTTATTAGCCATAATCTATAATAAAATATGACTAATTACTCATATATTGGTTACATGAGTACTTAGTCTTTAACTTTTTTTTTTTATCAACTGAATTTTTGTATTTATGGATTAAAGGCTAATTACTCAAACGATCGTCATGCAAGTAATTAGTTCTTTTCTACGACAAATTATGGTCAACAAAATATTTATTTCAAGTTTTTAAAATTCTTTTTCAACAAATTAATTGCCAATACATAATAGCAAGTGAGTAGATTCCGATAGCAATTGGTAAAAATAAGTTAATAAGATTAAATGTGTTTAGAGATTTAAACATTTGGAATCACATTTATTTTTTTTAGAACTTTGGAGACTAAAAGGGCTCATTTTCAAAATATTTGGGATCAAAATTGCAATTCTTTCTTAGATAAAAGAGAAAATTGAAGTTTTGGTACCAAATATTTGCAGATCCACAATTTTAGTGCCTAAAGTTCAGAAGAAAGCAAATTTAGTAGCAAATGTTTTAATTTTTAAGCACATTTAGTCCAATTAACTAGTTTTGGCAAATTATTACCGGAATCTAGTCATGAGAGTAGTACATGTCGACAGCCAAATTTTAAATTTGCTATATATGGCGGCTAAATTTTAATTTTTCTATATATATATATATATATATATAGCAAAAAAAAAAAAAAAGGTTGTGGCCTCAATCTATAATTAAAAGGCACTAATTAGTCGTTGAATTGGATGTACTTATTGTACGTGTCGGAGGTGGCCTAATTAGATGCCTTCAATTTGGTCCTCTTGATCAAAGCCATGTCAGTACGGAGGTGGAAGGCAGGTTTGGTTATCTTGATTCGAAGTACTTTAGATGCCTTCAATTAACTCTGCTGCGTATTCTTTTGTCGTTGTACTTCTTGAAGTGCTTTGTGCAAGGCCAGCCATTGATAACTCACTTCCCAGGCAGCAAGTAAACCTGGCTGGCTGGGGAATGTCTTGTCTAATGAAAGGAGAACTTCACAAAATCGTTGACCCTTTACTCGCATTCATTGAGAGAAGATATGGGGAAACTGTTGAGAAGTGTTTAAAAGAATGTGCAGTTAATAGGCCTAATATGGTTGAAGTGTTGTGGGATCTTGAGTGTGCATTGCAGCTTCAACACTCTGCTATTCCAGAACAATCGCATGAAGACGGCAATACGAATATTTCATACAACTTGCCATTGCCAGTAATTCGTGGCTTGCCTTCTCACAGCATTGCCATCAGTGAAGATGAAATGGGTTCGGGTACTCATTCGACAAAAGTAGCACAAATACTAGATAGCGAGGTGCTCTCTCAGCTATGGATGGATGATGCTAAATGATGTTGTGAGTTATATCATATATGTGATTGCCTTCTACTTTGTTTTATCCGCGTAGATCTGTTGCCTGTTCGAGAAATATTTTGAATCCTTCCTGCAATGGCATTAGTAAATTTTTCTGTGGTGCGGAATGCAAGTCGAGCTACCAAAAACTTGTTAATTAGTTTAGCAATTCTTAGGAAGGCAATGAGATTCCGCATATTGGTGTTGGCATCTCTTTAACAGCTTTGACTAAAAAGCTAGAGACTTCTTATTATGGAGATAAAACGAAAAGAATACTTCTGCTAATACATGGTTGTAACCCAAAAGAAAAGAACAAAAGAAAAAAACAGAATTGTTCCCAAATATCTAGTTCTGATCATCGCCATTGCAATGTGACAAAGATGAAAAAGACTCATCAGCAATTGCTTGCTGGATAAGGGCTGTTACTTGATAAGAATTTTGTCGATTCATAAGATGGAATGCGTATAACATGCAGCAGTTGCATTGTTGGACTCTATTCATACACTGATGAAATGGAACTGGAAAACATCTTTCGTCGGTAGACTCCAGGTAGAAACAAATTTCACTTGTGCCCATTGCCCCTTCGATTTGGGCCAGAAGCGAGGGAACGCATTCTGGATCTCATGCCAAAGGGGCTTCTCGTGCTCTCCCATGGTTCAGAAGATGGGCATAGCTTGGCAGATTCCCGGGGAACTTCGGGGCTTGCAGTCTCGTTCCCTGCTGCACAAGTCGAAAGAAGAATTCTAGAGTCAATATAACATGGAAGAAATGTGCATTGAAGAGAGACTAATAGAATCAGCATCGCCCACATGCCTCTCATGTTTGTGTTTGCCATTCTCTCCAGCTCTTGGCTCAATATGTAGCGTCAGCTTTTGGTGTTGAAGCTGCGGAACTGGTGCGGCATCTCTATGGTCCAAGCCAGTTGTGCCCGAGATCTTGAACTTGTCATGGTCGAATAAATTTCTCAAGGACGGGTAAATTAGCTTTTCAGGGTGGGACCTTATCATTCCGCTCTGGATTTTCGGTCGGTAATAAGATTGAAAGCAATAATGCACCTTTTAACTATTTTGTGTTTGTCAGATCATTGAGTTTTCTTCAAGTTTGCTAGTAGTTAGTTGCCCTGTGTGCTTCACCTTTTCCAGCACCGTTGACTTTAGGCGTAGCCAGTGGGAAAGTATACTTTATTAGCAGTCGCCAGAGGGGAACTTGAACATTTGCCCTGTCTGTAGTAATACCATAGTCATGAATTCCAACAATTTTTTTCTGGTGCCTGATCTCCTGAAAAAGCAGGAGTAATCTGATTATCCTTGCCTTTTCCAGATTGTTTCTTTCCTTTTCACCCATTGGCCATTACCAGAACAGGGAGGGTAGAGAAGCACGCATTTCTCTTCCCACCAATTCTGATCATGTCGTAGATTTTTTTCTCATGAACTAGCGGTATCCTTCCCCTGGCTGAAGCAACCAACAGTAGTAATTAAGTCTCGATGGTGATGGGTGAGTGAATATGAACTACATTCCCTGGGAATAATTCATCTCAGAAGCAGTACCAACCATGTTATCTGCACATGTATGTATATGCATGCATACATGATACGACTGTGCAGATTACCGCCGACTCCATCTTCGGTGGAACAATTATACGTAGATAAATAATTGAATTGAGTGAAAGCGCTACTATTTCTTCCCTTCCAGTTCAAGTTGATCTCCCCCACAAGATTAAAACGTAACTTTGAAGGTGTTCGTCGAAAGTCATATTGCGGAGTTAGAGATAATGGCTTGTGACTCAGACCCCAAAAAAAAAAAAAAAAAAAAAAAGAAGCCCGGAGATCTAAACATTAGCGTACAAGTTCGCATCGCAGGATTCTCTCTGTTGCTTGCTTGCATTTTTCTGTCACAAGCTATTGCTTCTTAACGCTCTACTGTGGTAGTAGTAGTTTTTAAGAACAAAAATGATTTCTTCCATTGTAAATCGTTCGTAAACCCCGCGGCATGATGCATGGAGATTGTACAACTCAAAAACACCTGCATGAGGCGACATGATAAAATCAAAGATCTCGCTGACATTTTTTTTTTTTTAACAAAAAAAAAAACTCTGGCGCAATTGCATTTCTTTTCATCAGGCCTTTCCTATCTGTCTTTTCCCTATTTTGTTGTTCTATGCGTACATGTTAAACAACATATTCTTCTTCTTTTGCTCTGTTTTTTTTTTTAATTTAAAATTTATTCACTAAATTGTTAAGAAATTCTCTCCACAAGTTAAGGTTCACCAAAGGCCAAAGGCTTTTGATTTTGACGTCAACTGTATGGACCTGTAATGCTTGTGTCAGCTTTCAGGCGAGGCATGCTCTCTTTTTTTCTTTTTTTGTCAAACACAGGAGTGTACGAGTCAATTCTTATGGGGCCCGACTAATCCCTTGCGGTCCGGCCCCGACGCTCAACCCGACCCGAACGCGATAAGTGCGCGGAGAAATCCAGCGGAGCGGAGATTTGAACTTGGGACCTTAAGGATCACCGGTGAGAGGCGCTACCGCTGGACCATTCACGCGGGAGCGAGGCATGCTCTCATGCTTAGAGAATTTTCTCGTACTCGTGAGCCTAACAAGTACTATGATGTTTATAACAAATTATCAATTTAAGTTAAAAATGGTCATCTTACTTTGATTATGGATTTCTTTAACTGGTGTGCAATTAGCATTTGTTAGTGCACTTAAACTTCAGTATATTAATAGACATACTTATTGCACCTTGCATTTAGATTTTTTGAATTAAATTTTTTTATTTGTTTATTTGCAAATAAATATTATTATTATTAAAGTAAATCTTATATACACTGATGATATATACACCATCATGGTTAGATATATGCTACATGTAAAATTTGAATTTCAAATTCAAATTCGAATTATGTGTCGTGCATCTAAGGTTGAAAGTATATATACTATTGATGTATAAAAGATCAATCATTGTTATTATTTATTTATGTTGGAGATCGGGACTAATCCAACATAGAGTGAGGGGGAGGAATTTGGGATAAACAAATTATGTCTTTAATACATTGTCTAATGTGTCCTTACTTCTAAAGAGAATTAAATTATTTTAATTACTCACTTTTCTACAATCATTCCATATGTATTGAATTGCCCTCCAAGGCTTGGTCTGATGGTTGAGGTTATTGAAAATGGAGCCTTAGCTCATTGGTTCGAACCTTATTACCAGTAAGTTGTGGAGGGTGAGGAATAGTCTGCGAGGAAAATTCATATGTATTGAATTAACCACCACTTTTCCAAAAATTATATATATATATATTTTAAATTACAACAATTTAACTATTTTAAATTATTACTATTGTCTGACCAAAAAAATTATTCTAATAAATTTTAATATTTTTTTATTAAGGTGTTTTTCTAACGGGTGACTAGAAATTTTACTAACGAGTACTCTATAATTTTTGTTAATACACCTATATTTCACCTAATCAATCATGTATATACACACTAATAATTATTGTTTTCTTTTATATTTATATAATTTTTTAATTAATTTTATATTTCTAAAATTTTAATATGAAAATACATTTTAACGAGTTCACTATACAAACCGTTTATTATTATCACTGGGTGAGCCTTAATCACTAGCACATGTAACATGGGCGGAGGGAGACCCATAGAAAAGCAACATAGAGGCATACAGGCACAGCACGCACGTGACGCGGGGATTACCCACTCGTGCCTCATTTGAACGGACCAAGAAAGAGGTGGGAAACGTAAATTTTTTACTCACTAATTCGCCACCGTACGCCGCCGCGGCTAACCATTCCAAACCTGACGCTCAAGCGCTCTTGTTTGGCGTTAGGTTATCCCGCAGCCAAAGGACTGAAGCAAGCAACCTCAGCTGCTAAAACCCCATATTTTCTTGTTCCTTCTAGTCAAGATATAAATCTGATAGGGAAAAAGCGTAAAACGAAGAAGGGAATGGTGAGTTCCAAGGATGACTCAGCTAGCGACGGCGAGAACTCATCTGGCGACGTACCGGAGTCAAAGAAGTCCTGTCTGTTCTCCGAAGGCGAAAAAGTCTTAGCTTACCATGGCCCTAAAATTTACGAAGCCAAGGCATGCCCTAAAACCCTAATTTTCTCTATTTTCAGAATAGAAATTTCCATACCATTATTTTTTTTTAATTTTAAATATAGTCAACTTTTGTGCGGGGGTTTGGTGGTAATTTCAGTTTTGGTTTGCGAATCTTGCTCTTGCGATATTGTTCTATTCAATTTATTAATGTCAAATTCCTGATTATGCATCTATTTCTTGGAATTCTGTTAGGATTTGAGATCGTCTAGTGGATTTTTGTTATAAATTTCTGAATGTAGTATGAATTTTCTGTTCGCTTCCATTTCCGAGACTTGGAACTATTGGCGTAGAGACATTACTCTAGGGTTTAGGGGCAAATAATTAAGTGTAAATGAGCTTTTGGGTGAACTAATTTCTTCTTTTTTTTTCCTACAGGGTTAATCAATGCTTTAGAACTGCTTTAGTCTTACTACTTCTAATATAGCTGAGATCTGGTAACTATGTGCATTGGATTCTTTAAAATGAGCTTAACACTTTGAATACCCTTGTTTTGCACGTAGTACGTGTGTTTTAATGCCTCTATATTGTTTGAACTGCTTCTTTTCATTGTAAAGATTCTTTATTTAGCATTTCTCTTGATAGTTTATAGTTTGTCCATTAGCACTCCAAGGGCTATTTATAACTTCTACCTGCCAATTTGTAGGTTCAAAAAGCTGAAGTCCGCAAAAATGAGTGGAGATACTTTGTCCATTACCTTGTAAGTCCAATAGATAATACTTTTATCCATGTTTTCATTTTGTTTGCCTTCAGCAGAGCTTGTGTTTTAGCCATCAACCTAACACACTTCTTTTTTTTATTTTACAGGGTTGGAATAAGAAGTGAGTTGCTTCTAAAGAATTGTTAAGCTCAAAAATGGTTTTAATTATTCCATTGAAGTCTGACCCATTTCTTTCGATTTGCTCTTGCCATTTTCTGGGGCTCTCATGTAATGTCATTACGTCAAATGTGGATACTTGTGCTCTATGAGATATGAGATGCACATCAGTGTTGGCTATTAGAATTTGTCCGAGTTAGATGTTGGGTCTTGTGTTTCCTGATTAGACATTCCTTTTCCATTTAGGTTTCTTCATGTGGTTTTGACTCTGAGAAGTTATACAATGAAGCCCTGAAATAGTATGTGTTGTAATTAAATCAAATTTCTTTGAAAACTATTTTTGGAGGTATATACAGAGTATGACTTGTCATTCTGACTAAATTCTAGAGTAGCTGCCCAGCTTTCTTCAGCCTTTTATCCTAAGAATACGTGCTTAAAAAGCCATTCGTGTTTTATTTCCCATGTTAAGGCGGTTTGTATCTAACTTGGCCTTGTGAATGGGGCCAATATGTTTTTTGTAGCAGGAGTTTTGACTAGCATTTGGCTATATTGTTTGTGCCCATGTTATATACATTGATAGAGCTAGAGAAGGAGCTTAAGAAATCAAGTGTTGAAATATACATAAGCTTTTTGTACTTGATCAATCTACTAGCTTAAGACTCAGGCACAAGAATTTGGAGATTTATTTGTGTGCTAAACATACTACGTTTTTTATCCAGAAAAATATCATGCTTGTTTCATATGTGTTTGATACAGAAATGTGTAGGGAAATAGGAGAGTCTGGACAATGTATTTGGTGTAACTTTTACCTGGGAAGATAAGAAAGGAAAATGTTCTACTGAAAGGCAATGTTTGTGTGGGATTTGTGAACCAACTGTAAAGTTCATTTGTTTGTTTCTTTTTTTTTTTTGGTGGGTCAACAGTTGGGATGAATGGGTAGATGCGGGGCGCCTGATGAAATACACCGAAGAAAATGTTTTGAAGCAGAAGGCTCTTGACAAGAAAAAAGGAGTGAACACAAAATCAGGTCGATCAACACAATCGAAACCGAAAACCTCTGCAGGTATGTTACACTATCTGTGTTTTAAAGCCAACTGCAGGAAAAACCACATATATAAGACTACACCATCTGTACATCTATACTTCGTCCATCTGTACAAACATATTGACATGTTCGCCCAACCACATGCTGACATGTGCATATGTATATATCTGTAGCACATTGTGCTTTCCTTTCACATTTGTTTTATGCAAAATATTCGAAGTACCTTGATGAATGGACAGCTGATGCAAAGATTGTTGTGTCAGTTACAAATGTAGCTGAAATAAAATTGATTTTTTGATTTTCTTTCAGCTGTGGTAAAATGCCAATTTTGTATATTCTTTGAAAGCTTAATTATATGGTTCTCTTACATTCTGTGTGCTGTTTGTTTGTTGAATTCAACAGATACGAAAGTGGATAAGGAGGAAATCAAGAACACTGGTAGTGCATCTTTCTTGGATTTTGTTGGCTTGCTGTTTTAGACCTTAGCTTAATAATTTTTTTTTTTTGTCCACTGCACCAAGAAAAATCTCCTCTCTCTGGATATTTGGTGATGTTTGCATATTTGTATTGGAACCTTGGGCATCACCATCTTAAGGTATTAATATTGTTATGAAGTAGGTTATGTGTAACTGGAAAGATGGAGTGACTGGTTAAGGTAGAATTCCATATTAGTCTCTAAAGTCAGGGGTTTAGTATTACTCGAGCTTCCGAACTCTGTTTTTCATTTGATAATTTTATCTCTGTCATAATAAAGCAGATAATAATGCTGTCAAGTTGAGTGGGTGGAGTTTCGGGCACTGAAGTAGCCTAATGGCAAATATACCATATTGCCTTTTTTTTGTTGTTTGTTTATTATTCCATGTGCTTACCTGATATTTTCCTGAAAAACAAAGCTCCTGTTGGACATAATTTGTTGTTGTTTTTAGCAGCAGTTGTTCAAGAAGTTCTAAACTTTGTGAGTAGCATTGCTTTACTGAGTATATGCTTATAAAGTATAGTAATTTGGTCAATATACTCGTGTAATGGCTTCTTTTCAGATAAAGCCTTTTCTGGAATTTACTAAGATTCATGATGTGATTCAGTAAGCGGGATGCAAAGGATTGCTAAAATTCAAGGCAAATAGTTTGTTGATAATGATTTAAAAAGTTTGGGCTGCACCATATTTTAGGCAATCTTGTGATATATGTACTTTAAAGGGATTTAATTTCTCCGTGTTCCGTTTTTTCCCCTTGAAATATTGCAGCATCAAAAGGAAAGAAGCGTAAGGCTGATTCAGGACCAGAGGTTTGCTCCAGTCTATTGTTTTTATATGCAAAATGTCTGTTTATCTTTCCTATAGTATGATAGTGCCATTCTCTCATACTTGCCCAAAGCTGTTTTGTTCTCATTTCCATTTGTCACTTGGAGTTTCCTACTTACTAAAACATTTTAAATTACCCTGTATTCTTTTGAATTCTTAGATTCCGTTCTGAGGATTTTGGGCCAAAAGGCCTGCATGTTTGTCACCTTTCTAAAACGTTTGATCTCAACCCTCAGACTCAAACTAATTGTTCCTTTGTAAGTCTGTTAACTTTGATTGGGTGGTTCAAATGCAGGGGTATTTTTGTCTTCACTGTATGGTTGTGTTCTCTGTTTTGCTAGTTCTTCGCTTCCTCTTACATATCTTGTTATATGGTTTTTCCTTGGGTTAAGTTGGTTTTCATTTCAATTACTTGTGAGAGTTGTCTTTGAGATTGATTGATGAAGTTTGAATTTGTTTATTTGTAGAAGGAAAATGTATCTGCAGAGAAACTCATTAAGATTCAAATTCCATCAACTTTGAAGAAGCAACTGGTTGATGATTGGGAGTTGGTCACTCAGCAGAATAAGGTCCTCTCTCTCTCTCTCTCTCTCTCTCTCTTAAAAGAGAATTCATAACAATGGCAGTTGCATGGAAAAGAAAATTAAGTAGCATGACCCAACACCAATAATAAGGCTTGCCAGATGACTACTAGGCATGCTGTTATACAGTCTGAATGATATTGTATCAATGTTTTATTCAGCATTCAGTAATTCTATCTTATGATTTTGTGCTGACTCTGCCTTTCCTTGTCCATAAACGAAAAATATCGTCACTACAGGACAAGCAACTTTGACAATTGCAAAGCTTTACATCTCTGCTTCTTATGCTCGAGTTGAAGTAGTTTAGTTTTTGGCTTAGGTTTCTGTATTAAAGTGCTGGGCGTGGCAGTTCTCATAGAGATTGATTTATTTTTTTCGGTTGCAGTTGGTAAAACTTCCACGATCCCCCACAATTGATGATATATTGACAAAGTACCTTGATTACAGGTCAAAAAAGGATGGCATGTAAGTTTCCTTTACACCTTTGGGCTTTGTATGAAGTGTGACCTTTCTGTGTATGTTTTCTACAACACTTACTGTTGATTCCTGTTGTATTTATGAAACTTCAGTTGTTGACCAACTGAGCTTCAGTGCCTACCGTGCATAATTGACTAGTGCATATCTGAGCATTTTAAAAATCTATCAGATTCTGTTTGCAATGTTGCTCAACCATGTTTTGACAAGGTTGATATTGAGCACTTTTATGTCAAATTTTGCGCATTTGGTAAAAATTGAAGTGATTTTTAAAGGGCATGCGATTTGCTTTGTGAATTATCCCCATGAATGTGTTTCTTCTGGATTCAGGATGACTGATTCGGTTGGAGAAATTCTAAATGGACTGCGGTGTTACTTTGACAAAGCATTAAGAGTCATGCTTTTATATAAAAAGGAGCGCCAGCAGTATGATGAAGCTATTTCAGATAATGTTTCTCCATCTAGTGTTTATGGTGCCGAACATCTTTTGCGCCTCTTTGGTATGCTTTATGCTTATTTATACAACCATCTTATGTAATACTTATCATATATGGAATTGATACTATTTCACTTGCTTTAATGAGATTGAGGACCTTTTTGTTGCTAAGTAGTGAAACTGGTTATCTTTGAGGGAGGTATTCCATGTTTTTTGGAAAAAGAAAATGTTTAACATGTGTACTCAGTTCAATGCCTTTAAATTGAATGAATTACTGAGAAATTGGACTTTCAGTAGGGTTATTTCCTTAGATGCCAAATGCTGTTTTATCTTCATTACTGGCTCTATGGAGAGGAGCATTTGTCATGATTGCTCTTGTTTGCAGTAAAATTACCGGAGTTATTGGCTTATGTGAAAATTGAAGAGGAGACACAAATTCAGCTCCAGCAGAAACTGCTAGATTTTCTCAAGTATGTTTTACATAATCTTTTATTTGCTGGTTCCTATCCTTATGGAAGATTAGATTATGGATTTGTTAAGATGATGAGAATAATCATGTTGCGTATATATTTTCAATTTATAACTTTTAACACATATCATGCTTTTGCATTTCTATCAATTTTTAGTTACATCGAAGGAGGTCGTGGTGTTGATATATGTTGGTGTCACTGCGGTTATCTCTTGTGAAAGAATCAAACCTGATTTCTTGAAAGCTGTAATGCAATTCTGACTGCCTTTTTTATTGGCCTTTTTGGTGCTTGTCATAGCAGGTTTCTACAGAAAAACCAGGGCACCTTCTTTCTTTCAGCTTATGACAGCCCTAAAGTTTCTGAAGGAAGTGGAAAAGGGAAAGATAATTGATTTGGAAATGGAAGACAATTGATGATCCGCCAAGATGTTGTAACAGTAAATGGTGAATGATTATAGTTAGTTTAACACCTCTGAACAGTTGGACTTCCCCAGCGGGCCGAGCAGCTCCACCGCCATATTTGTACAGTGCTTTATTTGTTTGTTTTTTGAAACTTCCGTCCAAGTAAAGCTGTATAGCTTTTGGCAAACTCTAATGAGGATCAAGGATAACAGTCCATACCGTTAGATTTGGGTGGAGGACTTGGGATATGTTGAAATGATACATGGAGAAAGCAGCAGCATGCTCTCTATAGATTTGTGCATTCGAAGGACCAAAACTGGTCCTATGAACTATCAGTATAGGAATATCCAGTTATTGCTGTTCAATTTGTTCTACTGAGTACCTGCAATAAAAGTTCAGCTTTTTCCTTCGAATGTTTCTTTCTGAGGATTTTTGGTTTTCCGGGTAGGTACGTGTAATGAAGCTGTGTTTTACGGGGACTAACTGAACTTATGTTATAATCTAAGAGATTTAAATTTAATATCTCAAATAAGTTGAAACCAAATTCGATTACCCATTTTCTGTCGATATATGATAATAATCTGAATAAAATAATTTAGTTTATAATGATTTACATGATATAAGTTGAAACCAAAATTTAATTACCTATTTGTCTTGTTGCATCTGGTCCATTTCAGAGGATGAGTTAATCTTTAGCTAAGCATACCACTGGACTTCTATCAATTCTCAAAATCTAGTGGTTAAGATAATTGGCACATCAGCACTTAAGTAAAACTATATAATTTTGCTTTGAAGTGTACTTAATTACTAGCATTTTGATCCGTGTTATGTAAAGGTTTATATTTCAACTCAAAACAATACTACTATGAATACTTATATATTATAGGGAATTTATATTTCAATTTAAAACAATAATATATATACTTATATATTATAGTATAGGATAAAGTATATGAAAAAGGTAAAAAAATTCAAAGATGTATGTATTTAACATGTTAACAAAAGTTTATTTCGTAAATACAAAATCAAAATTTTTAAATTTAATATCTCAAATAAGTTGAAACCAAAATTTGATTACCTATTGTCTGTCGATATATGAGCACAATTTGAATAAAATAATTTAGTCTATAATGATTTACAAGATAGAGAAATTGTAAACCTATATAATAATTAAAAAATTCAAAATTCTATAAAAAAGAAAAGAATGTGGAATTAGAAACATTTTGATTTAAGGGAAAATTTCAGAAACCTCCCCTGAGATTTCTGACATTTGCACTGACCTCCCCTATCAATTTTGAAATAGCATTAACCTTCCCTAGAAAAAGTTGGAGCTAATTTAAAAGGTAAAAGTATGTGAATTTACTAAAGTACCCCCAATTGTATTTGATTTTGCCAGATGAAAGGTTTGAGTACTTTCATCAAAACCAACGTTTAATTTGTTAACAAATTAAACTAATCAAACTATCTCTGCATAGTTAAATTAATTAACTAATTAACTAATCAAACTATTTCTGCATAGTTAAACTAAATAACTATTAACTATTAACTAGTTAACTAATTAATTAATTAACTAATTAACTAATTTTTGTTTATATAATTAACTAATTAACTAAAGCTGTTGTCTGTCCGAAACTAACAAACTATTTGCATGTTAAACTAATAAACTAATAAACTAACTAATTATCTAATTAACTAATTTCTATTCATGTAATTATCTAATTAAATAATTAACTAATTAACTAATCAAACTATTTCTGCATAGTTAAACTAATTAACTATTAACTAATTATATAATTAACTATTAACTAATTATCTAATTAATTAATTAACTAATTAAATAATTTCTGTTTATCTAATTAACTAATTAACTAAAGGTGTTGTTTGTCTGAAACTAACAAACTATTTGTATGTTAAACTAATTAACTGCTTAACTAATTAACTAACTAATTGTCTAATTAACTAATTTCTGTTTATCTAATTAACTAATTAGTTAATGCGCTAATTGGTTAATTAGCTCCATAGACCAACGAAATTGGCTAAATAGCGCATTAAATATAAAACCTGCCAGTTTTCCACAAAGAGCTGGTATGTTATAGGCAAATTTTTTTTTAACTTTCATATATTTAATTTATGTTAAATACAAAACATACTAGTTTTCCTTTGGGCGCTATTTAACCAATTTTTTCCATAAAGAGTTGGTATAAAACATACTACAAAACCTGCAAGTTTTTCATAAAGAGTTGGTATGTTATACGTTATTTAACCAATTTTTCATATTTAAACAAATTTATGAAAATTAAAATAACGTATTTGAAAATTGCATTTTTATTTGGAAGAACGCATTCCTTCGACACGTTTTTCACCCCTTTGGGAAGAGACTCAAAAATCATCACCCTTTAGAAAGTTAGTTTAAAAACTCTCTCTTTTTGGGAATTTACTCCTTATTAATATAGTCACTATATTTATTTTCTAGTATTAATTTTTGTTATGATTTATGATTTTCTTATATTTTATTAAAAAAGTTAATAACTATTGTAGTTACAATTATGAAGATGTTAATTTGTCATATGTGTAATTCTTTTGTTTTATAAGAATTGTTAGATCAGGGATAATTTTGAAATTTAATTACATTTAATTCCGAAACACTCATCAAACCAAGCTAGATATTGAAATGAAAAATATGTTGCATTTATACCCCCTGAACTTGCTTGATCCTTAATTATCTCACTTCTACAAATAATTTTTTAATGGGACATCAAGCCTCATGGGAGGTTTCTGCAACGAATTGTTCCTGTTCAGAGGTGCTGAATGCCATTTCTAAACCTAGAGGGGAGGTCAGTGCAAGTGTCAGAAACCTCAGGGGAGGTTTTTGCAATTATCCCTTGATTTAACTATCCTAAAAACCCTCTCTACAATACATACATACATACATATATATATATATATATATATATATATATATATATATATATATATATATATATATATTATCGAAGCAACTGTAAAATCAAAATCAGAAATACCAAGTAAGACTACTACTAACTGGTAAAAGACATTTACGATGGCTTGAATGGGGTAGATAAAAAATTCTGAATGAATGAGCACATTCTGTGGCAAAGATGGCGATACCACTAGCACACCCTTTGGATCAAAATATTTAGGAAATCGATCTATTTCAGGAGCGGAAGCAGTTTTCATCAAATCCAAAAGAAGATTTTGAGTGGGAAAAAGAAGGGTTGAGCAAATATACACAAAAATAAAGAGAGGGTTAATGTTGTATATATTTATAGTGTATATCGTTAGCATATCGAAAAATAATTTAAAATTAAAAAGAAATTCTTTCAAAAAAAAATTAAAAAGAAGAAAATAGAGTGGGCAATTTGACGCTTATGTCGAAATCTACTTCAGTTCATTTCGACATCAGTTTATATCGTAGGGGAAAAAATAAAAAATAAAAAAAAAGTGAGCGCTCCTCTCTTCTGCAAAGTGCAAACTGAATGCCATCGGCCATCCTCCTACCTCTGGCCTCCTACCCACCAGTCCCACTCCCTCTCCCCCTTTCCCTCTCCCGTCCCGTCCCTTCCCCTTCCATCCAGTGCAATACACTAGTGCACTATTCGCTAGTGTAATACACAGTGCCATATTCACTAGTGCAATACACAGGCAAGGTATCCACCTACTTTGCTTTCCATCACTCATAGTCTACTAGTCCACACTTCATTAACCCAAAAAAGGGAGAAGCTGCTGACTATAATTATGATCGTAATTTGGATGGTTACTGCTCCTCCAGGCTCCAGCAGTTTGTTTCTTCAATCACTGGCAATGTCCTAGTTGATGTCGATTTCTTTACAAATTTGATTCTCTTCTCTAATTCAAGCTGCCCTGTTCAAACATGGAAGCCTTTCGTCTACAACCCAAAATTACCTTCACCCAATTGATCCTCCCTACCCACCAAAATATCACTAGAAAAGCTATCAAAGTCAAACCCCAGTTTTCACTTTTTTCCCCCTTTAATCTCCGCCTCAAACCCAAACCCTCCCTAATCTCTCCTCGCAAGCTTACTTTTGTAACCCCAATCAATTGCAAGCACCATGACGAACATCTTCATGAATCTCACCACCACCATCACCATCACCACCATGGTCATCACGATGATGTGGGGTCTGAGGTGAAGCTAACCAAATCCCAGTTGGCGTTTCTGAATTTCGCCAGGGCGGTCAAATGGACCCAATTGGCCAACTTCTTGCGAGAGCATTTGGAGTTGTGCTGCTGCTCCGCTGCTCTGTTCATTGCGGCTGCTGCTTCCCCTTACTTGGCCCCCAAGGCTGTTGCCAGGACTCTCCAGCAAGTTTTCACTCTCGTTGCTTTTCCTCTTGTCGGGGTAATACTCATTTTCTTCATTTTGGATTCCTTCAATCTTCATTACTTGCTACTATTAAGACTGCGAGTTTGAAGCACTTAATTGAACCCCTATCTGACTATCTTCTTTTTGTCGAAGAGAAGATAGGGAGATAGGGGAGAGGGGTACTTGGTTTTGGACATGGTTTTGTACCTTATGACCTTTAAGTCCTTGTTTGTGTGTGTAAATGAACTATGGCTTGCTAAAAAGAAGCAATTTTTGACATGATTTTGTTCCTTTTGACTTTTAAGTTGTTGTTCGTGCAAATGGTTGAATGGGAAAATTACTGTGTTAGTGAATGATCGTGCTAAGTTTCATCGATGTGTATGAACTGACCTTTTTAGCTCATTGCGGCTAACTGAATACTTTAACTAAGCTTCATGATTATCATTTTGTCTTTTTTTAGTGGGCAAAATATGTTTTCTTAGTTGATTTTAATCCCTATTTGTGTGTTTGACATTGAATACTTTTAGAGGCTACATGTTATCTCATGACAGCGCAAGAAATCCTTACGGCTTTAATCTTTTTTTGAATGGTTCTGAGATTATGTCCTAGGTGGAACATTGGGGGATATCTGCAATTGATTAGATTAGAAGACCCTGTTTTCACAATTCTATTCTACCTTTTAATTCTTATTAAGCCTGTACCTTTCCTATATTAGAGAAGCCACTACAGGTTAATCAGCAATTTCCTTTTGTTTTCCCTGCATTGAATTGAAGGTTATAGAATGTCAACACTTTTTAATCATCCTTATGCACTAAAAAACTAGTTTGGATATTGTGTGTCTTTGTAGGCATTTATTGTTATCAGCATGCTGTTGATTTCTTAACTTAAGGCTAGGGACCTGTAACTGTCTATTTACTGTATTTTGAAATTGGTTATCTTTGGAATTTTTTTCTGTCAGGTCTCAGCATCATTTGATGCTATAATGGACATAGCGGGGGGGAAAATTAATATTCATGTACTAATGGCCCTTGCGGCCTTTGCATCAGTTTTCATGGGGAACTTCTTGGAAGGAGGCTTGCTTCTGGCAATGTTTAATTTGGCTCATATAGGCAAGTTTCTTGTACAAGATTAGATAGCAGAAGCTTGAATCTAGCTATAAATGAAGTTTCTGTAGGTTGAATATTTGGATTTTGCAGCTGAGGAGTACTTTACTAGCCAGTCAAAGATTGATGTCAAGGAGTTGAAGGAGAATCATCCAGAATTTGCTCTCGTGTTGGATACAAAATATGGAAAACTGCCTAGTTTTTCAGACTTGACATATCACGAAGTCCCTGTGAATGATCTGGAAGTTAACTCATATATATTAGTCAAAGCGGGTGAGGTTCGTACTTGAAAATATTATAGCCTTATCTTCATCTGCTACTTTTCCCTGTGAATGATGACATTGAAGTCCCTCACTTTAATTTGTCCATAAAAAATTTTTTTGCCCTTAAATTCTTTCTTGATTCTTTGTTGCCTTCGTTTTCATTTTTGTAGAGATCTTATTACGTGAATTTTTGTCAATGAAATATTTTATGCTTTTCTGTTTGATTTTTGATGATGTAGCTGGTGAAAATAGTGTATTATGCACTACAAAAGGAAGGTTGTAGGTACCTTATCTAATAATCTTGGTTTCATCTTTGTTGTTAAAGTTCCACTGCCTACACAAAGGATGTTTACAAGAAGAATAAAAAGGAAATTCATATTGTTTGATCTATTGAATGTATATGGATAACCATATCAGTGTGGGGTGGAAAAAGAATCGGACAATATACTGAGCTCTTTGCTTTCACACACTAACATCTTCAGATACTTTTCTGTAGGCAATTTATTGATCTTAGAAAATTGTAGTACTACTATTTTTATTGTGTAATGCTTATAAGATGTGCCTAACCTGCAGTTTTATTTTATCATGATGAATAGTTTAACCTCTTGCTTTAATACTTGTTTATTAGCTAAAACTCATGCCTAATGTCAAAATCACTTAGTGACATTGTGTTCTGGTTTCAAAACTAACTTGTCCTGACTTTGTCATAGCAGAAGAGGCCTGTTTTTGTCTTCACTGCTTGTCTCAAGACTGAAAACTTCGTTCATTGTCCCAGCTTCTCATACTTGGCATGACAGTTCACCATTGACCAAGTTTCCATTTTGAGGATTAATACCTGCACAATTATTATTTCCTCTTTTCCTCTTTTCCTTATGTTTTATGCAGAATTTGGGTTACGTTAGTTTCCTTCTGTTCTATTTTTGTACAAATGTGTTCTTTACATGACTGTCTAGAACCTTCATTGATACTGGTTTGTTGATATAAACAGTCAGTTCCAGTGGATTGTGAAGTTTACCAAGGTAGATCAACAATTACAATTGAGCATTTGACTGGGGAAGTCAAGCCAATTGAAAGAAAAACTGGGGACAGCATTCCTGGCGGAGCAAGAAACTTGGACGGTATGATGATAGTAAAGGTAAGGACTGTTTTTCCAACACTCCCAGTAAAATACTAAATAAGTAAATACTTTCAGATATACATATGCGTAAGGTATGTTCCTGCTGGTTTTTGACATATGGGACATATTCCCATGTGTTCTTTTAGGTGGCATATTCTCATGTTCGAAATTATAATAGTAGTCTCCAGTAGTTTGTGATAAGATGAAATTTTTATTTTGTTTTTTGATTTTTTTACCTTAAAGCTGTTTTAAATCATCGTACTCCTTCCTCATTTCAACCCCTGTAGGCAAAGAAAACATGGAAAGAATCTATGCTTAGCAGGATTGTCCAGCTGACTGAAGAAGCTCAGCTAAGCAAACCAAAGCTCCAGAGGTGGTTGGATAAATTTGGTGAGATCTACAGTAAAGCAGTTGTATTTTGGTCTATAGCTGTTGCACTCCTTGGGCCACTTATTTTCAAGTGGCCATTGGTTGGCACGTCAGGTAACTTTTAGGATCTTCATTTTCCTATTTTATCGTTAATGCCGGAATATCCAAAATGCTTACCTTGATCTAGATTTCGTTTGAGCTAATCGTACTCTGTTAGCCCATCGCATGAAGAGGGCTAAAAACTCAAGATAAGGAACTTGTGGAGGTCGTTTGTTATCCATGTTGAGTTTACACTATTTCTTCATCAGCAACATTTTATAGGAAGAATTTGAAATTTTGTGTAGATCAATGAAGTCTTGTTGTATACTGTGTTCAGTGGCTAAGGAGGAACGATTGTCATGTGTTAATTGAAATATACTAAAAAATAACATTCACGGTCGCCTTTTAACTATGCTCTTTGCTCTTTTATGTAATCAATACAATTGAGGACGCTTCACACTGTCTAAAGGCTTCTCATATGACATTGCTATCTCAACTAGCACTGAAACTTTGCTATCATTAACAAGTTAATGGAAGTTGTAAACCAGCTCTGGCATTATAAATATAGTTAGATGATGGTGTCTTGGACTTTTGCAGACCTAGACCTGGCTCTGGAAGTAATTTTTCCTTGATTTTTTTTGAATGTCCACATTTATAATAGTAATGTCCTTTGACTGTAATATGCAGAGGATGAATTCATAGCATACTGGGTTATAGTTATGTATTTTATGACTGTAGTTTGCAGAGGATCAATTTATAGGGCATTGGGGCTGATGGTGGCCGCATCACCATGTGCACTAGCTGTAGCACCTTTGGCCTATGCCACGGCAATTAGTGCCTGTGCTAAAAAGGTATTTGCTATCCCATACACATTTACATTGAAGTCCTATTATGGTTTGAAAGGTTGTCTATGGGTCAACCACTGTATTTATACCTAATTTATCACAAGTTCTTGCAATTTTTTTTAAGTATCTGAATATAAATACCATTATAACAGAACTGTTGATATACCAGCCCTTCTTGTCCTAAGAATGGGGGTATCTTGTTCTTCTACCTTGCCTGATGGCAAAACAAATTATGAGGAACTAAGCTATTGATCTACTTTTACCTACGCTTCATGTTTGCAGGTTTTTTAAAGAGCAATATCTCTAATAATGGCAGCATCAAGCTTTTATAATGTGTACTAGCACCTTGAAAATGACTTAATATGATTCTACACTATCAATTTGGCTTACAGGGATTACTGCTCAAAGGTGGACATGTTTTTGATGCTCTAGCATCTTGCCACACTATTGCGTTTGACAAAACTGGTACCTTGACAACTGGAGAGTTCACATGTAAAGCAATTGAACCTATACATGGACATCTCAGGAATGCTGAAAAACAACTTGCTTCATGTTGTGTACCCAGCTGTGAAAAAGAAGCGCTTGCTGTGGCTGCTGCGATGGAGAAGGGTACTACTCACCCAATTGGAAGGTTTTTAATTAGCTGGAGAATGTTTTTTATCCCTCAGATTGCTTAACTATGCTGTCTGAATGGCTTCTCTGATGAGTGCAACTGTCATGAATTGTTGATTTTTATGTTTTGCAACATTAGCTGTTTTTGTTTGTGATGCAGAGCTGTTGTGGATCATAGTGTGGGAAAAGATCTTCCTTCTGTTTCTGTTGAAAGCTTTGAGAATTTGCCTGGTAGAGGTCTTTTTGCAACATTATCTAGCATTGAGGTAGTGTTATATTTTAGCATTTGGTTAACTAGTTGTTTATGTTGACTTACATCTAGAGATTGAACTGTTATCCAATTTTTGGGTCAAACACATGCCCTTCTCATTTTACCGGCACTGCTAACTTTTCTTTGTTTGCTCTGACTTCTGTTTTGGATGTGGTATTCTATTGAGTTTGTTGTGCTTCTAGGAACTATTTGCAAACTTCTGCCATGCTGGCCACCATAAAATGGAATAATTAGTGATCTTCTTCGATTATCAACTATGATGCACTAAATACATCAAAATCTTCACATTCTGGATTTTTTACTTAATTCCTTTTTCCCCCTTGCGACAGACATGCTGCATGAATTTCTAACTTTTCATATACTCCACCAAGTAATTTTGCCATGGGTATCTCCTATATGGGGTTATGCATCATGGTCCTTTGAAGATTCATGGTAGTCATTTTTCATTATGTGTTTCAGTATTCTGGCATGACGATTGAATTTAAGTTCCTTTCCTAAAGATCTTCTCAGTTTGTCACTGCTTTATTCAGGTCGAAATCATTTAATTCTTAGGATTTTGTAATGTTCACAGCCAGGACTTGGTGACGGTAAAACATTAAGAGCTTCGCTGGGCTCTGTGGATTACATTGCTTCGCTTTATAACTCTGAAGACGAATCAAGTAAAATTAAGGATGCAGTGAGCGCTTCTACTTACGAAGGCGATTTTGTTCGAGCTGCTCTATCTGTTAATAATAAGAAGGCAAGCTTTTTTTCCCTGGATATGCATAATTGTTAAATAAATGTAGTTAACTCTTCGTGTGTTTTGCAAATGGATTTGGATACCTCTTAAAACCTATTGAAATGGGCACTAGTGGATTTTCTTAGTCACATTCAAGTTTGGTGACTTAGTTCTGAGATAAGAATTAGGATTATGAGTTGGCATCGGATATCTCCATGCGCATGTTGTAGTGAATTGTTATGCAGACTTCTTTACCGTATGATGCTAAATCTGGGTTGAATTTGGGGACTACAGGTGACCCTTTTTCATTTTGAAGATAAGCCTCGACCTGGAGCTTTTGATGTTGTCCGGGTATTAAAAGATCAAGCAAAGCTCCGTGTAATGATGTTAACTGGTGACCACAAGTCAAGTGCGCGGAGAGTGGCCAATGCTGTGGGTATCGATGAGGTATACTGCAGCCTTAAGCCAGAGGATAAGCTGTATCATGTGACAAGTATATCTAGAAATACAGGTGATATTTACATTCTGTTTAATTCATCATGCTGAATCATCTGCTGCCTTCCACTAATAGAGATGTAAAATATTTTTGGCGTCAGTAAGAATTATATATCTGGTTTCTTTTCTTCAATTTGACTTTTAGTCAAGGCAGTGGACAAACCACAGGCCAGATGAGATTTCCACTGAATCAGCAATTGAATGCTATGTGAATTTATGCAGTATAAATTTTTTTGTGAAGCGTCATTTAGAAAAAAATATGTTGGAATATGTGGTGAAGATCTTATACATGTAAGATTTCTTCATTCTTCTGAAATGAAAAATTACTTTTTCTATGCTATATGTAAGATTTAACATTTTAACTCCATCAAATGACTTGCTCTCACCGTATGCCTATTCACGAGGCTTTGTGTTTTTACAACCTTGGAATTCCAATCAAAGCATCGTGTTGCTCAAATTCTTGCATTTTAGTTCATTAATATTTGCCTTGAATATTCCCGACAGGAGGCGGGCTTATAATGGTTGGTGATGGTATCAATGATGCCCCAGCCCTGGCTGCTGCAACTGTGGGTATTGTGCTAGCAGGTCGGGCCAGTGCAGCTGCTGTTGGGGTTGCAGATGTGCTATTGCTCCAGGACAACATTTCTGGTGTCCCATTTTGTATAGCGAAATCTTGGCAAACAACTTCCCTGGTAGGTTTTCCTTTTCCCTTTTCATTGCAAATATGTATATGCTTCGTCAACCTAATATTGGCTGCAACACCCGTTGCAGGTCAAGCAAAACGTGGCCCTAGCTTTATGTAGCATTGTAGTGGCATCTCTTACGTCAGTTTTGGGATACCTTCCATTGTGGTTAACGGTATGAATCAACTTGTAAACGGTCTGCTGCAATACATTATAGGCAATGGAGATGGTATATACTCCGACCATAAGAAATGCCTGAGAACAAAATGTTTTCACATGTTGCCTTTTTTTGTTGTTGATGATTTTGCAGGTGCTTCTGCATGAAGGTGGTACTCTGCTTGTTTGTCTCAATTCCATCCGGGCTTTAAATCCCCCAACATGGTCATGGAGAGACGACATTCCACAACTTGTTAACAAATGGAGATCTGTAGTTATGTTTGTGATGGGTGTCAGCCACCCGGAAACCCAAAGCGCAGCACAGGCGGCGGCACCCTCGTGATGGATGGATGGATGGATGTACCGCCTGGAGTCATTCAGTTGGAAGCCATAACCCTCCAGGCTTTTGTGAATATTATAGGTAGAAGGAGGACCATATTCATTTTGGAGCTGTGGATAGCTTTTAGAAACAAGACAGACATTATTAGTTGTCAACTGTAAATTTCTCTCCAACAGACGATTTTTGATGGCGACATTGACCTTGATCAAATCAGGAAATGACGACATCTCCTATTTTTCTTGTGTCCCAATCAAATTCTGTTGCGCTGCGATCATTATCCTCTCCTCTTTGGATTTTGATATTTAATTGTGGAATTGCAAGTTGCTTTAAAATCCTTGAGCTTCCCGGATGCATAAAAATAGCCCAACTGCAAAGGTGACGCAGTTCATGTACTTGTTCGCGTTGACACGGAACCACACACGGAAGAGATGAGAGAGACGGGGAGTCCAACGCGCACGCTGCAGCGATCCGATCCGATCCGATCCGATCCGATCCGATATGTAAAAAATTGCAGTTGGTGCGGTTACGTCCTGGACTCTCTCTCTCTGTTCTGTGCGACTTTGAAAGTTCTCAAGGGTGGATCGGATCTCTACCAGTATTGTATTGTATAATTGCTTTGCTTATATGGGTCATATGGTTGAGCTGGCCATTGCAACTCAAGCGAGAGAAGATAATTTGGATTTTGAAGCTTCAATTAAAAGTGGCTACTCTGTTGTGGGTTACCATCGTATCTGTTAGCAGTGTCCACAGAGTCCTTCCATAATCCGATTATGGAATTTGTCCATTTCAAATCCATCATTAATACTAGAGGTAGCAGCAAGTATTTGTCACTCGACATTTTATGATTCTAGAATTAATTCCGATCAGGACGCTTCAGCTTTCAGTCTCTCTCTCTCTAATGCCCAAAAAGAACACAGATATATCATCATCTATGCGCTGTCACAATTTTTTACTGATAGGGTAATTCTGTGGCCGGGGGATTATCACCATTCAGTCCCTCTCACAACACTAGCAGTAGCGGTGCAATTTACTGCCTTGACAGTCCATTTTATCAAAAGTCCTTTGGGCTTGGAAAAAAGTCCATTTTATCCTGTCACCAGGGATCCCAGCTGTAATCTTCTTTCTTAGCTACACCGCTATCGCTATTGGTAGGATAGGATAGACGCTAACTAGAAGAGCAGAGCAGCGACAAAACTTTCCTCTACTTTTTCACCGTCTTGCTTTCAGTTCCCCCACCTTTGATTATTCTTTCCAGATTTCCGGGCTGCTTAATAATCATTACCACTGCCCACAGTTATCAAACTCAAAATGGCCAAAATTTTCAAAACAAAACAAAACAAAAAAAAAATCCACAAAACTAGTAAAGTGATATCCGAGCATGCATACAAAAAGCTTAAGATTGATTGAAATTTTAAAATTAGGTTTTTTTTTTCTCTTTTTTTGGGGTACTTCACATTTTCTGTCCCATGTTTTCTGTTCCTAAACTGCCGGAGCTACAATTTTTTAAGGGCGAAAAAAAAAATGAAAGAAAATAAACTTAATTCTTTTGTGCAGGGGGGTTTTTTTTTTTGGGGGGGGGGGGGGGGGTGTTTGTTTCTCTCCCGGTTCTTTCCCAAACTCTCTTCACTCTGCTATCTTCCCCCTTGCCTACTACGCCTCCTCTCTCTTCTGTACATAGGCCAAAATCGTCTCTTTCCATCATTCTTATGAAGGCCCATTTGGGACTGAGAAACCGAAACAAAGGTCGTTTCTTTCTCGAACATCCCAGAAGCTTCAACTGATCAAATTTCAACATCTTACCCTCAATCGATCTTGTTGATTCCAACACGCTTGACGGCCGCATTCCTAAACCCCTCATTAGCAACAGAGGCCTGCTGCATGCACATCCCCATCCCCATCCCGCCGTGCATCATCATCATCTGCTGCTGCTGCTGCTGATGCTGATGCTGTTGAGGAAGATTCTGCTGCTGCTGCTCCATTCCCATCATGTAGTTTCTCACCTCGTTCCTTATCATCTCTTGCATCACCGCCAACAACTCCCCGGTGAAAGGAACAAATACCTTATCCTGCGGCTGAACCTGAGACCCAAAAGCTATTTGTTTACGGCCGTTCTGCTGGTCAACCGGTGCTGGTGGTGATGGAGGCGGGGGAGGAGGAAGGAGTTGAATCGGAACCTTTGGTTGAGTTGAGTCGGTTGAGCGGGTGGACGCCTCGGTGGAGTCAACTCCAGGTAAGGAGAGGCTCAAAGAAGTAGGAGGATCAGTAATGTTTTCCGAAGTCGTCTCCACCACCTGATGAGGAGGCAAAACGGGGCCAGCCCTAGCAACGGGTTTAAATACGTGAGAAGAGGAGGTATTGGGAAGGCTGGAAGAGCTGACGTCGGAGCCGGACGGACTGCCCGGGTTCAAGGACAAGCCACCCGAGACGTGTCCGCCGGACCCAGTGCTGGCGGTTCTCTTCAAGGGTTGGTGGTGGTGGTGGAGTGGAAAGTCGTTGGTAGCTTCGTCGGAGGAAGTGATGGAAGAGCACTTTCTCTTGAGAGTGGAATTCCAATGATTCTTGATGGCGTTATCGGTGCGACCGGAGAGCAGTCGGGCTATGGTGGCCCATTTGTTGCCGAACTTGGCATGAGCCCGGATGATGGCGTCATCTTCCTCGGGAGTGAAGGCTCGGTGCTCGACTTGAGGAGAAAGCTGGTTACACCAGCGTAAGCGGCATGACTTGCCGGATCTTCCCGGAATGGACTTGCTAATCAAGGACCAGTTTCTAGGTCCATGCTTTTGAACCAGTTGTTGCAAGAGATCATCCTCTTCGGGACTCCACGGACCTTTGATTCGATCAGCATCTTTTCTCACGGTAATAGTAGTACTAGCACTGATATTATTGTTTATATTTGCCATTGCCCTTTTTTTTTTTTTTTCCTCTCAAAGCAAGAAGAACATGTAATCGGATATTCTGGGTAGTAGAGAGAGATGATTTAAGTTAGAGAGAGAAGAGAAGAGAAAAGAGAGAGGGGCAGTTTGTTTTGGTTTAGTGTTTCTTAGAGAGATATGAGTTTGAGAGGGACGGAAATGGGAGTGGTGGGATTGTGGGTTTATATATATCTGAGAGACAGAGGGGTAGAGAGTAGCACTCTACCGTAATATATGAGGGGGGAAGAGATAGGGTTGAAGGAGGACAAGGAGAGCGGGGGGTTGACCGGTTAGACGGGTGAGAAACGGGGACAGGGAGGGAGACGAGGGGGGGGGGGAGTTGGTTATGGTGGGCGTTATGGGCACCGCTATTTCGAGGCAAGCGGTTGAAATGAACAGAGGGGTGCGGGGCGCTGGGGATGGGAGGGGTATTGGGGGATTTGGGATACAGCTGGCAAACGGACACGCGTCACGTCCGACCACCTGCACTGATTTACACATAAAAAAAAAAACTAATCGAATCGTACGTAGTCTTCTCATTTGATTTTCTTTTTCTTTTTTCCACTTTTACGTTTTTTCTCAAACGCTCCCTCTCTCTCCCTGCGTTCGTTGGATTGAAGTTTTTTGACCCCCGAAAAAAAAAAAATCATACTTTTTGCGATCGCATTTGCCAACAAACTCTTTTTATTTTATATATATATATATATAGATAGAGTCATTACTATAAATTTTTAATACTATATTTTTTTAAATAAAAAATTTAGAAGATGGCAATTCATACAGGACCTAAGCCCATTACAGTTGGTATTGCACTCGCTTGCCTTTTGGGCTCTTTCAATTGGGAATATCTAATTTTTTGTTTTTGTACATGCTGCTCGTAACAATAACAGAGTGAGTGGATATAATCGGAGGTGGCAAAACGGGTAGAAAAAGAAAAAAGACGAAGAAGTACTTAGCTGTATTTATTTTATTGAATTTTTGTAGCTCTGGTGCGTCCCTACCTACTGTACACTCCTGGCAGTAGCGGTAGCGGTAGGAGGAAGAAAGAAAAGAGAGGGAGCCGATCAGCTTTGACCGAAGGGAGAGAGGGAGGGCCAGGCTGGCGAGCATTTTCGCTTTCGTGTGGGTGGGAAGGATATTATGCTATGAGATATATGTTAACTCCCCACCGGGGGCCCAATATTTTAATATATATATTTTTTAAAATTTTAGGTGTACTCTAATAATAAATTGAAAGTAAAAAGAAAATCAAAACGGCCGCACGGAATTGCTGAGCTGGCAGAAAACGACAAGATTGGTCGCCTAATCGGAGGGCGAATCATTACTGCTATCCTGTCAGTCCAGCCTGTGATATTTTAAATCTCTCTCTCTCTCTCTCCCTCTCCCTCGACTTCATCTGCTACTACTTTCTCTCCCCCCCCCCTCTCTCTCTCCTTGTAACGGCTTCCCACCCAATTTCTTTTCACACCTTTCTCTCCTTCACAGGCTGTAACCTGTAACCGGTCAGTCGGTTACCTCTCTCCCATTCCTTTTTCATGGAGTAGTAAGCAAAAAATCTAATGTACTCCCTAACCCTAGGGGGAAAAAAAAAAGAAAACTAAAATTAGAAAGAAATTGTACGGATTCAGGTAATCCCACGCTTGCATACACGGTTCCCAAAGCCCAGCGACTTTCCTACAGCCTTCCTCCTCACCTTTAATTAATCAATCCTCCCCTCAAATAAACCCAACATAATTGCTTTGATTGATTAATTTATACGGATTCCATCCCCACTAAATCTCTCTACTACCCCGTACAATTCAACGCCCCCAGCCCTCCCGCCCCAAAAAAAATAATAAAAACTAAAAAAAATTTGCGTCTAACATACCTAAATTTGTGAGTGATTGACAGATAAAACTTAAAAATGAGGGAGACGGTGGCGGAGGGCCGGGTTCGGGCGTTACGGGGGCAGCAGGGGGTAAAATATATGTTAGAAGTGGTCGGTATCTGCTACGGCAACTCGTAGTCGTATGTAGTGCCTACAACCCACCTGCCTATTACTCGTGCCCCCTACTGTTTGGTAGCGCTACACTTTTTTCCCCTGCTACTAACAATCTACTCCCTAAATTGATTCATGGATTATTATTTTATTGAGTTTTTTTTAATAAAATTATATACTGTACTAATTTAATGTATGTAAAAAAAAAAGTGATTGAAATAATTTAATTCCAAAAGATATAGAACTCTTTTAGAAAAAAAAAATGACAATTCAAATAAGATCGTTTCAATTAAAATAATACTATAGATCCGAGCAATTGAATCCCTATAAAAGTTATGAAATTCGTGTATAGTATCCAAACACCTCCTACTTGATTTCTTTTGAAAAATACTACTCTTATGATTAGTTCTTTGTGTGGATAGATTTACCAATCACAAAAAATTATGAATTCCTATGGCACGGTGAAATTATGAATTCCTATGGCACGGTGAAATACTATGTTGATCAATGATAGATATAATACAAAAATGTGAGTGATTGATGTCTCTATTTGTTAAAACAGAGAGCTTTTAGGTTTTGTTGATATAGAACACAATAACTTTTTTTATCTCTCGCTTTTAAAAGTGTAATTTTACGTCTATTACAAATTTACATTGATCAAATTTGATTCTTACCTAAATTTCTGACTAGTTTTTAGTTGAAACCCAACACGTGTCTTGCATATAATTATTTTTGAATGACAAAATTATTAAATCAAATTTTACATAATCTGGTCCATAGTTCCTCACATTTCACAAAATAAATTTTTCATCACTCACATTTCATAATATGAATTTTTTTATCCCTTATTGATTATGTGTTTGAATAGTTTTTTTTTTAATCTACCTGTCTATGTATTTGATTTCACTTGAATAAGATGAATAGCATGTAATATATCTCTATTTGATTTTACCTAAACAGATTAATTATAATTGTACACATGCTATTCAATATATATATATTTGGGTTTAAAACTAACAATTTTATTTTAAACCAATGTATATATTTATTTGAGCTCGCCATGTGAATTTGTTCAATATTTGTGGTCTTTTCTCTTTTAGTGATAATTTATTTATTGAATTGTATAATAAAGCCATCTAATTAATGAGTCATAACTCGAATTTTATAGTCATGCTAATAAATTGTAATTTAAATTTGAAATTTCTACTCGACACTTTTAAGATTAATAATTGAATTATTTGCCTTGTAATTGTCTTAAAATTTGAAAGTGCCAATTACTTACTTTTTTTATCATATTTTTTCTTTGATTATTTTTTTATCCAAATTAATTCGATATAAACACTAAATAATGTCCAAATTATTTGATTACATCTAAATAAACTAATTGTAGTTGTACACATGTTATTCATATTATTCATGTGAAATTAAATAGATATATATATATATATATATATGGATTTAAAAAACTATTCATACACATGATCAGTAAAAGATGAAAAAATTCATTTTGTGAAATGTGAGGGAGAAAAAAATTCATGTTGTGAAATATAAGGGACGAAAAATTTTATTTTGTGAAATATGAAGGACTATGGATCGAATTGTGTAAAATTAATTTGATAACTTTGCCGTTAAAAAATGATCACGTGCAAAGCATGTGATAAATTCGTATCAAAAACTTGCTGGAAACTTAGGTAGAGACTAAATTTGATAATATAAATTTGTAAGGGACGTAAAATTATACTTTTAAAAATAAATGACGAAAAAAATTATTTTGTAAAATGTGAATGCCGTTTTGAACGATTTTTCCTTTGGAGAATATCAATATGTTCTTTAAAATATGTAAAACGAAAAAAAAAAAATTAATGGCTAATATCGCAAATGCGGACAAATTTCGTGCACTGCTACTACTTTTTCGTGCACATTCTTTTTCTTTTTCGGTTGCATAAGGTCCGAACTTTTGACTTTACCTTCCGCTGCCTGCTGGTGGTGGCATCGGAAAACGAATTCTCAAAAGGGATATTTTTTTCCGGCCTCAATTTCAGATATTCTCTCCGCAACTAACTAACATGATCGGAAACCAGAAACTGAATTAAATAGATGCCCAACTGAATTGTTGTCTCCTGTTTGATGAAGACTGGCCTCTCTTTTTCTTTTGTTTCAATTTCTACCACTTTTGATCCTTATGAGTCTCATCTGACCGTACATTGCTTCAAGTATTAAATCACCCAAGGCAAAGTCTGCCAATCGGTCATGACCAATATGTGAGCTGCAGCAGGTCAAGTCATGAATCATATGATACATTTACCAGTCCTAACATTTTAACACCTGGACAGGAAATAAAGCACTGAAGATCAACTTTATCGGTACCCCTGAAATTTGGCCTGTTAGCGTTGAATACAGCACATTTTCATCCTGAAACATGCAACTGGAAGTTTTTTTTTTTTTTTTTTATTTATTCTTTGAGTTAGTTCTTGCTTTTCTCGTTACAAATAAGCGTCTAGACTACGAAATTCCTGTTATTTATAAAGTAATTCTTATATATACTGACAGTGTATATATAGTATCGTCATTAAATTTATGACATATATGTGAAAGTTAGATTTTAAATTTAAATTTTATATAATTGTCATTCATTCAATATTGACGGTGTATATACTGTCAATGTAGAAAAAATTAATCCTTATTTACATGCAATACAAAGGTAGTTAAGGGTTTCATGTTTTTCTTTTTTTTTTTTGGGATGAAAATTTTCCAAATTTTGCCCAACTAATAACTGAAATGAGGCTAATAAAGCACCAATTTGGAAGATAAAAACATTTTTATTGCTATCAACGAGTGGCAATGAAATTTCCAATAGCCGTTGTTGAGCTACTTACTACCTTTCAAGTGATATAAATAGCCAGATGAAAAATCAAATAGACAGACTTTGAACTGACAAGTTATACAAAAATGAACAGAGTGGAACCCATCCATGCTCCGTCCTAATGCCTCATGGATAAAAAAATAAATACGAAAGTACAAACTTTTGGGAAGAAAACAGGGAAAAGAAAAGAAAAGAAAAGGAGGTGGGGGTGGGGGTGGGGAAACCGGGAAAGTATAGAGGGGAAAATCAACGAAAAGAAGAGAGTGAGAGAGAGAGAGAGAGATACAGAGGGGAAATCGTATTTGAACACCTCACCGTTGCAACGAGACAGATGTCCGTGTCAGGCTCACGGGCCATCTTTCGTGTTCTTGTGAGAAAATGTCGTTAAAGGGGCAAAAAAAAGGGTTAATGTCGTAAACTTGTTGGGTTTTGTTTTCTAAACCGGTTTTTTCACGACAGCCGATCCGTCTCTTTCTTATCTGCAAGGAAATCCCACAGACTAACCGTAACCGCAAGCATGCGCAAATGGTACTTTTATCACGTGCTGGAGACATTGATGAAAGGAGACACACGTGCGGGTTGCGTCCTCTATTGGAGCAGCAGAATCCATTTCCCCAAAACGCCACCTCCGAAACCCCCCCCCCCACGTTTTAAAGTTTAAAAGGAAAAAGAGAAAATCGTTTCAAACATATTCTTTGTACTTTGATAAACAATTTTCTCCTCATTTTAAAATATTAATTCTACGCGCTTTACAAATTCAAATTAATAAATTTGATCTCAACTTAAGTATTTGTTAATTTTTTTAATCTAAAATCATTATGTGATTTATATGTAACCATTTTTTATGTATAAAAATGTCAAATCGCATTTTTTTAGTATTAAAACTAAATATGAACATGGTCATATTCTATTTTTTTTTAGAGAAAAATATGGTTCAGGTCAAAATTACACTTTTTAAGAACAAAAATGAATATAAATCAATTTATTTATTTAATTATAAATGAGATCTAGCATTTTATCCCTTTTTTTTCAATAAATACGGTGGGTTAGACAAGAGCTACCCACTTACTGTCTAGGTTGTATCAATATTGATGCTAGACACACACAAAAACAGATACATAATAAATTGAAAAAAGTTTTTGAAATTCTTAGTTTGTATTTTCTTCGTTCTCATTCTTTTTTCATTTTTATTTTATTATCCTATATGTTGGATCAGTCTTCCATGGACAAAACTCTCAACATTTGAGTGCGAATCGCCATCATAAACAGGTTTTCACATGGAATACCAAATTCTTTATATGTATTTTCAAGATTTGATATCTCTTGTAAGCAACTCAATGCCTTGTTTGGATAACCATTGTTACGTTTTTCGTGAACATATTTATCAATCATATTTTTACCTTACATATATCAAATCACTACAGTAATTTTTCTATAAAAAAAAAAATTTAGAAAAACACAATCTAAACACAACCTAAACTTGTGAGTTCTTCTTTGAGGAGAAAAAAAAATCTATTTTAACAAGTGTTTATTTGAAGCTTTACCATAGGTATTATGGTTGTGTTGGAACATTATTGTTAATGCTTTTCTGATGATGCGTATGGCAGTTTGCAATGTTTCAATGTCGATTTTGGAGATAACATACAGACAAAACTTTTCTCGAAACAATTATCTCAATGTGTCCCGTGGCAATTTAGATTGACTTTGTGGTATACGTGGGCTGCCCTTTCATGCAGAGAAGGAAAACACACACACACATATATATATATATATATATTCATGGATTAAAAAAAAAAAAAAGATTGAGCATCGTATCTTCATAGGCTATTATTCTCGGACATAATGTTAATAAAGGGAAGGCAAAAGTCAGAAGGGGTTTACCTTTTGAGTTTATTATGTGACACCAAAAAAAAGTTTTATATAAGACAATAAACGCTTGTTAGAGAAGATTGAGAGACTTCTTCCTCATTAGCTAGCAATTTATCTAATCCAACGAGAGGAAAATGAAAATCCAATTGCTGTTCTGTTGCAGTTCTTGCGATTCAAATTGCTTCACCGGTCCTAATCTGGCGAGTCCAAATGTCGGTGCAATATTGCGGGTGGGGCAGGAACTTTTAAAGCACGTGAATATATAGCGCAGGGGATACAATACAATACAATACACCTTAGCGATTCCCGAAGGGCCAAGGGCGCCGACGAGACGGCAGTGGGGTTTTCTCTTTCTGAGGAACTCACGAGAAACACATGGCGGAGGAGGTTTCCGAGCACCACGTGTCCGACTACTGAAACTCAACCTCAGACAGAGCCGTCCGGCTCAGTCACGTTGGGGTTTTCCCTGTTCAAAAGCCACGTAAGCAAAGTTAGTTGACAACATTGCCCACCACCATCTTGTCGTTTTGTTAGATGACATGGAACTTGTCACCTCACTCATTTATTAAACTTCAAAATTCTCTTTCACCTCTCTCCCCCAACTGGCTCGCGGGAACGTGTTAATATTTTAGGGATAATTGCAGAAACCTCACTGGAGGTTCTGACACTTGCAATGACCTTCCCTTTAAGTTTAGAAATAGCATTCAACGCCCTGAATAAGAACAATTCGTTGCAGAAATTTCCCCTGAGGCTTGATGTCCCATTAAAAAATTATTTGTAGAAGTGAGATAAGAAATTTCTTTCAATTTTGCCCTGATCTTGCTTGACAATTAGCATTAACAAGAGAGGGGCATAGGCATTAAGGATCAAGCAAGTTCAAGGGTATAAATGCAACATATTTTTCATTCCAATATCTATATCTAGCTTGGTTTGATGAGTGTTTCGGAATTAAATGTAATTAAATTTCAAAATTACCCATGATATAAAAATTCTTCTAAAACAAAAAAATTACACATACGACAAATTAACATCTCCATAATTGTAACTATAATAGTTATTAACTTTTTTTGATAAAATATAAGAAAATCATAAACCATAACAAAAATTAATACTAGAAAATAAATATAGTGGCTGTATTAATAAGGAGTAAATTCTCAAAAAGAGCGAGTTTTTAAACTATCTTTTTAAATGGTGGCGATTTTTGAATCTCTTGCCAAAGGGTGAAAAACACATTGAAAAAATGCATTCTTCCAAATAAAAATTCAACTTTCAAATACGTTATTTTAATTTTCATAAATTTGTTTAAATATGAAAAATTGGTTAAATAATGCATAACATACCAGCTCTTTATGGGAAACAGGCAGGTTTTGTAGTATATTTTATACCAGCTCTTTATGAAAAACATACCAACTCTTTATGAAAAAAATTGGTTAAATAGCGCCCAAAGAAAAACTAGAATGTTTTGTATTTAACATAAATTAAATATGTGAAAGTTTTAAAAAAAATTTTGCCCATAACATACCAACTCTTTATGGGAAACTGGCAAGTTTTATATTTAATGCGCTATTTAACCAATTTCGTTGGCCTATGGAGCTAATTAACCAATTAGCGCATTAACTAATTAGTTAATTAGATAAATAGAAATTAGTTAATTAGATAATTAGTTAGTTAATTTGTTAATTAATTACTTAGATAATAAATTAGTTAATTAGTTTAACATGCAAATAGTTTGTTAGTTTTGGACAGACAACGGATTTAGTTAATTAGATAAACAAAAAATAGTTAATTAACTAATTAATTAATTAGATAATTAGTTAATAGTTAATTAGTTTAACTATGCAGAAATAGTTTGATTAGTTAATTAGATAATTACATAAATAGAAAACAGTTAATTAGATAATTAGTTAGTTAATTAGTTAAGCAGTTAATTAGTTTATTAGTTTAACATGCAAATAGTTTGTTAGTTTTGAACAGACAACAGCCTTAATTAATTAGTTAATTAGATAAACAAATATTAGTTAATTAGTTAATAGTTAATTAGATAATTAATTAATAGTTAATTAGTTAATTAGTTTAACTATGCAGAAATAGATTGATTAGTTAATTAGATAAATAGAAATTAGTTAATTAGATAATTAGTTAATCAGTTAATTAATTTAACTATGCCGAAATGGTTTGATTAGTTTAATTTGTTTAACAAATTAAACGTTGATTTTGATGAAAGTACTCAAACCTTTCATCTGGTAAAGTCAAATACAATTGGGGGTACTCTAGTAAATTCACACACTGTTACCTTTTAAATTAGTTCCAACTTTTTTTAGGAGAGGTTAATGCTATTTCAAAATTGATAGGAGAAGTCAGTGAAAATGTCAGAAATCCCAGGAGAGGTTTATGCAATTTTCCCAATATTTTAAGCACTACTGTTCTTTCTTTCCTCCCCTGCGTTTTTAGTTAAGGCGACGTTAATAATTTATGTAAAGATCCTTTGGATTCCGAATTTTTCAGAAATTTTTTTTTAATTTTATACACATCATGTTCTTTTCTATTCTGAAGCATATTTTTTCCATCAAAACAACGGGACATTTAAAAAGAAAGAAAGAAAAGAAAAAAAAAATGGGCTAAGCGTCCCAAATAATAAACACATTCGCACGGTATCTAGCACTTCACCCGCAACTACCTCGACTTTTTCTTCAACCCCGTGATGCAAAATAAAAATAAACGAAACAAAAAATGAAGATTTTTTTTTTTCAAAGTAAACTGCAGCTGTCTGCTTTTGAACCATCATTGGAGATAACTATGCCGAACAATACTAGCACCAGTAGGCAGCAGGCAAGAAGAAAGGCAAAGGACGACCAACGTCACATAAAAAAAAGGGGAAAAAAGAATGGGGCCCTCGCCAGCTATATCGCATTAAACTTTTGGCCGGGAATGATAATAATAACAGCAGAGAATGGAGATGAAGATTTGTTAGTAATAATTATCTTTTCTTCCTTTATTAGTAGCAGTATAATTTATTGCATGTAACGATCCTCGAAAAAGACAGCATCTGTTCGTTGGGATTCGAAACTTGGACGGAGGTGCATATTAGTAGCACCCACACGTCCCATGATTCCCGCTATCGTAAGCCGTATGCATCCTTCCTTCCCCCCGCCCCCAATCTCCCTCTTTCTTCTAAGCTAATCTAATTTCTAATCAAGCGCTCCGCTCTAACCACTTTGATTAAATCCTGTCCCCCTTCTTTTTTGGAATGCTTTCCTTTCCCCTATAATTGGACTGGGCTTCTCTCTCTCTCTCTCCCCGGGGGTAGCGATCTAAATGATTAGTTAGATTAGAATGGCTTATTAATTTCTCCGATATTGCATGGGTATCTATTAATAAGGTGTTTTTGCTGGGGGGCAAAATAAAAATTGTCCACGTAATCCGATAAGACGCCGAGAGAACAAAAAAGCAAGGCAAAACGCTTTCTTTCTAAAGTGCTGAAGAAGTTGCATCTTGTCAATTGATTTGATTGAAGAAATCAATAATGTATCGGGGCACTTGTGTTTCACGATTTTGACCATTTCTTCAGAATTAACTGTTACCATTGGGTTTGTTTGGATAGACAGCGTATTATTTAAAATAATTATTATTTTATTTTTTGTGATATGATGTATGTGAGATAAAAAGGTGAATTAAAAAATATGTTTATGATACAAGTGAAATATTTATTGCTCGAAAGAGAGAGACAAACGCGAATAACAATTAATAATAACAACGTTTGGTTTTCTTGGAGGTTTTTCGTTAACTCATTCTCTTTCTTTCTTGAAGTACTCCCTCCGTCCCACTTTGATAGTGTTGTTTTCCTTTTTCGTCTGTCCCAAATTGTAGTCCACTTTCCCATTAAAAAATGTAGTAATCTTTCAAATTATCTAAAATACCCTTATTAAATATCTTGTTATTAATACATTGTTATTAAATACTAACCTACTACATTGAATACGTTGGGTTTTTCCAATACTAACCCATTAGCTGATATTAATTGGCACTTTTCGTGATTAGCATAAGGGTATTTTAGGAAATTATTAATCTAAATTTATGTTTCCAATCAAATTAATTACACTTTCTTAATCTGTGTGAAGAAAAAATCAAGACTAACAAAACGGGACGGAGGGAGTAATTTTTTTCTTCTCCCTTTTATCTAAGTTAAGAGGACAGCATAATGCAAATCAACTTGGATATTGAAGTGGCCTTTTTTCCTCCTAGCTTCGGGAAAATCAAAGTTCATAAAGAATTTTGCCGGAATAAGTCGTACTCGATAAAGTATAGCATAGAAGCCCCAACAAAGAAATGGTTTTTGTTCCTCTTTGTAAACGCTTGTCATAGTGCCACGATCTATTCAAGTTCCCTTTTTTTTTTGGGAGGAGATCTATTCAAGTTCGTTGTGCCACAAAATCATGATGGCTTAGCTGGGAGATCTAAAACCCCTTGATCTTCTTGGTCCGTATACATGTCAGAAAAGCAACTACTACTAGTAAAGGCATAGGCAGTCACAATATGATGGTATTCTTAGTAGTCCACTATTTAAAAGCTGCTAGCTTTTGTTTCACTTTTAAATGATCAAAGTTTGAATATCCAATCTGGGTTTGTTTGCCTCAATTTGCGAAATTATTAACTGAAAAGTATGTGCTAAATGCTTATTATATAGCAATCTCAGTAACGAAAGTCGCATCAAAACAGATGGAAAGCTACCAAAAAGCCGCATTTCAATCCAAAACTGTCATCCTCCAACTGCATACCACCAGACCTCAAGACAGGGGAAGCCGTTGGTTTTTATCCATTTCATTTCTTAAACAAAGACAGAGACAAATATGACATGATCTGAGGTTTCCAGCATGACCACTTATTTCAACCATCTTCATGGACCCTTCTTGAATGACAAGGGCATGCCATTCTGACTCTAGTTTCAAAAGCTTCTTTAAAGATTTAAAAGCAAGAAGGTGTGGGAGTACTTTGTATTTTGTAAGCGCCTTGTAATACATGCATTTCTTCTGCATCATCAGGGGTTTCTGTATCCATTGCCACTGATAAATCACACTGCAACACTTTTGAAACAATTAATATTGTGGCAACCATTTGTTTGGGAAGTGGTCGCTAACATTGACCTTTCTGGTCATCGTACTCTACACTAACTGGCATTTTCTGTTGTGTAAGGTTGATCTATGTCTTGCATCTATAAATCACCAAAGAAATTCGCGTACTGCAAAACATAATAGGAACAGATCACAAGTCTCTAGCGATTATGAACATGACATACGCCTCACCAAATTGTATCATTAATAAGTATTCTTTTCACTAGAAGGAGAAGTGCTCTAATTTTCTACCTCTCTCGGTAGACATGCACATCTAGTACCAATTGTAAGAAGAGGATTAAAAGCTCGAGGATGGCACAAATTACCACACAAACACTACAGGATTCTAGTCATGGTGACTCATATATCTTCATTCTTGACAATAAAAGTGAAAAAGAAGTCCCTTGAATTTGCCGAGACGTTAGAATTGGTATCATACCTTTTCACCGATTTCGATTCGAACCTCTCCTGTGACAGCCGTCTGTCACACAGTGCTTGGCTAGATTTTTTAATGTACAAAAAATTGAATTATGAAAACATAATAGTGATTTGATGAAAAAGGGTTTCCTTTTGACGATGAAAAATGAAGGAATGTTCCTTTCTAGTTCGATCAATTTTGGAGAAAATCACAAAAGCACGAGATTTTTTTATTAATGTAGAAAAAGTGAACTAGGATATAAAACACATGAAGATACGGTTGACTAAGAAATCTGAAGAAATGCTTCAGATCTTGCATTAATTAACATTTGCAGTTCCGTACACAGATTTTGCATTTCAACCTGACTATATTAAGTTAATTGTGCTAAGTTGAGTTTTAGCAACAAATGAATGCATGTTTCTAAGATGTAGCCTACCGCTAAGTGTTTATCTTTGTGGCAAGGTTTTTTATGCTCGAAACTTTGGCAAGCTTCGTCAAGAAGGCTGTGGCTTCCAGCGTTAAGGGCACGCGATCACTAACAGTAGCGATCATTCATTGAGCTTTTGACTTAGTCCACAATTACTTTCTGATAATCATCGGGTTAAGAACATAGCTTTTACCTAATTCGTAATCTGCTCTGGCCAATTTTTGTCTCAACATGCATGGGGTTGACTGGCAATTCTTGCATGGTTTTATCGTAACAATTAGAAATAGTCCTAGCAGATGCCAAAGTCGCCATCAGCGTTATATGTTCAATCCCGTGCATGTCATTACCTACTTCGGCATGGGGTCATTATTTCTTAGGCAAAACAAAGAGGGATTAGTTAACAGATAGCAGTCAAAAAATGTTCCACTTAAAAAGAGAAACAGTTGTGATGGCATCATTAAAGTTAAAAACATGGGTCGTTGATTAGACAGTTCAAGTCGATAATGGCTTGCATTATTCATCTGATTGTATAGTTCAAAATTCTTTTGCGGGCTAGCGAGGTCCTTAATTATGTCATCCAATTATTGAAGTGCCATCAACCTAATCCAGAACAGTATCCATATATCAAATGGGATTCTACCATATTTAACTCAAGCGCAAGCCACTCCAAGCTAGAGGCAAACAAACATGACCAATCTCCAACCTCAGACCTTTGCAAGCGTGAGATGGTAAAGAAAAGTTTTACGTACAGCTTCCTGCATTTTGTGTCGTAAGATTGCAAAGAAGTTTAGTCGGACATAAAATTTTTTTTGTAACTACCATTAATTTTTTTTTATTTTCTCTTAAATTTTAATCAAGAGTCAAGGGGTATTGACTTAGCTCCAAAAAAAAAAAAAAAAAAGAACGAGAAAAGAAAAGAAAGTGATAGTGAGTTTCACTTTCATGCATTTGATTTTCTCAGTAGCTTCATGGAGAGAGATGAGGGAGTTTCCACTTCCAGTAGTCTTCTTTTTTCCTAGCTCTTATCCTTCTAATGAAGAAAACAAAAGGGCATGCAGAAAACTAACCAAGCCGAGCAGTTTGGAAAATGGAAGCCGCGATTAATCCTTCCAAGTTCTCAGGGACCGAAAACTCAAGGCAAGCAAAAAAAAAAAAAAAAAAAAAAAAAAAAAATATATATATATATATATATATATATATATATATGTAGCGTTAAACGAGAGCTAAAAGTCCCACGACAACATGGAAGGGAATTTGTCCAAATGGGTGGAGCCCCTTGATCTTCAGAGTTAGGTTAAGAGTCACCGTCTATCTTGTGAAGAAGGATAGAAATTGGAGAGAGAGCTTTTCTGACGAGATATCAGCTTCCATTTCGTTGTAGCATCTCATTTCAACAGCAAAGTACTTAAAAATCGATGATGACTTCTCACCCGCTACAGCTACACATGCGACCTTTTTCCACGAACGCATCCAAATATCAGTGATCGACATTCGACGCAGCCTAATTGGACAGAAATCATAAAAGCTACTTGTTCACCTGTCTTAATTATCTGGCCATATTATTAATCAAGAAATGCATTTATTTCTTTTTTACTCCCCCCCCCCACCCCAACCTCCACCACCCATTTTCTGGTCCTTTGGTATTGGTGTTGTTTTATTTCATCCATTAAACTCATGATTGCGCTAAATATATGTGTAAATTGATCGAATTCATGCGCTTTTGCTACGATTGCCTTTTTTTTTTTTTTTCCATTTCTTTGTATGTTCTTCATCTCGTGTCAATTATATAAATGCGCCAATGAATCAGTTAGGACCAAAGTGCTATGGTTTCATGTTTCAATTTGGCTTTAAACTTTATATTTGGTGCCAGTCCCACGGAGTTAGGGAGTGATAAGTTGGTATAAAAGCCGGTTTATTGTCCTTTCTTAACTAGGAGCATCAAAGCATTTTGTAAGACTGCTAAAATTTTCTCCATTCGATTTGTGGGCATTCCGGCTTTTATTGATGACAACCGCCCAAACACATTTTATCTGGACGGGGAATTATTGTCCTACTCCCTTTTGTTCTTTGTTGTAATAATTTTGCCCGCAATTCAACTACTTATCATGACTCAGGGTTTGAAGCTAAGATGGCTTTGCGACTTGGAGGACCATAGACTTTTGCCATTTGTGGGCCGCCGGCGACTGTGATTTTGATGTTAACTCTGGATCTGTGGGTCCTTATGCCTGACCGCCCATTTCTGACTCCATGAGAATGCATACAAAATTTAGAGTCCTGCTTGTGGTGGTGGGGCGAAGATTAATGCTGATGGTTCGCGGAGGAAGAATCCAGGCAGAAGAGTTTTGATACAAAATGAGAGGATGCATGGTTAATGCTTAAAACTGAGGATGCATTTGAGTAGTTTTTTTGTTTTGTTTTTTTTGGGGGTGGGTTATGGCACCTAGTGAGCTACTTTGTCGAGATTGTGAATGTAAATTGAGTCTATTTTAGAGGTGAATGAAATTATTGCAGAAGAGTCTTGGGGAGGGTACGCAGCAATTCTCAAACTTTTAACATTTCCATCCAAATCCATGTTTTTTATTTTTCCTTTCAGATTACGACGTGATGCTCTACATGTTGCTCCGTTTGATTACGACGTAAGGTCTTTACGGGAGGCTTTGTCGGCGAACGCTTTCAAAGGCTCTTTTTTTTTTCTTCTTTAATTTTTTTTAAAAATGAAAAGTTTTAAATTCAAATCTTTGCATTTACAATTTCTCTTACTTTTTCATTCATTTAATCCAACCCTTTCTCAATGTCTTTATATTTTCTTAGATACTCAGCAAAAAAAAAAAAAGACTTTGTTGTCCATGTATGTATTGAATAGAGTGGAAGTGGCACTGAAAGGGAGAGTGTAGCCAAATTAATTTTATGGATGATTGATTTATGAGGAACAAGAGGCAACAAAAAAAAGAAAAAATGCTCCCTGTAATTTATTTTAGTGGATGGATTGCTGCAGATTAACAATTTGCTCAAGAACCTTTGCGTCAATTAATTATATTTAAGCAAGATATTTATACTGGCTTTATCTCAACGCCCACAAAAAGGTAAAGCAAAAATTTTAAAAAAAAAAGGTTAGTTTGGACCGATAATAGGGGTGTTAGATCATGCACCTAATTCATGCAGTCGAATTGGCAAGCACTAGTTTGCTTTCTTTAAGTGGTTAATGGCATTTTAATACCCAAAAAAAAAAGAAGAAGAAGTCGTTAATGGCAAAAACTAATCATTCCTCTGATGATGTAAAAGAAGAGGGAATGGCTAATGTTCGGCTAATGGAATTTCTGTCGCCTTAGTTTAGTGGCTGCTGGCTTAGACCTATGAGATGAGATAAGGAGGGCCCTAAGACTAAGAGCTCCGCATGCATGGCAACAGCAGCTGAAAGTTTTGAAAAAGTGCTACTGAGACCAACTCAACCCAAACCAATTAGAAACAAATGAGGCGTCTTTGCTTTTTCTTTTGGATGAAATCAGACTACATACATAGCATAAAATATGGATTAATCGGCGGGTGATGGTAGTGTGTGACTTTCCTTTGCTTGGAGTTTTATGATTATCAATAATATATATGGGAGTGTTTGGATATACATATTATTTCAAATAATATTTCGCTTGCATCATAAACACATTTCCCAACTCACTTTTTTATATTCCCAATCAACTTTTTATCTCACATACATCACATCACAAAAAGTGCTATAGTAATTATTCCAAATAATACTCTATCCAAACAAAAATATTGACGGGTGATATTATTGAAGCTGCAAGCCTATGCTATATTTATCCCGTGGTTCCGTTGCGGCAGCAGTTGCCATTGGTTTGGTCTAGAGTTTTGTTGGTTTTCAATATTCTGTGCTCTGGGAAAAGAGAGAAGAAGTCAAGGAATAATCAACTCAGCAGTGACGACTCCCAGTCCCAGGTGGTGGTTTTTGGAAACTTCTGGAAAAACTACAAAGTTGAAAAGGGGTTGTTAAGCAAATTAGTAAAATATATAATCTACAGAATTAAGTTGAGATTCTTGAGAATTTTCGGTTAATAAAAATGCAACACTAATTCTTGATTCCTGTCCAACTTCTGGAGCAAGGGTATTCCTTCTGCCAATTTTGGCGAGAAATCCTCCGTCGCCTGTGCTGCCTCAGGCAAGGCTGGAGGCCCCTCTCGTCCCTCCCAGCTTCAATCTGATTCTCCACCGCTTACTCTCCGAGGAGCTCAACACTTGGGATCCTCGGTGACACATTTTGAGTGCCAAACCAGTGCCACCTCTAATATTATGCCAAGTGTCATGTTATTATTTACATTTTAATTTTTTAAAAATTCAAATTAATTTAATTTAACACAAATTAACTCTATCCTCTAACACTTTGAACCAAACCAACCAACCGGTCTGATTCCATTACCAATACTTTCATCATTGATTGGCTTCACTTCCTTCAAACCCTTCAAACCCTTCACTGCCGATTCCTTCTTCCTCCGATGAAGTCCTTTTGATTGGCTCATCTTCACTGCCGATTGGCTCACCGTCAAAGGCATCTTCACTGCCGATTGCCTCACCGGTTGGTCCCCTTCTCTTTCGAGCTCCGGCAAGAGGCAATTTCATGTACTTCATGGCTGAGTTGTAGAAGGAGGAAGAAGATTGGATCAACTTCACCGAGGATCCCAATTGTGCAGCGTTCCAGGTTCTTTTCCTATTGCTGATTTCCTTCCCAGGTTCTTGTAATTTCTTTTTTGCCATTTTCCCCAATTTTTTATGTGCTCATTTTCTTGCAGATGACCCTTTCGGCGATCCAAAGGTGATTGGTGACCCCTATTGCACGATTTTTGTGGGCCATCTTTCCCACTCCACCTCTGAAGAAACTCTTCGCCAGGTCCTTTTTCTTTTATTTAAGTTTCATTTTCTTGATTTTCACTTTGTTTTGTTGTTTTTTGGTTATGGCGTTTTATTTCAAAAGATTACTTTTTTGAGCTTATCTGTTGAATTCGGGATATGGGTCTTGTCTATTTCTTCAGGCTATGAGCATATATGGAAGAGTAAAGAACTTGAGATTAGTCAGACACATTGGTTAGTTACTAATTTATCCACTTATTTATGCTGTTCAGTTTTTTTGAATCAACTTTAATTTCAATTGTATTTTCAGTTTTGAGTATTATTGTGTTATATTTTACTTGTTTGTTTATGATTTGTAAAGGAAGTTATAGTTTTTCTACAATTAAATGTGAAGCACCCTAGCAACTATCAATCGTTACAAGTATTTATGATGATATATGGTTTTTCTCGGCCTGGAATTTTGTCTTTCTTTTCTTCAGTTGCTTGGAAGAAAGTAAGATGAAATGCTCCATTATTATAGCTTTGTCATGCAGCAAATCTTTTTGCTCACAGTTTGTTGCTTGTAGAAAGAACGAAAGAAATAGAAGTGTACTTGGTTTTGAAATTGTAACACGCTAGGGAGATGTTAAGTAGGTATTTGGTTTTGTAATCCAGTCCAGTCTAGAAATATTACAAAAAGGCTTACTAGCTCGTCTAACAGAGACACTGGTGCTATGGTTAGCAGACGAGCAGGAATTTTGGGGTCACCTAGAGGATGATTCAACTCCTCTAAGGCCTTTAGGGCTGCAGCAGGTATATTTTATCTTGGCTGCTTGTTTTCTTCTAATCCTATTGAAATTAATGAAATGAAAATGGAATTAATTTGAAGATACATGATGGCATGGAAGACAATACAACTGAATCATTTGTAACCATTGAAATGACCAAATTTGAAAAAGCAAAGCAAAAAGACCCAATGTTTCCTTTTCTGATTGGAAATAGTGGAGCTTACACACCTTCTAATTGCAACTGATGGAAGAGTTTGCTGAAAAAAATGCTGGCAATGGCAATGGTGTTGATTTTTGCACCAGACAGCCCTCATTTATATAAACTGTGAACTAATGATTTTTATGGTCAAAACATGAATCTGCAGACAATATTCAGTGAATAGCATTTCATCCTGTTCTGGGGAGTATTGTCTTTAAAAGTACTTGACTTTGAACAAAGATGGACAAGACCTTGTGTTAAATAAATCCATCATTGGATCTCAGTCATGGGGCTGAAATATGGTCTGGAAGAGAGTTTTCAGTACAGCTGCAATATTACAATCGGTCATCTCAGACCAGTTCTCAAGCATGCTATTTTTTTCTTACATAACTTGGTTATTTGATTTACACCTCCAAGTTTCATAACTATATCATTTCTCTTTGCAAATTTTAGTTTAAGTTGATATATTATAGCCTTCTCTGATTTTCTTATTTCTATCTGTTCGCCTTTTTGTAAGCCAAAATATATTTTGTCCTGCTAGTTTCATTTTACCTTTACTAAAATCCATGACTAGAATTAGTTGAATAGTGATGTTAAGTTTGTGATGTCTTTGTTTAATCTATTTGTAATTAACCTTAATGTCTTTGGTTTACTTTTCATAATTCAGAGGTGGTTGTTGCATGAATTTCAAAGTTTTCGTTGACGTATTCTAAACATTGTGGAATCATTTGTTTTTCACCCTTTCATTTTTCTTCTGTGGTCTTTGCCTTGCTGGAAGGAACTTGACTTTTGGTGATCTCACTGTAGGTAAAACAAATGGTAGTCGCAACACTTGCTGCAATGGTTTAGAAAATATAACAGCAAAATTTTTGATATTTTGCAATGCAGAAAAATTGCTGGAGAAGTGTCAGTCTTCCTTCTGAAACAGAGGAAACGATGGAAACATGGCGAATTGGCATTTGAGATTGCTAAGGAGTTCGCCTGCCAGTATGTTAGCTTGCCCTTTGATTGCCAGAAGGTTCCCCATATCGTTTCTGTTGTTGAAGTTTAGTCTAGTTCTAGGTTGTTGAACTTGGTTTGATGCTAAATTCAGGCTGTAGTCTTGTTTGGTTCTGTATCAGCTTATGCTGTTTGTTGATCTTCCTGTATACGAACTACATTTGGAGTTGTGTGCTGAAATATTTGTAAATATAATGGCTGTTACACGTTTGCTTTATGATTCATTAAACGAGTATGTTAGCTTCGTTTAGCTGGTTGATTTGGAAATATACATCTTTTTTTATCTCATTATAGATTCCACGATAATTCTTATGTGGTGGGCATTTCTATGTATTCAAGTGGCATTTTTAGTTTGAAACTGTGATTTACTCATTTGATGTTGGGAGAATTTTGGTTTTGTTCACTACTACTACTTGCAACTAGTCAGAAAAACTATTGTTACTTCTTGTATCTTTTTTTTTAATTTGGTACATTAGTAAAATTTATAACAATTCTTGAAATAATAAATAATTTTTTAATCCCACAAAGTAACTTATTTTCCAGGTATATTACAATTAGCGTGTAAGTAGTCAATTTGACCACTCAATTAATATTTAATCTTTCCAAACTCACAATTCAATGTAAATTTCACTTTAATGGAAATTGAAAATGAAGATATAAAATTGCATAACATAAGGTAGGGTGATATTGCTTATGAGTTGTTAAAATACTTACGAGTTGTTGTCTATTTCCTAACTTTCTTAATATTAAAAAAATTGAAATTCGAAATCAAGATCATGGAACAAATAGTGATGTTGATTTAATAAATCAAAGCTGGAAAAACTCAAGACTTAAACTGGATGCAAGGTTGGATAATTACCTGAATGATGTGAAACGTTCTTTGCTGGAGAAAGCTAGGGATGGTTGGGCGTTCTTGATTGAGTACTTCCTGAATCTTTGTAGTCAATTTGCTTCAATAGTCGGCGGCTGCTATTTTGCGCTTATTAGGCTACGGTTGATTGTTCTAAGCAATCAACGATGAACGAAAGTATGTTTTAGGCTACGGTTGCTTGGAGGCAATTGTTTAGGGGTATCTTTTTCTTTTTCCCATGCCAATCAGATCTTGAGTGGTTGCTGAACGAAAGTATTGGTAATGGAATCAGACCGGTTGGTTGGTTTGGTTCAAAGTGTTAGAGGATAGAGTTAATTTGTGTTAAATTAAATTAATTTGAATTTTTAAAAAATTAAAATATAAATAATAACATGACACTTGGCATAATATTAGAGGTGGCACTGGTTTGGCACTCAAAATGTGTCACCGAGGATCTCAAGTGGGAGCTCAATGGTCCCCAGTCGTACGGTTCCGTCCCCTCAATCTAGCCATCACCGAAGCATCATCATCATCTTCGGGGAGCCCATTGTATAAAACTCCAGTGTCAAAACTCCCTGCTTGGATCGACGGCCCACCCAAAAGCCCCAGGACTATCGGTACAACGGAGACAACGGCCCAAGTGAATCCTCGGCTCTTTGCCAAAACGCTTTTAAACAAGGCGATTGAGGAATATGTGGCCTTGAGGTGGTGACTGGGAAGCTGGAGGAGGTGGAGGTCGTGGAGGGTAGAGCTAGGGAGGTGGTGCTGGAGGGAGGGACAAGGATCAACGCTAATGCCGTTGTGCTGCCTCTCGGGCCTTAAAATTGTCGCCGTCTAGCTCCTTGTTTAGGGTGTCTGGGCTTAAAGCCCACAGCATCGTGTCATCTTGGAACCCAATGATCCAGATGCTATGACTCCGCATGCACTGTTCCTGAGTTATTGTATGGCCCAAGGTGGGAAGCCCATGGACCCAGAAGTCTATCCTCGTCCAATAGGTGTGCTGTGGAAGTGGAAGCAATTTTCGAGTTCCACTACTATACGGCCGTGAATTTCAAGATCGTACCAGCAAACCTGTCATCGGTCATGTGTTTCTATACATTTCCGCATTTTCTATGGACGGTATAATTTTGGATCATCTTTTTATTTCACGTGCATCAGTTATTACAGTATATATATATATTTTTTTATAAAAACTCCTAAAAATACCCAAATAACAATCCAAATGAGACCGAAATTTGTAGTAAACAAAAATGAAATAGTAGTGATGATTGAACAAGTAGTTCATTCGCTAAAGGTGACAATTGCTAGTAATGAGTATGATTACAATTTATTTGGTGTTCCCAGTTGTGTTGATTAAGAAGGTTGTGGTCTGTTTTGGTGGTTAAATTTTTGACTGGGGAAGTTTACATATGTGGAATGTCAGCAGAGGCTGAGGTTCCGGATGATCCGGAGCAAATATCACCTGTCCCAGAATCCATAAGGAGTGCTCAAGAGAGTAGCTGGCAATGTATAAAGCCACCTAACGGAAGGTGAAGCAACAGTAAAGGCAGAGCAACCGTGCTCTTTGCCGTGCACGGATGATGGAGTGCCAGTTATAGGGGAAATGCCTGGTGTAAAGGGGTGTTTTGTGGGGACTGGACATAGCTGTTGGGGGGACCCTGAATGGCCCTGCCAGTGGTGCCGCCTTGGCTGAGCTTGTGGTTGATGGTCGGTCATTCCAGCATTGTTGATATTACCCCGTTTAGTCCATACAGATGTGCTCTTGTTAGGAAGCGGCAGGAAAGGTGCTGGCGTAAATAATTGAGATGTTATTGCAGACTAGGGAGTGAATCCGTCGTCTCTCTGTTTCCATGGTGGATGTTGTCTTGTTGTACGAATTGTCATGCACCGGTGTCACTGATCAAAATGTTGCTGCCCAGCCCAACTCGTTGTGAACATTTACCAAGTCTTGGCCGTAATTAATGCATAGATTCAAGTGAGTAATGGTGCAGTTTAAAGCCGTATTCACCATGGGTAGTAAATATCAGCAGTAGTGATTATGGGGCTGATTTCTGCAATGAAGAAGGGAACTGACAGCACAGACGGCTTAGTCATTAGTGATGTAATCTAAATTCATCAAACGGACATCAGAGCCAAGCGTAGTGCTTTTTTTTTTTTTTTTTAATTGAATCTGTAATGTGCATTTCATCGCTTCTTTAAAATGGGGGACAAGTTGGCTCATAGCTGAAACACGAGATTCAGTGAGCGAAAATGGTGGTGATGGATGGCGTGGGAGAAACGTCATGCACGATGTTCGATACAAAATGGACTGGTCAAATTTAATTAGTGTGTTCTGTACTCTCAGGATGTAAAGGCGATCCACTTCCTTTATTGTTCTTTTAACTAATTTGGCACCGGTTTCTGGTCTTAATTCTTAAATCAGCGTGTAAGACCCTTTACACCATATAATTGAATTGCTACATCACTAGACTCGTACGAGTATTTTCCCATTTTTCAGATTCCAACGCACAAATACCTAGTATTTGTAACCTGATTTGGATGAGGTCTCGTTTGGCAAGTTCATACGCCCGCAACACCGACCAATTCATGTCCCCTCTGCATCCAAGGGCCAAAAACTTTTGGGTTTTGGGGAATTGGGGAGATTAATTTACCTTAAGTGGAGGGAAAACAATTCATTCTCATCTGTGCAGAATCAGTAATTGTCTCACCAGTAATATTTAGTTTTCCACGAATTCTGGGATCCGTATATTTATCCGCTCCACACTAACAACATATGTTGCATGTTGCTCCAAAATTTGGGACAAATTCACAGGCTGAAACGTCTTATATCGCACTTAAAACAGTTGCCTGAGTTTTGTTCTGAAAGAAATTGATATATATTTCTTTCTTTCTTCCTGTGAAGAGCTCGTTGCCAATGTGGGGGGCGGCTCAAAGACACCATTAGGAGTCCGGACAAAAAAGGTCACCACCGAAAGTCGCAAGTTTTAACATGATTGAAGTCCCATTTGTTGAAATGCGAACTTCAATAATCGAAGCTAAGGCCAATGGTTAACTGTATCTGAATCTGATATTGTCCTCTAATGGATTCCCTTCATTTCAAGTTCAGGCTACGACCTGCTGAAGCCAGCTTTCCTGGTCTCTTCATTTTCACCAATACTCGTACGCATTTGAAGGCTAATGTACTTGTTAATAAACTCCTACTCAGTAAAGAAGCAGCAACCCACGTGCTCTTACATCTCATTTTAGCTTTCTTTTGACCTTGCTTTAATTGGATCAGCCTTTTTGAGAATAATATGCACTGTGTACTCGGTCCTAGTTAAGTCACATCTGATCTGCCTCGTAATTGAATATTGATACTTTTGGCTTCAATTCATCATATTATCAAGGAAAACTCCCAAGTCCCACCATGGCAATAAGCCTTTAAGATGGACGTCTCTGCTTTCTTTCTCTTTTCGTACTAATTTCTAGTGCTAGAGAAAGAGAGAATGAGTAGCCTATTAATCCAAATATCTGGACTGATAATTGAGCTTCGCTTGTATTCTTTATGTCTATATCAGAAGAGACTCTTTGGCCGTTTCAGCATATATCTAATAAATATGACGATTCAAGGGAAGTTGCAATAAGTTGGGTAGCTTTGTTGGTCACGTACCCTCCTTAAAAAGTATTGTCCATCTCTTTCACTAGAATTCAAGTCCCAGATTTAACGTGTTCGAGGGGATGGAGTCTCTCTTCTCAAACTGCAAAAAGATTAGTCGGACCGAAGATTTGAATACCCTGCTTCCAGAAAAAAAAAAAAAGGGGGGGGGGGGAGTTGCAGTAAGCTGCATTGCTCCAATAATTCGTTCAAACGTGATGGTTTCGGAAGTGGTGTACAGACATGGGCTAGTTGTGGAATGTGCCTTTATGTGTCGGTGCAAACGAATAAACCATCCGAGAATTGGGTTCCAAATGCATTCTCTCTCATCCCTACGCCTTTTCTTTTCATCCCAAGATTGATTTCCCTTTTACGGAGTCTTTTTCAAATACATGGCGTCATATCATTTTTGCTAGACATTTTTTGATAAATGAAAAAGATAGCGGCAGAGGATAATAGTTCGTGAAATTCTTATCTTTCCGCTCAGCAAAAGCTGTCTTAAGCATTGATAGGGATGGAAGCTGATAGCCGCTTGACATTGAACGAGTATCTGTTGGCATGTCACTAGTGTGTTACAAGTCAACGAAGTTATACTAAAATCCACAGAAGTGGAACTGTAGAATTCTGGCTGCGGGAATCTGCAGTTTCTAAATGTTGGAATGTTTAATGCTTTAAGAGAGATTTTAAGACGACGTATAATTCTATGACACCGGGCATCCCCGCATTTGTATCCCATAGTTTCACCCCCGTTGTACTCTCATAATTTTGCACGAGATTATGACATCGAGGATGATTTTTAGCTTGAGGCTATCGTTTTCTGTCATTTTTTCCTCGAGTACGGATTGATTTTTTGGAGTGTCTCCATTGTCATTGATTTTCCCTGCAGGATTGTAAAATTTCGTGTTCTAGTTTGTCCTCTAGAACCCAAAATTCAATGACTGATGGAGAGTACTTTTGTGTCTGTTTTCCAAATAGTCGCCGGGGAAAGAAAAAATTAAGTACTTCCTCCGTCCCACTTTGATAGTCTTGTTTCTTTTTTCACACAGTTTAAGAAAAAGTAGTTAACTTTATTGGAAAAGTAAATTTAGATTGCTATTTTTCTAAAATACCCTCACATTAAATATGGTACAATTTTATGGAAACTTGAATTGATGGTAAAAAAAGAATCAACTCTCATTAAATGGGATAGGTTTATAGTAACAACTACTTACATTGAATAAGGGTATTTTAGAAAAATTAAAATACAACTACATTCTTCAATTGGAAAGTGGACTATAATTTGGGACAGATGAAAAAGGAATACATGACTATCAAATTGGGACGGAGGGAATATCATTAAGATGGGTTTGGAGGGAGACCTTGAATCAGCAGGGGAGCTTTTCTTTCCCTTTTCCAATTAGCACTTGTAGCTTTTTCCCCTCAAGACATCAGATCCACAGACGTCTAACAGTAGTGATATAAATATCAGTACTACTACTATTCTCTGCATCAAAAAAGGTGAGCGGTCCACCAAATTAATTAATTAGCCTAAAGACCCTTTCAGCTGGACTTGATGGAAATCTTGTTAAAGGTTCGTCATGTTCCTAATTGACTGATTAGCACACTATTAAAGTAAAAGCTGAAACAACCACTTTTGAAAAGGGCCAAGGGAGGAAAGCAGGGTATCAAAACGAAGTACGTAGCATTTCACTTTGGTGGCGTATACATAATCATCCCTGGGCCGAATTATATTGCAAAAACACAGACTTTTTGTGTACTGCAACATCTGAGATCACCACACATCCTCCTGTCCGGGGAGTGGTATTTCCATCAGAAAGTTTTCGAATACAGACCCAACAGACATCTTTGCTGATAAGGAACTCAAGTTTGACTATTACCACTGGAGCCAAATGCTAAGGGACAATAAGTATTATGATTTTGTACTGAGGTCCACACTATTTTTCGGTGGTCCAAAATTTCATCGTCCGTTAGTAAGTGAAGGAAGCGAAATCATTGAAGTCCCCCAGTGTCTATTTCAAGTGAATGCCTCACTTTTTTCTTTTCTGGAATTTATGGACCAAGAAGAAAGAAAAAAGGCTAAACGTGACCAGAGAAAGGGCATGTCCTGGTGGATGCCGGTTTGCCTTGCCCATGAATTTTTTTTTTCTACTCTAGCCTACTCCAGAGGGGTTGCCCAGAAAATTGGTGGGGACTGAATCACCATCGGATTAGACGGATGCATCACGCACTCATATGATTTTAGAAGAAATCACATATAACGACACATTGATGGAAAGTATAGTTTGAACCCTTGATCTGCCACCCGATAGTACATGTGGTGGTCAACTCCTTTAGAGAAAGTTGGCTAGATAGTCCATCTAATTGGATGACGATTTAAATGGTCTTCGAGAGCCAAATGTCTGTGACCGGTAGCAGGCGCTAGCTCCTAATAATGTAATACATTCCCTAATTTAATGTGTTAATACAAAGTCAAGTTCAGTTGGTGGAGAGATAATCCATCATGCATCAACTTTGACCACTCTTATTCTAGATATCCAGTCTGTGAAAGAAAATGAGGAATTGCGATGCATGGCACGGTAGTCTCGTATCAAGGATTTGTTCCACAAGATTTGGTCAGTGGAACGAGTCAATTGTCTTGAAAAAGTTAGTAGATTAATTGAGCGGGTTCTTGATGCTCCAGCCAATTGTTTCCTGATGTAGCTCGTGCACATTGTGCTCACTAAGCACATGAATGGCATTAATTCAATTTTCTACTACTGGCCCTTTCCATTTGGATTGCTATTTTTTAAAATTTTTGTAAAAAATTATAGGGTAAAAAACAAAAAAACTCCCGTGGTAAACTTAATATATAGAAAAGCCTCTCGTTGTTTCAAAATATACAACACGACACCCCGTACTTTGAATTAAATTGTAAAGGTGATGGAATCCGTTAAATTTAACGGAATTGGATAAAATGACCAAAATGCCCTGATATAATTAAGTAAAAGACTGCTCAAAAAAATTACTTGTTTTATTCTCTAGATAGAGAGAATTGAGAGTTAAGAGGTAGAACAGATATATTTGTTAAAAATTAGGTATAAATTTTTTTTTTAGGTTCATTCCGTTAAGTTTAACGAATTCCGTCACATTTACAATTTAGTCCAAAATGCGAGGTGTCGTGTTGTATATTTTGAAATCATGGAAGGCTTTTCTGTGTATTAGGTGTACCACATGAGAATTTTTTGTATTTTTCCCAAAACTATATTACAATGATTCAATATATAAAAGGTAAAAAAGAAATTAAAAAATATAATAACGAGAAAAACGTAAAAAATTTTTTGATAGAAAATTGCAATCCAAACACTAGTTTTCCTATCCCCTCAGGGTTGGTTTGGATGGCACCGGGGTAACTCCTTTGAATCCTGAGGTCATGTTTTCGAGTCGTCCCTCCTACTGCTCTGTGTATTCTTGGGGGCGGGATGTACGGACGTAGGAAGATTAGTTTGTCAAAAGTTGGAATACTCCTTGTATCGGAAAAAAAATTAAAAAACACCATAGTTTTCCTAATTTCCGAAAGAGAGAAGCCTACCAAGACTAGGCTGTATGTGTTTTTTCGTCTTAGATGATCAAAAACGCATCTTAAATCAGCATGCTTGAGTTCCATAGCATGGCATATTTTTGGAAAATGAACGTAACAGCTTCGTGCATTAAAACTGTGCCACCCAATTCCTGGAGGTTATTTATGAGGGCAGTAATGAATGCCACACCCCTTTACAGCTACGTTTAACGCCGGTGACTGCACTACACAAAAGAATTAGATAGACCCAAATAAGCAAAGCTAGTTCCCTACTGGCTTTTGCCACCAGTAGCTTCATCAGACGGCACTATTTATAACATTTAATACGAATGATTCCTTAAATTTCAATCAGATTTTCTTAGCACTTTCACAGGCCTGCTAAAATTCAAGAAATCACAGGCTAGAAGGGATGCTACAATATAAACGTGAATACTTTTCAGTTCCGGGCTAATGCTGATGCGAATAACAACAGAAGTACACACCAGTAACCTTTAATTATGTAAGAAGCATCAGCAAAGTCAATAAGTGCGAGTTCTGCACTTTCCAACTCCACCTTTCTGTCACCTAGCAAAGATGCTATCTCCCCCCCCCCGGGGGGGCGCCTTATTATCTCTGATGTAATCCATTAAAGAATCCTGTGCAAGTCTGCGAGACTTTGTAAATTGTTTTCACCAATCTTTGCAGGGTAAGGCGTAGCACCAAAATAAAATTAATGATAATAATAATAATAATAATAAGAGACAGAAAGCCAACAACTATGAGAAGATTATTAGTGTAAGATTTAATATCATATTTGTTCTAGTACGATGTCATATTAGTATGGTGACTAGAATATTAATTTGTAGATTTAACGTAGCCTGAAGTCTGAAGCGAGAGCAAATTGGTGAGGGAAGTTTGGTTTTGGGTGAGCTGTGCGTCTTGCTGCGAGAGCAAATTGGTGAGGGAAGTTTGGTTTTGGGTGAGCTGTGCGTCTTGCTGCACTTGCTCTCAATATTATACAAACTTCCCTCACATGGTCCCCTGAATATCATAAATCTCAGTTATTGTTAGTCTCCCCCACCCCTCCCTCAAATCAATTGCCCCTCTTTCACAGTTGTTTTAGTAGAAAGTACAGAGATGTGGGATCGCTGTGAGAAGACATGATGAGCTCCTCCTCCTCCTCCTCCTCCTCTGCCTCCTGCAAAACCTCTGATCTCCATTTATGGTGGAGAGTTATTGCACTTGTTCTTCTTCTTCTTCTAGAAATTCAATTTTCTGCTGGGCTCAACGTAGATGGAGTTTTATTGCTATCCTTGAAGTACAGCATTCTCAAGGACCCCCTTGGCGTGCTACAGAGTTGGGACTTCCACAATGAGACACCTTGCTCCTGGAAAGGAGTCACCTGTGGTAAACCTGGCTCACCTGAGGCTAACCGAGTCACCAACCTCTCTCTTCCAAACTCTCAGCTTCTTGGTTCTCTCCCTGCTAATCTTGGTATGATCCCCCACCTAACAAGTCTCGACCTTTCCAACAATTCAATTAACGGCTCTCTTCCTTTGTATCTATTCCGTGCTTCCCAGCTTAGAGTTCTTGATTTTTCTAATAACCTGATTTCTGGTCGGCTGCCGGAGAATATTGGAGGTCTAAAGAGTCTCCAGCTTCTTAATCTCTCTGAAAATGCTTTGGCGGGTAATATACCGGAAAAATTGTCTGCTCTCTCTAATTTAACCGTGATTTCTTTGAAAAATAACTACTTTTACGGCACACTTCCTGGTGGTTTTGAATCAGTCCAGTTTCTAGATCTGTCCTTTAACCTTGTGAATGGATCACTGCCCTCAAATTTTGGAGGCAGTGGCTTTCGTTATCTCAACCTGTCGTTTAACAGGTTTTCTGGAGAAATCCCACCAGAATTTGGTGACAATTTCCCCTCAAATGCAACTGTTGATCTTTCTTTCAATAACTTTACGGGTGAAATTCCAGATTCTAGTGTTTTCTTAAGCCAAGATGTGAAGTCATTTTCTGGGAATCCTGAATTATGCGGTCTACCACTGAAAAATTTGTGTCCTATTCCTTCTAGCATTGACACCCAGCCGAATACCTCTGCTCCAACATCCCCGCCAGCAATTGCAGCAATTCCCAAGACTGTTGACTCCAGCCCTGCGGCACTGTCCCCCGGTGGAGCTGCTGAACCAAGTCCGCAAAGGGGTGGTGGGATGAGAATCACCACTATTGTGGGCATCGTAGTGGGTGATATCGCGGGAATTGGGATTCTTGCGTCGGTTTTCATCTACGTGTATCAGTTAAAGAAAAGGAAAAGCATCAAAAGCAGCATAAAGAAAGAGGCCGAGAGCGCCAAGGACTTTGACTGGGCATCATCGTCATCGTCATCGTCATCGGCATCCTCGGGAGAGTACAATTGGTTAAGGGCGTGGACTTGCTTGAGAAAGCAAAGACAAGAAGAAGACGGTGAAGAAACATCACAAGCCACCAATTCAGAAAGTGAGGATCAAGAAGATTTGCGAGGGGGTGGTCAGGAAAATAATGCCAGTTTACAACAGGGACAGAAAAATGGGGCACTTGTGACCGTTGATGGGGAGAAGGAACTCGAGCTAGAGACGTTGCTTAAGGCCTCTGCTTACATTTTGGGTGCCACGGGGTCCAGTATCATGTACAAGGCCGTTCTTGAAGACGGGACTGCTCTAGCTGTTCGAAGAATTGGCGAGAGCGGCATGGAAAGGTTCAGAGACTTTGAGAACCAGATCAGGGTAATTGCCAAGTTGGTGCATCCAAATTTGGTGAAAATTCGTGGGTTCTACTGGGGCGCTGATGAGAAATTGATCATCTACGATTTTGTTCCCAACGGGAGTCTTGCCAATGCACGTCACAGTAAGTCCTCTTTCCCTTGATGCTCAAATTCGCAAATTGCGCCGACAATAATTTTATGTTTCTGCAAAAACACAGATCACAGAGTCTGCAAGTTTACTGATAAACCCTTTAGGCTGCTGTTTTTTTTTTTTTTTTTAAATTTATTTAGTAACGTGGTGTTGGGGAAATGTCTGTCATGTGGGTGGGTTATAATCAGTGGGCATGGAATGACCAGCAATGGCCACCCTCTTCCCTCTAAATTTCCCCCCCCACAACCCAGGGACCGCAACAGCTACAACTTCCACGGCCGTCCGTTCAAATGTGTGCACCAAAATAACAGTACATTTTCATCCGGGCACGCTGCACAATGAAGCACAATTTGCTCTGATGAAAGTACACTACACATTAAAGGGGTCGGATATGATAATAAAGGAACCTGACCAAAATGAGAGAATTTTGACTCAAGTTTTCACACATTAGTAGTCCAAGAATTGTGTGTAGCGTAGCATAAATTCTTTTCCTATTATGGTTTCTGGACGGTGGAGTGGCTCTATCTGAAGCTTGTTTTTAAATGCACTGAAAGGTGAATAGGCGAACTGCTACCACAAGTCAACCATATCTGTAGCCCGTGGTTCGCACTTCCTCCACCGGGCCCACGTGCCCGAAAGTGATTGACACACGTATCCATAAATACTTAATACGCCAGGCTCATTTTCAGTGGTCACTTGCATGGAAAGGGACTGTGCATAACGTGTTTTTTATATATATATATATATATATTTTTTTTTTTTTGGTATAGTTTGTCGTTTGATTTCTGTGGATCTGTGTCCACCTAATCTGGAAACCTAATCTTTTTGTTTTGGCTTCTACTAATTTTTAGGGAAAGCCGGCTCTTCTCCTTGTCCTGTACCCTGGGAGATGCGGCTCAAGATAGCTAAAGGAGTGGCTCGTGGGCTCTGTTACATCCACGACAAGAAACATGTGCATGGGAACTTGAAGCCCAACAACATTCTCTTGGGTGTCGATATGGAACCGAAGATTGGTGATTTTGGGCTTGAAAGACTGGTCGCTGGAGATAACAGCTCCAAGGCAGGTGGATCTTCGCGCATCTTTGGTAGCAAGAGGTCAACAGCTTCACGAGATAGCTTCCAAGACCTTTCGTTTGGGCCTACTCCAAGCCCGAGCCCTAGTACATTGGGCATTTCGCCTTATCACGCACCTGAGTCTCTCCGTAGCATCAAACCCAACCCCAAGTGGGATGTTTTCGCATTCGGCGTGGTTTTACTTGAACTGCTGACAGCGAAAATCGTTGTTTCTGATGAAACAGGCCCGGGGCCAGGCCCGATAACCGGGGCAACTGCACTAGATGATGAGGAGAAGAATAAGGTACTGAAGATGGCTGATGTGGCAATTCGAGCTGACCTGGAAGGCAAGGAGGAAGCTTTGTTGGCCCTTCTGAAAGTAGGTTACAGTTGTATCTCTACTGTTCCGCAGAAGAGACCAACCATGAAAGAAGTTCTTCAAGCACTGGACAAGTTTCCTAGTTCAAGTTCTTCCTCGTATTATTATGGGCACTAGTCCAATCATAAATGGGCCCAATTAGAGAGGACTGTGAATGTAGATTATTGACTGGTAGGTGGAGGTGGTTTTCTCAGGGAGTGCTGTTGATCGTGAAGATTGGTGATAGGAATTTGTCATGTCCAAAGCCATAGTCAGATCATTATTGTTGTCTTCTAACATCAAGTAACTTTTGCTAATTTTGGACTCAACCCACGCTTCTCCCTATGATATTCATTTTCTTTTTTATAAAATTCCAATTTTGTCCTGTTGGACCCCGGAGAGCTATTTACCTTTTTTTTTTTTGATTCTAGAGTTATTTACCTTTTGGGGGGTTAAAATGATAAGAAAACCAAATACAAAGAAGCAATTGTCTTTGTTTGGATTGCATTTTTCTACACTTTTTTTTTGTAGAAAAATTACTGTAATGATTTGATACATGTAAGGTAAAAAGGTGATTAGAAAATGTGTCCATAAAAAACATAATGAAAAATTACAATCCAAACACACCCATCATCGATTTAAAAAAATCTTAATAAGTCAGGGGAACATTAGTAAATCAAATAAGGAATGGACAATGAAAAAGGTGGTGGTTGGGAGTTCGATTCCTACCTTTGTCGGGTCTGCAAATATTATCGCAATTTTATAGGACAATGGGTAAGTGCAACTCAAAAGACGCACGAAGCGTCGTCCTTGTAACAGAGTAGAATTTTCCCTCTTCCTTGTAAAACGGCACGCCTTGCTAGGTGGTTTTAGACTTAAAATGCACTTTGACATAATTGACTAGATACGCAATGTGGATGAAGAGATCGCTTAAAGGTGACGGACGACTAATGGGATTTTATTTAAGATAATCCTCTTATTAAGCATCCCGGACTTTTAATGCAGGAATGGGTTTATGATAATTGGCGGGAATTATATGTTTCCTACATGAATAACGCAGATGAACAAATTTGATGGGTTTAATGATTGCATAAAGCTGCTATAATTAATGGCACTAATAAAAAAAGAGTTTGTCCTCCTAAACCTCAGCCCTCGAATATGTAATAGCCATAGGACTTTTTGCGGCTACTGTAATAGAACTGCAAACGTGTGGAATTTCTTTGTTGTTGGTACCGTCTTTTTGTGACCAAATATGAAAGTGTCCAGCGGCCACCATATCTTATCTTCAAAGGAAATACATCTATAGCAATTTTTCAGATAATATATATGTGATGTAAACTTTCATACCAAAAAAAAAAAATTTATTTGCATTTTTTTTTTTGAATCTTAAAAAACAAGACAGGATCATTTTTAAATATCACGTGAGTGTGCTCGGAATAGTAGATTATTTGGAATGATTTTTAAAAAGATACTGCAGTAATTTTTGATATGATATACATATAAGATAAAAAAATAATTAAAAAATATGTTAATGACGTAAACAACTAAAAATTTACAAATAAACTACAATCCGAACAAATCAACTCGATTTTGAAATAAGACCGGTACTAGTGTTTGTTTCAGCGGGAGGCATCCATGCGGCTGGGAAAAACAAAACTGTCAGTGTCGAAATCCCAAATGGTGCCTGATAAACAATGGGCCAGACTGCAGATTGCTTCACTTGTTGGGCCTTGAGATCGTTACGGCCCAAAATACCTTTCTAGCATAAAACCGCTAGAATCTCTCAGTGTCAAAAAAAGTAGTCCACCTATAATCATAATCAAATAGTACTTGCTAAGAAAAAGAACACTCCATCCCGCTCTCCCCTCATTTCAAATAACACACGCGCACACACACATCGCCGATATCGATTCAGGAGAAGGAGCGGAGAGATTCGAAGAGGAATGGCGACGAACATAGGGATGATGGACTCGGCTTACTTCGTCGGCAGATCGGAGATCTTAACTTGGATTAATTCCACGCTACATCTCAACCTCACCAAAGTCGAGGAGGTACACTACTTTCCCATTTCCCTCTCAACGTGCCTTACGAACCCTAGATCCTTTTCGCCGTTCTCTCTCTCTCTCTGTTTTGTTTTTGCCTTGCAAATTGTGAATTTTCGTAAAATCATTTCTACACAGGCATGTACAGGTGCGGTCCAGTGCCAGCTGATGGACGCCGTTCATCCAGGAACTGTGCCGATGCACAAGGTCAATTTCGATGCCAAGACCGAGTATGAAATGATTCAGAACTACAAAGTCCTCCAGGACGTTTTCAACAAGCTCAAAATCACCAAGGTCCTCTCTCCCTCTCCCTTTTGCTTTAGTTTTTAAGGATTTTTTTTTTCTTGGGGGAAAGGTCCTGTTTCATCTCATAGAAGAACATATTTATTGTCTCCTAGAATATGAAATTGGACAATTTTACAAGGTTCTTTGCTTTTCCTTTTTTGGTGCTGAGATTTGAAGATGGTAGCAGTTTCGTTTTCTCCTAAAATTATGTTTGACCAGTTGATTAATAGTCTTTGTTTGTCGTAGTATAGCACATTGAAGTTAATAAGCTGATAAAAGGAAGGCCTTTGGACAATCTGGAATTCATGCAGTGGATGAAGCGCTACTGTGACACTGTTAATGGAGGATCTATCAACAGGTTTTCTCTGAACCTGACTGCCCCCCGAACTTTCTGTCTTACCTCAATTGAGGAAAACTACCTCTGTGGTTCACTCTGCTGTATTCATTTCATAATTTCTGGTATATCTAGCTGCTTTATTTCTTCTTCTTCTTCTTCTTCCTGCCTTCTTTTTGGGTAATGTTGTATCATCTCTTTTCTTTGTACTGCTAATTTGGTTTCTATTTTAAAGATCTCCTAAGAATCAATGTTCTGTTCCCAGCATGAATTTGGACGCCAATCATTTGATAAGCACTTTGTGTTTGTTTCTTTAGTTTTCTTCATTCTCAAGTAGGTTAGATCTGCCACTATGTTGGTATTGTGTGTGAGTATTGTAAACTTAGTAGCTCGTAATTTTTACTTATCACCAAGGTACTTGAACTCAGAATTATGCAAAACAAAATAAGAATGTAAACATGTTGCAGATACTTATATATTTATCTCTGAATCTCTGTAATTGCTCAGAAATAGTTAAGCTACATGACACTACTTAATGACGTGGTTGGAGCCTCAACTATCCATGTCTAATTGAGAATTTCATTAGCTGTCATTTTAAAGGACTCCGACTCAGCTTTTGATGAATGTTTTTTTTTTTTTTTTGTAACGCTTGAATGTCAAACAACAGTTACAATGCTCTTGAGAGGAGAAGAGAGGCCTCCAAGGGTGGAAAAGATACTAGCAAGAAATCTGTTCCATCACAGCCTTCAACTAAAAGTGCAGCTCCTGCTGCTGCCAAACATGCTCCTCACAATGCTCGAAGAAGTGATGCACCACATGTCAATATTGCAAGTCAAGCTGTCAAGTCCTCTAGGCCTTCTTCAAGCGGAGGGTCTTCAGTCTATTCTGAAGCCGAACGAACTGCATATGAACAACAGGTACTTCGTCCACTATGAAAATGATTTTGATCTGAGAATATTGAGGCTTCAAGGGGTAATGAATATGTACTAATGCAGATAACAGAGTTGAAATTATCTGTGGATAGTCTTGAGAAGGAGAGGGACTTCTACTTCGCCAAGTTGAGGGACATTGAAATCTTGTGCCAGTGCCCTGAGATTGAAAACCTACCTGTAGTATTCTCCAACCATCTTAATTTCAGCAATTGTACAAGCATAGGGTTTTGTGGTTAAATGCTTCATCTGATAGCATTCTATGTTGCAGGTGGTTGAGGCAATAAAGAGGATTCTATATGCCACAGATGATGATGCTTCAGTGGTTGCAGAAGCTCAAGCTATGATATCTCAGAACCAGCAGCAAATAGAACCATTGGATACCATACCTGAGGAGGAGGAAGACCTGCTGAAACTAGAAACTCAAAAGAGGAAAAGTTTCATCAATGTTGATGTGGATGCAGCTGCAAACAGTACCTTGTCCCCGAGGCAAAGGATTTCTGATGCTTCTGATGTCCATTGCAGTGGATCACCCCTGGTGACATATTGATTGTCTATGAGAATTTGGACTTCAATGGTGTACACAATCTAGCAGCTATGCTAGTCATTGTTGTCTGTTCAAAAACTACTTAGTGTATCTCAAAGTTTTTGCTTCTTTTAGTTGCAACTAGTCCTACTTAGAACATAAAGTAGGAACTACTGTCTGGGTATATCTTAGGGACATGCTGCATAACTGGAAATGTATTTTTGTAAGAAGAGGTCCTTGAGCACTTCATTTAGGATTTATCAGCAGAATAAGGCTTACTTCCATGGTAGCTCTAGGCAATACCTTGCACCATTTAACCTAAGGTCTTAAAAAACAGTAAGTTTTTAACCAACTTCAAAAGCTAGCTGATTATTAGCTAGTAGTTACAATTTTATTACATGCCCAGAAATATGTTCAAGTGCCATCAGGTGAATTTCACGAAGTGGTTGTATAACGTTGGCATTTTTGAGCCAAAACATAATAATAAGAGAGAAACGAGCGAATTTAATTCAATCTATTATGTAGTATCAGTTGTTATGCAAGCCAAGAGGTTTACTGGTGCAGAACCCCTTGTGATGACATGGTTGTGTCCTTTCTCCTCAATGCAACGCAATGAGGGTGGATGCTTATGGGGTCGGAGTGGTGGTATTGAAAAAGATAATGGAGGAGCTGGAGAAGCCAAATGTCTCATCTTGGCAAAATTATTTTGTTAGACCAACTTCCTGGTTAATGGCAAGTACATCTCTTCGCTTAACTATAATCTTTGGCTGCCGCTTTGAAGAGCTATAATCTTTCCATCACAACTATGTAAAACACGGAAGGGGAAAATTTTTGAAAAAACTTTGGCCATAACTGAAACGCAGTAATCGCCTTCGGTTGGTTGCTGCTAAATCCTAAAGACTTTTTCTTCCTTGGACTGCCAACAGATTCGGCCAATGCACGCATAAATAAATGTGAAAAAATGTTTCATTTGGAACGTTAAAAGCCCAAACAAACGCAGTCAAGACCTCGTTTTCTAAATTTAGGACAACCCATCACCAACGTCAGCAGTATGAACCCATCGGGGAACAGGGTAAGACTGTAGGTACATGTATCCATGTTGGACAGCATGTTTCACTAATAATTTCCGCATCGAATTAATTTATTGCATAAATGATTTATTTAGGTTCTTGTTGTGCTAGGAAACTGGCGCTGTAAATGCACAAGGTCAGGATGAGAGGAGGGCGGACTCAACAGATTATAGGTCATCTGCCGGAGGAGGCCTAGACCAGAAGCCAGTGCAGGTCATACATCAGCATCACGACTCATCCCCGGATTCAAAAACTAGTGGCGGTGTCTTGGCCAATGCTGCTGCTTCCATTGCCTCAACCTTAGAGTCTGCCAAGGAGGCTATCTCTCGGAAGTAACTTCACAATAGGCCCCTTTTTTTTTTAGGCACTTCTATTGCTATACTTCATCTCTGTGTCGGCTTTCGCTTGTTTATTCAGGTTTAGTTCTAGTTCAAGAATTTCATGTTTGATTGGACAGTGTTTTTACGACTCATCACTCCACCTCCAGGCCAAGGATAACGCCTTCTTTAAATTTATAGTAGAAGATGGCTTATGATTTACTATCTGTTTTCCCTTGCTGTCTATGGAATGTTGGTTATCTTTATTTGCTCTCTCTATAGTCAATCTGATTACCAATGTTATGGGCACGTCACATGTTATGACTTATGCCCCCATTTCCATTTCATTTGCTCGTACCTTGGTTGGCATCCGTCGACGGTAACACGTTTAAGTAGCAAGCCTTGGCAGCCATGAACATGCCTATATATTGACATTAATGTATTAAACCCCTTGTTGATGCTTTTATTATCAAAGGTCAGGATTGACGATTATCAATTCCTGAAGAAGCTGGCCAGAAAGGCCTCTTCGTAATTCTTAATGCCAAGGGAAGTAAAAAAACAATGTAGCACGTAATCATGATCCCCACAAAAAGGATTAACCGTCAAGCGAGATGATCCCGTAAACCACACACCAATATCAGCATATGGTGATGTAGAGCACGTTACGGTGCGTAATAGAAGTCCAAGCGAAGAAAGCAATCTTGAAAGGAAATACCAGCCAACTAGTTTACTTTTATGTGGTGCTCTTCATCCAAAACAAAAGTGAATCCGATTCCCTGCAAATTGGGCGTCATTAGATTCTATAAACGTCCAACTCAAAGAGCGAATCTCAGCTCATGTCACTCGTCTGGACTGATATTAGGCTATTCCAGGAATATGTCAAATCGAATTTTTCTTCACAGCCGAAGGCATAACAATTCAGTGCCCTTTATTCTACCTCGGCCCCTGGCTGAATCCCATCCACCTTTCCTCTTTATGCTTCTCAGCACGTTCGTCAATTAAATACAAGCAAGAACAGAAAGCAATGCATTTTCTGTGTGTCTCCACTGGCATCTTCTACTAAATTTTTCAAGTGAGTGAATTTGGACAGCTTAAAGTACGACGTACCTAATTTTCTTTTTCTAGTTTCCTGATTATTTGGTACAGAAATGGGTTTGGCAATATCAAGGTTTGCAAAAATGCTCTTTGCGAAGAAAGAAATGAGGATTCTGATGGTTGGTCTTGATGCCGCTGGCAAAACTACTATTCTGTACAAGTTAAAGCTTGGAGAGATTGTTACTACCATCCCCACTATAGGTATCTGCTTGGAACTTCTTACTGTGTGTGTTGTGTATGTGTTTCAAGTTCATATGTGAGCACTAGTTACATGGATTGCTAACTAGGATGTTGTATTTATCCTACACAGAGCTCTCAATCTTCCCTAATTAAATTTGTTTGCCCAGAGGGTGCTTGTAAAACTTGAAAATTGTATGATGTATCTGGTCTCAACGGTTTTTTGGGATCAAACAGGCTTCAATGTAGAGACAGTGGAATACAAAAACGCAAGTTTCACAGTATGGGATGTAGGAGGACAGGATAAGGTACTTTTTGTTATCAATTACCTAATCTTTCTTTACTTATGAAAATCAATTGGCAAAAATCTTAACTAGCCAAGGGCAAAACCCATGCACGTCTTATGGTCTCCTCATGCACGCATGCGTTACAAATCACTGCTATCTGCATATCAGGCATGCTAATCACACATCGAAAGAGCTTCTCTTACTACTATACTCATTCATCTACAGATTCGACCTTTATGGAGGCACTACTTTCAGAACACTCAGGGCCTTATTTTCGTAGTTGATAGTAATGACAAAGAAAGAATTTCAGAAGCAAGAGATGAGCTCCATCGAATGCTTAATGAGGTACGTTGTGTGGAACGCTTAACACGAATCGACTATCCTACACGAAGTGCTTACCCAAAAAAAGTAAAAAAAAAAAAAAATCCTCCACGAAGTAGTTGTCATGAGATTCATGCCCACAATTTGCTTCTCTTTTCCTAGGAGGAACTACGTGATGCCATCCTTCTTGTCTTTGCCAATAAGCAAGATCTCCCAAATGCCATGAGAGTCTCTGAAATCACAGATAAACTTGGCCTCCACTCACTCCGTCAGCGCCGCTGGTATGCACGACTAAACCTGTGCAATCGATCTGCCTAAAGTATTGCTGTTTAGACACATCAGCAATTATGTGCACAAAGAGAAACTATAAGACTACATAAAAACACCATAACACGGTTCTAAGAAATCCTGAGGAGTTACTCTATGGGATTTATGTTATAGGATATGACTGATGCAGGTATATCCAGAGTGCCTGCGCAACTTCGGGTCAGGGACTCTACGAGGGCCTAGATTGGTTGTCTAGCAATATCTCAAGCAAGGCAAGCTAACAAACATGGCATCTTGATTCTCTAGAATTTTCCCAATTAAACTGAATACTTAGATCCTACCCGATCTCCATTCCCTAACAAATTATGCACTACCACTAAGCGTGTTTTGTATTTGCCATTCAGGCATAACTGCAGAAGCTGTCAACTTGGCGCCTCCAGAACTTATTTCCTTACGTCTAGACAGGTAATGAATCACAAATTCCTGCTAAAGAAATTTAGGATGCAGAACGGGCATGAGCAAGTGAAAGCCCCGTCATTTTGCATCGAGTAAGTGTAATGCAGAAGGTCTGATACTGTGTGCGAAATGGCATCTTCTTCTGTTCCTATTTTTCTTTTTGCCTTTTTTGCTGTGATGGTAATGAATCACTTCTTAGCCCCTGCCTGAACTGTTTCTTTGGAACTAAAGGTAGTACAATTATTCCACATGGTTGATTCCTGTAAACTTCAACCAATGATGATGAACTCAGCAAGAGAAATGGGATACTCAATTTAGTTCTGCATGGTTTCATCGATCTTGACTATATCTCTAGTGTTGCGCAGGCCAATCATATACCTTCTGCACTTTAGCCATGGCCCATAAGTATTCGGACTTCAGACAAACAGTAAGTAGGAGAAGCACAGAAAGAAAAAACCAGACGCGACGTCCAAAAGTCAAACAAATTAGTAATAGTATAAATGCCATATGCAAAAGTACAATGCTGAATACCAGAATGCCAGAATGAACTAGTTTTGTTCGCACTTAGACACTTAAGAACTGAAACTTTGATTGCTTGAAAAGGCACGCCTAAATTTATTCAAGAAGCACCAAGCTGAAGAACGAGAAAGCAGGATCAGCCATTGGAGCTCAACAAAATCACTCAGGCAGTTAAAAAGCAGACGTTTCTTGCCACGTATACATATATGTCAAGAAATGTAGCCTGGAAAAAATGTAAGCTTATAGGGAGCAAGTTTTCGTTGGAGAATTCAACTGTGATTTGTATGTGAAAATCTAATGTATCGAAAGCTGATACAAAATGCAGCAAGGGCTTCAACTAAATTCATAGAAATGGCCAAACCACTGGCAAACCGGGGTGATCTGAATTTCATTGAAAGTTTCTAATAAGCAGCTTGCAATTTGAGTACAAAATCATTGACGAAGTTAGGACAATACAGTATCTGGCACAGCTGCAATATTTTAAGAATCTGTGCAGCCGAACAAATAAACCGTTGAATGATCCTTTTTAAACTGAACCTGGAAGGATTGTCAAGCTATGTGATTCTGGCAAAGACCAGACAACCCGGAACAGTTTCGTTAAGGTGTTGAACAAGTTATTTAGATTTTAAATTATCAACTAGATAGATTTATAAAAAAAAAAAAAAAAGGGTCAGTCCTGTCAATTTATTTTAGAAATCTGAATAATAAGTTAGGCTAGATTTTACTTTGCACTCTTAAACTATAAATGCATTCTCATGTAAATCCTTAAATTTTATTTTTGGACACTTTACTTGCTACAGAAATTTTATCCGCTTTCATCCTTATACTTCTATTTTTGACACTTTATCGCTTAAAATATGAAATTTATCCCCCGAAGCATCAAAAGTAACGGACTAAAATGGAATGAATTTCATACTTTAAAAGGTGATGTGTCCAAAGCTGAAGTTTAAGAACTAAAGTGAAATAGATTTCATATTTTAGGGGCAAAGATTTCAACAATAAAGTTTAAAATTGGAGATGGAAGTGCATTTATAATTTTTTTTTTTCTAACCACCAAAGAAAGATCACGTTGAAACAAAAATTAAATGGCCATAAATTAGGAAAAGGGAAATAGAACTAGTCTGCCGTGGCACCGGTAGTTCAACCAACACAACACAACACACTCAAGGATTCCCAGCCCCCCGGCAAAAACCATACAATGGTGCTGCAAATGAGGTAATTATTGTGATAAAAAATGCACTCATGAATATTATCACATGTTGCAGAATTAAATTAATTCTGTGGAGAAAAACTTTTGAAAAAGAAAAGGTGAAAGTTCGACATAATGGATAAAACAATTGCCGAGTTATAGAAAGAAATCTATGGAGAAAAGAAAAGGAAAAAGCAGTCGGAAATGGCGCCGATTTCGATACCACAAAATGCGAAGTTTCCTCACTAATTCACTAGCGTACAGCTTAGCTGCCGCGGCTTTTTATTCTTAGCCCATCAATCGTCGTCTTCGGTTCCCCACTTTTACACGTCGCGGCTTTAAATTTTAACATTTCCAATTTTAAAGAGAATTGTTCAGTGCAGTCAACTTTTTTTTTTTTTTGTTGCAGTCAACTTTTTGTTAATGACACTTTCACTATCATTTTTAATAGGGATGGCAACGGGGCGGGGTTAGGGCAGGGCCGCTGCCTACAAACTCCACTCGCCCCCGCCCCCGCCCCATCCCCCGTCTCCCACTCCCCTCGCCCCGTCCCGCTTTTCTCGCGGGTGTCCCGGCGGGGCTAATAAAAATTTATTATATAATTTTATTATAGTTAAAATTTAGCAAATAATCAAATATTAAAATATCAACACATCATCAAATTATTATTCATTATAATTTTACAATTGAAACTTGTAAAAACAATCAAATAAAAATTATTTGAATACAATCCAACATGATGAAATAAATATAACTAAAGTAGTCAAGTTTTCACTTTTGACACAAATACAATCACTAATTTATTATTGTGCTTGTGCTTTTTTTAAGAAAAAAATGTTATTGTATTAAGTGTGATTAGGGATTTAGTATAAATGTATTAGTAAATTTAGTATAATCAATTAATAATTTGTATTAGTACACATGTATAATTATTAGTATAATTAATAATATCAATTATATTATATATACTAATAGACATTATATAATACATATAACTAATAATATCATTATCATAAATTTGTAACTAATTAAATTATATATCTATATATAATTATATACATATATATTTTATATATTTATTTTTTTAAAGCGGATGGCGGGGCGGGGGATGGGGCAGAAGTACACTCTCCCATCCCCCGCCCCATTAATCCCTCGCGTGGCCACCCGCCCCCATTGCCATCCCTAATTTTTAACATAAGATTTTTTTCAGAATTTTTTTTGGCAGGAGAGAGGGTGAGATTTAAAGAAGTTGAGAGATAACCGGAAAATTTGACTGCAGGACTTGTAATTAGTGAGATTTCAATTTTAATTGCTAGACTGGGGTCTTCAGAAATTTGATTTATTAGACTGAGGTCTTCAGAACTTACCTGTAAAACCCTTCAAATAGGAGTATGAAATAAATTCACCGTACCCCATGGTTAATGACGTTTTACGAGAGCCGATTAAAGTTAAAAGCTAATGCTAAAAGTATGATGGAGAAGACTGGGTCGTTAAGCATTTTTCTATCTTGTAATATAGTAAGAGCCAATCAAAACAAATAGATTTTCTTCTGCTATAGGACGTAATAAAGGTCAAATTAACATTCAAGAAAGCAACGACTGGATCACGAGAGACAAAAAATCAGGTGTAAAATGGATGTAGATGTTGCGATTCTGAAGAATCAACTTCATTTGCATAGGATTCATACGGGTGGGACTACATTCAACTAAAACCATTACTAAATTTCAGTCTCCTTAGGTACAACATTTATGGAATATATGGTCCAGTTTGTATGGAACTTAAATGGTCGTCCAGCTTCCTTTTCAGAAAACTCTGCGAGTTGGTGAAATAAGTAGTGTAATGTGCTGTGCTACAATTCCGTTGGAACAGTTTAGATTGAAATAATTTCATCTGTTCGTTGGTTGAATGTTCTTCTTATCTGACCATTCCACTACCATTATTGATGAACCCTTTTTTGTTTGTGAATCCGCATCTCATGTTCCCCCCACTGTTTCTTTCCCCCAACTCCATGCTTGCAGTTTCACCGTTTGATATATCATATCAAAGTCTTGGAAAGCATTTTTTTATATATATATATATGCGCATAGAAGTATTGCTTTGACAAGTACTCCAATTAGTGAGTGGTTTGGGACAGTAGATTATTTGGAATAATTTTTCTTCTGCAAAAAAAAAATATTACAGCAGCTTTTTGATGTGATGTATATGAAATTAAAAGGTGACTAAATAATGCGTTGATAATGCAAGCAAATAAAATTTGGTAAATAATCTGATAGTCAAGAGGAGAAAAAGACTAGTTCATGGTAAAACGTGATTCCATCAAACACGTGTTAATCATGTGTTAGTTTTTTAGAAATTTAAAGTTAGGTTGAGGAATGACTAAATGCAAGAAGACCATAAATATGGTTGTCTGCATTTAAATGGTAAATTAGATAAATTAAGCGGACTAACCAGACACTTATTGGACACATGTTAAAAGAATCCTCTTAGTATTTGAAAGTTCATGCATTTGTAGTATGTGGATATTTTCTTTAATGCCCCCTATAAGATTATTCCCCAATTAATTAACGAATTAAAAAAATTCTACGACTAATGCTAAAGTTTTAATCTCCTTTTGCTTTTAGTTTTTACTCTCTCCTATGTGGATATTTTGTTTACTAAAACTCAAATTAGAATCACCTCAAATCTAATCTAATCTAATCGAATAGCATAGCAATTCTTGTTATTAAAAATAAAGTAAAATGTTAGTATTTACACTTCCATTTTTGTTATTTGCACTTTCATCATTAGTTTGATCATATAATCTAATCAATTAAAACTGTATAATTAAAATGATAATGGAAGTGAAATTTTTTTTTTTTTTAAAAAAAAAAACATAGAAGTGTTAGTACACTAGTATTAATATTGATTGTTGAAGCCGTTTGCTCATGGCATTGCTAAAGTCAGAAAGTTGCGAAGCTGCAAGGCTGTAACGGAGGCGGGGCTTCCCTCCCAAAGTGGTCAGACTGACCGGTCGGTCAAACAGCAGAGGAGTACGTATTTTATTTTATTTTTAATAAAAAGGAGGGCAAGCAGGCAGGCTACTTACAAGTCTTCTGTACTAATGGTCGATGCTCGTAGTAATAATGTACTATTTACGTACTATCATTCCGCAATAATTGGGTAGCTGTTAAGTTGAAAAATCATTTTCCTTAAAAAAATCCATCATTTTGCTGTTGATGATCCTCAACCATCATCAGGCCATACCGGTACCGGCCTTAAAAGCTGAAAAGCCCTTGGAACAGGGTCTGGGAGGACCCCCCCCCCCCCCAAAAAGTCTCTATGGACAAGCCCTTCCCCACAAAATCAAAAAGGGTGGACAAGTCCATCAATATCCATATTTAAAAACCTCCCAAGTCCCAACCAACATCGCATTCCTCCTTGAGCTGGAATTGAACTCCTCTTTTTTTTTTTTTTTCTAAGTTAAAATGTTACAAGCCTAGCTCAAGGAGCCACCACGTATCCAAACACACCCCACAAGGTGAGGAACCTATTGGCTCGCAAGAACTATATTGTCAAAACCATGACTCTCTCTTGGGTTCCCACTATAGCCAAATTATTAGACACCTGAAAACCCACAGGCCACAACCATAGACCGGCCAAACAAGTTAATCAGGAATCAGATGAACTTTTATGGATCAATCAAAGATATCATTGGCCGGCATAGCATATGAGAAAGAATCCTTTTATGCATGCAAAGCATAATCAGGGAAATTCCTTGTGTTGTGATTTCACTCCTGATCACCTCACGAACATCAAGCACAATTATGACTGACAATTACGCATCTGATTTCAAAAGAGAACTAATTCAGGGACTTGAAATCTTTTAAACTGTCTCTTCTTTTGGTTTGGAAGTTTTATCTCACCATTGTGATCACCCTTCTTTCCCAAGGTCTCCTCTGTATTGTCACGATGAAGCTTGAATCATCATTTCACAGTCTTTTTGACTGATTCTCAGATTCATAAACCACACTCACAAGGTAATTGCCGCATCATGTTTTTCACAGAAGAGCTAGCTCTTCAGTCCAATAACATGTTCTGGTTGTATCTATTCTGGCCTCTCTTTGATCCAAAGACACAAGTCCAACATTTTATCAAGCTTTATTCCAACCCATCCCTCCCCCAACCTATCAAGCTTTGATTACTACTACAACCGCAATTTTTCTACACAGGGTCAAAGCCAGCAAGAAAAAGCATATCAGCAACTACTGAAATCCCACTGGCCGACAATCTATTCCTGCTTCCAAGAATAAATCTTTCTACACACAATTTATTTAACTAGTTATAGTCTAGTGCCAACCTGTTCTACGTTGAAAATTATGTCACTCCATTAATTAGTTTTTTGAGGAACAACCAAAGACTTCCCACACCCATCACTGTCTATGATTGTAACCAACCTTTGTGTAGGTGTCATTCATGTCTCATGTGAATGGGTGAAAGGAGGATAACACGCAGATATAAAGTAAGTACTATGTCTCTGCTTAATGTCCTTTGCCATTGATGTTAGTCTATGAAATTATCAGAACTATGGATACAATGCAAGAAAAAGTTTAACCAAGCTCTCTTTCAATTTCAAGATTCATTCCCTCTAGCAAATAGTTTTCTGATCCATTACATGAATTTGGCCGGAAAATCAGTCAGACATGAGAGCATTCAATAATATTGCATGGCATTCTAAGAGCGCACATAAAAAAGAGAGACCATATGTAGCGCCATCCTCAGTATATTAGATAAATATTGCCAACAGAATCTACCAACAACAGCGTGAGAGTTATAAAGGACAATTATCCAAACTCACAGACAAACTGCTAGGTGAACTTATAACATCATTAACTTGTCCTGAACTCTGCTTCTCTTGAACATCTGCTTCGATGGTGATGCAGAAAGTACCACATCCCACGAATCATTAGAGCTGTCGCAGCTAAAGTATGCATCAACGACACCATTTGGGCTGCCTGGTATCGGCTGATGTTTGCGCTTGCCATTTTGGTAATGCTTGTTTCCTTGATCATCCATTATCTCCAGGATGAGTTTATAGCACTCATTTATGGTCTCCTGCATTAATTCAAATGAACAATCAAGATTCACCAATTGCAAATTTAGTATGAAATAAGGATATCGAAATCTGTAAATTACAGAAGCAAGGACCGAAATTATCAAATCAGCACCCACCTTGCTAACCTTCAGAGCATCCATCAGCTGATTCTGATATTCCATTAATCTACAAGGATCAATGTCTTTAACAACGATCAACATTGTAGCAGAAGCAATCACAGATGGGAGATAATGCACAAGCTTAGCATCTGCATTCCAAGTAGGTTCATCATATAATTTATAGATTACTTCACCATAGAAAGAACAGATAAATGATCCGTGGTTTCAATCCAAAGCAATAATACTACAAGGACTTGATCTCCTTACCAACAATGACAGAGAGAAGGAGGTCCTCACACCTCTTAAGAAACTCCAAATTCCTGTTAGTCATCAATCCAAATCTCCTCACGATGTGGTCAATGAATGAAAGAGGTGTCACCAGCTTCATCTTCCATTGAAGAGTAGACAGCACCAGAAGTTCCATTCTCTGAATAGTCTTCGCCTCAAAAACAAATTTCGCACTTTCCACCTTATGGAAACAGAAAAGCAAGACGGCAACAAATCAAGCACCCCACATTCCAAAATCTAGTTATAAGTACACAGAAAACAGAGAGAGCAGTACTGATTTAAAAAATTACAATTAAAGTACATACTTGAAAGTCTAACAGAAGGGGCACTTGGATCTCCTCCACCTTGGCAGCAATAGAAAGACAAGCAACAGCAGCAAGTTGACTCATCCATGGCTTATCCCTCTGAAAACAGAGGCTAGATATGAATCTATCATAGTAACTCACAGCTAAAACAGCAGTCATCGGGGTAAAACCATAATGTCCAATGACCCTTAACATCCATCCAACACCCTCTTTTCTAGCCACAATTAAAAGCCCATCTGAGTCAAGATTACTGCTCCTATTATTCCCCAAATGAGCCTCTTTTTCTTTAGATAAAAGAGAGACAAGCTCCTCATCTTCCCAAAATAGGTCATTTTCTAATAAAGTTAAGCTCTTTTTGTCACAGTAGTAGTAGTAGTCACTCTCATCTTGTTCAAAACCAAGCCCACTTCCCAAAACCTCATCAAAACGCTCTTCCTCACAGTAAAGGCCATCAAAGATTAGATTTTGGAGCTGGATTTGTGGTGGCTGTTGTTGAGAATGTGAAAGGGTAACCATCTTCTTCTGATGAGAAGAAGACAGTGAAGGCTATTCTCATTATCTTTAGGAGGAGAAGCTCCTCATACTACTAGTACTCTAACCCAATCTTGGACCCAGTAACATATCTGCCTCTTTCTCTCTTTTCTGTCCTAGAGAGAGAGAGAGAGATAGAGAGAGAGAGAGAGAGACAAGGGTTGGGGGCTTGGGGTTTGAGGAGGGGGTGGGGAATAGGGATGCTGGGCTTGGTAACGAAGGGTGGCGTATACCAAAGAAGGGATGCGCAGGATGGATTTTATTTGGGATAGCTTTCACGCCTGTCCTTTTTCCCTCCTTAGACTTCTCTCTCTTCCTTAATGAATTTTCTTTCTCAATTTTTGTCTCAGTTTTTAAACTTTAAAGTGTGATTCGGAGGATTTTGGCGCTCAGCCAAGATGGGGATAGATACTGGACCAGAACCACTGGCATCTAACTCCTCGTGTAACGGCACATTCGCCCAAGCCCATTGTAGATAATTCCACATCCTCCTATTTTTGCCAATTAATATGGTAGCGGACTATTACAAGTCTTTAAATTGAAAATAGAGCATGAAAACTTTGATAGTATACTAAGCACACTGTACCAACTAAATATATATATATATATATCAAGAATATATATGTATAGATACATATGTATCTATATATATATATATATATGATTGTGTGTATATACACACACGTACACATCAAATAAGTGAAGCATATTGCCACCAACTGAGTTAATCTTAAGTGATTACCTACAAGGCATTTGAACAAATTCGTTTGGTTTGGTAGTCTACAAGACATGACGCTTTTGATATTGATAACAAATAGCCGTGAGTTTCCTAATTGCAGTCAGCCAAGTAAACTCCATTTAGTGTTGAACTAAATCTTTTGATCAAGGAACATAAAAGCATAAATTGCACAATGATTGTGCGTATTTGATAAAAACTTAATACTAGTAAACACATTTCAATCACCTTTTTATCTTTTCAAATTTCAAATAAAATAATTTATTTCACAAATTATAATCACTTTTTTATCTTTCCAATCACATTTCTATTTCACATACATCACATCACATCACAAAAAGTGCTACAGTAATTATTTCAAATAAATCATCCAAACAAACCCATTGTAAGTGCAAATCAGTCTAAGAAAGGTGCCTATAACTGTTTCGCAAGTAGAAGTGAGACACAAGATTTCAAGTCTAAGCAGGTCTCTTGTGTGGTTTTAACAATGAATTAGCTAACACCGATGAATAATGGTAGGATCACATCTCTGATTATGCGCGTCTAATGGTTTGATTAGGGAATTAATCATGGCTGGATTTTTTGGTGGGAGAGCGTAGAGTCTACGGTCTACACGTGATTGAGATGGGCGGGGGATGGAAAGCCCTGGGGAGAAAGAGAAACTCAAAAGGGTTGACCATGTCTAACCCGGTTTGTCAATTGTCCCTGTTTGTCTTACACTGGATTGGGGAAAAAATTTGTGGGGCTCTCGATTTTCAGGATGTTTGAACTTTTGAGGTTACCAACCTAATTACTATATATTAACGCTAATGTGATGTGATTATCAACGTCAACCGTTCTATTTGAACTATGCTAAAAACATCAAAAGAGGCAATTAAAATATCGTTAGAAAAAATTTAATCTTGAAAAGAACAAAATCACAATCACCTACTAATTCTGCTCATATTAATTAGCACGAGAATCTACAAAACGTTAGTGCAATACCAAATGAGACCAATTACCCCAGAAAAGAAAACAAACACTTCAATTTTTTAAAATAAAAAAAAAGGAAAGAAAAATTGTGCTCCGCAGAGGCTCAAATAGAAGTTTCAGGCCTGTTTGAAAGTGTCAGTTTTTTTGCCAAGTTTTTTAGTTATAAGTTTTTTAACAACTTTAACTACAGAAACCCAAAAAAACTTATCAAATTTTTTAACCTACACATTTCAAAATATTTAATACATAAAAAACTTCTATCTTTCTTCTTCTTTCTCCCTCACCCCATCCACTATACCTTCATCGCGCCCACCACTTTCGCCGCCGTTTCCGGCACTGGTGTTCCCAAATTTTTTTTCCTTCCTTTCTCCCTCCCTCTCTCCTCCCCTCCCCTCCTTGGCCAAACTCCCCCGACCTATGCAGCAGCAGCAGTTACTTTCCTTCTGCTCTAGTTTTTCTTTCTCCTTCTAATTATGCCAACATTACAGTTGACAGGCGAATAGGGGAACAAGGAAGGGGGGTGGCGTGTAAAGGGGAGGGGGAAGGGGCAGAAGGGATGGCGGGGGGAGGGGGTGGCGGGAGGGGGAAGGAAAAAGAAGAAGAAGAAAGAGAGGAAAGAAAAGAAAAAGGAAAAAAAGAAACAGAAAGAGAAAGAAAAAAAGAAAGAAAGAAATGAAGAAAAGAAAAGGGGAAAAAAATTCACCTTACAAAAACTTTTACAAAATTTTTTATCTTACAAAAACTTCTACAAAAAATATTTTCACCTTACAAAAAATTTCTACAAAATTTTTTCAAAAACTTCTACAGTACACTACAGTAAAGTTTTAGACAAACTCCCAAAAAACTCAGGTTCCAAACAGGTACTAATAGATGAAAAGGTAGATAGAAAAATTGATCTAATTCACCAAACATAAATGCTGAACTTGATTCCTCCATTCACCTGCCCCGATTGTGATTGCGCTCTCTCTCTCTTTTTTTATCGAGAAAGCTTAAAGTGAAGACAAATCATCAAATTTAAAAGTATGCTTTGACATGTAATTTGATTTTTTTTTTTAACTTCAAAGCGTAAGACTTGAACCTTTAACTTACCGATCAATGAAAGATTCTAAATCTATTTTGATGGTTAACTTGCCTGACACAAGTTGGTTTCAACATTGCTCCCTCATTCTCCCCACCCCCTCCCAAAAAAAAAAAAAAGAAACGAAAAAATGCGGTATAAATGAGTACATTTCCCATGGACTACAACATTAAAGTTTTGAAACCAAATTCAAAGTTTTGAAACCAAGTAGTCAAATCAAATGTGGTCTCCTGTACAACATTTTAACATCAAACATTAACTACAACATTAAAGTTGAAACTACACGAGTTAAGCCGCTCCGTATGCTTGTACTAACACTGCAACTAAAAAATGGGAAGATGTACAGTATATATATACATATGTATGTATGTAAATTTATTTATTTTGGGATTTCAAAGAAGGAGAAGAAGAGATCGGGTTTAGCAAAGGAACAGAAAATCAGTAACGTCTGTCTCACGCGAAGATATGCTCTCGGTAATAGAAGTAGTAGACTGCTAGATTAATACTGGTAAAAACCATCAGTCACCTAAGAAAGAGAAGGACGTCCTTTATATCTTCAGGCTCCCTGGTTTTGTTTCACTGATATATATATATATATATATATATATATATATTTTTTTTTTTTGGGTCAGTTGCAGTTTGCATATTTCACACTTACTTCTATTCTTATTATAATCTATTCTAAAGAAAAGAGCACCAATTGAACCTATTGAGTAATCGACGGAAACTAAATCAACTTTAGGTCAGACGGTGCGTAGTGTATCTGTATGGATTTAAACCACTATAACGGGCATATGGTGAGAGGTAATGTTTGAACCCTTAACCTTCCACCACATCAAGCTTTAAAAGACTATAGTGGTAGCAAATTGGTTGATTTTGTTGAGTGATTGAATTAGGTAAAATTGAACCCTTTTTTTTCTTGATAATAGACCATAAGGATCACGGATTTCCCGTTATATCCAGTACTACCATGTTTCTGTTTACGAGACAATTCGCAATTGTACGTGAAAAAAGAAAGATACACACTTCATAATTAGTGCCAGATTTCATGATAATTAACACTTTCTCATAATTTGTACCAGATTTCATAAATTTCTTTGTAGTAATGACACCTTTTTTTTTTTTTGAGAAAATAAAGAGAAACGCAATATATGGAATTATTTAGTCATGCAAATTAAATAGGGAAGAGTTTCTCAACCCACCAAGGGTACGTAATGTATATATGTAATGTAACACTACATGCTCCGAGATAAACAAGCACGAACCCTTATTTGGATTTTACTCCTAATCTAACTAAAGGGCAAGGATATTGGGAAATTTTCAAAACTGTTTGCTCATCAGCCACATGTAATTGGAAAAAAATAGTTACTATATACAGAGTTGTTGAGACAATTGACTACCACTAAAGTATCATTGTCGTACTAAATCATGTAAACAACATTAATCATACTCACACTACTGTTATCGCACCATTCTTCGTTGGCCAGTACTGGCCAAAGTCTAACAGTGAAAAACATTTATTAACAAAGCCAAGAAATTGCTACTATTTGGCTTAGCTGCAGGGCATAAAGCATCACACAATAGGAGCATGTTGTATATGTAAGGGAACGGAACCCCTCCATGTCTTCTCTAATAATTGTTGGCCTTTCTTTCGTCTGTCTGCCAAACACAGGGCCCGTACGTACGCCTCATCCTTTCCCATAGCTTGCTGCTGGAGGTGGTGGTTGGTTCCTTTGCCAGTTGCCATTCCTTACCTCTGTTGCTCTGCACAAATATTGCCATTATTATTGTTTCGTTAGTACCAAGTAGCAATTAAAATCTCTTGGCCAGGCTCCATTGCATTTGCGACCGTCTTGGTACGTTCGAACTAAAAGCAGGCTCAGACGGGCAGTGGCCACTATTAAAACACCCACTATGGCTGTGCAAAACAAGTTACTGTCTTTGGCCACGCAGTAAGCCACTTACCAATTCATGCTAAAGATTCTTTTTCGAGGAAATGAAAATGTTTTTTTTTTTTTGTCGGGGACACGATAAATTCTATACTATACCTATTATTCTATAGTGGAATAATTCAGGGGGATTAAACCACCATTTACTCTCGGTGGGAACTAAATCACCGTCAGCTCAAACGGATGCCTACGCACCCCCAAAGGGATAATTCGATAGGAATTAAACCACCACCGACTCAGACGGATACCTTTGCACTCACTAGGGGAACATTTCAAAAAATTCTGGATTAAAAAATGTAGGTCAAGAAATAAACTTAAGGCACTTTTGATGGCCAACTACTCCTATTAGAAAATGAAAATATTATCAGGGATATATATTTGCATGATATCTAGGAGAATGTGCCGTCAGACTTTTCATTCTCCATCAAATCTGAAGTGAGAAGTTTGAGGGAAGAAAATATTAAAGCACTAGTATTGTTGTTTCGAACAAAGGGCAGAAGTTCTTCTCTTACCTTTACTTGTAGAAAGTTTCTAACAGGCTTTTGGGAAAGGGATAACTTCACAAACCTTCCTTGAAGTTTCTAACAATTTCATCTAGCTCCCCTTTGGTTTAAATAATTACACTTATTTCCCTTAACATAGTAAAGCACCTATGATATCCTTCACTTAGTGGACAATTCACGGTTTAAGACAATGATTTACGAAACCCCCCAAAAAAATCCTATTTCTCTATCTCATGTCCATTTCTGCTTCTCTCTTTTTTACATGTTAAACTGCTATTCCCTCTTTTATTAGCTTGAGTTTTATGGGTATTAGTAAATTGAAATTGCAAAATCATCACACAGAGAAGAGTATGTGTCAAGCTAAAAGGAAATGAAGAGATTTGCAGTGATAGAGAAATAAATAATGAATTGATGATTAAAATAGAAAGAATGACCAAAAATGTGAAAGTCATCGCATTTTATCTGTTATCAATATTTTTTAAAAAAATATCAATAATTTGCATAAGGATTTCTTTTGTTGGATTAATAATTGTTGTTTATGATTTTGTCGTGGAGGTAGAATTTATTCTTTACTTCTTAGGTGTTAATATTTTTAACGACAAGATTAGTATTGGAAAGGCGTTGGGGCATTCAGATTTAATTTTTTAGAATAAAATTGATTGTCAGGTATGTGTGTGTGTGTGTGTTTTGATGTGGCACATATTGATGTTATATATGCAATTTAGGAACTTTTAAGTGGCTGCTCAAAATTGGAATTGGAATTTATGCTTGGGCGGTTGTTAAAAGGATTAGGATAGTAAATTTGTGTAAAGTATGAAAGAAAGTGATTGAGTATGCTATATTTTTCTTTTTTAGTATTGTACAAAAAAGCAATTTAGGATCTTTGAAAGAAAATCTAGATTGTTGGACCAACATTGTTATATAAACAGTAAATATAAGGGAAGTATATGTAATTTTTAAAATTTGAAGGGAGCTCTTTGCAATTATTACAACTCAAGGGAGGTTTGCAAAATTATTCTTTTGGGATAAGAGGAATTAGAGGAACTTAAATCTCATCTCCACACCAAACATCGACTTGAAATTTTTGCACTCATTAGGATTAATTTTCATGACACGTTAACTAAACCACTTAGGTGAAAAAACTATTGACTCTCTGAGGAAGAAACATCCATTGTCTAAATCCACGGGATGTAGGATTCAATTGCCCTAGTAGTTACAAGTTTAAAATTTTACGTTCCTCCAGAATTTGTATGGGCTGTAATTGTTTTCCTTTCACCGTTTTGAACTTAGCTTTTTCCCTTCCTTTTTAAACTTTTTCAAATAAGAGAAGAGGGGGGAAAAAAAAACTCTTCCCCCATTTTTGAGATGGAACTTTTTTTTTTTTTTTTTAACCAATGCCCATATATGCTGCTTTACAACTCTAAATAGTCATGCTAATCATTATTTATATCTTGGATTTGGTTTTTTACCAATTCAACTTGCATTGTGCCATTTCAAACAAAGATTTTCACCTGTGCCAAAGGCCGCCAAAAGATGTTATTGTTTTGAACAGATAAAAAGTAATTCATGTCAAAACCCAAACAACTCAAGTGGCAAGGGGTTTTATCGGTAGAAAAGGACAAATAATTCAAAGGGCAGTGTTTTTTTCACTCCCACAATTTAGTTTATCATATGAAGTAATAGATAAAAATAATAATATGATTAAAATGATTGTTGGAGAGAGTGACTAATAAAAATGGCAGATACTTGAATTTTTGCTTCCCATCGCATAGAAAAGGTTTTTACTTTTTCTCATGGATTTTCACTGAATGATACTGACCATGCACCAAGGTTTAATATTCCGTTAACAATGCAATGAATTACCGTTACTCGATGAATCTTGCACCTTTACTCAGCCGGTCCGGGGGAGGACATCATAGATAGTACACAAATAATCCACTCAATTAATGACCCTAGTGAGAATCAACCAGAGACGACCAGACCAAATTAACAGTCGCCGATGATTCTAGTACGCCGTAGCGTGTGTACTGCTTCCTATGCTTTTCATCGTCCATCATGAAGAGAAGAAAAGAAAAGAAACGGAGAGAGCTCCATGATTGTTTCTCCTTCGTCACCACTAAAACCCGTGAACAGTTGGAGCGGGTACCGAAAGGTGAGGAGTAAAGATTATAGTTACAGGTCGACTAATAATTAGCAAAAGCTATTGCTATTATTGCATCCAATGAATGGGATCCCAGCAGTCGACCTCCGATAGTGTCAGGGCAATTATTATTGACGAGCGATTCGCAGTTGCGCCTTCATTACTGCCATTATTCATTTTCGCTCCTCCTTTTTTGGCAATCGATCAAAGGGTTTTGAGAGAGAGGGGAGTGATTCATTTCAAGGTCACGAGTTAGAGTTCGCGTCTCATAAGTGATGCGCTGTAAAATGGTGTAATTTCCATGTAATTGTGATTTTTGCACAAATTTAATTGAATAAATTATGGACTCAAATTTTACATCAAAATTGTGTCATTTTTGTGAGGACCTGAATCCAGACAAGCCATTGGCTTCAACTTACAGAGGATATTTTTCCCCCCTTTTTATTTACGCATTATTGATTTTGCCGTGACTAGCTAGGGTAATTACTACGAATTCTCGATGAGCAATAAATGTTGGTTAAATAGACGAGAGTGACGATGACTACTCAAAGCATGGTTCTAAGTCTTGGCCGAGATCGAGACGACTTGACCGAGTCGTCACCGTCTCGGCCCCTACCGATACGATACCGTAACGAAACGATACCGAGATACTTGACTCGCCGAGAAATCGGCCGAGACGTCACCGCGACGGATTGACTCGGCCGAGTTACACCGTGACAGATTGACTTGGCCATTTCTTTTGCTATTTTTTATTATTTTTGTTTAGCATACTTTTTTTATATTATTAACAATTTTTAGAATATTAAATATTTTAAAATTTGTGTCTCACCGAGACCGCGACCAATATGCCGAGACCGATGTGGAACGTTCCAGGCCGCGACCGCGACTTTGAACCATGACTCAAAGACGTTTTAGCAACGTTGGGTTCTTAATCTTTCACAAAAATATCATCAAGCGGTAGTGCAAGGAGTTTTCTCCCACTCTCGAAGAGCTCATGCAAGTGTTACGAAAAAACAAATTACATATCGTCTTCTCCTCTCATGATATAGCAGTATATATGAACTTTGACTCTCAAGTGTCAATCTCAGCATAAGCCATACACATCAAGTATTGGGTATATCAAACTTACAACTGCATGCCCTGGTAGGTAGATCGTGAGGTTTTAATTCCCTTTTCATTACTCTCATGGCTGATTAGTGATAACGATTACTTTCTTAAAAAAGCTGAAGCATAACCAAGCATTAAAAGGTAATGTATGTGTTCGATTCTGCAAAGAATTCCTTTAAACCCGTGCAAGAAAAATCCAGATATACGGAACGTCTGGAAGAAAAAGCTTAGTTAGGCTCTGCCTCCTTTACTTGCCAAAAGCTCGAGTCCAATATGCGCTTTCTGTCGTTTCTCATGTCAGTTACCATTTATACACCAGTCACAATACAAAAGGAACCCTATCTTTCTTCGCTGTACACACAAAAGGTCCTCTGAGTGCTCTTTCTACTTCACTCTGCATTCGAGAGAGAGAGAGAGAGCGAGACAATGACAAAGCTATGATATTTCCATATAGTTTTTGTTTCAATTGCGTAGTCTACGATAAAGGAGCTGAAATGCCTGCAGTTACAGTGATTTTTAACAAAAATAAAAGAGATTTCTACTTTGTAAAAAGTGATGCATGGAGGAGCATTCATAGTCGTTCTGAATGATATAATTCTAGATACGCAGTAGTCTTTCTTTTTCTCGTCTTTTTTTTTTTTTTTTTGCTGGCTCGACCTGCGAGGTTGCGTGCCATGAACTGGCCAGCAAGTTGATGGAACTCGGAAGTGGTTGAGAGACTTGAGATGGGTGATGTTCAATTCTTCATTGTTCAGCATTGTCGTCTTTTAGTGCCCAACTTCATTAGTGTTTGCTTTTTGCTTGATATATGCTACTTGACTTCTGCGCCGGGCATTCCTTTTTGCCCTTCTGGCTTTACGCAGAATTCTATGCCATTTTCAGCATTGTAATTGTACGGGTGTTAGTGGAACCGTAACGAATTGAATTGAATCCAACTTTGAAATTGCCGGTATCTATTCAAAGTTCTGGGTACAAACTCAAACTCGAGCTCGAGATTAATATTTAAGTTCGAGCTTAATTCAATATTATATTCGGTAGGTTTGAATTCGATTCAAGAGCTCAAAATTTTTATTTATTTTCTACATTTTAGTATTATTTTATCATTAATAAATATATAATAGAATAATAAATATATTATTAATATAAAATATTTATGTATATTAAATAACATATATATATATATATATAACTATTATTCGATTCTTAACGAGCCAAATATGTAAAGTTCAAATTTAATTTGATACTTTAATCGAATTTTAATACTGAAGCAAATTTGAATTCGAACTCGTTCAAAGTTAAACTTGAATAGAGTCTTAACGAATCGAATCCGAACTATTCGTTAAAGGTTTGATTTATTCATGGCCCTATGTGTTAGTAATAGTGCTTAAGAGAGACATTTTTACAAAAAAAAAAAAAAAAAAAAATTCTCATGTTTCTGTCCATAAAATTTGAGTTTATCAAGTAATCACAAAATAATTGAATTGTATTCTTTGCAAAAAGTGGTATCATATCCCATTAAATTGTTTGTTTGGACAACAGATTATTTGGCCGCCAAATATATTTGCTTACATCATTATTACAATTTCCAATACACCTTTTTATCTCACGCACATCACATCACAAAAAGTGCTACAGTAAAAATATCTCAGATAATTTACAATCCAAACAAATCGTAACATGGTCTGTAGTACATGCAATTCCCCGTTATTTTGGAAATAACAATTGACAATAGCTTAAAGTTAATCATTTTAACCCAACTTTTCTTTATGTGTGATGTGCGTTATACCAATGATATTATCATCACTTTTCATCTAAAGGAAGAGGAATGAAAATGGAAATAGGATGGGGATTCATCTGGGCTTGCTTCAATCATTTAAAAAACAAAAGCTAATATTCGACTGCATATCGAGCTTAGAAGCTGACTACAAGGCAGGCGCAAACTATATAGTTCTCCGGTTTAAGACTTGTATGAATTCTTACTGTGATGGGCTAGCCAGCCCACCTCACAAACAAAAGTTTCCTGGGTTCATATAAGCGCTAGACCCACCGTGTCAGTTCTCTTTTCTTCGTCAATCGTCCCATATCCGAAAATACGGCTAGCCTAATTGAGAGAAGAGAAAGGCCCAATTGGTACCCGGTATCTCGATTTGGCACAAAAGAAAGAGAACAGATCCTCTGTCCAATATTTTGTGTCCAATTTTCTGTCCAATGTGAAACTACGTAGTTTCATTTATTATATCTACTGATGTGGCAACTAAAAATATGTGGTGTTTGGCTGCCTTATACTTCTTTTCCTTTCTTCTTTTTTTGGTTTCCTTTGTTTACACAATTTCGTTACAATTCCCATTTTTTTAAATATTCTTTTGTATTTGAAATCTTTAATACTTTGTTTTAAAAAAAATGAGAATTGTAACGAAGTTGTGTAAACAAAGAAAATCCAAAAAAGAAGAACGAAAAAGAAGTATAAGGCAACCAAATAGTTACCTATTTTTAGTTGCTACATCAGCAGATATAATAAATGAAACTACGTAGTTTTATATTGGACAGGGAATATGCTCTCCAAAAGCAAAAGTATGTTGAAAACCAGAGAGATGGAAAAATGGCTAGTTTGGTCCTTCATCTTTTGCATTTTGACCAATTTGATCCCTATCTATCATGAAGACCATTCTAGTCCCTTATCAAAGAAGGCCAATTTAGTATCTACAATGAAAAATTAAAAATTTTTAATGGAATTAGTCATGTACGCATGTCATGCACATAGTTAGAAATGATAGTTTTGGTCCATTATATTTAGGATCGTATCCAATTTCTCTCTTATATGTCTATTGGAATTTTCTAATTTCTCTTTAAAAGTCCTTCATTGATTTTCTATTGTGAAAATAAGAGTTTAAATAATTGAAAGAACAAAATTAGACACAATCTTAAAGATTATGTAACAAAACATTCATTTTAGTGGGTCACATGCCTTGAGCTTGACTAATTCCGTTCGAGATTTTCAAAATTTTCCACTTGAGATCTTAGATGGACCTCCTTTTATAAATACAAGGGACTAAAATGGTTGCAGTGATAAATAGGAGACTAACTTGCTCAAGACTCCAAAAAGTGAGGGACAAAAATGACCATTTATCTCCTAAAGAAATTCTAGGTCGAAATGGGGAATGGTATATTCAGCAAAACCAACCTTCTGCCATCATATCCGCCTGTATGGTGTTGCAGACTTCGGACCAATATTAATGCTGATGGGGAACAATGGAACATCCACTCCACACCACTGCACTCCAGCCTACTCTATAATCATGCATCCATGTCGTGGCTCACAAGTGGATGCAGATATTTCTCCCTCAAGCCTTTGCAATTCTTCTACGTCTTTCTTTTCTTTTTTTTTTCTTTCGGAGTTTTCCATTTTTGATGGGATTGTTCTAATTGGTCAACGTTTTGGGCAAATTAGGTGGAGAACGTTTGGGATGCAAAGATTTATTGCTCCACCGTTGAGTAGCACTGGGGATGGCAACTGAACATTGAAAGCGCTCGAATGCCAAAAGCCCTTTTGGATTGTGAGTAAGGATTTAATACATGTGAGGTGAAAAAAGATACAGTATTAAAGGATGTGTTTACAGAAAAATGTAAAATTTTTTGAGAAAAAAATTTACAGTCCGTTCTCAACTTTTTTGATAAGCCTGACAAACTTAATTTCAAATCTATGCGAGTTAACAATGACTTGAGTAAGAAACCTCATATGTTCACTCAAGAAGCTGGGCAATGTTTAATATTCTGTTGCATCCAATTCTGATGGCCTCTATATTCATTCATACATCATTATCCAAATGAATTTCGCTAGTGGGATGTAGGAAGTACTACAAATACATTCATTCATACATCATTATCCAAACGAAATTTCATCCATGCATCGTTATCCAATCGAATCTTAGTAGTGGGAAGTAGGAAGTAGTACAATTAATTAGTGCATCCGTATTCACCTTTGATATCATCACACTTAGTAGTACCAATATTTGGAAAAATTAGACAGCACTAATTAATTGTAGCACTTCCAACTTCTCCAATACCATCACATTTACTAATACAAGCCCGTTTGGACCCCGCAGTAATTTTGGTGAAAAAGTACTTTTGAAACATTCGATGAACATCATTCCATAAAATTACAAGAGAAGATTTTTCTGTTAAAAACATTTTTAGTAAAAGATCAAATTTGGCGCTTTTACAATAACTTTTATAATTAAGAAAATAAAATATTTAATTTAATCATTTTATCCTATATTATGAATTACTCCCTTTGCATCACTTTAATAGGTTTGTTTTCCTTTTTCCATCCATTCCAAATTGAAGAATGTAGTTATTTGATGTAGATTGTTATTGAATATAATCCAATTCATTTAATGTAAAGTTAATTAGTCATGCTCCATTCAATGTACATGTATTTTAGAAAAAATAGTGAGCTATACTTATTCTTCCAACAAAATTAACTAACACTCCTTATTTATTGTGAGAAAACAAATCAAACCTATCAAAGTGAGACAGATGGAGTAAATAAAGAGATAAATATATTTAAAAATTTTAAATTATTCATTATCTAATACAATAAATTTAAAGACGTTTAAATGTTTAGTAAATTTTTTTATTAAAAAATAAATACTTTTTAATAAGTTTCGTGATCTATTCGACAATTCTCGATTAACAAACTGACAAAAGGGATGCAAGTCTGTCCAAAATGATCGGAAACGGGTAAATTTTATATCATAATTAGGACGCCCGCTTAAGATTTACTACAGGGCAAAAGAAGACTAAAAGGTAGGATTAGCGGTTGGGTTTAGATTTGTTTCCACCAGTAATCAAGGATTAGTAGCCAGCCTCAATCACCGCGTTCGCTAGTCACCATTTCCTTTTCTCGCGGTTGACGCGCGTACTCGCATTAATACATCGCACCTAAATTCAAACCACGCAGCAATTAATCGGCACTTTCCTTAATGAGTACCTTTTTTCTTTTTCTTTTTTTCTCCAAAGCATCAGCAATTCTCTCTCTCTCTCTCTCTCTTCGACACTTGATTAAATCGAGGGAGGTCATTGGATGTGGAGCTTTGTGAAAGCATCTGCGAGAAGAATAATCAACTGCTCGCCTTTTCTCATAAGAGAAAAAGAGAAAGTAAACAGCTCATTGACAGAGTCGGTCAATTAAATAGTATTTTCTAATTGATTTTCTTTCCTTTTTTTTTTTTTTTTTGAGGTTATGGTTTCTAAGTATTGGACTAAAATCTTTTAGTAACGACTAACGACAAGTCTGGAAGGACGTGTGTCGACATCGAGCGTTTGTTAGCCTTCACTGCTGAGGAGAAGAAAAATGAACCGACTAAAGTGAGGCATGGACCGTATGGTCCAGGGAACCAACGAAAGGAAATATATATATATATATATAAATAAAAGGAAAGAAAGTGTCGAACGACGATGGGGCCTAAGGAAAGCTGTAAGCGGACGCGTGTTCGTTTTAACGTGTTACTCATCAGTTTTCTTTCACCTCTTCCCACGTTTAGCGCGTACGAATGCACCATCTTCTCATCCAAAATTCATTTCTCATCGGAATGAATTTGATTCCAAAAGTTAATATGTCTTTTGGGATTTTTTCTGCGAGGTTAGCTTAGCTTAGATGTAAGTTTGTCGATTTCAGTGAAAAGAGTATGATTTCAATAGTATTAGGTAATCGAAATTAGAATGGAATGTGAATTTCTTTTCCAGCGTCTGATATAATCATATTGAGAAGACAAAATAGAATGGAAATTTATTATATTAACTTAAGTGCCTTCAATATAGGGATTAATTTTGCCTCAATATTGAAAGAATGATAATTATATAAAATTTAATTTTAAAATTCAACTTTTGCACATATATATCATGGATTCAATAATAATAACAGTGTATACACAATTAGTATATAAGAAGTTTACTCTAAATATAACATAAAAATATTTCTTCTTTCATTTTGTTTGACACTACCATCTTAAGGGACATGGCTAGTTTTTTTGAGTTTGATTTGTAACAAGAACAGATACATTCCATGGATATCTGGTTTAGAGATGTATGGCTTAATAATAATGAATTAACTTTTTAATAACATAAGATTGCAATAGTTAAATACTAAATTAGCCAAACTTAATAATATTTAAACTACATACATGTCAATTCCTATGTCCCCTTGATTTACTTCCATCCCACCCTTAAAATTATTTACAAACAAAAAAGTGTACTTGTCACTTAGCTGTAGGGGTGGCAATTCGAGTCCAAATCAGGTTGGTGGGTCGGGTTCGGATCAACCCGTCAGAAAATCTGTTGACCCGAACCCGACCCGCCAACCCGTGACGGGGTCAGGTATGCTGACCCGAACTCGAAAATTTCAGGTTGACGGGTTGGCAGGGTCGACCCGAAATGACCCGAAATGTAATTTTAATTTATTAATTTATCACTGTAATTTCTAATAAAATCAATTTCTCACAAAACTAATTACATAATCAAGTAATAAAAATTTAAATAAGTAATTTCAAACCAAATCTAAAATAAATAAAACACCGTAAAAGTGTTTTATCCCAAACAAAAGATAAAATAAATTAAAACAGTATAAAAGTAAAAAATAATATAATATATTATTTGTCCAAATATAATAATTTCAACTTCACACAAATTAAATAAATTCATTTATGATTAAGTAATTAATGCCTTTGAAAAAAAGAATAACTTAGGTTAGTTAGATAAAATTATTTTTATATTTATTAATTTATTTTTAATTCGTAAACGGGTCATATCGGGTCATAGCAGGTCACCACGGGTTGACCCGAAATCGACCTGTTTTCTTTTCGGGTTCGTCGGGTCCAACCCGATTCTGACCCGAATTCCCAAAACCTCAACCCAAACCCATTAATTTCATGTTAGGTTCGTGTCGTGTTTTCAGGTCATGTCGAAAATTGCCACCCCTACTTAGCTGAAGCCTGAAGGTCAAGTAGCATTCCCCCCCTCCCCCCTCCCCCCTTTTTTCTAGAGTGCATATGAATGTATTTTGGCATGCTATTACTTATTTTGAGTTGACAAATACCATCACATAATCTAACTTTGTAAATAAAAATATGTTAAATTTTTTCATTAAATACATTATTTGATAGTAAAAAAGGGAAAAATGTCTTTTGTTAATAGAACAATAAATCTTTATGACCAAAATGTAACCGACATTTATTAATTCACAAATAACTTAACACTTGACACGTATACAGAAGATAGAGATATATAGAATGGTAAATTTTGACGCCTACAATTAAAGTGTTTCTTGGTATAATTTGGATATTTCAGGATGGAATATGAATGGGCTTTCTCTAGAATTTTGTAAGGAATGGAATTCCGAGAAGAAAAAAAAAAGTTGAAATAGGCTTCTTTAGAGAAAAAAAATCTCCCAAGTCCCAACAAAAAAAAGTTACATATCGAACACAGTATAATGAATAAATTGAAAAGGTTTTTCATTGCAAACCCTTTCGCGTATCAAACTAGGGGTAGACTATTTCAATTGTTGAATATGACTGCAATTTTGCAGAAAAATTTTGAGAGTAAAAAAATTTCTAGAATATATTTTAAGATATTTTTTAAAAAAATCATAGCGTGGAATGCTTCTGCTCGTTCATCTTTCTTCTCGTAACTACTTGTAAAGAAGGCTTCCATTTTCAGAGAATTTGCCTGGAGAAAAGTCTGTGCGCATTTGAAATTCAAAAGTTACCAGATACACACGTATATCAAATCAAGTTTACAATGCAGTTGACAGGGTCTATTCCAGCCGATGATGACACGTCGAGCCGCAATATATGAAGTCTGAACTAATTTCCACATATTAATTGATCCAATACACATGGTACAAGGCAGGTTTAATGTCCTTTTTTTTTTTTCTTCCTTTGATCGAATTGAAGCCTCGAACAAGGGACGGAATTGGTCTTCCCTTGAATAAACTCGATCTGCCCGCCTGCCTTTCTGCGTTTTTTCTGAAGGAAAAAAGGTGAATGCAATCCACAATGACGTACCGTAGTACTCAAGTGGATGGTCCATCTGGTGTAGGCTGCGTCGTAGGCTGTCTGTGTCGATGATTCCTGAGAGAGTCTAACGACCGGAAAAATAGAAAAATATCTCTATTAGTCGTATTAGCCTCCACGACCAAACCCAAACCCATTCCCCAGCAAAACCCTTTTGACGGGTCAAATGCCCCACCCTACCTTCTCTTTTTCTTCCAACACCAAAATCCGTATGTTTTCCCACTCTTCAAATGAACATTCCGGCTAGACCCAATTTCAACTCCTTAAGAAGCCCATTGCCCAATATTTTCTATTCTATGTGCGAACTGGATTTTCTCAAAGCCCCCGTATCGGGAAAGGAAATCAACGGAGTCTATCCACCGTCCTCGCCGGACTATTAATTAGGTTGATAACACATGACCCAAGACGCATAAGCTCTTCGTTTTTTTTCTCTCCGGATAATGGGTCAGTCTGCTTCTGTACATGTATACTCACCGGGTGGGTCAACCCCGACTTCCAGCCACTGCCGCTGCATCACCGCTAATCAGCCGGACGCCGTCTCTTCCACCGACGTCAATGCTCAGCTTACTCTCCCTATTTTCGGGGATGAGCAAGATTATACCTCCGAGATTCCCGACGAGTGCTTAGCTTTAATCTTCCAATCCCTCAGCTCCGGCGACCGAAAAAGCTGCTCCCTTGTTTCCAAGCGATGGCTCCTTGTCGAGGGTCAGAGCCGCCACCGATTATCTCTCAACGCCACCGCCGATATATACTCGCAAATCCCTGCAATATTCTCCCGCTTCGACTCCGTCACGAAGCTCGCCCTCAGATGCGACCGGAAATCCTCAAGCATAAACGACGACGCCCTCGCCCTCATCTCTCTCCGATGCCGAAACCTCACGCGCCTCAAGCTCCGTGGCTGCCGTCAAGTCACCGATCTAGGTATGGCGTTTATCGCCAAAAATTGCAAAGTATTGAAGAAATTCTCTTGTGGGTCTTGCACGTTTGGAGCTGAAGGCATGAATGCTTTGCTCGATCATTGCTCCTCTCTCGAAGAATTGTCCGTTAAGCGCCTCCGTGGTGTCAACGATGGTGTCGTTGCCGCTCCTATCGGCCCCGGAGCCGCAGCTTCATCGCTTAAATCCATATGCTTGAAGGAGCTTTATAACGGGCTGAGCTTTGGTCCGTTAATTATAGGTTCCAAGAATTTGAGGACTTTAAAGCTATTGCGTTGTTTGGGGGATTGGGATAGGCTTCTGGAGACGGTTGCGAATAGAGAAGAGAATAATTTGGTCGAGATTCATCTAGAGAGGCTTCAGTTGAGTGATATTGGGCTGACAGCAATCTCAAAATGCTCTCATTTGGAGATTCTGCATTTGGTGAAGGCGTTGGACTGCACAAACGCGGGTGTTGTGGCCGTGGCCGAGCATTGTAAACTTTTGAGGAAGCTTCATATAGATGGATGGAGATCAAATAGGATAGGTGATGAGGGTTTGATTGCAATTGCTAAGAATTCTGCGAATCTTCAAGAATTTGTTCTTATTGGTCTGAATCCAAGTTCTGTTAGTATGTCTGCCATTGCGGCGAATTGTAAGAAGTTGGAAAGGTTGGCGCTTTGTGGGAGCGAGACGATTGGGGATGCTGAGATTTCTTATATAGCTGAGAAATGTGTAGCTTTGAGGAAGCTTTGTATCAAAGGATGCCATGTGTCTGATCAGGGGATTGAGGCTTTTGCATGGGGTTGTCCGAATTTGGTGAAAATTAAAGTTAAGAAGTGTAGGGAAGTTACTAGCGAGGTTGCGGATTGGCTGAGGGCAAGGAGGAGATCACTGACTGTGAGTTTGGATGTGGAGGAGACTGAAGTTGAGACTGTTGAGGTGAGCGCAAGTGATGCCGGGGAGCAAGATGATGGAGCAGAGTATCCATCTAATGTGAATAGAATGACAAATGCTGGTGGTGGTGTTAATTCTGATGCTCTGTCAAGCAACAATGCTGGTCGATCTTCAGCTTTCAAGTCAAGAATTGGCTTTTTTGGGGGAAGGAGCCTCGTGGCTTGCGCATTTGGGCGGTGGTTAAATGGTAATGGTAGTTCTAATGCTGTCTTATGAGTCATGTAAAGAACTCTTGATTTGGAGAAACTCTTGCTTATTCTGAATTATTCTCTGTAATGCCACAAGTGGTGTTTGACTCCTACATTCGGTTTTGAAAGTTTGCTTGTTCAAATGTCTCGTTAGTTGTCTGTTGAAAGTAGTTCAAAAATGCAATGAGACCCTCTTGCCTTGAAGCAATTGCTTGTGTGGCATTGCATTTAACATCTGTGTAAGAATGTTAAGCTGAAATTAATGTTTATTTCTTTAAGGTTAGCTCTTGAGCTATATGTTTGCTGTCTAAAGCACCACATTTGTGCATTCCTCCTGGTTCAATTTTTGGAATCTGGACTCTTCTTTAATTTGGAAAATACTGTCTCTCTCAGGTTGGAGTTTCTTATCGAGGTTCATGTTGCTCTTCAAAAGTATGTCTACAAGTTCTTAAGCTTCTTCAATTATTTGCTTTACTTTCCAATGCAAACGTGGCAGCAGAACCAGCAAACGTTTTGTACTATCCTCACTGTTAGCCTTGTGTTTCAGTTTTCTTCTTGGCAAATTCTTATTCTCTTCCTTTTCTGTAAAACAAAAAAAAAAAGAGAGAGAGAGAGAAAATAGTGGCCTTGTGTTTGACGTAGATATTTCCAGTACTATTTAATGTGAAGCCAACTGATATGCATCATTCTCTAGTTGTCACTTGTACCAGTTTATAATCAAACGATGCATCTTCTTCTGTGGCTTTGTAAATATCATCTTTGATTTATTTGACAACTTATATATCAGACTATTCATTCTTGAAGGTTTGCAATTGACTTTGATTTTGGTGGGTCTTCTTCGCACAGCTGCTGCTTAATAAAATGTCTGCTAAGGATAAGCTGCTTGTAATTTTGTTTTACATTTCTTGTTGAGTTAATGGTGATTTCCAATTGTTGCATCATAATATTCTGAAGTATATTGCATATACAAGTACGTTTTTTTGGACATATTATCAACTTTTCCTGTGGTTTGTGTTGTGGTATAACTTTGCTCATCTCTTGATGTGATGAGCATGAACATTTAGTATGTGAAAGGCAGTTATGCTTTGGTGATTTTTGTTTATGATCTTGACTTTTATTATACTAGCCCCTGCTTATTATACTACATTTAATCAGATGTAAGTTGCTGCGCATGGTATCCGATTGGTTTTTACTAGATCATATACTAATTTTGAGAATTCTTGTGCATACCTATCATTTTTACTGCCTGTCCCTGTTTTTGACTTGGTTGTTGATTTTAAGGTTTATATATATATAAACGTGTTTTGTAGCTCTAGGATTTACAATAGAGTGTTCACATTATTTGACTTTGAAGTTTGAATGGGAAGTCTTCTACTGGACGGCCTATTCTATTGAGGTAGAGTGGACTCAGTTTGGAAATCCGTCCCACTTATTCACCCACTGAAAATTGGCATATCTGCCTATGAAAGATGTTTTTTACCAGAACGTCTCATTCATGACTCTCATCCGCCGAACCACTGACTGGTTCGACCGTCGTTTCATGGAGTTTAGCTTTAGATCTTGCTTGGTGGTGTGTTCGTGGTGGAATATCTTGTAGCAATGTCTTGGTGGGATAAGGATTAGTATTTTCCTCTCTTTTTATGCAGACGTTTGTGAAAATCTCCGCCCCGGGGGGGGGGGGGGGAGGGGAATTGGGGGGCTTATGGTTTATGGAATGCTGAATTTGGAGTCGGTTTAAACGGCTTGAGCAATGAGCCTCGAGTTTGTTCCGTGCTTGAAACTGACCACTATGATGAGCCCCTTGCAGTTATACACGCTCACATTTTTTTAAAGAGTCTTTTGCTATTGACACAATAATGGATGTTTTTCAAGTATATTCTGTACATGGATTTGGATAGAATTATTATTGAGCAGCTAACATTTGACAAAAAAAATAAAAAATAAAAATTGAGTAGCTAGTTTTATCTTGGCATCTATATCTGGGCCCTCTCTGTCTAAGTATATTTGGATTGAAGATCTTCTAGACGTCGAGCTTAAGCATGTCCCCATGTCAATGGGTTGGGTCTGGACTTGATTCGTTTGATTCAGATTTAGACCTATTTAATTTAGTTAGATTCAAATTCAGATCCAAATTCTTTTGGATCTGAAAAAATAAGTCCATACTTAAATTCTTATGGATTTGGGTATCCGATGGGCATTCATGAGTATTTTCTGAACATACTAAAGTAAAAATATATTTAAAATGTATAGAGTTCATAAATAATATAAATATAATCCAATTTTTATTTTCAAATAATAAAATTAACATCCAACAAATTGAATGCAATATTGTGAGCTCAAAGAAATAATTATTATTGATTATTTCTATATATTTTCAAAAATTCAACTGCATTCACATCTAATATTTCATTTATTTGCCTTTACCTTTTTTCCTTTTTTTGAAAGAAGTTCGTAACAATTACAATGACAATTAGGATTAGTTTTTAAAAAAGAAAACAACCATAACATATATAAATAATTAGTCTTATTACAAAATGTAATTTTGTACCGCTTTTTCTTATTTAAACCTTAATGTTGGTAAACGTCTTGCAATCCAGTATTAAAATAGTGAATGAGATAAAGTCATTTGACTAAGGACTGATGGCAAATAAATAATATAATAAGAAAATTTATAAACACTTACTCATTTTTTTGAGTCAATTCAATTATCAGCGATCACTAATGTTTCAATCATATCTAGAAGTAATTTGGCATGAGTCATATCAATCACCTAACCACCAATACTAAATGCAGATTTTGATGCCATAAAATCTTACTGTATTCGATCCAGTAGCCATAAAATATTATATTATTTTATCAATTTACTAATATATGTATTATTTAGTTAAATATATATGGGTCTAGGTAAGATCTGTTATGGATCTGGATTTGAACATGGATTCTAAAAAATCAGATCCTACTCATTCCCACGACTCTTTCACAGGATCTGAGTTTGGGTAGGATTTAAATTTGAGAAATTAAATCGAAACCCTATCAAAATATATTGGGTCTGCATTGAATTTGGGTAAGACCCTATCAATTGACATGCCTAGTCGAGCCGAAGCATGCATGACCAAGGCTGAGAGACGTCGTCGTCGGAAAAATATAAATAAATAAGTAAATAAATAGATGGATGCTTCGTGTGCATCGCTTGGTATTGCCACTTGGTGCATTATCAATTATTGATTACCAAATAAACTAGTGTGAATACCCGTGCTACACACGGTACTGATATTATTAAAAAAATGAAAATAAAAGGGTGAATTAAAAAAGATTAAAAAATTGTGCCAACACAATTAAAATATAATATCTCTAACAATAGTTTGAAATATGATGGAATGTGTATATAATTCAAAAACTGCTTTTTTCAGAAGATAGGTCCTGAAAAAATAATAGAAATTTATATTAGAAAATGAATGATATATGAATAAAAATGAATGTAATTAAATGTTGTTAAAATGAAATACTTACAAATATTATGCATTCGATTTGATAATCTTGCATGAATGTGCAAACACTCTTCACATCAATCAACTTTTAGTATGAAAGCCAAAATTGGTGATTTAATTAATTCTGTTAAATTTTGTGGAATGCGTACTGCAAATGAAAATGCACGATATTTGCATAAATTGATTCGTTGGTTGAACAACCTATCACCATTGTTCTGAAAATTAAATACGTGCGAAATTCAAAATTAGTGGAACAACCTACCATCGTTATTAAAAAATGATAGGTGGCGACAAATGGACAAAATAAGAACAAATATTTTAAATATTCAGTTTTTTAATGTGTTATTATTCTTTTGTATTCGTGATTTTTTTGAGTTGTAAGATTAAATAATATTATTGATTCGGAAATGTTGTATTGTTCGCTTTGCAAGTCTATTTTGTATTCAAGATATTTTAGAGTTGTAAAATTAAACAATATTATTGATTTGAAAAATATTATAATTTATGTTTTGCAAGTCTATTTTATATTAATGATTTTTTAGATTTGTAAGATTAAATGATATTATTGATTTGATAAATTTTGTATTTTTTGATTTGCAATATTAATGATTTTGTAGAGTTGAAAAATTAAATAAAATTATTCAATTTAAAACTATTATTTTTTTAGATTTGTCAATCTAAATATTTTCTTTTTCTTTTTCTTGGAAGAAGGATATATTACCTTGTAAATTTGACCCTATGTTATAGATTAACCGGTCACTAAGTAACCATTCGAATTGAGGAAGGGTATGATTAGCTAAATTATAAATGAATTGATTATTTGATCCATGAGCACCCTTAATTTGTGTACTTAAGATCATATTTAAAAAATATTAAATACAATTATATGAGAAAGGTATGAGAACATTACCAATTTGTTCTACTGTAACTATGTTAGCAGGCACAGCATGGTGCGTACCAATTTGTTCTGCTGTAACTATGTTTACAGGCACAATGTCTTGTGTAGCAGGAACAAATTCTTTAGATGAGTCTGCATAATTTTAATAATTCATAAATATTATATCATGAACGGTAATATATAGAAATAAAGTGTATAAGTTACATTAATGGAGTTGAAAATGCAATGGTAATAGTTAATTAAGTGTTAAAAATAAGCGAGAAATCTAGATCTTACCATCGTTATGGCCATCACATGGCGACGTTGATGCGAGGGGAATTTCAATAATTGCTGAGTCATTATGTATTCCATCTAATATTATGTCATGTAAATAGTTGATTTAGCAAGATAATGCAGCAAAAAGTGTGATTACAAGATGAGTTTAACGATATAAGAAACTTTATATTTACCATGATCACGCTAGATCGCTGGTGATATCGATGGCTGTCGAACTTGAGAAGAGGCACGAATTTCATTTCTTTGATCTAGAAATGCATTAATATATATATATATTAAACTAACAATAATATTTATTGAGTTTAAACTAACAATCATATCTATTAGAGAAAAATGCAGTTTTGGTACCTAAACTTTAACGCACGAGCGGTTTTAGTCTCCAAATTTTGAACGAAAACAAATTTGGTATCCGAACTTTCAAATTTTGAGCACACTAAGTACCCTTGACAATTTTTTTTCCAAATTGTTATCAGAAAAAACCATGTGACAATCACGTGTCCAGCTAAAATGGAATTAAAAAAGGCTAAAAATGCAGTTTTGGTACCTAAATTTTGACGCACGAGCGGTTTTAATCCCTAATTTTTTGACGAAAACAAATTTGGTATCCGAACTTTCAAATTTTGAACATATTAAGTACCCTTGACGATTTTTTTAAAATTATTATCGAAAAAAGTCATATGACAGTCACGTGTCCAGCCACAATTGTATAAAAAAAAAGGCCCAAAAAATGTCAAATGCCATTCTAATACTAAGTATTAAATTTAAGGACTAATAGTGTAATAAAAAAAATTTAAAGAATAAATAATATCACATGAGTCAACAAAATCCAAGAACCGATACAAATGAGCTCCAATTCCAATTCCAGACATATTTTGTGACAAATTAAGGACAAGTCTCACTATATTTATATCTATCGGTTAATGATTTGTTGTTCAATGTAAATTTGAGAATTCCACCAGGGATATTCTGTTTGATTTTAATGTGGACTTGTAGAAATCTTTTAATGTTCACGAATCCAACAATAGATTCTTCAAAAGTTAAACAAACATAAAAGTAGTAAATGTCGCAGGACTTGCCATGATAGAGAACGGCGCCCCACCACCCGCTCGGGGGGAAAAAAAAAACCTTACATCCTGATTGGGCCAAAGCCGGTCTGACCATTGCTCCCGGTTCATTGGCAAAACCAGCTTCGGACGGAATCTAAACTTCTAAACCCTAAACCCAGATCCCTTCGTCGTCTTATTCTCCTGTCTCACACAGATACGCACTGAAGCACAGAGTCATCCATGGACGAGATGCTCTCTTCAGTTAAAAAGGAAGTAAGCCTTTTTTCTTTTTTCCTCTGAACTTGTTAAGGCTTTTTCTCTGATTTCTATTTATTTGTGAATTTTTCCTCTGCCTGATGATTAGCTGTGTTCTGTCGGTTTCAGAACCAGAAACTAACCTTGGTTAGTTTAACCTTAGTAACAAATGGATTCTGTTTGAGTAGGTGCTGGTGGAGATGGTAAAGTTGGCTCAAAAGCGAGGAATGAAGGGTAGCAAAGGTGGGTGGAAGGAGTTTTTGAATTTTTATGACAAGAAAATTGGAGCCAGCTTGAGCGACCCTTCTAGGAGGCCCCTTGATACTTTGCTTGCCTTCTTGAAAACCTTTACCCAAGACGATGATTTGAAGGTGACCCCAATTTTGCTAGTTAATCTGTAATTTTCAAGCTAATTTGTGAAGTTGGTAGTTTTTATTGTTTCACTTCCCCCCCAGAAGAAAAGCCCAAACTTGACATTATCGGACTTTGTGCTGTACTTTTTCTCAGTTCTTTGAGAAGCTGCTGGAGTGCCATTCTAACCGGGACGCAGTTTCCCAATTCCAGAAAACTTCTCCTGATGCTGAATCCCCTGAACAGGTTTTACTGCATGTCATCTATCACAATCACTACTCCTCTTGGCTTTCGGTTTTTATTTATTGTATCAAGAACATGATGATATGTGTCCGACCTTGCATTCAATGCTGCGGCCGATGTTAATACGCTTTTATAATTTTTTTTATGCCTCTATTCCTTCCTTTTACAAATTATGGAGTTGCTGTTATGGCAGTGCAGAGGCTGGTTCGTTTAACTCTTGAACACCCCCAGTATCCAATTGATTATTCATTCCCGTCACATGAGGAGGTTGGTCTTCCCATGTTGAATTTTCTCCTGCTTAATGTGCTACTTTGAAAATGCAGCATGATTGTGTATTGGATCTTGGTGATGGTTGTGGTTTTATGTTTTTTCTCCAAGAAGCTGTTTAACTGTTGTGGTATACTCTCCACCAAACCAATGCTACAAAATAATAACAGTACTTTGGTGCAAACCCTTTTTGTCTTATTAGAAGACTGATATGGTTCTTGATTTGTTAACCCAAATAAGCATTGTCAACGTTACTTTGCTGTTGGGTTTTGCCAATGTCTGAAGACGGACAATATTTCTAGGTTCTTGGTCATGTGTTAGAGCAATATTCTTGTATTTCCGTTGATTCTTGTGTAAGTTAAATTTTTTTTTCCTGTGGTAAGGAAATGTAGGTGTTTTGATGTAATTTAAGCTTTCATTTATTGAATGGTTTTGAGCAGGGCTGGCTGGTTATGAAGTGCACTAAAAAGTCCAAGACCATGACATCTACTGCTATGGTTGCTGTTGATTGTGAGATGGTTCTTTGCGAAAATGAAACTGAAGCTTTGGTGAGGGTTTGTGTTGTTGACCGCAATTTGCAGGTATATGTTGAATACGTTGATCAAGTTTAATCTTTAAAGCTATAACGGCTTGAATCCTCTTTAATACTTGACCTCTGGAGAACTTTCTTCTCGCCTTGAGTTGGAATGAGATAATTAGAATTGGCAGTGTTTCAGGTTAAACTAAATGAGTTTGTAAAGCCCAGTAAGGCAGTGGTAGATTACAGAACCGAGATCACTGGGATTGCTGCCAAAGATTTGGATGGAGCTACTTGTTCATTGTCTGATATACAGGTATCTTTTGTTAGTTAATAGGTTTTCTGACCCATGTGTTTGCTTGTTTTAATGTCTTCCTCTGCAATTATTTGATCATATAGAAATCCATGAAGAAGCTCCTATCACATGGAACTATCTTAGTTGGTCACAGTTTGAATAATGATCTTCGAGGTGGGTTGGTGTCCTTTGACCTAAACTTTGTATGTTTTTCACTTCATGTATAGTCCTTTGGAAAAGAAGGTTCATTATTTACTCAATAGCAATCCTGTTTTCATGTGCAAAATATTGCAGCACTGAAGTTGGATCATGCAAGAGTAATTGACACATCCTATATCTTCAAGCATGGGGATGGCCCTTCAAGCAGGAGACTTTCCTTAAGTAACTTGTGTAAGGTAAGGCTGACACTTGTGAAACCAGTATTTCATGGTTCCTTCAATTCTGAATATTTATTGAGTTATATAGTTGTCTCCAGGTAACAAGTTAACTAACATGCATAAGATGAGAGAACAATAAATATAAATAACTGAAAGGCATTTTGGATATTTCAAAACTTCTGTCATTGGGTTTAAGGGGTGCGGAAGCAGACATGCCTGTAAACACGGTATCTCAATATATAGATGGAACTTTTTCTAGACAAACATTCAAATGAAGTCCAATTTGCTGATGTATAAGCTCTGTAATAGTTAGCATCTGCTGCATTGTCTTCATGTGTAATATGCATGAATTACAGTTTGTGTACTTCAGTGAAGAAATCAGACTTTATATTCTTTGCAGTCTATATTAGGTTATGAGCTTCGGAAGGGGCAGAATCCTCACAATTGCCTAGATGATGCATGTGCCGCAATGAAACTCGTTTTGGCCAATATTGAACGAGGAGTAGCGAATGTAATTCCATTGGTTCATGAGGATGTAAGTTGAGAACTCCATCTCTGTTATCTTTTAATGAATTACCAACTTTTATGTTATTTGAATTTTTGGAATTAGGCACAAGAGGCGGATTTGGCAAAACTACTAGTTCATAAAATTCCAGTGAATGTTCACAGTGAAGATATGCATGAAGTTATTCCAGGAGACTTTTCAATTGAAATGAAGGTTTGAGTAACTATCCTTATTTCACAAGTAATCTCCGTTAAACTTGCTCTATGCTAATATCACTTTATAGTAATCTGTAGGTGATGCTTCTAATGCTGTAATTTACTGATCTTTTTTGAAGCATTAGGCTTTGTATCCAATTTCTTCACAATAAAACATGCAAATGTTACTTGTGAGTATTCATCATTTACAATTCCTTGTTGGCCACATTAAGGGGGGCGCAAAGGTGGTGTTACAGCAGTTCATGCTTGTGCTGCCTCACTGGCAGAAGTGCTTGAGAAATGAACCTACTAAATTCAACCCACTCAATAGGGGGGAGGGATGGGTCAGGTGGGACGGGGGGAGAGAGTGTAACTGAGAGGACTTGGGTTTGAGACCTCCCACTTACTCAAAAAAAAAAAAAAACCCACTCAACACTCTTTGGGTGCTAGTTGTGTGTTTTGTATGCAAAATGTTTCTGTAAGTCTTGGGCAGTGATTAGATGAATTCTCTCTCTCTCTCTCTCTCTCTCTCTCTCTCTCTTTCTGATGCATGCAAACACACATTGTGCTTGGTTGGAATTGTTTACCTGTTAATGCTGGCAGGCTAATAAAAAGGCCAAAGGATCGAAATATTCGGTCTTTGCAATTTTCAAAAGTCAGCAAGAGGCAAATGAAGCATTTGATTGCATTGATGGCTACTTGGATAAGGTATTGTTTTACTTTCCACTCTCTTCCCTCCAACATAATGTTGATAGGTTTGATCTTTGGACCAAATCAATAGTAGGAAAAAACTCTATAAGTGACAAGTCGTTGCCAATTGAAGTTATTGTCTCATATAACTCGTTAACAACATTAATGATTCTGGTTGTGCCTGACCTCTCTCCATCGCATTTACCCTAATTGAAGTAAAATTGCCCAATTATTAGAATCGTTATGGATTTAATCTGTAATTGATTCTGTTTCCAAATGTAGTTTTAATGACATGGCTGATCTGCCTGTTCCTAGGACACCTCTGGACGAGCACAGAAGTCAATATCTTTTCATCTCAATAGAGGAATTGTTGGTAGTTTTTGTGTCCGCAAAATGGCTAATGATTCTCCTGGCGTCATTATATCAAAGAAAAGATCATTTGAACCTGAGGAGGCCTTAACTGAGTCAAAGAAGTTGCACACTGATCAGGAGTGCAGAAAAGTTGAGGAGACTAGGGCATGCACAGAGCAGTGTCAGAGTCGTTTGGAGGAGATTGAAAGATTGAAGCAAGAATTAAGCCAAAGAGATCGTGAAATATCGAGCTTGAACAAGATTATTGTTGCTCTTACAAGGAAGCAAGGACTTTAAATCTGCCATGTAGTGGTTTTCTGATTGGCTGATGTGGTAATGGTACAGGAACAGCATTACGTGCTTCATGAAGCTGAGAGATTACTGAAGAAGAAATTCAATAGTGTGGGAGAAACTCATGGCTTAAGAAGAGTTCTTATGGTGTTTCGCTTGAGAAAAGCTGGATGCTGCACTTGCTGCTAGAGGAAAATTAGTTACCTAATGTCCATGGGTCCTTATGCTTACAGTACGAACTATAGATTTCTTACTGATGTGGGAAGCTCTTGTTTGATGCGATTAAGTTAAGTATCATTTATTGCAGACTTTCACGTTTCCGCTGGTTTGCGTCCTTGGTAGAAACAGTACATGTATTTCACGAGGTGGGCGTTGCTACTTTTTACAATGTACTTTCTGCAGCTTTAGTTCGACCATTCTTTTTCAATTTGTTTTTCATAGTTGTGCTGGATTTGGGGGGATATTTCAAGCTGTGATGTAAGATAATTCGAGCTGCTTGCAAAGCATGTCAAATGCTTGACTCGAGTTCAGAGTCGGCTGCCTGAGCTTGAGCGCCTCGTTAACGTGCGGAGCAAAGTACAAGAATATTTTCGCTTTAAAGCTCGTGAAAAACATGAAAAGAAGAGGAAACATGAAAGGGAGTGAAAGATCAACAAAAACAAAAGCAAAGCAGTTCCTATTGTAGGATGAGGAGAGTTTTCAATCGATCCTGATGTCTGGACTGAATTCCATATGATTGTCAGCAGATGCAGTCTAAAATTAATTGCCATATTAGCGTATAAATATTTAGCATTCGGGTAACAATTTCAACCCAAAAACAATCCTAGGAGCAGGGACAGATAAGAATTTCAACTAGGAGCAGGGACGCCAAAGGTCAGCATGTGTATAGGAAAAATAAATATCTTTAATTTGTCAGAAAATTCTAGCCACTATAGCGCCAACGGAAACCAATCCTAACCTGCGAACCAACTGTTGTTGCTCATTCGCTTTCGTAATCTTCGTCATCTCCAAAACTGAAAACAGAAGCGTCTGCTGCAATAGCTTTAATATCACCAGAACCTAGGTTTGGAATAGAGTCAACCCTCTCAACACCATCAAATTTCGTTTCTTTTGACGTATTGGTCTGAAAATGTGCGGACTCCTTGCTCCCCAATGAGAGTTGTTTGGTCTGATCGGTGAAGGATGTAATTTGGTTATCTTTGCTACCTGACTCAAGAGGCGAAGTAGTTCCCACCGCAGATGATGTGTTATCTACGCTTCTTTTTGAGGGTACAGACCCCTCTCCATCACTATCTGAAAAAACATCGTCATCATTATCTCGTTTTGGTGTAACCTCGACTTGAGCAGTGTTCGCGTCATTCCTATCACTTGATGATGCTTGACTTCCTACTCGTCCATCAGACCCCTTTGCCACTTGATCAGCTTTAAATTTGGATGATATTGTACCATCATAGTCTATCATCACAATCTCAACCTGAAAACCTGGAGAAGGCAATTTCCTCTGTGGAGTGCCAGATGTTTGTTAACAGGAAGAAATTAAATTAAAGTTCTATTTTACCCAAAAACGAAAAGGATGAAATTAAAGAGGAACGACTAAAAGGCGCTGAGAAGCAAATAAAGCTACAAAAAGGTGAAACTGTGTTACAGTAAGAGCAAAATCTTGGAAAAAATGAAAAGAAAAGATGAGAAAGATGAATGACTTACAATTGAGAGTTTGCTTATAAACAAACAAAAGTATTTGATTTACCTTATCAAAGCCATCAAGATCAGAGGAATCCAAAAGCACTCTATTTTCCATCATTGTCGTATTCAACCAACTGAAAGAAGGAGAAACAGCTTACCACCGAAAAAAGAAGGTGAAATATGAAACTAAAGAAAATATAAATTTGTCAAGAGTCTTAATGTATGCTTCAAATTTAATCAAAGCTCATGAAGACTAAGAATTTATCAAACACTTCACAATGTTTTAAAGGATGCGCACCTTGAAACTCCTCTTGCTCTCCTCTAGGAAATTAATTAAAAATACCACAGATAATATTTCTATGATGGTCATGCTGCATGCGCAATCAGATGCTACTGGATCATGAGCAAATGCATACATATTTAGGCAACATATTTCAGAGAAAAATCAACAAGCGTGATGGGATGCTACTGCAATTGGACATGCACTAAAAAGAAGCAGATACCAAGACAGTTTACACACCAATAGAAGTCTCCTTGGCGATCCTGAAAGTGGATTTTGAAATCCCCCACCAATTCTGTTAAACCTGGCTCCCCTGGTAGAGCAAAGACCACAATTCCCTTTTTTGCTGCACGCAACCAGAAGTCTTCTGGCTGCAAGAAGAAATGCAAAAAATTAAATGGTTTTGTAGCCCCATACAAAATTTTCAAACAGATCATAAATTAAACTCAATTAATGAAAAAGAGAATAACTCTCGAGTAGTCAGCACAGCCAATCAAATACATTTACTTGTAAAAATGAGGCAGTAATGAAGTGACAGATGATATAGAATACCATTAGGTCCTTTGTTTTCGGATGCTTTTTAGTGGAAAATAAAACTCCTGCAGACATGTAAATACTTTCGTCAGTTCAGCAAAACTGGTTTAAAATTAAAAAAAGGATAGCTTAAAGAGCCAGACATCACATTTTGCTCATAAAGAAAGTTTCTATTCTTGCAGCTAGCAAGGTCTAAAACTTTCTGAACCTTTTTGTTCTTTATACTTCACATATAAGAGATTGCTACTGACATAATAATCTTCTAGAAATTCAACTGCTATTTTCCATAGGACTCTCATTGATCTTCAAAAGTAAGCAAGAAGTGCTGGTTGCCTCTGGCTGCATGAAAGTGAATATCTCACACGAAGCAGACCCTAATACTACTAGTGACATGTATAATTTTTTATTTATCTTGGAAGTTTAGAGAAAGACCCATCCCTCTCGCTCACATGTGCAGCAATTGTAAAGACCAATCCCTCTCTCTCACTCAAAGATGAAATAACTCTAAATCAAGCTCCGTATTGAAATCAGATGTTAATAGTCATGTTCAAGCTATTGGGTGAAAAGCCCTTTTCCTGGTTTGCATGACTGACAGGGACTTGCCACAAATGCAATGGTAACATGTAATTACTCCTTTGACTCCCAACTTCAGACAAGATATTAAAAAAGCCAATGATAATAATTTCATTGGTTTGCATTAAACCATATTTGGTTTTGGATGATGATATTCCCCAAACTAAAATTTATCACATGAGAGATGCTACTTTTGAGAGACAAAACTGAAGTACATCGCCTGGCATATATGGTAATTGTACAGACACTAATTAAATGAATAAATAAAGCAACGTCAACCAAATGTAGGTGACTTCTCAAACCGAATAAATTAACGAATCACCAGAACAGTAACAAAATACTGCTTCTCACTGTGGCAAAGTTAGCATGAGGCTCAACCCGGTACTTACCACTATGATTAGATATGGTAATGGCAGGTCTGATCCAATAAGGACACTTGTGGAGTCGAAATCCCCTCAGCATGCACCTGCAATATAGTAGCTTTTCAGTACCTTGATGGCTCAATACTTTGTATTTTTCAAGTAACTAATCTGAAGAGTACCTACGTCCAGGCGGAGTTTCACCATTGAAGTGCGTTAAAATGCGCTCAAAGTACTTCACATACCTCTATGGAAAAGCAAAAAATGAAAATTTGTTAGATCACATATATAAATAAGACTTTTATTCAGAAAATGAGTTCGTGCAAATTTTTGACTAACAATCTGGCCAGGGAGAATGAGACCCTTCCCATCTACACATCTTTTCTGGTTATAGTAATCAATGCACTCCTCAGCTGTGGGGAAAAACTGCAAAAGACGAGAAGTGTGGGACAAATACATGTTTCAGCTTTTCCCATCAAAAACAGCATTTTCTCTGAAACATATTTTACCTTTAAGAACAGAAGAAGACTACAGATCATCAATCCTGTCCTTGCCATACCAGCTTTACAATGGACAACCACCACATTCAGGATGTCCTCCTTCAACCATGAATAAGCACTTTGACAGAACAACTTAATAAGATGAATAGGAGGGCAATTATGGTCATCAAATGGGAAACTGGCAACCTGGACAAGAATTAAGCGTATCAAACACATTAAACTATCATTCTCATTAGTGATATAAGTTATGTAAGAGGAATACTTCAAAAAAAAGGAAAAAGGAAAAAGGAAAAAAAAGGCTTATGTAAGAGGAAAAACTACACTGTTCCAGCCTGCTTTCATGCTTTCACCAATGGTCACTTCCTCTCTGGGTGAGCGAAAATTTGCTATATTTATTAATTAATTGTTGCGTATGACTAGGATTGTATTTGTTGCACTTTCTTTAAACCATTTTCTTCCCTGAAATAAGAGTTCTTTCCTAGTTTTCAAAAATCTTTTTCCTTTGCCCCCTCCTTCATCCTATCAGAGCATTGCTCTTGAATTTTTTTTTTCCACTGGCAGCATCTTCCTACGAGATTTCAAAATGAATCATTAAAAAGACATATTAAGTAACTCAGCATTTTCTGACTGAATGATCAAAAAGCAAATCAAAACTACCCTCATTCCTTTGTTCATATTCTTTTCACTCCAGAAATTTATAGAGCATAAATTGGAGATCACAAATGACAGTCAAGCTACACTTGGTTTAGACTCTTGAATTGCAGGAATGAAATTGAAAAACAGATTTTATTGCAGAAGAAAACAACACCTTTCCCTGGAACAGTGACGCATCGTATAACCTCTCTGAACAAAGATTGTATACTTTGTACTTCCCCTGAAATCCAAAGAAATATATAAGGCATATCAAATTGCAAAAGCAGCAAGTAAAACGAAGAGTAGAAAAGTTATCTAAAGCTAGCGAACAAGGAGCAGATACAGTGAGATAAGGCAGTTTCAAGTGTTCAATAGTAGTACACCATCCATTTTAGTCGCATGCCTTGAGCACATATCATGGGGATTGAAGTAAAAGTTAGTGAATTAATATGAGGCCCACGTGCTGTTAAAAGCAACAGTCCTGATCAAGGTAACTACATTACCAATGTGTGTATCTTATATTTTTGTTTTGAGTTCAAGGGCGAGGCCAAGCCTTACAAGGGGAAAATGGAAAGGGGAGAAAATGATAGTTGAATCAGGGTCCTCATCGCCACCTAGCTAATGTTCCTACAAGCTGAGCTGGGTCTTAGGGATAACATGCATATCTTATTTAAACCATTGCTAATTCAGGTAATCCAATCAACAAACAAAGCATTGTTCTCCAGATATGTTTTTACTTTTTACGCACGTCATGTCTAATTTAGCTTAAAAACTAAAAATTAATTTTGAAAGAAAAGAGTGGCAATAATATATAAATTTACTTGTTTTAGGAAATTGATTAACTTTTTGAGGTGATGATGGTACCTTAATAGGAAAGTACAGTAACTAAATGGTCCAATCAGATATTTCATGGTAGAAAAGGTATAAAGATTTTGAATACATATTCTGTACAGACATTTTTGGCAGCAAATTGTATATAACTAGTAGTCACCAATTTGAATTCAAAAGTTACCTTGTGATGAGTTTCAAAAAATTTGATCACTTCTTCCATGTGATTCCGATACAAACCCTGCATCATATTTCCAACAAATATAATTAGTAAAACTGAGATGTGTTTGGGAACATTTCATATGCAAATTGTGTTTTTTTTTTTTACCTCAACAAAGCCAAAAAATCCAGAACTCATATCACCAGCTGGAAAACCCATTGCAATGATGTTCTCAGTTATATAAGTCATATCTAAATCAAATCCTCCTTCCTGAAATAAGGCATTGAAAGAATACCAGAGTTACTTGTCTAGATATATGAGTGTGTTACAAAAGGTCCTTGCTTCTCATAAATGAATATAAGAACATAAGTGGGTGGCATATTAAGCAATTGGAGAAATTTGACTGCAATAAACTTCATAATTCATCGAGAGTTTGAAAACCAAGTTGACAAGGTACATGAGCAATATTTCATTCTGTAGCCATCATATCAATTTCAATTGCATAAACGTCTTATGTCCAAAAAAAAGGTTTATACACACTTACTCATCCAGATTTTGGAAATAGTGGCAAAAGTTTGTTAATGTTCAATCGCAGAGAGCAAAGACTAGTCATACAATTCCAGCAAAGAAATAAGAACTTGATCGACCTGGTATCTTCGCTTGTTCTGCGAGACAATGTGACGTGCCTTAACTTGAACAGCCTTAACTGCACTGAAAGATGAATCAACTATTCCTTTAGTGAGCGACTCAAAAACACCTGATTGTGCAGCAGCTGAGCTGTCTCCAGAACTATCATTTGGTTTCAAAGGCAAATTCAGTCCAAATCCACTGGCTAGACGTGAAAATGCAGACTTGGGAGCATTTCCGGCCTGTGAGTTTGGTGTTGCCGGTGCTAAGGGTTGTGGAAGTTTCAGACCTTTGGCCCAAGAAGATATGGCAGATGTCGACAGCATAGAAGATGAGCCACGTGGGGAACTGTCTACTGCAGTAGCAGTCACTACACGAGGTTCGACATCTGAACCCTCACTAGAATGAGGATTTGCTGAATCACCAGAATTAGTATCCATTCTGCAAAAAGGAAAAAAAAAAAAAAGATAACAAGTTTAGATAAGACACAAAAATAAAAGATCATATCGACATCCTCTTCACATGTCCCTTCATTCCACACCTAAAAACACCCAATGCTACTCTCTTCCATTCAGTTGGCATGGAAACAAATTGAAAAATACTAAAGCGTGCTCTTTCAGTTATCTAAATCATATCTCTCCACATCGCTCGTATAGTTAATGCATAGGCGGTATGGCAATGTCAGTCTGCAAATATACACATTTTGTGGCTTGTCTGTGAGGAATCTACCATGCGTTTCACTTATTCAAATAAAATAGCTTTTAGTACCCAAAAAAAAAAAGAAAAGAAAAGAAAAGAAAATCAATGATACAAACACTGTCACATTGTGCAGCCTTACGCGTAGATATGATGCAAAATACTGAAAAGGGAAAACCAGCAATACTAGAGATCACAAGCGATAAAACAGCTTCGAAAAAAGCTACTATTTATATATATTTATTAGCATAGCATGCTACTCGGTTAAAAAGAATTAAAAACGAGATACGAAAATGTAAATGCATTTATAATTGCTTCATTCAATCCAACAAATTTTTTTTTTCAAAATAACAACTAATAAAATGCGTGGATTTCCATCTCGACCTCTAATTCGTCATTTTCAATTTCAGTAGATGAACGACGAGAAATACAATCAATCGCGTACCAAATGCAAGAAATAATAAGAATAAAATAAGCAAACAAATTCACGGACAATTAGTTCTACGTGTGCGACGTGAAGAGTCTATTACGTCTCATAGAAGTCATCAAGATCTAGGTAAGCAAGTATAATTTGACATAGAAATCGCGAAATGCGAAGCAATTAAATGTGGATCAGAATGCGGGGGCCTACTCACAGAGCTAATGAAGATCCAGAAATCCTCCGTTTATTCTCGAACAATGCTGCGATGCTTAAGACTGTATCTCTCCTTCTTCTTCTTTCTAGCCTTTTAGGATTATAGTTTTTTAACTTTTTCTTTTCTTCTTCTTTAGGTGTAGAGGTATCAGCTCCGGCGCTCTTGACGCTTGCAGAATAGTGAGGTCGGAATTAAAATGGAGGTGAGGCCGCGATGGAGGTGGTGGAGCAGCAAAGGTTAATTGTTATTTTTGGAGCTACGATTCGGTGCAGTAGGCTTTACCATACTAACACTAGTAGTTGCCAACTCAGCCACAATTCGCAATTTCTACTGGCACTATCATATAGCAGTGGAACGTTTGCTGCCTTGCTGGTTAATGCATAGCAATCCAGGGCCCCGGTGATCTGGCTCAAACTTTGGATAAGGGGGCCGTTTGGATTGCAATTTTTCTTAGAATAATTACTGTTCTATCATCTTTTTATTTTATATATATCAAATCATTATAATAAATTTTTAATAAAAAATTTAAAAAAATACAATCCAAACGGGGTACAATTGGTCATTTTATTCTTCCTCCTTTTATTATTATTTTTTTTACCAAAGATTTGGTCACTCAACCAACAGCTAAACATAACATACATTATATATACATAGCAAGATTAATTAATCTCACGTATACTGAAAATGTATATACTAATACACTAACGGGGATATGGATAAATTCCTATCAAGAAAAAACAAACAAAAATAAATAATGGCTGCCAAGACATTCAATGACCAAGCTGTCCTTAACAATCTATCCACCTGTGCCTATGGTGCCAATCTACTTTCTTAATCCTGGTTTTCAATCAACAGACATATTTCAAACTGTGAGTAATATGTTAATAATGAGCAATAGTATCCAATCTGCTTTCTTGACTATACTACCAAACCAAAAAAAAAAAAAAGAAACAAATAAAACTACCAGCTTAATAAATAACCATCTAACCCAAAAAATTATTTTAAAATCAATATTAACTTTCTCGTCATAAACCCTGATTACATGACTCATTAATAAAGAAATTCAAATTACGATTAATAAAGAAATTCAAATTACGAAAAAGACCATGAGCATCCCTGCGCAAAGAGTTGACAAAACCAACTAATTGTTCTATATATTTGCTTGGGAAATCACTGATTCATGACATGTTTTAAAATTCATACAGAAGAAAGGGCAGAGAGGTCAATGCACCTCAAATTCATTTTGCGGAGAACGGTAGGGAGTAATGACGGTAAACAGAATCTAAATTGTACAATCAGTAGGTTATTATGTCCTGAGAATTACGTAAAATTACAAACGTGACAAACCTTGTGGTTCAAAACTAACTTCGAATGGATCCCTAATCTATATCCACGCATATGAACTAAAATTTAGAAAGGCCCAGCTACAGCCCATCCAGTATTTTCGTGCAAGAAGTTAAATGGACCTAAGTAACGTATGTTCACAAGAAACCCAAACTGGAGGCCCAGACAACAAAAACAGTGTACGGAATTTGACCCACCCACATCCCAGTCAAGACTTTCCGCTCCAACGCGCCCCACCGAAATAAGCCGAAGTGCACTTTGAACTTTGAAGTCCTGAAGCAAGCATCCAACAGTAAAAGACCTCCCAATTCCCGTGGACGCCGGAACAGCAGCTGCCGCCGTCTCTTGCGAGAAGGCCAGTCGTCCCTGGTTGTTTTCGCGGCGGATATTTGAGGTTTGGCGCGCTTACCAGCACCTACTCGACAAGTGAAATATTGGTTTGACTACTTGCTTATACGTCTGACGGTGATGCTTCTTTTGGTGACATATTGAAATGTAATTGCAAATTCTGTTCATTTGCACAACCGTACAATGCTTTTTGTTGCTAATCTGCTTGGAGCGTGAAGCAGATTGTAAATGAGCAAACTTTGCTTTTGATTACACAGATTTGCCGTTTGGAATGTTAGTAAAATGTTTTCTTGTATGAGTTTGAGGACACCTGGTCTTGCTGTTGGCAATCCAATTGGATTATTCTCCTTTGGTTGTTCCTAGTGACGCTACAATGGCATAGCTAGAATGTAAGTTGCTTAATTTTCAAAAGAACAGGATTAATCTTCACTTTGAACTTGTTACTCTTGCCTACTGCACTTCATTAGTTATCTTCAGGACATACTAACATACAAGAGTAGCTTTCAACCTAATTGACGGTTGAAGTCTTGGAAGACTGTATGGTTCAGGTGTCGTTTTCCACCATCGTGTGCTTGTCCATGAACAAGCAACGGTGCCAGAGTGAATAGGGTTTCCTGATGCTACCCAAAATCCTCCTTCCCTGCTTCAGATTCAATGCCTGCCTATGTAATAGATTCTCCTAGCATTCACATAAAACTGAGGAGGACGAAGGCAAGTATTCTGTGGTGCCTGATGCTTTCTTGACATTAAACTACAGACGACGAAGACAAGTATTCTGTGGTGCTTGATGCTTTCTGCTTGCAATTTATGTCTGATAAATGTGAGCCTGAATTAGGCGAAATCAAGGATGCGAGTGATTGTTGAACTTGAATGTAATAACGAAGCTCCTTTCATAGATAGTAGAATGACTCGCAAATTCCATTAGATTGCAGAGAATGCTCGCTCACTCATTTCCTACCTTAAAATCCAACAATTCACTGTTTCTTGATAGATATGTAATGCGTTCAAGCAATTCTCTCTTGTTGATTATGAATATAAACAGACCATTGTATAGCAGGCTTAAGAATGCGGTTCATAGTAGCCATAAATCCCATAGAACGTCTGCGCAAGAGTTAGCAGCAACAAGACCACAGCAGCAACGAAGGAGATAATTGCCCACGGATTATTGAAATACTTATGACTTAGAGTTGCTCGCCAGGTGTTCCACCTGTGCTCACAATAGCGGTTTACTTGCTGAGACAATGGAGAAAGATAACTGTCGTTTATGTCAAAAACCACCTCTTGGCAAAGACGATTGAAAAGATCAGCAACTTCAGCATCACTGCCAAGCCAGTGCTCGATTATCCCATAATAATGTAGGACGCTTACATCTTCTGGGGAATTGATCAAGTTATCCATGAAGACCACATATGAGGTTATGTAATTGGTGCTGTCAAGATGACATTGCTCAAAAGCGATAAGGTTGAGAAAGAGGGATTTTGTGCCATCGTGGATTAGGAGCCGAGGAATCTTGAGAACTCCATTCTTGAATTTCACATCCCAGAATCTGTCAGTCTTCCTTTTCTTGAAATTAATCCCAGCCTCTCTTAGCTCCGTGACACAATGGAGTAGCTGCTGTCTTCGCTTGTCTGCTACACGGTTGGAATGCGACCACCTTTTTACCCAAATCCTGGGTGTTGGTTGAGGCCCTATTCGAAGAAGACTCCTTCGGAAGACATCAAGGGAGTGAAGACCTCCTAGTTCCGCCAGTGGATCAAAAGCGGAAGTGTGTCCCAACGATGATTCCAATTTGGTCCTGTCACTATTTGTCAATGGTTCGTCCGTCGGGGTCAATGGATCGAAGAATCTCAAAGCTAGCTTAGCCACTATTCCTTTCAGGTCCGGCTGACCCATCTGAAGACCAAATAGCCGATCAAGTACGAATAGAGGAATTTGGTTCTCCAGCATTATCATATCCCGTTGAATGGAATGCATTGAGCCTCGCATTGCAAATATCGGATCATTTCTAGAGTAACCAAGCTGATTGAATCCTTCAGCAGCGCCACGAAAGAGCTCCAGAATAAAACAACAATCAAGAACCATCATCTCCACGAACTCATTGCTTCTGAGGCAAATTGGTCCTTCATAACAAGCACGAGCTCTTTCTTCAAGTTCTTTGATAGCATCAAGATACAGCTTTATATCTTGATTAGTCCGTTTCAGAATATGGTAAACAGCACGCCATTTGTGAGGATCCATATTGCGAAGTCTCTTTTTGTTATGATGATAAGGTCCCAAGGAGACAATCTGGGGCAGATAAGCTTTATCATCGCCTTCTCGCAGGTATTGAGGCACTCTGTAGATGCAGAGCTTTGACCATGTAACTGCGTCATCATCTTGGTTAGCATGATCAAGTTTTTCTCTGATGCTGATCACCCACTCTGGTTCTGGTGATTTGGGACCCTCTTCAACATTACTAGTTCCATCTTTGACCGCAACCTGCAATGAATCCAAGGGTTGATGCCGTTCTTTCTGCACCTGCAGCGGCCGCTGGGCTTGTACTTCTTGTGAGAGTTCAATTGACCGAGTTGCAGTTGTAGGGTTTTGAACCTTTTGAAGTCCAGCTTCAACAGTTTCGTTGAGTTTGAGGGTGATGAGGTACCAACTCAAGAGCTCTTTGTTGAACACAGCCACCATTGTCGGAGAGAGAAAAGGAAAAGGTATGTGATATTTCTCCAGGTTTTCGTCAAGTAGATTGTTCTCCGTTAACCATTAAAAGCTTTATCAAAAAAGTCGGTACGCTTTCTTGGAGGAATCTCTAAAATCAGCATGCTGGCCATGGAACAATGAAAAAGTTGGTGACTTCTAATAATTCTTTGACGTTGAAGTTGAGCCAATCCAACTCCAACTTTCACGCCAGTCATTTGTAATAAAACTCCCCTTCCTTTTGCTTTTCGGTGTTCTATGACTTCTATCATGATGAAATGTACAGGACAACTTGTTTTGTAGTACTGTGTATTACAGCATATGGGTAAAAAGAAGCAAGGCAATAATATTTAACCTAACAAGGAATTCAACCTTCAACGCATGGCATATAATCTGGATATAATATGGGATGGTTATGTGACTTTCTGTGATATATATATATATATATATATATATTATAGTATGAGATGGTTATGTGACTTTCTGTGGTATATACATATATATTCTAATACTGTATCAATTTTTACTTAATCTAATGCTTTTACTCGAGAGAGATGAGTTGGATGGTTCAAGAAGAAGGAGGAGTATAAGTAAGAAATTTTGGATTCAAGTCCTCCCACTTATATCTTAATTGAAAAAAACACACTAGTGTCTTTATTAGTGTATTGCATTGCTAAAATCTTAGTGCAAATGTCTTTACCGCCATTGTCAAGAATTAGACAAAATATAGGAAGGAGAAGAAGATGCATTTAACACCAAGGCCGTAGATAGGTCACAGCATTGAAGAAAATAATAAGTGAATAATCAGAGACGACACAGCATGTGAATCATCCATCGTATTCTGGACTATTATTCTGTGTGTATTTTAGCCCTACCTAATTTTCTTTTTTCAGTGAAAATTAAACATGGGGAATGAATTGAGGTGGGTTGAAAGTGCAAAATATTTGCTGTTAATTCATGTCTGCTGGAGAGAGCAAAATATGAGGTGACATGACACCAGCTGGACATGGAAAATATATGCACGGTGGTCCACCCTACCTACTAATTCAGTCTAATTGTTGAAGCTGTAGAAGCTAGTCGTGCACGCTTCATCCCTACAACTAAAGCATGAAAGCCCCACAAGCAAATTGGATGCATTCTTCTTAATTAGTTACTGCGCCACCGCGATTTAAAACATCTTCCAGTTGCTTCTCAGAAATAAGGAGTTTAAAAAGCTCATACCTCCGCTGAAAGAATAGAATAAAGAGAGAACCAAAAAAGCTCTAGTATTAAGATTGTCAAAAATTGTTTCATGATTTGAAATGAAGTTGAATTGTTGATCGCCATCGCCGCGTTTGAGTAACTAATGGGGAGTAACACAAGCAAGAAGGGAGATAGCTTTAAGCGTCCGCTCAAAGCAATGCGAAGCTAACACGCTAACGTCAGGTTGCTTCCCAGTTCAGTTCACACGCTCATTGTCCAAATCAATATCCCTCACAAACCTTTCCTCATTATCTAGCTAGATATAAACCAAGATAGAAAAGGGTGATAGAAATTAATGTTGGTAATCCAACAAGGCATTTCAAGACGCTGGCTGGACAGACGATATTTGCAGGCTTGCAGCTTGTGCTTTTTTGTTTCTTCAGTTGGGTGAGAGCAGTAAAAAGAAGATGATTGAATGCTGCTTCTTCCCCCCTTCGGCATTTTGTTCCATATTCTCTTCTCGACTTGCTTGCATTTCCACCATCTTTAGTCGGGTATGGAAACTGCATTGTAATTCCACACTTGCTCGTGTAGCTCCCAATCAATCACATTGCGCACCAGCCTAAAGTATCCGTCTTTCTCCCCACATGAGTTCCTCACCACGCAATGATCCTTACCATTTTCTGACCCGTACCCGACCAATGGTTTAATGCATGCGCCAGTAAATATGCCCTGTGAAAATTTTACCAAGTTAGAGTTAGATGCAGTGAGAGATCAGTACACCTGAATGCTCATCCAACTTTTGGCAACAAATACTTTTACACTGATTGACGACATAAATTCAGTTAGTATCCCATTTGATTATTCGATAGATCAAATATTTGCTCCACCAAAAATGTTTAGCAAGAAGATTCATAAACCCTTCATTCATTTTACTACATATATACCTCATTTCTACCGCAACAAAAGGAAGGGTGTAGCTGCTAACTGACACGTAAAGTTGGAATGCTCTGCCAGAAGCTTCAATTGCAACACTAACAGGTTGGTGTGCCATTGCCTTTTGCAGCGCTTTCTCACTGTAAGGTGGTACATCTTCATACCCATCTATGCGTACAACTCTGGCATTCTTCTGCAACAATTCGACATATAACAATGATATATTAAGCACAAAAGAAAAATGTGTTTTAAATTTCAAAGATGCATAAATGAACAAAAGGGGGCCGGGGGGGGGGGGGGGTAAATGAAACGTTACGAACACGAGAGGGGTCACAAATCCCGTTAAGTCCCTCGTATGGGTAGTCATCTTCACCATTGGCGATAAAGAAATCGAAGGCATGGTCCCTAATGCTCCATTGCAGCAGAGGTTATAGGTTCTTGTTCCACTGCAGCTATGGTCGACTCGAGAAGGCCCAGCAGCTTCCTGTTTAACAACACAAGCAAGGCCAGTTAATGCTAATTTCTCTCATACGTCCAATGGGCCATTTGTCCTTCGTCATTTCACTCTCGGAACACCTTATGCCCACTGATTCCGTACTAATTCAAAACCTACCGGTGCATCCATCAAGCATCAGTGGGCCAAAATCAACTTTATCCATACAATTTTTTTTTTGTTTGGAATCGACTTTCTTTATTTCTGGTAATTATCATAAATTGAAAGGGAAAGAAGAATAAACATATGCTGCATCAATCCTTTGGTGAGAAAGCCATTAAAAATGCTTTCCGTCCAAGATCATGTACTCTTTTTCTTTTCATTTATCCTTTGGTGAGAAAACCATTACCAACCTTCTTGAATTATTGATTAGTCTTAACTGCATGGGACGCGAGTGGGTACATCTTAACGAATCATATGTCACCATGTTTTAATGGGTTTGGCCATGATCACCATCTTGACGGATCAGGGTGTGTTATGGGGATTTTTTTTTGTTAAAAAGTGACTCATCATTGTCAACTGAATCAACTTGTACGAGGAGCCTTTCTTTATTACTAATTAACGTATGGCCATTACTTGGATTAATAAACAACAACATGCAACAGGGCCAGCTGCCAAAGATTTCTTGGGAAGTGGCTTGATTGATCTCTAGATGTTAGTGCCATGTTACCTGCGTTGCAGGTCACCTGCAGGCAGCACTGATTTTCTTTTTCTTTTTTTTTTTTTTGATGGCCGCCGAGACTTTACCTGGTTTCATTTGAATCGGTCGCCCATTTTTAGCACAAATTTTACTGATATTGCATTATGTGGTTATTTAATTAAGCACAATGTAGAGGGAGAAATCCTCTGTGAACACGTGTCAGAAGCTTTGTTCGGACTCCACTCCAAGCCCGAACTAAGCGGAGCTGGCTGTCGTAGTTGGAAACGGTCAAGTTTTCGGGATAAGACTAAAGTCATAATTCAAAAAAGGACTCTACTTCTAATAACCTAATAGGACTTATACTCGTAGATGAGATAACTACTAAGAGTAAACGGATAACTTTGGACTCCCCCATGATTATTCAGGGGAGGCTTTATAAATAGTGGACGGACAGATTAGAAAGAGATACAAAAAATACAATACATTCACTCTCCTCTTTTCTATTATTTTCAAGCTAACTTGAGGTCTATTCCATTATTCTCAAGCAAACTTGAGCGTCGGAGTTACAATTCCATTATTCTCAAACTGACTTGAATGTCGGAGTTACAACGAGGAGATAGTCTCAATGTTCGCCACATTGCAGGTTAGTTCAATTGCTTTTATTCGGATCATGCTCTTGACAGATTCTTCACACAATTATCTTATAAATACAGCAAGAGAATCTCGAATTGTGACACCATCATAAACGTTTTTTTTCCCCGGGGGAGGGGGATGGAGGGGTTGAACTGGCTTTTAAATTGTAAAAATGCATTAGGTTTACCTCCATAATCAATCCAAGAGATTCAAATTTAATTTGCATGCGACATGCATACATACCCGGACTGATGCTAGTAGTGCAACAAAATTTGTTGTGGCAAGAGTAATTCAATTATGTTATCACTGGAAACAACGGCCAAATGCTAAGAGCAAAAAGGGGATCTTGAGCAAATTGATCAATTGTTGCAGTTAGACACTAAGGTTTGTTTTATTTTCACATGGCTACTTCAGCAGTGGAACGGAAAAATTTTGAATCTGGAGAATAGTTCATCATCAACCAGTGGCAGATGACTACGATCTGAATCAAGAAGGCCGAAGTGCATACCTCCGTGGGACTGCTAACTCTTAAGACTTTCCATTTTTTTTCCGGGGACATGTCACTCTAGCATATATGGGGAAAAAGATGAAGATGGAGACTTAAATAATTTCTTTGATGGCTGACCAGGTCAGGTGGCTCTGAGTTCATTCACAGATCATGCTATTGGTCTCAAAGCATTACAAGCAAAAACCGTAACTGGTTTTGCCAAGGGGAAACTAATACAAAATCTATGAGAACTTCTATTCGAAGAATTCCTTAAGAACTAGTATAACGTTGAGTACAAGCTTTCTGCCAACCATGCAACAGAACAGGGTGGCATATCACCGTCACTAGATTCACGGTATTAATCACCAGGGAAAAAAAAAAGAAATTGGAAGAAATCGCAAATTGAAAAGAATCTCAAAATTAGAAAAAGAAAATGTTTGTATAAACAGTGCAGTGCGACAGATGCCATCTTGTATTTACTCCATGAGACATCGTCTCTGTATCCAACCTTTTGATCTTTGAGCCCTCTTTGCTCTGCAGAATTCACACAATGGTATGTATATTAGATTTTTAAGGCCGGTATTAAGACATCCTAGTTCTCTCCAGCATGCCTTGTAGAAACACGCTCGTCTATGGTTCTAATTGCGTGCTTCCGTTTGCTTCTTCGTTTTCGGGGTGAGTGGGTTTTTGTTGCTTGCTTCTCTGCAATCTCTTGGAGAACAACCGCCTTTTCACCCGCTGGGAGTGGGAGTTCAGGAGGAGCATCTGGCCACGGTGTGCGTTTTGCTGGGACCGTAACGTCCAAGGGAGGGTTAATCACCCATCTGAATCCAAAAATCAGGACTAGTCAGAATATGTTGGAAAGATATGAACAGACTTCATGGATGTGTCCTGGAGAAAGTGACTCAGTGGCCATTCCATAAACTAGTAGACATGTTCAATGCAATCAAAAACAGATTAGGTCCCATGTTCATTATCAAACAGTCTGGAGCAGCAGCTAGGAAAATTTTTAATACTAAGATGGTGTGTGCGTGCGCATGCAAGAGATAGAGTGAGAGATGAATAAGCCTTTATGATCCATTATTAGAAGGGTTGAGAAACAAAAGATTCTACAAAGGCCTCATATCACGAGCAAGGCCAACCCTCCTGCCAACGTGTTAGAAAGACTTCCACCAGAGGAGAGAGTGGAAGGATTGACCTCACAAACAAAGCAAGAAATTTCTGTTGTAATAGTGAGATAACCAAGGTGTGTGTTCATCTCTCTCTACTTCTCCCTCCCAAACAGCAAAAGAACTATAGAAGTCATTAGCTAGGTCCAGGATTCCAATCCTTCTCTTTACATTCCCCTGCTTCCTTAAGTAGACAGTCCCCAGAGGACCACAAATTAAGCATATGTACACCATAACTTAAAAAGTGTGCTCCTATAGGATGTATAACTGCTAAAAATAATGTTAAGATAAAAGAGAATGGAAAATAAAAATAAAAAGCTAAACAAGTGTCCCAAGGAACAGAAAACAATAAACTACTATACAACGACATTCAAAAAGAATGAAATCTTTTAATCCAAGATAAGTTATCAGAAGGATAACCAAAATGCCAATATTCAGCCAGAAATGTTCCGTTTGAGATATGACGACTTTTCTGCCTCCTAAGAAGTTATAGCAAATTTTTCCTTTAATCTCAGAAACGTGTACAATACATTGGAATAGATGCAGTTTTCCACATGTATGCCAACTAAACCTTCAACCTCTTTCTATTTGATTTACTCATTTTGTCTCTCCCTATGATTTGTAAGTTCTAATCTTATGAAGTAAGCCTAGAAATGATGGTAAGGATGTCCATGCAATGACCTGAGAATGGACTCTTGTATTCAAGGGCATAGATTTTACATGCACAACCCTCCTTCGACTCCACAGTTTGGTGAACCTCTTGCATTTGGCCTATTCTCTATATTCAAAAATTTACCTTTTCTGAAATCCCTTTTCTAATTTAAAGACAAGTACCAAATGTACTACAAATACGTGAGCTGAGTTCTACCACCTACAAATCAGGAAGAGGAAAAATATAAGAACGTTTATATGATCTTAAATACGAATTTTTTTTATTAAAATATTCTTGCAAAGTTCTGCTTTATATGTGTAAAAGTTTGGTGGATGCTTGCAGTCATTCTTCTCCTTCAGCTCGATACAAGCAAATCAATCCTTTAGGCCATAAAAAAACAAAACAAAACTAGGAAGGAGACTGGTGCTCTCAGGAGAGCTGTACTTAAGACAGCTTTGCTGTAAGTTTTTCTATTCATTTGAGATAAGAGTGGCTTGACAACTAAAACTGCAGCCAGTTATCAGTTTTTATTTGTAGACCTGATCAATGAGCGTTATGGTAAGTTCAGCTGAGGAAACTAATCAGACAGCACCAATCATTATTTATTTGAAGTATAATTAGTACATAATGGACATGAAGATGATGAATCCTAAAAGAAATTAAAAAAAATAAATAAAGAGGATGATGAATCCAATAGACATGAAGGTGATGGAATGGTGAGGTTAGCATGAGCTTAGTGGGTCTTAATAGAACATAGTTCAAAATAACAGTATTGTAATATTCAGAAAGAGAGGGGTATGCTATCCAGAAAGAGAAATGAGGAAACTAAGATGGGCCAATGAAGCAATCAATAGCAACTAGAATTGCCCCAAACAGCTGGAGAAAGGAGGAAGAAGGAGATGACAGGTTCAACATAAGTATAAGCCCAGGTGCGCACATGTGAGAGAAAGAGAGAGAGAGAGCGAGCGCCTGCGTATGAGGCTGACATCAGGGAGTAGTAAAAGAAAAGTTTGCAAGTTCTTGAGAGAGCTACTAGATAAATTTTCAGAAAGGAAATGTCCAGTTGAATATATTGGAAACCAGCAATAAATATTATCAATTCCATACATGATGCTCCTAGACAGGGATGGATAACAAATACACGAAAAGAAAAACAAGAGCTGTTTCATTTAATATTTTTTCATCGACTCTCATCAGGATAAGTTTAAAGAACTGCTGGTTCAGGTACTATCTTTATCTGTCTCTTCTGCTTTTGTTTAGAAAAGAGACAACTAAACAGAAAAAGGCATAAATTACTTGGAGTCATTTCATCGCTATTTGGAATAAAAACTCCTTGTCCTTGAGGAACCAACCACTGTTTTCACAGTTCATGTGAGAGCTACTAGATAAACTGTGGATATGATGTCACAGTATCCTATCTCATCATTTCTCAGCACTAATAATCATACAATAACCACAGGAGATTCCTTAAGCTGATTCAACCTTTATGAAATGAGTAAACAACTCTCAATCAACAATGAATTCGTAGTGACGATCAAACAAATATAAGCACAAAGCTGAGAGATATGGACACCACATGAATAATGTAAGAGAATAGTCTGTGAAAGTGTTTTAATAAAAATGACGATTGTAGACTAACCCGGCAGGGAATTTGCTGTCTGCCCGTGCTTCAACTCGAAGCCACCAGATCATGACTTTACGCCCACAACTCCCAAGAGGCTCCACCACAGAAGCATCCTTAACAAAGGACAGCGGACTCTCAACATCTTCTTCATCTGCAGCTACCTCGTCCAGATCCCTCACCCATTCTGGCTTATCTTCTGCATCCCTCCAGACTAATCTAGAATTCAATACAAACCCAGCCCACTCCATCTTCCTGGGCAGCACAATTGCCCTATCACCAACATACCTCGCACTCCTCTCCATAAACGTAGCCGAATTGAAAGTCTGCCAACCCACCAAATGATTCGACGAATTGCAAGCTGGACCCTGAACTGGCAATCCTGAATTTTTTTCCTCTTCCTTCTGTGCCACTGCCGTTTCATCCTCACCATCACCACCCGAATGAGCAAGGATTCCAACAGAAACAGCCCCAAACTGATTCACATTTTGGATCTCATCAAAAAGTTCCATACTATGCATATTACTATCATCAGCAAATATCACTATTCCATCTAGTTTCTTCTCTCTCACCAATCTGTTAAGTGTGAAAAACACTTAGAGTGCATCAAATTCAATACTAGTATGCATTTAACACAAAATTCAACAAAAACCGAAACCAAAACCAAACGTCAAAAACTCTGTATACCTCAAAGCATGTAGGCGCATCTTCGCCTCCAATTTGTGCCGATCCTCCCAAAGAATCGGCATTTTCTTGCCGTATTCAACATGGATAGTTGTAAGGCCAGACTTAGCAAGCAGCGAAGCAGTCTCATTGGTGACCGCACCGGCCTCGACAACGATCCAGACGAGATCATAGGGCACGTTCATCAAGGAATGCATCACTCCAGTAAGATGCAGCGTCTGGAAAGTCCGAACGTAAGTTGGAGTGATAGCAATCACAGCCCTAGGGTTCTTAACCCCGTATTGCATCCTCTGCTCCCTTTGCACCCTCTCAATTAACCGGTGCGCCATCATCACCTCCGCCGGATTCGGATGCGGCCACGGCCTAATCAATATCCCGTGTCGCCCAACCACCACCCGACTACTACTCGTCCCTGAAGCCGCCGTCGTCGTGAAATTCATAGCCGGAAGCGAAGTGGAAGTAGAAGTAACAGCTCCTAAAGTAGACTGGAAAGCTAGGGGTTCAGACGGGTTACCGAACGAGGACGTGGAGTACAAATTAGTACTAGTCATGGTATTGGAAGTATTGGAAAAGAGAAGGAAGAAAACTAAACGAGAAAATCTGAAGCCCAAAACAAGACTAATTAAACAGCAAAGACCATGAAGAACCAGCCAGAAAATCGTAACTGGAGATTTGATTGCCCCATCCATTGACGAATCTAAAGGCGAGGATCCTCTGAAGCTATTGCTCCGGCGACTCTGCTGCTGCAACGCCGTTAACTTCATTTCTTGTTTGCCGTTAAGTTCCTCCCTCCCTTTTCCTTCTACAGAGAGAGAGAGAGAGACAAGAAACGGAGAAATGGGTTTGTTAGTTTGAGCTCAAGTTTGAGTAGGTGGTGATAAGTTGGGGGTTTGATAGGGGGACAGACTGGTGAGTGCGGTTGAAGGAAAAGGATGGGGTGGGAGTTGGGTGGGAGATATCTTCGAGTTAAAGAATGAATTCAAAAGAATTGAATGGGTTGCTTAGTTTGGTAGTATTGTTTCCTTTTTCCTGGTTAACAATTTCGGGCTTGAAACGGAAATGGGATGAGCGGAAAAGGGAAGAAGGGAGGGACGGAGACGGAAGAGATTAGCTGTAAATTCTTCGGACATGGAAGCAAAAGCTGGAGCAAATCTAGGGGTCTTTCACTATTGTAATTGATGGGGGTAATTCGGGGATTATGATTGGCTTCTGTGGGTTAATTTTCCTTCCCCACCCTTCCGGCTGTTTGTTTAATCTTCAACTTGCCCCTTTCTTTCCAAGTGTTATGCAATTTTACCCCTTCTTCTTGATGATCTTGAATAACTGTTCGAGTCTTGAGTAACTCAAATTACTCTAAAAGGACAACGATTTACCACCATTTTCCATGTTTTTTTGAACTTTTCTTATCATAATAAGGGGATTTAGATATTCCAACTTAAGTTTCCATACTAAATTTTTCCATTGATAAAAAAGTGCCTGTCTGACAAAAATTACATCATCAGAATTCAAAGTTCATAATATATAAAAGCATTTTGGCAAGAAAAGCTGTTAAAAAAGCAAGAATAACAACATTTTTTAGAAATATATAAGAAATAGAGGCTTTTTGTTAGTACCACTTTCTTTATAAGGCTTATTGTTCAATCTTGAATTTGTGTAATAATTAAGGTTAAGACCCTAAAACTTATAAGTTTTGGTTCAAATCTCCCTTCCTCCTCTGCACTTTTTAAATCTCACATTCCGGAAAAATCTTAGATTTGTATGATCATTGATTCAATGAAATTACAGAAATTCTCAATGTTTTAATCATTGCATATTTTTCCCTTTATGTCTTAGTGTATATCTTTTAAATTTTGAGAACTTCAAACTTAAAAACAATACTAACATTTAACAACATTGCATCCTTGCTAACATTTAACATTTACTAACATTTAACAGAAAATATGTTTTCACCATAATTATAGAGAAGCAAACAAATGTGCAGACATCCTTGCCAACTGGGGAAGAAGCAACACTCAAGATTTCATTTTTTTTGAATTATATCCCAATTTTGTACTTCCCTTACTTTTGCAAGACTTAAAGGGGGTTACCACCCCGCGAAGTCAGGACTGTACCTTAATTTGCACTCCGTTGACTTGACTTTATTTTAATGCATTTTTATTTACCAAAAAAAAACAACAACATTGCATCGCTCCATTCAAAAAACAATTTTCCATCACTGAAACTGTATGGTGAGAAACTGATGTTAGATTATTACGCTGCTAAAAATTAACCAAGACCGTTAGTGAAGGTAAATTTGCAAAATATCAAACCTTATTAGGGGGCCAAATGGATATTGACTTAAGGAGGATAAAGATAAACAGAAATTTGGCTGTGACCGAAAATGGGTGGGGAGTGGAGTGAGTCAATGAGCGAGGCGGTTTGAGTAGAAAGTATGATGACTCATTAAGTAATAATGACGTCCAATTAGAAGTAGATCAACGGTCAATGAGGGAGGTGGGACGTCAGATTCCGACCCGTAAAAACAGAGCATGCATCAGCAGGACATTAGTTGATTGTTCGATGACAAGGAAATAATTAGACATGAGGGGTACTGGATTGTGCGAGTCTTATTCAAAATTACACCAAACAAAGCCATTTTTTGAATGATTTACAGAAAAAACACTTTGACGTTGTACTTGTACCCCTGAAAAAAAAAAAGTCTGAAGTACCTTTTGTTTAATTCACTTTACCTCATATGATTTTTTTACAAAAAATAATTTTACATTAAATTCATTTTTCAATCACCCTTTTACCTCATATACATTAAATTATTACAATACATTTTTTTTTTATAAAAACTCCTAAAAATAACAATTCAAGCTGGGTCTTAACAAATGATTTGTTGATGTTTGTAGCTTAAATCATGGTGTTTGGGTTGTAATTTGCTATCAAAAAATATTTACAATTTCTGTTAACACATTTTTAATCATTTTTTTTATTTTACATACGTTAAATCACTACAATATATTTTTCTATAAAAAAAGTTTCACAAAATAGCAATCCAAACGAGAGCGTTCATGTAAATGTTTTTAGATTTGATTGTTTTCTTATGGCTTGGGATTATGATTTGGCATATATGACCATGAGTGAAACTCCTGAAGTCCTTCCATATTTACTTCCTTTCTTTTTCTTTTTTTTTTTGTTAGTATCGTTGATTGCTTGATTTCAGTTGTCTCCCAAGTCTTAGAAGGTCACCATCCAAATGTCATTTGATCATATTCGGAAATCTAGTTGTTTTGTTCGATAGTTAATGTAGGATCTTGAGTACTTCCCGACTGGGATCATTTTTCGCTTAGGACATGGGAGGGAAAAAGGTACTAATGATTTGATGTATGTGAGGGAAAAAGGTAATAGAAAAATATGATTACGAAAAACGATGTAATTTTTTGATGAAAAACAGCAATCCAAAAAAGGCTCACTTCAAGAATAAATTTGACTCGGATACATGGACAAAAAGTTTGTCTTTTTTCGACTCTGCCTTTCAAATGGGGCACACTGCACAGGCAAATGGAAACTTTGGGTCTATAAAATAATTTGTTACTTCTTATATATTTAAGTCGGAGTCTTCAATTAAAAATAAAATAATGTTATAAAACTAATAAAATGAAGATACTACAATAGGAACTGAAGAAGTATTAGAGAAAGAAATAGAGAAATGGAGAGTGATATTCTTGTATTCCAACTAATACAAAAGTCCTTCCAAATGGTGTCAATGTACCTCTATATATAGGTACTACAAGATTAAAGCAACATTAATCCTATTAAACACCCACTATTACAAGAATATGAAAAAACTTATGAAACGGTTTCTCCACTACATGAATAGATTTATGGATTGTAACTGCTATATATAATATAGCTATAAATCATGGATTAATTCTCTTGGGAATACAAACGGACATCCATACTTTTAATTATTTCATAACACTCCCCCTTGGATGTCCATTACACAAAGAATATGCCTCGTTAAAACTTTACCAGGGAAAAATCCATCGGGACAAAAACCCTAGTGAAGGAAAAAGAGTACACTATTCTTGTGTATTAATTTCTCCCCCTGATGCAAACATTATTTGAGATCTTTTAATCGTCGCATTCCAATATTCTTCGCCAATTGCACTGAGATATGGTACTTCAGGACCAAGTATCTCTTCATCTTCCTCTTGCGATCTAAAAGGATTCTTTTTAGGATCTAATGATCTGACGACCATTGGAGTACTTAATATATGTGCCTTGTCCATATAAAACCGCTTTAACCTTCCGGGTATAAGTAGTTTGGTGGACAAAAATTTCACTTTTCAAATGCTTAATTTGTAAATCAATGCAGAATTTTGTTTTTCCAAAATCGTTGATCTCAAATTATTTATTCAAATATATTCAACACTATTTTGAATCTTTTCAGGAATTCCAATCAAATTTAGATCATCAACATATACAGCAATTATCACAAAATTTGATCCACTTTTCTTGATAAAAACACATGGACATATTGGATCATTGGTATAACCTTCTTTGGTCAGACATTCATTGAAGCGGTTATACCACATGTGTCCAAATTGTTTGAACCCATACAGAGACCTTTGTAATTTAATAGAATAAGTATTTTTAAGATTTGATTTGCATGCTTTAGCCATATTGAATCCTTCGGGGATTCTCATATAAATATTATTTTCAAAATTTTCATATAAATATGCAGTAACGACGTCCATTAGACGCATATCTAATTTTTCATGTACTGCAAAACTCACAAGATATCTAAATGTGATAGCATCCACTACAGGTGAATACGTTTCATCATAATCAAATTCAGGCTTTCGTGAAAATCCTTGAGCTACTACCTTTACGCCTTTAGGTGTTTGGACTATAAGTCCGAAAACTTTTCTTTTAATCAATAAATCCAATTTAGATTGAATCACATCTTTCCACTTTGAACAATCATTTCTATACCGACATTCATCAACCGATATAGATTCATGATCCTCATCAACTTCTATAATATCAAGTGCTACATTTCATTAGATTTCAATTAAATTTTCTATGATTTCATTCTCTTCAGGAGTTGGCTCTTCAGGAGCGACCTCATCAAGAGGTTGAATTTTGTCATGACATTTATTTAATTTTCGGAGATATTTGAAATCAATTTATACCTTATTTAGGTAAGTCGGCCTTAAATTTATTTGTAGCACTTGTGCATGTCCTTCAGGGACATTAATTTTAATCATAATATTTCCTGCAGGAATAGTTGATTTAATGACGCTTCTGGAGTCGATAAATATAACTTTCTACAAATGAAGAATTTCTTGAATTTGTAGTTCATATTATTTTGTATGAGAATCGAGAAAATCTAATTTTTCAGATGATTTCCTTTCGATTGATTTTTTCCTCCCCCTAATATTAGGAATCATAATTCATCAGAATAAATAAATCATTCAATAGATCACCCATCAATATTTTACGATATTTAATCGTGAAAGGTGATTCATTCCCAACATAAATTTTAAATTTCTTTTAGAGCCATATATAATATAAATAGAGGGAATGTATAAATATTTGTCGGCTCTCAAATATTTTCACTTTTGTCAAATCATATATCCGATGGGATCAGTAAACTTCTGGTTTACTGCAGGTGATGATTATAAATCAAATGAGAATGAAGACAACTATATCGATAGCTATTTCTCTCTCGAATGGTTATTATGATATAATCAACCTTTATCTCACTTGATTTCTAAACATGATCTCTATTATTGTCTCATTTAATATCTCAATTTGATATCCGTTTCGATGGATATTCAAATTCAATAAATTTTTCGAGACATGGTAAAAAGTAGTGTTTCATTTATCATAAACTTTTCTCCTACAGGAAGAAATATATTAGTGGCTCTTCTGGATCTTTCAATCACTTAAGCACTACCATTGATTGTGTTTGTCTCTTTTGTTGGAAAATAGTGTATATAGTAGCATTTATTAATGAGACACATATCATTGTCACCATAATTCTTATAGGAGAAATATCATCACCATAATCCTTTGATCCCAAATATTTAACATCCATTTCTTCTTCAGGAAGAAAAGTTAATTAAATCAATTATCATAAATTAAATCAATCATCATACACCTTTGGGGTGTTTAAAGAAATTTGCCATGTGAAAATATTATTATAATTTTGATTCGTCAAATATACTTCGGGACATTTGTCTTTAGAACCCTTATTTTCTTGTCCTTATCATTATTATCCCACTTCAAGTGGTAACTTTTTCTCTTGTCATGGTAAAATACATATTTACCAAAATCATAGTCATGGCAACAACCATAACTAATAAATTGAAATTTAGTCGCATTCACTTCTGGGAATGGATTAGAATTAGCATGCAATAAGTACAAAATACTTCTCAAATTTTCTCTCAATATTGCTACTACATGAGCATATTAGAGGAATCAATTGTGAAGAATATCATTTTCAATAAATCTTATGAGTAAAATTTTCTCGACACAATTTCAACTGAGAAGTAATTCTAAAAATTGCAGAATTATGTTCTTGTAGCCATACGTAAATTTATCATACCAGGCTTTTGAAATAATGACCATCTTCTAGTGGCCAAATATTTTCGTTAAAGAACGACTATATTCAGGTGATCGAATCTTTTTCTTTAAATATTTCAAAGGACAAATAGATCTTCAAATATAATTGATGTCGCGCCCCATTTTTTGATAAGAAAAATAAATTGTTTGAGAAAGATGTTTTTGATTCAATTTTGATTGGAAAATGATTTTTGTGAGTTGAAAAAGATATGGGTCTAATATGGGACTTGAAAAAGCGACGATTTGACCCAAAAAATAGTTTTAAAAAGGGTTTTGAAATGAAAAGTTTGGAGTCGCCACTTGGTAATGATTTAAGGTGTACCAAGTCACCTAAAAAAATGAGTTTTAAAGTCAAGTAATAATAAACCCTTTTTAAAACGACTCCTAGTCTACGTAAAACAAAGAAAAAGGTTCGGGAGTCACGTTTGACAAAGGGGAAGGCAAGGATAGACTCCAAGGCACCCCTTTGACCTAGCCAAGGCTAGTTGCGTGACTTAACCCTAACTTTCCTAACTTTCTACCCAGGGTATGTATTGCATGTTGGATTATGCCTATATGAATGCAAAAACGAAAAAATGCAATCCTAAATTCTACGATGTCTCTCGTGAGGTTTTTGGTCCCAAACCACATGAATTGTAGCGGCCAATAAAGGGAAACCTCATAGAGGTCGATTGATGCAAATGGTGACTCAAGTGCAAGTGTGCAAGTGTATAAAGGGTTCATGTATGAAATGGTGTAAAAACAAAGTGTTTGTGTGCGCATGTGTAAAGAAAGTTCACGTGTGAATTTGGATGAAAAATCAAGGTATTAGTGTGTGAGTGTGTAAAGAAAGTGCACGTGTGAATTTGGATGAAAAATCAAAGTATTAGTGTGTGCAAATGAATGAAGATAGAATAGTACATATATAAGTGAAACTTGAATTTCATTTGTGAAGTAAAGTAAATAAATGATAAGGAGGTAGTGAAAAAACATATGGATTTGATAAATGTGAGAGAAATGTGATTAAAAGAGTATGGAAGTGATAAAAATGAAAGTATGACCCTAGGGGAATGCAACAAGTCGGGTACGGGGGTGACGCCTAATTTTCGACTTTGATTTTCCCTCGGATTAGAAGGTAAAACTAGCGTGCTAAGGCTATCGAGTAGCCACACTCGCTCGTTTCCCTTATCAAGAGGGGATTTTCACGCAAATGAACCCTAACTAGCATGAGATGCAAAACCTAAAATGAGAGGAAAAGGTGTTTGAGGATCATGCCAAATGATAAAACTAAGGAAAATGCGTGATATGTGGTGAACAAGCAAATGATGTACTATCGAGGGAAAATCCCTAAGGGTCTAGCATTGGACTAGCCCATCCTATGAATTCCGACTAGCGTTGGACTAGTGGAAACGATAAAAGAAGCCACAACTAGCGTTGGACTAGTGTGGTGACGTACATTCATCCATTCCATTCATCTATACTACAAAAAGCGAGTAGACATGCGAATCACTTATAAACACGTAGCACATAACACTTAGCATGCTTGACTAGATGCAAAATCCTAATAAAGCATTTAACATATAACACATAGGCATGCAACCATTACATTTGCTAACTAAAACAAAAGGGAAAGGGAAAATGGACCAAATTACTTGCTACGCCCTATCTATTACAAGCCAAGAGGTGTACACATACCCCATTAATAAAAATCAAAAGTAAATGAAATAACTGAAAGGAAATAAAGAGAGGATAGGAAAGCAAGTAGACATGCAAATTTCAATTAGCACGTTGGACCACATAGGAGAGATAAACAAAGATAAAAGAAATTATACCTTCCCCTAATGGCAAGCAAATGAAGGAAAATGGCTTCAAAACAATAAAGGGGTCAAGGCATCAATTTAAAAGTAAAGTATGAGCAAAAACATCAAAAACCTCCTAATGGCAACTTGAATGAGCTCAAAAAATACTTAAAGACCACGAAAACGGAATCACCCGTTCAATTTCCAAATATAGCATCTACTAAAGACCCAAAACAAGCATTACTCAAACATTCAAGTCCAAATAAATCGTTTAAGCACTTCAAAGATTTCAAAAATAAAGAAAGAGCCAAACAATGATTGAAGTTGCAATGATTTTAGGACTTAATTACAAGATACTAAAACATGCTTGAGCTATTGTGGCACAAAGAGAAACTTAGAGGGATCAAATTGATTAAATGTTCCAATGACTTGGGCCCTAGTGGCATAAAGATAGACTTGGGGGTCAAAGTGCAATTTTTGGAAAACATTTTCATGCAAATGCATGCAAGCTACGAAGCAAGCTTCTGCAAAATCTAGCTACCATTCTTTCGGCCACTTTTGGGTTCATTTTAATGCCATTTTCCATTCAAATCAAGCTAATATATTTGTCTTTATCCCAACATCAAAACCTCAATTCCAAAAACAACAAAAACACGATAATCAACGTCCAACACAAAACAGGTTCCTTGAATGGGAGCATGCGGTTTTTCTGGAAAATTTCTGCTATTCTTTCCTTGAACAGCAATGCATCAGTTTTTTAAGACACGCACAAACCATCTAAAAATGATGAAATGTGCGCTGCATATTGAAGAAAAAGAAAACAGCAACTAGTGGACAATCACAGCATCCAAAATATACGTTTGTATCTACTTCACTACAAATACAACCATAAAAAAAACAGCAAGAGCTACGTGAGGACTTGCGGCAAACCGAAATTCATTTTCCAGCCAGCATTCAAACACGATTTAAGCATTTCAGCCCCCAAACATGCAACTGAACTCTACTTCAAAGCATGACTCTATCTCATGGCATGCATGCACATGGTATTCCAATCTCATGGCAAACAAATCATACACTTCAACAATGCAAAAATTCAGCCAACCGAAAGTGCAAGCCTGCTGTATTTTCATTTCATTTCACTTGCGGATTTCAGCTCCAAAAGACCATTTTGAGCGGAAAACAAGAAAAAAAAAAAAAAAACCTTTTCAATCACAGCTTTACTCTAAACAACACATACATACTTATCACAAGCCAAACATGCCAAAAAAAACTTGGAAGAAAGATATCATGCCAATCTGGAACAACATGCAAACATTTAAAAAAACAAAGGCTGCTGCAACTTTCTCCTATTCGCGGCTTGTGATTTCAACAAGAAATACCATCCCAACCTTCTAATATAACCGCCAAGAACATCAACTGAATCACCTAGCTTTATAAACAGAAATTTTAGGACAAAGATATGCAAGTAACCAATGCAGAAATGGAGACGCAGATCATCAACTGTGAACCAGCAAAACAGAAATGGAACCGCACATCAGAACAAAGGGAAGGGGTGAAACCGTAACATGCTATTTTAATAGGAAAAGCAACCCAATCCTCCACCATACATTGAACTCAGCGTAAAAGAAAAGAAACAGGTTATACACGTACAGAACTCGAACCAAGTAGACATAATCGCAAGCTCCAGTTGGAGCAACTGAACCAGACATCTTTATCGACTTATCATGGCCTCTAACAAGCTTAGCATCGCCATAAAAAGTGAACAGAGACTCAAAGTTTAGACCTTTATCACCATTTTTGGAAGCAAAGGAGACGTTGAAGTCAGCATAAACAATTTTAAAGTGCAAGAGGAGGAAAGCGATGGTTTTTCAAAAGAAAAATCATGCAACTGGGCTATTATTCAGGAATTTGCTGCACTCTCATTGGGCTTTCTCTAGATAATAATGAAAAAAAATCATGCTGATGCCAACGAAATATGATTCAAGAAAGCAGTAGCTACCTTCACTCTGAGTCTGATGAACCGTGAAGATGCTCGCTGAAGTTTGCTCCTTTCTTGCTTTTTGGTTTGACCAGAAAGCTCCAAGCTTTTGCCCAGTCGTGACTCTTCCTTCTGATTTCTGTCCAGCCCTCACTAGCCTAGCTCCTTCGTCTCTCCCAGATTCTCCTCTGCCGTCGTTCTCCCTTCTCTGGTCTCTCTCTTTTTCACTCCTTTCTGATGTAGCCGCCCATCCCTTCTCGGTTTTTCTTTCTTTAGCCGCTCCCCCGTAACCTTTCTCTTTAGTTCTAGCTTCCCTTTCCTATCTAGCTCTCCCTGTTTCTTTTCTGAATCCAACCCTTTCTTCTTCTTCCCGAAAACCTACGCCGCCTCTCTTTTCCTGGTTCCTTCTCTTTGCTTTTGCCGTCTCTCCCTCTTTCTCTCCCGTCTCCCTTTCGTAGTCCCTCTGTCTGCGGCTGTGTCTTCCTTTTGCTTATATATCAGAGCCCCCCAACCCTAAGAAACTCTGGTCCTTTTCCTGTATTTGCAGCTTCAGGGGCCGCTCCATTGTCCCTTTGCAAACTGCGCATATCCGCAGCTTTCATGCTGCGGCAACCCCCCCCTTTTTTTTTTTTTTTTTTCCAAAATAACAGAAATTGATAATAATAAAATGAATAATAACAATAATAGAAATAACAATAAAATGCAATCAAAACACAAATGCTTGTAACCTGAAATATTAATATTTTTGGAATTTTTCTTTTCTTAAAAAAAATAATTAAAACGTATCAAAAAGTAAATAAAACCTATTATACTAAAAAGCTCTTTTTTTTTTTTTTTTTAATTTTCAAACTTTTCATTTTTTCCTTTTTCAAAAATAGGCCAATATGCATTAAACCATTTTTCCCTTTTCTTTTTCCCCCCCTTTTTTCATTTTTCACTTTTCCTCCTTTTTTTCCTTTTTTCACTTTTTCCTCTCTTTCTCTAAAAATTCTACGCTAAAACTTACAAAAATACAAAAATAAAAACTACAAAACAACTAAAACTAAAAAGTGAATGAAACTAAAATAAAATAGCATAAACAATAATGAGCTAAAATGCCAACAAAGCATTCCAATTAATTCAAAATTTGGTGTCTACAATTGATTTTCTATAATAGCATTTCTAAAACTCAATGCATCAAAATATAAGTATTTATAACAAATAATTCTAAATATAAATAAGTAGAATTAAAAGGAGAAATATTACCTCAAAGATGTCAAACAGTATATATTTGTATTTAATGATTGCTCAAGTGTCTACAATTGATTTTCTATAATAGCATTTCTAAAACTCAATGCATCAAAATATAAGTATTTATAACAAATAATTCTAAATATAAATAAGTAGAATTAAAAGGAGAAATATTACCTCAAAGATGTCAAACAGTATATATTTGTATTTAATGATTGCTCAGCAATAGGCACTTGTATTTTTTTATCATTCAAATGTTAGCCATAAGAAATTGAAATAAATTTATGTGTAAAAAATTTACCTCAATAAGTAGACAGAAGTTGTCGAAAAAATACAGGTAGAATCTCTTGTTTCACTTTTACTCATGATAGAGGCTCCGTTTTCACCTTTTCCTCAAAAATAGAGACTCGTGCTGATAACGTGTTATAAAACTAATAAAATGAAGATACTACAATAGCAATTGAAGAAGTATTAGAGAAAGAAGTAGAGAAATGGTTAGTGATATTCTTGTATTCCAACTAATACAAAAGTCCTTCCAAAGGGTGTCAATGTACCTCTATATATAGGTACTACAAGATTAAAAGAACATTAATCCTATTAAATACCCACTATTACAAGAATATAAAGAAACTTATGAAACGGTTTCTCCACTACATGAATAGATTTATGGATTGTAACTTCTATACATAATATAGCCATAAATCATGAATTAATTCTCTTGAGAATACAAACGGACATCCATACTTTTAATTGTTTCATAACAAATAAAATATTTTAGTTTCGGTTTTTCCAACAGGCACCAGTGCAAGTGCCACGAGAATGCATAAACAACCAATGTAAGTGCTCTGTCTTAGCCACTGAGCCAAAGGTTAGTAGCTACTAAATAGGGATTAAATCACTCTTTAAACTGTAGGTGGAGGTTCTAATCACACTTACTTTGAAAAAAATTCCTCTTTAAAGAGGTGTTAGAACACTTCTAACCTTCCCTCCCTCTAGATTAGGATAAACACAACCTTGTTGTAAAAAAAAAAAAAAAAAAGTGCAAATATGGATGATTATTTGCATACGTAAGAGAACATATGCAAACGGGCCTCCCATTTGTTGATCAGATCTCCATTTTGACTACACAATTTTCATTCAAATCTTGGTTTGAACCAGAGGATCCGTCTTCAAGAAAATGAAATCCAACCGCTCTACTCAAATATTATACAAAGCTTGAGCAGAAAATTATAAACACAAAGCAACTTTATGATGACCAAACTTATTCTGAGGATGCTATACCTTTTTTACGACCCTCGAAGATAAGATAAACTAGTAGAGGATATAGTAGAGTATCATTCAAGCTTGCCATCTCATGGACCCTCAACACAAGTGAAAGCCCAAACAACTGAAACAAGTGCCCAGCAAACTAGCTATTCCCAGTTTGGCACTTGTTGGTTGGCCTAAACGCTTGAACTTATCCCGGTAAATCATCTTTTCGCAAGCTTCTTTCGTCTGTCGTTGGTTGCACAGTTACTTAAGTGAGGCCCAATTGTTTACATGTTTGGCAAGTTTCGCAGTAATTTCTGAACCAGGAATGAAGTTTAGAAACAAAACAATATAGAATATCCTGAACTGATCCCCAACTTTCCTTTTCACTGCTAGAGCATTGCAAGTAGTTTTAGCCTACAACTCTTGAACCCAGAAAATGCCTGAAAACTTCCTAAAAATGAGTACAAAAAAAAATATTATCTTTTGCAGAACAAAACATTCAACCAATAAAGACAGATTCTATCTAAATTCTAAGGTGGAGGATTCTCATGCCGATAATTACATTCACTTCAAGGAGTTTTTTTTTTCTTTCTTTTTATTTTTTGTGGGGGTTTTTGGGGGGGGGGGGGGGGGGGGGGGGGGCTCACTTCTTTTGAACTTTCATTCTTCCTCTTGTGCTTGAGAGTTCTTGCCACGAAGCATCCACAGAAGCAACCGAGCTTGCATATCGACGTGGTTTGGAAATTGCAGCAATAGGCAATAATGAATAATCTATTAGGAGTTAAAATTCATATTACGCAGCTCTTGGTGACTTTCTTTTCTAAATTCCAACTTGTTTAAGTGTGCATATCCTAATAAGTTATATCTTCGCCCAAAAAAAAAAACTTGGATAATATCTCAGCCAAAATGATGTATTCTGTCCAAATTTGCATTCCAAGCTAACGATACAGACACTAACTAGATCAAGATGCATACTTTGAAAGTAAGTGCTATTGTTCTAAATCTACTCTACGTACTATTTACAACCCTATGCTTGCACCCATTAACAAAAATTATTGAATCTTATCCAAGAACGCTACTGCATCCTCATCTAGATGTAACTTATCGGTTGGACTTATGATTTCTAATTCTCTACCTAAAAGACAAAATTACTGTCTTTTGTAACTCTTCAGGGTGTTTCGAGATTGTTTGGATTGCCATTTTTGGAATACAATTTTGAGTTTTTTTTTTTATAAAAGTATTCACTTAACTATTTCTTGGGGAAAATACTGGTTTTCATCCCCAAACTTTGGGCACAAGACACATTTCGTCCCTTATATTTTGGGCATGACACATTTGGTGTCTGAATTAATAATTTTTGACCAAATGTCATCCTCAGACGACAATTTAACCAACCTTTAACGGACCGTTAAGTAAATGTGGCTAACCGAAGCAAAATCAAGTGAAAAATGACGTTGTCTTCACTTTCTCTGCAAATTTCCAAGACTAAGCTCCTACTGCAAATTTCTCCGAGAGTAAACCCCCTCTTCCAATTATAAATATATAATTATAATTATATAATACATATAAATATTACTTATACTAATATTTTATATAATTATAATGTATATTAGATATTAAATTTAATCATTATATAACCTTATATTCATAATAATAAATATAAATATAATTATATAATTTATTGATATTATATACACATATATATTATAAGGGATAATTTCATAAACCTCTCCTAAATTAGCTTATGGAAAAATGGGAAAATGGATAATTTATGGAGAAAAGCCATAAAGAGTTGGTATTTTATTGGAGAACTGGTTTATTTTTATTTTATTCGATAAATAAATTTGTTTATGAAAAAATGGGTACTCTGTTCTTATAATAGATGAAAGCCATAAAGAGTTGAAGTTTTATTGGAAAACGAGTTTATTTTTATTTTATTCGATAAATAAATTTATTTATGAAAAAATGGATACTCTGTTCTTATAATGGAGGAAAACCCTAAAGAGCTAGTCTTTTATGGAAAAGCGATACTTTACAGAAAGTGACTGCGATTTGGTTTATGAAATTATCCAAAAAAACAATTTAGAATGAATTTGTTTATTTAATTAAATAATTATTATATATATTTATATAATGCATTATATAATTATACTAATATTATTATAAAATATATAATTATAACTATATTATATACATAAATATTAATTATACTAATATATTATATGATTATAAAGTATATTATATATTAATTATAATTTTTAGTATATATTAGTATATTTATAATAAATATAAATATAATTATATAATATATTATTACTATATACACAGATATATTATAAATATATGCACATATAATATACATTTATAAATATATATATAAATATATTATAGTTATTACCCTAAATATATTAGAGTTATTAGCTGATTTAGGGGAGGTTTATGAAATTATCCCTTATAATATATATGTGTATATAATATTAATAAATTAGATAATTATAATTATATTTATTATTATGAATATAAGTTTATATAATGATTAGATTTAATATCTAATATACATTATAATTATATAAAATATTAGTATAAGTAATATTTATATGTATTATATATTTATAATTGGAAGAGGGGGTTTACGCTCAGAAAAATTTGTAGTAGTCTTGGAAATTTGCAGAGGAAGTTGTTGAAGTGAAAGAAAAAGGAAAAGTGAAGATAACGTCATTTTTCACCTGATTTTGCTTCAGATAGCCACATTTATTTAACGGTTCGTTAAAGGTTGGCTAAATTGCCGTCTGAGGATGACATTTGGTCAAAAATTGTTAATTCAGACACTAAATGTGTCATGCCCGAAAGATGAGGGACGAAATGTGTCTTGTGCCCAAAGTTTAGGGATGAAAACCGGTATTTTCCCCTATTTCTTGACCACTTTTTTACCTTACACATACTACATCTCAAAAAAAATTTTCAAAAAATGCAATCCAGAATTCTTTCTAAATGGATGGAACCGGTCAAAACAAATAGCAAAAAAAAAAAAAAGGAACTCGTTTTACACCACATTCGCATACTTTAAAATCAATTCCTACAACAGTTGATCTTTCTTAGATGTGGCAATTTGTCCCAAGTCCTAATGGGTTACCCATGCTCATGGGGACTTTGGGCGGGATGAGTACTGGAATTTGATATTATATTTAAAATGGGACAAATCTCAATTGTACCCATTAATAGATGGGAAATTTTGGGAAATACTTGGGTACCCATTGGGCTTAAATAGCAAGGGCTCCGTTTGGATCAGCTGTTTTTGGGGGGTGTTTTGAAATATTTTATTGTAACAGTGTATATGAATAATTTTTACTATAAAATTTTTTTGAAATATTTGATATACTAATATGGATGGGATGTTTTTTGAGTTATTGTATATTACTGTAACATTATATTTGAAAAACTTATTTTTGAAAAAATAGCCAATCCAAACGGAGTCTTAGATTCAAAAATTATCTTTAACAATTTTTATAGTCATACCAGCGAATATAATATAGTAGTCTTCCTAGTCATTATCCACAAGAATTTCCAACATTTCAGTCAGTTTAGACCCGTCATTCTTGGATAATAATGAGGATAAATATTCAATACCCTAAGTACCTTGGCCATCTTGATATATGTTGGAATATGGTTGTATATCTATCTTTTCCTTTATTTGTTAATCCAATTTTTGGTAGGAATCTTGAGTATAAAGCACTTGCATGTTTATTTAATAGAACTAAAAGAAATTTAATAAATCACAAATATTAAAATTAAATAAAAAATAAAAAATAAAAAATAAAAAATAAAAAATAAAAAATAAATTAAATGAAAAAAAATATATAGAAAATAGATTTGGGTATTGGGCGGAATCAATCCCGCCCAATTTAGTTCAAAAACATATATGGGTAAGATTGGACCCAAACTCATATGACTCAATTCCATCTCAAATCCAAGCAAATCCAGCCCATCCCGCCAATTTTGCCACCTCTAATCTTTATACACCTCTTTTGATCGTCATTTGATATAAGAAGAACTTCTCACTTGAATTAAAAAGTCCTCAGCCTATTACACCAAATGGATTATTTAGTGTATCCAATATACCACGTTAGGCCATATTTACTCTCGGAAAAATATTGAGTGCCACTTTCTTTTATCATTTGGATTGAAGGAAATAAAGGGAGAGGAAAGAAAAGGACACCGGTAGAAAAGAAAGGAAAGGAAAGCAGTTTTCATCCATCGTATTTGGATTGAATATCAAATGAAAAGAAAGGAAATGGTGAAGTTTCGTTTGGTTTGAGGAAGAAAAAGAAAAGATCGAAGTGTTCAATTAATTGAAAAGGATGAGAAAAATGGTTTTTCAAAGCAAAATCTTATTAAATCTTGTTCCCCATGTTTGTGCTCACTATTGGATGAAGACATAATTATTAACTCAACAAAATAACGAGATATCATTTCTCTCACTTTCCCTTAAGAAAAATCAAATCCATCCAATTTCTCACTATTCCCTTTCCTCCAATTTTTTCAATCCAACTGAATGAAGTCTCAAGGCTGGCTAACAGCAGTCCATAATTTGCTGCCCCGTGATCAAAGGTCGAACTCCAAGTTCCAGCAAGCACGTGCAAGAAAAAATGGCCATGCAAGTCCCTACTGTTGTGGGCGACAGGGGCTCTAGAGGAGAAAATTCGTCACCACCACAGTTGGGCCATGGGAAAGACTGAAGAAATCGTCTTCGGGTCTATCTATATTTTGACTTGCTGGATAACTTGTTTGATGGGAGTGGGTTGGTGGCTTTGAAGACAAGTTTGTTCAATTTTAAATTTGACAAATGAGGAATCACCTAAGAGGACACAGAACGCTTTTGGTGTACTTTGTAAACGAAAGGTAATTAAGCAGCAATTGATTATAGGGAGAACTGCACCAATCATTCGTCACATATCACAGAAGTGAAAATTTAGTCCTTCAAAACAAAAATGATCAGTTTTAATTCCTAACAAATAAAAAATGATCATCTTTAGTTCCTTTTCACTTTTTTGAACAAATTTTGGTCGGAACTCACTGGATCCACATGCAATGCCCAATTTTTAAAGGGTAAAAGTGGCAAATCCCCGTTGACCAATTATGCGAAGGACCAACTGGGCAAAATTTTAGTTAAACATTCGTTAAAAAACACAAAAACTAACCCACCATTATTTGCAATTCATCTCAACCCAAAATCTTAATACCTAGCAATTCAAACAGTATAGCATTGGCGTATTCCACTGTGCTAAATTAAAAGAATATGCTGGGAAATCATAAAGAAAGGACTGAACTTAATGAGATGAAGACAATCAAGGAAGTAGATAAAACAAATTTTAGTGTTGGAGCAAGCACCATTACTGCAGGCATGCGATTTACCAAGTTTAGATGTTGACCCTGTTACCAAGTACCGCGTCAGAGCAAGATTATAGGGGACCAAATTAATTTTTTAAGTAATTTAACTTAGAATAAATAGATTCATTTTGTATGCATATTAAACTGAGGAAACTGCTGTTACACGGAAACAGAGAAGTGGATTCTTACTTCTTACCTCAAATCAGGGGACGACTAATCAACAGAGATGGATTTCAAGTTTCAAGCTTGTGGGGCACCTCTGGAAGAAGAATGGAATAAAAAAAAAAAGAAAATGAAATTTAATATTCCATGAACTTCTCTAAAAACATACGAAAAGGAGATACGAATTGAAAAAGGTAGAGAATGTTAAATAAGAAGTTATGTGCTGAACCAAAAAAAAAAAAAGTGAAGCCTCACATGACCATGACCAGATGGAGGAAGAGAGAGAAAGAGAGAGAGAGAGGGAGTTTTCCTTTTTCTTGTCCAAGTTTAGTGAGGTGATTTGCCACTGTTACCCTTTAAAAATTGGGCATTGCATGTGGGCTCAATAAGTTCTGACCAAAATTTGTTCGGAAAAGTGAAAAGGGACTAAATTGATTATTTTTATTTATTAGAGATTAAAACTGAACATTTTTTTTTTTGAGGGACTAAATTTTCACATCTGTTAATATGCGAGGGACTCTCCCTTGATTATATACCATAGGATAAAAGTAAAAGCTCTATCACCCACAATCACCCGCCACCAAACAAAAACACTTTTATCCGAGGAAAAAGCTCAAAAAAACTCTCTAGCTCTCAAAATTCAAATTGAGTTACGAGACGGGTTGAAAGTCGTTAATCCAATTCAGCAGTCAATAAAGCAAACTAAAAAAAGTGACATAACTTAAAAGGACTGTTTGGTTTAGATATTGGAATCATAAACCCACTATAGCCATAGATTTTTCATTCCCCCTTGCATGTTTCGTTTGAAAATCTAAATGGGTTTCATCGTGTCAATTCCGAAATCAGGTCACTAGCGTGAAATGATGAGGAGGCCAGCCAGTCCTAGAACTTCCATCCCATAAACCAAACACTCCCCGAGTCTTCAAAGTCACAGTAACAATTCCTTTATCCGCTGATTATGTTGCTAAGAATCCACGGATGGGACTTAAATTCAGAGGTGCATCACGTGTGTCAAGAAAAGTCTAGTTCAACTTCGCCGATGTAGCATCATGAGCAGATCGGAAATGTCAAATTTGGTTCTCAATTGCTACGAGAGACTTTTTGAATAGTAAATTATTTCAAATAATAGGTTTGTTTGGATTGTGAATTATTAGAGATATTTTTACTGTATCACTTTTTTGTGATGTGATGTATGTGAGATAAAAAGGTAATTGGGAAGATAAAAATGTGTGTTGGAAATTGTAATGATGATGTAAGCAAATATATTTTGGCAAATAAACAGCAATCCAAACTAATATTTCGCTCATGTCAAAAATATATTTTTTAATTAATTTTTTATATTTTAATTTTTTTTATCTCACATACATAACATAAAAATTTTTTTATAATAATACTTCAATTAATACTCTATCCAAACACACTCCTAGACTTTTCGATTCGATTCTTTTTTCCTCGTCATTAATTCATCCATTCCCATAACACCACATCGCAGACGATGGGTGGAGAAGTTCAATTCCTTTTAAGTTTTAGTATTATTGATGGCTCAAGTACGTACATAAATTCAAAACTACAGATCCTGTGCTGACTATGGAGTTATAAGGACAGTCCCAAACCCAACCATCGTAAGGTAAAATAAAGTTAAAATAGAATAAATAGAGTTGGCTACCCCTACCCACACAGGGAGAAAAGGAAAAAAAAATGATAATAAATTTTCTTCCAAACGCTACATATTATATATTTAGAAGTTCTTAAATACCTTCTAATTCTTTCCTTTTTTTCGCTTTCACAACATTTAAGGCCGAGGCCACAACTTTCTGGTAAGAGCATAGGTTGATAATCGTACGTGTTCTGAATATGAAACCTGTGCCTTGAAACAAAAGTATTTACAAACCCACCTCTGACCCCGGGATTCAATAGATTTAGTTCCATTGAATTGCGCCCCCGCGTGAATGGTCCAACGGAAGTCAGCTCTCACAGGGACCGAGAGGTCACGAGTTCGAGCCTCCGCTCTACTGAATTCCTCCGCGCACTTAACGTGCTAAGATCGGGTTGGGATGCCGAGCTTGGACCACAGGAAATTAGTCGGGTCCTGTCCGGATTGATCCGGACACCTCTATGTCGACAAAAAAAAAAAGAATAGCCGATTGGATGGAAGCAATTTATGGGATTGGATGGAACTTGATTGGAGGAAGGAAGGGATTATGGGAGGAAGATTTACAAAAAACAAAAAAACAAAAAAAAAAAACGATAACGATAGACGACTGGTACGTCAAAGTAAACAAACAACTAATACTCCAAATTAACACGACTCCCGTAAGGAAACGGGGACACTGGGGTCTGACGAACGACAAGCATCTCTTCAAATTTCCTTTTACCCGAAGACCCATTCCAAATTTCCAATGCCCTCTCGCTCTGGATGGACTCCGTAATGTAACACTAATACTATGCTGAAAAGGTCAATGTCCCGCATCGCATCCTTTCAGCTTAAAGCAAATTATTGCTCTAACGGGAAAGGGAATTACATTCTCATGGGAATTTTGTGATATTTGTAGGCGTACATTTAATTACTTTCACAAAATCATCCTAAATCCAAACCCTCCACATTAAAGAATCGATTCCATTTGTAAACTTTGTCCCTATATTCTGTGAAATAAATAAACGAGGTAGTATCTTAAACAAATCTACAAAAAGAGTTCGATAGATTGAGGCATCGAAGGCTAATTATTTGCTTCTCAAAAGTCATGATAATTTGTAACTAAACTCAATAGTAATTATTTTTTTTTTAAAAGAGGGATTCAAAATTCAATAGTCATTATAGTCGTCCTTACGTAACAAAAACTTCAAGCATGTTTAAACGGTCATGAATGGATCAACATTTGCAATCAAGTGAAATAATTCAATTGTGATGGAATAACAAAAGAAAGGGAAAATCGTCAATTTAGTCCCTAAATTTTTTTTATTATCGATTTAGTCCCTATAAATTTTTTATAGCCAATTTAATCCCTAAACTTATATTTCGGTTCCAATCAAGGAGCTTAGCGGCGGCGCCACCGCATAATTTCCATCAGCTCAACCCAGAAGGGGTATTTTAGGAACTTTCATTTTGGAGCCTTTACCAAAATTAATCGAAACTAGTCTTATGAAAAATACCCACCCAAAACCCAAAATGAAAACAAAAATGACCTGTTAATGTAGATTACTCAAAACAATGCTTTCTTCGGCTTCTTCTTATAAGCAGTTTATCTCACTTTTAGTACTCACAGCCTCTTTTTTTTGGAGCAACGGCTTTTTTGGCTTCTTCTCACCGGCGACAACAATGGCAATAGTAGTCTTCACAGGAGCAGGCTGCTTGGACGCATTATTCACCTTAAATAGTTCTTCCGATGCCAAATGCCTTTTTCAACTAAACCGACAAAAGCTACTTGAAATTTGCCAGCAACTTCTACTGCTTTTTATGAAATTTGCAGACAATCGGGTAGGGACCAGGTCTAGCTCTCTACTTTATCACAATAATTGCCTCCTTAATCATCTGAAAATTGGCCATGGATGAAAATTGAAAATCGCCATTGCTGAAATTGAAGACTGAAATTTGTATAAGATTCAATAGCGACCTTGTTGTGACCAAATTTGACATGGAGGAGATGGGTGGAAGTGCTAGAGACGGAGAGGAAGATGGAGGAGGGGGGTAGAATAGGAAGAGGGAGGTAGAGAGGTTGCGGTTGTGGGAGAGTGCGGCAGTGGAGGTTGGGAGGGGAGTGATGGTGAAGGAGGGGATGTTGGGATGGGTGTCGGGAAGGTGGTGGCGTTGGTGATGGAGGAAGGAGAGGTGGTGGTGTTGGTTTGGAGACGCAGGAATTTGTGGAGCAGAGGAGAGCGGCATTGGAAAAGTATTTGAGGAGGTTGGCCAAGCATCCGCCCATTCGGAGGAGTGAAGAGTTGAGGTTGTTTCTAGAGTCGCAAGGAAAGCTGCCACTGGTGAAACCTACGGATGTTGCGTCGAGGATGTTCGATGGGGCGGTGAAGTTGCCGAAGTAGTTGTTTGGTGCGGAGGTTGTTGCAGGAGTGGTGGATGTGAATGAGGTGACCCAGCCTGCAAAAGGTGGAAAGGATTTGCTGAGGCTTTTCAAGGAGTTAAAGCAAAGCGTTAGTGGAGGACAAGGATTGGGGTGCAACGAAGCCACCTTTGGTAGAGGAGGACAAGGAGTTTATGGAGAGGGAAGATAAGTTGCAGGAATTGGAACAGCGGCTCAGCAACGTCTCTCAGCAGGATTGAACCTTTTTTTAATTTTGGTTAGGCTCCAGAATGGAAGTTCCTAAAATACCCCTTCTGGGTTGCTCGATTGGGAAGCTGATGGAAATTATGCGGTGGCGCCGCCGCTAAACTCCTTGATTGGAACCGAAATATAAGTTTAGGGATTAAATTGGTTATAAAAAATTTATAGGGATTAAATCGACAATAAAAAAAGTTTAGGGACTAAATTAGCAATTTTTCCAATGGTGGACTAAAATGTACGTAGCACCACCACGAATAACTCGTACATCGATCTAAGCGGTAATAGAAATGTGTTTGGATTGTAAATTATTTGAGATAAGTTTATGAAAAAAATACAATAACACTTTTTTGATATGATGTATGTGAGATAAAAAGATGATTGAAAAATGTGTTGATGATGCAAGTAACTCAGTGTATGTAAATAAAGTGTAATAATTTACCATCCAAACACAGAAATAGAATGTCAGCTATATATATATATATATATATATATATATATATATATAGGTAGATAATAATTTGGGACGACTAATCCGAAAAGTTTAAAGAAAATTAATGTAGCACCACCACATGTCAAACTGATTTTAATATGTCCCCCTATAGTAAAGCAAAAGATTACTAGTGAAGAAGCACATTAGTCGAAGAATAGAATCCCAAAATCTTTTTTCATCTTTTTGTGGTCTGATCTTATTCGCACCTAAATTTGACGAGGCAGCTCTTAGATTAGAGTGACAGGTCAGTCACCTACTGTTTACTTTATCAGCTCTTTAACCTCGTCAATGGCATCAAACTGACCCCCTTTATCAACACTGCTTCCTCTCTACTCCTCTCTCTCTCTCTCTCTGTCTCGCTTTCTTCTCTCTCCTTAACCAGCTCGATGCTGGTTTAGAAGGAAAAACTATTACTGGTCGTCATGGCCGTCGAACTGATGTTGGGATACAGAAATACTACTGACAACTTTGTTACACAATTGGAAGAAAGTGGTGCTGTTCAAGAAGCTGCGTGTAGTGGGCTGGAGAGTGTTGAGAAGCTCATCCAATTGTTCTCGCGGAAGGAGCAAAAGGGCACTCGTACAATATCCTCAGAGCAGAAAAATTCCAGCATGGAAATTGAGATGGACTGTAAAGTCGAAACTGATGCGGCGGTGACCAAATTCAAGAAAGTCATCTCTCTTCTAGGCCGAACCAGAACTGGCCATGCTCGTTTTAGAAGAGGCCCCGTCCCCGTGGCTACAAATCCGGTTCCTCTCATGGATTGCTCAACCGAGGAAGTGGCTGATACTAAAGTTTATTGTCCAACGCCAATTCAACAAATCCCACCCCCTCTTCATGACTTTCATTTACGTAACCGTAATCATCATGTTATCTCGCATCAGACAGATGTAAATCAGGTTACTTCGACTTTTTCTCAAACTTCGACAGGTGGGGTGGTTGTTGAAAAAAGAGAACCAATCTCAAGATCAATTAGTTTCTCTTATTCGCCGGCGATTTCTCATGCAAACTCGTTCATATCGTCGCTGACGGGTGAGACAGACAGCAAGCGGCTGATTTCTTCTTCTTCGGCGTTTCAACTTACCAATCTTTCTCAGGTTTCTTCTGCTGGAAAGCCACCTTTATCTTCTTCATCTTCCTTCAAAAGAAAGTGCATTTCGGAAAACGGCATCTCCGGCAAGTGTAGCCCCTCTGCTGGCCGCTGTCACTGTTCCAAGAAAAGGTGAAAAGAACCCGCTTTTGCATATACATATATATATATATATATATATATATATGATTAGTTCCTGAAATCATTAATAGGGCGGCCTTTCTAGTACTGGTATTTTTGTATGTTTATTTTGGTGTCTAAATCTGTATGTTGGAAATGGATGCAGGAAGCTGAGACTGAAGAGGGTGATCAGGGTTCCGGCTATAAGCATGAAGATGGCTGACATTCCTCCAGATGATTACTCCTGGAGAAAGTATGGACAGAAGCCCATCAAAGGGTCTCCACATCCCAGGTAGTACATTTTACTGGTACTGTGAAATCAAAGCCTGGTATATTCCTGGTTATGATTTTGATCCATTAAATTTGTGCCAATTTTGTTATTAAAACAATCTGATGCATGAAACAGGGGTTACTACAAGTGTAGCAGTGTGAGGGGATGTCCAGCAAGAAAACATGTGGAGAGAGCCTTGGATGATCCAGCCATGCTAGTTGTCACATATGAAGGAGAGCACAACCACTCCCTCTCTGTCGCAGAAACCAACGCTGCTGCACTGATACTGGAGTCTTCCTGATCAGGATTATAATTTGTTCCACCGCAACACACTTAATCGGTGCCCAAAAAGGGGGGGGGAAAATGTAGGGGAAACAAATGTAAAATTGTGTAATAGCGTAATTATCTAGCAGTCTAATAGGTATTAATCAGTTTGTGTCTCGAAGGAGATTTTAGAGACTGATTATTAGTGACTTTAGTTTATTTCTTGTACAACAACTTTTAGTCTTGATCATTTATCTGTTTTCCTTGTTCTCTCTCTTCTTTTCTTTTTGGGTCATCAATCGTGAATTAAACGAATTGACAAATGAGGGTGAGTTAATGGCAAAGAAGTAGGGGCAGGTGGTGGATTTGGTACATGTATGGCGCATTTCAAAGAGGATAGCTGCAATTTGCAGTCTGCTTTTGATTTGTTTATGTAGAAAAAGACTGCTTTTATTTTTGGTTCAAATGTTCTGGGATGCCAATTGTTCTTTGGTCTATGGTGGCTTTTGCTTTTTCGGTCCCAATGATAAAAGTATAAACTATAAAGCGGTGGTGGCGAGAATATAGATGGGGCTTAGTCAAAGAAGATGACCGCATTGGTCCGGTGTAGGACATATCGTGTTTCGGACGGTTGACCAAGAAATTTAGGGGAAGGTGGCCATTTTGATGACTAATTTTAAGTGTATGCTCCACTATTTGGTAGTAAAATAATACAATAAAACCTCTCTACAAGGCCTCGTTTGGTAAATGAGTTTTTTGGATGTTTATCTAAAATTTTACTTTAATTTACTGTAAAAGTTTTTAAAATTTTTTTGAAGTGTGTAAATTTTTGAATAATTTTGAAATGTATAGTTTAAAAATTTTAAAATTTTTTTTTTGTGGTTATTGTAACTAAAATTTTTAAAAAACTTGTAGCAGACAAACTTGACAAAAAATTCAAGTGCCAAACAGGGCCTTAGTAACTTTGGAATGATACAAATTCTGTTATTTTAAAGAGGTATTATTAATTAATTGATAAATTAATAAATTATTAATTTATCAAATAAACACTCATTTAATCAATTGAAGTTTTGTTTTATTTTATAAAAATATGAATTATTCTATTAACAAAAGGAGACTAATTTCTTTAAGTATATCTACTTGATTTGCAAGTGTAATTTAATTCTATTAATGTCTTCAAGAAGAAATTGTTACTAGTATATCATTTAAAATTCGGTTAGTGATGAAGTTGAGTATGATATAATATTTTTAGATCCTGTTATGCAAAAAGAAGCATTCTAAGCATCAATAATTATTCCTAATTTCTTTAATGCAATATGAGACCAGAACTTCTAGATGCAATAAAAAAAAATTGTAGGGACAATGTCTTATTGTTTATTGCAACATGCGAATAGAACTTTTAGATGCAGAAAGGAAAATTAGGGATAAAATTTAGCTAATTTAAATTTTAAGAAAAACAAACAGCAATATACTTATAATTTGGGAAAATATAATGTATAATTTTAGTGAATTATTAATTTATGATACGAATGGGGTCAAAGAGTTATGTAACATTTTTTTAAAATTATTATCTTATTATTCTATCGAAATGCCCAAACTGAGATTAAAAAATTATTATTTAACTGAATTTATTAATTTAGATAGATGTTACTGTAATAGGGGCTTTGTTTATGTTTTAAATGCAATTATGGAATTCTGGTAAAGTGGTTTGGATGTGCAGAATTGTACTAGTTTTATTCCACTAGTCAGTAGTCAGAAGTTAAAGAAGACCGGAAGAAGGGAAAATGGTTGGTGTGTAAGGGTTGGGCATGGAACCCCACGATTCATACTGCAAAGTCAAAATGTGCAGCGGGGTGGGGCTGGGCAAAATTTGCATGATTTCCGAATGCCATGTTTGTTTCTGTAAATTGGGATGAGGGGCAGGAGCGATCACAAGAAAGGATCGCACCTGAACTATTCACGGCCAAAATTTGATCTAAAAAAATTATATGATCTAGATCACTTTTTGTATGTCGTTTTTAACAATATGTGTGAGACTTATAAAAATTTATTCTAAAAATATATGTTGTATAAATAAAATTATATCATGTGCAAATAAAATTATGCAATATACAAAATGCACAAAATCGCTTGCCGGTGGTCCCTGTAAATTGCCACAGGCAGCAGCTTGAAAAAAATATACTAACAGGCAGGGTCCGTTGAACATCAGAGAAGCAAGCGTAGGTCCCCATATTTTTCCAACTTTAGACTATCTGCTGGGCTAGGCTTGTAGTTGGCTGCTGCATTGCTCGCCATGTAAAACTTAGCGACGGATGAATGGGCCTCGTTGCAAAAAATTGTATGACCAAAAATGTCTAACGGTATAATGTCTTGCCGCGACTCTTGCTGTTCATTAGTGAAATTATTCGCGGAGAGAATTGCAATTTTAGTTTTAAACATTTGGAGTATGAGTGCTTTTAGTTTCAAAAGCTTAGATGAAAGCAAATGTAGTTTCAAATATTTTAGTTTTTATTTACTATATTTCATTCTAATGGCTGGCTGATTTTTCTTAATTAATCCCAGAATCCGATCATGTGTCAACAACTAATTTAAAAAATAAATAAAAAATTGCTAGCCATAATTTATACTCTCTCCATCCCAATTATTTAATCACGTTTCGGAATTTAACTTTTTAAAAATAGTGGTTTGATTGTGATATTTGTATTTTTTTTCAATTTTACTCCCATAAAATCAAAATTTAAATATGAATGGTAATATGCATATGATTAAAAAGAAGGGCCATATTGGAAACAATGACTAATTGGTGTTTTGATTTTTGCAACACGTAAATGTTTTGAAACATTCTAAAATGAAAAGTATGACACTTTTAATGGGATAGAGAGAATAATAGAAGATAACTAATATGTTGGTCATATGAGTAATTAGTTTAAACTAATTGAAAGATTAAATATTTTATTCACTAATAATGTATATATAATATTATGTGTGATATCCCATATCCAAGATAAGGAGTAAACAGGAAATGATATTGATATGTAATATCTATATCTATATGTATTGCAGATAGGGTTTTTGGCAGAGACCCTCTCAATGGCTTCCAAACTTTTCTTTCTTTTTTTTTTTCTAGATTTTTGTATTTATTTTAATGTATAAAATCTAATTAAAAACTTTAAAATAGTGAGTTATGACTAATTCTATCACTAGTCAAATTTAAAATTTAAAACTTTCCTACTATATCCTTCATAAAAAGTTTATAGTTTGTTATTTATACTTTAAGTCCTTTTTACTCCTTAATTAAATAAAACACATTTGTCAAGTCAAAATTTTCAGGGATAATTGATTAGTCTCATTTTAAAATTATTCACCCTATTATATCTTTATTGCTTTAGCCCCTTTTATTCCTTCATTAAATAGGATTAATTTATCTAGCCAAATCCTTGAGATAATGTGATTAGTCCTATTTTTTTTACTTATTTACCCAATTATTTCTTTATCGCTTTCCTTCTGCATACAATAATCATTTGTCAAAATCTTCTAATGATATACTCAATTACTCTTATTTTTTATGTTATATGTTTGTTTTTTATATTTTTTATGTTGGATTTTATTCAGTAGGTTTTTTTTAAAGTTTTAAAATTTGAATGTTGAAATTATGCTTTAACATTAAATTGGAGTATGTAAATAACAATTATGGCATTTTATTTGCACTTATAATAAACTCAATATTAATATCATACAAGCATCTAGATGACTTTTCAATTAGCACATGTACACCCAAAAGTGCACGTAAAGAAAAATTTATGTATGAATTTTAAATTAATAAAGGTGTATTTAGAAGATTGCTTTTGGTGGTATTTTAGCAAAATTTTGGTAAAATTTTGGGCAAGTTATCAAATTAGATGATTCATGTGAGTTTGGGCAAGTGATAATTAGGTTAATCTATATATTCCTACTGAGTTAATGGTTCAAACTAAATGAGTCATCAATGAATATAGTTTTATATAGGCTTGGATTATCCAATCACCCATTCACGACCCACTACTAAATTTTATTTACTTTTTCATCCACATTTTGTTTAGTAACAAAATAGTAAATCACATCAACATATGAAGTTAATAAAACAATTTTTACCTAAAGAAGGAGAAAAAACTTTAAAAATTGCTTAGAGGAGCCTAAAATGATCATCATAGTGAGTTTCAAATTTTGTCACTTTACTACATTCTAAAAATAATTTAAGTATTAATGCAAACAACCAATTAACATTCGCAATATTTATTAAACTTTTATGAAAGGAATGGAGGAAGTATGATAAATTTTAAAAAATAAAATAATAGAAATTAAAGAAGAGGAAAAATGATGAATACATCTTTGCAAAAATTAGAATATAATTATTAGAGTAATTTAGATTTACCCACTAATGATTGAGTTTGAATCTACATCTAATTTAATTAAGTCAAAATAAGTGATCCAAATCTATCAATTTCATACCCACTAATTGATGGGTTAATTTGGTCACCCATTTGTATCCAGTTAAATTACACACGCAAACTCATTCGTTAATATGCGAGTCAATTGCCATTTACATTTATAAATAGATGAAAATAATAGTAGAATAGGAGACAAGTGGACTGTAAAATTGGATAAAAGATACGATAATTGGGTGGGAGCGTGATAAAGCCAAGAGAAAATAGAATTTGATGAAAACGGGAAAGGATTGTAGGGATACAAAAAAATTGGGTAGAATCTGAAGAAACGAGAAAAGATTGTTGGGATGTGAGAAAATTAGATTCAAAAAGTGAAAATGAGAGTAGTGGAGAGTAGGGGAAATATTGAGGAGAGGAGATTGAGAGGTGAAAAAAATGGTATGAATGACGAGAATACGGGAGGAAGGGGTAATAATAATATATTGTGTTTGACAATATTTTCCATCATTCTCATATAAACCTGTGCATAGCACAGGTTAAAATACTAGTTGATACGTAAGCTTGAGCCTACTAGGTATTATGTAACTCGGCTTAATCGTCTTGAGCTCGTAATTCAGCTTAAAAGTTACTTAGAATGCATCAACATCAGACTTATTTGGAGCCTCAACTCCAAAACAACCCTATCCTTGTCTGAAGAAAAGATTTGATTTTTTTTACCCATCTAAAACAGCTATAATGATGATTCGTTCCCATTATTTTTTTACCCATCTAAAACAGCCATGGAGAATGATTCGTTCCCATGTGCATAAGATGCTAGGAGATTGGTTCAGGGTGCATCCAAATGTAAGAGATGACCTTAATGCACAATCAAAACTCACATTTGAGTTTCTCTACGACGTGGTTAATCGACTTAGGGATCTTGGTGTGAGGATACCACTCTATGTGAAGGATAGCAGAGTGGAGAGGGTATCTGCAAATGGATTTGCGACATGAGATTTATGGTCCTGGAAGAGATTTCATATTTGAGGCTTGCTGTTGTATAGAATTCTGCCAAAGTGGTGCCTGAGGAGGTTGAGTTACACTGTTATTCTTTCTACTGCTAGTCAATAGCTGTTAGCTTGCTACTAGTGAAAGTAATGCCCAAGTAGTTGAATGAGGAGGTTAACAGCATGAGAGTTGATTACAACACCTCAGTGTTCCTCTTGATTCTTCCTGTGACATGTGATGAGGTAAGAGAAGTTACTTTATCCTTCTTCTGCCATTATTTGGCTTTTGAGCCGGAAAATTTTGTTAATCATGGTCCTAAAGTATCATGAATGTACTTCACTCTGTTGCTTGGTAATCAGCACTTTAGCTTAAAATTTTTTACAATCTTTCGCCTGAAGAGTTGCAAGCTAATGAAGAAATTTATTTGCTTGATCAGTGCTGTTGGTGAGGTAATAGTGCCTTCCAAGGGTAACTTGTTCTGAGTTGATTGTATTAGCTTTTGCATTTCTTAGACATTTGCCAGTGTGAAACACTGTTTCACTATATGCTTCCTCAGTGTCATTCTGTTCTTGGCTTCATTGAATTTGGTTAAAGATTGCTTAGTTTTCTCACCATAGCGCTCTTTGTAATCATAATGAAGTTCCATCTTCCTTCCTTTTGCAGAGTAGTGGTTTTCGTCTATCCTATCAGTAGCATTTAGACATCTCTTTGTAGACAAAAGTGCAGTAAAATCTAGAGTGTTAGCAAAACTGTGCGCGCCAGTGTCGGACAAGTTAGAAACCATACGAGTGCGACTGACAGTTGAAATTTCACGCATCACGTTTAGCTGCCTTGTTTTCTACTTTCCTCTTTTATCTTTTTGCTGCTTCACTATCTGACATAGGCTGCAGATTGGATGGTCATCATTGTTGAAGGCAAAGCTTTAGGAATTTTAAAGGAATACTTTGGTGGTGAAATTGTGCCAGAAAATTTAAATACCTTAACTTGGTGGATTCATGAACCCTTTTTTTTTTTTTGGCCCAAGTTTGCATTAAAATAGTAAAAGATGGAATGAAAATAGAACTCGTCCAGAGAAGACAGCAAAAAAGGGCAGTTATAGAACTGTGGGAAAGGCAGAGTGGAACCTATTGTTCCCTCTTGAAGATATTTAATTTTCCTTGGCATCTGAGTAGCCTGTAAAGACATATTAGGGGAACAGTTTGTTAGTGCAGATACAAAATTGAGTGTAAAATGTTTATGCCGGTGAGAATAGACGAATGGGGATGCACACGTCAACTGCGACACAGTAGGCCATCAAGGAGGAAGTGCACATGCACAAGATTGGAAGGATGTATTGACGATTGGGATGGCTCCTCCGGAATTGCATTGGGAGGGAAATAATAGCAAGAGGACAGATCCTCGTTGAAAGGTCAATCATGCGAAGTTTTGTCCTACTGGTTACCATCTCTTTCACTTTTCTGGCGGGCTGCCTTTTGAGCTGTCTCGAACCTGCTGCGCCGGATGTGTCGGTATTGCCTTTTGTAAGAGGCGAGCGCTGGGGCAACGGACTTGCTGGTTTTGTCGTTTTGAAAGGGAACGGATTCACAGCCATTGCAGGCCGCTTCATTCTGCTAAGTCCGTCGTGTCATTGGACATCATCGATGTATTATTCTTTCTTTTTTCTTTTTCTTTTTTTTTTTAAGTGAAAGTGTTGTTCTTATTTATAGAGTAGATCGGAGTAAAGATAGCTGTAGCTAATGAGTTGTAGTTTTTATTTTTTTTCCGGTAAAATGCTCTGAGTAGTATTAATTTTCATTTCTTAAAAACTTGTAAACTCCTTAAATACTTTTTCCGTTTGGATGGTAATTATTTATCAAAAAATTATTTACTTGTATTATTATAAACACATTTTTTAACATATTTATTTATCTTTTCAATCTCTTTTTTTAAAAAAAAAAATTTTTTATGTATGTATGTGAAAGAATCTACATATTGCATGAGGAAGCCCCACTCGTAGTGCCCAAAACAACAGAAATTCATGGTACAATTGAAGGACGTCATCCTCGTGAACTCATCTCTCTTTATTGGCAGTATGGCTCAAATCACTGAATCACCTATCATTGCCATTCCCTCCCCATTAGCATATATAGGTTGTGCCTTCTTCCTGGTTCAATCATCAGAAGTGTTGGAATATGGAGAGAGAGAACACTTTCTCACTCACATTTCCTCTTCTCGTCTTCTTTGTTATCCTGCACTCTTGCTGGTTTTATCAAGTCGTTGGTAATGGTTTCCCGATCAACAGGGAAACACTCGAAATCGTTATAGGGGTTGGCAGTCCTCCCTATTCCCCTGCCTACCCTCCTGACAATGGAGAATGCCAAGATTGCCCACAGCTCCCTCCCCCTCCAGAGCCCCCCTGTCCTCCACCCCCGCCCCCTCCATTTACTCTTTCCGAGGAACTAAAAATGGCCATCCAAGTAATCCAAAGGTTCAAAAGGAGAATAAAGTCCGACCCTTTTTGCGTCACCAAAACCTGGACGGGCAATCGCATCTGTTACGACAAATCCAAATACAAAGGCTTCGTATGCGACAGAAGCACCAAAGATAACAAGTTTAGAGTCGTTGGCGTCAATTTCAATGGCTTCAACTTTGACGGCGGACCTGGCTGTCCACTCGTTGCAACAGACTTCGTTGAAGATCTCAAGGACCTGGTAATCTTCCATGTCAACTCCAACAACTTCACAGGTGACATTCCCTTTGGAATATCCAAACTTCCAAACTTCTTCGAGTTCGACCTGAGCAACAACAAGCTCGTAGGAGCTTTCCCCGCTGCAGCCCTAGGGGCAACCAACTTGACATACCTGGACGTCAGGTTCAACCAGTTAACAGGGACAATCCCGCCTCAAGCCTTCACACTAGACCTGGACGTGCTCTTCCTCAACAACAACGCATTCTCCGGAAAAATCCCCGGCAATCTTGGCCAAACCCCTGTACTCTATCTCACCTTTGCAAACAACGAATTAACCGGCCCAATCCCCAGGAGCATTGGCCAAACTTCCAGAAATCTCCTCGAGGTTCTTTTCTTAAACAACAGCCTCTCCGGTTGCCTACCTTATGAGATTGGGTTTCTGAATAAAACACATATTGTGGATGTCAGCATAAACCAATTGACAGGTCCCATTCCACAATCATTCGGGTGCTTGAAGGATATTCAGCAGCTGAACTTGTCGTACAACCAATTCTACGGGGCGGTTCCAGAGAGCTTGTGCATCCTGGGCGACCTGGAGGTACTGGACCTCAAGTTCAATTACTTCACTCAAGTCGGACCAGAATGCTGGAAGTTAATCGAGAAGAAAGTCCTGAACGTAACCATGAATTGCATTCTAGACCTTCCTTCGCAAAGAAGCCCCAAGGAATGCGAGGCTTTCTTCTCAAGGCGCTGGACCTGCCCGGACCCGAAATGGCTCAACTACGTGCCTTGCGGCATTTATGTTTCTAAGGGCACGCCACAGACATCCGATCATGTGCCCAAGCGGGCAAGGCCTCCATCGCCGACATATGCTGCTTTAAAAGAGCCAGGCTCGTGAATTTCGGTGTCGGCAGCCAGCCGCCTAAGTGCCTACCTTATCATTACGCCGTAATATTAAGTGTATGTATGTATTTTGTTGTCAGAAGCTGGAGGAGAAAATCTTCCTCCGTTAGCGAAATATTTTATGAGTGTAGACAGTAAACCATCGCTGTCATTAATACGTAGTTAAAGCCTAAGCCAACCAGCTTATATTTATGTTCCAAAGTTGAGGGTGCTTTATGAATACTGATACGCCAACATAATTGCACAATTCAAGGCAAAACCAAATGAAAGAAACGGGCATCAGCTAGGTACAGAGTTCCAAAAACTCCGAGAACTTGATGAGGTCATGTCATCTTAAATCAACCGACAACTTAATCCAATAAACACAAGAAATTCCATGTCATCAGCTAGGTACATCCTTTCAACAGCTAACAGACGAAATCCCCAAAATTCGTGAATGTGAGAGATTCAGTCGAAACAGGCATAATGGGGAGATAGATTTATTCCTCAGTATATGAAATTTGTCAGGACTTTACTGACCAAGTGTTTACCGTAAACAGCACCTTCAAACCTCCTGGTTCCACCAGTTTGTTTTACGCATACATCCAATGGCTCTATTATTTGGCTATTCATGTGAAAAAAACCAAGGAGATTGATTAAGAAGCTGAATCAAAATAAAAAAGGAAAATTAAGAGAGAGGATTACCTCATAAAAGTAGGCCACGCAGACCCGATAAATGGGAGAGTTGTTAGTCACCCGATGCAAAGTTGATTCATAAAGGCCATTGGATAGAATCTGAAGATTCCCAAATATTAAGAACAGTTATCGGGTGACAGCATGAAAACCACTGGAGAATCAATTATTGAGATGCATACCTTCAGCATGTCACTTTTTTTTTTTTTGGTGAAAATAGGGATTAAATATTAATAAACAACAGAGTTTTGCCCTATCTATTATAAAGCAAAAGAGATAGTGCGGGGAAAACAGATCCCTTTCAAGTCCTCATCATAGACAAAAGCGAGTTCTTGAGGACAATTAGCAAAAGTTACAAAGTTGGATTGTAATCTGCCTCCCATTCTTGCGAGTGCGTCCGCGCATCTATTTGCCTCCCGGTATATGTGGGATATTTTAACATGCCGCAGCTGCGAAAGGAGGGATCTGCAATCCGAAATGATAGAGTTCAAAAGGTGATTAGGATTGGCAACAGCTGTTAACAAAGTAATAATAGCTTCGCAGTCAACTTCAACTTCAAGTTGAGAAATTTTTAAGGAAAGGGCTATTTCTAGTCCATCTCGGATACCCCAACATTCCGCCAGCATGCTGTTTGTAGAACCTAAGTTTCTGCAGTATCCTCTAATCCAACATCCGGAGGCGTCTCTGATAACACCTCCAGCTCCCGCTGGACCTGGGTTTCCTAAGGCTGAGCCGTCTGAATTGAGCTTGAACCAATGGAGGATTGGAGGAATCCATCTGATAAGAATATGTGATTTTCTGCGAGGGGGGTGGCCAGAATTTGGGCCAAGGGAGTAGAACTCAGTGGCCAACTTGATGCTGGTTTTGGTTGGAGGAGGTTGTGTTCTGTTGGGCTCAAAAATCTTTTTATTCCTGGATTTCCAAATGGTGGAGCAAGTAAAGGCAAAGAGTGTGCCCCAAGGAATATTGTAGAAAGGGGAGGGTGTGGAAAGTTTACAACCTTCCCTAATCCAGATGTGAAAAGGAATGTGTAGAGTGGATAGATAGTAGTTGGGATTGAGCTCCATCCAAACAGCTTGGGCGTGGACACATTTGCGCAAGACATGATTAGTATCCTCTATCAGTCCTGGGCAGAAAGGGCAGATATTATCAGGGAGGATGTTTCTCTTATGAAGGAGGTATCTTGTTGCTAGTTTGTCTTGAGAAGCTAACCAGAGGAATAATTTGGTTCGATGGGATGTGTGAGTAGTCCAAATCCAAGTGAAAGACTGGCTTGGAGGATGGGGTGTTTGGACATTGGGTTTGGCCTGAATATATAGCAAACTAGTGATCTCATATGCAGATTTTAGACTGAACTCCCCATCTGGAGAATTCCTCCATATAAGGTTGTCTGCTTGTTTAGAATGGTGAGGTCTAGGAATAGCTTTTAGCAGGTCGGTAATGGAAGGGGGTAGATGGAAGGAAATATTGTTGAAATTCCAATTACCATTGCTGTCAAAAAGATCTGATAGGAGTAGTTGATCTTCCTCTGGTAGGAGTGGTCCTTCAATTAAGGATCTGAGGGTGCTTGCTGAGAACCATTTTCCAGACCACACTTTAATTGTTTTACCATCTCCTATGTTCCAACCCAACCCTTGGTTGAAGATGTTGTTACCGTGTATGATATTCCTGAGGTTTATGGAACCTCTAGATTTGCAGAAGCTAAGAGGGGATTCTTTCAAAGGTTGGTTTCTATGTAAGTAGAGATCTGAAAGAATTTGAACCCAAGGACGATGTGTGTTTTTCATCATCTGCCAATTTAGTTTGGCCAAATTAGCTTTGTTCAAAAGGGCTGATTGTCTCAATCCCAAACCACCCTCCTTTTTGGGGAGGGTAACAGTTTCCCACTTAATCAAGTGGAGTTTTTTCTTCCCCTCTGTGGAGCCCCAGAGGAAATTTTTCTGTTCTCTATCGATGGCATCACATATTTTTTTTGGGATATGTGCAGCTTGGAAGAAATAGGTAGGGATGGAAGATATGCATTGTTGGATAATTGTCTTTCTCCCAGCAAAAGACAACAGGTTTGCTTTCCAGCCTTGGAGTTTGGACTGAATTTTTTCCAAAAGGAAGTGGAAGGTTTTGGATGTTGCTTTCTTAACACTAAGTGGAAATCCAAGGTATTTTCCTAGGTCTCGGGTACCCTGAATGTTTAGACTTTAGAGTCCTGGTGATAGAGTTTTTAGTGAATTCAAGGGTGTTTGGGGAAAATAGAATCCTTGACTTGGAGTGATTGATACGGAGGCCAGAGAGGTCCCCAAATATGTTCAAAATATTTTGGATAGTGGTTATATAGGTATCATCTGTCCTCGAGAAGAGGATGATGTCATCTGCAAACAGACAATGTGACAGACAATGTCTAGATCTCCCAAACTTGAGAGGGGTCCAGTTGTTACCATCCACTTCTTTGGTGATAGCCATTGACAAGTATTCCATGCAAATAATGAAGATGTATGGGGATAAAGGGTCTCCTTGTCGAATGCCTCTAGAAGGGGAAAAAAAGTTTGTTGGGGATCCATTTATGAGTATGGCCAAATTGGTAGATGTAATGCAATGAAGAATGAGGTTGATGAGGGATGGGGGAAAATCAAAGAAAGTGAGGGCTTGATGAATAAAAGACCATTCAAGACTATCATACGCCTTATGAAGATCAAGCTTGATGGCACACAACCCATATTTGCCCTTTTTATTTTTTAGCCTGTGAATGGCTTCTTGGACAAGCATGATGTTATCTGTTCCACTTCTACCCGAGATGAAGCTGGATTGGAGAGGGGAGATGATGGTTGAAAGGATGGGTCTAAGTTTATTAACAATGGTCTTGGCTAGTATTTTATAAGTGGTATTGCAGAGTCCTATGGGTCTAAACTGCTGAATGATATCCGGGTTGTCAAGTTTGGGAATCAAGCAAATTAAAGTATCGTTAATCCCGACTGGAAGGGGCTTTTGATTGAAAGCATCATGTATGAATTGGGTGATTGAAGGAGCAAGGAAATTCCAAAATTTCTGGTAGAAAATAGGGTGAAAGCCATCCGGCCCAGGACATTTGAGAGGTTTCAAATCAAAAACAGCCTTTTTAATTTCTTGGATGGTTGGGAGGGTGACTAGGGATATTTTGGTTTCTTCCTCCAGATAAGATTTCTGAAAAGGGAAATTCTGTGGGTAAAAGGATGACTGAGAGTGGTGAGAAGTAAATAGGGAAGAGAAGAAATCAAGGATATGGTTTTTAACAACATCACTATTGGTCAGCCATTTACCTTCATTATCTCTCAAAGATACAATTTTATTCCGTTTCCTTCTACAGAGGGTAGAAGTTTGTAGAAATTTGGTATTGAGGTCATCTGATATAGCATAGTCCAATCTAGATTTCATAATCCAGAGGGATTTTTCCTGATGAAGGATTTCATCATACTCAAAAAGCAACTGTTTTTCTAAAGACTCTAGGAATATAGAATGGTGAGATTGCATCGCTTTTTGAGCACCTTGGAGTCTGGCTAGGATCCTCTTTTTCTTAAAGAAAATATTCCCAAAGGTCTTTTTACTCCAGGAAAGGATGTTAGAAGTGAGGTTTTCGATAGAATTGGAGATAACAGAGGGGGGCCCAGACCAAGATTGATGAAGGAGTTGTGGGAATTCTGGGTGAGACATCCAAAATTTCTCCAGTCTAAAAGGTCTGTTTAAGGAATTACTAATAGCCGGTTGGAGGTCTAGAAGAATTGGACAATGATCTGAATGAGTTCTTGCAAGGTGGTGTATTTGTGCCTCAGGAAAAAGGTTAATCCATTCAGGGTTACAAAAGACGCGATCCAGCCGTTCGTAAATATGGCCTAGATCCCTTCTAAAACACCGCCAGGTGTAACGAGGCCCATTGAACCCTAAGTCTAACATGTTACAAGAGTCCAAACACTCTTTGAATAAACAGGCTCTATTTGGACTAATCGGGTTACCCCCTTTCTTGTCCGAACTCATTAAAATCTCATTAAAGTCCCCCATCCAAACACAAGGGAGATTGGGGTTATTAGAGGAACACAAACTATTCCATAATTGAATTCTTTCCTGAAATCGTGGGCTAGCATAAATTTCATAAAGAATCCAAGGGGGTGAGTAGGGGGTTACCTGGACTGAAGCGTGGATGACCTGCGAAAGGTTTGAAATAGGATCTACGCGAACTTCTGCCTTGTTCCACAGTAGCCACATTCCACCTTTGAACCCGGAAGAGTCGACCACTGAGAAATTGTCAAACGGGAGTTGACTGCAAATATGGCGTGCTCTGTCTCCGTGGAGTTTAGTTTCTACTAGAATAGCAATTGCGGGATTATGGAGCTGGACAAGTTGAAGAAAGTGATTTTTGAAATTCGGGTGTCCCGCACCCCTGACATTCCAGAAAAGGATCTTCATAGAGTCAGGAAATGGGTTGGGCATCATCGGCTCTGGTGGGCTCTGAGGCCTCACTTGGGAGCTGGGATTTCCGTCGTAGATATTGACGGGAAAGTGAAACTCTCGACTGAATCTTGGGCGTAGTGTTAAGGAGTGGTCTCTGGAGTCTACGCCTAGCAGTTCGATGGCCGTCATGAATATTTTTACGGCTAACATTTCTTTTATCGGCGTGATAATTGTGACAGAGCTTTGAGAGTCTCTGGCAGTGACTGAAAGTGGGGATATGGAGAGTACTTCTTGCCGGACGTACAGTTGTGGCATTGTTTCGTGTTCTGGAGCGGGGTTTGAGCCCGTGGGTTCCTGGGCACCTATCCTCTGAGAAGTCTCCTGAGCTGTCGCTGGGCGATTCTGAGTCCTCCTCCATGATGGGTTCCAACGATAGTGGCGGTTTGAGTGTCTCCTTGGTTCCGGGTAGTCCCTTTCTGGCTGAGTCTGGGGCTGATGTGGCCGGTTGTGTGGGCGGTTTGGCCTTTGGTGGTGTTGTTCGTATGGAGGTCTCCCTGCTCCGATTCCCCTCACCTCCCTGTTCCTTGATGTCAGCTGGTCTTCTGGGTCCAGGTCTGTGATAAAAGCTATCCTGGTTTGAGTTGCCCAAATCTGTATTCTTCCCAAACTGTGTTGGTCCTGGATTTGGCGGATCTCTTCCAAGGAGAAATGTGGGTTCGCGACTAGGAGTGGGTCTACCACTCTGTGGGAGCATATCAGAACCCACTCCTCCTCCCTGAACATGTGGTTGAGATGCGGTGCTTGGGGGTGTTCTTCCAATCTGTGAGGGGGGTAGTGGTTCCAAACTTGGTGGGTTTGGTAAGAGGGGTGAGAGTTTCTCAGGTTGGTTCTCGTCCTCCGGGACATTGCTGAGGCTTGTTGGTGGTTCATACTGAGCTGAGGAGGTTTTGGTGAGAGTAACGTAGGGTTTTTCTGAGGTTGGGGTGGGTGAAAGAACTTCTCCGGTTTTGGATATGTAGCTGATGGCGTGGGGGCTAAGCCTGTCTTCCGAAGGAAGGTAATCGAAGCTGGCTTTCGACGGGTCATTTTTGGAAGCAGGAGGTGGAGGAGGTTGGAAAGTGCACTTTCCATTTGCAGGCAAAGTTTCTCCCAACTGTTTGCTAAGAAGTTTCAATGTAGGAGAAGGAGCACTAGGCAGGAAATTTTGGGACTGATGTTCGGTGGCAGGTCTGGGAGGCTCAGCAACTTTGGCGCCGTTGGAAAGCACAGAGTCAACATCAGAAAGCAAGTCAAAATTATTTCTAATAGGGATATCTGTGGTACCGAATATAGGGACCCGGTTAGAGGTTTGGATTTTGGGTTGACCAACACCTGGGCCATGAGGCCTTATGGGTCGGGAAGGCCTGGACTTAACGTTTGAAATTGAAAAATGCTGACCGTTGGGTTTACGAAGGAGAGGTCGCTTTCCTGACATAGAAAACGATTTGCCGGCGAACGCCTGAACACGTCTCCATGTCCCTCCTCCCGGCTGTGCTTCCGTTTGTTCATCGGAGGTGGGCTTAGGGCAGTAAGATTGGTCGTGACCCAACATACCACAACTAGGACAGAAGGACAGAGCTTCTACGATCAGTAACTGATGGTGTCCATCTAGTTGGATTGAGGTAGGCAGAGGGCGAGTAATGTCTAGCTCGATGCACAACCTGGCGAATCTTCCACGTTCTGTATTGGCCATCCTTGCATCAATTCTAATGAGCTTCCCGATTTTATTTCCAATGAGAGAGAGTGCTTCTTGATCATAAAATTCTAGGGGGAGTCCTGGTAGTCTGATCCAGACAGTTGTTGTGGATGCTTTCGCATCGAAAGCATTAAAAAATGGGCACCAGTTGCGAATGGAAATAAGAGATTTATTGATAAACCACGGGCCGCCCGTTAAGATTCTAAGATGATCTTCCGGGTTTTTAAATCTAACTGCGAAGAAATCCCTACCCAGATCTAGGATTGCTATTTCGCCAATAGGTTTCCAGATATGACGAATTTTTTGGTCGAAGTATCTAAAACCCGTGCTTCTCCCCAGAGGTTTAGCAATCAGAGTGAATTTCCAAGGTTCTCTGAGTCTATCTGTGAGTTTGGGGGGGAAATCTATGGTAAGGGACCCGGTTTGGGTATGGGTTTCAGAAAAGTTTATAGGGGACGCGAGTTCAGTTTGGGTGAGGTCTAGTTGAATGATTGAAGAGGTTTTATCAGATATGAGGCAGTCCTTGTAGGAGCGTTTTGGGGACTTTGAGGCGTGAAGGATGGAAGTGGAATTATGAATTTCAGGCGAAACAGAGTGTGAGGGAAGTTGAAGTTGTGTCTGGGAGATACTATGGTTTACAGGTGTGGTTGTTGAACTTACATGAATATCGGTTTGGGGAGAAATGGCAGGGTCTGGTATTAGAGGCTCTACTGGGTTTATCGCCGTTGTCATCGCTTGCTACTCCGGTGGGAAATTTTGGTGCCCCAGATAGGATGAGATGATTCTCAGTAGTTACCTTCAGCATGTCACTGATATTGCGAACAAATGTCCCAGGAATGGGTGGTGCTGATATCCACTCTCCAGAAAGGTTTTTTACCTACAAAGGGACTAGTTTAATAGTGCAGAGTAGTGACAATGAAAAACCAGAGAAACATATATATTTCAAGCAGAAACTAATGAAACAGACCCAAGTTTAACACGAAGAACTTTAGGATACACACTAATGCTAAAAAATGAAGGCAAATAAAGAAGAAAGTAGACAGGAGGGCGATACCTGAAGAGCAGTAATACCATCATCTTGATTGACTAACGTCAGCAGACCTGGTATAGAACAAGAGGTCATCGTCACGTATAAATAAGAACACCTCATGCTTACACCAAACAAGGATGGGGAATCTTACCATAGTCCGTATGAACTCCACTGCGTTCATTTGGATAAAAGACATAAAGAAGCACAAAATCACATCAATCAAGTGCTAGAAGTGAAATAAAAGAAGATGAAATCCATCTTCAGCAATCTCACCATCCAAAATCATTTTTTAGCATGTCTTGGCCATTTGCAGGGGAGACACCAGGATAGCCAATTATACGCAGCAGTGGCAGCACCCAAAATGGATCACCGGCTCTTGTCCCTTCAAATTCAGCTGGTCATCCACCCAATGCCAGAGCTATACCCCGTATAATTTTTCTAGACAGCTCTGTCGACGTTTAGCATCCAAGTCACATTCAATGGACTGGAGTCAGAGATAAAGCAATAACCCAGCTAATGGTATATAATTTCACTCAAAATGCACCTGTGCAAAGGTTGACATACTCCTCCATCAATTTTTTGAAATTCGGCAGATGACTTGGCCTACAGAAGGTAACAACGTGTCATTCACACTAGGAAAGATACTTGTTACCATGTGCAGGCAGTACTCATGCTTCCATAAAAATAACAAGCTTACCAAGTATGTGAATACTAGAATGTTGTGCCTGTGTTTTTGGATGAGAGAGAGAGAGAGAGAGAGTGTGTGTGTGTGTGTGTGTGTGTGTGTGTCTGTTTGATAATATAAAAAAGTGTTAAAATTGAATTCATTCAGACATTCAGATGTTTTGGGTATTTGATAAATAAAAATTTTTCCCCTAAACTTATTAAATGGTGCTGAATTTGTATGTATTTTTTTGAACACAAGAATCATAACTGAATGTTTAATTTGATAAGAATCCAGAGATTTACTTCAATTACTTTAGCTTATATACCAAATTTATCCTTGTTTATTAATTACATTCAAAATCCTTATCTAATTAAACAACCTAATATTTTCTATTCAAAATTCTTATCTAATTAAATAACCTGACATTCTCTGTCTAATGGCTTTCTACTTCTATTTTCTTCCTATTTAATGACTTTTTTACAATTTCTCCATGTTTCTCACATCTGTTTACTCCTTATCTTTTTCCATATTTCTACTCTTTCATAATTTTGTCTTTTTTTCCTCCCATTTTTTTTATTGCTACCGTACTCACTGATCTCAAATTTATTATTTCCAATTGATTATTTGTTGTTTTGCGTCAACATTTTTCCATTGAAATAATTAAATTTCTATATAATTTGGTGTGAATTTAAAACTTGTTTATTGCAGCTTCCTTTTGCTTATATTTGGACTTTTCTTATCAAACTCTGATTTAAAAATATATTTGCACCGATATTTGAACTTTTCCATAATATATTTCTTCTTTTATAGTACTTTGATTTAAAAATAAATATTGTCATTTTCATACCTAACAATTTTAATCTAATTAAATCATAGGTTCTGTTTCCCTTTTGGATTAAAAGATAGAAGGGCAAAATTGTATAATTTAGCTATTAAGCATTAAATTATAAATGTTTATCAAATAGTATAAATATGTTCAGCATTAAGATTCAGATATTCATATATCTCTTTTCAGTGTTTAATATTCAGCAAATTAATTGTTTCAGTATTCAAAATTCAGAATTCATATTCAGTTTTAATCAAACGGAGCCTAAATTGTGATGGGTTCTCGAGCACCTTTTAATTGATAGAGTAAATATCTATATCTATATCTATATGTATTGCAGAAAGGGTTTTTAACAGAGACCTTTTCAATGACTTCCAAATTTCTCATCTTTTTTTCTAGATTTTTGTATTTATTTTAATACATAAAAAGTAGTGGGTTATAACCAACCCTATCACCTATCAAATTTAAAATTTAAAACATTTTCACTATCTATTTCATAAATCATTTATAGTTTGTTATTTATACTTTAAATTCTTTTTACTCCTTAATTAAAGACAAATGCTCATTCGTATGCTATTTTAATACAATATTACATTTTTATAATTAAGAAATATTTGTTATCACACAAACCCTATAACCACTCCTACAAATGAACTTTGCAAATTACAATTACATTTCAAAAAAATCACAAATGTGCACCTAAATGTAAAATTAAGGGGGTAAAGTGCAACTAAATGTAAAGTTAAGGAACTTACTATATTTAACCAAAAAAAAAATCCCAAGAACATAACAAGTAGTGGGTTATAGATTTTTATATTTATTTTAATACATAAAAAGTAGTGGGTTATAAACAACTCTATCACCAGTCAAATTTAAAATTTAAAATTTATCCATAATCTATTTCATAAACCGTTTATAGTTTGTTATTTATATTTTAAATTCTTTTTACTCATTAATTAAAGACAAATGCTCATTCACATGCTATTTTAATACAATTTTAATTCGCAAGCATACAATATGATCAAAAAACAGTAAAATCAATTAGAACTAGATTTTGACAAAAAAAAAATTAGACCTAGATGGCACTGGCACATTGCCGTAACTTGCGATGCCAATTAGGACTATTTAGTGTTTTTTTTTTACAAGGAGTTAGGACACTGTAAAGATTATTTAGACAAACTTTGGCTCATCGGTGATTTGAATATCAAGTTATTGAATATACTACAAATCCTATAATATCAATCTGTTACACAAAATAATATTTTATTAGCATATGGTATTTGCGTACGAAATCTCAGAGGTAAAACAAATGCTTTTACATATACTCTATATAATTTGACTAGTTTTTTAACGAATATAACTATACTATGCAGGACCATCACTTTGTACAATTGGAGCTAACAAATTGTATATCAATCACAGTTTAGATTTTGCTCGACACCTGCGCAATTGGTGAGTTACAACACTACATCAAACTTTTAATGTTGTTTCATACTTTTATCAATATGTATTTCAAAAAATTGTAGGTTTGAAAATGATACATGTGCTCGAAAGTTAGTTATGTGGTTGAAATCAAACAATTTTACAACATCACAAGTATTGTTGATAGTAAATTCAAAGAGAATATGGATATCCGAATATACAATTATGCATACGGTAAACTTACTCTATTTAATTTAATTACTGCACAAATATTTTAAATTTATAATCATAACCTATATCTTCTTTCATTCTTACTAGGTTAAATATTTTCGAATACTTGTTTACATTCAAAGCATTAACATAGAAAATATGTTCTATGAACTATGCAAAAATTGTGAATAACTATGTGAAGGTCGTTTTTCAAAAACAGTATGTATGCATTGTAATGACATAGTCGACACTGTTATTAGGTAATTAATTTCATGTATCTTTAATTTCAACAAATTTTTCTGTATTGTATATAATATTTTATTGGTCAAACAGGTACAATGTTAACATACAAATCAAAAATTTCAGTGGTAACATGCATCTTAATCTACAGGACAGACATGCACGATTCATATTTGATTGTAATACTTCTTATCTCAAAAAATTACAAAGGAAGATAGAATTTCTTGATATATGTTTATTTTTTATAATGCTATTTATAAACTATGTATAAAAAATACACTAATTTTGAATTTCACACGTACTTAATTCTCAGAACAATGGTGATAGATTGTTCAACCAACGAATCAATTCATGCAAAGATCGTGCATTTTCATTTGTAGTATGCATTCCACAAAATTCAACAGAATTAATTAAATCACCAATTTTGACTTTCGTACTAAAAGTTGATTGGTGTGAAGAGTGTTCGCACCTTCATGCAAGATTATTAAATTGAATGTATCATATTTGTAAGTATTTTATTTTAACAACATTTAATTACATTCATTTTTATTCATATATCATTCATTTTCTAATATAAATTTCTATTATTTTTTTAGGGTCTATCTTCCGAAAAAAAGATAATTTTTGAATAATATACACATTCTATCATATTTCAAATTATTGTTAGACAACTATTATATTTTAATTGTACTGGTACAATTTTTTAATCTTTTTTAATTCACTTTTTTATTTTTATTTTTTCAATAATATCAGCACCGTGCGTAGCACGGGTATTCACACTAGTTTTATATACTAATAATGTATATATAATATTATATGTGATATCCCACATCAGAGATAAGAGGTAAAAAGGAAATGATATCTATCTATATCTATTGCATAGTGGATTTTTAACAGAGACCCTCTCAATGGCTTCCAAATTTTCTATTTTTTTCTAGATTTTTGTATTTATTTTAATACATAAAATCTTATTAAAAAATTTAAAACAGTGGGTTATAACTAATTCTATCACTAGTTAAATTTAAAATTTAAAACTTTCCCACTATCTCTTTCATAAACCATTTTATAGTTTGTTATTTATGCTTGAAGTCTTTTTTACTCCTTAATTAAATAAAATATATTTGTCAAGCCAAAATTCTCAGGGATAATTGATTAGTCCCATTTTAAAATTATTTACCCTATTATATCTTTATCACTCTAACCCCTTTTGTTCCTTCATTAAAGAGGATTAATTTATTTAGCCAAATCCTCGAGATAATGTGATTAGTCATATTTTTTAGTTATTCACCCAATTATTTCTTTATCGATTTCCTTCTGGGTATAATAATCATTTGTCAAAATCTTCTAATGATATACTCGCTTACTCTTATTTTTTAATAATTTATGCTACAATTACTAAATCAATTTTCGTGCAGTCTTAAACTTATCCCTTTTTTTTTATTCAGCAAGCTTAGGGCATTTTAACAGGTTTGCTTTTTATAAATTTTATATTTTTATGTTGGATTTTATTCAGTAGGTTTGTTTTTTTAAAGTTTTAAAATTTGAATGTTGAAATTATACTCTAACATTAAATTGGAGTATGTAAATAACAATTATGACATTTTATTTGCATTTAGAATAAATTCAATATTTATATCGTGCAAGCATCTAGATGACTTTTCATTTAGCACATGTATACCAAAAAGTGCATGTAAAGAAAAATTTATGTATGAATTTTAAATTAATAAAGGTGTATTTATAAGGTTGCTTTTGGTGGTATTTTAGCAAAATTTTGATAAAAAGGTTGTATTTCACCAATTTTACATCCGAAAGTTTACTTTTTCTCGATGATTGCAATTCTAGCTTTTTATTTGATTAAAAACACTTAAAAATGAGGCAGCAACTTGGAAAAATAATTCTAACTTTTTATATATCCAAAAACACTTAAAAAAGTGAGCTGATGAATTCTAAATAGTGAAAGTATTAAAAAGATAGAACTGTAGGGTTAGCGAAGGTAAAGATTATAGGACAATTATCAAATTTGATGATTCATATGAGTCTGGGCAAGTTATAATAAGGTTAATCTATATATTCCTACTTAGTTAATGGTTCAAAATAGACGAATCATCAATGAATATAGTTTTTATATGGGTTTGGATTATCCAATCATCCATTCACAGCCCACAACCAAATTTTATTTAATTTTTCATCCATATTTTGTATAACAACAAAATAGTAATTCATATCAACATATCAAGTTAATAAATCAATTTTTATCTAAAGAAAAAGGAAAAAACATAAAAATTTGCTTAAAGGAGCCTAAAATGATCATCACAGTGAGTTTCAAATTTTATCACTATACGACAATCTAAAAATAATTTAGATATTAATGCAAACAATCAATTAATATTCACGAAATTTATGAAACTTTATGCAAGGAATTAAGGAAGTAGGATAAATTTTAAAAAATAAAATAATAGAAATTAAAGAAGAGGAAAAAAGATGAATACATCTTTGCAAAAATTAGAATATAAATATTAGAGTAATTTAGATTTACCCACTAATGATTGAGTTTGAATCTACATCTAATTTAATTAAGTCAAAATAAGTGATCCAAATCTATCAATTTCATACCCACTAATTAATGGGTTAATTTGGTCACCCATTTCAATCCAATTAAATTACACACGCAAATTCATTTGTTAATAGGTGAGCCAAATAAATAGGTTACCATTTACATTTATAAATAGATGAAAATAATAGTAGAATAGGAGACAAGTGGGTTGTAAAATTAGATACGAGATAGGATAATTGGGTAGCAACGAGATAGAGCAAAGAGAAAATAGAATTTGATAAAAATAGAAAGGTTGTAGGAATACAAAAAAATTGGGTAGGATTTCAAAGAATTACGAAAGATTGTAGGGATGCGAGGAAGTTAAATTCAGAAAATAAAAAAGAGAGTAGTGGAGAGTAGGAGGTTTAGAGGTGGAAAAAGTGGCATAAAGAAGAAGAATATGAGGGAAAAGGATAATAATGTTGTATTTGACCATATTTCTCTTCCTTCTCATATAAATCCGTGCATAGCACGGATGAAAATACTAGTTGCTATGTAAGATCAAGCCTACAAGTTATTATGTAACTCGGATTAATTGTCTTGAGCTTGTAATTCGGCTTAAAAGTTACTTAGTATGCATCAATTTGGAGCCTCAACTCCAAAAACAACCCTATCCTCGTCTGAAGAAAAGATTTGATTTTTTTGGAAGAGGGGCAAGAATGTCTACGCCGTTCCTGACAGTTCATGGTTAAGATTTGATCAAAAAAAATTAAAAGATTCAGATTTTATTTTACACCTCATTGTTTACAATATGTGTGGGATTCAAAAAATTCTGTGTCAGAGTTACATGTTATTGTAAATAAATTGTAGGTTTGTTTGGATTGTAAGTTATTTGGAATATTTTTACTGTAGCATTTTTTGTGATGTGATGTATGTGAGATAAAAAGGTAATTGGGAAGATAAAAAGGTGCGATGGAAATTGTAATGATGATGTAAGCAGATATAATTTGACAAATAATGCTCAATCCAAACAAACCCTGTATCTGTGTACAAATCGAGTTACAAAATACACGTGACCTTCCTGCCCCGGATCCGATTTTTTTCACCCATCTAAAACAGCCATAATCCCGCGGGGTCCCCGCCTCCTCCCTCCAAATAAATTGAAGGAAAAATTTCCCCACCAACTTCCTTCGCAACGGATCTTCTGTCCCACATCCTATGCCACTCTCTGTCCCATTTTTTATTATATTGCTATTTCTCCTTCACAAACATCATGTTTTAATTCCTTTTTATTTCCTTATGATCCAATAACTATTAATTGAGTAAAAAATAAATACAAAAGCTTCAAAAAACTAATATATAATAGAAAATTAAAAAATACAACAAAAAATTCATAAAAAATCTCATTTTTATGCATTTTGATTTTTTGAGTTTGTTAAATTTTGTGTATTACTCAATTAATAGTTATTAGATTTTAAGGAAATAAAAAAGAATTAAAACATGATGTTTGTGAAGGAGAAATAACAATATAATAAAAAGTGGGACAGAGAGTGACACAGAATACGGGATAGGAGATCCGTTGCGAACTTCCAGGGTGGTCATGGGCTGCGTACCCTCCCCAGCCTTCATCGCCTCCTTATGAGATTTATTAGGAAGCCACTCTGCGCCACACGTAGTATTTGCTCACAGCCGCCCAATTCATCGTATAACTTGATGGCCATCCAAAACCTAACTTCCTCTTCATCGTCAAACTGCAACGTCGCCGTCAACCAAGACGGCGGCGACGACGACGACCGCCTGTGTTCCGAACCACAAGGAGAACCAGAAGGAGAGACAGCCCATTTGGACGGCCTCCCGGCCCCAAATCCAAACGGGTACCTGAGCAGAGAGTCGCGGATCGAGAGAGCCTGGGCACACTGGAAGAAGCTTGGGCAACCTAAGTTCATAGTGGCCCCCATGGTCGACAACTCCGAGCTCCCCTTCCGCATGCTTTGCCGCAAGTACGGAGCTCAAGCTGCTTATACCCCTATGCTTCACTCTCGTATTTTTACCGAAACTGAAAAGTACCGCTCTCAAGAATTTACCACCTGCAAGGTAATTTCGGGTCTTGTTTTTAGTTACTTGTCTTATGCTTCGTGTTACTTAGTCTGTGAAGTTGTATAGTTTTGAATTTCATTAAGGAGAAGTTTGCTGAGAAATAATGACAGGAGGACCGTCCGCTATTTGTGCAATTTTGTGCGAATGATCCAGATATATTGTTGGAGGCTGCGCGGAGAGTAGAACCCTACTGCGATTATGTAGACATCAATTTGGGGTAATGCCTTCTACCCATGTTTTTCCTTCCTTGTTTAGCTACTATTGCTAACTACTGTATAAAGAGGAACTCCAGTAATGAATGACATAACGGGCATTTTCATTAAGCTGATATCGCACCTAGTGCTGCATATTTATCTCCATATTCGCTCGTACATGTATTCTAGAACAGTTTTTCCATATTGACTCTAACTATACTGATTGCTCACTTTTTGTCGTGGCTAATTCTTTCGAGTATAATTTCCTTGCAATTCCATGTAACTGGCATCTGGAAGTTGTCCTGCTGTCAGCTTGTATCATTACAATCACTTTTCGTTGAGTTTGGTTGAAAGTAGCCTTAGTTAAGCGTTGTATATTTGCCATCCGTGCAGATGTCCGCAGCGTATTGCTAGGCGAGGGAATTATGGAGCTTTCCTTATGGACAATCTTCCTTTGGTTAAATCTATGGTAGAAAAACTAGCAAACAACCTTAGTGTTCCAGTCTCCTGCAAAATACGACTTTTCGCGAATTTTGAGGACACAATCAATTATGCCAAGATGTTGGAAGATGCTGGTTGTGCTCTTTTGGCAGTACATGGTCGAACTAGGGATGAAAAAGATGGGAAGAAATTTCGTGCCAATTGGAGTGCCATCAAGGCTGTTAGAGATGTCATGAGAATCCCTGTTCTGGCTAATGGGAATATAAGATACATGGAAGATGTGCAGAGCTGTTTGGAAGAGACTGGGGTTGAGGGGGTACTTTCAGCTGAGTCTCTGCTGGAAAACCCAGCCCTTTTTGCTGGATACCGTACTGTCAAATGGGTATCAGGAAGTGATGATATCTGTGTAGATGGAAAGCTGGACCAGGCGGATTTACTAGTTGAATATTTAAAGTTTTGTGAGAGTTATCCAGTGCCATGGAGAATGATTCGTTCCCATGTGCATAAGATGCTAGGAGATTGGTTCAGGGTGCATCCAACTGTAAGAGATGACCTTAATGCACAATCAAAACTCACATTTGAGTTTCTCTACGACGTGGTTAATCGACTTAGGGATCTTGGTGTGAGGATACCACTCTATGTGAAGGATAGCAGAGTGGAGAGGGTATCTGCAAATGGATTTGCGACATGAGATTTATGGTCCTGGAAGAGATTTCATATTTGAGGCTTGCTGTTGTATAGAATTCTGCCAAAGTGGTGTCTGAGGAGGTTGAGTTACACTGTTATTCTTTCTACTGCTAGTCAATAGCTGTTAGCTTGCTACTAGTGAAAGTAATGTCCAAGTAGTTGAATGAGGAGGTTAACAGCATGAGAGTTGATTACAACACCTCAGTGTACCTCTTGATTCTTCCTGTGACATGTGATGAGGTAAGAGAAGTTACTTTATCCTTCTTCTGCCATTATTTGGCTTTTGAGCCGGAAAATTTTGTTAATCATGGTCCTAAAGTATCATGAATGTACTTCACTCTGTTGCTTGGTAATCAGCACTTTAGCTTAAAATTTTTTACAATCTTTCGCCTGAAGAGTTGCAAGCTAATGAAGAAATTTATTTGCTTGATCAGTGCTGTTGGTGAGGTAATAGTGCCTTCCAAGGGTAACTTGTTCTGAGTTGATTGTATTAGCTTTTGCATTTCTTAGACATTTGCCGGTGTGAAACACTGTTTCACTATATGCTTCCTCAGTGTCATTCTGTTCTTGGCTTCATTGAATTTGGTTAAAGATTGCTTAGTTTTCTCACCATAGCGCTCTTTGTAATCATAATGAAGTTCCATCTTCCTTCCTTTTGCAGAGTAGTGGTTTTCGTCTATCCTATCAGTAGCATTTAGACATCTCTTTGTAGACAAAAGTGCAGTAAAATCTAGTGTGTTAGCAAAACTGTGCGCGCCAGTGTCGGACAAGTTAGAAACCATACGAGTGCCACTGACAGTTGAAATTTCATGCATCACGTTTAGCTGCCTTGTTTTCTACTTTCCTCTTTTATCTTTTTGCTGCTTCACTATCTGACATAGGCTGCAGATTGGATGGTCATCATTGTTGAAGGCAAAGCTTTAGGAATTTTAAAGGAATACTTTGGTGGTGAAATTGTGCCAGAAAATTTAAATACCTTAACTTGGTGGATTCATGAACCCCTTTTTTTTTTGGCCCAAGTTTGCATTAAAATAGTAAAAGATGGAATGAAAATAGAACTCGTCCAGAGAAGACAGCAAAAAAGGGCAGTTATAGAACTGTGGGAAAGGCAGAGTGGAACCTATTGTTCCCTCTTGAAGATATTTAATTTTCCTTGGCATCTGAGTAGCCTGTAAAGATATATTAGGGGAACAGTTTGTTAGTGCAGATACAAAATTGAGTGTAAAATGTTTATGCCGGTGAGAATAGACGAATGGGGATGCACACGTCAACTGCGACACAGTAGGCCATCAAGGAGGAAGTGCACATGCACAAGATTGGAAGTAGGATGTATTGACGATTGGGATGGCTCCTCCGGAATTGCATTGGGAGGGAAATAATAGTAAGAGGACAGATCCTCGTTGAAAGGTCAATCATGCGAAGTTTTGTCCTACTGGTTACTATCCCCTACTTGCTGCGCCGTTTGTGTAGGTATTGCCTTTTGTGAAAGCGGAGCGCTGGGGCAACTGACTTTTTGGTTTTGAAAGGGAACGGATTCACAGCCGTTGCAGGTGCTAGCTAAGTGCGTCGTGTTATCGACGTATTATTCTTTCTTTTTTCTTTTTTTTTTTTTTTAAGTGAAAGTGTCGTTCTTATTTCTAAGTAGATCGGAGTAAAGATAGCTGTAGCTAATGAGTTGTAGTTTTTATTTTTTTTTTCCGGTAAATCTTAAATATTTTCGGAACGGGTGGGCAGGTTTACAATCAAAATCAAGCTTTTGAAAAAAAAAAAAAAAGACACTCTTCACGTTAAAGCAGAAAAGAAAATAGAAAGAATAAAAGACGGCCTACCTTTTTTAATAAAGAAAAAGCGGAGAACTTAGGCCTTGCTTGGATTGAAGGTTTTCGTCGGAAAATATTATCGTTTTCCGTGATCACATTTCCCTATCACCTTTTTCCCTCACATATATCAAATCGCTACAGTCATTTTTCATGCAATCCAAACATAACCTTAGCATTTGAAACGGCTGATGTCACTTTGGTGGCCTACCTTGCTACAAATAAAAATCCAATACTATCTGAGAGTAGATCACAATTGCAGAAATGGCATTTTACGATTAAAAATGCTTATTTATCAAAAAATTATTTACTTGTATTATTATAAACACATTTTTTAACATATTATTTATCTTTTCGATCTTTTTTTTTTTTTTTTTTAAATTTATGTATGTATGTGAAAGAATCTACATATTGCATGAGGACGCCTCCCCACTCATGGTGCCCAAAACAACAGAAAATGGAATATGGAGAATGCATTAAACCTCTTTATTGAAGGACCCGCATTAAGCCTCTTTATTGGCAGTATGGATCAAATCACTGAACCACCCGCATTAAACCTCACCGATCATTGGGTCCTCCATTCCCTCCCCATCAGCATATTATATATACGTTGTGCCTTCTTCCTGGTTCAATCATCAGAAGTGTTGGAATATGGAGAGGGAGAGCACTTTCTCACTCACATTTCCTCTTCTTGTCTTCTTTGTTATCCTGCACTCTTGCTGGTTTTATCAAGTCGTTGGTAATGGTACTCCACCAACTACCCCCATCAACAGGGAAACACTCCAAATCGTCATAGGGGGTGGCAGTCCTCCCTATTCCCCTGCCTACCCTCCTGACAATGGAGAATGCCAACATTGCCCACAGCCCCCTCCCCCTCCCCCTCCAAAGCCCGCATATCCTCCAATGCATCCCCCCAAGGCCAAGTGTCCACCGCCTCCGCCTCCGCCTCCACCCCCCCCTCCACCCTGTCCACCTCCACCACCTCCGCCCTGTCCTCCACCCCCGTCGCCACCGCCCCCTCCTCCTTGTCCACCACCACCCCCACCGCCGCCACCACCGCCACCACCGCCACCCCCGTCGCCACCACCCCCTCCTCCCTGTCCACCACCACCCCCGCCGCCGCCACCACCACCACCTCCGCCCCCTCCTCCCTGTCCACCACCTCCACCGCCACCGCCCCCTCCATTTACTCTTTCCAAGGAACTAAAAATGGCCATCCAAGTAATCCAAAGGTTCAAAAGGAGAATAAAGTACGACCCTTTTGGCATCACCAAAACCTGGACGGGCAAGCGCATCTGTTTCGACAATTCCAAATACAAAGGCTTCGTATGCGACAGAAGCACCAAAGACAACAAGTTTAGAGTCGTTGGCGTCAATTTCAATGGCTACAACTTTAACGGCGGACCTGGCTGCCCACTCGTTGCAACAGACTTCATTGAAGATCTCAAGGACCTGGTAATCTTCCATGTCAACTCCAACAACTTCACAGGTGACATTCCCTTTGGAATATCCAAACTTCCAAACTTCTTCGAGTTCGACCTGAGCAACAACAAGCTCGTAGGAGCTTTCCCCGCTGCAGCCCTAGGGGCAACCAACTTGACATACCTGGACGTCAGGTTCAACCAGTTAACGGGGACAATCCCGCCTCAAGCCTTCACACTAGACCTGGACGTGCTCTTCCTCAACAACAACGCATTCTGCGGAAACATCCCCGACAATCTTGGCCAAACCCCTGTACTCTATCTCACCTTTGCAAACAACGAATTAACCGGCCCAATCCCCAGGAGCATTGGCCAAACTTCCAGAAATCTCCTCGAGGTTCTTTTCTTAAACAACAGCCTCTCCGGTTGCCTACCGTGTGAGATTGGGTTTCTGAATAAAACACATATTGTGGATGTCAGCATAAACCAATTGACAGGTCCCATTCCACAATCATTCGGGTGCTTGAAGGATATTCAGCAGCTGAACTTGTCGTACAACCAATTCTACGGGGCGGTTCCAGAGAGCTTGTGCATCCTGGGCGACCTGGAGGTACTGGACCTCAAGTTCAATTACTTCACTCAAGTCGGACCAGAATGCAGGAAGTTAATCGAGAAGAAAGTCCTGAACGTAACCATGAATTGCATTCTAGACCTTCCTTGCCAAAGAAGCCCCGAGGAATGCAAGGCTTTCTTCTCAAAGCACTGGACTTGCCCGGACCCGAAATCGCTCAACTACGTGCCCTGCGGCATTAATGTTTCTAAGGGCCCACCACAGGCATCCGATCATGTGCCCAAGCGGGCAAGGCCTCCATCGCCGACATATGCTGCTTTAAAAGAGCCCGGCTCGTGAATTTCGGTGTCGGCAGCCAGCCGCCTGAATGCCTACCTTATCATTACGCTGTAATACTAGTGTGTGTATGTATTTTGTTGTCAGAAGCTGGAGGAGAAAAATCTTCCTCCGTAAGCGAAATTTTTTACAAGTGTATACAGTAAACCATCGCTGTCATTAATACATATAGTTAAAGCCTAAGCCAACCAGCTTATATTTATGTTCCAAAGTTGAAGGTGCTTTATGAATACTGATACGCCAACATAATTGCACAATTCAAGGCAAGACCAAATGAAAGAAACGGGCATCAGCTAGGTACAGAGTTCAAAAAACTCCGAGAACTTGATGAGGTCATGTCATACTGAATCAACCGACAACTTATTCCAATAAACACAGATATTATTGTACATTCTTTCAACGGCTAACAGATGAAATCCCCAAAATTCGTGAATGTGAGAGATTCAGTCGAAACAGACATAACGGGGAGAATCATTCCTCAGTATATGAAATTTGTCTGGACTTTACTGACCAAGTGTTTACTGTAAACAGCAACTTCAAACCTTGTGGTTCCACCAGTTTGTTTTACGCATGCATCCAATGGCTCTATTACAGCATCATAGTTTGGCTATTCATGTGAAAAAAACCAAGGAGATTGATTAAGAAGCTGAATCAAAATAAAAAAGGAAAATTAAGAGAGAGGATTACCTCATAAAAGTAGGCCACGCAGACCCGATAAGTGGGAGAGTTGCTAATCACCCGATGCAAAGTTGATTCATAAAGGCCATTGGATAGAATCTGAAGATTCCCAAATATTAACAACAGTTATCGGATAACAGTATGAAAACCACTGGAGAATCAATTATTGAGATGCATACCTTCAGCATGTCACCGATATTGCAAACAAATGTCCCAGGAATGGGTGGTGCTGATATCCACTCTCCGGAAACGTTTTTTACCTACAAAGGGACTAGTTTAAGAGTGCAGAGTAGTGACAATGAATAACCAGAGAAACATGCATATTTCAAGCAGAAACTAATGAAAGTTTTAAGAGTGCAGAGTGGCGTCAATGGAACACAGAGAAACATGCATATTTCAAGCAGAAACTAATGAAACAGACCCAAGTTTAACACGAAGAACTTCAGGATACACACTAATGCTAAAAAATGAAGGCAAATAAAGAAGAAAGTAGACAGGAGGGCGATACCTGAAGAGCAGTAATACCATCATCTTGATTGACTAACGTCAGCAGACCTGGTATAGAACAACAGATCATCTTCACGTATAAATAGGAACACCTCATGCTTACACCAAACAAGGATGGGGAATCTTACCATAGTCCGTATGGGCTCCACTGCATTCATTTGGATAAAAGACATAAAGAAGCACAAAATCACATCAATCAAGTGCTAGAAGTGAAATAAAAGAAGATGAAATCCATCTTCAGCAATCTCACCATCCAATATCATTTTTTGGCATGTCTTGGCCACTTGCAGGGGAGACACCAGGATAGCCAATTATACGCAGCACCCAAAATGGATCACCGGCTCTTGTCCCTTCAAATTCAACTGGTGATCCACCCAATGCCAGAGCTATTCCCCGCATAATTTTTCTAGACAGCTCTGTCGACATTTAGCTTTCAAGTCAGATTCACTGGACTGGAGTCAGAGATAAAGCAGTAACCCAGCTAATGGTATATAATTTCACTCAAAATGCACCTGTGCAAAGGTTGACATACTCCTCCATCAATTTTTTGAAATTCGGCGGATGACTTGGCCTACAGAAGGTAACAATATGTCATTCACACCAGGAAAGATACTTGTTACCATGTGCAGGCAGTACTCAATTCTTCCAGAAAAATAACAAGCTTACCAAGTATGTGAATACTAGAATGTTGTGCCTGTGGTTTTGGATGAGAGAGAGAGAGAGAGAGAGAGTAAATTGTGATAGGTTGTGGAGTTCCTTTTTTAATTTTTTTTTCTTTTTCCCTTTCTTTCTTGTTTGGATAAGCACTTGTAACCCTCAATGGTGTTTCAACTTCATGCCATATCCATAAAAGACAACAGTTTGGCTTCTCACATACCATATATTAGAACCTTGCATAGTTTCACCAAGAGCTCCATACATTCCTTTTTTGACTTCTTTATAGCACTGTTATCCAAAAGCAAAAGACTGAAAATGATCTGGAGGATTAAATTGATGAGGAAAGCTGCAAGAGCTACAAGAGCATAATGATAGCATATAAGCTAACACGAACCACATCCATATTCTTTGCTTGCAAAATATAAAGCTACAAAATATAGTTCACTATATCATTGTGATCACCACAGATATTCTCCAAAACAAAAAAAAAAAAGGAAAATGAGAAATATAGAGGTTGAAAATAAACAAAAAAAGATACAGTTTATATTATTCTAAAATTTTCCAGAACTAAGAAGCAGAAGAAAACATCTAGCTTCATTTCAGTTTTAGTCTCATTATTCATGTAATTGAGGAGCGAGTTTTATTTGATTCATGAATACAGAAAACATAATTTTCCGCATAAAAATGTTAGAAAGGAAAGATAATGCGTACTTTGAGATGTTGAATTCATGAAGACACTATGTACAACAGATGCAGCATATGTATGATGCCTAATGGCTTCAGCATGTCCCTCTCCTTCACTAATTTCAAAAAATGACCCTGGAATTATCATATAAACTTAGTACGACGCATTAAGTCGGTAACAGCTTGTTGTCAAGGAATATTCGAACCCAAGCATCCCCAGTTCTTTCCCATGGCAGTGTTTATTTGGTTTTTCACTATGATAAAAACATGTCCAAATAACATCTAGAACAGCAGGTGTAAGATAAAGTCCCCAGCACAGAAAGCCTTAATAAGGTACAGTTAGGCAGGCAAATTCAACTCAGCTTGAACTTGCACACGCATTGGCAGGACCGATTGAGTGTTCACAAGGCCCTTCATTCTACAGATAGATTACCAGATTTATAGCCAGCAAAGGTTTGTAAATATATGTTTTACAAGGTTAATGAAAGATTAAAATTTGTAATTACCAAAAATTCAAACTCAGCAAGACAAAGTACATATATAGAATAATCTCCATGATAGTATGACCTAGAGCAAAGTAAAACCTACGTCAATAGCTTCATGCATATCAGGTACTCCTTTGGTTATATTTTCTCCAACATGCTGATATCCTCTGCAATCAAAATGTTAAGTTATCCTAGTAAGAAATAAAAGGATGAAGCCTGAATCGGAACTAAAATATTGACCCTACATATACCCTACTAGATATCAAATCATTCCACAAGAAGCAAACCTGTATCCAGTTGTTGCAGAGAGTTTGATCTTGATTTTCTCCTCATAAGGTAAATCAAAGTATCTATGTGCTATGTTTCTGACCTCTTTGACAAGGGAATCAGGGATCCCATGGCCCTTCTGTGCAATCCAAAGTCAACTTTAGGCGTATATACAAACACTTAGTAGACAGAATGAGAAGCAGAGAGGTTGAAAAGAAGAGGTTGTAGGTATTCCAAGTACCTTGTGAGTGACTCAAAACTAAAGTACCGCAAAAAAAATCAAATTATACTTGTGAAGCAGTTCAAACAGGTGGAGATGAACTCTAACAGGACCATCTTCTACCTACATGCCTAGGTAAGAAACAGAGATGAAAATATTCAACTAGTAATGCAGCCTCCTAAATTCATGAACCCTAGCAGTTCTAGTTTTGCATTCGTATGCCAGTAAACTAAAATTGGTTGCCATCTAAGCCACTAAAATAAACCAGCGTAGAACAATCTAAGTGTCTCGATACTTTAATCAAGAAATGCTACATGCTTTCTTGTTATAAGTATGCATGGTCAAAGACCACGAAAATGTCATTTAAGCATAATAAATTACCACGTAAAAAAATCCTGCTTCTTTACATGCCTGACCCAACTGTCGCACAACATCGGCCACGCCTTTGTCTTGAGCCATGCTTGGATCATCCCATTTCTCCAAAAGAGGACTAACATCTAGGCAAGATTCAAACAAAGAAGCAGAAGAAGCAAACAACTTAGACGAGCAAATGTCAGTTCTCATATACTAGTAGTACTCAACCAAGTAGCGTGACCTTTATGACCAACATCCAAGAGTTTTTTTTTTTTTTTAGAGACAGAAATTGAAACTTTAGGACTTTAAATGGTGATAATACAATTTCCCTTTAAGTGAAATCGTAAAATATTCAGCAGGGATATGTTCAACAATGGCAACAAAAAGAGACCAAAATAGCAATTTGGATATTCAAAACCTTGCGCTGACAATTACAGATAAATACAACAGTCAAGATCCTTTTTCCTCCCAGGGTAACGAAGCCGGAAAACGACTGAGTATTCCCGTTCCCTGAATCCAATCAACGTAACTAAACTACTATAACATAATTAGCTTTTTCCCTGCCACTTTTGTTCTGTGTTCCTCAACTTAGGAAAGAAACTGCATAAAAGAAAACTATTAGGAAAGAAACCATGGTCATGTTTTTTCTTTAATCTCCTTATCTTTGCAGGGTGGCTAACTATAGTGAAGAAATTATGCAACAAATGGCAAAAAGAAAATGACGGGAAAAGAATTCTTGGGTTTTGTGAAAGAAATTTGTTACCTATAAGGGGGAGGGTTTTAAAGTCGGTGGTCATTGCGATGGTGTTGTTGGAGCTCTGTGGTTCTCTTTTCTATCCCCCGACTACAACTCAAGGAGAAAGATGCCAACCGAGTAAACATCGTCACTTGATCATTGGCAACACATGCCATTATGATAACGTTGCGGCCTGCAGCTTCGCACTTGTCACATAATAACTATGTGTAATTTCACTTTAACCCCCGACCTTTCCCCCTCCCCCCAAACACCCCCCAAAACCAAGGCCCCAAACTTTTAATTAACTCTTTCAATTTTTTTTTTTTTGAAAAACAACTCTTTTAAGTCCTCTCTCTCTCTCTCTCACACACACACTTGGTGGAAGAGAAGAATTAAAGAGATTTACTTATTCCTCGTGAGGGTAAACGGCATTTCTAAATTGAGCCTACTTAAAAATAAAATTTGTTATGTCACCCAATATTAGCGTAGTTACAAAAAAGGATCAATATTTATGATTCTTTGCTAACCTAGTGCCCATTGGTATTAGAAAATCAGTTCCCCATTTTTATTCACGAGGGATAAATCCACTGGAGTAACTATATCATTCTATTGGATTGAGATTCCAGAGTATTCTGGACATCTTGTAAAAGAATTGAATCGAATCCAAATTTTGAGGTATTCAAATTGAAATGTAGCCTCACAAAAAGAATTGCTCGACTCAACTTCAACAACATGTAGGAATCCCATCACATGTTTTTAAGAAGCAATTAGGCTCTGAATGGAAATGGAATGGCAGTTTGGGCCCTTGGCGGTACTGGAACGTTAAAAAAAAAAGCCCAGAAATTAATGTCTTCCAAGTTGAACTTTTAAGTCATTGGTTTTAAATCTCAACCCTACCCCTTCCCCTTCCCTTCTCAAAGGATTATGACTCCATTTGGATTGGCTGTTTTTGGAGGTAGTTTTGAAATATTTTACTGTAGCAACGTAAGTAAAAAACTTTTTGCTGTAAATGAGGTTATTTTTTAGGTTATTTTTTTGTGTTTTTGGTGTTTTTTGAGGTTATTTTTTATATTTTTGAAGTTGTTTTTTATATTTTTGATGTTGCTTTTTTTTTTTTTTATGTTTTTGGTTTTTTTTTAAAGTTGTTTTTGATGTTTTTGAGGTTGTTTTTCAAAAAATGACCAATCCAAACAGAGCTTATAGTATTCCTTGAACCTTATATATATATATAGTACCTGCGATTTGTTCAAAATAGACATTTTGTTCACAAAATGTCTATTTTGAACAAATTGCAGGTACTTCTCTAACGTACTGCCGCACCTTCTCCCCAGAGATTGTAGAGTAATATATAGGATATCAATGGATTAGGTACAGAATAATAGTAATCTGTATGCCAATCCAGGCAGCACTTTAGTAGTTTCCAAGTTTTTATCTTCCTCGAGCAGAAATTAAAACTTCCACGACACGACTCAAATTGTTGATTCCTTTCAAGTTTTCAGGTTGCATATGAAAATTATAACACAAACAATTAACATTTTACATGCCAAAAACCCAAAAAAAAAAAATTTTATTTTACATGCAACCAACAGCAGCAGCTGGTGGAGCGAGCAAAATGTCAAAATTTGAAAGATGGATAAATAGGAGTAATCTAATTGTTCGCCTCCTGATCATTGGCAAAGGACTAAACTTATTTGTGTTGACACGCACATTACCAACTAAGATGACGACGACGACGACGACGACGACGATGATGATGAAGAAGCTGGTGATGAGGTGTAATTGCTGCGACAGAACTGAAAAACATTCGCATCCGCTCTTTCCAGGACAAAATGTCCGAGCATATCTTTGGATTTCACCAAATTTTCCTTGCATAAGTACTCATAACTGGTGGTTCTGTCCACCTTTTGATTGAAATCATGCACAAAAATATGCGTTTTTGTATTCCCGCCTTTTTTGCTCCTAGCCAGAACACCTGCCGTGAAGATGGCCGACATCCGGCCAGGCGCTTCTGGCCAGTACCCTCGAGGCCCGTCTACCAAAATAACATCCCAATCAACTTCGTAAAATTGATTAGGCAGATCATTCAGCCCGAGCTTGCACTCGGAAAATAGGAGATTTTGCACCGGCCTGCATTCATTCATAACTTGTTCCTTCACTGCTGCAATCAATTCATTCGCTTCTGTTATTTTGGTAGTGTACTGCACGTCGTAGGCCTCGACTTCTGGGTATTTTTCTTCAATGTACGCAGCGTAGTACCGATTCTCATCGATGAATACTGTTCTCCCGTTGTGATTCAGGGCTTTCCAGAGAAGGGTTTCAGGAGTCAGGCCGAACACCAGGAAATTACACGGGCTCCGGCATTTCTGGAGGACATCGGATATCTGTTTGATGTCGGTGTGGGACATGTGATCGGTGTTGTTGGAGTTGGAAGCATAGTGAACAAGCGCCCTCACGACGGAACTCGACAGCGGAAGATTAATGCTGGAGCCAGTTGTAGCCGAGGCAGCCGCAGCTGTTGTAGCTGTGATGGATTCCCTGGTGTAAATCAGGGTGAGAAGGAAGGCCAGAGTGAAGAATGAAATGAATGCAAGAAGCCATAGCCTATTGGAGCTGCCCTGCTTTTGGATGTAAGGATGGAGGAGGATAAGCTTCGTGCTGCTGCTGAGATTGTTCTTCATTTCCCCTTTGTCGGTTGAGAGATTCAGACAATATATTCCAGATGGAGTTCTGAGTTCTGAATTCCTCCCCCGTGGGGATTAATGAGAGAAAGTTGTGTGATTTTAAAGATGCCGAGAACTAAAGACAGGGCGAAATAGACGTTGAAGCAAGAGGGTACATGTCAAACATGAAGATGACAGTCCAAACCCCACCCAATACAGCTAGGATTGGCGGCTATATATTTTGTATCTTTAATTGGTTCACTTTCAGTGAATTGAAGCAGATACGACTCTAGTTGATTGGGGCAATGATATAAAGTTTCACTGATTTTGACAAATGCTCTTCATCTGAGAGTGGATTAGCAGCTCCATCATCTAGATCTATGGATGTTGTGGTTTAGTGGAGGTAGAAGGAAGGGGTGGTTGGACTTTGGAGCAGGTGGAGGAGAGGAGGTATTTGGTATGGTTCTAGCGACCCGGTAACTAATTACAAGCCAAAAGTCGCTTTTCCTTGATGATTCTACCATTATTTTTCAAGAAACCTCTCTATTATAAAACGGTAGCATCATCTTATGGAGTTGTGAGGGGGACCAATGAACTGCTAGATTCCGTTTTGTCAAAGAAAACGCACGCAGGCACCTTTCATGATCTTCATCTGAGGAGTTGGAACCCGGAATTACCTGCGCTATTTTACAAATGGAAAACAGAAAAGAAGGTAAAGATTACAGAACTCATTCCAAGAATCCAAGTCTGTTAGTAGAACTTTGAAAAGGCGGGCGGGGCTGGTTTATTTATTATGCATATGGAGTGGAATCAACGAACAGATTGCCCCCGTGTGTGTGATTTTAGGTTAGCCAGTCCCATACAAAATGAAACTTGCCTAGTAATCTGAATTCAATCATGCAAAGTTACCGGAAAACAGATTTTTCCGATGGAGTTAATAAAAGGGTGTTAGTTCAGATACGAGACGTCACATCAACATAATTCTGATAGCGTTGGGTGGCTAAATTTCCGGTTAATTGCCATTAATTAGCCTGATGACCTTGAGAAGAATTCCGCCTTAAGCGATAATTGGGTTGCTCGTGTAAGTAAGCTACTCTTTGTCTCTTTCTTACTCCCCCCCCCCCCCCCCCCAAAAAAAAAAAGATAGGAGAACGATGGGATTTAAACCAAAAAAAAAAAAAAACGGAAGGAAGAAGTGGATTTAAACCTCTAAATTTTTGGAATTTTAACCTTAGTTACTAGATAAAAACTCTCTTTCTTCCTTCAGAGAATGCTTCAATTTATTATTATTATTTTTTTTAACTTTAATCTTATTTCGATCCCCACTAGGAACTTGGCGATAAAAAGAATCATTAGATAGATAGAAGTTCCAGTAGGCGCTCTTTTCCCAATGAAAGTCAAAAGAAAGGAAGAGACAGCAGCTCGCCCATTATGAAAAAAGCAAATGCCTTACAGGATGGGCGCTGGCTAGGCTGCTAAATTTGATCGTTGTACACAAATTATTGAAACCCATGAAAGTTGGTTGCTTTAGGAGAACTGGTCGTAGGAATCAGAGGAAAAAGGTTTATGCTTTACCTAATTACCTCCCAATAGTTACTTTAAGATCCAAAAACAAAGCTGAGTGATCACTTTCCTCTTTGCACCTGAATGATAAGCTTGGTCTTTTAAGGCCGGGCCATAAAAATTGCAGCCCTTTTTCTTTCTTCTTTAAGCGTTGAAAACTTTTCATTTGTCTCCCAAGTTACTTGGGAGGCAAAGTAACTTCCAACTGTTTGCTTAATTTGAAAGCCATTTTACTCTCTCTGTGTGTGTGTGTGTGTAGAGTTCCCTGATGCTCCTGATGGTATAGTTATAATACTGGTTAGGCAGATTGTTCAACAAACTTGGATTTTTTTTTGAATCAGGTATGTATATATTCAGGGATTTGAGCCCGCTCCAACAATCCGTGTTTATATGGTAGCTGAGGGGTGGTGATGCATGGAGCAACCCCGAATGATTGATTATGCTTTTTTCTGTGTGGGGTATTAATCTATCGAAAATACTTTTCAAATGTTATATTTGTGAACGTGAAATTCTAATTCTCTCCTCTTATAGAGATTAGGAATGTTGGGATCCAGGCGCGGAATAACAACTATGGAGATATCAAGTACACAACAATTTAATGAGAAACAAGTCACAAGCATGAAAGATAAATGACACACAATATTTAACGTGGTTCGGCTTCACCATTGAGCCTACATCCACGGAGAGAAACCTGTTCTTTATTATGAGAGGAAAACCCTATACAATAATACAACTTGAACCCAAACCCAACCCTTGTATACCATCTCTCATCTCCCAAGAACCCTCTCTCACACCCCATGTATAAGGCTACATGATGCCTCTTGTGTCCCTTGTGTGTCCTCGTGTCTCCTTGTGTGGTATGCCAACCCATCTATTTATAGGGAACATTACTGCCAAAAAATCAAATAAAATTGGAAACAAATATTATTTCCTAAACTAAATAGAATTTCTTGGCTACTATTTCAAGTAACTAAAACCAATTAGGAAACTAGTTACTTCCACACAAAATAAGAAATCTACCTAAAAGAATTTAAGCCAATTTCCTAACAAATCTCCACCTTGGCGAAAATTTCTTTTAGCAACCATTTGTCTTCAACTACCAAATAATATGGTACCAAACTACACACCTGAATCAATACAGCCCTGACACCAAATTGATTCAATCGGCAAATGAACATGTGTAGTTACCCCGAGTCCAACCTCCAGTTGACTCGTGAGAAGGTGCATCAATTCACCATTTCCCTTTGCAGGATTTCTTCTCACCACCACTTGCAATCTGGGATTCCCTTCTGTGAGCTCTAACCCTAACCATTGAGGCAATCAAGTGGTAAAGTCACCATACTTCTTCCCATCCTCAGGACTGCCTCGCCACATGTGGTTTCCAAGACTCCACCTAAAACGAAAAACTCGTACCTGTCAGAGTCTTCTGGCGCATAGAAATTAGATCTCCTTATTTCTTTGGGACACGTGCCACACCACCCAAAAAACATAACCAAAATCTAAAATCCACCGGGATGAAGAATCAACCGTTGGAGGTGTGAGAAAGTCTCCACCGATTCACGTCCAAAATCAACATTGGACTCCACCTTTTCCTTGACCCTTGAATCACCTGCTTAGATTCACTGTCAAGCATTTCCATGCTTTTCGACTTCCCATCCTTCACCATTACTGGTTTTTCCCAAGCCATTGAAACAAGGATACCACCTATTAAATTGTTCAATTGGTGACAACTACCAATCCACTTGATCTCAATAGTTAACTAGGATCCAACTATGAACCTTAAGCAGCCCAGTCTCACAACCAAACTCTGATACCACTTGTTGGGATCCAGGCGCGGAATAACAACTATTGAGATATCAAGTACACAACAATTTAATGAGAAACAAGTCACAAGCATGAAAGATAAATGACACACAATATTTAACGTGGTTCGACTTCACCATTGAGCCTACATCCACGGAGAGAAACCTGTTCTTTATTATGAGAGGAAAACCCTATACAAGAATACAATTTGAACCCAAGTCCAACCCTTGTATACCATCTCTCATCTCCCAAGAACCCTCTCTCACACCCCATGTATAAGGCTACATGATGCCTCTTGTGTCCATTGTGTGTCCTCGTGTCTCCTTGTGTGGTATGCCAACCCATCTATTTATAGGGAACATTACTGCCAAAAAACCAAATAAAATTGGAAATCAATATTATTTCCTAAACTAAATAGAATTTCTTGGCTACTATTTCAAGTAACTAAAACCAATTAGGAAACTAGTTACTTCCACACAAAATAAGAAATCTACCTAAAAGTTTTTAAGCCAATTTCCTAACAAGGAACGTGTTCTTAAGTTTAAGAATTGGTCTCGAAAAATATATAGTACATGGAGCACTTCTTTCGTCACTGGCCATTTGGTTCAGTGATCATCACCCTCTTCAGTGATGCTGGAGGTCAGAGTTCAACCTCTGCCTCCCTCAAATTTGCCACAATACCCCTTCCCATTTCCCGTACTTTGACATTGAACATGATCGTCAAAAGACAACAAGAAGGGAAAATTGAGAAGGAAAGTGGCAGCGTGCTTCTTAAAAGAGAAATTTGTTTAAATAAAGGCAAAAAAATAAAATCAGTGATACGCCTTATGCATACGTATAGGATTATAAAGATGAACATGCATTACAGATAAAAAAGATACACATGATTGTCTGAACCTTTTCATTTGGACACTCATCTGATTGAACTTCGCTATTTTCAAAAAAAAAAAATTAATATTTGAAACTCATGTTAAACATTAGATTAATTCCAAAATTATGGAATTGTCAAAAAATTTAATAGCCTACCGTACAATATGATACAGAAAATGGTTAAAGTACAATCTTACTATGAGGGTAATATACAATAAATCACATGATTATATATATTTTTTTATAGGTTTTTCTAGTAAGTGCTCTATGGGAATTCGTAGTATAAGTAAATCACATCTAACTTATTTTCAAGATTCAATTCAACTCGTAAGATCCATGGCTTGACTCTCAAACACTTTTCATTCTCCTTATAATTGTGAATTCACACACTTTTAATTATTTTCATCTCATGAATTTATACTATTTAATTTTATTTTTTAAAAAATGTAATGTCTAAACTGCATTTCGATGGTTCTCACTAGACACTTGTTAAACAAAACCCTTTTCTTATAGCATAATGTTTAATATTGCTACCTATCCGTTCAAGAAGCTCTCTAATGTGCACAAAGCAAGCACGAGTTAAGAAGGAAATTTATGCATTTTGTGAAAATTTTGAAATTAAGTAGGAAAGGGTTTCTCTACTAAGCACCATTAGGTACATGTCCATATGCCTAATTTACATCTATTTTATCAATTTAATGGATATACTTATGTATAATGTTTCTCTTTGTATTTAAACACTTACTAGATATAATTTCACTCTTGGCAAACACTCAAAACCTATTTTAGATCATGTTGATTGGGCATCCATGGAAAATGGCTAAGTTTAAGAGCAAATGTGAATGTGTCTATTTAAATACTGAATTAGATGCAAATTAGAAGTATTAACAAGTGGAAATTAGGTATTCGTTAAACAATTATTTATCAAATAATATGCATAGTTTATTTATACTTTGAACAAATTATCCGAATGGCCACTAAACTTTTAGAATTGTCAAATTTTGGTCATTGAACTATCTAAAGTTTAAATTTCGGACAATTTCATTAGATTTGATCATTAACCATGCCAAATCTGAGTGCCCGTACGATTCACGAGACAAAAGAAAGAGACATAGTTAATAATTAAATCTAACAGAACAACCCGAAATTTAAACTTAAAATTGTTTAGTGGTCAAAGCCAGATTTTTAATAGGTCAGTGGTTAAAATTTGATGATTCCAAAAGTTTAGGGGTCATCCTAATAATTTTGCTTTTATACTTTTCCAATTTGGAAGTACCCTTGCTTACCGTTCCATAACCAAGAGCCACCCTGCAAATAATAGAGAAAGAATAGCAGTAGTATGTTGACAACTTTTTCCCTTTTTTTTGGGGGGGTGGGTGAGGGGGGTTTATTTCCGAGAAAAACGCTCAGCTGTCAAGAAAGAAATGAAAATGTTCATAACAATTGATTTAGTTTTAGGCAACGCTTAAATAATTAAGAAAAAAAAAAGCAATCCAACTTGATAGGGTAGTGTCGGTAGAAGCGTAGAATTAGGAGAGAGGGCATTAGTAGAAGACACAGAGAATGAAACTCATTCCCTTTCCCAATTTGTAATTGAGGAAATTGGACGGGAGACAAACGTAGATATATTTATATACACAGTTTCAGCGTCCGTGTTAGTGCGAATTTAGACAATAAAACCGACGAAAATACAAGAAGTTGACAATGACATGACATGGCATCTTGTGGAACCGGTACTTAGTAGTAGTTTTATATGCTGGGACTTTCCAACTTTTAACAAAATATGCATCAGGAATGGATTGAGGTTGATCAAAGTATGCATGAGGTATGGATTGAGGTTGATGAGCAGAGCAGAAATTCGATGCTTCCTGAGGTGTAATAATAGTATGTGGATTTTGCGTTGGACGGTGTCCTCTGCCACCCAAGGATTTTGTGTTTTCAGTCAAAACCAAAATTAACAGCAGCAATCAGACTGGGTGGCGGTGGCCGGCGGGGTGCCTATATTGGACAGTGGAAGACAACCATCTATAATCCCAGGAAGGCACGGCATGTAACATGGAATCATGGATAAGAGGAAGGAAACTGGCTGAAGACTGCTGCTGTGTCCAGAGCTCACATGATCGATCAACTGGTAACTCTGACAATATATATGTTAATAATGTCGGGGATATTATATAAGTTTTGACGGCAGGTCGCAAATAGCACTGCAACTTGAAATTGATGAGCAGAAGAACAAGAAAAAGTGAAAAGAGACCCAGCCAAGGAACAACGGACAAATTCAGCAGCTGCAGGATCCTCCTTCCTCACCAGTAGAACTACGACTCTTTTGACATATGCTAGTGGGGTTTCTTAACAAGGCAAAGCAGGTAGGCCACGGTTACAAATGCAAGCCATACCTACATCCTTCTTTTTGAGCTTTTGGATTCGGCTAGCCCGTTTACCACACTGCATCCTGATTGACTTCCCCTCCTCCTCCTCCTCCTCCTCCTCCTCCTTCCCGCCACCAACCCACCCCCCACACAATACCAAAAAAAAAAAAAATAAAAAAAAATTCTTCAGGAGAATGCCAAAAAAAGAAAAAGAAAAAAGAATAGTACAATTTACATTTGGCTTCCAAATGAGAATCAATTCCTTCCATGCTGAACGCTGTAGTTCTATCTATGTCTCTGCATCATCCTAAAGTCATAACTTATAGCTTAGAGGAAGAAGAAAAATTAGTGCTGCGAGGCCTTGGCCACCACCTCGACGAACAAATACCCTGTTTCTCAAATGTGGCTATCCCATATTATTTTTGGCCTCGACATGGTGAAGCTGGGACAAGGGGCACGAACGGTTGCAGGTGCAACTGTTTCTGTCGGTTGTGTGCATTTTTTACTGTGCGTAATTTTGATTGTATATGGTATAACTTTTTTTGCACACGACGTAATTTTAAAACAAATTTTTATGAATCTCACATACCACGTGAAAATTGAGTTATAAGATGTGATCCCATTTCCGGTGGAGCTGCACATCTAGTCATATTGTGGTTGACACATTATTCAGCCGCTTGATGTGATAGCAATCCGAAATTATCAGTCACCCTGATTTTCCGAAAGCCGTACTAATACTTGGAGTATAAACGCCTCCCATTTTCACAATCAAAAGTAACAAATTCTTATCTGCCTCCTATCTCATCTAGACTCCCAAACAAAAGTCATTTTGAGAGAATCTCGAGGCTGGACCTGGTGCCTTCTATTTCCCCTTGTGGTCGCAGGCAAGAAGCTCGACGGGGACAACTCTCGGCTCTGTTATCTTGCCCGCACAAGCACTATTTAGGTAACTTTTCCAGCACCTGCAGCGAATTTGGAGGATAATTAATGATTCGTAAAACCACAGATTACTATTGATTTGTAAACACGTTAAAAAGCTAAAAGTACGTAAACCCAAAAAAAATATTTTTTTTTTAAAGCTTTGCAGATTTTTGTGTACGTATTGACTTTAGCAAACAGGTGACCATGGGAGAGGGGCAGGAACTAGTGCGGCACACGTCCTACAAGGAAAGGAAAGAGACACAAAAGCCCAAATGCATTTCTATTTTCTCCCCCTGATTTGCCTGTAAGTTTCAACCCTGCTTTCACGTGACACTGACCCATGATATGCTACTGGTATTTCACTACTATTACAGCCCAGCCAGCAGCCAGCTGCTTCCCATTTCGCTTTCTTCTTCTCTTTCCCCCCTCTTTTCCTCCACAGCTAGTCTTCTGCTCCCACCACCAGTCCACCCCTCCGCCACCATCAGCAGTCCCACTCCCCGCCACCCAAGTTCTCCTCCCTTTCCTCAGCTCCAATGGATCGAAGTTTCAAACTCCGGTCCCCGTTGTCAAACCACAAATACACCATCAAATCAGATGAAAACGAAACACTCTACTACTCGTAGTCCAATAACCAGTCCCACGCCTCTTCTCCAGCAACAAGAACAACAGCAACAGCATGCATACTCTAATAAAACAATGTGGGAATCTTCTCCTCCGTTGTTTTCTACTCTTTACTAGTAGTGCTACTTTATTCTCTGCCACTACCATTTCTATTTCCACGACGCCCTCTCCATCCTTGGTCCTACTCCCTTCCGACGCCGTTTCACTGCTCTCATTCAAGTCTAAAGCTGACCTGGACAACCACCTTCTCTACGCTATTCACGAACGTTTTGACTACTGTTCGTGGCAAGGAGTTAAATGCGGACAAGGCCGAGTCGTCCGTTATGTCCTCCAAGGTTTTGGCCTCCGCGGCCAGTTTCCCCCCGACACTCTGACTCACCTCGACCAGCTCCGAGTCTTGAGTCTCAAGAACAACTCGCTCACCGGTCCGATTCCTGACCTTTCTCCCCTCCTCAACCTCAAGTCCCTATTCCTCGACCACAACTCCTTCTCCGCTACTTTCCCTCCTTCTCTCCTCTCTCTTCACCGCCTCCTTATCCTCGACCTCTCTCACAACAACTTCACCGGTCCAATCCCCAGTGATTTGACCGTTCTGGACCGCCTCAACTATCTTCGGCTCGATTCCAACCGGTTCAACGGCTCAATCCCTCCATTGAACCAGACCGCGCTAGCAATCTTCAACGTCTCCAATAACAACCTAACCGGACCAGTACCCGTCACTCCCACTCTAAAAAAATTCACCATTTCTTCATTCTTATGGAACCCTGGTCTCTGTGGAGATGTCATCAACAGACCATGCCGCGCTACTCCCTTCTTCGACGCTGTTCCGGTAGCCGGAGACGCCGCTGCCCCGCCTGCACCGCTCCTCCAGAGCTCGCAGTCCCAGGGAGAAGTGCTGATCCCTTCTCCGTCGCAGAAAAAAAGGCACAAAAGAGTTGGCGTGATCCTAGGGGTTATAATAGGAGTATTTATCGTGATTGCAGCAGTTTTATGCATTTTCGCTTACTTCAAAACGCCAAAGGAGGAAGAACAAGCTGATGCAAAGAAAAGAGCATTGTCACCGGAGATGGGTCGTAACAATGCGGAGATATCTACGCAAATTGGAAATGTCGAGGATGGAATTGTGAAAGAGAAGAAAATATATCAAGTACATGAAACTAACAGTCATGGTATCAAGCAGGTGAAGAGTGGGAATTTGGTGTTTTGTAATGGAGAGGCGGAGTTGTACACGCTGGAGCTGCTAATGAGGGCGTCAGCTGAGTTGCTGGGGAGGGGAACCATTGGAACTACGTATAAAGCTGTGTTGGATAACCAGTTAATTGTATCGGTGAAGAGACTGGATGCTTGCAAGACTGCTATTACCACTGCGGAGGCCTTTGAGCAGCATATGGATGCCGTTGGTGTGCTTCGGCATCCCAATTTGGTTCCAGTCAGGGCTTATTTTCAAGCTAAACAAGAAAGGCTGATTGTCTTTGATTATCAGCCCAATGGCAGTCTCTTCAATCTCATTCATGGTAAGCTCGCCTCCCCCCCCCCCCCCCCAAATTTTTTTAAAATTTTATTGTTATACTTAAATTGTACTCCTTCTACTACTGGTTTTTGTTTTTGTTGTCTTGGCTTTTAGTGCCAAGCGTTTGAGCTGTAGCTGTGGGGTGAGTCGTGTTGGGGGGTTTTTTGCGATGACAAGTTGTCGGCTGCCAGAGCTTTTTATGGTTGTAGGTTTTTGTTCAGTTGGTTAGTGTTGCAGAGAAGTGAGAACCCCTTCTGAGCGGAGCTAGGTTCCCACCGCCGTATTGCCGATCATCTCGGTGGTTCCCACTTTTAGTCAACACTGGTCTATGGCTAACAGGTCACCAACAAATAACAATATGGTTGTTTGGATAAGAAATTATCTCAAATAATATTTCGCTTGCATCATAAATACATTTTTAATTCACCTTTTTATATTTTCAACCATCATTATATCATTATATCATGCTACGGTAATTATTTCAAATAATATCCGCCCAAACTGTAAATATGGTTTGTTTTGGCAGTTTCCAGTTCCCAGTTTGGCATCTGTCTGTTAGTGTAAGTAGGTTTGGTTAAATTAATATTCAGTCCTCTGCTCACCGATGACCTCTAACGAGTCAATTGCTTGGCTTATTCCATTTCCACCAATTGGGCTTGGCCCGCTTGGGGAATCAGTGAATATGGAGAGTCGAGAATGCGAGCTTCGGTACATAATGATGGGACAATAATTGAGACGTTTATTATGGTTGTTATCGCGGAGGCCTTAAAGCTTATGTACGTTGGGTCAGATTTGTGGCTGTCATTTAATGATGGACTTGGTACTCGCAGCACATTCATCTAGGAGTATTTTATTTTCTTCAGTTATCTGTAGTTTTTAATAAGCTAGTTCCGTTAAACATTTCCCCTTCGGACTACCCTTAGGCACAGGAAGAATTGAAATTGTAGGTACTGTGTAGTAGTAGCAGCATCACTCCATCAACAATGACGTGATAGGTCAAACTTCTCGTTCAAAAATGGTGGTGGCAGCTGGAAACTCACACTAATAGCTAGACTAGCATCCGTGCCCGGGATGCTCAAGTTGGGGAACTATGCACTTGCTAAACTCAAATTAGAATTAGATGTGTTCTATGTACTTCTGGTATTGCAGACCAAGGGCAATATTAGATGCCTCGGGGAACCATGCATGCTACACAGTGATCACTTACTGGTATCTCATAGCTGAATTACGATAGTAGTGAATAACGGGGTGTCTATCAGTTTAGAATTGCTTTCCCTGCTTTTCTGTTTGGCACCGGTGACAGCAAACTGATTGCTGTACTATTAATTGTCTTGCTTCTGTACTGAGATTATATCCCCTCTCATATCGTCTGTATCTGATGTTTTTCATAAGTTTGATGAGCTGTTTTCTCCGTTGTTAGAAGTAGATGCTACATTTTCCCATTGAATTGATGCATGTGTTCTCTCTTTGATGTCCTTTTCCCATTAACACATTGATGCAAATGAAGCTAGATAATGACTCTTTCATGGGTACAGAAAAGAACAGTGTCCATGGCCAATATAAATCTGAGAATGCATTGCACGTTCCTTTCTTTAGAAAGGCAAAAGTAATTGTCTTCGATTTATTCTTATTTACTTTGCCATATCTCGTTGGTAAGGTTCAAGATCAACAAGGGCTAAACCTCTTCACTGGACATCGTGCGTGAAGATTGCAGAGGATGTGGCTCAGGGCCTTGCTTACATCCATCAAGCATCAAAGCTCATTCATGGCAACCTGAAATCCTCCAATGTCCTTCTTGGTTCTGATTTTGAGGCCTGTCTAACCGACTACTCCCTGTCCATCCTTGCTGATAGTTCTTTAATTGATGATCCAGAATCTGCAGGATACAAAGCACCTGAGATATGCAAGTCTGTTCGTCGAGCCTCTTCAAAATCTGATGTATATGCCTTTGGCATCCTCTTATTAGAGCTTCTGACTGGTAAACCTCCATCTCAGCATCCGTTCCTTGCTGCCCCTGATGTGCCGAATTGGGTCAGAGCAATGAGGGATGACGATTCTGAGGAAGAAAAATGGGTCGGAATGCTAGTTGAGATTGCTAGTTTGTGTAGTGTGACTTCACCCGAACAGAGGCCAACGATCCGGCAAACACTGAAGATGATACAAAATATAAAAGACACTGCAATGGTAGACAACAGCGCAAGGGATTCGTACAATGGATATTCATAGTTTCCAATTACATCTACAAAGCATGGATATTGGATGGAGCATAAATTTTAATGGATTTCGTACTGAAAGCCACGCTGGAATGGGATTAGCATTTGTGGAATAAGCACGCTTCCCTCGTGGGATTTGAAGCGATTGGCGTGAGTATGTTCATTCACTTTGTTAGGAGGACGGGCTTAGATGATTAAAAAAAAAAAATGGTGCATTTGATGTCCACTAACCTGTATCTGATGAAGTTGTGAACTTCAGGAGCGCCAGTTCTTGTAAATGATTAGGTAAAAGTTAAATTGAGCTGAGATTAACCTATCCTGAACGCGGTTCTTGAATCATTTTGTGTTAGTAGCATGTTGTGCGAGTTGAAGGTAGTGTAGTATCTTGATAGGGTTTCTGGCGAGAAATTGGGAGAAATGCATTTTGTTTTGTCATATCTTTCTAGACCTATCAAAACAATTTCTTAAACGCCATGTTTGATCTTCAAAGCAGTTTTGTACATTCGGTTTAGAGAGGGTTAACTGCGTTGGAAACAAACACATAAAACTTCTGCTGAAAGGGAAAAGAAACTTCTTCCATCCCCGCTGCGAATTGTCTTTTTGATTTAATTTTTGGTGTATATTAAGATAGATCGAGCTGGCTTCACAAGATTTCTTTTAAGAATTCTCATAAATTTCCGGCTACCAGATGTCCGGAACAGGGTATGAAGCTGATTTGAAGGATTAAAAGAGCTACCCATCTCTCTTCTTTTCTCTACTGAAACTGAAAGGGGGAAAAGAACTCTACATTCCTGAAGGCTAATATCTAGGGATGTAAACGAACCTACTCGCGAGCAGCTCGGTCAAAAGTTTGACTCAAACTCGGTCAAATTCAATTCGAGTCGAATTCAAGCAGCTCGATAAGGTTATTGAGTCGAGTTCGAGCATTCAGAAGCGATGCTCGAAGGCTCGACGAGCCTTATCGAGCATTTTAATTTTAATTATTTAATATATTATTATTATAAAATTACCCTTATACCCAAAAAAATTGTCGAATTTATGAAATATTTCAAGTCATATAAAAATTTTAAAAGGGCAATAATGTCTTTTCGCTCAAAAATTATCAAGAAAATGAATTTTAATAACTCGAGCTCGACCGAACTCAAGTATTACGAGCAAGCTTCGAACTCGAGCTCAAGCTCCAATAATACTACTCACTCGAGCTCGAGCTCAAACACCATATCTATATGTCGAGTCGAGCTCGAGTATGGTGATACTCGAGCTCGACTCGATTACAGCCCTACTAATTTTTCATTTTGGAACAAAAAACAAGAAGGCTCGTTTTCACATTTGTCTCAAAAAAATAAAGTGGCTGACACGTCCTCAAGCTTATGGCCAAATTAAGCTATTAAACCCATAGATGGAACATATCTCATTAGTGATCATAATCCTATATAGCATATGTTAGGTACAAATTAATTGTTTGAAATCTGAGTTTTAACATAATGAACTTTAGTCTCGTAAAATTATCATGCTTAGCTTAGGGCCTTGGGCCAATCGACGTACGTCGAACGCTGTCATTGACCAAGTGCCTCGTGTGAATAAATTATACAAAGTGTGGACTATGGAAAGAAGCTCATGGAACATTTTTCAAAACATGTATAATTTTTTTTTAAAAAAAAAAGGAATAATTTCACATAACTCCACTGAGATTTTTGATAATCACAGAAAGCTCCCCTCAATTTTTAAAAATTATGCATACCTCCCCTATTTTCATTGTTTAAGCAACATTTTAGGTCTAAAAGGCTAGACTTTTTCTCAAAAATCCTATAACGCCCTTGATGTATAATTAATAGCAAAAATAAAAGGAAAAAAGTAGTTCATAGTTTATATTTCATTCATTCTTACTTGCTATCACTACTACCTATCCATCAACATCCAAATCACCATTAAATAAATACTTATCTTTGTTTTAATGTTTATTTTTTACCTAAAAATTTTTTATGCAAATCATTATATCAATTATAAACACTACATCAGATATCCAAAAATTTACTTATAGTTTCATATCAATATTAGATTTTGCATAATACACGACAATATACATCGATATCTCTAAATTTTAATTCCATGGCTATCACTTTTTGAATACAAAATAATTTAAGGCATCACTACTATTATCAATGTCTAATATACTCTATTGGCACAAAGTTCAAAATCAATCAAATTTTCTCTATAGGAATAACATTAATAATTGTAAATAAAAAATAGAAACACAATGCAGTTATAAATATACTGAGAACATTTTTTTTTCATAACAACCATAATAGTATAATCTATATTTAGTTCCTATTACACTTCCTATTCTTAATTTTTATTTTTCTATCACTGCTACTGTTTTTATCTCCATCTAGTTTAATAATGAAATTATCATTCAATTTGTCATTTGACAATTTTAATTTGCTAATGCCTATCAAAAATTGAAAACAAATATGGGGGTAAGAAAACTATTTAATAATAATGATGAAAAGGGAGAATTGGGAATAGACACCAAAATAAGTAAGCATTGGTAGTTTTGGTGTCTATGGTGGTTTTATTATGGGCAAAAAATTGCAGCGGTCACTAAACTATTGGTCGGATCATGTTTTGACCATTAAACTACCTTTCATCAATAATTGGCTACTAAACAACTTAATCAGAAAACTCATGGTCATTTGATCAATAATTACTCTTAATTTGTGATATTAGCAATACACGTGGCAAAATACGGTGGCAATTTTGTATAGCACCTACGCAACCCATTCCTAATCCCTGCACTTGTCCATATCCGCCATCAGCTGGGCAGTATAACCTCCGCTCCTCTTCATGTTTCCGGAATAAGCAGCAAATGGATCCCCCGTTTGTGGCATCGACTGATAGCTCGCAACATTGGTAGAAAGTACCACTGTAAGGCGGTTACTGCTGTTGAGGCAGCGGCGGTAGCGGCGCTTGAGTCTATTCTCGTACCACCCCTACTCTAACTAAGAAGCCTACCAAAGTCATTTCCCCAAATGTGATCTGCTGCTGCTGAGAGGAGCCTGTATTTTGCGGATTGATGCTATTACTCTGGGGCTTGTATTCTTATTGAGACTTGTGAATCTCTGCCCACACCTCCCCAACTGTTTTTCGCAATAAAGGTCCTGGAAGTGTGAGAGAGCCTTGCCTTGGGAGGGTTGGTCATGATGCCCTTCTGATCTATCGAAGCATCGTTGGCTTCACTAGCCATTGGTTCCCAAGGAACAGGCCCAAGCAACCACGATTTGGGGAGCTCCCTGGGAACCACGACTTTCCCTTCTCTTCCATCTGCAAAACACTAAACCTTGAGATCCCAAATTATTTACAACAAATTTGGAAAATGGAAGTTTAATAGGTTTACACTTCTTTTTTTCTTTACTTCGATGGGTTTATGAAAATTGAGTTATAGGATTGCGTAGTTGTTGGACAAAATTGCCCCCGCACTTTTCCACGTGTATTGTTAATTTTTCAGATTAAGAGCAATTACCAACTAAATGGTCATGAATTTACTGATTAAGTTGTTTAGTGGCTAATTATTGACGAAAAATAGTTTGATGGTCAAAACATAATCCGATCAATAGTTTAGTGACCGTTGAGATTTTTTACCCTTTTATTATTGGCGATAGTACACATTTGGTTGATAAGAATAAATACATGAGTTTGGCAGGAAATCAGATGTAAAAGAAAGGGGATAGAGAGTTAAATGAGAAAATCATAGTTTGAGTTATTGGTTGACAATAATTGAGAGAACTTTAATATTTAGGAGGGTTTTTTTAATGAGTTGACAATTAATGAAGGTATTATTGTCTTTTTATCATGTTAAGGGAGGTCATTGTAATTATGTAAATCTCAAGGGAATTGAGTGAAATTATCAAAAATCTCAAGGCAAGTTTTTGAAATTATCCCTAAAAAAAAAAAAAGAAAACTCAACTTAAAGCATGATTGAATTGGAATTTGTATAGTATGAAAAGTAAGAATCGGTACGGAATGTAAGAGGTCGTTGAGTTGCAAGTTTCAAGAGTTCGGGACAAAAAAGCAGCACTGTTGCATTGTATTTTTGTAGAACGTTATATAGATAAAATAAAAAAGTCATCGAAAATGTGTAAAGCGAGGTTTGGGAGCGGCGTCCCAGAAAATTTACTCATTCTTTCTCATTTTCGTGGGGGCCACAAAAAATATATATTTTTTTGGTAGAGCCACAGCCACCTAAGGACCGGTTGGCAGTTGGCACGCATTTTCCACGTGAGGACATGAATGGCGTGGAATTCACGCTATAGGCTGGGAATAAAGAATCCATTTGACTTCCTATCCCCTGAAATCCCAATATTCTAACCTATCAAAAATCCATTATTAGACTAATCATAGTTATTAATTAATTTTTTAAAGCCCAATTGTTGGTTGGTCGATTGTGATCAGTACAGTCAAGTTGATGATCCTTAAAATAAAAATGATAAGAGAGAAAAAAAATAAAGCATTAATTAGATCGGTACTCCAAATACACGATCGCACGGGCACTCTCAGTCCCCAGGCCTCCTTCTCTCCCTCTCTAGTCGTCTCGTCGTCTACGGTAGCCGTGAAATCCGAAGGCTACTCATTTTCTCTTCTTTTTTTGGTAAAACAGAAATCTTTTCGGAGGTTTCAATTGGCAAAATTGCGCGGAAATGTCGGGAGGTATAGCGCGTGGACGTCTCACCGAGGAACGCAAAGCCTGGCGTAAAAATCACCCCCATGTTTGATCATGCTCCCTCTGTTTGAGTCCTTTTTTTTTTGCCTCCTCCCTGTTATCCTTATACGCAGCATAATATGAAAATTTAATATTTATATTAGCGATAAATTCACGTCTTGAATTGTTTTTTGCTCAACAGAATAATTAGAGCTCTAATTATGTTTATTTTTACTGGTTTAGGGTTTCGTGGCCAAGCCGGAGACACTTCCAGATGGTTCCGTTAATTTGATGGTTTGGCACTGCACCATTCCTGGTAAGCCTGGGGTAAGTTTCTTAACCTAGAATCACTTTTTATTTTGTAAATTAAATTTCGTATTCTTTTTGTAATACTGGACAAGAGTTAAAACTAATGACCAGTGCTGTGGCGAAGAGTTGTTGCTCTTTTTTTTTTTTTTTTTGCCTGATTTATTAATCTCTCTCTCTCTCTCTCTCTCTCTCTGCTATAGCACAACTTTGTTGTGTATTATTGCCTGTACCTTCTTCTTTTGTTTTATAAGCTTCTTTGATGAAATTTTAATGTCTTTGGTGTCTAAGCATTGTTATGGTCTTATGGGTAATTTGGCTACGAAGATTAAAATGGGGCGAGTTTTTGCTTTGCAGTCGATCTTAACTTGGGCGTTGGTCCACCAAAATGACACTTCTAGCTAGGAAAAAATGAATGGATGATAATTCTGAAGATCTAGCTTGAACTTAGTGATGTCTGTAGCTATATTGCTGGAATTTAGGATTCTTACCATGCGTTTTACTCGAAGCACACTATCATCAGCAATTAACTAGAAAAGAATCCATTCTGTTTTCTCTAATGAAGCAAGTTTATTGGGAAATTATATGATCGATAAAACAAGCAGTGCAACACTTCTTTGTTTCCCATCGTTATAGATGAAATATCTTTCTTCAGAATGGAAATAAACCTTAACTCTGGTTTGTCTCGTTTGTAATAGCTACTTAAAAATTTCTGAGTAGAGGTGAAAGGGCACTATTGAACCATTAGTTGCTCTCCTTCTCTATGTAGTAATAACTTTTCTATCTGATCCTCCTTTGAAAGGTATGTTCAGACATGGCAGTTACTAGAAGTGATGGAAACTGGGTTTTAAATTCCTTTCGATCGCATTATCAAGGCTTATTGAATGTTGGATGTCACTGAAGCAGTGTTTAGTGGATCAATTCAGTGCAAGTTTATAATGGTTAATATGTTTATATGTTAGCTGCTTTACTGTTTCGACCCGTGAAGCTACTTTATCTCAAATGATCATGATTCTTATTGCAAATTGAGTATCATAAATCTTGTATTACCAATATTGGCTGCAGACTGACTGGGAAGGTGGTTCTTATCCACTTACGCTTCACTTCAGTGAAGACTATCCGAGTAAACCACCAAAGTGTAAATTCCCTCAAGGTTTCTTTCACCCTAATGTCTATCCTTCTGGGACCGTTTGCCTCTCAATCCTCAATGAAGATAGTGTATGTACCATTCTGCTTGGCATATCAATCAAATCTTTTACACGTGACTTTTGGCTCCATTATAAGTTGATGCATGCTTTTTGTCATCTCCAGGGTTGGAGACCAGCCATTACAGTGAAGCAAATCCTAGTAGGTATCCAGGACTTGTTGGATCAACCGAATCCTGCTGATCCTGCGCAAACTGATGGTTACCACCTATTTATACAGGTGACTTGTCTTCTCTGGAAGCTGAATTTGCAAGTTTTTCTCTCTTTTAGGATCTTCTTCTGTTAACTGGATACCTTTGACCAAAGAACATCAAAGTATAGCGGTGCTCCATTGGTATTGACATTGTTGTAGGATATTCGCTTTATTGAGAAAAGTAACATTTTGAAACTGCATGGTTCATCTCTTCTTTTGATGTCGCAGGTAATTTAACATATTAAAAAAATAATCATTCATAGCCACTCCATCATATTTTCCATGAATTTGTTTGGCCAGGCTCAATATTTTAGTTAGAGTTGAAGATAAGTCATGATCAAATAAGATGGCTGAAATATGTCAGCCACTGTGTTGCTTTCTCTTCAATTTATTAATTACAGATGTGCTGAAGTGGATTCAAGGGTATGTGTTACGGAGCTAGGTTTTGCTAAATTTTGCGGCCATTGGTTGCATTTTACGTCTAATCAGATGGTGACCTAACTTACAGTTCTTAGAAATTATATAGTCGTTTGATTTAATGTATTCTGGTGGGAGCATAGCTGCTTTGAAAAGGTAAAGATACAAATGCTGAATATAATAAGATGCCACCTGTATTTGCAGGATGCTCTGGAGTATAAGAAGAGAGTGCGACAGCAGGCAAAGCAATACCCACCTCTTATCTAAATAGCTTGCGCATTTTGGTTCTTGATGATTGTTTCAGTTGTTTTGATGCAAACTGCATTCTGAAGTGTTCTGTTTGGACTTCACTAATATCGAAATGTGGAAGTGTTCCAGTCAGCCAATATGCTCATTGGTAGTTCTTCTCATGATAAAGCACATTTCATCGTGTATCTGAACCTACTCGTTGACGTTCTTGTGTCACAAATTTGTGTAGACAAGCTGACATTAAATTCGTTTGCTGTTAAAAGATCCTGTTTGCTGGCTAATTTCTTGAATGTGTAGTGTTGCTTTAACCTGATGATTGAGGTCTCTTTTGGTTGTGGGTAGAGTTTCATCTCAGGGCATTGGGCAGATGGCCTTGGATTTCAAGACTTTCTCCTTTTGGTGATCAGAGCAAGATTCGAGTAAACCGTTGCTAGTGAAATTTCAGTCATCATGCCTTCTTTCCACCTTAATTGATTTGATTTTGAACTCAATGAGCTTGCCCATTCGACTAGTGGACATTCGGCAAAGCAGTCTTTCGAACAATTTTCCATTCAATAGTGTGAGTGGTCAGACTTTGATGTCAACTAGTTGAATTGGGCCTGACGCAAAGTGTGAGGCTGCCCAGATTTTATGTGATGTGTGCTTTTGAATTTTTTTGTTAGATGATAATTTAAATGGTAATATAAGTATGAGAGGATATTACAACTTGGAAGTATGTATAAAATAGTAGAGGAGGCTTTGGTCCAGGTCCTAGGACTTAGAGGTCTGTGTTTAAATCTCCCTCCCCTTTTTTCGCTTCTTAAATCTTACTCTTCTTTTGTTAGAAATTTCTTTTCCAAAAAACTTATATATAAAAGTTTACTACAACGCAAGATGAAGCTGTTCAATTCTAAGCTTTACCACATTGCAAAAGAAGTGCATGGAAATCAATAGCCTCATTTGGATTATCAAGATGTAGCAGCATTAGTTCCCATGGCATTTTAGTCTCCATAACCGAACTTGACCACTTTCGCAGAGAAAGCACGGGGGCTGTTGGTAAAATCTTTTATCTAGGAGGAATGTATACGTTTTCTTCCTTGTCATTGGGCATGGTAGGAACTCAAATGATTAACGCTACTTCAGGATTGAGAACAAGTGGCCGTTTTAGTATTTGGAACAGAAGGGTTCCTTACTGAAAACTAAAAGGGAAACGCAGTACGTATATAGCAACAAAAAATTAACAATTTCAACATTTAAGCCATGAGTTTTCATTATAGGTGAATTTTGACTACGAGTCGACCAAACATTTGATTGCTCGACCTCTAGTGGAGAGCAATTAACATTGATAGTGCCGAAGCTAATTGTAAGACGAAATTTAACATTAGTGGTGTGGATGAACCAATCCAACTTATAGAGGCCAGTCAAAGGTTTCTGGATTTTGGTAGTATTAATGTTGCCATTGCATCTCCCGGGAAGACGAGTATTAGTTTCTTTGAATCTATGTAATCTAGTTAATGATGCATTATCTGCATGACGAAATCTAGCATTTTCGTTTTGATTGAACAAAATGGTATTACAAGTATTCATGATCTTCCACATGATATTCATTTATTTTATTCTCCCCTTTCTCGTCGCATCCTTTCCGTTCCTAACTCTCAGATACAGAATTCAAACCAGAAACGTGACAGTAAAAAATATTTCAAACCCATTCACTCGTTCACTTTTATATTTAATCAACCAATTTATCCAATTACTTTATAAGAATCAAATTGACTTTTTTTTTTTTTATGGTAACAGTTGCACAAGGAGCCTGTTCTCGTGGAAAATTGAATTATCTCGATGGGGGTGGTGAGGCTGATCCAAAATCTATTGTCATTATTGTTTCGCACGAGCTGCAAACGTGCACGTAACTTGGCTTCGTAATATTTGTCATTTTTTGTCGCTTTAGAGACTTATTGTAAATGCTTCAAATCCAAAACTTGCCTCACCCATAAGTCTTCCAAACAGAAACCGCCATTTTCCATGTAAAATGCAGAACTAACTCTACAAGTATGTCGTCTCTATCTCGTACCCATCCATTGATCTAATCTGAGTTTTTATCTAACACTCTCGCTCGCAAACTTTGAGTAGCATTTTTCTTTTCTTCTCTTGGTCCCTCCCCGAATATAGGCGGCAACAATCGTGGCGATCTTCCAAGATAAGCAAACTGAGTTGGGGATTAAAAAAAAAATAGTTAGTAGAGAATATATTACGAACAAATAAAAAGCGAAGAAAGCTACCTAAAAATAAAAAGGGAAAGAGGAAGAACCAAAAAAAAAAAAAAAAAAAAAAGCGAAGAGAGCTACCTAAAGAAAAAAGAAAAAAAAAGCCCATCTGAAAACCCGAAAAAGCCCATATGAATCCTTTCGCCTATTGGGCCCAAAAGCATCCACCACTGGCCGACTTCCTAGCTTAGTAAATGAAAACGCTAAGCTCGTATTCAGAAAAATCACAGTATAGGAAAAAACCAGGCCTCATCGAAGTCTCTCCTTGGACGACGTCGTCGTCATGGCGGCATACTACCCTCCTCCGCCTGCCCACTACCAATATTACGAAGCTCCACCACCACCTCCTCCAGGAGCCGCTGCCCATCCTGCTCATCCTGCGGTAGCTCAGCCGCTACACCACCAGCAATACCTACCTCCTCAAACCCAATTCGTCAATTACGCTCCGCCGCTTTACCCTCAATCCTCGCACGACGAGGTCCGTACTCTCTTCATAGCTGGACTTCCTGAAGATGTCAAGGCTCGAGAAATCTACAACCTATTTCGCGAGTTCCCTGGTTACGAGTCCTCTCATCTTCGTACAACAGCCAGTACTCAGGTGATTTTTTTTCCCTCATTTTCTCAATTATTTGTTTGTTTTTATGTTTATCGGATTAGTTGATGGTCTCTCAGGCGTTTCAGTCTGTTTAATGTATGCATATATGCATTCTTATATGTTCTTTCTTTGGTGGTTGTTTACAGCCATTTGCTTTTGCTGTTTTTGTGGATCAGCAGTCAGCTGTTATGGCATTACACACGCTCAATGTAAGGACATCTTTCTTTGCATTTGTTACTAGTTCTAAGTTACTGAGCTCCTAGTAACTGTGGTCAAACACTCTAGTATTTTAGACGGGTTCGGTTGATTTGAAATGAATCGATCATCAATAATGATGTGGAGGCCGGCAAGTAAGTCGGTTTTCTGTTTTCAAAAATTTGAAAAACTTACCGGACGGGTTTAGAGCCTGGCGGGAGCACCTGCCCTTCCCACAAAGGAAAACATAATTATAAATCCCATTTTGGAATGGCTTTGCTACTCACTGATCCTTAGTTCATGCAATTCTAGGATCGTCTCTCATTCTTACAACTTGTTGATTTTAATGTTGTGGGTTTGTGTTGTGTATGACTAAAAATTGGAATGGTGGGGTTTTCCCTAAATTCTGTATCTTTATATTGTAATTGTTATCTGTTTCTGCATAAATTAGCATTCTTGCCTTATGTAGTTGGCTCCCTTCATTTTCATATTCACATCTTTGGTTTTACTGAGAAAATATCCTCAGCACTTGTTGATTTTAATCCTTTTTTTTCTTTTTTTTTTTCTTCCCAGGGAATGGTATTTGACCTTGAGAAAGGTTCCACATTATATATTGATCTTGCAAAATCTAATCCCAGGTCTAAGCGCTTAAGAACAGGTACTTTTGCAACATTTTTCCTGCCTGTCATGCCTTGTGTCCTGCTTTTTTTAACCATTGTGTTTGACTTGCAACAACCAGATGATGAGAGTGCTGCATCAGAGAAGAGGATGAAATCTTCTGCTTCTTCCAGGGGCACAGATTCGGGTAAGGTTTTTGCCTTAGTTTTCCTGTGCATATTGTGGATGAAAATATCTCTACAAGCAGTCTCTATCTTCTGCTTCTTCCAAGGGCACGATGTTTAATTGTGTTTTTATGCTTTTTTTTTAAATCCAAATTAGTCACATGATACCTACTTGATCTCTTACAAAGAATATTAGCTAGTCAGCCAAGCGGAGAGCACGTTAATATAAAAGCTCACCTTGCACATGTTTTGCACTGTTGGGCACTAGCAGGTGTTGGCAGCATTCACATGCCTGGAACGGGTAATTCCGCTCACAACACGATTGGTTATTCATCCACACAAAGGTCATCTGCACTACTTAAGCACACTTTAATTATTTGGAAGTGCTTACTTCTTGCCGATATGCACGTTTAATTTACTCATATTTGATTACTTCTGGCTGAAAGGTCAAGGGCCACATTGAAGCAGTCACTATATGCCCTATTCCCTGAAGTTAGAGAACTTTATCAGTTACAATGTTACTGAAAAATCTTATCTGATTTCCATTTTCTTTTTTCTCACAATGTAGTGAGGGAAGCTTTGATGAGAGGGCTGCAAATGACTCTAGTAAAAAATTGGTAAGATGTTCTTGTCCCTGAAATTTTATTTAATGATACAGTATTTTACAAACTATTTCATAATTTTTGTTTGGCTCTTTAAAATTTTAGAATTTAACTCCTGCTTTGGCTCATGATTTTCGAGCTAGAAATGTTAGTTTTCTCCTTAAGCTTTTGAAAACCTGGGCCTTTTCATGAGAGAGGCTATCCATTCCAAATTGTCCTTGATATGGTAAAGTCTTTATGAATATACGAACTGAATACTGATTCTGAGTATTTTGTATAGCATTTATTTAAGGCATGAGTTAGGGTGTGTTTGATAAAATTGAAGCCTGAATTCGTTAAGTTACTGAATTGTTAAGGACTAAATTTGATACACTTGAGTGTATATATCATATTAAGTGATAATTGAATAGCTCATCACTTTTTTTGGGAGCAAATTTTGCCTAGAAAATTTAGTGCCACTTAATTTTCTTCAGATGTTCTATTTTTGGTTATCAAATGCATCTGAACATGTTAAGATCTGAACCTATGAAATTTAAGTGGTAAATTGAGTTATCAAACAGGGCCTTAGTCTTGCTCCTGCACTAGTTTCAGCGTGTTGGAACGATTACAGTTATTGTTCACTTGCTTGCTTTAGATTATTACTTGACAAATCTTATCTACTGACTCCCTTTTCAAGTTCATATAGTGATCTTTTATGTGGTAGATTAATTAATCCATTTTGGCTGTACACCCGCTTGACTTCAGCTCCGTGTTTCACAGAATTCCACCCCATGTCCAACACTTTTTGTAGCTAATCTGGGTCCAACTTGTTCAGAACAGGAGCTCATTCAAGTTTTTTCAAGGTTCAGGAGAACAGTCTTCTTCATCATTCATCATAAAAATTGTTGTGGCTGCACTAACTTGGTGCCTGCTTTCTACTTAGATGTCCTGGATTTCTGAAATTGAAGATGCAGAGCACATATGGGGCTCCTGTTGCATTTGTTGATTTCCAGGTATATTTCTTACTTTGTTCTTCTGGAACACTATTTTTGCAAGTCTGGTCTAAAAGCATGAAAGCTTAACGTAGTGGATTTCCTTTTGTTTGTTGTACATTTGCATAGTCCCTTTTCTCTTGTTGGAATTTTGAACAAAATTAGGATCTTTTCTAGATTCATTCAGAGTCTAATCTTCTTTATTTAGTTTTGGTTGTCAACTTGAGTCACTCCGTTGGTTGGACTGGAAAATGTGGAGCATTTGCTGCTCAGCTTTGATACTAGTCTCCATGGGATTAAGGGTGGTTACTGGAAGTTTTGTTCAATTGTTTTTGTTGTTGCACCTGTACCTGGCTATCTTTTACATGGAGAAATGTTTCACTTTGTAGCATATATTCTGCTCAACCTTTTTCCATCTCGTATAGGTAGGTATGCTGTTAACTGTGTCACCTGTACTACCAACTGCTTGTCCTTACCTATCTAAACCTCTCCTGTGAAACCAAAAGCTGGACGATTTTTCTCACCTTTTTGTTATGATACGGAGAACCCAGCATTTATTGGCACATGCCCAACATTTCCATTTTGACCCAGAGCCATGGTTCAGTCCTGTGCTTTCCGTCTCATTAATCTTTTAGTAAAACGCTCCTGTCTGCATCTGATGGTTTAATTTGTAGGATTCTGCTACTTCAAGTGAGGCTCTAAATCATCTACAAGGCACAGTTCTGTACTCATCACCATCTGGTCAGGGCATGCGGTTGGAGTATCCTTTACTAAGATTGAGTCTAATTTTGTGATTACCATTGTATTATTCGGTTTTCTTCCCATGATTTCATTGGTTTTTCTGTAGTTTGGACTTGACAAAATATTTAGGTATGCAAAATCAAGGATGGGATTGCGTAGTAAGAAGTCAAGGTGAATGCAAACGATAGATTGTGCAAAGTGTCAATGCTGCATCATACTTGGTTTGCACCATGAAATGTATGAATTGTGCTGAATTAGGATCCGCAATTAGCTTTTTATTTACTTCCTTCTCTTTCCATTGGTTCGGATGGTAAAAAATTTAACAGCAATAAATTGTAATTATGAACTTTTCAGCATTTGTTATGGTTTTTAAAACAAAATTATTTTAAGGGTAATCTTTTCAGAGTTCTACTTAATGCTCATCACTCTGCTTGCTTTACGTAATTTGTGGAGAAGGACGTAAAATCCTTGTGATAGTATTGAGGATTGCAGATCTCTCGGTTTGTTGATTCCTCTGGGGCTGCTGTATATCGTTCGATCTATCGTGAAACGGGCTGGAAATCACCTGTTAACTTCTGGATTTCTGCCTTAGTCAATAGGTTACCCTTGCACGATGACGACCAGTAGGTCTGTTGCACAAGCAAAGCAGCATCAACTTGGCACGGTTCTGGTGTAAGAAGATCTCTAAAGCCTAATGTGCTGGGCGCTAATGGAAACTGGCTAGGCTAATCTGAAGTTCATTAATTGAAAGCTTTTGTTGAGGGAATTTGGGGGAGTGACATCGCGTAATGGGTTGAAATTTTTGCTGAAGAATTTCTTCTAAATGAGTGTTCTTTTTTTTTTTTTTTTTTTTCCTATTTCAATCCCCTCATCATGCTGAGGCAATTTTGCTACAGACTCTCAGGCCAAGTTGCAGGATTGAGATTTTATTTAATTATTCAGCCTGTATACTGTATTAAAACTGTGATCATATCACGGATGAAATCACTTAATAATTTGTCATGGACTCTGCCTTAACCGACCACTTCTGATATTTGCAGTTTTCTACGTAGGATGTGACACAAAAAAAAAAAAAAAAAAAAAGTGGAATACAATATTATTATTGTGGCCGGGCGGGGGTTGGAGGGCAAGGGTCAACAGAAGTGAAAAAACAAATACGAAACCGCCTTCGTTTTCCTCACCAACTTTTGACTTTTGTTTCTTATTGTTTGGACGGCTGGAGTTACTGTTGTGTGCATCTTCCATTGGTGATGGAAATGCAAGCAGAGAGTCTTCATCGCGAGAATGTATTAGTTAATCATGACATTGACCTCCAAAGATTTTTTCTTTCTTGTCCACTCATAGCGGTGACTGACTTCGCCGTCGCATGACCAAATGCAACTAACCCAAAAAATCAGCTACATCTTCAAAGATCATACCTTCAATGTAACATCTGGTCACCGATTTCTTGACTTTTTTCAGGATTCCTCTTTTGTTTGTGTTTTGGGGGGGGGGGGGGGGGGCGGCTGCTGTAGGATGGCAGACTTCTCCTCTCGAGTCCAAAGTTAGCTAGCAAAGGCCCCTTCACTCCCTCGCTCTCAAGCAAACAATAACAAAACACTACTGAGTGGTACTTATATTAAGCAGCAAGCAGCAGCAGTGATAATTATAAATTATGGGATCCGCACTGTTTGTCCACGTAACTGGTGTTTGCTTTGCGTGCCACGTAACTTCAGCCCATATATTATACGCTGTGCGTGCTGCTTTTGCTTGGAGGGACAAAATTTCGCAGTCAAATAATGATAATAATAATTTGTTTTCTAAAATTTTTCTAACTTATTGTAGAATTAACCAGTTTCCTTCCTCTCCTAAGATCCTCAAATCACAAATCTGTGAGAGCCATCGTCATCATCTGTGGCTACTTGGACATCCGTGTGATGAATTGTCCACATTTGTTCACTCCACGTCCACGGTGGGCGTGGTTTCAACTTTCCAAGTAAGAACAGAACACATTCTGCTGGGTGGTTGTATTTAGCAGTAGATGTTAGTATTGAATTGCTTCGATCGAATTGGGCATTATCCCATCTTGGCTTGGATTTGTTAGATGGAAATCGCCCACAGCAGCAGCATTATAGGTTTTCAAAAAAGAAAAGAGGCAAAGGTGCAGAACGGATAGAGAAAGGAATGAAACAGTAGCACCTCTCTCTCTCTCTAATCATGGAGCGCTTAAAAAATGATGCAGAAGCTGGCATCCACTGCTGCCTACCATTAGCAGCTGAAAAAAAAACACAAATTTCAAATACTACTGCAGAATAAGCTCGTTCCGGTGATGCCCTTAAAGCTATTAGTAATAATTTGGAAGGAAAAGCCATCCCATTGTTGAATGGCACTACTAAAGTACAAAGAAAGTTGGGCAGACCGACCCAAAAACTTGCGTATTTTTAACCGTTCCAAACAGAAATTCTATGTATGTTTACTTGGACACAGAGGCAACGCTGCTGATTCTGCATTTAACCACCGAAGATAGATATGGATATAGCAGTAAAATGTATTCTAATGGCTATTTGATGCTACTTTCCTCTAATCTTTTGGAAAGAAAAATAAATGAGTAAAAAAAGATACTCCATTATCTAGGGTCCATTTATCGAACATCTTACTCGCCGGGTTTAGCTGCTTAATGCATGTTTAATTGGCAATCATGTAAGAAAAAGGAAGGTGGATCAACTCCTGCTTTTTCTTTCTCCCTTCTCAATAATTAAGAGCCTAAACGAGGAGGTCAACCGGCGGGGCTCTTCTTTGTTCTTCCAGCTGGGGCAAAAAAAAAAATTTGCAGGGGAGGGAGGGGGGGGCATTGTTTCAGGTTGAAGGCAAGCGTGCCCGCGGGCCCCCAAAAACCCACCAAAACGATACGTCGGGCCAAAAGCCAGAAAACAAAAGCGTATGACAGTGTCTAATAATGGATATCGTTATTGTCGGGGAGGGAAGCAAAGTCAAGTCACAACGGTATCTATCCATCCAGCCATCCACCGACCACCGACCTACCTTCCACCTCTCCCTAATTAAGTACTACTAGTAAAACCTTTCTTTTTTTTTTCTTCAAAAAAATAAAAATTCTAGTCTGCAATGACAATGACAATTAGCGTTTGATGATAGCACTCATTAATAATCATCATTATCACTTGCTGTTCCAATATCTCGCCCTCGCCTCCCCCAATATCTCGCTCTCCCTTCTTCCCCTCCCCGTCCACCCGCCCCTATAAGAATTAAAGAAAGAGACTCTCTCTCCCCCTCCATCAAACCTCCTCTGTACAATAGTGGAGTACCAAACGACAGCTGCTCTTTTCAACACACAGACTGTACAATTAGCCCGCAAAAACAAAAAGACGGCCCATCCCCATTACTGCTACCATTTATTTCGAGCCAAACAAAACTCAATCCAATTGCCAATTGCAAATTGCAAATTGCAAATTGCAGCAGATGAGAGGAAAAAAATGCGTCTGTACCTGCACTCGAGTACAGCCCCCTTGCTTATATGCGTTCGTGTACATGGCGGCCAACCACTATTTTGCATATGAGGTAATGTTTAAGCTTTTTTCAAAAAGTTAAAGTGGAAAGTAAAGAAAAACACAGTAGTACAAGTAGTCCTCCTCTTCCTTTCAGTGCTCCTACTTTAACCTTCTTATTATTAGTACTACTCCCCAATTTGTTGTAGACAGATATAGAAAAAGGTGAAGGGAAGAGAGAGAGAGAGAGAGAGAGAGGGGGTGGTGTCGGTGCATTTAGTTACCACTAGTACTATATTATAGCAGCCGGGGAGTTTTAGTGTATTCTCTTCTTTTTTTTTAAGAAAACCAAAAAACCAGCGTGGAAGCTTTACTCAAATGACAAATGAACCTTCTTAGTACCCAAGTAGTAGTAGTAGCAGTAGTACTAATCCGGCACTTGTAATTGTTTCTACTTCTTCTGCTTGTTTCTTTCTTCTTCTTTTTTTTTTTTTTTGGGTGCCCTTTTGGTTGGTCCGATATCAAAAACCGAAGCCAAAATCCCAGCCCTCCCCTTCAACTCTCCGCATCTATCTTAATTTCTTTTCATGGGTTTTCCTTTTCTCTCTATAATCTCTTCTTCGAGCTAGCTATAGGTCCATTCAGATTATAGAGAGAAAACAATACACATATAGATAGATATATATATTACCGCCTCCATACTCCTATTCTAGAAAAGGGGGATAAGAGATGGAGGGAGGTGGAGGAATTGGGGCCGGAGCAGGGAAGAAAAAAAGCGAGAGGTTATACAAAGGAATAAGGATGAGGAAGTGGGGCAAATGGGTGGCGGAGATTAGAGAGCCTAACAAGAGGTCTAGGATATGGCTAGGCTCTTATTCCACGCCCGTGGCCGCTGCCAGAGCCTATGACACCGCCGTGTATTATCTGCGCGGGCCGACGGCGAGGCTCAACTTCCCGGAGCTCTTAGTGGGCGATACTACTGCTGCTAATGGTGGTGACCTGTCCGCTGCTGCTATTCGCAAGAAAGCAATAGAGGTGGGTTCGAGAGTTGATGCCGTTCAAAGTTCCATCGCCACCCATGACCACCACGACGACGGCCGCAGCCACCACCACCGCCACCATGACCATGCAACACCGACTCAGCTGAAGCCCTGTTGGTTTCAAGAAAAGCCCGACTTGAATGAGAAGCCCGAGCCCGAGGATCCGGATGTTGACTATTGGTGAGTGGGCTCTGCCTGCAGGGAAAAGGGGCCCAAAAAAAAAAAAAAAGAGTATCACAGTATATATTTATATCCACTGTATTCCCGAGGGTGCTTGGTAACGTGCACTCGATGGCTGGCTTCAAATCCTTAAAGAAGCACCTAATTCTATTTTTTCTATCTCTCTTTTTCTTTTTTTTCAAATTTTTACCCCTTTATATGATAATAATAATAGAGAGTATCAAGTTTTGGAGCTGATAACAACGAATTAATGTAAATATTTTTGCCCTGATTAGTAACCTTTTCTTTGTTCCGAGTTTCACCTGTGGATGATATCAAAAAATATATCAATCACTATGTATTACTTCATGGCCTTTCTACCACTAGTCTACTACTCTACTAGTAGTAGAATACTTATAATTGTGCGCTTTGCAATCGCTTGCATTTTATTTTATTTTATTTTATTTATTTTTGGAGGATCGGTGGTGGTGGTGGTGGTGGTGGTGGTGTAATTGGTGTTTGGGCTTGGACTGTGGGGGTGTAGCAGCTGGTAAGTACAGTAAATCCAAGTTGGTTTGGGGTGGGGAAGGGCGGTGAGGTCGAGGGAACATGTATGGTCCTACGTTTGCTCGAGTTTGGTGCAAGTGGTTGCTGTTTGCTAACAACTACTAATAAAAGTGATAAGGTTCCATTTTTGACTCCACGGAGTTAGGTATTTTTCTGCGTTGTTTTTAATGACTCGAGAAATTAATTCATTTGGACACACCGATTTTTCATTTGGACTTGTTCACAGTAGTACATATTAACGATGGCGATACAGTTTTATAGCAGTACCCATCAGGTGATGCATCGCCTAGGACTAAGGTAATCGGGATTCTACGTAGGATCGATTTTAGTTTCACAGATTGCAATTCTTTGATAAATTATAAATATATCACAAATATTTTCATTTACTTGTAAAATTGAGCTTCGTATTTCACAAATTTATAAAAAAATTGTAGGATCCTACACGATCCTATCGATTCTGCTACGATTCTATGTGATCCTACAGAGATTAATATGATTTGCGACTCTGAATACGATTCGAATCGATTTTGATTATCCGGATACGATTCGGAGCGATTTTGACAACTATGCCTAAGACTAGTTGATTTATTTTCCATACTTTGTGGGCATGTGCTATAAGTAAGGCTACTAGGACGGTCAAAAGTTGAACAGGGTTTGTAGTTTCTCCTTTGATGAGGTGCAGTTAAACAGGAGCCTTGTTTGGAAGATAAGTTTTTTTTGTCTGTTATAAGTTTTTTAAAACTTGAGTTACAATAATTTTAAAAAAAATATCAAAATTTTTAAACTGTATATTTCAATATATTCAAAAAAAAAATACACTTCAAAAAATTTCTATAATGAATTACAGTAAAATTTTAGATAAACATCCAAAAAATTCACGTGTCAAAAAAGTCCTGACAGGGGTTGTTCTAGCTTTATTGCAGGTAGTGGTGGGGTTTTTCCTTCAAGTTAGATTTGACTATTAGTACTTTCTTCGTTTGTCTTGTCGCGAAAGAACGGGTTATTATTTAACGTGGGGGTGGCCATGCTCCAAGCTTGAATTGGAATCGGACTGAAATGAAATCAGACCAGCAGTTTATTGAATCGGAATTTGGGAAATTAAACCAAAATTGAAACCGTAATCGTGATTAAAGATTTAGGTTCAGAGTCATAACAATTTTGAATCAGAACCAGAACCGACAGACTAGAATCGGATCAAATCGTTTTAAAAAATATTTATTATGTAAATCTATTTAGTCGGTATAGACTTTAATAATAATAATAATAGTGACAGCCTCAATTCTAATCTAACAATTTATTATTCTATTCCATTAGTAAGTCTAGAACTTGTATTCAAGCTCGAACTTGAGCTGAGGTCTTTGAATGGTAAGGCGTATAATTTTTGTCCTAGAATATAGTTTTATGTAATTTAACAATTATACTACATAATATACACACGCACACAATGAACTGGAGTAGTTGGAGTTCAACTCAACTTTGAGATTATGACTGATTTATTCGCGAGTTGATCAGTTTGTTGGCACCCCCCCCCCCCCCCCCCCGCCCTAGTAGCTGAGTTCAAGCTGGGCTATTGCCCCCCTCAACTCTTGAAAAATTACAAAATTGTTAAAAAAACACCTATCTTATTTTCGATGCTATAATGGCCAAACAACTCGGACAGGAAGATTACTCAATACCGAAATAAGCAAAACAACGACGCCCTCCAAATTTGATATCTATGCACTTCACGCGCGCTCCAACTCGCAGATTGACGACGTGAAAGTGATGCAAAGCACGTAGTATTTGATATTTTGGAGTTGCAAATGACACTTGCGTCCGTGCATCTTGCATGGAGTATAATGATGAATGGCAGGCATGCATGGGACGGGAGGGCTACCCGAGTTCTAGGGCTGGATGGCGCTCCGCTTTGGGCTCCGTAAAGGCATTATGACTGTCCTTGTTAATCGAATAACGCGTTCAGCAGGTGACATTGGCTTTTCTTTAATTGGCTAAACAAATCAATGCATAGAGCATGTGGCATCACCATACCATTAATTAACCACTTCCCCTTCCCTTCATTAAACAGAAGATGAATGGCCTATGGCCCTGCAGCTTTGTAGCAGTGGAAAAGGTGTTCTTCATATGGTTAATGATGAAATTTGGGATGTAATCCGTGACGACGCTCCATCGGGTAGATATTCATGAGGTTCAGTCGTACAAGAGCAAGTACGATAATCCGAGATTTAAAGATCCATCGGGTAGATGTTCAGCGTTATATTTCCACGACACAAAATGAAAATAGTAAACATGTATCCCTCTGCCTAAACCCCACCCCAAAACCCCAATACAGAAGGGGAGAGTTCAATTCTAAGACATTTTACATACTCAATGCTGTTAAAATCACCCAGCCGACAATCTCAGCTGTGAGACTGCGAAGAATTCCTATAACCCATCTGAGGCCCAATTCTTTCTTAGTCCAACACTCATTCATCCTCATCCTGGAATTTCTGTGTGTAACCCCTTTCCATATTTTCTCTTCTAATCCGACAGCAAAAACTTTGACAAATTTCATTGAAATGTACTATAATATTGCAGGCAGTTGGAATCAGTGAGGCTCTTGGAGATACGCAACGACATTCCCGCCTAAGCTTCACGGTACTTCCCCAAGTGAATACCATCCAAGGTCACGCCTTGTTCTCCATTTCTCGTTTTATTTGAAGGGCAGCCCTTACAACATTACCTCTTGTGACAATTCCAACCTTAACAAGGGAAACAATTTTAGAATTATGAAAACCTTGGAAGAAACACACAATCAAAGGACAGAGTAACTGGCTCTTACCAGCCTACCATCAGCATCCACAACCGGAAGTCGTCGGTATTTTGTCTCGAGTAACAACCTGAAGTTGAAAAATAGCAACAAAAGGGCTAAATATATTAGCCTTGCCACTTTACAAGACACAAAAATACTGCAGTCAGAGACGCTAGCTTAAATCAAGTAAAGAACAACAGAACCTTGCAGCATCCTCCAGATTGGTGGATTCACGAACCACCAGTGGAGCTGGTGTCATTAGATCACCAACTACTTGACCATTGGTTTTGCTAAGTAACTTCTGTATCTCATTAAATGTCTGTGACAAATTTTCAGGATCAGAGATGTCAGAACATGTTAAATCGAAACACCAGTGCGGCCAGTGAACACATTCATGAGTTCTGCACGCATGCGTGCCAGAGAGAGAGACTGACCAGAAAACAGAAATGTTTAACTGTGAAAGTGGATTCACCGAGTTCTATTATTTCAAGAATTATGCTCCTTTATGGTTTGGATTGGATTAGGCATCCCCTCTACCACGTTAATCATATAAATCTACAATCTGCATTCTCCATGTTTTCACATGCTTTTCTAAATGAATTATTGAATTACATACAAGGCATCAGAATTCTCCTATTCTTTTCCCCAAGTTTTCACCAGGAAAATATCATCGATTGGGATAACATATCACCAAGATGAAACAAAAAGATTCACAAGGGACGAGCAAAAGTACTGGCACAGGATCCTTGGCTAACTGCACTCCTGACCATGGGAACAACAGTCGAGAAAGAGTGCAAGAACAGAGACTGTGCAACAAGCAAGATATGTACACCTGACCACAGGAAATGCTTTGAAGTTGTGAAATAAAGGTCTGACAAGTCAAGGTACCGATCCGTAAGTGGAAGCCTGAGATTATTATTAAAAATAAAAAATTACATTTAGGAGGAATGCTAGTAATTCCACCTTCAGAAACATATACAGAGACAATCTAGAGAAACTAAAACTTCTGAAAGAGTAGAGTACAGGAATAAAAGGGACAAAGGATGCTCTACTGATTCTTGCATTTTTTGGCCTATTTAATTAAAATGAGAAAAATCAAGAAAAGAGGCATAGTAAAATGCACATTTGTCGCGGTGACAGACAACATTAAAAGAAAATAATGATCTCTTACGTACTTTCCATGTGCTGTCAACTTCTGGAAATATGTCTACATCACTTTTTGCAGTACCTGATCAAAATATCGGAGCTTCTTATATCATGTGAGGTATTTACTAATATGATTGGAGAATGAAATATACGCAAGGATAAAGGGTAACAGTTTTAAACTTGACAAAATGAACCGTGCCAGGAGGAGTTACATAAGCACATAATCAGTAAGCTTTGTTGCAAGTAGCCTCTGCGAAATGAAATGTGATATAAAACTTCATATTTCAATACTAGTTATCGGAAAAACAGATGACTCATTTAGTAAGATGGATCCTTAGCTATCCCCAATAATAGATCAATTATATCTTCTCCATCTCAGTTTGCTTCTTTGCTTGCCCCAGACAAAATGTCAACTGAAGGATTGCAATTAAAAATAAAGTAGGAAGACCACATCAACAGGGAAATGGGCCATATTAGCACATGATTGTAAACTCCACTATGATGAGCAGAGAGGTTCATAATATCTAAGGCCTACAGGACAAGGTACAAACATCCGCAAAAGATTCTAGAGAAACAGTCAGATGGGGAGGTGGATTTAATGTAACTTGAAATTTTTGAATTTCTACCTGATATAGAATCCAAAGCTAACAAATCATAATCTGAAACAAGGCCAACCTGCAGCAATAAAGAACTTCTTAATGCTATAAAAAAGCAGCAACCTTTGCCTAATAATATCCAGACCTTGAACTACTTAAATAGAAGGGCCCCAAACCAGTTACAACACATTAGCTGATGAAGTTTGATGATTTTAGTAAAGTAGCAAATCAAGGCATAAAATGCCACGAATTTAGAATTAGTTTCAAAGTTATCGAAGAAATCACGTCAGCCTAGGTGATGCAGAGGTAAATTAAGGAGAAATCTGTCGAAATCCCAAGCTCGAGAGTGTGGCAACTTTGGTAGCATTTCTAATGACCTATTTGCTACCAGGGAGATGGAAAACAACATTTATAAACTAATTAAGAGAGGAAAAAAAATAAGAGAGAGACGTACCAGTTTCCAGTCATCATCAATGACAGGAAAACCAGTTATCCTGTATTTCACAAGAGCTTCCAAGGCTGTTGGACGAAAACAATGTGTAAGGAATAGTTGTAAATGCAGAAGTAATATTTTCGTGTAAGAATTTGAGCTGCACTCTAGAATACCTTCGTCAACAGTTGTTGTTGGCTTTACCACCTGTAGCTCCTCTTTTCTAGTCATGAAATCACCAACAGTATATATACCATTTCTTGCCTGCAAACAGGCAGGGGATATCTTGAATATAGAACTCAAATTTAAAGAATGTACAGGTAAACAAGTGCTAAAATGCGTAAATAAACTCAGTCTCCCAACACGAACTAGAAATCCAACAAAATATTCGGTTTCAACACGTGTTCAAAAATCAAATTTACAGCTTTTTCTAATCAATTGATCTGCTTATCAAGAAAACAAAAAAAAAAAAAAATTTTGGTGGAATAAAATCAACTTAACCACCACAATTGCAAACAAGAAACGGCCTGACAATCATTCTTACTGGGAAAGCCACAAAAAATAACAACAATAATAAATCCAAAAATAAAAGGCCAAGTGGATAAAAAAGCGGTTGGTCATACCGGTACGGAATTGGCGGTCAAGGTGCTGCCGGCTGCAACAGTGAAGGGCTTGTGGGAGCTTAACTGATGGACTGAACTGAGGTAGGTTCTGGAGGGTTTAGGGCCGGCCTGAGGTAACAATAGGGACGGCAGCTGGCGATGGAAGGCGGGGGACTTGTTGATGGCGATGCTGGTGCGCAAGGGAGAAGAGAGCGGTAAGAGATCCAAAGGAGAAATTGAGCTCATCTTCAGAAGATTTGATGCTGCTGCTATCTTCCTTGAAGCAGGTGGCGGTGGAGGGATGACGGCAGCGGTGGCGGAGATTCTGAGGGAGCAAAGGTGAGTTGGTTACTTTTGCGGCGCCACCACCACCACAAGCGGTATCCAAGCGACAGCCCACATGCGCTGATATGATAGCAAAAAGAAAAGTGAAAAACCACTCCCCGAAATTAATTATTACGATTACTCCTTGCTCCTTCTCTCTCTTCTCTCATTCGTCCGTCACGCCAAAAAAGAGAGGAAAAAAAAAAGAAAAAGAAAAAGAAAAAGAAAACTCTTTCCTTTATTTTCTTTTCCAGTTTTAGAAATTCTCTTCTTCTTTTTCGGATATTTATTTTTTATGAGTTTTATTAAAGGTGCTTGATATGCATTTATTAATATACCTAAATTCCATTTGACATGTTATGTGTATACATATACTAAACTTTTTTTTTTTTTTGCTCCACATACTAATCATTATTACCTTCCCCTAATCTTATATTTTAAAAAATCTAACACTAAAGCATATTTTAATTAATATCTATTGAACATTCGTTAGACAAATTCTTATTTTATTCGACAGTAAAAATGAATGTGATAGATCGGTCATTCTTTTAGGTTGATTTAGAAATTAATACTATCATAGTTTGGTGAATATATGATGAGCTAAGATACTTTCTAACTAACTGAAGGAAATATCAAATATATATATATATATATATATAGTTGCCTAAAATACTACTACTATATCAACGAGACATAAAAAATTCTTACTTTACATATACTCTGCAGATTTATTGAACTATTCTATTGTAGCTTCCTTTTCTTTTCTAATAGTGGGAACGTATTGTATTCTATTCTATTGTAGCTTCCTTGTTTGGATTGTAAATTATTAGAGATATTTTTACTATAGCACTTTTTTTGATGTGATGTATGTGAGATAAAAAGGTGTGTTGAAAATTGTAATGATGATGTAAGCAAATATATTTTGGTAAATAAATCGCAATCCAAACAAACCCTATGATTTACACTTTATATATTGATTTACACTTTATGCTACCGGCTCTACTGCTGAGTTTTGTGATCATGCGGTCCGAAGCAATTCATCTAAATAAATTATTCCATCAACTATTTCAACAATAAAGGAACCTTGAAAACAGCAGCTAATATCTAGTATGCATTAGATTATTTGTAATCGAATTCACCTAAAATTTTTCCTTATCAAACAAACAAACAAACAAAAAGTGTGAATTTGTGTTTACATTTTAGGAAGGCAAGTAGTAGCTGTCAAAGCTGCACCTATCCATGCCCCCAACCCAAGAAGTGGAAATTTTGATCACGCCTCAAACTAGCTGGCCGATCATTGCGTATGCACAGAACACTTGGAGTTTGGGTTGGGCTCCTTTCGTCGAATAACAAAATTGGATTGTTGGGCCTAGCTCTGTGGAACAAAAGATACCATTTCAGCTGATGATGTTCTGCCCACGCGTGGATCTGTTCTTCAGAAGTGAAAAACCCAACGTTGGCCGGCCCCTTCTAAGGAGACCAGGCTGGCTGGCTATGGATAAATTACTTTTCCGAGCTTCTCGAACGAGATATTTTCATGTCGCAGCATTGCTATTTCTCCTACGAAGAAATGGAAAGCCAAATAAGCAAGGCTGTGCACTTTACCTTCAGAAGACCGATTTAATTTCACCCAGCCATGTTAAGAAAACTTCTGCTTAGTACTCGAAGAGGTTCGGATAAAAAATTTTCTTCCGATCACTAATAGAGAAGAAGTCGGGGGCAAAAACCACTTGGCACAATTACACCACGGTCCGAAAATACATGTTCAGTACAATTATATGTGGTTATTGCGTTGCTTCCCTCTCAATGGATATATGCATATAATTTTGACCAGTTCATCGCAGCCATCACTTCTGGCAGAGGGCCAATACAAGCCATATGCTAAAATTACAAGCTCACGAGTTTGGAATATCATCAGTCATTGCTGGTTGATGATTTGCCTAGCTAACATTTTCAGATTTATTTACATTTTTTGTGCTACTGATTGGTTAGACAACACTTTCTTAGTTCAAGAGTCATTTGCTTTTCACCGCGCAGATTCTAAATATAGCAGCTAGCGGCCGTTTTTGTCAACCAGAGATGTATATATAGTGCACAAAAATGGCACAGAAGAAAGAGACGAAATTCTACAGCTGGTCGCAAAATCATGGGTAAAAAGGCAGCTTATACAAGTGTTAGATAGCTTTTGTTGATCATCCGTTTGAATGAAGACAAGCACACCGTTAATAATTAATGGATACGAAGAATGAACCGACACTCGTATGCTGATTGCTGAGCTGAGTTTGTAATATTCATGTGTGCGATTGTGTTCTACAAGCATAACTCGATAGAAAACTAGAGCAGCACGTTTTTAGGTGAAAGGTTTTAGCAGCTGTCCAGAATTACAAGGAGAATTGAAGCTGCCCCCTCCCGATCGATACATCTCCGTCTCTGGAGCCCAAAGCCAAAGGGCCACCAATGCCAGGCCACCTGTTTCAGCAAAGCAACCATCTGACTTCCTCGTATTTATTAATCCAAGTGTAGCCTTCCAATCATATTAATTACAGCCACACAGGCACAGCCTATATGGCATGAAAAACGCAACCAAAAAAGTTTGGAACCCATGGCAAGAAATTGAATTGAATGCAGGAGCATGTGAAAATCGCCCTAAACTTCAACGAAGTCGTGGCGTTTTTCCGTCAGAGGCAGAGATGACCGTCAATATCATCATCAAAGCTGCGTAAATGCTCATTCTCAACGCATTGGCGCGGGGGGGGGGGGGGGTGTCTGGTCCCCCAACCTCGGCCTCAACACTTTGCCTCTTTTACTCGTGAAAAATTGACAAAACAATAATGGGTGTTGCGAAGAAATAGATAGAAAACAAGCAACATTTACCTTTACATCTCTGCCACTTTCCATTTGCGAACTCTTGTTGTTATCTCTCTGGTTACTGGGCTTGCAGGAAACCTTTTTCCAAAGATACCAATTCATAACATTTGCGTACGTGCTTTGCGAAAATAAACAAGCAACGTATCATTTTTTTCATCAAGTTGCAGGATTAGAATACGAGAGAGGAAAGCTTTGGGTTTGATGTTTCGGGACCATTTTGTGCTGCTAAATTTTTTAAGGGACCACTGTTTGGGCACCGGATGAAGAAGCATTTAGATCTGACTTACATGCCAACACCATTTAATTATTAGTCCGTGTAACCTACGACACCACCATGAATTTTCCCCATCCTCCTTTTACTATATCTCTTCTTTTTTTTTTAAAAAAAAAAAAAAATCCTATTCATCAATTTCGAAAAGGCATAATAATGTTGAAATATTTCAGGTAACATTTTATTATTATTGACTTCACCAGAATAACCACTAATCACAAGTGCTTTCCCTTGTTTCTTAAATTTCCTGTGAATCTTGATGCCAGTAAGGCATGAACAAAGACAAAGCTAAAAGGGTCGTGCGGGGATGATAAAGTTGACAAGGAGGGTTTTAGTCACGTTGTCAGGAGATAACCGCAGACCTATCAAAGGTTGACAAGGAGATAATCAAGATCAACCACCGAGGAAGATTTTAGAGAATAATTAACGCCTTAAAGAATTTCACACACAGTTATAATTAAGAAAGTCAAGATCTGTTTTGAGAAAATATATTTTAATTCATGGTGTAGTTTAAGTTGTATTGAAAACTAAAATAATCTCTTCATATGTGTGAATTTTTTAAGGTGTAAATTTTTCTTTTGTTCCAATACAAGTAAAATAAATAGTTTACGTCAAGAAATTTACACCTTATAAAAGTTTAACCTCATTTTATTTTTTATTGGTGTTATAAATTTCATGATTAGGATAATATAAGGGTAGTATTGGAACAAAAGTTGTATCTTTCTTGTATTTCCTCCAAATGGGTTAAAATATTACAAAATGTCAATTTAAGGGAGATAAGTGAGATTTTAAAAAATTTATGGGAGCTGAGTGATATTAATAAGAAACCTGGGGAAGGTTTCTGAAGTTATCCCTAAATTTTAACGTTGTCCGGTCTGCGGAAGTACAGTAGTATAGAAAAATTCAACGGAGATCACAAAAAAGAAAAAACTACGCGCGTGGAAGTACGTAGCAGTAACATGTAGCTGCACCAAACTCTTCACCGGAAAAGAAAAGAAATGAAAAGAGAACCTTGTCGACTAATTTATTAAATAAATAATTAAAACACTTGGCTGACGTGGCGGCTTGTCTGAAATTAAGGTGCACGTTGCCTTGGTACAAAAGTGAAAAGTGCGTGCACTTCTTTGCCACCTGATTTTAAGTAGTAGTATATGTTTTTCTGGTGTTCTTATCCAGACGTCCTTGTTGATTCCTGATTGTCGACAAAAGTAAAGTTTGAACTCGATAATAAAACCTAGAAAGAACTATAAGTTACGGACGGAATGAATTCGAAGGCATTTGCTTCCCAGCAGATGGTACTAGTGTGTTGATGCTTCCTCGTCTAAACTTTCATTTCGATCACACATTCCATAACCAGTAAGCAAGCGCCCATTGCACCGGTTGTTTTTTTTTTTTGGGGTTTGGAGAGGGGAGGGCGGGGAAGGGTTGGATGTTGAATACTAATATTTACCACTTAAAAAGCCGCCCCTAATCACTTGTCTCCCGTCTCTTCAACTCCATGACCATGTGTTTAAAGTTTATAAAGGGGAGGGAAAATGGGTCGCAACAATTTTCACATTTCATCACTCACTTTTAAAATGATAACTTTTACATCTGTTACAAAATCAAGTTCATAAAATTTGATCCCAACTTATGGTGTGTTTGGATTGCAAGTTTTTAAAGAAAAATTCCTATGTCTTTCATGGACAAATTTTCTAATCATATTTTTACCTCACATATATCAAATCGCTACAATAATTTTTCTACAAAAAAATTCAGAAAAATGCAATTCAAACAAGGCTATATTTTAGATTATTTTTTACTCTAAATCCATCGCGTGACTCGTGTATGGTAATTTTTTTTTTTGAAGCAAAAAAAGTTAAATCCTATTTGTAGTTAAACAAATAACATAATCTGTATTTATTTTTGCTTTTAAAAAAGTAAGATTTGACCGAATCATTCTTTTTTCCTAAGAAAGTGGAATCTAATCAATTTATATTCATTTTTTACCACCAAAAAAATGACATTTAATATTTTTTGGACATAAAAAAATGAGTACATATGGGTCACATAGTGATTTCAGGTTAAAATTTTAGATTGAAATCAAATTTTGATAATATGAATTTGTACGGAACGTAAAATTAATATTTTAAAAATAAAAAATATTTAATAAAATATGAGCCAACGTTTTGAATAATTTTTCCTCGTAAAAACCAATATGTAAATCCTAATTTACATATGATCGCACAGGAATGAAGCCTCACAACAACCCTGTACTTTCTTGTGTTTTGGGTTTTGCCCAACACACCTAAATCAAGTATAGGTGCTTTAAAAAAAAAAGGCATTTTATTCTGCATATTCCGCTAAATCCGTGCACCAAATGTCATTACACATTTATTTGTTGGTATATTAGTGTAGTCTTATGTCTAATTTTCGGTTCTTGTTGTCTTAAGTTGTCAATTTTATGAGCGGCATTTAACCGTTCTTTCTTGGCCTTTTTATATTTGTCATGGATGGTGGTTGTTTGACACATAAAGCTCTTTATCTCCTAAAAATCAAGTAATCTAACCACGCTTGCTGCTAATAATTGTTGACTTCAACCACGTTTCCATCGCTATGGAAAATTTTTCGTTTAAAAAGAAAACTTTCAGGTACCCATTAAAAAAAAAAAAAAAGGGTAAAGGCATCATGTAAGGGGCACATGGAGGTACAGCAAAATGCATGCAAACTTGGTACGGCAAGATTTGTGCCCAAAATAGGATTTTTTTTTTTTTTAATTCAAGAAATGGGTGTATCTCAAGGTTCTTAATTCTTATGCATTTTATTCTTAACTCTGTTTAGGGGCATCAAAATGAGTGGGTTTGATAGGTTTGGATGGGTCATAATTGGATCAACTGATTTATATCCAATTAATTTAAATAAATGAGCATAAATTAGTATTCATTTATACCAATTTATTTAAATGGGTATGGATACGTTGCCATTTATGACTCACTTAAAAATTCTACTTTTTTTTTTTGCATGTTATTTAACAAGAAATAACGATATTTTATTGTTATTAGATTGTTAATAAATTTAAATTTATTTGCTTAATACCTGTTAAAAATTGAGTTTAAATGTATAATTATTTTTAAGTGAGTATAAATATGTTGTTAGAGTCCGCCAACTATTCATCAATTAAATGGGTTTAATTTGGTACCCATTTAAACTCATTCAAAATTAATGATGAATTTGAGCGGATTACCATAACTGTGTTGTGATTAACACATCTAATTTTGTTGTTATTTTTGCATTGACGGTAAAACTATTAATCCTGTTGTTATGTATGTACCAATACAACCTAGTACTCATCATAATCAACCATTTTCAGTTTTGTCGTGAAGGGGTTGTATTAGACTGTTAAAGCATGACAGATGGGCAAAATTAGATGGTAATGAATTAAGTGTGCAACTGTGCCTAGCTACCTGAGGTTTGAAACTAGGGTACCATGTGTATAACATCGTACGCAACTATGTGTGAATAAGGCACCCATACCCACAAGGGTGGCGGGCAGTAAATACAAAATGTAACCTTCTTGACTAAGAGGCGAGAGAACATCGTATCGGTACATGGAACATAATTACTGTCAACGAGCGAATGGAACGCAAGTTAGAGAAAGGCCGGCCTGGACTTTGAATGAATTTATAATCGGTGGGGAGTGTGAGGTATAATGGCCCACTTTTCAGGACTGTTTCCACATGTGGTAAACCACCACTTGAACCACACCCTCGTCACACTTCCACTATTGGAAGGTTTGTCTTAGGAACATCCTACTGGAAAATATTGATGATAGTATTTGGAATATAAAAAATTTGTCGAGAAAAACAAAAAACAACTCTAACTCAAGAAAAAAAAAGAAAAGGGTTGAAATATATGAGATAATTTCATAAACCTTCCTTGAATTTTCTAACTATTTCACCGATCCCTCCAGATATCAAAAATTATACTAATCTCTTTGAGATTAATTATCTTATAATATTAAAATTTAACCAACAATTAAAATGTGATATTACGAGAGAGAAGATAGCATAATTTCACTGTTATCCCTCATCTACTAAATTATTTTGTTAATTTAATTCCAACTCACTCATTAAAGAAAAATGCTAAAATTTGCTGTTTATCATTAGAAATCAAATCATATATAATATCAAAAAAAATGGTATATCATTTTATATTCTTCAATTAATGCAAAATTTAAATTATTCTTTTCAGTTATATACCCATTATCAAACATGACCAGCAACAAATAATCAAAAAAAAAATTGTAACAGAAAGTGAACTTTAACATCATGAATATCTTTACCAGCATATTAAGATTAGTCGTTGAGATTTTTATGGTATTAAAGTTCACTCTATGTAATGTTTTGGTTATAGATTTTTTTGATTATTTGTTGTTAATTATATTTGACAATAGGTCTGTAATTGAAACGAGTAATTTAGATCTATCATTAAGTGAAATAAATAGAATGATAAACTATTTTTTGGTACCTCGTGTGATTTGATCTCTGATAATAAATAGTAAATTTAAGTGTTTTTCTTTAATGTGTAGGTTGGTATTAAATTAAATAAATAATGTAATAGATAAGGGGCAATAGTGAAATTGTATTATTTTCTCTCTTTTAATATCACTTTTTAATTATTTATTGAATCTAAATGTCATAAAATAATAAATTTCAAAAGATATTCGTGTAATTTTTAAAACTTAATGGAAAATCAGTGAAATAATAAGCAATCTTATGGGAGGTTTATGAAATTATCCCGAAATATATAGTTGAGGGAACTGTTTGGAATTTTGTCTGGTGCGTTGTGACGTGGCCAGTTTTTTTCTCTACCTTGATTTTCCCTTAATAACCCTTAAAGTCACTGGGCTCCACTTTATTTATTTATTTCTTTATTTTCCTACGATGTCCTTTTATGTGTATTTGGTTCTGACACGACCTCTCCGCCCCCAGCTTCTTTATTGGGTAATTTTTTTTTTTGAAATTTTAATAGTGGTAATTCTAAATTATTCCTATGGTGCGAATGATGTCAAGCATGATGATATGTTAATCTACGAATCTAGCGATCAATCTATCCTCTGCTCCAGTTGGCTTCTCTAGTTTTTACCCAACAGTCCGTTCCACGCTCTCCATCTCGCTTTGTTTAACACAGGCACAGAACAGTGCTTTAAAAAAAAAATTTTAAATCGTACGCTTATTATATACTCTTTGGATTAATCTTCTATATACTCACAGTATATATACTTTTATTATTAGATATATGACACATAATTCGAATTTAAATTTGAAATTTAAATTTTATATATGTGTCGTATATTTAACTGTGATAATATATATACGTCAGTGTATATAAGATTTACTCATTTTTTTTAATTTTCTTTTCCTACATATGTACACTAAATATTATCAATAATACATACTAGAAATAAGTGGCCTAATAAACTTTTTAACCTCTAAAACTTACATCTATATGGCGATATAACTCAATGAACTCCTAATGTGTTTATAACAAAACAATGGCTGCGTTTGGATTGAGTGTTTTTGCACCTGTTTTTGAAAAACTGTTTTTCACATTCCAAATGCTACAGTAATGTGTATTTCAAAAACAACTTCAAAAACACCATATCCAAACAATATATCAAAAACAACTCCAAATATATTTCAATTACGTATATTTAATTTGTATATTTTAATTATGTATTTTAATATGTATATTTCAATTATATTTTAATATATTTTAATATGTATATTTCAATTATGTATTTTAATATGTATATTTCAATTATGTATATTATATATATATTATATTAATATAAATATATTTATTTCAATTATGTATAATATTATATATATTATATCAATTGAAATAAATATTATATATTTATATAAATACATTTATTTATATATAAATTTATAAATATATTTATTCAATTTTGTTTTATAATATATATTAATATGTATATTTCAATTATGTATATTATACATAAATTATATTAATAATAATGTATATTATATATAATATACATTTCTAATATTATATATTTATACATACATATTATAAATATTTTATTTTATTTATAATATATTTTTATATATTTATAATATATTTACATAAATATTATATGTTATATAAATTATATATAATATAATGTATAATATATTATACATTTATATAAATGTACATTTATACATAATATATAAATATTTATGTATATTTATAATATACATTTATATTATGTATAATATATAATATAATACATTTATACATTTGTATTAATATACATAATATTAATTTTACATTTATTCATAATATTAATACATGTATACATTTATATTAATTATATTAATACATTTCTACATAATATTAATATATATTTATAATTTATTAATTTATACATTTATATAATATTCATTTATAATTTATACATTTTTAATAATATACACTTATACATTTAAATATACATGTATATTATGTATTATATATATTAATACATTTATACATTTATATTAATATACATAATATTAATTTTACATTTATACATAATATCAATACATATATACATTTATATTAATTATATAAATACATTTCTACATAATATTAATATATATTTATAGTATAATATATTAATTTATACATTTATAATAATATACACTTATAATTTATAATATATTTATAATATTCATTTATAATTTATACATTTATAATAATATACACTTATACATTTATAAATATATTTATATTATGTATTATATATAATATAATACATTTATATATTTTTATATGAATATATAAATAGATTTATTTATAAATATCTATAAATGTATTATAAATGCATAAATGCATATTTATATAAAAATATAAAATTTATACATTTATACATTTATACATTTATATAATATTTATTTATAATTTATTCATTTATAATAATATACATGTATACATTTGTAAATATAAATGGATTATAAATGCATAAATGTATATTTATATAAAAATATAAAAATTATAATATTCTAAAAATACTCGAAAATATGTTTCAAAAATGCCTCTAAAAATAATCCAAAAAAATCTACGGTAAAAGTTTTTCATATAGTTTTTGAAAAACAACCCAAAAAACAACTAATCCAAACGGACTTGTTTTTCAGATTCAAAATGCTACAGTGGTGTTTTTGAAAAACAAACCCAAAAACAGCTAATCCAAACGGAGCCAATAATATCGCTCCATATGTATATGAAATTGTACACAATAATTTATTTTCTGGTTAGTAAGGGAGGCAATCTTTCCTCTACATAGATATATACAAAATTCATGTAAGCCCTGTAATAGTATGAAAACAAAAATAGTTTATAAAAGATTTTCATATAAACAACTAGTCCCCTACGTTTAATTGGTTATTAAATGTCCAAATAGTAACTAAATTTACTTATTTGATTCTTTTGTTGTAGCCATGAAAAATCTAATAGTTTGTTGATAAAAAGTGGATTAACTCATATTTTTACAACTTTTCTAATATTAATTGGCTATTAATGGCTTTCATTGTGAAGTGATATAAGGGTTTCTCCGATAGGTAGTCAGTGAACATTTATTATTACAACTAAATCATACAATATAGTATGTAAATGTGTAGACTCGCAATTATTACTTCGCGTTCCTTCATGTAATTTTATAATTTAACTTTGTTATTCCAAAAATTAATACATAAACTCCATCTCAACGAGTGCCTGCCGAACATTTATTGGACCCATTATACTTTATATGCAATTGACTAACGAAGCTCAAGTGAAAGACAACATCTATAAGAGGTAAAATTGCTAAACTTGCAATGTTTTTTTTAGTAAAACAAAATACCAAGGAGCATTAAAAGCGGAAGACAACTTCCATTCATGAAGATTATCTTTTTCTTCCGTATGGATATAGTAAACATTAACTTGTAGTAACTAAAATTTTCAATTTTATAAGTATTTGTTGATAATTCAACTATTTTTTATTGTGTTTTGATATTACACCATAACTAATTAAGTATTAACTTAACTTGGTTTTTTCTACAAAACACAAAAAGACCTAGTTGAATAATTGGATTAAAGATATAACCCTAAACCAATGATACTTAACTTTTTATTAGCCAACTATTTTTGTAAACATAATTTTCTTTTTGTTTTCCAACATTTTTTTTACCATATTCACTTCTAGACATAGACGTTACTTGTATAAATTTTTTGTCTAAAATTAAGAATTTCTAGTATTTTATATTAACATTTGACACATTAACAACTGGCACGTTACTCTTTCTGGGCCACAAAAGGCATACTTACGTAGCCATTATGCTGTTTTAACTACAAATTCAAATAATGGTTAAAAAAATATAGGAAGCTATTAAACTATTCTCATCATTAAATAATGGTTTATAAATGAATGAACTCATGGTCAATTTTTTTCATTTTACCCATTAAAGTTTCTTCAACGTGGTTAAGTGACTTTTTATGTCCATACTTAATGTTTTAAGAAAACAAAAACAAAAGAAAGAGCAACCTCGTGGTATTAATTATTGTATTTGTTATTTATTTTCATTATTTCTCAAGCATTGCCATGAGGGAAGTATTAGGTTGGATGGTAAGATAAGAAAAATTGTAAATAAGAGGTCCACTTGGATTCAAAATTTCTCACTTAAAAAAAAAAAAGAAGCATTGCTCTAGGATAAATGGTAGGTTTTTTTCCTTTTTATTTTGTAAATCATTATTTATATACATAAAAGTCCCTAAGCTTAATAGAATCAAAAATATTAATCTGCAAATATTGATATAATGACATAATTTAAGAAATTTTAAAATTGAGTGAGTTATTTGATATATTTAATAATTATGTTGTCAAATCCTTTAAGATTAAAAAAGTTTAATGGCTTTCTAGACAGCTAGGCGAAATGAAATTTAAGAAGATTAGCGTACACATTTACATACTCTTCTACCTAAAAACGAAAAGGTTTATGTTCACGATATAAACGACCAAAATAATGCCCAAGTTAATATTATACCCTTGAAGAACTCTTCAAAATATAGCATGAAAAACTATCCAACTTTGTAAAAATCGTATATGCAACAAACTAAGGTTGTGTTTGGATTGCATATTCCGTCATTTTTCATGAAAAATTACTGTAGCGATTTGATATATGTGAGGAAAAATGTGATAGGAAAATGTGATCACGAAAAACGATAATATTTTCCGACAGAAACAAGCAATCCAAACAAGGCCTAACACTAACGTCAACAGCGAAGTAATATGTTCAAAGAGAGAGAGACATCAAGAATTACAACGGAGTGCAGAGGTAGCAGTAGTATAGTAGTATTAATAAAAGCAGAAAAAGGGGCGAGAAAGGGACAAAGGGTGCGCATGAGGATGCGTGCGTAAATTTGGGACAAAGGGAGAAGACCAAGTTGAATAATCCTAAACCAATAATACTTAACTTTAGCTTAGCCAACCATGATATTATTGTATTGTAAGCCTAATTTTCTCTTGTTTTCCAACAAATTTTTGTTTTTTGTTTTTTTTACCATAATCACCTAAAATTACGACGGGATGGTACTAAAAATCTGTCAGGGTTGTCCACGCGCTGTGAAAGTGAGAGTGGTGCAAAGGCGGAGTTATACAAATACGAGGTACATGTTCAGAAGGGCATTGGTCGCTGGGAGAACAAAAGAGGCAAATGGTGGCCCTCTTCCCGTACTCTTGGATTGGACTTTTCTGGAAAGTTTTTCCTTTTATTGCTATTATTCCCATTTCCTTTTCTGAGACCAAACCCTCCTGCCCCTCTGCCGTGGCCCTGACTCATAATAATTCCTCACAACATTATCCCCAAAATGCCCTCCTGTCTTGTTCCTATTCACTCGTAGTCCTTTTTAACTTTTGTCCAAATGGTAAAAGCAAGGTGAAATAAAAGGTGAATGTGAGCCGGGTAGTACCAGACTAGTACATTTGTTGCAGTAAATTTTCTGTCTTCAATTTATTACTATCCTTTTCTTCCCCCTTCCAGCCATAATATGTCTCTCTCTCTCTCTCCCTCTCCCTCTCGTGTGCTTCGACGTGTTGAATAGTTAGTACTTAGTAGTGTGTGTGTGTGTGAGAGAGAGAGAGATTAACGGTGACGTGAGAGTGAATGAACGAAAGGGAAACGATAATTAGAGTTACTAATAAAGGCAGTTGAGTAAAGAAGTCATCCTTGTGGGCTTGGAGCTGTCCATTTCCATTGGTGGGAAAGTAGAGAGGGAGTGGGAGAGAAAGAGAGAGAATGCTTTTCGATTTGGTTAACGTCGGAAAGTTGCGTAAGAAAGAGATGTTCTTTGTTTTACCATTTCCCTCTTTGAACAAATCGTCAATCAGAAAAGAGAGAAAAAGGAAAATGTATGGAGAGGGCAGGACCAACACCAAAGCTGAGAAGAGAGAGAGAGAGAGAGAGAGAGAAGTAGATAGATTTTGAGATCAGTAAAGTAGCAGTACGAGCATAGCAACAGTATGGTTGTAGTAATAGTTGTAGTACATTTTTAAGGAAAAGAAAAAAAAGAGAGAGAAGCTAAATGGAGAAGCTAGCCAGGGCAGGCATAAATAAATATGGAAACAGAAGAGTTAGAAACTGTCAAACCATTTATGAATGATTGAAACACACATCATACAACAACACACATGGAGATATATATAGAATCGAAGAAGGGTTTTTTTTTTTTTTTTTTTTTTTTTTGTGTGTGGGGCTGGGGATGGGAGGGGCTAGAGGGAGGTTTCCTTGACATTTATGAAGTCTTTGAAACTAAAGAATGCCACTTGGAATGAAAATGAATGAGTAGAGAGAGTTTTAGAATGAGAAAACAACCAGCACTTGCAAAAACTGGTATTTACTATAGGCTGAGATGAGATAGATAGATACATATAGATGGATGGATGGATGGAGAAATTAATAAGGAGTGGTGGCTGCTTTCGGCCTAGTCTTCTCAAACTGCCCTCGTCTATGCTGTATTGGGCAGCTAGATGGGGATACGCGAGATCTAGTGAAATATAGTGCAAACTAACATATTAACAATAACAACAATAACAGCATCTCCCCTCTTAAAATCTTTTTATCTCTTCTCCCTTCCCTATATACCAAGTACTAGTACTAGTGCCTTTTTCCTTCCTCAACAACAACAACAACAACAACAGCCAGCAGCGGCAGCAACAACAACAACAGCCACAACAAAAAATCTCTCCTCCACTCTCTCGTACCCCGCCCCACCCCCCCACCCCAGCCTTTTAAGTCGTAGGTTTCAATGTTCTTTATTTCTGGGCAAGTCAGCCAGCAACTTGCAAAGCTCACACTTGCCCTTTTTTTTTTTTATTATTCTATTCCTCCACCACCACCACCCTTAGAAGGCCTCCTCAACAAATATATATCCTAGTACACAAAGAATCATATACAACAACAAGAAAGACAAAGAGAGAAGAAGGGCCGAATAAAGCCAGCTGCACAATACTGTTGCTTGCTGCCCTCCCGAAATTTCGGCTCCTTCTGATAATCTTGGTACCTAGCTTCAAAGCTGATCATTCCATACTCCTTCGGGGTTATTTTGGAGCCGAACCCAGCACGGAGAAATGTGGGATCTAAATGATTCACCGGATCAAAGATGGGATGATGAATCAGAAGGCTGTTCCTCGCCGGTTGACGGCGAAGATGATAAGGGAAAGCGGGTCGGATCGGTCTCAAATTCGAGCTCGTCTGCTGTAGTAATCGAGGATGGTTACTCGGATGAAGAAGTTGGAGAATTACGAGGAGGTAGCAGAAAGAGAGGTACTTCCACCAGTAGAATCTTTGGGTTCGCTGTGTCGGCTCATAACGACGACAACTGCTCGTCGGAGAGCGACCAGCCACCGGTGACGCGTCAGTTCTTTCCGGTGGATGAGTCGGATATGGGAGTTGGCACCTCATCCGGCGGCTGCAACGAAGGTGCGAGTAGTGGTTCTGGAGTGCCTGATTTGCCCAGGGCTCCCTGGGTTGGAGTAAAATTCTGCCAGTCGGAGCCACTTGGCGGCGGCGTCTTGGGGAAGTCCACGGAGGTTTCTCAGCCTCTGAAAAAGAGCCGCCGGGGACCGAGGTCTAGAAGTTCCCAATATCGTGGGGTTACCTTTTACCGGAGGACTGGCCGGTGGGAATCCCACATATGGTAAGCTCATTTTTTCTGCATAGATCAGTTCTTTTGATTAATTTTTTTCCCTCCCTCTTTTTAAACCTTCATTTTTCTTTCCTTTTCTTCAACCTCCTCTCACTCATCAATCGTCGTCTTTCTTACCTTATTCTCGCATTTCATGATCCAGGGATTGCGGAAAGCAAGTTTATCTTGGTAAGTGGGTGCTACCAAAATATTGTTGCTTTGCTCAGTTGTTACTATTACTGCTACCAGCTTAGTTTTGTGTTCAATTTCCTTTTATGCTTCCGTTTACTTGACATTTAATGGTCAAATGGGGTTTTTCTTGAATATGGGATATAGGTGGATTTGACACGGCACATGCCGCAGCACGGTGAGTCACTGAAACTTTCACTGCTACTTCTACCGTTCTTCTAGTAGTATTTATCATAGCTCAGTCAAGGAATTACGCTTCTGGGGATTAATTACTTCCAAACAGTACAATCTTGAAATATTTTCCAAGCGACCTCAAATTTGGAAATGTGTGTTTTACAGTGCGTATGATAGGGCAGCCATTAAGTTTCGAGGAGTTGAGGCAGACATCAACTTTAGTCTAGCGGATTATGAAGATGACTTGAAACAGGTAGGTCATCCATCTCTTCTCTTCTAAAGAGAGAGAGAGCCAGAGACTAAAAGAAAGGAATGGAGAGACATGTTGTTGAACTTTTACCCAGTTCATGATGACCTCATCTTCTAGCTTTGGTGCTTCCTTATCTTAAATTGTTGCTCCATGCGTCCTCTACACAACGGGGAAAAAAGGAAAGTGGTATATATATGTATGCAAGTAATATGATTCAATTGGTGTTGCAACAGATGAGCAATCTAACCAAAGAAGAATTTGTTCATGTACTTCGGAGACAAAGCACTGGTTTCCCTCGAGGAAGTTCCAAATATAGAGGTGTGACTTTGCACAAATGCGGTAGATGGGAAGCTAGGATGGGCCAGTTTTTAGGCAAAAAGTAAATACTACCATCCCTACTTGTACTGCTGCTGCTGCTGCCATTCCTCATTTTCAGTCTTTCGGTTTCATTTTAGTTTATTACCTAGAAAATACTTGTAGTGCTAAATATAAACATATTATGATCTCATGGTGACATAATTGTGATTTAATATTCATGGTCTTTTTGTTGGTATCTAATTAATTGAACGATACAGGTATGTTTATTTGGGGCTGTTCGATACTGAAATTGAAGCTGCCAGGTATGTTGTTTTTAGTTTTCGGTTAGATTTTGTTGCCTTATAAAGGATCAAGCATTCGAAGCAACAAGTTGCATATTGAATGTTAATTGTACTGAAGATGGCCAAAAGTTTTTAAAAAAATTTCCCGGTTCCATGCTGCTAGGGCTTACGATAAAGCTGCCATAAAGTGTAACGGGAAGGATGCTGTTACCAACTTTGATCCCAGCATTTATGAAGATGAACTCAACTCTAGTGGTAAATCAGCAACGCGACAAATTCTGCTAAAAATTTTCGCATTTATGTCAAAAGTGGACTGCAGCTAGTGTTTCCCTTTTATACAACATATGTTGGCATCAAAATAATTCAAGAAATGTTTAAATCGTCCCAGAATCTGGCGGTGGTGCCGCAGACCACAATCTCGATTTGAGCTTGGGCAATTCGGCTTCAAAGTTAAGCAGCAGCCATCGAGGGATGGCTCCGAATGTTGATCCTTCTAAGGACCAACATTCTGCCTCGATGCATTTCCAAGTTGATTGGCGACGACACCATGACCATGGGTTCAGGTCCAAGGTAATTATTTAACGGATGCTGTAATTATATATATATGTTTTTTACCAAAGCCCAGTTCTGAATCTGCCTTGTGAATATCTATCTATCTTATGGCTCAAGTTCTTTATTGATCTCCAGCAGGAGAATAATCCCAATGATGTCGAATCCTCGAGACGGGATGGGTACAGTGAGGCAGAAGCGGCGCAACTCCTCAGTCAAACACACCTGCATTCTCCCGGCTCGATGAAGCCTAAGGAAATCCAAAAATATGGGCAATTCAGGAGAGGCGGTGAATCCCACATCTTCCAAATGTTGCCACCGCAGTTCAATTCATCAAATTATCATGTATGTCATGGAAACTACGGCACCCCCTTTAATTTTACTCTTTCTTCTAAAGCCTACTTGCATTTTACTTAATCAAACTGCCACTGGTGTGAATGAATGTTGTTGCAGTTTCAGTTTCCAAGCAGCAGCAATGGAGGCCTAATTGGAGCTAGCGGAGACCTTTCTCTTTCCACCAGCGATCCACACTGGCAATACAACCCTCCTCATTTTTACGGCACTGCTGCAGCATCATCAGGATTCCCACAGCAGATAGTAAGACCTCAAGATTGGACTCAGAAAAATGGGTTTCACCACCATCTCATGAGACCCTCGTGACCCCCCTTTCCTTTTATTATTTCCCCCCCCCCCCTACCATAATATCATATTTTGATTTTCTGCTGATCTGCCCTCCCTCAAAGCTCCTAATGTTTTGCAAGCTTGTAAAGAGATCAAAATGCTTTGAGAGGTTCTTTAATCTCTACCAAGGCCAACCCCCGCTCCCCTTCTCCCGGGGGGAACTGTCCAGACACGCATATAGTACATTTGCCGGTACCTAGCCTGGGGGTTCTGATTGGAACCACGAAAGAAAGTAGAAAGGGATATTTGAGATTTTCTACTGTGGCTAAATGTTGTATTAGTACACTAGTCTAGTCATGACTAACAAACTCCGATGTTGTAGCTTAGATTCTAACATCAAATGTGTCGCAAGAAAACATGTCTTTGTTACCCTCCTCATTATGTATGTAGAAAATCAAAATGGTTGTCGAGACTCTCTCTTCTCAGGTCAAGTCCTGTGGTTGCGCTACTAATACATGCTGAATTAATCTTCTTTGTTATAGTTTCCACGTTCGAGTGATTTTTGCCTGCGTCGTCGACTGATCCGGAGCGATTCTTGTTCTTCTACTATTTAATTAGTCTCTCTCGAGCATGCAAGAAAAGCCTTTTCTTGTGTTCTCTAGCAAACTCTCCTACTGATCTTTTTGATCCAACGAGGGTGTGGAAGGGCATGGGGGTGTTTCTTTTTGGGTTAATTTTGCTACCATATTTAACGTGCAGCAGAGACAGAGAACGTAGGTTTTTTTCTTTGGTTTTCTTCTTGGGGGAGGTGAAAAGAGATCGAGGTAGAAAATGGGATTTTTACGGGAAATAACACCGTACAGTGATGAATTGTCACAATCGTCGGTGTCCTTTGAATCAGTTCTCCTCTCATGACTAAAAGCAGTAGGACAGACAGACATGGCTATTATGACGAGAGGGACTTGACCAAACCGAAAACTGTTTCCAAAAGCTTTCTCAACCAAGGGCGTTTGGGGAGAGAACAAAAACAGTGGAGGCCGATGGCTGACTTGTTTCTTTTTCTTTTTCTTTTTTTTTCTTGACAACATATATTAATTATTATTGTTTTCTCTGAACACTTACTTGAACATTATTATTATTATTATGATGATACTATACTACCACATTGTACTTGCGGGGGAAGGTAAAGGGGGGGGGGGTGAATGTGAATTTAATATTAGGGGTGAGATTTCATCATCTGGGGCGTCAGCATCGATTATAATAGTACCGCGGGCACACCCTTCCGTTTTTGTTTATTCTGCCTTTTGCATTCCCAATATTTTATTCCTACTTCTGTTGCAGCATTATATGTTGATGTGGGCGCTAGTGCTAACATTTATGAGACACGGGTATTACAATAGTACTGCTACGACAACCATTAGCAGTATTAGACCTTTCCAACACCAATCATTCAATTAAACTATGGTTTTAATTTTATGATACGCAATCCGGTTTTGAAATTTTTGAAGTTTGCGAAGATTAAGACAGATGATTTGTGGAGCGCAGCGGAAGAGTCAAAAGAATCATACCTTTTGTTTGTTTGTTTGTTTTTTTTTTTTTTGGTTTGAACTTTTTTATTTATATATATATAAAAAAAACCAATAAGGTTGTATCTGCTTTTGTCCATTGCTTTTTGACCGCACAAAACTAGGGATGGCAATGGAGGCGGGGGCACCCGCCCCGCGGGGGGCTCTCGGGGTGGGGGTTGGGGCGGGGGCGGGGGGGGGGGGAATTTTTTCCCCCCGCTTAGAAACGGGACGGGGGACGGGGGAGTATACCCCCGCCCCATCCTCCGCCCCGCCACCCACAAAAAATATATATATAATATATAAGTTAATTAGTTATAAACTTATGATAATGATATTATTAGTTAGATGTATTATGTAATGTATAGTAGTTTATGTAATATAATTGATATTATCAATTATATGAATAATTATACATGTCTACTAATAAATTTATTAATTAGTTATACTAAATTTACTAATACATTTATACTAAATTTCTAATTACACTTAATAGAATAACACTTTTTTCTCAAAAAAAAAAAGTACAAACACAATAATGAATTAGTGATTGCATTTGTACTAAAAGTGAAAACTTGACTATTTTAGTTATATTTATTTCATCATATTGGATTGTATTCAATAACTTCTGTTTGATTGTTTTTATGAGTTTCAATTGTAAAATTACAATGAATAATAATTTGGTGATGTGTTGATATTTTAGTACTTGATTATTTATTAAAATTTAATTATAATAAAATTTTATTAACCCCGCGGGGACACCCGCGGGGGAAGCGTAGGGCTGTCAACGGGCCAGGTCCGGGCCGGAATTCATTATTCCGGACCCGGACCCGAATTACTATGCCGGACCCGGACCCGACCCGTTCTCCTAGGCCTGTCAACGGGTCGGGTCTAGACCCGGATCCGGACCGGATCCGTGAAAGTATTGTGGGTATGGGTAGGGATTTAATTCCGTTTTTCGGATCCGGATCCAGATCCGTTTTGTCAAACAAAAAAACGGGTCGGATACGGAATATAGTATTCCGACCCGTATTAGACCCGGATCCGGATATAAATGAATTAATAATTTTAAAAATATATATTTATCAATATAATTTGATTAGAATGATGTATTTTAATAAAGTTAATTTGATTTCTTTTCTTATTTGGTTTTTTCTTTGCATTAGTTAAAAATTAGTTTACAAATATATTTTTTTTCATTTTTATTAGAATTTATAAATTTTGCTAAATTTGTTCGGGTAGACCCGGATCCGGATCCGGGACCCGCCGGACCCGCCGGATCCGGATCCGGAACATAGAATAAAAGACCCGTCGGGTAAACGGGTCGGGTCCGGGTCCGGCATAGTAATTCGGGTCCGGGTCCGGAATAATGAATTCCGGCCCGGACCCGGCCCGTTGACAGCCCTACGTTCTCCGCCCTGTGCTTTAAAATCTCCCTCCACTCTCGCCTCATTCTCCGCTTTTTCTACCCCTGCGCCGCTCTATAACCCCTTGGAGTGCCCTAAGGTTGTGTAATTATATTTTTTTGTTTTGACATTATTGTTTTATATATATATATATAACATCCACAACAACATTATTATAAATCACTTTTTTAGATTCTTAACTAACTAAATATCTAATGTGAAATCAAGGATAAAAATCACTTTTAATTCATTTCTCTATTTTTAATAACAAATCTAAACTCATAATCATCATATTTGTCTAACCAACTTACAACATGTAAAAAAAAAAATTGAAGTAAACTAAAAATAAAAAATAATCATATTTATTATACAAATTATAAAAATTGACTCCTCCCACAGGCACCCCATCGGCGTTGCCATTCATATCAAAGGAGTCAATGTATTACAATTAGAAGAAATAACACATTATCATTAATTTACACTATCCTTTTGTTTTGGTAATTTTTCTAACAATATTAATGATTTAAAATAGACAAATCAAGAACGATGTATTGTGAAGGTGTCAAAAGGAGCTGAGGGACCGCAACCAAAACAAAAGGGTTTTTATCAGTTTACCCCCTTAAACTACATCCCAACTATCTGTTTAGTCCCTAACGTTAATTTTTAGTCACTTAAGTCCTTGGACTAACGGTCAAATGAAAAGGCATTTTATAATTCACGTAAAAAGACATGTTTAGATCCAACTTAATTATAAATGGACAAATATACCCATAAATTGCCCTGCTGATATGTGAGAATTGCTTCAATTTGGAAAAACTCGCATGTTCTTATAATTTGGAAAATTATGAAAAGAAAGGGACCACTAGGGAAATTTTTTTAGTAACATATCACTTGAGAAAAAATAGACCTTATAATGGAATAACTATAAAATTTTCCTTCTAAGATTGTCTTTGCTTGATGACGTGCAAACAGGTTATGAAATCCTACACTTCGATATCATCATATTTGCAATGTCTTGACAAGGTATTGCGCAAAATAAAAAATTTTGTAAACAATTTAAGAAAATAGAGGAGAGAAAAGCTTTCTAATCCTTGTTTTATACTTAAAGCACAAGGAGAGGGTATTTTTTATCATAAAATTTTTCACCAAACTTTAGTTAGTTAGCAGGGCAATTTATGGATATATTTGTCCATTTATAATTAAGTTGGATCTAAACATATCTTTTTACGTGAATTATAATATGGGATTTATATCAGTTTACCCCCTTAAACTATATCTCAACTATCAGTTTAGTCCCTAACATTAACTTTTAGTCACTTAAATCATTGGACTAACAGTCAAACAGTTAGTTCAAGGACTTAAGTGACTAAAAATTAACGTTAGGGACTAAACTGATAGTTGAGGTATAGTTTAAGGGGATAAACTGAAAAAAATCCAAAACAAAATTGTACACTGTCATCAAATCAATTTACACAGCCCTTTATCACGTGATATTTAGGGTAGAAAGTGTTCAAAATTGAAATTTAGAATGCAAAGTGAAAAGCGGTACAAGTTCTAAGGTGCAAAATGGAACTAGTCCTAAAAGAAACAGTTGGATGCCGCATCCTCTTCAAATATTTTGCACAAGCAGCTTGTTTATGGACCGTCATATTTTCATGACCCGTGCCATGATCCCTGTCTGTATTTGTTGGCCGATAACTGAAATTAAATCCCAGCAAGCTCGGGGTTAAAAACATAAAAGGCTCATTCACCGTATCCAACTTGCATTAATCCCTTCTTCCTCTTCCTCCATCTCCTTTTGAAACAAACAATCAAGAGAAAGAAGAAGCAAAGCTTTATCATCCCGGGCGGTCCAAAATCTGTGTATTCCCCAAGTACATACCGCGCGCCTTAAAACTCAAGTAGTCCAAGAAACTCAAAACCGTGGCTCGTGTCTGGTAGGTAACACAACAATGCTGCTATTACTATAGGCCAACGTATGAAGACAGCAGACTCACACTGCAGAGAGTTTTCGAGGCTGTATGCAATGGGGTCGATCAGGCTCAGGACCAGCTTCCTTCCTTAGATTCTTAACGAAACATCCCGCGATTAATTTCCATGGTCATGGTTTTGTTTAATTCGCAATTGCATCATTGTATGGGTCACAAGTCACATGTGGAGGCCCGGTTTGTAGGTGGTGGAAAACAATAAAGAAAGACAGATGTATGAAAGCGAAGGAATCAATCAAATAAGGCAAGGTGGCACGCGTTGTCTAGATTGCTTTGCGCACATTTAAGATGGCTGTTTCCCGATTTAGAAGTTCTTTTTCAACGGTTCAAAACTGATTCCAGTGTAACAATGCCACGGGCAGCTGAATATAGTCTCATCTTCAATTTTTGTTTTCTTTTGATAAATAACCAACCATTTCAATGGAATCATGGGAGCAGAGCATATGCACGAGTGTAAGACAAGTCCCTATTCTATTCACCGAAGGTGGTCCTTTGTATGTTTTCATCCCTTTGTACGTTCTCAGTTGCGCTATCCGAAGAAACAGTTTCGAAGAATTAAAGAATGGAAGGGAGCTGTGGGAGATAGGCATGCGTAGATTTAATCATAATTAACATCCCTAATTTAGAGCATCTTCCCATCTTCTTCTGGCAGGATTGAAAGTTAGAAAGGGTTGATTTTGTGGGTGAAAATATTTTGGAACGTGACATTTGTATGAAAAGAATTATATATTTGTCCTCCTAGGACACGTCTCAGTTTTAAGTTTGGTAGAGGACCATTAACCGGAGGAATAAAATGTTACTATTTTGCACTCTCAAAAAAAGAAAACGATTCGCTTAGTACAGATACTTGGCCCGAAACGCATTCAAAAGTGTATGCAACGCCGCGAACATGTTGCATGCTTTTTTGTGGTAACCTGTGATTGGGTCTATTCTCATGTTTACTGCGCCGGCCGTCCCCAATTCCCCACTCAACTCGCCACACCGGCTACTACGGCCAATTTGTCATGTCTCCCAGCTCCGGACGTCACAGAGAATTTAAAAGCTACCAGTTGCCACTTTCTGCTGGTCCCTAGGCTTTTCTTTTCCATCCACAGCACTCCACCCGTCCATCCGCCCCAAGCTCACAGCTAGATGAAGGAACAAAGCATAGGCCTCCACTACCCGTGCCAACTGCCTATTTGTTCCGTGTTTTCATTTTTTCAAAACTTGGATATCGACACATATATATATACGAGTCCCTTGTATTTAGTGGAGACACACAGGGGGAGGATTGACTTAGGTAGTGTGCGCACGATTTGTTGGGAGTAAATTTGCTAGTGTGCTGCAGGATTATTACGTCTTAGGAATGAGTTAAAAAGGCTGTTGAGACTTTTGTAAGAATGCACGGCTTAGAAAATTTGTCAGGTCTCCTCCTAGGATTAAGAAAGCAAATTTCGAAAGAAATAGCCACACACAATTGCAATATTATATATAGATATATGCATGTACGATGTGACAGACACACAGTAAGCTTTCGAAATGTTTTGCTTTCCTCCATTTGTCTCTCCTGCAAATTACCACTCTTTTTAACATAGCAAAAGAAAGTTGGAATATACAGCATGCATGTGCAGGAATAGGATACTTTTTAACCTCATCCTTAGCAAGAACATGGTTAAACCTTGGACTTTCCCTCTCGACAAAATTCGAGAGGTCGTAGATTCTTGGCCATATCCCTTTACCGCTAGGTTGAAACTTTAAAGACACAGTCCACGTTTCGATTCACCGGGAAAAGCTTGCTATTCTGTCGGTTTAGCCGACGAAGTGCTGAGAATCAGAATAAGTACATAATGGAACGATTCTTCTCTTGCAGCGGGAAAGTAGTACGCGCGTCTTGGAGCACTTGTGCAGTAAATATTCGCGCGTTTAATAAAAATGTCCCTAATCAAATTATATGCAAAGCTAGCTAGTTTCTGCTCATCTTCTTCTTACTATTGAACATGGAGATCAACACGGACAGAAAATGAATAGGTTAACCCCGCCCGGCCCGGCCTGAAAACTGATTACATTTACATGTACGTACTCGCTGTCTTTCTCAGCCTGCAGCGTATCCGACACGTGTAAAAAAAAAAAAAAAAGTACAAGCCTCGCGTAACAACAAACTTCAAAGCCCTGTTTAGATGATTGCTGTTTCTAAGAGTTTTAATATGTATGTATATACTATAAGATTAAAATGTGATTTAGAACCGTGTAGTACAACGTAAAAACAACCACCTAAAATTTTACTTTGAAATGTAGCAATCGATCCGTTGAGCTGGCAAAGGCTGTTGCGGCCTATACATGGCACGTTTGTTCTTCGCATTCACGTAGTGCTGCGATTTTAATCAGCAGCAGTGCCATAATTATTACTGGAAGACAAAAGAGAATGAAAGGGTGGCTCAAGTAAATGGTTGTTTGATAATGCTAACTGTTAGTAACTGTGTGCAGAGCTACAAATGGAGGCGATGAGGATTGATGTGGTTTATTTATTTATTTACGTTTCTTCCTTCCTTTCTTTTTTTGGGAGAGAGAAGGATGGATGTGCTCGTAAGCTTTTCATACCTGATTGTGACTGAAAAGCTTAACTTTTAGAAAATGGAGGACAGATGAGATGAGTCATGAGAGCGAATATAAATGGGGAAAATAATCAAGGAAAAAGATGGGAGGTGGGAAAGGAGTGGGGAGGTATTCTTGTTTTGTCGTAGTATTCGTTCCCATCCAACGTTTGTTTCCAAGACTTTCCATGTTTGGAAAGATTGACGACAATTGATGCATACAAAATTATATCTATGGGGTTTCTGAGTGGCCACGACGATGCTTATCATTCTAACCATTCCTTCCCTTTGCGTGGTGTTAATGTTAGATGGTAGAAACGAGAAAGGCAGCTGACGATAAGATCCATACTGTCCCCGTTAGGTAAAGCCTCGCCTCCTTCCTTCTCTGTCGATTTCCTTCACCTTCATTATCACATATGCCCATTACATGGTCCCCATTTTATGGGGGGGGGGGGGGGGTTTTCCCACAATAATTTATAACATGATTATTGTTGAAAAAGTTTCAGTCTGGTGTTTAAGATTAAAACTCCAGAAATTTAATTTTTTAAATTCTACATCTGCCTTTCTTTTAGGGAAAAAAAAAAACAAATAGGCATAGCTGCCTTATCAACTTAGTGGTTTACGTAGTACTTGATCAAATGTTTGACAAAGATGAGGTTGTCGAGGCAAGCGGAGAGGTTGTAGATTCAAGCTTCAGTAAAATTTATGTAGCAGTTCTTTTTTCAATTCTTTTTTTTTTTAATTTATGTAGCAAATAGAAACTTAATGACAATTGTAAAATAGGTTTACCATATGAATTGCGCCCCATAGCCAAAATTCTTTAAAATGAACATTCTCTTGACTAATATATGTAAAAAGAATGACACTCATGTATTTTCTTTTCTTTTTTGCTAATAAATTTGTTACGTACAATAAGACAACAAAGGCGCACCCCCCCCCCCCCGCCCCAAAAAAAAGAAAAAATGAAGCCTTTCATAGTTAACAGTACCAAATGCATCTTTCACTTTTCTTGCCGTGAAGTGAAGGGCTGATTTTCTCCATCAAGGTCTTCCTCACTCTTGTCATGCAATTCCAGGTGAACTATCTTACCATTTGAATAGGGATACATTGTCACGATCTTCTTTGAGTACAATGCGAATCTTTATTGAGAAAAATGCCCCTAATATATTGGCCTTTTCTTTTTATTATTCCCATTTCTCTTGCTTATTCTCTATTTTTTTATTTGTTTTTTTTTTTTTTGTTTTTGGGTTATGGGGTTTACTCTTTTTCCCTCTCCTGGTACGCTCTAAGGAAAAATGAAAAGGTCAAAGAAAAGATTAGAAAGATATATCTTTGAACCAATATCTATCACTTTGGCAAGGATTAAATGGCTACTGAAGAAGTTTAAGAGAAGAAAAATCATAATTATTTCAAGAGTTTTTAGGGTTATTTTAGCCATCTCATATACCACTATTGATACTACGCCCCCCCCCCCCATCTTCATGACTTTCTTTTGCTCGGCCTCCACCACCTGGTCCACCTCCATGCTCATAATGGCAAACGAAATTCTACCGAGATTGGTGTAGATCTCTGATGATTTATCACATTCCCAAAAACCAACTTGTCCACTAACATTTCCATTAATGTATACTGCTTCGTTACCTTTCTTAATCTCTTTGGGTCTTTGCTGCTTTTGCAAATATGTTAACAGTTTTCAACAACCAGAGATGACCGCGAATTTCCAGTTAAGGAAACCGGACGATGCTTTATTGTCTAATGATTGCGACAAAGCCTGGAGGAATCTTCAATGTTTTGTGCCTGCTGCCTCTGGAGTTCGACACTGGACTAAAAACGTCAGCTACCGATTCAACCCCGCATAAATAAGAGGAGACAACAACGTGGTTTTCTAGAATTGCGCACGTTTTGGTCTTCCAATCCCGACATTTTTCGCTCTCTTTCTTTTGGCTCTTCAATCTGTCAATTTGCAATTCTCCTCTCTTCCGCGGAAATCTCTGCGATTGACTCCTGTAGCGGAAATTTCTGCGATTGGAAATTAACTCCAGGACTTTCTTAATTAGGGAGTCCCTTTGTCATTGCCATTTTAATAGCAAGGGTTTTTTTTTTTTTGCGTCCTATAAAAAGAATTTTAATTTTAGTCTTCCTTGTTCTGACTTCTTTTTTCCTATCCTTTTCCATTTCTACAAAAACCATCCCTTAACTAATAATATGGGCGCAATAATTTCCTAAGAAAATTTTTTGAAAAAGAATTTGTGCAATGTAAAAGGCATTATTATTCCTTATAAGGATGGTTTTGAGCAATTTAACAAACCAACACCTAATCTTCCCTACTAAATTGCTAAAAATCCATCTAGATGGGCAAAGAGAAGCGTTTAATAAACTTCTCAAAAGGAAGCGTACATCTCGACTCCGGGCATCGGATTTCAACACTATCTGTTACCCTTGGAAAATGAAATGATGAGGGAAGGTCGTTTCACGTATACAAGAAATCTACTAGATGAGATAATCCACAAAAAAAAAAAAAGTTAAAAAAATACAACCGCAAAATCATGCGATATTGGCATTGGGAAGAAGGCTAGATCAGGATAAAACAGAATTTGAGAGGACAGAATTTGGTCCAAATGGCGGGATAGATTCATTTTCCTCTGAAGGCTGGAATGCTATAGACATCTCGCTATCAGCTAAGCAATCTCTTCCTTGCGCTGTTGCCCAGCAAAGGTACGTGTGATCCAGATTCGGCCTTTATTGTCACTTGTCCTGAGGTCCCAAAGCATTACACAAGTATTCCAATTAATTAGCGCACCATGAACCTGGATAGGAAAAAGTAAATAAAATCAGCAAATTTGTCATTTCAATAGCAGACCGTTTAAGGCTTAAAAAATGAGGGACGGCTGAAGGTATTAAAAGAACGTGGCCATATGGCAATATTTTACAAGCTGCCTCTGAAACTGATCCAGCCAAAATCAACAAAAATTCAAATTCCCATGTGAGTTCTTACAATGATTGTATGGAACTTTAACGTCGGCAATATCTAATAAACTGGCAGCTGGAATACCTTGGATAGAACAAATGATACTCTCAGGAATTACCATCCTTCAATAACATTCAGAAATATCAACACTCCCAAAAATTTGGATATGGATGCACACGGACTCTTTTCATGAGCAGCATGCTTAGCTCTAATGCTACGAATTATTCAACACAGGTTACTGGACACTATTAAATCATACAGAAATGGTGCAGTGGCAAAATACCTGAAAAAGAAACTCATATGCAAAGTGCACGCGTATCAGGTAGCCCTCCTTCAGATTGATCATGATTCAAATTATATTTTGAATTATACAACACAGGTTACCGGACACTATTACATCATACAGAAATAATGCAGTGGCAAAATACCTGAAAAAAGAAGCTCATATGCAAAGTGCACCCATATCAGGCAGCCCTCCTTCAGATCGATCATGATTCAAAACATTTTTTGGTGCTTTCTTGCGTTGCTTTTTGTCTTTTCTATCATTGCCATCATCAACTGATTGTTTTCTGAAAAGATAATATGTGATCAGCGTTAGGAAAGGAAAGGCAGGTTTATGCTGCATGGAGAGGGGTGAAGAAGAGTTCCTGGAAAGAATATATTTCGCTCCTCATTTCCTTGGATTTTGAAATACTGTAATTATGTTTCGGATGACATCTGAGTTTAGACATATTTACACCCGGTTGCACGTCCTCAGCTCAATTTTATACTTATGAGTTCATGAATACTCTTCGTCCATTAAGCTTTATATACCTAACAGTTAAGCAATGACCAGCTGTGTTCTCCACAATGAAATGGCTGTCCTTCAAAATCTTCTCTTTAGTTCTTAAAGTATATGAATATCACAGAAGAAACCAATGTCATTCTTCACTAGCCTAAAAATGCTTTAATCAACAAGTCTAGCATTCCTGCGAAAGATTAAGCCTGAGTTTTCAAATCATCCTGATTTAAGTTTATAGACCCCTTGCATCTTCCCTTGTGTATTTCTGGGCAGACTAAAATTTCACATATGCACTTCCACTTCTACTAAACCTTCTGCCTTGCTCTAATAAACTGACTTCTATTTCAACTTTAAATACCGATTACTTCTATGAAATGAATTCCATATATATCAATCTCAAATATGACGCATTTACCTGCAAACATAGTACCACCATACATAAATCCATTAATTTTTGGAGAGTTGTAGGATGAATACTCATCCAAAGGTCAAAGTTCAAGTATGAAAGATGGCATGCAACAGAACGAACATGGTGCACGTAGTCCAGCTAAAACAGAATAGGTACATTGCAGGACTGCTGAAGTGTTCCGTAATGATAATGTTGCAATAAACCATCCAAACTAGATTGTAACAAGATTCCCCTCTAGAGCCAAGTTGCCTGATGATTTACTTCCAAAGGAAGAATGGCAGCCATTGCACTGCATAGTATCCTAGAACTCGAAGAAGCAACTTTGACCAAACTCATAACACGAACCAATTTATGGCTTTTGGCTTTTAAGTACCCAAAATTTTGATTTTGTAGGAAAATCCAGAAAAACTAATTAAGCGGTATTCAGGAAGCATACCCCGAAAATCTAGCAGAAGATTTTCCAGCAACTGATCCACAGCAAGACTTGTATTTCTTTTTTGAACCACAAGGGCATGCCTTGTTTCTTGGAATTTTCTACAAAAATATCAATGGAAAGAAATGTACCCTTCAAATGTAGCATAAGAAGGAGAAGGGAGAGCATTAAGAATCCCAATTCTTATAACCAAAAAGTAATGAAACCTTGTCATCCAACGATAAGCTATTCTCAATCTGAGTCATTTGTGTATTTCCAGTCTTTTTTTCATTTTGCATGCTTTGCTGCTCAAGTATTTCACTGTCATGCTCACCTGGCCATGTGAAAATGTAATAGTGCAGCACAAAAGGAGGTTCTTAGCTAATAAGACAAACCAACTGAAAAAGAAAAAGTATAAGGGAGAGAGATGACTTGTTAAAAATGGATATCTGTGTAAGTTTCTAAATCCATTTTCTTCTTCCTTTTTCCCTTTTAGTATTTGTAAGTTTGGGCAGGGAAGGAAGGTCAAGTGAATTCAACAAACAGAGGAATTGTTTGGCAGTGCAGTAGTAAAAATTAGGATGAATACTATTGAAAACTTCAATGCAATACGCCAAACAGAAGTCTGTCCCAATAATACTAGCTGATGCTAAAAGTAAGGCTGCAATAGCTTTAGACCAGACACAGAATAAAAGAAGAACAACAAAAGGATTTCGGAAATGCGAGGCCTACTGGGCTGGATACAAGATATGATCAGAAGGGTTACATTAAAAAGGGAACTAACTGGCCATTACCATGAACAGTGTTTTCTGAAATATAAAGCTGAACATTTTCTTGTAAACTCTCTTCAGAATTTTGTTGAGCTATTAGATACTCAATTGCAGCATCAGCATCGCCACCTACTTCTTGTAAAACCTGGGTTTTAGCTGATATTAGAAGGAGGGAAAGATTTCCCTGAAGCTCCATGAACTTAAAAAGTAATTAGTAGAAGCAAGATAGGAGCGGCAATGCATGCTTATGAAGTACGCAAAGCTACAAGGTAGAACTTCTTCCCAATTATTACCTTTTTAACCTTTTCAACATCTTCACATCCACTTCCTGTCACGACCATTTTAAGACACCTTGGCTGAACATTATTACCAGCAATGTCTCCCATAGATTTCGTGGTGGCACTTTTTGCATGATGAGATGTCGCTGAAAGATCAGCATCAGCCTTTCATATACTAGAGGTTATCAGACTTCTAGGAAAGATGTCAAAGAGACAGGGCAAAAAGGGCATCCAGGTCATATGGATCAAATTATGAATTTTCATAACAGAGGAAAAACAATGAAACTAAAGATGATAATGACAGAAACCTTGATTACAATTGGCCTTGCTGGTCCAGCACAAGTGTCATCCTTTGATCTGACACTGTTGTAATGCTCTCCATCATGATAAGAACTGCAAACAGATACACAAGTTATGCTGCCGATACCAAGTATCTCTCAACAATCAACACGGATAAAGCATGTTTTCTGTTATCTCATGGAATAAGTAAATGAAGATATGCCTAATGGAACAATTAAAACGAAAACAATCCTAACTAGTGGCTTTTTGGAATCTTCAAGGTCAGAGTTGGGATTACACACTGCTGCCAGCCAAATGGAGATCAGGATGTGAAAGAAAGGCAAGGAAACACAAAAGTTAGAGACCTTAATTTCTTCTACCAGAATGTAAAAGCCCCAACAAAGAAATTAAACAGATTAATGTCAGAAACAACTTTCATCCAACCAATTTATAACAGATAATGTGATTAAGTAACGAAGGAGTTACTTCTTCTCTCTTTACATTTTTGCTCTGGTAAGACTTGTTGCTTGTGGCGCTTTACGAATCCATCTAATTATCATTAACTTGTCATGCATGTCACCTCCCACTTGCTTCTGGCATGATTGAATTTAATATGTTAAAATTAACTGTCCGGCGGCAAAAGATTTTTTTTTTTTTTTGGATGGAACTTAAGTCAATATTAATCATTACTTTTTGGCATAGTAATAAAATATTAATCTTTGAATATAACTTATTGAGTAGATACTAGTCTAGACTTGAACAACAATCATGCGTGCAACCAGAAAGTAAAGAAAAGCACATCCTTGCAATCCAAGTATATTCAGCACTGGATATAGACTATTTCGAAAAGTGAAGAATATATAACCAACAAAATACTTTTTGCATAAAAACCCAACAAAACCAATTCCAACCCCAGGCACTCTGCATTGCAGGTTTGCATTGATAATAGAGATTGGCTTGTCTATAAATTTATTCCCCAATTCAAGAAACATTGACAAGCAGTACCTTTGACTCCTCACCAAAAAAAAAAAAAACGAAGAAATACTTTTGCTAACAATGGCTTGAAGGTCCTGCATAGATTGGGCAAAGGTAGCATCTGAAAATCATGCTTGTGCTTACAGATGGATCATTTTGGCTTCACAATTGTCAAAATTCTGTATGTACCAGCGAGGAGAAATATGCTGCAAAACACATGAAGGTTAATCAGAAATCTGCTCATAAAGTACTAGGAAATAACTTGTGACAACTTTGACCCAAGGCACCACTCAAATGCAGATCAAGTGATGGTAGGTAAACTTTTTTCATTGCCTGTGGTCATGGAAAAACTTTAACAATCTGTGGAAGAAGAAGAGAGTTTACTCGGTGAATGCATATATTACAATGAGTGACAAGCGAAGCAGCTTGCAATTCCATATGTCCTGCCCAAGTCCCATCCTTTTCCATTGACTGACAATATTCATCAAATGGTACCTCATCCTCAATAAAAGGCTCGAACATTTCTCGATTTTTCTGTTAAATATAGCTCCACTAGTTAGTTAGGTACAATAACTTCTAGGTTCAGAGCCTATGGAATGTAACAGTGGACCAGGCAGAGCAAGAAAAGCCTACAATAAAGATGCCCAAAGAACATGAAAGCAGGTTTACTCAAACATCAAATAAACAGAATGCTACCTAACTAACAACCCAAATCTACAAAACATACACAAAATAAGTGTGATATTTGACATCATTATAAAAACAAAGAGTCTCACAAATTGAAAAAAATTATACTGACATCCTTTTCGACGTAAGATTCAGTTAGCCTCAGCTTAAAATCATTTAAAGGAAAATTTCAAGGCAATTGAGAACACCTAATACAACTACTAGCTTATAAAAAATATAACCAGCTGAGTTTGAGCTGTTGAGAACGAAATATATGACAAAAACATAAATTGTGTATCCTAAGTAACCATAAATGGAACAATTCTTTAGTGTAATTTCTCCAAATGACCTACTTGATTAGGATGAGAAACATTTAGATACCGTTTAAAAAAGCAGTCAAAGCATAATGTTCTCAGTCCAATTTTAAAAGCAAGACAAGACTAAACAAGCAATCCAGCAACAGGTCCAGAAATTTTTCAAGCCCTAACTCAACGCTCAAGTATTAATTTTGTTTCTTTAAGCGATGGATATTAAGAAATTAAAGGCATCGGTAAAATACTATACCATTATAAAACGGACTACCATATTCCGATATTTCTCATGCTCTTCCTCATTGCCTTCCAATTGATCCGCTAATGCTCTGCCCAAACAGCAACTACTTTCTCAAGTTACCACAATTACAATTACCAATAAATGAATACTGACAAGGGGAAAAGATAGGATACCAAGAAGATTATCAAATTATCGCACACCTGAAGAAACAATTACCATCTGCAGTGACTTGAATTATTTTTAGGCCCAAAGCATCCAGCTGCTGCTTAAATTCAGATATATCAGCTTGCTTTCCAGCCTTTTTTATCTGTTGCCAAAAATTAGGAAAAAAAATATGGAATTAGAAAACTAAAGAGCATTAGGGTTTTAATCAGAGCATTTCAATCAAAGTTCAAATTAGACTGGTTATATGAAATACCGGGGGACTTTATCACTTACGTGGGCAGATTTGGCAGTTGGTTTAGATTTTTGGTGCTTTGTTTTAATCATACTTTCTTAACTAAAAAAAAAAATTTGGCGCGTTTATGATGCAATTTTCCCAAATATTGATTCTGGAAGCTTTTAAAATTTAGGGCGGAGCAGAAAATGGAGAATTGAGAGGGTGAATTTTGTGTTTCCGAACCAGACGTCCGGTTTAATTCCGTTTATCTTTGATGCCAGAATGGCGCGACGGCTGTCTTCTCGTTTTCAGGACATCATCACCTCTAAGCCCTGTTGTACACGACTAACAAGTTACTTTGGGCTTTCGCTAATTCTTTGGGGCCAAAGGCCCAATTGGTTTAGCGAAAATTGAAGTGGTCATCATATAAGTAATTTAACCCCAAAAAGATTTTTTTTTTATACTATTTACGTGCCCTAATATAATAAAAAAAAACTTGGCACACAGTTTTAAAAATTTAGTAAATTAACCTATTGCGTGTACTTTCGTCAAAGGGCGTGCAAGAGTCTCCCATAACCCAAAGTCCATCGATAAGAACATATTATTATATGACTATAATTGGACTTTTAAACGCTTCTCCTTTTCCTTTTCTCCTTGGCCTTATACAAAATTTAAAATCTTCCTTGAACTTAAAAAAGGGGAAAAAAGAGAAAGAAAAATAGAGTGTATATTCAAAGGATGCGTGAATCTAAATATATCTAAATAGTACTTACTGTATATTAAATTTCTTAAGGGAGCTGCAAATGGGCCTGTTCAACAAGGCCGAGTAGTAAATAAGGTTGGGCTGAGTTAACCAAAAATCTAGGTTCTGCCCCTTCGAAGTCCAGCCCGTCTACTAATAGTGAATTAATTATGTACTGGCAGAAGAGGCACACTTTAGGGGTGAGTAAATCGAAAACCGAGTTTCTTTTTCACAATAAAATGGTAGGATTTTTTTTTTTGTCGGTAAATATAGAAGTTATTAATACAGAGTTTAATTTGCAGAGAGAGAGAGAGGCAAGTTATTGGAATTTTTTTTTTTTTGAAAGGAGGTTATTAGAAGTTAGAATAAAAGAAGTTGTTGAAATTGGATAAGTACTATTAGTTTGTTTGTGGTGATTTTATGCACTATAAATTTTTACTTATTTGGATGTAAAACTGAAATAACAAATAATGACAAAAAAAAAATTTAAAACACCAAAGGAAAGGCAATGCTCATACTTTATATGTGGAGGAAAGACATGTTAAGTATAATTGAGAACGTAAGAGTAATGAATAAAACAAATGACTATAGTAATGGGAGGTGGTTGATGATGGGTACTTGGTAACACATTCCCCAACTATCTGCAACAAATTTGTCTATTATATGCCAGGTACACCTCGGTAGGTACTAGGTAGGTTCTCTATTCAGGTTTCTTGATTTCTGATTAATATTCGTACTTGAATTGGAAAATCATGTTTAGAGTAGGATTTCATTGAAAACAAAGTATGGTAACTTAGAGCTTGCTACTTCATCAGTTAAATAATGGTTAGACTGTCATTTTCCCAAAACTAAAACGGTGGCTGCTGCGCTTTCATGTGTGATTTATCCTCCAATTTTGCAAGACACTGGCCTGTCTTCTGGGCCAAAAAACCCTTACATTCTCTAGATATTTTATGATGCTCATTGAGTCATTTTGAACTGACACTAATTTAACAACTACTAATTTAATTACACACTAATTCACCGTCTAACTTTTTTTTTTTTTTTTTTTTTACGGGGGTAAGGGTAATGGGTTCAATCATTGCATCCCACCGGTCACTATTTATGACTTTCTCCTCTTAGATTAATCTAGAATAGGTTATACAAACTGTTATCGTTGCCGATAAAGAAAAGATGCTACTGTTTCCTTGCTAAATAGTACACTGTGTTTCACCAACTCACCGGAATTACAGTAAAATTTTTAACCCCAGTAGTTGGTTGATCCAAGAGAGACAACCGCTCAACCGCCCTGCCAACAAGGTCTTTGTTGGCTAAGCATGGAGTTCTTTTCGCCTGTGACTGTGAAAATTACCGCGCAACGTTTTTTTTTCATCATTTATCTCACAAAATGTCGAAAGGAATCAGTCAGACGACAGAAGAAAAGTATACTTAACAACATCGGTTCTGAATTTTGCTAATAATGTGGTTCTTATTTTTTTTTTTTTTTTTTAAGGCGATTCGACAAATATCGACTGGACTACTTATATGCAGAGGTGAATTATGAATGGTTCTTATTTGATAATCAACTAAGGTGGTGGTAGAACAATCCTTAAGTAGAAAATTCGACAAAAATTAGCTAAGTACAAAGAGAGATGCCCAAATGGTACGTTGGATCGCGGAAGAGTGGAACAGAAGCATGCCAAAAGATTATTGTCAGTGTCACATAATAAAGTTTTTGAGTCACCAAAAGAAGCGAAGAAAAAGGGGCCCCGGCCGTCTGCAGAGTCAATTACTATCGTGATTGATAAAAAGGTTAAGGAAGACTCCAAAAGCGGAACGAGCAAAGCGAACAAACATTGACAATGGATTAAGGCTGAAAGCATCTGTCGGAAAGGCAATCAATTGTCGAACCACCAACAGCAAAGTCGAATTGATGGCATAACTTTTGCTTGGACCTAAACCTTGAGGCCTAATGATGATAATTAAAAGCTCAGCTGCACAGCCTGTTTTTAAGTTTTCAAACCATTGCTCAAAAAAAGAAAAAAACTCTCAAACCATGGATATGTATTGCGGAATTTCACATCAGTAGGCCCTAGCATCTCAATCACCACACTCATCCAAGTTTGTTGAAGCTATCATGAAATCGGATGTAACGTTACTTGATGCTTTTAAAGAAACCCCAACAATCCTTTAAAAAAATAAAAAAGAAACGCTAACAATTAAAGAAAAAGGTTCATTTTTTTATGGAGTAAATTGAACAACGATCCCCAAACTATTATTTTATACGTTTTTAACCCTTAAACTATATCATGCATCATTTAAATCCATAAACAAATTAGTATGTAAGTTTTTGGCCTTTATGTTAATTTTTGCTATTTGAGCTAAGTGAATGGAGGGAGAGAGGAAGAAGAGGCAATAGGTAGTCTGTCCTTTCTCTGCCTTTTTTTTTAAAGGTTTGTCCCTCCATTCTTTTATATATATATGTATATATATATATATAATATTTCTTTAAAGCGCAAATAGGAGGTCTTAAATCCAAAATCTCTTACTTACGTCCGTTCTAAAACTCTAAAAACTTACTTATTAACTTGTTTAATAGGATAAACAATATAGAGTAATACAGTTTAAGGGTGAAAAGTGTATAAAAGTAATAATTTAGTGGCCGACTAGACAATTTACTTATTTTATTTGGTAATGTGAGCACTTTGTTTTTTTGTCTTTATCAAGTGTAAGCATTGCACTTCTAGACGACTAAAGCCATATTCTATTTTTTTTTAATTAATTAGGAGAAGCTGCGATTGGTTGGTTAACAAAAATTATGAATTAAAGGAAAAAAAAGAGAAGAAACACTATAAACTTTGGTTTATGAGTAATCTTATATACACTTCCAGTGTATACACTATCACTGTTAGATTCATGACATATGTGTAAGAGTTAAATTTAATACACTGACAGTATGCTGCAATATTTTAACCATAAGTATTGCCCACCTTCCATGTATGAGTTGTACGTAATTTATGACTATTTTTTTTTTGGAAAAATATAATTTACGACTTTATGTATCTATCAAAGAATTAGACTACAATTTACTACATTATTGGGTTAAAAAAAAAAAGAGAATGAGACTATACAGCTTAACCAATCAAAAACGAGACTGGTTTACAAGTATTTAGCTCAGAATACATAAAGCAGTTTGCAATAAAAGTACGCGCATATGCAGATATTTGCATAACCGCCACTTCTCTAAGAGTAGGTGCTCTATTATTTTATCTAAAATCTTGACAGCACCGACACAGGATATTTTCACCAACTTAATGCTCTCTTTTTTGTTACAAAACTAAAAACTTGGACTTGGCAGGGACGGTTGTCCGATCGATGTCCCAGAGCAGTACAACTCCCTCCGTAGAAATTGTAATTCCTTCTAACTACTTTTACATATTTATAGTAAATGGTACGATATTCTGTTACTGTTTGTGTGAATTTTCTATATAATCATTGCATGTTTGTTGGGAAATTTTATAAATAATTCAAGTAGAATTACAAATTATTCGATGAAGTTACATTTTATTTAAGAACGACTGATTTGACAATCTTCTTTGCCCCAAATCCTTGAGGCGTGGGATAATGAGTGTGTTTGAATAGTAAATTATTTGGAATAATTTTTTAAAAATAATAATATTTTTTTAATATAATACATATGAAATAAAAAGATAATTAAAAAATATTTGATGATGCAAGGCAAATAAATTTTGACAAAAAATACTAGTAGTTAAAGATTGCTCCAGAGGTCAAGGGTTCAAATCTTGTCTCCCATCAAGGTGTTTCAATATGAGTTTTATTCTAAATCCGTACGTGCATCCGTCTTATTTGATGGTGATTCAGTTTCTATCATATTTTCCTGACTAGATTCCCCTTCCCCGTTCCTTAGAAATAAGAGTAGGTTAGACATGCGACCGTTGCGACAAAAAATGAAAAGAAAAGGTGGCTCTAGAACTAGTAGCATCTGATTAAATAATTACACGTGAGAAAGTATTCTCCTTTTTTGAATTACTCAAATACTAGTTAGGTGGTTTGATCAGGACAGATACAGTACACATGAATCATGTCAGAATTGACAAGGACATGGACTCCCCCTCTCGGTGTCCGTTAAACCAAAGCAACCCTCGGAAAACAGCCCTTCTTCTTTGGGTTAATTTGTTTTTGGCGCTCCAACGTAGCCAAATATCCCACTTCACCCCTGAAAAGTGGAAAAGCTAATCTCATCTCCCGGCCAATTTTTTTTTTTTTTTTTTTTGTTTAAAGCAGACCTGTCGTTTATTTTGATAGTTAATACAAGTCCTTTCTCCAATATATAGACAATATACATGTACTACACCCTTTTTCAGTTTAAATGGTTTTCTTTCTCTACTCTTTTCTTATTATGTAATTCAATTGGGTAGGAAGGATAAATGGGCTATTTTTGTTGTGTACTCTACTTACCTAAATTGGAGCCTAGTATGGAGGCATTTTTGTCGTTTGAAGGGTCAAATTACAACTCTTTCGTCGAGGACAATTACAACTGTTGATGGGCTAAAAATAGAATAAAATAAAAATGGACCCTTCATCCCAGGTACCTCGGACCGACCCGCATCATTTCCGGTTCAATCCTAAGCTAAAGAGGACTGGACTGTCCCTCTCACCGCCACCAATAAACGCCAAGCTTTACTTGTACTCTCTCTCTCTCGATAAAGTAGTGAAGTGTGCATTTATTTACTCCATTGCTCCCTTTCTCTTAAGTCTCAACCACTTGTACGTACTTTACTTTCTTCAGTTTGGTTGACAATCTTCGCGAATGCTTTCCTCTTCCGAAACTGTTGTTGGTTAAGATGATCGCATTGCTACGAATCGTGAGTATCTACATATTGTCTATCTATGGCGCTTGATGAAATAGGCAGCTTCTCACTTATTTTTTGTTCCTTAAATTCATAAAAATAGGAACTGTTGTCTTTTGCCTCGGGCATTACCTTTCCTTTTTCTTCTAATCTTAGCTTGATTTGATCTGCGTCTTGTTATTTTCAACTACTAAGTTTTTTTTTTTTCGTTGGCGTCATGTTTTCAGGTATTTGTTTAGTTTATATCTTCTTGACGTGTGCTTAATTAGTCTGGACGAAAACTGCCTCTGCAACATTTTATTTAGCGAAGGTGATGCTTCGCTGGGTGTTTTTTTTTGGGGGGGGGGGGTGGTGGGGTTTGATGTTCTGACTTGCTCTAAATAATGAAACGCGCTTTGTTGAGTTTTAATTGTTCTTACATTTTTGCATCCGCGCGGAAATTACGCTTTCTGGAATGGTTCGTATGCTTATACTTAAGAGAAAATAATGTTGGAAAACTGTTTCTGGTCAGAACAACATGAAGCTGCTAGCATCTAAATAAGATTGAATTCTAGTAATTACCCTCTTTTAGATACGAGTAAAAGTTACTAGAAGACCTTCAATAATTTGTGACTACGGCCTTTTATTTTATGTCCTTCAATTCTGATAGAAGGAGCAACATTTTATTTATTCGTTTGCTTATATCTGTAGACGTTTAAATTTAACGTTCATAAGGACTATATGTGGATTGTATTTTCTCAGTCGCCCCCTTTATAATGTTTTACTGCTCGTGCAGATCAGAGATTTTTATTCCAGGTCTATATAGTCCAGGAAGTTAACTCAACTCAAGCACTCAACCCTTTCATTATGCTGGGAAAGGTAATGCTGGACCATGGAGATTGTAGGCTCCATTTTGGGCAGAATTTGATACATTTTCTTATGCCATTGCAGTGCTGAACACTTTATCAAGTACAATGGATCATAAATCATGGCTTTGGAAGAGAAGATCTACTGAGAAGACCATAATTTCCGATGACAAGACAAACCTTTCTTTGAGCAGAGGTGAAGAGGAGGTAAATGTGTCATGATTTCTTCGATTAGTTTGCTTCTATCTCATGTCATTGTCTATCACCTATATCAGTATATCCAAATGATATTGAACAAACACATAAGCCATTCTGATCATTATATTTATGCAGTATTAAAATACGTAAGTGCTAGACAAAGCGTTGGCAGATATGGAAAGAACCCTCCTTAGCCTATAAAGAAGCTTGTGACTGTAATCTTTGGTGGAATTCTTTGTATGCTAACTTTCAATTTGCTGATTAAGAACAATACCAGGCACAATTTCCTTTTTCTCTGGGGTGCAATGGGAGCTGGATCTTTAGAGCCCTATGAAGTTTCTAAGTTTTTCGTAGAAAAACAATTGATTTCATGACCTTAGGATGTAGCTACCCCTCTTATACATACATGCCAGAGTTGACTAGCAGGTTGAGACTTACTGTTCAATTATTTTTTATAGCATCCCTAATAATTCATGGTTGATAAAAGTATCCGCCATTAGTCTCCTAGACGGACAAGCAGCTTACCAAAATGCTTATATTCGACCTCGAGATGCTTAACAATGCATATGTTTAACCAAAAGATCTAGTTTTGTACTTGAGTCAGTTGGAGAGAAACGATTATACTTTTTGCAAAACTTATCCTCTTTAATGTTCTATCAAGATTTGCCTGAAAAGTCAAGGCTTTATTCATAGTAGTAGTCGTCAATAATATTAGGCTGGAAAAGAAGAAAAAAAAAAGAAAAGAAGAAGCTCTGTCTCATTGGAGTTCAGGTAGTTCAGCAAGATTTTAGGGGAATCATGTGATAATATTTGACTAACTAACTTGCATAATGTAGATTAAATCCAGGAGAAAATGTCAAACCGGAAAATTTGTAGATAGAACTTGGCCTGGATGCTACAGTATTTTGCAAGTATCCACTTGCCTTATTCAATTAGTTACCCATGCTCAATCAGTTGCTGATCAAAAGTGTTGCATCTGAACTATGAAGTCATTTTAGCGGACTATCCCACCTTTCCTATCTAATGCCTTTCCAGAAGAGAATGGTTGGGGGCCTGGACTGTAGCTATTCTTTTAAGAAGAAACTGTTTGCTGATCACATAGTTTTTGCTTATGCAGACACTTTTGAGTGACAAAGCACAGCTTGAACTAGATCTGAAAATTTTGAATCACAAGCTTTCTTCTGCCATCTCTGAGTGCAACAACAAAGATGATTTTGCAAAGCAACAGGCAAAAATTGCTCAGGAGGCCATTGCAGGTGAGCTCGCTCATAATAGCCATTGGATTTCCAACTGTGTACATTCTTCAGTCATACAAGTCTGGGTATTGTATACTTCGCTGCAATTTTTCTAGCTCACTGATAAAAGAGTCATTTAGGCTGGGAGAAGACAGAGACAGAAGCATTATCTTTGAAGCAAGAACTTGAGAAAGCTTTACAGCAAAGATCAGTTTCTGAAGAAAGGTTACTTCATCTGGATGCAGCTCTGAAGGAATGTATGCAGCAGTTACGTTTTGTTCGAGAAGAGCAGGAGAAAAGAATTCATGATGCTGTTATGAAAACATCAAAAGAATTCGAAAGTACAAGATTTGTACTGGATCAAAAGTTAGTGGAGGCCAATAAAAGACTTGCCAAAGTGGATGGTGAAAATGGTCAGCTCAGCAAGGCACTCTTGGCTAAGGAAAAAGCGATTGAAGAATTACATAAGCATACAACACAGATGGAGGTAGACTTTAGTTCCCTCGTGACCAGACTAGAATCCACAGAAAAAGAAAATGTTTCTCTGAAATATGAGGTTCGTGTGCTTGAGAAGGAACTTGAGATTCGAAATGAGGAGAGAGAATTTAATCGCCGAACTGCTGAGGTTGCACACAAGCAACATCTTGAAAGTGTGAAGAAAATTGCAAAGTTGGAATCAGAATGCCAAAGCCTACGCATCCTTGTCCGTAAGAGGTTGCCAGGCCCTGCTGCCTTGGCAAAAATGAAGAATGAAGTGGAAATGTTGGGCAGGAATCAAGCTGAAACAAGGAGAAGAAAGTCCAACCCTTCTCCAGTCAGTCCAATGGATATTTCGGCGGATATGGCTTCTGATACCCTCAGGCAAAGGATCAGTTTCTTGACTGAGCAATTGTGTTTTATGGAAGAAGAAAATAGGACTCTGAAAGAAGCCCTTAACAAAAGATTGAGTGAACTTGAATCACCAGAGCAGCTTGAAGGACACGAGACAGCAGAACCAGAGAAGAACAAGCACTACCTACACACTTTCTCTGTGGCGTCCATGTCTGATATGGGCAGTGATGACAAAACCAGCTGTACTGAATCTTCGGCTTCTGCTTTCATATTGGAGCTGGAGCAATTAAGAAGTGGAAAACAAATGGGCACACCATCCAGCAGAACAGTTGGAGCTTCTGACATGAGTTTGATGGATGATTTTGTTGAGATGGAAAAGTTAGCTGTTGTATCAGCAGAAGATCCACCTGGAGCTAGTAATCGTCTAGCGGAAAATGATGCAACCCAGAGTCCCTTGAGAACTCAGCCTAATGGTGCAATGATTCCAGTATGTCATCTGTCTAACCTATCAGTGCCCAGCCACCAAATCCTGTCTCAAAATGTATCACCGAATAAAGCTCATATTTTGTTCGAAAGCATAATACAAATTGTTTTGGAGCAAAGCCAAGTGTTGAAGAGAAAACCAAGTGAAATACTTGATGAGATCAAAGCTGGTTTGCCACAATTCTGTCATCCAAATTTTCAGCTCACTGACAAAAAGGAAAGCTCAAATCAAGATGATGCTTTATGTGTCACAAAAGACATGTCTGAGAGATCTAGTAATGTTCTAGAGGAAGATTCTTCTGACAAAGGAACTTGCAATACTACAGCAACAAAGAGCAGCCAGAAAGTGCAGCTTAATTTAAACAAATCATTACATAAGATCATTGAACTCATTGAAGGGATCAGTATTCCACCCCTGGATAATGGTAACACAGAGTTGTTGTCAAGAAACTATGACAATTTATTACATTTTAAGGATACAGAGACTCCTACAGGCTATATTGGTCGTGTGTTCCAGTGGAAAGCTTCTGAACTCTCAACCACTTTAAAGCAGTTTGTTCAGACTTGCAGTGATTTGTTAAATGGAAAGTCTGGTCTTGAAACATTTGCGGAACAATTAGCATGTACTTTGGAATGGATCATGAACCATTGCTTTTCTCTTCAAGATGTTTCAAGCATGAAGGATGCAATCAGAAGTTATTTTGATTGGGATGAATCAAGAAGCGAAAGTGAAGCTGATAGTGGAGCAACTAATCATGTCTCAGAGTCCAACAAATTGAACATCCAAAATGGAGAGAAGTGCACCTTGCCCCTTGTTTCTGCTTCAAACGACGAGCACAGTCATTTTCAAGTTGAAGAAGTTCTGCCTAATTTTAGAAAAGAATTTAGAAGGTTGAAAGATGAATTGCCGAATAAAGAATCAGCAGAGAATGATTTCGAAGGGAGACTCCAATTAGAGGCTATTAAGAATGAATCCCTGATTAATCAACTTCAGGAATCAAATAAAACAAGCAAGACTTTGCAGGTGGAGGTAGAATCTCCTAAGCCCATGAAGGAAAAAACAAGTCATCAAAACCAAAAGCATAAGCAGGTAAAGGAAGCACTTGAGAGACAGCTCATGGAGACCAAAAATGAATTGAAGGAAGCTTGCGAAAAGCTCATGTATACAGAGAAGGAGCTGCCAAACCAAAAAAGTTCTTGTCAAAAATTGAATGGGACATATGACGATCAAGAGCTTCCCATGGAAAGGTACAGCATTTTTTTTCCTTTAATGTGAGAAATTATTACTTGTAGGGCCTCTCAGAGTTGTGAAATGTGCAATTTGCAGCATGGTTGAAAAGGGAACTGTTGATGGTATCGCCAACCATGGAAGAGAACTTCGAACTGTAAGTTCCTACCCTCAGAAATGATGATTGTGTCTTGTAATTATCTTAGCTTACATGAGCTTTCTCTGAAAGTATTTAGGACTTCTGCACTGATAGATAAGTTATTGCAAGTTAACAAGTTGGAAAGGTCATCAAGTGTGTGTGTGTAAGTTTTAAGGAGTCTTTTGATGTCATCTTTTCGGATAACTGTAGTCAAAATAGTGAGACCCTGTAACTTCTTGGAGCAGTATTATAGAAGCAGAAAAGATGAAAATCAAAAGCATGTCCAGAGTTACTAGAATTTCAAAAAGCAAAATAAATTATAAGTGTTCTTGCAGTTATCTCATTGAGAATAACAGATTTCTATGTTTAGTTCTCTTTCTGGTTTTCCTTCTCATAATTAGGTTGAGCTTGGCAACCTCGTAAACATTATGAGAGCTCTTATTCTGTCCAACGCAACAGCAGTAAATAGGAGTAAGATTAAGTTAGCTTGTTGAACTGTTTTGAGATCTTTCCATAATTCATAGATGGTGGCATAATCTTTACTCAGTCATTTCTCTCCTAGTAATAAACTGGAAAATATCGTGATTCATGAATTTCCTTTGTTGCTTTGAATTTGTAGGATTGGGAGATTGTAGCAGCTTCAGAAAAGCTGGCGGAATGCCAAGAAACTATCTTAAACTTGGGGAAGCAGTTAAAGGCATTGGCTTCACCCATGGAGGCTGCCCTTTTTGATAAGGTCGTCTCTAGCCCTTCTAATCCTGTTGTTGCGACCATGACAACTCCTAAGAAGAATACTCGCCAGCGGTCATCTCTCCTAGATAAAATGCTAGCTGAAGACAAATATGAGACCGAGGATCTCAAGTCTCCTAAAACCAAGGAAATTATTCTAGAGGGTAATAGCTATTCTGTCTTTGGCCCGAATTGGACAATAGAACCTCCAGAGAAAGTGGCAAGTTCAAATGGTGTTAATTATTCAAATAATGAAGCTGAGATTGGTTCTTTGGCTATTGTTCCCAGTAAGAAAAGGGGAAGTGGAGGATTGCTAAAGAAGCTGTTAAGGAGAGGGAGAAACAGCAGTTGCAAGAAAATAGTTTCATAAGCTGGACTAATGCTGAAATTGAAGGGCGGAATCCAGTAACAGTGAAAATTGGTTTAATTTTTTTGGCTAGAATACTACAGTGTGATTTTTGCCTTGCATATCTGTGTGTGAGAGAGATGGTGGGTGTCTCTTTGTTACTTCTATTGTATATAAATTCAAAAGAATACATTTCAATTGAATTAAAATTAAATTTTTTTATTTTACCAAGAATACAGCAATTTTGAGAGGAGGAATAATTCAGATCATCTATGTTCAACACAAGAACTTGCATGGATAGAGCATTCACCGAAGAGAGTATTCAAATCTTAAGTTGGTCATCGGACAGAGAGAGAGAGTTTGCTCTCTATAAGTGGTTTTAGGACTTTTGCAGAACTCAGAGCCAAAGGCCTGCTTGTGCAGTTGACTTGGGAAGACACAGAAACTTGGTCTTGAATTCAATTGAATGTTATAATCAACGTCATAACATAAATCCAAAATATCATCCTCGGATGTAATTCCGGAATTGTAGGCGACGGCAGATTACAAAATTGGAAATGTACATGAAAGCAAGATATGCATATGCCAAAATCAACTTCAGTTCAATTTCTGTATAGCACAAATTTGGCAATTTCATGGAGCCCAGCTTCCTGATAACATTCAGCAATCCGCTCCAAATTGTCATCCCAGGTGCCTTCCACAGAAGCCAAATCCAACAAGAAAGCTGCTTCATCCAGAGCAACCTGTAAATGACGGAAGGTGTATACACACACTGAAGCACACGCTGCCAAAAGGTGAAAGAGATATGTGAACTAAAACAACACAATACGGATCTAGAACCGTTTCAGGTTTTACCTGAGCGGGTTCCTTTCCCCTTTTTATATCTTCTTGTCTTCCCTCTTTGGTCACTCTCTCTTTAATGTACTCAATTTGTTCATCATCCCACCGGGCAATGCTCGCAACTTCCTGAATAGGGTGAAAGTAGGCAAACATGCTCGTAGAGTTTCAATCAAATGTCAAAACATATCAGCAGTATATGCCATATAGAAGATAGAATAGTCAAATATTGGGATACAAGTATAACTGACACTTACATGGTAGTTGCAGCCTAGAGTCCACCATGGTGATTTCAAAGCCACCCTTGCAGAATCTTTAGCTTCTAGGTTCCGTCCAACCCTGCGATATGAATGCAAGTCCCTTACACAGAAAGAATAATGCGCTGAAAGAAGCAAGGCATGAAAGAAATATACAGACTTCAACAGCACTTCAGAATTGACAACAAAGGGCCGTCCAAATCCTGGAAAATGCTCCCTTTTGGTATAGAATTCCCCAGTCACCAATGCTGAAACCTTCCACCATCATATTCACATCAGCAAGTATGTCAAAGAAACATGCAGTGAGACTGAGCAGCAAAAACGATTTTCTTACATGGTCCCCCTTCTGGAAATGATGCTTGATTTTGCGTTCTAAAATGTCTGGAAACAAGCCAACCTGGAAAAGAATATCCAGTTAGCACCCTTTGTCAATTCTACCATTCTTGTAGCATGACAGATGCGTGGTGCTACCTTCTTCATAAGATATGTATCCACACTCGAAAGCCCAGATGCAGCAAAGTCACCCTTCTGGTAGAGTTTCACTCCAGCACCAACAGAGACATGAAATAACTCATCATTCCTTTCTTGGGGACCTTTAATGTCTTCTTCTGCCAAGAGTCTGTGAATGTATTGATCCACCTGTATTTGGACAGATAACAAAGCAAATGAAGGGAAGCACAATAATGCAATCTTGAAGACCTAAAGCTAATGAATACGACAATAACATGTAAAGCAACATACTGTCCCCAGTTGAGGATGTGTAACATCTCAGACTTACATTCTTGGCTAGAAGCCATACCCCATACTTCTGTACTTGTATCACAGGCATCTCCATCCTAAGGATGCTACAAATTGAGATCAAGTAATCTAAGAAGAACATCTCAGCAAAGAAGATTTGAGTTACTTTACCCAGTCGGGGCAGTAGGCCATCGCAGCAAAGCAGTTACAGAACCTATACACAAGCAGCAATGTGTAAAGATAGAACATTGGTCTCAAATCAATATATTTGGTTTATTTTTTTCTTTTTAACTCAAACACAAGCCTTATTCACACCTGAGGTGTTTTCAGACAGAGGTATAGCAAGAGGAATCAACCCTCGCTTGGCTCCCGGAGAGATTATTGAATCGCCTGCTACCAGTCAATACATCAGCCTGAAAATTTCTTAGTGAAAAATATCCGCAATCCATTAAATCACGGATTACCAAAAACTATGATTCACAAGCCAAAATTTAGCCTGATGGCCCCATTTAAGCATGAAAAAGTGTCTGATGAAAATATTACCTTACCTCTAACCTTAAGCATTCTGAGTAGATTACTCAAATGCTGTGGAGGTTGAGTGGCTGCTACTTCTTTAATAAATGAAACATGGTCTGCAGTAGAAAGCAAATAAAAAACTATTTAAGCTGCTTAATCATAGCACTACAACTACGAACTGTGTATTAACCAAAGCCCCTTTTTATGTTTTGGTTTTCTGTAACTGTACCGGGAGAGGAAGAGGTGTAGCACCGATATGTGGGGCTGCAGCGATCAACGAGCATAGGTCCAATTGCGGCGGCGCGTGGACCTCCGAAAGGCAATCCGCCGCTGGCCTTCATATCCCTCCTCCGGCCACGACGGAATATCGGTGGGTCGCGTTTCTGCTCTTGAGCTTCCAATCCGTTATTCCGTGTAGTTTTGGATAAGGCTAACATCTTCTGGGCCTGATATTGATTTTTAACGTCTACACAGGTGGCCCAATTTCTCTTCGGATGTGATCCCAGTTCTGGTTCCTCATTCCTGACATCCTTTGTTGCACAATACGACATAGAGGATAGTGTACTATTTATATCAAACTAGTAATTTGATCCCGTGCTATGCACGGATTATATTTCATATCAAAATAATATTATATATATTTATATATTATGGTACAGAATAATATATATATAATAAATATTTTAAAGAAGTGTATGCTTAACATGTTGCAAAAAATTTAATTTATAATGATTTACATGATAAAGGAATTGTTAACGCATTTAAGGAAAGGGTTAAGTTGGATAGTAAGGTAAGAAGAGTTTTCTTAAAAAAATTAATTTATCAGTACCAGATAAAACATATTATATTATACCCATATATCAAAACTTATAATATAAAAAAATAAATTATAACCAATTTATTTTTTTCCATTTTTAGAAAAAAAATCTTTCTCCTGCTTTGTATCGCTAAAATTGTTGACTACATTTAGATTAGCATTTTTCATAAATTTTAACATATATTTAAAAAAAATCTATGTAATATACTCCCTTCGTCCCCACTTTGATAGTCCTGTATTCCTTTTTCATCTGTCCCAAATTGTAGTCCACTTTCCAATTGAATAATATAGTTATATTTTAATTTTCCTAAAATACCCTTATTCAATGTAAGTAGTTGTTACTATAAACCTACCCCATTTAATGAGAGTTGATTTTTTTTTTACCATTAATTCAAATTCCCATAAAATTGTACCATATTTAATGTGAGGGTATTTTAGAAAAATAGCAATCTAAATTTACTTTTCCAACAAAATTAACTATTTTTTCTTAAACTGTATGAAAAAAGAAACGGAACTATTAAAGTGGGGTGGAGGGAGTATGTTTTTAAATTTCTCAAAATTATTAAAAATCACAATCATTTCCCTCTTCTCTTATCCGCCAGTTAGTCATGAGATGCCTCCTACGACTTTTGTATCTTCTATCATGATACCACTCTCTCTATTATTTTTTTTTGTCATCTCTGTCATATCTCTACAATCCTTTTCTTTTTCTCTTCCTTCTCCGCCTATACCTATAACCCATATTTCTTCTTCAATTTTTTTCGTCACTTTTCAATTCTTCACCATTTTCTTCCCTCCCTCCTTCTCCCATACCCAACCTCTAAATTCACATCCCTGTGACCCAATATATTTAACTTTACCTATCATAATGAAAATATAAAATTGAAAATTGATTACAATGGTTGCAATTATTATTATCTAAAAATGGAAATGAAAAACTGATAATCTCTATAATATCCTCAAGTACTATAATCAATATGTATATATATATATATATATATTTGACATAGCAAATACATATTTACATATGAAGACAGCAATAAGAATACATAAAATAATTAATGATACCGAAAGTTATCCTTAATGTTTGGGTTTTGCACTCTTATTCAAATCTGATCAGAGTTAAATTTGGGTCAGACATATACAAATTAAATAGTATTTTAGGGTCGAATGTTCTATATTTTTCCCTTAAACTATAATGTTACTTTTTTAAAAATTTTTAGTAGAACTGGTGTTGTTATTCTTATTATTTTTTATCAAAAATGAATATTTCAAAAAAAAAATCCACGTTAAAAGGCCAGTACTACTTTGTTTTTTATTTAGTGGTTTCATAATTTAAATTCCATGAATGGTACCATTCTTGATTTTTTAAATCCACGACATTATTTTTTTTTATTTTTTATTTAATTTTGCTCTTTTACTTAGGATTACTAAGTTAAAAGATAAAATATTATCATTTACTTTTACTAAGTTTGGAAATATTTTTTTCTTTATTTACTCTCCCACTAATAAACTCCAAACCAAATTCCTATATAAGTAGAGTCACTTCTTACTTTTTTAAATAAGAAAGACATGGAAGTCACTTCTTACCTAGGAAAATGTGATTTGCACTCTATTTTTTATTATTTACAATTTCACCATTTGTTTTATCATATAGTTTAATTAATAAAAACTACATGATTAAAATGATTATTACAGCGTGAGTAACAAAAATGGAGTGTAAATAATCTTACTTATTTAAATTAATAAGAGAGCATGAAAGGATGTTATATTTGTTATCTCTTGTTATAGTTTTATAGAAGTTTTAATTGGAGTAGAATCATAAATAATACAAGGCAATCGGAAATGTGATAGGTTGAAGTTCAAATAAGATAACATGCACATGAACCAAAAATTTTAAATGAAATGATTTTAAAAAGTAATCAAAAATTTCAAATGTGAATGGTAGATGTGGAAGTTAAGAGAATTATATTTTATAAATTAAATTAAATGTGAAATGCTAGAAAAATAGAACTGATAGTGGAAAGATGTGTGGAGGCTTGTTGCTAAAAATTTATTTTCAAATTTATATAGATATAGATTTACCCAAAAAAAATAAAGGAACGAAAACAAAAGGGAAAACGAGAACATGTCCTGTCCAGAACTTGGACCATTTTCTTTTGCTCCCAAAGCAAACAGCGACACGTCGGGAATAATTCAAAATATTGGGCCAAGCATCAGGTTTTCCCCCCAAAATTACTCTGTCCTTGACCCAACCTACCGAAGTTCGCACCGAACAAGATGAAAAAAAAAAAATACTAACAAAAAAGGGAAGAGAAGCCGGTCTCACCCTCCGGTTTTATTGCTCACTGTATTTCTGCTACTGCACATATTTCCGTTCCCCGAACGACAACATTACCCTTGGAAACCCAATAAACGCGATAGTTTTTCATGCTCAAATGGAAGTGTCCTATCAAAATTTGTCTCCACTAACCCTTTTATAAGAATTTTTGGTGTGCCAATGATTTGGAAATCAATTTGAATAGATAGTCTTTGGTAAGATGACTTGAGGATTCAGTTTTCGCTCCATTCAATTGTAACAATAATTAAAAAAAGTAAGTTTAAGGGATAAAGAACTAAAAAATTATAATTGCATAAGAAATGAATCACATGTAAAACAGTGAACGACACAGGTAGACCTGGCAATTATACCCAAAACCCAAAAACCCACCCAATCAATCCACTAATTTCAGAAGTTGGGTTGGGTAAATTATATAAACATGATGGAATGATTAATCTTGTCCATTAGCACAAAATAAAGAGAAATATGAAGTGCTTATTAAAAAAAAAATAAAAGTATTGATAACTTATCTCGATAAAAAAAAACTACATAATATATATATATATATATATATATATATATATATATATATATATATATATATAAAGTTTAAGAAGCATATGTAAGATATGATCGGTTTGACTTGCGAAACGTGTGCCTTTAAAATTCTGTAATTTTTATAAAAAGGAAAAAAAAATAAGAGAAAGGGTTAGAAGAATTGTTATCTTTCTAGATCTTATTGGAAATAGGACTACGGTTTCCATACAATCCAGATATACCCAATCCAGTTGCATGTCTTTTCTTTGATGGACAACTAAATACACACAGGAAGTTTTCAAAAGGGCAATGTTGTATTTCCGCAAACAAATTGCTCTGGCAGGATTAAGTTTGTCCTGTCAATATCACCTAACCTCAGTTTTAAATTCATTATCCTTACGCCTTCGGCCCTTCCTGATTGGAATTTTAATTCAATGAAAAAAAAATGAAATCCTAATCATCGCATTCAGAAAACGGCCGCTGGGAATAGAATAGTTGACAATATTAGTAAAAGACGAAAAAAGAGCGAAAAAGATAACCAGAATTCTTCCTTTATGGTCCCCCGACATCCCTCTCTTAAAATTCAGCATGGCCTAGGGTTTTAAGTTTAACTTTCAGCCCACCAAATCCAAAAATTTCCTGCCGCATTGGTCTTGGCGTTGAATGAATCGGATCTTTGTTTGGAGCTCCATTGCAGGATCCTGCTCAACGTCGGCGGACAACTTTGCCACCGGCAATGTCGGCATCCAAGGCATCCACCTCCTCTTCCCCCTCCGGATCCGACTCTCTCACCGAACATCCTTCCGTAATGCTTCGTCCCATCGTAGATAATTTCCTTCTCATACTGCATTAAAGTTCTCATTATCGCCAATGAGATATTAGATATTTATCTTTATATATTTTCTAAAGGCGTGCGTGCATTTTTGCAATCTGGGAAGGCTTGCTAATCGATTTTTCCTTTCTGTTTTTCTTCGGCATAAGGTTGGATTGTGATCATTCATGATTAATGTTGATCAGGTGTGTTGAACAAGTAGAATTGTTAGCATTTGTAATTAGGTTGTTATCTTAAATGTGATGTATATTGGTTAACTTCTAGTGTTACTTAATAAAAATTACAAGCTGTTTACTTTTTCCTTTTTCTGTGTCATGGCCACGCCTGCGTTTTTAGGGTTTGAGCTGAACTTAACTACGTGTATTGATTTATACGGAAGGCTCACTTACAAGCACCGACCAACAGCATGCTAATTTGGAAATGTTTTAATATGTTTTCTTTGTTAAGTTATTCAGAGGAGAATGTGCTTGAAGCTATGTTCAAATCCAGATTAACCTAAGCTTAGAATTGTTGATGAATTTCCATTGCTTGTTCAAACATTACATGCAACATCTCAGAATTTAACCTATATTCGCTCAAGGGAGGAAGAGTGAGAGCAGAATGTGAACTCATCTAAACGTCAAACCATGTCTCGAAGCCCATCCTTTTCATCTAAAGTGCTTGTGACATTTCTTATATTTTACCTCAGGTTTAGGCATTTCCTTACATGTTTATTATTTTATAAAATTTGTGGTTATCCCCTTGTAATACAAAAAATTTTTGAGTGCATAACAACCAGAATTGCTGCTAGCAAAAAATAAAAGACATGCAAAGTGGCTGCTAAAGACTATCATTCGGTCTTTGCCGAGCTAATAACCATAAATACATTCTTATTCTTTATTCCATTCTGGATTTCTCAATCCCTATGAAATTGTCTTTCAAGTTCGTCAATCTGACCTGAAGTTTCAACTCCAAACTGGAATGAGAGAAAATTTTCTTTCAATTTTTTTCTCGCTGGAAAATTTGTTCTACCAACTTTTGCATGAGATAGATCTCTCTTTAGAGCTGCAGGCTAGTTTAAGTTGAAGAAGAACTAAAGAAACGATAAGTTATCCATAAAAATGGAAGGACAAGGGTGATCATTCAGTTTATTGGGATAGAAATAGACTATAAAAATGATAAAATGGGTAACTTAGATTCATTTCCCCTGATAGTCATTATATATTTCAGAAAAGTGTCCTTTGAGTGTTTGAAATGATTTTTCTTGCTATCCTTTTCAAGCTATTCCATGCTTTTCTGCCGCTTATGTTTTACTCTCCATCATATATGACTCTCTACTATTCTACAAAAATAGATTTAGAATAGCAAGTGTTAATTATGTTGATTTCATAATGTACGGGAAGTGTATGTAACTTATCTAAAGGTCTAAAAAGAAAAAGGAAAAAGTGAGGCGTACGTAACGTTATTCATGATATGAAACTGGAAGGTTGGTCACTGTAATTTAGAAACCTTGAAAATATGCTTATTTCTGTGCAAGAAACCTTGCTAGAGGCACTACAAACATTAAAAGAAGGCCAAATCTTTATTTTCAAAAAGGGAGAGTATAGAAAGGCAAAGTTGGTAAGGGTAGTTAAACTATTAAGAGGTTCATTAGTCTCTCTTTCCTTTCATTGTTATCTGTCAACTTTTAGACAGAAAAGAAGGGTTAGACATTAAAGGTTCAAATAATGCCTCAAAGCTAAGTCAGCACATAGAACTTAAGTCCATCATTTCCTTTTCTTTTTGTTGCAAATGTATTAATGTAACCATTTGCTAGTTTTAGGCTGATGGCCAACGTTAGTTTACTTGTGTATTTTGATAGTCTTGGTATCCATGATGTTTCTGTACTCCTATTATCGTGTTTGACCCTCCTAATGGTTTCTCACAGCAATTATTTTTCATTCATCATGCTTTTAGATGTACTTAACTTCTGTTCTCATCAACATGTTTGAGATCTAACTCCATTTCTTTTCAATTGAAGGTTGTTGTCACCATGCAATCTGTTACAAGAGCAATGCTTCAAAAAACAGAATGTGTACTATTTTAAACTATCATAAAAACTTGAATGGATCCTATTCAGATTCTTTTACTATCTTAATCATGTAAAAACTCAAATCTGTTATTTTACATGTGGCCATTGTTGACTAGTTTAAGCGGTCACCATATTTTCCACTGCTCCAGTTGTCAAAAAAAAGACAAAAAGAAAAAGTGAGGGAGAGAGAGAAGAGAAAGAAGAAGATGCAAAACACTCGATTGTAGCTTTATGTTTGTATGAGAATATCCTTTTGATTCTTTCTGTTCCAGGTTCTCTTTATTGTCACTTAGTTTGTAATTTTTGCTACTCATGTTTTTTGAGCTATTTATTTAGTGATGGTGTTGCCATCATTGACTACACTTAACCCCTTCACGAATATTGATGATATAAATATCACTTTTCGGGCTGCCCAAAGAAGGAAAAGAATTTCAAAAAAAAAGAAGAGGAAAACTAAATGAGTTTTAGTTGATATATGTTTGTATGAGCCTATTCTTATGATTATTTTTATTCAAAGTTTTCCTTGCCCTCATCCAGCTGTTACACGTAAATGCACATTCTTGGTAGTCCTCTCTCTCTTTTGATACAAACATAAATAATCCTTGTCAGATTTGGAACTGATGTAACGCAAAATTAAATAAAAAGGTAAAATGGGATTTTGTCATAATTGCCCTTGCTAAGATTATATATTAAAGCAGCATCTTCCTCCTGCAAGCCCCCAACACCATCTTGCCGTCTGTGCCCTAAAGATTGGAAGTCTATCTTGCCAAATCAGATCTGTGGCTCTCTTGCTCAGATCCTTTATGCATTTTAACTTGGATTTTAGATTGATGATTGTCTAAGATAGATCTATGTCAATTGTTTCAATTAGAGGCGGATCTGAAGGTTGATTCACAACCTTCAGCGTTGGCAATGCCAGCTTTTATGGCATCTGCCACTGTTTCTGCCCACCTATCTGACCTTCCTAATTACGTTCAAGGGTCTGGCCATCATAATGACCCTCCGAATGAGACTCAACGATCTGGTGCTTCTGATGACCCTTCCCATGGCATTCACCCCTCAGACCTGCCTGATGACCCTCCCAAAGATGCTTGGCGATCTGACCCTGATGATGACCCTCCTGATAACCCTTTAGCAGTAATACAAAATGTTTATCTAACCACCTTGTTTTGTAAATGCTTCACGTACTTTTGTTTTGGTTATATGCAACATGATTGTTTATATGTCTATTTTGGTAAACCTATGCATGGTGTCTTTTTCCATCTACACATTTTTTCTCTTGCTTTGGTCCCTGCCTTCTGTCTGTCTGTCCATCTCTCCCAATTTTTCTATAGTTCTTGTATTGCGGGATAGAATATTAGGAGCACAGGCACTGAAATTTAAGGAGCTAAACAACAATTATCAGCTGGTGTTGGAATTGTAGTCTATTTCAACTTTAGATTATTGCTTAAGATTTGTTGGCATGTATTCTATTGGATACATTTGATTATTGCTTGATGAAATTGGCATAATTTTGCATGCAGCTTTTACTTGTTCACATGTGATCTTTTACTTGTTACTGTCCATGGTGTTTCAGCAGTTTTTGACAATGAGTATCACCTCTAAAGTAGTCATGCTTGAGTTCCTTCCTCCTCCACTCCTCATTCAAGATTTACCATGGACACTTTCTTTGTTTTCCTTTCCAAACTAGAAACTTAGTTTTTTAGTCTTAAGTGTTTGTGTGTGTGCATTTTTTCTTTTGAGTTATTGCCATGGAAGACTATTGTCTAATCTGTTGCATATATCTGTTGCATGTCTCCTTATATCATCCTATGAGCAATCTTTTTTTAATGATTTTTTATATCCATAGTGTAGCACATGGAAATTTATCATTTCAAGAATCCTGATCTTTTGTTTAATAAACAGATTGTGCTGGTTGATGCAAAGACTCCAGCTGCTCTGGAAATACAGGCAATCATTGATGTTTTAAAGGAACAAGTAGCCTCTGAACGCACTGTTTTTGTAAAGGTGCAACATTGATTACTTTAAAATATTGATTAAACTTTTTAGTCTTTTGAGTAAAAGATTGAGAAACATTCTTGTCAAATTGTGCTTTTCCAGAGACGAATGGAAGAAAATACACAAAAATTATTCGATGTAACAAAAAATCTATTTAAGCTGTCAGCAGAACGGAATCCTAAGATTAATGGCACAGATCAAGCTGTAGATTTGTTGGCCAAGAGGCAGAAAGATGCAATTGATATGCAAAATGGAATCAGTACCAGCAGTGGAGATAGTGATGGTAACAGTCCCCAAGAAGATGGATATGCTTCTTCAGCAATTCTCTTAGGATCAAGTATTGCAGTCAAGAATGCAGTCCGTCCTATTAAACTACCTGAAGTGAAAAGATTACCTCCTTATACCACCTGGATTTTCTTGGACAGGTGTGGTAAGATTGTCTTTTGCAGGAAAGAGGCAGTGTCCATGTATAATTGTGCTTAATCCTTTTCGTTTTCCAACACTCTTTCAATTGAGAGAAGTTCTTTTCCTCTTTTCTTGTTATTCACAAGATGGTAACAGAGAATGAACAACTTTTTCTTTTTCTTTTTGTTTTCCTTTTCTCTTTTTTGGGGAAATTTTAAGTTTAAGCAGTCTATAACAATTTTGAAGTATAATTTGAGTCACTTAGGGATTTTTCATCATACTCATCTTGTTTTGATTCTGCTGCAAGTCATTGATTTTGGTGGTAACTGGTACTTGTAGCTTTTCCAAGCTCCTGCTGGACAATATTTGAGTGCTTTTTGCCATATGACTGTAGTAGTTGAAATGAGTTGACTGTTCTATGTCACTCAATAAGTAGAACGTCCAGATCTTCTGTAGTTAATGCAATTATTTTGTGGTGCCTGACATGCCCTGTTTTTCTGATTTCGGAACTCTCTCAAGATCGATTTGTGCTTAGAGATATCTGCTTATTGTGTTACATGCTGCATGTGCTTTTTGAGGTGCAGCTTTTTTTTCCTTCACCTTTAATGACTTCATAGCTACTTAACTGTCTTACAGTTAGATCCGAGTCCAAGTTGCACTATCTTAGTATGGAGCATAGAGGAGGCCTCATTTGTTTTAATTAAGATTGTAATTTTTACATGTTTTTAGGCGTATTTATGAACAATATGGGATTAAAAGCATTGTCATCTTATATGCCTTCTCCACTGTCATGCAACAAATGGCTGGGCATGCAATGCTTTTATTTCCTGTCAGCCATTGGTTCGATTATTTGGCTGTCTATGCGTCTCTGTCTGTGTATGATTGTGGATGCTTATCGAAGCAGACTGTGAAAGGGTTGTACTTTCTGATATTATCTTTCATCATTGTGTAAATTTTTTTTTTTTTTGTAGTTTAGGGTGCCACTCTATTGTTGCACAATTATCTTTTTTGTGTTCTGAATGTTGCTTCTTCTTCTTTGAACTTCTGTGCTAAAATTTGATGTAGAAATCAGAGAATGACAGAGGATCAGTCTGTAGTTGGTAGAAGGAGAATTTACTATGACCAGAATGGTGGCGAAGCCCTAATTTGCAGTGATAGTGAGGAAGATGCTATCGAGGAAGAAGATGAAAAGAAAGAGTTCACAGAGTCTGAAGATTATATTTTGCGGTTGGTCTTTATGAATTATCTGATATTAATTGCACAATCTCAATATGCTGTTATAGACTTTGTGATTGTAACTTACATCAAATATATTGCTTACATTTCATTTTAATATGCATTAGCCATGGTTTTGACTTTTACTGGGGACAAGATGCTGAAAATTGTTTTCCATTTAACTGCTAATAGTGTAATCTTTTAATTCCAATTATCTTTCTTCCAATGCACTTAGACAGCAGGGCAGGACGGAAGGCCCAATTTCTGCAGTAATAAATCTCACACTGCTTTTCATTGTGTACTTTATGGAAATATTTGCAGCTTTTTAGCTGTTTTTATGAAATGGAATCCATCTCGCCTCGTTAACAGGTCCTAGAAGGAGAAAAGGTTTGGAAAAGATTAACCGTTTCAATTTTAAAAAGAATCTGCGTCTTTAAATTTTCTGTTGAGCTCTACACTTTCTTAATTAGGTGCAGAATTTGGGGAAAGAAAGCTGAGCTCATGAATAGTTTAAGCTGCCCTTTTTGGAACCTGCTTAGAGTAGTTGATTTCCAACCTGGAGTTATTTCCTGTCAAACTGCAGCTCTGAAGTCGTTTCTTACTGACAAAATGCATTGTTGTGAAATCTATCTTGCTGTTTTTATGATAGATATTATAAGAGGTGCTGATATGTCTTTTTTCCCACGCTTTACCAGAATGACTGTCAAACAATTTGGATTTTCCGATGTTATCTTGGATTTGCTGGCTCAGTGCTTTTCTAGGAAGCCTGATGAAATAAAGGTATGTGCTGGACGTGCGAGATGGGTTCTTAGTCCTAGTTTAATTGGGCTTCTTTAAGATCCAATTGTCTAACTGAAACTGGTCATAGTGCAAACTTTGGTCCAGCTGTTTCCCATTTGTTTTCTGCTTGCTTTTTACAGAGATAAACCACCATCAAACATCTTGTACAGGCAAGACATGAAGATCTTGTTAAAGAAGGGAATGATATGGGTTTTACTAGCAATGTGAATGTCGATGGGTCTATAAGTTCATATCTCGACAAGAATCTTGATGCTGCTTTGGATTCCTTTGACAATCTATTTTGTCGTCGATGTCTTGTATGCATCTTGTTTAACTGTTCTCAAATAATGGCTCTTTAACTAATCATTGGATTGCCTACTCCTTAATTAGGCTACTAAATGTGATTTCTTCTTGTTCTTTTTCTACCTTCAGGTCTTTGATTGTAGATTGCATGGATGTTCACAGGATCTAATATTTCCTGTAAGTGAATATATCAACATCTCATTTTTGTGACCCTTCCAATACCAACATAATTATCTCATTGCTTACTCCTGTAATTAGGCTGAGAACCACCTACATCTGATTTTTGTAACCCTTCCAATACCAACATAATTATCTCATTGCTTACTCCTGTAATTAGGCTGAGAAACCACCTCCATCATGCTGTCCAGATGCAGAAAAGGATCCCTGTGGTGCAAACTGCTATCGGCTGGTTATTCTCTCTCTCTCTCTCTCTCTCTCTCTCTCAGTTCCCTTAAATTTTGTCTAGGCACGTATGTTATCCTGTAGTTAATCTTTACAACATGTCTGTTACCATTTGTTACCAGTAATTTTTATTCGCTTCAGGTTTTAAAATTGGAAAGTGATGCATCTATAAGATCTCCAGGACAGGGAACTTCTGAAGAACATCTGTTCCCGCCATCTGATGCCAGTGCTCAGATGCCTAGGAGGAAGAATTTGGGCCTATCTGTGAAAATGAGAACAAAATCATCACAAAGTGATGGTACTTCATCAAATGCAAAAAATATATGTGAAAGCAGTGACTCTGAGATTAGACCTCCAATTGAGGTTGCAGATGCTCAGCCTTCTTCATCGCCACCGAAGAATAAGCTTGTCAAGAGAGGTGGTACACAGAAAAGGAATAGCAAGCGGATAGCTGAGCACATGCTAGTTTCCATGAGGAAGAGGCAGAAGAAAATGTTAGCTTCTGATTCTGATCCTCTTGAAAGTGGAACTCTGGGTTTTAAAGATTTAAGCCTTCAATCTAATTCGCGGAAGGAAAATGGAGATGAAAGTTCATCTTCCCTGAAGTTGAAATCTCCAAATGCAAGAAGGCCTCGCCGGATATCTCCGGCTTTGGACAACTGCAAACCTCTGCAGATTGAGACTTCTGGTTGCCCACCAAATTTGGTTATGGATAACCAGCCTGTCATAAGAAAGGATGATACCTCCAGGAAAAATGACTTGCTTGCTTTGGGCTTGTATCAACATGAAGTTAACGATGATAAATCCTGGAAACCAATTGAAAAGGCCTTGTATGAGAAGGGTCTAGAGATCTTTGGCCGGAACAGGTTGGTAAATTCAACTCAAGTATTTGATATTTTTTAATATCTATTTTCTACCTCTTGCGTATCTTTTCTCAAGCTAAACTTGGAAGGTTTCTTGTGTTCTTGTATTTTCTTGTGTTTGGGACTCTATTTCCTGGACTTATATGGCATAAGAAAGTATAATTCAAATTTTTTGTGCTCCTTTTATTCTGGGGATACTGAGAATCTTTAAACTAGCAAGACATTTCTGCAGCGTGTCTTATGGTGAATAGTCAAGTGTCTTGAAGGAAATGATTTTTTTTCCAAATGGAGCTAGTTGCAGTAAATAATAGCTAATCTGTGTGTTTTACTCCACCCACTATGCGGTAAGTGAATGACGAATCTTTCTTGTGGTGGGTTCTTGAAATTGATATGTTTATCTGTAGTTGTCAAATTAGAATACTTTGAGGTCATTCATTTGTTTGTTGTGGAGTTTATCTTTTAGCTTCTAATGGTTTATGTCTAGGAGATTGCATTCTTTATTTTATTAATTCTCTGATGCATCTTTGATTTGTCACAGTTGTTTGATTGCTAGAAATCTGATGAATGGTTTGAAGACGTGTTCTGAAGTTTTCCTGTATATGAATAGCTATGATAATAAGCTAATCTCTCAATCTGGTGATGGAGCAAATGCTCTAATTGATGGTTATTACAAGGTTGATGGCAAAGAAACCATGGTTAGTACTTTCGCTTTTGCTCATCTCAATGTTGTATAACATTCTCCAGCCTATCATAAAATGTTTACCATATTGAGTCTGGAAAATGAAATAGGGTAATGGAGTTCGGAGAAGGTCAAAATTCTTGCGTAGGAGAGGTAGAGTTCGACGCTTAAAGTATACTTGGAAATCTGCTGGATACCATTCAATTAGGAAGCGAATTTCTGAGAGGAAGGATCAACCTTGTCGTCAGTACAACCCATGTGGATGTCAATCTCCCTGTGGAAAAGAGTGTCCCTGCCTTGTAAATGGAACATGTTGTGAAAAATACTGTGGGTGAGTTGTTTTTCCTCTGCAAAATTCTTAAGCACTCTGTTAAGGATGAATGGGCAAGTCAATTCTTATTCATACCTGTCAACAAACAGATAAATTACAAAAAAGAAGAAAACATGCCCAACTTCTTCCTCCTCAGCATGAGCTGTTGGTGAGCTACTCCACTAGGGTAGATGTCCTTGTCAAGTGTGGATGCTGTGCATTATAGTAGGCTTTTTTGCTTGACTTATTAAAATTTATCAACTTGTGGAGAATACAAGGCAATTGATTATATGGCATAAAATATTTGGGTTAGATTCTTATCAGACAGTACAGATATTTAGGAAATGAGATTTACCTTGTTCTATCCTATGTAGTGCAAGGTTTAATTCCAGGTAACATTATTCTTGCTGATATATTTCACATTACAATGAATCCTGTGGATGATATACAATTATTTTCTATTCCAGATGCCCAAAGAGTTGTAAAAACCGATTCAGAGGGTGTCATTGTGCTAAAAGTCAGTGCCGAAGTCGTCAATGTCCTTGTTTTGCTGCAGATAGGGAATGTGATCCTGATGTCTGCCGAAATTGCTGGATCAGGTTAGCATCTGATTGTTGGGTGATTATGCTTTGACTAATGTCAAATATAATTATTGCATAGAACTTCATCTGTCCACTAAAGTGGCACAAAATGGACATATGGTGGGTGCTTGTCTTTTGTATGTTAGTTTTGCTGGTAATTGGTTATTGGGACAACGATTTTTGTTTGGCTTATTAGAAGCTCAAAATCTAACTATTGTGGACAACATCACATGATGCACCTCATGGATGATGTAAATACCAGGACAACCGCTAAGAAACTTGCATTTTTTGTATGAGAGCAAGTATTGTACAAAAATGAAGTGTCATTTTAATAATGTGCTGCCCCCTGAAAGTTCAGTTGCTAGTGCCATATTTAACTTTTGCATCAGTGTGTGGAAGACTCGTTTCTTCCTGATCTGTTTGTTAAGCAGTGATCAACATTGACATCTTTTCAGCAGCCATTGTCACTGACTCATTACCATGGAAATACTGCTGTACCTCTAAATGGTAAATGTTTATTCAGTAATTTATGGGTAGATACTGAAGTGGGGATGACAAAATGACTTATTTGGATTGATAGAATGACTTTAAGCTGCCTTCCTTCTGAATTCTGTATTACCAATTAAATTTCTGTGATTTGTCACAACTACAAGTTTCTCTTCGAGACAAAATGACTTATTTGGATTGATAGAATGACTTTAAGCTCCCTTCCTTCTGAATTCTGTATTACCAATTAAATTTCTGTGATTTGTCACAACTACAAGTTTCTCTTCCAGTTTGTGGGTGTGAAGTGATCTCTTTAGTCACCGTTCCACATTTGACTCCTATCTAAGTCACTTCAGTTTGCCTTGCAGTTGTGGTGACGGTACTCTTGGGGTTCCTTCCCAAAGGGGTGATAATTATGAATGCAGGAATATGAAACTTCTGCTGAAACAACAACAAAGGGTAATTATGACTTAAATTTCATTTTCATGTGTGTACGTATGTGTAATGAGCACACACAATATACGTGGTTGTCATTTTATCTGACTTTTTACCAGAAATTGTTGAGGGAGAAACATTTCAAACATGATGCTTGAAACAATTATTCTCTCCTAAGGCCGTTGATCAAGCTTCCGCTCAATCTTACCTTATTCTTATTCTACGTCAATCATGATTTAGGGGGTGCTAAGTCTAGAAAACTAATCTTTTTGGACATGTCTATTATTGATGTTGCTGTTATTAGACTTGCTGCTGCTACTATTAAATTCTTTCCTAGTTATCATCTTAGTGTCCTGATTGAGGGAGTACATGGTTCCCATAGACTTGCTACTACTAGAGGTGTCAATCGTACTTACTATTGGTTTCTCCTTTTTCTTCTTCTGAGTTGTTCTTCACTGACTGCTTTAGAGTTCTGGTTGCAGATCTATTTGTTGCTTATTTTGGTGGCAAGTCTGAAGGATGTTATTCACCAATAGTAATCTGCTGCCTAGGAAAAATTATTGAATTGAATAATCTGTCATTAGTTCATTTATTGTGAAGCATTATGATAAACTTGAACCAGAGTACGTTCACCCAAAATAGTTTTCAAAGATATATATTTTATTGTCGTCTCAGATATATCTAGACTTCTTGGGGATATGGGACATATTGCACCATCAAGTTTGCTTGACTCATTAATCAGCATAACTGGTACCATTTTGTTGATTATTATAGGTTTTACTTGGAAGATCTGATGTATCTGGCTGGGGAGCATTCCTGAAGGTACTATCTTGGCATATGACTTTTTTGTCATCTTATTTTTATTGGACTTACCATCATTTGCATTTCAGAATAATGTTGCAAAACATGAATACCTTGGGGAATACACTGGTGAATTAATTTCACATCGGGAAGCTGATAAGCGCGGGAAGATATATGATCGTGAAAACTCATCTTTTCTTTTCAATCTCAATGATCAGGCATGACTTCTGGTGTCCCCTTCAAATCTAAAATTTTTGTGGAAGGATTCTATCAGTAAATTGTTTCCTTTCTGGAAAGAGCATAAACTAATATTGTTTGTTTTCAGTTTGTGCTTGATGCTTTTAGGAAAGGTGACAAGTTGAAGTTTGCCAATCATTCTCCCGATCCTAATTGTTATGCAAAAGTAAGGGTGAAAAGTAAATGCTTGAGGGCAGAGGGAGTGACTGAGTTGTGATGTATTGTATATATCCTGCTCTATTGATTTGTTAATTCTTTGGCAGGTCATTATGGTGGCTGGAGATCACAGAGTTGGTATATTTGCCAAAGAACGGATCAGTGCCGGAGAGGAACTCTTTTATGACTATCGTTATGAGCCAGACAGAGCTCCTGCATGGGCAAAAAAGCCCGAGACATCTGATTTTAAAAAAGAGGATGGCGGTCCTTCAAGTGGCCGTGCTAAGAAACATACATAGTAAAGCATTCGTTTAACTTGTGCAAATTGGGATTTTTGTCATTCTTTTCCTGACAGAAACATCATATCCGGAGCAGGCCTAGGTGCAACTTCTGATCTTTGCTGGCGAGACTTTTGACTGGCATCTGCTGGATTACCTTAACAGATCATTTTTTGAACATGACTACCCTAATGAGAGAGAGTATAGGCTTACTGAATCAGTCCGTCTCTTCTTGTTAGATTAGGTTTTTGTGTAGAGAGCAAATGCTCTATGCAACTCATTTGATGTATTTTTTTCCCTCATATTTGAGGATGTTCTTGGTCAAAAGGAAAAGAAATTTCAAAAGCAGGAATCCTTGTGCAATTGCAGACTTTGTTATAGTAATTTCGGCATCAGGACTTGACAGCTGATAAAGTAATAGTTTTTGGTTGCTCCGCGGTTTTGGTGTTTTTGGTTGCTGCCATGTTGTGCTGGTAATGTTTTCCATGCGGCATGCTTTGCGGTGGGCTGAGTTTTGACATCGTTTAGGTTTCAGATGCAGCGAACTTTCGTTCAACACAATGACAAATGTTCGATGGCAGTACATCCACAATGTCAACGTTTAGGTTTCAGTTGTTGTTATGAAGGTGGCATCATTTCATTTAATTTACGGTCGTAACGAGAAGCGGCCCCGTAACTGTGATAACGGGTCCCACTGCTTGAAAGAAAAGCAGTAACAAGGCAGGTGATTGGTGGTGACGGACCCTCGCGACGGCGTGCTGCTATATCTTTTCCATTTAATGGTTTCTTTCCTTTGCCAAGTTCCCGGAGAGGGAAAGGGTTGGAGATGATCGTTCTCCTCTCCACCTGTCCTTTGTAAAACTTGGCAGCCAACATTTTCATTTTCTTGATCAGTTGTATAAGCCTATTCGGTGTCTTGTTTCTTCAATCTTCGCTGGGTCTGATATTTTGTAGTTCATCTAAAGAACCGATCGAAAATAGAATTTCTAACTAATGAAGGATTCAACGTAGAAGCTAGAAGTGGACTACTAAACACAGGATTTTGGCTGTTGATTATTTAACAGTTTCTGAAGTAGTGCACAAGGGAAGAGCTAAATTCATAGTTTCGTCGCAGCCATTAATGACTTGTAATATTAGTGCTGAAATTCGTCAATTTAGAGTGAAATCATGTAGATTTGAGCATTTCCCGCTGTACAATTCTATGATAACCATAAAAATGTTATAGTGACTAAATGAAATATATGGAGACTTTGTGATAGGGACTTCGGTCTTGTGCTATCCTATCCGATCATTAGCTGTATGAGGTAAATCAATTCCTAGAAAGTAAACCATTCTACGGTACCAGGCTGACCATAATTCCACTTTACTTGTTTTAATGCCAAAACTAGTTTTATTAAGATAATAAATTAACCCTCTTCGAAGCAACCCAGTATAGTTGCCATTTGCGAACATAAAAACTTGCAATTGCAGTAAAATAAGTACGGTAGAAAATATTATTTGACATATTATATCCAAAAAAAAAAAGAAAAAGAAAAAGAAAGAAAGAAAGAAAAAGAAAGGGAATCCTAGAAAGTAGAAATTAGACATTGGGCAATGATGAAACTAAAGCCAAGCCAAGCCTGCCACCTGAATGCAAAATATGGCGCATCACACGTGAAATACCAAACAACTACTGGATGGTAAAATCAACTATAGGCTGTAGCTTTGCCGGTACCTTGACTGTAGCTTTTAATCTTTTTTATGTCTGTAAAGAATCTCTGTCAGCGTCGCATGCTGGCATGTTTCGGAGTAATTCTACTGTCACAGTATCAGTATGAGGAAGAGATGCAGCAACATCAACTTCATCAGCGGCAGCAGGAGAGCTCTTAAATCCTTCGCTGTTACGGGAACCCAAAACCATCCGTTTTATCTTTTACTGGTGATACTAATTGTCCCTGTCGCCTTTATCCCCGCTACTGCTTGCTCCACCGGCAATTGCCAGGTTTAGTTAGTCCCTGCTTTTGTTTTCTTCACTATATGGAAGTGTGACTGTACAGATCCGTACAAGTTCAGCTTTGCCTTTCAGAATTTTAGCTGAATTTTGCAAAATTTGACAGCTCCTGGACTCTTGTACCTCTGCAACTGATTGTGGGCCTGGCTTATATTGTGGAAACTGTCCAGCAGTGGGAAAGACTCAACCTTTCTGCACCAGAGGACAAGCTACCATCCCTACTTCAATTGTAATGATCCAATGCCTTATCCCTTTGTTTCTCTCTTTTCAAGACTCTAGCAATTATGTTTTCTAATTTAACATTACCTGTTATCTTGTACAATCTGATTAGATCAATGGGCTGCCATTTAATAAATACACATGGCTGGTGACCCACAATTCATTCTCAATTGTGGATGCCCCATCTTTAACGGGTGCTCAAAGGATCACATTTTACAATCAAGAGGATACAGTTACTAATCAACTCAGAGTATGCTCTTATCTTATTTCTTGCTCATTCTTCACTTGGATTAAAAATCAGATTGTTATTACTGCATCTGGATTTTAATTTGTGGGTCTTGTGTTTTTTCCTGCTGGTCTTTAGAATGGAGTGAGGGGATTGATGTTGGACATGTACGATTTCGAGGATGACATCTGGCTCTGCCACTCGTTTCGTGGCCAGTGTTATAACTTCACTGCCTTTGTAAATCTGTGGATACTCTGTTCATGATTTGAATGGTTTTGTTTAGTGTTGATTATATATCTTGTAATGGGATCTCTTTTATTTCTTTTAGGAGCCCGCGATTGACACCTTAAAGGAAGTGGAAGCATTCTTGAATGAGAACCCAACTGAAATCGTTACCATCATAATTGAGGACTATGTCCATGCCCCCAAAGGCTTGACAAAGGTATTCTCGAATGCTGGGTTGGACAAATATTGGTTTCCGCTTTCCAAGATGCCCAAGAAGGGTGAGGACTGGCCCACTGTTACTGACATGATAAAAGACAATCACCGGTTGCTAGTTTTCACTTCTGATTCCTCCAAAGAAGCTACTGAAGGAATTGCTTATCAGTGGAAGCACATGGTGGAAAATGAAGGTATGATGTTGCATGTGGCTTTCACTTCTGATTCCTTGTGAATGCTGTTTGCACTTGCTCCGTGTACTAGCAATTTACTAATTCGTTATGGTTTCAGCCGGAGATCCTGGTGTGGTGCCTGGTTCATGCCCAAACAGAAAGGAATCAAAGCCACTCAACTCGAAAAGTGCATCCCTTTTTCTACAAAATTACTTCCCTACTATTCCAGACCAAAATCAGGCTTGTAAAGAACATTCAGTTGCCCTTATTGATATGATTAACACCTGTTACAAAGCAGCCAGCAATGTCATACCAAATTTTTTGGCTGTCAACTTTTACATGGTACAGAATATTTAATTTAGGGAATTTTTTTAATTCTGATAGAGAACTAAACATTCTAACTGGAGCTGCTGCAGAGGAGTGATGGCGGAGGTGTTTTCGATGCTGTGGATAGGATGAATGGCCAAGCATTATGTGGATGCACTGTTATCACTGCTTGTCAGGTTTGATATCATAATTTCTGCAGAAGGTCATTGTTTCCTTTATGAAAACAGTAATAAGTTCAGGGAATACACACATTTCACTCGTTCAAGTATTGATTTGGTTATCAGACTTGCAAATCAATTATATTGATAATTGGGCTGTCAAAAATATTAGGAGACTTATTTTATCCCTTCACAAACACTTCATAGACCAAATATCTTAATTCAACATGACCAGAGTTTAAAACCATCGTTTTGAATTTTTGGTGATGCTGAGATAGGGAAATTTCAACAAGACATTACAATTTATCATGTGCACTCAGTTGCTAATGTAGCATCCTTAATTCTGCTACCCCTATAGCTCTGAAACTGAAAGATCTGAAAATTGCAAACCCCTTGCAGGCAGGGGCATCTTTTGGAAGTTGCAAGAATGTTCCCGCGTCTAATACAACTCCAGCTACTACCAGTCCTGCTGGAAGTTTTTCTGGGTCTGTGCAGTTAACAGGAGCTGTTGCAGCAATCCAGCCCTCCCGTGTTATGTCTACATGCATCTATTCCATGTCCATCTTGTTGTTGCTATTATGACCAGACAGAACATTTGTTTGGTGTATTAGCTAATGCAGGGGCATTGGCTTCTACTTTACTAGCCTTAAAATAGGAGTATACTGCAAGTTGTATTATAGAGGGGAAGACCACAGGAACTCTTTCAAGAAAATATTTTAAAGAACCAAGGAGTCAGCTTTAGAAAGAACAGCAGAGAATCCTGGTATGTTTATTATTACTTGACCTCAAAATATTTCAACTGAGGCTTTTCCATTAATATCTTGTGGATCATTGACTGGACTCTGCAGCTTTCAATTGTGGTATGTTTTGGATAACCAAAGTTTGCTCAAGTGTTTGTTTCACTTAATTACATTGTTTTCATTCTCTGTTTGACTCTGCTTGCTTACATAATAGTTTGATTTGAATGTAAAGTATGATTATGAATTGATGTGTTCATCATATCAAATTCCTGTATTCTTCAATCTTTAAAGATCTCATGCATAAAACACTGCCAACTTGCAGCAATGGACAGAAAATACTGTGTACAGGAAAACATAATTCGTGTGTGCTTAAGATTTTAGATCCTTGACTTCCAGAAGATGGTCTATGGCCAAAAACTTAGGGCCCAGGGCAGCAAGGTGACCTTTGAATATCAAAGGAACTACAGTGAAAGGACATTTTACTATATGAGGAGGAGATTTTGATTCCTGGCATACTCTGAAATTCTAAAATTCTCTTGCGTATATCTTTCTTGAAGTCTTTTAATCCTTCTATTTTTGGTTCAACTTGTGGTCCTGACATGCTCTGAAACTTGTTATGCTTCTCCACTGGAGCCAGTTTTGGAGGACAAATGTAGAACATCTTTTCATGTTAACCTTGGATTGATACACCAACAGGGTCAAGCCCATTCATCTAGTTCATGCTCTTCTTAGCGCATTAAGCAACATAAAATGGTTGAGTTAATCAGGTCATTTCCTTATAAATTCAGCAAATTGTGGTCCTTTCTTGTCTGTGACCTTTAGCGACTAATATAAACAAAATTCGGGTTCATTTCTAGATATATGCTTCATTCTTTTACTATAGGTGGAACTTATTGCTTAATCTATCCCAAGAAAGCACTTTTGTTTATAATTTGTAAACTTTTCTCGTACAGCAACCTTAAGAACGGTCTTCTCTGTCATTGTACATCACTCGCATGTTTTTCGGATGTATTTTTTTTTTTTCATAAAATATCAAGTATATTTGCATGGAATTGCTGTATTTTCTGGAGAATATCTCCCCTGAATGAATTCTTTTCATTTTCAGGCTTTTGTTTGGGGCAGTCCCGATGTAGTTGCAGAATTTGATAGGACGTGAGTTTAATGGAACCTCTTATCTGCTGAGTTCTTTTCCAGTGGTAGGATTTCCGCTGTCTATAGGTCTCCTAGCCTGCAACCATTTTCTCAGCTTGGGTGATTATTTTGCGCGTTTTTTCTTATTATTCTTCTTCTTCTTTTTTCCCCTCTTTAATACGGTGGTGCATTTCAACATAATCACCTCACTTCGGGCATGCTTGTCATAAAATATGGAGGATTGCCTGCACTTTTATTGTCTGTCCACTTGAAATCTTCTTCTGGAGAGCTGCATACGGTCAATTGAAAAGGTCAACGTAACAGTGAACGCTGACTTCCTTCGTACGAATTTCTTTTCTACGCGCGATGACGGGGGATCTGAAGTTCATCATCAACTGTATATGCAGACAAGTTTTAGGAATCTATCTGAATTTTAATCTCCGACTTCCCTCTTATTTAGTCCTTGTACGGGAAGATTATTTACTATTTAGCATGCATCTTCGCCCTCCATTCGGTTTCCAGTCGCCACCGGATTCTTTGATTTCGCATGGTAGGTGTCGTATGGTGACTCCAACCTCATAGCGTTGAGCGGGACGAGACAAGTAAGTCGTGTAATCTGTGTTTAATACTTTAATATTTGGTAGGGTTTTAATAAAACTTCCAAGGGACCAGCACGGCCGCGCTCCGGCAGGTGGAGGGCAATCAAATTTAAACTCAAGATCTCTATAATAATCCTTAGGATCTCAACCTTAAATCAAAGTTTGCTCGGCTCCTGAATAGTTAACTGAGAGGGCAAATTATCTTATTGGCCCTTTAACTCTTTGTCCAGGTAAAATTAAGCCCCTCAACTATTTTTTGATGACTTTAAGCCCTTGAACCTGTAAAAGTGGAAAATCGTGGCCCTTTTACCCAATTTCTCCGGTTTTGCAACCGGAGGACCAATTCACACGCATGCAAGTGTGCTTCTTCAAAGGGCATTTTTGTCCGCCTGTTCTAATGGCGTGCGATGGGGGCGCGCGATGGGTTTAGTCGAGCGAAATGGCGGCGGGCTGCTCGCGCGAAGGGAGAGGGGGCTCGCGACTGTGGCTTTGGGAGTGAGCGGCGGCGGCACAGAGGCTGGGGCGCGGCCGGCTGGGGTTGCTGGTGAGATGGCGGCGCGCGACTGGTCAGCGGCAGAGGAGCAACAGCAGATGCAGGGGGTTCGTGGGAGCAGCAGATCTGGTGGCGGAAGAGTTTAGCTGGGGCAGAGGTGGCGTCTGGAGTGATGTCGAGCTGGTGGTGGGGAGAGCGAAGCGCGAGATCGATTTGGAGCTGGCGGCGAGCACGGGCGGCGGCACAGAGCAAAACAGAGGCAGCGGGAAGAAGAAAGAAGAAAGAAAAGAAGAAGAAGAAGGAGGAAGGAGTTGTGCCCTTTTTGTTTAGAACAGGCGGACAAAAATGCCGTTTGAAGAAGCACACTTGCATGCGTGTGAATTGGTCCTCCGGTTGCAAAACCGGAGAAATTGGGTAAAAGGGCCACGATTTTCCACTTTTACAGGTTCAAGGGCTTAAAGTCATCAAAAAATAGTTGAGGGGCTTAATTTTACCTGGACAAAGAGTTAAAGGGCCAATCAGATAATTTGCCCTAACTGAGAAGCAGTTGGTGTCCATGTACTTGCACCATTTGCCAGATGTCAAATCAGAGAGGTGTGACAAGATAGCAGACCACCCCACAACAAAAACACAAAAAGGAACAGGTCCCATGCATGGTTAACTGAGAAGCAGTTAGTGTCCACCATGTATTTGCCAGATGTCAAAGAATATGATGCAATGGCATGAAGATTGCATTCGTTCCCGTATTTCAAAGCAAAAGAACAGTCCCCAAGGAATTTAAGGATTCCTGTACTAGGAGACTCTCCATACCTGATCCCTTTGGGGGCTCATTCCTCGCACATATCATAATGCATAAAATTAGAAGATAATCACATCCCAAATCTTCAATTTTGTCTGGAGCAAACAATCATTAAATACAATTCACTGGCGGGCCAATGCCATGTTTATTAAACTCAGAAGATTACAAAGACAAGTAATCTGTACGACATTGTATAAGTTGTAGGACAGACAATCATTACACACTTGTATCCCCGCATCCAGTCGCTTCACCTTAAAAGACAGGCCACATAGAAACTCTCTCAACGTTCACCATTCCTTTGGGTCGTATCTGAAGAGCAGGACTTATGGTAAGCAAACCAACAAAGCAATCCAATGGAACCCTCAGACCCCAAACATTTATGGACTCCAGCTTGCGACATTTATTTACAAGGACTACAAGTCCCTCCTCAGTCACATGGCGGCAGCCCCACAGGACAATAGTCTGAAAAGTATTTAGACACGAAAATGACATTAGGTAGCTCCTAACTTTGAAGAATGGTTCCGCCCTAAATGCATATGAGGCGGAAGCTCAAATCTTACAAGCCGGTGACCTACTTCATTTTGTTTACTTCTTCTTTTTTTTTCCTTTTTTTCTTTTTCTGCACTTCTATGTGCATGTTTGTGTGTTTTAGTGTGTCTCTGAGGCCTATTGTGGACGGGTCAATGAGAACAGATTTTGTGGCTTTACCTTCAATTCTTGACAGCTATCTGCAACAGCAAATAAGGATGTATCTGTGATAAATGTACCACCTATATTTAGGTGTTGTAAAGAAGTAGCTCTGGAAATCTGCAAAAAGAAGATCAAATATCGAATTTGATGCACAAACATGAGATGCAGAAAGATAGAAACACCTATTGCAATGCCATTAGCACCATTATCCAAACGTTGACAGCCTGAAACACAATCAACCAGACAGCAAAAGCCTACAGAGTTTATCTAAGGGCATCAAAAGCCTATCTATCTTTACTTAGTAGAACTCTCCAGATCAACACAACAAAGGGAATCAGATAAGAAAAAGGCGAAGAATAAACAATAGATAAAGTGAGGAAGCCACCGAATATAATTACACAGTTATAAGAGATTATAAATGAAATGCATTATTTCTAACTCAAAGAGAACCATAACTTGAGTCTGTCCCACAGTGGTATTGAAGTCAAGCAGATGGAAGGGGCGTCTGACAATGATAAGCACAGTACGTTTTAATTGAAACCCTCATGGTGTCAAATGCAAGACAATGCACCATACCAGGTGATGTCCTAATGTCACACAAGGTGCCACTCTGGACATGCAAATGTTGACAGCATATGAGATTCCAAATTTTTAAGCAACTGAAGATTAATATATGGACAATGGTCAAATTTATTCCCGCATCACCTTTAACGCCATTCAGATCAGATTTTTTCCCCAAGCATTTTTCCCCTACCTGCTGTCTGTTGTTTCATTGGACAGTAAGCACAGTTTTGAAGCCAGATGAAGATAAGGATCACCGCTCTCTGCAGCTACTCCTGTGCTAAGCACATAATTAATTCTCTAAGCCATTGTAATTCAGAAGACTAGATTACTACTTCTGAAAGGAAGGTGCATTGTTTTCCCCTACTGCAGTGACACTAGCTGAAATCCCTCCAGTAATCCCAGCTGATTTTAAAGACAACTCAACAGAAGCGCAATCTCCATTTAACATTTAGAACTTCACAGTTTCTTGTTGCTATACCTACTCGGTTTAAATCCAAAAACTATAATCGGAGATCAATCAGCCAAGAAAATAAGCTTTTTCTAGTAACAGCAATAACAACTACCGCAACAATATTCGAGATGACAGAAGCAGATTTCTATACAGCATCACATGTAATATGGTGATTATTCCATATCAACTGAGAATAACTACTACTTCCAATAAATGAGAAAGAATTTACCCACCAGTTGGATAACACCTCTATCTGTGATTCCTGTTGAACCCCACAAAGATATCGAGGATAGGTTGCTAATGCACTTTGCAGTAGCTAATTGGTAAAGCCCTTGGTCGGTTATCTGGCAGCCCCATCGGCTCCTAGAACTGAGGACGTTAAATAATTATAAATTTTGTCAAACTGCATTGTTTTTTAGGTAAACAATGAGATGTTTGTACAAACAAGAATTCTAAGCAAATACTACTGCATGATATAAAATTTTGATTGCATTGCCCAAGAATAATTTTTTTCCTTGTCTGTTCCTAGGATTAAAGCACCAATTGCAGCCTAATGCCAGACCATTAAATGAAAATCAAGCTAGCAACTTACTTCATCATTTGTAAACACGGACATCAACAAACTGTAGTAATTATTACAAGTAAACCAATTACAGTTGCGACGAGGGATGGGTCGGGTGGCAGGAGGAAAGAGTATAAGTGAGAGGTATCGGGTTCGAGACCTCCCACCTACGTGTAAAAGGAGAAAAAAAAAACCAATTACAGTTTATGTGAGTAAATTTTTCACAATAAAAAACAAATATCCAAGAAAAACCCAGAACAGGCAATCATCATTGTCAGCAAGCGCACAACTCTTATTATGTCCCTACTTTCCATCACCCAAAAAAACGGTTCCTACTTGAATTACCCATTCCAATCTTCTTACAACTGGAGAATTTGCACGCAACAAAGATTACCGCCGGTGGGGGGGGGGGGGGGGGGTGGGGGGGGAAGATAAGGAAGATGTACTCTACATGTCAAGCTCCTTGAGACTGAAAGCAAGGCAAACGACGCGTGTGGTGGAATCGTCGTCCATTTTCCAACCTGAAAAGCTCAGCTTATCCCTCCTCGCCAGCGATTCCTTCACCCCCTGCCTCCATTTCCGGCTCACACTGCTCGCCCTACTCAACCAACCCCACATTCCACACATATAAAGTCAACAAATACGAGTAAGTGCCTTTCTTTTCCTTGTTCTTTTTTCCCAGTTAAAGAAAAAATGCAAGAAGAAAGAATCCAAGAAAATTACGCTAGCAAAATTCAAAGGGGGGGGGCGTGGGGGAAAGGACATACTGAGCCAAATCTTTGAAGCAAGTGATGAGGGTAAATATGTGAGCCAACAAGTCAATCGGCAGCCGATCAATCTCCCCCTCCTTCTCCACCTCCATTTCACCAATCCCCTCCAACGACGACGACGACGACGACGCTGTAATCAAACAAGTTTTGAAATACGTGGACGAGAGAATTGAGAAACCCGGGAAATTGTATTGTCCAGCTGTATCTTACAAAAAAAGTATATAGCAAATGCAGGCGCTGGCACTTTCCAAGTTCAGATACGTACACGTCAGGAAATAAAAGAAGAGAGAGAAAGGGAAAAACTGTAAGGTGTGGTCATGTTTCCGTCATCTACTTTCCAGTTTCCATGCGAGAGCAGTAGCTTTGATACTTTTCTTCTTTCTTTGACCAGAAAAGGTTAATTAGATTTACCTTCCCCTTAAGTTTGATCAAGCTACAATTCGAACCTTGAGGTTTGGTCAAATAACACATAGCCCCTTCTCTCAGACGGGATAGAGGGATGAAGTAAACAGAAGTGTTTAAAAGACATAAACACCCTGATACTTAATTGAATGAACAACAAACAAATATTGTAAAAGAAAAAAAGAACACAAATATTAGAAATTCATCAAGCTTTCTATCCATGGGCAAAATGTTTCCTAAAGTGATGATCTTTTGCATTTTCATGCTTTAGCATTGCCTCACACCTAATCTAAAAACAGCCTAAAAATACGGGAAAATGCCGATTTTCATCCTCAAATTTTGGGATAATGACACATTTCGTCCCTCAATTTTTGTTTGGATAGTGAACTTATCCCAAATAATATTTCACTTGCATCATAAACAAATTTTTCAACATACCTTTTTATATTTTCAACCATCTTTTTATCTCACATACATCACATCACAAAAAGTGTTACAGTAATTATTCCAAATAATTTTCAAATAATACCCTATCCAAACACTCCCGTAACATTCTTTTTTCTGATCAACTACGCAAGACCCAAAAAAGAAATAGAACATATCCAACGAACCAAACAAAGTTAAACAAAAGAAAATTTCTCTAACTATCTTGTATTCATGATAAAACATGCTCGATTTGAAAATTAGCATGTTTTTGTCTATTATCATGTCTGTTTATTTTTAATTTATGTTTTTAAAAAAAATTAACAATATACCACTATGATGTAGTAATCAGTTTGGTATAGATTAAATGGAGAAATACAGCATATAGACAATAGTGATGGGAGAAACTGATGGAGAAAAAAAGCAAAATAACATATGATTGATGGAGGGAGTATAGATTATGGGTTTTAACAATGCCCATGGAAAAAAATATTATTTAGCTATTAAGATTCTAGAATTGAATGAAGGTAGGTTTGATCACTTGACTATAATTTTGGATGGCATCAGTAACACTTTTATCGTCGTTTGACATCGGGGGGTTATTTGTTGAAAGTTCATCCATTCAAAGGGATGGATCATAATTCGGTCAAATCTAAAGGTTAAATCTGTAATTTAGATAGACCTCAAGGGAGGTAACTACAATTAATTAGTCCAAAAAAAGGACTTTTTATTTCATATCTTTCCTCTGTTGGTTATTAATACTAGTATTAGTAATTTTCAATTATCATTTCAGCTTTGCATCATTAATAGAGGTTTGAACTGGTTTGTTCATGAAGTTAGTCTTAGTTTTGTTTGGGAAAAATGATATATTAGCACTCTTAAAAATTTTTCTAACACTTTATCCTTTCCACCCTTGCTTTAAAATTACAAAGGGAACGGAGGATGGAGTCGGTGAGACTTTTCTTGAGAGTGTCAATAGCATCACCCTTCCCTTCTTATCTGCAAGGATTTCCTCGTGACGACATTTTGCTGGCTTCGAAAAGTTTCTTCCATAGTTTCGTGTTGTAATATGCACGTCATCTGTGCCGACATGATGACTGGTTCAAAGTTTTGGTAAATTAGCTAAAACATTTCCTACTCCCTCCGTCCCACTTTGATAGTCATATTTTCCATTTTCATCTGTCTCAAATTGTAGTTCACTTTCCAATTGAAGAATGTGATTGTATTTTAATTTTTCAAAAATACCCTTTTTAATGTTAGTTATTGTTACTATAAACCTACCATATTTAATGAGAGTTTATTCTTTTTTTTACCATCAATTCAAGTTCTCATAAAGTTGTACTCTAATTAATGTAAGAGTATTTTAGAAAAATAGTTACATAAATTAATTATTTCAATAAAATTAATTACTTTTTATTAAACTGTGTGAAAAAGAAACCAAAACTATCGAGAGACTGAGAGGGTATTATTTATTACTACACGAACTAGGCTCCTGAATTTAGGTTCACAATATTTCACTTTCCTATTAATCTACGAATTTAATGCTTACCAGCCTACCCCAAATCGCTAGTTAAATCCATTCAATTTGGGTTCTATCTACATTCTACATATACACGTGTACTGTTTTTTAACAATTTCTCCGCGCCCTTCTTTATGAAATTGCTGCGTCAAAGAATAATCAAAACACAATTGGAAATCCCAATGGACGGGACAGCTCCGTCATCTAAATTCATTAATGATGATTACAATGCCATTCTTTCAGACCTTAGGCATTAAGATTAGCACTAGTTAAAAATGATAAGAATCATTTAAGTTACTCCCTCTGTCCCACTTTGTTAGTCTTATTTTTCTTTTTCGTCCGTCCCAAATTGTAGTCCACTTTCCCATTAAGAAATGTAGTAATCTTTCAAATTGTCTAAAATACCCTTATTAAATATCTTGTTATTAATACATTGTTATTAAATACTAACCCATTACATTGAATACATTGAGTTTTTCCAATACATTGAATACATTGACTACATTGATTAGCATAAGGGTATTTTAGGAAATTATTAATCTAAATTTATGTTTCCAACCAAATTAATTACACTTTCTTAATCTGTGTGGAAAAAAAACCAAGACTAAGAAAACGGGACGGAAGGAGTATAAGATTAGCATTTATGCCTTACGACATCATACTAGATGAGGAACACTTGCTTTCTCAATAACGAGTATACTGAATGTAAAGTTAACTAGAGTCTTTGCTTGCAATTGTATATCTTTTGAAAGCAATATAATCAAATATCGTTTCTAGGGAAAAAAAATTACAATGCCATTCTTTGCTTAGTAAACTCTTCTGATCATCTGCTGCTACAAACCGATTAAGATGAAACTACGAATGTTCAGCCTGTTTTTAGTTTTCGGGTTTTTGTTCAGCTTTTTGTCACACATCCTTTCAGACCAACCACTTCAACTTCGGGTTTAGATTTTAACTAGGGATGGCAATGGGGGCGGGTGCCCGCGGGTGCCCGCCCCGTGGGGGGCTCACGGGGCGGGGGCGGGGGGGAATTTTTTCCCCCCGCTTAGAAACGGGGCGGGGGACGGGAGTATACTCTCCCGTCCCATCCCCCGCCCCGCCACCCGCAAAAAAAAAATATATATATATATATAAATGACTATATATTATATGTAACTTAATTAGTTATAAACTTATGATAATGATATTATTAGTTAGATGTATTATATAATGTATATTAGTTTATGTAATATAATTGATATTATCAATTATATGAATAATTATACATGTCTACTAATAGAATTTATTAATTAGTTATACTAAATTTACTAATACATTTATACTAAATTTCTAATTACACTTAATAGAATAACACTTTTTTCTCAAAAAAAAGCACAAACACAATGATGAATTAGTGATTGCATTTGTAGTAAAAGTGAAAATTTGACTATTTTAGTTATATTTATTTCATCATATTAGATTGTATTCAAATAACTTCTGTTTGATTGTTTTTATGAGTTTCAATTGTAAAATTACAATGAATAATAATTTGATGATGTGTTGATATTTTAGTACTTGATTATTTATTAAAATTTAATTATAATAAAATTTTATTAACCCCCGCGGGGGAAGCGGGGCAAGGCGGGGCGGGACGGGGGGAGCGGGAGGCGGGGGACGGGGGGAACTAATAGGCAACGGGGCGGGGGACGGAGGAGGGGTCCCCCGCCCCAACCCCGCCCCGTTGTCATCCCTAATTTTAACCCATTTAACTAAATTGTGGTACATCTTCAGTGGGGATTGAAAATGGATGCCGGGATCAAATTTTTTAAGTTAAAAAAAAAAAGTTTGAGAATTATACTCCAAACACACACAATTTTGTTTTAGAATTTAATTTTCCTAGTGACGGTGTATGCATTAGTGTGTCTAAATGTATAACAAAAAATGTAAATTTTGAATTGAACATTCAAACCGATAAATATATACATTGAAAGTGTAGGAAAGTATCATCCTCTGTATTAAATATTTTTTTTTTAGAATTCCCGAAAGGCCGGATTAATTATTAGACAAAATTTTTTTGATTTAAATATACGGTGTTACACCAGGATCTAAATGAAGATAGAAGTAGTAAGTTTATAGAATTAACAATAAATCTTTTCTTCAGGTAAACATCGTTTGGGCTGGTTCCTCCGGAAGATTGAAATAATCAAGCTGACAATTGTTGAGAGGTAGATTAACCTGGACCTGCTAGCTACGGTTAGATTTGAAGTTGGGCTGGCCTACTGCAAACTAACTCTTATTCCATCCGTGGCTAGGTGGCATAGTTCCTTAAAGCCCATGATTTGCTGAGTACGATGTTGACCCCACGGTTGTAAGAGCAGTCAAACTCTATTGCTCTACGCTCTCGCCGGTCGCGTGATATGTCTAGCGTTCCCTGTGAAAGTCAGAGCCCACGAGGAAGACGATGGTACATCCAGCAATCAAAGCGTACAATCTACCCAAATAAGATCAGCCGTTGATCTTCTTCCCTACTCTTCCTAGAGATCGTCACAATTCAATCTCGATGGAGTGTTTCCGCAATAAGCCAAGGCAAAAGTACAAGCGGGACATGACACGTCACCCACCAAACCCATCATCGGAAGTGCACAATTTCAAACTTTCCACCAAAGAACCAATCATATCAACCTGTGAGATCAGAGACGAGACTTGAACCAATCCTACGCCGTCCGATCACAAATAGTGTGGTCCGTGGCCACACATCTCGAGGCACTCGCGGTGTTACACTATCGACACGTCATTTAATTCTTTTACCAAATACTGACGACTTTGGATGGCTGCTGCTTACCGTTGAGGAATTGGCATTAATATATGACGTTTGATGATGAGACGTAGATACTCTGATGGTCTCGCCTGTAGGGGGGGATTTGAGATCCTCAAACCCAATGGCATACTGCCACGTAGGTATTCTGTTGCAAAAGGCTGCCAAGAAGATACTCATTAAAATAGAACGTACAAATTGTTACCGTCTGCTTAAGGTGACGTTTGATCGGACGGCATAGGCAGGGTTGGGGTGTTTAAAGTTCCGGAAAAATTTTTTTTTTTAACGGCAGATCTCGCCAAATGAATAGTACTTTTTTTTCTTTTAAGTCTATTGAATATTTATACCATCCAATTCTACCGCTCAGGGAAACATATGGCCGGTTTGGAACCTGAGTTTTTTGGGAGTTTGTCTAAAACTTTACTGTAGTGCACTGTAAAAGTTTTTGAAAAAATTTTGTAGAAGTTTTTGTAAGGTGAAAAATTTTGTAGAAGTTTTTGTAAGGTGAAAAACTTTTTTTTTCTATTTTTTTTCTCTACCCTTTCCCTTTCTTTTTCTTTTTCTTTCTTTCCTCTTTCTTTTCTTTCTTCTCTTTTTCTTTTTCTTTTTCTTTCTTTCCTCTTTCTTTTCTTTCTTCTCTTTTTCTTCTTCTTCTTCTTCTTCTTCCCCGTTACCTCCGCCACCCCCAGCAGCCTGCCAGCAACCGCCACCCCTCTCCTCCCCTCCCCCCGCCGCCCCCTCTGCCCCGCCTTCCCCCTCCCCCCGCAGCCCCTCTCTGCCCCTTCCCTCTCCCCCCGCCTTCCGCCTTCCCCCTGCCCCTGCCCCTCCCTGCCCTGGCCCTCTCCCCCCGCCGCCCCCCCCGTCCCTTCCCCCTCCCCCCGCCTTCCGCCTTCCCCCTGCCCCTTCCCACTCCCCCCGCCTTCCCCCTCCCCCCGCCGCCCCCCTCTGCCCCTTCCCCCTCTCCCCGCCTTCCCTGTCCCCTTCCCACTTCTCACCCTCTTTCTTTTCTTTCTTTTTTTTTTCCCACAGAGAGGTAGGAATGGTGCCGGACGTAGAGAGAAAAAAAAAAAAAAAAAGACAAGAGAGGATGATGGCAGGGGAGGAAGAGGGAAAAAAGAGGGAAAAAAAGAAGACCGGCACCGGCACCGGGAATTGACGCGGGAATTGGCGACGGAGCCGGCAATGGAGGTGGTGGTGGTAGAGGAAAAAGAAGAAAAGGGGATGAGAATTTTTTTTTTTTGTGTTTTGGATATTTTAAGTGTGTAGGTTAAAAACTTTGGTGAGTTTTTGGGGGTTCCTGTAGCACAAGTTGTTAAAAAACTAGTTTTATACAAACTTGGTAAAAAACCAAGCTTCCAAACAGGGCCATAATTGGGCAATATATGGGGCTAGAGAGAAGATAGAAGGATAACTTAATTAGGTTATATGAAGTGTTAAGAGTGAAGACAGCACCTCATTTATAGCAAAGAATGTTTTGGCACATTTTTTGGATTTCCTAAAGAGATGTTTTAAATTCCTTCTAGTGATTAACTTGACTAAGGATGCATTTAATTAAACAGAAATTTGAAACCTAAAACCTAAATCAATTGAATTACTGAATTGTTAAGTACTAAATCTGATATGTTTTTTAGTGTGTATCATATTAAATGATAAGTCAATAATTTATCCCTTATGTTTATGAGCAAGTTATGCTAAGAAAATTCGACATCATATAACCAATTCAGATATTTTATTTTTTTATCATCAAATGCGTGTGTATATATTAAGATTTGAATTCATTAAATTTAAGTATTCAATTGGATTATCAAACAGGAACTAAAACAAGTTGATTCATCAAAATGAATATCTGATATTGGCAATACTATCTAATCTTCATTCTTATTTCAAATTATCGGCTAGATTATTAAATTTTATATATTGACACTATATTGTATAAATGGTAATCTACTAATAATTCGTGTTATAAGTCATAATTTACAACTTATGTTGTTATAAATATATTATTGAAAATTAATTTATTTTATTTTTAACTTGATGATGAGACAAAAAAAAAACAATATTTTAGCTTACTTTTAAAATTAAAAGAATGCCAAATTATCAATTATCTAGCCAAAATCTAATTATGGATATTTGATTTGTCAAATTTAAAAGTTTAGACGGCAATAAGATTTTAGTCTTATAGAAAAATAGAAATTTTAATCACATTATAAGTTATGAGGGTGGTAGTTGATAGAGATAAAAAAAGGGCACGAACTTCACTCCATATTTAATTTAACAACAAAGATTAGCTCAAATTTTAATGGTTATGTACAACATTTTCGTGTGTAATTAGCAAAACATGTGTGTTGTAACCACTTTACAGTATATATAACAGAGTGATTGAACTGTCCCGCTACAAAATGGTCCAATTCTTTGTTTTTTTTAATAGAGAGAGTATCCCAACCTTTGGCCAAAGTAATCTTCCTGCACTTGTGTACCCCGTCCTCCAAGAATACACAATATGGTAGAAGGAGTCAAACGCGACCATACAGTATCAGGACTTAACTAGACAACCCCAACACCAGTCGAGCCAATTTCGAGGGGCCAAAATGGTCCAATCCGCTGATCAACAAATGAATCATGCTAGACGCGGGAACAACCAAGAATCGTGGTGGTCGAGCAAAAGGCTATAAGATTTTATCCACCTACTGCACCATTTGTACGAGCAATTTCCATCAATTGTCAGTTATTCAGCAGTATCACCAGCCGGTCCTAAGAATAAAACATTGCTAAATTAAATAAATAGTCTAATTAATACTCATTCCATCACTCGTATTGCCAAGTGCCAACTTGACCGAAAACAACGCGTCCACGCCTACCAGCATCGCTCTGCTTCTATTCTATGTTGAACAAACTGCAAGTAGCTTAACCAACAAAATATTTATCCCCCTTAACAAACATTTTCAAGGTCGACCAAACAAAAGTTAATTAGTAAATTTTAGATCTACATTAGAAGTTTGCAATTAAATAGGTTAAGACAAGGTCCAGGAGAAAATAGGGTCCAGATGTTAAGGTCATCCCTAACTAGCTATACTATTTCTTTGGAGTGTAATGACCAATGTTTTTTAAAACCGGACCGTTAATTGAATCGGTGAAGTGAAAGGGTCGAGATTCAACCGATCAGACCGGTTTAATCTTAATTCAATGAACTTTTTTAAAAATAATTTATATAAATACATATATGCACAAAATAAGACATGTAATGGACTAATTTAATATTTTACATGATGAAAAGTTTACTATTTTTGAATAACTTGAATTTTTAAAAATAAATTTTTTGAATTATACGTTAAAACAAATAAACTTCATCTCAATTTCAATTATATTTAACAAAAAATCTTAAATCCAACCCAAAAATATCACAATATTTTGAAATTATACAAAATTCACGTCTATGAGAATTTAGACATTGTGAACTTAATTTTAATTTACGTTTTGGGATTTAGAGATTGTAATTTAAAAAAGAAAGTTTTGAGTTCGAAAGAAGTTAAGAGAATCGAAAATAGAAATGCAAACTTGATAAGAAACAAAAAATGAGATAAAAGTAAGTGGTTGTGGCATTAAATAATTTGGGTTAAAGAAAAATAATTCTTTTTTAACTTTTTTAATTTAATGGACAAAAATAAAATTAAAAGATGTAAGAAAACATCAATAAATTAAAAATAAAGATGTTTGATTAAAAAGGGAGTGACAAAAGAAAAGAGGATAAAAAGAGAGAGAGAGAGAGTTAAAAATAAAAAAAAAAGAATCATGAGAGAATAAGATTTTGTAAGAAAAATAAAAAAAAGAAATATGAGTATTTGTTTTATATAAATAAATTATTAAAAAAATTAATAAAACAGTTACTATATTGATTTTCTAGCATGGTCAACACTAACATAGAATCAGATGTCGTGACTGATTCGCAGTTCAATCTATCGAATTGGCCGGTCCGATCCGATTTTCGAAACACTGCAGCAAACAAGCAGGCAGAATACAACTAGTGCGTCTCACGTGCGGGTGCGGCTTAAAGTTGCTTACACCTGACCTGACCTGAACTCCCAACTCCCATTGTCAACTTTCTTTTCACCGCTTTCTAAGGAAAACCGCGCCATACCCTCCCTCCATACTATGGTCAGTCTGGGCCAGTCGTGAAAGACTGTTCACTGTTCGCCGTTGCCGTTTGTTACAGTTCCCAGCACAAAAGTAGACTGGTCAAACCTCAATTCTACCCTTCTTCTTTCTTCTTCTTCTTCTTCTTCTTCGTATTCATTTCCGACATTTTTAATATACTATTTAAATCCTCTGGACCCCCGCCGCGGAGCTTCTCAGTTCTCACCCCTACCCTTTTGCTTTTTCTCAACTTGCATCCAAAGCCTAAAATAATTCTAGCAGTTCTGCGCACTAAAGTAATGCTAACACTTTCAGCTGTTTCAGACAACCCATAACGAAGCTCAAGAACTCAAAACATACTTAAGTCAAACTGATATTTCTGCTTAATGGCGAACTTGTACGATACAGCAAACTGTTCTTCTTCATCCCCAGATGACCCGGACGATTTTTCTCTTTTCTTGCATCAAATTATGCTTCGATCACGTACTTCTTCTTCCACAAGTTTTATGGCTCAGAAGGGTAACGAGGTGCAGTCTTATCCTGGAAATCAAGGTTGTGGGTTGCATTTGGTTTCCAGTACTGAGCGGATCTCTATACCGGAGGCCCCTTCAGCTGGACTGCAGCACTGGTCTTACGGTGGGGGTTTTACTTCTCCGGGGTTGGGGTCTTTTTGCCAGGAGAGTGGAGTGAATGTGTCATCTTCTTCGGTTTCTGTTGCAACGATGGATAATGATCTCAATGACTATGATTGTGAAAGTGAGGTATTGTATTATGAACTCAGATAAACAAGTATTCTGTATTTTCAGTTCCTCGTGCAATTTTTGCATGCCCCATATCCAATTACTTTCGAGAGATGCATGTCTATGTTTTGCTTATTTAGCTGATGGAATCATGTTGCAGGGTTTGGAAGTTCTGGAGGAGGCCATGGTTAACCCAACTGCGCCCCGCAACGCGTCCAAGAGGAGTAGAGCAGCTGAAGTTCATAACTTATCTGAAAAGGTCGCCCTAAGTTAACTAATTAATATGGTGAACAAATTTCACGTTGATTTCTTTTTTGAATTTTTGATGTACTATAAGTGTATGTGTGTATTTTGTAATAACGCCTGCATGTCATGGGTTTTCATGAGTTTGGTATATTGGACAGAGGAGGAGGAGCAGGATAAATGAGAAAATGAAAGCACTACAAAATCTGATACCCAATTCGAACAAGGTAAATTTGACTTATTCTGTTGCTCAACAAGTAGAATGATAGTTGATTAATACTGGTAAGATCATCCAGATTCCAGAGGAGCAATTTGGTGGAATTTTAGTTGGTTAAGTTGAATGCTGTTTGGTGTTAATCTATGTTTGTTTTGTGTGTCTGCATTAGACCGATAAGGCTTCAATGCTTGATGAAGCCATTGAGTACCTCAAGCAACTTCAGCTACAAGTACAGGTGCGTTGCCCATTATACTAATTTTCGTAGTATGTGGTTTTCTGTGAGCCTCCAGATTTAGTTTTATTTATGTATTCTTCTTTATACATCAAACGTTGAAGCAGGCCATGAACTTGAAATACACATTAATCCTGACAGGTTGTGCGGTTTTGAAAAGTACCCTATAGCTGTAGCAATAGTTTCAGTAGCTTTTCCAGCAAGTGCGCATCTTTCTTCTGTAGGATTACTAGTCAATTGCAACTTTATCAACTAGGATGACTAGTCAATTGAGCTTTGCTATTTCTTCTGCCTTTGCTCGAGTTTTAATTGGCACGTCTTTCTTGTTGATCAAGCATACAGAAACAGCTTTTAGATTCTGAGTTTTTAATCCTTCCTTATGACCTTAGGTGCATGAGGTAGACAATGATTTGATGCCTATAAACGTAAGAAGAAATTCAGCCACATGATTAAATAAGGTTAATTTGTCATCCCAAACTCCAATTCGTAGGTCCATGGCTTTGGGGGACCAAAGTCCAACATCCTTCCATTGTCACTTTCTCATCGTGTCCTTCTGATCCAAGGTATCTATGGTGTAGAAAAACTGATGAAGGTTGAAATGCATGTCTGAGTCTCAGAGGAAACAAATTACACCTAGAATGCTTGTTTCTGTAGTGCGTTAACTGTAATTAAGACCACAACAACTTGGCCGCCAAAACTGCACAAGATGGAAAATTTCAAAATAGAAGTACATGTTATAGCTGTTGAGTCTTCAGATCGTGTTGCTGGCCCAGGTTTATTCTTCCACTGGATCATTTCTCTGAGCATATGCCCCCAGACATTGGATGACCCTGTTCTTGTGTGCTGCTTATGGACTCAAAAACAAAATAAAGTCCGAAAATCTCAGGATTAGAAATGTACATAACAGCTAATAGCTATTCTGTTCATCCATTTGATTTGAGGTCTTTGCAGTCTAGTTGGGCATTTGTCAAATTGTAAGCATGTGCCTTTTGACTTTATAGTGGTGCTTTCATTTTGTAGAAGAATTTGGCTACTTACGATGAATCTAGCTTTCTGAGAAACAAATTTGTTTTACAATTCTTTTCAGGTTTGTTGGTTGTTAGAACTGTGTTCAATTATGTCCTTGACAATTTAAGCCAAAATTAGTTAACTTCAGAGGCTTCTCTCCCTCCCCCCCCCCCCCCCCCCCCCCCCCACCTTTTTTCTTATACTTTTTTTTCGTTTTTCCCCCCAGTTGCTGTTATGATATTGTCATATCTCTTTGGCATCCTGCAGCTTTCCTTCTTCGACTTGTAGATGTGAAAGGTTATCATTTTCACTTTTAAACTCGAGGTTTCTGTAGAACTTGTTACATTCCATGTGTCTAAGGTGTTTTTATGAGCATTCTTTCCCCAATTAATATTCCTCTTTGCCAGTTGTTTTTGTGTTCATCACTTAATGCTTATTCATCTTGGAAAATTATGCTTCTCCAGTTGTTGACAGTGAGAAATGGTTTAAGCCTATATCCCATGTGTCTTCCTGGAGTGTTGCCATCGAATCAAGTTCCTGAAACAAGAACGGAGTACGAGGATAACAGATCCTTGGACATGAGCTTGGCGAGTGCACTTCCCCTGAAGCCGGTTACCCCTACTAATATCCTGTTCGATCTACCTGACAATTTTAAGAAAGCTAAGCAGGCATCAGATGTTAATCAATCCAAGCTGAGTGATTCAGAAGATGCATTTGCACCAGCATCAATTATTCATGGTAATCACAGACCAATTCAGTTCCCGCTACCTGGAACTTCTAAGGTAACTCTAGTATATTCTGCTGTTGTGCAATAGAAGCCCTAGTAGTCTGACACTGAACTTTGTTTCTTAGAAGGGAACTTGCATGGGGCAGAAATCACCCAGTCAACAAGCAAACCAGGATCTTTCTAGAAGAAAATCAGTAGGTGGGTTGTGACTCACCTGCATGTAAACTCTATACTTGATCAACTGTTTTGGCATATTCTGAATAAGATTTTTGGTACCTTGTCTTTAAGTAAGATTATAGCAATTTCTTTTTTCCAAAGAAAAGGGCCCGAAATTAGCAACTGGAGTGCAGATGCACTTGCTTTATCCTGCTCTAATCTAATGCGCATGAACAGCGAAGCATATAGGAGCTGAAGCAACAGGATCAACTGCTCTCAATGCACTACCATCTGGTTTGGAGCAAAATATTCTGGAAGCATGGGTCCTTGGAAGGGACCAATCGGGAGGAAGGCTGCTTAAAAATATGGAGTGCAAAAATCTTCTTTTGTCACAAGTAGATGGGTAATTTCAGTCAAGAGAGGCGTTTCTTTAATCCATCAGTTGTACTCGGTAACTCTAATCTTCGATTTTATCCTTTTCTTTAACCAGCACACAGACCGGACCGAGTCCATTGGTTGACGATAGTATCAAAGCAGAAAGATGCGACTTTTGAGAATCTCAAAAACGGGGAAGCAGTGACTCCCGTGGCATTTGGTAACACCAGAACACTCTCGCGACAATTACATCTGCTCGTGTGATGCCTGGGAGTACAAGTTTTACTGACTCGAGGATTAGCTGATTCACTGTTGTTTATGTTAGAATTGGACGTCTACAAGTGAACTCTAGATTCTCTACTGTTGCAGAAAGCGTATGGCTGCTCACCATGTCTAATCTAATGGTACCATTTCTTGGCGCTTACGAAGCTATTGCGATCACACAATCTGTTGAATTGGATAAGCTTGGTGGTCTCTATACATTCATTCTGCAGCTAGAATGTAATCCTTCGTCTGTTGGAGAAAATATGAACAGCGTAATCAGTTTTCACGCGTGTTTCAGGGAGGATCGAAGTCATTAGCTTAGGACTGATGAGTGTATTACGCAATCCACCAACTCCACAGGGACACGGCCCCTATTTTGCTTTAGTCTCCCTGTCTCGTGAAAATTATTCGCCTTTTGCTATGAGGACTCGTTAGCGTCTTAGCAACGCCAAGCTTCAAGTGTTCGGGGTGATGGTATACTCCTTCTTCACTTGGATGATGGGGTATTGGATTCCAATTTGGCTAATCAAAACAAGGAAACAAATGTTCTATAAATTATATTATCTCAGTAATATATTCGGTGGAACTGTTCTTGATGTCAGGACTGACCGGCAGTGCATAAAAATTTAGACGAAACGAAGGATGCTTTCCAGCTTTGAGAGTTGGGCACGGCTCCAGGACACCAAGAAAAGATTAAACGCGTTAGTCTTGGGTTCTAATAAGCACAGGAAAATTGGTACAATGTCTAGTTTCCAATAAGCACTTGGTTGAAAGAGAAAGAGGGAAACAAGGAAAAAAACAAGAGGCTGACAGGACAATAGAGCATGTAACATTTGCAAACTTGTTGCAGGATTTTTGCGTTTCCACTTTCAAATTCAACTTGATTACGGAACACAACCAAACGTTGGCGCTTGCGTAAGGGGCGGGCATTGTTGAACACGACATCTTCTCCAGCTGTGGTTTACTACAACATTTCCTTGTCACTTCAGAAAGTCCAACGAAAGTTTGATTCTTCACATTGTCATGTCAAACCTAGGACCAAAAAAGCGCCACAAACAAACATTAAAGAGGAAAATTAGGCACTAGTTGCTTATATGCAGTTAAATGTTTCCGAACCAAGTTCAGTATCGTTATTACGTTGCTTTAGCAAAACACCTTTGTTTTGTTTGGATATCAAATAATATTTCGCTTGCATTATAAATATATTTTTTAAATATTTTTTTATCTCGCATACATTACATCACAAAAAGTGTTACAGTAATTATTTCAAATAACACTCTATCCAAATATTTGTCTATATCCTAGTGTGTTAAGAAGCGTTCCAATTTTTCTAAAATTAAGCGGAAGACTAAGCTGCCCCTCCTGAGGCAGCTCGAGTGGTTTCGGTCCCCCTTTTTAGAATATGTCGATCACGATTCAAGTTCTAAGTGTACCTCACTCGGAGTTCAGGTTGAGCACCTTCCCCCGAGCCCTAGGGAATTAGTTACGGCCGGACACTCCTAGGTGAAAAAAAAAAGGACTAAGCCACGCATCTTCGTTGTCACGTCGAGAATTATTCATAAGATTACCATTCCATCTTTATTATATATATGTATATAGCTCAATATTATAAATGACTAAGTCCTTTATTCTATGACCCCAGACATGCAGCTCAACATAGGAGTAATTTCTACAAATCTAACCAACTGCTGTCTAGATTTCCTCGTATTTTGACCAACTAATCGATGTTGATCGGCTATGCTTTTAGTTTAGAACGCTAACTTGCAAGAGAAAACACCGAAAAGACATTTGTCACATTTAGATTCACAAACTATTGATATTAATCGGAAATCTTGTCTGATTCAACTCTCTATTCTCATTCTTTTTTGTATGATTTAAATTCTCTCTTTAAATTTTAAAAAAAAGTCACAAAATATTAGCACCTCACCATCGGTTGATGACAGTGGAAGAATTCAGGGAGAGAAAAAAAAAGGAAAGAAAGAAAATGGCACATTTGACTTATTTTAACCTAATGATAAAAATGTTTGAAAAAAAATATATATATATATTTTGTTGAACGTGATAGTCTTTACATTTAAAATTCTGACCTACGTGCAGGACGCAATGCACCTCCAAATGTTAAATTAAAGTAAGACTGCATCAAAAATTTTTTTTTTTTTTTAGTTTAATACTAATCGTAAACAATAACTTAAATCGAAAATAGCAAGTTCTCATATCTGTCGGAATTTTGACGGTTCATTGCATTCTAATATAACTAAACTGCTTTGTTTAATCTTCTAACCTATTAATTTCTATTTCATACCCATATATTTTAGATTGTTTGATTATATTCTAATATAACTATAATTAACTTTTGTGTGTTTGGATAGTAAATTATTTGAGATAATTTTGTGAAAAAAATATTGTAACTTTTTTTTTGATTCAATGTATATGAGATAAAAAGATAATTAAAAAAATATCAATAATATAAATAAATTAATGTATGTAAATACAAAATCCAAACACACTCGTATCATCGTACTTCATTACGTCCAGAGATACGAAGTTTCTTATTAGTTGTCAAGCATTATCATGTGTGCCGCCCGGGTCCAAGAGGAGCAGAAGTTTAAGCGGGATCTACAATGCACTGTTGGCTCAAGTTTTTGTCAGCATATTTATATATTTTTTTATATTTGACACCCGCCACGGCCCCGCAGCCTTTTTCCCTCCCGGTCGAGCTCACTGAATTTTCGGTCTCCGGTCACGGTCGGTTGCTCTTTTTCCTGTCCGTTTTCGTTTAATTTATATATCCAAACAAATAAATACTCCAACATTAAATGAAGGAGGGAGTGGTAGTGTATATATCCGCAGCTGACATAGAGTCATTTTGTCGTCCTCTGTCACCCCTTCCCTTCGTTTTTAACGGTTTCAACTGCCCCTCGGTTCTTTTCTATCCCCTCTTCATCGTCTCCAAGCTTCTCCATTCTCTCGTCTCTCCTTCCCGCAAAAAAAAATATATACAAAGCCGAATAGATTTGAGAACGAAACCCTAGAGATGGAAGCAGCCGTAGCGAACGGTCCGAAAAAGGTTGATGAAAATCGGAACGGGGGTGTAATTGATGGACCCACTAATCCAATGGTGACGCCTTTGCTTACTGATCTCTATCAGTTCACTATGGCCTATGCATACTGGAAAGCCGGCAAGCACGACGAACGAGCCGTGTGAGACTTTTGTTGCCTTTTTTTTTTTTTTATAGAAAAAAATTCATCTAAACTCATTAGTTTCGGTTCTTTCGTTAAAACTTGCTGCAATAACTCCTTTCCAATATTTCCTTCTGCTTTTAATTAATCATCTGCTTCGTTAATGCATTTTCTCGACTCGTTAGGTTTTTTCACGGCTAACAAAATATGTAAATAATTAATTATCTCCTTCGTTAATGCGTTTTCTCGACTCGTTGGGTTTCTTCACGGCTAACAAATATGTAAATTATGTGTTTGTCGTGGTCAATTAATTCGTAGAGTTGATGCCTTTTGATATATCTGAAGTGAGTTACCTCCAACTTGTTGTTTAGAAGTAATTAGAAATTTTGTTATTTTTTTGAGAAACAAATATCTTGTTGTTTGTGTATTAGATAATTAGATAATGTTATAAGTGAAGGTTATTAGTTTATTCATGGCTGTTTAATTTGGAAAATTTTCTTCTGATAAATTGCAAATTTATTGTCAATTAAGTGTGCTGCAAAGTTCACTCGTTTTTTTTTTTACTACGCTGTTTCCAGAATCTAGATCAATTTATTGACTATCTAACTGACAGATACATGATTGTGCATTTTGTTCCTGAATAATTTGCTGTGGGTTTAAGCCAGTTCTTTTCTGCTTTTGCTTCAAATTACATAGCTGTGGATGCATGCGAACTTCAAGAGACTGAAATTTATATGTTAAGCCTGGTCAATTCTTCCTAGTTTTGAAGCAGATCTTGAAAGAAAACATGTCATCTCAGAATTTGAGATTTTGGTTATATTTTATAATTCTTGTTCCATCATTTGAGTACAATTCGAATTTCTGCAGTTCAGCGTAGTTGCATCTCAACTTGACGAATCAACTCTTGCTTTTTCTCTAATGTATTACTGAATTTCTAAGTTCTAACCAATTTGTCTTTCATAGCTTAGATTCTGTTCTTGAAAATGTTTCAGGTTTGACTTGTATTTCCGGAAGAACCCCTTTGGTGGTGAATATACAATATTTGCTGGTTTAGAAGATTGCATAAGATTTGTTGCTCATTTTAATTTTACAGAGGATGAGATTGCTTTTGTGCGGGCAACATTACCTCCACCATGCGAGGTAAAATTACTCAATGCTGGTTCCTATATATGACTATCTAGTTTAATATGCAACTGGTTCCTATATATGCATACCTGCAGTTTGAAGAAGCACGATTGAACTCGGTTTGAGTTTGAAAATCGAATAATGGTTAATGTAGGTAATGATAGAAGTACCAAAGTGTCATTGAGATAAGAATTTTAAAAGTGTGATCTACATAAAAGTTTTTAAAAGTGTCATTGGATCATATAATCATGCATTTTATGCACTAAAGAGGAACTTAAGGATATTGGTAAATGTTTCATTTTCATCTATGATTTGACTTGCCAAGTGCTTTGTCCTTGAATAATATGCAGGATAGTTTCTTTGATTACCTCCGAGGACTTGATTGTTCAGATATTGAAATATATTCTATCTCTGAAGGATCCGTAGTCTTCCCTAAAGTTCCTTTGTTGAGGGTTGAAGGACCAGTTGCGGTAAGTAGTTGAACTAAGTTTGGTCAAGATCATATTGTTAAAGCATCTTCTCTGGATAAATGTTTTCAAAGTGTGCAATGACGGTTATTTTTCTTGAAATGTGTCCCACTATTATGAATGCGTCCTGAGTGGTTCTAATTGTTCTTAAAGGTGGTCCAGCTGCTCGAAACTCCATTTGTGAATCTTATTAACTATGCATCGTTGGTTGCTACTAATGCTGCCAGGCATCGTTTTGTTGCTGGAAAGTCTAAACTGCTTCTTGAATTTGGACTCAGAAGGGCACAGGTTGGTTTCCCTCTCTCTCTCTCTCTCTCTCTCTCTCAAATTTATCCTCTGTAGAATTTTTGGTAGTTATTTATTGTAAAAATTGCTTTATAATTAGGGCCCTGATGGTGGCATATCAGCATCCAAATATTGCTACATGGGAGGATTTGACGCAACAAGGTGATTGCTATTGATATAGTTTTTCAGTTCAGACAAGGTGGTCTGATGCTTCTCTTGAACAGTTTTTGCTGTTTTTCCTGGTTATGAACACAATCTAGACTTGGAGTTTTGTCATTCAATTGTTGAAATGACCAGATTTAGTGGAAGCATCTCTAGTTAAAGTAATTCAACATGCCTTTTTGGTTGGTCAAATGCTTAAAGTAGAGACAGCTTTTTGCTCTGTTTCTTGGTTATGAACACAATCTAAACTTGGAGTTTGTCATTCAATTGTTGAAATGACCAGATTTAATGGAAGCATCTCTAGTCAAAGTAATTCAATATGCCTTTTTGGTTGGTCAAATGCATAAAGTAGAGACAGCTTTTTTGGTTCTAAGATGATTTCAATTTCTCTCTCTAATTTTGCCAATGTTTTGTTTCAAAAATTTAAAAAAAAAAAGAAAATCATAAGTGGTTTATATGACTTACGGATGATGTGGCTATTACCAAAGCCTTCCCCCCCCCCCCCAAACCCAAACCAACAAAAAAAAGGAAAATATGGACAAACTGCAGACAAATCAGAAAACAAGATGCAGAGTTCTCTAATCCCCCTACCACCTCCCCGCTCTTAAAACCCCACCCCTCTCTTGCTAGAAAAGAATATAAAAAAAAATGCAGAGTTATTTGTATGTGGACCTGTTTTCTTGTGTTTAATGAATAAGCTCATATTTTTTTGGTATTATGTCATAACAGCAATGTAGCAGCTGGTAGATTGTTTGGGATCCCACTTCGTGGAACTCATTCTCATGCTTTTGTTAGCTCATTTTTGGTAGGTGAACTTTCCTTTTCTGTAAAGATTTCATTGCTATCTTGTTTTCAAATGTCAGTGACTGCTTGCATGTGTAGTCATTTATCCATAAGCTTGAGATTTGGAAGGACTGTATTAAGCAATGCCTTAGAACTATTATAAACTTAGTGCTACAGTACTTGTTTGTACATGTTTTGAAGGATTTTGATAGGGACATTGCATCTCCATGTTGTATGATGAACTTTAGAATTGTTGCATATATGTGTAACTTGGGACATCCATTTTGGTAACCATGAACGTCCAAAATAAGTTTCGTGGATGCTGGGGCTTGCATGTCATTGGGCAAGGTGAGAATGCAACCTAAACTTAATGGTTATGTAGCATATTTTTGATGTGTTGAAATACAGCACAAACTTTGTAACATATGATGGATGCGTCCTACTTGGAAGTTTTATACTACTAGGATTAGTGAAGTTATTAAAATAATGTGTTTTCTTGGTAACTAGTCAGTTTTTTCTTATCTTCCATGGCCATTTCAGTCTGTTTGGTTTTCCTTGCACATTCTTAAGTGGATAATTTATATCAATATCATAGTACTAGAAAAAAAAAGAAGAAAGATCATTGTGCTATTAATGATTGTTCCATGTCAATCTGGTTATGTAGTTGAATTTTAGGTATCTCTATCTTACTTGCAAATTCATCCTTATTTTATTGACCTTGAAATTTGCAGAGTCCTGATGAAATATTAGAGAAGTCACTCTGTAGCTGTGATGGTTCAACTGTTTGTGAGGATTTTGTTAGTTGGGTGCAGACATGGTTGAGCAAATTAAAGGTGTCATGTGGTTCACTGAAACGCTTCTAACTGTTTTACTCTTCTTTATTTGTTGAAGTACTCTAGTTTTCTATCAGCTTGCTCTTAATTTAACGTTTACTTTTAACAAGGATAACTATGCATCAGAATACGGTTGTTTGAGCCATCCATATTGAACTATTGAATAATCTGCTATGTGTTTTGTCTAGATCTTTTTCATACTGATTATTTTTGTTTGCACGGATCTGTAGACTGCCATACTTCTCAACTTCTAGCAAAATCCCAGGCAGGCCATGGGACATCTGATAGGCATCACACACAGCAATGCAATTTTTCATATTCAGTAATATTGAATATTAATTGCTGCAATTAGTTGAGTACAAAAAGTAAGGAAATCCATCCCATCATGTATCAGATTTTTACTTTATTTGGTAGAACTCTGTATGACATTTGTATGGGAAGAATACAATCCAGCAATTTCTTGTGTTTTAATGTATAGTGGAGTGAGTTTTGTTAATTTCAAATGCACAAATTTATGTTACAACTGTAAACTCTTTTTGTTAGTTCATGGTTTCACCTTTAGGCGCCCCCTTGTTTAAATGCTAATGGAGACCAATGAATTGCAGAACTGCATTGTCGAAGACAATTTTATGTTGGATCTATGTATACTGATTCTGCTCATATTCTTTTTTCAGCGGTCAAAACTATTAGCTGGTATTTTTGGTGAAACCAATCAAAGTGAACTAGCTGCATTCATGTCATATGCTTTGGCATTTCCCAACAACTTTCTGGCCTTAGTTGACACATATGATGTAAGTGGCATTTTTTAATTTCTTCTTGCTCTCTCTCTCTTTCTCTCAGTGCACAGAGTTGCTCATCGTGGGTCGTGCCATTTCTTATGTATGCATAATGTACTGTATTTTTCAAACCTGATATTTTGGGTCTAACTTCTACGCTTCTTGTTGCATGTGTTCTAGTTTACATATATGCATAACTCTGATTTTTCTAGGAATATATTTCACTAGTCCTAGGGCCGGTTATTGAGCACAGTTTGGATTACTTAAAGCTATTATACTGCAAATTTATGGGCTTCTAAGTTGCTATAGTTTGTGGATTATTTGTCTAGCTTCAAATCAGTGGTCTCTTATCTATTCATTTTTTTTAAAATTTCTAATCAGTATATCCATGTTTTTCAGGTAGTCAGAAGTGGCATTCCCAATTTTTGTGCAGTTGCTCTGGCCCTAAATGATCTGGGGTACGTCCTAAAGGGTTATTAACACTGTCCTCTTATGATGAGAACTGCTGTTTATTTTAAGAATGGCGTGGAATTTTGGGAACAACCATGATTGGACCAGTTTATTTCGCGGTTGCTAGTTGACTATCGAAACCTTCAATTTTCCAAAGAATAACATTTGCAAGCTTAGCTGAAGTGTTGATTTGTTGATTTTACTTGATAGATCCACTTTGCATTGGGTTTTTCTGCCAGGACGTCGTTATATTTTATGGTGATATTATGTTCTTGGTTTACTAAATGATATTTTGCAGGTATAAGGCACAAGGGATTAGATTAGACTCCGGTGATCTTGCATACCTCTCGTGTGAGGCTAGAAAGTTCTTTCATTCTATTGAAACGGAATTTGGAGTCCCTGATTTTGGAAGGACGAGCATCACAGCCAGTAATGATCTCAATGAGGAAACATTAGATGATTTGAACAAGCAGGTGAGTTCTTTAGAAATTAGATGTTTATGATGTATTCATGGAACTCCTGGTCATGTTTTGGTTAACTCAACACATCAGCTTTAATTTTCTCTCTGTCTTGTGGAATGCATTAGAATGACACTCTGGTGCTAAGCTGGTTTTCCATCTGATTATAGATATGTGGAAGAGTATCTTTGGCTTGTTTACCCCCATTAAAAGGGGCCAACTGCTGGCCTTGTAGAGGTGGCAATATGTGATTCAATACATAATTTATTTGTCTTTGTTTGTTGAATTATGTTCATGAAATATATATGAGGATTAGGTTTGAAATCAATTTTGGCCTGTAATGAGAAAATTTGCAGTTATGCGAATGCATGATGTGCAGTTATACAACCAAATTATTCTGTTACCATATTATGCGATGTGCATTTATGATGGAAGATGAAAATCAATTGATTGTCAGTTGAGTCCTATGTGACTTCTCTGGTCCCAGTTACCAAGAGCACTGAGTTTTATTTCATTTAAGGAAAATTTGGTTGCATTAATTGATTTTTTCTTGCACAGGGTCATGAGGTTGATGCTTTTGGAATTGGAACTCATTTGGTTACATGCTATGCTCAACCTGCCCTAGGTGTTGTCTTCAAGCTTGTTGAAATAAATAACCAGCCCCGTATTAAACTTTCTGAAGATGTTTCAAAGGTTTGATCTGGTTGTTTCCTAGTTTTTTGGGTATTTTTGTTCTACACTTTGGAAGCTTATGAATTTTGGCTTTAGGTCTCTATTCCGTGTAAAAAACGGTGTTACAGATTGTATGGGAAAGAAGGTTATCCTCTTGTAGATATAATGACTGGGGAAAATGAGCCGTCTCCAAAGGTATGTATGTATTTAAGGACTTCTTTTTGGTGCTTCTTTTGGATGTTCTAACATATTACTAACAGATAGTCCTTCATAAGCTTTCTTGCATATTAGTTTCCTCTACTTATCTGCTATGTTGTTTATCTAGTTACACAAGACTAGGCCCTCCCCCCTTATTGATGTAACCTAGTTGTTCGTCCTGTTATCGACTGTTTAAGCAAATATAGTTGTTTTTTATTGGTTTTAGAGAGAGAATTATAATCTGATGATAACTTTATTAGTTTCTGATTAAGACAAGGCGAACTGACTTTCGCTATATACATGGTCATCTAGGCTTCTATATCGAATCAAGTGATTAACTAGGTCTTGGTATAGATTTTATCTTGAACTTGCAAGTCGTAACGGGCAACTTAAATCATTCAGTGTATTGCATTTCTTCCCAGGGATTAAGATTTTTTCTGGCTGTATTGAATTAGAAGTAAATGAAGAGGCTGGCTTTTATCAGAGTTATGGTGTCAACCTTAGTCCAATAAAAAAGTTTGTTTATGGAGAAAGGATAATAGAGACACAAGCCAATATATGGAAATAAGCAATGGATTTATCCTGTGCGTGTTCATGCTGCCTGTGGATTGCTGAATTCCTTGTGTATGACAGTACTCTTTGATCTTTTATGCTGATTTACTGATGCCATTCTCAGGTAGGTGAGCGGATTTTGTGTCGCCATCCATTTAATGAGTCAAAACGAGCATATGTGGTTCCGCAGAAGGTTGAGGAACTTCTAAAGTGCTATTGGTCGGGTAGTTCAGGTGAATTGTGATCTCTTAGTTTGCAAAATCTGAATTTCCGGTCATGGTTGAGTGCATATCTTAGTAACTGCAATCTGTGAGAGATCAGGAAAAGTATGTGAATGCATGAGTATCTATTTTTTGCTCTTCCTTTGGGGTGGTGGCATAAAGTCATTTGTGCATCGTACTTTTTCCAAGTAATGGTTAGTTATATCATGGCTTTGGTTTTGGTAGATTTAGTGCACTACCTGCATTAAGTGGGTGACAGATTGCAGAAGCCTAACTAGAATTGAATATTTAGGAATGAAGCCCAATTAGCAGTTAACTGGTTATATTCAATTGCATGTAACCTGGCTATCACGTGCTCAAACTTGTGTATTTTCGGGAAAGTGGAATGTACGTAGCCTCTGTTCTCTCATTGCTTGGGGGACTACAAGGTATTTGGAAGCTTTAGGCGTATGGCTACCTGTTTTGGATTTTATAAAATGAGAGCACGTCATAATAAATTTTCATATCCCGGTCAATAAGGATAAAGAGCACATAGAAGGGAAATGAGACGATATTTAAAGCACCATTTATTCCTTTCTGAATATTATCCTTTGATTTGCTGTTATCGAGCTACTTTTAACTATAGTCATAGTCTGTTCGAATGCTCCCTTGGATAATTTAATTATATGTGAAACTTATTCGCTATTTCCACGGATTTGCAATTCCTGTAGATAGAAGAAGAGAGGAGTTACCACCCATCAAAGAGATAAGGGACCGCTGTATTGACCAACTGGACCGGATGCGTCCTGATCACATGAGAAGGTTGAACCCAACACCTTACAAGGTATCATATAAAGCTATATATTTACACCCTGACAGACTATGTTTATTTATTATCATATGGGCTTTTGTGATTGGTAAAAATGAAATTTGATGATAACCTAATATTATTGTCGTTAATGATATTTACTTGGCAGGTTAGTGTAAGTGCAAAGTTATATGACTTCATTCATTTTCTCTGGCTCAATGAAGCACCCGTTGGAGAATTGCAATGAGAGCCAAACCTTGTCACCCTTATAGGCTGTTCGGTTCGGTTCCCCAACCGTGTATCAGAGATTTTTACGTGTTTAATTGCAAGGCACCTGTTGGTTTTAGGATTTCACACACATACACCCTTCCTCTCTGTACCCAGCTTCACATGGTAGTTCAATTTGATCACTTGTAATTTGTACAAAACATTTATAGGTTCCATGTACAAGGTTACATGCTTGGTCTCTTTTACCGTTGGGAAAAATAATTGGGAGCGGTAATTGTACCAGGCAGACAAGCTAGATATGCATTCTTAGCAAGCTTGATGCCGTTAGCCCTTGTTAAAATCAGCAACTTTTGATTTGCTTATACAGTGTTATCATCTGAGAAAAAGGCATTGCAGCAAAAAGCATCAAGATCCTCTTTTTTTTTTTCCTGTCAATCGGCAAACAAAGTTTTATAGTCCTACTTGGCTGTCTTGGTGCATCGTTGCCCGACTGCTCCACTTACAGCATGTGGCAATACTGAGACCAGGTGATATTAAAGTACCCGAGATTACACGACACTATTTCTTCACTCCCAAACTTTTGTCCATTTGAATTTTCAGATTGACTATATACATAGGTTGGATCGAGGGAATTACGGTCGTGCAAGCCCCAAACCATAAAGATAGAACTCGATAGTGCAAACATGCATCATATTGATACAGCTAAGCTTTCCATCTGTACCCACCCATAGGCACACCTGTCACGGAGGCTCTGCGCCGTTGACGCTGCCAATTCAACTAAAGGCCGCACTACAGCAAGCTCTTTTTCAAGTTGGTTTTTCATACCAGCCTCAATCTACAATTTCAAAACGAGAACGCTTAGTTATTTCTTTGAACGAATCTTACAGTATCGTTGTCAATTTTTCTGTTAAAGTAATAGTTAATATTAAAAAGTCAAATTCAATTTAAAAAATTGATAAATTTATCTTTTGACTACATTTTTTTCCCAATTGCGAAAGACCAAAAAATAAAAATAAAAAATAGATACCAAAAGTTAGAAAACATCATCTTTAAAGGTTATAAATATCAATATAGGTTTTTAAACAAAAAGAGAAAGAAAAGGGAAAAAAAAGAAAAAGCAATAGTGAAGGGGAGAACTTGTCAATTTATTAATTTGATTTTGACATTTTAATATTGATCATTGGTTTTAATCAAACTATGACGAGGTTATATATAAATTTTTAAACCATAAAGAAGTTAAGTAGCAAATCACTAACCCATTCAAGAGGGTTAAAGGTAATTTATCCTATTTCTTTTACTACCATGAGCAAACAGTACTCAAAAAAAAAAAAAAAGAAATTGTTCCTCAATACGTGGTATATACTAATAGAGAAAGGAGTGAACTGAAAAGGACAATAACCTTATCAACGCAACGAACAGTATCCAGAATGTGGCAGAAATAGGCAAGCTGCTTGTATAGATCAGCTTCCGAGTACTAGGAAAAATAAATAAATAAACGAATAAAAAGTTCTCATTGGTGAGTTTACTGCAAGATTTTGTTTCAAGAGAAATAGAGCGGGAAGGAGGGGAGAAGAACCTTTCTTAGGAGACGCCCATTACAGCGAGGATAATTAGGACAAACAGTTCCCCGGTCGCAGTCACCAATTAGCCGCAGATTCAAACTACGAGTAGTGTACTTGCAAGTTTCATCATCACACTGAAAATCATTTTCATCACACATTTCTGTTAAACAATTCTAACTATAAGTATACCATAATCCAATTATATAAGAACTGTTATGGGAATACATACCATCATCCAGCCCTGATAGTATGCCAAGATGAAACCTTCCGCTTGCTTTTTAACCTGTCAAATATCAGGCAGGGTCCGTCACTGATCTACATATCATAACATAAAGCCACCACACCCAACCGTGTTGTTTTACTGCAACCATACTTTTGTATTTTTTTCCCTTCGAGCACTTTTATTCTTTAGACCGTAGAGCAACCAGAAACCAGTTAAAGGCTCAAATTCAAACCATGTAAATTGAACAAGAGAAGCTCCAAAATTGAAAAACTACAGAGAATTACCTGATTTGCTATCATTGCAGGAGATATTCTCCCCTGATCACCTTCTACAGAGCACAATTGACAACGTAATTTGAGCCAGAAATTCCCGGGTGCTTGCGAATCTGCTGGCTTCTGACTAATTAACGAACATAGGGAACTGAATAGAGGTGGGCAGTCAAAGGAACTGGAACAGCTTGGACATGACAAAACTAATGGCTCACAACCTCGATATCTGCAATTATCAAAGGCACACATTTGGTGTATTTTTGGTGGTCCATCTCAAGGTAATTCCACTTATATACATAATAACACTAGTAAATAAAACTGGAAAAAATTAGCTTCTAAGAAAACTCAGATTAAAATGCTAACAATCCATATTGGGAAATATGGCTCCTTGGGAGTCGGCAAGTCAACAAGAATTTAAGTCTAGAGTACATTTCCTCATAAGTTAGGAAATGCCTTTCCTTAGACAGGGCAATTCTCCATCTAAATCAAAATTTAAGAGTATTATCAACACTTCGTGGCTGACAGAATGATTACCTCTCCTCGTCGTCACCTACACATAAAAGCAGGCTTGAAGAATCGCTGCTACCAGCTTCATTTGTTTTACTTTGGAACTGAAAGAATCAGATTGTTTTAGTTCCAGTTGCAGATTCTACAACACAAAAAAAACCTACATTAAAAGTTCAAAGCAAATGTTACTTTACCTTAGATGAGTCAAGCCCTAAACAATCAGCCAAACGTGCTGGACTCGTACCCTGAATTGGAGCACAAAGACGTGAAACCACAGGATGAATCTGCAATGTCAACGAACACACTTAAGCAATTAGAAAACCTGAACCATGTACTTTTTTATTTATAATCAACAGCACTAGTTGTCACTGGTCATATAAAGTTGATGAAAAACCTGTTGCGCCAAATAATAATCAATGTCAATTATCCATTTCCCGTTGCCTTTCTTCACCTCATCAGGATGCCTTGCTCGCTGAGCAATCCCCGAGCCACTTGAGCTAATCCCCTACCACACCATATGAAGGGGAGATTTTAACACAAGGAATTGGGATGGAAGTAGTTGGAGTTGAAGGAAAACATCAGATAAAGAATGATAAATATATAAGCAAAACACGGACCTGCTCACAGCAGATGATATAAGGTACCGTATCTCCAGCAGAGCAACCAGTCACATAACCATTTCTCCTCAATCTAAGGGCAACCTGGAAAACAGACAACCACATCCATGCATGAATAATTAGTGCAATTAATTCAACAAACTCCAAAATGAAACTTTGAGATGGTTTAGAATGAAAAGGTTTTTGTTTTGTAGAAGACAAGACAAAAAGTGGGTCTATGAACGAACTTCAACATGGGGTTGACTTTTTGCATCAGGGTAAGCTTCTGGTGCTTTTGTCAATGTCTTTGTGATAATGTATTTTTCGAGTTCTATTTGTCCCCTTCTCATATCATCTTGAATCTGCAGAAAAATATATAAGCTCCATCAAAAAGGATTTTCAGACCATTAGGCATTTTTCCACACGAGGTCAATTAACAGTTTACCACATTATCAATGCCAATTAATTGAGTTAACTTCAAGCTGATTCAAGTCGTTAAAAGTTGAAATCAAATGTCAAAAGACAAAAACACAAGTGATAGTAGGATGAAGCATGAGTAATGTGCAATGACATTAGTAACAAAATTTTGAAAAGAGACTGCCTCCTTTACAAAGTCTGCTTTTAGCTGCCAATGAAATTTCAACATATTCTAGCTAAGTTGAGCTTGTCCACTCAAAATCTTGTTAGCATGTAGCAACTGTAATATTGATTATCTGTTACTGCTTTGTAACCAGGACCATCTACATACACTGATGAGCTTTCTGTGGGTTTCAGAATATTACCTTAACAAGGGAGTCGTGTATTGATTCAACAACATCCTCACAAGACCTAACAAAGCTCACCCCGTAAGTTTGACAGTCTCAGATCACATCTAACAACGATAAAGATTATATAGCACAATGACAATCAGTACAAAGAGTATACCCGCCAGATAATATTTGACTCAGACAGAAATCTCCCAATTCCTTCGAGAGTAAGCTCCAGTCTCTCCGAACCATATCAAGACCTTTCCGTTCGATGACCTTCAATAAAGTGGATAGATTCATTGATATGCAACTATTGCAGAGTCCTATGTCGTCCAGCAAAATACATTTCCAAAATGTACCTCATTAGGCATTCCATCTTTAAACTGCACTTTAATTGCTGCATACTTCTTTTTCTTAAGCAGCAACATTTTTTTGTACAGACCATCAAGATCAATTTCTAAGCATCTATACTTCTTGTTGACCTATGAAAAGAAACCATTAGTAATTTTAAATATCTGTATTACAACAGAGACATGCACTTCTCAATCCCTGAAGATAAACCCAAACTTGTATTGTGCTAGGAGGAAAAAAAAACATATCAAATTTTCTAGCTTTCTAATTTTTCTGAGCCGCATACCATTTTCTGATGTCCTAGCTTTCTAATTTTTCTGAGTCGCCTACCATTTTCTGATGCCAAAAACAGCATTCTTTTCTGGTTGAACTATTGTCAAAATGTACTAAGTGATTAATTTAAATGAAATGCAACAAAAGGCAAAAAGAGGCAAAAATTTAGCCTCAGTAGGTCAGTGAAATTCTTTAGATGATTTACCAAAAGAATGAGCAAACAATCAACCCTACCTCTTGAATCACCTTTCCTGCGATTGCTTTTGCTTTTCCAATATCATCAAGCCCAGTATAAATCATAATGGAATCTGTGTCCCCATAAATGACCTGCCAGACAAAAAGAACACCGTACCAGTCAATGTAACATCTTAAACATGGAAAATCTGCAGACATACGGACACTCCATTCACTAGTCCAAAATGAAATGAAAGATGCGACCTCCAAGTTTAAAATATTCTGAACAAGGTCAACCGTACTCTGTAAAATCTCCCTTCCCTTCACAACAATGAAAATTTTGTCAAAAATACATCCAGACTATCATTTAATGAGAATTGCATTCTTTTAACTTGCATCCAGAAAGAAACTACTGACCTGCAAGGTTATAAGCTCAGCAAGTGGCTTTGCATAAAACCTGGAATTTGAGAATCCGAGGCATCCATACATGCTAATAGCCATCCAACCAATGGACAGAACAGCACATCAGTTTTAAAATTGAAAAAAAAATTAGTAAAAAAGTTAAGGTTGCTAAGGAAAACAAGATGTCTGAATAGAAAACCTGTTTGCTGTTAGCTTCAGTGCTTGTTGCTGTATGTCAAGTTGCTGGGCCTTCAGACCTGAGGCTGCTTTCAACCATGATTTCACCATTCTTCGTCTTTCCACCAGATTTTTTAGCAACTACAGAACATATGTCAATATCATTATAAGTAGCATGCCAGTATATAGGGAACAAGTAACTTAATGCAGCATACTGAGGTATGCATTGATATCTATGAATGTAAAGAGATAAATCCAATATATGGAATCATAAAGAGGGAAATCATAGTGCACAAAGCTCCAATAGATAAGTATATGCACAGAGAGGCTATTCATCGAGCTGAAACCATGATTTTCCTTTTCACAAGGACAATGGCAAACAGGAATGGGTTTTCAGAAAGCAATTTTCTTATACTGCTCAATGAAACTCAAAACAAAACCAACAATAAACAAACTTAATTCGACCAATTAAATTCAACCATACAAAAGAAAAACTTCACAAATTAAGTTTAAGCTTACCTCTGGTAGAACTCCAGTCCTTCTACTAGATGGTAAATGGGATACTGATCCATCTGAAAATCTGTCAACAGTTGTGAAACAGATATTGTACTCCTGCAAAAGAGTGATCAGCACAGCATGTTATGTGAGATATGCCCAAAATGAAATTAGTCCAACTACAAGATGACCAAGAAGAAAACAGGAATGGGATGGCAATCTAGACACAGAATAAGATACTAGAAGTAGCAAGAAGAGAGCAGTAGGCATATAGATTACCTGAATAATTGACGGATAGAGACTATTGAAGTCCAGGAGCAATATATACTTGTCATATAGACCTTTTTTTGGCTCCAAAACCAAACCACCAGCATAAGCGGGTCCTTTTTTGGTTTTCCCATTATCATTCCTGGGAATTTCATCAAAATTTATCTCATCAAACGTATAATCATTTTCTTTGCTGTCAACATCTTGGTCAATTTTCCGCTTTGTCATTTTTGTTTCCTTAGCCTGATAGGATAACTTATCCGGAAGAATGAACTTCTTTGCATGGAATGCATGTAACAATAAATATTCTACTCTTTGGGCCCTAGCACCCTGAAAGCAAGCACACACAATGTTATACTAGAAATACAAAAGCTGATCATGTGGAAAAGTTAATTGCCAAAAACATAAGAAAAGTAATCACCTGCAGAGTTTTTCCCCAAAGGTTGCCACTTATATTAGTCAGTTGACGGGTTAAGGGAAGAACACTCAGATGAAACATGAGCTCCATCGACAACCATGAATCTGTTTCACCATATTCTATCTGAAGAAAATAGTTCATCTTCAGAGAGATATCATGTGTACTTGTTAAACAGAAAAATAGTCTTTGTTAACGTGACAGAAATTTTTAAGTATTTGACTACTTTTACCAGAAAAAAGACCAGTGACAGGAATAAAAGAACTAAAAACAGCTGCAATGATGGCTATATCTCAAATGCTTAATCAATCATCGTAAGTGACTTAAGAGTCATGATCTCTTTCATCAGAGGATCCAAATGAGACATGATTGCTTTGGGTTATAAAGTGGAGAACTGGGTCAATAGTGACCCAATATCAGTTAGTAGATTTGCATTTCTTCATTTTCTTCGTCTTGGTCTAAAGGTCTAAAATAGCATGAAAAGATGTATCTTCACACTGTTATACTGACCAAGAACGATGACTAACAAAACGGATGCATTTAAATAAAAAACCTACAAGTTCCATGAGCGATTCTGAATTCTGAAACATTTGAGGAATATCCTGCGGAGCAATCTCCTTGCGGTCTTTGTTAAGCTGAGTCTTTGCAAGTTGTGTCAAGGAATAACTAACCTGGAGAAGCAAAATCCACATGTAATTTAACAGTATCAGCATCATCAAGTGCATTGACAGTATAATATTGCAGCATACCACGTTACCTCCTTTAGTAAATCACGTGAACTAAGATAGGTGTCACACAAGAGCCGCCCTGCAATACAGGACATCATTCCAGTACTTGCTCCTGAGCCAAAAATATTATTTCCTTTGCTGAGTTTAGGCATGACTGAACGCTTGAGACGGCCAACTTTAGACCACATACTGCTGGGTACTTTGCAAGCCTGCATATAACATTATGTGTACGTCTTATGGTTGTTAGTGCCTTTCTTTGCTCACAGCATAAGAAGAATCAAACAATTGGTAAAAGCCAGTAAACATGAAAAGATAGGTGAATGACAAGGACCTGAAATCTGTGAAGAAGAACATCCAGGTCAAACCCAGAGATGTTGTGCCCGACAAGAACATCACTATCCAATTTGTGTAACTCAATCATCAGACGATTTAATAGAGCTCTTTCACTGAAATATTGAACATAGAAATAGAAGCAGAAAGATATAGTAAGATTACCAAGAAATGAAAGCTTAAAGAGGAAATGATTAATGCTTAATAGTAAACACAAGTAGATCAGAACATGCCTGCTCTCACAACTGATGACATTGAATCCAGCTTTTATATTTCTTTCAGCTGCCTCTTTGGTGAATCCCATTGGAAATATGGCCCCCTCAATTTTACGGATAACAGTAAAATGACTAAGCATGCCTGGCCTGGCCCATTCTGACGCTAACATTGGAGCATCTATCTGAAAAGTTCATCATGCAATTGGTATGTGTCTTTAATATCAGACTAGACACTGGCCTACAGGAAACAATGCTCAGTAAAACATATTTCCTGCTGTCATATTTCATAAACTAAATGTGGAAAAAGACTAAGACATCAACTTGGAAAGAATGAACATGCAACTATGAGCTCCACTAGTTGCAGGCATAGGGTGGAGAGAGAGTTCACCAATTGGTTGAGCACCACCTGTCTATGCTAAAGTATACCACATTATTATTCATTCCAGTAACAAGATGGATCAACCTCCAATTCCAATAATGCTGTAATATCAAAAAATAAGCTCCTTCTGAATCTACCTTTGCCTTGTGACAGCAGATGACAGATGCAGAAACAATTTCATTGAGATTTTGTTTCTCATTGGTGATTGTTTTCAGATTTATTGCCGTGACTACTACAGGAGGAATCTTAACAATATTCTTTGAAGATGTTAAGACTTGAATATCCTTTGGAGAGTCAGCAAAAACCTCAAACTTGCACCAGCTCACTCGTTGGGGCACTGGACGGCTAGAAAATTTTGAAATCGATAGCCATGAAGGTCCTTTTATTTTCCTTTTAACAAGAAAAGTTTCCAAGGCACTGCAAAAAGAAGATGGTGATAAGTGAATCTTTTACACGAAGAAATGGTATGCACTCTTAGGTTGATGTCTCACAGAACAAAGTGAATGACAGACATTGAGACTCAAAAATCCAGAGTGTGGCCTTTCTTGAAGTAGATTGAACAAGACTACGAGAAGCACATGAGACCTATTTGCAGCATTACCTCGAATGAGTTCCAAGTAAAGCACAGAAATTTTCTCCCCTAATATCTGATGGAAGTGGTGGGTCCTGTAAGCATATATCCAACATCCAGTAATAATGACCAATATTAAGCATAATAAAGGCTGCATCTATGGGCACCAAAATTCCAAATACAGTAAATTTAAGAAAGGTACTGTTCTAAGTGGCTAAATTAACACAAGCTAAATACCTTATATGGATAGCTGATCTTTAATACATAGTTCTTGCCTCGAGGTATGTCAGATCGCTCGAATGCATAATTCCTCTGCAAAGACAGTAAAAAATCAGGCTGACTAGGAAACTGGCACTAGTCTGTAACACGAAAAACTAGATAATTTTTGGCAAAACAAACAAAGATTGGCTTGACTATTTTGATGCATTGAATAAATAAATCTCAAACCTTAACAGGTGTCATACTAAAACATGAAACATTACGTTCCAGCAACTGGTTACTCATTTCAGTCTTTAATCCCGATGCCATCTCCTAACAATGAAAAGTTGAAACTGATGTGAGCAGTGAACCGAATACCTGACTACTAATACAGGAATTTCAGTAGATAAAATTACATGCAGCTGAGTACGAAATTCTGTGGAAGATATGCGAGACTCTTCCACATCCTGTTCTAACTTCATTAATATGTCACCGTGAAATACAGAGACATTTGGGACTGCATAAACGCATCTCAGCATGTTCTTCACAACCACGCAGCAGCTGTAGTATGTATCTCCAGATTTGACCTTAAATCAAGGGATAGAAGTCAGATATTGATAATAACAAGGATACTTTGCATGGAACATACACCAGATGAGCATTTAAGCAACAAAGTACGGCATGAATTTGCCAAAACCTGTGCACCAGAATGATATAGAAAAGCATATCCCAGGTCCTAAAGTCTATTCAATGCTAGGTTATTTAAGCATCACTTTTTAAGACTAAAAGGTTTATAAATACTGCATAGACTAGTGACACTGAAACATGCTTCTAGAATAAGTCAATGAAGTACAGAGGATCCTAACCAGCCTAAGGTTCTGTATGGCAGAGAAAATTAGAAAATTAGTAGAAATTGAGAGATAAGAAAGCATAAAAAAGAAATCAGTATGCCAAAAGTACCTTCCCAAAGAGATAAAGATTGCCAGAATTGGCACCATAAAACTCCTCGTGAGCATCTAGTATGTAGAAAGGCAGTGACCCATCAGAATTCAATTCAAAATCTGATTTGTCTTCATTATTCAGACTCTGATTAACTCCAGAGCCATTGGAACTCACAGCTTCATTTCCTGCAGTTCTCACTGCCTGCCACCCGGCAGTTGCACTTAATGCTGAATCTGTCTCTTCTTTAATCTTTGCATTGAGAGTAAAAACCCTCTCGTCCAACTTCACCTCTTGTTGCTCTTTCACTTCGAATCCATTCAACAAGCCCTCCCCATCCCCATTACCTGAAGAATCTCCCAGTCCTGCAACTAATTTATCATCTTTCAATTTAACAATTCCTTCATTTTCCTTTCCATTTTCCAGCATCACATTTTTTTCCTCATCCACGTGGCTTTTCTGCAAATTATTCACCAAAAACTCACTATTCGAATTCCTAAATCCAGTGTCCTCGTGCCTAACACTCGAATCAACACAATCATTAACGGCATTGTCAAATTTAACGGACATAAAATTAGAATTAAGAGGAACAGAACTTATTGAATTTGACAATAAACGGGAGGTTGCCTTCTTCCTCCTCTCCCTATCAGCCTCATCAGGCGCAAATTCAGCAATAACATCATCTACGATACTCTCGCACGACAAAGTGTTCTTCCCCTTGTTATCATCCCTATTTTTCTTAAACACTGAAGACGTAAACATATTCGATATCCTCTGCTTGCCCATCAACGCCGCAGCAGCAGAGAGAGCCGAGGATTTTTTCGTCGATTGCTGCTCCTTCTCCGCAGTAGTGTTACTTTTGTTATTTTTCTTTCTCTTCGGGCGCTCCAATTCCCCGTCCGACTCTTCCGAAGAGAGAGGAACACCAGCGCGAGACCAATCCTCTTCTTGACCTTCGTCAACGTACCCTAGGCCGTCGTCGTCGACGATGAAATCTTTGGCTTCCTCACGACGTGTGGCTACGAGCTCCTTGTACTCTTCCTCGTCGACGGTGTCGTAGATGGGATCTTCCATTTTGATGTTAAACGTGGCGCCGCCCTCGGTGGGTCGACGGCAGCCGCTGCGGAGAGCTTTGAGACGCTGGAGCGCGTCCGCACGCGCCGTGGCCTGTGCTCCCCTGCTCCTTCGCCTTCCAGCAACCCTAGGCTCCTCGTCCGACATTTCTCTTCTTCCTTGCCCTAGATCACGCCCCTACAGTTTTTCCCGGACTTCTGGATCTCAGCCTGGGAATCTGGGAAAAGTGGGATCTGTGGTTAGTGCTAACCAGTTCTTCAGTATAAAAGAATGGCGGGAAATCTGCGTTTGGCGCCAAAATACGAGTGTTTTCTTTTACTTTCACAATCTTCCAATTCAATTAAATAAGGTCCTCCTATTTTATTTGTTCATTTTTTGTAGGACCAGGGTGGACTGGCCCACGTTACTGACCACCTTAGCTGATCCTGTAGGAGAGTAGAATTACTATATGCTAGTCGTATTTCTCAAAGTTGAAGTCGGCGCTACGCTGCGAACGAATCATATCGAATCGAATTTTGGCATAATTGTATCCAATATTAATTTAATTTTATTGAACTCGAATTCGATGAACGGACAAATTTGAAGCTTGAACTCTCTTTTGTCTGAAAAAATAAAAATAAATATTTTTAAAAAAAAATAAATAAAATAATATATTTCTTCATAAAATAATAAAATATTAAGAATATATATAATTTTACTATTAAAATAAAAAATAAAAAAAATTTATATTATATATATATATACTCGAGCTCGCGAGTTGAATTTAATATTTTGAACTCGAGTTCGACTCAATCAGTTCAAGTTCGACCCGAACTCGATATTGATTGAGTTTGACTCGAATCGCTCGCAAGCGATTGAATTAGTTTGCAACCCTAGTTGACACGTCACAATAATCTTATTAATGGAATATCAGACCATCATCTAATTAATGAAATATCAAACCATTATCTTATCTGTTGGAATGTTTTGATGTACTATGATTATTTGATTGCTTCTATTAAAAAAAAATAGATTGATTCTGGAATCTATATAGCCAACAAGTTGACATAAATTTCCGAATGTGTTCATGCGGTCGAGAGAAAGTGAAATTAAGAAGGAAGTAAATCGCCTAATGGTCAAGTCATTATGATGGAAAGGAATGCATGTGACGGGAAATTAAAAAAAAAAAAAAAAAAGAAAGAAAGAAGCATATTGGTAGATGAACTTTTCCTACGGATTTGAATTGCATAGTACTTAATTTTGTTTCAAGCCAAAAATCGTTCTCATTAAAGAAAGATTGAGATGACAATTTGTAAATTGGAAACTAAATGGAGTCGTTTCGTTGTCCAAAATTCACAACTTAAAAATGGTAAATTCCAAAGAAAACCAACCAAGGCGTTTGATCCGATCGTACAACTAGCAAAATGCAACAGGGGGAAAGCTTTGGGTTACTGCTACTCTTTAGAAACGGGAAAAAGCCTGTGAAGGTGTTTTAGAGAAGAACAACACATCAAAAGCCTTCACCTGTTGAAGTCAAAAAGAGATTCCCGACTTAAAAAGGGATTATTATGCTCCTGAACAAACTGATCCTGATTCCTCATTCCTGTGTTAGGGGGGCGTCTGCTTCGAAGGAGATCCCTGATAATAATAAATTCCTGTGGTTTGTCATTAGCACTATGCCAGAGTGCAATAAATATGTTCTTATTATATAAAGAAAAGTTTGTCGTCTCAACGTGGTAGAAAGTAGAAACTGCAAAGAGTGAAATGTATAAAGCAACAATTAGAGCATCCAGGAGCGAGGGAAGTCGAATTGCCCAATGGAGAGCAATGCCAAGCAAGTAAAAAAGAATACGGGGGCAATTCACATCCATTCATGAATGAATACAAATACAAGTCGAGATCACGATACAAATCATTTACTCAAAATCTATCGAAAAATTGCCGTTAGTTTCTTCCTTGTACAACAGTACTCTCTTGTGATGAATTCCGCGTGCGCGTCTGAACGCTGAGATTCCCACCTTATAGCCTCAGCAAGAGAATTACAGTAGTGATCATTTGCCCAATCAACCAAAGGAGGTCGACTTGACGACTTATATGAGAGTTGTTGCCTGGACTTTCTGATGGACCTGTGCTGGTGGACGTCAACTGTGCCGGTGGCGGAGGAGAGAGCACTGGCACGTCACAGGTGCCAAGCGTTGCATTTGCCTGCTCATGTTTGAAATCCAGTTAGCAACTACGCCATCGCAATCAAATGGCCATCACATTAAAATTTGATGGCTAGGAGATATCCTTTCTACTAACTTGACCGCATGCAAGGGAAAAAGACAATAATAGTTTCATTCCGTATCATCAGAAGAAACTCGTGAGAGAAAGGGATCAAAATTATTACTCAGGTGATAAAATCGGTCATTGTGACAGCCACAGCTGATGGTTCAATATGATTTTTTTTGTTTATGGGCACCATCCCTTAATAATTTACAAAAAATGCACTCTTTCGAATGTAATTTAAGATCAATGCACGATACTTCTCGTCTAAATGATACTCGTATTATCATAATGACTGGCTAACCCTCCTATATTCCATATGACCTAGAAAAAATTCTTTCTTAATTTTCCAGAAAATGTAAGGGGTTCAAAGATGAACTGGAGAACTTGAGTAAATGGGAACAATTTTGGGGGTTGGAGAAAACCCAATCACTTAGTCAAGAATTTGATTAACTGCAACACTCAAACGAACCTTGCAATATGCAATACTGTCACAACCACAGGTCAAATGACCGTTTGCTTCATCAACGGCTTCTGGGGCACCTCCACCATCACTCCTCTGTACCAACAAGCAAATGATTCAAGCAAAACCCCCAGAGTCCTTTTGATCAATAAAATCGTCTAACTATACGTTATCATCTTTAGGAAAGAGAAAATAGCATGTGAAGCATATAAATTTGATTGCTACCTGGTAAAAATCAACAGCGATGAAATTCGGCCATCTATTTCCAGCTGCTTTGTAACAGGTTCGTGTCATACTAACCAATGGAGCAGAATTGTTCGCACAAGCTTCTGTTATATTAGTATTCGGATTAGTGGGAAAGAAATTCTCAAGAACCAGTGAGATTGTTTTTGTGTCCATAGGAGATGATTCTGAACGACTAGGACAGGATCCATTTATCATCCCACCATCACCATCTGCAGTTTAGCCATAGCATGTAAGTGATCATCAATCCTAGCACAGTCAGTCTCTATCATTCATGGAGGAATATAGAAAGGTTGATTCAAAATAGCATACTAAACAACTTTTTCAAACTGGTAAAAGGGAAGAAAGCAAACATCTTGAGGACCCAAATTAGGGATGCAAAGAGCCAAGGAATCAATTGTCAATTTTCTCGAGGAGAAGAAAATTGCACAGCCTAGTTACATGGCTAAGATAGTACTAGAATGTTTGCATTGCCAAAAGGCATAAGCTTCTTTTCATTTTTTAATCAAGATTTTTGTCTTCTGAGGCATCTCAAAAATGATCAAAATCAGTGTGAATGTAAAGACTCACATTGGTTCTCAACCACATATTTCCACTCATAAGCGATCCCCTCGGTAGCTTCTTTAGATGAAATGGATGTAAAAACCACAAGACGCTGATTCTGCTGGACCATATCATCAACTGTAGGCCAGTCTTGACCACCTTTAGGCATTCGAGACACTGGGAACCAGTATTTGCTGAGGCCAGATGCATTGAAAACCTTTGTCAAACCCTGTGGAGACTGTACATAGTCCTCAATGAAGATGGTAACAATTTCAGTTGGATTTTCTTCAAGAAACACTTGAATTTCCTTCAGCACATTGATGGCAGGTTGCTGGAAGGGTAAAAAAAACATTCGTCAAACAAGACCTGCTATCAGAACAATTGAAATATGTATGAAGCATTACTGGACGATATAGCAATGCCCTTGAAAGGCACAAGCGCACTTACAAATGCAGTAAAATTGTAGCATTTTCTACCAAACGAGTGACACAACCAGATGTCATTGTTGAAGTCATACATGTCAAGCATAAGACCTCGAACTCCATTCTGCAAAAACGGATATTTCTCAGAATATGCATTTGCGTGTGCCCTCATGAATTGATCAACTTTGAACCAAAAACTTCACTGGCAAAATTGTTGGTTCAAATCACAAATTATTAGCATAGTTTGAACAACTACTTGAAAAGTGTGAAACTTCCGTTATTTGAATTAACTAGGAAAAGGGAGATTGAAGGAAAGACATCGATATGAAGGAGTTTCAAAAGACCTTAAATAATGGCAGGCTCAGTACTTGGAGAAAAGCTTGTGAATTGAGAGGCGAAAAAAGTCTCTGTTGAAGTTGTAAACGGGGCACTAGTTGGACACTTCACCAGCTATAGATTATTACCGGCATGTGCAAAAAATAAATACAGAAAACATGTCCCAAGTAGTCCTTATTAGTCTCTAACCTATCACTAGATGAATAAATATAGGAAACTCGGAAGAATTTGAGGGCAAGGAAATCGGATCATAATTAGCTATATGATCAACATAATGGTTGATTTGGGAAAAGTCTAATCACCTAACCACAGCACAATTGCATGTGGACAGCATTCAGGTGGGTTAGGTGAGATGGGGATGCTTATTTTAGATCCAAGCAAAGAGGAATGGCAATTATTGCAAAGAAAACCCCCAACACCTGTTCCTTCAAAGTGCGAGAAGCTAGCTAAAACAAGTACTATAATTCATCAGGCAAACTTCCTTTTTGTTTAAAATGATTTCAGGACAAAGATACAACATCAGGTACGGGTGACAAACCTGTTCTGTACGTCAACGTTTAGCTGCCACACCAGCCAAACTTTAAAGTAATTATCTTCACAAAAAAAAAAACTCCTTGTTGAAAAAAAAAGAATAAAGGAAAAAAAGTCCAGCCCACCTCTATTTGAAAAGCTGTTAATAAAGTCAAGATGCTCCGGCGGGTCTAAACCAGATTTCTCAGGCGAAGCGCAGAGTAATAAGGTGGTATAATCTTGCTTACCTGAAGCTGATTGGTGACGGTATCTTCCTGATTGGTGGGCGCCAAAATAACAGAGCCTGTTGCCGAATTGGACCCGGACAAAGCATATGAATTGTGGGTCGTTAGCCATGAATACCGATTGAACGGCAAACCTTTCACCTATTTCCGTTCAACCCAATAAGCAACAGTCAACATATATGTACTATGAATAAAGAACCAGGCAAAATTGAAAAATCCATTCAAGCATTCAGGTTACGTGGATAGATAGACAAGTAATTGTACCTTGGAAGTGGGATTCAGCGGTTGAATGCGGGTACATCTCGGTCGAGTGTTTCCGTTAACAGGACAGGACCCACAAATTAATCCGGCATCGCAGGTATTGCTTGAAGACGATGAGTTCGAACATGTTTCGCCAATCTGTTACATTCACAGATTCCGGAGAAAAATCAGTCCAAGAAACGGAAAACAAACATTGGAGATGTTATAAGTGTGGGAAACTTCGTAAGTACTTGATATACTTGATGATACAGGAAAGGAAAGAAGAGAAAATGCATATGGACCTGGAGACATGAAGCGAGGGGGAGGAGAAGACAGAGGGCGATGAATAGAAGCTTGGAGAAGAGAACCTGCAGAGACCAAAAAAGATTCAAACAATAAATATGCTGTAACGAGGAACTATTGTACGGGTTTATGGAAATTGTTATTCTACGGAAGAAAAAGTTTTGGAGATTGAAGATTTTGCATGCCTGCATTTCTGGCAAGCTTTGTTGTTAAGATTGGGAGAAGGAAGGGGTCCCTCGTTACGCAGTCTATGTTTTGACGACTCTCTCTATTTGTGATTTTTTTTTTTTTTAAATACTGCGTACCAAATATTGAACTAATTGGGATTAGTTACCACCTAATCCCAAATAGACATCTGGTGAATATTTTTCGTGGATTTTGACTAGTTTCGCTTCTTGCCCAAAAATATATAATTGAGAATTGACCATACAACAAAGTAGCATTTACAAATGGACTGTAAACTAGTCTTTCTTCTGGAAAACAGGAAATTTATGCCGTAAGCATTTACGTGGCACGCGAAATGCCGCGTTATAAACAACAGGAGAGTAGACTCGAGATTCAAGTTCAGGATCTCGAGACCAATAAAATCTCTGCGACTTTGGACGGTAAGATGGCAACTGTAATTGAGGATATACAGAGGTTGTTTCAAATATGTTCTTTTTTGCTTAGTCATGAAAGATAAAAATGATATTAGTGAGCAAATACATTCTTTCTTGTTTCAAAAATGGATCGCTCCTCGGTGTCTTTGAAGAACGCAAGTTATGCAGCTCAAGGAGTCTTTGCTCGTTATTGTAAAGAGTTCTCACTATTAATGAAATGAAATTCTTTCAATGTTCTGAAAAAAAAAAAAAAAATACTTAACATGTAGCTTGCTCGAAATGGTAGCAATGACGACACAAAGACAGCACTATAATACACTTTCCAACTAGTCAGCTAAAATAAGTAAAGAGTGAAGACGCTTCTTTTTTTCTCTTTTATGTTTTATGCTCCTTTTTTTGCTTGGGCAAAGAATAAGTAGTACATTCCAGATTAATCTTACTTTAATTGATCGGTTACCTGTCCTAAACTATTATGATTCCCAATGCATGCTCTAACTCATAGTGAAAGTAAAAATTGAATCCATCCAAACTTTTTAGTACGTTTAGATAATCAAAAAATTATTTGTTTGCATCACAGACGCAATTTTTAACGCACTCTTTTATCTTTTCTGCATCACATCATAAAAAAGTAATGCAGTAATTATTCTAAATAATATTTCAAATAATCTCTTATCTAAAAAAAATTTTTTTTTTTTTTGCAGAGGGGAGCATGCGAAGAGCAGTTGTAACACCAAAAAATATTTATAATTATTGATGTCTTTTTGGGTCAAAAATTAACTGTCAAAATCAAACTAAAGAATTGTCCACTGAGATTTTATTAATTAGTTCTCCGGATCGCCTGTCCAAGTACCGTGTCTGAAGTTTAGTTCCCTGTCTAATATGAACCCACATCATTTACCTTTGATAAAGACTCCGTCGAAACGTCATGCCTCCCAAAGTCTCTACTCGAGTCGTGTATTGGCATCTCGTCTTTTTTTTTTTTTTTTATACATTCTTTTTTTAAGATAAGAAAGATCAGGATATTAAAATGATAAAACTCTCGTTGCCATTCTTCTTCATGTTCTTACTGATCAGTATTCTCCTCCTCCTCCTTTTACAGCAGGTTCCTTCTTATTAAAAAACTACTTATTCAAGGCTAAACTCCAACGATGAATTGCAGCCTTTCCACTTAAATGAAAAATAAATAGCACTTTCTCCGTCATACAATTCTTCCCCTCCCCCCAAAGAGTGAAGCTTGGTGCAAAATGCAGTTGAGGGCCCACTGGCCTTCTAAAACCTGTCCTTGGCCTTTTTTGATCAAGCAGGTTGCCGGCAGGAGGTGGGTTCGTGTCCATATTAATTGTTAACACAAAGATATTGAATCTCTTGCAAGCACGATTTAGACCTGTTAACAACAATCCCACTTGGGTTGGCCTATTTCTCAAATACAACGTTACAATAATACATAAATAAAAATAACTCAATATTCAGTTTTCAAGATAGATCCTTCACTTTTCTGTTTGGGGGAGTTGTACACTATTCAATCTTGTTCAGGGCAAAACAAACTGGTCCTTTTCTATCAAAGAAATTCCTGAGAAGAAATTTAAAAAAAAAACTGAGAGTGGTAGTAGCGACCTACCGACGACCGTATAGAATACTACAAAATTACAACTGGCATTTTGATTTCTTGTGGGTTCGACACCCTCTGTAGCCCTAGCACCCCAATTAATTGTCCTTACACGCAAGGGTTAAAATATGGCAATAACCAAACAAAACATAACGTGGTGTTGGACTTTCTAGACATGGGGAATGAGTGAGCTGTGGCTTGTGAGAGAGCGGTGAGATCTGTTCTCTGTTCTTTCCTTCTTCTTCCCGGTCCTTGATTCTCTAAATTCTGAAGATAAACCGAAGAGCAATTGAAACAAAACCTATAACTTTTACCGATCACAAAACCAACCGTGTCAATGCATGCTAAAACAGATTCAGAGGTGACGAGCCTCGCGACATCGTCGCCAAACCGGCCGGTCTACTATGTTCAGAGCCCATCACGGGACTCCCATGACGGGGAGAAGACTACCAATTCTTTCCATTCCACGCCGGCCGCCCTCAGCCCAGTGGGCTCGCCGGGCCGCCATTCTCGTGACTCCTCCTCCACTAGGTTCTCTGGTTCGCTGAAACCCGGCTCGCAGAAGTCGAGTAATGGGCCAAGGAGACACCATCATCGCCTCAAGGGGGAAGAGAAGCAGTGGAAAGAGTTCGATGCCATTGAAGAGGAGGGGCTTCTTGATGAAGAGGGTGGACGTAGGGGCATCCCTCGCCGCTGCTACGTTCTTGCTTTCGTCGTCGGATTCTTTGTGCTGTTTACCTTTTTTTCTTTGATCTTATGGGGTGCCAGCCGAAATCAGAAGCCAATCGTTACAATGAAGGTCAGAATTTAAATCTCAGTAACTTGAAGCATCTAATCTTGTCCTCTTCTCGTCTTTTTCTTTTTGTCGTCTTCTTCCACAAGCTTCGACTAATATAAGAATACTGAACCAGTTAGTGAATTTTGATGGGACAACTGCCATTTACGTTGAGTCGGCTAAATGTGCATGAGCTGGCCAATCATATTTAGATGCTTTAACTCGTATGATCACGATGTCCGACTACATCTATTTATACTCTTAAATAATAGTATATATTTTTCAAAATTGTGCAACCTAATTTTTTCTTTTTCTTGTTCAGTATCATTTTATTACTGCTGTTGTTGTTGTTATAAACGATTTAATTTATTGGATCTTCAGAGTTTTTTTTTTTTTTTTGTTTTCAAACTGGATCTTCAGAGTATTTCATTCGATCAATTTATAGTTCAAGCTGGCTCAGATGCCTCGGGAGTGGCCACCGAGATGGTGACCACGAATTCTACACTAAAGCTAATTTTCCGCAACAAGGGTACATTCTTTGGGGTGCACGTAACATCTACACCTCTAGATCTCTCTTTTACTCAACTCGCTGTGGGCACCGGAACAGTAAGTTTTTTTTTTTTTTTTTTTGGCGGCTTATCTATCTTCAGTTCCTGTATTGCGTGTAAGTTAGAAACGAAATTGTTCAATTCTATTTATATGGGTGGTGCAGATAAAGAAATTTTATCAGTCAAGGAGGAGTCAGAGAACCGTAACAGCAGTGTTACAAGGAAGTAACATTCCGCTGTATGGAGGGGGTGCGGATTTGAGCAGTAAAGATGGGAAACCCACGTCGCCGGTGCCACTCAACTTGAATTTTACCGTTCGTGCAAGAGCTTATGTATTGGGCAAATTGGTGAAGCCAAAATTCAGCAGAAGGATCCAGTGTTCAATGGTTATGGACCCTAAGAAAATGGGGGTTGCTATTTCCTTAAAAACCTCGTGCACCTACCAATAAAGTGACGAGGAGGAGTTTGGCGTATACGGAACCAAACAAAGCGAATTTCCACAAAGAATTACTAATTGGTTTAATTTTGTTTTTTTTTTTTTTTTGGAGGAAATGAGGGTATACTGCAGATACAGAGAAGATGCTGGAAATCAAGAGCTGAGCACTTCTTCTGAAGCTGAGGTTTCTGATGAGTTATGGGCTTTATGAAGTGTCGTTAATTTGTTGGTTTTCATTCTGCCGTTACGCTCGAAGCTGTCTTGTCTTCTCCTTTTCCTTTGGTTAATCGACTTGGGTGCATTTCCATAACTTGCATTTTTTCTTTCGGTTGTGGTTGTGGTGGATATGGGACTATGATCTCTTTCTCCTCTCGCTTACGGAGTTTTCGTGGCAAAAGACTGAATAACAAAGCTATGAATAATACCCATAATAATAATAATAGATGAAAAATGACAATGAAGAGACAGATTGGAGGATGACAAAAAGCTTGTTCTCAACTGATCATGAAAAGTTAAAAGTAACTATTTGACAGTGTCGCAGGTTTTAAAAAAGTACGAGTAAATTTCATATACATTGGTATGATAATACATATACTATTATCGTTAGATTCATGACACATATGTAAAAATTGAATTTAAATTTTACATAACTGTCATTCACCTGTTAGTGTATTGGAAAGATTAATGAGCAATATCCAGTGGTGCCTGTTTTTCTACAACATTTTCTTTTTAATTTTAGCATGATGTGCTTTAACAGGTTATAAACGGGCCAGAATATGCCCTCAAGTTAAACAACTGTCCAAGGCTAATTAGTAATTGTGCAACGTACCGCTGAATGGTACTTGTTGCGCATGTAGTAAATCCATGGCAGTTAATCTAATTTCGATAAAAATCATTCTGCCACTCAGCAATTGTCAATGTCGATTTGCATAAATAAAGTAAACACCACAATGGTAAATAACTATGTGAGGGGTAATAATAATGTTTATCGACAACCTATTATAATTTCAAAACCTTCCGCTTTCATATTTTCCCTGGCAATGACCGTATATCATTTTGAATGAAGCATCCTAGAATTATACTGTTTGTCTAGGCCTGTCAAATGGATGTAATGGATCGGGTTCTGCAATGTCCAGTTCAGGGCCAGTTAAAAAATATATAAAAATGTTGGGTTTAATCCATTTGTGTTTCAAAGTTTACAGCCCAAGATTGGCCCTTGTAAATGGGCTGGCCAAAGTTCGACAATTTCCTATTTAGAAATTTTCTTTTTTCATAAAATACAAAACATTAATTAAATAAAATCAAAGCTCAATATATTAAGAACAAGATTTATTATAATTACTTGTACACATTTCTTAAATAGTAGTAAATTTTTAAACAATGAGTAAACACTTGCATAAAAATTTTTTTCCATTAAACATATTGAAAGTTCACGTTCAACCCATTTTAATATTGACTCTATTTTTGAGCTCATACCCAGTCAAATCCATATACGACGCTAGCTCAGCCGGTTAATTATAGTGTCGATCTGGGTTGAAATTAAGATTAGATGGATTCTCGACTCCATTGACAGTCCTATATATATATATATATATCATCACTTTTCCACTGTTGTTTTTTTGATGCCCTACCCTGCATGATTTAGTAGTTGAACCTTGACACGCGGTGGGCTCCAATAATACATTCACCTACAACTCCAAGTGATTAAGCTTATAATTTCAACTATTCCTATCAGCAATTGATGCGAATATCTTTAACCCCAATCATACAGTGTAGAATAACACGCAACACACTGCCCTTGTGGATGTAAGCGGAAGCCATTTTTGCTGGCACCAAACTTTTTAGTGCTGTTAGTCTGATGGAGTGCTTGACCGAAAAAAGGTTGGTTTGATGAAGTTTAGGAACGAGCCTAGTGTTTCCCACCATCAACGGGGGAAGAACAAAAGACATCTCAATTTGCCGATGCAATTAATAGCAAGAAGTAACTATTTTAACCTAGCATGAGCCATTATGGAGGAGCATATCATTTTGTTGGGGTCTGCGTCTGGCTAGTGGCCAGGATTAATAAAAGTTGCAACTTGCGGAGGCAGAGTGATTGCGAAGCTACGCAGATTCTGGGCAAAATATCAATCACTTTAGCCCAATAAATCCAGATGTCCAGACACAACTGCAACTCTCGTTTTCCCAACAAGAAAAGAGAAGTTTGTAGCCGCAAGAATATTGATTCAAATAAATAAAGAAATTTTTTTAAAATGATTTCGAGTTTTAATCACTGTACACTCAGACGACTGACTCTCCAATCACAACCGTTAAATGAGGTCATAGCTCCAGGCAACTTGCCTGCTGTACATGAACCTTTCTACCAATTTTATGTACATCAAGATAACTGAAAAACAAACTAACCCAAGAAAGTTAAAGTTAGAAATGCCCGAAAATAAGATTAAAAAAAAAAAATCTTCAGGACTCTGAATCTGGCTTCGGTCAGCATATTTGCATCACCTGACGGTGATCCAATCATCAGAACCGAAGCACTCAAGTTGGTGGTCATTAACTAGTCCCTGGAGCCGCTTAGCCGGCGAATTGGACCATGACCCGTCAAATGTATTCAACTCTGGGCCGTCGACCCAAGACTGAGATTCCGGCGAGGATAAGGAGGTAATTGAGAATGTGAGCGACGACTGTTGCGACACCCAATCGGGGAAATCGAACGCGCTTCTAGGAGAGGTTGAAGGAACTTCTTTGAATGTAACAGTACCCCGATCATCATGATCACATACAAACGGATGATCCAAAAGCATCTCAGCCGTCCATCTCTCCTTCGGGTCCTTCACGAAGCACTTTCCAACAAAATCTTTTCCCTCCTCCGATAATTTCCCGGGAATCTCAGGCACCTCATCACCAACCCCAATTCTCATCAATAGCGCCGCAACGTCCGAGCACCTCCAAGCCGGAACTCCGGTAAACATCTCTGCCACCAAACAGCCAAGTGCCCATATGTCCGCCGGCGACGACTGATCACCTCCCGCTACCATCTCCGGCGACATATACAGAGGTGTACCCCTCAATTCACACCCCACCTTTTCCGCTGCATCTTTCTTCGCTAGCCCAAAATCACCAATCTTTACTGCCCCGTCTTGGCCTAAAAGAATATTTTGAAGCTTAATATCGCAATGAACAAAACCATTCTCGTGAACTCGTCTTAGCCCTCTTAATACACCCCTTGTATATCGCCGGACTTCATCTTCCGGCAACCGATGATCGCATGAATTGTTAAGCTTATCTGCTAAAGTCCCTCCAGAAGCATACTCCAAGAACACATTATACAATTTTTCGCCATTTTCAAAACTGTGACCATCCCCATAGCACTGGATTATCTCAGGGCAATCCTTGAATCCGTCAAGAACTTCCTTCTCGTTCAGCAATGAAGCAGAGGATGAAACTCCGCAGGACTTCACGGCCATCAGTTCGGGAATGTTATGACAGCTGCTCCGGCTGCTTCCGGGTTTTGCTAAACTCACAGTACCAAAGCTCCCATGACCAAGAATATCTCCGCGAACCCACTCCATTTTGGAGCGTCAGATGCGAGGTTGAATTCAAGCTGATAATTTTTAGCTTAGTCGTTAGAATTTGCGTTTGTAGTTTGGGATGCGGAAGTAGGAGGGAAAACAGAGAAGTGAGGAGGATGCAACAAGCAGCCTCAAACAGGGGACTCGTATATATAGGAAGGAATATCCCACAGTTGTAGTGGTGGTTGAATTAATTTTGACATATTTGGTGACGCATGAGCTCTTTTATTTTTCTTGCAAGACTCGTTAGTTGATGGATTACATACAAAAAGCACGTGATAGTCGAGGATATTTCTCTCCACAAAATAAGCGTACCGCCAACCCCAGCTCTGCCGAAATTTGAGAAACGTGGTTGAGATGGGCAACGGGAAATCACTGGGATCGTTCTCAATTAACCATAGCCCACACCGGTTCGATTGTGACGGTTTAGCCTCATTCCCAAATTATTTGTCCATCATCGCTTCATTTTTGTTATGATCAACGCAGCACGGATCATGTGCTATAGTATACGCCAATCCCGGCTCCAATTGTACTCTTTAATTATTATTTTTGTTTTTTGGAGGTAATTCTTTAATTCAAATTGCTTTTCTCCATTTCAGACTCAACAAAATTTTGCAATTCACGGATTGAAAAGAGGTAAGAGAGTTAAGTAAGAACATTTTGGCAATGATCACGACAGGACGATTATGCTCTTGTACCCTTGTTCTCGTCCGGTATTAGTGAACTTAAACTTGTTTGAGGATTAAAAAGGGCGAGAAATTGTTTTGTAAGGAATTAGGTTTAGAAGAGGAGAATATTCCGGAGGTGGAATATTCATTGATCGAAGGCGAGGGAGTAAATGGGAAGTCAAAATATAACAAAAAAGTAAGTAAAGACATAAGCGATGTCGTCACGATTTACTCGTGGTGGAGCATGGCATGTTGAGGAGGAGAGGGGGCAGATGAATGGCGGCTGATCGGGTCTAAACAGCGCAGAACAGGTTTCGAGTTTTTACCAGTCTTCGTCAGGTAGATTGGTACCACAAGCCACTTGCCAATCACCGCAACGTCATCGGTCAATCACTCCATTTGTTTTTCCGCCTTTGCGTAAAAAGATTACTACCACTCGATTTTTTTGTGAGTGAAAGAAAATGATTTGACCATTCCGTTAGTTACTTGACGTCTCGCCCTTACGCTGCTCTTGGTTAAAGTTCCGTAATCATGCCCAGATGATTTGAACTTGGTTTTTGACCTCTCCCCAACCTAAAAGGTTCAGCGTTGTTCACAGCTCACCGGAGAAAACGGGGCCAGCAAGAAACAAAAAGAAAGTTGAAGTTTGACGGCTGCTGGCTAGCTATTGCGAAACACGATTAGTCGTCCAGGTTGGCTCACAAATTTAAGTACAACTGAAGCACTACTATGTTGCTTTTAATTATTTATTATTTTTTACAAAAGGGTGAAAAGTAAACAGAGGACCTTGACATAAATGCGCACGCCATAGGAATCGAACGCTAGTTGTGTGTATTTAATTCAGCAGTGAATTACTGATTTGCTTTCATCTATAGGATTTCTGAATTTTTCTTTATTTCTTACGTAGTGGTGACTGGCGAGTGGGGTGGACTTGTTTTCTTGTTTATAAAAGCACAATGAAACGTTTATATCCAAGAATGAAGTGACAAGAAGAAAAGCTTTCATGTATAGTTTAGGTACTAGATATTAGCGGAAAACTTTTTTTTTTTTTTGAAGTTGTTGTAGAAAGATGCATTAATTATGCTGATTTGATGTGTAGGTGATTGAAAAATGTGTAATTTTGTTTTTTTAGAGAAAATTTGCATTGCAAACACGGCATGAGATATTCTGCATTCTACCACTTCAATTTGCGTTGCAAACTTTTTGTGGCTCTCTGCTGATTTGGGCAATATTTATGTTTTTTGTGTTTTTGTTTTAATTCTGAGAATGGGATAGGTTGCTTATCTTGAAAATAGCAATTAGACTGAGGAATGGAATTGTTCAGTATTCACACTAATTTTTGGAAGAATTTGCACGTGCTTATTTTCGTATGCACCTCGGCATCAAACTTTCTTCATCTCTCGCCTTCCCAACCGACAGCTGGAGAAAAAAAAACACCTTCCTTCATCTCTATCTCCTTCCTAACCGACACCTGCAAATCGCTTCATAAAATTAGAGAGGCGCCGGCTCCAAACGTCATTGCTCACCTAATTAATTTTCCTTTGCTTATACAAAATTTTCTTCAAAATAAAAAAACCCTAAATTGTTCAGCTGTCAATATCCTCCCGATCGTTTTGTAAGCACCATGCATCTTTTTGATATTGCCGGAGAATAGTATCCACCAGTGAGATGGAAATAAATCGGCAATTCAACGATGGCATAACTAATTTTGATGCCAACGATGCAAAGTAAGTAGGTCGCATTGTAGATTTGATTAAAGCCGCATTAAACCAGTGCCTTTCCCTGAATAAGGTCAGCTGGGAATTGCATTCACATTTGATAAATATCTGGAGCTGACTTTCGTTAGTTGCGTGCTCGATGGCTAAGCTGGACGAGTGTTTGGTAAGTGCAAACTAGCTGGTGAATGTCTTCGAGTCTAATAGTGAAAATCCTACTCTCTTAGAATTCAAGGAACTTCTTAGAAGGGCACCTGAAAGGTGTTTATAATTATGTCTAAGTTGGGCTGAAAATACTTGTTACGCCAAATACATGGAATTTATCGGCCACGAACGACATGAATGTATAAAAATCAACGGACAGCACCAAGAAAAAGGGGATAACGGTACGGTGCATGCTAATTAAGAAAAAGCACAAAACAACGGACAGCATCATCGCGTGATTTTGCTTAAACACGAAAAAACCACGAGGAAAGCCCTTGATCCGCTTCTTCCGTTCCGGTGACGGGAAGGAAAAGAAAAGCTGCCAAATTGTTACCAGACTATGCAGCTTACTTGGGCAGTTTGGTTGGATAGTCTGCGTTGGAATGGAGTGTTGAGTGCTACTAACTAACCAGAAATGCTGATTGACTAGTTGCATATGATGGGTTCAAAGCATGGATCATGTGAGGCGAGCGGGACCCACCACATGTTTAGAGACCTGTTCTTTCGTATGGGATGTTGATTTTGGCCACAGTTTCTTTTATCTAAACATACTCGAGCCTTCAGCTGAACCATGTTGGTTGGGACAGAATTCCTTGGCGTCGGTGGACGGTGATGGCTTATCATGAAGGCAAGGAATTAAGAAACTGTTTGAGTCCTTCCCAAGAGTCAGAATCAGCTGCCTACAAAAAAAAAAAAAAAAATTTTTTATTCACTTTAATAACCGCAGAATACGCCCCTTGCATGTCCTGATTGCATCCCACCATAGCGGGACCGATGTGATACATGCTTTTCATTACTACTTCGTACGTGGCCAATTCTGTAAAATATACTGTACTACTACTCTGTAAGTAAATTAACTGCAATCCGCGGAAACTAAGATTGGATTCTTTAAGATGATGAACGCAAAGAATTTCATAATTTATCACTATTTTTTTGGGGGGGGGGGGGTTAAGTTTTGGTCGAAACTCACAACCATTCATTAGAAAAATGTCGAACCTAGACAGTTGTCATTATTGTTAAAGATCAAGTGGCAAGATGTTCCATTTGGGTGCAAAAAAGAGAGGGGATGAGAAAGACAAAATGCCGATAACAAAGCCAATAAATGATAGCCCAACTAGAAATGCAAGTTGAAGCGCTGAAATCAGATGAAATGCAAGTGTTTTGGGGATGGATGCAGGGGAATCACGCCTTTTGGTCCGTAAAATGATGATGTTAGCCATCACATGTTGGCACGTTCTTACTTTTTACCCACCAGTCACCAGTCACTAGACTAGGTAACACACTCTCTCTCCCTGTCCCTGATGATAACTGATAAGTAGTTACTCTAATATTTTATGCGCGCGAGACCCGCGTTTTTTTTATGCTTTTGCAACTCTGTATCACGGCTCACGACCGGACCATTTTTTTTCCTTTCTTTTCTTTTTTTTTTAATAGGAATTTATAATTCATGTGGTCGGGTTTTTCGACTCTCAAACTTGCGCCAAAAATTTGTCGAGACCGGAGAGGGACGTTTTCGTTTTTGAGCGGCTAAAATTAGTTTGCAGAACCAAAGCACCACTCGCGTGCTCCTAACGATTCCTGCCTCACAAAAGTCACTTGACCTGCGATCTCTATCTATTCTACCGTTTTGCAACTTGCAGAACTCAAACGCTAAAAACTTAGAAAAATATAGTAGCAACTATCGTCTATTTATGTGAAAGTCATAGCAATTGCATACTGTCATTGATGACTTTTATATATATATATATATTACATGGTGCAATTAAATATATTAGCCATTGCTGAAGCTCCGAATCCATTCATTATCCGCAGCCGCCAAAGCTGCATCTCCTCTTTCCTTTTCTGGCGGACATATATATATATATAAAAGTAACTTTTTTAGTCAATTACATAAGCGATAGGGTTGCAGCTTCAGTGGATGGATGATCAGATCTTTCTTTCCAAAAAAAAAAAAAAAAAAAGTAAAAAATCTACGTAACCTAATTTCAGTTCCAATCCCAATTCTAAATCTACGTGAGATAGAACACAACAACGGTGCCCCTATAAAATTCTCACTTGGGATTTAATAATTTATTCGTTCTTTCATTCCATTGCTGCAGCCAAAAGAGAACAGGAAATCTCAATTTGCACGTTGGATGACCTCGGTCCTCGGCTGCCTCACTGTTGTTGTATAGTGTATTCAGCAGTATTGTGCTGTGTTTGAACTATTATAAGTACTATATATATATATTCTCTGAAGCTTCCTCATTTAGACCGACCAAGAACTATTATGCTTTGGAAAACTTTCCTCACCAGCGAAAATTATTGCAGCTGGCATCGAAAGCTGACCGACCGACTCCAGTGATAAAATACAGGATAGAGAAAAAAAAAAAAAACAAGTCATCGCTTCCATTTGCCAAATTTGCGTTTTACCGGCGTAAAAATTTCGTTACTCTAACAAAATTAGATGCATGCTACTACGTAATTTTCAAATTGAATTTGGAATTTACTTTTTATATTTGTGGCATTCATCGACACGTAGTCAGTCAGTGTTAAATTTATTTTTTTTTTTTAAAAAAAAAAGGAAATGAATTCTACAGTAATAGTGCACAAAAAATTCAATCCTAATAATATGTTGTGTCACCTAGTCACAATCGCAAGGGTTAGATGAGATTCAAACCAGTTACTTATTCAAAAAAAAAATGATAATAATAAATAAATAACACGTGCGGTGGACGGTCCAAATATATGCGAGAGGTGAGGAGCACGTGGTCTACCAACACGGTGCGGTCAGTAATGGCATACCGGTCAGTTTCTTGGAACGGAAAAGGATTTTACTTATATTATTAGCGGGTCCGGAGAAGGAGCTCACATGGATTGTGAGTGAGCCCATCAAGATATGGGCCACAGTGCAAGTGTTGTTAGTTCACGGGCCTCCTCCACTAATGGGGAAGCTGTAGGCTGTACCCATCAATTCGTCCGTCCTGTAGGCTATATCTTGCGCTTTAGCCCTTCTAACACACTTGTTGTCTTGCAGAGTCTCGTCAGTTTTTTTTTTTTTTTTTGGGCAACAACTTATATGAGACATGAAACTGCATAATTCTTCAAACAAATTGCAACATATAATTCTCGGTTCAGATTTAATTGCATGTTCTATCAATGAAATGGCCTTTCTATATGATTTGACTGATATGTTCAAAAATCGCAAGTTGTGGGACAAAGCCATTAACAGTGGCATTAATTTTTTCCTTTGCTTATTTTGGGGTACAAAAGAGAGAGCAGAATCCCTTTTTTTTTTTTTTTTTTCTTTTTTTCTTTTTGTGTGTGTGTGTGTGTGTGTGTGTGTGTGTGTGTGTGTGTAAGAGTCCTTCCCTCCTATTCGGCGGTAGTAACTGGTACGTACCCTTCTCCACAACTGAATGAATTGATGGTGGCAGCTGAGGGAACCAGGAAGGGTAGGTCAATTGGTGACCCCCCCCCCCCCTCCCCCAGCCATCAAGATGGTCATTTGGAAATTGGCCATGGTCCACATCGAAATATATAGGATGACCAAAAAAAAATTCACAAAGAATAAAAAAGATGATAATGTGGTATGAATCAATCAGCAGACAAAAAACTTTCTAGTGACCTAAAGATTCCATGCGGTCATGACTATGGGGTTGCAACTTTTTCACTTTGAAAGCTCAGGTTTCCTGAACTTGCAGTTTCCAGTTTATTGCCTGATTCCGCGAAAGATTAAAGTTAACAGGAAGGCAAATTGTATCCTACAGACGGCACCATATCTCTCTAATAACTGAGAGTCTAATTACTAACAACGAATTTGTTCCAGAATGCATGCAAAAATAAGCAGCGCTTGCAAGGATAAATTCATCAGCAGCTTACCCGCGAAAATGATCGTCTCTCCCTCTCAAGACTCAGCAAATTCTATCCAGTTTTAAATTAACAAATAATTTAAATTGAAGGCACGGATCAGAAAAATATAAAAGCACTCAAGAAAACAGGGGTGTGTGACGACAGTTTTCTAGACCAGAAAGCAAACGATAAGCAGACGCACAAATAAAAAGAAACCACCACGCAGACACAAGATGAAAGGCGAAGGGAATAGTTTATCTGCGGCAACGGGTGATGGCGGAGCAACCTCGGTTATAAGGGTGGACTGGGCCGCTGGCGAAATAGCAGTGATGGGTGTAGTAGGACCTGCCGGAGCGAGGGGGACAGGGGATCCTATTCGCCGACAGGGCCGCGTATGAAATGTAGTACCTCACTCTCCGCCAAAACAGCGATCTCCTGGAACTAGACACGGCATCGTCGTCCATTTCCATCTCGTCGTCATTGTCTCCGACTACATCATCCGCAGCGTCGTAGAGGGACATCATCGCCGCTGGCCAATCCGAGGAATCAGCTTTGAGCTGTAAAGTGGCAGCTTCCTCAGCTTGAGCTAAAACTCTATGAAGTACGAGTGACTTGGACGTGAGGATGAGGAGAAAACTGCAAGCCCAAAACCAAAGGTAGCAGCATTTGGAGCTCTCCATGGCCAAAGTTGGGTAGTTGAACTTTGAACGAACAATTTTCTATCTAGGAGGGAAGAGTGAATTCGGACTGTGTTTGGGCAGTACACTGTGTGGGAAGTAGGAGCAGCAAATTACGCTATTCCAGAGAAAAGGGGAAGGTCGTGTAGGGACAAGGAGTCACATGCCATCATCGCCATGCAGGCAGGTGCAGCAGCGGGTGACTCTGCGTCTGTGTTTTCGTGGGAGACTGCAGGCTGCGGGGTTGGCATACAGCTGTGAAGTCATCAATGAGTGTTGCTCTTTGGGCCACACTGCTGTCCACGACCACGCAATCATCAATTCAGGCCGCCATGTTTGGGTTGTCGGTAAGTGTGGGGCTTTCCTTCTTTTCTACCCCTCGATGATTACTGAAATTCACCTACAAGCCTGGGACTGCGGAAAGGCGTGCTTTTTGTTTAGCGTTTAGTCTACTGCTTATTCATTTTCACTTTTCTTTACTTATCTTTTTTTTTTAATTTTTATTTATTTTTAACAGGAAAACAATGAGATTTTATCTTATCTGTTATTACAAATTCTGTTTTTATCCTATCTGTTATTCTCTAGTACTTAGCCCGATTTTGGGTCTAATTTCCTTTCTTTTTTTTTTTTTTAGTGATTTGTTTGGCATGATGTTTGGTTCGAACTACTGAACATTGAAATTGCAAAATCCCCCACTCTTCGGGTAAACAGATTAACAGGCTAGCCTATTTTGCTTCAGAAAAGTGAGATAGAAAAAGGGTGAGCTAAAACTGCAAAAGGCAGCCAAAGGCTATGGATTTAATTCTTGCAAGCAGCTCATTGGGGATTCTCGAGCAGAGTTTGTCCATCTTAAGATTGTAAGTTTTGAGCTAATCGAGCTGAGTTTCGACTAAATTTTACCAAACTCGAGCTCGAGCTCGACGAGCCAGCAATTTTCGAGCTCGAGCTCGACTCGAATCAAGTTGAGCCGAGTTTGAGTTCGAAAAATATAAAAAAAATAATTATTTTATTTTTAAAAAAATAAATAAAATAATTTTTTTCTTAATAAATAATAAAATATTAAGGATATATACGTAATTTTACTATGAAAATAAAAAATAAAAAATATATATATAATATACATAATTTTATTATTAAATAAAAATAAAAAATATATATATATATACTCAAACTCGCGAGCCAGCTCGCGAGCTAACAAACTTAATATTTTGAACTTGAGCCGCTCGCGAGCGGCTCAATTCGTTTGCAGCCCTAGTCCATTCAGAAATAAAAAAAAAAGAAGATATAGGTAAATATCTGCAACGGAAAGTGATAAACAATTACGAATGTATTGGGATCCATGTTAGATTGGGATTAACCAGTCAAGTCCACGAGAGAATGCCTTCGATGAGCCCACTCCATTTTGTATCGGCCCAAACATAGTCTTTACCACGAGCTTTTGAGATTGAGACGGAGGAGAAAGCACCCAGTAGATAAAAGAGCAGTGCTAAGAATTCTTCTTCCCTTTTCCTTTTTTGGTGCATTAAAAAACTAATTAAACAGAGTTCAAACAATTCTTTATATACTCTTGAGCCTGGTTGTGAGGCTACTAGTCTCAGTTTCACTACAGCCTTAGTCTTGAGCGTTGGCTTCGTCTTTTTCTAAGAAGAAAAAAAAAAAGGTAGGGAAGCAAGTTAAGTAGTAGTAAATTTTTCAAAGTGCACATAAATGTCATAGAAAAACGAACGAGTTAATGCTAATCACATGGCACAGCCAAAGATGAGATGGAAGTTATGATCGGCCATTTTGGTGAAGAGGCCTTTATTATTATTATGGAGTATTATTTTCTACTCTTTTGAGTGTGGCCGAAATTGAAAACACTTTTTTGAGTATGAGAATGGCCACCCGGCTTGGGATGATCATAAATGGAATTCTTGAATGACCCCTCTTATCATAAGATTCATCTCGAGTTCCTTATGTTATCTCGGTTACCATGAACACCTTGTGGGCCGAAGTGGCCTAGGTCTCTGTCGTCATCCCGAAATGGATTGATGAAGTGACCCCCCACTGCCACCGCAACCTATGATTTGACAACTGACAAGCTGTGGATATGACATCTGACACACTGGCCGCCTAGAATGGTCAAGTCAAGGGATGTGCTGTCTTAATCCAATGTCTAGGGAACTGGACCTTATTGTCCTTCCCTCCAAATTGTCATCTATAAATAGCAGGATACCCCACTAAGAAGAGAGAGGGATCTCTGGTAACACAATCTTACTTTCCCTACACCTCTCTCAAATATCTCACCCCGGACTAACTTAATTTTCGGAGATAAACTGGGGAACTTACTCCCGTCTCTTAAAACTATTAAGCAGGTGATCCCGATGTGATGACCCCTTCGAGCAAGAACTCCATTGACCTTCGAGCCACCTCGTCAGGTCAAAAATAACCTCTTTAATTGGTGCCGTCTGTGGAAACGAAGACATCCGAGAACGAGGCCCACGCGTTCTAGGAGCAGAAAGGTTCTCACCATTGAGGTCGAGTCAAGTGCTCAGGTCCCAGAAAAAAATATGTCTGAGGGACAAGGGTCTCAAGGAGCTTAGCCGGCAAACGAAGAAGCCATGACTAAAATGGCCGAGTTTGTCGCTGAAAATCCAAGTATCTTTGAAGAATTGGAAAGACATTTCAAGAGACAAGGCAAAAAGAAGGTTGAATCTTCTAAAAGGAAGTCAGATAAGTCTCCCGAGGTTTCGTCCGATGAGGAATCCGATCGGAGATACTTGGCCAGGAGCTCGTCAAAGCGAGCCGTGTTTAGAACTATTTCTAAAATAGCTTCCCTCTCCAAGGCTTTCTCAAGGGGGCTATTAGGAAGACGAGTCGAGGAAGAGTCTTGGCACCATAGGAGGTCAGAAGTAGATTATATGAGGACTCCGCCTTTCACATATGATATCAATGAGAAAAGACTCCCTCCAAACTTTAAACTACCCATTATACCGAATTATGATGGCCGAGTTGATTCTAAAAATCATATTCACGCTTTCATCTCGGCTTTCCGACTATATTGCATTCCCGATCCAATTATCTATCGGACATTTCCGGTATTTCTCCAGGGAACTGCTCGAAAATGGTTTTGGGGATTAGAATTTAGGAGCATATCCAACCTGGGGGAACTAGTGAAGAGATTTCTCCACCGATTTGTATCCTCCAGACCTATGACCAGGACCTCGATTTATCTGCTGAATATACAACAAAATTCGGGAGAATCACTTCGGTCTTATGTACAAAGATTCCACGAGAAGAGTGTTCAGATACCTGATCTCAATGAGCAGGTAACAATAGCTGCTTTTACCCACGGGCTTGTTGCCGAGGTGTTCAACACCGGGATACACAAGAAGTATCCCTGCACGCTCCAGGAGCTCTGGTTGAAGGTCGAAAAAGGCATTCAAATCAAAGACCTCAACCGCATAAAGAAGGAGGTCCAAGCAGTCCGTTCGGGAAATGATTCCCGAAAGAAGAATGAAACTAGCCGAAATGAGGTCGGCATTGCTGGCAGCTTCCAAAGTCTCAGCCGAGATCGCCGGAGTGTGTTTGATAGGATAGTCAAGGGGAAGGCGCCTATTCCCGATTCCAAGCTGACTCCTCTAAACATCAGTCGATCTCGAGTGCTCTCTGTGATGGAGCAGAACAACTTTGGACGTGCTCCTCTGAAGATGTACGGAAACAGAGAGAAGAGGAATTCCAACCTCTACTGCCTGTATCACCGAAACATTGGGAACGAGACGAAAGACTATAACGATCTCAAAAGAGAGATAGAACACCTCATCAAATAGGAGCACCTGAAACAGTTCATCCGCCGAGATGAAAGTCATCAAATGGACGATCCTCGTCGTGATCAGTGCCGAGATAATCGTCGGGGGTCGAGGAGTAGCTGCCGACCCACTGAGAATCCTATGGAGGCGAGAAGGCCTCCCCGAGATGGGTTTTCAGGTCCTGGGTTAGGTTATGGGTCCCCCATTACTGGTGTCATCAACACCATTGCTGGAGGTCTGACGGGAGGAGATAGTCAAAACTCTCGGAAGAGGACCTACAGGCAAGCTAACCGGGGTCATGCTGTGCTAACCTCTTTCGAGCCGTCATCCCCACTTTCAAGGACGTCATCCCTGCTTCCGAACCGTCCTTGTCAACTTTGTCATAGTCAAAACTGGTTCTCCTTATAACATGTTAATTGGCCGACCTACGTTGAATGCTCTACGGGCGGTATATTCCACGTATCATTTGTCTGTGCTGTGCGAGAATGCTACCTCGCTACACTTCAAGCCGCATCTATTGTTGCCACACTTCAAAAGAAGGTCCAATATCCTCTCAATTGATTGTTTCGACCCTCGGCAAATCGAGCAGCCAAAGAAGCTTGAGACCGGAGATGAGTTAGAGGATATTCCCTTGGACCTCTTAAAACTCGATCAGACAGTCCGCATTAGCACTCATTTGCCCGACCCACTCAAAGGACAGATGGTGGATTTACTAAGGGAGTATCGAGACGTTTTTGCTTGGGTCGCCGATGAGGTCCAAGACATGCCACATCATCTCATGATACATAAGCTGAATGTCGATCCTCAACCACGCCCCGTCCAACAGAAAAAAAGGCACCTCAGCCCAAAGCGCAGTAAAACAGTAGGTGAGGAAGTAGACAAACTCCTACCTGCAAAGATAATCAAGGACGTGCAATATCCGATCTGATTATCCAACCCGGTCATGGTAAAAAAAGACACGGGAGTCTGGAGAATGTGCATCGACTTCACCGGCCTGAACAAGGCCTGCCCCAATGACTGTTACCTATTGCCTAGAGTCGACGCTCAAGTGGATTCGACAATGGGTTACGAAATCCTCTATTTTCTTGATACCTTCAAAGGGTATCATCAGATCGAGATGAGCGAGGAGGATCAAGAGAAAATGGCCTTCTACACAGATCAAGGTGTGTACTGCTATACCACCATACCCTTCGGGTTGAAGAACGCCAGAGCCACGTATTAGATCCTGGTCAACTGGGCTTTTAAGTCTCAGATAGGTCGAAATGTTGAAGCATACGTGGACGACATCCTCCTCAAAAGCAAGGAGATCTCAACTCTACTATCCGACCTAAAAGAGATCCTTGAGATCCTCCGTGATACCCGGATGATGTTGAACCCCAAGAAATATATTTTTGGGATTATTTCGAAAAAGTTCTTGGGGTACCTCGTATCACGCCGACGTATAGAAACAAATTCTGACAAGATGAAAGTAATTCAACAAATGTCTCCACTTCGGTGCACCCGAGACTCGGGGTGGCAATTGGATCGAGTTCGGATTTGCGGGTCGGATTGAGGTCCAAATATAATAGAAAACTCGCTGACCCGAATCTGACCCGCCAACCCGAAATGGGTCAGGATACCTGAGACGAACCCGAAAATTTCGGGTTGACGGATCGACCCAAAATGACCCAAAATTAATTTTAATTTATTAATTTATCACTATAATTTCTAATAAAATCAATTTCTAACAAAATTAATTACATCATCAAGTAATAAAAATTTAAATAAATAATTTCAAACCAAATTTAAAATAAATTAAAATAGCATAAAAGAAAAAAGAATATAATATATTATTTGTTCAACTATAATAATTTCAGCATCACACAAGTTAAATAAATTCATTTAGGATTAAGTGATTGATGCCTTTGAAAAAAAGAATGATTTAATTTAGTTAGATAAAATAATTTTTATATTTATTAAATTATTTTTAATTCATAAACGGGTCATATCGGATCATATTAGGTCACCATGAGTTGATCCAAAATTAACCTGTTTTCTTTTCGAGTTCATCAGGTTCGACCCGATTCTGACCCAGACCCCCAAAATCTTAACTTAAACCCATTAATTTCGTGTTAGATTCGTGTCGTGTTTTCGAGTCGTATCAGAAATTGCCACCCCTACCCGAGACGTGCAAAAGCTGATAAGGCGACTAGCAGGCCTCAACCGATTTTTATCGCAATTCGCTTCTAAAGTACTATCCTTCTTCAAAGTCTTGAAGAAAGCGGACCAATTTTTCTGGACGGAAGAATGCCAACAGGCCTTCGAACAAATGAAAAAGTATCTCCACCACCTCCCAACCCTCATCTTACCTTAGCTTGGGGTCAAGTTGTACTTGTACTTGTTTGTCACATATGAGGTGGTAAGCGCCGCGCTGATATGGGAGGAGGGTATCCAAATACCGATTTATTATATCAGTCGGGTCCTTCGAAGGCACGAGGCCAGGTATACTCAGACGGAAAAACTTGTCCTTATCTTGATTCATGCAGCCCGTAGGTTAAAGCCCTATTTCTTGGCTCACCACATCTACTTGAGGACAGATCAACCCCTCAGGTAGGTTTTGTCGTGCTCCAAAACTTCTGATCGTCTTACTAAGTGGGCTATTGAGTTGGGAGAATATGATTTGTCCTATAAGCCCCGGACGGCCATCAAAACTCAGGCCCTTATGGATTTTCTGGCCGACCTCACTTTTAGTGAGGAGAAAGAGACCACCTCAATTTTTTTCGAGCCCCAACGATGGGTCTTGCACGTGGACGGCTCATCTAACAGTGAGGGTAGTGGAGTCGGTTTGCTCCTCGAAGACCCACAAGGGGAGCTGTGTTCGTACGCCTTGCGGTTTGACTTCACATTCTCTAATAATGAAACCGAATACGAAGCGGTCATCACCGGCCTACAGTTAGCTCATAGGTTCGGCGCTTGACACATCTTAATCAATAGTGGCTCATAACTCGTTGTATGCCAAATACTTGGTGAGTACGAGGCCAGGGGAGAGATTATGCGACGCTACCTCTTCAAGGTCCACCAGTAACAGCATACTTCGAGTCTTTTGAAATTCTAAAGATATCTCGATCGCAGAACAAAAGGGCTGACGCCTTATCTCGGCTCGCCTCTATCTCTTTCTCCGACCTGAATAAAACGGTCTTTGTTAAAGTCTTGGCCGAACCAGACTATGTAGAAAAAATCGTGTATCCCGTTTATCCATGGGACACCTGGATGAACCCGCTGATTTGGTTCCTCAGTCAGGGAGAGTTTCCAGAAGATCGAGTCGAAACGAGAAAACTTAGAAATAAAGCGGCCAGGTACGCTATCCGGAGCGACCTCCTATACAAGAGATCTTATCTCGGCCCGTAGATGCGGTGCGTCACACCAAACGAGGGAGAGAGAATTTTTCAAGACATACACGAGGGGTTTTGTGGTGCTCACGTCGGCTATCAGATGCTAGTAAAAAAGGTTTTATTGCTCGGGTACTTCTGGCCTACTATTCGCCGAGATGCCCAACTCCTGGTTCTTGGCTGCTCTTCATGCCAACATCATGCTCCTGAACACCACCAGCCAACTAACCTCATGATTCCTATCACCTCGTCCTGGCCCTTTGAACAGTGGGGTACTGACATAATTGGTCCATTTCGTAGAGCCCCAGGTAATCATATCTACCTGGTAGTGACGATAGATTATTTCATCAAATGAGTGGAAGCCGAGCTCCTGAGGAGCATAATTAGTTCAGTAGTTTAAAAGTTCTTCTAAAAGAATGTGGTCTGCAGCTTCGGATTACCGCAGGTGGTCATCTCAAATAATGGAAAATAGTTCGCGGATAACCCTTTTAAAGGATGGTTCGAAAATCTCAGCATCAAACAACACTTTACTTCGGTGGGACACCCCTAAACTAATGGACAGGTCGAGAATTTCAATCGCACATTCCTCAATGGTTTCAAAACTAAGCTGTATCAAGCTGAATTATATTGGGTGGACGAACTCTCCAGTGTGTTGTGGTTGTACCAAACCATCCCGAGATTCGCAACCCAAGAGATCCTATTCTCTTTAACCTATGGATTCGAAACGGTAGTTCCGTTCGAGTTCATTACCCCGAGCCCTCGCATGGTGGCTTTACAGCCAAAGCCAACGGAGAAGAAAGACGGGTGGACCTCGACCTCACCGAGGAGAAACGCGACACCGCGGCAGCGAAGGTCGTACTATATAAAAATATCCTAACTAGTTACTGTAATGCCCGGGTCAGACACCTACGGTTCAGTCCGAGAGACCTTGTATTCCGAAAAAAATCGGTTAGTCGAACTGAACCTTAAGGCAAACTAACTCCCAAATGGGAATGACCCTACCGTGTTATTGAGTTTAGTCAAAATGAATATTGTAAATTAACTTATCGGGATGGTTCTCGGATACCCCGAATTTGGCACGTTGAGAATCTCAAACTGTACCACCCCTGAAGGGTGTTCAATGTATTAGCATTTTGTTGTGCAAGTTATTTTTTCCTTGATTATCTTCTATTCCAAGAAAAAATAAGGGGATAAACACGAGAAGAAAAGGAGAAAAAAGGACAAGTATAAAAGATATGAAGCCACTAGAATAAGAAATCAACAAAATAGAGGATGAGATGATTGAAAGAACAATTTCATTGATGGAAATCAGAAAAAATACAAGTACAAAAGGCTGAGGTCAAGGGCGCTTCTAAGTGCCCCTGCCTCGGTCCCTTCCATTTCTTCACACTCTCTTAGCTCGGTAGTACCCTTCGCTTCGGTTCCATTGGCCTCGATCCCCTCCGCCTCGGCTCTTTCGAGGGTGAGCTCAAACTCCGATAGCCATCAGTTGAATTTCTTCCGAATCTCAATCAAGTCCCTACCGATTTGGATGCTCTCGGCTATGCGGTCACAGAGCTCCTTAGCATCTTTATTGTAGTTGGCCTTCTCCTTGAAGGAATCCAACTCTTCAGGAGAAAAGAGAGGTGCGACTTTGTTAATGGCCGAGGTATATCTGAACATATAGTTCGGCAAGGTCAGCTCCCCGAGATCACGAATGAAGGCCTCTGACTTGTGAAATGCCTCCAACGCCGAGGTACCGGCCTTCTCGATAGCCTTCCGAGATGATTGCTCTTCTTGGGTTCGTCGATTTTTCTCATCATCCAGAGCCGTCCTTAGAGAGTTGGTAGTTGTCTCGAATTGCTCCAGTTCGGTTCTGGCCTTGTCGCGATCCTTCTTGGCTATCTTCAACTTCTTCTCCAGCAAGGAGATCCTGTTTTGGACCTCAACCGAGGGCTGATGGTTCTTAGAGAGTTAGGTGTATCGCTGAGATATCTCCGGGACAAAAGCCGCGGTGGAAGCCTATGCCACGGAGGCACTTTTCATCAGCTCCTGGGGCGTTAATTTCCTGATGTAGGCATGGTCCCTCGGCAAGACGGAGTGTACCAACAGATTGTGGGCTACCACAGGATTCCTACATTGGTCGTTGACATTGACCTTCCACTCCGAGCACCAATGCGCGCCATGGTACCTCTTATCCTCTCTGGCTTCCTGAGACATCACGTGGTGGAGATTCCACAAGGAGGACCCACTGACAGGAACCTCGATTGCCGAGATACCCTTCCCTCGGCCCGGTGGTAAGGTTGCCACCGTCACACTTCGGGTTATAAGCCCCTGGGGAATGTTTGGGCCAGGGGAGGCCCCTTTGCAGATGATGATTGGGATGGAGCGGGTCGTGACGGCCGCGGGGCTCTTCTTTTTCTTCGACTGAGCAGTGGACGACTCGGCCGCCTCCTTCCTCTTAGCCGGTCTTTTGGCTACCTCGGTCGAAAATCTTCGTCACTACATAAAAGGGAGTATTACTACTCAGAATTGCAGGAAAACTAAAAGCACAAAGTATGAATTGAAGAATACGAGGTTTTTGGAGTCTAGTGGAGAAATATGGAGGGCGACCCGGACTGATGAGAGCTCAGCTGATCCCGCTTTTGACCAGTATTGCCTCAGGGTAGGCTCAGCTATTAATCCGAAAACCTGACCCGAGGACTTTTTGGAAATTTTCTTCTTTTACATCCCCCAGGGAAGAATCCTTGGTCGTAATGGGTGGCATCCATCAGAAACTCCTAGGGAAGTCCTCGACAGGAATGAAGACAAAATTATGCTTCCACTCTTTTATCGAGGAGGGAGCATCTACAACTAGTTTCGGCACGTTGGCATTCCTGTTGCCAAAGTAAAACCACTTCTTCTCGTTTCTGCTGTTCTTGATTGCATAACAGCAACGGAATAGATTGGCTGTTGGAGTCAGCTTTTGAGCTCGACAAAGCAGTTTGAATCCAATGATGATTCGAATTGCGTTTGGGACTATCTGGGTTATCCTCACCCCCAGTATCTCAGCACGTCCTGAAAAAATCTGGTGGTTGGCATTTTTAGTCCGGCTTCCAATTGATCGAGGTAGATTGCCGATCTCCCCTTAGGAGGCCTTTCGGCTGTCTGATCAAGCCGAGGGTGGTAGATACTATAGTTCCGACCGAAGGAATATTTGCGGATGACTTCGGCCGCCTGAACCTGACCAATTACACTGTTGAAGTTCGGGAGTTGGCTAAAATCCACCATCGAGAGATCCGGACGGGAAGACGTACTCACCTCCTCTTCGGATGGGCCAGACCTCTCTGCTTCGCTGAAGTTCGGACCTGCAGTTTCCCTATGTGTGCGAGCTATTTTAGCTATGATTAGAGAAAGAAAGGAGTAGTAAACTTACTCTTGAGGGCTGTCGAGATATCGAGATTTGTCGAGGTGAAAAAATGATGATGGTTTGCTCTGTGAAAAATGAGAAGGCTCCGGGTGTACGTTCGTTCAGAGACCTGTCATTAACGTTGTCAACTGTCTCATCATCTTCCCTTTAACTATACATGCACGCGACCTGTTATCATCACGGTTTGTGCCCCGACGCCACTCAAAAGCCTCAGGAATGGACGAGTAAGCTACTTCTTCCCAAGGCTTGGGGGGGCTTATTGAGGATGGCCACTCCGGCTCGGGATGATCATAAATGGAATTCTTGAATGACCCCTCTTATCATAAGATTCATCTCGGGTTCCTTATGTCATCTCGGTTATCATAAACACCTTGTGGGCCGAAGTGGCCTAGGTCTCTGTCGTCACCCCGGAATGGATTGATGAAGTGACCCCCAACTGCCACCGCAGCCTACGATTTGACAACTGACAAGCTATGGATATGACATTTGACACACTGACCACTGGTCTGACACATTGGCCGCCTAGAGTGGTCAAGTCAAGGGATCTGCTGTCTTAATCTAATGTCTAGGGAACTGGACTCTATTGTCTTTCCCTCCAAATTGTCCTCTATAAATAGTAGGATACCCCACTGAGAAGAGGGAGGGATCTCTGGTAACACAATCTTACTTTCCCTGCACCTCTCTCAAATATCTCATCCCGGACTAACTTAATCTTCGGAGATTAATCGAAAAACTTAGTCCCGTCTCTTACAACTATTAAGCAGGTGATCCCGGTGTGATGACCCCTTCGAGCAGAAACTCCCTTGACCTCCGAGCCACCTCTTCAGGTCAAAAATAACCTCTTCAGAGTACTAGTTGCTCAAATTTCTGTTTCAGAGGTGTGAGTGAATGTTTCTGCTCAGCAGACTGACGAGCGTTGATCAAACACTGAGTGCTCAATCCTTTTTGCTGTCCGTTCTTACTTTTGTCTCATGAGACGGACCCTTTCGATCGTCAAATTAGATTTTTTTTTTTTTTTTCACATTTAGCGTGCAAAACGTTATCATCATCCGCGGCTGACATATTTCATTTGGTGCAGGGCATGAGCACATTCGGTCATTACTGCTCCGGCCGGCAGCGTGACTGTATACTCCGAGTACTATCTTTGATCTCTCATTCTTTCTTGCTACACTTAATCCTAATCCACCTCCTCGCGACGCGTGCCAATGAAGCAGTCACCCCGTGGGCTTGTACTTGTATACTGCTGCGTTGTTTTAGTTGTTACGAGGGGGATGAGATCCGATGTGCAGTAATTCCAAGTGGTGTGGAGTACCCCTCTTTGAGTTGATGAAGTAAAGGTGCGTGGTGATACGAACATTTTTTTTTGACATTTTTCTGGGGGTTGGGGCTGGGCAGTGGGCACCCCCACTGCTTCTGAATTTTGGAGCTGTTATCTTCTGACGGATGTCACGTGACAATGGGGGCTCTTCCTTTATCATCATCATTGTTATTATTATTTTTTTTTTTTGGAAGCAAATCAGGAATGAAACAGGTGAAGGAAGATCTGTTCCTGCAACAAGCTACGATTGAAACTCAATGAAAATTCGAATCAGTAGTTTTGGTTCATGCACCTTGACCTTGAGTCCAACGACCCCCACTGCCATAATATTGCCATGCCTCTTCCCTCCACCACAGTCCCCATCGGAATTTGCCGATGTACCTAAAATATGTATTAAAGAATTAGGAAACAAGAGATATTTTGTCTGATAATGCTATCATTGCTAAACCTCATATTACTACAATAATATATGCCTCCATCGATGGGCCTACTGTTCTATCACATTCTATTAATGTTGACAGGTTCGGTCAGCAAATTTAAAAAAAAAAATTTTTTTTTTGAACACGATCATTCCATGATATGATTTCTAAATAATTTCTTCAAGCAAATGACCCCCAAAAAAATTTTTTTTTCTTACTAAGAGTTGTTAATAGATAAACATATATAGTAGTACTTATTGTTGTGACAACCTCCATTTCCCAAAGAAAAAAAAAAACAACAGTTAAGATTGAAAAAAATGGAATTCAAAGTTCACATTGGCATCTTGCTGAATTGAGCATAAAGACTTTAACTCTACCAGAATTTATTTTTTTTTTTTTTTTTTTTTTTTTTTTTTTTTTGTAAATAACACTTTTGCCTGCAAATACCTACAATTACAAATATGTTTGCGACACTGGTAGTGTCAATAATAATTCTTTATATGAGCCAATCTAAATAAATGTAACATATGCAAAAAATAAGATCTCAAAGGCGATAGGAATTTCGTGTCATAAATCTTAAACCACTCATATAAACTATTTTTAATTGAGGCGATAAAACATGTAAAATATCAGCAATGATTTCTTACAACGAAGAAAATCAGACCATCATCAAGGTGGATCAACCTTAACTTCGGACTTAATTCCTTTTTTGGATGCCGACATGTTGAATCATATTATTATTACTTCAATGCTGCTGATCTAATCATGAATCATGAGTTTCTGTTTAACAAAGAACTTCACAATCAAAGGGCATGTACAAATATGTATACGTTTCGCTCATTAGGTCCGGAAATATCAGCAATAATGTGTGCTATAAATTAGTGCAATTATACAATTCTACCCGCAAAATCCATAAATCATTGTTGTCTGATGATATACAAAGAATGTCAGAAGATAGAATAAACAAAGGCTTAAGAGAATAAATATCATCAAGATTTGGTGACACCAAAATATATCATATCGAAAGATAATGTATTTTAATGTATATACACTACCACATATCTCATTCCAGCTATATATACTGCAGGCCAGCCAGCTTCATGTAATTTACCAGTGTGGTAATGCATGTTAGTGTCTACACGAGGCTATCTATGTAGCTCTCCCATCCTCCTGCCTCCTTTCCTGATTCCAAACCCAAAGCAAACATTTCTCTCCCCCTCTCGAGCTTGAGGATCGCAACAGGCATGAAGATAGAGCTCCTCAAATCAGCTTCACAAAATCAATTAGGATCACCAACAACGGGGATGCACCTTGGCAAGTTCTACCAGTCTTCTGCGACTACTAATTATCTGTATGGTATTTCCGAGCCACCGGAACTCGGATCATCTAGTAAAAGTGCCACAAGTACTGATCCAATATTTCTAAATCCATATATTGTTGCTTCAACATCGTTCATCTCACTCGCGGGCAACCCTGTTCGAGATTCAGGCGGCATTGCTACTGTAGGAGTTCCAGAATTTACGCCTGCAAATGGATCGTCATTGTCGAATCCATTACAGAAAAGAAGCTCCATGGATGCGATGAGAGAAATGATTTTCCGCATAGCAATGATGCAGCCGATTCACATTGACCCTGAATCGGTAAAGCCACCAAGAAGAAAGAATGTGAAGATATCCAAGGACCCTCAAAGTGTGGCAGCTAGGCACCGGAGGGAACGGATTAGTGAGAAGATCAGAATTCTGCAGAGACTTGTTCCAGGAGGGACTAAAATGGACACGGCTTCTATGTTGGACGAGGCGGCCCATTACCTTAAGTTTTTAAAAAAGCAAGTGCAATCCCTGGAGCAAACTGCAAATAATAGGCCACTGAATAATGCTGGAATTCCGATGATGATGGCGACATCAGCTGTAGATTATTCTAACCTGGTAAAAGGATGCCAGCATCAGTCTGTTCACCTGGGCTCCTCTGTACAAATGCTTACCTGAGAGAGAGTATAATTTTGGTTATCTGTATCTAGTGGAAAAGATTTGGGGGGGTTTGTAAAGAAATGGCTCTTTTTGGCTTGTTTTTAACATTATTGACACTTTCTAAGTCTGAATGCCTTTCTTCTCTTATTTAGCAAGTCCAAAATTGGAGGAGGAATGAAATCAAGCTCACTGTCTTCACTTGTGCAAGTTTCTATTATGGTAACAAGCCAATTATCGTATAAATTAAGCAACTTCGCTCTTCTAGACCAAGTAAGGGTCGGTTAAGTTATCGTAGGTATTTCTGTACCACCAATGTCAGCTTTAACACTTTTCTGAACCCATGTCGTAAATAAATAGCAAGGGTGGTGCAGCACCACTCTATTAACTACTTGTTCTCTAGACATCATGCAGGAGGGTGAAGTAAGAATATAGTTGAAACACAAAATATTGCTACATAATCAAGACAACCAAAAGTCCCCAACCCCCTCCCCAAAGGAAAATAAAAAATAGTAAAATATCTTCAGACTGGGGCCACTTAATTCAGACAGAACAATAATAATGTATTTATTGGTTTAAAGATGACAATTGGAGTTGACATTTGCCTTGCTGAGGGAAGTGATGAGGCGAAGGGTGGGGTGGGCACTTAAATGGTACAAGAAGCCCTGCTCTATCCCTCATATTAATTAATTAAATATAATTAATATTTTCAATATATCTATTTTTTTCATGTTATGTTGGGTTAAATTATTAGTAATTAGTTTTTCCTAATAATAATATACTATTAGCACTAGTAGTGGTGATAATAGTTTTTCTAATCCCAAAGGTGCTAAGAGGGGAGGAAAAAAAGACAAAGGGGAGATAAAGGAAAAAGAAAGGTGCCCCCGCACTGGGGGACCAGGGTAAGGCAGCAGGGGCGGGCGAGATAGCCAGCAACTGACCTGTCGACGGGCAAGTTCATCAAACAGTTGGCGTGCTAAGGCGCAAATTGCGACCAACACAACTTTTAGCCAAGTCCCCACTCAAACATACTCGAATACATTTCGCATAAAGGAAACAAAAAAAAAAAGCACAACTTATTATAGATGACAGATTGAAAAATTTAGAGCGACTTCGCTGGAGATTTGAGGCTTGTTGCAGATGCTTAGGTGATGAATGCGGCTCTTTGGCAGCAGCAATGGCAAGCGGCGAGCTCCCCAAGTTTGAGCTTGCGGGTGATTGCGTTGTTTCCAATAAAATGGACAAAATTATGGGAAACATAGGATATGGAGTAAATTTGCGCATAGAGCCTTGAGGTAAGTGCAATTTTTTAGATGCTATCCATCTTATTTTAATTAAAAAAATGCATAAAGAGTTACAAGCCCAACTGATTTACGTCCGGAGTTCTTCTGTTTATCAGCTCATCATGGATTACCTCACTGTTGTCTCAATGATGAAAAACCAGAGGCGAGGAACGTCCGGAGGAAAGTTTCATTAAGGCCAAGAAAGAATTCTTCTGCACATTAAGGCCAACTATTTCATCTTCACTATTTTGAAAAAAAAAAAAAAAAACCATAAATGCACCGACGATTTTATGCTTTTTGATGGAAATTACATATAAGTATTTTCCTTGGAAATTACATAAAGTGAAAGAAAAAACTGACAATTTTGTTATTGCAAGATATGTTGCAATATTACCAGATTACTAAAGTTAAATGGCAAAGTTTAAGGCTGCATATTGTTTGTTGTTCTAAGAGTGCCAAGACACTAGAAAATATTACCAGATTTGTAAACAATTGCTTTGGGCCTTGCAAGACTCACCTGGAAAGATTTTTTCGAATGTGTTGGGTATGAAGTAAGTTCCAGACATCTTGTCTTCAAAAAGTTCTGTATTCTGAGTCATGCCGAGATTGGTAAATAGGTACTAGTCTGCAATGGACTAAATTGCGGTGGTGACTCTGGACTTCAGAAAGCCAGGCCTCATGCAGTTTGGGCCTAGATTGGGGTGACTCTGGACTTCAGAACACGAATTGACGAGCAAATAATCGACGAGCAAAATCTCCAATGACGTCAATCTGGATTGGACAAATCCCTCTTCCCTATATAACTGGTGCCTTCTTATTAGTACAGGCGGTGCTATCATTCCCATGGATGATTACTAGGTAGATGGGGACATTTTTTGAGATCACAGAGGAAATTTTCTAATAGGTTTTGTTATCAACATCGGAGAGTGTCAAATATAATGGTCTGGAATTGTCATTCAGAATACGTGATCAAGAAAAGCAGTTTTGCTGCTGATGCTCTTTCCCAACATGGCTTGACAAATTTTGGAGCTCTGGAAATAAGTGTCTAATTTGTGAGACTCTAAAACAAATTAAACATTTAAAAATGAAAAAAGAAAAAGACAAAAGCAAGTTGTAATTTGTGAGCTCTATCTAGACTAATTTAAAATTTAAAAATGATAAAAAGAAAATATAAAAAAAAAAAAAGTTCTCCTATGTTGATAGATATTATAGTAACACAACACCATTTTTTTTCGTTTGGAGGATTATCAAAAATATTAGATAGTTTAACACAAGAAATCCAAAAGTTGATACTACGACGCCTTGTCCTCGCCGCAATTATTTAAAGTTTAGGCAGCAACTTCTGAAGATTTTTTTTTTTGTTTTTTTATGAATATTTCTATTATATATCTTCCGATCATTTTTTTTATCATATATATATATATTACGTCCTTAAATGTACTTAGTAATCTTTCTCCAAAAAGTCCCTAAAAAATGTAATTCAAACGAGCTCTTACTTGGGACTATATAGGATTGCTATTGTATTTTTTGATGTCGTATTTATATATATGCAAAAAGAGTACGACATAAATCTTTTTATTTTTCACATAATGTATAAAGCACATATCTATTTTAATAAAGATTATCAAAATTTGTGATATGCTGAAGTATACTAAATGGATCGAGTATAATACCAAAAAATTTATTGTGAGTGTTTGATAAATATATGAATGTGTACGTATTATGAGTATTTTTTTTTAATCTACTTACAACGCATGTAATATGAGATTTTACTAACTATCCTGTTAAATTCATGTTAATGTATGTCTAATTTACCTCCTCTAAAACATAGGAATGAATGAAAGTCTCCAAACTATTAAGTTATTGTACAAAATTTCTATAGAGCTATACAAAAGTTGAGTGAGAAATCTTTTTTGGAGACTATGCAAGACCAATGTACCTAAAGCAATAGTAACAAAAGAATAAAATGTTTAGCAAAACTTAGCAATAGTTAAAAAATTTTAGTTCCATAATTTTAAATATATTCGTATTATTAATGTCCGATTTTTGTGTGTAAGTTTACTAAATTTGTATATTAAACCAAAATTTGCACCGTCATTTTTTGAAAGCTTTGTAAAATATGTTTGATGTTATATTTCGTAGTATTCGTTCTCGGTGTTGTAGAAATTATGGTGAACAAAACTCTTGTTTTATGAGAGGAACAATTTATTTTTTTCTTTCAGGAAACACTTTATGCAAATACTTTAGTCCCCACTATGTCATTTGTATCCTCCTACAGCCTACAGGAAGGTAGAGAAATCGGTCCCTAGAGCGATGGAATCGTAATCAATGTCAAGAAATTGAGTCAAAACCAACCATGCAACCCATATCAAGAAGTCGAGTTAACACCTATAGCCTATAGTTTTCTGCTTTTTTCTTTGAATTTCCATTTTTTTTGCTTTTTCTTTCTCTTCTTTTTTTTTTTTCCTTCCTTGCACGAGCCTTCAAAACAAAATTACAATAATTAAGCAATTTCAGGATATTTATTGAGCAATTTCAGGATATTTTGCTTCCGGACTTCCAAGGCATTGGTAAGTTTGGAAGTCCGGAAACCAGATTCAATTCAGTAAAGAGGAGAACTGTCCAGGAATGACTATATATAAATAAAGCAACGCAAGAGTGGTTGGAATGCAATGAAGCAACTAAGAAGGAAGAATCCATGAGGAAAGTAAGGGGAGTTATGACAAAGAAGGAGATAAATGGGTGACAAAGAAGGAGATAAGGGGAACTATGCTGAATACTAATGCAACTTTGAACATGCAGAAGAGGAGAATAGAATGAGGGACTGTTGTTGTTAGGAAGGAAGATGGGAATTTGATAGAAGCACAGGCAGGAAGTGAATGCAGAAATGGTGAGCCAACTCAACCGTGGAGGAAGCGCATGCGATCGATCAGAAAGGCTTTTCTTTTTATAAGATTAAAAAAGATATGAATGCATAATATACACGCTCAGTAGTGTCTCTTCGCAAAAATCAAGGTATACTCCTTGATATATTTATGTTGCTGAAGTTTAATGCTCTGGTTGCTAAGGATCCATCATCCCTAGACTAACAAGTGAAATCAGATGGCCGGCCCGGACTCCACCGAACTTTTGTAAACCAAATAATGAGTCAAATCAGGCAGAAATCAACTGTTTGTCGGATTTCATTTGATCTTTTTGGAAGATTTGATTGAGAAAATACTAGATTTGGTCGAATTGCACCCTTTTTTTTCTTCTGAATATCTTGATTAAGATTCCTATTTTTTTTCCCCTTAAACCACTGTCTAAAGTGTAATGTAGCCTGATTAATTACCGTTTGATTAGTTCATATCTTTTTAGTATTATATGAGGAGTATTGGTAATTACAAACGTGAATTAAATCTTGAAACACCATATAAAACATAGTATTCTGAAGTCTAATTTAAGTATCAATTAATAATTTAATTTAAATATTTTATTTTTTTATTATCAAACATAGTTGACTATATTAAAATATGAATTCATTATATTTAAGTGTTGAATTGGATTATCAAACAGTCTTAACAAAAACTCGATCTTCCCATATATATTGTAGTGTCTCCTGCGTGATTTAAAACTTGACAGAATTGTATGCACGCATGGATTCACCCAAAAAAAAAAAAAAAAAAAGGAACGTTTAAAAGAAAGAATATTATAATAGAGACAACATCCAAAACGACAAAAACAGGAAAGCTATATTGACGCTTCGACATGAGAAGCATAAGAATTGCATGACACTTTGACACGAAATTCACGACTTCGCTTACAAGAGCACGCAGCACATCAAGTAGTAGTAGAACTCAGAGTTCTGAGATCATGTCCTCGTAACCATCCGCCTTTAGACTGGTGGCCATCACCTAAGTGATTTATTTCTAAAAAATTCAGACAAATATACTGTGCATCCGTCTGATCCAGTGATGGTTCAATCCTCTCCAGATTATTTCTAAACCTCTTTAGGTTCGCTCTCTCCCCTTTAGTGTAGGATAGAATAGATTTATCATCTTCGGAAAAAAAAAGAGAGACCATATCCTCATATTTCGCTGACGGACAATTGTCTACTACTGCTGCAGGTGGCAGCTTTGCACTTGGTGGAGATATCGCCGCCATAGTCGGACGATGGAGGGAGGAAAAGCAAACCCATCCAAATCGCGTTTTCATTGATTCAAAAAACCTTAATTTCCTTTTCTTGTTTTTTCCCCCACCTTTGAAATAAATTGTGCAAGGAAAACATTTCGCACGTTTGATTAAAAACATTGATGGTAGCTATAGCCTTAGAAGTCTCTGTCAATATCTGCTACCAGGGATTGTGAAGATGGAAGCCAGGCATCAGAAGAATTGACTCATTGAGAGGAGGATTGTTGACAACTCACAAGGATGATCGGCTGGCAAACGAACCGAACAAACATATTAGGAGGAGGAAGGAACTGAAAGAATCCTTCGCTGTGCCTAAAATTAAAAAGCACGCCTTCTTTGGGAACATATTCTTTTTCCTCTTTTCCACAAACTTCTATCCTTTCCGGTGTATACTTGCATGAGGTTGCAATACCCTTTTTTTTTCCTCTCCAAATTGGCTCATCCTCGTGTACCAACATACTCGATGGAATTTCTTAGGTGGAAGAAGGAAAATTCGTTTCGTTTAATTGTATTTGTAAACGTACTCCTCATAAATTACGGTCCATTGATTGCACTTTAGTTTAGGATGCCCAATATATGTAAAGCCTCAAAATATAGGAATTGATATTCCTACTTCCATTTTAGTCTCTTGCGCTCTAATCTATTCATTGACTAATATGCTCCTAAAAGTGCAAGACACTAATTTAAGAGTGCAAATATCACTTTTCTAAACTTTTTGAGATCAAAATATTTCAATCATTGAATTCGAAAACAGTTTGGATATGCTCTTCTTTTGTCAATCTCTAACCTTGTTATTTTCTTATTTTATTTTATTCTTTTCATCAAGTATATATTTTGGAGGTTAACACGTAAAAAGCGAGTAGTGAATTGGGGTTGTTGGATTTTTGTCGGATTGTGTCCAGTGGATATGATTCTTAATTCCCACTAATGACTGAACCGGTGTATTTTATTTTCTTCAAAGGGTGTGAAGTTTTCTTGGCCGTATTTTATTCTTTTTTCTCGAGTCAAAAATCAACAACACACATAGTTAGATTAAACACTCAATGAGAATCGAAAGAACGGTCCAAACGGACAATCTAAGAGGGACCCATAAAATAACTGGATTCAATCAATTAGTACCTAAATCGATCATCTATGAATCTTAAATCCAGAAATTAATGCTTCACAATCTCTCTCGATGTGCGACGGGCGACCCGAACCCCCTGGGCGGCGGGAGCACACCCTCGCCACATTGGTCGTATTTTATTCAAGGTGGGTACAGTTTGCGGAGCCATGGGCAATTGTCCCCCCCCTCAAATTTTATGAAATTATAAAATAGATTTGATATTTTGTAGTTTTTTTCACTTTTGCACCTCATTTACATTCCCTCAAATTCTTTAAAAATATCGAATTGCCCCCTTTAAGTTTTATAAAATTGTAAATTAGCCTCAACATTTTGTAGGATTTTCATTTTTACACTTTATTTTCACCCTCTCAATTTTCTAAAAATACTTATTTGCCCCTTCCATTCCCATGTTCTGTCAAGTTCCTTATGTTACCATTTACAAAGTTTGAATATTTATTTATGTCCCCTCCTTCAAATTTCTAAAATTATCTCTGTATATATAAAAATTCTACATAGATTCGCTTTATGAAAAAAATTTCATCCTTTTTTAGTTTAATACCACTATGATGTTAATAGTAAATCTAAAACAACAATATAAGTATGGGATTAATTTTTATAAACTGTCAGTATAAAATATATTTTTTTTACATGAGCAGGTATAAATGAATGACACACTATTATCATTCAAATTTTAAATTCACATTTCGTTCATGAGTCATATATCTATACCTGTTAGTGTGAAAAATTTTTACACTATAGTGTATTTTAAGTATAACAATATTCGATCATCCATACTGAAAATTTAACTCCATTACGAATCAATACATTGATGATTGCGCCCCTAACCATAGGTCTTAACTCTGCCACTAATTGGGTAGATCTAGGATGATGCACAACATTTACTGTTGAGTTGTGATCTTCAACATTTTGAACGAAAAATGAAAAAAGGACATTAAGTGCGATCGAATCTTTCTTCCTTTTATGACTGAAAGAAGTGTGATTCAATCTAATTAGCGGCAAGAGGATGTATATACAATGGTCGCTTTTGCAGAAGTCCTATCCAAGAGAATTATTGATCCACGCGCTTGTAATTATTGATCCACGGTGGGATTACTTCGCTTGATTGAATATATTAGATAAAGCAAGATGCCCTTCCAATATGTCAAAATTTTGTCTGCTTACTGATAGCAACATTTTTTTTAAAAAAAAAGGAAAAAATAATTCTAAAAGCCTGGGCTTCTTTCCATTGCATTGGAGTAAATTTCTCTCCATTATATTACAATAAATTAATTTAAAAATTACTTTCAAAAACTAAGATCATTTACTCCCTCCATCCTACTTTGATAGTTCTGTTTCTTTTTTCACATAGTTTAAGAAAAAGTAGTTAATTTTGTTGGAAAAGTAAATTTAGATTGCTATTTTCCTAAAATATCCTCACATTAAATATGGTACAACTTTATGGGAACTTGAATTCATGGTAAAAAAAGAATCAACTCTCATTAAATGAAGTAGGTTTATAGTAACAACTACTTACATTGAATAAGGATATTTTAAAAAAATTAAAATACAACTACAATTTTCAATTGGAAAGTGGACTATAATTTGGGACAGAAGAAAAAGGAATACAGAACTATCAAAGTGGGACGGAGGGAGTATAATATATTTCGTCACTTGTGTTACTTAAAATTTTGTATGAAGTTGAGTAAAGTTTGCTGTCTGATTAATTATTACAAAATTTATATCAATTTTGACTCGATTTTTTTTACGGTTCAAATGTGTTATGCTATTTGAATACTAAAATAATCTAAAAAGAATATTATTTTTTAATAAACTGATATAGAAATCAAAGCAAAAGTAATGACATAATTGAATGATTTTATAATAATTTAGATAAAAATGAATGGAGAGAAATCCAATGAATGGAGAGAATCCTAATTCCTAACCCAATTCTAATGACTGGCTTTCGAGTTTCTTTCATGAACACCTTTTGCTTTAAAGAAACTTTTAAACCTAAAACATGATTCAAAACTTTTGAAAGATTTTTAATATCTACTTTTCTATTTAAAGTTGACTGACCTATACCTCAATATTTGATGAGTCCTGATTTCCTAAATATACTTAATAAATCTTGACATGAAGTTTCAGAATCATGTTACACACGGTTAGAAGCATAGAAGAATGTATACTGGGCAGGATACAAAAGGAAATACTCTGATTTAGAAAAGAAAGCATTCTAATTGTATTGAATAAAAGAATTTGAAATTTTTCCCAAAAAAGATTACTAATTTGCATACATTTAACGTCAAAAAAATATGCATGATCACGATTGAAGTTATTCTAGATGCCAACGACAATAATTTGTGTGAGTGTAGATGCTTCTGGCTCAACTCGATGTGTCTACAACCCCATATAATTGAGGGAAGAGAGGCACATATCCTTTTTTTTTTCTACTTTTTTGGTGGATGAGGAATTCTATCAGGAAAAGCGGTATATCATCCGACCTAGTAAAGTCGTGCAATTGAAAGAAAATGGATGTTGAGTTAGTTTTCATTTTACCATACATTATCATCAATAACAGGTAGCTGAAACGATGTAAATAAGTAGCTGAAACAGTAGGAAACGTTCTCCACGTGCGTGAGCATAATTACCTAAAAGAAGAAAGAAAGAGGAAAAAAAAAAACTTGAGCAGGGCAAACACTAATGGCTCCCTCTCTATATATAGGGGTCTTGCAGATTCAAGGCTTTCTCCAAGTCCAACTACTAGTACTAGCTAGTGAACCAATTTTATCATCCTAGTTCTGATCAATTACTTCAATGGTTGATCTCGGTCAGGAAAAAATGGCTTGCAACAAGTCATTTTGCAGCAATTATATGCTGCTAAGTCCAGAGAAAGCTGGCCTCGTCGATCTCGTTTGCTTCCTGTTCTCCAGTAACATATATAACAGAAAATTTGTGGACGTTCCCAAAGGGACTAAGATGCCTTTTGCACCTAGATGGATCATATTTCTTACGGTAGTGGCGCAAATACTTTTACGACTAGTCGCAAAACCCGTGGCATGGTTAGGGAACTTGCTTGAGCAGTGGCTTAACCTGCTGCACATGAATACCAACATCTTCGTGCTCATCTACAACCTAGTGACTGGTAGACTCTACTAATCCCCTCGTCGGTTAATGATTTTACTTTACTACTTACGTCGTCTTCTATATTCTTCTTCATTTCTTTCCACTGACGTTTACAACTTTGCTCACTGCAGAACCTTTCTGGACAACTCATGAGCTTTTGTTTTGATATATAGCTAGGGAATATGGCTTTGGGAATTTCAAGTCGTCCATGAGCTGATTATAATTCATGTTTTTGCACTTGTTCATGTTTTTGCATTTATGCATGCATGGATATCTTCCATTAGATGTACTGCATCGATCTATGGATATCTTTCTTTCTTTCTCTCTCTCTTTTTGTTTTTTGTTTTTTTTTTCCTGGCCGCTTACGTCTCTTTAAGTCTTTATTACGGGAAAGGTATCATGCTTGAAGGGTAATTCAATTCAAGCATCTTACTATAATAATTTCATCATTTAGAGACGGCCATGGCAGTTCTTCGAACATCTGACGTCAGCGAACGGTGCACGGTACAAATGCCTTGCAGAATAAGGTCACAACCACATCAGGGCCCATGATCCTCCGCATCTCTTTCGATTTGGATTACTACGGAATGCACCCGATCTTTTTAAAATAATATGAACCAAAAACATAATTTTCTAAGAAAAAGATTTCAACAGGTAATTGAAAAATTTATAATTTTGCTATGTTGACTCTCATTTATTTAAGAAGGGAAAAAAAAAAAGAGAATAAACTAAAGATCCGGTTCAGTATCTGTAGATTCACGGATTTATGATGCATGCTAATGAGATATCATGGCAAAAAAGGCGATGCCCTCCCTCCTCCCCCCACCCCACCCCTCCCCAAAAAAAAAAAAAAAAGATCAAAAGGACACCTGATTTTGGGATTTGTCTCTACTGATTTTGTAGATCATATTCAACAGAAGTGAAAAAAGAATATTTGTAGAAATAGGAAAGTTTCCATCGTAATGATTATTCCCACCCCGCCACCTGGAACCGACAGTACATTACCCAGAATATCTGATTATGATTACAAACCATGAAGGTTCAAAAAGAAATTTCTGATCCTAAAATTTTGTGTAGAAGTTGTCGCACAAAGTTGGAAATATGGCCTGCTAGATCTAAATAGCATAGACGGATAATCAAGAGCGTTCTTGACCAAATGTGTGATTAAAGTGTACAATCTATCTGTGAAGAACTAAAGATTTTAAATTCTCTCTATTTTGCAGCACCAGTATATCACTAATCTTCTTGTATTCTGCAGCTTGTAATCATTAGACCACCAAACTTGAGCCATTACAGTGGCTCTTTCGATCCAATCAAGACTCAGTTTCAATTCGTTTTCATTTTCAATTGTAGGTCAAGTCATAGGCATCCCGGACGAGACATCGGCCAAGTACCTGTCGGTTCTAGCATTTCTGGACTTGCGGCAAGATTTGGATGAGAACATCGCAGCTGGGGATAGTAGGTATAATCCCCATCTCTCAATAATGGCTGCCAAAGTTGCTTATGAGAACAAGGCTTTTATTGAATCCACCGTCACCGACCACTGGAAGGTAATGACGACATTAATCTTTTTCTCTTCCTCTCCCTTTTTTTTTTTTCCTCTTTGAAGTCCAGCATCCTGATAATTAACGAAATCGGGTTTAAAAAACTTTGGCAGATGGATTTCGTGGCGTTTTACGATTTCTGGAACGGTAATTATTTCCTACCCAAGTCCTAAGCCTTATCAAGTAACTAGTATATTTGTGTTAGTTTATAGGGATAATTCTGAGGTTTCTGACAATTTCATTGAGATTATTTGAGATTTGAAAAATTATACATGCCTATATTATCATTTAAAATGACAATAGTATTCTTAAATATTTTAATAAGATTTCCTTGTTTCGTATGCTTATATTTAGAATGACTTTAAAATTATTTTTTCATTGTTTTTCCTTCTTATTCTTTTTTATTTTAATTTTTTGCCAAAAAAATATAAAATTATCACTATTATATCTGGATTCTATTGTAACTAAATGTCTAACTAATAATTTTTTATGAGTTAATTTTATACGTAATTCGATGTTTTTTTGCTAATCTTTGTTTTCTATTTTTTTGGTATTAAAATTAACAATAAATCAAAAGGAAATACCCAAAATCACTACTGAATTATGATAATCCCACTACTCAAAAATTCATAAACTCTAAATCAATCATTTCAACATTTTATTTTCTATCTTATAAATCTAAATTCATAATTAAATACCATCAAAAGTATCTTATTATAGTGATAAAATTATTATTATAGTTGTTTATCAAATATTAGGTATGGATATAAAAAATTCGACACTTTTTCCTTATAATTACATTAGATAATCTTATAATTCTATAGAGAAGTAAATTAAAACTTATTACACAAGAGTATTTTTGGGTATTCGTTTAAAAATTTGACCAAGTCAATATTATTTTAAGCTTTTGTTATTAAAGCTATCAAATTAAGGGAGGGATGTGTAATTTTCAAAATCTCAGGGGGCTCAGTGAAATTGTTAGATATCCTGAAATTATCCCTAGCTTATAATCGTCGATCGACTCCCCAGTAACGACCACTGTTATCATGCAAAATCTTTCCTGTTTGGCAGATTATCAAAAGAAAGCAACAACACAAGGTTTCTTGTTCCGGAAAGATGAAAACACCGATACGGAAACGATCGTGGTGGCCTTCAGGGGCACTTCGCCCTTCGACACTCTAGATTGGGTTTCAGACGTTGATCTGTCATGGTACGAGTTCCCCGGGTTGGGAAAGGTGCATGCCGGATTCCTCAAAGCACTCGGCCAGCAGAAGCTCACGGGTTGGCCCAAGAACTTGATCCAAATATTTGGCGGCCACGACTATGCTTACTACACTGTTAGGGGAAAGCTGAAAGAGCTTTTGAAGAAGAATGACAAGGCCAAATTCATAGTCACGGGTCATAGCCTGGGCGGTGCCCTAGCAATTCTGTTTCCAGCAATTTTGGCGTATCATGGGGAAACGTCGATGTTGGAGCGATTGGACGGGGTCTACACTTTCGGGCAACCAAGGGTGGGAAATGAGCAGTTTGGAAAGTTCATGGAAGACCAAATTAACAATAACTTGCTCCCTAATTACTATAGGACCGTTTATTGCAACGATATTGTGCCCCGAGTCCCCTCTGATAACTCCGTCACTGAGTTTAAACACTTTGGGACGTGTGCGTATTTCAACAGCTTCTTCAAAGGCAAAGTGAGCACGTCCATCCACCTCCCTCTCTTTAGTTTCTCTATCTATATTGCAAACTATCACTGATCAGAGCGGATTTCTTTTTTTTTTTTTTTCATTTTTTTTAACTGGATTAATTTGTTTGTGTTATGATTGTGCTGCAAGACTGTTGACGAAGCGCCAAACAAGAACTACTTCTCGATCTTATGGCTCATACCTAAGATCATAAACTCTATTTGGGAACTGATAAGAAGCTTCATAAAAGGATGCGTTTGGGGGTCTGATTACAAGGAAACTGGTCTCATGCAATTGCTCAGAGTTGTATGCCTCTTATTTGGCGGCGTACCGGCACATTGTCCGCCTGACTACGTTGATTCGACAAGGCTGGCATCAACGGAGTTATATGGTACTGGTGGTTCATCGACTGAAGGAAAGACCAAAAATAAGTGGGCAACTGAACTTGATCCTCTTGTATAAGTTAGCAAGCTCCATCATCAGAAGTTCGTCCCTGTTCCTGGGTGTACGCATCTGCTCTACACCTAGTGCAAATAATAATCTTCCACTGTGCTTTCTGCGTGCATTCAAGTAATCGAAGCGATTAGGTTATGGTTGAGGTTTGGGGTCAAATCTAAGTGGAATGCTACCGCCATCTTTGTACTTTGCTCATGTCTGCATATCAATAAAAGAGCTGAATCCCAAATCGAACTCCCTTCAGTTTTCCAGTACGTGGTTGGTCATGAATCGACAATCAAGGAAAACATTCATTGTCGTACTAAACCAAAGGCAGGATAAATTAACTACGGCACTAACACGTAGGTTTATTCTTCCTTTTTTGATTGGTTGATCCAAGGGAAGGCAAATGCCCATTAACAAGAAATCAAAACCCCTAGAATGTCTGCTCCTAACAAATCCTTAATGCCTGCCAAAAAGAAATTTATGTCAAATTATACGTAATTCAATGTATGCACTGTTAAAATACTATCATCCTAACATCAAAACTGAGGTGTTCGGCTAATAGACTAGCCATATTAAGACAAATTTGTTTAGTCAGTTTGTGATTGTGATGTAGCTCCGCCGGACATGGATTGTGTCCCCCCCCCCCCCCCCGGTGGACTCTGGAAGGATCGGATAGGAGAAGTAACGAAGTGATGTGGGCAATTTTGCCTATTTGGTCGCTGGCATGAGGTGAGTTGGAATTGCCTCAGCTGATGAAGAGACTTGCAACTTGCAGGTAGGAAAGGCTTAGACAAAGCTAGACTCCTCTCCATTGCATTGGATTGAGAGAACTTCTCCCATTAAACCTTAATAAAATTAATCTAAAAATTATTTATTTATTACTTGTATTAGTTATAAGTAAAATTTTATATGAAATTGAGCAAGTTTTGCCGTTTGATTAATCATTACAAATTTTGTCACAAATTTGATCCATTTTCACCCTTCAAATGCTTCATGTAAGTAGAATGTCAAACAAATATTTTTGATTTAGATATCAAAAGAAATATAATGACACAATCGCATAATTTTATAATATTATATAAATTGAGATATGAATACATGGAGAGACCAATTGAAAGAATTTCAATTATATAAATTGAGATATGAACAAATGAAGAGTCCAATAAAAAGAATTTCAATTTCAATGCAGAGGATCTTAACCCACTTAGCCCACTCAGATACCGTACTTCCACTAGGTCAATTACCATATGGGACGGACGGGGGCTTCGGCCTTGTTTAGATTGCTGTTTTTCGTCAAAAAAATTACGTCATTTTTCGTGATCACATTTTCCTATTACTTTTTTCCCTTACATACATCAAATCGCTACAGTAATTTTTTCATGAAAAATTATGAAAAATGCAATCCAAACACAACCGAAGTTTTCTCGACGCACGAAAATGGTAATTATCAACGTGATTAGCAGCCAAGGGGGAAAAAAAAAAGAGGCAAAGGCCGATTGAATAATAAGCTGAATCTAGACACAGCATGCAGAGGCCGATCAAACTGGTGTACGATTCCAATTAACCGACGTTAACTGCCTTCTACGTTGAGCAGCGACCGCCTTGTACACGTTGATTTCCTTTGAGACACTTCAAAACAACGAAGTAATAGTAATATTCAAACTAAATTCCTGTACTCGATCGCTTATCACGAGAAGTGATTTACTATATATATGAACCAGAGGCACTGAAAAAAAGAAAGGGATTGCAAAGGAAGCGGTTGGCAGACGGGTTGTTTTCTCGAGTTGAGATAGAATGCATCAGAATGCAATCACCCTAACAAATGCCCAGCACTCATCTTTGATCTTACCCCAAATTACCCAGCCCTTGTGTGTTTTCAAAGTGCTTTTAATTTTCTTGCTACAAAGGTACTCGTTTTGCCCTGTTTCGGTTCTATTCATTCATAAATCAAATCAATCTGGCGTCCATCCTGCGGATTCGGGTTACTGGCAACCAAACTTTCTTTCTGGGCAATACCGGCGACCTTTTCCGGACACCCTTCGACGGCCATAAGAATTTGTTGGCAGAAGGAACGTCATCACAGGACAAACCGGACGAATTATCTTCCTTGGCAAGTCGACTGGTGGGATTCATCCCATTTATGTGTATATGAATGGTCGAAAAACATGTAAAAAATTTCCTCCATCCAAATGAAAATATTGAAGCCTAAACAATATCTAAGGGTCAAGCGTGCTAATGCATGAACATGGAAATCCGCGCGACAAACAGTCGAGGGCCGATTGCATAAACTGAATCTCGACAATATGCATAAACTGCTGTTGCTGTACAACCCCAAATTACCGACGTTAACTGCCATTTTTATTAGCCCGCCACCGCCTTTTACCCATTGATTACATTTACGACTTCAAAACAAACTGAATTTTTTATTATTCAAGCAAACTCTCTATCTCTCTGTTTTTTTTTTTTTTTTTTTTTTTTTTGTAACGCTTCTTCTCGGTCCACCTAAACAGTGGCCGCACTGGAAATAATTGTGGATCACAAGTTTTGCAGTGGTCTAACTTTGAGCTGCGCGGTGAAAGTTGTTCCGTCAGTCGTCCATGACAAGGACTTTGGAAAACTTTGCCGTACAATGATGGGCAATAAACTTTGCCCTCTATTAATATTACTTGATTATTCTTTGAATATTAAAGTTTAACGTGCCCTCTATCAATTATTGCTTTGGAAAACTTTAGCTGGTGGACTGACAAATTTCTATCAATAATGCTCATTTCAATGTCACATTTTTTAATGTTTAGTGGAAATCTCTTCCCCACATATACATATCTAAAATGTGATCACCATGAATCCTTTTCACTTTTTTTTTATAATGTGTCAAAACTTCGTGAGATATTTCTTTTTTTTACAGGGAAAAGGTTTTTTTTTTTATTATTTCATACCATTGCAGGATCCGATTTGGATGCTGTGAAGGGATTTTTTTTTTTCAATTTCCAGCAGTTGCCATCTGATTGGATGTAATGACACAAAGTTTTGTTTTTCTTTTTAGATCGGTCAGTGATCAACAACTGGTAATGACATTTAGGTTTTAAAATTGAAAATCTTTTTTGTCCTATTCATTGATTTATTATCGATCGACGACTAGTAACATGGATTAGATTCTTTATTAAATTTTGTTTTATAATTGATTATCGATCAACGACTAGTAACATGGATTAGATTCTATATTACATTTTGTTTTATAATTGTAAACTTTTTATCCTAACTATTGATTCATCATTGATCAAAGGTCACTAACAAGGTTTAGGTTCTATTTTAAAACACAAAGTTTATTTTAAATTTAATTCTATTAGATCAGTTCGCAACCTTTTTTCAATTTTGTTTACTTTTATGTGTAATTTGTTAGGTCACTTGCTACTGGAGACTTAATATCAACTCAATATCTATAAACATAGATAGGATCATATTACAAATGTGGATTAATGAATCATATTTATTTTTGGTATTTATGAATATTATTTATAAGACTTTAATATTTTATAACCAATTATAACTATTACAATTGCATGTAAATATGGAAATTATATAAGTTATTTTTACTAAATAAATTCTATAGATTCTATGATAATTCTCAAATGTTCAAACATTTTAAAAAGAAAATACCAATATATTTAAACATTAAAAGGAATTATTAATAAGGACAAACAAGGAAAAATGAAAGTGAAATATTTTTTATGAGTATTATTTTTCATTTTTTGTAATAATAATTATTTCCATTCTAAATTAAAAAAATATTGGGCATTATTGGTAGAAATTTGCCGGGTAGACTATTATGAAATGCACGGCTAGTAACGTCTAACGATTTTCTTTTTATCGATTTTGCCAAATTCAGAGAGAAATTACACGTGTCCGCCTTAATTTGCTATAGACGGACGGGGAGGAATTGGTTAGTACATAACTGTTTGCAAGCGCGTGGGTGGGTCCTTTCGACAACTCCGAGGATAGTCGTGACTGTCAATAATTTCGTAACTGACTATGTTGCTGCATGTCCAAATAATGTCACCGAGGATCTGAAGTGATGTTTAGGACTTTTTCATTTTTCTTAACTTTGAGAGAGAAATTACGAGTTTGTTTGAATAAGAATTTATTTGTATGATTTATTTGAGATAATTATTGTACTATTTTTTGTGATGTGATGTATGTGAAATAAAAAAATTATTAAAAAAATAAAAAGGTGATTAAAATTTGTGAAATAAATTTTTTGATTTGAAATCAAGCCAACACATGTCTAATTTTCTTCAGAGGAAATGATTGGCGAATGGAGAGAGATTGCAAGTGCGACTGTCATTGGTTGGTACAAAACTACTCACAAGTTAATGAATTTCAATGAGTGAAACACGACTTCTATTAAGAGTGACGGTTAAAATTTTGGTGCCAAGAGGTTTCTCTTTGGCACTACTAGGGGAAAAGTGAAAACTATAGAGTCCCCTTGCATTTTGCGCTTGCCCTTTTCTAGTTCCTCATTTGTATGAAGCACGTAATTTTTTTCACCCAACTCTATCTTCTTTTGATTGTTTTTGAATTACAAACTTTTCGAAAATAATCACTTGAAAAATGTCTTCCAATGGTCTATCCTGAAAGAAAAGTGTTCAGAAGTCCTACCCGGCCAGCCCACAAACTCCTCCGACCTCTTGGCTGAAGCAGTCACATCAGTGGCTTGACATTTTACTCGAACTGGACGGAACGGAGGCAAATCATGAGGTAGACCGCCGGGGAAAGAAAAGTAAAATGTCCCCATAGTGCGCCTACGATTAATGGGCTTGCAGAATCAAAAAGGAGGATGAAGATTAGTTGACAATCACCACTTATAGGTGCTTAACATTTAATTTGCATCATATAATTGGAGAATTCGTAGGTAACATAAGATAACAAACCACCCTATACATAGGTAACATATATAACTCACAAAACTTTTTTTTTTTTTTTTTTCAAGAAGTGAATGCAAGAGACAAAATAAAATCACAAAACTTAGTAATAATAAACAAATATGACAAAAATTACCGAAAAAAGTTCTGAATACTCGAAGTATGTAAATTACCAAAACTTGACTAAAATACAAACTTTCTAATAAAAAAGTAAGGAAAATATGAACTTTTAAACTTTGATTTAATTATGTCAACAACTACATATCTAAATGAATGTTGACAAAATGCGCAACGTGGGATTCAGGTTTTCCACAGGCGTGAGTACAATCACCAAAAAAAGAAAAAAGAAAGAAGAAAGACAGATCACTAGATGGATCGAGGAAATGAACTTGGAAGAAAATCTGGATACCTTAAATCGCTGATCTCTCTATATATGCTGGTACGCTATGCATTGCTCTATCCCTGTCCAACCACAGTACTATATCCTAGCGGCTAGCTGAACCTTTTATCTATTAATTAATCTCCCGGCTTTTAGAGTTGAATCTACAATGGCTTCCCAAAAAACTTGCGACAAGTCATTTGCTAGCAACTCTTTGCTGCTAGTTCCGGAGGAAGCCAGAACCATCGATCTCGTTCTTTTCTTGTTCTCCAGCCATGCAGACAATAGAAGATATATTGAAACCCGAAAAGGGACAAAAAGGTTGATCATAATTGCCTCTTGCAAATTATCTTGAAACTATTCGCAAAACCACTAAAATGGTTGGGGTATGCAATCCAGCAGTGGCTTAACCTGCTGCACGTGAATGGCGGTTTTTTGGGGCTAATCTTCAAAATCCTTCGGGGTAGACTCTGCTACTTAATTTCCTAATTAGTTATTGGTCTTGCTTTTCTTTCTTTCGCCTGACTTTTTCCAAGTTTCTTGCTACCTAATTTTCTCAGTGCAAATATTTTTTGCTTTTTGGCTAATTCATGAGCGTGGATCGATAAGAACAGAGCTAGCAAAATGCCAAACATAAGGGCATGCATGCATGCATTTCTGTTTATCGTGAGTGTGCGGGTTGGTGAGTTAATCTGTGGGCGAGGTATTATCCCAACATTTTATGTGGAAGTTCTGCCACCATCTTCCAAATCCTACAAACCATGTTTTGAATTTGTGATAGGAACAGTATTCTTTTGTTCCCTATTAATACCTCGAGTAAGTGGGGTTTCTCCAAAACGCAAGTCTCAAAACCTAGTACACTGTCACATAAAAAGAACAAACCTGTTGAACAAACGCAGACTAGATTTCAAATTAAATTGCAGCAGTGACTCTAGTTACACTTGCATAATGTAAAGCATGAACGTTAATTAATTAAGATCCATATACTGATATTTGATGCTAGAGAACGTCTTGATGTCTGACTTGCGCCTAGTTAACAAATCGATCGAACACTTATACTGTGGAAGGAATAAGAACTCAGTCATCGTTTTTTTTTGGTACGGCATAACATTCTAGATAGGATTTCCTTTTTACTATATTTTGTTTATTAGGTCATTAAAGACATTCTAGATAGGATTTCCTTTTTACTATATTTTGTTTATTAGGTCATTAAAGATTACGTGTGTCGTAGGTTATTCCTTTAATTAAGGCCGTGAGGTTTTATCCATTTTTATCTTTTATAGGGCGCCGACCAGAAAAAATCCCAGATAGAAATACATCCAAGTACCTGTCGATAGTTGGACTTCTAGACGACAGGGAAAAGTTGGAAGAGAACATCCCAATTGGGGATACTAGATATAATCCCGCTCTCGCAATTATGGCTGCCAAACTCTCTTACGAGAACTCCGCTTGTAATGAAGCTGTAGTATCGCAAAGCTGGAGGGTAAAACAGTTTTAGTTTCAATTTTCTATATGTATTACGTGTTGGTGTGTTTGTTTTGTTTCTTACATATTAGTAGAGGTGGCAAATCAACCCACTTAACTAGATTTACCCATACCCGCCCATGAATAGATGGGTATGGGTATCTTAAATTTTTGTATATAAGTATAAATGGGTTACCTAATAATACTCATTTAATAAATGGGTATTATTATTGGGTAACCCATCAAACCCAATTAACCCATTTAAAATTCTCTTCCCCCCAAGTCTCTTCTTTTCCCCTACCTTTTTTTTTTCAAATTTTTCATTTTGTCATGATGTTAACATTATTATTATTATTATTATTATTATTTGTTGGTTTTATTTTATTATTTTATTTTTTCTTAGTTTGTTAACTTGCTCATTTTTTAGCATTACCAATTTATGATAAATTTTAGCCTATTTTCTTATCTTTATAAAATGAAATTTTAAATTTATATATGAAAAAATGTTAGGGGTTCAAAATTTTTGGATTAAGTTTTTATATTAATTTTTATAGTACTTAATTCAAATTTTTATATTCGTATTATTCAATTATTAAATAATAGGTAATTTTGTGACATAGAGTATAAATGAAAAAAATTGGTAATTAAGTTTATTGAACATTATAAGTAAATATTTAAAACTAATGATAGGTACAAAGAGTGGTATAAATTGATAACTTAGTTTGCAAAAATGAATTTAATAAGTTTGCAAAAAGTTAAAATAAATGAGTTATAAATGGGTAATTAGGTTACCCAATTCATTTTTTGTCTTACCCATTTATACCCATCTAATTAAATGGGTATAAATGAGTTGACTCACTTATACCCATTACCCATTTTATCCAACCCAAACCCGCCCAAGTCACCCATTTTGACACCTCTACATATTAGTAATGTGTTAAGATATCATGTACTGGCAATTGATGACCTCGTTAAACTGCTTTTACAGATGAAGTTCCTGGGATTTTACCATTTCTGGAACGGCAAGTATTCCTTATCCCCGCCTTACTTTTAAATTTTAATGGCTGCCTTATCAAAGAGGGAATTGCAATAATCAATTATTGGACAACACTTGTTTACAAAAATTAGTTAGGGATATACAGCTTTTTATTAAGCATGAGTTTCAGAGAAATTTCTAATATTATGATGATTTTTAAAAAAATTCTACAAATGGGGCATTTTGTGTATGGGATTCTGTAAAAAGGTTGTTCGCATTTGACAAATGCGAACTCTCCTTGAATTTTCCAACAACCGACATACAAAAAAAAAAAAAAAAAAAAAGAGGTCGTACCTGACATTGCTTTGTCTCTTTCACCTAAACCCAAAAATAGAGCTCCATTCTTTACATCAAACATTCGGCATTCAAATCCGTGAGCAGAGCGGCAGAAATTGGAACGAAACTTTGCACATCCAGCTCACTCTCTCTTGTCTTTGCTTAGCTAGACACCAGTCCAAGCTTCCAAGAGGAAATTGCCCGAAATCCCTCACTCTCTCTCTTGCTCGTCGGTTGTTGTCCGCCATTGTTGACCTTCCACCAGATTTCTGAGCTTCCACCAGACGCCATTTACACGCCAGCCAGCTGCCATTTCTGCCTCAGCAGTCATCCCCATCCAATTTGTGACCCATTGCGCTGCACATTTTCTTTTCCCTTCGCAAATGGCTTTCAAATTCGTGGCTGTGCTTTGTAGCTCACAATCAGCATAAAAGGCATGAACTTTTGTGTTCAGATTGAGAAAGCGGCGACCAAGAGAAGAGAGAGTGAGGAGTGAGCTGGACGGAGAGAGTGAAGGGAGAGCGAGATAGACCTGAATGCCGAAATTGGGAACTCTATTTGTGTTCAGATTGAGTACCTCGCATTCAAGAAATGCGAGGTATCTCAGCTCGCATTCTCCAAATGCGAGTTTAATAAGCTCGCATTTGCCAAATGCGTGCTTGTTTTTCCTTTTTTCTGGAAAGACTTACCTCGCATTTGTGAAATGCGAGATATCTAAACTAGCATTTCACAAATGCGAAGATCACATTTGTGGAACCAACTTCACAAATTACCTCCTTTGTAGAATAACTTTTTTTTTCATCACAATTTAAGAATTTTCTCTGAGTTTCATAGCTTTTGGAGAAATTTCCAAGTTTGTGATGAAATTTAAAAAAATTCTACAAAAAGGGTGATTTTGGTGAGGTATTCCGTAGGGGGTCTTCGCATTCCACGAATGCGAGGCGAGCTCAGCAGAATTTTTCGCAATTTTTTTTTCGGAGGGCAATAGAGCTCGCATTCTCAATAAGTAGAGCTCGCATACCGCGAATGCGAGCTCTCCCAAATTTAAGCTTTGGGAATTTAAGCTCTCCCAAATGACACCTGCACTGGCATTGAGAAAGTGTTGTATATGCTGTCAATATGATGGTCTATGTACTGGTTTTACTTGCCTGAATAGTTAGATGTGCAACTTCTGGCAGTTCTCTGCTGCTGAACTGGGATCACGCTGAATACTTTAACAGTACTAACAATGAGATGCCTACGAGAATTATCCGTCACTTGCTATGGTTGCCCAGATTTCTTTTCCGAATTTGTGAAAAGAACTCTGATAGCAGATTTTAGTTCTCCGAGTAGCTGAGCAGGGGAAAGAGTTGGAGCTCACAAAATTTTGTTTCCCCGGGACAGCTTAAAGTCATAGAAATGCAAGCTCTCCCAAATTTAAGCTTATTGAGCTCGAATTCTCAGAATGCGAGCTCACTGACCTCGCATTCGCGGAATGCGAAGACCCCATTTGCAGAATAGTCTCCAAAAAATGCCCCAGTTGTAGAATTCCTTTTTTTCCCATCATAAACTAAGAATTCACCCTAACTTTTGAGCATTCGAAACCCTATTCTCCTAATAGGAGTAGGTAAGATACCACGTTAAAACAATAATATTCCGGACTCAAAAGGCTACATATGGGATACAAATAATATCAACCTGGAGTTCTAAATTGCTGTTAATTTGATGGTTAAGTGTTGCCTTTCAATCGGAACTGATCCTCCTTTTACTTTTTTTTTTTTTTACTTTTACTTGTTTTGCACTGGTGGTGGCTAGCTTACGAGAGAAATCAACAACAAAGGCATTATTGTTTCGACAAAATGAGAACACGGACTCGGAACTGATACGTGTGGCCTTCAGAGGTAAATCACCCTTTGATGCTGATGATTGGATTACAGACCTGGATATCTCCTATTATGACCTTCCCAATGTGGGAAGGGTGCATTCTGGATTCATGAAAGCTCTTGATCTACAAAAGTGCCATGGTTGGCCCAAGGACATAACCCAACCTCATAAGGAATATGCTTACTATGCCACCAGGGAAATTCTGAAAGATACTTTGAAAAACAATCCCAAGGCTAAATTTATGGTGACAGGTCACAGCTTGGGTGGTGCACTAGCAATTCTGTTTCCAGCCATTTTGGCGTATCACAAAGAAAAGGAGTTGTTGGAGCGATTAGACGAGGTCTACACTTTTGGTCAACCAAGCATTCATGGAACCCAACATTAAGAGCAGCAGACACAAGTACGTGAGGATCGTTTATTGCAACGATCTTGTGCCTAGAATCCCTTGGGACAATGCCTGGCGTAATTTAAGGCACTTTGGGACATGTGTCTACTTCAACAACCTTTACAGGGGCAAAGTAATTAATTAATCCCTTGGCGTTCCCAAATTTATTTCCAATTTTCTGTCATCTGTAAAGTGTATACCAGTACGTAGGATTAAATATTAATTTTTCCATGTGCTGCAGATTGTTGCTAAGTACCAAACAAGAACTACTTTTCAGTCCACGAGTTCATTCCCAAAAAACTAAACTGTCTTTGGGAGCTGATGAAGGGTTTTGGGATGGGATTGTTTTGGGACGTGAATACCGGGAATTGAATCTTATGCCAGCGGTTCGATTTCTGGGCTTCTTGTTCGTAGTTGGCATACCAGCACATTGTACGTCCTCCAAATTATATGTCAATTCCACAAGGTTGGCATCTCTGGATTTGTACCTTCCAAACCATGGCTTCACCTATAGAAAGACAAGTGGATCTCCATAATCGATATTCATGCAAACGACGGTCCAGCGGAGGGAAAGCTAAGCACGAAGAAGCTGGATGATCCTCTTCTAGTGCTCACCTAATTGAAAGAGTTGAATAAGTAGACAACTAACACTGATCCTCGTTTTAACTTTTAAGCTCATGTTTGCTGGGTCGTTTATCTTTGTTGCTTATTTATTTGTTTTTTTTTTTTAATTCCTTTCAGTGTGTGGTGAAAGATTTGCCTTTTAATTCCTATCTGAAAAAAAGTACGCTTGAGGCGACAGGGTTGCTGCTTTGTAGTTTGCGTTAGTGTGTTTTTTTTTTTAATGCACGTGCTTAAGTTCTCCACCATGTCTTGCTGAAGTTCCTTTATATTTTTTCTTTAAAAAAGAAAACGGGAAAACAAAATAAAATTTGAAGGCAAAGCGTATCTTTAAAGATCATGGTTTTACGTCAAATCATCGGACGAGTCATATGCTTAGATAATTAAATTGCAGTAAAAAAAAAAGTGAGCCAATAGACATGTTTATTTGTTCAATCTAACAATTGAAAACTGTGATAAAAACAAATGTGAAAGGAAACAAGTAATATTTATTTTTGAAACTAGAACCTTCCAAAAGGTAATTCGCAGTGAAGAGAACGAGCGAAGGAGTGGGGAAACCTTACTCTGCTGAGCTATTCGGATTTAGCTGAATAAAGCTCATACAGGGAATTGAGTCCTTATAGGAGTACTTACGCAAGAATTAGTAGAAAAGTAATCGAGAATTCAGATATTAAGCAATTATAGCATGTGGATTATGTTTTATTCTTCAAGAATTCAGATATTAAAAAATTATAGCATGTGGATTATTTTTTATTCTTCTCTCAAGTCATTTTCTCTTCATTTACTTACCTAATTTTTTTCTTGAAAAATTCAGTCCGAAGAAATTGGGTGATCACATCATTAATGCCCTCTTAACTAGTGGATGGACAAACTTGGAAGCCCCCTTCATTACCAGTTGTTTGTTACAGGATTTGCATGCAACGTTATGGTCGAGGAAAATTGGTCAAAATTATGAGAAAATTGTACCATTAGATTTTTTTGCATAACTAGAATCTCCAATGAAGTGTTCTTGAATGACATTAACTTAGTGTTAGAATCCCATCTATCAGAAGAAGAATGAATGAACACTTTCAAGATTTAATTAGCAAGAATCCTTATTCTTATCAGATCTGCATTTCAAAATAAGGGGGATTGACGGATGAGACACATATACTTCACTCCATATGAAGAATTAGAATAGTACTTCAAAGTAAAGTCATAAGCCGGTTGTTGGAAGTATTGAGTTTGTCTTTGTATTTCATATCGAAAATTTTACAAGGAAGTATCTACTATTGGTGGTTATAAATATAGTGGGATTAAGCAAATTTAAATGTACTAAAGATACAAACCCAAGAGAGTTTTCTAGAGGTCCATGTCCTAATTTAAGAGAAGTTTTGATTAGTCATTAAATCAAAAAAGTAAGTTATAGACCTTTGGATTATTAAGTATTTCGTGTTATTTAGATTTTTTTTGTGTTTTCAGTTCTGTCTACCTTTTGGACCTTGAAATTATTTCTTAGATTTTGTACTCTCTTTCTTTTGTAATTTTTTTTGTTATAATAAATCTGCTACCCTTTTGTCGATAGATGTAGGTCAATTCGACCGAATGAGGTAAAATTTTATATTTCTTTGTTTGATTTATCTACGTTGTTATTGTCTTTATTGGATTGCTAAGAATTTGTTTGATTTAGTTACTTTGTTATTGTCTTTGTTGGATTGTTAAGAACCCTGCTATTTTCATAGATCAATTTTCTGGAACCAAACCTAATAAACTGGTTTCAGAACTTCATATTTTGAATTTGTTATGACAATAACAAACTATCAAAATCAATTTTTTGGGCTATAGAGAGTGAAAAAAATTATCTATTGGAGTTCAGTTGGGTTTTGAAAAAGATTTGTTGGAGTTCAATTGGTTGGATTTTGAAGAACAGTTATTTGGCCTGTTGGAACTCGTTGAGAGTTTTGTGAAGAATGTGGAATAAGGTTACTATATTCGCGATTTTTAACCCATTAAATCTATTTTATCTTTTGTGAATTGTTGGCCCGTTGGAACTTGTTGAGTCTTTTGTATCTTAGTTCGTTGGTGGCTCTTTGGGATCTATTGAACTTTTGTGATTCGTTGAGACTTTTCTAAAAAAAGGACGGAACATGTTTGCTTTTTGTCTACTATTTATCGATGTTGGATACACGTTAGGGTAAATATTTATTGAATTCATTTTTGTATCTCACATCGAAAATTTTACAATGAAGTATTTAATCTTGGTTATTGTAAATATAGTGGATTAAGTAAATTTAAATGTGCTAAAGGTACCAACCCAAGAGACTTTGGAGGGGCTTATGCTCTAATCTAAGAGAGGTTTTGGTTAGTCATCAAACCGAAAAAGTAAATTATGGATCTTTGGGCCATCAAGTATTTTGTATTATCTAGATTCTTTTGTATTTTCAATTTTATGTGCCCTTTTGATTCTTCAAATTATTTTCTAGATTTTGTACTCTCTTTTTTGTACTATTTTTTTGTTATATAGTAAATCTGCTACTCCTTCATCCGTGGATATAGGTCAATTCGATTGAACCATATAAAATTTTGTGTTTCTTTGTTTGATTTATTTATTTTATTATTATTTTTATTGAGTTACCAATAATTATATTGTTCTCGTAAGTCAATTTTCTAAAACCAAATCTAACAAGAAGAACTAGAGACCATGAACGCCAAAGGTTGAAGAAAAAGCTCCACGTTGGATGATGTACAGATTTTAATAAGTCACTAGTTAGGGTTTTTGAGAACTGCAAATTGGTGCGTAGATTTCACAGCCAATGTAGGAGTTTGTCATTAAATCACACTTTACTTCGCTAGCACAATATAGAATCCCTCAAAATTAATTTTATCAGAAAACGAATTTAAAAAGGAGTTCATTATCAACTATTTTTCCTAATAAGAAAACAAAAATGAAAATTTGTTCATGCAATGATTTTGTTTAACAATTACATCGCATTTGCTTAATGGTTTTTAGAATGTTTAACATATTTAAGCTTACAAAACAAAAAACTATATGCACTTTCTTATTGTTGACTTTTACATATGTGAAAATTAAGGCCTTGACAATCTAATTTAATACTTAAATTTAACTAGTTCAAATATTGATATCTCTCATGTGTTTGATAACAAAAAAAAATAGAACATTTTAATTAATTAAATGGCTCTGAATTATTTAGGCTAAACTTATACAATATAATAAGTAATAAATTGTTCAGATTTGAATACTTAACAGTTCAGCAATTTAATAGATTTAGATTTTAAGATTTCAATACTTAACAATTCAGTGGCATACTCAAATATTAAGATATTAATACTCAAAAATTAAGTAACTTAACAGATATAGATTTTAAAATTTTTAATACTTAACAATTTAGTAATTTAATAAATTTAAATTTCAAACTTTAGTTTTATCAAGTGCACCCTAAAAAAATAGCATATTCATATTTAGATAAGCATATTTACATTTTTTTCTAAGTGTAAATGGGAGGATTCAAATTTGAAATCTCTTACTTACATACTCTTCCTCAAACCACCCAACTCATCTCTCGATGTATTCACATTTTAATTACATTTACAGAGTTAATAGCAAAATTTGATCATGCAACTATCTAGATTCACTCCTATATATTTCTTCGTATTAAAAAGAAATACTTGTTCCTCATAAAAACATAAGATTGATATAATATATTCTTCCGGTCCTGCTGTAAAGGAAACTTCATATTTTTTTCTAACAAAGATAACTAAGGACAGGCATGAAGTGATATAATATATATTTTAATTAGTAGGATTTGAGATTTGCATCAATCCGATTCGAACATAAAAGAGGACAATTAACTCTGTTTTCTGACCTACTTGGGAAAGCCTGTGCTAACAAGTACGCATTTTCGATGAAGCTTCAGCCTTCAATGTGTTATCAGGAATTCAGGATGAAGAGACAGCAAACTTTCAAGGAATGGTATATTCAGGAACTCAATAACTTCATGGGCTCCATTTGGATTAGCTGTTTTAGGGTGTTTTTAAAAAATTTTGTTATATCAGAGTTTTTAGAGTATATTTTGGGATATTTTTAGAATATATTTTGGAATATTTAAAAATAGTAGAGTTTTTAAAATATATTTTGAGATATTTTTTAAACATCAAAAAAATTTAGACTACTTGTTAAAGTATTTTTAAAAAATTTTATAATATTTGAAAAACTGAAGGATTCAAACGAGCGACTTTGCAATGGCTCCCCAGACAAAATCACTAATTTGATAAATGAAAAAAATAAAATAGTGTGGACCTAAAATTCAATACCAAATCAACAAAATTTAGTGGAAACATAACATAACAATGATGAGTTCTTTTTTATTTTAATAGTGTAAGCGGAACAATACGTGAGGTTAAAATAACTCAAGTACAAAACATATTTAATGGAAACTCTTTGTTACAAATGTGCGAGTATGGAAATGGAAAAGCATTAGCATGAATGTACAATAGTAAATGCAGCGATAGAGTTATGACCTTTATTCACGATGCGTAATAACATGAACTTAGGGTCCGTTTGTTTGGGGAGAAAATGTTTTCCAAGAAAATATTTTCTTAATTTCCCGTGTTTGGTTGCACAAAAGTTACTGAAAATATTTTCCTATGTAAAATATTTTCACTCATCTTATGGAAAACAACTTCCCTTCCAAACTTACTGAAGTTGTTTTCCGAAATGCATGCATCTTGCCTGTAGTATGTTCCAAACTTATTGAAATCATCTTGTAGTATGTTTTTTTTTTTTTGTGTAAACAGGAGGGCTCGAACCCAAGACCTCTTCCTTACATTCTCTCCCCCGTACCACCCAACCCAACCCTCCCCATAGTATATTCAAAATAAAAAAAAAAACCTCATCCTGCTCATCCTATGCTAGTAATTAATTATGTATAACAGGGACATTTTTTTCTAGAGAAACTTTCAGCAGTGAGAGTGCAAGATATATGTCACAATAAGCATTGCATGTGATTGATATTTGATACTAAATGGCCAGCAATTTGTTTATTGCTTAAGGAGATATTTTTTATTCATATATACATTTCTCCAAGATTTTTTAAAGTTAAACAATGAGATAAATTTTCTTATTTTGCATGGGAAGAAGTATGTAATTATAATGTGTAGAAAGTAAAGATAGAGATAAAAGTGAAAATATTTCAAAGGTTAAACAAACACCAGAAAAATGAAGTAAGAAAATATTTTCAATAAGCTAACCAAACACCTGAAAATGATGAAAGAAAAATGATTTTCATAAAAAATTACTTCCACGGAAAATATTTTCCCAAGGAAAATATTTTACTTCCAACCAAACAGACCCTTAGTCTTATAAGGTGTTGGTTTGTATATTTTTAGAATAACTAAATATTTCTAATAGTAAATGTGCAACTCGAGGTTCTCTATTTTTTTAGCTCATCCACTGGTATAAAATTATGCATAAGAATACAAGATATATATTCCAATTAATATATACAATTGACAAATAATTTGTGCTCATATTACAAATATATACAATTGACAAATAATTTTTCACAAAATTATGTTTTAAAAAATTTATTTGTACGTATCTGCTCTATACGTAGTGCAAATGATAATGTTCTACTCATGTGCTATATTGCGTGCATCTAATTGATTGAATTGATTCGTTTGTGGAAAAAAAAATTAACTGAAGTGATTAGGTTATGCTTAAGGTTTGGGGTGAAAGAGGTGGTCAAATCCAAGTGGAATGCTACCGCCATCCTTGTAATTTGTTCCTGTCTGTCCATTTAATAAATATAAAAGAGCTGGTGCCCAAATCAACCCCTTAGATAAATTAACTACACTAAGCCAAAGGCGTAGGCTTCTTCGATCGGTTGATCCAAGGGAAGGCTAATGCCCATTAACAAGAAATTAAAAGTGTGGTGGCCACTCCTAAAAATCTTTAACGCCTGCCAAAAAGAAATTTATGTCAAATTATACGTAATTGAAAGTGTGCACTGTTGAAATACACTCTATCATCCTAGGTGAATTTCTAGGAATAATGTTAATACGAGAAAACATCTCAAAAGTGGTATTTTGTAGGATTTGTGCATAAGATAAGGGTCGCTGCATGTCACAATATCGGCGTAAAATAAATTTGATTCATTTTTTGCAAATTTTTTCATTGGCTTAAGAATTTTTGTGAGATAACATTTTCGACTGAATTTTTTTTAGCGTAGATGGACTGTTGATTAAAAACATGATTTGAAGGTGTAAAAATTTTTTTTTTTTAAATTCAACACACAAAATTTGCAGCGAACAAATTTTTTTCGTGGCGAATTTTGTGGACCGTTGATCAACGGTTCCAAAATCGCCGCAGATATGATTTGCAGCTAGTGATATATTTTTTTTTTTGAAACCGCACATCTGATTTGCGGGGGTTTATTTGGAACCATCATATTAACAAGCTTCTTCAAGAAATACACATCTGTCGACTGCAAACAATCATCAAAGTCAATACTGAAAATAAGGCAAAAGATGAGCATATGACACCATACAAACTCCTACCTTCTCCCCCCGTAGCATCAGGTAGCCATGATAAATAATAAAACTCCCAGCATTTCTTTTCCTTTTTCAAAAACTCCAACTAATTTTTATTGCTGAATGGGAAATCGAACAAATAACAATTGAAGAAGTTGGTTTCAATCTTAAAGAAAAGCCCAATAGCCAATAACAACACAGTGCAATTGCTTTAAAAAGAAAAAAAAAATCCATTTTCTTGTTCCTCAGCTCTCTTTTCCTCTAACATTCTAACACACATTAACCAACAAGTCTTTCTTTCCCCCCCCCCCCCTCTTTATTATTACAATAACTAAAACTTTCAGTAGTTATTAATCAAGAAGATAAAAAAAAATCAAAGAAAATTTTTTTTCCCTCCATATAATAAACTACAATACCATACTGGGGTTTGATTTGGTGCTAGAAAGACAACATAGTGCACGAGTCCAGCATAGACTCCAAGGAGCAACAACTCCTCCTCCTCCTCCGGGTCCTCTTCCGTGCTCAATGAATTGTAACAAAAAAAAAAAAACAATTCCTTTTTAATAAAATATTCTTCGCTGCTCATTTCACGAGCGGCAAATGCCTTTCAAATTTTTTTTTTAAAAAAATTGAAAACTAAAACAATTTCTTTATGTAGTCTCACTTCCTATTTGCGACGATCCTTAAAATTAACATTATTTTGTAAAATTTGCCATCATCCTGACATCAAAACTGGGGTGTTCGTCTAATCGACCAGCCATAGCCATATTAAGACCAATTTGTTTAGTCAGGATGTGAGTGTGCTGTAGGTCCGCCGGACATGGACGACGTTGCCCCAGAAGAAGATGGTACTTCATAGCATTTCAGTCATCCCTGTCTCTTTGGTCGCCGGCACGAGGTGAGTTGGGATTGCGTTAGCTGATGATGAAGTGGGTAGCAACTTGCAGGTACGTGAGGCTTAGGCAGGACAAATTCTGTATGAAATTGAACAAATTTTGCAGTTTGATTAATCATTAAAAATTTTTGTTACCAATTTCATTTATTTTTTTTTAACGTTCAAATGTTTCGTGTAAACTGAATGTTAAGATATTTTTTAAAAAAAATTATTTTTAATGTATTCATTTAGATATCAAAAATCAAAATAATGACATAATTATATAATTTTATAATATTATTGTATAAATTGAGATATAAATAGATGGAGAGACCGAGAGATTTTCAGCAGAGATAATCTTGGCCCACTTAGACGCTGTACTTGGAATTATCATATGGCTACCTACCTTTTCCTTTCCGGAGCGGACAGTATCAACAAACGTGAGTCAGCAATCCAAACACACTCATGTATGATTGATTCCACTTACTGGCTAAGTTTTACTTTATTTATTTTTGGCGGATAGAGAGTTACAGGGTGGGACAACTTTCCACCTTGCATTGTAAATGCTGCTTTTCGTGATATGAATGGATCGAAAATTTCTTTCTCCTTCCCCAAAAAAAAAAAAAAAACTAATACTATCTAAAACACGGAATTCACGTGACAAGCGGGCGAGGGCCCATCGCATAAGGTGAATCTCGACCATAGTGCGTGACGCTGTCAAATCAAACCGTTGTTGCGGTGCGATCCCCAGTTAATCGCCGGGTCTGTTTGAATTGTAAATTATTTGGAATTATTTGAGATATTTTTACTGTAGCATTTTTTATGATGTGATGTATGTAATATAAAAAAATATTAGAAAAATAAAAAAATATATTGAAAATTGTAAAAATGATGTAAACAAATAAAATTGAAAAAATATGAAGCAATCCAAACAAACCAGTCATTTATTTCAAGGATACTTTGGCAGAGCAAACGAGGTGATGAATCACAGTTGCCCAATGCTAGCCGTCCAAGTCACAGTAATATACTATAAGAAATGAAAAAACAACACATAAAAATGAGAAGATTTGACTTATGACAAGACGAGCACGTGAAATGATGCCTAAAAGATACTGTAAAAGGGCCATTTTATGGAGAGCTTCCGTCGTTTACTTTAGACACCTTGAAAACACCCCAAGTTTTGATGCGATAAGTCCTTTCACTGGAACGGTAAGTGGATGGGGATTAAAAAAGTTTGATGGGCCCTCTATTCTTTTAGTATTAATCCTTCAGTAGTATTATTGAATTCAGGGAGAAATTGCCCGTCCCCTCTAATTGGTCTGACGTTTTACACGCTTTTGCCAAATTTCAGAGTGAAATTATTACTATTACCCTTCCATCCATAAAGTCTATTTTCTTCCCGGTGAGTTCTAAGTCTCAGTGAGAATGCTAGGCCTGCGACCAAGATCAGCGATTTAATTCTGATTTCTTCTCTTAAAAATAGGAGAATGCTAAACCTGGCCTACAGCTCCATATGTAGGCCAAATGGCTCAAAATTTGCCATGTCATCACTAGGCATTTTGTATCCGAAGACCGCCCCTTTGCCAACAAAGGATTTGCTCGGGGAAGAGAAGGATGACTGAGAATCAATTAAAATATCGGGGATAGTTTTCCCAAATCTAATACAAAAGAATGAGGATTTTGGGGTTTAGGAGGAGGAGGAAAGGAACGTCTGATATGGGTGCTGTCTTTTCCAGTGATATGATCTGCCGTCCCCTTCAAAGATATGGATGATGGATGGTGATGGAGGAACGGGTAGGAGAGGACAGAGTGTCCCCTTATTAATGAATGAAATTATTCATAACTTTTCTTGCTTAACCGAGACGGCAAACTACTCTTTTTGTTTTAAAATGCAAATATGCAATACTAGTATACTTCGCAATCCCACCTTTAGCTGTCTTTTTGCGCCATTGGGCCTTTGGTCCCGCGATCAAGTGTTCGATACCTGACTCCCATCAAAAAAATTATCACAATATATAACGGTCTTAATTGGCCTTTTTCAATGAAATATCTGTGCATATCAAGTTTTATTTTTCCTCTTGTTTAAATTAGACTAGATTATGTTATAAGAATTCTACCGTTACGAAAAAAAAAAAAAAAGCTGTCTTCTTGCTTTCTTGCCCATACTCCATGTCAACTTTTTTGTAAGATTTCTAAGCCTGACTCTACCGCTATCTTCTTTTCTCATTTTCTGTAATTTTTGCTTAGACTTCATATGTAATTTGTACTGTATTTGAGTTTTCTTCAAAACACTTTTAATAAAAATAATTACTATTAAATGTTTAAGTACTTTTAAATATATTGTTTAAAAACATAGTTGAATAAGTTTTATTGTATTGAATAATATGTAATTTGAAAATTTTAAATGTATTTATCTCTTTATTTAGTTTATAATATAGAATAAAATGATTAAATTTAATTTTTTTTTAAATCACAAACACACTATTTTGAAAGCATCAAATTTGAAATTTCACTAAATTTCATATTAAAAGTTTCATTTCTAATTTTATGAGATGATATTCACCGAACAACTTTAAAATATACAATTGAGCCCCCGGAATACTTTTGTGGCTTGAATGATGTGGCAATTTTTCCACCGCTCGGTCTACTAGCTCAGCTGTAAACCCAGTCTACACAAGTATTTGCCCATCTAATTTATTATAGTTGGTTTGTGCAATAATTGAGTGCGTGGGCGGGCCTTTTAACAACTCCGAGGATATTAGTGACAATTACACTTTGATTTTTGTATATCTCGTAGTAATGTAGGTGTCCGACTATTAATAATGTTTAGTTTGGGCTTTCTCCCTTGTCTTAACTTTGAGAGAAAAACTACTTTGTCTAATTTACTCCACTCCAGAGGAAATGATTGCTTAGGCTAGTACAAAACTACTGCTTTCTAACAACCCCAAGGTACCATACTTGTCGAATGCATGTTCTTGCAATGTTTTGGGTTTTCCCACTTTCGCCAAAAATTAAGATTAGATGGTAGAAACAACAACAATAGGTTTTCCATCCTAAATCTAGTTTACACTTTTTTTTTTTTTCACGCACACGACTTGTACTGACTGTTCTCAATATTGCACGTCACGAAGTGTTTAGGATTTTCGCGCTTTTGCAAAATGGAGAGAGATTGCCAATGCGACTGTACCAAGCTAATTATACGACGCATAAGATTTTGGTGCCAAGAGGTTTCCCTTTGACACTACCCCTTGCATTTTACGCTTGTCCTTTTCTAGTTCCTCATTTGTGTGAACATTGTAATTTTTCCACCGTGCTCTATCCTCTTTTGATTGTTTTATTTGAATTACAAACTTTTCGAGAATAATAATGCAAAACATAATAATAAGTATGTATCTAAACGAACGGTGATAAAAAGCTCAACGTCGAATTTGGGTTTTCCATATGCCAAAAAAGGCAAAAAAACAAAAAAAAACAAAATGCAAAAGCAAATCACTAGATTGATCGAGGGAATGAAGTGGGGAAGAAAATCTTGATGCCTTATATCGCTGATCTCTATATATATATATATATATATACTGGTCCGCTACATGCATCGCTGTATCCCTGTTCGACCATATTACTATATACTAGCTGCTAGCTGAACCTTTTATCAATTAATTAATCTCCCAGCCTTTAGAGTTAGAATCTTCAATGGCTTCAATGGCTTCCAATGGGGAGGCGGCATTTGCTAGCAACTATCTGGTGCTAGATCCGAAGGACGCCACAGCCTTCGATCTCCTTCGTTTCTTGCTCTCCAGCCGTGCAGACAATAGAAGATTTATTTTTGCCCCAAGAGGGACGAGGTTACCATTCCCTAAAAGGGTGGTCATAGTTGGCTCTGTCGTGCTGCAACTTATCTTGTTCATGTTAGCAGGACCGCTAGCATTGTTGGGGTATGCACTCGAGCAGTGGCTTAACCTGCTGCACGTGAATGGCGGTTTTATGGGGCTTATCTTCAGAATCCTTCGGGGTAGACTCTGCTACTGAATTTCCTAATTAGTTATTTCTCTTGCTTTTCTTTCATTCGCCTGACTTTTTCCAAGTTTCCTGCTACCTACTTTGCCCAATGCAATTATTATTTGCTTTTTGGATAATTCATGAACATTGATCGATAAGAATAGAGCTATCAAAATGCCAAACATATATAAGGGCATGCTATCGTGCGTGTGTGGATGGGTGCGTTAATCTGCGGGCGAGGTCTCATCCCAACATTTTACGTGGAAGTTCTCCCACCATCTTCCAAATCCTCCAAACCAGGGCGAGTTGTGATGGGAACAGTAATCCTTTGTTCCCGATTAATACCTCGATTATGTGGGGTTTCTTCAAAACGCAAGCCTCCAAACCCATAAATTAGTGTCTTAGTGTGAAGGGAATGAGAAATTAGTTATCGTTTTGTTGTACAGCATAACATTCTATATAGGACTTCTTCTTTACTATATTTTATCGACCAGGTCATTAAAGATTACGTGTGTGCATGGTTGTACCCTTAATAAAGGCTGTAAGGAGGTTTGGATCCATTTTGATCTTTTGCAGGGCGCCGACCAGTACAAGCCCCAGATAGAGATTCGCCCAAGTTCCTGTCGCTGATTGGACTTTCAGACAACCGGGAAGAGCTGGATGCTAGCATCCCAATTGACGATACGAGATATAATTCGGCTCTCGCAATAATGGCTGCCAAAGTCGTTTACGAGAATCCCGCTCATATCGAAGATGTGGTCTCGAAAATCTGGAAGGTAAAACAGTTTCTGCTTCAATTTTCTACGTGTGTTACGTGTTTGTGTGTGTGTTTTGTTTCTTACTTATTCGATAACCTTAGTGTAGTCATCTGTTTAGATATCATGTAGTGACAATTGACGAGCTCGTTAAACTGCTTTTACACAGATGGAATTCATGGGATTTTACGATTTCTGGAACGGTAAGTATTCCTTATTCCTACCCAACTTTTAAATTTTAATGGCTGCATTGTGAGAGAGGGATTTGCAACGATGAGTAGTTATTGGAGAGCACTTGTTTACGAAAATTAGCTGGGCTTTTCATTAAGAACGAGTTTCATGGCTTTTGAGCATTCGAAACCCTATCCTCCTAGATAGTACTAATAGGTAAGATACCATGTGAAAGCAATAATATGACGGACTCAAAAGGCGGTTTTAAATTGCTGTTAGTTTGATGGTTAATTATTTGCCTTTCAAATTCAATCGGAACTGATCCCCTTTTATTTCCTCTTTCTCCTCCTTTTTTTGTGGTGGTGGCTAGCTTTCCAAAGGAAACCAACAACACAAGCAATGTTGTTTCGACAAAATAAGGACTCGGACTCGGAACTGATATGTGTGGCCTTCAGAGGTACAGAACCCTTTGCTGCTGAAGATTGGATTACAGACATCGATCTCTCCTATTTTGAACTCCCAAAAGTGGGGAGGGCGCATTCTGGATTCATGGAAGCTCTTGGTCTACAGAGGGGCAGTGGCTGGCCCAAGGACCTACCCCAATCTACTAGGCAATACGCTTACTATACCATCCGGGAAATTCTGAAAGATGCTTTGAAAAACAATCCCAAGGCTAGATTTATAGTGACGGGTCACAGCTTGGGTGGTGCACTAGCAATCCTGTTTCCATCCATTTTGGCGTATCACGAAGAAAAGGATCTGTTGGACCGATTAGACGGGGTCTACACTTTTGGTCAACCAAGAGTTGCAGATTCCAGATTTGGAGCATTCGTGGAACAAAACCTGGAGGGCAGCACGCGCAAGTACTTTAGGATCGTTTATTGCAACGATCTTGTGCCTAGAGTCCCTTGGGACAATTCATGGAGCGATTTTCAGCACTTTGGAAAGTGCATCTACTTCAACAGCCTTTACAGGGGCGATGTAATTAATCCCTTGGCATTCCCAAGTTCATTTCTAATTTTCTCTCATCTGCAATGCCGTATATCAGAACCTAGGACTAAACATTTTAATTTTCCATGTGCTGCAGATTGTTGATGAAGTACCAAACAAGAACTACTTTTCAATCTTCATGTTCATCCCCAAAAAAATGATCTCTGCTTGGGAGCTGATAAGAGGATTTGGGATGGGAATGTTTATGGGACCTGAATACAAGGAATTGAAGGTTATGCGAGCGGTTCGACTGATGGGCCTCTTCGGGTTGGCTGGCCTGCCAGCACATGCTCCTCTAGATTATGTCAATTCCACAAGGTTTGCGTCTCCCAATTTGTACACTTCCAAGCCATGGCTTGGCCAATAAAAAGACCAAGGACAATTGGTTCTCCGTAATCGATTTTCATGCAAACGACGGCCCAATGGTTTAAAAGCATACTTTCAAGCTGGTCAAAAAAAAAAAAGTATGCTTGAGCCTGCAGGATTGCTGCATGGCTTTGTACTTTGCGTTAGTGTGTTTTAATTCACGGCGGGCTCAAGCATGTGCTGGCAGTTCGTTTAGTGTGTCAAACGAACTTGGTGTGTTAAAAGCATGTGCTGGTTGTGAAACATTTTGTATTTTACTATACTTATATTCATTTAGTGTTTCCACTAACATAATTGGAGTTCTAATTGTGAGAATTATTAGCGGACACGTTAGCCTAATTTAGGCCTTGTTTGGCAGACAAATTTTTTGTCAAGTTTATCTGCTACAATTTTTTTAAGAACTTTAGTTACATTACTCTTAAAAAAATTTTCAAATATTTTAAACTATACACTTCAAAATATTCAAAGAAAAAACACTTCAAAAATTTTTTTAAAAAATTTTTTAGTAAGTTACAGTATAATTTTAGATAAACATCCAAAAATCTCACTTGCCAAACGGGGCCGTAGTTATAGAATATCACTAATTGCTGGTGTAAAAAGTGAAGACCATAGAAATTATTTTTCTGTGGTTAATTATTTGCTTCATTATATCAGCATATTTGTGTACTATCGATTGCCGGAAAAATTCCTTCCATTGAATTTTCCAAAGTTTGCTCTCAGTGGTGCTTTTTTTGAAACCTCTTCGATATGCATTTAACAAAAGTATAGATAAAAGAGGCAAATAGTTTTGTCTTCAATAAAATTGTCTCCAAAAAAAATGATTCACGTATTGTGCGTGTAATTAACCAAACAAAAATTTGCAATGCTATCTAAATGTGTTGATTGCCATGAATAATTTTGCCTATAAACAATTGTTAAGCAAAGAATGAATAAATTACTGTTGACTTTAATGAAAGTGAAGACTATAGAAATTATTTTTCTTTGGTTCATTGTTTCCTTCATTATATGAGCATATTTGTGTACTATAGATTGCCGAAAAAATTCCTTCTATTGAATTTTTCCAAATTATTTGATTACTACTTTTTCCAAATTATTTGCTAATTCAAACCACAATTATAACAACTATATAACTCTGTACATTATACTGTTTTCATACAACAAATATTCTACAACAAAAAATTGTGCAAGTTAACACAGGAAATAGTCTCCCCTATGCAGCGCAAGGCCATCTCACTAGTTATAATAAAAAGACCCAATTCATAATTATCAATAGGATAAAATAAAAATAATTACTGTATTGGCTGATATGTATAAATATACAGTTTAGCCCAATTGATTAAACTTATTCTCACTCTTTTTGTGTTAATTGTAACTATAGAATGCGCATTTTCAATTATGAAGATAATCAAGACAAAACTCTAAAATAAGTTGAAAAATAATTTCTTAAATGATTGCCTATTTATGTACATAGAAAAGGAAGTTATTGAAAAATTTATCACTCATTCAATCATAGATAAATTTAGTTATGTGAAAGAACATAAAACTCAATTTACTTTTAGGAAAAGAGATTGAAATTTTAAGGTATGTTAATATAGCTTTTATCTTTTTTTTTTTAAATGAAAATAGTTATATTTATATTTGTATTGCATACTTATATTTTTTTTTCATAGGTGGCATATTGGAGCATTTTCTTATTATGTGCAACTTGATTAATTTGTAACATTAAGATATTGGAGCATTTTAAGATATGTTTCGTGTATTATGTGCAACTTGATTAATTCTCAAAATTAATTTGTAACATTATAAGATATGTTTCGTGTAATTTGAATGTCAAAATATTCATTAAAAAATTTTTATTTTAATATATTTATTTAGATATCAAAAATTAAAATCATGACATAGTTGCATAATTTTATAATATTGTATGAATTGAGATATAAATAAATAGAGAGACCAAAAGATTTTCAGCAGAGATAATCTTAGCCCACTCAGAGGCTGTACTTGGAATTATCATATGGCTACCTTTTCCGGACAGCCATTCGACAGCCATTTTTACCCATTATTGATTTCCTTTAACTAGGGGTGTTTCGCGAATCGAGCCGCTCGCGGGGCTCGAATACGAGCTCGACTCGAGCTCGTCAATATCGAGTTCGAGTCGATCTCGAGCTCGAGTTCAAGCTCAAAAACATTAACCTCGTTGGCTCGCGAGCTCAATTATATATATTTTTTATTTTTTATTTTTTATTTTAATAATAAAATTACAAATATATCCCTAATATTTTATTATTTATTAAAATAATTATTATTTTATTCATTTTTAAAAATAAATAATTATTTTTTATTTTTTAAAAATAAAATAATAATAATTATTTTTTTATTTTTTAAGCTCGAGCTCAAGCTCGATATTTTGAGCTCGAGCTCGAACTTCACAAAATTAACTCGAGCTTGACTCGATTAGCCAAAACTCGACTCGAGTTCGGCTCGTTTGCACCCCTACCTTTAACACTTCAAATCAAACTACTGAATTTAATTATTCAAGCAAACTCATATCGTCTCTCTCTCTCTGTCTCTCTCTTGACACTTCTACTCAGTCCACCTAAGCAGTAGTGACACTCGAAATAATTGTGATGGATCGCAGATTTTGTCGTATAATGTTTGGAGAAAATTTTACAAAATGGTGCAGGGGTTTCTATCATTTTGTTGGTAAAAAGTCTATTTAACTTGTATATGCATGACACGAAACCAAAAACTGAAGTCAAGGATAATTTTGGCAGAGCAAAGGAGGTGATGGATCACGGTTGCCCAATGGTAGCCGTCCAAGTTACAACGTTGAAGAAATAAAAAATCAAAATAAAAAATGACAAGATTTGACTATGACAAGACGCGCAAGCGAAATGATTCCCGGGCAAAATGAAAGAGAAAGGGCTGGGGCCATTTTATGCAACTTCTAGATTGTTTCGACTCCTTCGAGCCAACATCCCGCTGTTGGTATGAATGTAATTTTCTTTGATGAAAAAATTTCGTCAATTTTTCCTTCTCTCGGACTAGATTAAAGTAAATTATTTACGATAAAAAAAAAAAAACTTTAGACTCCTTCGAAACACGCCAAGTTTTGATGTGACAAGTCCTTTCATGGGAACCGTTGCGCCATTTTGAGTAGATGAGGATCAAAGTTTGCTGGGCCCTCCATTATTTGATGATTCTATTCTTTAGTGGTGTATTATTGAATGTACAGCTAGTCATGTTAAGGTTAGTATAAACTGTCAAGCGTCTACAGTGCTCGACTTTTTACTCCCTTCTGCCAAATTCAGAGAGAAATTACCCGTCTCGTCTAAATGGCAAAAATTTGGGTAAATATACGGCTCCATATATAGGCCAAATGGCTCAAAATTTGCCACGTCGTTACTAGCCATTTGTATCCAAAACCCGTCTTTTTTTCCCGCCTATTTCCGTTTGTGTTTTTTGTGCTGAAGAAGATAATGTCAGATTTCTTCCTCAAACTCCATCTAACCGTTTGCTAAGATCTCCAAACTCTCCCAATCATATGAGTGTGCTTGGATTGGAGATCACTTAGAATACTTTTCTGAAAAAATATTTAGTATTTTTTTGATGTGATGTATGTGAAATAGAAAATTGATTGAAAAGTGCATTGACGATGTAAATAAATCAATATATGTAAATGACATGCAAATAATGTGTAATCCAAACAAACTAAATTATTTTTCATTGATCTATTAATTTCCGACAATTTGATTTTCTTCAAACTTTGTTTTGCTTTAGAAAGAATAATTTTAGACCATAGATTCTGTGAGAAAAACAAGGAAAATTTGAAAGCGGCAGTGACAGAGTTCGGTGGAGTTTCGCCGAGTAATCACTTCTACAACAATGATGAAATCTTCACTGTTGCCAACAAAAGATTTGCTTGGGGAATAGGAGGATGATTAGCAATTAATTAAAATGTAAGGGAGAGTTTTGCTGAATCTACTACAAAGAATGAGAATTTTGGGGTTTAAGAGGAGGATGATTGAGGATCAATTAAAATGTATGGGAGAGTTTTCTTAAAGAGTGAATGGTGGAAATGATCACTCAACTATTAAAAATGGTATCGTTTGGTCACTAAACTTTTTTTGTGGCAAAAAAGGTCACTAAACTCAAATAAACACGCCAGCGGAATCATTTTGTTAATTCTTACTAGTGAATCATCCAGTTATAAGGCTATGTTGAGTGGAGGAATATTTGTGAGCAAGCAAAAAGTCCAAAAAATATGACAAATATGTTTTTTTCTCACAAGTCTTGCCCTTAGATCTACAAGTTCATTGATTTCTTCTTTCATTGAAAGATTTAGAATATTTTTATTTGCCCTAACACTTCTATGCACTTCCTAAAAATTGAGCTTCCCACAGCATCACAGGCAATATTCTCTTGAAGATATTCAAAGCTTCGGAATGAAACTGGTAATCTCATCTTGCCTTGCGCGGATCACCTTGCCGTTAACTTCAACAACTATGCCATCCTTTCCAGAATTGTCCAAATTTTCATTCGTCCTCTCCTTTCTAACCCCAAAAACAAATCTTTGCCTAGAAAGTTTCTAATTTCTGAATCAATTCTTGGAGGGAAAAAATCCAATAGTACTTCACAATCGTTGAAGAATATTCCATCAAAAGCCACACTGGCTGCTTTATTATTTTCTTCAATCACCCCACCAACTTTGGTTGTGGATAACACTGTCCCACCAACTCTACCTCCAATAATTCAAGCCAAAGCCCCATAACCCAGTACTTCAAACCCATCTCCCTTTTCCTAAAATTTGATTTTGATGGCCCCAAAGTCCCAAGCTCAGCCCTCCACTGACCTCTCGGAGGGATCTTAGTGGCGATACAGTTAATTCTTGAATGCTGTCAAGAAGGTTAAAGTTGAGAGTAGGGTGGCAAATGAGTCGAATTGAATTTTGGTCTAATCGAGTCGAATCTTGACTTAGTTTTATCAAACTCAAACTCAAATTCGAACTCGACAAGTTGTCAATTTAAAACTCAATCTCGAGTTCAAAAAAAATAAAAAATAAATATTTTATTTATTAAAAATAAATAAAATAATATATTTTTTAATAAATAATAAAATATTAGAAATATAAATGTAATTTTACTATTAAAAAAATTAAAATATATATATAATCGAGCTCATAAGCCGTTTTAATATTTTTGAACTCAAGTTTGAGTTCGAGTTCGATTTGATCAGGTCGATCTCGATACTGATCGAATTTGAGTCGACTTTTAACTTGAACCACTCGCAAGCGACTCGATTTGTTTGCAGTCTTAGTTGAGAGGGTTAGGTTCAATAAAGATGATAGCATCTTTTAGCTCACTGCTGTGGATGCCGCAGAGCTACTGTAATTGTGCCTAATGACCCTGACTTGATTGACATTTTGGCAATGAACGGAGTTGACATTTCAGTTTTTTAGGGTGATTCTGGCAATGGGTTGTTTAATTTTATTGGGTATTTGCTTTTCCCATTTCTCAATTTTGCTAGCTTGTTCTTCCTTTTTCGACAGGCTCACGGAGTACCTGGTGGGTTTGGTGGTCTTAGGGAGCCTTTGGGTTTCGACAGGTCCAAGTTAAAGTTTCAGGAGGTTCCTGAGAAGGGTGTGACTTTTGCTGATGTTGCTGGAGCTGTTTAGGCAAAACTGGAGTTGCAAGAGGTTATTCTCTTTTCACGCTGATGGCTTCGAGATTGTCTTTTTTCTTCATATTCTCTTTTATCAAGAACCTCCAGTCTCTGTGTCATCTTTTTTTTTTTTTTTGATATGATAGAATTCTTTTAGACCTACTCCTACTCTATACTAGAGGGAAAGAGAATCTAAAGAGACCTAAACCAACAATGGCCCAGATAGGTACCCACGCACACATTGACAAATTTTTTCAAGAAAGTCTGAATTTTTTAAAATGTAAGCCAAAGGATTTGATTACTTGATCCACACCAAGTAGAGTTTTAAATCTCTCTTGGTAGCCAACTACTAGGAGTAGTTAGAGTAGTTGATTGGCTTCTGTGTCATCACTCTAGCAAATTTTTTTGGGCACGCCTTGCGAGGAAGGAAGAAACATATTAGCTATATTTTTTTGGACATTTTTGCTCTCTCACAAATATTCCTTCACTCAACATAGCCTTGTAACCAGATAATTCCTGGTTAAAATTGATAAAATGACTTCGCTGGTGCGTCTATTTGAGTTTAGTGATCTTTTTTGTCACAAAAAAAGTTTGATAATCAAGCGATGCCATTTTTAATAGTTGTGTGATCTTTTCAGCCATTCACTCTTTCCTAAATCTACTAAAAAGAACGAGGATTTTGGGGTTTAAGAGGAGGAGAAAGGGAATGTTTGATATGGGTGCTACCTTCTCCAGTGATATAATCTGCCATCTCCTCCAATGATATGGCTACTGGATGGTGATGGAGGAATGGGTAGGAGAGGAAAGAGTGTCACATTATTAATTAATGAAATTATTCATAACTTCTTGCTTAACCAGAACGACAAACTGCATAACTATGCAATTGCATTTATCTCTCTTTTCTGTTTAATTGATCGTTTTGCTTTAAAATACTAGTACACTTCAAAATCACATCTTTAACTGTCCTTTTGCTTTATTTCCCATACTCCATATCAATTTTCTTGTAAGATTTCTAAACCTGACCCCAACGCTATCTTCTTTTCTCATTTTTTATAATGTTTGCTTAGACTTCATATGTAATTTGTACATTTGGGTGTTCTTCAAAACTCATGAGTTTAACCAAAAAAAAGTATTTGTTCTGTGAGAAAGAAGGGAAGAAGACATGTAGAAGGAAAACGAAGAAGAAAGTGATGGATAGAGGTGGATGGCAAGTTTCGATAGAGGTGGTTTGGGCAGTGATAGTGGTGGCACGGAACACGGGGAAGAGAGTGGTGTGTTTGGTTTTTGGTGGCAGCACAGTACAAGGAGGAAGTGATGGTGGTGGTAGTGATAGAAATTGGGAAGCTGTGATTAAGCCGGTGGGGATAGAGGATCTGTTGGGACCACTTGAGATTTGAAGGACTGCACTGAAAGAGTAGGGTGAGAGCTTGTGGTACTTTCTCAATAGAACTTTTAATAAAAGTAATTATTAAATATTTAAGTGCTTTTAAGCATATTATTTGGAGACATAATTCAATAAATGTTTATTATATTGAATAATATGTAATTTGAAAATTTTAAATATATCTATTTCTTTATTTAATCTATAATATAGAATAAAATAATTAAATTAAATTTTTTTCAAATCATAAAAACTACTCTAAAAATATCAAATTTAAACTTTTGTGAAAAGTATTTTTTATACAAAAAATTTTATTTCTAATTTTATGGAATAATATTCATCCATCTTAAAAATATTTTTAACACCTAAAAGTATTTTTTTTTTATTAAAAGCACTACAAGCCCAATTGAGACGTGAGCTTGAAATAGTTTCGAGGCCTCATTCAAATTGAATGATGTGACAGTTTTTCCACCACTCAATCTACATGTGGGCCGACCTGTAGACAGAGTCTACACAAGTATTGCCCATCTAATTTACCACGGGTAAAATACAGTAAACGCCCTTGTGGTTTGGGTTATTATCACAAAATCACCTCATTGTTTAAAAACCCCCATATAAACTTCTTGTGCTTTGGACTTCTTTGGAAAATGGATGGAAATCATCCAAATTGACGAAAAGATGTAAAATTCCAATGCTAACCCCGTTTTCAAAATGTACCAATAGTTAATTCAGGATTAGTTGTTATTTTACTAAATTTCTTAATTCATTTGAGAACAAAAAGTAAATTAAGGGGCTAAATTGAAATTTTAAAAAGATTTCATCTTTTCCAAACAGTCATCTTCTCCAACCTGCCTACCTTCACGCTGCAAACACTGATGCCTTTTCCATTGTCATCATCTCTAGGTTCAACCATCAATCATTTATACCATGCCTCTTTTTTTTTTTTTTGCATTTTTCTTCCTTTTCCTTTTCTTTTCTTCCTTCATACCAAAATGGATCAGATCAAATTAATATCAACGCCAAGAATCTCAATACTAAATTAAGCAAAAACCGCTCAAATTAAAGTCACCTTGTATTAGATTTGGGCAATGAGAAATCAAAATTCAACTAAAACCCACAAAATTTCTTCACGAAAATCACTGGATCAAAAATGTCTACACATTAAAAATTACACCCGACAACCCACTTCGCATGTTCATATAAACTTTGCCGGTAGTGGCTTCACTGAAAGCTCCGGGAACACCTTGATGGGCAATATGGAGCTTCAAGCCATGCATCGGAGTTGGAGAGACGTCTGCAATGGTGAGTGGCTTGGGCAGATTGTCTATAAATGAGAACTAGACTGGCCTTGTCGTCATTGATGGACTTGGTGATGAGACCCATACCAGGAAATCTAAACAGTAGTGTCGATGGCAATAGCGGCGAAACGAAATTGGTGGTGGCGGTGGATGAGGACGAAGGGGAAAGGGATCACCTGAAGGCTATGAGACGGTGGTGTCTCTGGCTTCAAGAATCAAGTGAATTGTATGTTTAAGAGAGATTTTGAGTTGGTGAGAGAAATTCAAGTCCGATTTGAGAGGGTTTATCAGAGGTCATAGAGCTTTGGGTTTCTACTTGTAGTTGCACCGGAAGGGAAAGGAGAAAAAATGAAAAAAAAAAAGTAAGAAAAAGGAGGAAGGAAAGAAGAAAAAAAGAAAAATAAGATTAACAAAGGTTGGTGTTGATTTTCCTTCAGTTTTGCTTTTGTTTTTCTACTCCAGATAGTTCAAAAGAAAGAAAAAGAAGAAAGAACAAGGAAAGAAAAGAAAATAAAATAAAATGTAAAATTATTACATTACCCTTGATATATTGTTGTCACACTCGCTTGTCAAGCGTGTGTAGTACACTTTCCATCAATTTGGATGATTTCCATACATTTTCCAAAGAAGTCCAAAGCACAAGGAGTTTATATGAGAGTTTTTAAATAATGAGGAGGGTTTATGATAATAACCCAAACCACAAGGAAATTTAATGTATTTTACCCAATTTACCACAGGGGCATGGGGAGCAGTTGGTTAATGCAAACCCAGTTTTTGCAAGGGCGTGGGTGGGCCTTTTGACCACTTCAAGGATATTAGTGACAATTACTAATTTTAATATCTCGTAGCATGTAGGTGTCTGACTATTAGTAATGTTTAGGGCTTTCTCACTTGTCTTAACTTTGAAAGCGAAACTACGCTTCTAATTTACTCTTAGAGGAAATGATTGCTTAGGCTAGTACAAAACTACTTGTTTCTAAGTGGGTGGTTTCTAACAACTCCAAGGTGCTATATTTGTCGAATGCATGTGTTGTAATGTTTTGGGTTTTCCCAATTTTGCCAAATTCAGATAGAAAAAACATAGAACCGCTGAGCGCTCAGTGGCCACTTGCAGCGAAAAAAATCTTTCAAGGTGGTACCAAAATATTCATTTGATTTAGTAAGGTCTGTCTACCTGTTAACTTCTAACACAAGTCTCTCTAGGTTCTCCCTTCTCAATAGTTTAGGATAGGATATATTATGCAATTGTTATCGTTTTCGAAAAAAAGATAGAAAAAACATAGCAAAGAAGCGGGGTGGTAGAGAATTGAGGTGCAGTCTGATTGCAAAACTGTCATTGAAAGAGTCCAAAAGGGATGCAAGGAGGAATCATCAATAGCAACCATAATGAAAGATATATGACAGCTGAGTGGCATGTTCCAGTACATGTTCTAGTATAGTACTTTTTCTTTTGTATATAGAACTAGAAATAGGTGTGCACACATAATGGCACAATTTGCAACTAAACTTGCTTCCAACATTAGATGGAAACAATATATGAATATGTTATACTTTGGAAAAAAAAAAGATAGAAACAACAAGTTTTTCATCCTAAATCTAATTTACATTTTCTTTTACGTACACAACTTGTACTGACTGTTTTCAATATTGCATGTCACGAAGTGTTTAGGATTCTCGCACTTTTGCCAAATGGAGAGAGATTGCCAATGCGACTATCCCAAGCTAATCTCCTTTAGAGGAAGTGATTGGTTAGTACAAAATTATACGACGCTTAAGATTTTGGTGCCAAGAGGCTTCCCTTTAACACTACCAAGGGAAAACTACACAGTCCCCTTTCATTTTACGCTTGTCCTTTTCTAGTTCCTCATTTGTGTGAACATTGTAATTTTTTGACCTTTCTCTATCCTCTTTTGATTGTTTAATTTGAATTACAAATTTTTCGAGAATAATAACACAAAAAATAATAAGTACATATCTAAACGAACGGTGATAAAATGCGTAACGTGGAATTTGGGTTTTCCATATCCAAAAAAAAAAAAAAAAACGAAAGCAGATCACTAGATTGATCGAGGGAATGAACTTGGAAGAAAATCTCGATGCCTTATATCGCTGATCTCTCTATATATATACTGGTCCACTAAAGGCATCGCTATATCCCTGTCCGACCATATTACTGTATACTGTTAGGGTATCAGGCCAATTATTTGAAAAGGAAAAGACCAACGATTTAATAGAAAATAATATCTAACACGAATGATGAACAACACACAAGAATTAATGTGGTTCGGCTTAATCACCAAGCTTACATCCACGGAGAGAAAAACTTGTTCTTACTATGAGAGAAAAACACCACAAGATTACAACTTGATTCCCAAGCCCCAAATCTTGTATAACCCTTTCACCCACTAAGAACTCTCTCACTCCTTTCTTGTGTATCTTTGTAGTATGCTAATCTACCTATTTATAGAGAATATTACTGCCAAATAACAATTGGAAACCAATACTATTTCCTAAACTCATATAGGGTAGAAAGTAGTATCTAGCTAAATAGGAAATTACTTGACTGCTACTTCAAATAACTAAATCCAATTAGGAAACTAGTTACTTCCACACAAAACAAGAATTTTTACCTAAAAGAAATTAAGCCAATTTCCTAACAAATTGGTATCAGAGTAAAGCAGATCACTAGATTGATCGAGGGAATGAACTTGGAAGAAAATCTCGATGCCTTATATCGCTGATCTCTCTATATATATACTGGTCCACCAAAGGCATCGCTCTATCCCTGTCCGACCATATTACTGTATACTAGCTGCTAGCTGAACCTTTTATCAATTAATTTATCTCCCAGCCTTTAGAGTTGAATCTTCAATGGCTTCCCATGAGGAGAGGTCATTTGCTAGCCACTATATGGTGCTAGCTCCGAAGGAAGCCACAATCTTCGATCTCCTTCGTTTCTTGCTCTCCAGCCGTGCAGACAATAGAAGATTTATTTTTACCCCAAGAGGGACGAGATTACCATTCCCTAAAAGGGTGGTTCTAGTTGGCTCTGTCGTGATGCAAATTATCTTGTTCATACTCGCAGGACCGCTAGCATTGTTGGGGTATGCAATCGAGAACTGGCTTAACCTGCTGTACGTGAATGGCGGTTTTATGGGAATTATCTTCAAAATCCTTCGGGGTAGACTCTGCTACTCAATCTCCTAATTAGTTATTGCTCTTGCTTTTCTTTCATTCGCCTGACTTTTTCCAAGTTTCATGCTACCTACTTTGCTCAATGCAAATATTATTTGCTTTTTGGATAATTCATGAACATTGATCGATAAGAATAGAGACATCAAAATGCCAAACATAAGGGCATGCATGCATGCTATCGTGCGTGTGCTGATGGATGCGTTAATCTGCGGGCGAGGTCTTATCCCAACAGTTTACGTGGAAGTTCTCCCACCATCTTCCAAATCCTACAAACCAGGGCGAGTTGTGATAGGAACAGCACTCCTTTGTTCCCTATTAATACCTCGAGTATGTGGGGTTTCTTCAAAACGCAAGCCTCCAAAACCTAGTGCACTGTCACACGGCAAGAACAAACCACTTGAACAAGCGCAGACTGGATTTCAAAATAAATTGCAGCAGTGACTCTAGTTACACTTGAATAATGAAAAGCATGAACGTAAATTAAGATCCATAAACTGATACCTGATGCTAGAGAGTATCCTGGTGTCTGACTTGCGCCTAGCTAACAGATCCAACACTTGTAGTGTGAAGGAAATAAGAAATTAGTTATTGTTTTGTTGTACAGCATAACAATCTGGATAGGATTTCTTTTTTACTATATTTTATCGACTAGGTCATTAAAGATTACGTGTGTGCATGGTTGTTCCTTTAATTAAGGCTGTAAGGAGGTTAGTATCCATCCATTTTTATCTTTTGTAGGGCGCCGACCAGAAAAAACCCCAGATAGAGACTCGCCCAAGTTCCTGTCGCTGATTGGACTTTCAGACGATAGGGAACAGCTGGCTGAGAACATCCTAATTGACGATAGGAGATATAATTCGGCTCTCGCAATGATGGCTGCCAAAATCGTTTACGAGAACCCCGCTCATATTGCATATGTAGTCTCGCAAATCTGGAAGGTAAAACAGTTTTAGTTTCAATTTTCTACATGTGTTACGTGTTTGTGTATATGTTTTGGTTCTTACTTATTCGATAACCTAGTGTAGTCATCTCTTTAGATATCATGTAGTGACAATTGATGACCTCGTTAAACTACTTTCACAGATGGAATTCATGGGATTTTACGATTTCTGGAACGGTAAGTATTCCTTATTCCTAACTTACTTTTAAATTTTAATGGCTGCCTTGTGAGAGGGGGATTTGCAACGATTAGTTATTGGAGAACACTTGTTTACGAAAATTAGCTGGGCTTTTCATTAAGAACGAGTTTCATGGCTTTTGAGCATTCGAAACCCTATCCTCCTAGATAGTACTAATACGTAAGATACCATGTGAAGGCAATAATATGACGGACTCAAAAGGCTGCACGTATGTGGTCCAAATAATGTCAACCTGGTGTTTTAAATTGCTGTTAGTTTGATAGTTAATTATTTGTCTTTCAATCGGAACTGATCCCCTTTTATTTCTTCTCCTCCTCCTTTTTTGTGGCGGTGGTGGTTAGCTTTCCAAAGGAAACCAACAACACAAGCAATGTTGTTTCGACAAAATAAGGACACGGACTCGGAACTGATATGTGTGGCCTTCAGAGGTACAGAACCCTTTGCTGCTGATGATTGGATTACAGACATGGATCTCTCCTATTATGAGCTTCCTAATGTGGGAAGGGTGCATTGTGGATTCGTGGAAGCTCTTGGTCTACAGAGGGGCAGTGGTTGGCCCAAGAACATACCCCAATCGAATAGGCAATACGCTTACTATACCATCCGGGAAATTCTGAAAGATGCTTTGAAAAACAATCCCAATGCTAAATTTATAGTGACGGGTCACAGCTTGGGTGGTGCACTAGCAATTCTGTTTCCATCCATTTTGGCGTATCACGAAGAAAAGGATCTGTTGGAGCGGCTAGACGGGGTCTACACTTTTGGTCAACCAAGAGTTGGAGATTCCAGATTTGGAGCATTCGTGGAAAACAACATGGAGAGCCGCAGGCGCAAGTACTTTAGGATCGTTTATTGCAACGATATTGTGCCTAGAGTCCCTTGGGACAATTCATGGAGCGATTTTCAGCACTTTGGAAAGTGTATCTACTTCAACAGCCTTTACAGGGGCGATGTAATTAATCCCCTGGCATTCCCAATTTCATTTCTAATTTTCTCTCATCTGCAATGCCGTATATCAGAACCTAGGATTAAATATTTTAATTTTTCATGGGCTGCAGATTGTTGATGAAGTACCAAACAAGAACTACTTTTCAATCTTCATGTTCATCCCCAAAAAAATGATCTGTGTTTGGGAGCTGATGAGAGGATTTGGGATGGGAATGTTTGTGGGACGTGAATACAGGGAATTGAAGGTTATGCGAGCGGTTCGACTGATGGGCATCTTCTCCATAGCTGGCCTGCCAGCACATGCTCCTCTAGATTATGTCAATTCCACAAGGTTTGCATCTCCAGATTTGTACGCTCCCAAACCATGGCTTCGCCAATAAACGATTTTCATGCAAACGACGGCCCAGCGGAGGGAAATCCAAGCACGAAGAAACTGGATGATCCTCTTCTAGGGCTCACCTAGTCGAAAAAGTTGATTTTTTCAGTTAGTGTAAGTGGATAATTAAAACTGCTCCTCGTTTAAGCTCATGTTTTCTGGGTCGTTTATCCCTGTTGCTTGTCTATTTTATTATTATTATTATTAAAAAAAATTTTTTTTTGCCCTTTTCGGTGTGTGGTGAAAGATTTGCCTTTTGCATTCAATAAAAGTAAAGCATCTGAGTATGCACTTTTAAGCATACTTTCTCCCCCTTTTTTTTTTTTTTAATCTGAATCTTTTGTTTGAAGATAAGAAGCACAATACTTTCTTGTAATGCACTAGGTAAATTTTGAACCACCGATCTAGTGCATGACTCTCCCTGACCGTTGGATCATAGTCCAATGGTTTAAAAACATACTTTGAAGGGCGCAACGGATCTTCTGTCCCACAGTGCCATTCTCTGTCTCACTTTTTATTATATTGCTATTTCTCCTTCATAAACATCATGTTTTAGTTCTTTTTTGTTTCCTTATGATTCAATAACTATTAATTCAGTAAAAAATAAATACAACAGCTTAAAAAAAGCTATATATAATAGAAAATTAAAAAATATAGCAGAAAATGCATAAAAGATCTCATTTTTTGTGCATTTTGGTTTTTTGAGTTTATTAAATTTTGTGTATTACTGAATTAATAATTATTGGATCTTAAGGAAACAAAAAAGAACTAAAACATGATGTTTATGAAGGAGAAATAGCAATATAATAAAAAGTGAGACAGAGAATGGCACAGAGTGTGGGAGTAAACTACACTTTACTTCACTAGCTCAATATACAAGCTCTCAAAATTAATTTTCTCAGAAATTGAATTTAAAATGGAGTTCGTTGTCAACTATTTTTCCTAATAAGAAAACAAAAAAAGAAATTTTTTTTTCGTGCAATGATTTTGTTTAACAATTATATTGCGTATACTTCATAGTTTTTAGAATGTTTTACATATTTAAGCTTACCGAACAAAAAACGTGTGTTTGGATAGTAGATTATTTGGGATAATTTTTGAAGAGATTACTACAACATTTTTTTGATATGATGCATGTGAGATAAAATAGTGATTAAAAAATGTAAGGAGATAAAATTATGCAAATAATTCACTTTCTTAGTTTTGACTTTTGCACATGCCAAAAACTAAGTAAATAGCACATTCACATTTAATTACATTTACAAAGAAAATAGCAAATTTTGATACTGCAACTATCTAGATTCACTCCTATACATTTCATCCTACTAAAAAAAAAAAGAAACACTTGTACCTCATAAAAACATAAGATTGATTTGATATTTCTTCCGGTGCTGCAGTAGAGCAAACTTCAATTTTTTTAAACAAATATAACTAAGGGCGGGCATGAAGTGATATAATATATATATATATATATATATATATATATATATATATATATATATATATATATATATATATATATATATATATATATATATATATATATATATATATATATATATAGAAGCATTAGTAGGAATTTGGATTTGCATCAATCCGATTTTGAACAGGAAAAAGGGCAATTAACTCGCCTACTTGGGAGAGTACGCATTTTGGATGAAGATTGACCCTTGAATGCGATATTTGGACGAAGACACAGCAAACATTCAAGGAATGGTACATGCAGGGGACTCAGTAACTTCATGGACTTTGCAACAGCCCCCCAAACAAAATCAATAATTTGATAAATGACCAAACAAAATAGTGTGGACCTAAAACTGAATACCAAATCAACGAAATTTACATGGAAATATAACATAACAATGAGTGGGGTTAAAACAACTCAAGTACAAAACGTACTCAATGGAAGCTCTTTGTTGCAAATGTGTGTTGCGGTATGAATGTGGAGGAGCATTAGCATGAATGTATAATGGTAGATGCAGCGGTGAAATCGGGACCTTTATTCAGGGGTGCAATAATATTAACTTAGACTCATAAGGTGTTGGTTTGCAGGTTTCTGAAATAACTAAATATTTATTATAGTGAGCATGTAATTTGAGATTCATTATTTTTTAGGTTATTATCACTTTACCCCCTTAACGTTTGGTGCTACTATCAATTTCCCCCTTAACGTTATCTTTTAGTCACTCTACCCTCAAGACTAACGGTCAAACTTAACGAAAGTTATTAATTAAAGTGAAAAGACATGTTTAACCTTTAAAATTATTATCACTTTACCCTCATAAAATATAGTCTCATTATCAATTTACCTCCTATAGTTATTTTTTAGACAATTTATCCTATCATGAAACCAACTTAGCAAGTTAAAAAACTTTAGAAAAAATACCCTTCTCTCTGCATAATAAAAATAATAAAAAATTTAAAGTGACTCTCCTCCTTTTTAGTATCAAGAAAAAAGTCAAAATATTATTTTTTTTCTTCTTGGCAATCTTATTAATATTGAAAAAAAAAATAGAAAGATGGAGAGGGGGAGAGAGAGCTCAATTCTTTTTTTTTAAATTACAAATAAGAAAAAATTAAATACTTTTATTATTTTAAAATTATTTCACATTTTGTTTACCACCAAATTCCAATCCTAATCTCGACAACCTTAAAGTATTACGATAATGTTAGACTTTTCCTTATTTTCTTTTTTTTGTAAAATCTAATTTTTTTGTCTCCTTTTTCCCTATCTCTTTTTCTTTTCCTAGTATTAATAAATGTGAAAAAAGAAATTTGAGAAAATCTTTTTATTTTTATATTTTTCGATCTCTTATAGTGAAAAAAAAGGAAGAATAACCATTCCAACTTTTTTATTTTTAATTATATATAAAAAAGGATAAATATATTTAAAATTTTTTGACCATACTAGTTAGATTAACGATGAGGTAAAATGCTTAGAAAATAATGTTAGGAACTAAAGTGATTGTATCACTATAATTTAAACGAATAAAGTGATAATAAGAATGTCGCATGCTATAAAATCAAAGGGTATTTTTATCCAAAATTTCTTAACATGTTGAGTTGAATTACTCATGAGGATAAAGTGACTAAAAGATAACGTTAGGGGGTAAACTGATAGTAGTGATATAGTTTAAGGGGGTAAAGTGGTAATAACCCTTATTTTTTAACTCATCCAATGTTATAAAATTATGCAAAAGAATACAAGATGTATATTTTTAATTAATATAAACAATTGACAAATAATTTGTACACAATCAAACTGTTACATGAATAGTTAGTGGACTTGTAATTCATATGAAATAGACATGTAAGAAAAGTTAAATATTAAACAAATAACATTTGCTTACAAAAAAAAATTATATTTAATAGAAAGCAAAAAAATAGCATCATGTAATTATATATATTTTAGTCCAAGGTTCACTATTATGGAGACGGAGAAGACAATTGTAAAAGATTTCAATAATTTTGAGGGAGAATTGTGAGGTTGGAGGGAATACTACCAAAATCTAGGGGGACAAGAAGAAGGCAATACTATAATTTCTAAAAATTTTATAGGTTAATTTTGAGCTTTTAAAAATTGAAGGGGTGCAATTGTACTTCTTGGCTCGACATGACTCGATGCCGCCACTTGCATAGATGTATGCCATGCGGATTAAAAAAGAGAAATCAAATTTGAGTATGCATCCATACACGCTGGTGTTGAAAAATATTATAAACTGCAGGGGAAAAAAGGTAAATCATCCGGAAGTTAAAATCTAGGAAAAATCGTTCAAAATATTTTTCATATTTTATAAAATAATTTTTTTTGTCCATCACTTTTAAAAGTGTATTTTTATGTCCATTACAAATTTATATTGATTAAATTTGATTCCTACCTAGGTTTTCAACTAGTTTTTTGCCAGAAATCATCACGTGCCTTACATGTAATAATTTTTTGGGGGCAAAATTATTAAATTAAAATTTACATAATCTGATTTATAATCTCTTACATTTCATAAAATGAATTGTCTCGTCCCTCATATTTCACAAAATAAATTTTTTAATCTCTTACATTTCACAAAATAAATTTTTTTATGCCTCATTGACCATGTGTACAAAGATTTTTTTTTAAATCTATTATATATCTAGTTGATTTCACTTGAACAGTACCAATAACATGCAATATATCTCTATCTAATTTCATTTAAACAGACTAATTGTAAATGTATACATACTATTCAATGATATATACACGGGTTTAAATCTAACAAATTTATTTTAAACCCACATATATTTATTTAATTTTATCATATGAATCTATTCAATATTTGTAGTCTTTTTTTTTGTAATAATTTATTTATTGAGTTGTGTAATAAGACCATCTAATTAATCGGTCATAATTTGAATTCTATAGTCACGCTAATAAATTGTAGTTTAAATCTGAGATTTTTACTCACAACTTTTAAGACTAACAATTGAAATTCTTGCTTTATAATTGTTTTAAAATTTGAAAGTGTAAATCACTGATTTCTTTTTGTCATACTTTTTTTTGTTTATCTTTTCTGTCGAAATTTAATTCGATATAAATACTTGATAATGTTTAGAATTAAACGTCTTATTTATTTTCAATTTTTAAGTAAAAGAAAATGAACATGAGTGAAAAACTAATAATTTTTTTAAAACTCCTGTATATATCTATTTAATTTCACCTGAATAGTACATTCGGGTGAAATCAAATAGAGATATATTACATGTTATTCGTATTATTTAAGTAAAATCAAATAGATATATATCTGGCTTTAAAAAAAAATTATTCGTACACATAATCAATGAGGGATAAAAAAATTTATTTTATAAAATATGAAGAATGAAAAAATTCATTTTATAAAATATGAGGGACGAAACAATTCATTTTGTGAAATGTAAAGGACAAAAAAATTCATTTTATAAAACGTGATGAATTATAGATCGGCTTATATAAATTTTGATTATTTGACAATTTTGCCCTTAAAAATAATTTCATACAAGGCACGTGATGAATTCTGACAAAAAACTAGTTAAAAATTTGAATAATAACTAAATTTGACTAATATAAATTTATAAAGTATGTGAAAGTACATTTCTGAAAGTGAGAGACGAAAAAATTGTTTTATAAAATATGAAAGACGTTTTGAACAATTTTCCTAAAATCTATGTCAAAAATCTCACAATTTAAAGGGGAATATCGCAAAATGCTAAATCGTGGGGGGCTATCCAAAAAAAAGAGCCCTTCATATGTGTACATAGCAATTTACGGATTGCGGGATGTAGAGATAGAGAAATCCTTTTGACGGGTTTGAGAAGCTGAGCTGAGCGGCGGGAGGCTGAGCGAATCGTCGTGCGATTCGAGCGCTAGGGAGCGTGCGAGCGAGGTAGCTAGAATTTTGAGAATTCGAATCGGTAAGAAGGTATTGAGCGTGCATACATAATCAATTACTCGTCGTTCTTTTGGTTAATTTTTTATGGGTTATAATGAAATCAATTTCCCAATTTTTGAGAAAATTTGAAGGAGAATAAATGGTGAGTCTAAATTGGTGTATATTGATGATGATTGTGTGTGAGAAAGAGGTGTCTGTGTTGTTATTATTGTGTGCAGGAGGAGGAAGAGGAAGAGTCGTTGAGTTGTGTGAGCGATTTCAGTTTCTAGAGAGAGAGCTTCGATATAAGATCGGGAGAGGGCAAAAGGAAGTAAGGGAAAGAGAGGAATTGGTGAGAGACCTGCGCGATTTTCCTATAAACTCCACTGCAGAGCACGATTCCTTAACTTGACCGTCTTCAATATGTCTGAGAGAAAGCTTGTTGTAAGTTCAAGCCTCCTTTCATTAATTCCTGTAATATCTATGATGACGGTATTCTTTTCTTCCGGAGCAGAAATTATACTGATGTATATTGTGCAATGTTATTTAGGTTTTGGGTATCCCGTGGGAAGTGGATACAGAAGGTTTGAGGGAATATATGACCAAATTTGGGGAATTGGAGGACTGTATAGTCATGAAGGTTAGTCGAGGCTATTTTTCCTATGTTGGTTGTCTGTCTGTTTGTTTTTTCCTGTACTTGGATCCTGACTCCTTATGATTCGTCAGGTACAGCTTGTGAAGTAATTGTATTCTTTTGAAAACTTGAGTTTTTGGCTTATACGTGAGTACCGTTGATGCTTTTAAATGGTTTCTGGAGGTTGAATTGATGGGCCGAGGACCAGTTGATTGGAAATTATATGTCTGTAATGCTTCCAAAGTACCATCTTTCTCAACATTATGACAAATTAGTTGTACTTTCTCAATACGGAAAAATTAGTTTTTAGCACTTGCAATATCAAAGAGGTGTATTACTTGCATTAGACTGTCGTACCTGTTTTTGGAGTAATACATTTAGTATCTTCTAGAAATTTCTATCTAGATTGTATGGAAGGCTAAATTTATGCAACTTTTCTATAACTTTTAGGAGAGGTCTACTGGGCGATCTCGTGGGTTTGGCTATGTGACCTTTGTAACTGTTGAGGATGCTAAGGTTTGGCTCATTTATGTTTTCCTCTTTCTAATTTTTTTTCTTACTATGTTATTATTTCTCTTTTCCGGATGAAAAAGTTCAAATTCTGTTCTAATGCTGCTGCCCCTTTGGCTTTGATTCTTTGTATTTATTCTGCAGGCTGCATTGTCAAGCGAGCATTTCCTTGGTAACAGAATGCTGGAAGTAAAAATAGCCACTCCAAAGGTTTCCAGTTTTAGTTTTGCAGTTATATAATTCAATTTGAGAACTTTTAAACCTTCGTCATCCTTTTTAGCTTATATTGTTTGCCCATAAAACTTTCTTGAGCTGTAGACCAATGTAAAATTGTGATTCCATTACTTGAATTTGTTTTACATGTCTAATGAAACACACCAATGCTGATTTATAGGAGGAGATGAGAGCTCCATCCAAGAAAGTAACACGGATTTTTGTGGCAAGAATTTCTCCATCTGTCTCAGAAGCAGCATTCAGAAGGTCATTGTTTTTACCTCTTTATTGAACTTGAGAGATATTTTTAGTTGCTTTTTCTGTTTCATGTCGCATTATGCTGACATTATTCTAAATTTTGAATGTTTTTCTCCATGTGTTTTTTGGTGCAGTTATTTCGAGAAATATGGTGACATAACAGATCTCTACATGCCCAAGGTCCATTACCTCCACCCTACCTCTTCAGTTTTCTTTAACTCTCTAGGAAAATTCAAGATTCATGATTATAGAAATGGTAAAGAATAACATACTTTTGTCTCATATTCTAAGGATCCAAGCACCAAATCACATCGTGGAATCGGATTTGTCACTTTTGCTAATGCTGGTAAGTCCCACTTGAATGTTCCCAGGTGGAACCTGATAATCTTTTACCTGGTGCAAGAAACTTGCTTTTCCTCTGTTCAGCAGAGGGAAATGATTCACCTTGCTCACATTTTTTCCTTATCTCTTTTGTTTCCCCTGGTGCAAGTGTTGTCTATGTGAAAGATATCGATCTCGAATTGGGTCATTTGGACATGTGCATACCGAAAGAATATGCATGTAGGCTGCAATCTCACATATCGCATATTTCCTCCACATGATTAACTGATTATATAGGTGGACAAAGCTGGTAATTTGGAGTGAGTTGCCCAATTTATTGGGATAAATGGACGTATAAGTTGCTAACTTTCGGCATTTCAAGTTGGTAAGGTCATAATTATGTCTTTTACTGGTTCTATTTGGGACCTGTATTTTAGAGGTTTTTCTAGGATCTGAAGAGTTTCTGTGGTTTGGAGAAAGTTCTTCCTTCGAGATTCAACAGAAGAGGATTGGTCTGGGTACTGATTGGAAAGTGGACTTGCATTGGATTATGGAGATGTGGCTTGTTAAAAATGAGTGCTTATGGTATTGGAAGTGGACATTGTGGTCTGACAGAGTTGACGTTAACGATAAATCTAATCCTTTGTTTCAAATGATAAATTTCTTGGTTCATCCACCTTTTCAAAAGATTCTCTTTTCTGATGGTGGAAGCAATAGCAATGGGGATCATTAAGGGGGAACGCAGGTAGAAGTTGCAAGTACTATTTAGCCTAATTGTTATGCATGTCACCTCCCCTGAGAATTTTTCAAGTAGTCAAGGAGCACCAGGGCACTTTATGTTCCAACATTTCAAATCTTTTAAAATTTTTAACTAGGCTATATTCTCCATGACCTCGAGTGAGAACTGAAAAGATAATGAAGTCTTATGAACTAGCTTAGCTGGTGATTATGGCATAGTGCTGTGACTGTGCTTAATTTTATTTGAATTTTGCCTCATAGGTGTGGTTAATTTAGTTTTCTATCAAGAGGCCTAACTTGGTAGCTTCTTAAGTGATTTTTGTGATATGCTGTTTCAAACTTTTTACTTTCTTTTTCAGAATCTGTGGATGATCTCATGGCTGAGACCCATGAACTGGGGGGTTCTACAATAGTTGTTGACCGAGCCACACCAAAGGCAAGCATTTGTCAATATTCAACTCGCTAGTTATTATCTGTGTCTGGAATGTTAAGTGGGGTTATTGGGAAACTTAATGCTCTCTCTCTCTCTCTCTCTCAGGAGGACGAATTCAGGCCAGTTAGCCGAGTGCCTCAGGGTGGATATGGTGCATATAATGCTTACATCAGTGCAGCAACCAGATATGCTGCACTGGGTGCTCCCACCTTATATGATCATCCGGGTTCTATGTATGGAAGTAAGTATTAGGGACAAAAAGGAAAAGTTAATGCACTTTCACTATCTGGTGCCAATTGTCTGACAACCATTTATAATTCTTGAAAACCAGGAGGAGGCCCAGGAGGCCCCCCTCGTGGGATGGGTAAAAAGATATTTGTGGGAAGGCTTCCTCAGGAGGCAAGTGCTGAAGATCTTCGTCAGTACTTTGGTAGATTCGGCCGTATATTAGATGTCTATGTTCCAAAGGTAAGAAAAAGCAGTATTTGTGATTTATGGTTGATGAACAGCTTCTTACGACCCAGACATGCTATTGGAATCAGGATCCCAAAAGGACAGGCCACAGGGGGTTTGGTTTTGTAACCTTTGCTGAAGACGGTGTTGCAGATCGTGTGTCTCGAAGGCCCCATGAGATATGTGGACAACAGGTAGTTGATGAAGTTTTCATTCCGGATGTTTCCTGGATGTTCAGTCTGTTGATGAGTCGTATAGTTAATATTTATGCTGTAACTCAACATATTAAGTCTGGGAGACCTATAACAAGTCCTGTTTGCACTATTGTGGACAATCAATTTATTACTAATTTGTGGGTTAATTAAATCCTACTTTAGATGGATGTCATTCCAAAGTTAATTGTGATTTAGCAAACTTGATTTTTACATCTTAATTTTCACTTTTGAAGAATTAGCATTTGTTTAAGATAATGGATAAGGATAGAAATTTTATTCTTCAAATAGATCTCAATGTTGTCAGAAGCGCAAGTCTATGACTTAATTGTATGTTAAGAAGAGAAAAGATGGTTGTAGAATATCTGTAAGTCTAAGAAAAAATTTCTTGGCTAATTACACTAACTTTCCATGTCATATGTAGAAATTTTAGAAATATCCTTTAGCTCTTGAATTAGAATGGCATCATTTCTCAAACTTGCAAAGTGGATGCTGCGCACAGTAAATGTTGTATTATTGAATTGACTGATATGCTTGAAATGCATAATCTATGTACTCTGCAGGTTGCAATAGATTCAGCTACTCCCATTGACGATGCCGGTCCAAGTAGTAATTACATGATGGATAATCCTGAACCATATGCAGGTTATGGCGGTCCTATGCGTTCGTACGGTAGGATGTATGGAGGGATGGACTTTGATGATGTGAGTATCATTTCCATATTTACAGCATTGCATCGCTCAGAAAGATGAACATATTGCTTTTTGAGTCTTCAATCTATCTATTAGCTTTTTGTGCATTCTGTGAAGCACTAATATGGATTTGCTCCCTACTTGGTGTGTGATGCCAATGTGTTTGGAGTTAAGACCCTTACCTTAGCTAGAGCTCGACAGTCAAGTTCATACATAAATCTAGCTTTGCTTATTGAGTAGAATGTTGCTGATGAATGGCTCTTCGACTAATTATTGTAGCCACATAATGTGTATGCAATCTTCGTATGTGGCTGATCTGAAGTCCTCGTTCTCTCCTGTACTGACAATACAAATTAGATGACAATTTATACGGATTGTTTTCTTTTTTGATTTTTGTTCAGCCCCTATAGTTAATTGTGCTGTGTTTGTTTTGCAGTGGGGGTACGGAATGGGTGCTGGAAGACATTCCAGAGCAGATTTTAGGTATAGGCCTTATTAGTTGTCCGAGGCATAAATGCTGCTGCATCTAGAATGGACCTAGATAACTAGTAATGTTCGCCTTTACAAATACCCAGTGATGGCTCAAGTAGGACAGCTTTTGTTCGAAACATTTATATGCCAATTTATCGTTGAAACACTCGTTAATTGGTTATGTTATCTGTGGTTGGATGTCATTTAAGCTGACTTTATTTCTATTGGCAGGACTGATTAATGTAACTTGTACCGTTATTTGTTTTGCCAAAACTACTGCCTTTCCATTTGGGAAAATGGCGAATTTTGTACCTAAATTTTTTCACTAATGCTGATTTAGTCCCTAATTTTTATTTCTAACCGTGAACTTATTTAGCAGTTTTAATCAAGGACTTCTATAGTGGCACCATTATTTAAAACCAATTTGACTTTTAATTGATCAACTAAATTGGAATATTTTGGGAATGTCACTTATGGAATTGTAATAAATTAAGTAAATTATATAAAAATTCATAAAATTAAACTTTTAAAAAGTTTTATTTTATGATTTTTTACATGATTTTAAAGTTTTATTTAATGATTTTGTAACATGATTTACTTATTTTATTACAGTTTCGAAATCAAAATATCATTGTTAGTTAATTAATTAGGAGTCAGATTAGTTTTAAATAATGGTGCCACTGTGATAGTCCTTAATTGAAACTGCAAAACAAATTCAAGTATCAAATTGATCAAAAATAAAAGTTAGAAACTAAATTGGTATTAGCAAAAAAGTTTACGGATGAAATTGGCCATATTCCTTTCCAGTTTGACGAAGTACGAAGGTGCTAATGTCGAGAAAGATGCATGGAAGATCAGTCTTTGCTTTGTAGTTGTGCTCGGGGATTATATTGAGGTTAACATCGAGAACCTAAGCACTCGCAATTCTAAAGAATCTAAGCAAGGAACAACCTTGACAGCATTTGTTTATAACTCTTAATTGAATGGCATGAGTGGAACACGCAAAATGTTTTCGTAACATCGTTTCTGCAGAGACAAGCTTTAGATCGTCCGCCTTAGGTCATGATGGTTTATACATGTTTGTGAAGTAGTTTTAATTGCGCACTTAATCCTCCCTACACCTGTTTAGCATGTTATAAGAAGAAAAATGGTTTCCCAGAAAAGTCAAAATTAGTGATATTAGATGTACGATTAAAGGGAGAGGAATGAGTTAGGTTATACAAAGGAGGTGAGTGTGGGAGGTCTCGGACACTATTAAAAGAAAAAAGGTCTTCTAATTTTGGATAAGCTTTTTATTTGCAAAAATATAATTTTAGTTATATCATATACATGCTTTCTAATCAATATTTTATCTTTTTTACCACCTTTTTATCTCACGTGACGTCAGTCAGTAGAAATACTACAATGTTATTTGAAAAAAAAATTCTCAAATAATTTCCTATCCAAACACATATTTCAAAGGAAAATAATCTCCAAACTTATTAAAAAGGCAGGTGTAAGAAAAAAGTAACTTACAAAAAAGCTGCTTCAAAAATTATTACTGCAAGTATTGTTTAGGAATGCCTTCAGAAAGTGATTTCTCACGAAGCTGGCGAAGAAAACGATGAATGATCATCACCTCATAGCTTCTTACTTTGCATGAAGTAGGGCCTACAATAAACTGATTGGCATAATCAGATTATATTCCTCTTTGAGGATGCTTGTAGAAATTACTCGAACACAATCAAGATGACTTGCACAATGTTTGACGGAAGAGCAGCAAAAGCTTTATCACTACTAAGAAGTGCCGTTTGCCAGTCCCAGTAATAAGTAGCATGTCTACATTATATACATGAACGAAGGTAAACTTCATTGTAGCTGGAATTTGCGACGAACTAGACGTTCTGTTCTGATCTTCAAGAGATAGCCGAGCTACTATGCCAGTATTTCCAATCGTTGAGAGATACAAAAGAGACAAAAACAATACTATCGATATTCACAAGTTTATAAGAGAGCCTACAAGGATTTGCAATCTCCCTGAGAAAACGTGTAGAGAATTGGCAATTAAGTGCAGCAAAAGAAGCACTCAATCAGAGGACTTGTCTTCATATACTTGCGAAAGAATGATTTAGTTGAAATTCTAGACTGATGAGCGTGTTTGTCTGTATTCGAGTTTCTCATATCTTGCGCTTTTGTCTGAGCAGCTCTCAGTTTGTTCAAGATTTTATCCATGGATGCTGATCTTTTCTTTTCTAGTTTCATCTGAAAATGACAGCAAAAAACTTTCAGAGCAGTCAAAGAAAGAAACCGTTCTTTACTTTCAGTTAGCGCATCAGATATCTCCACAATTGTCAACTTTGCAACAGAAGCAACGGTGTAATACCCGAACCTCAAGTTTCCGAATTGCTGCCTCAGCTTTTGCCTTCTGCAAGTTCTCCCAGGCAGTGATCTTGGCTTCTTCTCTTCGTGACCTGAAACAATACGCGGAATTAATATGTAAATTGCATGCCAAGCAATTCTCTACATTGCAATATAAACATTTTCTGCAATTCTCTTCATTGCAAAATGCAAATGTAATTTACTCAACAGTTGGAATACCAAGGTTGCAAAGGATCTCAATAAGAAACTTAATTTGAATTACAAAATAAGCTAAGCTACGCATGTTAAGGCAGAGTTTTGCAGAGAATGTTTTAATCTGCAGATGCAGGAAAAATTATGCCTTGTGAATTACAATGCTTTCTGGTTTCGTGATCCCAAAATATATTCTACGGAGAAGAACAGAGGGAATATTTCGACAATCAAAAGATACTGCATGTCAGAAGAGAAAGAAAAGGTACTTTGACAAGGTCTTTGCAGCCCCTGAAATGTCCCACGGCGAAGCTAACTCTTTAAAGTCAGATGATTTCCTTCTCATCCTCCTTGCTCCAAGTTTCTTGGACTGCCGGGTGATAGTGGCTCCCTTATCTACCTGGACATCTCTAATTTCAACTTTAGCAGAATTGTAGTTGTGCTGCTCAACTGCAGCTGGAATTGGCAGAGGGAAGGCTGAGAATGATGAGTTTCCTTTAGGAGATGAATAGGTGCTTCCCTCAGGGCTCATCTGAGTGGCCACATCCCTACGTGAGATAACACGTGATACACCCCTCTCTGCCTCTAAATAGCCAAGTTTATGGTCTGCACATTCAAAAAGAAATATGTAAAACCAGAAAGCTTTATCCAGATATATGAGTTTTTCCCAGATGGAGGACCAACTATGGTTTTCACTTAAATATGAAGGATCATTCATAGACCCCATTAAAAAACATGAACGGGATGTATATCAACAAAGTGCTCCAAGCAATTTTCCCCATCTGCCCACTGAGTTTAATGTTTGGCGCAAGTGGACCACAAGTAAAGTTCAAAAGAGTGGACGCGAGCACAGTATGAAGAAGAATCAATATAGAAGAACACTAGTCGAGTGGTAAAAATATAGATCATGCAATTTAATTTTCTATACCTATAAAAAAATTTGAGAGAGAATATGCATTCTTCGCACAGCTGATGATACAGAGTAGAAGCTTCCAACCATCATTTAATTTGGACATTGCCTGCTGCATCATCAACCACATTGATAACCAACAATTTACACTCTTGAGACTTCCCAAGCACAGAACAATGACTGGGCGACTGCCTCATTGCCCACAGCCGAAATGGACTGCATGGGAAGAAAAAGTTTCCAGCCGCTGATCGTATCAGTATTCTTTTTCAAGTTTTTTTATATGAGAGACTGCATGTTCATACTAGGAGAGGTATACACGATCACGTTAGACTTGCAGACATACTCAGACAACGGTGACAGGTTATCTAGGGCACATTTAGGATGACCAGTAGGTCACTAAAGAACCTAGTACCTAAAGGCAACTCTGCAGGGAGAAAGAGATCCATCTAAAACAGCCTTCTGAGCCAAATTATACGTCAGGCATCCAAATAGAACACACAAATAATATGTAGAGGAACCGATTACGTTTAACAGATTGTCCACACTTCTCCAAGTGAGACCATTGGCCCTTGTTTATGGCTATCAATCATCACGGCAGAAGTAGCACTACAAAGATATAAAATAGCAGCATATCAACACTTCAAAATGCCTTGAGATGCAATTGAAGTGGGGTGGAATATTTGGTTTCGCAACACTAACCACCGAGGTATCTAAAAGTAACTTCAGCACTTGCTTATTGAACAATCAATCAGATTGTCCATATCTGCCCCCCCCCCTCTTCTGAGAGAGTCAAAAAAATTTTAAAGAAAAAGACAATGGATAAAATAGAAGGAACTCTGGAGTCTGATGGTAAGGTCATGCAAGCATCAAATTTGAGAACATCTGGCTTCCAGCTTAAGAACTTTTGGCGTCTCTGGGGTTTAACTGAGTTAGACAGCACAGAGCAAATGGACACCAGTTATAGATAACTGCGAGTTGCTGTACTGATCAAATTTAACAACTTAGTGCCTGGTGTTAACTGAAGGTTTTTGTCAACAAAACTTTTTAAATTGCACCTGGATTCTGGTAATTGTTGGAAAAGCTCATAAATCACATCAGAACTTACATTAGCCCACTTAATCAGCATCTAAGAAAATGGAAGAAATTGGCAAGAAAAATGTCAACTAAGAGAGAACACATACACGCGCGCGCGCGTTATACCTTGAGAGCTTGGAATAGAACACTCATTTAAAAAATCGGACAATCCAGGTGCCGTTGCAGCATGAGCAATTGCACGCTCAGCGAAGACCGAGTTAGATTTCACGCCATTCCCCGTGGCATAATGAATGGATAAACCATCAGGGACCAATACACCAGTTGTTAATGGCGAACCTGCCATGAAAGTACTCCCACTTCCACCCTCAAGAACTGGCGCGGTAGGGGAATAATTCGGCATATACATGAGTCCTGGAGGCCCAAGTGGTCCACTCTTTGATTTAGGCCGCCTCTGAGGCTGTACGTTTGAAGTCTTGCATACCCCATATCCTGAAACAGGGCTAGTAATCCACCTCTCAGCATCATCCCACTTTGAAGGCAAAGTCCTTCCACTGTTGAATGGCATCAATGCAGCAGCACTAACGTGCCTCCTGCTACTATTTGTCGGCAAGGGAACTCGTTCAGAGCTCCAACCCTTTGGAATCCCTCTGCCATAGTTGTCTCCGTATTCTGGGGTTCCTGGACTTGTATACGCCCCTGAATTACCAATAGAACCAGAACTTTTCTTCATGACTCTCAATTGAAACAAGATACCAGCTGCTGCATCGTTTCCTCAATAGTCTGAATTTCCTAAAGGCCACATTCCCATGCGGTATCAGATTCAGCAACAAAAACCCAAAGGACAAATAAATAGATCCATTCACCTATATACTGCTCAAATAAAAGCAAAAACAAATGAAAAAAAAATCTTCGTTTTGAAATGGTAAACCAGAGTGGACTTATTTTTCATCCCTCACCAGTCACCGCACAAACTCTAGATGTCAGTATATGACAAACATACTATCTGTGATTATAAAAATAGTAAAAGGAAATCGACCTTCTTTTTTTTTCTTTTATCGTAATTGGGGAAGTGGGCAAACTCTGAAGTCAGGATTCATTGCTAGATTCTGGACCACAGTATTACTCGTGAAGTGCAGGAGAGTGCTACAGTACAAAGTGCTGCGTCCAAAACAAGCCTTAAATTTCTGCTGTCAGAAAATTGACCAAATGTAACACAGAGACTGTTTAAGAAGCAACAGCAGACCCACTCCCACTTCCACAACCTTTGTTCTTATTCTCGCTCAATTTTTAACACAAATTTTCACGCACACAAAGGGAGACAGACAATAAGGTAAAGTATTCAGAATAAAATAACATCACCACGAGAATGAAATTTTAAAAAAAAAAGAAAAAGAAAAAAGGGTTGAGGCTTATAGCAAAAAGCAAAGTTAGCTTGAGATTGTTGGTCAGAGACGAGAGCCTGAAAACTTGCCCATGTAGTTGTGAGTGGCAGTACAAAATGCTGCTTTTCAGTCTTCAGTTTGGTTGTTTCTGCTTGCTTTCTAGTTTCCTTTCTAGCACAACATTTTGTCTCTGAGTCCAAGGAGAAAGAGAGGATAATGTCACTCGGAGGGAGTACTAACTACTAACAGAGGAGGAGGGGTACTAAGTTTAGGTGGATAAACAAAGATTAGTTTATTGAGAAGAAGGTTCATCATCTTCTGCTGGGGCTAGGGTGAGAGAAGTTGAATGTAGAATTGCTAACCAATGTACTAGTAATAAGATACTTTAAAAGGTTTAGACAACTAGCAATTGTGAGGGTTCAATTCCACTGGGGTGGTCTCTGATCGTCTTTTAGTCTTAGCTCACACATTTTGAACAGAAGAAAGAAGAAGAAGGATGCTGGAGGAAAGGAAAATGCACCTTCTTTAATTATCGAAGGAAGATGGGCATTACTGATTATTACTGTACTACAAAACGAGTGCTGAGCGCCGAGGCCGAGGGGGGGGAAGCATTCCCATTGGGTTTGGTCGTCCATAAGAGCCAAAGGTCGAGTTGGCGCATGTTGTCCCCATCTGTGAAAGCGCGGTCAGTCCATGTGACGGTGCCATAAAGTTTGGGAAGGACTGATGCAGCAGACCCTCAATTTTCAATTTTGTCCCTTTGAGGGTTTCCGTTTCTAATTTTCCCTGCTCCATCATTCCAATAAAACTCCCCAAGTGGCTTTTACTTCTTCTTTTTTTTTTCTGCTTTTTGGTCCAAATAAAATTTAGAGAATTATCTCTGTATATACAATCACCTTTGAATTGAATAATTTACATGTTATTTAATTTTAATATTTTATATATATTGACATGCATTCGGTGATGTTAGGGTATACATCGAGGTAAAACCATATAAAAGTGAATCCATTTCAAGGCATTCGCAGGCCACCAACACGTTTCTAGCAACTTATGGTAGTTTAGTACCAAATCGTAGCACGTTTTGTAGTATAACTCCTGTTTAAGCAAGCAAAATGTGAATGAGCCAATACTTGTTTTTTCCTTCTTTTCAATTATAGTAAGATGTGAATTCTATACAATCAAAGGTCTTTACGTTTTTCGAGAAATAAAATACTAAGTTCAACGATCACATACTTCAAATAATGGACATTATTCACACCTTCAGCTGGCTGACACAATTGGACCTAAGCTAAATGATCCGTTAATTCTCCTCCACAAGCACGCATTCAGAGCGAATGACATGACAGGAGATCAATTCCTGACGACGCAATTATCAAGTCCACTCTTTTTTTTTTCCTTTTTTTTTTCCCGTGGCAACTTTAACCTAAGCTAGCTAGTAGGTGATAAGAATTATTATTGATAGCAGCGATACCCAATTTTGGAAATGGGGCTGACAACCGTTCCTGAAGGTTCGCGGTCATGACGTGACTTTAAAAATTTGTGCAGTTCAGATTATAGCATGTAACTCGATTTTTATGTCATGAATGAGATCCATAAAAGGTGTTAAAAAATTATGTCGTGTGCAAAGTAAGTTATATCGTGTGCAATAAAAATTACGTGCAGTGAAAAATGAATACAATCGCCTGCAATCGTTTGTGCCTCTTGTCCCCCAAATTTCAACCCAGATGAGTTATGCTGCAGTTTTGAGAGTTTGCATGACTTCTCAAGTAAAGCCTCTGGAAGTGTGGATTTGGGGCAGGGACGGTCATCAGGCGGATCGTCTCTGAGCAGTTCACAGTTAAGATTTGATCAAAAAAATTTATATGGCCCAGATCTTATCTTGTACCTCGTTTTTAATAACATATGTATTTGGGACTCACAAAATTTTATTTTAAAATTAAATATTATTGAAAATAAGTTATACCATATACAAACAGAATTACGCTACGTGCAAAATACATATAACATTTGGGCAGCGCCCCTATTCCCTAGTAGTCAGTACAGTAGTTCCTTCTCTTCAAATAGAAATGGTCTTGGGAGGTTTCCGACTTCTTACGTAAAACCTCCAGTCGGTAGAGCTGGGGTGAAAATTACAAGTATATCAAGATTGTACGAGTTTACTACAACAATCGGACTGAATCAAATAGAAATCTCCCCATTTTTGGATTGTTTTTTCACTGCCACATTTGAAACGCAAGCAATATATATTAAATCAACAACTAATAATTAACAATTGCCAATCAACTTGCCGGTGATTTATCGTCTCAGGCTCTCCCTCGTCACAGTTCATATGATGACCCTTTGCAGGACCATTTGTATGAATGTGAAGGAACGAGGACAAAGCTCAAAAGTACCAACACATAATTTTGTGATTGATTATTTGCACCAGTTCACACATGGGTTTTTAACTTCTCGTCCGTTCCTAACTCCTTTCAACAGCCAGGATCATATGTCTGAACTCAAACTTGTTAAACAGTGCCGTGCCATTAACGGAGCATAAATAGTTCCCTTTAGACTTTAATGTAACTCAAGACAATGGGAAAAGGGCAAGAATTTGCTGCTAGCGCTCATAATTCACGCCTGTCATTTCCTGAGCATTATTACTTGACTCTGTCTGGACCAAAATAGTTCCGAAATTGCTCGTTTGATCAAGTCCGCCACCCGCAAATCTGAGCGAAAATGAAAGTTTCTAGACGAATGTTGAGGGGTTAGCGCGCGTCCTCGTGCCTGAATTTGCTTCACATACAAATCACAACAGTCTCTCTCAGATATTCGCTTCGGTTCAATTCATTGATTTTGCAAATTTCAGTAGACGTTGATAACAACCACTAGCTATTTATTTTTCTTTTTAGTTTTTACTTTTTTTTTGTGGGGTGCCCCGGGCAAGAACGTGTTTTTTTGGGGAGGGGGAGGGGGTGGGTGGTGGGAATTAGAAGCGACGGAATTAGGGGCAAAATCAACCAAACCCAAAAAAAGAAAAAAAAATCAACGTCCTCACCATCCTGCCCTGAAGCCTCGGACTCCGCCGACTTTCAGCGATGCTAGAAACCATTTCGATTTCCTTGGAACTAGAGTTGGGTTTTGTCTCAAGGATGAAGTGCCCTTTTCTTTTTTAATTATCCTAATCTATCTTCCTACTTTCTGCGCCTACGGGCTTTAATTAAAGTTAATTTGTGATTTGCCTTCCCCACACTTGTGCACGAAGCCATGGGTCGGTGCCCCCACTGCACAATTTATTTCGCTACTCGCTAGTTACAAGGAACAATGAACCAACGCTGCTGCTCGTTCGTTAGCCTCCCTCGGAACCAACATTTCTCATTTCTGAGAAAGAAGAATGGAAGAGAATATAGGATTTGGGACACTAATATGAATAAATTTTTCATACTGCCATTGTTTATACTATCGAATTTAGATTGTTTATACTAACGAATTTAAATGCATATCATATATGAAAACTTGCTGTTTAAATTTAAATTTAAATGATATGAGACGCATTAAATACACGTGCTGCCGACAGTGTAAGAAAAAAAGATATTATGCTACTATTTTATATAGCAAATACCAAAGAAAATAATTCATCAATTTTAAGTACATTAGTTTGTTGCAATTAAGCTCAATGGACGATGATGTTTCAGGGGAAAGATGATGCTCCCTTTTTTTTTTTTTCCTCCATTGCAACAAAGTCTCGATGCATTGTCTAAAATTTACGAAATTAGCAACAAAGATGGGAGAAATTCTAAGACTCGAGAGTCAAACCAATAATGGCTAGCTAGGCAAGAATGGAGATTTTCGGCTAATAAAATATATGGCCTCTGGGCTTTGAAATATTTATAAGCCAAAAAATTTCGACCATAGACAGACGAACGTCTGTTAAAAGCTTTCTTTGGTTAAGCTGAGTAACGCAGCGCACAACATGGGCGCGCCACATGGCAGGGAATCCTCGCCAACAGTTTCTGTATTCAAAGGCAGTGGCCCTCAACCCTTCATGCCCCACCACCACTGTCTCCATCACTTGTAGGCTGATGATGGATTCATGCCTAAAACGTCATTCTGATTCTGGGTTGCCGATTTTTAACCAACAAGCAGAGTAGAAGATTTCCAAGAAATAAGATTCGGTTTTGAGCTTCATCCCATACCTTAGTTCTTGAATACTAGTAGCTAGAGCAGGGGTGACTTCCATTTTTCAAGTGAAAAAGATGAGTTCAATTGTTTACAACTCAATGAATCCTTCGACTGCAATTCTATCAAAAAGCCAACAGTTTCCACTTTTGGTAGCAAAAGATTCTTCCTTTGAATTCTTTCAATTCCTGCACCAGCACAGGTGTAATTATTTCAGAAACCAAGACGAGAATAGGCGTTTTAACAAGATAAAAAGAGTAAAGACCGGGTTGCGTGAAGCTCAGAAGAGGAGGGTGTCAACTAAAGAAAGTGTTGTTGCAAAAGTCGATGATGAGAATAACTCATCAAAGGCAACCCAGAAAAAGAACTTGAGGATTCTTGTGGCGGGGGCCGGGATTGGAGGGCTGGTTTTTGCACTGGCTGCAAAGAAGAAGGGGTTTGAGGTGGTAGTGTTTGAGAAGGACATGAGTGCTATAAGAGGGGAAGGACAGTATAGAGGTCCAATTCAAATACAAAGCAATGCTTTGGCTGCTTTGGAGGCTATTGACATGGATGTTGCTGAGGAAATTATGAATGCTGGCTGCATAACTGGGGATAGGATTAATGGATTGGTTGACGGTATTTCTGGCAAATGGTGAGCTTCTCGCCTCCGTATCTCTTTAGGGATTATGTATTATTTCCTTGTGTATACAATTGTCTGGAAAATTTTCTGAAACTTAACTTTTGCATGCTTGTATTGCATAATTGTTTGAAATCGATATTTGATAGTGGCATGAGTCAAGTTGCTAATAATCACCGTAGAGCTTTTGCGTTATGATTATGTAAGAAATTTTAATTCAATACAATCACACGCGAACCACTAGCTGATAGGTCCAATAGAAGGCCTCTCAACTTCGTGGACTATGCAATTCATACAGACTGTTAACCACGTAGCAGCCATAGCATCTAGCCTTTCTTGTTTGCAACCACTCTGCAGCCCTGCATCTCTTGTTTTGCAAATTGTACACTTCTGGCATGAGGGAGGTGATTATGAAATCAATGCTCTGCCATACTCTTTTGACGTAATTGTTTGTATGGATAAAGTATTTGGCGTATAACTTCCTAGATTTTGGTGGTTTTACAAATTTGTCAACATTAAACATGCTGCAGAACTTGTCATATACTTGGTGCAGCTGTTCTCGGGGTTTCAGTTTCAATTGTCAGAAATGCTGAGAATCATCAAAGTTTTGGAAAATTATTTTTCTTACCAATTGAAGGGGATAACGGAATAAAAACAGCCTAATATTTAAAAAAAATAATTCATGCTTTAAATTGAGTAAATCCTGAAATTTGCTATAGTTGGCATGCTTTAACAGAAGTAACCAAAGCATTTTAGATCCTTAATTTTGGATTATGTGCTTTGAAGCATAAGGATACTTCTAGTGCGCAATTGTACTGGTGCAGAGTCGACGTATGATGCTTTTAAACCTATACAAAGTTTATATTTCTGTATAGACTATAGTTTTCTCCAATTGGAATTGCTGTTACCAATGAGGGATTTTACCTTGAACTTTCTGTTTCAAGAATAAAATCGAGTATTGGCAAATCGGTTGAGATGATACATGGTTATCAGGTACATCAAGTTTGATACATTCACTCCTGCGGCGGAACGGGGGCTTCCAGTGACAAGAGTTATTAGCCGTATGACTTTGCAACAAATACTTGTTCATGCAGTAGGAGAGGATGTAATTATGAATGAGAGCAATGTGGTTAACTTTGAGGATGACGGTAATAAGGTAAAATAAACTCTGAACTGGTATGTTCATTTTATTTTTTAAGTAGTTTTGTGCATAATGTTCGAAGACTAATGTTTTCAGCACATCCATTTTATTCTTTAACGAGCATGAAGCTATTCAATTACTGATGACTGTCAGGTTCTTATTGCTCTCTTGCTTTCTTTGAAATTCAGGTCACTGTGATTCTTGAGAATGGACAGCGATATGTAGGTGATCTTCTAGTTGGTGCTGATGGGATATGGTCTAAGGTAAATCTTGTATTACATACTTCTAAGTAATTCAATCTTTCTTGACAACTACTCCACTTTTACTATGTATGATGTAGTTGTCCTTCAGAAGGAATTGTCAAGAAACTAAAGATTTGTTGCTAAAAGTGGCAGTATTTTGTCTGAGGGGTTGGAAACAAATGTCTGACTGGAATTACACTTTAGATATAACTTTGATTTTGGGACTTTGGCTGGTTGCTTTTCTTTCAACAGGTCCGGAGAAATTTGTTTGGTCACACAGAACCTATATATTCAGACTATACTTGTTACACTGGTATTGCAGATTTTGTTCCAGTTGATATTGACACAGTTGGGTATGTGACATTAGTTCTGGAATATCCCTAACTCATTTCTAATTCATTATTACTTTGATTGAGTTACTTACTGTCAATTGTTCTTCAGGTACCGAGTTTTTCTGGGCCACAAGCAATATTTTGTTTCTTCAGATGTTGGTGGTGGAAAGATGCAGTGGTATGCATTTCATAAGGAGCCACCCGGTGGTGTTGATAGTTCAAATGGTATGTACTATATAATTTGGACCCTTTTCTCATAAATGAGTTTAATGCCTGACACTAGGACCAATATACAGTTTAAGCCTTTGAGGACTATTATTGGCTTATTTTGTGTAATGATTTTTCTTCTAAGAAAATAATGGCATGTTAATAGGTCCTTTTTAAGAAGATAGATAAGTACTCTGAAGGGATGATACATAGTGCATGTGGATAATATTTAAATCAATTTATATCCTGGGAATAATAATTTTGGTGGGCAATATAATCGGTCTTAGATTTACTGATATCTGAAGCTCTTATGCTGGCAAGTTCATGGTTAGGAAAGGACTATTGATGATGCAGTCTTGTCGTATGCTTTTGGTGTATTTTCTACACAGGTAAGAAGGAAAGGTTGCTTAAAATCTTTGATGGTTGGTGTGATAAAGTGATGGAACTATTGCTGGCCACAGACGAAGATGCAATTCTTCGTCGTGATATTTATGACAGAACACCATCATTTAGCTGGGGAAGGGGTCGTGTGACTTTACTTGGGGACTCAATTCATGCAATGCAACCTAATTTGGGACAAGGAGGGTGCATGGCGATTGAGGTCGTCTTTTTATTTTGTCCGTCATTTTACATTTTTATTGAATATGAAGTTTGAATGCTGTAAAAGCATCTTATTCCTTTCCTAATAGCAATTGAATTTTTCATATCCTTTTCTGAAGATTGTGATATTTCAGAATTTCATCTCTGTGCATTACATTTCTTGTTGGAAATTTTCCATGTAAGAAAAACCATAGTCTAGTACTAAAGTTTCTTCTCAATGTAATCCCAGCATAGCATCGGGCTCTCGCCTCTCTTTGAAGCAGTGAAAGATTAGAACTTGAATTCCATTTTCATGGATGCAGGACAGCTATCAATTGGCTTTGGAGCTTGATAAAGCTTGGGAACAAAGCATAAAATCAGGGAGCCCAATGGATGTTGTCTCTGCTTTAAAGAGGTAAGAGAAGCTATTATACTGGTTAACAATTGTTGCTCCACAGAGCTTAGTGAATTTTAACCTTCAAGGATTATATATAACACCAAAAGTTGGTAGCCTTTTATGAGATTAAGCTATAAGAAACCCAGAAATGCTTAAACACAAAAATCCTCCAGGCAGGAGAAGAACATTTTTCCCCTACCATACTGGAGATAGTGGGCCTCTGCCAAAAAAATTCTAGTTGCACCATTTTTTTCTGCAGATTCTTCAAGTTGTTTAAGTTAAAATTTTCGTGAATCAAATATAAATGTAATAAACCAGCTCCCTATAGGCAAGTTGGCCACAAGGTGAAGCATAAAGTGCAGGCCTGACTGCAAGTCAGAGGTTCAAACCTCTGCACCTATAGTAAAATCCAAAGGGTCTGCTGCACCCCTTTGGTCTAAAGGTGGGATCCTCTCTCTAGCCCCCCTTGGCCTGATTGGGCCTTCCTCTATAGGTTACAATAAGAATAGGAGTAGGAGTTGACCATTGGAAAAATAAATAAACAGATATATATATATATATATATATATATATATGTAAATGGACTAGGTCTCTGCTTCAGAATGCTTACTCTTATCTGATTTGCCTCTTTGCAGCTATGAGAGTGCTAGAAAACTACGAGTTGCTATCATTCATGGATTGGCAAGATTGGCTGCAATCATGGCATCAACTTATAAGCCATATTTGGGTGTAGGATTAGGGCCACTATCGGTAAGAACATCCTATGTAGTGACAAATCAGATGGAAATAATCAATGGAGTTCAGTAAATGGAACCTTCTCTTCATTAAATGAAGCTGACAATCTCTGTTGCAGTTCTTAACAAAATTTAGGATACCGCATCCAGGAAGAGTTGGTGGGAGAATATTTATCGACATTGGAATGCCATTAATGCTAAGTTGGGTCCTAGGTGGCAATGGGTAAGATAAGAGAATCTTTTTTCAAACTCATTCCCTAGAAGGATAATTTTCAAGAACTTTGCCTTGTTCCGTTCTATTTGAAGGGGTCACAAATTTTGCAATGGAAAAGTATGCTGGTCTTCTTCAGTGTATAACTGCTTTTATGGTAGACACTGACTTGTATTGGTGAAGGATGTGATTATTGCATATTATGAGCTTTAAGAAACAACTTGGTTTCTTTAAACTTCCTTTTCAATGATTCTCCATTGGTCATGTGAAAAGAAGCTTGGTCAATGGCGTGTTCCCTAATACTTTGCCTCTTGGAAATCTGAAATCCCAGGAGAGCTGAAATGTCCATTTTCTGATAGGAGAACCTTGGCATTACTAAAATAATTATAAGCAGAAAAGCACCTTTATAAGAAGGGCTGCATTTGGAATTCTGAGATTTACTCAACTTAGTTGCTCCAGAATTTCAAAGACTAGCATTTAATCTAATGCGCTTTATTAATTTACTTAACTTAAGAATGACAATCGAGCGTTTTCTTTCCAGCTCAAAACTTGAAGGCAGACCATTGCATTGCAGACTTACTGATAAAGTATGTGAGCCTTGGATTCATTTTGTCATGATTTGAAAATAGTTGCAGCTTATTTCAAGCTTTCAACAAGATATATTAAGTACCCTTTTTTCATGGATAATTCATGAATTTTCAATTAATGAAGGCAAGTGATCAGCTACAAAAATGGTTTCAAGATGATGATTCTTTGGAGCGTGCTCTGAACGGAGAGTGAGTGTAGCAAGCCGAATGATTCTGATGTCTTTGACCTTCTTTTTTTTTTTCCTTCTGTCTTCAGGCTTCCCTAACTGTAATGTCCATGCTCTTAACAACAGGTGGTTCCTGTTTCCCATTGGACAAGCCAATCCTGATCCAGTAGCTATTTTCTTAGGCAGAGATGAGAAGAATATCTGCACAATAGGGTAAGCTATTCTGTTCTTATATGTTTGATAGAGTGTAGAAAATGTGACAATAAGGCAAGACAACAATATTTTCATGCTGCATGAGAATTCAAATTGTGTTAGCATGATATGGTTTTATGATAACTTGTGCTAGTAAAAGGGTTGAAAAATTCTTTTCCCTCTAACAGAATAATATTTATATTTTCATGTAATAGGATTTTGTGTGAAAATTCTGTAATTTTGATCCCACGGATGTTAGATGTCAACTGATTTTTTATGCGTCACTTTAGTCAGCAAAATTGGGAAAGGAAAGATATGGAGGTCAAAGTTACCAGTTAGGGCTTTGGCTTTATTGAGTGAAGACTTATATCACCCAAAATAAAAAACTGAATTGAACAGTGGACCAGGCAGCGTCTTGCTATCATATTTGCTATAAGAAACATATCTTGAAGAAGAATTAGAAGACTTCTCCGTTGGAAATTTTCCTGGCAAAATGACATCTAGTTATACAATTAGAGTTGGTGACTTGCATGTTTATGATCTAATATTTGCAAAGCTTAAAATTAGAATTGGTGACTGCCGTTTATGATTTCAGGAGTGCATCACACCCTGATATTCTTGGAGCATCCATAATTATTAATTCACCCCAGGTGACATCCTTGGTGTTCAATATCTTGTGGAAATTTCCACTAGTCAATTACTATAGTATTGCTGAATGAAATCTTGCACTTGGTCAGGTCTCCAATCTGCATGCTCAAATAAGCTACAAAGATGGATTATTTTTCTTGACCGATTTACAAAGTGAACATGGCACCTGGATTACAGAGTAAGTCAAATGAAAACTGAATTTTCCACTGGTGGTCCTTTTACTATTTTTTTCCCAGTAGACTAAGTTCTTCAAGACCAATACATATATATATGTGTGTGTGTGTTTATTTATATATGTGTTGCAGCAACGATGGTAGGCGCTACCGGCTGCCTCCTAACTCGCCAGCTCGTGTTCATCCATATGACATCATTGAGTTTGGTTCCGACAAGGTGATGACGTTGTTCCTTCCTTCTTGTTATTTTAAATATCTACAATGCTATACAAGGGAATTCTGGATTCTTCATCTTTATTTTGTTTCAGGGTCAAGTGTCTCTGAATGTTGTTTTTTTTTTTTTTTTTTCAATTCTTCTGTACGGATATATGAGTGCGAAATCTGCTGCATGATGTGGTGGTTCGACGAATATTCTTTTTGTTTTACAGAGTGCCATCTTAACCAATCATCTTTGCTTCATCGCAGGCTGCATTCCGGGTAAAGGTCACTAACCAGCCACCGTTCTCGGGAAAGAAGCGAGAGACTAAAGTTCTTTCAGCTGTATGAGCCAATGGTCACGTTCTAAAATTTTCTGAAATCTTGGACACGGATATTGTACAGCATTTTTTTGCATGGCAGCGGAGCCGTGTGAAGCTGCTGCATTTTGTATTGTGAAGAAAAAAGGAATAGATCGGTACATATGATCATATTAGGAATATTCTTACATAGACTAATGTTATTAGACTCATGGCTAGCGATTTAACCACCGAGATGCAACAAGAAAAAGTTCTTTTAATCTGAAAGAAAAAGAGCTTTTTTCTTCTTGCAGGTGGAAGTTGGAATACAGGAAGTGTTATCGCTTCTTATGCAGAATTCTACTTTTAAAAGCTTGTAAATTCAACAGGAAACTACAGCATCGCTGATATTGTCTCTTGTATGCCTTTCTGTGTATCATTCTACCGGCTCCAGACTCTCTGGTGAGGCAAGGTAACTGCAGCTCAGAGATTGGGAAGTGATAGTTTTCAAATAGTTGTTCTTCAAAAAATACAAGTTGTTGTCCAAAGTAATCTTCAAGAAAGCAATTTTGAAAAAATGATTACTAAATGAGGCCCTAAGGCATGGTAACAACATTTTCTTTTCTTCTTTTTTGGAGGGATGAAGCCAAAAATTCAGTTTTCTGAAAAAGATGTTGTTTTGGGCTTGTTCCGAACCCTTAACGAATAGTTTGGGCTCCATCCTGAGTTCGATTTTTAACGGACTTGAACTCGAATTTGAATAAGAATGAGAATTTGTTTATAATATCGAATTGAATTTGAACTTGTACATATTCATCTTGTTAAAACTCAATTCGATTCGAATAAATTTTAATATTTTTTATTTAAATTATTTGTTAATATTTTACATAAATTTTTATATTTATTATCTTATTATATAGATATTATATATATGTATTAGTGATAATTTAATATTAAAGAATTAGATAAATTTTTGACCTCTCGAATCAAACTCAAACTATGGAAAGTTCAGTTTGATTCACTTCATTTATAGCCTTAGGAGGAGGAAGTTCTCGCGACAAAAAGAAATGAAATTCTAAAGCACAAAGAAAGTTACAGGCGTCATTTGGATTGAAGGGAAAGGAAGGAAAGGAAATGAGAGGATTTTGGTGGGGAAAAAAAAGAGAAAGATGAGCAAAGAAAATAGATTCTATCTCTCATGTTTATATTAAATATGAAAGAAAAAATTAAAAGTATTGTATGGATTAAATGTTTTTTTCCTTTGCCTCGCCTAAGAAGTAAAAACTACAAATGAAAAAAAAAAAAAAAACAGAAAGGAAGAAAGAAACATTAGCTAGATCTGCACCAGAAAGTATTAGCCAGATAATATGACATGACAATGGTTGCATGTACAAAACAACTTCTGAGAACAAATGGAGAAGAACTAAGCAAAATCTATCCCAGTAAAGGAAGAAAAGAAAAAGTTTTCTTGCTTTCTTTATATTTTCCTGTGGACATCTCTTTCCAACATCTAAGCACACTGTCAACAATCATTAAATAGAACATTCGGCACCAAACCCAAAAAAATTAAAACATTCGACAGTAACCAATTTGGCCCAGCCCTCTGGGCAGCTCAATTGGTCACGAAAGCTCTTCAGCATCCGTTGTTTATCTCCTCCATCAGGGATCGAATCCCAGGGTTATCGTGTCCAAGGAGATAGGGCCTCTCCTTTCAAGCCGAAGGGGATTAGTCGGGCCGCAACCTGAATATCCCCTCTGTCAGAGAGAAAAAAAAAAATTGGCCCAAGTTGTTGAACCAAACCACCACGGAGACTGGTGGTGCAATGGCTGCCCGGACAGGGTTCATTTAAGGTCAACGTGTGGTCACCATCCAAACCTGGACAAATTATTGGCCCTGGTACGTTGAACCTAGATTCCAACTACACATCCAAAATTCAGAATTCAACTCTCAGAACATGGAGACTAGTTTTGTGTTTCCTTGCCATCACTATGATAGACATCCCATTCATCCGCACAGCAACTGCTTTAGATCCTTCTTACCAAGACTCCGCAGCCACCACCTTCGACTACCATCACCAAATGACAAGATGCATCAATGTCAATTCCACTTCCATTATTGTGCCATTATAGAAGCACTATCTCGGATTTGGTCATGTCAGTTGGGTAGTATTTCACTAAGTTAAGTCGATGGACTTTCTGTCTTTTGCATGCTTATCAACTTCATGTCAAATTGTGCAAATGACGACCAAAACGTCTTCATGTACAGATGCCAAGAGAAAATGCATATCGCGACATGAGGAGTTTGTTTAAACTTCTGCACATAGATAGTACCCTTTTCAGCCATGATTTTATTAAATCTAGATATCAATACACATCTAGAATTCACTAAGAATGCGTATCCCGAAAGAAGTTGGTGAGGGCATAACTTCACCATGCAAATTTTTGCATATTATATGGCAGGCTTATGATGTTCTAGATTGATAAAAGATATCTTTCAAGTTGTTAAAGTACACTATCGATGTTGGAGGCATGAGTTTGAATCTTTTCATCTTTAAGGATAAAGGATTGTCTGTTACAATTTTTTCTATTATACTCTTGTTACATAATCTATCTCATTAACATGTGTCTTATGCAATAATAAAATTTTTAAACATCTCTCTGATAACATAGAAGTGTGTACCAGAAGACCCAAGCCAATTCCTAAATTGCATCTTAAAGAATGGAACCCTCACCACTTTTATTTTTTAATACAAGTAATACTAATATTATTAGTACATCAATATTTACTGTTGTGAAACTGGAGTTTGGGACCATCTGCTCTGGAGCGCCAAGTGTGTTTAGATATGTAATTATATGAAAAAAAATATTTTACTTATTTCACAAATATATTTTTCAATCACATTTTTATCTTCAAATCATATTTTTATCTCATATATGTGATGTTATAAAACGTACTACAGTGATTATTTTGAAAAAAAAAATCAAAAAATCTTCTATTTAAACACACTAACCACTTGATTAAAGTCTTATTGGGCAAATTTTGTAGGTAGTAGAAAACAAAAGTTACTTAATGCTAGAGCTTTTAACGAACCAAAATGTTTATGAATAGGTTCGTGTTCGGCTTGTTTAAGTTCAAAAAAGGTTCGGTGTATAATAAATGAATTGAGTTTGAACACAATATTAGATTCGTTTGATAATCGAGGCAAACACGAATATGTTCATAAATTATTTGAATATGTTCATGAGCACATATTTTATTATAAAAAATAAAATATACAAGTATAAGTACATTTAATATTATTAAACATATGCATACATGCCCCATGTTTTCCTTTGGAAAAATTTATTGTACGAAAAATTAGTATTATTTATTTTCTAAAATAAAGAATATAATTAAACTTATTCTAATTTATGTATTATTTGTATAAAATATAACTAAATCATTTTTAAACTCAAATTTGAGTTCGAATTGGACTCATTTAGTTTAATGAGCCAAGCTCGAATTCAAACTTGAATATCCATACAAAATAACGAATTGAATTTGAACAATATTTCTAACTCATTTAATATCCAATCGATCTTGGACCTTATTTATTGTACAAATCAAGTTTGAACACCAAGTATTCAGTTCGATTCAATTTGTTTAAAACTCTACTTAATGTACACTGGTGGATTTGGCTGTAGTGTCGAAGATACAACAACTAAGAATGTAAGGCCCTAGTAGAAAGAGTTAAGTAGCTGAATGAGAAGGGGTCAGCCTAGGGATGTAATCGAACCGAAATCCTTGCAAGCGAGTCGCGAGTAACTCAATCAAAAGTTTGACTCACATTTGCTCAAAATCGAGTGCGAGTCGAGCACGAGTAGCCGGATAATTATTCAAGCAAATTTTGAGTATTGATATTTCAAGTTCGATAGCTCGTCAAGCCTTACTGAGCACAAAGTAATTAATTAAAAACTATATATTTAGTTATTACAATTTTACTTTTTTAGATTTGGAAGTTGTATCAATTATTAGAATTACTCTTTCAGTCGAGTTAAGTATTCGATCTCGATCATACTCGCAAGAAAATTGAGTATAATCGAGTCAATCTCGAGTTTTCAAACCATTTTTCGAATTCGAGTTCGAACTCCATTTCTGCTACTCCTGTCTACTATTGAGTCGAACTCGATTATAGCAATACTCGCTTTCGATTTGACTCGAATACATCCCTAACTACAACAAGCAGGTTTGAACCGCGATTCGGTTGGGTTGGTGTTGCTTGGCAAAACTCACCCATCATTTACACGTGCCATAGGAGCAACTGGCGGTGATGGCACGTGAAACAAGAGTCCCCGCCGGTGAGCATCACGTGACTGTTCATAACGGTCAATTCAGCTTAAGTGACCGTTGGCAGCAATTAATTATCCTAAAATGCCGTGCACAAACAATTATTGCATATCGTAAGATCAAAAAAATAATAATAAAAAAAAAGAAAAGAAACCATGCATATCGAGCAATTCCAACCAGGTCAAAAGAAAAAAGAGAATCTACTTTTACTTCCTATTATCGGGATTCAACATTAATTTTCATATTCCGTTCCTCTGAATATTAATGGATCCAACAAGAAATGGTAGACCAACTTCATGTTAATGGATCCAAGGTTAAGGTCCGGTCTTCGTTCAAAATCAAATTTCATGGTAGACCAACTTTCCATTGAAATATTAATGCAAAATTCCTTAAGATTGGTACAAAATTTCGTGCTGCCAAAGCAATTGAGTAGGGAAGACAGGTCCTCCCAATCAGGAATTTGTTAGAGCTAGAAAGAACTGGATGTGGGCTCTGTGACATTTTAATTATTAAGACTAAGAATGTGATTAGCGTGAAATGATTAGGAAGAACGCTCCTTAACAGAGGCTTCCCTTTGGTAAAAAACCTTTTTATGCTAGAAAAAGGACCTTTTGTTATGCTAGTATGCGATATGGCTTGGAGCTAAAATGATGGTGTCAAGGTACCGCAATTAGAGAAAAAGCGGAGCATTATAATTACTCTCTGTTATCTTGACTAATTATTTGCTGTAGTGAGCAGACTCCCACCAATCTAAAAGCCAAATATGGAGGCGTCTTGCTTAACATATCAACGGGCAAAAATGGTTCATGATTTACCAACGGAATCATATGATTGAATGTTGTTAACTCCGATGGGTGAATATCAAAGCCACTGAATTTTCCTCTCTGTATAAATTATGGTCTGCATGTCTTTCCATTTGGATGCTTCCAAGTGGCCCCAAATTACTTTTAATTTTGTGATCATGGTTGATGCCTTTCTCGTTAGTTCGGTGTTTGAAAGAGATATCACTTGCGACGGTGTACAAACTATCACCGTTAGATATATGATATATGTGTAAAATTTAATTTTGATATTTAAATTTTGTTCATGTATCATTCATCCAACAGTGATAATGTATACATTGACAGTGTATATAAGATTTATTCAAAGAAAATAGTCACGTTTGAATAGGAGATTATTTTCAAAAAATTAATTTGAATAATAATGTAATTTTTTTTGTGATGTAATATAAAAAGATAATTAAAAATATATTTATAATGTAAATAAAATAATATTAAAAAAATTAGGCATAATTAATATGAGTATGCTAGTATCACTCAAAAAAAAAAAAAAAAAAAAAGGAGTTTGCTAGTAAGTAACACCTACCTTTTGCCAAAAGAATAATACCTGATTCATGCATCATCTACTTGTGGTGGCGACCAATGTTATAATGTAAAGATTGAAAACACTTATTTTATTACTTTTTGTTATATCAATGAGATTTCTCTTTAGTCTGCTCGTTTCTTTTCTTCTCTTCCTTGTTATTTTTCTCACACTGTCTGCAATCAGTACTCTTGTAATCAAGCTTGCTATACGAAAAGAAATTCTCAGACACTCGCCAATTGACTAGAGATTTATTTGATGCCTGCTCCAACTAGATCGAGATGTTAATTTTGTAGTGGTAGAGAGAAGGGTTAATAACGCTTTGTTCTCCCGAATTTATTGGGTGATACCACTTTATCATCTTGTATTTTAAAAATATATATGCAACACGTGTGACAAATAAAAAGTCAAGCAAATTGACACAATAAAATCATACTTTTATTACAAACATAACTAAAATGCCAACAATGACTACATCATTTTATCACAATTAAATATCATTTTGCTAATTTTAAATTACAATAAAATATATACATGCATATTAGTATTATAATACACTCTATATAGGGCCGGGGTAGGACGCGAGTGGAGTCCTATTTAAATCGATGTTACGTCATACATAAATCTACACAATAATAGGTTAATTAAATCGCTGTCCAATACTACATCATATAGTAGTAGAATATTTTGATGAATATATAATTAAAAAATACAACAAACTAAAAGTTGACCATTTAAAAAAAAGGAAGATTGGGGATAATTTGAAAAGAAGAAAAATATATATATGTCAAAATTAAAAGTATAAATATAATTTACTCAGGGTAAAATATATAATTTTGAAGTTCAGGCGATAGATAAATGTTAATGCCCATAAAGAGCAACTTAAAGAACCCCAACCAAAGAAGATCAAACAGTAGAAAGAGGGCAAACATTTTAACTGCTACGAGAAGCTGTAGAGTAAGTAGTAAACTCCCGGTAGAATCATTTCTTCCTCGAGTACAACCCCAAAAAAAAAAAAGGGAGATTACCTCGTTGTTCTGTCTTTCAAAAGCTAAACCCGGGGACGGGACGGGACGGGAGGAGAGGGCAGCCGAGGAGTCCGGGGGGTGGGGGCGTGGGTGTTGTTTGTATCGTTGTCAGGTTTTTCTTTTCTTTCCCTACCCTTTTCCACCTTGTGAATAGTGGAGAGCCCATCCCCTCCCCCAGACGACAGTTTTATCCTTTTTTTTTTTTTTTTTTCTGTTTCCCAATTCCAAGGAAATTATACACATATATCCCCATCGAATTCTCCGTCTCTGGCATCAAACTCAAATTTTGCAGTTTCTCAAAAGAATAGACGTTAGGCAGACATAATTTCCTTTTCACTTGCAATTGAGACCCGTCTAATCAAATTCACGCCATTGTTCATTTCATACCTGAGAAAGGGAAAGTAACAAGAAGAAGAATTCATGATAGACAAAAAAAGTTCGGAAAAGCTAAAAGAACAAAAACCGCACGCACATCTGAGTTGCAGGTGCGTATATACATTCAAATGATAAAAAAAAAATATATATATATATATATATATAGGTGAAAATTAAGAAAAAAAAAATTGCATTGAATTAATTATTAGACGGTAAAATTTTCATACCAAAATTTATGTAGCGCTAACACAAGTAATAAAATACATGATACCGATGATGTTAATTATCAAGAACAAATTTTGTTAAAGCATAATAAAAAGTTTCAGTGCAAAACGAAGAGGAGGCTACTGACTGCTCCTGTCAGTGCTACAATCGGCCAAAAACAGGCACACAAATAACTCCGAAACCCCACATATCGCCCCAACAGCAGGGCAGCGTATTCAATTCATGCATTCATTCATGGTTGGGCTGAGAGGCTGGGAACAAACGAAGCCGTTGCTGTGGCTTATTTCAGAAGCAAAAATTGGCCAGAGTCCCACCTTCCACCAACAGCCAGTTGCAATTGATTTGAGCTGCTGGTTCATTCAACCCCCAAAAGATGTACTCCCTCCTCCCACTTTGTTAGTCTTGTTTTCCTTTTTCGTCCGTCCCAAATTGTAGTCCACTTTTCCATTAAGAAATGTAGTAATCTTTTAAATTGTCTAAAATACCCTTATTAAATATCTTGTTATTAATACATTGTTATTAAATACTAACCCACTACATTGAATACATTGAATTTTTCCAATACATTGATTAGCATAAGGGTATTTTAGAAAATTATTAATCTAAATTTATATTTTTAATCAAATTAATTACACTTTCTTAATCTGTGTGAAAAAAAAATCAAGACTAACAAAACGGGGACGGAGGGAGTACATGTTTGTCAAGAGATTCATTCATTCATTGATTGGTTTCAATTTTTCCAAGCCGGGGCACACACTCTCTGCCTGTCTCTCTGGACAAGTGACGACAACAACGTCTTTCTACTCGCCCCAAAAAAAAGAAGCACACGTGCGCTGCCCCATTTGATTTCTTTCACCCTATTCCCATCTCGACCCAGAAACGTACAAACGAAAAACCACAAAATTTCAAGGGGGAAAAGAAAATATAATGGTACGTGGCTTTGGCAAATTTCAATAGCCTAGCTGTGAGCACGATAAACATGATGAGAGTAGTAATTATCTCTCTCTTTTGCCGACGCTAATACTACTCTTTTATCATACATATATTTATTGTTAAGTGTGGTAGCTGTCCATGTACAAAAAACTAGGAGCCGGAGGAATGAATAATATGTGTTGTTTCAAAATCAAAACACCAGGTTTAGTTCCAACTCTTCCAAGCGAAGCGATCAAACACACACACACACACACACACACACAACCTTCTTTCTTCTCTCGACGCTTTGAGGCTGCTCTGCCATCCATCCGTTCGTTATCAGCTACTGCTAAAATAAATAAAGAAAAGATCAATTTCATATGATTTCTTTTTTTGTTAAAATTCCACACACACTTTACAACATTTAATATCATCAGATCCTCCTCCTCCTCCTCCTCCTCCTCCTCCTAACAGTAACGTAACCACTTTGATACAACATGGCACCCACCCATTTTTCCGTGGAACCTAGCAAGTATTTGACAAGAAAATCGTTTGATACTACTCTCATTTCTTTTCTTTTCTTTTCTTTTTTTCCGGAATTTTTATACTTTTCTTTTTCTCTCCTATACCCAAACGAGGCAAAAGGCAAACCCGAGGTATTGAATATCTCAAAAACCCAAAAAAAAAAAAAAAAAAAAAAAGAAAAGAATCTCGACGTCTGCTGCCGATATGCCCCAGATTTTTTTTATAGTACAGAGGGCTTGGCTGTCCATCGTATCATGACGACGACCTGGAAACCGACTCAGCCAGTTTCCCAATTTTCTCCACCAACTCCGGAGACAACTTCTTAGCCGGTTTCCTCTCCTTCTCCGACCGGAAATCGAAACCCAGTGCTTCCGAAACTTCCTCAGAGCTCCACCCAGCTTTCCTGAGCGAATCCGAGAACCGATCCGCTTTCACCAGCAGAGCGTCCATGACCGCCTGATTATCCAACAAAACCATCTCCCCTCCCTCAAAGAACCCCGATGCTGACACCTGCACGATCTCTGACACGTCCGATTCGTCCCACCCTCCTTCCCTCAAAACCGACCCTATTTGCTCCACGTACTCCTCCACCCATTTCGGAATTTCCGACCTGGGCATCTCGAAGTACCTCTCCGGAGACGACGATGACGAGGAAGACGAGTTCGAATTCCGCCGACGTCGATCCACGGCCGCGTCGCTCCAGAACTCCACCCATCTCGGCGTTCTGCCTCCGCCGGCGGCCAGAGCGTCCAGGCTTCTTCTCGAAAAGTTCGTCGACGACGACCCAGCTGACCTCTCACTCACGGATCGTTGTCTGGATAGAATCTGAGGGTCTGAGCTCTGGAACAGCGACGATTCCCTGTCGAAGAAGTCGGAGAGATCAAAACCGCAGCAGAAAATCCGATGCTCATCGACGTAGAATATGGGATTCCCGGCCAAACAAGGATTACAGGGAATGTAACAATGGTTAAAAATGGGGATCAAAAGCGGGGCCCGTTTCAGGGCATTTCTGGCGATCTTGAGCGCCTTTTCCGGGTCCGATGGCCTGGGCCCCCAAGATTTGGACCACAAAGAATTTCGGGCTATGTGAAAGGAGATAGCGGCGATAGGGAGATTAATAGAGGCCCGGAGCTGAAGACGAGACGGCCCGGCAGACCTCCAGTCCGGGAATCCAGGCCCCAGCGGCAACCCAGCTGAGAGAATAGCTTTAAGGTCAGGTGGAAAGCCAAACCCAAACTCCGCTTCGGCCCGTGCAAATTCGGATTCGCTCAAACCGGGTTGGACTTGAACACCCGAGTTCTTCAGATGAGTTAGCACTTTATCAGCTAAGGAAGTGAAGGAGAGGAGGCTGTTACGCGGAGGGAGAGGCGTGGAGGGAGTCGAAGTGGAGGCAGCTGCGGCTGCTCTAGCGGAGAGCCGCCGGAGGCCCGCCACGTGGGCGGGGTTTAGACCGGTCATCCTCCGGTCTACGTCCACCATTGTCAGTGATAGTACAGATGGGCTTTAGGGGCCTCGGAGAAAGAAGGAAAATAAAGAAGAAGAAGAAGAAAAGAAGTAAACAAAAAAAGAAGAATTTGTTCTGGGTTCGAGTTCTTGAAAGTTGGCCGGAGAATGGCTCTTCCTTTTTTTTTTCTTTCTTTAAAACGAAAAAAAAAACATAAAAACTTTGGGAAGACTAGAGACGAAGAAGAAAGAGTGATGATAATAGTGAAGTGGAAATGGAGGAGTTTTATGATTTATGATATGGGGGCGGATGCAAAGAAAGCCGGGATACTTATAAGGAAGGGTAGTGGAGTGGGGCCCCGCTTTTAGATTTTGGTAATTGACATTTTGGTTGAAAGCAGAAAAAGATTTTTAAAAAAAAAATGATAACAAAACAAGCATGAATTGTTGTTTATGTTTGTGAATCATTTGATTGCTGCTGGGATTTTTTATGGGAGTGACTAGTGAGTAATGACAGATTATTGTTAATGATCGATTTATTTATACGAGGATTTGATGGTTAAGATGGATTCTACTTTTATTTTTTATTTTTTCGGGGGTCTTCCCCTCTTGAGGATGTGGACCGCTAAATTGATAATAATATGCGTGTGTGTCTATTTGTTCTGCGAAGAAGTAAAGGGCGGAAAACCGAAAAAGGAAAAAGAAAAGGAGAGAAAAAGACGTTGGCAAACTGCTTGCACACTGAAATGCATGCTCATGCTGGTTGTTATGCAATTATTCGACTCTCTGTAGTCTAATAAGTCTGTGGAGGGCAAATGCAATCCAAAATATTTTTTTAGCAAGGTTTTGAAACCCAAATCATTCATTGTCCCAAAAAAATGAATGGGTTAAGGGTCACCGGTTCAATCGTTGAACTGTTCGCATTAACCTGTGATGTCATAAATATTAAATATCCAAAAAACAAAACAAATATTTGTAGAAATTTAAGTCATATTGTTACCGGTTAAATGTAATCACTTCAATTCTCATTCTCTTATTCAAAGTAGTATTGTTTGTTTAAGATTCAAAAATAGCTTTAATAAGTTAAAGGATTTTAAATAGTATTATTTCATATATTTTTAATCTCCCTAAATTATATGAGTACTAGTTTATATTATAAAAATTGAAACACTTAAAAGGCATTAACAAACAAATGAAATGCAAACTGATTGAACCGGACGGTTCAATTGGTTTAATTGAAAATTGATGCACGCTGATTTTTTAAACATGTTCAAACCAAAAAGAAGGCCGATCAATGATTCAATCGGTTCGACCGATCAGTCCAGAATGGGTTTTAAAACATTATTGATTTTTAATATTCTATTAGTATGATTCCAGATGAGCATTCATATTACTTTAGTAAATCTTTAAGCTTTCTTTCCAATTTTTTTTTTTTATATATATATAAAAGCGAGGAGTAAATCTTTGTGCTTCGAAACTTTATGCTACGGAGGGAAAGTAGTGAAAATATCAAGGCCAAGATAAATGGATAAATGTTTCCTTTCATTCGTTATCGCCAGTATAAATTGTGTGAATTAGAACGTGGGTTGGGGAACTACTAAAAATCATGAGAATTATGCCTTTAAAGTGCAATTGGCATGAATGATTAATTCTTATCTAATGACAGCAAGTGGTACAAACTTACTTACTTATTCTGGTCCACTTGTACCTGTAGCCCGTAGGATCTTTTAGAAATCGCGTACTCTCTCTCTCCCTCTCTGTCTCTCTCTCAAGTACGTGTTTTTCCGCGTATATAGAAAGATTCTTTCTTCTTGCTGTCCGGCTGTTAAAAAAACAAAGAGAGAGAGAGAGAGAGAGAGAAGCAAGGAATGGAAATTACTATACAAAGATGCTAAAAAAAAATGAAAAATGAAAAAACTATTCCAGAAGCCAGCAAAACGTGAAGTATCTGGATCAGATCGAGGTGCTTAAGCATCAGTTCATACCAGTCTATTTATCTTCAAAAATACTTTGAATTGATTTAAAGATTTTGTATATCGACAGAACACCAAACACAGATAAAAAAAATTCCAGGATGAAGTTTTACCTTTTTTTTTTTTTGGGGGAAATCTCGAATTGGTTTTGATTGATTAGCAAGTGGGAAGACAAAAAACCAATTGCGCTTATTCAAAGGTAGCTTTAATTCAGCTCACAAAGTACGCACTATAGATTTCTTACTTCTTCTACACCAAACAATGCCTTGCTACCACTTTCTTTGAACGTTAAGTCGAGGATTTGAACCTCAACTCCAATGGAAAAAATTCAAAGATGGAGATGTTAGAGCAATTATTTGATCCAGTCTAATATGTATACCTGCTAATTCTTAATACAATTTCTTTAGATTTTTTTCCTCTAAAATAGAATAGATTAGGTTATAAGAATATTATTGTATCCAGAAAAAAAAAATAAAGTACATTACATTTGGTGGTATTAATTATATATCTATATCTTGGTGACTATTTACACAAAACGAATCACTTTTGCTCAATAAATAAGTCGTTTGCTACTAGTACTTAATAGACGGCACATCAATTTTTTCTTATTATTATTATTCTTAAACGGATAGAGTAACTCGAGATAAAATAAAAAAAAGAAGGTAGATATGTAACATAGGTTTGATAAAAATAAGGCAGTTTAGTCATTCAATTCATTCTTTGGAAATTATTCTGATATAACATAGGAATTGAATCAAATGCGAAAAATCATTTCAATATTACAAACGGCCGATCAAAATGGTGTCATTTCAATACTACAACGTTTGGTTGTACTTATGATTTCAACCGCCGGCCTCCATAATTTATTTCTGTTCTGTTTCGTTTAGGAGATGAAGTCACATGAAATCAAACAGTAGCTCTACTTTTCTAAAATTCACGTATATATGTTCAAGCATTTTATATGTGCTCTGGCCATCAGTATCTTCTTTTATTTTTATGTTTTGCCTGCCATGAATACCTTCGGTTCCCACAAGTCACCGGTCAACCACCGTTTGCCTGCCAACTGAGAAGGTACCTCTCATGATCGAGTTCATATTCATTACCAGCCTAAAATTAAATGTCGACAAGTTACAAAGAATTTCAGAACCAAAATAAAAGTAAAATATATGGACCTCAGCTCTCCTCAATTTCCCTGCTATCCATTCTATTGCGATCGAGCTAACTGCTAATAAATTAAGTTTGTGATTAGGAGTAACGGTCATGAATTCGACCCCAAGCACGTGATATAACGCTGACAACTTCATACATTTCCAGTTTTTAATCTTCATCTGCCAAGGTCTCGAGGAGAATATATATATATATATATATATATATATATATATATACATATATATATTTTGCCCTCTTCTTTTGGATGAAGTTAATTGCTGGTTGACTTGGATAATTTTGGGCTAACATGTGCATATCACCTTAAAATTCGGAGCTTAATCAAATTTGGCTGGCCGGTGGTTCATTCCAAAACATGTATTTGATTTGATCCCTAATTAATTAAAGACTACAGATCATATGGTTAGTCAATCTTCTGACCGCTAACTTTTCTTCTCTTACGTTTCAGCACCTTTAAGGTTGTGTTTGGATTGCATTTTCCATCATTTCTCATGGAAAAAATTACTACTACGAAAAAAGATGAATTGCAGATGGTAACCACTTATATTTCGATCACACAGGTCACTTATCCTCGATGCAAGCATACATAATAGACACGTACGTACGTCTTGGATTCAAACGTTGGTGTATGGATCAGGGTTGTAAGGGATTGATTGAGTGGGAGGATAGCTGCCTCCAAGACTGTACTGTATTGTATTGTTTCGTATACAATCGTTGTTGATGCAAGTGAACTTTGAAACAAATGGAACCTTTTTTTTTTTTTTTGTGGAAGAATTATGAAGGCAAAAGCTCAAATCCCTGGTCTGCCACGGACGACACAAGGCGGTGACGAAGCATGACCTATGTGGACGCATTTCTCTAGCTAATATCTTAAACAGGATCAAAGAAGAAGGCTGCATGCACACCTTCACCACAAACTCCCCCCGCGAGACAGAGAAAATAATGCAAGGGGTCGGCTAATTAATTACGAAAAAGAAATGGTCAATCCAAAGAGAAAATCTTTGTTACGTGGGACTTAGATTTGTAGGAGGAAGAGGAGAGCAGCAGGGACCGAGCAAGCATGGCTTCTCACTTTCACGGAGACCTACAACTACAAAAGTCCAGGAAATGTCATTAACGGTCTTGGTAATGTGGGAACCAGCTGCCCACGGGAGCATGCTACGTAGAAAAGACTGGGATGGAAAACCAGTTTTCTTGTCCCTGGAATAAGTGGGCAAAAATTGGGTTGGGGGGTCCATGCATGTTCGTCTTCAGCAAAGAAAACTCACGTACTCTTGTCATTTTAAAATTAAATTTCAACGACTGTTGACTATTGAGCAAGCAAGCATATATATATATATATATATATATATATATATAGTAGGCAGCATTGCTTTCATTTCATGTCCGGATCTCACAAGCTTAGCTTGCTCCCATAATTTCTGTCTAGTCAAGTCGTGTTTCCTTTGCTGGTGACCTTTTCTTCTCCCATAATGCCTTGCAAAGATGGCGATCGCTCGGGAATGATACATATACATATACATTAGGTTGCGCATTTAATCAAAAACAGATTACACGCGTATTAATGCTTGCTTCTTTCTTAGGAGTAATTACTATTAAGAATTGAAGAGCGAACAATAACGCTTTTAAAAAGATATAAAGATGATTCACTAAGAAGCTTTTGATCTCACTAAAACCGATCATTGGAACATCTCTGCACGGATAAAGATCATTGGGTTCTTGATATCTTCTTGCTAGCCAGCCAAACACAGTACAATTTGTGGGTACAGCAAACTTAAACGACAGGTATCAAGCAAAATCACATGACCTCCAATCCAATCATTAGTTAGTTCTAACTTGCAGGCCTGAATTAACTTTTGTGATGCAACTTATTCCTGGTTTGTACTCTTTCACAAACCGGCTTCTTCGTCGGAAACCTCCATTCGGATACTTCTTCATCCCTTTTTTTTTTTTTCAGAAAATAAAAAAAATGTTATGCTTCATGGGGATGCTTGCTCCAAAGTAGACGCAAATGATTGAATTACAGTCATACAAGTAATAGATATGCATGAGATTAGAGCTTAACTGGCATGGACCTATGAGGTGATGACCTCAGCCTGACGCCTCCATTTGTGTGTTGTGTCTGTGTGATTGAGATGGAGGCATGAGCAATATATATAATCATAGGTGTAAACTTAATTAAATCTGCATTGAATTGAAGAAAAAAGGAAAGTGATTTGTTTGGGATCTAAGTTGCTGCAAGGGGCCCTAAGGATTATAACAAGAGAGGAGGTTGCATGTTTACTACGATAGAATCATTCGGTAGGGTAGATACTAGCGTCTTATTATATATATATAGTCACAAATAGCAGCATTAGAGATTTCATTTCATACGAGAAGAGAGATTATATATATATATATATATATATTATTTATCGAAGAGAGATTCACCATCCCATGTGCTTCCCATCAACCTCCTTATAATTAAAAATTGTTCCAAAATCGGTTGTCTACGTGCTTAAAGAAATAATAATTATTGGCCACAGCTTAACCAGAGGTATATATATATATATATATATATATATATATAGACACACACAGAGACACGCACGCACGAATGGAGTGCAGTATAAAGCTGCACAATCTTTGAGAATTAATTAATCTAAAGAGCCCTTTTTGAAAGCTAATATTATTGATTGATAAAATAAAATTAGAGGTAGTGTGATATTTCAAGTTAGTCGGTGGGGTATGGAAAGATTAATGGTATGGTTCTCCAAGTAAATTGAAAAGGAAATGGCACTCTCCGTTACTACTTGATAAGCAATCAACAAAATTCTGAAACAACAAACGGTTTTTAAAGTTGCTTTTCCATATTCAATAAAATGATTTCCCATGGAGAGGGAGGGCGAGCGAGCCAGCCACGGGCATGTCCTTGTCGAGTCGACTTGGGAACTCATTCCTCGATCCGGTGGGATGTGGATCCCACATTTGTAGTAATAGTTTTATATGGGATTAGGATTAGGCGGGCGTAGGGTGGTTTAGGATTTAGGATTTAGGATTAGGATGGGAAGGTCGCCGGCCTAAAACCTCTGCAGCCAGCCACTCGAAAGCAAAAGAGACTAAAGTAGCATGGAAGGAAGCCCCTCGTGTGGTGATTAAACTTTTGATATCGTCTAACCTATAGATGATAGCTACGACGGAGAGCTTTTCGAGTTGAGGAGGTTTGTGAACCAAAATAAAGTGCGAAAATGGAAAGTTAAAAAGGAGAGAAGAGCATCTCTTTCATTTTCATGGAGGTCATTCGATGAGTGAGCGTGAATCAGAGGCATAAAGCAATGTTCCGCCGGCGAGATTTGCTTTCTGCAAAATCCGTGGCCAACACGGGATGCTTGAGATGCGAAGTTAACTTGGAACCATGAAAAGACAAAACGGATTAGAAAGACCTCAAACGACCGATTCTCTTTCAAGTCATTCACGTTGGGCTCCCAACTCTCCTTCTTCCCACTTTTTTGCCCCCCTTCATTGACGTTACTACTGAGTACTGATGGTTTAAACGATTCGCACTTCCAATCTACCGTCAACAAGCTCTCGAGAGTAAACAAAATTTAACCGATACAACTTTTACCACTTCCAATTCCCCCACCTGTATCACTTTAGTTATTACCCGTTTATGGCTGCGAACAGATATTCACAGGGAAATTTCATTAGCTATACACTCTAATTACTTCAGTTAATACATTTAAAGGGGAAAAGAAAAATAAGAGAATCCCAAATGGATGAATTTTTCAACTCAAACCACACTCCAACATAGACACTAGCACATAATGATCTGCAGCCCAAACCATCTTCCATCCCTTTTCAACATTAATCTTCAGTATCTTGATCGCCTTCTTGCCCTGTGCAACACCCAGAATTATGCAAGCGAGTAAACATCAAAATTCCACTGCACAAAAAAAAAAAAATGAAAGCAGTTAACATACCGAGGTGAGCCAGAGCGAGATATAGAGCGCGAGTGAGAACGCGAGCTAGAGTAAGAGCGGGATTGTGAACGTGAACGTGAATGTGAATGCGAATGCGGCGAGGAGGAGGAGGAGCCCGACAGAGAACGGGAGCGGGAGCGAGAGCGACGTTGTTGAGAATCCCCACCTCTGCTTCGACTTCTACTTCGACGATACCTTCTGTTGAAGAACAGAAAACTTATTTAGAGAACCGAAGTAGGAAATATTCCAACCACCAAGAAAACGAGATGAAAACCAAATTACCACAACAACTCATCTAACTGGAAAAGGTTAACAGCATGGATGCTTTAAAAAAAATATATGCGTGAAGAGTATTTCTCCCTTCCTACTTCCAACCCCTAAAAAACCGAAACCTAACATTTTGTATAGTTTGTAATAGATAGCTTTAAATAGCTTGTTTCAGTTGCTTTTTAAAGCAAAATGATGTTTCAGTAGCTCTCATTCCGTTTTTAACCTCTTGAGCTTATTAGAGCTGATCCTAGGAGGCAGCATGGAGGAACTAATAATAGCTTTTGCCTATGCAACTTAAACAAAAGTTTCAACTTCTGAAACAACTTTATTATGCATCACTTTTCTTAAGCAGCTTTCTTAGGGCTGCAGCAAAAGAGAATATAGACTACCATAGCTTTCAGATATATAACCCAGTTGACGCTTCATATTCGTAATGCTCAATTCAATTATATCTGAAACATACTTTCTTTGAGTGCCTGACTTCCCAGGTAGAACAAGGGACCGTACAAAGACATCTAGAAAACTAGTAAAGATTCAAATTAACATGGATGACAAAAAGCTAAACCAATATGCCACCATTGGATTCAAAGACATCTAGAAAACTAGTAAAGATTCAATAAAAGCTACGATACCACCATTGGATGACAAAAGTAGCTAAACCAAGAAACAAAGGACAGAAGGCAACAGAAATGCAATAAAGATTTAAGCATGACTACATATTCTGTGGAGCTACACCTTCCTGACAAATTAACACTTTTCCAAAGTACTGCATGTCGCACATGTTGCCATGTGGCTTAAAAGCTGCATAGCTTGATATTAAACACAAATAGCAGTACACACTACCTGGAAGGAGATCGGCTGTAGCTTCTACTTCGACTGCGATGACGATATCGACTAACACGACTTGTTTCTGCAAGTTTTTCAAGCCTCTGTCGTTCCTGTTCTCTTTTCTTAGCCATTTCAACGGCTGTATCTTTTTTAACTGCAAAAAGAACCAGTTATGCCACCAGGAAAAAAAAAAAGAAAAGAAAAAGTCCACACCATTGATCAAAGGTAAAATTTTTGTGTTCTTTCGAGAAAAGATAATGCAGGCTGTGAACTCAAATTAAAGTTCAACATATACTTTCCACACAATTGCACATGAACTTTTTGTCCATATGCTATATAACAAGGGAGGATGAAAATTAATTACTTTGTTTGTTTAGTTGCTTGCTCATAATCCGTTTTAGCCGCTCTTGTGGTGTTTCCTTCTTCTCCACCTGTTGCTTAGTGAGGCTGCCACTGCTAGTTGCCTTGCTTAATTTGGCTAATGCTGAGGATGTGCTGCCAAGCAAACAAATGAAACGCTGAACATTCACAGTTTTACCATGAACATGCATGTCCATTGATTACACATGCCAACATAAAAGTATAATTAAGAATTCCAGCAATAGCTTTTAGTACCTTGCTGGTGGTTTCAACAATTTGGCATTTTTTTCCTTGTCAAGAGATACACCAGATGCAGGATCTACATGGAGGGCCTCAAGTATGCGACCAGATGATGGCCTGCATGAAATCAGAAACATTAGCGAATTCCTTTGTAACATCCTGGTAACTGGGATACAGTCATATTATGTTAATTCAGGGGAAAATGTGCTTCAGAAAGGAAGCTTCCTTCCCTCTCCCTCTTGGCAGTTATGCTGATAACCCTAAGAAGTGATCTATTCTAAACCACATAAGTTTGTCTGAGGTAACAAAATGGACGATAAGCTGCAGCAGAGAAAAACTGTCCAATATCTTTGCAAGAATTAAAGGTCGAGTGCTCCGACCGGTTCAGTGCATCAGCTTGGGTTGGAGGAGATGGTGGTGGAGAATATCCTTCAAATTTTGGTTCGTTTCCATCAGACCCTCCAAACTCTGTTATATACTCTATCTTAGGAGCTCTATCTTTGCTTCGATGAACATCATCAGAATGCATTCCACGAGCATTGCGCCTTGAGTGGGAAGGTGAGTAAGATCTAGACCTTGACCTTGACCTGACAAAATAATACAGGTTTACTAGTATTGCATAAGTACCACTTCATTCAAAAGTACGACATCACCATAAGCATAAACTCACCGTCTAGAACGTGAATAAGCTTCATAAGTAGGGCTTCTTCTGGACTCGCTGAAAATTGCAAGCAAAGGATATAACAAACACAATCCAATATAAGAACTTCTCCCTTTGATCCTTATTCCAATAACTACACAAAAAGAAATTCAGGGTGCTCACCGGTAAGGATCACGGTGAAGTACTCTAGTACCAGTAATGCGAGATGCTTCTCTTTCCCTTTCTCTTTCCATCTGAGAAGCCTTTCTTCTTTCCTTCCGACTCAGCTTCCTCTGCAAAATCCAATGTTATCAGGAGAGACTGAAAGATATATCCATATATTGCATCCTTCTATCATAACCCAAGCTTTTGGAAAACTTACAATTGCAGGATCTCCCTTGATAACTTCTTTCTGCCTCCTTTCTTCTTCTTTAGCCTTCTTATCCATGTATACAAGCCATCCATAGCGCTTAACACCAAATTCCTTTGCAATTGACTCCATTCCCACATCATTGCTGTCATCACTGTTAAACTCATCATCATCTTCATCGTCTTCATCTTCATCCTCTTCCTCACCATCTGAGTCGTGGGTTTCCTCTTTCCCATCTCCATCATAAGAGAAACCAACTTGTGAATATGACCCCTTGTTTGCCACTGGCTGGGGAGGATGAGATCTATATCATTTGGAAAACAATACACACATCAAAAATACTTAAATACAAAGTAAACGTGTACATAAATAACTAGAATCATGACATTGCAGCTTCACAATTCGAGATATATACAGCTGCTTACAGAGTTACCATAAAGAACTCCTGCCCACGTTTGAAAAAAGTTTATTGTTGTAATAAAGTTCTATCAAAAGATCCACTAAGAAACATGCCAACCAACATTAATTACAGAATAAATACAAAAATCAAAAGTTTCACTATTTTCAATGGACTCAAAACCCAAGGTCACTACAATAACTCAACATTTCACAATATTACTGAACACATAACCGGTCATACAAACCAGTATAGCCAAATTCTTTTTCAGCATGCCCCTTCATCCCTTCTTGTTTTCCTTTCTTATCCCGTAGTCAAAGATTATTGGTACCAGTAGCAACTTTGAATTTCTCACAATGGTACAGCAAAAGAAAGGTCTATATCCTCAAAGGAACTAACTAAGCGCATAATTGTAAGTCACGATGATGTTGCAGGCAAATACAGTAGACAAATAAACTTGAACCTGTCTGATCCAAAAGGGTTGATCTTAGCCTCAATCTCTTGATCAACATGTTGCAAAGCTTCATCATCGGCAACTGTCAGTAGGAAGTGTTAGCTCAAAGAAGTGCAGTAAGTTGTCATCTTTTGACTGGATGTGGTATCCAACACTAAGAACAATGGAGAGCATAGCATGAATTCACTACTTTGCATAATTGAATCCCAAAGGACAGAAAAATTTGAAGGTTGACATATGCTATTTATAATGCCATATATTTAATAGATCATCAAAAATTCCAAAAAGTACCGACATCCTCTACGCCGATGCTTAATTAAATCCCGATAACGCTCAAAATTAACAAACTCTTCTAATTCTTCCTCTTCTTCAGACTTCTCAGGAACCCGAATATGTCTCGAACTAGAATCTCTAATAAAATCAAGCAAAGCACGACCATCAAATCTGTTAACAAGGAATTAGATCAGTTAGACCAGTAAATACGCAGTCCAGCTTGTCAACCCCATTCCTACTTAGCAAAAATAGTCAGATCACAAAGTTTTAAGTACCTGTCAATCAAAATATCCTGCTTTCCGTTCCACGGAATCCTGGTCAAAAGGACAGCATAAAGGTTAGATTTATGTCATAAGTCAAAATGATCAAGTCAGAAACAACCTGAAGTACTTTGCATACACAAAGTAAAGAACCAAAGAAAAGAAGCTTCAAAAAATAAACTCCCTCCCGCATTGATATGCATATTTTGATATAAACCAAGCTTCCAGAAACACACCTAGACAATTTATTTACTAAAGCAGTATCCTTTAGTCGAAAACAGAAGCTATGGTAGAACTTCTTTCCAAGATAGGTCAAGGCCACCTAATTTACAAAGCAAACGCAAAATAGGTACAAAGGTCCAACAATACATACTAATATACTATCCCTTTTCAATTTCTTAACACAGCACAACATGCAGTTCCCAACTCTCATAGTTTCACCAGTCACCAACTCACATAGACCACCACGCGCACCAGGGCATTACTCGAATCTGCCAACTTTCACATTCAACAAATGACATCCACAGCCACACACAAAATATAACGCTAATCTAATACAAATATAGAAAAAATATATTCCACTTTCCAGTTACCAAATCCTTAGAAACGTAAAAGAAAACATAAAACTGCTCGCTATATGCAGGAATTCAATAAGGGGAAATTGTAGTCCTAGGAGAAATGAGAATATAATAAGAGTAAATGATTCATACAGGCCCTGCTGATCCTGGGTGGCGTGGTAGAGAGCATCGTCACGATAGATACGGCAGCGAGATCCGACGGCTTGGATAGACTGCTGCGGGTCGCCGCGCCTCTTAGCCAGGTAGACAGCGCGTCTCTGGGCCCGCTTCCGAGCCGCGTCCATCATGTCATGTACCTTTTTCTCCGACCGCCTCGCTTCGTGCCACATAATTCCGATCAAATCGGTTATCACAGTCACCTTCCGGCCCCAAGTTCCCGGTTTGATGGTAACTCTTTTGTTCTTTCAATTGGGAATCAGAAACCCTAATCCCCGGGAGTCATTTTAAGCAGTCATACATGGGAGTAAGGAAGAAGTGAAGAACAATGAGAAAATCTGCGAACAATTGTCAGTGTGTGTGTACAATAAGCTAGCGGAAGCTGAGGACGAGACCCGGATTTAGATAAGCTGCAGGCCCGTGTATACCTGCGAAAGCGTAGTATAATTTTATTGGATTGGGTTCTAATTTTGTGTTCGCATAGCTCACAGGCCCACCCAAACATGTTCTGTTTCTTACCCGTCCCAGAAATGAGCGGGTACTCGATTAAGGTAGGATCGAGTCAACGGACACTCGTCCGTCTAACTTATCATTTAATTATTTAATTATTTTATACTAATTTAATTTTACATCTTTTATATTCATTTAAAACTTAATAAATATTTTTTTTCAAAAAAAATCTCTTCCCAAGAAACAAATGTGTGAATAGAATACAAGAAAAATGAAAAAATTTAAAATAATTCAAAATTAATGAAAATTTAAAATAAGTGGTACCTTTTTTAAATGTATATTCTACATTAATTAAACTTTTTTCCAAAAAATAAGATCATGACCTCTATAAATGGATTTTGTCAACAAACTATAGTTTTCCATATTTTTAATGTAATTTGTTCAATGAAATTACTTATTTAACTCCAAAAAATATTGGCCCCGTTTGGCAAATGAGTTTTTTTTGTCACTATCTAAAATTTTATTATAATTTACTCTAGAAGGTGTAGGAAAAATTTTTAAGATAGAAAACTTTTTTTCCCCTTTTTTTTTCCTTTTTCTCTTTCTCTCTCTATCTTTCTTTATTTTTCTTTCTTTTATTTTCTCCCCTCTCTTTTTCATATCTCTCTCCCTCCCCTCCCCCCCTCCATTGGAAGCTGTAGCAACAACAACAACAATTTTTTTCTTGCATTTTGCTCTCTCTTCCTCTTCCCCTTCTATTCCCTTCTTTCCCTCCCCTTCCCCACCACCTCTCCCTCCCTCGCCCCCGATAGCAACAGAATTTTTTTTTTTGCTCTTTCGCTCTCTCTCTCTTCCCCTCGTTTCCTTTTCTCCTTCCCTTTCCTCTTTCCCTTTTCTCCCTTCTTTCCCGCCACCCTCCCTCTCCCTCCTGCGCAGATTGGGCGACCTAATCTGGCCGTGCGGCCAAATTGCACAGGAGGGAGGGATAGGGTAGCGAGAGAATAAAATGAGAGCGAAAGAGGTGGCAGGGAAGAGAAGAGAAGAAAGAAAGAGGGGAGGGAATGAGAGAAGGGAAAAGAGAAAAAAAAAACACGTATCTTTGCCGGCATCAGATGAAGTAATCAGCGTTGAAGGTGATGGTGGGTTGATGTGGAGGAGGAAAAGGAGAAATGTAGGAAGAGAATTTTTTTTTTGTGTTTTGGGTATTTTAAAACATGTAGTTTAAAAATTTCGAGAAATTTTTTGAGATTATTGTAATTAAAATTGTTAAAAAACTAGTATGAAATAAATTTGGCCAAAAATTCATTTGCCAAACAAACCCATTATTTGTAGCATATGTATAAAAATAAATAATAAAAAATATATATGCGGGAGGATCAAGTGCCTGTGAGTTTTTAATCATGTAACCCTAACCTAACTGCATATGAGTTGGTGCTAGATTTTTTTTCAACCCGATCAAATATGACAGGTTTTCGGGTATTTTTGCTCACCCTTAATGTTGGCTCTTCAAAAGTCTGTGACCAAACCCAATGAAGTTTAAGATCCTTGTCTTCACATATTTCAGGTCAAATTAAATAAAAAACAACTATACAAACTAGTGATGAGGCACATCTAATGTGTGTGCAATTTAGAAACAATCACTTTTTATATGGAAGAATTTATATAAAAATTTTCATAAATGAAAAAAATAAACTTTGATGGTTTAAAAAATTTTTAATAGAATTTTAATTAATTTGATGGTGTCAATATTTGTGGGTGGTTATGGGTGAAAATTAGTTGTTGTTACATCCGTTTGCTATATGCGCAACATGCAATCAGACGGTAGAGTTATAATTTAGTGATTTGTAAGTAGGGGTGCTGTCGACTCGAGGCAAAATAACTAAGATCGAGCTTGAACTCAAGCTCGACATCAATTTATGGAACTCGAGCTCGACATCAATTTATGGAACTCGAGCTCGAGTTTAATTAAATGTAATTAATTCAAATCAAGCTCAATCGAGCTTATTCGAGCTCAATCAAGCCTAATCAAGCTCAAGTAATAAAAATTAATATTTTATATATAAATTTAAATAAAGGATATTATTGACATTTCACAATAATAAAAATTAAAATATATATTATAAAAAACTCGATAGAGCTCGTCGAACTCTCAAGTATTATATTTTCAAACTCGAACTCGACTCGATAGCTCTAACGAGAAGCTCGAACTCGAGCTTGGTCAACCGATCTCGAGCTCGAGTTGCTGACCAAGTAACTCGTGAGCTCGAGCCGAGTTACTTGGTTCAGCTCCAGCCCTATTTTGTAAGGATAAAGTTGAAAATTTAAGAAGGGACGAAAAAAAAGTTTATACTAAATCCAAGATTCTCCCATTATCCATCTTTTATTACCTATATGTTTTAACTTTTTAGCAGTTTGCTAAGATCTCAAATGTAGAGCGTTCCAATTTAAATTTTTATTGGTGTTAAAGCCACAACCTATATTTTATTTCCACAAAAAATTTTAAATGAAAATTTCAATTTGCCCTTCTCAAGATCAAGCCCAAATGCAAAGGGCAATCTAATTTTTTAGCACAAATCACCGGGTAAATAAAATTTAGGCTGTGACAATATCATTTGTCCTCTCAAAATCATAGCTTCAATAAGCCAACAGGTAATGTTGCAACGCAAGTGTGTTTGGATAGAGTATTATTTGAAATAATTACTGTAGTACTTTTTGTGATTTAATATATGTGAGATAAAAAGTAGTTGAGAATATAAAAATGTGAATTTGAAAATGTGTTTATGATGCAAGCGAAATATTATTTGAAATAATTTGACAATCCAAACACAACAATAATAATATTTAAAGACCACAGAGCTATTGTCTCAAGGAAATTAGGCTTGGTCGAGGTGGGTGCCTTCCGACTTCGATTAAATTTTGTGCTGAAAGTTACATATTATTTTGTATCCTTGCGTATGCATAGAAAACAAATACTTTGCGCCGGCAATCAAGCATCAGACGTCTTATTATACATATTTCCAGTAATGTCTGATTGCAATCATTCTTATACATATTTCCTGATTGCGTGTAAACAACATGTTTGCGGCCCAAGAAGATAATCTTCCGCCGAACCATACGCTAGTCTTTTGCGTCCTGTACTTGCGTTGTTCTACCACTGATTATAATAATTGGCCCTGGAATTGGGACTCCGAATATTCCTAGTGTCGATGTATTTATATTCCTCACTATTGTTATTTTGGCGCAACGGATCTTCTGTCCCATATCCCGTGTCATTCTCTGTCTCACTTTTTATTATATTGCTATTTGTCCTTCATAAATATCATGTTTTAATTCTTTTTTGCTTTCTTAAGATCCAATAACTATTAATTGAGTAATACACAAAATTTAACAAACTCAAAAAATTAAAATGCATAAAAAATGAGATTTTTTATGAATTTTCTGCTATATTTTTTAATTTTCTATTATATATTACTTTTTTGAAACTGTTGTATTTATTTTTTACTCAATTAATAGTTATTGGATCTTAAGGAAGCAAAAAAGAATTAAAACATGATGTTTATGAAGGATAAATAGGTGGAAAAAATTGTTGGCAAATTTACAATCTTCATCTATCCTGCACCTTTGTCAACTCATCCAACATGTCTTAACAAGAATATCCAAAATAAGAATGTAATTTACTTTACCAAAATCACAACTTTTTAGGGTACAAATACTTATTTGTTTTTTGCACAGTAATTTTTGTTCAAGTCGTATTTTTTTTAGAGTTTTTGTAAAGAAAAAAAAGTAATACATTTCGTGTGAGATATAGTATATGTGATATTAGAAAAATTGTCAAGAGAATATTTTTAAAAATTCAAGAAAAAGATGGGACCTAAATTTGGACGTACCATTTTTCCTTTTAAATCTCAATGCGCAGCCATAACATATGATGAGCTATTCTGCTTCAAGTTGGAGAATCCACCTTTGAATATCAAAATAATGTGTGTGTGTTTTTTTTTTCCTCATTTTCCATTTTTTAGCAAACAAATCGAATTCACTTTTTTTTTTAGTGTTTTCTAAATGAAGAAAATACGTATGAAGGAACAGGTCATCATGAGCCGGACCAACCAATACTTAGCGTGCAGACCCCACACAAAAGACTCCAAGGACCAGTATAAACTAAACCCTCAACCCATATCAACCCTTCTTTTTAATTAACGATAACCAGGTAGCCATCGACCTCTTCGCCGAAGCCCCTCCTCCCCGTCTCCCCGCCTTTGGGGCTGGGTGAGAGGAGAGACGTATTATTTCTCCATCATGTCCCACAACCCCACCATTCCTCCATCACTCTCACCGCCCCCAACGGAGTTCATACCGGAGCCCCGGCGGATTCAGCCAGTGCCCACACCTACTCCATCTCTGTACAAACAAAAATCCTGGTCTCCGGACACTTATCGTGATGAGGCTTGGCAGCGGCGGAAGGGAAATCACGACATTCGCTGCAACCGTCGGAGTAAGAGCGTGACCGAGGAAGACCTTGAGGAACTCAAGGCTTGTATTGAATTGGGTTTCAGTTTTGACTCCCCAAAAATGGACCAACGTTTGTCTGATACTTTTCCGGCCTATGGACTATTTTATGCTGTAAACAAGAATTACAACGACACAGTTTCTAAGCATATCACTTTGGCATTGCCTTTCTCTTCCACTGCCTCGGACTGCGACACGCCTTCCCCTCTTGACAGCCCTCATAACATCTTTGATCCAGGTATATATTGCAAAATCCTCTTTTTTTCATTTCGCTTTTTTGGATCATCTCTTTCAATGTTTTTTTGGTCTCTTAATTCAATTACTGGTTTTAGTTTTTGGATGTGAATCTTAGTGTGGATTGTTGTCACTATTATTGATTGAGGATTGGATTTCTTTATTCGGTTTCCCCAAGACTGAGCTACTTTCGTGGACAGTACATATCCAAACTCCATTTCTCGTTATAGGGAACAGAAAGCACCCTTAATCCGAAATTCAGTTGATTTGTTTTTGGAGCTGTTTTGATATTTAAGTTTGATACAGATGTTTATTTTTTGGGCATGGAATTTTGGATAGAAATCAGATCTTGATTGGGATGTATGTGAAACAGGTGAAAATCCACAAACGGTGAAGACAAGATTGAGACAGTGGGCACAAGTGGTTGCCTGTGCCGTTCGTCAATCTTCAAGGTGAATGATGACGATGAATTGGATACAGATGATGAAGATGATGAACAGCTTAGTAGATGAAGTCTTTGTTGTTGTTCAACCAAAGGGTTTCATGATAGTTGAAAAAGTAACCAAATTCCAACAAATTTGGTGAAGTCATGATAGTTCTCCTATTCATGTTTCACATTGATTGACATAAATTATCCAACACGTCCACCGACTGGATTAATTGCTCGCATGCTTGCTTGGTAATTTGGTTATGTGTAGGAGTACTAATATACCGGTAGTGCCTCACCTAATGGGAAAAGGATCTTGGAATTTCTTGAGGTGTTGACTTTAGCTACTATTTGGGTGCTTGCTTTCCATGATTGGTGTTGTTGAATCTGTATTACATTAATGCTTTGCTTCGGCTTTTTTGCATCTGCTTTACCTTTTCCCACTTGGGTTGAGGTACTAGATTTCATTTTGATGTCTGCCCCATGATGAATGATGTGGGAAAAGATGATGCCCGTTCCTTTGTTTGATTGAACATACACATCCTTTGTTTTGTTGAAGTCTGCCGCCACCCCCCCCCCCCTTTTTTTTTTTTTGGGTAAAACGTACCTGCTAGCTTCTTGTATTAAGATTGGATCAGCGTATCTCCTGTCTTTTGAATAATCTTCTCTACATTCTGGCTCAATTAAGCCACTTAATTCCTTAATATGCTTCAAGCATCTATCTGCTTATTTTTTTGTAACCCAGTGAAGTGTACGATGATTTAGTTTACAGGACGAAAATTAATAATTTCTAGTTTTCTACTGAAATTCCATTTTTGTAAAATTGCACAAAATCACCTTGATGGTTGAAATACTAAATGACCTGGGTCCACAGGAATGTTGGTTCTTTTTGACCCAGTTCTGTCACTCCCTTGAAATAGATTAAAACAGAAGTAAGAGTAAGAATAGACGGTGACAACTGACAATTGATCCAAAATACAAAAAAAAAAAAAAAAAAAAAAGACGACTAGAACTTATCAGAGAAATTTATAAATCCGCGCACGCACATATACCCATCTACGCCACTTACATCAAATGTTTGTAGATTTCTGGATTCTTCTAAACTTTGATTGTCGATAACAATTTGGTTTAAAAAAAAAAAGTAAAAAAAAGGCAATAGCGACCTAATGGACAAATTTTTAATCTGTATGGTAGAGGCCCAATTACGAAGATTGCTGATGCAGGCTACTTACTAAGGTGCCCAAAAAGAATTCTAGAACAGCGATAGCACGTTCAATTCAAGACCGGCCCGGGAAGAATGTGATGATAAATTTTACCTCGTTGCAGTTTGGCTTAACCGCTAAGGCTGAGAAACTTGAGAATTGAATATTTCTGCAGGCGCCAAACTTGGCTGATTTTGATGATTGCACGGTCAAGATGAGAGCTTCAACTTGATGTGCTCTCCCAATTTATTGAGTCACGATAACTTTTATGGGCAAAGATAGTAAGAACTAAGAAGTTCTTTTGACTTTTTTTTTTTTTTGGGGGCTGCTGAAGACAATAGGCAGACTTGAAGGGTAATAGAAGATTGGAGGTCTATTCTGACCAAAAGAGAAGAAGACGGGACATGGGAAACTGCAGAAATTGGCAATGAACAAAGCCAGGATTTTGCAGTCGTTTCGCTTACTAAAGGAACTGAGAGTTTGGGTCCGTATAGATTTGATTCTCGAATATTCAACAGTATTCTGATGCCGTAATATTCAGATCAAGGAAAAACATGCTTGCATCATCTTTGAGGTGTTCCCATTGCTTTGGATGCGAACGAATAGGGAGGGAAGAAGACCCGAAGAATTGAGGTGTTTTCCTGTCCACTGTTAAAAGGGTTCCATTGGGTGGGATGCAAATCTTTTGTACACAGGGTAATGTGCAAATAGTTTTAAAAAAAATATATATATATATATATATTTTGGTAAATTGAAGAATCAAGAGTGTTGATTCCATAAGCACAGTCGATTTCTAATTGAAAGCTAATATGTGAAGTTACAAGACCACTACATGAAAACATTCCTGCAGACCAATTTCTCAAGTTCGACTTCGACCTTTGAAAGCATCGCAATTTCTTGACTATTACTTCTCCAATTTGAACCCAAAATTCGAGTTCCATTGTTGTTACATCTGGCCATCCAATGGTTCAAAATAGAAACTTAAAAATAATGTTGTATATTGCATAACAACTAAGTGATATGAAACCACTTTGACGAAGCAGCGGTAAATATTTCAGGCGCAATGAATTCTAAAATAATATGAGGATCAAAACAACCCAAAAGATTTAAGTAAGAAAGAAAGAAAGAAATGGAAGGGACCAAAAGATTTGCCTGCATTTCCATAATCATGACGAGGAAAATGGAAGGGGCAAAAAAATGCTTGTGTAACGAGTAAGAGAAGAGCAAAAAAAACATATTCTGATACAAAAGTATAATTTCAACAATGTCCGCTTCAACAAAAATTTGTGAGTGCACTAAATGATTAATAAGTTAGACTAATATTAGCTGTGGTTAATGACGCACTCAATTGAAGTTATATTTTCTAATTGACCCGAATACGTATAGAGCTGCTGTTGGACGCGTTTCCTCGAGCTAAGTAGTACTGCAGCGGAAGAAGAAGATGTCACCTGGTTTACCCAAAAAAGATGAAAAAGAAAATGAAGAAAGCAACACATTTTTGGACTTTTGATGCTCTGAGGAACAAACTATAGGTTGAATGGGCACTCAGCTGCAAGTGTTTGACAGGGTCACGATGGAAGTGAAAGCCACAATTGGCAACTTGTATCTGGTGACTACTTTCCTTAACCTTTACACCGATAATTGAGGTAATTACTCTGTACAAAAAAAAAAAAAAAAAAAAAAAGAAGAAGAGAGAAAAATCAATCCTGGCAATTTGAAAAAGACAACTAAATAGGTCAAACTTTTGTTTTATGATCCTTGAGTAAGCAGGCTTTTGTTTTTAATCCCCTTTTCTACAAGAGTAAATCTTATATACATTGACTGTATCACACTATCATCGTTGGATCGATGACATGTGCACAAAAGTGGAAATTTAAATGCACAAAAGATGAATTTTAAATTCACAATTTACATATTTGTCATTCATTCAACGTTGACATTGTATACATTGTCAGTGTAGGAAAGATTAATTTTTTTTATAATCTCCGATCAAATAATATCCTATAAGCCGAATCTTTTAACCCAGTCTCAAAGCATGAACCATAACAATTGAGTGTGTTTGGATTGTAAGTTATTTGAGATATTTTTACTGTAGCACTTTTTGTGATGTGATGTATGTGAGATAAAAAGATAATTGGAAAGATAAAAAGGTGTATTGAAAATTGTAATAATAATGTAAGCAAATATATTTGAGCAAATAACTCACAATCCAAAGTCGGTAACATTTCAGGCTTAGCTCTTTTCGCTGTAGTACAATTACTATAGTTACACGGGATTATTACGTAGGTTATTGTGGAGGTCAATTGTTACCAGGACTTCAACCCCAAAACCCTCACCCCAAAGGACCAGGGTTCGAATCCTGGGGAGGGCCCCCTCCAAACACCCGTTGCTGAGGCGGACAAATACACAATTGACCTCCACAGTTATATTCGCGAATTGTACGAGTGCGAGGTTGTTGTAAGGAAGCAGCTGCTTGTGCATGTATAGGTGATGAAATTGACGTCCATTTCGGAATCTGCTAATGTTCCACTATCATGTGTTAATGGAGTGATTGAGACTCCATTTGCATTCCCTGGAAGTTTCATTCTTTTCATGTCCACATCTGGATGCTTATTATCACTAATTATTGATCAACTCTTCCAAAGGTTTAGAGATTACATTGATGCAAGCATATATAAATAACGCCTTGGCTGGACACTTATTTATAAAGTCTGCTGTAGGAAGCCAAGAACTTCTAGAGATCTATATGCTGAAAAAAAAAAAAAAGAGGGAAGAAAATAGTAGTCTGTTTTTATCTTTTATTTTTGCAGGAAAAAGACAGGTGGTCCGAATAGGCACGGGCTCTTGCTTTTCGAATATGAATTCTGGGAGCCCTAACTTCTGAATAAGCAGATTCATTCCTCCGTAACTAAGAGAAATGTACCAATTAATTAATCCCTTACAGCGAAAAATATGAAGACTACTCCATCTAATAAGAGAAAGGGTAGTAGTTTCCTCCATGCTTTGATACATCACTGCGCCCATTAGGCTGGTCATTGGAAGCTTTTGAAAGCACAGTGGACGTAGGATTCTTTTGCATGCATAGCAGAAATCAGTGTGGCATACTTGGGTAATTCCCGTAAATTCTACATGGTGGAAAAGTTACTACCAGAAAATATTAGGATCTAAAGAATAATATTACTTCCTTTAGGGCGATTGCATTTCATTTCAATCTAATCGGGTTTAAATTATTGCATTAAATGGTAGTTAGAATTAGATGGTTTATGGTAGACGGAAATCGGATGTAGTTGTCTAGCCCTATGCCTCGACAATCAAGTAATGACTACAACTTAAACCTAACGCCAGGCCTTCCGCCCATCATACTTATTGGCCTGTTTGGAAGCTTGGTTTTTTACCAAGTTTGTATAAAACTAGTTTTTTAACAACTTTTGCTACAGGAACCCCAAAAAACTTATCAAAGTTTTTAACCTACACACTTAAAATATCCAAAACACAAAAAAAAAAAAAAAAAATTCCCTTCCCCTTTTCTTCTTCTTCCTCCCTCACTACCATCTCCATTGCCGGCTCCGTCACCAATTTCCGATGCCGGTGCCGGTCTTTTTTTTTTTCCCCATTTTTTTCCCTCTCCCCCTCTTCCTCCCCTGCCATCATCCTCCCTTGTCTTTTTTTTTTCTCTCTTACGTCTGGCGCAGAGGGGGGTGGCACAGAGAGGGGCGGCCAAGGGGGCAGAGGGGGGCGGCGGGGGAGAGAGGGAAGGTGGGGGGATGGGGAAGGGGCAGAGGGGGGCTGCGGGGGGGGAAGATGGGGGAGAGAGAGGCGGCGGGGGGAGGGGGAAGGGGGAAGGGAGGGGGACGGCGGGGGAGAGAGGGAAGGCGGGGGGAGGGGCAGAGGGGGGCTGCGGGGGGAGGGGGAATGCGGGGGAGAGAGGGAAGGCGAGGGGAGGGGGAAGGGGCAGAGGGGGGCTGCGGGGGGGGGAAGATGGGGGAGAGAGAGGCGGCGGGGGGAGGGGGAAGGGCAGGGAGGGGGACGGCGGGGGAGAGAGGGAAGGCGGGGGGAGGGGCAGAGAGGGGCTGCGGGGGGGAAGGCGGGGGAGAGAGAGGCTGCGGGGGGAAGGGGACGGCGGGGGAGAGAGGGAAGGCGGGGGGAGGGGGAAGGGGCAGAGGGGGACGGCGGGAGGTGGAGTTGCAGCTGGGGGTGGTGGAGGTAACGGGGAAGAAGAAGAAGAAGAAGAAGAAGAAGAAGAAAAAGAGAGGAAAGAAAAGAAAAAGGAAAGAAAGAAAAAGAAAAAGAAAAAGAAAAAGAAAAAGAAAGGGAAAGAAAAAAAAAGTTTTTCACCTTACAAAAACTTTTACAAAATTTTTCACCTAACAAAAAACTTCTACAAAATTTTTTCAAAAACTTCTACAATGCACTACAGTAAAATTTTAGACAAACTCCCAAAAAACTCAGGTTCCAAACAGGCCCTATATCTCTTCATATCATTGACCCGGAAAGGGGTCAAGGAAAACACCCACACTATACGAGTTCTACAACTCCACTTTAAAATGAAAGAGTTTACAACCCGTTCTTTATATATGCTGCTCTATATTAGAACCATCTTCCTACAAGGAAGACATAAAATCCATTTTCCTTGATTTTTTTTTTTAGTGCATCCAGCTCGACCTAGTAGTAGTATTACTACTATGCACATTCTGAGGCTTCACTAGTCACTCCTCTTGTCTTGAATAAAGATTATGAAATGCGGATGCCTACTAGATAATATTGCATTCCTCAATCCATTAGGGTTCTAAAAAGAGATTTAAAAAAGGAAAAAACAATTTGTTTGGATAGAAGTTTATTTGAATGATTTATTTGAGATAATTACTATAACACTCTTTTATAATGTAATGTATGTAAGATAAAAATGTGATTTGAAAGATAAAAAGATAATTGAAATTTGTGAATCAAATTATTTTATTTCAAATCATCTCAATCCAAACACACTGGCAGCTTCTGAATCATCCTTGTAATTAACATATAAGTCTCTCTCTCTCTCTCTCTATATATATATATATATATATATATATACACACACACACAGACACATATCCTATTTGATAGGTCATAATTTGTTGTTAAATTTATAATTATTTTTTCCTTTGATTTTAGTCAAATATTAATTTAATTGATTGATTCTATTTATATTTGGTTAATGGTGTTAATTGCAGGAAAAGGAGCAATACGTGATTAAAAGTGATAAATTTTCAGTTAATTTGATGGTGGTGCGTTCGGAACCTACATTCAAGGCCAGAAAGTCGAGATTGAAATTAGGCAATCTACCAATCCAAGTCAACTTCCTAATTTGTCAGCTGCCAAGACTCTCCTTATTTCGGGGATCATTCTCAAAGAAAAGGAAAATTGGAGGAAATTGATTTGTAATAGAAATCTTTTTAAGAGTTGGATTGATATTAGAAAACCAATCAATTAGGTAATTGAGAAAAAGATTCGCAGACATCAATTCATCATCTCTTTGGCTAGAGACAAAAAAGCAAGAGTTACTCTTGTCTTTTACTTTTTTCTCTTTAGCCGACTTTTGGAAGTAAAAACGATGGAAAAGCTTGGAACAATTATTTGCATGGTTTGTTCTTCATTAATGGAGAACTAATTTCATACTTCTAGTAAAGGGACAATTGAAGATTTGGTTAAATAATAACTGTGAGATCTAAATTATTTTAACTGTTTCATTTATTTATTGGTATTTATATATTTTCTACTTTTGATTGTTATAACTATCATGTATCATTGAATAATGCGCAATATTTAATTATTCACGTAATCTATTTTGTTAATTGGGGGTAGTTGAATTTGTAATTATTTGATTACCTCCATCATGGTAGCAATTGGCGTAATTGGATTTATGACAGGAAACCATACGATCTACTTTAAACAAACCCTCGTAGCGTGTTTGTTAGTTAGGATTGGATTTTTCTAAATCTTAGTGCAAACTAGAAATTAAATTCTATGGTCGTACCTAGGGTTGTTTTCAGATTAGAAAAATAATTAACGGTGGTACCTTAACTATCGAGAAATTAAGGAAAGGTTGGTTGTTTATCGTGTGTATGACAATTATAACCAATCTATTGATAACTATTGGAATTATATTTGAATCAATGATCAGTGACATGAACAATTTCTGAAGTGTATTCTTGGCTAAAGTTTCCCCAATTATTTTTGTCAATTAATTATTTTTCGCGTTTGATTTATTTAGTTATCAATTCATTAGCATTTAATCTTAAAACCCCCCATTTGTCTTGACTCGAAAGGAAACAAATTTCTCCCTAATTCCTGAGAAGACGACCCTATTTGTCACTGTCTATTAGTTTGTGAATTTAGTCAGATAATTAATTCTGGTATATCGGATTAAACAAACTCTAGGGAAATAGGATGAATCAAGTAACCCATTGCATACCTAGAATCCCTACTTCAATATTCGAAATTAATTATTGACTGCTTTTGATGATAATTAAATATTATTATTATTATTATACAGATTCGACACCCGTCATTATTTCTCTTTAAAGACAAGTCTCATTAAATCTATGCAGAAGTCCGTTGTCCTGTATAATTCCATCTTGAATTTGGATGGTGAAGGGTATTTGACTCATCGACGACATGCATGTGCAATTTACTTTCTAGAAGCCTTAGATGGCAGCTCGAATCCTCAGTCAACCTTGGAAATTTTCTAAAAATTTTATTGAAAGTCCAACACTTGTTCTAGCTTCTTCTTGTTTTTTTTTTTTTTTTGGTCAAGTTTGTACTGGATTATTCGAAGTGTCTTTCTTTGTATCCAATATATAAACTAAGCTGAAAACGTTGATAGTGAAAAATGTAATTGGACACTGTCGGAATACTGCGGTAGGCGTTTGAGATCAAACCATCTTTGCAATTGTTTGAAGAGGCCATCCTTCATATGTTTGAGTAAAATTCGTCAAAATTGAATACATGGAGATGCATGGCTGGATCAGTACGAACACTTTTTTAAAGTGTTTTGGAGTACTAGAGAACCATTCAACCGAGTAAATTTTTTTTTTTTTTTTGACGGTCGTGGGTGCCATTACATATGAAGAGAAAATTTGATGTCAACTTTTTTCTATGAAGTCGTAAGCATCATCGACAGGATTTTGATCTTTTTTCAAGAAGGCGTTGCAGAAATATCTAAGCTCAATATCATTTTAGGAATGTTTCGAGTGATTTTAATGGCTTTGGACGTTAGTAATCATCATTGCGCAGCATATCTTGACAATTTGATTGCTAGATTTCTTCACGGGACCACGGGTCTCACAAGTGCTATTTCAATCCAGTTAAGAATAAATTAATTTTTTCCTTACTTTTCTACAGCACAATTTTACATATTTATACTCCGTCTAGATTTATTTAGGCCATACCTCTGTCTATTTATACCTCAATAACAAACTCGTCTAAACTGCAACTTGGGAGGCCTTAATCTTTTCGAATCATAGTAGCATAAGCGGTTAATAGCTGTTGCTGCGTACTTAAACAGTTATACCCACTATTACTATAGTATTAATATGAGTAAATTACCTTTTATTCCCCTATAATTTAGTGTTTTATCACATAACCCTTCTATGATTTAAAAACATATACATAACCTCCTAATAATTTGAATTAATATGTCACCGTTAGTTTTTTTCATTAAAACTAACACTCAATAGTAAAAATTCAAAATCAAACTAATAAATTGACAGATTTACTCTCTATTATTTTTTTCCTCCAAACATAAAAAAGAAGAATTGCAATAAAAATAGAAAATAACTTTAAAGATTTAATTTAAAAATCTATAGTGATATCTGTAGTAAAAAAAAGATTTGATATTTTTTGTTTTTTATTTATTTATTGTATAGTTTCCTTCCATCTTTTTTGCTTCTTATTTATTTACTTTTTATTTCCCTTCCACCTCTTTTGCATTACGAGAAACTTAATATTTTATAGGCCCAAAAAAAAAAGAGAAAGAAAAAGGAAAAAATAGTAAAAGGTGAATTCATTAATTTATTAGTTTGATTTTGACTTTTTACCATTGACTGTTAGTTTAATGAAAAAAAAACTAATAGTGACGCTTTAACTCAAACTATGTTGAGTTATATATAATTTTTTAGACCATAAGAGAGTCATATAGTAAAACACCAAATCACAAGAGAATACAAGATAATTTACCCTATTAATATGGAGTGCTAATAAGACAGGGAGAATTCTAATGCAGAAGAGTGTCGTCAGTGTTGATGCCCCAAGAAAATTGTAATGAGGATAAATGTCGTAAATCATGATGCCCCATGATCCCCATCTGATCATTCAAATGGTAAATTTGGATAGTAAGCAGTATTCTTGGAATTAAGTTAGTTAACCGTCTAAATTTTGGACGGATCCTTCCACCGCAACTGGGCATCCATTCTAGTAGAATCCTAGCTGACTAGGATGACGCAGGAAGCTTTAATTAGTGAAGAAAAGATTGAAGAAGCCATTACGCGGTAAAGCAAGTCAGAAACAGTTGAGGACAAAAGGGCGATGATGGTGATCAGAATTTAGAAATAACCATCCCAAACAATAAAAATTAAAATGATCCAAAATCGGTTAACAATGTTGAAATTCAAGGCTCTGCTTGGATTGCTTGTTTTCGTCAGAAAATATTGTCGTTTTCCGTGATCACATTTCTCTATCACATTTTTTCCTCACATATATTAAATCGCTACAATAATTTTTTCATGAAAAATGACGGAAAATGCAATCCAAACACAACCCAAATTGTGCAGACGAGAGAACATCACATTATTTTCACGTAATAAATATGTAAGGGCCCATGTAAATAGTTTTCGAACATAACATCTCTTCTGTTGTATAAGTGTGTATACTCAATTTACAGTGAGTTACAGACTTACAGTAGTGTGTTGAAAAGCCTGCCAGATAGCCCCCTCCTGTATCCACCTGCAAGTTGCAAGCGACCTTTCATCTCTCCTCGCCAATTTTCTTTCCCATCTACGGAACGGGTAAAATGCCGATGAGATGAAAAGCTGGCAGTAGCCATTATGTAACCAAAATAATAATAATTATTATTTATTGAAACCTTCTCAAGAAACCATGGATTCGAATCTAATCCACGTTTAAATAAATTTAGATCGCCCCTCCACCCAAAACCAAAAAGAGAAAAGCAGTGAATGTGCTCCGGAAAAAAGATAGTTAGAAATATAAAAAAATAATTAAAAATATATTTATAATGTAATTAAATAAAATTTTATAAAAAAATAGTAAGCTATCCAAACAGAGCCAGTCACTAGTTTTATTTTATCACATTCAATTATTTTTTTTGACAGATAAATAGTTTCCATTAAAAAATCGCCAATCACTAGACGGCACAGCCGTTTCGATTCCTTAGATTACTTAAGGGTCTGTTTGGATTGTAAGTTATTTGGGATTATTTGAGATATTTTTACTGTAGCATTTTTTGTGATGTGATGTATGTGAGATAAAAAAATATTGGGAAGATAAAAAGGTGTATTGGAAATTGTAAAGATGATGTAAGCAAATAAAATTGGGAAAATATGAAGCAATCCAAACAAACCCTTTCTTTTCTTTTTTTTTTCTCCCTCTCTCTCTTTCTCTCTCGTTCTTTTCTTTTCTTTGTTTGGATAGAATATTATTTGAAATAATTACTATAACATTTTTTGTGATGTGATGTAGGTAAAATAAAAAAATAATTAAAAATATAAAAAAATAAATTAAAAAATATATTTATAATACAAATAAAATATTATTTAAAATAATAAATTGCTCTCCAAACAAACACGGTAGCTGCAGCCGGGATTCTTGGTTTGAAAGTGTGGTGTCTGATGACTAAAAGGTGGGCTGTGGTTTCTAAATATTTCTAGAACATAGGTGGTACTACTTGCATAAGAGGGCTATTCCTCAATCACGATTGCCACTTTCTTTTTTTTCAACAAACGGACGATTGCCACTTTCTTGCTTCTTGGTCTTTGTACCCATTGATCGAACTTTTGTTGCTTTTATAATTATACTGCTCCTATCTTGGTAAAGTAGGGGTCCCGTACACGTCTCTGGAAAAGAAAACTCAAAAAACGCTCGCAGTCCATCCCATATTTGTCTCTGTCCTCCTCCTTTCCCCTTCCAACGACCGACTTTCCGAGTAGTTATGGTCGTGTTGTCCTTTAGGCGGATTGGCAACACAGCTTCTGAAGAGCGATCAAACCTCCCCCCAAACTAATGGATTCTAATTTTACTTTCATGCCTTCAAACGACGATCGCCTTCATTCTCGCGTCTTCCTCTCTGGATTTTACTGCTGGGGTTGGGAATTCCTCACTGCCCTCCTTCTCTTTAGTCGTTCTTCCATCTGAGTTCAACTTGCCCCGTTTTTCTTTTAACCCAGACAACCTCTGACTTGACCATCATCAGTTTCTTTTAAGCCTAAACTAGAGTATTTTACACTAGCAGTTCTTTTTCCGAGTATTTTGTTGTCCTATATAGTATCTCTTTTCCCTTTTGGACTCGTGTTGTTTTCGGCGAGGCGTAGAGAAAAAAGAAAGAGATGTGTCAAAGGACAGTTCCGGCGCCGTTCTTGACCAAGACGTATCAGTTGGTGGATGATCCCTGCTCGGACGATGTAATATCGTGGAACGAAAGCGGTACAACGTTCGTGGTCTGGAAAACCGCGGAGTTTGCTAAGGATTTGCTGCCTAATTACTTCAAGCACAACAACTTTTCCAGCTTCGTTCGTCAGCTCAACACCTATGTAAGTTCATTCATCTCTGTAGATTACTTTGCTTGCTTATTTTTGAGCGATTAAACTTTAGCCGAGCCATATATGCTCTCCTTTAATCATTTCGCAATCTTTTGCCAAAATTATGAAAAAGAATGGACTAGCTGTTATTATCAAAAGAATTGGAGTGTGATCACATAAAACCCGAGAGAGAGAGAGATAGATACTTGGAACAACGCACTTTCGGAGTAGTAGAGAATTGTTTGAAGAAAAAAAAAAAAGAAAAAATCGCTGGGAATGATGATGCAGTACTACTGTTTGAAGAACAATTTTACCAACCCCCGCCGGGGGAGGGCCGAGGGGAAGGTTCTCCTTTCCAACTCTCTATCTTATCTTTTATTATGTTATTATTTTTTCTTTATAAACATCATATTTTATTTTTTTATTTTCTTAATTTAATATTTAAAATCTAATAATTATTAACTGAATAATACATAAAATTTAATAAACTTGAAAATTCAAAATATCTAAAAGGTTAATTATCTTTTTAAGGCTATTTTATTTTTTTATATTAGTCAATAGTTATTAAATTTTAAAAAAATAAAAAAAATTTAAATACAATGTTTACGAAGTAAAGATAATAATAATGTTATATTAGAAATAGGGATAGAAAGAGGGAATGACAGAGGATCCGTTCTGCATTTTACCGCTTGCTAGCCAGTAGAGAATCTTTTGTAGGTGGCAGGGTTAGTCCTCAAACTCTAAGAGAGTATATGCTTTGGGTAAAACGATTAGTTTATACGTATAAGCACGGGTGTGCACACAAAAGTGGTTGGGTCTATTTAACTATGCACACAATCAAAATAATCTTTGGTAAGCCTTCGACGAAACTTCAATCATTCAATCGTCATCGCCCTTTGCTCAAAAAAAAAAAAAAAAAAAAAAGGACCACAATGGATCAACGTAGTATTATGTAAACTATAATTGGTATCTTATATAGTACTGCTGTTATGGTACTTGTGTCTAAATGAGATATTTGTGCATGAATCTCGCACCTTCTAAATATTTGTTATTGTCCTTCGAAACATTTTCAAAAAAAGATGGGTGAAAATGAAAGAAAACTTTAATTCCGAGACCATTTATTTTATCAACTACCCCGTTGAAAATTGTGGGAACCGATAGGACTGTTTTACCACGGCGCTTTGTCTTAATCAACCTGTATTAGGTGGTAATTAGACTTGAAAGGGTTCTCTCTTCTTTTTTGGGTGCGAAGCAAGCCACGATGAAGTTGGAAAAAAAAAAAAAAAAAAAGGAAAGAAACGAGGAAGGGGGGGGGGGGGGGGGAAATGGAGCAGCAGCTTTGATTGATATTGGACCTGCTGGTTTAGCTGGCGGGTCCATTTTGGTGTCGAAAAGCTACCAGCCAAATTACCAATCTATTGCGTGCAACAGAGTTTGAACAGTTGAGAAGCTGGGCCCTACCACTAAAAGAGAAATGTCCGTTTCTATAGGGAGAAACTTCCTGAACCAGCTCAAGTGGTACTGGTGGGCCGCGCAATTTGACATCGCGTGCCACGATCTGGGTCTGCATCACGTTTTTTTGAAATGAACCTGTCCTAGCCGTACCTGAAGTTTGTTCTTTTACCTTTTTTAAAAGTATTTTTTTTCCAGTTTGACGGCGGAGAAAAATAAAATTTATTTTCCGGTAACTGACCTGCGTGCTTATGGAGAATTTGGCGCGTATTTAGGAGGAGAAAATGTTTGGCGCCGGTCAATTTTGTTCTTGCTATTAATTATTAGGTCTAAAAAGTCGTAGCTTTCTGTTGGGAAGGCTGGTCTTATCGTCTCCTGAAGCTGCAATGCCTACTTTTATTTGGTCAATCATCTTTCATAAATAAATTTTGTTCTTGCTATTAATTATTTAGCTGCAATGCCTACTCTCTGATTTTTTTAAAAATAAATTTTCTAACCACCAGAGATGTAAAATGCGATATAGTAATTTGATATACATGAGTTTAAAAAAAAAAGTAAAATTTTTTAATGAAAAAATCACAATCCAAACAAGTAATAATTGTTCGAGGGTGAAGTAGCTTAGGATTTGATTTGGAAATTGTCTTAGCTTTGATATTTGTCCTTTTTTATTTGCTGCAATTCCGAGATTTAATTGATGTTTGATTTATTAGTATATGATACGGCATGCTAGAAAGTGAATTTTCATCTGTGGTGCTACTACACTACATCAGCTGTCATCAGTTTTATTTTTTACTTTTTGTTTTTATGAAAATAATCGACTGTAGAAAACAGAAGGGGGGTAAAAACGAAGAAGAGGAACAGAAGATTAATTTTGAATACGTTTAAGTTTGTGCAATTCACATTCCCATCCTTTGTCCTCTAGGGCTTCCGAAAAATTGTCCCCGATAAATGGGAATTTGCCAACGACAATTTCAAGCGAGGACGGAAGGAGCTCCTAACTGATATCCGTCGACGGAAAACCACGACGTCAACACAGTCCACAAACCAAGCTGGGGCCGGCAAGTCCTTAACCACCGCCAATCCCACCTCACCAGCAAATTCCGGCGAGGACTTGGGCTCAAGCTCAACCTCATTCCCCGGCTCGAAGAGCCCGGGGTCGGTGGACACCTTATCTGCAGAGCAATTTGCGGACTTGTCCGATGAGAATGAAAAACTGAAGAAAGATAATCAGATGCTGAGTTCAGAGCTTGCACAGACCAAGAAACAATGCGACGACCTCGTTGCATTCTTGACCAAGCATGTAAATGTTGCACCTGATCAAATCAACAGCATCATGAACCAGGGAGCAGCGGTGGGTGAGATGAATTTTAATGAGAACAATTGTGTTGTTGATGATCGTGTTGACAGCAAAGAAGCCGATGATGATGATGATGACGAAAATGGGAACGGAGGGAGCTTGAAGTTGTTCGGTGTGACCTTGTTAACAGAGAAGAACAGAAAGAGGGGTCGGGATGACATGGATGTTGGTTATGCTGAGGTTCGTCCTAGGAAAGACGTCAAGACACTCGACTTTTGTGCAGCTTGGATGAGAATAGCTTCATGCGCTGGTGAAACCAGCAAGGTTTGTAACTGAAATTAAGGTCGAAGTAATCGAGGCTAGTGGTACTAGAATAACGACCTGGTACAGAGGGGGTAGTATTTTGGAGCTGGAGTAGCGGCAGTGCTATTATTATGCTCAAGAAGGCCTTTTGCAACTATAAGGTTGGATTGTGAGGTCAGAATAATGGAGATTTTTCAATCTTTTATTTATTATTATTTTTTTTAAAAAAGATTCAGTTAGTTGTAACTCAAGGGAGTTGGAAAATTGAAGGCAATGTGGATATCCAGCTCTGATTAATGTCTAGGGTTTAATACCTAAATGTATGTGAACTGTAAAAAATTGTCGCAGTTTGCAGCTTAGCTATAATACAAATCACTTTTAAGATAAAAGTCTGGTCTATCTTTGCTATGGTGGTCTTTTCAATGTGGGGAGAGGATGGATTGTAGTAGTACTTTCTCGATGATAGGCAGTAAAAAAGTATGCACAAATGAGGAGAATCTCGAGCCTGGGTCGCTCTGGAGTTCCTTTCCCCAGCAATCAACTGACACACCGTGAGGACGGAAGTCATGCTGCCATACTCTGGTAGTGATCACGAATATTAACGGTTCTAAGTGTGTTTGGATAGCTAGTAATTATGTGAACAAAAAATTATTTACTTGCATTATAAACAAATCTTTCAATTTATATTTTTATGTTTTCAAACAAAAATTTCACCTTTTTTTGGGCTGATTTGCACGGAAAGCTAAGAAGGCCTAGTAAATTTTTCTAAATTGTCAATTCTGTCCTTAAATCACAATTGGACAAAATTTTTTTTTTTTTTCGGGGAAAGGTTTACACAAAATGCCAACAAAAGGCCCAAGCCTATGCTCTTTTTTTTTTTGGGTAGGCTGGCGGGAGGAGGGACGAGTTAGTAACCCTCCCCTCCTATGCTCTATAAACCAACAAAAACTTTAAAAACTCATCACCTGGCCCAAGCCCAAGTGACCTACGACGCCGTTGCCGCGCTGAAACAAAAGGCCGCAGGGCAGAAGGCGAGGCAAAATTGCGGAGATTCTTCCTCGTCACCGGTCAGCATCTCTGGACAGCGGAAGATGGATTCAACCGAAACTCCCTTATCCACCTCCCCATCCCATTCCAATTTCAGGTACTTCAACGTTATTGTTTCTTATTTCCATTTTTGTCTTTCAAAGCATGCTAAAATAAAAAGCGGTATAAATTTTTTTGTTTTTATGCTACCGCAGCCAACAGCGCCATTTCTATCTTGCCGTGGATAGGCTCCAATTCAAGATGGTTCCACACAATTCTGTCTACTTATTTCTACCAAAACTATCAATTTAAGTTTACAAAAATAAATACACTATTGAGGTTTTATTTTTTGTGTATGCGCGCGCGCGCGCGTATGCGTATAAAACAAGCAGGAAACCTTGGTGGATCTATTAGGCATGGCCGGACGGCAACCGTGTCTACGCATGGTGGTCTGCTGCAGCACTCGTGACGAGCTCGACGCCGTCTGCTCCGCCGTCTCCCGCCTCTCCTACATTTCTATTGCAACTCTGGTATTATATCATTATGCATCTTTTTACTTGTTAGCAGGATTTCAGAATCTTCAGTTGTTTATTTCCTTGTTTTGGGGAGATGAAGTGGTGTGAAGTTTTACCTTGAGCTTATGATGCAGTATAGTGACCAGGCGGAAGCTGAACGACCGCGGATTTTGGAGAAGTTCAGGCAAACGGCAATTAATTGGAACAATTGCACTGCCGATGGCGAAGAAAAGAAAGATGACAAAGAAGAGCGGAACAAGTCTCATATGATTATTGTTACTGATGCTTGCCTGCCGTTGCTTGGCATGGGGGAGTCGCCTATCAGCTCTCGAGTTTTGATTAATTATGAGCTGCCAACTAAAAAGGTCAATGCCATTTCCTAAACATATGTTTTATTTTATGATATATATTGAACCTAGTATGCTTGGCAATAACCAAGGAACTGTTGCTTGCCTCTGAACTTTATTCAGCTTACAGTTTCTAACTTGTAATCCACTCCTCTTAAATTATCTGTTTGCTGTAATCTAGTGGATAAACAGGCTTTCTAGAGTAAGTTGGAGAGTTGTCAGACTTAACCTTTGAATACCACAGGATAAAAAGGCATTTTGTTCAGTTAGGAAAGGCGGCAGGAAATTATGCTTAATTATGTTGTAGGGTTGAATTTGTAGTAGTGACATTTGATGATTTATGTGTTTCTATGTCCAAGTTTGTTTGGTCAGTCATCGTACAAGCAAAAGAAGTTATGCCCACGGAAAGATGTAGCAATTAGAATTGAAGGCACCGCAGCCCCTCCCACTAGTTGGATGTCATGTGCAAATTCAGGATTTAAATCTCAGTTTTACCTGTATCTGGACTCTACTTATTTGGTTAACAAGTTTCAACTATTTGCTTGGTATACTTCCAGTCTATTCCCTTTTAACTATTTGTCAGGATTACTCTTGAATTTCGACGAATTTTCCCACTTCATCTCTATACTAGTGCATCTATGACTTCCAATATGCATCACCTATGGGATTAACTTTACTGCTTGATGTTTACATGTAAACGTAGGTGTCTCCTTGGGATACTAATCAATTATGGTGTCTCTTTTTAGATGTTCCAAGTTTGTGTACTTCTGAAGTTTTAACATGTTTTATGGTGTTTGGCTTTTGTATTTTGGTATAACTGAGACATTCTTCATATGCCGATTGATCAAGGAAAGTTTTATGCTATTTAGCTACTGCAATTTGTTGCAGTTTAGGCATTCTGTATAAGCCAAGGCCACAAGGTAAATAAGAGGTGATTGAGACATTCTTTAAATGTATTAACACAAAAAGTGTCTACTATATTTCACTTGAATGATTGAGATTATTTTCAGACAAAAGCAAAGCTACAAGAGTATTTCGCAGAATTAAATTTTACCTTGTTCCTCAACAACTGCATTTTACCTTGTTCCTCAACAACTGCGTGAACATTTTTTTGCTTGGGAATTACTTTCTTCCCCTATTCAGAATTTTGCTTCTATATTTTCACTTTGTTTGTCATGTTTCCATCTCAGTTGGAATTGTTTGGCTTCCGGAATATATATGCTCATACATGTATTTGTCCATGTCATTTTACTTCTATGTTGTTGCCGCCATAGCCATTTTATTTCTTACTATGGAAGGTAACTTTTTTTTTTTCAATTCAGGAAACTTATTTGAGGCGTATGGCAACTTGTTTAGCCACAGGTTAACACCCCTACCAACCACATTTTCCCCGTTTTGTGAGTACATCATGTATGGAAAGGAGAACGGGGTGCATTTAGTTGATCCAGTTCTTGCTTTCACAAATTAAATAAATTGCAAGCATGTTTTTGGCATCATGAAGAGAAAGGAAGGGAGGAAAAAATGAAAGCAAAGTTAAGAATGCCAAAGAAGGAACCAGCTTATTGCTTCCCTTTTTTCCTCATCTCTGTGCATGAATTAAACAACCATATGGAGCAAAAGTTTGTCCTGCTGTTGTTTAATGTTGTTCATATTAGTATGTTGAGTTTTGACATTTTCTCTTAGTAAATATATGCAGATGGGATTGTCATTAATATGGTGGTTGGTGGTGAAGTTGCAACTCTCAAAAGCATTGAAGAGAGCAGTGGTCTTGTCATAGCTGAGATGCCCATACATGTGAGTTTCTGACCTGTTCTATGATGCTCAGATATGTTATTGGAGATTGGATTGATTATACATTTCATCCTACATGTAATGAAATATACTACACTACAAAAACCATATTGTTTTCATGGGTAATTGATTCTTGATTTTTTATTATCCTTTTCATTGCTGTCACCACTGTTTCTCAACTTCTTCAATATTAGAATTATTTGTGGTTTGAACAGATCTTTGAGATGATGTAAAGTTAGTGGGCTTGTGGAATGTCAAAAGCTGTAAACGTGGGTCATGCCATTGCAAATGAGGTATGTAATGTAATTAACAATATCTATTTGTTCTTCGAGAAACATGTCATTTTCTGTTGCTAAAATCCATAATTTCTGCATCAAGAATAGCCCATGTTTGAGCTTCGTGAAAACATCACCCATCTTGGAATGCCAAAGACTATAGTAGGACTTCAGACTTATGCTCTTCAAATGGATCAATGTGGCCTATAATTTCTGTTACTTTGTTGTGAAGAATGTGGATGGTTAAACTTTTTTGCCAGTTTTGCCTCCCATGTTAGGGAGGAAAAAATGGGAGGCATAGATTTTGCAATTTTGTACCATTGGTTTGAATCAGGGTTGTTCATCGAATGCTTAATTCATTTCACTTCTTGAGGGGAGCAATTTTAGTGTAGCTCATAGTTTTGTACTCTTGAAATGAATCTGAGATAATTGTAATGGGATGGACCAAAAAGGTTGTACACAAACTTTTGCTTTTAACTGTATAAGAGATCATAGAGTTAATATCCATAACCTTTAATAGGAGGATTTTGAATTGACAAAGAGATGTTTACGGAAGTAAGAATCCAAGTTATGAATAAGGTGAAGGGATGTTTGTGAGTATTTCTGTTTCAGTACTGTTTTTCCACTTATACTCACAGAATTTTGGAACCTTATTTCTATTTAAAATTCTTGCTTGCACATCCAGCATCAATAGTTCAGTGATGCTTCACAAGTGTGGATGCAAGTTGTATGTAATGAATATAACTCTGTGCTTCTATGTGTTAAATTAATAGTTGATTCTTGATTAACCAGATCAGCTACCATTATTCGTACAGATAATTTTCTCAGGTCAGTCATGTTGGCTGGCGATAAATAGCTATGGCATAGGCTTTGCAATGGGTATGGATTATTCTTCTTACTGGAGTTAATTATGGTAAACCGTTAAGGTGAAATGGCATTGTAATGCAACTGATCCTTTGGCAACAAAAGATAAATTACCAAACATGTTCTTATTGGCCAAGAAAATGACTTGAAACATGGAAGTGATCATTGAAAACATTATCGTTTTTAGACATGTTAGGCTCCACATTCTTTTGCTGTCATGATACAGAATGAAGTTGGTTGGGACCATGTTCTTTACTCAGAATGCAGATTACTTGCACAATCCTCTAATAAACATCAGTAATTGGCCCACTTTAGGCTGAACTCAATTATAGTTCCATGTTCTGGAGCTGGATTTATGGGTCGGGCATGGTCCCTTCTTTGGGCTGTAGGTTTCCTTTGTGTTCTCTTTCTCAGGGCATAAAGGTGTTTGGTAGCATCAGATATATGCATTTACTCGTATCCATAAAAAGTTTCCGTCCTTTTTTGTTTGCTATATTGAAGTGGAATTTTTGACATAAAGGTTAAAGAAATGCTTCTTTCAAGTTTCTGTCTTAGGAAGATGATAGGTGATTAAAGATGAGATCTTCTAAACCTTCCTTCTTCTTCTTCTTCCTTTTTTTTTTTTTAGGAGAACTGAATCCTATAAGAGGACAAGTTTATCTTCCATTGTCCTACAATGAATTATACCATTGTGGTGGCCTGTACTGGACAAATTCTAGCGATAAGAGGATTCCATCCTGGACTGGAAAAAGCAATGGAATCTCAAGATTTGACATTAGTAGTAAAGTGGATTGTTCTAGTCAAGTATTTTGCTTTTTGCCTCACCAGTTATCTTGGAGGTATATCATTACAATGAATGCTAAATTGAAATTAACAGTAACCGATAGACTGAAGTTAGGCAGAACTGGTTATATTTAGTCATTGAATATTAAGCTGATAGTAGTCACTCATGGTGTAAATCACCATTAGAAGCTGCCTGATCAATTTGAGCGAGCACATGGCACAAGTATTTGATATTGCCGCAATCACTTCCGGATGAGCTATTATTTTTGCAAATATTTTATGTGCTAGGCGGTTTTTCCAGCTGGTTGACTTTTTCTTTCTGAAATTGTCTGATCCATAATGGTGCCAAATATGTACTTGCTATGTTTAGCTACAACACATTTGAGCTGAAGAAGATCTTTGCTGCTGTCAGAGCAAAAAAATAATTAGGTGAAAGCTTGCCCATGTTGGTGCCTATTTAGTATGTTGATGTTAGATTTTCCTTTTCTCTTAGATAGAACTAGGGTGCGGGAAGATTCGAATATTTGGAACCTATGGTCTGTGGTATCCTTATCAACTCATTAGATGGCTGGATATCATCCTTAAAAATTCACCATACCATGATTGATCCCAGCAGTTTCTCTCTGTCTTGAATTAGAAGTAAAGTTGAAGTCGGTAGAGAACTAAAGCTTCTGGAGATTGGCAGCGGGGGCTTTTCTTCATAACACTCGTATAAAAGATCAATAATACCCCATGGTATTGGATGATTGGAACCTTCCAGCCACAAGCCTTTTACTTTGTTGTGTTGATATATCCATCTTCCCATAGCATCAGCATTCAGCCCATGGTCCCAGCTCTCGCGACATGAATTGAATGTTGCAATCAATTTAGGCACCAAATCAGTTCTTAGTTTCCATGATGAGAACAGTAAAGCTGACGTGAAAATTTTGCGTTATTGCTCGGCTATTTCCAGAAATAAGCTTCTCTCCCTCTTCGAGATGGAGCAGTAGATACTCTTAGATGAACATCGCGTCAAACGGATGGGAAGAAAGGAGGCGGAAAGAGCGTAGACGAGAAATGGTCCCTGCCTTCTAGGATAGTAGGTGACTCGTATTCCATGATTCTCCTCGAAAGAATGTCCAAAGGACTTTGCAAATGTTATTGTCGTATTTTAGGGAATGCCATTCTGGAGGATGATACATCACTTTTCAAGGACCTGGCTGACCTACTTTGGGGTGTCGGGAGTGAGACTGGACCCTGGACGTCTATTGGTGCGGAGAGAGTAGTGTGGTGGAAGACAGAAGATGTACCCTTTAATATCTGGATTTGTGACAACAAAGGAGGTTTGACATCAATCCAATATTTTAGAATCGTACGTAAATAATCTATATCTATATAAATTTGAGAAGGGATTTTTAGCAACAAGCCTCCACATATTTTCCCACTACCAATTCTATTTGTCTAGCATTTCACTTTTAATTTAATTTATAAAATATATTTCTCTTAACTTCCACATCTACTCCTCACATTTGAAATTGTTGGTTACTTTTTAAAATTATTTTATTTGAAACTGTTGGTTAACGTGCATGATATCATATTGGAATTTCAACCTATCACGTCTTCAATTGCCTTGTGTTATTAATGATTATACTTCAATTAAAACTTCCATAAGACTATAACAAGAGATAACAAATATAACACCCTTTCATGCTTTCTTTTTAATTTAAATAAGTAAAATTATTTACACTCCATTTTGTTATTCACACTTCAATAATCATTTTGATCATATAGTTTTCATTAATTAGATTATATGATAAAATAAATGGTGGAATTGCAAATAATAAAAATTTGAGTGCAAATAACATTTTTCTAAGTAAGAAGTGGCTTCCACGCCTTTCTAATTTAAATAAGTAAGAAGTGGCTCCACTTATATAGGAAGTTGGTTTGAAGTTTATTAGTGGAGGGTAAATAAAGAGAAAACATTGCCAAACTTAGTAAAAGTAAAAAAGAAATGATAATACTTTATCTTTTAACTTATTAATGCTAAGTAAAAGAGCAAAATTAAATAGAAAACAAAAAAGAAGGATTTAAAAAATCAAGAATGGTACCATTCATGAAATCACTAAATAAAAAACAAAGTAGTGCTGGCCTTTTAACTTGGAAATTTTTTTTAAATATTCATTTTTGATAAAAATAATGATAATAACAACACCAATTCTACCAAAAAATTTTAAAAAGTAACATTATAGATAAAGAGAAAAATATAGAACATTCGACTCTAAAATACTACTTAATTTGTTTATATTTGGCCCAAATTTGACCCTGATTAGATTTGAATAAGAGTGCAAAACCTAAACACTAAGGATAACTTTTGGTATCATTAATTATTTTATGTATTCTTGTTGTTGTCTTCATATGTAAATATGTATTTTCTATATTAAATATATATACATATACATATTGATTGTAGTACTTGAGGATATTATAGATATTATCAGTTTTCATTTTCATTTTCATTTTTAGATATTAATAATTGCAACCATTGAAATCAATTTTTAAATTTATATTTTCATTATGATAGATAAAGTTAAATATATTGGATCGCAGGGATATGAATTTAGAGATTGGGTATGTGGGGAGAAGGGAGGGAAAAAAATGGTGAAGAGTTGAAAAGTGGCGAGAAAGGTTGAAGAAAAAATGTGGGTTACAAGGATGGGCGGAAAAAGGAGAGAAGAAAAAAGGGGATTGTCGAGATATGACCAAAAAAAAAAAAAAAAAACAACAGAAAGAGTGGTACCATGATAGAAAATACGAAAGTCAAGGAGGCATCTCATGACTAGCCGGCGGATAAGAGAAGAGGGAAATGATGGTGATTTTTAATAATTTTGAGAACTCTAAAAACATATATTACAGAGATTTCTTTTAATATACGTTAAAATTTATGAAAAATGCTAATCTAAATACAGTCAACAATCTTAGCGGTACAAGATAGGAGAAAGATTTTTTTTTTCTAAAAATGGAAGAAAATAAATTGGTTATAATTTTTTTATATTATAAGTTTTGATATATGGATATAACATAAGATGTTTTGTCAGGTACTGCTAAATTGATTTTTTTTTAAAGAAAACTCTTTATACCTTACCACCCAACCTAACCATCTCCTTAAATGTGTTAACAATTCATCTATCATGTAAATCATTATAAATTAAAATTTTTTCAATATGTCAAGCATACACTTCTTTAAAATTTTTAGTCTATATATATATATTATTCTGTACCATAATATATAAAGATATACAATATTATTTTGATTTGAAATATAATCCCGTGCTATGCACGGGTCAAAATACTAGTTGAGTATGAATGAGAAAAGTGAAAAGAGGTTGGTTTTACAATGGTAACGAGGACTTAATGTATTTGTTGTCACTTTTTTTTTTTTAAAGGTATTTGTTTTCACTTGTATATTTTGTGCCAATGTTAAAGCTTAACGTGTAATTAATAATTTTAGAGTATAATTTAATTGCAATATTGCACTGCTGGCATAAAATATATCAAAACACCAACACGCATATATAGATTTGAAAATTAATTGTGACAATAGATTTGAAAAATTAACAAACATAAGGATAAAATTGAAGCTTCAAAACTATCTTCTACTTGGATGAATCACTGAAACCCAATGCATCTGGGGGTCCTTCTAACATAAAATTTGCTACAAAGAGAAATTTAAATATGCCATAATATATGTGAGAAATTCTAGATCTAAAAAAAATCAGATTTATGAAAATTTTCAAATCTTACAAGAGAATAATAAAAACTGAATCTCACAAGGAAATTGTAAGAAAGAATATTTAACTGAAAAGAATTGATGGATGGATCGAGTAATTGGGTACAATCAATTAAATTTCAACTAACTAAGCAAATATTACCGTGCAATCTCTCTCGTCAAATCAAATTTGTAATCTTTTCTCTCTATTTTAACAAGCTTACTTCTAAGTTTTGAATCATTGTACGGCTTGTTGTATTTTGGTACCCTAAAAGTAGAGGATAGGAATTGCCAATGGGATAAACTCGCAATAACATCCTAACATAATGCAAATTTAAGCTCTTGCGGTCAATATAATATTGGACAAACCCTTTATCCGTATTTTATTTCTTTATAAATATTGGTTATCTTGCCCATCAATTTGTCTTAACGATTATAATTGGTTAGCAAAAAATTCAAACAACGGCAAGAAATTGTTGAAATAAGAAAAATTAGTTTTCATATTTTCAAGAGAACTTGTACTTGACAGTGGCATCAAATTTTGCACGATAGGTGTATTTTAGCCATTAAAAAGAGAAGTTAGAGGAGAGAGAGAATCTTTTGTCGTAAATATTTGGATAAAGTTTTTATGTATATCTTTTGTGGCGAAAACAAGTGATGCAGGAAACTTTGCTAGGCTGCCAGTTAATTCTGAATTCAGGTTTCTTGAGTGCGTTTAGGGTGAATCTATTTCTCACTTGTTTTGGCGTCCATCCCAGTGCACGGATTTAGGTCTCCTGTCTGGATGAACTGATGCAACTTTAAAGCTCAAACCTTTCCGTTACGTTTGTCGCCTGGGGCCTTTGTTATTAATTTTTTTTTGTTGGAGGAAATGCTAGGGCCTTTATCGACACAAAGCTGACAAGCAAATACTTTTCACGCTGCTTGGTTATCTATTTTGCCTTAATTTCTTGTTTTGTCAATAATCGACGTAAAAATGGTACAGAAAAAAGAAATAAGAGAAAACCTATAAACGTTATTATGTTGTAGTCTTGTTGAATTTTGAGATGTGACACCATTCCCATTTATCCAAACTTTTTGTCTCCATTTGGGGAAGTGTTTTAGGGAGGTTTTTTTAGATAAATTTTACCGTAGCAATGTTATTGGAAGAATTATGAAACAGAAAATGTTATACGTTTTAGCCCCCCCCTCCCCCTGCCCTTAAAAACGGTTGTTTTTTTTTTTCTTAGGAAAAAAACAATCCAAACAAACGTAGAAAAGAATATATTGATAATAATAATCGTTCAAACCTTGCTAATTTTATCCTCCAGACTCAAACTTTGTACATCATGGTACATTTCGTTCACAAAAAGTAAGGAATGAGAGTGGAAAAAGAGTAAACATACAATATCTGAGTACGACAGGGTTGCTATTTAGTTCATCACCGCTAGAGTTGGCAAAAAAATCTAAAATCGCCCAACCCGCCCATTAATTTTAAATGATGGGTTGGGTCAGTTGAGTTATGGGTTTTCTTAAATTGGGTAAGAGCAATCCAACTTATTCATTGCGCGTGTTGAATTTTTTATTTGGACACCCAATACCCAATTTGTTTAAAAGTAATTCAAAATAATAAATACAATATTCAATGCACATATATCCAACCACTTGCATTTGGACATGTGTTAAAATTCATTGACTAATTTGTATTTAAAATTCTCATATATATATATATATATGTTTTCAATCAATTTTTTAAATTTTTATTTAAAAGAACAAAGAAACTTGAAATAAAAACTCATGCTTATTTTACTTTTACAACAGTAGTTAAATTTGCTCGACTTCTATAATAATTTATTATGCCTTTTAAGAGTGTGTTGTTTTCCTCCCCTTTTTTTTTTTTTTTTTGTGGTTGTTCTCAAGTTGCTACTTGCTTTTGTTTGTTAATATTTCATGCACGTAGAATAGGGTTTTAAATTTATTCTAATTGCATTCTTTTACTTTTTGCTAACTTGTTTTATTTCATTGTTAACAATTCCTCATCAATATTATAATACTACTTACATTTTCAAGCATAATATAATCTAGCATTCAATAATTTAAATACACAGAACATTACAACTTACAATAATGCAGATATGAATAGTAAAAGTGTTAATAAGTTGTGACAAGAATAAGTTTCAATCAGTTAGTAGTATTTAAAAGTATAAAGTAAACAATTTTTTTAGCTAATTTATTTAAATGTACAATTTATTATCTAAAATTCACAATACAAGCAATATAAAATATTATTCTATTTATGATGTGTTTCCAAGGGATTTAAAAAGTGAGTGTGTGTTTATGTGTGTGAAAATACATTTATGTATGTGAAAATGTGTTTATATGTGTGAAAAAAATCCTTTTGTGTGTTAAAATGTATGTGAAAAAGTTTATGTATCAAAATGCATTAATTAATATGTTGGGTCATATTTAGATTATGGATTTGAAATAACCCAATATGACCCGATCCAAAATCAACCAAATCCAAAGTTGGACGAGTTGAATATAATCTATTTAGATGAAAACTCAATATCAATCCATCCAAGATCCGTTGAACCAGCCCAATTGCCAGGTATAATCATCCAATCGCCAGGTATAATCACCACGTCCATCAGTTGGGTACCAAGGATGTATCTGTGTTGTAGTCAACAATTATTGCAAATCCTACCAACGTTAGGTGCGGCCCCCCACCGCGCCGGGGGGGGTGTATGTGTGTGCGTGTGTGGAGAAGACACTTTCTTTGTGGATCTGTCTGATGGAAGCGCATGGCACGTCCAATGCGGGGTGCTACTTCATCTAAATCCGGCTCCTCAGATGAACTTGTGTCGTGAACACTAGAAAGACTGGCAAAAGACAATTACTATTTGGACTTTGCTTGACTCATTTTTTTCTTCTAAGAAAAATTTAGCAGCGGAAAAGAAAAAAGAAAAAAAGAGAACATAAGAAAAGAAGAAAGAAAAGGAGAAGATGAAAACAAAGTAAGAAGCTGTTGTTAATGATGATGATGACACACAAAATCTTGCAAGGAGGTGATGACAGCTTTACAAGTATTGGTAGTTGCATGCATGGCCACGGACTAACCAGGCAAATGATGATGAATTTGGGAACTACTAGTATAAGTAACACTAGATGGGATATGCCTTCCACTCCCAGATAGGACAAGACTTCCATGGTCACCTGACACCTTCTCATCCCCACTCTCGTCTAATTTACTCGCACACCACCAAACTCCTTTAACAAACACACACATTTTCACATACATCGTCTTCTTGGGCACTGATGATATCTCTTTGATCATGATTCATGACTGTAGTAAGAAGATCGAAGGGAGGGAAATTAATTGATGTTGCCTTTATTCCTGTTTTTGCTTTACTCTCCCCCTTCCAGGAGCGAGGTTTCCAAAAGACCCCTCTCCCCCTAGCTACATGCCCATCTTTCTTTTCGGTTACAGCAATCTGATATTTCATTTTGGTCGTCCTTTTCTTCTTCTTTGAAAATTAACTAGTATAAATATCTTTTCCTCATTCAATTCAAGCAAACAAGTTTTGATCAATAAATAGCTGATATGGCTGTAGAAACTTCAGCTCCTCTACTGGTGGACTATATTAATGGCCTCCCAAAGTCGAACGAAAGCTTTCCAGATCACGAACATCACGGTTCCCGGCCAACCCTTCCAGAGGTTAGCCAATGTGAATCCATCTTGTATCGCTCTTTTTGGAATATATCTTGCCCTTACTCTCGCAACAAATCTCTCAGGTTGCTGAGGAGATTAAAAAGCTATACACCATAGCCTTTCCCATGATCATCACCGGCCTGCTTGTTTATGGTAAATCCATGATATCAGTGCTATTCATGGGAAGAATGGGGAAAGATGCACTGGCTGGGGGGTCTCTTTCAAGTGGCATAGCCAACATCACTGGCTACTCCATCATCTCAGGTTTAGCCATGGGCATGGAAGGCATCTCTTCTCAAGCCTGTGGGGCTAAGCAGTGGTCAGTCATGGGTCAAACCCTGCAACGCACAATCGTCATTCTTTTGTTCGCTTCAATTCCCATTTCCCTCTTGTGGCTCAACATCCAGCCAATACTAGTCTTTTGTGGCCAAGACTCAAATATATCTTCAGTTGCAGCTAACCATCTTGCATTCTGCATACCAGACCTTGTATTCCAATCCATCATATACCCTCTCAAAATCTTTCTGAGGACACAGAATGTAACGCTGCCCCTTATCCTTAGTGCTGTCTTTTCTCTGGCCTTGCATGCACCAGTAAATTATCTCCTCATTCATAAGCTCGGCCTAGGCATTCGAGGCGTTGCTGCGGCATCATCCATAACAGACTTCGCTACCCTTGCAACACTCGTTCTTTACATAATCTTTTCTGGGGTGTATAAAAGATCATGGCCAGGGTGGTCCCTCCAATGCTTCAATCAGTGGAAGCCGATTCTAAGCCTTGCACTCCCCAGCTGTGTATCTGTATGCTTAGAGTGGTGGTGGTACGAGTTGATGATTCTATTATCTGGTTTGCTCTCAAATGCGGCCGAAGTCGTGGCAACCATGGGGATTCTCTTGCAGGCAACTTCTCTTGTTTACATTTTTCCTTCATCTTTGGGCTTAGCGGTGTCTACTCGAGTGGGAAATGAGTTAGGAGCCAACCATCCTAGCAAAGCAAGAATTTCGTGCCTGGTAGCATTAGCATGTGCAGTGTTTACAAGCATAGCTGCAATGTCATTCGTCACAATATGCAGAAATGCTTGGGGACGAGCTTTTACACAGGACAAAGCCATTCTGTCTTTGACCGCCCTGTCCATGCCGGTGGTGGGCCTCTGTGAGCTCGGAAACTGCCCCCAGACCGCCGGTTGTGGAGTATTGAAGGGCTGCGCTAGGCCGGTGTTGGGTGCCACGATTAATCTGGGCTCCTTCTACGGTGTTGGGCTACCTCTCGCAATCATCACTGGATTTGGATTGGGAAAGGGCTTATTAGGCCTATGGTTGGGTCTACTGGTGGCCCAGGCCGTGTGTTCGGTCCTGATGGTTTTTGTTCTGAGGGGAACAGATTGGATGGATCAAGCAAATAGGGCGAGCGAGTTGATTGGAATTACAGGTGATCCTGATCGTGAATCTCGGGGTGAATACGTAATATGGAATGATCATGACCGTCAACTAAGTCAGGCAAAAGAGTCTACGGTGTGAATTTGAATCAGACCATGTTCGCATGGGAAAAAAAATTCAACCGGCGGATAGAGAAAGTAATAATGTGATGCATATATAAATTATGATGGGGTTGTGTTGTTAATATCCATATGCATCAATTTGGAAAATTTTGATGGGGGTTGTGTTGTTAATAAAGTGTATGTTTTGAGTGTTTGTATAAAATTTTGTTTTAATTTCTCTTTTCTTCTTCTTCCTCCTCTTTTCACACAGCAGCAGTTATGGAGCTTTTGGCCACCACCATCAGCCATTGGCGGTTGGGCACTGATGTACCTGTTGACCAAAATTATACCCTTCACTCCATTTTTCTACGTAAATTTCATTTCCGATATAAGTTTTCACAGGAAATGAATAAAAAGTAGTCAAAACCAAAAGAACCACTGGTGTTATTAAAAATGTAAACAACATATAGAGAGAATAATAATCTAATGCATGCATATAATTACCAAATATAAATTCTGATAGTTTTTTAGGTGTTTGTATAAAATTTTACTGTAGGCATATTTTAGGTGTTTTTTAGGTTTTTGTATATTTGCAGATTTAGAAAAACTAAACAACTTTTTTTTTTCATTTTTCTCCTCCTTTTCCTCTCTTCTTCTTCCTCCTTTGCCCACAAGTAGCAACTATGGAGTTTCCGGCCACCGCTAGCTATCACCAATGTTGACCACAACCCCTCTGTTGACTAAAATTCATCAAAATTACACCTACACTCCATTTTTTTTTTTTATGTACCTTCCGTTTCCATTATTAATTTTCACAGAAAATCAAAAAAAGGGTGGTAAAAATCAAAAGAACAGGTAGTGCTATTCTTTCTTCTTCTTCTTTTTTTTTTTTTCCTTTTCTCATTTCTTTTTCTCCTCTCCCGTCTCTCTTCTCCCTTTTCCTCCCTCTTTCCCTCCCTCTCCCCCATTCTTGTGAATCTCGCCCACCTCTCCTACCTCGATTTGGTCTAGATTGAGGCAAAAGAGATGGGTGAGATTAACGGCCAGGGGGAGAGGGAGGGAGGAAAAAAGGAAAGAAGTAGGAAGGGAAAAAGAAGAGAGAGAAAGGAAAAAAAAAGAAGGGGGAAGGGGAAAAGGAGGAGAAGGGAGAAGAGAATGAGGGAGACAGGAAAAGAGGGAGAGGCGATGGCGGTGAGGTGGTGATAACGGCGACAGTGGTGTTGGCCTAAGGTGAAATGGTGGTGACAAAAGAAAAAGGTAGATGTTTATTTTTTGGGTGTTTTGAGATATGTATTTTTAAAATTTTTTGTGTATTTTTAGAAGTTACTGTAAACAAAAAATTTTTAAAAAACTTGTATTATAAAATCTAGGCAAAAAACTAGGGTCCTAAGGTTATGCTATTGCTTAAGTTCTCAAGGTCTCATGGTTTTAATATTTTAAGATCACAAACCGAGGAAATGGTTTTATTCAAGTTATTGCTTAAATTGGGACACCAAAGACATAAATGAACCAAAGTAACGATAGGATCGTACATCCTGCTTATTTTAGTCTCCACTTTGAACCTTTCTTTTTCTTTTTTATCATGATCTTCCGTTTCTTAATTACAAAGCTTACCCATGTTAATCGAAAAGAAAAAAAAAATAAAGAGATATTCCGAAGGCAACTTCCCACGCCAAAGTGATGGATAGTCTAATACCACTAGTTCGATATTGGTGGAAAGGCACCTACGCGTTATGGCGGAATAATGTAGCAAATTCTTGGCCCTAAGAGGGGCTGGGTGGTGGACAGCGGAATCAAACAAAAATGTGGCGTCCACTCAGGGATGGCAATGGGGGCGGGTGCCCGCGCGGGAGGCTCACGGGACGGGGGTTGGGGAAGGGGCGGGGGCGGGGGGAAAAAATTTCCCCCGCTTAGAAACGGGGCGGGGGGCGGGGGAGTATACCCCCGCCCCGCCACCCGTAAAAAAAAAAAATATATATATATATATATAAATGACTATATATTATATGTAAGTTAATTAGTTATAAACTTATGATAATGATATTATTAGTTAGATGTATTATATAATGTATATTAGTTTATGTAATATAATTGATATTATCAATTATATGAATAATTATACATGTCTACTAATAGAATTTATTAAATAGTTATACTAAATTTACTAATACATTTATACTAAATTTCTAATTACACTTAATAGAATAACACTTTTTTCTAAAAAAAAAGCACAAACACAATGATGAATTAGTGATTGCATTTGTACAAAAAGTGAAAATGTGACTATTTTAGTTATATTTATTTCATCATATTGGATTGTATTCAAATAACTTCTATTTGATTATTTTTATGAGTTTCAATTGTAAAATTACAATGAATAATAATTTGGTGATGTGTTGATATTTTAGTACTTGATTATTTATTAAAATATAATTATAATAAAATTTTATTAACCCCGCGGGGGAAGCGGGGCAAGGCGGGGCGGGGGACGGGGGAGGGGTCCCCCGCCCCAACCCCGCCCCGTTGCCATCCCTACGTCCACTTGTTCGGACTCACATCCTCTCGTGCATGCTCTGAATTGTTCGGGATTGCGTTAATTTATTGAAAATTATTTTTTTTAAATATTTTTTAAATATTTTTAAATATATTGTTTGAAAATATAATTTAACCAGTACTTATTGTATTATGATAATGTATAGTTTGAAAATTTTTAATCATTTTTATCCCTTTATTTAATTTATAATACATGATAAAATGATAAAATTTAATGTTTTATTTTTTAAATCACAAAAATTACTCTAAAAGCACCAAATTTAAACTTTTATTAAAAGTGTTTTTCACACCAAAAGCTCTACTCCTAATTTTATAAGATGGTATTCAAGAAACGCCTTACAAGTACTTTTAATACCTATAAGTGCTTTTTTTATCAAAAGCCTTAATCCAACTTCTAAGACGGAATTTTGTTCGTGGTCCACAACGCTCGATTCAAGAACAGGAATAAAAGCAATTTTATATGCCCAACTCATTGCAGGAAAGAATGTGCTTTTATTGCCTAATTAGTGTAACGATTTCAGAAAAAGGGGAACAAATCAAGTCCTCAGCATCTATCTGATCCCATTGGAGGTAGATTATGTATAATAGATATTAGCCCGCAATGCAATTGAATTTTGTAGTATCATTCAAAAACTTGAAGTACGAGAGCAAAATCAATTTAATCATTATAAAAAAAAAAAAAAAAAAAAAAAGAAACCCCATGTCGTCTTTGAGCTTTCTCAAGTTTCAACACAACGTCTTGAGTCGCTCTTCACCTAAGCAATCCCGAATTTCTACAACAAAAGATCACCAAATTAGGCAGAAGCCAAATGTAACGTCAAAAGTTTTCCATCCAAAGGCGGAGGAGTTACGAAGCTTTTTTAACAAGTTTGACGCAACTAAAGATGGGAAAATCTCCGAGGAAGAATACAAGTTAGCACTCAGGGTTACCGGAAGAAAGAACAAATATCATAGCAAAAGAGTCCGAGATCGGCAAGGTCGCTGATTCGGACGGAGATGGATGTATCGACTTTGAAGAGTTCACGAAAGTCCACTGGTCTAAGGGAGCTGGCGTGAAAGACAGGGCTAAAGGAGCTGGCGTGAAAGGCTTCAAGGTGCCTCTCGAGTATTTGATTTTGGACGGGAATGGGAAAATAAGCGCGGAGGAATTGTCGGAGGTGATGACGAGGCTTGGAGAAAAGTCGAGGATCCTGATGGTGATGGATTCATTAACATGGACGAGTTCATGATACGTACCAAGAACCTTTCTCCATCTTAATTACTATATATATATATAATTGGTTCCTTAATAACTAACCTGCAGTCATGTCTTTTTCTTCCTTCAAAACGGGAAAATGAGCGCGGAGGGATTGTCGGAGGTGACGAGAAGGCTTGGCGAAAAGTCGAGCCTGGAGCCGTCCAGGAAAATGATAAAGGGGGAGTGGATGCTTATCAAACGGGATCCTCTGTTCAATTTTTTGTGTCCAATTTTCTGTCCAACACAAAATTACGTTGTTCCATAGGATGGATTCATTAACATGGACGAGTTCATGATGTCGATGATGCGTACCATGAACCTTTCCCCATCTTAATGACTATAATTGGTTCCTTAATAATTGATCTGGACTCGCGTCTTTTTCTTCCTTCAACACCCCGCCACCGCCCCGGATTACAATTTTTTTTTTTTTTTGGGGTTTGGGGATGGGATTTCTCTGCACACTTTTTCTGGTACGCGGGGATTAGGGTGTCAATCGAACTTTTGACCCATGTTTCAATGAATCCAAATTCGGTTCACAAAGTATATGGATTTCAGGTTTCAAACCATGCTAAAAGGACTCGAGTTCAGCCCCCACTATTATGTGAGTTTTGGCCTCAAATCGGATTTGACCCAAACTATAATTAAATACATAATTATGTACAATATATACTTTATAATTATGAATTAATACAAATTTACATATAAATTATTTACATTTTATGTCATAATATGCACTAGTATTCAAGGCACATACTAATGTGTGTGCAACAAATAAAAAAATTGTGAAATATTTTGAGTATATTTATTGAAATCATTTTCAAGAAAATTGGTTTTCTATTTTTAAAAAAAATATGTAAAAAATTCATCAAAATAAAAGTTATAAAAATGAGTTATTTAGAAGTTTGTCATAACCATAATTGGTGGTTGTTAATTAAAATTAAGATTTACTAATAAGTTCAAAAATAGTATATGAAAAAATACATATTACTTGGTAAAAAAAATCGTATTGGTAGTAGTTAGTTATCAAAGATAGATAGATTTCATTTATACCGAAAAGTTCTCTCACCATCAAGGGTAGTTTAGGTACATGAAATGACAGATTTTTGTTTACCCCAAATCCCCTCGTCTCCATTTATATATAGTATAGATAATTATAAGTTATGGATATTATTATATATATTTTACATATATGCTTATACTCATATATGGATTGCGTTTTAATCAGACATGAGCCTAGTATGACCCAAACTCAGGTCATAATTAGTTTAAACCTAATATTTAGGCTAAAACTCTATTCGTCCCAATTAAAATTTAGACTCATTTATCTTTTATCGAGCCAAACAGGCTAAACTCGGGTTGGTTCGACCCCATTAACATTCTCAGTGGAAATGGGAATGCACTCAATCTAGTTTATAAATGCGTAGGGGTCATTTATCAATGTATAACATTGGCCAGCTCTCCAGGACAGGAAGAAAGATTTTATTTGCCCGTCGATTGTATTCGCCAAGCAATGGCAGCTATAGATTTGAGAATGAATTTTTGTCAAAATCTCTCTCAATGGTAATTTTTTTTTTTGACAAATAGGCATTTTACGGAGGAAAAACTAAACTACACTCAGGACACACCAAAGAGAGTCTCGCTCAACCTAAAGAGAGTCTCACTCAATCTAAGGGACCCTTAGCAGGTGTACACTCAACCTAAGAGAGTCTCAATGGTAATTGATTGTTTGGTATACACGATACACCATTAGGAATGGATTTTAGAATTAAATATTATTATTTTTAGATTTTCTTTATTCTGATTTTCTCTTCTCGTTTTCGTCCCCCTTTACCAAACCGTCCTGCCACCTAAAACATAGACAGCCTCCGCAAACCACCAGTTACCCTTGCTAAATCTTCAACATTTTTCTTTGGGAATAAACTTTCAACCAAATCATTTGAGGCCCAAACCCCCGAGATACACCTGCAAATCTGTTTTTCAAAACTGAAATTCCGCGCAATGATGCAACTTAGGCGGCAGGATAGATAGACTCCATATTTGTGGGGTTCCTATACTTTCAACATCCAAATTCATTGTAGATACAAATTAATAAACCACTCCAGCCCCTTTAATCCTTCATTTATTATTTTTTTCTTATCCATCGTTTGCCTTTTTATCTTTTTTTTTGTTTTTCCCTGATTTCCTATCCTATCTCTTTGGCACCGACTACTGTCTTGTAAGATAGGAGAGGTGAGGGCCGAAGTAGTGTATTGCATGGAGTGATAGGGAACTGGAGATGAAAAAGGGGTCAAAGAAAGTGATGGCTGAGGGCGAGGAAGAGAGGAAGTGCGTGGCTGGAGTTGGGGGGCAGATAAGAACCAGACAGAAGATCAGGGGGAGGAAGTTGTTGAAACCTATAGATCTATTTCGATAGAAATCTTCCAAACTCTAACAATCACTTTCATTAGCTCTTAAAACCCATTTTTTAGTCTCATATCCCTTGACCAAACGAGTGGTTAGTCCGTTTTTGGGTAGCAAATTTTTTTAAATAGCGTGATACTTTTTTTTGACGTGTTATAGACATAAAATTTGTATCCCTTCATCCAAAAAAAAACGCACACACACACACACATTACGACTCCTTCCGCCATTTTTCAACCACTAAAACCCTATTTCTAATTCGAAGTAACTAAACCCCAATTCTCAACAACAAAACTTTGGTGCGTGTACCTTCACAAAAGGCGATGAAGAAAATGGCACGGGGATCTGATAATATAGTTTCAGAAGGATGGCAAAGGTGCAACCCATTTGATCTGACCAGGGGCGGAGGGAAGGGGGGGGCCAGGGGGGGTAACCGCCCCCCTCCAATTGTTAAAATAAAAAATTCTAAGTAAAAAAATTTTTATTATATTGTTTTGCCCCCCAAATATTGATAAAAAATTTCACTTTGCCCCCCCCAATTGTTATAAAAAAAATTTCTAAGTAAAAAAATTTTTATTATATTGTTTTGGCCCCTCCAAAATATTGATAAAAAATTTCACTTTGCCCCCTCTCAAGGATACAAACAATAATGTTTGAAAGTTATTTGGACTTGGTCCAAATAACAGAGACTCGCCCCCCTAATTGCAATTCCTAGCTCCGCCACTGGATCTGACTATGGTGAGTTTATGTACCACTTTGATAAAATAAAAGGATGATTGTGTAAATTCTTATCTAAATACCGTAATATATATAGTTTTTGTGAACTTGCTAAAAGCTTTGTTATTGAGAATTGGGGTTTGGTGTTTGGGAATTAGAAATAGAGTTTGATGGATAAAAATTGAGGGTAATGGGAGGTCATGTGTGTGTGTGTGTATATATATATATATATATTTTTTTTTTTTGGGGGGGTAAAGGGAAATAAATTTTATTCCCTTAAAAAAATCATGGGCGCATGAAGTAGCCGTGCATTTGTTGGCTAGAAAATTGAGCAAAAATGAACATCGGGACCAAGTGTGCAAAATTTTTATATCCAAGAGATTATTTTGACTAATTTTAAACGTGAATAACGGAACCTGAAATGTGACGGACTGATTTGGTAATTCCATTTTTGTCTTAAAATCCAAGATGCACGTGATCCCGCCGACCCGTCAGTATCCCGACCAGCTCACCATTTTCTAATGTGATGACTTGGAAAGTCAAAGCTCAGTCAACCAAGCCCACTGCATACCCTGGTGCCAGTATCCCACTATTCAAACGACTACTATGCCAGCAGCCTCTGCGCTTGTGCTGTGCCTTCCATGGCCTGATCTTTGTGTTGTGATTCCCCTTTCTTCTCCTTCAGTTCAGGGCCTCAGGCATCTTTGCTTTGTAGATGGTGGGATTTCTGGCTTCTGGTCCTGCCACCAATTTTGTCTCTCTCTCTCTCTCTCTCTCTCTCTCTACTTACAAATTTTCCAAAATGAATGCGTAATAGTACAAAGCAAAGAAGAACGCAAAAAAAGGCTCAGTCAAAAACATCTGATACCTTGCAATTTTAAAGTCATCAAGAAATGAATGCGAGCGTCTTACTATTTCAATTGCTTTATTACTCGCCAGCAATGGAAACTGTTACACTTGCCAGGCGCCAGCCTAAAACTGGGTACCCGATCCATCACATGTTCATAAATCGTCCCAGTTTTTACCAATTTATACTAGCTCACTCATTAAATCTCTGTCGACCCTCCGCCTGCTGCTGCCACATTGCATTATTATCACTACTATTATTCATTCTTGCATGAGAATTGAGATAGGGATGAGATGAGAGGAGCCCCACCCCACCCCTCCCTTTAGTTTTGGATTTTGCATATATGATAAATCAATGCTAACATGTGCATTCTTGTCTTCTTCCCAATTTTTTTTTTTTTAATTTCCTTTTCTGCTTTTGGTTCTTCCCTTGGAGTGTAAACATGCAGGAATCCCGGTTGCCACCAGCACTGGGTTACATATCTCAAAAACACATGCCAATAATGTTCATCTTCTTAAATTGCATTTAAAGAGCAACGGTGCAGTATTTTAAGAGCAGCACATCTTTTGTTCTTCCATGTTTCAAAACTAGGTTGTATTGCCACAAGCTCAAAGTCGACCAGTTGATATGCCTGTTCTCGTTTCTCAGTTAAAGGATAGGAGAATCTGAGTGAATGATTTCGTTTAAAACGCAATGCCAAATAGTAGTTGCGTATTCAAAAAAAAAAAAAAAAAGAAGAAAAGAAAACAGAAAACAATAATAGAATGTGAAGCATGTGATGCTGATGCTGGTCAAAATGCTACAAAGAGGACTGACTACTTGCACCAGAATTGTTATAGTACTAGTGTTGTTACTATCTGAATTCTGAGTTCGCCAAGCTAAAAGCGAGTGCATGAAAGATCCAAAAGATGCACAGAATGTCCGGCACGAAGCACTAAAACGGTAGTGGTAATGAAATGACAGATTGGCTTCAATCCCACGAGCAGTCCAAACCCTTGACCAGGAGCCCTGGATTCTAATCCAAGATTTGGAATCGGCCATCAATTCACTATCATCACTCACTGCCAAATTATCATGCAATGACAATAGCCATCACATCTTGACATGATCGCCTTGTCCGGAAAACATTAAACCTACCTTCCTTGTTTAGATAGTATTCTTTTTTCTTGCCAATGCCCACCTTGTTTCCTGTCAATTTGTACTTGTCCCCCCTAAAAGGCTAAAACAAGAAATCCGCTTTCACTTGCTCCGTTGATGATTTGAACCCCCGATCTCTTGATTATAGGTGAAATATCTTGACAACTAAATCATGCTTCATTATCAACTTATATATCACTTGATAAAATTCAGTCGAAATTGAAGACTTTAGTTGACAGATCAAAAGAAATTATGATTTTAATGAAGTAGTTCAATTTTGACGACATAATTTATAAGCAAAACTCTATAGTTAGATATCTTTCTTTTTATTCAAGTTTAGGATGACACAAGTCTTTCAAGGTGGAGTCGCCATTTATTAAAAGCTCATAGGACTAGTCGTTTATAAATTTTTGGGAAAGACCCACCAATTAACAATTTTTTTAAAGACCCAATTAACTCATTTATGTTTATGCAAAAACATTTTGATACTCTCTAATTTCTTGAAAGGAAAAAAAAAAGGCTTATACGACGTAGGGAGGGTTTCCCTCATGTGCAAAAGAGAGAATTCTGAAATTTTCAAGGGGTGGAACTGAAATTCCCTGTTTTGCTTCCAAGGGCAGTCACCTTCCCGTTGGATATAAATACAAGCATCTTGAATTGGTGAGACGCTGCCGTGGTACTGTGCTAGCGCCCCAGAAGAGGAAGGTAGGTCCCCTGTTCCCCCACCCACCCTCCACCCCCGACTCCCCATAAGAAAAAACCCCATCAACCCCCATTGGATGATTTATTTAGGTGTAGAACCATAGGGCTTCTTTCACTTCGCTTGACCAAACTTGAATTGAATTTCCCCAACCTTTTTTTTTTTTTCATTTTTGATGTTTTTATGTTGTTGGTTGTGAGTTGTTAGCGTTCCATGGCATGCTTAGACATGTACAACCAGAACAGCAACGATCAGCACAGCAAATTACCTCTTGGGGTTGGGGCTCCCAATACTCCTCCGACTACTATCATCAGCCCCAGGATCTCCTTCTCCAATGACTTCATTGAATCCTCCTCGTCCTCCATCACCAGTCATTCTACTTCTCATCGTCCCCACATGGTGAGGACCTACAGGGATGCCCCTGTTTCTTCAGACTTCGAATTCTCTGTGTCCAACTATTCCATGATGAGTGCCGATGAGCTCTTCTCTCAAGGCAGGCTGCTGCCCCTCAAAGAAAATTGCGGCACCCGTCAGTTCCAGAAAACAACTACTCTCAGGGATGAGCTGCAACAAGTTGAAGAAGAAGACGACGAAGATGATATTTTCTCGTTGAGGCCTCCCAAGAGCTCCAGTACGAGGTGGAAGGGCTTCCTCGGCCTTAAAAAGTCTCACATTGGATCTAAAAAAATTGACAAGGCTGAAGGGTCCAGGTCTGCTTTCGCTCAAGACGAAGCTCATTCAGGTACATTTGTTAAAGAGTCTTTCTTCTTTGCTTTTTCAGGCCCGCTTTCATTTGTTGAGATTCGGATATATTCTCGCGGTTAAGTGTTCTTTCTTTCTTTCTTTTTTTTTAATAAAATATCATCGTTCTGGGTACGAGAAGGGTCTTTTCCTTCTTCCGGTAGTAGTAAAAAGAGTCTCTTGCTCTTTTCGTTTTGAAACAGAGTCTTCTCACCGTTCTCACTTACCCAGAAAAGTGTTATAGAGAATATCCTTGCATTGGTTTTGAGTAGTTTGCACTTACAGTTGAAATAACGTGACCAGTTCTGATACGTAAGACGGTGTTGAGTTGCAGGAAATGGTGAATGATGGAGGGTCAGGTTCCCAGATGAACGAGGATCAGCTTCGATTGTAGTGGATGATGACAACGTTGTACTATTAGAGTGCTGTAGTGTAGTCAGTAATGGAGGTTTGTAGGCCGACATTGTACTAAAATTGAGCCCATCATTTCATCATGAATTTGGGGTAGTATTAGCCGGGGTTCGGGTTGGATTGTTGCATTTGTAGCAAGTACTTTAGTGCAATTGGATTTAACATATTATCCGTGGTTTTGGAGTTCCCGTTTCATCTTTCTTCTCTCTCTTTTTTCTGTGCAGAAGATTGATGTTTTTTCTGTGCAGAAGGAAAGTATTTAGTATTATTATCGTTTGCAGTTGAAAAGCGCTTTTTGCCCTGCCAAGCTTAAGCACTTTCCTTCTGCAACATGTGCTTTTAAGCTTCTGGGATTAGAATTGAGCTAGCGTTTCGTTTTTATGCAAGAGAAGAAGAAAAGGCCTGATGGGAGGAAATGTGCCTTGGTGGTGCAGCATTAGAGCTTAATTACATTGCAGTTAGTAACTAATCAAAAAAAAAAAAAAGAGAAAGGTTCTAAAAAGGGTATCAACCGCCGGGGGTTTTCCAGAACAATGGAAAAAGCTAATGATTAAAGAACTCAAGAGGTGGCAGTGCAAGTGCAGGAGAAGCGACTCTCTGGCAGTCAACATGACAGCTAAGCCACAGCTGTGAATCTGTGGCACAAAATCGCGTCGAGAAGCACACAACAATAACATGTTGTTGTACGAAAAACTTCGTTCCAATTAATAAAACTGCTATTAACTAGTCCCACATCTGACAAAGTGCAAATGGGCGTAACTTCCACTGTAAATCTGGTTTTGTCACCGGTCAAAGTACTAGCTAGTCGTGGAAGCACCACCAGAGTAGTAGCTCAAAAACCTTCTTGCTCGGTTCGCGTCCCTGACGAAGTATCTCCGTCCTTTCTTTTTCCCTCTCTTTGTTTTCACTCTCCTCTTTGACCGTAAAAATTCCTAATCCTTTAAAGCTTTTTCTACTTAACCGTCCTTCCAAACTCTTTGGAGGCTATATGTCTAGTCCTTCCAAAGACTAATGTGGAACAGATGTGAACTACCAATACTAAGAGAAGTTCATTAGTCAGCGAAGGCGAAGAGGAGTATATGAATCCCTGTAATCTTTATCGGGCAAACCGTGTCACAGACCTAACGCCTGAAAACGAAGAACCAGTCGAGGTAAATTACCAGAAAGACAAAAAGGCACAAGGCTGATCCATCCGGTGCTTCGCCTGCAAAAACATGAACAATGTCCCAAAACCCGCCACCCTACCTTAACCGAAAGGTGACAAATATTACTATTGTCTTTTGATTATTATCAGCTACCTAAGCCCTCAGTCTCAGAAGACGCACTAAATCTGAATGGAGCTGCCGCATCCATGACCCTTTCCTTCTTAACAAGAAACGTGTTTTTGTTGTTGTTGGGGTGAGCTGGGGGAGGATGGATGTGGCTGTAATATGATTGATTGTCCCTACCATGCACGGTCTAACAAAGTAACAACCCATGTATTACAAACATCTTCATCAAAAGATTCACTAGATCTAAAGAGCTGATGAACTACTCTCAGTACTTCTACGTAGGATTTATATTGCAAATTCACATCTTTATAATATTATGCTCTTCTTCCTCTCTCCATGCTGCATATAGCACATGGTAAATGCACAAGATAACCAAGCTATCAATATGATTACCATGGAGCATTAACCTCTTCCTGGAACAGTATCTCGTAGCTCTCGGCCTTCGACTTTAGTGCCTCTATTTCAGCATCGTATTTTTCAGAAGTTGCCTTCAATTCTACAAGCTTGGCTTCAAGATTTCTGATCTCATCTTCAGTGCAAGCTCGTGCATTTTTAGCCTCCCAGTACCTCTTTGCCTCTGAGGCCCCTTCACCTTCGAAAGCCATACTCAGCAGCCTGCGCATACGTGCTCTTAAAAATCCAACATTCATGCCCAAAAGTTCAAAGGACCTCAAAGACTTTTCCCATTTCTCAAATTCTTTTCGGGAGGTGGTCACTTTGCAAGCTCTTATGGCTTCTGCGGTATTGACAGCTTCAAATATCATTCCAGCAGCCAACTTACAATGAAGCCCTGGGAGAAAACGTTCATGAAGAAAAACATTCTTGCTGCAGCAGAGCTCATAATACTTTCGTCGTACATGTTCAGGAAGCTCAGAATCTATGCATACCCCATTCACCATGATGCGGAACTCCTCAAAGCCTTTAATGTCCCTAAAACGAACAGCATCAGCTGAAAATTTGGAACCCTCCAAAACTTCTGAAGCCACCTCATCACTATCATTTCCAGATTGTTCCTCCAGGTGTCCCAAATGCGGGAGTATTGATCTTGACAGGCCAGCTTTCTGTTTCTTCTTTTGCACCACAGTCAAAGGAAGAGATTTTGGACGCTTTTTTTTCTTGTTTTGAAGATCTACATTTCCCTCCACTTTTTGAATTTATTGCATAATTTGAAAATTCCATGATGCCAGAAAACAATAAATAATTAGCACAGAAGCTTGTGACACAATAAAATTAAATTATTCAACAGATTATTGACTAACCAATTGCATCACTTTGTTTTGCAAGTGTATCCAGATTTAAAAGGCTAAGAGCACCATCAACCTCAGTCAGATCATTAGCCCTTATTACAAGGACCTGCAGACGAGAAAGCACATGAACAGAAGAATATGCACAGCTTGAAAACAACATGGTCATCTATGAAATAAATATTCGTCTGCTCATATCTGCCAGGACTTATTTGGTGGACATGAGCTGATAAGCTTTTCTCAGAAAAGCTTGCTTTAATCTGAAACAATACTATAACCTTTTCCTTAGTCGGAAAATATACTGTATTATTTTCTTTCGGCTTGGGGTTTGTTCTGATCATAGAGCATAGTTGAAATCAAATTGAGCTCAAGCTTCAAAATGGAATAAACATCATTATCACATCTATGTAGCTAAAAGAACATTAGAGAAACATCTAAAATTGGTCCCAGTCTTGTCTCCATTTCTTCAAGGAGCAGGAATAAGGGGAAGAATGTCATAAATTGGAAGGTAAAAGATGTTTTATTTGCATATTGATGGACTCAAAGACATGCAGGTTTCCAATATCGCACAAGATGCATAATTGGACTTAAAAACTGTCAGAAACATTTCCATAACTAAACAAAAAGTTTTTTCCAAGTTCTGATAGATTTGCAACCTGGTCCAAGTTTCCTCAAGGGAAAATGCAAATAAAATAGACGAGAAAGAAGCAGTCAAAATTCATGTTTATTTATACCTTCATTGCCCATGCTAAACGGCTGCTTTCATATGGCACATACCTGTGTCCTTGCCTAATAGTTTTGCTTCCAATGCCACATGCACAACTTGCAATATTTTTATTAAGATAAAAGCATGTTTGATATACAAATTTTATCACTATGTACACCACCATGCGCTACAAATTTCTTAGAAAACAAGATGGAGATCACCTACTATGGGATCAATGTTTTTGGCTTAATATCACATCGTTTTCTATAAACAAGTAAAGTTTGAAGTCGATAGAAGATTAAGCAACAGATTTCACGCACATAAGAGTTTAAGCAGAAACAGTTTCTTGCACCTTGAATGTCGTAGGCCCAATTAATTGGAAGATTAAGACATCTCCCTCCACCAACTTGTGTGCAGCCACAAACTTTCTCCATCCAGCACTTAGTCCTGTCTTTTCTGAAATGTACTTAATCTCAAACTGTTCCCCACTTTCATCTTCAAGAACCACTGTAGTGTCCTTTCTTGGTAGATGCGTCTTACAAAATGGCACAGGAAGGCCCTGAACAACAGTAATTATATAACCAAAAGTCCATTGCCAATCCAAAGGATTAATTGCAGTGTATTAAATTAAATCCTTTAAAGCAAAGCTTACCATCCAAAAACAACTACCAACATGCGATCTAACCAACAATTTTACAAAGCTAGGATACTCATTCCCTAAACTTGATTGAACCTCCTCTGCTCGAATCATGGTAGCTGGCTTCACTTGGACAGGGTTCCTAGACCCATCAACTTTAGACTTCTCCTGTTTACTGCATTACGTAAATCAACAAGCCATTCCGACTTCAGCATAAGCATAAAAGGTTAATAAGCGAAGTTGAGAAATTTAAGAACTGAACCAACCTCACATGTTTTCCTCCACCATCAGTTATTTCCTGCTATGCGTAGACCATCAGATTTTCATATCAATAATTGCCATTAAGCAAGAATAATAAAGGAAACACCACAACGAAGATAAATTGGTAGTACGGCATAGCAAAAAACATAGGGCTTTAGGGACATTCCATGACAAGCTGCAAAAACATACAAATCTACCTATCAATTCTGACATAAAACCAAGATGTTCTAGTATGTATACTCTGGAATAAATTCTGATTAGTAAGGGAGGGACAGGAAACTCAAAAGAGGAGTACAAAACCCATGGGGCAGATGAAAAAATTAAAACGACAAGTGGAATTATATTTAAACCTTGATTGATCCAAGTCACATAGAGTTTCCTCGTGATCATGGGTGATTATGAGGGGACAAAGAAGCTATAACAGAACCAATAAAAATCTTCAGGTAGGTTTTAAAATTAGTTGACAAACTTACCAAGCTACTTAAGCCTTGCTTGAAACTCAACCATGTTTCCACTTTGTTGAGTCCAAGCTGATCAAGTAGACCACGAAAACTTGAACTTGAGCAAACCATTACTCGGCTTAAGACTTACTGTGCCTAATACATGTTTGCATTCAAGGCCACCTACATTCTATTTATGAGAGGACGCACAGACATAAATTTGGTCAGTAAACTATTCGACATGTCAACTATGATAAAAGGTTCCTTAATTTTCTCAAAGAAGTTCATGAATAAGAACCAAAAACAAAATGTTAAAGAACACAGCTCGTGGATCTTTAGTTAGTATCGGGCATGGGATATTCTAGGAAGGTAGAGAGTTCAGTAATTAATCCATGGGAAAGAAAGAAAGGAAGTTGCCACCCTTCTCAAAAATTGCCAAACAGTTGACGGAAACAGACTAAAATAGATAAACAGGATGACATCTCACTTGTTCAGATTTGGAAACAGAAGGCTGCTTCTTCTTCCTCCTTACGATAATAGGTGATATCTCATCTATCAACTCCTTGGGTTTCCTCTTCCTTTTCCCCTGGACAGATGAACCAGATCTACCACCGATTAGAGCAAATCGACAAACATATGAACAAACAGAAGCAGAAAGGTTAAAAGAATAGAGACCAGGTACTGGGGAACAGGAGTAGTGGTTGGAGATAATTCAGGTGGGTTATCTTTGTTATTTTCAGAGTTGGAAATCATGGGATTGTTTCCATCAGGGATAAGCCATCCGCAGCCCTGTCCTTCTTCCTCCACAGCCTCTGTTTTCAGGACTTCTTGGTCAGCAGTAACCCGGAGGTTTTCTTGATATTGAACTTCAGGACTTGGACTTGGCTGCACTGGCTTTATCTTCAACCTCATATCTGTTAAAAATCAAAACTTTAACCCAACATAAATAGAAATGGAACCGAGAAACAGGAGGATTAGTCGTATTCAGGTGTACTTTTATCGCAGATTTGTTGTTACCTGTGCAAAGAAGAAATGAATGTGGGAAGGGAAGAGCAGAGGAAAGGTAAAATCGAAACCCGGGAAGATGTGGGTGCCGTGGTGCGTGGGTCAGACAACACAAGCCCCTGCTATTTTTTCTCTTTTTTATTTTTTTTAATTTATCTTATTTTTCTCTCTTGGTTTTGTTTTAACTGTTGAAAAAGAAAACAGGGGCCTGATGGCTCGGCCCTGTGTCTTTATGCCTTCCTTGTACTAACATCATTCTACAACGAAAGACGATGGTATTTTCATCTCTGAAGATCTCCTCGTCTCATCCCCTTGTTTTTTTTTTTTTTAACTCATCCCATCCTCTTGGAAACGCACTCCCAATTTACAAAGCTACGGGGTAAATTCAGGTTGGAGCTATAAGGTTTTGGACAGTACGTCAAGACTGATCCGTTTTTACTGCTTTAGAGAAAAGGAAACGGAATGTTGCAATCGAAGCTATAAAGAGTCGAAGTCGTTTTGCTTTAAAAGCCAAAGGGGTAATTTTATACCCTGCGTCAAAACCTTTGTGGGGTGACCCATCATTTAAATCAAGAAATTGTTGTGGGAGCTCCGCGCAGCATAATCTACAATGGCGGATAGATCTGAAGATTGAGCGGTGCCCACCTGGATTATTACGGCATACGCCTGCACCTTTTTACGGTGAACTGGGAAAAAAAATGTGTACAAGTTTCAAAGTACCAAGTTTCTGCATCTGCTTTTGCCACTCTGTTTCTTCCATCTGGACACTGGATGTGGCTGCCGGTGCAAGGAGGGGCGGGGATAAAGCTTGAAATCCGTTTCCTGTCTGGAAAATGCTTGTCGAAAATTAGGATAATTCAGGAAGAATAAACATGAAGGATTTGGCCAGAATTAGACTTATTTTTGTCTTTTGACCTTTCTGATCTAATTCTGATTAGAATTTTTCCAAACCTTTCCGATCAATTCTGATTAAATAGCACCTTGGGTTGCAATAGCATCTTCCAGGGATGAAAATGATTTCTCGGTTCTCCACCATGCTAATGGACCAACGACCTGTCTGTGTGGAAAGGTCGGGTCGAGTGGTTGGAAAAGGAAAACCAAAAAAAAAGTGAAAACTAGAGAAGCAGTCCCTGTAGCAGACGCGAACGAGTTCATGGGCCTTGTGCTCTAAATGTTATACTGCATCATTTCGATCGCGCAATGAATAACGCGCCTAATTAATGGCCCTTATTGGGCTTTATATTCACTACTTTTCCCGCATTCAACAGAAGGAAGGGTCTGTGGATCTTTGTGCACCTAACCGGGAAAACGATGTTTATGGTGCCTAATTGAAGCTTGTAAAAATATCAACCGGAACCCGACACCAGGTTTACCAAAACGTGGAGAAGAGAACCACAACAAAGCCTTCTCGACAACATTTGCCGCTTACCGGAATCTCATAGATGCGAGATTATGACGTTGTTAATGTACTAAGGATTTGGATTCAAACCTCTTTCCGTCTAGTTTTTGTTGGTTCAGCGTTTTCATGAGGGCGGTTTTGATGGACGGGCTGCGGATGAGTTGTACCCCAGCTTCGCAATTGGAATATGCAGAAAACGATGGCAAATTGGACCCAAAGCAGCAGCATAGCCTGCTTCCATACATTGACCGCTTCCAAACTTTGAAAATTTGTCTCTTTTTTTTTCCCATGTTTTTTTAAAAGAATTGATGAGTTATACGGGATTCTACGGTCAAATCGGTATTCTATCATGTAGATCAAAAGTCTTGGATAACCCATCGATGCGCCAATGTGTACTTGGATCCTTTCCATTGGACCAATTCCCCTGCAATGACAATGGTACTTCGTAAAAACATGAAAACGAGTAGATATTAATTTATTATTTGGCTATGAAATACTTGCACAGCAAGGACGAAATGGGAAATCATCAGCATCTGGGCTGATGGCCACCATCAAAGTATTAAAATTTGGTGGGTACCAATTGTCATATTAAGTGACTCTGTTTAAAAAATTTATACGAGTATATAGTGCATCAGTTTAATTCGATGGTGATTCAATTCCTTTCGAGTTATTCTTAGATCACTTCCTATCCTCCCTCTCCTCGTAGTATATGATATAATAGATACTCGGACAAAAAAAAAAAAAAAAAAAAAAGAATGAAAGAGAGAGCCCTTTTCACGTAAACTGTTACAACTAGACCCAGTTCCTTTGGACGCAGAATGGAGTACGTATTTAAAGAAGCAAATTATGTCAGACATTAAAAGATTGCAATGATTACTAAAATATTCACCGTGAAGTGAACATTTCGGTTTCAAATCGATCGAGTGCGTTTGGATAATAAATTATTTAAAATATTTTTATAAAAAAATATTATAATATTTTTTTAATATGTTATATATAAGATAAAAAGATGATTTATAAAAATATGTTGATAATGTAATTATATCAATATCTATAAATAAGATATAAAAAATGTGTAATTGAAACACATTTCCGAACAATGCGTCAAAGGATTGGGTTAAGGACGACTTTAGGGTGCAAAATGATTGCGATCTGACCAAGGCTGAGGGCTTCGACCATCGACACAGAAATATCTCCAGCGCAAGATTGATGAACTTCTTCGGAGTCTTTCAAAGTCGCTATGAAGTGATTTAACCATGACTTCCAAGGTTTCAAAGGAGAGTTTTTCATTTACGCCATACAAGAGGTCTCGTTACGGCGGTGGTTTTGAATTCCAGAGTCCAGACGGACCCTCCACAGATGCAAAATAGTTTTTGGCTTTCGGAAAATTGCCAGCAAAAAGGGCGATGTTGGAATTTTCAGCATTTTCCCTGTTACAATTTTTATCCAAAAAAAAATGTACACTCGTCATGTTTTTCAATCACTTCTTTTTTCATATGCATCAATTTGTTCCAGCATATTTTTTTTTTTGTAAAAATTTCAATAAATAGCAATTCAAAAGAGTTCAATTCTTATGTTTCTCAATCACCTTTTTTTCTCAGACACATTAAACCGTTATAATACAACTTTTTACAAAAATCTCATAAAATAGCAATTCAAAGAGGCTCGCTTTTTCTTTTTTTCTTTTTTTTTTGGTGGCAATAACTTTTGTCTAATTCTTTAGACTATGGGGGGAGGAATGCCCAATTGGATTTGTATAGGAGTTTTGAGGATAAACTGTTGGACCAAGCACGTACATTATTGCACTCTTTAAAATTTTCAAAAGATTTAAACCTCCCATCTAATACACGAAGAACCATCCCTGACCATTTGGACCAACGCCCAATGTTTCCGATGACTAATAAGAGTTGAATGAGTTGTAGGGTAGGACAGAAGATCTGACTTGTTTCTCAAGTAGTGTCCGACTGATTTTGCTAAGCATGCATTATTGTGTCCCGAGTCCAGAAAAGTAATCATCCTTCTTTCTCCTTTTTTTAAAAAAAAAACTAAAATATGAGTACAGGTAATTCATGCCTGAAACGATGAACACGGGACTATAATTGAATAACATTGCAATTATTAACCTATAAATAGTAGGATTAAACTAATATATAGTCAGAGAATTAACATTCAATCATTTTTTAAAATAGAAACACAAATATGCACCGAATGTACCTGCTCCTTGGCAAAAAAAAGGAAGTAGAGTTGTTTTAGCATAAAAAAGTAGGTAGATTTTACAATCCAATTTATGTATCATACTCTTAAATTAAATTCATTAGATAGTGAAATATGTATTTTTGACATTTATAGGACAGCAATCTCAATGATTTAAAACATGAATCACTATCTACATTGAAAAATATAACAGCGAGTACGTGATTTTTTTTAAAAATTATTTTTAAGCAGAAGATGGATGAGACTTAAGAAGCGAGGAGATAACAGGAAAATTTGAATTCAAGATTTTTATTTTCTGGGCCTCAACCAGTGAGTACATGATTAGCAAATGAACAAATATCCTGTCTCGCTCCTTACTCTGTTTTCAGATCCACTTTTGATTATGTTGCTATTTTTCTTCATAAATATCATATTTTAATTCTTTTTTTTTTCTTACTATCAAATAACTATTAATGCAATAAAAATAAATATACTAGTCTCAAAAAAGTAATATATAACAGAAAATCAAAAAATACAACGAAAATTTCATAAAAAAATCTCATTTTGTGTATTTTGATTTTTTGAGTTTCTTAAATTATGTGTATTACTCAGTTAATAATTATTAAATCTTAAAGAAATAAAAAAGAAGTAAAACATGATGTTTGTGAAAGAAAAATAATAATAATAATATAAAAAGAGGAACATATGGTATAACAAAAAGTGGAACAAAAGATCTATTGCAAAATGAATTACAGCATCAAAAAAGAAATGCCATATACGTAGTGAATATATAATTATTAATAGTTACATATGTTGACTTTAATTAAGTATTATTAGTAGTCAATTTGCAGTTTGAGCAATTTTATCCAATTTTTTTTCCAAGGCTATAACCACATCTACAATGTAACATGCACTTTTAAAAAAAGGAATAGAATCACTATCCTTTTTATGGGAAATAAATCAAGTGAGTACTGTTTATTCTCTTAGAAAAGGTTTATCATATATTTTTTCGATCGTTTAATTAGAACATCTTATATTTGGGGTGGGAGACAAGGGTTCAAACCTTACCTTACCTTTCACCCATTTATCACAATTAAATGTGACGTTACTTTTAAAATCCAGACGGATACGTATCATATTGACAAAAAAACAAAAAACAAAAAACTAGAACATCTTATCATAGCTTGCAAGACGCTTATATCGAGCCGCATCAAAATTAATGGTCCTTTTGTCTTTGACTATGACAGAACGTAGACTAGAAATAGCGGATTGTGATTTAACCTCATCCTAAAGCAGCGTCTCATCCGTCCTCATGTGTTAGTTCGATTAGCCCCGTAGCCAAGTAATTACTAATAAGTTTTGTGATTAATTTTCGTATGCTACTTTACTGTGCATGTTTGAGACAAGACTCTACACAGATTTAGAATATTAATTTGGACGAAAAGTTGGAATATCTCTAAACGAAAAAAAAAAAAGAAAAAAAAAGTAACGTCTCGCCCACACACCCACATATAAATATATCCACTCTCGTAGGTAGGGTAGTATATAATTTCGTGCTGATAGATAGCTGGTAAGCTAGTCATAGTTGAGTTACTTACCAATAAGGGTGACATCCTTGCTGATGATTTACTAAGTTCCTCTATGCATATTGCACTGTCGTTACGTAACTTTGAGTAAGATATACTGAAAAGTCTCTGTCGTCTTAAGTTATTTTACGATCTAAGAAAATTATGACGAAATGTGGCTGCATTGCGGAACTTATTAAATATATATTAATTAGCCGATTTTGTATATTGTTATGATTTGACTTTGACGGAAGATTGGTACATAGGTTTGTTTGGATTGCTGTTTATTTGTCAAAATATATTTGCTTACATCATCATTACAATTTTCAACACACCTTTCTATCTTTTCAATTACCTTTTTATCTCGCATACATCACATCACAAAAAGTGCTACAGTAAAAATATCTCTAATAATTCACAATCCAAATGTAAAATCTAATATCATATAATATGGCAGCCTCATTCCATTCAGAAAAATGTAAAAACATGGAAGCATAACTGATAACCCCCTTTAAAAAGCAAAACCAATTAAACACATGAATTGCAGTAATCATAAAATCACCTATGGTTGAATTGCCCAAGAATTTCCCTACTCCTAAGCAGAAGAGATAAATAAAAGAGAGAGTGATTAGGAGCATCCGATGCTAATTGTTATGGCGAGAATAATTTAGCAACGTGAACTCACAACCGACCGCCAGAAACACTATTATTATTATTTTAAACGTCGTTGACTTTTGTTCTCCCTTTTTGTTCCGGTTGCCCTGAGACGGCGGACTACTCACGCTTGTAGTGTCATCATGGGTAAATACCTATTTTGGTTTCTTGATTTATCCCCACAGTATTTTGTTGTCTCTTTTTCCTAATAACATGACATGCATGCATACACAGCTGTATTAATTCATCAGTCATTAGAAAAATCAAAGATTTCAGATCATGCAGTACTAATTTATCCCATTTACTTGTCAAGAAGACTTGATGATTTAGTAGTTAAAGTTTGGATTTCAATACGAAATCTTGGGTCAAATTTCTTTTTTTTTTTCTTTTTCGTTTCTTAAATTCTACCCCTTTTCAGTTAGAGAAAAAATTATCTTATTTGCTTCTTTACATATAAATTAAGAAAATGACACACTCCTTTTTTTTTTTTTTTTTGGCTGTGTAAACGGGATGTCTCAACTCTCATTTGCATTTTATCCCCATATATTATGCTTTCTTTTGGGGTACTGTATTCATGTCACGACTTAATATATGGGGTTTTTCCCACTAAAATTGGCGATTTGTGATTGGCAAATAAAGTTACTAATCCAGCAAGAGAACAGTATAACTCTCCACCTCATGCGAGCACTGAGCAATATTTCAAAAGTCCATAATTCACGTTTTTTTTCTTGGAGAATTAGTGGGTTTTATTATTATTATTATTATTATTAATTTCTTTCCGTCGTTGCACCCTTCTTTCGGGCGCGTGATGTGCTGTCGCGTAGTTGTTGTTCGCCGCTGGTTGGTTTAAGACTACAAAGGCCTTTTGCTCTTCTGGCTTTTTGTAAACCATTTTTATAGTATTCTGTTTTGTCACGTATCGAGCAGACTTTCTCTCGATCAATATATTCTTCGTTCTTCATGAACAAGTCTCAAATTCGTTGGGAGCAATAAAATCCCAGTTGGTCTCTAAGTTTCCACTCTTCCCCTTGTTTTCGTTTTCTGCTTTTAATCTGTGAAACGAACATGCCAGCAGAACACTTGAAAGATTGTTTGAGGACCCTTTACGTGATATTTGCATTCTGCTCTGCCCTCTGTTTGGGTGGTCTCAAAAGTTAGTATTGAAATAGTAAAGCTTTTTGCTATTTCTATTAATCTTTTACCAAGTTTCACGCTTTTTCAGTTGTGCTTCTGCTCTTAGTTTTGTGCATGTTTCAGGTTTATTGGTGGGTCCAATTGCTGGTTTAATACTGATACTAGGGAATGTTGGGGTGATTTTGGGGCTCTTCCCGGCACATATTTTATGGACAGCATACACTATTTTCAAGTAATGACCGTTTCTAAACCTTTGAAATTGTTATGCTTTCCATGCTCTGAATTTTGATGCTCGACGACAATCCTTATGTTGGGTTCTTGAATCTTTTTTCCTCAAATTTCTATTTACAGGACAAATAGGTTTGATGCACCGCTGAAAGTTGCTTTCTTTCTGGCTTTGCCTGCCTTATTTGGTATATGGTTAGGTTTAAGCATAGCTGGTACTGTCCTTGTTGGAGTGGGATATGGTTTTTTCACTCCTTGGGTTTCTGCTTTTGAGGCCTTCAGACATGATGATGAGTCCAAGAAGTTTTTCCATTGCGTTGTGGTACAGTTGGAATTTTGTCTCTATTATGAGCTTTGCACCTGCATTCTGCAGTTTATTTGCCGTCACTCTCTCTCTCTCTCTTACATTTAGTTTTTCCTTTCTTAATGGAAATTTAGGATGGAACTTGGGGAACTATCAAAGGAAGCTGCACAGTTGTTCGAGATTTTGCTGATATGTGCTATCATTCTTACCCACTTTTCCTTAAAGAATTGCGTGAATCCCCCTCTTCAGAGGGGCTTGAAGCTCTTAGGTATACTCTCTGCTCCTTTTGTTTGATGATAATGGGAGAGGAGCTCATTTGAATTGTATTAGTTTAGTGCAAGCTAACTGTTCTGAGAGGTTAGCTTAGGAAGCTGTTGGAATGTGTGGTTTGAGGTAATGTTTCTTTTCTTTTTATTTTCTTTTTTTGTCAAAAAAACCTTGTCTTTTGCTGCAGGAGAAGCTAGACAGAATGAAATTCATGGAATTTCAAGAAGTTATATTGCGTTATGCTTAAGTACTTGTGAAGATACTGATAAATACGATATATTACATATATTAAACAGTGGAAGAGACTGGTCAAACCTGCGCGACATATCTGATGCATTATTGGAATTGTCATTTATCAGTTAGGCAAATTTTGTTTGTAGTTATGTTTCTTCTGGAGTGGCTCATTCGTGACAAAAATTTGTTGAAGTTTTTATGTTGCTCATTAGTACACACTCGTTTGTTGCTCGTTAGTACACACTCGTTTGTTGCTCGTTAGTACACACTTATTTCTAATTTGCTTCAAACTCTGTTACAGGCTCATCCATGTGCCAGCATGTATCCTTGCTGGGATTGTGGGGCTTATTGTCGAAATCCCTCTGTACGTGGCTATTGCAATTGTAAAAAGCCCATACATGTTGTTCAAAGGCTGGCAGAGACTGATACATGATCTAATCAGCCGCGAAGGGCCATTTCTTGAAACAGCTTGTATTCCGATTGCTGGTTTAACCATCCTTATGTGGCCACTAGTTGTGATTGGCAGCATAATAATGGCTGTTTTCTCAAGCTTTTTCATAGGATTGTATGCATCTGTTGTTGTATATCAGGTTTATTTTCCTGCCATTCTGCTTTAGTTTATTGTTTTTATAATTGAAACTTTGCATTTATCTGTAAAATCTAAAATGATATGCAGGAAAGGTCATTCAAGAGAGGCATAGCCTACGCAATTGCCATGGTTGCAGAATTTGATGAGTACACGAATGATTGGCTTTACCTTCGAGAGGGATCCATCCTTCCAAAGTAATTAGTTGAATCATACTCGACTTTGATCTGCTAATGTTATTATTGGTATTTAGTTGATAAATGCTTCTACAACTTAATATAAGGCTTTCCCTCTTAGACAAGACTAACCAAGTCTTTGGCAGCCAGGCCCCGGTATAGAAAGAAGAAGATATCCAATTCTACGGAATTTTCTATCGGACAAAGATCCTCAGTACAACGAAAATTTGGTACTGATTTTACCCAAGCACCAGCCGTAATTGTACCTAGTTTGTCATCTTCAAGATCAGTGAGGGAGGCAATACAGGAAGTGAAAATGGTGCAGGTATGCTTTTCTTGAACAATTGGTGGAGAGTTTTTAATTTTTAGGCTTTACAGCATTCTACCAATTGATACATAAAACTAGATAATGCTTCCAAGTATGTGGGGCTGTTTGGTAGCTTTCATGAGAGTTGGGGTAACTGAGATTTTGTTTAGGTAGGTTGTTGGAACTACATTGGGTTCACTCATCTGGCACGATATATATTTGGCATTGCGTGTGGCCCTAGCTAGTCTCTTCATGTCGCATAACCCTGTTTGATGTGCCGGGTTTCATCATACCTCGAAATCTATTAGCTTAGGTTATTGACATCTCGAAACTTAAAAAGTATGTATAGTTAACTTAAAATGTAACAGACACAACCAACTGCAAATGACACAGGTTGAATTTTGATTGTCCAAAACTCTTCAAGTAGCTCAGAGTTAAGAGTAAAAAGAACATTTTGGAGTTGCAATAGTGGAAAACAATAAAATGGAATATCGAAACAGGTGTCATGGTATGATTTCTTAATTTAGACTTAGGAATTCTTTGGTCATTGGGGAAATGGCTTGCTGATCCTTATTTAAGCAATAAGTTATGAGATCTCAGTGCACTCTGTCAGCCGTGTTACCAAAGTTGACTCATAATAAAAGATGCAAATTTAGATTTATTACCATAAGCTCTCCATTTTTGGCTTTGGGGGGGGGGGGGGAGGGGATAAATGAGGTGGTAACTCATGTTTAGCTTGGAATGCTACAGGTGTGGGGAAATATGATGAGGTCATGTGAACTAAGGGGCAAAGAGTTATTGGACGCCAACGTAATAACACCAGCTGACCTCTATGATTCATTGAAGGCAAAGAATGGTAATGAAGCACCCATTGTAGACATTGGGTTGCCTTGTTACTCATTCTTGCAGTCCATCCTTTACTCCATTAAAGCTGGATCAGCTGGTTTATTGCTTCTTGATGACCTTGAGATCACGTACCTGAATCGTCCTCAAGACAGATTGCTGGACTGGTTTTTCCAGCCCGTTATGGTCCTCAAAGAACAGATCAGAGTAATTCATCTCGAAGAAAGTGAGACGAGGTTCCTGGAGAAAGTACTTCTTTTCGGAAGCAATACTGAACGGTTGAAGGCTTGGGAAAATGGCAGTTTAATACCTCAAGAAGCTCTAAGAGCTGCTCAGATTGAGGGCATCAGCAGGAGGTGAGAAATGCTATTTCTACCTTACAGGTTACTGGCATCATTTTCATGAGTTTAACCCAAAAAAAAAAAAGAGATGGTATTTCAACATTGTCGTGTGTTATTTCATTCCTGTAAAATTCTTAATGCAGTTCATTAACATGGTAGATTGTTTTTTCTTGTAGGATGGTCGGAATGTTAAGGAGTGTCTCGAAATTCCCTACCTATAGGAGGAAATTCCGACGCATTGTGAAGGCTCTGATCATTTATTCTATAACTAAGGAGGGATCGAACAAGCCTACTACATCTTATCCACTCACAAAGGATGGTTCGATGAGATCAGCATCTGTGAGATCGGTTGCTTCCGTTGAAATTGTGTAACCCACTTTTTTTTTTTTTTTTTTTTTTTTGGTTGGAAGAGGGGGGGGGGGTGAGGGGTGTTCCATACTTCTACATATTTCTCTAATTAATTATGGAGTCAAAACATTTTATAGGTTATAATTGCCTGCTAAATACACTGTCGAATTAACCGCCAATTTCTGGTGCATTAAGTTGTCCTTTGAGTTTGTACAATTCTTAAATGCTAAAGTACAGTTTACACATAAGCCGCAGAATTGAGGAAGATGGTTGTGTTGCTGAATTTTCTTAAATTATGAAGGCCTTGCCGAAGCCTACAAAGTGCAGCACCTACAGGCCACAGGCTGCAAGATAGTCCAGTGGCTGCCTTGGCTGTTTTAAACACTGAAGGGCCATCCAGCAAGCATTGAAGCCTACCCAAGATGTTGGGCCCCTGTCAAACAAATGAGCCAGGAGGAGGAGCTTTGGGCTTTTGACAGGCGAACCAACAATGAGGAGCCGCAACTTCAAGAAGGCCCATCTTTCAAATACAGGATTTAAAAAAAAAAAAAAAAACTTATAAACCTTTTATTTGAATTTTTTTTTTCTATTGACTCGAATTCTACCTTTGCTTCTGAGAGAATGATATTATGATGACATTTAAAAGGATGCAAGAGTAAGATGGTGGAAGGAGACCGACGCCACCTGTAATTTATCATCCTATGTACTCCATACAATCCTAGTCCCATCACACCGTCACGAATTGTACGGACTTAATTAAATCCTTTTGTCTTAGATTTTTTTTTTTTTTTTTTTGCTTTGAGATATTCACCTGAAAAAAAAGATATTTGCTTTTTTCTTTTGAAGTGAAAAGATATTTTCTTTGAGATACGAACAGTTTGCCTGCTCATTAGTTATAATGCGACAATTACTAGTCACGGTGCTTAGCTTAGCTTCTTAAATTAACTGTTCTATTATTGATCGCCAGCAAATTTTTAAAAATTTTTTTTGTACGTATACCTGCCAGATTAATGCAAGACCGCGCAATCGTAGCCAAGGTGAGTTTTCCCAGTTAATTAATTAAATTTTTTTAGGATCTAACTAATTTGATTAATCTTATATACACTATCAGCATTGAATATATGACACGTGTGTAATATTTGAATTTTAAATTTAAAATTTGCTCATGTGTCATCAATCCAATCGTAATAGCATATACACTGATTTGACAGTGTATATAAAATTTACTCTAGCTAATTAATGCTTCGATTAATATATTGATTTCCACCACCCTTCCAATCAAAGTAGGTTACATATTGAAGTGCTCTTGCTAGGGCTGCAAACGAGCGGCTCGAGTCGAGCTCGAGCTCAAAATATTAAACTCGTTAGCTCGCGAGTCGGCTCGCGAGTTTGAGTATATATATTTTTTATTTTTATTTAATAATAAAATTACGTATATTATATATATTTTTATTTTCATAGTAAAATTACGTATATATCCTTAATATTTTATTATTTATTAAGAAAAAATCATTATTTTATTTTTTTCGAGCTCGAGCTCGACTCAACTTGATTCGAGTCGAGCTTGAGCTTGAAAATTACCGACTCGTCGAACTCGAGATTCATAAAATTTAGTCGAGAGTCGGCTCGATTAGTTCAAAGCTCGACTCGACTCGACTCGTTTGCAGCCCGAACTCTTGCTCATGCATGCTGGATACATAAATCAAAGAAGCAGTAGTCTGAACTGAAAATGCCAATATCAGGACTTAACGAGCTATTTCCTCGTGGATTATTTCAATCTTGAGGCTTAAGAAGAGAAAGCCAAGTCGAAAAAAGGCAGGTTTTATAAAAGTTCAAGCGTTTATAGCTTAAATCAATTAGTATATTGATTGATTCGTGTAGAAAAGGCATTAGTAATGTTTTATTGCTTTAAGATGCAAAGGAAGCAGATATGTTATCTGATCCTCGCATCAACTTGATCGATCTCGGCTTACAAGCCACAATATTATTAGTATTATAAGCACGAGAATTGTTCTCAGTAGTAGCAGTACAATTTTTCTTTTATTTTTTAAAAGCCTGGCGATGTTGCCTGTCCTTCTTCTTTCTTGCGTAGGCGTATTTCCTTTCTGGTGATCCCTTCCTTTTTATTTTTATTTCTATCTGCGAATGAGATGAGAGGTAGTACTAATGATTTAATAATCTCTGGGAGCATATTCTCCCCAATTCATTAAATGAGAATATTGTAGGCTTGTAGCTGACAATTCTCAGAGTACCAAAGTGGGCGGGCGGAATTTAAAACCTTAAAAGGGGTTGTAACTTTGTTGGCTTTGCGAGTCCCAAACTTCCACGCATTGAAAATTTTGTTTCACCAGATCCAAGAAGAATACCCTGCTGGTTATACATGATCCGCGGCGTTGCTCCTATTACACGGCTAGGACCGTCATGCTAAAAAAGTCTAATCTGAAGACTCAAAAGTAAAACCATCTCACGTCCAAAGATCGTAATATCTTTACTCTAGATTTAAAATTCGCAGGAATCTTTGTTCTGTTATCAATTAGTTGTACGTGAATTCTTTGTGAGTTTTTCTTAAATTGCTTTCGGATAGTTCTTTTGTTAATTAGCTGATCGTGGGATCTTTACTTGCGGTTTAAGGTCGTTCTGTGATCAATGCTGAATGTGAATTCGTTGCGGTCCTTTTTAAATTGCTTGCGAGTCATTCTTTCTTTAACTTTTGTGTTTATTCTAATTAAGCGTGTGTGTTATTTCCGTCCTGGAAAAAAAGGAAGACTCAAAAGTAAAAGAATAGCGCTATATATTACGCTAAATCCATTTAGCAGCCAAAGAGTCCGCCGTGTGTGGCAGCAGCCACTAGCATTAACATTATTAATGGTCCTTCTTTCCAATTAATAAAGCATTGAATAAAGAGTATTGCTTTTATCAACTTCAAAGCATCCTTGGGATTCTAAAGCACAAATAGCAGCATTTAGCTAAGTTCTCTTGCCAGCTAATTCTCATCATCCGTTTTACTACTAATTTTGGAATCTATATCCTTCCGTCGTTTCAAAATCGTAACCCTTTACACGTGCGGTAGCAAGCCATTACCTAACCAAGCAATGGAACAACTCCTCCCCACTTCCCTCTTCTCTTCCGTGCATTAGAGAGAATTTTTCTCTATTACGTGTACATCCCAATAAAGTGAATTTATAAATTATTTTTAAAAATCAATACTGTTTATGATATATATTTAATCACTCGTGTCAGCCATACATAAAATTTCGTATAAAATTAATTAAGTTTTACCTTCTAATTAATCATTACAAATTTTGTTACAATTTTGACTCATTTTTCACTGTTTTAATGTTTCATGTAAATTGACTGTCAAAGTATTCTCAAAACAATATCATGTTTTAGTATGTTGATCTAAAAATTAAAAGAAAATAATGACTCAATTTGGATAAGTCAGTTAGGATGTTAATCTGCGGGTAAGCGTATTAAGGTGTGCTAAATTCAAAAGGAGTGATGTTATATATACATCTTTCATCCTAAATTCTTGTCTTTGATGTATTAATGAATAATGACTAGTATAACTAACTTTTAAACTCGCACAAGGTGTGAATTTAAATTTAAAAAAGTATAAAATTAGCATCCTAGTTCACCAAAATGTCAATCTTACACAGGAATTTTGTATTTGAAAGTCAACTTCTATCGTGCAAGGACATTGTGACTCATACCATGTGTAAAGAAAGATTTCATACAAATCCGATTTTCGTTTCCATGTACTAATCGTACAACTCTTGATGGACATTTTTGGAGAAATTGCGCCAGTGGAAAGTTCTATTTCAGCTCAAGTTGTTTTGACAGGAAAGGAAAATTGTTTTTTTTTTTTTTCCGTAGATCTTCTTTTGTGAAGAAAATTGAGCTAACAAGGAAATTCACTCGGGGGGGAAAAAAAAAGAAAACGGAAATGCCAAAATAAAAGTGAACCTATTGCAAAAAAAAAAAAAAAAAGAAGAAGAAATTTTATTATTTTTCTCATTAATTTACATGAATCTGCAACCTGTGACTATTAGGTGTCCTTTTCTTGGTACAAAAAAGTGCGTACTTGAACAGAATTTTGTCCCCCGCACTAACGTTATTCTTCTCTTTTACTATTATTATTATTTTGATAGAAAAGCTCTCGTACTCGACCTTTTATTGAGCAAGCACCCCAATTCCCGAACGGCGAAGTATTATAAGCCGAGTAGTACTAGTACTGTAGTTGTCATAAATATAATGCCCATTTACCCAAGCCCACTGTAAAGTGGGTTCGGGTATCAGAATCAAGAGCGCATCTCTTTTGCTCAGTTGGCATGAAATAACATAATGCTAGGAGCGAATGGTATAATGGCATCCTAAAACAGCCTACCACCACTGCTCAAGCGGAGTCTCGCTCCCACCAGAATCAAATATTTCAGGATACCCAAATCTCCAAATCAGTGCCATGCCTTTCCTGTTTCGTTCCACTTTCTGTTACCATAATTCCTACTTAATCATTACTACGAGACGTGACGAGGACAAACCATCCCTCCTCCCCACACACTCCATGGTAAAAACTTTCACCGTTGCAAAATTGATTAGACTCACCTCCTAGAATTGATTATTACCACCCTCACCACCCTTCCAACCGCCACCGCCACCGCCCCGCCCCCTTCCTTCAAGATTCATCTTGCCTTGTAGTATGAAGCAACTCAATCCCCGCACCTTTTCCCCCTCCTTTCTCTCTCTCCTTCTATGAATGATGAAATGATGAACACATCGAAGAACATTTCAACACAAACACAGCTTTACATACACTTACCAACAATTTGTACTGAGGTTAGATAACCGAATACAGAGTAGAGTGGGGAGCCAAAACTCCAAAAGATGGAATGTTTTACTTACATTGGGTTACATGTACGAATCAGTGGAGTTAATTTTAATTGAAAAGGAGACAGTCGCTCACGCACTTACATGCCCACATGGGGTCACATCACATTAGATCAATTTCCCTGACCTCAAACAGACAAGTCCGTTACTTACACGGCAAGCTCTGTTCACATTTCACGGTTCTGTTATGCCTTTACGCCTATACAGACTTCTTATCTCCACCTCCTCAGCGGCTCCTCCACCACACCACTTCTATCCAAGCAAGTGCCGGTATCCACCCAATTAATTATTCCGTCCTGGACTCCTTTACCTCATATTCCTTCCAGCCAACTTTGGTATATTTTAGAAAAATATTATCCAATCATAAACAAGAATGGACCACCAAGTAATCAATAGAAAGAAAGGCATGATGTCAAATTATAAAAGAATATTGATGTCCCTTCTTATTTCTTTTTTTTTTTTTTTCTCTCTCTCTTTTTCTTGTAATATGCTTTAGGGGGAAAACGGTGTTAACTGCCATTTGCCAAATATCATGAGAAACTGAAAAATTAAAAAGAAAAATAAAAACTACAGCAGCAGCAGCAGCAGGAGAAGCTGCAGACTTTAGTCAGAGGGATCGGCATCCCGTACTATCCGCCTGCCACATAGAGAGAAACGAAAGAAAGCAGAATAGAAGGAGACAGCTAAACGCTAAAGGCGAGGCGGAAGCACCAACTCCCTAAAAATAGTGCTTTTATTCAACCGGGGTTCTTCCCCCAAGCGGAGACTGAATTTTTAGAGAAGAAGCTTTTCCTCCTTCATGTACCTCACCATCGCAAATCTGTACTAAATGTAGCAGTAATTCATAATTTCATTTCAAGACCAATTAGCGGCTCCCACATTTCAATGGAACATTTTCTGCATTTCCCAATCAAAATACTACTACTATTTGGACTAAATAGCAATCCCTACTATCTAGTACTATTCTGGTTACCAAACTGAGAATTAAACTGTACAACATATCATCCGGCTGATGCATTAACAAACCAAGACTGCCATTAAAACCCTGACCTGAAAAGTATACCTAGATTCTGCCACTGCTTGCTCTCCGGACAACACTACTGCAACTGGAAGTACTAAATTTGAATTTACGGATGATACCTCCGACCATGCTTCTTTCCTTTCTTGGTGCTTAGCTACCCTAGCTACTCTCGCCACAGTCACGGGTTTACCCGAACCCACTCGTACCGACCTTGTAACGGCTCCTCCTTAACAATGTCAAAGTTATACCTGCATCCAATTAACATGAATTTCGATATTTCAATGTTGTATTGGTGAAAAACTTTGCTGCAATACTGTCGTGAAATTTTGCTGCAATTATGTGAAGGGAAGGGAGGAAGAGAGTCAGATAAAAGAGGGATCTTCATATATGCATACTTCTGTGCAAATTTCTGTTGGAGGTTTTTTTCAGCTGCGGAGAAGAACTCTTCTAGTTCATCTTTAGATGGCATATTCTTCTCCTCCGTCGATGTGCGGCAGCGGGAAGAGTTTTCCTCGGACGACATGGACCGCAGCCTTGATGCTGTTGTTGACTCCAGTTCGCCTGATTCAGCTTGAACCTCGGCCCACGGCGCCGTTCCTCTCCTGTAAAGCGAACTGTCAGGCAAAAGATGTCAACTTATATAGGAAGGACTGGGGAGAGTGAAAGAGAGAACTTCAAAACTCAAGAAACTTAGCAGCAGTAATTTAGATTCCTCTCATAGCACCAGATGAGAAACCGTTGAAGATTGATTTTAAATTTCGAATTCAAGGTGAAAAGACGTGGGTAATATATGGTTCGACAGTGAATTAAGTGCATGAAGATTCCTCTCATAGCAGTAATGATTGAAATAAATAAGGCTTCGTCTCCATCCCTATTACTACCTCTCTCTGCAGCAGTTTTCCAACTCATACGTCGACGTTGTTACCTCAACAGTCCCCTCTTCCTCCTCCTCCACCTGCAGCACCAGAATTCAATCCGAAAAATTCAAGCCTCGATCATAAGTGTTATTTATTGCGCCGTTAAAACTACAAAGGACAATCTAATTTTGAATTTTGAAGTTTTTTTTTTGTATATATATAGTAGTACTTGTTTTGGGGACATACCTTTGGATCTACGGATTCCGAAGTGTCATAGTCCAGCTCACTCGATCCATTACTTGAGCAACAAGACGAGCATGGATCGTCCAACTTACCAGTAGCAGCTGCATTTCCTGTTAAATCATCCAACATCACATTATCATCAACTCTAAGCCGTCGATGACTTCTTAGCTGAACAAGCGACGTCGCATAGCTCAGCTCTCCTCCGCAGCCAACTTTCCTCTTTCTCCCTTCCCCAGCCGTTGCCGAAACTGCCGGCACAGCTCTGGTCGTTTCCACATCTGTCTCAGCCACCTCCTCTCCAATACCCTTATCCTTGCTCATTCTGGCTACTATTATGCCTTTCATATCAATCCCTCTCTCTCTCTCTCTCTCTTCAAAAGAAAAATTAAAAATTTGCAGATCCTCTATCTCTCTCTCTCTCTATATATATATATGTATATGTATATGTATATCTCTCTCTGTTCAGCCTGCGGCCTACGTCATCCGCAAATTCTGTAACGGAACGATATTCTGAGAGGGATAGAGAGAATTTTTTCGGCACGTAGTACGTGAAGAAGATTGGGTCTGCAAAAGTCTGATTCTTCACTGCAGCAGCTGAGTAATTTCTTTTCCTTTTTTTTTCTGTTTGGTTTTCTGTTACAGAAAGAGAAAGTGCTGGAGAAGGCGATAGATATGACGACGTTGATTACGACGCTAATGGCTGGCTGGCTGGCTTGCGCGGGTTCCCTACTTTACTCCCTTCTCCCCTTCTGGACGATTTGAGAAATGGGGTTTCTATTGAGCCATCCTCACTAATATATATATATATATATATTGTCTGTTCTCTCTCTGCTGTTCAGTAGCGTGTGACTGCGAGTTCGGCTTCTTTTGTGGTCCAGGGGGATGGTGCAAATGGGTCTCTTAAACGCCGTTATATATGACGGGGAGCTCCAGTGTTCTTGGGCTTTGAGTTTTGACGGCTCCGTTATTCAGATCTGGACCATGATTAACACACAAATTTGTGATAATGACGACATATGCTCTTCTAGTAACTCACGCTCTTTATTTTATTTTATTTTATTTTTGGGTAAGGAGTAACTCACACTCCAATCGAAATTTTGGACCGTGAATCTGGATTATCTTTTTTTTTAAAAAAAAAAAAAACTCATATTCTAATTAAAATGTGGATTATGTTAAAAACTCACACTGTAATTATGTGGCACGGACAAATCAGAGTTGCCACATTTGGCAAGGAGCATTCACTTTTTCCAAAAAAAAAAAAAAAAAGGAAAACAATTACCATCATCGTTAGGCCACGTGTATCAGCAACGGAGCAGCGAAACTGGGGAAAGTTATACTACTAAGCGGCTGATCATGCCGTTGGGACCACGGATGGAGTACTTTGCAAATATATCGGCATACGGTTGGTGTAGAACTAGTCGTGTGGTGCACTGAAATTACTCAATTAGCCTTGTTCAAATGTACTCCCATCTTTTAGTCTCTCGTTATTCTTTTGATTGAGCACGGATCCATGTTTTGCATAAATTGACACAGGCAATAGAGCTGTACTTAAAGACCGACTTGGTTTGGCTGTTTGTGTAAGTATGGTTTGCCTGGCTACTGAGAAAATTGAGGCAAACTTTGGCTTGTCTTGACTTCAGCTTCGCGCCTGAAGGGGCAGAAGGTGGAAGAAAGTGACACTACTAATTTTCCTGCCTTATTTATTTTGATTCCTTTTCCTTGCTTCTTTTTCAGTCACTTTCATTTCTTCTTCTTCTTCTTCTTCTCTCCTAAACTTAGGAATCGAGGACTGGTTTTCGATTTGAAGTTTTCACTCGATTTTGTACAAGGATTGAGATTATTCATTTTGAGAGGGATTCCCATATCGGAGGAGAGATTAATTTCCTTTGTAGTCCTATGCATCATTTTTGTATTATACCCTGCAAGTACTAAGACTGGAAACAAAACTGCTTGCATTTTACAGATGTGAGATTTTTTTTTCCCTTGCAATCAATGTTAATTTGAGCTATATATTACATCAAAAGCTCTCTAGTTTGATTAGCTTAAATAATATTTTAACTTTACTTTTTTTAAAAAAAAAAATTAGCACGTGAAACTCATCTCAACAAGTGGGCCAAAAAACTCTCTATCATAACATATCAACGGCAGTGGCCTCATTCTTATAGATATTTTCCTTTTTATATTAAGTTTCTGTTTTCATCTGTTTTCTCGGAAGTAGGAAGAAGTACTGGTTTCTGTGTGCAGGCAAATGAGATGGGTAGCCAATTGAGTGGATATATAGGATAGTAGTAATGCATTTTGAGTTCGGAAAATTGGTGGTGATCGAGGGAGGTAGAGGAGGCGTCTAGGTTTTGTATTGGAAAATAAGAAGAAAAGAGGATAAAGGCGGTAGGTTTAATTGTTGTTGAAGGGGAATGGTCAATGGAGGAAAGTTAAATGATGAAGAAAGAAATCGAAAAAATGTCTAAAATGATAGTAATACTTAATGATTCCAGTGTAATTCTCCCAGCTTTTACTGGCATGACTCTAGGATGTCCTCCTAATTACATGAGAAGAAATATTTGACATGGCAATGTCTAAGACTGGCTGAAAAATTTTTAGAGCCTTTTCTACTATAAACTTCGAGATTCGAATTTTTGGGTTTGACAGTTAGAGATGGAAAAGATATAAGGAGGGATGGGAAGGTAAACAAAATTTACACAATAAAAAATAAAGAATATCTAGTTGCAACTTGCAATATGATTTGCAATGCAGCTAGATCTTTTTCCCTCTTTTTTTTTTTCTTAATTTCTCTCAAATTTGATTAATCAAATTAGACTCATAATTAAAGCAAAAAAAAAAAAAAAAAAGACTATCATGGTAATTAGGCCTGAAATGGAAGTTGCAAATCGATGGTGCTGTGACGTTGAAAACTGATAGTACAACTAGTGGTGTACCAATGGCATTTGCGAGTGGGAGAGGACCGAGGAGGAGGCATGCACTGATGGTCATTTATTTTAGGGCCATAACGGCGCTGCCGATAGGTGCGTAATGATCAGAATGAATGCCTAAATATGCAAAACCCAATCCCTCTCTACATTTTTTTTTTTTTTTGGGGTCAAAACGCCCTCTCTACATGATTAATTATACCGGAATGGGGCTTCTTTTATTTATTTATTTACTTGTGGACCTGTGGTCTGCGGTTGTGGTGGGCATAGTGGAACACCGGCTCCAGAGAAACCTCCTCCTCCTTGTGGGATCATTCGTAGCCGTTAGCACTCTACAGTCTATATTTGCCTAAATAACTCCCTTCACAAAAAAAAAAAAAAAATCCTAAAATGATTCAATTTCATACTTTCTTCCCATGTCAGTCTTTTCTGTTGTCCGTCCGATCAAATGCAAACGAAAATGAGAAAAAGGGTAAACCCCTTCATTAGCCATTGGTATGGTCCATAAATTCCATATATGACTATAATATTCTAATCTGTCTTTGTTTGTTTCTTCACTGTAACTCTCTTCACCCACAAAGTCTTCAATAATAGTGTAATGAGAATTTGATTAAGAAAGTATGGAGGGAGTTGCTCCTTGTTATGGGATAAGGTCAGAAGATTAGATTAGTAATAAAATTTAGAGTTGAATCATTGTAAGAATATTTTTTGGAAAAAAAAAAAAGAATAAGTTATTTTGGCAAAAGACTCGTCTGTCTATACTGTCCTTGCCCTCTCAAACTCACCATGCACTTGTATTTTCCTTTTATATGGTTGCTAGCTAAATCCGTGATCCATGTTTTTCTTTTCTTTTTAATCCTGTCTTGCATTGTTGTTAGAACTTAGAAGCAGTAACTTGCTACCCGCTTTTTTTTTTTTTTTTTTTTTCCAGATTTGTTACTATTTCACAAATTCTTGGACATCATTGTTTTACTATTTTAGAAAGCTAGAACAATCCCTTAATTTTGTAGTCTTTCAAGAAATATATGCATGATTGCAGTTCACTTTTGAAACAAACATGGTACTGCTTGCTTTATGTGATCCTAATATGCCAAAAGGTTTTGATTACCGTTCTGTATTATTTGAGATTCCAATTTCACGACCGTGCATTGGTTTCTGTCATACTTTGCTACTACAAAGTTACGAACTTTGTGATCATATAAAGTACACATCCCGAAGGCACAAATCTTTGGTAATTAGGTGCATGCTTTGCGATTGAGGTAATAGTCGTCCTAATTAAGCTCAATACACCGTGATTAAGTTACTAGTCATGACCCTCTTCAGCAACTGTCTTGCTTATCCATTATATCGCTGACATTGTCCCCTGAGAGGGGAAAACATTATGAATAGGAAGGATTAGGCATTCATTTTCTGTAGATATCCATATCTGCTTCATCGTTGTGTACAGAATTTGGCACAGAAACTCACATTACATATATATTTCAGACTCATACAGATGCCCATGTGTTATTGGCTAAAATGCGTCGAAAATCCTTTGACGGGAATTCGAATGAATTGTTTGCAAAGTCAAATGAGGTGAGATAAAAGTCAAAAAAGAATGAAAGTATAACAGTGCATGGACATTATTCTTTTGATGGCAGGTCCTCGTCACCCAACCCAAGCAAATGAAGTACGGAGCAGACTTGCTTAATTATCAATTACGCTAGCTAGCTAGACAGTGTGGCCACGTTGCCCGAGAATAATAGTAAAAGTTAAGATGGTCGCTCGTGAGCCACTCCATCACTAGGAAATGTAGGGTGAGAAATGACCTTTAATTTGCACCATAAAGTATAACCTACAAAGTAGCTAGCAGCCAAAAAGTCCAAGAATGCTTGAAATTAACATGCTAACTCAGCCCCACCTTGCACCTTAATTAGCACATACGAACAAAACAATTAGTTAACTAGACGGGGCACGACATTTTAGGACAATGATAATGGACAGTAATAGTAGTATTAGTGAATACCTTCACACAAATCAGTAGCGCCATCTCTTTCCCTTTGACCTTTAAACATTTGGCTCGTTAAGGGACTTCTTTGGAATACTAAGACAAACAGTACATGCCGGTTAAAATGGCCTTTGTTTCTGCATCTCATTATTTTAAATAACATTTCGCGCACAATTTTTAATCCACCTCTGTTTATATTCAACTACATTTTTATTTCACATACATCACATTACAAAAAGTGTTATAATAATTATTTCAAATAATATTCTATCCGAACAAATAAAATATTATTCATTGCTGCATTTTGGCATATTAAGCTCAGCATAAGATTCACGATAAGTAACATGTTTGACGTTATATTAATTGTTATTCAATTAATTACCTCTTTCCTTTTGTTTGGTGCACGACTTTCATGGTTTCCAAGCTTAGGATTCTCTTCACTAGACTTGCATGCTCCTATGGCTTTACTGATCAGAGGACCAATGGTTTCATTTTGTTATTTTTCGTAAACGCTTTGTCGTCATGTATTAGCTTGCGACTTAACTTACGTCCTTTCCTTTGGGACTTGAATATTGTCTTATATTTGGATGTCTTGGCCAAGAACTTCAGATTTGGGTATCATTTTTAAGAGTCAAGTTGGAACAGAAAAGGTGAAAGACAAGAAATCTCTATGCTTTGCACTGTGAAACTTGAGTTAAAGTTCTTGGAGCTTGACGAATTCTAGTTTTCTCGTTATCAGTGTTCTATTTTTTTTTTTTTTTGGTACGTATTGGTGTTGCAATTCATAAGCCTTGTCCTAAATTTTTTTTTTTTGGATTGTGTAAAAGTTGATTTAAAAAAAAAACTGAATAAAAAATCAAAATAAATGCTTCTGATTTTCAGCTTTTTAAGCTAAAAAAAAAATCTAATATCAATACATGAAAAGTAATTGGAAAATGCAACAAAATAATTTTTTCAAAATCCAAATCTAAAATTAGGTTTTAAAAATCAATTGAGGATAACGCTGTATGCTAGGAATGAATCAAGATTTTTGTAGAGTAGAAGAATAACATTAACTAATAATTGCTTAGTCGATTAGATTTCATAACCACATTTCTTTAGGTTGAAATAGGTAACCAAAACTTATAACAAGATCTGCTTCATTGGTGCTTTGGAGCACTCGTTAAGAGGGACTTTATTGAAAAATATTTTGCATGCTCAATGTGAATTATGTAATATACTACCATATGATATATTAAAATCAATTATTGATTATTAAATATATACTAGTCCACCACGTGACATGTTAATATTTTTTAAAAATGAGATTTAGATTATAAAAGTGTCTAATTGTGGAGTACAACAAATATCAGTGTAAGTATTGCATTGTGAGTTTCATATAGTAAATGGTTTCTAGTACACTAACTAGTTTCTATTTGACGATGGGATTGGGAGCAACAAAAGGCAATAGTCGGATGTCTGGGGGAAACAAACTAACATCACAGTGATGTTACTACGTGAATTTGCGGTGCCCGCGAAATTCAAATTTACAAAGTAAAAAGCAACTAACTAGCTGTACTAGTGATATTATGGTCCTGGGATCAAGGACCAAGAAAACGTAAAGATTCCTGTGAACTGTGATTATAGGGTTGGCACGGAAACTTAGAGCAGATTTTGCCCGTATTGAGATCAGGGCCGCAATCTTGCGAAAAGTGCCTATTGGATCTTTCTTTTTTTTTTTTTTGGTCTAACCATCCGGTATCCCTTTCGGACTAATCCGGATTCGGTCCGGGAGCGCCCGCAGAGTTTGACTCTTACTCGAGGGTGAAGGTCTGGCCCTGGAGCTATTGGATCTTTCACGGTAGTTAAGGACCAAATTTACCATAATATGTTGGATTTTGATTGAAAAAAAAAGAAGAAGAAGAAGATGACCAAATTAACCTCATACGCTACACAACTGAATTTTTGTACTAATTATATACTTTTTGATGTAATTATTTATTTTTTTGTGAAAAATTAAATGTTGATGAGAAAAAGAAGAGGGATATAGATGAATCTGGAATATGGATAAGACTTGAAGGAAGATAAAGAGATGCGTAACATAAAAAATTGTCCAGTTTAGTAATAATGTTAAAAGTTGAGGATATCTTTGATTGTATGAAAAAATTAGGTCAGGATTAGGATCCACAAGCACCTAAAAAGCTGCCTTTGGCTTTGTTTGGATTGCATTTTTTTGGGTTTTTTTTGTAGAAAAATCACTGTAGCGATTTGATATATGTGAGATAAAAGGGTGATTGAAAAATGTGTTCACGAAAAACGTAGCAATTCTTTAAAATCAGTTAAGAATACAATAAAATAGCTTTTCGAAAATCAAAAGTTAAAATCAGGATTCTAAAATTAGTTGAGAATAGGGTCTATATATATATATATATATATATATATATATATATATATATATATATATATGGGGTCGAACCGGCTGAGTTTTTCTAACCCCAAAACCTAAGCCTGTCATACAGAGTCTCATTTTGGTTTTTTTTTTTTCTCTTGGTTTCTCCGTCATTAGCTTCCCATTCTTCAGCCTCGGACATTTTATTTCTTTGGCTGATATTCCAATTGATATCCCAAACTGACCTTCAAATAGTCGAATTTTGACCCATCCACATTTTCTTCTTGATTATGCCTGAAAATAAATAGTGAGTAAAGAAGGAAGCTTGGCATGAAGAAATTATCCCTCCGCATTGGATGTTAGATAAAGCGCATGCTACGCATGGTGATGACCACACATTTTAGCTAGCTTTATAGTGACCAAGTTGACAAATTCTTTTGACTTTTTGCTTCGTATAATCTCGATGATAAAAGATGGTATATATACCGCTTTTTTTTTTTTTGAATATATAAAGGGAGTTTTAGGGTCAAAAAAGCCAAACCATTAAATTTTGGTTGATCCAACGGAAAGGCAAGGCGAATAAATTAATAATATTTGATTTAGTCATTTGACGAAGCCTGCGGTCGACGTTGAATAACAGTGGCAGTGTGATAAAAGACTTTATGCATTGACATCCTCTCAAGCATCTGACGTAGTAGAAAAACACCTAAAGGTGTTGGAAAAAGCTCAAGAAAGAGAAGAGAAATGGAAAAAAAAGAGAAGGCAGAAAAGTGAAAAAGCAAATTTGGAATCTGAAGATAAGAATTTGATAGAACATAGTGACAGGCAATTCTTTCTCCAATGTGATTGGCATGAGGCTGTGTAATAGCTTTAAAGAGGGTTTTCATTTCTTTCGATGGCCTGGACATGTTTTTATTCGACTAGTGACTAAATGGTCCACCATTAATTCTAAAAGCCCTCCTTTTCCTTGGCGTAAGCAGAAGTTACTGGCCCCTGGAACAAACACCTTTGGTCCCTCTGCTTTAAAAGGCGAAACTTTATTAAAATTTTTTTCCCCTTTATCGCCATTGTCACCTTTACCGCCAGAACAATATACACGATCGATGATCCTTACAAATAATAATACACTGATAAAATTCGGTTCACCCAGGAAATTTATTTATTCTAACAAGATTCTAATCATTGATCCTGAAGCAACTGAACTGGAAATGGGGAGATTATAAACAGAAGGATGAGTCCAAAATAGAAGACAATGTGAAACCCAACCGAAGGGAACTTGATTCGACGGCACTGCCGGCAAAGTAAAGCGCAGGCAGTACGTCCAGCCCTGGAATGGATTGACATTAAGTGGTCCATACACGACTTGAATGTGTGGAACCATAGAATGACCAGCTGCTAGCTAGCACCGGAAAGCTTTCACATTGGGGTCAAGATTTATAGGTTACATAACAGATGAATTTTGGAGAGTCGCACAAAATTTTTTTAGTGCAACTTAATTTGTAAGGGCAAATACATGCATACTAGTGTTTAACTTTTTTTTTTTTTTTTTTCTTTAAAAGTTCAAAGCCTTCCACTTAAAATCTCTTTCACCTTATCACCTAATCTAACTCTCTCCTAGACAAGTTCAACTTATTAGGAGAGAAATACAAAATTTCTTCCTCCTCTCCACTAGGCTTCGAGAGCACAGAGCCGAGGTCTGTCTATATATCTTATCTTATCTTACTATAAGATAAGCAAAAGCCTAATGTTACTGTAGCAGCTTGTTGTGCTGACACATGGCACAATGGATGAATTTTGAGCTTTTTCTTTTACTTTGTCTATAGGCTTGCCATTGTCTCATGAAGTTAACATTCCTTTAGATGTGCTCAATGACTTAAATTAGTTGCATTATTTTGAGCAGACTTTTCAACCTCTGCATTTTGACCATATATTATTTCTATTCCAATTTCCAACCTTATCATTTAAATTATTTAAAATTATATTTGTTAAAACATATAAGTATATTATATGTACATTAACATTTGAAGATATATTAACTTGAAATTTAATTATTTATATTACAGTTTCCAACCTTATCATTTAAATTATTTAGGCGAGAAAACTATATTTTTATGCACCTAAAAATTTTCCCCTCATGATTAATGAAAAATTAACAAAATGGCTAATACATCTAATTACATATATAGAGCTTGCATTGCACTTGCCATAGTTGATGCCACTGGACAAATGGACACAATTGCCTTAGGAGACGAAGCTGAAAAATTGATGTCCATTCAAGCTGCTGAACTAACTGAAATAAACAATCAAGTATTAAAGAAAAGCAACTACAAACTGCTGACATATTAAATCTTAACGTGTTTCTATGTGACTATAGCAGAATATGATTTTACTTTATCATATAACACAAGCAATCCAAGGAAAAAGACTCCTGTGTTTAGTTAAAAAAGCAACTCCAAGAGAAAAAGCAATCAAAGGAACAACATTCACCATTATCACAAGCTATGAAGTTGAACAACTTGCAGCTGACCAGCAAACTTCAATGAACCTTCACAATGATTATGCATAGCATTAATTTCCAACAATATAATGCTTATGTGCTTCAAAACTAAACTACTTCTGTTTTAATGTAATTATCTTGTATCTCTTTATCATTTGCGTTAATGTATTTCAACTTAGACTTTTGTACCTTGCTAACTAAATGTGTTTTAATTCTATTATCTTGTATTTGTCGATCCTTTATGTTAATGTACTTCAATTTACTCTCTTTTGCCTTAAAAAATAAATGTACTAAAACTATACATCCAATTCTAATATAGATGTCCACCTATGAAACACAATTAACTTCTGCAAACATGTTGACCATAGATATATTTTTGATGCAATGTTTGCTAATGAAATTATACATATAATTTTAAAACAAATATATGTAAGCATAAAATTTGAAATGTAAATTAAACCAAATATCAACGTACAAATAAATTAAAATAAAATTGATAACAAAATTGCATACTATACTTGGTCATAATTTTAGTTAGCATTAATGACTCATATTTTAACTAAATATTAATGTATTATGACTCAAACATTCAAACCTTCCATCAAACATTCCAAGGCACAGCTAGGCCTTACTAGTATACATATACACACTCATCGTAAAGAACCAAATATGGCGATGAATCATGATTTAGTACAAGAGGAACATATAACTTAACCATGTAACCATCCCAAATTTTCAAAGGTAATAATTGAAGTGCTTAACCATATAACTTGAAAAAAAAAATAAATGGAAAAAAAGGACAAGTGATACCTGTATGCCACGTTAAATTTATATCTGAAATAAAAATAAAAAAATCTCAATGCTTCTTTGAAGTGAATCATTAGATGTGACCTAATTAAGGAGTGTCATTCAAAAAATAAAAAATAAAAAATGATTGTGGCGCTTGCTAATTAATAGAGAGCCTAAACATAATTCTAGAGCCGTATAGTCTCCAGTGTACTTTTTTTTTTGGGAGACAGCAACTATTGTATAACCTAATCTATCATATATTAGGGAGGAGGGGGCGGACCTAAGGAGACCCAAGAGTAATTTGGAGGGAATTGAACCATTACCGGACCAAACGGATGCACTACGCACTCGCCTGAATTTTTTGAAGCCAAACCACTTTAAATATGACATTTTGGTGAGAGACAAGAGTTAAAAAATATAGCATTTTGGTGGGAGGCAAGGGTTGCCACCAAGCCTTAATGGCTGGGTGGCGGCGACCAACCCTGTCTCCAGTGTCTTGGTGCAAGGTATTTTGTTAGGATATACCCTATATCCGCTAATGCAATATGAGAAAGAAAATAAAGAAACAAACAACCTAAAAGACAAAGATTGGTGGAGACAATGATGACGGTACTGCCCTCTACTTGCGTTCAACAGTATATCATTCTACGGAGGAAAGGCAGCATTTTTGTTTGGATCGATTCTTGCTGTGAGATCAGAAAGTGAACATTGTGCTGCAACCTACTGCTAGTGCTATATACTTCCACAAAGAAAAAACAAAGAAATTTGTGAGTGTTTGGATAGTAGGTTATTTTGGATAATTTTTTTAAATATTGTAATTTTATTTTTAATGTAATGTATGTGAAATAAAAAGATGATTGAAAAAATGTGTTGATGATGTAAGTAAATAAATTTTAACAAACAAGCCACTGTCCAAACAAATAATTCCAGCATGCTATACATCCAAGAAGAAAAGGCAGCAGCAGCGTGCAGGAGAAGTTTCGTGCACTGATGGCACCAATCATTCTAAATTCTGCAGGGCGATGCGCATTGCACAAAAACCATCGTATATATCCCTCGACCTTTTACTGGCTGGCTACATCGTTTCAGACGTTAACAGGAGTTTTTTTTTTTTTTTTTGGTGGTTTCTTTCTTGATAATTTCTCAACTCAATGCTAATTTACAAACTAATGCAATTTTTGCTTTTACTAATTGTCACTGCAGTAAAATGAGGTATTTACTTCCTAGAGTTTCTCTTCCCCTTTTCATTGTGGTTTTTCCATTTTAATTCAGAGAGTCGATGTGATTGAAGCTGTTTGGTTTCTTTCTCCTCGCGTCTAGCTAGCTCGTGTTAAGGATGGCAAGAATAAAGAAAAATTAAAATGTGGATTGCGTTAATGTTTTACGTGTCAATGTTCTATAATAAGAAGCCAAAAAATGGGTTTCATTTCTTTTATGAAAAAGACTAAAAAGTACATATATTCTTTTTTCTTCCTATAAAAAATGTATTGCATTGCTTCAACCTTGCAACGTATCCACAGGAAGCAGAATGTACACGCTATGGAATAACATGATCCCATCCTTACATCTCATACATATTCGTAGCTTCCCTTTTCACCCGTTGCAATTCAAAGCCTTGTGTTTTTTTTTTTTTTTTTTTTTTTTTTGTGTGGAGAAGATCCTTGACATCCTCATCAAATTGTCGAAATCTAAAATATCCTCTAATGATCAGATATCAAGTTTTTCTTTTGATTAATTTTTTTTCAACGGGAAAAAGATGAGATTTAAGAAACAGGAGGAGGAAGGTGAAGTAGAGATTTGAATTTAAAATCTGTAAATTTACGAGTCTTTATCTTAACTATTGAAGGTCTCATGGAATCAAGTTTTAATTGGAAAAAACGAAAAGAAAATTATCTACAAGTCTAGCCTTAGACTGTTCGAGGAGAACATGGGGTTCATGGTCAATCACCATCAACTCGTAACAGAGTGGGGACCAGAATTGAGATATTCGCTTATATGCTCATCTTGACACGTGCCCCTCCTCTTCCGTTTTAGTATTCATGAATGAGAGTAAGAAATAATCCCAAAAAAAAAAAAGAAGAAAGAGAGTAAGAAACTTGGGGGCCCCTCGGGGGAGGATGGCGTTCGTGGGCCCCAGTCGTTTGTTTCAGCAGCCTTCTGACTGACAGCATTGGATTCCAGAAGTTCTGCGGGCCTCAAGGAAGCTAGAAGACGACGAATCACCACGCTTTGGGCCTCAGTCGCCGTATTTGCACTTAGTGGGGGCGGGCCTGCTGGGCTACTACGAGGTCAACAGCTTCTTCGTAGGATCTCTCAGCTCGCGGTCCCAGAGTTACGTTGTGATTGAACTTCGAAATGCTCCTTTTCATGCCCGATTGGCCTTCGCTCTTATGACACTTTGAGGACCAGAAGGATGATGCAGAAAAATACATGTAAAGGATCGTTGTTAGTCGTGAAATAGTTAGGCGGCCCTAACCCCTGGAAGTTGGAACTCAATCTGTAATTTTTATCCTGTTCGCAGGAATCCTGAATTAAAAGTACACCGTACAGAAAATCTTCTTAAGGCGCCAAGTGAACGGATCTGTGTCGAAGTAGTTTGACGCTTCAAACATCATCTTCCTGGTATACCCTTGAGAATTACACAGTTACTTGCAAAGAAAAAGGTATATTGTGGTCGTTTGTTCAGTCGAATGATTGAGTTCATAAAACACAACTCACACAAGATAACGCACTAGCTACTTCCTGTCATCGTGCAAATGTGCAGAAGATATATAGAAATTGGGCAGGAAGCAATCGTTGTCAAAGGTTGATGGCCAAGATTTGATCAAAAAAATATATATGATCCAGATTTAATCTTGTACATCATTTTTCATATCATGTGTAAAATCCGCAAATTTTTATTCTATAGTTACAAGTTGTACTACATTATACATAAATTGAATTAGATATTGTGTAAAATGCACAAAATCGATCCAAACGATTTTTCTGTTAACTGTTCATGCCCCCGGTCTAAAGATAGATAGATAGCCCTGCACATCTCTTAACCAATCATGCAATGACAATGACATGGACTTGGTCAATCGCTGTCTCCTTACAGACCCAATATACTGAGTCGAGAGTTGAGGCCAATGTTTTCAGAACCGTATCGGACCGGTCGGTTCAACCGATTGGATTAGAAACCGGGCATGTCACCGGTCCGGTTTGGAGCTAAAGCTGGAGATTAATGAAAAACCGTTAAAAATTAGTTGACCCGAACGAACCGTGAAAAATCACTTAGACCTTAAACCGGCGATTTTTGAAACTTTTATAAACATTGCAAAAGTAGTTTCAGAATTGTGGCTACTAAGAATCGAACATCGGTTCTTAAGATTGCAAGGAGGGTTCTTTACTATTAAGCCATAGGCAAGTTTGTTATGGGTGGACATCTACTTAACTTATTAAGTAAAAAATTGAAAATATCCTAGCACTAAAACGCGTCAGCCTCCTATTTCTTTGTTTGCTTCAATTCCTTAGTGTCGGTGGCTCAGTCAGTCATTCTTCTCTGTTCTGTTTCTTTTTCCTCTTCTCATTTTGGCATTTCAGTCGTGAATTGAATATTGGTCTAGTTTGCACTATTTTTGCATCACTTCTTCGGCTCAGTTGCAGAGTTGAGATTCGCAGGTAAATTTTGAAAGAAATCCAAAGAAGCACTAATCTAGTAATCAACTTTTTCTTTTTTTTCTTTTCTTTTTTACATGAATTTGTCAGTTTTTTGTCCATTTTTTGTCCTATAAAGATACACTCAAATGCCGTACTAAACTACATATATCTTTGATTTTTGGAGAATTTATGGTTTTATTTGTTTTAATTGGGCTAAAATTTGTTGCATGTAATCCCCTTTTTTCTATTTTTTGATTCACTTTGAATTTAGCAAATTGATTCTGAATTTAGCAAAATAAAATATAATAAAGACACCTATGCTATGGGCAATTTCATTTTATAACTGTTATTGTTTTCTTCCATTAGTCCTTTTTTTAAAAAAAATTTTAGTTTGTACCCTTCTTGCTTTGTTGGGGGAATACAAGGAAAAAGACAGTCTCGTGGGTTGTTTTTTTTTTTGTTTTTGTTTTTTTAACTAATGCAAATTGCAGACAGTCCAACTTGGTTTTTTGTTTTGGACTGATGTTGAAGAGAAATTTAAATAAATGAATGCATAAGAGATTGGGTAAGAAATGTTCCCAAAAATATTGTTGCAAATAGAAATAAAGACAAAATATAAATTGAATATGGCAAATGTTTCATAGACCGATTGTGCTCTATTTCATGTCCAATTTTCATCGAGTTTTTTTACTACATTATTTATAGGAAAAGTAGAAAGAAAACTTGTGGCAAATTACGATATTTTGGTTATGTTTATCATTCCATTTCATGTATAAATTTTAGAAATTTTATTATTATCTCAACTTAAATTTAGTTTTAAGTTATTTTAGTGATTGCATTTTAAGAACTTAAGTTATCAATAACTATGTTTTTTAACTTAGTTTTAGCACTGAAGTTGCATGCCCAAAAAAAGAAAAAAATAGTGAATCGGTAAATCGACCGATCGGGCCGATCGGACCTCGAACCAGCCCCTTTTTTGATTCACTGGCCGGTCCGAGTTTAAAAACATTGGTTGGGGCTTAACGTAAGGATGCGTGCTGCATCTTGATTTGCTAGGCCTAAAGATTGTTTTACCGCATCTTCCCTGGTTTCTCAGTCTCAGAGATCACTACTACTATTCACATACTAATTCATATTAGTTGTCAACCCTACCTTTTAACGACCTTTCCGTCCTCTGTATTTGACGCACATTAATTGCCATCCTCATCATGACACTCACCGACTGTGGTCCATGGCGGAGTCTTACGTCCAGCAAGCTTCCGTTGAAAAACACAAGTGGAATTAGTACAAATTAGAAAAAAAGCAATTTTATAGATTTCAAAACAGATTATCAGCAAAAGCTAAGGAAATCCAATTGTGGAGCTCCTATCAAGGAAATAATGGCTAAGTCATACTCATACCCTGCAGCCCTGGAGTGAGAAGCAAATTGGTAAAAGGTAGAGACCCTAGACAAGTTGTAGGAATATATATATATATATGTGTGTGTGTGTGTGTGTGTGTGTGTAATCACTCCCTCTTTCGTGCTGCTAATCGCTTCAATTCAGAGTTTACAGTTTACACAGAGGAGGAGCGCTTCTGTCGTTTCAACGAAATGTAGGCCCAACACCAAGCGATGGTTGGCTCGGGCTTATGCCCTTCATAGTCGTTGGAGTGCGCAGCCTATATCTATAAATACAAGGCTGGCATGTTGTTATAGTAAATCGCTTCATAGCCCACTATAAATGGGCTTACCATATATTAGCCTGTCCGGGGCCCACGAGGCACAACTTAGTTCAGGAGCCCGTGGTTGGGATTTTTTTCGGCTTTAAAGACTCACTGACCACGAGTCTGTGCAATTATAAATCACCATTGGTCCATTTATTTATTTATTTGTATCACAAATATATTTTTTTATTTCACATACATCATATAAAAAAAATATTACAATGTTTTAATAATCTACCGTCCAAACACACCTAGTATTTGTAGGTAGCAGCACAAATATTTCTGAGAGAGAGTTTCGAATACATAGATAAGTTTTTTTTTTTTTTTTTTTTTCGTTTGAAATTCTAGGGAATTGCTTCTTTGTATAGGTCGCTTGATATTAGAAAAAAAGAGTTTCGTATTGTTCACATATTACTAGTGTAGTGTTGCCGAGTCTGTGCTTGAACTGTCGAGTCAAATAAATGGGCATTGGATGGATCCTCTATAAACAAACATGAAACAAGTCGGTCGTTAGTCGTTACTAGCTGTTTTGAGAGATCAGCCTCCGATAAAGAGGCCGACAACTGATTTTTTCTGCAGATAAAACGTTGTACATTTTCTTCTTCATTTTTTTATTGAGGAAGAAGAAGAAGGAGAGTATCATGGCGGTGGTGGTTGGCTCGTCCATTCAATCACGGATTCTCTGCAGCTTCCTTGGAGACTCTAGTTTTGTTCGACCATCTCCAGCCAGTGCCCTTCACCGTCTCTTCCGCTATAACCCAGGTGATGAGTTTTGACTTGGGAGCCCCACTCTCTTTCTTTATTTCTTTCTTTGTTCCCGTTTATTCATGTTTTTAACTTACTTGTCCATGTTTCTGATAAATTTCTCCTGTCTCCTCAAATTGCTTGCTGTGTGTAGGAGGAAAACATGTTTCTATGCAACTATCACGAGCATTTTCTGGATTAGCCAACCTATTATTCTACAATAGAAGGTATGCAAAGTCTTCAACCAATTCAAAACCACCTTTATTTGAACAACCTGGTATGGTTCCAAAGTTAGAATTTTTAATGAATGCTTTGCTGCCTGGCTCGTTTCCATTTGTCAACATTTAGCCCAACTAGCTTAGGGGAGTGATATCTATCCCAACTTGCTCAATATCATTTGGTCAATTCCCTTGATTTTGCAAGTCATTGTTACAACTTTTATTAATTCAAGAGATTGTTGTGCTACTTTCTTCTAAATTTAGCCGCAATTGCACGCCCTGTTATCTTGAATGGTGTTTAATAGTTGCTTTGTAACGCATTCATGATAAAACTCAAATGTCCTCTTAAACTCGGAAGTTTTTTCTATTTCTGCTTGGCTGCTGATATTGAGTCTAGACTCTGCAACAAGCACCGTATCTTGTAGGTACTTATGTCAGTTTACATGACCAATACATATACGGGCAAGTCATATGGCTTGACAACTTGTGGAACATATTTTCGTTCTAGATGCAAATATAGAACTAGCTTATTGGGTTTGAAGCCATCCATTTAATAGCTTTCTTGCTTTCTCTTAGTTTTCGTGGTTCATGTATGTGTTCATTATGTGATTTGAGCAGCTAATTTTCTTCAGTGATGAGCAGAAATATAGAGGAAGTGCCTAACAGCAAACGTAAATGTTTGAGGCCAGGGAAGGTGTCACCTCGTCGACCTGTTCCTGATCACATATTACAGCCTCCATATGCAAATTCTCAGAAATCACCGGGAATTTCTGGTGGACCTGAAGTGCATGATGAACTTGGAATCGAAAAAATGAGGGCATCAGGAAGACTTGCTGCGCAGGTTCTTCAGCATGCTGGGACTTTGGTGAAGGTGAAAATTTGTTCTTTTTTGGTTGATTCATCATCCTAAGCAAACCAGAAGTACACCCATGCATGGCATGGGATGACATCAAATGACATGCTGCTACGGTCTTAGTATCAAATTGACTTTGTGTAATCACAATGAATGAAGAGTTGAATTGCGTCGATCCTGATTTGCTTCATATGAGAATTATAATCTTACATTGTATTGATAATTTGTTTGAGAATCACTTCTGAAACAGTAGTACCATCTACTACTATTCTTAAATTTTTTTGGCAAGTCACTCCAGAATATGGGCACAAGATCTAGTAATTTCATTGGTAAAAATCAACAAGATTGAAAAATTAAGGTGGGTTAATTAGGAGCTTTTGACTTGTTGAATCTGCATTTAGTTATACTCTTTATTTGCTTCTCTTGGCAGCCAGGCATTACAACAGATGAAATTGACCAAGCAGTTCACAACATGATCATTGACAATGGAGCATATCCTTCACCTCTTGGTTATGGTGGGTTTCCTAAGAGCGTATGCACATCAGTAAATGAGTGCATTTGCCATGGGATTCCAGATTCACGGGAACTTGAGGTTTGTCTAATAAATTCTCGTTCCCAGCACCTCCTCTGTTTAGATATGCTATCAAAAGATCCATATACTGTTCGTTTTGCAGGATGGTGATATTGTCAATATTGATGTCACAGTTTATCTTAATGTAAGTTGTTATTTCATCACATAAGATCTCTACTGCTACTAGTTTTCTAGTTCAAATGATAAATTGAGGTACCCATATTGTGAGAACTTTCTTGTCTTCAATTTTAGCTTCCTCAACAGTCCTAGTTTATCCTTGAACCCTTCTGAAATTTTTGTTGTTGTATGGTATTCAAAATCATTTCACAGATTCACAGATGTGGCTTTCATATGCAGGGGTACCATGGTGATACATCAGCAACATTCTTTGTTGGAGATGTTGCTGAGGAAGCTAGAAAATTGGTGCAGGTATAGTTTTCTGGTAGATAGAATAATTGTAATTAAGAGAGAGGGATTTATGTGTGTGTTCTGGAGTTAAAGAAAAATGTAATACCTGTTATTCCAAATTTAATGGAAAATTATGTAATTTCACAATAAACAATTGAGATAAATGCTTCAGATTTTTTCATCATTTGGTTTGATTTTCTTTATTCATTTTTATAATGATTTTCCTAATTTGCTGTTGAAATTTTCTTTTGAGTAAATAAAGAATGATTAAAGATAGAGTTCATGATAATGACAGAAGTCCTTTTTAGAAAATCAAAACCAGAAACTCTGTACCCCACAAGTACCTTTGCATGAGTGCTGCAAAGCAACAACATTAATCACTTCCTCTGAGAGCTCTTATAATAGAAGTGCTTTCTGAAGGGCTGTGACATACCATGTCTAGTTGATGTGATACAAGTTCTGCTAATTATGACAGAAAAGGTCAAATGCCATTACTTATCACATGGCAAATAGGAGTTTATCTGCTCAGTCCTTTGTATTGACTGTAGGAAATTGATAGAAACATCTGGTTTACTACTATGCATACTGATCTCATACAGGAAATCTTAACATGCACGGTAATACATTTTTTTTCTCACATTTATGCTTTTAAGTCACTTCCCAGATGCTGATTTTAGTATTTCTTTTTAAAAAATCTGATTAGTTGATTTTATATTTCTATGGTGGTTTGTGTACCAGTTATATTCAACTTTTAAGATTGTTGTGGAAATGAATTGATATCGTCATGGTTTAGGTAACTAAGGAGTGCTTAGACAAGGCAATATCTATCTGTGCACCGGGGGTGGAATTTAATAAAATTGGCAAGACTATCCAGTAAGGCACCTGCTTGATTTTTTTTTTCTTTGTTTTAAATTACTACTCGAATTGTTTCCTGTCTAGTACTCTCTCTCTCTCTCCCTCTCACACACACACACGCATTCCCTCCTCCCCCCGTGAAGGTGCTTATGCTCATGTTTGTCTTGCCTGTTTCAATTGTTTTACTTATTGAGATATATATTTTTGGTATGAATCTTTCTGAAATATGATAGATTCACTAGATATAATGATCTGTTACGGATTGATATCAGGTGACTAAATGGTTTTTAAAACCCATAAGCTTTGCAGAAAGATTGCCGGCTGAAAGCACAGTTTCACGAATATTCTTGGCAAAGATTTTTATAATAGGAATGTTGCAGTAGATTTTAGAAATATATGAGTTGTTATTTTTTGGTAGTTATCAATCCATTGCATCTGTAAGCAATATTATGGATTTCATGGTGCAGTTATAACTTACTTTACTTTTTTGTTTTTGAAGTAATCTTGCAGATGAACACTGCTATGGAGTTGTTGAACAATTTGTTGGCCACGGAGTAGGACGTGTTTTTCACAGTGATCCAGTCATTCTACATTACAGTAATTTTTGCTTAATTCGCATTGACTGTTTTGTTATCATGCTGAATTGCATGATTCTGCTGTTGGTTTTCTTGCCTGAAGTTAGGCTGAAGTTGTGGTCTTTACTTGCTCGCGTGCGAGATTTGGAGAATGTAATATTCAACCTCATTTAAATAAAATATTACCACAGATTTTCCCTCCAAAGCCCATTTAAGAAGATGCAGTAGAAACTTAACTATCCAATAAAGGAAAAACAGAAAGGACAAAAGTTGACCGATTTGTTTCATAGAGTGTCATCATGTATTTTTCAAAGTATTATTGGCAATTCTGCTGGTTTATTAAATTGTTACCATTTTTGCAGCCATATGCCTTTCTGTTTTATTGCTAAATTTTGCTGGTATTCAAAGAGCATAAATGACATTTTAATTATTTTTCTACTAGACTATGTCGCAGAAAAGGTTTCTTCAGAACAAATGTATTTGAAGTGATATTTGAAAGAAATATAAGGCTTAGGATCTTTTTGCATTGTTTTTCAAGATAAGCAGCTAATTAATCCAGAATGAGGTACTGCGATGGCATGCCCGGTAAAATGAAGAGAAGTTGAGAGATGGATGTTAAATTTTGTCCCTCATCTCTAATACCCATAGAGCATTAATTTACAGCTTGGATCTGTAGAAAGTCCGGACTGAGAAGATATCCTCTTCAGTATAGATAGAATATGAGAAAGTTGCATTCTTTTTGCTTGGCAGTTGTTTATGTCTTTCCTTTGCTTCCTTTTGCAATTGATTGCTTGCCCCCTCCTTTCTCTCATTATTTCATATTCTGTCTATGGGTACTGATTTCATTATTCTCAGGGAATAATGGTCGCGGACGCATGCTTCTAAATCAGACGTTTACCATTGGTAATATATGCTTATAATTCTCCTCTATTCTCTAACTACTGATTTAAGCAGGTGCATCACCATTGGCACTTCTTCAACGACCCACTATTTGTTGCCAGCGGCTAATTGCTTCTGTTGATCTACGAATTGCAGAACCAATGCTGACCATTGGCAGCATAAACCCGATAATGTGGGATGATAACTGGACGGTGGTGACAGAGGATGGGAGCCTATCAGCACAATTTGAGCACACAATCCTGATAACTGAAAATGGTGCTGAGACACTGACTCAGTGTTAGCAAAGCACGAATATCTTTTCTTAAAGATAATAGAAGGAAGCCATGGAACAGGTTCCTTTCCAAGCTACAAACACATTTGTTCGCTCAGATTCAGTCACCTCCAGTTTAGAATCTTCTTCTCTCCAAGGTTGGGGGGCCAATGTGATAATCTTTTCTTTGATTTTTGATGAAAGGTCGTTTTGCAAGACAGACTCCATAGGACATGATTGTGTAACTACAGCATTTTTTCCAGTTCTCGTGATCTCGCTGTTTATTATTTAAGGGATATTCATTCCTGAATGGTGTGGGTCTTGTCTCTGTAACGTGAGACGTCACACCACTGAAGTTGGAAGTTTGGCAGTCCATTTTATTGGTAGGTATATCTTCTTTGTAAAAAAAAACGGTGTCTCCAATTCTTGCAAGGCAATTGAGGGCCTGTGTTTGAGTATAGCTCTCCAATTCTCTGAGTTTTAGTCTAAGAATTGGAGACGCGCTGCAAACCTCATTCAACCGACTCTCATGTCTTTGCCAACAAACTGGAAACGCCGCCCTTTACAAAGTACAGTAGGATGATGAGGTGGTTTCGTAGAAGCGTTTCCAATATCAAGACTCCTCAGGTGGATAAATTCTCGTCATGTTTACCTTTCCTACCATAAATTTCGTAGTAGAATTTCGCGTCTATGTTGGCCTCGTGCGTGCTAAACCCCGTCACTTGCTTGAGGTTAACAGGGATACGGAGAACATTATTGATTACTATAAGCAGAATGTAATCTCTCCAATGGATTTCGTGCGCATTCAATCCAATTCTTGAGTAAAACGCGAACTATATTCGTTTGATTAGACAGTTTGATGCCAAGAGATTAGAAATGGAGGAGTGCAACTGTGATAGCGGCGACGAATTTGATCCCAGAAAAATATGGAGAAAGGATTACCGTCTTAAGCATTGACGGAGGTGGCATTAGGGGAATCATATAGACCTGCAGGAACCATATTGAGTTTCCTTGTATATCTAGATTTGTAAAACTATTATCAGAGGAGAAGTTGCGTGCTAGAAGGATGCAAAAGAACCAAGTCTTCCGAAAGTGAAAATTTACGAAGTTTGAGGTGCAAGAAATCAATGCAGATTCAACCATACGATGCATTATGTAAGCGCATGTAGGAAGCATGACGAAAAATACATCTCGTTTTTTTTTTGGAGCAAAAATTAAAGTTTTATTGATAGAGATTTGTAAGCGTACACATAGTAGCTACATGGCTCTATACACGTGTACTAAAGCCATACAAAAGGAATCAACATGCACTTTTGAGAAATCCCCCGATCAATAAGAGCTCCCAAATTCTCCTGTCATGAGGAACTCCCCTCCAAGACTCAACAATAATATATATGCTGCATGGAGTCAATGACTGTCTGTCTTCACAATGTTTATAGCAGTCACCTATATGGGCTATTCTCTGATGCAAAACCTCATTTCGGGCTCTCCATATATGATATATGGTAAGCTAGTCTACGGAAACAATCAAGAAAGGAGTCAGATTTCCAGCGAGTAGTACATATCCATTCTAGCTCTATAGACCATGAGTAAGCAGCCCTGAAGACAGGACCCACATCTCTAAGTTCTTTTTCCATGCTGCTGTAGTTGCTCCACATTCAAAGACGATATGCTGCATAGACTCTCTTCTGCATTACAGCGCAGAACACAACCTAATCTAATGATCCAGTGAAGCAGCCCCACTTCTTCATTCTATCTCTGCTCTCTAGTGCACAGTCTTCTTTTACATAGCAACCACAGGGTGAAATTTGAACCAAGAAACTGTAGGACCAGCTTGCCTAATGGCTTGCAAGGCAGACTTCACCGTAAAACAGCCAGACTTACTTGACAGCCACACAATCGTATCCTTCAACCCAAGGAATGGCCTGAATTCAGTAGGAGTAAGCTGTTTAAGAAGCCGTACTTCAGCAGTAGATTTTCCTCCACATAGCCGCCATCTCCAGTCTGCATCTTGAATGCATTTAGCAACTGGGTCGTGTACAGGTAGACCAAAGCTTCTAAGCAAATTTCCAGAGAAATGTTTATATGATGGTCCCGCTGGATGCCTTTGATCATGCCAGAAGGAAGTATCATTTCCATCCCCAATCTCAAAATTTTCACAAATGGCTGGGCTGTAGTTTTCTCCGTACCCAAGGGCAATCACTAGGCACTCGTACTGCCCAAATATACCTTGGTGATTTATGAACATTTGCAACAGTGCTAGATGCAATTGTACGTATATGTGCCACAAAGAGATTTTAAGCTTTTATTCGTGGCTTTTAAGTGTTTTTTTTTTTCACATTAATTTGATTACCATATCTCTAGAAAACTGATTTGTGAGTTTGGGGGTTCTATCCGTCATAATTATTACCGCATAAGAGTGTTTAATAAAAATGTTTAAAAAGTTGACAGTAAGCTACAATATTCTTCTCTATTATTTTTGACAAGAAAGTAGAAAAAGGAGAACCCTTCTTTTAGCTCTTACCAAAAAAAAAAAGAGGGCTAGGTGGTTTGAAATGCAAAAATGATTTTGACTTTGGAAAGTCACTGGCCTTGTTGTCGTACTAATAGAAAAGATGCTTTCAACATCTTTCGTACTATAGCAAAGATTTTATTCTGTACTTCAGTTACCAAATTATTTTTATAATTTTTCAGTCGAAAAAATTATTTGTCGTCTTTAATTAAATAATTAACGTCTAATCTAATATTATATTATTCAAAGAGGGCGTTAATTGCTTTTAGCAGGACTCGTACGAAAGCCATGATTAGATACACAAAGAATCTCCAAAATGATATCTGCCCGAAGTTTTTTCTTTTTCCTTCATGAATTTGACTTCTACCGTTCACAAAACTGGGAATTGGAAAACGGGGGATGCATTTTTATCCTACCCTGGTCGTTGCCTTTGTAAATTCAGTAATTTGCTAAAAATAAATGAAAAAATAATAAATTTTATATATATAAAAGAAAAAGGTGCTAAAACAACTCCCCCTCAAATTTCTCTGTCTCGAAAGTCCGTGTACTCCTCTTGCCTATCCATAGTTTCACTTAAACGAAGGAACGTTGAAACACGAAACTCAGTAATGGAATCCATGCCTGTGAATTGGGAAGCTCTCGACGCTCTCGTCATCGATTTCGCGAAATCCGAAAATTTGATCGAAGATTCAACGCCGTCTTCTTCGCCGTCGTCTTCGTTATCGTCTCTGTCTTCGTATCACTCGCGCTTGCTGATACGGCAGATCAGGCGGTCACTGGAAGCCGGCGATATCGATGTCGCCTTGGATCTCTTGCGCCTCCACGCACCTTTTGCTCTCGATGATCACCGCCTTCTCTTCCGTTTACAGAAGCAGGTAAAAGCTTGTCCGCTTGGAACTTAAACTTCGGGAAAATGTCGGTGGAATTCTTATTTACTGGTGAACTTCTTTTGGCAGAAATTTGTTGAATTGCTAAGGAAAGGAACGGAGGAGGATCGTGATGCGGCAATGAATTGTTTACGAACGGCTCTCGCGCCTTGTGCACTTGATGCTTATCCGGTATTTTGTTTTACCGCTAATTAGGTTAGAAGTTATTGATGCTGTTCGAATGAATGAGAATATAGCATCAGAGCTCTTTAACTCCGATTGCCTGCTGCATAAGATTGTGAAATCTAGGGATTAGTATACTTGAAATTTACGTATTGAGGGAGAACATCATGTTCCAGTTCAAATTTGTAAAGACTAATTTGTGATACAGCTCGATTTGTAAAGTCTAATTTGTGTATCTATTTGTTTTCCACGTAAATAACTGAAATTGAGTTTACTAAAGAACGCTGTCAAATTATCACCTTTTTAATTATGTTGGAAACACGAGTAAAGTCTGTTAATGTCAACTACACTGGCACAGTGGTATTGGACTGGCAATTTTTTATTTTAGCCTGAAAGGAGAGGTCCATTTGTACGTAAAGGTGGCTGGACAGAAGAATCTTATTGACCAAAGCATGTTTATGCTTAGCCTTACATCTTTAATATGTTATGTCCATAATATTCTTAATTTTTGTTTTTAGGGGCATAAACAATTCGTTAGAAATAAGATGAGAATAAAGGAGTGGGGTTGGAGATATTGTGGAAGTTTTTGGCAGCATCTACATGCTACTTGGGGACTAATCAATTGGAATTGTGTTACCTCTAGGGGCTTTTAGATAGGTTCTTCTATGTTTGCGTAATCTCCTATCTTTGGTGTATCCAGCAGTGAAATCTCCTCTAGAAGAGGAGTTCTATTTGGTATGTGTCACCTCAAATTGTTTAGAATATTACATGGTAACTGGTTAGTTTCAGGTCTTTTTGATATTGATTGCATTGGAATTTTTGCTTTGGCATGTATCCTATGTTAGGTGCAATTGATGGCCCAGCTAATGCTTGACATAGTCGTAGAAGTCTCTGCCTCCCGGTTTTTCAGATAGATTAGACCGAGCAAAGAAGTGATCAGCACTCTCAGACCATACCTAATATGAAAACTGTCCCTATAATTGTCCCGTCTTCTAGTGTGATTTCTTTCACACTGAATATCAATGCCTTGGTGGCACAGGAGTTTGATCTGTTCTCGAAATCATTCTCAAAGACCACCCACCTCTCAAAAAAACAGTAAAAAGAAGAAAGAGAAGGGTGGTTTGGGTGAGGGCAATCAGATTAATTCATTTATCTGGAAAATTTGATTGGTTAATGCTGATAAACTCCTTGTTTGTGATGGACATATGATGCAAGTTATTTCCTGTGTGTTTTGAAGGAAGCATACGAGGAATTTAAACACGTCCTTCTTGCCTTTATCTATGATAAAGATGATCAAAGCTCTCCAGTGGCTGATGAGGTTGGTATTCTTGACATATAAGATCTTTTTACATGCTCAGTTTTCCATTTTATGACATTTTAATCAGCATTGTCACATGAAATGTCATATCAAAGCAATATTTTGGAACATCCTGATTTCTGTTATGCATTTTTTCATGTCACATTTATCCTTTCATGATCAGTGGAAGGCCTGGGACCTTATATATATATATATAGAGAGAGAGAGAGAGAGAGAGAGAGAGAGAGAGAATATGAACTTTTGAACTGAATTTTTTTGTGGACCTTTTTAAGCTTTATAAACTTGTCTATTACTATGTGTTTCAATGAAGATATCTGTATAAATGGAATGTGAACTGACGGTATTGATACATTTATAATTTCTGATACGAATCTGACGGACATTAGGGAGATAACCTAATTTGATTTGTGATTATCATATTCCATTTTAAATGAATATTGGCACTTTTCTTTTTTAGGGATTTACATGAGGTCACCTAGGTATTTCCTTTAAGTCATTAATCTCTTTGTGTATGGTGTCACTCTCTGCGAAATGCTTTAATCTGGTCTGGGTTTTGTTAGGGATCCTGTGAAAAATCTTCTAGGTGGATAGGTTAATTTAAATGTATTTTCCAATTGTGTTTGGGGCGCTGTTCCTATCAGCTCTGCCCCTGTTAATGGGCATTTAATATTTGGAGAAAAAGGGAAGTTTTTCTGGTACTCCTGGCTTATAGCTGTCATTAAGTTTAGGAATGGCTTTTTCTAATTGATTGGCTGCATTACGCTCATATATTCTTGTGGAATTACATCACCCATATAGCTATATATGTACCAAGTGGATGTTTGACATGCAAATGTACTTTCCTGTCAACAATATTCTATGCATGAGGCAGCAAGAGGGAATGGAATTTGTTGGAAGTTTATGTTGGCTGTGTGGCATCTTGTGTAAAGTAATACCTGGTGAACTTAGTTCCTAGTTATAAACCTCTGATTTTTTTAAAATTATTAAATTCCTAGAATGTCCTTAGTTTGATGTTATAATTCAGGAAGAAGAAATTTATTATGTTCATGAGATTCAGTACTTTGATTTAGCTCATCAGTTGTAGTTGAGTATGGTCACTATGAGTTAGGTCTGCTTAATACATCTTTTAATGGCTCCACATCCTTGTTTTTAGTGGTCTGAAACGAGGAGGTTCGAAATTGCTGGATTACTATCTTCTGTTTTAAGGGCCAATCTTAATGCATATGACCCTGTGTTCTCAATGACGCTGAGATATTTGATAAGGTAAATACCACTTTCTTCTCATTTATCTATCTTTCTCTATTCTACAGACACGTACAAACATGCACACAGACCCCTTACTCTCTAACAGGGACACACCCACAGAGAAGAGAGACGTGTGCTCTATTATCTTTTTCTATGGCACACATGGTTAAACCATTCTTTTTGATGAATTTTTGTGTTATATAGCATACACAAAGGTTTTTGTTTTCGTCAAGGAGTTGTATCACCTATATCAAATCTTACTGAGAGATTGCTCCTTGAAGAACGTGACCCCGCTCCAATACCACAGGAGAGCATGTATGAAGCATCACCTTTTGACGAGGTGCCATTTATTGTTCTTGTATTTTTTAAAATTTTATATGTACTTTTTTGGGGAGCTCAACATATGTCAGAAACACTAAAACCTGGGTGGCACAGCTTCTGCCTTGCCTTGTATCAAGAATCAGTTCCACACTGATTGTTCTACATTTCTGGATTTTGACTCAAAGTTTAACCTTGTTCTCGGTTCCAATCAGGTGGATATACAAGCCCTTGCTCATGCAGTGGAGCTCACTAGGCAAGGGGCAGTTGATAGCCTAAAGTTTGCCAAGGGCGACTTAGTTCAAGCGTTTCAGGTTGCCATAAGTGGTGTTTCTTAGTTCACTTTTACAAGCATGTTTATCTCATAATGCTTGTTCTTTTTGTTCCTATTCCCATGTTATTTAGATCTTACAACATTTCTGTTGTTGGTTGCTTGCACAGAATGAATTATGCCGTATGAAATTGAATGAATCTGTTCTTGATGAGCTTGTTCACGAGTATTGTGTCTACAGAGGTATTGTGGACTCTGCTAATACATCTCAACCAGCAGATGTTAATAAATCAGGTCCATGGTGCTGCTCAGTACAAAATGATTCTACTGAGGTCAATTGTGATAGCAGTAAAGTTTCCGATGATGAACCTTCTACTGATATTTCTCACATGGATGGTTCTCCTGAAGGCCCAATTGATGTCATGAGCACACAGACTACAGATATCAACGAGCGTTACCCTTCTGAGACAGCTGGCAATTATGAAGACTGTAGCACTAGTGGAGCACATCAACCTGACAGTTTGAAAGTTCAGCTGAGAAATAGAAATCATGGTATTGGAGAGAGAAATAAACGTAAGCGCTGGAGGGGAAGACATGAGAAAATTGGATTTGTCTCGGAAGTTCTTAGTGGAAGCTGCAGAGAAGAGGTCATTGCTTCTACCTTGTATTGCAGGAAGTGCCTTGAGAGAAGGTCTTTGGTTACAGCTCTTATTGTTTCTGTAATGAAACTTAAGTTGTCACTCTGCTTTTGCAGGCTGAAAGCTCATTGATTGTGGATGGTGTAGTTTATAGGGAGGACAAATATGATTTGGTGTTGGCCATGAAAGAATTAGCTTGCAGAGGAATGACAGCAGAAGTTGTGGAGGAGATAAATTCTATGGACCCAAATTTTTTTGTCCAAAATCCTGATTTACTGTTCCAACTTAAGCAGGTAAACCATTTCTTTTGCTATTTGCTATTACTTCAGAGAATAGGAGAGATTATTTGTGTTGTTTGGCCTATAAACTGGCTGACTCTGTCTTTTTGCAGGTTGAATTTTTAAAGCTAGTTGGTTCTGGTGATCATTCCCGTGCTTTAAGAGTAGCCTGTTCCCATCTAGGTCCTTTGGCAGCTAGGGATCCAGTTCTGCTTAGACCCTTAAAAGAGACTCTGTTTGCTTTGCTTAGACCTAATGAGGAGGCATTTGGTGAACGCTTACCCTTGCATGCTCTTGCAACTTCAGTTCAGGTTCGAGTTATGAGTTACATTTCATATTGAAAATAGAGACGCTGCTTTAGTTAGTAATTGCTTACAGCTTTTGATTATTGAGATATTGTTGATCATAAATTTCTAACTCCTGTGGAATGCGAATTTTCAGCAATGTAAAGAAATGTGTAACGGTACCAGCAAAGTTCCAGAATATCTTAAAATTTCTAGTGATTAAAATGCATCTTTGCTCAATGCAGTTTGCAGAAGCTTTTTTCATCTTGTCTAAATGAAAGCTGAAAGGTTGTGAAGCAAATGTTTTGACCTTGGTCATACTTCTTGTTAATGCTTTTTGCTATGTTCACGTACTAAACTTGTTTAAATTTAGTAAAAGGCTTGGTGGAGTAAACCAAACCAATTGGGCCATCAATAGGCCTAACATGTTGAAGCTCAGTGAATGAAATGAATTTTTTCCTTCAAAAACCCATGTTTCTTATTTTGCTTTATCTAATTATGGGAATTTTCTGTCAATGAAAATATGAGATGTATTTTCTTGTGTAAAGGTTGCTATTGGTAGAAGGTTTGGTATTGATGAACCTCAGCTAATGAAGATCATGAAGGCAACCCTATACACGCATAATGAATGGTTCAAACTTCAGATGTGTAAAGATCGATTTGAAGGTTTCTTAAGGATCAGTTCGTTAAAAGAAGTTGGAACTTCTTTGCTTGCTGATGCTGCTTCAAGATTAAGTGATACTTCAGACCCTGGTTCTTCTCAAGCCACGATGTCCTCAAGTAGTAGGGTGCATGAAGATGTTGGCAGTCCTGCTCAGATATCATCTTCTGAGGTTGCATGTGATGAAAATGCAATTCTTAAAGTTATGGTGAGCCAAGCTTGCTTTCGACACTCATAGAACATCAATAATTGCTTCCAACACTTAAATGACAGTTTGCTACATGCTTCAAAATCGCCCGTCACATTGAGTGTCGGAGTAAAGGTTTTATGAGATATATGTTTGCGTGAAGTTTGAGCTCATCACATTGTATGTTTGAATCTTTTTTTAGAATATGGGCTGCTTGATGCTGAATTTCATTTTTTATGATCTATATATGTTTTGGATATGTCTGACTTGTTACTTTATCCCTCTTTGGACATGGCGATTTTCATAACTTCCAGAATTGTTTTCTCTGCAGGAATTTCTTGCTTTGCCAAGAGCCGATGCTATTCATCTTTTGGGGCAGTATAATGGGAACGCAGAGTTGGTAATTCAGCAGATATTTGCGTGATTAGAATTTAGGATGTATATTATGGTGGTATCCGTTCAATTTGTTCATTCATTATATCCATTATTTTGTTCAATTGTATAGTAGAATTTATAGGGGTCTAACTAATCCGTCAACGAATGAAACCAGTTTTTCTGTACAATTTTACAGGTATTTTTTGGTTTGAGAGGAGAGGTGTTAACCAAAAGTTTTGGATTGGTTAACCTTGAACTCTCAGTAACTCTACTATGGACAATACTGGTTTGCAACAGTGCACTCGCTTTTAGGTTATGGGCTGGTTGGTTGTATCTATTTAAAATAAATTGTCCTATTTGGGGAGAAAGGTCGTTCTCGCTTGAACCCTAGCCTTTTTTTCTTTTTTTTTTTTTTTTAAATTTCCCCAAGAAGAGTACTGATTGTACAGAGGGCGCCAGTATAACCTACTAGACACAGTGTCTAATCTAATCCAGTTTATTATCCTTTATTGTCTTACTACATTGCGTTTTAAGACACTGATTTTGTGCCAGATCATTCACTGAGTAGAATAATTTAATTTAAGAGGGGTAGGGGAGCAAGCTGGTCTCTTGGCCGGGATGGTATGGAGGTCTACTGTCGTACATAAAGGTGTTAATTATAATTTAATTATATTGATCCGTTCAATTCTGTTGATCAATAGCACGCACAAATTCGTTTATTAATTTTGAATGGGTTTAAAGAGATATCTAATTAAATTTATTTAATTGGTGGGTAATGAATTGACTCAACTTATCTACTTATATTTATTTAAAAATAATTATACAATTAGATTCAACTTTTTAGTAAACATTAAGCAAACAAATTTGAATTTCTTATCAATCTAATAACAGTAAAATACTATTATTTTTTGTCAAACAATGTGTGAAAAAAATTAAGCAGAATTTCAAGTGACTTAGAAATAAACAATTGGTTATATTCATACACATTTATTAAATGAGTATAAATGGATACCCATGAATTGATCCAATTATATCCATTATCCAATTGTTATGACTTGTCCAAACCTACCCGAATTATCTGTGCGCGGAGTTCATTAGCATAGTACTAAGACAAAGAAAGTCGTAACGAATTTATAATTTACGCATTGCTTGGAGGGTTTCGAAAGAAATGACTTGGTTGATTTGCAGACTTTCTGGTATGGACAGACAGTCGTGAAAAGAGAAAACAGACCGGTAGCTCAGGAAACATGTAGCAAGACTGAATTGACTGACCCATCGGCACGCGGCTCAGCTCGACGGACAAAATATGAGAAACAATAAACATGAATTAATACGATGTCGAACCGCTCATCCTGCCAAAGTTTGCATCTCGGAGCTTTCTTTCATCCGACAGTAATTGAGCAAACCTGCAAAAATGCGAAGGGATGCATTGGTATTTTGGAGTCAGATTTTGACGATGGTTGACGTCCACGTAGTTATGTATTTACAACAAACACTAATACGTGACTAATACCTTGTTAATGCATCCATGTTGGTTCCACCGTTCTCAACTGGTTCATGGTCACCAGAAGTCAAATTAACCCTTAAAACTGGTTTCTTCAACAACTCTTCACCAACCTTGACAAGATTATCTAAGTTCTGCTTCGTTGCTGTGGCAACGGAGGATAAAGTCCCAGTCAAAGCATCATCCTGTTTTTTTTTTTTTTAAAAAAAAAAAAAATTTCCACGCATGAAATGTTAGTAGAACAGGAGCATGATTTCACAAGCCCTTGAAGCGCTTATGACAAAATTAGGAATGGGTAATTTAAATGACAAGGAATCATGATAGAACTTTACTTGGATTCGGAGGTAATTATCGTCGGAATGAAGGGCTTGGAAAACCACGGAGTTGTGGAAATCAACCATATCAGCACTTGCTTGATTAACAGCCTTGATTAATGGAGTGGAACCCTTGTAGTACAGCCACCCAAAAACCCCCCACTTGGAAGCCATTTTAGCGTTGTACGTGTGCTCATTTTTGTCAGAGCCTGTCCCTAGCGAGATAACAAGGAACCGTCCATAGTCCATAGGCTTTATTGGAAAGAAATCAGGGTTCTTCTTCATCACTTGCTTGGTTACTTCACTGACGGCAACCAATGTCTGGAATTACATAGAAGATGGATTACATGGGGAAATAGAAGTCTAGTATTTCGTTTCCACTAATTAGTTCGATTACTACTTCGACTAGTGTAATTTATCCGATCTAAATTAACGTCAGTAATAGTAGTTAATTTAAGGGCTAGCAGTGCAATCAACGTAGGATTACTAATTACCGGGTTGTTAGCAGCAATCCCACCATCAATAAGGTTGAATTCTCGTTCATTCCCTTGCGCATCTGAGTTCTTGAAGTAGTAAGCAGGAAGAAAAGTTGGTGCTGCCGAGGTGCCAATGCATATATCTGATAGTAATGCATCCACGACAGGGTTGTCCGTCACCTGCAAAAGGAGTGTATAAACTTAAAAGTTCTTCAGATTACTTTGTTATTATTTATAACTAGACTTGGGAAGTAAATTAAAAGGCGTACCACAGCATTAAATCATAAGCATATTGCTTGATGCGGCGGTGTTGATACAATCCCCCCCCCCCCCCCTTTTTTTTTTCTGGTTTTAACGTGAAAATTTACAAAAATACAGGGAGAGACTGGAGGGGAAGGGCACCTGATATGAGCTGAAGATGACTGGCTGAAGAATCTTGATATCAAAAGTTGGAACAACAATCGAAGTCAAGGTTTGGTGCAACCTCGTGCTCCCTAGGTTACTCTTTATAAGTTGTTGAACATATTTACCATCGTAGCCTGGTCCTATCAATGTTTTGAATGCATTTACCACCCCTCCAAATGGTCCTCTATACCGTTCGCGAGAGAGTAGAAACATAATCAAATTGCGTCAAGGCTCAAAAGCTAACAAATACGTCAATAAATTGAGAAATTCTTGCAATTTCACATAAGATCACAATTTTCAATTGGCAAACCGCGATAAGTTTTTGCACGCGTGGAATGTTCATGGTAAATGTAATAAGATTGATTAATTTCACCTGAAACTTTGCACTTAGTGATGACACAGTTTGTGCATATGTACTTATGTGCACACAAGTTTGTATAGTCAAGCTCAGACATAATAACGGCTAGTATAGCAGTACTACTCCCGCATGGTATGTGTGGAATGTCAAGCATGATCAATTGAAGCCAAGTTTTTTTTTACCCAATCTGTGGGAAGATTTTGGGGGAGTTTTCCAGGTAGAAAGGAACTATATCTTTGGCAGCATATAATGGTCGGTGATTTTCATTGGGAGCAGCAAGCATGGCCGTTATCAGACCGCCGGTGCTTGTCCCTGCTATCACATCAAAGTAATCTGCAATCCTTGCTTCCTCACCATCTAGCTCCTGAACCATTCATCATCATCACCAGTAATACACGTACGTTCCACGATTCTTGATAATGTTATCATGAAAACAGATGTACGTAGGTTTTGCACAGGAATTATATAACAAGTACAATGGATAATCCCGAAAGAACTACTGTTTTTGTTACCTGAAGCTGCGATTCTAAGTATGCTAGGATTACTCCAGGAATGATTCCTCTTATTCCTCCCCCATCAATACTAAGAATTGTTATGAGATTCCCACAATTTGGAGGTCGAACATTCACATGCCTGCGAGCACGGCCTGTATTCTCCATTAATCTTTTATCATGACGACGATTGAATCACGGAGGCTACTCTTGAGATCCTTTTCATTTCAGGGCTTGTGGCTGCTGACAAGCTCAAATAAGAATTCGCGTTGTAGAAATGGTCCACCTTTTGAAAATGCATATGATTTCTGTACAAACACAATTTATTTATTCGGAAATATTCTGCACAAGAAATTGACTTTGATTTTCTTGTGCTCTTGGTACATCCTGAAAGGAACTGACTTGGTGTTTCAATAATTGCGAAGATATTTTTGACATCCTGATCTGTATTCTTTTGTTGCTAACCGGCCGCCGCCAGAACATTTGAACTGGTAGACTATAACACAATATCTCTACATACCTGCACGATCAAACACTTAATTAAAAAGGATTTGAGATTAGTGAACCGAAACTTCAATTACTACACTGCTCGTGTCTAAATTAGAAAAGTGACATCATCTGTATGACGGTCAAAGCAAAAATAAAAAGTTGTATAGAAAAAGTTCATCTACACTTCAGTCAAACAAGAAAGAGAACATGGCTTTAAAATTACGCGATCTCAGCAATATATGGATTTGTTGCGGTTATGTTGGACAATAGTACGTGCGCAACAAATCCATGAGTCCACAAAACACTACATGAGTCCTGGTTCCCTCTTTCCCCCAACGTCCCATCTTGGGCTTTTCAGCGAATAGGTGCTGGACAGTGGCATATCCTGACTTCAAGCCATCAGTCGATGAATGGAGCCTAATCAATTCCTGGTACTTGGTACATCACCATCGGGCCATACTTATCTTTGTTGGGTCAAATGCCCAGGCTACTTTTGAGGCCGTGCGAGAAACTGTGATAGACCCCCGCTGACTTGGCTCAGCGCTAAAGCCCACTATGATACATATGACTTTTTAGGGTAGGATCTTTGCGGGTCACAGCATTTCCTCTTCCTCGGCAAGCGTTCAGATTTTGGGCAATGCTCCTCGGAAGATCTATATATAATTAAGTGCTACACGGTTTTTAAGGAAAAAAAAATTAGTGCTACGCGTTGACTGAGCTTATTCCAAGTACATGATAAGTTGGACGTTTCTTAAGGGCCACCAACAGATGAATCACGCAATTGTACTAATCAAAAAGGCTGCTGCTAATGTCATAAGCCCCTGACAAATTGGTCATTAAAAGGGTTTTAAATCCATTTTTGAGCTCTAGATCATAGTTAAAAATAATAAAAAAGTGTACCAAAACAACCCTTGATGATGATGATGATGATGCCACGGCCTAAAAATTTTATTTCCATAGTTATTCTTGTATTAAATGCTCAAACTTGCCCTTCTTAAGCCAAAATGCAAGTTAAAGACTTGAAAGGGATAATTTTTGTGGTATACAAGCTATTCTTGTTTTAATCAAAATTGCTATGAATTTACAATTAGGGTTGCGACAATATCACTTGCCTTTCAAAAATGTATTCCCAAAAAAGAAGAAGAAGAATATTGAAAAAGAACCCCCAAAAAAAAAAAAAAAAGGATGTAATGGGTCGTGCAGCCCTACTTTTCTTTTATGTCCTACCCCCATTACACAAACCCAAAATTTAAAATTATACTCCATGCTTAAATAAGGCGTTGACATAGTGGACCAAACGATAATGACTTAAAACACAGGGTCAATTGCCACGAAAATGAGAGAGTCATTTTACAATGGGTGTCTCTCATCTAGAAAGTAGAAACTGCTGGCGGTGGAAACCAAAGAAAGAAGTGTTAGAAATAAAAGCACCTTGTTAAGCTGTTTAATAATTTTTTGTTTGAGAGGAAAACTCGGACTGAGAATAATACATTGGAAGAAAGGGAACTCTGCTAGTAAGAAAGTTTGATGAGGTCAGAAATTTGATGATCCAATTTAATATCAATAGCCGTCATTTGCCAACAGGCGATCATGGATGTAACATAGCTAGCTGCTCATTATATTGTTCAGGCCAACAGGCGTATTAATTTTTTTTTTTTCCCAATTCCTGGTGGAAGTCCCTAATATGATGAAAGTTTCTCTGATAAATTTTTTGTTTAAGCAAAAAATAAAATAGAATAAGAGATTATTATAAAGGGAAAAAGAAAAGTTATCATTGGTGATTAGGTCCTAACTGCGCCACATAAAAGTAGCGAGCTAAAAGAACCAGTAGTAGTGGTTAATCACAACAGAAAGCTTCAAATATCTCATCATAGTACATAATAATTTGGCAGAAAAAAAAAAAGAAGAAGAAAGAGAGATTCTGAAATCCAAAAAAGACAAACTCGTTAGAAAAGAAAGAAACAAGGAAATGCATCGTCAAGAGCACGTTGCCCTCTGTCGTGATCTAATGATGATTCTGACCTCATGTTTTCCAGCAAATCGGAGAATGCGTTCATGCAAATATGTACCGTAGTGCTGGAAAAGAAAAGTTGGAAGTAGAAGAAAGCGACGGCACGGTACCACGATGATGATGTTGTCCTGACTCTTGCGGAGGGCGGCAGAAACTCCGGTGAAGGTAGAAAGTGTAGTTTCGATATCTCCTAGGCTGTTGTTCTTGTGTTCCTTCTCTTGGCTCTAGTTGGCTGATGGCTCCAGCTCCAACGACTAGGAGTATTATTATTTTAAGAAACTCAAAATTAAATTGCGGAGTAATTAGCATCAGCAATAAAATAAATTGTGTTTATCGATCTGAATATGATGAGCACTACATAATAGTAGTATAACTTATTGTCCAAATGCTAGTCCCCATGCCACTACGTTATCTAATAATAATGACCGATTATAGAAGCTTTAATAATGACCATTTCTGCTTTGTACGTTGTCCATCTGACTTTAATATGCCCTTTTGGGAGCCTATAATTTCTTGCCATTGAATGGATATCATTCCTTCCAGTGGTAATGCAAATATTGATTTAACTTCTACTCGTCTGCTGCTTTCTGGAATTAATAATGACCCTTTTTTCTTCCCATTTTTAATACGTATACCGTTACTGATCCTTGATCCTTTCTAGAAAGTAAGAGGATGATCGGACGGTAACATCAGTGGTTATCAATCAATTATAGAAATGACTTGCTTATTAATTAATTAATTTTCACATAAGAACGATGAGAGTGGATCATCCGACACGAGCATGGAGCGCACTACTTTCTTTTCATCAACGCAATGACGAGTTTAAAATCAATCAATAGCGGGGCGATGAATTATTAGACGCAATTATGATGCAGTGCAGGCAAGGCAGTTGTTATTATTATTATTAGCCCCAAAGAGAGCTCTTCCGCCTGCAGCCACGAATTTGATGCAGTAGTAAAATGGTGTCTAATAGTGGATCAGCATCCGCCAGTGCTCTATGTATTTTGGCAGTTTAAAGCAAATGCCCCGCGATCCCTGGCATGGCCTTAACAAATTAGTAGGGATTGTGCTTAAGGTATATTATTATAAGGCATTCGTGGATGTTTAATCATACTTTCGTTGGGTAAGTTCTGAGAGGCGCCTTTGGTTCCACTAATAATATTTGAGTTTTTCTAGCGGGCGCTATTTTGGACACTCACTGTTATTTACGTTCAAATTTCATTTAACTTACCATGTATATATATATATACAAATAATTAATCTTTTATATACGAATAGTGTATATGTCATCATCGTTAGATACGTGACAATTTATTTAAATTTAAAATTAAAATCTAAATTTTATTCATGTGTCATGCATCCAACCTTGACAGTATATATATACTGTCAGTCAGTCAGTGTATATAAGATTTATTCATACGCAAGTACTAACAGTTTTTATCATTCCTTCCATTTATACAATTTTCATAATTAATCTAACCTTACCAAAAATCTAAACAACTGAAAGTACATATTCATTAATGAATCCTCATTGAATACCCTCGGATAGATAGACCCATAATATATTTGAGTAACCTACCTGAGACTCCACTCCGCAGCAACCAAATTCCTAGTACTCCCTCCGTCCCATTTTGTTAGTCTTGTTTTCCTTTTTCGTCCGTCCCAAATTGTAGTCCACTTTCCCATTAAGAAATGTAATAATCTTTTAAATTGTCTAAAATACCCTTATTAAATATTTTGTTATTAATACATTGTTATTAAATACTAACCCACTACATTGAATACATTGAGTTTTTCCAATACTAACCCATTAGCTGTAACTGATATTAATTGGCACTCTTCGTGATTAGCATAAGGGTATTTTAGGAAATTATTAATCTAAATTTATGTTTCCAACCAAATTAATTACACTTTCTTAATCTGTGTGAAAAAAAAACCAAGACTAACAAAATGGGACGGAGGGAGTATTTATTTAATCACCCTAAGTCAAATCTAACCCAAAATTGTTAAATGAAAAGGACAAGAGTCTTAAAATTAGTTCATCGCCCCATGAGCCTTTTAAAAGTCCTCGCGACGCGCAAAGACCCACCCACAAGCACCGATGAAATGAAAGCGAGAATTAACATGTGAGCTATCTTTGAAAAATGGGAACATGATTGTTAAAAATGTGTCCTTTTCCTCTTATTTTTGGTTTTTTCCCTATGTTTCACCTGTTTTCATAAAATAATTACCTGTTTAGCATCAATAAAATGATCCGGTAGATAACTCCGGACAATGAACAATTGGAGTGCTTGCGAATATTATAGTGGTATCCGGGATAACTCGATCAAAAATATGAAAACCCAAAAATTAAAAAAAAAAATGAAGGAAGGGGGATAACTCGAATTAAGGGAAGAAGAGGCATTCATCTCAACTGTTTGACTTTTAGAAAGTAACTCTAACCTTCTTATTATAAGTAGTTACGAGTTTTGAGCGAGTCTTCCATAGGAGTAACTTGCCCCGGATCTTCCCATTATATTATTATATTAATTTGGCTGTCAATTTCATATGACCTATTTCCTATTTTTTCCCCCCTATTCTTTTTTGAAATTAGACAATCGACAGAAAAGACCGCGGAAGTTACCTTCAGTCCTTATCAGATCACGCATCACTTGACCAAAAACATCAACTTATAATTTCACATCTATCTATTCGTTCAATTTCCAAGTCTCCTGCGACAACTAGAAGCAAAAGGTGTTATGATGTTGACGGAATTATTGAATCCACCACCCCCCCCCCCCAAAATTTTTATATCATTCCATGTTACATATGCCGTACCGAACTTGCAAAATAGACATTTCCTTGGTCTACGTTTTACCTACGACTTTATAGTTCTTGGTAGGTTTAGAAGCAATTATATTAGAGAAGTTGATATCTGTGTAGAATTCCAGGTTATACTGGAAGGTAATTTAATGAATGGAGTTCTCATTCCATGTTATGATGTTTTCCACTAAACTTTAGGTATTTCACAGAAACTTAGGGCCTGTTTGGAACCTCAAGTTTGTATAATACTAGTTTTTTTAACAATTTTTGTTATAGGAACACCAAAAAATTTATCAAAATTTTTAACCTACACACTTCAAAATAATACACAAAAAACTTTTCCTTCAACTTTTCTTCTTTTTCCTCCCCCACCCACCCCGCGTCCTCCGTCGCTGGCCACCACCTCCATCACTAGGGGTGGCAATTTTCGACATGATCTGAAAACACGACACGAACCTAACACGAAATTAATGGGTTTTGGTTGAGATTTCGGGAATTCGAGTCAGAGTCGGGTTGAACCCGATAAACCCAAAAAGAAAACAGGTCGATTTCGGGTCAACCCGTGGTGACCTGATATGACCCGTTTACGAATTAAAAATAATGTAATAAACATAAAAATAATTTTATCTAACTAAACTAAGTTATTCTTTTTTTCAAAGGCATTAATTACTTAATCCTAAATGAATTTATTTAATTTGTGTGAAGTTGAAATTATTATATTTGGACAAATAATATATTATATTATTTTTTACTTTTATACTATTTTAATTTATTTTATATTTTGTTTGGGATAAAACACCTTTACGGTGTTTAATTTAGTTTAGATTTGGTTTGGAATTATTTATTTAAATTTTTATTACTTGATTATGTAATTAGTTTTGTGAGAAATTAATTTTATTAGAAATTACAGTGATAAATTAATAAATTAAAATTAAGTTTCGGGTCATTTCGGGTCGACCCGTCAACCCGTCAACCTGAAATTTTCAGGTTCGAGTCAGTATATCTGACCCGTCACGGGTTGACGGGTCGGGTTCGGGTCAACATATTTTCTGACGGGTCGGATCAGATCCAACCCGCCAACTTGATTTGAACCCGAATTGCCACCCCTATCCATCACCGCTTCTGACGCCGGTCACTATTTCGATTGTTATTACCGGTCTTCCTCTTTTTTTTTTTTTCTCTCCCTCTTCTCCTCTCCCCTCCCCGTTTGACCGATCTGTTGGTATATGTCTCTTTTTTCCTTTTTTTTTTCTTTCTCCCCCCCTCCCCTCTGCCTCCCGCCAGCTGCGATCTGGTCGCGCACAAAGCTAGAAATCCATGGCTGGTGCGGGGGAGGGGAGAGGAGAGTGAGAGGGAGGGGAAGAGGGCAGAGGTGCCAGGGGAAGGGGAAGGGGAAGGGAGAGGTGCTAGGGGAGAAAAAAAGAGGGGCAGAGAGGGAGAGGGAGGAAGGGGCAGAAGTGTTGGGGGAGGGGGAAGGGAGAAGAAGAAGAAAGAAAATAAAAGAGAAGAAAAAAGTTTTTCAACCTAAAAATTTTTCTTACAACTTTTACAGTAATTTACAGTAAAATTTTAGATAAACGCCCAAAAAACTCACATTCCACGGGGCCTAAAGTAGGCAAGAGCCTCTATCTCTTTGTGCGTGTAACCGTGAAGGATAATTACAATTTTTAGGTCTCTGTCTCAGGCATTGATTTAACAATCTAGTCCCTCGCGTTTTTGCCACAACCAAATTTGTCCCTCATACATTTTGACTGTCAACAAAATGATGAAGTATGACAAAAATCCACGCGATTCCTCTCTTGGCATCTTACCGGGCAAAAAGCCCTAAAGAATCAACAAATTCAGAAATTTGTTCGAGAAGAAAGGGGCCAAAGAGTAGCATATTATGTGTTCTTGAGGAATAAAATCAGCAAAAGTTGGAAACTTGAGGGGTTGCTCGTGATCCATATCCAAATAGTAGGAGACCAACATAAAAGTTATCCCTTAGGATTTAATTAAACGTGTGGCTTGACATAATTGAACCGACAACTCCACCATGTTTCATGCTACTTAATGCAGTATAATACTATCCTAAGGAAGGTGTCATTGTTATGCGCGATATCAATTCATAAATGATAAACCTCCCATTAAGGGAGGAGTCACCGCAGTAAAAAAGATTTCCTACTTTATCATTACTCCCATTATCCGTTACCATGCTACCTTACGTGATTTCTAAAATGAAATCTTGAAGTAATAATAATATATGCTTACCAAACAAAAGAGAGTCTCAAGTCTTGCGTAATGCGTAGACCGAGTCAGCAGTCAAGCTTTGCCCTTAAGCACAGCACGTCCGAGATGCTGTGTCCCAAGGCTCCCAACTTCCAAGTCTGATTGGTGTTTTGGAATTTGACAAATGTTGTCAATATTGATTGAGGCATTTATTTGTTTGGCCATTTAGGTACGACAAACGGGTCACGTATGATAACTCCCTTGGTTTCCTTGACATCGATACCAACTACATACTACTTTGTGTTTCTCCGTATAAAGTGCTACTCCGATGCTCCTTCCCATTTAAATGCAGATGCATATGTACGAATTCCAGTGTATACAAATAATCTGAATCCAATTGTATACTATGAGAAAGTTGTAGAACCGCGAGCGCCCAGAAACCAGCCCCAGCTGTTTGCCTTTAAATGCCTTTTTTGTTCTCTTCACGAGGAATTTTTAACTCAACCCAACCCCACCAAGTCTGCTCACTCTGTACACGCACTAACACACACCCGCGGTGGAATTGTCTTTCTTTTATAATTTATACAGGATTACTGAATTGGTAGCCGCTTGAAGAAGGGTTGGGGGAGCTGCTGAGGAAATTCCAGAAAAGGGATGAAGAATAGAAGTCTCTGAGCTCTGTTTTTGGTAAATGGCTGAAGAAATTTGTCTCTTCATCAAGGTCAGTTCTATTTATTTCCCTTTTTTCCCCTGCCACTTTCCTCTTCTTTTGGACATGACCTTTTCTTTTATGCATCTGAAATGAGGAACGCCAGTTACAGTCTGGCAATGGGTTCAGGGCTTCTTTTCCTTTTTCCTCTATTTTTTGGCCTGAGAAAGTTGGAATTTTTCTCATATTTGTGTAATTTTTTTCCTGGTAGCGTGCATATTTTTCATGGGTTGGGTGTTAGATTTTAGGTTTTTATATCTTTTTCTTGATCTTTTTTTTTTTTTGGTTACTTACCACAAATACAGCCTAACTTCACCAGAGTAGGTTAGGCTGGCATTCATGTTTTCATCAGTCTTTTGTAGTTAAATTTGCTGCATGTGTTATAGACGGTCCTTTGAGGACTTCTTTTATTGTTCTACCAGCATTAGCTGCTCCCTTTTGTTCTTGCCTGTTACTTTTTCATGGGTAGTTGGTCTGCTGCTTAATTGACCTCTCTGAAGCATAATTGCATTCATTCTTGAGCTTTGAAAATAGATTTCGTGCTCATTTCTCTGATGTTCTGAGCTGACTCCTGAAGCAACAAGCAGTCTGTGTTCCTTTTTAGTGTTATGTTCAATAATAGTCTTTAACCTTGACTTTGATTTTTTATGTTACTCTGGACATTCAAGTTTTCACGTTTGAATCTATTCCATTGTGCATTTCTGAGAATTAATTGGTATTTTTAGGTTTAGTTCTTGAAATCGTTTGTTTGTCGTAAATCAAACTCTTCTCTTGAGGCAGTAATGGACAATTTTGAAGTGATTTATTTTTCGATTTTCAGCATATAATGGTTTTTGTAGTAGGCATTGACATTTGGACTGTATTTGCATTGCAGGACGGTCTTATAATAAAAGCTCCCAAGAAATCTCCAGTGTTGTTGCGGACTATAGTTTTAGTATTTGTGATGGTCTGTGGTGTTTATATCTGCTCAGTCTGTCTAAAGCAAACCAATTTCAGCACCAAAACCAAATTTTTGAATATTGAAGTTCTAGAGAGTTATTGTCATGAATATGACATCGATCGGTCCGAAACTCCTTACTTGCATTATCCCAAGCCTAAAACATTTCGCAGGTGGTATTGAGAACTTGGTTTGGCTTATGTTTGCTGTGTACTGTAGTCTAATCAGTATTATTATCAATATTTGTCATGTTGGCAGGGCTGAATGTTCTTGTAATCCTGTACGACTCTTTGCCATTCTGTCGATGCAGAGATCTGGCAGTGGTTGGTTTGAGACCTTGCTGAATAGTCATGTTAATGCCAGTTCCAATGGTGAGATTTTCTCTGTCAAAGGGAGGAGGGAGAATGCTTCTTCAATCACAAAGACTCTGGATAGAGTTTACAATCTCGACTGGTTTACAAGTGCATCAAAGAATCAATGTTCTGCTGCTGTCGGTTTCAAGTGGATGCTTAATCAGGTAAACTTTTTTTTGTATTTTGGACCAATTTAAGAGCATATGATTCTTTTATATTCAGTGCCTTAGAACACCTCTTGCTTGCTTATCAACCACGTAAAAGATCGGAGTCAAATTCACAAGTTATTCACTATCAATGCCTTGCTGTCTGAAAGCACATTGAATCAAGAGCTCTTTTAAGGGGCTTTATAGTCCTTCACGCTGGTCATATTACTTAGCTAAATTGGGGAATTATGTGAGGAGAAAGGAGGGGATGTTATTCTGCTCTTCAAGCTAAAGATAATGCAATAATCTATTTCCTGAGTGCTGTACAGCATGTATTTTCAATATGTTCCTATTATCTGTTTAATCAAACATTGATATCGTCCTCAGAGCAGTATCTGCCAGTTGAATTGCTCATTATAATAAATAATGTGCCTCTTTTTTTTTTTTTGGAACTCTTTTTCCTTTGCTTTTTCACATAGTTCATAGTTTAAATAAGGCAACTATGTTGACCATCATATGTAAACCAGAATAGTGATTCAGAGGAACTGCATCCCTCTAAACCCTTCCAAGCCCCACCCTCCACAACACCCACCCCAACCGAAAAGGGGGAGGGGGGAATGTAGAAATGAACTATATGTGCACCCTCTCTTTATCGTTTTTAAGTAAAGAAAAGCTGAATAATTTTTGGAATCATTATAGTTTTCCTGCAATAAATTTATCTGCTTTTTATATGCATAGTTTGAAGTGTTATTGGATTTTATGGCATGACTCTAGTGCAAGATGGAAATATCTTGATATCTATAGGAGAAGTTACTCCAGTAGTAGCAACCGGAAAGTTTCCTTTTGTTTCTCGAAAGACTGACTTGTGTTGGGCATGAATCAAAACTATAAGTGGTTGCTAGTTTGATCAAAAAGCAGATGCTTTTTGGAACATTGCAGCCTCTTTGGAAATCCGTAAGATCTGCTCATACAATGTATAATAAAGGACTAAATGACTAGCAGATATAGTGTTTTGTGAATGCGATGTGATATCATTCTTCCAATCATGGGTTGTCTTGTCAAAACAGCTGAATTAAGTTGTGATGGGTGGTTCAGGGATTACCGGAGCACCACAAAGAAATCGTGCAATACTTCAATGATAGAGGTGTTTCTGTAATATTTCTCTTCCGAAAAAACCTACTGCGCCGAATGGTTTCAGTGATTGCAAATTCTTATGATCGATATGCTAAACTTCTGAATGGCACACACAAGTCTCATGTGCATTCGATAGAAGAGGTCTCTCTCTCTCTCTCTCTCTCTCTCTCTCTCTCTCTCATTCATGCAGCTGAACCCCAACCCCTACACCCTCCCCCCCACCACAAAAAAAAAAAAAACAAAACCATCCATAAAGAAAACAAGAAATAGATCATAAGAGAAAAAGGGTGAGTGTATTCTTTGTTAGTGCCTGCATTATTCTGACAATATTTTTTTTGTGGCTTCTTCTTTGCAGGCTGAAACCCTTTCCAGATATAAACCTGTCATCAATTTAACATCTTTGATGACAGATTTAAAGCAAATGGAGGTGACTGTAATGAAGACTCTGGAGCAGTTCCAGAGCACCCGGCACATCATTCTGTTTTATGAAGATCTTGTCAAAAATAGAACTGTAAGAAGCTCCTCCTTTAAACTTTATTGGAATTCTTGTTGCAAATTCTTTTTCAGGATCTTCGTAAAATAAAAGTATACAGTATATTACAGTGTGCTCGTGCTCTCTTGCTCTTTTTTTCAGAAATTAGTAGATGTCCAAGAGTTTCTAAAGCTGCCACTGATGGAATTAATTAGTCGTCAGGTTAAGATACACAAAGGGCCATTATCAGAGCATATTGAGAATTGGGATGATGTTAACAAGACACTACAAGGAACAGTTTATGAAAGGTTCCTCCATGCTGACTACTAATCATAGTCCTTCAGAAATCCATGAAGGAGGCGTGCATATTAACCAACACTTGCAGAAACTGACTGGTATTGAAGGTTTATTTAAATACCCACTCAAATTTAATTTAGCTTTTTTTTGTTTTTTGCCCTTTTTTCTGTTCTCCCACTACTTCACTCTTCACTGATGATGTCACGGAAATATCATGTATAGTTCTAGACATGAAATTTAGGCAGTGAAAAGAAATACAGAATGCAAGTCAAAGGTTCGATTGCCTATTCTCAAGTTTCTTGTCTGTTCATTTTGTTGTTCGATTTGGTTCCGCCTCTTTATCTTTAGCCTTAAAGTTTTCCAAGTTACTATTCTGCGGAGTACCAAAAAAATAGAAAAAGACTTGCAGATGTTTAAAGATGGTACAGCGCTGGTGTTTGTTTTTGCTTTAAGATTGTACGACCTTTTTTGTTTTTCCCTTTGGTTGCGTATGTTCGAATTGTAGAACGAACAAAAAGCTGTGGATAATTCTTTTTTACTTATTTTTCTTCTGATTCTCAATCAAATTTAGGATTGCATAATGCTGGGCCATAATTGTTTTGGGCCACCTGGGTGGGCTCGGATTCATTTGCCATATGCCAGCCGCGGTCGAGCGGAAAAGCTGCGAGTCCTGAAGTTACACTTCAATTGGTTATATTTCGACTCGTCTATCAGGTATTATGCTGTCCCCCGAATTGGGCTCCCCGCTGTTACGCTTATGGGCCAGTAGAAACCCAAAAAGACAACAGAAGCTGCCGCAGCTCCGTTGCAGCAGAAAACGCTCGAACCATCAGAGGGGGTTTGGAGGAGTTGGGAAGCGGAGGCATCTACATTATTAATTCTACGAAATTTTTGAAGCAGAGAAATACTCTCGTAAAAGCTTTGGCTGTGGATCGGTGGCCGCACAATTTTAAACCTTAAACGACTGGAGGGATGCCAACTGGTTGAAAGTACAAGGCCTGACTCCTGAGACGGGTATGAAATGTGAATGGTCAAACATGCAGAAGAATGGGCCGGGGCGGCTTGGCTCTCGCCTTTAGCTGGTTGTGTTGCTTATGTATGTATATATAAAGAATAATTTGTGAGAGGCGAGGCCACAAGTCGGGCCGAAGTAAGTACCACGGACAGAGAAGAAAGGCAAGTTTTCTAGTTGGAAAGCGAACTTGTTTGTGCTCCCCTCTCAATGCCACAAAAGAATTTTTGCGAGAGGGAGGTCAGTGGAGGAGAGTAAGATAATCTATCAAAATATACCAAACCAACGGTTGTGATTGCATGTGATGGGTAGGCTCTTGTCCCTATGTCACCTTTCTCCATTTAAATACGCCATTAAATTTCAACTAGCTAGGCAGAGAGGCTGCAAACCAAAGTGTTTGAATGCTGTATCAGTACAGTCGTACTAACTTCTGTGAAATAAACAAATTGGCAGGCCCGAAATGTGTTGTACTACACACAAGTACATTCAACCATGATCGATAATAATAAAATCAAATGTGGGATGAGGTGTTACGATTATGAGCTTGGTTGGTTATATTACACAAAAGTTCATACTAATAGTTATTTCATGGACACATTTTCCATAATCATTTGGCTGTTTCTTAATCGAACTAAATAGTTTGCTTGAGCTCTCAACACTCTAACCTAAATTTTAAGCATACACACCACCACCACCACCACACCCCCCCCCCCCCAAAAAAGCACAAAAATGTTTTAGACACACATGCAATCATCTAAAGTGTCTCAGGTTAAATAGAAATTGAATTTGTACATGTATTTTCACAATGCCACTGATTATGGTAATGGTATCACAAAAATAAACTAGTGAAAGACTCATAGTGACGACACAAGCCAGCTAGTTGTGTGCTCTCCCATACTACTAGCTAAGCTTATTGTGTGCCCCCGTACGAATCTAGCTGTGTAGCCTAATAATACTAGCTGTAGCTTAATTACGTTTATACTGCACATTGTCCCATAAAATTTTGGTAGCCGAACTATCCGCGCAACGAGTAAAAGTTGCACGGAGCATGGAGATAAAAAACATGGAGATGGAGGACAGGCTCTTTGTTCATTTCTTGATGATGCACTTGTTTTAACAATAACAAGAGAAAAAAAAGCGTTAGGTGCCTAATTCTTTATGATTTTTAGTGAGGACATTCTCCAACCAGTTCGGGCTCTTTTTGGCTGTATAAATACCCCGTGAACATGGGGGTTCTAACGCACACCCAATGCAAAACTTCATTTCTGCATCTCCTCCTCTATTGCCTATCTTTCTTCCTTCCACATTGTCCATGGCCCGGGCACGTTTAATTCTCGCCATCCTTTTCGTTGCTGTGATGGCCTCCCATAACCTTCAGCCTGCTGAAGGTAGACGCTTGTCATTCAGGACCCCCAACAATCTCATGGATAACAGGATTAAAAATGTACATGCGGAACATGGCAACTCAAATGGCGACAGCAGGAGTACTGAAACTAATCCAATGCACTTTGTAGTCCGGGCAGCAGTGGAAGCAACACCACCTGATCCGTCTGTAATGCTGCCTTGCCCGCCACCGCCTCCTCCTCCTCAAGCAACGGTAAGAGGTGCTCCGGGTCATGCTGACAACTTTCGACCAACTGCACCTGGCCATAGCCCTGGGATCGGGAATTCCGTACAGAACTAGGGACGTGCCAAGCTAGTCACTTGCTGGCATTCTTATGCTTTCGCGAATGTGGTTCCTATATATATATATAGGGGTTTCCTCGGTGACTGCATTTCATCTCCTATTTATCCTCCTGCTTAATGCTTATTGTATGTGTCTAAGATCTACTGTAAACTAGTAGTACGTAGTTTCATTGTGCATGTTCTGTTTATTCATATCGTGAGCCAAGTGTAGTGTGAATTTATTATATGTGGCAATTATGTGTGTTCTCAAGTACTAGTGTGGATTTATCATAAATACAATAACGTATATGTATATATGAAGGGTTTTGCAAGATAGGCGTCATTTTACACTTGATAGTGTTTCCCAACAAAAATTTAATGAGAAAAATGAAGTGAAGTGTGTCAAAATGAGAAAAGAATTCGAAAGATGATGTTGAAAACTACGTAAAAGTCGGGGAAGGAATGGGTAGGGTGGTATCAGGGAATGGAGTATAAGTGAGAAATCTCAAGTTAAAAATCCCCTATTTACGCCCAAAAAAAAAAAAAACTACATGGAGTAAATTTCTATGAAATTATCCGTCCAAGTTATAATGGGTTTTTAACCACAACTGTTTACCAGCTTTTCAATGCACATGACATAATTGATTTAAGTACATATAATACAATAACTGGAAAAGTTTTAGAGGAGTGGCAATCTTGTTATACAGAAATTAATATCCTAATTTTCACAGAAGAGAAGTTAATTACGCTGAGAAATATTCTCATCTTTGCACCTCATAAACCGATGGACAGTATCACAATTAAAATCTTCAAGAAAAAGTGAAATTAATATAGTTTCAAGCTTCCAGAATGAGTTTATAAATGACAATTAGATTGTTTCACTTGAACTGAACATGCCTTAATTGCTAAGAAAAAGCGACTTTTGTTTAAATCAGAACAATTACGCTATTATTGGCAAATTACAATTTTCCTCCATATTTTGGTTCTTATTTTCTTCTCCCTTCTATCCAATTTAAGAGGCTTATGATTACTTAAGTGCCATCAATCACAATAATTATATGAGTAATTAGCGGTGAATTATATGGCTTTATTAGCTACTAAATATTTATTAACTAACTTGTTCAATGTCTTAATGTCGGATTTTCTACTACCTAAGAATTACAAGTTTTAGTGAAAATTCTCCTCATAGTGTATTAATATAAAGAAACTGGGGTGCAATTCTTCTCATGTTTTGCTGAGTAAAATATTACTAGTATAATTCTTGCAAGATGGTGAAAAAACGCTCAACACTTGGTTATAATTCTCTTTTCTTTCGAATGTACCATTATTGTAGTTGGCAAATAATGGATCAAAACTGTAGAAGTGAAATCTTCATCTCAATTCGTTTTAACTAAAAAAAGGAAGAAAGAAACAGAAAAAAAAAAAAAAAAAAAACTCTGCATCTCATTTTACCTTGTCTAACTCTTGCAAAATCCTGCGCCAAATCCCAAAATTCGAGAACTATTCTCCTAAAGTGATCATGGCAATTGGAAAAGATCGACAAGACGTCTTTGCTCTTGATTAAACTCGCTTCTTCTATTTGCGTATTCGATCAGATCTCTTATTCTATAAACTCAAGAGTCTACATATGTGTGCTTCAATGAACGTTGTGGGATGGGATGAATCTTCCGCGAGCATTGTACATTTCGGCCTCCTGAAAAAAATGGGCAATCATCACGCAAACTACAAAGCGAGATATGCATGTATTAAGGCTACAAAGGAGCCCAGCCCTCGTGCTTGCTTAGCTTAGGTTAAGAGAAGTAGCATATGCAAGTTACCCAATTGGTAATATCAAATCACTTTCTTAACGTATATTTGTGTCTTGATATAAGGGTTTGATTAGTTGATAATCTGTAAAAATTCCTATAAAATTTGTAGTTTCGGGATGTGTCTTAACTTGCCGTGATGATCGGAATTATAGTCACTCAAAACTTTTTTCCATGCCCAAAATAGAAAGAAAGGGGAAAAACAGAAGTATAAAGGGCAAATTATATTTTATCCCCCTATAGTTTAATGTTTTTATACATAACCCTTCTATGGTTTCAAAAATTATATATAATCCTTTCATAGTTTGGATTAAAATATCAAAGTGACAGAAATGATCGTAACATAACCTTTAAAAATATCGAAACTACCCTTGTTTAAAAATTAGAATGGCTAAAGTGATCAAAATATATAAACATAATATACATGACGCACTAACCCCGTATGATTTTATACTTTACCATATAACCCTCTTATGATTTAATACTTTACTATATATAATCCGCTTATTATTTTTAAAATAGACACATAACCCCCTGTGATTGATAAGTAATTTTCAACTTTACATAGTGGCATTTTTTATATTTTAGGTGATTCCGTTATGAATTATAAATTTCGTTATTTTTAACACTTTAATCCAAATCATAAAAAAATTATATATATATTTTGAAACTATAAAGGGATTATGTACAAAAATACTAAACCACAAAATCACAAGGAGGTAAAGTGTAATTTGCTCAAGTATAAAAAATGTCTACAAGCTCATGGCATTACCTACAACAATGAGCGAGAGTCGGCCGAAAAGCAGTGATAAGTGAACCAGACAACCTCAAGTGCCGAGTCTTAAGATGCCAACTCAACCGAAAGTTGGTATGAAGCAGTGAATCGGAACGAGGTTTCTAGACTCTTGTCATGTCCCAGAGACATGACAAGAGTCTAGAAACCTCGTTCCGATAACAACACTGTGCTTTGGGTGGCCTAGAAACCTCTGGGGCACCACTGATGAGAAGAAAAAACTTCATTTAGTAAATTGGGATTCTGTGTGCAAACCTAAAACTTTAGGTGGCCTAGGACTCAGAAAGACTTCTGATAACAACACTGTGCTCCTTGCTGGACTCTGTTGGAGACTAGTCAAGGAACCTAAAAGCCTTTGGTCTCAGATTTTACAACAGTGTTACATTGACAACAATAGTACTACCTCCAGCCATAACCTCACTTTGAAAAGAGGAAATGGATCCATCAATAAAAAATCCTTGCAGAAGGGATTAGAGTTGTTTAACCAAGGCATCATGTGGAATGTCAGAAATGGGGAGGAAATTCTTCTATGGTGGGATGACTGGACAGGTAGAGGCCCCCTTAGATCAATGATCTCTGGGCCACTCACCCAAGCAGAAACCAAAATGAAAATCAAGCAAATTTTTGGAGACTTTGATGCTTGGGATTTTTCTTCTCTCTCTTTTGAACTCCCAGACAATATTTGCAGATTCATTCAAAGCATCCCAAGGCAGTTAATGAGTAATCAATCTGATACTCTAAGATGGAAAACCAACCCAAATGGATCTTTCTCTGCCAAATCTGCCCTTCTTATTTTGGAGCAGGATCTAAAGAAAAAGCCCCCTCAAGGGGATTTTGAACTATGGTCTTGGGTTTGGAAGGTCAAAACAAAGTCCAAGGTTAAACATTTCCTTTGGCTAGCTTGCCAAAATAGACTGCCTTCTAAGGCACTTCTCCTTAAGAGAACTATCATTTCTGACTCTTTTTGCCCTCGCTGCAACCACTCCTGTGAAGACTCAGCTCATGTTCTTAGATATTGCCCACATGCTTCCTCCTTTTGGCAAAGCCTCAACATTCCCACTTCCTTTGATCTGGATTTTACAGTTTGGCTTAAAAATGGTTGTCTGTCCAAGCATATTTCTCCATTTTATGGAATCCCCTGGGGTACTGTTATCTCTTTTGCCTGCTGGAATCTTTGGATTGCCAGAAACAAGGCTATTTTTGAACCATCTAACCTCTTCTCCATTCTGCACAATACTCTAGCAATGGTGGCTGAATACTCCTTTTTAGGACCTATTCAGAACATAATACATCCAAGAACAGAAGTGCTCATTAACTGGATTCCCCCTGAACCTTCCTGTTTCAAAATCAACACTGATGGATCTTCCATAGGGAATTCTGGTCCAGCTGGATCGGGTGGCTTGATCAGAAATCACCTAGGACACTGGATAGCTGGGTTTAGCAGAAAATTGGGACATGCTACCAATATTCTTGCTGAGTTGTGGGGGATAAGGGATGGACTATCCTTAGCTTCCTCTCTAAACTTGCAAAATGTTGAATTAGAAGTTGATGCTAAAACTGCTCTAGACTTGCTTAAATCGGCAGATACCTCAACTCATGAGTATGCTTCAATTATCTCTGATTGTAGGTTCCTGATCTCTGCCCTGCCGAAAGTCATACTTAGACATGCTTATCGAGAAGCAAACCAGTGTGCTGACAGATTGGCAAAACTGGGTGCTCAACAAGATGTTAATTTTGTATGCTATGAAAGTATTCCTTTTGCTTTGAGAAGTCTAGTAGATGCAGATATTAAGGGAATTTGTTTCCCTCGTTTTGTACCTATAACTTAAGTTTGTTTTAATATATAGTCCCTTTTATTACCAAAAAAAAAAAAGACTCTTGTCATGTAGATACACAGTTCTTTGCCCAGTTGAACTCTTTTCCTGATCGCTTTTTTGTACATTCGTTTTCGTACCCTGATAATTTAATTAATTATTACGTCAAGCGCTCTCAAACTGGCCTTAACCTGGGACTGACCGAGGAGATCCTCCCATGCTCTCACCGGGTAAGTTAGCAATTAGCATCAACCAACCTTCCCAACTAGTTAAAGATGTTCAAGCGTTGCTGCACAAAATTGGTGGTTCACTCCAGAACAGCAATTTTCTGCCAATGCTAGCCTATTGCTCGGAGATGAGTTTTTTTTTTTTTATCCTGTAACGATAATATTCTTATAATTTAATCTATTTTACTTTAAAAACTATATAAAGAAATAGTAGATATATAAATTTAACTAAATTGAAAAGATGTTCTAATATCTCTTTTAAATTTTTTTTACTGAGATTTGAGTAAGGCTGCAAACGAATCGAGCCGCTCGCGAGCGGCTCGAGTCAAGCTCGAGCTCAGAATATTAAGCTCGTTAGCTCGCGAGCCTTGGATATATATACATATATTTTTTATTTAATAATAAAATTACTTATATTATATATTTTTTTTTTATTTTCATAGTAAAATTACGTATATGTCCTTAATATTTTATTATTTATTAAAAAAATATTATTTTATTTATTTATTTTTAAATAAAATATTTATTTTTTATTTTTTTTCGAGCTCGTGCTCGAAATTTGCCAGCTCGTCGAGCTTGAGCTCGATAAAATTTAGTCGAGACTCGGCTCGATTAGCTCAAAACTCGATTCGGCTCAGCTCGTTTGCGGCCCTAGATTTGAGTTCCTAACATTCGCCTGACCTTTCACTGCATATGGAATTTGGACTCTAACCTTTCGCCAAAGCTCAATGATTTTGCAGGGAGCCGAATCTAACCACATACGAATAATAAAAGAAAGGTAAAGCCGCCTCCCAGCAATATATTCTACACTCTACAGTACAGTACATCATTGCAGGCCTTCAGGTTTTGGCACTAATTACGGCCGTAAGATTCACATGGTAAATTGTATCAACAACCGCCTGCGTACGCTGAATCTAACATTAATTAGCAAGACGTGTGAAATCATGGTACTTCGAAAAGGAAAGCCGTCTTATATGGTAATATTCCATACCATGAGTAACATGTGGCAATGATCGATCAAGAGTTTTTGCTCGCCCTATTCAAATAAGACTTGAGATTTTCCCCCGTTACCTTTTGTTTGCCGTCCCCCTATCTAGAAGGTACGGAAAAAGCGACGGTCCTGATGGTATTCCAAGCAACTTGTGTGCAGGTGTTGAATGTACATTTGACAGTCCAAAAGGCCAATGCATGCATTTGATGCATTCACAAGTGTGCATTACTAATTCTAGCTAAAGGCGCAATAACCAATTACTAGTTGATTTACATGATGCCTAGTTAGCTCCCATCGTAAAATCATATCACGGACCTAGGACATTCGTCTGAATTTATTAAAAAATCACTTAACGTAACAATTGACAAGAGACAAAGTTTGAACTCTTGTCTTTCGCTCAATTACACTACTAAGCCTGGGCATCGGCCTTTGGCTGGTGGTGGTGGTGGTACATCGAGCATTACAGAAATTTGAGACCGTTGGGATCCGAAAGGCACGAGAAAGATCCAGTTGTCTTCCCGCACGTTCACTCTAGTACTATTAGACTAGACCAGCTGTGCATATGTTACTAGAATAGAAAAGGCACCACCTCTGTTTTCATCATTTGAACTTACTAATACTGCAAATTCAGGCCCAACACCAAGCACAAAACAGAATCAAATGGGCGGCTAATTATAATTAGTATTTGCCTCTTTTTAACGTAGTGCCTTTACGAGTTTAGTGGGGCGGGTGACGGAGAGGCTTCCTGGACTCGAGGAGCCAACCACACATGCGTCCTTTTCAAGGAATCTTCTTTATTCTGATTCCATTCTGCAAGTCAAGATCGAAAAGGCGCGGCGGTGGTGTGGCGGCTGCATGCAGTGGAGGCGGTCTAGGCATACCCCAGGGTCCTTCCTTGGGTTGGTCTGCTGGATTTGTTTAATTCACTGTTCATTTATATATTCCTATCCTATGAAATTTGATATCTGTAAATTCAAAACTTATTTTGCGACAAAAACAAGTGCTGGGGACCCCGGCGGTGGATGGCTGTGGTGGATTTGACTTTACTCAGCTTTTTATCTCGTGTTGGTGGAGTACTGGAGTTGGTTGAAGGAGAGGTGGGAGGAGGAATGGGGCTACACGCCACTAGCAATGCCCGAACTTCTGGCAGCAACCAATGGGGTGTTTGTAAATTATGAACCAGTTGAGCTCATGCAGTGAACCAGGGAAGATTGAGTTTAGGCTTGCCAGAAAAAACAGGGAAGATTAATAATCCCCGGTGCGAAGCAATGACCCTGGCAGTTTATAGAATTAACAAATTTCAGTAACTGGAAGTTTTAAACACAAACAGCTTTGTATCGAATGAAATTTGAAGTGATGCAGGAAGGAACACCTCTTACAAGTTACAGCAACACGCTCCAGAAAACAGAGGACGAGCAATTTTTTTTTCTTTTTCTTCTTTAAACAGCCCGCTTAATGCTGAGATTCACGGAAGGAAGGCTTGTTTTGCCAGTAAAAACTGCAAAATGCTGATCATTCCCAGTCGCTCTCCCTGTCTTAACCCATGGCGGGCAATTAATGGGTATCATTAAACTTGGATCCCCTAGACCTCCAATTTTTATCCCTGGAGTCCTGCAAGATCTTCTACCAGCTTGTACCATTTAATTTACGTCATGGAAAAAATAGGAGTGTAACCAGCATTTGTGTTTTCAGTTTATATCTAGTAAGAACTCTGGATTCAGCAAAGACACTTCAGTCCTATATCTATTGCCTCGTCACCTATGCGTGGCAATGAGTCACCTTACGTGAATTCCAATTTTTAAGTGTGGGCTATGTTCCATGCAAGTCACTCTATGAATCAGTGATCCAAGACCTTGTTGAATACATACAACAAAACAGCTCATCAGCAAAAATATATCCCTAATGCAGTCACTTAACCAAATTCTCCACGAGCAGAAAGAAGTGATCAGGTCATTAGCGCACTCTTTTTCTCTAGTTCTAAGAGGAGCGAACCAGCTTTCGGTTATCAGCACCAACAGATTTGGGCATGGCAGGCTGTGATAGGTTCACAAAAGGAAACTCAGGAAGCCTATCACAAAAAGTAGAGGACATGCCCATTAAAATACTATCAAATGCCGTATTGGACAAATCCAACAAAGATTTTGAGGGTCAAAGTGTTCCTTTTATAAATTTCACGGAGCACATCAGATCTTGACTCATGAGTACTGATATTTGGTCAAATTACGGCTGTTGATCTCGTCCATCCATTAATAACCAAAGTTGCTTTTTTTTTTCTCCATTAGTGGCAGTTGCTCTAGTAGTTGAAAATATTATTTCAATAAGTGCACATGTGCACAAAGCAATGGTGCTTCTACTTTCAAACAGAATATTACTTGATTCCAGGGGAACCAATTTCAGTTGTAACTCTTTTCTATTTTCAATTTCCTTCTTCACGGTAGGTGAGGGATTCTTTTAACCGTAGAAAGCAACAATCATGTAGAGTAATGAAGTTTGCAGTCACACCTTACTTTCAAGAAGAATACAGCAATATTTGACTTAACAATCTCCAGAAACCAAATTTTTACCTGCACAAAAACAGGTGAAGAGCCTCAGCATTCCGGTCGTACAATAATTTCCGTCATTTGGTTAGGCAAATGGTTACAATTTCTGTCAATGTTCTGCTACGAAAAAAGAAAGAAGACAGGGAGTTGAGTTATAAGGCAATTTTTGGCACTGGAAGAAAGACGGTAGTGATGTAAGAAAGTTATTATTTTCTGATCATGGTTAGCATTCTGTGGCTTGTTGGATCTTAATTTTTCAGCAGTTTAGCGATCAAACAATTCAGTCAAAAGCTTAGAACACCATAAACAAAACTAAACTATGACTACAAGACAGTTGTGTTTCACTTGAATTTGATGACCGAAAGAGTTTGGGCATTGCATATGAACCATCCACATAAAAAAAACGTAGACATCAATAAGTGGGCAGTACAGAAGAATCCCAGTATTTTGGTGTTGCATTTGGGTGGTGGTAAGGCCAACGCAGTTATTCTAACACAAGAATTCCAGGTCCTATAATCTGACTGGATCCAAATTTATTGATTTAATGATTACTACATTTGAACAACTAAACAATGAAACAGCATCATTTGAGCACATTGAAAGGTCAAGATACATTAAAAGTATCAACCTGCAAAGGACATACTTCAACCTGTGATTAACAATTAAACGAATATTCTAGGGATCCTCAGATCATTTGCAGTGATCTTATTTCAAAATATGTAGATTAGTCCAATTTTTAACTATGAAAAGGACAGAAAAAATGGAGTCCTAGCAATAAAAAATAACAGAAAGGAGGAAACAGTGACAGCATGCGGCAAGGTTGAAAGATCAATGACAATGCCAGCATATGATTCAATCTAAGATCATGAACTTAGAATAGTTTAAAGGAACATGGACGATCCAAAATCATGTAGTTGCATAGATATTTGATAACTGAAAAATCTTCTACAGTTTATTTCCAGGATTATAAATACCAAAGCAGGTGCAGCAGACTTACCATTCAGCTCTAAATCCTAAACAGAAGTAACCATTTCCTTCCCCACCTTGCTCCTCTTGCTCTCCCTTTCTGTATAGAGAAAAAAAAGATACATAAAACCTTCGCAGTCAAGACCAATAATATCCTATTCCCCTAGATATGGCCTGGAACAAACACATTTATATTTGCGGTTTCCTTCTTACGGTTATTGCCGGCCATGCTTTTCTCTGTACAGGGGGAAGGCAACTAAAAGAAATCAACAAACAGAAATCTGATCATTTTAAAGATGAGAAAGGACAGGGAAATCGGGGCAAAGAACCAATAGGCTCAAAGCATAGCCCACTGGGGCACAAAGGTGATCTTCATGTAACGTGGACCCTTGCTAGTCATGAAATTTCAGAAGCGAAAGAATCTTTCCCACCAACGTCGAGAGTCAGTCCAAATCCAAATCCTGGATTTGGCAGCTCACTAACAGCATACGTGAATGGTTTTCAACCTACAACACCAGGAAACAGTCCAGGAGTTGGTCATTCATATGTAGGAGGAAAGGCGGAGAATAAGCAAAATGCACCAAATAGCACGTCCAGTGTAGCTCATGCTCTCGAGTCAAACCCCGATGATTTCCGACCCACAGGACCAGGTCGCAGCCCTGGTGTTGGCCATTTCTACCGAAGCACAAACTCAGAGCCAAATGTGTAGACAAATTGGGTACATATAAATCTATGCAACTTGTCTGTATTGTGGAGTTCCTTTGTTAAATGGTTATCCACGTATCAATAAGTCCTCTTAATCCAGTCCCCACATTCTGTAAAGAGTTGTTGTATTCACTTGAAGCAAATATGTCATCTGTAAAGAGCTGCATTCGTGTGTAGCAGATATGTGTTCTAATGCATGCTTAGAAAATCAGCTGTGACAGCTGAAGTATTGCTGAAATAAAAGATAAAAGTTAGATTAATTTAAATGCATTTTGAGTTTTTTTGTTCTACTTCTATCATGCATGCAAGTAAACATTTCTTGGTAAGTGGACTATGAAGCCCATGCACATGCAACATGTAAAGAAAAATAGCTTTAATACATTAAGAAAGGAGGGGGGCGGGGGTGGAAAAAGACACGATAGAAGAACCAAAAAAGGTAGAGACGAAAAGAAAACCAAATTAAAATTCTCATTTTCAGACCACAATTCTTGTTCATAACTGGTTGTCAAATTCTTCAAGTTTATTTGTATTTATACAATAATATCTTCTAGAATCTGAAGGATGATCAGCTCAGGTTAGAGATGTTATAAGCATGCCTGCTTTTTCTTATTGTGTGTTAAATGTTTCATGTATAGCTGCCACTGTTTCTAAAGTTCAACAGGGGAAGACAGAGAGAGGGTTATCCAACTTCCCAAGTCTTGACAATTTTGACAAGTTCCGAATGTCTCATAGTTAAATAACTAGTTCAAGGAAATTAATGTTACATGTAAGGATTACATATTAGAAGTAAGATTAATTATGAATTATATATGGTAAATATTTAACTAAATGGGTGTAGTTGAAGTTCCAGTTGGTAAGTGTATCCATTACTAGTTGAGGATTTTGGAAGGAGTCATTTTTCTTTGTGGCAGGCCTCAGTTAAAAGGGGGAGGAGAGACACCATAGACCGCAGAGTCTTCTCGCTTTACACATGCCCGCAACAGCAAGACAAGGTTTTGGCTTCAACTGTTTACACAGGACAAAACTCTGATTTTAGAGACTTAGATTTGATGTTGACTAACTTTCACTCACTTGTTTATTAGTCTTCTAGCCGAATAAGGTTGAAAAAAAAAAGAAGAAGAGTAAACCCACCACCATATATCACAATCACAAGAAAGATGTCAACAACAAAGGTTTGGAAAGTTACAAATCATTCCGAGCATCACTCAGACTTCTAGTACCAGATTGATATTTACCAGAATATAAAAACGCCAAGATTCTCTTTACAGCTCGAATAATCAGCGCAAAAATGGCAGGCTAGAAGGGTCGCTTTCCCACTAGAATTTTTTCGAGTTCTTTCTTAGTTATTAATGACAGTTGCCCACTAATTAAATCTCTGGATCTTACGTGAGAGAGATTATTTGGAAAACTTCTCCAATTCCCTCAATTTGTCGGCTCTCTGTTGAAGAGAAAGTTCTAAAGCTCGTCCCACCCAATTGAGATAGAAAGGGGAATACAAAGTGGAGTTCAGTTTAAAAGGTTTCCAAATGGGGCAACATATGTAAAACCCCAAGCGTGGATTGAATGGCCAAATCAAGCAAGGGCAAAATTACAGTAAAACAGAACTTTAAGTGCCAATCATGCACTTTTATTCGATTCCTATGGGCAAGGACAGTTGTATGCAAACTATTTAATGAGAATTTCGGTAGTAACTTGATAAAGATTGCCAAGACTAAAACAAGAAATAATAATATGAGCCCCGAAAGTGTAATAACAGCGAAATTAACCGCCAAAATTACAAATCAAAGAGGTAAGCTGGCCTTCAAAATCTGAGAATCTGGACACAACTGTGGACTTTTGGACAGAGAGAGGGCATAACGGTACGGAATTGCTGATCAAATCGATTACCAACCATCATTCGCTCAGGCGGAGGAGGCTTGTGAATCTGCTGAGGCGGTGGCGGGACAGACACCACCGTGCGAAATTGGAGCGGAATTTCTCGAGTCTGGCGTGGCTTCACTTTAGTCGGATATTTCACCGGCTGCTACAGCAAGTCAATTATCAGAAAGTCTGATTCATTGAAGGGCTGTATCTTCCTTAGTTTGGATGGTGGCTGTGAAAACTTTGAAATGTATCTTCCAACCACAAAACTATAAACACACACCAAGAAAAAACCATCCAAATTGAGCCATAAAATTCGACTTGGAAAAGCCTTTTTCCTTTTAATCTAATAGTAGTACTTTTTTCTTCTATAATTGCAATCGAGATTCCTAATTTTTTGGAATCAACAGCTAATAAAATAAGAGTAAATCTTATATACACTAACTAACAGTGTATACACTATCACCGTCTGATTCATGACATCTACGCAAAAGTTAAATTTCAAATTTAAATTTTGCATAATTATCGTTCATCCATTGTTAATAGTTGGGGATGACAATGGGAGCGGGTGCCCACGGGCACCATCTTTACTTTTGTAATGCTGACACCATCTTTACATTAGTCACGAAGTACATAAAAAAAGTAAGTACAAAAGTATTTCAACTTTTGGTTACAAACTCCATGACAATTTATATGGTCGTACAAGTAGACTAAAGTAACTCACTACGGGGCATTACGGTTGTATATAGCAAACTGAGTACAACTTTTTATGCCTTAGGAAAATTTGAGATTTAAAACAAAAACATGACTTTGAAATCTTTGAATAAAATAGAAGAATCAAAAGATCTTTACTAAGCAAAATGAATATTGCCCATAAGAAATGTCGAGCACGTTCCACCTTCTTGTGGTTGCATGCCCAAACCTGCGTAGAGATGGGAAAGAGTCAGAAAGGTATATGTCTGTTTAATTAAAGCTCAAAAGCGGCTTTGGATTAAGGACAACATTTAATTTGAAACCGCAAAATCTTATAAAATTTCTTCGACCGAGAATTCGTTGTTTAATTGTTGTACCAGATGAATTAGCCGAAAAGTGAAGGGAGCGAATCTGGTGAGGGATTTGAGCTTCTTTTTTTTTCTTTTCCTTTTTCTTTTTTGGGATTCCTCGAAGAACATACCCGTACGTGATTATGAGGTTTCTACTTTTTACTATCTTAATTACTACAACTTCACACAAGTTATTAGAAATGGAATGAAAATTGCGGCTGAATGCTGATTGTTAATCAAACAATGGGAATTACACCAAGTTGGGCACTTTAGAGCATAGGCATTTCTACTACTAGTTGTTAGACAAATACGATGATGTGATATGATATCTGGCTATCCATCTAGAAAATGAGGCAATTAACCACTACCGAATTATCTCCTCTCCAGTGAATTTTCTTTCCATTTTTCACGGTCCATATTTAAATGCATGCATGCATGACATGTATTTTTATTTGTTAAAAAAAATATAATTATTTTAAAGTTGACTGATTCTAGCTCTTGTTGACAAATGAACACACGTGTTGTGTTGTGTTATGTATCCAAATATGTATTATGAAAAATGAAGAGAAATCTACCGACGAGAAGCCACCAAGTCCTAACTAGTACTAGGATTTGGGACCATTTTTTATGTTCTTTTGCATAAATCTGATTGTTGTTAAAATGACAAACTGCCAACTTCAATACTACTGGGACCGAAAGTTCATCAAATAAGAAAACAGAAAATGCTAACGTACGGCTACGGTTTGTGAGTTCTGTCCGTCCGTTCGTAGCTTTATAGTTAATACTAGTACTAAATTTCTGGACAACGGCAGCATGGGCCAGAGAGAATTTTGCAGGGGTGCCGGGGCATGTGTGTTACAATCATTAATGTTAATTAGCGAGAGTACCAAACACCGCTTATGAAATGTCTTTAAAAAAAAAAAAAGTACCAACTTGTTCTTCATTAGCGGTACGTACAACTTGAGCTGTCCACGTATTTTTAGCACTACTATTGCTCCTACGCTAGAAGAAAGGAAAGTCTAATTGAATTTATATAAGAGTTAACAAGAAAAAGAAACAAAACCCACACCTTCCTCAGATCCAAAAGGTGAACTATTGCAATTTCTAAATTTTTTTTTTTTCTAAAAAATGCACTATGCTTTCCCTTTGTGCACAAGGAGGTGTGATTTGAATTCCCGATCTCGTATACGGAGAACTCTCCGGGCCGCCTCGAACGTCCAGTGAATTAGTGTGTTGATCCATCCATCAATTTTTTCGGGTGCCCGCATAAATTTCATTTTCATGCCGAGGGGTTTTTTTTTTTTAAAAAAAAAAATTTCATGCCAAGGTTTAGTTACATTGTTAATTGTATTCTGTCGATTGAGTATCATCGGGTAAATTCACCAGATTGATTGGGTTAAGTACGAGATGTTAACTAGAAATATTTCAGACTGAAGGCAGGAAATTAATTAACGTAGCGTAGACCAGAGGCAGTCATTTACGTACCAGTACAAGATGGGTGTAGGTTGCCGGCTGAGAAACAACATGTTTCTCATAAACAGTTTTGTAGTTTCTAAAAACTAAAGACTCTTGCTTGGCCAATCCATAATGCAGTGTCTTGAAGACGTGTTGATTCGTAGAGTTCGTTCGATCTTCTTCCATTTTTTCCTCCTGTGTTTTGGTTCAAGAGCTCAAGGCACTTCTTGATTGGTTAAATCCGTCCCGTGGGAATCCAGGTCTCCAAGGTGAGTGATCAATGGTCAAAGATCTTGCTATAAAAGTTCTCTTTTCTTTTTTCTTTACGCATTTTAGAATGAAAATTAGATGCTTAAACTCAATTCTTCTTCAGTGGCCAGTTTAAACCTCCTCGGGAAATTGCTGTAAAATTATTTTTTTTTTTGTAAAAAAAATTGAGCTCTTTCCAAGGAGTTATTATTAGCCCCACCCACTTTCTTTTACCTCATCTTCTGTTTGAAGGGTTATAGTCCGACTTTCATCCCAATTTTATCCAGAGTTCATTCGACCACTACTGTAGTGCACCACGACCCACAAATCATATTTTTTTGGGTTTTCACTATTATGTGGTTGCTTCCTGCCTGCTGCATATGTCCAAGCATGCATTTCCGTGTCGTACGCGATTTACAGAATATGGAGTTTCTAAAAGCATTAATGCGAAGAAATTAGTTTCTCTGCCTGGAAGTGTTAGTTTTTATAATCGGATGGATCCTTTTATTCGGGTAACAAGACCGAAAAATTTACCCGGTGGCTGGATGTGATTGCATGCATGTGATGACTGACATAAATTTAAAAAAAAAAAAAAAAAGTTTGAACTTATAATTAAGAGAAACCCCCAGGTAATAAAAAAATTGTCGTCGAAGCTGATGAGCATAAAAATTTGCTTTATCATACATGAGATGAGAATGACATATCCTTGCCTGTATAATGCATGCATGATGATCACGTTTCATATATTGCTATCTCGCAAATTACCCCCTTTTTTTTTTCCCACAAAACAATGAATAGCAAAGCCATGAGATGTAGAGCCCGACCAAAAATGAGGAAAAAAACAAGAACGCATCATAGCATGAGGATAGAACTTGAGTTGGATGTTACAGCACTAATGAATAGGCTTGCGAAATCTTTTCACCGCCTACAATGAAAAGCGCCGCTGTTGGGGCACAAAGCTGCATGTAAGCTGCATGATATGGTTTGTCCAGAAATGACAGTACAAACCGTGAAATGTCCTATGAATGGCTTGTCTCTGTGATCGTTTTAGTCGGACAAACTCCCTGTGTAATTCTTGTTGTCCACCAATGTTTTGCTCTTTTTCCTATCCTTTGCGTGTATGTGGAATCTTCCTAGATGGATGGGACCGCACATGTTTCAACTTACTTTTCTACCCCCTTAAATACCAATCCAGATGTTGGGATTTCTTGCTTCAATTGCTGGCCACCATTCCCTCGGCTTCGTTTTGCTACCAACTTTCTTGCTATCATTTTTCCTCCCTCCTCATTTTAAACTTGGGGATTGAAATTAAGATACACTTGTGCTCATTATTCGCCGATGGCCAGCTTCTTTACCCGTTTGCTTATCTTCCTACTAACCATTTCGAGCCAAGAAGCACTTCGCGGCCATGGTAGGAATCTAGGGGAGGCAAGGAGCTCGCAATGTACATCTCGTACGCATCGAGCGGGCCACGCAGCGAAAATAGTTGATTTGGTAGAGGCCAAGAAACCTGTTGCGGGGCAGGGGCCTGGATTCAGATTTCTAGAGGGAAAAGTGGATTCCTTTCGACCTACGAACCCTGGACGTAGTCCTGGTATGGGTCATTCCAAACATAACTAACCGGGCAGTTGATTAATGTCTGATCGTTCACCTGACTGAAGCCAGAATGCTTGCTTCGAGTTAATCTTCGATCAACGTCCAGTGTGATGTGCGCCTTTTAATCTCTTCATTTCCAAAATTGTGTACGATATAATGTATATGTCGACGTGAATCAGTGACTCCATCGATCGCGTTTTCTTTACTATTGCTTTGGTCCTTCACTTCATAATATTTTATTCTATGCTGGAAACTGCTACTCCTTAATTAGGGCGCCTGACTTCACTTCTGGGCTCGCCTCGATCGGTGCTAATTTTTGATAAAATATCATAATATTATTGAAATCTATATTAATGGCAGAAGTTATTGTGTACATGTGTTAAAGAATAAATCTGAAAAATGGACACTGCAATTCTAAAGAACGGATAAAAATTACACTGTGAAATTTTAAAAAAATAAGATAAAATAACTGTAGTCCCAAAGAATATCTATGGTGTGTTGATTAATTACTTCAAGGCCAGAAATTATTGTGGTAATTATTTAAATTACCCGTGAGTGCATCTTCACGGCTGATAAAAATTCAACAGAGTACGATTATTGTTGCCAGCAGAAACGAAATTGACAATTAATGCATGGGCGCAAATGACAGAAATTTAAGCACTAAATGTTTTTCAGATTTTAATAACAATCAAATAAGTGTATATATGTGTGTGTGTGTGTGTGTGTGTGTGTGTAGATTTCCAAAATTCGACTCTTTCATTTCCAGACAGATATTACATGAACGCATTGTTTGTCTTGATACTAGTGGGGTACTGTCCTTTCAATCTTTTCTACTTACTTCCCAACATTCGGACATGTGGGCAGAGAAATAATGAAAAGCTAGGTTACGCAGTACGCACTTTTGATATAGGACGGTGAAACTGTTTGGCCCTTTTTCTTTTTTTTTTCCCCTTCCTTTCTTCTCAACGATGATGAGGTTTCCCAGGGTATTCAGTCGCAATTGACAAGTGGTTTACCCAAAGTTTAATACTTGTAGAGTTCCGAATCAACCTGGAACTAAAATGGTTCTGTAGTTCTTTCTCCATTTCTCATACATATCTGGGATTCAACATTTCACGCTCCTCCAACTCTCATCTTTTTCATAGGATTTTCGCAAAAAACAAAATCATCATGACGTGAATGCGTTTACATTTTTCATTTTTACCTGCTTCATGCTAAATTCGGCCAGATCATAAATAACTAGGAATTGTTAAACCTCCGGATACATGCAACATTACAGGGGTTTCTTTTTTCTGGCAACATTACAGAATACTTTAGCTTTTCGTTCGTTTTCTTCTCTTCATTTATAGCTTTAATTTGACCAATGTACTCAAACCCCACTTGCATTTTGTTGTTTTAGCGTTGGCATTATGAAAGATCAAACTATTGGTAAAACTAACCACACCCTCAAGCCCAAAAATAAAAAAAGAAAAAGAAAAAATTGGTGAGCATTTACGAGCAATTCAAAAAAAAAAAAAAAAAACATACTGCAGCATGCATATGATCATTCCAATACCTGCTCTCTCTTTCACTGCCTTTTTGTCTTTCTTTTAACTGATTATTCCAATACCTGTACATTTTTGGAGCTCAAAAGCAGCCAAGCAACAGTACCCCTCCGTGAATCCTTTTTTTTTTTTTTTTTTTTCATGCATCCGTAATTTTTGTACCTTCTTGGGTAGCTCATGCTCATTACGGGTTTACCACTGTATGCCTATTCCATATCTCTCATGTCTTGTACTCCGTTAAAAGAAAGGGGCTTTAATTTACTCATGTTGGAGTATTAGTTCTGAACTTTTTGTGACAACCAAAGACGTTGTATGTAGCAGAAAGAAGACCTTAGTCTGGTGACAAATTATTTACCTTCAATTATTTTCCGGCTAATCTATATCTTTTCTTGACAACATATAGCATTAATTACTTCTATTGTATATATTTGTTGCCCATCAACTAATGTATTCAAAGTCTTTAGTGTTTACTATTGGTCTGACTTTTGTGTACATAATTAAGAACCTAACAACACTAATCCACGTCGAGTGAGTAACTAGTCATGGTAAATTTTAACGTAAATAAGTTTTCTGATTTTGCATTCTGTTTTTACATCTGAAAAGGGGACATAGGAATTAGAGAGTCTGGGTTCTAATTCTCTATTCTTTCTTCATTTCTTAAATCTCACTCTTTCTTTACTAGTAATTTTTTTTTTTAAAAAAAAAAACCACTTTGGAAGGGGGACATTTTTGGAAAATCATGAACTTCTAACTAGATTATGATTTTCCTAAGAGGACTAACACTCTTCCTAATTAATTGGATCAAATTAAGTGTTTGATTTAACCCAAAAATGAGCACCACCTCATAGTGTTTCCAAGATGCCTAACATACAGCGAAACCAGGTTAATTGATCACCACTATTCTGTCGGGGCACAAACTTACTTGATCTTTTTGACAAAAAAAAAATTAAAAATCAAGAAAGAAAGAAAATAAAACAGTCAGAAACAGAAATACATAACTGGGCATATACTGATAAACTAATTTTTCTAAGCACCTCTAAGGAATCAATTGTAACTGAAGGGTGGCTAATGGTTTATTGCTATATCCAACAAGTTTGGGCAGGGTTAGGTTGGATCAAATTCAAAAAGACGGAATTAGTGGGATGGTGAGACATATAAAATTTCTGCATTAATTGATGTTAGCTCCAGCCAAGACGAAAAAGTTGCAGATCTTAAAAAATCTTCCACCAACCGCATTCATTCAAGAGAAGAGAAGAAAAACATATCACAATGGAATCAACAGTCTATACTTAGCTAACTTAGTCCACTAACTTCTGTCCGGGACGCTGATTTATAATTGCCTTCCAAAGTATGCGTTATGGTACTCCTTAAGCTGTGGAAACTCCTTCGTGGTCATTCCCTAATGCAAAATATGCCGTTAACTGCAAAGAATATCCCGCATTTGATGGCAATAATCATGCTTTTCCTCGATCGCAAACAAAGGAGGAAGGAGGCAACCCCAACCGCAAAAGGTCTTGTATAGGACTCTTTAGCTGTAAAGCCTTCTCTGTCTAACTGCTAATAAATTATAGCCAACCCTGCAAGGAACCTTTATGAATTATAACACTATAACAGTACGTAATCATGGTGAGTGGGAAGGATGATGGACTAGTGGCAGCGGGAATCCTTGAATTTTTCTTGAATTCATAGGTTTGTTTAGCTGCTAACGGATTAAAAATGTTTGTGTATTGTATTTAGATTTTAAAGTGAACCCCACAGCCTAGGGAGCCCTTCAGCGCTTGAAAGGCAAGATAAGGTCTTAAAATAAGAATCATGAGTAAACTAGATATCAATTTAGATCCAATCACCTCAAGAAAGATCTCATTCCAACTGGTGTGGCACTTTTTTCTTTTGAACGCTTGAAGCTTCTGAGGGATAAATATTAGAAACCAGACGCCTATGTACGCCATATATCTCAGGGATGGGGTCATCTCGGATTAATATCTAACATATTCTTTAGATGATTGCCGCGCAGTGATGGTGCCATAATACAATTGGACAGGCTGTTAGGTCTTCATTGCCATTGGTTTTGAAATTAATTAGTGTAACTTTTTGCCATTGGTTAGTGTAACTTAGCCGACTTAATTGTATTGAAACTTTAGAGTTCAAAATAAGGATTTTGCGAATGGCTCGTTAGTATATCCAAATCACACCACATGTGAATGTACGCACTCATATTTAATATACCTTTGCATTTAGACACTTTCCAAATTAATTTTACTTTTGCCAAAAAAATTTAGATCCTCTTAATGAGCGTCCTCGTTAGCCAAAACCCTTAGAATAAACCAAATTCATGGGCATGTGGAATGCAAAATGTAACAAAGGACTTCTTCTTCTTCTTTTTTTTTTTCGTTCTCATCAATTTTTTTTTGCTGGAAAATTCAAGGGTTGGTGTGTAAATAGATGCCTTTATTCACTTATTTGTTATGGGAATTTTGAACCACAAAGCATATATGAATGGATTTGAGATCTACTTAGACTTGTCAAGAGTAATAATTAACGAATCCTACGTGCTAATTAAATCTAGCCTTATTTAGTATTATTCTCCATTATGTTGGCTCTTACCTTGTTTTTTTTTTTTTTTTTTTTTAACGTAACGGCACATCTAGTCTAGCCTAACCTACTCCTACTCCTAAAGGGAGAGGGAACCTACTCAACAGGGTGGCCCAACTGAGTTGGGGGAATCTGATAGGGACTGAACCACCATCAGACCAAATGGGTACACTACACAATACAATCATATGGATTTAAAACAACCTCATATTGAGTCACATTGATGGAAGATAAGATTTGAATCCTTGACCTTCCACCCTACAACATTGAGGCTCTTACCTTGTTGATACTACATGACTTTCACTGGCAAGTAGATTGATTCCAGTAGAAGCATTACACTGGAATGTGCGCTTAGACTTTTGCAGATGGTCATTAGAAGTGTTGTGGCATAATATAATAGGAACCGAACAATCTGTACAGGAGGACATGCGTTAAACTCCATCCATCCGAAAGAAGACAGTCGTTGCTTGCAGGAGGGCCAAAGACGCATGCAGCAGAATATCGACAAGTTGACAGTGATAATAAGCTAATGCATGTGAGCTTTTCCCCACGAGAGGTCCGACTTGACCACCTAAAACAGGCCGTCCAATTCTACTTTATAGTTTTTTAATTTTTTTTTCTACTAGGATATCTCAACTCGACAGAATCTTCCCACTATTGAGGATTGTCGTGACCTAAATGGTCCTAAATGGTTGATGGTTCTCTCCTCCTTCTAATATTCAAATTTAACCTCAGCATCAATCACCTTATATTTATATGGCTTCCACTGTGATAGTGTTTCAGCCATCCCTCTCCAAAACACTTAGCGCTCAATTCTACTCTGTCTTCCTCTTCTCTTGCTTCTCATCCTAGTTTTGTCTTTTTCCTTGGTCTCAGAACAACATTACAGCACGTACACTTGATTAATTGCGATTAACTAGTCACACTTCTTTAAGGCAATGAAGAATATTAAGTTTTTTGTTTTCTGTGCTTTTGTTATTGTCATGATGATCTTAAGCAGTGAAATGGTACGTGTGGATGGAAGACATTTGACGACTAAGCATCATTGCAAGAAACATTGTTCCAAGGACAAAGGAAACAAGAACTTCGACACAAATGCAAAAGGAGTTTCGGTCAGTGCAAATGGTGCTTATTCTTCTTCTTACGCGGAGACCAATGTGAGTAAGGCGGAGCATGCAGAAGATTTCCGACCGACCGCCCCAGGGCACAGCCCAGGTGTAGGTCATTCGGTTCATGGTTAGGACTATTTTTCTTTGGTGACTGTCTCTTCCGAGTTCCAGACTATGATTTGAACTAAGGCAGAGGATTGAAAGTGGCTGTACGTAAGCAAGCTGTATTTCTTCATTGTACATGTAATGTATTCATTGCTTATGATGTACAGCACAATTTCATGTTCCAATTGGTTGTTTTTTCTCTCCCAATCTTTACGGCCATCAGTGGTCATGACTTCATTGCATATAATAATTTTTCTTTCTAAATCCGTAACTTCCTTCTGATCAGTCTGAAAAACGATTCATTGCAATGCGGTTACACCACGCCAAATGTAAAGCAAAGATCTCTGAAACTTTTAGCGAAAAATATAAAGCTTAGATGGTTATAAATCATAGCAGCTAGCACTATTAAAATTGTTCTTAGAAACAAACTATGGTTGCAGCGGAAAACTGCATGGATGCACTCCATAAGTTTTCCCTATAAATCGAGGATAATAGCCAATAGATTTGCGACTCTGCTAACTGCTAACTATAGGCAAACCTTGTGAAACTTTGAAAATTTTTTTTTTAAAAAAAAAAAAACTATGATATCGAAGCAACTATTTGTCTACTTTACATTTACGAGGAAAAAAACAATAACTATTTGCAAAAAAATGTATTTTGATATTTGATAATTTGTTTTTGGGTAAATTGCTCACAATCCTCTTGTAATATTTGCATATTACCACCAAATGGTTTTAAAATATCCACATCACTTCCTATAATTCTACATAAAATGGAAAATAGACAGAAAGTATCTCTAGTTATGACAATTAATCCAGACTTACTCCAAAAATGTGTGTGGTGAAAATACAATATTCGCTTAACCAACATATGATTTTCAATAAATATTCACTTAAACGCCCTATATTTTTGTATATATCCATATGATCCAACTATTGTTTTCTATAAAAATGCATGGTTAGACACTCATTTGGTTTAGTACTTGAACAAGAGTAGGACATGCTGCTGCGGCTGCCATGCCATGCGAAGGGGCCGGCAGAACACAAGGCATACAAGGTGTACGTAGCCAGGGCAGCCTTTGGAGCCCAACTCAAAAAATTAAAAGTTGCAGGAATAGTTGTAAACTGGCAAGTATCATCTACTCTAGAACACATGTATCCTAAGAAAAGAAATTAAAAACTGTATGTTTGTTTAATCATCAATGTCTTATTTACACACGAATGTGGACCATAACTTCACTTCAAACTTTAAAGCACTATAAGTTGTCAAACCAGTTATTGATTCTCTCCCCATCAATGATTCCAAATTCCAGCAGCATAAAACTATGATACCGCAGTAAAGTGGTCCAAATCTTGACAGTAAATGGAGGATAATTAATCAAGGAAAGGAGGTCAAAAGGAGACGACAAGAGCAAAGCCGCTACCATGAAAACAATTTCCTAAGCATAAAGGTGGAATCTTATAGTTGTGATGCTTGGTCAAAACTAGGCTATTGCAAGATCAGAAAGTGCAGAAAAGTCATTTGGATTCGCATGACTCATAATTTACAGATTTGTGGTAGTTAAGTTAGTTTTTGAGCAATGGGAGATCGGATTTCAACCCCACTTTGATTCTCTGTTGCTTTTCTAAACAGTGACCTGCTAATTTAATTTTTTGCATGTAGGCCCTCTTAAAGTGAATTTGTAGCTTTCTCCAAATGCTTTTACTTTTCCTTCAAAAAAAAAAATTTGCTACTACTTTTGCTGGTTACTTTTTGTCCCAATTGGAGACAGAGACCTGTGGTTCACTTATAAAATTTGCAAGTTGAAGCATGCGCCAGGAGTTTAGACGCTAAGGAAGTCTTGTGGCTTTCCCGTCGCAGTTGGCCGATCAGCCTAAATGATTTTACAGAATTTCTCAGGTAAACAATTTATTTGTGTCCTTTCAAAAAGAAAACAGCCTGTTGTTTAGGCGAAAGCCCTCCAGCGGTGGATCACTATATACTTTATTATCTGCGTGAAAAATTCAAGAAACCTTCCAAAAAGGTTTCACGTGATGTTTAGTCTTAAATTTCCAGTTTTGTTCGGTCCAGAGTAAAAGCGTCTTATGCTTGAGTACCATATATGAAAGGACAAAATTGAGGGTGAAAACAGTTATGCTTCTAATTGTAAGCATAAGGGCCAAAAATTCAACCTCCATATTTTCTTTTACTCCATTTTCCTTAGTGATTTATTACAAATGACCTAATTAATCATTGATATTTCGTTTCTGCGAAAAACAAAATAGCTTTAGTTTGTGAATTTCTCTAGGTTTAGTATGACAACGGCTCCGTTTGGATTCCTCATTTTTTGAAAAACAAGTTTTTTATATAGAATACTACAATAATACACAAACAAAAATAACTTCAAAAGCACCATGTCCGTACAATATATCAAAAACAACTCCAAATATACAAAAAAAAAAAAATAGAATTTACTTTATTTTCTTCTTTTATCTATCACCATCACCTACCACCACCCCTCCTACTAGAGCTGTTAATCGAATCGGGCAGCTCGCGAGCCGAGCTCGACCCGGCTCGATAAGGGCTCGGCTCGGCTCGTTAACAGAGAGAAACGAGCCGAGCTCGAGCTCTAATAAGTACTCGTTTAATAAACGAGCCGAGCAAGCTCGGCTCGTGTAAGCTCGGTAGGCTCGAACGTTAGGGGCATTTTCATCATTTCAGCGTGTAAACTCTCTAAGTCATCTCCCGTTTGCTGTAGCCCTAATTCCTCCTTTCCTCTTTTGGTATTTCATTTTCCCGTCCCACAGCCACAGCCCACAGCCGTCACCCCGCAGCCACACCTCAATCCCCGCAGCCTCCATTCTCACCGCCAGGCGCCATCCTCCATTCTTACCGCAGCCTCCATTCTCACCCCACCCCGCAGCCTTCATTCTCACCGCCTGCCTCCATTCTCCTAATTTTTTCTTTTCCCCTTTCTGTCAACTCTTTTCCCGTTCCACACCTGCAGCCGCAGCTGCACCTTCCTGACAAAAGCAGCCGACTGAATCAAGCGACTAAATTCCTTCCTTGGCCAGTAGCTCGCCTGATTCTTGCCACCGTCACTGACTCACCATACGGAGCAGCCATACGGAGCCACCTCGGTAGAGCCAGGGGCCTCTACCATACCCCGATTCACTGCATTCTGGTAAGTAGTGACCCCGATTCTTTTTTTCTTTTTTTTTCCTTTTCTTTCTTTGTTTTTTGGTTGAAGAATTTAAATTTCAATCAATTTAACAAGCACACATATATCGAACAGATTAGAGTATGCTTGATCAGACATTTGGGTTGATGTTTTCTTTCCAAAAGTTAATTTTATCTGCTTTCTGTTATTAAGGAAATTGTCTACTACTACTACTTACTTATGATACTCATCATTTGTTTGTTGCCATTGAATTGGAATACGGGATTTTGATATGAATATTTTCGATTTTGCTTTATATTCACAGCCCCATTTTGCTTCTAACCCAATCACAGCCAATTTTAGATGCAATGTTACCAGTAACATATCATATCATTTATACTCCTAGCGTTTGCTTGCAGGGAAAAAATGTGGAAAAGTTTAGGAAAGTTAGCTCCTTTTTTTTTGTTTCCTTTCTTTCGTGCAAGTTTGGTTTGTAGGAATGTTGAAAATTTTTCCTGCACCTTCTTGTATTTTGTGTCTTGCAAAATTTGTAGTATTTTGAAAAAAAAAATAATTGATTACTCATAGAAATTTCAATAATCACTGCTAACTGTCATTAACTTCCTATTATATATTTTCTCTCAATATTTTTCTTTACCTCACTTTCCTCCATTTCACTTTCCCATACAATTTTCCTTCCGGATCTTCAAATGGTTGATGTGTCCTGGCATGATGAAGAAAAGGGCAATCCTTGATACTAATTCTCATATCCACTCTATACTTATTCATTTATTTATTTTGTATCGAGCCAGATTCCCTGTTGTCACCCAAGGTGTCTCGTGGGACCCATTTGAACCCCAACCATACTATTTACTCTTTTTTTTAAAAAGTTTTTCCTTCAATAGTATTATTTACGTTGATATGTATATACTAGAGCCGCCCGTTAACTCTAATTGAATGAAGACATGTGGACTTTCATATATTTTTTGTTTTGTAGGAATCACTTGATGCGGCCGAATCAATCACATTTGAGGAAGTTGAACTTCCTGAATCATTCACGAGCTGATTTGGTGGCTGTTGATGTTGCTTGGTGGCTTCTGATATGTTTGGTGGCTGTTTATGTAAACTTTTGATGTTGTAATCTGATATTTGGTTTGGACATGTTATCTGATATGTTTAGGGGCTGTTTATGTAAACTTTTCATGTTGTAATCTGATATTTGGTTTGGATATGTTATTTGATATGTTTTGGACATGTTGTAATCTGATTTGGTTTGGATATTGTAATCCGAGTTTTTATATTCGACTTGGCTTGCAATATTTGGCTTCAATTCGAGCTTGTGGAATTGAAGATGATATATTAGGGAATGTGCTCTTCTTTTGTCCAGCTAAATATGAGTTTGCCAGGAACTGATATGCTCTCACCCGTAAACGAGCTCGAGCTCGAGTTTCGAGCTCGCAAAGCTCGGCTCGAGTTCGTCTCGAGTTCGAGCTTAAGCTCGAGCTCTCTACCAGCATATCGAGTCGAGCTCGAGCGTCTTGTGAAGCTCGAATTAGTAATCGGGCGAGTTCGAGTTAGCTCGATTAGAGGTTCGAGTCGAGCTCGATTGTCATATGCTCGAGCTCGACTCGGCTCGTTTAACAGCTCTACCTCCTACCCACTATCGCCACCATCCCCTTTTTTCTCCTCCTTCCTCCTCATCTTTCCTTTTCTTTCCTCTCCCTCCCTCTTCCTCCTCCTCCTCCTCCTCTCTTCCCCTTCCTCTCCTCTTTCTCGCCATACCCCACCCCTCCCCTTCCCCCAACAAATTTGGCCTCAACCAAAGGTTGCAATCTAGCAGTTATGTCGTGACCAGAGATCTCGATTTGGTCTCGGCTATATTGGAGAGGGGAAGGGGAGGGAGGAGAAGGGACAGGGTAGTAGCGGTGGTAATTTTAAAAAATACCATAAAAATTTTTAAATTTTAAAAATACCTTAAAATATATTCCAATAATATCGCAAAAAACACTGATCCGTTTCAATGGGCTAGTAGTGTTTTGTCATTCTGGGCCACAGGACCAAAATCCATTGTAACAGAATCTGGATAAAAGTGGCCCATCTAAGACTTATGAGCATGCTAGAGCCCAACAGAGTGAGCATGATCCATTTCTGTTGGTATATGCTAGCAGAAGCCACCCATGATCAAACCTGACGCCTGTTACTTTCTTTTCCGTTTCAATGAACTCTTTTACCTACTATTTTTTTTTTTTTTTGGAGTATTTTAACTTGGCGTCTACATCAAGTACACTGCCATAACGTGTATTAATCGTTGACCAGCTGCTGGATTGCATTACGTAAAATATCCAAAAAAAAAAAAAAATTCAGTTTAAAAAACCGGACAACTGACTAGCTGTAAATTTTACTAGACTACAATTTTATTTTTTTTTTTTTTCAAATTTCAGTGGACTACAAATCTCTCAGTAATTTGTTTCTCTCCATTTGAAAAAGTTTTTCGATGAATAGCGCTGATCACCATCTGGAATTTCAATATATAATGCTTTGGTATTTCTGGGCATGGTCCTGATTTTGCCAGCTACTACTTCTCAACTTCCGGCGTTTCCTTCTTTGCGGTGTTTTGTTTTGGCCAGCTGTCGCTTCAACCTTCCCAGCAACACAAAAGTGGCGGCAGGGCAATTTTAATTAGTCTGTCCAAATAAGATACGGAGCCGCTAGGCCACCCTCTTCCGTCGCTGTTCATTTTATTTGTGAAAGTGATGCGTGTATTATTAGTATTAATCAGAGAGTTACTTATTTGATACTGCCATTTCCCTCCGAGATCTGTCATTTTTGCTTTTTTTTGTTTTTGTTTTGAAGGAATTAGATGCAACTTTCTTTTTATCCAACTTTCAATCCCCATTTGGTTTGTAATTCAATTTAAAAAGTTGTAACAAACAGTTAATGAACCAATAATGCATCATTCTGCTTGAATGATGTTGATTCTCGTCCAATAGTCCTAAGGACACCGATCAGACAAGAATCCTTGAGAATCTGAAACCAAAATACACTGCTGCATGTCCGGTCGATTGAGAAAGAAAGATGCGCCTTTTCTTTTCTGTGATAACTACTCTAGCGTGTTACTTTTTTTTTTTGGTTGAAGAATCTCTTCTTCGGCCCATCTATGTAACCGGTGGGCTTACACGTCACTTCTTCCTCCGTCTCAATTATTTTGTCATGTTTTAAGAATAAAAATATAGTTCGATTGTGATATTTGTGCTTCTCTTTTCAGTCTTACTCTCACGCCATAAATTGCGAATTTGAATTTGAACGGTAACGCACGTACGCTTAAAAGTGAAGGATTATATTAGAAGAAGAGACTGAAAAGTGTTTTGACATTCTCGACGTGACAAATATTTCAAAACATTCCAAAATATAACATTCTGAATACTTATTGGTCATTAAGCAGACGCGTGTGTGACCTAGTCTTGGAGGGTTCACTTATTTATTAGAAGAAGCAAGTGAAAGCAACCTGGGCGCAAATGCTCCTCATTAATACTATTGTGTAAGTACTAATTATAGAATTGGCATCAGTTATCCCGAAATTAAGAAGGAAAGTCAACTAACTGCAGCGGCAGTTAATACTTAATACGTACTCCATTAAAAAGACCATGAGATGATAGAGATGTTTTTTACTTGTTACTAATAACAGTTCTTCCCTCTAATTAATCCCCAGCCACCGAAAGCTTTTTGTTGTTTAATTGTTCTTCTTTCTGTCAGAGCTTAAATCCAATTGGAATTGCACGGCGCTCAGAAACTGTGAGCCAAAATGGAGGAATGGGTTTGTTGGTGGCAAAAGAGAGGACTGGATCCACTTTGATTCTTGGTGGTGGGCAGGTATCTGGATCTTTCTTTTCCGCTCGACACAAATATATGTTTGTCCCTATTCGTTGCCGTGGGAGCCACCCGTACCCACTTGCTGCGCCGTCCATGATCAACCACAAACCGCCGTCCATGGGGGGGAATGTTTTGCACAGTACTTAATTACATTAAAATATAGGAGAGAGGAGGTCAATCTTTTCTGGCCCCCTATTATCATTAATTAATGTAGGAAGCTATAAAATTGACCTCCTCCTCGCTCTAATTAGGTGATGAGAAGTGGTTGAGTTAATCTTTTGCTCAAATGCTAGGAGGCACAATTTGAACAATAATAATGAAAATGGAGCATTACCACGTGCAAAACAACAAAGCTTTCCGTCATCTAAATCAGAGCTGTGTATGGACCAGAAAACAACAAAGCTTTCCCGGCCGTCGTCCGAAGAAAGTTAGAAAGAAAGAAACGGACATAACGGTGCTGTGACGTCGCAACCAACTGGGGGGTGGCGGTATGGTCCACGCAGCCTGGGACGCTGACTGACCGGCCGCCATTGTTTTCATATTATATTTACCGTACTTGTTTACAACTAGCTGGTAGTACTGCCTGCTATTTTGTTTTCTGTCGTTGCCGTCACCGGCTGGCCCTCCTGATTATATTTCCGGGTGGTGGCTGCTTCTTCTTTCTTTTGGATAAAAAAAAAGAAATTTGGATGGATTCGATTCCAATCACAGAAAATATTAGGTTATTTAATTTGATAAGGATTTTAAATAAAAAAAAATAGCACGTTGTTTAATTAGATAAGAAATTTGAACGTAATTAACAAGCAATGATAGATTTGATAGATAAAATAAGGTAGTTGAAGTAAATCTGTTGATTCCTATCAGAATTAAGCATTCGATTATTGTGTTGAAAAAAAAATACATGCAAGTTCAGCAAATAGATTTTTATTTATCAAACACCCATAACATATGAATGTTTGAAAAAAGTTTATTTTCAACACTTTTTTATGTCATTAAACAGGTTATAACTCAACTCGTGTTGATGCAAGATGGCTGAACCTTTTTAATTAATTTTATTACATGAACTACATTTTAAATTGAAAGTACTTTGATAGTCTTGGTTTTTTCACACGATTTAAGGAAAATTGGTTAATTTGATTGAAAAAGTAAATATAATCTAACGCTTTTATGTTATATCTTTATATTAATTACAATGACAATACTTATGAAATGTTGCACCATTCGAGACACGAATCAAAGTAATTATTGAATAAACTAGGTTATATTCATTGACAATAATAAAATGTATATTAAATAAATATATTTTAAAGAAGCTGAAAGTTAGTTATATTTTTTAATTAAAAAAGTTAGACTACAATTTGACATGATTAAAAAAAAGAAAATAAAAGATATTAAAGTGGGAAGGAGGGGTACAACTTGTAACAGATGCAATTTGTGAAAGGAGACTCACGGCACTTGACCATTTGTTGAATTGGCATTACCGAACGTACCATTCGGTTCGGCGGACTATAAGACTTGACCGGCGGACCGCTGCAGTGGCAGCGGACACGTAACCGTTGCGGTCCATTCTGTTGTACTGCACCCATTTAAGCAGTGTATGTACTATATAGTAGAGTTGGTTGCGTAATTTGCAGTACATTTTCCATTAAACACGACATTTTTTTTTTTTTTTTTGGGGATGGTTGTGAAATATCTGACAACTGCCGAGGGGCACTGCTGAAAGGGAACTGGGATCTTAAATTTTTGAATAAGTGAAATTAAATTAACACAATATTTAAATTCAAAATTATACTATAATAATGTTTAATACCCATTAAAACATCTGTTGAGAAAAATCCTTGCAGAAATGGTTTTTAATTGGCAACTCGCCGCACGGACGGAGGAATCTTTTCCACATCGAGGAGTTTCGTTGAAGACAACCTCCTTTTACCATGACACCTGATTCTTTCCGCTAGATTTCACTCTTTTTCCAAGACTGAAAATGAGGAGAATTTTCAAGTTCAGGCAATTACGCCAGCAAGCTGGGGTCTAAAGGAGGTTGACTTCGTGAGCATTTTCATTTTTGGAACAACAAATAATATATAACTTTCCCGAAAGTCTCCAGTGCTGTATATATATATGCTGCTATTTTGTCATTGATGATAACATATTCTCGCTGTACTTTCAGTCAGGTCTCATATCAAAGGACGCGGGGCTGGAGCGGTTGTTCTGACAACCGCTCCGGAAGGTGTAACACCATTTGTACATGGTGTAACATCATCTGTACAAGGTGTAACAATTGAACAACAGCGAGTAAAATAAAATAACATTTTTATGGGTTTCACACGACGTGAAAATCGAGTTACAAGACGTGATCTGAGCCGCACAAATTTTTGAGGCTTCATCCAAGCCGTGAACTGCCTGGGACGGTTGTTTCTGGCAACCGTCCAGGCCCCTCGTCCCATATCAAACGTCTTGTGTGGGCTCAAAGTCGCAACACCAGAAGCGGCTCGTTTTCCATAACAATTATTAATTATTTTTAGCGTTACATCACTCTTTGTTTTGGACAATTTCAAACACGACATGTCGGCTCTGTTTGGCTTTTTAGGATTGTCCAAGATGATGATGATAGATACCGGCCATTTTCTAGTCCTGCATCAGCCTTAGGAAAGATTTTTTTTTTCTTTAAAAAAAAAAAGGCATTATGGGGTTTGGAATTTGAAGCGGCTAAACTCATGCGGGTTTAAAATCTCCCATCCTACTTTGATCTCTACTAAAGTTTTAGAGAAAAATGTAAAATTTTGGCACTCAAAGTTTGACATATAAGCGCTTTTAGTCTTCAAATTTTGGATAAAAGCAAATTTTAAGACACCAATCTTTCAACTTTTGAGCACATCTAATGGATTTTTTTCCCAAATTACTATAAAAAAGAGGCACGTAATAATCACATATCCGACCGTTATTATATAATAAAATGTCAAAAAACGTAAAATTTAGTCATTAAACTTACTATTTAGTGTCTGAATAATATTTTATATTTTTTTGACATTCTTAATACAATAGTTGTTGGATATGTGATTATCACGCGATTCTTTATGATAGCAATTTGGAAAAAAACCAACAAGGGTTTTCCATTACATATACTCAAAAGTTGAAAGATGGAGATTAGATTTGCTTTTGTCGAGAATTTATGGACTAAAATCGCTCTCACGTGTCAAATCTTAGATACCAAAACTATAAAAATATATAATGGGATGTAACTCAAATTAATTAACCTTTATATCCTCCAGAGATTTTTTTCTTACACGATAAACCACACCTTGTGAATCAATTACCGTTGAGGACGTTTGATAAATTTGCCTTTTTACAACAATGGTGGACAAAAATATTCATGTAATTCTGGGTTGATATGTGAGTATGCACGTCTGAACTATTGCAATCTACAAATTGCCCCAAAACTATCAACATATGTTAGCAATTTCACATCTCATACATTAATTTGTGGCAAAGTGTTGATATAATTGTAATGCCGTTGAGTTTTTTCTAAATGTTTTGGGGTGCTAAAACTTTTTCATTCAAATATTTATGTCATTATCCATTCATTTTAAATTATTTAAACAATGTGCTATATATTGATAATGTACGATACTTAACAGCAAAAATTGATAGTTTGTGGAGAAAACCACAAAGCATTTTTTGTAGTGGATGGGTGGATATCGCCATTTACCCTCGCTACGAGTTTCAATAACTTTTTGGTATTTTATCAAAACATTTGGCCCAAAAAGGGGGAAAGAAAAGAACTAATTCATTAATCTAAATAAATCCAATAACACAATATTTAATTTTTAAATTATATTTGTTGTCAAATTGGAAAAGGCAAAAAAAAAAAAAGAAAAAAGAAACAAAGCACGAGCTTTGCGATGCTGTAAACGTGTGGAATCAAAATTCATCATAAACATCGAGTCGAGTTTATGTGGCCATACGGACGCCGTCGGAATCTATTATCTAAAGTGGAAATGGAAAGCCAAAACAGAAAATACAGACGCCAGTTCATTGGCCACGCATTTATGATTAATAAATAAATAAATTGTTCGTGCAGATTTCTCTCACGCTGTTTTTTTTTCTTTTTCCGGGCATCAACAAACAAACAAAATTTATCACCAAAAGAAATTTAGATGCCCCTTTTACCCCTCAAAAGAAAAAGAGGACAAGGGTGCTGGGGCGCCTAGGTCCCTCGAGCCTCGAGCCTAGACGGTGCGATCCGGTGCAGGGCTCGAACCACTACGCGCCCATCGATGCCCCCCCATTTCGAACCTCCGTACACAGCTGTCAATTATTCTCCGTCCATCCAAGGACAAAACAGACATTACACTTCCTACCCCAGCTTTTATACCAGCTCCGTTTTTCTGACAAACGTTTAGTTTATTTTAACCCATGCTTTGTACTAAAGAGTCTCCGACTGTCCTCGTCACTGGCGAAAAATTTAAATTAAACCTCGCCACCCCTTCTTAAATTATTTCGCCAAAAAACGGTAAACCAAAGGAGTGGTACATAATGAACTGAAGTAGTACAACCCAAAGCCAAAAGTCTTCCAACTTCCCTTCAACACCTATCCAACTCTTTCTTGGGGATTACCGTTTTATCCACAAACGTTGCCTTACTGATCACGATGAATCATTTTAATTGCTTGTTGCCCAAAGAACGATCATCCGAAACTACGTCGTTCTTTGGCAGGGTACTTCCGTAAACTGACGTGAGGGGGTCGTTTTCTGACCTTTTTCCTTTTCAATTTTTTTTTCTTCGTCCTCCGAGGCCATTCATTCGCTGTTTATCACGGAGTGGGTTTGTGCTTGTGTATGTAATGTGTGTGTGTGTGTGTGTTTTTTTTAATAAGTTCTTTCGTGAATTTTTAGGCTCATCTTTAAAACTAAACTAAACGAGAAAGTCTTTCTATTTCAAACATCGGAAAAACGAAGAAAATATTTGTTTTTCCCAGAAATGGTCTGAATATGAAGCTTCAAACCCTACAGATGATCAAGACTCCGCCACCACCACGACCACCATCGCTTCAGCTGGCCATACCGGGCAACATGGCCTACCATCGGTAGCTCCATCACTCTCCCTCCCGCCACCCTTACTTTTCTTCCCTTTTTCTTTTTGATAATATGTTTGCCTTCTCATACATTTTTGTTATCTCATCATCTTCTGTGTTTTACTTTTTCAGTTTTCACTTCACTCCCGATCATCAAGAAGGTTTTTGTTTTCTTTGCTTAAGCTTCTTCTGCTTCTTTTTAAATGCTTAACTGTGTTCGAAGGATTTTTTTCTGAAAATTTTCTAAGGTGTCTGGTTGTAGGCTGAGACTTGGGAGTGGGTTTCATGAGGAAGAATCTGTTGGATTTATTTCTTAGGGGATGGTGATTTTCCTTTTTTCCTTTTTAAACGGGGCCGGTGGGGTTCTGGTTATGGTAAAACCTTGTTTGGAACTTTTAATGTTTGTTGATGAAGCTGAGTGAGTTAATTGTTTCAAGTTAAAAATTGTCTGTTTGTGGGTGATTAACTTGATGGCTTCCACATTTATAGCAAGTTTTAGTTATGTTCTTTCACCATGCTCTTACCATTTTTTTCTCAATCTTTTTAATTATTTTTCTTTTTTATGCGTGGTATTAATGTTTGCCATAAAGAGATTGTATTTGGTTTTTTATCTGTATTTGTCCTTGTCTATTATTATCTGATAAAGCGCCTATGTACACTTGTTCATATCTTCTGCGGATGCTGCAAATTTTTTTTTGTTACCTTTTCTATTCTTTGTTTGATTATTCTTTAAAATCTTTGCTTCTTTCTTGTTTAATCTTATTGTGATTTATCATATTTCGAAATTGCTTTCATCTCCCTGGCCACATCTCTGTGTTTTCCTTTACCCCGTGTTTTGTTTGTGAGGGCAGTTGGCCATTAGCTGTGAGAGCTATTTGCGTCATACGTGTCCACAACATGATTTTCAGCTTGTATGATGGGTGTTAGTTTTTCATTGGTGATAATTATCTGGGTTGTTGCCAGAGTTTGAAATAATGGAAGGTATTAACTCATCTTTGTATGCAACAGGAGAATATGGCACTATGGCGGAGTATTTAAATTAATGGTGGCTTTTCTATTTTGCCTTGGTATTGTGGCTACGTGTGAACCATGTTCGGTGTCTGGGGTGCAGCATCAAGTGGAAAATGAAGCATGTAGGTTGTGCAGAGATGGTGGTGAGTCAGATTATCAAGGTGTATTTACTGGTGATGTTGGTTCAGGGTTTGCATTAGATAAGCTAGAGCCCCATGCAAGTCTTGATTATGTATGTGGGAATTCAAATTTGTTCTGCTTTTGGTCAACATTGCCTGGATTATCACGCCCAGGGCATGTTGTTCAATCTACATCAGCTGAAGTTTCTGGGGTTCAATCGGATGTTAAATTACATGAAATGCCAAATCATGCGAGGACTAATATTAGTTGGTCATCAAGTTGTGGTATTATTAAGTTCTCTAGTGGTAGGACTATTTCTTGCTCTCTGAACCAGCAATATGGTTGTAAGGAACTGCCCAGTCGTCCTCTAGATAGTAGTGAGGGAAACGATGTTTTGTCCTGTAGAGGATCGTTTCTTGACCATAAAAGTCAGTTTTTTGACTCAAAAGAGGATGCAAGGATGAGTGACAGTTCTTCACCCCACGTAGAAATAAGCCCTCCCCTTTTGGACTGGGGAGAAAGGAACTTATATTTCCCCTCTTTAGCATTTTTAACAGTCACAAATGCACACAGTGACAATATTTTGACCATTTATGAACCTTATAGTACCAACTCTCAGTTTTATCCGTGCAATTTTAGTGAAATGGTGTTGGCACCTGGGGAAGGTGCCTTGATTTGTTTTGTGTTTTTGCCCAAATGGTTAGGCTTTTCCTCTGCTCAGCTAGTGTTGCAGACAAGCTTTGGTGGTTTCTTCATCCAGGCTACAGGGTTTGCACTTGAGTCCCCCTATCTTGTACAGCCGTTGATTGACCTGGATGTTTCCTCCAGTGGAAAGTGGAGAAAGAATTTGTCATTGTTTAATCCTTTCAATGAAGCTCTTTATGTGGAGGAGTTAACTGCCTGGATATCAGTTTCTTCTGGGAATACTTCCCATTCTACCAAAGCTGTCTGTAGTATCAATAGTATCCAAGATCTGCATGAGTTAAGTTTGCTGAGCGTTCATGAGTGGATAGATGTGAGAAGTGCTGAAGTTGGTCTGCCACTAGTTTCAATGAGACCCCATAAGAATTGGGTGGTTGATCCACACAGAATGGAGACCATCATGGAGTTGGATTTTTCATTTCCTGCTGAAGGGAGAATTTTTGGTGCCTTTTGTCTGCAGTTGCTAAGATCATCAAAAGATGAGATTGATACACTCATTGTTCCTCTTGAAGCAGAATTTGGTCAAATTTCAGCTTACCATGAGCATGGAAGTCCCATTTCAGTATCTCTCAAGGCCCTGGTGCCTTGTGATAGCAGTGGTACTACTGTTGTTATTTTGTCTGTGAAAAATGATTCTCCTTTTATGTTGAGCATTGTCAATATTAGCGAAGTGGGAGAAGGCACCAAATATTTCCACATCAAATACACAGAAGGACTGATTCTTTTCCCTAGCACTGTCACACATGTTGCGTTGGTCTTTTGTACTTCCATTTCCTTTGAAATACTTGGTCCACCTTCTGAGCTTGCTGACACAAATGTGAATTGTGAACTACACGTGTTGACAAATGATTCGAGAAATTCTGAGATCAAAGTTCCTTGCAGAGATTTAGTGAGTGTTTGTTCAAGTCATACTTTAGATTCGTCTGTTGGATCTCCACAAGGTTCTGAAGAGGTGGAGTATGAAAGCATAAGAACCATATCTTCAGGCAGTCCCAAGCAGCCACTAATACTGAATGAGGTATCTAGATTCTGGTCCATCTAGTTTGAATCCTAGTAAATTGAATGTTCAACTTGATAAATGCCAGGTTTTCTATTGTGATACGCATTTCTGAAATATTCCATTTACGGTTTTGAAGCTGTATTCCTTTTTTAGCAGCTTTGATGTTCTACATGAGAAAGTCTCAATTAGCTCTCAGTTTTATTTTTAATGTCTTGTAGTGTCCACCACAACTTTGATTCTTTCCAAAACATTATTTTCAAATACAGCCTCCTCTGGTTAAATCTAACAAATTGTAACGGTAAAGGTTGGTACTCAGCAGTATTGCGAAACGATCAGATTCATCTAATCTTGGGCTGCCTGTGGTTGAATTATTCTTTAATGATGTGTGCTAATGCAGGGGTGACTGGAAGAAACAAAGAATAATTGCAGAATATTGTATAAATAGAATGATGCTTCTTGCATTAGCAGAAACATCTCTGAGAGTTGGTATAATTGGCTTATGTGATCAAAGATTTACGAAATCAAATGTAGTCATAATTTATCATATTTGATCTTGGGACTTGTAAATGTAAAATGAGAAAAGAGAAAGTATTCTTTTCCCTGCATCACTTATGGTACATATGAACTCATTGGCAAATTAAAATGGACCAGCAGAAGATTTCTTGTAAGAATGGCTTTAGATCAATGTCGTCTCTTTCTTGAGTCAGCATTTTAAGTTACCTCATTATTGAAGATAGTATCCATCTTCTGGAAACGGATGAACTACACTTGGGATGAAAGATTAGATTTCGATGGACTGTCATACCTTATGTTTTGCTTTCTAATTGTTTTTAGAATAAATGAGTATGAATCAGGACTAGTTCATAATAGGATCCTGGTGTGAAAACCACTGCATTGGCCAACATGTTTTGAGTTGGGTTTACTGGACAGTAATTGATTCATTTAATTTTTGTTTTCTTAATTTCATTGATCCATCCATTTATCCATTCATTTAGAAGGTATATTGGTTTATTTAGATGAAATATGGAGTTGTTCATTTCAACTGGGAAGAATTGCAACTTACTCCTAGATAAGCTTTAAGCATTTGTGTTTAGCAAGCCTTTGCAGAGGAGTCATCATTGATAACACTACTCCCCAAATTATTGGTTAGTGTGTGTGATAACGGATTGTTACCATCAAGATTTAATTGTCCAAAGTTCTTCTGTGTGGATTGTTCTTGTTTGTTCTTGTTGAATGACAATATATTCTTTTTTTTGAATGATCATGCACACCCAATTGACTTTTTGTTCTAAAAAATTGACTTTTTGTTTATATACTTATCTGAAGGCATTGAATACCGCAGAAGCAGATGAAATGGTTCTCAAGAATTGGAAGTCTCATGCTACTGCAAGTGGCATGTCTGTGCTTGATGATGATGAAGTATTGTTTCCACTGGTTCAGGTTGGAAGTCAATCTTCTCGATTTGTAAATGTCAAAAATCCTAGCCAACAACCTGTTGTTATGCAGCTCATTTTGCATTCTGGAAAAATAATCACTGAGTGCAAGGCAGCGGATGGACATTTTCAGCCCTCCTTATCTGGGAGTTCGACTGGTTATAAATCAGCTTCACCTTTAAAGTATGGTTTTTCAGTGGCAGAGGGAGCTTTGACTGAGGCTCTTGTACATCCTCATGGTAGAGCATCCTTGGGTCCAATACTATTTCAACCCTCTGATCGATGTGGGTGGAGGAGTTCATTGCTAATAAGGAACAATCTTTCGGGTGTGGAGTGGTTACCTCTGCGAGGATTTGGGGGGTCATTTTCTGCAGTGTTGCTTGAAGAATCTGAACCTGTACAGGCTGTTGAGTTCAAGTTAAGCTTGCCTCTTCCTCGTACAATCTCTTCTCCTGACTTTTTACATCATATCGATGACAACATGCGTACATGCTCTCAGCCTTTGGCAAAAGAGCTATATGCGAAAAACATGGGGGACTTGCCCTTGGAGGTTAGAAACATAAAAGTTACTGGAACTGAATGTGGGCTGGATGGGTTTGTGGTACAGAATTGCAAAGGTTTTGTTCTTGAACCTGGAAAGTCTATAAAGCTCATAATAACATTTCAGACTGATTTTTCTGCAGCTACAGTGCAGAGAGACCTTGAATTATCTTTGGCAACAGGTATCATTGTGATACCTATGAAAGCAAGTCTACCTGTTTACATGCTTAGTTTTTGTAAAAAGACAATTTTCTGGATGCGACTGAAGAAATCTATTGTTTTAATCCTTGCTGCCTTTATCTTGTCTCTAGTTCTTTTTTGCTTCACTCCCCATTTGATGACTTTTGGCCAAGATTACATGTTTAAGAGTGGGAAAAGCTTCATTGCTACTGTAAGCCAAGCTGGAAAATCTGTCCGCCCCCATCGTAGCGATAGAAGCTGCAGTAAATTTCCCTTGTCTGGCAAAATGAATGGTTGGCTGCGATCAGTTGGGAAGGGGGAATCCTTACTTCTGGAGCCTGTTGGTATGCATAATGATGGTTTTGTCACCAAAGAACAAGTTTCAAGTTTTGCTGCTAGGCCTGTGAAATCTGCTCTGGAGTTTGACAAGAAAAGCAGTTGTTTCTTGGATAACGGAAAGGAAATGACTCCATCCTCTTCAATGACAAATGCTGTGACAGTTCAAAGCTCTGATGTTCAGGATGCATCACAAGCTGGAAACCTTACAGTTAAAACTGGTAAAGATAAAGGAAGAAGGCGAAGGAAGAAAAAGAGTTCTGGCAATGGTGTAACTGGGCTTTTTGAAGTTTCAAGTAGTCAAAGTGGCAATTCGACACCTTCGTCTCCCTTGTCTCCTGTCTCATCCTTAACTCCCACAAGGCCTCGGCCTCTGTCCCCTGATATGAGTCAATCTGTTCAGGCTAGAAATCCATTTGCACCAGTAGCCATTCAACGATATGAGAGGAGTGCTTACCCTGAACCTAAACCCAGGGCAAAAGTTTTGCAGTCTGAGATTTCTTTGAAACCTTGTGGTGAAAACAATTATGCTTGGAGTACTTCTAGTCAAGAGAAGCCTGATGTGTTGCATAAAGTGCCTGGCAAGCCTGTGTTATTGCCCTCTGCAACCCTCCCTCAAGCTGGCAGGCCTGACTCACTCTGGTCATGTCGTCCTTCTTTTTTGTCATCAGCATCTACAATTGCTCCACATGCCCGGGCTCCTGGATCCAAACTAAATGAGCAAAAAACAGTTGAGGAAAAGGCAGAACTGAAGGAAAAATTTACGTATGACATTTGGGGTGACCATATTTTTGGATTCCCTCATGTGGGTAGATCAAAGGAGATTTCAGGGATGCAACCCCATGCTGAACAAAATAACTCGGATAGCTTTTTTGTTAGAGGTCCGCAGGCCCTCATGACAATAGTTCAACGTGAATCAGTAAGTTGTTCTGATCAAGTTGGTTAATGATAAAAAATATATATTTAAAACTTATGTGCAAATCTCTCTCTCTCTCTCTCTCTCTCATGTTTGAGTTGGAGTAATGATTGATCAATCAAGAAACTTCATTCAACGAAAGCTACACTCCACTATTCCGGAAAAAGAATGATTCGGCAATAACTCCTCAAAAGTTATATTTTCGTCACCGGATAGTAGTTGTATAATGATCTTAGGACAACACAGCCTCACAAATATACAGTTTTGTGGCCGCAAAGAACCATGGGGTTGCCCAATCTCCTGTCTCTATTTCTTAACATTCGGGGGTTGAGGAGAGGAAAAAGGGCAGAAGGGGTTAGGTTCATAAAATGAGTTATTATATAATAACACGTTCTGGAGTTCGGTGTCTATAGTTTACGTTGTATTTGCTACCTACTTTGATTTACGGATGCTGCTGTGTTTGCGGCTGTATCGACTTGTTTTTGTACTTGAAGGATGGATCGATCAATACTTTCCTGGTGTTGGTCTTTGACTCGTGAATAGCTGGGAGCTACTGTTTCCAGAAACACAATCCTTTGCGGACAATAATCTGTATCAGGTGAGCCAGTTAGTTTTCCGTTGACAGTATTCTGATGTCTGGCAATGTGCGTCACTGTTTTTGACATCCTCTGACATAGCACTATATGTATATATATGCATACCGTCTCAACTGAATTATACTTTGGGTTTCTGAAGTAATCTGTTAATGATAATATAAGGGCTTCATATTTGTATAACTGGTGTCGAATAAAGCATCAAGCAGCGTCCTGCAATGTTGTGCTTCGAGTTTTTGAATTCTTTTTTACGATGATTGGGTGAGGGTATGGTTCCTCTTGGCATGTTGGGTATATGCATGCTCAAGAGTAGTTCTCCAGTGCTCCAAAGATATTTTATCAAGATTGCTGACATTATGACTACGAATGTTGGTAGAATGCTGTAACTTTCAGGTTAAAGTGGGAGTGTTTCTGAAACGCATGCTGGCTTACTAGAGATGTCAATACTGTGAAGATGTGTCCAGGGATAAGGCAGGCTAGGACTTTGTGATATTGACAGGAGAAGAATGGTGCTCGTGCATATGTTCTGGAATTGCCGGCAATCAAGGCAATTTAGGTTATTTATTTATTTATTTTTTAAATCCGAGGCAATTTAGTTGAGGGCAAAATTCACACAAGTCAATTCTTAAATTAGGATTCCCTGGGACCATCTTTAACTCTGTGCCCGTGCTGGCAAAGGCCATTGCAGTTTCGAAAATGACACAACCATTCTAACAGTATCGATTGATTACCTTCATATCATCTTGAGTTGGTCCTGGTTTCATAACTAGCCAAGCCTTTTGTTGTGTATTGGAGCATTTAGGCCTCTATGCAGCTGTATGCTCTTTTAGGTCGTCTGTGTACTGTTTGGTCTGCAAGTACAGGAGAAAAGTTTGCACTTAACGCGTAAGGTGGTTAATGGGGCCTGAGTTGATATTTTTATTTTGTTTGGGTGGGGGGGGTGGGGGTTGGGGTGGCGCATATCCCATCTTGGCATAGATGGTCCGGTTCCCCTATTTAACCAAGGACCACATTCATTTTAACAGCGAATGAGTGGGACTGATCCTGGTGCAATCTGATCTTTGCGGACCTCTTAAACAGGCATTGATTCTGCATCAGCATGCATGGGATGGGGGAGGACTGGGGATCAACAGAGCAAAATTTCACACAGTTCCAAGCATTAAAAAAAAAAAAATTGCTAATGAGTTGCGGGGGCGGCGACGCCGGTGCAGAATTCTCAGAATGTTCTTGATGCAGTTTTAAATGGAATGGGAGTAAATTGTGAAGTACATGCTAATGAGTGGTGGAGACACGGCAAAATTCAGCACTTTTAATATTCTGAAAAGGAGAAGAAAAAAAAAAAACAGTCAGATGAGTTGAGGCTTGTAACAATGAAATCTGGGAAAACTGTCGTTTCAACTTGGGAAGCATGCATTGAAGAGGGGGGACACGCGAGACAAAGATCCTTCTTGTTGTATGAATGAATGGGGATTCATCTCTCGACATCGCAACTAGCGACGCAGTTATCGTATGGACAAGCCCCGCATGCATCGGCCTCCTACGATGTGGACCACGCTATAACCACCATTCCAACCCACCGGCCTTGATCCATTTCCAAGAAATAGGAGCAGTATAACTTAAAAGTAGTGCTAGAGCTGTATTGTATCAGATTTCCGACGGCTGAGCCAAATAAAGGGCAAAAATTGATTGATTTTCTTGCAAATCAAATGAGATTACCGGAATTGTAAATTCCATTGGAGGGGTTCATCACGTACCATCACATCGGTGCTTCATGAAAGAATACACATATATATATATATATATATTAAAAAAAATTAATCCGAAAAGCCAAAAGAATCCCATCATAGATCAAACTCAGTACTATATAAAAGCAATAAAGAATATTGGTAATGGTGGGGGAACTGCGCATTCTCAACCGTCCGTGGACCATGCTAGAATTGCAAGTCTAAATTTAGTAGCTTGGCGATTGACACATATCTACTTCACAGCTCAATTCTGGAAAGGATGACTATTGGCCTCCGCAAGCAGACCTATCTTCCAGTTGGAAAGAAGAAAAACAACTCATACACTATATGATTAATTAATCGGATTTAACCACACCAGTCTCTATGGCTTCCCCTTGAATCTCTTCTGGTTCCCTTTTCATAACATAGAATAAATGTAGATTTATCGTATCAAAAAAAAAAATCAAATTCTTCTTCGATTTATTGCTACACTTGAAATTCATTTTATTTTATTCTTTTGACGTGAGGGTGATAGCATGGGAATTCACCTAGTTGTTTACTTTGAAATATATATATATATATACACACAGTCTCTATAGGTTTCCCCTTGAATCTCTTCTGGCCCCCCCCCCCCTTTTCATAACATAGAATAAATGTAGGTTTATCGTATCCGAAAAAAAAAAATCAGATTCTTCTTCGATTTATTGCTACACTTGAAATTCATTTTATTTTATTCTTTTGACGTGAGGATGATAGCATGGGAATTCACCTTGTTGTTTACTTTGAAATATATATATATACACACACACACACTAGCTTTAAGTTATACATACAATCACTAACTAAAGCAGAAAATCAATCATCAATGCCGTCTTCGAAACAGAAAATAAAAGTAATCAAGAATTGGGATGTACGACTCTTGAGTCAATTCCCAAGCTTTCTATTTTTATTTTTTCAAAAAATTAATTGTCAGCATTTCTTTCCTTAATAATATAAGTGCAGTTCCCTGAATGCTGTTATTTCTAATAGTAATCACATTATCGCGAACCAAGACATAATTACGTATACGTAGTAGGTGTGGCTGAGCCCTAGTAATATGAGGAAATTCTAAAATCATCAAATTCTGCAATTACTACCATCTTAATCTTAATTCTGTGGATGCAAAAGAAGGAATACAAACAATTTACTGGCATTAAGTACTACTTAGTACAGTAGCAGCAGAGCAGTGTGTTGAGTTACCTGAGTACTACTACTTCCATAAAACCTACACCCAGTGCAAATTTTGCTGCCACGCATTCATTGCCCTTGTACTTCCCAATCAGATTTTACACCTCCACAATTTTCTGATGGAAAATTCCAATTTACTTACCCCCCCCCCCCCCCCAAACACCAAAACACACCCCAGAAAATAAAAATTGAAGGAAGATAGAAAAAAAATGGCCAACCAACAGAGAAATTCATGCACGTAGCTAGTACAACTTTCTTTGTGTACTTTTGATTATATACGGTAAAATTCGGATTAGACTTAGAGTTCTTCATATGAAATTGATTATGCATCGAGTCCTTGAAAGATTTTAATGGCATATGTGCGGGGTGGTCCGGTTCCTGATCCTCTGCAAGTGTGTGTTACCTTATGGCATTCCCTTCCCTGCTGTGGGTGACCGTCCAACTGAGTTTTCCTGACTTCGAAGCTCTCCAAAACCCGTCGTTTTCTCCATCTGTTTTTATAATTTTTTGGCTGAGTTGAGTCAGTGTTGGTACTAATTTTTTGGCACTAATGAAAGCAAGACAACAAAGTTGGCAAAGGATCAAAGTCATTAATGCTAACAAGCAACTTATTGCCTTGCTTAAAGATGGGAAAGGAGACAATCCAAACATTGCCGCCACGTTGGTTGAAGACATACATGCTTTAGCTAATCTGTTTCAAATGTGCTTTTTTGAAGTTAGGAATGTTAGTAATATGATTCTATGTAATCGAATTAGCCATTATGCTCTAAGCATACTTATGGATGAAGAGAGATTTTTTGGCTCTCCTTAAGTGTTATGGTACACTTTATAAAGTTGCTTGAGCCATTGCTCAAATGTTATACATTTCAATTATTTATAAAATATCATCTATCGTTTCCGGGGAAAAAAAAAAAAAAGAGTCAGTGTTGCCCTGTACCAGTACCGCCAGACTCAGACGCTAAAGCATTTCTTTATTGTCACTAAATCACGTCCTTCAAGATTAATATTGCTAATACTAGCACTCTTTGCGACTACTGACATCGATAAGTTAATCCCTCTTATCATATTCACATATTCTTTTATCCACAACCAAGATAGATACTGGCAACTATGCAGCAACCACCATTTTACCATTTTAACTTTTCCCGCTCTCTCCTCCTCTCTCCGCCCCTCCTATTGTTTTTTCTTGTTTCTGTTTTCGTTCCCTCTCTCCTTCAATGGTATCTAAATCTGTATCTATTAACACTCCCTCAAGGTTCTTGTTTCTTCAACTCTCATGAATGCCTTCGCTAGTTCAAACATTTGTACTACTGCATTTTTTTCTCGTCTGAATACAAGAAAAATTGTCTTCCTGTCTTCTTCTGTTACATTGAATCAAGCTCTTTCTTTTTATGAGATGGAGAAATCGGATGGCCAGGCTAACTTGTTAAGATGTTAAATGCTATTGGAGTGCACAATCATGATGGATGTTTCATGGGAAGTAAAGAGGAAATGAGTAGCGAACATTGTACTGCTGCTGCTGCTTCTGGTCTTCACTTTAAGAAAGCGCCTTTGTATCCCCAAGATGTGAGTCCTAGCTTACTTTTTGTTTTTATGGGGTAGGCCATGAACCACCCCCTCCCTGCTTTCTTTATAGATTTCCGTCTCCTTTACCTGCTACCTAGACATAGTAGACTGTGAATTGTCACTCTGATCTGAAAAGTTTCGAACTTTGGCTCCAATTCTTATAGGGGTTCTCATATGCAGCTTTATTAGTTAAAGATGAAACAAGAAATATATCTGAGATGGGATTTTTGTTTCATACAAGATGATAGTTTGATTGATAAAGCCTGAATCTTGCAAGAGGAGAAGAAAATGGAATTGCTGGAGTGCAAAATACTACCCGCGAAGAAAGTTAATAGACGTCCATCAGCCAGAGAAAGAAAATTGGCATTGTTGCAAGATGTAATCAAATTCTGTCCTGCTAAATGTGACTGATTGGCTGCAATTTTATAGCAAGTTTAGTTTTTTATAGAAATGCTGAATGTTTGGCTTGTTGGCAGGTTGATAAGCTGAAGAAGAAGCTGAGACATGAAGAGAATGTTCATAGAGCATTGGAGAGGGCATTAAATAGACCATTGGGAGCTTTGCCACGTCTGCCTCCTTATCTCCCTCAATACGTCAGTATTATTAGTACAAAATTGGCTTTCTTTGGATCCAATATTTTCTTCGTTCATTTATTTGACATGGTACAGAAGGTCGTTAATTGGTGTGGCCAAAATGACTAAAGTGTCACCGTTGATGTGGCCGGCTATTCCTATTTTCTCCATTTTGATGTTTCTAGCACACAAAATCTTAATTACGAAAATGGTGCTGATTTTTTCAGTTCTGATTTTTTAGATGCTAGAACTTCTTGCTGAAGTGGCTGTTTTGGAAGAGGAGGTTGTGTATCTTGAAGAACTGGTTGTGAATTTCAGGCAAGGTCTCCACCAGGAAGCCGTTCACACACCCTGCAGGTGCAATGAGAACAACGCTGCTGATTCATGCACTGAGGTGCTTAGTTCCAGAAGGAGAAGGCATTTAAGATCCTTTTCCCATGGCAATATGAACTTGGAATCTTCTTGGGCTGCAGCAATGCCGTCGCCTTCTCTGGCTAGAAGTTTTTCAACCAGAAAACAAGCATCATCTGACGCTGATGGCAACATGACATATCCCCATGGCAGGCCAACATATGGAGAGCAAGTGCTAAAGAAACCAAATTCTCCAGGGGAAGAAAGGCTTGGAAAAGAAAACCAGTCCTGGGCTAATTTAGTGAAGGATAAATTAGCTCCAGCACAGAAAGCCGCTGCAACAAAAACTCGTCCAATCAAACCAGAACAAATAGGCAAAGGAGCTGATTCCGTGAAATTGCAGGTACAATTCAAGTTGATTTAGTTGGCTTCGATGTCTTGATGACTCACTGGACTTACTGGAACTGCAATTTCTGCCACTATGGAGAGAGCCAGTTGTCTAACTTAGGAACTGTATTACTGCAGTGCAGAGATGTGGACCAGGCACAAGAGAGTTCTTCAGGTTCTTCAGATGATAGGGTGTTTGAAGCTGAAACAGAGGCCAACAGAACTTCCCAGGATATTTTGAAATGCTTGTGCAACATATTTTTAAGGTTGAGTACATCAAAAGGGAAGACACTGGATTCAGAATCCTTTTCCTCTGTTATAGCAGGGGATTTGAGCGAGCACAATGTGGACACAGATTTTCGAGATCCTTACTTGATCTCTACAGGCTCTGGAAAGAGAGACTTTGGTCCTTACAAAATGTTTCCACCCATTGAAGCTAGCTCCGTTGATTTCAACCGGAAAGCAAATGCTCTGTTTCTGATTCGGAGACTCAGGTGAGGCATTAGGCTGTTATTCTTTTTAGCTTCGTTTCTTTTAACTCTCAGGAATCCTTTGGTTTTGAGTTCCATTAGCTTTATTGCAGGCTCCTCCTTGGCAAGCTAGCAACAGTCAATTTAGAGGGACTCAGCCATCAGCAGAAACTTGCTTTCTGGATAAACACATACAATTCCTGCATAATGAATGTAAGGGGTTGTATATCATTAAATGGCATTGGACTCTCCAAACGTTTCTTCTCTTTTTACATGTAGTATTTTCTTCTTTAGGCTGTGTCTTTCAACCGAATTATTGCACTAGAAGATGACCGTCTGTTCCTTTTTAACTTGTCAGGCATTTTTAGAGCAAGGAATTCCTGACAGTCCTGAGAGGGTTGTAGAACTTTTGCAAAAGGCAAGATCTCTAAATTCAAACTGCGAGTCTTGCTTTCCATAAATCTTTGATCTTTATCAAGATGAATGACAAAGCATCAATCAATACTAGGAATCATCTCATTTTCAATTTTGATTTCTGCTTTTTGACCAGGAATAATAATTCAATGTACAGTATAGTGTCACATAACAGCTCAGGGCAAAGGCATAAACTTTGTATTGCAAAGGCCTGGTACTTGTTCATAATTTCTTTAACCAAATGAATAATAACATTATGCTTTGTAGTGAAAGCTTTCATTTTTTTTAGGAATAAATTTCGGTTCATCACTAGGCTATAGCATTTTATGTGAACCATAGCATGCCCATTTCGGCACTTAAATAAAATTTAAAACCCAACCATGCTCTTTGTCAGGCAACAATCACAGTTGGCGGACATCTGCTAAATGCAATAACAATTGAGCATTTTATCCTGAGGTTGCCTTATCATCTAAAACATGTAAGTCGTGATCCACTTAATTATGTAATCTCTTTTGCTCGTTTCCTGTAAACATATGGTAATAGCTTCCAGATTTGATGAGACCTTTGTCAACAGACTGGTCCAAAATCAGCAAAAGGTGATGAAATGAAGGCTCACGCTCTCTTCGGTTTGGAGTGGTCCGAACCATTGGTGACATTTGCACTCTCCTGTGGGTGTTGGTCCTCCCCTGCTGTAAGTTGATTCTTTTTCGGTTCCCTTTGACAAAGGGATAGGTGTTCCTCACCAACAGCAGTTTGCCACGATTGCCCTGTTGTTTAGCTTTCCAAAGATTTTAAATCTTATTTTGTTTGTAGTAGTAATGAGGGCCGCAATTTTCTTAAATGAAGGTTCGAGTGTACACTGCAGCACAAGTCGAGAACGAGCTGGAAGCTGCGAAGAGGGAATATTTGCAAGCTGCAGTTGGCATTTCACCAGCAAACAAGCTAGTAATCCCCAAATTGCTGGACTGGTATCTCCTGGACTTTGCAAAAGACTTGGAGGCATTACTAGATTGGGTTTGTTTGCAGCTACCAGATAAACTCAGGAATGAAACTCTAACATGCCTCGTGAGAAGAGGAGGAGACCCTCTTTCTCAAATGGTTGAAATAATGCCTTATAATTACAGTTTCAGGTACCTCATATACCGGTGAAAAGTTTTTTGTTTCCCGTCTTTTTCTTCTTTTTTCCCGTGTTCAGAACCTTCAGTCTCCGAACTTCTCAGAACTTAGATTGCAGGTTCCTAGAAATACTGAACAAATTAGATGAAATACATAGCAATAAACTGGGAGATTGTATTTGTCAGGAATAACATCTCCTATTGATAGGTATTTGCTGTGAATTCATTCATTGTATTCTTCTCTGAAAGTGTTTGTCCTTACCTCAGTTGATGCTTAATTATATCCAATTATTGGCCTTCCCGCACAAAATTCAGGGGAGTCCTCTTACGAGGCAATCTCGAGTACCGCAGAAGCTTGTGATACCCCCAGATCTTAACTACTGAACAGGAAAAAAGAAAAGGTTGCCGCCGCCGCATGCATGTGCATCAGATGCCGTTTATGGTCTAATAACCCACATGCACAAATGCACAAATTCTTTTTTTTACCGTATAAATTCGAGTTGGAATTTGGGATTTATTTGTATCCCCATCGAAAGATTCAACCCCGTCTCGGGTGAATGTAGATAGATCTCTTCTTAATATCATCAACGAATTTCACAGTTTCCCACATTTTTCCACAATACAATAATATTGATCCGAAAGAGAGGCTCACCTGCCCATTCCACGTTCGCCTATTCTGATATATACTACAAAGAAATTGTGACCAAGTATAGAATCTGTCGTTAAAGCGGCGTATTATGGATTAATGTGAACCCGATGCATTGGTACAAATATTTAGCGGGGATAAAAATCTTCTCGTAAAATTACTGCTTAGCGGCTGTTTACGCTCGAGGAGTTTCCCTATCGTATGCTTTAACATTTATTTGTCAAACTTAGCGTTATGTAAAGATGGGACTCCGCTCTCTTAAGACATTCTCATTCCATATGTTGACTTTGACGGTGAAAAAGTAATGCGATCAATCGTTTTGTCAGCGACTCTTCCCGTTATTAATCAAATCAGCTGAAGTATACAAAACCAATACACTTAAATACAGCAAAGAATACACCCAGGTCCCTCTGCTGGGAGCACATTGATTATAGTAAATGAAATATTAAAGCCTCCCAATACGAAACAACATAAACTGTACAGCTAACAACATACCTACTGGAAAAATAACCAAAAGATGAAAATGAAAAAAAAAAGAGGAAAAAAATTATAAAAAAAGAGGGTGGCATAAGCAAAATCACAGCATGAAGCTGGATCAAAATGAGGAGGTAGCACACAACAAAATTGCCAATTAAGTCGATCCAGGAAGCTTATGAATCTCAGCCAAATGGCGAAGGGACAGGTCCCGCAAGAGCATCAGATCTTTTGATGCTTCCCATTCCACAGATGATGCAGCCAGGTGTGGACAGTGCAGAAAATTTGGCCCCACATAGATCACAAACATCATAACCAATTGTTGATAAACGACCAAGTGTAGCAGCACAGAACTGGGAAGGGTCTTCTAAAGGATCAATAGACTTGTTGGACAATCCTCTCTGAACGCAAATGTCAATCAGGCTACGCAACTCATCTTGCTTGCCAGCAGGGGCTTTAGATAGAAGCAATTCAAGCATCTGCTTCGAATAGGCATAATTCTGCACATCCATATTCCTTTTTATGGCAGTTCGAATGCAATTTATCCGGTGCTTGGCAAGAAGAGGCAATGAACCGAGGTGACGAGACAACCTTGCCATCTCATCTTTTGCACTGATAGCACTTGGGCCTTGGACTTTCTGTAACCGGCTGATTTCCTGGGGAAAAAAAAGCATGTGATTTCCCGAGGAAATGTGGTGGAATAAAATGCTACCAGAAGAATGAAAAGGTCATCACCGACAAAATTGAGCGAATTCTACTTAACAATCATCATGTAATAACATTCAGAAGATTAAACCATAGTTGTGGATTTTTTTTGCTTTGGTTCACTCCTTGGGATTTGCAAGATTGATAAATCAAGCAATAGGATGGTTATCAAAAGGCTCACCATATGCTTTTGTTTTAGGAAGCCAATGAGTGGTGGCAATTTGGCCACAAATGATATACTTGGTTTACATATTTAGTTGTGGCAATTGAAATTATCAACATCCAATTCAATCCTACTTCGACCTTCATTGCCTCGTTATGTTAAGGCGGCTGATGGACCTTTTAGAACCAAGACTAGACTGACGAGAATACAGATTTTGGCTATACCAACCTTATGCATGCTCACTCCTCGTATAAAAGACATTTTAAACTGATACCTGAAGAGAGACCATATGAGTTTTCCCAAGGTTAAGAATTACAATACCCGGAGTAGCGTGACTGCAATTTTATACTGAGCACATATTGTGGCCTGAGCCTTGATATCAGCTCCACGAGACTGATCCTTGGCCAGTGCTAGGAAAGCTTCATCAAAGCAGGATAATGCATCTGGAAGTTGATTCTGCTCAAGATGAGCCATTCCGGTCTTGAAGCAAAATGAAGCAGCAGCCCCACGAGGAACCTGTAATGAGTAGAATAAAAGGATTAAGGCAGAATAACCATATGCCAGGTTTTTAAACATAACCCCGATAGTCTGCGGCAGATACTAGACTGCCATATTTTATGTTCTCTATTTGTATATGCCATGTACATCATTTTTAACACCATGAATGGGACTCATAAAATTTTGTTCTATGTTTACTTGTGTTCAAAGTGATTACATTTTGAAGAAATGAACGTACATTGTGTTGAATTGGAATCAAAATTTGCATCTAAATTGAAACTTCAGACATTTTGTCTAATGTAGTGCGTTTCGTACATTTTGTTCAATGTAGTGTGTTTCCTTTCCTTTTTTTTCTTCTTTTTTTTTTTGGGGTCTGATGAGAACTTTGACGGCTAGGAGTATGGTTTGCCTCATAATATCTCCACATTCATTATATCTTGAGATAAACCATCTCTAGACTTTTCCGGGAAACCCTTTATGCCCTGACTAACAAGGTTTTGATTCTTTTAAATTCTTAGTATTTGACAACAAGAGATGATGAAAACAAAATTAAATGCTTACCTGTCCAGGACGTACAGCTTTTGGAGAAGTGGGATGTTCAGGAGCTCTTCCTGGAGTTCCAGAACCTGGAGCTTCCAGAGAACTGAGATCAAGGGGCTGTGTTGAGATTGGAACTTGTGCCATCTGAGGCTGAGACTGCACTGGCATGACAGGCTGAACACTTAACTGTGGTGGTATGGTACCACCTGGAAGGCCAATGGAATCAGATGAAACAGGTTGCTGCGTTGCTTGTGGTGGGACACCACCATCAGGTAGACCTATATCAGCTACAGGTGCACTCTCCTGGTTAGCCACAACCTTGTTACCTTGTAATCCTTGAGAATTCTTTTCCAGTTGCGAAAGGTAAGTTCCAGGAGGAGGCAGTGATGCAGCAACCTGGATAGATGATATGGTATTCTGGAAGAAGTCCTCCGGGATCGGCCTAGCTGTAACTCCAGCACCAGTAGAAATAGGGGAAGGCTGTGAGGTAGATGTAGGTTGCACCAGAGAGTCTGTTCCAAAAGGATCAGTAGGTGCAGAAACTGTAGGAGCTGTCACACTTCCAGTGGTGGGAGGAGCAGGTTGAGATAAAATCAGGCCAAGATCCGGGGATGAACCAGTCGATGATTTGGTTCTACCCATCGGCAAACCCAACTGCTTTGTGGCTTCTTTAATCTTATTTACATCCACAGTAGCTGATGTAACTGGTTTATCTCGAATTCGAATGTGTAACTTTTTGGTCTTTGAACCTTCTTCCTCATCACTGCTGCTGCCATCAGCGGCAGAACCATAAAGCGATTTTTTAAATTCCTCTGCTGCTTTGGCTTGTTCATCAACTGCATGAGAACCCGAAAATTGCTGAGAGAGGGTTTCTAGGCCCATCAAGGAATTCGATTTTGGTTCACCTTCAGGAACCCCATTAGACTTGCCAGGTGTTGATGTGGCTAGAGCTGTCTGAAGTCCATTTGCTTTGATGTTACTACCTTCAGCTTTAAATGCTTTCACCAAACTATCTTCTCTCACTTCAACAACATTTCCTCTTCCTTTAATGATGCCCAGATAAACACCAATGTGGTCAGTAACAATGGATGGAATGGTGCCATCATCAGTTCTCATATAAGGCATCACTTCAGCAGCCAGTGCCCATTGAGGTATGTCCTTCATGTTAATAGGAGTCTTAATCTCCCAGTTCCCACCACCCCATTCAGGTCCTTTAGGAACCATACTTTCCGCAGCAAAATTTGCAAAAATGCCTTGGGTCCACCCTGTTGAGCGGACTCTCAAAATCCTTTCACAATATCGCCTTAACTCTGGATCAGCGCCCTCTTCTTCCAATCTCTGAGCAAGACGCCTCATTGCGCTAGGGTTAAGGTGGCATATAAAGAGGTCAAGCATGCTTTCAAAGTCTGCTATTACTTCAAAAGTTTCTTTTGCATTGTCAAATTGACCATATCTGCAAATTCACATATCATTCCAATGCAAAAAAGAAAGAACAAGTTATAAAGATAAATTCTTAAATACATCCGTTACAAGGACAGCCACTCTACAGTAAATGGGCTTCATACTTAAAATAATTTATAGACAAAAGGATATCCGGTTGCAAACTTAAAATAGTTTATCGACAAAAGCAGGGCCTTCAGTTCAATTCAAGTTTACATTTACGTGCATAAGTATCAAAACAACAAACTACAATGAATTTCTACTTGACATTTAGATAATGTGGCCTTCAGGCATCAAGTCCTGAAGTGGGATGTAGATTACTGAGATGAGAGGAAGAACAAACTTATTGCTCAGTCATAGATTTTCTATGTCTACAATGGCTGGTCACAGCAGAACATGCTAAAGCAATCAAAAGAAGTGCGGTAGACCAGAAATATATGTGTCCGAAAAGAAGAAAAATGTTTAACCACCTGATACATGCATATCCCAACTGGCGAAACCGGTTGAATAAATGTGAGGTTGGGGGGCATCGTGGATAATCTCTAGACCGCAAGAACTCATCCTTTAGGACAGATAAAGCTGTAGAAAAGCGAAGTGCTTTAACTGCATAGATTCCTCGCAACACCTTAAAACAAAGAAGTTAAATTAATAACTCTAAGACAGATTGTCATTGATATTGAACAAAATGCACATATATCACCTGTGTGAATTGGGGGCCTGATTGCGACAGAGCAACAGCAAGATCACCACAAACTGGTGAACCACTGGCAAGAATATCAAGTGATCTTGGAGTAATCCTCAAGCTATCAAACCTTCATGGAGAAAATGAACATGATGAGCGAGAGCAGTCAGAAAAGCTTGATATCATAAATCTCTGAGGTAATAATGCAGCAAAAGAATAAAAAAAAAAAAAAAAGAGGAACAAAGCGTAAGTTCTTTACAATTCAATGAAATTAAATAAGTAGAGAAGAGGAAGTTCTATAAGCAGGAGAACCTTGAGGTGATTTGGTAAAGTACTTCTGGTAGATCAAGCTTCTGCTCAAAATGTTGCTGCATTGTGGCAAATCCGATAAGAAGTGGCTCAAGCAAGCCCACAAGACAACTCTTGATTTCAATCCCCTTCTTTTGTCGGGGATTTATGTCTGTAGGGTTTGCAAGCAACAGGCGATCATTCAAAGCTCCAACAAGTACTGCACAGCCAAAAGAAAAAAAAAAGTCATCCCTTTTGGGTCAGAACAGGAATCATGTGACTGAGATGTAAAAAAGGTAAAACAATCTACACCAGTATTCTCCACAAAGAAAGTAACCAGTCACACTTGGCGCAAGTCTTAAGTGCGTACCTGCATTTGGCATACATATGGAAAGTACAGTTCTCACTTTTCCATCCCAGCCAAGCATACTGATGGAAGTAGCTGTAGAGAAGAGAAGAGCAGGCCCAATCCAGAGAAGGGATCTAAAGTAATCACATGTTAAAGACTCCAGCAATTCACAGACATTGAATCAACATATGCAAACAAAACCAAACGCACAGGAAGAGAATCAAAATAATAAATCACAAGGCAACACTGTATTCAGGATATTGAAGGCAGCCCCTTATCAAATCTCATAGAAGTACTAGCCAATATATCCAGATCTGCTGAAGCAATGAGCACTCTTTGTGTAGTTAGTATACCGGCAACAAAGCCCCTGAGAGTTTCTTGCCAGTGCACCTAAGAGGACCATATTAGAAACATAAGCAATATTACCCTCAGAATTTTTAATCAATCACAAGCCTGCAAAAATCTTAGTATAACAGAAGCAAAGACTAAATGCTGCATGTGTTACAAGATATAAGATGGTCAGTGTTAATAATCATCATGCTTCAAGCAAGTGCTTTCAATTCATATAGAAATTCACAGTCTAAAGGCCGTTTGTGACTGATATTTGATGCTTACTTCAACTCATTGTCAGATTGTAAAATTAAAAAATTCACAAGCTAAGGTATGGGAGCACAGCTAAAGCAGGCCAAGTATTGCCTACTCAAAACCAATAACTGTAAGTAAACTTGTGTAAAGAATACACAATCACAAGTGTACTCCTGCACTTAAATGAGATGTGAGATGCCACTTAAACCATCTGGTGTCTTGAACAAATTTAAGATGTAAGATGCCATATTCCCAGAAGAAGTTAGATGTTTATAAAGAATCTAAAGAAATACTACATGTGTACTCATTGCAGAGCAAATATCATCTCTTTATGCATTTGCATGTTCCCAATAAGTTTTTCAAATTATAAGCCATAATATTGAAAGGAAAAAAATAAAATAATAGATAAATGAAGGAATTGGTGGTAGTAATTCAGTAGGTCCCAGATTAATTACCTGGAGTACCATCTCACTGGTTTTCAACTTGATTGATTTTTTCCCTTCAGCTTTAGTTGATATGAAATGACCATCAGCAGTTGAAAGGCGGTATCCTTGGACAAGCTTTGCCAAGCCAATTTGATCCCCATGCGAAGCAAAGAGCATGGTTGACTCTAAATCCATGGAATGATCAGTCAGAAGTTTATAAGCCTAAAAATAGGTTAACATAAAAATATTGTTCATAAAACTACCTAGTGGAGTAGAAAAAATACGATCAACTTCACTTTCAAACATAAACTGCAGTGGGCCCTTAATAGCAGTAACATCCGTAATGTCAGGACCGGCAGCTTGGTCTCCATCAATCATGCTATTATTGTCCTTAGACTCTTGTGAAGCCACTCCAGGTAATGTATATAAAGAAAGTCCTGTCTTGTCCTCATCAAGAATTGCAAAATGGTTTTCATTAGGACCAACAAAACCAGCATCTCGACCTGGAAAATTGATGGAAATGAAATTAGCTTTTTTTTTTTTTTTTTTGACAAACGGAAATGAAATTAGCTTATTGATCTGAATGAATTTAAATACAACAAAAAGATGCAGCAGCACAAATTAACACTTGTAACAAAAGGGGAAGACCTTTGATCGTATTTGCTTTACTATTAGTTGAACGAGGATCTGTATTCTCCCAATATAGAATCACTTCATGTGCAGTGCCACTAAACTCATAAACAACCAGAAACAGGTGCTTCTTTTTACTGTAAGCAATGCACTTCGCATGATATTCTATATTCCCGGGTATCTGAAACAGAAATTATTGAGAACCAAACTGCAACAATTCAATTTACCCAAAAAAAAAAGAAAAAAAAAAAATCTCACCGAGGTGTATAGCTTCTTGTAGACATTATCCACTCCAGAAGAGAGATTATAAGCCATGAGATTTGCCCCTTCCAAATAGAAAGCCCTGACAGGATAATGAAGTACTCGGTTTTGCTTACTGAAAAAATTTAACTCCAGATGAAGTGGCTGAAAAAAACACACAGCACATTAGGATCAAGTTATGATACATTAGAAATCAAAGACTGGGATGCAACCAACATAGTCACCTGGCAAACAGGAACATCTCGTAAAAGATGCTTAGTATCCAAGATAGTGATGAGAGGTAACCGAGTTATTGGAGCAGTTTTGGCATGTCCTTCCATAAAATGCTGCAACAGCCAGGTAAAAATTTAATTATTCAACACCACTCGCATAAAGTACTGCCGTTGAGATCAAAAACAGAGAGAGGAGATGTATTGCCAAGTTCAACATCTCCAGCTACATAAAGATGGAAAGACAAGTAAAAGGGTGCATTTTATGCATATAAAAACCTGTATCTTTACAGTATGTCTGAAGGATGTGCTAAACACAAAAGCATGATACAAGCAAGTCACAAGACCAGCTAGGCATCAGAAATTGGTTTCTGAACCTTAATAGTTTTTAGACATGTAATTAGTTCTGAAAATCAAATTTGTTTTGCAAAAAACAGAAAAAGACAGATAAGAAGAACCACAAACAAATTAAATGTTAATTAAGCTCTTATTAGGAATATAATCATCACTTAGAAGGTGCAGTGATAATTGTCTGCAAAATATAAAATCAAGTTGAATCATTCATACCTTGAGGCAATGCCAGACCCAATATGCTCTAAAAGAAATAATAAAAATGAGGGTCTAAGAGCACCCTCTAAAATATTTTTTATGCAAAATATGAGGCCAACAGAAAAGAGCAATTAATCTGTAGAGATCAACGACATAAAGTATGTTTAGTAGAGAAGCGGAAATAAATTAAAAGAGACATACACTGTAAAGAAAGGCCTTTCGTGCAATGTCCGATATTGTAATTTGATTTTGACTGAGATGAAACCAGCAAATGGTTTATCAGCATACAAGTACTCCGTTGTTTAGGAGGAGAGTATAGCCATGGCAAAGAATAAACTAAAGAATGACAAAACAAATACAAAACCAAACATGCAAAAGCTTACCATAAAAATTTTCAATCTAAGCTCAGAAAAATTACAAAATGGCCTTGTGTTGCTTCTAATTAATCATCAAGAAATTCAAAATAAAAAAAAAAAACTCTAATGTTTCCTTCCTAAGAGAAAAACAATTGCTATAGCTCAAGACAGATAAAAAAAAATGCCTTGAACTCTGAATTACTGGAATCAGCTAATTCAGGATAAACTCTAACTAAATGATCAGGTACTCAATCAAGCAATTCCTGCTGCATGATTAGCAATTGCAGGTGATTCTAGAGACTTAATTTACAAACAGTTAGGTACTACTACTTCTGATGGAGAATATTCACTTGATTTATTTCCCTCAAGTAATCTAACCATGACATGATGACCATCTAGAGCAAACATAATACCATTTTAAGAGAAAAGTGCAAGATCTGTTGTGTGCGACCAACAAAACTTAACAGGGAAAGTTGGAAAAATGTGGTAACAACTTCTTTTTCATGCATAAAGTATTGGGAAAGGAAATTATTAGATTTAAGGTCTATGTCAAGTACAGAAAGCAGAAGTTTGGCAAATTCTGTACTGGTTAGCATCTCATAAGATATAACAATGTCTTCTTAATCACCATATTGAGAATGAAGTGATAGAGATACAAAACACAACTTCTAAATCTAAGCAATATTAATCAATGTTCAATCATCACACAATTGAGGTGGTTGATAAGATGAGTTAACCACATAATTCAAATAAAAAAATTAAGAACATATTCATGAACCTGAAAATTGTACAAATTAATTGATGAGTATTATGGCTAGTTTGTGCTCAGCATAGAAGGTTTAAGGCATCTTATCAGTTATCACTGTTTTACCCTTCTTGTTCTGTGTCACAAACAGGTTAACACTCTCTCTCGAAGGACAACTCAGAATTTTCACCATTTGTAACAATCTATTAGTGATGCTAACAAAATGCTCCACTTGCTTTCTTCATTCATTTTTTTTTTTTTTTTGGCATCAGGAATTGTGGGGATGGAGGGGAGGGTTTGTAATTAACCACATAGAACATACTAATGTAAGGTACAAAGAATAATAAAACCCAGCTTCACTTGACACCACCAACTTTGTAAAAAGAAAAACAGAAGAGAATAGCTACCAACTAACCCTTTCAAATGATGCTCCTGTAATTGTGCTTGAAGCTGATGGTCAGCTAATATTCCAGATGAACCCAGAGATAAGAGTTTTTCCTTCAACACAGATGCTGCATGATGAATTATTAGGGCTATTAAAAACCATGACAAAAAAATCATCAAATACACCTAAACCTCAAAGCTTGCCAACACGGACCCCAAGGTAAACAAACTGCAAATTTTGGTAATTTCTATGTGCTTATATGCTCCTTTAACACTGTAAAAAATCCAATGCCTTTCAGGAAAAAAATGGAAAAAAGATATTGCTTACACAGCATTTACATGATTGTATAGAATATATATTTCTCCTCAATAACCAAAATGAGAACTTATGTACCTAAAGCCTTAAAACTTCTCCACCACATTTCAAAACAAACAACCCAATCAAGAAACAAAGATGATATTATCTTCTCAAGAATGTTTCGCTTTTTCTGACTGGTTTGACTGTGAAAATAAATCCACTGAAACAACACCAGAGAAAGGCCCAATAAAAGAAAGAGCTTAGTTTACTAAAGTACAATGCATAAAAGAAAAAAGCAGACAAAATTTGAATTCTATCACAATTGACATAGAAAATGGAAGGCACAAAATGAATATCTAATAGCATATCGAGAGAGAAGTATCACCTGAAGATCCCCTTGCACTTTGCAAAACAGCAAACAGCTGTTTCCGTCCTTCCCTTGTATATGCAGATCTATTTTTTCGGTTGTCTCCACCGGTCATACTCTATTACACAACAATAAATCGTTTAGACAAAGAATTGAGTGAGCTATTTATGATACTAACGCAACACTCACTGCAAACAATACAGCTGCCAGGTTTAATTTTGGATGAATCTCTAAAGCCTTTATTCGTGGTAAAGGGTAAACTGCTTCTCCCCCTTTCTGAGAGAGAATCCGAGGGATGTCAATTGATTCAATTCCTGCATAAGACAGTGCAAAAAACATCCATCAGAGAACCATAGTACATAACACTTGCACAAGGAATAAAAAATAGCAAAAAAAAAATGAATATCTTATTGAATCTTTTTTCAGACATGACAGACCGCAACATTCAGATCTAAAAGACAAACCACATCGTCTTCAAAACAAAGAGGAATAGCTTTGTCATTTCAAATTGTTCTTCTCCGCCCACCTTTGTCAGCTTCATTGCATATAAAATATTCGAACTTCTTTGCTTCTTTAGAAGCTTCACGACAATAGCGATTTCTCGATTCAAGGTTGTGACTCAAAAGTTAAATTCTGATTAGGCCCCTCTAAATTTCATAGGGAACAAAGATAGTCTTATCTAGGTATCGAAAACCTATACAATTTCTAACATGTCTGTGCTATGGATTATGGCACATATCCTATGAAAACTGCTTGAAGAAAAAAAAAAGATTTTTATTAGAGATGTAACAATATGTTTACATTTTTCTTCCAAAGTTTGTTATCTACCAAGGTAGAGCTCGTGAGAATGCATGTGTATGTGAACATCTTGCAGTATGACATTGCCATACGGAAGCCTACAGTTATAGCAATCCTTGTATGTTGGCAGGTAATGCCATCTCTATTGCTGGAAAAAGAATAAAATTCAGCATTAATATGGACTCAGACAAGAATACCATACATCTATGAACGCTTAAAGAGCCTTTCAGCAAGGCCTCAAGATAGCTTTACTTTACCTCCAAAAAGATGCTCTGCGATGTTGCAGTTGTCACAGAATTATTTCAATATAAATGCCTCGCTAATTGTAGTATGACAGCTTCTAAGTCAACCTCATTTTCAACTTCTTCTAGCCCAATGTAACATTATTCACACAGGAGTACATGATTCTAATCAGTAGGGTTCATTAAATAATAGTATTTAATACAGGTTACGTATGATTATTGAGGCATAAGGCTTGCTCATCTTCTTCTCTAATGAAATCCATGTATGTAGACAAACCAATAAGAGCATAAAAAATGAATTGGATTGCTCAGTTAACCTCCTTTTCCAGTTGCTATATGCACAACAATTAGTGCAAAATATTATTCTACAAGGAATCAACTAGTAAACCAACCAGCAGTCTCAAAAAAATTTGCTTGCATTGGAGGTCTATTGGGATTCACATTAACTCGAGTCTTCCATACTTGGATGCTTCCATCTTTTGACAACGTAACAAGTAACCGTAACACTGGGAGCCAAGCAACTGATGTAATTGGCTGAGAACCAACTTGAGTACTGCAATTTCCATTAGTAGACAGAAACTTCACGATTCAGAACTAAACAGAATTGAGGAAAAGAAACAGAAATAACCACAAATATGTTCACATCACAGATTAGTAACAAATCCATGGATCCAATATTATTCCCTCACAAGTGGCCAAGAAAAATTTGCAAAGTAATGGAAACTCCATTAGTATGCAAGAAGGAATGATGTGGAACTTGCAATTACATCTGACTTCCAAACATGCTGCTTAAGCAAACATTTGCACTGTTGTATCAAAAGCAATACACAGCTAAATTAGATTATACATTAAGCAAAACCAATACCAAAAGCTCAATAAATTTTCCAGCAATGTGAGCCTATTCACCACATATTAAGGGGAGAGAGAGAGAGAGGTACATGTCACTATGAACACTAAATATAATATGTTTTTAATAATAATTCTAACTGGTCTTTTATTTGGTGCAAAATTGAAGTGGGCGACTACCTGACTTCTATTTAACATCATCTTTTATTTCCTTAACAAGAAATAACACAGAAGTGCACATCTTTAAATGCATAAGAACTCATCCTCATGGAGGCAATTCATAAACACAGTAGCAGAACCTTGTAAAACTTACATCCCTATCATCATAGGCCTTTCAGTCGATACATCCCAAGCAAGAAGTGTACCACGTCTATCACCAATGAAAACCCACTCTAATGTTGGATGAAAGGCAAATGCTCCAGCTCCAATTAGCTTTATGGTGTTATCAACTAAAATGACATAAAAAAAAATAGAGATGGAATCACTAACCCCAGAGAGAGAGAGAGAGAGAGAGAGAGAGAGAGAGAGAGATCTACTAGAGGACTAGACTATAATATCACAAATGAAAGTTAAGTAAATCTCACGTTGGAGGGTGTAATGAACAGCATATGTATGGATATTATAGGCTCGGATCAGACCATCTGCATAAGCTACATACTGGAATGGAAGACGAGAAAAGCTCACTTCAATACCCACAAGTTAAAGTCCTTGGCATTAAAGGCAGAAGATAGATCTAGAAAGGAACAGAAACTAGAGAAAAAATTTTACCAAAACAGGAAGGCGAGGGTGGCAAGCAAGATTAACAATAGGTTTCTTCAGGTCTGTCTTTATTTTCGTAGGAGCTTTCCCACCTTCCACTGTTCCAACAACTTTAGAAGAGCAAATACCATGTAGTTAGAAAACCAATTCCAAGAAAATAGCTACATGAAGAAAAACATAACTGATAAAATTATGTATGTGACATGATATAGTTCAAGTCAGCGAGGGGAGCAGTGAGATGGAGACAGATAAGAAAATAAATTTCGCTAGATGAATCCCATTAAATAGAAGAGAGACAAGCAACACAATGCTATCAATGCTATCCTGACAATTGCCTTTTCATCTTCGCTGGATGTTGTCGAGTTTAAAAACATAAGCTTTATAGCTTGCACTCATTCTATCCAAACAAAACTTATCATAATCATGTTGAAGTGAATTTCATGGGTGGCTCTTAAGTTGCCAATCCCTTATGTAAGGTACTTGTATGATTTAAACTCCATCCTTTCTTCTCTAAAGTAATTAATTTAAAGATTTTATATTTATTTTTCCTTGCCACTTCATAGCAGTTTATGGTGATGATGTTTATTTCCAGTGAGCGTCCTGGTTGTCAGGCATGCATATATGCCAACTGCATATTATCCATTTCTAACTCATTCTTTACGCATTGAAATTTCAAAGTTTTATGGCAATATAATAATTCCTGTCTGTTAAGCAGAGGTTGTTTAGAAGTTGGAAAGTACTTGTATAGTCAAATGACAGTTGAATTTTGTGTATGTATTTGAGTACATCTCCTTCTACCTTATCTTTTAATGCATAAAGACAGTATAAGAATATGCATTCCAACATAATATTAGCCATCCAAGCCATTCCATTGTTCACTTATTTGTTACCGTCTTTTGGGAGGTTTGTTTGCCGACAGCAAGTATAGTCTACAAGTAACCTATATGCTGCGTCAGAAGAGGGAAAAGATTGAGGGAAAAGATTATATAACTACTTCTTGCACAACTGACAACCAAACCAACCTGTTACACTCATCCTTCGATGGAAACCAAAAAACACAATAGGTTGAAGAGAAGTCAAGGCAAGATGAACTTCTGTATCAGAAGAAATTTGTTCCATTCTCTTTTCAGGCGAATGCAGCACACATGTTTGCTCAGAGTCAAAATCACAGGATCGAATTGTACAATCCTGCGCATGAAACACCAAATTTCCCCACACAAGCAGGAAATGCTCCACTGTCAGTTTCTATAGACTAAAGAAGCACGTTAAGCACTTATAAATAGTTTTTTTTTTTTTTAAGATTTATCTTAAACGAAGGACGAAGTAATTGACATGAGAGCACAGAAGAAGAGCAACAATCGGAGTACTGATCTTACGGTTTCAAAAAGTACAACTATACAGTTTGTTCATTGAAATTCATCCAAAACTAACCTCGAGTATTGCAATGATGGCATGGCCGCTGGTAGGACTATAAGCCATACGCACAACCGAAGAACCAATATCGATGGCCGCGATCTTACTTCCAGTATGCGCATCGAATTCTGGATTTTAAGCAAATAATTTAACAAAAAATTAAGCAGGCAATTGCCTTAGATCAAAGGAAATGATCAAAATTACAAAGGAAATCAGTTTACCAATGATGTGAGTTCCGACAGCGGCGGCCACAATAGCCAGAGTAGGGTGAAATGTGGCGGCATGAGGCTGCAAGGATTTCGAACTCCGACCAACGTGCCGGAGATCTAGATGCTGTAGCGTCGCCCACTCCATCAATTATTCCTCTCCAATTTCAGCTGATCGGTTCCCTAAATCAAATTAGGAATGACAACACTAACTCCAAAAGTGCCTACAGATATCGAGATCGAGAGGAAGGTGCTTTTAGCGCATTGATTTAGAAATCGTTTGAGCTATTCATCAAAATTAAGAAACGGAAGAAAAAAGGAATTAAAAAAAAAAAGTCGGGAGCAAAGTGGTAAAAATCTTAATCTTAAATGAAGTCGTGCTGAGTCCATTCAACAAAGTCAACCAGCTCGAAACAGAATAGAAAGCGGTGTGCTATGCAGCGCTTTCCGGTCCTTGCATGCATGCTTTTCATGTGTATTCCCCATTTTTAAACAAAATAATCTGTTTACATACATCATATGCTATAGTCTTAAATATTCATAGTGTAACTTTATATAAACAAGAAGAAATACAAGGCACTTAAAGATCTTGAGTTCTAATTTTCCTTTTTCTCTTCTCGCTTTTTAAATCTCATATGAGAAAAAAAATGAAATACATGCTGCTCTTATATAAAGGAATTACTTGAATATTTATTCGAATTATGAGGTCTTAATGTAATTGATTTCAAACTTGATTATTTTAAAAAATGAGCTTGGTATATTGTGTTAATAACACGTATATACTGTGTTAAAAACTACATCCGTCTCCTTGAGTTTTTTTATTTTTTGGGTGCTTAGCACCACTATTATCAATGTATGGTAGACAATGATGTATTTGTTACTTTAATAAGTAAATAGGTAAACGAATTACATTAAAAAAAAATTAGTGTCTAGTCTTAAAATAGAAAAAAAATCAGGCTAAAATTAAAGCATCTTGAATTGTTATATTGTGGATTTAAATTGCAATATTGTACTCTTACACTCCTATATATATATATATATATATATATATATATATATATATATATATATATATATATATATTAAAACGAGCTGCTAATATATTTAATTTTATTTATTTCGGCTTTCCCATTTATTTTAGACTTTCTAAGCAAAGAGCCCAGTAGTAATCCGGTGAGTAATCCGGGCCTGGCCCGTCGAGTGAATTGTCTTGCTAACAACAGGTAGCTTGCAAATCCAAACCAACACGCATCTTCAAGTCAGGACTCAGGAGCCTCCCCAATCTGTCTTCGTCCCAGCCCGTTTAAACATCATTTCCTGTTTTTCAGTTCGTGCTCTCCAATCACGCCCGCTGTCTCTTCCTTTGATCTACCTCCAAGTTTCTAAAGACAGAGAGGGATGCATCTCTTCTCTTTCTTATTCATTGATATTTTTTTTCCCTTTTCCAGTGAAGCTATATTCAAGGATGCAGCAAGGAAAGGGGAAATGGTAAAATCAGTGAATTGGACATCTTTTTCTTTCTTTTTTTTTTTTTTTTTACATATAATGCTACGAAGTTGTTAAATCAAAATTTCTGATCGTGCGATATCCCATTTGCAATACCGGTTCACAACATAGCTGCTGGGGTGGTTTATTACATCTTCTTGCTTTGGTGTAGACCAAGAGCATCACCACCAATTCTTAGTTTAGTTATAATTGCACCGTGTGTAATGTACATATTAAAATAACAAATATAAATACTAACATAATTTTTAGGTACAAGCTTCAAGAAATCAAAAAAATTTATTGTTTTTTTGTCGATTGTTATATATTACTAGTATCTGCATTTATTCTGTTAGTGTTTATGTCGTGCGATTCAATCATCACTGACAATTATGGAGGCCTCTGATCCCATATTTGCCTGCATGCCCTACTGTAATTTCATGTACTCGAAGCTACTGTAATTATGGAGGGTGGGTTGGAGAACGAAAAAAGGGGAGGTCCAATCCAGTCGTGGTGACTGGTGAGTGGGCAGACATTTACTGTGAATTATTAAAAGTCAAATTGCTCGTAATTTTTTGTCTGCTTTGCAAGCAGAGAGTCACGTAGTACACAAGAAGATCAAATAAAGGGGGACGGATAACCAGAGGCATGGCCATGGGTTTGGGCTTCGCAAGTTCCTGTTTAAACTCTTTTTTTTTTTTTTTTTGTGTGTATAGATAGATTTAACAACGTCAAATGTAAATTTTATAAACTTAATTTTTGCACAAACCTCTAGTTATATAAATTACGGAGTTTTGTTTTACATTAAATATTGTATCAATTTACGCCACATATAGTTATAAGTCTTATAAAATCAATTTGAATTGGACGACAACTTCACTTCATAGGCTCCAATTGGATTAAACCTCTCTTCATTGCGTGCATTAGAGATAATTTCTCTCCATTATACTTCTATGAAATTAATTTAAAAATCGACACCGCTTGTAATATAGTTTATTATGTGTGTTAGTTATACATAAAATTTCGCATGAAATTGACCAAGTTTTTGCCATATGAATGATGATTACAAATTTTATCGCCCATATTTCACCGTTCAAATATTTCATATAAATATAATGTCAAAATATTTTTAATATATTGATCATCAAAAAAGAAAGTAATAATACAATCACATAATTTTGTAATAATAATGTTGCTTAAGTTTAAATATAAACAAGTAGAGAGATCAACGGAGAGAAATCCAGCATCCCAACCCGCTTCAAATCACCATGGCAGTAACTTCTTTTGAGAGGGCTGGGGTTGTACCACTTACCAGTTTACTATTAAAGCTCGGGATTCGGATTAAAGATCTAAAGCAGTCGGGCTAAAAAGAAAGAAACTCCGTCGATACTTTACCAGTTTACTACTAAGGCTTCGGATTCGGATTAAGGATCTAAAGCAGTCAGGCTGAAAGGAAAGAAACTCCGTCGAAGCTGAAAGCTCACCGCGTTGGGAGTGGGGGAAGGGTGGGAGAGTCTATTCACCCCACCGTTGCTTCTCGTCTAGGAAACACCCATTTAGAGTTCAGATAACGACTTCTAAAGTGTGCACCACCATACCTCCTCCTATGAGTAGTCCATTGTCTCCTAATTCTCCACTGCTTCAGTTCAAGAATACTACTGCGACTAGACGGAAAGATCAAAGACGAGGGTTTCACTGATTGATTTTTTTGGGACTTCACTGTTGTTGCAGTGGTAATAAACCTTTGAGTCAAAATCCTAGAAACCCACTTGTGTCGCTCACCCCTCGTACTCTCTCAACACATATAGTACCGTCATTACTGAATTAGTAGTAAAAGCTAAAAATAGTACTCCTCCATTTGTTAGCAAGCCAATTAGAATAGGCTGGCAAAGATGCGTAGCATGGCGAGTTCCCCCTCCTCCAAAGGCATCGCCGCCATTGTGGGCGTCGGACCCAGGCTCGGCCTCTCCATCGCCCGCAAGTTCGCCCGCGAAGGCTACACCCTTGCCATCCTCTCCAGTGACTTAGGCCAGTACTCTATATACATTGCTGACTATCAGTAACGGACGATTATTGCCTTTGACACTCTTTTTTTTTTTTTTTCCCAATCTTTTTATTTCAACTACTGCAGAATTATGCATGACAGTTTGATTAAAAGATGCAGGGAGACTGTCGAGATTTGCGGATGAGATAGCGAGAGATGAAAAGGCTCGAGTGTTTGCGATTCGAATTGATTGCTCGGACACGAAAAGTATAAGGGAGGCATTCGAGGGGGTTCTGTCTTTAGGTTTCGTGGAGGTGTTGGTGTACAATGCGTACCATCCCATGTCTTGGCCTCCCACTAACTTCGCCGACATGAGAGTCCAATATTTTGAGAAGTCCATCGCCGTTTCCTCCGTCGGCGCCTTCCACTGTGCCCAACAGGTCCCTGTCCATTACTTCTTCTCCACTCTAAACAGCTAGCAGTTAACTAGTAACTAGTAATGGCTCTGATTTACCTGGATAAATTGTTCCTTTTTTTTTTCCGCCCCTGGGATCGATGAAACCTCAGGTACTGCCGGGCATGGTGGATAGAGGCCGAGGGACGATTCTCTTTACGGGCTGTTTTGCTTCCCTCAATGGAATAGCCGGTTACTCGGAATTATGTATGTACTGATCCTAATTAAGTAGGGTTTTACCAGTACTATATGGTAACTGCAAGAACGCGCTATGTATTCCATCAGCCCGCAATCGCACAGTACAGTATGACAACAGATGATTCTCTGACACTGTTTTCTCCTCCCTTTTTCACTTCTACTTTTGTGTCAGGTTGTGGGAAGTTTGCATTGAGAGCCTTATCGCAGTGTCTGGCTAGAGAGTTTCAAGCTCAGGGTGTACACGTGGCACATGTCATCATAGACGGCTATATCGGCGTACCCCGGTTTGTCTGTTTTTATTTATCTCCTGGTTAATTTGCTGGCCAGATCTATCGTGCATATGCATGTGTGCAGAGTTATGCTACGCTTGCGTAATTTATTACCATGTTCATATTGGTTTCTTTGCTGAAATTTCTGAATCTCGATTCTTGATTTTTCCTGCCAAGCTCTTTTTTGGTTGGTCATTCTCAACATTCTGTAGAGATATTAAGTTGGGATTCATTAATATGTTGGGATTCAAGAATATGTTGCCTCACTGGGAACCACCTACAATGAAATCCTGCTTTTGGCATGAAGAAACATGCTATACCTCAAACTATGCCCTGCTTTAACAGTAAATTAGGTAGCAGTATTACTATACTGGTCATAAACTCTGGTATGAGGAAGATGCTATAATTAAGGCTGGGTTGAAAACTTAAATTCATTGAATGGATTGGCAGGGCAGCAACGTCATCAACTTCACAACAAAGATCAAAGGGGGTTGGGGAACAACAAGAGCAGCAGCAGCAGCAGCAGCAGCAGATTGGTATCGGAGGAGGGGAAGAGATTATGGACCCAGACGTGCTGGCTCAAACCTATTGGCAATTGCACATTCAAGACCGATCCGCTTGGACCCAAGAGATCGACCTCCGTCCCTCAAACTCTAGTCTTTTCTGAATGAAACGAAATTAAGAGCGCGTCCCTACTACTACTGTCTTCCATCGATTAATCATCACTCTCCCGCTCTTTCAACAAGTCTTCACCTCCTGTCCTGTTTACTTGCGTCGACATGCATGCGTACAGGATTTCAAGTTGCAAATGATAGGTGCAGCTGTCGCCCTTTTCTGCTATATAAAAGTGAGCGCAGACTCGTACTTTTTGGGGCTGCTTTCGTGTGATGGTGACATTTTTAGTAGTGCTGGTCCTAATTTAGTTCCTGCTTATTTTTAGAATTAATTTTTTTATATACTGACACCACCGTAACCGTATGATCAACAATCAATCGTATATATATAATATTATCATTAGATGCGTGACAATTTATTTGAATTTAAATTTTAAATTCATATTTTACTTGTGTATCATATATCCAATCATCATAATGTATAAAACTATCAGCATATATAAGATTAATTCTTATTTTTAATGTAATTATATAATTATAAATTCGTATGATCGTTCAATCGTTTTCATTTCACTTTTCGGGCTGAAATGCCTTTGTCTCAAATATAAATATCTTCCCTCCCCTCCCCCCTTTCTCTCATTTCTGTACCCTTTACTTGTCGTGCATTACTGTTTTTGGAAGCTATACTTGGATCACAAGCCTTCACAAGTTGCATTTCCTACCAAATAAGGACAAAATAGTCTTTTTGCTAATTTTTTTCATCACAATACTACCACTTGACACGCTACTTAAATCTATTTACACTCAATTACTCGCAAGTAGCCATTCAGACACTGGAGGACCCAACCCATTTGTAAATGCCCCACAACACGTTTGGTGTGGGATGGGGTTTGCATGGACAAAAGGCGGCTGCGTGTTCCAATTTAGTACACACAAGGCGTCATCCTGATGGACTCGAATCCCATTCCCACGTTTGATGCTCCTCAAAGTCGCTATATACCACGGTGGTATTCTTCTACGGCAATTTGTTCAATCAATCAACTCGCTATATCCATTTGTGCACGTGAATATCTTCAAATTCTGGGTCACAAACTTTTCTATTTTTTGATTTGGATAAATGTCACCAGTTGGTTAGAGGCGAAAAAGAAATTAACACAATCAAGGGGTTGTTATTCTTGTCCCAATTTCCTCAAAAGTAAAGATATTCTAGCACCTTACTAAAACATGTATAGACCGAATTGCTCAACGCTCGAGCCTACTGAAAGAATTAAAAAGAAAAGGAACACAGCGGGCAAATGCAAAATGGTCAAGTGAAGAAACCACCTGAATTCGGCCCTCACTCCAATCTGCTGAAACAAATTGAATGGTGGAGACGCAAGGAATGGGAGGTAAGGATATCGCACATTTGACGAGAAAGAAGGAAACAAACAGTGCGGATTGCTTAACTAAAGACAGCCTCAACAAGGAGCCAAGGATGTATTGTTTACGGAGTCTACCCGACATAGTTAGGAGATGGATGAATTTGAATAACACGAGGGTTACCGCCCCTCGTTTAGTATCTATGCATTGAGCTGCTTAGCTCTCCTTTGTAACTAAAAAAAAAAAAGGGTAAAGTCGTGCAGGAGATGGAGAGAAGCTCAAAAAACAAATAATCTCACATCTTTGGATAGAACATTTTTTCTAAATATCATTTGTTTGCATTGTAAATATATTTTTTAATAACTCTCTTATTTTTTCAATCATTTTTTTATTTCACATATATCACATAAGAAAAAATATTATAATAATTATTTCAAATAATTTTCTACCCAAACACACTAGTAATCCTCAACCAAGATATATTTACATAGGTGCTCATTTGGTTGGTCATGAAGCCACTTTTTGGTTTTAATTTATTTGCAAATTTTTATTTACTTAGATCATCAACATATTTTTTTAATCACTTTTTTATCTCATATACATCATATATAATATGGTATTTTTAAAATTATTCCAAATAATCTAATATCCGGTCATACTGGGTTACGAGTCTAATCCCCAAAAGTAGGAGCCACCCTCTCCCCGGGGAGGCCCCGAGTGGTAGGTGTTTTGGTCATCCTATAATATGATATATATAGGATGCCGGAGAAAGAGCTTCCATCATAGAAATTCTATGATAAAATACTCTCTATGGACACAATTTCCACCTCGCATCTTCTTCCTTTGCGGGTTGAAAGTTAACCAAAAGCATTCTCTAGGACGGGAAGAAGCTGAAGACTCGAGGGTTCGATTTCACATCAAGTTTCGCTTTCAATAGAAGAATATGTAACGTGCATCAAATTTGATATTACAAACCACCATGGAGAGTATTATTATTAGTATTAAGAAACGAAAGGTGAAGGTAAACGGCAAAAGTTCAAAAGAAATTCTTGATTAGAAAAAAATGCAGAGCAAGGGAAGATACAGGGCAATCCAACATGTCAAGGCGTAACTATGTGTTAGTAAAAGAGGTTGCGTCCAGAACCAACTGAAAAATATTCTAATCTAAAACGTTGAGTATGAAATTAACTACAGCTTTACAGTGGCAAACCTAATCACATGTTCACCGCACGGTAATCAGTAATCACAGTTCTGATCCTCTAAAAAAATATAATGGACACGACCAAGCCTCTGCCACGACCTAAATACCAATCCCAAAGTCCAATCTTTGTTGCAGCAAATGATGGTGTGCAAAATGATCTCAATCACCAATTATGAGCTCCTTGATTTGCCAAAAGATCCCCAAATGTGCAGTCATTAGCCATTAGGAGCACGAGGGCACCTCCAACGACTGTCATTGAACTTTAGGAAGAGAGCGGCTAGACACACCATGCAACAATTTTACAAATCCCAGAAAACTGAGCTTTCCATCAGTGTGCCTGATCCAATCATGGAGAACAGCATGAACGGGCACAGAAGGGCTGAGGCCAAGTTCCTGGAACAAGGATTTGAAATCATTACACTGCAGCGTTTGTAATGCTACCAAAATTTATCCGCTCTGAGAAAACACACTTTCGGATCGCGAGAAGCAATCCGATGAAATGTCAATTCAAATCGAACAATGGAAAAGTGTAATTACCGAAGCCAATTCCTCAATCATAATGGCCCTGTTTCCATCCTTCTCAAAAAGTTCGTACGCACAGCGAGCATGCTGCTCCCATCTATCAAGTGCCTCAAGCTGATGGACGCTTAATACAGCTGCACAGAACTCCTCAAAATCCATCCTTCTGTACTGCAGTGCATTAAGCTGAAGGATAGAATGCAAATTAGTTAAGCAGAAGAAACTTCATACAACAAGGAATTCCATCGTTTCAGTAATTTTACGTACTGAACCCAGAAAATCATGGATACGAGACTCCTTCATAGCTTCGGTTGCATTTTTCATCAAGACCTGGCACGATACGAATATAGAGTCAAGATTAAGAGAAGTTATAAAATCCTAAAATTCAGTAAGAAAACAGAAACAAAACATTTTGCAGATAAACTAACCGCTTTAATATTTTCCAAGCTTATGGTGCCATTCTTGCTTGGCTCCAGCAGTGCAAATTGCTCTTTCAAATAATATAGCTCATCTACGGTTAATGTCTTAGATAAAGCCTGCCAAAGTTAGAGCACAAAAGTCAAGGAACCAAAAGAAGAACGAGACCAGGAGAGCTTTTCAAGTGACATTCCCAAACACCTACTAGCTGCCATAATGGAGCTTTCATTTCAATAATCGATGCATCAAAGTAACACTTGTTTTGAAATGAAGGGTGAGGTAAACAACACCAATAAACTAGGGATACCTAAGGCAATTGCGCTTTACAAATGAAAGGGCCACAAGTCAAACAGCAACCTAACTATCATTGATACAGGTGTGGCATCAAACAAAAGATACACAGTTTAGGAGGACTCAACCCAGTTTATTTTTCCTCAAAGAACAGGAAAAGATATGCCCAAAAAAAAAGGAAATACCAACATTTTTAGGAAATTAGACTATGAGATGAACAATTTGCAAATACATACCCGCAAGGCAGCTTTACGAAGTGCAGAAGACCGCATGTAAACCTTCATGAGTTTGAAGATTAAAATGTCCAGCGGTACCTTTACATTATTACCATGTTTAATCCATGGATGACCTGAAGCCAAAAATTTCAAGAAGACTTTAAACATGAAAAGAAGACTTAAAAAAGTGACATTTTATCTTTGACACATAATAGGAAGCTCACTTAAGGCTTGTGCTGCAGTCATTCTTTTACGGGGATCCTTATTTAACAAACGTTTAACAAAGTCTTTTGCTTCAGAAGACAGAGCAGGCCAAGGTTGTTCTTCAAAACTTGGATCAGCCTTTAGAACTGTCCTAAAGATCCCTGACTCAGTTCGAGCCCAAAAAGGACGGCTGCCACACAGAAGAATATATGCTATAACTCCAATACTCCACACATCAGCCTCTGTGCTATATGATCTGTGCAGAACTTCAGGAGCAACATAGTATGCACTACCAACAATGTCATTAAGCCTTTCATCTGAGAAGCAATTATTTCATTCAATTGGATAGTTAATTTTCCAGAACTACCAAAAGGAGGATACAGATATTAACCATTAAGAAGACTAGGGACAGAGAAAAAACCTGGCTTGACGAAATCTGATAATCCAAAATCAATAGCTTTAAGTTGTGAATTCTCATCCTTAGAAGTGAACAAGAAGTTCTGCTCCAGCAATAAGCCACAGTTAGACAAGAATGTAGCACAGCAACAACATAGGGCAGGTAGGAAAATAAACATGAAGTGGCATATCTTCTTTGACAAGCATGAATATATTGTATCCCCGAGAACTAACATGTCATCTTGACATTTCACTTCTGTAAAAGTGTACGTTGATGAACAAAAAATTCAGTTACAAAAGTTCACAACCAGTTTAGTCTTCTTGAGAAGGGGGACTATCAAGCTAATAGGCAGGGAGAGTGGCAGAAAGAAACAAAATGTTGTGATTCAAGAGAGAATTAAAAGTATAAGCAGTTTAAAATCAAAAGATCTCCCACCTCAGGTTTAAGATCCCGGTGCACCACACCCTGCAGATGACAAAAAGCAACAACATTTAGAATCTGTACCATCACAGCCTTTGCATCATCTTCTGCATATTTCCCGCCCCTGCAGAACAAAAGAGCTCCTTTTATCACAGAGTTCCATTCTACAATATCTTTCCTAAACACCATCAGAAACTCAACGGCACTAAAGTTCACCAGGTATTTAATTACACTAAAACAAGTGAATTACCTCGAAAGTATTCTATCCAAAAGCTCCCCTCCTTCACAAAGCCTTCAAAAAGCATGATAACTAATTTTAGAATTGTCAAAACGTTCAGATACAATGGAATGAATGCACATGTCTCTGTGTATTAAAACGACAACAGGCAAGAAACAAAACATGATGAAGCCACATAAGTCATAACATGTGCAAAACTGTAAATTTACTGCTAAAGCAATTTGATCCCAAAAGTCTCTTAGTTGATACATACACAGATACATAGGCAAAGAAACTCTGAGTAATACATACACAGACACATAGGTAAAGAAATACGATGGGCCTCAAATCAAGTTATCAGATCTTACTCCATTACAATGAAGACGTTGTCATGGTCTTCATATGCATCATAAAATTGTACGAGATTGCTATGTCCTGTTAAGGCTCTCAATATCTTTACCTCCCTTCTTACATCTTCAATGGCTATGGCAGTGGTCATCTGGTTCAAGAGAAAGAAAAGAAATACTTGCTGTAAAAGAAATTTCAATAACCAAACTTCACAGGAAATGCATGAAAACAAACACATTCAAAAGCATAATACATGGTCCTAGAGCAATAAAATAAAGAAATCTAATGAAAAGCAACATACTGGAAAAATAGAGCAACAAAAAAAAAGACTATCCATATGTCCCATCAGATTGAAAAGAACATTTCTTTTAGGGATAAGTATCAGATCGCGGACACATGAACAATGAAAAATGCACAATGTGGAAGAGCATTAGAATTCATCCACATACCGGGAGCGTCCTCCCAAAACAAGTACTAATAACTACAGAAGCTAATTATCCTGACATCATATGAGACTACTAATTCCTTGTGTAATATATGGAATCTCAAGTCTTCCTAACGCACAATAACCAACAAGCAGCCATCCATGGAATCTATCTGAAGTCCAATTTAATGTTAAAGGCCAGCCAGAAGATTAGTGCAAGCATCGGTGATACAAACATGATCATGGAAACTCGCTGCTCCAATATTACTATTCATGAAAAAGGGATAGCAGAGAGAGGACAAAAAATCTTCCTATATGCTTATTGAAAATCACATGTACTAGGAGAAAAACATGGAAAATAAGGTCAAACGTGTAAAACCTCCCATAGACTAAAGCTAGAAGAATAGAAAAATCAACGCTACCATCTTTCCAGCTAAAACCCAGTATACTACTTAAACATCACAACTGGACAAAAACATCTATAGAAAGGGCAAATTCCACTCCCAATCATGATCTTTTACTGCTTCCTCTAATTTCCTTTTCACAGATCTGATCTCTGAAACTTCAACAACGATCAATCAATAAATCAATGCGGATTACCACTACTCAACTCACATAGATCACACCAAAAGAGAAAATAGAAACTTTCAGAAAATAGCTACAAAAAAAAAAAATGCTGAAGTGTCAGCAAAGTAGAATTAAAACTCTGAAAAATGCCAAACCTTGACTTTCGGGATGACCTTAACGGCAACTTCTTGCCCCTTAAGCTCCCCTTTCTTGAACTTAGCTTTACAAGTATACCCAAAATGCCCTCTTCCCACTTCTTCTCCCAGCTCATACTTATTTCCAAAATGCTTAGAAAATCCAAAGCTTTTATCGAGAGCCGCCACCGTATCGGATTCATTCCCCTCCGGTATCGACGCCTCGTTCGGCTTCACAGACCCGTGCCTCTTAGCTAACACCGCCTTAATGTGCTTCGCCGGAGACGGAGGCGGGAACGGTCGCTTAAAAAACCTCCTGGGCGTGGAATTGGCGGAAGATCTCGCCGGAGACTTCTTGGAGAACAAATAATGCGCTGGACTAGGGCTGTAAAAGGGGAAAAGAGGAGATTTTTTAGCGGATTCCGCATCCGATTTCTTGCTTTCTTGCTGACTGCTGGAGTTTCCACCGTTATCCTTGACCTGGGCTGGGTTATTTTTATCCTTGGTTGGAGTAGGGTTTTGCTTGGAATCTTGATGAAGATTGGGTTCCGGGGAGGGTTTGGAAGTGCAAACACCCATTTTCAGGACTTCAGGTGCTCTTTCCTCTTCGTTATTTGGAATTTATTACCACCTGAGCTCCCTCCCTCCCCAAACACAACCCTATCTAGAACGAACAATCCTTAGGTCAGAACTGAAACCATTGCCAGTTCAAGATAGAATTGAAGCTACAATTTCTTTTTTCCTTACTTTTTGGGGTTTTGGAGGGGGAAAGCTTTGAACTTTGTCTCTGCTGCAGACTGCTGATAGAGCGAGAAAAAAGAGAGATCTGCGAGCGGGTTCAGAGCAGAAGTTGATAAAAAAGAAACCACGATCGACGATGTTACACTTTTGTCGGAAAATAAAAAATTAATAGTTTTTGGGAAATTGCATCAGCAGTGTCTCACATATACAATGCAATCTCTTAAGGTCCCTCATGGCACTCAACATGGCACACATTCTTCAATTGTAATGCGTGTATAACGCAAAATCTCTTCCCAAATCTTTTAATATGCAACCTCACACCGGATACTAAGTTGCCAAAATATTTAATGTGCTTATTATTACATCCGGTTTGAAAATATTCATCCCCAATTCACACTAAGTATTCATTTAATAATAATCGTAAGTAGTAGTCTGAACCTCTTTTAAGATTGTTTTTTTTCTTCTTGATTAATCAGCACACATGGTGCTAATACGACAATTATTAAAGTCTATTTAATGATTATAACAGTACTTTTAGAGGCGTCTCTCTGTTCATAGGTTCAAGATCCGAATGAATTGTTTGGATTACTTCATATTTCCCTAATTTTATTTGCTTACATCATCTTTATAATTTCCAATACACCTTTTTATCTTCCTAATATCTTTTTATCTCACATACATCACATCACAAAAAAGTGATACAGTAAAAATATCCCAAATAATCCCAAATAACTTACAATCCAAACAGAATGTATGTAGCAATTGGTTGGGGGTGGGAGGCGTGTGGAGAGGGGTGAGGAGGTTTTTTTTTTTTTTTGGTGTATATATAAAAGGAGTGCCTACACTACATATAATATAAGTGAAAATCAGCAGGACCAGTGTGAAATTGTGTGATGTAAACAGCGACAGATGAAAGCTCGCTGCAAGTGTTAGGGACTGACAATGCAATTTCTCGTAATTGAGATAGAACCGGATTAAGCGTTGCTGCGAGTGAGAATAAAAAATTTCAAAAGGATCGCGAGGGTGGACTGAGAGCGGGCCCAGGTTGATACAGTGGAAATCCACGTGGCAGAAAAAAGAGGGAATTGTTGTTTTTTTTTTTCCCTGTCTTTTTGGTGAATGGGATTGATTATAATTGATTTGATTAGAGTTGGGTTTCTTTTCTTAGCTGAGGAGGGGATCAGCGATGATTGATTCTCGAACGGAGTGGGACATGGATTTAATTCAATAGTTATGGGGACAGACTAGTTGGTGTGAGAGAGAGCGAGAGAGAGATGAGACGAAATCAAAAGGCGGTGGATTTTTGTATAAAATAAAAACATAATGAAATCGGTGTATTTGTCTTGCAGCACTGCAGCGTCATGGCTGTAATTTTGGGTTTAGACCGAATCAAAAGGTAGAGGAATAAAAGAAAATTCCCTTGTCCTCACTCGAGTTGAATCAACTGCCGAGTACACCACAGCCAAATATTCAAAAGCTACCCGTTTTAGGTATTGTCACTGCCCCCCATGCAGTCTGGCTAGCACGTAGTTCCCTTGGATGAAAAAAAAGAATTTCTTGGAATCAGAAACTACCAGGAAACTATTTAGGCAATTTTTTGTTTAGTTTTGACTTGCCAATCGTTTACGAAATTTATGATGGTCCGATTGCAGCCGTAATGTACGGAGTAAATCACATAGAAAAAAAAAAATCGTTGTTTACAGGAAATAAGTTTTGTGATTCGATTGCATTTTTCTTGATATTTTTGTAGAAAAAATTATTGTAGCGAATTGATATATTTGAGGAAAAAAGGTTATTAGAAAAAATATATTTACAAAAAATGTAACAATTTTTCTCCATGCAAAGCTTTAGATGGAAATGAGTTTTGGAGCAAAATTGGGCTAAGAATAAGTTTTGTTCCCTCAATGGTTCTATTGTTTGTTCATTAAACAATTTGCATCAAATTTACCAAGGTCAACTTGCAAATTAATCTTGAGGCATTATAATCACCGGTAAGTAAGGTTGTGTTTGGATTACATTTTTCGTCATTTTTCATGGAAAAATTATTGTAGCGATTTGATATATGTGAGGGAAAAAGGTGATAGGGAAATGTGATCACGGAAAACGACAATATTTTCCGACGGAAACAAGCAATCAAAACAAGACCTAAGTGTGGTTGAACGCAACTTGCTTTCGGTAATCTCAACCGAGCACGTAACTTGAAATTTGAATAGTTCTACCAGCTTCTAAATCCGGGCCCATTTAGTTTAGTAAGTGAATTTTTTGGTTGTTTATCTAAAATTTTATTGTAATTTACTGCAGAAGTTGTAGAAAATTTATTTGGATATTTTGAAGTGTATAATTTAAAAACTTTGAGAAATTTTATGGGATTACTATAACTAAAGTTGTTAGAAAACTTCTAACAAACAAATTTGGCTATAAACTTACTTGCCAAACAAGGCTCTTTGTTCAAAAAAGACAACCCAGATAATTGGAGCTTTAAGCATTTTTTTCCTTATAAATACGATTATTATGAATGTATCATACACCGAGAGGATGTTAATAGATATCAACTTTTTTGATCTAGGGTAGGGCTAGACCGGGATCGGGACCTCCAATAGGAATTAGGAATTGCATATATATTGGTTGGGACTGCAAATCTTATTTTTTAGATTAAAAAGTATGTTTTATAAATCTCATTTATGTTTGACTATAAATGGCAAATGGGCGGGATTTGAACCCCAACTTTATTGAAACTGCAAAATATGAGATATATCCAAGCAATTCGATATTAGTCATGGGACCAATATGGATGGAACTGAAATTTGTTAGACCCATTTTAATACCGCCTAAATACTCAATAAAACCCCATTTTATATTTTTAAACTCTTTTTCTCTAATCAAATGCCTCAATATTACTCTTTTTTTTTTTTTCAGTATCATTTAGTTAGTTCATTTAACTCTGTAAAACTTTCCACCATCAAAATCATGTTTTCTCCTGAAATGATTAATGATTCAATTTTGTACCTGCCCCAGCTTCCACTTCTTATGGCTAAATGCTGCTTATATTTTCTCCAATAGATGATCTTATACATATATCTGTATAATCCATGTCAAGATGAAGTTTATCAATTCTAATTCGTTGCATTGTGAAAAAATCATGCAATAAAACTAAATTGATATTTTTCGTTCTAGATTTAGCTTTCGACAACTAAATTTCATGAGATTTGAAAGTAAATTTACTTTAAGTTCAATTTGGACACAGCAAACTTTGCTAATTAGATGCCTCAAAATTGTTGGGTGGTTTTTCGCTTATGGAAAAATCAATATTCTTAGTCTTTGGAGAAAGAAAAACCTATTGGAATACCACATAAATCCCAATTAGATCTATATATTAGTGGGTTCATTCCCAATTAGACCCAGTTCCATATTTTGCATACTCATCCTGCCCAAATAAAATTTGGGTATGGGTGTTCATTGGGACTTTTTGCCACCTCTATGTTTGACATAAGTAAAGCTTGTTCCTCTTACCCCTTTAAAAATAAAAGCAAAAAAACTATAGAAGAAAATACAAAAACCAATTGCAGTCATTTCATAGAAACTGAAATCCATTGGATTGCATTTTTTTTTTTAAAAAAAAAAATTTGTAAAAAAATGCTGCAGCGACTTGAAATATATGAGATAAAAAGGTAATTGAAAAATGTATTCATAAAAAATATAATACTTTTTCTTTAGAATATTACTTTCCAAACAAGGTTTATAATTGCCACAGGCGGTTTCCTTCTCTTGCCTCTGACCATGAATCTGCATATGGGGAAAAACTCGTCCATGTATTAAAGCTGCAGAGACATGTTACTATAATACTACTACTATATAATATGGGACTACTAAATCAATCTGGGATGCCCCAAAATCTGAACCATTCAACTGTAAAATGCCTCTGATGCTGCGACTATATCAACAGTACCACGTTTTTGGTTATTAAAATGCTTAAAGTCAACGAACCAGATACGCTTTCCGTTCCAGGGAAAAAAAATGGGTCAATTCAATTGTACAGTGCATGCACAAGAAATCCAACCAATTCAACCATTTCACGTGAGGGATGATGCTACAAATAAATGTCACCCGCGGTTTTGATATTTCTTTATTTTTTTGAGTAGGACAATTTACATCCGATACTCTATTAGGGAAGGAGGGAGACGATGGAAATGGACCCAACTAAGTTATCGAGAACTTGAATTTGATGCTCGATTTGGCTTTGCTTCTCATCATAGCTACTATGTATTTACTACTACTACTATGTATTTTTAAGTAAAGATAGTAATTGCTCTTGATAAAATTGTCATTATATGTGGCGCAATAAGTAATAACTGCTGATGTGGAAGAAATCAGTTTCGACCTACTCAGTTAGTTTGGACTCTTTTTTTCTTTTTTTTTTGAAGTAAAAAATCATAAATTCAAAATTTTGTACTTGTAATCCATTTCATCTTATTAATCAATTCAACCCTTTCTCCGAGATGACTCGGGGTTTTTTTATTGATTTGAGGGGGGGGGGGGATTTTCTGTTTTATTATTCTTTGTTTGCTGCGAAGAGAAAAGACCCCGGGGGGGGGGGGGGGTTCAACTTTTTGATAGATGATTATGTTTACTCAAGATGTCAAAAGCTGTTCGCCATAACTACTCGGAAGTGGCGAACACATGAATTGAGCTACTGCCACCACTTCTTCCTTCATTATCGCACTAAAATGGCATTAAATCCTTTGCTTACTCATAAATTCTTCCGAGTACCAACCATCATATTCATCCAACTCAACATTAATTTGCTTTTCTTTCTTTCCCCCCATCTTTTTATAACCAACGCCCGTTCTTGTGTTTGACTTGAAGACATCGGAATTTATCTTATTGAGTGGAAAGTGTAATAGGTTGACATTTGACATTGAACTAACTATATATATGGAGTATTTTTTATCGGTGAATCGGGGACCGAAGTAAAGTAGAAATATAGAACGATAGTCTAATCGTTGAAATATTTCATCTTAAAATCTAGACATACTCGAGTGATTCTGAGGATTGCAGGGTTCATGCTCGAGGCTTCTTGCTCGCCATATGTCAATTGAAATTATTTTTATGTCCAAACTACTTTTACATTTGAAATTCTGATCCCTCCCCTACAAGTTTGCTGCTCATGCGCTTCGATATCATTCTTTACAAAAAAAACATTGGCGGATAGAATTTGCTACGACAAATATTGCCTCTTTTCCTATTAGTTATATGATTTTAGAAAAAATGCGAAACTAATACTGAAATCAAAATCTAACCGTTAGTATCTTTCACTTGCGTTTGTTTTTTTTTTTTTTTTTTGTCAAAATTAATATTAAAATTAGATTCTACATGAAAAAATGAGCGAGAAGTTGAATTTTGTGATTGAATTTAGTGGTTGCCAGAGACAACCATGGCTGCTGCCACATTTTTTTGTTAAGAAAATAGGGCTAAGAAGAAAGAAATTTGAGGGATTTTTTTCCTTTTTTTTTTTGCAATCTTCCGATATTGCCGCTAAAGTTTACAAGGCATGAGGTATATGTGATTTTTTCCAACAAGAATATGAGTAGAAATTAGTTGAGGAACTAAAAATGTGCATTTTTCATTTGTGAGGACCAAAAAAAAATTATCTTTTCATATGTGAGTGATGTAAAAAGTGTAAAATCAATATGCCATATGTCAAAAATAATCATCTCATATGTGAAAAATGTAAAAAAATTACAAAGTTAATATGTGAAGGACTATTTGTATAATTTTTCCTCAAAAGCTTAATGAGGGTGGACCAGCACGTGGCACGCATGCCACCCTGCACTAACAGAAACATGTTTGCTTCATGGCAGTGTTGGAGGAAAACCATAAACAAGCCAATTGCCGCGCAACAGTTTATAAAATGTTCATTTGGAAAAATTAAAACCCTTCTTGCTGGGGTGATCATGATACTTTTGTAGAGTTAGAAACCGGTTAAAGCTTCATCTAAGTAAAAAAGATAACCTCTTACCCCAGCAACTGATCTGACGGCTAATCACATTCCACCATTTCCTAAATGGTTTTCGACCTCAACTTATCCTTGCATGTCCCGGCTTTGTTGATAAATAAAAATTACAAAACGGGATGACAATTGATGGCTGCCATTGCCATGCTGATACATATCACACGTCGCAACATTGTCAAAATTATAATGAAGATTCTAATTAATCGTAGTTGTTGAACCAATTCGAATGTTTCAGCGATTTATAATGGTGAAAGGGGCATGTCCCCTACAAAATTCCAGGTTTGTCGATGTCAAGCAGACATGTAAAGACTAACCAGAAGATTTGTCCCCACCAAAACCAGACTCCAAAAAGCCAGTCTGGTTAAGATGACTCACATCACCCCATACTTTGATGGACCACTCATCCTCATCAGACAACTGAAATACATTGACAGATGTATTCATAATCTTCCCAGCAGACCGCCCATGTGAAGATGCCCGTCTATGAAGTGCTCTGATAACTCCTCCATGAGTGACCGCAACTACTCGCTCCCCTGCAATTGAAACTAGGATCACATGCTATATTTTTCCACAAACCATTGTGATTTTGAGTCTTGCAGTACCTAAGTGCTTGTTTGCAATCCTTTGCAGCGAAGATGTGCAGCGTTGATAAAGTTGATCAAGACTTTCTCCACCACCCTGCAATGGCAAGTAGTAGTCAATTACCCTCTGTTTATGGTGTTTGTCGTGTTACATGGAAGCTAGGGGAGCGGGGCAGGCTTGTCCAATCTGACCATTTAAACCTATTTTGTGCAACTTGCTTGTTTTAGTACAAGTATTTGTGTCAATTTTCATTTTCTAGAAACAAAAACATAAACTACAGACATTTTAATGATACAAAAGGGGGATCTTGTTATTGCAGGGTGAATTTTGGGTATACCATGTCAAGGGAAAAAGATACTCGAGAAAAAATTGGTTGAACCAAAAAACTGCTTGGTTTCTCTGCAAATGCCAAAGGCACCTACAAGGAAACTATGCATCCTTACTCAATTACACTATACAACCATGCAACTATAGAAGGACTTCCAGTATCAGACAAGGTTATTGGATCCCACGAGCAGTATTCCAGTGGGACTAGATAAGCACCAGCAAATCTAGTGTCTAGTAGCTTAACATCAGCTGCGCCGATCAAAAACACGGGATTATAAACCTAACAATTTGACATGTAACCAAATGAATAACAAGCTTGACCACAAATTAGCACCATCACAATCATGAGGCATCCATCTCCTTCCAAGACAGAGCTAATTAAAGGATGAAAACTTATTTTATTCAACAAATAAAAATGAAAAATACATTACTCCTTTTTTCAGGAAGGTACCATTTTAGCAAGTAAAGAAAATCAGCCCAAGCATTGCTGGTGAAGATATCAAGCAATACACTTACTTTTGAAGTAGAATTTTAGGCCGTACTTACTGGGTCAGGAGCACATTCGATAAAAAGCAACATTATCAGTGAATGAAGTCTCCAATCAGGGAGACAAAATGGTGCTTCCAAATAGAATGAGGTCATCAATGTTATCCAACCAACTTTTCTGCCATTACCTCTCCTTCAGCCCAGTTAATTCTTAGGTAATCATTAGGGACCAAGGTGTCTATGAGGCACTTTGATGAAAAATATACTTCTAACAACCATAGAAACAGACTTAATTTAATGGTGCATTGGTCATCCGCAACAGACATAAAACATAAAACTCACTGGAATTTCTTCATCCCTTCGATTAGATACAAATGCTCTATAAGCCTTAGAACTGCTTTTGGCAGCTTCGCGAACCACTAGGCCTTGGAGATCCCCGAGATGTCTTTCCCGCAGGTCTGGTTCTTCAATAACCTGATCCCAACAAAGCAAAACAAGCAATGTGATGCTCAACTGATGGTCTACATACCGATATTTTAAGGACCACCATTGGCATTAAAATTTATGTTGTAAAACAAGTAGACCATTTCCCACCTCCATGCCTGGTAGGCCTTTATGCAAATGCTAAGACACATTTGCATTTTGTTACAGGAATAAAAGAGAAGTATCTTAATAATAACTCCAATAAAATGGCAGTTAACTCCTATAAATAGATCGCTGGTAACTCCTAAATGTAGACATTCTTCTGTTCACTGCGATAATGACAACAATGCAGATTTCAACTTCATTTAAAAAATGCTAGCAAGACCTCTTAGATGAGAACTTTCCATGGGAAACACGTGAAAAGAAAGTCACCCAGGTTGTTTATATCATCTCCAATCAATTTCAAAAAATTTTAATGCAGAAAAGGAACACAGAGTACATACTTTCTCAATCAAGATAGAAGAAACATAAACTGAAGCCTTCATTAAAACGAGGAAAATGATAGATTCCAACCAATTGCTGACCAGCATTCAGCAGTGAGCACTTCCAATGCACAAAATCAGATTGTGATACCAAAGTCTAGTTTATTCGCATATCCAGCACAACTTAGCAAGAGGAATTGGGTGAATGGCAAACTAGTAGATTAATAACTAATTGATACCTGAAGGCCCCCGCAGCTGCTTGCTATAATCTGTGCAGTCTCAAATGCTCTCTTCAAGTCAGATGAGTAAACCGCAGAGACTTTGAACTCTTTGGAAACTCGCTCAGCCACCTTTTAACAAGCCAAACAGAACTTTTATCCTTAAACCACACCAACTACGTGCATGATAAAATGCATAAACTGTATTGCACAAGTCAAGGATTACCACGGTAGCTTGCTCTCTTCCTACGTCGTTTAACTCAACGTCTAAGTGCCCCTATGTACGAAGATTAAACAACATCACTAATTTTGAAGAGAATCTACCAATTCATAGAAGATTATACACGGGAAGAGTAACGATTATCCTGACAGGATAGATAGGGATGGGGCAATTATTTATCTACTATAACATAAATTTGGGATCAAAATTCCGTAAACAAAATTAATTGAGCTAGCAACTGCCGTCAGAAAAACCTGAATTCTCCCATCGGCATTCCATTCGGTTTCACCATGACGTATCACAACAATTTCAGCATACTTTCGCTCTCCTGCTATATTATCCGTAAATTTACCGTCGCAATCGGCCTCGGCTTGCTCTAAAATCCTGAGCCAAGTAAACAAGTATGAAAAAAGAAAAATGAAAAAGAAGAAGAAGGCTTGGATGGAACTTTAATCAGGGGAAAAAAAACCAAAAAGTAACTTCAAATAGAGAAAACCTGGGCCTGGAATGGGCCATTAAGGAGATGGAAATGGAGCTTGTTCCTGGATGGTGGATCAACGGAGGAGAGATGATGAAACGGAGCGTTTCGGAAACCGACGGGGAAGGTGAAGAAGACTTCAGAGTGTTGGCGTGGCGGGGGAATCGGAATATTTTCACAGCACACACGCGGGTCATTTGACGATGGTAAGTATTTCCATTTTTCTTCTCTGGATAAATATCTTACTATTGGGTGGACTCTGGACTTTTCTGGACCAGGAACACCAAACGGTTTGGTGCTGGCCCAAATTTCACTTTTTTTGGGCTATATACTTTCTTTTACAGGCCTGTATCTAGTTCCGTAGTGCTAAAACTCGTTCGACACGGCCACAGCGGGTGGGTCATCAAATTTTCACCCTCCGCTGTATTGTGTACGATATGATCCATGGTTAACAACCAGCAAAACTTTGGACTGAAAAGGATGGTCAAGTTGAGGGGTTTGTAGGACCAAACGTGAATTGCAAGACTCCAAAAGTACGAAACTGCCTTTAGCAAATTGCCTAATGGGAACTAATTATGAACACTTTCCCTCGTCTTTGACCAATAGCCTTTTAGATTGAAAATTACTTTTCTTTTCCCCATCAAGTCACGTGGTCATTTTTTTCTGCAAGCTTCAGCTGGATCATCATCAATTATCAAATCAATTTTTCAACGATTAGCAAGGGTGTTCACACTTCACTTCGGCAGAAATCGAATGAACAGTCGATCAAAAAATTGGATACGGATGAAATAGAGTTCGAGAAAATCGATTAAGATCTAATCTTAAAATTTGATGAAACATTTTGGAAATGGATATTGAAATTCGATTTCTGAATCCCTGATTTTACTAAATTTCATATTTTAAGTCAATATTTTATATATTTCATGCCTAATAATATGTCATATTACATATTACTGTATAAGTCAATATTGTTATATGCTATAATTTATGCTCATAAACAAATATGTGACCTTAAAAGCATATTAATTAACATATTAATAACTTTTATATTATTAATTACATATTAAATGTACTTAACTAATCTATATTAGAAAATCAATATAAATATCTTGGATATTTTATCGAAATACCGATTATTCGACTAAATTTCAATTACCAAGTAAAAGTTTGGACGATAATTGAAAAAAAAATTGAAAAAAATTAAGTTTTTTTTTTTTTTTTTGTGCTGAATTACCGATCACCGGGCCGATGAACAACCCCGCCAATTAGTAATATGTACATCAATAGTTGGATGTGATAATGTGGTGTAACTAATTCTTCAGTATGGCAATGTTAGACAAAGATATCATTCCGTGCATATTTTCCTTTTATCTTTCTTGAAGTCTTACTAAAGTCGGTTTTGCTACTAATTGGAAAATCGAATTACATGCTTTCTATATCCTAAATGGTTCTTCTCTTTTAGGAAAAAAAAATTAATAAATGGTTGAATTAAAAGAAGCATTTTGAAGATAGAAAGGATGAAATTATGAAATTCAAATTAAGGATTGAGATCAGTTTTAATTCGACTCGGCCGATCTCAGCCATTAATTGCCTCGTGCGATTGCATTTACAATCGCAGAGGATCCAATCTCCAATGATTGAAGCCCGACGGTGCCTCAGGTATCGTACATCGGAGACGTCATTTCAGACTCCCAGCGGTGAATTCACCCTAGAATCATGGAGTCTTTTCCCCGTGACACATACCTCCTGCGACAACGTTAAATCAGCTGACTAATATGCTATATTTAGTTATAAAAAGTGCTTAAACTGAACTATTTCAAGCATTCAGATGTTTTGAGTGTTTGATAAATGAAAATCCATCTATTGAACTTGTTAATCAGTGCTAAACTTGTGTGTATTTTTTTCAATGCAAGAATCCTAATTGAATGCTTAATTCTAATAAAAATCAATATAATTGTTTCAACTAACTTATTTTATCTATCAAATCTACCATTGTTTGTTAATTATATTCAAAATTTTTATCTAATTAAATAATTTAATATTTTCTATCTAACGGTTTTCTATTTCCCTTTTCTTCATTTTTAATGACTTTCACACCTTCTCCATACTCCTCATATAATATATTTAATCTTTTATATTTTAAAAATAAATATTGTCATTTTCATACCTAATAATTTTAAACTAATTAAATCATAGGTTCTATTTCTTTTTTGGATGAAAAGATATAAACACAAAATTGTCAAATTTAACTTATTAAGCATTCAGTTATAAACTATTTATCAAACAGTATAAATAGATTTAGCATTAAAATTCAGATATTCATGTATTTATTTTCAGTGCTTAAAATTTAGCAAATTAATTGAGTTTTATCAAATAGAACCTTAGTTTGAGTCCAGTGAATCAATCCATTTTGTTTCTATTACACGCAACTGAATCCGACATGTCCATCGTTCATCGTTCCAACCCAAACATTTGGGCAAAGAAGAACTTATTGGGTTTTCTCATTCTCAAACATTTTTGTTAGGTGCGGACAAAGAAGAAAGCAAAGATAAAGATGATTCGCCCACAATGCATGCGGGGCTTTTACACTTTACAGCGAATGATTCGATTCATCCATGCTTCCCACTCACAATTTTAAGTGGTTATCACTTATCACATGTGGGTCAGGAATATTTACGTACCTCTCACAATCAAGAAAAAACCGATGCCGCTCGGTCGGACGTTGCAAAGGAAGAACACTTCTTGGTCGGGTCAGCTCAGCTCAGCCCTTGAACAAGATGCTTTGTTGACGACGACCAAAAGGACGCTTTTGAATTCAGGAAACTCCGGTTCGCAAGTAACTCGCCAAGAAAAGGCTAAAGAGAGAGAGAGAGAGAGTCGAGCAGAAAAACGCGTTGCGAAGACCTTTAGATCAAAAGGCGGTGCTGTTATTGCTATTGAGAGACGTATGATTGTGAAGTTCAAAGGAAGCATTTTATTGTGACTGGGTTTTCTACGCCCTGATCCTTTGCTAAGGGCAATAAATAATCCAGGGAATAGAAAAATCAAGAAGGGAGAAACTGTACTATTTTACGTCTCATTTCATGTAATTACAATCCATGTAATGTACTTGTCATGATCAGTCAAATAATTGGGTCACATTATTGAGATTGTTGCGGGGATTAGAACATATCGACTTCCTAAGTCCTCACTTTATCATGTTCGTCATTCTCCTGCAACTCTTTTATTTTTTGCTTTTTCGACTGTCCCTTTTTTTTAAAAAAAAAAAAAAAAAAAAAAAGAGAATTAACTGGCTTCTCCCGTAGTAAGCTTCAGTTTTCCTCCCCAAGCTTTTAGTTTTGTCAAAGTCTGAGCTCGTTTAGCAACGGTATGGTATGAAGAAACGAAAAATCATCCAGATTTTTCTTACAGGTCTAAACAGTACGCGGCTTAATTTGCTCCGCAGCCCAAAAGAATAGTACTAATTCAATAATTGATGACTGCAAGAAAATCAATAGCTATGAAATCCTACGGTTTGAAAAAAAACAGGAAGACAATTGCTTTGTCAGCTGTCGTATATGGCGTACCAGAAATGTAGTATGCTACCCGATCGAAAATAGCCAGTCAGGCGACGAAAGATAAGAAGTTGACACGTGAAGAAACTTTCTCTGCCAATGCCATTTAGCCTTTTAATTTAGGAGGAAGTGGGAACTATTCTTTTTCGGTAAACAGATGGGACGTTGATGATGGAAAAGTCTACCCATGGCTGCAAACCAGAACTGAGATCATACTCCGTAGAAATCTCAAGTACATATAGAACCTTCTCTGCAAAATACTTGATCCCCCCTGATGCATATTTCAGATTTCAGAACATAAAATCCCGTTCCTCGCCAAAAAAAATAGAAAAAGGGAAGTACTAGATTATATCTGTGTGTGTGTATATATATATAGATCCTGTCGGAATTTGGCCCAAAGCATGAAGATGAATCAGCTAATCCTAACGCTTGCCTTATTAACAACCTTCAACCTTTTACAACCTCCCTTGACCGATGCTATAACCAAAGGAAGGTTGGCTACAGTTCTAAGCATAGACGGAGGGGGTATCAGAGGCATCATTCCCGGCACCATTCTTGCTTTCCTGGAAGCCAAACTTCAGGTATTTCAGATAATCATGTTTTGAATTTTTAAGTATACAACATAAAAACCCATTTACAACCAATCTAAGTTGGTAGTAGTACTGAAAAAGTACGTCATACTTGACTGTTTGGTAGGAACTCGATGGACCAAATGCAAGAATCGCAGATTACTTTGATGTAGTTGCAGGGACTAGCACAGGTGGGCTTGTCACCACCATGCTCACTGCCCCAAATAAGGACAGCCGCCCTCTTTACGCTGCCAAAGACATAACCAGCTTCTACTTGCAAAACTCCCCCCAGATCTTTCCCGAGAGCAGGTAATACAAGATAACCAAAAACTTAGTAAGACCAAAACTTTTTAGTTCCTCGAAAGTCAGATTCCTGTCAAAAAGAAAAAAAAAATTTTTCTGTCTCTATTTTATTGTTGAACGTTTGTGCAATCAATCAAGCCGCAAGGACGTGGTAAAATCGCTTACAAATTTGTTGGGAGGACCAAAATACGATGGAAAGTACTTGCACTCGTTGATAAAGAGACTACTGGGCAATCTCACCATGGAAAACACGTTAACAGACGTGGTCATACCCACTTTCGATATCAAGCGCCTTCAACCGATTATCTTCTCCACAATTGACGTATGGTCCCTGTAAACTAGTAGTGCTATAAAAGACTTTACTGATGGATGCTAGATCACACTAACGTGCCTGAATATACTTTTAAGCAGGCCAAAGCAAATGCTTCTAAGAATGCTCTGCTATCAGATGTCTGCATCAGCACTTCCGCAGCACCCACCTATCTTCCACCGTACTACTTCGAGACCAAGGACGCACAAGGGAACACACGCAGCTTTGATCTCATTGATGGAGGAGTTGCTGCTAATAATCCAGTCAGTATCTCTATCACCATGTGTTGCACATCTTCCCTCTCCTTAATTTAGCTGCTTATAGAAGAGACTTGCTTTCTGGTACTTATAAAGCTGTCTAAAAGGAGCTGATTTATTTATATTTTTTTTCCTTTGAAATAATATAATTCTCCATAGACTCTGATGGCCATAACCCATATTTCCAAACAAATTTTGACGGGCCAATTTCAATTGACGGATTTGAAGCCCATGGAGAGCAATAGAATGCTGGTGTTGTCGCTAGGCACAGGAATGGCCAAAAACGAGGAAAAATACACTGCCGCAGCGGCTAACCAGTGGGGGTCGCTGGGATGGGTATACAACAAGGGTGCCACGCCGCTGCTGGATGTTTTTGGTGCTGCAACCTCTGATATGGTTGATATACACGTTTCAACCCTCTTCCAATCACTTGGCAGTGAGAAAAATTACCTTCGCATCCAGGTGACCAAACAAACACAGAGCCAAAATAACAAGTGCCGTGTTAATTAATAATAATAAGTTTCCATATACCCGTGACCATATTTTAATGAATGTTAGCATCAAACCACAACACGAGCGCATGCTAATTGAGGCCACTTGGTCTTTGAATAACAGGAAGAGGGATTGACTGGGGATGCATCATCAGTTGATGTCGCAACCACGGAAAATATGGAGACTCTAGTCCAGATTGGCAACAGCCTGCTGCAGAAGCCAGTGTCGAGGGTGAATTTGGAGACCGGAAGATCTGAGGCTGTTCAAGGAGAGGGCACCAACGAAGAAGCTCTAACACAATTTGCCAAGCTGCTTTCGGATGAAAGGAAGCTCCGACTAGCCAACTGACGATTCTCGTCTTAGAATGTTTTATTAGCATTTTTTTTTTTTTTTGGTTTTGTTTTGTAGGCATTTTACTAGCATCCAAAGGATTAATATCCTTTTCTCGCCGGGCTAAAAAATTCCAAGCATTCATTTCTCTCTCAGACGGTTGAGAGATATCATTAATTGCTCGATTCTTACGCATGTCAAAACATTTTATTTTTCACTGAATTTTCCCACAAGGAGTTTCAATGTATTATCAACCAAAAAAAAAAAAAACCAAACTCATAATTGACGCAGGTATCAAAACTAATTTGCTCAAAATTAGGAGGGTTCGCTAGCATCGGGCTTAGAACATAATTACCAAAAAAAATTATGAGCTAAGACGCATGAATATGTTTTGGAAATATCTAGTAACTAATGCCATGTAATATAAAACTTTCCGATTAATGGAATAAAACAAAATTTTAGCAGCAAAAAGATGATGGAGAGTTTGAGTCAGATCAAGAGTAAGCACTCGATCAAATGTTGCTTGGCTGGCGTTCTTACCCTATAAAACTTTTGATTTTGTGATGAGCACTGTGGAAAAATCGAGTTGAGTTGGCAGACCAATTTTGTACAGAGTCTCAGCCCACTCCCAGGCCCAGGATGAGTGGTGGGCCTAATGGCACATCACTGTCTCAGGCCCATCTCATTTTCGAAAGACACGCAAAGGCAAAATCAAAGGCAAATGCGGAGCAAACCCGCGTTTGATAAAATTAAAATCTGTAAATTAAAACATAAAATCTAAATTCATTAAATTATTGAATTGTTAAAAATTAAATCTAATATAGTTGAATACATATCACATTCAATGAAAAGTGAATAGTTTAACATTTAATTTTGAGAGTAAGTTTTACCTAAAAAATTCAATGTCAATTAATTAATTCAGATGTTCAATTTTTAATTATCGAACCATTTAAATATATTAAAATTTAAATTCATTAAATTTAAATGCTGAATTAACTTATCATACAGGCCTTAAGTCAAGGCGTCAACAGGCCTTGGCGACATCAGCGCCAGGCTGCATGTTTCCCGTCTCCCTAAATACCACCGCACCACGTCTCCAGTCCCCAGCCAGAAAACATTTGTTGTTTCCGCCCTTCAAAAGCAAATAAAATCGCAAGACGCTTATTATTGTCAATTGTTTAATCTGCTTAGTTTCAGAAACCAACGTCTTTAGACGAATGGCTAGAAGGGGGGGGGGGGGGGGGGGGGGTTCGAGCTAGCCAAACCAATTCATTAGGTAATAGCTGATTCGGGGAAATTAAAGACAGCATAAGACAGATGATGCTGCCCCGGCCGACTGACTGGTATCTTGTCCTACGTAAATGTTGAACCAAAATTCTAACGGCTAGCGTCCGATCCCAAACCTCCAAAACAAGGCGATATCCCCAAAGCTCCAAACCCGCTTAAGAAAAAAAAATCCTAAGATCCTCAGAAGCTCATGTCGAGTATTGTTCATCGAATATTTATGGAACCTGTCAATTCATCGTAGTCCAATCTTGCAGGGAACCAAACAGAAAGGAAAAACCAATAAACAAGGTTGCTCTGCGTCCACGCATTGGAAACGAACTCAGCTCAATTCAACATGAGTACCTTTCTTCATAAGCGCAAAAGCTAAATGGACTCCTATGACGAAATGGAGTATCAGTCTGAAGTGAAGGAAGGAAAACCAGGAGAAACTATTGGGACCTTAATGGGTGCCAAGATGGCAGAACTACAAAAACTGAAGGAGAAACTCACGAAGGCTAAGGATGAGGCGGTACAATCCTGGTTAGATTCCAGACCTGTGATTGATGAGCTTGAAAAGCTACAGTCAGAACTTGCAGATGCAAAGAGCCGAACAGCCCCATCCAACGTTGCTATTTCAGAGCTCGAGTCTCAGCTTGAAAGGTTGAGTATCTCTATCAGGGCTAAGAAAGAGGAAGAACTGAAGATCCGAACAATGATCAACAGGATAAATCAGGTCTTGCAACAGACGCAGGAAGAGATGGAGGAGCTCAAGATGGAAAGAGACGAAAAACACAGAACAAGATTGAAACTAAAACAAGTTCTACGTCTAAGGAGGCAGACTCTTCGCACTTTGCAACTCACCCTTAGAGCAATACGATTTGAATCAGAAGCTTATGCTGCATCAGCTCATGAAGCACAACACTACATCAGCCTTTTCCAGACAGATGACACTGTGGTCAAGCTTACTCAAGAAGAGTACCATGCGTTAACAAAAAGAGCTAGAGACGAAACTTCGTTGGCAGAATGGCGAATTGCAGTCTCTATGGAACAAAAACAGGCAGCTGAGGAAAGTCAAGAGACAGCTGCCAGAAGATTGCAGAACTTGTGTTCAAAGAATGGATCAAGCAAAAGGAAACATCCCGCTAATGGGGTCATTAATCAACATACTGCAGCAGAAGGGGAAGAACCAGAGCAAAATCTCAAGGCAAGATTCCACTCCAGAAATGGACAAAACAGTCTCCCAAAAGTTCAGGTCAACTTACAGGCCAGGTCTAGCCAGAGGCAACCACAACAGAGCTTTAAAATATCAAGAAGTAAAAACAGCTATCTGTCCAAGAAAAAGAAATCATCCACATTTTGCGGAATAAGAGCTTTGGTAGTCAAGATCAAAACATACTTCAGATGATGTCAGATGCATACATGTACTTGCGATCTACTTGACACATAACATCGCTTTGAGTTCAAGTCTGTATAATTATCCCTATTTGGTGTTTGAAATTTCATGTTTGTGTACAGAATAACTCGAACTCCACAAAAAGACTGCCTGTATAGAAGAAAGAAAATGATTTGCCATGTTACTATTGAGAGCAGAAACAAATGTACTAAATTTTATATCCTGTGCAATTCAGTATGTCCAGCAGCAATGTCAGAGGGAGAAAAGTAGAGGCCAGAGCACAAAAAGTCATCTTCTGAAAGAAACAAATAACGATCTTCACGTTAACAAAAGTAACTACAGGTGAAAGTACCTGATTTCAGTTGTTAATCAATGTGTCCTAGCATGTACAGAAGACCTGATAACTGTTGAATACTGCCTGCAAATGAATTTGTAATTCAAAATCTCCATCTATCCATGTCAAGAAGAGCATCCAAGAAATCAATTCAAATTACCATTCATCTGCATTTAGCTCATCTGGAACATTCTTGAGTAAGTCTTTTTCTCCCTGTCACGTCTATCAGCAACCTGCAATTTGAGAAGCCCTTTTGGGAGTCGGATTACATTTTTGTCTTTGGATATTTTGACAAGAAAGACAATGTCTAGTATGAAGCTGTTGATATCAAGATTCAAATTCACTGGCCTTTTTCCTTGCTGCTGCAAGCTCCTTCTTTATTCCACCTGAAAACAGTATGTGTAATGCAATTATTGATCATTTATAGGAGATGGTAGATATTTTAACGTACTACCTCTAAGCATAAATTTAACCCTGCTCTTTCAGATTAGTCATCTAATTGCTGTTGACCCGAAATACAAACCTTCACAATATCTATGGATATTACATTCTAAATAAATTTTTTTCTGCTAAAGCCAGATAATATCAACTATTTTCCGACAGTGGAGATTTGCAAGTTGAAAAAAAAAGAAGTTTAATGTCTAACTATCCATCTAGTCACGCAGGACTGAAATACTTCAATTAGTGCATCAAAACTCAATACAGTTATCCAAAATCTGGTCTTCCATTTCATGAACATCTATTGTGTATGCTATTTACCATCATTTGGCTCCAAATCCAGTGCCTTCTTGAAACTTTCAACTGCTGCATCAATGTCGTTGAGTGCCATGTATGCCTGAGAATTTAGCGAGGACAGATTAAAGGCCTTCAAAACAGTTGATCAAGTGCAAATGTCTACCCAGCTGAAGTAGATCAATCTACAAAAGAAATAGTGCAAGCCATAGATGCTAAAACATGGCATATAGATGACACAGATAAGGACATACATATAAAACACAAGTGAGAATGCACACAAGCAGCAAATAGTTATGAATAAAATTTGACCACTCATTCTTTAAAGTTCTCTCATACATTCCTGTGCTTTTTTTTTTTGAGGGGAGGGGGGGGGAGGGGGAGGGGGGCGGAAATTTTCATTATTTTAATTGAATACTGGTTTATCTCAAGTCTCAACAACAGGTAAATACTTATCCTGTTCAAATCTGTCTAATCTTTACAAAAGAGAAAATATTGCTCAAACTACATTATAATCACCAGCAAGAAAGAATGCCAAGTTCTTTATAGTATGGCAAGCAACCTAAATGGTGAAAGCACAGCAAGCAAATACTGCAAATAAGCGGCAAAACATTGCAATTAAATGGATGAGAGTACAAGTTGAGAAAGTTACAAAGACAAAATGGTTAGTTTTAGCCTATTTTAATTAGAGCTACTAAAACCACTGACCTGACCTTGGCGATAGAAAGCTTTTACATTGTCATCCGCATCACGAATGGCAAAGTCTGCATCTAGCAATGCTCCTTTAAGATCTCCTAACCTCAACTTGCAGGCCTGGAGAGGAAAAGTAAAGACATTGGCAGAACAAGATAGAACACTGACTTTGTTATTTCTCAAGATGCTTTCCAATACAAAAAACGGAGTGGGTAAATGCTTCACATGCATTTAATTTATATGCAACTGATGCAAGTGGCAGTGTTCATATGCAACTAGGATACAATAAATATTTAGGAAAATAAAAAGTGTGGACAAAGTACACGCACGCACACACGTGTGTGTGTTCCTCTGTGTGTATGTGTATGTATATAGCAATTAGAGTCTGACGTATAAAAGTTTAAAACCACATAGCAGCAGTTGAAAATTTCTATTGTTTATTTAACAAGAATTCTGCTATTTGTATCTATAGGTTTAGATCAAATTCTGAAAAGACAGCCATTGAGCAAATATATGAGAATAGTGGAGTTTTATACACAAGTAAAGTAGAGTATGCTCCTTGGTTAGAAGTTCAGCATTTGAATAAGAATGTGCTGTTGCACAAACTAGTTAGAAAAAAAGATGTTGGAGACATTCTCAACACATGAGATACTTTCAGTATCATCAAATTATGCTGACAGATGGTACACCATAAGAAAATCTTAATCAACCATGTTGCTTGTGATACAAATGTTGCAATGTTGAAATCAGTAAAAAACTGCTGCACAAAAGGAAAAAGAAGAAAGGAAGAAAAATAGCTCTGCACTGGTGAGACATTTTGAATAGTTGATGTAACTTGGATAGCATAAATTAATCGTTCAACCAGGACAACAAAAGAGAGCATTTAAATCGCATGTAGAGAACTGAACTAAGGTTGCAGTAAAGACAAAAATTTAGTCAGAATTCTGTATTTTCGTTAGAAAGCAAAGCAAAGTATCCCAATTTTCAAAGTACTAGCTCAGTACAAATGTACGTTATGGTTGAACAATTCAAAAGATGCTACCAGCCAAATTTGAATATGTGGATAGTAATTTTGAATAATATTGTATGAAGATCTTCAAGGTGTACAATCATCTTGAAAATTTGATACATTGTCGGTTAACTTGGAGCAATTACAATTCAGACATCACGGTAAAATAACTTACAGAACAATTAGTAAATATCTGAGACTTGGTCTTCTTCAGGGAATCACTTTTCTCTGTCCAATCACACAGTTACAAAAGTTAGAAGGACAAAATCATCTGGTGATTCCTAGTTTCTGCTTGTCAAAAGTCTTAACTGTCATTGGGCAGAGAATGAAGTAACTAACCTTCATCAACATCATCCATTTCCCAGCATGTATTCAAATAGCGAAGAGCCTTACAGTACTTTCTGTGAGCCATTTTGAAGTCTTGCTTCTGTATCAGAGTAGTTAGGCCATCCAGTAATATGCAAAATAAAGAAGGCTTAAACAAATATAAAATACAGGCTGATGATCTAATTTGGTGGCACAGGTGAAGGATAATGTGGCCTATTTGGAGAAATTACACAAAAAGCTGTCAAGTAAATGGGAATGTTATTGTACTTTCTTGTTTCACAAAGCTAACACCTAAAGCAAATACTGAAAGACCAGCATGTTTAAATTTACACAGCTATTATATGATGAATAGGCTCTTAACTAGACGTGTACCTTAAATCTTTCATTTCCAAAAGCTTTTACAGAGTCTACAGCGGTCATCCACCAAGAAATGTCATCTGGTTTCATGCTTAGATCAGCTGGCCAATCAGGATAACAGTCACCATCTTTGAAGAAATTAGATGTCCCATCATCTGCACCTTCAGGAATTTCGCCACAATCAGCTATCATGACATCAAGAGTCGGATAATAAGCCTCCGTCGTGGTGACATGCTCAATTGAACGAATCACGCCCAATCCCTTGATTACTCTCCCGAACACAACATGCTTTCCATCCAGATGAGAGGTTTGAGTTGTAGTGATGAAAAATTGAGAACCATTAGTATCGGGACCAGAATTAGCCATGGATAGCATCCCTTTCCTTTCGTGCTTGAGTTTAAAATTTTCATCTTCAAATTTCAAGCCGTAGATGGATTCACCACCAGTTCCATTTCCAGCAGAAATGTCACCACCTTGTATCATGAAACCTCTAATAACACGATGGAAACAAGAGCCCTGCATCCATGAAACCACACCTTTCTTTTAAATAATTTTTTCCAGTTAGACAAACATTCAGAAACGACATAATTTTAATTTTTTTTGCCCAGTGACTTCACTTTGTCAGAGAATTACTTACCTGTTTGCAGACATTCTCTGCTACTTAGACGGAGCCTAAAGGTGGGAGTTCCTCACTATAACTTAAGCCTTTTAGACTTGATTTACCGATTTTTATATTTTCGGCGATGCTATCTTTCTGTACTAACTTTTTGGTTAATAAAATATGCAGATAATCACAATGTGAAACAGTAGAATGCAAAGCCGTCCACTCGAAACAACATTTACATCACAAACACGCGAACTGCACAGGTTCTAAAAACAAAAAAATGCAAGCTTGTAACTTCATATGACACCACCGAAACTGTAAAAAAGCTCGTAACGAAATTGAAATTTCTACTTCGGTATTAAAACGGAAGCAAGCAACTCGAGAAATTATGTCATAATAAATATAAAAATAATTTTAGTGTTTCACAAAGGGGAAAAAAATGAAAAGCAAATTCTGATACAACACAAAAACCTATACAAAAAACATTGCAGAAAGTTGGCATATGTAATGAATATGTTGAAAAGAAAACTGTAGCATTAGAGTTGAGATAATCACTAGGACAAGGAAAAGAGAAACCTTGAAATGGAGGGGAACGCCGGTATGAGGACCGATGCCTTTCTCGCCAGTGCACAGAGCCCTAAAATTCTCGGCAGTTTTAGGGACAACGTCACTGTAAAGCTCCACCACTATCCTTCCTTCCAACTCTCCCCCAATGCTTATGTCCAAGTAACATCTCGGATTCCCCATCTCTCTCTAACCGGGAAAAAACTTGTTCGCCACGCCTTTAGCTTTTCTTTTGCTTCTCTGCTCTGCTGCTACCCAGTGGCGGTGGTGGTGGTAGTAGTGTACTAGAAGAAGCGGTAGAGTATCAGCAGAAGTAGAACTGTCTTTTTGTTTTTCCCCCTTTTTTTTTTTTGTCGCGGAGCTGGGATTTGGTGGGGCCACTTTTGAGGAGTGTACGAGTCGTGCAGCGAAGAAACCGTTTAAATTTTCCAGTAGGCAACATTCGTCTTTAGCAGGTTATGTTATGTGGACCAACAATGGGCGGGATTTGGGACGCGAAGGACGCCACCAAATCGACGACTGATCTTGCTCTGGGGCCTGGTCTGCTACTGGCCCATGGGAATTTATGGTGCTGCAACGACTAGTCTATTGCCTCCGACAAATCCTGTGGTCAGATTGGATTGATTTTACATTGCATCACATCAATTATGGTGAATTCGAGAAGTGAATCTTATATACATATTGATGATTAGTGGGTATATCATAATTACAGTTGGATAAATAATATACGAACAAAATTTAAGTTTTGGCCACTGGCCATTTGGTCCGGTGGTCATCACCATAATGGTGATGCTGGAGGTCAGGGGATCAACCCCTGTCTCCCACAATTTGGCCACAATATGTGGCTGGTTTTAGTTGACCATCCCTTGTCCCTTTTCTTAAACTAGACTAGAGTAGGTTATACAACATCTATCTCCCTTAAACTAGGTTAGAGTAGGTTATACAATATCTATTGTTGCCGGAAAAAAAAAGAACAAAAATTAAGTTTTAAATTTAAATTCAGATAAATTATTATATATTGAATAATAATAATTTATACACTGTGAATCATCAGCTATCAAAATGCATAACTAGATATGGCAATGGGGACGGGTACCCGTGGGCAACTGCCCCGCGGGGGCTCTCGGGGCGGGGAATGGGGCTGGGACGGGGGGGAATTTTTTCCCCCCGTTTAGAAACGGGGCGGGGGAGTAGGTATACTCCCCCGCCCCGCCACCCGCCAAAAAAATTATATATATATAATATGTAATTTAATTAGTTATAAACTTATGATAATGATATTATTAGTTAGATGTATTATATAATATATATTAGTGTATGTAATATAATTAATATTATCAATTATACGAATAATTAGACATGTCTACTAATAGAATTTATTAATTAGTTATACTAAATTTACTAATACATTTATACTAGATTTCTAATTACACTTAATAGAATAACATTTTTTTCTAAAAAAAAAGCACAAACACAATAATGAATTAGTGATTGTATTTGTACCAAAAGTGAAAACTTAACTATTTTAGTTGTATTTATTTCATCATGTTGGATTGTGTTCAAATAATTTTTGTTTGATTGTTTTTATGAGTTTTAATTATAAAATTAAAATGAATAATAACTTAATGATGTGTTGATATTTTAATACTTGATTATTTATTAAAATTTAATTATAATAAAATTTTATTAATTCAGCAGAAAAAATTTTATTAATCTCACGGGTGGCCCGCAGGTAAAGCGGGACGGGACGGGGGAAGTGGGAGACGGGGGGCGGGGCGGGGCGGGGCGGGGGCGGAGGGACTTTGTAGGTAGTGGGGTGGGGGAGGGGTCCCCCACCCCGTTGCCATCCCTATGCATAACTTGTATTATCATAACCAGCTAGAGGTCATGTGAAGAAGAAGAAAATTCCCTGTCAAAGTGCATTTCTTTTCTTTATCACTTCCTCGCCATAATTGGCTCGTGCATAAATTATCACGACCGCTGTCTCAAGAAAAACCAACCAAGCCGGGTCCTGGTGGTGGCGTGGAACTGGTAATAGACTGGTCCGTAGGAATAGGATAAGAATTGAGCTTACAGGATTTCAGCCTTAAGCCCGGACACCGTACAGGAGACCTCCAACCATACAGCGGGCTTTTGTCTGTCTCCTGCAGCGGACTTGTCATTTGACTACTGGAAAAAGTAGGACTGCTGCCTTTATAGCACTGCCTATGGCTATGGCGCGTGGACTACTATTCCTGCTGGGACGTTGATATGGATACAAGCAAGGCCTATGGTTTCGGGGCTTAAATGGTAGTACTACTACTACTACTACTTTTTGTGCAAAATGAGAACACGGCGAGAGCGAACAACTATTGGTCTTTTCGCTAAAAAATTATTAAAAATAAAAATTTTTGACTCAAACTCAATAAGGCTCACATTGACTCGAGCCAATGCGAGTCAAGTTCCAGTTCTGAAAGCAATCATCGAACTCGAACTCGAACTCGAGTTTCAATAATACTATTCGCTCGAACATTCTTCTTGCATAACGAGTCGAATTCGAGTATAGCTTTAGTACGGTGATATTCGAATTCGATTCGACTCGATTACATCTCTAGTATGGTTTCAATCTCAAACTCAACTGACACGTAAACAAAGCATGTGTTCTATGGAAAATGGATAATTTACTAATGCATCTGGAAAATGCAACTTTGGGGGATTTATAACAAAAGAGGCATTAATTCCAAAAAAAAAAAAAAAAAAAGCACCATGAAAACATAATTGACAACCATTGATGATTTACAGGAATTGAACGACATTTTTCTAGTTCACAACTCTACAATTCTTCCTTATTTGTCCATCCTGCCCCGTCAGCACACCAATATTGCCCATCTTTACCATTGACACCCCAAAGTCCTTGGAGAAGAGGAAAGGGAACTTGCTGTAGTAGGAGACCATTGCAGCTGTAGTGTTGTCGCTCATAAGAACTTGGTCAGACCCAAGAAGCCCAGAGTTGTTCACGAGATTCTTGTAATAGGAGTTGTCGAACTTGCTCACGCTGGCTGCGTCCAGTGGAGCCAGATTGGAATCGGAGCTGGCTTCATTTGGACACAAGCCACGCAAACTGGTTAGAAGCGTTGCGTCTAGAGTTGGATCAGGATTTCCCGCCCCATCAAAATTAAATAGCCTCGGCTTGAAGGTGAAACATTGAGCGAACCCAATGGTGTGTCCACCTGCAGGTTGAAATTGCAAATTTCGAAGAATTAAAGGATTAAGCTTTTTTGCATTAAGGTATTATGAAAGGAGGTATCATGTCAGGACAATTGAACTTGATGATTCCCCCCAAGGAAAAAAAAAAAAAAAGAGAGTACCTGAAAGCACGACCACGTCTTTCATATCGAGTCCCTTGTCAGTAAACTTTGCGGTGATGTTAGCCAGGGACTCGAAAGGTGAGGGTAGCTGTGTGTTGGCCGCGCCTTCACTGGCAGTAAGGCCGTCTCGGCGGCCCAGAAGCACCGGCCAATACGGCCCTCCTGCCTGAGAAAATTGGTGTTATGTGCTTGGGTAAATTTATTAGGAGAAGAACATTGATCAAAGAAATGCAAATGGAAGTGGAACTCAGAACAAGGAGAAGTTCCTTACAAGGTAGACGGCTTCTCGAGCAGCAAGTGCCAATATATCAGCGCAAGAAACAGTGGATGGACAGGCTTTCTCCACATTAGCCTTTATTGCATCAATGACTTCAAATCCTCTAGCTGAATTCTTATTAGGAACTGCATTCTTCTCCCCCTTTATTGTGCTGCTATCGTCCAGTAACACAGATCCCTCGCACCCCTTTACCACCAAACGTAATCTGAATTAACCATCAAGCTCTAGAGACTTGTGCAGGCAAAGTTCTTTACTGTGAATTCAAGATTATTCTTAAAGTACCATTAATGCGGATAGTAATTAGTAATAGCATCAGTTGATCCTGACATATTATGTAACTCGTTCAAGACAACATTAATTTCTTCTTTCGTCACACAAGAATGAAAAATTTTGCTGTATGCTCAGTTCCTTCTTTAGTTGAAATTTTTGGCGTCTTGATGCGGATGGAAATTCGCTTCAGTGATTTGTTTTTCCCTTATGTTTTGTAGTTAGTGGTGTTCAATGTGCACGAACGTGAGGAAAGTATACGAGATAAGAAGTGTGATCACATTAACAAAACAGTCATGAAAGTGCAGGCGTAGAATAGAGGCAGCCATTCGAGTTTCGTTGTAGATGGCAGACCAGACACCATAGCGAACGATCCTGGTTAAGTTGGGACAAGCATCATCGTAAAACTTGTAATCAAGTTGACCATGAACAGAACAACACAGAAAAAAGATGCAGAACCAAGCAAAAGTTGAGGGTCTATAGGCAACTATTCTACTAGGACTCATATTTCGGTGGCACAAGCGCAATAAAACTCGGATTCGAAAGTTAATTGGCTGTGCAGATGAAAAGGAAAATCTGTCCAATTTATAACGGAAGGGAGCAGCTCGTTGTAATATGCATGCTCCCTCACAAAGAATTGAGAGCGGATAGTGGCAAGGTCACTAAGAAGTAAGATGTCACTTTCAAGTTCCAGTTTTTCAACCCAGTTGGGCGGAACGCCACAACTTCTCTCATGGGAGTGAAGATAACAGTCAGCAGTGCACCACCTCAAGGTGTTTTAAGTATACAAATCCTGAGTGCTGGGATGAGGCATATATTTCTCCACAATACACCGAGTCATCAATAATAGACTATCTTCCTACATAAATCAAACCTCAAGATTCAGTCGGACATAAAAAAGTTTTTCTACGGGGAAAAACTGGGATGCTGGTGCTCTGCATTTGTCTCCCCAATTATTGCGCTGAGAGAGCTGTACCGACCGAGCTCTTTTCATCATTAAAAGGACTACTTTTTTTTTTGCACTAGCTAAGTAGACTGGATGACGAGACGACGAAGACTTAATCTACGCAGGTAAGAGCAGCTCGTCAACCTGTGGCCTGTGCAGTGCTGAAATGCTGCTTTTTCCTGACTGAATCATTTCCCTCCACATTTGTTACTACTATGGTAGTGACTTATCTGTTCAGAATCTAGAAGCGCTGCAATTTGCAACTTACCTGTTAAGAATCTAGTTGCATCAATATATCTTCTGCTCAAAACCAAAACGATCAGCGAATGAGATGAAAGATCTCGCTGATGTGCAAAGAGAACAGGCCAATAATCATATGCGACTATGTTGGAATTGTGCAAATATTCAGGTCAACTGGGAGATTTTTATTAATGCAGACGCACCATCGCATCGAGGGACATTGGATGTGGTTCAGTTTCTTGCTATTGTGACCACTTTGATTAATTTAAAAGTGACCATGACGGCCGGGATATGTAGAGTGGCCACGAAAAATGTTGATAATTTGTTGGTATCGTGTTTTGTTCCAAATGAGACACAGAAAAAAGTACTCCAGTAGTTTATACTGCACTCTTATATCTCGAGTCATGTTACATGTCTCTTATCAAGTTTTGCTTGCATGGCCACTAATTTCAAGAGTGGTTTTTGAAAAGTCAGTTGTGCTATGTTCAAAATAGCCTCAACATCCACTCTTGATTCATTAAGCACGTGATTTTCAGTGGTTGAGCATTATTTCGGATTAGGGTTATTATTTAGTTTGACGAACAGAGATATATATAGATCGAACTTTTAGGCTTGGTTTGGGAGTTTAGGACAGAAAAGAGAAGAAGGGAAAACTTAAGTTAGGAGAGAAGAGAAGAGATTGTTATGTTATTTAGGAGTTTTGAGAATTAGTGGAATGATTTTGAACATAAAAGTCATTAAATATTTGTTCAAGATATTTTTAAGGATAAAATAGGTATTTTAAAAAATTTTCACAAGCTTCCTCTAACTTTCTCTCCAATTTGGGAGGAAAAATTTTGCCTACTATTCATCCTTCCATTTCCTTTCTTGTCTCTCTTACTAAAAACTCACAAACAAAAGAAAATCAAACTCTCTCTTTTTTCCCTTTCTTTTCTGTTCAAATCCGCAACTCCCCCAAATGAACCCTTACTCTCAGTTCGCAGATTAGAATTTAGATGGCTGGAGTAACTCCAGCGGACTGGTAAAAAAAGGGGGCCCAATAGGAAGTTTGGGCTAAAATCGCTACTCCAACAGCATATCACAAATGACGGGCTTGCACTTGTACCTCTTAAGGGAAGAAAATGGAATTAAATTTAATTTTTACCCAGAAAAAAATGTAAGTGTGTGTGTGTGTAACAGGATTCCAGTAGCATACCTCAAGATTTTAAATATTCGCGAAAGACAAGTTAATCATAAATTTGCGAAGAAATTCCCAGCCGAAAGTGGTTTATAGTTTAAAGTTTATAACGTCGGTCACATTCCTATTTTCTATTCTACAAATGATAAAAATCATTGTTTTAAGTAGTTACTCGTCAGCCATTTGGATAAAGTATTGTTTGAAATATTATTTAAAATAATTATTATGACACTTTTTGTGATATAATAATGTACATGAGATGAGATAAAAAGATGATTAAGAATATAAAAAAGTGGATTGAAAAACGAGTGATTTGGCAAATTTGAGCTATCCAAATAGATTGATATACCTAATATCCGGCCATTTTCGAGGCCATGAATTGAGGCATGAATCATACACATTTAAGAGGCGCAAATGACAATAATGGATGCGGGTGGTACTTGGTGCCTTCGGAAGCTGTCGTCAATCTTTCACTTTTTTTTTTGCATCTATACAAATCTAAAGATACATGCATGGAAGTTCAATGGTACTAATACCTTACAACGGGTGGTACTAACATTGAGAATTAAGTTTACATCAAAACCATCTTAGTACCCTACCGATGCGATACACAGTCGACCAAGCATTTATAAAGGAATGAAGTAGTAGCATCTAAATCTTGATTTATTATCTATCCTTTTCTTATTTTATTTGTGCATGCAGGATTCCTCCCTTTTATTTCTTTCCATCACAAGTCGGAGTGAATTTTTTCCGACAAGCTCCTAATGGGTCGGCCGAATTCTATGCTATTTTGTTTCAGAATCAAGACAAAGAAAAAAATAATAATAAATCCCATGATTCGAGCAATCAATAATATCCACAACGCAAATGATCATATATCATATCAGCCACAAATAAAAAACGAAAGAGAAATAAAAAGTTAAACAGATCTGAAGAACGAAGAACCGATTACTTCCTCATCTGAAGAGATTTTTATATGCCACTTAAAAACAAGTTTTCTCAGCAAAGACCATGAACTTGTTCCTTCAGTTGAACACCAAGAAAAATGACAGCTCTTATAACTAAAGCAAAAGAAGTCGATAAACTGTAAACGTACTCCCGTGGCATCCTAGAAACTAACAGAGGTCGTAGCAGCAAAAGTACTCGAGACAGCTATCCGAGCAGTCATAGAAGCAAGAACAACTGCATCAAACAAAACCCATTAAAAGAACCAAAAAACTTAAAAAAAAAAAAAAAAATGGCAACAGCTAACTAGCAGTATTAAATCTTGTAATTTTACTCGAAAGGATTGATCGGAATTTCAAGAAGAAACTAGAAAGGATTAACAAGAATGGAGAAGTAAAAGTACCATTCATTGACAACTTTGTCCTGCACATCTTCCTGTGGAGGGTAGTTGCCGTCTATTGCTTGGACCTGGGGAGGTTCCATCTCAAAACTCGCACTCTTTTTTGTCGGTGAAGACGTAGAAGCGTGGATGGATATGGATGATGGGCCAGTAGCATTAGTGACTACCGTTGCTGTGTTGTGGCTTGTGGGGAGGACTTTCTAACTTTTTAGATTCCTAATCAATGGCTTTCCCGCTTACCTTTCCGGATGATTCAATTAGAATTAATTCTTTATTCTTACCATTGTTAACTGTAGTAGTTTTGACGGAGTGGACTTTACTTTGACCTGGGACCACCTAATCTTACACAATTCACGATAACGAAACGCCATGCCCGGAACGATGTCGTTTCTCGGATTGCCCTGGAAGGAAGGTCCCTAACGTTCGCTTCGCGCGCTATTTCCTCTTCTTTAGTTTAATGGACAAACAAATATTTTAAGGGTTAATTACATTTACCTCCCCTGAGGTTTGACCATATTACCAATCAATCCCTATAATTTATCCAAATAACGGTCTCACCCTTTGAATGATCAAACATTTAACAAAAACCCCCTTAATGCCGAAAATGCCCTTTTTGAGGCCATATTGCATTAAAAAAAGAACATATTTTTATTTATTAACCCTGAAGAAAAATAAAAAAGAAGAAATTATTTTAATTCCTGAAGTATGGTTCAAATTGAGGAAAACATGTCCCGTGCTCTCCGCAACAGGTTTTAAACCACAAATTCGAACCATACTTGAAGATTTAAAATAATTGCTTCTTTTTTATTTTTCTTTCAATTTATCTAATTTTTAATATTCATTTTTAAGATTTAAAATAATTATTGATTCAAAACTATTTATGAAAGTAAAGATATGATTTTTATAAAATAATAAGCAAAAACTTTTTTCTATTTTTTTGGATTGTTTCAGGGTTAATAAAATAAAAATATGTTTTTTTTTTTAATGCAACATGGCCTCAAAAAGGGTATTTTCGGCATTAAAGGAGTTTTTGTTAAATGTTTGATTATTTAAAGGGTGAGACCGTTATTTGAATAAATTATAGGAATTAATTTGTAATATGATCAAACCTATGTAATTGTTAAGGGAAATTAACAATTAGCTCCTTAGAACGATTACCAAAATATGCTTAGATGGATTGCTGACTTCGTGGTTTGTGCATCAGTCATCAAAACATTAGCTCCCACTAAACTACTGGGCGGGCGCGCATACAAAAGCTCTGTGAAAAATCTTCACAGGCTTCTCCGGTTGCACCCTCCTCCACCCGGTAGTGGCTCCATACTTGTTTGGAATGTGAGCTTACACACGAAAATTTTTAGGTTTTCTCCAAACATATGTATGTTCTATTTACCTTTTTATCTCACCTCCATCAAATTTTTTCCATAGAAGTTCCTAAAGATAACAATTCAAATGGGCCAAGTCAAAAGCTTTTACTGTATGTTCTTTGATTGTTGTGATTGAGCAGGTTGTGAAGGATGTTTGAAGAATTGGCGTCTGGCTGGAAGGTGTTCAAGGCATACATATCAAGATGCCTTTTGTAAAAAGCTGCACATTTCCTGTTTCTAGTTCTTTTTGCGTTTGTTGATTCTCGGCGTGTTAGTCCGCCGGCAGTTATAGGCTTTTATTGCAGGTTTGCATGTTTGATATACTTCTGTGTTAGCTGTAGGGATCCCCCTCACTAGTGTGTACGTTTTCACTATACCACTAAAAAGAGTTAATTACCCCCAAAATAAATAATAAAAAAAAAAAAAAGTTGCAGCATCCTCCACCTCAGTAACAAAAATGTTAGGAACGAAAAATGGCACATGACTTGTTGCTGCAACAGCTCAAATTTGTGATATTATCTGTCCAAGAAGGAGAAGGCTTATTATTCTCCACAGATCTTATAATGGCAGATCTTCTTCCTCCCAAAGAGTATCTTCCGACAACAGAGGCGCACGGAGAGGGCCACAGATGGGAAGTGGGACACACACAGCAACCCCTTTCAAACATGCTGGCTACATTTTAATCTGTGGATTAGTTGACAAGTAAATTTTGTCTTGCTAGAAAAAATCCTGAAGAGCAGGAGCACAGTGACTTGATCAAATATTCAAAATGATATTTACAATTCTTTCAACTCTGGCCCGGCATGCTTATAATAAACGTTCCACATCAGAGAAGAACCCCGTTGTTGAATTCTCTGACTGAAGAATCATAACTGGGCTTTGGTTGCTGCTATATTGTTCAAGCCCTACACCTTGTGAATAGACACAAGCTCCTACTTCTGAAAACCCAGGTCCTGCAAACTCTTATGACTATTGTGCTTCTATCTCTCAAAGTATGAACAGAAACAAAGAGGCAAAGAGCCTACTGACAGCAATTCCTATGGCTGCAAGCTACCTACAAGAGCACAATAAGTTCCAATGCATCTGTAAACTGAGGTCTTTATGGAAAACCACGTTAAAACAAGTGTTAGATCGCCTTCCATTTCTGTAATGGTTCACTGTTAGCCTCTCTTCATGAATAACTTCACATAATTGAATCCAAGTGTGGAGATGGACTAGGAAGGACCTCCAATGTTGAATGAGGTGAATGACAGGGCTACCACCTGTAGTGTTAAAGTTTTGTAGCGACGTCGTTGGCCAATCTCACTGGGGCAAGAGAACCATGAATGTAGCTGAAGCACAAGGACATTTCAAAGTTAACACTGATTCAACTGTCAACTCAGTAGTCAGCACTTACAATAGATGGTTCACATGAATGCGGTGAAATGACAAGATTTTAGAGATGATTTGGCATTAACATAGACCTGCTTGTAAAAGTAAAAACTTGCGAAGATGGTATATAAAATATTAATGAACATTTTAAAGCATAGAGTAACTCTTACTTGTCAGTCACTTTTCCTTTGGCAATATGCATATCTGAGTATGCAGGGACTTGACCAAGCTTACTGTTTGAGCGCTCTCTTTGGGAATTTGCATCATCCTGTCAACACATAATAGCATAAACAATAATAAACCATAAACCGGGAGAAGCCATCCATTAGGACAATGTGCTGAAGTAGTTTACCCTCAATTTCATCCCACTAAGAGACAGACTGCAGGATAAAATATCTGGTGGATGAGAGGTTGTAACAAAACGGTGTTCCAGTAATGTGCTAGCTGAAGCCCTTTCTGCAGGATTCCTACGAAAGCAACAACGCAAAAAATCCTTCCCTTCTGCTGACAGATTTTCAGGTATTGGAGGGGTCTCTTTGAGTACCCTAAACATGGCTGCAGCCTGCAGATTACAAGCTCAAATGAAAGACTAAAACTTGAATCAAAATTTTCTGATGGAAATGGAACATAAGTACACGTGTTGTATTAATTGTATCCTTCTTCTTCTTCCCTCCCTCCATCCCTCTAGAGAAAAAGAAAAATATAAATGTAAACGGGGACAGAATTACTTGGAATCTTGATTTTAGTAGTTTTATTTAACATATTGCAACAAGAAGATCATGCTGACACTGGTACACGATAGTAAGTCAACTCTTTTTGTCTATGCTAGTTAGTACCATGCATAAGGTGCCCTGTACTATGGCATAAAAACCTATAGGTGCTAGTGTAAGGTACCGACACAATCTCATGAGAAATTAAGACAAACTCTATTTAATGAGTTGTGCTTAATTCAATCATGAAAGAGAACAAAGGAAGAAGTGGAAGGAAATGGTTCCAGCTAATCAACCAAAAAAATTAATCAAAGAGATCATATTCAAAAATGTTATTCTGCACTTGAAGTGAATCAAGAAAAGCAAACAAAATGTGCGAATTTTCCAACATTCTGAGGGAGCTACCACCAGAAAGCAAGCTTATTAATCAGCTAATATCAAGTAAATTCAATGATAAAAATGAACATCAGAGCTTACCCCTTCATACTCACTCCATGGAGGTTTTCCATTCAACATTTCAATAATTGTACAACCCAAACTCCATATATCTATAGCCAATGCCAGATCGCTATTAGAATCCTGTTGCATCACAGATTGCAAGAGCTGCATGAAATAAACTAATATCAGATCTAGAAGGCGAGACAATGTGCTTTCAGAAACATTATCTTGGAGAAGATTATACCTCTGGGGCCATCCAATATGGGCTACCTTTTAAAGAAAGATTAGCAGCATGGCCGCTGAGCTGCAGAAAGAGAAACCTTTAAGTTTGATCATGATAAAAATCAGAAATAGCCTGCCAACAAGAAGTCAAAGTAAATAGCAACAAAAGAATTTTCAATATATGAAGAGATGACATCAGATGACATGATCACAACATCAATAATTCTTCCGTTGGTACCACCAAAACCTCAGATCTAATCTTACAGTTCCCTGGAACTATGAAATTCAACCTTTAAAAAGTGCAGTATAGATGTTTCATTGGCAAGGAAAGGCTCTATAACAACTTGCTATATGTTCAAGCTGAGATATTTTTCCACAAAGTTTGATTCCTCAACAGCTTTTTGTTTTTACTTTAGGAGCATAAAAATTCTTTATAATTGATATAATGTGCTTCCACTATATTTTATAAAGAGCGTAAAAATTTATAACCATATTTTATGAATGTCCCAAGATCAAATAATGTGCTTCAACCTCACCAAACACTGAACTTAACATCGATTTTGTAGAAAGAATTAAGGCAATCCTCACCTCCAACACTGCAAAGCTTTCCTAGCTAGCTACCCTTGCTGTTGCCTTAACCAAATCATAACCCAACAATATATGGTGTATCAAAATATTATGATGCAACAGTATCAATGTTCATACAACAGATTAAGGAGAATGCTGAATACATTGCCTGGCCGCAAAACAGGAAGAGAGAGAGAGAGAGAGGGGGGGGGGGGGGGGGGGAGGGAGGGAGAGGGGGCAAAACGGGTGGGTGTTGAGGACTTGAGAGTTCAATCAACTGCAAACTCCAAAAAAAAAGTAAGAAAATTCTTTGTATATATAGGCCTTTTTTAACAAACAATAATTTCCCTTCTTTCATTTCAAAATGATACAAACTGTAGTAGATACAGAAATCATCACCTACATGTTTGGCCATCCCAAAATCAGCAAGCTTCACAACCCCATAAGCATCCACAAGCAAATTTGCCCCTTTGATATCCCTATAAAATCCGGTGATGGTCAAATTTATGCCAAGTAAATCTCTAAACTCAGATGTAGATCTTACGACAGAAATTCAAAACGGGATCACCCGAAATAGAAAACAGGCAAAGGTTACAGCAGAGTATAACATGAAATCTTCATACAATCTCTAATAAAAGATGCACAAGGCGTGCAAAGGCTCCCCTTATTACAATCCATTTATTGGCAAATCAAAGAACCAGAAAATCTACTGCGCCAGACTCCACTTGGACACATTAGTAAATCCTGAAGCCAGACTATGGAGTATTGAATATACCTGTGTATGGTTTTCGTACTGTGCAAGTAAGCTAGCCCACAAAGAATATGGCGAGTAAAGTTCCGTACAACAGATTCCGTAATTGCTCCACAGTGGTCGTGAATGAATTTATTGATTGAACCAGGATGAACATACTCTAAATATATGTAAAACCGATCACCAACCTACAGAATCAAGAAATTGCCTTAAGGCCTGTAAAGGCCTGTAAAGAGGTCACTGAGGAGCATAATGAATGGCCCACTGGAATACTTACTACTTCACTACCATAATATTGCACAATGTTCGGATGCTTGAGATGACTGAGAACCTTAATTTCCTGAGACAATGATATAACATTTAAAGAAACAGTCAATTTTGTGGCTTGAAAAGTAGAAAATGGAACCTGTAGCCAAAATTTTGGTACTTAATTTCTAACCATCAAAGACAAAAGGCAAAATGCAAGGAAAAACTAATTTTGCTTCAGAAAATAGGCATGCAAGTACATGGAAATGTAGTATTCCCCACAAATGTCATCAGAACACATATAACACTAAAATATTGTTTGAAACCTAAGCAAGAGTGATCTGTTAAGTGTGTTTAATCAAATGCCTTGAAAAGAGATGAACGCAATTTGCCCTTAAAAAAGTGCACAAACAAGTTGTACATTCAACTGATTGAAATATTAGCATATTCTCATGAAGCATGGCTAACCAGAAAAGAAACAAGGAGCTGTGATTGCTTTAATTACAATAATAGCTGTAACTGATACACTTTTTTTTCTACTACAAATAATTTTCTTGCCATTTACTGTCCAATATCACTGTGGACATGAATGGATAGGATACAGTTTTCACGCTTTTCCTAAGGGTTTTGTCAGATAGAACACAAATATTCTCAAAGTTGCCAAATTGAAATGTTGTGTTGGCCAATAGGATGGTCATTATCAGCTAATAGAAGCAGCCAGAAAAAGTAGGCTTTAGAAGCAGCCAGAAAAAGTAGGCTTTAGAAGCAGCCAGAAAAAGTAGGCTTTAGCAGCACACTCCATATTTTTCAAATATGAATTACCAAGCTAAAGAATCAAGCAGAAGACCAACAAAGTAAAACACAGCACAACAGAATGCATACTCGAAACTTGCCTGCTCTAATTGCCTTATGCACTCGGCAGATTTTGGGTCATCTGGCAACATTTCAACCTCTTTCATTGCACATAAAGCTCCAGTTTTTCTGTCAAAAAGAACAATCTAGCAAATGTATAGAAAATAGAAAAGAATTGGAAAAATGTTCAGAATTTCCATACTTGTTGGAGGCCACGTAAACACTTCCAAAAGTCCCACGCCCAATGAGCTTTCCCTTTTGCCACTGACTTTTGATGGGAGCTATATCCAGTTTAGGAGTTAGCTGGGGAATAAGGGTAGGCTGTGAAGCCATGGCAGATCCTGGTGGGAGAGGTAAGGGATGGACACTGACACTGGCTTGAGCATTGCAATCATGTCGTGTCACTGAGGTCTCACTTGATAGCTTGTTACACAATGGTGATGCAGGCCCATTAGGACTTTTGGAGAGGTTAATTTTTGGACTAGGCAGTGAAGAATTATCTACAGGAAAAGCAGCTATCTCAGAGGAGCTTTGATAGGAGAATCCAGAAACTAGTGTTGAATCCAGAGAAGGCATCTCTGGTGCAGACCAAACTTGAAAAAGACTCGGTGGAGTCATGTACTGAGGTGTCAAAACATCCCCGGCATTTCTGTGTGGGCTAAGTGCAGGACTTGCATAAGGACTAGGCGGAGCACTAAGGGGAGTACTCATTCTATAGTTATCGGGATTTCTTTCTGAACCATTCACCTTTGGAGGTGACTTCCTAGATGACCAATTGTCAGTATTTTCTACATTTTTTTGAGCATCTTGGCTTATTAACCTGCATAAGCATGATTTGAAAACAACATCGATAAAGGTCAAGCTTTTCCAGATTCGGAGGGCATCATGAATGCAAATCCAATGGAGTGGTTTAGTTGTATGACGAAAGACACAGCAAATGGTGCAATGAAAAATCAAATGTTGCAATTATCTTAAAAACATAATTGTTAAAGATCCCTATGGAGTAGAAGTGTATAATTCTAGATATTTAACTTTATAACTTTTTCATCCAACACAACCAACAGATGGGCTTCAGGATCTCTGCGCCTAGTATTGGTTTTTGCTCCAAAGAGTTTGAGAATAAAAATTTCAAACGATTGAAAATCCACATGTAGAACAGGCCATGTTTCAGGCAAATAAATTCTAGATTGATAAGCTTGAAGTATGAAAAAATAAATGATTGGATAAGAATAGATTGAGCATCCAAATCTGGATTTTCAACTGCATTAACCCACATTTACAGGTTGCTGGCATATTCTGCTGCCTTTGACTACTGTTATATCTCTCCGATGCAATCTCTGTAGCACCTTCCTAATAAATTAAAATTTCTCGTTAAAACTTTAATCTTGAAGCTTTGCCACTTGTCAAATGAGTATATTTCCAAAAATACTAACCATGCTAATCCTCTCTCTAACCCAAAAGCAGCACGAGTATAATCAGTGCAACGAAAAAATATGTCTGCCATAATCTGATACCTAAACAACCAATTCTTAATAGTTATTCATTCCAACCGAGCTGAAAATGTACACAACTGACCATCTTCAGAATCTCATTTAAAGCTTGAAACGAAGCATTGCATTTTTAAAAAATTCACCCGAGAAGAATGGAGGATATTTGTAGCCTAACCAATAAGCCAAATAAAATGCTGAAGACTTCTGAGCTTGTGAAGGGAAAAAAAAAAACCAAGCTTTTAAGTGCAATTATGATTATTTGAAGGTATATAAAATATAACGAATCATTAATGTTCTTTACTTGGAATGTGAGCCAGACGTATCAATTTATTTTCCTATTTACCTCCCAGCCGCATTGCTCGACGTGGCTGCATCATTATTCATAACTCCATTGAGACAATCGCTCTTCTCTTTTTCTTTCTCCTCTGCGCCACACTCCCTTTGATGCGCCTCCCCCGGCGACGGCAGAGGGACATTTTTTGACGTTGTCCTGTCGGAAGCAGATTTAGAATCACGACGGAGCAACATCTGCAATTCCGGCAAGGGAAGGGGTTGGGGAGACGGCGGAGCAGCAGCCGCAGCTGCTGGAGAAAAAGCGCCCATAGATAATCTAGCAGGCGAATCGTCGAAAGAAGCCCGAGTGCTGCGCGAGAATTCCACGTCGCAATCGGTCAAATGCCGGAGCTTTTTGGCTCGCGTGAGCAGACGGCTGCTCCGACCACCGCGGCTGGAGAACAGAGACGGTTTTGCAGCGTAGCGACCGCTGATTATGCTATCATCGGAAGTTGATTTGGTGGAGGAAGACGAGGAGAATGAAAATGCGTTTTGCAACCAACTGGCTGTTGGCTTTTTCATTGTTAGTGGAGAGGACAATGTGGTGGGCATGCATTGTACGGTGATATGGTCGCTCCGGTGTTCATGGGCAAGGAAATTATGGATTTCAATTCGCAAAATTTAAAATTTTATTCGAGCTATGAGAACCAACCACCCGTAGGAAGATGGAGCTTAATTGAATCAAGAAAACAAACTAAAATTCACTAAACAAAATGCAAATCTAATCAAGGGGGAAGAAGATGAAGCAAAAATCTGAAGAAACGCGGTTACGAGAAGAACGTAGCTCCACCAGACAACCACAAAAAAAAAAATGGAGGAGTGGGGAAGACCGCGGAGAGAGAAGGAGGCCGTCTCCCTCCAAAGGTCAATATGTCCTGCCACTTTTTAAAATTAGCTAAGGTCGACAGTTAGACTTTTTCTCTTTTCTGTTTCTGTTTTCCTCAGTTTCCCTTTTTGCAATTTGTTCACCCCTATTTTTCACAAATTTCTCCCTTATCATCCTCGTATAGAGTGGAACGGGATTGAGAAAAATAGTTCAATTCACTCTCTGTCTATTTGGATTTTTAAGTACCAACTACCAACCTCAAAATTACAGTTAGAAGTGAACCCCCAAAAAAAAAATTAGTTTTTAGTTTATTGTGTCTTTAAATAAATTAAAATTTTTTTAGATTAATCTTCTATATACTGATAGTATATACACTTTCACCATCAAGTACACAATAATTCTAACCATGATAATGTATGCACCGTGAATGTATAAAAGATTTACTCAATTTATTTTATAATCAAAGGTATTTTTGAACAAGCTCAAAGTCCACCTGGATTTTTCTTTTTTATCTTGTAAAGTAAGGAACTTTTTACCTTCTTATTAGATCAAAAAATTTACTCTTTCTTGTTAGAAATGTACGATTAGTTATGATTAGTTTGAAAATAGAAATAATAATTTAAGCAACCTTTCTTGTAAGTTACACTCATAATCAAGTGCTATTTTCTATGCTTTGGTAACTACGAAAGAGCACATACAACACGCTAGATAATCGAGTTTAACTTTGAGTGTTTATAAATAAAATAAAATAAAATTTGTTACTCAAAAAGAAAAATATTATAAGGTTAAGGGGACAAAGTGATGCGTGCAAGAAACTAGGGGGTGTAAAGTGAAAACTAAGCAAAATCGATAAAAAAAAAATTATTAGAATTTAAACTACAAATAATGTATTATAAATTAGCACTTTTGATTTACTAATAATCCTAGTTGTTCTTTTTTTAAAATAAAAATAAAAATACTCCTAGTTGTTAGTTGTTACTCCGTCCACCGTTGGGCATATCTGGACATAAGAGAAAATTGTGTAGAAAAACTCTCTATCAATCAATTGGTGTGAAACTCGTTCTAAAGATGAAACACCAAAAATTTACCTGCAAGAAGCAATTAAAAATTACAAGTTTAAGCGATAAATATAAATATAAAAATTTATAAAGTAAAAAAAAATTATAGAGTAACATTTTTCGACTTTATATTACCGTCACGCAGCTGAGTTATCTTTCACTTTATTTTAATAGAGTAGCATTTTCCAATTTTATATATATTACAATTATCGGAATATATGTAGTGTTGACTGATGACCCAGTCGCCTGTCGCATAGGGGCAAACAGTTCGCAGAACAACCTCGAACCCAGTAAGCCTGGCGGAGCCTCAGAGAATAAATCAATGAAGAAAGTCTGCGGAGCCTGCCTCCGGAAGACCGAGAAAATTTTCTACTCTCACATGCTTTGCATTTGACTCTCTTCATTTGCAAGCCAAAAAATATGTACTGTATAAAAAAAAGGGATGATGCATGTCACATTCACATGGTAGACGCGGTTCCAATTGGATTGTTGAACTTGGCTGCAAATTGGTTTAAATCCATTTTTCTGTCATGCTACTTATGCAAAAGATAAAATAAGTGGATTTAGCACATATTCTCAATTAATTTTAAGGAAAAACCATTCAAAACATTATTTACAATTTACAAAATGACTTTTTTCGCTCTTCATTTTTTAATGTGTAATTTTACGTCTCTTACAAATTGACATTGATCAAATTTGGTTCCTACCTAGATTTTTGACAAGAATAAAATTGTCAAATCAAATTTTACATAATCCGATTCATGGTCCCTCACATTTCACAAAATGATTTTTTTCATCCCTAATATTTTACGAAATAAATTGTTTCATCTATCAAATTTTACAAAATGAATTTTTTTATCCCTCATATTTTTTAAAATAAATTTTTTATCCCGTATTGATCATGTGCACCAATAATCTATTTTTCCTTTTAAACCCATGTATACATATATTTGATTTCAGTTAAATAGTACGAATGACATATAATATATCTCTATTTGATTTCACCTAAATAGGCTAATCGTAGTTATACATATGCTATTCAATAGATGGAATTTAAAACTAATAATTTTGTTCTAAACTCATGTAAATATCTATATGATTTCACAATGTGAACCTATTCAATATTTGTGACTATCTCTTTTGATAATAATTTATTTATTAAGTTGTATAATAATACCATCTAATTAATGGATCCTAATTCGAATTCTATAGTCATGCTAACAAATTGCAATTTGAAACTAAAATTTCTACTCGTCACTTTTAAAATCAAGAGTTGAATTATTTGCCTTGTAATTGTCTTTAATTTGAAAGCGGCAATCACTTATTTCTTTTTATCATATTTTTCTTTGTTTATTTTTTCTATCCAAATTTAATTTGATATAAACATTCGGTAATATTTATGATTAAATGTCTTATTTGTTTTTAATTATCGAGTAAAATAAAATAAATATAAGTGAATAACTAAACATTTTTTAAAATTCATGTATATATCTATTTGATTTCACTTGAGTAGTACGGATAGCATGTAATACATCTCTATTTGATTTCACCTGAAATTAAATAGATATATACATGAGTTTAAAAAAAAATTATTCGCACACATGATCAATGAGGGATGAAAAAATCTATTTTGAAAATGTGAATGATGAAAAATTTTATTTTATAAAATGTGAGGGATAAAAAATTTCATTTTGTGAAATGTGAGGAATCATAAATTGGATTATGTAAATTTTAATTTAACAATTTTGCTCTAAAAAAATAATTACGTGCAAGACACGTAGTGAATTCCAACAGAAAACTAGTCGGAAATCTAGGCAGAGACTAAATTTGACCAATATGAATTTGTAAGGGATGTATAATTACTTTTAAAAGTAAGGGATGAAAAAAGTTATTTTACAGGATGTGAGGGACGTTTTTAACGATTTTCCTAATTTTAAATACTTCATTTTATCTTCTTAATTTCTCAATTTCCAACACATCTTCTCATTTTATCTTCTCAATTTCCTACAGGATCGATTGGATTGTGGTTTATTTGCCAAAATATATTTGCTTACATTATCATTACAATTTCCAACACACCTTTTTATCTTCTTAATTATCTTTTTATCTCGCATACATCACATCACAAAAAGTACTACAGTAAAAATATCTCCAATAATTCACAATCCAAACAAATTATTTTGTTGCAGTTTCAACTGATTTTGAAAACATGGCTATAGATTTTTTAGATTTAAGAAAGCTAAAACTTACAAGCATGTCTTAAGTTACTTTTAGATTCTGCTTTTAGCCTACCTTTTTATGCAAACGAAAATATTCTTTAATTTTAACATAGTTACTAAACTACCTTAAGGTTATGCACTTTTTTTTTTTTAATCATATGCCGGTCCCCATTTTCTTGTATTCGCAACCCCATCTCTAGATTCATCTTTGTCTCCTTCTTCTTTTTCTTATCCAACATTAATCTTCATAAAAATAATTAATTATATAAAAAAATATTTAATCAGCACAAAAGTCACTTATGTAGTACATGAGGGCAATTTAGTATTTTTCTTATCAAAATTAGCTTTTCAACTTTTTTTAAGAACACCAATACAACTATTAAATTAGCCTTTTTAATTATAAATAAGAACGCATGAGTTACTTTGAATAATCTAATTTTTAAAAATCAAATCTACAAAATCAATTTTACAGAATTAAAATCAATTGTCAAAATTTGAAAATTTGACCTGAAGAGTAGTCACTAGTGATCATTCTTTATCTGTCCAAAAATCTTATCCAAACACGAACATGTTACTGCATAAAAAGGAATATTCAACCTTAATCTGCTACACATGAAATATTCAAAATTTACAATTGTTTGATCTAGAAGTTGACAAAAGGAAATTCAGTCTTGAATTGAGAATTGAGGTCAAGGCTTCTTACCATTTCAAATTTCAAGTACAATCGAGAATTTTATTTGATGACATAAGGACAGCTACGCAACCTTGGGTCCTATTAGTCAGAGACCAAGTCACGACCTGATATACTTCAGTCGTTAGCAGATGGGTTAATCACGTTTAATCCCCTTAATGTATACTCCATTTCTCAGTTTACCCCCTAATCTTTAATTTTGCTCACTTAACCCCCTATAGGACAATATTGCCCTTGCATTATTTTGACTTTTTATATACCTTGTTTTTCTTTCTTTTATTTCTTTTTCTCTTTCTTCTTTATTTAAATCTTTCTCTTTCCCAGAAAAATCTTCACCTTAATGATTAAAATTAAAAAAGAGGAATTGCAGAGATCTATCTTCTTCTTAAATGATTAAAAAAAATATTCAAATCACTTTCCTAAAATACAATTTTTTTAGTCTTTCAATTCTTTTAATTTTGGATTTTCCTCTTTCCTTTCTAGTTTCTCATTTTATTCTCAAGAAAATATCTTAAGATGAAATTGATTTCCTTTCTTTTATTTCTTTTTCTCTTTCTTCTCTCTTTCATCCTTCCCAATAGAAAATTCCATTTCAACGGAAATTTATGTTTTAAGTGTGTAATTGCATATTTTTGGGTGAAAGTTTAAAATGTATCAAAAACTAATTTTGATTTTTTGTATGATGCCATGTGTCACAAATTTCAATTGATGATTATTAATCAGGTCACAATTTCATCTTAAGATATTTTCTTGGGAATAAAATGAGAAACTAGAAAGGAAAGAGGAAAACCCAAAATTAAAAGAATTGAAAGGCTAAAAAAATTTTATTTTAGGAAAGTGATTTGGATATTTTTTTAATCATTCAAGGAGAAGATAGATCTCTGCAATTCCTCTTTTTTAATTTCAATCATTAAGGTGAAGATTTTTCTGGGAAAGCGGAAGAATTAAATAAAGAAGAAAGAGAAATAGAAATAAAAGAAAGGAAAACAAGGTAAATGAAAAGTCAAAATAATGCAAGGGCAATTTTGTCCTATAGGGGGTTAAGTGAGCAAAATTAAAGGTTAGAGGGTAAACTGAAAAATGGGGTATACTTTAAGGGGATTAAATGTGATTAACCCTTAGCAGATCTACAAGCAACAATATGTTACTATCGTTTGACGATCATTAATTGATGGATTCTGAGTTTTAATGCGCCCGTGTGGCGAATAAGTACTCATTCTTCCAAGTCGCACAAAAGCAGTCCGCCAATGAAAGCTGCCGCCAACAGACTGGGTCTCATGGACACAGTCCACCTTATCAACATCGAAGAAGCCCACTAATCTAGCACATCATCAAGCACACCAATCTAGAAAGTGTCCATCTTATCAACATAGAAGCCCAATAATCTAGCACATCATCAGGCACTCCTATCTAGAAAGTTTCATTCCTATGCTTGACACATTAGCCAAACTTGACATGCCTCCAAATGCACTAGGACTTTAAACAGACAAATGTTGCATGTAGAGATGCAAAAATTTTCATTGGTTGTCGGGCTAATCAGGGGATTAACACCATACAATTAGAACATATCAGTCGTTTTTTCAATTTTCTTCCAACTGTCTCAACAACCATTCTTCGTAGATGAACTAAAAGCGTCTGCAATTGCTATCTAGCTGAAATATTACACGAGCAATTCACCAGCACTGAACATCCAAGTAGGAACCCACCAATGCATACATCCAGAATAAAATTGAGCATTCTGACTCATCTGTGTGTGTGTTCATTGAGCATTCTAAGCCAAAGTCAACACAGCAAGCCTGGGGATTTCATGCTTTGCCTACTGTGCACTCTCCGAGTCTTGCATCTTTGAAGCCATAATCTTACACACAGGCATCGCCTCATTCTTACTCAGAAGCTTCAAGGTTGGATGAACATCAATCTCATGCATCAGTATTTTATCTTCAATATCTAGTTTACTTACATCCACCTCTATCTTTGGAGGGATGTGCTCAGCTGGACATAAATATCTTAGACTCCTCCTCACAATATGTAGATAACCTCCTGCTTTTACAGAGAAAAGAAAGAGCAGAAATTCACTTAAGTGTCACGATTATCTTACAGGAGTTAATGACGTGCAAGAAAGTTTAACAATCATTTGCAAGAAAGAGTAGAACTACAAATTTTCGACATTCAAAACCAGATGAAAGAGATAGGTGCCAAATTCCACGAGCATCAAAATTTTGGTCCCCATATCAATTTCTAAAACAGAAAGACAGTAACAACTAAACAAATTGGTCAAGAAATATTTGCCTTTCCCATTTCTGGATATTTCAAAGTAATGATGCTGGAATTTATCAAGTTGAAAAATGGTCAAAACAATAGGCACATACAATGAAGTCCATTCTTTCAAAGCATCGACAAGACAAATTCTATATGTTTAATATGACAAGATAAAGACCAAAACATTTCTTCATCTAAATTCTAACGCATTTGATTTCGACTGGGTCGGCAAAAACCTACACCATTAATCTCAATGGCGAGTGGATTTGCCATAAAGAAGCAGAAATCTAACAAATAGTAGTGAAAATCAAGTCAAAACATAACAACAGAAAACATACCATATTCTAGATATACAATCACCAAGATATCTCAGAAGAAGCAAAAGAATTGGAGTAAAATAGTAGGACCAAGTACAACCATTAGTAGCACCTATTTATCAGGGACCCTGGTCATACATGGTGATTCTAGAAGACGCACAAATATCAACTTACATTCTGACAGACATAAACAAAATTAAATGATGAGTGATGATATTACACCAAATGCTCCTTTTATACTTTTCCTGAAAGGATTAAGCGGGGTTTGATGCAATAGCACAACCTCAGAGGAAAGGCACCTAAGAATAGTCGATAATGGACAACCATATCTTTTGAGCCCATGAAGTAATGCCTAGTCCTAGCTATGGCATGCATCTCATTTAGAATAGAAACTAAAAAGTTTAAACCATTCCTCAATAAGATAACTTAGTTTAGCTTCACAGCAATCACCCTTGTTTACTTCCTCCAGTTTCTATACACTCCTCCTGCAAACAAACCCCATTGGGAGAATTAGCATAAGCCAACCAATAGAAAAGTGACTTCTCCTCTATGTTCACCTTAAGCTCCTATCAAATCATTAAGCTGGCCAATCTGTAAGTCCTCATCTTCGAAATCGATAAACAGATTTGAAAACAGTTCAATTGATTAAAATACAGAAGCCATATTGAGATGGAAATAGTTGGACAGAAAAAGAAGAGCAAGCTGCTAAACATATCAGCTCTTTGTGAGTTTCAGTTCAAAAGCAAAAAAAGAATAATTAGAAAGTTTAATAGTCTGAAAAAGAACTCCCTCCAATGGAGGAGAAATGGGTAGAAACAGATAAAAATGGTACTAAATTCTGTCAAATGATAGAGAACAATCTCTCAAAACCTAATTTGTCCATAGCTATTTGTTTTCTTTCCAAAACTCGCAAAAGCCTAAAGAAAGCTTTCAAGTTATCTCTTCTCTTCTCTTCTCTTCTTCACGAACTAAGCCTAAAAGATTTCACAATTTATAGCTCACCCATCCTCAAATTACAGAAAAATTTCAGCCAAGTGTACCATTAAGAAGGAAAAGAAAAGGATAAACTCATAAAAGGTAAAAGCAACAAAATAACGATTAGTTTTTACATTTGCACTACAAATTTTTGGGCGTCACCAATCGAAGCTGCCATGAGCCATCAATCAGCTAATGCGCAACTAAATCACCTTGACACTAATCGTTTCACAAATGCTCAATAATCCTCTCTTTTCCGTTTCTAACTAAAATCCTCCCATAAATAGCAAATTCTCAACATGTTAAATGTGAAAATTGGAAAAAAAATATAGAGAAAGAAATGTGAAAAAAAATAACAGAATGCGTAGCAAAGAAAAATGGACCTTTTTGAATCCCGGGACAAACATCTTCCCCTTTAAAGACGAGGGGCACATCCACCTTTATTTCCTTTCCATCCTCGGCCCATGCAAACACCAAGTTCATTATCTCCCCTGTCTCTTCATTTCTATGAATCTATAATCAAATATTCAACGAATTAGGACAATGTCCATTTTTGCAATACAACACAATTATAAGCATGTCCTACCACCTGCACTCTGAGCTACTACTAAAGTCTACTACTACCACTTAAAACACTGATCGGCGGCCTGACCAATCATTTGTCCGCCAAGTTGAATTAAAAAAAATGGGGATTCCTGAGTGACGCAGCGTATACTTGCCTTGATGGGAAGCACTCTGCCGGACTCAATCAAAGTAGAAGAACCCGACCCGGCCCGGATTTGGAGCGGAAATGTGGTTGAATAAAAGAAAGGGAGCTGAACAGAGTTAAGAATAGCTTTAATCTGCTTCTTCTCGGTGGTGAGGAGGCGTTTTCTGGAGACGGATGACGAAGGAGAAATGGACGTGGGGTCGCCCGGCTTTGTTTGAGAGAATACGACGGCCGGGATGCGGCCTTGGGCCCTGTCTCTGGCGGAGCCTCTGCTTCCTGTGACCTCTCTTGGAATGGCTTGGATGGTATGGTAAGATCGGAGTTTGGGAGTCTCCGCCGCTCTTTTGAGGCTTCCGGCAGCCGCGCGCCACCACGTGGACATTGTATTGTGGAAACGCTGAAAGATTCAGTAATGACTCGAGTCGAATGTAGGGTTGATTGTCTTCAAGGGGTTTAAGCCTTTGGGCTGAACTTGTAAATGTATGGGCTTAAATGTGGCTCGGTAAACCAACTGGACCGTAAATATTAAGGGGCTTTTGGGTGTCTAAATGAATCGGAAATGCATGGTGGTGGGATCGTAAAGTGCAGTAATTCTAATTTTTGAACTCTTATCCGACTTGATATACAAGGCCTGTTGTATACTAGTAGTAATAACTTACAGTAATGATTCTGTCATAGACGAGCAGGCAAAATTGGTATTTGTCGGATCAAACTCGAGTAACTTGGTACTCTCAGATGGAAAATATGAAACCCCTCATTGTTGTGAATCTAACTTTGGAAGGTGAAAGAACATGAAATTGTAATTATACCTTGTTTAATTCGTTGACAAAGTGATTTGAATAGGATGTGGTCAAGTCAACCTTAAATCAATCATTCAATGGGTAAGAATAACATTGCGTTTTAATAGCACTGGTGTCTATTTGATAGCATAAAAAAATGCTGAAATTGAATTCATTCAAACATTTAGATGTTTTGGATATTTGATAAATAAAAATTTTTCTGTTGAACTTATTAAGTGATGCTGAATTTGTATGTATTTTTTTCAACACAATAATCATAACTGAATGCTTAATTTGATAAGAATCAAGAGATTTACTTCAACTACTTTATCTTATCTACCAAATATATCTTTGTTTGTTAATTATATTCAAAATCCTTATCTAATTAAACAACCTGACATTCTCGATCCAAAATCCTTATCTAATTAAACAACCTGACATTCTCTGTCTTATGGCTTTCTACTTCTATTTTCTCCCTATTTAATGACTTTTTTACAATTTTTTCATGCTTCTCACATCTGTCAGCTCCTTATCTTTTTCCATCTTTCTACTCTTTCATAATTTTGTCATTTTTTCCCTCCCAAATTTTTTTATTGCTACCGTACTCACCGATCTCAAATTCATTATTTCCAATTGATTATTTGTTGTTTTGCGTCAACATTTTTCCATTGAAGTAATTAAATTTCTATATAATTTGGTGTGAATTTAAAACTTGTTTATTGCAGTTTTCTTTTGCTTATATTTTGACTTTTCTTATCAAACTCTAATTTAAAAATATATTTGCTCCGATATTTGGACTTTTCCATAATATATTTCTTCTTTTATAGTACTTTGATTTAAAAATAAATATTGTCATTTTCATACCTAATAATTTTAAGCTAATTAAATTATAGGTTCTATTTCATTTTTTGATTAAAAGAAGGGCAAAATTGTACAATTTAGCTTATTAAGCATTAAGTTATAAATAGTTATCAACAGTATAAATATGTTCAGTATTAAGATTCAGATATTCATATATCCCTTTTCAGTGCTTAATATTCAGCAAATTAATTATTTCAGTATTCAAAATTCAAAATTCAGATTCAGTTTTATCAAACGGAGCCTTAGACATATGTTGGGTGGAGAAACATTAAAATTGGGTCCTAATGGATCTCTTATCTTCTAACGCCGCTTCATTAATTCTTTTTTATCCCCTCCAGGGTCAGGGTCAGATTGAAAATTTTTGGGGGGAAAGAAACGGCAATGCAAGGGAGGCATCAACTAAAACACATCATTCATTCAAGAATTATTTTTATGTGCACTACTGCATGATCACTCTTTCAAGTTTGGACTACCTTTTTTTTTTATGTGTTTCTGAAAATTTTCACTGTACCAGTGTATATAAAATACTTTTTTTAAAAGATTTTTTTTGACTTGTTTTAATTTGTGTTACTGTAATATTGTATTTAAAAAATTTGTTTAAAAAAAAAGAAAAATTCAAACGGATATGAACAAGAAAATGCCACTACTAAGCTCTTTTTTTTTTTTTTCCAAATACTCAAAAATAAAAGAAACGAAAATGCTACTATCATAAAAAAAATTGCACAAAACTACTACTCACTATGGACCAATGAGAAAGCCACCACTTACCACGAATCCCAGAACAGTCACAGTCTCCTTATATTTAGGATGCATAAACACGTTGTTTTGACTTTTGGCATTAAATTTGTCATTACTTATAAGTAGAGGTGTCAAAATGGGTGACTTTGACGGGTTTGGGTTGGGTAAAATGGGTAATGGGTATAAGTGAGTCAATTTATTTATACCCATTTAATTAGATGGGTATAAATAGATAAGTCAAAAAATGAATTAGGTAATCCAATTACCCATTTATAACCCATCTATTTTAACTTTTTGTAAACTCATTTAAATTCATTTTTGCAAACTAAGTTATAAATTATTTATAAGTTATCAATTTATACCACTCTTTGTACTCATCATTAGTTTTAAATATTTATTTATAATGTTCAATAAACTTAATTACCAATTTTTTTTCATTTATACTCTATGTCATAAAATTACCTATTATTTAATAATTGAATAATAAGAATATAAAATTTTGAACTAAGTACTATAAAAATTAATAAAAAAACTTAATCCAAAAATTTTGAACCCCTAACATTTTTTTCATAAATAAATCTAAAATTTTATTTTAGAAAGATAATAAAATAGGCTAAAATTTATCATCAATTAGTAATGCTGAAAAATGAGCAAGTTAACAAACTAAGAGAAAATAAAATAATAAGATAAAACCAACAAATAATAATAATAATAATAATAATAATAATGAAACAAAGGTAGTTAATATAATGACAAAATGAAAATTTTGAAAAAAAAAATGGGTGGGGGAAAAGAAGAGATTTGGGAGGAAGAGAATTCTAAATGGGTTAATTGGGTTTTGATGGGTATTATTGGGTAATGGGTATTATTGGGTAACCCATTTATACCCATATACAAAAATTTAAGATATTCATACCCATCTATTTATGAGCGGGTATGAATAAATTTAATTAAGTGGGTTGATTTGCCACCTCTACTTATAAGAATGTGATATAGGATTGAGAATAATTTTGAGAATTATGTTCGTGAATCATTGGCATTAGGTGGTGTGGAAATTCTAATGACGAGCTTAATACTTAATAAAACAACCCCTTGCTGACTGAAATATTGCCAGACCAGGGAGTAACTGGAAATATCTTCCATTCATTCATTTATAGGTATGTGATACCGATACTAATTCCTCTGGCTGACTGGCAGTGCATGCACGAGCCAGCGCCTTCCAACTTTATATGAAAATTCCAGAATCCAATTTTCATGAAAAATAGCAGCTAGCATGAAAAATGCTGCAATTTTCATGGCTTGCTGTTTTTTGAGTTCTAAAGAGAAAAAAAAAAAAACCGAAAAGAAATACTAAAGGGTAATTTGAACACGTGACTAAGAGAAAAATGCAATTTGGTCGGGCCGGGGGAGTGGAAGGGTTAAAACACTGGCATATTCAATGAAATGCGAGAGGCCGTGCAGGAAGAAGCAATTGCCCACTAACACGGACACGGGCCTACCGCGCTCTGCCTCCGGGTCAGGGGCCAGGGACGGCAGTGGGGCAGTCGTCCGGATATCAGTACCTCACTATTCACTACATTTTGCCTGCGTCTCACCCGTCGCCCTCCCGCCATTGCTCCAAACCTCAGTTGTTCCTTTTTGTTCCCACACCCTGGGTCCCAAATTTAACTACAGCAGTTCTTCTTCTCGTAGCTAGCTCGGAGGTACGGATGTAATGTAAGTGGTGAGTCTACATTGATACATGGTTAAGAGAACAAATTTTTTGTATACACCCCTACGTTACGTTAAAAGTGTGTGTTTGGATTGTAATTTTTTTTAAAAAAAAAAATTGTTATATTTTTTATTAATATATTTTTCAATCACTTTTTAAATTCATAAATATTAAATCGTTATACTAATTTTTTTATAAAAAGTTCAGAAAAATATAATCTAAACAAAATTTTTCAAAAACATTCTCAATAATATTTAATCCATACGGAGTCAAAATATAAACACAACCATAGCAACTTTATGTACTACTTAAACTATATATATATAGAACGACGTTAATTATGGTTAAAAAAAAAAGTCATGAACTGTAGTTGCAATTGTGGAAGTTCTCATCCTTCTTCTCTTTCTCTCTGTTTCTTTTTTTTTTTTAATTTAATTTTTCTTTTGCTTTTTTTTCTTGCATCATATTGACTACGGGTATTGGCTCCTCCCTTTAACGACTGACTAATGTGCGAAAACTAAGGGCATTGCTATTTTGCCTATGAAATAAGTTTTAGTATTATTATTGGAGAATGTAATTTTGAGGAAAATGGCAAGTGAAATGGCGCAGAGGGATGAGCTATTGCAATCGTAATTCCGTAAAAGTGAAATTTAAGTAGTAGTAGTAGTAGCCAATATGGTAAAAATGTGGAAAGTCATAAATGGTATGGGGTTTTGGTGCGCAGCCTTTCAGTGGATGGTTTATGATACGTCACATTTGTCACTTCGATGGCATTTTGACAGCAAATCGGGTCAATTAATGTCAATGGGATTCATGTTTAGACCCCGGTGCCCTGAAAGCCCCAAAACCACCGCATGTGGTCTTCGAGCCTCCATGCACGGCGGCACAACTGGTTCGGGTTAGTGACACCGTGGCCCAAACCAGAAGGTCCCTGGCTAGTAACTTGTGCGGAATTGGACGGCTTAATAATGACCTTTTATCAAACCATTTTTATTTCATAATCATACAAGATCCCTGTAAATAACCAATTTCACTTTTTTTTTTATTTTTCAAAGTGTAATTGAGAGCGGTTCGAATCTGAAACCTCACACTCGATCACAATCTCTTCTCTTATACCGTCTAACCCATTCCATTTACACTAATTTTTTTTTTAATTTCACTTTTTTTCTTTTTTAGCCTCTTAACCCTCTACACCCTCTTTCTTATCTCTAGCTGTCAGATCCAAGATTGAATCTGACGGCGGGGAGTTTGAGTCCTCCTTGGCAACGAATCTCACTTTTTATGAAATGACCTAATCTAATGAGCCATAGATAGTTAATCTCCTATTGATATTGTTTACATTAGGGCTGCAAACGAGCCGAGTCGAGTCGAGTTTTGAGCTAATCGATCCGAGTCTCGACTAAATTTTACCAAGCTCGAGCTCGACGAGCCGGCAAATTTCGAGCTCGAGCTCGAGCTCGACTCGAATCAAGTCGAGCCGAGCTCGAGCTCGAAAAAAAAATAAAAAATAAATATTTTATTAAAAAATAAATAAATAAAATAATATTTTTTTCTTAATAAATAATAAAATATTAAGGACATATACGTAATTTTACTATGAAAATAAAAAATAAAAATATATATATAATATACGTAATTTTATTATTAAATAAAAATAAAAAAAAATATATATATATATACCCAAACTCGCGAGCCGAGTAGGGCTGCAAACGAATCGAGCCGCTCGCGAGCGGCTTGAGTCAAGCTCGAGTCGAGCTCGAGCTGGCTCGAGTCAAACTCGAGCTCGAGCTCGAGCTCAGATTATTAAACTCGTTAGCTCGCGAGCCGGCTCGCGAGCTAACGAGTTTAATAATCTGAGCTCGAGCTCGAGCTCGAGTTTGACTCGAGCCAGCTCGAGCTCGACTCGAGCTTGACTCAAGCCGCTCGCGAGCGGCTCGATTCGTTTGCAGCCCTACTTTACATGAACACTAGGCACTCTGAGATTTTTCTTTTATTTTCTTTCCTAACTTTTTTGTTTTTTTGGGAAAAAAAAAATAAGCGTTCATGGAAGACTAAGATCCTGGGTAAAATTGACTTTGCTACTCAAACAAAGTATAGTTACAAGTTGATGAGAATCATGGATAAATCACCAATGCAAGTATAAGAATAATAAAATCAAAATGGTGCATGCAGTAGGAGAATATTCTATCCTGAAATAAATTTATAGCAGGTTTAGAACTTTTCAAGCGTTGAATTGGTATTGCATGCCAACCAACCGAAAGGATAACACGATAACCTGCTATCATGTTTGTTGTAATCCATGTAGTTATTGTGTCATACTAATACCAATCTGACATAACAAATTTTGGTTACTTGTCAAAATGAAAAGGCAAATGAATATCAGGATAAATTCATATATATATATATATATATATATATATTTTTTTTTCTTAGTACATATCCTAATATCTTATTCACCATCTTGCATCATTATAAAGTTTTAATTGCTATGTTCTACAAATTATGGAAAATGCCGTTGTTTAACTTTAACAGTCTTCTGCTATAACTCCATTCGACGCGATTCAAAAAGTACAAAAACCATTCCAATACAACTAGATTTATAGAATGTTAGTGGGATGATTCAAATTTTTTGATTTATAATTATGTTTTATATAATAAAAGAACGTTTTTAACAATGGATTGGTTTTGTGTGGAAAGATTTTTTAGACAGGCATGCCTTGATTCACACCATATATTAAAATAGAGAATTTGAAAATTTGAAAAGATGGTATACATGTCAAGCATCTAACTTGCTTATATATATATATATATATATATATATATATATATATATATATATATATATATATATATATATATATATAGACACACACACAATAGTGCTGTATGAAACACGAATTTTGTTTAGATTAGATTGCATGTTATATTTAACTAATTGAACTCATTCATGTTATTCTTTCAAGTATGCATTTAAAAAGTGAAATTAAGTATAAGCATAGAGAACAACGGAGGGCACAGCACAATTCTAGATAAATTAGGTTTTTTCATCTTAAAACATTAAATATTTTTATTAGATTTAAACTTTTTCCCCCACAAAAAATTAAAATATTTTTGTTATATACCTTAGTTTTAAATATGTTAAACTTCATCTGGAAAAATTTTCTCAATCTATCTAGGAGTATGATATACCTAAATTAAAACAAAAAAATTTAAGTTTTCTAAAATTCTTCACATATATTTTCAAGGCTTAACAACAAACAAAAAGCTATATTTTGCATTTTTTTTTAATAATATCGTCTCAACAAATTTTATGATTGCCTATCGCCCAATAACTTATTAAAAAATTTTTTGGAACTTATATAACATAATACAATGTAGTGATCAAATAATTAATCTTATACCTGAACTTTACATAAGATTCTTTCAAATTTCCCTTGTATTATGACCCAATATTTAACTCTATATTCATATAATGCAAATAGAAAAAAATAATAAACCTTTAAGAGGAAAACCAAAAAATTAAATTTAAAAGTGTGATTTTTTTCTTCCTTTTTGTTGACAAATCTAAGATTAGTTTCATAGATAATAAGTCCACTCTTGAATTAGAAATAGGCCTTGACTACTAATTGATGAATGGTAACCTATGTCTTTGAATTCATCTATATCTATAAGTCACATTCCATAGTTTTAAACATATTTAATTAATCACCATCAATTAATGATTGGTGTTTAAATGTAATTATGACTAGGCATTGCCACACAATGTTAATTTGCAAGTTTCCCATCACCTATGAAGCAAGTGGATATACTTGGTCAAAAGACATTACTAACTTCAATCCATATTTTGGTGTGGTTTTGTTGCATAGTGATTGCCATTATGTTTTTGCCACTCCATTTGTTAGTTTAAAAACATTAGTGCCCCTATCTAAACAAAACAATTCGAGACATAGGGATGCTATCTACTTCCAAGGAAGAAAGTCCAATAGTATTTGCATAGAAATGAAAAGAAGAAAAGAAAAAAAAAGAGAGAAAGAATTTGAAAAATAACCTCCTATTAAAAAATGATTAATTCATGACAAGGGTTCATACACTTTGTATATTACAAAAAAAAAAAAAAATACACGTATTATAAGCAACCATGGATGAATTATAATCTTTAAGATTCTCATATTCCAATAACGGATGGTATTAGCCAAAATTGGATAATAATCTTCCTAATTGATGTACTTGTTTTGACAATGAAGTAAAAAGAATATTACAGCCAACCCTCTAAGCTTTTGAGACGTGTTTTTTTTTTTTTTTTTTTTAAACTTGAATTTGTTAAAGTGTGAGATTACACAATCTCTTCAAAACAACAAAATTTGCTAAAAAAATAATAAAAAAAGGAATGAGTAATGTGTTAATTGTTATTGAAATGAGAAGAATTCAACACGAAAGTCACAATAAGCCGTAGTTCAATTGGTTGCAAAGGCGCTTGAAAAATCAGAAAAAATACAAAAGGTCAAAATGTTAAGTTTGACACAAGCGAGGGTCTAAACTAAAATAAAAATAATGGTGAGGACTGCATTAAAAAAACATGCCAAGTGCTACTGACTTTACCCATTAAACCTTTCAAACTTTGCATTCCGAATATCATTTATTCCTTTTGTCTCATTTATTCACACTCTGTCTCTCTCCAACTTCTTTTTCATTTATTTTTTTTTTGGAGTGTTTTATGATACCTTGCTATCTTTATATATTGGGATCCTGGAAAAAAAAATTTTTTGAAGATCGGATCCAGCGTTTTTGCACTACAACCCTAACCACCACAACCTCCACTCTCTCCGACGAGCCCAGGTCCCATTCATTTCTTCTTTTGCATTCCCAACCGACTTCTTCTGCATTCTTCCTGAGCGAACGACGTCACTTCTTTCATCATTTCTTCTCGCTCTGTTGGGCTTCGAACGTGTTGAATAGTTTCTACGTGGTCAGATGGTATGAGCTGCAAGGGGAGAGAAAGGGTTGAAGATATTGATCTGGAGAAATTTTTATTTTCTTGAGATAAAAATTGCAGGTGAGTTTTACTTTATTTTATTTTTTTGGGGAATCTGTGGGTTTTGTCTGGCTACGGTGAGTTGGGAGCGGGGAGGTTTGGTTAGATAAGGAAAGATCTTGACGTTTGGATTCTTTGCTAAGGAAAGTTTACGCTTGATTATTTATTGATTCATTTGTTTTGTTAGTGTCATGATTGATAGACCATTGAGTTTCTTGCATTCCAAGTTGATGGAGAAAGTTTGTCCAGAGGGAATGGATGAAACGGAATGAAACTGTTCCTTCTTTTAGAAGAGTCAAGATAATCAAGAATTTTCTTTCGGGTGTTAATCCAATTCGGTTCTTTAACTTTCATATCAATTGGGTCTTTTCCATTTTCTTCCCTTCTCCAAAAACCCGTAAGGTTTTTCTTTTATCTTTATCTGATGATTATGTCCATCTGTTTTATTGGGGTTAATACGAAAAAAGAGGTCATTCTGTGTTCCGAAATGTGATGTGCAGTATTGGTTAAAAAGAAAAATCAAAGTAAAAGCCAAATATATACGTCCTCTTTTTTTTTTTTAAATAATAATAATAAATTGTATTTGTATGCATTCGATGGGCTTTTATTTAATTCGAGTTCGGGTGATGATCATCACAATCTCATGCCCAAAACCTTGTTTCTTCCAGTCCCATCGTAAAGTAAAGCAGATTGTTTTCTGGCATTTTGTTCAAGGGTTCTGATATAGGTTTTCCAAATTAGTAATGCTTATTATTCAGCTTCTGGGTTTGAACTTGAACCCAATTCAAATTATTTTTCTTAAAGAAAAGATTGCATTTTTGTGTCTAGTAGGGAAAAAAGGGGATTTAGTTGATACGAAAGAGCAAAGGAACCATGGTCCAGCAAAAATTTCCATTTGTCAACTTTTGCTCCAATGTTTTCACTCCTACCTTAAAATTTCACCGCAACTGGAAAGCCATTGTGGGTAATTGAATGTACTTTTACGATACTAAAAACAAAGTCATATAAACTGTGGTACAATAGTTTTCCCTTCTGACTTTTTCCTTGTGAATTTACTGCCTTGATTTTATGAAAAGAGAAAGAAATCTGTATTTTAGAATCATTATTTTGACTTCTGTGCTTAGATTTGCTAGCCCTTTTAATTTCCAGTTGTTTCTATGTAATAGGTAATCGAAACTTTGCTGATTCCTATATATTCTTTTCATAAAATATTTCTGCAGTCTGTACAAGTGTGTGCAAATATGGTTAGTTAAAAATCCATTGTCATTTGAGTCAATAACAACAACACACACTCTCGCTTTGTTTACATCTACAGTTGTATAAATGTTAGTTTTTTTCCAGAATTTATCCAAAGAAGTCATTCATTTAGCTAGCTTTGTCATAGATGACTCAGAAAAGTCATTGATGTAGTGGAATTAATGTTCAGTGATAATAACACTTTGCTGTTGAGGAAGAAGAGGAAGAACATGTCCTCATCAAATTCTCCGTGCGCAGCATGCAAATGCCTCCGGCGGAAATGCACTCAAGAGTGTGTATTTGCACCGTATTTTCCGCCAGACCAACCCCAGAAATTTATCAATGTCCACAGGGTCTTTGGAGCAAGCAATGTTGCCAAGCTTCTCAATGAACTTGGCACTGGTCAGCGAGAAGACGCAGTTAATTCGCTTGCCTATGAGGCTGAGTACAGACTCCGAGATCCCGTCTATGGCTGTGTAGGCCTAATCTCCATCCTCCAACAGAAGCTGAAGCAAGTCCAACATGATTTAAACAATGCAAAGAAGGAGTTAGCTACCTATATCGGGCCCTCCGCCATGTTGCCAATTTTTCAGCACCCGGGTTTCATGCAACAGCATCCTAATAACCCCTCGGCATCTACAGTGATGCCTTATGCTATGCAGCCGATGATGGGGTTGCCAACAGGTGTGGCGGCTCCGCATGGTGGTCCATTGATTATCCGCGATGCTCAGCAGCAGCAGCAAATGTACGAGGCACAGCAATATGCAGCTGCAGTTGCAGCCAGGGATCAGGAGATGTTTAGAGCATACGAGCAGCAGCAACAGCAGCAGCCACCACCGCAGGAGCTTATGAGGTTTAACAGTGGTTTTGAAGGGGCTGGACCGGCAGCTGCTACGGCCTTCAATACCATGAGTTGTGGTGCTGCAATGTCCCCATCCTTGGCTTTGGGCTCATATGAAGCCGTCCCTTATCATCAGATTTCTCAACAGCAGCAGCAGCTGCCTCCGGAGCATTCCCATTCCCACCATCACCACCATAATCAGTTTCAGCTTGAGTCTCAACTGATGCTTCAACAGCAGCAGCCGCAACAGCTGCCACTGCAGTCTCATCACCAGCCTCAAGCTGCCCAGCAGCAACATCCACAGAGAGCCAAGAGTGAGGAGGGCAGGAGCGTTGGTCCTTCCTGTTGATATGCTTGTTCCCAAAAGTCTCAAAATGCTTCCTAATTCTAGCTTAGTTCTTGCACCAAATTTTCTTCCTGGTAGGTAACTACCTTCTCCTACTTTCCTAGATTGCTAGCACCTCTTTGTTGCGCTCTTATCTAATCATGCGATGCTTTAGGAATTAGGCTGTCTGCTGCTTGCACTTACATAACTAACAAGAGTTTCTTGAAACGAAAGAAGAATTTAGTGACTGTGCAGTAGGGATTCGTTTGGAGAATTATTGGCGTTTTCATAGCCATGATTAGAAGTCACATTCATTAGTAACATCCCTTGCCTTGCCTGTTATTTACTGTCTGTTGTCGTTTATGTTTTTCTCATTTTCTCCTTTGGCTGATATCTAATTTTGGAGTCACCCCCAAGACTTTAAATCAGTGGTAAAATCAACTTCTCCCATGACTTGCCAAAGTTTTTTTTTTTTTTTTGGTTAAACTTACACAAAAATAAATATATGTATACTTTTTCTTTTTTGAAGAAAGTATCATCATCGTTTTCTCTAATTGATCTGAATGAACGTACATTAATGGAACCGCAAAAGTTGATTGGATGCTTAATTAGATCTCCATGACTTTTAAATCTTTCAATTTTTTTTTTTGATTAATTAATTTTTTGTTTGTGTTGACCATATGTAATGATCATCAGCAGCACTCTATAGGGAATTTGCGTGAAAGAACTTCTTACACTAACGTGCAAAATTGAAACGGTTGTGTGATCAGCAGCTTGCAGCACTCTAACGTTGAATATCAACAAACAAACAAAAAAATAAAAGTGAACTTCTTCTTTCTTCCACTATAAGCAGCTTCTACCTAACTCATAGTAATACTTCTTCGTCTTCCCCAGTCCCAAGATCGATCTCTTAAGAGTACGCTACAAAACATGTTAAATATTCGCCAAATAAGTAAATAAATAAAAAAAAATGAGATGCGTTCCCTTTTTCAAAGCAAGCAATTTATTATTTGCCCCTTGCTTTCCTGAAGCTAGTGTTCCCTTTTATTATTTGATTGTCAATTTATTATAACTTTTTTTTTTTTTTACAGGTCATTTTTGCTGTAAACAATCGCACAAAGGAGAGAGAGAGAGAGAGAGTGCATGCGTGTGGAGAGTGGAAGAGAATCACATAAGAGCGAAAGATTGTCGTAACTAACTTCTTCATTTTTTTTTTTTTTTTGGTTTGGTTTGGTTGTTGCTGTGCTTCCTGTAAAATTTCACTTTTTGGGAAGCTTCGAGAAGATATTATTGGAGGCACATATTAAAAAAATGTAGTAGGAGTTTCTTTCTTGTGAATTTTACAGAGAGTAAGTAGAGTAGTATCCTCTTTTTGCCTGCCAGTCAGAGGTGAAGTTTTTCGTTTTTGGGAACCGTATAGAGAATAAATGAAAAGCTTCTTTGCCTGTAGCGTAGCTGGTCTGAGATCAATAATTACTTCATTTTTTTTTTTTTGAGGCAATTTTTTGTTCATCCCGAGAAGGTTGTCGAGACGGGACTGGTCTTCTTCATGTGATGGAAATGGAGTCTGCGACGCAACCATTTTCTATTTTCCTCTTTTCTTGTTGCCCAAAGGTACCGGTGGCTTTGTTTGTTGAAGCATCTGTTTGTTTACGAGTTTCTGCGACGAACATCATCATCATCTACCGACGCTCAAATGCACGTGAACTCGTCTTCTCTAAGAAACCGGTAGTGATTAAAGTTTCGATGTCACGCTCTCATTGGTGATGGTCTGACAGACGAAGTAATCCTCCCTCGAAGTTTTGAGTTGACTTCCCCGTCTCTCCACCACCCACCCCCAGAAAAAAACAGCGTCCTGCGTCTAAACAGGAGGCCCAAACAAGGCTTTTAATCAAAACCTGTTACCTGAGTCAGAATTTCCTTTTTTTTTTTTCTTTTATTAAAAATGTACGTATTATTCTGATCAGCATATATATATATATATATATATATATATACACACACACACACACTAGCGTTGACTTGGGTACTTAAAAAATTGATGGTATTGGGATGCGGAGGAGTAATGAACGAGGCAATTGGTGAAAGACGAGTAATCTATTTCTAAAACTCGGGTGTAGCAAGCAAAGTGCCGAAAGCTGTTTCTTGAGTGCGCTTTTTAAGTTTAAACTCTTTGCTACATTAAGTTAAGATAATACTGTATAATGCATCATCTCTCAATTTCCGCGGCAAAACGCACTCTACTGCCGTCTACCGCTGTTGTATGAATCCCTTTCCTCCGATTATTCTCCTGGATAGAGTATTATTTGAAATAATTACTGTAACATTTTTTGTGATATGATGTATGTGAGATAAAAAGATAATTAAAAATATTAAAAAATAGGTTGAGAAATGTATTTATAATGCAAGCGAAATATTATTTGAGATATTTTTACTAATAATAATATTATTATTATTATTATGCTATGCATCATGGAAGACAATTTCACAATAATAACATCTCTTTCTTCTGTCTAATCTAATTTTCCCGGTGGAAGTTTTCCACATTCTCTTTTTTTCTTTTTCTTTTTCTTTTCTCTTCTTTAAATGAATAACAATAAGGTTAATCATTTTGAAATTTGAGATTCTGGTAGGTGGGTCTTGGATTGGATTCTTGTCCTAATTTGATAGGTGGGTGGTGGATTGGATTCTTGCCCCAATTTCCTGCTGCCCAAATCAAAGTATCTGGTAATAGATCGCATTCCGTCGCAATCATTTTTTTCCTCTGTTTTGTTTGAATTACACCAGAGAATTAACTCAAAGATCGTACCACTACTGATACATCATTTTCTGAGCACCCAGATGTTTCTTGCCACTTAGGATGCGACACCAAGGAAACGCATGAAACGACGACAAAAATGTAAAAAAAAAAAAAAAACACACACATTTAGTAATATTTTCAAAGACCTAAATGATCTTAGCGCTGTTCATTTCGATGAGGTATATATAGAGGAATACGTTGCTCTTGTTTTTTTTTTTCCCTCCGGGTAAATTGTTTAACTCCTCGTTCTTTTCAAAGAAAAGAATTACTGCTAGTATTTCGGTTATGGTTGGTTGACATTCACTCAATCAAAAAAAAAACTGTGTCCATACCACATACTACTTCTTTTTTTTTTTTCGACAACAGGTATTTAATAGGGGAAAAGCTAAACTACACTCAAGGTACGTGAAAAAGAGTCTCACTCAATCCAGGCAATTGTTGACTAGAGGAAAGCTCTGAAAACCTTAAGTCTTGCTACTCACCCATACTGGGTTTCAATGTGGGACAACTCCTAAGGGAGCACCCATCCTATTTTTAAAGAGCACACTCTCACAATGTCTTGCAAAAGTTTTTATTTTTTTCGACAATAGATATTTAACAGGAAAAAAGCTAAACTACGTGCAGGACCCCGTGCTACTTGATTGATTGGACCACGAGCATTACCGAGTCGAAGAAAATAGCCACCTTTCAAACGTCCGCTCGGACAGGATGGTTATGGTTGCAAATGCTTCTTCCCTGTACGAAACCACCATAACTTTATATTGTCCACAGAAACAGAATAATGTGCTCGTCCATCCATAATAATAATAATAATATCAATCCCCCAGTTGCCACGTGATAATCTTACTTACCTCCATTTTAATCCGATTCACTCCCCATATTTTTACTATTTTTGAAAATTTTTTCTTTTTGCAACTTAAAACACTAGTGTGAATACCCGTGCTACGCACGGTGCTTACATTATTAAAAAAAATTACAATCTATGGAAGAATTTAAAAATAGTAAAATATTATTTTACTATAAAATAATATTATAAAATATTATTTTTTAATTAATGAATGGTAATATGTGTATTTAATAGTAAGATTTGAGAAAATCTATCCTTAATTTGGTAATGTTTCTGATAGTAGTTGATAATATTTTATGTTTGAGACATTATTTAGTGGGTGAACTCGATGTGAAATGTGAAGCATAATTTCGACCATATGAGTTTTGAGTCACTATATTTTTTATGATATGTAATTAAACATTTAGAATAGTAAAATATATTTTTTATTATGTTAATTATTGCCTCAAACAAATTGTCAATTTTGGTAGTAAAAATGACAATATATTTATGTGAACCTTTGATATTAGATAGGATTGTAGTGATCCTATTCATTAGGATTGACCACTGCATATGCAATAATAGCTTTTAGTACTATTTGTTAACATGTAACATATTAACAAAGCCATTGGGGAACTTTCGGTGGCATTTATTAAAGTGCTTATAAACAATTGGTACTATTTCCACATTCTTATAAACAATGAAAACAACAATAATATTATAATATTCGGAATGTTATTAATACTTAGAAGTACAATAATAATCCCAATAATATTCCCAAATTTTAAAGAATACATAAGACCTAAATTTCTAACTTGATTCTTATAAACAATGAAAACAACAATAATAATATAATATTGGGAATATTATTAATAATTGAAATAACAATGGAAACACCAATATTTAAAAAATAAGTACCGTAACTTCTAACTTGATTCTTATAAACAATGGAAACAGCAATAATATTATAATATTGGGAATATTATTAATAATTGCAATTATAATGAAAATGGCAATATATAAAGAATAGATAATACCGGCTTGATTCTTATAAACAATGAAAACAATAATAATATTATAATATTATAAATATTATTAATAATTGTAAGTATAATGAAAATACCAATATTTAAAGAATAAATAGTGGCGAAACTTCTAACTTGATTCTTATAAACAATGGAAACCATCTAATTCTGGATTGTGCCCATGCATAGCACAATCAAGATGTGACATGAATTTTAATTTTTTTTAGAACCTCATTCCTAGGATCCATCGACTACAACACACACACAAGCTGTTGAGACAATTTTGCGACTAAATATATAACTAAGGTTCGAGTATGTTGGGGGATTCATTTTATTTGATGCTTAACAAATATAGGATTTTTTCCAGAGTTCGAAATTTTTTTTAAAAAAATATATATCTATATATATATATATATGTAAGATTTTATCCGGAGAGAGTTTGGACACGGCATGAGTTGGTGCTTGCCACAGGCCACTTGACGAAAATGAAGGCAAGAAGACAGGAAATGGCACTAACCCAGCGTCGATCACAGCCACGGGCCAAATAGAGACATGCAATCATAATCATACGTAGCCCTGAACTGTACATTGTAGATTACTAATGAAACTTGGACATAGTTGCATGACTGTCAACCGAATTCCCAGCTTTTAAGTTTTCAAGTAATATTGACTCTTTATTACATGGTGAAGCGTCCTTTCTTGCTCCAGGCACAAACGGGGTACTGCCAATTGGTAGTTCTCTTAATCTGCCAATTGGCTCAAGTATACTTTACTGGCTCAATCCTACTCCAGTAATAATATTATAATATAGGAAATTTTATTAATAATCTAAATTGATTCTTATAAACAATGACAACAGTAAGAATATTATAATATGGGGAATATTGTTAGGAAATTTTATTAATAATTTTAATTAAAATGAAATTTCTAAATTTATTCTTATAAACAATGGAAACAGTAATAACATTATAATATGGGGAATATTGTTAATAATGGTAACTACAATGAAAATCATAAATGTTTAAAGAATAAATAGTACCAAAACTTATAAACAATGGGAACAACAATCATATTATAATATTGGAAATATTAGTAATAATTGAAATTATAATTGTATTAAAATACGTATTAAATTAAGTTACAAATTTCTAGCTAATTATTCCTTCAGCCAATGTTGGTATATATTTCGAAGTTAACTATATAACCATATAACCCTGATAGGTAACAGAACAGAACATAACCAACAGTTGATCATCCCTTCAGCCAAAGTTTATATATACGAAAAGAGTTTCCTATCCACTGGACTCGCACAATCAGATCATCATTCACACCATAAGCTAAATAAGATAAACAAACTTTATATACACATCCATTGTGACCATATACTTCCAAATCAGCCATTGAACATTACCTCAAAAGCAAGGATCTTTAAAGTAATTTAAATTAAATTAACATCAGTAGTCAACACGATAATCGAATTATTTTAATTATTTAATTGAAATTATAATATTGGAATAATTGAAATCAGAAGCCAGAAATTGCATTCACAGACGATTATAATAGTGAATGAGCAAACCATACCACAAAAATTGATGTGATTCTGAGTTCATTTTTGGCACTAAAACAGAATCTTCGTGATTCCCACCACCTACTTTCTAGTCTCCTAAAAGTCTCACCCCCTGGTACACTGCACCAAGACGGAGGTCATCTATATTGCTAAAGCATCTATAGCCATCGATCTTAGGTGCCATTGTCCATAAGATTCTTAGGTGCCATTGTCCCATATGTTTTTGCAAGATTTATTTTTTGAATCTATTCCCCCTTTTTTTTTTTGCTATTTCTCTCAAGCGTCAACATTTTTGTCTTGCACAATTCCAACTTTTTCACCGCAAAATTACAGCATAATCCCGATTTGAACAGCCCAAGGACATGTAATGCAGTAAGACACAAAATCTGCCAAAAAAAAAACCCAAAACACAAAAAACGAACCTACCCGCTAGTAGTAATCTCTTAATGTCAACCTTCTGAACATCTTATTTCAAAGTAACGAAGAAACTCCACAGATCACAACTCATAATTAATAGTAGTATTATTTTTCGTGATCAAAATTGATGGTACTACAATATGTTACCATATTAAGAGTTTGGGGTAAAGACTACATAAATCACATCATGAGCACAACTCATGATATGATCAGGTTTTCAATATTAAAATAATATCAATATTAAAAGAATAAATAGTACCGAAACTTCTAATTTGATTGGCGCGGCATTTGAGTCGATGTAGTCGAGATTTTATCCATCGTAGTTGATGTGAGATTTCTCTTTCATCGGCGCAAAGTTGTTGGAACTGTTCCAATTCTTGTGCGGGACCGTGGTGGCGTCCTTTTCGTTTCATTAGCAGATGTTTCCTCCATTGCAATCTTGCGAGTTTGAAATTCAGGTGTTGATGACATGCCTGTAAACGGCCATGTTCTATTGTGAAGCTAATTAGAGAGGTTCGAGAAGGAAGTTGATTGAAAGGGTTTTAATTGAAGTGGAAATGTGGGTGTGGAGTGAAATTGTAAGAGTAATTCCCAAAAGTAGTAATTCCCAAAAGTAGTACCAAGTATATTCCGTGGCAGTTGGGAAGAGATCAGGTGCAATCCTCAATTCCGTTGGATCAGGGGCCAAGTACCAACTATATTGTAAGTGGAAGAGTTTTAATGTAAGTGGAAGTTATTTTTTTGTTTGAGGGAACGTGGGAGTGTTAGAGTTTTAATGTAAGTGGAAGTTACATTTTTGTTTGAGAGAACGTGAGAGTTTTAGTTGGAATTAACTTTTTATTTGAGGGAAACGTGGGGATGTAATGGGCCCATGATATTTTTTACGAAATAAGATAAATGTAAAATGCTAGAAAAATAGAGTTGAGAGTGGGAAGGGTTGTGGAGGCTTGTTCCTGAAAATTCCTTCTCAAATTTATATAGATATAGATTATTATTATCATTGTCTTCAAAATGATGTGGGCGTAGTACAAAAGATGGGTGAATGAGATTAAAAATTGGAAGTGAATATTAAAGTATCTTTGGCCCAGAAGCTCTTTCAAAGTCGTAGGGGATTTCCTGACTGGAGTCAAGCCATGAGTTTACCTCCTTCCTAACGAGAAAGGAAATGAGAAACTAGAAAGGAAAGAGGAAAACCCAAAATTAAAAGAATTGAAAGGCTAAAAAAATTGTATTTTAGGAAAATGATTTGAATATTTTTTTGTAATCATTTAAGGAGAAGATAGATCTCTGCAATTCCTTTTTTTTAATTTCAATCATTAAAGTGAAGATTTTTGTGGAAAAGAGGAAGAATTAAATAAAGAAAAAAGAGAAAAAGAAATAAAAGAAAGGAAAATAAGGTAAATAAAAAGTCAAAATAATGCAAGGGTAATTTTGTCTTAAAGGGAATTAAGTGAGCAAAATTAAAGGTTAGGGAGTAAGCTGAAAAATGGGATATTCTTTAAGGGGATAAAATGTGATTAACCCTAACGAGAAAGTAGGAGTGTTCTTTCTTGCGGGAATTAGAACGACAGCTCATTAATCGTTATTGCTGGAAAGGTTGTAGTGTACTGTAATCTTCTCAAATCCAGGCCAGCTGAGCTCTGTAGCCCACCCTATAGATCCTCTGACTTGTTGTTGTGGGTTATAGTTTTTGGGCCTATTATCAGCAGACCCATTCTACAATTGTTTCTTTTCATTTTTTTTTTAAATTTTGAGCTGAAACCTATTCCTGAAAAGTAAAAGGAAAAAAAAAAAACTGTGATTAGAGAACCTTAATTATATTATCAGGGGGAGCAGCCTGAATACGTGAAACTATAGTACAAAAAAAAAAAGAAATTCAGAAGAACAAAGGCTAGTTTATTTCCATTACGGGAGGCTATCATTGATTGATTGATATGTCATCGTAACAGAATAAGATTTAGAAGATTCTGTATGAAAACTAAAAATGCTAAAATTTGCCGAAAAGTCCTATCTCTGAGACGAGACAAAATCTCAGCAACTTCACTACTGTAATTTTCACCAAATTATTTGGTTCTCCTTTTTTTTTTTTTTTTTTTTTTCCCTTCCTATCTGCAAAATTCAGGGCCCTCGGCACGCAATTAATCTGTTGGCTTCTGATGACGATCCTTCCAACTGCAGCTTTCCGATCTCCGATCCTCTTCCTCTTCCATGCTGTCACCGCCAGTAACTGACGCCCCTTTAGCTGAGCCGCCGCCTGCTAAATGCAAAGGCCCTTCGGGAGAAGCAGACTGCTTGGCGCTTGGCTTTCGTAAATAACTGCGTTCTCCCCTTCTCAGCCACTCGTAATTTGGCGACGCACTTGTTGAGGAGCTTGGCATCAGCTTTCGGATATGAAGCCTGTATTTCTGCAAATTCGGACCAAGTTCCACGTCATTGCGTGGCATTCACCAAAACAAAGCGAGATAGTTATAGGAAGCTTTGCATGCAGATTGAAAACTCACCTGCAAATGGCTTTTCACTTCATCATTGGTCAGGCCATCCACTTGCATGATTTCTCTTATGTGCTTTGGGGTGGCAGCTGCGAATTGGATGAACATATCAGGTAGATGGTTCTAAATTCACGACATGGTACAGCAATTTCCCGAATGTAGCAAATGCAGATTGGAACAGGGCAGGGAAGTTTTAGAGAAAGAATGCATTTTGCGCTCGCAGATCCTTAGATCAAGGCCTCCTTGTTCATGAATACAAATTTATTTGCTATTCTATTCCAAACTCGATTCAAAAAAGTCGATTGGAAACCGATGGAGGACGAGGGAAAAGAAAAAGATACCCAAAAAAAAAAAAAACCAATGTCCTTACTCAGACACCCGTTCAGGATAAATTATGTCAGATTCTCAGACACCTGAACCGAAAAATTCGCAAGCCCTCGTAGACCCACAAAAGATTCAGATAGTATTTACTCCCGTGGGAATGAAAGATGAATAGGAGTAACTTAATTCCAGAAGAGACAGCAGGAACAAAAACAAAAATCCCAGAAGGCAGTGAAATTTTTGGATACCTTGTGCACCTCCAAGTTCGAAGAGGGCTTTAACAAAATTTTGATGCAAATCATGCGACCAACACCGCCTCTGTTTCTTGCCCTGCGTCGTCTGGGATGAACTACCACCCTCTGATAGCACACCAGTACCATCATCACTGGCAACACCAACATGTTTGCCTTTTGAATTTGTAAGATCATCTGAGCCCACCTCAGCCAGTGCTGGCATTGACAAAGACAGCCCATTTAGCGGATAATCCTCCTCCTCCTCCTCCTCCTCTTCTGTTTTCGTCACCACAGCACCACCTGGCTTCTTGAAAGGCAAAAAGGCCCCTCCCAACTTCTTGTTGAAACTCCGTGCCTGATCAGATAGGCTCCACCTTGCTGCTCCATCACTCCTCTCTTGATGCCTCTGGAATCAGCAAAATAAATATAAAACAAGTGAAGAAGAATCAATAAAGTTACCTAAATGTTCAGGGAAAAAAAATGACAAAAAACTTACGGCTTGATGGAGAAAAAGGGTGTCTTGAATTATGACAGTATCAAAACCGTTTTCATATTGGATGGGAGTGGTCCAAAGCTGAGCAGAGCTCATCCAAGTCTTCTTGTCAGTCCAATCAGCTGACTTTCTTTTGGGTCTTTCATCTTCACGATCTGAATTACCTTTTAGAGGCATGAATTCTTCCATCACAACTGTCTCCACCTCTCTCTTCTTCAACTTTACCACCTCCTCCTTCAATTTCCAAATAGCTGTAGACCAGAAGAAATTGAAAAAATGTATACAGTAAAGTTAACACTATATCCCTCTTTTCTTTTCAAGCCGAAAAAGAGGGGGAAAAAAGGAGTTGAGAAAAAACGCGGCATACCATCATTCAAGAGGAGCATGCAGAGGGGGAGTTCACGTCTGAAACCATCGATCTTTTTCATTTCTTGCTCCAAAACACAGACATAGTCGTTTAGTTTGGACAACTTCAGGGGAATATCGGGGATCATTGAAACTTCTGCTAGCAAATCTGAAATGGACTTTGGAACAAAACCACTTGAGTTTAAATCCAGCAGCCTGAATTCCTTTGAATCGAACTTCATTTTCCCACTCACGTAAAAGAAAAAAAAAAAATTTCTCTAATGGGTTTCTTTTCTTCTAATCTCTAGATGAGTTCGGATGTTCTCTGTTGTGATTTCTATCTAACATTGCCAAGATAGAATATAGAAGTAAAATGCATGGTGACAAGGAGGAGGATTGGGATTGAGTTAAATAGCACGGTTGGTCGGCTGAAATGGGAAAGAAAGGGTAAATATGGAAAGAGCATGATAAAGTCGGAAAATGTGCCTTTGGAACAAAAAGAAAAGATTCCCTGATTTTTCACATTCGGGGCGTCGCATATTTTGAGCGTCTCCGTGAAACTCAACTAAACTTAACCCTCAGCTGAACGCGATTAGTTTGGCTCAGTCAAATTTCACGTTTCAAAAAAAAGAAAAAGAAAAGAAAAGGTGGAATCTTGTTGACTTTGTACAGATTTTCTATACATTTTTCTACCATTTCTTAGTGAGTGGGGGTAGGACTTTTTCTGATTATTTATTATATAAAGGAGGAAATTTTGCCTCCTTAGGTCCCGTATGAATTGCTGTTTTTTCAAATTTTTATTAAAAAATATATTGTAACAATTTGATATATATGAAGTGAAATGGTGATTAAAAAATTTGTTCATAGAAAACGTGTAAATTTGTTGTTAGAAAATTAAAATCTAAGCATAGTCTAAGATTCTTGATTACCAGGGTAATTCAGTCTTTTTACCTTAAAAATCAGTCTTTTTATTAGGGGTGGCTGACTTTATAGTTGATAAGTCATGGGACGATTGTCAAGTTACAATCTAAGCATTGTCTAAGAATCTTGATGACCAGGGTAATTCAGTCTTTTTACCTTAAAAAATCAGTCTTTTTATTAGGGGTGGCTGACTTTATGGTTGATTGTCAAAGGTAACCAAGCCATGCAATTTGCCTTTTTTTTTTTTTTTTTTTTTTTGGGATCTGCCAAGCTGTGTGCAGTGTTGGATTTTGGAATTGTATTCGAGATCCATGAGATGAATATAATCAGCTTCTTTAGGATTTTGAGGGTTTTTTTTTTGGTAAAAGAAATTTTGTACATTTGTTTTTCCCACTCGAACAAACCCAAAAGAAAATCGTTGTTCATCAATGTTTGAACAAACGACACCAAAAATGCCAATTGATGTTGAATAGCGCATTTGGTTAGCAAATATAAGTAGAATAACCATTAATTACTCTATATTGCTAATCGTGGTTCAGCTTGTAAATTTACATTTATATGGAGGACAGATAAGTAATGCGTATGAATAAATCTTCAATAATCTCTAGTCAGAGTGGCTCTTCTTCAGAAGTTGTGGTCAACTTCTTCAAATATTTAGCCATAAATATGAATCGAAGGGGACATTAACAACGCGGACCCGACGGTGACTGCTTTTATAATCAAAATTATGAACAAAACATTAATAAAGTGACTGGTGAAAAAGATTTATTTACCTGTTCGGCTCTGTGATTTGTTGAATATTCAATGAATCAAAAATTCTTTTTTCTTTTCCACAATGGTAAGTAAATATCGGCCATTTTAATGCGCTAAAATTGAAAAGATCGCGTTTATAAGCGGAAAATGATATCCGCACGCTCTTGCATAACATGAATTTTTTTTTTTAATATATAGTATACTTGTCAGCGCATCTAAATCATCCCAACTACCTCATAATTATAATGTAAAGATACGCACCTTTATCTTTTCAAAAATTTAACATTTAAAGTACATTTATTAAAATTACAAACATACGCGTATATTAAATAAGTGCGCGTCGATGCATACACGACAACATAAATGTTCTAATTTTTCTTTAATTTTTTTAAAAAAAAGAAAGAAAGAAAACCGGTTTACGTTTATCTTTACTTTATCAGTTTGGCTTGAAAGGGATGAAAAAGAGGGAAGGAGATAATCCCGGAAGAAGCATTCCATTCATTCAAATATAGTAGTGGTTGTAGTAGAATACAACTAGGAAAGAAGGATTCCTGTGGCAAAGCTAAGTATTTGCAGAACCCTTTTCAGTTAAATTCTACATAATTGCTAATAAATAATACAAGTAAAACATGATTAGCACGCCATCTGTCCCCAAATTCTCCCCTTCTCCTGCTCCTTGTAGTATGATATGATATTATATGTGATGTGGCGTGCGTGGTCCTTGCGGATCAGACCTCCCAAACCAGCACACAAGAATCTCTCATCAGTCATCGCGTCCTACCTTAACGTTCATCACATCGACTCACACAATGACACGTGGTTTGCTGAGCAACCCCCTTTTTGGATGAGAGCTGTTCTTTAGATTCTTCTTCGGAGTTCATTCTCTTTCGTCCGTTTCGAATCCGTCGCGTGGATGCGCCACATAATTTAAGGAAAATTATGATGTACAAAAGCAGAGGTGACGTCTGAAAAATGAGACTGCAAAACTAAAATAAAATAAAAGGTAGAAGAGGATATTTTATAGGGTTCTAATCCCAATCCGCAGCCACAAACGGGATAAGAATTCTCGTTTGTGAATTGGACAGAGGATTATTTATCAAAATTTATTTACTCACATCATCATTATAATTTTTAATATATATTTTTAATTATTTTTTTATTTCACATACATCACGTCACAAACAAAAAGTGTTACAGATCTCAAATAATTTACGATCCAAACAGCCCTCGTTTATTATCTTGGACATTGTTAGGCCTCTCTAATCGGCAACCAAGATGCCATCCCGAAGTAGAGGGCAGACATTTGGTCGATGCTAGTCATTGGTAGGTCTCATTTACCGTTCAAACATTTCGAGAAGTGGTTTCTTTACTAAGTTTTGTGAGTAGAGGGTCCATGGATGGAGATATGAAAAGATGTCACAAATCAATGAGAAGTACTTAATTTAGACTGTAACGGAGAGGAGAAAGGAGGATCAGAACTTCTGGAATTTCTACGGATAAACGTGGCAAATGATGAGATAATTAGATGATTATAAAAACGATTCTGAAATTTCTACGGATAAATGTGGCGTAGAATCTCAGCTTGTGTGATATCATATAAGCAAAAGTCGTTTCTTCAATTAATCCTACGTTCAATTGCACCAGCAACCACTCCGAAACAATAAAAAGAAAATTTGTTTTTCTACCATCACTTTTTTGAGTTGTGAATCAATTGTTCAAACTAGGTTGGATGCGGAGCCTACCACATTTGATGGTCCAAAGCTCTCTTACCCGCAGCATCTCTCATATCTGCTGCTGTCGGATAAGGAACACGGGGCCATGGTCAGTTGTATCGCTCCCTTCAAAAAAATTTTTTCCTTCTGCCTTCAAAAAGGATTTAGGCCAGCTATATGATAGCGGCACGTGGTGCACAGATGCACCCGATTTGTGTTTGTATAATGGAGGATGGGAGTGTTTTTCAAATACAATAAAAATTTTTAAAAACATCTCAAAATATGTTCTAGAAACTCTTCTACTCTTAAATATCCCAAAATATTTTCTAAAAATTCTGCTACAGCAAAATTTTTCAAAAACACCTTCAAAAATAGCTAATCCAAACGGAGCTCTCTGGATGTTTTTCCACGGACTAAGCAAGCTCCACTCATCACTACTCTTTTTGAGTGCTAAATTAGTACACAGTTATCCGACAGACAAAAATAGTTAATCGCCGTAATCTTCTATATATACGAACGGAACAAGCAAAGTACATATGCCCCTTGCCATTTGTGCACAGGCAGACGCGGATGAAACATTAGAAAGCACAAAAGTAGAGAAGGGTACGTTACTAAGTCTGGTCTCTCTTCTAACTAAAAGCAAAAATACTGCTGCTAGTACATTTGATCTCAAAAGCTGCTCAACCATGGGTGGTGCAAATTAACTTGTTGACCTTTTTGGGTCGAATTTGTGTTTGTAACCCAGGCCCAGATTGCTGTCTATTCAAATGCCACCACCACACAGCTACGATCGTGAAATCTCTCCTTGAAAACGACTGGGGGAATCGAGCGGAAGGGTATGGGATTCCACTATTCCAACGACATCCATTCGCCTCGTACCAAGCAATCGACAGGAATCGAGTAGGGGATGCCCTTTTTTTTTTTTTTTAATTTGCCCGCTTGAGATTTGATCCTAACCTGGTTCTGGTGATCTATCTTTTCTTGGGTAGGAGACGGCAACCTTTTGCCATCCCCCCACCCCCACTTGACTTGTCCCTGTTATCGTTCATTCCTTCATGGGATTTTTCTCATTATTTTTTGACAAAGTAATTGCAACCATATAAATAGATGGTTCCTCGTTGTAACAAACATTTGGGCATGCTAACTCGTTTGATCATTCATCTATTGTTTGTGGCGTACCGACTACAAATCTGTGTGTTTCTACGTGCCTCGAATCATTTTTCAATTTACAGTGCATTCCACGTTTTCAGTATATCAACTCGGAAAATCAGATTCCACTAACAAAAATGAATTCTCCAGCAGAAACAGCAGGCTAACTCAGGGAGGAGGAGTTAAGGGGAACATAAAGAGGAAGGTGAAAAACAGGACTATGTGGGAGTTGGGTGACTCTTACGATTTGCAATAACATTGAACAACAGGTCGCTTTTTCTCCTAATCGGCGCTCATTCTTGAGCTGAGTGCCGACAAAACGCTACATTAGTCAAGGAAGATGGGGGGGAAAAGAAAAGTTCGCATTCACTTGCATCTACTCCCTGTTAGTAAATCACTTGAACTCCCAGCGGTGTTGGGCTTCCAAGAAATAACGGAAAGGCAACTCACTGTTCCGGCTTTATGAAATGACCAGTCAGAAGTTTAGGAACCGTGAATCCTTGAAAATTGTCCACATCAAAGAGTTCTTTGAGCTTTTCATCGCATAGTATCCTCCTCCTATCAGATGGATCCTTCAACATCAAGAGAAGTAAAATGAGCATACGAGCAGCCACAAGGATTTGACAACGTTCGAGAGATATTATGGAGAAAAATGTAACACAGAAGTTCAAGTTACAATCTAATTTTCTGAATTAACTGCAAGCAATTACCTGCAGGTTATTTTGCTTAATGTAATCCCAGATTCTTTTCACAACATCAGATCGTGGTAAGGCACTTTCTCCCGTCCCAAGAAACTTGACGAGAGCATCAGAAAGGGGAAGGGGAGCAAGAAAACCTGAAGTCCCACCCTTGTGCCTCTTTTCCTTTCTCTTTGGCTCATCCATTTCTTTGATATAAAACAAGAGGAACAAAAGAAGCCCATCAAGAATTTCATTAGATTTTCGCTGCTTCAACAGGTATCTGATATAATTTATTTGGACAACAGATAAACAGGCAGCGAGGAGGCAATCTTTTAGATCCCAACTGCGCATGACTTCAAAAATCGGAAAATCCACCTTGAAATAAAACTGGTGAAAAATAAACGCGTAACAGAATCCTTTAAACATTTTTGCAGCCATGAGGACATAATACCATCTGATAGATCAATAAACATAACTACCTTCCGCTCTCTCTTGTTTCCGCTGCTTCTCTTTTGGCGTAGATGAGACTGAAGCTGTTTAATTGCAGAAAAACTGTCAAGTAATCAAGACAATGATAATAACATGAAAAGCCAACTAGTGATAGAGAAATCATTAGACAACACTAAAACATAATCTCATGCCAATTAACCACCTAGCTGAAAACTTAAAATAGGTAGCAACGCACCAAAAATTTAACATTACTAACATCAGCTTCGATAATTCCTCAAACACTGAAGAAATGCTCATGAGATAATTGAAGACCCATAGCGCATAAAAACTTAGGTCCCAAAAAACAAAGACCTGCTATATGGATGAAATAGAGGTAACGTAAGAAAGGAACCTTATGTCCCAAGTATGCAATCCAAAGCTTCACTGCATAGACTAGGCCAAATATAAACCCAAGGCAGGTGTAAAATCAATGACAAGATAATTAAGGCAAGTCCGCTCACTTAGAAAAGGCTTGTCGAATTCTTTGATGTTCTTCTATAACTTATGAACTTTAATTGCTTGAATTTGAACTACCCCAGACAATACTTCAACCCTAAATCAACTAATCATTTTGTCAGATGATAAGTGAGTTTCCTCTTCACAATCAATTGTATATCTGCACACAGTAAACTGTAAATGCTCTTGAGATCACAGAATATAAAAGCTTCCAGATGACTCATCCCGAAAATTAGTTATGATATTCTCAATAATCATACGCTTGACCTCCTCATAAAGCTGTATACTGTTCTTCTATGAAATTTTCATCAACACAGCCGAAGGGCCCATGGATGTGCGCAAGCTGCATTAAAGAACAAAGGACTACCAGAACAGCATGAATAGACTTTGGGTAATGCAGTTAATAAAATGAACAAAGCTATTCCTGTTCATAGGAACTCCCTTAACACGATAACTTATTATCCCTCTCAGAGGTCAAGGTCTTCCAGAACTTGTACCCTGAGCCAGATACCAGGAAGGAGCTATACAATCAGATAAACAAAACTGCAATAGTACACAGCTCTAATAGTTCATCACATTTGAAAACTGCTCTTAGCAGACAACAAGTCATATACATAAAATCTTAATGAAATGTTATTCCAATCAGAAATATACAATATGCTTATTCAAGTTACAGCATTTTCCCTGCTTTGATGTATTTCAGCAACCATTAATTGAGACACAGCAAAACAAATTAAAAGGAAAAAAAATGTTATCTTTATCCTCTATTCAAGCAGTGATATCGATATTGTCCAGTATCAAGCAAACTCCAGTCCTTCCTAACTAAAACTCTGAAGTTATATGAGTTTGAATACACAGAGAAACAAACAAATATATCTGACATAAGAAGAGGTAATAGAAAAAATTACCATTGGTTTCTAAAGGCCAGATATGCTGTGCTAAGGCCTTGTTCATTTGGAACATGTTTATACTATCCACACCAAAAAGGTCCCTCAGGGTACCATCACATAATATGTTCCGCCTATTGCTTGGGTCTTGTAAATTATTTTCCCGAATATAGCTCCAAAGTTGCTTCACAACCTAAACTCCTCACAGTTTGGAAAAAGATCATTAATTTGAATTGTCAGTCACATTAAAAGTAAACTAATGTATAATGAAGAGGAATATCTGCAAAATACATTATACCTCAGTTCTAGCTAATTCAGGTACGCCAGTGAACTTTTGAAGTTGAGGAGAAAGGCTACAGAGCTTGGTAAATCCACCACCTCTTCTCTTAACCTCTTTATTCTTCTTTTTTAACCTATCCAAATACATAGCATCTACATGTTTTAGTAATGAACAAACTAAAACCTTTACTGACATAATTACTCATCTTCAAGTAGAATTGAATATGTGGACTAGAATCACTAATATTTTTCACATTCTTTAAAGTATCTCAGTCTGTTTCCAGGTCCAGCAGATGTCAGATTGGGGGAAAGGGAATTAAGGAGAAAAGAAAGGTGGTAAAAAACCCATTCTCTCTTTTGAAGCAGTAAAATTCTTAGTTACATTCAGCACCGCCATTTTAACAACATTATCAAAACAAAAAAAAAAAAAAAAGAAGAGCAATTTCACTAAAATCTCAAATAATGCACTCTGAACATGCCACATCCCCTGGGGTACTGTTATCTCTTTTGCCTGCTGGAATCTTTGGATTGCCAGAAACAAGGCTGTTTTTGAACCATCTAACCTCTTCTCCATTCTGCACAATACTCTAGCAATGGTGACTGAATACTCCTTTTTAGGACCTATTTAGAACATAGTACATCCTAGAACAGAAGTGCTTCATAACTGGATTCCCCCAAAACCTTCCTGTTTCAAAATCAATACTGATTGGTCTTCCATAGGGAATTCGAGTCCAGCTGGATCAGGTGGCTTGATCAGAAATCACCTAGGACACTGGGTAGCTGGGTTTAGCAGAAATCTGAGACACGCTACCAATATTCTTGCTGAGTTGTGGGGGATAAGGGATGGACTGTCCTTAGCTTCCTCTCTAAACTTGCAAAATGTTGACCTAGAAGTTGATGCTAAAACTGCTCTACACTTGCTTAAATCTGCAGATACCTAAACTCATGAGTATGCTTCAATTATCTCTGATTGCAGGTTCCTGATCTCTGTTCAGCCGAAAGTCACACTTAGACATGCTTATCGAGAAGCAAACCAGTGTGCTGACAAATTGGCAAAACTGGGTGCTCAACAAGATGTGAATTTTGTATGCTATGATAGTATTCCTTATGCTTTGAGAAATCTAGTAGATGCAGATCTTAAGGGAATTTGCTTCCCTCGTTTTGTACCTATAACTTAAGTTTGTTCAATATATAGTCCCTTTTATTACCAAAAAAAAAAAGAACATGCCACATGAATGGAAGGAGCACAACTAACAACATATCTGCTATTCATTAACCAATGACAGCTAAAATGGAGAAGCCATCCTATCAACTTAAAACAAGAAAGGGAAATGCCTCAGCATATCCCTTTGCCTAAATCAGCAATCCACGACAAAGGAGCTTGATGTGAAAAGAACGTACAAAAGCCTCTCCCATAGTCCGTCTAACCATCGTTAAGAAGAGAAAGGAGAGCAACAACAGGATTTGCATTCTGCATTTGAACAGTTTTTCTGCCAAAGATATGGTAACACCATCAACTACTTAGTGAGTGCCATTGCAATTTTGCAAACCACATTGGCCTTATTCACGCTTGCAAGCAAAATTAAAACGAGAATTGGTATCGCGCAAGGGGACTAGCCTTGTTTGCCAGTAATTCATACTTTGTGGTTAATACGGTGACAGAACTACGAAAATGACCAAAATAATTATTCAGCGAGGACAAGCTAAGCTGTTAAAACAAAACCTCCTAAGCAGTAGAACCATTTCTGGGCAGCATCCATCCATACGCTTAACCCTGATTCAACACATTGTACAAGAAACGACTATAAAATCCCTCGTTGCCAGGTTCCACTCAAACTCATCAGCTACGCAACCGATTCTCTTTCTCCAAATCAAATTTACCAAAAATTTCCCATAAAAATTACTACAGGACAAGAAGGAAAAAAAATCATAAAAGCAGCTTCTTTTAAAAGTACAAAACTTTCCTCAAACACGAAAGAAGAAAGCATCGAACTTCAAAAACATAAATAGAGTCAAACACTATTTATGCAGCTATGCATGCTCATACAAGATTAAAAATCCCAAATCATTTTCCCACCTGAAATAATACCAGCTACTGCATTTCTGGGCTCATAAATATTTCTGCCAACAAAATAAAACTTACCCTTTCTTAGAAGTTGGCTTTCCATTACTGGGTTCCTCTGATTCCTCCTCCTCGTCTTCTTCTTCTTCTTCTTCTTCTTCAGCGTCGATCACGGCGGGAACCTGGGCCTGGGCATCTCCATTCTCCTCTTTATATTCCTCAGCTTGTTCTTGAAACTGAGTTTGAAGGTAAATATCAACTTGTTCTCTAATAAAGGCTTTTCTATCCGACAAATCGATTCCGAAATCTTCTTCGAGTTTCCGGCGAACAATTGCGGTCGTCGTCGTGTTTAGGTCCGACGTGCTAAGAAACTCCCTCAGTCGGTCCACTAGCTCCGTCTCCGTTACCATTTCCGCTTACTTTCGTCTTTGAAAAATATCGGTTTTTTTCCTAAAAGTCGAGTCTGCGATGTACTACTAAATTGTTACTCGAAATGACTGTTTAGGGTTTGGGTGGATGACAATTCCAGGTGAAAATTTTGACGGAGCCAAGGGCAAGCTTGGCAATTCGGGTGTTGCCCTTTACGGTGTGTAAGTCCCACGAAACGGTAAAAGGAAGGCCACCCCCCCCCGGCCCCCGACCCCGTTTAGCAAGTCCGCGTGCCTTTTGAGGTGTTAGCGTCAATTTGACATATGTACCCTTGCATTTCCCCAGTAATCACGAATTACAGGTGACGGCAGGGATGAGTCTCGTGTTGTCGTTTATACATTTGCTCGCTGAAGCGTTACGCTTTCATGTGCTTGAAAACGACTTTATGGGTTGGTATACGCTTTATGGGCCATCCGTTCGTGCTCAACTATGCAAATTTTGGTAGTTTGTTTTGATACTCGTAGACGGCCGTGGTTGGTTTACACTCCTGCGTAGCATGGTTAGCTCGTTTGAATTGCCATTTTCAGAAGTTTTTGGTTAAAAAAATGTATTATTGTGATATATATATAAAATAAAAGAATAAAAAAAATTATTCATAAAAAATATAAAAAAATTTCTGCAAAAAAATTATATTCCAAACAAGGCCACCGTGCTAGTTTATTTCATAGTTACTTCTAATTGACTCTATGGGTTGGATATGTGTGGCCGTGTAGTTACTACTTACTAGTTCGTTGAATCACCGGCCTATTCCTTAAATGTTCAGCGCCTATAGACAGCCGACATGGGCTAAGTGATGTATATGGTGTTAGGGTTGCAAACGAATCGAATTGAATCGATCTTTAACATAATCGAGTCGAGTCTTAATTTAGTTTTATCGAACTCGAGCTTGACGAATTGATAATTTTGAAGCTCGAATTCGAAAAAATAAAAATAATAATTTTTAAAAAAAAATAAATAAAATAATATTTTTTAATAAAATAATAAAATATTAAGGATGTATAAATTTATATATATATATACACTCGACTTGTGAGTTAATGAGTTTAATTGAGTTCAAGTCGATCTTGACTCGAGTCGCTCGCAAGTAGTTTGATTCGTTTGCAACCCTGTACGGTACACATCAATCCGGATCTGAACATCTACAATTTTTCCACCGTACAAGGCAACAGAAACACAACTAGGTATTTACATTTTTATACACCACTAAGCATGTCAATTGGCAGGTATTACCCAAATCAATCCGAATTCATCATATTTTTCTTGAATTTGAGCTTGAAATTTGGATTCCAACCCTACTCGAATTTAGATCCAATAAAATAATTATGCATTGATGAAAGGAATAATTTTGTATGATATTTAAAAATTTTCAAGCATATAAAATAATTAAAAATTTTCAAGCATTCAAAATTATTCAATAATGTATCATACTTTCTTTTTTTTTTTTTAAGGATAATGCATCATACTTTCAGTTCATGATTTTTTGCATGTAACATACTTCGATGTTGATCTATTATTTATAATGTATTAATTGAATTGTATTTTTGTTATCTTTGTATCCAATATATTTTTATCGTTTTTGAATTTGAGTTTTAATTACTTGTTAAGAAATATCCATCGATACTCATTAAATACCCGACCCATCAGAGTATGAGTTTGGATTTTTTTTCCAAACCTAAAACCGTTTGGGTTCGAGTCTAGAATCTAGATATTAATAAATTCGATGGATCCGGTACATCTAGTTTAATTCCTATGACATGCCAACATATAGATAACTATATGTAAAAATATAACGGGTTTTTTCACTCACTGAAATCTGTATTGCACGGTGAATCTCATTCATCAAAATTCAAATTCACTCCATGCGAATCATCAATTGTATGTTGTAGTTGCTCTGAAACTACAGATTGCCCTTCTCAACTAATCTCGCCTCTTCCATCGTTTGCTTGATTCAATTTTACATTTTCTTCTTTATTACCTTACGTAGGAACACTTACCGATTCCATGCCAATTCTCCACCCTCAAATGAAAAAGGGGAAATCTAATTATCTGCAGCTTGCTCTGCTCATGGACGTATATAACAAGAAAAAAAAATTTGAATTTCCAAAAATTAAGTGGACAATCAAACAATTTTATCATAACCGTGTATTAACACGCTCTTTTTAAGACTGTAAGGTGGTATTAAAATTATGAATCAGGCTTCTGGTAGTTATGCTTTCATCCAAACTACAAAAAGGGGAAGTTTCTCGTTACATAAAATAATCCAGTTACATACCCCACTCATTTATTCTTTGCTTTTGTGCTGTTACGTTTCACGGGAGTTTCTCTTATTCCGTCAACCGGCAACCAAGTTTACGGATAAGGACCTCCAAGAAATAAATTAGCGAAAATCGTTCAAAGCGTCCCTCACATTTTATAAAATAAATTTTTTCGTCATTCATCTTTAAAAGTGTAATTTTACGTCGCTTACAAATTCACATTGATCAAATTTGGTTCTTACCTAAGTTTTTAACTAATTTTTTGTCAGAATCCACCACGTGACTTACATGTGATCATTTTTTAAGGGCAGAATTGTCAAGTCAAATTTTTACATAATCTGATTCATAATCTCTCATATTTCACAAAATGAATTTTTTCATCTCTAACATTTTACAAAATGAGTTGTTTCTTTCCTCACATTTGAAAAAATGAATTTTTCCATCCTTCATATTTTTCAAAATCAATTTTTTTATCCCTTATTGATTATGTATACGAATAGTTTTTTTCTATAAACCCACGTATATGTGTTTTGATTTTACCTGAACAGTATGAATAATATGTAATTTATCTCTATTAGATTTTATCTAAACATGCTAATCGTAGTTATACATATGCTATTCAATAGATATATATATATATATATATATATATATATATAGGGGTTTAAAACTAATAATTTTGTTTGAAACCCATGTATATATTTATATGATTTCACCATTTGAATCTATTCAACATTTGTGACATTTCTCTTTTGGTAATAACTTTTTTATTGAGTTGTATAATAATATTATCTAATTAATGGGTCCTAACTCGAATTCTATAATTGTGCTAACAAATTTCAGTTTAAATCTGAAATTTCTATTCGGCACTTTTAAGACCAACAGTTGAATTATTTGCCTTGTGATTTTGTTAAAATTTGAAAGTGCCAGTCACTTATTTCTTTTTGTCATACTTTTCTTTTGTTTACTTTTTCTATCTAAATTTAATTCGATATAAACACTCGATACTATTTAGAATTAAATGTCTTCTTTATTTTCAAATTTTGAGTAAAAGAAAATGAATATAAATGAAAAATTAACAATTTTTTTAAACTCATGTGTATATCTATTTGATTTCACTTGAGTAATACGAATAGTGTGTAATATATCTCTATTTGATTTCACATACTCTTTGTACTGTTCAGGTGAAATCAAATAAATATATACACGGATTTTAAAAAAATTATTCACACATATGATTAATAAAAGATGAAAAAATTCATTTTGAAAAATGTGAATGATAAAAAATTCATTTTGTGAAATGTGAAGGAGGAAAAAATTATGTTATAAAATGTGAGAGATTATGAATCGAATTATATAAAATTTGATTTGACAAATTTGCTCTTAAAATATGATCACGTGCAAGGCACGTGGTGAATTTCAACAAAAAACTAGTCGAAAACCTAAGTATATACCAAATTTGACCAATGTGAATTTGTAAGGAACGTAAAATTATATTTTTAAAAATGAGGGACGAAAAAAGTTATTTTATAAAATGTGATAAACGTTTTGAACGATTTTTCCAATAAATTACTATGAGGTATGAGAAGGCAAATCAAGAATATTCCTTGAAGTAAAAGGTTATTTAACGTGAAATGGAATCCACTGTTCTGGATGGGTATATATATTTCCGTTTCAGTCATTATTTTATTCGGCGAAATACAGCAAATTATGCCTCTCCCGGGATTTTTTTTTTTTTATAATAAGGTCCCCTTCTTTGTGCATATGTACCGGACACTGGATGATGCCACCATGCTTTGTCTTACTATTATTATTATTTTTATCATTATTATTATTGGGTCTACTTAAGAAACATCAATAACCATTCGATTGATTGAATTGTAGATTATATGCTCACACCATTAACATATTTTTCAATAATTTTTTTATTTCACATATATTACATCAAAAAGTGTTATAATAGATTACAGAATTGCGTGACCATCCTATTGAAGTTCTTTGTGAACTTCAACCCAAGGCCGATGGGAAAAAATTAACAAAAAGGAAAAAACGAAAAGCAAGACGAGGAAAGCAACTTTGGAGATCGGTCCCCCTAGTGTATTACATTGGTTCCACAGTTTTATAAGGGTTTCGTGGTATGAAACAACAACATCTGTGCTTACTTTGTACGACTATCTTTTATGTTGAAAGACATGAGAATGTTTACACATATCATCATTAAATGAAGAAAATGTACGCGATCAAAGACATTTTATGATTTGTACTCCCCTGTTACTCTTTGGGACGAGGGGCCTGGACGGTTGCCAGAGATAATCGTCCCAGGCAGTTCACGGTTTGGATGAAATCTTAGAAATTTGTGCGGTTCAAATCACGTCTTGTAACTCGATTTTCACGTCGTGTGGAACCCACAAAAATGTTATTTTATTTTACTCGCTGTTGTTCAATTGTTACACCTTATACAGATGATGTTACACTATGTACAAATGATTAGTGTGTTTGGATTGTAAGTTATTTGAAATATTTTTACTGTAGCACTTTTTGTGATGTGATGTATGTGAGATAAAAAGGTAATTGAGAAGATAAAAAGGTGTATTGGAAATTGTAATGGTGATGTCAGCAAATATATTTGGTCAAATAATTGACTGTCCAAACACACATGATATTACACCTTTCGGAGCGATTGTTCTGACAACTGCTCCAGCCCGCGTCCTACTCTTTGGCACTGTTAATCCTTACAATTAACTTGCCAGATCACTGGTCCTATTCCCAATATGGTGGACAAAGTCATTTCATTTTGCTTAAAGTCAGCTGGTCATCAAAATGATGTTCGATGTACGTGTCCGATTGCAAGTCAGAAATTCAAATCTCTGCATTACATTTGCGGTGAAAATTCAAAAAAGCATATCATACAGCAGTGCATTCTTTTGACCCGGAAGTGGGAATCTCCCCCTATCATCCACCTTAGCCTTCCTCTAAGATTGGTCAAAGTTAGAAAAGGAGTAGGAATAGGAGTTGACACTTGATTTAACAGAAACCAAAAACACTTTTGCAAGCATGGCACACAACTGGCTCTGAAATTTATCCATAACGGGGGGATACATTCGTCATTTCATTGATACCCTATCCATTTACTTTTTTTTTTTGTTTAAAAAAAAAACACACACACGCACGCACACGCACAGAGAGCGACGCAAATTTCAACGAAAAACGAAAACTAACAGAAGGGACCACTACTGGAGTTGCGACGACGAAGTTCTGACCACTCGAGAAACATCGCCGCAACGAAGCGGGCATATTCTTGAAAAAAAAGAAAAGGACGATGGGGATCAATAGCGACAAAAGAAGCCATAAAACGCCGTCGTCTCAGGGTGCGAGCGACCGAAAAGCACCAAAACGTCACCGTCTGCTTTTGTCGTTCCCCCATCCACCAGGTGTATCCTCGCCCTCGCGCCCCACTGCTAATGTTGCCTTGTCACCATCATGCACCTACACGCCATTTTTAGATATTTGTTTATTTTATTGAAGACAAAAACAAATATCTTCCTCCTTTCCTTCCACCACTTGAACTTGATGGTTCATAGAGTATTTTTTAAGAACAATTTACGAAACTGACCTCCTCTGCGACGCCCCTTATCCGCTGCGCCTGAAGCCTGAAACTGACATTTCGCACGCCCCTCACCCATCTCCTCCCCAAAGCAAAGCCAGCGATTGGATTTCAGGAATTTGAGAGTCAACACTGGCTACTACTGCAGCTGGTATTCAGCCTTCCCTTCCCTTGCCTACCGCCCGGAGTGGAAAACGTCGACGCTTTTCTGCGACTGATGTTGTCTAATGTAAAGAATTATTGATGAGTAAAATGGATCGGGCAGCGGTAACAGTGGGTCCGGCTATGGATATGCCGATCATGCACGACAGTGACCGGTACGATTTGGTCAGGGATATCGGTTCCGGTAATTTCGGCATCGCCAGACTTATGAGAGACAAGCAGACCAAAGAGCTGGTCGCAGTTAAGTATATCGAACGGGGCGACAAGGTTAGCTTCCGAATTTCGTCTTTGAAGCCGAAATCGGTGTTTTCTATGGCCTTGGTGCTAAAATTTGAGCAACCACCTTATTGATACTCTGTTTGCTGGGTGCAAATTCGGAAGCTTCTTTCTTCTTTTTTGCCTTAAATAACCGAACTGGCCTTGGTTACTTTGTTTCTGGATAACTTTATTTTGGTTATTTCTGGAAATATTTATGTCTCAGGAGCATTTCTCACTTTGGGCCTTTCCTTTGTTCTTTTTCTTTTTCCTTTTTTTTTTTTTTAAAAAAAAAAAGTTTTGGAAACTTCAATTACTAACTAAGTGACTATATTGCTCACACAGGAGGATAGTAATAGTATGAGGATAAAGTGCCCGTTCTCTGAGTTTTTGTGCTGCATATTTTCTGCTGGGCAAAGTCAATTCAATAATGTGATTGGTCCTCAAACTGATGGTTAAAAGCTTGTGTAGCATATTTTCTCCACATTTATACCAAGAAAGGAAACAAAAAGAAAAAGAAAAATTGATTTCGCAAAATATTTGAGTGAAAAAGATTATGTTTACTGGAGTAATATGACCTGTTTTGGTAATTGGCCCTATATGATGTGGCTGGTCGAGAATCCCTATGGTTTCAAGCTGTGGAAGGAAAGAGAGGTGCTCGGAGACCCGAATTGTTATGACAGAGAGTTGGGTGATCTGTTCAGTGCCCTTCTCTCATGTATGAAATATCTGTGGAAAGGGTCTATCATCAGAATAAGGATTTTCATCCTACAAGCAGCACTTCAGCTGAATCAGCTCAACTTAATAGTAGTCTTACTCCATTCTAACTTTAGCAATTAGTTCATCTCTGGTCTCTATATTTCTCCCTGCCTTGCTTTCAATCTTTACCTTCTGAATCGTAGTATTTGAGGCGCTTAAGCATTTTAGCCATGTTCTATCTTACTATGCGATTAAGTAGATGTAATGTAATGCTCTATTGGAGTTTTGTGTGAGATGGTAGAAAAACTATTCTTTGTTCGTGCAACTTGATTTTTGAAGCTCTACTGGATCGTGCATTAACACTTGATTCCACTTGCACTGCTGAGGCTAGGATTTCTATCCCTGGTTGGTACTGTCATATTTCTGCTGTTTAAACATTCGAGTTGCAATTGAGCCATCAATTAACATTTAGCTTTCGGATACTTATAATGCAATGGTGCCATATTGTGAAAACTTTCACCATTCTAGGCTGCCATTTGTCTGTGTAATGAATACAAGTGACAGAATTCCAAAATGTTTTAGGGCCCCTACTACTGAATCTTTTATTTGAAGAAGAGGTAGGAGGCCAGGAAAACTAGAAAGAAATGATCAAATATAGACTGGTTTTTTAGATAGGTGCTTTACTTCCAAGATGCTAGCTTCAAGTTGGGGAGTTTTCCCTGTTTTCTCAGCTTGCCTTCTGTCCTCATGTAAAGCTACTTTTGCTGTGCTGAGTAATTTTATTTGTTTGATTGCTGAATCATCTTGTATTGCTTTTTGCAGATAGATGAAAATGTCAAGAGGGAGATTATTAATCACAGATCTTTGAAGCATCCTAACATTGTTAGATTTAAGGAGGTTTGCTACACATTTCATCTTCTCACATTATTTTTTTGGAGCTGGTTTGTTACTTGTCCACAGTTGATGAGCTGGCATATATAATTCAGGTGATTTTGACACCAACTCATCTGGCTATTGTGATGGAATATGCTTCTGGTGGAGAGCTTTTTGAACGAATCTGCAATGCTGGACGCTTCAGCGAGGATGAGGTTCATTGATATTCTTCTCTCCATTTTTTTTAGTTTTTTATTTTTTTAAAAGCTCCCACACCCTACAAGATTGTAACATTCTAAAATTATCTGAAAGTTTGTTTATGCTGCAGGCTCGTTTTTTTTTCCAGCAGCTTATATCTGGAGTCAGCTACTGCCATTCAATGGTACTCAAAGTTTAGTTATAAAGTTCGTTATGTTGTCGTTTTGATTACCCAACCCTGTGGCCCAAGTAAATAAGAATACAGAAATTGATTAATTGGCTTGACTCATCTGTTTTACCTTTTTTTTGCTCGTGAAGCAAGTATGTCATCGTGACTTAAAGCTGGAAAATACATTGTTAGACGGAAGCCCAGCTCCACGTCTGAAGATATGTGATTTTGGGTATTCCAAGGTATAATAATCTCTTATGAAGTTGTGTATCTAAATCCTCGCATTCTACTTGTCTCTATATGCAGAAAGTCGGGGAAATGGTTTATGGGCAGGGTACATGTTTTGTGTGTGTCCATGTTGGTTTTGGGGAGGAAGGTCTTCCTTCCAATTACTATCAATGAGGATTGTTGGCTTCTGGATAATTGGACATTATTAGATGACTAAAACCAGCTACTTGCACATGTTATTGTAATACTTGTTTTTCGGTCTTCTTTTTTCTTTGTTCATTGTGTAATTTACTGATGATCACTGTGTGTTTTGCTAGTCCTCTTTGTTACATTCGCAGCCGAAGTCTACAGTGGGGACTCCTGCTTACATTGCTCCTGAGGTTTTACTCAGGCAAGAATATGATGGCAAGGTACAAGGAAGGTTTTGGTAGAATTTCTGCTAATGTTAAGTTCTCTAATTGGATTTGCCTTTATGTACCATTATCTTAATTGGAGAATTATTATGACTTTTTTTTGCTTTCTTTGACTTGATACTTCTCAGTGAGTACTTGTTGCTGCACGAAGCATTTAGGGTTATAATCTGCTGCTGGAGTTCTAGAACTTTACTAGATTGTAGTGAGTACATCTTGATGGATAGCCACATCGGCCTTGTTTTCTTGTTCATAATAATGCAATTGTTCCTGCTTTCTTGCATTAATGCCCTATGTGTGTTGTCAGGAAAGTTATTTGTACTTGGATTTTCTTTGATCCTTTGAGGATGTTAGATATTGTCATGATTGCAGTGATGCTTCCTTTTTTCCCCCCTTGAGGATCAATATGGAGGAAATGAAAATAAGTGGAGGATGAAAGTTAAAATACTATAGTCTGGCTTCATTGTGTGCCTAGACTGTGCTTTTATGGATTCTGGAAAAAAGTCAACAAGTAATGTGAATAAAGCTGCATGAGGAACATCGGTAGTGTTATTGAACATTGATAGTGTTGTTGAATATTGATGTTCTTTTCCATGGTTATTTTGAATCAGGTTAGCCATGAACTAAACTACCTGTTGAGTTCCTGGGTCTTGTCTGCTCACTTTGGAATTTATTGGATGATGAGAGCAATTAAATCGTTCAAGCATTGTTTAGTGACTCTTTATTGTGAATCAACTAGTAACTGCCTGATTAGCTATCCATGCCCTTAATATCCTTTTCCTGGCACAAAGTCATTATTGCTGTTTCTAATTGGTTCTTCATGGCCAAAGTTTGGGATGATGTCTTACTATGCTTGCTTTATCATGTTTTTATATGTATCTTAAAGGCAAGCTGACATCCTGATGTAACTTGCATGCTATCTCTTTTTCAGATAGCAGATGTGTGGTCATGTGGGGTGACATTATATGTCATGTTGGTTGGCGCATATCCATTTGAGGATCCTGATGAACCAAGGGACTTTCGGAAGACAATAAATGTATTTAGTAAACTCATGCTATGATTGCTACATGAATTTGGTGCTTGTGAAAAACTATTTTTGGATTTTTATTTCTTTTTCATTCTATACAGAAAATATTAAAGGTTCAATATACAATTCCTGATCATGTGCAAATATCCGAGGACTGTCGCCATCTAATATCAAGGATTTTTGTTGCAGACCCTGCCCAGGTTAGTGCATCTATGGTTGAGGATGCAAAAACTTCAATTATCATATCTTTTTTTCCCAATCATCATTTCTTGTAGTATGGGTTTTTTTACTGTGTCCTTGATCATGTTCTGTAATTTCATGATAATATAGTAGAAAAATAAAGGTGGAGATCACTTCCATTTTTGACAGGAACTGGAGTGTCCATCGAGTTGTTTAGCAATTTGTTTTTCCAAAAAGAAAGTATGTTTTGTTCCTTATTGGGTGCAGCCCCAATGTCATGTTTGTACATTTACTGTATATGGACAATGAAGTAGTGATATCTGGACTCAATCATGTTTCACTAAATTTCAACTCCTGTTATGGTACACTTCATTTAAAGTTTGAACCTTATGCCTTGTGTTATATGCACGAAACAGAGGATCACCATTCCTGAGATCAAGAACCATGTTTGGTTTTTGAAAAACCTCCCTGCAGATCTGATGGACGAAAATACCATGGGCAACCAGTTTGTAGAGCCTGACCAGCCAATGCAGAGTTTAGATGTTATCATGCAGATAATATCTGAGGCCACCATACCACCTGTTGGCCTGTGTAACCTGGACATCATGGATGATGACATGGATGACCTGGATTCTGATGATCTTGATCTTGATCTTGATCCTGATCTAGATATTGACAGCAGTGGAGAGGTGATATATGCGATCTAATGTCATTCATGGCTGGGTTGTAAAAGTCAGTCTCTAAATGGAAAAGCTGCTTTGGGCTTACGGCTGCATGATGATGTGAATTTGAAGTATGGATGTAAGATTTTCACGCACAATATGCAGTAGTCTGGTCATAAGATGAAACATCAACGATCTTTTTTGTTACAAGGCCCGCATCATATGCAACTTTTTGGAAATTTCGTTTAAGAGAATTCAAGCTTTTGCGCATGGAGAGGAGAAAAATTAAAGGAGTGCATGACCTGGAACCCCATCCTGTTGTTATTAGTTGTCATTTTTTTTTTGGGGTTGATCTCGTGCTTTTTGTTGTTTGTTTTACTACTAAACACATGTTGTGCTCAGTGATGTATACACTGAAGTAATTTTTGCTACAGATACTTGAAGATTTTTTGACTTCTCCTTGTTCTGTATGTATACGACTGCTTTGTAATGATGGTCGTTCTGGAGTGGTTTTTTCTTTAATAGTAGTTCATTGCCCACTTTAACACGTACAGAGGTCTTACCAATGGCTTAATGCAATGACTTCTGACAATCGGTATCCCATTCTGGACTTTCTCCCCGTGAAGACTTGGCTATCTAGCTTTGGTTGACGTGGGCTGATTCGTTTAGAAAGTGAGCGAGCGCAGCTCTTCGACAGAAGATGAGATGGCGGTGTCTTGGATAATAGTGGGAATGACTAATTTGCAGCTGATCTAATGATTTATTCAAGCTATAGTCGTAGCGATTTAAGGAAACAACTTTTCGACAGATACGAAGCAGTGCCTTTGACAAGTTTATAGTGGGAATGGACTGAATGGCATGCGTAACAACTTGAGAAATAAATAATTTCACGTATCAGAACATTATTGTGTGGAGTAGTGAAAGCCATGCTGTTCTCCAGAAAGTGAACGCATCTCAAGGATCAAACCTATGAAGCCAATTGAGGTTTGCTTCTCTTCTTATCACCGTAATGTTCATTTTCTTCAAACGTTCGGCATGCGATCTCCAAAAATACGAGATCTCCTCGTCACAGATCACCTTCTCCAATTGCCCGAGATCCCTGACCGAAGGTGGCAACCCCCGTAATTCTCCGCAACCTTTCATGTGAATTGTTCCCAGAGCCTCCAGCTTACCAATTTCGTCTGGCAAATGAGCCAACTCTAGACAATCAGACAAGTCAAGGTACTTCAATTTCTTCAGGCCACCAATTGAACCGGGCAGCGCAGGCAGTTTTGTACAAGAATAAAGCCTCAACGCCTTCAAATTTGTCAGGTTTCCAATTTCTTGGGGAAGTGCAGTTAGCTCTTGGCAGTAAGTAATGCTGAGCTTCTCAAGACTGGCAAGATTGCATAACCCAACTGGAAATGCAATCAAGTCACTGCAGTAGTCGATGTTCATCTCCACTAAATTTGGCCAGATACTGGGAGCCCTAAAGCTACAGTTCTCGAATGCCTTCTCAATATCGCACATAACTAATGATATCTTCCTCAGATTCTTTAACTGCAACATGGAAATACCAATGCAAGGAATGGAAACGCGTTCCAACCTGATTCTCTTCAGATTAAGCACGTGACCAATCAGATCAAAATCTTTCAGTTCAGCCTGATGGAATCCATAGTTTGTAACAATTAGCACTTTGAGGTTGCTCATTCTCTCCATGAAATGGGGTAAGGCGTAGATCCTCGTTTGAAAATTCAAAACCAACACTTCAGCTTCCGGTTGACGCAGATCATGCCATTTTGAAGCAAATAATTCATCTGCAATCACGATATGAAATGCTCTTACTCAGAGGAAATGCAAGAAACTCCACAATAGACACTGTTTAAGGAGCAAACACCAAGTGGGAAAGGGATAAAGAAGACCTGTAGTGATGGACAAAAGACGCGGATGCAAAGATGGCTGGTCTCCTTTAGTCCACCAATCAGGAAAGCTGTTTTCGTTTATCTCCACGATCATTCTTGTTCTCTGTTCTATGGGATCCAGAGCGTTTTGATAGACAACCAAATCTCTGAGTAGATCATGCTGCATAGCAAAATGCCCATCTTCGCTGAGAATGAGAGAAAAATTAACATTAGGGAGGAATTTTGTTTGCAAAACTGTAAGCTCTTGCAGTAGCCAAAACATCCCATTCCATGGCAACTGTAATCATGTGTTGTTAACAGTAGCAAATTTATATAGCAGAAATCGAGAAACTACCTTTGAAGTACAAGATTAATCAGATTTCTGTCGGAAAGTTCAAGGAGGTGGACTAGGGTATGTACTTCCTCTTCATCTAGGTTGTACAGTTCAACCCATACATCCAAAAGTGCCGTAGCAGGTATTCTCTGATCCTCAGGGAACGACCCCAAGTCCAGGTAACATTCCTTGAGGTCAGGCAGCTCTGGTATTTCAGTGAGAGCGTCTAAGCTGGACTTGAGACAATTAAGTACATCACAGTGGGGATTGAAAACGGATACTCCTTCAGACCACTTTTGAGTTCTGTGTATCCACTTCGCTTCAGGCTCCCCACGAAGTGATTGGCCAATAACTTTAAGGGCCAAAGGAAATCCACCACAACCTTTCACCACCTGCCATTGGATAATCAGGTGTAGAAATTAAAACAAAGAAAAGAACGAATTCAAGATATGTACCAACAGATTACCTCTCTGCACTTAAAAAGTGCCTTCAAGCATGCTGACTCAATCAATCATAGGTTTTAGAGTACTACTAAAGAAGTTTGTTATGGATTAGGAAATTTCGATAGGTGAGCCGGTGTTTGTGAAAGTAATTGCTGTAGAGCATGCAATGACTGGTATCCTACCTTCTCAACAAGGTCATTTTGGACATCAGGGATCCCATCTTTGAAGGCTGAATGGCAGAAGAGAGTCTTTGCATTCTCATCATTCAAGAGTTTCAGTCTAAATGTTGTCTCAAAACTCCGGAATACAGATCTAGATGTTACTAAAACTTTGAATCCTGGTTGTGAAATTCTAAATCTCTCGATCAGGAATTCTGAGCCACGCCACACATCATCGAGGACCAGAAGTGAAGGATGAGGTTTCAGCCGCTTTAGCAGTGACTCAAACTGATTAATTGCATCTTCATCACTTTGGAATTCAGGCACCTGATGCTTATTCTTACTTCGAAAAATTTTCTGAACAATGAGCATCAGGTTAGGTGTTCTTGCAACATTGACAAAGAAGATGTTGTCCCTGAATCTATCTGTGCACAGACTACAAAAATCAGCAACTGTTCCATGCAAAGTAGTAGAAAAGAAACACAAACAGGGTGGTAATGAGAGCGTCAAGTCATTCATCGGTTAATCCGTATAAGTTCTACTGTAAGCTCAAGAGGCATATTAGATGACTGCATGAAAGTTATTTTGGGTGGGATAATATGAGAGCAAGCGTGTCCATGGATACTTTGAAAGCCCGAGAGTTAGACACATATATATATAAAAGTTTTAAACTCTAGCAAAGAAGAAATTCATCCATAGCTTGGAAAAGTAGTTTTACTAGTATAATTGTGATCACAGTTGGAAACCAATTAATGGAACCAACCTGACATTTTTTCTGTCTTTTAACTAAATCTGGCATGCATTCATCATAGTGTCTGATCAATAGTATTTAAGACGAAAAATCCAACCTTTTGACCATATTGAGAACATTTAAATATCCAAAATTAATGAATGAGTAAATAAATAAATAAAAATCTAAGATACCTCTGATTTGTGCATCGTGACAGAGCATCTTTGCCAATGTTGTCTTGCCACAACCCCCAGGAGCTGAAAGCACCAACACAGAGACGCCATCTTTGAGCAGCACCAACTTCAGTTCTTCAAGTGGCTCATCCAATCCAACCACAAATTCTGGAAATCCCGGAACATCGCACCAGCCTGGAAATCTATGACTAAGAAATGAAAGAATTTCATCCACCTTATCATCCATGCCTCGCATCCCCACCATTATCCTTCTACTATCTCTGAACATGTGGAGTTGTGCATCCAACTTAAAGAACCTCAAAAGGGATTGATCCAACGCATTCAGTTTCCTCGAGTAAGTATACTTCTTGTAAAAATTCCAACTTTTGATCTCCAAACACTTGCGAACTAGCTTTTCTGCTTTTCTTAATTGAGTAAGAAAAGACTCTGTTTCGTCCTCTGGACGATTCAATATCTCGTTCAACCTCTCTATGTCATCAAATATGGGTTTTATCGAATTAAGAGTTGTTTTCAGCCGGTCTAGGCTAAATTTGAAAGCGGCTACCTTTTGAGTTACTTCAAGAACTGCTGCCACCAATAGATTACATACTGATCCAAGAGCAGCCCCTTCAGTCAGATTTGCAGCCATTTGTGCTCAAGAAAAATATCAAGATCCTTCCCTATTAACCCTTTTAACTGTGAACTAGCGAAGGTCTAATGATGATGAAGAAATTTCCTGCAATGCTGATGAAGTTTCTCTTTTTCAGAGGAAAGTGCATTATTGAAGAAATGGAGTAGCACCACTTTTGAACAGATTCTTTCTGCTTTACAGTGGGTTTTTGCTTTTACTAGAACGTCAAAAACAACTCCATATGTATATTTGAGAAATTTGTATATTTCAATTATGTATATTATATATTATATTAATATAAATTGAAATATACAAATTAAAATATACAAATTGAAAATTATATATTTATATATTTATATATTATATAAATATTTATATAAATTAATATTATACATAATATAACATAATATACATAATATAATATACATAATATGTAATATTGTATACATAAATGTATAAATATTTATACATAATATATTATGTACATTATATTATAATATATACATTATTAATGTATAATATTATTATGTACATTATTGTGTATAATAATGTATAATAATGTTATGTATAATATATAATATACATAATATGTAATAATGTATAAATGTATATTATGTATAATATATTTTATATATATATAATATTATGTATATTATACAAATTGAAAATTATATATTATATATTTATAAATTATAAATTATATAAATATTTATATAATGAAATATACAATAAATATTACAAATTGAAATATTATATAAACATCATATTTATAATATTATAATATTTATAATTAATATTAATGTATATTATATATATTAAATATTTATATATATTATAAATATTTTATTTTATTTAAAAAATATTTTTATATATTTATATAAATATTATATATTATATAAATTATATATAAATTATATATAATATATAATATATATTATACATTTATATAAATGTACATTTATACATAATATATATTAATGTATATTTATAATATACATTTATATTATGTATTATATATAATATAATACGTTTATAATACATTGATACATTTATATTAATATACATAATATTAATTTTATATTTATACATACTATTAATACATTTATACAAAATATTAATATATATATTTATAATATATTAATTTATACATTTATAATAATATACACTTATACATTTATAAATGTATTTATATTATATATTATATATAATATAATACATTTATAATGCATTTATATATTTTTATATAAATATATTTATTTATAAATGTATTATAAATGCATAAATGTATATTTATATAAAAATATAAAAACTATAAATTATAATTTATAATTTATACATTTATAATAATATACATTTATAAATATTTTTATATTATGTATTATATATAATATAATACATTTGTAATACACTTATATATTTTTATATAAATATATAAATATATTTATTTATAAATATAAATGTATTATAAATGCATAAATGTATATAAATATAAAAATTATAAATTATAAATTATAAAAATACTCAAAAATATGTTTTAAAAATACCTCCAAAAATAATTCAAAAAAATTTATAGTAAAAGTTTTTCATATAGTTTTTGAAAAATAACCCCAAAAACAACTAATCCAAACGGACTTGTATTTCAAAAACGAGATGCTACAGTGCTGTTTTTTGAAAAATAACCCCAAAAATAGCTAATCCAAATAGAAATGTAAGAAACGGGTAAAGGTCTAAACACTGATTTGAGTTCGATAATGGGTAAAGGTCTAGAATAGATTCTACCGTGATCGAAAAAAGAAAAAAGAACAGTTAGGATCCGGTTAATTAAAGACTCGAGTCAGATTGAATTTTTAGCGAGCTAAAGCTTAAATTTAAACAAGGGTGAAGGCTCCTTTAAGGTTTCAAATCGAATTCAAATTTAAAATTTATATTTATTTGACTCGTTTACACTTGATAAAGCTTGAATAATTTTTTTATTATTTGTAATAAATATATTTAGTTATTAATTTTTTATGTAAGGATTATGTATATATTACAAATAAATTAATAATAAACATAAAAGACAAATCGAGCTTTCGAAGATCAAATCTATTGAACATATTTATATTGAATAGAATTAGAGCTTAAAAGTTGGATTCGATGCGATTCATTTATCACCAACCCTAGCTATAATTGAATTTTGTACACATCAAAATACATGAGAGTGAATTTTATTACTGAGATTGATTTTGATGGATAGGGCTGTTTCTCAAAGTCTACGTGAAGAAATGGAACCGTCGTGTCTGACTTGGGTAATTTCCTGGAAATTCAACGGAGACGTGGGACAAATTCAAAGCTGTTCGCATATTAATATTATTATCATCAGATTGTTAGTGTTACCAGTAAATATCTGTGGATCCTTCAGGTTATCAGAACACAGTCATGTATTTATGTCACACCAGCGTCTAGAGAGAAAACAATTATTAGTATTATTATTGACAATGATAAACACTTAAGCCGGAAAGTTTGAAATTTTAGATGCCTTCGGGCTAAATTACCGTCTTTATTGTAACAAGACGTTGAATGATTCGTGTTAAAATCTAATGCACAATTTTACTTTCGTTGGTTCCGGATATTGCAAAGCATCACCTAATCTTTCCCTGCACCATTTTACAACCCCAGAAAGATTGACCAAACATGACGAAAGACAACGGTTTCAGCCAATTAGCAAGCGTTTAAGATCCAGAGGGACGAAACACGAAATCTACGGGAAGAACCAATCAAAATATCTCGCTTCAGCACAGGGCTGCAAACGAATTGAGCCGCTCGAGTCAAGCTCGAATCGAACTCGATATTAATCGAACTCGATCTCAAAATATTAAGTTCGTTAGTTCACGAGTCGGCTCGTTAGCTCGCGAGATTGAGTATATATATATATATATATTATTTTTATTTAATAATAAAATTATATATATTATATTTATTTTTTTATTTTTTATTTTCATAGTAAAATTACGTATATATCTTTCATATTTTATTATTTATTAAGAAAAAAATATTATTTTATTTATTTTTTTAAAATAAAATAATTATTTTTTATTTTTTTCGGGCTCGAGCTTAAAAATTGTTGGCTCGTCGAGTTTGATAAAATTTAATCGAGACTCGACTTGATTAGCTCAAAACTCGACTCGTTTGTAACCCTGCTTCAACAGGAACTTTAAGTTGGAAATGGTCGACTTTACCAACATTTGTTTCATCAGTAAGCAGGAGAGGATTAATACATTATTGATAATCATCTCAACATACATTGGATGATATGAGCATTAATGATTTTAACCGTTTCTGCAAGACTGAAAATCAGTAGCGGCAGCCGGAATAACTTACAAATTCAGCCGGAATCGTCGCCGCCCCCCCCCCCCCCCCCCCCCAAAATTCCCCCAAACCCAGACAAGCAAAAACCAAGTTGTAGTTGTCCTTAAACAGCAGCAGTGTTCTTGAGAATTGCGAGCACTTTGTCCACTTTCTTATCCATGTCATGCACTCCAACCAAGACTTGTTTGGTGTCCCTCACCAGAAGAGCTTGCACATCCACCTCAAAGAATCCGATGACCGAATTTTCCAAATCACTTATTTTCTTGGAATAAGAATACTTCTTGTGTAACTCCCAAGACTTCATTGTTGAGCACTTGGCAACAAGCTTCTCACCTTCTCTTAACCGATGGATGAACAGCTCTGTTTCTTGCTGCGGCCGGTCCAGTGCCATATTTAGCTTCTCTATATCATCAACAATTGGCTTTACTGAAGCGAGAGTTGACTTCAAGCTGTTAAGGGAGGAACTGAAAGTGGTTAACTTCTGGCTTATTCCCAACACTGCTCGGAATAAGCTATCGAAAGCTGTTCCCAAACCAGCCCCTGCGCTTAGGTTTACGGCCATTTGTTGTATCTGGGAAGTTCCTCCTCCAGTACAACGCCCTTTTTAATCTCAATAATATCTCCTCCTCCTTTTTTCTCCTTTCGTCCTTTTTTTTTTTTTGTGTGTGTGTGTGTAAATGGAGGAAATTTCTTTTGCATCCGATGCCGACGCTGGTGCAGTTGAGCTTTGATTGCACCGACGTCGAATATGATTCCACCAGATCAGTGCTGAAGTGGGGACCTTCATAACTTTCCAAGCAAGAGAGGGAGAGAGAGAGAGAGGGAGACCAAGACTTTTGCGAAAGGCTAAACGCCACGTGCTATTAATAGGCAAAGGTTATGTCCCAGTGAAGGATTACATTAACTAGTAATAAGTATATGTATAGTATTAAATATTAAACATAATTAATACTAATTAAAAATTGGTTCATCATTTATGTTTATATTATTGAATATTTGAATACGTAACCTTTATTTTTATATTCATTAATTACTAATCTTGTTTTACGGCTTTAAACATAGATAACCAAGACAATGCATATGAATTTCATGTTAACATATTAGTGTATTATCTTTCATCAGTTAAAACAATTAAGTCATTTGCAAATTAATTATTTAGCGTATTATCTTTTTTCGTTGAAACGGCTAATCCCATTGTCATTACAAATTTCGAATTTAATTAGGAAGTGAAATGAATTCGGTTATCTCCAATATGAAATTGAAATAAGTTTAAAGATTCACAAATCAAATAATTGAATTTACTGAATTCATTGTAGCGAATTTGTACCGCTGTCTACCCCCAGTTACGCTTTGAAGGTAGTAGCCCACAGCAAGTGGTTTTATTTATTTTCCCTTGTCTTTTGCTTTTATTTTTAAAAGAAAAAAAAAAAGAAAAAAGCCCTTTATTTTTGAAAGAGAATAAAAATGAAAAGAGAAAAGAATAAAAAAAAAAAAGAAGAGAAAATGCTCAACTCGGTTGGTATCAAAAGGAAGAACAAAGCAGCAACCCAACGGACAAAAAGAATAGAAAAGCAGAGGCCCAAAGTCATCGTAACCTCTGACCTGCACTTGTGGGTCGAGACACACAGGTGACTCAAACATGCTGCCGCCTTAACAGAGGCTCGTGTCAAAACTCAAAAGGACAAAATTCATCGCCATGCAGCTGTGTCTCCGCTTTGACAAAGTGGTTACTAACTTATAACCAACCCAACTTCCATTGGTAGCAGGAAGTCATGGATTGGATTGCAGAAGCGATTTTGAACGTTCCCATGACTGGGATTCCGGCGCTCAAACCATGAAACTAAGCCCACGGCATTTTCGTTCACTGACGAAATCGTTAGCTCCTAATCATTCCTTTTCATATCTGACCCGTTTTAAAAAACCCACTGCTTCGTCCCCTCGTCCCTTTTCTACGCAAGCCCAGTTGAATCAGCAGTCGTTCCCGCCAAAAGTTTTCTTCAAGCCGGACGCCAGAAGAGATCAAGAGCAACTGATTGACCGTTTGTGCGGGGAAAACAAATTCAAAGAAGCAATTGAAATCTTATGCCAACAAAAGCGTTTGAAAGACGCTGTCCTATTGCTCCAACACCACATACGACTCCCCTCTGCTGCTATTTGTTCAACCCTTTTGCAATTTTGCATTAGGCAGCGAGCTTTAGAGGAGGGGAAAAGAGTTTATGATCTGATCAGGCGATCTAATTTTGTACCTGGTGTTTTTATTTCGAATAAGATTCTTGATTTGTTTTGCAAGTGTGGGAGTCTTGAAGATGCGCGTAGACTGTTTGAGGAGATGGGCAAGAGGGACTCGTGTTCCTGGAATACGTTGATATATGGGTATGCGAAAATTGGTCGTATTGATGAAGCAAGGAAATTGTTCGATGAAATGCCCGAAAGAGACCATTTTTCGTGGACTGCGATGGTATCCGGTTATGTTAGGCATAACAAGCCAAGCGATGCGCTTGAGTTGTATAGGTTGATGCAAGAGAGTGGCAAAGTAGTCTGTAATAAGTTTACAGTTTCCAGTGCTCTCTCAGCTGCTGCTTCTATGCAGTCTTTATACTTGGGCAAGGAGATTCATGGTCACATTATTAGGGGTGAATTGGATTCAGATGCAGTGGTTTGGAGTGCATTATCTGATATGTATGGAAAATGTGGGAGCTTAGATGAAGCCAGGTATGTTTTCGATACGGCGTTGGAGAAGGATGTCGTATCATGGACAGCAATGATCGATAGGTATTTTGGTGATGGAAAGTGGGAAGAGGGGTTCTTGTTGTTCTCAAATTTGTTGAAGTCAGGAATTAGGCCTAATGAGTTCACATTTGCTGGGGTTCTAAATGCTTGTACGCAGAATACTGCAGAGGGCTTAGGTAAGCAGGTTCATGGGTACATGATGCGGTTGGGGTTTGATCCGTTTTCATTTGCAGGAAGTGCTCTTGTTCATATGTACTCGAAGTGTGGCAATATGGAGACTGCATATAAGGTTTTCAGATGGCTGCCAAGACCTGATTTAGTATCGTGGACCTCGTTGATTAATGGTTTTGCTCAGAGTGGTCAACCCCATGAAGCTCTCAGGTTGTTCAAGTCGCTGCTTGAAACAGGTATTAAGCCTGATCATGTTACGTTCGTTGGGGTCCTTTCTGCTTGCACCCATGCTGGTTTAGTGAACCAAGGGCTCAGATATTTCTACTCAATAAAAGAGCAACATGGATTAGCTTATACTGCAGATCACTATGCTTGTGTGATTGATCTCTTGAGCCGAGCTGGTAGATTTGGAGAAGCTAAAGACATAATCAGTAATATGGCCATGAAGCCTGATAAGTTCATGTGGGCTTCCTTACTTGGTGGTTGCAGAATTCATGGAAATCTTGACCTTGCGAAGCAAGCAGCTGAAGCTCTATTTGAAATTGAACCCGAGGATGCAGCTTCTTATGTAACTCTTGCAAATGTCTATGCCACAGCTGGCAAATGGAGTGAGGTGGCAAAGATTAGAAAAATGATGGACGAGAAACGAGTGGTAAAGAAACCAGGCATGAGTTGGATTGAGATGAAAAGAAAAACTCACATCTTCTTAGTTGGGGATCAGTCTCATCCCAGGTCCAAGGAAATATACGACTTCCTGGGAGAGATTTCAAAGAAAATGAAGGAAGAGGGTTATGTGCCTGATACAGAATATGTGCTGCATGATGTAGGAGAGGAACAAAAGGAGCAAAGCCTCTTCTATCACAGTGAAAAGCTTGCAATTGCGTTTGGGATTATTGCTACTCCGCCAGGGACACCAATAAAAGTGTTCAAGAATTTGAGGACTTGTGTGGACTGTCACACTGCTATTAAATTTATTTCAAAGATCTCAGATAGAAGAATTACTATACGGGATTCAGCTCGATTCCATTATTTTGAAGGCGGAAGCTGTTTATGTAAAGATTATTGGTGATCCTGGACGATAGATTTTTTAGAATGTGTACTTCAGGTCAGGAGATTAAGATGTGGAGAAGACTGCATTGCACCATCTGATCAAAACAGATTAGTAGCCGTGGATCATAATCAATTTTCTTTTCCATTCCTAAGACACATCTTATGATAAAAGTTTCCTATTTTCCTTCATGTTTCGGGAACTGCTCCATTTTGTGATACTTAGAATGATTTTTCTTTTTTTTTTTTTTTCTTGAAGAAAAAAGGTAATATTGGAAGAAGAAAGCATCGGTCTCATAAGTTATCTATAGATTGTTTAAACGTATTCCATGCAATACAGTAGGCCATACGGTTTCGTGAGTATCTGGTAGCTCTAGTTCTGTAGCTTCAATTGAAAAAGGGTTTCCACACGTCTTTCCCTCAGAAAAGGTTTCTACACGGCCTTAAAGCAACTTCATTCTTGTCCTCGGGGTCCTACAGCAGAGAGAATAAAAATAAAAGAGAGTTATCACTTATCAGCAGTGGGATTTCGTTGGTCAATTGCTAACTGGCACTAGGATTCTGTTCAATTTAAAAATGAGAGGACTTGTGGGATTGACAAGCACAGCCATAACAAACACAAAGGCGGACGTTCAGTTCAATTGGAAAATGAAAGAACTTGCGGGATTGACTACTAGTAAAGCCATGAAGAACAAAAAGAGGCGGGGATTGAACCCGACGTGAATCGAACACGCAACCTTCTGATCTGGAGTCAGACGCGCTACCATTGCGCCACGGATCCACATTGCCTAACAGGGAAGACGAAATGCTCAAGTAACTGTGTCTTCTTTTGACCTCCTCTTCCCATAATTTGCTCCTTTTTTTTTCAAATTCAATTAAGAACGAGGGAAAACCTGATTAAGGTACAATGGTAGGCAAATTACTGAACCGAATATGCAAGAAGTGTAAAAGGAGTGTATATATATATATATATATATATATATATATATATATATATATATATATATATATAATTTCCTGAAAGCAAATCCTCATGAGTGATACATACATAATACGTCCATGCAAGCAAAATATATCCTTATACTATATAGGAATGAGTTTAGGGTAAAGATTTCAACTGCAAGGATGGGGCTATTTTGGGAATATGAGAGTATTTGAAGTGCAATTGGAGTATTAAATATGAATCATTATAGCTGATTTGATTTTTTTTTATAATTACTTAAATGTCCTCTCAGACATTTAAAGCTATGGATAAGTTTAACAGGTGACAATATTTGATATCCAATTAAATATTAGGTACAATTGAATTCAGCTCTTCCGAGAAAATCAAGGCAAAAGCAAAAAGTAGTACGCAGTAGATATTTATTATGGAATTGATCAAATTAAAGCTGATTACAACCGTATATAGAGCAAAGAGCAATTCAATCCAAGGACGCTTTTCTTTCTTATCTCCGATGCTTTTGTTTTTTTTTTGGGAAAATTGTAATGCATGGCCACGAAATAAAAGATCAGCAATCGTGGTACCTACAGGCTACAGGCTACAGGTCAGAGAGAGAGAGGAGGAACCGAGGAAGGTGATGTAATGCTAATTGCTAATACACTTGGGGCAGCAGGCAATGGAAATAAAATTTGGGGAGTACACGTGCTTCTTGTCAGCACGAAACGTGGAAGCCATGCAGATATCCTCTCCACACTTGGACTGACTGGAATCAGCTGCAACGCAAAGATCAGGTTGGGCTTTGGGCCATTTTCTCAGCTGTCTGGGCTTTCGGCGTGTGGTTTCCGTGCCCCGTTCTCAACTATTTGGGCTCCACCGTTTAAATTCGGTGTTTACGCGTAGTCCATTGGACTATCAAAAACAAACTGGAACTCTCACCGGTTATCTTATTTGGCGAGTCATATGCGGTCAGAGTGACGCTGACAGGTAAATTTATGACAACGCATTAATCAGCAATTTTTATTTTGTTTTATTCTCAGTAGTTAGAAATTAAAAAAAGAAAAGGATTCATTAACTTAGGCTACTTAGCCAACCCATAGATACTGTAATACACTGGCTAGTATTTTTCTACATGTCTATATCCATCGTACTTCTGAATACTACATTTTTTCCCCTCAAATTTTTGAAAACCAGCAAACGTATCAGGTGCAATGCTTGGGCAAGGCTCTGAATAGGTTGAAACTAGAACTTCTTGACGCATTAGTCAGTAGTGTAAGTGCCAGTAATGCATGTGTAGGATTTTCTTATTATCTTAGATGTGAAGTGGCAGCGCAATCTAGACACAAATGGTTTGTGTACAAATGCATTTGTACCTAATGGTTTGACCTTAGCATTTGCAGCGCAATCTAGGTAGCACTGACTTAAAAAGCATCTTTCTTCTGACTTTCTGTTTGTCGCCATGCATGCACGCTACCTTTATGCTGTGATGGTCAGAGGATCTGCACATGCATTGTCCTCCATCACTACTCTTAAAGAAAACGTAATTCTGAAAAATATTAATAAAAAAGAAGGTAAAAAAAAAAAAGAAAGGTAAATTGATAGTAATCAGCTTTATTACATTTCTTCCGTTACATATCACTGGCGGGAACAGGATTGCAAACGAGTTGAATCGAATTGAGTTGGACTTGTTAATATGCGAGCACAAGTTTGGGCTCGAGCTCGTCGAATCAAAAAATTAAAACTCGAGTTTAATTCCATATAGGAAAAGTAAAGTTTGATCTCGACTCGGTTTCTATTTCACGAGTTTGGTTCGATTTTTGGCTCGCAAGGAGCTCGATTTTAATTGATGTAGGAACATTTTTGTAATTCCACGTTAACTCGAGTTTTTCAAGCGACTCATATATTAATGCTTGACTCATCGAGCAATCGAGCCTAATAAATGACTGTTCAAATTTAACTCGTATATATTAATGCTTGACTCAAAAACTCCGCTCGCAAATCACTCGAGAGCATTGCAGCCCTAGCTGCGGGATTTCCCTGTAGCAGCATATTTCTAGAGGAGGAGAACCGTAAATTGATCAGAATCTTGGAATTTCTAAAGGTATTCACGTCTAGCTGGCAATATGATGCATAATACGACGCGTAAAGCGTATACGAAGCGCGGTCCCCATTCCTCAATTCAAGTGTTCGCAAAAACAAGAGCCCGTCACATGGTTGTCCATAATTTTGTTACAAAAAATTTTGTTGTTGTTGTTTACGTTAATTAAGATACACTCCTCGGCTCCTCCTCATTATTCCTTAACCCCAAATACTTAGGTCCAATCTATATCTTTACTTATTCAATTAATGTTCCTCGATATTCCATGCAGTAGTGGACAATAATTAGCAATGATTGTCAGTTGTTTGAGGAGGACAAAATACTTGGTATTTTACAGAAAGTTTAGCCCGGAAGTGTAATAGTACCAATGTTGACTCATCTTACGCACAGCGAAAAAAGATTATTGCTAGAATGAGAAAGGGAATGCCAATAATGTGTCTCCTATATATATATATATTTTTTATCAATTATCATTTTATCTATAATATCCTGCATTATCCTAATAATATAAGGGGAGACTCAACTGGACCTAGGGAACGGACGGTGGGGACTGAACCGCCAATATGTCTCCTATCCTATCTTGTTGAATACACTTTCTGTAGTTGAAATTGGAGTGCCAAATGTAGAATTTATGGATACATATATATCCTACTAAACAGATACGCTTCACAGCCCACTTCTATTGTCAAATAAAAATCCTACTTCAAATTCAAAAAGGTATTTCACTGTTCACAATAAAAATGTATGCTATTAATGACTTGCTAAGTTTTTTTTTTTTATTTTTAATTTTGACGTCTGCTTATTAGTAAATCCAAGAAATGCATGTTACTTTCACTCTAAATAGTAGAGTATTTCCTAAAATTGTTAGGCATTTAAAGGTTAACACGAGAAGTTCGAGCGACATTATGAGACAAGCAAATTTTTGCCTAGGCAAATCAAGTGCTACATGAGAAGAACAGAACCTAAAGAGGGAAGAAATATGAAGGAGGCAGTGCTCATGTTGGTAGGCCTGTCAACGGGTCGGGTCTAGACCCGGATCCGAACCGGATCCGTGAAATTATTGCGGGTATGGGTAGGGATTTAATTCTGTTTTCCGGATCCGGATCCGGATCCGTTTTGTCAAACAAAAAAAGGGTCGGATACGGAATATAGTATTCCGACCCGTATTAGACCCGGATCCGGATATAAATGAATTAATAATTTAAAAAATATATATTTATCAATATAATTTGATTAGGGTGATGTATTTTAATAAAATTAATTTGATTTCTTTTCTTATTTGGTTTTTTCTTTGCATTAGTTAGAAATTAGTTTACAAATATATTTTTTTCTCATTTTTATTAGAAATTATAAAATTTGGTAAATTTGTTCGGGTAGACCCGGATCCGGATCCGGGACCCGCCGGATCTGGATCCGGAACATAGAATAAAAGACCCGTCGGATAAACGGGTCGAATCCGAATCCGGCATAGTAATTCGGGTCCGAGTCCGGAATAATGAATTTCGGCCCGAACCCGACCCGTTGACAGCCCTACATGTTGGTGTGCAAGTTCCGGCTACGCATGTGAAGTTGTGAACAGTGACATTCATAATTTCTATCGCAGATATCCGCCTACCAATATTTATATTTCCACCGCACAAAAAAAAAAAAAAAAAGTAACAATGAAGCTAGTGCAACACAAGTTGTCGCTTCGTGACTTGAAATAATTATTTATTTGATTCAGTACCTAACAAAAAGACAAAAAAAAAAATTTTAAGAAAAGTCAAATGCGATTCATTAGGCTAAACATCACCGGATTTCGTATAAGCCCCTGAATTTTTCAAGCATACTATTTTACCATCATGTTATGTTATTTATTATTTGTGGTATAAGTATTTGTCTCGAACCAACTCAAAGTCGCCTGGAGTGGGAATTTGAAATCTACCCTCTTCCTCTTCCCTCCTCCCTATGTCCCTTTTTCCTTTCTCCAGCGATCTCTTTCTAGGTCTCTCGCTCGCAACATTGGACTTTGCCATGAACTAGGGCCTTGTTTGACAAGTAAATTTTTTATCAAATTTACCTGCTACAAGTTTTTTAACAATTTTAACTACAGTAATCTTAAAAAACTTCACAAAAAATTTTAAATTATACACTTCAAAATATCCAAAAATTTATACACTTCAATTTTTTTTTCTACAACTTCTACAGTGAACTACAATAAAATTTTAAATAAACATCCAAAAAAAACTCACTTGCCAAACGGGACCTAAGTTGAACATATTTAATAATAGGGGTAATTTCAGAAACCTCCCATGAGGTTTCTGACAATTTTACTAAACTCCCCTGAAATTTGAAAAATTACACGTACCTCCTTTATTATTTAAAATGATAATTTTACTCTTAAATATTTTAATGAAATTCCCTTATTTGGTATGCTTATACTTAGAATGAGTTTTAAATTTATGTTTTCATTCTTTTTCCTTCTTATTCCTTTTTTTTTATTTTTCGTCAATAAAACTATATAACTACTACTATTGCCTCTAGTTTCTATTATAACAAAATGTCCAATTAGTGATTTTTTATAACGAGTTAAATTTATATGTTATCTAATATTTTTGTCGATCTTTGTTTTCTATTTTTTTTGTATTAAAATTAACAATAAATAAAAAAGAAATGGCCCAAAAGCACTACTAAATTATGATAATTCCACTACTCCAAAATTTCATAAATTCTAAACGAATTATTTCAACATTTTCTTTTCTATCTTATAAATCTAAATTCATAATAAAAAACCATCAAAAGTATCATATTATAATAATAAAATTATTGTTATAGTTGTTTATAATAGTTATGGACATGAAAAATTTGACACTTTTTTCTTATAATTATACTAAATAATCTTATAATTATAAATTAAAATAAATTAAAACTTATTACACATATGTGTTTTTGGATATTCATTTAATAAATTAACCAAATCAATATTATTTTAAACTTTTGTTACTAAAACTATCAAATCAAGGGAGGTAAGCATAATTTTCCAAACCATAGGGGAGCTCACTGAAATTGTTAGAAACTTTAGGGGAGGTTTCTGAAATTATCGCTATTTAATATTGTTGATAGTTGAAGGGAGAAATTGCAATGTGCCCTCATCCAGATTTCTCGGAGAATAGAAATAGAATTAGAGTATGACGGACTGGAGAAAAGGTGTCAATTGATTTGGAGTATTTTAACTTTTAATCCTAGTAGTATTATTAGTATGCAGTTTAGTTAACGGATTTGACTACTAGTGTTGTGACTGTGAAAGTGGTTTGAAATGAACAGACTACGCCGGCATTCATGGAGTTTTAAACAATCAACCACTTCTTCTCCTTTTTTGTCTAAAGAAAGAAATAAAGAAAGACGTGTGGAATAATGAAAGTGAAATCCATCCTGAGCTGTAAAACCCGGATCACAGTTTTGTTTATGATGATTACGCGGAAACGCGTGATTTGCGGCCGAATGAATTGGCACTTCGGATAGGCCCCGCCGTCCCCTGTGACCATCCCTGCCCGGTGGGGACTGGCGACTGGACCCTTCACCCTTCATTACTGGGGGAGGGGGAGTAGCAGACCAGGCACCGCCCCTCCTGTGCTGGTACTATTTATTTCCATTTCTACTTGCCTAGCTTCTGAGCTGTACAATAGGCATAAGCAGAGAACCCAGAGAAGCAAACTCAAGACAGAGAGATTCTTTCGTTCATCTATTTTTGTAGTTTACCAATTTAAAAGACAAACAGAGTAAGGTCTAGTACCATCACTCTTTCTTCTTGCCGTAAGTATCAATAATCTTTTTCTAGATCTGCTAGTTATCTTCAATGACTTCGAACTTGAACTTATGTACGCTTGCCAGATTAATCTTACTATAATAAACTTTATATGCTGCATAACTGGAGTAAATGTATTTATCCCTTCTGCGTACGTGCACTTGTCTTGTATTGGCAGCGTCTGATGTAAAACTTGCAACATTGCAGATTTAGAGGTTTGGGGGCTGTCACTGAAGTATTAGACGGTAAACAATGGGGAGACCAGTTATGCTTTATTTGGTTTGTGCGATTTTAGCTTTCTGGAGTAGTGGCTCTCTGGTCACAGCAGAAGATGCTTATAGATACTATACATGGACTGTCACCTACGGAACTGCTTCTCCGTTGGGTTTCTCTCAACAGGTTGGTTGTAATTCAGTTTGCACTTTTGTTTGTTTTGCCATTTGTTGAGGTTGATCTTGTTCTTTATTCTTGGGGTGTGTTGAAAATGATATTGGGCAGGTCATCCTCATTAATGGTCAATTTCCTGGTCCCAAACTTGATCTTGTAACAAACGACAATGTCATTCTCAACCTCATCAACAAGTTGGATCAGCCTTTTCTCCTCACCTGGTGCGTTCCATTTTACCCTCCAACTTTATCTACTTTAGCGTACCTATCTCAACGTTGCCCTGAAATTGTCTTCTGCCGTTTTGGGTGTTTAAATTAAATGGTTTTGTTATATTTGTTTTCCTAATAACTAATTTTTTGCTGCAACACATTCAATCCTACTTTTCATAAATGTCAGCAACAAAGTTTTTCGATAGGAAAGCTGCCTCTTTTTTTCCTTTGCAGTCCTCATAATTTCAACTGGAAATCCAATTTTAGTCTTCGGAAATTTTACTTGGGGCATGTATGCATACGAGGAGTGTTAACATTCATCTCTCATAAAAAACCTAGGAATGGGATAAAACAAAGAAAGAATTCTTGGCAAGATGGAGTCTTGGGAACTAATTGCCCTGTTCCTCCAAACTCAAACTACACGTACAAGTTCCAAGCAAAGGATCAGATTGGGTCCTACACGTATTTCCCATCAACTCTGCTGCATAAAACTGCTGGAGCATTCGGAGCGCTCAATATCTGGCAGAGATCTGTAATTTCCATTCCATATCCTAAACCTGTTGGAGATTTCACTTTACTTATTGGTGACTGGTACAAGTACAATCACAAGGTGACTCTCCTTGCTATTTCATATACCTTTTTATGTCTTTTTAATCTTTATTTTTTATTGTTTTGAAATTGAGGTATATCTTCCAACACATGTTTGTTTTGCTGCTTTTTGTTTGGAAACTGAAAATTAACCTTTTTTTTTCTGAGTAAAGAAGAATATCGTAATTCAGGCTCCAGATCTTTATATTGTGGTGAGGGTTGGACTTGTTTTATGGATTCCTTCTTAAACAAAACATTTACTACAACATTATAGCTGGTTTTCTAATTTTTTAAAAACTCTTAGCAACATGACGTTGAGTTACTGAAATTTGAGTAAAATGGTGTTACTAGGATTTTTAAGTCAATAGATCTTGCACTATTTTCAACCTTGTATGATAGATAATCGCTGGCCAATGTCCTTCAACTACTACCTGTCACAATCCCTTCGCATTTTAGGTTGTTAGCGATTCTTTCATTTAGCAGGTATGAAAAAAGACTTGTAGATTTCTCTGCCCCATTAGGTGATGGAAATCTCTTGTTTGCTCAAGACATAACCTTGTTTCTAAACGCCACTAGAATGGAGTTGCTTTTACAAGAACTCTGGGTTATGGACATTACTAAGTCTTGGATGTCTGCAGGTCCTGCAGCAGAGGTTGGATGCTGGGAAAAATCTGCCTTTCCCAGATGGTGTCCTCATAAATGGCCAGGCCCATCCTTCCTTCAGCGGTGACCAAGGTCAGCCTCAGTAGTTGAAGCTCTTTACATTTCTTTCCTGGAACAGTATTAAGACTCCATACATTTTTTGCTATCAATGTGTATCCTGTCATTTCTTGTGGAGATAATAACTGAACTCTTTTTGCTATTTAGGTAAAACTTACATGTTCAGGATCTCAAATGTTGGCTTCAAAACCTCCTTGAACTTTAGAATTCAAAACCACAAATTGAAGCTTGTTGAGGTTGAGGGATCTCATGTCATTCAGAACACTTACGATTCTCTTGATGTTCATGTGGGTCAATCTGCGACTGTTCTTGTCACTTTCGACCAGCCTCCCAAAGATTACTACATTGTTGCATCTACTCGGTTCACAGAAAAAGTTCTTACTGCTACTGCTGTTTTACACTACACAAACTCTAGGACTGCAGTTTCCGGACCCTTGCCAGCTGGTCCAGCACCTAAGGATGTCCAATGGTCCTTGAATCAAGCCAAAACCTTGAGGTATGAATTTGCAGATACGTACGAGTTGCAAGTGATTTGGCATCTTTTGTACGCACGTTGTCTAATACGAAGCATAAGTTGCTTAATGAAATCTGATCGTAATTTGAAATTAAAAATTGGGGAACTGGTAACTGATACTTTTTAAGAAAGGGTGCCTTAATTTAATAAACCATTTGTTTTCAGCGAGGCACTCAACTCTTCGAGAGTCAGATTATACCATTCTTTTCCTTCACTTTCTTTGCACATATCCTTGGAACCACTTCTTTTATATTTTGGAAGATTATTAAAACTGCTGCAGATTTGCACCTCCAACTTAAGTTACACAATGCTAGCTTCTTAAATCATCTCTCAGTGGCAAGAGTGCTTGATCGTTCTCATCCTTCTACGAAGATGATGATATTTGTTTACAGATGTCGTAGAGATTCTACAGTCCTCGTGGTTCATAAAACACCAGTAGTGAATGACTCGAGTAATCCTTCTTGTAGGTGGAATTTGACAGCAAATGCTGCCAGGCCAAACCCTCAGGGCTCTTTTCATTATGGGAAAATCAGTGTAACAAAGAGATTCGTGCTGGCCAACTCAGCACCTCTTATTAATGGGAAGCAGCGTTTTGCTGTGAATGGTGTTTCCTATGTTAATCCTGACACTCCACTAAAGCTTGCTGATCATTTCAACATTCCTGGAGTTTTTGGTTTAAATTCCATTGAGAGTTCTCCCTCCGGGGTCTCTCCTCACTATGGTGTGTCTGTGCTGTCAACATCTCTCCATGACTTTATGGAAATTGTATTCCAGAACAACGAGAGATCTCTGCAGTCTTGGCATCTTGATGGATATGACTTCTGGGTTGTGGGGTGAGTGATTCAACTTGGAATGCCTCTTATTTTCCAGAGATAAATAAAATCCTAATCCTGTTTGTTACTGTGAAGCAGTTATGGGGCTGGGCAGTGGACTCAAGCCAGTAGAGCAACATACAATCTTGAAGATGCTCTTACTAGACATACTGCACAGGTACTTAAAAAGGCCCAAATTGTCTCACTGTGCATGCTTAACGGGCCTAAATTCCTCCTTGATCCCCTCCTGTTGTTGTATTCTGAGTTTGCTAGTTCTTATTTTAACTGAGGTGGAGTTAAAATCCCTTGCATTCGTGCAGGTTTATCCCAATTCTTGGACGGCTATTTTAGTTTCCCTGGACAACCAAGGCATGTGGAACTTAAGGTCTGCCATATGGGAAAAGCAGTATCTTGGACAACAGGTTTATCTCAGAGTCTACACTCCAACTCCTAGTCTTGCCAACGAATACGACATACCAACTAATGTCCTCCTATGCGGCAAAGCTGTTGGAAAACATCCTTAGTCCATTATCTAGTTATGATGGCTAAATATGTTACTTCTCAGTCATAAGAGTTTGACTGTTATATAGAGAGAGAGAGAAGAAAATTATGGGCTTATTTAAGTGTATACCTTAAACATTATAGCTAACTTATTATTCTTTTGCTTGATTTATTCAACAACTGGTGATTTGATTTAGTCTGATTTATATGTGAATTCTGCTTAATTATCAGATTCCTTCTTGTTATTAGCACTTGTTGGTCATATCACTTTTTATGAGATGCTGAAAAAAAAGAAAAAGAAATGAGGGGTGCCAAAAGACTACCGTGTACAATTTTAGCACAAAGGGACTTCTTGTTTCAAGCGTGCAATATCATCATCATCATCATCTTTTTTTTTTTTTTTTTCTCGAAACGATATTATTGTATTGATCACAAAATAAGCTTTACAGTTTGGAGCAAAAGCCTCTCATTTCTATACAAAAAGTGCGTAATAGCACAGAGAGTTGATTCATTCCTCATCATGTAAAATGCTTAAAGTATAGTCACTAATTCTATTATTAACATGATTAACATTCTTAGTCGTGAGGCAAAATGAGCACATGTGAAGCGGAGCAGTCAAACATAGTGTGCATTTTGATATTTAATGCACATCTTGATTGGATTTGTTGGAGCAGTTGCTTATTTCAGCTCTGTATGATGATCTTCCTCCATCTCTTCACTGCTAGTTTACCCATGGCTAACTTGATTGCCTCAGTTTCGTCCAGTTGTTGACAGTTGTAACTTCTTTCATGCATTACCAAGCTGCCACTATAATATCTCCTTCAATCATAGTAGTCACTCCTGTGCCAACCTCATTAGTGTTCGATCATCATCATCATCATCATCTACTCACACAATTCAATTGAAAAATTTTCTCAAACACAAGGCTCAATACGAAGAACTTTTTCTTCCTTGGTGGATTATTTTTCTAACGTTAGAAAGAAAAGCGCAAGTAATTGAAATATACTGCACATTATTATACATGGAGTTTGCTTCTTAGATAATTGAGCTGTTCTTAAGAAGCCAGGTAACTGTGGCTCATGATTTAGCAGTGGCAGCTAGATGTATGATGGTTCCTTATTAATGAAAGAATATCTTTATTTGCCGGAACCAAAAAAAAAAAAAAAAAAAAGGGGACGCTGCTCGCTGCAGCAGCTACACTTCCAAACACAGAAGTGTCGCTATAAATTAAAATGAATTGTTAAGTATTGACTTTCGTCCCAAATGGCCATCGTTATCACGTGACCTCGATTTATTTTAATGGGGTATTGCAAAAGAAGGTCAATGCATTGATTTTCCCTTTCTTATTATTGAGTCTGCGGCCCCAAGAGTAGGACTTGAGACTGCAGGCTATATGGATCACCATAAATTGATCTCGTAGATTGTAGGAAACTCATGTGCTCCATTGCTAAACAATTACTAGAGTATAATCATTTCGATGCAATAGCTAATAGTTGGCTTTTATATTTTTCCTTTTTTGGGGGCTTTTTTTTTTTTTTTCCCATTGACATATTTAAACCGAGCAATATTTAGAAGTTTAGTAACTTTAGAATTATATTTTTTTATTTGATAACTAAATTAGAATTGGTATCAAAATTGGTTTGGAAAATAGAATTCGGCTGTATTTAGGTGCGAGTATTGGGATACGCTACATGATTTTTTTTTTTTATTTGTCTATTTAATGACCTGAAGTCCTTGAGGAAAATCAACCGCAAGTTTGCAATTTTGAGTTAAGTTAACAATTGAAAACTTTACTTCCTCCCTACCTTGCTTGTTTTTTTATGTTATCATTCTTGAGCTTGGCTTCGCCATTATAGTTCCAATTATCAAAGTGAAGGGTTAAGGCCTTATTCAGTCAACTAGCCCTATTATTGATTTATACAAAATTAAATACTTTTCGGTGCGTGAGATTTTTGGTGCTAACATTTTCCCTTGTGCTAACTTCCTTTAGAGTTTAATTTAAGCCTGGCACTTGCCTGAATGGAGCTTTAGATGCCTAAACCAAATACGAATAGAATATGTCGTCAAGTGGCAAGCTGCAGTTAATTCCGATCAGAAAGGAGGGCCGGGAGTCGGGAGTCTGTGCTGCTGGATCCATCATCCATGGATTGGAAGCCTCACTTTTGTCCTAATCCTAGTTTTTAAGCTTCCATGTGATTGATATGTGACACCCTAATTACTAAGATTGTAGTACTAGCTGTTCTAAACATCTGATTTTCCATCGTAAACCTTAAACCATCTGATTAATATAACGATGAGTTGATCCGCTGCAGGCTGCGTTGTTCTCGCCTTTTTTCCTTACTTTTACTACTTCATTACTCTCACCACCGACAAAGCCCATGCATACAAAATTCAATGCGGAATTTCCCTCAATTAAAGAGTTGAAGCTTACATGAAAGTGTAGTCAAACTGATCAACCACTAGTTAAACCTGTTTTTAACCTTAATTAAGCCTGTGAAGTTCGCAGCAATGCAGGAAAAAAAAAATTAAAATTAAGCAGCACTAATGAGCATGAAGTGCGGCGTGAAAAAGCTTCGATTTTTCTTCGAAATCTGAGCCGCCGTCTTGGCGTTGCTGATGTTATACGCAGCGTCTCTCGTTATATACAAGTGTTTTTCCCCTGCGTACTTTGTCTCCTATCACCCCAATCCTCCTCACTTATTTGAGGAGGCTTCCACAATCTTGGTAGAAGCATTTGAGGAGGATCCATTGGTTTTCTGTTCATTAGTTTTGCTTCTTCCAGTAAGCACTTAATGAATCCTTCGGCTTATTTTCGGCAGACGTTTAACGTCAAAATTCATAGGGTTTTTCATTTCGTGGACTTGTAATACGAAACTCTTTATTTATTTATTTCCTTCTTGGTGGCAGAGATTAATTTGTTCTCATTGAAAATGAGAGGGGCTATTTTGCTCCACATTTGTCTTGGTCTCTCGGCTTGGTTGAGTACTTCTTACGTGAAAGCTGAAGATCCATACAGATTTTTTACATGGGTTATTACGTACGGACAAATTGCTCCTTTAGGTGTCAAGCAAAGGGTAAATTTTCACACTTGTAGTTCAAGATTACTCTACCCTTCCTTTTTAAAAAATAAAAAATAAAAAAATTTAACAAAGGTTTTAATAATTTTAACAAATTAAGTATGTGCTCAAAGTCCCCTTCCCCCTCCTCGCCTTTTAAATTCCATTCTTCCCTCGTTAAAAATAAATAATTACGAAGCATGCAACTCCTAATTATCATACAATTTCTAATATTATTAGTATTTGTTACCACTCCGTTTGGATATATCAGGGGATTCTTATCAACGGGCAATTTCCCGGTCCTACCATTAGTTGCATTACCAATGACAACATCATAGTTAATGTCATCAACAAGCTAGATGAGCCTTTCCTTATTACCTGGTTAGTGTTCATGACCTTCTATAGATCCTAGCGTGCTTTTGGCGGGTTTGTGTGTTACCAATATCGTCCACTACACGGACCTATCATATTATCTCGACTAAAAATTGCTGTTCCAAAAAGTGACTTTAGATTTGTTGTTTGGTTTATGGCCAAACTAGGCACGGTATCAAACAAAGAAAGGGTTCGTGGGAAGATGGAGTACTGGGAACCAATTGCCCGATTCCTCCTAATTCCAATTGGACTTACAAAATGCAAATGAAGGATCAAATTGGAACCTACAATTACTACCCATCCACCTTGATGCACAGAGCGGCCGGTGGGTTCGGAGGATTCAATATTGTGGCTAGGTCCATCATACCTATACCTTATCCAAAACCGTATGATGAATTTACTCTGCTCGTCAGTGACTGGTGGAACAAGGATAACAAGGTTTGCTACCAATCGGTTTCTTTCGTTCATTCTTAATATGTCCCCTTTTGTAAAATTCTCTCTTTTTCCCCGGACACGGGATTATGGTTAGAAGAAGAAGTCTTAATGTTATAAGCTTCCAGGTACTACAGAAAATATTGGACGATGGCACACCGTTTCCTCCCCCCGATGGCCTTCTTATCAATGGCAGTCCAAAATCTACTAAGTTCACCGGAATCAAAGGTAATCCTGCATGCACCTAATTAAAATGGGGTATTCGTTTTTCCACGTTTTTATCCGTTCCACGGTTTACATAGAACTGATAGTACATGTGATATACTGTTCTCAATCACAGGCCAAACCTACTTGATTAGGGTCTCAAACTTGTGCCTAGTAAGTTCAATTAACTTTAGAATCCAAGGTCATACCTTAGTCCTAGTAGAAGTCGAAGGATCCCACACCATGCAAGATTCCTACGAGTCGCTGGACGTTCACCCAGGCCAATCCTCCACTTTCCTGGTCACCCTACGCGCTTCTATCCTCAAGGATTATTACATACTGGCCTCCAGTCGTTTTACAAAGCCTCTTCTGACTGCAACGGCGATCCTTCATTACGACGGTTCTACCACCCAACCCGCCGGACCATTGCCCTCCGGACCCGCCGGCCAACTTCACTGGTCCATGCGGCAAGCAAGGACTATCAGGTACCTAGCTAGGCCAGCTACCTGGTGCAAATTTATGAACATCGTCAACACCAATTTTTATTAGACAACGACTTTGTAATTCGGAAGCTAGCCATGAGATTAATTTGTTCTCTTGAAATCCCTCATCGAAAATTGTTGTAATCGCGTTGTCCTTTTTTTTTTTGGGGTGTGTTGAACTGTGGTGAAGATGGAATTTGACAGCGAACGCTGCTAGGCCAAATCCTCAAGGGTCGTATCATTATGGAACCATACCAATTGTGAGAACAATAGTGCTAGCCAACTCTGCCCCGCAGATTTCTGGCAAGAAACGGTATGCGCTTAACGGGGTTTCTTACGTGAACCCAAGCACTCCATTGAAGCTTGCTGACTACTTCAACATTTCTGGCGTGTTCGTGTTGAACGCAATCAAGGACTTCCCTACTTCTGCCCCCGCAGCTCAAGGCGTCTCCGTCTTTGGCATCACTCTTCACGATTACATGGAAGTTGTTTTCCAGAACAATGAGAACAATTTACAATCTTACCATCTTGCTGGCTTTGATTTCTGGGCTGTCGGGTAATTAATAAGCTTCCTATTCTTCCCCACATTAATATTTTTTTTTTGGGGTTTAAATCCCGGCTTTTGCTTTTGCTTTTAATTTCCGCTTTACCTCATTAAAATCCATACAGTTCGAGTATAACTAACGACTGACTGTTTCTTATTAATTGATCCAGGTATGGTGGTGGACAATGGAACATTACAATGAGGAAACTCTACAATCTTGTTGATGCTACCACCAGGAATACCGTTCAGGTAAATGCAAGCAACCCTCTGCCAATTTTTTTTTTTTTTTGGGTTAAATTATATAGTTATGGTTTGTTCAGCAATTTAGGTTAAGCGGGCATTAGATCAGTGGCGGATTTAAGGTGGGGGCACTGGGGCCTTAAATTTCATTGTGGTGCATTAATTTGGTTTATGAACTAATATTCTAAAAGGATATGTGGATCACAAAATTTCATTTGAAATAAACTAAAAAAAGGCTTTTTATTTCAACTTGTTGAGGAATATTTTTTTTAAAAAAAAAACTAAAAAAGGAGTAGGTAAAAAAATTTTAATGTTACTTTTGTCTCTATTGAGAATTTTTTCTGGCTCCGCCGCTGCACTAGATGCACGCATTTGACTAAGGTATGTGGTGGCATGCTTATTCAGGTATATCCCAACGGATGGACTGCAATTTTGATATCAATGGACAACAAGGGTATGTGGAACTTGAGATCTCAAATCTGGCCAAGGCGCTATTTAGGACAGGAAGCATACATGAGGGTTTGGAATAGTGAACGTAGTCTTTACACTGAGTATGACATTCCAGACAATGCGTTGCTCTGTGGCAAGGCCAAGGCCTAGTCGCCTGTGGCTGCAGTCCAAATTCTTTTTCTTTTCTGTTTTCTCTCCCATTTTTGACCCCCCCCCCCTCCTTCTGCTTCAGTTACGAGGCCGTGACTGTCGAGAAGAAAAAGGATGTGAAATGGAACCAATTCCTCTGTTACCATTGCCAATTCAGATGTCTTTATAGTCTTCATCATAAAATGGGTAGCTTATGCCCTTCTTTGCAAGGTAACGTGACAACTGCTGCTGCTGCTGTTGTCGTTTGAAAGAAGACTTCTACCTCGCGCGCATGAAAGAAAACTTTATAACCCAAAAAACAGCGGATATGGTGAAATAAATCACACAAAAAAAAAAAAAAAAGGAGAAGGCAGGCCTTCCATTGTGCTGGGAGGCCCAATTCCGGTCATAATGAAAATCCAATTGGCCCATAAAGGGACCACCCCGTCCGAGTGGCCCTAATCGGTAACCCCACTGATCAAATCACAATGAGAAATTGCGACTAACTACTTAATTGATTTCAATTTCTTCGTCCACTTGCGTCGATCGGGGCTTCACCAAAACTAATTAGGTTATCATCTGGATCCATGAATTTCGTTCCTTTTACAGCTCAAAAAATTTTTTTTTTCTCATATTCGGAAATGTACGTAGAAAGTTGAGGTCTTTGTTTTTAGTTTATAATTATTAATACTAATATTCAGCAATCATCCACATCACTCTTTATTTCTCGCATTATTCCTGCCACTCTTGAAAGAACAAAATAAAAACAGGATTTCTCATCATGCACATCTGAATAGATGACATGTATTTTCAATTATTAAGAAGAGACAAGATCATTTTAATTTGAATAATTCTAAGCCTCGTTAATGAACGAAGACACATGTTATACATCGAAATGTGTATTGTGGCAAATAGAGGGAGAATTCATTAGAGAGGATCCAAGTCCATAAAAACATTGTTCAAGAAATTGAGTGAACGAGGAAAAGAATACAAGGAAAAACAGAACTGAATCCACTTTTTATGACCTTGCACTCTGCTCAATACCCACTTTGTACCCCAAAAATTTTGTTGAACGCTTTCCATTTTAAACTTGCTAATAATCCCAAGATACTTATATGCCTTCGGCATATCTTAGGACAATACGACCTATCAGGGATAATCTCACCCTTTAATTATATACATTGTGCTAAAAGACCAATGACGAGAGGCATATCATGCCCCCTATGATGGTTAATATCAATCAGTGACAGGAGAAAGTGATTAATATCACTATTGTTCTGAGTTAAACACTATCATATTGTCATTTTAAAATACACCCTCCCAAACCCTCCCCCCCCCCCCCCCCCCCCAAAAACCAAAAAAAAAAAAAAAAAGAAAGAAAGAAGCAAAATCAGATTGTCTGAATCACATGGATAGTATTCTAATTAAGTAGGATTTGCTCAGAAGCTGTCTGACTTCCTGTAATCTACATATAAGCAGATTTGCCTAATATTTTAGAGGAATCAGGAATCTAATGACCGGTAATTTTGTTACTTTAGTGCTGCAGGTGCCATCTTTCCCACTGAAAGAATCACTTTTTCTGGTTTCGGAAGAATATATTTCGAAAGACTGCCTTTTCAAATGCCACAAAGAAACAAATAACCCATCAATGTACGTAAACGGCAAAACCCGCCCTTACACCACCGTCACCTTCACAAATGTTAAGTTAAACGTAAAGCAAAGGTCTGAAGTTTGAGAAAACCAAGACGATAAGTTATTATTCTCCCATGTCAAAATTTGTTTTAGCTGCATGCTTTTCCAGACTTGTGAAGTAAATTGAAGCAGTCCCAAGATATCTTCTAAGATATATACGAATCTTCATTTGCATGCATATGTAGAAGATTTGGATCATGTGTTTCTCGTATAACAACATTAAAAAGTAGTAATTAGGATCACCTACTTAATTAAAATTCGTCGTTTTTAAACTTCTAAATTCTTGGTTTGTCCTTACAAATCAAACACCCCGTAAAACACAAGTACACTCTGGAACAGGAAGGAAACTATCACTGGTAGTAGTAATATATAGAAACAAATTCTAACCAAATAACCCCAATAAAGACAACAAACACTAGACACTGAAGAAATTTAAAAAAAAAAAAACCCTTTTTTAAAAGAAAAAAAAAAAGAAAAAGAAAAAGAAGAAAGAGTACAGTAATTTACTCTCAGGGATATGCGCCATTAGTTGTAGGCATATCAGACCACGACGAAAGGATGGAATTCCAGTAGCCGGATTCAGCTACAGCAACCGGAGCTGAGTCTAAAACTTGGATACTGGAAGACGACGATGAAGAAGAGGAAACTATATTACCCAGGACTACCGGAGCATGATCTGGATAAGTACAATTTCTTGATGATCTAAGCCTTTGGTAAAAATCTTGAACTCCAGTGAATTCTCCTTGGCCAAGTACAAAACCAATCTGCTGCTGCTGATGTTGTTCACTGTTTCTCCAGCCGGAGCTGCTACTGATAAGACCAACTGAAGGAACCTGCTGGCCGAGTTCTGAATCAAACCCAACCATTCTGCTACAAGCATTTAGGGAGTAGCACCCTGCAGGCATGGCTGCCTCCTCCTTTTTCATGCTAGTACTAACAACACTATTGCACATGGGACTAGCGTTAGGGTTAGGGCTTTGGTTAGCTTTCAGTAAAGAGAACAAATGAGAGTTTTGAGGTGACGCCCACAGAATAGGGTTTGATGATGGAGAAGAGGAAGAGAGCTCATGTTCGAAGGCACTCAGAAAACTGGATTTTCCTATTTCTGTTGCCATGGTCTTGAACTTTCCAGCACTTGACTTGATAACTGATGAGGTTATCATGGTAGACTTGTTTTTCCGGCAACCGCCTCCGATGGGAACGTTACGCAGCGCACCTCCTTTAGTCCAATAACGGCGACACGTCTTGCAGAAATGACGAGGCTGGGTGAGGTTGTAGTTGTTGTAGTAACAAAACTTGGTGTTGGTAGAATCGCAACGCGGACACCTGAGGCTCTCCGGAGTGGATGAGCCTGTAGGAGGAGGAAGGGTGACTGCGGAAGAAGAAGGTGACGGTGACGGTGACGGAGATGGCGAAGGGGAAGGTGTAGGAGATGGTGAAAGAGAGGGAGAAGCTGACGAGGCTCCTGAGACCCCATTATCAACGGGCAGCTTTGATCTTTCTCCCCCAGTTAATACTCCGGATGCAGCTTCCCCTAAAAGTTCTTGAATCATCGTTTTCTTCTTTGTAAATCTGCAAGAATCCAAAAACAGGAGAAGAAGAAAAGAGAAGTTAAGTTAGCCTCCCTATCTTCCCCCTTTTTCTTTCTTTTTTGGTGCTGTTTTAGCAAAAAAGGTGAAGAATGTAGAAATAGTTGATCACGAGAGACCGAAACATGGTTGCTTGCCTTTGCTCGTTGATCGATCAGTTGAATTGGATAGGTTTTGGAGTTTTGGCTTTTGTGAGGCGAAGTTCATGTGGCAACAATAAAACAACACAGGAGGGGATACTAGGCAAGCTTTAAGATAGTCATGAGTCAGTCACCCCAGAATAAAACCATAAATAGAGACCTGTTGTCGTGTATATCTGAAAATTAACCAGTGGTATTGGATTTTGGCACGTAGTTTCTTTCTGCTTGTGGCTTTTCAGAAGGATAATTGGACCTTTCTCCTTTTCCAAATAGTAACCCGCAAACTGCTTCATACATGAGAATTAATGGCTTGTATTTTTGTACCTTTTTTCTCCTCCTATGCCCAAAAAAAAAAAAAAGAAGGAAGCTTATCTGTACTCCCTATAAACCACCATCTTATTTTTTTCTTTTATCAGTTATAGCAGGAGAATTAACTAATTTCAGCTTCTGAATGTTTAATCATATAGGAGCTGTATTTTTCTTATTTTCCTGTCTAAATGGTAAAGATAGTTTGTTTTTTTTTTTTTTTCATAAGCAAAATGCTTGTGAGGAAGTGATATGGAAATTTAAACATGTGGCTATAGTCTTGGTCAAGCTCGGAAACCGAACACGTGGAAGACAATGGTTTGAAGATCCTATTCCAAACTTTGAACCAATATAAGTTAGTAGATGCGCTTTTGATGAATGGTATCTTGCTTTGATTCTTTTAATATTGGCATGGCTAATTATTCATGCTGAAGTGGGATCGAATCGATATATAAATGATGATGGCAATCAAGTTTCTGGCAAGGAAGGATAATGTTTGATTAGGCTTCGTGCTTCCAACATGAAGATGCTGTTCATATACAATCATTACGAGTTTAAGGAGAGAACAAATCACATGGAAGTACGTGTAAAGCCCGAGCCCCACGTCGCCAACCCCCACAACAAGAATTTGCACTGCCCCGAAAGTCATGGCTCCATATTTGCCCCCCGCCATTGGTGTTTACTAGTACTACTATTTATGGAAGGACTTGGTTCGGAGCTCACCATTGGTAGGGTAAATGGTCGGGTGATTTCACACCTCAGATGTCTCTATACATCATACCGCATTGTTTGTTCAGTTTAATCCATATTCATACCTTATCACGTTGTGTCACCTTCTTTGATTTTTGCGTCGACCCTTCTTCGTTCCATATATTGCAAGTATCGTACTTTTCTTTTTTTTTATTATTTCAAAATATTTGTCATGTTTAGCATTTCTAATTATTTTATACTCTGAAATTTCCCTTATGCCCTTTCATTAATGATGCGTACTCAAAGACAAAGGATTAATCTTTCCATACACTCACAGTATATACACTTTTAGAGTTGGATGAATGACAACTATATAAAATTTGAATTTAAAATTCAATTTTTATACACATGTCATGAATCTAATGGTGATAGTGCATACACTATCAGTGTATATAATATTTACTCTAAAACAAATATGATGAGATTGCTTTCTACTTTTTACTTTAAGTAGCACATGATTAAAGGCAAAAGTGGAACAAAAGATTTTTTTCTTTTTTGGTGGAGTATACTATATTCCATGCATAAAAAGCACATATCTCCAAATATAACTAAATATATAGGACTAAGGAAGTGTTAGATTACCACAGTCACAAGCTGAAACTAATTATATACTCCTCTTAGTTAAGGAAATTACAGCGTCGTAATTTGATCGCAATGATCCAAACTATAATCAGACGCTTTTTAGTTGGCCTAGTTTTCATTCCACCAAAAGCTCAAGATTTAGATGGGAATCAGAAAACTGGATTTTTCTAATTCAATAATAGCATCCCCGCCAGAATATAAAAGATCCTGCAAAAATTAGAAAGAATGTCGGAACACTGTTGGAAACGGTAAAAGGCACTCAATGAGAAAAAGCCCATGTTTTCTTTCCCCCAAAAATTATCGGGGAACACGAAAAGAAAGAATGAAAATCGCAAAACATCTTTATTGTGGAATGCACATTGCAAGTGACAGTTCAATGATAAATGGAACTAATTGGGTCTAAATATGGAGGAACCGAGACTGCCTTTGGGCAGCAAAGCAGAATAAGTTCTTGTTTTCTGTAACACTGAAACGTTGTTTGGTGGCTGGTGTAGCATAAGTGTCACTATGCCTGTGACATTGGTATAACCTGGCCTGGTCTTGGCACGCAGTTGTAAAATTTTGTAGCAACAACATATACATGCAGCTGGCTTATTCATTCATTTAGCCTTTTATCCAAACAAACGACAACTGATACGGGCATGACCTGACCGCGCGTGCCGTCCGGATGGGAGACGGCCTCAGACTTCACACTTCACAGCACAGAACTCTTCATTCTGATGGAGACCCTGATAGAACAAGGACATCAGTGCTCGGCGAATACATGATAAACACACCCTGATCACGACTAAGGACTGATGGGGGCTCTAGCCCTTGACCGACTCACTAACTTTTTTTTTTTTTTTTTTGATATACTACGTACGTCCATTATTGTTATGGTGGGGACTTGAGGGGTAGCGGCCAGCTGAAAATGACCTGAGAGATTGATTGTGGCCGAGTACTGCGCGATAGGTGGGCATTCCAGGAGAGATGATAAGGTCGCCTTCAGTGAACCTCCTCGACCCTCGGGCTCTATGTTCTCACCCTGGCTCCTCCCTTTCTCCTTCGTTTTCTTTAGTTTTCTCCTGATTCCTTCCTGGGAAGGAAGCATTTGGGATGGATGTCCCTTTCCAAATAAGTTACTGTTTGTTCTTGGGCACAAGTATAAATAAGTTAAAGAGTACGGTATAAATAAATCTTAGATTAATTGTTCTTGGGTGGTATAATATAAATGAGTGGTGTAAACAAATTCTAGCTAGGTGGTAGGTAAAGAAGTTACAGTAGAGTGTAAAAGAAATTAAAATGACCATTTTACACTGAGATCGAGTAAAGGGATCCTTATTCACAAGAATAAAATTACAAGAAAAAAGAATTTTTTTTTTTAGAGCATGAGCAGGGTGAGTTTTAAGAACAACGGAGGAGGAAAGGAGAATTAAATCCAGAAATTTTCAATTCTGAAACTTCAACCCTAAGTAACTATTAAACCAAGTTCTCTATAATTTGTTCAGTTTGGTAATTTAATTCCTTAACTTGTAGGTGAACTTTCAAATAACTCCAAAAGAAAGGTTTAATGACGTTAACAACTTAACTAAGTACTCTATTTGTGGCTAGATCATGTAACTTACTCCGAAAGACAGCGAGACTGAAAATAACAAACACACAAACCCTTAATAACCCCTGCTATTTCACACGTACAGCGATATTGCTAAAACGCATAATTGACGTAGCTTCAAGTTTGCTCTTTCTTCTTAGTGAGTGATAGATTTATTCAGTGATGATTAAACAAAAAAAAAAAAAGGGGGCAAGAAAATGACTGTAAACTTTATACTAATTGAAATTGCCCAATGCTTGACCAAAAAAAAACAGTAGATATGGGAGGAAATTATGCCTGCCTGTTTGGTGAAATGAGGACTGCCGTGCCTATGATATTCATAGATTAAACATTGAGGAGACATTCGTATGGGGAGCAATGCACGGAAATGGAATGGTGAAATAATTGAGTTCAACATTCCACATTCTACAAAGGGTCTCGATCCATGTCTCCCTTTAAGCGGCAGGTCAGCTTTGATCGGGTCCCGACCTCCTCTAACTTTCGTTAATTTCAAGTGGGTGAAGGGGTACGGCTTATTGCAACTTTTGCATGCTAATAATGCTGTCAATGATTCCCTTTCTCAATCCTTCCTCATCTTTATCGTCACTTCCATAGGTTTGCGGACTAAAAATTAGCCAAATTTTGAATATTCCTCCTCCTTTCTAAGCTCACATGTTCTTGTAACACAAAAAGCGCAATGTATCATCAATTAGATTTCAAGTAGTAGTAGCAGCAGCATCTCTTGTTAGTAAACAAATCTAATCAATGCATGTGTACTGATCTTCTAATTTTTTTTCGTATTTGTCTATATCAAATCGCGCGTATAATTTGACGGGGCTCCGCCCATAAGTTTGCAGTAGTGTATCTATATTTTTACCTATTTCTTGTACCGGAAAAACAATTAGTCGTTGCACAATATGGTTAATTTGCCCCCCTCCTATGCATTCATTCGCGGTCTCTATAACAAATGACGTGGATCGGAGGAGTCCATCTGTATTGTTTATTCTATGGATAAATCTTTTACGCACCACCGTTAATATATACATTAATGAATTTAGATACATGTCGCATGTATAAAATTCAGTGTTCGAATTCAAATTAAATAACCATGACATTAGTCCAATGGCATTCTCTATTTTGCAACTATACATTAGATTAGATTCAGGAATGATTTAAGAAAAGGGGGTGGATTTGGGATTGCGGAAAATGGATGGCTCCAAAACCCTAAAATCTAAGTGTACTGTTGGTGCTTCCCCGTATTGTGGAGTCCATCAGGTAGGGTCACACACATGATGAGAAAGATTCAGTGGTGGCTTCAACCTGACATAAAGCTAAGGACGGACAGGATCCTTATGAAGGAATACCAAAGATCATGTCTCTGCCAGAGATTAAGAACGTGGCATGCAAACTTATATTGCTATTTATTATTTTATATGAATTGAAAATCAACAATGGAGAAAAGTTTTGGAAAAGGGCAAGCAACCATTTCTGAGGATTTGCAGTCAAGATGTTCGAACTTTAAAATTTAAGATATATTACATTGTGGAAATCGTTCTTAACATCATGTATGATGTATGGCCACCGAACATTGCCCTAATTTACATGTTATATATATATATCAAGGGATCCAACGAGAGTCTGTTGATTGACCAACTACTTTAAAGATAGTTGAAACCGAGAGAATTTGCTTCTTTGTTGTTTCTGTCAACTTATTAAGGACTCCTATCCCGAGTCTCATGCGCAACTTCGTCTCCTGATCCAACTGTGCAATACCAAGATTGAATTAGGTTCTCTGCAACCTTATGTAATCGAGGTTTAAGGACATTTTAAACTATGGCATATATTCTCATGATCAGCAGTCAAGCAATATAATTGCTTGAAGAAACTAGATAAGCAAGACATAGTTATTACCATATTGCTTGCAGCATGACTACCTGGACACCTTTTGGGACATTTTAGATCAAAAAAAATATGGATCTAGGAAATGTCTCTACGACATTTTACCCAGAAAGAGATTGTTACAACATTCACTGGTACGACACATTTTAATAAAGTAGGATTATTCAAAACATTTACAAAGTTTAAACTCTTTGGTGGATCACAAGAACCTCTTCTGCATTCATTCAGGCAGAAATGCCCTATGGTTTTTCATGTATACATGTCAAACGAATAATAAGATCAGTCAATTTCATGGTTTTAGTAGTTATTGAAAATTAAGGGGTGGTTTTTCATTTATATATACATGTCAAACCAATAATAAGATCAGTCAATTTCATCGTTTTAGTAGCTATTGAAAATTAGGGGGTGGTCAAAGAAAGGGCAAATAAAGCACTCTAAAGTGCAGAAAAGTTCAGGTGATAGAAGACAGAATCATTGTGATTGACAACATGCTTCCGATGCATTCTTTAAATATACTTCCACTGATCATTATTAAAGGCATGACGAATTCGCAGTTTTCTTCGGGTTCTGCATTGTTCTTGTTTTGCTGATCAAGTCTTTAATCTTGACTTAATTAATTACGCCTTATTGATACTTAAGAAATTAAGTAATACATGTTTTATTGCGCTTTATTGTGGTGGCCAAATTCTAATCGAACACAATAGCCAAAAAAATTTTTGAACGTAAGCAAATTGCAGTGGGATCAAGTTGAAATTCAGTTGCAGTTCTTTTGGTGTTCATCCAGCACAACTAGGCCGGAAGCATATATGGATCCAAAAAGCTGTGTCAAGGGATCCAAAGAGGTGTTTACTCACGCTGCTAGCTTGTGCACCAACATTTTATTACAAATAGAAATGGAAACAGAACCAAAATCAAGAAGATAAAGGGTGAGGTGGCGATGAATGAATTACAATTTGCACATCATCCTGGTAAAGAATAAAATAGTGAAAATTACTAGTCGATCGAGGACAATCTGAACGGAAAGAAAATTACAGTACTTCCTAAAGTTTATAAATGCCATTCTAATAAGATAATGGCAGTAGTTTTCAGTCGGACCAAAGAGAAGCCAAGCACAGGTTACCAGAATAACTAGTGGATTGTCACAACTCAAAACAAGAGCCGGTTAAATATGCAATATCCTTATCAATTGCCATAATTAATTATGAAGAATTGGAATGTGGGAGAAGAAGAATGACAGAATTCTGATGTTAAGTTGTCACGCTTTTTACATGGTTATCCATTAAATTTTATGGACAAATTAACCTTGGTGGTAGAAAGCCATGACATTCCTTTTCAAAGCAAAAAAAAAAAAAAAAGAGCCCACCATAGGATATGATGTGATAAGGTTACCAAATCCCCACCTCGTGACACACACAATATATTAACATTATATATTAAACAAAAAAAAGATCCAATTCCACGAAAGACCTTTTTGATAAATCAAGCTATCAACTCATAAATAGTTAAACTTCGACTAACTTCACATGTAAAAGATGATGTGCAGATAATGATTTGTAATTTTGTACAGCTACCATCAACCTTCAAAATTCCCAGATGATATGGCTATAGATCGAGATGCTATGCTCGGTTCTTAGCACCAAAAGGTTGTTTCTGCATGCTATAACTTTTTTTTTTTTTTTTTTGGTGGTCATAGTCGAACCTTTAAAAAAAAAAAAAAACAATAAAATGATGTGGCTAACCAAGTCTGACGAGTTTACTCGTGCTGCCATTGTCATTCTTCGCGGGGAGAACCAGTGGAGAATTCAAGAGACATCATATACAGCAAAAGTACTAGAAAAGAGAAAGAAGACATACATCCATCCATCATACTCATTCTTTGCAACTGGTTGATTTCTGAAGAATTTTGCAGGTGTAATCCCATGTTTTTTTCTTCCGATGTATTCTCGGCCCATAAGTACACCATTCTTCTCACAAGTAGGTGGTCTATACCAACATAACCCTATTCAGGTTCCTTTGCCAGTATCGTCTTCGTACGTTACATTGTAAAAAAAGAAGATCATGGCATGCATGCCTGTGATCATCCAGCAGTTTTTCATTCCCGTAAAGCAAATTAAGATTAAGCTGCACCATCAGTTTGATCATGATTACTTGTTACTTTGATAATCTCGAATGAATTGTCAGTAATTGTAGTGGTGTATACTGAACATCTTCTTTATGCGTATAACATCATCACCAATACTTAATGCATATATACTTCTAATAACTTTCACGAATCACGACTTTGGACTGTGTGTAAAGAACGCTAAGCCAATTACAAGCATGAGCAAGTAAATAAAGTTGAAAGACAAATGGAAAATGAGAGCATTCATTGTCTATCTTGCCTTCCCACGTTACCAATAGTGGGACAGAACCAAAATTTGACCCTGAAAAGAGAATGTTGAGAATACTCGGCCTTGTTTGGATTGCCGGTTTCGTCGAAAAATTACGTCGTTTTCCGTGATTACATTTTTCTATTACCTTTTTCCCTCACATACATCAAATCGCTACAGTAATTTTTCCATGAAAAATCACAGAAAATGCAATCCAAACACATGCTTAGTATTCGTGAGGAGCCAAAGGAGCAAAAGCCTTCAGCGTCTTTTTTTTAAAAAAAAATTCTAAATTAACGCATTTTATTTTCAGGGCCTGACACCTTGCGTACTTCATTTTTTTTTTAAAGAAAAACTCCAAAAAAAAAAACAACAACAACAAAGTGTAATCCAAACTGGATTGAGAGACTTTTGGAATTTTTTTGGTCAATGGAGTTCGTATGATTTAGACGAGTTTAATTTGCTGATCACTTTTGGCGTTTGAATTTGGATGTTCGTCGGCTTTTCTCAGTTTCGGGAAATCATCTCAGGCTAGTAATCAAATTTCCATGGTGGCGTGGAACCAGTTTCTGTTCTTTTCTTCGGGAGGTGAGCTATAGCTTCTTCTTGGCTCCCCGCCTTTGGGAATACTAGTAATCAAGCCCTTTGCCTACTTTCTCTGCCTTCTTTTTATTTTTCATTTTTCTTGTCCCTTTTCATACTGTTTCCCGCGATGGCGATCTCTAGTATGCTTAGTTTACAACTAGGTGGGTATGACTGCGCGTAGATCAATGCAATTATGCCCTGTCTTGTATTGGTCATTGAGGGTTGGTGTGATGTTAGAGTAAAAAGAAACATGTAAACTATATAGGTTGTTGAGAAGACGCACACCTAGTGAATGCCGTGCAAAACACCACTATGTGAAGCCAGAATACTCCATATCAAGAACAAAAAAGCAAACTAAAACTACCAAAGTAACTTCCAGCCATTATGATAGACCACAGGATATCAAGAACCACTTGTGAATAAATTTCGTTTGATACTTCCTGTCATTTCCCTACTGCACATTGTGATTCCAAAACAAAAGTAAGATATACATGTTAGGGGAACTGGGAAGCCCATCAGCAAACGACACACATAAAACTGCTTTCTAGTGATAAAAATACCTCCGAGGACTGCATCAGGACCATCATTTGGGTTCTCTATATAATCTAGCAAGATATATAGCTTGCTATATTGCAATACCCTCCCCCTCCTGAATTTCTTATCTTACGCTATTCCATCTTTTTTCCTAGTTCTATTAGCTCCAAAGTTGTACTTTGCAATGAAAAATTCAGGTAAAAGAAGGGATTTCCAAATCAGTTTCTAAAACTGAATAATCCAAAGACCATATGTTTAAATCCATATACTCCATCTTTGAACTATCAATCACCATTATTTGAATAAACCGAGGGAAAAAAAGAACCTAGGTGGCTCAGGTTCCTATCAAATCTACAAAATTGCACAAGAAAGAAATACAAAGGGCAAAAAAATGTTCACCTTGTTCTGTCTATTCTGATGGATAAAACGTCGGTTGGCAGCTAGCTCATTTGACCAATCTTTATGAAAGAGAGCAAAACGAAGAAGCAGTTTCGAAGGAACAGAGCAATAAAAAAGAAAATGAGAATCGAACAAAGCAACTCCCAAAGACAATCATGTAAAAGAGAAAATAGGATGTTGTGCTATAAACAATGATACAAAAAAGAATGGAAAAATTAAAGACATCACTAACCATTAGCACAAGAAGAAAATGCCGGCAACAATGCATAGCTCTACCTGCAGCGGTGGGTTGGACAGAGCAAAGAAACAACGGTGGGTTGGACAGAACAAAGAAACTGCTACAGTCCTCCTTCCAATAGCCGTCAACAGCGATTAGAATTATGGTTTTTTACAAAGACAACCCAAAGGTAAATAGAAATTGACCTCCTAACATGAACATGAAGAAGAAGAAGGAAACGGTGAGAACAAAATGAATTTGTTATGGCCGGTAAGAAAATTATAATGGAAGGGCAAAATTGTAATATAACTGTCCTTATAGTCAACTAAGCTCAGTTATTACAGTGATGACAATCAAGTCCTAACACATATGGAAAAGCCGAAACAAAAATGCTGCTAAAGGGGTCCAATCGGGTGCAGGGAAAGTGAAGGCATGCAGCATTCATTTGAAAAATAGAGTAATAACATTTCCATTCGGAATTTTTGTTTGCACAAACAGGGGCAATCCTCACGTACAAGGACGACCATAAATCGTCCAATAACATTTTGGCACATCACAAAAAAAATGAGCTCTCTTGGCACACCTCTACGCATTTAGTACATATGTGTTGAAAGAAAATCAAAATTAAAAAAATAAAATCGATCAATGCTTTTGTATCAAGAATATGGACGACGTGCTTAAGATAAATGAATTTTCGAACTCTAATAAGATGTCGATTTGCCCACCACGAAAATTTTTAAAAAAAAATTGAATTGAATTACATGTTGATATGTCCGCCATTAAAATAAAACAGTTTGAATTGAATTGCAGAACTTTGGCAACGATTAAAGGACTAAACTTATATCACTTTTCTCACTCTACATATTGAATTTTATTTTTGAACACTTTATACCTTAAACTCTTAATTTTGGTCACTTTGCATCCTAAACACTTAAATTTGTCTTATTTAAATTCGATCAATGATTATATTCACAAAATAAACGAGATAAAGGGCGGTGAAATTTGATGATAATGTATCTTTTTTAATTGCGATTCCTTAGCTTTTTTTTTTGACAATTTTTAGCACATTATTATTGATTTATATCGTATCAATTACTAGTTTGGAATATTATTTGAAATAATTAATGTAGTATTTTTTGTGATGTGATGTATGTGAGATAAAAAGGTAATTAGGAAGATAAAAAGGTGTGTTGAAAATTGTATTGGTGATGTAAGTAAATAATTTTTGGCCATTATTTGGCCATCCAAACACACTATTTTTTTTTTAAATGAGTGAAAATTAAAAGATGATGAAAATTAATGACAATGATTTTTTAAAAATACCTTGGTACTTTTGGTTACTTTCGACATATTATCATTGATTTGTTGGGTTCTTTATGTTGATAAGTTTGTAAAAGTTATCATTGACTGAATTTAAATAGAGCAAATTTGAAAGTTTAGGGTTTAAAGTATTCAAAATTAAAAGTTTATGGTGCAAAATGTCTAAAATTAAAATTCATGAGTGTAAAGTGAGGAATTGATGCAAATTCATGGATGCAAAATAGATGGCCTGTTTGGAAGCCCTGTTTTTTACCAAGTTTTTATTATACTAGTTTTTTAATAACTTGTGCTACAGGAACCCCCAAAAATTTATCAAAATTTTTAACCTACACACTTAAAATATCCAAAACACAAAAAAAAAAAAAATTCCCTTCCCCTTTTCTCCTTCCTCCCCCACCACCACCTCCATTTCCGGCTCCGTCGCCGGTTCCCACGCCAATTTCCGGTGCCGGTGTCGGTCTTCTTCTTTTTTTTCCCCATTTTTTCCCTCTCCCCCTCTTCCTTCCCTGCCATCTTCCTCTCTTGTCTTTTTTTTTTCTCTCTACGTCCGGTGCCATTCCTCCCCCACCTCTCTGTGGAAAAAAAAAAAAAGAAAGACTAACAACTTCCAGCGGCCTCGGTTCCACTCAAGGATCTCTCTCACGAGAGGCAGTAAGAGCTTCACTATAGCAGTGAAGCAGTCAAGCAGTGAGAGCTCTACAGTATAACTTTCTTCATGTATTTGGCTCCCTGAGCCGTTCGCCCTTCCCTGTCTCACTGAGCCGCCTAACCCAAGTAATTGTCGGCCGTTCTCTCATTCGAATCTTCCTTCCTCCCGTCTTGCTGGATCCTGTACCTGCTCATCACTGTGCTCTTGATAAAGATGGTGAGAAGCGGGAAGGGGACAGGAGAGGCAGGGGTGGCGGGGCAGAGAGGCAATGCTGCTGGGGGGTGGCGGAGGGGAGGGGGCGGCGGGGGGAGGAGGAAGGGGCAGAGGGGGGCGGCGGGGGGAGGAGGAAGGCGGGGCAGAGGAGGCCGGCGGCAGAGGGGGGTGGCGGTTGCTGGCAGGTTGCTGGGGTGGCGGAGGTAACGGGGAAGAAGAAGAAGAAAAAGAGAGGAAAGAAAAGAAAAAGGAAAGAAAGAAAAAGAAAAAGAAAGGGAAAGAGAAAGAGAAAAAAAAAAGAAAAGGAAAAAAGAAGAAAAAAAAGTTTTTCACCTTACAAAAACTTCTACAAAATTTTTTACCTTATAAAAACTTCTACAGTGCACTACAGTAAAATTTTAGACAAACTCCCAAAAAACTCAGGTTCCAAAGAGGCCCAGAGTTTGTTCATGTTTTAAAGATCATATGGTTTGCAGGTTTGTACATGTTGACTTGATTTTTTTTCTCCATTTTTTTTAAGTTGCTGATGGTGAGAATTTCATACACAAAACCGATAGGGGCATTGCTGTCTTTTAAGGAAGGAATGGCGGTTGTACAAAAGCGCACTGCTTCTTTCATAATTCAGAATTCACAATAAAGCTGAGAGTGAAACTCAAAATCAGATAAAAGTTCATCCTATAAAAATAAAACTGAGAAGTCCTCCAGATTTTTTTTTAAAGAAAAAAAAAAAGAGAGAGAGTCCCATTGCCAATTCTGCCATTACTTTCCTTTTTTTTAAAAAAATATTTAATCCACTGACCCTGTTGGGGGGTGCTGCAGAAGCAACAGAGTCTTTACTCTTTCAGTCGACCATCTGAGTTCTGACGACGGAACCGATTTGTCCCCGGCCTGATAGAAACCAGATTGCCCCATATTCGCCGGCTGGGAAAGGCCGAACAAATTACTTCTCCGTCTCCAAACTAACAGGAGGATACATCTCACTAGGCTTAGGGTATTCATCTCCCCGATCAAATTTTCCTGTCCAATAATTCAGTGATCGTCGATCTTCCTCTTGTTGCCACGCCGTCATGAATTGCGAAGTTTGCCAGCTTAAAGAACTGGTAAGCCTTGGACCACCAGAACCTCGCCAGGTTTAAAAATTTTGACTTTGTTTTTCAGTTTTATTTGACCGCCGATGAAGCTAAGCAGCATTACTTTATACTAATTTATTCTATGCAATTGTGTTTTGTATGCAGGAAGTGGAGCACATTGAGGTACGCGAAGTTTTGCGATGTGAGTCAATTTCTGATGTTCATCTCCCTCTTATTTCTGCTCAGTTTGTTGTTGATGAGAACTATGAATAAGCTTTTACGTGATACGCTGTCTAGCTGGTTTTGTAGATTACCTTATGGTTTTAGTTTAAAGTTGAAACTTTTGCAAGTTTCAAGTGGAAGTGAAAGTTTACTTGGATGATTTTTAGGACTGTGAGTCTGTAATAGTGACATTGTTCCATTTTAGTTGTATTACGGGTTTGTAAATCGCTTGGTTTTCCATTTCACATATCTAGTAGTTAATTTCTAGTTTAGCTGAAGTTATCATACAATTACTGTTCTTCCAATATAATCGTTAGTAGCCTTTGCAACTGGTAATGCCAGTGAACAAATTTCCTTTTAATCCAAACAAGTATTACCAATTTACTTTTCACAAAAATCATGTAGTGTTACCGGGATTGGAGATTAACTAATGAAAATGATTGATGCTTCTTTACACTCGCGTAGTTGTATGTTGTATAGTGATTACTATTTTCGTGCTGTTCTAGAGGTTGATGCTCTGTTGTGTTTTCATAACTTCGGTGGGTAGCTTCTAAAGTTTTGTTCTATTATTATAAGTAATCCTAAGGTGAAAATTTGCAGGCATTCTACACACTATTTTATTCCACAGAGCTTTAGGTCTCGTGCGGCCAAAGGATGTTGACTTGGAGCTCTTTGACATCACTTATGTGAGTCTATGAACTTTTATTAACATTTTAGATATTGAGTATACTTATTGAGAAGTTCTTTTCTTAATCTTCAGGTACAGTGTGGTGATGTTGAACATGAAAAGAAAATAAATGAGAAGATTGACCACTTCATTGACAGGGTGGAGAAGCACCCCAATAAGAAAAATCAGGTTCATAATTGTCACTGACTTTGAGACAGCATAATATTGTGTACTTGCATGATATATGATATGTTAATATACTAAATGATTATTTGATCCCATTATAAGGCATTCTAGTTTTTACAATTTAAATTGGGATGATTTCTTCTGGATTCTATCGAGGTATTGATAATGGGTTACTTGTGCTCATTTTGATGCTCTAAAATGTCAAAGTGTTTGACAGATCTACAACTTGATGGCAAAAGAATATTTTGTTTGGTAATTTACTTAAGTTATTTTGACTTTGTAATTGCAAGAAGCACAAGCTTCACACATTTTAACATGCAACTCTGTGAAGAGGCAATCATTTCTGGAGGGTAGGGGGCATCTGGTTTTACTGAAAACATGTTGGAAGTCTGTCTACCACCCTCCTTTCAGGAACAGATCTTGTAATCATTGAGGGGTGCACTGGCTATTGGTCTTGTTATAATTTATGTTTGCATAGAGAAGAATATTTGTTCTTGATGAAAGTCCTTGCCTAAAGGATGAAGTTTGAAAAACCAAGTCTGAGATAGATGTCATTTATGCCTTGAAACCTATTCAAATTCCTGGTGATAAGTGATCACCTCGAAATGGTAGCACAATTTTCTTATTAGCAAGCATTGGCTGTCAGTTCACCTATTTGCTTGTGTTTGTTTTGCAGAACTAGGCTTATTTTGGTTTCTTTTATTTGATTCTTCTGTCTTTTGCACTTTGCTTAGATTATACAAAGGTGGTCCTTTCAGAACAGCAGTTTGCATATCTTGAGTACATTTGTTTTATGTATTTTACATTTTTCCAGTTTTATGACACGAAATAAATTACTAGTTTTCCAGACTATTGACATACATCAAACACAATGCAGATATGTTTGTCTTTCTATGAAGTTAAGAACAAACAGGCAACATGGTTTACTAACAAAGTTGAGCGTCACTACTGGGAGCAATGGTACATAAATTTGAATACAGTACAACATCCAAAGACACATTCTGGGAAGTCTCATCACCCCAAAGTAGTAGTTGATCCAGGAGGTACTTTCTCTGTCCTGGCAATTTGTTATAACAAGTCTTAATGTCCATTGACTAAAGGGATTAAAAGAATCACTGCCTCTTTCTCTGTCGACGATTGCAGAAACTGCCTCAGAGGAGAGGAATGCTCGTCGGACAGCGCTAGAATCATCTCTCCGTGAAGTTTTATTTCAGATAATAAAATTTGTAAATGAGAAGAAGGATCATGTTCCCCCAATTCCAAATCTTGATGGTGTCTCATTTCCTTACGAGATTACTATCTCAAGGTAATTGTTCTGCTGAAGAAGATGTTCATGTAAAATTAAGGTTATCATATTTGCTTTACTTCCCTTAATCTCTGCAAATTGCACCATTCTCTTTACGTTTTCTTTTCCTTTTTCTCATTGACATTGATGCCTGTGTAGATGATTTGAGATGGATTTCATGTGAGTGGTTTAAACTACCATGTTAATGCTGCAATTTTTAGGGGGTCAGGCCTCTTTTTCTCAAGGGATGCAGGATGCAGAAACAAAGCTGTTTAGAAAGCATTGAACTCTAAAAATTGTCTTAACCAAGTCGCTTATATGCATGGTATTGATTGAATATATGTCATTGAATATTTCTCAGGTAAAGAACAAAAAAGAAAAAAACTTTGAAAAACCTTGATACTGCAGGTTTTTTCGATGATTTGGCACACAGTAATAAGGTAACTCAACATCTTGACCAACTTGAGGGTGGGAAAATATACAAAGTATTAGCTGCATTTTTATGCAGTGTAAACAAGGTCAAAATTGTCTTTCTTTCTATTGAAGTGCAGTGTATGTTGTGAAGTCAGTCAACATGCAAAATTATGTCATTGTTTTTCTACAAATCCTTCTCTTTGTTCTGGGACCTTGCAAATAGACCTTTACAATTGCGATTTATGTTGTCGAATTTTAAAAAGTTTCTGTAATTGCTAAAAGAATCACAGAGGGGTAAACCTTGATGTTTGGCAATAAAATAGCGTAAATTCATGGTATCTGGGTAATGCTTTTTCCGGGTGGTAGGTAAAGCTATTGCTTATTGGTCATCAAAGTTTGATTGCCATGGCATTTCATGGGTAGATCCCTGGTGGATGGTAATGATTTCGTAGTCCTTTTGCCCTGGACAATGAGAACCATGTTTTTTTTTTGGGGGGGTTCTTTTAGAATGGTTGACTATCCTCTTTGCTAATTTAATCACTACTAGTATTTCAATGACACTTCTTTCTTAGCTCTTCGTTATATATAGCTGAAGCAAACCGTGAAGCTGCTAAGTTATGTGCTGCCTTGTTTAGTTCATCAGATTCTGCATTTGGGATGGATATGTTGAAGAGGATGCTTCAGACTGGGCATCCAACCATGCTCAGCTGATTAGCAATGCCTTCAAGCTGGATGAGCGTAAAATTTACTTTGTAAGGTGCAAATGATTGCTGATATCTGATGGTGTGAATATCCATGTCCTACAGTGGTTTACATGCCTTCAGAGAAGTGATTTTTATGTACTTACCATTGCCAATCAACTAGATATCCCCTCTTCCATACTTTTCTTGAATCATATAATTTGTCTGCCATTTCTTCTTTTGAGAATATGACACCCAGTGCTACAGAACAATTATCTGGCAAGATCCGCGTTGCCTGGTGTGTCTATATCTCAGGTTTACCTTAAAGCTGTTGATTTCAATACGCCCTTCTTGGGCGCCTAACTAGTAGCTGTTCATAGTTGTCAGCTTTGTAGTGTTTTAGTTTCTTGTAAACTCGTAAATATATTATGAAAGTGATATCTTCAGTTTGGTGCCATATCTACTTCCGGCACTTATCTCATTGCCGCTAGATCCCAATTTGCGTCTAAGGAAATGTTTTGTTCTTTGGGTACTCGGTTCATTCTTGCCGTATGCTATATTTATACTGAAAGGAAGTGATTCGTCTATATTTACAACCGAGGTCCACTATTTGGTTACAGCCACGAGTACGTCACGCTTTTGTTTATTTGCATCTACAAGCCTATTACAAAGTAAATAAAATAGATACAAGCTTGACTACGCCTAACCTGGGTAGTTCTGCTCGACATTTCAGCAATTGGATTGGTAATCCTTCGGTATTTCTTCTATAAAGTTTGTTGTTGTTAAGCCCAAAAGTAATTAAGATGTGATCAGTCGCATTTAGTTTTCAAGATGGGGGAAATGTAAAAGTAATTAATTTGTTCTCTCTCTTCTGAATGTCTGGGAAATCAACTCTTTAGCAAGAAGGGCAAGGAATCTATTGTCGCTGAATAATGCAAACCTTTATTTGGGAGGGCAAGATAAGGGATGCTACACCAGAATAAACAACGAAAACTCATTGACAGTTTCCCTCCTAGATGATTGTATAATAGTTTTACCACTCGTTATTCATAGCAAACAAGCTGCAAGATTTCAGATAATCTACATCAACATCGGTAGTCTGCCAATTAAATCATCATGTTCATATTGTGGTGGCCCTATTTTGAGCTCGCTGGGATTTGGAACACCAGAACTCAGAGAGGGAGTGGGACAGCTCGCAAGGGAAGTGCCTTTTGCAATGTAATGCCATACTTTTCCTCCATGTCCAAGTCCTTTGGCGTATTGCCCCCTTCAAGTTTCCAATCGAACGAATTTAGCAGCGAACCGAGCATTACCGGAACTACCCTAGCTGCCAATGGTAGTCCTGGACATATTCTTCGCCCAGCACCGAAAGGAATCAGCTCAAAATCTCGCCCCCGGATATCTATTTCCGATTCCAAGAACCTCTCTGGCTTGAATACCAAAGCATTCTCCCAAACTATTTCATCACGGCAAATGGCCCATGCGTTTACTAGCACTTGAGATCCCTTAGGCACGTTGTAGCCACACAGTTCAACATCCTGTTCCACTCTGCGCGGAATCAAGAATGGAACTGGCGGATGAATCCTTAAGGTTTCTTTCACGATACATTGCAAGTAAGGCAGGCGAGCAACGTCGGCTTCCTCTATTGCCTTGCCTTTGCCAATGCCTCCTGCAATCTCAGCTTGGGCTTTCCTCATTTTCTCTGGATTTTTGAGCAACTCTGTCATTGCCCACTCTAATGTGCTTGACGTTGTATCTGTCCCTGCTACAAATAGGTCCTGTAACATATATGATTGCTGCGTGAGAAAATTTTGCAATAAAAATCGCTTGAACTTCTCATGCAGAGAGCACAATGATACTGATATTCACACTGCATTGCATTACTTAGCTGCGGATTAAACAATTAAATATGGGGACACTTGTGCATTCAAACAAGTAATCCAGTAATCGATCTCAAAAAAGAAAAAAAAAAAGGTCATCGATCTCAATCAGGCTTTTGTCTTCTACCAACTGTTAGGGACAGAATTCAAAAGTGGGATATCGATATGATTTGATTTGGTATAAAAAAATTAATTTGCATAGAAAGTCGAGTATCAACGCAAAGCAATAAGCCCAGTAAGGAAGACATGGAATCAACAAGAGTCAAGACAAGTCAGAAAGAACCACTGAGCTTGGCTCAGTGGCCACAGAGAGAGATTTGTCTTTCCTTGAATGTAGGTGGTGATTCAAATTTCATCTATAATAAAAATTTAAAAATAATGTCATAGCACTCATTTAATTTAATCAGATCTATATATATATTAGTTTCTTACTCACAAACTTCCTTAAGCTCCCCTCCCTATAGATTATGGTCGAATAAGTTATACAATTGTAATTATTGCCAAAAAAAAAAAAAAAGGACTAAGAAGAGTACTGACCAAGAACATGTGCACCATATGAATCCTGTCAAACTCCTGGGAAGATTCTTCACTCGTAGTAAGCAGCTCATCAAGCACGTCACGCCCTTCGTCTCCAGAATTTCCACTCTCCAATCTTTCATTTATTAGACCCTCAAACAATTTCAATACCTTCTCAAAATGAACGGACATGCGGCGCCTGACTCCCCGAGGATCAAACTTTTTAAGTAGAGGGAAGAAATCAACCGGGTTGGGCTTGCCGGCTTCCACCATGATATCCCAAACTAAGTCCTTGAATTCTTTTGCAGTATCAGAATATGGATCGGCCAAGTCCTTAGAGAAAATGGTATTGGACAGCAAATTCAAGGATGTCATAAATCCTGCTCTGCCAATATCCACTGCCTCACCAGTTTGGCAATTCTTTTGGCAACAGTCAACCAGCTCCTGGACCTTTCTGCACCTCAAGTGCTGGTTAGCATCAAGACTGTTGGCTGAAAACATGTTGGAGTTCATGATTCTACGAAGGCTTCTCCACCGAGAAGCGACAGGTAGCCACACCACAGAATAGTGGGAATGATTTTGTGCATGGACTGCATCAGGAATTGATCTGCTGGAGAAGGCCAAGTCTTTCTTTTGAAGAACTTCTCTGGCCATGCTTGATGAAGAAATGACGACTGTGGTTAACTGGCCAAGTTTTAGGCTCGTGACGGGGCCATGGATTTTAGCGAGCTTGGCTAAGGACTGGTGAGGGAGATCACCAAGCAAGTGGAGGTTTCCAATTAGGGGCAAAGGTGTTGGTCCAGGAGGATGCTTTTTGGCTCGTCTTGCTAGTGAACTCAGGCCCTTGATCAAAGTCAAGGACAACAGTGACGCTAGAACAACCATGAGGCTATCCATTCTTCCTCTCAAACTCAGAGCAGAAATCTGAAGTTTGCGATATTTCGAACTTCAAGCTTTGATAAGTCACATGATTCAGGATTTTTGTCTATGTAAGTCTGCCGAAACTGCGCAGCCAGAAAAGTCTACGAAGAAGACAGAAGCTGCTGTTGCTGTTAGGAAATTGGCCTAATTTTTTTTAAACATATTTTTTATTTTATATGAAGGTAACTATTTTTCTAATTAATTTTAGTTATTTAAAATATTACCCAAAATTTTTTTTTTAGAATTTAAAAGTTATTTCCTATTCTATATAAGTGTAAGAGTTAACATTGATTTTCTATTATTATTTAGTTTTTGGTCAAATAATATTTTGTATAAATAGATGGATTGATATACTATAAAGTGGTATACAAGGAATACGCAAGAAACATACGAGAGTGACATATAACTTTAGACATGGGGTAAAAGATGGTTCTTGATAGGTGAAGATGGTATATAAGAGTTAGATTTGGATTTAAGTTGTATTCTTATATAAGAATTTTTTCTCATAATAAATAACACATTTTCTTGCTATGGATATAGATTCAATGATGAAATCGAACCACGTTAAATATTGAATATCACTTATCTTTCATACTTGTAACTTATTTATCATTAAATTATGGAAAAATCGTTTAAAACATCTCTCACATTTTGTAAAATGACTTTTTTTATCTTTCACTTTTAAAAGTATACTTTTACGTTCCTTATAAATTTATATTGGTCAAATTTAATCCCTATCTAGATTTTCGACTAGTTTTTTATCGAAATCCACCACGTGTCTTGCACGTAATCATTTTTGAAAGACAAAATTGTCAAATCAAAATTTACATAACCCGATTCATAGTACCTCACATTTCCCAAAATAAAATTTTTTATCCCTCACATTTCACAAAATGAATTATTTCATCCCTTATATTTCACAAAATGAATTATTTCATCTCTTACATTTTTATAAAATAAAATTTTTCATCCCTCATTGATCGTGTATATGAATAACTTTTTTTAAAAAAAAACTCATGTATATATCTATTTGATTTCAGTTAAATAATACGAATAGTATGTAATATGTCTCTATTTGATTTCACCTGAACATACTGTTCAAATAAAATTAAATAGAGATATATATGAATTTCAAAAAAATGTTAGTTTTTCACTCGTATTCATTTTCTTTTACTCGAAAATAGAAATTAAAAAAGATATTTAATCCTAAATATTATCAAATGTTTATATCGAATTAAATTTGGATAGAAAAATAAACAAAAAAAGTATAACAAAAAGAAATAAGTGATTGACACTTTCAAATTATAAAACAATTACAAGGTAAGAAATTCAATTGTTGATCTTAAAAATGATACGTAAAAATTTTAAATTTAAATTGCAATTTATTAGTATGACTATAGAATTTGAATTAGAACCGATTATTAGATGGTCTTACTATACAACTCAATAAATAAATTATAGCAAAAGAAAAATGATTACAAATATTGAATAGATTTACATGATGAAATTAAATAAATATATATATGAGTTTAAAACAAAATTATTAGATTTAAATCCATATACATATCCATTGAATAGCATATGTACAATTACAATTAGTCTGTTTAAGTTAAATCAAATAGAGATATATTATATGCTATTTGTATTATTCACGTGAAATCAAATAAATATATACATAAATTTTAAAAAAATTATTTGTACACATGATCAATGAGAGATGAAAAAATTTATTTTGTGAAATGTGAGAGACGTAATAATTCATTTTATGAAATATAAAAGACTATAAATCGGATTATATAAAATTTGATTTAACAATTTTGTCCCTAAAAAATGATCACATGCAATGCATGTGATGAATTTCGATAAAAAAAACTAGTCGAAAACTTAGGTAAAGATCAAATTTGATTAATATAAATTTGTAAGGAACATAAAATTACATTTTTAAAAGTAAAGGACAAAAAAAGTTATTTTACAAAATGTGAGGGACGTTTTGAATTATTTTTTCTTAAATTATTGTATACTTAATATTTTAATAGTCATTGATTCTGTATTTAGATCCAACAAACTGGTATCAGAGCGGGGTTTATGGTTGGATTCTGGTTGAGTATTGAAATTAAGTGGATTGGTGACTCTTACCAATTGAACAATTTAATGGGTGACATATTTTGTTTCAAGGGTTTGACAAGAAACATTGATGATGAAGGATGAAAAGTCGAAAAGTATAAAAACATTTGATGGTGAATTTAGGCAAGTAATTTAAGAGTCAAGAAAAAAGTGAAATCCAATATTGATTTTGGAAATGAATCGGTGGAGATATTCTCATAATTCCAACGGTTGATATTTCATCCCAAATAATTTTTAGATTCGAATTATGTTCTTTAGGTGATGTGGCATATATTCTAAAGAAATAAAAAAAAAAGTCTAATTTTCAAATGTTGGAAGACTCATATGGTTACGAATTTATGTCGCAAGTGTAGTCTTAGAAATCACATATGGTGATACGGTCTTAAGAATGGAAAAAAATATGATGATTTTACTAGTTGATTGTCTCAATTGATAGAAATAGAATTCACAGATGGGAATCCTAAATTGCAAATTGTGATGAGAAAAAATCTTGCAAAGAGAGATGATGAATTAAGGCACCTTCTCACGAATCAACAGGAGATTAGATTTAAAATAACTATACATGTTTTTTTGCCAATTGAATCAATTAGATGTCAGAACTGTATTGATTCGAATGTGTAATTTGGTACCATATTATTTGATACTTGAAAACAAATAGTTGCTAAAAGAAATATTCCCCAAGATAGAAATTTATTAGGAAATTAGTTTAATTTCTTTTAGAAATGTTTTTTTATTTTGTGTGTAAGTAATTAGTTTTTTAATTGAATTTTGTTACTTAAAATAGTAGCTAATAAATTTTCTATTTTGTTTAGAATTTATAAGTTATTTTATATTCTGTATAAGTTTAGGAATTAGCATTAGTTTTCTGTTATTATTTGATTTTTAGCCTAATAATATTATCTATAAATAGGTGAGTTGGCATGGTACAAAGTGATACATAAGGAACACACAAAGAACAAATAATGCGACATGTAATCTTATACATGGGATAAGAGATGAGAAATAGTATATAAGAGTTAGACTTGATTTTAAATTGTATTTTTGTATAGAATTTTTCTTTTATAATAAAGAACAAATTTTCTCTCTGTGGAGGTAAGTTCAATGATGGAGTCGAACCATATTAAATATTGCATGTCATTTATCTTTCATATTTGTAACTTATTTGTTATTAAATTATTACATACTTGTTATTTTAATAGTTTTTTGTTTCGTGTTTGAATCCCAACAACTGCTTTCTTAGAATTAAACATTGTTTAATATGACGGATGGGCTCAAATTACTGGTACATTTCGAGATGGTTATTATTCAGCCCTTACGTTGATTTATCAAAAAGAGAAAAATCACTTGTATCGGACTAAGTGAAGAATAGGTGCACTCCCATTAAAATTTTAGTATTTTTTAATGCTAATGATTAGCATTATATATTTCAGCTTGTCGAAAAACATACATGTACCTTTGCGGCCTGTGGTGCTCATATCTTCTGTCTAGTTGTTCTTATTACTGCTATTCATATTTACACAACCACATTTTTCGAAGAGTAGCTGCAAGTACAACTTCTGCAGAAGAAATTATCATGGCGTGATTCAACCAGTAAATATTCTCCTTTCCATTATGTCAAGTACACAACACGCAATAGTTGGATCCATGGTAACGGAGGGAATCACTATGATACACTGATATCCAAATTCTGAATAATTTTGTAATGGAATGGAAAGCTTATCTAAGGTCGGGGGCAGGAACTAGCTAACTGGAACAATGAAGGCGTGAAGATCAGCAGAGGAAGGCGTGATCACTGGACCAGAAGTCATCAAAGGCGTGAACCAAGAACCACGCCTTTCCTGGGTTTCAGCCTTCATAACAGAAATTCAAAACGCGCGGCAACTTGCAGATGCTGGGGACACGTGTATCGCCCTCAGTGGTCTAGCTAGAATTAGTTAGGATTTGATTAGTATTAAAGAGCAGGCATGTCTGCTCTGTGAGGGAGCTTTTTGAAATTATTCATCCAGATTCGTCTGTATTGGCTTGAGGAGCAATCCTAAGCTTCCCTCCCAATTTTCCTTCAATTCTTCCCCCTTCTTAGCTTTTAACCGCCATTTCTGTTCTTGGAGTTGTTATTACGATTTGATTAATAAAAGTTCAGGTTCTTACAGAAAACTATTCTATTGATTCATTGTTATTGATTCATCCATTTGGATTCATTCCTCCCTGGTTCCTGCAAAGGGACTCTGGCTTCTCTGGTTTCTGTACCATAACAAATTTCATATTCACGGTGACTCGTTTTGACTCTATCGATATTGATCGATTTAAATCCGTAATGCATAGCATTGGTCAACATATTCGAGTCAATTCGAAGTTGATTCGGATTTTTTTCCCGATTGTGCCTTTTATGATATTTTATATTTTTAGTAATTTTTCTAGATTTTTTTGAAAATTTTTATATTTTTTAATATGCCTATCACTCGATATTCAACTGATATGCATAGACGAATTTGGAACAATCGCAACCGCGACCGTGAACCCACGACGGCAAACCATGGTTGGATCCTCAATTCTTTTAGCTGCGGGCTTCTGGTGGGGATAAAAGCTTAAAGGCAAAACCAAAAACAAAGAGACCCGCATTTTCTGTCATTTATCATTAATTCTAATCTGCTAACATGAGGTATTGAACATCCATCAAAGACGATATAAAAGAGCTGGTAGTACAATAAACAAGCTTGATCTCATATAAATTATCAATCACAGCCAACCCAAATGAACAGTCGTAAATTTGTCCATTTCTTATTCTGAGCAATTTGGAGGGCCGCAATTTCAAAGATTGATTGGCACGGCTCGAAGGGGCAGGGCCTTCTGCAGTGTAATGCCAAACTTCTCCTCCATGTCCAAGTCTTTTGGTGCAATCCCGCCTTCAAGCTTCCAATCAAATGAATTGAGAAGCGAGCCAAGCATTACTGGAACCATCCTGACCGCCAATGGCAAACCTGGGCAGATTCTTCGGCCAGCTCCAAAGGGAATCAGCTCAAAATCTCGGCCCCTGATGTCAAGTTCCGACTCCAAGAATCTCTCGGGCTTAAATTCCAAAGCGTTCTCCCAAACAGTTTCATCACGGCCAATTGCCCATGCATTCACTAACACTTGCGAATTCTTAGGCACATTGTAGCCACACACCTCAACATCTTGCTCCACTCGGCGTGGAATCAAGAATGGAACCGGTGGATGTAACCTTAAGGTCTCTTTGACAATGCATCGCAAGTAAGGCAGGCGAGAAACATCAGCTTCTTCTATTAGCTTCCCTTTTCCGATGACTTGTACGAGCTCGGCTTTTGCTTTGTTCATTTTCTCTGGATTCTGGAGACATTCTGCCATCGCCCATTCTAATGTGTTCGAAGTAGTGTCCGTCCCGGCTACAAACAGGTCCTGTAAGATAGTAAAAAAACAATACAAGACTTAAAAATTCAAAACGAGAGAAAGGATAGGACCTAATTTTCCCGTTCATATAAGTTTTTGGTGGTACAAACCAAGCACAAGCGCTCGATATGAGTCCTGTCAATCTCTTCGGGAGATTCTTCGCAGGTGGTGAGCAGGACATCCAGCACATCACTGTTTCCGCCTCCGGACTTGCCATCCTCCAATCTCTCATTTATCAGGTCACCGAACATTTTGATCACCTTCCCAAAATGAATGGTCATGCGACGCCTAATACCTTGAGGATCAAGTTTCTCCAGCACAGGGAAGAAATCAACCATATTAGGTTTACCGGCCTCCACCATAATGCTCCACACCAAGTCCTTGAACTCTTTGGCGGAATCAGAATAAGGGTCGGTCAAGTCCTTAGAGAAAAGGGTGTTGGACAGCAAATTCAGGGAAGTCCTGAATGCTGCTCTCCCGACGTCCAGTGCCTCTCCGCTCTGGCAATTCTTCCTGCAATAGGCCACCAGCTCCTGAACCTTCCTAGCCCTCAGGTGCTGGTTAGCATCGAGCCTGTTGCCCGAAAAGATGTTGGAGTTCAAGATTTTTCGGAGGCTTCTCCAGCGAGAGGCAACCGGGAGCCACACCACGGAATATTGGAATTGGCTGTGGGCGTGGATGGCATCCGGAATTGATCTGCTGGAGAAGGCTAAATCTTGCTTCTGGAGAACTTCTTTGGCCATCCCTGCGGAGGTGATGACGACCGTGGTGATTTGGCCAAGCTGTAGACTCATGAGTGGGCCATGTTTCTTGGCGAGTTTGGCTAAGGACTTGTGGGGTTGGTCACCTAGTAAGTGGAGGTTACCCAAGATTGGCAATGGGGTTGGACCTGGAGGAAGCTTTTTGCTTCTTCTTGATAGAGAACTCAGGCCCTGAAGAAATGTCAGGGCGAAAAGAAATCCAAGCACAACCGTCAGATAATCCATTCTACTGATATGTCTTGGCGTAACCTTCTCTGTGGGAGATTTGATGCAGTCTTGGGGCCTGCTGCCCAATGTTTAAGTAAAAGTTGAGTTAGCCACGAGTTGCTCGAGTTCCTTAGAATAATCATATAATCTTAGTAGAATAGTAGTAGGAGTGTTCAATTGCTTATGTTGCTTGGATTTTTTTCCGTGTGGAAGACTGTAGACACCACGCCCATTGCAGGTGTTTTTTTTTTTTTTTTTTGTCGACACAGAGGTGTTCGGGTCAATTTTTATCGGGCCCGACTAATCCCCTGCGACTCGGGTCCGGTGCCCCAACTCTGCCCGAACACGTTAAGTACACGGAGAAATCTAGCGGAACGGAGATTCGAACTTGTAACCTCAAGGTTCACTGGACCGTTGCAGGTGTATGATAGTCAGCAAAACGACCATTCCTTTCAATCGCCGACCTATCAGAGTCTCGGACACATACTTACGTAATAAATGAGAATCCAGTATAGCTGAGAGGACTTTCTTTTTTGGGTTAATTACAGTTTGTCTCCCTAAATTTGACCTTTTATAACCCTTTGCCCCCATAAATTTTACATATGTACATTTTGCCACTTCATTGACTAGTCAAACGTTAATGATGAATTCTCCATCCAAAATTTTAATAAAATTATATTAATGCCCTTACACAATAGTTCTAGAATAATACTGGGTTTGTTTGGATAGGGTATTATTTGAAATATTATTTGGAATAATTACTGTAGCACTTTTTGTGATGTGATGTATGTGAGATAAAAAGTTGATTGGGAATATAAAAAGGTGGGTTGGGAAATGTGTTTATGATGCAAGCGAAATATTATTTGGAATAATGTGTGTATCCAAACACTCCCACTATACTTTTAATTGAAATATGAAACATCTTATTAGAAAAAATACAAAGTCACATGATTTCACAAAATTAAAAAATAAAAGATGGTATAATACCAAAGAATTGAAAATTTGTATTGCGGAGAAAAAAAAAAGAATTTAAAAATTGTTAAAACATCCACACAAGTTTTCCCATCATTTATCTTTCTTCCTTTAAATTCTAAATAGATCGATTTTGGAAATTTTCATTTACCTTGCAACTTTCACAAGATTTTTACGAGTCAATAAAATGCTATTTGATAATTTTATACCGCATTCATACCTTATTTTTTATTTTGTTTGAGCTCTACATTTAAGAAAACTAAAAATTCTCTGAATATGTTTTTCAATGCATTTTTATTTTTAATCATGTTTTTATCTCATATAAAAACACATAAAAAGTGATACAATAAAAAAATAAGAAAATAATTTTATTCCAAATGCGCTAATTAATTATATTCCATTAAAAATAAGTATTGCTATCGGCATTGAGATTAATACATTGAGTCACCTAGACTTCTTTTTTGTGAATTATCTAATTCATTTTAGTGTTAAAAGTTCGAAATGCATAGCGTAATTGTGTTTAGATGCATTTGGCAACTATTAAAGAAATATGTATTTAAAAATTAGTTAGGAATATTTTGATCATGAAAAATGTATAATTTAACCCTATCAAAAAAGTTGACTACAAAGGGTAAAGTATATATATTTGGAGTTCGGGGGTACAAAGTGTTACGGGGGGTTCAAGTTCAAGGGGGCAAAGTGTAATTATTCTTGCAAAGGGAGTAAAAAAAAAAAAAAAAGAAAAGGAAAGGAAAACCTCATTGGTTAGATAAGGCTTTTTAATCTCCCAGTCCCAACTCCCTGACAAATTAAGGACCATCCTTTACTCTATCCTCGTGACGCTCGCGCAGTTCTTTTAATTCATTATTAAAACAAATTAGATACAAACCCATCATGCTTTACCGCTTTTTCTTTGTACAAAATCTAGAACACAATCAATTGGTGCAAAACCAGTCTAGTCTACCTATAACGTTGCCCTAGCTATCATCCGTTCATGCACTTTGTTCAAGGAGAGAAGCGACCTTCTCAGCTGATGTACTTGTTGGTTTAGCTTGCAGTAATTATTGTCTCGATGAAAGCTTTTGACTTAATTAACCACCCCACATGTTGCCATTTTCCTAACAAAAAGAATGCATGATCATTAAAGATCTGATTCCTTCATAATCAGATTATGTTTTAGAATTGGTATTGCATTATTATTTATATTTTAAAATCCGTGTAACAGCACAAAACTAGAATTCCCAGAAAGATGTGACAATTGAATTTCAGTAACTATGCTGCCGGCCTAAAAGTAAACGTTCGGGTCCCAATATCTGAATAACCAGACTCAATATCAAGTTCTCCACAATTAGAAAGTATATAAATGTAGGGTATGATAAGTAATTGTAAGTGTGTGCATTTATGTAATAGGTAAGATATGATTTAGGTGAAACTGTATCAATGAGCGTGCGTATTATAGAAAAACCTATAAAGTTATAGTGATAACAGCGAGTTGCATGCTCAATAGAAGGCCGTGCTTCAATAATTTAATTTTTTAAACCATTTTCACTCCTCAAACTCAATTGTCGACGCAAGATTTAAATTCTAAACTTGGCAGCAACGAAAGCCTTAAGAGTCCTTCGGCAGACCTATTGGTTTACCACCATTTCAAATCAAGAATTCTACCAAACACCACCACGTTTTTTTTTTTTTTTTGGTTATTATCATTTTACCCCCTTAACGTTTGGTGTCATTATCAATTTCCTCCTTAACGTTATTCATTCTTTAGTTACTTTACCCCCAAAACTAACGGTCAAATTTAATGGAATTTGTTAATTAAAATAAAAAGAAATGTTTAACCCTTAAAATTATTATCACTTTACCCCCATAAACTATAGTCTTATTATCAATTTACCCCCTAGGATTATTTTTTAGACAATTTATCCTACCATTAAATCAACTTAGCAAGTTAAAAAAATTTAGAAGAAAATACCCTCCTCTTTGCATAATAAAAATAATAAAAAATTTAGAGTGACTCTTCTCCTTTTTAGTATCAAGAAAAAAAATCAAAATATTAATTTTTTTCTTCTTGACAATCTTATTAATATCAAAAAAGAATAGAAAGATGAAGAGGGAGAGAGCTCAATTCTTTTTTTAAAAATTATAAATAAGAAAGAATTAAATACTTTTATTATTTTAAAATTATCTCACTTTTCTGTTTACTGTCAAATTTCAATCTTAATTCCGACAACCTTAATATAATACGATAATGCTAGACTTTTCTTTATTTTCTTTTTTTGTAAAATCTAATTTTCTTTCTTCTTTCTTTCTATCTTTTTTTCTTTTCCTAGTATTAATAAGTATGAAAAAAAGAAATTTGAGAAAACCTTTTTATTTTTATATTTTTCGACCTCTTAAAGTGAAAAAAAAAGGGAAGAATAGCCATTCCAACTTTTTTATTTTTAATTATATATAAAAAGGGGTAAATATATTTAAAACTTTTTGACCATACTAGTTAGATTAACGATGAAGTAAAATGCCTAGAAAATAATGTTAGAAATTAAAGTGATTGTATCACTATAATCTAAACGAATAAAGTGATAATAACAATGTAGTAATGCTATAAAATAAAAGGGTATTTTTGTCCAAAATTTCTTAACATGTTGAGTTGAATTATTTATGGGATAAAGTGATTCAAAGATAATATTAGGGGGTGAATTAATAGTGGTGATATAGTTTAAGAGGATAAAGTGGTAATAACCCTTTTTTTTTAAACAAAAAAAGAGTACTAACGTGTCTTTGCTTGATGGGTTCTAGCAATCACTTGCTATTATTCAAGTTCTGCTTTAAGCCAATCAATCAATGCAAATCTACTGTTTTATCAAAGGGGGGAAAAATTCTCGGAAACGAAGGGCAGAATTGAAGAAGACAAAGATAATGAGATACGGCTCATTCCGGGACAACTCGAGGGCCTCGTGGCGACAATAAACAATCCGATTTGTTGGATGGTTGTTCTTTTTCTGGGCCGTAACTTTAATATGATTGCTACGAGAGTCAATAAATAGTATGATTTTAATAGTGTTAGACAATGTTGAGAAATTCCAAATTTCATTGCTATATAATCCCTGCAAGAATTGGAGGACCGCACAAGCTTCCCAGAATCAGCAATTGCAAAATGGAAGCCATCAAGGAGCAGCCAAAGCACTTCGTTGCGGTTCACGGTGTAGGCCACGGAGCATGGGTGTACTACAAGTTGAAACCCCGCATTGAGGCCGCTGGCCACCGTTTCACCCCAGTCGACCTGGCGGGTGCCGGAAGAAATGAAAAGAAACTGGAAGAGATCAGAACAATGGTTGACTACACGAGGCCGTTGTTGGAGGTTCTGGCCTCAATTCCAGAAAATGAGAAGGTGATACTGATAGGCCATAGCGGCGGGGGGATGGCCGCAGCTGTTGGTTTGGAAAAGTACCCCAACAAAGTCTCAGTTGGTGTTTTCTTGAATGCAATCATGCCTGATGCCAAGAATCGGCCATCTTATGTTTTCGAAGAGGTTTACTATTAGCATTATTTTTGTCCTCCTTTCTTTCTAACTTGATGATTACATTTACATAAGTACTTAGGTTGCATCTTTTGTCACCTCCTAATTCAATCGAATTGATTTCTTGAAAAAGTAGTACACGGCAAGGACCCCGATAGAGAAATGGCTGGACACTAAATTTTTCCCCTACGGCGACCCGCCCATTATGGCATTGCTCTGTGGCCCCGAGTTCATCTCCAACAGCCTCTACAACCGGTCCCCTAAGGAGGTTTGTGTTTAGTCGATTCAATTGTTAAAAGACAGTTCACATATTTCTTTCCCCTTTATTCTTTAATTACAAAAAAAAGTATTAATTTTTTTTAATGGAATTTACAACAGGATCAAGCGCTGGGGAAGCTACTGGTAAGACCAGGGTCACTATTCATGGAAGATTTACTGCAGACAGAGAAATTATTCACGGAGCAGAGATTTGGATCAGTCCCGCAGGCTTATGTAATAGCGAGTGACGATATAACCATAACAGCTGATTTCCAACGTTGGATGATCCAAAACAACCCGTGCGTGAAGGAGGTGAAAGAGATCAAGGGTGCTGACCACATGCCCATGTTTACTAAACCCGATGAGTTGTGCCAATGTCTGCTGGAGATTGCGAAGACATATGCTTAAAGCCCAAAAAAAAAAAAATTATTCGTGATCCGGATTCCAGTTCCAGTTCCAGTCCCAGTCCTGGGAAGTGGGAAGTGACAAAATTCCATCATCATAATCACAAGAATAATAATGTCCTCACCCCCTCTCCCCCAAGTTGTTTGTCGTCGTCCCTATTGAGTGGAGTATATTTAAAGTTTTAGGTTTAACCTTTTTAAGAGGGAAGAAATATGAGTGTTGCTCTGATCGTCCGTGAAAACGTTGCCTTCCGGTTCCTTGTGCTTATTTAACTAGGTGATACTAGAACAGTAGTATGTGGCCGGTATTGCTTCGTATTTCAGTCTTTTTCAGAGTCATTTGGTCCCATAATAATTTTCCAGAATCAGCTCTGTGCTTTGTTTGCTTCCCTTGTCTTTGCATTCCGCGGAATATTTTTTAACGTGTATGGCTCTTTCTTTTTCCATCTTCTACGGCGACATCAGTCATAGTCGATCTTTTCTATATGTTGACAAAAATTTTTTTTTGTTTTTTTTTTAAAAACGGTAGAAGTTTTTATTCATAGGGCAAAACTGTATCACGACTCAAACATCTTTATAAAAATGTATCTTGACACTTAAGAAAATATATAAATTTTCTCTTCGTCCATTAATATGCCTACTGCATATTCATTAATTTTAATACATAAATTCATATTAACGGTATTTGTTACACAAACGAGTACAATTGAAATAAATTAGCTAGGTTATTTATGTCTTCTACTAGTATCGAATGTCTTGTGCTGCCGCTGTTTTAATCATTGAGACTAAGTGATATGTTGACATAGTCACGAGCTATTTTTAGATGTCTTACTGCTCTTTGATACTATTTACCTTTCATATACACGTCGTTGTCTTTCTTCATTTTTTAGAAAGATGATAATCGCACTGATGGGGAATTTTTAAATGTACCGTACAAATATTTTCAAAATGAAGAAAATATCAAGAGCAGCAGCTTTTAAACCAGAGGAATGATCTTCACAAAAAGAAAGTACTAGATGACATTGACATTGTCCCAGCTATAGGAGCAAATTTTTTTTCGCCCGAAACACTTGGCACTAAGAAATTTGAACTTGTCCCAGTTACGGAAACAATTTTTGAGCCCAAAACACTTGGCTGGCGCCAAGACATTTGCCCAAAACACTACTAGTATTTTAGGGACTTCTGGCGTTACAAAAATTTTAGTTGTACTGTGTATTCGAGGACACAAGTTTTCTATGATTCTTTGACCAAGTACTAGTGTATATTAAAGAACGAGACATGCGAGAGACTCCTGATGTATGGCTTCACAATAAATATAAGGAGAAAAAGTTTCAGTAGCCCTCAAATTATTAATTGGATGAACTTTTGATCTCTCAATAATTAAAAATGAACTTTTAGCCCCCGATCTATCTAAAGTGTAAAATGTTAGATCTTCTATCAAGTTTAACAGTTAATATCGGCGAAAACTACGATCACGTGAGATGCACGTCAAAATACAACGGGTATTTTTGTCTGCAATAAGCTATGTTCCACTTGATAAAATGAAACTTCTTCCCGAACAAAGAATTGTACAAAAAAAAAAAAAAACTCCATTGCAGCCAACGAAGTTGTTGAACAAAAAAATGCGAGGAACCAACAATCCCTCTTTCTCCATGTGTAGGTGTGAGAAAGTAACGAGAGTCATAACTTCATAAACCTCAAGAAATCTTGGGCGAAGATTTGTGGAGTGCGTGGATGGTGACTGCAGATTTGACAGTGAATCGACAAGAAGATGTGTCGCCGGTCAACGGAGATCATACCTGATCTTCTTAGAAGAATTAATGTAGTTGAACAACAAAGAGATTGGTAAGAAGAAGAAAAAAGAAGACAAAAAAGGAAAGTCACAAAGTTGAAGGTCAAAATAAAAGAATTAGAAAAAGAAATTCACAGCAAGAAGTGGGTGAACAAGCGTCTAGTGAGATTGCTTTTGTTAAGATGGATGCTTACAACTGTAATCATGGTTAGTTGGCGCAAAGAAAATGAAAACCTGTGGTTTTTAGGCAAATAGAAAGACTAGTTTGAAGATGAATCAAGTGGAATCATGTCATAAATTTTCTACTCTGTAATGATTGTATTCGTAGAAAGATATTGAAATCTGAGTTTTTATTTGTTGAATGAAAAAATTAGGCATGTTTTGTTAAAAAAAAATCTGCTTATATTTGCAATACTTTGTTGTTTGATTGAGAGTGTTGTAGTTTATTTCGTATGCATTCATTGTTAAAGTACAATTCCATTAACTGAATATACTAACTAGACAAAGACATGAAAATGTGCAAATATGGGGTAGGCAAACATAAAAATCATTATATTCTGTTGACTCTGAATACACAATACTGTTGTCAATGATTTACAAAATTATAACCAGAATACAAAACACAATCACCACTAACAAACAGTTGATTGGAATTCATTCACTAACATCCAATAAGACTGGAGATTGTAAGACAAAGGACAGTTGGTAAAAAAAAGTGTCGTGATCAACACAAAACAAATTTTAGGCATTCTTGGCTGCTGCCCCTCTTTCATTAGCTATTCCCTGTCCCATTTCTTTTCTGGTTTGTCTTCTTTTTCCTCTACCTCTTTCACTCTAGTTTTCTCTCCAAGAACCAACTATAAACGGTGGCTTCTTATCTAAATGTGTATAGTTAGCATTTATGACTCCCTTTTTGCATCAATGACTGGCTTTGTAGTTGAAGTTTCCCGCTATGGGTTGTTGAACATGTCTACTCACTTTGGTGTGGAGTAGATATTTGTTGCTATTGTTGTAGTTGTTGAATATCTCACTATAGTTGCTGGTGTCTAGTTTCATGAACATGGATTTGATGTGGCTGCTGATGCACAACTTCATGAACCTACTATTCTGCTATTGGTGTGTCCTTGCTGACTGTTTTACCTGCACAGGTTTGTGAACTATATTAGTTGCTAATCAGGAAAAAGTAAAAGTCAACTTGTTTGGTTGTACTTACTGTTGCCTTCTCCTTTTTGCACTTAGTTGCTGCCTCACAAGTTCAGTTGAAGTTTCTTGCTGCCTATGTTCATTGGTTGGCTACTTGCATGTTGCTACAGTGAATGATAATCCTTCTTCTTAGTCTTCTATCATAATTTTTGTTTTCAGTTGTGTTCTTTCTCCTTTTCAGTTGTGTTCTTTCTCCTAACCTATCTAAAACTATCAGGTTGAGCTACTGATATTAAGGGCTCCAATTCAAACATTGTTGATAGGGACCGATGATCCTCACCATTAATTAATTGTAACACATTTTGATAATGTTTAAGAAATAGCCCCCAACGATAACAAACATTCAAGTACTCCCGTAGGTCTTCATTCATCAAAAGAATGGTAGTAATGGTGTGACAACAGGGAATACCACTAACCCCCCAAAACTTACAAGTGCAATTCATTTCTCCATATCTACAGCAAATCGGGCCTCTCTTGGTCTTTTCATCTGGTAGCCATGTAATGCATTCCAAATGGGCATCTACTAACTTGCAATTTTGACCTTATTTTTAATAATTTCATTGATTAAAGGTCTAGTTGGGCTCTTATATCTTTTCATTGCTAATTTTCTCTTCTAGGTCCTATCCATAATATACTCCCTGACCATTTTCATCATTGTTATAATAGGTTGGTTTCTAATCTCAAGAATATGTGTATTAAAAAACTCGCACAAGTTGTTGACCAACATGTCACTCTTTGTGTGAGTTGGAAAGAAGGTCTTGCACTAATGCCAAGGAGTTTGAGCATTCTCTCATTATCAAAATCCTTGAGTTCAATCGTTGCTTTACTGAAAAGTTCTTCTATTGTACAATTGACAATGTTTCATAGCCCATTCTTAAGTGGCAATCCTGGATGGTTCTTCTTAAAGTTTCGTACATGTGTTAAACACAATACCTATGCTCACAATTTGAAAGAACTTCAGTTAATACTCTATCTAGCCCCTATAAAGGAGAATGAAATATCAATGGTTGTTACTATATATATGTATATACACACACAGGCATATATCAGTTCAAATATATATGTATACACTTTTTGTTGGTCAGAAATAATGGCATAATGCAATTAATTTTCAATTTTCAAGTCATGCTGAGGTATTTCAAGAACCATGCTCACTGCTCTATGGCTTTCCTCTCTACAACTGCCCAAGCAATAAGTCACCACCCATTATTAGAGTCAGCAACAATGGCAATTAATAACTGCCCTTTATAAGCCCCCTTCAGATGGCATCCATCCAATCTTATTATTGGCCTACAACGATTAGGTCAAAGTCATTTTTACTCCATTTTATTGAGTGGAACACAATTCATCGCGACAAAAGTGTCTTTCATAATTCGACGTACGTCTTACCTGGTCGTAGTTTTCGTTGTTGTTAATTGCTGAACTTAACAAAAAAATCCAATATTTTGCATTTTGAATAGATTGAAGGCCAAAAGTTCCCTTTTAATTGTTAGGAGTGCCAAAAGTTCATCCGACTAATAATTTGAGGGCCACTAAAAATTTTTCCCCCTAAATATAAATACCAGAAGCGCAATAGAGGATCCAAACCCAACAAGATAGCAGGGCAATTAAAAAAAAAAAGGAAAAACTGCAATGGCCTTCCATCAATGTTAGCCCAAATCCAAAGTTCACTTGTCATGGGCTAGGTTGTAAGGAGGAATCGGTTTTATTACACAGTCCCTAGGGCTGAAAAAGAAAAGATTGGTTTATACAGACTTAATGATAGATCAGACTAGCGAGAAAAGATGTTGCGATTCGTCCGTCTTAAAAAAAAGGGGCAAAATGAAAACTATCTTTGCACTTGATGATTAGACAGGAAGTTTAGGTTGATTTCACCTCCTTTGCAGAGTTCAATTACGGCAAGCAAAAATGGAGCTACAAAGAGGTAGGTACCTGCTGAAAATGAAAAAGTTAATAATGCCCAAACAAGCAAACAAAGGTTTGTGCATGCATAAGTTGACTGGAACATGAGATAGTAGATAAAGAGACGGAAAGCAAAATCAACTCTGAAGACCGAAGGAAGGAGATCCGTTGGTTCCTTTTGAAAATTGAAAGGCTACATGATTTCCGACCGGGCAGACATGCCAGATGTGGGTTACGTTAATTTGCAAGAGGTGAACTGGGGAACGGTCAACCACTGGGCCAATATCAGGGAGGGCTCAAGTCCTCTTTTGAATTGTAGATGAGAGTTTAAATTTTATTTGCAGTGAAAAAAATTTAAAGATTTTATCTGAACATTACTTTGATTTAGTTAGATCTGATATATTCACTGACTCTTTTATCACAACCTTCTTAAGAACACATTCCCCTCTTTGATTTAGTTAGATCTGATATATTCACTGACTCTTTTATCACAGTCTCCTTAAGCATCCCTTCCCCTCAAATTAGGGCAGAGTAGATTATATAGATGTACGAATAAAACGGGGAACTGTCAAATGATGAGGTTTTAGTACTACTTTTCAGATGCGTGCACGAGTGCCTGGGACTTTGCAGGAGGGGACAATGAGATTAGACATTAGCCGCCTCCTTTTCTTATTGTAGTTCGCTTTGTCTTGTTTTGCAAGACACGCGTTTTTTTAAATCGCACGAGTCAACGAAGCCTCGAGCGACCATCAATCTTCCATTTTTTTTCTTAAAAAAATTTTGACAAATACGAAATATTTATTAAAAACAATAGCTTATCAACTGAAACAGTGTGAGCAAAATTCAAGTACTTAATTAAAATGGGTTTTTCTTTTCTAAAAGAAACCCATATCTATTGATCTCTATTTTGATGGTACTTGCTAGCATCTAGGCGGACCTATAAGTTTCTCAACCTCCTCTCTCAGACAACCAAAACAAAATAGTCCTAGCACTAGTAGCAAAGCGATGGAATTTGATAAGAAGCAGCAATTGCAAAAGCACTTTGTGCTAGTGCACGGTGCCTGCCATGGAGCTTGGTCCTGGTACAAGCTCAAACCACTTCTCGAGTCCGCAGGCCATCGGGTCACCGCACTTGACCTCTCGGCCTCTGGCATTAACACCAAAAACCTACAAGACCTTCGTACATTTCACGACTATACCCTACCATTGTTGGAGCTCATGGCTTCCCTTCCTCAGCACCAAAGAGTCATTCTGGTTGGCCACAGCCTCGGTGGTCTGAACATAGCTTTGGCTGCAGACAAGTACCCGGAGAAGGTCTTAGCTGCCGTTTTCTTGGCTGCTTTCATGCCAGATTCTGTACATGCGCCATCGTATCCTCTGGATAAGGTAACTTTAACTGCTACCATATCATATTACTACTATTTAGGCCATTAAAACTCATAATAATTAGTTACATGCAAAGAACAACATTACTTGATAACCCGTATTTCTTCTTGCTCTTCATCCTTTTAATCAAATTAATTTTAATTTGATGGATATTACGTTCTTAAAAGTATGTGGAGCGGACCTCAGCAGAAGCATGGTTGGACACAGAATTTAAACCCTATGGTAGCCCAGAGGAACCAACTGGAACTTCATTCTTTTTCGGGCCACAGTTCTTGGCTACCAAACTTTACCAACTCTCCTCCACAGAGGTATGCTGCGAAAAATATCCGAGTCTTTCCTGCCTCTACTCTAACTCTAAGGGGATATTCATCATTCAATTTAACCCCGAATGTGCGATCTTGCTTTATAAGAGTGATAATTTTTGTTGTTTTAGGATTTGGAGTTGGCTAAACTGTTAGCCAGACCAAGCTCGTTTTTTCTTCCAGATTTGTCAAATGCTAAGCCTTTTTCCAAGGAGGGTTATGGATCAGTTGAGCGAGCTTATATCATATGCGCTGAGGATAAAGGAATACCGCAAGATTTTCAACGTTGGCTAATCGAAAACAATGGGGTGTCGACGGTAGAGGAGATAAGTGATGCAGACCACATGGCGATGCTTTCCAAGCCCCAGAAACTTTGTCAAGTGCTGCAGCAGATCGCAGATCAGCACGCAAGCTAGTTCTAATAACCTGCCCGGATTGGATGTTGGAAACAACTTCTCGTACTGTTTCTGCTTTATAGATAAAAAAAACTTGATCGCATGCGACAAGTTTGCAACAGCACTCGAGTCTGGTCTTATCCAACGTCGTATAGATGGTGCTCTGGGAAGAGGGGGCAAGAACTGTTGTAGGAATGGAATCGACCGTTATTGAAATTTCAATAATTGTAAAATTATTGACCGTTATTCAAAAATCGACCGTCAAGATTTGATCGAAAATAATTGTAAAATTTAGATTTCATCTTGTACTTTATATTTCACACATTATTAGATGTAGGATTCATAAAATTTTATTTTATAATTATACATTATTAAAAATAAATTATATTGTATACAAACAAATTTATATCATATGCAAAATCGTCCCAAATAATTTTCCTGACAACCATTCGACCCCTTATCGGTGCTTTGGTAACATGGGGTGGGACTGTACTGCGCTGGGGGTTGGGTTTCGATGCCTTCGAACTAAGAATTTCGTAGCAGCCAGCCAAAAAGCGCATATGATTGCCGACATCTTCCTGCAAAAATGTAATTTTCTCAATGTCGGCAGTGGTCCGGTTTTCGACCTGACTGGAATTTGCAATTGTACAAAGTACGAAGGTAAATTCGTGGAATTTTACCCTTATTTTATTATTTTCAATGAACACAGTACCCTTGCTTGCTTAATTAATATTACAACCAACTTTAAAATGCAATTCTTAATAACTATTACAAATTTATTGCAACTTTTATTTTTCATAAATAATAAGTAAATTTAAATGGTGAAACATGCACGAATATTTTTACCTATGACCTCTGACTTTTCGCAATTCAAGCTTAGTTGATGCACAATTGTACTAGGTGGGTATTTGGTAAATGGGTACCAGGAGTTAGCATTAGATATATATATATATACTAGGGGGGGAGTGCCCGCGCATCGCGCGGGTGTTTGGTGCCTGTGGAAAAGAAGGTTGCTTTGTGAAACAAACAATAATATATTGTGAGAAGAAATAAACATCAAATAATGAGCAGCAGTTACTGTTGCAAACCAGAAATAGTCCATAAAGTAGGAGAAGTTGAACAGTAGTAATAGTCCATAAAGGAAAGATGGGAGTGAAGAAAGAGAGTTGTTGCTGTAGGTCTGGCTCCATGGAGTCCCTTATTTAGTCATATCAATAGTAGTAGACAGCCTTTAAACGAAACTGTGATGGTGTCCTTAATAGCAAGCTTATTAGATTGCTGCCTTTATTATAGTTATGGTGTCCGTAATGGGCAGCCTTAAGTACTCAGTTGCGTTGCTTCTTGGCGGTGCCGTCCTTTTGTTGTGCAGGTGCTGCATCACTGGTTCCTTCTCTGGACTTTGTAGAAGATGATAATTGGATTGGTCCTTAAACTTGTGTAAGTTATTTTCCTTTAATGGAAAATTTTCCTTTAACTATCAATCCCTCAATAGGCAATGGAGTATTTACGAAGATATAGTTCATCCACAGTCATGTGTGACTTGATTCCAATCTGGATACATATGACACTTTTAAAAAAGACTCAACCAAAAAAAATTGAAGATCCTCTTTAAGGGTATTATGCAGGCACCTTAATAAAGGAATATTTCATGGATTTTTTGATAAAAAAAAAATCCTTCCGTTAAATAGAGGGAAAATAGCTGGATTTAAAGTATGATCAAGGAATCAAACTGACTTTAAACAAAATTTTCATTCTTATTCAATAAAACAGAAGCAAATCCTCATTTCACTCAACTTGCGTAAGGTTTGTTCTTAACAGCAATTAGATTGGTAGTCTAAGTACCATATTTAGGTGCAACTCAACATATTATAATTAAACAAATTCCTTTCTATTCTTATGAAACCCATAAGTATGAAAGTATTGATTAATCAACATACAACTAAAATTAAAATGTTTTTCTCTTACATAAAACAATATAATTAACATATTTGTTATCAAAATTGAATTGTCAAAAACAAAAATCTTATAGCACTAACTCGTATGAGTAGAATTAAGTTGAATGAAAATTTAGTATACTTATTTTCTAGTCAAACTTTGCTTTACGATTTAAGTCATGATTGCTTTAGGTATTTAGGTAATTGAACAATTTAAACTATACTCTCCGGATTATTAATAAATGCTTACTGCCCAATTTTTCTATTTTTCATAAGTTTTGTCCTTATGTATATGTTGTCTTTTTAGCAAATACAAACAGAAATCAAAAGTAATAGAAAAAAAATGAAAGAAAATAAAAAAAGAGCTATTAGCCTTTCCAATTAAATGCTTAATTTTCCCCTTTCTCAGCATAACTATTTCTTTAAGATTCTTTATCTGAGGTCACTTCCAATATTTAAGAAATACAAACAGAAATCAAAAGAAATAGGGAAAAAATCAAAGAAAATAAAAGAGCTATTAGCCTTTCCAATTAAATGCTTAATTTTCCCCTTTCTTAGCATAACTATTTCTTTAAGATTCCTTATCTGAGGTCACTTCCAATATTTAATTCGTAACTGTGGTTAGTTTTGCAGGGAACCATGGTTATTTTTTTAAAATATCATCAATCATTTTCCATACTATTTTCAAGTTTCTAAAATTTTATATTAAAAAAAATACCATTATCATACACTCATCATTTAAAGATTGATGCTGAGAAAATGAGTATAAACCCAAGTATTAAAAAAATTCCTATTGAAAGATTGATGCTGTAGTTTGTACACACAATGGTGATCACCTCTTCTGTTCCTTGAATAAGGATCTTGACGCTGACTTTTTCTATTAATAACAGTTACTATTTTTGCACAAAAATCTATGCATAATTTGTTGTCCTTTTAAGCAGAGGAAAAGAGAGACGTATAACATTATGGAGGGTTAGTATGAGTTTAAACATTCCGGGAGTGGATTTCTGAGTTCCAGAAATGAACTTAACAGACCTTTTAGATCAACTTAAATTACTTTGTCACTTCTTACTCCTTATCTTGATATCTTTGAAATGCAAGGATTAATTTATGGTCTAGAAATTCCATATATTATTAACTTTCGGTATAAATTAACTGTAATTTTGATCCTCTGATCTGTTATTTCAGGGCATCCATGCATGCATGGTTGACAGGGGAAGGAGGTGGTGAAATCAGACCCGTGGCTGTTGGAGAAGCTAGACCAGTGGTTGTTATAAGCTGAAACTTCTATATCCCCTGCCCTATGTATAATCTCAAACTGTACAGGCACCTCGTTGGCTAAATTCCTAGCTACCTGTCTACTTATTAGGTCTGCTTTCTTCTATAAATTTTCTAGAAAGCATAGGCTTTATTAGTTTGGAGCTCGAGTTAAAGAGCCGAAGCCTAGATGAGACTTAATAAATCTTTGATCTTTGCAGTGTGAATGTTGAATGATGATCAGAGCTCGTAAAGGATTATCAGAATTTGTTCACAAAAGTTCCTATTGGTTGCTGACTTAATTGTATAAACCTAGTAAAAAGGTTCATATTACTTATGCAGATGCCAAGAAAAGGCAACCTTGAGGCCAAGTAAAAGGCCTCAATTCTGCATTAACATCAGGAGAGGACGGGTGCAAGTGTGACTGCACAGCAGTGTTGGCTGAATTGGAGATTGCAAGGGTGAGATAAATATGAGGCAGGATGTAAGAAAATGCAACTTTGAGGCCAATTTAAAGGCTTCAATTCTGCATTAAGATTGGGAGAGGACTGGTGCAGGTGTAACAGCAGAGAAATTGCGGCTGAATTTGGAGATTATAAGAATAAGAGGGAAACTGAAGTAAGGATTGAGATTTCGGAGTTAATTAACAGGTTTAGCAAGCATTCTCTACATATAGACTCTGACGAACTTGCATTTCACAAATTAGTGCATGCAAGCCCCATATAGCTTCTTCTCAATATAGATTAAGTTGCCCCTTCTTCTCAATATAGATTAAGTTGCCATTAACTGCATAGCAATGTCGGGATTGGAATACAACATAACAATTTGATTCTCATACAATATAAAATAAAATAAGGAACATATTTAGCAGTAAGTAAAGTCAAAACTGCACACCCAAATCAACAATAAACGATATAATCATTGGAGCAAGAAAGCTACCCTTTTCAAAACAGCAAGGCAGTTCAACATTAGAACGGTAGCAAATTCAAGGTCGGTGGTAATACTAAAAGGTAGAGGTACGCTGAAAGCTAACCTTAGGCCAAAATCCCCACTGAGAGCTCATTCTTGCTGTTGCTCCAAACCTATAAGATCATAGCCAACCCAGTCAAATTACAGAGGGCAGCAGTTAGGCAACGCAATAAAAGTTGCTAATTGCAGGTTCTAAGAACACACTCACAAAAATAAGGGTAGAACTGGAAAATTGGGGGGAGGGGTGGAATCTAACCTCAAGCTGAACCACCAGGTATAGCTGCGGCTGAAGAGCATTCTGAGCTGCTTACTATGGAGCCACGAAGAAGTAACCCAATCCCGAAATGCGAACAGGGGGTACCTGAGCATCAACCGTCTGGGCATTAACATACCCACGGTTCGGAAATTAAATTGGAGTGTAATTAATAAGGGGAAAATAGGATGATCAATATAATTACAGCAGGATTGGAGAGCATAAGAAATGTGTAAGCCCCATTTGAACTCTCACGCCTCCCCTATCCAATCATTAGCAGCCCTAACAAGCAAGTAAGGCATTTGGGGCGTGAAACGCGGCCACAAGATAGGTAATTTCAGAGTAAAGTGCATACAGCATTAACTCATCTAGCTAACAGAAGTCGAGACTAAGCAATTGAAACCTGGAAGAGGAAACGATGCGGCAGGCCTTTGTAAAGGGACTCGGCGAGAGACTGAAACTGAACGGGGGGAAACGGACTTACGTGGGGCGCTCGTAAAGGGGATAACAGTTCGGCAGCCATTAACACTCATAACACTCATAACAATTAACACTCAATAACAGCCCGGTAAGGAGTGGAACGTTTCAGACAGCGGAGGATTTCAATGGCGCCTCTTTCCACGGCGAAGCAACGTTTACTTGTCCGTCTAGAGGAATAATTGATTGCTAACGGTATTCCAGTAATTACACCAACACACAAGCATATATGGGGTGTACAAAGTGCAAAAACAGTTGTACACTCATTATACATTCCATCAATACCCAATGGCTCATCAATGAGGACTTTAAATGTAATGAAACGGGGTTATTTTAGTAAACATATCCAAATACATGCTTTGTTAAGTTGCACCTAAAGCTTTTAAGCTAATACATAATATTTACTATTCCCAAAATAACCCCACCCTTGCGGTTGAAATTTTTGCCCTTAACTCATTCTTATATAGTATAAGGATATATATTCGCACGCTAAGAACAAATTATTCGGAAAGTCATCAAACTTTTTAAAAAGTAAAATTTTGACCTTTCAACTTTTAAGAATATAAATTTATCCACTAAACTATCAGAAATATAAATTTTGACCCATTATGTCTGTTTTTAATGTTAAGCCTACCATATCTAAAGGAAATTTAGCAGACTTACCGGTGAAAATAAATGAAAATTTACATTTTTAATAGTTTAGTGAGTAAGTACATACTCCTAAAAGTTGAGTCGTCAAAACTTTACTACTTGAAAAATTTGATGACTATTCGGATAATTTGTTCTATTTTTTCTTAACCACTATGGAAATCTTAAATGATAATGAAAGTATTGAACTTTGATTTTGATAATTCTCTATTTATAGTATGGATTTCAAATTGATTAATTTTCTTTTAATAAAATGCAACTTATTCAACTTTGAAATCCAACATGTGAAGAGAAATAGCCAAACCCCATAATCATAATAAGGTTTATAGTTGCAATTTTGGTATCCAAAAATAATAATGTTGCAATGATGATGGGGTGTAATAAAAGAAGAAGTTGACATCCATTCATTTAAAAAATAATAATAATTTCCAGTGTCTTTACACGGAAGAAGTACTGGATCCTCACTCTACTTCTAGAATCCCATGAAAAGCGACGACACTAGTTTTTTTTTTTTTTTTTTAAATTTAAAAAACAAAAGACGTCGTTGTAACCCTTTGTTTAAATCTACACATTTTTTTTAAAAAATAAAAATAAAAATCAGGAAGTAGGAATCTTCATCGATTGATAGACACACAATGCAAATTTATTTATGAGTTGGCCGACTTTGGAGATCATGCCATCTCGTCCACCGCCACATCCCCAAAAAAAAACAAAAAAGATGGTGCCAATTAGCATCAGGCGAATTTCCCAGCAATCCGTTCCAAACAAGAGCACAACTCTAATGGCCTGGATAACATGACCATATGATCCGAATCATAAATCTCCTCCACTTCTTCGACTGGATTCTTCTCAATCATCCATCTCTGCAAGTCCTCCTTTATCACGTTGTCTTTATCGCTAATAATATAAACACGACGAACAGCTCCGTAATTTTCGTCCGTGAGTGCGATGACTTCTGACAAATTTGCATCGGCAAACAGTGCTATGGGCCTGACCAAAAAGGTTGCCAGCGCCAAATCCTGTCTCGTTTGGCCCCAAAAGCCGAAAACGAAAATGGAGGCCAGAGCAGAATTAGCATTAAATATGCGCAAATTAAGAGGATAATTTAAGAAAAAAAAAAAAAAAGAACTTCTGCCCTTCATAAAATATCAAGGAGAGACAATAATATTAATATTTGTTACTGTTTTCATCCATATCAAGACTCAAGAGCGGCGGTTGGATAATTCTTTTGAAGGACGGGCTGAGTCTGAGAGGATACTGAATGAAGCAGTAGGAAAAGTTGACAAAATATCTTCTGTTAATTGACAAAACACTACTAACCTCCGGAGGGGACAGTTGATACAATTTGGTAGACAAAAACTTGGGGCCAAAGAGGAGTGAGGTAGGAGGTTTGTCTTCTCCGTTCTCAAACCCATGTTGGATGTCCATGGTAGAATCCAATCTTCTATTATACTGCATGCGAACGTAATTGCGATGTCGACTATCAATTGCAGAAAAGCAAACAAGCTGTAACCAGTTCCTGGAAGGAAGGAGTTTATTTTATTGGTGGTAAAGAGGAGTCAGTACCTCTTCAGCCATGGTGCGAATGGGGAGATGAGGAGCAGGAGTGAATGCAGTGAGGAAAACAGCAACAGCAATCTTTTGGGGGAACTTTTCAATGGCGAGAGATATGATCACTCCTCCCATGCTGTGACCGACCAGGATCACTCTATCATCTGCTGGTAAATCCGCCATGAATGCCATCAGTGGCTCAGCATAATCTGAGAAGGAATTGAGCTCTTCCAGTCGTTTGGGATTGACCCCAGAGGCTGCCATGTCAAGGGCAGTGACTTTGTAACCGTTGGATCTCAACAGCGTCACCAGCTTGTACCAGCACCATGCCCCGTGACAAGCGCCATGAATGAGCACGAAATGTGCTCTCTCTTTCTCACTCATTTTCTTGCTTTTAGCGAAATTCTATGCTTTCTTGGTGCTGATGAAAGTGATCTTTATAGCCAAGCGGGGCTCTGAGGAAAGCCCTTCACCATCTGCAAGCGACGTTCTCGTAGAATTCTTGCGATGAGAACTAAATTGCTGATGTCACAATTGTCTTCAAACTTCTCTGTAGAGCATCTTACTCTCGGTCTCAGGGATCCGATTACATCCAAACACGCAAGTCAAAAATTCTACTACTTGGACTTTGATGATTAGACGTACATGCATTGCACGCAAGGGGGCGGCCGACTCGATGCTCGATAGTCAATATACCACCGCTAAGGTTACCATCATCAACATGCATCTCCAATCACACTGTGCCAGTGCTTCACCGTCAATGTACAGAAAAGGACGAACGAAAATGCCAACAAACTAATTTTACTGGAGAAGGCCAGAACAGTAATTTGAGGCATTTTTGTTGTCATCGACTTCAGAAAAACATTTGTCGATGAGGAAACCAGAAAGAATGGGTGGCACTGATGATCCGATTTGAACTTACAAAGAAGACGGCACTTTTGTCAATGATTTTTCCGGTAATTAAAGAAAACGGAAAAGACATGAACAACACAACCCGACCTATGTTTGTCAAATATCTCTTCCAGCAAAAGAAAGTCAAGACAGTTTCTGTTTTCACTAATTTCCATCTCAATTCTAATGTAACAACGCTCAAACATTTTCGTTTTGAACTTAAATTCGCTTTCGTAGGTTTATTTCCACTATAAATATTTTTTACCAGGTTGGATTCGTGATTTTACACTCTGAATTTAAGAAAGACTAACCAACTATTAATTATATCACAAGTAATAACAAAAGCTGCAAGTAAACTTACTGAACCATGAAAAACCAACATTTGAGACATACTCGTATATTTGATCAACGGCAACTACTATGTCTCACATAAATCATTTCTTTGAAGCAGACAAATCATCAAATAATTTACGTTGCTTTCAACTGGAGTGTGTGGCATTGCACAGTTCATGAATGAAAAGAAAGAGGTGGTAGCAAGATTTTTAAAATACACCATGAACGCTAATTCCCTTTCTATAGCTAGAATATTCTAGAGTACAAAAGGTTTAACTGGATGGATGATCAGAAGTAGGAATCACCGTCATCTCACCCATCTGGCGGATTCTTCGAAACAATCCATCTCGGCATCTGATACATAATGTAAAACGTGCCAAACCAAACATAATTTTCATTAGAGTTCATTTTCCTCGGAAAGATCGCTTCAAGTTTCACTAAAAGGCATGCAATAGCAGATCTGGTCTTAATGTGGAAAGATACAGGCAAGAACAATTACAAACTGTCTTCCAGCTATGCATCTGACCTTCTTCGAAGTCGGAGCAGTTTTGGAGAACCAGTTCACTTATAAGTTGCAGGTTCCTGAGCTCCAAACCATGGAACAAGTCTTGACTAATACGTGGGAGTAGACCAACCTCAGGCTTGATTGCAAAAAATAAGATGAAGGCACCTTGGTGAGGACCTTGTACTTGAGCAAAACAGTTCATAGAAATGGCTGAGCAACTTGGCAAAAGTTCGACGATGAATTACACTGCAACTATGCATAACCTTAATGGGTGAGGCCAGTCTTCAATGGTTTGCACATTGCAGGGCTACAGGATTCTTGAGCAGCAATTTCTTTTCTTTTACTCAATTTTCCATCATAAATGCAGCCACTATGTGCCAGACTGCAAATCACAGTTCCACGCCTCAACCAAAATATAAAGACAAAATTGGACCTCTCAAACACCAAAAAGCTTTGAAGGAAAGGAAATTAGAGAATAATCACTAACTCTTGATAGATGGAGCAAACGCAGACATTAAGACCAGGCATGGAGGCACCGAACAGAGCAGCAATTTCCGTTTTTCCATCAAGAAAAATTGCTTTGTTTCTTAGGAATAAACCTGCTTTCCTCTCCTTTATAATCACTGCAGTTAGAAGAAAGTCACAGAATTACAGTAATCTTGGACCAACTAACTAGAATCTTCAGTCTTCAGAGGATTTTATCATATGACATGGCAAAAGCAGCTAATACAGGTCAGAATGTTGGGCATCAATATGACAACCAGCTTCATTACTTGATCAGTATCCCTCATCTTAAAATTCTTACTCCTATGTATTCAAGCAAGACCATGACTAAAAAGAACATGAATTTGGAACCTGATAATACGATCAGATTGTTTCTTCCTTCTCTGGCAATAAAAGTCAGTTTAATTGGTTATGCCAAAAAATAGCAATCTCTCCGTTACTTTGATCTAAGCCACAATAAAGGAGCACAGCAGGAACAGTCTTAGCGCTTCAAATTAAAAAGGAGTAGGTGCTTGGATATCCTGAAGGCTGAGCTCCTCAAATCTTGACAAACTGCAATAAGAAAAAGGTCATCATGATTTAATGTTCAGTATCCCCATTAAAACTGGTAATATGTAGAAAGAACCAGCGTCTGTTTCATTAATCAAAGAAGTAAAAGACAAAGGTGCATCACAATTGTAGCATAAGCAACAAAGGTGCATCATAATTGTAGCATAAGCATTCATGGTCACAGCCTTCAATTTCAACCCAAAACAGTAGACGCGTTCACATGAGTATCTTATACCTTCATTATTAATGGTACCATGACAAACGTTATAAAGGTTCTCAAAATAAATTTTTTAAACAAAGCAAAAAACATAGTACCTAAAACAGTTGTAAGCATAGATAAAATGTGATATTAGTGAAAACTTTCACTCAATGAAGGCACAGCTCAATGAGAAAACACCCAAGAAAAGACAAGGGCAATATGAGTGCAGATTGCTTCTAACAATTCTCCAACCACATCATTAACTAGAGGAGACATCATGAAGAAACAATATCAAAACAAAAACATCACCACACTAAAGTATCATATGCAAGAAAAACCACTGTCTGCCCATCTAAAAACAGGAAAAAAGTGCGATAATCTATACTCCAAATAGAGAACTAGGAGAACTATGACCAGCCTGAGAAAAACAAAATAAAAGCAAAATCACTTTTACCCTACGAAACAACAAAGTAAGAAATAAAAAGATTGCAATAATCAATGCTTTTATGAACATCCAGTCAAGAAGACCAAGAAAGGGATTGCAAGCAAAAATTTACAGACCGTCGCAAAAGAACTTGTGGATTATATGGAAATAGATTTTTCTGGTAAAGGCTGTCAATAGATGCTTTCAGGCAAAGCAGACAGCCCTTGGCATCCTCAACCAAGACGGTCTTAGTTCTTCCGTGCTTGCCACTATGTTTACCCTCTGTATCCATAGGTGAGGGAACTGAATCATCCTCCAAGGATGCATGGCACCGATTACCTTCAAAATCTATACCATCTGCTAAAACTCTTCTTCTCTTTCGACAAGATGAATTTGGAGGTTTCACCCATGTTGAAAACTCCGCAAATAGGTTCCATGAATTACACACCATTCGCAGGCACCTATGGCAACCATATACAAAAGAATTTGGCAACTGAGAGTGTAGGCTAAAAACTATCCATTTCCACACACTTTCAGAGAACTTTAAGTCAGTGAAACGCAAAAAGAAGAAAAATAAAATATGAAGCTGGAAATATGTGCACCTCAGAAGATATTCTGCGCATTTGGCTCCAGTATCCTTCGAAATCAGGTAGTCAAGAAGCACTTCATGATCATAAAATATCTGCAAGCAAGATAGAAAATCAAACAGACAAGCACTACAAGTACAAATACATTTTTGTGATTTGCATACATGAGATCCGCTTACCTCTGCAAGAAATAAATGAAAAAAGTTTATGGGGTGAAATAGATCTGATGCAAGGCAAAATATGTCATTCTTTGCTGTCAACAAAGAACCACCTCTATTAAACCTATAAGCAACCACAGAAAGGCAACTTACAAAACCAATTTTTATATCTGGAAATTGAAATGTGAAATATGTACAATTTTTACCATTTCTCCGGCAAGTGAAACAGTTGCAAGAGCATTTCGAATAGGATGTCGTCCTAGGATGCAAGTGGGGGAAATAATTAAGAACATATAAAAACAAATCAGATAAAAGGGCAAGAAAGTATAAATATGAAACTCTTATCAGCATCACATAAAAATTCTGTAACAAACCAGCAGAGTTCTGCATCAAAAACATACCATCCCCTTGGTGAATGCAGAACCTTCAGGAAAACTAATGACATCAAATGAATATTCAGTAAATGCTATTGATTTGATATAATCTCTGGTAATGGCTAAATATTTCGCAATGCTCAAGACTTGTGCATGCCTTTCTGATTAATTCAGAAGTCTAAAAGACTTCAGCAGATAATCTCCAAATAAAACACAGGAACAGGTTTCAATCTCTTTCAATGCCATAAAAGCTACAAGATGTCATAGACACAACTCTATCAACAATGAGGATGAAACCTAAGGAACCACTCTAAGAGGTGATTTATACCTAAGGCAAAAATAGGACATTGAAGCACATAGTGGATTTGACCTAAACTTTATGGTGACAACCTATTCAACACACCAACCTAGCATGAGAAACAGAACCTCCCAAAATAAGAAAAATTACAAGTGAACTTTTTAAGCTTGTTTATAATCAAGCCAAGAAATGTAAACCAGTGGATGTACAGATTTGTAAGTTAGAGAACTATTGAAACAAGAAATGAAAATTTTAAGTAGATGAAACTTAAAAACTAGCTTCCGAAAGGTTATAGAGTGTAACCTCATGCATGTATAACTTTAGAAAGGCTAACGCAAAGCTCGAGCATCTTTGTGAATACATTTCATGGTCCACAAAAGTATCAGAAGGAAGGTGCCTCTGAAGCCACTGTTCGAGCATCAGCGGACCTTCACTTCTACTGGAATAGTTTGAATTCGAATAAAGGTCAAATGTGAAGCAAGAGTCTGAATTTGCAACTTTGAATTGCTTGTCAGCTTTCTCGTTCAACCTCACCAAAATGAAGGAACACCTAAGAAAAAGAAAAACAGCTAGTCTTTGCAAATGGCTAGATGACATTTTCTGTCCTTCTGCATCATAATCATCAGACCAGAATGGGGAACCTTCTAGACAGTCGTTTAGATTAGACTCTTGCATATCCAAAGGTTGACAAAGTAGATCATGAAAGTATTTCTCAATAAGATGCAACCATGTCATAAGATCTGAACGCTCCAGGTGAAGTATGGAAGTAAGCCTCATCATCAGCATCTGTATAAATAACAACATATCATCAAAACAATATGTATGAACACATTTTAAGGCATGTACACCTCTGACTACTGCACAAACCCAGAAAAATAGGATCACCATCATCATCTCATTCTCCTATCAACTTTGTGATTAGCAGCAAAACTAGTTCACGAGTAAGTATATTTTGCATGAAAACACCAGGCAATAAAAAAGCAGCAATAAAATCAATATAGTTAATTATGTGTAATAAGACGAAGCACTACGATTGCCTTTTGTCAATTTATCAAGATCAACGAGGGGATAGAGGGCACATGATTGATGCAAGTACAATCTTCACCACCTAACTAGTTTAAATTTCCTATATAGCAAGTGTAAATCTTTAGTACGAGAAGTATAACTACTCTGTTTGTTTGCAACAAGCCTACTAATTTACATCTATCAAATACCAATTTTTGCACCCAACAGAACAAGTAGCAACACTTCTGAACAATGTGACTTACCAAATATTCCATATAAAACAGCAAGAAAAGAAATACTTTTATGGCATGCAAGCAAAGTGCAAGAGTATCAAACTCATTGGACACAAACAACTTCGTCCAAAATAAACTAAGAACAAAGGATCAAACAACAGTTGTAGGCAGAATTGACAATAAACTTATTTCTGGCACAAAAGTTTTCTGCAGTCTTAACCTTACTTTTTCAGCAGTTTAAAACCAATTCGAAAAAAAAGGGCACACAGAAGACCAATGCAGTTTGAATTCTCCTGATAGATAAAAAACCTTCACAACTTCCTCATTTATACTCAACTAAATGGTCTCTACAAACCATGAAGTAGAATAAGTTGATAAGAGTAAGCTAGTACCAAGATCTTGTGTCTCAAGTAATGAAAGATACGGACGTCATCCAGATGTTCTCGTCCGACAAAGCAGCCAACTAAAATTTTAGGGATTAGGTTTCTGATCTGAAATACAATGGGATGCATGTTGGAACCAGCTCCAGCTTCAGAGAGGCCGCTTATGTCAACCAAGGAACAGAACAGTTGAACAACATTCCCATGATAGATACCTACTGACTTCAGATGGGTAGCATTTTTACATAACAAATCATGTCCAGCAGGGCCTGCTGGAGGCTCACCGTTTGACACAACATACGCCTCATTCAGTGAATCCCAAGGCAATTTTGAAAATAAATCAGTAATTGAATCGAGGTAACCTATCAAAAGTTTATCATCCATATTCAGCTTCAAAATCTTTAGAACATTACGAAACACTCGAATAATAGAAGCAACAGTCAAATAGCTTCCATCTCCCATCCTCAGCTTCATCAGCGAACCAGGAATAAATGAACCTATACCAAAATCTTTGGCTCTGGAAAGTTCATGACCCCCTGAAGCTAACATAGTGTTGTGAATGGCAAATTTCAGCCAACCACACAATAAGTGCATGTATTCAGCCCAACCTGATTCCTGCAGTACAAATATTAATGAGAAGATATAAATGTAAAATAAATAGCAAAAAGAATGGAGCTTAATTCTGCCATTACGTACAGTTGCAGCAGCAAACTCAGCAATAGCCACAAGGGTGTTGCCTGTCAAGTGCAGAATAAGTGGATTCTCAAGACTAAGTAAAGACATCTGTAGCAAAGGAACAAGGAAAAAGAATATAAGCTCTGCCCACTCAACAAGGCAACAGAACAGTTTACAATTTGAATTAAGCCCACAAAAAGGCACCAAAAAAAAGAATTCTAACTGGCATCCAATCAATAACCATTTCCTAATCTTAGCGTGAAATCAAGTACTATATTATGCCTTCATGTAACAAAGAAAATGCTGAAAGCTTCACTGCGCAGAGCATGAAACTAAGTTCTGAAACATTGCATTTCGAGTAGCACTGGACTCTAACGAACATTAAATTTTTACGTAATATACTCGCTCCACCACACTGACAGAGGAGAAACTTGGAAGCTCATAGCATGATAAAATGGCAGAAACACTTACCAAGTGACCAACGATCTTAGCCATACACCGATGGTCATCAGGATGTGAATCAGAACAAACAGCAGCGCCGCCGCCATCTGCAGGTTGCTCAGCCGTTCCCTAATAAATTTCAGGATATGCAATACCAGCCGAATTTAAGACCATAACGAGGTTCCTCTTTCTTAAAAATCCAAAACATAATAATAATAATAATAATAAATAACAACAGAGAGGAGGAGTAAATAAAAGGGAAGAGACTCTGACATCGTCGGAAGCGGAGTCAAATTCAAGCGTCCACAGTTTAATTTGTCTATAAACCTGCAAAGCAAGAATTAGCTTTGAATTTAAGGTCAGAGAGAAAAAAGAGTGTATATGCAAAAATGTATACACAGAGAAAGAAGCCGCGATACCTGGGAGAGTGAAATCAAGAGCTGTTTTACGACTTCAGGAGTTGAAGAAACAGAGACAATTTCCTGTACAATCAAGCGTCTGATTATTCAATTCTTGTAAAATTTCCTCGCCCCCCCCCCCCCAAAAAAAACCCCCACCATGTAAATGGAAATTTTGAGGAAGCAAAAAGGCGATGCGGGTTGATCTTACGCCGAAGGGACGAAGAGAGTGGTCGATGAGACGGCAAAGGCGCGACTGAGCCGACTCGTGATTCATATTATCCGTCCAAGCGAAACTAATTGGAATTTGGGCAGCTCCTTTTCTTAATTTTTCCCCCCCAAAAAGTGGAGGGAAATCTGCAAGTAGTAGTACCTATCTTGTAATAGTACCACGACTTTCTCTTTCTTATTTGTATTTATCGATCTTTTTTTTTTCCCAATTCATCACTTAATAATAGTACCGTGATTTGTTTCACAGTGTATATCTATTTGTTTGGATAACATCAATACCAACGACATTTTACAGATCTTCCATCAAATTTGTGATAGTTAATCCCCCGGCCCCATCCATTACTCACTACTATCAATCAAAAAGGTGCAAAACACACTCTGCTAATCTGAAAGGTTTAACAAAAATTGTTATATTTTTCGTGAAAAAATTTTTTAATCACTTTTTATTTTACATATATCTAATCGTTATAGTAATTTTTTATAAAAAATTCAGAAAAAATGGAATTCAAACAAAACTAATTTTTATATTTTTGGGTGAAACCCTTGGGATTTATTTCTCGCGTTTGTTTTGCACTCCAAGAAGAGGATGGCGCAGGTTTATTGCTCACAGCACGAGATACTAATAGTCAGCAGAGTCCCTGTACTCCATTACCTTTAGCAGTCAAACTTGTTTACAAATTTCCCCTTTGGCCTTGTTCTGCGTGCCCGCGGCCTGTAATTTGCATTCAGGTGTTTGTCGCAATTCGCAAATTAGGAAAAGGAATAGGAAAAGCAAGTTACATTTACATACAAGTAGATGTGTATCTCAACGTAAGAGCATTCTGTTCTGAAACTAGAGGCCCCATTTCAAGGAGTTTGCTTTTGCCGGTTTGCTCAACCGTCGGTCTTCTTAACTCTTTGGTTATGAATGAGATCGCCGAATGAAGCCGCCTCCATAGCAACTCTGCTCATCCAGAAATGCAGCTCCACAACCTCCATCAGGAGAGCGCGTCAACTCCACGCCCTCCTTCTAACCTCTGCCACTGCCCATCTCAGATGTTCATACGCTTTCAACAATATCGTGTCGATGTACGCCCGGTGTGGGTCCTTGGCTGACTCCCAACTTGTATTCGACAATATTCCTCACCGAAATATTGTCTCTTACAATGCCCTTGTTTCTTCCTATTCTCGCACCACCAGACATGCTTCTCTGGCCTTTCGGTTATTTGACCAGTTGCTCAATGAGAACCTCAGACCAAATGGGTCGACTTTTACGAGCCTCTTGCAGGCCTCCTCTACCCTAAAGAATGTGATGCTGGGTTCTTTTCTTCATGCCCAGTGTATTAAATTTGGATTTATGGACAATGTACGGGTTCAAACCTCTCTACTAGGGTTGTATTCAAGCTGTGGCGTCTTGGAATTGACGCAGAAAGTTTTCCATTTTATGGTTGACAAAGATGCCATGGCTTGGAATACTGTTATTTTCGGGTATTTGGAAAATGGTAAGATGGTGGAAGGACTTGAGATTTTCAGCACCATGATACGGGATGGTGCACGGCCTGACCAATTTACTCATTCAATGGTTCTGAATGCTTGTGGTAGACTGGGAGACTATGATACGGGGAAACGTGCTCATGCGCATTCTCTCATCCTTGGGACCTGCTTGGATTTGCCTTTGCATAATGCGCTGCTCGACATGTACTGCAGCTGTGGCGACACTGAAACAGCAATTAGGGTCTTTAGGAGAATCAGTAATCCAGACTTGGTTTCATGGAATACGATCATAGCTGGGTATTCTGAGAATGGAGATGGAGCAAAGGCAATGGATATGTTTGTCCAGCTGGTGCACGGATTCACAAGAAAACCAGATGAATATACTTATGCAGCAGTTATATCTGCCACAGGAGCTTTTCCTGCATGTAACTATGGTAAACCGCTCCATGCCCAAGTCCAGAAAGCAGGACTGGAAAGAAGTGTGTATGTTGGGAGCACATTGATATCTATGTACTTCAGCAATGCTGAATCTGAATCTGCTCAAAAAATTTTCTCCTCAGTTCTAGAAAAGGATGTCGTGCTTTGGACTGACATGGTGGCTGGTTATTCTAGAATAGGCGATGGTGAGACTGCTGTGAAGTTTTTCCACGGGATGTCACAGGAAGGACACGAGATTGATAGTTATGCCCTGAGCAGTGGAGTAAGTGCATGTGCTGACCTTGCAACTCTGAGGCAAGGGCAAATGGTTCATAACCTTGTTGTGAAAAAGGGCTATGATACTGAAATGACCGTTTGCGGAAGTCTGATAGATATGTATGCTAAAGTTGGCGACGTTCAAGCAGCTGAGGCGATATTTTCAGAAGTGATAATGCCCGATCTGAAGTGCTGGAACTCGTTACTTGGGGGGTTCAGTCATCATGGGAAGGCAGAAGATGCATTCCAAGTGTTTGATTGCATTCTAAAACAAGGCATAAAACCGGACAATGTGACATTCATATCAGTCCTTTCTGCTTGTAGCCACTGTGGTTTAGTCGAGAGGGGCAAATTTTACTGGAATTATATGAAGGTCAAGGGCATAAAACCAGGGCCGAAGCACTACTCCTGCATGATAACTTTGTTTAGTAGAGCAGGATTACTTGAGGAAGCTGAAAAACTGATTATTGAATCACCTTTTGCTAATGATTATATGGTGTTGTGGAGAACTCTTCTTGATTCCTGTGTCATGAATAAAAATCTCAAAATAGGAACGCATGCTGCTGAGCGTGTTTTGAGTATGGATGCAGAAGACGCAGCAACAAACGTATTGCTTGCAAAATTATATGCTGCAGATGGAAGATGGGGTGGTGTGGCAGAAATGAGGAGAAAGATCAAAATACAAATGTTAGAAAAAGACCCCGGCCTTAGTTGGACAGAAAATTTGAATGATATCCATGTCTTCTCATCTGGTGATCAGTCACACCCCCTAAATGATGAAATGCGGGTTGAAATACAGAGATTGCTTAAACACTCAATGTACACGGAAAAAAGTGAAATTTGAAATAATTGAGCCTTCAGAATGCATATTGATCAGTCAAGAAATTTCTGAACCGCTGTATATGGATATAGAACACCTTAACTATACGACAAGTCACAAAGTCAAAAAAATATCTATAATAGGTTTTATTTATACAACATTACAATCTGACCAATCTCAATCTACGCTCTTGCCACCACAAGAACAAGAATCACTAAGAACCCGAATGCAAATATCCCGCACCATTTGGATTCTGATTTCATCGGGGAACACCGTAAGCAAGAAAAAACATTGACAATTTGTTTTTCCCCGTCTTGTGAAAAGCAGGGCGCCCGAGACTCAGAGCGTGCAACTGGAATAGAGGTTGACTAGCGTCGGCCGGTTCGACTTTTTGCTCTTGTCCTCTGCAAGGATGAATGTAGAAGGTATGAACATAATCTAGAAGTCTAGTTAAGATTGCCTATATTTAAGTAGAAAGATGGTTCTAACTCTGAGAAGGCAAGAACTTACGGATGCAGTGTTAAAGCTTTGCCCTGATCCTGTTAGACCTCCTATGACAACAGAAAAAGCAGTCTAAGAAAGCAAGCGGCTAAAATGTGCATAAAAAGTAGCTCTTAGAAAGGAATAAGTTGAAGGGTAAGTGGATAACATCCGGGACTGGAAATCAAATGATAACTGTACATGTCTTCCTCAATTTTCTTTCCAGCTTTGATAATTCAGACCAAATATTTACCTATTAATGTTGTTCTTTTCATTGTCTAGACCTGATAGCCAACATCTATCATACATCTTAGCATTACAATTCTATATGTAGTCATGAACTAACCTCCACTCAGAAATTTCATATTTCAAAAAACGTAAACTTTCTATGTAAAAATCTGGGCAAATCAATACTATACTCTAGTAGAAAATAGAAGGAAGAAATACCAGAATTCCAATCTTAAGGAAACCTAGAAAAAGTTACCTGAAGGAAATGGTGTTGTAAATGCTGAAACACTAGAAGAAGGTGTCGAACCAAATAATGAAGCAGCACCACTAACAACTGGAGTGGAAGCCGAAAGGGATCCAAAAGGTGATGACTCGGGGGAAGCACCAGATGATCCAAACAAAGATACTGGAACTGAAGTCATCGGAGTAGAGAATAGAGAAGAAGACGAAGTTGCGCCAGATGGAGTACCTAAGAGAGAAAGACCACTTCCAGATGAAGCTGATGAAATAGCAGCAGATGTAGGTAGTGCAGTTAATGCCCCAGGCATTGTTGAGCTTGAAAATGCTCCAGCAACTTGAGTAGATGGCTGCGAGACCGCAGGCAAATGCAGAGTTGGATGTACCCTTCGCGCAGCAGCTTCTAGCTTAGCTGTTTCCCGCCGATCAGCTTCAAGAAATGGATCGTTCCCATCCCCGCGACGGCGCTGGTCAGCAAGATACGCAGTCTTCATGGATTCAATGTACTGATGAATGCTCTCCGCCTGCAGGATATAGGATCCAACATGCCTCATCAAGCAATATTATATAGGCAACAGATCAGCAAAGGAAATAATAGTCTATATACAACTTGACAACAAGAACAATCAACTTAACTGTTGGAGATACAAGGAATCAATTCACCTTTTTCCCTTTTTCTCAGAATGGCAATTGGGAAAAATAAAATCCCATTTCTGAACAGACTAAAGAATCACAAACTTATAAAGTGGCAGCAGACGGAATTCAAGATGGACCCATTTAATCAACACGTTGTGCAATTAGCCAACATGTACAGAAACTAAATTCATATGATTTCATGCAAACCTCAGCTTCCCTTTTTCGCTTTTTAGATATCCCAAACCGTTTTTGAGGTCACCTATGTGATTAATCTGATCCAATTCCAGATCTTGGATATCTAGCAACGTCTATAGGAGGCAGGAGAACATGGGTGATCATAATAACAATCTGTATAGCTCAAATCTCAGCAAAGATCTCTTTATAGGCTGCCATAACCTTCTTTTTTTCTTTTTTTACTTCTCACTTGGCATTTCAATAATATATAGTATCTGAACAGAACTCCATATAATCTACATAGATACCAGACACCCAGAAATAAAGCAAAATCACCACACTTCTGAGGGCAGAGTCAACTGCTTTACAGATCTGTAATCCATTTTGTATTCCATATAAAGTAAATTCTTGGGAATCTTCGACAATGTCCTATGTACACAAAGTGCTGGTTTTAAGCTGGCAGTCAATTAAACTAACTTCATCATAACTGCATGTATAGCCTGTTCACAGACTAGCGAATGCTAATGCTAAAAGATTAAAAATTACTTTTCCTGATATTGTAGTCAAATTTAGGGCTTTGTAAATGACTACATGCAATCAAATGGGTCTGGAATTAGGTGAGATGATGGTGGTAATACACGTGACTAAATGGGTACAATAGTCGGCAGGGAGCATACTGCAGTCGGAGAATTAATAGTGGTTCAATGGGCTATCATGTTATCAAAGTAGAAGTTACAAATGCAGAGTCTGGGAGGAGTGGATCAGGAGGTGAAAGAACTCTATAGCTCTGACATTCTTAATGCAGTGCTGTACTGTGGGATGCTTTTAATGCAATGCCATACTGTGGGATGCTCCACCTTGGTACTTACAGAGTTCTGACATTTGTGGCAAAGCTAATCATAGTAGCAAGATGCCAATAAGAAAGAACAAAGTCTGTGACTGATCGAATGAGATGATGGAACATGAAATACGAGTTATACAAAGAGAAAAGTGAAGAAAACCACTTTCAGTAACTTGAACCTTGGAGTCGTGCAATGTGTCAGAGAACATATTAAAGCTCCCACAGGGTAGAACAGTTACAATTTATTGGGGCCCTGTGCTCTGAAGTTCTTTATCAAGGAGTTTTGTGCGAATCAAACATTCATGAAGCAAGAACCTACCTGCTTATGCCTCTTTTATGGTAGGAAAGGAATAATTTAAGATCCAACTGCGTATTCACAAAAATCAGCAAAATTTTATTGCATTTTCAGAGCTTGAGGTGTTACTAAGTCTATGCATCATAATAGATAAAGTTACTTAGTGTTTAATTTGCAATCATTTACCTTTGCTGCTACATGAACAAAAAAGGCATGCACATTTGCCATGACTTTAGGAAGAGATTGCAACAAAGACGAACTAGAATCTAAGGAGTTCCGATCAGCATCTAAGAGAAGCAACTGCTCCAACTCTTCAATCCACTGACGACACTCAGCTATATACTTCTCAAATCTCGCAACAGTCTGCTGCAAAAAAGGTGATGGCTTTCTAGGTAGCCCACTATAGAAATCAAAAACAGGCACTGCAGAAGTAGCAGCTGCTTGATTAGATGAAGCTTGAGCAACTGCTGTAGCCTGGGATGGTGCAGTAGCACTGGTTGCAGCACCCACATTTGAGTGAAGAAACCGTGGGCGTAACATCATAAAAGAACGTACAGCAACTTCAGTATTGTGTAGCATATCTTTGGCTACTGACATTAGTTCTTGACAGATAGCCCTCTCGCGTTCCATTGCTGTACAGATTCCACCAAGCTCCTGAAATAGCAACCTACTGTATGTTACATTTAATGCACTTAATTAAGAGTAAGAGAAGCAACAGAGTATATAGGAAATTGGAAATTGATCACATAGTAGCATTTTATACAGATTCTGCAGTGGTGAGTGAAAATCAAATAATACCAGCATAGAAACCAAAACCAAAAGGCAATTTGATTCCAATAATCAAGGGTACAATGATGGTAGAGGCTATCTTTTCCATTGGTTTTTGGACTGTCGGGGATGGTAACAAGTCATGAAGCACGAGTCAGTACCATGTTAAGTTGACCAAACTATCATCAAATGAGCCAACCGTTCAGAATCCACAGATGCCAAAATTTAAGAAAAGCTTAATCTGTTTGTCTGAGAATAAATATTGTGAAACACTAAATGTTTTTCTAGACATTGCATCACTTTTTTCGTATTGCTCAAGTAAGTTAGAGTACACTCAAGTTACAATGACGGTGAAACCAATAAAGTCCAAACTCAGTCTTGAATTACTTACATTTTTTTTAAAGACAATCAAGAGCATCAACCCGGATGTTCAACTTAGAATTTTAAATCCACTTGAAGAATGAAATAAAGAAATTGACCTGAAAAATTCGACTAGCATCGAGCTCAAATCCACCAATGAAGACCGATGAATCGTACAGGCGGCTACACTGGTCCAGCCGCTGGCTTTCGTCTCTATACTCCAATATTCTCTCCCTAAAACCATTCACAAACAGAAACATGAACAAACACCGTAAAGACACAAACTTGCCAGCGTCTGTGCACAACTAAAAACTCTACATACTCAATTTGGAGGAGGAATTTCTGAGAATCTGGATGGAGGTCAGCCCATTTGGTGCTATAAGTAGCCGGAGTCTTGTCGTTAGTAAATAGAAACAGCTGTTGCTGCTGCTGCGGCTGCGGTTGCTGCTGCAGCTGGGGCTGCGGTTGCGGTTGAGGTTGAAATTGGAAAGGAGACGACTGCGGTTGCGGTTGTGGTTGCAGTTGGGGCTGCTGTTGGGGAGTTTGAGAGAATAGTGAGAATGTGGAGGCTGGCAGCTGCTGAGTTTGGAACAATGGAGACGGTTGTTGCTGCTGCTGCTGCTGTGGAGTAAAAGAGAAAGACATTGCCGGCCGGCCTTTATCTTTCCGTTGTTGCTGAGAATTCTTTGAGAAATTTAGGGCGCATGTGGAGATTAGAGTTAAATTGGGCAAGAAAACAGAATTGCCGGAACCTCGAAAAACCCTAAATTTAAAACCCTAGGCTGCAAAAAGGCGCCATATTCTCATTTGGATGACTGTGGGTAGTACTGTAGTAGCAGAGGCCAGTGTAGTTGTTACTACTCGTTAGTAAATATGGCACCGGAGTGAGTGAGATTTAAGACCCTTGGTCACGCCAAGAAGTCAGCAATTGTCGCAATTGTCTTTTGGGTGGGACTGAGAATTAGGTTAAGTCAGCACGGGTAGGGTAATAGTCAATGCTGAGGGTAAAACCAAGAGTGCAAGTGTTTCCCTTCCCTCTTTCTTCCACATCGATTCAGTGAGGATTGAGTGAGTGAGATTTAAGTCCCTTGATCGCACCCAGAAGTCAGCAAGTGCCTTTTGGGTGAGATTGAAAATTAGGTTTAGATTTCTTCCGCCTTGTGTTTGCTGGAAAGTAAATATAGCACTAGACAGCGAGTGGAGTAGTTTCCACTCTCAAAACGACTTCGTCTCCGCAGGCAGTAACCGCGACCGAAACGACAGCGGACAGGGTTGGCTGTCCTTCTTCCCTCTTTCTTTTTTTCTCCTTTTGCTTTTTTTTTTTTTTTTTTTTGCAACTAACAAAAATACCAATTCTACTGGCATTGGAAAAATTGAAAACCCCTGAAAATTATATATATAAATTTTTTTTTATATGGGCTGTCTATGGTGTTTATCCATGATAATTTTTTACACACTCCTACCAAGAAAATATTATTGTAAAGACTACTTAAAATACAAGAGGTATTCGATTGGTAAAAATTAAGGGCACGAGTCTCAATTATCAGCTATCATCCAGCAGTATATTTTATCCATTCCTCCCTCGAATGTGAATGAATTTCTCCTCTGAATTATAGGACAGTTGTCCACCAATTAATGCTTCGTTTGCAATTTTGAGTAAATGCTTGCTTTAAGCTGCCTAGTTAACTTTACAGAGTAGATTTTCCTCATTCAACCAAAGTTGGTTATATGCTCAGTGAGAACATCTCCGAAAGGACGCCAAAATAAGCGTAGCACGTAGACTAGCAGAGCAGCCAATGAATGGATAAACTCAGATCGCCGCCCCGCCCGCCTGGATTGACTGACTTTTAGTTTTAGGAAGCTTGCCTCTTTTAATTAAGACAGGCTCCCATAATGTAATAAGCGCTAGTAGTTTAATACTACTGCTTCCCTGTCTGTGATAGACATATATGATATACTGCATCTCTCAAAAAACCAACAAAAAGGGGGAATTAGGAAATCACTCTGCTGTCTTTCTCACATTTTAGTAGTTTGCCATGCCTATCGTACCAACGAAGAAAATCACATTTTGCAAAGATATCGGAATTGTGGAAGATTAACACTACTGTCTAAGCCATTTTACAAAGAACAATTGCGGAAACTTAACTTCAGAAAGTTTAGCAGAAGAACTTCCTTAAATCAGTCAGCCAAGCTCCGACAATTACATGATTTTTTTTTTCCGTCTTTTTGTAGAGTCCTAAAAACTGATACTAATCTGAACTTGCAAGATCAAATGTCCACCCATGCTGTGCTTTTCGACCATATTCATTTTCTAATCTCTTCATCTAATGAACGAGCTTCCAAAAGGCTTCATCGCCAAAATATGACTGTTACCATAATCGCCGACCGAGCAGCAAGAAGGAAAATCCCAAGCGCGCACAGAGAACTCAGAACACATCTCGTTTCATGCCATGGCCTGCCGTGGAAATAGCCACATCAGACAAAGTAAAACAGTCCCCACCGACAATCCCAGCCTCTCCACTCTGAAGTTGCCACGTGTTCCCTAGCACACTTGGTCCGCCAACGCCAGTAGGGCCACCCTCTCCCACCCCGAGTCCGGGGAAGGGCCATACGGCCCTCGCAAGCCCAAAGCCCATGTCCTCAACCCCGGCTCCCAGCCCAACCCCAAACCCGCCGAGCGCGAAGAACCCAGGCCCTTGGGTGTTCAACAGCGAAGTAAAACTTCCGCACGCGTTCACCCCGCTCTTAGCATCGCTGATCAACGGTACGGCACCGCCATGATCAACGCCGAGCGGAGTCAGGAGCTGTGACGTGGTGGCCTGCGTGTGGCGGTGCTCGTAGGTGGAAGTGCTGGAGGAGAAAGAGAAAGCGGAGGAGGCAGCAGCGGAGGCAACGGTGCGCGAACGTTTAGCATTCTTGCGGCTGCCACCGCCAACTGGGATGTCACGGAGGGTGCCACCGTGGGTCCAGTAGCGGCGGCAGGACTTGCAGAAATGGCGAGGCTGAGAGAAGTTGTAGTTGTTGTAGTAGCAGAACTTGGTGTTGGTGGACTCGCAGCGTGGGCACTGGAGTTGTTCGGGCTCTGATGGTGGGGCGCCAGAGCCCACCTGGTTTGCCTTTGTCCCTCGCCGTTCACTGCTATCTGCAGAAGGCATTTTCTTTTTGGGTTTTTTTTTTTCTTCGGCTGTTTTGTGGTGTCTTGCCTTCGTGTTGTGGAAGTGAGAAGAGAGAAGAGAGAAGGAAGGAACGAAGGAACTTCTTTCACTGGGAGGTCCAAGGCCTAAGTGGGCATGAAGCTAGGTGGGGTTTTATGGATGGTTTGGTGTGGGTTGTGCGTGAGAGATAGAGATGGAGAAAGAGATTCTGTCTTGAGTGTTTGAAGAAACAGTTTCTGATGAGTTGAGTCTGACGGTTAGGTCCCAACAGTGAGCAGCTTTTTCAGTTTTCTCTTAACGGGGGGATATGAAACATATTTCAGTCGGCTCGAAAACAAGGCTTTGTTTTGTTTGTTTGTTTGTTTAGGAGTCGGCTCCTAAATGGAGGCTCTTGCTGGGCTACATTGGTAGATGCACAGGCATGGCTCAGTGTGCTGCTAATTGTTATTCACCATTCTGATTCTTTTTTCCCGGCTTTAACTAATTATTATTATATATGTTATATAAGATAAGAAGAACCGATACTCCTAAAAAGATCTAGTAGCCAAATTTTTTTGAAAAACAAATAAAAAAGAGTTGCGTCCCAAATTTGATTTATAGTAGTAGCTCACGCGAATTATATCGAAGGATAAGGTTGTGTTTGGATTGTATTTTTCATTATTTTTTAATGAAAAAATTACTGTAACGATTTGATATATATGAGGGAAAAAGGTGATAGGGAAATGTGATCACGAAAAATGATAATATTTTTCGACGAAACAAGCAATCCAGACAAAGCCTAAATTTGCAAAAACATCTTCTAGTTAGTGTTTTTTGAGGTTCAGTGTAGTAACGATCAACCTATGATTCAAGGCAAGTAGTACATACATACCAGTTTGTCTAGCCCCCAAGAGGCAAGTAGTTATTGCCCAAGAAGTGTCTTTCAAGGTTAATGCACTACTAATTGATTCTTTCTATCAATAATCTTTAATGGTTTCGGTAGGGCTCGGCTCTTGTGTTGAGCTGATCCTAAGCTGCAGATGACGCCCAAGGGATGAGACTTAAGATTAAATGCGCCATCTGTTGATTTGCTACTATTTCAGTGTCCTCATTGTAATTGAGTCACACATTGCTACTAAAGTGAAGGGTCGACAACATTGCTCACAAATCTCGCGTGTTTGTGTTCCGATGATATGATCAATCATCAAGCTTTGAGATGAATCATCATGTCCGATAAAATGGTTATAAGTAACACGTAAGGAGACATTGGACTAAAATTTGCGATAAATCCTGGTGACACAAATAACAAATAATATATAGTAACGTGGCTTCAGCTTATCGAATGCCACGTGAAGCACTAAAATGACCGCAAGGCATCGACTCTCAACTACTGTATTATATTTCTACCGCGGACATTTTCTCAATTTCAAAAAAGAAGAAAAGGTCTGATTAGCCCAGTTGGGATTTAAAGTAACCATCTGATCTAGAAGGAGATGGGATCCCAAGACGACTCTGGATGAGAGGAGCAAGAAATGGCACAGCAAAAGCAGGCGAGTAAGGCCAAAATTGAAAGCCCTGAGCGGGATAACTCTCGAAGCGAGGGAATACTGGTAGTAGTAGTTGGTACACAAATCACAAACACACAGAAGACATGCTTACTGCAACTACAGGGCAGCTGCGTGTAAGACGAAGATAAAGATTGAGGAGACGTGTACTGATAGACTGGTGTTTGAATTTGCACAGGCAGTATCATGAATGTCGGATTAGCGTGGGAGTGCAATTATTGGATTGCACCACCCCACTGAGCCGGGACCCCCTCTCCCCCGGCCCGACACCACGAGGCCCGTCGTTTTCTTCCCCTCTTCAGATTCCCCATCATCTTCCGTACTCTAATTCTTGCCGGATATTCCGCTCCCTTGTCCTCTTCCCTCTCGTATGTGCTCCTCCCCACGGTAACTACTCTGCTCCCCCTCCATTCCCAGCCCTCCAGAAATGAAACTAAAAATTCTTTGGTCAACCAATGAAGAAGTAGAGGTACTCTCTACTCTCTTGGTGCTGTAGTCTAAGGAAGCAACAGGTGTCAGATATGTCAGCTGACAGGGTTCAGAAATTTTGTGGCGATTCTCTCCGGCACGCGCACTGCTGCGCAAGTAGTCAAGGGGTGTGCATTAGTAGCGGTAGTACTTGTAGGACTGCAAGAACGATTCATCATGCATGCAGGCACTTGCTGGCGCAGCCAGGGCGATTTTCCAGCAATTGGCCATTTGGCATGGGCTGCTGCTAGCTGCTCAAACTATCAATAATACACTTCTCCTGCTGCTATATTAACTGCATGCCAACATTGCCTTTGTGCCCTTTGGCTGGCCGGATCGGTGTAGTGCATAAAAATCTCTTTCTAACTTCTAATCTGCTGTCGCTTTCTGTCCAAGTATTCATGTTCACAGGATATGTGTGTGTTACAGTGCCGGTACGGTAATTTTGACTGTTCATTTGGTTGCCAAATGTAGGTCGACAGTGTGTACATTGCGTCTCTGCTCTTCTGCTTTTAGGACTTCCTTTTCTTTTTGTCTTTTGCTAAGGGGAATATTTGTAGTTCTCATTCTTGATCTGGTTCGCCCTTGACTCTTGATGTCCATCTTCTTCCACGCCGGCCCACACCCGAAGAAATCATAAATTTTGGAGTAAATCACGAAAAGTCCCTCTAATGTTTGCAGTGCTTTGTACTGTTTCCCCAAATGTGTCTTTTTAGCACTTTATCCCCTCTGTTAGTTCATTGCAACAAACAAATCATACATTGAAACATTAAACTAGATGAAAATACCCCCCCCCCCCATTTAAGTTGCTCAAGTTTTTGATAGAAATGCCCCCATCTATTATTTATAAAGGAACATCTCATAAATATTTTGTTATTATTCCATCGTTCACTAGATCTTTTAATCTTCCAAATCCTAAATTGCTATAAAAAAAAAAAGGAATACAATTTCTCAAAATTCTTCAAATTCGTTTTCTCACTCTTTCTCTAGATGTTGTCCATCACGGCATCTAAATGAACCAAAGTAAAAAACCTGTGGGTGTGGTAAAAACCATTCTTAAGAAAATCATAGACACCAAAAAATTTTGGAAAGAGATTTCTTGGATGTTCAAAATTATAAGGCATGATTTTGTACGATAAATTAATGTCTTTTTTCTTTTACTTTTTGACAAAATAATTTGAAAACCAAAAAGTTGGTTTTTTTAAGAATTGTCAAACATATGATCTTCTCGTCTCTCTTTGCAAAATATATAAACAATAGCAAGTTTTTTTCGTCTGAAAAAGGGTATTTTTAATAAAAAAAATATTGTTTGACCCAGACCCATAGGCGGTGTTGTCTATCCATTATTTTACCAGAGATATCATTGTCCTTTACCTATTAATTGTCACCACAATCATTACTTGAATGTTTTGACTACTAGTCAAAGGAATAAAGTGCCAAAAAAAATAACATAAAAGGGTAAAGTGCAAAACATTACAAACCTTAAGGAGACTTTTTTGTGTTTTTTTCCTAAAACGTTACAATTGAATTGCCATTCAAATGATCATCATCTAGGAGTATTTAATTAAAAACTTCCAAATCCTTGGTTAAATCTCGACTTGCTTAATGGAATAATCAGCTAAAGTACTATTTGAGGAGGAGATTTGGAGTAAGAGTAGGCGGGTGTAAGACTTAATCTTGGACTTGGCAAAAAACTAAAATATGAAGTTTGAAATTTGAAAACTAAAATTCAAGAACTGAAGTCTGAATTGGCCGAACTGTTTGATGATATACTGAATTACAAAAATTTTATTATATGTATATTATATAACAAATAACTTGTTTTACTATTCTAAATTAGTTCTTTAAATATTACTCATTAATGTTGTTAAGTTTAAACTGATTATAAAGTTTTTTTTAGGTGATTATAGATTTTAACTTTTTTGGCTAGTGAATACACACATATCCACCTTCTAAGAGAAGATATATGCAGCCATTCTGCTTTGCTGGATCTTGAAGAATAAATACTCATGCAATTAACTTGTGGTTGTTTAGGTCTTAGCAGCAGCTCGCCTGCTTAGGTGGTTATCCCACATCGAAGGTTTTGGAGGGGGCTGCTTTGGGTAGTTTATAAATCTCCTCAGGAACCACAAGAGTTGCCGGCTTTTATGATTTCACGTGAAATTAGGTTTGTAAAATGTCAAAAAGTCAATTCTAGCTTTGGAAAAAAAAAATTAACTTGTATGCGCTAAATTTATTTGTTTTTTGCCAAAAGGATTTCATCTATGTACGAAGGTAAATACCCCAAAGTACCAATCACGAGGAGACGAGAGAATTATCAAATTTTCTATTTCGAATGGCTGCGTACTTGCTACTATATGCAATCTGCAAGTATCGGGATATATGATCAGGATAACCGGCCGGCCCCAGCAAATAACTTTTTTTTGGTTGAACCATAATGCTGGAGTGGTGATAATAATGATATAGAGAGAGTAGACCCAGAAATATTTGGATATCGAGGGTTTTTGGGAGTAAGATTGGATGTATACAGTACAATGTGTTTACAGCTTATTAAACTCATCGATTGCTAATATAATATAAGCCGTGCTACATTTTTCTTTCTTTCTCTTTTCTAAGGTTGAATAATTGAATTTTGATCAGCTAGCTGCTGATGGCGTGACTAATCCATTGATGTATACTGTTCTGGCGGCGTCCAGAATCCAGATGGTAAACAGTTTAGGCCAACCAATTGGGGCCTGCTGGTAGCATCCGCTTACCTACAAATCGAAGAGCCTACGAAACCAACCAGCGAATTCCATTAAGTTTTGCGCAACTTTGTGAAATAATGAAGCTTGCGCTCTCCATTATTCCACCAATAATACTCAAAACGATGAATGATCCGAAAGACTTATCACGGCAACAAAGTCGTATTTCCAACTAATTTTTCCTTGTTAAATTCATCGACACTCTCTTGAAGGCTCTGAGTGGTGATGCCTGTGTGTCTCGAGCATCGAGAAGACACAGACTATAAACTAAATTAACTAGGGGCTTGTGTAACGAATACTTATTGGATACTCGTTAAAATATAAATCAGGTATTAACATTTTAAAAATATAAAATTGAATAAAAGAAATCTATAAACGCAAAGTAGAATAATAGTTATTAGTATATGCACTCACAAAGTAAATTAGATGTGATTTGAATATCTTAACGATGAACCGTTGAGCACCTCCCAGAAAAAAAACCCATTAATTATTAGAAAAAAATAGCTAAGTTCATCCATAAACTTTTTCATTAGTATTGATTTAGTTCCTAACTTTTATTCCTAACCAGTTTGATATGTGAACTTATTTTGCAATTCCAATTAAGGACCTCCATAATGGCGCCACCACCTAAAATTGATTTGACTCCTAATTAACCAACTAAACAAGATTATTTTGGAAACGTTACTTATGAAGCTATGATAAATCAAGTATATCATGTAAAAAAAACCACAAGATTATACTTTAAAAAATTTTATATGGGGATTTTTTTACACGATTTAAAATTTTTATCTAATGATTTTTTCACACGATTTCCTTGTTTTATTACAGACCCGTAAGTGGTGTTCCCATAATACCTCCATTTAATTAGTCAATTAAAAGTTAGATCGGTTTTAGGCCACGATACCATTACAAAGGTTCTTAATTGGGACTGGAAAATAAGTTTAAATATCAAATTGATCAGAAATAAAAGTTAGGGGTTAAATCGGCATTAGTAAAAAAATTTAGGGATGAAATTGGTTATTTTTCCTAACTGTTATCCTTAGAGTTTAAAGCAATTGATCAGTAGGTCTGACAATTGCAACATGCATAAAAGGCAGTTGCAACGATTATCTTATTTTAAAATATTTTAAAATTTCTTGTATTTTTTAGATCTGTTCATAATTTTTTACATTTTTGAATCAGTTAAATTGCAGATTTGTTATTTCCAATGTATGCTTAACCTACCATATCATAAGTGCATATTTTCGTTACGTAAATCAAATCGCAGTGGACGATTTTCAGCAATCTCCTTAATGAAATTCGCTTTTTTTTTTAAAAAAAAAAGTTTTTTCTCTAGAATTGCGTCCAACTATTTCCTCAACATTTGCTTTATTGGAATCATTGGGAAAGCTCTTACAAATGAAATTCTTTTTTCAATCGGATTAAAACATGACAATCTAATAAGAAATTCATGAACAGAAGAAATGTCAAAGGAAGAAGAATACTTTTTTCATCTTTTTTTGGCACACACAGCACAAGAAGAAATGTCTATTGATTGTTTCTTTAGAGATCTCTAAGCTCTCGAAGATTGACGGGAGATACATATTTAGGACCTCCATCCACTAGCTGCTTGGCGATAAGAATATTTGCGGCCTCGCTTGGGTGATAAGGGTCCCAAAATACATGCTTGTCACGGTCCGAACACAAACTAGATGTTGGCCCGCATGGAATTATTCCGGCAAATTGACCTCCGTTTCCACAGCACGATTTACTCGCAGTAGTAAACCCTGCAGAAGGGTTCAGATCTTGGTTTAAAAGAATGAAAAGGGAGAAAAAAAGGTTACCCTTGCGAGTACTAAAAAGGATCCAAGTGCTAACCATAACTCTTGTAGTTTGTCAGGAGCTCCATCACAAGATCGTACACGTTTGCGTGCACGAATGTAGCTCCTTTGAGATTATCATTGAGTTCAGCAAGCAGATCCTTGAGTCGAGCATTATATTGAAGTGCAAGTTTGTTAGGTAATGCCACACACTGATCCGCAGTTAACTGGTTGATCGTCTTCTGATACGGGATACAACCAATTGGTCCCACGTTTCCGATCACGAATTTTCTAGCATCCAGTTTGTAAAGTCTCTGTCGCCCAAGAAAAATAACGTAGGTGATATTCCAAAACCAGCGGTGTCAATAAATTAATGCATACGTGAATGAATAATAAAATTTAGGCAAATGAAGAATATGGTATATATTATTGCTGTGCCTTGCTTACCGTGAGCTGACCTCTTAGATGGTTGAGAAGATCATCTATGAAGGCATCTGGGCTTTGTGTTATTCTTGCACCCATCGAAATAACGGGAAGTAAATAGTTGTTGAGAAAATCGTTGGACCCAATCGTGACGGAGAAAATCGAATTTTTTGATATACGTTCTTTTGCCTTAGACGGACCAAGCAATTTGTCTATTTGTTTCCTAGTAATGTTGAAGTAATCAACCTGGATGTCCATTGAAAGCCGGTTTACCTGTTTAACATCATCACAGAACCCGCCCCTGATTATCATCATCAAGAAAGTTGAAGGAAAAACTGACAGCTCCCTTCATTCAATAGTACTTGAAAAGCTCAGAGCAATATAAGATCTCAGACGATGGACAGGGAAGAAAACATATATATATATATTTTTTTTTAAAAAATAATAATAATAATAATAAGGAAGAAGAGGGTATCTTATCTTGATCATGAAACTCAAAAAAGAAAAACATAAAGCTGATGATAACGCGTACGAAAATTCGTCCAGTGGCGTTCATGATCCCGCCGCCTCCAGAAGCATAATTAACTCCGTGCAGTATGGCTTCTCCGGTACAGTTTGGAGCCAGAAACGGTGTTGCGTAGTATGGTTGTCCCAATTCCTCCCCTAAGATAATTGCAGAAAAGTTCAATGCACCAAAGAAAGAAAATCATGCATGGGATCCTGTTAAAGCGAAAGTGGCACCTTGCATGTCAACAAACTTAAAGCACAAGAACAAAATGAAACTTACCGATGATATCTCCAATCGTCCTTCCATTTGTGTACCTTCCCGTAGGACTCCCTCCCGATGCACGGAAATCTATTCCATTCGGCGGAATATTAGCTCTGGACAAAGTTGGTATATAGTTATTATTTCCCGCATCAACTAAAGAATCTCCAAAAATATACGAAGCTCCTTGTTTTGTGTCTTCATCGTATTGGCAATTTCCGAAGGAACTTAGGCTAATGACCACCAGGAGAAGCAAAGCTACTAAGTGGGAGTAATTTGGAGCCATAACTCAGACCGATCGACAACCCTCTGAGCTAATTAGGCCAAAGGCTCTTGAACACACATTAGAAAGATGCATGCAGGAGGAAGTATTTATGTCACCTAATTAGACAAAAAAGAAGCCAAACTGGTTAGGAAACTTGCAATAGCTTGTCGCGATTGAAATGGCATTTGGTAAGACCCCATTGCCGGTCATTAACGAGCTAGGAAGACTTGCTGGCGGTGAAATTTCAAGGAGTAGGTCATCAGCAAAGAGTTTGCTGGCACAACCTGCATGAAAATGGATCAAATTGCTTCTAGTAAAAGAAACCATATCACCTCCTGAAAGTCGAGTGGAAAACTTCAATATTTTAGATCAGGCTGGTTTTAAAAAAATGATCGAGAGGTCACTCGAAAGAATATTCTAGTGAGAACTTAGGTGTGTTTGGTATTTGGCATCTAGTCTCTATTGACACTCCGGGAAGTTGTGTGCAGTTTGGACTCGTTAAAAAAAAATAAAAAAACGACATGGACGGTAGTACCATGCAGTCCAATTAATCACGTACTGTCTATTTCCAATTTTCCACCTTGAGCTTGTCTCTGATTTTCATACAAAAGTAATAATAATGATAGATAACGTTAACTCTGATTTTAAGTGTATACTAAAATATCATAAGTTCTTTTTCAAACCAAAAAAAAAAAAAGTACATAATTTCAATACAATTTTTTTTTTAAAATATATCTTGAATTTAAAAATATGTCAAATGCGCGGACTGAAACTGAAAGTTTGGTGAAACTGATGGTCTGACCACGGCAAATAAAGAGGTTGAGGTTTGGTTCGATTATACTACAAGGCTGTCTGCAGTTCGATTATATCAGAGAGAAATGGGTCCTTTCAAGGCTTACGGGCTCATTTTTCTGGGTTTAGTTGGGAAACTTATCTTTCATCTGAGGCAGTCAGGCCCATTTCCCATGCCCACAGTTCCAAGCCCAAGTTCGTGTATCAATCCAACAAATGCTAATGGCATTTCTACCTTTTCAAATTGTACTTGGGTAATGGCATTTCTAATGGCAAGAATAGCTAAGGTCCCTCTGATAAAATTAAAATTTGAAATATAAATTTATTAAATTAGTGAATTATTAAATATTAAATTTAATACATTTGAGTAGATATCATATTAAATGATAAGTGAATAGTTTCACTTATTTTTTGGACCAAATTTTGTTTAAAAAATTCAGTGCTATTTAATGAATTCAAATGTTCTAGTTTTGATTATCAAACACGCCTAGCCTAAATATGTTAACATCTGAACGCATTAAGTTTAAATATTGAATTAGGGTGATTGGGTGGCTAGCCCTCTTATTGACCAAAATCCATACTAGTATGGTCAGTTCACCATCACTATTCATTTTAGAGATTTTAGTGTGACTATTTGCCTTAAAATTTTGAATATAACGTAAAGTGGATTTGGTTACTAATTTTAAGATGTAATTTAGTTTGTATGATAAACACAATTTTCTTTCATTTTTTTTATTTCATATATATATACCATCACAAAAGTACTATAGTGTTCCTTCAAATAATCTCTTATCAAAAAACACCCATATATTTTTTTCCCTCGTGGCTTGAATTTAGAGCACGGGAGTCAACTGTATGTCTATACATTGCTCATTTCTATAAAATAAGTCGTTTTTTGAAAGGGGAAGGCAAGGAATACTTAGGCTATGTTTGGAAGCACTTTTTCAAAGAAAAAATGTTGCGTTTTCTATTAACACATTTTTTAATTATTTTTTTATCTTACACATATCAAATCATTTCAATAATTTTTCTATAAAAAAAATCCTAAAAATTACAATCCAAACAAAGCCTTAGATTGGCAGTTTTTATTTTAATTTTTTCCAGATTGAAGTTTTTGAGAGTTTTTCTAAACGATATTATTACAACATCTTTTTTTTTTTTGGGTTTAAAAAAGGTTCATATCATAAAATAGTGATTGAGAAATGAATTAAAAATTATAATGAGAAAACAACAAAAAGAAAAGCAAAAAAAGAGAAGGCGATTTAGCCCCCCGGGGCTAGACCATCTGGTCTTGGATTTCTTCCGGAACTTCAAGGTCAAGTGGTCGAATCCCACTTAACTCCCGGTGCGTTTGGGGTGGCGGTGTACTTGGGCGCAGGGAATTAGTCGGGCTGCCTTCGGGTCTTGACCCGGACACCCCTGTGTTGAGTAAAAAAAAAAAAAAAAGAAGGCGATTTGAAAACATTCCGGAGTATTTCATTTTTCGTTTATGAAATTAAACAACTACCATTAGTATTTTTTTTTCCACTAGGATCATAATGGTTGACTGGGTGGGACCAGGGCTGGAATGGGGCGCCGAATTACCAGTAGCATGTTCTTTCATTTGTCACTCGAAATTTCCCTCCCTCCAACGCCCTGAATCCCTAAGCATCCGCTGCAAATCAAGTCCCCGCATGCGGCATAGGGGCTGTCCTCCCCAACAAAGCCACAATTGACCGTTGGAGACTTCTTCCTCAATGCTCAAAAGACTCCTGAGACAGCGTACCGACAAAGACGGATGAATAGTGAAATCTCATCTTTAGTAGAGTAGACAGCAATGGTTCCTCCAATCTCACACACCCCTGCAAAACTCAACTCTCAAGACATGAAAGAGGATGGCCAAGCCAAGAAGATGCTATTATCTGAGTATGAGCAATCTAGGGAAGAAAGAATCAAACAAAACCATGAAAGAATGCAAAAACTTGGGATTTTTGATCTTTCTCTCAAACTCAAGTCTCTCAAGCCTGCTCCTCCCAACCCCAACCCATCCTCCACTCGCAGAAACCTTCGGCATTTCTCCCCTTTGCCTCCTCCTGGGCCCATTCGCCGCTCCTCAAGGTATAATTCTTTTCCCTCATCCGATCCTTCCTTTTGTTTTTTTGGGATATAGAAAGGCACCTCTGTATTGAGGTTTTCTAGATTTTATAGTATCATTTACAGCAGAAGATTCGTGCTGTTGGTTGCTGTATTTCTCAAGCCTACTCTGCTAAGCACCTGTGACTGTTATTCTGTAGAATAAAAATTGGGCTTTCATGCATTTATTTGATATTTATCAAAAGAGGGATTCTTTAATCAAATTTTTCTTCACAGAAAACTTATAGATTCTGACAAGACGATCTTTTTAACTTTTTCTTCTTCTTCTGGCTTCTAGCATTCGAATTCAAGATATGTTAATGGGAGTTTCCGTGTCTGTTTTTATGTCAGAAAGGTCGAGAATTTTGAGACTTGGCTAGAATTGGGCCGTCATAATGCTGCTTACTAAATGATAACAGTGCTCATACCCTGCCCTATTTCTGGTATTTAGGCTGCGGAATGGGACACCAGTTAGTTATTCTGAATTGCATTTGACAAAGGAAGATAAACCCTTTGAAAATGGGCTTGATTTGCTGAGAGAGGAGGGTTCGAGACCAGAAGTTTATACTGAAGAACATGAGAAGTTGTTGGGCAGCACTGAGATGAGCTGGACTCTTTTTGTGGATGGATTTGGAAAAGACGGAAAGCGTATTTATGATCCAGTGAATGGAAAGACCTGCCACCAGTGTAGGTGAGGAATTATTTTTCTTAAATGATGGCTTTGTGTTTTACTTTGTAGCATATCCTCTCTCTTTCCTGCTGATTCGGGTCATAAACCGGAAAGCACTTATCTTGTGCTTCCAAATTTGTAAGTCGAGCTTTGAGGACTTTTTTATATACCAAATTCCATTTAATTGTCTACATTTGAGTCTGTTGCTAATTCCTTTGGGTTATCGTGCTGTCACTTGCTGTTTTTGGATTAAATTATAGCTAGAGCGTATCTGCATATTCTGGTTATTCCCACTGTTTTGCAGGCAGAAAACTCTTGGTCATCGCACTCACTGCAGCAAGTGCAACAAGGTGCAGGGACAATTCTGTGGAGATTGTCTGTATATGAGGTACTAACATAACATAACTATCTCCTTCTCGGATCAAAATATAATACAACTCCATGTTTGACAGCGTTTGCTTATTGAGTGCTGGACTTAACCATACATTTGGCACAATGGTTGAGGAGTTTGTTATCACATTTATGCCATCAAGAACTTGAACCGTGTTGCCATTTAATATTTTTTTTTATTTTGCCATTTAATGCATTCAAAGTTTCTTGTATATACTTCTTGCTGGCAAAAGATCACAGTTCATTGTGCTCTCTCAAGTGTTATATTTTCAGTCATTTAGTTCTCAATACCCTTTTGTGTTATTTATAATTTGCAAGAAACTTTAATCTCAGTGTAATCCCTTGCGTTGGACAATTCTCTCAGATATTCTAATTCAATTATTTTGTCATCCAAACCTCATACCGGTTCATGCGATGTGGAAATGGTTTTTGACTGGTTTTGTATGCACAACTTGTTCAAACCATTTGAAAAGGGTTTTAAAAAGCTCAAAATGGTGTGTACATTAATTAGTCCTCTAACTCATTAGTTTTTGCTACATCAATCAATTGCGGCAAGGAACGTGAGCATTATTCAAATTATTTGGGATTTATTGATTTAGCATTATCAGTAACTTTGTGCTTTAAGAAACAATTAAAGGAAGTATAAAAACAGGCTGTTGCTAAGAATGTATACAACCCAAACTTTACATTCAATGGTCAACTCTGGTCTGTTCTTTTCTTTCTGGATGCTGGGGAAATCCAGCCAGTACTGGAAAGTTGTTTTTCGTTTTTTTTTTCCTTATAAATCTTAGTATTGTCAGCAACTGCTCAAAGATCAGGACTTCAGTTGTTTCGATCATCTGTAACCTTAATTTTTAAGTGCTGATGCATTTTGTGGACAGATATGGGGAACATGTGCTTGAAGCAAACCAGAACCCAAACTGGATTTGCCCAGTATGTCGTGCTATTTGTAACTGTAGTTTATGCCGTCAATCAAAAGGGTGGCCTCCTACTGGCAGCCTTTATAGGAAGGTGTGCTTGTTTATCATCCTTCTCATCATCATCTTCTTCTTCAATGGTACCTGAACTTGGTTTGTCTTGAACTCTTTCCAGATTTCAAGTTTAGGTTTCAAGTCTGTCGCACATTACCTCGTACAAACACGGCGCAATTTAGCGACCAATTCAGGTACCAAGCTTCTAACTTCTGTGAAGAGATCACTACCAATTTCTGATGTGGAAGAAATATTGATTGATAAGATATCTTACTTGTCAAATTTAAAACTTCAAGGATTGGAATGTCCTCAATCTGAAGGCAAGATGACTGACGATTGCCTTGATGATGGTAAACAAGAGGAGAGCACAGACTCATTAAACAATAAAAACCATGGCCACACCAATGAGCTACCTGACAGTATTGCTGGACGACTGAGGCAGAGGCGAAAAGCAGTCAAAGAGCACGAGGAAGCAATGTCAACAGGCAAAAAAAATGGAACCGCGGACATAAAGCAGAAAGTGAACGATGAAAATTCACCTCCGTGTAAAGCTGAAGCGACCGTAAACCATTCAAATTCGACTGCTGCAGATGTCACACCAGTAGCAGTCACAGACAGTATTGCTGGAAGACTAAGACAGAGGCGTAATCAGGGGAATCAGTATGAGGAGCAGAGGTCAGCAGGGGCAAAAGATGGTATTCCTGATTTTAAAGCTGAAGCTTCTCTAAATCATACTAATTCCCCTACTCCTCCAGATGTTGCACCCATAACACGATCAAACTCCAACAAGAGACGCGTCTCAGAGCCATCCCCTGACAGCATTGCTGGGAGACTTAGACAGAGGCGTGCTGAAGTCTAGGTGATGTCATGCGTTGGCACTAGTCGAAAACGTATGCGGCCAACCGCTACTTTTGGTGCTTGTTAATTGTACGAAGTCCTAGCCCCAAAAAAAAAAAATGAAGGTGCTGATTCTTTTTGCCAAAACGTTGTCCAGCATCAGTGTAGCTAAGGCATTAAATTCCAATTTCAGGAAAGCCCGTAAAATGTTTGATCAGAAAGTCATTTGCTTTCTCTCTATTTCCCTTGACCGCTATCCTTGGCATGCTATTTAGTTTATGGGTTCTCCATTCTTTCTTCCCCGTTTCTGATTTCATGCAGCCCATAATGGGGAGCAGCCCAAGCCAAGTTAAATATGTCTTTCCTGTGGACATATTACTCTACTGAGTTGCTAAAGTGAAAAACGAAAATTCGATAAAGGAGATCCGCAAGTCAGAACCGTTGTTGGGCTTCAAAGTTCAAGGAAGCATCTCCTCTGCCTGCATCAGAGGAAACAACAACATGAATAAAGAAGAAAAAAAAAATGAAAAAACCAAACATTTGAATTGACTCTTTATCAAGATCTGTAGGAGCAAACATTATTATGAATTGAAGTTAAAATGACAGAATTTAGGAAAAGTAATGTAAAGTTATAAAGAGACACCAAAGCAAAAGGCATGCTTCCAAAAAGAGACCACTATCCGCAAAACACTACTACTAGTTACCAATGCTAACTTGCTTTATAAAAGTAAAGTCATACGACTTGGTGCTTTGAACAACATCATCCATTCTGATTTCAGAGACTCCAAACTCAGTACATCTCACGGCCCTTTTTTTCCTGTCTATTTCTTTACCTGAAATTCTTTTTTCATAAGACGATTGACTAACAAATAAAGTTAAAATCTCACGAAATAACCGGAGGCAAAGGGAGAAATTTTTGACTAACCTCTTATGAAAAAATATAGCCTTGGTTGATTGTTGGATGTTGAGTTTGTCCTTGTATCCTACATCCAAAGTTTACAAAAAAAAAAAAAAAAAAAAAAATTCTCTCTTTGTGATTGTTATAAATATAGTGGGGTTAAGTCAGTTTAAAGGTGCTTAGGACACCAGCCAAAGTACTGTATGCACATGCACGAGATCTTGTAGCACTTACCAATGAGGCCTTATCAATTGGTATTACACAGAAGAAATCAATTATAGACACTAATACAATTTGATCCGCTTTTTATAGACTAACTTGGCATTTGTGATCCCAGATAGGATCGGTTCAGGATCATGGGATCCTTTTCTATAAGATAGGAAGGGCTGTAGCACAAAATATATTTCTAAGTAATTGCCCCATAGATCCTATATCTATCTGTATGAAGAAAAAATCACGTAACAAGGGGGATTCTTATTTGTACAAGTGTTACTTTGAATTTAGAACGAGCATGAAGAAATTAACTATACTAGAGTTTTAAGGGGCTCACGTCCCCGTCTAAAAAAGATTTTGGTTAGGCATCAAACCAGAAAGAGTAAGTCATTATAAGCCTTTGGGCCATTAAGTAATTTATGTTATTCAGACTCTTTTGTATTTTTATTTTTATTTTTAGGTACCTTTTGGACCTTGGAATTATTTTCTAGGTTTTGTACTCTCTTTTTGTTACATAGTAAATCTGTTATCCTTTCATTCGTGAATATAGATCAGTGCGACCGGCTCACGTAAAATTTTGTGTTTCTTTGTTTGATTTATTTGTTTCGTTATTATTTTTATTGAGTTGTCAAGAACCATATTATTTTCGTTAGCGTATTTCCTGGGGCAGACCGAACATTGTGGGCGGGGTATTTCAATCAAGAAAAGCATTTCGATGAGCCCTTTTTTTTTTTTTTTTTTTTCTCCCAGAAGTAAAAAGGGACATTATGGGTTCACCTCCCAAGGGAAAAGTAAAAGCCCATTAACTTTGAATAATATCATTCCAGCAGACAAACAACACGGATATGCAATCAATCAATTTCAGATTAAAATGAGTAACTGGAAATGGCTGAGCGCATTTGAGTTCCTCTTTTCTCTTGCAAAGCTACAATTTTGTTACCAATAAAAGTTACACAAAAAATTAGAAATATTTATATTTAAATAGCTCAGATCTTTTGCATTTTTATTCTTCGAGACGAGACGAGACGAGACGAGACGAGACGAGACGAGAAGAGTCATATATCTACTTAATGTGTAAGCCTAGGCTTCCTGAAATACTACCACGTACAGTTATTGTTTAAGATGTGGAAGCTCTTCCATCATTTATTTTATTATGCTCTTCCACCTCTATGGGTATGTTGAAATACAACTAAACCTTTTCAAGAGAACCCCAAAACAAAAACACAAAAAAAAAAAAGCGAGATAATTATGTACCTCCAAAACTAGGAGAAAGTTAACTGTGGTGAGCAAATTAATTAGGGATTAATGGCGGCATGATGATGATGTTTAATGTTTGATCAAGCTCATACTTGCAGAGATTAATCTATCTCCGGCCAAACAGTACAAATGACGAAGAAATCAGATGGATAATGGCCGGCATTGAACGGACGTTATATGCTATCTAGTTCATGTACGGGGTAGCCTTTTATCATCTCTCAGTTCTCCATACGAAAAACGATGGGTTTGGCCTTTTCATGATCTTTACGTCCTGGGTGAATGCCCTGTTGCTCTTCCCGCCGTCCGTTGCCGTTGCTTTCCAACCGTCATAGGATGCTACTGCCACGAAAAAGATTGCATTTGCATGCATCTTCAAACCCGCAAAATTCCACCCAAAATTAATACCACTACAGTGCAGACAGATTCCATTCGAGGTGTTGGAATTGGAAGCTACGGCCGTGGAACTTCTTGTGGAAACAAAATGGTCATCTCTTCATTCAGTAGAGCGTCTGCAGATGTTGAAGCTTCGCATAATTATCTCTTCGTTTCAATCATTTTCCTCTACGCAACCAGAGTTAATTAACTGGACGTATTTTCTGATTTAAATCTTTTCTACTACCTTCTCAAGTAAAATAATTAAAAAAAAAAATAGCACATGATGGTGTTATTAATTATAATCAACAAATTCGAAATGCTGATTTCAAAGAAACACAATAATGCAACTTCAAAGGAGAATCATTCATACTTTAGTCGTACCACATGTGGTTAGCATACGATAAAAAAAAATATTTTAATGCATCCGGAAAAGAACTTATTCATTTTTTACTTCAAGTGAAATTTTTTTTTTTTAAAAAAAGGAAAAATAACAACTTGACTTTTTAGAGTTTCACAGTTCACTACTCTTTTTAAACAAGGCCAAAGGCCAAGTTGGTTGACTCGGGAACTCAACTTACGTAGATAATTCATGATTTCTTTTTAGGTTAAAAAATATATATATTAGTATATTCACCATCACATAATAAGGACAACATGGGAAAAAGTTTTGAGGCCGCAGCATTAAATATGGCTGTTATTTATTATTATTATTATTTTGGTATTGGGTCCAAAGTTTATACCTACCTGGTCTAGTAATTGGTGCTGACTAAAGTTGGTTGAGTTTGACCTACTGTCCTTCACTTTTAGTAATTCTCTTGACCTTTTCTAACGGGAAGTTAGAAATTTAATTTTTATAAATTTAGATTTCAGAAAAAAAATTAAAAGCCGGTAATTTTTGAGATCCTCTCAGAAATTTATAAACCCAAATTCAATCCCCCCAGAACCGATGTGGATGCCAGATTCAATTGAATTTTAGAAATTATTATCACTACTTAGAAGATATATATAACTATATATATATATATATATATATATATATATAGTATGAGATAGCTGATCAGCAGTCTTCATACTATAAACAGCTTCAACTACTGCTAGTCTACTACTACAAAATAAATGCATATCCTAATTGATGTGGCCAATGGGCCACAAAAAATTTATCTTTAAAATAATTGGCCATTAGAGAGATGCGTAAGTGCAAGTCAAGCGATCTCGAATCCCTTAACTTGCATTAAAAAAAAAAACAGATTTCAAATTGTGACCAAGTCTAAATAAATTTGGATGACATTCAAGAACAACTAAGATAATCAAGTGAAGCACTAGTAGTGAGTATTTTCCTGGCAATACAAGAAGTTGCAATGGAGGGAAAAAAGGACAAAAAGGAAAAGAGGGTATGTAGAAAGATTGCATTCCCAACCTTTAATTAAAGTCGATAACAGAAGGTCTATTAACAATCAAAAGTAAACAATTGCAGTCAATTAGCCATTTCTCCTACTTCTTCCTGCCAACAATTTTTGGGGTTTTGTGCCATAGACCACCAATTCACCACCTACTGATATCAGGGCAAGGAATCCAAAGGAACAGAGCAGTAGAAAAATGATCCTTATGCTTGCAACTCAGAGGACGAGTGGCTAGTGCGTTCAATACAATCAAGTACTAATAAACGAGTGTTTCCACAAAGGATTGAGGTGGTTACTTTTCTTTGCTAGTAGTGTAAATTAGTAATATGATCCCTCAACGAAAAAGGAAAAATTTGAAGGAAAAAAAAGAAAGGAAATAAGAAAGGCCACTAATGATCATAAAATTGTGCTTGGTGGCTGTGTGGGACCGGCTTGGTCATATTCTCAACTGTGTTTCCATTAATATCTTTCCTTCCGATAATTGACCCGGTCTTCCAATGTCTGATATGGGGATTTGGTGATGGGACTCTTAGGGTTAGAGCCAATCGACGGTACGAGCTGATTGTTGTTGCGTTGCACTTCCTCGCTAACCAACTTGTGTCATTATCCTGAACCGAAACTTAAACAGGAAAGGATAATTAGGGTTTTTTTGGGGGGTTATATTTCTTTTAAAATCATTCAAAAAACCTCCCTCATATTTTATTGAAATGAATTTTTTCGTCTTTGATTTTTTTAAAATATTAACTTTAGATCTCTTACAAATTCACAAGTTAACAAATTTCGGCATCAACCTAATCACTTTTTAGCCTGAAATCACAAAATGATCCGTATGCAGTCTTTTTTTTTTTTTTTTATGTATAAAAAAGATAAGGTCTTGCTTTTTAGTGACAAAGATGAATATAAATTGGATCAAATCTTTATGTTTTTAAGGAAAACGAATCCGAATAAGGTAATTTGTTTAACTACAAATGAGATCTCTTAAAACGTTTACTTTACATTTCTTACAAATTCAAGTTAATGAAATTTGGTATCAACTTAAATTTGAGGTAGTGTGGAGTGTGAATTGTTTAAAAATGAAACTTCATGATGCAAAGCGGTTAAAATTAAAATTTAGAGCGTAAAGCAAAAAAAAAAAAAAAAGAGAGCGAATCAAGTCCGACGGTGCAACGTGGAGTTTATCCTGAATTTCTAAGATGGAATTGGCAAAGTTTTAGTGATACAGTACTGCCCCTTCTAAAACCCAGCCATGATGAATTATCTTATCACCCCACCTACCTTACCTAGCTAGTGCTGCCCTTGATAATCATATGCACACATAAAAGGATTTTGATAAATCGGTAAACCGGTAATGATTTCGGAAAAAAAAAAAAGGCAATGAGAAAGAAAAAGGGGCCATAGAAAGTTATGAATACTACTTCTACTTACATACAAGTGTTCTGTATCCAACAATCCATGCATTTATTGCATTGAATCAATTATTGCTTCCCCCTTTTCTTTTTTTTGTCTTTTTAACTGTTTTTTTTTTTGGTAATCACTAGACGTCAACTTGAGGCAAATGCTTTATTGGATGGTCCCAATGGAGACCCAAAATTTTTAAAAAAAAAAAGGCTTAATACATGGGTTTCTTTTTTTTTTAAAAAAAAATGGGGTAAGATAACTAATGGAACATGACGTTGCTAAGACTTTATAATCTATTTTGATCAAAATTGTGATGTGTTGTATGTATCTCACAATTATGAGTTACACGTAACATCATATAGAAACAAAAAAAAAAAAAAAAAAGAAGGAACTCGAGATTGTAAAATTTTAACTTAATCCAAATGAGTTTGTTTGGACAAAGAAAGTTTGCAAGATTTATTTCAGATTTTGTTTTGCTTACATCACACACACAATTCCCAATCACCTTTTTATCTCATATACATCACATCACAAAAAATGCTACAGTAACTGGATCAAATAAATCATCCAAATAAATTCTTATCCAAACTCAATGATCTTGGCTTAATTTACTTCCCCCATCCCCCCGTTATAACAAACAGCTTATGGTATTTTAATTTAATTTATCTATGTCTTATTTTCCTATTAAATTTATTCTCAATGGAATTTGCACAAAACGGAAAGAGCGAGTAGCATTGTAGTACAAGCGGTATTGTCGGACGGACCTTGGAGATTGGGGGGCTAAACTGCACAAAACAGCTTTTACAAGCTTAGCAAAAAAAGCCAGCTGATTGGCGTTTGACTTTCGGCTCAAACTGTGCGTTAGAGAAGAGGGGTCGTACTAGGTCCCACCAAGCACAGAAAACTTGTTTATTGCTGCCACTTGATTAAAAATTTCGATTAATTAGCAAAACAAAATTATAATATTGTCTGGCTGTAACGGAGGAGCACTTGGTGGTGCATTGAAAGTCAATGTGAATTGTCCCAGTTTTACGAACAAATAAACGAGGAAAGGCGAGCGTTTTATTGCATTATGCACTTTGGGATGCCCACGTCTAAAGCCAGATAGGGTCAATGACAAAGAGAGATAAGTGCACAGCAGCACAGTGGGGGGAGGTAATCAATAGGGGTATGTTTTTTGATTCACAAGTCACAGCCGTAGCAAATGTGCATTTGCTGGGAGAAAGGTCTGCTCTTAGTAATTGGCTTCCAGGAAAGAAATAAAGAGAGAGAAAGCTAAGGGGGGAGAGAGAGAGAGCGAGCGAGATACCTTCGAGCTGCTTTCAGGGGGTTCAAGCAACCTTGAGCTTTAAGGGGGGATGGTATTTTCTTCTTAAATTGTCTAGTTCTGCAGTGCTGGTGCAATATTAGCAGTACTAGTAGTTTTCTGCAATATTCACTAGCAGTGTCTTTTCTGGTGTCTGTTCTTTACCATTTCTTGTGGGATCTGGATTTAAGGCTCTGGGCTTCTTTGGTTTTCCTCTACTCCATGGCTAGTTTTACTTTGATTTTAATTGTTTGACTATTTTTAGATGTGGGTTTTTTCATAAAGACTGAATCTTTGAATCTTCGGTCTTGAATTTTTACTCTGGTTGTTCAATTTTCTTTCCTTTTCTCGTCTTTTCTAGCCATTCTTGGAAAGTCAGTACTTTTAAAATAGTCTACTATCTTCACTGGATTCACTGATTAAACCTTAAATTCTGTGGGTATCACTTATCCTCTTTCCTTGTATATCTTAGTTTCCAATTGTATTGTCTGAACGATTTTCGGCGGAGGTCAAATCTAGGGTTTCTTGATCTGATACTTTTCTCATTTTCCTCAATTCTTTTCTGCAAAGTCTGGACTTCTCGTTTGAATTATTTGCTAAAGCCAATGCTTAGCTTCTTTCCCTCCTTAAGACAGGGAATTTGATTTCGGAAAGCAAAGGTTTTGATTCCTGGAAGCTTTTTAGCTTGATGACTTTTGCTTTTTCTTGAAATTAGGTTTGAACTCGAGCCTTTTTCTTTGGAGTTTGCTGGTTGATGGGCTAAACTTACCCTTTTATTCTGGTGACTCATTTATTTGATTACTGTTTTCTGGTTTTCTCCTAAGCTTCAGAGAGGGGAAAAAAAAAAAAGAAGAAGCTTTGATGCATCTTTCACTATGGAAGCCAATATCTCACTGTGCTGCTCTGATTTTGGATAAGAAGAGCAGAAGAAAAGAGGGGTCTAGTCACTCAACGGAGGAAATTAAGAGAAATCCATCAATTTTGAGGAAATTGCAAGAGCACAAGCTTAGGGAGGCTCTTGAGGAAGCTTCCGAGGATGGGTCTCTTGTTAAATCTCAGGATATGGACTCAGAGTCGATGGCAAATCAAGACGAGGGCTTGGGCCGATCGCGGTCCCTTGCAAGGCTACATGCTCAGAAAGAATTTCTGAGAGCCACTGCTCTTGCTGCTGAGCGTATCTTTGAAGCGGAGGACACCATTCCAGACCTTGAGGAAACATATTCAAAGTTTGTCACCATGTATCCCAAGTACCAGTCGTCAGGGAGGATTGATGAGCTGAGGTCAGATGAGTACTCTCACCTTTCTGGCTCTATTCCTAAAGTGTGTCTTGATTACTGTGGATTTGGGTTATTTTCATTCCTTCAAACTGTGCATTATTGGGAGTCATCTACATTTAGCCTGTCTGAGATTACTGCTAATCTGAGCAATCATGCTTTGTATGGTGGTGCTGAAAAGGGTACTGTGGAATATGATATAAAGGCCAGAATAATGGATTATTTGAACATTCCTGAGCATGAGTATGGTCTTGTTTTTACTGTTAGCCGAGGATCAGCTTTTAAACTGCTAGCTGAGTCCTATCCTTTTCATACAAACAAAAGGTTGTTGACGATGTTTGATCATGAAAGTCAGTCAGTGAATTGGATGGCTCAAAGTGCCAGAGAGAAAGGTGCTAAAGTTCATAGTGCCTGGTTTAAATGGCCAACCCTTAAACTCTGCTCAACTGATCTAAGAAAGCAAATTTCTAATAAAAAGAGGAGGAAGAAAGATTCAGCAGTTGGTCTTTTTGTCTTCCCTGTCCAGTCTCGAGTTACTGGCGCAAAGTACTCTTACCAGTGGATGGCACTGGCTCAGCAGAACAACTGGCATGTCTTACTCGATGCTGGAGCTTTGGGTCCAAAAGACATGGATTCTCTTGGACTATCTCTATTTCGGCCTGATTTCATCATAACATCCTTTTACCGGGTATTTGGGTACGACCCAACTGGATTTGGATGCCTCCTGATCAAGAAATCTGTGATGGGAAGCCTACAGAATCAGTCAGGCCATGCCGGGTCTGGCATAGTGAAAATTACTCCCATTTTCCCTCTATATCTGAGTGATTCAATTGATGGTTTTCCTGGATTGATTGAGGATGATGAAGTTGGTGAGAATGGTGAAACTAAAACTGAAACTCGTCCAGGATCTCAGTTGCCTGCTTTTTCGGGTGCATTCACTTCTGCCCAGGTAAGGGATGTATTTGAGACTGAGATGGAACATGATAACAGTTCTGACAGGGATGGCGCGAGCACCATATTTGAAGAAACTGAGAGTATTTCCATTGGGGAGGTAATGAAAAGTCCAGTTTTTAGTGAAGATGAATCCTCTGATAATTCCCTCTGGATTGATCTGGGTCAGAGTCCTTTGGGTTCAGATAATGCTGGTCAATTGAACAAACAAAAGGTGGCCTCTCCAGCACCACCATCTTGGTTTGCTGGCGGGAAGAATAATAAGAGGCTGTCACCAAAACTGGCAAAGACACTGAACAGCCCCATGTATGATCAAGAGGCAACCCCAGGGCACACTGAGGACCACATGCTGTCATTTGATGCTGCTGTTCGATCTGTGTCTCAGGAATTTGACCATGTACAGGAGAATTCTGGTGAAGAGCAGTCAAACGAAAGAAATGTTAATCTTAGAGAAAGCAGAAAAGCTCCTGGTAATCGCCATATTCAGGAAATTGAAGAAGAACCTGAAACCTTGGAAGCAGTTCGGATGTTAAATTCTGCTGTCAAGGGATCTAATCTTAGAAACTCAGATTCTCTTTCTCAGTCACGAATCCTTGAGAATGGTTCAGCTGCTGCACTGTGTGCCGAGCCAAAAGAGAGTGCTATAAGGAGGGAGACAGAAGGTGAATTCAGATTACTTGAAAGGAGAGAAGGAAACAGATACGCTGGCGGCAGATTTTTTGGCATCGAGGAGATTGAGCAGCCTGGAAGCAGGGGAAGAAGAGTATCCTTTAGCATGGAAGACGCCCATAAATCACGTCTCAGCCATACTATGGAGGCAGGAGAGCTATCTGCCACAAGCCTGGATGATGAGGAGTACGTTAGCGATGGGGAGTATGGTGATGGCCAAGACTCCGATAGAAGAGAACCTGAGATAATATGCCGGCATCTTGATCACATAAATATGTTGGGACTCAATAAGACCACCCTTAGACTACGGTTTCTCATCAATTGGCTGGTAACATCATTGCTCCAACTAAGAATACCTGGTCCAAATGGGGAGGATAATCTTCCCCTTGTCCACATTTATGGGCCAAAAATCAAATATGAAAGAGGTGCAGCTGTTGCATTTAATGTGAAAGACCGGAACAGGGGCTTAATCAGTCCTGAAGTTGTACAGAAGCTCGCAGAGTCACATGGCATCTCTCTTGGTGTGGGTATTCTTAGTCATATTCGGATATTAGATAGCCCAAAGCAGCAACGTGGTGCTTTCAACCTGGAAGATACCACACTCTGCAAGCCAATGGAGAATGGCAGGCATGATGTTAGAAGCGGGTTCATCAGGGTTGAAGTTGTCACTGCCTCTCTTGGCTTTCTAACTAATTTTGATGATGTTTACAAGTTGTGGGCTTTTGTGGCTAAGTTTCTCAACCCCGCATTTATTAAAGAAGGTGGCCTTCCAACTGTGATGGAAGATGCAGAAGCACAAGGCTGAATGCTACAAATGAGCTTTTGCTGACCTTGCCTTGGGGTGGGGCGAGATCTAAGAGATGTGATTGCCTAAACTGGGCTAAATCTCTGAGACTGCAAATATCCAGATGCAAGAGCGAGGAAGAGAACTGAGAGATTTTGCTGGATTTTTTCACCCCTTTGCGCCGCCATTATGCTGCAATCTGGGTATATTTGTTCATTCGTGGTTTTTCTTGGTTAAAACTGTCATATTTTACCTCGTTGAGTTTCTTGTAGAGTTTAGCATTAGAAATTTGTATCATCTGAGGTTGTAGTTATGACCTAAAGCAGATATACCAACTGACATTTGGCTCGTGACCAAATTGTTCTCTATTGTATGTTGTTGAGATTATATTTTTGCTTGCTTGGCTCTTCAATGTCCTGTTCGGATGTTGCACTAGTTTCTTAGCTTTTTTCAGTAGCTGAGATGAAGAAGCGACGCACTTGGTTCCTTTTGGTTTACTTATTAGTATTATTTTTATTTTACGTATTTGCTTGTTTGGAGGATTGTTACAATAAAACCAGCGATACTTCGGTCGGTCCAATGTGTTGTAACGTATCCGGTCCAATTTCAACGGTGGAATTCGTCAAAACAGGACAAGAAGAAGTGGACAAGTTGTTTACGAACCATTTAAGGTTGTCACAAGCCTATCATCTCATAAATTTGATCGGTTGCTAATGTCAAACTCATCCTCAACAGGACTTAGATTAGCTTCCCTGGTCTTAGCTCTTGTCCTGATTCAATCTTTGTTTTCCTTCTTGATAACGAGCTTCTATCACTTTCGGTAAAATGACTCCATCAACTGCACGCTTTTTAACTCCATCCGTAGCTCGGTCATTAGTCTGACAGCATGTTGCAGAATAACGTTGGGCACAAAGTACAACAAACCATGCATGGATGTTGCGATTCATTGTTCCCGCGTCTTCGGAGGAATAAGTCCCAAGACACGGAAGAATTAGAGAATAAAAACTCAGGGGAGAGCTGATAATTTAAGGCGATTGGACATTTGCGCTTTCCTTCGGTTTTATTACTAGCAATTATTGCTGTTGGGCCACACCCATGGGGTTTTGTTTGCCATGAACACTCAACTCATGCAGATAAATACACACACATCTGTGATTGCTCATCCTTTTGGGTTGAAAACTTTTTCCGATTTCGAGATTTTGTAGATTATGCCATCCCCACAAAGTTGGTGTTGAAGAAGACACAACAGCTTTTAAAATCTTTCGTTTTTTTTTTTTTTTTTTTGGAGAAATTTATTCGGCGCAATACGGAATCCTGATCGTATATCAGGCCCATGCTCGCTAAGCTTCTGCAAAAGGTACGTAGCCCGATAAAGTGCCGGAGGAGCAATTACAAAAGCCTTTCTTTTTCTCGGATCAAGTTTTAGCACTATAAAGTAGTGCTGTGCTCAGTGCTCAAGGAGCAACATTTTGACAAAAAGTCTGCAATGCCTTTTATCGGATTAGCAAACCCAAAAAAGTAACTTTACATGGTAGTTGCCCAAGGCATTTATAATTCAACTGCTAATGGAAAAAGTAGCAACCAGGCTCGAGATTTCTTAGATTTACCGATTTACCCGTCCGGGTCATCAACATATCAATAGCGGTCAAGAACCAGCTATGCCAAACAGAAAAGCGAAGCAGCCAGCAACTGATGTTAACCTAATTCATCGTTCATATGAACCAAGTAGCTCGACTGGATCTCAGCAGCATCAGAAAGGCTAACGCCCACCTGGAACGAAGAGCACGGATTGGACACAGCCTGAACTTTGTGTCTTCGAATGTAGTCGTCGTAATAATAGAATACCACGACGGTTTGCATGTATCCACTTGCTATGCACGCCCCAGTTGACTCGACCTTCCTTCTGATTGCACAGGTCAAGGAACAGAGGTGCTGTGTTCAAGAAGCATCCCTACAGATCCATCATTTTCATAAGAAAAGCAGTCTCTAAAGCAGACTCCTTGCAATGCAAGTATCTATTTTCCTCGACTATATCTGTTGTCAAGTTGAGCAGTATTGGGCGTTTAGGATCATAAATAGAGTTTTCACGCACTAGTGCAACCCATTTTGCTGCTTCCCAAACTCCAAACCTGGAAAGGGGGAAAAAATTTTTTTTATCTCGTCTACAACCATGACACCAAAAGATGAAGAACTTCAGTCCTAGGCAATTTGTTAGCAGCACACAAAATTACCCCATGTCCAAGCTGCCGTGGTGCACCCTATCACGAGTGCCAATTGTTCAATGTGTCCCTTTTCAGAATAATTAACCCAACTTAGTCACCAAAATACTCCATCTGATATAACTAGACTCAAAACTATTTATATTGCTGTTCATCTGATTTCTTAACATTACCATGACTATGCTATCAAAACTTGTAGAACTCATGCAATAAAAATGTACTGGCTTTGGATAATTTCCCCGCTATAGTCGACAAATTAATACTCAGAAAATATCCTCTACGACAATTCTATCCACATGTAACAGCACCCTTACCAAATTCACAAAGCTGTGATTTCCTACTTCTAATATAACCAGAGAAAAAATATGGAAACTGGCATGTTTAATTGGGATGGACAATTAGCAAACCGTTAACCTCTCATGAACTGCTTTTACTTATATATTATTTCAAAATGTTTTCAGTCCCCCAGATCGGCAGTTTTTTAGCATGAAGTTTTCGACACACTGGACTCGTTATCCCAATGTGAGAATAATAGTTATACAGATAGCCAGAAAATGACAGGTGTTGGAGTTACCGGGTATTGAATGAAGAGGTCACTAAAACAGATGGGTAGTGAACACCTTTCTGTATGTTATCATAAGGAGAATAAGCACGCATAGCCTGAAAATCTTCAACATCTCCCGGGTACCCAAATTCTTCATAATCAACAGGTGTAAGTGGTAAAATGGGATAGAGAAGGGTATTGGTTGGATCCAAAAATGGAACCTAATCAAGAAAGACAAGAGGACAAATTTCTTCAGAAAGGAGAATAAGCACCTCTTTATGCTTTCTAATTCATTGTGGAGAAAGCAGAACAGCTAAATAAAGAGAAGGATGCGCTGAATCTTTTTAGCAAAATGATTAGCTCTTCAAAGAAGAAATGCACAACAAATTTAACAGAAAATTGGTTAAATTTGAAAATCACTTAAGGCGCCTCTTGGTAGAGCATAGTCAAAAGACAACTCAAGGCATCAACTAAAAGGAAAGGGCAAGGAAGTAATAAAGTCATTAAGTGCTCTAGGATCACCTTCAAAACTGCAGCACGAAATAAATCAGGACAAGAATTAATTGCAGCAGCAACCAACAATCCTCCAGCACTATATCCCCAACCAGAAAGCTTATTTTCTTGCACAATCTTGTTGTCAACCAGAAATTTCGCACAGCAGATATAATCGCGAATGGAATTTATCTTGTTTGAGCGCTGGCCATCATGATGCCATTTTTTACCAAAGCCACCGCCACCTCTGGACATAAAGGCAATAAACAGAGAATCAAAGCTAGAGATTTATGGCTAATTAGGAAACAGAATTGAAATTCCAATCCTTACACCCCAAATATTTGTAATTTTATAAGGATATTTTTAAGAATACCTTACTGCATGTAAACACAAGTTAAAAATGGATATAAACTTTCAAATGATTTGATGCACGCACCTAACATCAGCATATGCAATCACCCAACCACGATCAAGAAGGCTTTTTAACTCATTGCGCCATCTTTTATCAAGTATCTCTCCATAAGCTCCATGGCCATGGAGCAGGCCAGGACTCTGATCCTCTTTCCTTCTATGATGTGAATACACTATGGTTAAAGGAACAACAACTCCATCATCAGATGGAACACTGTACTGATCACAACCATAATATTCAACAAGGTCATTCCATGGATTATCATTTGCAATATTGACTTCATCTACCCTGGACAAAGGTGACTTCTCACCCCTGCTACCAGATGATGCTGACCCATACAAAACACGTGTTCTTTCATGCAGCAAATTCTGCTGTTGAACAATATTCCATTTCCCATTTGACAAATCATAATCAACTACAGCATCGGGCATCTACAAGAAGAAATTCCAAACCAAGTTATCAATATTCAGTATAGAGAAAAGCAGCAGTACAAAGTTGATTTGATTGACTTGGCACTTTTAGGCATAAAACTCTTCCCTCCTATTGTTTGGAGATTAACAGCAATAAATCAGTGCCAGTGACCCATTTATTGCCAGGTACATGACTTGTTTTCAAATGAAAACCAGCATTACCACTAATTAACAAATGACCACATACCACAGGTGAGGATATCGTAAAGCGCATGGTTGACGAAAGGTAATCATAATTTGGTCCAGGCGATATTTGAGTAACATTACTTGGAAGTGGCAAAAATTGTGGATAAAGCTCTTTGAGATGAAAAGATCCCTGTCACATGAACAATGAATTGATAAGAAAGCATGCTTATTCATGACAAACAAGTAGAATCTACACATGATACCAAGAAACTCAAAGCATGGGTGAAAGAGTTTTTCCACAACATGGTCAATTTTTCAAATTTCAACCTTAACTAGTATATTACCTTGCCACTAGGCAGAGGAAGAGAAACTGAACAGAGTTTAAACACCCTATTTTCTCTTACAATTAGTGCCAAATGTGAGTAACTAAAGTCAACATCTTCAACAATCAACTCATCGTCATCAGCAAAGACACTCTGCATCAGATCAAACAATAAAAAAAATGGCCTTGATTTATGAAGATAAGGATGAGTAGGAATTCAAAGATAATTGCAGAACCGCTCAAAAAGAAAGTACTACTCAATATAGCAAAGCAACATCATAAAGTAAAATAGAAGACAATGCTTCAAAAAGTGTCTATAGATGCATAACAAAAGCATGTTTATGACATAAGACATTTCAACCTCCCATTTTCTGAGACTTGGTGAAGGATCAACAGGACTACGCAGGAGATAGTGGTTATCAACAGGCTGGCCCTCTTTGGCAGCATCAGTAAAGAGGTAAAGAAAACCTTGATGGTGCTCAACCATGCAGTGGGCTCGTGTCTCACACTCCCAAACTAGAGTCATGCCAGATAAGGGATCAGCTGCATTTATTAGAAAGATCTAAAAATCGGTCACAGATAGAGAAACTGGTTGACCAGGAAATAAATGATAACCGAGCATATAAGACAATACCTTTGAAGATGTGGTTGAGAATGTATTCACAGTCACAAACTGAAAATCCTTGGTATGTCTTATATTTACATAAACATTTTCTTGAGGATCCTCTAAAAGCAGAATGTCATCTTCATCCGATCCAACCATGCTACAATATAGCCTGTCAAGAAATCCAAAACAAAGGTGACTTCATGCTACACATCCAACACACACACACACACATGAATTACCAACCTGTAAGGCCTCTTATCATGATTGGTTACAACATATAGCAATGCTTGTCCATTTTTAGCCCAAGCTATATTTGAAACTCGATCAGCCTGAGGCTTGCTACAAAGTGTACCAAAATTCAAGTCCCTCACAGATAATTTAAAGTAGTCATTGTCCTTGTCATACATAGTGTATGCCAGATAGCGATGGTCAGGTGAAACTTCTGACAATTCCTCATAAGCATAACCTATTAACATGTCATCAGAGTCAAAGACAGGCTGAACCAAACAATCGAATAATATCAAAAGCAAGCAGGCAAAAAACAAACCCCCGAATCTTTCAGCTTCCTGGTTATAATCAAGCAACTTCTGCTCAATTCTCTGCCCAGAGGTGAAATCAAACCCGGCTGATGGAGATTTGTGAGAAATAAACTCTTCATTTAAGCTAGCTAATCTTCGACATAACACTGGATACTGCTTCCCTTCTTCTGCTCGTCTGTAGTACAACCTGCATCAACCAAAATTCCCTCCAATCCATAATGTAAATGGAAAAATCTTTAGACTATAATCCTAAGTCACGCCTAAAATACTCCACTATTGGAATCAACTTTCTTCCCAGCCCCCCCCCCTTCTTCCTCTCTCGTGGGATTTCGCTTTGAGGGAAAAACCATCATATGAACGAATCTGCAAGAAATATGCATCAGGACCTAAAGCCTGCTGAATTCTCTCAGTTTTCTTAATCGCTAAACCAAATTGGGGGAAGAAAATCAAAACCACTATGAACATTCTTTTCTTGAAATTCTGGAAATAGAAAAAATTAAGGAAAATGTTGAAATTTTACCAGGGTCCCCAGCGGAGCGGAGGAGTGGAGAGGTCAAATGAAAAGCGAGAGGCCATTTCAGACTGGAGTTTCGACTGGAGGCGTTCAGTATCGGACATGACGGCCTCAATATACTTCTCTTCTTGCTCCATGTAGACGTCCATGTGGCGCATGGCTACCTTATCATTCAACTGTGACATCCAGCTATACGGGTCCTCCCATGACTCCCCATGGAGGCTAAATTTTGCTGGTTTTTTGGGAGGTTTTGGTGGTGAAGGTGGGGCAGGTGGTGGCTGAGGCTTCTGGGGTTTGTAGTGTGCACGTTGGATGAGGGGTTTAGGATGGTTGCAGTAGCGCCGGCGGAGGGTGACCAGGAGGTGTCGCATGGCACGGTGCTGCAGCGGGACTTTTCTGACAGGGTTCAGGGTTCTAGTCGAACAGTCGGACTTGAACTCACAGACACAGCCTCACGACTTAGTCAGGAAAAGCGTCACATTTAAGTCGTGCATCGAGCGTTAGATATCCCGTTCATGCTTTGTCCTTTGTTAGTAATTTGGGTAGAACGATCGATTGGGTCGGGCAAGACGGATCTTGGCCTGCTAAAATCACAAAAACTAGAGCTGGGCCTAGAATGAAGATAAGCCTAATTAAGTTCATCAGCGCAAAATAATAATAATAATAAGAAAAAAAAAGGAAATACTGATTCTAATTTTGTAAGCTAGAAATTAACAATCAGTGTTGTGATTCTAATGTTTTAAGCTCGAAATTAATCATCAGTGTTGTTGTACTTTGTTTTCTTTTGACATTTAGTTTAATTGATTTTAACCGAAAAGCATATTAAATTTTCATGTACACTTGTTTTCAAAATTATTAAACCAATAAATCTTTCAATTTAAACAGTGTTTTCGAGGACAAATTGTAGCAGCTTTTGATTCAAGAACAATAATTGTTAGTGTCATAGTGTTCCTCCTATGGAACTGATTGATGGAATAAAATCCAAGCTTAACAGTTAGTGTTACTTTGATTAGGTTATTTTAGAATTTAATATGCAAAGTATAGTTATTTTTAGTATTCATTTTATACTGTTACTCGAACTAACGCAAAATTAAGTCGGGGAATAGTATACATAAGATATGGTGTTCTTTTTATTTTAGATAAATCATATTATGGAAAGTGCTACAAATTACAACAAAAAAAAATCCAAAACGCAATTCAAATGGAAAGCAACATGATCTTGAGTTCGAGGATGAATGAATGTTAAGCCTTAAAAAACATTTAAAAAAATATTACTTATAAAGCATCTCGAAAATGACTTCAAAACAACATAAAACGAACCGATGAGAAAACCTTATAAACCCATTTTTGTGGTGTAGGATATATTAGAGCACGGTTGTGGTTGTTTACTGTTTTTAAATGTTAGTCTGCTAATATTTGTTAAGAGCTAAATTTAAAATCAGTACAGAGCTTTAAAAAAAAAAACAGTATAATTTAAAAAAAAATTAATAAAATTGGGGAATCCATCTCGGCACCTTTTTTGTCTTGACACCGAGTCCACGGTGGCACGCACTTTTGCATTTTGTAGCCAAATGTCCTGCATGCAACGGCCCTTTACTTAAATGAGTTTTAGACCGCAAATTGCGTGAAAGGACGGAAGGGCAAAAGAAAGGAGCCCCGCCTCTGGCTCTGGCTGCCATGGACTTCCCTTCATTCTTCAAAGTCCTAGTCCATGATTCCAAGTCCATACTCGTAAGTAATAAGTTCCATTTCATGTATATGTCTATGAGAGGGGGAAGAAAGGATTGATGACTCATCAATGAATGTGACTGTATAATTGCATTTTATGTTTTTTTTTTCCGGTTCTGATAATTTCTTATTTGAGCTGCATGCACTGACTAACTGTCTGAGATGTAATAATATATAATGCATTGCATGCTGTGTATGATATGTCCTCCTTGCAGCGTATACCGACTCTTTTTGTGAGTAGATTCGAAGAAATATTGCCTCAGCATGCCCTGCTTAAGACCAAATCTGGAGAAACGTGGCCCGTAAAGATTGTGCGCATTGATGAGCGCTACTGCTTCACAGATGGCTGGCCGAAATTTGTGAATGATCTTAAGCTGGAAATCGGCGATCTTCTGGTGTTTTGGCTCATCATCGAGGCAAGATCCAGCTTCAAAGTTGCAATTTATGGAATCAGAGGGTGCGAAAAAGAGTTTAATTCAGCAGCTACAAACCATTGTCCCATCAAAGTTGAACAAGCTGAATCTACTGAATTGGACCTGAGAAGTATTCGCATTTTACAACCTAAGCCGTCTGATACCGGTACCACCACCTACGGTTTGCTCTTTTAACTTTTGTTTTGCATTTTCTGTTTTTCTGAGTCTGCAGTCTGCGGGTCGAGTTTGTGAATTATCTATCCCTTGTCAGGCAAGTATGTATAGGATGCTGTTACAAAGGAATTGCGTCCTGATTCAGTTAACTAAGTCCCAATTTCATCGATCTTCTGGAACTATATATCCTGCTGCACTTGTTTACTATTTTGAATGCATAGCATACGAGTGCTTGGTACACTCCCAGTAACAGTACTAGCTATTGAGTTTGGTCATTTCTAGTTTCTCCATCAAGTGGGAAAAGGAAAGGAAAGTAAAGTAGTATTGCTGAATCCCAATAAAGTGCTTTTCTTTTGAATAGATGCAAAAAGGAGAAAACTAAAAAGGAATGAGAATCCTAGCTGTGGTGCTCAGAAATCTTTTAATTCAGTGGAAGATAGACGCTTCACCAAGGTTATGGCTAAACATCATCGATACAGATTGGTAAGTAAGAGCGCCTTGAACCCAAAAGGGAAATTAAACTGAAGAAGATTTTTTACATGGGCATTGGTGGGCTTGCCTTGTTAATTTGAATGGTTTAATTTCTTGTGTGAATTTAAGCATGTTCCGCTGCTGTTTGCTGAGAAAACTGGACTAATGGGCAAGACACAGGTGGAGCTGCGATATCAGAACGGGTGGTCAACCAATGTGGTACTAAAACAGTCTACGAAACCTCACATGCTGGACATGTGTGCAGGCTGGCCTGAATTCCGAAAAAAGAATAGGCTACTGTGTGGGAAAAAGTGTGCATTTGAGTACGTTCCGGAGACTGGTAGCATCCAAGTTCAGCTGCTTTAGGAACAAAATTAGCCAGCAGCCTGTTCAATGCATCTATTGTGTTATAATTCATATGTGGTTAGCAATCTTCATAAGGTGGCATAGTAAGTTTTTCACTGTTTTATGACAGTTCACGGTTAACGCCATGCAGGTTTTGTAGTTTCGAACATCCAAGGACAGGTCTTAATTACCATGGCTCAGTGCTCTTGGCAAAATTTCTGTCCAGGTCTTTTGCTTGTAATAATACATGTGCAATTATCGTCTAACCCGTTTATGTAGAAGGAGAACTGATCTTTGAAGGTGGGATTAGTTTTTGGTCCTGCTTAAAGCAAACACCGTGTAAAGAAACTGATTTCACCCATGGGACTTGTCCAGCGAACACTGATAAATCTCTGCACGCAGGCTAACAGGGACAGGGTCCAAATCCTCCTCCCTATCTCCCTCTCGTTCCACCTTTATCTGAAGTACTCCCATTGATTCTGGTTTTTCTTAAGCAGAAAGGATATGACCATTAATTGTGTCATTGTCCATTTCAAACTGAAAAATCTGATTTTAGCAAATAAATTTGTATAATTTTTTGTACTTAGAAGTTTTCAAGGCAAAAATACTCGACCAACTCAGAGGTTGGGGGATTTGGAGTGTATTTTTTTTGGGGGGGGGGGGGGGGGTTGCAAATGATCCATGATATAAGAGTAAAGCATACTAAATGCAAAATGAAAATTTTAATAGATTATAATTGGGAATAAGAAAATTTTAAAAATAAAGATAAAGTATAAAAAAAATGTGAAAATTAGACTTATATGGTTTTATTTATTATCACATTTATAATCGTGGTTGAAATTTTTTTCCACTTGTATGACAGTTGATTTTTTTTTTGTCTTTGATTTTCTATGTTATATATATATATATATATATATAGTGCTATTTTGTTTGCTATTTTAAAGTTATAGTAATCAAAGAAAAAAAGGTGATTTGTTATAAGAAATTTGATTAAAAGAAATTTAACGTTTTCGTAATTGTTATTAAAAATAGTACTAATCTTATGATAAAATAGGTACTAGTAATATACCTTTATAAGAAAATTAATTGTTAGATTGGTATGGTATACTTTCCAAAAAATAAAATAAATTAATAAAAAGGATTAAAGTGATATAATTTTAGTTATCAACTAAAATTAAAAAAAGAATTAGCAAAAAAAAAATGCTGACCGTACAATGTAGCATTTTACACAAAGGAAAAAACTGTCAAATCAAAGTCAACCCAAGAGCGACCGTATTACTAAGAAGTTGCTTACGTGTAAAAAGTTATTCCAAAAAAAAGAGTAAAAGAAATCAATCACAAATCTCGATAACCTGGGGAGGAGAATGTAGAGGAGACTAAATCACCACCGATCCATATAAGTGCTTACACATTTGCTAACTAACGATGGGTCCATTTGGATTCTTGTTTTTGAACTTGTTTTTGAAAAATTGTTTTTCACGATTCAAATGCTACAGTAAATGTGTATTTCAAAAACAACTCCAAAAACACCATATCCAAACAATATATCAAAAATAACTCCAAATACATATTTAATATGTTTATTTCAATTTATATATTTCAATTATGTATAGGATATATATATATTATATTAATTTAAATATATTTATTTATACATATTATAAATATTTTATTTTATATAAAAAATATTTTTATATATTTATATAAAAATTATATATTATATATATTATAAATGTGTTATTATACACTTATATAAATGTTATATATTATATATATTTAATATATACATAATATATATTATATATATTGAACATTTATAAAAATGTACATTTAAACATAATATATATATTTATGTATATTTATAATATACACTTATATTATGTATTATATATAATATAATACATTTATACATTTATATTAATATACATAATATTAATTATAAATTTATACATAATATTAATAAATTAATAAATTTATATTTATTACATTAATACATTTATGCATAGTATTAATATATATTTATAATATATTAATTTATACATTTATATAATATTCATTTATAATTTATACACATTTATAATAATATACATTTATACATTTATAAATATATTTATATTATGTATTATATATAATATAATACATTTATATATTTATTTATAAATATAATATATTATAAATAAATATAATACACTTATTTAATTATATATAATATATAAATTTATTTATAAATATAATACACTTATTTATTTATACATAATATATAAATATATTTATTTATAAATATTTATAATTGTATTATAAATGCATAAATGTATATAAATATAAAAACATAAAAATTATAAATTATAAATTATAATATACATTTATATAATATTCATTTATAATTTATACACATTTATAATAATATACATTTATACATTTATAAATATATTTATGTTATGTATTATATATAATATAATACACTTATAATACATTTATATATTTATTTATAAATATAATATATAATAAATAAATAAATCTAATACACTTATTTATTTATATATAATATATAAATTTATTTATATATATAATACACTTACTTATTTATAATAATATATAAATATATTTATTCATAAATATCTAAATATATTTATTTATAAATATTTATAATTGTATTATAAATGCATAAACGTATATAAATATAAAAACATAAAAATTATAAATTATAAATTATAATATACATTTATACAATATTCATTTATAATTTATATATTTATAGTAATATACATTTAAACATTTATATATAAATATATGAATATATTTATTTATAAAAGTATAAATATATTTATTTATAAATATTTAAATATATTTATTTATAAATATTTATAAATGTATTATAAATGCATAAATGTATATAAATATAAAAATTATAAATTATAAATTATAAATTATACATTTATATAATATTTATTTATACATTTATACATTTATATATTTATATTATGTATTATATATAATATAATACATTTATATATTTTTATATGAATATATTTATTTATAAATATTTATAAATGTATAATTGTATATTGTTATAAAAATTTAAAAATTATACATTATAAAAATACTCGAAAATATGTTTTAAAAATACATCTAAAAATAATCCATAAAACATCTACAGTAAAAGTTTTTTATATAATTTTTTAAAAACAACCCCAAAAACAACTAATCCAAACGGACTTGTATTTGAAAAACGAAATGCTACAGTTCTGTTTTTGAAAAATAACCCCAAAAACAGCTAATCCAAACGGACCCGATATTTTCAGGAAAGTCTGAATTGTTTGGAAAGCCATTTTTCAAAGAAAAACTATTATCTTTTTTATAAATATATTTTTTAATTATTTTTTTATTTTACATGTATCAAATCGTTACAATAATTTTTTTTTATGAAAGAATCTAAAAAAATGAAAGCCAAACATGACCTAGAATACGGGTAAGAAAATTTGATCCTTAACGCAAGTAGAGCTTTAGTTCACTTGAGATCCTCGGTGACATGTTTTCTATACCAATTCAATGTCACCAATAGTGTTGTGCCAAGTGTCTTGTTATTATTTACACTTTAATTTTCTAATAATTCAACTTGGCTTGGTTTAATACAAGTTTAAATAATAACATGACACTTGACGCAAAACTATTGATGGTATTGGATTGACATAGAAAACATGTCATCGAGGATCTCAAGTGGCTTTAGAGCTCTTTTCGTGACCCACTTGGTTTTGCGGGCTGAGCTTACGTCCACGGCTATACGCACTCTACCGTAAAACTGACAAGGGCACGAGTCCCCAGCAAATGGAGCGCAGCGGTGATAGACCGGGCAAAGTTTTTTCATGCTCGTGAGGCTAAACCCATCTAGCTTTGGTTCCCCATTCCACAAACTAGAGTGCCATTTTCGTCAAGGACAAAGCCTAAGAAGACAGAGTGCGAAGTGTGAAGAGAAGTGATCATGACAAGTAAGGCTAAGGCATCGCCTTCCTTCTTTAAAGTCCTCGTCCCTGGCTTTTACTCCAAGCTCGTAAGTAAAAATGCTGCTATAATAACTGCATACCTACTTTTATCTCTTTTGGTCGGGCATTTATGTGTGCATCTGCATGACTAACACCTGGCAGATTGCGTTTGTCAACTTCACTTGCCATTAAATACTGTACTGTTGCTCAAGGGAGATTGTTGACTCAAATTTTCGTACGTTTAATTTAAGTCTAGTAAGTATTTGCTATCCGTTGGGAGTATGATGCATTAAGTATTATTGTGCTGCAGAGTATGCCGCCGCTTTTCTGGAAGACATTTGAACATCTGTTGGCTGAAAGTGCCCTGCTTCAGATTAAATCTGGAGAAACATGGTCCGTAAAGATTGAGCGAATTGGTGAGCAATACTTTTTCACTGATGGCTGGCCAAAGTTCGTGAAAGATCATGGCCTGAAAATGGGCGAGTTTCTTGTGTTTTGGCTTGTGCTTGGCAAAAACAATAGTACTACTATCTTCGAAGTTGCAATGTATGGAACCACTGGGTGCGATAAAGATTTGAATCCATCAGCCCCGATCCATGATCCACGTCATTTTTTGCCTCAATTGGTTGATCAACCAAACCCGGAGATCAATCGCAATCCACTTACTCAGCCATCCAAAAGTGCAGTCCAGGGTAATTAGCTTCTTTTTAATTCTAAAAAATGGGTTCTTTCACCCACCCTTCACCTGTTCTTGCCCTTTTCCTTTTAGGGTCCTTTGCTGATAAGCTTGGATTTTGGGTTTTTTTTTTCACCCGCTTTCGGTTGCAATTGATATTCTCCAACAACCCCACCAAAAGAAACAAAAAAAAAAAAGAGGAGTAAAGAATGCTAGTATACATTAAGACAGACTGGTCAATTTTGGTACTGTATGTTATGAGAGTGCTAAAAGAATGCTCCCCCTTTCAAGGATTTAAAGCCATTTAAATGCAAAATATTAAAATCTACAATTGCTTTTTTTTTTTTTTTTTAACCCCACTAGAAGATGGAAATCTTGTACCGTTCATTCCAACTTATGGTCTGTTTGGATCGTGAATTATTAGAGATATTTTTACTGTAGCACTTTTTGTGATGTGATGTATGTGAGATAAAAAGGTAATTGGGAAGGTAAAAAGGTGCATTGAAAATTGTAACGATGATGTAAGCAAATAAATTTTGAGAAATAAAGTCCAATCCAAACAAAGCCTTAATTACTCTATAATGCACCATGCAGGTTCAAGGAAGAGAAAATCAAAGAAGATTCGGTATGACAAGGGATCTCTAGATGCTGGCAAGTACTATACCAAGGTTTTGGCGAATTATCACCGATATAGAATGGTAAATTAATTTTTCTATCCACATAAAAAAAAAAGGAATAAAATTCACAAGGCGGTAAACCACTTTTTGCCTGAATATTAGTTGCTATATTTTGCTTAAGGTTGTAGTTTTGTCTGAACTTTTATCGTAATTAATATTTATTATTAGAACGTAAAGATGCCATTTGCTAAGAAGCATGGACTCGTAAACAAGTCAGAAGTGATGCTGCAAAATACGAATGGAGCATCTTGGCGTGTTGAACTGCGGCTCTACGATAACGATATGCTATACATGTGCAAAGGGTGGACTGATTTCCTGGAAAATAATGCACTAGAGTTGGGACAGGAGTATGCCTTTGAGTTCATTCCTGAAACTGATAGCATCCGGGTTCAGCCGTTCAAGAAACGTTAGTCCAATACTACTCCCCATTCCCCAACAGCTTCCTGTCCCTAACCACAGTAGAGTTGTGTGCTTGTATTTGGAAGTTGATAAGTAGCTTTTGTCGTTCTGATATTAAAGGCTAAAGCCTTTGCCGGTGGTTAGTTACTCCGAGTTTGTGCTAATTAAATATCTGTCAACTCTTCCTTGTAATTTTGGTCTGATCGACCTTTCAAAAAAGATGAAAAAAAAAAAACAAATTGGTCTGATCAACACAGGAGGATGTTTTGCAGCCGCACGCACCTCGTGTATCGTCGTCTCCTTGTGGAATGGAATCAACTACAAAGCCGGTTTGGAGTCATATCTAAATGACTGGCCGAAAATAAATTCAACAGGGATTACCTGCGTTAGCAACCCTCCTTTACCAAGTCAGCCATTGGCTGAAGCATAAACTGCAAGTCTCGTTGTAGGTTGGGAATTTAGACATTTGTACCTCCAATAAAATTCAAAAGTTGCAGCAGTGCATTTCTTTGAGAGTAAAAGGCTCGAGGAACCCTTAAACTATCAACCTTGTCAAGTTTTGGACTTCGATCTAATTTTTTTTGTCTCCGTGAGCTCTTAAACAATAAAAAATATATAGTTTAAATGCTTCAGATCATCTTATGTGCGAGTCAAGCCGGAAGCAAACGGCATTATTGTCCAATCATAATTGAAGTATCAAGAAAAGTGCATCTCTCTCTTTCTCTAGCTAATGATTTCATCTACAGGTTTACGTAATAGTTGAAGTAGCAGAGAAGCTGGATTTTTTTTATTATTATTACTCAAAACATCTATAGTTATTTTATCATCCACCAAATCCAGGCAATCAACATCAATGGCTTGTTCCTTTTTTTTTTTTTTTGAGTTCAAAAGCTTAAAGCGAGCTGCAAAAGAAAGACAACAATTCCACTTGTCTGCTTACAACTTCAATGCTTGCAAAACATGAAGAGATCCAAAAATTCACCGATAGCCCATAGTGCTTCCTGAGTTAGATTGTTAATTAGGAGTAGAAGAAGAGGATAGCATCTCCATGAGCTTCTTGTCCGTCTTTCCATGGCCACATCCCAAACGTCGTTATCAATGTGTTTCGGCCAGCCATGGGGTGGCTTTGTGGATAAAGTCTTGAGCATTCCCCATCACGAAAAGCATGCCAACTATATGATTTCCAATGGTAGAAATGCTTCCAATACCACCCATGCCATTTCCGCTACCACCACCACCAAGATGTTTGATTGGTTGGGTTGCTAGCCACTGTGTTGTTCCCCACACCGCTTGTAGAGCTTTTGTTTGCTGAGGTTGGATTCTATCTTTAGGTACAAGGAGATTATTGGTAAAGGGTTCAAGGTGAAGATGGTCTAATGCTTTTTTATTAGAAATCTGTCTAATGGATCTAAAAGGGTTCAAGGTGAAGATCTGATTTTTCTTTTTTTGGTTAGAATTCTTGTCTAATGGATCTAATGCTAATTCTGGTCCCGATGTTTCAATTATAGTTGGACGAAATTGCCCTTTGATTCCGGCTTGACTTGGGTATAAAATGACCGGAAGCACTTAAACTATGCATTTTTAACTGTTTAGGAGTTCATCGAAGATAAAAATTAGATTGAAGGTCAAAACTTGATAAGATGATGATAGCTTAAGGGCTTCCAAAATTTTTTACTCTTTTTTTGATTTAGAGATGGGATCCTCTCTTTCTAATCTTTTTTGATCTAGTTAAACCTATAGGTTAAGGTAGAAGCAAAAATAGAAATTGACGACTGACTGGAAAAAAAAAAAAAGAAGAATTGGTTTGGACACGAGGTTCAAAGCTCTATACCTATAGTAAAATTTAAACAGCATGTAGTAAAACACTCCTTCGATCTAAAGGTGGCTACTCTTTTTTATATTCCCCTTTGATTTAGATTGGAATCTTTTGATCCAGAGTTGGGATACTTTCTGACTCCTTTTGGTCCAATTGAGCATTCTCTCTAACATAGGTTAGACTAAAAGTACGAATAAAAGTTGATAATTGACAAAGCAAGCCTGGTCCAACGCATGCACAAATCTGGTGCGGTTTTACCTGATGTTGTCCAGCAGAAAAGCAAGCCTGACCTCTATACTGGCCTTTAGTACAAGCTGCGGTTCAGCAGTTCTGGCGTCTAGAGCTATCAGCTATGTGCTTGCGTGCATCTCGGCCGCACTCGAAAGTCGAAAATACTTTTCAAGGGGCCTGATTCTAAGTCTAGCCACAAGCCACGCAGCCAATAAAGCCAAATCATTCTACGGGTGCCAAATCTGACAACCTTTTCTACATGTGTTACAATTACATGTATATATGAGCATTTTGAAAACCTTCTATAAACATATTCCGAAGTTATCTTTTTATGTTTCACCTAGATTTTTCCTCAAAATCTTGATACACAACCCAAACAAGCTTGGAGAACAGTTTGGATTTTTTTTCCCAATCGGGTTAATAATTATTAAAATTCCATTCAAGCATATCTCATTTATCATTTTACCTCCTAACATTTTTTTGTCTCATTTTATTTCCTATTGGACAAAATTACCCCTATATCTCATAATTATTCTTATTTTTTCTTTCTTTTGTTTTTTTTCTTTTCTCTTTTTTCCTCCTTTGTTTTCTCTATCTCTTACTTCTTTCTTTAATTCCTCCTCTTTTTCACAAGAAACTCCATCTTAGTGATTGAAATTAAAAAATAGAAATTGCAAAAATCAAAGATCTAATCTTCTCTTTAAACAAAATATTTAAACCACGTCTCCAAAAATATCATTTTTTAACATTTCGATTCTTTTGCTTTCTTTCCTTTCCATTCCGATTTCTCGTTTTATTCTTAAAAAAAATCACAAGATGAATTTTGTGATCTAATTAATAATCATTAATTATAATTCATGACACATGACATCACACAAAAAAATTAAAATTAACTTTGGATGCCTTTAAAGTTTCACCAAAAAAGAGGAATACAAATAGTACCAAAGTAGGCATTTACCCGCCTTTATGTATTACACTGCACTAGGCCGTCCGTAGCATGATCAACCAAATGTTCCATAGACAGCACCGGGCAGTCCTTAGTCAAACATGAAATGTCATGCTACTAGGGCCTAGGCCCATGTGGGAAGCAAATCAAGTACTAATTGACAATTTGGTGGCATCGGTCAGAAGTCTGACAAAAAAGTCAATTGGGTTATGCACTCCCATCATAATCTCGATAGTTATAAGCAAGTATTTGACGTTTTCGTGAAGAAAAAGAGAAGCCTGGACGAAAGATAGTTAGATAGTAGTACAAACCCACATTCAAGATGGCAAATATGGGTTTACCCTCGTTCTTCAAGGTCCTGGTCCACGACTTCAAATCCATACTCGTGAATCCATGCTGTGTTGTACGTCTTCTTGCAGCGTATACGTTCAGTATTTGTGAATACGTTTGAACAAATACTGCCCGAGCGTGCCCTGCTAGTGATAGAGACCAAATATGGAGAAGCATGATGGTCTGTAAAGATAGAGCATGTTGACGGTAGCTACTGCTTTACGGATGGCTGGCTGGCCAAAATTTGTGAAGGATCTCGAGCTGAAAAAGGATGATTTTCTGGTGTTCTGGCTTGTGCTTCCCGTAAATTCCATCTTCATGTAGAGTTGCAATATATGGTGGCATCAGTGGGTGCGAGAAGGATTTAAGTTCGGCAACCACAAGCCATGGCCCCAAACGGCGGAGTAAGGCATCCCGTCTTTGTGTAATACTGGACTGTTCCAAACGCATTTGCGGAGGAGGCTGGGCTTAATAGCCAGGAAGGAAGTGATGGTGCGGTGTCTGCGTGGGTGGTCAACCACCGTCGGACTCAAGTTCAGCCAGAAATGTTGGGAGGGTCGACATTTGCGGATCCGGATGGACTGAATTCCGCACAAAGAACAATTTAGGGGAGGGAAAAAGATATGCGTTCAAGTTGATTCCTAAAACTGATAGCCAATATCAAAATCTTCAAGGATAACGACTTCACATGAAAAGGCCAGCCAGACTGTTGACTTCAAGAATGAAAGATAAATGGGGTGCCGTTGTTTGTGGAAACTATTCCAGTTTTTTTTTTTTTTTTTTGGCAAATCAGGTCTCTCTTCCTTTCGAAATTCTAACTTTGTATATTGTCAGTTCTCTTTTTGTGTTGGATGCATGTGGTACACTGGCAATGGAATTGGCTACTCATGCAATTGTTACACGTGAATCTCCAACCTTTTATTTTTTTTTTCTTGAATTAATAAATGGCACAGCGTATGGCTAAAGTCCCGTAAAGCTATTATATGACAATTCAATTCAATTTTGATTCTTGAACTAAGGGAGTTAAAAAAAAAGAAAGAAAGTCATGAATGTAATTACACTTAACTCGTACTATACTATAAAATGATAGTAAATGCTTTTCCAGTGTACGACTGTTTACCTTGTGCCTTTACTAATTACTTACATATATATATATATATATATACATATGTATATATATTTTTTATATTATTGATTGCAATAAATTTACACTATTCTATATTGAAAGGAGGGGATTCTGAAAAGGTTTAAGGGTATTTTGGAGGAGCATTTTAGAGGAGACTGAACCCCACCGGCCTAGTAACACTCATATTTTTAAAAAAATCTGAATTTTTTAAAATATAGACAAGAGGGTTTAATCTTTTTACCTACATCGAAGAAGCCAAAGTTTTAAAAATCTCTCGTTAGCCAACTATTTCTAGTTTTTACTAATCATATATATATATATATATATATATATATATATATATATAATAAAGTCGTATTCTCATTCTTATTTTTTCATATTTTCTCTTTTCTATGTGGCTTAAGTAGACTGCAAGTAGTTTCCTACGTGGCTTGCTCCGTTTTTTTTTAGATATATATCAATTCTTATTTCTTATAAAAATTTTTAATATTATATGATTATTATTTCCTACCCAAAAAAGGAACTGGAAAGTAATGCGATATAAATAAAAGAGACATAAATATCTCTATTGGATATATCTCCAAATTCATGCTAATAATTTGTGTACTGTATAGGAAATCGAAGTAAATAAGGATTATTATCACTACAAGAAGTAGAAAAGTAACTAATTATCGAAGTAAATTATTAGATATTCAAATTTATATTATAAGAATACTTTATATTATAATGCACATATAGTAATATACTTAAGAAAAATTATAATAAAATAGACATTAAGTTTGTATTTCATATCGATATTTTTATAAAATTAACTAAATAATTTATTTTTTTTCGAACATTCCGTTCAACCAATAGTTACAAAACTAGTTACTTATTAGTTGCACCCTGATGCTGTATTTAGCTTCCATTCAAATTCGTTGGCTGGTCAGTTCCTCTGCTCGAGATGCGAGGAGTTGCACTTCAAGAACAATAACTACATTACTTGCTCTTTGATTACTTCCTCAGCTAATCTCCCTCCCATCCATCTTCCAACTCCATCCCCCTTTGCCCCTTCCTCCACCAAGTAATCAGAAGCCATCCATGGCCACCGGTCAAAGAGGAAAAAAGGGATCACACCAGACAACCAATAATCCGGCCAAGAACCCACCACACTTCTTCAAAGTTGTGCTTTCTTCTGTCGGCCAAGGCATAGTAAGTAGCAGTAATAATCTAAATTAGTAATACTACTGAGCTCTGTTATTAGCATGTCATGCTCTTCCGCTACTGTAAGCTCTGTACATGGTGATTTTTCTGTTTCCTAATTATATAAACATTCAGAGAATTCCGACCGCGTTTATGAGAGAACACGGAGAGAGTTTGAAGAAAGTGGTGTGGTTAAAGGTTCCGACGGGAGCTTCATGGCCAGTAGCATTGCTCCAGACCGATGTTGGAACCTGGCTGCGGAAAGGGTGGCGGGAATTTGCTGAATACTATACAATTGACAGAAGTTATTTCTTGGTGTTCAGATACGAAGGGAACTCCCAGTTCTATGTCATAATATTCGATCCAACTGCTTCAGAAATTGAATATCCCGTCGAAGCCGGGAAGGGTGTCCATGATAATGATTTGGACCAGCTGCCTAGGAGGAGGACGAACCCAGTGCAGATATTTGATGAAATTGAATCTGATGATGATTCTATTGAAATCTTGGAGGAGATTCCGGCCGCTGCATCATCATCTCATGCCCATAACCGAAGAAAATCAGCTCAAGTTGATGGGAACAGGCGTTCTATTCGCGCAAAAAAGGAGAGTATTTAAGTTTTTATAAAGTAAAGAAATTTCTCTTATCAGTTCCTTTAGTTGTAATTTTCGAATAATATATATAAGTACCAAAAATGAGTTTGATTCACAATATTGATGTTAATTTTATTTGTCAGCAGAAGCATCTTTCCAACGCCAGTGACAAAATAATGATCGCTAAAAGACAATTTTATTGCTTAACAAAGAGCAAAACCTTTCACATCCAAGAATCCCTTCTTCATTCGTTTGATGCAGCCATCCTATAATGTTACTGATTTAATCATTCTGATAATTAACTTTACTTTGTTTTTTTTTTTTTGGTAGGGCACTCTTTCTACTTATTCATATTGTATTCATATTCATTGATCAAGTTATCTTTATTTCAGCTTTTTGTTTCGTCAAGGTTCCTTTTTTTCCCCCCTTGTTGGATTTCTGAGTGTACTTGGTCCTGCATTGGCTATTCCAGCAGGCAAAATGTAACTTACCCTTCCTGAGAAACAAAAAATCTATGTTCCCATTGGAGTTGTTATCCTTACTATGTACTCTGTCATAAGACTAAAAACAGTATTGACTAGTGTTCTTTTTCTTATTTTTAATTTACGGAAAAAGAAGTTTTGGGTTATGAATAACTGTTAATTAATCCAGGAAAATAAGGTAAGTGCACGAAGAAACATGATCTAATTCACATTTTGTAAGATTGTTTAAATCCCTGTTCAGTAAGTATAAAGCAATTTCCGTGATTCTGATTTTGTAAAAGTCGATAGAACAGAACCGGGGCATATAGTAAACACATGGCGGTATGTCTATTAGCACAGACAAATCAATCCCATCATTAATTTGACTAATCAATACGTATTGCCATTTCAGTTCATTTCCCACTGAGTTTCCTTTCCCCGAGGAATCAGAAAAGTGTTCAACTATTAGCATTATATTACGCCTTGGCAATTTGGCATTGTAGTACGATGCTTGCTCTTAGATTTCTCCGTCAGCCCACAATTCACCTTTGTTGTGTGAGAAGAAAGAGCTCTTAGGAGTAGCAATTACCAAGCCCTTTCATTTCTTTCTACCTTCTGCTATCACATTGCTCCTTTACTGTCAAGGAAGCAGCGGGATGGCTAACACCACCCATTCCAGACGCCGCAATCTTGTAATCAGCGATGCACCGCACTTTTTCAAAGTTGTCTTTTTCCCCATCAACAGAGGCATGGTAAGTACTACTATCAGTAACATTATGGTTTTTCATTCTAGTCACCTGCATGTATGTTACTGTTGAATTCTAATGCTAGCTTCTTCTTCTTGCTAATCCTCACAGAAAATTCCAACAGCGTTTATGAGGAGATATGGGGATAATTTGAAGAAAATGGTGTGGTTGAAGGTTCCAACTGGAGCTTCATGGCCTGTAGAATTGCTTCACAGTGACGAGGGAACTTGGCTACATAAAGGCTGGCAGGAATTTGCAGAATACTATTCCATTGAAAGATTCCATTTCTTGGTTTTCCGATATGATGGAAGTTCCCGGTTCCATGTCGTAATTTTTAATACAGCAGCTTCGGAAATAGAGTATCCAATGGAATCCGGCCACCACGGTATGCATGATCGTCAGGGCCAGCTGCCAAGGAGGACAAGCCTGGTGCGGAAGCCGGAAGAGATTTATTCGGATGATGATGATGATGATGAATCTATTGAAATTGTGGAGGAGATTTCTGCACCATGCAAGGGTAAAAAGCGGGGAAGAAAGTCAGAAAACACCCATCAGATTGGAAGGGATGATGGATTTGTGCATGGTCTTCAATTCGGAGGGAGGATAAAAGGTCAGTAGCTAGAAGTTTTTCCCTCGATCAATTAAATACTTTTTTTTTTTGTTAATTAACACAGTACATTTTTCTGATTCGGGTGTATAAATCTTTCAATTTTTTACAGCCAGAGGCCGCTCTGCGTTAAAGAAAAGTACTTCTATAGCTTATCAAAGAGCAAAAGCTTTCAAATCGAAGTGCCCATTCTTTATTGTTTTCATGCAGCCAAGTTATGTTTCCGGTTCATTCACGGTGGTAAGCTAATCATATAGTACTACTAGTATTCACCTTTTCAACTTATTTATGTTACTATTCCTGGTTGATTTTCTTCTCGGACGATGCGTAACAGATCATTTTTTTTTTCTCTTTGCAGAATATCCCATTGACCTTCGTCAGGGACTACCTTACTACTACACAGTCTCACTTGGATTGGGAGCTTCGTCTCTCGGAGGGGAAAAAGAAATGGTCTGCGAGGTGTACCTTTCATTCGCGGAATGCCAAAATTTATCGTGGTTGGAAGGAGTTCGTGGTCGAAAACAACTTAGTAACTGGTGATGTTTGTGTCTTCGAACTGGTCATGGGAGCTAAAATCTTCAACGTTACTGTATACAGAAGATGTTGAAGAACGTTCAGCAAAGTTATGTCCACCGCATCCCGATCCTGCCATGTTTATACGGAGCTTTAGTGGTTGACTTGCGAAGTCTTTTGTATGATGTTAGTTTGCTCTTGGCATTTTTTTTTTTGAAGTACTTTAGTTTTGCTCGCATGCATGGCATCATCTGATATGCCTTTTGGTAATAGTTTGTAGGATTATTGAATGAAAGACCGAGTATTGTTCTGGTATCAGATTGCAACATTTCTGGCTCCTGAACTTAGCAGGGCTTTTGTCTTTTCTTTTTGATGATTAGTTTGCTTAAAAGCTGCTGTGGTGTTCTTCTCTTTCTGTTATCCTTTTTGCTCCTCCTGGAAATTATGTGCTGGGGTGGAGGCTTTACCATTACACGGTTTACCTAAATTACCCAGTTTCGTCTCATTCACATATCAATGGAATGATAGCAGTAACTTTTCTGAAATTGAAGCATGCCACAACCTGGCAAAAATCTACACGAGGTTGACAAAGTGACGGGATGCTAAAGTTCGCCCTCTGAAAGTGGACCTTTTAATTCCGCTTTTGCCTCTAAACTGCCCTCAACAACCACAAATTCTGCTTTTAAGTTCCTATCTGTCCAAAAGAATATTGCCACACGAAGCCGTCCTCTAGCATGGAAATTAAACTGACTTCTTTTTCTTCCGGTTACAGGATTAAATGCTTTTCTTCTCTTCTGGTAAATTGGTTGTCCTTGTGGCTTTTTTTATCTTCTGATTCTGTTTCGAGTTGGACTTCTCCCTTGTCACCATCCTGCCCCCCTACCTTGGCTTTCTGAAAAACAATTTGAACCCGGAGAATGGGTTTCTGTGGATGCTTAATGTCTTCAGTCAGCCACAAAACTATATCGAGCTTGCTCCTGCGCAGTCAATAGAATGTTCTTACAAGCCCACCCCACAGCCAACATCTCTTCATTCAAAATGTTCACGTTCAATTTCGCTAACTTCTTGCTGTCGTCGATCAATTCGAACCATTCTTGAGAATGTGGATAGGGGCACTCAGAAGATTCAACACTGTTCCTGCTACTTACAAGATGTTTGCGGATGTAACATGCCTACACATAGAAGAAGATTTCTTTAACTTTATCCAGTAGTCATATCCTCAAATTCTAAATTTAAGTAAAACACAGAAATTTTAAGGAAGAAGCACAAGTCGAGCCAGCGGAAGGAACCATTCTAGCCACATTACAAGAAATATTATGGAGAGCGAGATTTCTGCTTACCTGCAGTAAACCTGTCATAACATCTGAATAGCAAGCTCCTTCCCGTATAGAAAGAACAATCCCATGCTGTAAATTTTTTTCCAACAATAAAGTACAACAGAGAGTCAGGAAAAAGCAGAAGTCATTAAACACAAAAAATCCCAATTATGGTTTCACACTGGGGCATACTCGACCAATTCTCGACAATCCTTTGCTGAATCTCTCCATGCATATGAAATAGAAATCCTCGTCCTTCAAAGCTTGCATTGTCAGCATTGCTAGGTGAGGTAGTTGACCTCTCACATTTAAGCAACCAATTCTAATTGGCCAAAGTTCCCTGCCTAATGAAAAACTAACTAAGAATTCATGACATTGAAGCTTCAATATGGAAAAATGCAAACTGGGGGCCTCACCTTTTCTCCACGAGCAATTGATACCTTCCTCTCTACTTATGTCAGCAGGTGATGGAATGTATTTTTGATGAATCCATGCATTAATAATAATCTCAAGCCTATCCTGGACGAGTAAATTAGAAAATAAGAAACTCATTCAACACCACAATTAAATAGACTCCGAATCTTCTTCCTCGTTAAAAAGGTATGAGAACAGAGGGAATAGAGTCTATAATGAAAAGATGAATCTGCATTTCAAACAAGTATACAAGAGGAGATCTCATCATATCTTTAATTGGTCAATAGGACAGGAAATATAGGCAGCAAAAAGTAGCTTTAGAACGGAATCAGATTCAAATAAATAGGCAATCAGCAAACTTTCAGCATCAAGTGCGAATCAAACTAGTTTTGCAAAATGACCCCAATAACACTTCCTAAGTTGGATTTAGTGGGAATGATTCTTGCATTTAGATAGCAGGCTAGGCTATATCAGTACTAGGTAAGGACCATTTTTGTGAGTGCTGGCTTGAAAACTACAATTGTCAATGGAAAAGAAAGGAAAAAGATATATATTGTTTAATTGGTCGAATTTGAAGCAAGAGGAGCGTAAATAGACACATATAATTACCTGTAGGCTTGATTTTCAAAAAATTTAATGCGAAACTGAGGAGCTGGACACACTGGAAGCAGGAAAAATACCAACCTTGGTCAGTGTTTGCAGATGCACATGCTTCAGCCCTTGATAAATTCCAAAAAGATCAATTGCCGAGAAGATTGGGTATACCACAAATGGTAGAGCTGCCTGCAATCTTTCACATAATTGCAAAGAAAGGCATATAGCAAGTCTCAAATCACTTCAGTACACATCTTCAACTATTAATTACAATATAACTAAGCATCATAAAGGAAAAGCCACAATCTACCAAAGTACTGATCTTTATTTTCATACATTTTCATTTCTATCAGAACCTGATATGCAGTTAAAAGGGTCTAATCTCAAGTACACACATCTCACCAACTCTTACAGCAAATTAGTCTGTCGAGTACATGAAATGATTGTAACCCCTGCTTTGAGGATCGTGCACAGATATAATCTAATAATAACAGCAAAAATGAGAGTTCAAACCTTTGGTTATTTCTAAGCATGATATTTAAGAGCACTGCTAGCACAAGACCAAGGTTATCAAAACAAACTGTTTGAATCTGCAATCCAATAAAAAATCAGATGTCATGACATAAAAAACCTTGAAGAATAAACAACTATCAAGCTGCAAAACTTATAGTTAACCTGTGCCTTCGCAGAAACTTCACCAAGGTTATCGGCAACTGCAAAGCTTCTATGCACAGCTGTCTGGTAACAATGGGGCAATAGTGAAGATATGGTATCAAATATATTCTAAAAATAAATATAAGAAAAGCACATGGTATTCCAATCTGTGACTTTAAAAAAATTAACTTGTGAAGTATGCTATAGGGGAAAACTACACGAAACGCAAGTGAAATAATCATATATTAGAAAACCATGTGTCACCTAGATCCCCTTTATCCAGCCTGAAGACGTGAGAGAGATGAAGCTCTATGGCAACTTGTAGTTTCAATTGGCTCATGACAATGAAATGCACCATTATTGTGGTGTTAATTACATGCCAGATATTATATTTTGCAAATTTGAAGTCTTATCACGAGGAAAAGGAATTAATTCAATGAAGAATAAGTAGTTGCACAAAAGCCGAAAACATGAAAAACTAGTAAGCTAACGTCATACAGAAACTTACACCAGTGGCCAAGTAGCATGCTAGGCTTATTTGCTTTGCAATATTGGCAACCGAAGCAAGCAGCAAGAAGTAACTGGGAAAAAGCGGAGTCAGCAGCTCAACTCCAATGCTCAAACTGAAGAGAACAGACGTTGAGAACCTGACTCTCTTCATTTGGGAAGAGAAAAGTGAAAACGATAGCATAAACTTCACCTCACATTCCTAAATACGCAAAATGCTGCACCAATATTCTTCTTAAATAAAGTCTATACCTTAAGGTTGGTATCAAAAGCAGATGCTAGGCTAGCAGTGTAGATACACCTGCTAAGCCGTCCAAGCCCATCCTTCAACACCCAATTCAAAGCAGCGGCCGAGGGAAGCGACCTTTTGTAGCCTATTCCAATTGCCCTGAACATTGCCTACACACGCCTTGAAGTTTGGCCTATTAGCTTCCTTTACATTTGCAACGCAAATTAAGTAGCTTTTTAACGTTTAATCCAGGATGCTGCAACAAGAAACCATGCAAGTCTGGTCCACGGACCGACCAAATTAAGCTGATGAAAATACTCTGAAAAACATTACCTGGGTAGCAAGAACCTGAAGAGCTGAGCTGAAAACTCTGTGCAACAACTTCCATTTAACATATTCCAGATAATTTCCACTCACTTCCCTTGGGAGGAAGAAGTTTCTCAAAGCAGAATTGCAGATTCTAACCAGCCTCCGAACCGCATCATCAAAATCAAGACAAAAGTCCCATAAAGAAAAAGAATTGTCATGAATAGGTACCAATTTCAGTCCGTTACCATCCCAGAAGTACCTTGAAGCACTGCCGGAACTTCGAATAACAATGGGAAGTTGATAAGAATTTGTGGGTTGTTCTTGTTCTTGTTGATTTTTGTGGTTTTGGTGGTATTCTTTTTTAAAGTCAAAGTCTTTGTGAAAGTTGAACGAGGATTTCAGGGAGCTTACAACTCTTAAGGGTTTAACCGTTTTGGCCAGTTCGATTAAGGAAATTTTGGCATTGGGAGAAGAAGCCCACGAATGGTGGCAATGAGTAGAGTTGATAGAAGTTGCACATAAACTGGATTGCATGAGAAAACCTCTAAAATGAAAACAATAGAAAGGGAGATAGGAAGAGCGTGTGCGCGTTCTGATTTCTCTAGTAGCTGAAGATGGAGCTTTTCTGCCTTCGCCTTGGCCTAATTGCGGGGAATTTACTGTACGACGAAGAAGGCAGGCGGACTGGGAATGGGATGTCCCACTAAACAGTATACACCCAGCCGACCGTTGTAACGTGCATTTCTGTTGTCTCTATAAGTTTCATTCTCAGTTCTTTCTGGACGTGATAACAGGGGCCCAATCATCAGGCAGAGAATTTTCCTATTTCCACCGGGATCGACTTAGTGTTTAATAAGCACCTTTATTAGTTATTACTTATTACTAATGAGAAGTGTTATTTGCAATAATATTTTATTATTCACGCTCTCACTGTCATTTTAATTATATAATTTTCATTTGCAAGACTATACATACAATAAAATAAAAGCAACGATGAGAGTGCAAATCTAATATTTCCCCTTGCTAAAAACTACTCAAAGATAGATTAGAGTGATTCCTTCCACACTTTTAATGTACAATTTACACGCTCTGGCTGGATGGAAAGTAGAGCATAAACACTGGAAAAATTACATTTTACAAATATCACCATCATCATAGATCTTCATTTCGAACTGTTGAATGAATTTGCAAGGACGAGAACTGGCATTTTTCTTTCTTCCATTCGTGTCAAAGCTCGCAGCAACTATGTCAAAGTAGCAGTGATATCAGAAGAAAACCAAATCACTTGGAAGGAACGTGTTAAAGCATAACCAGCAGTGTGTTGGCATCCAACTCGGTGTGATTCAGTCCACAATAATGTCATGCCAGCCCAGTAGCCGGCGGCAACAACTCACAACACTACCAAATTCCAGACGTCTGACCATTAGAACTATGATTATCTTGTTTTACACAGTGGTGCTGTTTCTGTACAGTGGTGCTGCATATTGACGTATCTCGGCTACAAAAGCCATCTAAAGCCTGACCTGGTATCAATGAGAGAAAGAACTTGCCTCAGTGCTATAAACTGAATACTCACTGGCGCTAAAATTTGGCCTCTCGTCATCCCACTTGACAATCTCCCTTGCCAACCTGAGTGATTGATCTACGCTATTTGGCTCCAAACCATTCACCAATGAAACATACAACTTTCGATCGGTGAGAGAAGAAAACAACCTCTTGAATTTGACAGCAATGTAATGGAAACCCAGCTGTCCCAAGGAGGGTGCATGGTTGACACTGCTGTTAGAACTGTTGGCACGATTACGACTCGTTACTGGATGAAAATCGTCAAACCATTCACATTTGGTTAGAGAAATCCGTTCTATCTTTTCCTCGAACAAATCATATTTGTTAAGCAATAGAAGAAAGTCCATCTGATCAAAAGTTGGATGAGAAACAATGCTCTCAAAGAACTTTCTGCTCAACATCATCTTGTTCACCAAGCTTCTGTTTTCATCAACGGCAAACTGATCATACTCACTTAAGGCCACAGCGAATATGACAATTCGAACATCTTCAAACATCTCCAGCCACTTGCAGTTTTCTCCAAATCCTCTTGACTGCACTCTGATAAGCTGGAACCTGCAAAAGAAGAATGTCACCCTTTGATTACCAGAACAATGATGAAGTTCAAAATTAATAACAAGCCCGAAAATAATGCAGCAGGAATCATCAATTTAGACTGCAGCATTGTCTTCCAGACTTTTGGATCTTTGATTGAATACCCATTCTTTTTGCACCATCACCAGGGATAGATTAACAACACATCATGTCCTGTATTAGAATTGGAACATTGATAATCTGGTACAATAACTGCCCTATGCAAAACATTTTTTTTTTTTTTTGCTGACAAATAATGAAATGGGACCACAAGACAAGCAAAGGTTCCTAATGGAATACATGCCAACAATGATTTTTCTGTGATCATCCAAGGAATGATGATTGCTCGAGCAATTCTGCTATACATTATAAAACTCTCTATTTGTTTTGGTCTTTTTCCCTCCTAAATCATATTAACACTAAGAGTCAATTGTTGCAATTCACTAAAAGAATAAACATTTTGCAAACTAAGCCTATGACTTTCACCAATTGCATGAACAAGAAATATTGGATATGGACCAAGACACGAAAGAGCAATTTTATCAGACAAAACTCTGAGCAGTTAAAAGTAAATTAAGATGAAGAAGCATGAAGAGTTACCTGAGCAGAGACTCATGTTGGTCACTGCTGTTAAAGTTTTCTTCATATGCTGGTTCGGGGAATAAGAAATCCACACAAGCAACCCCATTGGATGAAGTAACACCCTCGGCATAAAGGATATCCACGTCAGTTGGTTCATAATCGAATCTCAGTATGTCAACCATCTAAAGCAGACAGGAACAATCAAATTAGACCCGACACGTGAAGAGACACATCCATTAATCCATATGTTACTTAGTCCATATACTGAAACCATTAAAGCTATAACACTTAGAACTTCCCTAATCACACATTAGTCTAAGACAAGTGATGGTAAATGCTTGTTTAGGTACTTCAGAGTAAATCAAGCAAACCCAAAAGCCCAAACATGCAATCACTAAAAGACTATGCAATATCATCAACCAATCTGAAGTAGCATAACATAAACTTCTTCAGAAGATGCAATCCAAGTCTGGATCAAGACTATGGGAAAAAGGTTTGCTAATCCTTATGTTTCAATCAAAAGTAAACTCCACGCGTATATCTAGTCAAAACTGAGAAAGAAGTCTTTCCTGACAAAAATTAAACACCTAGGGAGGCACCATCTTACCCGCTCTAAAAAATAACCAGCAACACTTGGTAGCATTTCCAGCTCAGACCTCCGCTTATAGGCTGCCTGAATGGCTGAGCTGCTCCACATTTCCTCAATCAGAGGGGCATATTCCCGAATAGAAGCAGGGAAAACAGCTTCAAGGTTACCTGACACCATAACTTTGAGAAGCCAATCAGAGAAAGCTTTCAGCCTTCGACAAATGGAATAGATGGTTTGTTCCTCTCCACCATCAGTACGCCCTGTAATTAGCCAGAAGAATTCCAACTTAAGATATTACTCATACCGAAAATCAGAATTGGTCAATTCAACGGTGTTGCAAGCATGCAACAATACAGCAATCCTTCAAAACCAATCCAAGTATCTGAAGAATGAAGGTATATCTCCTTTAAAGGTTTTTAAAGTGTTTAAACTGGTCTTCATTGCAGGACTCCATTGTTATGCAAGTTTAAACCTCAACTTCTTTTTTGAATTGTCAATGACTGGTTTATTATACCTATGATATGGTAAAAAAAGTTCCAAACAATTAAGTGACTGTCTCATTAACACAGAAATACAAATACAGTTTCCATGCAGCACTATGTGTAGGATATGGTCAAAGGAGGACAAATGGGACCCGCCAGATTGTCACTTGTTAAATCTTTAGACTTCTTTGTCCTCTAGTACTCCAAAACTTTCAAATTGAAACACAGGGCAGCTATTTTAAGCCCTATAAACTTCATGAAGTGGCCTTGTGGAAGATCCTTTCTGACATAGCTAATATTACAAAAGAGAATAAGCTACACTCGTAACTTCAGAGTGAAATAATCAGGGAGGCAAATGAAAGAACCACCTGGATGCTTAGTGCCCCATTGGAAATAAATGCAGCCATCTAAATAGGAAAAACTACAGCATCCACTAATTTTTTTCTTACTGTTAATCATTTCTTTGATAGGTACCATGCATCCTTTCCCTCAAATAATAAATTTTGATGCATAATTGAATAACTTGAACAAATTCTTGATCCATTCCAGCCATACTAAGAACGTCATGGTGCATGGCTGTACTCAAGTCAAAGGAAATCAACAATATAAAACAACTATATCATACCTATGAGCTCATCTTCACTCGAAGGCTGATTTACCCTTAAATCGTTCAAATTCTCCTCTTCAAAACGCTCACGCCCCTCGAGAAGTATACCAAGGTATCTATACACATTGCTCTGGATCAATAGTTTAATGTTCTCACGCTCCTCCTCTGAGAAAGGGACGTCTTTGTAAAGTATTTTGGCCTAATACAGCAAGTTACAAGAATTTTTTAGACATATCCAATAGCACAAGAAAGAGACACCTAAAGAATAAACAACAAAATGTTGAGACACACACAAACAGCACCAACAAGAAAAAGATTATAAGCATTAGGTACATACATAATTTGCAGAGTTGTCTCATATCTGCTTAAAAGAGAAAAAAGAAAGAAAAAAATAAAAGCAAAAGAAAAGAGGCAATAGGCTATGGCTGCAGAATAAAGACGGAACTCCTATAGTCTGAACCAGCATCAGCAAGACAACTATCATATAACTTGTTAGAAATTCCTTAGTGGAACCACCACAATTATATAGGCATGTTATAGTGTTTTATCACATGAAGTTATTAACAGTTTGTTATCTTTTACCCTACAGAAGAATTCTATACTTGAAATACGTATTTAAAGCATGACTAGAAAAGCAGGACATAATTATATACTTCAAAGTCTATGAAGCTTTGAGTTCTTTGTGTCTTTAGAAGCAGACAGAATTTAGCTCCGGTAATGTTACAAGGCCATATAAATACATAAAGTTCTCCATCACCATGGACCAAAAAGGAGCTATTGCTACTCAACAAACTATTTGATATTTCAAAATCATTATTCCATACACAAAATATTGAAATTGTCAAAAGCAGGATGATGGTTATTCCTCAACAAAAGGACAGCTAATTTGTCTGTTAAAGCAAAAGACTGCAAGAAATAGATATAACGCACCACAAAGAAGGGAATCAGTTAAACTCTTGTCTAGGCAAGAGAATTGATTACAGACATAAGAGCAAAACGTTCACGAACTTGTGCAGTGGATAGCAAAATCACCTGCTTAAATATGGTGCTTGTTCCAGATCCACTATATCCAATTAAAAGAAACTTTTGAAGTGCCCTCTGCTCAAGGTAGTCAGGTGCTGTATGACTGATAATATTACTGACTTGATCTCCAGAAGCACAAGAGGATTTTGAAGGAACTGGAAGAGAGAGAACAGCGCAAACCAGCTTTGTTCCAGCCTGAATAAAGAGGACGCAGAAAAAGAAAGTTGAGGGGAAAAAATGTGTTCACTTAATATCCAAAATCGATTTGTGTGCTGAACAGGTGTATTTGCAAGTGAGAGAATGCATGACAAGTTAGAGAAGAAAGGCAATTGGAGAGAAATTTTACAAAATCAAGCATATCTTTTCCTATTTATCCCACCTTGCCCCAGATATACCCTTTGGTATTCTTCTGTCCTTCTTCTTGGTAAGAACCATCCTCGTTCACCCAAAAATGTGGGTTTCCTGCACATTGTACACCGGCCAACTGTAGCAACAGAGACAAGGCAGTCAATAGCTATTTTGTAAGAATTTTCATTACTGACTTAAGCAATTGATGTGAATAAGCACCTGCAACATTCGTAGTTCTACTTTTGTGATTTCACGGCCATTAATATAAACCTGAGTGTTTCCATTGCTAGCATCTGGCTTGATAGGACCACCTACATTCAGATGGGGACTAATAATTTGAGAAGGCTTCTGCCCTTCCTGTTAAAATCAGCAGAAAACTCAATGAAGTTGCCCAAAATTGGGAAGAACAATATCTACAGTAAATTCCCTTTAAAAAATTTTCATCACCTTTCCCCAAAGACCAGATACTTTGTCGTACCAATAATTTCCTGGTTTTAATTTTTTTGGAGGGGCTGGGCAGCTTTGCAAAAGAATTAGCTCCTCATAACAAAGAGGTCTTCCATTTACACAGACATACTCTGGTGGCAGCTGATTTACTTCACATAGTTTCTCTGCTTTCATAATCTGACGGATCTCCAAGTCATTGAGCAACCGCTTGAGCATTCTAGAGCACTTTCCCAAGTTAACTCGCTTTGACTCATCAATCTGAAAACCAATGCAACTAAGGCACTTTCTTCCTTCTGGCATAGACCCCATTGCTCTCAGCACACAATTACTGCAAAATTTAGCATCACAAACCATACAGACCTCCTTCTCAGTAAACCTATTTCCTTTCAAGCATCTATAACATGCCCCTTTCCTCACCTTGACTGCAGGTTCCTTCTTTGCACGAACTACCTCAGGACCAGCTCGACTAAAGCGGTCATTAGAGTCCTCATCCTCAGACTCAATATCACAGAAAGTCACAACTGGGGCTCGTTTCACATCACAACCAGGTTCATTACAGCCATCCGCAACCTTAAGAGAGGATACCCGAGAAGACGGGTAATCCACACTAATTACGGACTCATTTGAGGCCCAATCAGGCTTGTTCAAATCATTATTATAGTCCAAACTCCCTTTATAGTCTCTAGAAATCATCATTTTACGGGAGCTTTCTGATAATTCCCTTGACTTCTCAAAGCTGCCGGAGAATCCCAATGGCCCGGAACTCCCCACGCCGTTCAACAACTCGCGTGAGTGATCATGGCTAATGGAGGAAGATCCCAAACCATTTGACCTATCAACCATACCAGACAACTCTCCTGATTCATATTGACCGCAGGGATAGTGCGTATCAAGAGAACTACTTAACTCTCCTGATAAATCGCAGCCATCATTACCAGGCCGTCTTTCCTCAAATGCATATACCGAGCTAGGAGAAACAGTAATTTCAGACCCTGAAGCTAGTTCTTTACTCAGAGACTCATCCCTAATAACAGCACCATTTGGCGATTCAAACGCAATAACAGAAGTTGGCGAAACATTGGATTCAGACCCTAGGAATTTCAACTCTTTGGAAAACTTTTTAGTTAAATTATTCGCTAATATTGGCTGAACTACTGGTAAGGACAACTTATCAGGCAAAGGCATCTGTGAAACCACCGCGGCCACCGGAATCCGATCGACATTGATGGGCACCGCCCGCGGAAGCTCGCTGGTAATTGGTGGGCCGTGATATTCCATGGCAAAAGCATACTCCAACCTCTCCTCCACCACTATGTTCCCCACTTCCGGCGACATTTTCCCTCCTCCGGATTTACCCCTTAACAGCTTTTCGCTAAAAGTACCATTCGCGATGTCGAAAAGTTTATCCCAAGTGGAGCTAAATCAAGATATACACAGACCCGAAACCCAAAAAAAGACAAAATGTCCAAACGAAAATTACAGAAAAAAATAACACGAAATAAGTGATGGATTTTGTGGGAGCATAAAGAGAAGTGCTTATCTTGGCCTGCAGCAACTAGAAAAGAAGGGATTCCTGGGAGAAGTGGAAAAGAATAAAAGTGAAAGAGGAATTCAGGGAGCTACAAACATCTGTCTTAATTGAACTGGGATTAAGGAATAGGAGCCGGAGGTAAAGCGGACAAGATCAAATGCTTAAGGTAAAATCCTGAGCTAGGGACCACAGAGACAGACTTTTGGTTGGGTTGCAATGGAGGAAAGAGTGTATCGGGAAAGTGACGAGGAGTTAGGCCTCTGTTGCTTTCGAGTAGGGAGAGTGGGGGAAAAAGACGGCAGAAGAAGGAAGCACTTGTGGTGGGTGCTTCCCACTGTTGTTCTGTGTGAGAGGAGAAGGAGTGGCATTCTTTTTTCCTCCCTTTTTCTTTTTTCTAACCCGTTTCTCCCCATTTTGTTTTACCGTAAACTCGTTTTTTTTCTTAAATACACATGCTTATATAATTATTGCACCCTTACATTTAAAATTTTTTAAAATTAATTATATTTTTTCTCTTAATAAGTGCCTATTTGACATTGGTTAACCGAATTGATATAATTTTAATTAATATTTTGATAAGTTGAGACTCATAATCATAATCCTTCTTATGTTAAAATAATATCAGATGACTTTCGACAATTCTAAAGACATGTGATACGCCTACATAATACACGTAGAAGTGAACCTTTTAGTTGTTAGTTTAAGTACAAGATGTTACAACTATCAAATGCGGTCGTTTATTCAAGTTTTGAATCTTCAATTATGTGAGCTCAATAATATCTGGAAAAAAATATAAAGTGTTCTTAATTTTGTTTGAATTGTCATTTTTTTCAAAAAAAATTTTACGCATTCATTAATATTTTTTTTAATTATATTTAATTTATATATCAAATTATTATAATATATTTTTTTGTAAAAAAAATTCAAAAAATAGTAATCGAAACAGGTAATAGAGTATATTTAAGGGATAATTTCAGAAACTTCCCCTGAGGTTTCTGACATTTACACTTACCTCCCCTGTGGTTTGAACAATTACACTGACCTCCCCTGAGGTTACTAATCCTTTACAAATTCAGTCCAAATGATTAAAATATTATTTTAGAGAGTAAAATTATAATTTTGTACCTGATTTGTCCTTTGTACCACATGTCCAATTAGGCCTGTCAATCGGGTCTAATGAGTCGGGTTTTGATGAGTTCAAGCTCAACTCATTTAATTTGAAACATTTTCGAGTTTCGGGCTATGAGTTTCGGATTCGTAAATGTGAATCTCATACTCAGCTCACATAATATTCGGGTTGTGAGCCTTAATCGGGCTTAGCCCAAACTCACTTATTACTCCTTAATTTTCTTAATATAATTACTATAACTATTAAGTTGTAAAACTAAGTTAACATTTACAAGACTATAATATTAAAACTAAACATGAACAAATAATAGTTCTTAAAAAGTATATAAACCAAAAATTTTTTCAACAATATTTATATTTAATCCATTTAAAATGCATGAAAAATAGTAATAAAACATGCGATCATAAGCCAATACATCTTTAAAAGTTGAAACTTTTTTTATAATCTTGTGATTTAAATCCAAATATGCTTGATGATTTTTGTATTTGTAGACCAAAAAAAAATCAACCAATAATATGCCAATACAAAAATTTACTCAACCAATAAGAAAAATTAGAGATTTAGTTATGCATTACTAATATTGGCTCTCAAGAAATCTCATGAAAGAATCTTTAGATGTATTTTTGTATTTTGTAATTTATATATATATTTAGTATTTAGTAAAAATATATTTGGATATATAAATATACATAATATCAAAATATAAATATTATATATATAGGTAATTAAAGGGCCGGGCCTATATCGGGTTTGAGCCTAATAAGGCCCAAGCTCGGCTCACATTTAATTCGGGCCTATTTTTTAGGCTCAAGCTCAGACCGGCTCACTAAATGATCGGGCTCATCGGGCTTTCTGTCGGGCCGAACGAGCCGAGCTCGGGCTGGCCCAGCCCCATTGACAGTCCTATGTCCAATGAATGGCAAAATATTACAAATTAATTAACAATTAATAAACTTTAACGAGCGTAGTTTATAGGCAAATACATATTGCCTATTTAAAGTATCAGCTCTTTACATGTATTTTACTTTCAAACATTTACTTTATCACAAATATTTATTCTCAAATACATATTTGTATTTACTCTCAAATATTTAATTTTTGTTAAACACAAAATCTACCAGTTTTTCTTCCGTAGAAATATTTATATAACACTTTTTCAATTTTAGTTATAAATATTTATATATTTAACATAAATTAAATGATTCAGGATAAAATATCCATAAACAGCCAATACTTTACTCATGTAATGGATGAAAGTCATAAAAAATTAATAGTTTATGAGGCCATTTATTTTTTAAAAATTATTTAATTTATATTAAATAAATAACCTACTGATTTTTTTTGCAAGAATATTATTTTAACACTTTTTAATTTTTAATTACAAATGTTAATATATTTATCATAAATTAAATATTTGAAAATAAAATATCTGTAAAGAGCCGATACTTTAAATAGGATATGCGTATTTGCCTATAAACTACACTATTTAAAGTAAGGAGTATAGTTTATTAATTTAAGTTAAAGAGTGTAGTTTATAAGCAAACACGCATAACTTATTTAAAGTACCGGCTCTTTACAGGTATTTTATTTTAAAATATTTAATTTACAATAAATATATCAATATTTGTAATTAAAAATTAAAAGGTGTTACAATAATATTCTTGTAAAAAGAAAATCGATAGGTTATCTATTTAATATAAATTAAATTTAAAAAAAAAAGAAATGGCCTATAAAATGTTAATTTTTTATGACTTTCATCCATTACATGAGTAAAGTATTAGCTCTTTATGAGTATTTTATTCTAAATCATTTAATTTATGTTAAATACATAAATATTTGTAATTGAAATTGAAAAAATGTTATATTAATATTTCAACGGAAGAAAAACTGGTAGGTTTTGTATTTAACAAAAATTAAATATTTGAGAGTAAATACAAATCTGTATTTGAGAATAAATATTTGTGATAAAATAAATGTTTGAAAATAAAATTCATGTAAAGAGTTGGTACTTTAAATAGGCAATACGTATTTGCCTATAAACTACGCTCGTTAAAGTTTATTAATTGTTAATTAATTTGTAATACTTTGCCATTCATTGGACATGTGGCACAAAGGACAAATCAGGTACAAAATTCTAATTACACTCTCTAAAATAATATTTTAATCATTTGGACTGAATTTGTAAAGGATTAGTAACCTCAGGAGAGGTCAGTGTAATTGTTCAAACCACAGGAGAGGTAAGTGTAAATGTCAGAAATCTCAGGGGAGGTTTCTGAAATTATTCCTATATTTAAAGTACCTAATTTGATATTGTTTAATATTTTAACTTCTTGAAGAAATACACTAATGCTTTGTGTGACTGAGAGAGAAAGACAGAAAATGGAGGTAGGCAAATAGAGAACGAAAAATTGGTCGTGGTGGTGGGTAGACTTGTGGAGGGCGTCGCGGAGAGATCGATCGAGTGAGTGAGGAGAGAGATTTGTCTTTTACCTCGTGATTGGCATCGAAACAGTTGCTTTATGACGACCATGGTCCCGACGTCGTCCTGGGATTTTGAGTTGCTTTATCTTTTTTAGATTAAATATTTTTCGGAAATTTCACCCCTTATTCTACTTTTTGTTTTGATCGGCGGCAGATGCGCGTGGAATGTTATTCAGTGGAACCTCGGTCACGAGACTCCAGCTTTAGTTTGCATGAGTTGCAAATTATTATTATTTTTTAAAATTGCTACTTTTTCTAAATAAATGGAAACACTAAAATAAATCAAACTCAACTTAGTTAAAAATCTAAAACAAGAATAGTTATCAGGCAAGTGAATGTTTTCATTTGTCAAAGGAAATTCCAAAAAAAAAAAAATGGAAAAAGAAGCACATGTTTACGTGAAGTTATTTTACGGCTCATGAGATCTTTTCCTTGGTCTTCGATGGATTTTTCTTGTTTTTTTTTCGGTCAAACTCAACTCAAAGAATTGGATAAGAAGCTTAGCGGAAAATTTGGTTTTAAGCATGTATTACCACAAAAATCCAATTTCCAATGACACGTACAAGTTTCCTTTTTTTTTTTTTTTAAATCAACCCCTGGATTTTATTTATGCATCGACTTTTGTGGTTGACATTTTTGTCATTCTTCTTTAAAAAAAAAAAAATTGTGAAACCAATTTAAGCAACAGAATAACACATATATCGGATATTATAGCGAGATAAAGAGGATCTGATGAGCCCAATCGACTATAAATTATGTCATTTTTAGAAGGAAAAAATTCACTTTAAAGGAATTTAATTGGACGAGAAAGGGGATGAAATTCTTTGTTATCTCCACCTTACACCAGATCCGCAAAGCAAATTGAAACTCACACTCTCAAGCACGAAGCATGAATTTCAAATCCCGAATAAAGGCGTGGTCCATCACTATGCAGAAAGATATATCAAATCAATCCTCTCTATGAAAACTTGTTCGTTATAATGTTGCAGCATATCATGCTTTCAAGCTCTCGCCCGTTTGGATTGTTATTTTCTAGAGTTTTTATATAAAAAATATATTGCAGCGATTTAATGTATTAAGGTAAAAAGGTGATTAAAAATATATTCATAAAAAACGTGAAAAATATTTTTTTGAAGAAAAATGGCAATCCAAACAAGGGATCACTGGCATCCACCTTCTACCAAATTCTTGCAAGCAAATTGAAATTCACACTCTCAAGCATAGAGCATGAATTTCAAATTCTGAATACATCACTAAGCAGAAAAACATATCAAATTAGTCCTCTCAACGAAAATGCGCTAGTTATAAATGTTATACAGCATACCACGCCTTCAAATTCCCATCTCACAGACCGTTTGAATTGTTATTTTCTGGGATTTTTATAAAATATATATATATATATATATATATTGCAGCGATTTGATGTACATAAGATATAAAGGTAATTAAAAAATATAAACATTTTTTGAAAAGAAAAAAATGTCAGTCCAAACAAGTTCTTTTAGGGATCACTGCCATGCATGACGTTCTTAGCACCCAGTTTCAATGTCCCAGATGCTTCGATCATACAAGTATCATCAACTCTAAGTAAGTGACACAGTAGACCTATTAATCATGAATCTCCCAAGTTGGTCAGGCTTCAGTTCCACTCTTGACAGGAGGAGTACGAGGATCAAATAGTATATTCCTATGACGAGGATATTAAAATAGGACGTATACCTAACAAATTCTCATTTTTTTCTCCAAAGAAGATAATGACTGCCTAACAAGTTAGGCCACCTGCACAAGTATCTGGTCTCCTCAGGGTCTTCTTAGATTCCTGATAATTTTTTTTTTTTTTTTGCTCCCTTCCATTTTCCAAACGGTTTTTTTTCTTCTACTTGTTTGCTGATTCGTCAACCAGTCATAATAGAGTCTGGAACCTTTCCTCAGCTATAGCGTTCTGGTTCTTCGACTACTAGAAATTACGTACGTTAGCTGTGTGGCTGATCATGAGCTCACGAGATTGCATAGAAAGTCCACAGCGCAATGCGAAAACGAGAGGAACAGTGTAATGCAACCAAGAGTCAAATATTCAGAAGATTCTCCGATCGTCGGAGACGACTTTCTTTCGGTGATCGATGCCCAAACTTCTCACGATAGTTTTCACACTAACCAACCATGGATGCAGAATTGCCTGTCAACTAGATATGATTACCCTCAGTACATTCCACGGGAGGGAGAAGATGCAGGTTTGATCCAATTATATATCTAGATCTGCCAATTTTTATTTTCTGCCAACATCTACTGTTCCTGATCAGTTTAAACTCCAGAATCATGATATCAAGTAGAAACAAAAACTAAAAGAAAGTTGAAGATCAGGCTTCGAACGACTGATCTCATCATCTCATCAATCGGGAGGTCATCTCATCATATGCATGTATTAACATCTTGATTGCGAGCCAAAATGTTCTATTGCTTGCTTTGTTCAAATTTCAAAGCGACCCATCAGGCCCCTTGTATAGAGCTTGTAATCGTATATACATATTTAATTTTGTAATTTGCAGTTGATTAATGAATGGGAACCCATGACAGCTAGCTATAATTACAATGAGAAGCTTTACGTTAATTAATTAACTCCGTCTGTATATGCACGCAATTCAAACTTCCAAAACCAAATTCCCAGCGCAATTGATATGCTAGTGCAAAATTCTAATATGCCAAAATCCGAGAAATTTGAAGGTTACGTTGTCTCCTAGAAATGCCTCCTTTGACTTACCCTACTATTTTGTGACGAGAAGCTATGGATTGATGGCAAATTTCTGGGTTGAGCACAACAACGCTCGGCCTCTTGGGTGATCTGCTGCTGCTGCTGCACATGTGCCGGTTGCGGGGACACTCTCCATATCTTGACCGACTTATCCAGGCTACCACTATACAGAATACAATACCCATCAGCCCCCATTGCAACCTTCTCCTCTTCAACAGCCAAGCATTTCACCGGGCCAGAATGGCCATTCAATACTGACAAACAAATATGATCACCCTCCTCCCTTTTCCAGACGCAAATATTTGTGTCAGCTGATCCAGTAAAGACTAAGTTCCCTGCTGTAGCCAAGCATAGAACAGCCAGCTTATGACCCCTCAAAATTCCACAGTGACTTAGCTTTTCACGGTCCCAAAAATTCACTAGCCCGTCTGACGAACCACAGTAGAGAATAGTAGCAGAAGGATCGACAGCCAATGCTGTTACTGCACATTCTTGCTTTAACAGAGTTTGCGAAAAGAAATGTTTTGTTCCCTTTCCTTGCAACTCTCTTCGCCATACTTTGACGCTTCCATCAGCTGATCCAGAGAAGACTAACCCATCAAATCCTGCAACGACAGTGTTTACTGCATCGTCGTGGGCTTGTATAGATTCCAAACATTTTGAATCTGATATCCTCCAAACCTTAATGGTTTTGTCCCATGACGCTGAATACAAAAGGCTCTTATCCTCGCTGAGGCTGAGAGATGAGATGGCATCAAAATGCCTGATCCAGACCACATTACGGTTTCTCCTCACCTCAACGTAATTGCTTGGTTTGATTGAGCTTTTAATACGAGCTTTCATGGTCGGTAATGTGCCAATGCGCTTGTGAATGCTAGGGTCCTTGGCAGATACTTTCCACATTCTTATTTTTCCATCTTGATGACCCGTAAATATTCTTTCACCAGCAATACTAATTGCTTTAACCAACCCACTGTTTGATTTGAATCCTGAAAATTCCTTCTGATTCTTCCACACCCTTATGCTCTTGCTATCTGATCCCGTGTACAACATGTCCCGCGTAGCTGCTAACGAATAAATGTGACCTTCTTCACGAACCAGGGACCCCATTAGACCAGTATAAGAATAACTATCACTTGCCATCTCAACATGGGAGGACCATGGGGACCCTGACAAAGGAGATACTAGGTCGGTTGGGATTTGAGATGCTAATTGATCCCATGAGGGTGCTGAACATGGAGATGATTGGTCATAAGAAGGCGTGCTGTACAGGGAGGTATTGATCTCGGAACTCAGTCGAGAATTTTGTTCGTGATTTGCTGGGGTAGCATCAGATGTGCTGCTGATGCGGGTATGGTATTCTTCTTCATCGGCATGATCAGACTGGTGCAAAATGTTGCCGAATTTTTGTCTCCGCTGGTTTTTGCTGCTTTCCGTTACCATTTGGCCGCCTCTCGAGCTTCTCATGATGTAATGATCCGTTGAAACTAAGAATCAAGAAAATATATATGTGTATGTATATGTCTTGATCGAGTATGAGAAACAAAATCAGACTTGTGGAATAAAGAGGAAAATTGGTTCCTAAGCTAACCGAAAGAAGAGATGAAGAGAGGAAAGTTAACTATACGGAAACAGAAAGAGCAAAAGAAGCTACGGCCATGAAGATACGGGGAACCGAACACATTTCCACGGGACAGATGTAGATTGATTGATATACTAATTGATACATCTTACAATCAAAGCAAAGTACAGTTTGTCAAACAAGATTGAAATATTTGAGCCAACCAACTAAAGCAGCAGTTATTTTCGCGGAAAAGGAGCTAAGGTATCTGGATTCTGAAAAGGCTGCTTTCGTGCTCTATTTATCACACAATGCGCGAGGGACTGGATAGGCAAAATGTGCATCACACAATGCGCGAGAGACTGGATAGGCAAAATGTGCATAGAGGGGGAAGAAAAATAGAAAATTACCATAGCATTTAGCTTGACCTCATTGCTAGGAGTATACTCCTACTTTCAAGGGCGGCGTTGGAAAATGATTGGTTTCAGAAAAAAAAAACCGCCTAGACTAGAAATCAATCGTCAAACACATCCAGTAACAAAGAACATTAAAAATATCTATATCTATGTGTATTCAAGAAGGGGTTTTTAGCAGAAACCCTCCGATGGTTTCTAAACTTCTCATTTTTTTTTTCTAGATTTTGTATTTATTTTAATACATAAAAAGTAGTGGGTTATAACCCACCTTATCACCAATCAAATTTAAATTTAAAATATACTCACTATCTCTTAACTCATTCTACAACCACTCCTACAAATCTTCTAATCATCATCTCACGATTTCCCCCACGTTTGCACTTATCAAAATTTTGTTAACACAGTTTGACAGTAGCTCGATTCATATTGTTGGATAAATTTGCTAATGATGATGATGAACGGTTATATCAGTCTGCTATAAAAAATAATATTTTACTAGCATGTAGTATTTGCGTACGAAATTTCAGAGGTAAATCAATTGCTTTTACTTATATTCTATATATTTTGAATGGCTTTTGAGCAAGCATAACCATACTATGCAGGTCCATCACTGTGTACAATTGGAGCTAGCAAATTGTATATTAATCACGATCTAGATTTTGCTCGATACCTGCGCAGTTAATGAGTTTCTCATTAACACTATATCAAACTATTAATATTGTTTCGTACTTTTATTGATATTTATTTCAAAAAAATTGTAGGTTTGAAAATAATACATGTGCCCGTAAGTTAGTTATGTGGTTGAGATCAAGCAATTTCACAACACCACAAGCGCTGTTGATAGCAAATTCAAAGAGAATATGGATATCTGAATATACAATCATGCCTACAGTAAGCTTAATCAATTTTAATTAATTACTGAATGAATTTTTTTAATTTATAATTATAACCTATATCTTTTTTCATTCTTATTAGGTTAAATATTTTCGAATACTTGCTTACATTTAGAGCATTAACATAGAAAATATGTTTTACGAGTTATGCAAAAATTGTGGACAACTATGTGAAGGTCATTTTTCAAAAACATTGTGTATGCATTATAATGACGCAGTTAAGACTGTTATTAGGTAATTAATTTCATGTATATTTAACTTCAATATATTTTTCTGTGTTGCATATAATATTTTATTTGTCAAACAGTTACAATGTTAACATACAAATCAGAGATTCCGGTGGTAACATGCATCTTAATCTACAAGATAGACATGCACGATTTGTATTTTGTTGTGATACTTCTTATTTCAGAGAATTACAAAGGAAAATAGAATTTTTTAATATATATTTATTTTTTATAGTACTATTTATAAACTATATAAAAAAATACACTAATTTCGTATGTTCTTAATTATCAGGAAAATGGTGATAGGTTGTTCAGTCAACGAATTAATTCATGCAAAGATCGTGCATTTTCATTTATAGTATGCATTCTACAAAATTCAACAGAGTTAATTAAATCATCAATTTTGGCTTTCGTACTAAGAGTGGATTGGTGTGAAAAGTGTTCGCACTCTCAAGTAATATTATCAAATCGAATGCTTAGTATTTGTAAGTATTTCATTTTAACAACATTCAATTACATTCATTTGTATAAATATATCATTTATTTTTTAATATAAATTTTTATTTTTTGTTCTGGATCCATCTTCTGAAAAAATACAGTTCTTGAATGATATACACATTTTATTATATTTCAAACTATTGTTAAACAGATATTACATTTTAATTTTGTTGGTTCAATTTTTCACTTTTATTTGTTCACCATTTTATTTTTTTTAATAATATTAGCACCGTGCGTAGCACGGATATTCATACTAGTATACATATAGAGAGAGAGAGAGATACAAAGAAAGAAAGGAGGAGGGAGCTCCATGCTGAGTAGTCTGTTGTCTGTACAAATGATAACTGACCTCGTAAGTAACACTTAAAATAGTAGCACTTTCGAATTTTTTTTTTGTTTGCCCAGTTTTTGGTATGCTGGCTCTTCTTTAGAAATGTTCTTACCACTTTTAATAATATCATAGTGGGTTATTTTTTCAAATATATTTACTTACATTATTATTATAATTTTCAATACAATTTTTTATTTTCTCAATTATCTTTTTATCTCACATACATCACATTACAAAAAATGCTACAGTAAAAATATTTCAAATAATTTACAATCCAAACAAACCTTTTTGTGGAGGCATTTTGTTTCAATGCTTTTTGCAATTTTTTCCCCCAAAGCTTTTACTATTAAACAATGGTGATACTGAATTTCCTGTCAAAAGTAGATAATATAAATTCACTACAATATATAGGCCATAAGGGATGGATATTTAATTACCAGAGTTTACTTATTTTACGGCTAACAAGTTAACTACAGATGTATGCATTGAAAGTACACATAGATTAACAAATACTTTTTCTCGATCCTTAGATCTCAAATTAAGTTTCCTTTTGATAATCTAACATGTTATATTGTGTTTCATAATTTTCTCTCGTGTCTTCCACATGAAGTTCATTGCCTGGTACGTGTCCTTCCTTCCTTGAGCTAAAAAATTCACAAGCCCTTTTAATGCCTGTCTGCCTGTACCACCATCACTGACTAAAAGCTACTGACCATCATCTAGGAGTTTTAAAGAAAAAATTTGATTGTATATTTTCCATCTTGTATTAAATTCCGACACGTACAGCAAGAGATTTCCATGATTAATTGATACGTAGCCTTCAATTTTCACCTTAAAAATATGCTTGACAGTTGGCATTGTCACATCATTGACTATATTTACATTAAGTTTGTCAAAATAAGGAATAAATGAAGAAATTGCCTTTTCCTACAAGCATTTACACACCATTGGTTGTGTTATAATTTTCTACACGCTTGCTAATTCCATATGTAATTTGCAGGATCGTTGGGGCACCATTTCCATCTAATGCTACCTTCAATTTTCATTAAAAATCTATAGTTTAAAATTTTCAAATACCATTTAACTAGATTTGTTTGTGATTTCTATGGAATATGTAAATCAATAATCTGTTATAAGTCTCAGCGGTCGACTAAGGAAATATTACTAGACCTCTCGGGCAAGAAATGGGGAAAATATTGAAGAAATTTTTCATAGATATAAACATAAATATATTAAATAAGAAAACAATTTAGAGTCCAAATATATCCAATCTCATAACATAAACATAAAACTTACAGAATTGGAAGACACGGATCTAAAGTTCGATATATCTTTACCCGCTTATGTATCCATTACTGTTATGCAAGATTGGAGCTTCGAAATTTGGATTGAACGACACTAGCTACTCGTAGAGAAAAACGAAAAGGAAGAAGAGCAAATAAAAATAACATAATTTTGATAAGTATAAAGGGATACAAGAAAGAAATGATAATATGGCAATAATAACATATTAGGGTTCTCTTGGGGGGAAAAAGTTATCAAGGAAAAAAAAAATAAAGGTAGGAGCTTAGCATTCATATAATTCAATGAATTTTTTGTCATTTTATGATTTTTTTTCAAAAGTAATTTTGTTCTTCTATATATGCTATTCTATGCAATTGTAGTAATTTTTTCAAGTATATCTTTATCCTATCTTCTTATACTTTTTATATTTTAGGTGTTTTTTTAGGTATTTCTACCCCTTAATTATAAGACACTTGCGCCATTTTATATGTCTCATTTTTTGACACTTTTTGCAATTATTTAAATTCTCAAGGGATATAAGTAAAGATTCAGGCAATCTTATACATGTCAGTAATATGCAAATTTATAGCTTACAGTTACATTCCTACTTTCCAACTTCAGAAAACTTTCCTTCTAAAGGAATCATCAGAATCTATACGGATGCAGCCATAAATTCAAGAATGATTATTACAGGGAAAGGAATAATTGCTAGGCATTGGACGGGAAAGATCATGAGAGCAAAGGGAGTAGTAGAAAAGAAAAAGGGAGATGCTCGAATGGAAGAAACGTTAACCATTAGAATGACACTCCAAATGGCAAGAGAAGCAGGCTGGAGGAAAATTGCAATCCTATCGGACTGCACCAAATTAGGAACAATAATGTGCAAGAATGGTCATCTAATGACTATCTTGGATGACATTGATGATTTAACACAAGGTTTTGAGTAATGCACAATTTTTTTTGTATCTAGAACAGCTAATGTAGCAAGTCATAAGTTAGCACATTTTACAACAAAACTAGTTAATGACGTAGAATGAGCAAATAATTTCCCAACTTGGCTAATTGAGGCAGTTAGGAAGAATGAGAGGGTGAATCCCTTTTTGTAATTAACTTTTGTATTTTTAAGTGTTAATATATATAATGATAAATCATTTTTTTTAAAAGAAAACTTTTCCTCGAGGTTGGCTACAAGTCTAAGGCCTGTTTGATAATATAAAAAAGTGCTGAATTTGAACTTTTTTAGACATTTAGATGTTTTGAGTGTTTGATAAATAAAAATTCATGTACTGAACTTGTTAAATAGTGCTGAATTTGTGTGTATTTTTTTCAGTACAAAAATCCTAACTGAGTGCTTAATTCTGATAAGAATCAATAGAATTATTTCAACTACCTTATCTTATCTACCAAATCTACCCTTATTTGTTAATTATGTTCAAAATTCTTATCTAATTAGACAACCTAATATTCTCTATCTAATGATTTTATATTTCTCTTTTCTCTATTTTTAATGACTTTCATATTTTTTTCATACTCCTCTTAAAATATATTTAATCTTTTTATATTAATTTGATTTAAAATTAAATATTGTCATTTTTATACCTAGCAATTTTAAGTTTATTAAATCATAGGTTCTATATCTTTTTTGAATGAAAAGATATAAGGGCGAAATTATCAAATTTAACTTATTAAGCATTCAGTCATAAATATTTATCAAATAGTATAAATAGGTTTAATATTAAAATTTAGACATTCATATATATTTTTTTTAATTTTTAAAATTCAGCAAATTAATTGTTTCAATATTCAAATTTGAGAATTCAGACTTCAGTTTTATCAAACGGAACTTAAGTCGAAAGACTCGGGGCAGAGCATAATTAGATATATCAGGGGCATTGATGTAATTCTGTAATTGTTCAAGATCGTATATACGTTCAATGCCCTAATTAGCCCCAACAAGTCAAAGAAAGACAGAGTGAAAGAAGACGACGAAGCGGCGCCGTTTAAGACTCCCCAGCTGACAGAATAAAGCATCAATTCTTATCTTTCTCCTCCCTCAACTGCTTTGCTAGTCTGCTTCACTATATGCTCGAAACCCCGCGAAACGTCCCTTCCATCTTTCAAGTTTCATCCTCCTCTCCCTGTCTTCCTTACCATCCTAAATAACTCCAATTATCAATTTCACCAAAATTCCACTATTGCTCAAGCTCTCGTCCATTGAGGTATTCTAACAATGTCATGAAACCAAAAGAAATTCAGGATAATGGTTTTTAACGACTTCATTCGACGGAGACTCGCTTCTCTACTGCAGCCGTGGTTGAGTGACGAACCGGACCTCGGCCTTAAGCTAGGGTTTCTCCGTTCCACCGGTACGGTGAAGAATCTCAACTTTAACACTTCAGTTCTCAATCAATTACTCGACGAGTCCACTTGCTACCGTTTCAAGGAAGTTGCCGTCGATGAATTAAGCCTTGGAGTTTCCTACTGGTCTTTCCCTGCCTTCATCCTCCGAGTCCGTGGCCTCCGCATAACTCTATCAGTAGGGTATGCTCCATATTCTTACGCCACTAGTGGTTGTATATTTATGCTGTTTTCTCGTTGTTGTTGTCGTCGTGCTTCGGATATGTAGACTTGTGTTTGGTTTGAACTTTGTAGGGAAGAGGAGGAGGAAGGAGGAAATGAGAGAAGGAAAAAGAAGCCGAGAGATACATCAGTGGAGGATAAGAAGAAAGTTCTTGCTGAGATTGATCCCGTGGTACTTCTGATTTTCGTTTTGTGTTTTCTTGATTGAATTGCATTGTTCTCCGGAGATGTCTTTTTCTTTTTGTCTAATGAATATGTTTTTGCTACTTCATTGTCCCTTACCTGCAACTGGAAATTTGTTTTGGACCAGTCTTCATGTATTTTCCTCCTCACTCTACTCTATCTAGTCTATACACTCGTAAAGTTTTTGAAACGAGTAAATACCATTGGATGGATAGCCAGAAAACAACAAAAGGAGCTTCAACCCTCCTGGAATTAGAAAATAACACATGAGAGTTCTTATTTTCTTGGGAGGCAATGACCTCCTTCAGATAAGAAGCTCTAGTGTAGCTCCATTTTCACACGTTATCATAGCATGAATTTCATCTATTGATCTATAATTCCTATTTTGTTTGTTGGATCATCAATAAGTTCCACAGTGCTGCATATATATTTTGAATGCATTTTCTGCCGAATACAAACTCACTCATCACATCCTAAGCTTTCTTTGGTGTGCATGTTAGTTAATTTTGTATTTCAAATCCTCATAAAGGGGAATTGACATTTCAGGGCAGTGCTTTGCATGATGCCATTGCACAGATTTCACAGATTACTGTCGGAAGTCGGAAAGATAATCTATTGACTGCCTTCCTTAGACATTGTCAGTTGCAGATAAATGAAATTCATCTTCTCCTGTTGCCTCCTAGTTGTTATGATCCAGTATCATGCTTGTTGAAGATAAAGGAGGTTGGTGTACAGTCTAAATGTAATAGACAGATATGTTTTTTTGGAGGGCTCATTAGTTCACTTTTTATCCCTTCTAGAAAGTGTTCTTTTGGCCTTGACCTTAGAGATGTTGAGCTTGGTCTACAGAGTGAAAGTAGCATCAGCTGTGTTATTTCTCCGACGGATATGTTTATTTCTTTTAAGCTAAAAGATCTTCAGATCACAGATTCTGCTCTCTGTCTTCCAGCGTTAAAATTTTCCTTTTCTCCAGCAGATATATATGTTATATCATTATTCTCTTCATTATCATGCAAAGAACCCCACTATGTTAGAACTGGTAGGCAACTATGGAGAATAGCAGCGAGCAGAATTAGCTCTCTGATTCCTATCCCTAAGCTTTCTTGGTATAGAGTTGTTATCTTTGTAAAACTCTGGTTGTACTATTTACACATTTATGAGGATATGCTTTTACTGATTGGATATCCCGTCGGTGATATAGTAAAAAAATCGTCTACTATGATGTTGTCTGATAAAACATATTCAAGATCTGTTAAGAACCATTGGGATGTAATTTCTGAATGCGAGGAGAAGCTGCCTGCAGAGGTGATTGCACAAGCACGACATATAAGCCGATACAGAGCATCAGAAAGTTCTCAAATGGTGAAGCAAAAATGTGATAAGCCACAAGTCAAGAGACTTTTGTGGAAGATTTATCAACTTCTAGCCCTTATTTGGGCTATCACTTCCCATGTCTTACACTCAGTTGGACGATTGCTCCACATACTGAGAGTTCTTAGCCATTTGGCTAATCAGCCAAAATCTGATCAACGTTCCAAGAGTGTTCCTGATGATTCTTTTCCAAAAACTTGCTTCAGTCTAAATGTTGGGAAATTCTCCATTTCAGTCTCTCCTGAAAAGAATGTTCTGTCTTCCGTCAGTGGGTTACCACTCTCAGCCCTTAGATTCTCCTTTGATGATTTAAGTTCATTTCTCATTTCTTCTGATGCTATCATCTTGACATACCTTAAGAATATTTCTGACCAGCACTTGATGTTTGCTTGTGGATGTGTAAAGGTTGTTGCTGAATCTCTTAAGGAAGATCAGTCAGGTCTTAGTAGTACTAGGTTGACAGAACATCAAAATAACAAGATTATTGAGCCACAGGAACTTTTATGGTGTGAACCTATTGAGATGATTAATAATCATGCTGATGACACTGAAGGAGCTTCTATCCCACTTCTAGAATTTCTTGTGAGAAAATTGTGGTTGAATTGGAAAATTGCTTGCTCTAGCTTTGAAGGTGATGAGTGTAAAATTCCAGAGGCTCCATGCTTTCTTTTTGAGAATAACTGTTCTTTGATTGGTCAAAGTGCCAAGAATCCTACGTATGGGAGTTGTGAAGTGTTGATGGTGGTTGGAAGATCAAACTTTGTATTGAAGACCTCATCATTTTTGTCATCAGCTGTGATCTATCTACAGATTCAGCAGGCTCTTAGGAGGATGAGTTGCAGAAATGGGACAGATGGCGATCTACATCTTAAAGCAACCTGTGAGCATTTACCTGTGGTTGATTTAAGTCCTAGATACAAGTCTGTTTTATGCCAAATTGAAACAGCAATGGTTAAACTGGTTCCACAAAAAAAATTTCAAGTTGGTATGATGATTGCTGGGCCCAGAATTAGGCTTTTGTTTGATACACAGGGGTTTCTTGGTGAAAATGCAGATTTATATTCTATAACCAAGAAAGATGAATTAACACTTGTATTTGATGTTGACGACATTAAACTTGTGGTTTCACCAAATCTTGCATCTAATTCTAAGGTATCAACTGGGTTGACAGTCATTTTTGATGGGGCACCCAGTGGTCTTAAATTAGAGGAGCCTCTAAACATTGACATTCCTAATTCAACTAATCAAATTTATTGCTGTCAAGAGGGTGTTTCACATAGTGCTTATTTGAAAGTCAATGGATTGAAAGCTTGCTTTGGTGAATTATGTAATAATCGACTCCAACAAATTGTCACATTGAGTTCAACAACTGTTCAGGCGTCCTCATCAAGGTACTTTATCATCCCTCTCCTTTTGTTCACTTCCATTTTCTGCTTGGTGCCACCTTGAAGATAGGGTTTGTTTTTAGTGCTGTAAAATTTTGCAATGGAATTACATGGGACCTTGCTGGTTGAAAATGCTTTTGGCTGATTTCTACATATCTCAGACAATTGATTCAAATTCTATAGCCTGTTTTGTACCTTGGTTAATTTCTCATGGAACTAATGTATGTGTGGTGGCATGACTATTTTTTACTCTTTTTTTTTTTTTTGGAAATTGCTCATCTTACTTTGACATTACTTTTGGAAAACAAGGAAGGACTCGAGATTTTCTTTGCTCAAGTTGAGTGAGACTTGGTACTATAGTGGTTCAAAATCACGTGGATGTGATTTAAGCATGAAAATACCAATATTAAATCTTCTTACAACTTCGTTCAGTCACAAGAGTACAAAACAAGTGAATGATGCTTGCTAAGTTTCCAAATAAAATGAAAATCTGTGATCTCTTTTCTGCATGTTGTTGGAATGCTTGTTAGGAATTGATCTGTGGGCTTAGTATCTCATCTGTTGGTTGGTGCATTAAGCATAAAAATTTTACTCGCTTATCATGCCTCTGCGTGTATTGTTCTTTTTATGGATCTGGGAGCATATTTCTGGATATGCATTCTCTGAGACTATTGTAGTGGCTAATATTTGCAGGTTCTGCAGACAGGACTCCATATCTTTCTTATATGGCTTTATATCTTGAGTTTTATATCCTTTTTCTTCTTTCACCCCCATATCGAATAGTCAAGTGGACTATAATTGATTTATATATACATATATATATGTATGTACTATGTATATATATGTTTGTATGTATACCTTTTTTTTATTCACCCTCATATGGTATGGTAATGTACTTATTTCTTTATGGTGTGTGGTATAGATAAATTTGCAGAATGCTGAATTTTTGCTACATGCATATCTGTGTTCTTTTCATTTTTGTTGAAGGTTTAATTTGGTTTTTTGCAAACCATGTTGGTAATTGGAAAAGTTTTTTAAGTAACAAAGCATCTTTCTTGAGTTCTGTATGCAAGATGCTTTGAATTGCACATTCTGCAAAGAGGCCTACCATTATCATCCCATTTTATCCTAATGGTGAAAAATTGATTGTAATGTAGCAGGAAGGAATCTTGTTCACTTGGTTCAACAATTATTGCTCTCTCTACGGCTTTGCATTGGATAGCTCCTGGGATCACTGCTGTAGTGTTTCTGGATGAGTTATCTGTTTTGGTTAAGGTGGTTTAATTCTCATTTTGATCTCTTTATCGCATTATTCATGCTACCTGGTTTTCTTAACTATGTTCCTAATGCTGCATTTATCTTTTACTGTTTTAATAGTAAGCAGTACAAAGAACCTATTTAGTCCACATCGAAACTCGAACAAGAATTGTAGCAGAGCATATCAGAGATTTGTGATCATGGCGGACTGTATGCCCATTTGTTCAAATGACTAATCTGACTCAAAGTCTCCTGGTGGTTTGCTTGAAATGGCTTAAATGACTCGTATTGGCTCATATTAAAAAGGAAAAATCAGATTGGTAGAAAACAGCTGCTAATACCTTATCCATCTGACAAGTAGTTCAGGACCGAGATTTGATGTTTCTTTGTTTTAAGGTGCAAAAACTTGTCTTAGAAATTGGAATTGTGGACTTCATTGTTGTGTGATTATGGTCAGATCGAATGTAGTTGGAGATTCTACATTTTGTTTTGGTCATGTTCAAGTTGTTTATGTGGTGCTGCATCTTTCTCTAACTTTTAGCTACAGACAGCTATTTGATTCTCTTACTTTTCCACTTACTTTTGTGGCAGGTAGTTTGCAGTTTATATTATGATGTGTCACATGCATTAACCTTCTTTGGTTCAAGTCATCACAGAAGTTGTCAAGAACTACTAAGGCCACAGGTTGCATGTGCCTCTGATGAAAATGAGGAGACATTAGTGAATAGAAAAGATCAGATTCCTTCTGCTTGTATGGATGCCATCTTTGGTTTTAGAAGCATTTGTGAACTGGAGTTCATGGATGTAGTTGTATATAATTCCAGGAAGAGCCATAACACCGAGGACCACATTATAGAATCTGATGAAATAACGAGAAGAATGCTGACTATGGCCTCCGCACTTGATTGTGGTATCCACATATCTATTCAGCTGACATGTGGAAAATTTTCTTTTGAAGATGGGATTCCAGAACTTGTTATTGACCTGTCTGGATTTCAATGTACTATAGTCAGATATCCCACAGAGATCGCAGAGTGCTCTGATCTATCTGAAGTCAGAAATCTCCTGCTTTCTGTACAATGCCTGTCTGAAGCATCATTGTCTCATTGCAAATTTGCTTTATGTTTGAGAACTTCAGAGAAACCTTTATCTGCAGCTCGTCAGAGATATGGACTTGAAGCTTCTACTTCATGCGTGTTGGAGAATCCCATTATGGAAATGAATACTAAAAGATCCAGAGATCATTCGTATCATTGGTTATCTGCAAATGTTTCCCTTGGTGAAATCAATTTGGCTGATTGTACAGTAAAGAATATGCTACTCAAAACACACAAATCCGATAAACTCAATGCATCTTTCTCTGTTGGGGATCAATTTCAGACAATCTGGTGCCAGTCTAAGGTGTATTTAGCTATTAGTGTCTCTCATATTAACCTCGTCAATCTTCCATGTATTTCTTTGGCACTTTGTCATCCACATAGTGTTATCACTCTTCACTTATCTATTACATCACATATGTATATGGATGAAATATTTGATCGATGAGAAATAATGCATGGCAGGGGGGATCTACTTTCCTTCAAATGGAAGCAGCAATGATGTTTGTTCATTGCTTGACTCTATATTGTCATCTAATAGGAGAAATTTGGCGTTATGTGCCATCTCCTGACAGAGTCATTGCTGCTCAATATGGCGAGCCTATGGTGGCCTCTAATGATAAGCCTGCACAAGATTCTCAGCAACTTCAGAAAACCAAGTGGGACAAATTGGAAGCATTCAGCATTAGTATATCAGATTTTACTCTCGCACTTCTTGCTAGAGATGAATTTGGTAACATATATCCTTGTGGTTTTATTTTTTCTGATGTTATAGACATGTTATTGACTTGTTTAATCATGTGCAGGGAGATTCCAGGAACTTCTATTTGAAACTAATGTCCATTTGAGTGCTGAAGGGCCAAAAACACTAAATAAAGTTTCTTTTGAGATTTCCAAGTTTTCCATCCTTTCTCAGTTCCTTCATGAAGCTGCAGAACACCAAGCTACGGAAATTCAAGTTCCTCATTTTTCTGCTGTTGCATGTGATGATATTTCATCATCCATTATGCTTGGAGATCCTTTAGTTATCGAAGAGCATGAGAATACAGGACAATCTGTCACTCATGATTCAAGTTTTATGAGTACTTCTGCTTTTCAACATGAACCTTTTGCTGATAATTTGCCAGATTTATGTGATAATACAGGATCCAAAAATTTGCATTCAAGTCCTCAAAGCTACATACTGAAAGAGTTATGTGCAGTAATTGCAGTTGAGTGGCCTGTCAAAAGAGATGGGACTGGTCCGCTGTACATAAATCAGCTTTGGGTTGGCAAGGGTTCTATTTCAGGTTTTGATATGGTCCTCTCTCTAAGTCAGTTACGGGTGAGGAATCACATAGCTTCATTTTGCTTTTTACTAAGATGGCCATATTACAACTGACATTTCCCGATCTTCAATAAATGCCTCCTTTTCCCATTACATTCAAACTTGCTTTTGTTCAACTATTGTTGCTAGAAGCATGGTAGAATGGCTATTTTTGAATAGAATTATCATTCAAGTAGGAATTATCCTAAAAAGATCACCCATCAAATGACCTGAAAACATCTTTAGAAAGGATGCATATACTTCAAAATACCCCTGGTTGAGTTAATTACACTCTATATCGAATCAGATAAGATAATGGGACAGTGAGGTCCTTGACCATTAAGTATCTGCCAATCTTTTATTGTTCTTTTCGAAAAATTTGTTAGAGCTTTTCTTCCTTAGTCCCTAAGTATAAGTAAGAAAAAGGAAATGGCGACTTAGTATGTCACTGAGGGACAATTCTGCTTTTGCTAATTAGCATGTTATTTGAAGATTTTAGGTGTAAGTATCCTCCTTTATGCCTGTATAACTATTGGTTATGATCATTCACTTATTTTAGCTTTTGCCACATGCATCAGATGATACTCTCTGTTGTTGAATCTTTGTCTGGAGTTTATAGTGAAGAGAAAAGTAGTAATTCGACACAAAGACGTTGGTCCCTGAAACAAGAATCTGAAGGAAGCTTCCGAGAAAAAATTCCTGATGGTATTTATTTAGCTGTTGCAGAACGTCTCCTTGTTGTCTTCTTGATTGGTATTGGCTATAATGGTTATTACCATGTGTATAGGATCAATAGTCGCAATTGAGGATGTCTATCAACACACATATATTGCGGTTGAGGAAGCAGAAAGTGGATACAACTTAGTTGGAAAAATTCATTATTCGCTTGTGGGAGAGAGGGCTCTTTTCAGGGTAAGTGATTTCTAAATTTTTTGTATTATATAGTGCAGAAGTTGGCTATTTTCCAGTTTCTTACTTAGCTTTTCAATTTGCTATAGACACTGTACTGAATCCAAAATTTTGGCACTTTACTCATGCAACTTTTCTTGCTGCATTAGTTTGTAAGTGTCCGGCATCTTTTATAAAATGTTAAATTCATGGTTTGCCATATTGAGCAACTGCAAAATCCATGATGGCTTTTTTTTTTCCGCCGTGTGAAAATTCATAGCCACCTCTGATATGGTATATTACGGATTTTGATATTCAATTGACTTCAACCATATTAAAAGCTTGTATGCGATACATTATGGGCCTGTTCTCTTCTACTTTGAAGCTGAGTATATTTTTTCTATAAGCTAAAAGCTAAGTGTAGTTGTTCAATAAGACCTTTAGTTTTTTTATTTCTTTGCCACACATATTGCCAAGTGTGGAGTGTACCTAAGGAACGATCTTTGGCAGTTAAAAACTTGGCACAGTTTGATTATGATTAGATCAGCATTTCAGAACTTTAGATCTTGTCTTCCAGCTCTCTGAACTTGGATGGTAGTGTGACTTTCAGTAGTGTTGCTGGCTTACTAGAGAATCTCTAGTTATTGCCTCTAGATTTTTAATCTCTATTGTGCACCAATAAATGCGTCTCCTCCTTTATTTTCAGTAGAAATGTATTCTTGTCCTTTTCTGAAGCTTCCTAAGAAGTTAAGCTTTTCTACAGCACTTAGAATCAGATGCTAAAACGTATTTTAGACATTCTCCTGCTGGTCACTAAACTTTCTTGTGACCAGTGAGGTTGAAAACTGACAACAGGTATTTTAGGAGGAAAAACATTTAGTCACTATATTATGAGTGACCAACTAGTATTTATAGGAGTACAAATCTAACAAACTATTTACAAAAATACCCTCACTAATTTATTATTTATAGGAATACTTATATTCTCTTAACACTCCCCCTCAAGTTGGAGCATATATATCATAAGTACCCAACTTATTACAAATACTAGGGAAGGACAGCCCGCGCGACGCGCGGGAATTTGATGCTTGTGATTTAAGATAATTAATAATTATTATTTAATATTTTGTAATATAGGAACTGAAGTATGATGATTTTATCATGTAATTTTAATAGAAAAATTATAAGTTACATAGTGAGTCAATAAAAATAATGTGCAATGAGACATCCTTATCGTTATACTATATAAGAATCCGTTGTGATCAAAAGTTATGTTTAGATTTCAACTGCAAAGATAATGGTAGTTTGAAAATGTAAGAATGTTTGAAGTGCAATTGAAAAGTATCCAAATGTGACTTCTAAAACTTATCCAAGATGATAAAACATTTTAAAGTATCAATTAGACCCTTCATCTCTCGAATCTATATATGTTCGTGAAAGATTCCTCAAGCAATGCTTCTAATTTCTCCCTCGACTTAAACTCAACCTGAATTATCAAGTCAAGTTTATCCATTAATCACTTTGCGTTCAATTTAATCTAAAATAATTTTATTTTTGACTAACTATTTATATAATTTGGTGGGTATAATACGACTTAATCACATGTTTCTTACAGAGATAATAATGCCCAAAAATGATAGATAGATAAGAAACTTAAGTGATTTTTTTCAAAATTTTGTAAAAACTATTCAGATTTGATATTTTTTGCTAGAGGCATTTCTTTATAATATCATAAATAAGTTCAAATCTGCATAATTGTTAAAGATATGAATTGAAACTATCTTGATTATAAAAAATTGGTACAAATAATATTTTCTAATTTTGAAATTGTAGAAAATGGTAACTAAAATCAGAATAAATTCCTCATATAAATTCGAATTGCAAACTATAGGTAGAAACTGCTTAATGATATTTTCCAATGTTTACTTATATAAGTATCCAATATAACATCTCTACTTAATTGATTCGTTTGAACTATAGATAATAGTTGTTTCAATCAAATCAAGAAACATTATTTATCATTGTACAACATACAATTATGAGTAAATGAATTAATACAGTGCAATCAAAATGGTGCTGCAGTTAAAGCATTTAAACTCATCAAGTTCCACTACAAATTCTTTTAGATAGCATAAAAAAACAAATTTTTAATATTTGAAACTATATAAACAGTATAATACAAGAACGGGATCATAACATAAAAAGCAAATAGAGTGCAAATGACATCTTAGTACTATGTAGCATGATTAATTTTGTTTTTTAATTTTAATGAAGTACAAAATTATAAGTTAATAAATTTTACAATCATAAAATTCCCAATTAAAATAAATACAAGCTGAATTTCAAATCATATTACATGAAAAAATAACTACTTGAACCATAACTACTGGAATGTAGTCAACAGATCCCTGGAGTCAAGAATAATAGGAGAAAGTTCATGAGAAATAAGTTATTTGACTTAAATAAAGAGATAATACCTTGGCTGAGGAGGAGAAGATGATAAAATTGCTTTTCTGATTATTTTAGAAAGTAACAATGTTATCTTAAATTGTACATTGACCAGAGACAGAATCTCTGGGATCTACTAAGAAAAAAAATACAATTAGTCAGTTTTTTGAATTAGAAGTATCAAAAGATAAACTATATGGAGTTCTTAAATAAACCAATCATCAGAAAAGAAAACTACAATCGAAGAAGACAAACTCAAAGAACTCACCTCAATTTAAAGGAAAAGCTATGCATTTTACCAAATATTTAATAGACATAATAAAATCAAAGAGGTGAAACCGAAAAAGAAGAAAGGGTATCGGCTAAACATGGGGACATAAATATGATAATGATTATTCAGATAATAATTAAGTTAATTAATTGCAATTAAAATCCAATTATATAAACATCCAATTAATTCCTTAACAGATGAGAAATGTTTCAGGAAATTGAAAGGTTTGGATGTTAGTATAATAAATGATTAAAAGGACTTTTATGTAATTCTATCAAAATACAAGCTTTATTCAGTTGTACTTGATACTCAACTTGGTTTCAAACATTGTAACATACCAAATATGCCCCTAACCTTAAATGTTTGAAAGATTATATAAGTAATTATAGTGAAATTAAAGCTATAATGACTCGTACTCAGTATTCCAATTACTCTTCAAATACTCTCACATTCCCAAAATAGCCCCACCCCTGCGGTTGAAATCTAATCTTAAACTCATTCTTATATAGTATAAGGATATCTCACCCTAAAACCCCCTAAACTCTTGGTAAATAATTGATCTACAGACGGTACATGAGATGTCTTAATAATTCCGTTAAACAATTTCTCTCGAATGAAATGACAATCAACTTCAATATATTTTGTCCTTTCATGAAACACTGGATTAGAAGCAATATGAACAGCCGTCTAATTATCACATGCTAAATTCATTGGCTGTTTATGCTCAAACCCAATTTCAAGTAACATGCTTTTCAACCAAACCAACTCATATACAGTGAGTCATAGCGCGGTATTTCGATTCTGCACTTGATGTGAAGACAACTGTTTGTTTTTTAGTCTTCCATGACACTAAATTACCACCAACGAACACACAATATCCTGTGGTCGATTTTCGATCTGAGGCAGAACTAGTCCAATCTGCATCACTATATCCTTCAATATCAGTGTGTCCATGATTTTGATACAACAATCCTTTTCCAATAGCACTCTTAAGATACCTGAGAATCCGTATAACAGCATCCCAATGACTATTACGAGGGGTATTAAGAAATTGACTCACAAAACTTATTGCAAATGAAATTTCAGGTCTCGTTACAGTGAGATAATTTAATTTACCCACAAGTTTTCGACATTGTCTAGAATCATCTAGTAATGCACTTTGATCTTCTACTAATTTCACTTTAGGATCCATTGGAGTATCCACGGGTTGGCAATTTAACATCCCAACTTCACTCAGCATATTGAGTACATATTTTCTTTGACATAAATAAATTTTATATTTAGACCGAGCTATCTCAATACCCAGAAAATACTGTAGATGATCTAAATTCTTTGTCTAAAAGTTTGCCTGCAGATTGGATTTAAGTTTCTGGATCCCCACAACATCACCTGTAATCACAATATCATCTACATAAACAACTAATAAAATTTTATCAGCATTAGAGTGCCGATAAAATATAGAGTGATCTACTTCACATCCTGTCATACCGAACTCCATGACAACACTATTAAACCGACCAAATCAAGTCTTCGGAGACTGTTTCAATCCATATAAGGATTTTTTCAAAGGACAAATCAATCGCGAATTCTCCTCCTGAACAACAAATTTAAGAGGTTGTTCCATATATACCTCTTCTTCCAAATCTCCATGCAGAAATGCATTTTTCACATCTAACTGATGCAATGGCCAATTATAAGTTGCTGCCAAAGAGATAAGAAGACAAACAGAGGGAATCTTTGCAACAGGAGAAAATGTTTCTAAGTAATCAATTCCATACACCTGAATAAATCCCTTAATTACACGATGAGCCTTCAATCTATCAATAGAATCATTAGGTTGTACTTTTATAGTGTACACCCATTTACAGCCAACAACCAGCTTACCAGAAGGAAGAAGGACAAGATCCCAAATATCATTTTTCTCCAAAGCAGACATCTCTTCTTGCATAGCTAATCTCCAACCAAGATGATTAAGAGCATGGGTAATAGACTTAGGAATGGAGACAGAATCAAGGGAAGCAACAAAAGAAGAATATGACATAGAGAGACGAGAATAAGAAACAAAATTAGAAATAGGATGAAAAGTGCAATGCCTCTTATCTTTGCATAAAGCAATAGGAAGATCTAACTCTGAGGAGAGCGTCATATCTGGATTTGAAGATTGAGAGTTAATTGGTGAAGTGCGTGGCATATCAGGAGCTTTCTCAACCATAGAACGACGAGAATAAACTTGAAGATTAGGACGAGATAATCGATCTAGTGAATCTGGTGGACTAGATAACTTGGGTAATAAAGAAAAAGTGATTGATAAAACAGGAGAGGAAAAAGAGGGACACTGGGTCTAACTCACAAGGCATACCGTGTTTCATAAAATATGGAATGGATTCAAAGAAAGTAACATCAGCACAAATAAAAGATCGATTTAAAATTGGACTGTAACATCTGTACTCTTTTTGCGCTCGTGCGTATCTTAAGAAAATACACTTAATGGCACGAGGATCTAATTTATCCACCCCAGGAGCAAGCTGATGAACAAAGCACACACATCCAAAAATGCGAGGAGGTAATTTAAATACAGGTTCATAAGAAAAAAGAATGAAGTGAGGTAATTGACCTCCAAGAATATTAGATGGCATGCGATTAATTAAATAACATGCAGTTAGAACTGCATCACTCCAAAATTGTTTGGACACATTCATGTGCAACAAAAGTGTTCGAGCAACCTCGATTAAATATCCAATTTTTCTTTCAGCAATTCCATTCTATTGTGGAGTGTGAGAACAAGAGGACTGATGAAGAATACCAGACTTAGTCATAAAGGTATTAAATGGAGTGAAAAAATATTCCTTCGCATTATCACGGCGAAGTATACGTACAGGCACACCAAATTGATTCTTTATTTCTGTAACAAATGCATAAAAAATGGAATATAGTTTTGAATGATCTTTCATTAAATAAAGCCACGTAACTCTGGAAAAATCATCAACAAAGATTACAAAATATTTAAAATCGAACTTTGAAGTGACTCGACTAGAACCCCAAACATTAGAATGAACTAACAAAAAGGATTCAGAAACCCATTTATTGACTTTAGGAGCAAAAGAAACACGATGATGCTTTCCTAACTGACAAGACTCACATTCTATCGAAGACAACTGACTCAAAGTAGGAACTAGCTTTTTCAAATTTTGTAGAGACGGATGACCCAAACGACAGTGAATTTCAAGAGGAGAAACAGTAGCAGGACACGCAATCAGACCATTGGAGTTGAGAAAATAAAGACCATTATGTTCATGCCCTCAATCAATCGTTCTTTTTGTCTTCAAATCCTGAATGACAACAGAATCAAGAGAAAAAGTAACTGAACACTGTAGAGATTTAGTGAGTTTACTAACAGACATTAGATTAAAGGGCAAACTGGGTACGTAACAGAAGACAGCGGAAGAGATGGGTTAATTTCTACAGTGCCTAGTCCTTTAACTTTAGTGATAGATCCATCAGCTAAAGTAACATGAGGAAAGATAGACTCTTGAAAGTTAGAAAAATTTTTAGAGGTACCTGACATATGATCAGTAGCTCCGGAGTCAATAATCCATGAGTCATTACCTTTTTGTGCTAAAGAAGCTGAGGGAAGAGATACGTGATTTGTAACTTGATACTGTAGGAATTTAATATAATCTTCTTCGAATATGGTAATAGTCTTCTAGGACCCTTGTGTTGAAGAACTTGATTCAGTTTGGTCAGTGATAACCGCATTAGCAAACCGAGGAGGTTTTTCAATTAAATCCCAACAAGTATCACGATTGTGATTCTTCAAACCACAATGAGTGCACTCACGGGTGCCTTGATGTCCACGACCTCCTCTACTTCTGACACTTTTTGATAAGATTTTAGCCATTGCGAATAGCACTTCAAACCAAACAAAGGGTCAAAACTCGAGATGAACCGTGCGTCGTGAACAGTAACACTGTAAATAGTGCTGCGATGAACAGTGTGCACGTGAACAGTATTTGTGCTAGATGTTTAACCTTAACCCTAGGGCTTTAACTCTGATACCATAACAACAGGTATTTTAGGAGGAAATACATCTAGTCGTCATATTATGAGTGACTAACTAGTATTTATAGGAGTACAAACCTAACAAGCTATTTACAAAAATACCTTTACTAATTTATTATCTACAGGAATACTTATATTCTCTTAACAAAAACAATCAACCAATGGGCCTAACTATTGTTATGTCTTATTGTGTCTCAAATGGCCAGCATAGATTCAGTACGTTTGTCAAGAAGTTTCTCTGAATCGTGTTGCAATGTTGCTTGTCAAATTTGTGCTAGGTGAAGCATCAGAATCCTGGGAGATGGAAGCCACGAGCTCAATCATTTTCCTTGATCTCATTGTATGCTAAAAATGCCTCTGGGGAGCCATTGAGATTGAACGGTCGGCCAAGATCGGATTTTGTTGATGTTTCAGGCACTACTGATAGTTCATGGGCCCTTTGGTCTATGCTTCCTTATGGATCTCAGTCTGATGATGGCAATTTTGAGTGGGAACATTATAGCATTCCTGCTAAAAACACAATTTACCTTGTGAACAATAAGAATAATCGATCAGTAGCTTTCATTGATGGAGTTCTTGAATTTGTCAGCAAGCCTGGGAATCCCTTTAAGTGCAAAGTGTTTTCGGACTTGCTTCCATTTGGTAATAATCTGTTCCAGGAAAGCTGTTCAGTGGGTGCGCCTGGTACTGTTCTTGAATATGGTTCAAAAATAAATGATGACAGAGAGTTGAAGAGTGCTGGAAAGTTGCAGGAGATTACAATTGTAATAGACAAGGCTACATTGACAGTAGTTCATGAACTCTCAGATACTGTGGAAAAGTTTCCACTCCTCCAAGGATCTTTAAGTCCCACTGAAATCATTGTGCAGATGTCAAACACCAAAGTTAGGTTTATGAGCAGCCTAGAGATTATGCTGCATCACTTTGATGCCCAGAGAAACATATGGTGAGGATTCTGTTGCAAAGCAACATGATCATTTAGCTTTCCCAGTACTTGCAAAAAATCTTCTTATGACACCGACTTTTGTTGCAGGAGAGAACTAGTGAATCCACTTGAAATTTGCCTCTTCTTCCGTTATCGGTTTCTAATTCAGGGTTCAGAAAATGTTTTGTCTGGGGTGCCTGGTCATTTGTATATCAGAATTAAAGAAGTGAGTTTTTTGATTGCTCATTTGATGTCCTCCTATTTTTCTTATTTTGTTTTAATGATTTAATTGTGGCTTTGGTAGTTAAATATATCAATAAGTGAGCTATCACTGGACGTCCTTCTGTTTGTCATTGGAAATCTAAAGCTGGCTGGTCCTTTTGCTGTAAGAAGTTCCATGATTTTAGCCAATTGCTGCAAGGTCTGGATCCTTTCCCTACCCGTACTTTATATGACACTAGTGTGCCTTGAACACAACAATGTGGCTGCAACTAATAAAAAAAATATCTGTAAAATTTTTAGAGTATATATGTTGAAATCATTTTCAGTAGAATTGGTTTTATATTTTGACAATAGATATGTAGAAAATTCACTAAAATAAAATGTATAAATAGATAGGTATTTGGTAGTAATCCATAAACCATAACTGCTAGTTGCAATAAAAATTAAGGTTTACTAAATAAGTTGAAAAATAGAATAATTAGAAATACATGTTACTTGGTAGAAAGACATAGTGATAGTGGGTAGTTATCAAGGGTAGTTTGGGAAAAAAAATATAGTGACAGAATTTTGTTTACACCAAACCCCCCTCTCCCTTTATATATGGTATAGATATAGATATCTACTTAAAAAATTCGAAAAAGAACAAAAAGGCATCACTTGTATTGCTGAACTTCTTCTTTTTGAAGTTATTGCTTTTGGTTTTCATTATTGAACCTATCATCTTTTAACAATGTTAACATTTTTTCTGGATTAGCATGTCTTTGCCTAATGCATGCCTTTTTTTCCTTTTGCTGGAAAGAGAAAGAAGGGGGGTGGGGGTGGGGGTGGGGAAGGGGGTTGGCACTTTGTATAATAGTTTGGTTACTCTGGAGTAAATTCTGTAACAGTCTGGTTTTAATTCATTCCTTCCAAAAGTAAGTTAATTGATAAAAAAAAGATAATGGCCACAATTATCCTAGGCAGAGCAGCAAAGCAAAAGAAATCTTAACAACTGATCATGCAGCTTTTAAGATATGATAAAAGGACTTTTCATTAGTGGAAAGAAAAAAGGGTCAGATTCATTTCTCTTGGTAATTAAGCTGATAATGAGCTTTTCTAGAACTGGATGCAGTGTGAAGTTATTTGGGCATAATGTTAAAAAGTTGTTATCTCATTGAATGGAACACTACCCAGACCTTGACTGTTCATGGTTTGTTAGCACCTTTGGAATCAAACCTGAAATATTGCTGCTAGCTTGGCTTCTATACATTAGATTTTGGCATGAACCAAGTAAGGGACCAGAAGTTCTTTATTGCAAGCTAAACAAGATATAGGCTATGAAGTTTTCTTATATTCTCCACTCCTAGCATAATTTGGTTGTGGGTTCGATCGTCTATAGTCAAATCTTTTGTTATCAAGATTTGCTGCCCCACCTTTCTATAGTAGTGTTGTTTCTTTAGGTGATTAGTGCTCATTGTTCTAGAATATTAGAACAGTGTGAATTTGTTGCTTAGTTTTTATGAGGCAAATATCACATTCTTGATAAATAATGGTCTAAATTCAGTTGAGTGCAATTTGCATCTCATTGGTGTATATTTTTCTAATGGTCAATTTATAACTCCAAAGTCACAGATAACATACAAACAAGGTACCACATATGATGCAGCAAGTGCTTGATGTATGAATGCATACTATTGGTTTGATGTTATCACTGTAATTATCATGTCATTCTGCATTTTGAATAAATCTGTTTGTGGTCCATTTCGTTGCTGGATTATGAGACTGTCATTCAAACTGTATCACAATGCAAGGAGTTCTCGACATCCTTTTCCAAGGCTGGTTCTGTCAAATATGTGAGTTTGGTGTTGTCCGTATGCAGGTTGAGAACAAGTCGGGCTTGACCCTTCTATGTCAGTTCTTTGATAACCAGAATGTTTTAGTAGCTGGAAGACAATCCAGCACCATTTTTCTTAGGTACTTCCACCAGAACTTCTCTTCCTGTAATTGAAAATTCTAGACAGTTTGTGCATCTGATATGACAGTCATTCTCATGAATCACTTTCCCATGTGAAGCCTTAGCTCAGCAGTGGGTGAATCTATTTAAGTTAGAGAGTATATACTATAATTACCAAGCCTAAATCGTCACGGAGACATTTGGTCAGTGGTTTCTAAGTATACTTTCACAATGACTAGTGTGAAAACCATAAAAGCTTAATCTAGAGGATTTAATTGGCTTTGTTGGACTAAGAGAATCGCACATATCTGAGTGCAATTAGTTGTATACTTTAAAATTAGTTGAGATGATTGATGGAATGAGATGCTTCTGGTTTGTAAATGATGACATGCATTATTGACTTTGATTAGTATGGAGATGCATTATTCTGAGATCAATTCTGTCTTTTTTGAGTGCTTTTATTGCTAATTATCTGTCAGCCTATCCACTTAGCCGGATTTATGTTATGATGACTACACATATTAAGTATTTCTACTATCTTTTGGCAGATGTCTTGTTTATCTGAATTCTTTGAGTGGTCTTATCCAGTCAAATGCTTCTCTATTAGATTCAATAAATATGAACCCATAAAAATATGCTTTGCAGGCACTTAGCTTTAGCAAATCGACCTCCTGAGGCATCTTTCTTCTCAATCCAGCTTGCAGACAAAGGAACCTTTGCTACTTCTTTGATGCATCTTTCACTTTCAGAAGCTAGGGCTTTTGCTTGGAGAACACGCATAGTGTCATCTCATGGTAAAAGTAACCCTTTTTCTGCTGCAAACTAGAGTAAATTGTTGGAGTATGGGCACATATTTCTGCTGAAATGGAACGTGAAATTGTTGGAGTAAAAGTGACCCTTTTTCTGCTGCATACTAGAGTAAATTGTTAAAACTACTGCATTATATAGGACTTTTTTCCGAGTAGCTGCATTAATTGCCTTTTGAGGAAAAGCTCTAGACTTCTGAATTTGAAGCCCTTGTGGATGTCTGCATTAAGATTAGAATTTTTCTATGCCAAAAAAGGGAACATTCGGTACCACAGAGATTTTATGAAAGATGCTATGGCTGTGTTGATGTTCACTTTGTTTGCCAGTGCTGCCCTGGTAAATCAGGTATAAAAAGATTTTTGATGCAAATGTCTTGTAGTGCAACACATGCACCATAGAAATCAGAAGGAGAAGAATATTGCTGTTAATTTATTGTAAGGACTTGTTCGTGCAAAACATTACGTAAATTTTGTGATGATTCTGGGTCTGTACATGTCAATATATCTGTTGAATTGATGTTTGATGGAATGTATCTAGACCAGCCAGTAACTGTTATCACGGAAGATTTTGGAGGTAGGACAAGGAATAGGTTCAAACCAAAGTTGGCCTCTCTGGAATTGAGACACAATCTTAATGTGATGTTATGCAAAGTTGGTCTAAACTTAGCATCAGCTCTGTCCTTGACAGATTGAGGTTTTTAAATTATATCTATTTCATTGCACGCAATGTTCAGTAGGGGCTGGTATATGAAGTATAATTTGTTGGAAGCATATGGTCAATGGCTCCATTCCCATTTTTCATTTCTTTGTTGAAGATAGGTTCAGAATGAGGGAAAGATACTCTTAAAGTTTATTTGCATTGCATTGGGACAATTGTGTGCTCTAAACTTCTGTGGAAAATTAAAAAATAAGCAGCAACTAAAACCAGGATTTTTTGATAAGTTTGTACTTGTTTAAGCTTTTGAATACATTTTTATGCAGTAAGATCACCACAGGCTGTAGAAAGTTGAACAGAGTTTATTAATATTGCTGTTTCATCGCTTGATCTTTTGTATTGCTATTATTGTCCTTAATTTGGAGTCAGCCTGTAAAGAATATGCGGTGTGGTGAAGCTTGATTTTGCTAGCTTAGATGTAGTGATGATAATATTGTATCGCTGGTTGCCATAAATCAAACAGTGATAGCTGGGTGATTTATTTTTATTTTTCTTTTCTTTTCCTTTTTTTTCTTTGGAGGGGGTGTTTGGTTCAAGATTCCATTCTCCTTGGCTGCGGAAATTTTGAGTTTGGTAAAGTAGAACAAATTAACTTGCTCTTCTTTCTTCGTCATTGTCTATCAGAATCAAAGACTTCTCCAGGTCCATTTATCGTTGTTGAAGTTTCACAAACGACTGAGGTATTATTCTAGACCATTGTGCTAGTGGTGAAGCTACTGCATGTTTTTGAACATATGCGTATTTTGTTCATAGTGTTTCCTCGGGTGTTTTAGGATGGTTTGTCAATCATCGTTTCTCCTTTATTGAGGATACACAATGAAACTGATTTCTCAATGGAGCTCCGTTTTCGACGACCAAAAGAAGAGGAAAATGAGTTTGCTTCTTTAATTCTAGATGCTGGGGATTCTGTTGATGATTCTATGGCTACTTTCAGTGGAGTTAGTTTGTCAGGTGGTCCGAAGAAGGCATTGATGTCCTTAACTGTTGGTATGAATTATGCTCTTTTGCCCTTCCTTCTCTTGGATTTTTTGTTCTGGTCAAAATAACAAAATATTTAGTTAAGGAAAATTTCCTGATTACAAGTAAATAACTGGGTAACTGATTAGGGAAGATTCAAAACATAAATATACTATAATTAGTTTGGGAGTGTTTAACTATTTTCCTGTGAGATGACAACCATATAGGGTGAACTGTGAATCATAGTGAATAGCTGTGGGATGTTGAAAAATTGCCAAATATGAGAATTATTATCTCATAGAATTCTACATGCTTCCGGTAGCCGTTTTATTCTTGTATGCATAAGACATCTAAAATAAGGAACAGCATCTTTCCTCTTTGAATTTATGATGAAATGGCTATCATCTATCAGCTATATTAGAGTGTGTTGCCACACTTTTCCTTCTTCAGTGGTAATCTGCATTTTTTCTGCTGTCAGGTGAAAAGCTATTTTCCATGAATGTACTTCAGCATATGGATATGCTGTGCTTTTGTTGTTGTTCTTTGGTAAAATAACCACTAGGTAGTTTATCCAGATAAAATCGCCTTCAGATGTTGTACTTTTGCATATACTTGATAAGGGGCAAACTAGGTCTTTGTACTTTTCCCAATTTTTTTTTGTGTATTTACTCGTGTAGTCTTCGTGCTAAGAAACCAAGTAAAAAAAAAGGATGAAGGGCAAAGGTTACACTTTAAGAAATAAAGATAGGAAACTTATATTTTTGAGAATGAGACTTGGAAGAAACTCACATGATTGCACCTCCATTTGCAGGAAATTTTTTATTCTCTTTTAGACCTCAAGTAACAGATGACTTGCTGAATTTCAAGTTATCTTCAGTGGAGTGGTCTAATGATCTTAGAGGTGGGAAGCCTGTGCCCTTGTCTGGGCTATTTGAGAAATTAAGTTACCAAGTCCGGACAGCATTTGCTGTCGAATCAGTGAAAAGTACTTTAGGAACCGCACGTTGTGCTTTTAGATCAGAGGGTGGACATGTTGCTAATATCTATTTTTTGATCCAAAGTGTTGCAAGAGATGTACCCATTATCCAGCCTGACAATTTAGGATATTCTCCAGGCAATAGGAATGTGCCTATTGCTTTGCAAGAGCAGAAGGAAATCTTTCTCCTTCCTACTGTTCATGTCTCTAATTTGTTAGAGACAGAGATACACGTACATCTGACTGATGCAGGTACTAGCATAACTATTTTCTAGCTTAGTTAGTCCACAATTTCTTTTTTCTCAACAGACTCTTTTTCAGACATACGGGCGAAGGTCGATTATGACAACATATGCTCTCAGGCTACTATACCATGTGGATCAGCTGTAAATTTATATGCCAACCCTGCTAATATATTCTTTACTGTTACTTTGACTTCATTCGGTTCAAGCTGCAAACCAGTCAATGGTAACAGGTGGGTTAAAAAGTTACGAAAGTCTAACACTAATGCCCATCAATTGGACGTTGAGTTGGATTTTGGTGGCGGAAAATATTTTGCATTCTTAAGATTGTCTCGGGGGCAAAGAGGCATATTGGAGGTAATTATGCAGCAATAACATTTTTGTTGGGAAACTCAGTTAGAATTTTGATCTCCTATGGTTTTTTGCAGGCTGCTGTCTACACTTCATATACATTAGGAAATGATACCCAATTTTCCCTGTATTGCTTTGCAGGCAACCTTAAGCCTCTGTCTAGGTAGTTATATGACTTGTTACTGTATTTACTATGCCTTTTCATTCAGTGAAGGGTTTGTGCTTGTCCTTAATTGTGTGTGATCTGCAGAGATGAAGTTAAACAACTTGGCTCAGGATTTCCTCCAGAGCTAGGAGCATATTTGCCCCCAAACTCGAGAAGATCATGGTTTATGAAGTAACCACTCCCTTTTTCCTCTTTCTTTCTTTAGTTTTGGTTTTTGAAGATGAGGTGGTTGATTTATTTGCTCGTTTGAACTCAAGCAAAACTATAATAAAATTTATGTCAGGGATGCTTGAAACTTATTCTACAGGTAATTGAAGATGTAATTGGTATCATTAGGTAATTGCATCAACAGTTGGCCTGATGTATCTTTGATTCTAATTCTAGACACCACAAGCTGCGAATTAAATTGGACAACGAGCAAGCATCAGAAGCACTTCTGAACTTGGATGCTTTGTCAGGCCTTACAGAGATAGACCTGGAAGTTGAAGAAAATTCTGGAATTAAAAATGTTACAAGATTGGGGATCTCTTTAAACCCATCTTTGAATAAAATAGTCCCGTCACAGTTGGTATCTATGAGTCCCCGACACATTGTGTTGAACGAATCACAAGAATTCATCCACGTTCGTCAATGTTATCTGGAGGTTTGCCATGTTTATATTGTTGTGTACCTTCTCATGTTGTGCGGGTGCAAATAAATTGAACTTATATTCTGAGTTTTTCCTTTTTTGTTGACAAGGATGACATGCAAGGGATAATTACGATTAACAGTAAACACAGAGCAGCCTTAACATTGCAGAAGAGACCAAGAAGAAAGGGTGAAACTACTATATTTGAGAATCTTCTCAGAAAGCATTCAAAAACTCTTGATGATTCACTCCTGTTTATTCAGTTCCGGCCAAATGATGCCAGCTTTGGTTGGTCAGGACCAGTGTGTGTTGCTTCCCTTGGCCAATTTTTTCTGAAATTCAGGCGCTTCTCAGAATATCCTGCAAGGAATTCAGATTACATGACATCACACGAACCCAGCTCATTTAAATTCGCAGCTGTGCATGTGGTAGAAGAAGATTCCGCCCTTGTCTTGCACTTTCACAGCCCACCCAATGCAGACCTTCCTTATAGGATTGAGAACTGCTTGCACGATACTTCTATAACATACTATCAAAAGGTTGAGTGTGAGGCCTCCCACTTATCTTGCATAATTCAAGTGTTGTATGGCGCATTTTAAATCATTTGTTTATTTTCCAGGGTTCATTGGAGCTTGAAACTTTAAGATCTGGATGCTGTGTAGACTATGCCTGGGATGATCTATCTCTTCCTCATAAGCTGGTTGTCCAAATAGACGGTAGCTGTTTCTGTGTTAATCGAACTTTTGGTTTGTTAAACTAGCTGATGTAGCTACGCAGATCGACAAATCTGCTTGCCATTATGCCTGCAAAAAGTTTTTGAGTTATGGAAGGTTTAAGTCTTTCTGGATGTTTGAATTAGGGGAAGATCTTTCTTCATTGCTTTGTTGAATATGTGTTGCAATAGCTGTTCTTCAATCACATGCTTATTTTTCAAAGATTTACTTTATTCATAGCTGCTCATGGAAATACAATATAACCTGTGTCCCCTTATCTGGTTTGTATGTGGATTTTGACTTTAGTGCACAAATTTATCCTATCGTTTGTAAGTCCTCTAACTTGGTAAAAAATGTGAGATTGCTATTAGGCCATTGCGCTTTTGATTTGGGTGTATTACAGGTGGTCTTTGCTTTATGCTCCTTGTGTGCTCATTAGAACTTTAGCATGGAATAGTAAATCTATCGTTTGATAGGTACCATGACTAGAGACTCTATCATTTTGATTAATGAGATGTAGTGTTGTTGATTGCTTTACGCTCCTCCATAAGTGCTGATCTGAACTTTGTCTTGGGATACGTAATTCATTTTTTTGAGGTATAAACACACTGTCGGTTTGTGGGGGTGTACTGGTTCTTTGACTAGGCTTGCTTCAAGACTTCGGAGAAACATGCTACTGTGGCCTACCTTTTGTCTTAGTGCATTTGTTAGTCTAATAACAAACAGACATTTTGAGAATCCCAATTCTCCAATTAAGTATTGGACCCTAGATGTCAAGATGCCTAAGCTTTTTGGTAAAGTTAGGGCCTATTCTTTCCAAGCTTTGGTTTGTCAAATATGTAATTCAGTAGCTTCAGTTTATCCAATGTCTGGTGAATTACTTGTGGATACTAACCTAGATGTCCCTTGCATCGGTATTCATTTAGTCTCAATTCTTGCAGATGTGCATCTATTGAAGGAAATCAGTATGGATAAAGTGCGTGCATGGAAACCCTTTTACAGAGCGAAACAACAAATGAGGATGGGGATTCAATTTCTGCTGGATATGAAGCCTGGAGAGAAGAACAGGAACAATGATGGTCAATTGATCAACACAAGGACAGTGAAGTTGGGTTATGAAGTATATGCAGAAGGCCTTACCCGAGTTCTGAGAATATGTGAATTTTCTGATGGGCATAAGGGCAATAATATGTTCTACTCCAGCTCAAAGATGCGACTCAGAATCTCTCATTTTGCATTTCAGTTGCTGGAGTATACCGATAAGGTCAATCCGCTTTATGAAGTGCTTTTTAAGCATGTGCTATTCAATCTGTCGCTGTTGAATTATCTTTAACTTGTTCATTCTTGTATGGAGATATATACTGTATTTTATGTTTCTGAACAAAATACCTGGTGATGCTATTGCATTATCTATCTTTTCATTGGCATTTCATGGAAATTATCCATTCAAGAGGCTAATACATTATTGGCTTCATAACTATGGATGATATAAGAGTTGTCCTTTAGATCCTGTTGGTTGGGGAGTGAAAATTAGAGAAAGAAACTGAAAACCTGCATTCTAGAAAGAGGAATACAAGATATGCATCAGAGATAGTGCCAGTTTCTTTTCTTTTAGTAATATTTTGCTGGATAATAATTATTTTGTAAAGAATGAAGAAACAAGCTGTTAGTTCATAAATGTGAATCATAGTATTTTGTCTGCCAGAGGTGGATGATAAATTCTTTTGCCTGAAAAGGAATATAACGATTTGGATGTGCATCATGTGGCAGAATTAACTATAAAGGTAATGTGATTGCAGAATAAATATCATTTTGGTTAACAAGTAATTTCTTAGCAACATAAAGAATTATTTTTGTCAACATAGCTCTTGTAGGATTATTAATTAGTGGTAGTAAGTAAATATGCCATGGTATTAATGATGCTGATGAAATTTATCATAACCACAAGAAAACATCTCTTCTTACAAAATGAATTGTGACACAGAGAACTCTGTACCAGCTGGTTTAGACTAAAAAACATTCAGTCGTACTGCTTCTACTACACAAATTGTTGCTTCCTGTTTATCAGTCTTCTTGCAGCTTTTTAAGGAGGGTAAACTATTTTCCTTGAAACTAACTTAATTTTTGGCCTATTGCAGGACAAAGACTTGGATGAATCATTGAGCTACTCACCAATTATTGTTACAAGGCTTGAAAATATTGATTTACATTCGATGTTCACTGACCAGCATAAAATCAATTGCATGATGGTGCAGGTGATGAGAACTAGATACCCCTACATAGCTTATGGTTGTTCACCTGTATCTGGAATGGGCTTGTTTTGGGAGAACAGTATATGTTAGTGCAAGCTGTATTTGCAGCTGATGCCTTGCTATTTTCTGTAATGTAGTCAATCACTGTGGATCAAATGCGGGTAGGGGCTCCTTTTGCTGCAGTCCTGCGTAAGCATCAATCTCAGTACAATGACATGAATAGTAGTATGCTCCAAGTGGTTCTTCTTGTACTTCCATCGAGTTCTGGGGTTACATATGTCAAATATTTATCCATAGTCTTGCAGGTAATAAATCCACATGCTATCTTTGACTGCTTCTTTCACTCTATGTTCTCTTCCAATTGTGAATGCTACAGCTTGTCAACAATGTAAGGTTTCATAATTATTAGCCAGATGAGTAACTTAGATGGTTTGATTGTTTGAAATTGGCTTCTTTTGCAGCCACTTGATTTAAACCTTGATGAGGAGACGCTAATCAGAATTGTTCCATTTTGGAGGACGTCGCTTAGTGACCCAAATGCTCCAAGTCGGCAGTATTATTTTGATCATTTTGAGATTCACCCAGTAAAGGTTTGATATTTTAATTATCTTCTACTTTGTTGATGATAATATGCCCACTTCAGGTCTTTAGGCATAAATGTGTGTCATTCACATGGTTTGTCCACGACTTAAATTTTTCCTTGCAATGGCATTATCTCATATTACTTCTGTATCTCTTGTTAAAGATTGTTGCAAGCTTTCTTCCAGATAACTCGTATTCCAGCTACACCTCTACCCAGGAGATGCTGAGATCCCTGCTTCATAGTGTTATAAAGGTCCAACTTCATAATTCTTTTGTTTATTTTCTATGTTTTTGGTTTGACATTCAGTGAGGGGTTTTTACTCTGTTATTATGCATGATTTGATGGCGCTCAACCTCTCTTCCAAATGGAATATCCTCCAAAACAAAGAAAAGCCACTCTTGTTACTTTTCTAAGTGATCACTGTGTTGCTGCAGATACCCACCATTAAGAATACGACTGTTGAGCTCAATGGTATCCTTGTTACACATGCTTTGATAACCTTGCGTGGATTATCTATTAAATGTGCCCAACATTACTCATGGTAGGCCTGTCTTGTTTTTTATAATATGTTTGTCTTTAGAGATATTTGATTTAACCGAGAATTTTTTTGTTCTTCTAGGTATGCCTTGAGGGCAATATATATTGCAAAGGGAAGCCCTCTGCTTCCACCTGCTTTTACATCTATCTTTGATGACTTTGCATCCTCCTCTCTTGATGTATTCTTCGATACTTCAAATGGCCTGGTCAATCTTCCTGGTCTTACCATGGGTATCTCTCTCTCTCTCTCTCTCACACTCTCTCTTTCTCTCTTTGATGGAATTATTACAAAGTGCAAGAGATACATTGAGGTTCTTTTACTTGCCCTTTCGTAAGAGAAAATTTGAGCAACTGGACCTGTTGTAAAAGAACTCTACTCTCTTGTGGCTATTATCTTCTTAAATTTTGTTACCTGTGTATAGATTTTGTGGCTATTGTCTTCTTAAATCCTGTAAAAAATCAGCCCATATGTTTGCATTCTGATTTTTTTTTGTCCTCAATGTGGAAGTCACGTCTGGATTAGTGAGAGTGATTGCTATGCTCCAGCAGGATAATTTTCTATTTTCCTCCATTTTCATTGTTGGAGGGAAGTTCAGCAGGATCATTTTGTGTCCTAAAGTTTGTGCTAGATGGTTGATATTTTTTTTTTTTGCGCCCTAACACTAGCTTTTTATTCATAGTAGTTTTCTACACGGTAGACATGATAGCCTATAATATATCAAAGTCAAAGAAATAGTTTAATCTTAAGCAGCCCCCACAGTTCTTTTTATGCAACATTTTCTTGCATGCCACTGGGTAAATAACTTTTTGGTAGTTCTGAACAATCGGAATGCTACTTTGAAATAAGATGAATATCATGATTGATGTGAATTTCTTAATAGAATTCCAAGTAAGAGCCAGTGAGTATTAATGTATCTTAATCATAAATTTCTGCAAGAAGATTATTAGACACTGGGAGTGGCAAGCATCCATGGTGATTCTGTAGAACGTAATATTGAAATTATATTTGAGTAATAAGTATTCTCATTAATATGCAAATCGTCATGCATGAGTGTGCCCTGTTCCTATAGAGTATTAGTTTGGGAAACCAACTTTTTTCTTCTCACACCCCTCCCCACACCCTTTCGATTCCCAACTGTAAGGCACAAGATTCGAACCCTGAACTTAACAGCAGGGAAGCCCATTGGGCCGATCCTTAGTAGTTATTTTGGGAAACCAATTTGATTGCTACCTAATGGTAATTTTCATCCAATTTGGAATTGTTGAAATAGGTACATTCAAACTCATCAGTAAGTGCATTGATAAAAAAGGGTTCTCTGGAACAAAGCGCTACTTTGGTGATCTAGGGAAAACAGTAAGATTTTTTCTTTTCTGACTATCTAATTGAGATGCATCTTTTAGTTGCAAAAAGATTCTTATAGCATGTCTGGTTACAGTTAAAAGTAGCTGGATCAAATATACTATTCACCGCCGTGACAGAAGTATCAGACTCGGTTTTGAAGGGTGCTGAAACAAGTGGTTTCAATGGAATGGTAGTATCATCTCTATTTCATTATGGGTAGAGTTCTATTTTCTTTAGCTTTAAACATGATCTCTGTGATATCCTTGGCTTTCCACAGATGCGCGGGTTTCGCCAAGGAATTTTAAAGTTGGCAATGGAGCCATCTTTGTTAGGGACTGCTTTTATGGAAGGTGGGCCAGATAGGAAAATTAAGCTTGATCGAGCTCCTGGGGTTGAGGAGGTAACTGAAGCACTATAGGGTCCCATGTCTACCTCTCTTAAGTCCAAATTATCAATTTTGACTAATGGAGGAAAATAAAATTTTTAATTAAGACAAGGTTTTAGATTGCTTCATATCTTCATTTACAATTGTTATTTTCTGTGGGTAATCTTTTGTAACTGGGATGTATTATACAGTTATACATCGAAGGCTACTTGCAAGCTCTGTTGGATGCTTTATATAATCAAGAATACCTCAGAGTGAGAGTTACGGACAACCAGGTATTTCTACATTGCATATTATCTCTCTAGTTAATTTTGTGGTAACTGCAGGCAATACATCATCTACGTACATTTCCATCAACCTGTAAAAGAACAATTTGGTATGCATGATGGGTAATATATACATAAAAGTGGGAATTTGGGAATTTACTTATGTTGGTGCATTTGACATGTAAAGTATTTACCTTCTTTGTGCTTTTGCTTCCAGGTCATTCTGAAGAACCTGCCTCCTAATAGTTCTCTTATAAATGAAATTGTCGAACGTGTGAAAGGCTTTCTTGTGAGCAAAGGATTGTTGAAGGGAGATTCTTCAACAACTTCTCATTCTTTGCGGCATATCCGAGGGGAGAGTGTAAGTCAATCCTACTCTAATTACTAATTTTACAGGGGGCGTCAAGCATTTAATAATAGAGTATGTGCTTAGTGTTTACCTGCTTGAGTGGGCCTTTGTTACATGTTTTTAACTGTTCATTGCAGTCACATATGCTGGAGAGCTCTTTATTGTATTTGCAAAAATAAATTAATTGCGTCTGCTTTTCTTTTTGGTGGGGATCAGGGAGAGCTAGATTACCTTTATGGAGGTAAAGAAGAACAGATGGGGAAGGTGATCAAAAATATTGTTTAAGCATGACTGATGAATTTTGTGCATTGCTAAAGCACATTTTTTGTATGTCTTGCTAGTTTTCTGTGTAAGATAACTTTACAATACCAAAATTGTAATTCCGCGACTTAATTACCAAGTTTGTTCATTTCATCTAGAAATGGTTTCCAACAAAACAATGAGAGACACACATACTTGCACATATTCACGTGTATATGCATAGCCAAATTTTCAATAATGTAGCAGAATTGAGATGATCTATCTCTTAAGTGGGGGCATATCTTGAACACATAGAGCACGACTCACGCTAGACTCAGGATTGTCCAAGACAATGAGCACGATTCAAAACAATGATACATACATGCACACCCATTGGCAAAACACGTATCCCACCTTTCACGTGTGAGTAAATTTGTAACTTTTAATCCTATTCAACTGTTGAGATCAGGATTCTCTGAGATAAAATGAATTTAGCTAAAAGTTGAAATGAAAATGAAACTCAAGTGTGGAAGGTAATATGCTGACGCAATTTAAGTTTATAAAAGATAGACAAAAGGCTCCCTGAATAAGCCTGAGTAGAGCCTCATTTTTATAAAGTGGTAATATTCCAGAAACTAGTTATGCAAGAGTTGTGTGGTATATGATGGATTCTTGCGATGGTTTATTGGTTGCAAAATGATATGGAGGTAGGAACTTTTAGATACAAATCAGTCTCATTGGTTACTGAGAATTACTTGTTTAACCAGCTGATTTTGTTTCTTACCAGGAATGGAGAATTGGACCAACTGTGCTCACTCTGTGTGAACACCTTTTTGTGAGCTTTGCAATTCGTTTTCTGCGAAAGCAAGCTGGAAAAGTCATTTCCAGGGTAAATGTGAAAGAGAAGTTGGAATCTGATACTGAGAAAGCCATTGTCCCTATTTCGACTGTTGTGGAGCAGAAGGTGAAGCTTGTTTGGCAATGGGGAATCGGGAAGTTTGTACTGTCAGGTATTGTGGCTTATATTGATGGACGCCTATGCCGTTCCATTCCAAATCCCATCGCAAGAAGGGTGGTTAGTGGGTTTTTATTGAGTTTTCTTGACAAAGAAGAAAAAGAATAAAACGTGTTTTTTTATTCTTCGAAGTTCTGCTTATTTCTTTCTGACTGTAAATTGGTCGTTGATAAAAATCATTCAGGGTTTTTCTGGCATAACCCCCTTAACTGTAGTTATTAATGACACTAGGTTGCTTGGTAAATCATTTTGGCACAGCTCATTTTCCTTTATTAATAGGGAAAGGAAACTTGGTCATCATGGTTTGGTCAAGTTGGCCATTAGCCTCTTGAAAGAGATCAATCAAGTGTAAGGGCTGCTTTGTGTGGCTAAATGAAGCTGCATGCTAAAATTATCAGCTGCATGCCGCTCTTTTGTAAGGTGGCGTACGTCCTTGCGACTACTTTGGCCCTATATATACAAAGGTGGCTATTGACGAAAGAAATATTTTGTAAGATTAAAGTGAGAGGAGATTGACAAAGAGAACATGTCAGGGTCTGGACTCGCCCATTGTTTCCTCAGACAGGACATGTTTAAGCTATAAACCGTGGCTGAGTTTCAAGCATTCAATTTTTTAAGGCAATTTTATTTGTTTTTCGAGGAGGTATGCTGTGTTTTCACTGAAAACGGTCGAACTAGTGGGATTGAAGAAATCTGAAGACTGAAAACATTCCAAGTGGATGGGAAAATTGAAATTTGATAATGTATGTCATATCAAGTGATAAGCTATTATTACTTATTTTTTAAAATAAGTTTTGTTTAGAAAATTTAATGTTATTTAATTAATTTAAATATTTTATTTTTAATTATAATGCATCTAAACATATTTAAAAATTTGAATTTGTTAAATTTAAGTATTAAATTGAATTATCAAACAGGTTTTCTAAATTTACGGGAAAAAAGATGTCAGTCGACGACTGGGAGAGTCCGCCTACAGGAATTTTATTTGGATGTAATTCACAATTTAAGCTACGTTGGAGGTGTTAGTGTAGACAGTACGTAGTTTTCAAATTAACTTAGCTTGCTTATTAGAACCTGCCGTTCTTTGATTTCTCTGTCTGCCCTATTTTATATGGAGTTTCGTAGCGAAGCAGTGCGCAGCACTACATGCCAAAGCCAGCACTCGGTGGAAACCACCAGCTTTAAATAAAATACTAGGGGTGCCTCGTTATGTCAGTGAGTAGTCCGTCCAAGTTTCATCAACCAAATAAACAAATCAATCAGAGTCACGCCCACAGAAACCTTTCCAAACAAACGACGGCGATACTCTATATATACACACAGCGACAGAAGCACAAAGGAATTGCAACCTTCTCAGTCCCTCTTACTAACCATCACTAAGTTGGAGTTTCACGCCAAGAAATGGCATTTATGATCTCTAAGAGCAAACCACCTTCTTTCTCTGAGCCACAGGAATTGAGTCTTCCCCACGGCGCCAGAAGCGAGTCGACCATCAACTCAGTCACTAGCCAGCTAATCTTGAAATCATCATCAGCTGCAGCTCGTGATGGCTCTCAACCCCTTGATAGAGATGTTGTCCTCAAACGCATTCGTCACCACAAGTCAATGAACAAGGTCCGTAATGCTCTCCAGGCTCTCCTGGCAGCTGATGATCATGCAGATGCACATTCTCTCCCCGATAATGAGCAGAAGTGGCTGCAACTTGGTGACGCTTTTTCCTCCCCATGATCTCAAGTGGCGCTCTTCAATAGCATATCGAGTCAACAGCTTGGTAATCCATGTGATGGTAGCATTATTTGCAATGTTTTGGCTAGTCCTGGTAGTAAACATTTTGCCGTCTTGCTAAATCTCAGTGCTAGTTGTTTTTATGGCTCGGGCTGAGAGACCAAGACAATATTTGTTTTGAGTTCTTGTGGGCTGTAAAATTGTAAATATTGTTCTAACATGCATACTCTGCATGTCTTCAATTTATCTCAACTGTCTGATCTCTCTAGCGCAAGGGTTGAAACCCTGTTCTGTTGGTGGGTTACTTGTTCTCTCATGATAAGGATGGCTTAATCATTGCTGCAATATGCTTGTCATTCTTATGGACCAGTGCAACATTCTGAACGAATATCTTTTTCTTCTTATAGTTTCCGGAAAAGAAAGCACAATGGATAATGATTAAAAGCAAAGAGACCCACAATATAATAAGTATTTTAAAATCTCTAGCTCAGAATAAAAATCCATAAATCTTCCACGGTAGGTGGCTCCTCTTTGGAATCTCGCATGAGAAGGCAAAGCTTGTAGTGGCTTGCAACAGCTTAATATTCATTTTAACGAGCAAAACGGAATATGACAAAATTTTTAATCAGCACAAATGCACCCATTAGTTTCATCATTCGTTGAAGAAATACTGCCTTGTGGAGTTTGGTGTCATTTTGATATGGAGGAAATTCATGTCTACTGATTAAAACATCCGCATCCCAATGCCGCATGTACTTGGCAATTAGTTCCACTGAATAATTATCAGCAACTTTCTTTATTAATGGATCTTCTGTTAGCATAAAACAAGAAAAAGTGGTTGAACACCTAAGTGGGAGAGCATATCTGAAGATATCTTCCAGAAAAATAAGCAACTACATTTGATGGCAACCAAAAAGTGGAAGCATAACTTAAATATTGTTTGAGATCCATTGAAGTCGCAATTATTAGTTCATCTAAATGTCACAACATGAAAATAGAACTGCTTTGGCACAAAGGGATGGATTTGCAAAAGATGTAAAACATGTTATCTGAGGCCACAGTGACGCATAATAGGATGCATACTTGCAGCTGTTGACATAAATGCAATCTTTACAATCAAATCCACTTTTTACTTTCTCCATTTTACTTTCTCAATGGAGAAGAATGTAAGGCGTGATGAGAGACATAAACTATCCTTGATGTTTTTACAATAGCATGTGGATGGAGCATGTGTACCAAGGAAGCTGTTACTTATCATTTCTTAGACAGTAAACCTGAAGTAGAAAGGAGCCGCAATGCTTGATCTGAATTGTTCAGAACAGCAGATGATCTTGAAATCTGCATTTTCCGTTTCTTCAGAAACTCCAGTGAACTCTGTAAACATTGAGCCGGTGGTATCTCCTCTAGAATAATAGGTTCTAGCCTATAAACCACAAGGAGAAGGGAATTCTGTCAGTTGAACAGACATAGAACACTTAGGCTTCCATTCATTAAACATGTCTTACTCTGTCCGAGAAATGCAATTGACGGGCTATGAAATTACAGGATATTCATCTACCAGGAAAGATAGGAACAGCTGCATACCCTGGTCTTTTCGTTCTCTTCTTCTTCGCTGAGGTGGGATTTTTCTTTGGTTTTTCTTCTTCTGAATCCGATGAAAAAACTTTCCTGCAGATAAGCTTACAATGTCAGCAAGAGACCGTATCAGGAGAATAAAATCCACAATCAGGAAAAAAGCAAGTTTGCATAACCCACTTCTCGCTAGCTGCAAGAAGTTTCACAATTTCATCTGGCAGCATTCCCTGGTAATCAAGGGACTCTTGTTTTGGTTCAATTTCCTTCACATCTTCAACGCTTTCCTCCTCTCCCGAGGGTCGTGGAGTTAACTTTTGAGCCCATCTTCTCCGACGCTCTTTTCCCTCGCGAACAACTCTACAGAGAAGGTACTATATAAATTCAGATAAAGCCACAGACAGAGATTCACCAAAAATCACTATGGTTAGCGTCCCAAGAAACGGAGACAGATGAACCTTGCCTTTATTTATCAACGTAGATATTATAGTTGCAAAGCTCAAAGTCTCATAAATCCAAACAGAAATTCCAAATTATATCTAGCTATCTATTGAGCAGGCGGATCCCGAAAATAAGTTCAGCGTTCGCAGCTCAAAGTCTTAAAATTAAAATTTATTTATTAAAAAAAAAAAACCCACTACACCAGGCAGTCACACCTGAGAATAGTGATCAGATTAATCCAACAATCGTGCAATTCCCAAATGCTTCAAAAGGGCAAATTTTTTTCTACTCAAAAAGAATTACAAGACCAATAATTTAGGGGAGTGATGATGCACAACATTAATCACCACTATTATTATTACATTTACCTACCTAACTAAGCTCATAAAATATCTCTCCTACCTGGCCTTATTTTCTTTTTGGAGTCTAGTTATTTCTTCATCTTGTTCGATTCCCTGAAAAAATAAAAGAAACAGTCAGGAAAATCATACGGCTATGGATCGAGTAACTAAAATTGATTTGAAAGCTAAAAGAAGGGAGAGACACGGACCTGTTGAGAAGTGAATTCCTCGGGGGCTGCATCGTCGGAGTCACTATCTCCTCCCCTTCCCGACATCCCTTCCGAATTCTTTATATATCAAAGTTTGAAGGGTCTTCTTCAGGTATTAAGAATTCAACTTCTGGGGTTTAAGGCTTTAAGGTTAGGGTTAGGGTTTTTGAGGGTCACATTTTTTTATGCAAGGCCAGCCCGCAGCACCCACAGTTACGGCGTCTCTTTGGGATTTTTTTTTTTTTTTTTTTTTTTGTGGGATTTTGTGGTGGGAAGCTTTTGCGAGAAAATGAGGCGAGTTTGAGCCCAAAGGCAGAGAGGCGGGTTAGCCCAAAAGCAAAGTGAGGCGAGTTTGAGCAAGGGTGAGATGGTCTAGCCCAAATAAAATGGTCGAAGTGTACAAGCTGGAAATGATCTTTTTTTTTTTTTTTTTTTTTTGCAGTGTTCATTTCTTAAATAATTTGAGAAGCAATCTCACTATCTTCAAATTGCAAATTTGGAATAAGCACAACAGCACACGGAATCAAGGCAGGATTCGGAGCGGTCTCAAGAAGAGAAAGCCCCGTATTTAGCGTTTGAACAAATTATAAAACACTCCCTGAAATGATCAAATCTTTAACAAAGAGATCCTTTCCGCATTTCCAGTTCTTTATTTCTTTTATTTTTTTGTCATTTTTTGGTCTTCATTTCCTATTATGATAAACTTTCCTTTTCGATTTCTCAACGTATGCTACAAATTGATGTCTTTTCTTTTTCAAATTCTTTTGTTTCTGCACAAAAAAAATGCTATTTTTGTTTGAGAGAAGAAGAAGAAAAAATACAAATACTCATTCTCTATTAGTATTTTTATTTTGTTTGCTCCTCTCTTAGATAGATAGTGCTTCTGTCATTTCAATGTTTCTGTTAGATGGATTCGGATGCTGCTGTTACTGATAGGGGGTGATGGTAATATGGTCAAATCTTAGGGTCGATATTGTAATTTAGACATACCTCAAGGGAGTAAATGTAATTAACCCAATCTTAAATTACTCTATCAAATATCAAGAGCCAGCTTTGATTGTTTTTTTTTAAATTTTTATTTAAAAAATACTACAGTAATTCGATATTCTTGAGATAAAGTGGTGATTAAAAAATTTATTCACAGAAAATGTAAAAAAAAAAAAAAATTTTGAGAAAAAATCACAATCCAAATAAGATCAAAGTCTCTTATTTCTGCATCAATTCTCAAAAACGATGGTGACTGCTCATGGATGGGCTGGTATTCTATCCGTTTTTTAAGTAACTTGAGCAATGGGCAATATGACCGCCTCTGCCCACTTGCAACGGTCATGTGTCAACAGCCCAACAACTAGGAGGGGTAAATGTCCGGAACAAACGAACACTGTAATGTAATATATACTACGACACTTGGCAAAACTGAAGGAGTTACTCCCATGGTAAATAAAAAAATAAAAAAATGCTGCTGCCTTTTCCACTACTGAGAGAGTTACTCCCATTGTAAATATAACTCTGACAATCCAAGAATGATTGCAAGTATTTCTACATTCTCGCTATGTATCTTAGCGTAAGAATTCGATGTACATCTTTTTTAAAAGAAAATAAAAAAAGTGCGATCCTTTTCCATTTTCATAGTTAATAATTACGTACGTGAACTAATCTCAACCGTTGGAAAAAATAAACGAGTATGAACAATCACGAATAGTTCTTGATATCTTTTTGATAAACAAATTTTGCGGTTACAAGAGGCAAGTGTCCAAGTCACCTCTACCCCTCGAAGCAAATGCTGCAACCAATTCTTGTACGGTTCACGTACTCTCTCTTGCGGGAAATTTCTGACGTTGACTCTACAATGACCGCATTTTAGATCCCAAAGGACGTTGAGATATAAATATTTTCACTAGCATTTCAACCTTCTAGCTCTAGGAAGATGTAAATTTGGGATTGGAGGAGACATGGACTTGATAGAATGACTTTCGAAAAATGGTCCCCTTCCTTTTTTTTTTTTTAAGTATAAATGACAGATATTCGTATCTTTTTTTAACGGTTTATGATTAATTCTGTTCAAGTTGGATTAAGTCTTTTGTAAGGAAACTCTTGCAAAAAAAAGTTCCTCTAACATTGTCCTTTTCATTCTTACAAGTTTCAAACCCAAAGCCTCACAGTTAAAGAATGCATGATTGCTTTCAATATATTTCACTGTTTTATCAAAAAAAAAAAAAAAAAAGTTAATAGATGCAAGCCCCTTTCTATATTTCATTAATCATTGTTTAATTGGGTCATGAGAGATAAAAAGAAAAAATTAAGCAGACAAGGTTTAAGATAGAGAGTCTAACTGCAGTGGCAGTGCATTTCTTGTAGGTTGATTTTTGTGCACTCATTTTGGAGATGGGGGAAATATTTTTATTCGTCACACACAGAGGATGGATGCAATAGATTTTCTGTGCCACACCTTGTCTCACACCTTATCTCACTTCTTCTAATCTTGCCAAGTGTCCCTTGATAAACCAAACTCTCAAACAATCCAACCCGAACCATATTAATTTGATTAATCGATCAACCGGCCAAATAAACTTAGTCTCTATAACCAAAACCGATTAAAATAAAAACTGTCTCACAAAATCACAATTTATCAAGGGAAAAAAGCCTTAAAACTCCGTTTAACATCTATCTTCTCATCATCATCTTCACCGTTGAAACAGACTCAGTTGACCTTCTGTTGCGCAATTTTGAATAAACCCACCAAGAAGATCTGGTATTCGAAGAATTTTCCCGCACAAACACTCCCGCACTAGAATTTGGAAGCAAGGGGGATTCCATATCCGAAGAACCAGCCGATGGAGGTATACACTAGTCTATGGGATGCAGAAGACTAGGCCACAAGAGGCGGCCTTGTCAAGATTGACTAGTCACAGTCTCCCTTTACTGCTTCCTTGAGAAATTTCAAGGCCGATGCTTGTGTATGGAGCTCTGGGAAATCTTCTTGTGGATCAAACTCCACAAAGCCATGGTTCTCTCAGGAACTTGATGCCACCAGTCAAACCAAACTAAGATGGGTGTAGCAGAATTACGTGATATACAATTACTATACAGATGCCAAACGTTTTCCTCAGGGCTTCCCTCCAAAATGCACCGCCAACAACTCCACAGCCTAAAGAATTGTGACTGTTACTTCTCCCATAGTTTTAAAGAATTGTGTACCCATTACCCAGTACAAATTTACATTAAAACTAAATATATTTCTACAAGAAGATATGGTAGGCTCCGTTTGGATTAGCTGTTTTTTGGGTTGTTTTTCAAAAACACCACTGTAGCATTTCGAATCTGAAAAACAAGTCCGTTTGGATTAGTTGTTTTTGGGGTTGTTTTTCAAAAACTATATGAAAAACTTTTACTGTAAATTTTTTTGGATTATTTTTAGAGGTATTTTTGAAACATATTTTTGAGTATTTTTAGAATATTATAATTTTTATATTTTTATATAAATATACATTTATGCATTTATAATACATTTATATTTACAAATGTATAAATGTATATTATTATAAATTATAAATTATAAATGAATATTATATAAATGTATAAATGTATAAATTATAATTTTTATATAAATATACATTTATGCATTTATAATACATTTATAAATAAATATATTTATATAAAAATATATAAATGTATTATATTCTTATAATACATAATATAAGTATATTTATAAATGTATAAGTGTATATTATTATAAATGTATAAATTATAAATGAATATTATAAATATATTATAAATTATAAGTGTATATTATTATAAATGTATAAATTAATATATTATAAATATATATTATTATTATGTAGAAATGTATTTATATAATTAATATAAATGTATATGTGCATTAATATTATGTATAAATGTAAAATTAATATTATGTATATTAATATAAATGTATAAATGTATTATATTATATATAATACATAATATAAATGTATATTTAAATGTATAAGTGTATGTTATTAAAAATGTATAAATTATAAATGAATATTATATAAATGTATAAATTAATATATTATAAATATGTTTTAATATTATGTTGAAATGTATTAATATAATTAATATAAATGTATACATGTATTAATATAATTAATATAAATGTATGCATGTATTAATATTATGTATAAATGTAAAATTAATATTATGTATATTAATATAAATGTATAAATGTATTATATTATATATAATACATAATATAAATGTACATTTAAATGTATAAGTGTATGTTATTAAAAATGTATAAATTATAAATGAATATTATATAAATGTATAAATTAATATATTATAAATATGTTTTAATATTATGTTGAAATGTATTAATATAATTAATATAAATGTATACATGTATTAATATTATGTATAAATGTAAAATTAATATTATGTATATTAATATAAATGTATAAATGTATTATATTATATATAATACATAATATAAATGTACATTTAAATGTATAAGTGTATGTTATTAAAAATGTATAAATTATAAATGAATATTATATAAATGTATAAATTAATATATTATAAATATGTTTTAATATTATGTTGAAATGTATTAATATAATTAATATATATGTATACATGTATTAATATTATGTATAAATATAAAATTAATATATGTATATTAATATAAATGTATAAATGTATTATATTATATATAATATATAATATAAATGTCTATTATAAATATACATAAATATAAATATATTATGTATAAATGTACATTTATATAAATGTATAATATATTATATATTATATTATATATAATTTATATAACATATAATATTTATGTAAATATATTATAAATATATAAAAATATATTTTAAATAAAATAAAATATTTATGATATGTATATGTAAATATATAATATTAGAAATGTATAATATATATAATATACATTAATATTAATATAATTTATATATAATATACATAATTGAAATATACATATTAATATATATTATAAAACAAAATTGCATAAATATATTTATAAATTTATATATAAATAAACGTATTTATATAAATCTATAATATTTATTTCAATTGATATAATATATATAACATTATACATAATTGAAATAAATATATTTATATTAATATAATATATATAATATACATAATTGAATATACATATTAAAATACATAATTGAAATATACATATTAAAATATATAATTAAAATATATTAAAATATAATTGAAATATACATATAAAATACATAATTAAAATATACAAATTGAAATATACTTATTAAAATATACAAATTAAATATGCATAATTGAAATATATTTGGAGTTGTTTTTGATATATTGTTTGGATTGGTGTTTTTGAAGTTGTTTTTGAAATACACATTTACTGTAACATTTGGAATGTGAAAAACAGTTTTTCAAAAACAGGCTCAAAAACACCAATCCAAACGTACCCATGGTATTCGAAGAAACCCACCAAGGAAAAAGGAAAATAAAACTTGAGTTCCTCTAAAAAATCTTGATTTTTTCTGCTAGATTTTAGTCTGCAAAATTTGTGTGTGTGAATGGGGAAGAAAGATAGTCTACTGCAAGAGTGTTTGTGGGCGTAAGAAAGATAGTCTAACCCGAATCATCAATTTGTCTGTTTCAAGTTTGAACAATTTGTGCGCAACGGATCATCAATTTGTGTGATAAATTGTGAAGATGATGACGAGAGAACAGATGTTAAACTGAGTTTTAGGGCCTTTTTCCCTTGATAAATTGTGATTTTGTGAGATAGTTTTTATTTTAATCGGTTTTGGTTATATAGATTAAATTTCTCTACCTGGTTAATCGATTAATCAATTTAATATGGTTCGGGTTGGGTTGTTTGAGAGTTTGGTTTATCAAGAGACACTTGACAAGATTAGAAGAAGTGGGATAGAGTATGACACAGAAGATCTGTTGCGGAGGACGGACCAATGCCAGCTATGATCGTTCAATTTTGTTGGATAGCACATTTCTCTAAATTACACCCTCTCCCTCAAAAAAAAAAATACATAAATATAAATTTAGAAAATAATAATAATAATTAGAGTCCTCTCTTTAGGAAACTATATAGACTGGCATGCTACAAAATGTCAATTGGAAATGTGTATCCATTACGATTGCAAATACTTCTGGCAGCTCACCAATAATTTATTGTTGTGTTCGACGTTTGACTAGTCCAAGCTTCATGAGTTGCACATAGCAAAACAAGCTCGATAATTCATAAACTCCTAAAATGTCGTTGAAGCAGCTGAAATGTTGGATTCCATCCTTTGCGTCTTTAGCCTTTAGATCACGTGTCGTCAATGTTTACCGCTCATCATTTTGGATTGTTTAATTGCAAAAAAAAAAAAAAAAAAAGTGTGTATTCTTCCAGGATTAATGAAATACAGCAGGAATCTGGAGTTAGGCTTCATGCAATGCTTACATATGCTTGGCTAATGATCAAGATAGATTGAAGCGTCATATATTGGTTGACTTTTGTGCTTTTGGCACACATGTTAAACAGGTACGCAAATTTGCCGCAACTTTATGGTTGTCGCGAATCAGCTGCACCTTACATTTTGGGAGTTAGGACACCAGATTTGGCGTCAGATCTGATTTTGCTTTTTGACAGTTTAATAGCGCCATCCGCTCGTATATATAAAAAAAAAAAAAAAAAAAAAATCTCTGAGTTTATGAATATACATTTTTAGCTCGCGTATATCAAATAGTTATTGTTATAATAGTACATTTTTTACAAAAATTTCAAAAAGTTGCAACCCAAACACAAAAAGTATTTCACATTTTCTTGAGAGGCTCTCTTCGGAAGTTGCCTTGCCTTTGTTTCTTATTCTGCCTTGGTCGTTTCTCTAGTATTTTTCTTTGCTAAAATTCAACATCATTTGAACACATTTGGAATTGGGTCCAAACAAAGCAAGAATTTAGAATTGGTTTGAATTGTTATTTTTAAGAATTTTTTTTTAAAAATTATACTATTACGATTTGATATATGTAAAATAAAAAAAAATTACTTAAAAAATTTTGTACTGAAAATCCCAATCCAAACAAACCTAAAAAAGTTATCAGACAGAAAAGTTGAAGTTTGAAGTATTTTTTTTTAAAAAAATGATAACAGTTGTATAATTTAATCTATTCCACGCTAGGAGAGGGAGGAGCTACTTCGAGAAGTCGCTAGAATGCATGTAAAAAAGTGATATGAAAGCTGCAAGCTCTTTGATAAAGGTGGAGGTAGATACTAGATAGTTAAACATGGCCCTCTTAACGCGTTGGAATGGGAGAAAGAAAAGGCGAGGACTTTGAAGTTTGAAGGGGGTGGAGGACACTTCCCACTGGACACGCCAAGATTCTCTATCACCCACTCTTTCTCCGGTGGATGCGATGGTCAGTCAATCCCATTTCTTTTTTTTGAATCTGTAAATAAGTATACTACTACTACAAAAGATAAAAAAGTAAACAAATACGGTACCCCAAATTATACTGTAGGATTTCTCAATCTTATACATGGAACTCTTTTCAAATTTGAATCACCTCGCTCTGTTGCTTTGAATAAGCTGCAAACCTCTAAGGCCCTTTTACAAACTTTCAGCAATTCAGTCTGCGTATGCAATTTAAAGTTAGCTAAAGCAAACAAGAACAGAGACGACACGCATCTAATTTTGTTGCACCTGACCTGGCTTTGTCATCTCTAATTTGCTACTTGATTGCTTTTTTACTTCATCCATATGCACCATTTTTTTTGGGTCTAACCACCCGATATCCCTTTCGGACTAATCCGGATTCGGCCTGGGGAGCGCCCGCAGAGTTTGACTCTTACTCGAGGGTGAAGGCCTGATCCTGGAGTTATCGCAGGAGCGCAGCGAGGATCGAACCTTGGTCGTCCTGCTCGCATTACCAGCCGCTTACCACTGGCCCAACTCCTCGGGCACCCTTTTGCCATTTCTATATCTACAACTTAATTTATAGCACCAACCATTCACTACATCTTATAGCTAATCAATGTACCTCTTCCGGCCTATAAAATCAAACTCGATCACGACAGACACCTGAGAGTCCGCAAGGAGTCGGATAAATTTATATATATATCTTCTAACTACTGCTATATCTTCCGCCAAATCCTTGTCAATTTATAAGTATTGGATTTGTTGCATCTCTGTCATCGAACCATTCTAATGTCATCTCACTTCTCAACCTGGTCATCATTTTATCTTTAGACTTTAAGCACCAGTTGCTGTCCCCAGTATATTTGGGATCCCTCCCAAATGATCCGGTGTTTTCTGTTTCTTTTTTTTTTTTTTTTTAATCTTTCCATCCCTCCTACCATTCTTTCACCCCCAAGTATCATCAGCTACATGATTCGAACCCTGAATCAAACAATGGTAGCAGAGTTTTCTTTTAATCGTCGTTGAATTAACCCTAGGGATTCAAGAATTCCTTTGCTATGTGTTCTTAAAACTTCATCTGGTACTTGTAGAATATATATTTCCTCTTATGAGATTATTACCGTTTGGTAGTAAATCAATTCTAATTACTGTTGCTCTATATAATCTCTAGTTTTTGTATCTCTTAGTTAAACCTTTCAAGTTTGGACTTTTGTTCTCTTCAACTAGAAAAAAAAAAAATTAAATATCATTGATAGCTTTATTGCTTCGAAGAAAAATACAGCATTAGAATTATGTCACAACTATTTTCCTTCATCTAAATATAAATCGGAATCGTATTTGCTAATATATGTATTATTAACCTAATTGTACAACATCTTAAATGTAATTCTTTATGGCTTGTTGTGCAATTTTGAGAAGGACTCGACAGCCGCACCGGAAAAGATTTTATTTAGCTTAAGTAACAAAAATTGAAAGTTGTTAGCAGCACACTATCATGTATCTCATACACTAATATTTAGTTCTCATATTTTAATTTTCATCAAATGGAAGCGCTGATCAACTTCTTTGTAATTTTGAAATTTGGCTATTAACATATTTGGTTTTCGTTGCATATTTGATACTATATATTACTATAATGATATTAAGAGAGTTTGGTTGACTTAAGCGTGTGCATGTACCTGATATACGGAGGGGGGATCCATGTATGTTTGTGTGCGTGCGTGGCATTTTTTTTTTTTTTTTCAAATGATTGATGTTCCAGATTGCTAGAAGTAAAAGTGGGAGCAAATTTAAAATAAAATAACAAACTAGTTATTATTATTATTTTTAAATTCAATAGAAAACAACAGAACTTGTAGGGGTAATAGATGGCTTTTCTGCTAACTTTTTCGTAGTCTCGTATCGTTTTTTTGGGGTTGGATAATTAAGTCCTCAAGTTTACCTCAAAAGTTACCAACTTTTGGGGTTAAATTTGAGATTAGATTTAATTAATTAATTTCAAAAGTCTGAAAAAAAAAAATTAGATGCGGTACTGGCGCACAAACTCCTCAGCAAAGACCCAAGAAAAGTAAAAAAAAAAAAAAAACACTTTGTAATTTGTCCACTGGATTCCGAATTATATTATTGGTTTTTTTTTCTTTTTTGTCAAAATAATACACCCGTCGTAGACACGGAATATTGTGTGGACCCATATATGCCCAAATAAGTGGGCCCTCTTCTCCGCCTACCCCACATTCATAGAAGCCTCTGTGGGCCCAAGGACACGATGACGGGTTGCTGTCCAACTCTTAAGACGTTGAATTTGTCCTGGTCAAACATTTCTTCATTGCCCACTTTTTAGTCTTTAATTAATCCATTTTATTACTTCAATAACCCGTCAATCAGACAAAATATCCATGAACCTACGCACACATAAAAAGAAGTAAAAAAAAAAGGCAGAAGAAGAAGAAGCAGGCCTTTCGTCCGTCAAGCAGTGGCCTACCCCGTAGCCCGTAGTAGTACCACCTTTTTCTCTCTGCGAATCCCAAGTGTGGAAAATCTTCTGCTCCGGGGAATTTCACTTTCATTTTCCTTTCCCTTCTTTTCTCTCTGTCTCTGTCTCGGTCTCTCTCTGGCTTCCGTGTGTTGTCTGGTCTGTGTCTGCCTTAATTAATAATCTGATCCATCCATCCCAATTCCCAACTCAAGTCTTCAAAACACCCCCAAACGCCTCCTTAACTCTGCAGACCGTTGGGAGCTGCGAGAGCTCAGATCACAAGTCACAGCCGCGATTGATAGCACTATTGGATTAGTTCTCAAAATCTAGAAAGCAAACCGTCCAGAAATGCAACAGCAATAACTCTTTCTTCCTTCCTTCCTTCCTGTGAACTAACTAGGTGGTGTTGTTCATGGATGAAACACAGCATTTATTAAGATAGTATAACTTCTCACCCAACATCAACTGCTCACCATTAAATGGTGTATCATGCTTCTCTCAAGTCAACCTCAGTACTTGCTGTTCAATTTCCTTTCCCTTCTCCTCCATCCCTCACCCTACCCCTGACTTCTGATGATTGCTCCGCTCTTTCACCAATTTTCACCTTCTTTTCCGGATCCTTTCTCTGAGCACCCAGAACATGATTATTGTTTTCGTCTTTACCCGCTTAATTATATTATTGTTTCTACCACTTCTTTTAATCTCAATCTCGAGTACTAGAATATCTGCTTCTCCTTTCTCGCCCTCCTCGCTATCACCTTCATCAGCACCAGGAGCATGCCATCGCTGCTGTGGGAACAAGTCCGAGGTGCAGTATCCTTTCGGATTCTCCCCGGGCTGCCACATTCAGTTGAATTGTTCAGGGCGCAGCGGGGAGATCACAATTGGGCAATTTCAAGTCCAAAACGTGACGGGGAACAGCTTGTTGATCCATCTTCCGCCAAATTGTAGTCGGAAGATTAGTGACCTGAATCAACTCGACGGGCCTAACTTCGCGATGACGCGGCGAAATGGGCTTCTGTTCGATAGATGTAGGGTGCCGGTGAATGGATGTGCCGTCCCAATGACTCTGCTGAACTCCACGTTGGATGTCAAGGAGAGCTGTAGCGGCGGTCATGATAACAATACCAGTTGTTATTCGGGTGCAAGCAAAAATAGTTCTAAATTTTTCGACTATGATCATCTCAAGCAGATCAATTGTACGGTCGTGTATTCGTCCATAGCGGTTGACACAAATGACGACGACAATAGGTCGAGCGTGAGCACGGCTTTGTTGCTGAATTTCCAGACTTTGGAGTTAGGGTGGTGGCTCGATGGCCCCTGCAACTGTCACGAGTCTGCGTCCTGTACTAACGTATCGACTCGCAGTGGTCGCCAGGGGTACCGATGCCGGTGTAAGGAAGGGTTTGTCGGAGATGGCTTCGCGGGCGGCGGTGGTTGTAAAAGAGGTGCGTTGCTCGCCGCCCTTTTTTTTTTTTTTTTCTTTTTCTTACGCCTTTTGATTTTGCATTTTAGTTTCCTTGGTGTTTGTGATTTGTAGATTTTACCTCCTTAGTAAGTAGTAAGTAGTAGACTAGTTAGTAGTAGTGGTATTCATTTTCCTTAATGGTAAATACTAGTGGCAGGCAGGCAGGCATTTTGTCGTGTTGCAAAAATCCACTACATCCAATTATAATCACCCTTAGGTTCTAATTAAACTTTATCCAATTGTTTTTGGGTTTTGACTCCGGGCGATAGAGGCGCTATGTGAAAGGTCTTTTTGTATTTATTTGACCAACGAGGAGGAGCCATCATCATATTTTTCATATTTTGTGGGCTGATTAGGAGTCAGTCTACGCAGGATAAGGCTGCTCATTCTTGACGGAAGGAGTTCAAAAAATAGATAAAGAAGAGGAAAACCCAGAAGAATTCCTTGTCCGTCGGCATAGATTTATTACTTTTGACCTTCAAGCAAGCTCTCGGACAAATTGTGCTTAATTAAACAAACGACGTTCTGGATTTATTACTTTGTTGGTTGATTTATTTAACAACTAAAACTAAAATGAAAACGAAGGGGTGGGGGGGCCTTCAGAAGAATCTTCCACGCTATGGCGTACGGCTATTGGCCAGTCAGGATCATGTGTCATCATCCCCAATAATGAAGGGTGTGGAAATTTTATTGGTTTGACTTTAAGCATCGTTGATGGTTACGGATTGCTACGTGGCATGTGCAATGGCTTACGAGGTCCTGAAGGAAGCCAGTAGTAGACTAGTATTTCCGTAAGTATTTGGGGTGTTGTCTGCAGCTGCATGCTAGCTATTCACGCAACGTGTAATCTTTGGGGCCAAAGGCTGAACCACTATGGTTGATTAATTAAGATCTCCCCGTTAGGTTAAGATTTCCGTCTATATTAGTTTCTCCATTTATTTATATTTAGATTTATATAATATCGTAAAATTGTGTGATTCTTCTATCATTTGTTTTCTTTTGATCCCTAGATCAACAAACATGCTTTGAAAATATTTGAATATTTAATTTACACGAAACATTTGAACAGTGAGCCAAAATTTTGAAATGAATTAATCGCAGGGCTTCTCTTGCTAAGCAAGACTACCGTACCTTTAGAAAAACAGCCCTTCAGTTAACTGTTGTGTTCCCTTTCATTTTTTCATGCTCGTTAATTCCCTTATCTTTGATCATCATTTACAATCTCCACAGCTTCTACCTGCAATGCTTCAAGATACATGCCAGGTCGATGCGGTGGGACTACAAAAGTTGGCATTCTTGTTGGAGGTAAATTTTTATTGGCTCTGTGATTCGGAAAACTCTTCAAATGGCGATAGAAATGTTTGCTCCCATTGCCAGATACATTAAATGCTTTGATATCTCATTTATTGGTGATAGCGGTCTTGTTTGATACTTGCATGGAACTTCTTTCGGCAAGGTATCACATCTGCTAAGGAAACTGCATGCATTAATCTACACCTCTTGTAAACTTATCATGTAGAATTGCAATCTCGAGATTCAAATGGAACTATTAAAGAAATTCCAGGGTTATGCGCTTAATTCTCCTGCTCTTACTCTGCCAGATCCAGGCTGCATTTTGTTGCAACTGCCTAAGCTGGTGTGATACATATTGCATTAATGAATCTTCACCACTCCACCACACTCAAAAAAGCGGCTTTTATAACTGCAAATGGTAGTTTCCAAGGCTGTGAACTAATGTAATAGGGTTCTAACTAAAGTTGCCAGAGGTAATTACTGTTAGCGGAAAGCTGCTAATTACTTCTAAAATTTGAGAGTGGGCCGCCCTTTTTTTGTAGGGATAATTGCTGGAGCTTCTCTCATGGTTGTTTTATCTCTTTTCTACTACTGCATCCGGAAGCGATCAAAATTGTTGAAGAGCCGAATGAGTGCAAAGCGTCTTCTGGGCGAAGCTGCTGGCAGCTCTGGCATTTCTTTTTATCCCTATAAAGATATTGAGAAGGCCACATTGGCCTTTTCTGATAAACAGAGGCTGGGAACAGGGGCCTATGGTACAGTTTACGCAGGAAAGCTCCATAACGATGAGTGGGTTGCTATTAAAAAAATAAAGCATCGCGACCATGAAAGCATCGAACAAGTCATGAACGAGATCAAGCTTCTGTCTGCTGTGAGCCATCCTAATCTGGTACGCCTCTTAGGTTGCTGTATAGAGGACGGTGAACAAATCCTTGTTTACGAATTCATGCCGAATGGGACTTTGTCTCAGCATCTACAAAGAGAAAAAAATTCAGTGCTTCCATGGACAATTCGCCTTAACATTGCCACCGAAACTGCTCGCGCAATTGCTCATCTTCACTCGGCAATTAATCCGCCGATATACCATAGAGACATTAAATCTAGTAACATACTCTTAGACCATAACTACAAGTCAAAGGTGGCAGACTTTGGCCTTTCGAGATTTGGCATGATGGATGATTCCCATGTATCCACTGCTCCACAGGGAACCCCAGGCTACCTCGATCCTCAGTATCATCAGAACTTCCATCTTTCAGATAAAAGTGATGTATACAGCTTTGGGGTCGTTCTGGTTGAGATTATCACAGCATTGAAAGTGGTGGATTTCTCGCGAGCTCACAGTGAGATCAACTTGGCTGCGCTTGCTATTGAGAGGATAGGGAAAGGTTGTCTGGATGAGATAATTGATCCATTTCTTGAGCCTCACAGGGATGCTTGGACTCTCTCATCTATTCACAAAGTAGCAGAGCTGGCTTTTAGATGCCTTGCTTTTCATCGAGACATGAGACCGTCCATGATGGAAGTGGCAGATGAACTTGAACAAATCAGGCTTAGTGGCTGGGCACCGCTAGACGAGAATGTCTGCATGGCATCATCAGCGGCATCCTCTTGTTCGTCTCCATTTAATGGAAGTGAGAAATCTTTTAACAGTAGAACAACAAAGAAGACGACGGGGGCAGGAAGTAGGAGAACAAACGTTTCACGAGGAGGAGGTGATTCGCTATCTACAACGGAAGAGACAAAGGACAGTTCCCCTGTCTCAGTCCAGGATCCCTGGTTAAGTGAGCAGAGCTCACCATCAACGAACAGCTTGTTGAGCAACATTGTTCACTAATGAAATTACTGTATCGTCTGCACATAACTCCCCATTAAAGCCGTCTTGTGGATAAAATTTATTATTAGGCAATGAATAGTGATTAAAGCCTTCTTGCAGCCATTATTCTGATGAAGTTGGTTTACTTATCATATCAGTCTCACTTCTTCCCGTGAACATTATTGGACCACATTGTCTCAGCCGTCCACATTTTATTTTCTAGTAGAACAAGTTGCAGCGAAAATAGTCAGATGACTGCTATTCGAGTTTTATCCAACAAACTTTGCTGCAAAAAACTTAAAAAAAAAAGGAGATAGAGTAAAGTTCACAGATTGCATGTAGAATTCAATGTCAAAGCTACAAATGAGACGGAGGATTATACATACACGATACAACCGATTACAAATTACATTCTGCGCTGCAGAAAAACGAACAAATGGGCTCAAGATTTCTGAGCTTCAGGCCCTAAAATCCCGTTCACAACTGACGTGGCAACCAGAACACCAACAAATTCAGCTCCCGCCACCACGCCCGCCTGGGCAAATCCTCCGAAACTCACCGCCCCTTCGATCTGTTTCTCCGCTGACACTATGTCTTTCTCCGCCGTCTTTAGGCCTTTTTCCGCCGCTTCAATTCCCTTTCCCGCCACTTCAATCCCCTTGTCAGCTGCCTCAAACCCTTCCCTAACTATCTCCTCAGCTGCTTCCTCCGCTTTCTTCAGCTTCTTCCTCAACCCGAACAACCCTATGTCCTGCGCTCTAGACGGCATCTCCCCAGCCTTCAGTGCTGTGGTCGCGGTCATCAGCAACAGCAACTCCCTCCTTCCCGGAATGCCAACCGGCGCAACCCTATTGACGCGATAATTGTGCGAAACAGAGTGGTCGTGGCGCACACAGTGGAGGGTGAGTGTGCGTGCTACTATTGAGCTTGTGGACGCCATTGCTTTTCCTCTCACTAACCGGCGAGCACTGAAGCTAATCCTCCACCAGTTTAAAACTGGTATCATCCAGATGAAAGGACCAAAAGAACCCCACCCGTCTCAAAGAGGCTTGTGGAGAAATCTTTCGGGCTTTTAGTCATTTTAAAATACAAATTTGGTCACAAAATTGTTGGTTGAGAAAATGGTTGGTTTATTTCGTCCTCCAAATTTTTTTTTTTTCTTTCCCACTTAATTAGCCCTTGCACTTGTTTCCAAATTCCAATAGGAATTCTTCATGGTACGATTTTCAAATGAAATAGTACGCGTTTTCTAATTAAGTAACACATTTTTATAACTAATAATAAAGTGGTACAATTCTATACATTTTTTTTTTTGGAATGAAGTGATACATATTTGTAAAAAAATCATGAGACTGATAAAGTAAATTAGTTTCATTGAGTTCAATTCTGAATTAGGCTATAAGTGACAAAAGGGTTTGCCGTACTTATAATTCTAACATAGTGGTATAAATTCTCTCTTTTATTTAAGGTTTTTTTTTAAATGGACACTCGTTAATACTTCTAAATAATACATATTTTACTATATGAATGCATATACTAACAATAAACGAGTGTGTTTGGACGGTAGATTATTTGAGATAATTTTAAAAAAATTTTAACATTTTTTTAATGTAATATTTTTGAGATAAAAATATGATTGAAAAATTGTTGATGATGCAAGAACATAAAAATGGACAAAAAAATCACAGTCCAAATTGTGTCTCGTATTTAGAAACATTAGTACCTAAACTACATTTTAATAGGATACTCATTAAAACTCTTCATTTACAAAAAAGATTTTTTTGAAAGATGCTCAAGGGACATTTGTTGAGAGTTCTAAATTGCACATAACTTATCGTATCAATACATGTACTAACAATTATTATTCTATATTGCATTTATAAGCTCTTCCTAATTAATTTTATATTTCCAAAATATTAACACCTAAATTACATCATTGGTGCATTGTTAGACAAGAGTCACAAGACCCTTTTTAAAGAAAAAAAAATCAAGTTGGTTGTTGGCATAATTTCCTTGTACAGAGGAATTTGATTTCCTTAAATTTTTTCTCGATTAAGGGACTGTAGTTTTCTAACAAGTAACGAGCAGCTTTATTTTTCTTTTCACTTCTTTTTTTTCAAAGAAGTACAAGTATTTACATTTTTCAGTAAAGGTGGTACTACGAATTCTCACAATTTTGGCTGCCTAAGTATGAGAGATTAGCAACAGCAAAACCAATTAATCCTAGACGGCGTCGTCTGGTATATTACCCGCAATATTTGGTCTCCCGAAATGATCATTTTCGTTTTTGCGCCAGAAATCGAAGGTTTTCTCTTTTTAAAGTTGAGAAATAGAAAGAGGATTTAGAAAAGTAGGGTTTTGAAATTCATGGCGGAGGAAGCCCCGAATTCCGACATCGAAGGTCCAAACGTCGTCCAGAATCAGAATTCCGCTGAAGCAACCATCGAATCGGAGTTACAAGGAGGCACAGAGTCTACATGCAACAATGCCGAGAGCTCGACCATCTCGTCCGGCTGCGAACGGGAGAAGTCTCTTGAGTACGCCGAAGAGTTGATGGAGCTCGGTTCAAAGGCCGCAAAAGAACAGGACTACGCCGAGGCCACTGATTACTACAGTCGTGCTTTAGAAATAAGGTTGTATATGTGAAACCCCAATTTCTTTACCGAGAATTTCATCTTTCTTGAGTTAATTTTGGAAATGTTTTTTCTAGGGTCGCGCATTTTGGTGAATTGGCACCGGAATGTGTGAATGCTTATTATAAGTATGGATGTGCGTTGCTTTATAAAGCACAAGAAGAGGCGGATCCTCTTGGCGCTGTGCCGAAGAAAGAAAGCGAAGTGAAGGCAGATTCCGACAAGGATGGATCTGTTGAGAGTGGAGCAACTGGTGAACCCTCTGCAACTCCTGCTGCGAGCAACGCGGGAGAAGCTGCTACTTCAAGCACTCATCTGGAAAAAGAGAATGAACTGGAGACTGACGGTGTGTCATCCCGTGCATTATATTGTTCTATGATATTTCGTTTATTTTCAAGTGATTTATTGATGAGAGATGCACATTAAGAAAATATAAGTAATCAATGATTTACTAGTCCATTCCCATCCGTTACAGTTACAGTGTTTAAAATGAGTTTAGAGTGTTGTCTTGCTCGTACTTTGTGAATCATTTTGACCTGCTTTAGACTAATCTATATTTACATAATATATCGGGCAGTCTTTTTGAGTCATTGATTGTTGTGTTGACTTGAAGCATCTTTGCTGTAGCCCATTTATCCTTTTTGAGTAGCATTAGTTGGGATTACCTTGCTCCTGTCCGTAAATCAGAGCATGAAACTTCTTCTATATTCTGTCACTCTATTTGTATTAATTTTCTAACACAAACTTTGCAGACTCCAGAGAAATGGTTCCATACCTCATCTGATCCTGGGGCTGCTGAAAACAAGGAAAATTCTATGTTTGCCATTAAAATTTTGCAATTTGGGTCCTTTTTTGGTGTTTTATACAATTCTATTACTCTGCATGGTTTCGTCTGAATCATTACACGCTGCACAGCATGAACACTTTCAGAAAGAACATAAATATGCGCTGGTGCACTTTTCAGTAAGTTGGCATATTTTTTAGGCTATCTTGCTAGGGTTAATAGTTGGGCCTTTTCATGTCACCAATTGACTTTTTATTTGGTATGCTTCAACTTATCCTTGCTTTTCTGTTGCCATATTGTGCAAGATTGTGAAAAGTTTGTGTACTAGGAAAACAACCATGTAAAAAAGGTTTAGAAACGGTTGTATCATAAGGAAATTTATTCTTACTGTTAAACAACACTCAAAAGATATATTTGAGGTCTTACTAGTCGTTCAGTTTGAAATTTATCTAGGTTGTAATAGATAATGCAAAATAGTTCTTATATGTTATGGCTGGTTCAGACACTTTCTCAACACTTACAGTGAGAGCTGTGGTTGCACTGAAATTGTAAGACTTGAGCAGGAGTCTCAACGGTCTGTATGTTGGTGGTAATAAATACAAACAAATTGAGCTCTTTATGTTTTCAAAGAATGGTTGAATATTGTCAATGATTATCACCTTTTTGGCGAAGCATATGATCTTTTACGCAGGCTTTTCCCCTTCTCCAGAAACAACTGAAGGGAAAGATGTGGAAGAAGATGAAGAGGAAACTGACAGTGAAGACGTAGCTGAAGCTGATGAGGATGAATCTGACATGGATTTGGCATGGAAAATGTTGGATGTTGCCAGGGCAATTGTTGAAAAGCACTCTGAGGACACAATGGAGAAGGTAGACATATTGTCAGCATTGGCAGAAGTTGCTTTGGAAAGAGGTCTGTTTTCTGTACTAGTGAAGAGTACCTTTTGATAACTATACAGGACTCTGCAGCTTCTCTATTTTAGTTTATAAGTTACTATGATTAGCTTCATTTTATTTGTGTAGAGGATGTTGAAACTTCGCTTAGTGATTACCTGAAGGCCCTCTCGATCTTGGAACGCCTTGTTGAACCAGACAGTCGACATATAGCTGAACTGTATCCTCGTTCACTTTCACTTTTTTTTAAAAAAAAAAAAAATCTGGGATCATGCATACAAGTAATCAACTTATTACTCCTGATTTGAGCTAAATAACAAATGTGTTTCGGCTTCACCTGTCATTCATATCTGACATGTCATTTTGCTTAACTGGATAATTTAGAAACTTTAGGTTATGTCTGTGTTTGGAAATTGGTTCTAAACCTGAGGAAGCAATTCCCTATTGCAAAAAGGCTATCTCCATTTGCATCTCTAGGTTGGAGCGGCTTACTAAAGAGGCAAAGGAGTTGGCAGACTCAACCTCAAAAGCAGCTGATTCAGAATCAGACCGAACTCTTCAACACTGTTCTAGTACATCCAATTCGGTCATATCTGCCACTGCTAAAGAATCAGAGATTGAAACACTCTCTGGTCTCTCTGATGAACTAGAAAAGAAAGTGAGTTTGACTTAGATCTGCCTATGGTGATTGTTAAAGCAATTGTTTCTACTCAGCTTAATTATTGTGATTTTTCTTTGACATGCAGCTTGAAGATCTACACCAGCTTGTTTTGAACAAAAAATCTTTGCTTTCAGATCTCATGTATATGATGGCTGCAAAGGACATTGAAAAAACTGCAGCTACTGCTGCTGCTTCTGTACAAATGAGCTCTTCTCAGATGGGAACTGCTAATAGCACTGGGGGTGTCGATTCTTCAACTGTTTCCACAGCTCACACTAATGGTTCTGCTGGAGTAACACATCTTGGAGTGGTGGGAAGAGGAGTCAAGCGAGTCCTAATGGACCCAAGCACCTCCAACTCCAATCCTGTGAAAAAACCTTCTGTAGAGCCTTCACAAAATAACGCTGATGGCAATGCTTCTTGAAGGTCCTTACATTTGAATCTTGGTATTGGAACAATATTCTGTGTAGAGATTTAAAATTGGTGGTAACATATGTCGTTAGTTCTCTATGTTGTTATGTGGTCCTTGATGCAAGAATGTATTTTTGGCCTTGTCTGAGAATAGCTGTGAGACAATGAAAAACTGACTGCTTTACTCCTGCAGCTTGTAGATCATCCTTGCGGCCCATGATTGCATGTTTGCACTACATTATCATTTTCAATGTTTTGTGATGATTACTACGGGTATTTGAGTAAATGTAGTTTAATTATAATCAGCTATCTGCAATTACCAGCGATTTTAAAGCAAGTGTTCAGGCAATGTGTATGGCCCATGGTGATGATTGACTCTTGTTGATGGCATCATAGTCGCATGTAATACTCGTTAGGTCTCTACGTGATTGTGTGTTTATCTTGTACTAAGCTTAGCTACTTGTTTTGGTGCTGTTTGCTAAGTTCATCTGTTTGTGTCGATGAACAAATATTTCATGGCAACAAGCATAGAAGTTGAAGCCAGCGGGCCCGAACGCATAAATCCATAAGCTTTTTGAATATTGGCTTGGTACGGTGGATATATCGCCAATCACAAATTTTCATGTGATGCCTCAGAACATGAGTAGCAGGTAGCAACAGAGTTGTCCTTTGTGAATGTTTGCGATATTCTCTTTAGATATGATTGGGCACAATGGGTCCATAAATGTTTTGTAACGGTTGGCCTGTCCGATGATGTATAGAGCTGTTTTTGTCCACGCATTTCGGTTGCCCAAATAAGTTTTGATTAGATGCAATTTTTCTGCCGAAATTTACAATTGCAAAGTAGAAGAGAGCCGTGGGACACTTGAAAAAATCAATTCTCCGAAGCATTTTTGGAAAGATGCCAAACGCTGAATACAATGTGGCATCCTCACTGTTGCAGCTGAAAAAAGGGCAGGGCTGGGCGGAGGCTCCAGCTAATGAGTATTTGGGGAATTCCTATGTAAAGCGATACCTTCAACACCAAGGTGTCTCGGAGGCGTTCAAGGAGAGAGGCCAAATATTATACACCACAGTCGATAGGTGTGATTATCTATATAAGCCCCCATCCTAAGAATAAGGGATGAAAAAGCAACCTTGCATCCAAAAATAAAGCAACCTTGCATTGAAGGGGGTATAAAATATAAATCACTTGCCAAAACATGTGTTACAGAGTGAGTTGCAAGGAATGCGGGAACTTCTCCTGGGGTGGCTGTGGCAGACATTTGACGACTCTCTACTCCAGCATTGAAAAGGGGAAGCATTGTATGTGTCGACCTTGGCCAGGTGTAGCCATTCCATCCGACTCCAAACCGGAGAAGGTACCACCTTCAACAGCCGCACCCACAGGTATATAAAAATCGTCGGAGCAAGCTCCTCTCCATTACCATTGTTCTCCAATTTCCCTCAATGCATCTTTGGATCAAAGACACATGTGCCAAGTATCATCCAATTGCCGACATTAGCTCTTTAAACTATATTTACTTAACCATGGTAGAAGAGAAAGTTTGACGTCATTGAATAATTACAATCTATTAAATGAAACTTACCGTCTTATCTTGGGGTGGCCATGGTTCAGGTTTGAATCGAAATCGAATCAAGATGGTTTGTTGAACCAGAACTAGAATTGGATTTTGGAAATCGGAACTAGAATCATAACTGTAACTAAATGTTCAGGTTTAGATTCATATTCACTAAAATTTTGAATCGGAACTAGAATCGGCGATTTAAGACCTGCTTAAACTGTCTGAAAAAATATTTGTCACCTAAATATATTTGGTCAGTTTAGAGTTCAATATCAATAGTTAACACCTAATACCTGCAATTTCAATCATAATCCAACAACCTATTGTCCCATTCTTTTAGTAGATCTATACCTCATGATTAATTTAAATCCAAGACTAATATAATCTAAACCCATTGTCCCATTCTTTTAGTAAACCTATACTCCATGATTAACCAAAACCAATCTAATATAGTCAGCAATGAGATTTTTTTGTTATATAAAATTTGCATGATTTTTGCTTTTATAGAAGTTGTAATTTGATCAATCTTTTGCCATTGCAAAAGTTTTTTTCACCAATCAATCGTATTACAATAATCTACACCAAATTTCCTTCCTATAAAAAATGTACCATCAAAAGTCACCGTTATTAACTAATATAATTCATACTATAGTCCACGCCGATCATCAGCACACGAAAAAATAGAGTAATTAGATACAACTTTATGCATTGTATGATTTTTTGTTGATGAACTCGTTCTTTGAAAACTTGTTGAGTATAACCATTATTAGTTTATATGGTAATGGAGAAAATTATACAAAAGGGAATTTTCTTTTACTCTATATAATAGATAAAATACATTTTTGATGAGATGTATAATTTTGTTCATCATTTGGCTTGTCTTTGAATGAGATATGAAAGTCCCTTTATATAGTAGTATATCAGAAAATATCTGTACGGGTGGTACTTTAATTAATTTAGTCGAAAAAATGTTTAATGCGTCTTTTCTTTGGGTAAAGAAATAAAACAGAAAGAATAAATGCGGTTTGAATAAATAATTAAACAAAAGATAATTTTGATTAGCTCTCCCTCTGATCCAAACTAATAAAGATCCCTCAAATTTAGCATGACATATTGAGTGGTTTGCAAATTGATAGAGTACTTCATGGTGAACCTAGCGATGCTGCCACCCAAGGCCAATATATATAGAAATAGCAGTTGACCCCAATAATTTCTGTTCTCGCGCAGAATTTGCGGTGGCTGCTGCACCCAATCAATAGTAAGCACCATTTTTCATTAATCAAAGTTTAGGATAGCATTGAGTGCTGAGCATCAAACATTTTAGTCTTTTCTTTTTTATTTTTAAGAGACAGGACAGGAAAAACAAAAGAAAAGGACAAAAAAAATAATTTTTTTTGTTTGTCCAATTAACGAGTTCCGCTCGTGACTGATAAGTCACATGAATGAAACCATTCCATGGATTGACAGAGCTGCATCAGTTCACGGTTTTGTAGGTTCTACATTAAGTAACAGTAATAGGGTAAGACGCATGACCAAAAAAAGCCAAGTCTGTCTGTATTAAGACAAAACCAGATAATGGACGAGGGCCATTTATTTATTGGACTAATCAATCTTCTACTGTCAATTTTTTTTTGTTCTTCTCTTCCGTTTGCTTCTTCTGCAGCAAAAATGGATTCTTCTTAAGGGCGCCTTGGATGCTGGCCAGCACACAGCAACATCACTTATCCTGGCGGGCCTTAACAATAAACGATGGGCTATCGACACAACGGCGACTTTTGTTGTTGTTTTTTGCATCCCTACGTGGTCCTGGTGCTGGTGTTGTCTTTTTTAAGCGCGTTTTTGTTTTGTGGCGGATGCTTTCTGCAAATTTGATCAAGGTCAATCAGCATTGACCAACCCTGCTTGCGTTTCCAAGTTCTAAGCTTGAATGTATTAAAAAATATATAATAATCCCTTTTCTTTTTTAACCTTGTGCAGGGTGCCTTGAAAATTTCGTAGTTATTTACTATTTACTGCAATGGTGGTGCAAATCTCGGTCTCTTCTTGCCAGTTTCCACTCCACTTTTAAGACATGAATCAATTTGACCACATTTATGAGTAATGACCCGCGTGTTCACTCAATCGGGGCCGCGATTATTGCGCCACAGTTTTTTTTTTTTTTTTTTTATCATCATCATCATCAACTGGGAAAGAAAGTGTCAAATTTTTGGATGGCAAATTACATAAAAGTGAAGCACAAAAGCAATAATAAACTAATAAAGCTAAAAAAGAGAGAACAAAATAATTGTCGCCTTCGGGCTCTAACTTCGGCGTTCTGTTGTCCTTTTCAATACTACAAGTGGAATTTAGGACAAAGTCCATTAGTATTAACCAGTAACTGCAGATGAGGGGACTTCAAACTTACAAACTACAATGATGCTAAGTACCAGTGTACTGCGTACTCTCTCTTTTACTAGTTACCAGCAGCTTTGTCTAATCATGACTACTTTTACTAGTGCACGTGAACGCAGGTGTAAAAGATTTTGGAAAAATTGCAGAAACCTCCCCTGAGATTTCTGATATTTGCATTGACCTCCCTGTCAATTTTGAAATAGCATTAACCTCCCGTAAACAAAGGTTGGAGCCAATTTAAAAGGTAAAAGTGTGTGAATTTACTAGAGTACCCCCAATTGTATTTGACTTTACCAGATGAAAATTTGAGTACTTTCATCAAAACCAACGTTTAATTTGTTAAACAAATTAAACTAATCAAACTATTTCTGCATAGTTAAATTAGTTAACTAATTAACTAATCAAACTATTTTAGCATAGTTAAACTAATTAACTAATTAATTATTAACTAATTATCTAATTAATTAATTAACTAATTAACTATTTTTTATTTATCTAATTAACTAATTAACTAAAGCTGTTGTCTGTCCAAAACTAACAAACTATTTGCATGTTAAACTAATTAACTGCTTAACTAATTAACTAACTAATTATCTAATTAATTAATTAACTAATTAACTATTTTTCTATTTGTCTAATTAACTAATTAGTTAATGCGCTAATTGGTTAATTAGCTCCACAGGCCAACGAAATTGGTTAAATAGCGCATTAAATATAAAACCTGACAGTTTCCATAAAGAGATGGTATGTTATGAGTAATTTTTTTTTAAGCTTTCACATATTTAATTTATATTAAATACAAAACATACTACTAGTTTTTCTTTGGGCGCTATTTAACCAATTTTTCCCATAAAGAGTTTGTATGTTTTCTATAAAGAGCCGGTATAAAATATACTTGTTAGTTTCCCATACTACTTGTTAGTTTTCTATAAAAATTTTTCCCATACTACTTGTTAGTTTCCCATAATGAGCTGATATGTTATGCGTTGTTTAACCAATTTTTCATATTTTAACAAATTTATGAAAATTAAAATAACGTATTTGAAAGTTGCATTTTTATTTGGAAGAACATATTCCTTTGATGCGTTTTTCACCCTTTGAGAAGAGACTAAAAAATCATCACCCTTTAGAAAGTTAGTTTAAAAACTTTCTCTTTTTGGGAATTTACTCCTTATTAATACAGCCACTATATTTATTTTCTAGTATTAATTTTTGTTATGGTTTATGATTTTCTTATATTTTATCAAAAAATTTAATAACTATTGTAGTTACAATTATGGAGATGTTAATTTGTCGTATGTGTAATTCTTTTGTTTTATAAGAATTGTTATATCAGGGGTAATTTTGAAATTTAATTGCATTTAATTCCGAAACACTCATCAAACAAGCTAGATATTGGAATGAAAAATATGTTGCATTTATACCCCCTGAACTTGCTTGATCCTTAATGTCTATGCTCCTCCCTTGTTAATACTAATTATCAAGCAAGATCAGGGCAAAATTGGAAGAAATTTCTTATCTCGCTTCTACAAATAATTTTTTAGTGGGACATCAAGCCTCAGGGGAGGTTTTCGCAACGAATTGTTGCTGTTCAGGGGTGCTGAATGCCATTGCTAGACCTAGAGGGGAGGTCAGTGCAAGTGTCAGAAACCTCAGGGGAGGTTTCTGCAATTATCCCAAAGATTTTTTGTCTCATTTTTGGATTGTTATTTTCTGTAAAAAAAAAAAAAATTTACGAAAAGCTGTCTGCAAACACATATTATAATCATCGCATAAATCAAATTATTTCTGTATATTTTCCTGACAAAAGTTATAAAAATAGCAATCCAAATAAATGGTCCATTTCTTATTCCTATATGCTATATACTACTGTCTCTACGGAATGGAAAATGCGATGCTAACGTCTCATCTTGGCCTTGCGAATTGTAGTAACAATAGCTAATTTTATCACATTTAATAAAGTGTAGATTGTCAGCCACAAAGGTGCATTCCTTCCTAAACTTCTTTTGATTCGTCTTCCGGCCTTCAAGACCTGGGTATGTACGTTCAATTTCGAAATTTGAAAAGCCTGAGCCGCAAAATTAATAATAATACTGGTTTTGCGACCACCTACCTACAGCCCCTGTCAATTCATTAAGATGACATCAAGGCATACAAAAGGGGTACGGAGATTGGGTTGGTTAGGCCTGCAGGGTCCGCTGTTACTAATAGCAAGAAAACCATAGGATCTGATCTCTGGGTTTATTTTTCGGGCATGACCCTTACTTTTTAAATTTTTTTTTTTTTTGGGGTAGGATGTGATCTATGTATGGCAAAAAAAGTGAATAGAAATATTCTGACAAGAACCTAAAAAACTTTTCTACAAAAAATCAATCCAAACAGGACTCAATAATATTTATTATTGGTACTTTTATGCACATTTACTCTTCTAAAATTTCCATTCCACGTTCATATTGAAATTCAAACATTGATCTCGTGGGTCACGGTGAACGCGTAAGCTACCGAAGACCTTTGAAATTGGGAGCCCACGATTTCAGAGCTTTGAGTCGAACATAGCTGGAAGTGTGGGCTTCTAGTGTCGCTCGCAATCAAGTTACATCAAACCTGCTTGTGGGATCGTTTAAATCTTCTAAACTGGATCCAAATAATCATACATTTTTTGGTTTATCAATTTAGTTAATAAATTATTGTGGAAAGGGATTTAAGTAAACAACACTAACACATCCAACACATCAGTAGAGAGAGAGGGGGGGGGGGGAAGGGGAATTATTAGACAATATCATCATAGCGGTGCTCGTGAATTTGTGTATGGATGACTCAGTAGTCATTCTAACAGAAATTTCGAGTTTTGGAGATTTTCTGGGAAAAGTTGCCGCTGGTGTCAAAGCACCAGAGTGAACACTCAAGACAAGCGGATTCAATCACACACGAAAAAAAAAGTGAGGTATGACGGTTGACGATGAGGGGGTGAAAAGAGTTATTTTAGTCAGGCCCATGCAATTCAACCAAGTAAATTTTTTGGTCTGCATAAATTATCTTTAAGAGCAAATTATTCGGTTAGACATTAAATTTTTCTAATAGTCAATATTTGGTCACTCAATTATTAATAATAGTATTTTTTTTATCCACTGAATTATCAAAAAGTACAAATCTTGGACCATTTTATTTTATTCCACCATTAATTCTACCGGAACTAAGAATCTGCACTTTAGGTAATTTACTCTTATCTTTGATCACTTTGCGGTTCACGGTCAGGTAAGGTAGGCTGAGACATTTCATACGGTAAGGCATATATTTTGGTAGGAAATCAACCAAACGCAATTAGTTTTACGGAATGCATCTTTCGAAACTAGAAAAGAGCAGGTGCTTGGCTTTGTTTAACGTCTTAGACACTGCTCTTTCTGATATTTTTTAATCACTCTCTTATTTCATGTACATCGAACTAGTCAGTATATATATTTATATATCATCAAATCACTCAGTTTAGGGCAAAAAGGGCACAAGACACGGTTGGCAAAGCAATGCATGTTTTAGGTACCCGCAGACAAATTATGACGGCAATTATCACAATAATTAGTAGCAATTCTATGTCCTACTTCTACCACTAGTAGTATTTTATTTACCACTTACAAGAAGAAAGCAGGCAATAGGAACTCGCGCTTTTGAAACTCTGCCCTTTGGCCCTTGACTATTGTCCGTGTCCATCCATGGACCAACCAAAACAGAAGTGAAAAGGAGAAAAAGAAGCAACAAGAGAAGATTCTGAATGAATTCTCCGATTTCTTTGTTGCTGTTGTTGTTTTAAAAGTAAGAGAAAGAAAGGAAAAAAGCGGCAGGAAAAGAAGAAATTTCCCAAAAGAATACGATCCATTATCATCATTATTACTGCATGATTCAACCCTTTTCTGCTTTTTCTCCTATTCGCTGAAACCCCATTTGTCCGTTCTCAAGATCCCTGATTCCAATATATTACAACTCCCCCACGATCCAGCCTCTCTGCTCTCATCCATCTTACTCTTTCTTTTTTTTCTTTTTTTTTTATTTATTTTATCTCTGCTTGATTTTCCACTGACACAATCATTTCCACTGCACTCATTCATTTCCCTCTGTTTCTCCTTCTTCTTCCTTGTAACCCCTCTGATTGTAGTACGTAAAAAGAGAGGGTTGATATTTCCACTTTTTTTAGTCCCATCCATCACATCCATTCTTTCCTCTCTCTCCTCTTCCCTTTTATCCTGTTGGATTGAGTCGTAGCTCTCAGTTTTCATGGATCTGGTTTAGTTTTGGCCTTTTTCTCTTTTTCGGTACCAGTATCGTTTTATCGAGCTCAAAAAATGGACGCTGAGAAACCCAGTTCCAAAGGGCAAGCATGGTAAGTAAAATGAACCCCTGCTTCACACATTTTCCCTTCTCCAATCAACATGATGATTCTTGCCTTTAGTAAGAATTATTTTCCTTGTAGGTTTTGTACGACAGGTTTGCCAAGCGATGTTGTAATCGAAGTAGACGACATGACTTTCCATCTTCACAAGGTCAGTTTTCGTTTTCAGTTTTCACTCATTTTAGTAAATTTGCTGATTGCTTTGCATTTTTCGACTCTTCTGTGCTTTTTCTGTTTTTCAGTTTCCTCTTATGTCAAAAAGCCTAAAGCTTCACAAGCTAATAACAGAGCAAGAGAAAATTCCAAAAACAACCTCCTCCTCCTTCTCCTCCGCTAAATTCCAAAAACCCTCTGAATCAGAGAAGGACGATGCTGATGATAATAATACTAGTACCAATAACAAAGATGACCAAGGAGAGATTATTGCAGAGGAAGAACTAGTAGATGACGAAGATGAGGCAGAGTACTGTCACATCACACTCCCTGATTTTCCGGGAGGTTCGGAGGCTCTCGAGACCGCCGCTAAATTCTGTTATGGCGTCAAGATCGAGCTGTCGCCATCAAACGTGGCTGCTCTCCGCTGTGCTGGAGGTTTTCTCCAAATGACTGAAGAGTACTCCGAGGACAACCTCATTTCCAAAACTGAGAGGTACCTCTCCCAAACTGTCCTCAGAAACATCAAAGACTCCATTCAAACGCTCCACTCTTGCCAGAAGCTCCTGCCTCTGGCCGAGAATCTCGGCATCGTTCAGCGATGCCTTGAAGCAATTGCCAGTAAAACTTCCTCCGCAGATCCATCCCTCTTCGGTTGGCCGGTGAGCGAAGGAATTGCCGAAAGAGCTGGTAATAATGCTCGTCGGAAACTCACAGGTGCAGCTGCTGCCAGAGGCGGTGGCGCAGCTGTCGCCGGAGCGGAAGTTTGGTTTGAAGAACTGACATTATTAAGTTTAGAATTTTTCAAGCGGTTGCTTTCTGCGATGAAAGAAGGCGATGCAAGTGCTGAAATTATTGAGAACTGTCTTGTGTATTACGCCAAGAAGTACATTCCAGGAATTTCGCGAGCAAATCGGAAACCTTCGTCTTCAATCTCATCATCCTCTTCAGTTCCTTCCGAAAATGAGCAGAGAGAGCTTCTGGAGACTGTAATATCTAACCTTCCCACGGAAAAGAGCTCGAGCTCCTCTACTACCACGAGATTTCTCTTCGGCTTATTACGAACAGCTAATATACTGAATTGCTCGGATGCTTGTCGTGCTACATTGGAGACGAAAATTGGATCGCAACTGGAACAAGCAACGCTAGATGATCTACTGATTCCGAGTTATTCGTATTTGAACGAAACGCTCTATGATGTGGATTGTGTGGAAAGGATTTTAGGATACTTCCTTCGAGGATTGGAGGAGAGATCCGCGAGTAGAATCGAAGGCGAAGGGGAGAACAGCAGCGTAAGATCAGCGGCACTAATGTTGGTCGGAAAATTAATTGACGGTTACTTATCGGAAATTGCATCCGATGCTAATTTAAAGTCGGATAGGTTTTACCAGCTCGCCATTTCTTTGCCTGACCACGCCAGACTGTTTGACGACGGCCTTTATAGAGCCGTTGATGTTTATCTCAAGGTATCATGTACTGGTATACTAATAGAGTGAAAAGCTTCATCATCTTTTTTTTTTTTTTTTTATAATCAGGAAAAATAAAAAGAGTAATTTAAGAAAGTGTGAGTGTAAATTCTGGACTCTTTTTTTTTTGGTTGCAGGCTCATCCGTGGTTGTCTGAACAAGAGAGAGAGAAAATTTGTGGTATTTTAGATTGCCAGAAGTTGACATTAGAAGCGTGCACCCACGCGGCACAGAACGAGCGGCTGCCGCTGAGGGCGGTGGTTCAAGTGCTATTTTTTGAGCAACTGCAGCTCCGGCATGCGATTGCGGGGACGCTGCTGGCGGCGGATGTGCCCCCTGCACTGGAGACGGGGAGGCAGTTGGAGCCTGGGGAGGAGGATGAGGAGGTGGTTGGGACAGGGTTGGCACGGGCGGGGGAGGGAGAGGGGAACGGGAACACCAGCACGTGGAGGGCGGCGGTGAGGGAGAATCAGGTGCTGCGGCTGGACATGGATAGTATGAGGACTAGGGTGCATGAGTTGGAGCGCGAATGCTCTACCATGAAGAAGGCTATTGAGACGATTGATAAGGTTGGTCCTCGTCGCGAGAGAGGTGGTGGTGGTTGGAGGAGCAAGTTTGGGTGCAAATTCAAGACTCAGGTCTGTGATTCACACGAATCGGCCACCGTAGTGGAGGCAAGAAAAGGGCGGAGCCACCGTCATAGTAGTCCAAAATAACATGTGGACTACTTAATTTTTTTTTTTCCCCTTTTTTGCTCACCTATTTCTATTCTTCTGTTTTTATTTATTCGCTATCAGAAATGTAATGGTAATATTTGTTTATTTTCTCAATGTGTATGATGAAGTTGCTTGTAGATTACAGACACAAATTTCTTTTCCTTTTTCGTTTTGGGAATATTTCGGTCTAAATATGTGGTTTAGATTGAATAAGTTATTGACATGCGGCCTCAGTGCATCTGAAAAGGGCCTGAACAAAAGGTATGGATTTACGGGCTTTAGGGGGGTACGATTTTCCAAGGAAAGAAAGAGTTTTGGGTGTTTGTTTATTTACGAACGGTGAATTCCTTTTCGATGATGATGACGATTGACGAGAGGGAGAAATGATTACAGCAAAGTGACAAAGCAGAAGCATTAGTGGAAGTCTGTTCCTTAGCTGATACACTTTCAGAACAATCTGCATGGATGGGTTCTCCACGTTTAGATGGCAAGTTCCTTTCTTGTAGCTGTCTGCACTGCATATGCCATGTTGTTCCGGAAACTTGTTGAGAAGTGGTCACCACATTGTACCATTTTATGCTTTAGCACTTGCTGGATTCTGGTTGTAAAGAATCTAAAGGTTGAAGCCCCCCAAAAAATTACAAGCAAATTGCAAGTTCTAATTTCTGCTTTGTTCTTTGTCTTTCTTTCAAAGTGACAGTGAGTTATGATGAATTAATAATGTTCTTTGGTGCTTGAAAGCGAAGCAAATCTCCTCCTGGCGTGGTCCATTTTTTATTCCTCGTCTCGTGTCAAGTTTCTCATATTTCAGTTTCAAAACTAAAAAACAAGTTACGGCAAAAAAAGAGTGTATTACTTTCCCAGCTTTTAAACTAAGACGGGATTAACTTAGGGTGCGTTTGATAAAATTAAAATTTGAAAGTTGAAATATGAAATTTGAATTTATCAAATTATTGAATTATTAAGTACTAAATATAATACATTTGAATGTATATCATACTAAATGATAAGTGATTAATTTATCACTTATTTTTATGAGCAAGTTTTGTTAAAAAATTTAGTGCCACTTATTGAATTTAGATGTTCAATTTTTTGTTATCAAACGCATCTGAACAGTTAAAACCTAAATCTATTAATTTTACGTGTTGAATCGGATTATCAAACATGGTCTTAAGTTGTTGATTGATTGTGTGTACCATATAGCATGGTGAAAGATTTGGTGGAACGATGATTTTTATCATGTCAAAATGATCCGAATTTGTCGTAATAAAGACTTTGTTATTATTATTTATTTTTGAACTTTTTCCGCTTGAAAAGGGATAGAATTTAAAAAGTGGGGAAGGGATGGGAAGATTTGAACATAATAAAGACTTTGCTGTTGACCACTTAGATGGAAAAGTATTGGATTTACTCATGGCCTACTTTTTGTTTGTGTTTAAGAGCTAATTTCACATAATCACAAACTAAACTGTAGACTTTTTTGTGCGTGCCTATGGGCCTGTTTGGAACCTGAGTTTTTTGAGAGTTTGTCTAAAACTTTATTGTAGTGCATTGTAGAAGTTTTTGAAAAAATTTTGTAAAAATTGTAAGGTGAAAAACTTTTTTGTAGAAGTTTTTGTAAGGTGGAAAAACTTTTTTTCCTTTTCTTTTTTTTTCTTTCTCTTTCTTTTTCTTTTTCTTTCTTTCCTTTTTCTTTTCTTTCCTATCTTTTTCTTCTTCTTCATCCCAGCAGCAACGCAGACGCAGCAACAACGCAATGGAGTAGCAACACAATGCAGCCTCCTATCAGTCCCTCCTCCTACTCTCCCGCCTGCTCCACCCCCAACTCCACCACCAGCCCCACCTCCTGCACCACCACCTGCTCCTCCACCAGCATCTCCTCCAACGCCACCACCAGCACCACCACCACTACCTGCACCTCCTCCAACTCTAGCACCACCATCGGCTCCTCCACCAGCACCTCCTCCAATGCCACCTCCCGCCACCCCTCTCCTCCCTTTCCCCTTCTCCTCCCCTTTGCCCTTCCCCCTCCCTTTTCCCTCGCCCGGCAGTCAAGGCGCAACTCCTCCACAAGCCAGTCAACTTTTTTTTTTTTTTTGCAATTTTCAGCCTTCCCCTCTCCTTACTCTATAAGAAGGATCACCTTACTATTGGCTTATTCTTTTTCTGCTACCGCTAAAACTTGCAGGATCCCGTCTGAGCCGCCGGCGACGAGTGTGCATTGGTCTTCTCCCATTTGCCTCCAGCATACGCTGCTCACAAACCCTGCACCTGTAGGCTCGTAATATTCCCACCCGGAATATTCAGCTCGACCTGGAGCCGGAGCTCCAGCAGAGGATGGCTCAAATCTCTTGACCCAAATAGACGAGCCCCATCTCTTATCGTAGACAACAACTTGATTGTCCTCGGAGCCACAGCTAAGCAGGCCGCCGCCCCTCCAAACGGATAACCCGACGAATCTCCTGGCATTGACGTGTCCCGTGTACGTCCGAATAAGCCGATGATCTGCAGTGTGCCACGTCTTCAAGCACCCATCAATTTAAAAAAAAAGGGTACAAACTGCCGATGAAGGGAGCGGATGGCAGGGGGAAGATGGCGTGGAGAGGGAGAAAGGCAAAAAAAAAAAAGAAAATGTGGAGGCCGTGCCGGACGTGGTGGTCAGCGATGGAGGAGGTGGTGGGTTGGGATGGGGGAGGAAGAAGAAAAAAAAAGGGAAGGGAATTTTTATTTTTTTTTTGGGTATTTTGAAATGTGTAGGTAAAAAACTTTGAGAAGTTTTTTGGGATCCTGTAGCAAAAGTTGTTAAAAAACTAGTAGGTAAAAAATTTGCTTAAAAACCTGGCTTCCAAACAGGCCCTATTCACAATCTGGACATTCCCGTTAATCTATAAAGGAAAACCCCTACTTACAATCTGGACAGATTGCCATCACATCCTAGATAAGCCGAATGGCTTAATCCATATACTGTGTAACCCGTAATAATGGCTTAATCTATCTATGCTTCCGTTCGACATCATGTTTCCGCTTGACTTTCATGCTTTGTACAATAAGGGAAACAACATAATTGGAACATTTCTTTGAGCATAATGATATCTTGCAGTGCTGTAGACCTTTTTTGTATATTCAAAACAAGATTTTCTGACATCTCTGAAATGACTATTATCACCATTCAAGTTTTATTTCTATAGCAGATTGTGCTAAAATAACAAAATAAGCCCTTTGAAGTCTAAATTGCATCAGAATTAAGAATGTTGAGCTTGACATTTCATTCAAAGTTATGTGAAAATAAAGTTCAAATTGCAACATTAACGCAAGCCGTATCCATTTAGTCCAAAATCAAAATATTATGGGAATATTGAGCCTTTTCACCCGTTATCGTTGTTGTTATTGCCAATCAGTCCGTTTCCAATTTCCCATCTCTCAGAAAACAGCATCCCACCAACCAGAGCTGGTAAAATGGTTCTCTTTCTAGTGATTTGGGTTTCAATTGATATGGTTGCACTTGTTTGTTTCGTAGAAAGTACCATAGGGGAAGAAAACAAAATTTTGATTATGGGCATTCATTTTGAGACAAAAAAAATGCAAAATTTGCTTAGAAAAATCAAGAAAACGTGCATCAATGTCCTGTGGTTTGATTTAAGGCTTTAATAAAATCTACTAAATGAATACGCATTTTACATCAATACAGCATATTAATTTATGTTTTTTTTCTTGTTACTAGTTATAGTTCACATAATTTGCACGTGATTATATTAACTCAAATATGACATCGCTTAGATATAAGTTTTTTTTAATGAAAATTGATTGTTCACCTGATAATAGAATATTTATATCTTCAATTTTTTAAATCAATTGTTGTTACATGTTACAAAAGACTCTCTAGATACGAACTTTTTGATTTATTATATTTTGAATTTATTTTGAGCTTTCTTATTTTTGAATTTATTTTGAGCTTTTGGGTAAATTATAGATTTAGTTTTGATAAATAATTCTTAATATGGCTATGTTTCACCAAAGTTGTTTAATGAAAAAAAATCCAACATTTAATCATAATTGTTTTCATTTGTGTTATAGAAAAATGTCGATTTAACTCTTCATTACATGTTGGATTTTGTCTCATACAAGCAACGTTTAATCAACATTTTGGTGAAACAATTATGATTGTTTTCAACTTTTATTTTTCTCATGCAAGCAATGTTTAATCAACATTTTGGTGAAACAATTATGATTGTTTTCAACATTTGATAAACATTTAATGAAGGTTAAATCAATATTTTTCTATTTTTAATCATAATTGTTTTCTTTTATATGGCATTAGGTGTCAATTTTTTAGGGTTCTCTTACAAAACCTTATAGAGTTACCTGTTCGTAACTCTTCATCTACACTAAACTCTAATAGATAACCCAACGGTTGTTTGATTGAATAAACTATCTGTTGAATGCCCGTGAATATCATGGTTTTAGGACCATTTTCAGAATGATAATACTAAAATTTACTTACAATTCTTTTTACCTTATCACTCAACCCAATCCCACCACCCCAAATCAACCCATAATCTAAAGAGTATTAGTTCCACACCAAATTTTATTAAAATGTCACCATTGCCCCTTCGTAGTCAAATTAGATCATGTCAGTTGTCACCCAAACTTTCATGGGATTATGTGAATCACCAAAGTTTAATGGACCGTGTCCGTGGAATTATTACTTGCCCATTTGTTTGGGTATCGTGAATTTCAATTGGGAGACCCGAGGCGAGGCCCGCGGGTTCGGAGACATAGCATCGAAGTCCGCCCTGGGCCTCTCAATGCCATCCACGTTGTGTATCCCCCGCGGTCAAGAAAAACAGTTTAGATCCGCACTGTCAGTGTCCTCAAGGCTGGAAAAACCCGCTTCAAAAACTGATGGAGTACGTATCATTTATGTCATTATTATCTTTCACAATCAAAACCTCAATTTCCATCCCATTTGTTATTGCAGATTTAAAGCATTTCTTATATTAAATTCTCAAACAAAACTAAAGAAAAATCGAGAAGGAGAAATCAGCAATGGGGAGGAGCCCAGTTGATTATTTGGCCATGAAAACGGACCAAAATCCAGTCACGGCTGAATTGATTGATTCTGACATCAATGAATTAAAAATGGCAGCCAAGAAACTCTTCAACCACGCGACCAGACTCAGCGGCCTTGCTGTTGGCACTTCTTTTCTCAAATGGGTCGCATCTTTCGCTGCCATGTAAGCTAATTTCCCACTGCCACACCTCTCATTAGTCTCTGTTTCTTCGAGTTCGTCAATTTGTTTAAATGTACTCATCGGAACTTTACTCAATTTGTTGAAGTTTGCGTGTGATCATGGTGGTGGAGTTTTATAATCGTGTTTAATTACCATGTGAAGTGGGCTTTGCTCTAATCCTTGAATGATGATGTTCTTTTTTGTCAAAAAATGAAATAATGATGGAAGAACTCTGTAAATTGTTTTCGATGTCAAAGTGTTGAAGGTCTTTCCACATTATTGAGATGATAGACGGATTGGAATTTCCATTTGTTGGGCCAATGGGGTGGGAAAGATCGATAAATCCACACCGGTGTTGCCCCTTGATAGGCAAATGCATAGAGTTTGAGTGCAGAGTTTCTCTTAAAGAAGTTGTGTGGCTACTCTTTCTCCCACTGTATTCGCCAATCAAATCACACATCAGAGAAAGCTGACCATTTCATGCATGCATCTTTGTGCAATATTAATTATTGCTTAGTGCCTTGCTGGAATGCCAAGAAAACTAATGTTGAGCAGTGATTAATATTCAAAAGTGAGCAGATTGGCTGATGACGGGAATGTCTCTTTAGTCGTCACTATTACTGGCGTCCTCTATGTTAGCACCTTCTCATCCTACCAGATTAGAGTGTGTGGATGTGGTCTGAGCTATGCCCTCATAAAACAAAAGGAAAGGAGGATAACAGTCACCAGGTAATTATCATGGTAACTACAGATGGAATGACTTTGCTATGTAAATTCCTAAAACATGGAGACAAATATATGCTCAATTTTATCAATATTGTAAATAAAGAACCATTTTGTTGCAATGTCAGCTTACCAAGAAAAAAAAGTTGCCACTAATAAGCATTCCGTCATCTACTCGTCTCAGGAAAAGCCTGCAGGTTAACCTCTTGATTGACTAACTTAGCAACTTTCTGGGAGGTTAATTGCTAATGACTCGGTGCCTTCAGTTAGAAAAATGTCAATGGGACTGACATTCATGAGGCTCTCATATGTAGCATGGCTAACACATTCGTCCAATCTGTGGAGGGATTGCAACGACATTTTTCTGATATATATATATATATATATATATATATATATATATATATATATATGGTTTTCTTGTATGTTAATTTCTGTCTCGACAGATTTTGACTCCTCCTCTTTCTCTTAATTTGTAGTTATTTTTCTGGATGCACAAAAGTTAATGTTGTAGTGAATATCTGCTGTCAATTTTTTTCAGACCATCAGAATTACCTTGTGAATGTTAACCCACACTCTGCCTCTGCTGTAGTTATCTGTTGATATTGGATCGGACAAATTGGAGGACTAACATGCTGACTTCACTTTTAGTACCATACATCTTTTTCAGTTTGCCTGCAGCTCTTTTCAGCTTCTTGAGGTGATCATTTTGAGTTCCTCATCCTTTTTGTTCTCCTTCTCTCTGAATTTGAGAGTTAAATAAATTCCCCTCACTCACAACATGTAATCCGCTTTGCGATTTAGGGGAGAGTTCGGGAAGTGGGTTGCTTTCATTGCCGTTGTACTGAGGCTTTTCTACCCTCGACATTTCCCAGGTATGGAGAATTTCAATTTTTTGGAAGTGGCACGTGTCATTTTTCGTCTTTGCAAGATCATCATGTTTCCCTTCCGCTGGCTTTGACATTTGACCAGTGGTTTTTGTGAATTACAGACTGGCTGGAGATGCCTGGTGCACTAATACTTTTGCTGGTGGTTTCCCCGAGCTTCTTTGCTCATGCCCTGAGGAACAACCTGGTTGGCGTTTTCATATGCCTCATTATCGGTTGCTATCTCCTGCAAGAGCATATCCGGGCATCTGGAGGATTCCGCAATTCTTTCACGCAAAAACATGGCATTTCTAACACCGTCGGCATCATCCTCTTGCTGGTGTACCCAATCTGGTCCCTGGTACTTCACTTCCTCTGATTTCGTTTTCGTGGATGATGATGATGCTTTGGACATCGCTTCTTTAAACTTTCATTGCTCCACAAGTTCAGTGATTGAAGTAAAAATCAAATCAATCAAACCCGAGTATTAATTGTTACCCGTAGAATAGGGATTCTTTGCTTTCTTTCCGGTGTACTGCTTGGTTTGCAAGGGAAAGATGACTCTGCAAATACTCCCACATAACATAACTTTTATTTATTACTGGAAATTCATTATTATTATTATTATTATTATATCCTTGTGCAATCGTGGAATAAAAAACCTACAACTCCTCGTCTTTATTTCCATCTCGATTTAGAGCTTCAGAAGAATTACGTTATTTTCCATGATCACATTTCCTTATTACCTTTTTCCCTCACATACATCAAATCGCTACAGTAATTTTTTCATAAAAAATCATGAAAAATGCAATCCAAACACACTCTTCCGAAGATTTCCTTATCATCGGAAAATGCCAGCAACCGAGCACTAGAGGGAGGCTGCATTTGCTACAAGCAATTGACATGATATACCCAGCTGAGTCGAGGACAAAAACAACAAGAGGTTCATCCATTTCTCTGGTCTTTGGAAACTTGTTGATTTTAGCTTTTGATTTTCAAAAACCTATTTTGTTGCGTTCTCAACTAATTTTATATTTTCTGGACCTAAGAAAGCTAAAATGAGAAGCAGGTAGATTATATAACTTTTTATGGCCTTTTTTTGTTTTTTTCTCATCCACCATTTAATGTTCATAAGAAAACTAATTAATTACATTTAAAATTATTTAATTGGTATAAAAATTCATTTAGTTGCATATAAAGGTAAAATGATTTTTTTTTCTTTGGTCAAAATCAGCTTTTAACTTTTTTTTAGAACACTTATGCATTCATTAAAATGGTTCTTTCAACTGTAAATGAGAACGCCAAGAGTTATTTTAAACCAAAAAAAAAAATCTGAATTTTAAGAATCAATTTAACAAAGCCAGAATCAATCGAGAACACGTCGGCATCTCCCTGAATTCTCGTATGAAACAAATATTTTAGAGAGCTTTTTCTAATTTTAAACAATCTCTCAGACTCAAAAGGAAAACGTGGCGAGCATACAAGCCGAGAGGAACGTTTTTGTAGACAGGATGTGTGGGCCTTGGCCCTTAATAAGCAAGAATAGAAGCCCAAAACTTTGAAATTTTATGTGACCGCTCAAAAGCAGGCCAGTGCTGTGCAGAGTGAAGATCCTTCAAGTCATGCTTGGTGGCGCACGAGCCTTTTCAATGAAATCCGCGGAGCTCTTCTCAACCCTAACCCTAGCAATCAGAAGACTGCCGAGTCTCCGCCCAAATGTGAATAAATACAGCTGCGTTGCCCCCACCAATTCCCAATTCCCAACTCCCTAGTTTTTGTTCTGCTAATGCCGTTCCTCACTAGCTCGTAAGTACTTCTGTACTCTCCCCAATCATTTCCAGTTCGAACTAATAACTGAGTCAATCATCGCTCGGTATTCTTTTAGTATAGTATATATATATTTTTTTGGCTTCTTCTTTCGTTTTTCGATGATCTTTTTCGGGTGTTTCTCAGTGATGAAGATTTTTCAGATGACGAGTCTGATCGAAAATCCATTCGTTTACAATCGTGACGACAAATCGAGGCATTTGTCTGAGAGAAACTCCTTTTTTGTTTATTATTCTATTTTTCTTCATTTTCTCCTCAACATTTTTAATATCTTCCCCCCAATACCGAAGTATATTGTTCTGCTTTAGTTAAGCAGCACTATTTGAAGTCAGGAATGATAATTGCAATATTTTGTTCTGAATATTCAAATGATTGAACGAATGAATGAATTCCTGCTCATCCTCAATTCTTGGCTTCACTCGTTAGTTTGCTGCTACACATTGAGTCCTCTGATAAATGATGGGGAAAATAATGTGGCAATGATGAGAAAAACTCTGTTAAACAATGAGGAACCCCTTCCTGTTATTCATTCATACGAACAGAATAGCAGCGTGGTAGCCATGATTATTTTTCAAGCACTTTTGAGCCACATTCTCTCCTTTTTTTTTTTTTTTGTGCTCTTCTATGAATGCTATATTTTTTTAAGTCCCAATAGGTGGTGGGTGATAATTGGAGCCCTGATCAGGCAATTATTATCCTTATTATTATGGATTTTTTAATAAATAATTCAGTTATTGCTGAGATGAATGATTACTGGAGCTCATATCATATAGTAAGAATGATTTCAGGCGTACTAGTGTGTCTTATGATCAAAGAGAATGAATGACTCACCTCACTTCGGGTTGTGAATTAGATCCTGAGTCAATATCCGGCTACCCTCTTCGAAAAATTAAGAAGGGTGAAACCAGTGCATCAATATCATTCTTCGCATGGAAAATAAACCAGTGGCTTGTCTAAAGAGTTTGGGCATCTCCGGGAACAAATATTTTATTGTTGACTTGTCTAAAGAGTTGGGAATCTCTCTGACTATTCTAAACAGTGCATGCGGAATTGGGCAACTCTAAGTGCTAAAACGTACATGCTGCATGAGATGATCACTTAGAACAACTGATGGATTTAGAGCTGGACAATTTAACAAGCTCGTAATTAGTGCTTCACTAGAAGAAATAAATCATCAGATAATAACCAGAACAAAACGATTGTTGTTAACTATAAAAGGATTAACAAACCAAGCAAATATAAAGGATTAGCTGTAGTGACCACAATTCAACCAACTACTTCAGGGGAGATTTATGAGGTGTCCCTTTTCTTCTCCTTTTCCTTCTACTGGTGGAGACTTCGCCTTCTTTCGTACCATTTGAGGGTATTATTGAAGGTTGATCAACTGAAGGCTTTATTATGATGCTTTCTGAAGGTTGATCAACAGGATCAGGATTAGTGGGTTCAGCTCCGATTGAAGGCTTTATGTTGCCATTTGAAGGCCGCCGATCAATTGAAGGCTTTTCTGAAGCTTGATCAACAGGATCAAGGTTGATGGGTTCAACCCCAAATCCAACCTGCAAAGAAACAAATAAAATGTTTGTGTATAGCATATTTAAAACAAACAACGGCATATTTCCAAAATAATCCTCACTTTGCAGGCAATCGAACAAAATTTATATTGTGATCCTCTAACGTGTCCTTTGCATATCGCACACTTGGAGCAGTTTTGGAGCATGCTTTTTCCTCTCGAATGTAGGAAGAAAATTTGGTGGGAGTTAATTAAAAAGGGCTGTATGCCAGAAACATCCATATATCTCCTTATATGATTAGCTCGGATGGACACTCCATACGATGCTTTAAAAACCTATAATAAAAACAACATTATTAAGGTAACTCGGTACAAATCACATTAAGAAGAAGAAAATATTTGAGTGTAAAGAAGAATAGAATCTTCTTACTCGTATGGTTTCGTGACCCTTGTGAGAAAGACATTCGCACTTGTCGCAAATAGGTCCATCCATACAAGTTATGCAGTAGATTACCTTCCGAGAATGACCTGATATTCTACAATCATTGTAGAACGTTACGGATTGGAGAACGGGGGTCAACCACTGCGGTTGATCAATTCCACTGGACATCATGAATTATCACAACAATGCTTTGCTATGAAATACGGTACAGTACAGTAAATAAGTTTTTAGGTTTAGAGGACATATATATATACATGTATATAATGTATGCAGTGCGAGTTCCAAGCTTTATGTGTATTGGGAAATCACAGTACTTGCTATTAATCGACTCAAATAAATTGGAAGTTCACGCGAAGCAAGAAATGGAAAGTGGCTCATATTTTACAATCTCCTTTTTAGTAGTTTGATTTGCCATAAATTAACTACCTAGAGAACTTCCCAACATTGTTTCATGTTCTTATGTTTATAGAACTAGTATTTTGACCCGTGCTATGCACGGGATTATATTTCAAATCAAAATAATATTGTATATCTTTATATATTGTGGTACAGAATAATATATATATATATATATAGACTAAAAATTTTAAAGAAGTGTATGCTTGACATATTGAAAAAATTTTAATTTATAATGATTTACATGATAGATGAATTGTTAACACATTTAAGGAGATGGTTAGGTTGGGTGGTAAGGTAAAAAGAGTTTTCTTTAAAAAAATCAATTTAGCAGTACCTAACAAAACATCTTATGTTATACCCATATATCAAAACTTATAATATAAAAAAATTATAACCAATTTATTTTCTTCCATTTTTAGAAAAAAAAAATCTTTCTCCTATCTTGTATCGCTAAGATTGTTGACTGTATTTAGATTAGCATTTTTCATAAATTTTAACGTATATTAAAAGAAATCTCTATAATATATGTTTTTAGAGTTCTCAAAATTATTAAAAATCACCATCATTTCCCTCTTTTCTTATCCGCCGGCTAGTCATGAGATGCCTCCTTGACTTTCGTATTTTCTATCATGGTACCACTCTCTCTGTTGTTTTTTTTTTTTTTTGGTCATATCGCGACAATCCCCTTTTTTCTTCTCTCCTTTTTCCGCCCATCCTTGTAACCCACATTTTTTCTTCAACCTTTCTCGCCACTTTTCAACTCCTCACCATTTTTTTCCCTCCCTTCTCCCCACATACCCAATCTCTAAATTCATATCCCTGCGATCCAATATATTTAACTTTATCTATCATAATGAAAATATAAATTTAAAAATTGATTGCAATGGTTGCAATTATTAATATCTAAAAATGAAAATGAAAACTGATAATATCTATAATATCCTCAAGTACTACAATCAATATGTATATGTATATATATTTAATATATAAAATACATATTTACATATGAAGACAACAATAAGAATACATAAAATAATTAATGATACCAAAAGTTATCCTTAGTGTTTAGGTTTTGCACTCTTATTCAAATCTAATCAGGATCAAATTTGGGCCAAATATAAACAAATTAAGTAGTATTTTAGAGTCGAATGTTCTATATTTTTCTCTTTATCTATAATGTTATTTTTTAAAATTTTTTGGTAGAATTGGTGTTGTTATTATCATTATTTTTATCAAAAATGAATATTTAAAAAAAATTTCCAAGTTAAAAGGCCAGCACTACTTTGTTTTTTATTTAGTGATTTCATGAATGGTACCATTCTTGATTTTTTAAATCCTTCTTTTTTGTTTTCTATTTAATTTTGCTCTTTTACTTAGCATTAATAAGTTAAAAGATAAAGTATTATCGTTTCTTTTTTACTTTTACTAAGTTTGGCAATGTTTTCTCTTTATTTACCCTCCACTAATAAACTTCAAACCAATTTCCTATATAAGTGGAGCCACTTCTTACTTATTTAAATTAGAAAGGCGTGGAAGCCACTCCTTACTTAGAAAAATGTTATTTGCACTCAAAATTTTATTATTTGCAATTCCACCATTTATTTTATCATATAATCTAATTAATGAAAACTATATGATCAAAATGATTATTGAAGTGTGAATAACAAAATGGAGTGTAAATAATTTTACTTATTTAAATTAAAAAGAAAGCATGAAAGGGTGTTATATTTGTTATCTCTTGTTATAGTCTTATGGAAGTTTTAATTGAAGTATAATCATTAATAACACAAGGCAATTGAAGACGTGATAGGTTGAAATTCCAATATGATATCATGCACGTTAACCAACAGTTTCAAATGAAATGATTTTAAAAAGTAACCAACAATTTCAAATGTAAGGAGTAGATGTGGAAGTTAAGAGAAATATATTTTATAAATTAAATTAAAAGTGAAATGCTAGAAAAATAGAATTGGTAGTGGGAAAATATGTGGAGGCTTGTTGCTAAAAATCCCTTCTCAAATTTATATAGATATAGATTGTCTAAATGAGGCTTGCTGATCGTTTATAGTAATAAATTTGAAGTATAGGTAATAGTAATGTTGGACATTAACGCATTTGAAAATATAGGAATCATGTGTTATAGCATACGTTTTTGGTATCATGATGCTTAGAAGGAGAAAAGTGTCTCAAATTATAAATTAATGTTTTGTTATTCAGTATGTTTCTGTCTTGGTTTTGAGGTGTGGCGATGGATTAATGGCAAACGGAAACTAGAATAATAAATTTGATTAATCACATCGCATGGCCTATTAGCTCAGTTGGTTAGAGCGTCGTGCTAATAACGCGAAGGTCGCAGGTTCGAGACCTGCATGGGCCATTGTCATCTTTTTGTTTACCCTATCATATAGTATTTCACTTTTCTCCTCTCTCTCTCTCTCTCTCTCTTTTTTGCCCTATATATCTTACTTTCTCTCCTGACTATTTTGTGATTTTCGATAAGAAATCATTTCTTTAATAAGTTGTTTACCCTATGCAGCTTACTTGCTCTCCTGTCCGTTTTCTGACTTTCAATAAGAATTATAATTCTTTAATATAGATGAAAACACCAAAAAGCATAATATATATAGAATTAGATGAGATTTTTTTCCCCAGCCAAATACAATCTGACCTTCACCTTTCCGGCTCCCAGGCGTCCATGCCCAAATTCCTCCACTACGAAAAAGTGAATAACAAGATTTTTTTTTCTTAATTTTATTTTGGAAAACCAACAAAATTTTTCTCTTTATTTTTGATAATGATAATAATTGTATAATATTTTCTATCCTAATGTACAAAAGAGGGGGAGGCTAAAAAAACTTGTGTATTAAAAATTAATAGATATATAGATTTGATTAAATCAACGCAGGAAGACCTAACGGCTACCTAAGGGGGACCCACAGGGAGACCACATCCAGCCAATTGGTAACTGGAGAGGTCCCTTGAGGACCTTAAGCACAGGTTGAAGAACCCACATCCTAGCGAGGTGGGAAGGAAGCCCCTCCCCCCCCAGCTCACGGACAAGCACTCAACCGGTGTTTGTTTTTTCCGAAGCGAAATTAACCCACACACACCCAAATAATTTCAACTCACAGGGAGACCACATCCAGCCAATTGATAATTGGAGAGGTCCCCTGAGGACCTTAAGCACAGGTTGAAGAACCCACATCCTAGCGATGTGGGAAGGATTTTCGCTTTGTTTTCTCGTTGTTGCATTTCTTCTCCTTTTGATTTTGGCTATAGAAATCAAACAAAAACGTGGCTGTCATTCAACGTCTAGCCTGATTGCAGGAGTTAGTATCTTTATCCAATACACCAGGTTTGCCAGGTGGCAAGTCATAAATCCAGTAACATTAGATCAGAGTAACCAATGAAACAAGACCTTATCCTATCTCTTATCTTACTCACAGCAAAGCCACCAAAATATTTTTGTACTTCTGCTCCGACACAGATCATTTCCTATTGCTTACTTTGTAAGGGCGATTCAGGGGGCATAGGATAGGAGCAGAGTAATCATCAAGAACAGAGAGAGAAGGCAATGGCAGCCTCACTACAAGCAGCCGCTACCCTCATGCAACCTGCCAAGGTTGGTGTTGCACCCCGAAACAACGTCCTGCTGAGATCTTCTCCAAACCTTAGCAAGGCTTTCGGAGTCGAACAATCTTCGGCGAGGCTAACTTGCTCTCTTCAAGCTGACCTCAAGGATTTGGCTCAGAAGTGCACTGATGCAGCTAAGGTTGCTGGCTTCGCTCTGGCCACTTCTGCCCTCGTTGTCTCGGTAGGTAGCCTTGATAAAATTTACCACGATTCCATTTTAATCTGTAACATCATTTGTAAGTATAACCGACTGTGATCGTGAATTAACAATAGCAGGAGTGTATTGAGATGCTAACAATTGTTCAATAGAGTCAGATGTCCTTAGTATAGCATGCATGTACTGACAAGAAGTTGAAATTAGGGTAGCTATAGGAGGATTTGCAGAATGTTGCTTGACAAGATTCTGAAAATTAATACTAGTGATCACTGCTACCATCTCCATATTTTTGTGTTAAGACACTCATAAGCATTTGAAGTGTGTAAATTGGACAAATGAAACCATTCATATCATCCTAATCAGAAGCACTTTCCCTATCTGAATTTCAGCCTTTCACACAAATTGTTTGTACAGCTAGATTCAGAACAGAATGGATGTTATATCAGACACTACCTGGAAAAGCAAAGACCACGTTTGTCTCTGGATGAGAAGATAATATTAATAACCACAAATAACTAGAAGAAATAGCGTAGGACATGTAGCATGTATGTTTGTGATGTGCAAGAGAAAATCCTTGTCCCTGGTTTTAGGGGGGACTGCTTACATGGCTAGCTCAGCTATAAGAATAGGGTGGATAGTGACAAGATGTTTTTGCAGCTTGATATATTTATACAATTTTGTTGAATGCATTGGAGTGACCGAAGGTTTAAATGAAACTGCAAAAGATAAAACAAAAGGAAGTCGTGAAGAACTGACACTTAAGAGTGCAATCTCGTTAAGACTGGTCTGTAAAATTCTAAATTTGCAGAATTCATTTCCGGAATGTTGTCATCTATACTGTGTGTGATTGAGGACATCCCTTTTTTCTTCTTACAATTATTTTGGGAGCCATCTATTCTAGTAGCATGACTAACTCGAAAAATGTGACTTACTGATGGGTCATTAGGGAGCAAACGCTGAGGGAGTGCCAAAAAGGCTTACCTATGATGAAATCCAGAGCAAGACATACCTCGAAGTAAAGGGGACTGGAACTGCAAATCAGTGCCCAACCATTGATGGCGGTGTTGACAAATTTGCCTTCAAGCCCGGCAAATACGATGCCAAAAAGTTGTGCTTGGAGCCCACTTCCTTCACTGTGAAGGCTGAGGGTCCTAACAAGAATTCACCCCCAGAGTTCCAAAAGACCAAGCTCATGACCCGCCTAACCTACACCCTTGATGAGATTGAAGGACCCTTTGAAGTAAATACTGATGGAACAATAAAATTTGTTGAAAAGGATGGAATCGACTATGCTGCAGTTACAGTTCAGCTTCCCGGGGGTGAGCGCGTGCCATTCCTCTTCACCATCAAACAGCTAGTTGCTTCAGGCAAACCAGAGAGCTTTAGCGGTGAATTTCTCGTGCCATCATACAGAGGTTCATCCTTCCTTGACCCAAAGGGCAGGGGTGGATCTACCGGTTATGACAGTGCAGTTGCATTGCCTGCTGGAGGCAGAGGAGACGAGGAGGAACTTGTGAAGGAAAACATCAAGAACGTTTCATCTTCATCAGGGAAGATCACCTTGAGCGTAACCAAGAGCAAGCCTGAAACTGGAGAAGTGATTGGAGTGTTTGAGAGCGTTCAGCCATCTGACACTGACTTGGGATCAAAGGCCCCCAAGGAAGTAAAAATCCAAGGAATATGGTATGCTCAACTTGAATGATAGAGAGGGCCTTTAGCATCAATTAATGTACTCATTTCTTCGTATTGAGTTTTGCTGTAACACTTTTAAGGTAATCCATATCCCACTGAACATTCCCCCAAAAAACCCACCATAGAAACATGGAGACAGTTATCCTGCTTGTATATTATGATGATGTTTCTTTCCGGTAAAAAAAAAAGAGGGGGGAGGGGGGGTTTCAAGTTCAACTCTGCTGCGAGATGTTACATGTTAGAATTGATAGATTTCCAGAATGCTAGGGAGATGACAACAGTAAAGGAAATTTAACCAAGTTTGTATGGAATTTCGACTGAACAGTAATGAAACTGAATCAAACGTCAGAACAAGCATGTCAATAGCGATGGCAAGCTTGTCAGTGCAATTGTACAAACGACACTCCTCCTCCGTGTAATTTGTAAAAGTCTTGCATAATACTACTGATCAAACTGCTGGGGAGTAGCTCATTAATTAGGAAAACCTGAGCAAACATTTGCGTACGAAATGAGTTTTGGGGGATTGTTGTGTAATGTGTAGTTTTCAAACTAGAAACGGATTCTAGTGGTAATTCGAAAGTTACAAACATAACTCTTACTTACTTTACGGCTCTCGTGAAGAAAAAAAGAATTATTTCTTGAGATTTTAAAGATACGACCTCTATAACTATGGCAACTTCTGTAAGCTTTGTTTGATATGATGGACTTGAATGAATAGGTGAACACCAATTTTCAGATTTTGATATACGCATCAAGACTTGAATGAATTAGTCTTAAGAATCAAAAGTTTGTTGGGTGGGTGCTGATAAAGCGAAAATACGAGCGAGTGGGAATATGAATTAATACAACAGGCAAAAGAAAGCTAGCCACGTTTTGTAGCACGTCCCTGGAATTATTTGCCTTTTTCTCTTTGCAGCGTAGCACTTTGTGCTAAATGCATAAGGCTGACCACCGCCCCCCCCCCCCCCTCCTCTCCCCCCGGGGGGAATTTTAGGAACAAAACTCTCCTCCGCAATTTGTAAAAGTCTTGCATATATATGATGGAGTACTAAATTATTTGTCACATATATGATCAAAGAGTTAGGGATTAACTCGTTAATTAGGTAGGTAGAGCTCAGTAAAAATGAAGGTACAAATGCAGGATAAGGACATGGAATAGAAAGAATTGCAATAAAAGCTTTGTGTTTCAAATACTGAATAATAGAAACAGAGCCAGTATTTATTTGGATATGATAGAGAAAACCAAATGTAATAGAAGCTGATAAAAGTATCGTCTCCTTGGACTATTTACACTTTGCTCCCGTAAACTTGGACCCTTGTAACGCTTTGCCCCTTCAACCTCAAATATATACACTTTATCCCTTATGGTCAACTTTTTGACAAGATTAAGATGAAGTTATATTTTTTCATGATCAAAATATCATTGGCTAATCCTTAAACGCACATAATAATTACTCCCTCCTTTTTTTTTATAATTGACGTTTAAGAAATTTGCTCTTAAGTACTTTTATATGTCGTTTCATTATCCCCATGCAGCATTAATTATTTTTTCACAATTTTACCCTTTTATCTCTCTTTTCATAATTGGTGAGAGTTAGTTTGCATTGCTTTTGGCCTAGTAAAACAGCACCATTTAATACTCTAGTGAAAGAAAACATGGGTGAATTGGATAATTAATGAGAGTACAAAAGGAAAGTAGTGTATAGATTTAAACAATGAAAAACTTTTCTTAATTGGTGTGCAAAACCTTAAACGTCAGTTATAAAAAAAGGGAGGGAGTATAACATAATAAATACATATTTCTTTAATAGTTGCTAAATGCATCTAAACACAATTACACCATGTATTTCGATCTTTTAGTGTTAAAATGAATTAGATAATTCACAGAAAGAAGTCTAACCAACTCAATGTATTTATCTCAACGCCAATAGCAATACTTATTTTAAATGAAAAAAAGTTATTTAGTGCATTTGGAATGAAAATTATTTGCTTATATATTTTTATTGTACCACTTTTTTATGTGTTTTATATGAGATAAAAATATGATTAAAAATAAAAATGTATTGAAAATGTATTAGAGAATTTTCAATTTTTTTAATGTAGAATGCAAATATAATACAAAGTAAGGTATGAATGTGATATAAAATTTTTTTCTCCACAATACAATTTTTCAATTCTTTGGTTTAATACAATCTTTTATTTTTTTTTAAATTTTTAAATCATACGACTTTGTGTTTTTTCTAATAAAATGTTTTATATTCCGATTAAAAAGTATGGTATTATTCGAGAACTTTTATGTAAGAGCATTAACGTCATTTTATTACATTTTTGGATGGATAATTAATCATTAGCATTTGACTAGTCAATAGAGAGGGCAAAGTATATTTATTTAAAGTTCGGGGAGGCAAAGTGTTATAACCCCCAAAGAAAAGCTTCGGTTGAGGAGTAAAGAATGCTCCCGCGACGTCGCAGCCGCAGATAGCCGGATCTCACTGGATTCCGTCTCTCTCTCTCTGTCTCTCGGTTCTCCAAAATACTAAACAATTCAGATAACGTCGTTAATGCCAAAACTAATACTCACCCCCCAAATTACACGTAACTCTCTCTCTCTCTCTCATCATAGATAAAGAATTAGACACAAAGAGAAAAAAAAAGGAAAGAGGATTATTTGGTGGTGGCGTGGGGGCGGGGACTTTTCAACAATCTAATTTAGGCTTTAATTAATTTTTTAGACCAGAAAACATGACGACGCGCATCGGCATGCCAGATTGATTTGATTTGATTTGAAGGAAATAATCCACCATCCGTCTCCCACTCACTGCACTCCCGGTGTGTTTTAATTTCGAGCTACTGCTCAATAAAAGCATCAAATTCTTCCACACAGAAAAGAAAAGAAAAGAAAAGAAAAGTCGAGTCTAATTGGCAACACAGGCCAAAGGTTTCCAGCTACGTCGTCGGTGCCACTCACTTATGACTTGTCAAAGCTCCGGAGCCTCTGGATGTCAATTTTCGCGCGTGGCTCGGCCCTTGAACTTTATGAAAATTAAAAATATTTACAAATTCTGCTCTCTCGGGAGTATTTAAATTGACACAGAAGTATTTATTCTTAGCATATTAAAATTCTTTTATTACAATTGTACTAAATTAGTTACGGCGGTAAGCGGCATCCATTTGTAATGTAGGGTCGAAAGAAGGAAATTGAAGAAGCAATATATATATATATTTATATATTAAAAAGAAAAAGAAAAAGAAAAACCAGAGAGAGAGAGAGACTCACAGAGTGAGAAGAGTCCTTCCACCAATTGTGTCCACGTCATCTCCCTTCTCCTCCGTAAACGCTGATCACCACCATTTCTTTCCTTTTCTTTCCGACAGAACAACTAATTTGTCCCGTCAAGCTATCCAATTCAAGAAAACGAAAGCCCTCCCTCCCGCATGTGAAAATATTTCAGTAGTTTGTTGTCGGAACTCATTTGTGAAGCCAAATTGTACCAGTAGTGTGTTTTTACGGTTTGCGTATTCGACATAAAGGTGCAAGGCTCCCATGTCCATGCGGAGAATTCAGTCATGGTTTTGACAAATCAAATATTGCTGGGGATCATATGGATGAATTGCCGGGGGCCTTAGGGACGAGTGCCAGCTTGGCTTTGAGATTAGGACAGGCCATCTTCTCTATTGCTTCTCTGCTTTTCATGTGTTTGGATGTCGAGTTCTACAGCTACACTGCCTTCTGGTATTTCTCACTCTTTCTTTTACTGGATTTCCATATCCCCCATCTTCTCTTCTTGTTTAATTTTGTTTTCATTTCTCCCCTTTCCTCTTGATCGAGTGTTTAGTTATTTTCTCACCATTTTTTCCTCATTTCTCTTTTATTTCCCGGCCAATTGTTGTTTGATGAATTAAAGTTCGGGATTCTCAGTGATCATGTGTAATTGGAGATCTTTTTGGATGTCTCTGCGTCGATGTCTATGCTTTTGATTATCATAATTCAGAGTGAATTGCAATTTGTAGCTTTGGAAAAAGACTGGATTCTGGTGGTGATGATTAAGCATTTTTGTTTTTTCGGTTTTATGTTGGGTAGACTAGGGAATTCTGTCTGACACTTCAGGTTTGACAACTCACGGGACCCCTCCCCCGAGAAGTCAGAATACTACTAATTCTAGCCAAATACAAAGCACTCAACCCCACCAACCAACCCTCTGTTTAATCTTTCAAAGACCGCCCCAAAGAAGAAGAAGAAGAAGAAGAATAGAGGGGGAACTAGAGAGGACCGTGGAATGATGCATTGCATGGGTGACCCTTTGGTGGTGAAACTGTTGGAATAGGCACAAGTAGTTAGCTAGAATTTTGGTTCCTTCGATCCATCTTTTGTATGAGATTAAATTAATGCCATTAGTTTCAACAAGTTTTCGTGGAAGTTATTAGTGGTTTTCACGCAATTCATTTGCAATAGTCTCTAGATTCAAAAGTCATCAGCTCGACATCCCGGTTGAAGAGTCTCAAGGCAGAGGCTTTAACTTTTTGATTATTCAAACATTGAGACTAACAGTTGTTTGCGCTTGACATAATTAAAGATTTTTAGTCAATTCACTGTTTCTAGATGCTGCAAGATATGTCATTGGCTGGTAAAACTTTACACGATATCAATAGAATCAAATTTTTGTTAACTTGTCAGGGGGACGACACAAATGTTAACTTGTCTAATGAGTCGGGTATCTGACTATTCTAATCAGTGCATCAGGGAGTAGTGGCTGCGCAGAGTTGGGTGCCAGTGAGTGCTCTAACATATTTACTGCATGATTTTGGCCCAGATGATTATTCTCAATCACATTGTTGTGTAGAAGTGGAAAATCTGAAGGAGTTTCGGGGTTATCTCATGAGTGTGTTCTTAGAAGTTCGATTGCATCTATGTCATTTAATTGTGAATCAATATACCATTATCCCTTTTCCAATGGTGAGGTGAACCGTTGGTTGAACTGAACAGGGCTATCAGTAATTACTGGACAAGTTACATTTTAATAGGACGTTAGTTTCAAGTGCCCAGTGTTTACTTCAGGGAGAAGTTGGTGGTGCACGGGCATGCAATTTGGTTGTTTGTCACAATTCTAAATTGAGGACTAGTGAGGGCCATTCCTGTGATCTTCAGCTTCCCCTTTGTTCGTGTTTTTAAATGTTTCTCTTAGGGTTTGACTTGTTTATGGGAAAAATGCTGCTTACTGCTGTTTTTTGCTTTTCCTTCAGCTAGTGCATTGCTCAAAGTCAGTTTGACCATGAATTTTAGATTGCAGTCTGAGTCTGACTGAATGCCAGAAAAGTATTGAACTTCAAATTTTCTGAAGCACACAGAGTTTCTTCCTAGAGAAACAGCACCTGAACAGAAATAAAAATGTAAAAGAAAGGCTTCTAGCTTGTTTGCTGGGCATTGTTTGAACAAGTCACTCATAATTTGATCTAGAAATGCAAACAAGTAGTACTACTGTGTTCCTGCTATTTGGATTTGCAATTGCCTGCAATAATAAAGCAGCTCTTTTTTAGTAGTCGACTGCAAAGATGATTTCCAGTTTTAGGCTTGTCCTCTCCTTGCGGCATAAAATTGTCTAAAGTTGAAGAGTATCTGAGTGTGAATGTTGCAATGCAGAGTCGTCTAAGACTGAGTGGGCTTTCAGTTTCATTGTTGTTTTTTTAATTTTCAGTTTCTTGGTAACAATCATGGGTTTAGTGATTCCTTGGAGTCTAACATTGGCAATGGTGGATGCATTCTCTGTATTCGTTAAACGGCCTTCTCGTCAACCAGGAATAATGTCAATTGTTGTGATGGGGGATTGGGTATGTTGCTTTCTTCCATTTCTTTACTCTTTTTTTTTTTTTGGTTCATTGATTGAGCTACTGAAGAAGATATGCGGAATTGTTTCCCACAGGTACTATGTTTTTTATCGTTAGCTGCATCCTGTTCGTCCGCTGGTGTAACAGACCTATTGATGGTTTCTGGCGGCTCATTCTGCAGTGCAAAAATATGTGGCCGGTATCAGTTATCTGCTGCTATGGCATTTTTGTCTTGGTTTTTGTCGTTAGCTTCGTCTCTCTTCAATCTTTGGCTTTTGGCTTCCATTTAATGACTACTATATGATATACTGGTACGTATGGATGCCATCTCGTAGAAATTAGAAGTCCTATACTAAGTAAGGGGGATTTTGTTGCTCAGACATTTCACCAAATGTATATATACATTCATCATGGACCTCTCCAAATGTACAGGTACCTCGAAAGGCTCCAATTTGTAAGGAAGAAAAAAAAAAAAAAAGCAGTCGTATTAGAAATGTAGAGAAAATGCCGTATCGTACAATGAACAGCTGTTGAGCCCGATTGCTTTCACTCTTCGTCTGTTGAGTTGTGTTTGGTCTCGGTTTCGGTTTCTTCTATAACATTGCAGATTGATAGAACATGGTTAATAGATGCAAGCCGATGGCAGTTGGTCCGACAGTTAATGAATCAAAAAGAAAACGAAATACTACTACTACTACCATGTTGGCACTACTCACGAACGCTGACCAGGAAGAATAGTTCCTCGTATAAGCTGTATACATGTATATGTATATCCACTGGCATTCGAGGTAGATAATAAAAAAGGCCTCTACGGGAGTCCGAAAGGAACAGGAACAGATCACAAACGTTCAGACCCACCACATCCGATCCATGTGGTGAGGTGTTTCCCCGCTTGGACTCAACCAGCTTGCCACGTCTCTTTCAACCCTCCCCTCAATTTCGAATTTGAATAATCGTAGATGGCCAGGGGCAGCCAACAGTCTATTGGGCTCTTGGCCCGTAACTGTGCCGTCCGCTTTAACCTCTTCTTAGATTATGCTGGAGTAAATTATACAAATGTTAAATTTGTAGTAAAAAAAAAAAAGGAGAAGAAGATAGCTACGGGCCTTTATGAACACCGTTTAGTGTCCTATGGTACCACTCCGGTTTGAATTACTACTTTTTTGAGTTTCTATTAAAAAATATACCATTCAGGATTCAATGATTTAATGTATACGAGATAAAATGATAATTGAAAATTATGGTACATGCGATGGCCAATCAAATTTCCCCTTCTACCACTGCTAATTAATTCACTCACCAAGTTTAGCTCTTTCAAATCGCATTGACATTCGGTTCATTCTTTTTGGTTGTAACTTATACTACTGTACGGGATTTAACCCCACCGTATTTTATTCTTTTTTCCTTTTCCGTATCTTGAACTCTATTGCACAAAGAAAGCAAGCACCGCATACATCTTTTTTCCTTTTATTCTTCCTGGGTACGTTGGACGGACGGCAGCAGTTCCATTATCCGCCGAAAGGAATGTTGCACCTAAGGTTCGCCTTGCAATCGGTCAATAATAACAGAACCCTCGAGAAAAGCACAACCACTAGTGCTACCAGCGGCAGTCGATTGTTTGTGCGTAAAAAGCAGGATACGCTGTTCAAGAAAATCTGGTGGTTGTTAGGTGTCGCAGTCCCACCATTAACCCTCCCATCACCCCACTTCACGTGAACTATTCACCGGACCCCCAAACATTGACCTGCCTACGTGATGTCAACTTTCAACCCCCTTTATTTATTTATTTATGTTTGAGGTACAAGTCAATTTTTAATCCTAGTTACCGTGCAACTAGTATAAAAAAAAAATTGCGAATGATTAATGGAGCTTGATCTCAAGTATATATACGTATATTCGCCTTGATTCCACAAGTTAGCCTAGATTTGTGTATCGTCTAATTGTTTACATGCCATTTATAACGGCCGTAATCAAAGTTTGCCAAGACAATACCCGATTCTCTAATGTTACCCGTACTTTAAACGGGTCTTATAGCCGAAATCCGGGTCATCAAAGTATAATCTGTGCTAAATCTAGTATGACACTGAGCTTTTCTCCAAAAATAACAAACCCTGGATGGGATGGGATATGGTTAAAATCCAGCCTCTTACTTTACTGCTAATTATTACTACTACTGCCGTAAATCCAAAAAAAAAAAAAAACCTACTAAAAAGGAGTTCCTGAAAAGGTTACTTTCATCGTAAAACGTGGGTCAGTGCTGAAGGACACAGTAGATGATGAGTAATACAACCTGGCACCCTTACGTTTCCAGGTTGGCATCCCGCCCCACTGATCTCACAACCCGACAAAAGAAATCCTTTTTCTATTTGCTCCTACTCACTAGATGACAATTCTGACGTGGCCTCCTGGTCCATTTCACGATACAATCATCAATTCCCACCACCTATATATAATACGGCCCCCAAAAAGTACTCTCCTCCCCAGCTGTCTCCGGCCGCCTAAAAATACTACTGGTACTTTTTCTCATGCACCCATCAAAATACCCGTAAAACGCGTTCTGCTGAAAAAAAGGCGATTCACCATTTTTGAATCCAGAGTTATATTTTAGTGATAATAAGCTCCTAAAATCGTGATGGGCATATGCAGTTCTTGCGAGTCCACGAATGTGGCTACTGCCAAGTTAATACTGCACGACGGAAGGCTTCAAGAATTCTCCTACCCGGTTAAGGTTTCTTGCGTGCTACAGACGAATCCCGCCTGTTTCATATGCAACTCCGACGAGATGGAATTTGGCGATGTCGTTTCGGCCATAAGCGATGACGAGGTGCTTCAACCGGGTCAGCTCTATTTTGCCTTGCCTTTGAACCGGCTGAAGCACCGGCTTCTCCCGGAAGAGATGGCGGCATTGGCCGTCAAGGCCAGCTCTGCGCTGGGCACTAGCGGTGGCGAGAAATGCGGATGTCGGAAGAAGAGGACCTTGGAGGTGTCTTGCCAGGATTATCGGTCGAGAAAGGTGGGAGATTATGGGGACGATGGGTTGAGAAGAGGGAGGAAAGGAGGCGACGGTGGTGGGAGGAGAAGGAAATACACGGCGATATTAAGTGCGATACCCGAGTAGAGGGGGATTTTGGAAAATGCAGGGATATTCAATTTTTTTATTATGATTATTATTTTTTTGTAAATACTTATTTGGTTGAGGGTGAGGCGAGGCGATATGGGGTTAGCAATTAGAAACTTTAGAATCGAATTTTGCCTTTTTAGTAGCAGGTTGTCCATTTCAAAACAAGCAAAAAAAAAAAAAAGAAAAAAATAAGTGTAGGTTGTTGTCTTTCTTCTTCGGGTTGTAAAACTAACTACAAACAATTTTGCTCTTGGATGTACATGACAACTTATAATAATACTCCACTTGACATCTGCAGATCTACAGTTCGAATTCGCTCCGGAATAATTGCTTGAAAGAATATATTTGGATGGTAAGTTATTTGAAATATTTTTACTGTAGCACTTTTTGTGATGTGATGTATGTGAGATAAAAAGGTAATTGGGAAGATAAAAAAGTGTATTGGAAATTGTAATGGTGATGTCAGCAAATATATTTGGCCAAATAATTGGCTGTCCAAACACACTCATTACTACTAAGCACACTGACTAGCTAGAAATTTTTAGTTTGGTTGAGCTAGCAATGAATGAAAGTCTAAGGTCTTGTTTGGATTGCTTGTTTCCGTCGGAAAATATTATCGTTTTCCGTAATCACATTTCCCTATCACCTTTTTCCCTCACATATATCAAATCGCTACAGTAATTTTTCCATGAAAAATGACGGAAAATGCAATCCAAACACATTCTAATTTTCAGACGTTACTCGCGCGATGAAGATTGCCGGACGCCGGTGGCTGGGCTTCTTCCTCTTTTATCATCACAGTACTACTGTATGCTTGGCTTTGCAACTTACGCCACCTGAATGAGAATCTGCCGGAACGAGCATATAATTATCCTTAGGGCTAGGAGCATTGGTTTGGACGTTAACCTATTGCCGGCCGGACAAGTAGCAATAATCGATGGGATGGGAAGACAAATTCCAAACGGGTACAGACGCTCTTTTACTGTTACTCAGATTACAGATGCGTACTAGTTTATCACTAACACAGTACAGCTGCTGGTGTTGCTGAATCTCTGGTTCCATCGAATACGACGGATGAGAGGAGACAAATAAAATGAGATAGAATCCTAGCAATTAGTAATTCAATTTATTGGGACTTTGAAATAGACCATCTACGCGGTTATCTTCTAAGACTAAGACTAATATTCCAAATCGTTGCAACTTCGAGGATGACGGGAGGAGGCTGGTTTGATGATTTGAATCATTTGACGTTGGGTTGGGGGGCCTGGTAGACGGGAGTATTATCCATCATAGCATTCGGCCTTTACAGCTGTATGCGTCCATGTTACGTTTCATGCAGCCACAAAACCCATGCATAAATAGCAAAAACATCATCCTATCCTATATTCCTATGGCGGAAGCCAAGGTCCCGTACGTCCAACCAAGTACTCTGAACTACACTCATTCAATTATCATGATGGTTGCGGATTACTCTTCTGTTTCTCATGCCATAGGAGAATCGATAATTTAACGCTGCGGGAAATCGAAACCTGATGTGCTAGCAGTACTGTAGTAAGTAGTGACCAAGTCCTACTTTAATTTAATGTTTTGCATTAAATGATAGTAAGTTAATAGGTTATCATTTTTTTAAAAAAAAAAAAAATTGCCTAGAAAATTAAGTTAAGTATCACTTAATTAATTAAAATAATATATTTTTTATTATCAAACACATCTAAATTTGTTAAAATCTGAACTCGTTAAGTTTAAGTGCTTAATTTTTTGTGAATACATTTTTCAATCATCATTTTACTTTACACACATCAAATCACTACGGTATATTTTTTTTATAAAAGCTCCAAAAAAAAAAAAAACAATTCAACCGGCTCTAAGAAATCTTTGTTCCTAGCTCCCAAGGAATTTTTTATTTTCCGTACATCGATTCAGGGAAGCCTCGTGTACTTGAGAACCTACTGAAATCTGAAACAACTGTACCAAAATAATAATCCAAAAAAGGGAATTTTCATTCGTCACAATTACTTCCTAAATGATTTTATGCTCAACTTTACAGATCTTGAAAAGATCATTTGGAGCAAGCTATCTAGCGTCCCTTTTTTCTTTGCTTCAAGGTGAACGAAGTTGACGGAATCTATCTTGCATGATTGATATGACAACGGAAAGCCTCTCTTATCAATTTTAATAATTGCCTTTTTTTTTTTTGTTTATTGGGGCGGTGGGGGGGGGGGATATTGTTGGTCCTGATTAGACAACTGATTAGACTATAATGGCGATAGCAACTTGCAAGCTAAACTAATCAGCTGGCTTTGCCCCGAATTATGCTGTCCTTCTGGTTTAAAAGGTCCCCATTTTGATTTTCCAAAGGGACTGACAGGAATAATCTTGGGTCGCATCCTTATGATTCACGAGCCCAACCAGCCAGCTAGGGGAATCCGATGTTGCTCACATTTGGGATCTGCAATGTTCAAGGTTAAAAATCAAGAAAAGCGACATGGAGTCTGTGCAGTAAACTGCAACGCAGGTGAAGAGAAAAGCACGTTTCTGAGAAAAGGACGCACGTGAAAAATAGCAAATTAAGGTTGTGTTTGGATTGCATTTTCCGTCATTTTTCATGGAAAAATTACTGTAGCGATTTGATGTATGTGAGGGAAAAAGGTGATAGGGAAATGTGATCACGGAAAACAACGTAATTTTCTGACGAAAAGTTGCAATCCAAGCAAGGCTAAATCACCCATGCATCGTGGTTCAAAGTCACGGTCGGTCGCGGTTGCTGTTGCGGTATGAACCGTTTCATATCGGTCGCGATCTCGACGAGAGTCAAATTTTTAAAATATTTAATATTCTAAAAATTATAAAAATTAAAAATTAATAAAAATAATAAAAATTCGAGTTGATTCGGAGAGACTCGACTGTTTTAATTCTTCACGGTGACGTCTCCGCGAGTCACGTATTTCGATATCGCTTTGTCGCGATCTCGAGTTCGAGACGAAACGATGATGACTCAGCCGAGTCGTCTCGGTCTTGGCTGAATCCTTGAACCATGGGCATACGAACGAGATATGGTGCTTCAATCATAAAAGAAAAGGCAAAAGCATCATCAAATCAAACACATAAAATATTGCAAGCTTCCGAAAAAGTTTCTCACTGTTTATACGTATAAAACATTGCAAAATCCACAGTCGTCAAAATATTCAACACCACCTGAGTTGGTCCATTGTTTGAAAGTGCGCTAAGAACAATTATACTAATACTTTCTGGTCGCAAAAAGGTGTCTTTAAAGCGTTGATTATTCGTTCCATACATATATATATATGGCGTCCAATTGCAATTTGCTTATTATATCGAAGGCTCCTCGGCCTTGGCTTTCCAGTTTCCACCCAAGACTTGGCTCATTTCCCGCCCACCGTTAATAACGCTGTAGGGGTATAATTAAGTCCTAATTAAAAACCATGTGCTAAAAGTCAAGTCCGGTCTGCATTCTAAAATTATACTACTAGTATGCCTTTTGCAGCCGCTTTTCATCGGCATCGCTGGTAAAGTGAAAAAGACGTATGGACTTTTTCAGGCGGATAAAGCAATCGCGTTGACATTTCTGTGTATTGTGTGTTATTGAGTCAACAATAGAGATAGCGTAGCACTAGCCGAAAGGGGGTTGCCGGAAGTGATAGCTTGGCATAACTCAAGGCTCAGTCCCCTGACTTTTCCGCCCAGGGCCAGGGGTTGAGAATTAAAGACCAACAAATGAAAAAAAAAAAAAGTTAAAACAGGATTCTGCCCGTTGTAGTTGTATCTTGGAAAATTACCACAAACAGCCATTTGATAAAGGACAATTTTTTTTTGTTTTTGTTGTTTTTTAGGAGATCACCATAGCATCATGTAATTTTCCAATTATATAGCAGCTCTAGTTTTCGCTAAAGAAAGTTGCTATTTTGTCTTCCATGTAATTCGACGTGCAAGTTCCACGTGAACAGGCAATTTCCGGGTAATTAACATTTCAGGATTATTCCAGTTGCTTGGCAGAACAAATACGTCACTCCAAGAATTAAACGGGAAAAGATAAGAAGAAAATCGACGACTTATGGTTTTTTGAGATACGATGAGGAAGCCAAAAGGTCGATAATCTGATAAAGCGAGCAAGGACGTCAACAAATTTGATGCCATCATCATCATCGTCGTCTTTGGATGGATAAAGGCGTGACGCGGGGATAGGATTTTCCGGATATATGTGATCGCATCGCACTCGCTGATTTAGAAGAAGAAGAAGAAGAAAAAGAAGTCGGGCTTCTGTCTTGCTTTTCGACTCAAAAAAGTACCTGTCCATTGTCATCTGTTGGGTGCCGCACTTCAATTTTATTGCCGCGAAAAGAACAAAAAAGCGGAAAAAAAATTACCGTAAGAAGAAGGATTATTCAACTGCAATTGTAGATGAAAGTGAAAAGAAGTGAATGGTGACCTACCGTGTCAAAATATTCCGCAGGGAGGCGACGGTGGGATCCAGGTCAATTAATTCATGATTGAATAGAGCCAGCTACCCATTCACAAGTTTTGAGGCGTAGTGCTATCACCGATGAAGGTTTAGGGGTCATAGTTTGAGCATGACAGTTGAGAGTGCGGAAAAATGTTTGGATGGAATCGAGTCGACTTCAACTCAGCTCGACTTACAGAAAAAAAATATATATATATATATATATACACGTGAACTAACTAGTATTATTGAAACTTTAACTCGAGTTTGATACATTGTTCATAGAACTCGAGTTTGACTCGCATAGGTTCGAGTTAAAGCGAGTTTTATCGAATTCAGAGTCAAGAAAATTTAGAGATTTTATTTTTCTTATCAAAATTTAAGTGAAAAGACATTATCGCCTTTCAAAAAATTTGTACAATCTAAAATATTTTATAAATTCAACCACTCTCGTAGACATAAAAATAATTTCATAATAATAATAATATCTTAAAACATTAAAATTTAAAATTTTGATAAAGTTCGACGAGCGTTCGAGTCTTATTATATATTCGAACTCGACTCGTTTTGTTCTATCGAGTTATTCGAACTTGAGTTGTCTGAGTTTGAATCGCGTTTTTTATTGAATGACTTGTGAAGAGGTGATTTCTGTGTTGCTGAGGTGAGCCCTTCGAACTGGAGAAATGTTCTGGACGTGGCGGTCACCGCAGCTAAGTCACCTGCTAAAGTTATGAGAGGGGTCTGAATCTCCCGGTGTAACTCCGAAACTTAAGTCAGTTCGATTATAGAGTAGCAAGAAAGTAATGGATGAAGTTAGAATGTTTTACCAGAAATTGGTCATCCCCCTTCTTAGTGGATACGTTAGGTATTTATAGGGGATGAGTTGGGGACGAGGGACTGCTGGCGCAGGTCCCTAAAGATCTGAGATGGTCAGTGTATCTGATCAATTTGACCAGTCTCTATGAAAAGGTGCGACAAGACTTTTGTCAGGTTCAGGCAGCGTGTGTCAGAGCAGCCGTCCATCAGATGTCCGGCGTGTCAATTGTCATTTCCTAGCTTTGGTAGATGTCTATTAGTGAGTCGCCACCTCGGCTAACGACCTGGGGATTGTAGCCGAGGTGGTACACGAGCTACGGTCACCTTGATAAACACAGGGCCGAAGTGGTCGGCGCCTCAATAGGTATCAGGAGATGAGGCCTCCGACTATCCGGGCCGAAATGGCCATCCTCAACTTGCAAAGCAGTTCGATTCGATTACAACTCTAGAAAATGTGCGAGGAGAAACATATACATATATATATATAATTTTATGAAGCCGTGAAGTAAGCAAATGTTTCGATGAAATGAGCCAACTATTCATCAAATCGAAACAGGAATTCTTTTTTAATACTGGGTTTTGACTGTTTTTAGAAGCTCTACGATGACGCTGTATTCACCAGTAATCATTATGTCCCATAAGTCATACCGCTTACGAGTTGAAATTGTTTTGGTAATTTTATTGTCATAGATTTTCGGTGGGCCTTGATCACTCTCTCTCTCTCTCTTAATGTTTTCCAATAAAGGAAGGGTAAAACTTAAGAAATAGGGAGGGATTATGGTCTAATTAATAACCCCACTCGTAAACACCGTGGTGGACTCTTTTTTTTTAATTGGTAACCCAACAAAGTATTTGCCTCAACTTGGTACTCCAACATCTTCGGTCCACTAATTACTGATGGGCATTGTCTTGGAAATACTTTTTTGGACCTAAAACAACTGTTCCTAGAGCAAATGTTGGACGTTCTGGAATGTATTAGACCCAGGATGGGCCCCAAGGACCTTCGCTTTACGGAGTATCTTGGCGTATTTGCAATTTACGAGGGCAACAAAGCACAAGTTCATCCCAGTATCAAAGTCTGCTCCCCGATTATTAAGTTCCACTTATTTTTTATTAGAATTTTTTATCTATAATTTCTATTTTAAATTTACTCCTATTCTATACCTAAAGGAAGAGGTAGACTTAAAAGAGTCAATAAAAAACTCGATGCGGATTGAATCTTGTAAAAAAAAAAAAAATGCCAACTAAGGGATCAAAAAATTTGATCGCTTGACCTACATTTAATAAGAGTTTAAGGTCTTGTTTGATAATCTAATTCAACACTTAAATTTAATGGATTCAGATCTTAACATATTTAAACTCGTTTGATAACAAAAATTGGAACATTTAAATTCATTAAGTGGCACTGAATTTTTTAAACAAATTTACTTCAAAAAAATTAACACTTAATATGACATACATTCAACTATATCAAATTTAGTATTTAATAATTCATTAATTTAATAATTTCATATTGTAATTTTATCAAACGCAATCTAAAATTTTCCCCGGTGGGCAGCTAATCTCGTGGTTGTTGGGTCATCAAAGCCCATTAGTTGGGCCCTTCAAAGTCAACTGAAACTGTCTGTTTCTCTTCCTTCGCTGCTGAAGACAGATATGGTAGATGCTTTTCACGTGATCCTATCTTGGAGTTACCTCACTCTCTGTTATCGCTCCCATGCCTGTCAATCCAGCTCCATTCTTAATTGTAATAACCCATGCAGCTCCTTCCTTCCAATTACTGTCTAAATTTTTACTGCATCTGATGCTACTAGTTTTGACTGACAATGAGACAAAAAGTAAAAAAGGTACACGTACACGATAGTTCGTAATTTAATTTAGTACGAGATTGCATCCTTCAAACCATCCAATAAGCCAATATATAAATCTTCAATTCACTTTAAAATTTATGCTCTGTTATTTTGGGGTTTTTTTTTTTTTTTTTATAGTGATATGGGAGGGTGGAGACCCATTACACTTGGACTAGTTTTAGCGTAGCGACACTAATAACATCATAGGTTAACAAATTTCTAATTGAGGCTGGAGGTCATTTGTTACCCTCTTTCCATTGATGTTGCAGTTTACAATCCCATTACTTCCTGAGCTGATTCTTGATTTGCAAGATGAGATTGAAGTATGGGCTCTTTTGCATACCCCATATGTATCAGCTCCGTACTTGTTTTAGAGCCTGTTTCAACTACAAGTTTGCGCATTTTTTTACTCCGTGCCAAGAAATTTCTACATATGGACTAGTAACAAACTGGCCTTTTTCATATGCAATTTTTTGTAGTAGGATTCATGCAAGTGAGATTTTTTACCAGCATTTATGGATTTACCTCCTTTCATCTGACACACCAAAATATTAATTGATTAATCGGTCGTTCCTCCGAGCCCAAAGTTCAAACTCCAAACTAGTAAGCACCAGCCTGCTGGATTTTTGCGCACGGGGAGCGAAGGTGGTGAATTGGCCACACATTTTTTTACCAATCAGCGATTCCGATTCAGCGGAAGAATCCACATGTGATGTGATATTTCACCACATGTGGTTTCACTTCGCCGTGATGCCACTAATAATTAGTTACCTACCCCAACCCAATCCAACCCACTCCATAAGAAAAACCCCCCCGGGGGAAGTGCCCACATAAAACCAGGGGAAAAAAAAAAAAAAGAGTCAAGGACTCGAGTTCAGGGGAAAATGGCTAGATTCCTACTGCTTTTACTTGCAATAAGTCTGATAGCCATGGGCCACGGATCTTCAGCTCAAGTTCCGGCGCCATCCAACAATGCCAGTCAAGAATACCTGGATGCGCATAATCAAGCACGGTCTGAAGTGGGAGTTCCCCCTCTGAAGTGGAGTGAGGCCCTGGCCAAATCCGCAAGTCTAATGGCAAGGTACCAAAGAGACCGACAAAATTGCACTTTTGCAAACTTAACCACCAGCAAATATGGCGGGAACCAGTTATGGGCTGGTGGGTTGGCGACGACACCTCGCATGGCCGTGGGGACTTGGGTTGCCGAGAAGAAGTTCTACGACCATGCCAACAATACCTGTGCAGCGGACCACCGGTGCGGAGTTTACACCCAGGTGGTGTGGAAGAATTCATTGGAATTGGGGTGTGCTCAAGCTCAATGTGTCAAGCAGCAGTCTAGTTTAACCATCTGTTTCTACAATCCACCCGGAAACGTGGTAGGAGAGCGACCCTACTAGCGGGGGTGCTTGTATCCATTCAGCCTTCTGAGGCATGCTGGCCTGCGTTATCATCCAAGTTGTCTCATTACATGTACTGCCTCTTTTTACATGGTTAATCGGATCACGTACTTTGCTGAAGATGTGTGCTTCTCTTCTCTTAAAAGTTAATACTCCGTAATATTGCAGTCCTGTTATGTATGCCTGGACGCCACTTGATTGGCTTCTTCGTGATTAAATATTATAGTTTACAACCGCTCTGGGTTTCAAGAAATGAGTGGATTTCTTTCACACGCTGGAGTCTCTGTGAAACAGAGGCAGGCAGTGACGAGGGTCATGGAGATGAACCATAACCAGTATTTGCACCATAATTACATATACCATACATTAAATTATACAAGCCGAAACATCAAACTGACTAGTTCTTCCGAAGCACAGACAAACTGACGGAACTGCCTTTTAGGATGGATACCAGAGGCAACTGATACTCTGAATGCACATTACACAAACTACAGGCGGTGTAAAACCATCCTCTATCCTGATTGATTCTAACCATGAAGGAAAAAGAGAGGCCTCTTTAATGAGGATGTTACCTACAAATGATGAGATAAAAGAAAACTATGTTAAGGATCTGAAAATCAATGATCAACTGTGCATTGTTGGCCTAATCAAACAACAGCTTCACTTCACTAGCTCCTTCATTATCAGATACCGAAAAGCAAAATTATGCGCAACCCACTCAATGCACTTGCGAGACTTCCCAAGCTGACATTTCTTGATGCTTTTCCTCAGAGACTCCGGTAAAGACTTTTGGATCATTTCCAGCACTGCAGCAGGACACAGACCTGAGTCCTTGGCAAAGGCCTCTACTAGTTTAGGCAAAACGATTTTCTGATCCTTCCTAACACCAAAGGTAGCCCTAATATATTCCTCTTTCGCTTCTTCCAGCTCTGGAATTACTCTGTTGGGGGTGTAAACACGGACCTGTACACACATGACACTGAAATCAGTTTCTTGAGATATATTTAATTGAGACGGGAAGGAAGGGGATGTGAGGACTAAGGGCAAACGAAAAGGACACTCGGCTTCTAATGTTCTTCATCAAAACTTTTTCAATCCTTCCTCAGTCAATAGGTAGCATTAATGCATTAACATATCCTTTCTCACTATCATTTCCTTCTGCAACCCACCAAGGATTGACCTTCCGTAATCATTAAAACAAAATTATATACAACACAAAAGGCCGAGAGATTTTGGCACGTCGCACAAGGAAAGCCATGCTTGTGGAAGATAAAAATCCTTTAAAATAATGGAAAACTACCGCAGGATCTGAGTGGCTCCCAGAACAAAGTGCGAAATGTAGGAGTGGTTCTGTGCGCTCAATTGCATATGCTTGTCGCTCATCTCCTGCTTTAAATTTTGTTCTTGAAGGGAGTAACATCCGAAGCCACTGCACATGAAAGCAAGCTTTATGAGGAAAGTCCAAATTTGTCAGTTAACTTATCTACCAGTTAATTAGCAGAAGCTAAAGTTACATACAAGTTCAATGAGAGATATAACAATGCCCTCAATTGCTAGGAAAGGTTCTTTAACTGAATAAAAGGGAATCCATCCCGATAATATATGGTACAGAAGATGGTATAACCATATATGAGACAGGATTTACCTGTCCAGGACGTGACATTCGACATCCCAAGATTGTATTTTGTATCACATCTGCACTTACTATGTGACCTCCAACGTTGTAAGCAGCCTGGGTTAAGCAGATGGGTAAGACAAAACATGTTAAACAAGTCTAGTTAAACACTGAATTAAATCTTACCTTCAGTAGTAAGAAAATTCTCTTCATATTGTTTTGTGGGATCCCGTAAGCCAAAAATGCCTAATAGAAAATGAATAGCATTTAATCTTAGTTCACAGTTTAATACATAAGAATATAACTTTGATCTTCTAGCTGATAAAGAGTATTACATGCATAACCAATGCATTGTGTATGTTGATCCAGAATGCTAGTTTCTCCTCATTTGTCATCTTTCTGGGCTCTATTTCTTCTAATCTTGAAATAAGAGATCTACAGCATGAGAAGGCAATAAGAGTTATCGGAATCTGTAATGGTGGAAAAGAGTTTGAATGGGAGACATAAGTTAACCTGCCGTGAGATGATAATATCACATTGGTATACTTACCTATAATTTTGTAAAAGGTGTTCAATGTCACCCAATTTCTCATTATCTCTGTATATACATTGAACTTCAACCATTGTGCTGTAAGGTCCGCTAAATTCTTTCAACCCTTCTACGTGGAAAGGATTATCCAATCGAACATCAAACGATGAGTCATTTCTAAACCCTGGGCTCCACATGTCACATTGATCCTTTGGAGAAAATGCACTTATTGATGACAACGATGAAGTGGGAGATGAGAGGCCGTGATTTGTCAGGGGTGGATCAGCAAGCTTGCTAAATATTGTTGACATACACTTAATCATATCCTCAGAAATTTTGTTTGGTGTCTCTGAAATATGATCAGAAATGCGGGTACCAAGATGCTCTGCCAAACTGATGACATTTGAAGAAGCATTTTGTGCGTACTGCAGAAAGGCCAGAACCATTGCTGATTAGGTGTGGTCATTCAACAAGCTTGCAAGGATCAATCTTACTCTACTGTCAATTTCCCTATGTTCTCCATATCACAAAACTATTTTCGTGGGACAGAATAATTTTGTTATCCTAATAAAAATAAAATAAAACCTAAAAAAGAAACACCTGGTGGAAGAAAATGCAAGATGCACTTAAGTTGCCTGCCTGATCATAAAAACGCAAGTCAGAAGATACCTCCGTCATGGACAACGGTTGAGAATGACAAGCTCGCAGAGCTTTTCCCAATGGCTCTGCAGGAGAAGTTTTGGTTGATAGAGTTGAGCTTTGAGATAGCATAGAATAACAACGATACACATTGGAATCTGATGGGTTCTCCTCTCCTGAACAACTGGTTTCTTTCCGTGGATTGGAAACAAACTGATTTTCTTGAGCTGAAAGATTTGCCTTCTCTGACGTAATGTCCGATGTTGAAAACTCTAGCCGCCTTCGTCTTGGGGTAGTCAAGGGTGACTTTACCCTATCATCTTTTGCAGATGGAGATAAAGAAGATATTTGCTGATCAAATGCTTTCCTGTATAGTGAAAGAAGATATTGTTCCAAATGCCCAACTTCCACCTCTAACACTGCAATTTCTTTAATAAGTTCTGTGGCTGGCTGGAAAATCAAAGGAACAATAACTTAGGTTTTGCAACCATGTAGTTTGTGACAAATACTGGGATAATGTTAGCACACCATTATATCACAAAAGGGAAGAAACCTAAATCCAAAAGGCTAGAGAAAGTAGAAACAACAACAATAGCATGGTCTTCCCAACTAACACCACAATTTCCTTTTATCAGTTAATGAACAAAATGCCCCACCTTAGGCATTGAGACGTCAGTTGTTACGCTGTGGGAGGAACATTTATAACCCAAAGCTTTCTCCAAGGCACATCGAACTGCCATTTGGTCTTGTAACCTTTTCTCCAGCTGCATTATCTGCAGGGTTTAGGAAAATTAGAGAACAACCCAAGCTGCAGGCATGTGGAGTGAAATTGAAAGCCCAAATTTTTTACAGAGACTTAAGCAAGCAAGTATAGGGCAATAATATGATTGATATCTTGCATTTATCATACTCTTTTTTTTTTTTTTTTTACCTCTCGTCTCAAAGAAATTTGGACTTCAGCATTGGATGATTGCTTCTTCTTGCTCGTGACACAGTCATCCAAGTGCCCCAGATCCTGTTGAGAAATAGAATACCATATAAGAGAGAGAGAGGGGGGGGGGGGGAGGGGGGGAGGAGGGATGCTTCCATTCTGACTTGCATATCCTCAAAGGTATAACAGAAAGGAGAGAAATAACTCTTAAAATTTACCAATCATGAGAATAAGAGTTCCACTTCATATTTTTTCCTTCTACATAGCAATTTTTCTGGATTATCATCCAACAGTTTGACAGTTGCTTGAGTCACGAAAATACACGTACGACAATTTGCTTACCGATTTCAAACTATGAGAGGCTTCAACAGAATGATCCAAGTTTTCATCCCCAAGTCCTTTATTATCTGGGAAGCTGCCATTGTATAAAAGACTTGAGTGAACAAAAAATTGGCAGAAGAAGACAGCAAACTGAGTTATGGTTAAAATCCACAACTCGAAATAGGCGCTAAACGTAGCATTAAGCTACAGATACCATCATGAATGAAGCAAAAGACAAATCCTAATTAAGCCCTTCCATCGATGTAAATTTGGGGCTTCTGACAGGGAGGAAAAGTCAAAAAACCGCCTAGTAGCAGAAGTAAGAGCAAAATAGAGCAAAAAGTACGGAAGCCAGAGTCCCAGGTTCGAGAATTCACGCAATGTACAAATATTGCCCTTTTTACCATTCAACTTGCCACCACACCCTTCATTAATTTGTTAAAATGCAAAGCGAGATGAAGTGTACAATGCTGAAATTCCCTGTTGATCTCTTTCAAGAGACAGATTAAAAAAACTAGCAAAGTGAAAGGAAGCAGACATCAAGAAATCTAAAGACTACCTCTTTGAACGTTTGTGTGTAGAGGTAGCAATTCCCAGCCCGTGTAAATTACCAACAACAATCCCTTCAGAAGTCATCTCTGCAAATTTTTTTTGAAGTGATTTAACCATTGCCGTTAATAATAACAAAGAATAAATAAATGTGCAATTGAAAATAGAGCAGAAATTGCAGGAAACACTTACACAGGCTCAGCGAGCAAAGAAGAGGCCCCAAGCTTGGACTTTTAGAAGGCCCAAAAAAAAAAAATTTCTGTAGTCTCAAAATCCCAAGAAGGGGTCTTCGGAAACTTCAGCTTCGGGTCAAAAACCCCACTTGTCTTCCTGCATTGCTGCAGAATTAGAGTTACCAACCCGCAATTATATGACTCCCTCAGATTGTTTGAAAAGCGCAGAGCTGGTCTGCACACAGAAAAGATTAAAAGAAAAAATGATGTCCCTTTTTGACCAGTGACGCCTTCTCTGTAAACTCTAACTTTAATGGTCGAAGAAAATTAAGAGTACGAGCTTTTGGGCCGATAACAATGGTGTAGTGGGGGGGAGTGCGGAGGAGGCTTTAAGCTTTTGGTGGTAAAAGAAGCAAGAAGCGTCTGCCTTTGGTAGTTTTTACGCTCTTCAGCTGACGAAAGTCTCCGACCATGCTCCAATTGTCAAAACTCAAAAGGTGTAAAAAAGTACGTGTATTTAGTATTTACTCAATTTTGGGTGGGTACCTAAAGGTCCTACGTGAGGCGTAAAAATGGTGGCTGCTGGAAGAGAAGTACTTTGCAAAGCAACCAGTAGAGTATTTGGCCGTTCTTACTCTGGGAAGTTAACAGTAGAGCATTAAGTCACCTTGGACCTCTTGCATTATGTCATCTTTTTTATTTATAGACAGAGAACCGTTCGTTGCCTGAGAAAAACGAAATTTATAGATGTTCGAAAATAACCCAAATTTTGTTTTTGAACCAACGAAAGACACAAAATGTGGCGGTCTTGGATCTGAGATTAACAATTTAACAAGTAGTAAAAACAATAACAACCCAATCCCCACAATTTCCGTAGCTTGCTACAAGGCTAGTGGGAGTTGGTGACCGTCCCTCCACCCTTTTGCCCATGCTGCCATTTATGCATTTCTTAGCACTTTTTATTCTTTCTTACACCAACTCCATCCCACCCAGCCTTTCTTTTGTTGTGTGTTTTCATAAACAAATACTTGGAGCATTAAAAATGAGTAACGTCATCTTCATAGAGTAGTTTACAGCCTTTTCGTTTTTTCCCCTCAATTTTTGATGGTTCTCGTTACAATCAAAAAGCATGTAGAAACAACTAAGAAGTAACGAGCCTTCTCCCAACATAGGACGGGTACAAAGGGCTTATTCCAAGGGCAAGGCGAAAAAGGGTTTTGGTAATTTTGATGCAAACAGAAAGAGTGTAAAAGGGGCAGCAAAAAAGTAACCATAGGGAAAGTCAAGAACGCCGTCAACGTACGTTCTTTACTCTTGTTTGGTCGTCAGAAGAAAAGCTATCCAAAGATTAAATACATAATCCACCCTAGAGTGGGAGATTATTTCTTGTGAGAAAGGGAAATAAGCACTTTTATGATGTGGTATATGTGAGATAAAAAAAAATGTATTGAAAATTATAATTGTGATGTAAGTAAATAAATTTAGACAAATAATCTCCTGTCCAAACACACTTACTACTATCTCATTATCCCCGAAACGAATTAGAGATGGAATGTTATCATAATGCTTGTTCTTCATATAAGTGATCCACAATTAGTGAACTTAATTTAATTCCTCAATCATGCTTTAGTTTAAGGTTCACTTCATTGGAACCTTGAATCAAGTCAATCAAGAACATGTCTTTCTAAGTGCCAGACTCGCTTGCATTAATCCGTTATAATTTTTTTTTTGTGGGCCATTAAATCTCTGTTACAGAAAACTTTTGTTCTTGCAACTAGGCACCCGAGGGAAGGGTTTTTATCACTTTACCCTCTTAAATTATATCACTACTGTCAGTTTACCCCCTAACGTTATCTTTTAATCACTTTACCCCCATAAGTAATATAACTCAACATGTTAAGAAATTTTGAACAAAAATATCCTTTATTTTATAGTATAACTACATTGTTATTATCACTTTATTCGTTTAGATTTTACAGATACAATTACTTTAGTTCCTAATATTATTTTCTGGGCATTTTACCTCATCGTTAATCTAACTAGTATGGTCAAAAAATTTGAAATATATTTACCCCTTTTATATATAATTAAAAATGAAAAAATTTGAATGGTTATTTTTCATTTTTTTCACTTTAAGAGATAAAAAAACATAAAATAAAAGGATTTTCTCAAATTTCATTTTTACACTTATTAATATTAGAAAAAGAAAAAGAGATAGGAAAGAAGGAGGCAAAAAATTAGATTTTGCAAAGAAAAAAATAAAGAAAAATTTAACTTTATCGTATTATTTTAAGATTGTCGGGATTAGAATAGAAATTTGGTAGTAAACAAAAAAGTGAAATAATTTTAAAATAATAAAAGTATTTAATTCTTTCTTATTTGTAATTTAAAAAAAAAGAATTGAGCTCTCCCCCTCACACTCTCCATCTTTTTTTTTTTTTTTTGATATTAATAAGATTGTCAAGAGGAAAGAAATTAATGCTTTGACTTTTTTTTCTTGTTACTAAAAAGGAGAAGAGTCATTCTAAATTTTTTATTATTTTTATTATGCAAAGAGGAGGGTATTTTCTTCAAAAGTTTTTTAACTTACTAAGTTGGTTTAATGGTATGATAAATTGACTAAAAAATAATTTTAGGGGGTAAATTGATAATGAGACTATAGTTTATGGAGGTAAAGTGATAATAATTTTAAGGATTAAACATCTCTTTTCACTTTAATTAACAAATTCCGTTAAGTTTGATCGTTAGTTTTGAGGGTAAAATGACTAAAAAATAACATTAAGGGGAAAATTGATAGTGACATCAAACATTAATGGGATAAAGTGATAATAACCCTGCAAGAGAGTTGAAATGAAAATTTGAAAATTAACTAGTAGCATTAGCTTCGAGTTTTTGAAACAAAAAAGTTTCGATAGTGTCGCCTTTTGCACAGGCATTTTTGTATTCACTTTAATCATGTGAAATTTCGACCAACATTAGTGGTAACCAATTTGTTCATTTCATCTGAGAAAGTAAAAAAAAAAAAAAAAAAAGTTCAACTTTTCGTTTTGATATAACCCCATCATTCTCGAATTTTGTTACCATCTGCACAACACAAGGCATCCAAACACATAGATCCAACTGTAACAAAATAATGTACTAGAATTGAACGGGTATTGTTCTAGTAAATTAAGAGGACAGTCTTCAATAATAGTGTGAGACATGAAAAGGGCTGAAGATTAGTGGAGAAAAGGGAACATTGGATGCTTGAAAGGAGCTGAGGTTTTGTGGGGTTTCTTTTGTCTAATCTCCTTTTTTTCAAAGGGGGCTGAGAGAGTGGCAACTAGTTGAGAGATACCTACATTGTCCTTCATCATCTAAGGGACTAACGTTTGTCATAGAATCCTCCAATAAAAAATGGATCATGAGCCTTGACCTTTCCCAGTCTCGATACAAAAGAAGAAGATGGCCAGACCACTCTTTTTGTCGTCATCCACACTTGCTGACTTAAAAAAAAAAAAATGCCTCTCAGCCGTTACACAGTACAGACCTGAAGGGAGTCAGCTACAATATAATACACAGTGTGGTAGGTGTTTCTGAGCCCTGAAACATTAAAAAGACAAATCAATATATGATAAAAACACACACACACACACATAAAAGAGACTGGACGTATGATAAAATCCCTCTTGACTTTGTTCAACAACAATGGCTGTTAATGCTTCAAGTTAAACAGGGTTGAGAATCACTTGGCAGTGTAGCATCCACCAGTGGCTCACTCGAAGGGGAGTAGAGACTGGTGGTGTTTTTGGACTCATTTACCTAGCTAATCTGATGATCCATATCCATTCTCTCGCCTGAGACTGAGAGGACGGCCGGAAGCTGTCAAATGGGATAACCAAATGAAACTTCTATTTTATCTTATTATCAGATTTTTATTTTATTTTTTATATGAAGTGATTCAGATGATTCTTTCCAATGTCAAACTTCAAAGGTGCCACAGAAAACGTTGAACAGGTCTTTGGTAAAGAACATTATATAATTTGGGAGTAAGTGAAGAATCCCCTGCTTAAAATCAAACCCTGACAGACATGCTTGGTGGTTCCACGAAGAATCAATCGAGCTGTATTAATCAAATTCTTAGTTGTGGATTTCCAACGAGTGATCCCCAATATTTTACTCAGTAGTAATCTGTATTATGGTACCGAGATTTTCCACCCAAGATTTACTAGCATGGATGCCTTGTGTTGGTGTGTCCCCTCTGTCTCCCTGTGTCTCAGATCAAAATGACGCTACATTTGAATTGAATTATGACGTGCTAACTGAACAGTTCACGCAGCCATGTTTTCAAGAAATCAAACACAAATTTCAATCCAAACCCATACAAGAAGACAAATCTGGGACAAATATAAAAACTGAACTGAAATTTGAACCCGCATCGCTGCTTTGAAGGACCTACTCAAGTGAATCCGCTTGATTATTGTGCATATATCCAGAGATTAGTTGGTCCAGGATTCCGTAGGAAGACAGCATATGATTAGTAAATTATAGCAAACATAATCATGCTGTGAGTTTAGGCAGCAACAATTGACAGAAATTCAACCACGTTAACGCTCGGATTTCAAGCTGAGTCTCGGTTTTCAAATTCAAATTTCATGTTACGTATCAATCATATCTCATTACAAGATTATATGATGTTGAAGCAATACTACTGAAAGTGTCTGTGGTAGAAAGTGGAGGAGTACTGGAAAAGGTAACAGTCTTTTGTGTTTTCTTTCCAGTAAAAAGGTGAAGTTTCAAAATCATAGAAGATGCATTAGTTCCAAAAAAATATGACCGGGACGATTTTGGCTTTCCTTCATGATCCGTGACTATTGATGATGTTCATCTCACGAGTGAGTTCTGACCATTTATGCCTCGAGTTTTGGCAGACAAATGTTCTACTAGTTTGTCTCTACTTAATTCCTCCAACCAAAAAACTAAAATAAAAACTTGTATCAATTACTATCATCCATTGGCGCAACATTCGACAGCGATGTATCTTATGAAGCCTAGCTCCTAAGGTGGGATGGGAAGAGATAGCTCATAGCTCATAGCTCAGACGAGACGACAGAGTGCGTGGGGAACGATTACCAAAAGGGGTATCGTTGGTTTCGGAAAAACGTAGAATCCCCACAAATAGCAGCAAAAGCGAACTTTCCAAAGGCATTTGGACAAGCGAGTCAATGCCAATGATATATGGCTGCAAAAAGGCATCTCCCTCTCCGATGCTTGTCCCCATTTCCCATTTCCCCCACAAACAACTCTCTCTGTTTTATGATTTCAGTCCCCCCCCCCCCCCCCAACTCCAGCCCACCTCATCCCACAACATGTTACATTACAGAGATGCTAGTAACAGATTATCCATCATTGTATCACTCTCTTGAACGTATTCTTGAACTCGGCCAGCTGAAAATTGAAATAGGTTCAAGGTTGAACTCGTACTTGGAGAACTTCCTACAACCCGACTCGTGTGGAAGTAAGAATCAGAGTATATTTGCCATGTTTCTGCAGTTTTGGGCCACTCATCATCCGGCAAATGGGGACGGTGTAAAATTTTTGCCAAGCCAACAATGATACTCAATAGCACAGCCCCAGCAAGAACAACTACTGTCGTATATCCTGCGAGTACTATTAAATTTTTCATTGCTGCTACAACCCCATGTCCTGCTTGCTAATACATATTTTATGTCTCCAATCTTAGATCTGCCTCCGTGATTAGTGCTTTTTTTTTGGTATTGGGTTTTGGGAACCAACAATTCATTGGAGGAACGGTGGAACTAGAATAGGAACTCGCCTGCTCGCTGAGTCTACTGACCTTGGCTTTTGGGTACAAACTCGTTTCCTCGTTGCTGAAAAAGGGTCCAACGTGTAAAACATTAAAACCCCAAAGGGCCCATGGGCGGAGGGCTTTCTGATGTAAAACTAAAACATGGAATCATGACTGGGCAACATTAAACCGCCTGCCCATTCTCCTCATCGCGTGGTAATTATTCATGACCAGCTACTTCAGTTTAGTTACCTACACCTCCGGCCAGGCCAATCCATGACTCTTTTTACCTTTCTGCGTAGCGTTTGAGTATTTTGTTGGAGGGATACCTCGTATTCATGAGCCTTGATTGATTGAACGTGTTGCATCTGGAAGAGGAAACGGTCATTGGGAGTACTTTTTAAGGTGTAATATGCATGACATTACCAATAATTACCCCAAAAAAAGAACACTACACTTTGGAATGCCTTCCTTGTTTTCTCTACACTTTCAATTGGATGGCTAAGATGCCGTTTCAAGGTTTTGGAGTCGCCAAATTCGTAAAATGTGCGCCAAATTAGCAGATGGAAAAAAAATTTGACACGCTATTTTCTTGATCATTTTTGTCAAATTAAACCAAAGAAAAATGCGAAAAAAAAGGGTTGCCGCTTCATTGCAGTCGTTAAATTCATGTTTCGGGGCAATTGGATGTCAATGTCTTATAATCACTTTTTTACTCTTTTTCTGAATTTGTGTGTTCTTCGTTTCATTTCTGTTTCTCTAGTTTTTCATATTTTCACCTCTCTTTTGTATGCTGCATTTGTATTGACGATAAAATGGAAGATCACGGCGAAATAAAACATTTAAAAGATATATACACGTAGTCATCTGACTATAATAAAGCACTTATTAACATTTAGACCTTATTTTCAGTTACCGCCTGCTTTTGTCTTTTCCTTATTGCGCGAGTTACAGCAGTGGTTGACTTGTGACGTCGCAACTCGACGCAAACTGCGAAACCGGAAGCCCAGCCCGCGGAGAATCCCCTCCTATTCATATTTATTTAATTTTTTTTTTTTGTTTTGCGGACGGGTTAATTTCATTCGAACCCTCAAAAGTTGGGAAAAAAAAATCGAAGCCCTTAGATTAGAAAACTTATCACCCAGACATGTATTTTAATTTCTACTCCAACTCTGCTTACTATTAAAAGAACAAATATTGAAAAGAAATTGCCAAATAAGGCTTTTAAATTCAAAGTATGTAATGTTATCATGTTGAAGGAGTATGTTTCCTTTTCTTTAAAAAAAAAAAAAGTGACGAAAAGTACGTGAAATTATTAAAAGAATATATTTGGAACTCAATCTCTTAATTCTCTTTTCTTTACCTATGTAAGGGATAGAGTTTCTTCTAACTTGAATGAAAAATAAAAAATGCGCAGAAATAAAATTTCTAGATTTTTTGTAGGGTCAAATTGAAATGCAACCTTTCACCTTCCTTGGCGCTTTTAGAAAAGAAGAAGAGAAGAAGATAACAAAGATTGAAAAACCAGGGATGCTGCAAAATTCAAGAAAAGGGTCTTTGAAAAAAAAAGAAATAAAGAAAGAAAAATTCAAGAAAGGGGCACAGACCCACGCCACGTTACAGAACTACTCTGACTAAGCCCTTGCCTATGGAATCGCACATCGTCTCCCCCGCAACCCCAACCCCCACCCCAGCCCAATAGCCCACCCACCCATATCCCCAACCTTCCCATAACAACAAAATCTTCCCCTAGGTTTATAATTTAAAGACTAATAACACCATTACCCCAGGCCACTTTCTTCGTACCCCCTCCAGCCTCGACACCCTCTGGTCTTTTAATCTTTTTATCGCTTTCTGCTGTACAATAGCTTCGATTTATTCCCTTCCAATTTCCAAAAAATTGGACCTGGTACATGTCCATTCATCACGTTCCTCTAATCTTAAAAAATCTGGTCACCCTCACCAATTTTACCATCCATATCTATCTATTTCCTTACCACCACTAGATACAAATTTTTTTTTTTTAATTTGTCAATCGCATAAATAAAAATCCCCCCATTACAAATCCTACTACTGCAGATATAATAAAGGGATCTTCTGTGTCAAGGTACATTACCATTACCGTTGCCACCTTTCTTTTTTCCTGCCAATCTTTTACTTGTATAGCTTCTTTAGGCCTGCATGTCACCCCGCTATAGAGGTCGAAGATATGCATACGCCACTCTTGTGTATGTAACAACAATAATTGTTGTACAGCAAATATTTTGTGGCCATGTCTTGTGAGTCGTGACCTACCCAAAATGGGTTAGGCTTTATAGAAATCCAAGATGTGGAAAACGACCCTTTTCTTTTGGTTCGATTTTCTTCTCTAATTTATCGACCGCATTCGCTCCAAGAATTTCAGGGCATGGATTTTAAATTGGACCCACTATTTGTCTAGCCATGTTTTGCACATTGCTGATCCTTGTGAACAAAAAATTGAATCTTGATTCGACTCTCCTTCCAATGTTTCTCCAGGATGTTATGCTGACAATTTGGTCAATTGTAATCTAGGGTTTCAATTCTTGAGGTTTTGGATTTGGGGATTTTATGGTTGGTAACAAATTGTAGTAAGGGCTTCAATAGTACGCATTGTTGATTCAGTTGCTGCTGTTTGGGAAAAGCTGCAGTCTTTGTGTGTAATGGAGGGGCCTGCCCTAAGCTGAAATTAATTTACCATTTTCTCCTCTTATATGTGTTATATGTGAATGTATGTGTGGCTTCCCTGCGAATCTATGCTAAAGATTGCAGTTTTGTATGGAAGAGAAAGAAAGATCAAATTTTGAAGCCTGTAATCATTTATTTACTGAGAATAAACATGTTATAAATCGTCTGTTAGTTTGATGTGGGATTAGCAGGGGTTTTATGACGTGTATGTTGGGACAAAAGCAAATTATTATTTACTGATCTTTGTGATGGAGTTTTTTCAGTATGATTCTGGAGTAAATTCAGCAAAATTACGCGTGGCACAACAGTTTTATTTGTTTATTTATTTATTTTCTTGGTACTGTTTCTTGGGGTGCAGCTGATGAGTATTTCTATTTATAATTTGTTTTTACTGATAAGAGAGTACTTGATTGTAAGAAAATGTTCTAGATAATGATTGAAAATCTGAAACAAGACTTTGAAGTAAAGTTTGCTCATCAGTTTTTTGTTTAACTCATTAAGTGTTAGCTTTTAGTCTGAGCTAGATATTGATCAAGCCTCTAGATTTTTGGTTCTGTGATTTTTTTTTTATTTTTTAAGTAAAAATATTTAATTAGTGCCTGATATAAACTTTCTTTGGTATAATGTAATGCATGGTGACCTGGGATTGGGACATAGAACCAAATTTTTTGCACAGTGCTATGGAAGCCTGAATGACCTGTGTGAACTTGTATGCTGATATGAATTTATGCTTAAAGTAATTGATTGCATCCCTGCATAGGTGTTCTCTAGAACTATTAGGGCAGGGCTGAAGCAACTTAAAATATCTGCACCGAGCTTGAATATGTCAACCGAGTTGTCATTGCCATGAGGAGGGCTTGAACTAAGATGAAAAGCTGCAAAAAATAAATGAATAAGACTCAATTCGTATATAGCCTCAAATCTAGCAGACTCTTATGAATTTTGTTGATTGTTAGCACATAAGAAAAAAAGAATCAGTTAAGCCTCGCTCATGGTGGACTTGATTAATGTTCCTTTAGTAGTAATTATTCTATTATCAGAATGATGGATGGCATCTAGTTGCTTGTTGCAAGGAATTTTTACTTGTTGACTTGTAAGTTGTGAGCTGAATTAATTTCTATGCATTTATGTGGCAGTATGCACGCCACAACATGAAGATGATTTGATGAACTTATTGAAAGCCTTTAGGCTTGGTTTAATATTTTGTACATTTTTTCCCCATGGGCCAACCCCTCTTCAAAGAAATGGTTTGACATGTCATTATCAAAATTGGATGGTTAACTTACAAATCTAGTTGTAGAAGAAAAAAATTTGATCTTTCAGCAGAGGTTTGAGGTTCTACAATCTTCTGATGGTACCACGTCTGATCACAGGAAGAATACTTTCATAATGTGAATTACGAAGTTTGGTAATTATGGCTATTGTATTTTTGAAATGACATTGATTCTTGGTGATGATTGGAATGAAACTTGCAAAGAAATTATGAGCTTATGGAAGATGAAATCTTAAATTTGATGGCATGAGCTTATGGAAAATATTTTTACTCAATGAGTCATTACCAGAGGTGGGGTTTGCCATTTGGACATAGGTTAAGGTGCTGGCATGTGAATCTGGTTTTGGTTGAGGGTGATAAAGTTGTTTTAAGTGGTCATCTACTTACATGCAATTGATTCTAGTACTGAATCTCAAAATTGTAAGTCAGTTCTCTCTATGAACTGTTTATGATTTTAATTAGTTTCAGTATGCTGTCTGTTAAAAGGCTTGATAAGTTTCCATGGTCTTGGGCAATGATTTTCCTGTCTTATTAACATTAATTGATTAGGCATGAGATTTAATTGATAGTTTAAGAAAAAGAATGCTGATATTGTGGTATTGCATCTGGTTATGTTTTTTATACTACTGACAGCTACAATCTGACTGTTAGCACGTTTATAGTGGTGCCTTCTTTTGAAGTTGAACTAGTTTGTATTAACCTGAACTTAGTAGATCATTCTGCCAAGCTTACTTCACATCCCTGTATGAAGATAGAAGCCTTGAGTTTCAAAAGTGCATAAGGAAAGAAGACAAATATAAGAAATTAGTTGTTTGGGCTTCTTGACTACATTATTATTTTGGGAAAGTGAGCTTCAAGGGAAGCTTACACAGATTTCCTTTTTTAGTTTATTTGATTCGAAATCATTGGGGAAAAAAAACTAGAACAGATTGATATCGACGGTTATTTGAAAACTGTGTCCAGCTACCGTTGTCTGGAGCAAAACACAGGAAATCTTTTCCTTCATTCCAAATACTTGGGTTGCCATTCTTTAATTTATTTTTGTTCTTTTTTCCCAACTCCCAACCACCCCTCCCCCTGGTTTCTTGCTATCCCGAGCCTGCCGACTTCTTCATGATGGTTGAAGAATAAAATCAAATATTTGTTGTCTTTTCTTATTCATGTCATGTAGCAACAAGTTGTTTTTGGCATGATTAGTTTGATTTAAGGATACATTCAACTTTGTGTACGTCAATTCTTCATGCATGTTGGTGTGATGATGCCCAGCGTCAATGTGTTACCTTCTTTCCCATGTCGTCAAAGTTGTAATTGGTGTGCAGTTGTTTTGTCCAATGTATGGAAACACTTTTTAAGTTTTTATTTAAAGTAATGCAATAGTTTTCCTGTGGAAGAATTGGCATTGATGACTTTACATGATCATTTATTACATGAATTGAGCACTTCTATTAATTGCTTAGCACGTACTAACTAAACCTATTTGACTTGTGAGGCTGAACTTCCAGTTTTGATCCTGCTGATGCCAGCTATTGTGTTTGCTTAGTATGTGAAGTTAGTGGAAATACATGATGCTATAGGTGCCACATGGGCTCAAATATCATCGTCTAGAGTCATGGAAGTCCTTCCTTGTTCTGGTGTAAGCTACACTGCAGACTCTGATTGTCCTGACCAGGGTTCTGGAACCTCCTTTATGTTTGCTGGAGAATCAAACAGTGTAGAATGTCCTGAAGAAGTTCAGGTGACAGAGTTTAAAGTAGATGACCTAGAGATTAATTTGGAAGGGCCTCTGGAGGAGAGGGAGGATGGAAGTAAATGGAGTCTTGAGGGACTGCCTGCTTCAGAAGTTAATAATAATGGAGATGCATATTATGCATATGAGATAGATGGCCAGAAGTTCTCTTTTGATTCTCATGATTCCGAAGATGAGAAGTCTATTGCTCAGGACCACATGATGGAAACTTGTCTAGATACATATGAAAGGGGACAACCGAGTGGAGATCAAGAGCCAGGACTCTCGCCTTCGGAATCAAAATGGCACGAAAGAGATGAGTGTTTAGCTGTATGGGTGAAGGTAATTGCTTATTTTATTTAAGGAGATTTAAGTCTTGGAGCCATACAGTTTCTGTTGATATTTCTCTCAAAACATATACAATTAGTTTGGGCATTTGGATCCATCAAAACAGGAAATAAAAGTTAATGGAATGAGTTTAGTTCTTATATGCAGGGATGTGGATATAGAATTTTTTTTGGATTATCCTAGGGGATTTGTAGCTGTTGGTAATGGTGTCAAATAAAAGAAAATTATCCTAAAATCATAACTAGTGTCAATTTAGGGCATAGGTTGAAGTACACAATATTTTAAACTTCTCATTGATTTGGACCTGGTAGAAGTCAACTGTTAAGACCTTACTATTTGAATTTTTAAATGGAACTTGTTTTGGTGCTTTAGTTTACTTTTTAACCATTAATTCTTAGATCTTTTGATCTAAGCTGTTTTGTTGGTGATCATCTAAGGTTCTGTTAATATCTTTTTTGTTTGAATGAGAATCTTTCATTAAGTTGCTACATTTGCAACTTTGAAGGGAAAAAGGTGTGTTACCTCATGGTCATTTCAAGTTGCTTCCATGCTACTCTAGGACTTGCATCTGACAAAAGAGGACACGGTAAAATTGAATGGAGAAGCAATTTCTGTGCTTATTTCTTATCTACAATTTTTTTGGCTGTGCCTTATATTTAAGTTATTAGTCGTCATTAAGAACATCGCTATGCTCATGTCTGTATGAAATGTTATGGAGTTCTGTGAAGTTATATCTCGAGGGTATGGTTTAGCCCTTTGCTAATCGGGGCTAAAATTCCAGAAATTAAAAATGCCAAAATAGGAATAAGACTTGATATTATTAGAAATGTCCAAAAAATATCATATTCGTAAAGAAGAAACATAGACACACTCCTATGAATGTGGAAAATATACCGGATTGCTCGATTAGAATTGGAATTGTCAAGTCATCCATACCATAACTTTTTATTTTACTCAATTCAATTAAAACAAGAATTCATTTTTATTGAATTGACGAGTTTGCTTTGTTTACTGCGAAACATATTTCATTTCAAGGTAGAATCCTATTTCCATTATACTTATTTCGATTTTTTTACTTAGTATAGATTATTTTGTGTTTTTTCCACCTGTAGTGGAGAGGGAAGTGGCAGGCAGGAATTAGATGTGCAAGAGCGGATTGGCCCTTATCAACTTTGAAAGCCAAGCCAACTCATGATAGGAAAAAGTATCTTGTAATATTCTTTCCCCGGACAAGAAACTATTCTTGGGCAGATGAGCTACTTGTTCGTCCAATGAATGAATTTCCAGAGCCCATTGCATATAAGACACACAAGGTTGGAATGAAAATGGTAAAAGATCTGACTCTTGCACGTCGTTTTGTTATGCAAAAGCTTGCTGTCAGCATGTTGAGTATACTTGATCAGCTGCACAGTGAGGTTAGTTTGTCCATATGCACTTACATGTTAGCTTTTTTCCCTCGTATTACTGTTGATCTTCCTCAGTTTCTGCTTGTAATTTGATCCTTTCAAGTTATATCAGGCTCTCATTGAGACTGCTCGCAATGTGGCGGCCTGGAAGGAATTTGCTCTGGAGGCTTCCCGCTGTAAGAATTATAGCGACCTCGGCAAGATGCTTTTGAAACTTCAAAATGTAAGAAACGTACCCCTTGTGGTTAGTTTGAAAGATGTGAAACTTGTTTTTATGTCTCTGTCTCTCTCTCTCTCTCTCACACACACACATGTCCAATCACTTGTAGATGTTTTCACACACACAAAGGGAAGGTCTTGTGCTTTCAAGCACTGCAGATCTTGCAGATCAAGTTTTATTTCTTGTAATTGTACCCTGACAATTCCATACATTCATCTGATGCTTGTCGGATATGCACTTTGTTAGTTTCCATGCATCTGTCTCAGAATTCCACGCATGTTGTTACATAAACTGGGAATTTTTGCCTTTGGTATGGATATGCTGCTCTGCTTTCCAGCAGTTGAACTATTAACTTGATTGTTGGACAGTGATCCAGCAGACCTGATTGAACTGATTATTGTGGATTAGTTACTGTCATGGGGATTCATACTATACATGTCAACAACATTTCCAGGGTTATATGCTTTGTTCTGATGCTTCCTGATTTTGTGAACCTAGACTCTCATTTTTGTTTAAGGTTCTCAAGAAGATGTAAATTGATTTTCCTTTTGGTTTGTTATGGCCCAAGAGGAAAAAGATTGACATGTTGGTGTTGTAAAAGTCACTTTGGCTGATCTACCCTTCCACTCTTGTGCTATGCTGTAGAGCCAGAATATGTGAGATGCTTAATGTGGAGGATGAACATTGAGCTCTGTTATTGTGCGGACTTTGTTTTTGTTGTTTTAGACTGATGCAAAGGCTACGCTTTTACTGTCTCAGATGATACTGCAGTGCTGCATCAACGCAGATTGGCTGCAACACTCTCTGCCATCTTGGATACAACGATGTCAGAATGCAAATAGCGCCGAATGTGTTGAAATATTGAAGGAGGTAGGTTCCTACCTTGTGGTGCTAGTCTGTGCAGCAATGTCTTATTTTTCGAGAAGGCACATAGTTGTTTCCAAAAACACTTGTCATTTTCGTTTTAAAGAAAAAAGAATTAGCTTCTTAATAATAAATGCTCTGTTATCCTGTTATTCTGGTCAATTTCTTGCATTTTGAGTTTTAGTCTTGGCCTATAGTGCTTCAAAAATTTGTTTAGACAAAACTTGTGATGATGTTAGCATAAATCCCTCTCAAATGCCTTGCATCTCCTCCAAAGATGAAATGGTGCAAAACCGTGAGTTATACTTAGCTGAATGGGAATTCTGTTCACTGTCTACCTGAATGCTCTAAACTCATGACGCCTGGCTTTATTTGCATATATGTCATGGCCTTCTTCATTGTCTTTTTTTTTCCCTCTAAATATTTATTTTCCAATTTGAAACTCAACAGGGATGTATCTATTTGTTTACTTGCAACAGTAATACTGATTGAAGTTTGAAACTTGCTTCGTAACAACATTCCATGGTTACCATCTTTCTGCTTCAGGAATTGGTTGAATCGATTGTTTGGGATGAAGTGCACTCGCTTTCAAATGCAACGGCACAGCTTGACTTGAGCACTGAGTGGAGGACCTGGAAACATGAGGTGATGAAATGGTTTTCAATGTCAAATCCAATTTCAAGTGGTGGTGATCTTGAGCAACCCAGCAATGATAGTCCATTGACAGTGGGGATTCAAATGAGCAGAAAGAGGCCTAAACTCGAAGTTCGTCGTGCTGAAATGCATGGTTCACAAGCACAGGTTATTCAGAGTTCACATCAGGACGTTGCAGTTGAAATTGACTCTGCTTTTTTCAATGGTGATCTCAATAACACTGCATCATTGGATTCTGAGCCATCTAAAGATTCAGTATCTGTGGAGGCGACTGCTCAACCTATCTCCCCAGGTACTGTTGCCGATAGATGGGGTGAGATTGTTGTTGAAACTGGAAATTCTGATGTCATGCAGTTGAAAAATGTGGAACTGACCCCTGAAAGTGGTGCTATTTGTGTAAGTTCTTCAGATGCCGTTGGTAAGAGTCGCCAATGCATAGCTTTCATTGAACATAAAGGAAGGCGATGTGTAAGATGGGCGAATGAAGGTGATGTTTATTGTTGTGTGCATTTAACCTCCCGTTTTTCTGGCAGCTTATCAAAAATTGAATCAGCTACACCTGTAGATTCACCTATGTGTGAAGGTACTACAGTCCTTGGCACTAAATGTAAACATCGCTCTTTGCTTGGTTCTTCTTTTTGCAAGAAACATAGACCAAAAGATGACCAAGGTATCACCTCAAGTTTGCCTGAGAATAGGCTCAAAAGAAAGCATGAAGAGAGTTCAATGAGATCAGAAACCACAGATTGCAAAGAAATTGTAATATCTGGAGGAAATGAAGCTCCTTTGCATGTAAAGCCTATCCAAGTCATCGGTGGAGGAGCCTTCGACAGAAGCTGTTCACTTGCTTTGCCTGAGCAACCATGGGAAGATTATAGCATCCAGGAGATGGCTCACTGCATAGGTTTATGGTCTCAGGATGGCTTCGAACCTTGCCAAGAAAGTCCAAAACGACATTCTTTGTACTGTGAAAAACATATTCCTAGCTGGTTAAAACGTGCTAGGAATGGCAAGAGTCGGATAATTTCAAAGGAAGTTTTCATGGAACTCCTGAAAGACTGCCGTTTAATGGAGCAAAAGTTGAATTTACACCAGGCTTGTGAACTCTTTTATAGGTTGTTTAAAAGTATACTGTCTCTGAGGAACCCTGTTCCTAAGGAAGTCCAATTTCAGTGGGTCTTATCTGAAGCTTCTAAAGATGTTAGAGTTGGGCAGTTCTTACTGAAGTTAGTCTGCAGTGAAAAGGCAAGGTTGGAAAGCCTGTGGGGCTTCAGCGTGAAGGAAAATTTGCAGGCTTCCACCTCTCTTGATGAACCTGTCACAGTCCCAGTGGTAGTAGAAAATGATCAAAACAATGAGAACAGTATAAAGTGCAAACTTTGTTCTGAAAATTTTCTTGATGATCAAACACTTGGTACGCACTGGATGGACCATCATAAGAAAGAAGCTCAGTGGCTGTTTAGAGGTTATGTTTGTGCTATCTGTCTGGATTCTTTTACCAATAAGAAAGTCTTGGAAACACATGTACAGGAGAGGCACCGGGTGCAATTTGTTGAACAATGTATGCTTTTCCAGTGTATTCCATGCAGTAGCCATTTTGGGAATCCCGAGGATTTGTGGTCACATGTACTATCAGTTCATCCTAATAATTTCAAGCAATCAAGTGTTGTTGAGCAGCTTAATCTTTCTGTGGTTGATGATACTCTGCAGAATCCTAGTCAAGAGAAGTCAGATGCAGTAGATGATCGGAACCCGGAGAGTCAGTCTAGCATCCGGAAATACATTTGCAGGTTCTGTGGCTTGAAGTTTGACTTGCTACCTGATCTGGGCCGCCATCATCAAGCGGCTCATATGGGGCCAACTCCTGCTGATCCTCGCCTCCCAAAGAGAGGCCTTCGTCTCTATGCTCAAAAACTGAAATCAGGAAGACTCACTCGACCTGGGTTTAGAAAAGGTATAGGATCAGCGTCATATAGGATTAGGAACAGAAGTGCTCAAAACATGAAGAAACACATTCAGGCAACGAGTTTGGTCAGTGCAGCAAAGTTTAATGTCCAATCCGTTCAGCCTGATGCAGCTAGTCTTGGTAGACTGGCAGATTCTCAATGCTCAGCTGTTGCAAAGGTATTGTTTTCAGAGATTAAAAGAACAAAACCACGACCAAGTAACTTAGAAATCTTATCAATTGCTCGCTTGGCTTGCTGCAAGGTAAGCCTGCAAGCCTCATTAGCGGCAAAATATGGAACCTTGCCGGAGCGAATATACCTGAAAGCAGCAAAACTCTGCAGTGAGCAAAATATTTTAGTCAACTGGCACCAAGAAGGGTTTATTTGTCTCAGAGGATGTAGGCCGATTGAAAGTGCACATCAATTGTCTTCTTCAGTGCCTCTTTTGGATGATGTAGTTGTATCTAGATCATTGGTTCCTTTGAATCCTGTGTCCAGTGAGTGGACGATGGATGAGTGTCACTATGTTATTGACTCCAGACATTTTAACCAAGATTCTGCTGAGAGAATTATCTTGTGTGATGATATAAGTTTTGGGAAGGAGTCTGTCCCAATAGCTTGTGTGGTGGATGAAAACCTTTTGGGTTCTCTTCATATCATGCCGGATGGCTCTGATGGCCAAATTACAGCACACTCTCTGCCATGGGAGAGCTTTACTTATGTTACAAAACCATTGCTTGATCAATCCATTGGTCTTGAAGTGGAGGTAATTTTAGAAATTTAATTTTCAATTTCTTTCTGATTTTGATGATTTATGTATGTTGGCAAACATACTTATTCTCTTATCTCATTTTCAAATTTCTTGTGAGTGTGAACCTTTGAGATATTTAAGAAAAGTGTGGAAAAATTAACCTTTGAGATATTTAAGAAAAGTGTGGAAAAATGAAGTAGGTCTTTAAAATGGAAAGAGGACGATATTTAAGTATGTTTCAAGATGCCTGCTTGACTGTTGGTCTCCAAAGTATGTATTAAGTTCTAGTGTTACTTCTATTCGTTGGAGGATTTTACTTCCTTGCACTGTGAGTTTTCCTGAGGGCCTTTATTCTGATTACAAAGTAGATAACTGGATCATTTTATCATGGATCCTTTTATACTAATTTCAGAAGTATATTTCTGGATGCATATAGATCTGGTGCTGATGATATGGTGTTTAATATTGATACTTCGCATCACTAAACATTTAGTTTCTGCTTATAACGAATTTCTAAGAAATTATGTGATGCTTCTGCTTTTGTTAGTGTAGTTGGTGTTTTTCTTGCAGCAAGCCTCGCATCAGGACAAACATAAGTTTGTGTACTTACTGTCTCTTTTCATCTATATACTCTGTTGGCAGAGTTCACAGTTGGGGTGTGCTTGTGCTCATTCAATTTGCTCTCCTGTAACCTGTGATCATGTCTACCTTTTTGATAATGACTATGAAGATGCAAAAGACATATATGGCAAACCAATGCATGGCCGCTTCCCATATGATGAGAGAGGTCGGATCATTTTGGAGGTACTTGATTTTTGGTTTCATGCCCCATAAGTACCTGCATTTATATAATTGTGTCTTGTATGCCTTCCCTGCTGTTTCTAGTTGGAAATTGCTGAGTTGAATTTAGCTATTATCCTTATGCTTTTAGCATTTTCCTCTTCTCCCCTGCTTTTGAGTGCAATAGAGTAGGATGAGTTGTTAAAATTTGTTTTAATTCAGTTTGGCAATGCTAATTTTTCATGATTTGTGGACCTTTGTTAACTTGACATGTTTCATCAGGTAGAAGTAAATGGATTAAGACTAGATTGTCTGATCAGATAGACATATCAAGTTATACTCCTATCTTGATAATTCAGAAGTTATCAGGTTTAACTATGATATGTATCGGCACACATGCGCAAATATCAATTTTACAATTGGGAACCCAGGTTAAGTGAGCATGTTTCTCTTGAGTCTGATTCAAGTATTACTATAGGTGTGCGTGGAGAAGCCAGTTTGCTAATTTCCATAGAAGGATATAAACTTCACAAGAGGTTCAGACATGGAGACTTGGGCATGTTGTATGAGTGTTTGCATGACTGGCTTTGGACTTATATGAGAAACCTCTGTGTGTTTCTAAATTTGTTCTTTTTCAGCTTAAAAATGAGGCATAGGAGGTTGCATGCAAGAAAGTTTGCAATTGTAACTTTTGAACATCAACAGTTTGGGAAAATGCTTACTTTTTAGTTCTAGAGTAGTTTCTGGTAGGGATAACCTAAATGTAAATGCTCCATTTTTAGGTCAAATCACTGACAGTTGACCCTTGTTATGGGACTGAGGTGCTCTGGGATCAAATGAAGAGTCTATGTGATTGCTAAGCGCTAGTAATTGCTGATCTTCCTTTTTTGATTAATTTGTCAGGAGGGTTACCTTGTTTATGAGTGCAATCAAAGGTGCTGCTGCAGCAAAACCTGTCAGAACCGGGTTTTGCAGAATGGCATTCGAGTGAAATTGGAAATATTCAAAACAGAAAAGAAGGTATAACGCATCATTGATTCTGATTGTTTGGAGTATCAGCTAAGTTGCTGTTTGGGTTTACAGGGTTGGGCAGTTAGGGCAAGGGAAGCAATCCTGCGAGGCACCTTTGTATGCGAGTATATTGGGGAGGTCATATATGAGCAAGAAGCAAGTGAGAGGCGTAATAGGTTTGATTCCTGAATTGAATCTTTAACAGATAGCTTTATCTTCACTATCTTCCTTTTTTTTCATTTGTTTATTTGCCTTTTGTAATTTTCTTATTACTTTGTTGTATTTGGAGAACCAGGTACGGAAATGATAGTTGCAGATTTTTATACGAAATTGATGCTCAAATAAACGACATAAGCAGATTGACTGAAGGGCAGGTCTCCTTTGTGATTGATACAACAAATTATGGAAATGTTTCACGGTATATTAATCACAGGTGAGGGAAGACATTTGATTTCTTAGCTGTGGAAAATTATGTTGTAGCTAAGGGGTTGGACCTGCAAGAGATTTGGATGATCTGATTCTATTTTTCCTTTTTCTTGACCACTTTTATATCTATTCCCATTGTGGAAATTACTACTTCCTGATCTCAAGGAATATTATATTGAATGTAGAGTTTTATATGTCTGAAGGAGATTTGGTACTTCATGCCATTAGGATTTTTCCCCCGTTTTTGGCAAGGAATTGAAACATGGGCTTCGGTTTCCAGGGATTTAGTTTCCAAGCTTTTTGCTGGCCCCCTTTGATCCTTAGCAGTAGTAGAGTAGAAGAGAGATGAATTGTAACCTCGAGCTCTCTAGGTTAAGCGCTTTTAAGGACCTGTGATCCATGTTAGCTGCAGGGTACCAAGTTATTCATCTTTAAATCTGGAAAAAGCAGGACTTAAGAAGTAGTACTTTGGAGCAATTTATTATTTAAGGCTAAGTTGTTGTTTCGCTGCTTTACCATCTTGTGGCTCACTTATCATCTCTTGTTGCTCTTAGCTGCTCACCAAATCTTGTAAATCACCAAGTGATTGTAGAAAGCATGGATTGTCAGCTTGCACACATTGGTCTCTACGCCAGTCGAGATGTAAGTACCATTTGATTTATTCATAAGATGGTTATCTTTGTTTTTCTGATGGCTGGGGCAAGCAAAGTTATGTTTTGCATCATAGGCTGTGATTATGTTCCATTCACTTGTGACTTATTATGGAGATGTTACTTCTTTGAATGAGGGGAAAAAATATTAATGGAGGACTATAGTTTCCTGTGAAAATGGGGACGTTTTAATGACATGATTGTTTTCCTGTTGGTCCCGACCACTCCCTTTTCATGGACTGACCTCTTTTTTGCGCTACAATTTGTCATTTTTGGGATTTTCATGAATGTTTTGTTTAGCTTATACAACGGCTTTTCTTAACAAGTTCTGCAACAATCCTTAGTAATGCTATGCCTCTCGTTAGACTCCTGTAACCCTTTTTCCTAAACTCTATGAGCAGATTGCCATGGGTGAAGAATTGACATATGATTACCGCTATAAATTATTACCGGGAGAAGGGTCCCCTTGCCTGTGCGGGGCTGCGAATTGCAGGGGTCGTTTATACTAAATGCTTCACCAGCTAATTGTTCTTACGCTGCCCCTGGTGGGAAGCCTCTGACTTTTCAAAATGAGAAGTCAAGGGAGGAGGAAAGCTAAAGGCAAATTTTCTGATTTGTATCTGCTGCTTCTGTAACTGTAGAAATGGGCATAAAGCATTGAGCTCGTCGCTTAAGTTCCACCTGTAGAATTTTTGGTTTTTTTTTTTATCCTGGTATAGCAAATTTTATCTGCCCTGATAATTTAAAGCAGACAATTTCGAGCACTTATTCTGGCCCTTTTCCTCTTACTCAGCCTGCACAGAAAGTTGGAAAGCTTTTTTGTCATAAAACATCAGACTGGCAATTTTCGAATCAACTGTATTTGATGACTGCTGCTACCATTCTACTCGTGTCCATTATCTATTTCAGGCTATATGCGAAAGTCTACATTTGAAGGAACGTTGCTTGTAGCGAGTGAAGAATACAGTGAGTGATTCTTCATACCATCACTTGGTGGTGTTGCAAAGCATAAAAAAGTTATCATGTTATTTACAGCGTGTAAAAATACCCAACAAAATGTTGGGTTGGTTAAATTACGGGAGGATCTGAGCTGATGGTTCCATCGATTAGAACTTCAACTTCTTCTGATGGCACAGAAGGGACAGACCATAACCAATCCCAACCAGTATGAGCATTCCTGTTAAGAATGATAATCAACAACCTCGTTAAAACATGGAACAGCAGAACCGAGGGCGCGCTTGTAAAATGAAATGAAACTATTTAGTTGGCGATTACCGTGTTCAGTAAGTTTTGCAACTTTTGTTCCTTGGCCTTTTGGTAGATGTCTCGAAGACGGTAGTTGCAAGTTCAGAAACATGGAGGCGACGACTAGCCCGCTGCCAAGCTTTTCCCGCATGTCCAAAGACCAGAGTCCAGCACCCGTTCCATTTCCCAGATCTTCGATGGACGGTTTGATGAATAAGAAAATCCCAAGCGAAAGTGAGAATTTAGCCACTATTCTCAATCTCATCTTGGGAAATTTGGACAGTCCGTTGACCAAATTCACGATGCAACCACATGCGTACAGGGGAAACCAGAAGTACCAATCTAAAACAAGCCACAAACAGGAAACCCTATTCAACGGAACCACACAAAACTGGAGAGGAGGGGAAAAATCTGGCAATGAAATTACTTTCACTGACCAGGATCATTGAGTTGAGAGGAAGCAGAGACGGCAAATAGGGATGCCATGAGAAGAGAACAGAGTCTGAATAATAATGATTTATTGCTGATCTTAGCCTCCATTTGCTGCTGCCAATAGCTTCTTCAACCTTCGGGCAGTTCTTGCTCCCTTTAACGGTCTGGAAATGCCTGCGTCAATATATATATATATATATATAGGGTTAATATCAGAAACCTCCCCTGAGGTTTCTTCTAATCACATATAGTACCTCCATGCTTTTGAAATCACACTTAGCACCCCTGGCAGTAGGATGTGACAGGTTGTCCTAATCAAAAGGTGAGAAATTATCCAAAAATCATCAACACCAGGCAAATTTTTAAGCAGGGAAATGCTGGAAAAAAATAATGAATAAGAAAAATTATTTGAAACCAGAAAATAACAAAAATGCCATTGTTTTGGCGCACAATTTGAGCGCCATTTTCTGCATTTATAACCATGATAACCATAAAAACGGGCTTTCACAAAAACACTATTGCCACCACTACGTAGGAAGGCACCAGGAAGACCAAAGAAAAACAGAAAAAGAGGACCTGATGAAGAACATGCATCAGTTCATACACAAAGGTCAACCACATTAAAATGCTCTAAGTGTGTTTTATTTGGCCACAACAAAAGAACATGCAAAAGAGAACCAGGAACCTCTACAAGGACCAATACTAGTTCTACTCACAGGGTAATGCTTTTAGAAACTGAAGTCTTTACTTTTAATCATCGCAACAATATGCATAGTGCAATGATATGCATACATTTGGAATGGTTATTGGTACTTTGACCCACTTGTGCATCTCCTTGCAAGCTGCAATGGGTATGTAATTTTATCTATATGACTAATATTAATTTGCCTATAAACACCTTACACGGGGTGATTTATGAGGTACAATCAGTTTACAAATATGTACACTATGTTAGATCTTAGTTATTTGAATATGTATATCTATAAAAGGTAGTGTAATGGTACGCATAATTTGGAATGGTTATTTAGCCTTTTGATCAATTTATGTTAGATCTTGTCTTATGCACTACCTTTTATAGTAGATGTGTAATTTTGCTTGTATGAGTAGTCCTTACTTGTTTATGAGTACTTTACAAGAGGTGATATATGAGGTACAATCAGTTTACAAAAATGTACATTATGTTAGATGTTAGTTACTTGACTGTGTATATCTATAAAAGGTAGTGCATGTATATGCATAAATTTTGAATAGTTATTTAGCCCTTTGATCAATTTGTGCATCTCCCTATAGTAGATGTGTAATTTTACTTGGTATGAGTAGTTCTTGCTTATCTGTGAGTACTTTACACAGGGTGATTTATGAGGTACAATCAATTTACAAAAATATACATCACGTTAGGTGTTAATTACTTGACTATGTATACATGTAAAAGGGACCAAATTTGTCCTGATAATCACAAAATATTAGCTAACTTGTGGGAGCTAGATAATTATATGCTCAATTTTGAAGTTGTTACATTGCAGGGTGCTCTAAGGAGAGAAAAGCCTGGTAGAGGCATAGCTAACACGGGATTTGGAGAAGGGGCAGGGACGGTTACTGCTGTTAAAGGTAGTATAATTACTCGCTATTATTCTAGTGTTACAACGTGTACAAATGATATTACACCGTGTGCAAAATGCACACAAGCTTCCGGAGTGCAACCGTTTCGGCCCCAGGTCCATAATTAGTTATGCATCTCTATATCACCAAAATCTCTGATAATTAGTTATAACATTCTTTTTATTACACTTTTACACCCTCAGCTTCTAAATTAATATCATATGCCTATTTATTTCTATTTTTATCTTCTGAAATTCACTAATCATTTTGGGCTTTGGGTAAAAGTGGAACAAAAATAAAGTCTCTCTCCTACAATTCATTTTTTACTACCATTTTCAAATAGAGGGGCTGACAAGATACCAAAGTTGTCATTTCAGGGGTGCTAAGTGTGATTTCAAAAACATGAGGGGTGCTAGATGTGATTAGAAGAAACCTCAAGGGAGGTTTCTGATATTAACCCATATATATATGGATAAAGTTGAGAGTCTCGTAGCGCTAAGAGGGAGCTACAGCTAGGGGTGGGCATGGGTCGAGTATCCGTCACTAATATGATTTGGTTGAACCGATCATAATATATCGGATCAGTTATTTTGTGATCCTAACCCACTTCTAATGTTTTCATATATCCGAAAAAAAGAGGCAGGTCATAGGGTATCCACCCCTAAAAAAAATTTTTTATTTTCCAATAAAAAATTTGCTTTTCATTTAATATCAACATGTTTTTAAATAAAAAAAATCTGCTTTCCAATTAATATTGGTAGAGATATTGTAATCAAAATTCATACATCATAATTCTCATACATTTTATCCAATAATCAAACCGATCTCATAAATTTAGTACATATTAGAATTATAATATATAATAGACAAAACGAAATTTCATGATAATTTTGAGCACGTCACCATTCTCACGCATTTCATCCTTCTACAACATAACAAATACAAGGATAATAAGTATTTTGTAACTTTTCCAACTTCCTTAAGGATGTTAAGACTGCATCTAAAATGAGCCGACTGTGGAATCAAGTCCGGAAAAGAATTAAACAGAGTTAATAATTTTTGGAAAAAGTATAACCAAAATAATCTTAAAAAATTTTCTCCAACTTTCTTACATCTTTGGAATAGATCTTATGGCATTAAAGGTGATGAAAAAGAAAAATAAATTTATTGCACTAAAATAAAATGAGACAATTTTAAGAGACATAATTGCAATAAAATAAATAAATAAATGAAAGACAAAAATATTTTAATTATCTAACTAATAGAAAATTGGAGTTCTAAACACAAATCTTTGATTGAATTGATGAAAAATTTGCAGGAAAGATCGATGGAGGTAGAATAAAAATGAAAAAGGATTAAAAGGATGAACAATTTTTATGATAGAATTTCACAAATTTTTTTTTGTTTTATTCATTTGGTTCAGACTTTACCAAGAATATTTTTTTTTTAGACAAGATAAGGAGAGGCGAATCATATGGGATTAGAATATGAGGTTGTGAGCCACTTCACTTATACTTAGAATTAAAAATTATAAAATTATAAAATGAGTCCTAATTTTTTAATATTTATATAATATACTCTGCGGGTCGGGTACCCGTGAATTTTTATTTTCATGATTTGTATCCGTATCCGTTTTTTTGTAGGTACCAGACTCGCATCTGTCCCACTTAGAAAAATCGGATCGAATATCCTATTTTTCAGATCGAATCGGATCAAGTTCATCGAATTTTCGGATCGACGGGTCATTTTTTTACGGGTGCCCGACCCGCACCTGTCCCGCTCAGAAAAATTGGATCCAATATCCTCTTTTTGAATTTTCGGATCGATAGATTTTTTTGCCCACCCCTAACTACAGCAGCAGTGGTTGAGCATTGACTTTGCAAGCACAGTTCATAAAAGGGTTCGGCCAGTGCGTCTGAAAATCATTAAATTAGTCTACAACTCCTGCTGTATATGCATGCCATCTGACCTTGAGCTAATGTGCACATTCCTATCCTTCCTTCCTTCGTGTTTCACGGTTGTCAAAGAATTGAGATGTGATATGTTTTGAATTGCTGTTCATGGATCCATTTTTTACTAGGACCTCGTAATCCCCCACCACCAGGGCAAAACACCAAAAAAAAAAAAAAAACATTAGATGGTGCCAAATGCCCAAATGCTAATGGGGAAATCCGAAGGTGACTCCCGGAACAAAAATTGCCTCCCGTCCATCACATGAAGAAGAAGTACAAACTTGGCTTTTTACTTCTTCGCACAACCATATCTACACAAGAGTTTATACTACTGTTTTTTTATTTTTTATTTTTTCTCTTGGAACTGAGGCTAAAGTGATGCATGATGACTAAAGAATCAAAGTGTATTACTTTTTCCGATGACTGAGAAACTCAGACTTTTTCGTTACTAAAGTTGACCTGCGAGAAACCTTCAAAAGCCGGCAACTTTTGGTTTTGTAATGCGAGAAAAAAAAAATAGAACTAAAAGTTTTGAAGAATTCTTCACTGTTACAAAGTTTTGACATATAGCCATTTTTCATGGCATGATTGGGTTTTACTTGGGGGGAACTAAGATAGATAAAACACGTGCAGGTGAGGGACAGCACAAGTAGAAAGAGATGGCTGGCATCATCAGCAAAGCCACGATCAGGTTTTGGGAATTCTTTCTTTTTAGTTTTTACTTTTTATAGCAGCAGGTGGCTTAGTTGTCGAATGATGATGATGATGAAAGCGTGCCACTTTTGCCCCTTTCTACCTTTCAATCATCATTTCAGAAGCTCTCCATCATATCATTGGACTTCCACCGCTAGGCCCCCGGCCCATCTGAAGCGTTGGCTGGTAACAATCGATGATGGAATTGTCTCAAACATTGGTCCGAATTTCGCCATCGTCACTGCCATATAAACTGGTGCTACTGTTATACAAAGAATGATGCCCCCCTACGGCCCGAATTTCCCCATTATCACTACGATTAATGGTCCCGCCACCCATTGTTCAATGTTAATAATGAGTCTGCGGCCCAACTGGGCCCAGATTCTCTAGCCATCCCTCTTCCTCTCTCTCTCTCTCTCTCTTTCTTTTTTTTGTCTCCTTTTTTTTTTTCTATGGGGTGCTCTTGATGGTAGACCGAGGCATTTTGGCAAATTTTGATATACATCCTAATAATATGTCGTTTCTCAGTGTGAAATTTGTCGTTTTACTGAAAAAATCATAAATAGGTGTTTTGAAATCTAAGGAACGTGACTGCCTATTTTGCCAACTCAAGTATAATGAAGGTCATAAAGATTGGAACTGACTGGAGAGTGGAGTTCAACTTTACTCATGCCAGAGGGAACAAAATGCTACTACATTTCAACCAGGGATTTGATTAACAGGACAAAAACATCAATTTTGTGGTGTAGTATACATAATACATAATACATAATACATGCACATCACTATCATTTTCAAATTCTATCAACTTTTTATCTACAGACCATCATATTCTTCAAGTGTCATTTTCTTGTTAATGCCCATAAACACTTGTTTTTTTTTTTTTCGCAATTCGGCGCTATATCATCTAGAGGGATATTCTTGCGAATTCAAGTTTACAAGAACTTATCCTTGAAAACGATGGTCTTCTTTTTTTTTTTTTTTTTAGGCAAAAGAGATTCGATCGCTCGTACACGACCACCTATAAAAGCAAAAGCAAAGTCTTCGCAATTCGCATAGAAAAACTCAAAAAGAAAGAATTACAACCTCACTGGCATGGCATGCCTGTCTTTTTTGATTGCTCTCGGACTCAGTTATCCAGACAAGTGTGCTTGTCTGTGAGTGTGTGAGAGAGGGCGAATGAAAAACTTCTAGTTGTGTTGTGTTGTGTAATAGAAAAAGGTTTAAAGAAGGGGAAAATTTCTCAGACCACTTCCAAAAACAATCATAGAAATCAGAAAAAGCAACCTCAGACACGCACAGACACAGGGTAGCAAGTGAAGTTACGAAAACAGCCTAATGAGTTTCTGTCAAGTGTTTTTAACTTTTGGGGCTGTGTCATGTGCTGCATTTTAGTAACAAGACATTTCTAAATCACTAATACAGCTCTCAAATGGGCACTCATCATTCAACTCTGTTAAATCTCAGTTAAGTGGTTCCCTTGATGCTTGACATCTAAGCTCCGTTCAATCATTTTCGAGGCCTATTGGGATTCTTATATTAAAGAGATCGAAGAGATGGGATCTCACTGGAGTCCCAGCCAGCCCAGTTGTGTTCGTGAGTCTTTTGTTGTTTTCTGGGGTTCAAAGATTTTTCTCGAGCTGAATTTGTAAAGACTCCATCTTTATCCTTCCTGAAAGCTTGTACTCTTGTGTACCACATATATTCTGTTTCTTTTTTAGAGTCTGAGGCTTCGCATCTGGTTAATTGTAGGGGAAATAACTCTGGGACTTTCGCAAACTTGAACTTTGTCTTTCAGAGGGCCATTAGGCTTTCGAACATTAGCCTTTTGGATTTCTCATTTGTTTTTGTACTATACTGCAATTTTTGTTTTTTTTTTTGGGTTGTGTTCTCCTTTAAATGTCACAATATGAATAATTCAGAATTGTGTTTGTTGTAGACTTGAAGTGCATAGCTGTTTTGATTATCGGATTCTTGTATGCATCTCTTCTGGCAAATAGCACTAGGGTTCAAAAACTAGAGCTTGATTCTTGAAATTTGTAATATTCTTCAATTGGTGAAGAAAGATAGTAGGTAGAGATAGTATCAGAGTCAAGGTCTACATCCCTATTCTCGTTGTAAATACCATAGCTTTATGTAGTTGTTCTTGAAGCCGGGCTGAGCATGGCTGAAATTAGAGTACCGAAGGTAGAGCAGGGTGGTCAGACCAAAATAAAAAATGTGCCAATTGCAGTGACACCAGAGGGTTTCTGGTGCTGCCCCTCTCCTGTTGTGTTTCAAAAGACCCCAAAGACACAAAGTCCTCTAAACAAACCGAAATCATCGCCTCCAACACCCGCACCGAATACTGCATTTCAGAAGAAAAGTTCTGTAAGTGAGAAAAAGCAAGCAGCCCTAGCACCAAAATCCAATCTTGTTTCAAGTGATCAAAAAGCTCCTAATTCTGATGCATCGCTACCTGGTCTGCCATCCATTACTGAGAGGACACTTAGGGTGAAGGCGGAAAATGTGCAGAGGAAGGTGTCAATTGAGTTTGGGGAACCTGGAACGAGCGATCTGAAGGTGATTTTACTCGGGAAACAGGGCTTTGCTGTGAAGTTGAGTGTCCACAAGAAAATTTTGGTTGAGCATAGCAGATTTTTTGCAAACAAAATTTCAGAGCAGCAGCTTGTTTTTCCGTGTCTTGAAATTGACGACTGTGATGATGTTGAAATCTACGTTGAAACTGTTGGACTTATGTACTGCAAAGAATTGAAGCAGCGGCTGATCAAGCAAAGTGTTCCTCGTGTCCTGCGCATCCTCAAGGTATCTCAGAAAATCATGCACGAATGTTTTGTTTGTTGCTTCGCATTGCATGCTTTTGGAAGTTGTCTGATCATTTCAGGCTGCAATTGCAGTAATCAGTTTGAACTATTTTATTGATATGATTTTTGTCACAACTGTTCATGGCTGCTGGAACTGGATTAGATTCTATTCTTTATATTATATTTTTTGTTTCTCATATTAAAATGATTGGAAGAAATAAAAGTCAGTGGTTATTGAGCTAAGAAGAGCCTGTCTACTTGATTTATGCATGATCATGAAATCATAGCTAAGGAGTATTAATCTTGTGACAGCCAGATTTTTAGGCCTTCGCTGCTACTTCAGAGCAGTCTGGACAGAATAGGCCCTCTCTCCGACTTTGGAATAGTCTGTGATCATTCAAATATTCTTTTTTCTCCCCCTGTGTTTTGGCATTCCCTTGGAAATTCCACGTTTTCAGATTGAGCAACCCAACCTACACCTACCCTGTGACGAAGAAAACTAGTTTTGACAGAACTGCAACAGATTATGAATAAACTTTTGATTTTTGATTTTTTTTTAAATTTTAATTTTTTTTTAAAGATAGAGATGGACAACTGTTGTGATTGCAAATTTGTGGCCAATTTAGCTGTAGTGGTATCCGGATTGATGCAGCAATCACATAAAATTGGGATTCAAAGGCCTGTTTCATCTAAACTAGCATTTGGTGGTAAATCTTTGTCTGATGATTTGTGTTGTGTCTTTTGCCTTTTGCTTTTCTTCATTAATATCATGTTGGCCAAAAGCTGATTTGAAGTTTTTGTTTGCAATTTCGACTACTATGCATTATGCTCTCATTGACTCTGAAATCCTAAATATCTATTAGTACTGTATCTAAGAACGAGAAGCAGCTCACTAGTACTCTTAGGTTGAGTTTCTTCTTGTGATGATTGGCTATTTTGTGTAGCACTCTGTTATTGTTAAACAATCTTGTTTTGTATCTTGATAAGTATTTAAAAGATGTGAAATTTGTTTTGCACTTTGAATGTACGCATATTTATAGCTTGAAACTATAATGCAGATTGCAGAACAACTGGGCTTCACTTCATGCATACAGTCTTGCTTGGAATACTTGGAAGCAGTCCCCTGGGTAGGAGAGGAAGAAGAAGACAAAGTAGTTAATTCAGTGTTACGCCTGCAGGGGGAGGGAATTGGAGTGACCCCAGTATTGAAGCGTGTCTCTTCTGATGTTTCAAAGCCACCTAAGGATACACTGTCCCAAATTCTGGAGTTGATGCTGAAGAGCAATGAGGAGAGAGGCCGACGTGAAATGAAATCCATTGTGCTGAAGCTCCTTCGGGAAAGTAACAGTCTTCCTAGCTGCTCAAGTTCGGTTGATGCATGCAACGCAATAATTTATGGATCATGCAGAAGCTGCATGGATGTGCTGTTGTCGGCATTCAGACAAGCTACTGAATCTGAGTTGACCAGCAAGCTACATGATTGCAAAGAACCATTCCTTAAGCAGATATCTCTAGAAGCTGATAATCTTTCATGGTTGCTTGACATTTTAGCTGACAGGCAGGCAGCTGATGAGTTTGCAGTAATGTGGGCTAGTCAGCAAGAACTGGCTTCCCTTCATGGAAAACTTCCTATCATGTCTCGATACCATGTTAGCTGTATTACAGCAAGGCTTTTTGTTGGAATAGGAAGGGGGGAGCTTCTGCCCTCAAAGGACATCCGCCTCTTGTTATTAGAAACCTGGTTGCAACCATTGATTAATGACTACAATTGGTTACAACATGGGTGCAGGTCATTTGATCGGAAAGTTGTGGAGGAAGGAATCGGCAGGACCATTCTCACATTGCCTCTGGAGGAGCAGCAGAGCATTTTGTTAGGTTGGTTGGGCACTTTTCTAAAGGCTGGCGATAGTTGCCCAAATCTTCAGAAAGCTTTTGAGGTCTGGTGGCGCAGGACTTTTGTTAGACCATATACAGATTCAGTTAACCCCCCTCAGTCAGATACCACCGTGGGGTTGAAGATGGTAGAGAAATAAATAAATTAAAAAAAAAAAAAAAAACCAAGTACCATATGTGGAGGTGATGCAGAGTTTACTGATGCATACTGGGGTTTCAGTCTCTTTTTGAGTTTTAAGAGCATGGAAAGCAATATATGGCCGGAAGTCCATATGCAGAAGCCATCCTCATTTCAGGATAAAACAGTTCCTTCTCTGAAGTTTAAACAATTCCATGAATCTCAAAATTCGAGCTGATCCATTACGGGCTCAGAGAGATTCATCAGGTTAAGGAGTTCAGATTGCTTGGTGTTTGTAAAAGTTTGTAAAATACAGTGTTGACTGTAATGCATGTCTGAGTCTGAGTTACATTTGATACACTTGGTTCTGAAGTGAAGTGATGTCAACTGTAATGCATTTCTCACAGAAATGAGATAGGCTGATTTAACTACAATCCAATCACTGTAATCTGTCTGTCTGCCTGCGTTTTAGCTTAGCCAAGTCACGGAATTTGTCTCTATTATGAACTTCTACATATAAAATGCCTGGTATATTACATTGCAGGTTACTGTGCATTACATTGCAGGTTACTTGATAATGTTCAATATTACTGGGGAAACCAAAGGACGTTTTTTGCTATAAATTGGAGTAATCATCATGGAGTGGAAAGTAACAGGCCCGGTGCTCTCGGCTTTCTTGCTTCGGAAAAAAAAAAAAAAAAAACTTTAGGGTCGTCGACGGCGGAATATTGAACGGCGGGGAACCAAATGTTTGCCTAACATTATTGTTGTCATGCTCATCGACCTTGCAATATTCTCTCGTTTAATTGAAATATCTTCGGAGGATGTTGATATTGGGCCTCGACGAATTGAGTATCTATAACCAACCAGACGCAGCAGCTAGCTAAGAAACAGCTTGGCTTACTCACTCACAAGTCACAACTCTCGACTCTCAACCTCCTCTGCATTAATTTATAATCAACCTCCTAAATCTTTGTAGATGATTTTTTCTTTTTCTTTTTCTTTTTTTTGAAGCCGTGGATGGTGGTGGTTATAAAACAATAAATAATGTCTCTCAGTGGTCCTCGTTCTGGAAAGCAGCAGCCATCTTTCCAATAACAATTCGTTTTCTTGGACTCGAACAAACTTGATCCTTTGAGGGCCCTCTTATTTATTGAACTTGAATCAAAGCAAATACGGGCTTTAGCTAACTACTTCTGTATACGGTAGTATTAGAAAGAATGATGGCCAAGTTGAAAATTTTTACTGTAACACTCAACTCTATAATATGATTTATTATGTTCAGAATTTGCAACATTTCGCAAAAGTAGGGGGGCCAAAAAGAACACCCAAAAAAAAAAAAAAGGTTTGAAGGAGTAACTCTTGCAAAAGTTAGTATCAATGAGCATCTTCTTTTTATTATTCCTCATCAATAATTAGTAGTAGTATAAAACTTTTTTAGGATTAATATTTCCTACACTGACTGACAGACAGTGTATCATCGTGAATGAATGACAACTATACAAAATTCGAATTTAAAATTAAATTTTTACACATGTATCATCGTGGTGACAGTGTATGCACTGACGTGACGTCAGTGTCTATAAACTTTTAACAACAAGAGAAGTAAGGCGCAATGGTTTACGGAATTTGGGCTGAGCATCTGGGTTTGAAGCCCAGGCAGACCTTGTCACCGTCTGGTCCCGTCTTCGGTTGGGTCCCATTAGTGGGGAGTGGAGTCTCTTAGGAAGCGAGGTTGGTGGACGAGCTTTAAGGGTACGGGCCCGGTCACGTAGTTTTCTACTTGTGCGGCTAATGCTCATGATTTGTTGCGAAAAAGGCCAGAATAGTGCGAGAGGGGACCAACAAAACTCGCAAAAACTAGCATTTGTCATGCCCACTAAACATTCTTATATCTAATCTACAGAATGTGGCCTGCGGCCAAGCAAGCAAGACAAATTTTGCATTCTACACAACTTGGCCGTCCCTAGTAGAGTATTAATTTATCACTACTGCTGCTCTTGTATTTATTTTAATAATCTGCTCATCAATTTGGCTACCCCACCAAAATTCGCCAATTAATTAATTCAAGATTGGCTACCCCATCAAGTGTGCGCGCATGCATGTTTTTGTGTATATATTTAGTTTGCTACTTTCTACGCTTAGTTTTGTTTTGAGCAAAATTGTTCCGAGTCTTTCAATATCACAAAAAAAGAAATACAATTTCTCCTCTCTTTTTTTTTTTGGGAATCAAAATAAATTTTTGTGACCACAAAAGTATTACTTTGGGAATGAAAGAAGAGACTTGCCTTTCAGTATTTGACGGTACTTGATCGTATACACTTTTTTTTTTTTTTTTATCAATAATATGATTCAAGAATTGAAATCCCAGAAATTAGAAGTCTCCACTTACTTAAATCTCATCTTTTTCTTGCTAAAAAAAAACATTTAAAAAAAAAAGAAAGAAAGAAAGAAAAAGGAAGGCCTGATGGTAGCTTGGCAACAACTTGTTAAATCAACAACTATAGCAGATCATGCAGATATATCTTGGCCACGGCATGTCTCAAGCAAGCAGCAAAAGTTGTAGAATAGGTGAAAGGTAATTGTTGCTTTGCATATAGTTGTTCTGAATCTTAAGGAAATGTTGGGGAATCGCTTGCATTGGTAACACATATAACTAACTCACCAGCATCATCACCCAAAACTAATAAGATGGAAAGCCGATCGCCCAAAAATGTAGCTCGTGGTTGTTGTCCTTCATTTTCACTACCAAACAACCTCAATAGCTTCTAAAATCAATTTTAGTCCATCGCTGTTTGTCATCTTTGTTGGCGAGATCATTGATGCTTCAACTAGTCCGTCCATTCGACTTCTGGCTTTTACAAATCACAGTGATTAAGGAGAGAATGAGTTTATTGCTTAATGGGAAGGACTTATCAGTATCAATGAAGGAAAAACAGTACCATCCCACCACCATAAATTCTTGCCGTGTCACATATGATATGAACCCCTGATTCCAAAAGCGCCGTAAATAAAAATATTAGATCGACAATGCAGGTCTGATGTACCAAGTTCGGTGAACTGATGAAGAGATATAAGGGAAATATTAATTAGCCGCGTACCTTTCCCTCAATTACGTAACAAACTATAACGTGCGCAGTTACAGATCTTTGTCACCATGAATGAGATTCCTTGTCAAGTTCAAATTTTAGTTTCTGGAGAATACGAAGATTCCTTGCTCTGCGCCTCCGTAGATGTTCTTCGGAGGAGCCTGCGTTGATGCAGAAAGAAAATGATTGATGCAGCGATATCAATTCACTTTCCTTCTTTCTTTGTATTTCTCAATTTTACTGATTTGTGCTCTCTTTTTGTTGTCGTTTTTGCTCATAGCCTTTGCAGTAGACAAAAAACTGCTACCAAGACATATATTATTCAGCTTTGCCTTGGGTTTGTTTAGTCCCACAGATATTTTGCCCAAGCATTTTCATGTTATTGTCCTAATTAATAACTGCCACAGCTGTTAGTCTTTTTATTTGACTGCTGTAACTTGTTGTCATGATTATTAACTAGTAGTATAAGTTACGATGCAAAAAAAAAAGAAAGAATTCTTTAAAGGGAAATAATCTTGCATCAAAAGCTTCGCCGGCCGGTAGGGAGGGAGTTCAAAGTTCCCTCTCTCCATTTCAACTCCTCCCTCCAATTGCCAGCCAGCTAGAAGGAAAAAGTTTATAAATGTATTTTCATCAAAATCACACACTTGCAAAAGCCAAGAACAATTGATACTCCCTCCGTCCCACTTTGTTAGTCTTGTTTTCCTTTTTCGTCCGTCCCAAATTGTAGTCCACTTTCCCATTAAGAAATGTATCAATCTTTCAAATTGTCTAAAATACCCTTATTAAATATCTTGTTATTAATACATTGTTATTAAATACTAACCCACTACATTGAATACATTGAGTTTTTCCAATACATTGAATACATTGACTACATTGATTAGCATAAGGGTATTTTAGGAAATTATTAATCTAAATTTATGTTTCCAACCAAATTAATTACACTTTCTTAATCTGTGTGAAAAAAAAAACCAAGACTAACAAAACGGGACGGAGTATATTTCTTATATAATTCAGAAATTTAAGTTTTTCTTTATAAATAAAAAATTCCGGTCTTCTTTTATATATGTGGAACAAGGGCATTCCACTCTAGATCGATTTTGGAAAACAATAATATAATAATGTATATCAGAACTGCCGGAGAAGATGTAATTCACAAACAACTAGGGCTGCAGCTAAATGCGGGAATCATATTCTGACAAGAAGGAAGGGACTGATATAGAGGCCAGAGCTTCATAATTAGTTGAATTACTCATTTTGCATGAGATAATTAATGTTCTTGTAACTCTATTTTAATTTATTAACCATTATCAATTTTAGTAACTTGATGATATCTTTCATAAAAGTAAAGCAGTTGAAAGACGCAATCCAGCAAGACAATCTAAGGCAATTTAATTTTTCAACTTCTTTGTTCTCCTTTCCCCTTCCCTTTCCAAAAATTTAAAAGGAATAAAAAAAAAAGAAAAAAGAAATACAGCCCCTTCAAGACAATTGAAAAAAGTTGCAATCACTGGAATGGTCATAAGATACCAACCAGTTAATCTTAGCGCGATGTAGCTGATATATTTCCTCAGCAAATACAACAACTCATGGAGTGCAAGTAAATTAAGCCCGTCACAGTTAATCATCTGAAAACATTTAGTTATGACTGCTCTCTTTCATTCTTTCTGAAGCTACCTGATGATAATTGTCCTCTCTTTTTTTTTTTATTTTCTTAATCATGGATTAGCTAGAATCAGAAAAGGTGAACAAACTAACTAGTTCCTATTATAAACTACTCCAAAATTTGTCACTAGCTAGGAACAGAGATGACATCTTTCAAAAGTGGCTTTCACCACGCGACGGAGAATATAGAACAAGAACTAACTTGACTGAGAGCTCTTTAATTGGTGCAAAATTCTTCTTAGTTTGTATGCTCCTTGAATTCATGACTCGATCCAGTTTTTACTTTCGCGTGGAGTATCATCACTGCGCAACATTTAATACAGTACAAAACGTCAAATGCTCAAAATAATGGCTATACAATTACAATAATTTTGATACTGCATAGTAACATTAAGTGCTATATGTGTTTCTCGTCACGTATTTGACTAGATAATAGTACAAGTACAAATAAGAACAAAAAAACAGGTACTAAAGACCATTATCAAATCCAAATTATCTTCTGATCTTCTCTTCATCTCCAAGTTTAACTAACTGCCCCCGAAGTCTCGAACAGAAAAGGTAGTACTACTATTCTCCGGTAGGTTTCCGGCATGACGTAGCCCTAGAGTAAGTGAAACATCTCCAGCACTAGTTCCAAACCTTATGAACGTGGACCCCATCTCAGCGTTGGCGGATGTCACAATGCCGCTGCGGCGGCAGGCGGCCTCGGAGTCGTAGGCGGTCGGAAAAGATTGTGAAGACATTGTTGGTGGCTTGACGGTGGCGGTTTGGGTAGCAAGAGAAGTGGAAATAGACATTATTGAGGTGGAAGTAGCGGAGGAACAATTGTTTTTTGCTTGGTTTTCCGAGAAGCATTGTCTATTGATTGCGAAGAATGAAGGGTCGTTTTCAGAATCATTAATTTCGGATCTTTTGCCTGTTGCTGTAATTGCTGCTGCTGCAGTTGTTTCTGTCGCTGTTGCTGTCGTAGCAGTTGTGGTGGCAGCTGTAGAAGATGGGGTGGTAGTAGTAGTGGCATTAGGCGTTGGTGTTTGTGCAATGTTGCTGCCATTGCTTTGGCTTGGTTCTCTCTCTTCTGCCTCTTCTTTGGCTTCTTGTTGGTACATCTCTTCCACCATGGGTTTCCACAACCGGACCCTGGCATTAATGAACCAGTTTGAGACCTGGAACACGCAATTACAATATCAAAACATTAAACCCAAATACATATAATTGATCCGCTGCACTGCATTATGCCGCGGCGCCCGCCCTCACAAATATATATATATACACACACATACGCGCGCGCGTACTCACACTCTACAGGATATTTTAATAAATGAGACGCATGGAATTTAATAACCTTGCTTCTTTTCTCCCATGCTACAAAATACCGGCGTGTTTTTAACTCTTTCTTGATGCTGCACTTCGGGTTTTGCTCTTGATAAGACAAAATTTGGTGAAAAAGACATTCAGCATCCCGTCACTGTCATTTTAAAGAGACCAAGATTTTGCTTACCGGGCTTTGTCTTTGATGTTATTATTGAGAAGGTCTTTCAACTATTGTACGCCAACCTATGATTAATCACCATTTTGCACTCTTTGCTTTTTTGATATCTAATTTCTTTTGACTTCTATAGGGAAAAGAGGATGAACAAAAATTATCCCTAAAATAATTGGTTTCCTTTTACAATGACATTTCTTCAAAAAAAATAAGACACTTAGACTTGTTTTTTTAATGTATATGAAAGAATTGAATTTGAAATCTTTTACTTACACTTCTTTTCCTACGACACCCAATCCATTCTCTGCAGGCATGGACATTGAAAAGTATTTAGTTGAAAATGAGGCATATTATCCAAGAGTGCTTTTTTTTTTGCCGTATAGTCTACACTTGGGGGTAGTACCCTAGAGCTTGTCCACTACGAAATCAGAAGAAAATTGAGCAGGGAAAAACCTTGCGCACGAATAAGTGAAAATCCCAGTAAAATGTTAAGTCGAAATACGAGGTGCCTATAATTAACCAAGAAGCAACTATTTGGTGCAGAATTTAGTGTAATGAATTGTTCTAAGTTTCTGGGCATGTTAGCGATAGACAAAGCCAAAGCTGCAAACTTTCACGTATTTCACTGTTCTTGCAGGGTTTTTCACTGTTTAAGAATTCCTGTCTTCGTAGAAAAAGCACCGAAACAAGAAAGGGTAGCAAAAAAGTTTTGGCTTTTCTCTAACGGAAAGAGAAAAACCGTGGAATTAAGAACCTTATCCGTGCAAGTCCAACTGAAATAACTCCTGGTCACCCCACCCTCTCTCTCTCTCTAATTGTCGTGTTTTTTTACGGTGCTCATCACTCAATCGTTAAAAACAGAAAAAAAAAGAAAAGAGGAAAGAGGAAAGGTGAATAATATAAGAGAGTAAGAGGTAAAATGACGTTAGAGTAATATAGTAGCAAGTACCTGGTTTCTTGACAGACCAGTCTGTCTTGCCAACAGATGCTTATCTGCATCGCTTGGATACCTGAGAAAGAGACCAGAAAATGACATCAGATTTCTTACCTAAACCGCATAAAGAAACGCATTACTTTCTCTATCCTCCGTAGTTTTCATTGAAGGTTTCTTTTCTTTTTCCTGCAACGGGCGTGACAATCTAAGAGAGGAAGATCAGCAGCAGCAGCGACAGCAGTAAAGCGATCGAGGACACTGCTGACTGCATGCTCTGATCTGATCCCCCTCTAACATTGGCCACATCCATTAGATTCTTCCCCATTATATTTGCTTTTACTGTCATGCAAACATGTATGTAGTCACGACAGACGAGAGAGAGAGAGAGAGGATGAGAAAAAAGAAACAGTGAGTGTGTGTGGAGGACGACGGGTTTTTTTGTTTGGTGTGGGGGGGGGGGGTGGGGAGATGGGGGGAGGGCGGAAGATTGGGGTTGGTTTGTGAATAAAGGAATTTACGAGGTTCATATGCAATAGTCACACTAACGCCTATGTCAGGAGGGACTAATTAGGGAAAGGTGGATTATCTACTGCAATTTAGTAAAATGAATGTAGCGAGCCCTTTTCAGCTTTTTCACTGACCAAACAACAACAAAGGACACTGCTTCCAACACTGTCCAAAGTAGAGACAATACTTGGAAGTGTTGCTCCTATGTATTTCGGCTAATAATGTCTGAGCAATTACGTCATGTCTTTCCTTGTAATTTGGTAATAATGCTTTTTTTTTTTTTGGGTCCTCCTTTAACTCAACTACGTTGGCATGGATATGGATATTTTACTAGTATCTTAAGATTAGGTCAGAGACTAGCTCAAGAAACGTACGGGTGTAGAAAATGCTCAAAAAGCCAAGCTCGCAAAATGTTGACTGAGCGTTCAGGCAAGCCCCTCTGAGGTCTCCATGCTTCTTGTTCCATCATTCCCATTTGGTGAAAGGCCCTTTGCTGTCTCAAGCTTTGTTCCAGAAGCTTAAGTCTTGGAGTCTCTCCTTTTGTCACGCCCGATGTACCGGCGTCTTTCTCTCCCAGTAGCTCACAACTGTGTTTCAGCTGCGTTGCTATGGCATCCTTGAGGCACCGGAAATGTCGAGACATTGCCTTCTGAGCAAGTGCAGTGTACGGTACTGCTGCACCGAACCCCATCACCAGATCAAATGAGTTGACCACCATTTGCATTTGTTCGCAGTAATGATTGTATCTTCGATCCACCTGCAAGTCAAGATTAATGTACATGTCGGAATTAATTAGGTTAAATCACTAAAATTTTGATACTCCTGATTAACGCGAGTAAAACTGATCTAAAACTATAAGAGGGTTAAGAAAAGCCTTGGGCAAAAGTGATATGAATTCTTGAAATACGAATAAAAAAAAGTCTATAAAGGAAGGCAAGTAAAAAACGAAAAAGTCTCTTTCCGGACAAACCAATTTTAAGGGAAATATGGATATATGAGTACCATATCACAATAATGGAAATGAGGAAACGTAACAACTAAACAACGCTTAAGCAACACAACCTAAAATAAATCATGCAATAATTGACGAGACCTAATTGTCAATTTGGTGAAATAAACGTTTGAAGGTAAACCATAAGGTATTAACATAATCTCATGTTTATTAGGTTGGAGAAGCTTTTGCGGGAAAGACTGCAATTTTGTTGGATCCTAAACTCATATGTAGACAACAATGTATCATAAGAAAAACAAAAATAGAAGACTAATGCGTGAATACAAAGCCTGCTACCATGATATGATTGTTGACGTGAACAAAGAATATACTTATGTTTATTGCCTTGCTCTCTTTTCCCAATACAGCCAACAACATCCACAGTGTCTCCATAAAAAAATGGAGAAAACATGAAGAAAGAACCAATCTTTAGGTCAACCCCGATGGAAAAAGTCATACGTATATACATCAATGGCTTTTCCCGCAACATTTCCCATGATGGAAATGGAAGTATAATTAGCACCTGAATTAAACGTCTTAGCAAGTTGCTACGCATCTAGGATCACGAGTACTTGGTTTAGCTCAATTTGCTGACTTCCAATCAATCAAAGTAGAACATCTTCTTTCTTACCAGGAAAAATAAAATCGTCCAATGTAGTCAGTGGCCACTCTTTCTTTCATGTTTTCACCAAACAAAATCCAAGTATCCTAATACCCCCACCGATGGTATCAGTAGTGAAATAAAATATGAAATATAGAACTCTAAGAAATCAACCTCAGTTAACTCAATCTATCGAGAGCCTATTCCATTGCCGGCTGTTTCTATGGTACAAACTTGTATAATATTCCTCGAAACTCGCCGGAATTTTGCTGTTGTCTTGTCCCCGGTGCATTTCATGATTAATGGACTAAAATAAACATCAATGATTGGTCATTGACGAGATGAATATAAAATTTGAGAGAGAGAGAGAGAGTGTGTGTGTGTGTGAGAGAGAGAGAGAGAGAGAGAGAGGGCTCAAAGAGAGAGTACGTGCCTCATCAAGCATAGATAACAGTTTGACCTTTCTCCTTTGATGCTCTAGCCTATCAGCCGCTGATAAAGGAGGGAGATCCTTTGAAGAAGAAGACGAATTTCCGCCACCACCGCCATTAGTAGCAACACCACCACCACCACTATTGCCACTTGGATTGGAATTAGGGTTAGTAGTGCTATTATTCCTTGCTAATTTGTTCTTCTTGAGTGGACCTCTACCCACACTGCAAAATTCTTCCAACAACTCCTGTGCTGCTTTTGCGTACTTAGAATTCCTCAAGACATTGACCACGCCCAGAGATGATCCGAACCCAACATGAAGCTGGTGATTCTGACCCACTCCTCCTCCACCCTGGGCTATATGCAATGGCTGATGATGGTGACCGCCACCTAAATTCTTGTAAGCGTATTGAGCAGCAGAAGAAGTATTAGACCCTCCTCCACCTTGATTGAAAAATAACACGGCTGCGCCATCTTCCATTCTCAATTCCTCAGCCTTAGCCGCTTCAAGATGTTGTAAAGAAGACGACAGCGATAAAGAAAGGCCTTGGCCTTCCACAACCCCACCAATTTCAGTAGCACTGGTAGCTACACCGCCAGTCCCACCATCGGGAACCCAAGTGAATTGTGATGAAAGACCAAAAGGCGCACCAGCAGGAGATGCAGCACTCACTTGATGATGATGATGAAACCCATGATGATGAAGAGTAGAAGGCGATGATATTGAGGGAGGGTTAGGAAGCAACATATGGAGAGTAGAGGACGTTGGATTAGCAGGAGGAGGATGAGATTGAGATGGTGAAGGTGACCTTGGTTGCGGATTCATTAGGAAAAGTTGCATGGCTGCTGCTGAGTCCGCATTAATGCCTGATATCTGTTGTTGTTGTTGTTGTTGTTGGTGTTGGTGGTGGTGATGATGATGAGTAGTAGTTATAGCGTCACGCTCGCCCACAACGTTTTGATTTTTGGATTCTCCCAACGATCCCAAACCACCCACCACCATTCCTCCTCCTTGTCTGTTACTATACCACTCGATTCCTACAGGAGTAGCCGGAGGCGGCGGCGGTCTTGAGTTGCGATAATTGTGGGATAATTGGCCCTCCAATGAGATATCCCCCGGAGTTGCGGCTCCCGAAGTAAAATTAAACATTTCGGACAACATACCTGCTGTTTCATAACCCGGGAGACCACTTGATTCTACTTCATCAATGGTAACCAGAGGTGGAGGAGGGTCAAAGCCTTGAACTCTCAGTTTATCTCTACGGATCTGCTGTGCTATGTGCTGTTGATGTTGTTGTTGTTGGTGTTCCTGTTGCGATCTCTCGAACCCATTCGAGAAACTAAAGATTCCTTGGTGATGATAATCTTGGGACATAGAACTCAAAGAATTGGTCTTGTCTAGGATTAGCTGCTGCTGATGATGGCCGCCCTTAGAGGAATACTGAGATGTAACGAAAGATAGTAGTGGAGGTTGAGTTGCTATACCCATGTCATGAGTTCTTTCTTCACCATCATCTCTTTCTTCAGCCACACAACCCTTGCTTCAACTAGCTAGCTGCGCAACCTAAGCATGGATCGGTATTAAAAACATTTATATATTAAAAAAAAAGAAAGAAAGAAAGAAAAGAAAAGCCCACTAACCCTGGGTTGTTCATTTACAAAAAGAGTACACAGAGCAGCTAGCATAGATCATATCATTCAAATACAAAAAGGAAGTAAGAAAGAAAAGGAATAAAAGAGGAAGTAAAAGAGAAAGCATCAATATGAGTCTGTTCTTTCTCCATAAATTCTTTATTTTTCAACAATTTTCAGCTTTATTCATATTGTGAGCAAAAATACCTCTCAGAGTTGCAGGATGTAAAAGAGTGCAAAGCTCTCAGACATCGTTTTCTCTTGTCTATGGGATTCGAGACTCGAGAGTAGAAGAAATAGAGAGAGAGCCTCCTCTCCTCTTAAATCTTGCTTTTATATCTCTTTATCTGTTGTTCCTGAGGCTGAGGCGACTGTCCTTCATCTCTCTCTCTCTCTCTCTCTCTCTTTCTGTCTTTCTCTTGCTCTCCTTTTCTTTCTTACTGCCTGTTGCTCCTTGCAGGAGTCTTCTCCTCTACAATCGCCTTCCCAAAACAGAGTCGAACAAACCAGAATACACTTAAAAAATGATGTAGTACTGAAAAGTTGAGGGATTGAGTGCTGCAATCTATAAATATATCCCTATAGCTTACATATATCTATATATATATATATATATATATATATATATATATATATATATATATATATCAATATCTCTCTCTCCTAGGATGCACACACCAAAGATAGGAGCGAGAGTAGAGAACAGGTCGCTGTTTTTCTTCTACCCCTCCTTTTTCACTCAACAATTTATATTTTGAACTTATTTTATATATTTATATATTTTCCTTTTGACTTTATTCCAACAACATTAATATAAAGCAAAATTTTGGCCTAGGAAAATTATAGGTCCGATTGAGTGGAAGATATGCTAAGTTACTAAAATGCCACTAGACTAAGCCCCCAACCAGCACAAACTTTTTTTTTTTTTGAAGGAAACCTGCACAAACTTGCAAGTTTTCAAAGAAAAATTGCTTTATTTTTCGTAGATACAATTTTCAATCATCTTTTTATCTCACATATATCAAATCGGTGTAGTAATTCTTTTACAAAAAATCCAGAAAAATACAATCCAAACAATGCCAAGTACAAGAGTTCTCGAGTCCCACGAATCAACGTTGAAGCAATAACCATGGGATTGCATATAATTAGACTAACCATACCCCCTTTTTTTGGGTAAATTAAAAGTTTGGGTGGATTTCTCTTCCGTTACCATCACGAAATAAAGCCTTTGAAACCATAAGTTACTTATAGAGATTCTTATATATTGCCTATCAACACAGTTCTCACGTCGATAGCAAGATTTAAACGTACGATTTTTATGTAAAGAAGTGACTTGTTTTTACCAACTAAGTCAAGTTGTATTACCAACCATGGTTGTAATATAAAGCCAAATTCAACTTTCTTGAAATATATTATTTACTATGACTTCAAAATGTCATTCCATAATTCCAAATTGAGGCTTTCTACGTTAGCACTCTATGAAAATTTTATTACTTGTCAATAATATCAACAACAATGACTTGTTGGTATTATTGACTAATTTCTTATTAGAACCTGTACAGAAAAAAAGATAGCTAGGTATCGCCTAGGTAAGTTAGGTGAATCAAGTGAGAGTCCGAAAACGGAAAGGGTTAAGACATCAATGAGAGTGGAAGGGTGCAATTGATAAAACCAATGGTATTAAGAAATCACAAAAATCATCTGTACAGTCTATTTATCCTTGGAAATTTTGACTCGAAGGTAATTTCACTACTCTTCAGATAAAATACTCAACCCGCTATTTAAATTTATCGACAGGTCCCGTTCGGCCCCTCAACATTGGTTATTTTGATGCTATTCGTTTTGACGTTTCTCTCTCGTAGTAAAAAGGCTGGAAATAAACATTTCAATTAGTGAAGACGCAAAAAAAAAAAGGGATGAAAGAAAAAAATATTATATTAGAGGCGTCCATGTTAAATGTTGAGTGAGACAGATATATTGAATGGTGTCCAATCTAATTTTCTTATGATACTCATTAAACTTGTCTGAATATTATAATTGCAAAATGAATAATAGTAGCAGTATTCGAAAATGTGCCTGTTCGTGAATAAAAAATTTTAGCCCCATTTGGCAGGTGAATTTTTTGGGTGTTCGTTAAAATTTTACTATAGGTTACTGTAAAAAAAATTTTTTAAAATTTTAAATTGTGCTTTTTAAAAATATTTTGAAGTGTATAATTTAAAAACTTTGAAAAATCTTTTGAAGTTACTGTTGTTAAAGTTTTTTAAAAATTTATAACAGATGAAATTAACAAAAAACTTGTCCGCCGAACAATGACTTTGTTGGATTAAAAACGCAGCTGAACGAAGAATTTAACAGTGCGGCCCCCAAAGGGCTATATAATTAATGATAACAAAAGGGAAAGGCCAAAGATGGCTGGCACGTGCCAACAGTTAGCCGTGACGAGTTACGTTTGGGCGGGAGCGAACGCTATAAGGTTGAAAGCCACACGTAACTGATTTGCAGCCAATGTGGATCCACTTTAATTTAATTTTTCCTTTTTTCTCGTGGTATTGCTTTTCCTTCTCCTTTTTTGTTTTTGTTTCCTTTTATCAGATTCAACCATATCCATTTCGTTTTGATTTATCCAAGAAAGAAAATTGTTTTTCGTGTGCTTAGCTGCTTTCCCGATCATTATGAGAACATAAATGTTTTTTTAAGGTGGCGTTTGGTAAAAGGGTTTCGGAATGGGAAATTGAAATATATCCCATGATTCATGTTTGATTCACTATTATCGGAATCGAAATTTTGAAATGATAGCTAAAAATTTAGCATTCCACAATTCCTTAGTAAGTTGGTGGGTTTTGTCCAAAATCCAACTGTGATTCCAAAATCTTATAATTACATAATATTTAGTATAATTAATATTTATATATATTATATATTTATATGATAATATATACGTATATATAATATATTATAATTATAATATTTTCTTATAATTATCTATTTTATTATAATATTAGTATATTATATAAATATATATTATAATTATTTAGTTAAATATAATTATATTATAAATTTATTAATATTATATAATAATATATTTATAATATAAATGTATATTATATGTGCATATAATTATAATATATTCATGTAAATAATATTAATAAATTAATAAATTATATTTATATTTATTATTTTAAATATAATAATATATAATAATAACTATATTTAATATTAATATGCATTATATTTATATAAAATAGTAGTACAATTAATATTTATATATTATATAATTATAAGTATATATTTATATTATAACATTTGTATAATTATAATTAATTATATATAATATTTAATTTAATTAGTTACAAACTTATAATAATGATATTATCATATTATATAATTATATATTATAATTATTTAGTTAAATATAATTATATTTATATAATGTATATTATAAATTTATTAATATTGTATAATAATATATTTATAATATATATGCATATTTATAAATGTATATTATATGTGCATATAATTATAATATATACATGTATATAATATTAATAAGTTATATAATTATAATTGTAATTATTATTTTAAATATAATAATATATAATAATAACTATATTTAATATGTAATATATATTATATTTATATAAAATATCAGTATAATTAATATTTGTATATATTATATAATTATAATTATATATTTATATTATAACATTTGTATATTTATATTTAATTATATATATAATATTTAATTTTATTAGTTACAAACTTATAATAATAATATTATTATTTATATGTATTATATAATGTACATTAATTTATGTAATAAAATTGATATTATCAATTATACTAATAATTATACATGTTTACTAATAGAAATTATTAATTGGTTATACTAAATTTACTAATACTTTTATATTAATATATTTAATTAGTGAAAATTTCTTATATCCCATTTGCAAAGAACCAATGACTATCATTTACGATGCGATTTATAATATATTTATTATATTCCATTCCGAAAAAATCGACGAACCAAACATCAACTATAGTAATAATACACATTCCAGATACTTGAACCAAACAGATGTATTGAAATGAATGACCTCATTCCAAACACAGAATATCCGATTCCGAATCCGAATCCGACTCCGATGTGCGAACCAAACGCCACTTCAGTGTTGGTTCAAATTCAGGAATCGGAATCGTAGACCTCATTATGAATTCGGGTTTTGTTCACGCCTTCTCGCGATCATGTTTAATTTGAAAGTGGGATGAGTTTAATTTTATCAAATAATTAATTATTTTGAAATCTAAATTATGAATAAATAAATAAATGACACGGGGTGTTGACATTGAAATTTTGTGTGAATAGAGAGGGTAATGTCTACTCCTTTCATTTGCCTTTGGTGAATTCTTGTAAGTAGTAATCCATCCATGTCCCTCGTGCCCATTCACTAATGTCAAGTGGTATCGTGCATTACTGGCTTCGGATCCGTGTCCAATTGGCTTGATATTTTCTTACTTTTTCAGATCGGCCGAATGGCGACAGCGATTGGACTTTTTTGAAGGACTAGAATTGGGTTTCAGAAAGTATAACGAATTATGGGGAAATTTCTAATATTGAAAACGAGGACAATTCAAGCATGATTTACTTCGAGATTTTAAAGAAAAATGTGGATTGGGCTTCATTCTGGTATCAAGTTGGAATGAAAGTGACGCTGAATTGAGATTTTGTCTTGTTTTAGAGTTTTTCTATTTTTTTTAAAAATTGTTGATACCCATCGGTTTAATCATGTGGAATGCAACTAGAGAAGTTATTACACTGTCTAGGAATTCCAATACAGAATTCATGGTACAGGACAGCTTGTACCACCAACGTCCAAACAGGTCATTTCCGTCATTCACAAATTCCGCCTTCAGAATTTAATGTCGTCCTCCTGTAAGTTGGTTTTAAATCACTACGAGGAGAAATTATGCTATGATTCAGCCCCCGGTCGGAAATCAGAACTTAAATAGACGAAAGAAATACTACAAACGTATTTACAGAGAAAACCTCATTCATGTCTGGATTCAAAGGCCATTATTGAATCTTACATTCATTATTGTATCTGCACCGCATAAAATTCGAGAACCAGGGAAAAAAGGAAATTTTTCTACATTTTGATTTTTGCACGTACGTTGCCTCGAGATATCAACAGCATGATGGCTTTTACTTCTCATCAAATTAAAATCGCCTGCAGAGAGTTGGTAGGCAATTTGGCAGGGCTCAATCGGTATTGAGCACAAAATGACAACCTTGTCAAACCATTTAGGCAGATTGGAACAGAGATGTTATGAAATAAATGTATCGAATAAAATGCTCTATGCAGACTTTGAGCCTTCACTTAACCAACTTATAGCAGAAAATTACAATAAGATAAAAGGATATGATTTTTTCAAATAGATATTTGATTTATTGACGTTTTTTAGTTTCAGTTTATCATATATACACTGTGAGATGGTTGGATACATGATACGTATGTGAAATTTGAACTTCAAATTCAAATTAAAATTAACCACAATACATCAAATAATAGTAGTGTATACAATGATAATGTATAAAAAGATTATTTCTTTTAGTTTTATCTTGTGGAGATTAGGACCCAAAAAGTATTGTCTCTAAAATTCAAATGTTTGGAGTTGACAGAAATTGAAATGTTGGATTTGTTATTATTGGGAAGGCTTTCTTTCACATACCAGAAGGTATACCTTCTGATATATTATATAAATATTAAAAAAAAGGAATATACCTTCTGTACAAAGACAATATCCATCTAGCAACCAATATGATGCATCTAAAATATGAAGTTTTGCTTGATTGACGAATTTAACTGAACTAGTACTTCCATCATCTTTCCTATCATTTAGGATTCCACAAGCTTACTTAGAAATGTATATGAACCATAATTCACATCCTAATAGGTTTTGTGGTTCAGTTTGAAAGTGTTTTTCCGCTCCTTTGAGAATTTGCCGTCTTCATCATTCTATGTGAAATCAAATGGTGAGAAACACTCTCTAGGTCTATCATTCATGCTTTTTTTGTTGTCTAGTCGAGAATAATTAATGTACTAGTAATTCGGACACAACGTTTGAACAACTACATGGAGTCATTTTTTATGTATGAAAATGTTAGATCCCACTTTTTTTTATGCCAGAAATGAATGTGAATTGAATCAGATTCCACTTTTTTAGAAGAAAAATTAATATGATTTGGGTCAAATCCTACATTTTTAGAGGCAAAAATAAATATGGATTAAGTTGTTTCTTTAATTACAAATAAAATCTAACTTTTTTGTCCAATAAAAAAAGATCACATGTGAGTCATATGATGGATTCAAGGAAAAAAGTAGGCGAAAATTTATATTGGCGTCAAATTTTATCGGCTTAATTTAGTAAGGGACTTAAAATTACTATTTTAAAAGTAAAGGGTGAAAAAAAAATTTATTTAGCGAAATGTGATGAACGTTTTGAACGATTTTCCCATAAATTTTCTTTAAACATGAGGTTCATGTGTACATGTGGGAAAACATTGTAAATTACCAGCTAAACAACTCAAAGCGATTGATGGCTGCACTAAAATAGGGTGAATTTCTTTGCGCTTCAAGAAAAGAGGTTAACGGTGCCTTTTAATCTGTCACGTTTTATTACCATTTTTCTTCACTACCATTCACTGAGTCATATATGTGCCATTGCTTTACTATTTGATATAAAATGATTTTGAAGGTTACCTAAGCACGTTTTTTTACCAGTTTTTAATTTCTAATTATCTTTTTATTTTGTATATCACGTCACATAAAAAATATTATAAACAATTAAAAACTTCTCCCAATAAATTTCCAACCAAAACACATTCTCGTATTGCTATCACAAAACATAATTGTTGGCGGCATAACTACCCAAAAAGAAAAAAAGAAAAAAAAGAAAAGAACTTACTCTCTATTTTAGATTATTCAATTTGTTTACACCCTTTTTGTGTGTGTGTGTGTGGGTGTGTTTTTTGTTTTCTGCCGCCAATAAGAAAGAAGAAGAAATGAAATACGGTGGCTTGCTGTTGATCATTCACGCCCAATTTGTAGGAGAGATAACTTTCCAACTGCAAACTATATTGATAATTGACAGGCCAACCTTCTCCCATCTGTCGCCTTTTGGATGATGTCACGTGAATCTCACCCTCCCTCACACGCTTGCCCGATTCAGGGACCACTTCATCATTGAACCCGTATTATACATATCCTTTCTTTCGCTCAAGTGCGAGAGTTATCTGCACACGTGCCCCTTTTAATTTTACCACGCCGATGGTCTGTGCAGGTATAGGTCACTTTTCTAATTTATGCGCGGTCTTGAAGCGATTAATTGCTATTTGTTCAAGTACAAACGTCCGCCGAGTGAGCCACGAAGGAAATCAACCATCCTTTGACAACCAACCTATTTAAATCTTGCTGTGCAGCCTTACCTATCATATTATCTGTAAAAAACAATTAATATAATTATTTTTTATTTTATGTATATCATATTAATAAGGGGAAATATCTCGAGAGAAGTCACCAAAAAAATTCAATATATAAGTCAGGAATCTAACTATGCCCCCAAAAACTTAAATTGTAAAATTATATAATTATCTTTTATTTTATGTACATCATATTGATAGGGGGAACATCTCGAGAGAGTTCATCAAAGAGTTCAATATGTAAGTCAGAAACTCAATTATGATCTCCAATGAGTCCAATATGTAAGATAGAAATCCAACTTTGATTCAAAAACTTAAACGGTTAGGTCTCAGATTTTTACTTATATATTAACCGTTTTTTTTTCATCTTTCGAACCAATGTGGGATCACCAGTCAGATCCCTTGCCAAATCTATGGCGTACCTGATCCAATACCAATCAAACTCCTTTCGATCCACCATTGAGAAGAAAATTTTCACTAGGCAAACTTTGGACAAAATTCACTTGGCCATGAATAGTTCAGTCTCACAATTTGGAACTCTAATACCACTTGTTAAGGAGAAACATTTTAAAAGAATCCAATATTACTATTTATGGTTGTGCGTTTCATAATAGAAAGCTTAACAGATTAACACGGTACTATTCTTCCCCTCCCCACCCTACTCTGCCTTCTCTCTCTCTCTCTCTCTCTCTCTCTCTCTCTCTTGGGTTGATATATATATATATAATCCTTAGAACGGAGGGAATGGAGTAACAACAAAAAACGTCTGGAAGCAAGCACACAGAAGTCTCATATACCACTATTAGCTTTGTCGACCCCTGAAAAGAAGAGAGCGAGTTCCATCAATTGCACCACAACTGTAGGAGGAGTTGCCGTTTTCTTTGTGCTCTGAACCAAGAATTTAAAAACAGAAAGAGAGGAGACAGCAATAAGAGGGTGAAAAAGAAAGCAGAGTAAAAGAAGGTACAACTTACAAGCGCTGGCTTCGTACGAGGAAGCGTCAACGCCAATTCCCGACTGTCTCTTTTGCCTGAGGGAGGAATGGAAAAGGAAATGATGCAAAGTAAAAGTGAAAGGACGACAAATTCCAGTCCATCTCAATCCTGATAATGCAAACTCCCTAAAAGAAATTAATAATTGAAGATTGAAACAAAATAAATAAATAAATAGACCACCGCACCTAGCTCCACTTGCACTTCTCACCTTACTAAAAAGTTACTACTACTACTTCCAAACAATCGATTGAATCCGAATGGTCTCTCAGCTTTATCTCTCTCTTTTGCAAAAAAAAAAAAAATTTTTTTTTTTTATTTTCTGGTTAACTCCTTTCGACAACAGTCAAAAATTATTCCTTCCTTTCCTTTTCCGGATGCTTCCCTTTTCTTCCCACCTTTAACAAGGGAAGGGACACATATAATTTCCAAAGCTTCGTGTCTTGCCGTGACCACAACTCCACTTGGTGAAAATTTGACATGGGGATTAATTCCTTTTGCTTTAGCTGCATACTTGATGTATTCACCCGTGTAATTATTGGATGGACAGCCCGTTTTGTCGATATCATTCTCAAGTCAATTGGCAGAGCAGTACAAAGTAACCACGATAATATTGACAATTAGTTTGATGATTTTCTGAATAATGATTTGGCGTTGCACTTCTGATCAGACTATATATTTGCACTGCACCATATTATCTTATTATTCGTTCGTTAGACCGTCGTTGCTGGCGTTCCGGCCCTCCATTTTTTTTCTTTCTTCTTCTTCTTCTTCTTCTTCTTCTTTTTTTTTTAATGGCTGCAGTCCAATCTTATTGGTCAAGACGCCACGCCATTGATAATACATATACCAGTAGATACTCATTTTCTAATCAAAGGGGGAAAAGCGACCCTTATTTTGGTAGCCCTGTTACAGGTTTGCAGCTGCATCAATGACTTCGACCTTTGTTTCTATGGACGATGATACCTCTGTCATGTCATGAGTCTACATATAGACATGGCTAGCAAGAATGACTTCACCGCCTCCGGGACGTCTGCAAATTCTTTTTCATCTATTCCTATCAATATCGCAATCTTTGGATAAAAATCTAAGTTCATAAATTCATGATGGACTTGACGAATACGTGGTAGAATATGGTATAAAGAAATATTTTGTCCGCATTCTGGAACTTCGGAGCAACTGGTACGCAGAGATTTAACAGCATACAAGAACTTAAAAAAAAAAAATTTGTAGGAGTCTATTAATCAAACAGCACCTGGGTTAGTCTATACTTCCTATCTCCGTTCAGTTGGACCATTCAAACTGAGAAAAATTGCAAATCATGTTGTCATGATTAGCCCTCAAACGCGTGTTACCCCTTTATTTTTTTTTTTTTCGCCGTCAATCTAAAAAGTGATCTCTGTACGCAATCCAATTTTTTTTTTTTTTCATTTTAAAAAAGGCCATGGTAAATATCTACATGACCAGCAAATTATATGCAACGTCGGAAGGCTCGAGTAGTTTTGCCAATTCAAAAGGTTGGTTCTGATCAAGTTGACTTGGTACCCAGTCAGTCGGGGTATTATTTTCCTTTATGTTTCGCTGCCTCCTAGCGTTGTTAAAGCTTTTAGCATAAAAAAATTGCCTCAAAACTACAAGTGACTAGTCTCCCTTAAAGCTTATTAACTGATCGAATTTTGTGATGCTTGATCGAAGGCATTTTCCTATTCCTTAATATATATAATTATATATATATATAAAAGACGTTAGTTCACTTCAACCTAAAATTTCTGCAACTCTGATGTCACCTCAATTTGATTCTCATAGTTGAAATCGTAGAATTAGGTCAAATCATTATTAGTCCAAACTACAATTGCGCAACTGTGAAGCTGCGGATGATAAGATCTATGAAGACTCAACAAGTGAAGAAAACGAGATTCAGCTACCATATACTAGTAAGTGTGATCTTTTCAGTCCCAGCACTCCGATTACTACCAAATTGGAACAGAGTCCTCGGACGATCGATATGCATAAATTAATACCCGCAAAATTATAATAATATGTCTCCTCGACTCCTCCTATCATCTTTAGCCTTGTCCAAGTTTTTTTTTTTTTCCCTTTTTTTTGGACTATACACGGTAAGCTTAAAATTCTCAGCGCTATAAGTATAAAGTCGATTTGACGAAATGCCACCAAGAAAAAAAAAAAAAAAAAAAGAGTCCATATATAGTACTTCGAGGACCTGAAGTCTGTGTTCCCGTGATGGTACTATAATTGATGGACAATCATTGGCTGCTGCAGTCGCGAATTGAGATATATCCAACCTAACATATAAAAGGGATATATGATTTAAAAAAGAAGAACCTTAACAAATGTATAATCACAAGAGCAATGATTTCCTAATTGTTTGTTTGCACAAGAGATTAAGTAAGAAAGAATTGAAAAAGGTACCTTTTACCTAACGATGTGAAAAGCTAACCAACCAATGCCCGACGATTGAAGTGGGATCTCTTGATCCTGCGTATGATGTTTAAGCAACCTACAAAGCCTGATAACATTTTCCTTAGTATTTAAGCCTCGTGACATAAAGCCCCACCAAAACATTAGATAGATGATTTTTATTAATGATACGGTTACCTCCGCCATTGGCCCGAAAAGTTGAAATCCATCCATGTTGACACTAAAAATTTTAAGAAAATCAGCTTAAGTAATGTGGCAAAGTTGTCGATTTCAAAGGTGCCATTCATGTCACACAAGGGTACTGACTCCGGGTTGTGTTTTTTTAAACAAGAAAGAAACAGACCACTTGTTTTTGGAAAGACGAGTTAACGACGTAATCAAATGCTAAAGAGAAATATAGGACCGCCCCCGTCTGTGAGAGATTAGAAAGACGTACGTGTGTCAATCACCTTTGGAAGCTTCAAAAGTTTTTTTTTTTTTTTCCAACAATTGTACCTATGTTATAGTTTATAATTTATTACGCCCGAAGAGGTCACACAGTGCTTGTTTTCCAATATCGCGTTCTATATTACAAATTGCAACAGCAATTGATTTTTACTCTCCTACAAGGCTACAACTACAACTGCAACACACCGGGGGATGAAAATTGTTTCCATCTGAGATTAACAAACTTATAAATATGTGATGTGAGATTCAGGTCTTCTTGCATTATCTAGCGAACTATTTGACAGATATCTGTTTGAAGTAATTGCAAGGTTTCTTTCCGACAGATCATATCATCATTATGCAAAAAAGAATATACAGAAGTTGCCTTGACAACAATAAGAGCCAAAGTCTTTCTATATGATAGATTAGGAGGAATAATTTTAACTTCTTGTGACATCTTACTTGCTCTGGATTCACAAAGGTCTATGCATGTCATTTCGGATCTAGTAGGAGCTTTCTAATGCGTAGATGCGCAATAATTTGTAATTTCTTGAGGACACGGTGCCTGTGTTTTGGCGACTTCCAATGTCGGTCACCATTCCAATTGGGAGGAAGCGGGCTTTCTTAACTAGCTTCCTTTGTTCATGGAAATTTTGAGGGGCGGTGTTAATTAATATCTGTTGTTGCAATGCTAGTTCGAACTGGGCACTTGAGAATGGAAGAGCCATGCCATCGCCATGCATGTCCTTCTCAATTAGGTCACTTTCTCATCTGATGATTACGCTAACTAAAGGACCAACATTCTCATGGTATGATATGGCTCCACACCACACTCGTCGGCATTTTTCTCTGCATAGCGCCCCCATTTCTTTGCTGTAAATGATCTTCTTGCTTGAATTTCTTCTCTTCTCTCTTGTTTCATTTCACCGTGCGGTTTTCCATTCTTTGTATTTGATAGTTGCTTATTTACGGTTGAAGTTAAAGCAAAGAATAAAAGAGAAAAAGACATGAGAAGAAATTTGAAAAAAAAAAAAAAAATAGAGAGAACAAATTAAAGAAAAAAACGCGCAAGGAAAAACTGTGAAAAAGCACACGGCGTATAAGGCATCGAGTCGAGTGTGGCCTGTTAGGAGCATGGACAAAGCTTTAGGGCCTGGGCCCACGTCGACAAGGACCTGAAATAATTGAAAGGCAAGCACTTGTGGAAACCCAAGAGTGGGAAATGGTGGCGAAATACCACTGCTATCGACACGGGGTGGTCCTCTACTTGTCTCGTAAGAAGCGGGTCCAGGTGACAAGGCCGGCAGGGGTGACCCGGGCCACGTGGGAGCGGTGGTCCAGTTGGGACGTCTGGGCTTCTGAATCGGACACGTCTCCAGTGAGAAAAGGTTGACAGACTGTTGAGCCGAAGAGCGTGGGAGAGGCATCAAGCAAGCCATGGAGAGCAGGATCAGACGGAACAGATTGGGATCCCCTTCTTAAAGGCTCGTACCAGAGGAAGGTATATGGATGAGCAGTAAAAAGCTGTGGTGGAGGCTCCGCCGTTGGCGGCGGCGGCAATCAGCTTTGAAAGCAGCTAATTTTACTGGCTGCTACGCCAACAACTATAATGCTTCCTGTTGCCTGACTGACCAACAATTTGGCTGTTATTGTACGCAAGAAAATTTTTATTAGAAATTAATGGTTATGATGGCTATAGCTCTGTAAAGACTTGAAGCAATGCGCACGAGTTTAGCTCTGTTCAGCGTTTAAATTTAATGTATTCAAATCTTAGTATGTTTACGTGTATTTAATAATAAAAATTAGAACATTTGAATTAATTAAATGACACTGAATAATCTAGATAAAAATTGTTTTAAAAAATAACTTATCATTTAATGTGATATACGTTCAAGTGCATCAAACTTAGTACTTAACAATTCAATAATTTAATGCATCCAAACTTCAGGTTTCATTTTATCAAACGCGTCCCAAGAATGACCGTTGGAGTTGGAATTTATTCATTCAACCATATCGTGATGTGATATGTGAACAACGCTTTGGAAAAAATGTTTCAAGACTTGTTATGAAATTTTCTTATCGTTGCATCGGTCAATTATAGAAGAAATTCTAAGTTGTGATGTGCTTTATTTTGTGAGTTATTTTTTTTGTTTTTCCTTCCGGGGTGGTCCGATTGTCGTGGGGTGGCATTGACAACTAGCACCAGCATTGGCTCAGCAACGGTCATTTGAGGTCTTTCGATGACTAAGCAAGTACTAGCACAATAAGCAACAGACTCTTGGTTGTTGGGTCATGCAAAAAAACAAATTGACTCTTTTTTTTTTTTTGGTTTTTGGGGTGGGTACTAAAAAAATTGACTGACGTCTACGGTTTTGCCTTCCTTCATCTTTTCTTATTTATTCTGCATCTTGGACCCGCAGGTTACGAAAGATCTCTAATGGTCAGGATTACGGTGGAGACGATTAAAAAAAAAAAAAAAAAATGTCCAGACTCATACCCCAACAGGCCAACTGCAACGATTATTTCATCAATAAACCAGTTTAACTAAGTAAATTGAATTTGTTGTCATATTCACGAGCATTCGAGTTCTTAATTTGTTGAGAGGTCATCTATTTGTTGTGTTCAATATATGGATATGATCCAGCACAAGACCATTACTACAATAACGAAAACTATATACTACTTTTTAGCGTACAAAAATTTTACGGGCATAATTCATGAATGGCAACTGAACTTAAACTCAGTTACTGCATGCTAATTGCTAAACGTGTCATAGCAAGGTATTTTTCGTGAACAAAGAGTGATGGTGAACTGCAGCATCCACGCTAATCATAGGATTTTAGAGGATATGTTGGTCACACAATTGCTACTAGTGGAGGTGATAATGCTATCACCACAAAGAGTAATCTAGTCACTTTTTAACCATTTTTTGAGATGCAAATCAATAAAATGATATTAGTTCTAACATTTTTCATAAAAAAGATAAAATAGTAGCGCTATCACTTAAAATTTATCTCTTTTTTTTTTTGAAAAATAAAAAATATTGAATCCAGAAATCTCTATTTATAATCCCTCCCACCTCATCCGACGAAACCTCCTAAGATTTATCAAATTTAATCTAGCGTACTAATGCATTTTCATAGTTGAACTTGCCTATATCCACTCCAACGCTAATTTATGTCATTTTAATTTCAAATTTTCAATGCAAAAAAAAAAAAAAAGAAACAAAGCAAAAAAAAATGGCTTCATTTGGAATACCTATTTTTTGAAATATTTTACTGTATCAATGTGGGTGAACAACTTTTTATTGTAAATGTTTTTAATGATGTTTTTGAAAATAGATTTTGGAGTATTTTTAAATTTTAATGGAATATTTTTAAAATTTTATCAAATCTTACAACCATCCACCACTATCCCACCCCCTTCGCTCCTACTTCCCGCCACCCATTCCCCTCCTGTGGTCGCGGGTCATGACCAGAAAATTGGTCTAGAGTTGCGACTAGAAACTGGTCGCTGGCCATGGTGACAAGAGAGAGGGAGAGGCGTGGGGAGGAAGGAGGAAGGGAGGGGAGGAAGAGGGAGGAGTGGGAGGAGAGAAGGGGAAGGGGCAGCTGGTGGTGGTGTGTTTTTTGTGGTTAGTGGTGATGGTAGATTTTTTTTTTTTTTTTGGCTTATATTTAAAGTTATTTTTGATACATTATATGGATGTGATATTTTGAAGTTAATTTTGTTTGTGTACTATTATAATATTGTACATGAAAAACTTGTTTTGGAAAATTTGAGTAATCCAAACGGAACCGAAGTTGAGCAAACGTGTGTCGGCCCATAAACTGCACAGTTCTAAATCTGTTCCGACTCGGCATCTCCTTTCCAGTTTCCCTTTTCTCACATTGATGATTAAATTTTGGGCCCAATATTACAGTGGGAAGGAGGACTGGTCCAAAACTAGCCTACACCACATGGCAGATGTGGAACCAAAATGTCATCCAGCATAGGTCCATGTCGCTTCCTCCTGTCCTTTGTCCTTTTTTTTTTTTTTACCATTTCCTTTTCAATTTCAGACATGATGATCTAAATTAGTCACGGACTTGTGGCAATTGGGAATATTATTAGTTTGGATATTATTAGACTGTAGGAAGAAGAAAGTGAATAATAAAGTTTAGAACGTTAAGCCTAAATCCTCCACTAAAAAGAGTATGATTGTCTATGCTTGAAATTAAGTTATTATGACAAAATCTCTGCAAATGTTGTTAATCGGAAACAGATATTCCAAAAATGACATTCTCCAACAATCTTATGCGCAAAGAAGTATGATTTTCTCCAATAATCTTATACCATGCCTAAAAATTGAACCTAACCTTCAAATATATCTAACTTATCTTTCTACTGTTACATTTTTAAAGTTACACTATAAGCTGTTCAAGCTCAATTAAGATAAAATCAAGTAAGATGAATTAAGATTACAACAAACATAATTTGCGTCTCAGGACCAAAAACAAAAAGGAAAAAGGGTTAATTTCGAGTGATTTGTATGGAAAAGCTCTGTAATTCGGCTCATCCATGTTAGTGACTTGCTTAATAGGTTATTTGCAGATTAGCAACCCGGTGGATTGTCCGTGACTGTTGTACTATGGGCCTGCAGCGGCCCACTGGATTTTGTTTCCCGTTCATCTTGTACATGAGCAGTCTGTGATTCTGGCCTTCTTTTTCCTCCAACCACCCCCCCCCCCAAAAAAAAAAAGGAGTTGATTGTGGGTTTTATCAAAGGAAGAGAGAAACAGATTCTAGACAGCGGACTCGTTCATTCCGGTCCTAATGCGAAAATCTGCTAGAAAATTATTTGTTTGCTCCTTTCCATGTGTTATGTGTAGCATCCTTTCTGCAATTAATTTCAAAAGAAAAAAAAAAAAAGGATATCAAAATATGGTGTAGGTGATTAGGTGGAACGGAATTGCAAAATCGTACTACAAATTTTGGCTCACAAAGCTGAACCTCAACATATAATATATAATAGCAACATTTGTGAGAAACAGAGATACTGCATATGCCAGGAAGAAACCTCTAGTTTTTGAGAAGTGGCCTTTGAAAAAAACTCTGTATAACTAAGCAACATCTACTTCAGCCATGCAAACAAAATAGAAGCGAAAGATGTAAATAAGACCAGAACAAGCCGGGCGTCCAGCTGCAGACCCTTCCTGATGATGATGATGATCGGAATCCACCTTGGAGTCGTGCTTGACTTTGAGCCACAGCTTCTTTGTCCTCTGAGCAAAAGTTTCTTTCTTGCTGAACTTATAACTCCTCAGATACCTTTGCCTTCCAACGTTAATGTTGTTGTTAGGGGCGGCCATGGGAGATGAACAAGAGGGGCTGCCTTTGTTCATGCATATTGCTCTCAAGAATTCTCTGTCAGCTTCTGCCCACTTCTGAAGCTTTGCCGGGCTTAGTTTGACGGGAGATTGGGCATCGATGCACCCAGCAGCAATACAACCGCCTGAGTTCATCATCATCATCTTGTCGGTCTCCTGCTTCTTCCAATTAAGCTCAGCAGATTGAATTAGCTGGGCAGATTGACTCTTTCCTTAATTTTTCCTCCTCTGGTTTATACTTGTATACGTATAAAACGTCAGATATCGGGCAACTTCCTTATTCGGTGTTCTTACTTTCCTACAAGTAACTGACGGTACTATGAACTTGGGTTGCCCAATTTCGAGTTTCCCAAATAATCTGGCTGGTCAAAACTAGGCTAGGTACTGGCCATTATATGCGTGCATGACACTAGAGTGCGAATATTTTAAGAAACTTTCCGAGCGAGTTTTTCTTAACTTAATGAAAGATTCTGCCACTTTCTACCAAAAGCGATTAGACTACACAGGTCACGAATCAATTATCATATACTTTTCTGGCAAACAGTTAGTCCTGACATACGGTCACACTACTACTATTTTGTTTATACAGCCGGTTTCCTTGGGCTAATTCAAAGTACTCAAACTCATAAATCTCTTCTAATTAAATAAAGGTGTACGAATTACCCATATGGCATGGGATGTTTAAGTATGGCATTGTCATTGTGGAATGAAACTGATGCACGTATTTCATTAAATAGCCCAATACAAGGGACGGAATAATAAATACACATCCGCCACTGTTCTATTCTATGATACTTGGACTCAAGTATTTTCATCAATATTTTCGTCTTGACACTTAGATCTCTATGTCTATTTCTGATGGAATTAAGAACCTTTTCTGACGGAAATGAAAAAGAATTAGGTCTCCATGCGACCTACTCTTTTAATCAGTTACTTGCGTCCTTAACAACAAGAAAATTAATTTAGTCTGATCCGTGCACCTTCTTCCCCCCCCCCTCTCCCCCCAGAAAGAAAAAAAAAATTTACTTACAAATAAAAAAAAAAAGTAAAAAAGATTTAAACTTGCAAATATTTTGGACCCTCGTAGACTGTGGAGAATCTTTGCCTCATGATAAAAGATGGTTTTGCCCTGACGAGAGTCTACGTTGAGTTCTCTCATGTCTATGCATGGCTTCATTCCTCGTGCAGCGTCAGAGAGTCAGAGTCGTGCCAATTTTTAACACTACTAATATCTCTTCTAGCTAGTCTGTTTGCAGACTATGAACTTAGCAGTAATTCCTGCATTTTCATACCATCCTCAAATTCAATTTGTACCGGACCAACTCCCACCTCCCATTTTTGCATAAGAATTCGATGGATCTGCCAAGTTGTATTATGTAAGTTGAGCAATGCCTAAGTGCCAAGTTGTTTGGATGATTTTGAAAGCTATGGAATTTGATTACCTTCTCCGATATGATGTTTATTTTAGGTTGTGTTTGGATTGTATTTTTCATGAAAAAATTACTGTAGCAGTTTGATATATGTGGGGGAAAAAGTAATAGGGAAATGTGATTACGGAAAACCACAAAATTTTTTAACGGAAAACAACAATCCAAACAGCTTAGCTCAGCTTAGGAGATCGGTGCATGTATAACTTGGCTTCTGAAGTATCCTAAAAGTTTGATGCTCTGAGGAATATTAGACCAGTTGGAGTTGTGGTGGAGGATTAAACTGATAAAAGCTATGATTCTGGGACTGAATGCAAATCCCACTTTGAATGGTGCGGTGCTTAGGAGCATTTGTTTCGGCTTTCTACCCATCCGTGGACAATACATCTTGTATCGTAAACGATTTCTGCTTCGCTCCTCGGACGTACTTATTAAATGGGCTAAATTTGGGCTGAAGCTCAAGTTTTAAAGCCCTTACCAGGTCGGATCTATCTGGCCCAAAAAGCTTTGCCAGCTAATTAGCCCACTAGAAAAAGGTCGTCCCTTCAATAATTCTCATGGTAAGTGAAAAATACTTGACATTTCACTCGAGAAAATTTTCTTCAGCCCCATTTAAGGGGAAAAAAAAAAAAAAACCTTGTCAGCTTGTTTTGATGGGAAATTATTACTGTATTAATTTCTCAGATGTTATGTATTCGTGATAAAAAGTTATTTGAAAAATGCGCTTGTCATGCAAGTAAAGTATTATTTGGAATAAATTTGGTATCCAAACACACTTAAAGATGTTTTTAAAGTACAAATTGATTAATTGGATCATGTTAAGTGTTACGCTGATATTAATGTCAAATGCTAGTCCTTGTCTAATAATAAGAATACTGACTTCTTTTTTTTTTTTTTTTTAATTTTGTTCCTTAAGGGCATTGGATAAACAGCAATAATAAAAAATAAAATGGAATTGAGGTGATAAAAAATTTTTAATGTTCATCAATTACCCCTGAATTTAGGATACTTTGACCAATTGACGCTGAACATTTCAATTTTTTTTTTTCGTGTGAAGTTAAATAATAAATAGATCCCACCTCTTATTCCAAGAGTTTCCTAATAATAATACTAAAAGGTCAGCCGTCGCCATATTTTATCCTTTCAACTTCTTCCCATCCCATCCCCCCTTTCTCCCTTCTTAAAGGTGTTAATACAAGAAGATATAGCAACAAACGCAGCCGCCCCATGCTCGCTTGCTTGGTCGCATTTGAAAGCCGCTCAAGTGGACCAAACTTCACATCCGTTAGAACATTACAGTACCAAGTACTCCTGTTATGAAAGATTCTAAAAGCAGGAAGGGCGGAGGAGCCATCATCATAATTCTTCATAATTCATAACACAAACTACCTAATGAATTGACTTAAAAAAGAGTAAAGAGGGGCAGTCAACATCATCATCCTTCACTTCCTTCTGCCATCCTTAAATTACCCATAGTTGCTATTGACGGCAAGGTTAATGAAATGTCCTAATTCCTACATACAGTTCCAATCTTGCTTCAGTCCAAAGCATCATGAAATACTTACTAGTGTTTGCTAATAATTCTTGAGCATCAAATCTACCTTCCCCTTTGAATGGTGATATAAATTCATCAAAACCACGTTGTAAAACATTTGCTAGCTGAGATTTTGAATGTGACATCGGAAACTTTTCATGCTCATGTTTGTATTCTCGCATGTACAAATCCAATTCCAATACCAAGAAGAGATGGAAGCTAGAAAATAGAACAAAACCTTTTTGTTAGCTACTAGTCGTGGTAGTACTTTTGTCATGGTAGGAAGGCCCAACCGAGTGCACTCGGATCTTTTTTAGAAACCGCGTATTATGATAATTGATAGAAGATAAGATTCAAACCTGTAATCCCATCAAACCTTAAGGATATGGCGGGATGTAGCGCAGCCGCCATGGTCTTAACCGATGGTTCCAACCATGCACTTTAATCTAATCTGACGGAGGTTTGGTTAAAATGCTCAAATTAAACTGGTGTTAGAAAGTGTTTTTTTTTTTTTTGGGGTTGTTGTTGTTTTTTCCCCTTTTATTCGCTCTTTATTTTTTTCTTAGACATCGCCGCGCCGCTTTGGTACCAAAATTTCTACCCAGAAGAAGTGGAACTTCATCCCGAAACCTGAATTTTGGATTCGTTTGGAAACTGGAAGAATAAATAAACAAGTTAAAAAAGACACTTTAAAGGATTTTTTTTTTCAAAAGAAAAAAGAAAAATAAAACAAAAGGAAAAGATTTTCCAGGGCAGCATCCACCGTGACCTTTTTCAGAAGCCATAGACAAATTCGGCCAACATCAATCCACATGTCACACTTCCACGGAAGGCCACGAACTCGCATTGTTCTGCCACACATTTTAAAGTGCTCTCCATATCTTCAGTTTTGGACTCAACTCTGCTCCGAAAGCAACCTTGAAATTTAGGAGACTCGGCGGGAGGGAGGAGGATGCGGTGGTTGAGAAACAACAAATTATATACTGTAATAAAATTCGGGAGTCCTTGCTTATTCCACCCTCTCACTCTCCCTTCACGGTCTACGCACCATTGTGGACTGGAGAAAAAGCCAAGAGATAAAACACCGAACGAAGACCCCAAAATGATCCTGGCTTTCACTGATGACGCCTCCTATCCCTTTTGTCAATGGGAAAAGGTTTCACTGTTATGGCTTTTTGACATGTAGTGGACTAATGGTAGGAAAAAATTGATGGGGGCTGAAAAGGTCCCACGTGCTGAATAAAGCTCCTGAGTATGAAAGCCTTGCAATTGAAATTCCCACTTGGGCTTTTATCTCCCCCTTTTTTTTTTTCCCAGTTTGATAGTATACCTCCGTCTTTCTTCCATCTTCAACAAAGGTATTGTCAGTCGAATAATTTTCACATCATCACTTCACTTCATCGAGAAAAGGGGAAAAGTTTTTTACTTCTTGCTTGTGTTTGCGTAGAATTCAAGTGCCGTACGCCTTTTGTTTATTCATTTTTTCTGTTAACTTTTTTTTTTTTTTAATTGCTTCACTATTTCCTTTTTTAACTGGAACGTTCTTCTGACTCTTTCAAGAGAAATATGATTGCAATATTCATGTAACATATTTTTTAAATATATTTTCATTAATAGTTGCTTGAGGGGTGTTTTAAATTTGCAGAATTGATAAGCGGGGAGATGGAAGAATATCTCTTACGTCATCTCTATTGATAGTTGTACTTTGTGGTGACTATGCAATCAACTGAGTTGCGCTCTTGGTACGATCTGGGTTTCATCAGATTCCGAGGGATTCTGCTGATTCTTCAACTGTTTGAGGTGAGGTTCAGTACGTTTGATGTTCTCTTCTCTTTACTTCTTCTATTGTCTTGGTGGTCAATTCACTCTTTTTTTCGTCTTTCCTTTTTTCTCTTTTCTTCTGGGGTCCGAGTATCTTTGAGTTCCACTCATCCAACTTTAGAGGAAGCCACCCAACTTTCAAGAATCAATCTCTTTTTCTCCTTATGGAATTGTTGATTGCGATCAATTTGCTTTCTTTTTCCCGTGTTTTATTGTGCTGGAAAGTTCTGTTTGTCTGACATGTAATGGAGATCATTTTGCCTTGTCCTTTCAATTCTGTTTCTCCTCACATTTTGATGCATACATCTTCATGGCACGGGGTTATTGGGACGGGACATTCATGTAGATGAACTCAGGTTGCTAATTTAATTTTACAATTTGCATTATTCGAACATTCATTAATTCCGTTTCTCCTCTGAGCTGCTTTAGCCATTGATCAATTAATTGTATTGAAATCATCTTGATCAGCTATTGCTTATTTCAAGGACTTCATCTTTGTAGCATACTATCTTCTTACCATCTCTTTTTTGTAATTATCAAATCCAATTGACCTGCAACGGATGGGAATGAAAATAAGTTTTTTTGAAGATCACCAACTGATGATAGTTTTGTTTCTGTGATATGATATAGAATTATACCCCTCTTTAGAGTTTATGGAAGTTAAATTCTCATGTTGTTGTATTCTAGTTTATTTTTCTTGTAAGTTTAAATAATTTAATCTGCAGGACATAATTGCAGACCTGCCGGTGGATAATAGATTGCATCATGGGTTGGCTAACCAAGATTTTCAAGGGTTCCAGCCACAAACTCTGGGAAGGGCAATATCATGGAAAATATGAAGATGATGCAATTTGGGAAGGACCTTCTACTTCAGTGGTAATTGATACTTGACTTAACTTTCTTATATTGTCAATGTTGGGGCCGTTGTTTTTTTTTTTTTTTGGGGGGGGGGGGTGTTTGGTGGGGGCTGTGACAGGTTCTTCTTTATTGCGTCATAGTTTTTCTCTTGGAACTTCTTCCCTGCTAACTCAGTGTTTTGTGATTTGAACCCAGGATGTCTGGTCAGATTTTGACAATGAAGAAATTGATCATGCAATAGCGCTTTCTCTTGCAGACGAGGATCAGAGAGCTGTTGCAGAAGAGGAACAAAAAGCTAGTGACGAAGAAGATCAGAGAGCTGTTGCAGAAGAAGATCATCAAGAAGCTCCGGAAGAAAAAGATCACAAAGGGAAGAAAGTGATTGGTGAGTTACATGGCCATAAAACATGAGATGTACCATTTTAAGCAAATATTAGGTTGAAAATTCTGGTAATTAGAAATAATTTGTTCCCTGGTATTCTAGAACCCAAAGATAGAATGGTGGAAGCTTAGAGCCAAAGCAATTGCATATTGCTTCCTGCTGTTTGCTGCTTCTTTATTGCTGCAGTCTTGGAAGGAATTTTTCATAATATGTTAAATAATTCTTGTTACTGTTGCCTCTTTCTTTGTGCACAAGATTGAATATGGATATTGTTCCTTTACTCCCTATAGATTTATTTGCAGTACTAAGTCGGCATTGCTGCACAATACAGCCTCTGAACAAATTCTTACCAACAGTGTATGAATTAATTATTTTGGGATTTTTAGTGTGCCTTAGAGTTAACTCCTGATTGCTTCTTCAGTTCAGAAGTTTTTCATTGAATTGAAGCAGTATCAGTTTATCTTTCAGCTCCATCATGGACTAACTTCATCTGTTTTTTGAGTTTGGATTTAGTTGCTGAATTGGAGCTAGAATCCTTCTACAATTTTGTTGCTAATTTTGTCGTTTAAGCATTCTTTAATCTTTGGATATTATCTTTCTCCTGGATATTTTTCACAATACAGAGGATGAGCCTAATTTGGAGGAAGATGAGCAACTCGCAAAGGCTCTTCAAGAAAGTTTGAATGTGGAGTCTCCACCATCCCCACCTCGATATGATTATGGAAGTTTTTTCCCACCCTATCAGTTCTTCTATCCATCCGGGTACAGGTAATCAGCACCTGTGTCTCCTATGGTGGCTTAACTATTATAGACAGCTGAATATCAATAAGTGTCAAGCACTTTTTGTCATTATTGTTAGAGCAGTGTGTCATGATCTCAGGAAGCAAGTATAGATGGTTATTTTGTCCTGCATAAAGTAGTCTGTGTGGAAACTACTTTCAAAAAGGATTCTTTTGTCCCCTTAAGGGTCTGACTTTGTAATTCATGCTAAACCTGACATTTAGTGAATGTAATCGTATTTTAGGATCTGTGCTGGTTGTAAGGCTGAAATTGGTCATGGACGATTTTTGAGTTGCATGGGAGCTACTTGGCATCCAGAATGCTTTCGGTGTCATGCTTGTCAGCTACCAATATCTGATTATGAGGTCAGAACCTTACTAAAGCTGTCCAAAGTTTTACTGAACCTGTTTCTAAAGTAGTTTTTCTGTCTTGATTAAGTCTTTCCTTCAAGGTCAGTTTGTTGCTTGCAGAATCACTTCAATTACATGTCTTGGTGCTTATTATGAAGGTATTTAACTGATTTTGTCTCTGAAAATTTTATTACAGTTTTCAATGTCTGAGAATCGGCCATACCACAAATCCTGTTACAAGGAGCTGCATCACCCTAAATGTGATGTCTGCAAGAATTTTGTAAGTCCATTTTCTAAATTAATATCTGATATGTCATAACAACTTGTTTTCGTCCATAACATTTCTCTAATTTCTTGGTTCTGCTACAACTTGTCGATTGCTGTTTCGTACTTTGAAAGGAATGGTGATTGAATTCTCAAGGATGATATCCCAAAGTTATATTAGATTGTGGCTAACACTTCGGTGTGGCTACAATATTTACTTCATTGAATCATGCTGACCATATGGTACCACTTTTTTCTTTTTCTTTTTTTCCCCCTCCCCATCATGTGTTTAGATCCCAACAAATGCAGCTGGTCTCATCGAGTATAGGGCACATCCTTTCTGGCTACAAAAGTACTGCCCATCTCATGAGCATGATGGAACTCCTCGTTGTTGCAGCTGTGAGAGAATGGAGGTTAGTTAACAGAACATAAACTGTTTGAACATAGGAAATTGCAAGATTCAAAATGAAAAAACCAGAAAATGACAAAAATGAACTCTATCAAGAGGTGCCTAAATAAAATTTGAACTTTCTTTTAGTAGCTATTTTGCTGATGTGAGACATTTTCACTGATGCAGCCAGTGGATGCCAGATACCTTATCCTTGATGATGGTAGAAAGTTGTGTCTGGAGTGTTTAGACTCTGCAATAATGGACACTAATGAATGCCAACCTCTTTACCTTGAAATACAAGATTTTTATGAAGGTCTAAATATGAAAGTAGAGCAGCAAGTTCCTTTGCTCTTGGTTGAGAGACAAGCACTTAATGAAGCCATGGAAGGAGAAAAGCATGTTAGTTTTATGCTCTGAAATCTTTTTACCTGTTCCAGATTGTGCCTCTTTCCATTGAAAACCTGCTCTGTTCCATTTCAAGTTTTTTCTATTTAGCTGTTGAAAAACTATTTTAATTTCTCTTGTACCTATTCTGCACCCAGGGTCATCATCACATGCCTGAGACCAGAGGACTTTGCCTGTCAGAAGAACAAACCGTTAGCACTGTAGGAGTCTTTCCCTGACATTTAATTTTAATGAACTCAACTGCATGCATGTAATTGTTGTGCTTATCTTCTGTAATTATTCACTCGCAAATACAGATTTTAAGGCGGCCAAGAATTGGTGGTTATCGAATAATAGACATGTTCACTGAGCCGTATAGGCTAATCCGCCGATGTGAAGTGACAGCAATCCTCATTTTGTATGGTCTCCCCAGGTAAGAACGGTTTCTCCTCTACCTTGCGGCTACAGTTGATTGTTCCTTCATGATGTACACTATGATATTACTGTAGGTTGTTGACTGGGTCCATCTTGGCTCATGAGATGATGCATGCGTGGCTAAGGCTTAAAGGTGCTTGTTTACCCCAACTGAGATAGTTCCCTTACTTTTCCTCTCTCTTACTCTACAATATGCTTGACCGCATTCAATATGGTTGGATGCTTTTCAGGTTACTCCAATCTAAGTCCGGAGGTTGAAGAAGGGATTTGCCAGGTTTTAGCTCATATGTGGCTGGACTCTGAGATCATAGCTGGTTCTGGTAGTAATGTTGCTTCTACTTCTTCATCCTCATCATCTGCCTCCCCCTCGTCCTCTTCAAACTCTTCGAAAAAGGGCAAACGCTCTCAGTTTGAGAAGAAACTTGGTGAGTTCTTCAAACATCAGATCGAGTCAGATACCTCAGTAGCTTATGGAGATGGATTCAGAGAAGGTAACAAGGCAGTTCTCAAGTATGGGCTGAGGAGAACCCTTGATCACATCCGGCTTACTGAATGCTTTCCGTAATAAATGGCTCGGACATCTCAATCTTGTCACTTAATCATCAATACTTTTTCTGGTCGTTTGTATACCAGTTCTGCAGCTCTGAAGCGCCTACAAACCAAACATATCAGACAACAAATGCTAAAATGCTGCTATCTTGTGAATCATGTAATTGATACTCTTTCAACATTGGAGTCCTTGGAGTACATTACTATTAGCCAAACATGTGTTGATAAATAATAGAAAGACACATACTCGTAAAATTAAATGAATATACACGGTCATTTTTTATGTGCAAATTTTCCTCCTTTTCATTTTGACTTGCTTCAATAAGCTGCTTCCTTCTTCTTCTTTTTGTTTTTTACTTTATTTTGTTGTTGAGAATTATATGCCTCTGTGTGTTTTTAGTTTATGAACGCTTCCTTTTCTACATTTTCACAAAAGTTTTTGGGTTATAAAAAGTTGTATACGTAAAGATATTCATGACAAGCATCGTTGACGAAAAGGTAAAAAAAAGCACGTCTGTGGCAAATCAATGAAACTCGTTTGGATATTGAAGAAGCGCTGAGCTTCCCTGGATCGAGCTGGACTGACGAGCTCGAGGTGCTGATGGAAGAGCTGGTCCTAAGTCTGCAAAACAAACAAGGATGAACTGGGAGAGGGGGCCCGGGGGTCGTTCCCGAGGGCACTCCGACGGTCAAGTTAGTTTTCCGATGAGTAGGATTCACGGGAAGTAATAACAACCGAGAGTAATTTGCCTATTGTGAGCGTACCTTGTACAGTTGACGTGTGCTACCATTTATACCTGCGAGGGAGTCCGACCTCCGTACGTTTCGGGACCTGCCCAGAATAGTCGGTATCCCGCACTCAGGGAGATTGCCCCCGACCTCTTCGGGATGGACCCTTGCCCCCTCGGGAGCCCTAGTGGTGCGGCCCAGGTCGGCTGCCATGGGCCAGGGGCCGAAGCCCAACTCGGCCTTGTCTGGGCTGCCACGTGTCCAGGCCCAGGATGGGGCCTCTGCAGATATCAAATTTTTTTCAAATACTATTTCGCCTGCATTGTAAGCACGTTTTTTAATTCACTTTTTTATATTTTCAACCACATTTTTATCTCACATACATTATATTACAAAATATACTACAGTAATTATTTTAAATAACACTCTATCCATATCCAAACACATCCGTCTGTTTTCTTCTGTCCTTCGAAACAAGGACAAATCCATCAGTTTTTGCATCTCTAGTGCAGAGACAACTTAAAAGCCATTTTAAGCCAGCTTTGGAGACGGTTTTTTTTTTTTTTTTTTTTTTTTTACCTTGGTTAGCAAATTTTGGCCCCTAGACGTACAATCATGCATGGGGCGCGTTCTCAATTGTTCTCATTTGACAGAATCGAATCAAGAACAAAAGAGGTATGCCTAATAAAACTTCAAAAATCAGCTTTAGTGAAGCAGATAATAGTTTGTGGAGCGTGGGCAGAACTAGAAGTAGTTTTCAAGGTCAACGTCCAACCGGTGAGCGGCAGTAACATATGTTTCTGAATCGTGGTCATCGGACCAAGTGGGATTGGTGTGGAAAGGCATGCCTTTACTTTTCGAAGACAACGGATAAGGTTATCTTACATTTCGGTCAAAATGAAAAACTAAGAACTCTTTTTTTCCTTTAGTTCCGACTTAAGAGTTAGACTCGGTGCACTTGAGATCCTGGGTGACATGTTTTCTATGTCAATTCAATGCCACCACTAGTGTTGTGCCAAATGTCATGTTATTATTTACATTTGTGTTAAACCAAGCCAAATTGAATTATTAGAAAATTAAAGTGTAAATAATAACATGACACTTAGCGCAACACTATTGGTGTCATTGATTGACATAAAAAACATGTCACCGAAGATCCCAAGTGGACTCGGTGATCTCTTCATTCTCACGCAAAGCCTCTCTCGTGATCATCATCATAAAAACCGGCTAGGCCCGGAGATCTGGGCATCGTACCAGGGCTGGGTCTTTAGTTTGACCGGATATGCCCATATCTTTAGTTTGACCGGATAAGAAATTGATCCGGCCAAATTTGGATAAACTCACTTGGCCCAGTGGTTCAATCGAAAATTCGTTTGATTTTTTAATTGATCCTATTTACCTTTTTTTAAAAATAATTGTGAGTCTTTATTTTTGAAACAAAATGTATATAAGCTTTTGATAAGATTTGTACATTAAATCTTCATTTAAATATGTATAAGATTTTACCACTTGCTTAGTTTTTATTTGATAACTATATATTTTTAAATAAATTTGTTTATTTTTTATTATACAATTAATTATTTTAAATTGACAAAATTTTATTGGTTAGAAAATTACTTTATTTTTAAGCAAAAAAATAAAAAATGAAAAAATGCTATATATTTTTTTTAAAACAAGCGATATAAATTTTGTTTTATACTTGACTATATTATTTATTTATTTAAAAGTACAATAAAATGAAATTAAATCTTCTATTAATATCTATATATTTATTAGATGTCTTTCTAAGTATAATAATTAGTACCTAAAAGCATTTTATTATATATTTTATGTATATTAAAATTATTATTTTATATTTATAAATATTAAATTAATACTCAGTGGTTCAACTAGTGACCCATTGACTCAATTCTTCTAGCAGGGCCGGATTTAATAACTATGTTCCTCATCTTGGTAGCACGGGAAAAGACACTTTTTGTGATGAGGCCATGCAAATGCAAGGAAGGCTCTTGCCAGGGATTCAATTAACAAAATACTAACACAGCCACCAAAAACAGCAACATAAGTCATAATTTTTGAAAATTTCTTTTCCTCATGACATGTGTCCATCCGATGACGCCAGAAAAATTTCAACCGAAATTGAGGCGTAACTCGGATTTGAAGAGGAAAACAAATGAACTGCTTTGAGCATTCCGGTACAAATTATACTAGAGAAGCACGGCGCAGGTAAATAATCGGCGCCCCTGCTGGACTCGTTTGGGAGATTGAGGTTTCATACCGTCCAGGCCCTCCTGTCCTAGGGAATCCACATCCAGTCTGACTTTGTTATGCGGACTGAGACAACCTGCACAAAAAGAAGATGAGCCAACCACACACGAACGCATAGGCCCTATTTTTGGACAAAAGGGTTCGCCATGCAATGGGTAGTTAGTTACCACCATTAACTATTTCCCAATTTCAGACATTATCGAATCTTTTTGAAGTATGCAGTGTGAGTTTATCATGGTCAGTCTATCAATAATTCGGTTGTCTTTTTCTGTTTTGCTGAGCTTGAGCTCATATCTCAAGGTGAACTCAAAAGGGTAAGGGGCCAAGTCCGAGCCCTGAAAGGAGATTCCCATGTTAATTTAATTGTGAAGGAGAATGCTGGGGACTCCACTTATGGTGCAAGACTGAAGAGGTGAGGACACCAGGCTTAAAAGCCTCAATTGCCAATTGGGTGTGTCAGAATCTCCTGCTCATTAAGGCAACTGCGCACGTATGCATTTGACTGAGTAACAAATTCAAAGTCTTTTTCATTCTTTTTCTAAATATATATACGTGGAGACCTGGTCTGGTTTTTGGCTGCTCAAGGGGCGTTGTTGTTTTGCATTTGATCAAATGAACGTGTTCCTCAGAGCACAGAGCAATGGAGCGTGGGTTCCTGTCATCATCTGGTAGGGCGACAGAGGGACAGGTCATTCCTATGAGTTCGAGTCTTTTAAAATCCAAATGTAGTTGGTTTGGACAATTGAGTCTGATCTGATGTCAGACTCAAGAAGAACCCACGTTAAGGAATATTCTGTTGTCCTCTTCTGAATAACTGCTGAGCGCATCTGGACAATTACCAAATTACTGATGAATGATTCAATGGAGGCCAAACCTGTAGGACAATTATGCGCATGCCTCAATGGCCGTGTTCAAGAAGCAGTTCCACTATCCTACCCTGCACTGGTAAAGATATAATCATGTTGAAATACACATCACTATACAAATCTGTTTTTTTTTTCCTTTTTTGGGCGCTCTCTCTAGAAGTCTAGATTACCGCAAGGATGCAGCTGCCTAACTCCTCGGACTGACTCTTTCTGACTTTGTCACATAGTTTTTTCTGTATAAAATTTGATGCGAAGGACGAGTTCTTGCCGTCTTGACTTGTGTCATCGTATTAGATTAGTACATATTATGCTTCTCAAAGACATTATTGGGATATTAACCATTACAGAAAATTGCCAATTAGTGATGAAAATGTCCTTGTCAAGTAAATAATCTACTTTTGGCTAGGCATTCTTTGTACCACTATTTAACTGTTCCATAAGCTTCAGTCACCAGACATACACATCACTATACCAGGCGGAGCAAACGGGAGAATCACCAGCAGAATAATAGACAAACCAAAGATCTTATTTAATTCGGCAACATTGAATCCCCTGGTCTGATTGCAGTAAACTACATACAAAATTTCCAGCTTTTCTTTCGACTTTTATATCACAATGACAACGGTAGCACATCTTATCTGACTTAGCCACCCACAGTACCTCCAGACTCTTCAGCAATGGCTGCCTTTCTTCTCTCCATGCAAGCATTCTTTTTCCAATTTCTCGTCTTGTCAGCCTCAAATGTATCTGCTCAGTCGACTACTACTGCAGATACAGACTTCTCATGTTCCACAAACTCAACTCAAATGTGCGACACATTTGTCACGTACCGCGCTTGGTCTCCCGATTATCTTGATTTGGGGCGTGTTTCTGATCTCTTTGGTACAAGCCGTTTGAACATAGCAAAAGCCAGCCAGCTGGTGTCTGAAAATGCTCAACTTGTACCTAAGCAACTCTTGCTGATACCAATCAAGTGTAGTTGCAATGGATCTTATTTCTTCTCGAATGTTAGCTACCAGATCAAGAGAGGTGATAACTTTTATTCAGTTTCAACCCATGCTTTCCAAAACCTGACAAAGTATCAGTATGCCGAAGACATGAACCCCACTGTGAATCCTGTGAACTTGACAATTGGTGCAGAACTGGTCTTCCCTTTGCTCTGTAAGTGCCCAGCACAGTCTGATTTACAGAAAGGATTCCAATATCTTATTACCTATGTATGGCAGCCAGGTGATGAAGTACTTCCTATGAGTGCCATGTTTAACACATCACCAATAGCTATTGATGCGGAAAACAATCATCGCAACTTTTCTGCTGCAGCATGTCTTCCGGTTCTAATACCAGTACAAAAGCCACTTGTATTGCAAACTTTCCCCCCTCCTCCTTCAACTAGAAAATCCAAACATAAGAGGACTCTTATTGTTGTTTTAACTATTTCCGTGGCTGTTTTACTGATATTATTAGCTTCTTTGTCACGCATCCATATTTTATTGAAGAGAAGGAAAGCAATGGGACGTAATTCCTCCTCCGTGGAAACTTCTGACCTTCTAAGGACAAGGAGAGCTTCCTTTGAGTCAAAGACAAATCAGGATAAGATCCTTCCTGGAGTTTCTGGCTATCTAGGCAAGCTGATAGTTTATGAAATGGAAGTAATTATGGAAGCAACATTGGAACTCAGCGAACAGTACAGGATTGGAGGATCTGTATACAAGGCCAAGATACATGATCAGATATTTGCTGTAAAAAAGACCAAAGATGCCACAGAGGAACTGAATATATTACAGAAAGTAAGCCATGCAAATTTGCTCAAGTTAATGGGTATATCAGCAGACAATCAGAGGACCTTCTTCCTAGTTTTCGAATATGCAGAGAATGGGTCGCTGGATCAGTGGTTGTTCCACAAGTCATCACCATCTTCTGGGTCCATTTCAGTCCTGAATTGGAGTCAAAGAGTAAATATTGCTTTAGATGTTGCCAATGGCCTGCAATACATGCACGAGCATACTCAACCAAGTATTGTTCATCGGGATATCAGAGCCAGTAACATACTTCTTGATTCAAAATTTAAGGCCAAGATTGGAAATTTTTCCTTGGCCACACCTGCTACGAGTCCTACAGTGCTGAAGGTTGATGTATTTGCTTTTGGGGTTCTTCTTTTGGAATTAATTTCAGGAAGGAAATCAATGGAAACAAAAAACAATGGTGAAATAGTGATGCTGTGGAAAGAAATAAAGGGAATATTGGAAGTTGAAGAGAAGAAAGAGGAGAGATTAAGGAGATGGATTGATCCACAGTTAGAGACCTTTTATCCCATAGATGGAGCTCTGAGCTTGGCAAGCCTGGCAAGAGCCTGCACATCAGACAAGTCTTTTGAGCGACCAAAAATGGCAGAAGTCGTCTTCCACCTGTGTGTTCTCTCTCAATCGTCTTCTGGGATTCATGAGAGGTCTTGGACTTTCGGAGAAGCAGATGAAGCCATTCAGTTTGTCACTCCAATTATAGCTCGTTGATTTTGCAAAGTGATGTGAACACAAGTGTAAATAGATACAATCACACTGAGTATTAACTCTTAAATGAGAAATAATTAGTAGCTCTTGTATATGTTTCAACAAGAAGGACTAGCTTATCGTAATTCTTTAGCAGGGGAAAAAGTAGTACATAATATTTTGATGACACACTTTCTTTTCGTAGAAAAAGGATTCTGTAATCCTTTATTTCTTGTTTGCTTACAGGCATCTAAATGCATGTACAACCTGTATGACATTGCTTCAGAAGGTCAAAGTCCACTTCTGATATCACTTTTAACTGCCCTATACTATAGAAAAGGAGTATTCTGTTTTTTGGACATCTAACTGAATTTTCATTAATCTAGAAATTACTTCAGCCATGGTTAGTCTTTCTGACGGCTCTCTAGCCAAGCATGCTACACTTAATTTTATCAGGCGAAGAGCAAGTTCTGAATGATCAATGATGTAACCAATAGGATGCTTTACTTGCAGGCAAGGATCTATAAGGTCTCCAATAGCATATTCTGCATCTGTGGCAGCCATGACTGAGATTACTGCTTCAGAAAGCAGAACATCTTGGCCACCTTCTACAAATATGGCATCTCTTCCAGTGATCAACTCGAGAAGAACAACCCCGAAGGCATAAACATCTATTTTAGGACTTACCTTTTGATCTTCCAAGTATTCCGGTGCCATATAACCTTTTGTTCCCGGAAAAAATGTGGTAGACGATGAATTGCTAAATTCACCTCCTTCAGATGACTTAGCAAAGCTAAAATTTGCAATTTTGGCCCTCAGATCACCATTAAGTAAAATATTGCCACTATTTATGTCCTTGTGCACATATGCTGGAGCAGTGAAATTGTGAAGATAGTCGAGCCCGTTAGCAATATCTAGAGCAATACGAATTCTAGTATTCCAACTTTGAATCTCAGGGAAACCCCTTTCCTTGAGCCATTGCTTCACGGATCCATTTTCCATGAACTCATAAGCAAGGTGGTAAACACCATTACGCTCGCACACACCATAGAGGCTAATCAAGTTGAAGTGGTTTATCTTTTGAAGAATTTTGACTTCCCGCCTGACATCTTTGCTCATCCTTTTAATGGCCACCAATTCCCCACGAAGAACACCACGATAGACAGAGTCACTCAGCTTCTTCTGTGGGGAAAAATTTCCAGTTGCTGCCTCCAGTTCTTCAAATTCATAAATTTTCAGCTCCTGATCAAATTCAGCAATTTTATCCAGAATATTTGCAGGTAAATTCTGCATCTTGTTCCCGTCTTTGTTCTTCAAAGAAGCTTCATTAATTTTGCCTCGCACGGAATGGGAAAAGATAAGAAACAAGACACGAGAGAGAATACCAAAAGAGCTTCCAACCGCTATCCCAATATAAATCCCTATTTGGGACTCCTTGCGCCTTCTAGGAGGAGTGGATGGAGAAGGCGCATCCACTGAAGAATAAACCGTTGGTTGGGAACTAAACGGTTCAGCTGACAGAGGTATCAGAATAGTTGTAAAAGGATAAAGAACTGGATCTTTTTCAGAAAATCCATTGGCATCAGCTAAACTTCTGGCAGTCACGTTAAACCTGTAACTACGATCAGCAATGTTATCATTCCAAGTAACCAAGTAGGTCAGCAAAAATTTTATGCCATTTCTTGTCTGATTTTTTGAAGGGCATGCTCATCTAAGTGGCACCCGCAAAGTCATACCAGGTCCAATGTCCAATGCACCGTAGGGATTTTCCCGTTTAAGTGCATCACAAGTCGAAAGCCCCTGATAAGTGTTGTTTGCTATTGTATAGTAGGTATCGTAGTCACTCTGGATAAGATAAGAGGTGTTAGCCTGGTAGTACTGACCTGAACACGAACAATTGACGGGAACAATCACCTCTCTGCTCTGAGGCAAGACCCCAGATATCGAGATATTGTTGATACGAGCAAGTTCCACTGCAGAGGAAGATGTGAGGTTCGAGATGGCGGTGGGTGAATTATAAGTTGATTGAGATCTGAAAATCAGAAACGCTGGGCAAAAATGCTTTTCGCCATTGCAGGAATATAAGAATGCTGGAGATGGTCCTTTTTTATCGGTGTTGTTGCAGCTCAAAACAGAATTTCCAGAATACTGTTGTTGGCCATTCAACCTGGAAGCCAAATGCCCCACAATCAAGAAGAAACAGATTAAATACTCGTTCATGATGAACTTTTTGATATAACTCTGTACCTATTGACTAGAACTTTTAGAAGTCGAGCGGATGAAAACTGGTAAGGGACCAGTTGAACATCTTGCAGGTGGGGAGTTTATACTCTGAAAGGAAAAGCTATTACTACTATTTGGTATCATTTTCTACAGCAACTCAAACATGATTAAACAACATGATAGAGCGCATTTACTCTCAAGGCAACTCGATTTTAGAGCACAAAAGTGACCTTTTGAAGTTTAAATCAACTAGTGTATTTGAAGACATAAGCATTTGATTCACCAGATGCAACTGGTTATCACACACACCTTCTTGACATGAAAAATACCTTCCTACTTAAAAATCAGAGGAATGTTTCAAAGTATTCATTCGTGCAATAACAACATTGGCTACTGGTTTTCTGACACCAGCTGTTGAGCCATGTTATTCAACCTTCAGAGCAGGGGAAGGAAATGGTTATGGACTGAATTACCAAAAGGAAAGGAACAAAACAAGAAAATAATTATATAAAAAGAAATGCTTTTGACACTGGCTTATTAATTAGTGTAAACGAGATTTCAAACACCATACAATCTCAAAGTTGTTATGTTGTGTATCACGCGGTTGCATATTTAACGGACGTGACTTGTTTCTTCAACCTTTGCCTGGTGTGGAAGCTATTCAAGTTTCCATTCATCAGTTGAAAGAAATTTGAATGGTCACCTTTTTATACTACATGTTGTCATTAACAAATTAAATAATCAGTCTGCGATCAAGGTCTAATCTTTGTGTTGGTTGCTACCGTGGTTGTGTGGGTATTTTATGAGATCCTTCTCTAATCTTCTTGTGCACCCCAAACACAGAAAAACGGCTGGAAAGATATAAGTAAGGGATGTTCTGCCTTTCTACCGTGTTGAGCAACTAATGGTTGCAAAATCATTTCTTGCTTAAGTGGTAGAGTTCTGAATGTCTCAAACTATTCTGTATATGCTCCTACGTCCTTGCTAATTCTTGTCAGCAGGTCAGGTCTCCAAGTTCCTTCCTACTCCTAGCTTGCCTGGACGCACATAATTATATGGCCCCTTTCAAAGCCCTCTTGCTGCAAATTTATGTAGAAAGTTTACTGGTCGGTCGGTTCACGAAAATTTGAAATGCCTACCAGCCGACCCATATTTGTTTAATGAGGGCTGCTTAAGGGTAGTTCTTATTTTATTATTCCTCATTCTGGCCCATCAACACGAGAATATCTGGTAGTCTGATTTGAATTGGAGAAAAACCAAAGTAATGCCAAACAGATATTGCTGGCATGTGTGAAAGGAAATTTGTGTCAACAAGCATAAACAATTGTGGAATTAAAACGTTTCACATTATGGAGTAAAAAGAGGATCAGCTCTCAGCAGTGATTGAAACATTAATCTTGAATCCATCAAGCGGGAATGATCTGTGGCTCTCTCTATCAGTACAAATATTTCTTGAATCAATATGTACAGATCAGGAATAACAGACAAAAAGATGAAGCTGCAAAACTCCAAAACAACTCATCTATCCGAAGGCATATATGCTTTAGGCACTTTGTTTGGAATCCCAAGATGTTGTGGCAGTGACGGATGTGGACAGAGTCTGGACAATCTCATGCATGGTTGGGCGGGCAGATGGATCTTTCTTTAAGCAACTGGCAATCAATCTGATGAGCAAAATTGCAAGTTCGGAAGGATAATTTCCTCCGAGAGAAGAATCCATGATCTGGCTCAAGTTCTCGATCCCGTCTTTCTCGTCAAGCACAGGGCTCAGAATCTCTGCCAAGTTCACATTCACAGCTTCATACAAGACAGCGACTTCTTTCCCGGTGAAAGTCTCCAGCAGGAGAACCCCAAATGAATAAACATCAAGCATTGTGGATACCAGACCATTCTCCAAATACTCAGGAGCCATGTAACCTTTCGTCCCAATAATGTGCCTAGTCAAGGCAAACTGGCCTCCTTGCCCATCTGCTGATCTTGCTAGCCCAAAATTACTGATCTTCGCCCTGAAATCAGCATCAAGAAGAACATTGCTGTTTTTTAGATTTTTGTGCACGTGGGGAGGGGAAGTGTAGCTATGAAGATAATTAAGCCCCGTGGCCACATCCAAGCCAATCTGTAATCTCTGCTTCCAATCCAGACACTTCTTCTTTTGTCTGTCCTGGTTTTCATAGAGCCAATCACTCAATGCTCCATTGGCAGCATACTCGTAAACAAGATACCAATACCCATCGCTGAAACAAACCCCGGAAAGCCGGATAAGATTCAAATGGCTGATCTTGTTCAGTAGATTAATTTCCTCAGACACATCTCCGCTCATTTTCTTAATTGCAGCATAATCCCCTTTGATCGTACCACGGTAAACCGATCCACCAATCAAACTACTAGGACTAAAATTCTGTGTTGCCAATTTAAGTTCTTCATAGGTGTATAGTTGAAGAGAATGAGCAAAACTAGGTAAACTATCCCAGAAATTCTGAGACATGTCTTCTTCCTCCAACTTCTTCCTCTTCTCGAGTGGTTTCTCGATTGATTCAAAGCTTTCTGATGCAATAAATGAATCCTTTTCTTTGTTCTTTCTTTTAGCAAAACGAGACCAGAATATAAGCAGCCCAAATACGGCTATTAGAGCTAACCCGCCAAGAGTTCCAACGAGAGCATAGACCCAGGTTTTTCTTGAGCTACTGTTTGAAGGAGGGGCAATTAAAGTTGGCGGTGACTGCTGCGACGGTGGCGGAGGCGGCTCCACAGTTTGGGAACTGGATGGCGAGTTCTGAAGCGGAACTAAGAGAGTCGTAAAGGGATAAATATTAAAATTTTGTTCAGACAATCCATTGGCTTGGAGAGTTTTCCCAGTATCCACCCCAAACATTGAGCTAATCGCAGCAACGTATTGACCCCAAGTGACTAAATAACTCAACAGATATTTGACGCCGTCGTCGGCTTGATTCTTAGTCGGGCAAGCACATCTTAGCGGAACTCTAATCCTGGTGCCGGCAATCAAGTTCACAGTACTAAGATTGGCATTTTGTGCTTGTAGAGCTTGACAGGTGGACAAGCCTTGGAAAGTGCTATTGGCAATTGACAAGTAGGTGTTGCCGTGCTGAATAACGTAAGATGTGTTGAATTGATAGTGCGAACCTGAACAGGAGCAGTTGACGGGAACAAGCACGGTCCTGTTAGTCTCGAATGTTGCGTCTTGAGAAACCTTGTTGAGCTGGGAGAGGTGGGATGGATCAGCTGCTAAGAGGGATGAGATGGAAGAAACGGAGTTGAAAGGTGGTAGAGATCTGAAGGTGAGATAGGCTTGGCAACTTTGGGTCACCCCATTGCAACTATAGCCCAGAACAGAAGTGGAATTATCGGCGCTGTCGCATCTGTTTGTGGCCTTTCCGATGTACGGCTGCTGGGATTCGATCAAAGAACAGTTACAGATTAGAAAGATGAAAAGAGCCAAATGAAGATGCAAACGATCCATATTTCGTCACAGGTTCCAACTATTACTGGCGCAAAAATTTTGCGTCTGAGAAATGTGATGCGGTCAGCGTATTATGAGAGTATTTGTTTTTTGGGGGAGGGAGCCGGCGGAGCGCGCACAGAATTGGCTTATCTCTAGAAAGTTAGAAAGAAGACGCAGTCCAAATGCATCAATTCTGATCGTCAACCCGCCTCCCCACCCCCCCTCTCCATAGTTGGCTTGGGAGCTTCTTTGACTTGGGAAGGTTTTCTGAGTTTCCGCGAATTTGATCCAATTTTAAAAATTATGAAGAGTAGTAGGTCCACCGCCCGCCAACTAAAACAGACTCCTATCAATTTCGTTGGCCATGCGTGAGCAAGCCTTATAAATGAACAGCTGCTCCATTGACTCCATTCATTCAAAGAAAAATTTTTAAAAAAAAAAATTTTTTATTTTTGGGTTTTTGGGGTTTGGGATGTAACCGGTCTAATTAATTTTTTTTTTTTTTTGCGTTGAAATTTTAAGAAACACAAAAAGGAGAATTTCTATAACTAATTGATGCATGGAAGCATCAATTATATCATACCAATGCCAACACTTTGATAGAAGGAAAATTTGTAGGTTCATTATATTTTATTATTAACCCATCAATCAAATAGGAAGCGTTGCACTGTCTATTATTTGAACAAATAATTCTTTTCACGGGCTTGAGCTCTACTGGTACAAATGTGATCTTACACATTTCTCGCTTTTCATCTTTGGTTGTGGCCGTCCACAACGAGAGATTCATAAAAGGAACAAGCATGTAACACAAAAAAAGATGAACACATCCATGATCCGAGAAAGTCGGAAAACGACCAGGTCAAAGTTTGACCAACTCATCGCGGCTTTGGACAGGGTTGGCTGCTACTTGCCAGTTATCACGGATACGGGGCAGGAGCGGTCGTCAGGCCGACCGCTCCTGAACGGTCTCCTCACAATAAAAAACGTGAGGAGACAAATGAGCCAAGTCAGCAAGGCTTTCTCTGGGGTAAAACGATGCCGTGTTGAGGAGAAACGGGAAAAACAAAAAAAGAAAGAGTTGACGGACCGTTTCATGAAACGTTGGTCTGTTCCCGCCCAAGTGAACCCTCAAAACGAAAAGGTAAGTCGCACTCCCTCCAAAATAGTTGCCCATATTCGTTGATGCACAATTGTAAAAACAAAGCAAGAAAGAAAAGTAAGGGGAAAATAACATCACAGAATTGGAAATCGCCAGGTAGTATACAAGTGATAGGAAGAAGTAGTAGAAATAGAGTGGGTGCGAAGGAAAATCACGGTGAGGAGAAGCAACAAGTAGTGGCAGAAGGAGAGAGTTTAGGGTTGGTACTCAAATTTCAGAGCGGTTGAGAAAGGTGAACGGGAAACCAACGAAGTACAAGTTTGGGAGATCCGGAGAAGAGACAAAGCAAAAGAAACACAGGTAAGGAAACATCAATGGTATCATATAAATTGTGGATCGATTTGACTTGTAGTTGCGTTTTGTTGTATACATCGTTGTGAACAAGTGGGTTGATTATACTTGTTGCAGTTTTGGTTGAAATAATTGTGTAATACAGTGGAAAATGGATAACAAACTGGAATCTTCGGTTGCACATAATAGGTATTATAACTACCAACATGGGGGGAAGAAAGGTATTGGAAATTTTGCACACCAAGTGCTTGCAAAATCGCGTGCATGGGTTGGGGATTGTTATGGTTATTGTGCATGAAGTTGGTGTAGGCTTTGTTACGTAATGCTTCCTGAGTGGAGACTAAACATGACATGGGATTCTAAGATGGTACATACTGTTAAGGGAGAAGTTGGTGTAGGCTTTGTTACGTAATGCTTCCTGAGTGGAGACTAAACATGACATGGGATTCTAAGATGGTACATACTGTTAAGGGAGACATACAAAGTGAAGTGAAATGGTTACAAGATATTTCATTTAAGGGCGTCGTTTATAGCATGTTGGAAATGTATTAATTTATGTGAAAGAATACTAACACGGAGTGAAATTGTTATGCAGATGTAGAGTGAAATCCCTTAATTGAATGAAATTAAATCAAGGTCCATCCACCAAACAATAGAAGGAAATAGAATAAAAAAGTATGAAATAAGAGGGGCTAGGGAAATGAACATGCGTACAAAGCATGAATGTGATGCTTCATTTTTTTTTACTTCATGCTATAAACACAAGAATGAATAGAAAAGAAATGAATAGTGAATCGCATCGAACTTCATAGGTAGGAGAGTATTTTGAATTTCAAGAATGATAGGTAGAATAAATAACAAACTATGTAGTTTGGCATACTTAGTGTCGAAAAAAGGTTAAGAGTCATGATAGATATTGTGTTTGGACATGAAGTTGGATAACTGTTGCATGCAATGAGTCAACGGTGACACCATCAGAAGTGGTGTGTGAAAATGTCACAAAATTATGCGAATTTGGCACCCTGTGTTTGTTACTTTATTGAAATTGTACAATAGCACGGGGAGTAGAAGAAGAAGTCGCTTGCATCGAACACGCTAAGTAGGATAGAAGATTATAATTTGACAATAACAGGTAGAAAGTATGCCAAACTGTGCAGTTTGGCATACTCAATGTGGAAACAAGTTTACAAGTCTTGATAGGTATTGTGTTTGCACATCATATTGGATAACTCGTTTATGCAATGAGTCACTAGTGACACATTGAGAATGGTGTGTCAAATTGCGCTAACATAATCTGAAATTGCAAGAAAGTGATTGTCACTCCACTGGAATTGTATACTAGTATAGTGCTTAGATAGACAAGTTTATTGCATGAAACTCAATAAGTAGGAGAGTATGTTATAATTTGACAATGTGTGGCAGAAAAAATAACAAATTGTGAAGTTTGGCATGCTTTACGAATCTTGTTAGTTAATGTGGGTGCACATAATGTTGGATAATTGTTACACGCAGTGATGCAGTAGTGACACTATTAGAAGTGTTCTATGAAATTGGCTGAACATACTTTGAAATTGTTCCACGGGTTTGGTACTTCATTCGTATTGCTGAATAGGGTGATAAATAAAGGAGAAGGGGATTGCATCAAACTCGATAGGTAAGAGAATAGATTATGGTATGACTAAATGAGGCATAAGTAACAGAAACTTTGGTGATGTGGCAAAAAAATTGTGAAAAGGAAGATTACTAGTACAGTAATTGTTGTGGTTAGACATCATGTTTGATAGTTGGTACGCACAATAGGTCAGAAATGACAGTAATACAACTGGTCTCTAAAATTACATGAAGATACTGTAAAATTGGCTGCTTCCTATTTCTACTGCATTGGTATTGTACAATAGCATAATAAATAGAAGAAGAAGTTGATCCGAAGTAGAAGTTGATAGGTAGGACAACAGATTATGTAGATTTGTGGTAGTTGAAATAAATAACAAACTGTGAAGAATGACTTACTCAGTGTGGGAAAAATTGTTACAAGTTGTATTACAGCTAGTGTAACTAATATTTGATGCTCATATATTATGCTTAGCAGTACTTCATCATATATTATGCCTGTGGCTGGAAATGAAATTTTGGAACTGAAGTACAATTTATTTGTAAAAAACATTAGTTTACATGGCAAGAACGCGAATAGGAAACAGACTTCAGGAAGGAAACAGAGAAGAACTCGCTGAAACAAATGGTGCTACAGAACACGGGATACCGCCCAATTCATTGAATAGGTAAGTGGCCAGTACTTATGTATAGTCGTGGCAGATTAGATTTGTCATCATTATAATGTATTACAATGTTGATTATGCAGGGGCCGGATAGGAAGGAAAAGAACCAATAAAAGAAATGATCGTTTAGATGGAGAGGAAGAAATGCAGGCAGCGAAAACAAGCGAGGTTGCAGAACCAGTCCCACCATTGAATCCATGGATGAAGTTCAGGTAAAAGCATTGAATTTGAGGAAAAAATAATGCTGTTAAATAACACAAATAACTTTGGAATTTTGAATGTGGACAGGAAAGAGTATCAACGCACGGTTTCGGCAAAAGGTGTTAAGTTGACAGAGGTATGCTGTCCTAACAAAATAAACACTACAATCATTGAACTGATGGGTTGCCTAAGAAAAAAATAGTGAAGCGAGCAATTGTTTTATGTTTTAGTTTAACGTGTCTTTTGATTTTGATTATTCAATACAGTACAATGACATTGTCCGGGCAGCATATAATAAGTTGAGTGAGGAAGAATTGAGCAAACAAAAGGAGGAGTATTTGAAAGAGAAAGAAAAGTACGAGAAAGAAATGGAACGTCTTGGAAAGCCAATAGTGCGAAAGGCACGGGTTCAAATTAAGGTAAATACACGTCACGATTCGTCAAACACTTAATCAAACTTTTCGATTTTTCTAACGCATATATCTAAAAAATGGTGTAGAATCGGAAGTACATTATCCGTTGCTCGCCAAAGCAGATGTCAAGCTTAGTTTCACGAATCGATGAAACAAAGAAGCAACAGATTAAAGACATAGGGTTTGAAGGGCTGCTAGACATACAGTGTCACTGGATTCCTAGTGGCATAGCTACCTGGTTCGTCGATAACTTTAATCCGACATTGAGCAGTTTGAATGTACATGGAGATGGTGTACTGCCTTTAATATCAAAGGATATTAGTTTAATCTTGGGGATCCCAAACGAAGGTCACGTTCCAGTTGAAGACACTGATACAACCGAGGTTGGGGGAACCGAACCAAGTCGTAGGACATACAAATGGAAAGAACTGCCAAATGAGTTGGTAGCCATGAATGCAGAGGATGAATTCATACGACTATTGTTGCATTTGCTTGTGGATGTCTACTGGTTCCAAGTACTAGAGTCGAGCACAAAATAAAGCTTTGGATGTGTACGCATTTGGTTGATAGGGTGGCTACATTGAATTGGGTTAAGTATGTCAGGATCGTACTGTGCAATAAGGTGCTAGAGGTGCAAAAGAAAAGTGAAAAGCAGCACCAATACGTTGGCGGTTGCATCTTCGTTCTGCTGGTAAGATTAGGTAGTTGTAGTCATGATTGAAACATGCTTTAATGGTTAGATAATGCACCAGAGATTAATCACTTTTGAGTGTATGTAAACTATTGTATGCATTTTCATGTTCTGTTGAATTTAGTGCGACGGATTGATTAGATTATGTTCAAATGAATGTGTGTACAACGATGCTCATATGCGGTAAAATTTATCTGTAGTTGAATTAATTGCTCTATTGTATTGCAGATTCATTATCTTGACCGAGTGCAAATACTGAAGCATAAAGTGCCAAGGACTACGCCACGAGCAACAGCATGGACAGATGCTCTAATCTTTGAAAGGGATGCATTGGAAATTAGAAATCTTGGGGCTTATGGGAAAGAAAAACTGGTAACATGTTATTTATTGTTTACCTCATTTCATATAAAAAGTATTGGTGTATGTATTACGTGACTTTGGTATTGAAATTGTTAGTTTAATTTGATGTTAAAGATTGGACGAAATGATCCGGAAGAGAATGAATATGGTGTGTGGAGTACTGAACTACACCCTGATTTGGTAGGGATGATGATGAACAGCGGGCATGCCGATATCGGTGTAAGTGGACCTGTTTCATGATTAGCGAAATTTATTGTTTGATTTGACGTAATTACTGCATATTATTGTCAACATTATGGATCATTAATAGGCCTATGAGCTTGTAACTACATACAGTTACATGTTAATATATGAAACCAATCCCAATATTATATTGAACAAATAAGTTATCTTGAATTAAGTCACATGCGTGTAAATAAATAAATATAGTGATCTTTTGGATAATCATGTTATAAATAAATGAACATTCAATCTTCACGGTGACCATTTTATTTATTGCCATAGAACTTACAGTTATAGAACGTATGCCAGCAGTACAAATGTTAAATTTATAACTTTCACTTAGATGTACTATTGTATATGTCTGTATTGTATTCCATTCTTGACTGCATGTGATTCATTTATGGATTGGTAATGTCGTCATGTAACTGCAGGCTGAACTGAATGAGCTGTATAACAATGCTGTTAGTAGCCAACAAAGGATATTGAAGATTGCAGAAATACTCTTTTCTCAGCCGAGAGCAAAAGCTTCCACTTCTGGGTCTGAAACATTGGACAAAGGAAAAAAACCTGTACAGGAGGACTATACAATGCACCAGAGTCCTGATACCGAAGAAAAGTTGGAATTTCAATCTGCCGAAGAAGGGGGTAATGATGAGGATGATGATGCTAATGAAATTGATGCGGAAGGGTCTGAAGAAGACGAGCATAATGCAGCGCAGAATGAAGAAGACGATGCTAATACGAGGACAAATATTGAAACCATCCCAAACCCAGAGCTAAATGAAGATATAATGGACATGGAGAATCCAATTCTTACCTCATCAGTCGGGCCCAAAAACATCAGTCAGGGATTGCAACAAAGGGCCACCATGACAACAACTAAGCATGGAAGCATTATACACCTTCAAGAGCAAGAGCAGGAGCAATATAGGTCAAATGTCACAGAACCTGCCGAAGAAGGTCAATCTACGGGGCAACTACATTTGAACGCTAGTGCATCGACGCCACATCTGTATGAGCCAGAAACACCACGTAGGTTGTTATCATATGGACGAAAGCGGAAAGGTTGGTACAGTTGTATTATTTATAAGATTCTAATTCAAGTAACATGATGAACAGCTATACACACATACGGTAAGCGTATTTATACCATAATGATACTACCTATATGGGTTTGAAATGTCGCTGTAAAATTGGTTGCCCCGTATTTTTACTGCATTGGAAATTACAGTGTGTTTGAAAAACTGTTAGTTATACTTTGTTTGAAAACTGTTACAAAACTGTTATTGGAAAGTCACAGTGTTTTTCAAGATTGTTACCAAAAAATTTATTTGGAAAGTTACAGATTGAAAATTAATACAAAACTCCATATTTGAAGACTGTTTACAGTGTGTTTGTAGGTTGTTACAAAATATTTATTGAGAATTATGCTGTATATTCGAAAACTGTTACAAAATATTTATTTGAGAAGTTACAGTTTCAAAATTAATACAAAACTCCATATTTGAAAACTGTTAGTTACGAAGTGTTAGTAGGTTGTTACAAAATAGTTTTTGAAAAGTTACAGTGTATTCGAAAACTGTTACAAAATAGTTGTTTGGGAAGTTACAGTTTGAAAATTAATACAAAACTCCATATTTGAAAACTGTTAGTTACGACGTGTTTAAAGGTTGTTACAAACTAGTTATTGAAAAGTTACAGTTTGTTCGAAGACTAATACAAAATAGTTGTTTGAAAAGTTATAGTTTGAAAATTAATACAAAACTCCATATTTAAAAACTGTTGGTTACGAAATGTTTTAATGTTGTTACAAACTAGTTATTGAAAAGTTATAGTGTGTTCGAAAGTTGTTACAAAATAGTTATTTGAAAAGTTACAGTTTAAAAATTAATACAAAATTACATATTTGAATACTGTTAGTTACGACGTGTTTGAAGGTTGTTACAAATTAGTTATTGAAAAGTTACAATGTGTTCGAAAACTATTACAAAATAGTGATTTGGAAAGTTACAGTTTGAAAATTAATACAAAACTCCATATTTGAAAACTGTTAGTTACGAAATGTTTTAAGGTTGTTACAAACTAGTTATTGGAAAGGTACAGTGTGTTCAAAAACTGTTACAAAATAGTTATTTGGGAAGTTACAGTGCAAAATTAATACACAATTCCATATTTGAAGACTGTTAGTTACGACGTGTTTGAAGTCTCCTCACAAAATAGTTATTGGGAAGTTACAGCGTGTTTGAAAACTGTTATACAATAGTTATTTTAGCAGTTATAGTGAGGTTTAAGACTGGTACAAAATAGTTCTTGGGAAATTATAGTGTGTTTAAAAATTAATACAGAACTGTTTGAAGAGTGTTACAAAATGATTTACAATGTGTTATACAACTACAAAAAAATTGCATTTGAAATGCATGTTCTTTACTTTTTAGGAGGTCTTGACATTGAGATAAAGCACAAGTCTACACGTGCAACAAAGAAGAGCATCGTTCTGCGATCAGCGGAGTACATTCTAACAGCACGTGTGACAGTAAGTATGTATGAAAAAAATGTAGCTGCATATGCATGGGACCCTGACAAAAATTTCAAGTAAGATTCTTGACAAAACTATTAATTCGACCTTGTTGTCCATTCACTTCAATAACTACGTATGTGGTTCATTGTAAGATGGCACAGGAAAACTGTATGAAAATGGATGAGCATTGACTTCATATACATTACATATCTGTTTGTTGGAATACGAATATTAATTATTAGTAAATCGTTAAATTGTGTCCCGGATCTGATAGGGACATACTTATTCAAATGTTTCAATTCTCGCTGACGCGGCTTCACTTGAAGACACTTGAAAATGGCATGCATGTGTCGAATCGGGTCAGTAGTTTATTACGTTTATTCAAAAAGTTTGATTATGAATTTATTGATCCGATTAGTGATATGTAAATGCAATTGTAACAATCAATTACATCTTTTGGACACCCTTGGATATTGATTAGCCCGTCTCATGAATTGGGGTGGAAGAACTGCCAAAAGTAGAAAGTTTGAACGCTACATCGTTGAACCTCTCACTGTTGTGAGTTTGAAATTTGGACTGCATCCTATTATGTGTTACAATTTTTTCTGCATCATATCTAAATTGGTATTACGAGCCAACGCACTATTACTGATGTCATCTACACTGCTCCTACTCGCCCATATTATTGGTTGCAGGAAGGAATTTTAAAAATGGAAAAATTTGACAAGCTGTCTAATGCCAGCTTATCTGCTAAACTGAAAAACTATTCAAAGTTCGTAATAACAATACGGGGGTTGATCCCGCGAATTGTAATTGGGTATGCAATTACCACCTTTAACCGAAAGCTTTTTTTTATTAGATGTTGAATATGCAAAAATGTAGAATCAAGTTACATACCTTTTGTGTGTTACCTTTTTTATACCTCATTCATTTCAGATACTTGTGCCAGTATGCACAGAGGGGTATTGGTTTGTCTACAGCTTTGATGTCTCACAGAGAGAAGTGCACCTGCTAGACCCTAATAGCGATCAAGCAAAGAGCAAAGATATTAGTGTACTGAATCGACTGGTATGTTGGACTGTCACCTAAATGCATTACAAGAGAAGAGGATGACACATTAGTGCTTCTAATCTGTTTTACATAATCTTTGGTGCTACAGAAACGTGCGACAAAGTTTGGCAAGGAAATTGACTTCTCCAGTTTCTCGAAGGCACTTGCCGATGTACCTCATCACTCACCAAATAAAGTGTAAATAGTTTCACTTCTCACACCATTATTGTTAGAGATCCAAATATTTTATTACAACACATACACTCTAACTGACTAATGAGAAGATAACATGAACAGATGTGATAGTGGTGTCTTTATTATGATATTCTTAGAGCATTGGAACGGAAGGTTGGCTGTTCGGCTTACAGAGGTATTACAATGACACAACCTTTTTTTCTAGTTTACATTTGAAATTGTGGTTTATAGTTGTTGCCTTTGCTTTCGAAAATATTTATTACGTTTAAATTGGATAAGAAAATGTTGGCAAGTATCGAGTGCTGTACACAGCTCGATTGTGTACCTCAGCGGAGAACTCTAAGTTTCCGGATAGCTTTGCAAACCTACAAGTACCAAAACGGGCGCAGTGACTCTGTTGGTATTGCCTGAACTTCAATTAGTCAGATGTGACTGTAGTTGGACAAAATTGGATGTTCTTCCATTTGTACATTGTTATGTGTCTAATGTAGCTTTTGAATTGGTGTAGACTACGTTTTGGGGTATATTGACAAGGACTATATTAACCTTATTGTAGATTAATAGAACTTTTAATTTGACAGTCATCATATGTACATAAGTGTACCTGTTGTTAAATTTCGATGATGAACACATTGCAGTATGGGGTCCATAGATGTCTCCCCATAAATTAGGGACCGAAGAATAGTTTTCGTAGTTCAATATTTGTTACAAAGAGTACATATAAAGTTACAACATAGCACATATAAAGTACGGAGTCCATACAACATCCTTCATATAAACTTGGACCCAGTATGGGGTCCATACAGGTCACGTTTGGACCCAAGAATAGTTTTCGTAGTTCAAAATTTGTTACATTGAGCACATATGAAGTTAGTGCACGTGCATTGTTATACAACATCGACCCGAACATGTCGACTAACAAACAGGTTTTATAAAATTTGTTTGCATTATTATCATAGTTATTGGGAACAAAACATATGTGGCCTTAGTTACACTGCCTTTTCTGTATCTTTAACAACAAAATCGACTAGGATTCCATGACTAATCTTTCAATGCAAACTGAGTAATTATAGATGTTATTTGTTTGTAAGTTGACCTTTTACCATGACCACTTAACCTCAAATGATGGCACGACTAATTAAGTTGAAGGATTGGTAAATGTTACAATTACATAGTAACTTTGTCCAAAATTTAAGTTCAGATTTTAGGAGACCTACCCTTTTAATGCATAGGAGTCTTTACATAATATTTGGTTCTAAATTTTACTTTTATCACGAACGCATACCCTTTTGTTTGTTGAAGCAAGCAGGACTAAACCTTATCCTCTAATCTAATTTTACAGATTTCAAGAGTAATTACTTACACAAACAAATTGAACCTGGGCACGATTACATTATTCGTAACTAGTTGACCAACAAATATTAAATACTAAAGCACATTCGTAACACTACAGTAACTCATCGTAACACTGTTCGAATGTCTTGTAATGCCGCTTTCACGGTTTGTACGTAAAGACTTGCAGCAAACTTGACTCCATGGTTGCTAGTTTATAATCTCTGGAGCTACATATTAACTGCCACCCGTGTGATACTCACCCGGTGAACCCACAACCATTACTTTATCCTCTCATACCCATATTCTCTCATACCCATTACGTTGGCCCCTGATATTTTAGGACATTGGGAGGGTCCTGCGGACTATAAAAGGGCGTGGTTGCAGTTTTATATCCCACAACAACAAAAGTTTGGTTGTAACACATTCTGTACGCTTCGTTATGAATACTTGTTGTATTATAAAACTTAGTTTTAACTGTTGGAAATTAGCCTATCCCTTGTACTATTACCTTCCCATTATTGGCCTGAAAGTTTATTTTATCATAATTCAATTTGAAAGATTCTTGTAAAACCTATCGAAGTGCCTGTAGTACATCATTACAAATGGTGCGAACCGTTCGTTCTGAAAATCTGACCCGTATGTAGTGCCAAAAGTAATTTTTTTGGTGACTAAATGGCACATAATAATTCAGCAACGCATACTTATCCAAAATAATAATAATTTGTAAAGGCCGATTGCTATATGATACATCTAACCATTCTAAGTGCCATCAACGAGCAATAAAGATGTTATTTACGGTTGTAACTGAATGCTGGACAATGGTATATATATCACAACAGTCATTTGTTATGGTATTCAATGAAAAAATACCATAAACATAGCGAAGCACGTTCAATCGTATTGAAAATTGTTACTCTAATTTTCAGTAAACTTTATAAATTCTTAATAACTTTACACAACACATTACAAAATACTTGATGACTATTAACACTGGACATTATTATAAACTTTCTATCCACTTGTCTAAATTTGAACACAGTGAAATATTGAAGGTGTCTGTACAAGCACATGAATAACTTGTAACACCTTATTAACTGCTTGTAACGTAGATATGCAGCATTCCCAATCAGGACGATATGGAGGTCCAATCACAACTGAGCTTCCAAAAACGCCGCAAATCTCATTCAAGACATGCACTAATTCATTTCCAAATTGTCTATTAAAAGAAACTCACAATAGCGAAGCGATTGAAACTGAACAATATCTTCAACAGAGAAGTACTAACACCAAAAAATGAGGTCAACTTGATGAATGGATAATTAGAACTCAATAGTTTGGTCAACCAATTAATGTGTCGTTAAAAAATTAGAGGTACACATCATTCATCAACCTGCATCTGAGGGGTGGCGACGTCAACAGTTAGTCGCAATCCCTGGGTGTTATTTCTTTCCTGAAATATGTAACGATGGCAAATCAGCTAATACACCTAATGGTACATACGGTTAATAATATACGATATCCAAGTCGCCAAATATCCAATTAACAGTACTACATAAAGATGTGATATAATGATAAATGTTTGTCACCTGTGGTGATGGTGAAAATACATTATATCCATCAATATCACAGTGTCTTGAAATTGCCGCACGCTCCTCCTATATGATATAAAATAAATATTCAACTGTTAACAAATCATTACCAGTGCCTATATTTCTCGGTTCAAAAGTTAAATTGGAGTAGACATTATAACAAGAAACGATATATCAAACCGTTAATATATCTCTGACGGAGTTATGCTTGAAAAAAATAGAAAATTTGGGGTGCATTCATTCTGTAGGGACTGTTGCAGGAGGCCCCTGATTAGCCAAACGGTGAACTTTCGGATAATACAAAACATTTTGTTATAGAAACAAGCATACGTTAACTGAATAATATACATGCTTTCAAACGTCCGGGTGTTGACCATGACAAAACGCCTAAAGGAGTTATACGATACGAATAACAAAGTTTTTATTTTTCCTACTAAATGTATGCATACCATTTCACTTTCTTCGATTTCGGGAGCAACAGCATTTGGAGGGCCATTCACTGACTGGCTCCTTGAATGCGCCTACGAGTTTTGAAGAACCAAATAATTGTATAAAACAGACAAAATAAATATATCAGGGAGGATGACAGGCGTAACAAAATTATCACATAATGTAACATCCATATAACGAATTATGCTGTTAGAAACATTTAAATAAAAGCTAAAGCTTTGATCATTTTATACTAATCGAAACTGAGTCAGTAGGTGAGCGACATCCCATAAATATGTGTTCATCAAATTCAATCGATGTCGGCTCCGATTCTGAGACCTGTATATTTGACACGACATTAATGTTATTTCATACTGAATGGTACCTAAACTTTACTTAACGGTTATATAATAAGAATTTTTTCCCATAAATATTTACCATCACAAAAATTGGATCCATACCGTAGTCTCTGTAGTTCTTGACAATTTAGATTTTCTTTTTACTCTATCAAATTTATCGACCCAACTTCGCATCACTCTACTTCTCTTCTCACAGCCTCGTTTCTTAATGCCTCTTGCGACTATTGCCTCTCCCATTTCATTTACAATTTCAATTTTATCTCGTTCCTCCACATTCAGATTTTTATGATTTTGTGAAGGTTGCTCTTCACTTTCTGAGAGGAGGAGCTCAACTCTCTTTGCCAAATCGGATATGACGGTGATTACTACTTTGCTGGTGTCCTCCGACATTGCTGCTCGAGTTGCGACCTTAATCATGGTTGGAGCGAGTTCCCGATAACGAGTTGAAATGATTACTTTTGAATCAACCACAATTTCCTGTCCTCGCCGATCAAAACAGTCCCCAGCTCGAGGTCTTTTTGTCCATCGCCTCTTAACGTATTCCGGAGGAATTGTCTTTATGCCCACGGTATCAAACACTTTCAACGCATGCCCACATAAAATTTCTTCATTCTCGTATTTTTTGCAACTACTGCGTACACTTAGATCAGTCCGATTGAATACCACTATTCTTTCAGGTCCTCCATCATACCTCATTACCGCAAACTCCACAAACATCCTTGGATCTTGTTGTCTCAATATAACCATAGATGTTGACTCACCATATTCATTTTGGAATGCAACAAATACGGTTGGTGAATACGTCTCTGCTGCATGCACAAGCATAAGTGTTTGCCTCAACCCTACCATGGGAAGCTTTTGCCTCATTTCATATTCTGCAATGAGTTCATTATGTCTCTTATCATTAACCACCAGATTGAAATGTCTAAAGAACTGCACAAGGTCGTGATCCAGTTTCAAATAATTTTTTATTGCTGCATTTAGACTTTCACTAAGTTGGGTGCTTCGCATTCCCGCGGTCCATCTTTCTTTCATCATGCACCTTGCCCATTTATCACGAATTCGATACAGCCCGGAAAGCCATTCATTATTTTCAAGATTGTGCTTCTTCACCATCGCCTCCCACAACTTGTTGAATTGTTTCACTTCTTCAATGTCATACATGCAGGCACCAAACATGTATGGAAGGTCACTATTTTCCTTGTAGTGATTGTCAAGATGTTTCATAAAATTACATCTTATGTGAAACGTACATAGATCGTGAAATGTTTCAGGCATGACAACTGAAAGAACGGCTGCCATGGCGTGATCTTGGTCGGTTAGTATGGTACTTGGACGCTTTTCGTACATTGCTTCTAGAAATGTACCAAACACCCATTTGAAAGAATCTATAGTCTCATCATACATAAGGGCAGCACCGAATATCACAAATTGCCTATGTTGGTTAAAACCCACAAACACTCCAAAAGGCCGGTATTCTTTATTTGTTTTGTAGGTTGTGTCGAATGTGACTATATCTCCAAAAAAAGTTGTAGTCAATTAATATTCCTGCATCAGCCCAAAAAATATTCGTTATCTGCTCTTCACAATCCAGCTGTACGGCATGAAAAAAAGATGGATTCTTGAGTGTTTGCTCTTGAAAATAATTCAGCATGCTACCTGCTTCTCCGTATTTCAAACTCCTTTCCCGTCGAGTACGAAGATATCGTTTTAGATCTTCCCGAGTATATCCCACATTTCCCAAGCCACCTGCCTCCTTTCCCATAAGCTCATGGCTCTGTTTCAATGAAAGCCCAGCATCCTCGCTTATTTCAGCTTGAAATCCTTAAGCCTCACTCACTTTTCTTTGTGATGGTATCATGTGCGAACATTGAGTAATGTGCAACTCATGGTTATGTTCTAAAACAAGGTCATGCACACGGTATTTCATTGTCCCTCTAAGTAACACGATAATCATTTTAGCTCCACACCCCGTTTTCGTCGGTGATCGTGTCCTCTTTGGCATTACATCACCTTCGTACTTGCGTTTTACACCTTCCTTGTAGCAACTATATCTCCTAAACATGGTCACACCATCTTTATCTTTATTTAGATAGTACACTAAATCCCATTTTAAAGGCATATTTGTTGTAAAATGTGTACGCATCCTCTTCATTGTTGAATTCCATTCCTAACTTAGGGGTCCGATCTTCTGCCAATTTACTGCAATCCATTATTCTGCTCCTGCTAATTATGCATCAAACACCCTAATTTGCAACACTTCATGAATAGTATGTACATAAATGACAACATAAATGTATATTACCATTCATAATGTGTTATAAATCACACATTACTCGTATACCAAATTCTATTATTACGCTTATCAATATGATTAATGATTCACATCACCTTACTTTTACTCTAAGACAACGGCATTATCTATGTACAAATACAACTCCATGTACACCAAGTTATACAGACTGTAATGTATTGGTCACATGATGTAAGTTTATTTTAACTGAATGTACATCCACGCTAGTGATTATATTTTAATTCTAGGTTCTTTAGCACACTGGACCTTATGTCATTCATTACTGTCAACCGCATAAGCCAACTCCGCATTTTCTATTATTTCTACATTTTGAGAGCCAAACAAGCACTTTCTACTCATTATAATATATTTCTTACATCATGTAATTTACTTACAACACAAGGTTCACCCATTTATTATTCACATATATGTCTTTTCCTCTACTTCACCTCATTCAACTCTACGCCTCCATTTTATACACACTGCATGGTCACGAGAGGGGCAAACTAATATTGCCCCATGATCATGAACCAACTACTACATGCACAATGATATATATCAATTGTAATACGGTAGCTATAACATGTAACTAATTTACAACAGGATGTACATTAATTCACTTGTTAAATGTGACTTTGTTTCTCTCATCTTTCCCTAATTCCGTTCGACAGTTTACTTGAAAGGTCTTCCAATAACTACTATCCCAATATAGTCCATCACTGAAAAGTTGAATGCTCACACACACACACAGATACGATACGATACACACACACAAATATAGTACAATTTCACTATTTTTCTATCATCTTCATATTATGTCTTCAATGACTCTAATTTCATCATTCATTTAACAGATGTGCATTTGGGTGACAAATTATTGGCCACAGTTACTAGCATGGTTCACTCACGTTACCTTGGTCTGCTAATACGCTTTACGTTTCACCGAAGTCGGAGAGCGTAGCTGCTTCTGTTATTAAGTTGAAGGACAAAATCTGGCTTCATGAAATGCTCAATTTTCTCTGTTTGCTTTTACCTTACCGCCTGCCTTGGTTGCATTCAAAATGGATACAACACTCTCATACCCAGTTGAAGACCATAGCTACTTCTGCTATTCAGTTTTACGGACAAACTCTGATTTCGTCTCTGTTTTATTCTCCCTTGCCGCCTGCCTCTCCACCCACTTTTCTGTCAATTACTACTTTCATCAGAGTAGACTTCACCCACTTCACCTAGAAACACCCAGTAGGTTGAAGCCCAGCCGAACTTCAGCTTTCTACCTTTAGTGAGCGGTCGGTCAGAGTAGATTACCTTCACAAGCACGCCAAGACTCTCCGCTGAAGTTTTGTTTTCTGCGGCTAGTTCAAAATTTTAACTTGAATTTCAAAATCACGAATCTTCCGTTTGCTCCGTCTGCTCCCGTTTGGAAGTCAATATTTTTTTATTTGAAACGGCGTCGTTCCTTGCCCTGCTGAAGACTTGCTGACTTGGCTCATTTGTCTCCTCACATTTTTTATTGTGAGGAGACCGTTCAGGAGCGGTCGGCCTGACGACCGCTCCTGCCCCGTATCCAGTTATCACAGACCCCCGCCGTTCCCGGCCGCCAACTTTCCGCCTCCAAAGTCCAAAGCGGAATAACACGTTCGAGTTCAAAGGCCCGGCGAAAATCATAGTAGCGTCTTCCGATAGAATTGAGGATCCGCTCTGTAATTCTGCATTCCCACAATGAGACCGAGAAACCAGGAGTAGGACTGTAGATGAATTGAGGATCTATCTTTCTTTTTTAAGTTATCGATTGATTTGATTCAAGCGTGTTTGGATGACAGATTATTTGGGGCAATTTTTTTGAAAAAAAAAAGTGATAAAAATGAAATTGAAAAAATATATGTATAATGAAAGTAAATAAATTTGTGTAACTAATTTGCTATCCAAACACAAAAATTTCACTCAACTTTGAATTTGTATTTGAATACTATACAAGTTTAAAATTTAAGATCCAGATTGATTTGATTTTATCTCTAATACGTTTGACCTAGATTTGAAAGTTCATAAGTTTTTTTTTTATTGTTTTAATGTTTATAATGTTTGTTTTTAATAATACATATAAATTTTAGGGGTAATTTTAGAAACCTCTCTCGAGGTTTCTAACTATTTCACTTAGCTCTCTTGATATTTTAAAATTTACATTTACCTCTCTTGATTTGATATTTTGGTAACCAAATCTTAAAATGGGGTCAAATTTTTAATGAATATTCTAAAATACCCTTATGTTATAAATTTTAATTTGTTTTTCTAAAAATTTATAAAAGTAATTTGACACACACACACATAAAGAGTGTTAAGTTTTCCATGCCAATATCTATTATTTGATAATCAACTATAACAATTAATCTTTTGCTACTTTTCATAATGCTTTATTGGGGATATTGATTCTTTCTAAGATACAGAAGAAAGTGTTATCTCATTTTTCTTAAAGTTTATGAACTAGTTTACTGATGGAATTACTATAGTTTGGCAGTGAGTTTGGGTCATTTGTTTTTAATTAATTTTTAAATATTTATTCTTGATCTTGATACCAAAAAAAAGTTACAAAAAAATTGGATGATATTGAAAGTTATTAAAAAATATTATTAGTTTAACATTTGATCTGGATAGATATTAGCGACAACATTAATGGTTCTTCTATACTTCTATAAGAGAAATGAATAAAAAGAAAAAAAATATATAAAATCCATCTTTTGTATAACACATGGTAGCAAGGGAGTTTTATTAAAATATAAATGTTACTATTGTCATTTTAAATGGGTAAGGGAGGTGGATGTAATTTTTGTGACCTTAGGGGAGCTAAGTAAATTTATGAGAAACCTCAGGGGTGGTTTCTTAAAATTATCCCTAAATTTTATACAATAAATAATAATATCTAATTTCTCAACTATTAGTACATATATAAAAAAAACATAAAAGAGTATTCCAACCTTGACGAACCGCATTGTTACAAGTTCAAATCTAATTCCCTAGTTTAATTGAATCTTCATTTTTATCCAAATTTGAGTACACGCGAACACAATAAAGTCTTAATAAATCAAGCCCAAACTATTTATTAAGGTCCCATTCGTATAAAACACCAGCATTAGGGTGAGGGGGGGAAATATTACTCACAATTAACAAACTCACAATTAATTAATCAATCAAGCGAATGAACCACGATAAAAGAAAGAAAGCCATGGGCTTTGATTAGTCACAAATTAAAACATGGAGCAAAAGAGTTAAGAGTGATTCTACACGGTTGATGATCATAAAAGCAAGAACGAAGGTATGGGGGGAATGAGAGAATACTAAACTGTCTTGTAGATATGCCTTGGTGATGATTAAGAATCGAAGAAATGGAGAACAAAAAGTTAGTACAATTAGTTACTGTCGAAGCCTGTCTGGAATTGATGCTATTAATCTGCGTTAATTACATTCCCAGAAGAAGTAAACGTAGGTTCGCAGCTCTTGCTCTTGGGCGAATTAATTTCGTAAATTGCATTGCTCGATGAAACTTAGCCAACATATGTAAAACAAGAATACGGGAAAATCCAGATTCGACCAAACCTCTTTATCAACGCAACAACAGGAGTATATATATTTAGCATGACCCGACAAACTTAAAAAGTGCAATCAGCACTAAAACAGCAATCACATTATTACATTTGGAGTTTTGTTCGAGTTTCTAGCTAGCTAGATTCGTGTTTTGCACATGATTCGATTTTTTTTTTTTTTGGTGGGGCGTTCATTGTTTTATTTCTTAGATCGCGATTCAGGACATCCCGTCCCTGAACCATGCATGTTTTGTGGAGAATAAAGAACTGGGGGTGGGGGGGTGGGGGGGGGGCTTGAAGCCAAAAAGATCAAAGATGATTGAAGTTAAGCCATCATCATTTGCTGGAACTCGTGAAAATGGAGTTCCCCCTTGCCATCAGTGTCATGAACTTCGATCATTTCAACACACTCGTCGTAGGATTTGGCATCCCCTAAGCGACTCAATACTTTCTGCAAGCTCTTGGGCGTTATCCTCCCAGACCCTTTCTGGAATTCAAACATTTCGAAGGCCGCCTTCAAGTCCTCATCCTCTGAACCTTCCTTCTTCATCAACGTCAGAAAATCTTGAAAGTCGATGAGGCTGTCTCCATCGGTGTCCGCATCACGGATCACGGCTTCAGCATCCTCGTGGGACATGTACTCTCCCACCGAACCAAAATAAGCCCTCAACTCCACTGCTGAGATTCTTCCATCGTTGTCGTTGTCGAAACGGCGAAAAACTTCTCTATACTCGTCTTCCTTGGACTTCGTACTGGAACTGGTGCTTTTGCGTGGGGTGACGGAGGGTGATTTGGGAGTTCTTGGACTGGAGGTCGAGCTGGAGGCAGACTTGGATCTGGACCGGCTTAAGCTCAACTTGAGATTTCGGTGCGGAAGACAACCAAAAGATTTGGGAACTCTTTCGGGTTCCATATTGATTTTGATGCTGAAATTTTATTAGGGGGACGGATTGATAATTGATAACGGAAAAAAGGTCTGAAGGAGACGAATTACTCGTTACACGTTATATAGTGGTTTGCAAGAGTGCGAATTTTTTTAATTTTTGCTGGGGAAGGGCAGAGCAAAAGAATAAACTAGTAGCTTGTTTGATACATGTCCGGGGGAAGTTAGAAGAAGAGAGGTGGTGTTGAGCTTGAACTGCAAAGGGGAGTTAGTTTAGTCATCAGTGCTTGATTACGTGAAGTTTTGGTGGGAGGAAACTGCATGGCAGCTTCCTCCGGGCCCGAAAGAATTGACGCTAAAACTTTTAGTTGTTGGCATAGTATTATGCTTGCCCCCAGCCAACGTACAGAGGCGTGGAATAAAAGCATTCATTTTCATGGGTATCTATGAGATTTGCCCCCTGACTAATCTAAACGGGAAGCTTTAATACTACTACCACTTCAAAAATTAGTTTCTCCGTTTCTAATTTCATATTGGGCATAAGACGTACACATGCAGACAGCTTGGCTGCATTCGTTAATTTGACGTTCGTGTTCATCTCTTGAAAAGTATAGTGGCTGAATTTTTCTAACCCCCAAAAAACGCAAACCAAAAAAGAAGGAAAGAAAAGAGACGGACGACCGTGATGTTAATGTTGGGTGGTAGTTTATATTGACTTTTGGTGAAAATCATCAGCAATTAAATACCAAATCGTTACGGCGATTATTAAGAAGTAAATTAACAGCAAATTGAGGAAGCGTACCTGGATTCATATTGACAAACTAATACTCGAATCCCTAAAAATTTTGGAGTGGTCTTTCAAATCAACATGTATTTGCTATTCACTTGAGAGTCATTTAATTTCTTTATGATTTCTTTTCTAAGGATGGAATATCAGGAAAAAATTATATTGTGGTACTGTTATGGATTCCTGTTTCAACCCATCATAAAAATAGAGATTACCCTTTAAGTCTCCACACACAAATTGAAGACAAATATCCTATTAGATACATTAAAACTCAAATCATAATTAATCACTTTTATTGGATTTAACCTTATTTGACAGCATGAAACACATAATTATTCACGTATAAGTCAAACGTTGGATTAAGTATCCAAAATTAACAGATAAATGTGTTCGATCGAGGCAGCACCCTAATTCACAATCTCGTCGTAGACGATAGGTATTAATTTGTCTCCCCCGTACAAATCAAATCATGTCCCATCTCAAAAAGCCTGAAATTGCTTCCGACCGGTGGTAGACGAGCGCGGTTGGATTACATTTACTTCTGGTCAGCCAAAGCGAGAAAAAACAATTTGCAACCAAACTAACAGCACTTACATTACATGGGCTTTGTGGCTTTGGGGAGCTCTCATTAAATTAAAGGCCAATGTAACTTTGCCTGGCACGGTCCTGGTTAGCAGCTTCCGTGAAGAATGCACTCACCATAAAAATAAAAATAAAAAAACATGCCAAAACTAATAATACTAATAATAATAAGACTAACAAATAATTAAAGAACGCAGTGTTTCACGTTTGTGTGTGCGTTTTTTCGGAATTTGTCATCTCACCCGTGACATGGATTGGTTGGGCGGAAGGAACCGACCATGCCAATTGACAATTGACAATTGCCAATTGCCAATTGCCAATTGATTGACATCAGCAGCACGCCAATCCAAAGTCGATGATGCAATGCAATTGCATTTCTCTTTATTATTGTGGTGGTGGCGCAATTGTTATCTATATTCATTCTGGATTAAAACGCTGGTGCAATAACAAATCGATCATGTGGCGATTTGTTTACTAATATTTTGCTTAACAACGAGACAAACTTGTTCTGCTAGCCAACAAGCTGATCGATTTTCCTTGACTCGAATCACCAATTCTTCCCACTCCACCAACAATCATAAATAACACAACACATACTACCTAAGAGAAACCCATAACCCAACCCAAAAGGCATACTGACATACACTACCAATTCTTCCCACCCCAACCTGTCAAATTACTTAAACATAAGCTTTTTTTTTTTTTTCCCAAATGAAATTTGCACTTGCAATTACGGATCATTTACCTCAATAATAAATAAAGGGCTTGTGTGAAGATAAATACATGTGTATTTTTCAGCGGGATAATAATGGTGGGCCTGCTCAAGTTTAAAGGGTGTTGCAGTCCAATAAAGTTGACGAAGCCCAATATGTAACAGGCTCACAGAGTTTAAAGACAGAACTTCCAGCTGCTGAGGCCCTTTCAACTTCAACGTCGAGTGCACTAGTAAGAACCCAGGGAAATAGGCCCCCATGGCCCTGGCGCGGTCGCCGGCAATTTCCCCCAGCTTTGCTCACGCGATCTCAACTCCGACGGCTTCGTCTTACCTCCGTCTGAGATGCAATCTGCAGGATAACTCCGGAAGTCTGATACCAAATTCCCAGAATCTGCAGATGTTTATTCTGGGCATGGGTTTCGTGGGACAATTCTTTGCTGCTGATTTGAAGAACAAAGGATGGTAAAATCACTTGTAAATTTGGAACCAAAGCTTCCTGTTTGTGGGGCATTTTATTTGAAGTTTTTCATTTCATTTCTGCTAGTATATAACTGTACGCAGGGTGGTGAGTGGGACCTGTACCAGCATTCCTAAGAGAACGAAACTCGAACAAATGGGATTTGATGCCTACATCTTTGACGCAAATGACCCTGAGTAAGTTAGTAGTAGTAGTAGTAGTAGTAGTAGTAAGTAACTTTCTATTGGATTTGTATTACCTTTTATGAATCTCCTTGAAATTTATCCCAAATGACTGCTTTAGACATTGAAGCCTGTACGGACATGTTAATTGATATGCTCAGGAACAATGCTGATGTACTATGCTGTTCCTGTTATTTATTGTTTCCTGGGTCTTGTCAAGTATTTGTTAGTTAAAATTTGAAACTACCTGGAATTTAACTTTATCATGTTTCCTAAAAGAATTTGTTTATTTTTCACAATTAAACGTTAATCTTGTAAACAATCCTTTTACATTATCTGAACACCCCTTGCTTAAGGCAAAAAAAAAAAAAAAAACTTGAAGAGTTGTTTCTTCTTTGCTGCATTTACAGTCCGGAAGTCCTTGATGTGATACAACATCACAGTCATCTCGTTATATCAATTCCTCCTGTTGCGGGTCTTGGTGATCCTGTGAGTATATGCTAAATTGGACAGTCAAAGGAATAATGCTTCTGAAAACATTTTGTTTTACTTGTGTCTCTGCCTCCATTAATTGTCTTACCGTTATTGCAGATGCTTCATCATAAAGGGCTATTGAAAAGTAAACTAAAACAAGGCAATCTTAGGTGGCTTAGTTACTTGTCATCAACTCGTAAGTTCTCTTATCATAAAATGCTATCTGTTTGCACGTATGTGATGACCTAGCATACATGAACATGACTGCCCTTACAACTTTTGGGGTCAATTCTGTGTCTGACTGATATCTGAAATTCTGGGATTTGACATGCAGGTGTATATGGAGATAGTTGTGGTGCATGGGTGGATGAAGAGTAAGTTTGCATTGACCAACGACTTTGTTTTTAACAGTATTGAATGATATTTGAATAGCTGGCAGGCTCACAAGCAATGCATTTTTCCCTGCCAGTCATCCTATCATTCCCACTAATGAGTTGGCTAGAGCTAGATTAGCTGCTGAGGAAGGATGGTTAAGGTTTGGTCGTGATCTGGACGTGGCAGTACAAATATTTCGACTCGGAGGTATCTATGGCCCTGGCAGAAGGTTATAGTGTCTGATCGATTTCCTAAATATAATTGCCACATTGTTATCTGTCAATCTCCATAAGTCTGCCATCTTATAATGCCTTCATTTGTTGCAAGCTTATTTGCGTCAGCTTGATTTTCTGTTAATGTTTTTGCTACACAGTGCCATTGATACCATAATTAAGCAGGAGCCACTGTCCACAAGTCAGAGAATGCGATCATCGAGGCGTTACACGTCCAGGATCCATGTTGCTGACATCTGCCAAGCACTCAATGCCAGCATAGAGAAACCATCTGGAGGGTAAACTGAATTTCATAGATCTTTTTGCCTGCATGGCCCAGACCATGAGGTTTTATATTATGAAAGAGAGAATGAATATATAGAACCGCGAATTTGTTATTTCCTTATTTTATTTTTAAAGTGCGAATTAGGGATGATTTGATTTCTTCTATTGTATGACCATTGGTGCCCTGAAGCTTTGTATTGGTTCAGCTACCTGTTTAATGCAGGGTGAATCCTTTTCTCAAAATTCTTGATTTCTAGTTTGAAATGTTTTGCGTTTCGAGCACAATGCGTTTGTGATGCAATAGAAATGGTTTCAGTGTCGGTTCAAGGCTTCAAGCATGTTGGAGTAAAAAAAGCCTATATGCGAACAATTGATGTGCATACTGGGGAATATCACTGGGACATTTAATGTGTGAATGCATCTGAGTGGCTCGGTGCTGCTGTTCTAAGATGGACGAACATGCTTATAATGCATTATAGTTCTTTGTTTAAATGACCTCTGAAACGTTGTATTAATTGTTCTTTCTTTTATTTTCCTTTTGTCATTTCCGTATGGTTCCCTGTCAGGAAAATATACAACATTGTTGATGATGACCCTGCCCCACGGGTGGAAGTCTTTACATTTGCACAGAATTTGGTGAAGAGCAAGTGGCCAGACCATGGACAACCACTCATCAATCCACTAATAACAGACTCCCTCATCCCAGAGGGAGGCTACAGCGAGGAGAAGCGAGTCTCGAATAGCCGTATGAAGGAAGAGCTGGGAGTGAAGCTGCTCCATCCTACTTATAGGTCAGGATTGCAGGACATAATTCGACATGTTGAGAGTCCATTTGTCCACAATCCGCCAAGTCCATGAGATTCTGTTGTTAATAGCTGAATAGATTTGGCAGAGGCCAGGTAATATTCATACAAGTTCTGTACTGCTAACTTGCAAAATGGATTTATGCAATTTCTGCGCCTAGAATACCAGAAGCATTTGTTGCCGATGCAACTGGAGCTGCTTTTAACAAGAGTATTCCATGCCATTGTATGAGAAGAACAAAAACTTCTCTTGCTTGCCGCTGACAGAGCTTGATCCAATTTCAACAATGTTTTGATTAGTTCATGATCATGTATCACACGAGTTTGATGCAAGAAATTTCACTAATTTTCATCGCTAAATTAAGGCTAGGTTGGAGCCCATTTATGGTTGACCCGCATAATATAGTTTTAGTTGCTTACTTAAAACTTTACTACCATCCAACCATGCAGCTGCAGGTAATTGAATAGATGGGTACTTTTAAATAGCGTACTTCATTTCCATTGAACATGCTGACTTGCTTAGTAGTCCCTAGAACTGGCATTAATGCATTTGGGGAGGCCGATATGATGGGCGAGAAGTGAGAAGGGTAACCTGAAATGGCATAAACATTAAAACATGTTTGAAAATCCAACTTGTGCAGGGCATTGGTTTGTGGTAATAGAACCAACTGGCGTTGAGAGGCAGGTAGGAAGCTGCAAAAAGCGACAATAGAAAGCGCTGGAAAAGAGGTGCGGCGGGCAGCTTCGAGAACCACTGAATGGAATGATGGCCAATGGCGTGCCCGACTAAAACTAAAAGCACGGGAATGGAGAACATGGACGAGTTTCGACGGCTTCTGAGTTCTCAGGATAATCTTCCTTTGTTTTGCTGACAAGTGTTTACAAATGAGTACACGTGTACCGCATTCTCCTCCAGCTTGCAGCGCACCGTCGCTGCTTAGAAACGACAAATGTATAGCACGTAGCCGTCTATAAAACTGTGAGTCCGTGACAACAAGAAGAGAAGTGGAAAGTGTCCTCTAGAACCTTTCTATTCTTTTTTTTTTTTTTTTTGAAAAGTAGAACCTTTCTATTCTTTTCCTCGCTGTTAATGAAAACTCATTTCTATCCAAAAAAAAAAAAAAAAAAAACACTAGGGACATGCTCGATGGGACTAGAATATTGTACGAGGATTGTGCAAATGTAGTAAGCTCCCCCTGGGATTGAATGCGGATGACTGTCCGGGTCAAATTCCAACAACTTGATGCATAACCCAGGATGTTTTCCCCCTCTATTGATTTGCCTAATATTCTTGAACGTGGCCTGTCTTGTTTAGCTGTTTCTGTCCATACTACATACTCAACTCTGTCAAATGATGCTTTCTCCAGTTTTGTTTCTTCGTTATGTTTAATGGATGGGAATGTCAGGAGCAGGACCCGGTAATTAGCAGTGATAGGGCAAACATTCTGCGTAAGAAAACATACATTTAGTCCAAAAAATAGTACAGCCACATGATCTATCAAATCTAAGAGATGGACGAGGGGCCGGGAGCGGTTATCAGATACATCGCTCTTGAACCGTTCACGGTCAAGATTTGATCAAAAAAATTGTATAGTCCAAATCACTTTTTATATCTCATTTTTAATAACGTGTGTGAGATTTACAAAAATTTGTTTTAAAATTACACGTTATATAAATAAAATTACGTCGTGTACAAATAAAATTACGCGGTGTGTAAAATGCACAAAAACGTTACGAGCGGCTCCTGCTCGTGGTCCCTACGAGATATATAGACACGCCCCACCAAGGAGATAGTAGTGGGTTTTTGGCTTGATTCTTCCCGGTTGATTCGAACTTGGAGGCGCCAATTCCTCAACTAAAAAAGTAGGCGATTTTTTCCCCCCTTCTTTTTTCCTTGTATTTTTGTGCTCTTCCCTGCTGTTTGAAGATGCTGATCGTAGGCTGATGAATTTCTAAAACTCTTGAACATCTAAAGCTGAAGTTAATGAGATGATTCTCGTATGTTGAAATATGAATATGTAAATTGAAAGAATCATTCGCACTTTATGGCTTTCCAATTCTTGAATTTTCCAAAAAAAGAGAGACTACAAGATCTTCGATGACTGATTCAACATTCATATTCTTCTCCAACGTATCCTCACTTTTGGAATAATAAATCACTTTTGGAATTTGACGGACTAACTGACGCAAAATAAAAAGGTATATTTGATATGATGCCATGCATAGTTATTATTAGGTTAAAAAGAGGGAGGAGGAGTTTGGAGGGGCCAGAAGGGTAGAAGGGTCAAAACAGAGATACTGATGTCTCAGCAGCATTTGCCCTGCGATTTAAGGTGAACGAGATGGGAGTCCTTATTTAGTCCTGCCTGCTGCTACATGCCATGCCGTTCTCATCATATCACTCGACAACAAACACTAACGAGATATAGGAGAAAAGCATGAAGGGTTTAGTGCAGAAATCAATCTCTTACTGTGTAAAAGAGCAAAAACCATGCGTTGGATGGGTTAACAGGTACTTCAAGGATTGCCTATGCAACTTCAGAGATGATTTGTCTTTCGCTTTGGGTCTTGTTAGCCTCGTCTGTTGGGGAGTGGCCGAAATCCCTCAAATCGTCACCAACTTCCGCACCAAGTCCAGCCATGGCATTTCTCCCTTGTTTCTTTTCACATGGGTTGCCGGGTATGTATTATTGTCTTCCGTTTTGAATCAGACACGATCGAGCTTCTTCACGTATTGGTGGAGATTTTCACTTAAAAGACGGCGATCTGAATCGTTAAAATCGATGCCTGTATAACCATTCTGTTATTTTTTTCTTGATGCAGTGACATATTTAATCTATTCGGATGCCTTCTCGAACCTGCAACGGTAAGGCTCCTGTTTGCCCTTGCTTTTAGGACTATTTATTATCACTCCATGTAGTATAATTTTTTATAATGATAAAAAAAATATAAAAACAAAGACCGAGAAGAAAGAAAACTGGGGTGCGGTTCTTATACAGCAAAGATCAGCATTTGTTGAAAATCGTACCTGTTGTCTCTCTCCCTCACTGACCGTTCATTTTCTTGATGGCGCAGTTGCCAACACAATTTTACACGGCTCTGGTAAGTGTTAAATGTACAGATTGGTTATTATATGTGTGTGCCGTCACAACTCACAACCATCTTGAAGTTGAACTGATTAGATACTCTTTTTTTTTGGTCGTCAAAATTGCTGGGGGCAGCTGTATTCGACGACTACTGTGCTATTAGTATTGCAGAGCTTGTACTATGATCACATATACGGGTGGTGGAAATCTCGAAGGAACAGTACCTCTAGACAAGAGGTACCTTATATCCAGTTGGTTTTTTTTCTCTCCTAATGGAACAGTACTTCTGAGCTACTGCACCAGCTTGTGCTGCATAATTACACTTGCTTCTTCTTCTTTCTTCTTTTTTTTTTTTTTTCCAATACTACACCGTGATATATGATTTACTGCATTAATGCTTAGTATTTCTCATGGTGGTGTATCAGAGTCATGAAGACTTGAAAAAGCCTCTGAGGCCGCATAAGCAGAGACAGAGGTCGACCGATTCAGGAATTCCGATACCTACCGCCGCTACCAAAACTCCTCAGCGTAGAGATTACTACTACACGTGCGTATTTGTCTTCTTCTGAATGCGTTTGATTTATTTATTTCTTTATCCTTTTGATAAGGTTTGCATGATACCCAGCAGTAGTAATTGATAGCTAGCTTAGCTTCTGTGATGAAAACAAATTAACTCTATATAATATTTTTTATATATATTTTAAAAAAAAAAATGGTAGATGCAATTGTGCACTTATACGTATTCGACGGAGGTTCTGCAGGTCAGCCAGATCTTTGGCCGGCAGCGCCACTCCTCCCATTCGTTCGTCGATATGGCCAGTGAGAAGTGGTCCTTCAGCTATCGGCCTGGAGGATGGCTCTTCGTCAGAGGATGAGGCTTCTCCCACTACGAGCAGACCCATCCTCCCCCGATCCGTAAGCACGCACTCTTTGTGGAATGCTCTCTTCATTCATTGTTAGTGCGGAATGACATCCTATAACGCCAAATTTGTTTGACTGCAAAACATGACTTATTCGCAGGCTGGTTATGGTGCTTTTGTAGCGACGTCGATGAGCATGCCTCCACAAACCAAGGCTATGATGCAAGCATCCATTGGATTCAGTGGGAGGAAACTATTACAAGTACACTCCATGATTTTTTCTTAGCTGAAATTTCAACTCCTCCTCCTTGCTTGGAGTTGTTTCGTTTCGTGATAAGAAGAGTTGATAAACTTATGTATGGCAACAACAGGAGCACGGAATGGGAAGTAATGCAGTTGGGCAATGGTTGGGATGGATGATGGCTGCCATATACATGGGCGGTCGGCTTCCTCAAATATGGTTAAACGTAAGTTCTTCTCTGCTGCCCAGATGATTACTATCAGGTTTAAAATGAGTTCTCGCGCCTTCCATTCCATGACGGTTTTCTTCTGATTATTGGTTTTTTTTTTTTCTTCCTTTGTTCTGCTTTATCAGATCAAAAGAGGAAGCGTGGAGGTATGGCACTAAAAACCTTTTCTGACTCCCATTTTCAAGTCTTTACACTTTTTTCCAATAGCTTCCCTCAATCATGGACCACTCATTAGGGTGTCTTCTTTTCAAACTTTACAGGGCCTAAATCCTTTGATGTTTATCTTTGCGCTGATTGCAAATGCCGCTTATGTGGGCAGGTATGCATATGCCGCCAGTAAAGTGTGTAAATAATTGTTAATGAGCAAATCTGCACCGTTTACAAACGAAAAATACTACTGATAATAATAAACACAAGGACTTTTAATCATTGGTCGGATTTGCTTACTAATTAATGGATGCAGTATTCTGGTGAGAAACACGGAGTGGGACAAAATTAAGGCCAACATGCCGTGGTTGCTAGATGCCGTCGCCTGTGTGTTGCTGGACTTATTTGTATCCTTATCTCAAATATTTTTGCATTTCCGACCCCCTTTTCTTTTTTCTTTTTCTTTTTTTTTTTTTAAAAAATCCTTTTTACTTCTAGTCCTCTTTCCCTAGTATCAATCATTTGGATGCTTCGCCTTAATGGACGTAACCACAGATAATATTACAGTACGTATACTACAAATATTTGCGCAACAGAGACGACAGAGATCATGACTACAAATCTTGATCCAGTTTGAAGCTTTAACGAGCCAGAGATGACAGAATTGCGTTCTCCGGTTAGTGCGCGGTTCTTTTAATGTTGAGAGCTGACTCTTGTTTTGGAGGAACTATTGGGGATTTCGAGTCCTCAAAAAGGGGGAAAAAAAAATCCTTCATTTTTTTTCCCCCATTTTGGAGGATTGATTCTTTAGATTGTTGAACCGATTCTTTTATCCCCTCATTTTGTCCCTTGTGGAGGTTTGATCCTGCAAAAGCTCGACCCACTTTCTTCCCTTGATCATCTGACATCAATCAAACAGATTCTATTTGGCAAAATTGATTTGGGTGGGTCTCAAGATTGTCTGCTCACTGCATAGGCCCATGCAATACCTGTCCATTTCATATTTCGTCCTGAAAAGGCTTCTGTCGTATCCGATACCCATTCACGTCCCTGATCTTTCTCAATGTCTTACCTACAACTACAAGGAGCGTTTTTTCTGAATCATTAAAACAACTGGTGATTTGGATCTTAAACGATGTTGGTCTTTAAATTGGACTTTGTAATACCCCTACAAAAATTGAGGCATTTAATAATTAAAATATCAGAAAGTTGAAACCTCACATTGGAATACCTGAAAAGAAGTCATTTGGATTGGATGCAGCAGATATTTACTTTTTTTTTAATATAAAAAAAAGGTAGTATTAATTTCAAGCGTAATAAATATGGAGAAAAAAAGTATCATGAGCTGTTACATCTTAGTGATTAAAGGTGTTAATTACAAATTTTGAGGTGTTTAGCAATTAAAATCTGAGAGATTTAAGGCTTAGAAAGTTGATTAATCAAAAACCTCAAATGAGTCCATATTATTCAGCTACATGAATTATGCCCTCCAATGGGTTGAACCAAAACTTCATTGAGTTCTTGCTCTGAGTGGAGGATCTGCGACTTGCGAGTTACACGACATGTTATGCGCAATTATAAGTACACTCCGAATTTGAAGACTGGGTTGGGCATTCTGCAAATTTCATAATTGGCCCCGACAATGAATACTTACAACCAGCCCAGATTAGTAAATAGTATATCATCTAGTAGGAGTAGGAGCATTGCTCAGCAGTCAGCAGTCAATTTAACATGCTCGCTTGAAAGGAACGTAATACCACTAACCCTTTTGATTCAAAAAGGAAAGAAAAAAGAAAATGGCCTAGCACTCATTTCCAGTAGAATTACATGGGTTGTAAACGTATCTTTAAGGAAGTCTGATTGGGACATTACCACTTATAACCCCACAAACAAAAAAGAAAAATTTATCAGTAATTGACATTGGTCGTCCTTGTCCAAAGGGTGCTTTAGTTTAGGACCCACTTTGAACATCAACTGCAATCTTTACCTCATTACGAATCCAATCAGACGGCTGCATGGTGATGAAGGCCTCGCTTTTCATTGTTCTCCCATGTGCTTCTCAGATCGAAGTCGTCAAATATTTCAAACAAAAGCATTTGCCGGTCTCCCCCCCTAGCCCCAAGAAGGATGGCACCGACACTCTCAAGTCTTCTTACAAGTTTCCCACTTAATTCTTATCGTCCGGCTATTGGAAGGGGGTCTCTTTCTTGCTTCTCAAGTCAAATTACGCAGTTAATCAAATCTATGAGCATTATTCGTTGGTACCATTCAGCTATTAAAAGAATATTCTCTCTAATCGAAGAAAAATATCTAAAGTTGGTTGTAATAGTTGTACAATCGGCGAGAACCTTGAAAAATTTACGTAGCCAAGTGTCATGAGAGCGATTTGGGCAAGCCATAGGTCAACTAATTTCGAATCACTTTTTTTTTTTTTATAGGTGATCGTGTGTTTGAATTCCGTTGTGAATAAGAGACTAGTATTAGTGGGTGATATTCTGGAAACATGACCTAAATCTTGGTGGTGATCGAAATTGAATTCAATCCAAAAAAAAAGTTTGTTACCAAAAGAAAAAAAAAAAGGATTAACTATATTTGGCGTTATTCTGCCTCGACAAGCCTCAAACAAAGAGGGGAGGGGAGAGGGGGGGGGGGGGGGGGGGGGGGAAGGCCTCAAATGAAATAAAATCAAGTAATTCAACAAGATGAGGAGGGTAGCTATCCCTATCCGGAATCGGATCATGTCATTTATCAGCCACTAGTTATCCCGTGGTTAGTGTTCATAATAGCTAGAGAAATCAAAGTCGCCCCTGGATCATACAAAAAGCATAACATGTATGTATGCTTACGGGATCGTGCCACACTTTCCATCTTCATATGCTCAAGCAAAAATTTTCTCGTCCAACTAATGCCTCATTTGAACTTAATTCTTCTAGTTTGACTTATATCATTGGTGTTGATCTTCAAAGAGGTACCGAGATGATCGCATCGACTTTGAAAGAAGCAAAAATGCAAATGAAGTATGGCTAATTAAAGGATGCAAGGATTCAGATGAGTTTCTTGTTGCACATGATCAAAAGGACGGTCTTTTTAATTTATAGGACTCAAGTGAGGCGGTAGGATATTAGTAGGCCCGGACACCCCTGTGTTGACAAAAAAAAAAAAAAAAAGTGAGGCGGTAGGATATTAGTCGGCCACCATGTGTCGTATGCTCTTAAAATATTCTATTTGACTTTCTTATTAAGTTTAATATTTATTTACAAAGCGAACCACTTAAAATTTACAATACTACGAGGGAATCGGAAGTGGTGGATGTTAATCTCGGTGGAATTTTTTTTTTGGCAGCAAACGCAATAGGCAATAGCACATTCAAGTTCTGGACAACAAACTTCGAGCAAGGTAATTAACTGCCGCAAAAGGAGATCCTCTGGATGACTAAGTCTGTACTTTGGTTAAAGTTTGTTCCGCTGTACTCAAAACCTGTTCTCAGCCTCTCAGGCGGCACACGTATACACAGCCAAAAACTCAAGAAATCTAGTACTATATGTATAATATACAAACAGCCATCATCATCACCATCATCAGTAAGCTGACGGAACTGAAATACTATATATATATATATATATATTTGTGTAGGAAAATTCACTCACAAAGGAGGAGGATCTCTAGCCACGGATCTCTGCCTTCTCTTGTGATTCAATCTATCTACGTGCTAGTAACACCTCTGTAATAATTAGGAAACACAATATAAATTACGCGACCAAATGAATTTACTAGTGATCCATTTCTTGATCTGAAAATAATGGGCAGAAAACAAGAAAAAAAGGAAGAAGGAATATGCAATCATCGATTACCTCAAGATTCAAGAAGAAATGGCGTTTGCAAGAGATCATAAGGTGCCCAAAGGGCATCAAGAGGACATGGCCGGTTGGCATCCAGTCGAGCCCATGGCTTCCCCTTTCCGCTCCAATGCAGTAGGCTAACCGGGCCAGGATGTAAATCCCGGCATAGGCCCCTAAAATTATCTCCTCCAAGACCATGTTGGTTCCATCTATGATCCACGGGGGCTATGTTTCCGGCGAAAACAAGCAAAAAAGGAGGCAAAGAACCTAATTCATATATTCTCATTCTCTTCTGGAGCTCCATCCACTCTATTATCTTTGTGGTGTAATCTCCAGCTCTCCATCTCTCCACATCAATCACCATCACTCCCGTGTTGAAGTAGCAAGGTTTACGATTGGCAAACGTTAAAGAAAGTGAAGGGTTGGACCAAAACGTAGGCGTAAAGTAGGAGGTGAAGTTGGCATTGCAATACTCAGGTGCAGCTAAAACTGCTCGATCACCTAACGGAGTGGCAACTAGTTTTGCAATGTCATCGACCAGGACTAAATCAGAATCCAGATAAACCACTCTTCCAACGCACGAAGGAAGGAGATCGGCCAGGTAGTTACGCGCATAGTTTAAAGGGCAATCCAAAGCAGCCCGGATTGAGGTTGATATTAATCCTGCCACGGCCGAATCATCGAAGGGATAGATTGTGAAGCTAAGATACGGAAATGACTCGGCTATAGTGAGGTTCAGGTGGCTAATATCTGCGGAAGCGGAAGCAACGAAATGGAAGATTACGTTTTCCGGGCAAGAAGTGTGCTGAAGAACCGAGAGAATCACAGCCATTGATCCCCTGAGGTAGGCTACATCCAGGGTCATGGCTACGTGCACTGCATTATCTGAGCAGGCGGTGTAGCTTAGGTGATGGCAAGCATGAGAGTTGTAGAACTGTGGTGCTTCTCTGAACTTGAATTGTAGGTGGTTGATTTTGGTAGTTGCACTGATAGCGGTCGGAGCAGTAGAGATGAACCACAGGAGGAGAGAAATAATCTTGACAGGGCTAACTGATGAAGAAAATCTTGACATCGTATGGAGCAAATACAAGTGGCGACGGAATGAATTATGGGAAAAAGAAGATGATGAGAAGGGGAGAGTGGAGAGAGGAAGACTCTCTCTCTTTTCTTTGTGTTGGAAGTCCGGTTGTGTGTCTCTCTCTTATTATTTCCTTTCTGTCTGTCCTTCACTAGTTATTGCCCAAAGCCGTGGAGTTAATAGTACTTTCTGAGTTCAATGTGTGACATTTAAGCAGCAGCAACTTTGAGCGTAATTAATAATGTGACCCTCTTTTGATGTCAGTCGATTCGATGATATTTGAGTAAAATTTGGAGGATGACTAGATTGACGCTACAGACTACTACAGAGTACAGAGAATACCTCTCTAGTTTTGCTGGGTGAGGTAAAGTCCAAGGAGAGTGAATCTTTCCGGTTCCATTGTCGTCCCCAACGACGGAAATTTAGCGTACAAAGTTGACAAACAATATCATCCTGTCTTTCATAATTTGTACTCAAGTAAAACCCAAAAAGAAAAAAGTTCTAAAACTGCTCTAAGTCTTTTCAAAAAGAATGAAAAGGTAAATAGACATTAAAAAAGAAGAACCTAATGTCAAGTGAAAATTTGTCTCTCTCTCTCTCTTTTTTTAACTCCCACCTCTAACTATTAGACTCACTTGAACTAGGCAGCATAGAGAGTTCTCCGCTGATCACTGAACTACTGAGATAACCTCAGTGGCCAAAGGAGTGTTCTTAGAATTTTCTTCATTATCAAGTTCAGTGTTTAAATCCTGAACGTGACGATATGGAAATAGGAAAGATATGAGGAGGAGGGTAATAGGAAAAAATTGTAAAAGTGAAAATTGTACGCAAATGAAAAAAAAAGTCAAGTGGAAATCATTGAAAAAGTTCGTGAACTATGGACAAGTAAAGATTAGGTGATAAACTTCTCATTCATATTTGAAAGATTCAATCAAAACAATACTAGGGATTCACCCTTTTTTTTTTTTTTTGGTGCAAAGGAATTCAATGGTACTGGCAGGTTGTTGTCAACTTTTGCTCCGGGGACCTGGCATGGCAACGCAAGTATGCTACTTTCTAATTAAAATACCGGCTATGCTCCGATTCTGGCTCTCCTAACTCCTCTATTTCATTTGGTTGAGCCATCCACGTCGTGGACGGTTCTAGCAGATCTGTCACGTCTTCTATGTAACATTTCAGCTGGACATTTGCAGAGCATCCCTAAGCTAAATCGTTGCGGCATTAGCTTAGGAACAAATTATGCTGGCAACAACCTTATTTAGGATCAGAAATTCACCCAACTGAACGAAAAATTTAACCCCAACAAAAAAAAAAAAAAAAGGGAGGACAGAGAAGAAAAGATGAGAGATAATCTGAGTAACTATGCAGGTCTTCTACGACCGATAACAGGTGGCAGATTCAAAGAGTCCAAACTAAGGTGCAACAGAAAAGATGTACGGAGAAAGCAGACCCACATTGCTGGCTTAACATGAAAGGAAAACTCAAATCCCAACTGATAAAACAAGGACAAGTTAGCGAGCATTGCAACTGATTTATCGCTCATTTTGTTCCGTATATTAAGTGCAACATTAAATTCCGGAGCCTACTTTCGAGCCCGTGTCTCCAGGCCATCATCAATTCATAGCAATTCACGGAGGCATATGCCTACCACCATCATTACTGGATCTTCTAAAACCCTCTGCGTCTACGATCACATTTCACAAGACTAGAACTCAATCATCAGTTTTAAAACGAAGCGCTGATGATAAATGATGTGAGAACTTTTCAGCCAAATTTACTTACTTATTAATTGCTCAAACTTGTGTATAGCGATTCAGGGTATATTTGATAAAATTGAAGTCTAAAATCTGAGGTTCAAATCTATTAAGTTATCGAATTGTTAAATATTAAATTTAATACATTTGAGTGCATATCACGTTCAAGTGATAAGTGAATAATTTATCACTTAATTTTGAAAATAAGTTTTGTTTAGAAATTTAAATGCCACTTAATTAATTCAAATGTTCAATTTTTTTAAATGTTAAATTGGATTATTGAACAGTACGTTACATTTTGCTTTTGACTTGAAGTGTCTGCTGCGTTGCAAGTAGAGGTGTCAAAATGGGTGACTTGGGCGGGTTTGGGTTGGGTAAAATGGGTAATGGGTATAAGTGAGTCAACTCATTTATACCCATTTAATTAGATGGGTATAAATGGATAAGTCAAAAAATGAATTGGGTAACCCAATTACCCATTTATAACTCATTTATTTTAACTTTTTGCAAACTCATTTAAATTCATTTTTGCAAACTAAGTTATCAATTTATACCACTCTTTGTACCCATCATTAGTTTTAAATATTTACTTATAATATTCAATAAACTTAATTACCAATTTTTTTCATTTATACTCTATGTCACAAAATTACCTATTATTTAATAATTGAATAATACGAATATAAAAATTTGAATTAAGTACTATAAAAATTAATATAAAACTTAATCCAAAAATTTTGAACCCCTAACATTTTTTCATATATAAATTTAAAATTTCATTTTATAAAGATAAGAAAATAGGCTAAAATTTATCATAAATTGGTAATGCTAAAAAATGAGTAAGTTAACAAACTAAGAAAAAATAAAATAATAAGATAAAACCAACAAATAATAATAATAATAATAATAATAATAATAATAATGTTAACATCATCACAACATGAAAAATTTGAAGAAAAAAAAAAGGTAGGGGAAAAGAAGAGATTTGGGGGGAAGAGAATTTTAAATGGGTTAATTGGGTTTGATGGGTTACCCAATAATACCCATTTATTAAATGGGTATTATTGGGTAACCCATTTATACCCATATACAAAAATTTAAAATACTCATACCCATCTATTCATGGACAGATATAGGTAAATCTAGTTAAGTGGGTTGATTTGCCACCTCTAGTTGCAAGTATACGGTTACATAATACAGAATATAGGACAACTACAACAACGAGCCAGCAAGGACCTCTTTTTTTCTTTTTATTTTTTATTTTTTGCCTTTTCACTCCTCTTCGCACCTTTCTCATCCCTAATTACATGTATAGGATTCGAACCCTGAATTCAGCAGGGAAAAGAATTCGGATTTCGGGGTGTGTGTGTCTATCTCTTTCTCCTTTCTGTTGTTTTGGCCAATAATTTACGCTGAAGACTTAATTGCAGACTGCAATCACGACTGGAAAATTGCCACATACCCACCCGACTGCTTGCTCTCAGGAGCCATGTGGGCCGAGCGTAGATGAAGATAATGAAAGCTCCATCGATCGGAAATTTGACTGAATAGACTGCTGAACCAGAAACTGGTGAAAAAGGCCGTCCCAATCGCGACATGTTTGCCTTTTCAACCTTCTTGTGATGGCTTCGCTTTACCATTAATATGCTCGAAATAATAAAAAAAAAAAAAAAATCTTCGCCAAAGAAAGATGCTTGACCGGGTGCAAAGCCTTATACGCTGCCCTTGCCCGAAACACTCACTCGGTCTTAGACTTAGGGCCGAAGCCAAGACCCTAAGAATAAGAGATTAGAAGGGTCAATCTGTGACAGCGTGTAAAATGCAGTAATAATGAATTAAATTAAATAGAAATCTATGCAAAACGGACATCTTCTTCCTATGTAAAATATGTTTTTAAGTTCGAATTATACTCAAATTTAGCAATAAAAATCACTACCAATTTGTGTTTAGAAACATCAACAAAGTTTATACTTGGATTAATATGGATGTTTTTAACACTCTTGTGAAATTTTTAACATTTTGAGGTCGAGGGAAGGGGCCAATGCACTAGAAAAGAGAAATTATTAGATTTTGGGGGCAATGTACTCAGAAAAGAAAACTTCAAAGATTTTAAGGAGGCAAATAGGAAGCAATTTCAAAATTTTCTAAATTTTTAAGCCCAAAAAATAATTTTCTCAAAAAGACGAGGGGCGATGCTCTACCCCAACATTTAAAAAAAAAATTGATGAACTTTTTTTTTTCTCACAAAAAGACAAGAATTTTTTTTTTTTTTTAAAAGGGAATAATAAAAGAGTATTAGCTGTTAGGATGCAGATCAGTTAGGGACGTAATAATGGGATAAGTACACAGCTAGCTCGATATAATTGGAATCAACGCGAACATTTCTTGAATCACACTATCATAAATGTGGCCTTTGTCATTTCATTAATGAATATCAGTGAGAATAATAATCTCCTAATTAACCATTTGTAAATAGTAAATGATCGGACAAATATCAACTGAATACATGGCGTGATCACTCATTCACGCCTCTACTCTTCTTAATTTTGTTAGAGGTGTTTTCACTTAATGACGATTGCCAAACATTTAACCAAGAATTAGTCAGTTCATGTGCGAAATCCTGGTCGTACCTCAGCTATTTCACAATTTTTTTTTTCTCTTTTATCTTTTGGGATGAGATAGACGTTCATTTTTGGTTTGCAGTCTTTTGATTTTGGAAACAAATGAAACACCAATATCCAAACTCTTTGTGTTGATATTATTTTACAGTACTATGTACTACTCCTCCGTCCCATATATTTAGTCATGTTTGGAGATATATGTTTTTTTATGTATAATACACTTCATCAAGAAATTTTTTCTCTTATTCCACTTCCTTAATCATGTATTGGTCAAAGTAAAAAAAGTAGAAAGCAATCTCATCACAGTTGTCTTTATGCATCATTAACGATGGACGTAGGAAAAATTTCAGAGTATAAAGTAGTTAGAAATATTAAACATGACAAGTATTTTGAAAAGGTCAAAAAAGGAAAGTATGACACTTTCAATAGGACAGAAGTAGTACAATACAACTGCTATCAAATTACTCTTGGCAACAAATGCAGATTCGTAAATAACAGAAGATTAGATGCTGTTACAGCACCCACTGGAGCAGACATTGCGGGTAATTTCTTCTTCACTAGAGTTCGTTTGGAACGAAGAGCCCTCTAGAACTGCATCAATAAGTATACAGTCGGATATGGTTGGCACAGTTGCAGAGTTGAATCGCGAGAAAATGTTGAAAGAAAGGAAAGAAAAGTACGAGTACCATAAACTCAATCGATAGTGTACTACTAATTATAGAATCTGAGTTAACGTAGTATGGTATACTACGTACCAAATGCATGTGCAGCTAACATGCATGCTCAAATGCGACGATGTTATGGCGTTGTCATCCCTTGGCCGCCTCGTGCTTCATTATTAGTGCCCTCCTGAATCAACATACCTTCTAATGCATGCATGTCCTCCACATGTCATATTCTAACTCATCGGTCCTCATTCATCTATGTTTCTATTTCCTTCTCTTTTCTTCTTTTCCTTTTTGGTCTCCAGCCTCCTGTACATGATTTAATTGTACGTTTTTCTGCTCTGTAAAAATGTGCCTTTCCATGCAACAGCAATGTGGGCTTTTGTTTTCACACCGTCAAAAAAATTTGAGAAATTTTTTTGAGAAGCAGAGGCTGCAAATCTCCAACTAATGAACAGCGCTGCAGGCAAACCTCCTAGCAATGATTAATTACTCGAGTCGTCCTTGGTACTTTGGGGTTTTCCTTTGGCCAAGTTAATGTAAGTAGTAGCAGCTCTAATGTACGTGTACCGCGGCCACCGACACCACCGGTGGGCGGTGGTGGGCAATGGTGAGATCAAGACCACCGCCTCAAAGTCGGCCCCGGGAATGATTGAAGGTCTGCCGTTTACGTCCTATATATATATATATATGCGCAAGACCAGGGCATTGTTTACTACCACTATTCAGTATGACTTAATCGTTTTGTCGTACCTGCCCGGAATACTTCTCCCAAACTGGTTTTCAAGCAAACTTCTCGCTAATACGAAGAAAAGCAAATACCACCATCAACCTGATTCCACCTCTCCATCAAGAAAGAGGAAAAGGAATAACGTATTGATCAACAAATGGTTAGAAAATCCTCTTGTAACTGTAGATACTTCTACATTTGGTTAATAACGGTATGTACATATATACATATTTCTTTCTATATATAAACTTTGAGCACCTTTGAGTGAGTGCTAAAATTTTGTGTCTCTTTATAGAATATAGAATAGAAAGCATCCCTCATTTCCCCTTTTTTCTTCTATCCACTTCTCCTTTCCCTCACAATGACATCCAATGGAAATAACAGCATCACTATGACTAATTCAATTCCTTCAAAATTAACTTTAAACTTAGCTACTTCATTATATGTTGCCAATATAACTACAATAGTACTATAACTATCAAACAAACTACAATCTCATACAAAAAATAGTTAAAAGATCAAATTTTTTTCCAAATACGAAAAAGTTTAATTCATATATAAGTAATGTATTTTTAAAATTGGATGTGCCATTAAAACTAATATATATAACCCTTATCCATGTCTATGTTTTAGTTACGCCTGCGTTAAAATGATTAACATGGATGCACCATAGGACCCACTCTGGTAGGCGAATTAAGCATTACACTGCAAAATTTAGAAAAGATTTGGCTAATAATTGTAAAAGATCGGTTCAATTCGCAGATTTTTTTTTCTGAACTCTTATTTTTAAAATGACTGGAAGTCTTTCTTTTCTGTTTTTTTTTTTTTTTTTTTTGAAGGAAAAATGACTGGAAGTCTACCACAGCTTTAGAATATCGTCAATTGCAATATTAGCATTTGTTCTCATCTTCTCGTAATTATGTCTCTGCTATCACTTATTTCTTGCTTTCAGCTAAGCTGCGCAAACTCTTTCCGTCTGGATTGTAATTTTTTGAAATTTTTGAAAAAAAAAATACTGTAATGATGTGATGTATGAAAAATAAAAGGATGATCAGAAAATATAAATAAGAGAAATATTTTGCAATTTTCTATAGAAAATTGCAATCCAAACGCAACCCATCGTCATCCTAGGATTACAGTAAGCAAGTAATTATTGCGCCATTCAGTTTTTCTGATTGTCTTATTTTTGCAGCACGTACACCCTTTCTTGCATATATGATATAACCCATGCCGCATGAAAATTTCTCAGGATGCAGAGGCAAAGTCACTGAAATTATTTCAGCCGCGCAACCAAATGGTTCGCCAGGGGGGCAAAGCATTTCAGGGGCTGGGCTGTGTGTATGCAATTGGCAAGTCAGACAGGAGACAATGGCGCCACACAAGATCCGAATAACTCTGTAATGAAATACAACTGGTGATGCTAGTGCTCTGTTATACGTTCTTGCATCTGCACTAATCTACAAAGTAAATTAGATGCAAAATACATCCTTGAACTTCTATTTTGGTTCGCAAGTGCCCTCTAAACTATTAATTTTTGGTGATGCACCCCAATCAACTCCCCATGGAGGGAATTTAATGGGTTAACGCCTTCGATTTTATTTTCTTTGAGAGTTTCCTTTTAAGTACTCAAATTAAATCATATTTTCGATAAAGCAAAGCACAGATTTTACTTTCCTTTTTTTTTTACGAGCACCTTTTACGAAAGTTCTACAATTTTTTCTTTTTGAGGCAGATGAAACAGTTACCATCAGAACTTTGTCATTACATATAATTGTAGAAAAGTCCTCCTGACTTTCAACAGAATTTCCTTCTCCATTTCGCAATGTCCTGACTTTGCACTTCGTCTTTAATATTCACAGTTCACACGACGCAAAAATGCGTACTGCATCGCTGCGAATGCTTCCCCATTCCAACAAAGTACCGATTGCATCACAGCATCAGAAAAACGTGGTACCACATCTATGTGCCAAAGAGGAAAAGAGCAGTGTACAGACGGGTGATCTCCAACTCAACTCGAGCAAGGCAAATCATCTCCTGGCACTGGCAGCTGCGTCGTTTCGCTGTGATTTAACTATTACCGCTCCACAGCTCCTCCCTCCATTTTCCATTGAGTAGGTAGTAAACATGAACTCAGAAGGTTGAACTTCGTTTAGAGAAGAGCGTTATGTGCCAAATATGAACCTCACCAAGAATGCAAAAAAGGGGCAGAGATGTTATCAAGATTCAAATTTAACAGTCAGCATGCAGGGCTGGCAAAGCCTCGCAACATTTACAAAATGGTAAGACTGAAAACTATAATGCGTATTTATCACTCATCACCATATCAAGGAAAGAACAACCAGACTGAGAATTATAAGGAGAAGGATCAGTAGCTTGTTATCTTCAGCCTGTGAACCTTGAGGAGTCATTGGAGCTCTGGGAACATTAGCACCATGATAATAACCGCCAGGATAAGTATGTGGATATCCTGAACCCGTGCCATATACAGGTGCGGTTGGAAATCCGTGAATCTGAAAGCTGAACATCGACGGCAAAATCCCACCAAAACCAGCCAACATGGCAAAGCTACCAAACCCTGCAGTCATCACCGGTAGAAATCCTCCAGCAAGTCCCAAACCAAAATTCAGAAAGTTAGCTGAATCGGGATGAGGATGAGGAGGAGGAGCTGTCTGGGGTCTCTGTCCTGCAGGTCGATCAGGAATTTCTACACCAGGGACAGGTTTTGACCTAGGATCGGTCGCAGTCCTTCCTCGCCCGTACAGAGGAACTAACTTCTCCTCCTGTATCAGGGCCTTACAAACAGGGCACTCATGTGAGTGCGAGTGGTGGCGCAACCATCTAAAGAGACAAGGCCAACAGTACAAGTGACCGCAAAGGGTGACGATGGGATCCTGAGCTATATCAAAGCAAATGTTGCATTCAAAATCACTTGCATCCCCATCACCAGTTCCTGAAGAAGAAAGGTTCTCCGTCCCAGCAGGCATAGTAGCAGTAGCAGATTTCCCAATATCACTTGCCATCAAAAACCATAAACCACCAATTCAAACGGCAACTAATAGTCGGATTGAACTGAAGACGAAATGAACAACCTTGATTAAAGCCAACGAATAAAATTGCCAAAAGCAAAAAGCATCCTAAACTGCCAAAAACACCAAAGAGGCAAAAAAAAAAATTTACTAATTGAGAAGCAATGTAACTGGTACACAATTGAGGATCAAAGTCAGGGACCACATCCTGTAATTCTACCCAACTCCTCATTAACCTAAAGCCCATAACCTGCAAATGATATACACGCCAATTTCTAAAATCGAGTAAGGATTTGTAATTGAGAACGCCTCAATTCGATGAATAACAAGATGTCATAACAAACCCTAAATCCTTAACCAACCCTTAAAACTCGAGCCCTTATTCACCAAAGCATGAGACAGAACAGATAACGAAGCAAAAACAAAATGATTTCAAAAGGACTGCATATACAAAAGTAGAAAGATCCACAGAAAATTAAGAAAAGTTACCTAAATTGGGGTGGAGATGAGGAAAGTCGGAAAGGCGATATTAATGGCTCGGCTTCGACCGTCCCCTGCTGAAAGATAAAACGCGACGGAGACGGCGGGCGTCGACCCGCTTCCTTAAACAGAAAACAAATTTCAGAGGCGTAACTAATACTTTAGAACATTCCAGTCCTTCTTTCCAATGTAAGCAGGGAGAAAAAAAAGAGAGGTACCGTTTGGTTAGCACTTTTGGAATCTGATTGGGATTTGGGATTGTTCATTTTAGATTTGAAATAGAGTTAGTTATTTCAATAGATCTGTTTGGTTCAATACCACAAATATATATTATTATTATAATTGATGTTTGGTTCGTTGATTCTTTTGAAATGCGATATAAGAAATTTTTTCTAATTAAAAGTATTAGTAAGTTTAGTATAATTAAATAACAACTTCTATTAGTAAACATGTATACTTATTAGTATAATTGATAATATCAATTATATTATATATGCTAATATACATTATATAATACATATATATATATATCATTATTACAAGTTTTAAATTAATTAAATTAAATATTATATATAATTAAATATAATTATATTAATATTATAATATAATTATATATAATATATATAAATATTAATTATACTAATAAATTATATATTAAATATATATTTATAATGTATATTATATAATTATATTTAATTAAATATTATAATTATTATATATATTTAATTACATATATGTATATAATTATATATTAACTTTTTTTAACGGGTAGCGGGGCGGGTGCTCCCATTGTCATCTCTAGTTTTCAATAAATTAGATAGAAATTAGATTTGGATTTTGTCCAAAACCTTCCAAGTTACTAGGGAATTGAAGAATTTAAAATTTTTAAATATGATTCCAAAATCCCAATTTTGATAATAGTAATCCAAATAATAATTACAAATTTTTTTCAAATTCTTCATTTGGAAACCTTTTACCAAACGGCACCAAAGTGCAGAACATTCCAGTCCTTTCTTTCCATCGTAAGCAGGCAGGGAGAAATAACAGTCGTCTGGCTCTTCTCACCTGGCATTTAAATTCTCCTTTAATTCGGAAGTCAACCCCCCAGAAATCGAAATGGTCACTGGGCTTGAACCAATTAATATACATTTATTGGGCTAATTGGGCCAGCTTCTTTTGATCTTATTGACATTCTGTAGGTGAATTGGTCCAGTTATAGATACTCTGACGAACCCCAGTTGAAAAATCTCCCAGCTCCTTCCCAGATGTCTTGCCCATAAAGAGTAATGCAGGAGGAAAAAGTTGTTTGTTCTCGAAGTGTTTTCCTTCATAAAATGCTGTATGGCTTTCCTCTACAGCATCTGGGGCGCGCCAAAGATATTTTCATCGACAGGCTTTCCCCCGTGATTGAACATCAGTGAAACGCATTTGAGGCACTACCGTTAATTTCTTAAGACCCGTTGGATGAAATGAAAATTTTAGAGTTGCTATCAAATTTGGTTACTTGGAATGAATATCAAATGTTATGATTTTTCAACACAAATTTGATTGCCCTCGCTTTACTTTGCAATACGTTTTAGCAATATGAAAAAAAAAAAAGAACTCTTTAGGAATTATGGAATTAGTAATATCTTAAATGTTTAGTCTGATTTCTGTTCCAGTACTGAAATTACAAACCAAACGCAAACGTCAATTGGTTTGGAAGCAGGGAAAATGCGTATGCTTCACTTCATGACCCAAAATAGAATCCAGGTCAGGTGTAAAATTCGTTCCCTCTCTCTGGTCTGGTTGCGTAGACGGAGAGCTTGAAATACGCGAGTCAGAAGTCACCACTCAACAAATGCCTTGAGTTAAAGGTTTTGTACGTAGCTCAAACGAAGAAAAAAAAATTACAAGTCTCTCTTTTCTTCTTCTTATTTTTTGAGGGAAATAAGTGAGAGAAGGGGTTGTTTTGATGGATAGGAGTGGGTTGTGCTTTGATTGATTTGTGGTGGAATTGTTGAAGCGATTGCCGGATGACAGTCACCTTATCCTTATGGGGACAATAAATTCTTTTGAGGAGCTTCCTGGAAAGATCCCATGGCGGATTCTGAGATTGACATTTTGCTAGTCAAGGATAGGCTGTTGTCCGGCCAAAGCAAAACATGCATGCTTCCTTTCGAGCTGTGGATTTCAATCGATCATCATATCACCAAAACGAAAGAGAGAGAGAAAGAAAAAACGATGAAATAATAATGAGTCGGTCGTTGAATGAATGCTGTACAAATCATCAACGCAGTTTAGAATTTAGATAGAAGTCGAAAGTTAGAAAGCTTTCTCCCTTATAAGCTTCCGTCGCAATCATATTCACGTGGGATTGATTCTCGATTTTCCATGAAGAATGGAAAATGTCGCTCCGCCTTTTGTTTTTTTTGCTATTTACATCTACCCTCATATTGAAGTCAGCAACGCGTACACTACTCAGTCACCGCAATCCTCAGAATCATAGAACTAAGCGCTTATGTACCGTCACGTGAGGCCGAATCTGCTACATGTTTCTTTTTTTTTTTTTTCCCCCTTGGTAATCAATAATAATCTTGTCGTAGCTTTTTAATCTCCACGTGCTCTCTAGGTTTTTTACTCGCAACGGATCTTCTGTCCCACGCTCTATGCAATTTTCTGTCATATTTTTTATTATATTGTTATTTTTCCTACATAAACATCATGTTTTAGTTCTTTTTTTTGTTTCCTTAAAATCCAATAACTATTAATTGAATAAAAAATAAATGCAACAGTTTCAAAAAAGTAATATATAATAGAAAATTAAAAAATACAGCAGAAAATTCGTAAAAAATCTCATTTTTTATGCATTTTGAATTTTTTAGTTTGTTAAATCTCATTTTTTATGCATTTTGAATTTTTTAGTTTGTTAAATTTTGTATATTACTCAGTTAATAGTTATCGGATCTTAAGGAAATAAACAAGAACTAAAATATGGTATTTATGTAGGAGAAATATCAAGATAATAAAAAATAAGACATAGAATGACACAAGATTTGGGACAGAAAATCCGTTACGTTTTTTACTCCTATGTCATTTCTCACGCATAATTAGTTTACTTTGGGAGCTTCCCCTGCCCCGAAAATTGTACAGAGTTTGTTAACCTGTTATATTAGGACTAGGGCTGCAAACGAACCGAACCGAGTCGAGTTTTGAGCTAATCGAGTCGAGTCTCGACTAAATTTTATCAAGCTCGAGCTCGAGCTCGAACTCGACGAGCCGGCAATTTTCAAACTCGAGTTTGACTCGAATCAAGTCAAGCTCGAAAAAAATAAAAAATAATTATTTTATTTTTTAAAAAATTAATAAAATAATATTTTTTTTCTTAATAAATAATAAAATATTAAGGATATATACGTAAATTTACTATGAAAATAAAAAATAAAAAAATTTATATATAATATACGTAATTTTACTATGAAAATAAAAAATTAAAAAATTATATATAATATATGTAATTTTATTATTAAATAAAAATAAAAAAATATATATATGTATATATATATGTATACTCAAGCTCGCGAGCCGGACTTAATATTCTGAACTCGAGTTCGAGCTCGAATTTGACTCGAGCTAGCTCGAGCTCGACTCAAGCTTGACTCGAGCCGCTCGATTCGTTTGCAGCCCTAATTAGGACGATGCATGCGAGAAAATACCAACTGCCATATATCAATGTTTATGGGAGCGAACGCAGGAGAGATTTTATATTTAAAATATCTTCACTTATCCCAAAAAAAAAAAAAAAAAAAGGGTCAAAGGGTCTGTGCCTCCCAGGGCTAATTAGATTAAGCAGATAATAGTTGAAAGAAGTTACTTGAAGGGAAAAAAAATTAGCACAACATTAATCATTCATGCACGCAGCATTTTCATGGCATGCACTTATTGCAGTACCGATAAGATGCATCTGTATACTGACATTGCAACCCGACAAAATAAAATAAAGGTGAACAAAACACAAAGAGGAAGAGGACGAAAGATGTCAATTACAAAGTGACGCTAACTCGTTCACAGGCTGCCAATGTCATGAAAAGCCTATCACCACCTAAATCACGTGTCCACGACTCTTTGACCCCCCAATCATACAAGCACAAAATTTGTTCTCCCAAAAAAAAAAAAATTAGAGAGAGCGGTTTTTTTTTTTTTTTTAAAGGAGGAAACTGTTCAGTAGGGAATCTTCTTGTAGATTATACTGTTCTTCAGCTGCTCAGTGGTAGGTAGCAAGTAGCACTCACAACTTAATCCCTAAACACGACCCACCCAAAAAATATATATATATATATATATATATATATATATATCCTTAAACACGACCCGAGGAAGAGTTTAACAGAAAGTCAAAGACCAACTGAAGTTCTAATTCAATCAATTTGTTACTTATATACATATTTCTGGAATGTGTACGTATATACAATAATAGGATACTACAGTCGGTTTTTAAAGATTTGACGACAATAGTAGCGTTTTTATGACTTCAAGCCCTGGAGAAATTACAGCGAACGTCTTCCTTTTTCCTTGTTTAAGTGATTTGTTAGGTGTACTTTAATCTACCCCGACCCAACCAAAAAGGTGGTCGATGAATTGCTTCGCTCTTCGGTTACATCTCAAGAAACAGTAGTGGTATCTGCAATTTGTCTTGTACGCCTCGCGATTTGGCCTGCTTCCAATCATATACTCCTTCCCTTTTTCTATAACTGACGTTTAAGGTTTTGCACATCAATTAAGAAAAATTTTTCATTACTTAAATCTGTATACTACTTTCCTTTTGTACCCTCATTAATTGTCCAATTCACCCATATTTTCTCTCACTAAAATACTAAATGGTGCTGTTTTACTAGGCAAAAAGCAATGCAAATTAACTCCCATCAAATTAAATGTTTCTAAAATGAAAAACTTTCCCACCAAAAATTTTCACCTAAATTTTTAATCTAAAATTTTAAACATTTTTAACTCCCACCAAATATTTTGAGAGGCTATAAGGACTTCACTATATAAACTAGTCTCAAGAAAAATACATTATTTGTATTCTTTTAGACATGGCTTCAAACACATAAACAGCCTCTTCTTGAAATAGATTTAAATATTGAATTCACACAAGCACATGTTGAACAAAGGGGGTTCAATATACTGCGAGAAAAGAAGAAAGAATACGGAGGGGCAGATAATTACTAGAGTTGTTATAAGAAGAGAAACAATAATTACTATGAATAGTAATTAAGAATCTTGTATTGGAAAAAGAGAGATAAAAGGATAAAATTGTAAAAAAATAATTAATATTGTATGGGGATAATAAAACGGCAGATAAAAGTACACTAGAGTAAATTTCTTAAACGTCAGTTGTAAAAAAAGTGAGGAAGTATATATTTATATATGAAGAAATTCTCCAATAATTTAGAGCCGAACTTGAGACGCGAACCACAAGTTAAACTTACCAACCATCGGATAGATTCAATTGCAAGTCCACCTCACCATCATCGTCGCCACGGGGTGCGTAGCAGCGTAACATAAAAATAAAGGCTTGATTATTTACACGAGGCAGTTTCAGTTTTCATGGTTCCGTCTATGGTGGAAAGCTGACTCGCCTATGCATGGTGGGAAGAGCAAAGGAAATTAGGACAATACATCACTGTGGGCCTGGGCAAAGCAAAGTTATTAAAAGTAGTGACCGGGACCGGGTAGAAGTTTCATACAAGATTTATCGTACTTTTAGGAGAAATAACATGTATGCCCATCAACAACTTATGGGCATTTGTATTTTTTTTTCTAAACGATAATTTATGGGCATTTGTACAGGCATTGTATGCACCTAAAAATTGTCATTAATTCGGGAGTAGCTCCCCATGCCTAATTGACAGGAAATAAGTTGCAAAGAGCAGGAAGAGCAGGAAAAATTGATCAGATGCAATAATCCTTGGAATACGTAAAAATGAAACTACGTGTACTCCAATTTTAATTTATAAATGCTTACTTGACAAAAAAAAATTATGACAATTTAAATTTAATTGTTAGTTGGCATAGATGAGTAATTATATACATAAATAATTAAAAGAATTTAATTTTATATAAAATTTATTTTTGTGTAAATACATTTATTAAAAATTTATTTAAAAAATTTTGGATTATAAGATTATTGTAATTTATTAATTACAATATTTAGGGTAGTTATGCATAGTTTAGTGTGTGTTTGGATTGTATTTTTCATGAATTTTTCGTTGAAAAAATACTGTAGTGATTTGATGTATGTGAGGTAAAAAGGTGATAGGGAAATGTGTTCACGGAAAACAAGGCTATTTTTCGGTGGAAAATGGCTATCCAAACAAGCCTTTGGCAAAATGTGATTAAGTAGTCAAAGCCAAAATTAGTTTTTTTTTAAGAATAAAATTGAAAGTTTAAAAAATGACATAAAAAAGTTTACATTAATTGCGATCCCTCTAACTTTATATATTGCATAGATAGTGGCTTTTTAACTGAAATCAAAATTATAGAAGAATTATTAGAAACATAATAGTATTTCAAGAAACTAGAATCATGACATTATTGACCTGGTAGATTTTAATTTAAATTTAGCAATTAGATAAGCAATCTTATACGTAACATGATGATTTTCAAATCGATATCGAATTTGTAGATGAGTAATCAAAAACACAATTAAATAGTACTCCAAGAAATTAGAATTGAGATTGTAGATAAAATAATCATAAACATAAATCACATAATGCAAATGTTTCAAAAATTGAACCTTTCCGCTATTGAAATAACTAGATGGTTATCGATTTAAATCCTAATTTCGCAACTAGTTGTATTGGACGTAACAGACTATTAAATCACAAATTTGACTAGTAAAATAGTGTCAAATTTTGAGATTTGTTAATATATTACCATTATCTAATGATAAGGATAACCAAATTATAGTAAAAATCAAAGTTCACTCTTAAAAGAAAGTGCTAAATTTAAAGATTTTGTTGTGATATGGATTATCTAATGATAGCAAATCCATTGAAACATGCAAAGCAATGATATATAGATAAATATCAATTACAATCCCACGTTCAAATTAACATATTCTAGTATTTTGATTCGTAATATGCATTGATTTATATTTCATTTCAAAATAATAACAAATATTTATACATTGCAGTACATGATAGAGTAAATGAAAAAGATCCTCTTGACCCAATGCATCGTCCCCAAATTATTTTAAAGCGGCGTCTTTATCCTTTGGGAACTCAGAAGACATTTTTGTTTAGCATGTACAAAATTCATTATCTCACTTTAATTTAATGTTAGGTCCCATTTGTTCTACATTATCACGAAGTGTGTGTCTTCTATCTATTTATCTAAATAGTTTAAAGTATATCAAGTTCATATTGATTTGATAATTTTTAAGCACCCAATGATTTATTATCGCATAAACTTTCTTAGGTATTCTATTATAACTAGTGCTCATGCACATTCAATGTGTGTGCAATCAAAAAATATATAATATTTCTGATCATATATTTTAAACAAAATTTTTATTATCAAAACAAATTTTAATCTTTTAAATATTTTTCATAAAATAATTTTATGTAAGTAGTTATAATATTTATAGGTAGTTATGTTGAAAACATATATTTAAATAGTTAAAAGTAAAAATAGTCATGGATAGTTATAGGTAGTTAAAGTAAAAGTAGTTTTTTTGAGGATAAAAAGAAAGTTCATTTTTTTATAGGAAAAAAAGTTAGATCCCATTTGTAATTAAACAAATGATCAAATTCATATTCATTTTTGCACTTAAACAAGCCAAATCTAACTTGAAACCATATTCATTTTTGTCCATTCAAATTTATTTTTGCCACTAAAAAAAGTAAAATCTGACATTTTTATATATAAAAACTATTGCATATGAGTCATGCGGTGATTTTAGACTAAAAAGTGGTTGAAACTTAGGTTAGGACCAAAATTTGTGAAATTGAATTTGTAAAGAATATAAAGTTAATATTTTAAAAGTGGAAGATGAAAAAATTTATTTAACGAAATATGAAAGATATTTTGAATGATTTTCCCTAAAAATATTTATTATTCAGTATGCAAGAATTGAATCCTTTTCAATTATAAATATTTCTTATTATAATAATTAACAAGAAACTAATTTCATAACCATAACCCAGTTGGTGCCAACATGGCATGTTAAGCTCGGGATCGTAATTCTGAATACCCGACTAGTATGTTAAGCACCTTGTTACTTGTTAGTAATAACAAAACTCAGGTTTTGACGCAAAAAAGTCATTATTAATTCACTCAGGATTTCCAGGTTCCATCCATCATCAAGGCCAGGTTTGTTAAGCCAACTCTACAGCCGGTTGCCTTATTTCAATTGGGCCCCACTTGACATGTGAAAGATGTCCACGCTGCGTTGTCTCATTAACACTTCTTCTGCCCACGGTGGAGAGTTCACTCTACTTTCCACAGTAGAAGCAACCCAGTTTTCATAGGGAGGTGCTGGAATATGCGGATCGTTTCCCAGGCTTTGTTATATGCGAGGAGTAATCGCGGGAACCGAAGATTGGACACATGGTTATAATGACGAAATCAGGAACTATAGTTGCCCCTTTCGAATATCGCGCTGTTCATGGTGCAGGAAACAGAAAACAGTTCCGTCGGCCAGTCTCCATCTAATTGGGGGTGGGGAAAAAAACAAAAACAATCAGTGGGAAGGAAAAAAAAAAGGGACGGATAATTACTGAAGATTCCACGCCACATTCCTTTTCAACGTGGAAAAGGTGTATGCTTTTCGTGCAGGGTCGGAAAGTTAGACGACAAGAAACGCTATGCTAGATTTTTTTTCCGACTGTCCACAATAAACACTGGATAATGCACACAATTTGTTGCTCCTTCAATCAATGTACGTATTCAAATCATTGCTCTCATTATATTTAAGCACTTTTTATATCTAATTTTATATTTTTTGCCCACAATTTTTGATATCACACGCATTTTCTTTTAGGCTGTGCTACATGCTCTAGATTTTTCATTGAGGTTATTAACCTCGTGAAATGCAACAAATTTACTTTAAAATCTGCTGTTCTTGGGAAGAGAAGATATGATTTTGAAAACCTATATTTTAGTTCAATTTTCTTCAAATACAAAAGAGATTGAAGGAAAATAAAACAAATAAATAAATAACAAACAAAACAGATGGAAGGAAATGAAAAACAAATAAATAAGAAACAAAAGATATCAATCCTTTTTTACTACAAATATCATTACAGGTCTTTAATTGTATTTTTTAATTCTTATTTATCTATTTTTTTTATTTCAATTTCTTCATTTTTTGTGTTTGGAGAAAACAAGAAGTAATAAAAGGGTAAATTTGTCAATTTATTAGTTTGATTTTGATTTTTTACTAGTGACCATTAGTTTTAACGAAAAAAAACCTAATAGTGACACTTTAATCCAAATAATAAGAGGGTTATATATAAATTTTTAAACCATATGGAGTTACACATTAATGAGTGTGTTTGGATTGCTAAAAATTATTCCAAATAATATTTCTCTTGCATCGTAAACACATTTTCTAATTCATCTTTTTATATTCCCAACTACTTTTTATCTCACATACATAGGGAGTAAAAGATAATTTACCCTTGAAATTAACATTATGCCGACTTCTTATTGTATGATTTTAGGTAACCAAATACACTATTCTCTGCTGTAATTAAAGAGATTGTTGGTACTAACTTTTCAGAAAATTGATGCTAAACAAAAAACGTGTGGGTGGAATAAATGTGAATGGCACTTATTTACGTGGTAAATTAGCTAGTATAAATTAGGTAACATATAATTAACTGAAGATGAAAAATGTCCAGAGAGAGAGCGCGAGAGAGAAAGGGAAAGCATTATAAGGCCCCTTGCATTCCCCGTATCCACCCTCCAATAAAAATGGTCCGTGTCGTGCACCGGAGTCCCCGTGGCCCAACTCCCTGTCTCACCACCATCCACCAGTCATTTATAAATTTTACTAATGGTTGCCTTGCCCCTCTTCAAACCATACTCATCCTCCCCGTCTCCGAATTCAACAGAACAGCTCAAAGCCCCCCCTTCCCCTTCTAAATGCTCAAACCCACCATATTTTGACATTTTTACTCCGCCGTTTGGAAGGCTGACTGAACACTTCCAACAATTCAGTTTCTCCGAATCACATTTTGGTATCCTACGTGAAAAAGGAGAAGCAGATAGGAGAAATTTACAAAAGGATATCTCTTTCGACAACTTAGCAGAATCCCAAGGCCCCAAAAGCTAAAATTCGTTTGTTGGGCAATCTCTGAGGTCACAAAAAGCGGGGAAAAAAAAGGAGGAACGACGGGGACGACGGCGACACCGTTCGTCTGAGTCTCGTCACGTGAACGATGACTCTGATTCAGAACGTAAGATATTATCTGTCGGAACATCCTTCGATCGTTAAATTCCGGTGGAGCAACACCGAGTTGTGGGGATCCACCTGGTCCTTCCTCTTCACCTCCATCGCCGCTTACGTGGTTTTCTCCGTCTTCCTCCACCTCGTTCTCAACATCCTGATTTTCCGCCGCAACCACCACCGACCCCTCCCTCTGGGGCCCCTCCCGGCCCTCCATTCCCTCTCCATGGCCCTCATCTCCGCCACCATCTTCTCCGGGATCCTCCTCTCCACCGCCGCCGAGATCCGCGACACCCGTTGGTTCTGGCGCCGCTCCAAAACCACCACTTTCCAGTGGCTCCTTTGCTTCCCTCTGGGCACGCGCCCCTCGGGCCGCGTCTTCTTCTGGTCCTACATTTACTACCTCTCCCGCTTCCTCCACAGCTTCCGCACCTGTTTCACAATCCTCCGGCGCAGAAAACTCTCCGTCTTCCAAATATTCAACCACTCCATCCTAATCTTCGTGTCATTTTTGTGGCTGGAATTCTCTCAATCGTTCCAAGTCCTGGCCATCCTGCTGACGACTTCCATATACGCCGTGGTCTACGGGTACAGATTCTGGACCGCAATTGGGCTGCCGAGCGCGTGTTTCCCCTTCGTGGTGAACTGTCAGATGGTTTTGTTGGGGTGCAATCTGGCGTGCCACATCGGGGTGCTTCTGCTGCACCTAATAAAGGGTGGCTGTAACGGAATGAACGCGTGGACATTCAATTCGGTGCTGAACGGGGCAATTCTTTTGCTGTCGTTGAATTTCTACGTGAAAACGCATCTGCGGACGAGAGGAAAAAAGCAGGCAGTCGGCGTTGAATGTGAGAATCTCCATTCCTCGATGACTGGGAAAGAGGCTGACAACAATTTAGACGCAGTCAAAGATAAAGATCTTTGAGAGGTCTGTTTGTCTCTGTTCCAGGATTCCCCTCGATATATATATATATTTTATATCTAAATTTGTGTACTTTTTTTTTTTTTTTTTTTTAACCACGGTGCTGAAAATTATAAAGGGGGTTAAAATTAAATGAACGTCTACGTACCCCGCACTGCCCCCGGTCTGCTTCTGCAGCCTGCAGAGTTATGTATGTATCTACATAAGAAGAGAATAAAAGATGGGGCTGCAGATTTTTCCTGCGGCTGGGGGCAAAATGGACGCTGTAAAAAGTTTTTGTTGCCATGATGGTCTCTTTTTTTTAAAGTACTGCTCCACTATATAGATTTTTTAAACTCTGCTTCATAATCATCAATGAAATACATATTATTGCCACTATTCTCTTAGATCCTGGCTTTCAAATGTTGGGGGTACTTTATATAGTGAATAATCCCCGACCCCCAGTATAATATACGCAGATTTTGTTCATATTCATCGGTCGTTCTATAATAAGTCAGTCTGCTGCTGGGCTGGTCCACAAGTGGGTGAAGTTTCTTCTGCAAATCCTTCGCGGTGCTGAAGTAAACGGTGGGAAAAAAATTGTAGTACTACTGTAGTAAATGTGATCCAGCAATGATTTGTCGTTTTGAGGACCCAATAATTTCTCTTTGCTGCAGAGTCGTACATCCTTGACGGGAAGGAAAATCGGCCATTGGGAATGTTGGAATTAATCGCGTCTTCTCTGGTGTATCATGGGACAAAACTAATCAGTTTTGGACTAATTGAATAATCGAATGATAATGACATATGCCCTTTTCAGTTTGGCCATCTGCTCCAATCATCGCCATGGACTCGTAGATTTTTCAATTCACTACTGAGTATCGAAACTGGCTGCAAGTCGACTTTTGCTGTGTAAAACGCCTTCCTTCTCCCCTCAGTCTCACTCCTACTTCAAGGTGGGTCTGCTCTGCTTGTAAATCGGCAGCCATGATCATTAAGAGTCCGTGTCTGTCTTCATGGGCTCCGCTCATATGCGACCCCTCTCCTGTCGTGAACGGAGATTCTGACGAAGGAAATTAATGAGCTAGGAAAACATGACCAAATAATTAATGAATTACACCCACCCCAAGAGGATGAATAGTCCTGCAAATACCACCTTGAACCAAGGGGATGAAAACGTTTATTTAACACCGCTAATTTACCATATGCTTACTAATCGTGTGTACGTACAAATTTTGTGTGTTCATGGTATGGTGCTGAATTCATTTGACCTGCTCAACCATCTACGTCTTGTTCTAAACCTTTGGTGGCGACAAACAGCTTTTCGGAATCTTACCCAAAAAAAAAAAAAAAGTTTCTGTGTCCCTAAAAAAGTGGGGAAATTTTTGATGAGGCCTCTCCGCTGTAGTCTCAATCCACTCAATAATGGTTCACTACTTCAACAGTTAAACCCAAAAACCGAGAGATCAAAGTGTCTTCAATTGCGTGCAATTTCTGAAACATTTGACAGTGACTGGGGTACCATAATAATGATCCAACTGAGGCTTTTGGCACGACTGCAGAAGAACAACACGCAGAAAGACAGGTGATTAAAGAGGCGTTTCGTCCTAGTTTGCTACTAGCTTCTCCTCCTCGTCAAATCGCCATCCATCCTACTAGCACTACCAGAAACGGTACTGCACCTTCTTGGACTGGAATTTTAGCCAACACTCAACTCAACCTCGAGCGCGGCCAATCTGCGATCGTTTTTGTATACTCTCTTGTCGAACTCGGATTTCAAGTGCTTGTGAATTGTGATTAATAATCTGCTTTCGTAGGATTGCAATTGATTTGTCTTTTTCTTCTGGTTTTCCTTCGCAAAGTTTGAACCATACGATACGAATGCATTATTGTCAAAGTCAGGACCACAAACAAGCAAGTTTACGTAGTATCGCTCACAAGATTTTAGTATAGCGGCAAAGGTCATTCAGCTGGCTTTGAAAAAAGGCAAACCATAAGAGATTTTCTCGAGTACTTTGTCTGCTTCGCTGTCAATCGTAAAAAATACTCCCCAAAAGTACCTTTGGTCTGTGCTTCATGGGCTTACTTTACTTTGCCATGAGGATCCATGATTCGGGGATTCTCGGCTCGTTGACGGCCTTTAGAGTGTGGCCCTTGCCATTCCCTAATTCTTGAGCTACCCAGTTTATAAGGCCCACAGCTTTGGTTGTTGTCCTCCTATTCCGCGGCAGATACCTCACGACAATACTAGATTTTAGCTCTGGCGAGCTGCTCCACGGGCTTTACAATTAGCAAAAGTTAAAGTAAAAAAACAAACAAACAAACAAACACGCATATACACATAGGCATATCAATGAACAAAATTTGGATTGGATCGTTTTGATTCGAATCCAGACTCTTATGGATATAAAAATGTAAATCCAAACTCTAATCTTTCATTGGTTTGGTATTTAATGAGTATTTGTGGGCATTTATTTAAGCATGCAGTGATGAATTAAAATAAATATATTTTAAAAATATATAGGGTTCAAAAATAACATAAGCATCATCCAATTTATGTTTTCAACTATTAAAATTGATATTCAAGAAGTTGAATGCAATATTATGAGTTCAAAGAAAGAATCATTATCAACTACTTGTATTTATTTTCAAAGTTTCATCTGCATTCACATCTAATCTTTCATGTATTTGCCTTCACATTTTCTCCTTTGGATCTGATTTGAATCTGAATTTGAATGTGAATAATAGAAAGTCCGAAGCTATCCAAACTCGTGACTCGCTTATTGGATTTGAATCCTAATAATATCCAACCCATTAATATACCTACACACACATTAGTGAAGACCCGCCACTAAGAGGTTATAATCTGCAAAATGTCCTGCCTTAAAAACCGTCATCGAGATTTGACCCCACCAAGTCGTCTAACGATGTACTGGAAGAGACCAAATTTACTTCCTTGTTGAATAGGTAACGTTATGAGTCTACCATTGTCGCCGGTCAGCTACCAACCTATGTCGACAACCTTTGCCAGGTGAAACAGCAAACTAAAATACAAACACTTTTTTTACCATGTAAAGTCTTTATCCTTTGACAAAAATTTGGTAGACCTAATTTTGTGATCGTGTTACTCAAATTTTGACACATCTTCACGTTTTGAATTAATGTTGTGGTATAATAAATTTTGGGTCACGTGATTTAAATAAACCTGATATACTCAAGTGGGTGCTTTATCTCTTTAGTTTTGTGATTTGTATCCCTCCAAAGATATGGTAATGCATAGCCGACTATTTGGGCGTCAAAAAATGGAGCACGTCAAAAAGTTCTTACAGTTTTCCTAACTCTTATTCTTACGAAAAAAAGTTCCATCATGGATTATTAGCTATTCAAATGCTTATCCTTCATTTCAAGCCCGAAGCAATATTGTGATACGGCATTCAAAATCTATAAGTTGGCGCCTCTGCACAGAGAAAAAAAAAAAAAAAGAAGTCCGGAATGGATATGGTTTCAAGATGAGCATTATTAGCTAAGCAACTGCTGCAAAAGATAAGAATAATCAATTCATTCACAGAAGAATTCGCAAGCACCCTGATCCACATTTTTATATACTAGTATAAATACCCGTGCAACGCACAGTAGATTATATTTTTTAAAAAAATTACAATCTATAGAGGAATTTAAAAATAGTAAAATGTTATAATCACGGGCACATGAAAGTATATTTAAAAAAATGAAACTTTGTAACAATAATTCAATATATGATAAAAACATCGCCATTATTTATAAACTATCATTTTGATGAAGGTTGGATTCTAAAAAAAAATAGAAATCTATATCATAAATTGAGAGACATAAGGGTCCAATTAAATATAATTGAATATTTAATTTGATAAATAAATGAAATATTTACAAACATTTTGCCTTCGATTTGATAATCTTCTACGTAGGTGTGAACATTCTTCACACCAATCAACTCTGAGTACGAATGCCAGTATTAGGGGTTTAATTAATTCTGTTGATTTTGTGGAGTTCATACTATAAATGAGAATGCACGATTTTTGCATGAATTAATATGTTGGCCGAACAATGCACCTCCATTTTCCTGACAAGTAAAAGCATACATAATTCAAAATTATCTTTTTTTTTAGACAATTTGTAAATAATATTGTATAAAAATATATACCTTTGTTTTTAAATCTCTAAGATAAGAAGCATCACAATGAAATATGAATCGTGCGTGTCTGTCTTGAAGAGCGAGGTATAGGTTACTACAGAAATCTCTAACTTCTATGTTAACATTGCATCTGTTAAAAAGAAATTGTGATGTATGATGTAAAAAATTATATTAAAATTCAAAATATATGAAAATAATTACCTGACAATAGTGTCGACTACGTCATTACAATGGATACACACCATTTTTGTAAAATGAGACAGACATGGTTGTCCACAATTTTTGCATAATTCATGGAACATATTATCTATGTTGATACTTTGAATGTAAGCAAGTATCCGAAAATATTTAATCTAAAACAATCCAAAGAATGTATAAATTACAATTATTAATTCGAAACTATATGTAGATACTTGTTCATTACTTAATTAATTGAGAGGAATTGTACCGTAGGTATAACTGCATATTCGGATATCCATATTCACTTAGCATTTGATATCAATAATGCTCGGGACATTGTAAAACTGCATGACCGCAATCACGTCACTAATTTCTGAACACATTTATCATTCTCAAACTTGCAAATTTTTCAAATACATATTTGTAAGGGTATGAAATATTATTAATAATTTAATATTTTGGTATTTGTAAAACTTACCAACTGTGTAGATATTGAGCAAAATTCAAGTAGTAATTGACATACAATTTGCTTGCTCGAATAGTATAAAGTGACAGTCCTGCACAATGCGCTATATTTATTGATAAACTATAAAAATAAAATAAAATAAAGTGAAAACAAATTGAATTACCTTTATGGGAATCAGTAATGGCATGACGACCATCTGACACGCTCTGACACGCGCGGGCTTGTAGACACCAAATTTTGAATAATTTTATGTAGCATCTATTTCATGATTTTCATTTTAGATTGCTTGCATTTTAGTTCGTTATTGTGTGTTTTGCACTATTAGTTGTTATGATATTTTAGTTTTATTCATTTTCGCCCTTTTAGTTGACCTATTTCATTTGCTATTTATTCTTGTTTACTTTTAGTTTTAGTTTTTAGTTTAAGCTTTTAAGTTTAGCATAGAGTTTTTAGAAAAGAAAAAGAAAAAAAAAGGAAAAAGAAAAGGAAAACATCAAAAATATGTTTTAGTCATTTTGTTTTTATTCAATGCTTCCTTGAAAGAAAAATGAAAATGAAAAATCATAAAAAAAGGAGAAAAGAGAAAATTAAAGAAAAAGAAGAAAAATTCAAAAAAAAAAATAGGCTTTAGTTGGATTGGAAAAATGAAAAAAAGAGAAAAAGAAAAAAAGGAAAATTTGTTCACAAAAATATGTTTATTTCTTTAAATTCAATCTTTGGGCACTTTAGTTATTTTTATTAAGTTATTTTGAGAAAAAGAAAATGATGAAAAATGAAAAATTGAAAAGTTAAAAAATGGCCATTTTTGTTTAGTTTTTTGTTTAAAATTATTTTTGTTTTGTTATTATTATTACCTGGTTTGTGTAATTTTGTTATTATTATATTTTATCATTTCTGTAATTATCAAGTTGTGTTAAAAAAAAAAAAAAAAAAAAACCGCAGCATGCACGCTGCAATTTTTTGCAGCGTGCAAAGGGCAACCTCAATAGACATCGGAGGGCTGGAATTTGGGGTGGAAAATGAACCTCCCATCCTCACCTTTGAGATGAGGGTTGAGGGGGTTCCACGGGATGTATAAATAGAAAAGAAAGGAGCAGCCGTAAGGAGGTTTTTGGAGAGCATCGACAGGCAAACAGAAAAACTGAGCGAGGGTTTTGGGGAGAAGGGAGTTTCAGGGCAAAAGCAAAGCACAGAGAACTAGTGTAGGAGGAAGTCTGGAACAAAAAGGGAACGGCTATAGGGAAAAAGCTAACGGGGAGAAGAAAGAGTGAGAGATAGCTGAGAGAGAAAAGAGAGGGACTAAAAGAGGAAGCTACGGGAGAGTATCTGAAGAGAAGGAACCAAGCAAGAGGAAATCGAGGAAGGAGGAGCGACTTCATTGGCGTTAAAAGTTCCTGCAGCAAGCCATTTTTGGTTTCTCATTTCCGAAAAACAACGTGCTGTTTTGAGGTAACCCATTTCGTTTTTGTATCATTTATCTTGTGAGGGTTTGAGTTCATCACGTCCGTCTCTGTTTCTTTCCGTGTACGTGCATCTGTTAGTTCCTCTGTCTATGATTTCTGATGCCCTTTGAGAAATTCGAAAGCTTTACGGTAAATGGATGCTCAATGATTAGATGATTCGGCTAGAAAAGTAGTACCTTTCGATGAATCTAGTTTTGATTTGGCCGCAAGTTTCTGCTTTTGTCTATTTTTCTGTAATTAGCAACCTGGTTAGATCTTTTGGACTTGGGCAATGTTATGAGGGTTGTGTGATTTTAAATGGGCTGAGATCATTACGGTGGGATTTGTCTATTGTGAAGCTTGTCTGAGTTTTTTTTTTCTTCTTCGCATGAGTGGACTTAGTTTTGATTGAAATGGCTGCAAAAGGTTTCCTTTGTGTATATGGATGGGGATTTGCTGTGAGTTTGTTGCTTGAAATCAGAGTATGACGTTCGGGTATCTCGTTTGGGAGGTTGTATAATCTCAAATGCTTGAACTAAAAAATTGAAAATAGAATCTGGGTTTCTTGCCTGGCCAGGATCTTCAAAAATCTGCTGCAACAGGCCTGTGACTCTCGGCTTGTTGCAGCAGCATGAACATATCTTCGGTTTGCTGAACCTTTAGATTTGCTTAACATGTCTGATCTGCTTGCCATTTGCCTGAGATGTCATGAAAATGGTTGGGAGCTTAGCAGTGGAGTCTTGTAGTTCGCTTGGTCTGGTTGTCGAAAATCTGGCTGCAGTTGTCTTTCTTTCTTTCGTTGTCAGTCAAATCAGATTTGTCATCTTAATCCTGCAAGCAAAACTTCATGTTTTGATTTGGGACAATAATTTCTGGTTTGATGAACTTGTGTGTATGATGAAATGGGTGTGTTTTGCTGGAAATTTCAGGTCATAGTTTAGCAGACCTTGAGTTTATTTTGCTGCACTGTCTTGCCAAGAGTTTCATCAATTGCCGAAGGCTGGCTGCAGAATCTTGTTAATTTTTGTAGCTTGCGTGACATGCCTCCAAGATTGCATTTGTTAGTAAATGTTGAGTTGTGTGAAGTTAACTTCAGTTGGTGTGAACCTTTGTTTGCTGAAAGTTGCATCGAGTACCGAAGTTTGTGTGCAGAAAATTACAGCAGAGATATTTAGTTGGAAATTGCAGAAATTTAAGCTTCACGTAGTTGCATGTTTTTGCATGAAAATAATTTCCAAAATTGCACTTTGGCCCCCAAGTCTCCTATAATGCTAATTTGGCCCAAGTAATTGAAAAGGCTAATCAATTGGGTCCCTGTGATTTTTGCAGCAATATTATAAAGGCTCAATTAAGTTCTAATTTTTGCAAATAAATCTTAGAATAGTTGAATTTTAAGCCATTACTTGACCTTTTTCTTGCCTTTGGATTTTGAAGTGCCTAGAAGTGTTTGATAAGCTTGAGTGTTTGGTTAATGTTCACATTTGAGTATTTGGTAGCATTAATATTTTAATTCAATTGCTTGTTTGCTTTCATTGGTTACCATGTTTTGCTAAGGTGATGCTTAATGCATGGATTGGTGAACCTTGTGTCTAAATGAGCTTGTGATTGCCTATTTCCTTTAATTTCCCTAAAATAAGTTGATTACTTGACTTTTTCTTGCTTTTGGATCTTTAAAGCTCTTAAAACGTTTTAATTGGTTTTGGTTTGATTGATTGATGGTTGCTTTTGGATCCTAAAATGCAAAGTGAAACCACTCATTGACCCTTAATTGATCTTGGGCTCTTGAAATTCTATAATAATTAATCGGACTTGAGGGGTTGTTAATATTCATGTTGAGATGGTTTAGATGATCGGTTGGTCTAATTTGTTTTTTATTTGGTCATTTCTAAGTTGCAAAGTGAGGACGGATTCGATGTTTGATGGATTCCGATTGTCATATTTGTCTTTTATCATTATATTGGTGCATTAATCCTTTCCTTTGAATGGTTTTAGCCCAAATTAGCTTCTTCTTTAGTGACCATAGCCCAAGTTGAGTCTTGTTCACCTTACTAGCATTACACACGGGGGAGGTACAATTTCTCTTATCCCTTTTTGTCTCTCCTATGTGACCTTATGTGTTATGTGAATATGCCTGTCTACTTCGCTTTCCTTACCTCCTTGCATGCATTTACTTACTTTTTACTTTTATTTAAGTTTTATGGGGTATGTGTACACCTCTTGGCTTGTAATAGATAGGGCTCGGAGAGCATCTGGTCCATTTCCCCTTCCCCTTGGTTGCTTGCTTTTGTTGCTACATGTTTAATTGCTTTATTAGGTTCTTGCATCTAGTCGAGCATACTAAGTGCTACGTGTTACGTGTTTACGAGCGTTTTGGCATGTCTACTTGTTTTCATAACCATGAATGAATGGAATGGATGAATGTACGTCACCACACTAGTCCAACGCTAGTTGTGACTTCTTTTATCGTTTCCACTAGTCCAACGCTAGTCGGAATTCATAGAATCGGTTAGTCCAACGCTAGACCCTTAGGGATTTCCCCTCGTTAGCACATCATTTGCTTGTTCACCACATATCACGCATTTTCCTTAGTTTTATCATTTGGCATGATCCTCGAACCCCTTTTCCCCTCATTTTGGGTTTTGCATCCCATACTAGCTATAGGGTTCATTTTGTTTGAGCGTCCCCCTCCGATAAGGGAAACGAGCGAGTGTGGCTACTCGATAGCCTTAGCACGCTAGTTTCGCCTTCTAATCCAAGGGAAAATCGAAGTCGAAAAGTTAGAAGTCAACCCCCGTACCCGACTTGTTGCATTCCCCTAGGGTCATACTTTCCTAGGCTAGAGTCAGCCTCACCCTATTTTAAGCACAATAGGCACGAGGGAAGGGGTTCCACCCCTTTTACTTGCTTTATTGTTTTTTTTTTCTTCTTAATTGCTCCCAATGTGTTATGTGTACTATCAATTGCACTAACCATTCTTTTGTTTTCTTGGATTGCATTCATGTGCCTTAGCAATAAGAGGCCTTTTTGGCACTCTTTTAGTGACTCACCCACTAGATAGCTCACATGTTTAAATTTCAGTTATTGCACTTGATTTCCAATAAATACATTTCATTTTAGACCTTTTTCCCCCCGATGCATTATTTATATCCTTTAGGCAATATTTGTCACATATTTATATCGCTTCAATAAATGGCATCATGCATAAACCATAGAAAGGGAATGCCACATAGGGAATCCCGGGTTTTAGGAATAAGCCACCTTGTGTCTCGGATACTTAATCCAACGAGACTTGCATGTTTACAATTTTGCTTAACCTTCGGGGTAAAATTCCAAGGTAAGGTACTAAAAGTGAATTCTTCCTCAGATGGCTCCATGCCGAATGTTAAACCATATACCTCGTGAGCTGATAGATTGGAAGAACAACATGGCGCATGAGGTGAACCGATTGTTCCCGTACATAGGGCATCTACCGAGTCTTTTGAACATAGCCCCAAACATGGCAATCATTGAAGCACTACTTGAGTATTGGGATCCTAAAGGCTCTGTTTTTCGATTTGGGGAATGCGAGTTAACACTCACTCTAGAAGAGATAGAAGGATTGTTGCAGATGCCTGGGAAGGGAAGCCCTATGGTGTACCCAACTAGTGGCACTAGAGAGCAGTTTTGCAAGTTTCTGGGTTTGGGACGAGCTAGTATGAACCAGCACCCGGACGCAAAATCATGTCCACTGGAGTTATTGTACGAACGATTTGGGAGAAGGGACTCTTATGATCAACACCATGACGACTTCTTCATTAGCAAAGAGGAGTGGGAAGGAAAGCGAGTCCAAGTCTTTGGACTAGCCTTGACTAGTCTACTTTTATTCCCGCAAAAGCATGGGAAGGTTACCTTTTCAACAATCAACATGATGCAAAACGTGTTTCTAGGAATTAAGGAGAAGACCCCTACTTTGGTGCCTATCATCATTGCTGATATCTTCACTGCCGTTACTGAATGCCAAAAGAAGAGGGGGTTTTTCTATGCATCCAACCTGGTGCTCCAAATGTGGGCCATGGAACATCTGTCAAAAAGAGCGCTAAATCCATTGGGGTCCTGTCTTCCAACAGCAAACTGGGTCGAGTCGCACCGAGAAAGGGTTAGCAGATACTATCGAATAGCGTCTCCAAGCTTGTTTATTCAGGAATTCAATGCTCTGACTTCGGATAAGATACAATGGGTTCTCGATTGGACGAAAGTAAGGGATCCGGCTTTCAAGACTACGCAATTTGACTTCATTCCGTTAGCAAGTACCAGTGGGTTGATTATGTACATTCCACAACGAGTTATGAGACAGTTCGGGTACCCGCAGAGAGTGCCAATCATACAAGAAATGGGAAGTATCGAGCTTAATACAGTTGCTGAATGCCGAAGTATGGTGTTGGAAGCTTGGGGGAATCTGTGTAGTTTGGACAACCTGCATTTGGACCAAGTGAATAAAGAAGAGCCTAGGGTCGTCTTGGAGTACAACGACTGGATCAAATCAATAATAGAACAAGGAAGAGAAAGGGTACCGTCAGTCGCTATTACTTTAGAAGAGTAGAATGAGAAATTGAGGAGAGAATTGGAAGACCATCAGCTGCAGATCATGGTGGCTGACCAAACATTGGAAGCAGCCCGTGCGCAATTGAGGAAAGAGGCAAGGAAGACCGAGAAGTTGGAAAAGGCATTGAGTGCATTTGATAAAATCCAAGATGAAATTCGAAAGCTTAGTATCGGGAGTTCTAGGGAATCCCAACACACTAGACTAGCCAGGCATGAAGATTTTGTAAGAATGGTCAGTCGAACCATCAATGAAGTTGTAAAGAAGGACTGAGCTTATCCATATTTTAATGAGAATTCCTGCTTTTATGTTCACTTACAGGTTTGAAAATGGGATTTTACCCCGAAGGCTTGCATCATGCTAGACCTACCCTTGGCACAAAAGGGCCCCCCAAATAGGACATGCATCCGAATTGTTCAAATAGTTATAACTCATGTCTTTTTCTTTTTCTTTTTCTCTTTTGAATAAATTGCAGAAATTCAATAACGATTGGTTTATCTAAAGCAGTCTTTTGCGTTCTCAGGTAAAATTTTTCAAAATAGCTTTTCGGAAAAACCCCATTATTACGCGATCCCGAAGTAGAGCCCAAAGGAATCGTGTAAACATGAGTAATCAACCTGAATCGTCCGACAAGACCGCTGCTGCTTCTCAACCAGAAGTCCCGAGTCCTGGAGTTCAGTTGGCCGAGTTACTTGCTAAGTTTGGGGAGATGGCCTTTGAGATGGTTGCCCAAAAGAAGATAATAGACGAGCTTGTCAGTAGCGGGGTACAGCCGGAGCTTCCGCACGTAATACAACTGCAATCTGAACCCTTTGTTATTCCTACAGTTCAAACTACTGTTCCCATGCAAGGTCCACCCGAAGGGACTTTCACCTACCCCACCGTTCATCTGCCATACACTTACCCTCCTAATCCTTCATTTTTCTCTACTCATATGCAAGGCCCACAACCTCAAGTCACTGCAAATATACCACCTGAGACACAAGCTTTTTATTACCCCACCACTGAGCCTTATCTGCCGGACCATTTTATTCAAACCAAACCAGAGGTGGGAGGATCCTCTGCTCCCATTGATGTGAAGTTATTAAAGCGCCTGGACCGTTTCGATGAATTCATGAGAAAGAGTCAGGTGCTGAACAAGCAAGGAGTTTTGGATTACGATGAGCTGTGTCTCTTTCCGAATGTGCAACTGCCTGAGGGGTTCAAAACTCCTAAGTTTAACAAATACGATGGGACGGGTAATCCCAAGACGCACCTCCGACTATTTGCAAACAAATTGGGAAAGCCTGTGGACGATAAAAACTTGCCTCTAAGGTTGTTCCCCGAAAGTCTGGAAGGGGACGCACTTGACTGGTATTCAAATCTGAAACCTGAAGACGTAAGAACCTGGATTGACTTGTCCAAGGCTTTCGTAAGGCAATATGAGTATAATTGTGAGTTGGCACCGACTAGAACCACCTTGGAAGGAACCAAAAGAAAACCCTCCGAAGATCACAAGACTTATGCCAAGAGGTGGAGGAAAATAGCTGCCAAGGTGGAGCCTCCGATGACCGAGGAAGAAATCATCCGTACTTTCATCAAGGCCCATGATCCTCCATATTTTGAAGAAATTTTCCGTATGACTGGATGTTCATTCGCGGCAATTGTAAATAAACTTGAAGAATTCGACGACTTTGTACGAGCCGGAAAAATTGTTAATGTGTCTGCCCTGAAATCGCAAGTGGAAGCTTTGCAAGGGCGAGGAAGCAGTGAAAAGAAACCACAATTCAAAAAGAAAGAAGGAGATACAACCTTTGTTTGGAACCACAATCCTTCACTCCGACCCCGATACCAGCACAACCCAACCTACCAGCAACCTTACCATTACTACTCAAACCCACACCCTGTATATACTACCAACATCCACCACCCTCGACCTCGCCCAAACTATACTAACCCACCTTCAGCCCCTTTTCAAATTTCTCAACCAAATCCACCCCAAAACCGACCTCGACCTCCATTTAACCCAAGATTTTCTCCTCCAAATAGACCTGCTTACAACTATCCTCAACCCACTGAACCCTACAACAGATCTCCTAGCCGTACTTTTACCAATTTAGGCAGGCCTTTAGACCAATTATATGACCAGTTAAGGGCCTCCGGAAAAATTGGCACAGTACCCCCTCCTACCTATCCGTATGGCATGCCCGCCTGGTATAACCCGCAAGCTGTTTGCGCATATCATTCGGGGGCCCCTGGGCATGCAACTTTGGATTGCAAGGCGCTAAAGCATAAAGTTCAGGATATGGTTGAGTCTGGAGAAATCGTGATCAGAAAGAGGGAGCCGCAAGGGCCAAACGTAAATCAAAACCCCTTGCCAGAGCATGTTGGGGTTATTATGGACGATGCGGAGTACGAGGAACAAATCAAGAAATTGGCAATAGAAGCTGAAGTGTTTGGGGTCACGGACCAACCGTTTGTCATAGAGTTGCCATTCGAAGAAGATAACAAGCCTTTTGTCTTGGACCTCACGCCAGCAGAGAATGAAGCTTTGAAACCGGTAGTCATCGAATTCCCGAAGCAGGAGCCCGTATTAAGTCTGCAACAAGTGCCATGGAATTACGATGAGCCTAGCATACAGATCGGGGAGAATTCAACCGCAAAGAAGGAAGTGTCAGTAGTTACCAGATCGGGGAAGACTGTAAATCCATTTGAGACTACTACTCCAATTCAAGCCAATAGTTTTGAGTCACCCATCAAACCAACAATCACCGAGAAAGAAGCCGTGGATTTCCTTAAACGACTCCAGAGAAGTGAATACAACATAGTGGAAAAGCTAAGCAAATCACCTGCCCAGATAACCATGTTGGACCTACTTTTCTCTTCGGACGTGCATAGGGATGCATTGATCGACGTATTAACAAGAGCTCAAATTCCGAGGGACATTTCTGTTGATAATTTTTCAAACGTGGTGGGGAGCGTATTATTCAACAAGCAAATTGTTTTTTCTGACGATGAATTGCCGACGGAGGGCATCGGACATAATAGGGCGTTGTACATAACAGTGAGGTGCAATGAAAAAATGCTGCCTAAGGTGTTAATCGATAATGGATCCGCACTGAATATCTGTCCTTAGAGCACCTTAGAGAAACTAGGGTTGCAAGACATCAAGCTGAAGCCTTTAGGGACTATCGTTAGAGGGTTTGATGGAGCGCAGAGGGAGCCAATAGGAGAGGCAGATTTAGTAATCGAGATGGGGCCCGCCCAATTTCAAATAACTTGCCAAGTCATGAACTTCCCGAGCATTTATAATATTTTACTTGGAAGGCCATGGATTCACAAGTCTGGGGCCGTGCCGTCTTCGTTGCATCAATTACTCAAGTTCGTGGTAAATGACAAACTAATCACTATCTTTGCTGAAGAGGACTGCCTGGTGATCACCGATTCTGGAGTTAAAGAGGAGGGTAGTCAAAGTGTTACCATGTCCCCTCACAGCACATCCGATATAGTCTCCGTAAGTTGGATAACCACGGAGGAACAAACTCTCTCAAAGGCCAGCGTAATGATGGCCAGAGAAATGATTCGTGGAGGATACAAATTCGACAAGGGGTTGGGGCGTGAACTGCAAGGGATCCTGAAGCCAGTGAAGATAGTAGAAAAGAGGGATACCTTCGGTTTGGGTTTCAGACCAACCGCCAAGGATTTCAAGGAGATGAAGGAGCGTAAAAGAGCAGAAAAAGAGGGCCGGCAAAGGGTTTTCGATATTCCACCGCTACGGTATACTTTTCCCCGGCCAGCTGAAATAATCACATCAGAGGATAATTCAACTGAAGAAATCGAGGATAGTTTGTCCCAACTGTTCATTGGGGCAATATTTGAAGACAATTTCCCGAACGAGGCCGAATTTCCTGACATCCCTGAAGGGTCGATTTCCAATTGGACAGCTGAATTTCTGCCTATTCGGAAGGAGTTTCGGTAAACTGAAAGGGGTTTATCATTCATATGAATTCATGAAAAATACTTTTGCATCTGTAAATAGCCAATGAAAACAATTTTCCTTTTGCGCATGTAAATATTGTTAAATTTTCATTTTCACTTGCTTTCAATCAAAGGTCTTTATGAAAATGCACAAGTTGTTCTTGTCATGTTGTGTTGTCTATATTCATGTGGTTTGTTCATTTGTTTGTTGTATGCTTATTTGCTTATTATCCCACATTCGTTAATTCTTTCAGATGGCCAAAAATAAAACTGTTTGACCCTTTGGATATTACTATTCTGGAATTCGATAATGGCAATCTCTATATCACTCACAACTTGGAGGTCTGTGAATCCGAAATCCAAAGTGAGAGTGATAATGAGGAGGTATTCGATTCTTTTGTAAAGGACCTTGAACAATATGAGAAAAAACCAAAACCGAACCTGGAAGAAACAGAAAAGGTTAACATTGGCACTGAGGATGAAGTTAAGGAGGTGCAGATAAGTATTCATTTGAATGAAGGGCAGAAAAAGGAGATGCTTGAATTCTTGACCATGTTCCAGGATGTATTTGCGTGGTCCTATGATGATATGACTGGCATTTCAACTGATGTGGTAGTGCATAGATTGCCCACAGACCCTTCTTTTCCACCCGTAAAACAAAAACCCCGAAAATTCAAACCAGATATGAACCTCAAAATAAAAGAGCAAATTGAAAAACAACTCAAAACCAATATCATCATTGTTTCCCATTACCCAATTTGGCTTTCAAATCCAGTCCCTGTTCCAAAAAAGAGTGGAGAGGTGAGAGTTTGTGTTGACTATAGAGACCTTAATAAAGCCAGTCCTAAGGATGATTTCCCTCTACCAAATATTCACATTCTCTTAGACAATACTGCCGAACATGAGATTGAAATCTTTTGCGATTGTTTTGCTGGCTACCACCAAATTTTGATGGCAGAGGAGGATAGGGAGAAGACTGCTTTCATTACCCCTTGGGGCACATTTTACTACCGAGTGATGCCTTTCGGTTTAAAGAATGCAGGGGCAACATATCAGAGGACCATGACAACCCTATTTCATGATATGATCCACCGGGAGATGGAGGTCTACGTGGATGATATTATAATCAAGTCTAAAAGGGCAGAAAACCACTTGGTTGATCTGAAGAAATTGTTCGAGAGACTACGGAGGTACAATTTGAAGTTAAATCCTGCAAAATGCGCCTTCGGAGCACCTGCGGGTAAGCTGTTGGGATTTATAGTCAGTAAGAGAGGCATAGAGATAGATCCATCAAAAATCAAAGCAATTCGAGATATGCCGGTGCCAAAAACTCAGAAGGACGTGAGGGGTTTTTTAGGAAAGATCAATTTTATTGGGAGGTTCATCGGCCAACTAACTGCCACATGCGAGCCGTTGTTCAAATTATTGAGAAAGAATGTGCCGTTGTATTGGAATGAGGAGTGCCAACAAGCTTTTGACAAGATTAAAGATTATTTGTTGCATCCACCAGTCTTAGTGCCGCCCAAACCGGGCCGACCTTTGATTATGTATTTATCCGTGCTTGAAGGAGCAGTAGGGTGTGTTCTAGGTCAGCACGACGACTCTGGAAGGAAAGAACAAGCCATTTACTATCTAAGCAAAAAGTTCACGCAGTACGAGGCTAATTATTCATTCATTGAGAAAAGCTGCTGTGCATTGGCCTGGGCAGCCCAGAAGTTGAGACACTATCTGTTGAGTCATACCACGTATCTTATTTTCCGGTCTGATCCTTTGAAGTATCTTTTGGAGAAGCCGATGCTGACTGGGCGTTTGGCGAAATGGCAAATAATTCTCTCAGAATTCGATATTATTTTTACCTCACAAAAGGCGGTCAAGGGGCAAGCTATAGCTGATCATTTGGCGGAAAATCCAAGGGATGATGATTATCAACCACTTCGTACTTATTTCCCTGACGAGAGGGTCCTATTTGTAGGCGCTGCAGATGATATAAGTGAACAAAGTCCTGAATGGAGGCTTTTCTTCGATGGAGCTTCGAATTCTCTCGGAGCTGGAATTGGAGTTGTTTTGGTGTCACCCGAAGGGAAGCACTACCCTGCCGCTGCCAAATTGCAATTCGCTTGCACGAATAACATGGCTGAATATGAAGCCTGCATTTTTGGTCTCAAAATGGCTTTGGAGATGGAAATCAAGGAGTTGATAGCTTTTAGTGATTCAGATTTGCTCGTACACCAAACTTTGAAGCAATGGATAACCAAAGATTCGAAAATTCTACCCTACCATTGTAGTCTGCTCACTTTGGCCAAGCAGTTTCAAAATTTGGAGTTTAGGCATCTCCCGAGAGCCCGAAACGCATTTGCTGATGCTTTGACCACCTTGGCTTCCATGATCCAATATCCAGATGAATTGAAGATCGAACCAATCCAAATTCAACTTCAAAACAAGCCAGCCCACTGCTGGGCTGCAGACGAGTCCTCGAATACTACTCCTTGGTTTAATGATCTTAAAGAGTTTCTCAAAACTGGGTCCTACCCTCAGCATGCTGGTACAAAAGACAAGAGTTTTCTACGTAGAATGGCTTCAAAATTTTTCTTAAATGGAGAAGTCTTGTACAAAAGAACCTCGGATTTGAACCTTTTAAGGTGTGTTGATGAAGATGAAGCTCAATATATGATGAAAGAAATGCATAGTGGCGTTTGTGGACCTCACATGAATGGCCATTTGCTAGCGAAGAAAATCATGAGAACCGGATACTTCTGGCTTACTATGGAGCATGATTGTATAGACTTTGTCCGGAGATGTATAAAATGCCAAATGCACGGTGACATTATACGCGCTCCATCCACTGAGTTGCATAGCATGACCGCCCCGTGGCCCTGTTCAATGTGGGGTATGGACGTGATTGGTACAATCGATGCTCCTGCTTCAAATGGACATCGATTTATATTGGTGGCGATTGAGTACTTTACCAAGTGGGTTGAAGCAGAGTCGTTTAAACATGTGACGAAGAAAGTAGTTGCCAATTTCTTGAGAGATCACATCATCTGTCGCTTTGGAGTGCCTGAAACGCTTATCACTGACAATGCCAAGAATCTGAACAATGACATGGTGGATGGACTATGCGAGCAGTTCAAGATCAGACACCGCAACTCCGCCATTTATAGGCCTCAGATGAACGGAGCTGTAGAAGCCGCGAATAAGAATTTGAAGAAGATTATCCGCAAAATGACTGAAAGGCATCGCGAATGGCATGACAAGTTGCCTTATGCACTAATGGCGTATCGGACTTCTATCCGGACATCGACTGGGGCAACGCCATATTTACTGATGTATGGAATGGAAGCTGTATTACCAGCCGAAGTTGAAATTCCTTCGTTGCGAATCCTTATGGAGGCTAAATTGGAGGAGGCTGACTGGATAAAGCAGCGCCATGAGCAATTGACGTTGATCGATGAAAGGCGATTCAACGCTATCTGTCATGGTCAGTGCTATCAGAAACGGGTGGCCCGAGCTTACAACAAAAAGGTCCATCGGCGTGCATTTGAAGAAGGTGACAAAGTGCTAAAGCGAATTTTGTCGATGCAAGATGAAGCTAAAGGCAAATTTGCTCCGAATTGGCAAGGGCCGTTCATTGTCCAAAAGGTATTACCTGGCGGAGCCCTTATTTTAGCAGAAATGGACGGACGAGCATTCCCTCAACCCATCAACTCAGATATGTGCAAAAAGTTTTTCATTTGATAATGCAAATTTTCTTCAGAAATTCATGCAAATGGCGAAATGCAAGTCAGGCCATCTTCTTTTACACTTAAAATATTTTATCCCTACTTGTCCCCTTTGAGCCATCAGAATTGACAAAATTTTCGTTTGATAACCCTTGAGAATTGCAAACCCCACACTGGGGCAAATTTATTTCGAAAAAAAAAGAGAAGAAAGAACCCTTACACTGGGGCAAATTTAGTTTTCAAAGAAAAATGCAAAAGTGAGGGAAATGCAATGAAGAAAATGCAAAGAGTGAAAATCCGATCAAACTGGGGCAAAATTTTCCCCGGTTTCGTTCAAAATCGGAAATGATTTCAGAATAGAGCAATCTCAATTTATTTTACCCCTGGCATCGAATTTGCTTTCAAGCCTTAACCTTTCTGGAAAAACACCCCACCTGACCTCATTACAAAGCCCAAAGTCCTGGCTTCTGTCATGTGTTGCATTTCTATTAGCAAAATTTGATAATCAACTGGCAAGTGATGTCCGCAATGCCTTCGCCTAATCTACAAGGGAAGTGCATTTTACTGATGCCTGAAACCTTTAACTCATATTTCTGAGTCAATCATGGTCGAGATGTGTCTTTATTCTTTAGGTGAAAACCCGAAAGGGCGCCTCGTAAAAAAAAAAAAAAAAGAGCCAAAAAGAAAAACAAAAACAAAAAGAAAAGACAAAAAGGAAAAGGAAAAGCAAAAACAAAAAGGGTAGGGGCAACCTTGGTGAAAACCCGAAAGGGCGCCAAGGAGGGTTTTTCGCAACGGACGAGCGCAAGAAGGAACAGCTGGTGACCTGGTTCATTTAGGGTTTTCCTCATATTTGTGATACTTCTGCCGATATCGGATTCCGAAGCAAAATATCCAAAGTCTTGAATATGATTTCCGTTGGCTAAATTTGTATTGTTCTTTACAAATATTCTTTTGCAAAATGTATCTTTATGAACCTTTTTGGTTGTTCTCAATTATTTGTGTATGACTGCTTATGATTGTCTATATTCTTTTGCATCTTTGCCTGACATAGGAAATAATCTAGCATATACATTGATCGTTATATGATAAATTTTCACGCATCACTCTTTCACCATTGAATTCAAATGAATGATAAACCCAAAGGTTTGTGCAAAAATAGGGGATTCAATCATCAGTTACAGGGAGTAACGTACAACAAAGCTACCACCTGGATTGGGTGACGTGGTAAGTCCGTATTTTATCGGTCTCAGAAATTGAAAGGTTTCAAGTTCGACTAAGGCAGATGCCGCCGAGCCGAAGTAAAAGCATCACAAGACTCATGTTTACACGGTTCTCAAGGCAAACCGGATCAAGTGATGGTGGCAAGTCCATATATTTTCTTTTCTCCTTGCAGGAACGTTGCATTTACAAATGAGAACAACCACTCTCCTCTTCACACAGAAATCAATGTCAGAAACAACTTCTCAGTAATCAAAAACGAAATGATCACAAGGAACAACATCAGCTATCGTTTTAGCTAAACCTCCCTCTTGGTACCAAGGGTTGAAATACTCCCAGGTAAAGACTCAATTCATTATTTAAACTTCCCCAGTGAAGTCCCGTTTAAATTCCTGTTCGGGTCAGTCCCGTTTAAATTCTGTTCGGGCCAGTCCCGTTTAAATCCTGTTCGGGCCAGTCCCGTTTAAATTCTGTTCGGGTCAGTCCCGTTTAAATTCTGTTTGGGTCAGTCCCGTTTAAATTCCTGTTCGGGTCAGTCCCGTTTAAATTCTGTTCGGGTCAGTCCCGTTTAAATTCTGTTCGGGTCAGTCCCGTTTAAATTTCTGTTCGGGTCAGTCCCGTTTAAATTTCTGTTCGGGTCAGTCCCGTTTAAATTCCGTTCGGGTCAGTCCCGTTTAATTCCTGTTCGGGTCAGTCCCGTTTAAATTCCGTTCGGGTCAGTCCCGTTTAATTCCTGTTCGGGTCAGTCCCGTTTAAATTCTGTTCGGGCCAGTCCCGTTTAAATTCCTGTTCGGGTCAGTCCCGTTTAAATTTCTGTTCGGGTCAGTCCCGTTTAAATTCTGTTCGGGCCAGTCCCGTTTAAATTCCTGTTCGGGCCAGTCCCGTTTAAATTCCTGTTCGGGTCAGTCCCGTTTTATTTTTCATGCTCGGGTCAGTCCCGTATTAGAATTCCTGTTCGTTGGAATCTTTTGCAGCCCAATAACACAGGTAAGTATTTGGTGTCTACTTCTTTGTCTCAAGTTTTTTCAAAACTCAGACAAAGAGGGGCAAACTGTAGACACCAAATTTTGAATAATTTTATGTAGCATCTATTTCATGATTTTCATTTTAAATTGCTTGCATTTTAGTTCGTTATTGTGTGTTTTGCACTATTAGTTGTTATGATATTTTAGTTTTATTCATTTTCGCCCTTTTAGTTGACCTATTTCATTTGCTATTTATTCTTGTTTACTTTTAGTTTTAGTTTTTAGTTTAAGCTTTTAAGTTTAGCATAGAGTTTTTAGAAAAGAAAAAGAAAAAAAAAGGAAAAAGAAAAGGAAAACATCAAAAATATGTTTTAGTCATTTTGTTTTTATTCAATGCTTCCTTGAAAGAAAAATGAAAATGAAAAATCATAAAAAAAGGAGAAAAGAGAAAATTAAAGAAAAAGAAGAAAAATTCAAAAAAAAAATAGGCTTTAGTTGGATTGGAAAAATGAAAAAAAGAGAAAAAGAAAAAAAGGAAAATTTGTTCACAAAAATATGTTTATTTCTTTAAATTCAATCTTTGGGCACTTTAGTTATTTTTATTAAGTTATTTTGAGAAAAAGAAAATGATGAAAAATGAAAAATTGAAAAGTTAAAAAATGGCCATTTTTGTTTAGTTTTTTGTTTAAAATTATTTTTGTTTTGTTATTATTATTACCTGGTTTGTGTAATTTTGTTATTATTATATTTTATCATTTCTGTAATTATCAAGTTGTGTTTAAAAAAAAAAAAAAACAAACCGCAGCATGCACGCTGCAATTTTTTGCAGCGTGCAAAGGGCAACCTCAATAGACATCGGAGGGCTGGAATTTGGGGTGGAAAATGAACCTCCCATCCTCACCTTTGAGATGAGGGTTGAGGGGGTTCCACGGGATGTATAAATAGAAAAGAAAGGAGCAGCCGTAAGGAGGTTTTTGGAGAGCATCGACAGGCAAACAGAAAAACTGAGCGAGGGTTTTGGGGAGAAGGGAGTTTCAGGGCAAAAGCAAAGCACAGAGAACTAGTGTAGGAGGAAGTCTGGAACAAAAAGGGAACGGCTATAGGGAAAAAGCTAACGGGGAGAAGAAAGAGTGAGAGATAGCTGAGAGAGAAAAGAGAGGGACTAAAAGAGGAAGCTACGGGAGAGTATCTGAAGAGAAGGAACCAAGCAAGAGGAAATCGAGGAAGGAGGAGCGACTTCATTGGCGTTAAAAGTTCCTGCAGCAAGCCATTTTTGGTTTCTCATTTCCGAAAAACAACGTGCTGTTTTGAGGTAACCCATTTCGTTTTTGTATCATTTATCTTGTGAGGGTTTGAGTTCATCACGTCCGTCTCTGTTTCTTTCCGTGTACGTGCATCTGTTAGTTCCTCTGTCTATGATTTCTGATGCCCTTTGAGAAATTCGAAAGCTTTACGGTAAATGGATGCTCAATGATTAGATGATTCGGCTAGAAAAGTAGTACCTTTCGATGAATCTAGTTTTGATTTGGCCGCAAGTTTCTGCTTTTGTCTATTTTTCTGTAATTAGCAACCTGGTTAGATCTTTTGGACTTGGGCAATGTTATGAGGGTTGTGTGATTTTAAATGGGCTGAGATCATTACGGTGGGATTTGTCTATTGTGAAGCTTGTCTGAGTTTTTTTTTTCTTCTTCGCATGAGTGGACTTAGTTTTGATTGAAATGGCTGCAAAAGGTTTCCTTTGTGTATATGGATGGGGATTTGCTGTGAGTTTGTTGCTTGAAATCAGAGTATGACGTTCGGGTATCTCGTTTGGGAGGTTGTATAATCTCAAATGCTTGAACTAAAAAATTGAAAATAGAATCTGGGTTTCTTGCCTGGCCAGGATCTTCAAAAATCTGCTGCAACAGGCCTGTGACTCTCGGCTTGTTGCAGCAGCATGAACATATCTTCGGTTTGCTGAACCTTTAGATTTGCTTAACATGTCTGATCTGCTTGCCATTTGCCTGAGATGTCATGAAAATGGTTGGGAGCTTAGCAGTGGAGTCTTGTAGTTCGCTTGGTCTGGTTGTCGAAAATCTGGCTGCAGTTGTCTTTCTTTCTTTCGTTGTCAGTCAAATCAGATTTGTCATCTTAATCCTGCAAGCAAAACTTCATGTTTTGATTTGGGACAATAATTTCTGGTTTGATGAACTTGTGTGTATGATGAAATGGGTGTGTTTTGCTGGAAATTTCAGGTCATAGTTTAGCAGACCTTGAGTTTATTTTGCTGCACTGTCTTGCCAAGAGTTTCATCAATTGCCGAAGGCTGGCTGCAGAATCTTGTTAATTTTTGTAGCTTGCGTGACATGCCTCCAAGATTGCATTTGTTAGTAAATGTTGAGTTGTGTGAAGTTAACTTCAGTTGGTGTGAACCTTTGTTTGCTGAAAGTTGCATCGAGTACCGAAGTTTGTGTGCAGAAAATTACAGCAGAGATATTTAGTTGGAAATTGCAGAAATTTAAGCTTCACGTAGTTGCATGTTTTTGCATGAAAATAATTTCCAAAATTGCACTTTGGCCCCCAAGTCTCCTATAATGCTAATTTGGCCCAAGTAATTGAAAAGGCTAATCAATTGGGTCCCTGTGATTTTTGCAGCAATATTATAAAGGCTCAATTAAGTTCTAATTTTTGCAAATAAATCTTAGAATAGTTGAATTTTAAGCCATTACTTGACCTTTTTCTTGCCTTTGGATTTTGAAGTGCCTAGAAGTGTTTGATAAGCTTGAGTGTTTGGTTAATGTTCACATTTGAGTATTTGGTAGCATTAATATTTTAATTCAATTGCTTGTTTGCTTTCATTGGTTACCATGTTTTGCTAAGGTGATGCTTAATGCATGGATTGGTGAACCTTGTGTCTAAATGAGCTTGTGATTGCCTATTTCCTTTAATTTCCCTAAAATAAGTTGATTACTTGACTTTTTCTTGCTTTTGGATCTTTAAAGCTCTTAAAACGTTTTAATTGGTTTTGGTTTGATTGATTGATGGTTGCTTTTGGATCCTAAAATGCAAAGTGAAACCACTCATTGACCCTTAATTGATCTTGGGCTCTTGAAATTCTATAATAATTAATCGGACTTGAGGGGTTGTTAATATTCATGTTGAGATGGTTTAGATGATCGGTTGGTCTAATTTGTTTTTTATTTGGTCATTTCTAAGTTGCAAAGTGAGGACGGATTCGATGTTTGATGGATTCCGATTGTCATATTTGTCTTTTATCATTATATTGGTGCATTAATCCTTTCCTTTGAATGGTTTTAGCCCAAATTAGCTTCTTCTTTAGTGACCATAGCCCAAGTTGAGTCTTGTTCACCTTACTAGCATTACACACGGGGGAGGTACAATTTCTCTTATCCCTTTTTGTCTCTCCTATGTGACCTTATGTGTTATGTGAATATGCCTGTCTACTTCGCTTTCCTTACCTCCTTGCATGCATTTACTTACTTTTTACTTTTATTTAAGTTTTATGGGGTATGTGTACACCTCTTGGCTTGTAATAGATAGGGCTCGGAGAGCATCTGGTCCATTTCCCCTTCCCCTTGGTTGCTTGCTTTTGTTGCTACATGTTTAATTGCTTTATTAGGTTCTTGCATCTAGTCGAGCATACTAAGTGCTACGTGTTACGTGTTTATGAGCGTTTTGGCATGTCTACTTGTTTTCATAACCATGAATGAATGGAATGGATGAATGTACGTCACCACACTAGTCCAACGCTAGTTGTGACTTCTTTTATCGTTTCCACTAGTCCAACGCTAGTCGGAATTCATAGAATCGGTTAGTCCAACGCTAGACCCTTAGGGATTTCCCCTCGTTAGCACATCATTTGCTTGTTCACCACATATCACGCATTTTCCTTAGTTTTATCATTTGGCATGATCCTCGAACCCCTTTTCCCCTCATTTTGGGTTTTGCATCCCATACTAGCTATAGGGTTCATTTTGTTTGAGCGTCCCCCTCCGATAAGGGAAACGAGCGAGTGTGGCTACTCGATAGCCTTAGCACGCTAGTTTCGCCTTCTAATCCAAGGGAAAATCGAAGTCGAAAAGTTAGAAGTCAACCCCCGTACCCGACTTGTTGCATTCCCCTAGGGTCATACTTTCATCACTTCCATACTCTTTTAATCACATTTTTCTTATATTTCGCAATCCATATTTTTCACTACATCTTTATCATTTAATTACTTTACTTCACAAATGAAATTCAAGTTTCACTTATATGTACTACTCTATCTTCATTCATTTGCACACACAAACACTTTGATTTTCATACAAATTCACACATGCACTTTCTTTACACATTCGCACACAAACACTTTATTTTTTTACACCATTTCATACATGAATCTTTTCATACACTTGCACACTTGCACTTGAGTCACCATTTGCATCAATCGACCTCTATGAGGTTTCCTTTTTTTGGCCGCCACAATTCATGTGGTTTGGGACCAAAAACCTCACGAGAGACATCGTAGAATTTAGGATTGCATTTCTCATTCATTAGTCTTTGTCCAAATTGCAAATACATACTTTGGGTAGAAAAAATTAGGAAAATAAGGGTTAAATCACGCAACTAGCCTTGGCTAGGTCGAAGGGGTGCCTTGGATTTTTATCCTTGCCTTCCCCTTCGTCAAATGTGACTCCCGAACCTTTTTCTTTGTTTGCGTGGACTAGGAGTCGTTCAAAAGGGTTTCTTACTTTTTTCCTTAAAAAATTCACTTTTTGGGTGACTTGGTACACCCTAACTCTATACCAAGTGGCGACTCCATTTTTCATATAAGAAAAAACCCTTTTTGAACTATTTTTCTTGGGTCAAATCGTCGCTTTTTTCAAGTCCCATATTAGACCCATATCTTTTTCAACTCACAAAAAAAATCATTTTCCAATCAAAAATTCAATCAAAAACATCTTTCTCAAACCATTTATTTTTTCACACATCGAAAAGTGGGGCGCGACAGGGCTAATAAGGATACCAACAGCAAGTGGAAAGAGATCTTGCTCAATCTTATCATGGAATTGGATTGAAATAGGTTTAATTGTAATGGGATGATGTGTGAGGAGAGTTAGTTGGAATTAATTTCTTGTTTGAGAGAAACGTGGGAGTGTCTAGTTGGAGTTAATTTCTTGTTTGAGGGAAACGTGGACGTGTGATGTGCCCATGATGTTTTTTACGAAATAAATTAAATGTAAAATGCTAGCTAGAAAAATAGAATTGGAGAGTGGAAAGAATTGTGAAGGCTTGTTGTTAAAAACCCCAATTCTCAAATTTATACAGATATAGATACGAGCAGTTTTGTCCTATGACCTATAGAGCAATAATGTTTTTTAAAAAATTCAGAAAATTGATCCATTTTGACAAGAGCATTAAAAGGAATGGAACAACCCTGGATTGTGGCTGTTTATCACGGAGCATTTTGTCCTATTGAGTCACATTATTAATATTCCCCAGCGAATCATGCAAGCCTTTTTCTATACATCGGGCTTTCTTTCTCAAGCTCAACGCTATCCATACAGCTAATATCAGATAAGAGCCATACATTAATTAAACCTTACTTGCCATACATAAATGCTTACTTCACTGATTAGGGCTGCATACTTGGCAAGAAGGCGTTAGATAAACAAATGTCCTTTCTTTTTTCTTTTTAACCACCTTACTAGTTTCAATCGTATGGTAAACGACGCTAAAAACTTGAGATGAATATAGCTCGAAGTGACAGAATGTTATAATTTGTAGAGGCGACAAGTACTATAATTATGGCTATAACTCAAGATTCGATATGCATGCTTTTACGATTCTCCAGAATGGGGACATCTGTCTGGATATTCGGCGTCGGTGGTTTCTGGATATTCGAAAATTTTTTCCATTTTGCAAGTTAGCAGTACAAAACTTCTATTAAAATTTAAAAAAAAAAAAACCTTTTGGCCATAACAGAAGATTAAATGGCAGTAATATTTAGTTTAGTTTATTAAACAGGGGCAAGGCAAACCAAGCCCCCATGATCAAAGCGCCCCTTCCAAGCACTAAAAAGCCATAAATGGCCCTGAAGATCCTCTGTCTCATCCGATAAGTAATAAGATCATCTTGCCAATTGCGTCTGAGGAGGTTCATAGAAGACGGACATCAACTCAATAGTACTAGTGTATAATTCTACGTTCATGAATGGGAACTTAGAAGACTTTTTCTTTTCCTTTCTTCATTTCTTTTTCTTTTTGTGTGAACAGATCATGTAGCATACCATGTAGTATGTAATAGGGTCATGCGGCCAGCCGCCCAAGTTTGAGCATGCTGACTTTGGCCTGGATCCGCCTGTACCAGTAGCACTTTCCCCTGGCAGTCCAAACCTCTTTGGTATTTATTTAGACACATTTAATAAAATACAGTTGGAAGCTCAAAGGAAAACCCCCCCCCCCCCCCCCCCCCCCAAGCTCATTCGATCCCATGCACTAATATCCATGATGCTACGAGGCCCTTTCTTTTCATTCACTTATTTAGCCCACACGAGCATTTGAATTCCTTCTTAAACAACAACATCGAACTAAGCCATTGTCTTCTGAAGACTTTACCTCCTCAATTGTTAATCAACTCTAACATTGCACGACGAAAATGTCAAAAAGACATTATTGATAGCCCGAATGATTAATTGCTCTAAATCCCCTTAAGATATAGTGCATTTTACACTTTATCTTCCAATATCATTTTTTTTTCTTAATTTATCTGTTTGTTTCTTAAACCGTTAATCAACTCCAATATTTTGTTCTACTCAAGATAAATAATGTAAGGTTTAAATTTGTGCTTGCTTAACTTGATCCCCGAATTCATATGAGAAGTCTTCAAGTGGGGTATAGGTGGAGTCCCACTTAATATTTTTCAAAGAAAAAGATTCTGCATTCTGCAAGAGTTTTTTTTTTGAAACATGTGATTCTGCAAGAGTTAATTATTTTACTTTCATGCTCCAAGGATTTAAGACTGATCCAAACAAGGCCTAAACCTACCGACAGATCTATTTCCCGAGGGGGTGGGGGGGGCAGTATAATATGACCTAGTATGTGCAGGCCATTTGTAACAATAATATCTGTACAAGTTGTACGCCTATCATTTTCCCTTTCTTTTTTACATCCCGAATTATCTTTTCTTATGGCCACAAATTGTTAACCTGTTTGATGCCATTTGTAAATTTGCCTCGACTTGATGAAACACCAGATTCAATCGAGATGATGATGTGCAACACTATTAATACAAGGCCATCGGGGCGACCTTTGTCCTTTATCAGCGTCGGATTCTAATTGATTGATTTTTTTGGTTTTAGTTGATTGATGCCACTAATTTGCAATGGCTACTATAAAGGCAAGCAGTGGATTAGGGCAACTACAAATTAATTATTCGGGACACGGAAACTAGAAACCAATTCACAGCTGCTGTCTCGATTAATTCTGCTTGCTAACAAGGAAACAACAAAAACTTTTTACGATTTCTTCCGTTGATTGGATATTAAAGAATTTGTTTTCTTAGCCTACACCTCTTCTTCGCTCGCTCTTACAATGGCCGTTACAGAAAATATAACTAGGGGATGGTAAACAGGAAAAGCAATAGAAAGAAAGGTTGCAACCTATACAGTAGTCCTGGCCCCCAAAAAAATAGCGGTAGTTTTTTTTTACATTTTTGCTTCATGCCCGTGTTGGAACTCTCATCTTCTCGGCGTCGTTATTGGTCCATGAAGTCAATGAGATGGGATTCGGCGGGGCTGCCGGCTGCGATGACTGAGGACAGAAACCTTTTCGGAGCTCATTATACTTTTCTAGGTCAAAATTGTCAAGCTTCATTAGTCGCCTCTGCTTGGAACTAAATCGGCTCTGAAAGAAACCTTCGAAGGAAGGCTCTTTGGATGTCCTTAGGAAGAAGGCATACCCAGCCATGCAGTAAATGGATGTGACGTAGAAGCAAATAGGCTCCATTACGTCCCAGGAAAGTTCCCAGAACGTCAATCTCATGAAGGCAGCTGTTTGGAGGACCATGTAGGCGAGCCCAAGCCAGAGCTCCCTGCGGACCATCAGGTCTGCCTTTTGGTCAATGGCTGCCTTCTGCTCCTCCATTGATTCCAGCTCCTCCTTCAATCTTGGATCGGTCGGGTGGGGTACTGGTACTGATACAGATGCAGGCATTAGGCCCTGGATGGCTTTCACAACCTGTAACCAAAAAATTGTACAAAAAACATTTGTGTAAAAAGATGCCTCCACCTCATCCATTTCTAGATGAAGCATGGAATTATTAAATCATCATCTATTTCTTCCCAGATTGCTCCCAAGGTCCCAGGGGGAAAAAATAAAAAAGAGGTCAATTATTATTATTATTTTAGTCCAGCCAGAAACCCCCTGCCCCCAAGAACACTGGCACTCTTCCTCGTCTATAATTCTCTCCTTGTTCGAACCTCACCCAATACTGAAATACGTGAAATATTTCCCCAAGATCAAATTCGCAAGAGTACTATTAAATACTATGTTTCTCTGAAATTTTTTTTTTTTTTTTAATAAGGGGTTTGAGGTGAGGGGAGGAATTGAAGAGAGTATTTTCTTTTCGGGAATTATAAGAAAGAGTTCCACAGGGAACAGTAGTGATCCATTGTTCCCAAACAAATGTGTCACCATCTGGTTTTAGAGACCCGAGCGTAACATTGTTTCACTTTCCTGTCCAAGAAAACATGGAGAAAAACCCCCACATGATGAAAAAAACACTTATCAGATTTCGGTAGTCCTCAACAAGGAAAAAATTGAATCAAACAGTAGAAAACACAACAGAAATTGCTTAATCTGTTTGCCACACCACTGGACGGCCATGTTTCGTCAAATGCGTAAAGCCTTGTACTAACCACAAATATCAAATGTGCATAAACATTGTTGGAATTACATCGGACAGTAACAAAGTACTAGGAAGGGAAACCAACCTGTTGAGGTCTGAGAAACACGACATTTCCTAGCACGATAACCGTGCCGGATTCATCGAGCATCTTTGCGAACTGTTTGGCCTGTTCACTACCCCAACACCCGTCCCCGCAGATCTCCAGAAATTCCTCCTGCGAGATGCAGTTCTTCTCAATCTGCGTCAGCCTCGCCTTCACCGTTTCCAGCTGCGACAGTCTTAGCAGCTTCCTCGCGTCCTCCACCGTTATCTTCCCCTGCTCCTCCTCCTCCTGCTGCTGCTGCGGCTGCGGCGGCCTCAGTCCGTCGAGCCTTATTCTATCTCTGGCGATGTCCATTCCCCTCAACTTCTCTATCAACCCCTCCCCGGTCGGCAGCGACCGGAGCCCCGGGGAGATCCCCATCGGTAGGCGGTGGAAGAACCTCCGGAAAGTCCCGTCATCTCCAGGATCCGGAGCGATTTTATCGGGGCTCCGTGGGGCCAAGGCCTTATTAAGCGCCGCCGTCGTTGATGAAGTAATCCGGCAACTCGCTAGAGATGGATTGGTTATTCTGTAAATACTGAATAGACGCTGAGCCAGGGTTTTCTTTAACGCCATTGATAAATAACGGTTATAATAATACAGTAAGGTAAGGATCTTATTGCGCGAAAGTGCGGAGAGGACTGCTATGGTTTGCTTCAACAATGGAGAACACCGAGTTGGCTCGAAATTCCTATTTATAGGTCGCTCTGGTGGGGACGACGGATCCACTCAAGCAATGAACTTTTAACCATGAGAATAATAAAATTATCGCGAGAAATTGGGTTGGTCGCAATGGAATGGAATATGCTGACGAATTTGGGATATGTTCTTCAGAGAAAGTAAAATACACCCGCAATTAATTTAATTGAAAGAGGGAAATAATTCGGGAGCGACTCGTGACTCGTGAGGAGGAGGGGGAGCATACAGCATTTACGTTGGGAAGAAATTACAGCCTGAGTCACGGGGTTCGTATATCTTCTGAGGCACAGGTAATATTGTGCAAGGAATCACCGCACACGTGGCTGGTAAATGGTTACGGGTCCGGCGCCGTCCGATTATAACGAAAATTAATCAAGGGGTGGCCGGCTCCTGATGTGGACTACGGTCAGCAGAGCTGACTGGGCAACACTTTTGGCCATGTATAAGTATAACTCGCGTGGCAGGAATAGAGGGCTAAAGGAGGGCGTTGGTCAACCTAACACAATTATGGGAGATGCAGAGGATAAAGTCCCAAAGAGAAAGCTCCGTGTGACGTGGCTGGATGGATGGCCTATAGGAAAAATAAAAGGAAAGAGGAGAGCTGCAGCGCGTTTCAAGAGTTTCAGATGACGTTGTCGAGTGGTACTCAGTAGATGTTGCGTTGGGCGGTAGATTATTTTAGATAATTTTTTTTTTTGTAAAGAATAATGTAGGAGTATTTTTTTTTTAAGGATTAATATTATAGATATTATCAGTGTATGCACAATCACCATTAGATATATGATACATGTATAAAATTTGAATTTGAAATTCAAAATTTATTCATGTGCCATCCATCTAACTGTAATAATATATACGCTGATAGTACATATAGAATTTACTTTTTTTTAATACGATATATGTAAAATAAAAAATAGACAATTAGAAAATGCGTTGACGCTGTAAATAAAAAAAAATATAATCTAACATTAAAAAAAAGGTGCTTGAGTAGGGTTAACGCAATCGCGTCGCCACATATCTAAAGACGTGGAGTTAATTGTTTAAATCGTGAATGGAGATTGTCCCGTGTCGCCGCATATTATTATCCCCTGGTGGAGCTTCTTTTCTCGTATTGGATGTGGATTGGAATATGTCTACGGCCGGTTTGTTGAGAGTTGAGAGTTGAGAGAGAAGGAGTTAGTAAGAAACTTGCCGCGTACGTGGAAATGTGCTGTGAGTTGATGATCATCCGTTAGCAGCCTGGCATTCATACGCAGACCAACGCATTTTAAGCCGGACGTTAAACCTCAATTAGACCAGTTGTCTAATCCTAACCAATGCTAAATTCTTTATTAGCATTTAATGCGAATGGGGTTTGAAGAGACGTATTATTCGAGAAACATATTCCAACAATACAGGCTGGTGGGTTCAAATATCACGGCCCAAGTTTTGGGTGGGCAGGGTATATTGGTATCCATTACGCTGCTTTGTGAGTTTATAACAAAAGAAAGAAAGAAAGAAAGAAAAAAAAAAAAAGACATGTACCATATTCACTAAATTGGCTTATTGGTTAGAGATTATTTGCTAAATTTTTATTTGCTTATATTATCAACACATTTTTTAACTATTTTTTTTATCTAACATACATCATATTCAAAAAATGTTATAGTAATTTTTCACAAAATTATCCCAAATAATCTAATATCCAAACATATACATTTTTTCCCCTAAGTTTAGGATGGGTTCGAGCTTGAAGTTCTTCCCTAGAATGTTGGTCAAAGTTCGAACCCTGCCAACATCATATCATTTCCACCAAGGAGTAGTGATAGGCTGGTACACCACAGGACAGCAATAGAAGGCTCCCTGTTTCCTCCCACCATCCCCTTCTTCGAGATCACTCCTTATAATAAAATAGGATTTCAAAAGAAAGAAAAGACTTGAGTTGTTAAAATAGGAAAAAATGTGTTAAAAGTTGAGTTTTAAAAACTTGAGTTGAGTTGTATGTCACAAGCAGGATAGTGACAATACTTTTGGGACTATTTTTAGTGATAACGTAAAAGATGCCCGCTTCCTTGATTTTAAAATTTTCATATTTGTTTGGCAATGTCCGATTTATTGTGAGTGGACAAAATCCTATATGTCCTTGATTTTTGAAATTCCATATTTGTTTCTATTGCTTACAAATATCTTGCTTTTCAATCTTTTTTTTTTGCAGGTGTACTCTTTTTCTAAGGAAAATCCTATGGCCCTATTTTATAATCCAAGTCAATGGTTTAGATCTTAACGTGTTTAGATGCGTTCGATAATTATAAAAAAAAAATAGAACAGCTAAATTTTCTGGACAAAAGTTGCTCAAAAAAATAAGTGATAAGCTATTTATTTATTAAATCTTCAAATGTATCAAATTTAGTGCTTAACAATTCAATAATTCAGTGAATTCAAACTTGAAACTTCATATTTTAATTTTCAGATTTCAATTTTATCAAACACATCCTAATTAATATACGATTTAATCGACAAAAATAATGCAAAAGATGAGCAACCACCTTAAATTTAGAGATTATATATTTGCGTTTATTGTTTAGAAATTAGGTGGACTCTTCTTCTAATTCGCATTCAGTGGGTATTTATTAGTACATCAAAAATAAATGTAACTTACGTGTGAATGTATACAATTACATTCATTACGACCTTGAATTTAGATTTTTTTTCCAAAATTACACCCTTGTATTTAGATTTTTTTTTTTCAAATTAACTTCATTTTTGTACAAAAATGATGAGCACCGCAGATCTCTCTGAAGGAATGCCTATTGAACATTTGTTAGTGAAACCCTGCACATAATATTTTAACATATATAACTGTCATAATATCCAACATTAAGAGGCACCAAACAACATCATTCTTTTCTAATTTGCTTAATAAATGTAATTATGAGATAGAGTTATCTTCTTCCTTTTCAATTTGGAATACATTTTGAATTCCTATGGGTTTGCAAGTTTAGAGTTCTATTTTTCTTTTTTTTTCTACAAATTTTTAATGTGTGTAGCGACTAGAGCATACTATATTGGATAAAATTGTTGGCGAGTAGAATTCTATGTTAACCAATCTAGTCATAATAAAATGTTGTCGTTTCTTATCAAACAACAAGAAAAAAAAATAAAAAATATATATATAAGTAGAATTTCAAGCGAGTCATAAATGAGTAATTGGGTATATCATAATCCTTTATTAAATGGGTATAAACAAGTTGACTCAATCATCCGCATTACATTGCCCAATTATGACCCCTCAAAATCCATCAAAGTCATCCATTTTAACATCTCTATTGCAGACACATGGAACTACTATGTGTGGCTCTTTCTTGTTCATCGCCTCTAATTTACTAGGAATTTGATATTCAATTGACATTCTCAGTAAATCACCTAGTATTCCGCCTAAGATAAGAAAAGAAAAAAAAAAAAGAAGTAAAGACTGCAAATGCTATGCATTCAATCATTGAGGCATAGGGTTCTGCATTAACAACTTGTATGATCAGAATTTGGATAATTTCAACGTATTTTAGGGAAGAGTGAAACTCGAAGAATCGAGTTCCTAGGCCAGAAAATGTCAATGAGAAGAATTTCAGCCTTTCCCTTTGTTGAGCAGTAATAATTTAAGAGGATTGGATGCTTTTCTTTGATCCGTCAAAATCAAAGTTGTGCAACTTTTGCGAATCGGCCAAGTTGTTCAAATCATGGAAATACTAGTCTATTTGAAATGGCCGCCTTCCAAAGAGAGGAGAAAAATCGACAAAACACTTCTGTTGACTTCATCCCACAAGATAATCGCAAGTGCATTCATCATTCAGTTTCTTTTCCTGTACTTTGTGAATTTAAGATGACTTTGTCCATACTTCATAGCCGTAAGAATGCGCCCCCTTGTAGTTGTTGTCAGCTTAGTTAGAGGTGATGTCACGCACAGCCAACTTACTTCTTGAACGACATTACCCCCTTTATTTAGTCTTTTCAACAATTAAAACTCCATTAAAGAAAAAATGCTGCTATTAAATCACCCCTTTCATCTCTTGAAAATGACATCTGGGTCCGGTCAATCGAAGGAAAGCGGGGATTTTCTGATCAGAATCTACTATGGGTCAACACGCTAAAGGCGTAAATCAGCACAAACCCGACAAAAGGAAAAGGGAAAGAAGAAGCACTGGTAGGTTATGAATGTATACAAGAAAGAGACGGCGGATAACAAAATATGATGAGGATCACAGAAAGAGAATTTGAGCGATTATCAGGCGAAAAGAGAAGTAAAGAAGATTTGAGTGATCAGGATGAGATTGAATGACAGCAGTCAATTCTTTTTCCCATCCACTGGATTATCAGTGGATGGTTGACAGTAGTACATGAGATGCCGCACTTGAGCAGTCTGCAGCGTTTATAGTTCGGTAGATTATGATCAGGGAGCTTTGAAAGGCGTCGCGTGGCCACCACCTGAAAAATCTTGCCATTTTCGAGCAGAGCTGTTAAAACCGCGGTCTTTGCCATTTTCGAAGGTTAACTCTTCCAGAAGATCTCAGCATCACACAAACTATAGGGTCAAGCGAAGTAGGAAAATATGGATCATGAGCAAGTTTTTATACAACGGATAAGCCGGATTCAGCATATGCCCTTTCTTTTTCAAGATGATAAATATATATAAAGCCCACATCGTGAGGTTGCTGATCTGCTCGTAACCAACAGCATCTGAGATCATGGAACAAGTGAATCGAATTTGAAATCTCTAAAGAACCTTAGCCTGCTAGTGTCCATACAACAGCAATCTAGCGAGTTACAAGGTTATCCATCAACCGGACGGCAAATGTTCCTAGAAGAGAATGAATTCTTCGAAATAATAACTGAATTCTAAAATGTCTCCAAACAAGAGGCTCTACATAATTATGCCTAGAGCAGTCATTTCTCTTGTCAGTCACACTGATTATTCCATAAAAAAAGAATACCATTCTGCTTTGACGGAAGCAATTCACAATATTAAAATTTAATACTGCTATAGCTACAACCTTGCAAGCAATCATGTCAGACCAGACGAGCACGAGTACGCAGAAGACGTTCCTATTCTTGTCTTGGCATCTGCTCAACATCAATGCATTCTGAATCCTACTAATCCACAGCAAATGCAGAGATGAGCACTTGGACATAAGAACACCACCTCAGATACGAACCAGGTTTAAATCCCACGCTACCATACCCGTAAGTTGGAGTTGGAGAAGCATCACATGATTAAGCAGTTAGCACTTGCATGGTATTGAACAAGTCATCATACACCTTTCCAACCAAAAATGGATGTATGAGCAACCCATTCTATCAGCAATAATTGTTTGTGCTGCCAGCTATCTGACAGTAATTCTTTGATTTGTTCGACCTGTTATGATGCGTTTCCAAGAGTCACGATCCATGAATTACTTTATCAGAGTAAAAACAAATCATCCAGAAACTATATGCATCGCAAGCACAATGACTTGATCAATCTGTATTCAAAACTTGTGCCAATCTATTACGATTGGTAATTGCCACATGAATCACATGAAAAATGCTCGACGGCTGGAAATAGATAAACTCAATGCTCCATTAAAGTCGTAACATTCAGACCATCTATTTGGTTTTCCTCCATGTCAAACTAGAAAATCACTAGCAAATAGAAGGTTACATATGATTTCCTCACTTGAAACGTCTTGGGGACAGCTTCTGCCCTGCAGGATTTTCTTCTCCGTCCTATAGGTGTCCAACTTGTGAACTTGGCCACTTTTTTCAAGGCCGGTTATGAGCACACGGTATGTCCCCAGTGCAACATTAATTTGCAGCCTTTTCATGGTTTCAAAGGCTTTCAGCCCCTTGTCAACATCACCAGCGGAGAAGTAGGCAGCAATTAGTGCAGTATATGTAGTAGTACTTCTTTGTTCATCAGGCAATAAACCAAATACTTTTACAGCACAACCAAGCTCTCTGGCGCAGCCAAGACGATATATAACCAGAGCACTTAGGTGAGTACCAAGAGATACTCCTGTTCTAGCCATTACATAAACAACATCCACAACATTTGCAAGGGAATTTGTTCTAATAAGTAAACCTAATAAAACTAGATACGCAGTTCTTTCAACTTCTATGTCTAGTTCTACACTGTATTCTAATGCTGTCAAAGCTCCAACCTGTCTGCAATGAGAGCAATTTACTTCTATAATCAAGGAAATTACTCCAGAGTCCAATTTGATACTCTTGCCTCTCAAGTCAGCTAGCAAGCAGTCAATAGCTACAAGATTTTGCTTGCTTGATAAATGCAAAACAAGTGCTCTATCCAGAGAAGATATATTGTCCCCAGTGAAACCTACAAATTTATTGTTCTCTACATTTTCAATGTTTTCCACAGATAAATGGTTATTAACTTGTTTAAGGAGTATATCATTCTCTCCAGCAGCCATCAAAGTTTCAAGAGCTTCATGATAAACACCAATACGAAGGACAAGAGCCTTTTCTCTCATGTACTGGAGGATTTGCTGCATTGTCTCTATGTTTTTTGCACTGCAACATTTTCCAACCAAAATATTGCAAGTAGCTTTGTCAGGTGGTACCCCTGCTTCCTGCATGTTGCTAAAGATCTCCATAACTTCTTTGAATCTCCCTGAAGTCAATTAAGAAAACTTTACAGCATGAATATAAAGTCCATCCACAGCCCAGTATAGTTAGCAAATCTACAGCATTATTGTACAGTCAATTGTAGCTAAGATGAAGGGAAATGAGCATTATGTGTTTTGATGTTCAGTGAAATAAATGAAAACTAAGAATAAGTAGCTTTATTTAAAAAACACGGAAATACAGTAGGAAAGGTAAAAACAAAATTAAATTCATGGCAAAGGGTCATATAAGCTAACCATTCCTAATGAAAGGAACGGGCTAATATTCAGCTCACTGCACTAGGTTCCCAGAATGTCACTCTAACAATGGCTAGTTGTTAAGTACGGTCATTCTAATGGAAATTAAACTACAATCTCTAAAGCTAAGCCCCAAAGAAAAGCTAAGGCAAAACTATCAAAAAAAGTAAAATGCAGTTCCCAGACTTAAATGTAATGTAACAGTACAGGAACCCATATGTAAAATTCACCAATCTGAGCACGACAATAAGGAGTAAAACAGAATTAAAAACGAAGAAATAAGAAAAGTGGTACAAAAACACAAATACAGCAAAAACAAAAAGTTTGAAAGACGTTCAGAAGTTTAACTCCCACCAGCATTGGCAAGATGTTCCATCAGAACCGTATATGTGTGACAGTTGGGCTTACAACCAGCTTGAAGCATCTCCTTGTATACCTCGACGCCTTCCTTAGCTCTGTTGTGATCAAACAAGATCTTCATATATGCAGTGTAGGACACCACTGTTGGATGACATCCTTTTGCTCTCATCTCCAGCCACAAGTTAATTGCCCCATCGACGTCCCCATCATTAGATAGCCAATGTAAAAGAGAGGTATAAGTAACTACATCAATCTTTATTCCCTTTTCCTGCATTTGCTGAAATACATACTTCATTGATGATATCCTCCCGGCTTCCCCGAAAATGTCCAGCATAGTCGTATAAGTAAAACGATCGTGCTTAAACCCTTTTAGCCCGGCGGCCCAATTGAAAAGCAACCAAGTCTTCTCCATTGGCGGATGGGTCTTGAGAACTTGATTAACTGTGAAAGAATCCCACTTTATAGCAAGCCCCTCTAGCTGGTTTTTAGCCGAATCCCATGTTGAATACCGCAAAATATTGGATATTTTGGTGATGGTGTCCCTCATATATGTTTTAGGCTCTGCATCTCGTTTATTAATTAATCTGGAAGATTTCTTCGTCTTTGGGGAGTTTTGTCGAACAGGTTCCGGGTGTTGGTGTTTTGGATAGGAATACATACATTCGGTGGTAATCTTGCAATACCCACCATTAGGCCTATCAAGGCGTACAACGACGAAGCACTGGAACTTTCTAAGAAACTTACTGCTGCCATGTGAAGTAAACATAGATCAAATTTTTCATTGGAAAATATGACACAGCTAGGCAGCAGCTGCAGGATCAACTACTGTGTGTGTTGCTACGTAAGATCTTTTCCACCAAGAAGAAAGTTCGTTGGAAAATAAAAGATTAAGCAATGGCGGTGCCAAATTTTAGCTTGCTTCTTCTTTTTTCTCCTTTTTGGTTTTCTTCGGATTTCTCACATATTATGGAGTTCTGTGCATGCTCACATTTATCTCAACTGAAGCTACTTCAATTCTTTATTTGACCCCTCGACTAATTAAATGTAGTGGACCTGTACAATCATTAAGCCTGTGCAAGCCCACACTCCTCCAAGTCCGGAGCTAACGAAGGCACAAGTATACGAGGGTGAAATACAGAAAAGTCTCGTGTATTAAGCTAACCTACGGAAGAGGTTTATGTACTTTTAAATCATATATTTTGGAACCTCCTGGTTTGAATTAATATAAACAATGATAAAAATCGTCAAAAGTAACGAAAGCAAATAAAATGACGCAATTATTTTAATATATTCTTATACTATATAAGATTGAATTTTAGTCAAAAAATAGGTTGAATTTCAACCGCATAGGTGGGGGTTTTTTGGGAATGTGAAATGTTGTGTATTAGTATAAAATCTTTAAATACAAGTTAAGGAAGCATGTATTTGGATATGTTTACTGAAATGACCATATTTTAATACATTTAAAGTTGTTATTGATGAGCCATCTGGGTATTGATGGAATGTGTAATTAGTGTGCAACTATTTTTACATTTTGTACAACCTATATATACTTGTATGTTGGTGTAATTACCGGAATATTTCTTAACTACCAATAATTCCCCTTTTCAACCACAGATAACCGTTTGAGATGTTGCTTTGTCTGAAACGTTTGAATGGCAATCAGATTTAGAAAATGAGCCAACGATTTCTCTATCAATAGTAGGAACATATTTATCTATCATTTATAATCTGCATTTATAAGGCACAAACATTTGTCAGTTTACACCCTTTCAGTTTCAGGAGTTAAGTTTTCCTTTTTTGTCTTTATCTACAACGATTTGTCTCATTGTTTTCTTTTCCATCCGAATTCAAATTTGAAATTAACTATTATTTCGTCATTAATTACACCCAATTCAATTGTCAAACCGTTGGTATGTTAATGCCTAAACGGTTAATTATCAGTTTCTCCCTATTCATATTTCAGGATTGGGATAATTCTACCCGACTTCATACTAATCAGCTCAGAATGTTCTTCAATCCCAACTACTCCTGGTGGTTTAGCGTGAGGTTAGATTTCACTCTCCCAATTTTTCAGTTCCTCATTTAATTTTGCCAGTGTGTTCTTAGTACCTACAATTAGCGACTCTTATCGCGTTGCCTAGCTGCAAAATAACATTTTTCGTGTTGCCTAACCCCAATTGATCTGGATTAGTTATAATCTTATAAGTTTGGAGCAACAACAAGAAAGAGCTCTCGATGGGGATTCTGAAATAAGGTTAGCTTTCTGTATTGCTCTGCTTTTCTGCATTATCAACGACCTTCAATTTGACACAATTTTACTGTAACGCTATGTGAATTGATTGATTATATTGTTTATGTTTTCATACTAAATTTTATTTCTTCTCATAATGTACTATTATTTGTTCAACAAAAAAATCTCTTTCTCCACAAGTATTAAACACCCGCGCGATGCGCGGGCACTCCTCCTAGTATATATAAGTAAAAAAACCTTCTAACAACCACTTTAGTTACGCAAATCTACAAAAAAAAACACCCTTTGTAATTAAGTCAATTAGCCAAAAAAGCCTCCTATAGTTACCAATTGCTATCACTAATCTTCGCTTTCAGCTACCATCCTCCTTTCCATCATTTTATCTCGTTCCTTCTCTTTCTTTCTCACTTTTCCCCATCTCTTCCTCAACGGCGAAGTCAAGACCTTAAAGTTAAATGGGTCAATTTTCAATATCACATCAAATATAATTTTAGTAAATTTACAATCAAAAAGCACTTATATTAAGCATATTTTTCTATTATTTCAATTATACTTTGACATCTAAATTATGTTATAATATAGTGGTAGTTTGGTAACGTCAAAAGAGATTGTTTTTTTTTTTAATTTATGTCAATAATTAACCTTAATTAAATCTAACACTTTTATGAAGCATAAGAATTAAGAATTCTTAATTTATTAAGGGAGGCCAATGTAAATAAGAAAGACATGTTAAAAATTTTTAAGTGGACAATATATATGAGAAAGAGAATTTCAAAAATATTGAGAAGTAAAGTTGATAAGCATAAAAATTTCAAATATTTTAGGAGGGACAAATAAAGAAGTAACCATCACATTTACAAATTAGTTCAAATTACAAGATACCAATATGTAGTTTTAAAATTATAGGGGATTTTTTTTTGTATGTTCGCTTAAGCACAAGGGCTTTTCTGACATTTTACCTTTAAAGGATATAATAAATTTATCAACTAAAATTTTACTTGTTTCCAATACAAATACTCGCGAGAAAGGCGCGTGTATCTCAAACTCATTCATTTAGACGTTTTTCATTACATTTTCAAATTAGTTTAAGTTACGAGATACCTAGAGGAGGTATTTTTGTAAGTTTGTTTAACCACATGGACCTTTTCGTGCATTTTACCCAATTTATAATTATCATCAAGAATGATAATCTGATGTCAGAATTTTGTTTGCTAAATGTACGAGCGGGTTATAATTTGCTTATTTTGCTTGATTAACGAACCCTAATCTGTTCTGCTTAAGTCATTCATTTTTTTTTTCCTCCTTTGGTGATGCTCTTACTTTGCAAGCCACGGTTGCATCAGTCATGTCTTGCAATTGGATTTGTTGTAAGCATCCCCTTTGTGTTAAATTTGGGAAAATTATAGTAAACAACATTATCATATACTCCCTCCATACTAAATTATTGGTCGCATTTTTTACTTCTAACTTATTAATAGTGGCGTGATTGTAGTGTTAATAAATTTATTTTCAAGATTGCCCTCTAAAATTCAAAATTCAAATTTTAATTTAGGATAAAATATAAATAAGATAGGGATAAATTTTGATAAATACAAATATTTTGAAATATCTCAAAATAAAAAAAAATAACAATTTTAAGGGAGAGAAGAAGTATTACACCACTGTATATAGATAGCGTCACGGTCCATTATCAACATTTCTCCCGGCTCATTCCAGCTCTGCACATTGCATTATAAGAGAAACAATTATGGCCTTTGTAGCAAATGAATATTGGACGCTATCTGTCATGCTTACATTCAGGTCAACCCAATTTCCAAGACTTAAACCCGATCCATATTTTGTCACACCACTTGGCGATCAGGCCTGCCCAAGTTTCGGCCCTCTTTTATATTTCTATTTGAGAGTATTCAGCCCCTCAACAACGCTTTTAAAGTTGAAACAACATTAGCTCAGTTTCTCGTTCGCTTGCTTCTCTAGGGAATTGGTGTAGTGCGGATTGTCTCTTTTTTTTTTTTTCCCGACAACGATAGATGTTGTATAACCTACTCTAGCCTAATCCAGGGGAATGGGCAAGGGGATGGTTAACTAAAACCAGCCACGTATTGTGGCCAAATTGTGGAAGGCAGGAGTAGATCCCCTAACCTCCAGCATCACCAATAGTGCGGATTGTCTCGCTGAGGAAATTGTTCGTACGCAAGTCGATCAAAGGTTTATCCAAGAGGCCCTTGAGGGAATCATACAAATGTTAGAATATTTATATGACCTACATAATCACATATAACATTATTAAAATAATCCCTCAATTAACAAGTTGAACTAGTTAAATCGTGAACCGAAACTCATCCAATTCACTCAGCGATTCAGGTTTAGTTCCTTTCTCCACCCCAACTAACGTTTGTTAGTTTATCTACGACTTAGTACAAACATAGAGACGGAGAGAGATGATGAAGTAATGGCTGAGTACTTGAGGTATGCCCTAAATTTATTACCTATGCTCACAACAACTACTTGGTGCTGACGTTTGTGGGGGTGGCTAGCCCCTCTTTATAGCTTGTTAGGAGGCATTAGCCTCTCCCTGCTAACCAAAAAAGGGGAAAAAAAAATAAAGAACTGGATGCTGCGTTAATTTGAAAAGTTTCGAGAGATGAGCACATGATCCGAGATATGAAGAAACAAACCGGAGTTGCAGTTCCAAAGACAAGATGCCGGTTGTGATTTAGCTCAACCAGCCAGCAGTTAATTACCTACACTGACGCCGGAGACTTCTTATTTGGTTGGTCCTTACAAGACATACGGGTTTTAGACAAGAACCTTTTTCACATCATTGACCAAAATGGCATCGACACCACCACAATAGGTAAAACTTAAAAAGTCGCATCCTTCAATTTTGTTTTGCAATGGAATTGTAGTAGCATTCTCAGAGTGGGAAAAAATCATGCTCACTTCTTTCTTTACATGTTTCATCAACTTAGAAATCTGATGCTCACAAAAACCATATCCAAAGATCTCAATCCTGGAACTTCACTATCTGAGCCACCAACAAAATATTCATTTTTCATGCTCTCACATGCCTCAAGAGAGTGAGCATTTTCAATTGGAGCCTTGATGTTTATATGGATGGCTGTGATACTTTTGTTCCTGAACGCTAAACTACCATATAAGGTACCCTCAAATGTGGTAATTGATGATGGTCTACCATACCAGGAGGAGGAAAACACATGTATTTCTTTCTCAGTCACACACAGTCAAATGGATCTAAACTCCTTTAGTTGTCAAATGGAGTCAAATAGATCTAAACTGCACAATCTTTTTTTGTTTCTATTTTCCCAAACAAAAGCTACAACGTTCAGGCTCACCATAATGCATTTGGTTTCAACTGAACCAGAAAAATGGAAATATGGGCTTATTGCTCATTTCTTTTGCGGTTCAAAACAGTGGAGAACTTCTTTCCAAAATACAAAACTAAGACCTTACTTGATAATCCAGTTCAGTACTTAAACTTAATGGGTTCATATCTTAATGTATTTAGACAGTTTGATAATAAAAAATTAAACATCTGAATTAATTAAGTGACACTGAATTTTCTAGACAAAACTTGCTCCCAAAATTAAATGATAAACTATTCACTTATCATTGAACGCGATATGCACTCAAATGTATTAGACTTAATAGATTCAGACTTAGAGATTTCATACTTCAGTTTTATCAACCGCGCCCTAAGTGGGAGTTCCTTAGAAATTAGCAAAGCAGACAACCAAACCTTTCTCAGAAACAAGCCTGTATAAGACATCCTTTATCCTGAGACTATATGGTCACCAAAATGTCACACACACACACACACGCACATGCGCGCGCGCGCACACACACGCACAGAGAGTTAGCTTCTCGTTTAGGTAACACCAGTAAACACTCATTCGGACACAATGCTCCGCTAATATTTTCTAGAAACAAATGCTCCGCTACAATATCAGGCAGAACTAAAACTTAAACCAGCGGAAACATACAAAAGCAAAAGGCTACTAACGTCCATAAGCTCTGATAAGAAATAGAACATGTTTGAAAAAAATGTAAACTGCCAGGTATCCTCAACTGTGGAAGATTAATGATTTTTTATCATTATTGATACTGGGTTCGAAAAAAAATTATAGACCCAATGTGCATATCAGCAAAATACTTTACAGAGTTCACGAGTTGAATGGAACTGACAGTCAACAAAACACTGTCATGACAAAAACGGCATACCGTTGCTCTGATCTGAGCCACTGGGATAATTGATAATCCTCCTCAAAATCACTGCCCTCGCTCTCCTAATATCCCTGCTACACTTGTCAGCATGATCATTCAAATCCTGAATGGTTTTCATAAACCCACTCACCTTCTTCTTTATCTCAGTCACGGCGATCACCACAGCCTCATCTTCTCTCATGGCAAAATCAGCTGTCTGCAGCAATGCCTCAATCTCAATCTGCAGCTTATCCACAAGCACCCTAATGCTATCCAAGTCCTTAATCACTACGTAATTCCCAATCTGCATCGAGAAAATAACCTCCCTCTGCCCTTTCAAATCCCTCTCGCACTTACTCCAAATAGAATTCAACCATTTACCCATCGACCCCAATGGCACCGCTGCTGCCGCAGCCAATGCCGTCACCACCGGCGGAGCCGTAACGGCCGCAGCCACGACGGAGCAAATCAAAACAGAGACAAAAGCTGCTATGAAAATAACATTAGACACCTTCCTCCAACCCTTCATTGACTTCAATTTCTTGTCAAGCTTCCTCTTTTTAGCTTGCAGTTTCTCTAACATCAAAACTTGCTGCTTATAAACATCTTGAAACAAGGAAAAGAACTCCTGAGTAAAAGGGTCGCCGGTGGCCTTAAAATTGGACAACTCCTGTAAGGTTTTCGGATAAGGATTGACGGATTCTTCTTGGGAATGGGCTTGGGCATTTTCATGTTCCTCCTCGAATTTCTGCAAGGCGAGGAGAACAATGGATTGGGTATGGAGGGAACGCTTGAGGCAAGCTTCGAGGGCAGTACAAAAGTCCAAACTTTGAAGGCTATTCTCGAAGTAATCGTTGACCAGATCGTATAAGTCTTGGTCTTTCCAGATATCTTTTTTGCATTGGAGGATGACGTTGACTACTTCTTGATTCATTTCCAGCAAGCATTCGGTGACTTCCCGGAGGGAGTCGAGGGAGAGGGCCCTGAAGTCGAGGCCTACCGCTATAGAGTTGATGGCTCGGCTGGTGCGTTCCTGGAGAGTGGCGTCTAAAGACCGGAGCTGTGGATCGGCTTGGCAGGCGGCTTCGTAGGAGCTCAGATCAGCTTCGGAGGCGACATCCTCAGCTTTTTCCCCATTACTACTACTATGGTTGCTGTGACTGGAGTTGCTGCCCTGTCGATGCGGTGGGGTGAGCGTGCTCTGTCCCTTGGTTTTGCTAAATTGACTACCCATTTGAAAAACTGGAGAAATCCCAACTCCGAATCAGCTGTTTTTGTGTGTGTGGGTGTGTGTGTGTGTGTCTGTGGAGGTGTTTCACTGCTGTTTTTGGGTGGGTTATCTAGGGAAGCTGACTACTGACTGCGGAGAAAGAGCGAAAGAGGGGGACTTTGGGCAGGCCCCCCAAAGAGGAGGGGGGAAGGAAAGGAGGGTCGAAACTGGGGGGCTGATGGTGGGTCTAGTCCACTGGCAAGGAGATACAGGGAGAGAAAAATGGACAGGAAAAATTGGCAAGAAGCTCAAAGCCGCAAGCTGACTGATTGTTTATTCGGGTAGTTTTTCTTTCTTTTTTTTTTTTTTCTCCATGACAAAACTTTCTGAATCTTCGCGTACAAGGAATTGGTGAAGCAGTTTCAAAGGGTTCTATCATGGTTCTGTTCCATATAATGAAGGGATTTATTGAGAGGCTTTTTTTTTTTTTTTTTTTTAAGTTGTTTGATGCGCTTTACTCGTCGTTGCGGAATAAGTTGGGACTTGGGAGAGATACTATATCATCATTGTTATGGACTGCAGGATTGGTGAAGTGTTATGTATACGGATTCCTATAGTTTGACTCAAGAAAATGACTGGACGCACTAGTATCTTTCTTCAGCTAACGCAAAATTAGGTCCATTGCCAGAAATTTAGTCGAACATGAAATATCAAAATATTTTGGCATACGATGAATGAATAGAAATATAGGAGAAAATTTGAGTATCAAAATAATTAAAATTGACAAATATTATTTGAACTCGTATTTTTGTTAATCACATTTTTATTATTATTTTATTATATAGTTTTTATTTATTGTAAGAATATAATTAACAAAATATGGAGTATAAATAAAATTTTCCTTAAAATTTGTTATGAAAAAAATTCCATCTATGAAATCAACCCCCTATTTATTGTGATTTGAATAAAGATTTTTGAACGACTATTATGATGATACCCAAAAAGAAAAGAGAATAAATACAATATAACTGCATTGCTATATTAATAGCAGTTTTAGTTGTAACTAAATCAAAAGCAGTCATAATACTTCCAGTACTTTAATAATGAAAAAAAGTTTAGAATGCCACTAAGACATGGCACAATCTATAATATAAATAGCAAGTTTAGATAAAAATAGGAATTGCTATGTTTCATGATCTACATATACAAATTAGAATCGAATCATTTTTTTATTGCAAAAACATCTTCCTGATCAAAATTGAATTTTCTAACAATTTTTTTATCAAGTCACACTCTAAGCTAAAAGTCTCAATTATGACTTCCACCACCAACTACAATCCTTGTATGCTAACCCAATTGATACCACATCACTTGAGTAATAAAAAAACAAAAAAAAATTAACATTAGTTTAAATACATACAAAATCTTATTGCATCCTTCAATTAAATTGAATAGACCATAAAGTAATTGCAAAAATGGGAGGAAAAGAAAGAAACAAAGAAAAACAGAGGTAAAGAATGCCTAGTTAGATTTATCTCAGTGGAAACATCGTTTGATATATCTTTTCTCCTAAAAAAATACACAAAATTATAGATAATTACAAAATGTAACCAAAAACAAAAAGAAGGAAAAAAATGTGAAGTAAGAAATCAAATCCTGGGAGGAGAAAAGAAAAAAATGAATTTTTATTTTATTCTTCATAGAAGATGACCAATGGTATAAAATGAATTTTAAGATCTTTTTACATAATTGAACATTTCACATTTTTATCCCATGATGAAATACCAAATTACAACGCCATCCTACAAAGTTAACAAACAAATGCCAGTTAACTATGACACTATGATCGAAGAGTGGAGCAAACATGAGACATTAGTGATGAAGAAAAAAAAGGAAGAAAAGAAAACGTAAAATGGGAAAAAAAATAATAAAGACTTTTCTTTGCTAAGTAGTTAATCATCTCAAAGGAAAAAAAAAAAAAAAAAGAACATGGCAACAATTTTAGTTATATTAGCTTTTAAAAATAGAAATAAAAAAAGCAAGGGATAACAGCAGCTGCTGCAAGATGAAGAAGAAGAGATGAAGTTGATTTTCTGAAGGAAAAAAATATTTTAATCATTTTGGCCCAATCGAATCAAAAAAGTGAAAGAAAATTTTAGCTAAAATGACCAAAATTCTAGTTGTCAAAAATATGTGCAATATATATATATATATATCAAAAAGATGGGCTGTTATAGTAACTTAGCTTTCTTCTTATATAGAAGGTAGATGTTATTGCAAATTCTCTATCTTCTTGACAACAATAATGTCGATGCAATTGGAAAAGGAAAAAGTTGCCAACGAAAGTTGGATTGCATCCTTAAGCTCGAAATCTGCTGCAATTTAAGTCCCATTCGTAGGTAATTTCATAAAAGTACGTATTTGAACCTTTGGAGGCCGATCGATTGCCTTAGTCTAGAAATGGCTTAACCTCCCTTAAACTTATAGCCCGGTTAGATTGCATTTTTTGTGAAGTTTTTGAAGAAATTATTATACTAACATTTTTTTAAAGATGTGATGTATACAAAGTAAAAAAAAAAATGATTAAAAAATATATAAAAAGAGTACTCATAAAAAATGAAAATATAATCCTTCAAAAAATAACAATCCAAACAAGAAATTTTCTATCCCAAAAAATGATAATAAAAATAACATACTATCCTGATGGTTATATACAAATACCCGTATTCATAATTATCAACTTTGATATCTAGTACTATAAGATGACGCAGAATCTTTCAATATTCTACACTACATTAAATCTTGAATAAAATTTTAGCAGATCAAAGCCTGCGAGTAAACTATTCCTTTCTACAATTAATTAACTTTCGGAAAGATAATAGTGAGTTGGGGAAATTTCACGGGCTCTTCCAAACGAGCCTTGAAAAATGTTTATAGGAAGGAAACACGGAGACGGAATGGAGCACACTAATGTATTTGACCGAAGGATGACTTTTGACCTTTTTTTCTTTTTCGTGAAGTAGAAACTCCAAGTTTCTAACATTTTAAACCGGCTTTCTTCTCGTTCTTATAGATTGCATGGTGGTGGTAGACGTCAACTTGTCGTTGTAGTATAGTGGTAAGTATCCCCGCCTGTCACGCGGGAGACCCGGGTTCGATCCCCGGCAACGGCGAATCGTTTTCGAACCCCCTTTTTCTGCTGATTTCCACACACTGTTCCTTGCCCAGCCCAACCAACGTTAGGCCCAAATGACAGCATCACAGCTAGGGATGCTAAACCTTAGCCTGGCCGCTAGTATCACGTTTCTGGCACACGGTCGACCCTATTCGCATTAGGCCCAACAAGAGAATATCCACATAAATAAGTCACTTTTTTGTTTATTTTATAAATATTAATAATAATTAACCCTTCCCTCTCCCCACCTTAAAGAAGGAAATAAACAAATACTAAGAGGTCGTAGCTCCGCTACACGATTCACGATTCATCCACCCGAGTACTGATAGCCATTGGTCAAATGAGAGGGGAAGATACTCGGCAATTTGTGAAAGGGAAGCTGGGAAGGCGGCAAGTATGAAGATCGTTCATCCGATTAAATGAACTTGACAGTCATTCATTTCCAGGAAGCCGGGGAGGGGCAGATTTTTTTTTTTTTTTTTTTTTTTTTGCAGCGAGTCTGTATATTCAGGCATTGGAACTTCATTTTATGGACCAGTCCAGATACGGAATCTCTTGAACTAATCAAAACAGAGGTTTTGCAAATCGTTTCACTTCTTACGAAGACGATCCTCGTGTCTGCAATTTTATGTAAGACGCGGAAAGTATTAGCAAAAGTCATCTAACGAGGGTCGAAGAACACTAACAAAAAAAAAAAAAAAAAATTCCAGGTTGCTTTAGCTTTTCGAATCGCAGGCAGGAGACCACATCTGTCACGGGAGTATCAGTGCCAATGGTCCTCCCTGTGCGGTACAACGCTGCCTTTTTCTACTCTCAGATTATATATTACACTCAAAATTAGCAAGAACCAATTCGACCAAACTGGCCCACCACCCTCTGTTAGTAATTCTCAGCGGTTTAAATAATAATAATAATGTTGTTGTTATTTATCTGCTCTTGCTTTATATACAAAACAAATATGTAGTATAAAATTTAATTTTTAACTCTTCATTGTCTCCTTTGATGATCAAGGCTCCTTCTCTCGCCTCCTTTCCTTTATCATGCTTTTCTGTTATGGTGGTGAATACATTTCACTGACGAGTAACGCAGCTGACCTGTTTCTGCACAACAGATTGTAGTACTGAATTTTCTGGGGGCGAAAGCAACTAGTCGTTGCAACATCTTGCTAATACTATTGAGCTACAGGGGACCAAATATTGCTCTGGTATTTAATATCGACAATCATGAATACATTAAGTACGTTAGAATTACTGAATAAGATGGTGGTCAAACTTGATAGCCCAGTACCTAAATCAATGTATTGTTGGCACTTCTCTTGCTATAAAAGCTGACAACAATTATTTATGAATTGTTGGCACCGGGCAAGACGTGTAAGGGGTTGCCATGGCTTAATTAAACAGCTTGCTGACTTGGTTGAATAAAAGCAACCCTCCTGATTAATAATTGTAATGCTTATCTGTTTCGGCTGATGATCATATTTTATGAGCTTGAAGATCCTAAATGTCTCCAGGCTGTCCCTCTTCAAGAGTCCCTTTCTCAAATGTGAACTATTGTGGCAGGGGATGGATATGCGGCAGTGACTTAGATTCTCGATCGTTGAATAACCTGCTCGTGCACAACTGCATGTTAGACCATACCAATCCTGGACGAGCTGAAAAGAGAGGTGAAAGGACGAGGACACTGCAAAAACACCCCTCTCTCGCTCCCGTCAAAAATAAAAGAGAAGAAGCGACAAGAGATAAATTAAGCATTTCGCTTGCAAGACAAACTCTGTTTAGTCTTTTGCAGCGTCAGTATTAGTTAAAGACAGTAAAATCCTTAATTCTCTTATTAATTCAAGAATGCAGAAAGATTTATTGCGGTCGTGTTTGCCCTTGCCGATAGCCGGGGCACACACATGATTCTGTTGTCATAATTTTTTTTTAACTACTGAGCTGGGGAACATCTCAGTAAGTTTGGAGCCAAATGAAACTTTGAAGACAGGGCTACTTAAATTAATATTAGGATGTTATCCCTATGTCATTTATGGCCGACCAACCATCTCGTGGGATGATGTCCAAATTAATCTTCTTGTCAGATTAATAATCAATCTTGAACCAGAGGTTGACGATGTGGCAGAGAGAGAGAGAGAGAGAGAGAGAGAGAGGAGAAGGAGATTCCAATTTCCAAGTGTTGTCATGTAGACGGGGCCCCTACAGGAATGCCTTGTTGCTTTGGACCACCCGGCCATCCTCTCCAGTCTCCTCCTCCTCTTCTATAAGAAGAAGGGGCCATTTTCATTTTGCCCACACCTCTGGAACACGACTGCTCGCCCCCCACCCTTTCATCCTCCTCTCGAGTGTTTCTTGTATATTCTGCTAAAACAAAGATCATTGCATATTATTGCACATTATCGATTCCTTAGTCTTTTTAATCCTTCACTTTCCATATTCACATTTCGATCAAGAAAGCCGTAGCCCATCAAATATGGATGCCAAGATCAGCAAAGCAGCCGCTGGAGGATCTAAGAAGAAGTGGTCAAACACTCGCAGAAGACTTGGAAGATTTCTCAAAGAACAGAGAGGGAGGCTTTACATAGTGAGAAGATGCGTTGTCATGCTTCTATGCTGGCATGACTGAAGTTCCTGAAGATTGGAGAGGGATCTCATGGTCTCTTTCACTGACAAACATTCTTCATCCAGAATTGACTGTAAACACTGGCAAATAGACTCCATCTTCTAGAGTTGTACGTTAAGCTAATCTAGCCTTTAGGCATTAGTATAGATGCTACCTTACTTAGCTTGTCGTAACTTGCATGGAGAACAGGGAGAGTTTTCGAGGCTCTTACTCTTACCGATTGACGTTAAGAAGATTATGTCAAGCAGAGATGCGAGAAAGCACCAATTGGAGTCTTCTTTTCTTATCCTTTTCCTGGCTCCATGCAACTTGCAAGCAGATTAAGCTGTACAGAGAGATATATTAATTAGAACACCTAGTCTTGAAGTCCACGAGGCATTTTATTATTGTTATTATTTTGTTACTACTGATTGGATATATGATATGATAAAAAAAAAAAAAGTTTCGATTTTTGTGCCTGTTTTTCTGTAGGTTTCAAGTTTTGTAGTTTTTATTTTTATTTTTATTTTTTGGTTTTTACTTTTTCCTTCCAGTGAGTCTTTCTTTTGGTGAAGAGGGGAGAGCTGAGAAGGGTTGTATTATTCATGGGATGACTCTCGTAAAGGTGCAGTGATACGTACAATTGCAGGACTGTTGAATAACTTTTAGAAGCATGGCTACTTACTGCGGAAGCAGTGTAAATAGTAGTGTAGTACAATTACTGCACAAAAAAACAATAATAATGAAGTACTTGTCCCGTATAGATTTATATTCATATTTTCTGTTCCCCTGATTAATTTCGCGACTTCTTTTTTTTTTTTTCCGAATCTCAGCTCTATTGCGGGATACGGGTAAGAATTCCAGAACACTTGCAAGAGTGGCCCGTGCTGTTGATCTTTTCATGCAGCAATCGATGATCAACCATCACTGCTAGCTTTATTTAGGCTGTGTTTGGATTGCATTTTTCATGAAAAATTGCTGTAATGATTTGACGTATGTGAGGAAAAAAATGTAATAGGAAAATGTGATCACGAAAAATGACGTAATTTTTTTACGAAAAACAGCAATCCAAACAAGGCCTGACATTTCCTGACTGGCCGAGGAGGACGCCTGCATCCTATTCCACTTGCAGAGTCACTAGAAAAAATTTGCCAATATTATTGTGAAGGATGCCACCATAATCAACGAAAATGGACACTGCTTGTGAATTTGGATTTGCTCAACCAACTCGAGTTTTAATCTCCCGTATTATGATTGATTGAGAAGGCGTGTTTGAATTAATTCATTTGTTGGACTTAGAATCCTAATCGCACCCAAGTGTACTAAAAAAGTGTCACTTACTGCAGTATTTCCAACCTTCATCCTTCACCAGGTTGCGAGTAAGTTTTTTTTTTTTGTCTAAAACGGCAACAATTCATTCATCCAAAAACAGGTTACACATTCTGAAGCAATGCTCCTTGAAAAGTCATTTTTTATAAATACATATTTTTTAATCATCATTTTATTTCACATGTATCTAATCATTATATTTTATTATTTTTTATAAACAAAAAAATTTTAAAAATTGCAATCCAAACGGAAGTACTGCTGAGGGTTTGCCCATCCCCTGGGCTAGTGTTAGTAACACGAGCAATTTTCCGTGAACCGGAAGTGGCTATTCTTGACTTGACTGGCCACCGCTCTGAGCTGTGATGATGGTACGCCAATCATTTGTTAGTTCTTATTAGTTCTCACTTCTCACCGGGAAAACTTAAAAAATAAATAAAATAAAAATTATTTTTTAGTAAGACCAGAATTAATGATCATTTGCGTGAAGAGTCGTCGGCGTGGGTCAGGTCTCCAAGACTCCCTAAAAGCTTTAGAGCACGTGTGAGTAGTCGTGGACTACGATCATGTCACTGACGAGACTGAATCCTACTGGTAGTAGTACCACTATTTCCCTTAGCACCAAAAGAGAAAGAAAGACGTATGTAAAGATGAATAGTAGATCGATCCAATTGTACCCTCCAAAAGATAAAATGACAAATCGAAACCGAATCTTTGAGCTCAAAATTAGCTGGAAATGATCTTATTGATCGCGATGGGGGTAAAACTGGCTTATCTTCCGCATGGGGATTCCGGCTACAGTTGTGCCTTCCGCAAAATTTTATTAGGCATTTGGAGCGAGGGAGATGGCAAAAAAATTTGAAATTCTCTCAAATTTCTCTAGGTTGTATAAGTGAGCTAGGAAGTATTTATTAGAGTTGTAATTTACCACTTGTTTGTGTTCATATGTATTCAGATAACTAGTGGACTGAAGAACTAAATACCTTCTAAATAATCTAAGAAAAATTATCGAAAAAATCTTGATCTAATGATTAAGATTGAAATTCTAAAAATCAGAGATATTAGCTTTTAATCTCTCTGTAGCCTCTTCGCTTCTTAAATTTAATGTGTGCTGAAATTTTTTTTTTAAAGAATCTAAAAAAAGTTCCCAATCTAGAAGGTTCAAATTCTGCTCACACTTTTATATGAGTTTCAGGTTCACATCGAGTTCAATATAAACTCATAATTGAGTACACAATTATATATGATATGTATTTAATAATTATGAATTACTATAAAATTATATATACATAAATTATTAATCTTTTATGTTATAATATGTACAATTATAAGTTTTATATACACACATATAATTATACTTATATACATGCGGGAGTATAAACCTAGTAAGGTTCGAACTTGATTCACATTTAATTTGAATCAATATTCATATCCAAAACTCTATCCAACTCAATTAAAAATTAGATTTAGTGGACTTTTTTCTTAGACTGAACACGCCAGACTTAGGATGGTTCAACCCCACTGATAGTCCGCATTGAAGAAAGTGAAGTGCAAATGACACTCATATTGGAGCGCAAAGTGTAGGGTCTGTTTGGCACCTGAGTTTTTACTTAAGTTTGTTTTATACTAGTTTTTTTATCAAATTTAGTTATAGTAACAAAAAAAATTTCTCAAAATTTTTTACCTACGCGCTTCAAAATACCTAAAATCCAAAAAAAAAAAAAAATTCCTTCATTTTTTCTTCTTCTTCCTCCCCCCCCCACCCACCATCACCACCTCCGCTGCCGATTTTTTTTTTTTTCCTTTCTCTCTCTCTGGTTGTGAGACCAGATCGCACCGGGAGAGAGGAAGGGTGAGGGTGGCGGGGAAAGGGGAGAATAGGGGGGAGAGGGAAAATTGCAACAAAAAAAAGAGTTTCTGTCGCTACTTTGTTAAGCAAGAGAATGAGAGGAGGGAGAAAGGGAAAATTGGAAAAAAAAAAGTTTCTGTTGTTGCTTTATTTGTCGGAGGGATGGAGAGTTGGCGGGTAAGGGAAGGGGAAGGGGGAAGGGGAGAGGGGAGGAAAGGGGGGAATGGAGAGGGAGAAGATGGGTGGCGGGGGGAAAGGAAGGAGAAGGGGAGAGGTGAAGAAGGAGAGGTGGAGAGCAGGAGAGAGGAAAAGGAAAAAAGCAAAAAAAAAAAAGTTTTCTTTTGCTGCTTCATTGGCAGTTTTGGGAGAGAGAATAGGGGTGGGAAGGGGAAGGGAGGAAAGAAAAGAAAAAAAAGGGGAAAAATAAAAAAGAAAATGAAAGGAAGAAAATGCAAAAAAGAAAAAGTTTTTCATATTACAAAAGTTTTTTAATAATTTTTATAATGATTTATAGTAAAATTTTAGACAAACATTCAAAAAATTCACTTGCCAAACGGCGCCGTAATTAGACCAAACAAAAAAAAAAATATATCATTATGATTTAAGTATTTAACCTCTGGTGACAACTTAGTTGCAATCCCTGTTTGGATTGCGATTTTCCTCAGAAAAATTACTACATTTTTCATGAGCATATTTTCTTATCATCTTTTTATCTCATATATATCAAATTACTACAGTATTTTTTCTACAAAAAATTCACAAAAATGCAATCCAAACGGGCCTTAAGTTGCCACCAGATGTTTTGGGGAAACAAAGGTTTTGACGGTCAATGGAAGCTTTACTGCAATCACGTGCGCAAGGCCCACCATGAATTTGACGTTTCACGTAATCACCAAGCAAAGCGTGAGGCAATGGGACCTTTCACTTGTCCCATATATGAAATGTTTGGGCTTAAGCCCGTAAGCACAAAGTCCCACAAATCACTATCTCCTGCTCCATATCATGCGCACATGAGATCAACGCGTCCGCTCCGTCCATCATTCCCTCACGTTAAGACTGGTAAATGAAGTCCAGTTGTATTTACCCAAAGCAAAAAGGTGGAAAAAAAGGTTAATTGTTAATTAACTTTAGTTCTCATAAAAATACAACTATGACCAACACAAAACAAGCTTGCATTATTTTTCGTATGCATTCCTAGACAAAAGAAAGCAAATACTCCCAGTTTGGGAGTTTTGGGAATTCTTTCATTTTTTTGGGGTCATATATGAGGACTTGAAGAAAAATGATATGAGTTTTTGAATCCTTTCTAATTTCTAAGATGGAGTCCTTTTCATGTTCCCAGCCTTCGAATTTAAATCTAAGTCCGAGAAAAGCATGGATGCCACACGTTTTCCATGCAAAAGTTGTTACTTAGTTCAATTCTTCAAATAAATTCTATGTTGAAGCACCCACTATGTGGGAAAAAAAAAAATGCAAAGTAGTTGTCATATCGACCTCTTATAAAGTGTTGTCCATATTTCCGTTTCCAAAAAAAAAAAAGAAAAAGAAAAAGAAGGAATATACGTATTTTCTTATTTAATGACCCACAGCTCATCATTGGCTATAAATACGTTATTATGGACAAGGGGCACGGACGGTTGCAGGGTTTTGGCCATTTTCAACAGCACGTAACTTTGTTTACACGACGTGTAACTAGGGATGGCAATGGGGGCGGGTGCCCGCGGGTGCCCGCCCCGCGGGGGGCTCACGGGGCGGGGGTTGGGGCGGGGGGTGGGGCGGGGGCGGGGGGGAATTTTTTCCCCCCGCTTAGAAACGGGGCGGGGGTATACTCCCCCGCCCCATCCCCCGCCCCGCCACCCGCAAAAAAAAAAAAAATAAAAAAAAATATATATATATATATATATATGACTTTATATTATATGTAAGTTAATTAGTTACAACTCTTGAGATTACTCTCACACTCTCCATGCTAGCTATTTTAGAGATTAAATGGTCGGGCATTGAGTTACAGGACTGGTGGAGGAATGAACAATTTTGGTTGATTGGAGGGACTAGTGCCCACTTGGCTGCCGTGCTCCAGGGACTACTAAAAGTGATTGCCGGATATGAAATTTCCTTCACTTTAACTTCAAAGTCAGCTGGTGATGACGAGGAGGATGAGTTTGCAGATCTCTACATTGTTAAGTGGACGTCTCTCATGATTCCGCCGATAACGATTATGATGGTCAACTTCATTGCAATAGCAGTTGGAATTAGCCGGACAATATATAGTGTTATACCTCAATGGAGCCGCCTGTTAGGGGGAGTTTTCTTCAGTTTCTGGGTTCTAGCACATCTGTACCCTTTTGCCAAGGGGCTCATGGGCAGAAGAGGAAGGACGCCTACTATTGTTTTTGTTTGGTCAGGACTCGTAGCCATAATCATATCTCTTCTTTGGGTTTCAATTAATCCTCCAGATGCCACCAACCAGATAGGAGGTTCATTTCAGTTCGCCTGAGTAGTGATTTTAGTTTTGGGGTCAAATTGAGTCCCAAACTTGATAGGAGAATTTTTTTTTATTCTTTAGATTAATCTCCCTATGCAGCAATCTCAAGAGTTATTACCCTTATTATATATAAATTTTATTAACCCCGCGGGGGAAGCGGGGCAAGGCGGGGCGGGGCGGGGGGAGCGGGAGGCGGGGGACGGGGCGGGGGACGGGGGGAACTAATAGGCAACGGGGCGGGGGACGGGGGAGGGGTCCCCCGCCCCAACCCCGCCCCGTTGCCATCTCTACGTGTAACTTTAGTACAAAATTTTGCGGGCCCCACACACGGTGTAAAAATCGATGCACAACTTATTATTTGGAGCACACAAAATTTTTTGACCAAATCATGGCCATTAATTGATGACCGTCCCTACCCCATTTCCACGTTATTATGGTATCCGAAGGACCTTACAAACTTTTAGTCAATCATGTTCTAAGTATACATAGATATATATATATATATATATATATATATAGAATTTTTTTCCCCTTCAGGACACGTACTTGGGGCGGGGCTTGCAGGGTGGAAGGCTAGTTTAAAAAAAAAATCCATCACTTGTAACCACAACGTAGGTCTAACCCAATTGAATTAGTACCAGCTACAGAATGGGTTTCTGGTCTGCACTTGGTCCTTGGGTCAGCAATTGTTTTACTTATTTGAGGCCCAAGATGTTCACACTGTTGATGAGATGCCCATTTTATACCAGGCAGCCCAAAGTTGGAAAATGTGACAATGCAAATCTCCAATCTTTATTTTGCTGGGATAAAGAAGTGGAAATTAAATGACTGTAAAATGTCAGGAATTTTATTTTTTTTGTAATAATAAAATGTCAGGAATTCAAGATAAGTGGATGAACTCGTCAACAGGAGACCGCCAAAAAAAATGTTTGAACTACACAGAAATGTCACACACAATTAACTCATCACGTAAATCATTAGGGCTAGTAAGTAATTACAATTGAGGAGGAACGAAAAGGAGTGGGTGCACGCTGGGGCTCATTGCCCCGTAACTAGAATCTTTATGCCTTGTAGCATCCTGGCAGCGAACGAACCAACTTAAGATTAGAAAGTAATGGTATTGAATAGGGATAATTTCAGAAGGCTCCCCTAAGGTTTTTAACTATTTCATTGGCCTCCCTTTAGATTTTAAAAATTACACTAATCTCCCTTAAAATTTTATTATTTTGTAACATCTAAATCCAACCAACAATTAAAAAGTAATATTAGAATGGATAAGATAATATAATTTCATCGTTACCCCTCATCTACTAGATTATTTAATTAATCTAATGCCTGCCCAAATATTAAAAAACACTAGAATTTATTATTTATCATCAGAGATTAAATCACACATGGTATCAAAACTAGTATATCATTTTATATATTTTACTTAATGTAAGATCTAAATTACTCTTTTTAGTTACAAACCCATTATCAAACATGATCAACAGCAAATAATCAAATAACCCGTAGCCAAAATATTACAAAGCATGAATTTTAATACCATAAAAATCCCAACAATTAATTTTAATATGTTGACAAGAATATTTATGATGTTAAAGTTTGTTCTGCGTAATATTTTGATTGCAATTTTTTTGATTATTTGTTAATAATCACGTTTGACAATGAGTATGTAACTAACAAGAGTAATTTAAATATTGTATTAAGTGAAACATATCAAATGATATAGTACTATTTTTTGATGCTAAACAACAATTTTAGTGATTTTCTTTAATATGTGGGTTAAGATTAAATTAATTAAATAATGTAATATATGAGAGACAATAATGGAATCATATGAGTGTGTTTGGATAACCATGATTTGGAAAAAAAGTTTATTTATTTATATCACAAACACAATTTTCAATATATCTTTTTATCTTTTCAATCATTTTATTATCTTATATACATCGCATCACAAAGAGCGTTAAAATAATTATTTTAAATAATCTTATATCCATACACACTCTCTCCTAATGTCAATTTTCAATTATCAACTGCACCTAAATGTTACAAGATAATCAATCACAAGGAAAGTCAGTGTAATTCTTGAAACTCGAAGGGATGCCAGTAAAATAGTCAAAAACCTCATGGGAGGTTTTTGAAATTATCCCTATTCCAAATAGTGTAGTGAAATAATGATGGTTCTAAAGACGTAAAGGATAATGAGCCTCTATTAGTGGAGGGAAATAATGATGGTACTAGCTAACAAATAGTAGTATAAGTAAAGACATAAAGATAATGAGCCTCCTATTGGGGTAGTGAAATAATGATGGTACTAGATATAAGTAAAGACATAAAGATAATGAGCAGGTCCAGCTTGACTTTGAACGGTGGAATGACTCTTCTGGAGCAGCTGACACATTTTTCCTACTACTGCTGTACTGTATGACAATTACTGATCGTTTATTTTATTTTATTTTATTTTATTTTCACAACACTCCGCAAGGTTAGAGGTCTGAGAATTGTTCTGGTAAATCAAACAGGTTGGCGATTTCCAGATTCCCGTAATGTCCTTCTCGTTCGCAGGCTATTACGTTAACCTGAGGGCTGAGCCGCTGAGGGATCTCATTTTAGACAAGACGAGATACACCACAACGCACAGGAAACTCGGTTAAAAGAAAGTCCAAATATTTGTCCAACGCTTCCTCTTTTTAAACCTTTGGACGTCAGTTAGGGTTTATGGAACAAGGCTGCGGTGACATACAACATGGTAAGGACTAATGCGCAATATACAAAGTTGTTATATTGAAAATCCAATCAGGTTTTTGGAAGTATCAGAAGTTTTAGAATTTGTTCTTACTATCAGCTGCTAAAAACTCCTTTTTTTTTCTTGGTTTAATCGTTTCTGACCAACTCTGGAAGATGTCGTTCAATATATATGGCATATAATAGCTACATATTTTTCCTCAAAAAAAAAAAAAATTATTCATCATCAGATCAACTTCGTCTCCTCCAATACTGGGAAGCAAATAAAAATTGAGACTAACGATGACAATCGCCTACGAGTATCTTCAAGGTCCCTAAATGATCACAAAGTTGTTTATAGCAGTGCACCACAGCTTGGACAGACAGTAGCCGAAAAAGTCTTGATAGCAGTGCACCACAATTTAGACGGTAGCCCAAAAAAGTTTTGATCTAGTGGTTAAAATTGGAATCTAAAAGATTAGGATTCTATGTTCAAATCCTCTTTTTGTTCCCCGCTTGTTAAATTCCTAAAATGACTTGCAGAAAGTTGTCCATTTAGCAAGATTCGAGAAACTATCAAATCACACCTGGTTAACGGGACTAGGAAGGCCAGAATATATGCTAATATTAATAAGGAGGTTGCAAGCGTTGGGTATTGTTTTGAAAATGTGAAGTTTAACTAAACCAATGAGTGCTGTTGTTAGAAAAATTCATGCAAAATTACCAAGTATCAACCTGAAAACCATTCTTATGAGAAAACGTCAAAACGCATCCCACTTTTGGGTCGAAAGGTATAGGTGTTTGTACATCCTCGGTTAAGAACTACTAAGAGATATCTCTATTTGATAGGGTACATCATATATGGACTACCAGTAATATCCAAGACTCCAAATACTCCATCAAGATAATACAAGCTGGCTCTTAGCTTACCTGTACGGAAAGACACTACGGCTCACTCGCTTAAGGTCTCAGGTCTTACATGTTGATAGACGAGTACATGAAAAAGGAGAGAAAAAGACCTGTATGCCAGTTCAAACAGGAATTAATTACAGAAGATGTGTCAAAGCATATCGCTAAAGCAGAAAACAGCAGCGGTTGTGAAGATGTTGAATGATTCAGAAGGCAATACTTTATGAAGATGTTGAATGCTTCCGAAGGCAACGGACAAGTAGTAATTTGTCGTTTGTTTTGAGATCTTCGACAATACGTGGAGCCTCCTTGCACAGTTACAGGAACAGCCCCAGGATTGTGCCTTGTACTGTTGATGCATGGTCGACCGTCAGGCCCACGACGTACAGCTCAAGGACATGGAAACCCTACGAGGACCATTTGTTGTTGGTGCACGTTTACTGTTAAGATATGTATCTTGTATATTAGGAGTCAACATGGTGATATTAACCTTGACTGACTCAATCAATTAGCGATTAGATCAGATTAGATTAGGCATTAGTTGTGTATATTTTGTAAAAATGTCTGGGTTCATTGTACCTTTATTATGTTCCTTTCTGTTCTTGTGTATTATTATGTATCTGTTGTATGTCTGTGTGTTTTTTTTTTTTTTCCTTTTTAACTATTGTCATCTAAGAGGTTTGGATTTAAACCCACTTTTTTGTTTTTCAAATTTTTCTTGAGTGACATTCTTGTTTTCTTCGCTAGAGTTTCTTGTTCCGAAGTGACACAGGACCTTGTAGTGATTTGGATTTTGCGCTCCCACTCATCTGCATGCAACACAGATTATACACAGGGGAAGTAGCCATTTTTCTGCAATTGAAGAAATTACATACATATGGCGAAGTAATGTTATGTGTCAAAGAAAATTCTATGACAAAATTTGGACTCAAGCATTAAGAAGCTGGTCTTGATATTGAGCAACAATATTGAATATGACAAAAGCGAAGAGACCATTTGCGTACTCAACTATGATAAATTTCTTTCCTGTCTATAGCCATTTGCGTAATCATCTTTCTTTTCTATTCTTTTTTGGGGCAAATTTTCTCTTCTCATTGATCAGCAAATTGAGTGCATACAAGGAATACAAAGACTTCAAACACTGCATCAGGATGGAACTGTACTATACACATATTATATTGATCAGTATTCTATACAACAGTCATCATCTGAAGCAACTATGATGCAGGTCAAGCTCCTTGACTAAGTCCCAATTTGCTCTCTGTTTATATGAATCTTTCTCCATCCAGCAATGAAATCATCACAAGGCACTAGTTAATCATAGGCAAGGTTCGATTTATTGTGCAGTTAAATTTTCATAAATATATAGAAACAGCAGGATCCACTATTAAACTTCGGGCATTTTTTTTTTTTTTTTAAAATTGATCCATATCTGTCAACACAATTGAATTCGACTATATAAATCTTCAACAAATAATTAACCATCTATAATAATCACAAGTGATTCAGAAAGGAAAATATTATTTGTACTCCTATTTTTGTTATTCACACTCCTACTATCATTTTAGTCATATATTTTTTATTTATCAAACTATAGGATGAAGCACAAAAAAAAAAAAAAAATAGTGTGCAATTATGCTAAAATAGGGTACAAAAATATTTCCCATCTAGAAATTGGTCGGAAATTTTGCTAAAAACAGAACGGAAGGAAAAATTGCTAATTGCCCCTATTTTATTCCCCAAATGGAATCACTTATCAACGTGACAGGCGACACTGACCCCTCTCCAACATTTCCCACTCAGCACATGGATTCTGAATCCCCTTTCCGTCATTTGCCTTCAATAATACCACTTTCCTAACCCTAGCCCTAGACAAAAAACAGATTTCTAACACAGATATGTATTCTCAAGCTGATGAATGCCTAAGTTCATGGAGCCTGCTAATCATAAGTATTGTATCTCTGAGAATCTTGAGGTGACTGTTGAGTGTTGGTAGGATTGCTAGCTAACTGATCGCCCAATACTAAAAAGAAACAAAAAAATGTTCTCTTCTGGCAGTGAGATTACACATTTTGCACAGCTTTCACCATACCTGTGCCCTCCCTCCTCCACCACCTCCTCCTCTACTTCCAGTACCCTGGGCCTCAATGGCAATAATGAAGCATTTCTTCTTCTTCATCACCAGGATCTGCTCTCTCATTACCTTGCTGTAGCGCCCATGATCGAAACTGCCAACACGATGACGGCTCCCACTTCAACCAAGAAGACAACTACTGCATCGACCACCAACCCACAAATATCTAGTGCTACTCCTCTCCACACACGTTATAGAAGGAAGCAACCGGCGAAAAGGGATCGGCACAGCAAGATTTGTACAGCCCAAGGTCCAAGGGATAGGAGAGTTAGGCTGTCCATGGACATTGCACGAAAGTTTTTCGGTCTTCAAGACTTGCTAGGCTATGATAAAGCAAGCCAAACTCTAGATTGGCTGCTCACCAAGTCAAAAGCTGCCATTAAGGAACTACTAGACATGAAGGATACTGATCATGATGCAAATGCAAGGTGTCTATGCTTTTGGTCTGAAGCAGGCAATGTTGTGGCTGCAGGAACAAACACTAAAGAAGATGAATCAAAGAAGACAGCTTCCAAGAGGAAGAGAAAGAAGACTAATCAAGCCAAAAATCCAAAGATGGTTGCATTAAGTAAACTTGTAAAAGAGTCTAGGGCAAAGGCGAGAGCAAGAGCTAGGGAAAGAACAAGAGAAAAAATTTCCCTGAGGAAGCTGAGTATTGACCAGAAGTCACCTGATCTAATCCCCCTCAGTCCAGACCATACAAAGCCTGCAGCCTGGAGCCAAATTGGCACTTGCAAAACTAAAGACTCCAGCATGCTTGGTACGATCTCCTCCTTGAAGTTGAATGCAAGTATCCAAGAGGATGATGGATTTTTCTGTTTTAATCCTCGAGCCGGCGCAATAGGCTCGGAAGAAATATCTCAAGACTCCCCGAGGATCATAAGAAAGCCGAAGCCTTCTTCGATCCTAGGTTTTCAGAGAAACCTCATTCTCTCCAAAGAAGCAAGTCCAAATTTCGACAGCTGGTCACTTGTTACGAATGGAAATTGGGGCATTAGTAGCAGCATGACATCTTCTAGCTTATGTGCTGTTACCAACACGAGTTCAACAAAAGGTAACTCAGAATACCCATTAAGAATAATATGGAAGTAAAGCTGTGTACACACTCAATTACCACTTTAATGTTGATCTTTTCCTTCATCCCCATAAATCTTTTTGTAGTACTTCAAATTTGCGGGAAGCCTTCCGAGGACAAAAGCAACAACAATCAAGTTCCATGTGGCAGGCAGATTCATAGATCCACGTAAGTCTTGTAATTCTCCTTCAATTTATATTTTGGGGGGTTCAGTTTGAAACTCCAGAACCCTGTAATCTTGAAGGTGAAATTTTCTTTTGATCTTCTTTGTATTCCTGAGCGGATATTTCTTTGTCTGTACTGCACGTTCATGATCCGTTTCTCCATATCTGGAATTTTTTTTCCTAATTTTTTCTTGTTTTCTTTTCTTTTCTTTTCTTTTTTTTGGATATAATTTGCTATGTGAAAGTAGCCAGTCTAAACATGGAAAGTTTTGTTACCACGTCAATTCAGAACTTCCTTTTCCTTTTAATGAACATTTAACTAATTTGGCCAACCTTTGTTTGTCTTCGGAATCACATCACCTAATTCTGCCAAAAAATGAGAAGTTGTTGCGGGCATCCCTCTTTCACAAATATAACTCAATAAGCTGATCCATCAACATATATAACTCATGTTTTGATTGATGAAGCAGAAGTTGAGCTATTTGACACCCCCAAATATTTTCTGAACTTTCATAACTGTGACTGGCTTTCATGTTATCCATAAGTTTCCGTGTAAATACGAGTTTATACTAAAAGAAGCTCAAAGAATTTGGCCATAAGTCTTATAAAGTGAAATTTAAGTTTTTCCTTTCTTTGACTCGTTATTTAGAGCTTCTCCTTTAATGTTCATTTTCTACACCAAAAAAAATTTATAAAAAAAAAAAAAGATGCCAGAAATCGCTAGATGTCCGTGATATAGTACATGGGCAAGGGCATTATTTTGTCTTCATTTTTGTATTCCCGGACACTTGTACAGGGATGGCTCAAAAATTGTATATCGGCTTGGGAGTATATCCTAATTTGAACTTCACGAATCCTGGTGTTGGAATTTGGTTGTACTAGTATTATCTCCTTTCTTTTTTTTTTTTCTTGATCCTAATTTGAAATTGTATTTCGGCTTGGGAGTATGGTCTCCTTTCTTTAAAAAGAAGAGGCAATTGTATTTTTTATTTTGTCTTCATATCCCAAGCTCTTCTAGAATTTTATGCTGATTTAGTAGTGTAATCAAAAGCAGAAAGCTACCAATCCAGGTTACCTAAATCGGATTTTTTTTTTGGGTGAAAACCTAAATGTGATGTGGTTTTTCAAACTAAATTTCGGGGGAAAAAAAAAAACGAGTCTCTGTGTGTGCTTGTAGACACGTATACATGCTACAAACAAGTACTAGGAAAAATTGTCTAACGAAAATTATGCCAGGGAGGAAAACCACTTGTTTACAATCTTAAATTTATGCAAACTTTTGCTAGATTTTGTTGCTTTCAAGGAAGAACGTTTCACAGAGTGCAATGGTTGAATATCACATTTTTTCTACCGTACTTGCTAAAAACCTGCATGATGACATCTGAAAATTTGACACCATAGCAATAGGCTATCAACGTTTACCTCTGGTGAAGAAACTACTGATGTAATTTATCTCCTTTTTTTTTTTTTTTCCTACTTTGTTTTTGGTGTTGCCTTTTTCTGCATTAGAGAAAGAGAAATTAGAAATGCGGCCTGTCAAGGGTTTAATACCCATCATGTTATTAGAAAGTGATGAACTTTTAGGTTTTAGTAATTCTCCCCCCTGTAAACTCTTTCAATTCACAAATAAATTTCTTCGTTTTTCAGGTAGCTAGATGTCCAAGTTTGCACCCGGTAGTTCTTCTCTGGGGCATTTAATTTTAAAATCAGATTTGGGGTTTTTTCTTGTTTACATTTTTTACTTCTCTACTTTTTAAGTTTTAACTCATTTTTTTTTTTTTATTGAGAAGTCAGATTCTCAAAAACAGCTATAGCTACTGGCAACTGGCAAGAACATTGTCTGAATTTACCAAACTTTTAGACAAAAACACCACGTCAATAGCTAAACAACTTTTTAAAATGATCATTTTTTCTTGTACCCCTTAAAAAGCGGAATTACATGACAATAGGCCCTAATTAGTATCCGTCTTGTAGATTTTGAATGAATGGATATGAGAACGTGATCCAACATGATTGAGGATTAAACTTCCAAGCATGCTGGAGCAACCACAAGACACCATATTTCGTGAGTTCTGAGATTACTCTTTATCAAGTTCTCGGACATTCAAGATTCCTGTTACTTCTTAACCATGTAAAAGAAGCTTCCACCAAGAAATCCTGTGGATACTATATAGCATGTCAAGCCATCTGCTAAACCCTAAAAAAAGGAGTGGTGAAAAATCTTTTGATATATCTACAAGTCCCTGTCTATGGATGCTTCTGCCTTTGATAAAACAGCACCGGAAAGGGTTTAATCCCGCACAACGTATTTAGTCGATTAATGGTCAAATTAATGTTTGCGTGTGGTTGTCGAGTTTGGTACTACAGAAATTCACATACTGTTAAGAATGTACACTGATAATATATTGTACTGGACAGCTGGACTTGATAGTTGAGATTCATTTGCAGAGACATCACAAACATCCGGGCAATGTACTCAAATACAACTAAACAAAGCTTCCACAAGGAAACCTAGAAACATCTAACTAAATGCAAGCAAACCATACTGTGACCAATCTTGAGAAGAAATCACGTTAGCTAAGGAAAATCGATCCAAAAGAAATCTGAGATAAAGTTCAACTTACGCGGAGTTGGAAAGGTATAGTCATGCATCCGAGATCAATATGTCAAATGCAGTGTTGATCTCGACGGCTCAGCAAGATACTGTGCAGCCAATAGTACTGCTGTTGTGGAGTCCGCCGGGAGAACACGGAATTGTAGACGCTTTTTTTCTTATAATATGTGAAACTAGTACTGAGAAGATGAAACTAAAGAAGGAACATCTGTAACAACGGAATTCCAAGCTGTCTAGCGTAGTAACAGTAACTTCACCGCCGTAAAACCTTATAAGTACCATCGCACCCTGTCCAATTATATAAGCTTCAACAAGATTTAATGCAGCTGATGAGTAGTGAAGGTGAATAGACATGTATTGAGAAATAGACAAGTCTTCAAATATGGAAAGGACAAATGCTGCTTTCAAAAATGAATATTCGTGGTGAATGCTAATAGTAACAGACAGCAAAAGCCCACAAGAGATCTCTCTCTAGTTGTCTGATGTTGAGGGTAGTAGAACTTCTTTTTTCTCCTCCTTCTTTATTTTTTTAAAAAAATTTGTATTTCCAAGTATGGTGAGATGTTGGATCGTTTTCAGAGTAGTTACTATGTACTGGTAGTATTGGTTACCTGGAAACAAGTGCGAAATCAGAGGTGTGGCTACTGGCAGGCAACTGGCTAGGTTTCTTTTCTTTCTTTCTTTGCGTGATGGAGTGGAGTTGAACAGTAGGAAGTCGCAGTATCATCAGCCCATATCAGTATGGTGATAATGGTACTTCGACTCGGACAAACTCCCTGTTTTTGCTGTGATTCATTAACACAACTAAGTCTATAATACTGCTACTGGTAAGTGGTAACCAGTATCAACATAAAGAAATGTATTACCAGTACTCCTTGCCAGTATCAACATAAAAGAAATGTATCAACCACTTACCAGTATCAACATAAAGAAATGTATTACCAGTGCTCCTTTTGTCCCAGTTATTTTGTCAAATTTCATGAATCCACTTTTTGCAAAAACAATGGCTCTGTTTGGATTGTAAATTATTTGAGATATTTTTACTGTAGCACTTTTTGTGATGTGATGTCTGTGAGATAAAAAGGTAATTGGGAAGATAAAAAGGTGCGTTGGAAATTGTAATGATGATGTAAGCAAATAAATTTTGGCTAATAAATCTCTATCCAAACAAACCCAATGATTTGTTCATTTTATAATCTTATCCCGACAAATTCAAAAGAAATGTATCAACCACTTACCAGTATCAACATAAAGAATGTATTACCAGTGCTCCTTTTGTCCCAGTTAGTTTGTCAAATTTCACGAATCCACTTTTTTAAAAAACAATGGTTTGATTGTAATGTTTGTACTTCATTTTATAATCTTAATCTTATCCCGACAAATTCAAAATTTGAATTTGAATTTGAATTTGAATGGTAGTATACATATTATTAAAGGAGAGACAATATTGGAAGAAGAGACTAAAAGGCGCTTTAATTTTCTCAATATGACAAATATTTTGGGACATTTCAAATTAGAAAGTGTGATATTTTAAATTGGATGGAAGGAGCACTATATTTTATATATAATACTACAACTTTTCCTATTCTTTATATGGGACGAAAGGAGTGCTATATTTTATATATAATAATACTACTTTTTTTTTTCGATACGATAGTTTTCTATACTATGAGGAAGGGAGGACCTGAAGAGGTCTTGGGGTAATTCGGAGGGAATTGAACCACCACCGGATCAGACGGTGGTTGCTACTTTTCCTATTCTGCTAAAAAAAAAATTCAGGCCTTATTTGGATTGTAGTTTTTCACAGAAAATTTTTTTACATTTTTCATCAATACATTCTTTAATTATTTTTTATCTTATATATATAATTGCTACAGAATTTTTTTTTTAATAAAAATTCCTAAAAATGGCAATCTAAAGGGAACCTCAGTATTCGTGCAGCATTACACACATTTTCTTAAGCAACAGCAGCAAGAATAATTGGGGAAGGTGGGGACACAAGATCCAGTGTTTCCTTCCATACATCTATAATTATTAATTATCTATTATGCACGAACTAGCAATATTGTACTTCTGGCTTCACATACCAAAACAAGAAGGAAAAAAAAATGAAAATATGGTTTGAGCTTTTACTGAGTTGTATATTTAAGAGTTTTGTTTTTCTCTAGGTATTAATAAAACTTTAAACTTGTCCCATACCAATTGTATAGGTCATTTAATCAATTGACCAATTTGTTTCGCAAATGTAATATTGTGGTTGAAAGTACCAACTGACCTTTAAGCACCAAGCAATAGTGAGTATGTTTGAATATAATTTTTTAAAAATATTCTTTTATTTACATCATAAATATTGTATTTCAATCACTTTTTATATTTTTAACTATTTTTTCCTCATATCGTATATATTACATTATAAAGAGTGTTACAATATTTATTCTAAATAATTTTTCAAATAATAATCTATTCAAACAAACCCAGTATGATTACGTTTCGTTTATTTAAACTTTGAAGATAGAAAACCCCAAGAACAAAATAAAGAAAAGTAAGAGAATTAAGGAGATGACTCATGTATAAAAAACTGATAGTTTTGTAACATTCGTATGTACCAACAACATTTCAAGAAATGGAGACGTAAATACAAAAACAAAAAAACTTAACAAATGCCAACCTCATAACATATATTCATGTGTTTGGATAGTTGATTAATTGAGATAACTTTTCAAAAAAATATTGTATTATTTTTTAATGTGATATATGTAAAACAAAATGGTTGTTAAAAAATGTATTGATGATACAAATAAATAAATTTTTGCAAATAAATCACTATCCAAACTAGCCAAATAATATGAATATTGTTTAGATAGTTGAAAAATGTGCTGATTATTATTTTTTCAAACAATGATAATATTTGTATAACAAAATCTATCATATTCTATATGGAGGAGGAGTTTAAAGAGACTGTGTTAGAGTCTAACAAATATATAGACCTGATTGGATTAAGAGATAATTGCAGAAACCTCCCCTGAGGTTTCTGACATTTGCACTGATCTCCCTTGAGGTTACTAATCCTTTGCAAATTCAGTCCAAACGATTAAAATATTATTTTCGTGAGTGAAATTAGAAATTTTTACCAAATTTGTCCTTTGTACTACATGTCCAATGAATGACTAAATACTGCAAATCAATTAACAATTAATAAATTTTAAAGTGTATAGTTTATAGACAAATATGCATTACCTATTTAAAGTACCGGCTCTTTATGATTATTTTACTTTCAAACATTTAATTTAATACAAATATTTATGGTCAAATACATATTTGTATTTACTTTCAAATATTTAATTTTTGTTAAATACAAAAACTACCAATCTCTCTTCCGTAAAAATATTAATATAACACTTTTTCAATTTTAGTCACAAACATTTATGTAATTAACATAAATTAAATGATTCAGAATAAAATACCCATAAAGAGCCAATACTTTACTCATGTAATGGATGAAAGTCATAAAGAATTAATACTTTATGGGTCATTTTTAAAAAAAAATATATTTAATTTATATTAAATAAATAACCTACCGATTTTCTTTTTGCAAAAATATTACTATAACACTTTTTGAATTTTACTAACAAACATTGATATATTTATCATAAATTAAATGTTTGAAAGTAAAATATCCGTAAAAACCGGTACTTTAAATGAGTAATGCGTGTTTGCCTATAAAGAGCCGGTAATTATTTAAAGTACCGGTTCTTTAAGGGTATTTTACTTTCAAACATTTAATTTAATACAAATATTTACGCTCAAATACATATTTGTATTTACTTTCAAATATTTAATTTTTTTAAATACAAAACCTACCAATTTCTCTTCCGTAAAAATATTAATATAACACTTTTTCAATTTTAGTTAAAAACATTTGTATTTAACATAAATTAAATGATTCAGAATAAAATGCACATAAAGAGCGAATACTTTACTCGTGTAATGGATGAAAATCATAAAAAATTAATACTTTATGGGCCATTTATTTTTTAAAAAAAATATTTAATTTATATTAAATAAATAACCTATCGATTTCCTTTTTGCAAGAATATTACTATAAAAATTTTTTGAATTTTACTTACAAATATTGATATATTTATCATAAATGAAATATTTGAAAGTAAAATACTCGTAAAGAGCTGGTACTTTAAATGAGTAATGCGTTTTTGTTCATAAATTATACTTTTTAAAATTTATTAATTGTTAATTGATTTATAGTACTTTGTCATTCATTGGATATATAGTACAAAGGGCAAATCTAGTATAAATTTGTAATTTTACTCCCTAAAATAATATTTTAATCGTTTGGACTAAATTTGCAAAGTTTCAGTAATCTCAGGGGAGGTCGATGTAATTTTTCAAACCACAAGAAAGGCCAGTACAAATGTCAGAAACCTCAGGGAAGGTTGAGGTTTCTGCAATTATCCCTTAGATTGAATTTTTTTCCAAAGCAAGTGGTACCAATGTACAGTTGCACTGGTCAGTAGATAACGATGAATATTGGTCAGTACTGAGAACTTGAGGATCGAAGGATACACATACCGATGGAGCAATACGATGTCATTCCCGGACCAACTTTGCTTGCGTTTGAAGCGCATATTTCTCGTTTCCAGACGAAATTGAATTTTTCTAAGCAGCACCAGTAACTTATATGTTTCCTTAAAAAAATCTAAAACTTAAGTAATTACCTGCATAGGAATACAATTTTTGGTCCCGCGCAAGCTGCAATGTCAGAATGTACTTGTGAAGTAGAGCAGAGATCAAATCAAATCTCTTATTTTATGCAATGGTGTCGGTACGGAAGGATTTAAATTAAATAGCAAGGCACATAGCTCTTCTGAGTTCTGACGGAGTACGTTTCCTTTACTAGCTTATTGACCTGGGCTAATAGAAGATACTGCAATTTTTTTTTTTTTTTTACCAAAAAAAAAAAGAAGATGCTTCATCACTTAGTAGTATCATTAAGTTGATCTTATTGAACTAGATTTTTTTGTTTTCCTTTTTTTTTTTAAACCCCCCACCTTTTCCCGTGCCTTTTTCACCTTCAACTACAAGACGTAAAATTCGAAATTTGAACTTGATGGTAGAAAAAAACTCTAAAAATCCTTGTCTGACCATTGGATTTATTAAACTGACCTTAAAAAGTATGCGTTAAAACTTAAAATTGCAGCTACATTATTGCCCGTGATAGAGCCACATTCAAGTGTAGGTGGGCAATTGCACCCTCCCCAACTTTGAAGAATTTTCAAAATTGACTTGAAAACAAATTTTAAATTTTCAACCTTGTCCTATAATTTCACCCTTTAAATTTCTGAAAATTCCCATGTTCATTTACTTTATCCCCTGAGTTGTTAAAGTCTACACTCATCACTTAGTTTATATATGATCCCATATTTCAAATGAAGCCAAGTACTTCTTGAAAATACAGGGAAAAAAAGGAGTTGTTATTGTTGTAATATAATTTTAACAAAATTCACACAAACTGTCATATTGGTTATTAAATTTTTTTCATTCTTGCCTTAATCAAAGTAATTCCCCCGCTCCCCCCCCCCCCCCCCTCCTCTCCCCAACTAGGGTCTTAACTTCGGATTTAAACAACCCATAGGAGGAATGCGGCAAGAGGACAAAGTTGTTTTAATATTTGCCAGAATATTTTCCAATGTTATTCTTTGCAGGTCCAATGTTTAAGGGATAATCTATTCTGGATTGGCCCAAATATTGGTGTCAGGAAAACGAAGGACAACACATCTACAAGAAAGGACCAGGTTAGTTCATAGGTGGAATGCGTAATCTGTTCGGGTTGAACAGGTATTATACACGTCTATGAAAACTGAAAAACGAGGTGTCTCAAGCCCATTAAAAATTGGGCTTTAATTTCCTTAGGGCCTTATATAAACGGGCCTCATGATCATACACAAGCCAAGAGTCATTCAAAATGGCCGAAATCACCTAAAGAACGACGCCGTATTACTCTGCCCGCCGACCCTTTCTTGTTTACAAAGTTTTCCTCCTAATCTCTCCTCTTTGAAATACCCCTAGCTGCTGACATGTATTAAAGAAACTGAAGGCAGACACAGAAAAACCAAGCAAAGAAAAAGGGAGGAAAAAGCAAATATGGAAGAGCAGTTGAAGACTATCACTCAGGAAATCGGGGAACCCAAATTCGATACGCTCCGATTCGGACTCCAAAGCGTCAAAGGGGAAATCGTTGGATCGCATCCCCTTGAATCTGCTTATCATACTGTACTATTCCTCTCTATCCTTGTTCAATTACCAATTGTTTTGTGTATTATTGCTTTTTAAGTATTTTATTTTCATCGAGCTTTTTATATATGGATTGGATGCCATTTTTTTATTTTATTTTTTGTGTATTTCAATGACATTAGACGCACGTGAGGCAGCAGCAGATGAAGAGGCAGATTCTGGCCAACGCTTACGGGTCGGCTTTCCCTTTGAAGATGGAATTCGATCGAGAAATCCTCTCCAAGTTTGTGTTTTTCTCATCTCTTTTTTGCTTTTTTTTTCGCTGAAAGTTACAGTCTTGTTATATAGTGGCTGTGATTAATGGGTTTTATTGATGATTTAGGGCTTCTTTACAATTTAGGTTTTTCCCTTTTCTTTCAGTATTATTTGTGTCATTTATGCTTGTTAATAAGTTGCTAGCTTGACGGTGTTTTACTTTGCTTTATACCTTAAAATTCGAATAGAAATTGGGGCGATGAACTTTATGATATCTAATGTTTGAATTGGATCTGGGCTTAGTGAGTAGCGTGTCTCAATCTATACGGTTCTATTGTGTGGCAGTATGAATTTAAACTGTTGAAGGTTACAAAAATTTAGAAAGGAGGGTTTTTGGAGGGAATAAGGAATTAATGTTGATGGTTTGTGCAGGAACGAGATCATTAATCCTGGATCCTTTTGACATAAACAAACCAATTGAGGGGGTTTTTTTTTGGGCCCCCTGTTCAGCTTCCTCTTATTGCTTTTCTTTATGCCATAATGTTCCTTTTTGCCATGCTACTTGACTGCACACATGAAATGTCTAGAGTTGGAAAAAGTGGCTTTTCTAACGTTGGTTCTATCTCAGGCTGTGAAATTGCATCTTCAATTGTTTCTTGCAACATCTACATTCTTCTTGTTGATGGCTCACTTTAACTATTCAGCTCTTACCATCTTGTGCCCGTGCTTATTGAATATTAGTGGGAGAAGCACACTATGTCTCTGCATATTTTAACAAAAATTAATAGATGATTTTGAAGAAAGATCTTCAAGTTATTGGTAGTCATGACTTTGGAAATAATTTGAAAAATATAAGTGTTGCTGTGATAGTTTCATGGTGGTTTAGTGGTTCACCATATGGGGGTAGAATATGCAAAACATAATGTGACAGCTTCTTTTACCATCAGGCTGGTGCTTTATATATATTAGTCTCAATATGAAAGTAATAGTTTATCTATTTCGATCTTGCGTGTATGATGTATATTTGAGGTGATTGATGTTCGAGAAATTTTCTCTTAACTGTTTTTGGGGCAGTATAAGTTGCGTGTGTTGTATGATTCTTTTGTATCAACTTCAGCAACTTGGATAGTCTTCCAAAGCCTTCTCGTGTTATGTATTCTTTATTCTGTGGAAACGATGAAACATACAAGAAAACAACAGAGTTCAAAGGAAGCATCCTTGTATTTTTTTTTTTTATATATATAATTAGACCATTTTAATGGGAACTTTGAAGCTCATTTTGTCTTTTCATAATCTTTGTTCAGGAGATTTCAAAGACCAGCTGGTGCGATTCCATCATCATATTTGGGGTTAGAGGCTATGACTGGGTCTTTGGAAGATTTTGGCTTCGAGGATTATCTCAATGGTACGAACAGCAACTGGATTAGTTTTTTTTTTTGTTAAACTCTTTAGACAAGTCTGTTCTAAAATATTTGCGGATCTTTCTTGTTATTTTCCCCCTTCCAAACTCCAAAAACAAAGTTGGATGTTATAGCTGAAAATTTTGACTTGATTTCCAACGGGTTCATTGGGATTTCAGTGTGAAATATTTCAAAGTTGTCTGGAATGATTAGTATGAGATTGTGATTGTGGCTTCTTATTGGTTCATATTGCTTACTAGTCACCCTAATGTTCGTGGCAGATCCAAGGGATTCTGAAAGTTTCACTCCGGCTGACATGCATCATGGAATGGAAGTGCGTCTTGGAATTTCCAAGGGACCAGTCTGCCGCAGTTTCACATGAAACAGTTAGCTGGAATTATTGGAAGACGATTGTTGATTTCTGTACTACTATTATTCATGTAGTGAAGCTGCTGCTTTCTTTTCATGTCATGGCTTGCTTGTACTGTACGCTAGTCCGTGGAATTTTTAACATATTCGACGTTGCAATGATGAACAATTCGGTCCTAAGTTATGGCTTTCCTTATTGCTGAGGTCTCTCTGGGTCATGGTAATCTCCCAGACCTAAAGTTTGGATGGTGATTGGAAAAAAAAAAAAAAAAAAAAAAAAATCAGTACAAGCATTGGATTGGATTGGACACCTGCAGCAGCCTTCTTGTTCGCGAGTCAGACAAAGAAAAAGAAATCACGTTCTCTTTTCCCCTCGCAAATGCGACGAGAAAGTGATAGGAGGAAGTCTTTTAAAATTTGCAATCCTACCCACTCTGCAACTGCTAGAATCTCAAAAGCGACCATCAATCGTAAAGATTTTGACTGTAGTCTCTTTTCTTCTTCTTCTTCATTTTTTTTTTAATTATTTTTTTGGGTCCGGATGCGCCTCTGTGTGCTTGCTTACCAAACATCTGAACTTAAAAAATTTTGGATTCATATTTTCCTTCGCCTTTTAAATTCCACCATTCTCCTGTTAAATTTTAATAAGTAAATTACAAAAACTCTCAAACCAGGCGTTGTTCAAGTCATGAACAAGTGAATCACTCATCACCATTGAATTTGTTTTTTTTTTTTTTTACTTTGCAGTTCACTTTTCTTCCTCCCAAGTCCCAATTCCTAACTTTGAGTAATCAACTGCTCCTTGTCATCCTGATCCAAAAGCATAGCAATCTCCTCTAAATGTTCCTTCCACCTGAAAAGCCACTCTGCCACTTCCTCCACCTCCACTGACCTAAACCTTAGGTGTCCAGCTCCTACGCGGTAATAGCAAAACCCTAAACCGCAGAGATGGAAGCTCGCCGAGTCCCGCGGGCCGTGAGCGACCCCAAGGTCAGACAAGTCGGGTTTTTCGCTCCCGGCGCACCACCCGACCGGTCCCAATCTGGTCCACCCCATCCCGCCTCCTCCTCCCCTCCTGTCTCTGACATCTCCCCCTCCGGCAACTCTCTGTCCCCGGTGATGATTCCTCCGCCGCGTCACCTTTCCGCCGATCTTGCTCGTGGGCCCCATTTCTCTCCTGCTGCCCCGCTCTCCCCTATGCGTGCCGCTCGCGACTCTATCCCCGTCGGCAGCTACAATCCCTCCGAGTTTGTCGCTCCCACGGCCTCAGAGTTCACTGACGATGCTCTCTCCCCTAATTGGACTGCTCGCCGGAGCAATTCTGGTAAATTTGCTTCCTCCCTGCCAGCTGGTGGATTTGATATGTCATCCCTTAAGCAGAATAATTTCCCGGCTAGTAGTTTAACCACCGTCTCCATTGTCAACATGCCCCCTGGCATAACAGGTAAATTATCTCCTCTATCCTTGCAAATATTTTCTCATCTTCTCCTCCCATTGATATACTGGATTTCACCATTATTCTTCAAGCTTCGGCACGGTTTTTGGGCATCTATGGCCTTGCCTTATCTTTTTCCGTGGGTGGTTGATGCTAATTTTTTTTTGGACGAAATATAGAAAAAGATGGCGGAGCTGGTGTTGAAGTGCAGAAGGAACGATCGAAGACGGGATCCAAGGCCAGTTCGAAGCCACTGAAAGAGCAGACCACAAAAGCAGAAAGGCGTGCAATTCAAGAAGCTCAACGAGCAGCAAAGGCTGCAACTAAAGGTCTGCATTTGGTATATCAAGTTCCAGTTTGATTTTTTTCTTCCGAGTCCTGTCAAAGGTTTCCGTGTGCACTTAGAGTGCTTTTTCGATCTCTTAACTTTCTTTGGAAAGTACATTTTCTCATGCAGTTTCCTGGTTAATTCAAAGAGTGTGCCTTTACTAAGCTAATGATACTGAGCTTCTTTTTTTTTCCAAGCTAAAAAGAACCTTGACTGTTGTTTCGGGAAGTAGCTTCCCCTCCACCTGAGAACTTTAATGAATTCTGTTGTTGTACTCTGATAGAATTCTTATTGACGCCAGTGATGAGACATTTATTCATTAATTAGTGACTCAAGTACTCAATAGCTGTCATTGTGTGCTTAATTTTCGAGGTGATCTTATAAACTGTCATTAGTATCAGCTTTATATTGTCCAAACCAATATCACTGCTCATCATAGCATAGTATTTTTGGGTCATTGTTGTGTTCAAGTATAATAAAATCATCCTTTTCTTGGTATATACATTGCCTTTGTGCTCCGTGAAGGCAATTGCATAATATTTTTTTTTTTTTTGGTAATTATTGGGCAGGTGATGGTAGTAAGACACCAGCTGCTTCATCTGGTTTGGGTTCTTCAGCAAATGCAAACCCAGGGAAGGCTGCAAAGGCTTCTCCACAGAAGAAGGATAACTCTCCTGTTGCAGCTTCTGAAAAAAGAGGCAGTGATCGTCCACAAGACAAAGACAGGAAGAAGGATGTCCCTCACCCCCGTATGCAGTTTGATGATAAGAGCCGAGTTGAGAAGGCAAAGAAACGATCTGTTGTTAAGCAGACCGAAGCAAAGAACAGGGTTGAACTGTTTAGGCATTTACCTCAGTATGAACATGGAACAAGGCTCCCTGAACTTGAATCGAAGCTGTTTCAACTAGATCCTGTTCATCCTGCTGTTTATAAGGTGAGGCTAAAGAACTTATCTTTTGTGGATACTAATACTATGAAGTTTATTTTTATTTTTTTGGGGGGGGGGGGGGTTGTGGAAATATTTATGTTTGAAAGTTTTTGGCTAAATATTCGCATTTTTTCCATTAGAGAGGCAGCAACTGTTATCAACTCTGATGTGTAATACAATTTTCAAATTTTCTTTTTCCTATTTTCGTTGGGATCTTGACCTGACACTAGTTGTGATTTATGTACCTATAATCAGGTTGGTCTGAGGTATCTAGCTGGTGATATATCTGGTGGCAATGCACGCTGTATTGCTATGCTTCAAGCATTTCAAGAGTCAATTAAAGACTACTCAACACCGCCTGAAAAAGCTCTTATTAGGGACTTGACTTCGAAAATAAATTCTTATGTATCTTTTCTGATTGAGTGCAGACCCCTTTCAATCAGTATGGGCAATGCTATTAGATTTCTTAAATCAAAAATTGCCAAATTACCTTTGGCCTTGTCTGAATCAGAGGCAAAAGCAATTCTTTTGTCAGATATTGATCGATTTATCAATGAGAAGATAATTCTAGCTGATAAGGTAATAGTCAGACATGCTGTAACAAAGATTAGGGATGGCGATGTTCTTCTCACATATGGATCATCCTCTGCTGTTGAGTTGTTGTTGATACACGCCCATGAGCTTGGCAAAAATTTCCGTGTTGTGGTGGTGGATTCACGTCCAAAGCTTGAAGGGAAGCTGTTACTTCGCAGATTGGTAGGAAAGGGTATTAGCTGTACATACACTCACATAAATGCTGTTTCTTATATAATGCATGAAGTTACTCGAGTATTTTTGGGTGCTTCCTCAGTATTGTCTAATGGAACGGTTTACTCGAGGGTTGGCACTGCTTGTGTTGCAATGGTTGCTCACCAGTTCCGAGTTCCAGTACTTATATGTTGTGAAGCCTATAAGTTTCATGAAAGGGTGCAGCTCGATTCAATTTGCTCTAATGAACTTGGTATGCATTTACTTTTGCAAATCATATGGAATCCGTTTAAAATGTGATATAGCTCTGTGTCATCATTTTTCTTACTATTCAGCTGCCCTTATTACACTGCAGGTGATCCAGACATGATTGCAAAGGTTCCTGGTAGGAAAGAAATTGACTCTTTGGATGATTGGGCCAATAGTGATAATTTGCAGCTTTTGAACCTCATGTAAGTGAGGGTTCTTTTTTTTTGTGGGGTGGGGTAGGTGGGGTGCGTGTGTGTGTGTGGTTATCGCATGGATTTCAGGTACCATATCCATAACCTATGTATGCTCATTGTTTAATTTTATTGTAACAGTTATGATGCAACACCATCAGATTATGTTTCGATGATCATCACAGATTATGGTATGGTAAGTGTTAGTAAGTTTTAGAATAGATTTACTTGCCACAAGAAACAAAAGAAAGAAAAGAGTACTTGTTGTCTTCCCTGATTGCTTATAATATGACTAGGGTACATGCTTGCAATAACTCAACTGAGAACCATGTGCTGCACCACAATGTTTGTGTATGCAGTCAAGGATGTCTGCTCTGGCCCCGTTTCCTTTATTATCTTGTCCTGTGTCCTTACGTGGGCATATCCTGGTGTTTTTTCCTTGATGCCCCCCTTCCCTCCCCTCTCTATATCCTCATCTCAGTGGCATTGTGCATGTTTGCACCAAATGGCGTTTTGCCTTAATATGCTAACCCGTAATCTTTAAACATTTCCAGATACCTCCCACTAGCGTACCTGTCATTGTTCGAGAATACCGCAGAGAACATCTATGGACATAGCGGAATATAACACCTACTATACATTTATTTGAAGCTTCAGTGGTGGGTCTTGAGGATGAGAGAGAGATATTGGCAATCTTCAGCAACTTCAAATTAGTTTCTCCTTGATTTCTTTTTTGGAATAATGAGTTGTCTTTTCCATGTACGTTATGTTTTTGGTTTGATTCTATTTTCACCTGACTCTGTGAAGAGTGCGTTTCGTCCGCCTCTCCGAGCAGTTTTAGGAAAATATGTAACGTTGTTATGAGCTTTTTAGCCCTCTTTAAGGAAATTTGCAATTTTTGCTCTCCACAAAGTCCTTAGTTTAAGATTCTATCCGCCGGTAGACTATTTCCGGGGCACATCACTTTTTCGTAGATTTGAGATACGTCGCTGAGTTTAACCACGGAAAGACTGCAACATCCTGCCTATTTTTGGTGTTTTAAATGTACAAGAGTTTTTTTGAAAGAAAAAAAAAAATCGCCGGAGCACACCTGCCTGATACGGGCAAAGGTGCGGAATGGACGCTGGAAACCGTAGAGGCAGAAGCAAGGAAACCAGGTGCACTTGCGTCGAAGGTCATGCATGAAGGCACACCTGCCTGATACGGGCAAAGGTGCGGAATGCGGAGGCGTGAAGCTTGCTGGAATCTCAGTGCAGTGAGTACCTGGCTTGGCAGAACTCAATCCTGTATTTAATACCATCCGCTTGGCAGCCAATGAAATGTTTATTGCAATATCAACCCTGAAAACTTTCTATTCTTTACAAATTCACCCCAAAGGCACGAAGCAGGTTAAGCCTCAAAGGTTTCAAAAGCATTCCAGTTAATGCTTACTCCACTGTGCTTTTTGTAACGTCACTTTTACCGTTAGCGGGTGAGATGACAGCAAGAATTACAAAACCACCCAAAGCAACAATCAAGATCCCTAAAGAGTTTACCAACAATGCCTCTTTGGAGTAGCGTGACATGATCTGGTTGGTTTGAAGAAATGTAGCCTTCTCTAGAATACCAGTAGTGCAAGTGGCAATAGCAAGCGCATATATATAGACGCCAAAGAACACGTGCCATGGCAGCAGACTAGCTCTGCTGTTCCTTGAACCACCTGGATACCAAAACGTTACAAATCCAGCAGCCCACTGCACTACAGAACGTAATATTTAATATGCGGTCATGAAATACTAATCCATCAACAATCATGGTGCAAATTTTAGGAGAATATAAAGGAGGAAACAGATGTGGACTTGGGCTGGGGGGTGAGAGGGTGGGTGAATGGGAAGGCAAAACAAAAAGCTCCTAGAAGCACCTGAATGGCAAACAAGAAAAGACAAGCTAAACCCAGCCACGAGTGAAGACTGTAGAAGTTGTCGATTCCTTTGTCATTGTGAAACTTCCATGCAGCCCATAAGCCAATTACACTAAAAGAGAGGGCCAAGAATTGCAGGAGGAGGTGAACTAATTTTTTGAAGCTTTTTGTTCCGGGGACTGTCTTGTATGCCAGCATAGCTGCAAGAATTGACAAAGTAATTAAAAACCACATTTCTGACAACATCAGCTACGTAGACTACATTAAGAAGTATTACAAGCCAACACATTTGAAAAAGCGATATCCATCACCAGATTAACAGACAAGCCTCAAGAATATTCATGACAACTGACATAAATATAGATATCTGACAAACTGGGAATAGTTCTTATAAAGTTCTTAGCAGTTTCTTTAATAACTTGATGATATAGCTGCGTGTAAATTTCTGAAACTTCTGAGAAAAACTATTACTTATCACGGAAAAGTTTGCCTTAATGGTTCAGGAAGTTAGTCATCCACATGAAAAACACAAACATTAAAACTAGAAAAACAGAATTTGATGCAGATTGACAGAGATTAGCAAAAGACATGGTATGGGTGTCCAAATTAGGCTTTTGATGATGTACATTGCGTACCAAGCCTGTTCTACGACACCTATTTGGGGTTCATAACTTAACTCCCAAAAATGACCCATTGGGAAATGACCCGACAATGCAAGTCATTCAGGTGCCAACTTGTAGCCCGGATATCACCACAGATACAGCACATTCCTTATCAGGCCTCGACTACAAATGCTATCTAGACTTCATCTTTTAGCTGGGAGACTGTAATATCGGTGAATGACTCAACAAACTTAAGAAATAGAAATGCAAATCAACCAGCCGTAAGTCTAGGCATTAGGCAGCCTCCAACATTGCAACAAATTAGACGTGTTCAGGATTAATGTGATTACCAGTTACCAAATTTTTCTTAAATTGAAGATTCAATAAAATTAAACATTAGCCTTTCGATTTAAGGTGTTGATCTGATAGCTAATAGGCCTCCACAAATGATGACAACTAAACCTCCAATTACTTGCGAAGATATCAGAAAGCAGTACAGATGCGTGCTCCTGAATACATGATGAATGAAATGAATCAATAATGAACAAATCAGGATAGGATTAATATGGGAGAGGTCGATTACTCCTTAGTTCAGTACTCAAACGAAGATTCTCACCTTCACCGTTTAGAAGTACCAGGCCAATCACCATCAAAACTGGATGAACCTGAACAAAACATGAAAAACCAAAATTCAATAAACAATCCGGAACAATCCATAGAGGACAAAACTCAATGCTAAAACCCCTCAAAGCCCAAAAGAAACAATAAAAGGATCCACCGGTGCTTGATTCATAGAATGCAGGTGGCAAATAAGTCGATAATTGGAAGAAAGAAATAATTGAAATTTTCGGGAATTCCCCAAAAAAGGAAAAGGAAAAGGAAAAAACATTAGATAGAAGTGGAATAGTAATTACATTAAAGATGAGGTCTTTATTGGTGGAGACGAGGGCCAATCCTCCTCTGTAATGAACCGTCCACGTTAGCACTGTTACTGTCACTGCTATCCCCAGTATCCTCACCACTCCGTAGATCGGAAATCTCACAACCGGTACCGCCATTTTCCCGTATTAAACTAAAGAGTTGAATTTGAATTTTCTGTTGCCTATTACAGATTTTTACAGAGACTAGGGTTTTCACAAAAAAAAAAAAAAAAGCAAAAAAGCTCTGAGAATTAGTAGGACAATAAATTTTTCACGAGAATTGATCTTCTATTGAAGAAAAGAATATACAGGATGTGGTCACCACGTCTCTCTCTGGATTTCCAAGAGTCTTTCGTTCTTCACAGTAGCAACGAGGGAGCATCAGTTTTAGACTTTCATGTGCCACGCTGGACTCCCAAAAAAGTCCACTCTACCTTACGTCTCTTGTCGTAAGCTCTTAACCCCGCTCAACGTCGGCCGAGTTTAATCCTATGCGTTGTCGGTCGTCTGGGCCTTTGCACACGGACATGCATATCGGGCTTTCGTGAAGTCAGCCCAATGACATCCCAACCCCACGCCACACTGGACTGTGCATGTAATCCTTTACCTCTGAAATCAGCCCATTTGGAGTGTTACCCTTTTAGAACAGTGATATATACATATATACATATATATATGTATGTATATGTTATGTATTTGGGGTCAATCAGCAACTCCTACTCCTAATTTATCCTACACTAAAAAGGGCCTAATTGGATCAAAAAGGGCTGAAGGGAGAGAATCCTATTTAGATCGAACGGGTGCTGCATATCCTTTGTATTTCACTTGTACTTTATATTTCACTTAGTGAGCAACTCGAAGTTGGTTAGAGAAGTAACATTATCAGGGGCAATTAATTAGTGGTATGTATATTCAAAGGACAATCCCTTAGGGTGCTCAATTGTTAGTTTTTAGGGCAAAAAGTCTCGCTAACCCTTAAACTTTTAGTTGCATAAAGTTTTATACCCTTTTTGACGCTCAATATATCAAAAGTGAAAATCGTTGATCTTCTGTTGATTTGAACCGTCATGTTTGACGGAAACACCATCAAATGCGACATGACAACATAAAATCAAGGGCCATTGAGAGACATTTTGTCTTGACGCTCTTTCACTCACTCTTCTTTTCATATTTTTTTCTTCCTCTATTCTCTAAATTTTTTGTTATCTTTTAATTTTTTTTTTTTGTCTTTCTCTTTTTGTAAAACCCTTAACTCGTTGTTGTGCTTAAAGGCTACACCTTCTGCAATTTTATCTAGATTTTTTTTTATTTTCAAGTATAAGATCTTTTAATTTAGATGTTTCTGGAAGAATTCTTTAGTTCTTGACTTAAGGGAACGAATTATTTGTGGTATCATTAAAACATTACAGGATGGTTTTGGTACATGTTGCTTTGTTGTAGATATTTCAAGGGTTTCCTCTATCTAGGATGCCATAACGAAGTTGATAATGCTTTTTTTTTTTTTTTGTTAAAAAAAAGGGTAGATTCAACTCTGGTCACTGATTCGGCCTCCAGGACCATAAGTTGCTTATAGAGGTACTTATAGATCTCCCACCAACACAGTTATCACATCGGCAACAGAATTCGAACACATAATATTTTGTGAAGAAGTGACTTATTCTTGCAAACTGAACCAACTTGTGTTGATTGATAATGTTTGCTGCTCCTCTTTGGATCGCGGTTTTGGTTAAGGCTTGGAGTGGGCTGGACATGGAAGCCCATGTGGGTTAATTAAAACAGCAGCTTTCTGGTTTTTGCAAAAATTTCCTCCAACTCCTCTACTTGTTAGGTTTCATTTCGAGATTCAACTCAGAAAGAGAGATGGAAAATAGAGATATATTATATTGTTCTTTGATTTTCCTCGTCCATCGCACTTGATAGTGTTTTCGTCAAAGATAACAGTTGAAATTTGAAGGATCAATGGTTTGCACATTTGATAGATCATAGGTCAAAATTTTCCTGATTACTGTTCAAGAGCTAAAACTTTACACACTAATGGTTCAAGGGTCATCAAGACTTCTTAGCCTAGTTTTTATGATGCGGTGCATATTGCACTTGGTTATATATCTAATTAAGAGTTTAATAAAATGATATTGTATTGGAGATCATTAAGAGGAATCTCGTCTTATGTGTTAATTTTTTTTTTGATAAAAGGAAACTTAGGGCTTGTTTGGCACCCTAGTTTTTTATCAAGTTTTTTAGCTACTAGTTTTTTAACAACTTTTGCTACAGGAACCCCAAAAAACTTTTCAAAGTTTTTTACCTACACACTTCAAAAATCTATACACAAAAAATTTCTCAAAAACTTTTCTTCCTCCCTCACCCAAGTGACCCAACCCACCACACCAGACACAGCCTCCACCACCTCTCCCGGCGCCGGTCACCTATTCCGGCGCCGCCGGTAACCTCAAAATTTTTTTTTGAATTTATGAGTCCCTCACTCTCAAAAATTTATTTTATATATTATATATTTACATATTTATTTAAACATATTATAAATATTTTATTTTATTTAAAATATATTTTTATATATTTATATAAATATTATATACCATATAAATTAATATTAATATAAATATGTAATTATACATTTATATAAATATTATATATTATATATTTAATATATATAATACATATTATATATATTACACATTCATGTATATATATTTATGTATATTTATATACAATTATATTATGTATTATGTATAACATAATACATTTATACATAATATTAACACACAATATTAATTATACATTTATACATAATACTAATACATTTATACATTTATATTAATTATATTAATACATTTATACATAATATTATATATTTATATATTTATAATAAATTAATTTATATATTTATATAATATTCATTTATAATAATATACAATTATTACATTTGTAAATATATTTATATTATGTATTATATATAATATAATACATTTATATATTTTTATATAACTATATAAATATATTTATTTATAAATGTATTATAAATGCATAAATATATATAAATATTTAAACAATAAAAATTATAAATTATAAACAATATTAATTATATATTTATACATAATATTAATACATTTATACATTCATATTAATTATATTAATATAGTTATACATAATCATCATATATATTTATAAATTATAATTTATACATTTATATAATATTCATTTATAATATATACATTTATATTAATTATACATTTATAAATATATTTGATTAAAAGGAGGCCTCGATCTATATAAGTTGGAGTTAATGTTAGTCACCCTTTATGGGTGACAGCTCATAATCTGTTACAACTAAAAAAAAAAAAAAAAAAAGAGGAAACTCTTTTGTGCTCAAACTTCTTCAAATGTAGAGTCAATAAATTAAAGGAAAATCGTCCAAAACGTCTTTCGCATTTTGTAAAATGACTTTTTTCATCATTCACTTTTAAAAGTGTAATTTTATGTCCCTTATATATTCACATCGGTCAAATTTAGTCCCTAATTAGGTTTTCGATCATTTTTTTGCCGGAATCCATCACGTGCAAGGCACGTGATCATTTTTAAAGGGTAAATTTGTTAAATTATATTTTACATAATCTGATCTATAGTCCTCCACATTTTATAAAACAAATTTTTTCGTTCCTCACATTTTATAAAATAATTTTTTCATCCCTCATATTTCACAAAATGAATTTCTCCATCCCTCACATTTCAAAAAATAAATATTTCCATCCCTTACTAACTATGTATGTGAGGGAAACCCTAAAAAAAATGTGTGAATATATTTTGTTTAAACACATGTATATATCTATTTAATTTTGTTTAATAATACGAAAAGCATAAATATATGTATGTGTCTATTTGATTTCACTTAATAATACGAATACCATATATTATACATGATCAATTGATTTCATCTAGTATTAGTTAGTAAATAATCTTGCATTCATTGTCAAGTTGGCCAATAAAACTATTTTCGATCAAAATACAATAAGAATATGCATATTAAGGTTCTATTGATAAATATTAGTCATAATCATACAAAAAGAAAAGATAGCCCACAAGTTGGGCCCAATTACATACATGTATTTATGCTATTATTATTAAGCAAAATCAAATAGACATATATATATATATATATGTGTTTAAAAAAATGTATTCATGCACATAACTAGTGAGAAATGAAAATTTTAGTTTTTGAAAAGTGAAGGATGGAGAAATTCATTTTGTGAAATGTGAGGGATGAAAAAATTTATTTTATAAAATGTGGAGAACTATAGATGAGATTATATAAAATATAATTTGATAAATTTACCCTTAAAAAATGATCACGTGCCTTGCGCGTTTTGGACGATTTTCCCATAAATTAACACTTCCGATAGTCCAATCTAATCACAATTCATTACAACTGACTTATCATAGAACAGACATAATTGGTACTTGCTTCACAATAATTTATTTTGCTGATTTCGACTAGAATTCATTATTTAATTATTACTTGATCCCCAAGCCATAAAAGATATGACTCATTTAAAGTCTTATTAATGAAAAAGACAGTAACAACCTTAAAAAAAAAAAAGACAGAAACAAGAAATGAGCAAAGGGGCTTACAGACAAAAAAAAAAAAACAAATAAAGAAGAGAAAGAAATGAGCATGGAGAAAAACAGGAAGTTCCCAGCCAGCCCAGCCCGGCCCGCCCCATCACGAGCCCCCATTGAAGCCACATGGGACACAGGAGATTAGATTACCGATTACTTGTAAGAAGAAAGAAAGAATGAGGTACTTATCCCCGCTTTTGCTTTTCTGCAGCGTAAGCCAGGCGCCTCATTCCCAAAGCTCCTGACCTGATCCAACCAGCACATCAACACCTTGGCATTTCAATTCAGTATATTCCTTTTCCTTCAATGACCATCTCATCCCCGCAGTTCCCCAAATTTACCATCCCCCGTTTCAGTAGTGACTTGACCAATCCGGGGACCCTTTCGTCACTCTACGAGAAAACTGTCGGAACCCCACGTTGTAACCGAAAGGCGGCCGAGCGAATTCCCAAAAATATCCCTGATTAACGGATAAAAGACAGCATAAAATGAGGAGAGCGGAGGTAAATTCACATATCGGAGCTGCTGTAGGGCCATCACGAGGACTTAAAAAACAAAGCAAAAATAAAAAAGGGAAAGAACGTGAAGCATCCGCGCACACCACAAAGGTGGCTCTGGAAAAAAAGGCGGAGAGATAGAGAGAGAAAGTAATAGTGGAAGTTGGTTTTGAGACGTTATCGGGTTTCACCCCTTTCATATTGGCCGGAGTTTGGGAACTCTGTTCACGTCCGGCTAGGGTTTTTTGTGTTGTTTACTTCACAATTTAAGGGGTTTTCCTTTCCCTTTCATCCTTGCTGATACTAACGGACTGTCGAATTTACTGTAAAAACTCAGACTTTGTTCTTCTTATGAAGTTGTTCCTGAATTCCGCGATCTGGAGTTTGAGGAATTCCAGAGGATCAATTTCGGAAATTTAAGCGATGTTTACGCCGCAGAGGAAGCCATGGTCAGGGTGGTCGCTCAATCCGAGGAGGGAACAGAATGGGTCGGCAATTGCGTCTGGTTCTGCACCAGGCAATTCCAGCCCTAGAAATGGCGAGACTACTGTTGGGAAGGACAAAGGGTTGCTTTTTATTGAATCTACTCCCGACAGTTTGGCTGCTGAAAAGTATGCGGAGTTGGATAAGGAAGCGGTTTGCGACAAGCTTAGCAAGCTTGAAAATGAGGTGAGTAAGAGCATTTACTTCACCAGCAAATGCAAATTTACTTCTTTTTTTTGTTCTTTTTTTCTTGTTGGGTTAGAGTGATTTGCTTTGAGTTTTTGTGCGATTTACCGATAGTTTAATGATCTTGTGACCTTCTTGGTTTTTTTTTTAGTGCAATTGGCTTTATCTTAATGTGTTAGATAAAAATGATTAACTATGTGACTGTTGTAGGACCAATGTTCTAGTAGTATTTGAGTTCCTTAATGGTGCAGAGCTTCGTTTTGATGCACCTGCACTCTACGTTGTATTACCTTGTAGGAGTTATCTCCAGTGACTAGATGCTGTGATTTTATGCCAGTTATGGTTTTAAACCTGCAATTCGTATGCTTCTGATTCTGCATTTGATTCCGTCTGTATATTTGTTTACTGCAATCTGGTTATGCACATTAAGTTTCTTTTAGGCTGTCCTGGGAGATTAAAAATGAACCTTGATTGTGTTATATACCCTTTTTTTTTTCGGCCTGACTGGTGGATTTGTTCACAGCTTTTGGAATACCAGTACAATATGGGCCTCCTATTGATTGAAAAAAAGGAGTGGACTTGCAAGTATGAAGAACTAAAGCGAGCTTTAGCAGATTTGGATGATGCATATAAAAGAGAGAAATCTGCACATTTCATTGCCATCACTGAAGTGGAGAAGCGTGAAGAGAATTTGAGGAATGCATTGGGTATTGAGAAGCAGTGTGTGCTTGATGTATGATTTCTTCTTTGCTATTTCATTTGTAATTGATATCTTCTTCTTTCCTTTTTGAAGAATTTTCTACTAGTCCATGCTGATTTTTTTTTGCCTTCAGAAGATTATTTTCTTTGACACTTTTTTCAGTAGTTTGGCGACACTTTGGGGAAGTTTTATACATTTTTGACCACCTATTTTCATGCTTAACTACAAAAGATTAGGAAGCGATATTAAGTTTATGCTTTCATTTAAGTACATGGTTATGACCCTTATTCTTAGTCAAGGTTATTGTTGGTTGTTAATTACTGCAGTTAGAGAAAGCCCTACGCGAGATGCGTTCGGAATATGCTGAAATTAAATTCACAGCTGATTCAAAATTGGCTGAAGCAGAATCTTTGGTTGCTAGCATTGAACAGAAATCTTTGGAGGTAGAAGCGAAATTGCATGCAACAGATGCCAAGCTTGCTGAGGTGAACAGAAAGAGTTCAGAAATTGAAAGGAAGTCTCAGGAATTGGTGGCTCAAGAAATTGCACTTCGACGGGAGCGGTCATCATTTGCTGCAGAGTATGTTTCACTGTTTACAAATGCTTCATTTCCTTTATCTTTGTGTCTCGTGAATCTGTTCGGGTTCTCTTAATTGACTGGTGAATTCCTTACGATGACAATAATATGTTGTTTCTCACTGATAATTTCTCCTCTTTTTCCAGGCGTGACATGCATGAGTCATCTTTGTCCAAACAAAGGGAAGACTTGCGAGAGTGGGAACAAAAGTTACAGGAGGGAGAAGAAAGACTTGCTGAACTTCGAAGGTTGCTTAATCAGAGAGAGAAGAGGGCAAATGAGTATGATAATCTGTGGAAGCAGAAACAGAAAGAACTTGAAGTTGTGCAGAAGAAGGTTGATGTAGCCAATTTAAGTCTGAAGGAAAAAGAGGAAGACATGAGCCGCCGCCAAGCAAGTCTGTCTTCGATGGAGAAGGTAAGTTTCTTTCTCGTCTTGCCTACTTTTAAATCCTTAATTGGTCCTTTTTTGTTTTATCTGTGTTTACTTTGTTGCAGGAAGCTGATACAACGAGAAATAGCTTGGAATTGAAGGAGAAGCAATTGATTGAACTAGAGGAAAAGCTAAATATGAGAGAGAAAGTGAGTACTTGTACTTTGTTTATTTGTTTACCTGATTGCCTTTGCCAGTTTAACATTGAGACATTTGATGGTAGGACATACTCTTATCTTTGTTTTACTGCTGTGGCTTTGTGTAGTTTAAGTAGTTTGTAAATAGATAGTGATTTTTAGCACCAAAGCTTTTCATGCTTTTAGTCATGTTTGTTTGTTCAATACTCTTTCAAAATTGATCCTTGGAGTTGGTTCAGTTTTGGAACATGTAAATTTTGAACTCTGTTGTTTTCTTTATTAAATCTTTTCCTGGACCATTGTAGAAACTGATCTAGTATGATTAGGGTTCTAATGCAATTATAATGTTTGTAGACCTTATTTTGCTTCCTCCTGCTTCTTTTTGGTACTGCCTGCTGGAAAGTATTTTCTTATGTATGCCATAGTCATGCTTTTGACTTTTTCTTTTACCATGGGTGTGTCTTCAGGTGGAAATTCAGAAACTGTTAGATGAACACAAGACAACCTTGGATACAAAGGAAAAGGAGTTTGAATTGGAGATGGAACAGAGAAGGAAATCTTTGTATCTGGACATGGAAAATAAGGCAGCTGAAGTGCTCAAGAAGGAAGCTGAACTTAAACACATGGAAGAGAAAATCAGGAAAAGAGAACAGGCTTTGGAGAAGAAATCAGAGAAAGTGAGAGAGAGAGAGAATGAACTTGAATTGAAGTTAAAAGCTTTGAAAGAAAGGGAAAAGTCCTTGAAAGTTGAGGAAAAGGACACGGAGACTGAGAGGAAGCAAACTCTTGCTGAAAAAGAGAGTTTGCTTGTTCTCAAGATTGAGCTTGAGAAAACAAGATCTGATATAGAAAACCAGCAATTGAAGATTCGTGAAGAAATGGAGCAGCTGAAAGTAACTGTAGATGAAAGATCTGAACATGCTCGGCTACAGTTAGAACTCAAACAAGAGATAGACAAATGTAGGCTCCAAAGTGAATTGCTGCTAAAGGAGGCTGAGGATTTGAAGCAGGAAAGATTAAGATTTGAGAAAGACTGGGAAGAGCTGGATGTGAAACAAACTGAGGTTAAGAAAGAACTTGCTGATTTTGCCGAACAGAAAAACTACTTTGAAAAAATGAGATGGGCTGAAGAGGAAAGGTTGAAAAATGAGAAATTGGAAACTGAGAATTATGTTAGAAGAGAGTTGGAATCTCTTGAAGTGGCTAGGCATTCATTTGCTGCCACAATGGAGCATGAAAGGACTATACTAGCTGAAAAAACTGAAAGTCAGAGAAGCAAAATGCTGGATGATTTTGAAATCCGGAAAAGGGAACTTGAGTCTGATATGCAGAAGAAGCAGGAAGAGATGGAGAATCAACTGCATGAGATGAAGAATTTTTTTGAACAAGACAGAGAAAGGGAACTTAACAACATCAATAATCTCAAGAATGCAATCCATCAAGAAATGGAAGAGTTGAAGGTCAAAAGACATGCCTTAGAGAATGAAAAGCAGGAAATTTTTGCAAACAAGAAGCAGCTTGAGGTGCAGCATGGTGAAATGCGCAAGGATATTGATGAGCTTGTTGTTCTTAGTAAGAAGTTGAAAGATCAGAGAGAACAACTTGTCAAAGAAAGAGAAAGATTTGTTGCTTTTGTTGACAAGCAGAAGAGTTGCGAAAGTTGTGCAGAATTAGTTCGTGAGTTTGTGACATCTGATCTTCAATCTTTGGATGGGATCAACAATCTAGAGGCACCTGTGCTGCCAAAAATAGCTGAGAATTATTTGAGGGGGGCTGCTCATGGCAATTCTGAGACAGAAAATATAGAGATATCCCCCAGCGCAGTTGAATTAGGTTCCCCAGCTTCTGGTGGGACTATATCATGGCTTCGAAAGTGTACTTCAAGCATATTCAGATTCTCGCCCGGCAAAAAGATTGAATTTACTGCTGCTCGAGGTCTGACTGACGGAGCTTCCTTGCCTGGGAGTCTTGTTAATGTAGAATCACGAAAAACATTGCCGAGCAGTGAAAATGAACCGAAAATTTCTTTTGGAGTTGCAGAAGATTCTCTTGATATCCAAAGAATTCAGTCTGACAACAGCACCAGGGAGTTCGAAGCTGGTCCAGATCCATCAGTTAATGACCGTAGGTCCCAGCATTCTAATCCAAAGGTACAGAAGAGGAGACATGGTAAGAGAGGGAGGCCTAAAATTAATAGAGAAGGGTCTGGGAAGGTGTCTGTTGCAGACCGCCGCAGGGTTATTGATGAGGATGCTTTTGTTGAGAGCGATGGTCAGCGTGTTAATGGCAATATTTTTGTTAACGAAGAAAGTCGTGGAGAATCAGGAGCAGCGGTAAACGGAAGAAAGAGAAACCTCACACAAACATCACAAGCAACCCCCAGCGAGCATGATGGTGAATATAGTGGATATTCTGGTAGCGTCACCGGTGAAGGGCACCGGAAAAGGAGACGAAGAGTAGCACCACCTGTTCAAACTCTTGGTGAAAAACGATACAATCTCCGGCGACCTAGAAGGTATGTTGCTTTATTTGAACGTATAGTATTTATTTGTGTCTGGTTTGTGACCTTTTGAAAACTAAATTAGACTCCAGATGCTACAGGAATTCCAGATCCTGTTTTTTGGACCACCAGTTTTCATTCACGAGTTTAATTTAATGACAAATAACATCTCTTTGCCATCTTTCTTATTTCACATGCATTGTGTTACACCCCATCCCCTGCCTTTTGTTTCATCCTTCAACCATCAATCTTAAATACTGAAAAGGCATTTGTTGTGGTCCAGTGCAGCTGCAGCAGCTGCTAATGGAGTCTTGTCTGATCCCAGCAAGGAGAAAGATAGAGAAATTGGTGGACATAGTAGTCATGTAGAACAAATAACTGGTTCTAAAGCCACACATTCCAATAATGTTGAAGTTGCTAGGATTTCGGTGGAAGAAATTCGAGATTCTGATGCTGCAGGCTCTGCTTCTGAGGGTGCTAAAGGAGATGGTGGTGAGATAAAAAGCATCCCTACTGCCCATGAGTTTTCAGCAGACAGTCCTGTTATGGTACCCCCCTCTCTCTCTCTCTCTCTCACACACACACACACACGTGTGCGCGTGACCCATTGCTCTTGCTGAGCATTAGATTATGTATTTGAAGCCTTGAGATGGTTTGCCATGAACTGGAAATTCTGTTTGGTGTTGATGCCAGAAATGTTTGGAATGCCGATAGGCTTTAGAGAAAATGGAAATTGGCTGCCCTAAACCCTTCTGGAGTAGGGAACTGAATGATGAGGATTTTGTTTATACTTTTCTATGCACACCTTCTTCTGTAGGCACTTGTCCAGGCTGTCCATCATTTTTCTTTCAATATGTTTCTTGTAGCAATGGTAAGAGGGGTATTGAGGAACCCTGATGAAAATCGATTTGATCATGTGGAGGATCACATGCAGTTTGTAGTTACGTTTATTGCTAACACGGATCCATTTCTACCCTCTTGTGACAGTTAAAAGATGCAACAGTTGCTCAAGATGGTGTCAGTGACACTGTTGAAGTTGAGTTTGATACGAGGGATGAGGTAAATGGGACCCCAGAAAGGGCGAGAGAGGACAGATATGTGGAGAACAAAGGTCAACCTCTCGAAGACGAAGAGGATGATGAGGTGGACGAGTTTGATCACCCTGGTGAAGCATCCGTTGCGAAGAAAGTGTGGAATTTCCTTACAACATGACAGTGCATGCCCCAAATGTTCCCCAGGAGTTCTCTACCTTTGCTGCCTAGAGGTCTCTTTTGTGTAGTAGTAGTAGTAGTGTGCATTATTTTAGGAAGTTAGTCAATGACGCCATCCAATTTAGATGAGAGTATTTTGGTTTTGCCCTTTTGTTATTATTAGGATGTGGGGGCCTCTATTGATTGACAATTGAAATGTCGATAACTGTAGTGATCTTGACCACTATGTACAAACAGTGAACCGGTGTTTCTTAACTTTGATTTCATGATTTACTTAATTGTTTGTGTCAAACCCTTGCTTAGGCCCGTCTCACTTTTGTACCTTTTGATACTTGCGCCTATCGAGGACCCAAATGGTAGATGGACTCCTAAATATTTGGTGGTCGTAAATTAGCGACCCATCTTGCCATCCATTTGGAGTGAATTGGCCTCCCACAGCCAAAAATTTGCATCGTCCCAAAACCATTATATGTTCTTGATTGTACAGGTGGTATAGGGTTTGTTTTTTTCTGCAGTAGCATTTTCGTGGACACCTGTATCGGGCATCTCTCTTCTAGTTGTGACACTATATGCTTGGGCGGCTCAAGAGCTAGCACAATAGATAATGTTAGACGTTAAAGCAACAAATGTTGACAATAAAAGAACAAATTGCAAAAACATGACAAATTTTATCACTTTTTGAAAATAGTGTTCTAATCCTAATCATCTAAATTCAAATTTGTCCATTTTTTACCATGAACTGCTGCACAGAGCATTTAGGCTATGTAGCCATTTACATGCTCATTGACTGTGATATTGTTCCCTACCAGACTCCTGGAAAGGCAAAAGATGATACAGAGCTAAGGCTGATTCGTTCATTTAGAAATAAGCTGCATTTTTCTGCAACCAAAAACCATTGGGTTTTCTTCTACATCTAACAATAGCTGCCACTCGTCTGGATGGAAGGATAGGGAGAGGAGAAATGGAGAAAGATTAGAATGTTTTCCTTTGAAAGTTTGATGAACTTTGGTTGAAGATCCAAGCTTCAGCCTTCACCATCAAATAGACTTGTCAATGCCAAGGATGCTCTGTTCTCGTATTTATTCTGGTCCTTGGTACAATTTATGTTCTTGTGTCAGTGGTTGGTTCTGGACATTCTGGACGGATTCCAGGGACTTTTTATCTGTTTGTCTTTTCACCCCCCTCAAAGCCCCTCTAGCGAAACTTAAGAATCTAGTAAGAATTTGGTGAATCTCAAGGTATAGGAGTGTAAAGCCGCGCATGCGCACCAAAAAATATATAGATATATTTTCCTGGTCTGCTAACATTAACTTTTCGAGTTCAAACAACCAAATTCCCAAAATAGTAGTAATAAATTGCTGTGTTGCTGTTGTCCCGATTCTCCCGAATGAGAAAGAGGAGCTTCGTCTAAACCCAACTTATAACCGTTTCGCATTCATGCGTGTAGTGATAAGCACATGTTCATATTTATTTTTTTTTCCGATCAATCAGCAACGGTGCAATCTATCGGTTCGACCTCGAACGTCATTTTACTTGAATTCGAACTTGATCCTCGATAGGTATGTACTCTAGTTCGAACTTATTGAACATGCTTTTTTTAATTCAAGCATACTTAACTTCGATCTTGAACTCAATCGAACACTCTATTTAGGTGAGATGATCTAAAAAAATAGACAGAGAAAAAGAGGGTTTCTAAAATGAAATGAGAGATAGTGAGACTGACGATGGAAGCAAGCATGTTTTGTCAGGTTATTAATTTGATTGATTCTCTTACACCTAATTCTATACTATCCTATTTTTACAAGGGAAGGGAAACCAATTGAATTGTGTAAGAGACTAGAGGAGAGACACATTTATCTAGATCAAAGGAGTGTTTTAGGACATTTTCATACTTGAAAAAGAGTAATAAAAAGATAATAAAGAAAGGAAAATCAGATCCAGCTTGACCATCCGAAAAGTGTAGTTGTAATACTTTTTCTTAATTAGAGTCTCAACTGACTGTGTTTGTGGTGCGAGCACAAATTATTTAAAGTTATTTCACTTTGTATTTTTTAATGACTCAAGGCCGATTCAGATGGCAACATCAAGCAGATAATGAACAGCCAGCGATTTTCCTTTTACGGGTATAACCATTCATCGCCATAACAAAACCATGATAAACAAATAAAGTCAAATTCTTATTCCCGAATATGGGAAGGAGACCTAAGGTAATCTTTTATCTTTATTTGAAGAAATCATGCATATACACAGCTTCTGCTGCAATCTGTGTTAAAAAAAAAAAATAAAACTTTAATGCATCAAATACCTAGACATCCAGAATCATCTCGATGATGCCACTAGATAAAAGAGAACTAGACAGCCGAGAAAGCTAACAGAATTATACAAATACAAATGTGAACCTACTTTATCAGGCCATATCGGACTCAAGCTGAAACTACTTTGTTCCGGATCACTTTTTACAGGTAAGTTTAATTATTAGAAGATTGTTACCTATGATATCCTAATCTATGTTATATACAGTTTCCTCTCGTTTATCTATAAGCAAAATTGCCCAAGAATTTCTGAGCATAGTCTGCAAGCTAATTTGACTCTTATCCACCCATGACACGGAGCAGCTTTGTCAACCAACAATGGACCAGATTCTTGAAACCTAGTTTCTGTTTATCACTACACAAAAAAGTCCTGTTACGGCCTTTGAACTGTTTTATAAGTAAGATGATTCTGCCACATGCACATCAGGCAATCAACTGTCGCCTGAAACCTCAAGCAGTTTTAAACTTTTGACTGCAGCCCTTCTGCGCATCTCTGACTTCCTTGACCACATTTCAGTTTGCTCTTTAACATCCCTGGATAATGAGAAATGTGGGTCAAAAAAAGTTCCAACTTAGAAGCAAGAAAGTATAGGCTGCACCATATAGCATATAGCAAATGCAACGTACATGCATCGTGGCACTGAGCACCTGGAATCCTTGCACACCCTTGAGTGTGTACGTATCATGAACCATACTTTCCAACAGTACTGACAACCCCCTGCATGCCGAATTTTGCATTGACTTGAGTGATGAAAAAGCTTTCTAACTTGAAGACACCGAGGGTGTGAGCAAGGGCTGCTTCTTGTCACATGACATTGAGAGGCTTGATCTAATGCATTTAGAACTTCTACCTGCACCATGTACATGAATCGATAAAGAACGATATTACTTCTCCAAATCAACAAAATGGACCTAAGCAAAGTTAGAAACTTGTTTAGTTTCATTATAAAATACACAGATACCTACTCTCTTTTCTTTTTTTCATTCTTTTTTTTTAACATATAGTGGTAAACCCTCAGCCACTACACTTTGGGTATGCAGCTGGTATACTGGCATGTGCAATAGGCAACAAACTCTACCAACAAGGTATTAGGCGTTTGGGCTAACTTGCAGGAAGGTTTCACCCAAATCCCAAAGGCAGCCATCCCTATGCCAGGCCACTCTGAGGGTTCACTATTCTTTTCTAGTTGTGCTATACATTATACTGATAACTAGAGAATTAGAAACCATCAAAATAGAAACTTCAGAGATATACCTGAAATGCTTTCTTCCGCTGTGCTTGATTTTTAGTCAAATGCCGGACCAACTTGTGGTTATGACAACCTTTGCCACTTTTATGGTAGCATGTAATACAAATGTCAAAGCTAGGACAACTCTCACAATGCCATCCTGCTCCAATCATGATATCTCTAAAGCAAATACTGCAGGTTGTCACCATAGTAAATGGCATCTGCTTGTGGAGATCATACAAGATCATCATTGACGAGTGCTTGGCACGGCGAAGAGTATTAAACTGGTAATGGTTTCCCTGACAGAAACTCAGGAAAGAGTGGCGATTTTCAAAGATATCATTATCTAAAATGACATCACTCTCTGCAGTATCGATAGGTATGTCATTAACCGTGACCTGCAAAGAGTAAGCATCCACAGACGCAACATATTGAGAAGGCTAAAGTTTTCAACGTAAAAATGTAGAAAGGAGGTTAGACAGTAAATTTAATGCACAAAAAAAAAAGTTCTCTTCCTGCAATTTCAGAGGTAAGAAATAACCTGTGACAGGAAATGTTCTTCACCGCCAGAGGAAGTATGTGTTTTTGTCTCATTAGGAGTTTGCTCCACTTGAAGGCATCTGCAATAAACACGAGAAACAAGAACACACTTATTATTATGATTCTAGTTTTACTACTAGAAACAAAACAGTATGCTATCTATACACATATTATATTTTTGTCTGGGGGAGAACTTATTCTGAAAAACTCTCCACACATTTTCCAACCACCTTTCTGTTACACACAATTATACCAAAAAAAAAAAAAGCTATTGCAAACTCTTCCTAAAAACATGCATCCAAACAATTGCCTTGGTCAAACAACTTAATGATAAGTTATCTTGGTCAAAAAATTTTACAATCAATGCAGTTTATACAATATCGAATAAGTAATGCCACAATTTATTGTTGATTCACGCATGAACTAACAAACAGTTAAAAGTCCACCAATTTTTTCTGAAAAGAATTCCCTTGAAAAACTAGAAAAATGTCTTGGAGCATTGGCAAAAAGCACATTTTTTATCCTTTTCTTCCTTTCTTTTTCCTTTTCTTATTCCACAAAGGATGAGATGAATCCTTCAATTAAGTATTCTGTATTCAAACATCAATTTTGACCTAAAACATAGCCATAAAAAATTGCTAATCTTAAAGTGCAAGTCAAAGCTTGTAAATACCATAAGAAACAATCAACAGCATGAGCCAAAGACAAACCAATATGAAGAAAAACACGTAATTAAAATAAAATCAAGTAGGTTAATAATCTTTAAGATACAAAGATTCATGAACAACAAAGAGGAGGCAGAAGTACAAATAAGCAAAAAACTTGAACTAGATAATCACCTTGAACATAAATAATAATTTTTGCATTGGTTACAAAACCAATGTGCACCAGATAGAATTAAGTTATGACAGTTCTTGCAAGTGAACTGCAGGTGGACGACTAGAAAGTCTTCCTTCAAAGGTAAGATGGTATGGCCCAGCTGTCAGTGAAAAAGAGAACGATTAAACAGCAATATTAAATAATTCAATCACATAAATAAGAAAGTTGCTGACTTAATACTTTTGGCTTCAGCCAGGATTCACTATCCCATGTTAATGATGCTAATAAGTAATTATAATTCCGAAAACCATGAATAGTAGCACATATCAAACTATAACCATGCAAAATATTGCTTACTAGTGCGTACTGGTGACAAAAGCAAGTAATTAAACAAGGAGGTGATGGAAGAGGGGCTTGGGACTATTAAGCAGCTCCAACAGGGATCCAAGCAATGATTAACATGCTTTTCTCTTCTTTTTTTAATTCTATTCTTTCATTTTCAGTACAAGGGATGTTTTGTTCTCCTTCAAATCGCAACTTGAGAGGATGTAATTTCAATCAAGTCCAAAATGGAGAAAGTTAATGGACCACATATAGATAGACAAGCTGCTTACTGATAGTTATGTTTCTTCTTTTGGTATAGATTTGAAACCAAAAGCATGTAAATTGCATACATTTACAATAGCCATACAACCCCAAGCCAATATAACGAAATTTATTCCTTCATATTTTTGTTAGGTGGTTCTGATCCTTTTCTTTTGATAAGGGCCATGGTTGTAATACTAGAGCATTAATCTGGAGTTAAAGTCATGCCTAAGCTCCTTGCAAGTTTTAAAAACTCAAGTGAGGTCTATATAGCTTGGCAAAACTGAGGGGTTGCCAGTTTAGTTGACCCAACATATCAAGGTCATGCTCATCAGAAGATCAGAATCCAGACCTATGCAAATGGTAACAAAATACTGCTATAAAATGCATTCTTGCAAATAAAGGACCCTTAACATGTTAAGCAGAAATTACCTTTTGCATCACCAGGATATCTTTTGTTGCATCATCAGTCAGATTGTCAAGTCCCATTGCTTTCAGAGATCGCTTTGTCAAATTTTTGACCTTCCCTCGTGCTTCTCCTTTTGGCTTTCTCATGTCCATTATCATCTCCTCAGCAGCCCCCGACCAATAGTCTCCATCAAAATATGGCAAACGAGCTGCTGTTATCTTGGTACCGCACTCCCCATTTGAAATAAAAAAACGATCATACATATTAGTGTAATCCACCACGATACCCTCTTGCACCGCTTTCTTAAGCATTGACTTGTACCTGCAAATGTAGTATTAGTAAAGCATGCAAAGACACAAAAGAAGTTGCACATAGATATTCAAAATAAAAGAAGGTATCACACAAACAAATTATGGCATTGTTAACAACTACACACTGAATAACTTTAAGAGATCAAAACTGCCGCTCAAGGATCCTGTAATTGGTGTACTGCAAAGGTCTAGGTTGATGTAACTCATAGAAAGGCAGTTTTTATGTAGTAAACGAGTGATGTCATAGATCACAGAAAAAGAACCTATGTATTGAGCCTAAGGAGGAACCTAACCAAATACAAAGATCCACTAGGTTGCAAGTCCAAGATCTCCAGTAGCATGACAAGCAATACTGATTTGCAAGCATGAGTGTGTCAAATGGTTTTCTGAGATAGTTGTAAACAGAAAAAAGAAAAAAAGAAGTGTCGCAGAAAACAGAGTCAGAAACATATACCACTGCCGCAACTTTTCTGGCTTTGGCGTTTTCTGAGTCTCGGGATGGCAGTACAGAATATAATCCTCCCCTTTTATTGGTGGGCAAGCCCATATATAGCAGGTTGCAAAGCCCAGTTTCTTGCAGTAATCAAGATAACCAATCTGCAACAATGACCAAGAAAAGCATAAAACCAGCATATAGGTAATATATATGAAAATTTTCACACAGCTGGGAGGAGTAGAAGAGAGTGATTTCGGAAAAGAGTAAGTACCAAAATTTCTTGATATACAAAGGTGCGAAGAGCTTCACCAGAAACAGTTTCTATTTCAGGCCTAAAGTACTTGACAGAATCCAGATACGAGATATAGAGGCAGCGCTGATTTGGTTGACCACATTCTGATCCAAACTCCTGGGCATACATACCAAATAGACATACATCTACCCCTTCAATTTTCTGGAACAATAGGATCACCTGTACACCAAGGATATATTAAGTATCCAGGATATCTCCATGTAAGAAAAAATAGAAACCAGAAAAGAAATATAAAACTCCTGATGTAGTATTGAGATGGACATTTCCCCTTTTCTGAATTCTTTCCCCCACCTACTATTCTGAATACTATTTCATAGCACATATCAACATATTATTCATAAGAGGCAGCAATTGATAGGAAATATAGTTGCAAGGCATTGTCTTATTGGGGCCAACTTTAACTGTTATATGATATTACATTTTGACAATTAGCTTATGTTTAAGATTTGTATAAACAAGGATCAGATCAATTCCACTAAACAGTCCAATTACAGAAGCAAAATAACCAAAAATTACACTGAAACTATCAAAAACTAATGAGTTACAAGTACTGCTACATATCCTGATAAGAACTCAACCTCTTACCCTGGATTTATATGGGAACTCTTCTGGATAATCTTCATCAGGAAAAATATCCAAGAATTGCTGCTTCACTTGCAAAAGTTTGTTCATAGATAAGACCACACGAACAACGAGTTCTGCTGCTTCAGGTACCTAGTCACAAAACGTACATCATACAACAAATAACACAGCTATGATTTTGCACTAGAAGAGTATAGGCTATCCAAATTCACAATTAATTTTTTTTCAGCCAGTCTTCCTTTTTCCTTTCATGATGGCAATGCAAAATGATGAGATCTTTCTAACTAGAAACAATTTGCAGCTAAGCAAGCAGCTATTTTTTCCTTTTAAAAGGGTGCCAATTCACTAGCGACCAAGTATTTCACAAAGGGACAACATTATGGTAGTATGCAAGTGATTAAAAGAAAAACATACATCTAAGAATTCACAAGGGGAAAAAAATCAAAACCTCTAACATGGACAATTTGTCACATGTTGTAGGTAAGTTTAATTTATCTTAAATCAAGAAATTCAGTAAGAAAAAGTTCAGCTCAATATTTTACTAAATTAATGAAAGATACTGATCTCCCCCATAGTGTTAGCATTAATGGTTTGTCAACATGTGGATATTGTACATAAATCATCCTGTTATCGAACTAGACTTTCTATTAGCCAAGTTCAAACAGTAAAATTTGTTTAACAACTGTCACACGTCCAGGAAAAAAAAAACAACAAAATGGTTTACAACCAAGTTCTATAGATAACTTACCTCATCAAGATCTTTACCCAGAAACTTTGCCCTCTCTTCTCTTTCTCTCTTGAGTTTCCCAAACAGTCTCTGCTCAATATGATCACTTAGTTTTGTACGCGGAAGGTCTTTTGCCCCAAAAGCCGCAGGTAGAGGGACATGCTCACCAATTTCAATCTCTTTTAAGCGGCAATATGGACAAATATACTTGGCCTTTCCCTCTGCATCTCTTTTGGCATTATACAAACCACAGATCTGATGTTGCCAGCAACCACACTTGTCACATTGCACCCACTGCATATAGAAGAGATGTCATAGACATTGAACACAAAGACTTTAATTGAGAGGGGAGGGGAGGGGAAAAAGAAATAGTCTACACAGATGAGTGAGCTAACCGATTCTTCATTTTCCTCATTATTCCTTTCCTTCTGAAGTAGTGCCTTAGATACAGACATCCCCTGTTGTAATGTAATATTACCACCACGGGACTCCTTAAAGCATCGTGTACAGAAACAATGCCTAGAACCCATTTCATCTAGTGTCCAATAATATATCAAATTGTGCTTGATGCGAAGATTGCAGGATGAACAATACATAGGTGTTGGGCTAAAGACAAGCTGATCCATGTTGCACAACTGGCACTTGTTTTCGCCAACACAACTTTCCATGAGGTTTTCTTTTGACTCCGTTGTAATGCCCTATTAGAAAAACAAAAAAAGCTATGATATTCATCATGGAAAGATGATTTACTTGAATTAATAGCACTAGAAATATTTGACCTGCACAGGAGAAAATGCAAGGACAAGTTCGAAACATCTACATGACACAAAAGGTAATCACAAAAACAAGAACAGGCAACGAAAAACAAAACAAACGTCGCAGCAGCCTCTACTGCAGCTTTCAAACTAAAATGTTAATCTAATGGGTATGTTGCACAAACCTGACCCATTGATTGACCGAGACTGCATATATGTTCATTTATTTCCACAGAACTGAGAAAGTCAACCAATGACACAGGTAGCTTCTTCACATCCTCCAAACTGGTCCCTGATTGATTATCAGTTGCAGCTTCTCTTGAGTCTGCTTTAGCTTTTAATTCAGGTTGGGTAGGCTTGGACAAATAATGTATCCCCCCATTTTCTTGGACAACGTTTGGCTCCTCAAGAACAGGTAGAATGTCAGACTTCAAATCACCAGAGTTGCTAGTCCCATAATTGAGCTTTCCACAAAGAAAGGGCCCATCACCATATGCCACTCCTTGACTATTTTCAGGGTTATGATTTGATGTTACAAAAGCTGTGTCTTCTGAAGAGTGTAACTTCTCTCTTTTCATATCTGGAATGGGATTCTCACGAAAGCATAAGTCTTCCGTTTTTGTAACTTCTTGATTTTCATTATTACACAGAGGACTTTCAGACCACCTTTTGCACTGTGAAGTCCCTCCAGATCTGAAAGATTCATCAACTGAATCAGCATCCGGAGAAGAAGAAACGTTCCCAGACAAAAAGCAATCCTCCAACCTCTTGCGTTTGGGAGGAGGTAGAGCAACTTCATCTATATAAGTGCCAGAGACAGAACACTCTCTACCATGGACAGCCATCAATGGATCAGATCTTAAATCTCCCAACCCTGACTGAACTCTATCAGCAGAACACAACTCTCGGACAGGCTTGCAAATGCTACAAAAAAAGTAGCTACAGTTTTCATAATGGCAAATAAGTGCGCGGTCCCTGTCACACTTGCAGTCTTTGTCCTGGCATCGCATGTCATGCAATTTCTTCAAAAAGGTAGCTTGGTTCTTCCCTTTATTCTGAACATCATTACTGTGGTGAATATACTGAAGAAGAATATCCTGAATCGACAAATTGGTTGAATCTGCAATCTTTGATACTCCAATTTGTTGCAAAATAGATGGCTGTTGTTGCTGGCTATGACATTCTTGCTCGACAGAAAATTGGCTCAGCTTCAAGAACCTTTCGTTAGAGGTATAATTGTCACACTGGCTTTCTGAATCAACCTCCCTGATGAGGGCCTTAGACAGCTCATCAAACTGCAATTGTCCAGGCAATTGATTCAATTGTGGAAGTTGATCTTGCAACAAGTCTTCGTGAGTTGATATTGCATTACCAGCAATCTGACTGGAAAGAGAATTGGACCCCTGAGGAATCCTATCAAAAACCTGTTCCAAGATGCATGTGTTTGGATAAGGTATCTGCCCATGTTGAACAGATGGTATAGGAAGAACCTCATGATAAACATTCTGATTGGCCTCCATAAGTCTCTGATCTTCTAAGTCCAACTCCCCTACAAGAGAACAATTATCACAAGGCAACGTATAAGAAAACAATATGTACTAAGAAGCAATATAGAATGTAATAAACAATAAATGTTGGAGGTAAAGGCTGATAAAGAATTTCTGCAAAGTGATTGATCGCGCATATCAATTCAACAGAGGCATTAGGTCCTCCTATCTACTTCCTCGAAATGAATGGATCTTTTTAAACCTAGCTTTACTTAGAGTGACACATTTTTCAACTCTCAACTCTCAATTTTCTCACATGTGCATCTCTTGTTCCATTATATCTTCTAGTTAGTCAGTACAAGAATTTATTGAGCAGCAGTATCATCACATAATGACGTCTTTCATAACCATCTCTGTTCAGACAAATCAAAAGAAGACCAACCAAACCTGCACATGTGGCCATAGTTCATAGTTTAAATTTGGACAACCAAAACAATACCCTGATTACCTTGTTGCACCGGATTGCAACTTTGCGATGATGGCTTCGATAAGTAGTTTAATCTGATGCAAGGAAAAGTTGATCCTCCATCACAGTATTCACCATCAGAATGCAGGTCCACATCCGAGCATGCCGTGATTGAAGAGATCTGCTCTGGAGAAGTAATGATCTCAGGAGAAATTGACAGTTTTCCCAAAGGTGAAAACATGTTATCTCCATCAGGCGCGATAAATCTACAGGCAATATCCTGGTTGTTGAATCGATAACCTTCATTAATAAGAACTATATGCTCCGGAGAAGCAATGACCTCAGCAGAAATTGGGTTTTTTCCGAGAGAAGAAAACATGTTATTCCCGTCAGATGCAATAAATCTAGAGCTAGCACCCTGGTTACTGAAAGAAAAACCTGCATTTGCAATAATTGTCATGAGACAAAGTAGGGATGCACAAGCACACATATCCACTAAGTTCTACATCCATGCAGCTAAAAGAGTACCTTGAGGCAAATAGTCATGATATACATAGCCGGTACCGTTATGGTCGATACCCGTAGTCATCAAGTCGCCATACTGTGAACTTATACTGTGAAAATCAGGCATCCACCCAAGCCCAGGCGCAGCTATTTGTGAAGACTGATAAAAGCTAGAAGCTTTATTAAGTGGATGAGCATCAAACGCCGGATGGGGGACCAAATTCTGGAATTGGGTTGATAACATCTCCGGGTTCGAATGACACCCCTAAAAATCATTCAACATTGCACAGATTAACTTAAATATGCCAAATTAGTTCCACGCTGAAGCTGATTCAATGTAATTTCTTTCCCTTTTTTTCCCTAATTAATTACCTTCCTAATTCCCAACTGACCCGTAACCAAAAGTCTGACAATTTAAAAGTACCAAAAATTGATCAAGGAAATAAAATAGGGTTTACGGCAAGTTCATCTAATTCGAATTTAGAAACCCCAATTTCAAATTAATCAATATACGAAAAAATTCGATTGTCAAGAAACACAAGAAGTCTGACGGGATTCTTCTGGGAAAATTCATACCTTATAATTAAAGATAGTATCCACGAAATTTTGGCATCTCGTTCCCATCTCACATGGTTAAGGTTAACGTGGGTGTCTGGCTTTCCCTCGCAAAATATACTGTTCTTTTTCTTACGTAAGATTTTCCCGCAACTGAAGCGAAATTCAAACAGCCGCAGACAGAATAAAATACTACTCAGGTTTTGGAAAAGTGCGCCCTAGAAAAAGACAAGAAAGAGGAAGGGAGGATGTAAAAACCAGTGGAATTTTGGTTGAAAAGACATCAATGTTGGAGAATTTAAAGAAAGATGTGATACATAATAATCCTGTTTAACCTAATCCGTTTTACTTACCGATTAGGATAATCTCCAGACTGCAAGAATAAAACCCAAATTTCCATAAATTATTAATAGTATGTAATAATTCAGGTCGTCAACCACGCACTATTCATCTTAATTAAGACAATTTCAAAATTGCTTCGTCAATATTCCCTCTTAATACTCGAATCATTGTACTTAATTTTCACCGTACTCAATTCTAACACATAAAAATATGTGGGAATAGGAGGAGAACAAATACTCGCTAATTTAATTAACTTAAAATTCAACAATAACGAATATCAAGTCATTTCACTCACCACAAGGCTCACAAATCTCAATTGTGAGATTTTCTTTTAAAGCTATTCTCAAGACTCTAACTCTTCTTCGAGTAATAACCTAGCACCACTGTTGGTATATATAGAAAGGCTCGAGACCAAGCCTAAATCAACCAGTATTCTTCAGTGACTTGAACCGCTCGTAGTAGAAAGGAAAGTTGCAAAACCAAATACTAATAGGACAAGACAACCTACACTACAAGGAACCTGCACTTGCCAACCAAATCGGCTTCGGGTCGGGACTCTTGGACACCCGACAAAGAAATAAAGAAAGACTTACTTAGCATGAGCTATGATCCCCGTGCAACTTCCATAATTATATAATTGTTACAATCATCCAAACTAAGTAACTAAATGATGATTAAATTACTAAATTAGCTTGATTTAATTTCCGGCAGTAAAAGATCTTTGCCCCTCATTCTTCAAGAGAATCAAAAAGATCATTTTCAATTTATTCATTTGGAATCGAGGTTCTTCTACTTCATTTTTATTTAAATTTAATAAATCCTCTCTTTATATATATATATATCACTCCTTAAGCTTTATAAGCTTGATCTTGTATAATTTGACCCGTTTCTCATTGAACAATGAGCATGAAAACAGGTCAAATTGATTTTTGATCAGAAATATTATGTGAAATTTTCGACATTTCTTCTTTTTCTATCCCTATCCCATAGATATAGGTACATACAATGTTTGAGTGAATATATTTTTTTCCCCTTCTATATGAATCAATAGTATTCCATACTCATTGAATTAGGTCCCAAATTGATGGGTTAGTATTAATTTATTCATGTGGTTATGCACTAATAGGAGTTCATTTTCCAAACGATCATAGCTTTTTTGTAGTTTGGTAGATTTTCAAAATCTTTTTCGATGACCCATATTGTGTTGAAAGAATATCTATATAATTCGATGAACATCCATCTGTTCTGAAAATAGTAGACCCAAAGAATTTACAATTTGGTCACTGACTACTGTCCCTCTCATTTGAGTTGGAAACACGTCTAGTATGAACAAATTAAGTGAATATAGAGAAAAGCCCAAAAAAAAAAAATTTTCATTAGTGGTTAAGTGAATATATAGGAAATCCCCTTGTAGTTTCAAAATATACAATCTAACACTTCGTAATTTGAACTAAGCTGAAAAAGCAACGAAATTTATCAAAACTAATGTAGGTAAATGAATTGACAAAAATACCTTATTATATATAAGGGTAAAATGTAAAAAAAAAAAAAAAACTCCCAGTGATTTAATCAACTTATAGGAAAGTTTCTCTATGGTTTCAAAAACTATAATATTCATCAATTCCACAAATAAAAACAGTTGTTCTAATTGGTTAATATCTATATATGAGATAATATCATGATTACAAAATAACTCATAACTCATAAAAACAGTTGATAGTTTTTCGACTTCGACAATTTTACTTTCGTTTTTTGTGGACACTCATGAATTTTATACTGGTATCGTAGGATTTAATTTTGCTATCTACTCGAGAGATTAAAAAAGATATAAGCAACTATTTTGTAAAATTTTCCTTCACTTCACACAAAGAAAATATATTAAAATTCATACTTTAAATCTTTAAAAAGGTCCTATAAGATAATATAGCAAAAATCCAAATTTAGAACTTTTACCATATCCCAAAGTAGTGTGCGTAAGACCGGTGGTTGACTTCTTCTACGCAGCTTATATATTTTCCTGAAATTTTTGAATCAAATCTAGCTTGCACTTTTTTTGGTTGTGTGAGTCGAATATCTTTGTCCACGTCAGCAGCCAAGAGATAGTGGTGGGCTGACAAAATATCTGCACGAACCCAAGAAGCCCAGGGCAAAATGTAGCCTACAATGGAATATTGGATTGGACGCTTCTTTAAATTGGGCCCTGATGCAAGAAGTCAAGGGCTAAATGTATGTAGCCTCTCATGGAATTTATATTGGGCACTCCTTTTAGATGGGTTTTAACGAATTTAACTCAAGGTAGGCGTTGCAGTGCGTATGGTTAATTCCTTAACAGTAACATTCAAAGCTGTAACTAGATCAGATGGGTTTTGAGCTACCGTTCTTGTGGAACAAGAAATCCACCCACAAAAGCCAGGTCTTTTTCTGAGTTGTCTCGCTGAAACCCTGTTTCGTTCGTTGATCCCTCTCCTTTTCCTCAGGCATCACCAACGGACAGACATATCTTCGGAACTTGATTTCAATATCATCTTTTATCAGACGGTAACATCAAGACTGCATCGGGCGGGTGGTGCAGAAGCTTTTCAATTCAAACTATAGTTTGCTGGCGAGAAATTTTCACAACCTTGTAGCAGCTTAGAAATTGGTTAGAGGTAACAAGAAGAATTACAGCTTAGAAATTTTGTTGGTTAGAGGTAACCAGAAGAATTACAGGGAGGGCATATTAAATTTTTTACTTTTACCGCCTCGAGTCTGTGTCGCCCTCCAGTCTCCGTGTATCTCCACGGCCTTAGCTGCGACGGGCAGCATTTTGAGCTTCGAAGTGTTAGCAAACATTAGGGATAGCTGTGAATATACTTGGTGAAACGTGTCGATCATAGTTTGAGTATGAGCGGAGAAAACTTTCTTTTTCCCTGTATCTATCAATTTTCCTCCATCAGCCAAGTGAAGTGACGGATGAGAACAGTTCTAATGGTAACTAAGGCAAGATAGTACAAGAAAAGGGTACAAGAAAAGGGACGTTGATAGATTTGTAACGAGGATAAACTGGTTGGGGGAAATTAAAACTTTCTATTAAAATTTTGACATCTGTACTTTATTACTAGTTTGTAGATGAAGTCGATTAAGAAGTATGACCCTTTTTTTGGCATTTATTGGTCAATTTGCAGGATTTTACTGGAAAAATCCATTTAGATTCAAATGGGTGATAGTCAGTACTCCTTTTCTCTCACCACTTTCAGGTACGAACTTGCTTGCCCTTTTCTGGAAAAATTAACGTTCCTAACTAAGCTTATACTATTTGTTTATGCATGTTTGGTTTTTCCCTATGCAAGTTTCCTTACAGATATTTTAATTTTTAACAGCCCTTCTGGGAAGCTTGTTCAGATTGAACATGCCTTAACTGCAGTTGGGTCTGGTCAAACATCATTGGGGATTAAAGGTAATTCAGGACTTTTAATGTGCTTTTTAGTATTAGTCATCCGTGTGATACAGAGTTTTACAGATTACATGTATACTTGTTTCTCTTCATCATTTCTTAATATATAGTTAATCACTCCGCCATTTAGTGACCTAAGTTTCTGATACGGTTCTCAGTTCACAAGTATAATTACTCGCATAAGGAAAACTGTACATACAAGGCTTAGAGAGCACTGACCTTCATGAAATCAACTCATGTAGTTTTGGTCTAACAATTTTGTATAGAAATATCAGTAGCGTTCTTTTTTGTTTAGCGTTCTTGTGAATTATATTTGTATTGCAAACAATATCTCCATGATGGGTAGCTTGTATCTTCTGGTTGGCTTATAAAGAACAAGTATAGTTGCACCTATTTCCTGTATCCTCTCACACGTCTATACTGGTCATGGCAGCTGCTAATGGTGTTGTTATTGCAACTGAGAAAAAATTACCATCCATCCTGGTCGACGAGACATCTGTAAGTTTTAAGAGTATCTCTTAGGTTGTCCTGAATTTTACTTATGCTTTTTTCTCTTTATAATCCTTTTCGGAGGAAATCATGGAATGCGTGGACATAGCAACTATAACAATTAATCTTGATATGTTCAAATCATAAGTTTTTACCAGAAATAAAGTCCACTTTTGATGCTGTGCAATTCTGTGATTTATTTGTGAAATGGTTATTTACTTTAGCTCAAGCATGTGGCATTGCATTTGGATAGGCAACATGTTTTGCTGTCAGAGTTGGTTACATAAGGTACTGCTGGATTTTGTATTTTGTGGAGAAAGCTTTCTCTTGCTGTTTGCTTGTATGGTCATGTGTGGTTATTTGATTTTTGACACCACACATATTCATTCTGTAGGAACTATTGTACTTATACCACATGAACTTTTTTTTAAAAAAAATCGATGTCATATGCATGCATCTCATTTTCTCATATCAAAGCAATGTTTCCCCTTATCCCAAATGTATTTCACTGAACTATTTCTGTTATTGTCTAGAGCCTTTTCATTTTTATTTTTCAACTTTAATTGTGTTCTTTTCAAGTTGTATTTTGCTTCAGAGTTTCTACTTGATTTTTTTTTTTTAGGTTGGAATTTGAATTCTTTGTATTTTCTAAATTTCCAGATGCTTCTTCACTGAACAATGTCTGAACCCATTTTTGGATTTGGTTGCTTCAGGTACAAAAGATCCAGAATTTGACTCCAAATATTGGAGTTGTATACAGGTATATATTTTATTTATGCTGTGCAATGCAGCATTTCATTCTTTTGTGGTTACTCTATTATATTCGTCTGGTTGTATAGATCAGATCCATGTTCCTTTTGATTTGGTCAACATTTTTTTCCCCATACCACGTGTATATCTTGTGAGTAGCATTTAGCTAGACTGCTAGTTACTCTATTGCAAAAGCACAACAGTAGGGCGGCATACATGGAAATAGCTAAATACAGGGGATATAGGTGTTTCATATATGCCTTTTGGAGTGCTTTACTTTTACCATTACCAGTATTTAGCCCCTTTAACTTTGACCTCGTGTGATCTAAATCAAGCTGTATCTTGATTCCAGTTACGAGAGAAATGAATTTTGGTTGAGTTGGTTTTTGAGTTTTAGCTATGCTCTTATCCAAATGTAGACTGGCAATTGACTACTTGAAGAAACTGTATTGAGTAGGTAGTCTTGTCAGCTTGTCCTATATTCATCTCAAAAGTTGATGGGTTACTTACTTGAAGCATTACTTGTTTTGTGAGCTAGCTTCTCTCCCTCTTTTAGTTTTTGCACCTGCACTTCGACACATATTCTTGTCTCTTTAATGACATTTCACATTCTCTAATATCTGCAGTGGTATGGGCCCTGATTTCCGAGTTCTAGTTCGGAAAAGTAGGAAGCAAGCCGAGCAATATCATCGGCTGTATAAAGTAAGTGATGTCCCTTTGCAGCAATGTTCAAACTTTTCTCTATCTGTTTTCTGAAACTGTGACGTGTTATGATTTGGTGGAATGGTGTAATATTAATTTTAGAAGTTCAGGATTAAACCCTCGGTAAACGGAATTCTGAGCATGATTGAGTTGCTTTTTTCTTCTCTAGAGGGAGTGGTACCATTTTGAGTTCTATTCTGGGAACATGATGTTATACAGCTTTTCTTTTGAGATTGCATTTTTAGCTAAGGGAGGTAGATTATTGATTTTTTAATTTACACTGATTTAATTATAATATTATGTATAAGGCATATACTTGTTTCAAAAAAAAAAAAAACTGGGGATGGCTATTCCAGGTGAAGCCAAGATTAGATTTGATTAAGATGTATTATATATGTAAAATTGGTAACTCTACCTTGGAAGTAGGTTAGCATCTCTTTCGTTAGTGCCTTGGATGTTGCATTCTTGAGAGTCAGAAGAGCTCAGTAGTGCTGCATTCATCGTGGTTGGTTTGCAGTCCATCTGTAATCCTGTTTCAGGATGACTTAAATGATAGGCAGCTACTCATTACCAATTCAATTTGTTGTGTACATTTCTGAAGTTAGAATGATGAAAATGATTGGTCCTTATGCTCCAGTTGCAGCAATGCTGGTGAGATATCTTCATGCCTGAATGCAGCAAATTCACCTTCATTGCTTCTGGAATCTTGTGTTTCATTTAAGATAATGAAATGTTAGTGTTTGCTGCTTACCTTTTCTGCTTTTTGCTGTTGGTTGACAGGAACCAGTTCCAGTTACACAACTTGTCCGGGAAACTGCTACTGTCATGCAGGAATTTACTCAATCAGGGTAATGTGTTTATGCTGTTATCTAACTCAGTTTGTAATTGGTGGTTTCCAGCACTATTGTGTTGTTATTTCACAATAGTACTGCTGTTTCTTTTATAAGTCTAACACTTGAAGTCTAACTTTTTTTTTCGCAACTATATTTGCTTCACCTAGAAAAGGATTTGTATTGATTTCTGTATGTTGCAGAGTGGGCCAACTTATGGAGTGAGTACTCCTATATCACGGTTTCTAATGTTAAGACATGGCAACCTCCGTAGTGGTGGAGCTAGAATAGTTTATATGGTTAAAATCTTAGTCTGACTTTTATGAGGGCAACCAAAGTTTCTTAATTTTCCATGGGAAAATATAGTTTTGTTCTGCCATAAAGGTTGCTGATAATGTTTGAAAAGTGAATCTTTGTGGAGCATGCAAAACATTTATTAAGAAGGCTTCTTTTCCTGAAAGTTGGCTTCTGATTGCATACCACAGGATTTGTGGTGACAGTTAGAGTTGTTTTCATCTCTGAAAACATTTTGCTGAGTCCCGTCTACGGGTGCTTACTGTCATCTTCACAATTTAATCAACCATGGAAGTTAGTACATTGGATTACTAATGTAAAAACGAAAAAAGAAAAGATGGCCTACTTCATTTCTCTGGTAAATATAGATAATCTTACTTGGGTAGACGTTATTTGCAATATTAACATTTCTTTTTCCCAACTGTTGCTTGGTGGAAATATTTAGTAACATAATTTATGATAGAAGCATAAAGCTGAATTGCCAGCATGATTTTCCAGAGGTTCTTGGGAGCTGAATCTGTGGTTCTAATCTTTTCACTATACTTGCCTCATTTGGACCTTTGATATAGATTGTAAATGAGTACCATATTTTTTATCATTCTTATTTTCCCTACTTTTCTTGTAGTGGTGTAAGACCATTTGGTGTTTCACTCTTGGTTGCTGGATATGATGACAAGGGGCCACAACTTTATCAAGTATGTCATCAAATTTCTCCAGTTCTGGTGCTTAGATATTTTGTGGCTTGGCTTAGCTTAAATATGCTGTCACAAATTTTTTGTTTGCCTATCTAAGTGCCATGGGAGTTTTTGATTATTCTTGATATCTCTTTTGCTTTTTGCTTGTGTAGGTGGATCCATCAGGTTCGTACTTCTCATGGAAAGCTTCAGCTATGGGGAAGAATGTTTCTAATGCAAAAACGTTTCTCGAAAAGAGGTGGGTAGTTATCATTTCTGAATTCTAGAACTTCTATTTTATGGCTTATTTTATAGTGATAGTTCGGCACTTTCAACTTTCTGCTCATTTTAGTCTTTGTACTTTTGTAGATTTTATTGATGCATTATCTTTCTTATATCTACATTTTCTTTTCTGGTGAAGTGTGTTTCGAGTTGTAAAATTTCTTTCACATTCTAAAACTACTACCGTTCGAGATAACCTATTGAATGTTCTTGTAATCCTGATTAAGTGGGCTGTCTCTGGGAAATCCCATTTTGTTTGTGGAATTCAGTTACTTTTCAAATGTTATTATTTTCTTTCTTCTTTATCTTTCTGACAAATCTTTCACATGCAGTGGCAACTTTTGACTGCATTTTCTTTGAGAATGAGCTGTGCAGTTCTTCTAATGCAATATAGAAGTGAAATGATTGTAAATTTTGCTTGTTTCTGATGCAGTTTTGATTGCTCACCTTTTGCTAATTGCAACTGGCAAGATGCAATTCTAAGATAACTAAGAATGTGTTTACTTTTTTGGATTAAGTTCGCCACTTAGCTGACTTAAGCCTCTTAAAGATCATTGAGTAGCGTTGATTGTTGAGGTGCTTTTATACAGTTTATTGCACCAATACTGCCGAAAGAACCAATATGACTATTTCATGCAGGTACACGGAGGATATGGAACTTGATGATGCTGTTCACACTGCCATTTTGACCCTCAAAGAGGGGTAAGTATCCACACTTGACCTCAAATCGTTTGTAATAGTTATTTGTTGATTTGAGAAGAGTTGATAACCTCAAATAATTTGTTGAAAGTCTTGAAAGCTTGAGCGAGCATTTTTCAGGTTTTGACCTCCTATTGGCTTTGTGGGTGAAATTACTGATTCGCGTGTCTGCTCATGTTTGAGCTTATATTCAGTATCTTTTTTCCCTTGGTTAAACACTTAGGTTTGTTGGTTGTCCTAAATAAACCTACTTTGCATGTACTTCTCAGGTTTGAAGGACAAATTTCTGGCAAAAACATTGAGATTGGCATTATTGGCAATGACAGAAAATTTAGGCAAGTAACTGATGTTCTCTTTAACAAGCATGCGCATAATTAGGTGGATGATATTTGTTAGTTGATGACTTTTTCATTGAAAGTATCAATCTGCTTGTATGCTTGCAGGGTGCTTTCACCAGCTGAAGTTGATGATTACCTGCAGGAAGTAGAGTAGAGTTTCTTCTGGTGAGGAGATTGGAGATTTTTACATTTGTATCAGAAATAAAGCGTATTCAGTGCTAGAAATTCTGGTGTTTTAACTATTTGGGCTATGACCGTTCTTCCCGGTGGTTCTATTCTAAACCTACCATCTTAAAACGTTGGAAGTGTTAATAACGTCTGCATCATTCACCCTGTGCAAACTTGCAGTATCCTTGGACCATCTGTATCTCATAGTGCATTGGTTATTTGGTCTTAAAATTATTCCGTTGGAGATGTTGAACTTTATGTTCCAGTCTTCTGCATGGGTTCTTGTCATTGGACGCGTCCAGGCTGTTTTAAGGTAGTCTTGCCCATGTGCGATTGGGATTGGTAGCGGGGTGGTTCGAACATGTGGCTTCCATTGTGATTGTGAGGGGATAGGCTGGCGGGCAGACGTAAAGGGGTCAAAATTTTCAAATGATCAGCTGCCTTGTGCGATAGATGCCGCTTGATAACTGCGTGATTTAGGTTGGGAACAATCACCAACGCTTGCGCTATACCATACGGGACCTGTTGGTCAAACAAAGGAAAGGGAAGGTTCTTAATGCAATTGTGACAATGCAGATTTTTAAGCTGCATAATAATGCAAACCATCCCTTTGCCATGCTCTCGTAGTTCGGTTATAACACCGGTTTAATAAGCAAGCGGAAGATCTCGAGTTCAACAATTTTCAACATATTTGTTTTCCTTTTTCTTCACCCAAAATCTATTTGTTAACGTCATGCCATTAAACTCATGCGTAGCTCCGTACAGATACCTGAAGATAGCATCACAAGCAAAGACCACAGAGTATCCTCTTTGGTTGTGTGCTCCTACTAGAAAATCACGTTCGATACAATATTAAACTAACAATTACTGTTGACAATTTGGAATTCATAAACCAAAGGATACACAATAAATGACAAGACTAGTATCCGCAGATCTGCCGAGTCTCGTCATTAGTCATCTAGTCACTGTACAGCAAGAAATTATTTGAACAGAATTTTCACACCAAAATTTAGCATGCCATACATCCATTGATGGACAGCATGCATGCCGTTGCAACTACACATTAAATCACAAGAAGAATCATGCTTATGTTACATGGGAATCTAATTCTACAGCCCGAATATTGTAATTCGCCAGTCTATCTGGGAGATGAGTAAGGTAAGTTACCGTATGGAAAATGCTTTAAAGAATCGTTATGGACAACGGGGCTTCTTCTAGCTCTGGCTGACAAGGATCTCTCAAAACTAGAGCTTCTTGGCACTCGACTCTCTCCTGGACTCCGGGGTGAATAACCAGGTTCAAAGCCACCATATCTGTGAGAATAACTTGACCACGAGGGGCTACCAACCTCACAGCCAGGGGGAGGAGGCTCGTCATCTTCAAAGCTCCTTGACAACCTCTGCTCATGATAATGACCTCTGCTTCCAGAATCTGATGTCCGATTGGATCTGCTGTATGAACGATTTCTAGACATATTTAGATCTGAGGGCCCAGCTGCCCAGCGCATTTCATCTGCATTTTGTGGGATTGGCGCATTTACCCCTGGAAATTCAATGCTCATTTTTCTAGCTGGCTCAGGATGGCTTGAATCAAGAATCTCACCTTCCTCTGTATCTTCCCCATTTTCCTCATCACCAAAGATTGTGATACCCGATGGCTGGTCTTCATTGTCTGGATCTGAAAAACAATGTCAAGATGTCATCATACTGCTTAAGGCTATTCAAAGTTCAATTACTGACCAATAAAACCAACAAATGAAATGCAAAGCCCTTTTTTTTTCACTTCTATAGGCCACAGGATAAAGGCAACTAGGTTCAGAATATGGAGGAGAGATAAGAAAATCGTGTCAATAGGTATCAAAGATGGCATGTCATCTATATAAATAATGAGATTCAGACCATCAAAAGCCGGGTTATCTTCCAACCAATCAAGAAATTGATTTTAAAAAAACTACTAAATAGGAGGACAAAACAGGGCGGAAAAATTGCATTGCTGTTTCTCAATTATAAACTTGAAAAGCACGCAGTTTTATTGGAAGGAAAAAGTCTAATGAGAAATACAGAACACATTCTGAGTGCAACTTCAAAATGTGGAAGATAAACACATGGCTACAAGTTAAAACTAAACAAAACAATTTTTCTTTCATTAAAGACCTCTATATAATAATGACAAGAAAATTTAAAAAATCAAAGACCTTGGAAATGCCTGATTACCTAGATAGCCAGGTGGGTATCCTATTTCTCGCATTCTGTTAAGCCACGGAGGTGGATCAAACTCCTACAGAAATTAGTCACAAAACACTTGATAAGCAATTTTAAACTTGCATGAAACCTAACACTGCAACTTAAAAGGCATCCCCCTAAAAAAAATAATAATAATAATTGCAGTTCGAGATCCGCAAAAAGGAATCCAATTCACCACAATTTAGTTCACATGAAGCATTCTTAAAAGCAGATGGGAAAATCCCAGAAGCTACCATACCCCAAGTCCTAAAAGCTGGCGTGTTTCAGAATCAAGAGTGCCTGGTTTTAGTCCGTCATACTTGCCACCAGGAGAATTCTGATAATATCTAGTTGGGTTACGCGAGCTGGGGTTTTGGTTACGCCTAGATTTATGTTGCTTTCGAGCATTGTTAACAGCAATATTATCACGAGGCTTGGGGCAGTCCTTCAGTGCATGGTTGTATGAACCACAATTGAAACAACGGGAACCTTCCACTACTTCCAATACTCTGCCATGCAAAGGAGAACATTAGATTTTAAAAGGGAAATGGAAAGGGAAAAAGAAAAGCATGAGTGTATGGTTGAACAACATAATATCCATATGTGGGTAATCTGATGGTCACTGAAATGGAGACAACACATGGGACTAAATCATACATATTCAATTTCGAATGAAAAATCCTTTACCCCAAGTTACTTGAACCATCCATTGCAGTTAAAGCTAATGAATATCCACGATCATAAACAGGAACTGAGTTTCCATCAAATGGAATGACTTCCTTGTTCTGCCTGCACCTAGTTTCATTCTCCATCCAAAAAGACTACATTGAAAACAGAATTTCTAAAATAAGTTGACAGAACATGGTATTAAAGAAATTTGCCAAAGTGCATTTAACTCATCTAGACAATGGAAAATCCAAATCCAGATCACATTCTGCATTTATTCAGAGGAACATAATAAGAAGCTAAATTATTAATCCAGAAATAGCCTTATATCGTATTAGATTATCAAGACATGCAAGCGATCGCAATTTCTCAACACAAATCTGAAGATATGAATACACAGGAGCCAACATTAAGTACAGTCCTATACTCCAACTCTGTGGATTTTTTTCCCTTCTTTTTGGTTTGAGAAACTAGATAGAAAATTGCATAAGACTAGCATTTTAAACTGCACCAAGAACAGGAAACAGTGGAGAGTCCTAAACTAACTCTAATTAAACAAAGAGCAGTTGATTTCTATCTTTCACTAGCTAACATTCTGTAGATATTTTACTGAAAGTTAAAAAAACCAGCAAGCATTGTGATAAAATATGGCTTATAATTTAGCAATCCCTCGACTAATGAGCTGATTCACCCATCCAGCCCTTCTTTTGACCTGAGAACTATTATCAACTTTGACATTTATTAGATCATTGGTGTGCTAACAAGGTTCTTTTTAAGCTTGTTCAAAGATGTTGAGATACATAATTTCTGTTGCTTGCGCCCCCCCCCCCCCCTCTGTTTATCAGCTCCCACAATGAGGCAGGCAGACATTTATAACTTTTGGAATGCACAAGCTGAATGGCACAGGTAACTCATTTTGCATTAAGTAAAATAGATGAAGATCTTTAATTTAGTATCAACTGAAAACCAACAAAGGAACATGTCTAAAGGGAAAGCAAATATACCACTGCAGAATGCTTATCTACACCAACTTGAAGAGCCGGGAAATATGTATCTTCACCAGATTCTAGAACTTGGCTTGATTCCTGAGTTGATAGAGTAGCACTTTAGCACTTGGGATAGTATGTGCAAAAAGGCAAACATATCTGTTATAGAAAAGAAAATTTGGTTCCAATACCAATCAAGTAGAGTCAAGAATTGGACCCTAAGAGCAATGATCTAACAAACATTCTTATTAAGACAATCTTGAATAATTGTTCCTTTTCCTTGTCGGAATGCAAATTATGTTAAAACAGTTAGCAGCCCCAGCACTTCTTATTACATTACTTAGAGCTCACTATGTTCTGGCTATCAACATCAACCAAAATTTGTTTTATAGGCTCTACTAACTTTACTAGGGATAAAAGCATCTTGCCAATGGTAAAAAGCATTTCTTCTTGTTAAGGCAGGACATAACACTAAAGTAAGAACAATACATAATACTAAGCTAATCACAAAAAGAAAGACACAAGAACCATTAAGCAAACAGGAGGCTTAAAAATGAGCACACAAGCAAATAGCAACTAATATAATCTATTCAAGATGAATGAAAGTTACTTTTGATGAAGAGCAATGCTGAGCGTGCCACTGTGACCACTGCTGTAATAGCTCCTCAAGCTTTCTTTTACTATCTCTGGATAAATTAAGCGAGATCAGCAATCAAGCAATGGAAGAATTGTTTTAGAAATAGTCAACCATATAGAATTTGAATAACAAGGTTCCATACCTTGTCAAGGACTTATAGGTGACCTGTACTGAAGGTTGCTGCTCGTCAACAGTAGCTCGGGATCTCTTAGCACCAGATAACACTGGAAGGAAAAATTAAGGGAAACAAAGCATTAGGAACCTATAGAATAAACTCATTGAAAGCTGGAAACTCAAGAGCTTATCAATACTAGAGGCAAAGTAGCATTGTCTTTTGGATCCAGAATTTCAAGTCTTTTGCAGGTTAGATTCATTGTTTGAGTTGAAAAGGAAAAATGATGACATGGGATAGAATCGCACCAATCTCATGACTACTAACAGCAAAACCATCTTTGTTGTGATTGTTGAGAAAGCTTTCATCTTTCAGAGCAAGACTACCATTACCAGCATGCCTTACAGGACTTAAGCAGGTGGCTGCTACAGTTTCAGTCAGTTCAAAACTAACTTCCAAGCTGGATGGGTTATCATGCATTGTTTTATCATTTTCAGTAGCCAGCAGAAGTTGATCATCTCCATCAGCGGTGTCACCTGAGTGCCCAAGGATCTCTCCAATTTCCTTGACTTCTTCAACCTCAAGCTTTCCAGATTGACAATCCACTTTACCAGGCTCACATCTGTAATCATTATCTTCACTTCCATCTCCAGGGCTATTAGCAGGAAGGCTGATAATATCCTCAGTCTCCATTATTAGAAACCGTTTTCTTGGGAATTCAAGTTAAAGAAGCAATTATGCTGCATCATTATACTCAACCAATTAGTTCACAACATCTTTGTGAAACATTTCAAGAAAATCTTGAATTAGAACCTCAAAATTAATTTTGAGAAAGACATAATCCAAGTATGCAGAAGTACATGCATATCAAAAATGATACTCAGCAAACGGACAGCCCAGGCCAAAGTAGAATCAGAAACCTAGATATAGTGGACTCATCAGAAAAGATTGTTTGAGTTACCAACTACACTAGCAAGAAGCTAGCAACAAAAAATTTGCAAGTTCTTCACACCAATTACACGTTGAGTTACCAAGGTTGACTACATTGACTAGCTCAAACATAGCTACTTTATCATCCTTTCTTGCTTAAGACAAAGAAAAACAAAGGTTGACGATATTGCAAAAAGAGTTTGACTTTGTGAATGCTTTGGTGTTTTAGATCAGATTTTGCAGGTCAGATAATAATGCGCCTCCTAGCTGAAGTCCCCTTTCCATGTGCCCGTCGATAAGCACATGGAACAGTAATGTTGGGGAAAAGGTTGTGGTACACATGTTTCACTCATCTTCTACAAAAATCAGCAACAAGCATCCATAAATTCCCAGTTTTAACAATACTAATATGCTCATCAACAGACCAATAGATACAAAATAAGAGATAAAATCCTTTAGTGAGTAAGACATTAACAAACAAATCACCAACGGAAAACCCTAAAAACACAAATTAACAAATCAATGATCAGAAATCAGATGCCAAACACTGACAGCCGTAGTCCAGCAGCAAAAATTTACATAAATTCTTTATTAACACTAACAGATGGATTAGGGTTTCGTAATTGCATCATTACTTTCGTAATTGGCTTCGAAATGTAGATCTAATGATTAAAAAAAAGAAGAAAAAGGGGAGCTGCAATTGGGTTTTTTACTTACCCGGGATAATGATGCAAAATTGGAGGTCTTCAAAAGTCCAAAATCGGTGAATTTTTTCCCTCCTAATAAATTGAGTTGGAAGAATTAAAGAATATAATCGAAAGAGAGAGACATTAATCGGTCTTCCTCCAGTCCAAGATTGAAGAGACTTGAAGGAGAGATCATTTTAGATTCCAAAAAACCAAAGCCTTTTAGATTTTTTTTTTTTAAATTTAATTTTGGGGTACGAACGCGTTTTGGAATCTCAAATCTGTATTCGAGTACTGGGCTGGGCTTCTGTTGGACGCAGCCCGTTCATCTTAGGAAAATCATGGTCGCAGACCCGTAGCTAAAAGCCGTACCTTTGCTTTTTCAGATTCTTAAGCATTAAATACAAGGAAAATATTATACGGTGGGGACTTGCAAATTCTGATTTATAATATAAAACTATCCAATTTCACCTTCCTTTTTTGTGTGTTTACCAAAACATAGCACTTGGCTGTGAAGTTTTTGTTGTGGATATTTATACAGGGGAAAATTTAGTCACGAGTGACTAGATTATAAGTGGACGAAGAACTAGTATAAATCCTATTTTGATAATTCAGTTCAGCACTTAAATTTAATGGATTCAGATCTTAATATATTCGAATTGTTTAATAACAAAAAATTGATCATTTTAATTAATTAAGTGATACTGAATTTCTTAAGTAAAATTTATTTTTAAAATTAAGTGATATGCTATTCATTTATTATTAAAGGTGATATGTACTCAAATATAATACTTAACAATTCAACAATTTAATGGATTTAGACTTCAGATTTCAGACTTTAATTTCATCAAATACACCCTAAGTCACTCTTTTTTTTTTTTTTTTTTTTTAAATTTGGCTTTCATAACCTATTACTTCATTTCAAAGCCTATAGTTTCATTCATACAGTCTTTTTTTTGGAACATACTGGTAAATACAGGATTTTAAGTAGGACAAACTGTTGAATATAATAACCACTTCAGTAAAATTATAGTATCTCTAACAAATTAACAATCACGGTAAGCTGCATCTACTCTACGGTAAGTTGCACGGAAGAAGAGCTTTTAAATCTCTCCTAATCCATCACATCTAACTACTCTAGTAATGGTTGGTTCTCCTTGTGTTTAATCTAGTCAATTAGATATATGAGCTGCCTTTTATTTTTTTTCCCCTTTCTTTCTGGATAACAAATTACTAGCATATTTCAAGAAATTCATTCTGGGTGGCAAAACCAGCCTTCTTGACCGAGTTGTCCTCTGTTGATCATAATTGGAGTTTACGGTCTCTATGATGAATATCTGATGGAAAATCGGCAACAAACACTGAGAATGATCGTCTTGAGAACGTTAGTCTGACTACATTGGAGGTATCTTTGGTTCTAAGCACAAAAAGCTCCAGCTTCTAATCTAGTGAAGGCAGGGCCCTCCTCCTTATGCTCATGCCACCAATCTGTGCAGTTTTGTTCTGTCCCTCGTCAGTTTTTCCATCTTCTTCTATTTCATTGAATGAATGTTCACTAAACACACGATCAGGAAATCCGCTTGAGCTTGAAGCTAAGATTGATGGACTTATCCGGTGATCCTCTTCATAAATCTCATTATCACTTGAACTCTGTACTTCAACAGGTGCTTTTCCCTTACCCTTGACTGTTGAATCTTTTTCTTCAGGCAAATCCTCGTCAGCCCCAAATTCCGTGCTGCCACCTGACGAGGTATCAGTATCACTGAATGTGTGAAAGATGGTCACACTTGCTTCTTTCGTTGCACCCTGGAAAGAATAGCTCCTTGCTTTCCCATTAGACAAAGGGAGGACAGGTTTTGGTTGCAAACCAGCTCCATCCCTTCCCAAACTATATGTTGTTGAGAGCTTCCTTTGGATGCCTTCCCTTTCTTTTACCAAAACGCTCAGTTGTTCCAGCACTTCATTGGGTACAGCTTCCTCTGCAGCTTTCTGCTCAAGTTCTGTAATGCTCCTATCAAATGCTTTCTTCTGGAGCCTAAGAGAATGCTGGATTGAAAAGGCACAAATATGTTACCGCAAAAAGCGAAAGTAGTGAAGGTGCAAGATGTGGAGGCCAATTGTGTATTTGTCCGCCTCAGCAACGGGTGCTTGGAGGGGGGCCTCCCCAGGATTCGAACTCCGGTCCTTTTGGGGTAAGGGTCTTGGGGTTGAAACCCTGATACCACTTGAGCTAGTAGGGGGACCTCCCCAGGATTCGAACCCTGGTCCTTTTGGGGTAAGGGTCTTGGGGTCGAAGTCTTGGTACCACTTGAGCTAGGGAGGCCCCCCTCCAAGCACCCGTTGCTGAGGCGGACAAATACACAATTGACCTCCACACAAGATATTTCTAAGTTTTTAATTTTGTGCCAATGACAATAATTTTTCTAAAGGACAGCTGTGCTTTAGGCTGGATATTTCCCAACAAAAGTTGGGGAGTCTTTTTTGGTTAATATCTCTCATAATATGGACTAAAGAAAGAGAGTAGCGACTTTAACCACTACTGCTACTGTAATCTTGCCTTGCGAGCAAAAAGTTTTCCCCTGCGAAGAAAGGAATTCACTTACTCTCTTCTCCAGGAATTTTCCAAGACCTTGACTTTGAAGCTTCCTTTTCTTCCAAAATACGCAGCAATATCGTACCAGTGCTGCTAGTGTAAGCATTATTGTAGTTTCAAGCAACAAAAGTAACATAATCGTCTTCTCATTGCCTGAGAAAAGGAAAACGCAGGCAGTTTAAGCTATTTGAATTGTCGATATCGCTAAAATATTCGGAAATCACCTGCATAGATGCTGATGTTCTTGGCACTAGCTTGTGAGCAGCTGGAGGCGAACTTCTGACCTGGAAAGGTAAAAGTGAATTTCTAACCGTGACCAAGAACATCATTGAATGCAACAACTATCATCACATATTCGATATTTCCTCCAAGTTGTGAGAATAACAATTAATTGGTGCAGTGAGAGATCATTACGTGTGGTGCGACAGGGCAATGAGTTTCCAATACCTGCATCAAAACCAAAAAATAGATGTTCACATTTCAAATTGAGCTAGGTTATATGAGAACAAATGGTTACAAGCAAGAATTCCATAAAAAATTAGGGAACCAGTGCTCGACTTCCAACTTCAAACTTGAGGGTAGAGGGATAAACCTGACAATCTACTGATCTAAGGGAAAAATTAGTGATAATTGGAAAATGGAGTGATTCTTTTTAAGATATCTTGAACTGATGTAACCTCTACGGTCTTAATTCAAAAGAAATAGTATATTCTTTTCACCGAGGAAATCTGTTGTTGCCATAATAGAGACTCAGGTGTTTGGGAACCATGATTCCAAGGCTCAAAAGGGCTTCATTCAACTTGTCTACTCTATTAATAACTGGTTAGTTCCAAAAAGATCATCTCTCCCCACTCAATGCGGGTGCCTTCAAAGTGCGGGTGTTTGAAGGAACCCAACTGAAAATATAATTCTGCAGTTTCAACTTTCAACCACCACATTTATAGACTGTGTCCCTAAAACTAATCAAAAAGAAAATCAATGATCTAAAGCTCACTTGAAGCTGCAAAGAAATAGAGAATGATACTCTCATCCAGCTTGAATTGCTGCAAATCACTCTGAGAGAGCTTGTGTGAAAATTGACCTGTGACAGCAATCAACAACAGATATAGCAATTAACATTAGAAGCTCAGCAAGTCAGAAAAAGAATCCCATCTCAAATTGAAAGGTGAATAACTGCAAAGAGAATGTATCCTGTTTACTAGGCCTAGATTCCAATGTTTAGGACCTGTTAGAAACAATTAACTTGAAATTAACCAACAAGTGTTAGGGTGAGAACTCCCGTGCACAAACAAAAAGATTACCTGGAGGGTAGCTCTCGAACCAGTCAACGGCACCGGTAGCTGGAACAATTCTTGTAAACAGAACACTTTTTGGTTTTGAGGCTGAGATGAAATTATAATCTCCAATCGTGTGGCCAACTTTTCCCTCCATCTCTGTCTGAGACACATAAACTCCATACCGGATGATATTTATATACATTAATATTATACATAATATTATGTATAATATACAATATTATGATAGGACTAACTTGGATGATGAAACTTGGATTTGCCACTTCAGGAAATTTCTTAAGTGAGCCTGTTGGTGAAAATGAGTACAAGAATCCATCCAGTGAGCCGATGGATATCCAGCCTGTGAATTGTTGAAGTAACAATAAGTAATTTTATCGGCATAGTGCTAAAAGTACTGCTAGCTGGTTCATATCTGCATCTTTAACACAGCAGAATACACAATGATGATATCACATCAGCATCTTCTAAGCGGTGATGAAGCAATCAATAGCAGTAACTTCAGATTTACTCCCTAACATGTGAACACCAACTGCATACTTCAAAAATAGCCTTCGAAAGCACTAGTTCCACCAGTATATCTTCAAACTTCTTGTTAATTGTTAAGTTCTCAAAATATAATTGAAATTCTTCTCACAAACTGTTTCAGAATGTGCTGTCAGTGCTTTTGAGAGGAAAACTGGAATCTATAGTACAATTTTTAGAGCCTGAATTGTAGTCTTTTAGCATTTAATTGCTACTAAGTTATATGCATGAAATTTACATTACCATTGGAATCAACAGCCGGTGCATAATCTTCTGAGCTTAGAGGCCCAGTGCTTCCCTGCCACAGAATACTTCCCGTGTAAACATCTAGTGCCAGCAGTAGAGCTCGATCAGGGAGAGTAACATACAAGAGGCCATTGTTTGCAGGGGTGACTGTAAATCTCGTGTCAAATGAACTAAGATCCTGGATCCATTTGAAATGAGGACTGCGTACTGATAATGCATACAGCTCTCCTTCAGTATTTGAGATCTGCAAGGTAACAACAGATTGGAGTGAAAATCCTGTGTACATTAAGCATCCACAATCCTTTGCCTTGTGTGAAAATCTAGTCAAATTTAATGTCATAAATTGAACAAAGGAAGAGGTTCAGTCAATATCTACTGAATGTAGTTATATTCAACCAATAACTAAAATAATTTGGAAGAGACATTTCCAGAGGAATTGTTTCCCTGGTCAGTGAAAGCAGCAAGACATGTAAAACTATTCAGCCAGAGAATTAAAATCAGAGTCATGAGAGCACGATTACTTGGTTCTTCACGAGTGAAATTTGCCTTTTTACAGAGGTTTTGGACAAAAGCAAGCCTATCTTAACTAATATAGCCGCTGGATGATTAAGAACGCTCATAAGGATCCCTGAATCTTACATATATATTAGCTTCACAATGATCAATCACGGGGTTAGATGAAAAGTAACAGTCTGAAATGTTTTTCCTACAACCTTGGCGATATCCGTGTTGATAAAGTACAGGGCCAGCAGTCCAGAGTAGTTGTCCCTGCAATCTATATGCAAAAAGCCCCCTGTTTCTGACATTGATGATAACACATGAACTTGATACGCTTACAGCAAGGCCAATAATTTCCCCCGGTTCTGGGCCAAAGAACTCTTGTACAGTAGAATAAGGATCATTATTCAAAGGATTGATTTTTAGAACTCTGTTTTCTGCAACCAAATATATCTGCCAACAAAAGGGCGTCTAATATCAATACATAATGGACATACCCCAAAAAAAAAAAAGGCCACATACACACATACATATCACGTTTGAAAGCAATGCAATGTGCCGGAGGAAACTCATATTACACAAGTTTGAAAATTTGTAGGCACTTGAAGGCTGATATTCTGTCCATAACATCTAAAAAAGGAACAAAAGCAAAACAATTGAGTCGTATGTTGCGCAAAAAATCTTGCCTTTCTTGAACCACCGTGCTCTGGAGCTATATGCGAATTGCATGAGTAGTTGAGAGTTACTGTCCAAGCAATGGAACCATTTTTATGGAAAGAATAGAATGTTTTCTCCGAACAGGCGTATACCCGCCCGTCATCCCCTATCAATGGTTTGGCAAGCCTGCGAGCAGGTTTCTTGAGGGGCTCTTGTGCTGGGGAAAATAAGAAAAGAAAAATGGGGAATGAAATGTAAAACCAACAGTGCATTCGAGAAAAGTATCGAGCCAGTTTAAAGTCAGAACACTTCCTAAATGACGACATTATCATTAACGAGAATTCTGGAGGGATGAAGAGGAGGAGGACCTGTGAATGACTGTGGCGAAACCGGGAATTTCTGAAATTGCTCATAGGACACAACCAAGGCAGATCCAATAGACACGACTACTAGCATCAGAGGCAATTGAGCCTGCAAAGACATCCTCCACTTACAAAACACGCAATTTGGCAATTTGAAACAGAGGAGACGACCATGTATTGCTTTAACGGCCCCAACAGTGGCGGGAGAAAACTGCTACTCGGACCGCGTTTGGCATCGTATTTTTTTGCCATCAATTTTTTGTTTTGTTTAATTTTTTTTTGATTAAATAAAAAATTTTAAATTCAAAACCTTCTACTACTTATAATCCGCCCTATCATTTCACATCATTTAAACTAAATTTATTGCATTTGGCAATCCCTCTTGCCTTATTATTCAGCCCAACTTCCCCAACAAGTTAACAAGTTTGCCATCATTCAAACTAGATATGATTTACTGCATTGGACGATTGCCATCATTTAAGCTAGGTTTATTGCATTTGACCATTGGATGGATGTGCTACAATGATATTATCTTGTAGTAGTTTTTCCCTTCCAATTTTTTTTTTTTTTTTTTTTATAAAGATATTGGGCAGCAGGGTACTTGCTTTCCTCCTTTCTTTTAATTTTTAATTTTTTTCCCTTTTAGATTTTTTGAAAAAAGAACAAAATAAAAGGCTAAACAAATAAATGACCTCACGTTCAGGAGGTACAACAATTCTGCAAGTGTAAATCTCCATTATAAGGGCAGTCTTCTGAAGTTCATACAAGAATGAATGTATATATATATATATATATATTTCTCCTACAGTTTCTATTGGACGGTTCATACCGAATGCCGCGATGTCAAGCCCAAAAAAGAAAAATAAAAAATAAATTTAAAGAAAGCAGATGCATAGTAGAATATCCGCGAACGATCATCAATACCTAGAAATGGACATTAACAAATGAAAGTTAAAAGCATTGATCATCGTCCTAGCCTTTTAAAATGGGAGCCAACTCCAACAGAAATTTGAGGAGGAAGCCACTTTCTTCTCAGTCACGCAGACATGAAGAAGGTCTGCTAGAATGCAGCCGGAAGGATTAAAAGGGGCTGACAATGCGCGCCAACTTCAACAAAATCTCAGGAACAAGCCGTCTCCTTGGACGTGCCGCAGCATCCTTAGCAAGAGCTTCTGTGTCATCGGCGTGTATAAAGGCAACCACATAGTCAAACAGTTCATCTTTACCACCTCTGAGAGGATCCTGTATGTTGAGACACACAATCAGGCTGCGATAGGAAATGCCGCCATTTCACTACTGTAGAATTGTTTCATTATGCTAATTCCACTGTTCAGACAATATGACACAAAACATTTGAAGTAGTAAATGAACATATTATTGTTTTGTTTGAGACTCAAATCCCTATATTTTCTGAAAGCTAGCCTTTTTGATCTTCAAGCAACTGTAGTTTCACTTAGGCTTTTCTTATTTCTTTCCTCATGTCTTGTTAGTAGCTTCAGTTGAGATTAGCTAAAAACCAGTTTCTACTTATTGATGACTTTCATTTACTATTTCCAATCTTTTAACTTTCCTCCAAAATCACAACCTGAACCCTAGAATCATCCACAGCTTAATTTTCATTGATTGGTCAGAGAAACCGAAAGGCTCCTATAACCAAAAAGCTGGAAAACATACACAATTAAACAGAAGATAGTTCCACCCATGAATATGTTACACAAAGTCCTTGCCCACTCATGATATACATTCTATTCCATCCTGTCCACTTTTTGACTGCTATCATGATCTATAAATCACACTAACTAAATGAACATGAACAGATGATAAGATCAATCTCAGATATCACATACCTGGAGAAACAAATCGGTATGTGTTTTTCCATCGTATAAAATCAACTCAGCCTGAGCCCCAACTCTCTTAAGAGCATCTACAAATGCTTTACTGCAGAGGCAAACAAATTAATCCAGATACACTGAACTCAACTTATTAAGAACTGTTACTCCACTGTGGTTCAATATTCTTGGCTACATTATACTACTGCAAAAATTTCACATCAATGGCAAGAATTAAAAAGATCAAGCAGCAGAACTTCTATGCAAGGTTTTTCGCACAAATTCCTTCAATGGGCACCCAAAAATCATGTTAACCGCCTCAAGTTCTATCAACACTAAATAATTAAGGGGTAAGAGACTATAACTGGGCAAACCAAGAGCTCCTTTGAAGAGAGGATATTATTAAAAGAATTAGCATTATCACCAGTTGACTTACACCAGAGGAAATATGTACTTCTAACACTCCTTTTCTAGAATGATTTATTTATTATTTCATCAATTAGTAAGCTGTTGCTTCAGAAGGATGCACATATCGTGTTTAAAAAACCAAAGACAGTTTACTGCTATTTAAAAAAGGTAACAAACCTTGCATCTGATGGTATGGAACTATCTGAAGTGCCATGAAAAAGGAATATCTGGGGCAGTATAGAGACTACATCTTTTGAGCTCAAGACCTGAACAAGAATTTCAGGTGAAAATTGTTTCAAGGATTGCTCCCCCTCCATTATACTGCAAATTTGAAAACACCAAATATCAACTTTACAGAGCAAGAGAGGTGATAACTAAAATATAAGTACTTTTACACACCATTTAAGACATATCACTTAAACAAACCTCAGAAAGATGGAGCGGTACAGGCCTCGAGAATGGAAATGGTCAACTAAGTTGGGTAGATTGTACCTGTCAACACAATACCAAACATCATGCATACAATGATAACAGTAATGCCAACTAGCTAAAGGAGAAAAAGTGTACGTACATGTGTGTTAAAAAGATTTAAATTGTTTGTATTAGAGAGAGAGAGACTAAAAAAAGTAACCAAAACAAGGATTTAGAAACCAAAATATGATATCAGCATCTACATTTATGGGGAAGTAGGGAGGCAGATGTTGTTTGGCCCATAAATATGATGAATGATGCTTACCCCCCTGATAAGCCAAAATAAGCTTTCATCTGGGAGACAGACCATGCAACGTCCTCTCCTCTAGATTCTTTGAATGCCTGATCCATAAGAGCACATGCAGTTATATGTGCACCAGCTGATTGGCCCATTAGATAAATCCTGAACAGAAAGGTAATGCACATGAGATGTAAGATGAGAAAAAAGACATAGGCAACTAAAAGAACTCATCTGTAATTGCAACCAAAGAAACTTATAAATAGACAAATAACCTGTTTGGATCACCCCCATAACCACTGATATTGTTGCAAACAAAAGCTATTCCTTGAGAAACATCTTTAACCATATCACTGATTGTCCCCTGAGGAAAATTTCTGCACGCAGGACAGAAATGTGATGAACATTAAGTAACAGTATTGTTTATAACTGCTATCGGCCTGAATTACAGATAAACCATAGAAACAGAACATAGGTATGTACGAATGATAAAGAAAGACACTAAAATAGAAGTTCATAAGAGGTATTGATATGTTTGAAAAACTACTAATTGGGAAGCATAAGTTGTGAGCCCAGAGGCACAATAATAGTAATGCAGAAAGTACACATTGGAAAATCAACCATAAATACTTGTCCAGTTCTTCAAATGCATAAAGATTTGGTTCCTTAATGGATATAATTCTTGCATAAAAATATTTTAAACAATTAATTCAGGGGTAAAAGTATCTATCCTGCACTATGCATGAAGCTTCAGGTAAGTAAATTACCTATAATCCAGGGATGCTACAATGATGTCTCTTTCAGCTAATTGCTGCCCTAGGAGAGAACCCCATGCTTTGTATCTGCATGCATAAAATAAGGATAAAAATGCCTTCTTTTGGCCAATTAAAAATTATAGCTTTACCAATGAACAAACTATCAACATGTAGGGTATGCAAAGGGGCCCTTTTTTCTTTCACTTAGCCATCTTCAACATACAGGAAGATAAAGGTCGTGAACTCTGATAAGCCTCAATGTACCTTACTGATATTTTAAAAAAAAAAAGATAATAAAAGAATTAGGCCACTTGATCCGGTGACTAGATTTCATGAAGAATTGCCCTGATCGCTATGCCTATCGCCAAAAAATGGTCCATCTCTGTGCATAGGCAGCTCTGATCTCAAGTCTCAATTATGGTAATTCTAAATTCCATATTTTCAGCCTTACATAAATATAGAGGGCACAGATGTAATAGATATAAAAGAAAGAATATAGAAACTATAGAAGGTAGAGCTTGGCAGGGAATAAAGAAACAATATATACAAAGAGCAAAAGTTAGAGAATCCTTACTCACCCTATGATCCAGGCTCCACCAGTCACAAATATCACAACAGGTTTTTTGCAATCTTGTCTTGGAGGCAGATGTAGATCCAGCCTGTGAAATGTTGGCATCTTAATGGGCATGGTTTGATACTTTGGATCAGAAAATATAGCAAACAAGTTCGAACATGTGCATTATTACCTGTTTCTTGGTTGATCTCCATAAATGACACTTCGACGAACTTGGCTTGAAAAGTAATAATAAAATACAACTGCAAAGTAAGGACATAAGTTATACTTCTCTTAGTTCACAACTACGTCCCCTTATCTCAGATTGAACTGTGCACATCCTATTCATGGAACTATAAACACTTTCTATGCAATTCTGCTAGCAGTAGAAACATGTGGCCCCAGTCAATGAAGAGAAACACCATGGAGGTTCCAGATAACTCTTTTTGAGCTTAAATCATTCATTGAACAAGAAATAAAAGAGAAGAACCTTTCATGTGATGCAGTATACACCAAAATACATACATACATACCTACACACATATATATAGACATGTGTATGAATATATATGTATATATGTATATATGTGAGTGTGTGCGTGTATATTTTGGCCTGTACAATTTTTAACAGTCATCAATAGTTAATGATCTTATATATCTATAAAGAATTCAAAATTCATGTCATTTTTTAATTTTAAATTACTGATAAGCATAAGGGGGTGATGAGTTTGCTCAAGCACTTTGCACCTGAAAACAGAAAAAGGAGACACGAGTGTGTCATAGGAAACAAGTGTCTGTGCGGGGTGCACTTCATAGTTACCTTGGAGAAATCCTGGCATGAGTAACATGGCATAAATCCCAAGAGCTATGAGTCTCATGATCCACCGGTAGCCCACCCTGTATAAAACATATGATCAGAAACAATATAGAAACCAGCATCAAATTTTATAGTATAGATTACCAGAAAATCATCTGGTTAAAACGGATATAGAGTTTTCAGGCCTGCAATATTCATATTAGAAATGATTTGAGAACACCAATGAACAAGTTGCTTTTCCAAAATGAAATACGCGTTTGCTTTCTCTGTGAAATAAATCCCAACACTATGTAAAATTATACAAGGGACCTCTCCAGTATGCAAACACCAATTTACCACCTCTTACATATATCCTGTACTATTTAGTTCAACTCAGTTGTGTCTAATATATATATATATATATATATATATATATATATATATATATATATATATATATATATATATATAACCTAAGAGGAATTAGTTTTTCAAAAGCAAATACGAAATCTGCGACGCTCCCGATAGGCATGCATCTAGAACTTTAAGTAGCAGTACGATTTTGTTTAACCATATCAACTGATTTTTCTGGACAAGCGCTAAAAGTATTGAAGAAGTCATACACATTTCTTTCGATAGTTTAGTCCATTTTCAGCTACGTAACTTCGACACACTTTCTCCTCTATCATTGCGTTCCTCAATCAAATTGCATCCATCTATTTGGCATCTCGTCCTGCTTCAAACTACCAAGTGTTTCAGTTATCAATTACTGCTGATACAAACTCGTGAAAAGACTTGAATTGTCGCATAGGTGTACCAGAAATCCCAAAGTCCCCAATCTTACATCGCAAAAAAGCATCATCTTCTTAAACTCTCCAAATACGACAAAGCCTTCGAAAGCGTTCGCATCTAACACGATGACACATTTCGAAAATCGGCTGCTCTCGAACTACTATAAAAGACAAGTAGATTGGGGGAAAAAAAGGAAAAAAAATCAACAAGGGCTATCTTCTAGCTATCAGGAGAGGGAAAACGAGGAAGAATTGAGAAAGTGGATACTAGTCATACAATAGTCAGCCGGAGAAGCGGGTAAGCTTACCCGAGGTAAGAAAGAAGCTTGAAGCTGAGGGTGGTGAGCAGATAAGTCTCGGCGGCGGCGTGGCGCATTTCACGGCTAAAGGATTGTTGACGCGCTGGCGCTGACAAGGGCTTCTTTATGGGTCTCCGCCTGGGGTGGAGGTGGTCGAGGGTAGAAGAGGTGGAACCAGTAGGAGAACACAGGGGCTCAATCTCCATTTGCTTTATAGCATCGCAAGACTTGCTTGAGGGAAGACTGGCAGAGGTGGTGGCCATGATCCTGATCCTGGGCGACTATATTACACTTCTACTATAATTCGGGGGTTGCAGAACGTGATCCTTGTTCTTTTTTCTTGTGTCTGTGGATCTGTGAAAATTACTAGTTTATAAAGGAAGAGTCGCTTGGCTTGCACGAGTTGCCTTTTCTCTGGCGTCAGACAGAGAAGCAGAGAGAGTTGCTTGGAGTAAACAACGCAGTGCAGAATGTTATGTGGGGACTCGGAGCATTCACAAGTGCTTCTGCAGCGGCGTCAGGATCAAGCAATCAAATTATCATTCATTCACGTAATAAATAATGCCGCCCAGCGGGGAGGGGAGGGGGTGGATTGCTGTGCTGTCTGCATTTGTCTTCGCAGGTTTCTTTGTCCGATGGATGGTGCCTGCTTATGACAAGAAAACAACTGCTCTGCTCTGCTGGTAACTACGCTCCTCCTTCTTGGCGACTACTCGACGTAGAAGAAGAGGGGTAAAAAAGAAAAGAAAAGAAAAGAAAAGAAAAGAAAGGAAGGAAAAGGAAGTGAAAAAGGGTAAAAGGACGCGTTTTGCAGAGGTTGAGTTGAGACTGGCAATGGTCCAATTGAATTTGAAGGTAGTGCATCCCCTCACGCTTCGTGCTATTATTATTGCTTTTCTCATTCACACTACTCTCTCTGTTTGCCACCACCACTGCCGCTCGACATCGTACGTAATTGTTCAATTCAAACACTTTCACCTATTTATCTTACGTGTATGTATTAAATTAAATTGAAATCAACACAGCACATTTTTTTATAAAAATTTTAAAAAATAACAGGACCATCGTATATTTTATCATACTTCAAATTATTGTTAGATAAATTTTAAATTTTAATTGTGTTACAATTTTTTTTTATTTTTTTCAATTTACCCTTTTTTTAATTTTTTTTTATTTCAATAACGTCACCACCACCGTATATATAACATAGGTATTCACACTCGTTACTAAAAAAACACGAAGAGGATAATAAGGGGTCGGTGAAACCCCACGCGGCGCCCTTCGTGGAAGCAAGCAGAAGTTACGCTTGGGATTCACCCATCACCATCTCAGAATTATATGGAACACATGTAATTAGTGTGGTTGCGTTTACGTCACCGCCACCAGAACACAATCCTTAATCGCTTTTTTCCGTTGATTCCCCAAATGGCTAAGCAGAGACATGTGTGCAGTGTCCAATTTGGTCCAACGAACGAGGCAACGCCACCACACTAATTTGGTCCCATGCTGATAAAGACAAGGCAACCGCCATTCTAGCTTCGTGCAGTTTACTTGTCATAACTGCCATTCCTCGTCCCTTTTAAAGTGCACTATGTAGGAACTCGATCAACTTATCACTTAACCAGGAAGGGACTTAAGTCCCTCTTGGATTGAATTTAAGAATTGTGCTATAACACTCCCTTGATCTAATTGAATTTGTATACCCACTGACCCCTATCACAGTTTACTTAGACTTCCCTCCCCTTAGATTAGGGACTCCCCTCCCCCTAAAAATTAAAATAGAGTAAGTCATACAAATGTTACTGACAAAAAAAAAAAAAAAATCACTACAGTAATAGTGGACCACCACTCCATGAGGTGTAATGCAGAAACCCAAACCCCCCCCCCCCACGCTGTTCATCTCATCTGATCCATCGTCAACCTCACAGGCCCGCATGACGACCTTCCAGGAAATGCCAGAATACAGAGAAAAAACCGTCTCTATAGGAAGCAATGTAGGTCGACCTTCCAGGAAATGCCAGAATACAGAGAAAAAACCGTCTCTATAGGAAGCAATGTAGGTCTCTCCCCCCAACCCCCGGGGCGGGGGGCGGGGGGCGCCGGAAGAAGCAACAATTAACATGTGAGCAAATTCTTCACACAGCTCGTAATTGCAAGCTCCCAATTAAAAATACCAGCCACAACTACCCAGTGCATTGCATAATTGTTCCTAGGCTCGTCGTAGAACCACCGTGTCCTTAACAAGCACAACCTTCTCAAATGGTATTCATGTAAATGCAGACCATCAAGCCATTGGCAACCAAACAATCTATTCATAAGCCTCACGTCACTTTCATAGAAATGATTAAAGGAGATCAAAGATGAGAATACATAGTAACATGGAAAATTTCGACAAAATTCTGCTTATAACGGAGTTTACATTCCTCTGGATATACGAAAAGTAGCATATCTGGATATACGAAAAACTTTTTAACGGAACGTGGAAGCTCAATGAGACATCTAAACCTGCATCTTTCTTCCCTGAGAAAACATTGAGAGTACCCCCATTATTGTCTTGCATTTTCCGCTTCTGGTCTCGATGCTTCTACCTGAACCACCATCTCTGGATAGCAGAAATAGGGGTATTCAAGAATGGTGCATAGCGATGGATGAGTGGATTTACAGTCCTCCCAATTTTAGCCCAAGCACTTCGGTGGTAATTGCCAGTTGCAGGAGCATGATACATGAGCTTTAGAAGCTGCAAGAAAGAGTTCAAAGATATTCACATCGTCCACAAAACTATGATTAAAGAAGGAAGCAACATTAAACAATACTACTGACAACCAGTTAAATTAAAATCAGTAATGTCCTATGGGTGACTTCATCTTATTTCTCAAACTCAAGTAGGCCCAGAATGAATTTGAAAATCATATTCAGACTCTCAAACTACAACAAAAGATTTCAAACCCAACAGAATACAACTAAAACACAGCAATCACCTCTCCCCCACCCATACAACAAGAATTTCTGCAGTACTTGAAGTAGACTATAGCTGGACATTAGGGCATTAACTAGTCTGCCAGATCACATTAAAACATAACTTGAAGAATATTCCTCGTCAAAAAGTACAGCATCTGTAGTAGGTTTAGTATATGTATATTTGGTAAGGCCACACTATGTATCTTGCACATATCCAACAGTCCTAAATGTGCTATAACGTCATGAAATTCAACTACACAACCAGATACCTGATTCTAGAGACAAATCCAAATCCAAGAATAAGTAAATAAAGCACTCTAACAAGTAAGCCTCTCTCAAATTATTAAACTGGTACCCTCTTCTTTCATTTGGAGGGAGGAGGGTGGCTACAATTGATCACTCAAGTTAAGAGATCTGTAGCTCAGTATTTATAGCTGGCTGCTCTTATTAAGAATTCCAAACTTGAGTAGCTATTAAGACACTGGACTTCCCCAAGAACGTAACCCAAAGTTATTCGCAGGATGAGATGAGAGAAATGAGACTAACCTGCCAGTACATGAATGCTTGTATTATATTGCGCTGCCACCTGCATGTCCAAATTGCATGTATCAGTCACCAGGGAAATGAAACAATACTCACATAATGTAATGCAAGCAAAACCCAATGGAAGCTTATGCCAACATGAAAAAGGGCAATGTGATGAGATACTCACGAGATAAGTGAAATAATAAGAAGGAAGCCATTGCCAATTTCAGCTTGTGAGGACAGGATATTAAGGGTTGTTGTGTTTGACTCAACCCAAACACAAGCATCTTCCAAGTATTTCCTACAAGCAATCCAATAAACCAAGTCACATACAATTACTGAAAGTGTAACATTGTTGCATTAAAAAGTCTTTATGAAAGGAATGATTCTCCTGAGAAAAGGAAAGATCATTCTCTTTCAGACCCTAGCGAATGTTAACACACTTCATCCTAACTTTACATTTCCATATGTGATTTGTTAGCCATTTTTCCCCCTTGGAAGAGAAGGGTGGGAGGGGAGGAAGACCAGGGAGATATTTTTGTACCTATACAAGGTTGATCGGCTAAAATTTCGCCTCAGGAACTTGGCAACATGCTCAAGCGCTCGGCTTAATACTGGAATCAAAGCAACTGAAAAAACAGAAAAAAAAGAGGAAGAGACAGAGCATAAGTACACTCCATGGTGCCACATTATCCATCCAAAGCAGAAAAGGAAGAACTAACAATGCAAATGAAAGTGGTTTTACACTTGAGGTAAAGATTTGAGGTGACGAATGTCAAGCAGTAAATGAAGTAAATAAAATCCTTGCCGACAAATACTGACTGAAACCACACTTGCACCGCTTGCATATTCCATGCTCTGGGTTTCTGAATACCATAACGATTTAGAGAAGCAGCATCATAGAAAAACTAAAATGAATTAACTTCAAAATTAAATATTTGAAAATATCAAAACTGAAAAACTACCCCATATAATGAGTACAATGAATATAGGGACGAGCAAGCAGTCCCTACGAAGGCTAACCGAAATGCCCTCATGGATAGATCCCTTGGCACAAGTGGAAAAATAGCAAGAACTGCCACAACCAAGACCTGACAGAAAGATTTAAAAAGTTAGCAACTTGCGTAGGATAGACCATTTAGCAAGCACTATGCTATACAGAGAATCAACTACCCAAGCATTGACCGAGAACTGTATAGTTTGCCGATCCCATCGCAGAGATGTTGAACTAGGAGTTTGTGTTGTAGATGCACCAGATGCTCTTCCAGTTGACCCTGCAGAGTGAATCAAATTGATCTCAATAATGATGCATCTGAGAATATCAAAATCAGATTTGACTTAAGAGTATAAGAAAAATACAGAGTTGCTTGAATCCTCATTCCTTAACTTATAAAGGAAACTTTTTTAACTCTTTTCCATGTATTGATGGAGAAAAAGAAAGTTACATACCTGCATTACGGGGTCGTGACTGGTCATGTGAAGTTGACGAAGATGATGATGATGCTTGCTGTGCTGATGGTCTTGCTGCCTGAGAGGAACTGCTAGTAGACATCGGCTCAACAACAAGATCAGGGTCCTGGATGGGAAAATATTTATAAACACGGTATACAAAGGTCTAACTGCCAACATGCAACAGAGGCACATAATATGCAACTAGTCTGAATTCATGAGCTTATAATTAAATTCAAAATGCGGTCACATTGTCCACATCCAAAGGAAGAAAGCATTCCTCGACCAACGGCCCATAAACTACACTTCATTGCTAAAGTTTCATCACATTACCATTTTCTTGGTAGACACAAAAAGTAAACTATTAAGTTGGAAGATAATAAACATCAGCTGACTAAGCATGATTTTTCATGCCACTGAAAATACCACGACGCTTCAATTCTAATTTCCCACCCTTAAAAGCACAACGCATGTTACAACGCCAAACGCCAACGTCGCTAAGCTGTTTACAGAGTTAAACATGATATAAAAGAAGAAGAGAGAGGGAAAAAAAGTGCGGAAAAGAACAATCTGACAATGCACCAAGTGAGGTCAATCAAAATAGATAAAAACGGATGAGAATGCTGAAGCAAGAGCAGTGATCCTGCCGCATAGAGCGTAACCCAGATAAAGAACGAAACTGAAGAAAATTTGAAGAAAGCCAAACTGCCCATCACAGAATATCCCATCGAGCTAGGAAGAAATCCAAAAAAAAAAAAAACTTAAAATCCTCAAGAAACTCCCTAGAGGAGGAAGCTAATCCGATTGAAACATAAATCAATAAAGAAAACCTAATATCTATAGACATATTACCGTAACCCGAACGTGAGATTGAATCACATATTCTCGTTTATGGGGATAAACAGCAGGAATGAATTGCAAGCTGAAGAAAAATTTATGGATTTCAAGAAATACAATTTCAGATATAAGAAGAATACTAAGGGAAAGGGCAAGTGAGCAAGTGTGAGAGGAGAAGCAAATTAGTAGTGGATTCATTTACGATGTAGCGCTGGTAGAACTTGCGCTTGAAGTGTTCGACGACGTCGGGGCGGGAGGCCATGTGGGGCGGGATGAGGACGTTGGACCAATAGTCCGCCCATCTAGGGTCGTTGTCGTAGTCGTATGCCGCCGCCGCTATTCTCTTCAATTTCTGTGGATCCTCCTCTTCTCCCATCTCCTCCTCCCCTCTTTCCGTCTAAACTCTCTTTTTTTCCTCTTCTTTGTTTTGGCGAGTCTTCCGATGTTTTACCACCTTTTACTTGCAATTATTGCTCTTTTTCTTTTACTTAATCGGCCGGAACCCAACTAGTTTCACGTTTCCAGCAAGTGGAAGGGAATCTTGCACCTCAACCCCAATAGTACTATTAGGTAACTTTTCTAAAATTCCATATGCCAATTGCTAAAAGTAGTCCCTCACGTTCTCACAAATTGTTTTTAGGCACTTCATATTTTAACCCATGAAGTAATTTGGTCCCTCAACAATCAACATGTAGCACTCGCTTGGGATTAGATAGAGTGACAGACCAAGCAGAATTGGAACTTGGCTTTGGTATGGGGACTATATGTTTTCTCCATCACGATTAAAAAAAAATGGTACCTATCCAAAATAGAGGGAAAAAAAAAGGAAAAACTTAAGTAGCCCCTCGACGAGAAAGTTTATAACTTCATAAATTCATCCGATTGTATCATCACTTTTTCTTGGATCTCTAGGTCAACATACTAAAAAATAATATTCTTCTATGAATACTTTGGCATTTAATTTTCATGAAACATTTGAATGGCGAAAATGTGTCAAAATTATAACAAAATTTTAATCATTGATCAGAGGGTAATACTTAATCAATTTCACATGAAATTTTACGTACGACTAATTCCAATAATGAAATATATTATGAACGGTGTGATTTTTGAAAATATTTGTAATTAAATTTATTGGAGTGTAATACAGAGGCACACCCTTTGTTTCACCAACAACCATAAATAACACACACATACTATCTAAGGGAAACCCACTGTCCAACTCAAAAGGCATGCTGATTTTTAGGCTACACTGAGGATCTTAAGTAGTACACACACACACCACTCACAATCGATGTGGGATAGAGGGAAAGGGGGAGGGGAAACACCAAGACTATTGTCAAAGGCTCACCAACGGCTTTTAACTACTGCATGATTTTTCTTATCCACCAATAACCATAAATAACACATACACACACACATTACCTAAAGGAAACCCACAGCCCAACCCAAAAGGCATGTTGACTTTCAGGCTACACTAAAAACCTTAAGTAATACACACACCACTCACAATCGATGTGGGATAGAGGAAAAGGGGGAGGGGAGCAGCTCACCCTTTGTTTCGTTTCATATTCTAATGCGAAGCTCTTTATGTTACAACTTGCAAGGTGACAAGTCCCTCTTCTATCATATTGGAACAGTCGGTAGTGGACCGAGGGGTCTTTCACAATGACAATAGAGATGAAAAAAAAAGGGAGGAGGCTTCATAGAGGTTTTTTCTTCTCGTGCTTTTGTGTGGCTTCATTCTTTAATTACGATGGAGAAACGATAATTTCGGTGCGTTTTCACTCATTTAGTTTTCATTAATTTCACTTTTGTTAAGCAAGAAAAATGTGAAATTTAAGAAGCGGGAGCCGGGGAGGGGAAAAAAGGATTTTCAATTAAAAATCTCTAATTCCTAGGGTCTCAATTTTTTAAAAAAAAAATTACAAAATTTGAAATCATTTTATTTCACTGAGGGCTAAAGGTGGAAGGACCATTGCAAGATCATTATTTTATCGATGGTTGGAGAAATAGTAGAATAAAATGAGGTGATGATATCTCCGAATAGAATAGAATAATAAAATGAGGTACCACATATAAATTTCCATCATGGACTTGTATTCATGAATGCTGATTCGAGGGGAACCCAAAGTCCCTCCTCATGCAGGGCTCTACGGCTCTGCCAAGGAAAATTAACTACTGTACAGGTTCTCCTCGAACGTATAGGAGAATACGTTACAATCCTTTGTACCAGAGGAGTTAGGTTAGGAACTTAGAAGTGATTGGGACGGATGGCAAGACACCCGCCGGGAAGCACGGTCCAACAGTTTGGTGAGCTTGGAGTTACTAAGGTTAGGAGGGATCTCGTCAGCTTCCCCGGAGACTAGTTGACCTGCAGTTTCTCCAGACAGCAGGCCATGCATCTTCAAGCTAGTCTCAAGTTGAATGGCCTCTTCTAATGTTGTGATTATTTTTCCATAGCTAATATATCGTCCACAAGCTCCATAATCCATGTCCTGGTAAACGCCCACATGTGCCTCTGCCATCTCATTCACATCTTCAGTTGCTAAAACGCCTCGTCGAAACATGATTTGCCCACCTTATTGAGACGAAATCAAGAGATTGAAGTACATTTCAATTAGGAGAGCTATCTAACTAAACATAAACTATACTATTAATTTAGTCAACCCGCCGGGTGGTATATATATTTACCTTTAAGGTAAGGAATCGAGGTTTCAACATGAGCATTTGGGAATGATGGAGCCATCAGGAGGCTGGGGCAGAGGGTAACGAGATTGACCTTCAGTTCTCGTGCCTTCCTCCAAGCAACCTTCTCAGCTCTTGTTTTACCCAAGGCAAGCCATAGCTGTTCTTGATACAAATGGGGGTCACACTTAAAAGATTAATTAAAACCCTTTCTGGAAGAAATTAGTGGCGAATCAAGCGAGGTAGCTAAATTAACCAGTACCTTGTTTTCTCTACAGAAGTCCTCATCACTCCAACAACCCTCATCTACTTTGACTTGTCCAATGTCATTTTCGTCACCCTTCCAGAAAGTTGCGAGAAGGGAAGAGGTGAAGATGCATCTTTTCGAGTATGCAGCTCTACCGCAAGCTTCAATCACATTTCTTGCTCCTTCTGCCTCAAGAAATGCCATTCGTTCCTAAAATGTTCAAAATGATTCTTTTTTTTTCTTTCTTTCTTTAACATCGAAAGAAAATGTTGTTGTGTACGTAGTACTACCAAAAAGACGTGTTTTACTTCCATTAGAAATTCAGTCAAACTTCAGTGGTGCTGAATAGCCGTTTTTTAATTTGCTCGAAGAAGGAGAGGAAGGAAAAAGAAAAGACAAAAGAACTAACCGTATAACCAGATATTCCACGCGGATCAATGAAAGAGGAGGTGTGAAAAATTCCATGGCAACCTCTAAAAGCATCACAGAGACTTTCTACATCTCCCATCTTTGCCACCACCACACTCTCTAATTGGCTTATCTCTTCTTCATTCAGGAGCTCCTTCATGTCCTCGTAATTCCCTGCTCACAAGTTACCGAATTAGCAGCTTCTACCAGAGATAATGAAGTTAGAAAGAACGAACATAATTTTTGCTCTTGTTGCGTCTGAACATGAATATCAAGAGATATGTATTATTATTTTTCCTCTTGCCAGGTTCCAAAAATAATGGAATGAAAGAGCGTTGACGAGAAAACGTAAAGATGTTGCGGAGAAACGAATCTGCTATTTTTATTTTGTTCTCATATTATTATTGTCCAGCTTGCTTTCCTCTTGTCTGTGTGGAAAACATTGCAAATAGTTTTCTCGAAATCTTTTGGTGAAGTGATCAGTAGGGGAAAGGACTTCTCGAGCTTGATAACTTACGAAGCTGGTGAAGAATGTAATTGTGTAAAACTAAATCTGGTAGCCTAAATAATAAAAAGTTCTTAGAAAAAAAGTGGGTAATTCGTGCATATGCTCATTCTCATCAATTCTTTTAACTATTTGTCGGATTTTAAACTTAGTTGATGAACTCATGCTAAAAGCAATAGCCTTTCTTTTTTCCCAAAATAATTGCAAACTGCCTACAAAGCTGTACTCAGATCCATTTTCTGCGATTGTTCAAGTTGGATGTCATTTGGAATTTTGGGTTTACCTGGATTCTGAATGGTGACTCGAACAAGGTAACCACGAGCCAATAGCTTCTTGGCCAAGTGAGCACCCAAGCACGAGTTGGCGCTGGTGACGCATACAATTCGTCTCTCCGGCGAGTATGAATAGCAGGCAAAAGCGCTGCCAACAGACTTGCGATCGGCTTTTTCTCCATTCAACAAAACCAGTGGCTCTTTTGGGAAAGACATTGCTAATGCAACTTCCTTACACCCCTTCATCACCATGATGATCGGTATGATCTATCTGATCTCTCGATCTGCTTCTGGCTTCCCTCAAAGCATGGGTTTTTAAGGCAAGAGATATGATCGCATGCATGCCAAATCCTGCAGCAGGTGAGGTCTGTTAGTTGATGGAGAAGAGTAGGTGCCACTTGGCACGAGGTTGCCTTTTAACCTATCATCTACGAGTCAAAAAAAAAAAAAAAAAGGTATGATCTGATTCGACTACATGGCTACAAAAGTCAACATCGGCTGCTTTCCTTGAACAACCTTTTTTGTTTTAGGTCAAAATTCAATAGTCACATTCATGTTTGTTGACCCAGGCTATATAGAGCTTGACACAGTTAATAGCATGTACTAGAGATAAAGTTTTTTTTTTTATAATTACTGATAATTAATTTTCTTAGCAAAATCTATTTTAGAATTTTCTATGCTGAGACTAAGCTGTGATTACTTACAATATTGTTGAACTGCCTTATATATAAATACAACGAGTAATTTTTTTAAGCTTTCTATGAACTCATTTTTTAAATTTTTTTATTTTATATATATCAAATTATTATAATGTATTTTTTTAAAATAAAAATTCTAGAAAATAGTAATCCAAATAGGTGGGATGCACTAGCCAGCCAATAGCAGACAATATTGTGATTGGTTTTGTGCATTAACAATGACCTTCCAGAAGCAATGTTGCAGATATTATTACCAGTTAACTCTTGTAGCTGTACATGCGGTGTATTAATGCACGACGAAATAATCCCCTTGACGTGAATGTCAAAGTTTTAGTTGCCAGATCAGTAGACATTGACTCCGTTTGATAAGTGATTTTTTTGGATATTTTTCTAAAGTTTTACTGTAGAAGTTTTTTAAAAAATTTTTGAAATGTGTTTTTTTTTATAAATATTTTGAAATCTATAATTTAAAATTTTTAAAAAACTTATATAGCAGATAAATTTGATAAAAAATTTATCTACCAAACAAGGCCATTATTATTTTATGAAAACAATAACTATTAAAATACTTTTAAGGGTGCCAAATTTTTCTCCCTTTTAGGTTTCTAAAGGGGCACCTAACGTTGAAGGCTTTTTCCTGGCTACAAATGGTGAACCACATCTGACCTTAAATTCCACTGAATTAGATTTGCACAATATTACCTGATAAACTAACAAACCACGCAAACGCAATAGAATGTACTTCCCTAGACATCATTAATTTTTCAGTTGGAAATAATCCCACGCGGATGGAAGTTAATTCATTCACAGAGCAACGGACACCCCCCCCCCGGGCCCTTCCTTCTTTTTTTTTTAATACTTTTTTAATACAGGGACTATCTCAACTTTGTCATGCTAATCTCCCTACGCCTGTGCACTATGTCCATGATAGTTTCTGACAATGAAATTACGGATGAAGTTGGCACAAAAATCTTCGTGGAGCTGATTAGGGATGTAAGCGAGTTGAGCTACTATCAAGTAGCTCGGTCAATGATTTGGCTTGAACTCGGTCAAATCGAGTTCGGGCCGAGTCTCGAGTTACTTGAATATACTTTCGAGTCAGGGATTTGCGACTTGTGGCTCGACGAGTATTTAATTAATATATATAATTTACATAATATATATGTATTATAATTATAAAATGACCGTTATGGGTATAATTTATATTGAATTTACAAGTGTACATTTTCCGAGTCGAATCAAAAAATTTGATTAGATTCGACTTGATAAGGTTTGACCTTTGATCGAACCTTATCGAGTCGAGTCTCGAGGTTAAAAGAATTTTCTCGTGTCAAGTCTCGAGTTGCAATTTTTAGACTTACATATAGGTCGAGTCGAATTCGAGTATAGTAATATTCGAGTTCGACTTAGCTCGATTATATCCCTAGAGCTGATCAAACATAAATAGAGACAAGTACATGAACCTGAAATCAACAAATGTTACCCAAAAGAAAAAGGAAGAAATGTCGTTCCACGGATGAGAAAATTGAAGACAGGGAGCTGATAGGCACCATTCAGCCTTTTTGGATAAATTGGTATCTGTTGTTGTCCATCATGGAAAGCCTCCCCTTCTTTTGTTGAAAAAAAAAATTCTTCACTAAATCATGTCCCACCCTTTTCTTGTTAGAAAAAAAAAAGATTTTTTTTTTCAAGTCTTCGCTAGGTTTCTTATTGTTTTTGGAGAAGTGCAAGAGACAGAAGGAAGGGATTCATTTTTTCAAATGACTTTCTTGGATGGTTGTCACATGAAGTGCACATGTTGCCACCCATGCTTTAAATATTGGGTGGTTGAAGGACTAAATTGGCTATTTCTAAAAACTGGGGGTGAACTATGATCTCGTAGGGAGGGATTAGAGTAAAGGAAAATCATTTCAAAAGTATTTCACATTTTGTTAAATAAATTTTTTGTTTTTTATTTTTAAAATAATAAGTTTACGTTTCTTATAAAATTAAATTGGTTAAATTTAATTCCAACCTAAGTTTTTTGTCACTTTTTACTTTGAATCTAGCAAGTGACCCTTACACAGTCATTTTTTAAGGTATGAAAAAATTAGATCCTATTTATAATTAAACAAATTATTTGATTTATGTTCATTTTTATCCCTATAGAAATAGGATTTGATGAAACCATAATTCATTTTTCCTCCAAAGTGAGATTTGACCCTATTCATATTTATTTTTACTATTAAAAATGAAATTTAATTTATTTGTACATAAAAATGATTGCATGTAAGTGATTGAAAATTGATTTAAAAAAAAATGGGATTCTCAAGTTGAAAAGTGATTGAAAATTTAGGTTATGGGGGGAGGGTTGGGTTGGGTGGTACGGGGGAGGGAGTGTAAGCAAGATGTCTCGGGTTCGAGTCCTCCTGCTTACAAAAAAAAAAAAAAAAAAAAAAAGAAAATTTAGGTTATGGTCAAATTTTATTAACTAAAATTTAGAAGGGATGTAAAATTAATATTTTAAGGGTCCGTTTGTTTCAGGTGAAAATGTTTTCCAGGAAAATATTTTCCTAATTTTCCGCGTTTGGTTGCACAAAAGTTACTGAAAATATTTTCCTGTGTAAAATATTTTCACTCATCTTATGGAAAACAACTTCCCTTCCAAACTTATTGAAGTTGTTTTCCGAAATGCATGCATTCCGCCTATAGCATGTTCCAAACTTACTGAAAACATCTTGTAGTATGTTCTTTTTTTTTTATAGTGTAAACAGGAAGACTCGAACCCAATACCTCTTCCTTACACTCCCTTCCCCGTACCACCCAACCCTCCTCCTAGTATATTCAAAATAAAAAAAAACATCATCCTACTCATCCTATGCTAGTAATTAATTATATATAATAGGGACATTCTTTTCTAGAGAAACTTTCAACAGTGAGAGTGCAAGATATATGTCACAATAAGCATTGCATGTGATTGATATTTGACACTAAATGGCCAGCAATTTGTTTATTGCTTAAGGAGATATTTTTTATTCATATATACATTTCTCCAAGATTTTTTAAAGTTAAACAATGAGATAAAATTTCTTATTTTGTATGGGAAGAAGTATGTAGTTATAATGTGTAAAAAGTAAAGATATAGATAAAAGTGAAAATATTTCAAAAGTTAAACAAACACCAGAAAAATGAAGTAAGAAAATATTTTCAATAAGCTAACCAAACACCTGAAAATGATGAAAGGGAAATGATTTTCATGGAAAATTACTTCCACGGAACCAAACAGACCCTAAGAGTCAAAAAGATGAAAAAGTTCAATGAAATGTGAGACGTTTTGAACTATTTTGTAAGTCAGCTGATTTCTAATTTCTAAACCTCATCCTCGCCATCTGTCGTAATCCGATACAATCAAAATCCATCGGCGATCGGGAAGGAGACACGAAGACATGGCGGGATTGTTAGCATGGGCGGCGGACGTGGTCGGAGCTGGAGGGCATGACAACGGGGAAGACGACAATGCTGATTCAATCCCTTTAATTTTCACTCCGGAACAGCTTACTTATGTCCAAGAATTGGACCGAAAAGCCTCTTCTCTCCGCCGTTCCATTCAAGATCTACGGCTTGGATTGCCCCCACCGGACATCTCTCAACGCCTCCCCCACCTCCATGCCCACTCCCTAGCCTCTAACGCTGCCCTCGCCCTTCAGTTAAACGCCCACTCCGCCACTAAAGAACAGGTTCATGCTTGTTTATGCTATTTTTGTGGGTGGATTTTGCCGAATAATAAATAGTAGGTCAAAATCTGAAATTTCTTTCTGGGGTGAATGCAGGTGCAATTAAGAGAATTTACTTTGCAAGAAGAAAATGCTGAGTATGAAAAGACTATAGAAAATTGCGAGAATAAGATACGGGAGAGGTTGCAGGAAGCAGATTTGCTTCAGAATAAGCTCAAGGTGAGAACTACGTTTTCAAGCTGGCATTTTATGCCCATCCCATCTATATTCATTTCGAAGCTGGCATGAAAATGGAGAATTATAATTCTTTTCTTATAATGGGCAAATTTGTTACTATTAATTTTCATTCTGAACTTGTTGTAACAACATTTTGTTATATGGAGAGACTCTTTTTTTTTTTTTTTTGGTTTGGGATTTCTTGGCGGGTTTTTTTAGTTTATGTCCAGGGAAGGAGGGTGTAGTTGCAGGTTGCTGTTGAAATCTAGCTATTGTTGCGTGAGTTTCATCGGGTAATGGACTTGCGCAATATTTACTTTTCTTGCTTGAGTTGAAGGTGCGTCAGGTGCCAGTTAATGTGTGCTTGTGGGTGTCTCTTTAACATGTCAAGTAGGGGCGATCATGATTTGTCTCTGTTCTGCTTTTAGCCTCAAAGTATACGTTCGAGGGAACAACGTTCGGTCTTAAAGTTGCGACACTACTACTATGACTAAGCAAATGTGTCTGTTTAACATGTCAAGTAGGGGTGATCATGATTTTTCTCTGTTCTGCTTTGTACCTCAAAATATACATTAGTGGGAAGAAGGTTAGTCTTAAAGTTGCAACCCTGGTACTATGACTAAGCAAATCTTGATAACAAGTCGTAACTAAATTCGCACAGCCAGGCCCTTTTGTTATATTGTCCTCATTATCAGCATTGATATGAATGTCTGGGTTCTGTTTGAACAAAAAAGTTTTGGCACCTAATCATGTTCAGACAGTTAATTATATCTGTGGCTCAATGCCTAAAATGGGTTATTCCTGGTTTGCTCACAGATAAATCCTTTCCTCTTTTTTTCCTTTTCTTTCCAAAAATGATTTGCAGGAATTGGACTCAACTGAAAAGAACCTGGAATTTGAGTTACAAAGTTTGCAAGCTGCAGTTATTGCCAGTCAGCTTGAGCGGTCCAGTGAATCATCTGTAGAAACCAACAGGCTGGATGAAGATGAAGAAGCTGCAGAAGATGCAAACTCTGCGCTACTGGATAAGTTGGAGAACAAGAAAAATGAACTAGTTTGTTCTTGCTTTCCTTCCTAGAATGGCCCTTCTTTTATTTATTTTTTTTTAAGGTATATGATTTTACAGACTTATCACAATATTGGTCACTGTATAAGAGTATCTTTTTAGGCTTCATTTGAAGAAATCGTTCAAGACTTGGAGAAAAAGTGGGCCAAGGTACAAGAAAATGCAGCTAAGCGACCTTCTCCAGGTATCGAACACTCAGAATATTTGGGATCATTCAACTACTCCAGTCTTAAATGCAGAATGTCAGAATATTTGGTCTTATATGAATCTTTTCATATTTCCATGTATGTTAGTGCTTATAGGGCTCATGAAGCTTTGCATTTATAGGGTACACTATCACCTCAGTGTTGAAGCTTTCCCTGTAAAGGTGAGAGCATTGTAAACTGCAGAGGTGAACAAAATATGTTAGAGGAGGTTATTATGATAATATGTTGTTTCTGTATGTACTGCTTTACCTTTTCCAGATGATATTAGTTTTAGTTTTTTTGTGCTTGATTCATTGAGTTCTCTACCTGATCTTATTCTTATTGCTTGTTCTCTGGCTTAAGTTGTTGGTAATGTTCACTGTACCAGCATAACATTAGCTTAAGGCATGATAGGTTAATGAATATTGTACGAAGTCCTTTATCATTTTCACTTCTCAGACTGTTGTTGTACCGACTTAACATTATTGAAATGTACCTACTTGATTAAACTGGAGCCACTTGTGAGCACCCTTAGAGCCAGTGTCAAAGGGGAGGAATTATTTATATGTTCACTTCTTTGCATTCCTTGCGCACTATTTGCTGCCTCTGGTCTGAAATTAACAACTTAAGAATCATAGATTAAAGTTGTATGGTCTTGAGTTTTTGCTATCATATTTTAGTAGGTTCATGAAAATTTGGGAGCTGTTGTTAACAATCTTTTGTGTCATTCTGCTGAACAAACTATATTGAACTTGATATGGTTTACTTCAGCTCAGCGGGAGAAAATGTTGGATAAACAACTTCATAGCCTTATTGAGCAGCTCGAGGTGAAACAGGTGAGGTTTTATGCTCTGGGAATACTGCAAAGCTTGCTATTTGTCACCTTTGCTTGTTCGCATGTGACTGTGAGAGGAAATGGTTAGTTGTATTTTGCTTTTCTTTTAGGCCCAGGCAGAACGCCTTGTGAGTGAAATTCATCTAAACGAAATGGAGTTGGAAAGACTAAATGCATTATCAAGGAGCCTTGAGACCAGCGGTGCTGATGTAAATAATACAGCAAGAAATAGATTTGGCAGAATTGGTTCTGGCAAGGGACCTGCTTCTTCAGATTATATAGTTGATCCCCATCACAAGCCTCAAATTGGCGGGCGCACAGAGACTTTGCAGAGATTAATGCTGCTCAGGTCGGCATTCGTGGTTTATGTTTTAGCTCTGCACATCTTGGTTTTCATTAGGCTGGCATTCTGAGTGTGTTTGTGCCTTGCCTATTGATGTTGTAAAGTATTCCGTAGTTAGCTTCCCTTCTGTAGATTTCCAGGTTGTTACACTTATAATTGTCTCGTATATTGGAGAAGTTGTATTCAGACCTTGATTCATATGCTACAAACCAAACGGGTATGAATTATTGGAGCAGAACGCAGTCAGTCTGCTTTATATGTTTATTGACGTCCCTCCTGTTCATCACTCTGTGTGAAACCAACCAGAAGTTGGAGAGAGAGGAAAAGGACAAGCAGCCCACAAATGTTTCTAATTTACTTGGAAGAAATACTGGAGATTAACTCTGTGCCTCGTTTATGGTAGAATTTTGAGAAATTAGAAAGCATCCCCCTTTTTTTTTAATTTTATTTTAATCTTTTGATATTTCTCCATCGCTTGAGGCCCGAGTCATGGAATATGGACCCGACCTGCGGGCCGGCGGGCTTTGTCGGTGCAAAACCAATTAGGCCAAGGAAACCCGGTCGCTGACGCTATCAATGCTCCTCCGCATTTGGTAATTCCCCGTATCAGAACGGTCCAATGTGTCGGTGTTTAGTCGAAAACAATTGAAAGGCTTTCCTTGGTAGTCGTGGACGTGGTCAACTCTGTCAAACCATACAGAAGTTTCTCAAACTTACTGCGGCCTCTGACGCAAATGCCAACCGGTTATTTCTTCCAAGTAGTCGGTACTCGGTAATTAGTTGGTTCAGATGGAAAAGAATTTTGATGTTACTCCGGCGGATGGACGGTGCCAATTGATAACTAAAGTCAAAGAAAAAGGGATAGAGAAAACCGAGTGATTATTTAAGGTTATTAGTTAGCTGTTTCATTTTGTTAGAAGCAACCTACTTGTACAAAAATAAAGGAATTTATAAATGCGAAAAAGGGTAATAATTATAATAATCAGAATTGCATGTTATAGTTGCTGATAATTAAATCAAGCAAAAAATTGGAACATGCAAAGCATTTTTATTACCATAATTCTTCCTAAAAAAAAAAAAAGAAAGAATTTCCATGATTCCATTACATTTTTATTGACGACTTTAGGGCAAGTTTTCACCGGTTGAGCTGGCACTCCTGTGACCTATCTAATCACTAGGAAAATAGTTCCTTGGACACCAAAATCACGGGGCCGTTCTGCATACGAAGTACGGAGGACCCCGGGATTATCTCTGAAGGAAATCATTGCATCCAGCTACAGGAATGAAGCCTCGAATCACTGCTGCACTTGCCAGCCCATGTCCTGATAATCCCAAGCCTTTGATTTTGTTCATCTCATCATCTCTTCTCCTCACCACTCTTTTCTGCTTGTATAACTACTCATTTTCCCCAGGGCAGCAGGGGATTATTGTTTACTACAGTTTATTGCCTTCCAGCGGAAATGTTGGTAATTCTACCGGCACAAGTTCAAAGAGCCAATGCAATTTCTTTTCTGGAGACTGGGTTCACTGTGCCGAAGGGCCTTACTACACAAATGCCACTAACTGTGAGATGGATGATCGGCAAAACTGCATGAAATTCGGCCGGCCGGACACGGAATTTATGAAGTGGAGGTGGGAGCCTTACGAATGCGAGCTGCCCTTATTTGATGCAACCGAGTTTTTGGAACTCATGAGAGGAAAATCCATGGCCTTCATCGGTGATTCGCTCGCTAGGAACCAGCTGCAATCGTTGCTCTGCATGTTAGCCAGTGTAAGTGCTGCCGATCTCGACTGTTTGTTCTTATTTCGTCGTACTTGGTGCGTGTGGGTGGGGAGGGTTTGGGGGGAAATCAATAATTGCCTGCTTCTGTTGCTGTAACTACCACATTGTATAATCCTTCCTCCAGGTTGCCGATCCCACTAAAGTAGCGCATGCCCCATTTGCAAAAATTAGGCTGTGGTTCTATGCAGAATACAATTTCACATTAGGATTTTACTGGTCCTTCCATCTGGTTAGATCAGAAGATGCCGAAGTCAACGTCAACCTCACTAGAATGAATGTCTACTTGGATGAGGTTGATGAGACCTGGGCAACTCAAGTCGAGAATTTCAATTTTCTGATTATCTCCTCTGGACAGTGGTTCCTTAGGCCACTCATGTACTATGAAAAGGGAAAGCTTGTAGGGTGTTACCTCTGCAAAAAAGAAAACATCACAGACCTTGATGTATTCTACGGCTACAAAATGGCCTTCAGAACATCGTTTAGGACGCTGCTGAATCTAGAGAAATTTAAAGGGATTACGTTCCTGAGGACGTTTACGCCGTCCCATTATGAGAATGGATATTGGAATGAAGGTGGGACTTGTTCCAGAACAAGGCCAACTCCAAAACATGAAATGAAGTTGAGTGACTACTTTTCGGAGCTTCATTCAACTCAAGTAGCAGAGTTAACAGCTGCAGAGACAGAAGCGAGGAAAACTAGGGGACCCAAGTTTAGGATGCTAGAAGTCACTGAAATGATGACGCTGAGGCCGGATGGTCACCCAAGTCACTATGGACATCCGGCTAGTGCAAATATCAAGAACCCGGATTGTGCCCATTGGTGCCTTCCTGGCCCCATTGATACATGGAACGAGGCCTTACTTCAAATGCTGAAGACCGAAGGGTAGGGTAGTAGTGATCCAAGCAGCATGGACAAATTCTTGAATCTCCACAGTCTAGGAGCATTAAAAAAAATGAGACCTTTGCAGTTGTCGTGTCTTGCTAAAGAGGGGCATTTGCGGTTGTAACTTGTTACTAGTACAAAGTTGGGTTTGTTTATTTGCAGATAAATTTTTTTATTGGTGTATGATTCCTAAAATGAATATTGTACACACTGGAGAAGCAATTACAATTCACAAAGAGCATAATAATTCCCAAACAGAATGATTTCTACATGCAGATCAAGTCTGGTCTCCCTTTTGCTTCACAAGGATCAAGATCAAATGAACACGCATTCTCCTTCTATAAAGCGAAGATATAAACTCTCAGTAATGATCGGGTGAGGTACAAATTCTTTAGTTCGGATTTTTATTGGTACACATCATATCATGTTGGAGTCGTCTTATCAGCTCACTGGATTCACGAATTCAGTGATGATAGTGACTATACCAGCACAATTTGCCTCCTCTTTCATGCATCTCTTCTCCATCATCTCTACTGTGAATCCACCATAAAAGATTTGTAAGAGAGTTCCCATCATCATACCCAGTCAGTTGCTTGATCTTAGCCAAAGCACCTTCTCTGTCATAAATCCCTTCCAAGGCATAGACGAACCCCTTCCACCCTTCTCCAACCCCTTCCCTTGCCAAAGCTGGCAACGTCCATTCCACGAGCTCTTTGGCATACTCAACATCCGAGAACAAAATCTCGGTTATAGGTAACAGAGGCAGCTCCTGAATTCCCAGCCTACACTCCCGCCATTCGGGTGGAGCAAACCAAAGTGCACTGTCCCTTTTGTTAGCCCACAAGACGCCAACCACTCTGTTCTCTCTAGTAAATTCGTCTCCATATAGAGCGTCGTTCTCTCTCACATGCCACCATGTTTGCGCTGACTGAATCTCTAGAGCTGCAATAGTTGATCCAATGGCAACAAGATGGGTGTCTCCATAGGCCAACCCCATCAAAGCTGCTGAATAGTATGCACTTACAGCCTCGCTTGTGCTTTCCTGATTCCTTCCATCTGCAAACTCTGTTAATCCTCCAGCCCAAGAATGCAATAACCACAAGTCAAAACACCTCAGACGTGGATAACTAGAATCTGCTCTCCTGCTTAAATTCATGAAGTCTGCCATCATTGAGTAAGCCTGGGGCCTATACTTCTTCCCCCAAAAAGGATCAATCTTTGCAAGCACAGAAATTGCATAAATGAAATAGCCTAGATGATAATGGTGGTCATTGTAAATTCCAAACCCAAAATCAGCCCCAGAATCCAATGATCCTTGTTTAGTCACAATTCCACCCCATTTTGGATCATATAAGAACCCGTTTCCCCCAAATGTGCCATCTAGCCAAGGCTCAATGGTATCCTTCAAGAACTTTTTAATAGCTGGAACCACATCAAGGTAAGACACTTCTTCGGCAATCACTGCAAATCTTGCGGCTCTAGCAATCAATTTACCATAGAAATAAGATGAAGTAGTGGATATGGAAGTTGTACTAAGGGCCTCCACATCCTTGATAAGAGCATTAACTATTTCTTCTTGCGTTTCCTCCCGAACACCTTTTATCGAATGCCAATTTACAGAGATAGGATCACTTTTCAGCAACCATGAATCTCCAACAACGCCTACCAGCTCACCATCGATGCTGTTGTACTTAAAATTATCTAAGACAGTGAGAGAGCAATCTCCACTTGAAAGAAGCTTAAGGTGGAGAGGATGTGCAAGCATTAGCAAATCTCCCCATCCTCTCTTCTCCCATTTGTACTCCAAACAAAATGGCCTATTGAAAATAGCATCACCAGACAGTGGATAACAAGAACTGAATCGATCAAGAATCGCTTCCGATCTTGAATCAGAATCTGGCAATGCAGCAATCCTTATAATCCCAGTAAACACACCAGAAGTAATACTAGATATGTCATGAGTCAAGCTTATGGGTGAAGAAGCATACAATAGCCAAGTCTGATTGTTATTGAGCTTGATGGTGTACTTGGTGAGGGAAGCATTAGAAGAAAAGCCAATAATAGCGTGGACGGTTGAAATTGAGAGCGCAACATTGCCCATAACGTTGCAAGTCAAGAACGGACTGCCCCTCACAAGAAAGAACCTTAAATTGCTCGAAGGATGATCCAACGTGACACTGAGGTCACTGAAGGAAGATATGATGTGGGTGGCATTAGGGTTGGGATTGTTCAAAGTAGAAATGGTGAGATCAGCATTAAAGATCTGGTAAATGAAAGCAGAGTTGTGGGATTGAGATGGGTAACAGACGGTGAGGGCAGAGACTGCAGATTTAATGAGATAAGGATGGATGTATTCAGGTTGATCACCGTTCTTGAGGACGAAATTCTGAAAGAAAGAATTCGTGGGAAGTGGGGAGGAGAGGAGGTTGGGTGAAAAGAAGGTGGAGGGATCAGGGAGAACTACAGATTGGGATTGAGGGAAGAGGAACGGTTGTGTGTGTTTCCTCTTGGGTGGTGACATCGTGGGAGATTGAGGTGGAGAAGGAGAAGCAGGCGATGGTGGGGCTGGCTCTGGTTCTGTTGGGGGAGGAGGAGGAGGGGTTTTTCTACCCTTTTTCTTGAAGGGCCTTGTGATCGCAGTCACGACCTTTCGTCTGACTTTCTTCAGCATTGGTTAAAGCTTAACCGCGTTAATTTAGTTGCTGGCAACTTGGTCAATTGCCACTCTGGCGGATAACAATAATGTAATTAGTACCTTGACTTTCACTAACCGGCCCAATAGAGGAGATCGGGTGGAAACTGAAACGCCGGGAGTTTAGACTCAAATAGTCAACTCTCACCCCAGAGGCGGGTGTTTGGCTGTCGGCTCATGGCTGAGGTGTTTTTGCTTGCACCAGGATTCAGATTGACGAGAAGAGGAGGGGATGATGATGATGATGATGATGATGATGATGATTGGATTGGATTGGATTGGACTGGAAGCGAAGTTGGTTCCTTTTTGGAGGTTGCGTTGTTTACTTTACTTGTGACAAGGGAAGGGTGACAATTGCAAGATAATTTATGTAAGACCTGAAACTTGGACTTCTGCACGTTGCAAGCAAGGCATTATTGTTCATTGCCAGTGGGGCCTTTGAATGTTTGAGAAGAAAGAAAGAAATGATCCGTTACCAGTATTCGGACTCAACTTCTTTGTTTTTTTTTTGGTCAATTGACAATTCCTACGCGACTCCTATTTTATATTTTAATCCATCTATCCAAGAAAGGGCTCAATTAGATCAAGAAAATACGAGAACTAAATCATTATCCGACCATTTGAATATGGAAAGGTCACGTATGAGTGGTAAGCGATAGGAGACGATGGTCGAAATCTTGATTTCGTCTTTGCAGTAAATGATAGGAGCCAGAGGCTGTTGATTCCAGCATTTCGGAATTTGCTTGCACAGGATTTCTGGAATAGAGTAGGCTCTTGGTAACGCCTTTCGTTTTCTCTCTGAACTTGTCCCTTTCTTTATCCTTGGACTAGTAAACGCGTGTTACTAAACGCAAATTGTTGCTGTACATCTGCATGAAAGATAGAGAGCAACGACAAAACTAATCAGATGGAGCATGCTCATTTGTTTTTGTAGGCTCTTGCAACGAAGATGGCGTCGAAATTGCAGGCTGCCGATTGAATGGACTATTCAAAGATCAATCAATTGACGATGTATCAGGCAGCCACGAATATAGAATTGATGCCACATCAATCGACGATGAAAGCTGAACAGCCAAATGATTTACTATTTCAATTACCACACATCGGTTGTCCATCCAATGCAGTTTATCTTTATCAGTAAGAAATCGAGCAGAAATCGATTAGTCTAATACAATTCACATTTTCTTGTTTGTAATAATAATCCTGAACAAATCGAAAAAAAAAAAAAAAAAAAAAAAGAGAGACCAATTTAGAGGATTATCTGAATAAGGTTTCCTCTGTTTCCGAAACAAAAAAAAAAAAAAGCGAAGTACATCTTTTAATTTCAGGAGAAACGAAGCATGAAGATAGCAAATTTACATATCCAGTTCACCTAATTCTCACGCTCATTGAGAGTTATTTCTATTTTGTATCTAAACATTTTCCTGAGTTCAACAATTCTTGAGACACTGGAAAAATCTTCCTCGAGTGCTCTGAATATTCTATGATCACTGTCAAATGTAAAACTCGTTCCTGTCTCTGGGCTGCAATGAGTTTGCTCCACGCTTAGACCCTCAGTTTCACAACTTGCCACGGACTGATGGCAGGATTCAACTGGTACAGCTCCAAGAACGTGGAGTAACTTGGATGCCAAGTGTTGATGATTGCCTTTCTTTGCCAAGAACTCTGGTATTTAGTTCCTTCAGAACTAGTGGTTTTCCGATTGATCATTCCCCAATGATGAGTGCTCACCCATAGACACACGTAATAAAGCAAACATACTTGACGTGCATCAAGCCTGGAGGAATTAATTAATATATTTATCCTTATTTCTATCCAAAAAAAAAAAAAATCAAGCCTAAAAGAACAAAAAGAAAGGAGATATCATGTAATCTGTAGTTGGCTTCTTACATGTTCTTCCGCATTTTGGAACCAAGAAGTCTTCCCTGACAAGTTTAATGTACTCCATGTCCATGCCTGCAGTTTGGAGCTCAATTATTAACTGTTCTGCTGCAAACAGGCACCTTGGAGCATCTGAAAATTTTCTTTACGTTTGCATGATTGCTCCCGAAATTTCGGTTCAAAGGTCAAGAAGAGTACCACATTAGTGCACATATATCTAGAAGAATACTGCACATACAAGTGCAACCCCGAATTCTCTTTCGTCCGCAACTACTCTAATGAAGGCTTACATGATTGCAGTTCCCAGCGGGAGGAGCAAATCTCCTAACGGATTGATTTTACTGATCTTAACCTCATTTCTTCTGGTTAGTACCACCCTTTTCTGTTTGTATGAGAACCCAGTAATAGTTGATCGTAGTTCACAGCCTGCAAGTGAAAATCTTGCTGGTAACTCAACAAGGTTAGTGCGGCAGTGCGATTTATTTAGTGGGAATTGGGTTCCTGTCTCCAAAGGGCCTTACTACACAAATGCAACCAAATGCGTGATTGATGATCGACAAAATTGCATGAAGTTTGGCCGACCAGATACAGAGTTCTTGAAATGGAGGTGGAAGCCTAATGAATGCGAGCTTCCCTCGTTTGATGCCACTCAATTCTTGGAGCTTGTAAGAGGAAAGTCCATGGCCTTTGTCGGTGATTCACTGGCAAGGAACCAAATGCAGTCACTTGTCTGCCTCTTAGCCAGTGTATGTAGCTATCAACTCCTTAGTTTCTTTTCTTTTTTTTTCAAATCTGACGCTATTACATTCAGGTTTTACTGCTATTGTGTATTGTTCTTATCCTTTTACTAGGTAGCCGATCCTGTGGATGTATCATATGGAGAAGATACAAGATTCAGACGGTGGTTTTATGCAGAATACAATTTCACTGTGGCAGCTTTCTGGTCTACTTATCTGGTTAGATCAGAAGAAGCTGACCCCAAGGGTTACTCCTTGACTAGCCTTATGAAGCTCTACTTAGATGAGGTTGATGAATCTTGGGCAGCCCATGTTCAGAATTTCAGGTACATAATTATATCATCTGGACAGTGGTTCCTGCGGCCACTTTTGTATTACGAAAAGGGAAAGATTGTAGGGTGTTATATCTGCAACAAAAAGAACGTCACAAGCCTTACTAGGTATTATGGGTACAAAATGGTCTTCAGAACATCCTTTAGGACCCTTCTGAATTTGGATGGCTTCAAAGGGATAACCTTTTTGAGGACATTTTCCCCTCAGCATTATGAAAATGGAGAGTGGAATAAAGGCGGGAATTGCATGAGAAGGAGGCCAATCGGCAAGCAAGGGATGGGGATGGAAGAGTACATTCCGGAGTTTTATTGGACTCAATTGGCGGAGCTGACAGCAGCGAAAAGGGAAGGGAGGAATAGGGGCTTGAAGTTCAAGCCTCTGGACGCCACTCGACTCATGATGCTGAGGCCGGATGGTCACCCAAGCCACTACGGACATGGCCCCAGGGAAAACGTCACGATTGCTGATTGTGTCCATTGGTGCTTACCTGGGCCGATCGATACGTGGAATGAGGCCTTGCTTCAGATGTTGAAAACCCAAAAAGCCTAGTGCTGGGGGCCCATTTCTTCGTAAAAGTTGACAATTTGTTGTTAATCTCCATCACAAAAAGAAAAAGTGTTGGCCGGCCAGAAGCGAAAATTTGAAGACGCTAATCTGTTTCATCCCAGTATTTAATAATGACCGGAGTTCTCTTTGCCTGTTGATATTTGCATAAATAGCCACCCTCCTCCTGGAGGGCTGTTGACTGTATAATCATCATATTCATGACGTTGATTTTATCCCAAAATGGCTGGCTGATTAAATAATCAGAGATTCTTGGAACACATCAATATAAATAAAACAAGAAGGAAGTCGCAGAGAATGTGTGTGACAGGAGATTGCAAGCATAGTTTGTTGTACTTCTAAACAATATATACAAATATGGAATCTCTAAAATCAACTTTTACTTAGTTTATTTGTGTCTGCTTGCTTAAATCCCACCATGGCTTAATATAGGATTTTTCTTGCAAGAAAACCTGATTCCTCCCTACTTGTTCTTCATCTTTTGCCCCCCATAGTTTTGTCAACTTGGAGCACTAAATTTCATATTCTTTTGTCCTTTGCTTTTCTTTTACTTTTACAACAATTATTTATTTACTCCATGCTTCGACCGACCCTCTCCTAGTCCTGGGTCGTGGGTTGCCACTGGCTGGCTGTTGAAGTGCAGGGTCAGTCGCCAGTCGAAGAGTAAAGGGGAAGGCAGAGTTCTACCAAAAAAAAAAGGAAGGCAGTGTAGCTGATGATATCTTTCCTCGTACTCCAATATGCACTGTCAGTGTCAGCCTTCAGTTCAAAATTTAGAAATGATTACTTTTTCATTGAAACTGTTTTTCCATTGATCATTATCATATCATGGGATTTAGCTTAATCACAGAATTAATCCACTAGATACGGTTTTTTTTTTTTTGTTTTTTGGGTGGCTTTCCATTCATAAATCAAAGATATTAATAATGTTTTGTGAAAATTGAACGTGTGTTTTGGAATTTAAACACGACAAAGGCTACTCGTTAAACCTTATATCCTCTAGCTGCAAATTTATCAGAACCTGTCATAGTATTGAAACTGAATTTTATTTTATTTTTTTCCAATTTTTTCCTTTGAAACCGCCATATAAAATGCTACGTTAGAAACAAAATGCAAAAAGAAAAAACGAAAGAGATCAAGCGTCTAATTATTGCACCAGCGGAGGATTGCGTAGCTGTGTAGTTGCGTTGTGTATATAAATAAAGCAACAAAACCCAAATGCTCATTCATCGCGGTTACATTACATTACATCAATGAAGGCCTGTATCATTACACTTCCCAGTGGGAAGCGTACATGTCCTGATGTCTCCTCGAAAAGGCTGTCTTTACTGATCTTATCATTTCTTCTCCTCAGCACCCCTTTTTTCTGTTTGTACAACTATTCATTTTCTCCATGGCGGCGGGATATGGAGTTGGTTTACAGGAGGAGTTCATTGCCTTCGAGCAGGGCATTTGGGTTGGTGAACCAATGTGATATGTTTTCTGGGGATTGGGTTCCTCAAGTCAAGGCTCCTTACTACACGAATGAAACTAACTGTCAGATCGATGATCGACAAAACTGCATCAAGTTCGGACGACCAGATACCGAATTCATGAAATGGAGGTGGAAGCCAAGTCAATGCGAGCTACCCCCGTTTAATGCAACTCTCTTTTTGGAGCTTGTAAGAGGAAAGTCGCTGGCCTTTATCGGTGATTCACTAGCAAGAAATCAAATGCAGTCATTGGTTTGCCTCTTAGCAAGTGTGCGTTGCAAATAATCAATACTAGTAGTATCTTTTTTCCCTCTTTTTTTTTTTTTTTTTAATCTTTTGGTGGGCGTAGTTTGCTCAAATGGTTAAAATCATATATATTGTAACTAAATGGTGCTTTTATCTGTTCTCTCAGGCAGCTGATCCTGTGGATAACTCATATACAGCAGACCCAAGATTTAGGCTGTGGTTTTATGCAGAATATAATTTCACGCTAGCCATTTTCTGGTCCGTTCACTTGGTGAAATCCGAAGATGCCGACGCCAATATCTACCCCCTCACGAGTCAAACCCTCTACTTGGACGAGGTTGATGAGATCTGGGCCAATCACATTGAAAAGTTCAATTATGTGATCATATCAGCTGGACAGTGGTTCCTCCGGCCACTCGTGTACTACAGAAAGGGTAAGCTTATAGGTTGTTACGCCTGCAACAAAAGGAAAATCACCGGCCTTAGTATGTACTATGGGTACCAAATGGCCTTCAGGACATCGTTTAGGACGCTGCTAAATTTGGAAAATTTTAAGGGAACTACATTTCTGAGGACAATATCTCCGCAACACTATGAGAACGGAGGATGGAATACAGGTGGGACCTGCGTGAGAACAAGGCCGATTGCAAAGGACGAAATCAGGTTTGAGGAATACTTCTTGAAACTTTACTCGACTCAAGTTGCGGAGCTGATAGCCGCAGACGGGAAAGGGAAGAAGAGGGGCTTGAAGTTTCGGATCCTAGACCCAACTGATATGATGGCAGAGAGGGCAGATGGTCACCCAAACCACTATGCACATGGCCCTGGTGCCAACTTCACAAATGCTGATTGCGTCCATTGGTGCCTACCAGGGCCCATTGACGCCTGGAATGAGATCTTGCTTCAAGTGTTGCAGTCGGAATATAATGCTACTAGCCTGATGGACAAGAGCACACCACCAAATCAGACAAATTCTTGAATTTCCGCCCGTAACAACTGAGGCTCCCCTACCCCATGATTCTTCCTGTTTTCGCAAGCTTCAATGTGTCTCGCTTTGTCATCATGGTATTGTTTATTGACATGCATGCAGAAATAGTTGCGAGACTCCGACTTGTCTGATTAGCAATTACAAATCAGGTCTATTACATTGTATAATTCGCCTCGAGTCACGAAAGTAAACTAGTGAAATTGTTGGATGCATTTCGCATATGTTTTTTTTTTCTGGATCTAAAGAAATCCAGCAATAATCCAGAAGGGACTGAACCACCATCGAATCAGACGGGTGCACTATACACCCGTATAGATTTTTTTAAAAGCAATCCACATATTGTGGCAATTGATAAGAGATAAGGTTTGAATCATTGACCTCCCACCCTATCAAACCTTAATGCTTTAATGGTGACCACCAACCTAAAGTATGGTGGTTGCATTTTGCATATGTTTTACTCCACAAGATTTTAGCTGAAGTACCGAGCCTTTAGAAACTACAGTAGGGCATAGCACACAATATATTAAGAACAGTACTAGCAGTTTAGCAGAAGAAGAAAAAAAAAAATTTTTAATCTATTTTAGCTTTTCTTTACTGCGTTTGTGGTTGAAGCTTTTCCTCGTGGGATCTCCTACCCTCCATCTTCAGCATGTGGAGCAAAAAATCACTCCAGGAATCAATAGGTCCAGGCAAGCACCAATGCACACAATCGTTGTACAATGTCACATTTTCATGCGGCCAATGTCCATATCTGCTGGGATGGCCATCGGGTCTCAAAAGCATGGCTTGAGTTACATCCAGCAACCTATACCTCAACCCTTTTTTCTTCCCTTCCCTTTCTGCAGCCCTAAATTCCTCCATTTGAGTCAAGTAAACCTCTAAATTGTTGGCCTCCAGGGCAGTCTCGTTGCTCCAAAACGGCCTCTTTCTCAGACAATTTCCACCCTTATTCCATTCCCCGTTTTCAAAATGAGAAGGTGCGTAAGTCCTGAGAAATGTTATACCCCTGTAATTTTTTAAGCTATTGATTGCCCTGAATGCTGTCCTCAGCGCTCTTCTATACCCGTAAGTCATTGGGAGGTCTATGATGTTCCCTAGTTGACAAAAACGACACCCCACGAGGCGGCGTTTCTCATAGTACATGCTTGGACGGAAATACCATTGCCCGGCGTTGAGGATGACGTAATCAAATCCTTCAATGTCGGTGCTCCATTTCTCGTCAGACTCATCAAGGTAAAGATCGAAGAGGTCAGCTGCGCCTGGTTTTTGAAATTTAACCAAGAAGGGTGACCAAAATGCTGCCAGGGTGAAGTTGTAACTTGGGTACTTCCACCTCCTGAAATAGTCATCATCCGTGGCCGAGTCGTCGATTGGAAATTCCACCTAAAAAGAGAAATTGTTTCAAATCTTTAGGATCAATTTGATGTTGTTGGCTTGCCATTGTGCATAATCCTCTGCTTAGGCTCTGTTTGGTAATTCAATTCAACACTTAAATTTAATGAATTCAGATATTAATATGTTGAAACCTTAATGATAATAAAAAATATAATATTTGAATTAATTAAGTGACGGTGAATTTACTAAACAAAACTTGCTTTAAAAAATAATTAATACATTATTCACTCATCACTTAACGTGATATATACTCAAATGTATTAAATTTTGTACTTAAAAATTTGATATTTTAATGAATTTGAACTCTAAATTTTAAATTTTAATTTTCAAATTTCAGTTTTACAAAAAGCACCCTTAATAACATAACATAAAGACGTCTTCCTACAATATTTAGCAATGCTAGCACGTTAGACGGTGCTAGCAATTGTTCCTTGAACTGAATCTGGCACGCGAAACCATCCCAATAACCATGATGATGCATGGGGAATATCGATAACTTAATTACAATTGGTTATCCTGCCCATATGCAGAAAAAGACAGAGAATTATGGCACAGCTAGTTAGGCAAAGTTGGTCATTTGCCAACAAATCTCTGACACGATGTTCTTGTTAATTGTTGGTTATGCTTTGTAGCTAGATGGGCCAGAATCAAAAACAGGTAGACATGTTATGTTGACTGGTTGACCGAAATATACAACAGAATTGCATGATCTCTAGGAATAGTTTGAGATTTTATGACTCCTCTAGTCCTAAGCCGAAATATTAAAGGGAAAGAAATTTAGGATTTGCTCCGCACAAAGAAAAAAAAAAATTTTATACAGTTTTTTAGCTTGAGAAGTTTATATGTTATAGAAATTTAGGAGTTTTATTTATATATATAAAAAAAGAAGAGGGCATGCATACCCTGGACAAGAGGCATATCAAGGATTGCATGTGGTTTCTGCCAATGGAGTCTCCCACAAAGGCCATGGACTTGCCTCTGACGATGTCTAAGAACTGATACGGGTTGAAGATCGGTAGATCACACCCCTCTGGCTTCCACTTCCATTTCATAAACCCGTCATCGGGCCTTCCATATTTCATGCAGTTCTGATGCTCGTGGATCGCCCAGCACGTAGCGTTTGTGTAGTAGGGCGCATTCGGGTTTGGAATCCATTCCCCTGTAAAGATGTCACACTTTTCCTCATCTTCTACTGCCTTTATCAGTTTCTGGGCCGAATGGTATGGAGGGGAAGCGGCGATCTTCACTACTGCTTGAGACGGGTATCTTCTCAGAGGGTAGTAAATCGGGAGAATCGCGAGAATGACTAATGCTGTTACTGTTACTGCTACGGGAAGTATCACAGGGGCCCTTTGAACCGAGTTGCTTTTGACAAATGCAGCCTGATCCATTCCTTGGAGCTAATGCTTCAATTAGCGTTGTTGGTAAGTGGAGATCAGAATGGTGAATGAAATGGCTGATGAGTATACGTTAAATGAATACAGAATACAGGCAGGATCTGAAATGAGAGTAGCAGTAGTAGTTTAGTAGATATATTGCGGAGGTTGGGTGGCCGTAGCACATATACATATACAACATTATGTGGTTTAGTTGGACGGTTTGATGGGGAACTACTTAAAAAATAGCAAAAGCAAATTGAATGGTTTAGTTCGAAGGAGTTATTAATTAGTCTTAGCTTAACCAAAGAAAACAGTTTTGTTTTCTTGTGCAGTTGCATATTTAAGACTTTGAAGTCGCAAGCTAGTAGTTACAACTTATACTCCCAATTATGATAAGTAGTACATAATATTCCATTAAAGCCAAAATTTGGAACAAAGGAATAAAAATTTAATGCATGATCCAAGTGTTTTTTTTTTTTTTTGTTTGGTATAACTCACAGGTATCCGCATCCGTTTTACGATTTGCGACTAATTCTGTTCAAGTCGATTCGAATCCCTTGCAGGAGAAACTCTCTCAACGTTGTCTTTTTCATTCCCATGAGCTTTGAACCCAAAATCATCTCATGATTAAGGGATGCAAGTCCTTCTACGTGTTGGTGCATGATCCAAGTGTTTGCCAAGCCTAGCAATGCACGTTAATTAAAAATGTGAAGTATCTGCAACAACAAGGAGGAGGACAAGAATTGTTTCATATGCTTTCAACAATTAAATGCACTACCAGCGTGTGGCCGCAGTTATTATAGGAGTGTGGTTAAGCAATTGTTTCGAATAAATACTTGCGCAGTCAACACTCAACTAATGGAGATTGGAGAACATATTAATTAGGAGTTTGGACTTGCAAGGGGAAACTTATGGAGAACATGATGATTTCTAGGTCTAAGCTGCAGATCCAACCAATCTACTCATCTTCCATATATATTGTTCGTATTATTATTCTACCAATTCCACCATCTTTGATTCCCTTAACTAAAAGTGTCTGCAGTGTCCCGACTCACGATCGAATCCCACCATTTTCAAAACTATGTCAGCACAAGAGTCCAAATTCTTCACTTACCCATACATGTGCTGCCTAGTTTTCCTCAGGGATGTCCTAAATGTTTTCTTCAGCATTCTTTCAACTATGTGAAAAAAGAAAATTAGCTGCTGGTCAAAATTTAACTGGTAAAAAGCCTCATAATCGGAGCAGGTAGAGATTGGTTATGCTGACAATCTTGAGGTAATATTACATGCTCCGTATGATCTCACGAAGCCGATTTGTGAGCCAGAAATAATTATGCATAATCTTTTTTCTACTCCTTATTTGTCGAAAATCAGTTTAACCAAAAAAAAAAAAAAAAATTTCCCATACAGTACAGGACCGTAACTTTTTGCATGTGATAACGATCTGTAACAATTTTGTGAGGTCTCAATTTTCTCCTGATATCGATGTATAGTTCCGTAACAAAAATGTCAAAATCCGGAACAAACATGGGGCTCCCATAAAACCAAAAAAAAAAAAAAAAAAAGAACAAAGAAAATTGAAGGGGAAAAAAATTAAAATCTGACAAAAAAATTGTACACATATTCGGTATATCTACATTATTCTTTTTCAAAAAAGAAAAAGAAAAGAAAGTATCTACCTCATTCTTTTCTTTTCTAGGGTTAGGGTGAGCTGAGAGCCTGAGAGGTGGTTCTCCTATATGAACACTACGAAAAAGAAATCTCCGTTTCCTCCCTTTTCAACAGTTCTAACAAGAAATCATTCCAGGAGTCAATTGGTCCGGGCAAACACCAATGCACACAATCATTAGCCATTGCCACATCATGATTAGGCCAATGGCCATATTTACTGGGGTGACCATCTGGTCTCAGCAGCATGGATTGCGTCGCATCAAACAACCTGAACTTTAAACCTTTTCTTCTTCCTTCCTTCTGCGCAATTCTGAGTTCTTCAAGTTGAATCGTATACATTTCCAAATTGTAATCATCCAAAGCTCTCTCGCTCCTCTTAAAAGGCCTGGTCCTAACACAATCTCCACCTTTGTCCCACTGTCCACCTTCGAAATGTGACGGGGCAAAGGTCCTAAGAAACGTTACGCCCTTAAAATTGTCTAAGCTGTTAAGGGCTCTGAAAGCTGTCCTGAAAGCTCTTCGATAGCTAAAAGACGATTTTAAATGAGTGACGTTCTCTTGTGGACAGTAGAGGCAGCCGATTAGGCGGCGGTCTACATAGAAGAGTGTTGGCCTGAAGAACCAGTGCCCGGCTGAGATGATAACATAGTCATACGTTTCGATGTTGCTTGTCCAGTCTTCATCAAACTCGTCAAGATAGAGTCTGAAAGGCCGAGTTACATCATTTGGAACCGTCTTTTCTGATCTCACCAAATATGGAGCCCAGAACATGGAAATGTTGAAGTTGTAATCCTTGTATACCCAACGCTTGTTCTCGTCTGTTGTTATAGAAACATCCTCCGGATAAACAACCTGAATTCACACGCCAATGCAACACATTATGCGAAATCCTATCTAAAGAGAGAGAGAAAAAAAAAAAAGGATGTTTAAGGTAAATTTATGCCAATGGCAGATACAACAGTAAGATTTTTTTTGTCATTGGAATTTCTCAAATTTCTCAACAAAAAGGATTTTGACTCAAGGGCCTTCGCATATATTATAGGTAGTGGAAAAAAACTGGTTCTTTTCTTAAAAGATGTTTGTCCATTATACCATTTTAGCCATTGGAATCGACTAATGCCGTCTTCCTATACAAAATCTACGAGAATCCTGTGCATTAATTATGAATCCAGCATCAAGGAAGCTTTGCATTAATCGAATGAAGAAGTAGACTGGTAGTTTTACTGTTGATTGATTTTCTTATTCCCTTATGTATTAACAATACTTGGTAATCTACTTGCTGAAGTTGAACTGATGATTCTAGTGGAGAAATAACTAGAAACAACACTAGCAACATAAATGTACCTCATGTTACATAAAAAAAAAGCAAAAAACTTCATGACTAATTAAAAATCAAGATTGTGCGGCCGGCACCGTACGTCAAAATATTCGCCGTTGAAATTTCATGAATTCGAAAAAGAAGAGGCAAGTATTGAATAAATGCATTGAATTAGCAAGTGAACACGTACTGGTAATAAAGATGGTAATGGACCGGAATTGAGGCTTACCCTGGACAAGAGGCATATCAATGACTGCATGTGATTTCTCGCAACAGAGTCTCCCACAAATGCAATGGATTTCCCTCTCACAATCTCCAAAAACTGTTGGGGGTCGAAAATCGGCAGCTCACACCCGTCAGGTTTCCACCTCCACTTCAAGAACCCTGTATCAGGCTTCCCGAATTTCATGCAATTCTGATGCTCTTGAATTGCCCAACAGGTCTCGTTCGTGTAATATGGCCCCTCGGGGTTGGGTACCCATTCCCCCGAAAACAAGTTACAGTACCCTTCACCTTTCTTCTCTATCAATTCCTGAGACTTATTCACCAGCCCACCATCTCCACCGCTAAGGCTTGGAATTCTCCTGGCAGGCATTTCTCGTTCTTTTGCGCTCCCCCCAAAATCATGTTGGCGACGTTTAGGCCGTTCTTTATTTCCTCCAGGCCTTGCTGGTTTTTTGCCCTTGATCACCTGTTCCTGGCCTCGGCTCGTTTGATCAGCCCTTTTATCCAGTGATTCTGCAGCTGCCAGCCCACTTTCTGTAGAGCTGGGTAGGTATATTTCTGGTGGTTTTGTCCTTCCTGTTGTTGTTGTTCTTGTCTCTGTATCTGCTGATTCGTCTTCTTGATCTTTCGAGCTTTCGGGGGGTCTCTCTGCAATATCATCATCCCCTTGTGTTTCTTTCGGGGCCGCCAATGTTCGGTCACCTTCTTCGCCTAGATGACGGTCTTGGTCATTGTTTTGTTCTAAAGTGATTTCCGAATGAGGAACAAAAGAGGATGCTTCATTTATTTTCTTGGGATTGCTGTTGTATCTTAATGAAGGATAATATAAAGGGATAATTGTGAAAAGAACAGTCAAGGCAATAAGTAACGGAGCTATCTTGGGTGCTTTTTTCCGTGCCTGTGGTTTCGCCAACGGAAGTTCAGAGGCTTGGTGCTTCATTGATGAGGTCTATAATCTGAGCGATGAGGTGGGGAAAAAATAGAGGAAGAGAAGAGAGGGAAAAAAAAAAGAGAAAGAAAGAGAAGGAGTGAGGAAAGTAGAAGAAAGAAAGGCTTTCCATAGATACGCATGTTGCGGTAAGTTCAGTAACAAAAGTGACGGTTGTCTTTGTCTACCGATTCATTTATAGTAAGGCCAATGGACCAGCAGAGGAAATTACATCAAGATTAGATACAATAAGAAATTATTTGTACCCATCGTTCCTTTTCAAGCAAATGGTGAATTCGTCTTCATGAGTACAAGACTCAATTTGGTTTGAATCTGCAATCAAGTACGTACGTAACTTCTAATACAGCACGTCCACGGCGCTTCAAAATGTTGTGCCCGCAGCCGTCTATATAAACGTTGTATTTTGACACATCATAAGCCATCCATTCACACTTGGTAATTTGCGAAAGTTTAGCTACTTTTATGTAGTTAGTTGTTAGCACATGCAATTGCATCTATCAAATTAATTTCCACAAACTTACCTTATTGGGCATCCAAATGTAAAATTTTTTTTTTTTTATTAAACTTAACTTAATTAGGAAATGCCCCTTGAAAGAATAACAAAGAAATCAAAGGCCCATATATAAATTTTTTTTTCATTCTATTTTTTAACAGGGAAGGGGCCGGACTTAAAAAGCGGAGAGAGGAAAAAGAAATTTGAACCCAAAACTCTAATTCATGGAGCCTCAAAAATGCCCATGTATCAATTGTATTTTTCTATTACTTTTTAAATGCTTTTATTTTGCATGTGTTCAACTGCAAATTTACCCTTTTAATATGTCCTGTTAAGCTCACATATGCATGAATTGGCTATCTTCAAAAGGCCATAATTGGTTTCTTCTTTTCTCATGAAATCTACCTAGTTGTACTCAACTTATCACAGTTCAAACAATCCTCAAAGCAATGCAAAACGAGTTACGAAAATTGATGACTTATTAACGCGGCAAAAAAAAAAAAAAGAGAGGAAGAAATTAATTAATCCTGTAGAGGCAAGTAATTGTCCCATAATATTGTACTATAAGAGAATGAGCAAGAAAAAAACTACCATGAATTTGTTCAAATAAAGATTAGTTGCAACCTCTGAGCATTTTTACAACCTTGCGGCAAAAATAATTCGGTTCGATTTGCTTTTTTCTTTCCCATTCTTTCCTTCTAATACTTTTCGCATCCAGTCAAAGATGAGTTTTGATTCGGGGTACCCAGAGAATTTTAGCCTAGAAAGGCAAAAATTTTCTTATGGACCTATTCCCTGCGGCCCAATAGAGATATAGAGAACGAGAAATGAACCGGGCACACTTCAAGTGGTGTGTAAGAGGACCGTGTTTGTGTTGATTGGGTCAACTCCCAATCAATGGCCCATGTGCTTCCTGTTTCGACATGAGGCAGACAGTTTGTCATTAGGATATGTCTTAATTTTTGTGCTTCCTGTTACATGCTGATTTTTGTGTAGTAGTATTACAGTTAAGTCCAACCGCAAATATTTAGTGCTGCAAGAGTGCCTAACCTATTTTTTTGTTATCTCATCAAACCATTTGCATCGATAACGTGATTAGTGCAATCCTTAGTTTTTTTTTTTTTTTTTTCGGGACACAATAGAATCTATTTTAAATCTATTTTTACTCTATATTGGGGAGAGGGAAACCTAAAGAGATCCAAGAAAAACTAAAGGAGACTAAACCAACACCAATCCAAATGATTGACGAAACCTGCAAAAGAGTCTGAATTTTTAGAATGCATGACCTACACCTAAGTAAACTCTACTTAGGACCAACTACTTGGTTAATTAGCACAATCCTTAGTGCTTTTGATTATTTACTTTTTCTTTAATTTAAAGAAGGATCAATTGTTCGACTTTACTTGCCCTGTTAATGATTTGAACTTAAGACCTATTGATCACAGGATCAGAATGTCTCTTTTGGCAACGCCCAACCGAATTTAGAGTTGGAGAGGTTACTGCATTTGGTTTCCCACTGAGGATTAGAGGACCGGCGACCAGTTAAAAAATCAGTAACTTGTCGATTCATTATGGCGGGCCATCAATCAATGATTCCTGCTAGGACTTCTCAGTTTGTGTGATCCATATTATTCTCGTATCTCAGTCATTTTATGTCACTGGTGGAAGGAGGGCAGCCATGCAACAAGGGCCGGGCCGGGCCTGCACCTGCACCTGCAACAAGTAGCCCACGTCAACCGTCCACTGTCCACATGTATTTTTCTGCTAATCTCGAGCCAAACATTCCACATGTATTTTCCGGCCGTGCTTGATCATGCGAATCTATTATTCATCCCAGAAAAGAAAACAAATAACAACAATGCTTAAAGCAATTGATTCATGCCGCTATAGCTTTTACTATTTCTTCGCGGACTAAAAATAAGCCTAAATTGTCAAATTAGCTAGTCCAAATCTAAGAAAAATATTCAACAAGATGACAATAATTATGCGGGAATATTCAAGAACATACATATTATTATATTACTCCCTTTTCAAAGGCCGGAAGAATTCGTGGAGAAAATGATAGGGGTGGGCAAAATTATCCGCTAACCCGAAAACCCGTTATGTCGGATCCTGTCAGAAAATTAGGATATTCGATTTTTATTATTTGATCGGGTATCCCCTAAGATGGGGGGCGGATTAGAGTCACATAATTAAAAATTTACGGGTACACGATCTGCCCCGCATATATATATTTTTTATTTTTATACACACACTATAAAATAATAAGTTAGAACTAAATAAGTAATTTTATTGAACAAATTGCATTACAAATATGAGAGACTATAGTTTATTTACAAGATTCATTTGTAGAGGTCATGATCTTATATTTTATAGAAAAAAGTTTAATTAATGTGGAATATATATATTAAAAATTATGCTACTTATTTCAAACTTTTATTGATTTTGAATTCATTTAATTTTTTTCCTTTATCTTATATTCTCTTCACATGCTTGTTTTTTGGCGGGAAGCCTTTTTTAGAAAAAAATTATTAAATCTTAAATAAATGTGCAAAATATAAAATTAAATTGGTATAAATTATTTTTTAAAAAAAATTAAATGATAAATGGGAGGGACGGGTACCCGCTGATCCAACTCTATCTCAACGGGTACCCTAATGCGGGGCGGATAATAATCAGAAAATGATTAACTCGCAAAATACGAATTGAGTTAGCTAAATAACAAATGGAAGCTAAATGATAAATGGGACGGATACCTGACCCGCGCCTACCTCTAGAAATTGATACTCCTACCAGTTAAAGTCCTTTTAGTTACTCCGCATCACAAAAAACAGCGGCAAGAAAACAAGACAAGAATATATTATATTATATAGAAAAAAGAATCAGTCCGTTATAACAACACTGCTCCTTTTCTACTCCGTTGTATCCTCTCTCACTCATGCTCCAATGTACAAAGCCATTTCAATCATTTTTTTTCTTTTTTAGATGAATTCTTGTTGAACTCAGAGGAGCCGGAACTAATAAGTCAACTGTTAATCTACAGTAATTTGTTCGTTACGAGTCAGTCAGATCAGATGTAGGGTCGTACAATTCCCGGTCTCTCTCAAGGATTGCGTGATTAGCCTTCCTTTCAACTTTGTTGTTGTTCTTCTTCTTCTTACTTAATGCGCTCTGACGTCTAAGTCTAACGGCTGGTTATAAACTCATTCGTTTTAGCATCTTTCTCTCTGCCTCTCTTTCTCACACACAAACACACACACACCTGGTGCAGGTAGTAGCTTCTTTTTTATGGTGCATGTAACACTGATTGTTCATCATCTGCTGCCAGCTGATTAGTTAGGTGCCCCTTCCTTCCTTTATAACATTTGATTCATTTTGCAGGGGGAACTCGACTCTTCTTTAATTAAGAGAAGAGCGTTGAAGCAATTAGCGAAGGCTGTTGTTGATGATGACGACGACGACGACTGGGGGCTTGGAGAAGTTGGTGCGGAATTTGAAGTCCAAACTCCTCAAGTCTCTGAGGATGAGGAAAGCGTACGACAAAATTGAGAAGAGTGAAAGCATGAGAGTGGAAATAAGGAGCAGGAAGGCTCGAAAGCTCATCGCACGAACTCTGAGAATCGCTGATTCTCCCCACACCCGAACCTATGCTTTCTGAATTCAGCTCTGAATCTGAAATATTATGCAGTGTATGTATGCGCTCTCTTTTTGGCAGACCGTCTGATTCCCAGTATGATTTATGAGTGAGAGCCTTTTACTGTCTTCTTCTTCCTCTTGTTTCCTTTTCGTTTTACCATGTTCTACTAGTAGTATTGGTTGTTCCAATGATCACCATGGACCAAACAAAGAAGAAACCACTAGTCTCGGCTGGCTTTCAAAGGGCCTTATCCTCTCTGCAAGCGAAAACATCCACAGATATCCAGTGAGTAGGTACGTAAATCCTGCGTTGAGAGGATGCGCTAAAAACTGTGATGCTCCAATCTATTCTGTTTTGTCCGTTCCGTTGCTTCTGTTAATTGTTATTTACTCTTGTGGGCCTGGGCCTGGCCCTGGCTGTCTCCGAACGCAGCAGGCGGTGGGTTGGAGGCTTTCGCCTTTGGCGTGAGCTCATATTTATTGGGTGCCGTAGAATGTACATGATGTGCTTGTCCCCGCAAAGGTGACAAATTAAAAACACGTCGTGGTCAGATAGGAGTATCAATTGGACTTTTTGAATCGGGATCGAGCAAATTCAGACTTTGCTCATAAATTATCCCAGTTTTTGAACTTTCGAGTTTCAAGTTGGCTCCCTCGTGGAGGTTGATATCCCACGTTGGGGTTCCGCGGGGGGTTGGATTAGAGTAGATAAGTCTCCTGTGAAACCCTCAAAAGTTGCCGATTTTTGTGGGCTTTCACGGGGTTTAGATTTGTCCAAATATCAAAAGTCCTTTGGGTTTGGAAAAAAGACATCCCCCTTATCTCGGGGGAGTATAGGGTCTCTTTAGGTCTAGCAAGCTCCCTTGTGGAGGTTGATATCCCACATCGGGGTTCGGGGGGGTTGGGGTAGAGTAGATAAGTCTCCTGTAAGACCCTCAAAAGTTGTCGGCTTTTGTGAGCTTTTACGGGGTTTACGTTTGTCCAAATATCAAAAGTCCTTTGGCCTTGGAAAAAAGAGTTTCAAGTTCAAATCAAAAGACTTTAAGTTTAGGTTACACATTATTATATATGTGTTTCAGATTTGAATTCAACTGCATCTAAACTCATAATTATATATAATATATATTTTATATTTGTGAATTACTATAAATTTATCTATAAATTATTAGAATTTTATGTCATAATATGTATAATTATAAATTATTGATATTATTATATATTTTTTATACATATATATATATATAATTAGACTCACGTATGAGCCAAACCTTGATCGGGTTTGAACTTGACAGGTCTGAACTTGACTCACACGTAGTTCAACCTAGTAGTTAAGTCCAAAATTTTCTCATGGGCTTTTTTCTGGGTTGAGCCAAGCCTAGCCTAATTGACGACCCTAACACCCAAATTTTACTACTAGCACAGTGGGTGGGAACGGTCGGAGATTTTTTTTTTTTTTTTTTTTTTTTAAATGTTACTGTGATTTGTGATAGTATTTTTACAATAAGGAAGCCTATGCAGAGATAGTTAACTTTAACTTGATGTTTAACTTTATGTGTTTTCAAATTTATCCTTGTCCCTATCTATATCATATATATAAAGGGGTAGGGAGCTTTTTGGTATAAACAAAAAGTTGTCATCTTATGATCTTCCTAAACTACCCTTCAAGTATAATTACCCACTATCATGTTTACTTTTGTCTCTCCTACCCACTATCATATCGACTTCTATCTCTTTTTTTAATAACTATGCACTGCCAAATAATAGTTTATTTGTACATTTATTTATGTAAATGTCTGTATGTATTATAAAAATATAAGACCAAATCGCATAAAAAATAATTTGAACAAATATCTTTAAAAAAAATTTAAATATTTATTTTTTGTTGCACATGCGTCGAGTGTTTTAAGCACTAATAACAATTATCCTTCTAAGCGGACCTGTTCATTCTTTGCTAACAACAATAAAACCAGAATATTTGTAACTAATAATCAGCTGTATGAAGACAGCGGGTTGAGGATTTGACAGGTGACCGGCGTCCAGAAAAAATTAAAAAAAAAAAAAAAAATCACGAGCCGGAGTCGGTGAGTCATTAACAGACAGAGAGAGGTAATCCTTTTGTCTTGACTGCCTGCACAGTGCACACTTTACCCAACCATCGCACCATTCGCTGAAGACAAATCATAGATGGAGTCGTTGAAGAATCGAGTAATCCTTGTGTCCAAGTCGGGCCCTCTCTGGTCACCCCAAAAGATTTAAAATTAAAAATGCATAAGCACTTCAAAAATGGCATACATGGAGAAGTATACTACTGTATCAGAACAGCATTGCATTGCTGTTTTCTTTTCTTTTCTGTTTTTTCCCCCTTTTCTGAACTTTCTGGAGCAAAGGATGATTTGAGAAACCACAGGCCTAAGGCAGCCTGAAGGGACACAGAAATCTAGGATCTGGACAACAATAAACGCTCCTCTCTAAAACAATAAAAGCTCTAGCCTAAATTTCGTAAATTCACCTCTATTGCTATGGGTAGGGTGAGAGAAGTGATTCTGGTACATGTACTTACAATCTACTGCAGCAAAACTACCAAATTCAGAGGCAGGTGCATCAAATATGACGAACATTGCCCAAATTGAACTCCACCAAAGTTGGTTGGCATCTATATTCTACAGTGAACGATTCAGCCACAACAAAAGGGAACAAAATTGAAATTGGCACACTAGCGCATCAAGCATTAACCACGTTCCTGTATTTCCTTTGTTCACGGGCATGCTCGCTTTCATCCCTGCAACCGAAGGTCCAGAAGGCGAGGGAGGTACTAACTATGAGGATGAGAAGGATGGCCACGAATAGTGCCTTATCAGCCTGCCAGTCCATCTGGAATTTGGCTAGGTAACCTGCTTTGCATGAGTCACAATCGTAGCACCCTCCCCTGTTGCTGCTGTTTGCCCACATTTGGCATTCCTCGTTCTGGGAAGCAAACCCAGATTCTGGGATCTCCCAGAAGCTTTCATTTCTTTGCAGAAAACCACAACGTTTTGGCGGACTACAGCAGCCCAACTGCAGACAAGCAACACAGCATCAATCAAACATGCATCAAAACTTAGATTGCCCAATCGTGAATTTTGCTATGACCGCGCAGAAGAGGAAGAGAAAAGAGAAGAAGGTACAGTCATAAACAAAAGGAGACGGCGATCAAATAAAGAAAGATGTTAAATTGTTAATAACCTGAACGTAGTACAAGTAATCCCATGGCGAACTGGCAGAATGATTTCTGAACCCCTGACATAATCCCTTGTCGATCAAACACGTCTTGGCCCTATTCCATTCCTGATCATTCACTAAAATTAAGCGCAAGAGTGGGGAGAATCCGGCTAGCCAATTTCCGTTCTGCGTCTTCTGATATGTAGCATTTGCGGACTCGTTGGGCAAAGTCAAAAACATAAAAATGCTGAAAGTGAGGGCCACAATCGTAGTCATCGCCATCAGCCACGCATAAAAGATCTGCAGGGATCCGGACTTACAACACGAAGCCATCAACCCTATCAATGACATGATCAACAAGTAGGCTGACAGCCAAAAAATCGTCGGGGCAGAGTTTTTGTAGCACTGTTTGTTGGGGGGATCATGATTGTATATCAACACAAAAACGGTTTGGAAGATTGCGAATGCCAAAATTAGGACGTTCAAAAAGCCAAGGACGAGTTTCCTGAAACTTTTCATCGTTGTCGGAACCAATTGTTGGAAGATCGACTGCTGGTCAATCCCAGCAGAGTTGATTTGATGAATCTGAAATTATCCAGGCACCTTGTTCTACTAGGAGGCTTTGAGAAGCCTTGAGAATCTATAACTTTGGTGGTTTGTTGGAGAATGCCTGTATGATTATTAGGCAGGGGTTAATGATGGTGAATGCGAATTCTGAAGATGCAGCGAATTAAGAGTTTGAACTGTTGAATTCCTACCTAATCAGGCTCTGCTAATGACAGCTCTCTTTAATTTCAGACATTATGGGTAAATACCCCTCCATTAAAGTGGAAAGCGGCAAATCCGAAGATCTCCAGATAATTGAGGGAATAATGGAGAAAGAAAGAAAATAAACCCCAAAGCGAGGAACAGAATGAATCGCTATATTTCAAGAAAATCAAGCAGCAATAAGAACGGCCGAAACTTCACCAAAATTTAACTTGTCAGTGCTTGAGTTTCAAGCATTTACTCATTTGTGGACATGTGACATCCACTTGGCTAAAGGACAGGTAAGACTGCATTACGCTTGTCAACCAACGAATCAGAGGAATCGTTCCGTTCCTTGTATTCTAATATATATTCTATGTGCATTACACACAATATTCGATCATCCCAACATATCCGAATCGCCAAACACACCAGGTTGACAGTCATGTCAGCCAAGAGAACCGCTTAAATCAAACTGATCGCATTGACTAGCTAGTCAACCTTCTCTGGAACAGTTATCGCATCCTTCCTGGCTCCTCATATCGTTATTAGTCAGGGGGAATTCACTTGCGAATCAACTTTATAATGAAATCCAAAATATGTTTGTACTGTATGAACAAAAGTGTCGTAACTAGAAAGCTAATGTCCGTTCATCCTAGTGCAATAATCGAGATATTAACATATTAGCGGCGGTACAGGTACAGCCTCTGGAGATCCTTGCAATTAGCACAAATCCACGGAAAAGCTGGAGGATCCAGGCAGAAGATATGAACGCGCTGAATCTGGCAAACATCACATCTTTCTAGAAGATCCTCTGGTTCTCGACAAGAGCAGTGGCAACACACCGGTGCTCCTGATGACTGCATAATCCAAAAAACAAATCAGGCGTGTATTCAAATATGGAAGTTCATTCTTACAGGTTGTTCAATTAGGTAAAAACATTCTTACAGGTAGTTCAATTAGGTAAAAAACAAATAATAAGCACCCCATCTCCCATTTTCTGTCCCAAAAACATATATCCCTTGTCCGCTACCTATTTGCAATCAGTTGGACACCTTTTTTTGTTGAAAATCTTTTTAGCTGTCAAGCCCTTCTGCAACTATACGACACTCAATCATGAGCAAACAGCTAGTAACCTATACCCATGTCATGTTGTCATGTTCCTCTGTATGTTAACAACAGAATTGGAGGCGCCATCTACAATGAGTGAAATGGCACCTTTCAATAGACTGCTTTCACAACATGGAACTTTGTTTCACAAGTAAAAACGACTCATCCATGGTAGCTCTTGCTTGAAGTTTTGCTATGCCAAAGATCCAGATCAAAGATGTTAGGATGCCATTACGTAGGCACCGGAGAGAGAGAGAGAGAGAGAGAGAGAAATGTCAATCTCAATTGTACCAAAATGCTATAATAATCGAATGATGATTTTAAAATCCACAAATCTATCTGCTGCTGAAGAAGGCTTCAAGTAGGAAGAGGGGTATTTTACAAGTTACAGATCGTTTTGGTAATTGCAGAAGAAAGGCACCTGGGAGTACAAAGGTAAGATTATTTCAAAGTAAACAGAAAACAGCAATACTTGTGACAACTTACACTAGAAGGAATACTCGGTGTTTCCCCACCATCAAGAATATATATGCCCATCCTTGGATCATCATGAGGAACAGTTTGTGAATATATCTTTTGATCTGAAGAGACGGCATTATCCACCTTTGTTATGATGACAAAACTAGCCTTGCACAGAGGACATGTTGAAGTCTTCCTGCTTGAAGCCTAAGACCAGAACAATGAAGTATTATGAAACTTCAGTAACTACAAGAAAACCATGAGTAATTTAAGCCAAAACCACATAGCTTAAATAAGATGGTCAGAATGGTAAAATGAATTGCTAAAATCTGAGAGCATACAGAAGAATAGCCCCTATCTTGAAATTTCATACTAAATTTTTTTGCAAGCATGGAAGACACATAGCTCTTATAACAGATCATGAGCATCAAACAACTGTCTCTTGTTTGAGGAACATCTGCGAGACTACTACGTCAAAACAGGTGCAAGTATTATAAAAATCTACAATAATCATTTTCCCCAGAATAAAAGCAGATGTCTGACAGATAAATCATAACCCAATGGGTGGGTACTAGATTAGTGAAGTACTCAATACGAGCTGATAAGGAATTATTCTGGTAAATTGTACATTAGATATGATGCAGAAAACACAAGAATAGAAGGCTATTTTTACTTTTAGAATGACAAGAACATTCCACACATATCACAGCATATTGCCTTCCCAAGTTTTTTTTTCCTGCACGAGAATGAGTACAATCTTTGTGCACTTACAAACAAGATCCAAAGCATGTATTATGCGAAAAAAATTTACCGCATGATCTGCCCAGCTCTGGATGCAAGAGAAACAAAATCTGTGGCCGCATGGCAGAACTCCTCTAGTTGCACTGAACTCTGTCCAACAAATGACACAAGACAACTCTGTTGATGTGGGCAATCTGGTAGATTGTTCAATGTCATTACCATTTGCATCAGCATCTATAACAGGATAAGATGAGGCAACATTTACATCTAAAATGTTATCATGAATATCGTCAATGTCCTGCATGTTAGTCAGAGCTTCAGTTCTCTTTTGCCCAGATTGATAACCGGTAGAGTCACATGTGACCCTAGCACTCAATCTGCATTCTTCCCCCTGAACAGAACTATTAGAAACAGCTCCACTGCAATACTGCTCATGAAAATCTTTTTGTCTCGAGATTTCTTCCTCGGAATCTGAAATTATGTCCAAAGTCTCTCTTCTCGTATTTTTCTTCACTAGCCTGCGCTTACGACTTCTGCGAGATGTTTCAAGTGAAGCAGATTTTCCCTTCTTCTGACTCAAAAAGATTGGATGCTGAGGGGAATGTAATACCTCAATCTATTTCAAGTTTTCAACAGGTAGGAAAAAACAGAAATACAAAGCAATTAGTGATTCTCAAGCCATCGTCCTAACCAAGCATAAGGAGTTTGAAAAGCACAGACTGCTTTTGCCAAAAAGAAGGATTAGATGCAAGATAGAAGTAATTCATTGCAAGCAGCAGGATTTGAAAAAGTTAACCAAAATGTGCACAATGAAAGTGGAAAGTTAAAATGCAATTGCTGGATAAGCTTATACATGGACATTATAGGCACGAAAAAGGGCTGATATGTACTCCTAGCTTTTTGTTAAAAACTCAGAAAATATTCGTTATCCAAAGAGTTTTTTTGCTTACTGGAAAGCATGACAACCAATTCTTACAAGATGAGCCAAGGAGTTTTCTACTTATGTAGTAATATTTTGTTATTGCCCTACAAACAAAGAATATGTAAGACAAACATGACTGATGATTAAGAAGCATAACAGTTTAGACTCATAATTAACAAGAACATGAGAAGCCTAAACTGTCACCCCATCAATTTTGAAAGAATAGAAGTTGAGGTCAATCATCCATACAGGGAAAGCAAATTAAAAGCAAAGAATTAGCATAAGAAAGATGAATGATAGGAGAACTTGTATTTACCTCTTCCCTTTGAACGCTGGGTGAATAAGGTTCAGTGCTACGGTACGTACTAGCAGAAGAGTTTTCCTGCTTTGGACTTCCTTCGCTAATTTTTCTCTTCAATCTATGCCTGCTTTCCTCCAGCTCAGGAAACAAATTCTGAATCACAGTAAATTGCAGTGGAAAGGTAATGTTGATGTTACAGATCTCCTGTACTTGAAACAGGACTTTGATTTGAAAAAAAAATATCAAAGAGAAAACATCGTTCTCATTATGGAGATCCATTTTGCCAAAATGTGTTGTACAATGTGAACATCCCATAAAACAATAGAAAAGAAGAAATCTATCCGGAAATTTCAAGTTAAGTTCAGTTAAGCAAAAAGAACGGTACTTGAAATACTATCAACATGTATGAATCTTGTCTGAGGTACTTGTCCCGTGCCCCTATACTGACGATTTCCCTTAGCCTCTAGTGTCCAGGATGTCTTCTTCTCCATTAGAAACAGTATATAATAATTTGTGTTCTGAAGTTATCCCATCTAGGGGGCCAAAATGTTAATTTACAAATCTATGACAAGATAATACCAACTCAAAGATGTGAAAAGTGTAGAGCATGTCAGGTATGTATTGTCCATGATAAGGTGAGAATGGAAATTGGTCTGAACACGGTGTAAAGCCGCTGAGTTAAATCATGTACAGGACTCAAAGCAAGAGCTTCAGGAAAGATGAAGGGGGAATTTCCGTATGTGTAGTGTTGCCTAAGACAGCTTATGCTTGTTGAAATAAGAAAGGCTGATACACAAAACTATCAAGTCACCTGCAGTCATCCATACTTAAAAATACCAATGACTGGTAACACCTAACATTAAGACTATGAGAAGATGAGTGCTACAACATCGATTTAAAATTGAATTAATGTATACAAACCTCGTTTCGGTCATTCTGCAGACGGGGATGTCTCACCACATCAGAACTAAAAGGAATAGTTATTGATAATGGCCCCACTTGTTGCCCACTGCAAACAATGGATGGATTTACAGAAGGTGAGTAACAATTGCATTTTAATTTTCTATATCGTCCTACCCAAAAAATTCTAGCAACTCATACAGAAATGCAAAACTATGAAAACAATTACGATACAATACCGGGGAAAAGCAGTAATATTTTTAGGACGTACCACTGCAGAGTATATGGATCCTCTGGAAGACGTCTTCCTTCCTTGATACAATCCTCAATCCACTGATGATTAACTACCAGAGTCTCAAACTGTCTAGCGAGCTTGTATTTTGTTCCATCATATTTCCAACAAACCTAATTTAAAAATATATATATATCTCAAGCCAAAAGCATTTTCATAAGAAGATTAGGTTGGAAAAGACAGTTCAGGATGCTGAAAACCTACGAGATGAGTGACTGATCTACTCATTCTACCGACATAATTACCGCCGGCCAAAGAAATCAGTTTGATGAGGTTGAATCGCTCCAAGCCGGTGTAGCCAGTTACCGTAGCTACAACGTTTTCCATGCCTTTGGTTGGCAATTTCCTTGAAACTAAAGAAATCGAATTTATTGACTTTTCGAAATCGATTGCAGAAAATCTTCGCAAGTACTTTCGAGCAGGGGAAGCTTGATATGAAACCCCCAGTGCAATTAAAATTTTGATATATGGTATATCATTCTACAACAAGCTAAAATTAAATGCAAATGAGGAATTTATGCTTAGAGAGAGAGAGAGAGAGAGATAGAGATGACCTTTGGATGACCGTGCAGCAGGCGTCGAATCGTCTGCCATAGAATGGGGGAGCTGCGGATGCGACTGCCGGGAAAATGAATTTCAAATGTTTTTGTGATTATTATAAAAAAAAAAAAATGATTTTGTGATTAGCTCACCCGATGCCCGTGTAAAAGATTCTTCAACGACATCGTTTAGTTCAATGCCTAGTTTGGGAGTTGAGGCCCTTCAGGCTAGAGAATAAAAGAAAATACACTAATAGAAAATAAAGATTAGGTTAGAAAAGAGAGAGTTAATTCCACTTCTGCTCGAAATCGTCTGTCTTATCTGCTCCGTCCCTTGGATTTCATGTCTATCCCGTCCCTGATTATGGATTACTTGTATTAACTAATAACTCTTAGAATTCTGTTGTATATAAGTTCCACAATTAATAAATTCATAGGATTCTATTAAAAGATAAGTCGAACGATACAACACACTTGGCAATTAGACAAAGGCAGAAACAAATTTTGAGACAAATGGTTTGAAGCGTTCGAATTCAACAATTCAAGACTGGTTTGCCTCTCAAGTTAATGAATCATACATCCAAGATCATAATGAATCAAAAATTGCGAATCAATATCAAATTTGTCTATCAATGACTCAATACTTACTAAAAGAATAAAAGCAAGAATAGAGTTAGATATAATGACTTTCGGCCCTCCAAATATATTTGCTTATATCATCATTATAATTTTCAATACACCTTTTTTATCTTTTCAATTACCTTTTTATCTCACATATATCACATCACAAAAAGTGCTACAGTAAAAAAATATTTCAAATAACTTACAATCCAAACAAACACCTTGGTTGTGTGACCAATTTTGGAATTTCACAGCAAAGGCTCAAGTGACGGGTGCAGCCCTGACAGAGGATCAGTCGGTTGGGATTTGTTATTGTGATGTCATTTTACTATCCTGCCCCTCATACCTATTTTGCGCCTTTGATGAGGAATAGGAATGGCAACGGCATAGGGTTGGAGCACTAGATCCCTCCCTCGCCCCGCTTCCACTGTGTGACGCCCCGAAAAGTAGGGTTTTCATTTTATGGATATTTTTGTTGGACGAGCGGAGTAGCACAGTTTTTCAACTCGGACAAGAAAAGAAAAGTTTCGAAAAATGGCAAGGGCCAAATCCGGCCGGAAATCCGGCCAGTTTCTGGCCGGATAGATGGCCGGATTGCCTTGCAATTTTGAAAAAAATTGGTTTCGATTCTGCCTTGAATCCGGCCAGATTCCGGCCGGATTGTGACGTGTCATGTCCGGCAGCCACTTTTGACCAGCTTTTGTGCTTGATAAATATCTTGTTTTGGCTGTGTTTGCTCGTCATTTTGCACCCTCCTTGCCTGGCTGTCTTGGAGAGAAAACAAGAAAAGAAAAACTCCATTTCTTCCCTTTGATTTCCTTCTTTGAATCTTGAGTTTTAATCGGTGGTTTTGCCAAATATTTCACACAAGTGCTCTCAAAGGTGGTTTAAAGCTTTTAGATGGATTGATTGTGGAGGGAAGGCTCTAAGGTGTTAGCTTCTTGAATTTGTGGTAAGTTGCTTAAACAAGTTCCTTTTGGTTCTAAAATTGGTTAATTTAGGGTTTGTGATGTTTAAATGTGTTGTGTTATGGAGTATTTCATGGGTTTATGGAAATTATGGTGATTTTCTGATTTATTGGATATTTTTATGATTTTATATGAAAGTCTTGGATTGGACTTGGATTAGTGGTTTAAATGGTGTTAATGGAAGCTCTTATACGTTAATGGTGATCAATTGCGGAAAATTTACGCTTGTGGTGTGAATTCCGGTTTCTAGGGTTTCGATTTGGGGAAAATTCTAATAGTTGGCTTATAAGCTTCTAATTGGCTTGCTTGAGGGTCATTGTGGCCCTAATTGAGTATATTTACTAGTCTATAAATTGTATGTACAATTGGAGTTGAATTGATATATATTTGGTATTGAATGGTAGGTTGGAAATGTGTTAAATTAAGGGGTAATGCTGTCCCATTTTTGGAGAGTATATGATTGATTTGAAGTTGTGTGATCTTGATTAAATTTATGGAAATTCTTGTAAATTGGATGTTGGGTTGTTAAGAGTCCAAAATGGTGACATTTCTAAGCTTTGTTTAAGTTCATTCATCCTTGTTTTGGCATGTACATGACTAGTATAGGCTAGTCTCATGTTAAGTGAGGATTTCTAGCCCTTAATTGTGGTTAGTGATGGTTATTTGCAAAGATTGGCTTGGAAGTGTAATTTCAGCTTTTGTTGTATTATTTCTGCCCTGTTTTCGTACTGTACATTTGACCATGTTAAAGACTGATTCGGCTCTTGCTCAAAACATGAAACTTGTAGATATATGAGTTAGCTAGTTACCTGCAAAATTTCAGAGTGATTGGAGTACTGTAGCTTGTGAATTGACTGAAATACCCTTGACTGTTCATAGACCCTATTTTACGGACAGTTTTCTGCCCTCTTCGAGATTTCGATATTTGATCCTGAAAATGTGTGATTTGGCCTTGGAAATCTTCATAAGAAATGTTGACATATGTTTTAGCTTTGTAACGCCATAAGATTTGTTTCAATCGGATAGGTATAGCTTTACTTGTGATTAAAATGCCAAAAGGCAATAGAAGCTTGTTAATGTTAGAAATTTCCTTTGCTTGACTTGATATTTGGTTTTAGGATTTCAACTTGATCAAGATAATGAGGTTTGCCGGATAAGCTTCGTGAGCCGTGCTTGGTGAGTGTATCATTAAATGGTTCAATGTACTTGTTATATGACTTGCATAGGTCGAGGGTGTACTTTACCGCTCTTGACCACTTGCTTGCACTATTGTTACTATTGGACTGTGAAATTTCATGAATATGTGATTTGATATTTGTTAGGGCAATGCCCTATTATTTCTGTGAAAACTGAGCTCATTCCCTTGGACCGTTATTTGAGTCGAGCCGGCAAGGGCTTGGGCGATTCGTTAACGAGCCTTCGGGTCTCTGATAGGCGAGTGGAGTGTTATCTCCTCGACCTTGTGGTATACTCGAGTATTACCTTTTGAAACTATGAGGTGTGCGGGCCCGAATAGGGGGTGAATGGTGGAAGGAATTGGTGCGAAGTGGTGTCTACGGTTTTTGGTTATCCTCAATGGTTGACGGAGTGTCAACGAGTACGATCAAGTATGGACATCGGAAACGGCCCTTGAGGGCCGAATGTATCCTTTTATAAATGGATGTTTGAATGAAGGCACTTATGCATATATGTTATTTGGCCGTATCATGTATTTGTGCATTTGGTACCTCACAAGCGCAAGCTCACCCCCGTTGTTTTGTTTTCCTTACAGGGACACTGTTGGACTCAAGTTTTGAAATGAGTTGAGCTAGTATGTAGCTAGTTTTGAGTTGCTCCTCGAAACTTGAAATTTTGATGTAAATGAATTCAAGTACTTTTGAAGTGTACAATTGAACCTTTCTCATGTATATATATGTCATTATCAAGTCTTGGACAAACTACATTATGTGTTTGATGTGTTTATGCGAGTACCGGTTTCGAACAAAGGAAGAGCTGTATTACGTTATCTGTGCACCTGGATGGCTTGTAATTTGTCTAGTTTAGATTTGGAATCGTTTGTGTAATTGTTGGGTTAGGGGAAATTGGAATGGATGGAATTACACCTTGTACGGTTTGAATTTGGATTGCCTCTTATGTAATAGCTTGTGGATATGGTTTGTAATAAATTATTGGACTTGAATGGACGTACGTGTACATTCCGCGGCGTTTGTGATAGGTAATTCTTGGAGAATTTGATGTATATATTTGAGATTTATATTGTAATTTTTGGAGAACTGTAGTGATTGACGGAGTCCTGGCGAGAGTTGGGCAGGCGGCCCGTTGACCCCTCTGGTTCGCCTTAGGGGAAAATGGGGTCGTTACACACTGCAGAGTTAATAAAAATTTATTATGTAATTTTATTATAATTAAATTTTAACAAATAATCAAATACTAAAATATCAACATATCACCAAATTATTATTCATTGTAATTTCACAATTGAAACTCATAAAAATAATTAAAAAAAAGTTATTTGAATACTATCAAACATGATGAAATAAATACAACTAAAATAGTCAAATTTTCGCTTTTGACATAAATACAATCACTAATTCATTATTGTGCTTGTACCCTTTTTTTTGAAAAAAAAAAGTTTTATTGGATTAAGTGTAATTATAAATTTAGTATAAATGTATTAGTAAATTTAGTATAACTATTTAATAGTTTCTATTAGTAGACATATATAATTATTAGTATAATTGATAATATCAATTATATTATATATATTGTATAATCCATATAACTAATAATATCATTATCATAAGTTTGTAACTAATTAAATTAAATATTACATATAATTATATACATATATATTTATTTTTTTTAGTAGGTGGCGGATGGGGTTTGGGACAGGGGTATACTGGGAAAAAATTAGCCCCCCTCCCGCCCACCCCTCAGTAGCCTCCCATGAGGTGAGAGTCCGCGGTCACCCTCACTAATTGCCATCCCTAACGAGAAATGCTAGCCCAGTACGAGTTATTGACTTTTTTGTCATTTTGGATACTCGGCTAGGATTTGTTATCTCGTGACGTTTTACTATCCTGCCCCTAAACGAGGAGTGCTAAGTGCTAACACAGTACGAGTTATTGGTTTTTTTTTTTTGTCATTTTAACCCATTAATTTCTCGACAATTGGGATCCAAATACTAATGGTGCAGTGCAGCAGTGCTTTGTTGTCAGGTTCCTTCTGCTTGGTAGATCATGGTTCAAATTCTTACACATCACCAATAATGCTAGTATAATACAATAGATTAGAACCATTGAACTTGGCTAGTGGCCACAAAGAAGGGTCTTAAATCCCTCATTGTATTATAAATGAGGGCTCAAATCTCACATATAGCAAAAAAAATTTAAAAATTGTGCCAAATCACTTTTTTGGTGTAGTAAGAATTGTGGATCTGTTAGTTTCAAACACAGTTTTTTTAGGCTCTCTCTCCTGTAGTCTAGAATATATAGATTATACAATAGTTATCGTTTCTGAAAAAAAAATTAGATTATACAAATATCATCCTTGTATTAAAAAGAAAAAACCAACCAATTTTCTGGACATTGCTAACAGTAGAGCGAAGAAATAACGCTCATTACCCTGCATCCAGGGGGAACAACGATAAACCAGCTCACTATAGTAGGAAAAAAAAGGACCTTTATATTAGTCTCATCTATTGTAGGAAATGATGTCTAAATCACAATTCGCATCACTGGTTTGTTTTGGCATAATTATATGAACTAGACGTAGAACTGAATAATTTTAGTTTCGATTTTTCCCTTTTTCATCACCTACTATCTCTAATGTCCTCTTTAATTACCGTTACAAATTCCGTCCAAACTCCCAGAATTCGGTCCAACAAGTATTATACACAGTGCATACAATGAAAGTACAATACACGGGCAGGCTCACGCGTGAGGCCCCGTCAAGTAGTACTACAATAAATGAGAACGATTACAAATCAGAATCTCATATTTGCATATCTTAAAAAGTAATGAATATGGTATAAGGATCCACGCATGGAATATACTGAGTTGAAAAGATGATGCAGTTGAATGCAAGGGTATCTCTATTTATAGGTAGAAAAAGAGTATTAAGATTAAGACCTGAGTAACACAGAAAAATCAATGCGTAATATTTTTATTACCAAATTATATTTGGTGTTTAACTTTCTTGATTTTCTGTATTTTTAAATTTAATTAAAAAACTTCAATTGACCCAACTCCCTGGGCCCTGGCCTGCAACATGCAAACCTGACGCAGCCGCTTCCCAAGGTACGTTAGGAGTAGAGGTGGCAAATCAACCCACTTAATTAGATTTATCCATACCCGCCCATGAATAGATGGGTATGGGTATCTTAAATTTTTGTATATGGGTATAAATGGGTTACCCAATAATACCCATTTATTAAATGGGTATTATTGGGTAACCCATCAAACCCAATTAACCCATTTAAAATTCTCTTCCCCCCAAGTCTCTTCTTTTCCCCTACATTTTTTTTTTCAAATTTTTCATTTTGTCATGATGTTAACATTATTATTATTATTATTATTATTATTATTATTATTTGTTTTTTTATCTTATTATTTTATTTTTTCTTAATTTTGTTAACTTGCTCATTTTTTAGCATTACCAATTTATGATAAATTTTAGCCTATTTTCTTATCTTTATAAAATGAAATTTTAAATTTATATATGAAAAAAATGTTAGGGGTTCAAAATTTTTGGAATAAGTTTTTATATTAATTTTTATAGTACTTAATTCAAATTTTTATATTCGTATTATTCAATTATTAAATAATAGGTAATTTTGTGACATAGAGTATAAATGAAAAAAATTGGTAATTAAGTTTATTAAACATTATAAGTAAATATTTAAAACTAATGATGGGTACAAAGAGTGGTATAAATTGATAACTTAGTTTGCAAAAATGAATTTAAATGAGTTTGCAAAAAGTTAAAATAAATGAGTTATAAATGGGTAATTGGGTTACCCAATTCATTTTTTGACTTACCCATTTATACCCATCTAATTAAATGGGTATAAATGAGTTGACTCACTTATACCCATTACCCATTTTATCCAACCCAAATCCGCCCAAGTCACCCATTTTGACACCTCTAGTTAGGAGGAACTCATACATATCACATGTTAAATTGGATTTGCTACACTCACCCACGGTTGGGAAAAATTTTCTGGAGTACTTAATTTTGTACTAGTATACACGATAACTCCCCATCTGGGTCAAGGGTAAATCTGGAATTTTAATTCGGCAATACTCGTTCATTCTAGTTGGCCAAGAGCTACCTTGTATTGTAATTTTTTTTTTTTTTTAACCTAGGACGTATCAACCTTTTGGTCAGACTAATTCTTTAGACTATGTACAATCTTATTTTAAAGATACACGGTGAGATAATATACACGAATCCATTACAAGACATGCTGATAACTATAAGACACAAAATGAGTCGGACTACCTACGGGGCTCGTATTGTAATTTAGGGGTGCGATTTCTTCTGTTGGAGTTATTACTACAGTCTAGTATAACCATGCGAAAACTAATTTTCATTAAAGATATAAGCGGTGACGATAAAATTTATAGTATTAAGGCGTTGTTTGGACTGTAATTTTTTTTAAAAAATTGTTATTTTTTTTTGTAAACATATTTTTTATTTTATATATATTAAATTATTACAATAAATTTCTTAAAAAAAAAATTCAATCCAAACCAGGCATAAAGTAAGTAAGTCGACCAAATCTCAGTCTGATTAATCCTCTGCACCAGAAGAAGTTGCCACTTGGTATTAAGAAAAAAACAGCGGGAAACGAGGCCTCATGAAAGAAAGAAGAAGCGGAAGCAAGGAGTTAGCGGAGAACAGCTGGCTGGCGTCCAGGGGGACGTGAGCATGGGCTGAGTCGGATTCCAGTAAGACATGACTGGGAAATGACTATGCAGTACCATCCTGATTTCGTCTTGACGTGACGTACCTCCTTTCGCCAGACCCTCCTCCCTCCCCCCCAACCGTTAATTCGCCTTGGATGACTGTATCCAACGTATTCATTACCGCGAACTAAAATTCGGCGCGACTCACAAAATCATTTGACCATCAATTGCGCCGATTCTGACCCACACAAGTACGGGGGGCCACGAAGGATCCTGTAATAAGTAACGTAATGGTTTTGTTGTATTCTGCTCCGCGTGTATCTATGTCTATATATGTACATGAGTAACACAACAACCACCCCATACGTGAAGAAAGACCGAAGGCTTGCCAACAACCGCAGTAACAGACCGCAATTACTTCGCCGTTAGCCTTGGGCATGGCCACTCGTGGTGTCGCGTGCCCCAAGCTTCTCCAAAACCTCCCATATTTTCTCCTCTGGCGTTTTAGCTCTGCTCCATCCCCGATCGCTGCTGCCGTTTCTCCTTTAAATCTAGTGGAAAGAGCCGACAGTGAGGCCAACTTCTCCATCAATCCCACCGTCACCCCAACTCAATCTTCTAGAGACAGCATCGTTGACTTTCAAGACGTCAAGGGATTATTCTCAACGGTTTCCACCCCAAGGCTGTTGAAATCGTTGATCACCCTGGAAATGGCTGCAGTTGACCCCATGGTGGATATGGGCCTGTGGGTCATGAATTCCAGGCTTATGGAAACGCCTATCTTGAAGCAGGTTATATCGGAAGCTGTAAAACATACTTTTTATGATCATTTCTGTGCCGGTAAAAATTTGGAGGAGGCAGGTAGGACCATCACCAGGCTATGGGATCCTGCCGGATTGCAAGGGATGTTGGATTACGGTCTGGAAAATGCTGTGGACTATGAATCCTGCGATCAGAATACGATGGAGTTTATCAAGACAGTTGAATACTCAAGCTCTCTGCCACCGTCCTCTGTAAGCTGCTTGCATCAATCTCCTTTTCTTTTACCTTTTCCCCCTCTTCCGGTCATTGGTTTCCATGCACGCCCCAAAACCTTCCCCCTCCACACCCCTACCCCCCCCCCCCCCCTCTCCTCTCAAAAAAAAAAAAAAAAACAGTAACGCACTTTTCTTCTCTTGTGCTTGTATACATTATGCATGTGCTATATCTGAAAAATTAGCAAAGTGCTTGAAAATGTTGGATTTTTTCTGGAACAGGTTAGCTTTGTTGTAGTGAAGATTAGTGCAATTTGTCCCCCTAGTTTGCTTAGAAGAGTAAGCGATTTGCTGAGATGGGAATACAGGGATAGTGCTTTCCATCTCCCCTGGAAGCTTAATTGTTTTCCAATTTTCTCAGATTCAAGCCCCTTTTATCATACCCCAAAAAAGCCAGAGCCTTTGTCCCCAGAGGAAGAGCGAAATCTCCTCTTGACTCATGAAAGATTATTCAAGATTTGTGAAAAGGGTATGGAAGCCAACGTTCCACTACTAATTGATGCAGAGGACACTGCCCTGCAACCAGCAATTGATTACTTGACGTACTCCTCGGCTGCCCTGTATCATAGAGATGATGAACCTCTACTTTTCGGAACAATTCAAGCTTACCTAAAAGATGCAAAAGATAGGTTGGTAAAGGCAAAGAAAGCAGCAGATAAAGCTGGAGTGCCGGTGGGGTTTAAGTTGGTGAGGGGTGCTTATATGTCGAGCGAACGAGGAATAGCAGCTTCTCTGGGAGCGGAGTCTCCTATTCAAAACAATATCCAAGAAACGCATGCAAGCTATAATAGCTGCGCAGAGTTTCTGCTTGAAGAGGTTGCTAGTGGATCCGGCGCCGTAGTTCTTGCAACACACAATGTTGAATCAGGTAGAGAATCTGAAATATGATAACGTTTGAGGAACTCAATCACAATACCATTCTACGAGTAATTTTTGTGCTTTTGATGATGAACAGGGAAATTTGCAGCGGTTAAGGCAACAGAGTTGGGAATCGGAAAGGATAACCGGAAGCTCCAATTCGCTCAACTTTATGCAATGGCAGAGACGCTATCTTTTGGATTGAAAAATGCAGGATTTCGAGTCAGCAAGTACTTGCCATTTGGACCTGTAGAGCAGATTATGCCCTACCTCCTTAGAAGAGCTGAAGAAAACAGAGGTCTCTTATCTACCTCGAATATGGACCGACTTTTGATGAGGTATAGATGCGTAAAATTGGCTTGAGTGGTTTTGTCCCTTCTAAATAGATGCTCCATTTGACATATTTTCCTTCAATTCACAGGAAAGAGCTGAACCGGAGACTGAAGTCCTTCTTCACTGAGGAACAAGGTTACTAAAATCACCAGGCTATGGAATCGAGTTGAAGACTGGTTTTGAGGGACCGAAGCAACAAGTCATGTATACCATCATTTCATTGAATAACAAGAAGAAAGAGCAACTTGCAGGCGGACATAATGAGTACATACCCAACGTGCAGAAAAATAAGGCTGCAAATCCAATGTTGAACGACTGTTGCAAATGTACATACAAAAGCAAAAAAATGAAGATTGATTAGCAACTAGTAGGTTCTTGGTCATCATGTAGTTGTTGCTTTGTGCAATGTACATTAGGCTCACCTTTTGTTGTTGAAATAATAGAGTAGTATTTTGTAAAATATTTAGTAGCCTTTCTCAATTGGTATTCACCAATCAGCTTTGCTGATGTCCAAAAATAATAATTTGAAATATTATTTGGATAGGGTATTATTTGAAATAATTACTGTAGCACTTTTTGTGATGTAATGTATGTGAGCTAAAAAGGTGATTGGGAATATAAAAAGGTGGATTGAAAAATATGTATATGATACAAGCGAAATATTATTTGGGATAAGTTTTGTATCCAAACACTCCCATTGTATAGGAGAGGCTATATCCACACCTCTCAGTTCTATCTTCACAACCTGTGACGCATCGATAGCTCGTACCATTGAATCAAATATTTGTATTAGGCGTGAATTTGGAACGGAGGAGCACAGTTGAGTCGGTGTTTGGATAGGAGATTATTTGAAATATTATTATTTGAAATAATCACTAACACTTTTTATGATGTGATGTATGTGAGATAAAAAAATAATTGAAAAGATAAAAAAGTGTATTGGAAATTGTATTTGTGATATAAGCAAGAAATTTTTGACCATTATTTGGCTATCCAAACAAACTAGGCGGGGATTGAGAATGAAGGGAGTGTGAATTAACTCATTCTCGAATGACTTTATCTAGTAGGGTGGTATTATTAGTGGCATAAATTTCCATTTGCAAGTTTGCGTGAAATGCAGTTTGATCATGTCTTACCCTAGAATTCGCTGTGGAATTGTCTCAATTGTTGGTCAAGTAGTCATTGGTTCACCTGCATTGCTTGGTGATTATGGAAGAGTTGCTGCGATTGTTGATCATGTGGTCGTGTGAATTGCCTTAGGGATTGTTGGTCAAGGAGGGTTTTTAGAGGCATTCTTGTCGTCGAAAAGGACGTGAGGAAGGATAAAAATGTAAAAAAAAAAACAAGTTGCACGCATCTAAAGAAGAGAAATTCCTTGACGATGAGTCTGAGTCCTCCTTCCGCGGTCCAAGACCAAGTTGGAGCATGCCGTGTTGCATGAAGAACTTTCAACCCGTAGTATCACTACTATTTCCGTCTCTCATCTTTGAAGTGTTCAATGGCTGCTGGGCTCACAAGAAGTCGCCAAAAGGCACTTTGCCGGTGAGTGTACGTGATCCTCTCAATTTCAGTCGATTTTCCGTAATTCTGTCGAATTACCTTTTCAAAATAGGTTAAAATAAAAATAAGAGTAAGTTAGACGATGACAATTGACGGGAAAAAAAAGGTGAGTTTCCGTACTTAGGGAGGCACGGCATCGAAGATCCTGCCGCGCTGCGCCCAGGATTCCAACGAACATGGGAAGAAAAGTGAAGCGGCGGGGACCGGGCATCCGATTAGGTGGGCACTGATGTTGGCATTTTCACAAGACGCAAAAAGATCCATCCTGGAAATGTTTGGGGGGAAAAGCGCACGTCGTTTTCAGGCGTGAAGAGCCCATGAGCTAATACATACAAATGGTTGGCCCAAAGCACCAGCACTTTTGTCTGCTCCTGGACCGTATCCTTCCAATTTCAGAGATTCACGGGTTTTTTCCCTTTTATTAACAACAAATTCTTACCGAAAGAATCTGTGCGAATCGAATGGAAGGCCCACTAAAGGAATCAGTTGCCAATGTTGACAACGACCATATTCTGGCGCCTGCCGTATGGTCGGAGGATACGGGGTAAGGAATGGGAATGCTCAATTAATGATAGTAACTGCTAAAAGCGAAATATTATTATTATTATTATTTCCTCTATTTTTTATTATTTATACTCCCAACATTTATTTTATGTTGAAAATGTGATTAAAAACAGGGGAGTGCAAATAATATTTTTTTTTATTAAATCTCGATAATCTTTAATAAACTACTATTCTTTTGGAGAATTGATATTTGCACTCTTATTTTAACCACCCGCACTCCAATCTACTCACTAAATAATATCCTTTCAATAAGTGCTAGAAGCTAATTTGGAAGTGCAAATATCACTTCACTTTTTTTTTTTTTTTTTTCATTCCAAAATATTGGAGTGGGTTTAGGTGTAATTTAGCACTACGAACAACCAATGTTTTGGAATCAAGGGTGGCTTACAATCATACAATTAATCTATCACAATAGAAGATCTAAATTCATGAAATTGCTATTATTGGGTTAATCAGGGGCTTTTGTTCCACCATCCCATTCAAATAGCAACAAAGTATTTTTCCTATCTTAGTATTCTCCCCACCTTTTTTTCTCATCATGCTCTCTGGTTTTCTTACTCTCTCACTGTCATTGCCCATCTTTCTCACTCCCCTCTTTTGCCTCTGCCATCGTAACACCTTCCTCCTCCACCTATTTTTTTTTTATAGTAACACCTTCCCTTGCCATAGAAATATATAGTATTTTTATCAATAAATATTTTGGTATAAAGTATGTTAATTTTGAGTATTATATTTACATTATATCTTTCTTACTGGTTCAATTAATGATAAATAGTTGCAGATTATATCTTTCTTAACATTTACTAGGCAGTCTTCAAAAAGACATTTACCAGGCTAAAGGAGCAAAGTGTGTGTGTGTGTGTTTACATATATATATATATATATATATATATATATATATATATATACTAGAGGTGCCTTGCACATATATATACTAGAGGTACATAATAACAAATGTTTTATTACATAATGAATAGAAATATAGAAAAAAAATTAAGTATAAAAACAATTAAAATTTGCTGTGAAAAGAAATTCCATCTATAAAGTTAACCCCAATTTATTGTGATTTGGACAAAGAATTTTTAACCAATATTATATGTACGTAATGATACCAAGAAAGAAAAGAAAGCAAATCCATTATGAGTGCATTATCGGTTAATAGCAGTATAGTTTTAGTTGTAATTAAATAAAAAGTAGTCATAATGTTTCTAACATTTTAATAATTAGAAAAAATATAGAAAGCCACCAAAACCTGTCACAATCTTCAAAATCAATAAAAAAAAACATACAAACTTGCATATTTTTCTTTTTTTTTTTTTGAGAGAAAGAGTGTGTTAATCTATCCATTTAAATCATGCTTAATAGCATTACAAATAGATGAAAATATTATCTAACCAAATAGTTATAGAATATATATAGCAAGTTTAAATAAAAACATGAATTGCCATGTTTCTAAATCTACATATGCAAATTCAAATCCAACAATTTATTTGATTGCAAATATGTCTTCTTAATCAAAACAGAATTTTTCTAATAAAATTTTGTCGAGTGACACTCTAAGCTAAAAGCCTCAATGCTAACTTCCACCACCAAATGCATTCCTTTGAAGCTGCAATCGTTTTAGCTAGTCAAATTGGCAAAATATTATTAAATCTTTTACCCAAATAGTAATGATATGTCCAGTTCCATGCCTAGCAATCATCTCAAACTCTAATTATATTATCTATCATTATGGGCAATAAAAAAGAATAAGAGTACAAAGTCATATAGAACCAGTTTAAGTAAAAGATTCTGAAATCTAATTTTACGTTTCTTTTATTTTCAAGCTATCATTTGCTAAAATTAAAATCATGAAAATAAACTACCTATCATGGATACAAGCTAGTAATTCAAAATGTTGAATGAAGAGATACAAAATATTATCTTCACATTCTAAATTGCTAGCCCCAATAATTATTTTACACGTCATCCACCATATCCAGTTTATAAGCACTTTTCACCATTAATAAACTTTATATAAATTAAAATATAATTACCTATCCATAAATTAAGAGATTCTGATTAATTTTTAATTTAATAGGCATCATTATTTTCTTCCTGATCATCGTTTACCTTGGATTTTCATTTATTAGATTTTTTCTCCTCTACTCTAGTACTATCACCCTATTATCAACTAACAATTTTAATAAATAAAAAATTAAAATTAGAATGAATTTGCATAATGGTGTTATTTATTTTATAGGGGAAAAGTAGCTACAATTCTTTCATTGTTAGCCTAAAAATTCTTCATGTAATCACCACCCATCTTGTTATCAACCTTAGGGAATTTTTTTCCAAAAATAAAAAGATCAAAAAGTAGTTTCAGAATAAATAAAATATAAAAAACTGAAAAAAAATGTTTCTTTAGATTTGGGGGAAAAATATTCACAAATCACATACCTCTTTTGGACGGAAAAGAAAGTCAGATGAAGAAGGAATTGGCGAGAAAAACAATAAGCAAAGGTTTCTGACCAAGACGCAAAAAATGACAAAAAAAAATCAAATAGTACATACCAAAGAGAGACAGTAAAAGTAGAAGATCATGAATCGTAATTATTGGACTATGGAAGAAAGAAAATATCAAACCCATTCCTGATCTCTGATAATGAAACCATCATTTAGTTAATTATGGACAAAAATGAAAGGTAAGGCATCAACTAATCCAATAGAGAAAAAATAGAATAAATGATTAGGATGATAGGGAAAAAAAAAAGAGTACAAAGTGGAAACTAAATAAAAAACCTGCAGTGTATTTGAGGATTTGTTTAATTATCTTTAGCCAAAAAGGAGAAAGGAAATAAAGTGAACGAAAGAAAAAACAAAGCAAAATGAAGAAAAGAAAAGGAATGAATCACGTGTCAAAGTGAGAGAGATCCACTTGGCAATCATTGGCATTGATATAGCAGCTCCACTTTCTTCTTATAAAAAATTAAAATTAGAATGAATCTGCATAATGGTGTTATTTATTTTATGAGGGAAAAGTAGCCACAATTCTTTCATTGTTAGTCTAAAAATTCTTCATGTAATCACCACCCGTCTTGTTATCAGCCTTAGGGAATTTTTTTCCAAAAATAAAAAGATCAAAAAGTAGTTTCAGAATAAATAAAATATAAAAAACTGAAAAAAAATGTTTCTTTAGATTTAGGGGAAAAATATTCACAAATCACATACCTCTTTTGGGCGGAAAAGAAAGTCAGATGAAAAAGGAAGAGGCGAGAAAAACAATAAGCAAAGGTTTCTGACCAAGACGCAAAAAATGACAAAAAAAATATCAAATAGTACATACCAAAGAGAGACAGTAAAAGTAGAAGATCATGAATCGTAATTATTGGACTATGGAAGAAAGAAAATATCAAACCCATTCCTGATCTCTGATAATGAAACCATTCATTTAGTTAATTATGGACAAAAATGAAAGGTAAGGCATCAACTAATCCAATAGAGAAAAAATAGAATAAATGATTAGGATGATAGGAAAAAAAAAACGAGTACAAAGTGGAAACTAAATAAAAAACCTGCAATGTATATGAGGATTTGTTTAATTATCTTTAGCCAAAAAAGAGAAAGGAAATAAAGTGAGCAAAAGAAAAAACAAAGCAAAATAAAGAAAAGAAAAGGAATGAATCACCTGTCAAAGTGAGAGAGATCCACTTGGCAATCATTGACATTGATATAGCAACTCCACTTTCTTCTTATATAATAGGTAGATATATATATATATATATATATTTGTTCAGGAGGACAAAGTAGAACTACCACTCTAATCCAGGAAGGCAAATTGTTATTAACCCAAAAATTAAAGCTGCCATAAAACGTAAATTTGCAGATACTAACCACGTTCTAATGTATTTGTCATAGGAGAAATTACGTGGGAGTAATATCACGTTTCTGGTTTACAGATCGGCACAAAAATTATAAACAAGAAGAACCCCATCTCGATGGAAGCAAGATTATTGCAGCTACATCTACAGATATCAAAATTATACCTGTCAAATGACCGGCCGGCTACAACAAACGGGAACGCGCTCATCAACTTAGAGTTTGATAGCCCAGAGGCCCACCCGTTCCTTCCTGTCTCGTTTCATTCCTCCCCATTAGGGAAGGCATCCAAGGGAACAGTTTTCCTAGCTCCCTGCCTATGGTACTAGAACTCGAATCCCTATCATTTATCCCGAACTTGGCTCTTTCTATCGCTTCCATTATATCCTCCCTGGAGACACATTCTGCCCCTGTGGATCAGGAAAGCATATGACAAGCAGATTTGAAAATTCAGCTATAGATTTTGCAAGGTCAAATCAGAAGGCATTAAATGACCAACACCATTCTCGACATCTCACAAAAGGCTACTGGAAAATCCTTTAAGCAATTTCAGATATTCAAGAAATGGAAACCAGTAGCAAGAGATTTAGCGGCAAATTCAAGGCAGTTTATCAGTTGCTTCAAATCAGCTGATTATACCACTTTTGAATCTAAAAGCATTTGAGCTATTTTTATTTTTGCGGTAGACCCTGCTTTAACTACTTTTTAAGGTATAGAAAGCTGATTCTCAGAAGCAGCTCTTAAGATGCTTTGAAAACATCCTTTGGCCGATCAAAACTTCCCACACCATGCTTTCAGTTTACTAATCAGCTCGTGCAATAATACCCATAACCACCTCTAAAATGTCCAAGAAACAATCATGCATAAAGCAACAGTTCTCCATAATCAGCTTAAAAAAGGATGCTATGCCATTTATGTTCCTAGCTAGCTCAGGAGACATTTTCTACGCACATTAAGCTATCCTCCAAACTCTCTCAACCAGTGATAAGGTAGAGTTTCTTGGTAGCCGTGATAGCACCTGACTTCTAGGGAGGGGAGACTCAAAGAGCTTATGCCGCTAGAGTTGAAAGTACTCGCCCAAGAAGAGCCGAGCCATAGACTAAACCAGACCTACAAAGAGTCTAGGGAGGTGAAAATAATTGTTCTAGGATGCTCTCAATTTAAAAAAAAGGTACCATTCTTTTAATGAACCAGCGGAGAAGATTGCACCGATAGAGAACTGAAATTTAGTTTGTCAATGCAGCACATCTTAAACTAACCTCTGCGTGCAGCAAGCAGAGCAGCTTCGTTGACTATGTTTGCAAGATCAGCACCAACAAAACCTTGAGTGAGAGATGCAACTAGATTGCAGATAAGGTCCATATCTTCCTCTAAAGGCACCCCTCTAAAATGTATGGCCAAAATCTTTCTCCTCCCAGCTTCATCTGGTTCTCCCACATAAACTTTCCTGGAGAAGCGGCCAGGTCGACAAAGAGCTTGATCCAAAGCTTCAGGTCTATTAGTCGCAGCAATAACAACAACATTTGTTCCGGACTCAAAGCCATCCATTTCAGTCAGCAACTGCAAAGGCAAAGGAATTGTCAATGAAAATTGAAATTATACAAAATAAAAGCTCTTCAATCTTAAAAAGATACTCAAAATTAAGAGTTACTGAAGATCATAATGAAAATGGCAAGTACAACCACAAAAAAAGCTGGTGAAAACAAAATCTCAAATGGAAATAAACCTAGTAGTCTTGCTTTCAGAACCAGTATCCTCATTACTGGGAACACTTTAGACACATCAAGTGGAGAAGACCTAAATACAAAAATTTTGAACCATCTTTTAAACTCCTGAGAGACTGAACAATTGTTAGCTTCAGGATAAGGTCATTGGTTTGTGCTCCCAATATAATTGTGAATTGTCTTTTGCAATTTTTTTTGTTTTAATTTTATCAGGTTTATAATAGTCATGTACCATTGATTACTATCATTGTTCTGGATCGAGAATTTGAAGTTATGAGCTTTTCTTGCAAATATTTGTAGGTGATTCTAGCAACTAGTTTTTGTTATTCATTTATGATTGTTCAATTAACAGTTCATATGTATTACCATCTTCAGGTCCTTAGAAACATAAATCTGTTTCTAGCGCAACACATCAAAGAAGTTCTCATTAATTTGCTCATGCTACTAATGCAACACAATTCAACTCTTTATATATTGTGCATTCATCTTTCTAAAATATTTATGTCCTGGTCCGTAGCTTCCAAGAAGGCACGCCTAATGTCCCTTAAATTTTTCATATTATTATTGGATTGTTTAAGAGCTAAACACTTTCAAATATACAAAGGCAGAAATACCTGAGTCAGGGTGAAAGAATACCTGATTGAGTGTTTGATCCCTTTCATCATTGAAACTTCTCCCACGTTTTCCTCCAACAGCATCAAGTTCATCAATGAAAACTATTGAAGGTGCATTTTTCCTTGCAACACTGAATAGATCTCTAATACGTGCTGCTCCTCTTCCAACGAATAACTCAACAAATTCACTGGCAGAAACTGAAAAAAATGGTACTCCTGCTTCTCCAGCCACTGCACGGGCTAGTAATGTTTTCCCGGTTCCTGGAGGTCCCACAAGTAGCACTCCTTTGGGTAACTTTGCTCCTAGCTTACTGTAGTTTATTGCTCCTTGTAGGCACGATACTATCTGTAGATGAAGTGCGTGCATCAAAACCAATCCCAATGGCAACAAACAGTTGTAATTATGTGTACAATTATGTGTATGTAGGCTCATGCAAGCGCTCTCTCACACAGACAGACACAAGTATACTTAGTGACCAGGGGTATGCAAAACCACACAGCAATAAAAGAAACTAACTCCGGTAGCATCTCATGCTGTATTGTTGAATCTTTAATCCAAAACACGGTAAATCAGTCTAGCATGAAAGACTTACTTGATAGCACACCACAGAGCTCAGAATATAAAACAGAATCTCAAAAGGCCGAAAGACACATTGTCCTTATTGATATGGTGATATATTCAGTTAACATTTGCTACTTTAACTTTATAATGTGCTCTTCAGAAACAAGATAAATATGGTTAATAATGTTCAACCAATAACACAACTGTACATTCTCATTCCAATTGTTTTCAGATTTCTACTTTTATGCACTGTATGCTAACTCAAAGGAAGTTTATCATTGTGTAGCCCTTGAAAAATATTCAAGTGACTCAAGTTTGGAATTTGTACTACCTCCCTCTTCTATTCAGTTTTGATAACTATGCATAGGCTTAACAAAATATAGGAAAATATAGGAATCTAGGTTAGACAGACAGTCAATGCCAAACGGAGAGAGAGAGAGAGAGAGAGAGAGAGAGAGAGAGAGAGAGAGAGAGAGAGGAAAAAGAAGAAAGAAGTGAGTCCAGCTACCTTCTATGACCGTATTGTGTTCATTTTAAGAAAAGTATGCATTATACTTTTGGATGCCGGAATATCCAAGTAGATCATCACACATATATGATCATTAACCTAGCACAATCATGGTAAGTGTATCTCCAGGACTCTTGCTTCATAGTAACGAAGGTATGTCTCTTACTATTAGCAAGCAGTATTGAAAGTGAAAATCAAAGCAGAAATTCAATCACAACTATTGTTCATATAATGATGCTGAGAAATTTGACTTTCTCATTTCCAGACCAAAAATAGGTGAGAACTATTAGTGTCTATAATCATCCTGAGTATAAGATTTGGTAACTAAAGCAATTACACCAGGTGGTTCACATACCAATGCTCATCTAAGAAGCAAACCATGTTTAGTGATCTACATCTATGATGGAGTATGAAACCAATTCCATATATTGAACTATAAACTATTCAAGTTTACCAAGACAGTTTTAAACTGCAGTTGGACAACTAATGTTGTAGGTCAATACTTGATTTAATGAGGAGTGACACTAAGTTTCAAAAAATGTTTAAGGGTCAAGAGGTCCAGTAAATGGGTTACCTGGTTCCTTGTACTCATCCTTAGTAAAACAAGAAAAAGAGAAAGATATTTAGGAAAATAAAAGGGAAAAAAAAACCATAATACTGCTTAGAACAGCATGTAATATATTTTCTCATAACAGTTATTTTGCTGAAACTTTTTTTCTTTGGGGATAAGATTATTGCCAAAACTTAAAGATTGCAGAACTTTCCTTATGAATGATATTCCTTTTTCTATATCCAAGTTTTGAACCAAACAATTTGTTCAGCTTAAGAAAGGGACAAATAGCATTGCACACATCAAGCGCAAATGGTACCACAGAGCAGTCAAAAGGTTGAACTAACAATCTCTGCTCTATATTTAGCTGCATTTACACAGGCGGGCCCACATGAATCATGTCCTCAAAGAGAATTTCATAACCATTTAAACTTCCTCTTAGTTACAATCTCTAGTTCTAATATGCATTCTCTGAAAAATCAACAATGAGAAGCGTGTCTGCAAATGAAATTTAATGAGCAAAATTTTGAGGATACCTCCATAAGCTCTACTTTTGCAGTATCCACACCATCCACATCATCAAAAGTAACCAACTGATTACTTGGCCTTCGTCTTCTAGCTGGACTATTGGCCGCAGAAAGTTGACGATAAAGAAGCCACATGATAGGAGTTAATGGGATCCATAATGACAGCATTGTTATCAATGAATTCCTGATTGACGCAAGTAGTGATTGAGGGGCTGAGCTGTATGAAGTTCCTTTTTCCCTCATTAGACTAAGAAGATATCCTTCATCGTGATCAATCTTCCTGGTAGAAAATTGCCATAAAGGAGTAGAAGCTCGGCTTTTCACCATTTTATTAAGCACATTGCTACCCATTTGACTCGTTTTTAGAACATCATTGCCGGCTTGACCATCATCTATACTATTTCCAGGAGCTAAAGCTTCACGTTCTGATATTTGAGCATCTTTCATCACCCACGATTCTGTGCTGTAGTATATCCGACGAGTACCCTCCTCGAAAAGAACCTTTGACACCATTCCATTTTGCAGGCTCATGATCAAGTCGGAGTAGGGAACAACTTTAGGAGGCGTCGTTGCAGTCAGTTTCAGAAACAATAAGCAGAGCCCCAAAACAACCGCAACAGAAGTCGAAAGGGTCACTCTTCTCACGTTTTTACGAATGAATGTTCCAAGACCATTTAAAATCGAGCTTATGGAAACCCTTTTCAATCTTCTCCAGTATAATCTTAACCTCGGTCGCAATCTTATTGAAAATTTCCTTCTCGTACCATGATTCACCTTTTTCCCCAAGCGGGTTTCTGCCTGTGTCGTCTCATTGCTGAGTGACTTAAACCTAGTACTATGCGAATATAATCTATGTTGGGATGTCCAATGACCATAATTCCATCCCAATAAAGGCAGAGAAACTAAACTATGATATGACTTAGAAAATGAGCTAGCTACACTTCTATATGTTCCTAAAAATTTTGGTTCTCCGACATCAAGTTTGAATCTTTCTTGAGAAATTATTAAGCCATTATAGGGAATAATTGGAAAAGCTGACATCTTTATACTACAATGAAGTCAACAAAAAATCCATGAAACCCACAAAGAATTTCAACTCAATACAAGATTATTCTCGAGATTTCACTTGCAGAAGCAAAAATACCTGGTTCAATGAGCAAGTAAAAGAATTGGTATTCTTATTTGATGTTCTGAAATATTAACACCTGCTCTCTTTAGGCAAGCAGATCTTCCATTATCATTGACTGTTAGAAGAGAATTTTGTAAAAGAAAGCAAAGCCTGAGAGGACTGAAGGGTGATTCAGGATAGGGTCGGCGGGCCAAGATTTTTGAGTTAATTTTTTGGGATGAGATTGGACATCAGTCATCAGTCAGTCTATCCGACCACGGGTAGTGGTATCTTATCAGCCTAAATTCCAATGCGAGACCAATTTTAAGTTTTTAACCGCTGGGAAATGCACGCTCATGCCTGTGCAGCTTCAAAGAAAAAATTTATAAAGAACAATAATAAATAGTTATTAAAAGATTTAACTAAGCTGCATAATGTGATTTTAGCACTTATTGAAAGTTTCTACTATTTAGCTTTTTAGTGGGAAGCTAAACAAAATAAATAAATAAAAATTGACAAAAAAATTTTACACCGTATCCTTTCCTTACCTTTTATATATAGGAACATATTAAGTAATAACATATGAATGACCATATTAAATAGCTAGGTTACAGTTAAAAGATTTATGCAAACTTGTAAAGAAATTAAAATCACAAAAGTTGAACTAGATCTAAGGATGCAAACGAATCGAGTCAAGTCGAATTTTGGGCTTATCGAATTGAATCTCTTATTAATTTTATGAAACTCGAACTCAAACTCGACGAGTTCAAAATGTCGAACTCGAACTTAAAAAAAAAATTTTATTATTTTTATTTTTTAAAAATAAAAAATAATTATTTTATTTTCAAAAATAAATAAAATAATAATTTTTTAACAAATATTATGAATGTATATGTAATTTTATTATTAAAATATATATATATATATAATTGAGTTTACGAGTCAATAAACTTAATGTTTTTGAACTTGAACTCTACTTGATTAACTCAATCTCAATTCGAGCTCGATATTGACCGAGCTCGACTCGAGCTCATACAATCACGAGTGGCTCAATTCATGAACAACTCTAACTAGATCTGATTAAAACATCCACCCTACTTTGTAGACAATTTTCTCAAAGTAGTAGAAACCACAATGCTATCGAGCTGTTGAGTGCAAAGTAAAGTCTCGAGTTTCCGTCACCTAACATATTGCAAGACTTTTGACTCGAGAGTGGAAGTCTTATTTCAATGTTTATATACAAAAGAAAAATGCGTGCAGATTTTCTCTCAATTTACTTATAATTCTTTCGTGATCCTTTGTAATTAGCTGCAAGTGGGGTCAAAATCAATTAATTTTGCAGATTTATTAGGAGTTATTAACTGGGTAAAACTTCTTAGAAATTCATAACAAGTACCTAAATATCCCATCAATTTCTCCTATTTCTCCTTCAAAAAAAAAAAAGAAAAAAATGATCTCATTCCATGGTTCTACGAATGAAAGAATTTAGGGCAGAGGATTTTATATTTCATTGTGGGCCGTCGGACCATTGGTTATCATGGTTCATTCGAAAATCGTTGGATCAGCCCGCAGCCAGAGAGTGAAGGATTTATTTGGTTCTGTTTGGACTCCGGTGGCAAGACAGCGGAGCTTGGACTTAGTCACTTCACAGAACTTGCGAAAATTATTGAGGTGTCCTTTTAAACCACTTATGGTCTGGTGATCAAGATTTCAAAATGCAATCGTGCCACAAAAAATTTTGAATAAATCTTATATATATTGACGATGGTGTATACACTATTATGATTAGATATACGATACATATGTAAAATTTGAGTTTCAAATTCAAATTTGAATTATGTGTCATATATTTAATGATGAAAATGTATAGACTAAATAATGACAATTTGAAGCTAAGACTGTAATGGTTTAACATTAATATTCTGGCGATGCTGCCTAAGCTCATTGTTGGTCCATAGATAAGTTTTGGTGAATGAAATTGGTTAATTGAACCTTTGACACAAAAACAAAAAAGAAAAGAAAATATTTAATTAAATGACAATTTGTTTGGATCCTTGACCTGCTTTTTTTGTTACCATTTATTTACTACCAAAAACGTTCCTTGCTCTTTGGAAAACCAGTAAAATGATACTATTTCAGTGCTTCCTTCTCAAAATTTCAACCAAACAAACCCCGAAGATGAATGAAGCCTCGAGAAATTCGGACGTGCATGGAATCTTTTTTGCCGTCCTCCTCCTTGAAGGGTTAAAAAGAAAAAAAAAAAAAAAAGAAGATGAAAAGCCTTAAAAGCGCCTGTGTTTCTGCGATTTTAGGCTGAAGTCTAACCAGACCCGACCGATGACTGAACTAAAAGACGTAGATGAGCTGGAGTCCAATCGTATCATACAGGATGAATTGATTCTAGTTCCAATTGGTTCCCATTTACCGTAAAATTAAAGCTACTTAAGCCAAATCACGGAGGGGTAAGACCGTAATATCATGCTTCCTTCAACCACGTGGCACGGTCATCGACCACAAGCTGTCCGCTTTCTGCTTCTATATATAATGCATTGGGTGGCTCCTCAATTTAGTGAGAAATCCATCTTCTTTCCACCACTTTTTTCTCTGCAGAAAAATTAAGACAGACTAACCCCGTCATTCAGAAGCACGAAATTGGAGTTTGCTCGATCTCTCTTGTCAAATTTCCTATTCTCTATCGTCAATTACTTAAATACAAGAGGTAAGACGTCAGTTTCTTGTTATTTGTTGGACTGCCCTTTATGTTTTGCATCTACTAGTGAATTTTTAGATATTTATTTATTGGGATTTGGTTTCTTGGATTTTTAGGGCTTGTGCGGCTGCTTGAGGTTTCTGCTGCATTGTGTGTTTTCGAATCAAGGTAATTTTCGGTGAGCCTTCTTATTTATTTAATTATATAATTTTTTTTTGGCAATTGATAAGCTTTGGTGTTGCTATGAACCATAGTTTTGGGACCCTGTTTTATTTTATTGTTCCCGTTTATATTATTTTCTTCGCACGTGGTTTGGTTTTTTTTTTTTTTTTTCTTAAATATTGTCTGCCTGTTGTATCTAGGTTATTTGCACTTCACATTGTTGTTATCATCCATAATAAGAAAATTATTATAATCACATACGTGGAAGTTGATCTTTTTAATTGTGAGTAATTATGCCAATATTAGTTGGAGTAACCATCTTATATTTACCAATGATTTATTCCTGAATTATCTGTTTTCTTTGGCTCCAGTTTTTATTTTTTATTTTGTATACCTTCGCCAAAGAAGATTTCTAATTCCTTTTTTTTTTCCTTTTTTTTTTTTGGGGTGGGGGTGTTGGTGGTGGGGGCGGGGGGAGAGCTAAAAGGCTGTTATCTTTGCCACTGATCTTAATCTGTTGTGATTTTTTCAAAACCAATTGATTTTGCAGTTTGGCTCTTTCTTTTTTTGGTTGTTGTTTTTGTGGGGGGGAGTTGCCAATGGTTATATGCCCTGCTCAAGTTTTAAGTTTCAATTTTGATTTCTTTTTCCTCTGAGTACATTTGTTATTTTAACTTGTTCCATGGCATTCTTTGCCTTGGCTTTTCCTGCAATTTAAGTGCTTTCTTTTCGTCTTGCAAAGGTTTCTGTCTCGCCTTTTTGCCTTCCTGGATATCTTTACTTGATGTATACGCTTGATAAAACCTTTCCACTTATTAAGCATAACATCTGGATTCATTGTTCTTGTTTCTTGTGCTGGATAACTTGTGGTTGTCACTATCAGGTTCATAAATTTTAATGCTGAATTGTTTGTTTTCCTCTGTTCATTCTGCCTCGAGTTTATCTGATCCTTTTTTTTTTACAGGTTTGACAGGAAGAAGACTGAATGATCTAATGGAGTCTAAAGGTGGGAAGAAGAAGTCTAGTGGTAGTAAATCATTATTCTACGAAGCTCCCCTTGGATACAGCATTGAGGACGTACGACCTGCTGGAGGAATCAAGAAATTCAGATCTGCTGCTTACTCCAACGTGAGTTTAGCTCCCTTGTAATGTAATTTGTGTCATGTTTTTTTAATATCATAACTGTGTCATACTAACCTGTAGCTTGTTTATCTTGTATGTGCAGTGCGCTCGGAAGCCATCTTGAGATTTTCCTAGTTGTTTGATAATCACCAGAATTGTAGTAATTGAAACTTTTATATTTTGCTTGCTTTTTGGTTAGTCTCTTCATTCATCCTTCCGATCCTCTCTTTCAATCAGCACTTGTCTTTCTTAAGCTAAGATGGCCTTGCCAGTCTCTGCCATTGGATTTGAAGGTTTTGAAAAAAGGCTTGAAATATCATTTTTTGAACCTGGTATCTTTGCTGACCCTGGTGGTCGTGGGCTTCGAGCTTTATCAAATTACCAGTTGGATGAAATTCTAAAACCAGCTCATTGCACCATTGTGTCCTCATTATCGAATGGTGAAGTCGATTCCTATGTACTCTCAGAATCTAGTCTTTTCATCTTCCCTTACAAAATCATACTCAAAACTTGTGGGACTACAAAGTTGCTTCTTTCAATTCCATTGATCCTGAAGTTTGCTGGTGACCTCAAACTCACAGTGAAATCAGTGAGGTATTCCCGTGGGAGTTTTATATTTCCTGGTGCTCAGCCTTATCCACACCGCAATTTTTCTGAGGAAGTAGCTGTCCTAAACAGCTATTTTGGCAAACTTGGAGCAGGCAGTAGAGCTTATCTGATGGGTGGTGCTGACAAGCAGCAGAAATGGCATGTCTACTCTGCTTCAGCTGAACACATGGAAAATGTGGACCCGGTTTATACCTTAGAAATGTGCATGACTGGGTTGGACAAGAATAGGGCTGCAGTGTTTTATAAAACACAGTCAAGGTCTGCTGCTGTCATGACTGAAACCTCTGGCATAAGAAAGATTCTTCCCCAATCAGAGATCTGTGATTTTGACTTTGATCCCTGTGGGTATTCCATGAATTCAATCGAAGGAGATGCAATCTCGACTATTCATGTTACACCCGAGGATGGCTTCAATTATGCTAGTTTTGAAGCCGTTGGATATGACTTGAAAGTTCTAGACTTGACCAAGCTTCTTGAAAGGGTGTTGGCCTGTTTCCAACCCACGGAGTTTTGTTTTGCTCTTCACAGTGGTAGTTCTGGAGAGGAGCTTGATTTTGATTTCAACTTGAACTTGAAAGGATACACGTGTGAGGAAAGGAGCTGTGAAATGCTCGGGAAGGGAGGATCAATTATCTACCAGAGTTTCACTGGCGCTGGTTGCTGTGGGTCTCCCAGGTCAATTCTGAAATGCTGCTGGAGCGAGAGTGAGGACGAGTACGTCGAGAAGGAAGAGTGACAATTGAGAGAGTCTTCCATTTTTAATTGTGTGTTGAAGTATTTTCATTTCAACGGGGTCCCTTTTGTGCTTGTTGTCGGGGGATTACAATAAGGTCTCTTCTTCTTGTTCTTGTAGTCAAGTCAATGAATAAAGCTGTCTTTCACTTTGGTATTTATTCTTGCGACTGCTTCAGTCGGGGTCGCAGGTTCTTTATGGGTTTTTAGTCCTCATGTTGCATGTTTGGGTCTGAATTGAATTGACTCTTATATCTAGTTCGTTGCGAATAAAAAATTAGGCCTTGTTTGGATTGCTATTTTTCGTCAAAAAATTATATCGTTATTTGTAATTATATTTTTTTATTATTTTTTTTTTCACATTCATCAAATCGCTATAGTAATTTTTTCATGAAAAATTATGAAAAATGCAATTCATTATTCTTTCGTGCAATTTGAATTTGTTCTTCTGTGAGGCTGTTCTGTCCATGTCAACTCCTACTACTTCTGTCTTCGGTGGTACAGGAGAGAAGAGCCGGTCACACGAGAACCGGTTACGTGTGAATTTGCAGTATGGGAACAGCACAACGGCAGATTGTTGGCATGACGGCATGAGCTGCTAAAATCATATGTAACGCTACAAATCAACATGGTATCTTTTTGTTTTGAAATTGAAGACGGTTGAACTACTATATTCATATGTTTACTTTTTTTTTTTTTTTTGTCGAAACGTTAGTTTGTTTTATATATATAGAACTATAAACTTTACAATATTTTGGACAAAGGTCCAATCAAAAGGGACAAACTATCCTACAGAATCACTGATGCCTAGCATCTAAGATTGAGATTCACCTAACTTCATCTAACCAGATGTTTAGAGCATGAATGCTCAATTTGATACTTTCTACTTTCCTAGAATTAGCAAAAAGAATAGAGCACTGTTGAAACAAAGTACCAATGGATCGAATGTCCTCAATTAGAGTGGCCATCAGCTGATTGTTGTACTTTGCTGCTGTTATATTTTCTACCAGCTTGCGATTGTCAAGTTCTACTTTGATATTCCTCCAGCCTTGGCCTGCAACTTTCAGTCAATGTTTTCAGAACCGGATCGGACCGGCCGGTTCGACCGGTTGGACCGCGAACCGGCCATGTCACCGGTCCGATCTAATGCTAAAGCCGGAAGTTCATGGAGAACCGTTGAAACCCGGACGAACCGTGTGAATCGTTAAGAACCGTGAACCGGCGGTTTTTTAAATTGTTCAACAAAATATCAAGAATGGTGTAGTTAAGATTCGAACGTGGATTTCCAAGTTTGGATTTGACAATCTCACCGCTAGACTATAGTTAAGTTTGTTGAGAATTCTACTTGACTAAAAAATATATTAAAACATCAAGTTCTTTTCTTATTTTTTTTTCTTAACCATTTTTAACCCAAATATCCACAACAAGATTTTCTCAAGTCTTCACCATTATTATCAGGTTATTATCTTTAGCAAATTGTAAACAAGTTGAAAATTTCAACTTTTCTTGTTTTCCAACATCTTAGTAAGTTTAATTTTTTTCTTTTCAAGGTTTTTTTTCTATATTATTATCTTTAGTTGATTTTTTGCATTTTCTTCTTTTTCCCCTCAATTTTTATATGTTTCCCTCATTTTTGTTTTATTTTTATTCGATTAATTAAGGATGAAATTTTTGCAAAAGTAGTGCACATCCGTGTAGGAATTGGGTAGAAATTACAAATAATAACATTGGACTGGTCAAAAATATGGTAGTTGGCACATAATCGAAGCTATTGATAATTGAATTTAAAATAATTAATGGTATAGGATCATTGAATTTAATATAACATGTTAATTAGTAATGTTTAGTAGTAATTAATTTTTTATGTGTTTAACTGTATATTTGTTTTTCAAAAATTTTTAGTTTTTTTTTAGTTTGAGCAATTAGATTTATATTTTTACAAAAAAAAATTTAACTTTTTCATCTTAAGTTGAAGAAATTGTGAAGGTGGTGTGGTTGCTTATCATGCCACTGATAAAAGTTTGCTATTCAAATAGTTTGTCTTAACTTGAACTCTTTTATGGATTTTTTTAAGGGTTGCAAAAGAATTTCAATATTTAATTTATTTATTTTTTGTGTTTTTATTTGTGATAATTGGTGAACATTTGGATTGTATCTACTTATGTTTATAATGAATTTATGAAAACTTATGGTGAATTATGATATTTTAATTATATTTATCATTCCATGTTTTATGTATAACTTTTAGAAAATTTATTATTATCATAACTTAAATTAAGTTATGTTGGTAAAGTTCAAGTGTAGAATGAAACCTACTTAGTACTTAACACTTAAAAAAAAAAAAAAAAAAAAAAAACAGTGAACCTTTGAACCGGCCGGTTGGACCGGTCGGACCGGTCGAACCGTGAACCGGCCACCTCTCCGGTTCACTGACCGGTCCGAGTTTAAAAACATTGCTTTCAGTAGAGCTAATCTAATCGCAACAGCTTGGTCTTGTAATGTATCACCGGATGATCTTTCTCTAAGTGCCCAGGCTGCTTGCAGTTATCCCAAGTTATCTATAGCTGTGATTCCAATCCCTACTGTTGCTTGCCTTCTGTCTTGATGCGTGTGGATCTTTAATAACATACCAGTGTGGCTCTCATTTTGAACCTGGACGGTCCTTTGCTGTATCGCTATTTCCTGAGTGCTCCTTCTTGAATTCTCCCCTTTGTTAGCTTCATTATATTCTGTCCACTCCTGCTGTGCCTTTTCAATTATCTTGAAAGGCTCATTTTCCTTATGGTTAAACTCTCTATTATTCCTGAATTTCCATAATTGCCAGAGAATGTTGATGGTAATGTTCACTTGATCCTCCACACCTCTACTGGCTTGAGCTTCCTGGACTGCGGACCACCATTTGGTGAAGTTGTCAGACAGATGTTCAATTCCATCCCACTGCACTGGCGCCATTTTCCAAATTTCCTTCACTTTAGTACATTGCAGCAGCATGTGTTCGATCGTTTCCAGCTTCTCTCCACATCCAGTACATATGGGGTTCCCTAATTTTGTTCTTGTAAAAATTGCCTCATTGACTGGGAGTCCCCCATGCAAGCATTTCCAAATGAAAACCTGTAGTTTCTGGCTTACCTTCTGTTGCTACAATGAGTTCCAGATCTTGGAGTTAGTTCCTTCAAAGCTTGTTCCAGCATCCTCCTTCCTTCTTGTGTACTTGTTTTCCTTTGCCTTCAGCCAAGCTTTATAACCAGATTGAACTGTGTACTGTCCAGCCTGGGAATGCATCCAGAAATAGCTGTCCTCACATCTTGTTACACTTAATGGTATATTCAGTATTCTCTCAGCATCCTGTGAATTAAACGTTTTGAATACCAGGACTCTATTCCATCTGTTGTTCCTGATCAAATCAGACACTAATATCAGTTGACACCCCATTGGCCTTGTAGCAGTTGGTTTCCCTTCCAATGTTCCTGGGATCCAATTATCTTCCCATATTTTGGTTCCTTTCCCATTGCCAATTTTCCTCCTAACTCCTTCTTGCAATTCCTTTCTTACTCCTGCTAGGCTCTGCCAGATCCAAGATGCATTTTGTGGTACCTTGCAATTGAAAATTGATTGCTTGGGGTAGTACTTCTCCTTTAGTACTCTACTGACTAACAAATTTGGCTGTGTTATTAGTTTCCAGATCTGTTTAGCCAATAGAGCCTTGTTAAACAGCTTCAAATCTTTAAATCCTATTCCTCCATTGCTTCTCTTAGCTGTCAACTTCTTCCAGCTTATCCAGTGTAACTTTTTTTTTCCATCAGCATCACCCCACCAGTAATTAGCCATTTTCGTACTGATTTCTTTGCATATCTTGTTGGTTAGTCTGAAGCAGGACATAGTGTAGGTAGGCATGGCCATTGCCACAGCTTTAATCATTATTTCCTTCCCTACTTGGCTTAACAACTTCTTCCCCCATTCTTTCAATTTCTTATCTATTGAGTTTCTTATGAATCCGAATACCTGCTCTTTTGATCTTGTTATTACCATTGGTAACCCAAGATATTTGCCTTGTTCAACCTGTTTAATGGATCCCATCACCTGACAGACTTCACTCTTCACAGATGGCAATGTGTTTTTGCTGAATAAGACTGAGGACTTTTCCATATTAATGAGTTGCCTTGTTGCCTATTCATACTCTTTGAGGATCTTTTTCAACTTCTCTGCTTCTTGTTTGTTAGCTTTACAGAATACCAAGGAATCATATGCAAAGAACAAATGAGTTATTGTGGGCGCCCTTCTGCTAATTTTTATTCCTGTCAGTTCCTTGTCCATCTTAGCTTTCTGCAGCAAATTTGATAGCCTTTCTGAACAAAGCAAAAACAGGTATGGGGAGAGTGGATCGCCCTGCCTGATACCTGTTGAGGGGGTGACAACCTCCTTGTGCTCACCATTAATATTGAAGGAGTAGGTTACTGTACTTATGCATGCCATGATCCAGTTTACCCAAGTTGAGCAAAAACCCATTTTTTCCATTATTGCCTTCAAAAAGCTCCATTCCACTCTATCGTAGGCTTTAGACATGTCCAGTTTCATTGCCATAGAGCCCACTCTACCTTGCCTTTTTTTTAGATAGTGCATCAACTCATGAGAAAGAATGACATTGTCTAAAATTTGCCTACCTGGTACAAATGCAGATTGGCTTTTGCTGATGCATCTACTTAGGCAAGGCTTTAGTCTGTTAACAAGGATTTTTGCTAACGCTTTATAGATCACTTGACAAAGACTAATAGGCCTATACTGATTAATCTCTGTAGGACCATCAACTTTTGGAATCAAAGAGATAATAGTATGGTTTATGGCTTTGAGGATGACTCCATGATGGAAGAATCCTTGGATTGCATTTACCAAATCCTTTTTAATAAGACTCCAGAATTTTTGAAAAAAAACGAGGACATGCCATCATTTCCAGGAGTCTTATTAGGATTCATTGAAAAAAATGCATTCTTTATTTCATTTTCATCCACTTTTTTGGTCAAATCCTTGTTCATATGTTCAGTTATAGTTATAGGAATCCCCTCTAAGATCTCCTCTAGCTGCCTATTTGCTTTCGATTTGAACAGGTCCTCATAATATTTGGCTATTTCCCCACCCAGTTCTTCGTCATTGGTAGTCCATTCTCCACTCTCCTTTCTCAAATTCTGCAATCTATTCCTCTTCCTTCTTCATTTCACCGTTGCATGGAAAAATTGAGTATTTTTATCCCCCTCCTTTAGCCACCTCAATCTTGAATTCTGATTCCAATAAGCTTCTTCCTCCTCATATGCCTTTTTCAATTGTCCCTTCATTTCCTGTACTTGTTGCTTCTTGTTATCTCCAGTAGATGCCTTGATTTCTTCAATCTGGTTTTTGCACCATTTAATTTTTCGGAGGAATTTTCTTTCTTGCTACTGCTTCACTTTAGTAACTCAATTCTGCAGTTCTTAATCTTCTTTTTTACCTTAAATCACCTTGTTCCAGCACATGGAATGTCCCAAGCTTTCTTAACCACTTCCTCTACCTCACTTTGTTGGAGCCACCTCTTATCAAACTGGAATCTCTTTTTCCTTTGCTTCCTGTCCTTCTGAGTTTCTAGTAATAACATACTATGATCAGAAGCTTGTGACTCTATATGAGTACAGTTGGCTTCCTCATAACATTTGGACCATTCTAAAGTGCATAACCCCCTGTCCAGTCTTTCTTTTACCTCTCCAGGTCCATACTAGTTGTTGCTCCATGTCCACGGCTTCCCTTCATAACCCATATCTACCAACTGATTATCATATATGAATTTCCTGAAATCTTGAAAGCTTCCATTATCTCTCACCCTTCCACCCCATTTTTCATCATTTGAAGTAATGTCATTAAAGTCTCCCATGATTATCCATTTTGCTCCCCAGATTGATTTCCTTCTATTTATGACTTCCCATTGATTCCTTCTTATCTGACCATCACAGCTAGCATATATTTCAATAAACCATCAACTTTCCTTTTTCTCTTCATCTTCCACTTTTGCCTCAATAGTGAAGGTTGTTTCTTGAACGTCAAAGATCTTCACCTCATTATTCCACAATAAGGCCATGCCACCAATTTTGTTCATTGCTTCCACTATAAAGCTATTTTCAAAATTCAGGATTTTTTTTACTTTTTCCATGTAATTTTTCCTATGTTTTGTTTCACTTAGGAAAATAATATTTGAGGAGAGAAGTCTGTTTTCCTCCTTCAGATGGGGAACTGTCAAGGGCCCGCATGGTTGGTTGAGAGACCATGTTGGGCTGGTCTCTTTCACCTTTTTGTCCCGGCTATTACAGGTTTCCCTATTCCCGACTATATTCATATGTTTACTCAGTTCTGTTTTCTAGGCAAAGACAGCAAAAGAAGTCTCCGCGCCGCAGGGGTATTGTATCTGATATGCATTCTCTAGAACAGTGAAAACAAATTATCAACTGGTACCATCAACCTCCTGTTTTGCCTTAATGGCAGTCAGGCGAACTAATGCATGTATTAATGTTCTAGTCTTTTACTCTCTAGATCCCTCTAAACTTGAAAAGCTTTTCCTCCCATGAGTGGGAAGGGAAGAAAGGAAAAGAAACTACAGGCTGTTAATCTTTGTGTTATTCTATAACCATTTTGTCCTTCGACATGTTACATGCTGATACTCGTTAAAATTAGGCTTAGTAGACTCAAAGGAAAATACAATTTAGTGAAGTCAGTGTCATAGGCCTACTCTAGGGGATGGTGTCCAATGGAATCGGAGGAATTTGATGGAGCTGAATTACTATTAGATCATATGATATATTATGCACTTTTATGAATTTAGAACAAATCTTGTATTAATGAAAAGTAACGTTTTAACCTTTAATCTCACATTCCACGTTAACATTTCACAATTAATGTGGCCGCTGCTAAAGGCATTATCAGAGTCAAGATGACACATATGTAGGATGTCTGCGTGCAAAATCTTTTCTTTTAATTTCACGTCGACTCCGAAATAAAAGATGAGTCCTATCTTTTCCATTTTCAGACTCACAGCGAGATGAAAATTTATTTAGTGTTTCTTTCCCATTGTTTCCTTTTTCTGTATTTTCTCTTTTATTAGTCTCTCTCTCTCTCTCTCTCCTAAACTCGCAAACCAGGGAGAAAGATTACCGGACATACCGGTTAACATGTTGATCCCCAGTCGGTCACCGGCCATGTCCCTCATCAGCGATTCCGCCAAATTCTTTCCTCAGTTGTCTGAAGTCGAAGGCCCTATATACCACCGAGGCTGAGGTTTAAGTTTTCGGGGCTCCGAAAATTTAGCCTGAACGCGGCATTGTATTAGGTTCTTCTTCTCTGGCCATAAAAATAACTTCTTTATTGTAGCTTCCGCGCTTCCTGTTTGTCTCTGGCCCAGGTCTCCAACTGAGCTGCCACTTTTGCATGAAGCCGCACACCATACGGGAAATTAAAGCCTAACGATGCCTAAGGTTGGGTTCTGATTTACTACTATGTTTCCCAATTTATAATTAGTAATAATTGATTAATTCTCATGGACCAGCATAACGAGTTGCTACTCTTGCCAAGTTTCTCAGAATCAAGAGCAGGCATCTTCTGGATTATTTATTTGGACTAGATCGTTGGTGTATTCGGCTTGATTTTTAATGGCTAGCTCCGTTAGGGTAAGCAGTGAAAGTCTATTTGTCAAAACTGTGTGTGCCATTGTGGTGAAGGGTCACTGGGATGATATTTTGAAGCCCAAGATTGGTTCTTTTGTGTCTTCAAGTACGATCAATCAGGCACTTATTAGCCTTTCGTCATATGGGTTTTCTCTTTCTTGGTCATTTTATAAATGGGTTGAAACCATTCCCGATTACAACCATTCTTTACAGTCTTGTTGGACAATGATTTGTGTGTTAACTAAGCAAAAGCATTTCAAGACTGCACATGCTATGCTTGAAAAGATTGCGCTTAAAGATTTTTTGTCATCGCCAACGGTGTTGAATGCTCTTGTGAGCGGTTGTGACAGTCCAGATGTGAATTCTCATGTTTTGAGTTGGTTGGTGATATTTTATGCTAATTCTAAAAAGACACAGGATGCCGTTCAAGTGTTTGAGCACATGAGGCTATGTGGGTTTAAACCTCATTTGCATGCTTGTACTGTCCTGTTGAACTCTTTGGTCAAGGATAGATTATGTGATACAGTGTGGAAATTATACAGGAAGATCATAAAAGCTGGGGTCGTTCCGAACCTGCATATATACAATGTGTTGATTCATGCTTGTTGCAAGTCCGGGGACGTGGAGAAAGCAGAAGAGTTATTGAGAGAAATGGAGTTTAAGGCTGTATTTCCTGATCTAATAACGTATAATACGTTAATCTCTTTGTACTGCAAAAAGGGCATGCATCATGAGGCTTTGTGTGTGCAGGATAGGATGAAATCTGGGGGTGTTTGTCCGGATATCTTTACCTATAATTCTCTCATTTACAGTTATTGCCGGGAAAGTAGAATGAGGGAGGCTCACAGGCTTTTTAAGGAAATTAAAGGGGTTACACCAAACCAGGTTACATACACTACCTTGATCAATGGATATTGCAGAGTGAATGATCTTGATCAAGCTTTACAATTGCGTGATGCCATGGAGGCTAAGGGGTTGTATCCTGGTGTTGTGACTTATAATTCAATTCTTCGCAAACTGTGTGAAGACAGTCGGATAAAGGACGCAAATAGACTGTTGAATGAGATGAATGGGAAAAAGGTTGAACCTGATAACATCACATGTAATACTTTGATAAATGCCTATTGCAAAATTGGAGATATGAGGTCTGCTTTGATGGTTAGAAGTAAGATGTTAGGGGCTGGATTGAAACCTGACTCTTTTACTTTTAAGGCATTAATTCATGGGTATTGCAAAGTGAAGGATGTAAATGGCGCTAAAGATATATTATTTGAGATGCTTGCTGCAGGACTGTCTCCAAGTTATTGCATGTTCTCTTGGCTTGTAGATTTTTACTGCAACCAAGATGATGAAAAAGCAATAATAAAATTGCCAGATGAACTTTCAGAGAGAGGTCTTTGTGTTGACATCTCTGTATACAGGGCACTTATACGACGCCTGTGTAAGCGGGAAAAGGTTGATTGCGCCGAGAAAGTTTTTATCACTATGAATGAGAAGGGAATATCAGGAGATAGTGTGGTATACACTAGTCTGGCTTATGCTTATTTGAAAGAGGGAAACATGGTCGCATTTTCAAGTTTGTCACATGAGATGTATAGGAGACGGTTGATGGTAACTCTCAAAATCTACAAAAGCTTTAGTGATTCTTTTGCTAATGATGGAAGCTGCCTAAATACCTTTTGGGACAATTTGGTCCATAGAGGCTTAATTTCTAAAACTACTCAAATTCACATTCAAGAGTTGAAAATAAATGAGGGTTGACAAACTTCTAAATTTGTGTTTTCAAGCTAGCCACACTACATGGGTAGTTCAGTGTGGTTCGCCTTCATATGCACCAGGATGTTGAACAAAGGATATAAGTTGCTGAGCATCAACTTCTCTTGCTTTTAGAGACCATATCTGTGGCAATTCAATCCCTTTGGCAGGTTCTGATGGCATATGGTACTGCTTAATTACCCAAGAATAATCTTCATTGCAGGTTGGAAAGTTATTTCCACTCACACTATTATATCAATGCTAGAAGGAAACGCTTTCCTTGGCATAGCTTTTTTGATAGCTGAACACTTATTTCTGTTTAAGATGCATATCTTGTTATTCTGATGATGCACTGTCACAGTTTATAGATTTTATCACCTCCAAAGTTCCACTTTGTCCTTCAATTTGATCAGGAAAGAGCAATTTGAAACTGTACTTATTTGCTTTATTCATGATATGTCTTAAGATTGCATTACAAAAATACGTTTGCTTTGTTTTTGGTTTGGCTTGGACTTTTGCGTGCTTCTTTCTTTGATATTTTTGCAAAATGGTAGCAGTTCTCTTTTAGTTGGCAGTACATAGACAGACACAAATGGACTTATATGTACATGTATGTTTGTTTGTATATGTCTTCATGGATATGTGTGTGCATGTGTATATACATACATATTTTGTTAAGATGAACATTGTAAAAAGTAGACTGTTGAAATATTAGAATAATCTGTATGCCTGTCTATGATTCATATTCCTGCCTTTCATGCACTAAAAGGCATCTCCTTGGACTGTGGATATAGATTTTCAGGCACACTCAAAGAACTCGAATCTCAAGTTTCTTGATGCAAATTTGAAGAATGCCTGGTCTGCTTGATTAAGGAGCACTATCTAGAACAGAATAATCTCCTATCCAAACACACTCAATGTTATCTAGTGAATTTGGTTACAGTATTTATCAGATGAAAGAATAAAAAGAGTATCAATTTTTTTTCTTTAAAACAATTTAACAACATCAAGTTGATCTTGCTATATTACCTGATTTTGAGGTTTATATTCTTGTTTAATTGACTTTTTTCTGCTTCATATTTTTGGTTGCGACAGCTTAAATTCGAAGAATTTTGAAACAACAAAGTAAAACAATACAGAAAGGAAATTTAAATAATTTAATTTTTGACAATTGTGGGAAAATTGTTAAAGATTGTTGAAGTTGGTATGAAAAGATTTCCTGGCTCATTGTGATATGTTGCTTTATCTAGTTTGCTAATATCAGGGTAAATATGTCTCAGGATTTAACAAGTGGGCTCTTTGTCTAAGCAACACGGCTTTTGTTCTGCATAAAGCTTATTTACGCTGGGTCTGAAATTATTTACAGGAAATTCAGATGGATCAGACCCTAAGGGGATACTCTTTTAGTCATTTTATGGATTTGACCATCGAGGAGCTTCATAAAGCAGGTAACAAATTATGCATGCCTACATTGTTGTCCAAACACTTGCACTGAATTGGATTCTTTAAGAAAGTGAGGCTGTGGTTGCCTCAGGATAAGTTGAAACTCCAAGTTTCCTGTCTAGCTTTTGCAGTGTGTGGCTTTCTGGCATGTCGATGTGCTGAATATATGTTATTACTAAAAGTATGTGCGCTAATCAAGAGATGAAATTATCTGTCATTTGGGGTATATAGTCATTTGATAGGCCTTAAAGTGGAGTACTGCCAAATAATGTCCTCCTAAGGATCTGCCTCATCCTTTATGTAGATAGTGTTTTGTTTTGTTACATAGTAAGAAACTGCCCCCTTCCTGTCCATGTCTTGTTGCTACTTGTGTTAGGGAGAGAAATTTTTCTAATATGGCATGTAGTTATCAAAATGGATGTTCTTTACTTGTCTGCTTTTAGCAATGAAACAATAGTTTTCAATAGCCATGTAGATGGTACATATGATCTTTTTCTTGCTTTGAGACTTGGAAGCTATGAATAACCAGGTATTGTGCATTTATTTTCCAGCAAACTAGCATATGCAATAGGCTGATCCAGGACGATCACAATGGCTGATCATGCTTTCTAAAATTTAGTACATATGTATTGGCTTGATCTATGATTCCAAAAGAGAAACAGTTTACTTCATTGTTTGGGTATGGGTTGCTGGTATATTTCCTCTCTTAAACCAGCAAGAGTTGATTTATTTTGTGGGGAAGGTGGTGTTTTGTATGGATAGGAGGAAGATGCCTTTGAAAATTGGAAATTACATCTTGGAAACAACTCTAAAACTTTTGGGTTAAATTTCTAGTAAGCACGACTAGCTCGGGAGTTTTTTTTTTTTTTTTTTTGGTTTGGGTGGGGGGGGGGGGATGGGTTGGGTGGTTCGAGGGAAGAGAGTGTAAGTAAGAGGTCTTGGATTCGAGTCCTCCCACTTAAAAAAAAAAAAAAAGCTTGGGAGTTTTAGAAGCAATAGTTTAATTATTGAATGCACAGAATTGTTCAAATTTTCCTTCGACATGCTTGTGTGATTGGCATTGGTGGGTCTGAAAGTGATCCATTGACTATGCGACTAGCAATCAAATTATTTGTAGCCTGAGAATAGTGTACTCCATCCCAGCTGATTATTGCAGAAGGTTTTGCACAAGAACCTGCATATACTTCACTACCATTTATAGTTGCTTTCTTACTGCACAAGACATCAAAATCGATTCCATGAAGTCCACAGCAGATTTTGAAAGGGTTCTCAAATCCTGTAAATGGAAAATTTAGTGGTGTAATTAGGACATTAAGTGGTTCTTGAATTAATGTATAAATTTTAATTTCAAACTACTCTTGAAAACTTTGGCATTTAAAAATGGCTTCCAAGGAGCAGTCAAATTATATTCTCTGGGAATAACACATTGTCTATTCAGTCACAGAGTGTGTCTATTAGCAATAAAGAACATAGTAAATACAGCACATGGTTTCTGTTGGGGAATTTTGATGCCTTATATTTTAAGTTTAGCCAACTGTTTTCTTTTCTTAATTAATATTTAGATGTTTAATCTGCTATCATAGGGAAAAAAAAGAGAAAAAAATTAAAAACTGAAGCAATATTGACTAGTTTGGTGATTTATTTATGATTCTGAAGTGACTGTTCATTGACCCTGGTTTGATAATAAAGTACCTTGTTCTTTTGCATTCCTGATTAAGTCGTACTTTGCCCTGTACATATCTACATAGGTTATTGTAAATTCTGAAAGCTCTGCCCTGAGTTGGATAATTGAATGCTTGAGCTTTTTATTAAACCTCACAGCCATATGATTCTGACTCTTTACACAGCCATGGTCATCAAGATATCCGAGCTCTGGATTTTGGACTTTGATAGTGGCCACTGGCAAGCAACCAATGGGACCTGTATTGTGCATCCAGAATACTCTTGCTTCTTTTGAATACAAGTCCTGCCAGATATAGCTGTCATTAAGTATCTTGTAGCAGTGATGAATAGATCATTTGTTTGTTATGCAGTTGATTGTCACTTCTAATCATTGAATGATCTGTAGAACTCACTCAGATTTGTTTAGAAAACTGGCTGATTATATCAGGAAGAGTGGCTTAAAGCTCTTCCATGCTCATTGTTTGGAAACCGGCAGGTATATCAATTTGACCTATGTCAAATGAGTAAAGAGCCTTTGAGAAGTCTTGTGGTCTAGGGAGCCTGTTTACATCAGATGCTATCTTGGCCGCAAAATTTGAGAAGATTCATATCAATCATCAAGCTTAGGATGTATATATAATATTACCAACGTATATTGGTTTCGAGTTCGGGATTTCTTCTACCTTGATCGTAGAAGTAAGCTGTTCGTGCTTTAGTGTTCGACTTGAATATCCGGAGGAAACGGGCTTACACCTGTCAGAAACCAAGATTCGTTCTGCCGGCAAATGGTGGCCCCTCCAGTTGCAAAGTTTGCTCCATGCCGGAAACTGGTTCCTACTGAATCCAGGTAGGGACTTAGCAACAGTAATCCCAGGTGCTCAGCTGAGTTTAGAGGAACAAACATTAGTTGAAGCATTCCTTATTACAACTAAAGGAGATAAAGGACCAAAACCCCCGTCAGCAAAACAAAGATAAGATGGGTAGTGATCAGGTTTGAGGTCTCAGAAATGTCAACAATGACGTCTATAATCAAGCAGCCATCAGATCCCCGACCAGCAAATCTATGGAAGTACGTCTCACCACAAGGTGCTATCATTGGAAAAAAATGCTGCTGCCATTCCTCCTGTATCTGAATTAGAATCACCGAAGTTGTAAGGTGCCGAGTAGTCACAGGACCGTAAATCCACCACCTTTTTTGTTTGTTTCTGCTGTCAATCCACATGATAAAACTATAACCACTTAAGAACACAGCTCTCAGAGACTCCATTTTTTTCTTGCCTAATAGTTGAAATTATGTGCTGAATGCTCGGGTTTCACATATGCAGAGCTTGGTTATATATTTATGAGTCATGATGCTTGTCGCATCTCTTGGTGTTAGTTTATTTGTAGTTTCTGAGAAGAGGACTAACCGGCAATGAAGAGTAAAGCAGTAAGAACGTCGTAAACATATTTTCTAACTGATGGAAAAGCATCTCGAGTATACGATTGATTCCTGCAAAACGTGGAGCTTATTTAAATGTTCTCGTCATCTACTTAATTTCTCGCCAAACACGACGCCAAGTAGTTAACAAACTAGGGGTTAAGACATGATACGTTTGATCCTTATTCCGGACGCAGAAGTATAGTATGCACAGAGGATCCCAACCTCACGCAAAAGTACGCAAAAGTTTGAAACAATTTATCCTACTTCTGCACTAATCTACGCTATGAAGAAAGGGAATGATGCGAGATTTGAACCCGGACTTTGGTGAACGGGAGATTGGATACCAACATGCCACAATAAAATGAGTGGACGGGGCAAATGCGCAAAAGTAGTTCTTCTCCTAAAACCCAAATGACTAACCGTTATTCCCTAGTCTAAAGGCCGAAAGATGTGTCAGCCATGGCCATGCCAACAGTTGCCACGTTGCCTGCTCCTCTATTACACGTGTCCACCCTATATCATTATCGGCTTGAGTTCCTCTATAAATGCCTCATTATCTCACTTCTGTTAGTCTCCACTATCAATTACTCATACGTGTTTGTATGAACTGCTGGTATCAGTTCCCTAATTACCTCATCTTACATTATTAGTACAGTATTCAAAAAAAATCATATCAATTGCTAGAGCATGGATAATTCACAAAACGCGAGTTACCAAGCCGGCCAGGCCAAGGGCCAAATGCAGGTAGGTGGTCATCACTGCACCCGCTTAACTTGAATTCTCTTGCCAGTGTTATAATTGGTGAATACTAGGAATGGATCAATCACTTGTGTGTATTATGTTGATTTCAGGAAAAGGGAAGTCAAATGATGGATAAGGCAAGCAATGCGGCTCAATCAGCTAAGGAATCCATGCAGGAGGTTCTGATTATTATTTTTTACCATACCTGTTTACTACTCTCACAATACATGCATGCAATATATTTCTTGTTTTCTTTTTTCTAGAATTTTTTTTAAAAAAAGGAAGCTTGTTAATTACTTGGGGTTATGGTAAAATTGTCTGGGGTGTGTTGTGTGTATGCAGGCAGGGCAGCAGGCGAAGGCCACGGCACAAGGAGCAGCCGATGCTGTTAAAAATGCGACGGGGATGAACAAATGAAGAGGGTGCAGCAGCTTCAGCACCTCTGGTTTCATGCACGATTGATCCCAGATTTCTCTTGGTTGGAGTTGGACCTCTCTCTCACATTTTATCTCTTCTTCTGCTTTCTGCGTACTCTTTTGGCAATTCCCTTTTTCTTGTAGATGTTCATCATTTTATCAGTTTTCCATCTGTAAAAGAAAAGGGGGGAAAAAAAAAAAAAGAAAAAAGAGGGAGGGTCCGTACCTGTAATCATGCACGGGCCGCTTGACGACTTGATCTAATAAAATTCCAGTATTTCTTCTTGGTTCTCCAACAAGAAGTGATTTTGTCCAGTTTCCTCTTAGTTTGACTCAACGCCACTAAACAGCATAACCACTTTCTTTTCTTCTGGTAGCGAATCCTATTTTTATATCCAGTGAAATTCTTCAGACTTTTGTGGGACTTTGTGAGGGAGGGCAGCCAAAAGCCTCGCCTTTGGAAGAGGGGAGAAGGAGAAAAGTTGTTCATCTCAAAGCAATCAACGATAAAACTATGCTGAATCTTTAGGCACGTCAATTTATGGAGCTTTGGCTTATACCAATTTGCTCTTTGCCATCCTTGCCTGCATAATGCATATATCATTCTTTTAACTAAACAAATCATCCATCGCAGATGCACAACTGAGCCAAGAAGCACCATGCATCCCAACCAAAAGAATTCGACGACTGTTAATTGTAGGAAAATTTAGGCTTAAATGCATATCACAATCTGGGAAGAATTAATTACCTCCGAGAACCACTTAAACAGTGGCTGGGAAGTACTTGAAGTAACTAAAGTTAGGTGACACAAATTATTGAAGATAAAACATGATATTAAATGTTTCTTTTGAGCACTTCCGAGTTTTGGAAAATTCTACTTCCAATCCGGTAAAGGAGCGAAAAATTTGTAAAAATATTATTAGTATTTTTAATATTAACGGGGCATCTGTGTTGAACAATTTCCAACTTCCGAGTCCCTGATCTAGATGAGCAAGCCTCCTCCATCTCAAGCCTTAAATCGTTTTCATAATAGACTCATTTTTTTTGCTTGAAAGTTCCCCTAGTATACCTCAAACAAGATGAGCAAATCCCAAACTTATCATTCGATTTCCAAATTTAAAAAAAAAAAAAACCTAATTACTCGATTTTTGGTTGTAGAAAATGCATCAACTTTTAATTTTTCCACACTTTACAATAGTCGTATTCTTAATATACTCATAATCCAACTAGTAAATTGCACGATGCCTAACATAAACTACTTTGTCAACTAAAATGACCCTATTAATACTTATACGGATGTTGTCCACACAAAAATGAATAATCTCTTCCTTCCTTTCCCCGCTTAGAGATGACGATGAGTAGAGTAAAATCCAATATCTGCAAAGACTCAACTCAATGGTTAATTGACTTGGACAATCAATGGATAATTTGTTAGGATCTGACATTGACGAGAGGTTATTGAAGAATAGAGTTCGGTAAAAGAACCATAAAAACCCGATACCCAACATACACACACACATATGCCTTGGTTTTATTTGTTAATAAAATATAACTTTAACCCAACTCTTTGCATAATCCTTCATTCCTCTTACGTAGGCTCTATAGCTTCGTCAAAGTTTAAAAATTCAACGTAATATGTTAATTTAACATGATGTATGTATTAATTTTAATTTGATGATAGTTAATTTTCTTTTTTTGAACTATTCATATTAACATCTAATGGACAATCCAAATTTGAAAGTGAGGCGATTTGGTAACGAAAGTTAAAACCATTAGGATTACGCAATGGAGAGGACCCAGTAGGGTTTGGTATAAAATTAAAATATGCAAGTTAAATTTGCTATGAAAGATTTTTGAGAGTATCTGGTGTCTGCCATCCCTATCCCCAGGGATGCAATCGAACCGAGCTGCTCGCGAGCAAAAAATTGACTCGAACTCGGTTAAATCGAGTTCGAGTCGAGTTCGAGCAGCTCGATAAGGCTATCAAGTCGAGTTCGAGCATCCAGAAGCGATGCTCGAAGGTTCGACGAGCCTTATCGAGCATTTTAATTTTAACTATTTAATATTTTTAATTTTCATTATTTAATATATTATTATTATAAAATTACCCTTATATCCAAAAGAATTGTCGAATTTACGAAATGTTTCAAGTCATATAAAAATTTTAAAAGGACAATAATGTCTTTTTGCTTAAAAAATATTAAGAAAATAAAAATTAATAACTCGAGCTCGAACGAGCTCGAGCGAACTCGATAAGGCCCGAATGGACTCGAGCCCATGCGAGTCGAGCTCGAGTACTGCGACCAATAATACTACTCGCTCGAGCTCCAATAATACTACTCGCTCGAGCTCGAGCACCCTAACTGTATGTCGAGTCGAGCTCGAGTATGGCGATACTCGAGCTCGACTCGATTACAACCCTACCTATTCCTACTTCTTAAATGTGAGCTCGAGCTCCAATAATACTACTCGTTCGAACTCGATCACCCTAGTTGTATGTCGAGTCGAGCTCGAGTATCGCCATACTCGAGCTCGACTCGACTCGATTACAACCCTACATATCCCTACTTCTTAAATGTGAGCTCGAGCTCCAATAATACTACTTGCTCGAGTTCAAGCTCGAGCTCGAGTACCCTAACTGTATGTCGAGTCGAGCTCGAGTATAGCGATACTCGAGCTCGACTCGACTCGATTACAACCCTACTTATTCCTACTTCTTAAATGTGATCTCTCTAAAAATAAAAAAAATAAAAATTCAAACAACAGAAAAAGAATACTTACTTACTTTAGTTTTATTCGTTCGATGGGCTTTTCTTTGTTCCAGAGATAATAATTACGGTCAATCCGTGAATTTTCATTTCAAACTGCCGCGCTCTTGTTTCACTCTCCCAGCCAAAATAGGGCCGAAAGGGCCCAAACCCTAAAATCCAAATCAAAAACCCCTTCTAGCTTTCGACTCTTAGCCGGAAAACCTCGAAAACTGCTTCTATCTCGGAACCCATCAATAGAACTCTTCAGATCAATGAGAAATCAATGGCGATGGCTTCTTCTCCTCCGATGCCACTCTCGGTCTCGACTGCTCATTTCCACTCTACCTCACTCTCAGGTAAACTCTACCCGCTCTATCTCGTCATGGTCTCTGCTTTCCCCGCCTCATCCCCGGCGCGTTACTATCAATCAATTTCATAACCCCCCCATGTCTCTCCGGTTTTTCTCCTCTTCTGAGCTCGCCGTTGAACCCACCAAAGACCAACCCGATCAAAACCAAATTGCTGTGCTGACTGACATTTTCTCCCGGACCCAGATGAGTAATGAGAAAATTAAGCTGCAATTAGAGTCCAATAACATTGTCATAACCCATGATTTGGTTTTGAATGCGTTGAAGAATCTCCAGTCTGCCCCTGATGTGGCGCGGAGGTTCTTCAAATGGGTTTCAAAGAGTGATAACGAGAAGAGATTGAGCTCGAAATCTTATAATTTGATGCTGGGTGTACTGCTTGGTAATGGGTTTGTGAAGGAATTTTGGGATATGGTTGGGACTATGAAAAAGAAAGGTTATGGAGTATCGAAGGGTACGTTTGTTAAAGCTTTGGAGAAATTTGAGAAGGATGGGATGAGTGATGATGTTAAGAAGTTAAAAGATTTGTACGCGTCCGGGTCGACTGATAATTCAGTTGAAAATCTTTGTTCTCGGGTTTGTAGAGCTATTAGATCAGAGCTTTGGGGTGATAATGTGGAAAAGCGGCTTAGGGGCTTGAATGTTGAGTTTTCTAGTGAGTTGGTGTCGATGGTTGTGGACAATCTTGGGATTGGTGCAAACAAGGGGTTGATTTTCTTCAGGTGGGTTGAGGAGAGCGGTCTCTGCAAACATGATGAACGTACGTATAATGCTATGGTGAGGGCATTAGCTAGTGAGGATGCGAGTAATAAATTCTGGAGGGTTGTTGATGAGATGAGGAATGCTGGGTTTGAAATGTACAGGGACACCTACGTTGATGTTTTGGGAAGGTTTGTTAAGAAGGGAATGATCAAGGATGCTGTGGATTTGTACGAGTTTGCAATGGGGGGCTTGAATAAGCCATCAGTGCATGATTGCACCTTTCTTTTGCGGAAAATTGTAGTTGGAAAGGAGCTGGATATGAACTTATTGTCTAGAGTTGTGAGGATCTTTAGGGAGGGTGGAAATGTGATTACAAATTCTGCTTTTGATGCAGTTCTCAAGTCTTTGACCAGCGTTGCAAGAGTTGGGGAGTGCAACAGCATCATAAAAGCCTTGGAAGAGGGTGGGTTTCAACTCAACGGTACTTTGCAAAGAAAGATTGCCTCTCAACTGAGCAGGGGTGGGAAACATGATGAAGCAGGTGAATTTATGGATAACATGGAGGCATCTGATTCTACTCCAGATCATAAAATCTGGGCATCCTTGGTTGAAGGATATTGTCTGGCTGGTGACCTGGAGAAAGCTTCAGATAGTTTCCGAAAGATGGTTGAGAAAGTCGATGCTTCTAGTACCGGATATGCTCTAGAATTATTGGTTAGTACATATTGCCGTAAGAACAGAGCAGCAGATTCATACAAATTTGTTACTGAAATGATTGATGGAAAAGACTTGCAACCTTGGCATTCCACATACAAAATCTTGATAGGCATGTTGTTGGCACAAGGAGGATTTAAAGAAGCTTTGGATGTTCTTCCCCTGATGAAGAAACAAGGATATCCACCCTTTTTGGAGCCCTTCATTGAGTACCTTTCTAAGTGTGGAAGCCCTGATGATGCTATTGCCTTTTCAAAAGCAATGACAGTGAAGAGATATCCATCCACATCTGTATTTCTGCAACTATTCGAAGCTTACTTCAAAGTGGGAAGGCATAATGAAGCACAAGACTTTCTTGCTAAGAGCCCGAGATACATAAGAAACCATGCTGATGTTCTTAATATGTTTTGTTCCGTGAAAAGTGGAGAGAAAGCTCCTGCCATTACCATGGCTGCTTAGGATTCAGTGAATGTATCAGTACTGTATTTTGTCACCTCAAAGAAGTAGCGCATTCGTTCAAAATTTTGTTTTGCTTTTTTTTTTTTTGGTTCATTTGTATCAATTTCTTCACTGCTGGAGCATAGTAGGACCTTTTTTTTTTTTTTTTTGCAATAATAAGGAAGTAAAAAGAACTCATCAGTTTCTGATAGCCAAATTGTGTTTTTTCAGACAGACGATTAGAGCAGGCATTTGGCACATTGTTTTTAAACTCTTCCAAGTTTTTGTTGCAGTCCCAAGTTTTATCAGCCAACTAGCTAAAGTCTCCTCGTTTGTTGCCAACTTTCTTGAATAATCATCTGACCTAATCGAATCTCTACCGTAGACTACCGTAGAAACGTGTGTAGATAAGGGGGTCGAGCGTCTGCAGGTAAGGGGGAAGTCACAGAAATGCTAGTTGTACCGTGGGAGCGAGCTTTTGCCAGGATGTTGAGGTCAAGTTTTGATGTTTTAGATGACGGCTTATCCTTCTCTTTGAGTATCCTGCCAACAGTGGAGCTTCTACCGAAAGTGTCGCAAAATCATTCATCAGTTCTCGTAAGATTGGTCCTAACTTTCTTGTTCGGGCTTGAAGTCTCGAGTGTTTTACCATACAAATGATCTACCCTCCTCCTTTCAATAGATAATATGCTCTTGGGATAAATGTCATGTCATGGTTCCCAAGATTTAATCAGTTAAAACACACCTTATTCGCTGTATAATCCAGAAATTGGCAAAGGAAAGAGCAGGGTTGGAATCAAGTGCAAGATACGTGGATCACAATGAGGAGTGACCCAAGTCTACGTCCACGGCTCATTATGATGCATCATTTGCACGCAATTATTGGTAGACAACTGTTGAGTACTAAGCAGGCGGTTAGAAGAATATTTTGATTGTAGCTGATTGGTTAACCTTCATTGAGATTACCCTTAATTCCTTACTCTCCTGATTGCATGGGCCGAAACATCAAAATTTGCACCGATTAAGAATTTGATCTGAGTCTTTTTTTTTTTTTGAAAAAGATCCTCTAAGTCTTCAAGGCGTTGAGAGTCAGTCACAGGCACATTATTGGGGTGGTGTTAAACTTGCTGCTGCACATCGCTCCTGAACGTGGCATTTCACATTGGGAAACAAATTTGAAGGTCGTATTGTGCCATGCAGAGGGACCTCTTCCCGTAAATGCTGAGACTTTTGAGACCTGAGTTGAGAGCGACGCCTCAAGCCATCCAGGTCCATTGTCGGCATGGACCTCTTACCTCTCTGTCCCCGTTACTTACAAAAAGTCTTTCAGGCTTTCACTGAAATGGGCTTGAATTCATCAGCTTTAAGGAGGGCTGGATAGCAAGGCCTGTTGGCATTGTTTGGACTGAGTGAGACGTGTCAATGGGCAAAACGAGATGAATGTGACGAAACAGGAATTGAATAAACTTGCGAAATATATATATTCTGTGACGTACTCTGTGCTGGTCTATGTCTGCAGTTGATTCTTTCTGGTAAAACAATTGGTGTGCATGTGAACACCTTACTTGGAAGTTTCCATTTGGAAGCCTTCACCATCAGTTATATAGCCCTTTTGTATTGTAGCCATCAGTTAGATGAGAGACTGACCTTCTTGCAGCCAATTTGTGATGATTAGTAGCCATTACCACCGGGGTTCTTTCAGTTATCTGAGAAACAGAAGCTGCGCATATAGCACAGAGCAAATTTCAACGTGGTTCATAACTTAGAAAAAAATGGAGAAAATGCTGCTGGATTTTGTTCTGAGAGGTCTTTAACACCCGCGAGGGCCCATCATTATTGAATAACTGTTTAGGGATTTGGATGAGATGATAACATTGTTTACGCAAAAAGATGCAGGACATAACAGGACAGAGGACTTGGAGGGGCTCTACGAGCAAAAGTTTCCTAGGTTGATCTGGGGAAAGTTACAACAGCCCACGATATGTTCAAGCCTGTGCTTAGATGCTCTCCGAGAATGATATGTCATATGTTACTATGTTGTAGGACACGGCTGAACCGACACTCATCATGACAAGAATATGGATGCAATGGATTAACCAGGCTAATCAAACTACAGTAACGTATTAGATGATAATTATGCAGTCGAATGAATGAATGCTTATTCTCCTTCCTTTCCTCTCTGGTTCATTTCTTTCATTTCCCAAATGGAGCACAACCATTCAACATCTCATCTTTGCTACATACTCATCAGGTCTCTGCTATTTGTGATCATTCGACTATTCCACCTCAAGCAGATGGGATTTACTAGCCAACAACCAAACCAAGACATTAAATGTCTTGGTCATTGTGATTGTCACTTAATTGTGGGTAAGTCCTGTCGGTTCTTTTTTTTTTTTTTTTTTTAACTATTCTAGAGTAGGTTATACAAATATTATCGTTACGACAAAAAAAAAAGAAAAGAAGAAGATAGGATTTAATAGAAAATTGTTTACGGAGTGAAACAATAACATTTTTTTTCATACATCCCTTTGTTCAGCTGATAATTCCATCCTCGAATGTTGACCCCATTTGATTTCAAAAACAAAAATAACCGCTTTCAGAGTTTGTGGATTGAATTCGAACATAGACCCCTAGGTGGGAGAGACAACGTAGACTATTGAGTATATGTTGGTTCGAACAATTGATGACCAACAAAGAAGGAATTTTTAATTTGGTTAGCGTTGGTGGGTGTCCTTTTTCTCCTTTCAGCTAAAGTAAAGACCACCGCTTTTACCCTTCCCAGAGCTATTTGCTTCTTTTTGAATTCTTCTTTTTTGATCTTTTGGGTGGGTTGCTAGTTCATTTGTTGGTGGTGGTCCATCCCACCAAGTAGTGTACTGTTATGGGTGAATCTACGACTTTTCTTCTTAAGAACTCGCTGTTGATCTAGAAAAAGAAATTTCATGCAATTGCAGACGAAGCTTAAACCCCATCTGGGATTCACGAAATCTTGATTTTGAAAGATTGATGGACCCTAGAATGCACTACTTGGAAAAAAAAAAAATGCCTTTGTTATTTCTGGGAGTGGAGATATGGAAAGAGACAACTTATCCCCAGCTGTGTCACTTGAATGATGAATCCACATCCATCCTCTTCTTCAATCACTGGACACTTTTGTCACTTATCACACTCCATTAAAGTTGCTGTTTTTATCTTGTGTTTGGTCAATTTCTTCCCTCCAATTCTTTTTCTTTCTTTTTTGGCGAGTCCCCACTCAGTTGCATTGGATTCAATTCAACTATCTTAGTCACTGATCCGGAAGAAGATGTGATTAGATTAGAATGCTGGCAAAGGCTGGCGCTACAGAAGATGAAGACGGAATTGTCGACCCAAAATTCCAATTGAACTAAAGAGTACTAGTAGTAATTTTTAGGGGGAGTACAAAGTTGCATGAATTCCAATTGATCAGTTTGATGCCAATTTCAAAGATATCGACCTCCTCTTCTTCTTCTTCTTCCTTTTTTCTTTTTTTTTTTTTTCCCTTTTCCTCAATGTCAAAAGCAACGGTTAAAAGTTTACATTTTTTGTAAATTGTGATTATTATTTTATTATAGTGTTAATCGTATTGCCATCTTGTCAGAATCTGTAATGCTGTTTTCTCCTATATTTTTTTTCAATTGTGTAAAAGAAAATTGCTGCTGGCTTTTGTTTTTGACCGGTCCTGTCGGAGTTCATTCCTCAACGCCAACAAGGGTACAACCGCTACCCGACAAATTCCAGACCAGGATATTAACCGCAACGGATCTTCTGTCTCATATTCTGTGTTACCCTCTGTCCTATTTTTTATTATATTGTTATTTTTCCTAAATAAATATCACGTTTTAGTTCTTTTTTGTTTCTTTAAAATCCAATAATTATTAATTGAGTAAAATATAAATACAGTAGCTTCAAAAAAGTAATATATAATAGAAAACTAAAAAATATAGCAGAAAATTCATAAAAAATCTCTTTTTTTATGCATTTTGGTTTTTTGAGTTTGTTAAATTTTGTGTGTTACTCAATTAATAGTTATTAGATCTTAAGGAAATAAAAAAGAACTTAAACATGATGTTTATGTAGGAGAAATAATAATATAATAAAAAGAGGAACAGAGAGTGGCACAGGATGTGTGACAGAAGATCCGTTGCGATTTTTTTGGATGTTGAAATCCTTATACTAACTGATTAGGTATTTTTTTTAAAAAAAAATTTATTTTAAACCTATGCCTTGTTTTTTTCTTTTTCTCCATCGTAAAAGTTTGGAAAGCCTCGTAACTCCACCCATGACTCCATATTGCAGAAATCAACGACCGCCTAATTTCTACTTTACCACGGCAGCAGAACAACACCAGCAAAACTAGTTTTCTATCTATCATCTTAAAATCTCTTCTAGCATGGGAGCTTGCGTGGCTCCAGACCTTGAGCTGCCTGATGGTGGTGGAGTATAATTTTCAAAGGATGAAGGCGTATGAGTTCATCCATGACCGAGAAAGGAAAAAATAAAATAGATAGCCACGCCACCACCTTCCTTCTCTCTTTCTAGTTTCTACTTTTTCCTTTTAACAAATTGCTGGAGGAATAATCGTTCTACTAGGCGGGGAAAAAAACGACATAAAGCATCCTGTCCTGTCGGCCCTTCTTTTATCGGGCCATCATTTTTGAGCCCCAATCCAGCGAGCAGCGTTCTCTCTCTGTCTCTCTCTCTCATGGATCATGATCATATAGAAAAAAGAGAACGGAAATTATGGAATATTAATAGTTGTGAGCAATAGCAAAGCATCAGGAGAAAAAAAAAAAATAGCGATCATTTTTCTTTTGGTTGTTTGATTGGGTTTGGTAATGACTGTCTTCGGAATAAAGGCTGAGCGACTGTGAGACTACATTGAGCGAGCTAAAGCTAAAAGTGGTTTTCTGGAATCAAGAAAGCACAACCAAAGCAATCATTCCTATTCTTGTTGACTTTTTAAGGGTGGGAAAAAATGGATGCACAAAATAGATAAAATATGAACAGCGCCAACAAAGATCCCCCCCTCATCATGACCAGGCTTTGATGCACATTCAAGGTTGGATTCATCATGAGTGTCGAGTCACTTCCCCTTGAGATCCTCACATTCCAATGTCCCTTTATTTACTGTGCATTTTTTGGGGTTTTATTGAATGGCCAAACGCAGGGAATGTCGGATTCCCTTCCTCCTTCCCTCACTCAGCCCCTGCTCCCCATGATTTCACCACAGTAGATTGTAAAAATTTGTATACCAACATATGCTAAGTGCCAAAATTTAGGTTGGAGCAAGTTAAAATGTAGCGGTATATAATTCAAAATTTAGATAGTGACGAGATTGTACTGCATTGAGTAAAGCAAAAGCTAATAAGATGACCAGTGACCGCCAAGCCAGTCGTTCTGGTATTATTATGTGCGGGCACTGAACTTATGTTTGGCTTTATGTCCTAAATAACCGCTAGAATCCATTCTTTTTATAGTGTATTTGTACTAAGTAGGAGTAGTTTTTACCTATGTTCAAAATAAATTTTCTTTTTTTTTTGTAATAATTGTCATCATCTAAACATGTTCGCCATAATATATTCTATTTTTCTTGCATGCTTTCCTGACCCAGTGACAGGCATGCCAGTGTCCACTTTCCTTTATACAGCACAAAGTCACAAAGGGCTGAGAGCTTTGCTTTCCCTGTCTGCCTTGAAGGTTTTACTCTTTAGACTGTGCCAACATGTGTTCCTGGCCTAGAAAGCTAGAGTTCAGTCCTCATTTGGGGCGCACATCACATTAGCGGAGTAAAGCTCACATATTCGAGGGAATTCAGGGGCTTGCTGCAAAAATTAAGCTTCGCCACAAAGAATAAGCAGGTTTTGCATCTCTGCCCAATATCTTGGTTGCTTTGTTACGATTGTATTGAAAATGAGAAGAGAATCAAAGGATGTCTCCCGGGTTCTCGTGCTTTTTTGCTGTTGGAGCTCTGCACTAGGCCTGCTCTCTCCCAAAGGTGTAAACTTTGAAGGTACAAGTAAATATGATTCCTCCCAGCTGAATTTTTTGGTTTCACCCTCGTTTGAAGGAGTAGAAGCCACAAATTTGTTCACTTTTTCATTTGGTTGCTTTGTTTATTCAGTGCAAGCTTTGATGGCAATAAAGGATGCATTAGAGGATCCTCATGGGGTTCTTGACAACTGGGATGGCGACTCGGTTGATCCGTGTAGCTGGACTATGATAACTTGTTCTGCGGAAAGTCTTGTTATTGGCCTGTAAGTCTAATTCCAAAGAGCCAAAAAAAGAAGCAATCTTTCGTTTTGTGTCCAGAGATATTAATCTTGGATTTTATAGCTAAACAAAGAAATAAATCTTGAAACAGACCACACAAGTTGTTAATGAGACTGTAGCAAGTTATTAATGCGGTTATAAATTTTCTGATGCAGGGGAACTCCTAGTCAGAATTTGTCAGGCACTCTTTCTCCAAGCATTGGAAATTTAACAAATCTTCAGATAATGTGAGTACTTGGAAAGATTGTGACTTGCTTGCACCTTAATACCGTACCCCCGTTAGTAGCACTAATGATTGAGGTCCTTGCAGACTTCTCCAGAACAACAATATTACGGGGTCAATCCCATCAGAAATAGGAAAGCTCCCAAATCTTCAAACTCTTGATCTTTCTGATAACCGCTTCACTGGACAAATTCCTCCTTCCCTAGGGCATCTGAAGAGTCTGCAATACATGTAAGCATTAGTCTTTCTAGATAGGGAGGTAAACATTCTTGAAATCAGGAATTGCTTTCGATGATTCTTCTTTTTTTTTTTTTTTTTGCACTGACTATATTGCTTTTTCTCAATTAGGAAGCTCAACAACAATACCCTGTCGGGTGAAATTCCGAAGTCATTAGCCAACTTGACGCTACTTTCTCTTCTGTAAAGCTCTCTCACTTCGTGAACAAGCAATGACATTGTCTCCACTTTACTGTTTCGTGCTTATAACGAAGTTGTTATTTGAAAATTTTCCTGCGACAGGGACTTATCTTATAACAATTTGACTGGACCTGTACCAATATTCCCTTCGAAGACTCTCAAGTAAGATACCTCAAGAATGCATGAATCACTCGATTCTGCAAGCCGCAATATATGATTTTGAATGCTGAGTATATCTGTGTTATCATTTTTCTACCGTTATTCCAGTGTTGTGGGCAATCCTTCAATATGTACATCTGATTCGGAATGTGAAAGGACAATGCTGATACCAATGTCCATGGCATTAAACGCATCACGGGGTATGCACAAGATAATTCTCAAAACTTGCACTAACAAGTATATCGTTTACCGGCAGTCCTTATCATAAGTTTAAATGGTTTGAGAATTATCTTTCGTAATTGTGGAAAGTTGCCAATGACTTCTTTTTGCTCATCTGAGTTTCATTCATCAATTAAGATTTCACGTTGTGTATTTCTGAAGACGGGGTGCCCGTGAGGATACAGAAGAGTCACAGATTTGCCCTTGCCTTGAGTTCAAGTTTGGGGTGTCTCTGCTTGCTTGTTGTTGGATTTGGGATGCTATTATGGTTGAGACAAAGGCATAAACATCTCAGACAGCAGACGCTTTTTGACGGTAGTGGTTCGTATAGTTCATTGATTTTATTCACAATTATTTACAGAGCATCATCAGTATTTATTGCATTCCTCATGCTGATATATCTCTGAAATGTCAGATCGGACCAATGATGAAATTTCTCTTGGGAATTTGAGGAGATTTCAGTTCAAGGAACTTCAGATAGCGACCAACAACTTCAGCAGTAAAAACATTCTCGGCAAAGGTGGTTTTGGAAATGTTTACAAAGGAATCCTCCACGATGGAACTGCAGTAGCAGTCAAAAGGCTTAAAGATGGCAATGCTGTTGGAGGTGAGAGACAATTCCAAACAGAAGTTGAGATGATCAGCTTGGCAGTGCATCGTAACCTCCTAAGGTTGTATGGGTTTTGTATGACTTCCACAGAAAAACTTTTGGTGTACCCATATATGGCCAATGGAAGTGTTGCTTCTCGTCTCAAAGGTGTTACAACTATGCAGTGTAGTGTTGCCTTCCCTTCATTCAATTTTTTAAATTGTTAATTTCTTGAACTATCTAACCCCTTTTGTTTCAACAGCAAAACCAGTCTTGGACTGGGGAACAAGGAAGCGGATAGCCATAGGAGCAGCAAGGGGACTGCTATATCTACATGAGCAATGTGATCCAAAAATAATTCACAGGGATGTGAAGGCTGCAAATATTTTGCTGGATGATTATTGTGAGGCAGTTGTGGGAGATTTTGGGTTAGCAAAGCTTTTGGATCACCAGGATTCACATGTCACTACAGCTGTTCGAGGAACTGTGGGGCATATAGCCCCTGAGTATCTCTCAACAGGCCAGTCTTCTGAGAAGACAGATGTCTTTGGTTTTGGAATCCTTCTTCTTGAATTGATCACAGGGCAAAGAGCTCTAGAATTTAATAAAGCAGCGAACCAGAAAGGGGCAATGCTTGATTGGGTGAGCACCATTTTTCCCCCCTTCAAAACCAAACTTTGGTAAATTCTTGAGGTCGAGTATTATTTTGCTCCCACACATGATTAAAGTTCACAATATGGCTTCTTCCATTGGCATTGCATTGTTAGCATTATAGCTATAGATTCCTTTTCAACTCAAGTTATGTCAAACAATACGTAGGTGAAGAGAATTCATCAAGAGAAGAAGCTTGATATCCTTGTCGATAAAGATTTGAGAAACAACTATGATTGCATTGAAGTAGAGGAAATGGTTCAAGTGGCTCTCTTGTGTACGCAATATCTTCCAAGCCACAGGCCAAAAATGTCTGAAGTAATTCAGATGCTTGAAGGAGATGGACTTGCAGAGAGATGGGAAGTATCTCAGAGACTAGAATCAAGCAAGTACAGAACACAAGAACTATCCGCATCAGAACGATATTCGGATCTCACTGATGACTCTTCATTACTTGCTCAAGCTATGGAGCTGTCTGGTCCAAGGTGAATCGTGTAATATTCTTCTTAAATACAACACAGAAACCAAAAATTTGTAAAATGGAAGTTCACAGATACTCCAGTCTGCATGACCCCTACAAAGGCCAGTTGAATTTCACTGTTCTATACTAGTAAAACATCATAGTCCAAAGGGCTGCGATGCTGTTTGCTCATTGTAGGGACCAGGAGGAATCCCACTATAAAGATAGATAGTAGTGTTTCAAACAAACTGTATCTAATCTTAGTTGGAAATTCAGATTGCATACCTTTTCTCATTTTCTTTTTCAGGAACTGCTTAGCTTGTTGAAGTAAAAATGTAGTGGCAGTAAAATAAAGTACAGAATCATCATTTGTTTGTTTGAGTTGAAGCTCGGTAAAGTTTTAAAGGATTCTGCCGAAGTCTTAGCAGCTACAGTCGAGCATCTTCAGCTTGTGACGAACGAATATGGACATGAACATCTGACAAGTTACTTAAACAGGAAAATTACATTTGATCCAGAAAACGTTGTACCTGCAGCTTGACTTTGCCAATTACCCAAGGCAAAATGGTATGAATGCTTTAAAACATGGTTACATTAGATGATGGCATGATTCTTAGGCAAAATCAGAGCTAAAAAATTGATTTCGCAAACTGTAAATTCATTTAGGCACAGTAGGGAGGGGGAGGGTAGCTTCACTGAGCTGGCAGCCCTATAGATCCTGAACTCTTACTAATGTAATTAGGAGTTGGCCAACCAGTCAACTCCACTTAGACCACTTCTTTTAATTTTAGTAAGCTGTACAAAAGTGAATGAATTTAAAAAAAGAAGAAAAAAGAAAACTCCACTTCTTTTGCAGTTGTAGAAAGAAAACTCCACTTCTTTTGCAGTTGTAGAAGAATTTTAGTAAGGGATAAATTCACAAACCTCGCCTGAGGTTTCTAACACTTGCACTACCTCTCGAGGTTTTAAAAATTTCACCGACAAGAGAGTCAGATAATTTCACTGACCTTCCCTGACAAATATTTGGGGCCCTTTGCTTACATCATGATAGATGAAATTACCACTTTGTCCTATGAAGTTGGGACTAATGACTAATGTAGATTTTGGGAACAAATGCATTTAAATTAGTTCATTACATTTAACTAGAATAATAGAAATCCAATGTCTAATTGAGCCGATTAAAAGGCCATTACAGAAAGGCACCAATTGAGGAAGAAATTTGGCATCATTTTTATGACTAGTATGATTTTGACAAGGATGATTGAACAAGTTTCTAATATTGTAGCCATATAACTAGAAGGGAAGAAATATAGAAAGAATAAACAAAGGAAAAAGAAGAAGAAAATGGAGACAAAATGAAGATGTTATTCATGTGTTGGAAGTGAAGGTGATTAAAAGCAGAAATCAAGGTATGAATTTCCTTTTCATCTTAGCTAACTATAACAAAATGTTTTATTGAATCAATTTCAAGAAAACTAGTATGTTATCTAATAGATTTTTGCTTGATCAGTAGATTTTGAGTTGATAGTAAAGTTGAATTCCTGTATTTCATGTACCCTGCTGTTATGTGTAAATTTGTATGTGAGGAAGGTATAATAGAAAGGTATTAAAGGTTGAAATAAATGTTAGTGTGTTGTTATGAATTTTATGTTAAGTAAAAGTTGTATTTTGTTGTTGAGTTGGTAGCTATGATTTTCAATTTGTATTACAATTTGTTGTGCACGGTTTAAAATTTTAATGGATCAAACATGGACTTTTTTTTTATCAACACTACCTATGTAAATCTTCTACTAATATAGGGACCAAGAGGGCATTCATGGAATAAAAATTCCATCTCAGTCATGACAATAATATTTTAATCCTATATGGACTGAATTGTTACAAAAATCTCAAAAGCAAGGGTGATCATTAAAATTTTTAAAACCTTGAAGGGTGTTAGTGCAAGTGTCAGAAACCTCAGTGGAGGTTTTTGAAATTATCCCTTTTAGTAATGTATACTATAAGTGTCAAAAAAGTGCAAACTTTGTTCAATATGCATAAATAAGTCATTTGTACATCTGGACAAACATTTGATAAAATCATTTGTCTGTTTTGCCAATGGTGATCACAAATCCAATTACTGAAGTGTGTTATTGGGCTCTGGCATTTGCAGAACGATTTTCTAGTGTGGAAATCAAATTAGTGAAAATTGAAAACTTAGCATTGCAGGGGCTCTAAGCACATGGTCCGTGAAATTAAAGGCCCAAAACCAAATTATGCCAAATAAAGGTCCTCAGGACAAGGAAATAGCAGCAAGAAGGGCCCAATTAGAGCAGGGAAACCAACTGGAAATTTGAATTCGAAGAAGCCACACATTAGTGGCAAATGAGGGGAGACAATGGTCAATTTAACCTCTCACCTGACAAAGACACCTTATTAAGATCAAATGGGTGTACTAACGTTAGCAACAAATAAAGGGAGTCAAGGGTTAATTTGACCTCCCACACAATAAAGACACTTTATTAAGATATGGGTGCACCAGCAAATGTTGGGAGGCAAGGGTCAATTTAACCTCCCACGTCACAAAGATACATTATTAGGACGAGATGGGTGCACTAACATTAGCAACAAACGATGAAAGGCAAGAATCAATTTGATCTCCTACACTACAAAGACACTTTATCCAGACCAGATGAGTACACTATGCACTGATTATGGGTACACTAACATTAGTAGCAAATTATGAGAGGCAAGGGTCAATTTGACATTCCACATTATTAAGATTCTTTATTGAAGACAAATATCAATTTGACGAGATAGGTATACTTTATTAAGACGAGATAGGTACACTAACATTAGTAACAAAAATGATGGAAAGCATGATTGACTTGATCTCTCGTGTCACGAAGATAATTCACTGAGACCAAATAATTGCACTATACACGTATTAGTGACAGGTGATAGGGGGTTAGGGTTTTTTTTTTTTTGGAGACAAGTCACTAAAATATGGCATTTTTTATGGGAGGCAAGGTACTAACAGGTGATAGGGGGTTAGGATTTTTTTTTTTTTTTAAGACAAGTCACTAAAATATGGTATTTTTTATGGGAGGCAAGGTTCGAACCCTTGCCTCCCACCCCTGGCTCAGTGGTTAGGGGATTAGGGTTAAACCTTTACTTTTCACATATTTGTATGGCCAACAGTCCCAAAAGCCATTGGTTAGCATGTCTTTAGTAAAGTTCCGTTCCCCAAATAAAAGTTTCTCTTTTCTTGTTTTGTTGTGGAAATTTATTCGAGTACCCGGATTCTGGACCCGACTCCTGTTACTCAATCCAGTTCCTCTCCCTCCCTCCCTCCCTCCCACCCCGGTCTCCGTCGTGACTGTGCAGAGAAACAATGGAGTGCGTGGTTCAGGGAATTATCGAGACCCAAGTAAGCTCTACTAGTTTCTTATCTCCCTTCTTATATTACGCCTAATACTATCTTAATTCAAATTAAACCTTTGACCGTTTTTTACCTGGGAGCTCATTTAGAGTTTTAGACTAATCAAGTAGTTGACTTTAATTGTGATTTTGGTCGGTTGCAGCGCAATCTATGTAGTAATTAAGTGGGGTTTAGGATGAATGACGAATTTTGATTTGGTTCACTGAAAATAATCAGACAAACGTACTTGTGGAATAATATGAGGATTTGAGGAAAGAGGGAAAGGATGGAGAATGCAATGCAATGCTTTTCCTCTTCAGTGTCTTTTAAGGGAAGGGGATCGCTATATCCAAAGCTTGTATCTTTGGGGGCCATTAATGGAAAGATTGACTTTAATTTACCAGAATAGTGTATTTTTCTTTCTTGGTAAGTTAAGGGTATAACTTTGGCAGCTGTGCTGCTCTTTTTTTAACGTGACTTTCAAATCACCCGAAGGGCTGAAAGATGGACTTCCAATTATCACTGCAAAAACGCAGTGCTAGTGATCTACGTATAAAACAGGTTGTTTTAACTAGCTTATGCAGCTTCTTCGATCGCAGCAATGTATTGTTCAATGACTCAAATTGTTCATTCTACATATAAAACATATATATTTATGTGAAGATATTAACATAAATTGTATACCTAGCTAATCTTCCCAATTTCTATTTATTTACACTACTATTTATGACTCAAAAATGCTTTAGATGTCATGTGCCTGCCATGTCAGGCTCAGGCGGGTGTCAATGGCTACTGGTAACCTCCTTCGCTTGTCATACCTTTGTGGAGATGAAAGTTCTCAACTCTGGGTGCATGTAACATGTTGCAGACAATCATTATCTTTTTTTTTGGATTGCTATTTAGCTTTTTCCGATATTTTTGTAGAAAAATTCCCTAATATACTGTTTGCTCACCCCTTACTGAAGTATGCACTTACACTTTTTCCCGCCCAGCATGTTGAGGCCCTGGAGATTCTTCTTCAAGGACTTTGTGGTGTTCACAGGGAGCGCCTAAGGATCCACGAGTTGTGCCTAAAAAGTTGTCCAAATCTAGGTAAATGGATTTTCTTGTATGAGTTTCCTACAAAGATTAGTCAAGTGAAACTTACACATTGGCATCCTTGTTTGCGTATGCCTAGTTTCCTCACAGGAATCAATAACATTCTCAGTGCTGTTTCTTTTAACTGCCTGTCAATTGGCTATTTATATTATGGTCACAGACTCAATCGCATCGGGGATCACATTTTGCAAGGTGTTCTTTGTTTTGCCGCAGATTTTGGATGGATGTACCTCATAGTTCCATATTTTGTTTAAATTTCTTTGTGCATGGTTATGCGTCTTCACTTCTGGAGGATCTTATGTTTTGATCAGTTTTCTGGTTGTCAAGGGTTTGTAATGTCAGTTCTCTGAGAACATTGGCATACTTCTGAAATGGCATGTCTTCCCTAAAAGCTAGTTTCTTCTTTTTTTTCCCCCTTCTTGCATGTAGATTTCTGCTTAATAAACAAGGTTTCATGCTTTTGCTTGCAGGTTTAGTTTCTTCAGAGGTTCGACTTTTGTGTGATCTGGAGCAGTCTGAACCAACTTGGTAAAAAGGATTTTGTTGAAAACAAGTTGTAATTCCTGAAATAGATTACCAATTTGTATTGAAAACTAAAATCTTAGGACGGTTCGGCAAGTTGGTGGTGCAATGAGAGGTGCTGGTGCTGAGCAAATTTCGGTGCTGGTCAGGAACACCGTAGAAAGCAAAATAAGCAAGGATGCACTACGCTTATTTTACGCACTTGGCTACAGGTTGGACCATGAACTGCTGAGAGTAGGATTTGCCTTCCATTTCCAGAGAGGAGCTCAGATAACTGTAACTGTGTCTTCAATCAATAAAATGCTGAAACTGCATTCAACTGATGAGGCTGTTCCTGTAACTCCAGGGATACAACTGGTTGAAGTGACAGCCCCTGCTTCATCTGAAAATTATTCTGAAGTTGTTGCTGCCGTATCATCTTTTTGCGAGTATCTTGCACCGTAAGTGCTTCTTCTTGCTTCCCCCCCCCCCCCCCCCCCCCGCAAAAAAAAACCAACAAACAAACAAAAAAGGATATATTGAAATTCGCACTTTTTACCCCACTAGATTACGTAGACAATATCAGCCAGCAGCCCTATAAGGAGGTAAAAAGTTGAAAAGATATAGCAAAAAGTTCTTGTAGATACTAGCAAGTGGCTGCAATACTAGGTGAAAAGGATCGATGCAGATACAAAGATGAATGCATGCAGATTAAGTCTTATAATTCTGCTCGCATGAAATAGGAGGCAGTTCTTAATTTGTTTCTCTTGTCTCTCTACCATCTTTAAGTGGAGAAACCTTTCTCCATTTGTCATGTTTAGTAGCTTGAAAACAAAAGTGCTTGACAAGGACTTGGATACAACAGTTTCTTCTTGTAGGATCAGTCTCTGTAGCGCAGTGTATCCTAGTTGTGGAACCAATCTAGTAATTTACCAAGAATTGTAGGACCGAATCGTTTGGTTGGATTTGTAAAGGAATCTTGGAATTGGGCTTATCTGAAAATATAGATACCACTAATTACCAACTTCTTATGCATTGCAATGGACTTTCTGCAACTTGATGATTTCCTTAGTTCTTGATGTGAGAAATTTGACTTTCTAGCTGATCCAAAATATCGTCTGAAATCTTGTGTGTTCTCAGGCTACTGCATTTGTCAAAACCGGGCATCTCGACTGGGGTTGTTCCTACTGCTGCTGCAGCTGCTGCATCGCTGATGTCAGATGGTGGTGGCGCAACATTGTAGCCCATGGGTGAGGGGTCCGTACGCTTGCACCCTATGTAACTTGGACTCGAGTCGAGCCCCATGGATGGGGTATCCTAGTCCAAAACATATGGGTATGGAAGGGCAAACTGAAAAGTTCAAGTAACATTAAATGGACCAATCATTAATGCTGTAGACTGATTTTTGTTCGGATTCAGTGGTTTGGGATTGAACTTCGAATCTTGGTTCTAGCTAAAATTGGGATTCAAAAAAAAAAAAAAGGTAAAAAATGGGAATTTATGGATTTTTGGGCAGTATCAGAATGGGTATGACCCACTCGTATTGGTCCCACGATCAATTTGGGATTGCTTGGGCCTAGCCCCTGTGTTCCAGGCCCCCCTACTGGCCAATGCTAGGCTTGCATGAGCGGTGGAATTCTGTTCATCGAAGCCCATCTTCATGCTTTGGCTGGACCAACGTATTTTAAGGGTCAGCTGGACGGAGCTTGGCGAGCCAGGTCCAGTAGATAGCCCTATTATTATGTTATATGGACCTGCGCGTGCGCTGTTCATAGCAAGTTCAGATTGTGTTAACAATAGCTGCTTAAGGCAAATATTTGGATAGACCTGATTCACCAACAAGGTAGCGGACCATTTGGCCACAAACATCGCCACGTTGCTTCTTTGCTGAATATTATAAAGCAAAAGTGGGGGAGACATGACTTACTTATGTCCACAGGGTCTATTTCTAAGTGGTTGATCAAAGTTTTTGCCAATGAATAATGGTTGATTTGTGTATAGTTATTATGTTTTATTATTATATGGGCAAAAAACCTCAGCGGCCATTAAACTATTGGCGAGATCATATTTTGGCCATCGAACTATTTTTTGTCAATAATTGGTCATTAAACAATTTAATCCGTAAATCCGTGACCATTTCGTCATTAATTGCTCTTAAATTCTGAAATTAGTATTACACGTGGCAATGTTCGGGGGCAATTTTGTCCAGCAATTTACTAATCCTATTAGGTAGTGGCTGCTGGTCTGGTAAGTAAAGCAAGAGAGGATTGTGGTTTTTTGAAGAAAAGGCAGAGTGAGAGGAAGAGCAGGCCCACCGTCAGCCTCGGATCGGAGGACCAAATCCTCCGATACTCGAAAGTAGTCTATTAAACCAGGACTCATCACAACCCCTCCTGCTTCTTGTTTGGTAGTAGTAGAGAGATGGGGCTGCCGCCTGTTGCCATTGCTGACGTGAGGGAGGAGTACCGAACTTTGTCCTGGTGGTGGTGGTGGTGGTTCAGCTGAGACAGCCGGTTGCCTGCAGCTCAGCGATGAAGCACCCGCTTTAGACCCGTTGGAGTATCGCGGTAATGATCTCGTTGTGCTTCTTCTTCTGTTACATATTCTTCTCCTCAGGTAATTGGAGGACATTTTCTGGTGACCGTAGATATCTGTATAAGGCCAAAAGCAGGAAGCCGGTGCAACCGCAACCCCACTTCCGATGGGCGCCATGGATCCTAGACACCGTGGACAGTAGTAGAGACTAGAGACTTGAGATCGCGTATCCACCCGGGCTAGGCCTCCTAATTAATCAAGTACTACTACTAATTGGTACTGGAGTACAATTTTAAATGTGGATTTAGGACAAACAAGATAGGCTCCAAACTAGTAGCAGGGACCAATCATTTTGTTTTGATTGTAAGTCCGGACAAAATTGCAGTAAATTGCTGGACAAAATTGCCCCGAACATTGCCACGTGTAATGCTAATTTCAGAACTTAAGAGTAATTAATGATGAAATGGTCACGGATTTACGGATTAAATTGTTTAGTGGCCAATTATTGACAAAAAATAGTTTGATGGCCAAAACATGATCTCTCCAATAGTTTAATGGCCGCTGAGGTTTTTTGCCCTTATTATATTGTTCCTAGGCGCTATGTGACTTGGAACGCGAGACACCAAAGGGGGTTAGAACTTAGAAATGTGGGGCATTTTGGAAGAATGAATGAATAATGGTGGTTAGTGGTTGAAAGTTGAGAATGTTGTGTAAGTGAAGTCTTGCTGATTGAAAATGTTTTGCTGCTATGGTGATCAATTGGCCTGCGGGTACACGCCTAATTTTGTCAAATACGATTCTTAAAATCCACCAAGTAGCAATCACGGCTGCCGGAATTTAAGATTTCGAAACCTTTTTTTTTTTTTTTTTTGATGCAAACTGGATACAGATGGCCACTGGCCATTTGGTCCAGTGGTTATCACCATCTTTGGTGATGCTGGAGGTCAGGGGTTTAACCCCTGCCTCCCACAAACTTGCCACTTTACGTGGTTGGTTTTTTGCCCCCACGGAATAGCTCGAGCGGTCCGCTCCCCCTCCTTAGGGTATGGCGATCTTCCTGACTTGTCTAGAATTCGAGTCTCGTTGTTAACGTGCTCGGTGTGGAGTGGGGCCTCCTCTCCCGGGCCGCAGGAGATTAGTCGGGCCCCGTAAAGATTGACCCAAACACCCCTGTGTTGATAAAAAAAAAAAAAAAAAAAGGGATACAGATGTCCCAATTTTCGCTTTGGCCCATGATAAAATCCAAGTTAAATGGCGCAACAAGAGACCTTTAAGGCCCATTTTAGTTCCTTTTAAATGGGAGTTTGCCTCCTATTCATTCATTAATTAACTTGAGCAAACTAATGAAATTTGGAAGAGTATCTCTTTAAGTATCATTACTAAGGTCTCATTTGATAATTCAATTAAACACTTAAATTTAATGGATTGGAATCTTAACATATTCAGACCGTTTGATTTATCAAAAATTGAATATCTGAATTAATTAAGTGACACTGAATTTTCTAAGCAAAATTTGCTCCTAAAATTAAGTGACAAACTATTCACTTATCACTGAATATGATATACAATCAAATGTATTAAATTTAATACTTAATAATTTAACAATTTAATAGATTCAGATTTCAGATTTCATTTTTTATATTTCAATTTTATTAAACGCATCAACTCAACCATCGGAGTTTGCTCGGGGCACTTGTCTCATTTCAGGCGACCTTTGGTTCAGCCCATTTTTTTACGGATAGCAAATGCTGGTCCATAGGCCATACGGGTTCCCAAATCTTTAAGGCTTGAACTCCACCTATTCTTCAAAGGATAGCGTAAAAAATATATACTCCCTCCGTCCAATTATTAGAGACGTTTACGGGGAATGCAACTTTTTATGTACAGTGGTATCATTATTGACAGCCAAGCCTTTGTTCCAAATTTACCCCGTCGCAAGTACAATGGTCAGCTGCACTTTGTGTTTTTCATGGAGTAATGATTTCGTGGGTCCCATCTTAACCAAAAGCATCCCTTTGTATGTTAGAGACACGCGCTATTATTGGCCTTATAAAGTGAGAGTTAGTCTCACGTACTCCTCTGGCTTCTCCAAATGGATAATAAATAGCAGGTCCCATCAAATTTATTTGGATTTTCTATCACATGCACTATGAGGGCAAGGACGGAACATTAAAAGGAAAATAGTGTAGCGTGACTCTAATTTTGGGACAATGAAAAAGGTAAAACATGACATTAACAATGGGACGGAGGGAGTATATATATATATATATATTTTTTTTTTGGGGATGAGAGGGGGGGGGGGGCATGGGGTTAACTAGCTTTTAGGAGCCTTTAAAAGGGGATGCAGATCGGGCAAAGGATGTTAGTCGAGCTTTCAACCAAACAAAGGCAGGGAGAATGAGGAGGAGCTTCTGTCATTTAATTTGCAATCAGAGCGACTTTGACCCAGAACACAGTCACACTAAACGTATATCATCACTATAGAAATGTGTAGTGTTTTAGTTGTGATTTTGATGGTTACAAGGCTGATAGAGGCCCTTGTGAAAGGGTTTAAAACTGGCTAATGGTAAAAATAACAATAACAATAATAATAATATAAAAAAGCCCGCATCACCATGTTGATCGCAAGAGTAGTACTGTACTAGTAAAAGAGTTGCCGTAACAGCAGGCTGCTGTAGACCTGCAGCAGCAGTAGTAGTCAAGTAGGAGTACTTTTCATCGGACCCAAAAGCCATGTGAAGCGGATCAGTTGAAGAGTACAAATTGGAAGGCCCTCCTCCTCCTCCTCGGCTAAACTCTAAAGTCCGAGGCGCTGGCACTGTTGCTACTTGCTTGGCCAAAACTTGTGGTTGAGGGCGTCGCTGATCTGCCCTCGTCCAAGGTGGTGCTGTGCCATTGGCTCGGAGGTTGTTTTGCCCTGTGGGCCTCGAAAGGGAGAGAAGAAGGTTTCGTCTTAGTCAGCTACAGTTAATTGGGTTGCATGACTCAACTGCTGCCACGACCACACTGACATTTTACCATATCCCTCCAATCATTCATTTTATCCACTCCCGAATAGCCCAAGCAATTTTCAGACAGCCATGCTGACTCGGGAGTTCAAGTGTCATCTCATCTCCGATGATGCAGACATTGGGACCTTGTTTATACCATGTTGCAGTAGAAATGCATGGGCGAGAGAGGGGGGGGGTTCATGGTGATGGGGGGAGGATTGAGAAGTATTACTGTACTGTTACCAATCACTGACTACCAGTGAACCACCCCAGAGGGAGGGCCAAGGCAAAGTCAATAGCCTCTCACGAAATCCTGAAACTGCTACTGTAACGCTGAAAGGTACTGGTAAGTTATCTAATTATGAAGTCAGACAAACAATTCAGCACAACGACAGTACATACATACGTACACAATTTGACTTGGGACATATATAGTATATACACAATTCTGGCCACATGCTTTTCTTTTATTTTCTTTTCTTTATTTTTTTTTGGTGAAATAAAAAAAAACACGAATGGAAAGCCAATGTACACTTCGTTTTACGTGAAAGTAGAGTAGTACTAGGTTTTTTTTGGTAATCAGCACAGAAGACGGTGGACTGCATGGCAATTGCGGGCTGTATGGGGTGGAATGAAACAGCATCTCCCCCTTTGCACGTTGTAACTCGTACTTCTTCTGAGATTCACGCTGTCCATTATTTTTTTTTACGCCTTCAGTTCTGGCACACGCTCTCCAGTCCTTCTTGTTAGCCAGGTTCTTCGAATTGATGAAGGTGAAAAGAGGCTACTGCTCGTATGTATCACGCCAACGGAAATATTCTTCACCATTAATGTGGTCAATAAAATTTTTTTTATCTATGAAAAAAATTTTAAATGCATTCGATTCTTAAACGAATTGAATCTCCCACTCTCGTCTGCGCATGGGAACCTGTCTAGGTATAATTTATTCGAACGAAATGTTCATTTATCACCACGTTCTGTTCTGTTCTGTTCTGTTTTAATTCTTGAAGAAAATGAGCTATTAGATGCTAGAATTATCGAGCTTAATTTTCCCCACAATGTCATCATAATTAGCTGATCAACGCTCGAGTTCATTTTCGCTCATTGATATACTGATTGATTTAACTTTTTCCCTCCCTCCCTCCCAAAAAAAAAAAAAGAGTAGTACTTCAGATAAACAGTATACATGTGAGTTAATGGAACTTTAGCAGTCACGTTACAGCGTGATCAAATTCACGGAGGAGGAGTTAATGGAACATCTCTTTACTTGTAAATTCGATCGGCCTTTATTGCACTTGTAAGACATCCTTATTTGAGTTACAATACCACCTTGGAAAAGAAACAAAAAAAAAAAGAAAAAAAAAAAGGAAGAAAGGCAGTAGTGTCTTAGATACCAGTCACGAGAACTTGGAGCAAATGTAAATTGAGGTGGCAAAGCCGCAATTGACCTCTGCATGTACGATGATATGCAAAGGCAGGCAGCACTCGCTGAGTTTCTTGCAGCACGTCATCTTACCGCACATATATCAAATCGTTACAATCACTTTTTTGATAAAAAATTCAAAAAAATGCAATCCAAACATAATTTAAATACTGCAGTCGCAATAAGAATACAAAATAAAAAGAGAATGTACCATTATGTTAATTATTACTAAGTTACAATACATTATATTAGTAGGCAGGCAGAGGGAGGAAAGAATTGAGTGATATCGAAGGAGGGAGTATAATTGTAAAATATTGAGTTCAAAATCTTTCACTTGTGATACTGAATAAAAAAAAAAATTATAAGGACAACAAGTGCTGTAAAAAAATAAATTTAGAAAGGCAAAAAAGGAACCCAAAAAAAAAACAAGTGAATTTATCCATATGATATAACTGCTGGCGTAGTGACTGAGTGAAAGCTGGGGAGCAAAGCGGTGTCGTGGACAATAAAATACGGAGCGCCAAGTGTCCGAAAGTCCACACCACCTGTGACTGTGAGTCAGATACAGATAGAGAGTCCTTTGGGCTTGGAAAAAAAAGTCTGAGAGATGAGAAGAAGAAACACTTGGAACAGAACAGAGGAGGACGGTCCTTTGATCCCTTTCCTTCCAGGCGGTCCTCCCCACAATACCAATTGATTCCAAAAGCCAAAGGTCTGTAGACCCCACATGCCAAACCCCACCCCCCCCCAAAAAAAGCCCCCAGGGGCCTCCAGAATCACAGCCAACCACAAGATAATAAAACAACTTTTCCAATCCACTAACTCCCCGCCACGTGTCGCACCCACGGATTCCCTCCCCCTCCTTGTCCTTTAGGGAGGACCTTTACTTGGTTGGCAGTTGCCTTTGCCCTCAACCTCAACTCCAAGTGTGTTGTTGTTAAGTGTCTTCAAACACCTTTCCCTCTTTTCATCGAGCAGTGCTGCTACCCGCACCCGCCACCCCCATCCCCAGCGGAACTCAGCCCCCATTTCATCTCGATGCCACTCCTTAGCTCCTGCTGAACCACAACCATACCTTCCCCTCAGAGTCTCAGACACAAACCAGAACCATTCTCTCTCTCTCTTTACCATTTTTTTCACTCCAAACAGCATAGAAAGCAATGCTGAAACAGGAGGACACCAACGGAGGCGGCGCCAACACCTGGGCCCGGGTGTGCGACACCTGCCGCTCAGCGGCCTGCACCGTCTACTGCCGGGCTGACTCCGCGTACCTCTGCACCGGCTGCGACGCTCGCATACACGCAGCCAACAAGGTGGCTTCGCGCCACGAGCGCGTGTGGGTGTGCGAGGCCTGCGAGCGTGCTCCTGCAGCGTTTTTGTGTAAGGCTGATGCAGCATCCCTCTGTGCAGCCTGCGACTCAGACATCCACTCCGCCAACCCTTTGGCCCGCCGTCACCACAGGGTCCCCATTCTGCCGATTCCGGGAACCCTTTATGGACCCCCGGCTACTGATCCCGGGGGATCCATGATCGGGCAAGATACAGAAGATGCTGATGATGGTTTCTTGACTCAAGATGTTGATGAAACCATCGATGAAAATGATGAAGACGAAGCAGCTTCTTGGCTGTTACTTAATCCCGTTAAAAACAACAGCCACCACCACCACCACCACCAAAACAACAGTAATAATAATATGCTATTTGGTGGCGAGGTTGTTGATGAGTATCTGGACCTAGTTGAGTATAGTTCATGCCAAGAAAATCAATACACTAGCCATCATCAGTATAGCAATCAGCAGCAACACTATGCTGTGCCTCAGAAGAGTTACGGAGGAGACAGCGTGGTCCCGGTTCGTTCCGGAGGAGCAAAAGATCAGCTGCAGCTTCAGCATCAGCATCACCAGAGTTTTCAGCTGGGATTGGAGTATGAAGCATCAAATACTGGGTATGCCTATCCAGTATCTTCCATGAGTCACAGCGTAAGTTTTATTCTTATGCATTATTATGCCGTCGTTAACTTAACAAGAGTTTTGCTCAAAGCGATGCGGCTTTACTTTGGTTTTCTGCAATACCGTTTCCTCTTTTTGACTTTGCTCCTGAGTCAACACATACTCATTTGTTTACTCGAAGACTTCAGCTTTAACCTTAGGGGCCGGCTAAATTTTATATTCTTGCAATTTAACCGCTGTATAATTAATTGGGCAAATTTGTTCCAAGATTTTAAACCTTCAATTCATATGATGAATTCTTCTTCTTCTTCTTCTTTTTTGTTTGCGTGGGAGAGAAAGGGGGGGGGGGGGTGGCGGGGAGTCGTTGGGGAAGAAGGAGGGAGTACTTGAAATTGCCACTTAGACCCATATTTAAGGCTTGGTTAAAGTATTCTTTTTGTCCCACTTTTTAAGTGCTATAAGAAATATGTGAGCAATAGATGAATTAAAACTTGGATACATATACATCCATTGGTTGAAGAAAAAAATTCTTTCTCTGTTGTTTACTCCGCAGTAGTCAGCCCTACTCTTAGAGTCTGGTAATCAAAACCCAAGCCAAAAAGGGGTAATTCAATTCTACCGTCGGGTGTCTTTTTTTTTTTTTTTTTTTTTAAATAAAAGCATGATGGGTAGAAAGGCAATTCAATGAAGGGATAAAATTCTATGCACAGAAAGAAGTACTTTTAAGATAAAAAAAAAAGTAAAACAAGGACTATACGGTATGATCCTAGCCTAGATTTTTTTGGACACAGTATGATAGGATTTTCTTGCAAAATAAGCGAGCACAAAAACATTTTCCAGTTCAAATCTCTTCTTGCAAGCACAGGCTTTGTTTGAGAAGCTTAAGCCAGTACTTCTCTAAACTAGTCAGTGCTTCAAGAAGCTTGAACAACTTGGGATTATGGTCCAAAGGAATGTTATTGCAAATTTTTGTTCCCGACCCCTTTTGCCAGCATTAAGGTACTAAATTGACTTCCTCAAAAGCAAGACTCCTTTTTAAAGGAACATTTTGCTTCAGCAATATTTACAATTGAAAGGGACCAATGCCGTGTTTCTGACTACTATCTCAGGTTTCAATCTCATCCATGGATTGTGGTGTAGTCCCAGAGTCTACCATGAGTGATGTCTCCATCTCCCATCATAGACCACCCAAAGGAACCATCGACCTTTTCGCAAGCCCACCAATTCAAATGCCACAGCAACTTACGCCAATGGACAGGGAGGCCAAAGTTCTGAGGTACAGAGAGAAGAAGAAGACCCGAAAATTTGAGAAGACGATCAGGTACGCTTCAAGGAAGGCGTATGCAGAAACCAGACCCAGGATTAAAGGTCGATTTGCAAAAAGAACGGATGTTGAAGCTGAAGTCGATCAGATGCTTTCGACAGCACTAATGGTGGAAAGTGGTTATGGCATCGTGCCATCATTCTGAATCCAGAACGAGAGAGAACCAGAACCACTTCAGAAAGAGAATTGTATTTAAGATGTCTAAAGCCAAGGTTAATAGGGTGTCTTTCTTGTTATAACTGATCATAGAAATGTGCTTTGTAATTTTGATATTGCCTTCCTCAGTGCCTACAGCTTTTGAGTAATCCATGATACATGCTCTTATTATTAGCACTAATGCTTTTTTGGTGCAAACACATATCCCATGAGGTACATTAGTTACACTTAATTCTGAAACAAAAAGCCATACATAAATAAGGAAAACTAGAGTCGGACTAGAATAAGTTTAAGTGTCCATAGCATAAAGGCTTCACAATAACGACGGGAGCAAGTCTAGCCACAGGAAACAGATGAAGAACCTTTACAGCTAAAAGCCTTGGGCTCTCAGAAAGCTTACAAACTTTTTAGTCTGCTGCAATGTAGTAATGAAAGCAAGCACAATCAGCTTCCTATAGACCTCATTCCTTCCAAAATAACACCTTTATCATCAATTCCTGCAAGTTGGTCCCAGATTCTATTTTTGTACTCACTGGCCCAAGGCAAAAGATAAGCAGAATATTAGGTCCACGTCTTAAAAATGAAAGGGAAAAGTAGGTGGGGATATTTCCTGGCTTGAAAATTAGAACCCAAAACCCCTAATTGCATTCTATGCTTAATCAGGCAACAGTAATTGAACTCTTACTCATAATATGGGTGGAATGAACATCCAAACAAGCCCCCTTCTCCCCGCCCATTTTTTTGTTTCCTGGACACTAGCAGGGGAGGCATCCAAAGTTGATTAGCCACTGCTTGCCATGTCCCAGTTCCCAGTATTGCAGCGGTTAAAAAAAATGCAAATATCATCTCAAAGTTTTGCACTACCTATGTCTCATTCATCAGAGAGCATGGATGCTTAATTGATTGCAATATAAATCACATAGACATTGATATAGACAAATAGGCAACTAAGTCTGTAGCCTTGAAATTGAGGTTCACCTTAAAATGCCGATGATGCTTTTAAAAAGAATATTGCACTTTACACTTTTGTGGCATTTAATTGTAAAAAAAAGCAAACAGGCACTTTCTACCTCACATCATACCTCAACAAAGCTATCAGAGAGGTGTGGGCTTGTTTTGGTAGCAAAATTTATATCCTTGTTACTTTCCAAGATTGTCAGCTAGAAAATGGCTCAGCAATTTATCTTTAAGATCCTGCTTGATAACTGTACCTATTTAATCAGTAATCGTTCCTCACTACTCTACTTGAAGCTATGAATGGTTTGAAGTAACGTTAAAAATTAGATCCTATTACGACATTCACTGGATAAGAGAATTTTCAGCACCCAAAAAAAACTGATCAAAGAAATAAGATAATGTGGTAATCTAACAGTGAGGATCTAAGTTTTGAGTGACAAACCCATATATTGAAATATTTGGCTTGTCACTTATACTACACTTTATTTGTAGTAAGAAATCTTAATTAAATCCTATCATTTCTCGAAATTATGAACCATTTTTTGTTGCTCCACTAATGCGAAACAGCAAGCACCTCTCCACCTGGTGAAAACCACCAGTAACACTTCATTCATAAATGGTAAAGCAAGGGATACCAAACAACAACAGCAAGAAATTCATGATAATTGAAAAGCTTGGCAAAGAGTCTGGGAATTAGTGAAGTAGATCCAAATTCAACTTGTCTTCAACAGATGAGGAACATAAAAACTGAAACAAATAAATAGATCATCAGAGGACAATAGACTAGTCTAGAGTATTATCCACTGGTCAGGCAGAGTTAGTTTCCAAAAATCAAGATGTTGAATAACATGGGAACTTTATGCTTTTGTGATTGTTAAGATATAAAGAAAAGAAACAAAAGGAAGTTCTGGAAAAAGACAACTGAAGCAATTACGGTTGTAGAAAACTTTGTGGTTCCAGACCTTGGTACCTGGCATGTACCACATATACCATCAGACATGCCTCTACCTTTTTGCTTTAAGACCATTGCAGATCCATCACAAATTAAGTATCTCTTTCTGCATTGCCATTTGCTGGACATCAATGCCTTTTTCTCTATCAGGTAAGCACATAAAGAACAGGTAAAGACACTCGAACACAAATTGTGAATTCAAATGCATACTTCAAATATGTTGGAATCTATAAAATTTTACACCACCTACAATATGATGCTTATCCAACATGTCTACAAAGAGATATTTAGGTGTACAATCAGGCCTAGTAAGAACTATTGTATCTGATTGAATCATCTATTGAAGCCAAACCCCTAGTTCTGTCAACATTTTGAGTGCTTAGTTTTTCTATGATCATAAGCAGGTTTTTTTCATTTTCGATTGAATAGTTGTCCCCATGCTTCATTTGCAATTTCACCAAAGGGTCTGACAGATATTTCCAGAAATATTAGAGACGCTAAACTACTGAATTTGGGTGGTCATCACATTTGTATTGGCAGTAATTGTGCACATACTTTTTTAACTCTATCACGTACATTGTTGTAAATCACATGCATACTTACAACAGTAATAATTCCTTAATCCATAGATAAACCTAAAACAAAGTCAGAATTTATATACGAGCATTTAAAGAACTGCAAAAAGTTTAAGTTAAAAAATTATTAGAGCTGAAATTAAAGGAAAAGGGAGATGACAAAAGGGTGTTAAGATGAAGCTAAAGCCAAAAAGGGTCAGACCAAAAAGCTTTAATGTGTAAGACAAGAAGTATAGACTGTAGTAAAGTATACCCGGACATAGAATCAAGTCCAGCCACAAAAATTGGAATTGCAAAAGACGCTTTAAACTGTAGGTGAATTAATGCTCTGCATGACTTCAGTTATAACAATGTTCGAGTCCAGGTTCAACTTTATGCTTTCTTCAGTTTCTTTCCTGCCATGAAGCTTCATATAATTGAATGAAAAACTTATTCATTCATAGTTTGGTGGTCCCACTGCCTTCAATCAACAAGTAGTTGGCAATTATTCTCTTCCACTGCAGTAGTTGTCTGCACTTGTGTAGCAGACAAAGGACATCATAAACAGAAGGAAAACAATTATCAATTCTCACATATATTACAATTAGGGATCAGGATTTGATTCCCAAAAACTAACACCGTGTTTTAGACAAAGTCATATTTGTAATTTCAACTGATTGAGAAGAGCAGGAGACGAAAACTAAAAAAAAAGTAATTGTAGGAGCACGAGCCGTACATCTTTAACTAGTGCATTGCGATTTCAATGATGTAATCATTGCTTAAACAAAAAATTTTAGCATATCTTGTTGAACCTTCAAGAAAGTTATTGAACTATTCCTTCAAATTTTCCAAATGCCACCAGAATTTATCATTTCATTCATATCATCAGCAGAAAAAACACTTTGACAATCAACACCTGCTGGACATTATCTGAAATATTCTCACTTACTACAGTCTCTATCCCTATCATTGAGGCATAAGCAAACAAAGGAATAAAACATGTCCTAGAAAACTTTTTTACAAAAAAAAAAAAAAAAGTATCTAAAGGAAATGGATGTTTCCTATGTCTCATTCATCAATCTCATGCATTTGCTTCGAAGATGCAGTTCATTATTACCTTGACAGCAAGGTGGACGTATATAAATAAATATTAGCCTCACCCTTGGTCTGCCATTCATTGGATTTGATGATTACAGAAAGCATATTGCAACTTGATTCTTCTGGGCATAGACTCAAAGAAAAAGTGAAAAGGTGAGTCCTCCCCCAACAAAGAATATATATCTGTTACAGAGGTGAAGGAGACTTCGTCTCTCTAAGCTTAATAAACAGAATATGCCTTAATGTCGATAGCGAAAGATTTAGTCTTTTCGCTCTGAGTCATCCTGATTCTTGGAAATATTCACTCTAGTGGTCTTCCTGAACATAGGTACTTTTTTCTTTATGTAGCAACCACCAATGCCAAGTTTCTCAGTGCCATGTCATCAATCCTATCCTAACCAAGGCAAATTTCCAGAATCAGCAAAAAAAGATAGTTTGAGATATTTGCTACTCAAATAATAGATATGTCACTGAAATATATAAGAATCAACCAAACTTAAAAGATCCAGCTGATAATTATCAACCATCAAACAAGATAAAGGACTTTCAAGAATGGTCAACGTCAAAGGACTAGGAAGTATCATCTTAGACTACTTGATTTCCAAAAGAAACACAAAGCTTCAATTCAGGACCATTTTGATTAAGCAAACTAAAGGCATATTACACTTTTCACTTTTTAGGTGCACCGTCAAAAAGAAAAGGTAAAAAGAGCAACTAATACCCCAGCAAGGAATAAATGGATGTCATGCAGCTAGAAGATAGGCTTTAAAGCTGGACACCTTGTATGCACTGTAACTATCCTAAGAGAGGCTCAGCTTCTGGACTTGAGGTCTTTCCTGATACTTGTGCGCTTTATGTATCTATTTCTGTTCTGCCATTTGGTGAACAATAGCATCCTTCTCCAACTTGTAAAGCAAACTCTGCGTTTAATGCAGTGTCAACACTGTGGAAAGGATTGATATATATCAATTAAAAGCCCCACAAAAAAAGGGAAAAAAAAAACTAAAAAAGGATGTTCAGAAAACCAAATGGTAGGTAAGAAGTTGCAAAATTGGTTACCAGTGAATTAGGACTTAATATTCATATTTTAGGAGTATTATAAACTCTAAAACTTATTTCAACCATGTATCCAAAGGTTAAAGGCTCCATGGTCAAATGTATTGGTTACTCGAGAGCAAGATTTAAATCAATCTCATCAGCGGCTAGATTTTTGGGAAGTAGGACCAAATCGATCTCCTCTTTCAGAGAGAGAGAGAGAGAGAGAGAGAGAAGAAAAGTCAAGGTTGTGAGATAGATCTCCACTTAAATAAAGAACTATTCCATTTCCACATAATCCATTCTCTTTGCATTTCTCATTTTTTTCATTTTATTTTGGGGGACGGACAAAAAGAAAGGAAGCGGTAAAGGATGAGTGGATGACAAAACCTTGTATGAACCAGTTCTTTACAAGAGTAAACATGACATAAACATTAATACCAAGACAAGCATCATGAGAATGATGATCTGGTGTATGAAAGTGCATCTTGCATTTAAAAATGATGTCAAGCATCTAAATCCTATCCTCCCACACCAGTATTTCCTTGTGGACGTCAATTCCTAAACAAAAAGCAATCAGGAGCAGGTCCAGCCAAAGAACAAATGGCACCACCAACTGGACAACAACTCTGTGGCTCTCGAGCTTGATACCTATTATGTGCTGCATATGACATACCAAATTGGCTTGGCACTTCCACTAGTGCTCTTCTATATCCAGAGACGCTTTAAGGATCACAATCCATTCTCCCATTCGCTGAAGCATGCTTCCTTTACATATCATATGCACTGAAAAAAAGATTCTTGAAAGTGCAGGAAGTCCTATTCCAGTGCCAGAAAGACCAATAAGTAATAAAGAGCATACTCCTTTAAATATCCTTTATCTAGATATGGGGCAGAGTCGTAGAATAAGCAAGAAGCTTTAGAAATTCACCATATTTAACTCCTGATATTCGTAGTCAGCAATCAGACACCAACAAAGCAGGCAACTCTAGCATTGCTTTCAGGTGCAAATCACGCATCTTCAGTTCTTATATAGAGTTAAGCATCATACTTGACTCCCATCACCCAAGTGCTTAGAATTGGAAGCTTTAGTTTATTCATTCCAGATCCAGAATCACTTATTGGGTAAAGAAAAGCTAGAATCGCTGATGGACAGAAGTATGAAAGTGTTATCTTGGGGCATCAAAGCCACACCTTTTTAATCAGGGAATAATTGAGGAGAAAAAGAAATAGAAGACAGTGACATATTTATGGAAGAGAAATAGAGAAAGGAGATTCGGATTGTGCTGATGTAAAGATTCTACTGCATGATTGTAAGTTCATAACTGCAAGTACAATAACCAATTCTAGATGAATTGAAGTTTTCACTTTGAGACGAAATTGGTACTCCAAGCCTTAGTGTGCAGTTTCGACAACCACTTTTTACCAGCTAGATTTCCATAGTGATTACTATGTATTCCTGAATTACTACCAAATTGAACTAATGATACCAGGTATTTTGAGCTAAACAGCTGCAATACAGAAATCAGGATCAACCACACAAATTATGATTGCATTTGAGTATACATGAGCAAAACACTGATCCTGAAGTTTTAGATACTCCCCGTGTGCCAATCCTTTCCTTCCCCAGGTGTCTAATTCATCAACCCCAGTTGTTGGCAAAACCTATCCACAAAGAAGCCAAACTTACAAGGCCTCTGCAAACCAGGTGGTTCAACCAGCCAGGAAGTCAGGTTTAGCGATGGACTAACATGATTATCTGTTAGCAATAACATCTGGTTTTGAGAGGAACGTGGGAAGAGGACCCTACCAATCATATTTAGGCCCTCCTTTTTTAGAACAATCTGTCTTTTCTACGTGTTTAATAGACTAGCCAATCTACTTGTAGGTTTTCATTTCAATAATTTACCACCAACAAAAGACCCAAGTAAAGAAACAACAGCGCTAAATTAATTTTTGGACTAAAATCTTGAGATCCCTTGAGAGCTAGCATTCATAATTGGCAATTTCATGTGCATTCAGATCTAATCATAGATAATGCCATGCAACACATAACTAGTAACTACTAATAATATAATAACATAAAAATTATATTCATCACTTGGTTCCAGAATTTGCATATAAATATTAATGGGCCTGAAATGAATGTCCAGAAACATGCATCCATCAGATTGCAGAAGCCCCCATGAACACTCCCATTTTCATTTCCAATCTTGTACATGAGATAAGTAAAATACCCGAAAATCCTTTTTTTTTTTTTTTTTTGACAAGAACTTGTATTTTTCTGCACCTCATCTAGTCCTTGTCCTCCTCCTAGTCCTAACCTATTATTTACGGCAGAGTTCCGTCCACTTTATCCCAATTAAAAAAAATCGTCAAGTTCATTTGCAATTTACAACACTATTGGGAAATAAAAACAAAATTAGGAGTTGAGGCTGCAATCAGAATTTAGTGAGGTGCACGTGAATTTGTGGTTATGCTGGACAAGAAGACTGACCAGCTGAGAAGTTAGTAAAGTTTAGCAGAGATGCTACCACTCACCGGCGGAAAGACGGCGGGGAATTTTTCCCGTTATCCGGGAAATTGCGTGACCAGCCAGCGCCGGTTATCAACATTAATATGCTGCTGTATTGGATAATCAGCGCGCAACATACGGAGATATGCTTCTCAGCCCAGCAAGCTGTAGAATTTTTGGTGGATTTAGCGTGGGTTTGGTCCTTAATGGGCCGAGAAACTCAAAACAAGAAGTGTTGAATAGCCTAGCAGGCAAGCTGAGTACCAATTTCAAAAAAAGCCCAGCACAAAAGTGCCATCTCACCAAAACAAAAAAAAAAAAAAAAACCTTGGAAATAAACAACATTGGACGGACCCAAAAGCTCAAAATGAAAAGTGATAGAAAGTGCCCCTCCGGGTTCGGTCCCGTGGTTGTAGTCCCAGTTGGGGAAGAGCCACGTCTAGGGATCGAATCCCGGTTCTACCGTGGCTGGTGACGCTTGGGGCAGGCCTCTCCCAGCCCGCAGTGAGATTAGTTGGGTCGTACGGTAACCAGTCCACGGAACCAGATACCCACTATGATGAAAAAAAAAAAAAAAAAAAAAAGTGATAGAAAGCCTTGCACATATGATACATCTCTAATAAAATTCAATTCTGTAGTTTCTGTCTGTCATGAATACCAGGACATTGGAAATGGCAAAAACTGGAGTAGATCCGATCTTGTAGAACTAGTGATCCAAATTTTGCCACATTTTCAATACTTGAATTAGTATGACGGTGTGATAGAATTTGGGTCACGAATCGACCCAAGCGTTAACCATTGAAAATTGGCATGTAAATTGTAAAAACGGAGGGCTGTTTTTATCCACCAAAAATATATATATATATATATATATATGGTGGCTTGCTAAAACTGTTCCTGGGGGACATTAACAACATTTTCTCCGCATCCCTCAGTTGATGAGAATCAAATGTAATTCTTTGGCAGATTCGATTCAATTCAACTAGCAGCATACTTTCCCTATAAATTCCGTTGTGCCTGTCTCTTTCCAGTCTGAAGAAACCTTCCTTCTCTAGAGTCTAAAGTCTCAGTCTCCCAAGTTCCACCACCGGAATTTTTAATTCCATGCAAAAGACCCACCACACCAATTCGCTTTAACATTCATCATTTCCATCCTTTTAATTTTCGGTTTCGGTTCTCTTGTACCACCAATTACCAAAGCCAACGTTGTGTTACATGGTTTTCCAGTGCTAATTCTCCAAGAACATGAATTGATAATATGAACTCGAAGGCGACTATACGAAATAGCTGTGTGATTGTGACTGGCGTGTGTATACTACTCAAGGTTCTCTCAGTGTAGCCTGAAAATCAGCATGTCTTTTGGATTGAGTTGTGGGTTTTCCTTAGGTAGTGTATCTACATTCGCACCTCGATGAGTCAGTTTCATTAAAAAGTATAACCTGTTAATAAATGTTAAAATCGTAAAAAGTGAATAAAGAAATTGGATATGTTTTAATTGGTTTCATCCTAATCCACGAATCTCTTCTCTGCTTCTCTTTCCTTGTATTCCTCAACAAAGGTAACAAAAGTAAAGCACTTATGTCTAAGAATGGTAGAAAGTTAGTACCCTCAAAAATCTCTCTTACCAAATTTTAACCTGTATATCTAAGTCTTTTACTAAATTTTTTCTGGTAATCCTGCAGATTTTAACTTCCATCATGAATCCCTCTCGATATTAGGTTCATATTATTCATTGGATACACTCAAACTGAAATTAATACATTAAAAAGATAAAAATTGTAAGTTTGAGGATTTGAGGGATGATAAAAAAAAGAAGAGAATTTGAGGGTCAATTAATAATTATTGTTGGACCATAAAATTAAGGCACAACATATGTCATGCCTGTGCGCCTTACTAATTATGCCTGCGTGCCTTAATTTTATGTTATGTTTGTATGACGGGTATCGAGTTTCGAGTTTTTAGCATTTTTTTTTATCAAATCTTATCGAATGGATTATCTATCGATTACCCCTCCTCAATATCAAATTCTAACCAATTACCCATCCAACTGTCATCTAATTGGATAACCATCAGATCGAGTACCAATGATATCGGATTTAACCCTACCCACCCATTGTTATTCCTAATTATTTCCAATTTTTCTTCTTCTCCTGGCTCATAATTGGTAGGGAATTTGGCAGGCGGTGTTCGTGTTCAATTAGCTCAGGCTTCCTTTGTTGCCGCCTGAGTATTAATTAAAGAGGATACTTGAGCCAAGAGAACACGTTTAATGGGGGCCAGTGTTGGGGTTTGGTTAGAAAAAAGCTAAGAGCCCATCATGCAAGAAACTCGCGGTCATTTTCGTGGCTCAACGAAATCAATTTCACACTCATTCTCCCTTTCACTTGCCCGTTGCTTCATTCAACTACCGCTGGTCTTCACAACCTCATATCACCAAAATACCCTTAGCCCAAACCCTGCTCCTATTAATCACGGAGCTTGTGCCTCAATGGCCACCAAAAAGAGACTATTATGTCAAGAATTCGAATTTCATTTATAGTGAAAAAAATTTAAAAATAGTGTCACAGTATTCTTTTAATTTAGTCGAGTTCATATATCTGCTAATTCCTTACACAATTTCTTTAGACTCCCATTTTCTGTGGAATAAGATGAATTTGGTTATAAAAAATGTTATCGTTACAGTCAAAATAAAAAAACCCCGCTACGATCACACCAAGCCATATTTGCCGTTGGTAATAATTTGAGAGAATTAATTAATCTATGAACTTTTCTAGGTGCGGAAGAAAGAAGAATTTTATCTACCTCCTCATCACACTGTCGGGTTTGTCTAATTGCCAACGAGTATTGTGCACGATGTTCTCGCGCATTCAACTAAGACACAAACAAACAAAAATAAAAAGTAATCACAAATCTTTAATTAAGCTACCCAATATCATGATATAAAAAAAAAATTGTTGATTGATTTTTCGAACGGGGTTTAATCATTAACTTTGTTAGTACGCAGCGGTACTCTTGTCACATATTCGATTCTCGCCTTAAACATCTCTCACTGGTATTTAACTTTCGGATTACGTGCTAAGTGGTATTAACTCTTGGATTCTCAATCGGAACATCCAGAATAAGACAATGTGGATTAGTTAGTTTATCCTTTAAGGCTCAAAGTTAAACTGGTTGCTTCAAAGTCATGGTGCATGGAATAGAAATAAAATCTTGAGATAATAATTGATAATTAATTAAGAGAGGGCAAATGAGGAAGGCAGCTAGCTGGTGAATCCAGCAGAGACTTGCGGCCCAATCTATTCTCTCTTCGAGGAAGGATCACCAAAAGAAGAAACAGCCAAGCACAAGAAAGAATCCCACTTACTCATGCAGGTCATTTTTGGTAATTCACTGAATCACCCATCCTAATCCGAACCCATGCACCGTAATGGTGATTCATTTGCCCTGCCCTGGTGGCCTATAAATTATACGGATAAATACATGCGATCTCCTCTTGATTGCAAAATTAAAGCTGCAAGAACTCTAAGGCAAAAGACATCTGTAGACAAAACCAAAAACCAAAAAAAAAAAAAAAAAAAGAAAATGACCCAGGAAAACAACTCCACTTCCGCTCATGTCAACTCTGGATTATTCAATCACTGGAATACACCTCTTCCTTACCTCTTTGCTGGCCTTGCTCTCATGTTAGGGCTCATTGCATTTTCTCTTCTTATTCTTGCCTGCTCTTACAGGAATCCTACTACTACTACTACTACTCAATCCTCAGGCAACAACGATGATGATCAGGAAAAATCAACGAGGGCCGCCGTGCTACGCCCTGATGAACCGGAGCCCAGGATAGTCGTAATCATGGCCGGAGATGACAACCCCACTTACCTCGCCAAGCCGACCACTCAGTCTACTAGCCACTGTGATCAACAAGTCTGAGAAGAAACATGGCTCTGCTTGCTAGACAGTTTGAAATCACTGGCATATTAGATTTGTATTAGAATCCGTTCTTTATTATGCTAGTTTTACCTTTCACACACGCGGCTTCTTTGTTCCATTTACTTGTTCTTTGTCAATTTTTGGTCAGCCAAGCGGGAAAATGTAAATTTTTTGGTGAGCAGAAAAGCCTTATTGTCGATTAATATTGTTCAAGAATAAATTAATTCTTGAGAATTTATTGAACAAAATTTAGTTGCTTTCGTCGTCCAATCATGCACACATGGTATATACAATAGCCTAGCCAGCATCCGGATTGGATGAATATGCATTAATTATTTCGCATGCATAAATATAGCTAGCTGCTGATGAATATCATGAGAAATAAATGACATGTAAACAAAGTTAATTTCTCATGAGAAATAAGAATGGTTTTATTGAAATTGAATTTGCAATATTCATTTGAGTAGTAGTAGTAGTATAACAAAGTCTATGAAGGGGAAGGAATTAATAAGGCTGTGGTTCATTTTCTTTTTTTTTTTTGTTTTCTGGGGTCCTTGGAAAAATAACTCTCTTAATTCTGCTTTGAATTCAAGAAGATTCACGGCTACTATTTCAGTATATTTTCCAGAAGAGGAAAAATAAAAAAAAAAAAGCTAAAATGAGCTTATCTAATAGTAGTATAATACAAGAAAAAATGGTTCGCCCTTTCACAATGATGAAACTTAAACCGGCGCGTCATGTATAACGAGTCAACTACGGTTACATTTTCCGATTAGGCCAATGCTTAGTTGATCTTTAATCTCTATCAACGGGATTGTTTATGATAATGTATGTATAGACTGACTGGGTCAATCAATTGTTTCCCAGATGAGATGAGGACCCAAGTCTTGAGCGGGAAGACGAATGATACATTCCTGCGGAGACCCACGACCTTCTTTAGGTCTCCGGCGGCCATGACTCTTGACAATCATGGGAAAATATGACTTGACCAAAGCCCATAGCTAGCCCATAGAAATAATCCCAAGCCACAATGACCTGTAATTCCGACAACATATTCTCATCTGTAGTGAAGTGATGATCATCAAAATTGAACCGATTCCAAAAAAAAATTGCTATATATGACTGTGTCATCATATCCAAAATTTGAGTTTGATAAATTGGTTACACGTCAGATATTTTCTACATCGTAATCAACTAATTAAGCTGCACTTCCTTGTGAATTTTTTCATTTTTTTGATCTTAAAAATACTACTAAAGAATACATATAGCCGGCCATCAGGCGTAGTTTACATATGCTGTTTTATTTTTGGGTGATCGTTAATTCTAGTTGACATTTAATCTCATCTATGTATTATCTGGGCCGACGTTAGGATTTGAATAGCTGAGAATTGAATCAATTTTCCAATGCCCAAAAAAAAAAAAAAGAAAAGAAAAAGTCGCCACATGAGTAAGACGTGGATTGCCACCGGTCATGAACAATTCAAAAATTTGCAAAATAAATGTAGTTTTGTTTTTCCTTTACGAAACAAATAGGATTAGTTTTTTCCACGCTGATAGTGTGTACGTTGCAGTCAGTCAGTGTTGGATGAATGTCAGTTATATAAAATTTGAATTTGAAATTCAACTTTTACATGCATGTCATGAATTCATCGGTGATATGATAGTGTATATACTGTCAGTGTATATAATATTTATTCAAACAAATAATCGTGGCTGCTTATAAAAGAAAAAAATATAAGACCTGGATCACCTCTTTCCGGTTTCACCCTCATATCTTTTACTAATGCTCATGAAGTCAGGGTCAATATCTTCGCCGAAAACTTAATCGTGACAGCAAGCAAGTGATTCTTCCAGCAACTTGTGGTGACATTCTTCTTACGATGAAATGATCCACACTGTTTGCTCGGAAACTTACAGATGTCTTAGGTATCACACGTATCACCACCATCTTTCTTTCTTCTTGTTTCAATCAATTCTTTACAGCAACGTCGACATTTCCATTGATTTCATCCTCGAGCAAAGAAATGTCCTCGTTTTCCCTGCTTATTCTTATCTTAAGGTAGCCGTTTCAACTTTGAGCACCCGGCCACCGTGTGAACCTAAGAGATATTATAGTATTATATTTCTCAAAAAAGAAAAAAAAAAACAAATTTTGGGTGGGTCAGTAAAAGTTATTCGTCATAAAGCATCAAGAAACGGATATCAATATAGAATGATAGTGGGGAATTTTAACTGTGATGCAGCTGGTCATGATGGAAAAACACCAAAACATAGAATATAAGCTGGCCTCTGCTTTCTACGTACGGCTGGGGTCTAACAACGTTTGACTTCGGGTGCAAGTGATTAGTATTCTAAAATGTTAATGGGAGTAGGTTGGTGGGGCGTGGCGTCTCGGATGTGTAATTTTTGGCTGTACTTTAGTGAAATATTTGGGTGGTTTGGTTTTGGAGAGGAGTTGGTTTAAAAGGGGCAGGACCAACCGAGAGAGAGCAAGTAAAAAGGGTGCGGATGATCTCGATGTTTTCTTATTCCAAATCTGAATCAAATTAACGAGTCTAAAAGGAAAAGCATCATTATTCGTCCACAATCCACATCGTCTTTCTTAGTCAGTGGAAGACATGAATAAGTATTGTAGCTTCGTCTGTTTCTTATGATTTTACTAAGGGTCCGTTTGATAACATAAAAAAGTGTTGAATCTGAATTTTTTCAGACATTCAAATGTTTTAAATGTTTGATAAATAAAAATCTATTTGCTGAACTTGTTAAGCAGTGCTGAACCTGTGTGTAATTTTTTCAGCACAAGAATCCTAACTGAATGCTTAATTCTGATAAGAATCAATAGAATTACTTCAACTACCTTATCTTATCTACTAAATCTACCATTGTTTGTTAATTATGTTCAAAATTTTTATCTAATTAAACAATATAATATTCTCTATCTAACGATTTTTAGTTTCTCTTTTCTCCCTTTTTAATGACTTTCATATCTTCTTCATACTCCTCATATAATATATTTCATCTTTTATATTAATTTGATTTAAAAATAAATATTGTCATTTTCATACCTAACAATTTTAAACTAATTAAATCATAGATTCTATTTCTTTTTTGAATGAAAGGATATAAGGGCAAAATTGTCAAATTAAGCTTATTAAGCATTCAACTATAAATATTTATCAAACAGCATAAATAGGTTTAGCATTAAAATTTAGGCATTCATATATTTTTTTTCAGTGCTTAAAATTCAGCAAATTAATTGTTTCAGTATTTAGATTTCAGACTTCAGAATTCAGATTCAGTTTTATCAAACGGAACCTAAATCACACGTTTTTGTAATTGGTTTCTCGACGGACGGACGTTGATGGTTTTTGACCACCTCAATCTAATGTACATTTTGCTTTCTGTGGGCAATCGGAAGGGGAGAGGCATATACATTTTTGATGATGAAAATCTCACCAGGCCACTTCATGGTGTGAAATAAATAATTCTTGTAATCTTGCAAAACATCTCATATGAGTTTAAGATAAAATGTCCAACTCCATGCTATGATATTTTGTGTTGGATATTTTTCTCTCTTTTTTTTTTTTGGGTGAAAATTATACTAATTTACTTGAGTTTGAGGTAGTATATATAATTGATTGTTGTCACCTTCTTTTCTCCCACGTGAGTTTTAAAAGCAAAAAGAAGACATGAGGTTTGTTTGTGATTACGCATATCTATTGTTTGTTTAATAGGCTATTACGGGAATCATTCAAAATGGAGATGAAGTGTTGTAGATCTTCTCCCTTACCATTCCTCACTTGTAACAACATGAGTTTCAGATTTTCACTGCTTTAACAGAATTTCTCAAAAAAAAGCTCATTCCAACAGCTGTACTCGTAGAGCTTCGTGCAGGCTATTATATATGGTATACACCTTGCACTATAAAGCTCTGCTGGAAAGGGCGAAAGAGCAAGATGTGGAAGCCCTGCAGGCACATTCAGCGATCCAGACAGAGCAGGAGAGATTAGATTGTCAAGGGGAGGACTGTTGTTGAGTTGCTGGGCCAATTGTTGTAATAGAATGAGGGGGAGAAGGGAGTTGGCCGGGTTGGGACGTTGCTCCTATTCCACGCCGCCTTCGCCTTCTTTAGTGGGAGACATTGGTGATACTGCTTTTTTCTTCTCTGTCTCACCAATGAATCCCAGTTGAAAATCTTGGCCACTTCGGGCCCCCTTATCATCTCCTTGTGAGTAGTGGTCTTGCATCTTTTTCACGACCCTAATACACACAGCGACGCAAAATTGAAAAATCACTGGTGGATGCTCCAATTCCGCAGGCCACACTACCAGATACATACATCTTCTCTGACTAGTAGTACAAGTCTGATAATTATCTCTATGTGCTTGCCCTACAGCCTCAACACAAATTTGCCACGCCGTCTGGATGGGTAACATTACTGCGGATTTAATACGTTGCTTTCTAATTCTATCTTATTTAATGTATGATGCCAAGCCACCTAGTACCCACTTTGGAAAGAAAAAGAAGTGGGGTTGTTTTTCTTTTCTTGTATGATTCATTTTTTCTTTTTCTTTTTTTTTTTTTTTGGGTGGAAGTCTATTGAGAGTGAAAAATTTAGAGTGTCAGGCATCAATTAAGGATCCAAGTCCAAATCCAAATTCCTATTCCGATAAAATTACGCCACAAATTTCACCAAGAAGTGAAGTCATGACCCTTTCAATTCCAGTTACGCCTTGTGAGATGCTCTGCCCATTTGCCTTGTTTATTTTGAGCAAGCCCATTTTCCACTTTGTGCATGGAAAACCCTATAAACCATGTTTTAAAAAAAAGGATAACAAGTAGTTAATGTGTAAAAATGAGCACTTATATATGGAGTACAATTCAACTCATAATACATGAGCACATATTAAAACCCCTTGGGGTATGAAGTCAGCAAACTTGATACATTGTTACTCTGTCTTGTAAACTTATCCAAGTACTTAATTTGCTCCATTTCACACCGCCTAATGCCATAACTCGATCGTGGGTGCTTAGGGGGATTAATTAACATCAGACACTCAAGCTGTGAGCACAAATTTGCGATGTCCTACTGTCCTTCCTTTTCTTTTGAATGAAAAAAAAAACCAAAAAAAAAAAGAAATTTATGATGAATGGCTATTTATAATGAGTGCTATCCAGTTGTTCATTAAAAACCTGGATTCAGGGTTAGTAATTGACTTCTGATTTCATCGTTAAAAGAAAAAAAACAAGTTGTTCATTAAAAAGTATTACAACTTCTTATAGTCAAGCCTCTCATGGCTTGAGTTATCCACGAATTTACAATAATATTATGTGAACACTTTGACCTCAAAGTGCTTCTAGTTATACTCAGTAGTCATGCCGTGCAAACTTGTCTAATTAATAGTAATCTTCCTACCTTTACGAATTCTTCCATCCTCAAGTCAACCTAGTGTTTTTGGAGCTCGTTATAATATACAGGGAAAATCGTCCAAAACGTCCATCATATTTTATAAAATAACTTTTTCATCCCTCACTTTTAAAAGTGTAATTTTATGTCCCTTACATATTCATATCGGTCAAATTTAGTCCCTAACTAGATTTCCGATCATTTTTTTGCCGGAATCCATCACGTGCAAGGCACGTGATCATTTTTTAAGGGTAAATTTGTCAAATTATATTTTACATAATCTGATCTATAGTCCTCCACATTTTATAAAACAAATTTTTTCGTCCCTCACATTTTATAAAATGATTTTTTCATCCCTCACATTTCACAAAATGAATTTCTCCATCCCTCACATTTCAAAAAATGAATATTTCCATTCCTTACTAATTATGTATGTGTATGAGCATATTTAGTAGTAAGAGTTGATTAAATTTAGAACTCTATAGATGTAATTTGATTGTAATACTGAGGGTACGTTTGATAAAACTGAAATATGCAATCTAAACTTTGAATTCATTCAGTTGTTAAATATTAACTCTAATATATTTGAATACATATCACATTCAGTTACAAGTGAATATATAGTTTATCACTTAATTTTGAGAGCAAGTTTTGCCTAGAAAGAAAATTCAGTGCCACTTAATAAATTTAGATGTTTAATTTTTAATTATCCGTTAAATTTAAGTGTTGAATTGGATTATTAAACAAGGGTCTTAGTCTTAATAAATATCAAAATTTGGTGTATTTTTGCATGTGGTCGTTGTCTTAATACTTGCACTCTGTGCATTTGTTGTGCTAGTGCATGTATACGTTGTTGTACCGTGCAATTCGAGATTGAAAATTGTCGAAGCCCCGCATTGTATTTAATTGGGAAGCCGACTGAGATTAACGTCCAACCCACCAACAACAGGCCTGTTTGGAAGCTTGGTTTTTTACCAAGTTTGTATAAAACTAGTTTTTTAACAACTTTTGCTACAGGAACCCCAATAAACTTATCAAAGCTTTTAACCTACACACTTAAAATATCCAAAACACAACAAAAAAAAAAAATTCCCTTCCTCTTTTCTTCTTCTTCCTCCCTCACTACCACCTCCATTGCCGGCTCCGTCACCAATTTCCGATCCCGGTGCCGGTCTTTTTTTTTTCCCCATTTTTTTCCCTTTCCCCCTCTTCCTCCCCTGCCATCATCCTCCCTTGTCTTTTTTTTTTTTTCTCTCTCTCTTACGTCTGGCACAGAGAGGGGCGACCAAGAGGGCAGAGGGGGAAGGGGGAAGGGACGGCCAGGGGGGCAGAGGGGGGAGGGGCAGAGGGGGGCGGCGGGGGAGAGAGGGAAGGCGGGGGGAGGGGGAAGGGGCAAAGGGGGGCTGCGGGGGGGAAGATAGGGGAGAGAGAGGCGGCGGGGGGAGGGGGAAGGGGGCAGGGAGGGGGACGGCGGGGGAGAGAGGAAAGGCGGGAGGAGAGGCAGAGGGGGGCTGCGGGGGGGAAGGCGGGGGAGAGAGAGGCTGCGGGGGGAGGGGGAATGCGGGGGAGAGAGGGAAGGCGGGGGGAGGGGGAAGGGGCAGAGGGGGGCTGCGGGAGGGGAAGATGGGGGAGAGAGAGGCGGCGGGGGGAGGGGGAAGGCGGCGGGGGGGGGACGGCAGGGGAGAGAGGGAAGGCGGGGGGAGGGGCAGAGGGGGGCTGCGGGGGGGAAGGCGGGGGAGAGAGAGGCTGCGGGGGAAGGGGGACGGCGGGGGAGAGAGGGAAGGCGGGGGGAGGGGGAAGGGGCAGAGGGGGACGGCGAGAGGTGGAGTTGCAGCTGGGGGTGGTGGAGGTAACGGGGAAGAAGAAGAAGAAGAAGAAGAAAAAGAGAGGAAAGAAAAGAAAAAAGAAAGAAAGAAAAAGAAAAAGAAAAAGAAAGGGAAAGAAAAAAAAAGTTTTTCACCTTACAAAAACTTTTACAAAATTTTTCACCTAACAAAAATTTCTACAAAATTTTTTCAAAAACTTCTACAGTGCACTACAGTAAAGTTTTAGACAAATTCCCAAAAAATTTAGGTTCCAAACAGGCCCAAAATTTCGATTGGATCGATGGGTCTGCTGCACTGCTTAATTAATTAAAGATAAAATTAATTAGTTAGTGCGTCTACTGTAATTTGTGGGAAGCAAAAGAAACTTCTAATGCTAGCATGCATATCAGCAGCACCGAGAAACTCCTGTTCTGACCCGGAATCCGTAAAAGCACCAGAAGAATCTTTTCCCTGATGCCAGTGGCATTTTAGTACTTGCAATGATCGACACCACTAGGGAGAGAAAGTTGGCCTTCCTATAAATAATATATATATGTGTGTGTCGACACCTCTGAGGCTCTACTCACTGAGTCTTCTCAAGGCTAAGCCATATATTGGACAATCAGGATACCATCAACCGCATTTGAGTCGAGAATTAACTCAGTTAAAAAGAGGAAGAGTTTGCAAGAGAGAGAGAGATGGTAGTACCAGCTAAAACCCCTAGCTTTTGGCAATGGAACTCTCCGTTGCCATATCTGTTTTTTGGCTTGGGTGCCATGTTAACTCTCATCACCGTAGCATTAGTAATCCTTGCTTGTTCCTATCATAAACGATTCTCCAACGTGTCGGGCGGCGATGAGGAGAAGTCGTCGGTGAAGCCCTCAACCACCACTGCCGCTGCCATGACGCCACAGATTGTTGTCATCATGGCCGGTGATGAAAATCCCTCACATTTGGCAGTCCCGGTGTCTTCTCCGCCGGATAATTGCCCAGACGAACAGGGCCACCATCATGTTTGATCATCTTTTCGTAGAAAGAAATTTGGAACTCTATATGACTGTCCGACTAATGCCACTCCTGGATTTCTTTCTGCCTGCCATGCAAGTACTAAGCTTTATGTAGAAGGATAGATAAAAGCCCTATCCAACTCTCTTTTGTACTTTTCTTGTCTCTTGCTTAGAGTTTCTTCCGGATGTGTAAATTGAGGATGAGTGGATGTCACACAGTCACTACTGAGGGATTATAATGCAAGTGGGACTGGGACGATTTGTTTTCCTCTCAAACTTCTTGATAGAATGGAAGGAAAATCGGTCGTGCATGAATGAATGTAGACGGGTCTATGCACCTTGTGCACAAATGTATATGCGTGATTTCATGTTCCTCGATGAATCATGTTGGCTGCCTGGGATTGGCTTTGCCATGTTTTGATTAGGGCTCCTTTGCGTGAATGTATCGAAGTGTGGATTTCTTTACGATTTGAATAGAAATGTCTGGGTTAATAATTTGATAAAATAAAAAAATAAAAAAAAAATCCAGGGAGTGAGGTGCTAAATTTTCTGTTGTACTCCTGTAAAATGATCATCTTGCTAATATTTTTCTGAGGAGTTGTTGTTTTCTCAATCATCCTGATCCAGTTCGGTGATGCATTCCTCGTACCAGTTGGTTTGATGTCAAACATCCAAGTGAACGTCACATCTCTCTCTTTCTGTGTTCTGGATCAAGGTTCAAGAGTGCATCTGTCTGTTTCACAGTGTTGTATCACCTAATTATAGTTGGCAACCTTAATTTGGTCAATTCCTTAAAATTTCATCTCTAAAAAAGAAATGGAGATGGAGGGCTTTCAGCAAAGAACCAAGAAAATCTTGAGGGTTTTGCCGAAACCTCCCACTTTACTTACTGGTGAGGAGGAAAATGACTGTTAGTATTAGATAGGAACTGTATTTAGATCCGTACTAGAGCACAAGAAGAATAATGGAAGAAAAAGATCGACTATCCATTAAACAGCGAACTCTAGAGCTGGCCATCTCCACCATATTTCACTTTGCCTATAGATGACGAGAGCCATACATAAAAAAAAAAAAAGAACGTAGCGCATCGGCGCTGCACGAAATACAACTATTATTATTAGCTTTTAGTTAGTCAGCGGGAGAAAAAGGCAACCGCAACGTTTTCCCGGATGGAACTTTGTACCCCAAAAAAAATTCTGAATGTGTTAAATATGTCGACAACATGAACACATTTGCCATTTGGCTTCTTTTTCCACTCGCTTTTCTTGAATAACAGTGATATTATTTTTTTTTTGTTGTTGGATACGATAGATTCTAATTATACTCACTCCTTCTCTGTGCCAGGGAGATGGAAAACTCAAGAAAATTAACGGAAAAATCAGAAGGGACTGAATCGTTGCAGAATGAACTGAATCGTCACCGGCTCACATGAATGCCTACGCCCCTGCTATCGAAATTTTGTTCAAGAAATTTAATATATTAATTTACATCATTCAAGTAGAGACTCTGTTGATGGCCAACTAATTTAGGGAGGAGGGTGGAGTGGTTGGTTGAATAACAGCAGTGATCAAGTCAAAGACTTGTTGAAATTGGGTGGTAAATTGGGTAGTAAATTGGGTGGTCTATATTGCATTTACTTTTGTAGAGTACGTAGTAAATTGGGTGGTCTGTATTGCATTTACTTTCGTGGGTCGCGGCGGCTCGGCTACGCGAAGAGTATTTTAAACGATAGTAACTCAGGGGGGAATCATTTTGGGGAGGAAAAACTTTAATAAAAAGGGACGTTGGAACTGCTATTAATGGAGACACTTTAATTCTACATTGCTACTGTTGCACAATGTTCAAAGAACCCCCGCCCCGTACATTCTTTGGCATATTCCGGGTCTCAATTGCCTTCCACCCGTTGTCATTGCGCCGCAGCATCCGACTTTTTTGTGATGATATTTGCCTCGATTAACCAATTACTTCTATTCTTTTGGGGCGAGAGGTCAGGGATTTTAAATTTTTTTTCCATCAAAAAGTTGTCATTTATGACTTTTCTTATATTCATATGAATGTCTCTTGCATTTGAATGATTTGACGGCGATTTAGTTTCTATCGGATCTTGATAGCTCCGTTGGATCACTCTCGTAGCATAGGTTAAAGTTTCTGTTGGATCACTTTCTTAGTATAGGTTAGAGTAGGAGTAGGAGTAGATGGTAACGATAAATAAAAAAAAAATTATATATATATATATATATAGAAACGTGTATGTATACAGTTGTTGGGGGGCTCATGCGTGCATAAGCTGTAATCAGAGATACATAGAAAAGAGAACTAGCTGACGTCACGAGCCTAAGTGAATGTGAACCCGGCTGCGTGCGGCCAGGCTTGTCGCAGTGTCCTAAATCTGTCTTCCCTGGAAAAGGTCCAAGGCCCATTGACGGCTCTTTGGGGCAGCTGGGCCGTTGTCTTTAAATGTCATGTGTTAAGCTCTGAATTGTGAAGCAGCAGTAGTGGGTAAATTTGTGATGAAACTTTTCTGAAGCGGAGATTTTTCTTTTTCTTAATTGAATCTCGGCAAGCTCAGCTACTGATTCCTTATATGAGCAAATTCCACTGCAAGAAGATTTTGACGGCAAGCCTTCAAAAAGTTGTTCTTCATGCTAATTTTGTTTACAGTAAATTGAAGAGAGATTATTACCAGTAAGCTATCACCAAGTTCAAAGCCTACCATTTCTACCTTAACTTATGCCTCGAAAGAAAGGTTACGTACATGAATAAGAACAATTCACAATAGCAGCAACATCTGAAAGCATGAAGATAACATGAAAAAGAATGGCTGCCGTCATCATGATGCGCACCACTAAACCCTCATCTTATGAAAATGCTCAGTAGCATTTGGCTAACTAGCTTGATTTGACTCCGCATATCAGAGTATTACCTCAATACAACCCCCTTCCCAACTAGTGTTAACCGTGTTTAAAAGACAACCTGGAAACTAGACTTCATACGGCCATGCTCTTGAGATCTTCTTCCCCCGAAGGAAGTTGCCTGGTAACTGCATAAAGAATTGACTCGTTAAGCAAAATTAATTTCACCGCAGATATTCCACAAGACAAGTATTCGAGAAGCCTGAAATTTCTGATGGATCTTTGACGAGCACAAATGATCACAGAACCACTCTGTATGGTACATGCCTGCATCTCACATAAACCGAGCATCTCAACAAACATGACAATTATTTATACTTGCAGAGCATAACGACACAAATTAGGAATGGATTCTAGGAAAAACATTTAGTTAAGAGTATGAGTGGCCGAACTAGATTCATATAACTCCACATTCTGCAGCAAATGAAACCTAGTTCCCAACTGCATTACTTTTAGGAGAATACAATCTTTGCTCAACTCAATCTTGTTAAACACTCAACTCAATCTTTACTCAAGAAAAGCGTGTGCATTCAATTGGAGAATACATCAACTAGAGAGGAGAGGAGAGGGGGGGGGAGGGGGGTGAGAGAGGGAGCGAAAACAAGAAACAGCTAGAGGGATGTAAAAAAACACATGCCAGGAGCTTCGCTCCTAGAATTACAACAAATAGGAAAAATGCTAGCCCTATGAACGGTAACTATAATTTGAGCTTGGAGATGCCTCACTGACAGTAATCCTGCATTTCTACATGCCAAAATTGCACATTTGCACAAATATCATGTCAGAATCAACATATTTAGTCCAAAGATGCTTGTATTGGTTCATGGCAATGTCCAGCCAAGGTTTCATGTTCCCATTGAAATGGATGACAGCAGCATTGTTAATCTCATCCATGCTAATACTCGGGTTGAACCCAAGACCAAGCACATGCCAAGATTTATCCAAAGATTTGGTCGTTGAGTAGAAGGTCATCAGCCCAGGCGGAAGAGTTCCCAACATCCAGAGAGTCCGATCCTCATTCTGTTTAAGATAAGAGAGCAAAAAATTTGATAATACAATTTAGACCTAAAAATTTAAACAGGACAGGTGAGACAACAGAATCTCAAAGCACAAAACACTCACTTATTTTGAAAAGCTGGATGTAATCAAACAGAATTACAAAACATAAGTACAAAGAGCAAAGTTTACTAACCAAGTTCTGCCAATAATGGTATTCCTCAGTGCACTTTTCACGCCTCCAAGCATCAAGATCAAAGATATTCATCCCAAATGCCCAGGCACAGGCCTTGGGATTGAATTTCTCCCTGATCAGAGGATGGGAGAAGTTCATATATTGTGCAAAGCGGTGGAATGAACCGAAGCAGGTCTCAACTGCCCCATTTACCTTGCCATCCATATCAATTCTCCACAACGCAGTCAAATCCTTCTGTACTACGACATCGTCATCCAAAAACAAAATCCGGTGCAGTTTGGGATACATCTCTGGCAAGTAAAATCGAAGGTGATTCAACATCGACAAGTACTTAGGGTTCCTAAATTTCATGTTGTTCACATCTTTTGTTGCATTTTCTGCACTGTTCTCAAAGTAAAACTTCTGCAGATTTGCTGATTCAAGTTGCCTTAGCACCGGGACATATGATGAGTTCAAGAATGGAAAATCCTCTACAGACTTGATCTCCACGTGCACACCTCCTTCAACCGGCCTCATCTTAAACCAAACCTTCATCGCAGCCACATTCATCTTATCTGTAACCACATGGAAGACATGTTTCCATGGTTCCTTTGCATTCTTCACAGCCGAATTAACCACCACAGATACGGCAATCACATTATCCGAGAATATTGTGTAATGATACAAGGTAGGGTCCTCAAACTCGGGCTTTGGGTCCTCATCCACATAATTATCTGGGTGCGCAATTCTCTCTTCCATGAGCCGCATGGCAACACAATGCAAGCTCTTGGGAGTTGACTTAGCAGCGATCAAGCTAGTAAAAGCACCATTCTTCTTAGCCTTGACAAGCAGCTCATTGACAGCAAAAATGGTATCCTTCAACTTCTGAATCTTCAATTGATTATCATACGACTCTTTTGACTCGGCAATCATGGACCTAGCAACCTTAATCTTATCCTTAACCTCTTTCTCAAACTGTCTCAAGACATCCTCGTCTATGGGTCCATCCGATTCAAACAAAGCATTCCTATAATTGGGCTTCAGTTGAAGCTCGGCAAAATTATTAGCTAAATCATCAAACATCTTAAGCTGTTTAGAGATCTCCAGCTTGAGATTCCTAGCATAAGCAGCATAGGCATTTACAAGGGCAATGTGATCATTAGCTTGCCTGTATATCATATCTACCCTAGTCTTTAATGGGTCGGAATTTAACGCTAGAAATGTTCTTTGCACGTAGGCGTTCCCGCTCGTCAAAATCACCTGACATAATACAGTAGGAAGGGGGGAAAAGGGGGGGGGGGGGTTCAAAAAATTACTACTACTTACTACCAATAACTTGCTGTTGTCAATAAAACCCTCAAAACAAGAAGTAAATAATTGGGAAGACATCGGGACTTACGGAGTCGTCGTCGTCGTGATGGGAGGGGTGAGAGGAGAAGAGGACGGAGAGAGTGGCGAGGAAGAGGAGGGTAAACATGGCGGAGACGAAGACTCTATAAGAGAAGAAGTTACGAAAGGTGGATCCGGCACCAGATCCTCCGCCGATGCTGCTGCCTCGGCCGCCCCGGACCGCCACCGCCATTATTCGAATCCAAGCCACCTAATAGTGTAGAAATAACAATGCCGACAAATCAGGTGAATTGAAGATGCAGAAAGGGTTGGGGCCTGGGGGGTTTAGGAGTGAATGCAGAATGAGAAGACTGTGTATGAGAGTGTCCTCTATGTATGCGTCGGAGTGAAAGCAGAAAATGGGATCTATCTGAGGAGCTAGAGAGAGGGAGGGAGAGAGGTTCCTTTCCTTTTCTTTTTACCTGATTCTTCTTCTACTCTTCCAGTTGTTAACCCTTCCCTACTTGTGTTTGTTTCTAAATTCGAAGTCGGACCTGAGTTTCACTCGCTGGTTTTGGTTGGAAGTTGGAACGCTAGAACGCGGTTTGTCGGTTCCACATTTTACCATTTTCTTAGGCAACTGACTAAATTCCCAGCATATTACCACGCAAATAATACCCTGATACCAGGAGACCGGGACTAATCCAAATATCAACCCCCAAGTTTTTCTGCATCACTCAATCAATCCATACATAACAGATAAAGATTTTTCGTTTTTGGCCTTTCAAAAAAGTGGGTCAATCCTATCTAGTGCAACTATATTTTTTTTTTTTTGAATCGCAAGAGTAATCTTTTTCTCATAATTGTGCAAAAGTCTATTATCCAATGCCAACAAAAAATAATTAGAGAATATTTCACGTACATCATAAACACTTTGCCAATTCATTTTTTTCAAATAATACTTTATCCAAACAAAAGTATTATTTGAAATAATTATTATATCACTTTTTGTGATGTGATGTGATGTAATTAGCCATCAATTAGATTAGGATCCCTCATTTTTGTTGACTTATTGGGAGTTATTTGGGAAAGACCTAATCAATAATTATATGTGAATATACTGTTTTAGCTCTTATTTCTACAATACAACAACCAAAAAAAGAAAGAAAGAAAAAGATTGGAGAAAATCACATATGGAAAATGAGTAGATGATGCTCCTTTACTTGAAACCAAGTTATGAACATAATTCAACCATACTTCATAACTAGTATTTTGGCCTGTGCTATGCACGGGTTTATATGAGAAGGAGGAGAAATATGGCCAAACACAATAATATTATCCCTTTCTCTCATATTCTCCCTTTTCATGCCACTTTTTTCACCTCTCAACCTCCTCTCTCCTCCTCGATATTCTTCCTACTTTTCACTATTCTCCTTTTTACTTTCTGAATTTAACTTTCTCGCATCCCTACAACCTTTTTTCGTTCCTTAAAATCCTACTCAATTTTTTTGTATCCCTACAACCATTTTCTCGTTTTATCAAATCCTATTTTCTCTTTGCTCTATCTCGCTACCACCCAATTATCCTTTCTCGTATCTAATTTTACAGCTCACTTGTCTCCTATTCTATTGTTATTTTCAGTTATTTATAAATGTAAATGGTAACCTATTTATTTGGTGTGTATATTAACAAATGAGTTTGCGTGTGTAATTTAATTAGATTCAAATGGGTGACCAAATTAACCCATTAATTAGTGGGTATGAAATTGACAGATTTTGAATGACTTATTTTGATTTAATTAAATTAGACATAGATTCAAACTCAATCATTAATGGGTAAATCTAAATTACTCTAATAATTATATTCTAATTTTTGCAAAGATGTATTCATCATTTTCCCTCTTCTTTAATTTCTATTATTTATTTTTTGAAATTTATCTTACTTCCTTCATTTCTTTCATAAAAGTTTAATAAATTTCGTGAATGTTAATTGATTGTTTGCATTAATATCTAAATTATTTTTAGATTGTCATATAGTGACAAAATTTGAAACTCACTATGATGGTCATTTTAGGCTCCTTTAAGCAATTTTTTATGTTTTTTTCTCTTTCTTTAGGTAAAAATTGATTTATTAACTTGATATGTTGATATGATTTACTATTTTGTTGCTAAACAAAATATGAATGAAAAAGTAAATAACATTTAGTAATGGGCTGTGAATAGATGATTGGATAATCCAAACCCATATAAAACTATATTCATTGACGACTCATCTATTTTGAACCATTAACTAAGTAGGAATATATAGATTAACCTAATTATAACTTGCCCATACTCACATGAATCATCAAATTTGATAATTGTCCCCTAATCTTTACCTTCCCTAACCCTGCAGTTCTATTTTTTTTAATGCTTTCACTATTTATGATTCATTATCTTACTTTTTAAATGTTTTTGGACATATAAAAAGTTAGAATTATTTTTCCAAGTTGCTACCTCATTTTTAAGTGTTTTTAATCAAATAAAAAGCTAGAATTGCAATCATCGGAAAAAGTAAACTTTTGGATGTAAATTTGGTGAAATACAACCTTTTCATTAAAATTTTGCTAAAATACCACCAAAAGCAACCTTCTAAATACACTTTTATTAATTTAAAATTCATACATACATTTTTCTTTACATGCACTTTTTCGTGTACATGTGCTAAATGAAAAGTCATCTAGATGCTTGCATGATATTAATATTGAGATTATTCTAAATGCAAATAAAATGTCATAATTGTTATTTACATACTTCAATTTAATGTTAGAGTATAATTTCAACATTCAAATTTTAAAACTTTAAAAAACAAACTTACTGAATAAAAGCCAACATAAAAATATAAAAAGCAAACCTAGTAAGTGCCCTCAGCTTGCTAAGTACAAAAAAAAAAAAAAAAGTTTAAGACCACAAGAAAATTGATTTAGTAATGGAAACATAAATTATTAAAAATAAGAGTAATCGAGTATATCATTAGAATATTTTGACAAATGATTATTGTACCCAGAAGGAAAGCGATAAAGAAATAATTGAATGAATAACTAAAAAATAGGACTAATCACATTATCTCAAGGATTTGACTAGATAAATTAATCCTTCTTAATGAAGGAATAAAATGGGCTAAAGTGATGAGGATATAATAGAGTGAATAATTTTAAAATGAGACTAATCAATTATCCCTAAGAAATTTGGCTTGACAAATGTATTTTATTTAATTAAGAAGTAAAAAGAACTTAAAGTATAAATAACAAACTATAAACGGTTTATGAAGGAGATAGTGGGAAAGATTTAAATTTTAAAATTTAAATTTGACTAGTGATAGGATTAATTATAACCTACTATTTTAAAGTTTTTAATTAGATTTTATGTAGGGGTGAGGAAATTCGGTTCATACCGAATTCATAACCGAATTTAAATTTAATTTGGTAATTTGAAATCGAATTTTTTGTAATTTGGTACAAATTCGGTACATACCGAATTCACCGAATTCTAATATGGTATGAAATAGGTAATAAAATTCTGAATTTGGTAATAACCAATTTCGCATTCAAATTCGGTAACTGAAATAGGGTACCTCATTACCGCATTCGAATACCAAATTGATATATAAAATTATATAATATATAGATAAATGCTATTTAGTATTAGTATACACTACTAATATATTATTATATTATATAGGTAAATGCTATTAATAATAATTAGTATATCGTATTATCATCATATCATGTACATATAATAATAATAATATATAATAATGTACAATATATTATTTTAGTATTTGTTAAATGTTATATGACTATAATAATACAAATACATAGTAATACATAACAATATAAGATAATTACTTATTATTTTATACGTGAGTAGCATGACTAGAATTGGATAATAATTAATACATATATGTTTAATACTAAATATTAAATAATAAACATAATTAGTAATTAGAATTTAGATATTGGTAATTTGATACATCATTGATCATTCATGCTTGAATTATTGAATATTTGAATGCGCAATCTATAACTTGCAAGTATTAGTGTGCTCTAAATTTAAATTACATATTTAACATAAAAATTTATATTATATATTCACTAATCTTAAGGCTTTAAATATAGATAAGACAACTAAGCAGTGCAAGTGAATGTATGTGAACTGCAAATCAATGTATTAGTGTATTAACTTTCACAATAATATATGTAAGTAAATAAGTTTTATTTTGATTTAAAACAAATTATAAGTTTGTAACTAATATAACTTATCACTAATCGTTGTAATTTGTAAGTTTGCTACTAATATTACTTATTATTAAATTATAAATTCATAAATTATCACTAATTATCGTACACTCTAAGGTTTATTCTAGTTTAAATTGATCACTTTTTATGTGTTTCTTAAATCATAGACTAACGATTCTAGGTATAAGTGATCAAATAAATGCCAATTAAATTAAACCACAAAATGATTAGAACATAAGTAATGTGTTAAATTATGAATAAATTTGGGAATCAAATCAGTAATAATTTTTAAAAAGTTAGTTTTTTTAATAGATGAATTCGGTTAGACCGAATTCATTACCGTTTTCGAATTTGAAATCGGTTGCGGAATGAATTCGGTTATGGCCAATTTGAAATTGAAAACGATTTAGATTTCTATAGGTCGAATAACCGAAATCATTGCACTGAATGCACACCCCTAATTTTATGTATTAAAACTAGGGGGAAAAGCCCACGCAACGCATGGGAGTTTAGTGCCTATAATTAAAGATGATTAATAATTATTATTTGGCATTTTATAGTATAAGGATTGAAGTATGACAATTTTTATTATGTGATATTAAATAAAAAAATCATAAGTTACATATTGAGTTAAAAAAATATAATATGCAATAAAACATAATTATAAGATACGATCAACTATTTTGCATCTAATATAGTATAATAAAAGACCTATTTATATTTACTCATGCACTTTAGAGTTATTAAAATTTGTTGTTTAGTTTGAATTTGATCTTGATATGAAGGCAATCCACCACATTATCTTGTCATATAAGTGAGATTTGAACAATTAGCATACTTGAAGAAATCATTACTAGTGGAATTTCAGTTCTTGCAATCCAAATTCTTGAATTTATATTGATTCCAAAGACATATATCATCACGAGGCCTTCACATTGAACAAGCAATTAATTATAATTTATTGTATGATTTAGGACATATAGTAAAGTATCTCCTTCTCGATAGGGGTTACAATCACGAAATATTAGTTTTGTGTTAGTTGCAAAGATATACAACAACTAGCATGCTAATTTAGAGGAATAATTACCTCAAAAAAGTACTAAAGCATCTTAATCCACTCAATTTAAGAAAAATAATTAAAAGTAATGAGATACATACTTTAGATTTGTAGTCAAATAGTTTTAAGTAGATAGTTAAACATATTGGCAAATCAGATGAAGTAAAAAATTGTCTAAATGGAATAGTCAATAAAGTAGCAAATGATTTGAAAATTACCCTAACTAATAGTTAAAACAACAAAAGAAGTAGATGCAATCTATAAATGGGAAAATTTATGATGATAAACTTATTTTAATCCGTAAATAACAATTAACAAATGTGGTCTCTTCCTTATCAAGCTTGTCTAACATGAACAATTGAATTAAAATACTAAAAAATTATTGCATAGACAACTTGCAATATTACAGATTTTTACAACAAAAAAATAGATTAGTTAAAGAAAACATACCTATTGAAAAAGGTGTTGCAAAATAGGGAAGAAGAGTAGCTAATGTAACAACATCCGAATTCAATATGCTGCATGATTGTGGTGGAACAAAACCTATAAGCAAATGAAATGAATTTGAATAGATAGGAGTTACTATGATAACGGCAAAAAACCAGACTTCTCTACTAATTGACATTAATTGTGTCTTAACATCTATATATCATAACTTTGCAAATAACTGATGAGAAAGACTTTAAAAAATTAAAAGATTTAGATGTTAATACAATTAAATTATTAGAAGGGCTTTTATGTAATTTCACTAAAACACAAGTTGAATTCAGTTGTACTCAATGTTTAATCGGATATCAAATAATGTCATATATCAAACTTACCCCTAGTTTTAAATGTTCAAAAGGACATCCAAGTAATTACAACAAAACTAAATTAGTTATAATGACTCATATTCAATACTCTAATTGCACTTCAAACACTCTCATATTTCCAAAAAATCCCACCCTTGCGGTTGAAATTCAAGCCCTAAAATATTCACAAAATTCTAGAAAAAAAAGAATGAGAACATTTGAAGTCATTGAGAGGGTATCTGCTAAATCCCTCTCTGCAATACATATAGATATAGATCGATGGGAAATGAATACCGGTTTGTCAGGTAATATGCAAAAACCATAAAAAAAAAAGAAAAACAAATTGCTTCTTATTGCTAAAGTGGAACACTAACTAGATTAAACAAAGTGGATCTAAAACTACAAATGGTATTGAGGCATCTAGCCTACTTGTTTCATCTTCAGTCTCACAAACCTTGTCTTTGATACTTTCCTTGGTAATCTTTTTTTTCCCCAGTTGCTTAAAACCCTTTCGTTGCTATCCAACCCAACCTTCTCCCCTAAATTCTATTTTGCTAATTTCCTTTGCAATTTCTCCATTTTTTGCAGGGATATAATTACCATTCTTTTTCATCTTGTACTACTGCTAATTCTTCCTACTATTTTGATAGCTCTCATCAAATGTAGCTTTAGAATAGATCAATCAACATTTTTTGCCTTAAAATCCCAACTATTTGATTCTTTCAATCTATTGAGAAAAATTGGACTACAAATGGATTGGAGTGACACGTTATCTCGCCATCATAAAGTTGTCTCCTTGAATCTCTCCTACTTAGGCCTTTAAGGTAGCATTTCTCGAGGGACAGGAAACCTCAATTTTCTTAATTCTATTGACCTTAATGGTATCAATTCCATGTAAATTTGCCTAAGGAAAGGATGGTGCATTTACGTAGACGTGCCACCAGCGGCCACTTACCACCCCTATTTGTCACCACCTATTTCTACTCTCTTATCTCTTTTATTTCTTCCTTCCTCATCAGCTTTTCCTCTTTTCCTCTCTCCTTTTCCCACATTCTCATTGCTCTTGGTCTATCCCTCTTCTTCTGATGACCAGATTTGATCATTGGGAAAAAGAGGGATAAAGGGAGAAGGGCGAGAAAGGAGGTAGAGAGAAGGGAAAGACGGGAAAGTGGGAAGAAAATAGGAAGGAATGGCAAATGGTGGCAAATAGAGGTGGCGATAAGAATAGAGAGGTGGTTTGTCACAATGGTGTAGCTATAGTGATTGTGTAGTGACAGAGAAAGAATAAATGAGAATTAGAAAAGGAAAAAAAATGGATAAAAGAAAGAGTAAATATTATATACACTAACAATGTATATACTTTCACTATTAGATCCATGACACATATGCAAAAGTTTGGAGTTCAAATTCAAATTTTTCATAGTTATCATTTATCCAATACTGACAGTGCAGGAAATATTAATTCAAAAAGAAAAGGAAAGGGAAAAAATGAGTAACAACAATCGGGTTAAAGTTGTTCCATAATCACAAGGATGGAATGTAGATATTTCAAAATCACAGGGCAACTTGTTGATTTCAATGAAATCACGGGAGATTTTTTTTGTATTTAATCAAAATAGTATTAAAAAAATATTATTTGCACTCCATTATTTGTTATCCCATCATTTGTTGATTAATAAAGATGGGATTACAAATAGTGTTTAGATTGCTGACTTATTTCATGTACTATTTCGCTCGCATTATAAATATAAATATAAATTTATCTTTTTATATTTTAAATTATTTTTTTATCTCACATACATCATTAAATGTTTAAATTAATTATTTCAAATAATATTCTATTCAAACACACATTTCTCAAAGTATTTCAAAACATGCATTTGACGAATGTCAAAACATGGTTGGTTTTCATCAAACCCAACGCAAACCCGGGAAACCTCTGCTTCCAAATCAGGAAAAGAGTTAAACCCCGAGTCCCTAGCCCTCTCCCTCGAATTTTTCCAGTACTTTCTCAATTAAACAATTCTGCACTGCCAAATGCCAATCACTCGGTTGCCTCAGCAGCAAAAAAACTTCCGGAAAAGGAATCCTCAACCTCATGATTTTCATGACCAAGGTAAATACCCCCTGCAGATAGTACAGTGATACTTTGACCTTTGACCTTCGGTGCTTTCTTTGTCGTTGTTGTTGTATTTTTTCTTTTCAATTTCTTGCATATTTGCATTGAGGTGAGAATCATTTGTCTCAGATGCAGCATATTTTGACAAATTGACAGCTTGGAGACCTTGGCATCTCTGAGATTTTCATCATCCACATTTTCCAATACTAAATTTTCTATTCTGGAGTAGCCCCACGTTTTGATTTCTGTACTTCATTGCCTTCATACCAGAGCTGTTTGATTTAGGGTACATAATTTTCAGTTTAAAGATCACTTTTTCTTATTTCTTTTAACAAAATCTAATAATTTTTTTGAGAGGGAAGGAGAAGAGGGATGGGATAGAACGGACCCCTTCTTCACGTAATACTTAGAGAAAGTAGTTTAGTAGAGAGTAGGAGTTGAGGGTTTCTGCCTTTCTTGTATCCTGAGATTTCAATTGTACGACAGAAGAATGAGTTTGTCTTCCATGTGATGATATTTTAAATGACTAATGTGACTAGGTCAGCTTTTTATTTGTGGATTTGTTAGACTTTACACGGATTTAGCGTTCAAAAAGATGTTCACCCAGAGATGACATTTCTTTATTCTGTAATACTGGTAGTAACAACACAATGTTCTTAGGCCTTTGTTGCGGTGATGCTACTGTTGATGCCTTTTGGACGAATTGTGCTGTTTGATTAAGGAAAAGGAGAACGGCTGTTTAACTATGGCCTTTCCCAGGCCCATCTAAATTTACATATTCTGGCATCTGGAGAGAACAGAAAGACTTGAAAATGTTGCCGCACACTTACACGTTTGTAAAAATTGCTGCTACCAATAAATTTCTGCACCAAGTGTTACTTCCGTATCGTCTTCTGTAATCGTTTGCAACCTTAAGTTTATTTTATATGTCTCTGTTTGCTTGTGGTTCTCACATTGACATTTATCTTTTTTCTTTTCATTGTTTTGGCTGTTATGATAATGTTCTATTACCCGCAGGTTCACTCTTATCATCATTGTACGTCACTGTTTTGACTAGAATAATCAAAACAATTCCGCACGATTTTGGCCATTTTTCGTCCCAGACAGACGAGTCTGGATTCATCATCGTTTTCATTTGGACTGTCAATATATAGGTATGCAATAACCATGCAGTCTTTTTTTTTTTTGAAGGAATAACCATGCAGTCTCAAATTTGGAAACCGAGCTTATACAGTAGTTTATTAGTGACTAGAAAAATTGAAGTTATAATGGTTTATTAGCAGCTATTAAATCAAGTTACGGCATTATAAGCTAAGGCAACATGATCTTCATATCAAAACTGTTGCCAGAAAACGACTTTCAGACATCGTACAGTTCAAAGTGAAGTTGGATTTTTATTGAATAGACTGCACCGAAGAACGGAAGAGACAAAGCAAAAATCAAAATCTTGACCGCCATCTTCATACAAGAAATAGTGATACCTGAAGAGGAAGGGTCTATATAATCAGTCTTGGGACAAGCCCTTGCAGGGATCATCTTCTAGATCTCTTAAGTTATAATAAGGGCTGTTTAGCTGCATCTCAGTGAGCATTTGACGAAGTTCTGAAGCTTCTTCTTTGAGTTGAGTGTTCTCTTGAAGTACACGATCATGACATTCTGAAGCATGGTTCAGTTTATCTATCAGCTGATGATTCTCATTACGGAGCCAAACAACCTGGGACCATAGCTCATCAAGATGCTTTTGCTTGCGCATACGTGATCTTCGTGCAGATTCTCTATTGGAAATCATCCTTCTCTGCTTTCTTTCATTTATTATACTTAGTTGTTGATCATCTGCTTCATCTGAAGTTGAATTGCAGCTGAAAGATGCCATCTGCGGGTTGAAGTCTTGAATCTGGGGATTGATCTGAAGGTGGCACAAAGGGTTTGAAATTCTGCTAAGGTTGAAAGAAGGCATGTTATTGTTGTTCAAGCCAAAATGAGAAGGGTATTGAGTTGGATTTGAAGTAAGCAGATAATACAACTCTGTTGCATCACCTGACTGCATGGTTTCTGCTAGTTAATTGATTTATGTATGTAACAAGGTTCTGGACCTGATCATATAATATTGGTGTTGGAAGGCGAAGGCAAACATCCAGGAGAGGGGTTTTATAGGATGGTAAAAATGTTGCGGTCCCATTTCTTAAACAGTGAAGTTTCTTAAAGACAAGACTACTCGAATATGATGCTGAATGCGTGCATAAGTTGTGTTGTATTACATTTCTGCATTGATACCAAAACTTACGGATATATGTATACATCTAACCTTTACTTCTGTCCAATATGGTCATTTGGGACTTACGAATTGTATCTGATCTGATGTATGCAGGTCCAAAAGATATTGGAAATTTAAGTGTTGTGGATAATTGGTGACATCAAACAATGCTCACATCACATACACATGCGTGCACACAGAATATCATGGAGAGTATCATTATTCAAAAGCTAGAAAGTTTTTGGAAGAGAAAAAAGCAATTGAATAATACGGATGAAGAAGTCAATTTAAAATTGCTAGTTGTTGCAAAGCAAGCTAACTTGACATCTTTATTACTCTGCAGTGGTTCTTGCCCAACAAGGTGCAGTGACGTAAAGATATAGGAGAACGAGGCCATGGGAGGAAAGAGGTAAGGGAAGGAAAGTCCTTTCTATAAGTGGGACAAGTCCTTTCTATAAGTGGAACAAATAAAAAATTAATGACTCAACAACCACTTTCATGTGATCCATTTTGGAAAAAATAACACAATTTGTTTCTTTTATTTCAAAGTTATATTTGATTATCTCAAATCACGGACCATAGTTATAATGGCACTTTGATGGAAGGATTCTAGTTGGAGGGATTCTTTTAATCTGATCTAATGTGGGGAAAAAAAAAAAAAATTCATACAGGCAGTTGCTTGTTTCTCCACAAAATTCTCTGGCATTTTAGTTTAATTACTTGTAAAGGCTTGATCAAAGTTGAATTGTCCAGTACGCTGTCTTGTCAAATAATATATAGATATGCGTAAGTTGCAATGGAATTAAAAGGACAAAACTCAAGTAAGAACTATTACAGTAGTTTTGTCTGAGGAAACTAACTTAGTGGATTGGCGATTTCTCATATAACTGGTACTTCATAACTGGAATGCAGTGGAAGGCTAAACTAGAATGGCTTTGTCTCCTGAAATATGTTACGGGAGAAAGTAAATAGTAAAAGTTTTTAAAGTCCTGAGGTTTGCCAGTCAAAAAAGTTTTTGGACATGTACTAACTGGGGAATCCAAATCTTCTAAGCTTTTGCAGTAGGAAAGAAAGGTTTAAAGATTATAGGGGTGTTGTGGCTGATGATCCCATTGCTTTCCCAAAAAGAAAATAAAAGCATAACTAAGAATGTCCTGCATTGCTGGTTTTGTCTGCTGAAATATGTTACAGGGGAATTCAGAAAGTAAAGAGTAAAAGTTTATCAAGTCCTGAGGTGTGCCGTGGCAGTCAAAAAGTTTTTGGACATGTACTAACTGGGGAATCCAAATCTTCTAAGCTTTTGCAGTGGGGAAGAAAGCTTAAAAGATTATAGGGGTATTATGGTGGTTGATCCCATAGCTTTACCAAACAGAAAATAAAAACATAAGAAAGAATATCCTGCATTGCACCATATCATATTTGGGACTCAAAACTCGCTCTTCTCCTCCTCCTTGTTGTTTCTTTATATGTATACATATATATATAATCATCTGTTCCTTGGGTTTTTGTTGATTTAGATAAGTTGATACTGAATGTTGGCCACACAAGTTATAAAGTTCTATGGTATGTATAAATTCGCGTTACAATTAATGTTGGTGGGAGGATGATAAGGGGAAAGATATGAATGTACTTTGAAATGTAGTCTTCCACTAATAAAAGGAACTTTGTATGCATCCAGAGCCAAAAGCCTATGGAGGCAAATGCTCTCTCCCTACTTCATGTATGTTGGCCAAGTTGAGTGGGCTGAACGGTCAAAAAATTCATGAGACAGATATTGACTCATACTTCATCGCTGTCTTTACATTGTTGTTTCCGTGTTCCAACTTTTCAGTAGTATTTCCTTTCTAGGTTCTTTTTTCTTTCTCCTTTTTCTTTTCCAAAGACAATCCATGATTGCTGGAACAGTTGCTCTGTCTCTCAAGTTTTAATATGCGAGTGTGTGTGTGTGTGTGTGTTGCTTTAAAGTTGCTGATGTTAGTTTTCCAACAATTCCAATCTTGCAAGCAAAAGTGACCTGGATCATTCAAACTCTAATGCCTTCATCTTTATCCTTGCCTTCATTTTATTATCTGCCTGAGATCCTTTCTTTCTATCATCTTCACCTTTTCTGCTGACCTTAATAGGGGATGGCAATCAAGCGCATTTCTCCTTTTCTCATAATCTAGACGCATTATTGAATTTTGCTCGATCCTCGGTTTTTTCGTCCCGTCAATCGCTTCATTTACACTGCCAGTACCTTTTGGAGTGCAAAATCTTTCAAATAACTTTTGTGCAGAGACCAAATAATATAACGATTTTCCTGGCGCAAGAAAATTAGGAAGCCGAGCAACAGGGCCTTTGGAGGATTTCTTTCGTTTTTTGCCCTTTCAACAAGAGCCTCTCAAATGCTTGGGAGTGATCCACTTGTCTACTTTATTGTCATGGTATCACGTCTTGTAGTAGCAAAAAAACAAAGAGCCAGTTGCTGCACAATCCAAGAACTATCTAGCAAACTTTTGCATCTGGGATGAGGTTACCGAAAGAATGCGACGCAAAATATCTATCGTCCACTTTCAATTGTGGGTTTGACGTTTTCTGCCCTTTACAATTCTTTTCGGCTTTTCTAATTTTATTTCTCCCCATTAAATCAAAAGGGGGGTAAAAAAGGTGAGGCAGACGAGACAAGAAAAGCTAGCGCAAGCACCCCGCCCCGCCCCGCCCCGCTGAGATGGGAAAGAAATGATTTTATATAGTAACATATTACCACCACTTCACTTCGAGGCCCTCAATTCAGTAACCATATCTTATCCCTCCCTCTACATGATCATACACCGTATCCAATTACTCCTTTTCGCATAATACATTGCCCCCTTCAGAATGCAAAATTCACGGATAAAAATCCAAAAGCGTAATCATGAGAGAGAGGAGAAGCATCTGCGAGACAACGAAATTTCAAGGGCAAATAATAGACCAAATAGAGACAACTGCCCTTGAAAATGGGATTTTTTTTTTCTTTTTGACCAAAAAAAAAAAAAAAAAAAAAGCCCATGGGTCCCTGCTAACAAGGGCGTGTGGACGTCGTGTGCGCTGCAACCTAGAGCTTTCAATGAGCCAATTCAAGGCGAGGGCGTGTGGACGTCGTGTGCGCCTCAATCTAGAGCAAGATTCGAGCACGACTCAAATATTAATGAATTATAAATATTATTTGAATTTGATTCGTAAATATTTGATTTTGAAGATTATTTAATTATATTTTTAATAAATAATGCATTATTTAGAATAAGTTTAGTTGTATTTATTGATTTTTTTTAAAAATAAATAATTCTAATTTATGTATAATTGCTTTTTCAGTAAAATATAATATATGTCTAATAATATTAGACGTATTGATATTTATATTTATAATTATAAATGTGTTTACGAACTATTAGATTCGTACTCCACTGCTCGATTATTAAACGCGTCTAATATTGCGCTCAAACTCGGCTAGTTCATTAAATGATCGAATGTTTTTTTAAATTTAAACGGGTCATGTACAAACACGCTCGCAGATAACTCGATTCGTTAGAGCTTTAGCACCGCCCCCCTTCCCAACCATACTTTCAATTGGCTGTCAATCACCTTCACCCATTGGCCAGGCCCAGGCGTGGGAACTCAGGAGGCGCCCCCATACAGTTTGACACCCACATCGCAGAGTTTTGGTACTGTTACTGACGAGCCTTTTATTCAGGTGCTGTGAAGTGAGGTGATGGGACTCCCCAGTTTGCAGTACTGTCACTTGTACCATGTGCGACCCATTTGTGCACCCCATTCAACCAACCTTCGCATTTTTTCTCTCGTGGTTGTCATTTTACACGGTTCCGTGCGACAATCATGTGTTCAGCCCAATCAGGTTACCGTCCTTGCTGGTTGGAACTGTGATGTATTATCTTCCTCAGGCCAAATCATATGCTAGTCCAGTTTGGAGAGCATTTCAAGTTGAAAACGCCATTTTTCTTATCTGTTGTGCTAATTTAGATGAGAGTAGCACCTTTTAGCTGCAAATTGCTTAGCTCCTACTTTTATCTGACATGAATAGAATTTCAAGAATCGGGATATGACAAGCATTACAAAAAACTGAATCATCTTTGTTCGAGACTCGAGAGTAACATATTATTATTGTTACCATACCGCATTGTTCGGCTGGTTGCTGATCCTCGTTATTAAGCATCAAACAAAGATGCAACCAACTTGACATCTGAAAATCTTCCTAGCCTAAGATTCCTTGCTGCAATTTTGGAGGGCGGAAAGTGCCATTGCCATTGTTTTATATTCTGGAGAAGAAGACAGTAGTAAAGTTTGCTATAGTGTTTTAGACGTTTATATAGCCTCTTTAATCTTGAATCTGTCCTTGTGTTACCTCATTGTGTCTTCCTGTTTTGAGTGACATCAAGTAATCTCGAGAGATTGGTCGAGACAGGATAAAATCATCATCTGCAGTAGCATCTTTTCTACTTCATCCCGGCCTTCTTGCTTTTGTTTTGGACTTTTTCCGTGTGTATATATATATATATATATATATAACTGTTTTCCAAGTTCTATCATGGCACCTTTGTTTGTGGTATGTTTTAAATACAATTTCCATCTTTCGTGCAATCTACAAAGTAATGCAACGGTTGGTTTGGTGCTGCAATTTTAGTAGTAAAATGAATTGATTTGCATGTAATGTCCATATGCTTGCGTACTTGCTGTAAAAGTTGTGATCCACTAACAATGTGGATGATAAAGGTGCTCGGAAATGGACTTCGTTTTCGCACAATCTTTAGACCAAACAAGACTTCTTAGCCATCCTGTAGTTGTGTTGTTGTTGCTGCTGCCTTCATGGACTACTGTTAAACACTTCTTTCTTCTCCACGTCAATTCAATTATTGGGCCATTCATCTCTCTCTCTCTCTCTCTCGTACAAAAATAACAATATATGTACCAGTAAGAAAAGTTGAATACTTGATACGCTAATGAGCCTGGCGTAACTAAATAACCATTATGAAACTTCGTAATCTAGTATATATAGAATGACAACTTTCTGAAACTAGCGTTTTCCTTCAGCAAGTTACTCCGGTGGGTAGAATTTAAGGGATATCATCAAAGCAGCTGCGTGGTTATTGAACTTTCGGAAACTGTGATGGAAGAGAAATTCCACCGTTCTCTCTGGATCAGTTTCAGAATCTGCCTGAAGCTAAATTGCAGTAGCCTCACATTAGAGGGCTGATATGCACCCTGATGTATAGACATTGCTTGGTATCATGTTGCTACCCTGCTTAATTTTGTGACATGATAAGAATATAATCCTCGTCGAATTGTGAATGATGAGAATGTATATTGGGGTTTGATCAGGACCCAATCTTGAGTGAGGCTTTGACAAACCCAAAAAACCCCCCAACCCCGAGCCAAAACCGTGAGTGAGTGAGACCAGAAAAGTTTTAGCTTCTGAATCATGGCAACATCAATCCTTGTTATCAAAAACGGTTTCCTACCATCAAGGCAACTTCATGGGCAAAACTCGATGTGTTTCCCCGTTAGTTTACTTTTACTTCCGTCCACGGGTGCATTACAGTTGCGAAGAAAGTCAATCTTAATGCTACTCGAGTTCTAATCAACCATAACAAGCCTTGAGGTTAAGCAATTTCATGCCTGAATTTTCAATAATATTTTCACTTATTTCTCCTATACAATCAAGATGAGATCTTGAGATTTCGCTCCCTCCTCTCTTGAGAATTGCGGATAGCCCAATTTTTTTTTTAAAAAAAAGTTATTCGGAAGCCCTATCCTCATTCAGCTTTAGCTTTTGATTTCAATTAGCTTTAAATGATTCAATCCCACAATCAATGAAGCCATTAATACCCTCTCCTCCCTAGTCTTCACTCTTCTGATACACATCCTGTTTTTTTTTTTTGAATCAAAGCCACTAGCAATAGCCAAAGCCACAAGCTGGCTTCTAGACAATTTTGAGTGCTCTGTTTGATTGGCTCTTTGGGCACCAGAAGGCCAAACAGCCGGACCTTGAAAATCCAATCTTGTAAAAAATGACTACTTGTAATGGCGTTTAAAAGAAGTAGAGAAGCAGAATGATTAGCAATCATGCTGTTAGTTTAACACAAGATGAGGAATGTTGGTTTCCTCCGTATCTTAGTACATGTTTGTAAAGCTCAAGATGAGCCTTTGCTCAAGAATTGTACAGTTTAGTTTTCAATCAATAAAAACTACCGTTTCAGTTAAAAAAAAAAAATAAGGGCGTTTAATACCCCCCACCCTCCTCTATTTTTTCATCAACGCTTTCTTGATATGCTGCTACTATTAATAGTGAGTACCATACATCCTCCTTAATGGCAGTGTTTACCCAAAAGGAGCCCAAGTGACACTACCAGTTTAATGAAGTGGCTTTGACGTTCGACCGACTGCAATTCATGGCGGTTCAGAGGGAATCATCCTCCGGACTAATCTGTATCTCCCATAAACAAAGAAGTCGAGCACCACAAAATGTGGACATATAAGAGACCAATCAAAATCCCAGCGGTGTCATCTCAGGTGATTCAGCGGTGTCGTCGTGTAGGAGTTCTTCTAATACTCAGAGGATTAATCATACAAGCTTACTAGATCTTGTAGTTGGATGGTTGGAAGACACAATTTTATTAAATCTTGTAGCTGTATTGTTGAATGAAAAAAGCAGGACTGGATTTTGCTCGATGAATGATGAGGGTGATAAAGTTTTGTCTTCAAGGAGCTGCACGAGATAGTTTTTGACAAACACTACGTCGTACTGATTTAGGCGGACAAAGTAGACAGAGGATCCGGAGCCATCCCATCGTTTTCATTTGCATGGGATTCCATTTTTCTCAGGCAACCTGTGTCTTTTTCCTTCCCCCCGTTTTGGCTACAAATGCCTGGTATCTGTCGTCCAACTCCCAAAGAATCTTTTATAACCAGGATAAAGCTAGCTTGATTTTGTAAGACGGAGCCAACAAAAACAAAAAAAGACAGTTAAAAAGTTCCAGGATGGCCACAATAATATTTTCCTTGCACCATCGTTTAATTCCACATTCATTCTAAAGTGTGTGGGAAGAAATCTGTATCTTCATTTTTATCATAAAAATTGTCCCAACCCTTGGAGCAGATTTAAATTAAATATACAACTAGAATCAGAAGCATCCACAAAGCAGCCATTTACCACAAACCACAAGAGATTGTAAACAGCGTAAGAGCTTTTGGTACATTTCAGATGCCAAATAGAGACACGAAGACATTCATGTTATAAGGATTCAGATCAGAGCTTGTCAACAACAGATTGTAAACAAAGATGGAAATGAATAGGCTACTAAAAGGTGGTTCATCCATCTGCATGCAAAGGGCTGTGGTAGATGGCCAACTTTCAGTAACTAGCTTAGCAGATTTCAAAGTATCCTGCTGGCTAAACAGCATGAGAACTGAATAAAATGTCAAAAAGACTCGAATGCAGTTGGTGGGATAAAGAGCTTCAGCTTAAGATTACACATAATGTCCATAACCTTGGTCAATTCATCAAGTACCAAAAGACAGATCAAATTTCCCACCTGTAATGGGTGGCCATATGTTGACCCTCAGTTCTTCAAGTATGTTGAAATGCTTAAGAGCCAGCGCCACATGCAGTTATAGCAAATCATGTATTTAAACTGTATTGAACTATTACTTAAAGGAACTTAAGCACCAGCACTACTTTACCTTCATAATCTTCAGTTCAAATTAACAAAAAAATGTATCTGAGTAGATTACAGAACTCCCGATCAATTCGTGCAAAAGGCTAAAAGCTTGACCGCTCATGCAAAAGATCTAGCTGCCAACAAACTTTACCTCTCAAATTGAGCCTGGGAGGAGAAATGAACTGATGATAACCCCAAAACTCTACTTTTACAGCCTAGCAATCATTATAAGAACAAAGATGCAACAAACACGTCGAAAATAAATCCAATTCGTTAAAAACACAATCCATATCCGGACCAGCAAAACACCAAGTGCAGAAGCTCATGCAGCTTCACTAGCGGAGAAATCAAATGCCAAAGGAAGAAGAAAGAACGTAACCATGGTCCATAAAGTTAAAACGGTTCATTCATATAAACAGTGGTTTTACACTACATGTAACTCTCTATCATACTTACATCGCAACAAGACATGATTTATTCAATGGCAAAAAGCACAAAATTTCCCAATGTAACACTCCACTAACTGTAAAGCTTGTGACTTTACCATTACAACATTCGAAAATGCACAAGAAGAAAACGTCGGTATCTTCACCAAGACCTAAAATATCATCTGCCTAAAGATATCCTCCACAATTGACAATCTACGGACACTCTCAGGGTAAAAGTTGATAATTACTAAATTGCAAATCACCAATCAGGCTAGTGCCAGCGCCATTTCTATTCTTTCTTCTCTCATAATCCACATCATCTGTAGGTAACTCAAAGCGACAAAGAGGACATGTATTACGAATGCTTAGCCAGGGCATAATGCAGTCCTGATGATAATGGTGACTACAGGGTAGCCTAGTCACCTCCACCCCCAGAGAAATCTCATCTTTGCAAACTGCACAAACCACATCATTTGCCATTAAATCCTCCGTCGTCAAAACTACTGAAGGCAAATTTTCAACCACGGATTTGGCAGCTGGCGGACCACCCTTAACAGTACTCTCTGCATCAACATGTTCCCCAAACAGGACGATATATTCATCAAAACCAACTGCTATTTCCAGATTGTTAACTGCTAATAGGACCTGCCATTCCACGTTTCTTGCATTTTCTTCATCATGTTCTCCACCACCAGTATCAAAAGTCGAATTTTCAGTGTCAGAGGAAACTGAAATTTCCTCTATTCGATCAATCAAAGAACTCAGATTTTCCCTAACATTCACTTCCTCCCATTCGAATTCTTCGTTAAAAAAAGCCCTCGCCCGTTGACTATCAAATTGCGGGCAATCCCAAAACTCGTCCAAGTCATCATAATTTGGATTCAACCCATCATGATCATTTGCTCTATCAACCCTAGAATGGATCTCCGCAGCTTCCGAGTCGGACTCCGATTCCATGTTCACAATTCGAAGACCGCCGACCATTGACGGAAGAGCATCAACCCCATTGCATTCGGCCTGTGCACCTAAAACTAATTCGGGTTCTTCGTCCAGACAAGTACACCCGGATTCAGAATTACACAGTCCATGGTCGGGGATACCATGGCGGGTCGCGAATAAATCCGTAACGAAATTCATTTGATCGTCGTCGTCGTCGTCTTCTGGGCTGTAGTAGAGGAAATTCTGGTCGGAGTGAACAGATTCGGAATGCTGAGAGCCGGATTCGGATTCTGAAATGGCGGTGAAATTGAGGTTGTCATCAATCAAGAAGGAAGGATTAGGAGGAGAGAGGGAATGGAAATTTAAGGCGTAAACATCGGGTTGTGGCTCCTCATCCTCGTCCTCCGCAAAGGCGACGGCGCTGTCGCCGATAGTGGTGGCAGGGGCGGATAGATTTTGTTGGTCGGAGAGGCGTAGGTCGGTGACTTCCGCCATCGGCTAAGAACGATACGGGCAGCCGTTCTTGGTGAACCCAAAAGAGCCCAAAATAGAAATAAAAAATAAAAGAAAAACGAATCTACTCCCCTGAGTAATATGCAAAGATTGAAGGGAGTGAGTTATCCCCTGGGGATGGATTTAGGAATGGGATATTTCCGTACGATTTTTCTCTCCTGCGATACGTTCGTTTGTCTGGTTGTTGTATAGTAACCAAGGAAAACTATATAGTTCTTCAAGTGTTTTTGCCACTAGCATTTTATTTTATTGGCGTTGAGAAAGCGTAGTGTACCTTGGGCCCGATGGGATTTGAAACAAACAACAAGAAGATAGGTGACTAGGGCCGGTTTGCCAAGCACGTTTGACTGTTGCAAAATTTTTAATAATTTTAATTACAGTAATTTTAAAATTTTAAATTATACATTTTAAAATATTGAAAAATTTATACACTTCAAAAATTTTTTCTACAATTTTTATAGTAAGATATAGTAATATTTTAAACAAACACTCACAAAACTCATTTGTCAAACGAAGTCTAAATATAATACTGATAACTTTTTTTTTAGTCCATTGGTAGTAGGGGTGGCAATTTTTTATATGACCTGAAAATACGACACGAATCTAACACGAAATTAATGGATTTTGCTTGAGGTTTTGTGGGTTCAGGTCGAACCCGATGAACCCGAAAAGAAAACGGGTCGAATTCGAGTCAGCCATTGGGTGACCCGATAACCCGTTTATGAATTAAAAATAATATAATAAATATAAAATTTATTTTATCTAACTAAACTAAGTTATTCTTTTTTTCCAAAGGCATTAATCACTTAATCCTAAATGAATTTAATTTACTTGTGTGAAGTTGAAATTATTATATTTGGATAAATAATGTATTATATTATTTTTTACTTTTGTATTGTTTTAATTTATTTTATACTTGGTTTGGGATAAAACACTTTTATGGTGTTTTTATTTATTTTAGATTTGATTTGGGATTATTTATTTAAAATTTTATTACTTGATTATGTAATTAGTCTTGAGCAAAATTGGTTTTATTAGAAATTACAATGGTAAATTAATAAATTAAAATTCAATTTCGGGTCATTTCGGATCAACCTGCCAACCCGTCAACCCGAAATTTTCGGGTTCAAGTCTGGTATTCTGACCTGTTTCGAGTTGACGGGTTTGATGCAGGTCAGCGGATTTTCTATTATACCCGGATCTCAACCCAACCCGTTAAGTCAATTTGGACCCAATTGCCATCCCTAATTGGCAGCACTTGTTCATGTACTTCATTCAAGTTTCTCATATAGTCATGTCTATCAACAAATAACTAAAATGCTACTAATAGACGACCATATATATCTATATATAGCTCATTTGTATCCATACAGAACAAATTATGGTTTCTCAGTTCATTAGGCATCGGTAAGCTCTTGACTGGATTTCTTATCCTTTATATATATATATATATTTTTTTCAATTCTAGGAATAATAAAGCTAGTGTAAGGCTGTGGTGTAGTGAGGTCAAACGGTTTGCTTTTTTTTTTTTTTTTTTTTGGGTACAAGAAGGGCCAAATTCTTACATAGAGGCTTAATTATTATATAAAATAAATGAAGGGTGGAAAACATACAAAAGTAATAATTTGAAAGCCGATTGCACGATTTCTCTAAATACAAGGTTTGTGTTTGGCTAGTTATAAGTGTTTGGATTGGAATGATTTGAGAAAAAATAATTTGCAATACAAATTTCAATACATTTCTTTATTTTTTTAATTATTTTTTATCTCACATATATCCCATTACAAAATATATTATAATAATTATTTCAAATAAACCCCCATCCAAACACATATTTTCGTTATCTCGGCAGACTTCAAAGCAACAAAAGAAAGACTGGAAAAAGGGTAAAAAAAAAAAAAAAAAAAAGAGGTGGTGCTGATGATGGTACGGAGGAAGTTGTCAATTATAAAGGGGTAGTATCCAATGGGCCGGACCGGCAGCCCACAATGCAAGCGATAGCGAAGAGGCCATGGAGAAAATAGCAAATCGTCTGACATAGGCAGCCAGCTTTGGAGTGGGCTGGCGTATGTAGATGGTAGCAATTGAGAAACTGAAGGCTCCCACGATTCCCAACAAAAAAGTCTGGTATGTCTTCGGTTGACCTTTGAAGATGATGGTCGGAATGGGGTAACCGTCGATGTCCTCCGCCGGCAGATACCTTACCGACATGCCTATGACGTAAGAAATGAACAGAATATATTCCTCGCATCCCCACCTGGTGGGGCTGCTGAATGGTAATTGGTCTGTGGTTGATGATTTTGGTGATTTTACTTCTTCCATCTCCACCATCTTGGAAATGCTATCTACTTCCAAATCTCTCTCCCCAGTTTGTGTTTGTGTTTTTTGTGTGTGTCAATTGTTTTTCTGGGCTAGGCCAGTGCGAAATTTTTATACTTCCTACAAAGACAGATTGGCAATTTCTTCCAAGTTTCCTAGTCCTAGCAAAGAAGATGCAGATGACCCTTCAGGCCTTGACTTCTTTTCCGTCCGTTGTTCTTCGCCCGTTCCTCGAAGTTTCCTAGAAACCGACGCGATGACCCTTCTTTCGGTTCTTTAGCACTAGTATTTTGACCCGTGCTATGCACGGGATTATATTTCAAATCAAAATAATATTGTATATCTTTATATATTGTGGTACAGAATAATATATATATATAGACTAAAAATTTTAAAGAAGTGTATGCTTGACATATTGAAAAAATTTTAATTTATAATGATTTACATGATAGATGAATTGTTAACACATTTAAGGAGAGGGTTAGGTTGGGTGGTAAGGTGAAAAGAGTTTTCTTAAAAAAAAATCAATGTATCAGTACCTGACAAAACATCTTATGTTATACCCATATATCAAAACTTATAATATAAAAAAATTATAACCAATTTATTTTCTTCCATTTTTAGAAAAAAATATTTCTTCTATCTTGTACCGCTAAGATTGTTGACTGCATTTAGATTAGCATTTTTCATAAACTTTAACATATATTAAAAGAAATCTCTGTAATATATGTTTTTAGAGTTCTCAAAATTATTAAAAATCATCATCATTTCCCTCTTCTCTTATCCGCTGGCTAGTCATGAGATGCCTCCTTGACTTTCATATTTTCTATCATGGTACCACTCTCTCTATTATTTTTTTTTTTGTCATATCTGTTATATTCCGACAATCCCCCTTTTTCTTCTCTCCTTTTTCCGCCCATCCTTGTAACCCACATTTTTTCTTCAACCTTTCTCGCCACTTTTCAACTCCTCACCATTTTTTTCCCTTCCTCCTCCCCCCATACCCAATCTCTAAATTCATATCCCTTCGACCCAATATATTTAACTTTATCTATCATAATGAAAAATATAAAATTGAAAATTGATTGCAATGGTTGCAATTATTAGTATCTAAATATGAAAATGAAAACTGGTAATATCTATAATATCCTCAAGTACTACAATCAATATATATATGTATATATATTTAATATAGAAAATACATATTTACATATGAAGACAACAATAAGAATACATAAAATAATTAATAATACCAAAAGTTATCCTTAGTGTTTGGGTTTTACACTCTTATTCAAATCTAATCAGGGTCAAATTTGGGCCAGATATATATACAAATTAAGTAGTATTTTAGGGTCGAATGTTCTATATTTTTCTCTTAAACTATAATATTATTTTTTAAAATTTTGTTGGTAGAATTGGTGTTGTTATTATCATTATTTTTATCGAAAATGAATATTTAAAAAAAAATTCCAAGTTAAAAGGCCAGTATTACTTTGTTTTTATTTAGTGATTTCATGGATGGTACCATTCTTGATTTTTTAAATCCTTCTTTTTTGTTTTCTATTTAATTTTGCTCTTTTACTTAGCATTAATAAGTTAAAAGATAAAGTATTATCATTTACTTTTTTACTTTGACTAAGTTTGGCAATGTTTTCTCTTTATTTACCCTCCACTAATAAACTTCAAACCAACTTCCTATATAATTGGAGCCACTTCTTACTTATTTAAATTAGAAAGGCATGGAAGCCACTTCTTACTTAGAAAAATGTTATTTGCACTCAAATTTTTATTATTTGCAATTTCACCATTTATTTTATCATATAGTCTAATTAATGAAAACTATATGATCAAAATGATTATTGAAGTGTGAATAACAAAATGGAGTGTAAATAATCTTACTTATTTAAATTAAAAAGAAAGCATGAAAGAATGTTATATTTGTTATCTCTTGTTATGGTCTTATGGAAGTTTTAATTGGAGTAGAATCGTTAATAACACAAGGCAATTGAAAACGTAATAGGTTGAAGTTCCAAAATGATATCATGCAGGTTAACCAACAGTTTCAAATGAAATGATTTTAAAAAGTAACCAACAATTTCAAATGTGAAGAGTAGATGTGGAAGTTAAGAGAAATATAATTTATAAATTAAATTAAAAGTAAAATGCTAGAAAAATAGAATTGGTAGTGGGAAAATATGTGGAGACTTGTTGCTAAAAATTCCTTCTCAAATTTATATAGATATAGATTTGTCAAAAAGCTAGTGTGAAAAGTTTGCCCGATAGGAAATTCCTGTCCAAACGGCTGAGATTAGCTAGGAAAAACTTCCTTTTTTTTTTTTTCATTTGTGAGGGCCCTAGCATTTTGTTTCGTACGATGCTTGTTACTTTTGTGTATACGCTGTGATGTTGCGTGGACATTCCCGGGAAAGGACGCGGAACGAACGAACGATTTTATATAAAATGTAAAAGATGTATGCGTGTAATTCATTCACTTTTATAAAACGTAAAAGATGTACGCGTGTATGGGCGTGTGTAATTTATTTTTAATAACGCGTAATTATAAAATAAAATTTTATAAATTTCGTACATAATATAAAAAATAGTATATAAAATATAATATGACTTTTTTTTTTATTTTTTTTTTACTAAATTTTGACTATAAGCCTTAAAAAACGATTGATTCCTGCAACCATTACTGTCCTTCTCTCACATGGGATAATGCTTGAGATTTAGAGACCCATAAACAAATTTTTTTTTTAAAAAAAAAAAGAAAAAAGAAAAAGGAAGAGTGAGAGAATGTGAGAATACTTTCAAGTTTCGATAAAACCACAAACAAATGCAAAGTAAATGTACATGTAGTAGGAGTATTGAAAAAAAAAAAGAAAAGAAAGCCAATAAGAAAGGATTAATTGTAAAATGTATCCTCCAATACCTTTGGATTTGTAATTTACACCTTGAACTACGAATGGTGATATATTTATCTATAAATTTTTAGCGCTTTACGTCAATCTAGTAGACTTTAGTTAAGAAAAGTTGTCATGACAATTTTGTCCCAATATGAGTAATCAAAATTCCTAAAATAATTTTCTTATCGTTCCACATTCTTTACTCCCTATAAATCTCACTTCACTCTCTAATTTTTTTTCTCTCAACAACTTAGTTTTTTTTTTTTTAATTATAAGTGTAAGCGAGAGGTTTTAAATACCAAGTCTTTCACTTATATTATCTAACCTATTCCTTCCTCCCCCTTGGTCAACATATAGTTTCCTTTAATTCCATCCTTTTAGCTAATTTTTTTGTTTTCAAGCAAACCCGCAAAACTCTTCTGTGTCTCCTTCTTAATTAACCCACAAATCAATCATGGTTTTTTCAATCTCCCTTACCTATTGATTTTTAAATTCTCAAGCAAGCCCCAAAACTCTTCTCCTTCTCATTCTTGCTAAATCCAATAATCAACCATACTTCTTTTCAAACCCCCAATCACTTTTTCTTTCTACACCAATCTAAAAAACAATACTACTATTTTACCATCTTGATTTGCGCACACCATATGAAGTGTGACAGTAGTTGTGCTTATATTTTAGTTTTGGTTTCAATTATGATGAGTTTATCTTAATGGGGTCGATTTGGGTCTTTTAGTTTAATTAATTTGCTTTGGTTTTTTTAATTAATTAATTAATTTGCTTTGAGTTAAGTGAAGGTTAACTATGATCAGTGGTTGTTGATAGGAACACTTAACTCTAGGAGAGGAACGAAAAATGAAATCCAACCTACAAAAGCTTTTAAAATTGCTTTTGTGGTTGTGGTGGCAGTGTTAGCAAAAGTTGCGGTGGTTGTGGTAGTAAAAGGTTAAATTAGTGAACATACATTTTGCAGGGTCGTTGAAGTCCTTTCACTAATGCTCAACCCGCCAAAACAAATATGATAATTGAGTATTCTGTCAAAATTTCACAGATAAAGTTTTGGGTGCGAGTCACAAGCCAGCAATAGTTTAAGGGTGCATTTTGAAATAAACCCAAAAAGGCTACTGAAATTAACCGACAAGCGGTGAGGTCCCGGCGTCCCGCCAAGCATGAATCATGAATCCAACAGTTGATGGCTTCTCTAATATGCCGAACCCGACGATTTCTTGTCCCGACAAAGCCTTCATTCAGCAGCTATCTGGCCTTATATACCTTCCCTATCTCTACAGTTTCAGCTGTAGCGCCCGCAAACTACTGGAAAACCTTTTCGCATATTTTTCAAGAATGCTCAAAAGAGAGAGCTTTAGACCCGGGAATGCAATCCCACGCCAGAATGTTAACTACTGGGTTCAAACCCTCAATTTTTGTCTCGAATTGTTTGATTCAAATGTATGTAAGATGCTCCTACTTACACTATGCTAATAAAGTGTTTGATAATATGTCTCAAAGAGACACGGTTTCGTGGAATACAATGATTTTTGCTTATTGTTCAACCGATATTGCAATGGCTCAATCATTTTTTGGTTTGATGCCTGAGAGGGATGTTATTTCGTGGAACACTTTGATTTCAGGTTACCTGCAAAATGGGGATTACAGAAAAGCAGCCGAAATTTTTGTCGGGATGCAAAGGGAGAGCGTGGCTTCTGATGGAACCACTTTTGCTGTGGTTCTAAAGGCTTGTTCCGGTTTGGAAGATTATGAGTTGGGAATTCAGGTGCACAGCGTTGTAGTTAAGGTGGGGTTTGACCATGATGTGGTAACCGGTAGTGCACTTGTAGATATGTATGGGAAATGTAAAACATTAGATGAGTGCTTTCAGTTTTTTGGAGAACTTCCAAATAAGAATTGGGTTTCATGGAGCGCTGCAATTGCGGGCTGCGTTCAAAATGATGAGCTTGTTGGTGGATTAAAATTGTTCAGGCGGATGCAGAGAGAGGGAGTTGGGGTGAGTCAATCGACTTATGCTAGTGTTTTCCGGTCATGTGCTGCACTATCTGAGGTGCAATTGGGATCTCAATTGCATGGTCATGCAATCAAGAATAATTTTGGATACGATGTCATAGTTGGAACTGCCACTTTGGATATGTATGCAAAGTGTGGTAATTTGTATTATGCTAAGCAGATATTTGACTTGTTGCCCAACCGCAGTTTGCAATCTCATAATGCTATTATTGTTGGCTATGCTCGAGGTGATTGTGGATATGAAGCTCTAAACGTTCTTAAGCTTTTATTAAAGTCCAACCTTGGTTTCAATGAAATAAGCTTATCTGGTGCATTTAGTGCTTGTGCAGTGATCAAAGGATTAAAAGAGGGAACTCAAATACATGCATTAGCTACCAAGAGTCCTTTCTCGTCTGATGTTTGTGTGGCAAATGCCATACTTGACATGTATGGAAAATGTGGAGCATTGGTTGAAGCTCGTTGCACATTTGATGAAATGGAAGTAAGGGATGCTGTCTCTTGGAATGCAGTCATTGCAGCTTATGAGCAGAATAGGAATGAAGAGGAAACCGTACTGCTATTTGTTTCAATGCTTAAGCATGGCATGGAACCTGATGAATTTACTTTTGGTAGTGTACTAAAAGCATGTGCAGGTCAGCAAGCTCTTAATCACGGGATGGAGATTCACAGCTTGATCATTAAATCTGGGATGGGGCTTGAATCATTTATTGGAAGTGCTCTTGTGGATATGTATTGTAAGTGTGGAAAGGTAGGAGAAGCTGAGAAGCTTCATGGCACAATGGATGAACAAACAATTGTTTCATGGAATGCAATCATTTCTGGTTTCTCATCACATGAACAAAGTGAGGAAGCTCAGAAGTTCTTTTCTATGATGTTAGAAATGGGAGCTAAACCTGATAATTTCACCTATGCAACTGTTCTTGACGCTTGTGCTAATCTGGCAACTGTTGAGCTTGGAAAGCAAATCCATGCTCAGATAATCAAGCAAGAGTTGCAGACAGATGTGTTCATAACTAGCACTCTAGTCGACATGTACTCGAAGTGTGGGAACTTGCAGGATTGCAGGTTGGTATTTGAAAAAGCAACAAACTGTGATTTTGTGACATGGAACGCCATGGTTTGTGGCTATGCTCAGCATGGTCTTGGAGAAGAGGCTTTGGAGATCTTTAAAAAAATGCAACTCAAGGATGTAAAACCTAATCATGCAACCTTTGTGGCAGTTCTCCGAGCTTGTGCACATATAGGTCTTGTTGAGGAAGGGTTGCATTACTTCAAGTCCATGCAGGTTGATTATGGGTTAGATCCGCAGTTGGATCATTATTCTTGTATGGTGGATATACTAGGCAGGTCAAACCGAGTCACTGAAGCCCTGAAGCTTATTCAAGAAATGCCTTTCGAGGCTGATGATGTAATTTGGAGGACACTTCTCAGCATATGCAAGATGAAAGGGAATGTAGAGGTGGCAGAGGAAGCAGCAGCTTCTCTTCTGCAATTGGATCCTCAAGATTCCAGCACCTGTGTTCTCTTATCAAATATCTATGCTGATGCTGGAATGTGGGAAGGGGTTTCCAGGCTAAGGAAAGTGATGAGGCACGGTCACTTCAAAAAAGAGCCAGGTTGCAGCTGGATAGAGGTCAAGTCCGAGGTACATATGTTTCTTGTTGGAGACAAAGCTCATCCAAGATGTGCAGAGATATATAACAGCTTGACGGCTTTAATAGACGAAATGAAGTGGGCTGGTTGTGTTTCTGACGGTGATGGAATGGAGGATGACTACGTGGCATGTTGTCATGCAAGTACATTCTCCAGCCTCTAAAAAAGGGTGAAAGCCTGGTGACAACTGAGTAAAGACCTCCAAAATCATGCTTTGAATTTTATCATCAACCGCTGTTATCACAAAATTGTTCTCCCCTCTCTACCAGCCAGCGTCTCTCTTTTCGATTGCTATCCCTCTCAAATCCAAATGTCTGTACATGCCTGTTCATTTCACCATTGTTCTCTCTTCATTGAAGGGGCGCTAGTGTCCCATCCGCAAGAACTAATATGCACGATAGAAAGTTACAGCTAAGGCAGAACAGGAGGAATTTGCGCTGGTGTGCTAGCTTCCATACAGGTTTTGTATGAATGGAAATGAAATATGAGAAAGGAGCTAATAAAAAAAGGCTTGACCGACTCAGCTTCTTAAAACTATATACGCGATGGCAACAAAACTTCCTACCTCGTGGCTAAGTAGTTCATGCTTTTTCTCTTCCTCGCTCAAGCTACTCAGTAGGTGAGCATAATACTACAGTTCAAGTTACATCAGAGCAAAAGAGGAAGATAACAAAACACCATAAAAGGAGCATCACCACATCATTTAAGCACTCCTAACCATGAAAACAACGTCCTCTACGTAGCTAATAGGCAAAATGCGCAAGATAGCTATGATGCGGCCAAAATTTCTTCCCACTATGGCTGGCACAAAATTCAGGATATCGGATGAGGTCCGGTTTACCTACTTCACAAACAGTCACTGTGATGCTGAAAAAGGGCAGCTATTAGAGTTGCAATCACCATCACAAAAACTGCCACCAGGACACACTTGGATTTAAGTTGACTTGCATCTATATTCCTCACAGAGTCGAGATCGGATGTTTCTTTGGCTACTCCGACCCCAGCTGTGCCCATGGGCTTGTCTTTATTTGCATTGTCAAGCTGAAAATAAACGCAAGCAGAGGCATTAGAGTATACTTCCAGAGTTTTTTTTTTTTTAATAAAGCAGTACTTCTAGAGTTCATGTAACATCTATTGCTGAGAGGTATCCAGTAGATTATACACCCCGAATACTTTAAAAAAAAAAAAAGAATCCGAAAATCAGAAAGCATCTGAAGCAGGTTAAGGAAGCAAAAAAACAACACAACTCCAAAAATCAGAATCAAGGGGCAGAGAATTGTTTGACTCGCTTAAAAGGTCAGCAATAAGCCATATTCTTGATAGTATTGATTGATGAAGCACAAAAGGCAAAGTTCAAAAGACAAAATCATTGCAGCAGTTGTTCAAGCAGTTATGGCAGTACAAAATCCTCATAAATAACAATCCTCTCCTTGAGCTGACTATGAGAAACTAAGGTACATTCTGCTTTCAAATTTAGCGCATCAAATGCAACAACGTACAGTGTAAAGAATAAAAAACCAACCTCATGACTGGTATTTGAGGGTCCAGTTGCGTCACTGTTAGTTTCCTTTAAAGAAGTTCCACTTGATAAGTCATTCCTTGAAATTGGAAAACTTTTGTTACTATCTTCCATGTCTTTCCTTGCATTTATAGAATGACCTTTGCTCATGTGCTGTAGACGCTTTAAAAGAAACTTTTTCTCCTTCGTTAGCAAAGATATCTGCATGCAGGTCATGAACAAATTGAAATATCAAAAAAACAGACAAAGCACTATAGATCACACTATAGTTTTCTGCAAATATTTCCTTGAGATAAAATCTTCATTGAGCAAATAGACAGTTCCTGGTCTAAAAACGTGATTTTGCTTAGTTGTTCACCCAGGCATTACCAATATTAAAAACAGACCCTTCTAAAAAGATTACTAAAGATCAAGACCAGCAGAACTGACAATTAAATGAATACGAGGGAATCACAGTACAAAGGATCTCAGTTTATTTAGCCTTATAAAGAGTACTAAAGATCAAGACTAGCAAAACTGAAAATTAAAATGAATACAAGCACAGAAAGTCAGAAGGATTGAGAAATAGAACCATCTGATTTAATTTGTTCTCAATAGCCATGAGGTGATCATCTAGTGGAAGCATGTTGAATTAAGAACAGACAGTAAACGTCTTTATTATGGGCGTTTTACCAAAGGACCTCAGCTTATTTAGCCTAAAGTTCAGTCAGTTATCTATTAATTCAAAGTAATGAACTTTTGAAGGTTTATAAAAAAAAATTAAAACCTGCTTATGCAGCCGTTCTCTTTCCAGAGCCAACTTCATGATAAGATCTGTTATCAACTTAGTACGGATACCAATATCCTTTGCAGTTGCTCTCTTTGTCTCCTCAGCTAGATGTAGTGATGCTTCCAAGCACTCCATTCTGTTCCTTAGAAACTTTATCTCGTCATGTAGATCTGAGTTGGTTTCTGACAATATTATACACTTTTCTTCAGCACTCTCAGTCCGACTTTCAGCTTTTGAGACTTTAGATTTGAGATCTTCTATCAAATCTTCCATATCCTTGATCGTCGAATATAACATGCTTTGCTTCTCCTGACTTGCTTCAGCAGATGCAACTGCATGTTGTAGCTGAACATCAGTCTCTCTCAATTGCCTTTCAAGTAGATTTACCGTCTCCAAAGTACTACTATTACTATCTTTTTTAAGTTCCATATTGGTATGCCTTAGCAATTTGCTTTCAGCTTCTGCACCATCAGCCCTTTTTTCTGCTTCGGAAACCTTTTCTTTCAAATGACAGACAAGCTCTTCCAGTTCATGAATTTTAGAGAGTGATTCCCTTTGTTTTTCTGCACAACCCTTCAAATTAAAGAGCTGCAATTCAGATTCCTTCACTTGCTTCTCAGTTGAAGTCAACTTAGCCACAAGTTCTGCATTCATGCCCTCAGATTTCCGTAGAGCAACATTGTTCATTGTCAACTGTTTACTTAACTCCTGACACTGAGATCTCAACCCTGCTTCTCTCTGGACACTAACATTTAGATTAAACTTTACTATCTGGAGTTGACTCATCAAATCTTTTGACGTCCACAAAAGGACCTCAGCAGAATTTTCTGCCTCAAACAACTTTTCCCAAGCAGCCTCATTTTCTTCTTCCATATAAAAAATGTCTTGTTGCAGCTTAAGTTTCAAAATTTCCTCACTTTGTCTCAAGTCAGTCAGCTTCTTCTCAAGATCCAGTTCCCTTGCCAAAGACTTTTCAAACATTCTCAAGATATGCCTCTGCTGTTCAGCAGTCTGCATCTTTATCTTTGAGTTCAAATCTGAAGAACAACCATTTCCGACAGAGTCGATGTCCTTGTCACCTTTTAGTGCAAAAAGAAAGATTATTATTTTAGAACAATTAGTTCTCTGAACAGATAGTTAGCCTAATGTGGTAAATGAGGAATTCATCTATAATTACTTTATGCATGCAGTAACTATGTAAAATAGTGCTACAGACATTTCACCTTCACCCATACAGGATTACTAAAACAAGTACAAAAGAAACATGGACAGATAGTTCCCATAATTCTCTACCTAAGACCAACAAAGAAAATTGAGACTTGTTGCAGTGGAAAACAAACTAATTAGCAAACCTCCTGCTACTTCGAGATTAAGCTAGGATGTCACCTTGTAATAAATGCAAGAGGACTCTATACGTACATCAGACCTGTAATCCCTCATGCCAAAAACAGGCAACTCTCTTAGAGAACTGATGCTTGCCCCTTATACATAATTATTTATTTCCTTCCTCTTTCCCTCTCTCTGAAATCATATTTTGCCAAAGACATCACTGAACAGTGAACAAGCCATATTAAGTCACATATTCACAGACGATGCAATTTATGGGATGCAATTCTAAGAAACAAACCTCCTTTGAATTCCCTTAATTACTGAACTTGAAGTATTAAAAACATTCTGGATCCCCTACGCAGCATGGCATGTCAACCAATATTTTTCCCTACACAGTGCATAAGGGTCCTGTCCACGGAGCCTGGGCAGCAGTGGTACGCACCATTACCATCCAAAGCAGAGATGACTTTACTGTGCATCTAAGAAATTGCACTCCCAAGGCACAACACTGCAACCTTGCTGTGCCAACCAACCACCATCCCCCCCTCCCGGGTGGTAAATAAACAATTTAAACATGAAAAGATTAGATATTTACCTTCAGAACAAGTTAACAATATCATTTGGAAGTTGTTGGATTGCCCCCTCATTTCTGAAACCTGCTCCAATGACTGGTCTAAAGATTTTACACAGTCCATTAACTTTTCTTGCATGTACTCGAAAGCTTCCCCATAATGCTTTGATGAAATAATCATTTCGCGAGCATTATCAATTTCCACTCGGAGAGTTACTATAAAATTATCTAGGTCTTTCACCTCTGACTCCAAAATTCCAGATAAAAGATCAAATTCAAGGGCCTTCTTGGCAGAATCACCAATTGTGCTCTCCTTCTCCGAAACAAAAGCTTCAAAATCACTTTCCCTTGCTCCCACGTGCATTACAAGTATATCCAAATTTAGGAGTTTCTCAGAGAAACATGCTAAATCCAACTCAACCTTTGTCAAAAGTTCCCCAACGTTCTCCAGTTCTCGCATAATGTCTCCACTGGAGGACATAACTTCAAGAGAATCTATATTATTTGATTCCACCTCCAATTCACCAGCATGGACTTCTTCAGAAACAGATGCAGTGTTGAGGACCTCCGAATCCATTTTTCTAATAACCAGATTGAATAGCTGAAAAGCAAATAGATGCACATATCAATCAACAACTGTTTCCTTAGGCATAACTAAGAAATCTACAACATAGTACTTTCCAACTCAAGAACTTCACAAAATCATTTCTCCTTTTTCAAAACCTTTAATATATCAGAACTTAAAATATTAGAGCAAAAGATTATAACATCAACTAGCAATGTTATAAAATCAATGTCAACCTCTATAGTTCTTTTAATTTAGCATAAGAATAGCAATACTATTGAAAAAACCCACATGAACAGGATTCAATTATGGATGCCAAATGATGTATTACCAGCATTCTCTTTCAGTGGATTTGCTCCCCTAAGCCCAGAGAATTTCTAAACTGACAACGCAGACCCATTTAAAGGTTTTACTAAAGACCCACCTTAACAGCTGCTGTGCATCAGAGGAACTTTTTATTTCCCAACAAAATTGCTTGTCATCTCCTATTTCACTTTATCATCTTAGAGAATCTGCAGAAGTTTTGGTACAGATGCAGGGAATCATTCAATAAAATGAAAACCAAGTTAGAAAGAGAGAGAGAGAGAGAGAGGCCCAAATCCCTTTAATGGATCAAAACCATCAAATCCCAATCACACTCTTCCCCGAGAGAAACCCATGTATATAATCAACAAAAGATTTTACATACCCATTGTAGAAGATCTCATATGCAATTTAAAAGAGGTGTAAATTGCTACTCAGATAGGTTAAAAAAGAAAGTACTCGACGTGCAGCAGGAGAAGTTAGAGAATAGAAATAATTGGAGAAAGAAGGAAACTGAAATAGGGGTTTTGGAGAAAAAATGCACCTTTGAGAAATTAGCGGGGGAGGCAGTAAACGCGAAGTTGTTTTCATGTAAAAATAAGAACCAACTAAACTTCCCACAAGAATCGATCACCTTCTTCTTCTTTCTCCTCTCTCTCTCTCTCTCTGCTTTCTAGTACGGAGTGAAATGAAGTGAATCATCATCGTACATTACACCCGCGATCAACAATTATTGGGCTGTTGGCAGTCACGTGACTTTGAGCCATCTGTCATGGCCCGATTGTGGCAGTATCAGAATTGGGTAAAAACCTTTCATTCAATCTTTTGCACGCGTGTCATCTGGAATTTTGGGCCTCTGAGCCAAGCCTCTGTGAACTCTAACAGGCCCAAAGACTGGCCATAACAGCAAAAATATTTTCCTGGAATTTTTGGACGAATTTGATTCATTGAATAGTGTATTATTCAATAGAAACAACATCTTTAACTATTTGTCATTGGCAGATTTTTTTTATTTATTTATTCATATTACTCTTTGCATGAATGACTTCTTTAACTATTTTAATGACGTTATTTATGCCCTTGCAAGTATTATTCCAATGCAAACGAGTGGTCTGGAATTGGATGCTACGCAGCATGTATAATTGCCAAAATCCATGTCAAATATGTATTCAGAAACCTAATTTTTGTTAGGAAGAAAAAATCCAACCAAAGAGGGGAATGAATTATGAAACATTTGGCCGGCAAAATTTTGTTTGCTATGTGTTCCTTTCAAACCCTTTTTTTTGGGCCTTTTGGGGGGGCCCATTCAGACCGCCCTTTCCTCGCAAGTGGCCAGCGTGATTCGATTTGTGAACACAAAATTATTGCTGGGTGGTCGACAAAATTGAGTGAGGATTGATGGCTGCGAAAATTACTCTAGTACTAGAATATTGAGGTGGTCCACCAGGCTCGTTTCTTCCCACCTCTCCGTCAGCACGTCCCCTCGTACCTTTCCTTGTTACTGATTATAATCATCGACTCCATTAACAAAATTGTGAGAAACAAGTTGAATATACCATCATATTACAAACAAAAATGTAATTAGAATTCGTGTTCTAAGTAGGGTTGGATTTGGTGATAACACGGAAGGGGTTGGATTTGATGGTACGATGGGAGGGATTCTAAGTAAAAGATGTTAGATTCAAAACTACCCATATTTATGACATAACAAAGAAGAATTTTTGTAGAAACATTAGTTAGTAGATGAAGAAAGATTTTTGGAACATAAAAGAGCCCCTGCCGCAGGCAGCAGAGATGCTTGAGTTCTGAATCATGTAGGTCTGTCTAGGGTTGTAAGCTCGACTCGAATTCTATTCTGATTGACCGGATTCGAGTCGAGTTCGAGTATCTAGTAGCAAGACTCGAAAACTCGTTGATTTTTATTGAGTTTTTTATATTTAATTTTTTAATATATTATTATTATAAATTATCTTTGTGTCCCACGAGAGTGGCTGAATTTACAAAATATGTTAAGTTGTATGAAATTTTTTGAATTTTCTCTCAAAAATTGTCAAAAAAAAAAAAATGAATTCCCCAAATCATCCTAACTCGAGGTCGAAAACGCTCGCTTTGACTCGAATCCATGCGAGTCAGGTTTGAGTACTATGAGCATTGCATCAAACTCGAGGTCGAACTCCAATAATGCTATTCACTCTAAATCGAGATAGAGCTAGTTCGAGTATTCTTCTTAAAAATTGAGTTGAGACCGACTCGACTCGACTCGATTACGTCTCTGGCTGCTGGCTCAATTCAATGCTAAAATGCACAATTATCCAAGCTGACGTTTAGTTGAAAGTTACTCATCTCAAGTTTTATGTAAACTGGCCTTTGATTTGTCAAAACTTTCAAGTTTCAAGCAATCCAACTTCGACAAGTATTAACCCAACTGAGTCTAATCTATTCTGCTGTCCATTACCATTGCATTCCGCCCGTTTCCAACCAGGCAGAGTCAATGGAGGCTTTGATTGAATTCTACTGTGAAAGGACACAATTCCAACCACACATGCTATATATATATATATATACGTACGTCACCAAAATGGGTCCTCTTTTGTTGGTTTCACCGCATCCGTAGACGTGATGGCCCATGAAAGCGGCCTCAGTCTCAGTCGCCATATCAGCCGAAACCTGCATATACTGTAGAGCCTTTTCAGGCCATTCTCCATTTTCCAGCTCATGTTCCCCGCTCCCCGCATAACCCTTTCATCCTTCTGCTTTTATATTATAGTACAGTAGATTAACAGCAACGCGTTTGTAGTTTTACGTTGGCCGGCTAATTTTCTGAGGCGCAGCTAAATTCACCATTAATAAAATCAACCACTAAATTTGCTCTCCTAGATTTCTTCCAAACTACGCGTCAGCAACTACAGATGTCATTATGGTAACCCCAAGTTTATGTTAAACTAATACTACAATGCTATTTTGGCATGTTTCATCTAGTGGGACACCTAGGATTAACGTGATTGTGATTGATAATTAATTATTTGTCATAACTTGAAAGTACCGCCCACGCTTGATTAATTGCCGTTTTCCGTCGGAAATTTACACCATTTTTCATAATTACATTTCCTTATTACCTTTTTTTCTCACATACATCAAATTGCTACAGTATTTTTTCCATGAAAAATACAATCCAAACACAACCTAAATCTTCTCAAGTTCTAACAGCCCTACCCACTCAATTTCTGTCCCTGTTAATAATGTTAATAATGCGCCTCGTGCTTTGGGGGGATGCACATGTTCGTTCTAAGCAAAATGGTATGGAGCAATTATAAAGACTTGTTGGGCTTTGTTTGGATAGAATATTATTTCGAATAATTATTTAAAATAATTACTATAACACTTTTTATAATGTGATGTATGTGAGGTAAAAAGATGATTGAAAATATAAAAAAAAAATGAATTGAAAATTGTGTTTATAATGCAAGCAAAAAATTTTTTAAAAAAAAATTTACTATCCAAACATAGTTAAATCCTAATAGAAAATAAAACAGAGATGTATCTCACCTCAACGTGATATATATTCTAAAGCATAATACGGTTAAAGTAATTTAGCATGGGTGTATCCAAGATTTTAATTTAGTGGGGTGAATTATCAATGATATAATATCAAAAGGAAAAAAATCTATGACAAATACACCATACTAAATGAACAAGCTATGATTAGAAATAAGAAATTCTCAAAAGATAAAGACAGAGCATAAAGAAAAATGTGAAGATTAGACTCTATATATATCCTTCTATTTACAGTTCTTGTTTGTGTTTTTCTACGTGACATGTACGGTGTCGCTTTAATTACTATTTTAAAGATGTAGTAATAAAAGAAAGTAGGAGTTAATTTGTTATAAGAAATTTAGTTAATGCTTTCATAATTGTTGTTATTCAAAAAATGTACTAATTGTATAGTAAAGTAAATACGAATGCTATTAGTTGAGCACGGCCTTAGTGGCGAAATTTCTACTGCGACCAAAGTGCGATGAGCCCATTTTGTACTACTAGTAATTATTAGTACTACATCATGCTGGTGGAATGTGCTTGAATGAGATTACCGTTCTCTCTTTTTCTTTTTCTTTTTTGGGTGTCTTTTTAAGAGTAATTACCGCACAAGGAACTAAGACCACACGCCTGTGCCAGATCAGAATATATCAGGACACTGACAAAAAACCAATCATTGGACCTCAAATCATCAAATAAATAACAGTTGCACATCATGGTTAATTGCATACATCCAAAAATAAAAGGAAGATGAGTTCATAGAACCTTTGAAAAGAATGCTGCTCTGACTGACCTGGAAGGTCTCGTACTTCACCTACCAATCCCTGAAAGATCCATATCCTTCATTTGGGATTTTGTCTTCATCATCAATTACTAACATCCAGGAAGTAAAAGCACAAGGAAGGAGGAGCAGGAGGAGGAGGACTAAAACCAATTGATAACAAGAGAGGACCTATCAAGTTTCAATCACTCGTCCTCTTTCTTCTTCTGTAATTAAATTTGCACAGAGGGAAAAAAAATCCCAAATGGTCATTTCTCAATTCCACAGTATCTTTTTTTTTCCCGATCAATAAATTCTTTTGTACGTTGTACCCACCAATAAAAAAAAGCTACTGTACGTATAGCAATTAATAACAGCTCTCCATTTTTAGAGGTCTCTTTTTCTTCTTCTGAATTTTGGGGTCAGCGTCGTTAACAGTGCACAGATATGTATAGTAAAGGGCGGTTGCGTGAGGCTGTATCTTTCTCTCTCTTTTCCGTCTCCTTTATATATTGGTCACATGGTCATTCAGCCAAAGGGTAGATAGAATTTGTGTTCATATTTGTTCTTCTGGGTCTTTGATATTTTTTTCCAAAGTTTTGATTTTTATTTGCCACGACTCTAGTATAGACCGTTTGAAACAATTTAGCCCCCAATATTTCCATTGATTTTTCAACCCCATAACATTGAGCCCTTAATTTTTTAGTCATAGTTGGTGGATTTAGAACCGAATTGTAAATATCAGGTAAAATTACGATCTTGGTTATTTGGATTAAGTTCAGCGGCCGGGTCTGTGGAATTATCTTTATGAAAGTTTGAGCTTTTTGTTGCATGCACTGATCACCTTCTTGATTTCTGAAAAAGCTGATTTTCTGCAGAATTGGTTACCTTGAATTAGCTTAACATAACTCAAGTGCTTCAGGCTTCCAAGTTGGAAGTCCCCTGATCCTGTGGGATGTTTGTTTCAACTTTACTGATTGAGCTTCCCTTTTAAATTAAAGTTGTTTTTTTGAGGTGAACTGGGATATCTACTGCCTTTGTTGTTTGTCTACTAAGAGTTTGGGTTGTCTATGATTTTACTACGTGCATCTCTTCTGCAACTGCAATCCTCACTAAGGATTTCTTCTTTCAGTATGAAAACTAGTTTGTATTCGTTCTCAGATCTTCAACTCAATCGAAGTGGAATATATCGTTTGCTGCACTTCATTCTAAGACTTCCGAGTTCCAAGCTAACTTTTTTGAGCTTTCCTGACACAGGTGATTTTTGTATAGGAGCTAGCTAGCAGATTGAAACATATTTTGAATCACATACTGAAGAGTCTAAGAATTCAGAGATGACGATTGGAAGCATTAAACCAACTAAAGAAAAGAAGTCAAGAAAGAGCAAAAAATCTGTGGTGAATGAGAAATCTCCTCTGTTGCCCACGAAGCATGAGGAAGATGGTGGCTATGATGAATTCGATGGGGCTTCTTTTAGTGGGGCTGTATTTAATTTGTCAACCACTATTATTGGTGCTGGAATCATGTCCTTGCCGGCTACCATGAAAGTCTTGGGTCTTATTCTTGGGATTGCGGTTATCATATTTATGGCGTTCTTGACAGAAGCTTCAATTGAGTTACTACTAAGGTTTAGTAGGGCCGCTAAATCAGCTTCTTATGGGGGCCTTATGGGGGACACTTTTGGAAAGTATGGTCGCATCTTGCTGCAAATATGTATTTTGGTTAATAATGTTGGCGTGCTCATTGTGTACATGATCATCATTGGTACGTCTGATTTCTGAATTAATAATCTGCTGCATTGAATTGTATTTGAATGTATTAAGATTTCGACTTTCTTTAAGGTTGTCATTTGTATTGTAATGTTATTCGCTGATAAGCTGTTTGCCTAAGCTTCCTACTTTTGTTGTTATATAGGTGATGTGCTTTCTGGTTCAACATCTGCTGGAATTCACCATCCTGGTGTCCTGGAAGGGTGGTTTGGAGCACACTGGTGGAATGGAAGATTTTTTGTTCTTCTGGTAACTACCCTTGCCATATTTGCACCATTGGCAAGTTTGAAGCGTATAGGTAAAGTCCTTCTCACTAATGTGTGGAATTCATATGTCAGATAGCGCAGAGATTCTGTTTGTTATCTGTCTCAAGCATGCCATTTTGTTTTTAAGTTAAATTGTCTCTAAGGTCTTCCGCAATTTATTTTCTCCTTGAACTAAGCTATCTAGAGATCAATTCTGGCTTCTTCTTGTAAAAATTGGATTTGCTCATGAGAAAGCAAAATCAAAGTGTGGCAGATGTTGCAGCCATTTTTTGTGGCATTCACCCTACTATCGCTAAATCAATGACCTAAGGGAATCAAAATGCTGTCTTTTGTTTGAGCTTTGTACTGAATCTTAATTGAAGTTCACATGCATGTCATTGAAGATTTGGAGTAATGAGCTCTCAAATTTTCTCCTAGATTACAGTTTTTTAAAATTGAATCTAAAATGTGGAATCTCTGACAACTTCGTCTTCTGTTTGCAGATTCATTGAAATTTACGTCTGCATTATCTGTTGGACTAGCTGTGGTTTTCCTTGTTATTACTGTGGGAATTACTGTTTTCAAATTGATCAGTGGAACCATTTCGATGCCTAGACTGCTTCCTGATGTTTATGATCTGACATCATTCTTTAAGCTCTTTACCGTGGTTCCTGTTTTTGTTACGGCCTACATCTGCCACTACAATGGTATGAATAACTGATCCTTGGACTTGTTTCTTGCTGTGGTGATGTTAGTTGAATGAGTGGGGAGAAACACTAATAAAAAGGCAGGAAATGAAATTCATGTAGGTCACAAAAGTGATTGTTGCTTATTTTGTTAAAAAGGCAGCCAAATTTATCTAACCTTGGCTGGACAAGTTGTTTAGTTGCTGTTAATTATTCTTTCCTCTGAGCCTTTTATAATTGTGCAATTTTGTTTTTTTGTTTTTTTACCGCTTATTTGTAATTGGAGTCCAGATAGAGGCAAAACGGTGATAAGAAAAGGAAAATAATAAAACTAAACAATTGGATTTAGGTCCAAATTGACATCTGCACTTACTCAGTCCAATATTGCAAGCTTTTTCTCCAGAAAATACATCCTAAATCTATGAAGCTGCATTTCTGATATCTAAAATTATTGCAGTTCACTCGATAGACAACGAACTTGAGGACAACACCCGGATAAAAGCAGTTGTACGAACTTCTCTTACTCTCTGCTCATCTGTATATGCAATGACGAGCCTCTTTGGATTCCTACTATTTGGCCAAGCAACTCTCGATGATGTACTTTCCAACTTTGATTCCAATCTTGGAATCCCTTATGGTTCCCTGCTTAATGATGCTGTTCGCATTAGCTATGCAGCCCACTTAATGCTTGTCTTTCCTATTGTTTTCTATCCTTTACGGTTGAACTTGGATGGCCTCCTGTTTCCATCTGCGAGGCCATTAACTTCAGACAATCTTAGATTTGCACTAATCAGCATGAGTCTCATCGGTCTCACCTTTGTGGGTGCAAATTTCATACCCAGTATTTGGGATGCTTTCCAGTTCACTGGAGCGACTGCTGCTGTTTGCATTGGATTCATATTTCCTGCTGCTGTTACTCTCAGGTTAGTTAGCTAAATGTCATCGAATCAATAGCCACTCATAAAACATTCTGGTATTTTCTGCAAATTTTCTAACTTCCAGGTTATGTTGAATAGTTAAGAGGAAACATCTGAAACTTTTTAATATACTCCCTCAATCCCACTTTGATAGTCTTGTTTCCTTTTTCATCCAGCCCAAATTATAGTCCACTTTCCAATTGAAGAATATAATTAACTTTTTATTTCTCTAAAATACTCTTATTTAATGTATTTTGTTAACTAACCTATCTTATTTAATATAGTTAAATTTGCCAAAAAGCATTGGCATATCAATATTGTTGTCGTAATTAATGTAAAAGTATAATGATTTTACTCATACTCCTAATACTCTTAAGACACTTATGGCAGTAATTGTTGTAATTAATGTAAGAGTGTTTTAGGAAAATAGTAGACTAGATTTACTCTTCCAACAAAGTTAAGTAACTTTTCTTAAATTGTGTGAAAAAGAAACCAAGACCATCAATTTTCACCAAATGTTTTGCTCTGATACCAACAACCTTCTTTTTTTCAAGTGGGGAGGGGGGGGGGGGGGGTTTAGGAATTGAACCTAGAATTCCTGGAGCCTCAACCTCACATGGGAGAAGGTTTTGTATTTAAAAATGAGAGTATGAGAGCCATAGTTCCACTGAGAAGATTATCCATCATCCTCAAGTTTCGTTACAGGTACGTGATTAGCTTTGGCTCAAAATTTCATCTTGTACATATATTCATTACTCGCTTTTCTTGTTTTCCAGGGATAGACATGGAATAGCCACAAAGAAAGACAAGATCTTGTGTATATTCATGATTGTGGTTGCTGTATTCTCTAACCTGGTGGCCATATATAGCGATGCTTACTCATTGTTCAAGAAAAATGCATCACCCAGGGGGTGATATCTCCCTTTACTGCGTGCTGAAATGAATGTGGCAGTCCTGGCTACATGCACATCTTGAAGGTTCCCAAAATGTGGGAAGAGTTCGGGTCTTGTAGGATATCTGCCCCATAAAACTTTTAATAGAAGCGCTCTGCTCAATTTATTGTTGAGGTAATTCGTTTGATATGTATACAAATGTATGTGGAACCTGGCTTTGTAATTTGCTTCGATGGGCATTGTTGTTTTCAACTGTCCAAATTGGATTTCCGTTTGCTGGAAGAAGTCGCAGAAACACAGGATCAAGCTTGTTCATATTTCTTGTATCTATTGGTTTGCCAGTGTATTAAATATTCCTTGTAAGAATCTTGTGTGATGATTCTGGTTATGGCCCTTCACTGTACCTTTTTCATGGAATGTCGTGATTATCAAATACTAGTTAAATACAACCGTTTGTTGTGCTTCCTCCGACGAGAAAATCCAGTTTATATGATGAAGAGAAAATTCGAGTTCACCCGTACAAAGAAAGAATTTGGATTTGCTGCAAGTAGGCTACAGGCTATTTCCAGGGCATGTTACAAGCATTTTTCTGATCTCTGAAGCCTGCATCACAAGCCATCAATGAGACTCTCTCTTTTGATTCCAGGAGTTGATTCGAAGAAGAAGGCAAAGATTTGATACAATTCAACCTTTCAAAGTCGGATGACTATACATTTGAAAAATACAAAAGACAACCGTCCAAGACGACAATGAGTATTCAATCAACCTAACTCGCGAGATATTTAATCATACTCGCCCCACATCTCACAAGAACTGAATTTTTTGGGTAATCAATAATATTAGCACGCCTAACTTCATGTGAAATAAGAGTACTACAAACTATTGGTCGGTGTATCCTAAATATTCGAACAAAATACTACCACAATAATCAACTAATATCAGAGGCCATCTATGTACAGAAACGGCTATCTCAATTTTCAGCATTCCATCTTCCTAAAACAGAGATGCAAGGGATAATATACATGCTATGATCTTACAGATTCCCGGTGCTGGTCACAAAAGGGACCAGCCTTCTATAATCTCTCCTCCTCCCAAGTGCACAACCATCAAGCACCCGACCAAGCATTAAACGGGTGTTCTGCAATGCCAGCTCCCTAGGTGGCAAACCAGATTCAGTTGCATTTTGCATGGGGGGTGTGGAACCAGCCCCAAGCCCTAATCCCATTGCCAATTGTAATGGCCCACTTCGAGCCTTAAATGAGGTCTGCGGTGCCAGAATCTTTTCATCTGCCACACCAAGTCCATTTTCAAATGATATTGGATCGTGAGGATGAGAACCTGGCAAAGAGCTACAACTTTGCAAGAGGGCTTCCAATACACTAAGTGCCTCCCAGCACAAAGTACTCTCGACCAGTTGAGACACAATTGCATACATATGGGGACTCTGAGCTGCATCCATTGGAGTATGCTGAAGCAAGGCCTTCAGCATAAGAAGTATGACACGCTGGTATTCAACGGGCCCTTTTTCCAGGAGTCTTAGAAGGTGCCCAAAAGCTAAAGCTGAATGTTTTGGGAACCACTCATTGCACAGGAGGGGTGAAACACAACCAAGAAGGTTGTCTATGCTCTTGATCTCACCACGCGAGTAAAACATAAAAACAGTGGCTAGCTCGTCCAATGATTTAGCTCTGCACCAGATAGCAATATTGGTCGCAACAGAACAAGCCTTTTGGTACTGCTGTTGGAGTGGAGAAGCAATCCCAACAACTGCATCCTGACTGAGCTGTAGGCAAAGCCAGGGAAGTAAGCCAGTGATGTGCATCAAAAGCCGTGTTTCCGCATCCCCGAATATTGAATCACAGGAGTGCACAGTGATCCGTGACAAAACCTCTATAGAAACACCATGACTAACAGTTGACATAAGCCCTTTAAGAACAAGAGGCTGGACTCCTTCAAATGCTGGTACCTTGCCATTAGAGAAGGGTTCTTGGGCACTCTTTGATTCCAAACGCTGAAAGTCAGTACCATATGATGCACTTGTATCCAGCTCATCTCGAGGCATGCTAGACAGAAGCACATTTTCAGTCGTTCTATCGCGGAAGGATAAACGATCAATCACTCTTGAGAAGAGCTCAAGCACTTGGCAATAAACATGGACAAAATCTGTGTGCATCATAGCTACACAACCCCAGAAAAGCTGGGGGTAGAGAATTACCTTTTCCGGCTCCATATTCTCAACCATCACCTGCAATGTCAACAGGATTTCCATAATGAATCCTAATACTGCTGGTGCTGGATTTGCCAAGCATCTATGGAGGCAGCGAAGCAAAGAGACACATGCATCATTAGTGACACGAGGACGTAGTGCACGATAAATCTGGTGTGAGCGACAGGCAAGATGTCTCGATGTGCACTCCATAGCCCATTTAAGAGCCTCTGCTCCCCAAGTTTCCCGAAGATCTCCTTGAAAGAAGATAGCATCCACCATGCTCTGCACAAGGGCAGACAAGAGTGCTGCACTAGGGAGCTCAGTCCTTACAACTGTGGGGTCCTCATTCTCCCACATCATACTACCACGTTTTGACTGTACATATTTAATCAAGCTCACAACCTGCTGCTTGTTTTCTCCGTCATTATTTTCTACCTCGTACAACTCCAAGTGGCGGCCTGCAAGCGAATAGAGCAGATTAACAAGCAAGTGCTGGCAATGCTCCAACACAATATCCTCTGAACTATCCATCGAGACAAATGTGACATGAAAGAGCAAAGGCAAGTGCTCTCTGAAATCCTCATCATTCTCATAAGCGATTTCAGCAAGCAAAATCAGTGCAATGTCAGCATGAGTCAATGAATGTTGCTGATGTCCTTGCAAGGCAGATTGAAGTTCCTTTGCATTTACACCATGCATCGCAGTGCTGGAGTGCAAACCATCTTCCCCAGAGTTTGGCGTGTCAATGAGGTAGTCTCCACTGTCTCGAGAGACATGGCGACTCCGCAAGCTCCCTGTTGAACTGCGGACTCCCATCAATGGCCCTGACATGTTCACAAGTGAAGGAAGAAGTTGGCCAGACCGACCAGCAGAAACAGGAACAATATTCAACTCAGGCGGCATAGAACTTAGTGGGCCAGAGGCACTTCGGCCTCCAACAGCCGCTGTTCTCCAGCTCAAGCTTCCGCTCGTGTTCCTTAGTGGACCATCAAGGGATCCCCGAACCAACAAAGGTGACATGTGAGGCTGGCTGTCTACAACAGAAGCAATCTGAGTAGCAGCAGGCCCCTGAGAGAATTCCAACACAAAATTCCCATTGGCGTCAGCCTTACTAGCACTAGGTCTCATGGATTCTACGCTGTCCTCGAGCATCCGCTGAGACAATTGGTAAACCAAGTGATCAATTGTTCTCTGTGGGCATATTCGAGCTAAATATAAGCTAACTCTTTTTGCAACTGAAAAGTACGTAGCAAATGCCCCACTAATTTCTGGTGAGGCGTTTGAATCACAATCTTCAATCCCCTTTGTAATCAAGAAATCTAAAACTGGACTAATATTCCGAGGCTTGCTTGCTATTGTGCTCCAAAGCTTTTCAATTTCATCAGGGAACTGATCACCATGTCGCCATGTCACATAGTAAAGACTTTTCAACAGTCTTTCACTCCAACCCGAATCCTTGAGTTTCCAAAAATTGAGATTTTCAATCCACGGAGCCATGCAGGTAAGTACTTGATGCTGTGCAATTATATCAACTGCATCAAGTTGCCTCTGCATTATTTCTTCACAAAGTAGCTGACTCAGTTCAGGATGATCTTTTGCAAGTTTACATGAGAGTTTGTACTGGAATTGTTGATACGAGTCCGGGAGGTTGCCAACAACAGCAGCTCTATAGCTTCCTGAGCCTTCAGTGCCGTCCTCAGCCCACTCACGTACAGAAAGTGTCTCAAGCATTTGAAGGGCATCATCACGGATTTGTCGAGATGGATCAACCACCTTATAGAGGATCAGGCTTAAAAGCCTCTGTATTTCACATTTAGGTATCTCTTGACGCATGTAGACCTCAGCCAGCACACTGAAGTAGCCATCAGCTACGGCAGCGTCAGAATAATAGCACTGCAAAAGACATATGAAGTGAACTTGTTTGAGTTCAATATTTAGGGCACCATCCATGACAACAAACACTCTGACAAACTGTGATAGACAAATTTAACTCTTTGCTTAAAGCCAGCTATTTACAGAGTAGCAAATGATAATTCAACCATGAAGCAGTTATTTGAAACAGTAGCAGACAGCAGGATGACATGATACTTACCTGATCAATGCAAGCAGGAAAGAGGTCCATGTTTGTAAGAAGAAGATTCTTCAGAGCCAGCTTTGCAAGGGAAACTCGAAGGTGGCCACCTCTATGCTTATCACGACCAGTTGCGCCTCGGCCACCCTCTCCTGTGTATTTTGAGTAAGATGGTGTTCTTGGATCTGCTGGTGAATAACCAAATGGGGCCCTTGGTGCTGGCTCAATGAACAAGCTGTTAATCCAAGATATAACCCGTCCACTCATCTTTCTTGCATTATCATCAAAACAAGGCCCGTACAAGAGTGAAGCCATGGCATTCATCGAGGCCCACTGGATTGCCTCAACCTGCTCACCTAATTCCTTATCAAACGAAAGTTTATCTATGGAATCTTTTGAACGGCTATGCTGAGAAGACTTGTATCGTTCAACTTCACGACGGTAATCATTTACTCCTTCTTGACTCCATGTGCTACCTGTCTCGTCACTCCAGGACATCAGCAGATCAAACAGCCGCTTTCTAGTTCTAATATCAAATTTCTCTGATTTTGACTCAACAAATTCAGGAGCCAGCGATCTTAGAACAGAAGCAAGTGCAAAACGCAGGGGCTGCATATCTTGAAAACTTTCAGAAGGAGCTGTTAATATATGTTTGGTAGTTTCTTCAATGAACTTCAAGTAATGAAGGCGAAAAACTGGTTTCCGGCTTAGCATGCCAGGCCAGATATTCTCAGAAAGTGAACGGTAAATATTGGCAATGTGGATGCGAAGTTCCTCACGACGAGACTTTTGACTCTGTAACAACAGAGGAGAAAAAATAAGTATGAACACATCCGATGGGAATTCTGTACTTGTATATTAATGTAGAAAAATAAACAGGAATACTACATCTATAGATCCACCGACAAGATAACTAGTAATTAGAACAGAAAATTAGGTGACATTTGCAGTTAAGCCATTGATTTGTTCCTGACTGGATCAAATATTTGCACTTCTCACAGTTACTATTTTGTGCTAACTAGATAGCTTGGCTTTTGGTGCTTTCCTTTCTAACAATAGAGTTAAGTCGACTTGAGAAAACTAATACTGTTGGGGTAAGGAAATACAATCATGGGGCGAAAACCATTTAATAAACCACCACTATTTAACACTCACTTATCAGGGTAGAGTTTTAGTTATTTATTTATTTGGCAAAGAAAAAGCTAAATCAAAGACGGATACTAAGATAAGGAGCAATAACCAAATGAACTGCCTTTTATTTGCTTGCCACTCCTTGCCTGCAGACTGAGCACTTATAATTCTGAATTAGTTCATTTACAAGTGCCAAGATATTAAGGTAAATGACATGCCCTCCCAAGTCCATTTTCTATGCACGCAACTCTTCTTTGGCCCTGCCCACCATTTACATGTCACATTAAACTTCAAACAGCTAAACCATCTTGAATAGAGTTGCATCAGCATCCTGACAATTTAATAGCATTCTGTACAATATCAAGATCAGCTTCCGTCAGTTGCTTTTTCAATCTACTTAAGTTGCTATAGCCAAACAGAATACAACTTAAATTGCTTCAGTATTTCTAGGCTTTAAGGTCAAACAACAAACAGGGCAAAGAAAACCATGCTCACCAAAAAGGAAAGGGAGAAAAGAGGAGATATGAATGAAAAACATCAAACAATGACAAACCATCAGATCAAATTACGTTCACAAAAAAGTTCCTGAAAGAAGCTAGGTACAGACAAAGATGGCACCTTTCCCTATATCAGGGGCACTTCTGACTAAAGCTTCTGTATTCAGAAGAATTTCCAAAATCCTGTGAATCTCCATTGGCTTATTTATTTAAAAATTAGAATCAATCTTTCTTAAGCTTTCCATACCCTTAATTTTTTATTAAAGACTTAGCACCATCTTACTTCTTCAACATGCTTTGTTACTGCAAAAGTTCGAGTAATATGAGCATTTTACCAACGTGTAAAATGGGTTACAAGGGATCATTCTTGTCATTAAATTCCTTTTGACAAGGAAAGTCAATAACCTGATTGAAAAGTTAAACCAGTGGCAAAAAAGAGAACAACAAACTGTAACTTTGCACAGGTCTTTGGGTAGCTATCCACAAGCATCAGCCAACTGCTTCATAGTTGTGAACCCAGTCACACTAACATCAAAGAAATTTACGTGACACATGGACCAACACTGAAGGAATGCCAAATGCAAGTTAACCATAGAGTGTCTGAGAGCATTGATCTGTGGTTTTATGCATAACTCCCTCCCTCCTCCTCCCCCCCCCCCCCCACAACAAAAAAAAACCCCAAAACAAACAAACCCGTGGACAAAACAAACTTGCTGGTGCAGTGAAGTTGCAAAAAATTAGGAAGGAAAGAGGAAAAGAAGACATTGTACCCTAAGTGCCATCTTAGTACCTTCCACTTTGGTTTTCCTTCAGTTTCAAGAGAAACTTCATCGATGAAAGATGCAAGTTCACTAAACATGACTTCACATATTTCCAGATGTGAGTGGCCAAGAGCCATGGTAGCTGCATGCTGCAACAAAAGAGACAATGAACCGATCGACATATTAGCAAAGCATAAACAACCAAAGAAATTTCTTTTTAAAACTTCTGCAGGTTGGAAGAAGCTTCGAAGTCTACTTCTTATCCAAATTCATGATCTGAACCATTCTATAGAATCTATATTTTTGTTGGTAATTTTTTTGTAGGCACCATAAGAATGCCAGTGACTCACAAATGATTAAACAATTGAGTCTCAGACCTTGTGTACTTGTGGGTCCATTTATACAGTAATTTGCAGGTGCTTTTGTTGTAGACTCCAGATTAGACAAAATCCTACGAAATCTGAAAGAATACAAGTAGGTACTACTCACTACATGTGCTTCTGAACCAGACTTCAAGGAAGGAAAAATGAGGTGAAATAATTCTTTTGTTGCTGCTGAACCGCCACCTTCCCTGCTATCCGGTGGACATGAGCACGCAAACATTGCATACATTAGCCACTGATCTAGTTTGTTATCTGTATCCTGAGATGGATGGTATTTTCCACCCAATTCAGCAGGCGTAATGTAAGCAAGGCGCTGAATGACTTCTAACCTACAGATAAACATTAAATCAATATCAAATATGCAAATTTGTTTTTCAAAGTCACTTGTATATGAAAGCAAAATACAAAACCAGTAATCCAAATCTTTACAAATTCCATCATCAACGAGACCAAAATACACATTTATCTCAAGAATTCTAGATGTCAAGAAAAGGCAACCCTTGGTCCACCAGCATGGTTGCTTCATTGCAAAACCAGCAGGTACAGTAATAATGATGGGGCTGAAAATGATCTGAGCAAAGTGGAAAATCAAATTATCCAAACATGGCTTGATTTTCTGACAAGTTCTCTGTCCATGCCAGACATGATTGGTATGTGAATTTGTAACAGAAAAGCTAATCTCAAACTTACTGAACGATTTTTTAAAAGCTAAAACTGGAGTCAGGCATCACGCATCTAGAATCATCCGCCATCCATATAAGAAGAGGTTAAGGCAAATCAGGATGTCCAGTTACAAAGACTATAATCCAATAGCACAGAAACCTTGAAGAAGAGAGAAATGTGCATATAGGGTTAAAAGGTCCAACAATATAACGAATATGCAAATCAATAAGGTCCTTGAGAAAATATCGCTTCAGGGACAAATTAACCTAAACGAAACCAATGGGCCATAAACGATAAATATGGATTGCATACATTTCCAGAATAAAGATGGTGAACAATATAGCAGTATACTTACTTAGCTTCCTGAACAGAACTTGGACAAAGCTCAGCAGCATACTTCACAAGCTCGCTCAGGCAATGAGCCCATCTGTTCTTGTCAGGGCTCTCAAATAGTATGGACTGGAGAGTGACATCAGGAGGTACAGCATCAGATTCTCGTCTCAAATCAAAAGGCCGTCCAGAATCCCAGTAACAGCTCTGCACAATATCATCCTACAAAAGACATGTTGTGTGATTCTTTAATGTAATAAATTAAAAGAAATAAAGCATACAAGAATACTTAAATGTCATCTAAGTAAGAAAAGGCATTCACCCCATTTTCTTCTAAAACATCAATTAAAAATATTGGCTCAGCATCCTTTCTCAACAAATGATCTGATCGCTCAACTACTGAAAGCTCTCGTATATCATTTCGTAAAGCTCTAACACAACGAAGCAACTCCAATGCCGTGTGCCTGATCTGGCTATCAACAGAACTTAAGAATATAAGACCAACTGCATCTATCTCTGAAGCACGAAATTCAATTGCATCTTGAGGTTGATGGAAAGAAGACTTTTTGAGTCCTTCATTTCTCTGGAGACGTTTGACATCCATGGTATCAGATTCAAACTTATCATCAGCCAGACAAGCTCTCCAGAACCGCATGAGTTCCAGAAGGCGCCCTAGTGATGTTTGAATAAGAAGAGGGAACTCATCCGGGAGACGCAAAATAAAATTTGCCATCCCTCTCATTACTGCAAAACGGCGATGGGGAAGATACCTCACAATGCGATTGAGTACTTGTACAGCTTCTTCTCGAACTCCAGGATCAATACTGATGCCATGTTGAGGAATTATTTCAGTAATTTTATCACTTCGGCCTACTTCTTCAATCAGATATGGTATGCACTTAAGAACTGATCGGAATAGATATCCCTGAGATTTCTCCTTAGTCACAGAATCTGTGGAGGTAGACCATCAATATCTTAAAGGCCAATTTGTCAACACAGTGAAGAAATTAACAAAGAAGAAGAAGCAGAAGAAGAAATTCTAGAAGTTTGAAGACTGATAACTATATTCCTAAAGAGTTATTCTATGAGAAGATGCATGCAATACAAGCAACATTAAGGGAATAGCTTAAGTAGTAAAAAAAGAAGACTCAACAAATGAATAACTATATAAAAGATAAAATACAAGGAGAAAGGAAATACGATCTGGTCTATAAGATAGAAGAACATAGACAGACCAAAGTAAACAAAATAATACTAAATTTTGGTAGGTAAGCAATACCGATTGCAGTCCTTGAACAAGTTAAAAGGGCTTGACTATATGCTCTATGGCAGGATCTCAGAATAGATTCAATTGCAGCCTTCACTTTTGGAACATAATGCCCAACGCCCTGAACTGTCAAAGTGAAACAATTTCATAATTAATCTACACGTTTCAACAACAATAAAAAGATAATAGATACAGAGTACTTGATATGTAACTCATCATTTTACCATGAAGAATTTCCAAACCAACATGCTGGCTTGTAGGGGACATGACAATGGCAAGCAAAGCACGAAGTCCAATAACCTTTGCTTCACTTAAATTATCTTGCTTCAGTAATTCCAATATCATATGGTTCATAGCAAAATCAAGGTTATGCTCCGCAATGGTGACACAAAATTCTACGAGTTTATCATGTTGGATATCCTGTGTAAGCATTCCTTTCCTGATACTAGTCAAAAGCTGTGAAGTTACACTGTCCAGATAGTCCCACACACGATTTGGAGGTTGAGAATCTCCATGAACACTCAAGTAAAACCTCAAAACTCGATGCAGACAATCTAGGGCCATGAAGCGATGGTTCTTATCCTGCATAAAATATCCAATTATATTTTTGTGAACCACCAAAAGCATGCCAAAACCAATATCTCTTCAGGCCTTGACAGGGCAATGATCAACTGATGGAAGAAAAGAAAGGGAAAAACAGCCCTGGTCAAGATTAGATGAACCATAGCTCACCTTAAGATGTTTGTATAGTTGTTCCATGTGGGTACCAAAGTTGTTGAGGAAAACATTAGGATCGCCGAGACAAAGAAGAAGTGTCACCAAAGGGTAACCAACCTGAACATAGAAATACTTTCTAGGTTCAGAAAAGGAAATGAACCAAAGAAAAGCATTTGTAGAACTAGGACTAAAAGAAAATTGAGTGTCAATTTGTTATTTCTTAAGGAACAGCCAACCAAAAAGTCCTTCATACTATCAACAATAATAACCAATCAAATTTGCTTAGAAGGACATACTACAACCAAGAATCAGCATTATGTGCTACCAAATTAGTTATTGAATTTCTCTTTGGTACGAGTTATCAAAGGCAAAATTACAACCAAAATCCTTCAAACTAATAAGATTCCATGATACCAAAAATTCTACCTAATAGGAGAACTATCAGAAAAAAAAAAGGGATGGTTTAGTTAGTCGACATTATGGACAACCAAATTTCCCTGTCTTCTATCTTTTTCTTGACAAGCACATACACCAACAGGTTTTCTTGGAGAAACACCTCTACCAGAGACATAAAGCATTAAAGAAGAAAAATTGTCCATCTACAACAATATAAATTATAAGAGATGCATTCAAAAGAGCTTAAAGCCAAAGAAACCACTTAGTCAACAGCTTATATTAGTGAACAGGAATAATGCATGGCACTAAAGTAATCAGGCATAAGATCTCCAATAAAGTGCAGCATGTTTGTTGGTTTTCCTGACATTCAGCAAAAAACTGAAGAGTAGCACAAACAAGAAAAAGAATTCAGTTACATACAATTAATCTTATCTGTATAACCTTGTCCCATCACTAAAATACTTCAGTAACATCGAGTTTAATATCGTAATTCAGGTTTTTCCAGCAGGCCTTAAAAACTTCATAAAGTCCTCCCTCCCTCCCTCTCTTTCTTCTTTCCCCACACTCTCCCCTCTCCCCTTTCCCTTCATCCGCACATGTCAAAGCTTTTTAGAAGATATTTCACTTCAAATTACAAAATGAACATAGATCCCAGAAACTAAACAATATAAAAGAAATAGAAGGCAAAAATATATGCTTTTCATGTACTTACAGCTATATGCTTGCTCTGTTTATCCATCCAATACATGAGGTGCTGCCTAATGCGTGCAACAGCTTCATACCAAAGAGTAAGAGCAGGTTCCACACCTGAAGGAGGCCATTGACCTTTTCCACCATCTGCAAGTGGTGCTAATATGTTTGAAAGCATATTGCACAAGGCATGGTGAAGTTCACTTTTTCGTTTATGGGGTGCACGATTAAGAGGATTAGCCTTTGCAACAAAGGAAGCTGATGCATTCAATCCACCCTCCGTTTTAACCTGACATACATCTTATCGTTACAGAAATTATTTCATTCAAAACTGACCAATAACACAAATCCAAACTTACCCCAAGCTTAAGGTAGCGCATCCCATTGATAATACAAAGTGTTTCACTTCGAGCAACACTGGTATCTATCCGACGAGTATTCAGTTCCATGAAAAAGCGCTCAGTCACAGAACTAAATCTGTTAAGGCAAAGAGAAACTGTTAAAAATTTTTGGGGAAATATCATGACCACATTTTAAAGATATTGGGGGAAACCAGTTATTAAGACCTGCCCAAGTTAAATTTAGAGTATCATTCAAACTAACTTGAACTATACTAACAACAAATGGATCCAGCTCTATTTACAGTCAGTTTAATTGATATTCTGTTTACCTGATCCGAGACAAAGCACCAAGGAGCTGCGCAACGAGATCCAAAAGAAGGCCCCTCAGATCCACCAAAGAAGGATACTCAACCTGGCTAACAACCCTGCAATAACCAATAACTATATATCATGCAATGACTGTGCGCGTCATAAGCCAACAAGTGAAGAGCATTTATTCCCAAATGCTGGTCCAAAAAAATACTGAATCATGATAGTATGGCAAAGATAGCAATTCCAAAAACTTCATCATTAATCACACATACAACAGCACTAATCTCATCCTTATTAAATATTATTCAACACCACTTAGTTCAGTAATTGGTTCAGCTTGAAATATGAAATTCAACAAGCGAGCAATATAAGCTCCTACTGGTTAACAAAGTTGAAACATTCTGAAGGCATTCCACTCTAAACTACAATATTTGACTTTCTAACTGGTCTCGGGAAATAAATCAAACAAGCTAAGAACCTTTCACCCAATCCAAACTGACACAGGCAGACCTTCTAAGACACTAGAGACTTAAGAAACTAATTAACAAAATAAAACTGAAAATTTACTCTACCAGGAACAAGAATCTGACCATGGAGTTCTACTATATAGAAAATTCAGCTTCATTAGCTTTTACCTGTCTGCGTTGATTAGCCAGTCGAAAACAAAATTTTCAAGTCCAATCCAGAGCTTCTCTGCAGCAAGATAAGTTAGCATAACAGAAGAAAAGAACAGCCCCCCCCCCCTTCTTAAAAAAAACAACAGGAACATGGGAAAACCTGTAAGTCCCTCTTGTGGGCAACACTCCACAAAGCGGATGCATGCTGAGCAAAAGATGCACTCCACAGCTAGCTGAAACACAAATTACACAGTCAAGCACGGTATCTGTACTGTAAAAATAAACATTTCTTTACTTTTGGTCTATGTGCCACCTAATATTCCAAAGTCATCATTCAAATATATCCTGTGAATTGGGCTTGCAAATTTTAGGAAAGCAAGAACAAGCAAAAGTAGCAAAAAGCAATATTCAACCAATTCAAAATCTAAAGTTTAAAGAAAACTGTCCCTTTATGTACATGTGAATCTTTTGTGAATGGGCTTAATATCATTGTTGCCATTAGAAGAATTATGCAGTTGCGTTACAATGTATGCTTGTGACCACATGCAGGAAATTATAGGGCAAACAGCAATTATTGCATGTAACAGACACATGCATTCTTTTGCCTGCATCTCTGTTATCAACTCATTGGACATGGACAAACCTTTCTCTGAAATGTTGATGCATCATTTGCTCCTTTGGGAGATTCACTGCTAGCAATAGAAAATTGTAGAAGATCAGAAATGCAATTTTTGAAATTATCTTCACTAACAAACAGAAATAAAGAGCATCAGCCTATCTTAAATTTAAACGAGTCCAGCAGCAGCTAATAATTCGTAGGGAACTTGTGTTGGAGAAGGAAACAAAAAACACCAGTACTTACACCTTAACTCCAAAGAGCTCACTCTTCAAAGTTCAATATATTCATTCAGAAAAAAGAATGCAAACCTGTTATACTAACACAAACATCTCCATTTGACTAAAGAATCTTCCAGTTAAGGTGCAGGAGTTAAGCATGTATTCCATTTTATTTGACAACGCTTTTCTTTGAATTTTCTTTATTACTCATCAGGAAGTTAATTCTACTAATGGAAAATAATTGTGGATTATCTGTCTTCTAATTTAAAATTTTTGGCCTTCAAGAGAAAATAAACAAATATACTATGTCCCGTTCAAATATCGAAAGGTATATAGTCATACTAAGAAAAATTGTTCATCAACTTTTAATGGATAAGGCATTCATAATAGGAGCATCTCATGATTTATAAACAAAAAGCGAGTAGCAATCTATATCCCATAAAACCTAGAATTAAAAGCTATAAATAACCTTTCTCTCCACCGCAAAAGGGCTTCCAAAAGAGGCACAGGTGTATGTCGTGCAACCATAGCCAAAGAATCCAATACTTGCTCATAAGCTGGGTCTGATGGCCGGAGGTATTGTCCATCCTGTAACTCCCAAGGCAAATGAAAGAATAAAACTCAGAAATGTAACCAAAAAATACAATTAGCTTTTTCACGCCCCACATATCGAAAAGAAAACTCCTACATTCAGAAACATGTATAGAGTACTACTAAGTTTACAAGCTCCACAATCACTAATCTAACTAATATGAGAGTAACAGAGATGAACAAAGCTAAGCAAAAGTGGCAGACTGAATGTAGACAAATAATTGGAAAATACCTCTCCTGACCTTTCTTCCAGGCATCATTCTTCACTTAAGCTCTCAAGCAAACAACCACTTCATAGATATCCCTAGTCATAGACTTGTTTTGCTTTATCTGCTTTCTTTCTTATTTGAATAGTTGCTCTCCTATAAATTGCTACTTTCCAAAGCCCTTGCTCAAACAACCTAACCTTTACTTCATATCACTTGCATAGCAATGATTATCCAATACTCACTTCTAAAATGATATTAACCACTTATTTCAAACATATATACATATACAATAATAACAATAACAACAAAGACTTATGATTTCAAATTCCAAATCCGGAATTATTTCAAATACAATCTCTAGAATGGCATGCCCAAAAAATATTTGAAGGACAGGAACAAAAGTCGACTTTATAAACCAGCCGTAACAGTTTAACTCAAATGAAATTCTCCAATTCCGGATTTATGTGAAATGCAAAAAATCTTACTTGAGCTTGAGCAGTTTCGATGCGACGCCGGGCAAGCGGAAGAAACCGCTGCAGCAACGCATCAACAATCAGCTTCGCAGCACTCCCAGCCTTCATTTTACTCAGCTTAACAAAACGGCCCTCTCAATTGCTTTCAACTTTAATCTTCCAACCCAACGTGTTCATCTTATACGTGATTCCAGTTTACTATCGCACTACAAACTCAAAAACAATTAAAAATAATAACCATATAAACCTCTAACGAATTTAGATCATAGGCTAAATTAGAAATAATACAAAATTAGGGTTTTAGAACTAACCTGGACACTACATGTGGAAAGGTCATAATGCTTCTGAAATTAAAATTTTATCGTAATTTTGATGAATCTTCTTCCTCTTCCATCTGGGTTTCATAGTTGGGAAAGTATCTCGTGGCACTATCGTTCCTCTCTGGCCATTTGCTGTACGGATTGCTCGACCAAGCCAACCGGGTCAAATTTAAAAATAAAAATAAAAATAAAAAACCAATTTCTTTTTGGAATACTGAACCGGTTTAGGTTCTCTCAGTTAGACTAATTCCGGAAAAATCGCCATTTTAGTCCTTAAACTATTTCACTTATGTCAATTTCATCCCTCAATGTCTTTTTAGCTTAATTTAGTCCTTTAACTTAAATTTCTTGTCCAATTAAATCCTTTCACAGATGCACCACCAATTAAAATCTTTCAGGCACAAAATCACCACCCAATTAAGGGCAATCTAGGAATTACAAAGTTAGGGCCAAAGTTAGAACCCAACAAAACTATTTCCATTAAACGATTTCCACAAAATTGGGAAAGAAAATAGAGATCATCAAAAGAGAATCTGAATTATCCTTCTACGTCAAAGCATTTTGCCCCAACCCAAATCATACCTAGTCTCTTAACAAAATTTTCACTATTACTACCATCTACTAATAATTATCAATCACAACCTTTCCTTAAGCATCACCATCTTCTCTCGTTCTATATTTCATTTTTTGGATTCCATCGCCTTCTCATTCTTTTCTTTTTTATTTGGGTTCTTTTTCTCACAAAGATGTCAAAAAATTCAGAAAGTTTCAAGGCACAGAACTTATGGAATTAAATTGTCAATGCTTTCCAAACCTATCGAGTCTCAAATAGAGAGAAGCTAAGGCTTTTCCCTCTTCTCTCCAGGGCCATCACCAGTATCATCATAAAAAGCTCTAAGAAATTCGTTCAAGTCCTCTATCTACCTTCCATGAAATAGAGGTTGAAAAAGTTTAAATGCCTCCATAGCAAGTCTAGGGGTTGCATACCTAGCAAACCATGGTGGTTCATGAAACTATAATTCTCTTAAATATTTCATCAAACACTTTTCGGGCCTCTTCAACAAAATGCAATCTAGAATACATATTGAGCAAAGAACTATCACAATGTAGAGTACATATTGAGCAAAAAAACTGCTCACAAAAATATCCTACAAATGAGTTGCTTTTACGACAATCACACAGGCTTTTTTCCCAATTAATGAATCCTCTGGAATTAATAATGTAGCAACACTGGCAGAGAATATGTGAGAGTTAAAACAAAAAATTGCAGTGCCTCATTTGTAGAAATATTTACAAATTTAGAGAGGAGTCTCGATTGTCCAGTTAAGAATGGCCATTGATTTAAGAGTTCAAAAAGACGACGTCCTTGTTTCGGAAGTTTGCCAAAGAAGATTGGTGACATGGTGATGACTTGTTGACTAGTGATAAATGGAGATGAAAATTGGGATCTTCTTTTACAGATATTTTATTTTTCTCCCCAATTTAGTGTAAAATTTTTGTTTTACCCCATTAGATGAAAAGTTTTCAGATTTCTTTATTTTAATGTAGGGCAAGACTTGTACTTCCATTCGTGCCCTTTGTTTAGGTAGTGTTTTTTGTGTCGGAAAAAGTTTATTGGGTGGTGCAACCGTAAAAGGATCTAATTGGACAAGAAATTTAAGTTGAAGGACTAAATTAGGCTAAAATAACATTGAGGGATGAAATTGGCATAAGTAAAATAGTTTAAGGACTAAAGTAGCGATTTTCCCGACTAATTCCATTCGTCAATTGAGATGAGTTGCAAACGCCGTCAACTACTTTTCCTTTTCTTTTTCCTTTCTATTTATCAGTTTCTTGATTTTTTTGGTATTTAATTTCTTCAAATGCAAAAAAAACTATCAATTTTTCCAATAAAATAAATAAATAAATAAATAATTTCCACCTTCTTCTCTTATTTTGCTATTTCTTCTATATCATCCTTTAGTAATCCTATTTTGATGCTTTTATCCCAAATGTAAACGTGTATAAAATACACAATTTTTTAATTTTCTTTCTTAAGGCCCCAATGTCCAATTAAGTCCATTTATCCAACTATCCTAGACATTTCCCCCTCCCCACCCCCGTCCCCTCTCCCGAATTTTGGTACAATACAGTGAAAAAAAAATATCTTACTATGTATAAAAAAGGATAGAGAGATTTGTGTGAACAAATTGTGACTTAATACTCCCTCCGTCCCATTGTTAATGTCATGTTTCACCTTTTTCATTGTCCCAAAATTAGAGTCATGCTAAAAATTTTCCCTTCCAAGGTTCCATTCTTACCCTTGTTGTGCACATGTAAAAAAGTCCCAAGAAATTTAATAGGACCCACCATTTATTCCCATTTAGAGAAGTTCGAAGGGTGTGCAGGACAACTCCGAGTTTATAAGGCCACTATTGATGTGTGTCCTTAAAGTATGAAGATATGCATTTGATTGAGGTGGGACCCACAAAATTATGACTCTTTAAAAACACAAACTTTAGTTGACTAATGTAGTTCCAGCAGGGTAAATTTGGAAGTAAAGCATCGGTTGTCAATAATAGTCCACTGTACATAAAAAGTTGCAGTCCCAATAAACGACTTTAAATTTGGGACGGAGGGAGTATATTATAAAAGATACTCTTATTTAAAAAAAAAATTATATCATTTTAACTATTCACTTCCCTACCATCACTCTACAATAAAAAAAAATTTTGAACTTTTTGAAATTACTACTTTGCAACAAAAATGATTCTAATCCTTTTAATACTTCTTATTAATTACACACATATTGGGCATGCTTAAAGCACTCGAAAATTGAATGAGAGGGTGTTTAACGGTATGAATTTACTATTAATATGTTAAAAAAAGTTTACTAATGAATAAATTTTGAACGCGCGTTTACTTTATACTTCAAATATAAGAAAATTTTCTTGAATTTCCCTAATCTCTATGGATGGCGATATCGTAGTGCATGGTTTGCTTTCTTCTTTCTTATTAAACAAAAACTAAAATTGATTTATTTATCAAATACTTTATAATTTTTTTTTATCAAAACTATTCTGTAAGCATCACCTTTCTTTATTTTAAGTGGAATTAGCTCAAAACTTGACATCCATACCTAGTTTATATTTGGATTTTAATCAAAATAATATTTTTCCCCTCTTTAAGCTAAAAGCATGTTTGCATATTGAAAACCAATAATGCACTTATATGTTAAATTACTCACACGTGTTTGAGGGACCTTAAACTTAAAAAAAAAAAAAAAATCAGAGTAAGTCACAGTCTTGCTACTTGAGGGAAAAAAATATGTATAAAAATCAATTATTCACATTCATTCTAATTTGAAAAATATTGAAACATATTTATGCTTGGCATCTTGTTCTTCATATCAATAAGCAAATACCTCTTTTTTTTTATTTTCATTTGATATACTTTTGAAAGAATCCTAGTAGATAATTCGTTTACAACACCAATAATTTGCCTAATTGGATAGCTGATTTCCTTTTGAGATTTATTGGACGTATCAATAGGTACAATCTTAGATCTAAATGAAACCTATTATTATTATTATTATTATTATTTTTTAATGAGTTTGAGTCTGTATTTTTAAATCCAAACTGTATTTATATTCGAATTCTGTAAAAGAATCATGGTTTAGATAGAATTTCAATTATACAAAATAAACCTACTAGACCCATAGTTGGTTCACAATATTTGATATTGTTAGATTGTAGTTCTTTCAACATTCCAGTGTTAATTTTAATTGAAAATGATAATTGAATTATAAAAATTATAATATTTAAAACCCATATATATCTTCTTTTTTTTTTTTTTTAACGTGTACTTGTATATTGCAGGGGGAAAAAAAAATTACGCTACCCAGATTCATTCGGGCATCGAGTCCTGGTCTAAAAATTGGGTACAAATAAATTTAATGGGTTTAAGTCTAACCCACCCATTAACATGCCTATAATCAATTAAAAGTAGGCAAATAGTGGCCAAGTCGGCTTTTCTCTTCACCCTATTCCTTCCCAAATTCCATCTGCTTCTCCGGTTCCCAACTCCTGCCTCCCCCCCCATTCCCTTCCCAAACAATCTGCAGCAAGCCCGTGCATGGCTTCTGGAGCGGAGAACAAGAGTGACCAGCTGGCTGAATCGCTCAACGATCTCTTCATCAATGTTTCTACTATGGTCAAGGGCGAGCTTCAGGTACAGTTCAGATAGCTCGCTCGATTTCTTTTAAGAATTATATGATCTTTATTACTTCTTTCTGTATAATTTTAATAAGCTTGTGGATGTATCTTGGTTCAGAGTCAATTTGTATAGTAAATTTGTGATATCATGGCTGATAATTTTTCGGGAGAGGGTTAGGAGGATTTAACACAAACAAAATTTCCAAGCTATGAAGGCCATTTTATTTGATACGCCACAACAAATTTAGGCCCATCACCCAATAATATCTAAAACAGTACCTTGAAGGTGCAGCTGCTAGGCGGTCTTAGCATTCTTGTTTTGTAATTTGTTATCTTCTCGAGGCAGAAGCCTTAATTGTTTGATAGTGAATACATGTTGTTATTTGCATTTTTTTAGCTGGAATACGTGATTTGCCAAGCAACAGGCAGTATAGTTTTAGCAAGATGGAGGGGAAGTGGCTCAGCTTGTCTAGAAATAATGGCATGGTTTATGGAGGCCCGAGTGTTTTGAAAGGTAAGGTATCGGGAATGAATGGAGGGAAAGTTTTATGGGGAATCATTAAAACGCAGTTGCACTGAGATGAAAAGGGTTATAGCGGGAGTTGGTAGTTGTTGATGGTGGGTGGAGCAGTGAGGCGGAAGAATTTTGTGTTGGTGATGCTGTGAGATGGGGAGCTGCATGTCTTTTAGTTTCAGAGTGCTTGGACTTAGTGCGTGGGGTGTTGAGAAAAGAGTTGGGTAGAGTAATGGGAAAGGGGAGTGGTCTTGGGTTTGCGGTCTGTTTGATATTTAAGGAATTTTTAAAATGTTTTTTCAGGAACTTGACTGTCCTCATCGCATGTTTATACTTGAACATGTACGTTTTAGCAAATCTAGCTATGAAGCGGATTTGAGGTTGACTTGGAGTATGGAGTGACTTGATGAATGCCAGCCTGCTACACAGAGGAGCATCTTCTGAAGCATCTGTGATTAGGATTAACCTCAAGGAAATTCAGCTTTCTAGGCCATCATTCTTTATCTAAATCCCAAAGAATGTTTTATGCTTCATTGATTTGGTTAGTCACTTTGGGATTTGCTGCTAGATACTCTTATAATGTGATTGTGAGAGTCCGAAGACATGCATTCAGTGAAATACCAGGCAGCCATCATGTATTGGGAATAGTTTCTTCCACCTAGTGTTGAGAGTCTTATGGTTGAAAATTGAGCTTGTTATGATAGAGAAGAGTAAATGCCCCAGAAGCATATGATCTCAGACAGTTACAATTATCTTAATTTTAGACGGTTACATATGTATTTGTCTTTGAATCTTTGAGATGGATGGTATGCTGGTAATGGGAATTTGTGCAAAAAATGTTCTACTTGGAGAAATGTTGAAGTTGGTGAATTTTCCTGGTAAATTGCGTTTCCCTGCATTGTAGATAAATCTTATTTTTATGCTTCATTAAGCTATATATGGATGTGCTTATTTTCCTTTTTCATGCTTGTACATGTGCGTGTTGTCTAGATTATGCAGTAGCTCTTTTTCATTCCAACCTCTTCATGATGATATTGTGCCACAGGGAACGAACAATCTATTGGAACTGTTGGAGAAAATGAATCTGAGAGTGGCAGAAGAGTATAAAGGTTTTGGTGATGTGGCTTCTGGATTGAGAGTTTTCATGGATCAGCTGAAGTCCAAAAGTGGAAGCTTTGACGAGTATGTTCAGCAGATTGATTTAATAGAGCGCCAAGTTACGGAGTTTGAAGCTGTAATTTCTATGCTCGATAAATATGTTTCTTTGTTAGAATCAAAAGTACAATCTGTGTACCAAACCCCACCACCATGAATACAATTACAATTTTTTCTTCCTGATATTTGATTCTGATTCTACTTAATTTGCCTCTCTTCTTCTTTTTGCTTGTGTGCGCTCGCGCAACATCCTACTTTCCCAAGTGAAAACGTGTTTGCCTTGGTGATAAACGGGTGCATGACTTCCAGATTATGGCCTTCGAGACGCTGGCATGATATATTGGTCTAATCATGCCTTTGCACGATCCAATATCCATTGACCATTAACCAAGAAAACATGGTGTCAAGGAACAAGGACGCCCCGAATAATTGAACTATTTTAAACTACTACTTTCCAACCAAAAAAAATTATTTTCATATATTTTTATTAGTTGCACATACTTGAGTGTGTAAAAAAAAATTGAAGGAATAAACACGACCCGAAAAATTTAAAAATAATTAATTTCAATATCTTTTTATCAGTCGCATGCACCTGGATTTGTAAAAAAAGAGTGAAGGAATAAGCACAATCCCCTTATTATCAAGAGAATTATAAAACTTTACTTGGGTGTAGGTCAAGGAATCAAATTCCCTTGCTTATATTCTAAAAAATTCAAACTTTTATAGAAATATTGAATTTTAAAATTTTACTTAGGTATAGATCAAGAAATCAAACTTCCTTACTTACCTTCTAAAACATTCAGATTTTTTTTTTAAATATTAATCAATGAATGCGTAGACACATGTTTGATTTGACAGTAGTTTAGTCCCTCCGTCCTAATTGTTTTGGACCTCTTCAGCTCCCCCTACTATAGAATTAGAATAGTGTGGGTGTCGGTTACTTTTTTTTTTTGTTTTTTTGTCAAAAATGGGGTCGGTTACTTGGTGGGCCCAAGAAATGGATAAAAGCCGGGTCGGACTATTCACGCAATTTTGCAGCTCCGGAAGTTCCCAATTCCACCTCGATCAGGTCTGACCATCGGTAAGCCTCCGCTTCTTCAGTTCTCTGATCTTCTTGTGCTTCCGTCCTCTTCAACCATCTTCCCTCTCTCTCCAAAACCCCAAGAAGAAAATGACCATTGCCATGGGTCCGCCACCACCTAGAAACCCCATCTCCACCACCTCCCAGTCCCAAGCCAGAAACCCAGAAGAACCTTCAGCTTCAAGTGCTGCTGCTTCTTCATCCTCCGCATCCCAATCAACAGCTGATACGTCTTCAATGGGTCCCCCTCCCCCTAAAATTCACAACGCTCCAGAACCAGCGCCCGCCGCGGAACGTTCTGCCGATACCCCCCAACCAAAGCCTTCCGAAGCTGATAATTCTGTTTCTGAGACTGTTGATTCCAAAGAGGGCGCCAGCTCCAGCTCCACAAAAGACACTAGCCAAACTGGGAGACAACAAGAGAAAGGCTTTAGTAATTCTACGGATATAGCAGTGCCTTATAAAGTTCCAGAGTGGAACGGGCCCCCTTGCCATCACTATTCTCTTGAAGTTCTCAAAGATGGCTCCATCATTGACCAATTCGATGTGTATGTCTTCTGTAAAACTTCCAACTTGTTCTGTCTTTCTTATACTGCTATATTCTCCCAGAAAAATTGTTGAAAAGAAAAAGGTACTTGTCCTTCTGTTGGCAGAAAATGCTGAACTGTAGAATTTAGAGATACTTTTCGTGCAAATTTAAGCATTTGAGTTCAGGAGCTGGCTGCCTGCTTATGCTTCAATAATTTTACTCTGTTGAAAGGGGCACCGAATATCCATCAGTTAACTTAATTCGGATACTTATTGTTTGCCATGTGTTTGCATTTAAAATTTTTGGGAATTGATGCTGGTCTTTTTGTGTTTTAATTGTCTACCTGATTGTTTATGTTCTGCTTTTGAGAAAAGAAAAGAGGGAGCAACTGTTACTGTAATTGCTGGTTTCATGTAAATTTCAAAGTTTGCATGATTGTTCTTATGATGTTCCAGATACAAGAAGGGGGCTTACATGTTTGGGCGTGTTGAACTCTGTGATTTTGTCCTTGAGCATCCAACGATCTCACGGTTCCATGCTGGTAAAGATTTTTATTCATTTGTCTTTATGGTACAATTTTGCGTTTTATCTTCCCTGTCTAGTTGGTCTGTGTTGTGTCATATATTTAAATCGTACTGGCCTGAAGGTGACATTTTATGATGGATGTAATGATGCCCCACATTTAGCATTATGCCATGTACTACAACCAGGTTCACGGATGGCCTCTTTGCTTTACCACATTGTTGACAGCCTTGTTCTCTGTAGAAATTAACAATTTTTCTAATTCCAAACAAATCCAAGACCCCTATCTAGATTGTTATTTCTGAAATAAGGTCATTGAAAAGTAACTCCTTTTGGCATCCTGGTATTCTGGGCCATGCTGTACCAATAACTAATGTCTCCTGTCCTCTTCTTCTTCTACATCATTCAGATGCAGTGTAATAAGCAAAAGAATTCAATAGTTTGGCTAATTATGTAATGTTTTAATCTTGAAGCTGTATTGGTTCCGTCAATCACACGCCACATATTCCCTTGTCGAGTTTTTGGTGACTAGATGGATACAGACAATGTTTCATCTCTTATTTTTGCCAGTTATCCAGTTCAAGAGCAATGGAGAAGCTTATATCTATGATCTTGGTAGCACACACGGGACTTTCATAAACAAGAATGAGGTACTCACTTCTATTCATTTATTCATATAATAGCGTGTAGTTGGTAAACCTCCAAATTGGAAATTATCCTATACCCACTTGTGCTAGACTGCTGATTAAGAATAAAATCTGCTTTCAATTCTTTGAGACTTTGAAGTGTTACATGTTGCAATGATTATGTTCTTTTATGATGACAATATCCGCTGCAACTGATTGTTCAACATTTTTTTGTTAGAATGCTATTGCTCTAATTTGTTGTCTACTTTTTGAGATATTAGGTGAAGAAAAAGGCTTACGTGGAGTTGCATGTTGGTGATGTGATTCGCTTTGGCCAGTAAGCAATTTCTTTATGGTGTTGTTTTTGTGTCATACATTTTGGTCATCATTTCATCAAAAATTTCATTGAGATGTGGATTCTTCAGCCTAATTAGTTGTATCTTTTTGTCGTTATTTTGAGGATAGATGAATATGATTTAACCACTTGTTATTTAGATGTGTCAGGAGCATTATTTTATTGAATTCCATTACAGGGTATTGTTTGTAAACAAGTTGAGATAAATGTCATAGTTGGTTATGAGAGAGTCTTCTTCTAATTGGTATTTGTTTTGTGCAGTTCATCTCGGTTGTACATATTTCAAGGACCAACTGACTTGATGCCACCTGTAAGACAAAATCTTTTCTCATCATTTTGTGACTATAGCTCTCTCACACACAAAAACTAATCACTTACACTAAATTCTTATTCGGCGAGGTTTTAGCTGTGTCTATATCCATATAATCAGAGAATTTATTCTATTGTTTCTGCTGAAGGAAGCTGACTTGAAGACTATACGCACTGCTAAGATCCGACAGGAGATGCAAGATATGGAAGCATCACTTTTACGAGCAAAACTTGAAGCATCTTTGGCTGATGGTATAGCATGGGGCATGCAGGAGGATGCTATTGAAGAAGCTGAGGTTTGGATGACTTTCTTAGCACCTCTTTTCACTGTCAAAGTTTCAATGAATAGTTGCAAGTCATTATTTTAAAAAAAAATTTCATTAGCAGCTTCGTTGGAATAAATGTCTATATGTTGTTGTTTGCAATTACTTTTTTTTTTTAATTTTATTTTATTCTGTTCTTAATGAGGATGTGTTCCTCTCTTATCTACTCCATAATAATATTCTATAGTTTCTTTTCCACTAACTGAAGTTATTTCGGATGCTTAGGATGAAATTGATGAAATAACTTGGCAAACTTACAAGGGACAACTTACGGAGAAGCAGGAAAAAACACGTGAAAAAGTCATGAAAAGACTTGAAAAGGTGAGCAATGGTTTTGCTTGATCTCATATTTTAGGAATATTATTGTATAAGATGAACTGCACATGATGATGTATTTGTTATGAAAATATCTTTTGGTTCATTTTTTCATTATACGAGTATTTGAAGTGATTCTTTCAAGCCCTGCAATCTGTTGTGAAAATATCTTTTTGCCCATTTGTTATGATGTATGTGATTGTCTCCAACTTGTGTTGCTTGGACTTTCCACCCATTGCATGCTACCTGTTGAAAAAGGAAAAAGTCATATTCATGAGTTTCGATATGTTTATGCATACAAATTGCCTATTTTTGAGTATCCAGACAGGATATAGAGCTTCTGTGCTTAATTTTCTAATTCTGTCTCCATACAAGAATGCACATCTGAGTCTATTCACTCTGACCACTGAGTGTTCTACCTTCTCAATTTAGTATCTGTGTGATGTGGCTCCCCATTTATTTTTCTCTTCTTAGTCAATGGCTTTATGTACTTGGGATCTATGTGAGCAAGCAGGTAACAAGACATGTTAACTTTTTGTTTTGCCCGATGCTCTGTTGAACCTATCACTATTTCATGCCTGAGATTCTATAATTCGTTTGAAATGAATGCCACTGTGTTCTGGCTCCTCAGTTTCATCCTGATCAAATAGCTTAGAAAAGCCATATTTCAAGGTTCTTTTCTGATATTTGCGTAAAATGCTTGCTTGCAGATTGCTCATATGAAGAAAGAGATAGATGCTATTCGGGCCAAGGACATTGCTCAAGGTGGGTTGACGCAGGGACAACAGACCCAGATTGCTAGGAATGAACAGAGGATATCACAAGTATGTATTAGTGAATGGGTTGAACAATGTATTTAAATATTTGTCTCTATGCTCTTTCTTGTTTTGTCTATTTTATGTTGAAGAAAATTTTCCCAAAAAAAAAAGTCTTCCTGTGGTCAGTTCATGGAAATGCTTTTCCATGATTCTCGTTTAAGAATTTTTCTTAAATTACTTGGGACTTGACTATTGTTTGGGTAACCGTTAGTTGTAGCTTTCTGCTTCTCATTATTTTCATCATCATAATGCATTTGCTTTTTGCTGAATCTTGACTTGTTTTATGAATTCTGTTGCTGAAATTTGCTTAGATCATGGAAGAGCTTGAAAACTTGGAAGAGACGTTAAATGAAAGTATTCGAGAAAGCCTTGGTGCTCGTGCTGGAAAGACAACACGTGGTAAGAGACAAGGGGCGACAGAGGACAATGAAGAAGATTACCTGAGGTAAGTTGGAATTGGTTGGTTTAATGCTAATTTCTTATCTTTAACTAGAAAATTTAACTCAATTCTATATCGTGCAAATTCCCCTCAAACAAGCTGAGCTTCAAAAATTTCCTCATCCCCCAAAAACAAAAAGAAAAAGAGGTCGCAATCTTTGTGGCTTGTAGATCTACAGGTTTGGTTCATGCTTTCTGAGGAAGGAGATCAAAGCACAGTAAAACTGAACTTGTGAATTTGGTACATTTGGATGGCTAGCTAACATCTTATGCTTAACAGTGATGATGATGATTTCTATGACCGGACGCAGAAGCCTTCTAAGAAGAAGAGTGGAGAAAACCAATCGATTGAGACTGCTGACTCTCTTCTTGAAAAGAAAGAAGCCATTCTTAAAGAGATGGAAGACACGAGAAACTTACTTCTGAATGAGGACAAAAGTGTGCCCAAAAGAGAAGTTGCTGAAGAAGGAGATGCACTTGATGCATATATGTCCAGCGTATCATCTCAGCTAGGTGAGTAAAATGGTTGGTTAGACATTTTTTAGCAGCATTTTAGTTTTAGGTGACCCAGTTCTTAGTTTTGTTTTATTTGCTGATAAACCCTTCTTATTTGTCCTTCTATGCTCCTTTAAACATCTTCTCTCTTTTCCTTTTTTTTTTTTTTTTTTTTTTTTTTGTTTCTTCTCCTTCCAGTTGCTATTTCCTCCAATCCCCAGCATTCAACAAATGCTGTTTCTTTCTCTTCGCTTGTCCCTTTGCCCTTATGAGACTAGACACCACACAATCCCCAAAACAGCTTTCTGATTTTGCTGTTCTTTTTCCTTGTGTTGTTCGAGTCATGAATGTTGCTGATTAGTTGTCGGTTGTTAGTGGAACAATTTTGCTGATCAGTTGTCGGTTGTTAGTGGAACAACTTCTTGTGCTGCTTTGCGAATAGTTCAAATAATCTCTTATGACATTTGATTTCCTACATTGCTGAGATTTTTTATTCTGTTCAGCTTTGCTTAAAATCTTACTGAAAAATTGTAATCTTTGATTTGCTAAAATGATGGCAGCATTTGACAAGAAGGATAAGCTTGAAAAGGGCTTGGCCTCTCTGCAGTCAGAATTGGATAGGGTCTCATACTTGCTGAAGGTTGCTGATCCTACGGGAGAAGCTGCTCGGCGAAGAGAATCAAAAGCACAAGAACCAAGACACAATGTGGTAGTTGCTGCTTCTGATGCTGTAGAGTTGTCACCATCCGAAAAGCGTCAAAGCCACAGACAAGAGCACTCCGTATGTGGTTCAGACAAACTTGAGAAAGTACAGAATAGATCCAGCAGTAAAGAGAGCAAGATTGATGCAACTGCAGATTCCAGCAATAGGTTGGAAGCAAGTGAGAATGTGGCTGATGCAACAGATGATGAAGCCGCTGTCTATACAGTTGCCAAGGCCCAGTGGCTTGGTGCTGTGGACTGCCAAAAAGAGCAAGAGACCAGACAAGAAAGCCAAGTAGATGTGGAAGAGCATGATCAGTTTGTGGACTACAAAGACAGGAAGGCAATTCTTGAAAATACGGATGGTGCAAAATCGAGGGAGACCTCAGGAATTGAAAATGCAGCCCCTGGTTTGATTGTTAGGAAGCGGAAGCACGTTGAGAAGTCGGACCTCACTGATGTGAAGGATTCTGAACCATACAAGGAGGCTGAAATAAAGGCGGAAGATGCTGTAGCTCTGCTATTGAAGCATTCGAGGGGAATCCATACGTCGGATGAGATGGAACAAGATAGTGAAAATGTTCCCCAAAGCAAACAAGCAAGGAAGGACAAGAAGAAACCTAAGAGACTGCTTGGTCCCGAGAGACCATCGTTTCTGAATAACGAGCCTGATTACGAGTCCTGGGTGCCTCCTGAAGGTGAAAGTCCTATTGATTGCAGGGTTGTTTAATGCAGGATACTTTGATGTCTTTTGCTATACTCATTTCTTGCGCATATGTGATCTCAATTCAGGCCAATCTGGCGATGGACGTACATCTTTGAATGATCGTTATGGGTATTGAGTTTGGATCTCAATTCAGGCCAATCTGCCGCAGACTGACTGAAACTTATGATGAAGTGGCAGATGCAGGTAAAGTCCTTCACAGGTATTGCTTGGCGCTCGGCAGTTGATTAACATTATTCAAGAGCAGTTTTATTCTGCAGAGAAGTGTACTAACACCAAACGTCTTTCTTTCTTATTCTTAAAGCAACAAATCAGTATAGCTCTTTTACGCTCAATCAAGTGCTAATAGTTGGCTGAAAAATTGACACTGTAAAAAATTATGCCGGCCCGGGAGGTTCCTCTGTAAAGACCTGAAAACGGAAAGCTGCCAACTTTGCGATCCGTGCTCGTAATTAATTAGTGTACACATTCTTATACTTCCTTCCCGCTTTGATTGCTTTCTACAATTGACACGCACTTTTTTTTTTCTTTTTTTTTTTAAAAAAATTTTGCGTGCTGTTTTTTTTTATTTTTTATTTTCTGGGTTATTATTCAATGTCAATATTAAGCATCTGAGATGGGGGAGCAGGCAAGGCAGGGCAATGCATATGTAGAACATTGCAGAGCGCAGGAAAGGACATCGACTTGACCGGTGGCACGTGCGAGGCTTGATTGGTACACCTTAGTGGTCCTCTATGTACAACTCGGTATTTATATTCCATGGGAATTTCGCTTTGATTTCTTCGTTAACAACGGAATGCCTTTGTTTTGTTAAATATTTGAGTGGCATTGAAAGTTGTTCTTTTTCTTCTTTTTTTTTCAGTGTTATTCGTATTATATTAGATGAAACGCCAATACTGAGAGGGCTTACAAAATTGTGACAAAGAGGCTTTAATATGTAGGTGACTTGCCCTCGTTGTTGGAAGAGTTATCATTCACGCTATTCTTTTTTCTTTTTCTTTTTTTTTCATTTTTCATTTTTGTGAACCGGGTCCCTCACTGAGGGCATTATTGTCTTTTCGCAGTTCAGGTGCTTTTAACTCTCTTCTACTTTTTTCCTCTATTTGAAAGAGGCAATCAATCCGTCAATGAGCCAGTTGAAAAGAAACACTACTACTAGTCTACTACTACTACTACCACCATAGTTAGTGGTTTCTGGGTCTATTCTGAGAGAATTAAGAAACGAAGACCCTTTGCCTCAAATATGCGGCTCTATATATACAAAAACACGAGGAGGAGAGATGGTGTAAAGCAGGCGACCTGAGCAGCACCTGCATTACTGCTGTACAGCAAAATTGTGGATATACGGCGGAGGCGGACGCCTTGTGGGTACTTCCTCGATGCATCCCTACGGCTTTCCGGTCTCTTGTTAGTCTCGTCTCGTCGGGGAATTCATAATATATATATACACATCATCGCCTGGGCTTTCGGCAAAAGCCCTTTACGGTGAAACAACGCTATGCAAGCACGCTATTGCGCTTTCCTTCGGTCATACATATAGTCTTATTCAGAAGCTATGCGACATCAACTTGAGAACACTCAAAAGCTCTTGATACCCGTTTAGGTTGAACTTGCACATCTCCCTGTAAACATCCATCCGAGTGCAGGAACTCCCAACACTGAAGTGTATAAGAGAATCGCGGGCTCTGAAATGATATGTCATGCATCAAACTTTACGCTTAGATACTGCAGAGCCAGCTCGACGGTACAGTATTTTGGTTGAAGGCTCTTGTCTTCTCTTCATCATCCTCATTGATGGATAGATTGAACCACAGTAAAAGCATAGAGATGCTATGTGCATTTCTAGTATCGATATAATGCCCGGCATTCAATTTTCCTGGATATATTGTGTCAGTTAAAGAAATACGTGGAATCCAGAACATCTTTAAGATCGAAGTCACCCCGCTCCGGCAAAGCTGGAAAAGACAATGACGGAAAGGTCTTTTGAAAGTCCTCCAACAACTGTGTGATGAATAAAATATTTAAGCCCAGTGGCACGGGTGAAGTAAGAAATGATGTAGCAGGTAAGGATAATCTAATATTTACTTTAGCACACGTGTCATTTGAATCAAAGGAACCAATGATGACTGCCAAACAATCGGATGACAGAAAAAAAAAATTTCACAATTCTTATCCAGATCAATAGCAGAGGCATTTGAGATTTGACATATTATACTGAAGAAGATGCTCAGACTTCATACTAATATTAAAGTGGTGTTGCCCAGACCATACGGGGGTAAAGATTCCTTACTATAGGCTTTGTTAGTTGAAACAAAAAGCATATCAAATTAATGATGGCGGGGATACTTACATTCTCAAGTATTGGTGTTTCATAGAGTTCAACAAACTTCTCTCTTAGTATCCTGTTCATTTCATCCACATCACATGCGTGTGTCCAATAAGAATCATGAACACCTGTGGTCATTATACAGGGAGTAAAATTTCACAAGTAGAGATACCGCGAGCTGTGGAAGAGTGTAATGGAACAAAAAGGAGTGTATGAGCAGAACCTGCAAAATTCAAGCCTGCCTTTCTGCATGCAACTGCCGTCATCATCATATGTGAACCATCGAGGGAATGGACAAAATTTGGAGGAAAAGCTGTCCTTTGCCTCTTTACCATGACCTATACCACATAAAGGGGGGGAAAAAATAAATCAGGAAGTTACTCCAGCAATCTAGCAAGTTAATGGAAAAACCTCACACCACAAAGGGCAAGACAGATGCCAATACAATCAAGAGGTCCTAAACCTAACAATTTCGACTTCTGTTGATGGCAGCTGATTTCCCATAACTATATACTGCAAACTGCTAAAGATTAGACGTCTTTAAATGCTTTAAATTGTCTATGTGAAGAGAGATGAAAAAACTTCAAAGCGATTTGCATGGTCTTCTTACAAGCACCGCCACCTGATGGGATAACCCTCTAAAGTATGTAAGCAAATTTTATCAGAAAGCTTGGCTCAACAAGTAAATCTTTTGCTAAAAACAGTGCCAAACATTTGTAAGGTCTGCTATGCATTTTGTTATGGCAAATATGAATAAAGCTCCAGATTATCCTCTTGTTGACTGATTCACCCTGTGAGAATTGCATTGCAACCATAGATGGATAAGCTTTAAGAGTCATACTTGGACCAACAACATAGATTACTACTACCTTCTCTGTTTCGCGTTGCAGTGTCAACACCTGAAGTGAAGTCTTAATCTGCATGCAAATGAAAGTTATACATCAAACAAACATTAATGGCCACAAAAGATAAACAAGATATAATGTGAAAAACATCCAATACTCACAAGATGCCTTCCTAGTTGACGGTAGGGCTGCACAACAGGAAGTCCAAGTGGAGTCATCCACCTAACGGTCTGGTTTTCAGATGCAATAACCTGTCACGGCTTTTTGGTTAATGGACAGGAAAAGATGGCTAGTTGGTGATTTTCCAGGACCAAGCAACTAAATGAGACAATTACCAAAATAAATTCTATGAGCAATATTTAGTCCATAACTCAAAATGGAATCATTCTTATCAAAGTGTACCTCATATAGACACTAAAATTATGATGGAAAACAATGCACAAGAAGATAGGATAACTGCCTTGTATCGGTTAATATTTTCGAAGTCTTCATATAAGATATCTCTTGAAGACAAGACAAGATTGTAATAGAAGAGCTCAGCTAAACTGGTATATAGGTTACACAAAAAACATTAGATCAGATATCATCTGCTTTATATTGCACATAAGATGATTATTGGAGCAATGCAGAGAAATTTTCATTTGGCCTAATTTAGAAATTCCTCTAGGCAGAAAAGAAAGGTACGGTGTCATAGCAGAGAAGTCAATTGGAGGAAATCTACCAAAAAACCACTGCCAATGATGTCTGATTTCCACTAAACTAACCACTCACTATTCAGAAGATTGTTGATAAATAAATTCACCAGGTACCATCCACGATTATACAAAATCAAATGCATTCTGGTACACACCTTTGCACATTCTCCAAGCCAGCTCATGATACTTCGTGCAGCTTCAAACATTTCCTCTAATGCAGTCAAGGTGACCTACCAATGTACCAAACAGTGAAGAGGTGTTATCATGGAGTGGATAAATCTTTGATTGAATGACACATGCATGAGTACTTATGAATCATGAATCATCTTAAGTTACAGGAGGAATGCTGTCGTATTACTCACAAGCTCCTAATCTAACCAGGTCATTGAGAAGATTCTAATTCCTGATACAAATATTAAATTCATCACATTTCTGATCGAGTCAAGACATTGAATATTAATGTCCATCTCAAAGTCCCCATTGATGTCAAGGCAAAAATGCAAATTACACATTTAATCACCACTAACACAATCTCAATTTCCCAAAAAGCTCAATTTGAAGTTGTATATCAACTGGTTTTAGCTGAATGAGAGACTAAACCTAAAGGGAGGTACTCTTACTATTAATACATCATCAGATAAGCATGGCACACAGCCTTTTCTTGATCCAACTATTCACGCATAGATGAGCATGATCATGCTCGTTCCATCTAACATTATAATTCATCAAATGCAGTAAGATTGAGTTAATATATAAGACCAGCGTCTTGTCCATACTTTTGCAGCATAACAAGCCGCACCAAAGAGCTCTGCATCATCAGCAATTGCACCACGCTCCTTCAATCTCCTCTTAATTTGATCACGAGCACCAATATAGGTTACACCATACACTGAGGTCATCACTGTTTGCTTGACCAATTTCCTGTCAACCTAAATTTCAATCAGAATACAGGCAGTTAGCCACTTTGCAAAGCTATTAACAGGAGGATTAGCAAGCAGTGAACCTACCAACTACTATAGATTTGAAATATCATTTTGATCAATCTACATGAGCAAGAAAATGCATGGTGAAAGACTATATTTGTCAAACTCCTCGCCAGGACCAGCAAATGCTGAAAACATAACTTTAAACGATACAAGATCTATGACAAACAATCAGACGACCATAATTTCCATAAAACCATAAAAAGAGAAAGGCAGAACCTGATTGACTAAAACCCTTGCTCGCAATGCATCTGGAAAAACTGCAGGATCTTTTTGTGCATCTCTCTTCATGATGTCCAGAACTCTGCATTAACAGTTTATGATGTTCAACAGAATGACTTGCACCACGAACTTAAAAGTGCAGGCAAACCATAAATTCTCAAGAAATTGCACTGTTTTGCAATTCCTAAAGGATACTGAACGGGTCAGAAAAGTTACAATAATTCAAAGCTTTTTTTTTTTTGTGGTAAAATGACAACCATATAGGGTTCAACCTTCAAAGGATTATATTTCAGTAAGCTTTGCACCCTGTCAGAAAGAACTCAAAAAATATTCAGTCTTCTAATTACAAAAGTTCCCTTTTATATGCTCAAAAAAGGCATCAATATAAGTTAAAATTACGTAAACTCCAAGAAAACAAGTAGTATTCTTGTGAACTTAATTTTACCAGTTTAAGTAGTTGCAGAAAATAGTTTGTAAATGAAGCTGCATGCAAAAGCTGAACTCAAGCAATAAAGACATTTCAACCATTAGATGATATCAATCACCCAAAGAAAAGAAAATTTGAGAGCCTAAAAGAAGATATCATCAAAAAACAGAATCATGTATCATTTCCTATTATCGCATTCAGCTTCAACTTTCAAGTTGAATGGTGAAACTTTAGCAAGCTGAGAAGAAAAATAGTTGGAAATCCTTTTATCCTTGTTTTTTTTAAAACGCAATAGAAACAGGGTCCGAATATCTGTAGTTGATACAAGATTAGAAATGTTAAAATCACTGCATGCATCAACTTCACATAAACTGATAAATAAACCAATTAAAAGCAGATTACCTAGCAGCTATTCCTGAGTAAACATCAGCAGGTTTTTCTCCAGCCACCAGATTAACAGCAGATGCTCCTAACTGCATGAAGGATTTCACCAACCAAAAACGATTGAAGAGAGATGAAAAATCACAACATGTTCAAGACATATCTAGAAGTCTTATTGTCAACAGAGAACAACAGATGACCCAAATCAAATGGACATGACACTTTAAAACTACATGGGACTTTACTAGGTTTAATAATTGCACTTTCTGTTAACTGTCACCCCAAATATAGCTAAATGCTCAAGAATAGAAAACAAGGTTTTGTTGTTCTTTAAAGATTGACCTGAACAACTCATTGGCCATTCATTTACAAACAAGTGACAACAGAAGAGAAAATTTGGTTTTTTTTTTTTTGGGTTTTGGGGGGGGGGGGGGGGGGGGGGGGTTGTGCATACACAGGACAAAGAAAGGGCCATTACCTTGTCTCTTCCAAGAGCAGCATAGTGCTGTAAACCATTGCAGGAACCATCCTGAATAATTGAATGACACAAAGAAAACAAGAAAGAATATTTTATCAGCGGTGAGCCTCAGAAATGATAATTGCATATCTAACAAACACAAAGAAAGAAATTGAGATCCAGCTGAAACACTTGAAAGAAAAAAAATAAATTGATGCTATATGCCAAACCTAGAGGTCCCTCTTTCAGAAAACTAAGAGATTAGAAAGCGTAAAGCTCAAAAAGAAATGTAGTAGGTCAAATAATCAATGCTGTCGGGAAGTTCAGTGTTAATCTTCACCACAAAATGCCATCAAAAATTTGTCAAAACCAGGGATTGTCATTGCATGGCAAACTGATACCTGATGAACAGGAATATGCGAAATAGTTGTCTCAGGAGACTGGCTTCTCAAGGCTTCTGAGAGATTTATACATACAGCCAAACACTGGAATGGATCTTCAGCATTTAACCACCAACGTCGTCCTTCAAGTGGCCTGTCAGCTGAATCAAATATATCCTCCAGGTGATTTTCAGTAAAGGCTATTCTAGCCTCATTAGATAATTTATCTACACCATTTGCAAATAAATTTGCCAAGTGTATCTTCAGCCAGTGCAGGCCTGACTTTCCAAGAGGACGTCCCTCTGCAAACTCAAGCATACCTCTACATACATCAGATCCCAGATGATTTAAATGTGGATGCATTGGATATGCACGGCCTCGAAAATCAAGGTTGTGTGGATAGAAAAAACCTCCTTCATCTTTCATTCTTCGGGCCACCTGTTCAACAGTTCTTATCAAGTTCATGCAAATTTTGCTTAATATATATTGGAAAAGGCCATAAAAAACAAAGAAAACTTTCCAACATACAGCAAGTTTTAACTCTATATCACAACGTTGTGAGTGCCTTTCACTGTTTTCTTTTTTGATAGATTTAACTTTCCATTTCCACTTCCTCAGTATAGCTTCGTCCTCCGTTTCAGGTTCCTCTGGCAAAGCGATCTGCATAATAAGAAAAATTCGCATATTTTGTTTAAAATTTATCTTTGCAACTGACTAGAACAGGCTTCTGACCTAAAAATGACATTAAGGGAAAAAAAAAAGCACATAATATCATAGAACCTACGTCATTGCGGTCAACCAAGTTACCAAGACGACCTCCGCTAGCCCATATCCTATCTACCACACTGAGGACCCTTTTGTTCACCCTCCATTTGGTGTTTCCAAGTGTATCCAGGGCCTGCCCACACAAAAGGTACAAGATGCACATTGCATATCATACTGTCAGCAGAAGATGTGTGCCACCCTTACAGGACAGTTGAAGAAGAGAAATTGCAGGTTTATGAACCTCATAGACTGGTCGCAACTGATTAATTGGTGCCCTTTTGACTGCTTCACGTTGCTGTCTTGCACCATGTGTGCGCATGACATACGAAGGAAGAAACAGATGGCCACCTTTGTCATAACTGCAAAACAAAGACCTGTCAGCCAAAAACAAAAACAAAACAAAACAAAATTAAAGAAAATAAAATAAAATAAACCGCAGGTTTGTTTCCTCCCTTACAAAAATATTGTTCTTCCAGTGGAAGCCCTAAGAGGATTTTCAGTGAAGATGACACTTGTTGACAAGCATTTAGAATTTGGCAGTGTTTCTCAGAATATAGTACTAGGCTGTACTCTCAGCTAAAATAAGCATAAGCAGATTCTGAACCTCAAGTCTCCACAACCAATCTTTCAATTACACACCAAACAATTTTTTTCTCCCACCAGACCGGTGGTGGTATGGGCAATTCTAGGTAATAAACAGGCTGATTTTCTATTTATCTTTTAGGCTATGGTACTACATTCTTAATCCATAGAATGTTATACAGCAATGCAAACAATCTGTTGCAATCAAATTCCGCTCCTTCAAGTTTCTGGCAGAAGATGCCTTGAAAAGAATCAAGGCACCTTTTGAATTCCTCAGCTTTTTAACTATACATACATACATATACATACATACTTACATAAATACATACATATATATATGGAGTAAGTCCCTTGTTTACATTGTTAGAGATGAATGCAACAAATGAATATTCCATACCACACACAACACAAATTCGAGTAGACTGGTTTAAAACAGGGGTTATGCTACAATTTTTGGGTAAATTAAAGAACACATAGAGCCAAGTCTTTTTGGTTTCACATTTAACTAATCAAAAGAGAAAGGCAAGCAGCATAATAGTGCAGTTAGACTTAAATTGAATTTACATATGACAGGGTGTTGCAATCCTAGAAAATAAAAAGAATTTAAAATTGCAGTACCCTGTCCACTTGACTGGAGGTACCAACATTGGCATGTAAGGGATAACCATGTGCCTGGCCTGTTCATAAATATGACAAATCTCAGGAAGAAACCTAAATTAAAGATGAGACAATGTATGATAAATCAACAAACTTAAGGTGACATAGCAAGGAACCTTCATCGTAAGACAACAAATTTACCCCAAGTTCTAAATTATTTGCAGTTCATTTCTAAGAACGCTTCAAATTCAAGAATAATTACATATACTTACAGTTCGCTCAAGGCCTTTGAGGACTAAAGGATCACACTGGATGATGCCATACCTTCTGCTAGGACTCCTACTTAAACAGAAGGCCATAAGCACTTTAAAGATGTAATAATAGACAGGAAAAACCACTAAAGGAAAAGTATCATTACTTTGTATTATTGGTTACAGTTCTAAATGTGTGTATAAATGCAGGCCTAATATCAGGTGGACAGTCTGCTAACTGATCAGCTGGAGACTGAATGTATGCTGTTTGCAGAAGCAACTCGATGAGACGGCTCCCAACCTACAAGCATAAATAAAAGCTGCACATTAAGACAGTTTCAAACTAAAGCTTCATAAACTCCCTATGTCAAGTATCAGATTAGATCAAACCTTTGCTTTAACCTCTGTACTCCAGGGTTTTGAATCATCTTGACCCTTCACTATCTGCTGCACCACATGCAGCTTTTGTTTTTTCATCAAATTTGTAACAGTTCGCCGTAGTTTCTCTTGTTCTTGAATTACACTGGTAGTCATATCTCCTTCCATTTTCATCTCTTCATTTACTTTTTTCTTCTTGGTTTTCTCCAGAAACTTGTGTATCCTAATCTGTACAGATCAAAAATTTTACAGAATAAAAACTACATAAATTATTGCAGGAACCAGATTTGAAACATCTGGCAACATCCCAATATTGAGAAAACTCTACAGTATGTTTGTGAACATGACAAGCATACATAGGCCATTGTTCTCATCAGTATGTCAGGCAAGCCAAAATGCTAGCAAATTACACAACAAAACATCAGTCCCAAAATGATCCATACACTCGCTAAGAAATACATATAAACATCCCCAGCTTCAAAGTCTATACAAGCAAAGAACTTTACAAACTCCACATATAGTACCAATTATTTCTATTAGCAATAACAATTAAAGGATGCATATGATCTGCCAACGAGAATCTCAATAAGGAAACGTATAAATTTTTTTCTACCTGTTTCGTTTTAAGACCTAAGGTTATCCAACATATCTACAAAACCATCTTTGCCTCAGAGGCTCACACAGGGTTTTAAACTGTGATGTCAAATTCATTGGTATATAGCATCCATCCATAACTATAGCAATTATAAATTAAAATCCTCAAAATGCCAATATTGTTACAAAAATTTTAAATAGCTACATTCAGTTCATGCTCTTGCCTGTCACAATATCATAATGTCTTCACAGTCACGTGAATATAGCAAGCTCAGTAACAACCTAATAAATCTTATCCTGCTTCTACCCTGTGGCATTTGGAGTATCAATCACACAAACCAAGATCACAATCATTTTGCAGTCCACATGAAACAATTTATAGATATGTCTAACAAGATGATCTCTTTCTCCCGCCTATTTTTCTTACAAACTCGTATAAAGAAGGGAATACACTTCTTCAATTACATTACATGATATCCTGATTGGTAATTCTTAATAAAGTTGAACTAGTGACCTGAGATTTCACCACTTACGTCTGTAAATCACTACATGTCAATCAGAGCAATTTAGGATGAATCAAGTACAGCACCTGCAGAACATGCTTTTAGAAAAAGGCGAACCCTCCATCTTAAGTTATGCTTTTGAAACCAAAGTAATTAGGTGAAAAATATTCTATTTCACTAACCTCCTGTTCAATAGCATCACCTATTAGACAAGCAGCTGGTACTACTCTTGCACTGCCATGCTCACCTCCTGTCATCAGCAATCCCATCAACTTATGCATAGTAATGACTGACATCATATCAGCTGGCAACTGATGAAAATACTTTGCATAGGCAGCCTTGCTTTTCCGCAGCCTACATAACTCCTGCTCCTCAGCAATCTTACTGCACAAAGGCTCAAACCATCCCAAAAAAAGCGACTTCATATATGGCAAATTTGGTGCTAACTTATGTTCGCACATATCATTCAACAGCTCCTTGTACTCGTTAGCTGCTTGTTCCCATGCCTCAGTCTCAATTTTCACTTGCCTCCTTTTCAGCGCATGGTACTTCTTACTGCCCATTCCATAAACTGCTCTATGATGCTTGCGCCACCGAAAGCTCATCTGCCTTCTGTCCTCCTTTTTCATTTCACTCAACAATTCATGAACCTCATCTGCGGCAACTACAGAAGTATCTTCTTCCACATCAGTTGATGAAACTGCAATCGCCTCGGCCAGACTTGCGTAGCTTTTCTGGCTCAGACCATTGATGCTAATTTGGTTCCTCGCAAAATTCAAACTTGGCCTGGCCAAAAACTCATCCCTAGTCGAAAACTCACCAACTTTTCGAAAACCCTGTTCTAGAAATCCGTTGCCGGAGCAGGGATTGAAGTCAAGAGTTGAAAACTTGAATTTCTCAGGAAAAATAGAATCTTGGGAAAACCCAAGAAAACTGTAAGTTCGAGGTAGAGAGTGAGGATTAAAAATGGAACCAAATTCTTGGGTTCTGAGGGTTCTGGAAGAGACTAGTTTTGCTATATTTTTCCACATAACGGTGGAAATCTCGGGCGGTTTTAGTAAAAAAATTCTCGGTTTATAAACTGGATTGGGGGTCAAGCGACCAATGTTGATATTCAGAGAAATGGGGGATTTGGTGCTGGACATCAAATTGTGAGGAATAAATGTTTAATGCAGAGGGGAAGCCTAGTTGAATAGATAGACTGGAGAGTAGATGCAAAATGGGGAAAGAAAATTTTCGAAGTAGAAGTTCATGTGATCAAAAAAACAAATGTGGAATATAGACGACCGGGTGGGCATTTCGATTGGAGAATAAGCCAATAGCAAACTTTAAACCCTTCTTAAACCTTGGTGAGTCGGTGCCGCAGTCGAGCGAGCAGTGCGTAGTTCTTTGACGGTGGACTGTGGTCGCAGTCAGGCGAGAGGGTTTCATGGTTTTCGTTAATTCCGGGTAGCCCCTTAGGCAGTTGGGCACTTGGGCCGCGCTAGCGTTGGGTGCAAAGCGATTTTGGTTTTCCTAATCGGACTTGTGCATAAAGGAATTCGCTGTTCGACCCTACAGCTATTGCCCATCAAAAAAATTGTCCGATTCAGAGACATGAAATGTAAAAGATCGTTGACAATTACAAGAATGTAAAAAGAAACGAAAAACAAAAGAAATTGGAAAAGGATTGTAGCAAAGCACGGAATGCGGCCATGAAAACAAAAAGGAAAGTGCAGAGGCCCATTTCCATTTGTTGAAGACAATGCCCTTAAGGTGCAAGTATTGCATGCAAACACCTTCTCTCTTTTTGCTTGGATTTTAAATTTTTGCTTGGCAAATACGAAAAATCTAATTTGGTTAAACGGAGTTTTAACCCTGATTTTCCATATGGTACTTCATTATGTCCAGTTACCATTCTGATTTCCAACCGTTCAGGACTTCAAAAAGTGGTTCAATTTTCAGGTTTTGCCTTAGCTACCAGCACCGCTGAGTTAACAGCGGTCGCGAAAATGGAAGAAAAGTGGGGAGTGTAGCAAAAGAAATTGGATCACGCATAAATATTTAACAAACAAGAAAAAGTGAACACTGAAATTCCAAAGCATATTCGAGCAGAGTTTAAAGCATGATCCGCTTCGGATTTTTCAACTTCTGTAGTGATGTTCAGACGATAGCTGGGCACTGGGTACTTTGGTCCTGGCTATAGCCTATATCATGTTGATCTTGGCATCTGACAGTTGTGTTCTGAAACACCAATGTGCAAAAAGGAGCTGTACCAAAATATCAACAAACGTTCAAATTGTTCTATGCCTGAGAAAAGTTATACGAGTTGCTTTAGTACTGCATCTTTCTAGTTAACGACCTAAAATGATTTTCAACTACTAGGAGCAATATAAGAATGTATTTTACCATCAGGCAATGCAGAAGTAAAAAGGGCCAACTATGAGAATTTGGAGCAAAAGAGATTGTCTTTCGTCATCACCATCGCCAAATTGCCATTGTCTGCGACATTGAAAATTCACATAACCCGCAATTCTAGTTGCCTGCAGGAAGAAGAGCAACAGATGAGGCTATCAATTAAAAAGTCTGATTGCCTGTAAATACAACATCTGCATCCACCAGGAACCTGGCAGAAATTTCATTCAGAGACTGCCCTATTAATAAAAAAACACTTGTACTAACTACATTCAGAGCAAGGCTCAAGAAGAACTAAAAAGATGTTAGTGTTTGGATAGGAGATTATTTGAATAATTACTATAGCATCTTTTATAATGTGATGTATGTGAGATCAGAAGTTGATTGGAAATTGTGTTTGTGACGTAAGCAAAATAAGTTAAAATGCATCTGAGAAGCAATCAAATGAGTTTGGATAAAGTTGCTTAATGTTTATAACTGTTGACTGAGCAGTTTGTTGTTCTTACCCCCAGATTATAAAAGAAGCTCCATTTTTACCTCAACTCAGTTATTCTCTTGCAACCCAAAACTGTGAAAAACTTATTTTCTATAATTTCTAACACTGAAGCATTCATGCATTACAATGGGCAACTACATAGCAGGAGTTGGATATAACACGAAGCTCATTGTACTTTTTGGGATATAAAAGTGCTATTTCTTACTGTCTTCTTCCTTTGGAATTGACTGGTCAGAAGCACCAGAACAGAAGCCCAACATCAGCATGATCTCCTCTAAACGTTCAACATTTGTCAGATACAGATAGCCAACCTACAATTGACATAAAACTGTTTCACTTGAAATCAAAACTTTTTGGGAACAGAGATAAATTGTAGGAAACAAGCATCTCATTAGATATGGTCATAGAGAAAAGAATCTCAGAATGATTGTGGAACACATTCACAGAGTGCCCAATAAAAGTTGCTTTTTCATGGGGAGAACCACAGAGGATAACATGCTTAGAAATAACCTAATCTCAACTCTTTGCATCAATATATTTAATTCTGGAGCTGTAAATGACTGCGTACCAAATTTTGCAAGATAAATGAGGTGATACAAAACAGATGCATAACATTGAGATAATTGACCAAAGTTTAACACAAGAATGACATGAATATTTTTAAGCAATGGTTTGCTCTCCTAGTATCATCCCAATAGAACTGACAAACTGAAAATGGAGGGAAAAACATGAAAGTCAATCAACAAATTTCTTAACATACGTATACATCTATGAATACTTATATGTACAGTAAGTAGGAAGAACTAACAAGAGTTTCCAGTGAAGAGGCCCTGTTGTAAACAGCCACCCCAGCACGCTTTTTGGTCCTTGTTTTTGATGAACCAACATTTTTCCCCCAACGAAGCACATCCCTGCACAAAGTGCTTATCAGATGCCACACTTAAGACAACTGCAGTTCTAATAACATACACACAACTTCTGGAAAACAATGATCATGGTTCCCAAGAAAATGCAGCAGCAACTTGAGATGAAATTGCTCCCCAGTGCAACGGAAACATAGAAATCTCATAGAGACACTTTTTCTCTTAAGATTATCAACTTTGGGACTTTCATAGTTGTTTTTTCCATTGTCTTAGGGCCCAGGAAGCAGGACCTACAATCTACAATATTATTATTCTTCAGAAGTTTGTTTCATCTGATAGACTAGAATATCAACAATTTCCCCTTTACTTCGGTGTAAATGCACATTGAGTTTTCTCTACCCTCGAGGGAATGACTATGCCTATTCATCTGCAACAGAAGATACGTTTGCATACAATTTAAAATTCTGAAGAAGCACTTTTAAGAAATAAACATAACACCAACCTTTCTTGTTCTGACAAGAAATCATCATTAATAAGTTTTTGCAGCATCGCATCCTGAAACATAGCAAGTACATCAAAAAAGATTCTAAACATATTTGTGCTGGGAAACAACAAGGAATATGCATTTGAATCGGGAAGAGAAAAAACAAAAGAAATGGAAGTTAATATAGAACGCAGACATAGATTCACTCTTTATTCAGCTGAACCAACTCTATTATGCAACAAGTAGTGAAAGAATGGGAAACCAATTTAAAGAAAATGAAAAGAAACTTTTTCTTTTCCTTTTTTTTTTTTTTTTTGGGTAAAACTACAATTTGAACACTTTCTACAAAAAATGATAAAAAGCCTAAGATATGAATAGAGCACTAAACCACGCTAGGGATGGATGGCAGCAAAATATGTGGTCTTACAAGGATTTCTATGCTCATGAGAATGCTTTCTTCAACAATCTTTGTAACTTCATAGAAACAAGTACAACATACTAGACGCAATCTAGGCAAAAACTTCCTCAGCTTATATGAAAAGAAAACCAGAATTCTATTCTTACTTGGGCCTCACAACGCACAACTGCCGTCACACGATCATTGTATTCTTCAATATTCAGAGGAGGAACAAGAAAGTGTCTTCGAGCATATAACTGCATCATCAGATTCAGGAAGTAGTAAAAGCAAAACAGATTAGTAAAAGAACCAACCTTCAAAAGAGAAAATCATTAGCTCTCTAACCACATAAAAAATCAGAGCAGCTAACTTATTAAATTCTCGAAAATTTACTAGTGTGGAGTTATCAAAAGAATATTCTTTCTTTCGTATACAATTTTTACTCGCAAATTTTCGGGCCGAGAATCTGATTAGCACCAAGTTATGGCAACAAGCAGTCGCCATTCTGATACTTACCAAATACCATCAAATTTCCATTGTTATTTAATTTAACTCTCAAACTCTTCCTGAACTCCCATCCCCAAGTTTAAAAAGCACAGCAAAGAAGAAGAAAACCTCGTAAATGCAGTCTCCAATGTAAGCCAACGATGCCGCGTTGAAAACAGAACGAGGCTTCTCCACCTTGGGAGGACTGGGAAGCCATCTCTCGTATCCCAAGTACGTCATTTCACTTTCACAGAGAGTCCCTATCGTAATAATACCCCGCAGCTAATTCAAATTCAATTTAAAGGAAAAAAAGGTGTATTCCGGGCCTCTGTCCAATAATTGCGTTTTAATTACTTGTAACTAGTAATTTAACTATACCTTTGGCGGTGGTAGAGGAGGGGGCGGGAGTGGCGCGTTTCAGGAGGTCGGAAACCGATATGCTGGAGGTGGAAAGCGTCGGAGTCAGATCAAGTTGGGGTTTTTGGGGTTTAGCAGGGTAGGTGCGATGTGGGTTATAAGGCAATCTCTGCTTGGTGTCCACTGATGACGTCGTTAGCGCTGCTGTTGGTATCTTCCGATTGGGGTGCACCAGGAGTGTGCCCGAGAGCGAAAGCCTTGGAAGAGCCGCAGCCATGGCGGTGTTTCTGTGTCTCTAATTACTATATAGGATTTTAACCGCTACTGAAGTCGTCGAATGCGTTATTGTTACAAAATGTTGCTGAACTTGCGCCTCTATAAGTGAAATGGAAGCTTGAAAGAGAAGAGGCGAAATGCATTATAGGTACTATATGGGATTTTACGACTTTAAACCTTTATAGTTTTGCTCAACATTGTGAGTTGCGACAAATTCGACGGCTGTCTTTGCACTTCACCGGAAAAATTAGCTGCCATCTACCACCACCTCCTCCTGTCATACATATATATACACACGTTCTGACAATGAAATGGTTAAACAATGGTCTTTGAACCCAAAACTCCTTCGTTATATGGGGTGCTTACTTCTTGATGCCCATTGGCTGAAGAGCAAGCCTTTACTTATTTATTTATTATTTCTGTATGCTTTTTCTTCCTGGGTATGCAAGACATTGTCCAATTCCCAGGCAGAGAAGGATAGAACGTCTTCCAACTTAGGAAATGTGGATTATACCCACCAAGGCGTCAAGACTGGAAACTGAAAGACGAGCGGAGCAAGTTAAACTACAGTGGAACCCTGTAAAGTTGTGCCTTGCATTTGCATTAACAAAAAACATTAGCCACCAAAATCATAGATAAAGTTATCAAAATGACACCATGACCAGGCCCCTGATTCCTGCCCTTCCACGGCCACCAGCTCCCTCACGGAATAAAAATTGAAGAAAGGAAAAGTCATAAATTAGTTGTTTCCCTGCTGTACATCCCAACCCCTTCTTAATTTCCCAAGTAATTTCCTCAAAATATGTAAGTTTTCGAGTCTTGTGAGGTCAATGAACACATATTTGTACAAATCATCCAAGCTAGGCAAACCTTTACATGGAAGAGAAAGTTCTCAGTAGCCTTAATTCTTTGAAGCCATTCAGCACATGTGATCCATAGAAAGCGCATAGACAACAGAAAAAAGGCAAGCCTGGACCAGTTTAAAATTCACCATGACAAGCTCAGCCAGTTGACGAGGAACATGGAACTTGGTCATTCTAAGCGTGCATATCCTGATAAATATTAACCATACATCAAGAGAGAGAACCTTTAGAACACAAACTGCAAGTATTTAAGGCTTTAAAAAGAAGAGATTTCTTGTATCCACTTTCTGTAAAAAACATATAGGCCGGTGATCAATGCATGTGTCTGTGGTCTTATCTTGTGCACCGATGCCACTCGCCAATCTAATAATAGGGATCTCTATCTCCTACCCTCTGGATAAAGGGATAGATGACCTTACCTCGTTTCCATTTTAGGGTGTGACTAAACTAGTAGCCCTAGACAAAGCAAAATTTAGAAAAGAAAAATCACAAACACAAGATGTTGCATGACTGAGCAATAGAGTCACTAATTTCTTGCACAAAGATTGCATGATTAAATGACATAAATTCCAAACATAAAAGTGCCAAACTTAAACTGGTATTTGTACGAAATTAGGATTAACAATGATGTTTTTATTCTTCTTCCAAACATATTGAACTCAACTTACGTATTTTATGGAAGAAGAATAAAGACATCAATACAGTATCTAATTTTGAATAAAATGAACAATATTGGAGTAAATAAGCCAACAAACTTAAACTGCTTTACTGCAATTATGGACATAGCATAAAGGAGATCTCTCACTGGACAATCAAACAAATTGTTGGCCAATGAAAAGAGCAAATAAGATTAAAAATATCTTTTACACTGACCTTTCCTTCATCCTCAGATCTTTGCTCCTGCAGGCTTGAAACAATCAATATTGCACAATACTGCTGATCTCATCATCTCTCCAAAGCTGCACCACCGATTTTAACAGTCAAAAAAGAAAGCTTTTGCATCTATAATAATATCCCAAGGTTCAAAAAACAAAAAATGTAAGCTTAGGCAGCAAAGTTAATCCAACCGGTCAATGCTGTTCCTAGCTCTTTCCGGCTGTTCTGAGTTATTATTTGCTTTTTCAGAAAAATCCACACTCTTTCGAGATCTTTCTCTCCTGTCAACACTGGCTCTTGACTTCTCTCTAAGGTCTGACATTGCTTTAGGTTTCTCCCTCTGGTCAATACTCAGCCTAGACTTCTCTCTCTGATCCGTGCTTGATCTAGGTCTACAATCTGTGCTGTTACGGGCAGCGTCCATTTGATCTGAAGGTGGCATTGAACCACTTCTAAAATGCGATGACTTCTCTATAGCTGATATAAATTTCTTCAGATGCTTAATATACTCAGGATAAAGCTCCAAATCACAATGGTTGCCGCCTTTAACCCATAGTGGCTCATATTTCTCTTTACATAGCTCCCAAAGCTGCTTGCCATGAGAGCAATCCACAACGTCATCTGCTGTTCCCTGTAAATGCCAAAAGCAGCATATCTAAGAACAGCAACTGGGAAATTTCCAATTTGAGAAGGTCCAGCTGCATTGCATGGTGAATCACTATATGAAATTATTGTACAACATTTATGCCACTGATGAAGCCAACAAGGAATACCGGCAAACGGGTTTTCCATTTACTATTGCAAAATGTCAAAAGAAAAAGGACAAAGAAAAAAAAAAGTAAGTTACCAACATCATAAGAAAAGAAAATGCAAAATAATTACACTAAAATTCCATCTTGTCCCAATTTTTTCTTTTGAGTGGAGAAAAACTCCTGATACAACATAGACAATGGTAGAACAGCAGATAATACTTACATGGATTACCAAAACAGGACACTGAACCAATGGTATTTTCTCGATATTCTGCATTTCATAAAAACAAAGGGAAAAAGAAAAGGCAGAGTTAAGCAGGAATGAGAATTGAGTGTGGGTAAAATTGATCAGACATGAGGACTGGCTCCACATTCATATTCACGTTAAAGAATGCTACCTTGTATATATCAAACCAATAAGTGCGCTTCACTGGATACATAACACGAAGACCAGACATGATTGGACTGTGAAGAACCACAGCCCTTAACCGTGATAATCTGGATGCCAAATCCAAAGTTGGACCACTACCAACAGATTGCCCATATAATATTATATCTTCTTCGTTTGCCCCATATTTCTCCAGAAGACATCTATATGCCGCTTCTATGTCAGCATAAGTGTTCTGCTCGCTTGGCTAGTACAAATATTAAAACAGACAACTTAGTCGAGCATGCCCTAAATCAGAAACTACTTCGAAATGGAAGAAAAAAGTTAGACTCAAGCCTCCATACTCTACCTTTCCAGTAGACTGTCCATATCCTGAATAGTCATACCTGCCCAAAACATTTTCGGGTAAACAAATCTCAAATGTCAGGATGTGAATAAGTTTAACATGCACAAGCATATATAAGAAAGCAGTTCAACTTGTCGTCTGTGCACAAAAAAGTTGCCGTCTTTTCATCCACCTCACCTCGACAAGGATAAAAAAGGATTAAAAACTAAAACCACTTGAAATATAAGCTTCCCCAACAATTTCAAGTCTTTTAAATTGTCAGAGAAAAGCAATATAATCAGGCATGAGCTACTGATCCGCTCCCAACAATCAAATACCAATTACTATCGAAACAGAAAAAATAAGCATCGCAAAATGGTTAGAACTCGCGGTCAATCTCCCCTGTCAAAAAAATAAATAAAACCACTAACTCTCCAGTGGCCCATCACGAACTCAGTAGCTAAATCTACCGCACTCGCTTTCATGGTTGCATTAAAAATCAAATCTTTTGTAGCAGTGACATATGAATACATGCATGAATGGTCTGAAAACAACTGGGAGTAGCCAAAAAAGAGAGCACCCCATCAAGTTGACGCGTAGATGAAGGCTGAGTTCGCTGAAGAGGTCATACATCTGGCCCAGATCAGCAGCGTTGCCGTGGGAGTAGAGCAAAGTGAGGGACGCAGCCGGGTTTTTAACGTAGAGAGCCACAATCCGGGCCCCCCTCTTGGTCGCCAGCCTCAAAACGTCGACGTTGTCCCTCTCGGCGACTCCCGTCATCCTCAATTTCCCGGTCCCTTCGTCCTCTGCCACCCCATACGAGGGTGGATTCGGCGGAAAAAACGCAAACTTGGCAGCCATCGTGGACGTCACGGCCCCCATCCCTCCCTCCAATGTAGATAAATATACCTCCGAATAAATCAAATATATCTATACTTGAAAAACCTTCTCTTCTTGTAACACTAGAAAGGATTGCGGGATTGGGAACATAGAAGGCGCTCCATATTAATGTTAGGGCTTCTACGAGCTAGATTAGATTTGTGCATACAATAATAAACTCCTCCACCATCATACTACTAATAATATAGATATAGATATATATAGATATATTACGCACTACTAATAAATTACAAGGAAATAATTTTAGCCGTAATACATACAAAAAAGAAGAGTGTATAGAAATGTAGTATATAGATTTACAAAGAGGGAGAGAGTTTGAACGGAGGTGGGGAAGGAAAAGAGGAGGGATTTCCGCGCCGTTAAAAGGGTAGGAGGCACGTGAGATTTATTAAGGACATGAGTTTTTGGAGCGGTCCAGGTTGTACGAAAAGATGGTGATGTGGATCTGGTTATTTGACACGTGTGGGGGCCCGGGGGGGTTCGAGGAAAATGATAAATTTTTTTGAGTTATAAAAGATGAGACAGTTTAACGGCTTCGACAGGATGATGGTGTCGGAAGTGGGAAGTCTGGGCCGGGTTGAGGGAAGACTGGGAGAGGTCCGTCCGTCGGGGACTTGGGTCCGACATCCCTTTGCCTAATAGCTAGTTTGCTGTGCCGTGTCCTTTTCGTTTTCGATTGTTTGAGGTACTAGCATGTGTATGTAGGTATCTATGATGGAGCCAGTAGTGGTAGTAGAGTGTTTCTGTGATTGGCTGTGGATGGATGGACTTATCTGATGACTTGGAGGATTTGGCTTGTTGGTTTAACGATAAATAAAATATGACACGTGTGTGATTGCAAAATGCGTTTATGATATCAAGTAAGTAGATAAATTTGTGTAAATAATTTAGGTTGTGTTTAGATTGTATTTTTTTTATATTATTTGTAAAAAAAATTACTGTAACGATTTGATATATATGAGATAAAAAGGTAATTGAAAAATGTGTTCACCGCAAATATAGCAATTTTTCTTTGAAAAACGGCTGTTCAAACAAGGCCATACTATCTAAACACACTCAACTCAACTATTCTTGTGGACACTCCTCGGGGTTGGCTCGGCTGATGCTGGGGGTGCCTCCTTAGGGCCTGACACCGTGTGGTCGCGGTTCGATTCCTGTTATCGTCTTGTGTCTTCTGAGGGGGTGGGGGCACAAGTGAAATGGGAATAGTCGGGTTCGAAAATATAATCCGTCGGATTCCGGATACCCATTACGTTAGGAAAAAAAACGAAACTATTCTTGTGGACATTGCACTGTTGTATTGGGAAAAGTAGAGCTGTGGTACTATTGGGACAGATTTTAAATATTTCTTAAAAAAATAAAAAAGGTCAAAAAATCGTTGCTTTTGCCTTGGGAATTGTTCAATATCTTCGGGCTGATTGGAACTTCAGAAAGGAAACTTTGTAAACACGCTGAACTTAGACCATTCTGTTTTGAAAATTAACGAAAACGGGAACTTTTTTTGAAGGAGATATATAAAGAATCTCGTGTTTATATTTTTCCCTTTCAAGGGAAACAAAAAAAGAAAAAGAGAGAGATACACGCGATCAATTGGAACTTTTGTAGTTAACATTAATCTACATGAGGTGACTCTCCATTTTCTTAACATTTCTTACAAAGTTAGCTAGCAGCCTAATATGTGAAATTTTCGAGTTTATTACCACAATGATCTTCCTCCAAATTTATTCCCTTGTTAATATATTTGTTGCCGTGTGACTTTAAATATGAAAAACTAATCACGCTTAAACTTCAGCTCTGGATTTTTAGTCAAAACAATTTAGTTCTTAAAAAATAATTCCAAAGCAATTATCTTTCAGTTTTGTTCCCTTGTTAATCCATTTATTGTCACATACGATCCTATTAAAAGAAAAGAATCACTTGTAATTATTTTTCCTTATATTACGAGCTTCCTTCTTCTTTTTCTTTTGTTTTTTTTGGGTCTATTTGGTGCCATGCATATCGCCGCACCAGATTGCAGACCCATGTTACATGTATATCCTATTTTTCGGTTATATTCCGCATTTGTTGTTTTGTTGTCATTATTCCTCCTTAACATTATTCTTGAGGTTAGATCACAAGTTTCTTTCTTTTTTTTTTTGTTGTTGCGCGCATTTTCATATGCACTGAACCCTTGACTTTATACATTTCACGAAATTTCAGAAAAATTGAATGTATGACACACTAGTAATTATTCCAAAATAATGATCATAGTTTAGCGTGAACTGTACAAGTTAAATTTTAAAGAAAAAGAGAAATAAAAAAAATTGCATTTTTTGACCCATCATAAAAAATCTAAGCAAGTCATGATTGGCATTAGAATTAACACCAAGGTTAGTTAGTAGTCGTTATTTAAAAGAGGTATATTTATGCATTTTAATAGTAAAAGAAATCACGAATTAACACAATAGATCTCTAAAGATTTTCAATTTATCTGTATGGCAATTCATCACGCACATGGTAAGAAAATTTTTTTAGTTGCTACGACTGTTTAAGAAATTTCTAAATACGTTAAAAATTTCCTAAAAGTAGACAATGAATAATAAATAGAGAAGAAGTAGCAAAATTTGAGCTATTGAAAGATAATTAAGGATTTGTCTAATGTGAATTAACAATTAAGCGCTTAAGATTAGTTATTGACATTTTAATGGGATTTGCTTCTCAAAATGAAAGAAGATAAAAGCAAAAGTTTAAGCGTGATTAGTTTCCCATATTTAAATTCCATGCGGCAACAACCATATTAACAGGGGAATAAATTTTGAAGCAGCATTAGTTTGGAAATATTTTTTACTGTGGCAAAATTTTCCACCTCGGAATTACGCCGGACCATGCCCTACACCGCCATGTTACAATGAAGCAATGCAACTTATGCAAGTACTAACAAACAAAAGGAGGGATGACGCCGCCTCCTTTTGTTTTTGCTCAATTTTTTATTTCATCTACTCATTAAAACTGGACCACGGTCCGTCGGCGGCAGGCATATTCAAGTTTTTTTTTTTTTTTTTTTTTTGTCGATACAGGGGTGTTCGGATCAATCCTTACGGGGCTCGATTAATTTCCTGCGATCCGGGCCCGACGCCTCAATCCGGCCCGAACACGTTAAGTGCGCGGAGAAATCCAACGAACCAGAGACTCGAACTTGTGACCTCAAGATTCACGGGTGAGAAGCGCTGCCGCTGAACCATCCACGCGGAGACATATTCAAGTTTCGATTTGTGGAGTTCTGCATGCTATTTGCAGGAGCAATGTAAATAATTAATCTTGACGAGCAGCCAATGTTTGGAGAAATTCGAATACTTACCAGGTCACTTTTTTAAAACTATTATTTATGAAGAATAAATAATGGTGCAAAGGCGTGGTTTGTAATGGATTGTGCTTCAGTGTCTTGATTAATTACAGTTACAGACTGAAAAATGGACAATTTTAGATTTACATTCATATAAAGGCACAACTTATTACAATGCTGAAGATTGCAACTCTTCACGCTTTCAAAAAGTTCGGTCACATAAAGATGCAAATATTATGGTGCAAGAACACCATTCATAAACCTTGGTTTGTGACGAGTCACACAAAGGCGCGAACCAACCTTGCTCATAATTTCACGCTTTTATCCAGGTCATCTGAAGGAGGCCAGCATAAACGACCGCGATTTCAAGAGCTTATTCCTTGATGCCATGACGCGCTTTCTGAAGCCTTGTGATTTGAATCGGCGTGGCGAGGACAGCTGTAAGTTAGCCCAATTCTTCATACATTTTTTTTTTTTGAAAAAAAATTTCACACGTTAACTAGAGTAACGACAAAAACAATCAAACGCGAGTTAAGTTACAGCACATAGAATATGAGTGAATGGGGGAAAAGTACATCGACCTGTGCCTGTTGAGTAAGATTCTTGCTACCTGAACAAGCCCACTAGAAGTGTTGATTTTCACGATTATTTGTTCATTCCCGAGGTAACCCATCTCAGATTATCTTACAAAGTTTCCATTTTCCTTGTATGCTTGTGCTGATAGCTCCGTCAAGATTCAATCTTTTTGTTGACTTCATCCCGTTCTTCACTGAGAGTTAATTGACGGGATCTATAGAGGAAAAGGCATTCACCGGTATAGTGAAATTCCAGCTGTTCTTTTGATTCTTTGAGCTTTCAGTCACTAGGCCCGTGGCTTATCTGATCTAACAGTATATTTTTCCAATTGAAGCAGCATTTCCCATTTTTTGGTGCAGTCTTTCTAAAATTAGGGATTGCATATGATGTTTGATAACATCCAATATTCAGTTATTCGGGTTTTAGGTATTTGCTTGGATGAGATTCCGTCTTCGTTTGGTTCTGATGCTATCTACATAGTCATGGATGTTCAATTGGATGGGGCCTAGGAAAGATTCAATTTTGGCTATTCAAGTCAGTAGATGATATTGGGATAGTGAGGGTGTTGGTACCATGGTTGAAGTGGGGCAATCTTCCGAATCAGGGTTTAGATTGCCATATTCTCGACTGGTTAGAAATGGAGTTCTTCGGGAGGAGGATAGTTTTCAGAGGCAAGCGACCAATTTTGGTGGCAGTGGGTCAAGAAATACTAGCCCACTGGGTCGAATTGGGTCAAGGAACACAAGTCCTTCGAGGCAAAAAGTGATTAAGACCAAACCAAGAGGATTAGATGAAGAGACGGTTGCCACTTTTAACAAGGCTGTTCAGCCGGATGTTCAGATGGAAGACAACATATGGGCAATGCTACCTGAAGATTTGTTGAATGAAATCTTGGCTAGGGTACCGCCTTTCATGATATTTAGACTTCGATCTGTTTGTAGAAGATGGAATTCTATTTTGCAAGATAATAGCTTTTTGAAGTTTCATTCGCAAGTGCCCTCTCATGGACCTTGCCTTCTGACTTTCTGGAGGAATCCGCAGACACCTCAATGTTCAGTGTTTAGTTTGCCATTAAAACAATGGTTTAGGATCCCATTTACCTTTTTACCGCTGTGGGCATTCTGGTTGGTTGGTTCCTCTGGCGGTCTTCTCTGTTTCTCGGGCGTAGATGGGCTGACTTTCAAGACTTTGGTTTGTAATCCTCTTACCCAAAGTTGGAGGATATTGCCTAGCATGCATTACAATCAACAAAGGCAGTTGATTATGGTCGTTGATCGGATGGATCGATCATTTAAAGTCATTGCAACTAGTGACATATATGGTGATAAGTCTTTGCCAACAGAAGTATATGATTCAAAGCTCAACAAGTGGTCACTTCATCAAACAATGCCTGCTGTGAATCTCTGCTCTTCGAAGATGGCATTTTGCGACTCAAGGTTGTATTTGGAAACTCTTTCACCACTTGGTCTGATGATGTATCGATTGGATACAGGGCAATGGGAACACATACCAGCAAAGTTTCCTCGGTCATTGCTGGATGGATATCTCGTTGCGGGTACTCAGAAACGCTTGTTTCTTGTGGGGAGAATAGGCCTTTACAGCAATCTTCAGAGTATGAAGATCTGGGAATTGGATCATACAAAAATTCTTTGGGTTGAGATAAGTAGGATGCCACCTAGGTACTTCCGAGCTCTTTTGAGATTATCGGCTGAAAGATTTGAATGCTTTGGACAGGATAATTTAATTTGCTTTACATCTTGGACCCAAGGTAAGAGCCTTCTTTATGATGTGGATAAGAAGGCTTGGTCTTGGATTGCTGGCTGTGCTTTTCAATCATACAACAGCCAGGTCTGCTTCTATGAGCCAAGATTTGATGCATCGGTCTGTTAATTTGGTACCATGTTTTTAAATTAATGCGTTGAAGCCTGTCTTTAGTAGTACATCTTTCTAAGCAATAGTCCATTTTGATTAGTGCTGCGGCTTTGGAGGTTGTTGCTTCATCCTTTAATGTTGGAGCAGTACAGGCATGAAGTACCATCAGAGGTGCACCTAGAATGGTCAAATCTGGAGCCTAACGGTGATGAAGAAATTTTGTTGTTAAACTTGTGTATAAAAGACAATGCGGTCCCACATTTTAGGCAGCCTTTCTGAATGCAAGAAGCTAATTCTCCATTTGCCATACAACCATGATGAGCCATTTATATGGTTATGTGGTTACTTTGTTAATATCTTTTAGTTTTCCATGTCAATAATCTGTTTAGATTGTTGCATGATTAAAATTTCTGCTTCATTTTTTGAGATACTTTGCCATTTTCTCCTCTTTCCTAGTTTCATTTTGTTGCTTTTAATTTCATCTTCTCGCTTAGATTTGGTAAGCCCATTGGCGATGGTTCACAGGTCAGTGAAATTGGATATACATAGTAACTTTAAATCAATAAAAAGCTCATTCTAGGGGTTTTGAAGATCATTGCTGATTTGTGCTTTCCTTTTTACATGTTCAATACTTTCGTGATGGGAAGTAAGATTTAACTGCTTATTGTTTAACTCTTGTTCCTAGATGCCCTATAATTGTCATTCTTTCTGATCAGATAGTCTTCAGAACCTTTGTCTATGGAGAGAAACTACATGGTCATTTTAGATTTCTGGCTTGTTTCAGAACTTTGCAGCTGCATTGAGTAAAGGGGACATACTCTAACATATAGTCGGACTGTAACAGTATTGATACATAAAGTAGTCGGACGTGAATTAGAGACCTTTAGCATCAGGCCATAATCCCACCGTTTGATTTTCGCTATAGGAAGGCATAAATGTGACTAACCTACCTTATTTGTTGTCCTTTCGCACTTGTCAGTTTCTGGGTTGTGCCGTTCTATGTCCTTAAATAAGAATTGACCTTATTATTGTAGCCTCAAAGCTGTATTGCAAATCCTGTTTCTGCGTAATCAAAAGAATAGTGAAATACGAACTCACAAGTAGGGAAAATTTTTGCATAAAGTGGGATAATTCCCTCTTGCACAAACCTTTTCTACATACCCTACCGTCTACATTCTTGGTTGATGTCAAGGAAAAATGTCGAGTCGAGGATCAAAGGAGCTAATATGTTTAATACTGGCCTCCCAAGTGCTTCAACTCTTTCTGTGCTAGTGTCTCTCATTTATTCTAAATTCAGTGAAGGCTGGTTATAAGGAGTTAAGTGATAGGGAATGTCAGACTTGCGTGCCTGAATATCTTCTTTAGCTTTCAGTCACCCGCTGATGCTGCTTTGTAAGTAATGGTTTGACAACTGCTTATGTGAGGGCATCATTTTATTGGGTTGGTGAGTTCTCAAATGAGAAACAGGTGAAGCACAACTCCTGCCAGATTTTCCTTACAAAAGCAGTTATTTTTTTTTATCGTCAAAGAGAGCGTAATAATGTAGTTTAGATTGTATTTATATGTGTCACTCATATATTTGGGCGATATAATCATCTAAGGCCCTGATTATTAATCCAATTTAACACTTAAACTTAATGGATTCAAATCTTAACATATTCAGACTATTTGATAATCAAAAATTGAACATCTGAATAAATTAAGTGGCACTGAATTTCATATGTAAAACTTACTCCCAAAATTAAGTGATAAGCTATTCGTTTATGACTGAACGTGATATACACTGAAATTATTAGATGTAAAACTTAACAATTCCATGACTTAACGAATTCAGATTTCAGTTTTATCAACTGCACTCAAACGCACAACTTTTCTCTGGTTTGGCTTTTACCTTCTAAGAGGGTGAGCCAAGCACAAAGTCTGCTACAATTACCTGCAGGATCTCGTCGCATTTAACCATGAAGAATTTGTTGTTTTGTCCAAGGACCATAACTGGCCAATTTATTTTCGAAAATCGGACCAATGGTTTGAGCATTCACGGTTCAAAAACTCTGTAACCTCATATCTACCAAATTCATTAGTTGGAGTTGTTACTTTAATTTGTGAGCTTACGGAGAAGCAGCTTCAAAGATATTTTGTGAGTGCCCAAAAAGTTTGCAAGTGAGAAGATGTTTACAGAAGAAAGCGCAAGGAATAAACAATAATATATCAGGGTAGAATCTTTTCTTGGTATTGTACAACTCTAATGTTCACTCTCAACAGCAACACCAGTGATAAAGATACGCTTAAAATTACGATTGTGGCGGCATCCATGTGAAGTGTCATGAATTCAGAAAAAGGGTTACTAGTTAATACTTAATAAAATGTAGTAATCCATTCCTGTTTCACATTTTATAGTGCTCCTTTAATTTTGTGATTCCCAAAACAGCATAAAGCTTGTTCATTAATTATGTGGAGGAGTACGTCAACGTGTACTTGAAGCTCGAGGATGAGAACCTGTCTATCTATCACCTTAGGTTGGCTCGTTCAGCAAGGAAAATACCATATGCAGCAGCAGCCCTTCATCACTTTATTCGAATCAAATAGCCGACCACATGATAATACTAGTAATATTTATTTGACTGAAGGCGGCCAGGAACTCCTCGCAAAGAAACCAGCATCAGAGCCGAAACCAGAGGAAGATGTACAGTGGACTGAAGAAGGCCACGCAGGGATGATGGAACCGACTTTACAACAGGGAACGCTCTTCTCAAGGGATGATCACAAGGCTAATGTTGGGAGGAGGCATGCATGGCCACTGGCCTCAGGTGCCAAAGCTCCTTACGGCAAGTTGTAGTTTTTCAATGCATAAACTTGCTCAAGAATCGACACATGCGTTAGCCATTCTATGAATTATCACCTGCTCATGTTTCCCACAGCTCTTCATTTCATGCTAATGCTCGATGTTGTGCCTTGATAAGTGCAGCCGAAGTCCCCCCCAAGTTTTTCCAACTACACTTGCTTGGCAAGCACACGCTGTATATTCTTTCTGCCCCGTCGGAGGAGCAGCACAGAATCTAATGCTACACTATTTTTTCCTGCAAGCGTCGGCACCTTGTTCATTTATTGTTATTATTACTCCCTCCTCCGCCCTATTTGATAGTTCTGTTTTCTTTATTCAATGTAGATTGTTAGTAGTATAAGCTACCTTATTTAATGTAACGTAGATTGTTATGAATGTAACCTACCCCATTTAATACATTTAGATTTTTCCAAAACATATTGATATAATTGATATGTATATCAATGAGAATTGATTTTTTTTTTACCATCAATTCAAGTTTTCATGAATAATTAATATAAAGTTGTATTCTATTTAATATAAAGGCATTTTATAAAACTAGCAACCTACATCTGCTTTTTCAATAAAGTTAACTATTTTTTTCTTAAACTGTTTTGAAAAAAAAAACAAATTAGAACTATCAAAATGGGATAAAGGGAGGAGGATTATTATCACCATTATTGCTATTATTTTGCGATGGTGATGCAACGCTCAACGCAATTGATAATGTATGTGAAATTGCTTCATATGTTTTTGGCTTAATGATACAAAAAATGAAGAATAGTTTCCTAAATCGTGTTCATTTTAAGTTTATATTGCTAAGCATATGATTGGGTAAAAGTGCGATTAACATAACTTCGCCTTAATCAAGAATATTTTTTTTTTTTTTTGGTGATGGTATCCAAGGACGAAAGTCTTATTTTCCCCAATGCTCAGAAACGAATCTCTGACTCAGAGGTTTGCTAATTGACTCCATTATCCAAAATTCTGGCCACAAGTATAGTATTTAACAGTAACAGCTCACACCTGACAAATTACTGAATCTGATTTTCAAACAGCATAACATAACTGTGTCTAGAAATTCCCCACACATTTTATTCAAATGACCGAGTGAAGTTTCCATTTTTCTTAATTAATAGTAGTACATAAAATAGTTGAATGAGTTGATCAGTCCGGATGAAGTAATTATTAACCTTCAAAGATGCCATTGGAAAGATCTTAAACTTTCTGTACTTCAAATGTCAAATCTCTCAATTTTCTTTGTGAAGCCAGAGATTTATGTCCTATTCTTAGCATACTTGTTCAGTTCTGATCTTAAGAAGAAATCTCACTTGTTCTCTTTCATTTATGACACTGACATACTCTCCAATACCAATTCTGGGGCTTAAATTTCTATAACATTACACCTCTGGTGGACTGCTTAATATTCAGAAAAAGTATACTAATTTTTTTTATACTAATATTCAATTAAAAAAAAAATCTTTAACTTGTAGTAGCAGTATATTCTGTCGCTTGAGTTTTCCAAAGTTCTGAAATTAGGCAGAAACCGCATTATAATAATGCCAGTTGTAGACAACCCTACCTTTGACTCCTGTCTTAAGTTGAAGTTGCAACTCTATAAAAACCCACACTCTGCTCTTTCTTTCTGCTGCTTCCCATTTCCTAGTTGACAAACAAAAAAGACGTTGATGAGTGAAAGGAAGTGAAGTGATCAAGGCATTAATGGCGTCCGTAAGATTTGCCGGATTGATAATAGGGTTTATCATCGTTTCACTTGCTCTCAAGTACTCTACTGCATGTGCTCATGAAGGTACACATACATATATATACATGTGTGTGTGTGTGTGTAAACGCACACTTTCTCATCAGCAGTAAATATTCATCAGTAGTAGAAGCTTATCAGAGTTTAATTACCTAAGCCAACTCTTTTCTATGTTTCTCTGCAGGAAGTAGAAGGAAGGGAAAGTGGGCGGCAGCAGGGATTGCACCGCAAGGCCATGCACCTTCTAAAAATGTGGACATCTGCTTCTTATACTTTGGCTTTTAGCAATAATCTCATTATCTGTAATTGGCATATCAGTCTAATTTCCTCGTGTTATGAGACCTAATTAAGGCTTATTATGCAAAACAGGATCTTAGTGAGGAGACCTCTGCTGCTGAGGTGGTTAACATTGCTGGAAGAAAAGGGCTGAGGGGAAGCGAAATGCAGGTTGATAAATTATCGAATACAGAAAGAGAGAACAACCTTGGGTACGATAAGAGAAAAATATCAGGTGCGTCTCATTCTGCTACAGCCTCTTTAATTAGAATCCGATGGAAAACACGTTTTCTACTCTAAATAACAAAAGGAATCATGCACCTACTAATGCTGATTATATGTGATGATTTAATTAGGATGGTAATACATAAGTAATTAAGCCTAGTGTCTAATAGTTAATTTCATTAACATAAGTTTAGTATAGTTGATGGCAAATTTGGAATTAACTGGTATTGATTGCTTAATTGATTCAGGAAACCATGCTTCAATGGATTCTGAGGAAGCTGCTCAAAATTATCACTTGATGAAAGCTCAGGTCCCTTCTGTCTCTCCCCTCTTTCTCAAACATTGCTCCAAATATTGCAGAAACATTTTACGCTAGCATAGCAATTTCCCACGCGATAATGACGTTTTTTATCTTAAGTTTCACAGGTTAACAGCAAAATGTCCAAACAGCCGAGACAAAAGTCCGGAGCCTCCAGCTCTCATGAAGATGCTTCAAAAGCATTTCTTGAGGCAGCCGATGAGGTGGTAAACCTCATGCGCAAGGACTACGGTGTAAAAGATCACCCTCGCCACAGACCACCGATCAACAATCACGAGCCCACTGATTAACAACTGATCAAAAGATTAAGACCGACGACACTGGATATATACATGTCGTTAGGATTAGGCCTCACAATTTTGCCCTGACAAGTGAAGTCCCCCCTAACAAGAGGTCACACCCCTCTTATTTTGTTCCTTGGTTTCACGAGATGGCTAGGAAAGTACTAGTAGAATTTTGTTGCTTCTTTTAGAGTTTCAATATGTTTTGTCATCCTTTGGTGGATTAAGTTTTGGTTTTGTTGTTGTCGACACCACCAAGGTGGCTACATCATGTTAGTAAATCGCTGCAAGGCTCTGTTGTATATAAAAATAGTGGACTACACAAGTCTCCTTCCTTCTGGCTTTTTTTTACTTTTATTACAAAGTTCCGTTCTCTGATTCATTTCTCCAGAGAAAAAGGTATACACATGGGCTTTGAAGTATCAACAGTATGTGTATATACGTTCCTTGTTAAATTGTATGCACCAAGTGCGAGTTCCATACAAGAATTTGTATAAAGATACTACTATCATTTTCTTTGAATATCACTGAAACAGTCTAGATCTGAAGCCTGCACACGAATTAGGCCCCAAACTCCCCGAGTGCATGCGATCTACAAAAGAAGAGTAAATTTATGAGCCAATTAGGATGAGCACAATTTGAAGAGATAAAGGAAAATCCAATTACAATAATCTGGGAAATGCATTGTAAAGATTTTAATCACCTGAACAACATGATGAGGATCTTCAGACTGTTACCAGCTCTTTAATACTATTGGGACTGCATATAGAAGAGTTCCAGATACAGCTTTCCGCAACAACCTTATACACTGCTTCAGTGACGTGAAAACCATCCCAGAAGTAGTGTTTGTTTGGGTCCGGGCACGGTGGTAGGCCAAGAATGCATGCCGAGGTCCCGTTCGCCCACGTAGTGCAGCACGGATTGCTTGTATCTCGCAAACCTTGGAGCAAAATAAATTCAGAAACGTTAGTTGATACTTGAAAATCTTCAAATTCTTGATCATACCCGAGGCTGGTATGTACCATACTATTAATCAACGGTGCATGCTCCTGCAGTCTACTTAAAATATGTTTTGGGAGAAAAAATTACCGTATGCTGAAGGGTTTTTAGCAATATCATAAGCAAGGCCATGAATCCGACCAAGAGTGAAATTAGAGCCTGGGAGCTGGGAGCTCAGGTTCTTCAGCAGCGAACTCAGCTGGTCGTTGAACAGTAATACCAACCCGTTAATGTCTTCTACGCATTGTCCACTATGTTTGATATTCTTCGCAATCGATGGAATACACCCAATGGGTCCAATTTCAAACACAAATATTTTTCTAGCTCCCAATCGATATAGCCTCTGCCGGAACAAAGGGAAAAAAAATGTGTGTGAATGATTGTATAATCCACAAGTGATGCATCCCCCTTTTTTCTTTTTTGCGGACACCAAGATTTGGAAATTCGTTACTTTTCAATCCGTTGGAAGAAAATATTTAAATCACATTGTTGAAACAAAATCCTTCAAAAAAAAAATCAGAATTGCATCCCCCCCCCCCCTCCACAATCCCAATCCACCAATTTTGCTTTTTTTTTTTTTCTCCATTTTTTAACTTAAAATTAGATGGAAGAATGGTCAGCCTCAGAAGATTTGATAAGATAGCGCGGTAGGAATGAAAAGGGTGGAGTACCTGAAGCTGTAGGGAGAGGGTATCGACGAGATGTTTGGCAAAAGATTGAGGAGAAAATCGTGTCCTGGTGTTATATATTGGTTGAAGATAATTGTTGATGTAGTCATTGCTTCCTATAGAAACCGCAAATAGTGATCTTGACAGGTAAGTTGCAAGCTTTTCTTTGGTCTCATAAAGCCTGGGCAACTCCAATTCAATTGTTAGCTGAAGCAAATCAACTTGCTCTCCAAAACTCAAGCACTGGCCCTGAGAATGTTTGCAATATTTGGTAAATAAACTAGGCACCTTAGCATCAAAACAAAACCAAACTCCATAAATAAAGCTTGCTCGTCTTAAGTGGAATTGCACATACCTAAACGCTACAAAACCATCGAGTTAATGGCACATATTATGAATTTGAGAAACTCTCCCCCTAGGCTCTTTAGCATAATTGAGTTTGTGGCTTAATTTGATGGCGAATAAGCAAGTATGTGTGTGTGTGTGTGTGTGACAATTAAGCTTTTGGTATACACATCTAAGATTACACCCAAAGACTTGGATAATTGAATTCAATGTATTTAATGTCAGGGCTTGAAAATTTATTTCTTGTCTTCGCTCATAATTCCCAAAGACAGTTAATTTGCAATAAACAAAAATCCAAGGAGAAGAGAAACTGACACAAGTGCATGAACTCATCGCCTGTTTTTTTTCACTTGAGATCCTCGGTGACATGTTTTCTATGCCAATCCAATGCCACCTATAGTATTGCGCCAAGTATCCTATTATTATTTACACTTGTGTTAAACCAAACCAAGTTGAATTATTTGAAAATTAAAGTGTAAATAATAACAGGACACTTGGCACAATACTATAGGTGGCATTGGATTGGCATAGAAAATATGTCACCGAGGATCCCAAGTGATTTTTTTAATGCCAATTAGCCGTAATGTTTAGAAGTTGCCAAAAATAGGGGGAGAAAAACAAACCAGAAAAAAAAGAGGGTAAATTATAGGAGTTACAGAGAAGCTGAAAGAGTTATTCGACATCTTACAATGTACTTGCCGGTCTCAGGAAGAATGCCACATGACCCTGAAGCATAATTCAACCCTGGTTGATTTGCTTGAGCAAAACCTCTTAAACTCAAATATGGTGGAATCAATGGCAACCCCAGGAATTCAGCTGGGAAAAGAACAAATGAGCCAACCAAATAAATAAATGAGAACAAGACTATATATATATATATATATATATAGGCTGGAAAGAGGACATGTAATTAAAAGGAATCAACTATAAGTTCCCCCCCAACCCCCCACCAAAAACGAAAACAGAATAAAACCAACTACAACAAGTTAAAGGGATTCGATCCCTTGACCTGCATTCTTGTCCAGGGTTTTTTGAAAATTTTACCAACGAGTGCAAAGGCACACGTCTAATCTGATAGTAGTTTAGTCGCTTTCGTATTTTCCATTGACCCGACCCTTTGAGTCCACCCCTTCTCCTTAGTGTAGGTGTAGAATAGAATTTATCGTGTTCGAAAAAAAAATGAAAACAGAATAAAATAGAATGGATGTGTCTGTACCTACGAAGTCCACAACGGTTTTTCCATTAGTGAATCTTCCCGTAGGTCCCGTAGGAAAATTGGAACCATAAGGCAAAAAATTTGCTTTAGCAAGAGTTGGCAAAGCATTGTTGTTGCCGCTATCAACCAAGGAATCACCTAAAACATATACTGCTGGCGCAGCAAAATTAGGACCTTTAATGGAATCGCATTTGACGAATAAAATATGATCCGGGATGATTACCATCCACAAGATTAGTAGCAGTGGCATCACGTTATGCAACACTTTGCTCTTACGAGAAATTAACTTCAACATGCCAAGAAAAACGAGTTGGCCAGTGGCGAACAGGAGAATAGAAATTAGTGCAGATGGGTTGTGGGAGGACGGGATTTTAAAGTTATGATCAGATGACAATCCAGCTTGGAAAAGACAAAATTTAAGGAACGTTCGTAAATAGCGTGGAATTCTCTGGGGGTGGTTAGTTGTTTTTCTTTCAATTCATTTCTAGTCTGTATTAATTTTTGACCAAAAATGCCTGAAACTTTGGATCTTAGCTGTGATGATACAACAATATTCATTGTGCATGCACGCCTGGAGGGGATTAATACAGTAAGATTCACTTTTGCGAGTTCAATGGTTCTCAATCTCGGATGCTACTAATTTTAACAGTCCTGAGTCGTTTCCAGTTTTGGGACAGCTTCATTCCCTCATGTCATCTAATTATCTGGTGGCTTTTTAAAGACAGCTTTTGAAGCGTCAAGTGCATCAAATATCATGGACAAGACTTTCATGATTAAACCATAAACGTTCTTGATAAAGCTAAAATCCTGGGAAATCTTCTTTTTCATACTGTATTTGTCACTTAACATACAACATATTTACAATTTTATAATACGGTCTATTTATGATTCTCCTTAATTTTGCCATAGCCAGTTCAATACCTGAAAATTCAATGCATTTGTTAGATGATAGGGTTTTTGAGTAACTTGTTTGCTAGATGTAATGTAACTGGTATTTTTGTTTCCTGTCAATGATTTGGTCGATTCAATGGATTCGAACCAGAGAATGATCAAACATTGAACAAGAACATGCGGAAGAAAGAGGAAAAGCGTTGAGCGCTTCTCACGTTGAATCGTGCTTTTCTTCCCACGCTTGATAGCTTGTCTCTCCCTCACTTAGATGCGGGACCCAAAAAAAAAAAAAAAAGTGTGTGCCGTGCTTCTGTCTTTCTTCTTTAGGAAAACAAAAATATTCCTACTCCGACTAGTTCAAATATGCCGCATTGATCCTCGGCCCTTTAAGGAGTCTCCATACTGGGCCTCATTTTAGAAATTTAATATCTGCAAACAAATTTTTCTTTTTCATAATAGGAGTAGTGATTTTTTAGAATTCCAAATCAAGTAAATCACTGTTATTTGAGAGTGATTTTTTGAAATTCCAGGTCAATTACAAATATTCAAATTAAAAAAAAAAGAGTGTAAAGAGTGATGGAAAACATCAGAAGTTGAGAGGGTTGAGAATAATTCTGATTATGGATTTAGGGTTTATGGATTTTTGTTTGATTTAATTTCTTATTGATTGGATGATCAATGCACTGACTGAATTTCGTAATATTCAAGAGGAGGGAACAGCCAAATAGATTTCGGGATAGAATTGAGTTAATGAAATCACGTGAGTTGTTACGGGTGTCAAATTTTTAGAGTGAGACTTGATAAGAGGTCTCTTCAAGAAGTTGAGGATCGGATGCACCCCTTAAGGGAGCTGAGGATCAGATGCATACATATGCATCTTAAGAGTTAATTGAGCTTTAGCATGGAGAGAGGGCTAGATTGAGTAATACAGTGAAAGAAATTGTAAGTAGACCTCCAAAAAAAAAAAAAAAAAAAAAAAAACCTTAGGCATAATCTTTACCGTATATCTCAGCATAAGAAGATTGAAATGCATAAAAAGAAAAATTTACTTTCCCACCTCGAGGAAGAGCTTAAGAGTTTCTTGTACCGAGGGTTGCTTTTTTGCTCTCAAGTGCTCTTACGATTGGAAGGCTGGAAAGGTCTGGTCAAAATAAATTCCGCTCACAGATACACTTATAAGAATGAGCCTGTGTACGGCAAGTCTCAACCTAAAGGAAAGCAATGTATTCATATCTAGAAATCCTGAAACTACACCATCCTTGAAATAATAATTATTGGACCGAAAATTTGCAGCCAACCTTAGCGGTTGAACACGAAACTCTGTCAAAACTGAAACTGACAATAAAGACTCATCTATAACTAAATTAACAAGCAGCAACTTCAGTCGGACATATATACACATCTACAGGGAAGGCAAGACTAAATTCTGCCACTTGGTCATCTATCTCCACCTTCAAGATCTTCATTATCCTCCATCTGGGTGTCTTCTTTGTTGACTGTTTCACCATCCCCAGCCTCTTGATTAGTATTACTCTGTCGAAAAAACAAACCAGCAGATGTGGAATCATCTTCCTCAAGCTCCTCTTCAGATTCCTTGTCCTTTGACTGAGCAAGCGTATAACCATTCATCCAAGATGGGCAACTACGAGTATCTCCAACAAAAGCAGGAAGTTTTGAAGATGACGAAGGACTTGAAACATTAGATATCTTTTCAGGTGAAATTTGCCTTGTGCAAGAACATTCAGGGACTGGAAAAGAGAGAAAAGATAGTTCTTTTGATCCAGTGAATTCCTTTGCCAATCCATCAATCAATTTCCGCTTAAGATGCCTGCGCACTGATTTTATCCAAGCATGGTTGGCCTGATACAAGTGCTCACGAATCTCATCCAACAGCTTGCCCACTGCCTTCCTGGATGGAGATGAGCAACAGAAAACAGTTGATATCAAGGCTGGCCTTTCAAATGCTACATTCTTTCTTATTAAAAAAAGAAAAAAGGAATTAACCAAAAATTTTGAAACAACAAAAACAACCCCAAAAATTTGAAATGGTAGGGACTTCAGAGTTTTACACTGTGAAATCCCAAATCAAGCGACAGCTCGGTACTCGCATCACACAGCAGCAATGCACTAGTTATCAGGGGAAGCACACAAACTGGACAAGTAGCAGAAAGTTATCTAGGAACCAAATTACCTGTCCAACCTGAATGTCTTAGATGCAGCAAACTGGTAAAGCCTGTGACCCATTACTAAACTAGCAAAATTTGGTTTTCCTTTACCATCCCGATCAAATCCAGGGATAAAAACATCTGCTTCAACACAGACTCTGTAGTCTACAGCCTCCCAGAGTAACTTGTGTGCGTTAGTTCTCAACTCCATAACTGTACTTTCTGGTTCTCTATCGCTCTCGGCCACCCAACCCCACCAACCCTCAATGTTGTAATATTTTGGCCGTGCAGGTGGTGGCGGTAGTGGCCGAGGTCGTGGACCTGAAGTTTTCCATGCTTCAAATTTTATTTCTTCCTTAACTGGTGGAGCCCTAGAAATTTTGTCATCAAGATTAGCCTCACGACCATATACTTTATTCAACTCCCATGACGTGCTTAAGGAGGTTCTGTCAACAACATTTTCAAACATGGCATGGAGTGGAATCAGCTTCTTCTGCCCACCAAAGACCTCGCCACCAGAAACATAAATTATTGTGTCCCACGAGTAACCATATGCTCGAAGAAGAATGCCAACCTGCAGAGCAATAGGTGTCACATCATGATTTTGTTCTAAAATCATATCAGATCAATTGCTAAATTAGTCTTGTGTGAGCCTACTCTATCCAATTCTAACATGTGCTAAATGCGGCTACACAAGATCAGGTGACTTTCTCCTCATTTAATCGAACTAATGAAGTATTGCTTTCCTAAAGCAGGAAAAAAGTAGCAATTCTCATTTTGAGTCTTGCGGCCACTTAGTCCTCTCCCAAGTTCCCAGAAACAAGAAGGCAATCATAATGCAAGTTGAATAGTCTTACTTGGATATAAAACTATCAGACAAACCCTTATCCTGAGGAAAAGACAATGAGGTTGCAGGCAGGTAAATTTTGATCTTGAAAATTCACTACCTGTGCCATCAACATTACTCCCCAATTCCAAGAAAGCAACAAATCTTTCCAAAGAAATTTTATGTTAAACAGGCTACAGAGAAAAGTTAATGCTCCAAGGAAGGAAGGGGGAATTAGAGTTCCATGTTGATGGGACAAGTACATAAAGCATATTTAGAAACACTTGAAGACTTCATATTGATGGTGAGGATGGAGAAATACCTCCTCTGGCATAAGAGGACACAAACCATTGCGCCGCTGCTTTGCTGAATCTACAGAGAGATTTCCCTTGATGATCCCACGTTTGATCATCCATGACCGTTTATGCTGAATGAGTTCAGTGTGCACATCCTAGGAACAACAAATATCCACACATAAAAATGGGATGCTCTTAAAGCTTTGGGACTCTTAAGGTCTTTCATATGCTTATGATGTTACAGGAATTTATACTTGATACCTGAAAGAGTTCAGCACAGCCATAATATGCCAGAGCCTCTCTTGTCATCCCTGGATCATAGGCAATAAATGGCCGTCCAGAAGCTCTTAATCTGCAAGAATACCAAAAAATAAGCAGAAAGTATCATGTGTTTCTGACACCAAGAAAAGTGTGAAGTAGCACACCTATCCAGAACTTTTGTAGCAAGTTCCTCAACCTCCTCTCTGAAACTCAAAGCATGATAAGCAACCCTGCATCTCAGCCTCTGATACTCTTCAAGATGAGGAGGAAGTATTGCCTGGATAAAATCATATATAAAAAAAAGGTCAACACTCAACACTATTTCTCAAATGGTTCTGTTGCTTTGTCTTATGTAGAGCTACAATGGTTTTTAGGGCAAGAAATTTATCATTCAAGTTAATGTGTTAACTTCATTCCTGTACTAGTCTTTTGGCACATGATCCCCAACATTTTATTCTCTAAAGTCATTCAATGTCAAAGATAGAATTGAAGTAATAAACCCGGTCAACCAACTAAAATAGCAGAAATCCAGGTTCACAGAGAAATTCAGATAGAATATGAGCCAAATTTCTGCGAACATTAGAACAACTTTTATGTCCTTAAATGGCAGAAAAAGAAAAAAAAATAAGGGTGCTCGGATGTATCATTTACCAAGAAAACATATGACATAAATATCATACTTCATAGTCATGTTCATGGTGCAAGCTACAAAAGTTGTTACTCAAATCTTAGAAAATGAAATGTATTTGCACATGCCTGCAAGCCTCCGCCTTCAGATATAACAAGTTCAACAACTGAGTGCCTACTCAAGACTGGAAGAACATGATGTTCATAGAAATGTGGCGATGCAGAATTTGAAACCTTAAAAGAAGGAATTTCTTTTTTCCTCCTTGCTCCTTTTAGATGCTTGGGTAAGGTTTTGACAATTTTGACATCCTTTGCTAGAGCAGCCATGAACTGATCCTCATTATAGAGGTAAGCAAAACTCTTGAACTGAGTGCTGCATGGACCATACAAAGAACACTCTGATTCAGCTTTGATCATGGTAACTCATGCATGACACACAAATAACCATCCTATAATTTAGCTCCTTTACAATACGCATTAAGTGAACCTGATTCCTTTGCTGCTTGTAGTGGACTGAAGTTCAGGAATAACTAATGTTGCATTGAGGAGACGAGAAACTACAACAGCATCACATATCTGCCAGAAATAAAGACCTTTGAACAGCATGCCTTTCTTTTGAAAATTTGAGTTAATAAAATAAGCACAATTCCAAGGCAACATTTCCGTTTGCATGCAGCATCCTTACCGAGTTCCTGATCTCATGAAAACCGCCTCGTATCCGTACAAAAATGAATCCACTTGTTTTATGAATAGGAGCTGTCACAATAACAAGACAAGATAAGAATGAGAATTTCATGTAGATTCAGTTTTTGCTAGCCTGTAAAAACCAATATTTAGCTTATCTTTGATACTTTTCTGGGTCAAACAAAGTTCAAGTTACATATCAAGTATGTTATAGTGAATCTTAAACTATTTCACAAAAGGATTACCACCCATTTCATTTCACACCTCAAACCGCCTAAGGAAACTGCAAATGATGAACAGAGAAAGCACTCCCTAGCTAGAGACACTAACAGTGACTCATTGGGTAGTTGTGATGTAACTTAGGCAAGATTACACACTTCCAACCTTCTGACACCTATGGTCATGCAACATTGGAGGCACTTATCTAGATTGAATGGTGCCAGTTGATTTCATGGGAGCACCAACCTTTCAAAATCCACAAATACAAACAATATGAGGGACTATTTTGTATTTGGGACGCCAAAGCCCTTTATACAGCAGAATCACTATGTTACTACAATTACCAACTAAAAGGTTTTCAAAACCCCATTACGACATAGGCCATAGTAGAGGCAATTTCTGACTTGAAAAGGAAATGTACACGTCGCCAATTATGTGGAAGAAATTTTCCAAAAAGAAAAAAGGAAAACCCTTTGTTGCTGAAGCTTGAATAGACAATCACGCTGCAAGTGTATCTGATCATTTTGTGAGTTAAAAAGAACAACAGCAATAACCAACAGCTTTATGCATAAAATGCAACAATGATTCCAGTATTTTTTAAATTTTACTTTAGATTTCAACAGCTTGTGTGCGAATTGCAGACTGAAGAGATGCTTGTCTAAATTCTCTTTACCAGTTTGAGGCCCTTATGGCGGGCCAGATTGTTGTAAAGATGGTGATGGTTTACCTGCATAATTTTCTCTGGGGTTTGCATAGGGATGTAAAGATTCAAGAAGCCTAACTGGTCCCCAAAGTCTCTGGTATAAAGGATTCTGCAGAAGCAAGAAATGCTATAGCAAAATTAGTTCATGCAACAGATGTAGAATCTAAAGAATGGGTATTCACAATTCACAAAAAGGAGACTCTCCCCAAGGTTGTTTACCAAAATGTTGTGTTTTTAAGTTAAAATTAGAAAAAGAAAAAGAAATTTGTCCTCTTTACTGGTTTTCCATCATAAGTATGGAATTGATTCCTATCAAATTGACTCTTTTGAGTAGATTTTAAAGAAATTGATGTCAGCTTACTTATTCTTTTAGACTAGATGTCTCCAAATTCTCTCCCTTCTCCACCATAGTTGGCCTATCGCTTTACTTATTCTTTGCTTCCAAATTCTCTCCTTCTCCTCCATAGTTGGCCTATGGCTTTTTCTCAATCCTCATTGTCACTTATAATACTCATCAATGCAGCATATTCATTTAAGAGAGACAGATAGATTAATAAAGATTGAACTACAGTGTTTGTTTGCATCAATAGTTGCAGCATGACAGCATTTTGGCATATGCTGCAAACAATGATGGTCAAGTTTAATTTACGTATTGATTCAGAAAGGGTGGAACAAGCCTACAAGCTAAGCATTACAACTGGGGATGCACAAAACAGGTTGCCTCTCACTGCTCCTCCCAATAGATATTGCAGCCAGAAACTTTCTCTTGTTTTCACATAAAACTTTGATGTCGAATTCGTGAAGCTGGGGATACAAAAAAAAAAAAAAAATCGAATTCTCTGTTGTTCAGCGAGAAAGATTTCTCAAGAGACAGACTTTAAAGGCATTTTTCAGAATCCCTTCCGGAGTTATATTTAATTTCAACTTAAAACCACAACATTATGGCAAACTACCCCACCCCCACCCCCCCAATAGGAGCATACTAACCAGCTTAAGTACAAGGCAAAGTAGAACATTCATAAATAAATTGATCACATACGAACCAAATATAAGATGAAAATCTTTGTCAAAAAGAATAACAGAATCCTAGGAAAAAAGAGTATAAGTAGACAACTGGAATAAAGAAGAACATTAACGTCGAAAAGAAAAAAAAAAGAATAACCTTTGAGGAGACCCCACTAAATCCACGCTAAAACAGAATGCATCATAAAAGATTAACTCGTAAAACAACTCGACTAGTCTAGAATTGGTCATAAGATTCTCATAGTTAGCTAAAATATCAGTTCCGAAACTGAAAAACAATAATCATCAATCAAGCAGCTGCTGTTCCAGACAAACAAATCCAAGCAGCAAAAAAAAAAAAAAGCCAAAAAAAGAAGAAAAATAAAAACATAACACAGCTAATCAAACAGCAAAATACAGAATAAAGTTCAGATCTTTGAAAGGGTCTAAGCACAGTACATTATTAGAAAGATCTACATTCTCAAAAATGGGTCTCCAAGAAAAAATTGTGATAGAAGACTGGTATTCCGAAACGCCCCCATCTGTATATCTAGCGAGTAAAAAGTGTGTAAGGATAGAGAAAGTAGATAAAACCAGCCCAACCAAACCAACCCACTTCAGTCTTGACTTAATCTTGAACGCAATCTTGCCATCCCCTTTCAGTGCCACCCACTTCATCTCTTATCACACCATGAGCAGATACAGCAAACCTTACATGAGAGTAACGAACAAAGACAAGTCAAAAGGGACAGTGACACATGTGAGAAACTTCCTCGGATAGTTTTAAGGCTGTAGTTGGGCTAGAGTTGGGACAATGGAAGAACGAGGGAAGAGCGCAAGGTTCAGACAGTCATGGAAAGTTTTTGGGCATTTAGCGTTTATGGTGAAAATAGAATCCTAGTCTGGTTAAGGACGCGTGAGTTTCATGGCAATGTCGGAGAAACAAGAGTTGATTGGCTGTAGGCTGTAGCCTGTTCCGTGAGTTGTACTTGCGGATAGAGGCACGTGAGGATTCGTCTTTGTTAGGTATAATTAAGGTTATCAGTCACGTGACTTGATCTGTTTCTCACGTGATATTTAAGCAGGTAGTAATCTGGTGCTTCCCGGAGGCGCCGTCTCTTTCTTGATGGTGCCATTAGGGATGTAATCGAGCCACTCGAGCTCGACCCGACTCATATGTATCTAAGCGTGAGCTCGACTCGAGCTCGATTGAGTCCAAAAAATCGATACTCGAGATTTGACTTGAGAAATTCCCTTTAAACTCGAAACTTGACTCGATAAAACTCGACCTTTAGGCAAGTCATATCAAGTCGAGTCTAATCAACCTTCTTGACTCGACTTGAAAAATGTACACTTTTACCCTTATGAAATTTTATTATAAAGAAGAGTATATTGTAAATTCAATATAAATTTTACCCATAACGGTCATTTTATAATTATAATATATATATTATTTAAATACACCCTGGCTCGACGAGTAGCTCGACAAGTCATGAGCCTCAAAATATTGGCTCAAAACTCAACTCGAATAATAATCGAGTAGCTCGAGACTCAGCTCGAATTCGATCAAACCAAGTTCAAGCCAAACCATTGACCGATATGCCACTCCCCCATTGTTTAGACGGAGGCGTTTTTGTTAATTAGTCTACCTCGTCTATGTGTAATCCAGTAATAGTAGTAAGTTTGTTTGGATTGCCTTGATTTTAGATAAAATAATTTGCTTCACAAATTTCAATCACCTTTTTATTTCATATACATCACATCACAAAAAGTGTTATAGTAATTATCTCAAATAAATTATCAAAATAAACCCTATCCAAACAAATTCTTTTAGGTGTTTTACTAATACTTTATTCACTTGTGAAAATTTACGAATTTTTCATTCTAAATGAAAAAAATATGATATGCCGTGTGTCCCCTTTTTTTATTTTTTTTAAATGGTAGTCACGCTCCTTCCAATCACCTTGGGTGGCTAAAACCTTTAAATTTGGAATTTCTAAAAAGAAATTAAAATAGGAGATATCCTCATGCTATACCAAATAATATATTAGATCCTCGTATTTATTTATTGCCTTTTTTTTACTATCAGTGAAATATTTTGAATTCAAGATTTCTCACTCACATTTCTTGTTTCTGTACCACCTATCCGACCCATCTCCCCAACCTCATAGTTTAGGTTATGTTTCTTTTTTGGGGCACAATATCTTTTTCTAAGATTTGGTGCATCTGGTTGTTACCAATAAGCACATAATAATAACAAGTGTGGACAAATATTAAATCGCTCAATGTACCGGTTAAAGGTATTTGACAAAAAAAATGTATAGATAAAAGGTAAGAATTAAAGTCATTATGATGTTTTTAGTATGAAACTAACAATGAAATTTTGTAAGTAGTAATTTTTAAATCATATAAGTTTTGAGTATGACCTTTTTTTTTCCAATGTAACTCACAGCAGTAATTAACATTTTTCCTTTGGTTATCTTCTTGTTTTTACCAAACTATAATGTTCAATAAATTTTTTCCCTTTTTTTTTAACCCTTCCATTCTTCTCCGGACACTCCTTATTTTCGAGTGACGGTGAGGAAGACTCTTCCTCTGGGTCTATACATATATGTGGGTGCGCGCGCGTGCGTGCGTGTGTGTGTGTGTTTCTTTTTCTTTTTTTTTTTCTCCCTCGAAATAAGTTGATGCTGGCGCACACGTGGGACAAAAAGCTAGTAGTAGTAGTCAGCGATTTCTTCAAGACAGTAATCCGAAATGTGGGAAATGCAAAGCTTGGGTTGAACGTGCAAGAAAGTTACATTTGTGTTGTAAACAACCTTTTTGCTTTTCATTAATTCCCAGACCAGACATGTGTAATTGCATCATTATTACCCAAGAGTCGGCAGTTTTTTCTTTTACTTTTTCCCGCTAAGGAGAGAGTTTTGGCAAATGCTCTTGTAGTCTAGGCATGGTACGTGTATATGGAGAATATATTTAGTAAGATCCTATTTGATGGATCTTAATTCAACACATAAATTTAGTAGATTCAAATTTTAATATATTTAAATGCAATTGATAATTAAAAATTAAATATCTGAATTAATTAAGTAATATTAAATTTTTTAGACAAAACTTGATCGCAAAAATAAGTGATGAATTATTTACTTATTATTAAATGTGATATACATTTAAATGTATTATTTAAATGTATTAAATGTGATATACATTTAAATGTATCAAATTTATTTACTTTTTACTTCTCTCATGTTACTGTTTCATTTTACTTTCCTATTAGTATTACTAATTTCTTTACTTATTATAATATTATAATTATCTTTTACTTATAATTTCATTAATTTTTATTTATCTACACTATTAGAAAATTCAAAATAAATTGTATAGTGTAAAAAACCGGTATATGTCCACCATAATCAAAAGTGTATATTGCTATCAATTTGACAAATTAAAAAGATATTAGCGAGCGAGAATTTTGAATTATTTAATATTTAAAAGTATATCCCAAGAAATAAAGTAACCAGTACTTTTATTTACTTTGTTTATTTATAGTTTGATTAACCACTATGTTTCTACGATCTAAATTTATTACCGTTGTTATTAAAACTAAGTTATTCGGACATATTGGTTTAAGTAATATATGCAATAGAATATTGTTTGTTTGGATTGCTTCATATTTCCCCAATTTTATTTGCTTACATCGTCTTTACAATTTCCAATACACCTTTTTATCTTCCCAATATCTTTTCATCTCACATACATCACATCACAAAAAGTGCTACAGTAAAAATATCCCAAATAATCCCAAATAACTTACAATCCAAACAGACCCAATGATTTCAGTAGTAGTATCAATGGTTGGGTAATGATTGAGATCGAGACAACAGACAGGACAGATTAAAAGTGAAAAATCCAAATTACTCAAACAAAGAACAATTAGATAAGAGGACCAGCGGCGGACATGTCCATGACCCAAAATCGGCATTTGGACGAGAAGCGGAGGAGACCGAGGACCGAGTCCCACCAAACCCAATTCAATAATTTCTTACTTTCCTCTGGTACCAAATACCGTGTTTTTTTTTTTTTTTTGGTGGGGGAGTGGGGAGGGGTGGGGGTGTTATAGGGTCCTTTACAGTTTTTTACCAACAGCTCAAATTCGGTCATAGCACTAGCATTCCATATACTTTTCTCGGATCAACTGTTCCCAAAGTTTTTCCGATTTCTTGTTAAATCCTTCTCTTGCACTTTACTCTTATCTCCCGTGCTCATGAGCCAAGACTTCAGTTCTGCTTTGAAAAGAAATTCAGGTTGCACATCAAGCTGCTGACACAGTGGCATGTCAGCTGATCAGGTTAGCTTCCCCTGTTGTTCAAGTTTCATGGGTTTTTTTTTTGTTTTTCTTTATTTTAATATTTATATTTTATCGTGGGTTTTGGGTGAGATTGGAAGTGTGCCTTGTTGGATTTCTTTAAAAAATTAATGTCTGCAGTCTTTGCTTTCATAGCTAAGTTTGATGTCTTGGGAATTTATTTTTCCTTTTGGGTTTCTAATCCATTGGCATGTTAACAACTTTCTTTCCTTACCGCCCAGGTAAAATTTTGTTGTTTAGACTGTTTGAAAAAGGGGGTTTCGTTGTTTTAAAACCTTACAAGGCCCTTGTAGTAGTACCTCTTTTGTAGAATTTTTCGAAATAGTTTGTGCCTCGGAATTATTTTATTGTTTAACTCAATTTTTCATTGATTGAATTGCACAAATTCCCTTTTGAGCTAAACGGTAGAATTATTTGAAAGATTGCCTCATTTTGCCATCCCGCCTGAAATTGTTGAAGCAAGTTTACTTCAGGACTTGGTCCTGACACTGCAATATGACATCAATTTTAATCAGAAATAACAAAAGCTGATTGTGCGTTACTTTTAGTATCGGTTGAAAGTGGGAACTTGAGCATGGACGTGGTAGACCATTATTGTTTGCAGATTAAGCTTTACATCCGTTTAGATTGATCCTTGTGGTTTGTTTAGTTAGGTTTGCAGTTCATTGGGCAACCAAGGTGGGGTACTGGGGAGAAGAGCTTTGCTTGAAAGAAAGTATGATGACTTGCTGCATTGGGTATTGTTGAAAATTAGCCTATGGAAGCACTTTTGACTTCTGTATTGAGAACTCATGATTGATTCAAGCGTATGCTAATAGTTTTATATTCTAGTATGAGATTGTGCCTTTATGCTACTAAATGGATACCCCTATTGATTTACTTACTCCAATTGCAGTCAGTAAATTACAATTTCTAGATGTGCTTTTGCAAGAACTTTTTATGTTCTAGTAGTGTGTGTAATTGAGATTCTTTATTTTTTTTTGGCTGCATTGAGATGCAAGAATTTTTATGTTGCCATGATCATTGTTTGGAAGCTGTGTCAAAATATCTATTTGAGCGAAATAAACTTAGTGCGGACTAATCTTTGCGGTGCCAATTAGTGAAAAATATACTTCTCCCTTGTCCAGTTATGTCATCCTCTGTTGCGTGTGCGGAAAGAATAAAATTAAAAAGATGCCAATTATACCAAGAATGCTCCCTCCCTAAGAACACTGCCATATTGAAAAGGCTTAAGCATTGCTAGAGGTTTTTTTTTTTAAACTGCAGCAATTGGCATGGAATCTCTTCTGTAGGACTAAAGTTAGATGACTTGTTATGTCCTTGATTATATAGGAAAGAGCCTGTTCCATTCACTTCATTTGATAATTTACTTCTTTCCTGACAGTGATCCATTGCACGGTACTCTCCAAGATGCTGTCTTTGTTTGACACTGGAAACGGACCAAAGAATGGTTCACAAAGCTGATTTAGTTATCATTGGAATATCAGTTGGTCTTGCTTTTGGTGTTCTTATTGCATCTCTGGTGTTTTTTGGTGTTCGCTGGTACAAAAGACGTGCTAATTTTCGGCGTTGTGCAAATGAGCGCTCTGTAGCTACTCTTCCTATCCGTACAAATGGAGTTGGGACAAGCATTGACAATAGTGCATCTCTCTCAACTTCTGTAGTCGTTAAGGAACCGGAGCATAATTCAAAAAATTTGCAGCATTCTTGGTGGAATCACCACAGTAAAGATAGATTTGCTTCTCCATCTGGCATACCAACATACTCTTACAAGTATGTTAAAACTCTTAACTTCAAAAAATTTCTGCTCTTCTTAGATTGATACATTTATGTTCAAAGTGATGTGATGAATCTTTCTATCCGTTTGTGATTTATCAAAGTATAGAAACTCAAAGTTGGAATTTCTGGCTGTAATGCTCTAAACATGAAAAATTATCATTGCTTAATGGATCCTATCTCTTTGGTTTTTTTTTTTTTACATGACTTAGCGTAAGAGTTTCATGCGTCCTGTTCTATTAAGAATTGTTATTATGGAAGTTGCAAATTCTTCATTATCTCCTATGCCAGTGTATGATTTTGTGAAATTTCCAGGCTACCTCCTTGGAATCTATGGAAAATCGAAACACTGTCTAACGTGTCTTCCAATTACCTAGTGTTAGTTTTCTGGGAGCACTTTATAACTGATGATTTACTTGCTTAAGAAATTTTGAGGTCTAATGAGTAGTCTAATACCATAATTGAATATTAACCTCATCTGTCATGGGGGTATAAGATGGCTGTAATGTATAACAAACCAGGTGCTGACATTAACAGTTGCATAACATTTCTTGCATCAGACTAGATATTTGCTTTATAGTTTGAGATATTTTATGTGCACTTTTAGGGACATCCAAAGAGCAACACAGAACTTCACTACTATCCTGGGACAAGGATCATTTGGTCCAGTCTATAAAGCTGTAATGCCTGCAGGTGAAGTGGTTGCTGTGAAGGTTCTTGCTTCCAATTCCAAACAAGGGGAAAAGGAGTTCCATACAGAGGTAACTACTACATATCTAATACACGATAGTTTAGCTTGTTACCCAAAATGAAGAACAGCATTTCATTTTACAAGGAAAATAAAGGAAGTTTGACATAAATGACCTGAGAACGTGGACCATTCAATTCAATGCAATTCTTGCTTTATCACATCTATTATGATCCTGAATCCAGTGAAATTGGACTGCACTCACATTGGCCTGATTCACTTGCAGGTTTCTGTTCTGGCTAGGCTGCACCACCGAAATTTGGTTAATTTGGTCGGATATTGTGTGGATAAAGGACAACGCATTCTAGTTTACGAATTCATGAGTAATGGAAGCTTGGCCAACCTTCTATACAGTAAGTTTAGTGTGTAGCTTTGTGTATTGATACGTGCCTGTCTTGGAAACTACATTTGATTATGCAGTATTTTGACTGCAATCTGATAATGTCTTGTTCAGGATGGAGTTTTGGTGTTGATTTTCATGCTCTTATCATTGTGGTTAGTGGTTCAACATGATATGAACTTCTCTATAGAAAAATAAACATGAATGGGATCTATGGCAGAGGAAGCTTTTATGGTGAAAAATGAAGATGACACTATGAAATTGTGTGTATCTTTACATTTGTGTAGCTGTGACATGGTGCAGGTTATGAATGGGCATGGCAGATAAACCTTTAAAATGAGAGGCTTTGGGTTCTGACTCACCCAAAACCTGGAAGCTTCTGTGGGTTTGTCATGAGTGGGCAGAAAGGATAAACCAGATTAGAAATTCTGTTCTTTTTTTCCTTCTTTTTATTTAATTGCTTTGGTGGTTTCTGTAAATATTAAAACCCTGTGCCGCAGAAAAGTCCAAAATCAGAATGGTTTAGAGTAAATTGGCATTTTCCTGGCTCAGGTTGGTTACTATTTTACTTGCCTGTTGACGAGTGCTCTAGAAATATTACTAGCCTATCTACAGCCTCTGAAAAATAGCTAAACTACCTGGAACACGATTTACTAGGTTCTCAATGTTGTCTTGTCGATATTCGTACTTGTGCACCAGTGCTTTTTCAGTTCCATTAGGACTCGTATGCGTGCTGACATGGTTAGAGAGAAACTACTTTATGACAACAAGCAACTTAGTATGTGTGTAAAAATTTGCATCAAGACCCATATCATGAGTTTTTTGCGTCCATTTCTTGTTCATTGGATGCTGAATCTTCCATGTATGTTTGCTATGCAGATGAAGGTGGACAACCTTTGAGTTGGGAAGAAAGGCTGCAAATTGCACTTGACATATCACATGGGATTGAATATCTTCATGATGGGGTAGGCTGTGGAATATGATAAGAAATAATTGTTTTTCCTGGTTGGATGATTTTATTCTCGAATCTCGTGTTATTTCTTGCAACAGGCGGTTCCACCCGTGATACATCGAGACCTAAAATCTGCTAATATATTGTTGGATCATTCAATGAGAGCTAAGGTAAGTCAGTAGTGCCTTGTATGCTTTGAAGCTGGTCTTTACTGCATGATACTTGATCAGCATATTACAGTGAGGATTGTTGTCTACTTTTTGCCAGCCCTTTGTCTTAGTTATGTTTGGAGGGATATTTTCCTAATTTCCCCCATGACTAGGTTGCTGATTTTGGGTTGTCGAAGGAAGAGGTTTTTGATGGTCGCAATTCAGGCCTTAAAGGTACATATGGGTACATAGATCCCGTGTACATAGCCACAAACAAGTTCACAATGAAGAGTGACATCTACAGTTTTGGAGTTATCCTTTTTGAACTAATCACAGCTATTCACCCGCACCAGAATCTAATGGAGTACGTGAATCTAGTAAGTGTAATAAGTTCTATGAATATCCTATTTCTGCTCTGCCTCTGCTTTTTTATCTGTCTGGTTATCTTTCTGTTTTTTTTCTTCCTTCTCTCCTCTTCACTTTTGAGTTTTCCACTTAAATATTTTGTCTTAGTCGCAATTTTGCTGTGAAGGCTGGCATGAGTCCTGATGGAGTGGATGAAATACTTGACAAGAAAATCATCGGAACGTGTAACCCCAACGATGCAAGGAGTTTAGCTAGTATCGCTCATAAGTGCCTGCGCAAGTCACCCAGAAAACGCCCCTCAATTGGAGAGGTTTCACAGGCAATTTTGAGGATAAAGCAGAGGCGTTTGGTTAAAGAAGACACCATGTCTTTTGCAGGAGAAGAGTTTTCGAGAATGGCGAGTCATATCGAGCAGCAGCAATTGGAGTTGACAAATATGGGCACTTTTAAGTGAAAAAGTTTAACTCAATGAGTGCACATTTTGATGCCATCATATACGAATTGCACCCAAGTAAATCGAGGAAATTTGCACCCGCAAATGTTTGCCGTTGGTTCGTTCGTTTGATAATTTCCTAATTCATCTTTTTATATTTTCAATTACTTTTTATCTCACGTACGTCACATCGCAAATCACCGTCTCGTTGAATTTTTTTCACCTCATAGTGTAAATCAACTCTCTGAATTAAATATATACTAGTACAAGGAAAACTCCTATATAAACTCAGTTTTAATGAGTTTAAATACCCGTGCTATGTGCGTTGATGATTGAATCCTGTAAGAAGATACAGACAATTAAATCACCATACCATAGGTCTACTAATCTAATCATCTCTGAAATTAAAAGTCCAATATGCCATGCCGGAGATTGGGTGCAGCCAAAAGGAGTACAGAAACTCTCTGTTCTGGACTTTTTAAGAGGGTATGAATAAAAAATAGACTGCTAATTGAAAAAATTCCATAACGATTTGTCTACCTTATTTACAGTGACGTTGTTGTGTTCACTTGGATTTCTAGCAGCCAATTGGAGGAATAAACGTGTTTTTCTGACAAGTACTTGAAATATCTATATCTATATAAATTTGAGAAGGGATTTTCAGGAACAAGCCTCTACAACCCTTCCCACTCTCAACTCTATTTTCCTAGCATTTTACATTTATCTTATTTCGTAAAAAATATCATGGGCCCATTACATCCCCACGTTTCCCTCAAATAAGAAGTTAATTCCAACTAAAACTCCCACGTTCTCTCAAACAAAAATGTAACTTCCACTTACATTAAAACTCTAACACTCCCACGTTCCCTCAAACAAAAAAATAACTTCCACTTACATTAAAACTCTTCCCACTTACAATATAGTTGGTACTTGGCCCCTGATCCAACGGAATTGAGGATTGCACCTGATTTCTTCCCAACTGCCACGGAATATACTTGGTACTACTTTTGGGAATTACTACTTTTGGGAATTACTCTTACAATTTCACTCCACACCCACATTTCCATTTCAATTAAAAACCCTTTCAATCAACTTCCTTCTCGAACCTCTCTAATTAGCTTCACAATAGAACATGGCCGTTTACAGGCATGTCATCAACACCTGAATTTCAAACTCGCAAGATTGCAACGGAGGAAACATCTGCTAATGAAACGAAAAGGACGCCACCACGGTCCCGCACAAGAATTGGAACAGTTCCAACAACTTTGCGCCGAGGAAAGAGAAATCTCACATCAATTACGATGGATAAAATCTCGACTACATCAACTCAAACGCCGCGCCAATCAAATTAAAAGTTTCGGTACTATTTATTCATTTAATATTGATATTCTTTTAATATTGAAAACCTGATCATATCATGAGTTGTGCTCATGATGTGACTTATGTAGTCTTTACCCCAAACTCTTAATATGGTAACATATTGTAGTACCATCAATTTTGATCACGAAAAATAATACTACTATTAATTATGAGTTGTGATCTGTGGAGTTTCTTCGTTACTTTGAAATAAGATGTTCAGAAGGTTGACATTAAGAGATTACTACTAGCGGGTAGGTTCGTTTTTTGTGTTTTGGGTTTTTTTTTTTTGGCAGATTTTGTGTCTTACTGCATTACATGTCCTTGGGCTGTTCAAATCGGGATAAAATCATGCCGTGTCCAAACTCTCTCCGGATAAAATCTTACATATATATATATATATATATATTTTAAAAAAATTTTGAACTCTGGAAAAAATCCTATATTTCTTAAGCATCAAATAAAATGAATCCCCCAACATACTCGAACCTTAGTTATATATTTAGTCGCAAAATTGTCTCAACAGCTTGTGTGTGTGTTGTAGTCGATGGATCCTAGGAATGAGGTTCTAAAAAAAATTAAAATTCATGTCACATCTTGGTTCTGCTATGCATGGGCACAATCCAGAATTAGATGGTTTCCATTGTTTATAAGAATCAAGTTAGAAGTTTCGCCACTATTTATTCTTTAAATATTGGTATTTTCATTATACTTACAATTATTAATAATATTTCTAATATTATAATATTATTATTGTTTTCATTGTTTATAAGAATCAAGCCGGTATTATCTATTCTTTATATATTGCCATTTTCATTATAATTGCAATTATTAATAATATTCCCAATATTATAATATTATTGCTGTTTCCATTGTTTATAAGAATCAAGTTAGAAGTTACGGTACTTATTCTTAAAATATTGGTGTTTCCATTGTTATTTCAATTATTAATAATATTTCCAATATTATATTATTATTGTTGTTTTCATTGTTTGTAAGAATCAAGTTAGAAATTTAGGTCTTATGTATTCTTTAAAATTTGGGAATATTATTGGGATTATTATTGTACTTCTAAGTATTAATAACATTCCGAATATTATAATATTATTGTTGTTTTCATTGTTTATAAGAATGTGGAAATAGTACCAATTGTTTATAAACACTTTAATAAATGCCACCGCAAGCTCCCCAATGGCTTTGTTAATATTTTACATGTTAACAAATAGTACTAAAAGCTATTATTGCAGTGGTCAATCCTAATGAATAGGATCACTACAATCTTATCTAATATCAAAGGTTAACATAAATATATTGTCATTTTTACTACCAAAATTGACAATTTGTTTGAGGCAATAATTAACATAATAAAAAATATATTTTACTATTCTAAATGTTTAATTACATATCATAAAAAATATAGTGACTCAAAACTCATATGGTCGAAATCATGCTTCACATTTCACATCGAGTTCACCCACTAAATAATGTCTCAAACATAAAATATTATCAACTACTATCATAAACATTACCAAATTAAGGATAGATTTTCTCAAATCTTACTATTAAATACACATATTACCATTCATTAATTAAAAAATAATATTTTATAATATTATTTTATAGTAAAATATTTTAAATTCTTCCATAGATTGTAATTTTTTTTTTATAATGTAAGCACCGTGCGTAGCACGGGTATTCACACTAGTATTATCTAAAAGGTAGGAGCATAATAAATGTGATGCGTCCACGTAGTATATTTATAGGTATCCTACACGGGACGGACATTCTATTAAAAAAAATCCCAGTGATTAAACTGATGCGTAGAAATAATACACTACTATTTTTGATCTAAAAAGTTGTTACACGGCCACGGGGCATGCATCGGCTCACATTATTTTGTTTATAAAGGACGTAGCGGAATTACATGAATTTTACTTTTGAAAAACTTCATTTACCTAACCCATCCAACTAATTTGAAAAAGTTTATTTGCATACTTGTGTTTGGATAGTACATTATTCTAAACAATATTTCACTTGTATCATAAATACATTTTTACGTTCCCAACTATCTTATTATCTCACATATATCACATCACAAAAGATGTTACAATAATTCTTCCAAATAATATTTCAAATAATATTCTATCCAAACATAAGCCTGGTAGCTAATTATGTGAAGTGTACCCAATTTTTTTTTTTTTTTTTTTTACACATTTTTGTTCAAGTCATTCATCAAACTATAGATTAGCTATAATTAACAAAGGAAAGATGTTGTTATTTTCATGCAGGGTAGAATACAAATTAAATCTTACATTTGAAACTATTCATTTTACCCAGTACATTATGTATAATTCATGAATATCAAAGACCGGATCAAAACATATTCAACAAAGTCAGTCATGATAATGATTTGACCTTTCAGACGTTAAAACAATAAATCAGAAAAATCAATTAAAAAATTCCGTAAGAATTGATTCGGACACCCTCTCTGTCAGGAGAAAAAAAAAAAAAAAACTAGAAAACGAAGAATTGATCAGACAGTTTTCCTAATTTTGAATATGACAAAAACTTTTGACTTTCATCAAGTCAAAGAAGAAAATTAACAGATGTGCGCATCTTACCACCCGTGAGGCGCAATTTAGCAGTACGGGTGCTACTTTCTTTGTTCTTAGTTTTTTCTGAAAGCGTTTTCGCTTGTTCTCACCCATCTAGGGCTTTTCCAATTAGCAGTGCATAAATTGAGAGAGAGAGAGAAATTGAGAGAGACAGAGAGAGAGACTGTGTGTGTGTTATCATTATTATCGTTGTTATTATCTTTTTTAGGGCTGGAGGATTGTAATTGTAACCGGTAAATGGTGAGAACCTCGAAGAGCCGGCAGGAAGACGACGATTTTGACGATGAAGAATTCGCTTCCTCTACTCCTGAAAATTCCTCTCAAAAAGGTTGACTTTTGTTAACTTTTTCAGATATGCTTTGGGCTCTGGTGATTTTTTTTTTCCATATATATATACGTTTACATTTTTTTTAATGGGTTGGGTGGGCAGTGAAAGTGGAGGGAAAGGGTAATGATCAGAAGGTCAATGCTCTGCGGTCGAAGCATTCCGAGACAGAACAGCGGCGGAGAAGCAAAATTAACGAGAGGCAAGCATTTCCCTTTCCTTTTCTTTTTTTTTTCCCCGGGTTGTTCTATTCTTTGTTAGAATGAGGGTGACATATCTCCCACTACTATAGGGAAATTATCGAGGGGTGGACTACTGGGTTTTTTTATTAATCAAATTAATAAAAATGGTTGCATGACTTTCATCAAATTGTTAATAAGGAGGGTAGCATGAGTTTTATGAAATTATTACTAAGGGCATGAATTCTGTGAAAATATACGGATCCATTCCACGAAAATGTGTTAAGTACCACACTGTGTACTGTCCTTATACCCTGTGCGATGAATTCTCTGTATATTCTTAATAATGAATATGCAAAACGTACTCCCTCTTTATTCAATTGCTCACCTAGTTCTCCTGCTCTGGTGATTTTCTCTTCTGCTATTGTTTCTAGTGATTAGGTTTGTATTAGTTCACGCTTGAGTGCTAAAGTGTTCTTCTTTATTTGCAGCTGAGGATTTTGTTGTGCTCCATGGGGAGTATTTTTATGCTGGATATTTATTTGTGATCCGTTGTTGTGCAGTTTGAGGATAAGATTGCTTTGGATTCTCTTTTTTATGTTTAATAGTGATAAGTGGAACTGAAGAATGGCTCGTACAATCCATTGTTGAGTTGGGAGGAGTAAATTGGGTGGGGTGATTAAGAAGAAGTTCCCAGGAACTTTTGCATTTTTTGGAGTATATAGGCTTGTTGAGCAAAAGAGATCCTGATTTGACTTGAGAAAATTGTGGAAACAGAGTCCAGGATGAGCGAATGAGTTGGAAATAGCAGTATCTGATTTTGAAGTTGGAAATAAGGAAAGGCCTTTTTGATGTGTATTAACAGTGACCTTATTCTCTAAGTGGTTGCAAATTCTAGTATCTTGGCTCAATCAGTCTATGGTAGTGATTTCTAGAGATGGAGTATGCATATGTTTGAAATGGACATCATTGCAGATTTATAATCTAGTGATGCATATGTTGATTCAAGAAATATATTGTATCTCATACCATCTTTGTAAGGTTTCAGATCATTAATCGATTGGTAAATGATCAATGTAAAATTTGGATTTTTTGATTTGATTCTTTTGATTAATGGATGATGCTGAGGTTAGTTGCTTTGAAAATACTCATTGCAATGTCTTCCTGTCTTATTGATTTTGCCTTTGTTCTCATTTGGCTTCTGTCAATGAGATTGCAATCTAAAATGTACTCTCTCAAGCATGATTTGGTGGATGACAATCTGTGCACGTTGAAGCTTATATATTAGAGCCCAAACTTTCTTGCCTTCTGGGCATAAGTCACAAAGTTCAATGGAGCTAAAAATTATGTTTGTCCATGCAGATTCCAAATTTTAAGAGATATCATCCCTGAAAATGATCAGAAGCGAGATAAAGCTTCATTCTTGCTGGAGGTGTATTTCCTATTTGGCCCTTTACTTTTGCTGTTAGTTCTCATTCAGTGATTTTTTTCCCTCTTCTCTGTTTTATTGCCAGAACAATTTAACCAGTACGTGCTGTTAAATCCAGGTTATACAGTATATCCAGTTCTTACAGGAGAGGATACAGATGTACGAGGAAACATACCAAGGTTGGAATCAGGAGCCATCAAAGTTGATACCTTGGGTAAAGTTCATTTAGTAGTTGTGCATCTGATGTTTTTCATCCTGGGCGTGTGTGCTTATGTCATTCTCCTTGTCTTTTCTTTCTGATTGTGAATTTCCAATATCATTTCTGCATTAAAGTTTGATTACCATTTTAAATTTAGGATTAGTTACACATTGTGGCTTCTGGACTTATATTTGCGGTTGAACCTACTTGTAATTTGTATTGAATAAGTCCAGCCTAAAGTTCTAACTATACTGACTTCCTCTTAATGTGCAAATAGAGAAGCAATTCTGGGCTAATTGAGAATTTTGTTGATCAACCACTGCTCATGAGGAATGGTTCTGGTCACGAAGACAACATCATTGTCTCTCCAACTTTGCTTTCTAATGCCCAGACGGCAATGGATTCTGAGTTGAATGGTGCTCCTCTATGCACTCCTACAGATCATCCCCAACAGTCAGGAAATGAAGAAAATTCTTCAAATTTGCTAGTGCAGCCAAATTTGTTTCATGTTGTGTCTACCCAACCTCCTCAGGGATCTTTTCCTGACCCTGAACATTTGGCTACTCACTCCCCTTCCGAATACTGGCAAGGCAAATTGACTGCATCCGAATGCGCTGTTCCAAGCTACAAAACTAGCCAGCGAGAACAGCTGCACCCGGATAGTGGAGAAGCTAGTATCTCAAATGTTTACTCTCAAGGGTGAGATTCTGAGGTGCAAATACAGTTTGGCTCTCTCCATCTCATCTCCCCTGCATGGAACCTACTTATTTGTTATTTTAAGGCAGAACTGGTTGTTAAATACTCGAGCCATATTCTTATTCTTAAGCACCTGGAAAAGCTATAGAGTTTTTAATTTTGTTATGTTGATTTATCTTGTTTATTTTGAGTTATTGAAAATTGACAGGTTGTTGAATACCCTTAAGCATGCACTCCAATCCTCTGGGGTGGATTTGTCCCAGGTCAACATCTCAGTGCAACTTGACGTGGGTAAAAGAACCAATGAAGGAACTGCTAGTACAGTCATTAGAGAGGTTTCTTCTGCTTTCTTCACTCCTTTGTCCATTTCTTTAAAAATGTGAAAAGAAGGCTAGAAGCTAAAACTGATCTCTCTAATTCTTTTGCTCCGATGAAGAATGAGATTTTTAGGTACAACTTCTTTGCGTCTTAGCAAAAATCAGAATGTATTGTAAGGATGTTTCTGTTTCTTTTTAGAGTTTTGACACCATACTTCCTCTGTATGATTTATGTCAGTTCTTTCTTATTGTATTCTTCTTTTCCTTCAGGGTGGTTGTACTAGCTGCAGAGGTAGCGTTGACAGTTAAGATTGTGCTAATAAATAGCTGAAAGTGGATCAAGGTTAGAGTGTCGCCATCACTATTCATTTTTTATTATCTCTGAGAATATGGAAATTTGCCTTGATTTCCAGCATTCGCTCGTCTTCTGATGGGATGGTGATCAAGAGTTTCCTCCGTATGGGGACTTGTAAATTTTTTTTGGTCTTTGATTTTGGATAGAGGCTTCCATTTAAGTATGAGAAGCTGCCTTATTTTACAGGAAGTTATTGGATCAAACCTCTTGCTCCCGAAGCTTATTATCTCTCTCTCTCTTGTTATTTGGGTTCTTACGGGTAGCAATTTTCATCAGCTTCAGCAGAATTTTTTTTTTTGGGTGTCTCATTTCCTGGGAGAAAGGCAATGAGTTTCATCTTTTGATTGGAATACGTAGGGTAGAATTGGTATAAAACTCCTTTATTCGAATACTTACTACCCACTCTCATGAAGACTCTGGAATTCTAAAGCTCGGCAAGAAGACAGAGTTAAGTTACCATGAAGAAGAATTGAAGGAAACGGAAAGGATTACTACGTTCTGCAACACTACTAGTCCAATCAACGATGATACAGGTGTACGTAGCCGAAGCCGGAAGGGGGAAAACACAAACTTGAAAGCTTGACCGATCCAAATATTTAATGTTTACATTTTCACGAAACAAGGCAATCTCAGAAGTTAAATAACATGTAAAGTAAATTACCTTAAAAAATGTCAAGCTGTAAATTAATGCCGCTTTTAACCACTACTACTAACTCACTAGCAGTAACTAAACAACGCTAAAAATCTAAAGTTTGATACGACGCAACCCACCCCAGAATGCAGCATTCCTTAACAATACCAATACAGACACACACGCGGCGGCACCTACGCATGGGATCGCAAAACTCAATGAAACAGTAGTGTAAACTAAATGGTTGGGGGGTGAAGGAGAGATGTGAAGGGAAGGACGGTGGAGTCTTTGCGTTATTATTTGATAGTGGGGAGACTTGAAGAGCAGGTTTGTGACGCCCCGAAAGAATGAGTGCGAGAACCCGAAAATTTTCTAAGCTTCTAGGGTTTCTTTTATTAATCGCCCGCCTTTTTCTACATTTTCTTTCTTAGAAAATTCTCCAAATAATTTTATTGAGTAAATATAGTTTTTAGATGATTTTCCTAGTATCGGATAGCTTTGGAGAAATTAAGAGCGTATACCGGACGTGGGACCCGCTAGTGCGAAAAGTTCGAAAAAATTCGCCCAATTAGGTTAAGTTTTGGATATTGAGTTTAATTTATCGGGTGTTATGAGATATTTAGAGGTTGTCAAGTGGATTGGTGTAATAGAGACAAAAAAGTTAGGCAAGTAATTAAGGAAGATGACATGTGTCACTTAGAGATTAATTCCTACTTTTGACTTACTATTCATGCTTTTACCATTTACCATAATAACTTCAAAAATTGACCAAAATATCTTCATTTCTAAGCTTCATATGGCCGGCCACCTTCAAGCAACAAGGGAAGAAAAGCTCTCCAATTTCTTTGCTCCAAACTTGCTCAATCTTCACTTTTAACCGTTTAATTTTAGTTTTACTCCATAAAACCTCTTCACTTAGTGTTTGTGAGTTGTTTGGTGGAGTTGTTTGGGAAGCTAAGGTGACAAGTTGCTCTCTCTCTTGTTTTACTAAGGTAAGTTGTGAAGAACCACCCTCCTCCCTTAATTGATGCTTAAATCATGCTTAGTGGTAGTATGAGATGCAAGTTTATGGGTTATTTCTTGATTTGTGGTTGAAGTGATGAAGTTTTATTAGTTTGGGGATTTTTTTTTCTGTTTTAATATAAGCATGATTGTGTGGCTATCTATGATGATTAGAAATGGTATATAATGACTCTCAGAGGTGGAAAAAGTGATTAATTGTAACCAATTTCTGGTTTGGAGGAAATTTCAGAAAATTAGGGTTCTTGAGGGAGCATTCTGCCCGAATTTTTAGCTCCTAGTTAGAGGCCGAATTGGCCTTGGCTTAAAACATAAAAGTTGTAGGGAATGACATTTTAGAGGTGCCTACAAAATTTCAGGTCAATCGGAGTAGTATAGAATGAGAAAAGTCGAAATTACTATTGCTGTTCTGGTTTTACCCGAATGTAAGAATTGCGCCTGTAATTGGTTGTTTTGGCTGGAATTGCTTCCGAATTGGTTGTTGAGACCTTCTGATGAAATTTAGCCCTGTTTCTTAGCTTTCAGCTGGTTTTGGAATTTCTGGATTTGGACTTGGAGAGCCTGAGTTATGAGGTTTCCGCTAGAATGCGTTTTGGTGAATCTGTTTTACATTTTTGACGTAATATCTTGCATTTTTGACCTGGTTGCACTCAAAACTGGGTTGAGTGACCTTCTGTGATGTTGTAGCCCTGTCTCTTAGCTTCGAAACGGTGGGTCTTACACTTCCATCCGATAATCGTAGTGCCGTTGGTGCTAAAACCGCATAATGACGTCAAAAACTATTTTTTTGAATTGAAGTTCAATTCCATTTCCGAATTTTCCTGGTTTACTCTAATGCTTATACTTTCTAGTGGAACCTATTATGATGGTATTTGGAATTGGTTTATGACTTGTAAACGAGTCTTATATGTGCTTATTTGAATGGTTAGGACGTGACGGTGGTCCAAGGCACTCTTTAGGCGGAGGTGTATGAAATATCACTTGCTTGCTTGGTGAGTGTTCTTGTTTGTTATGTTTCTTGACTATATGACATATGTGAATGATTGCTGACATGTTACATGCTTTCAATGATTGCCAAAACGAGTTTTCTAGGCGAATGTGTACTTTATCGCACTCGACCTAAATGGTTGTGACATTTTCAATGATTGAACGATTTGAAATGTTATTTGTGCATGAATGTAAGCCTGTGGGCTGAACTGGCCACTGCCCCTTGTTACCGGTCGACTCGAACCAGAAGCGGACTCGGTCGGGCGATTTGATGACCTGGATGAACGTTTTGGTATACTCGAGTATTACCTTGAAGTCTGGTGGAGCCTGGACAATATCCGGAAAGGGGGTGAATGAATGAATGAACGAATGAATGAATGGGGGTTTTGCTTACTTATAAAAAAAATGCATTTTCAAATGATTGAAGGTATAAGGGAACGAAAGGAGAATGGATGAACGAACGAATGAACGAATGGCTCCTTGTGAGCACGTATCCTTTCCATGAATGTGTTTATCGCTTTCTTTTGTATTTGTATTTTGAATTATTGGTAACATGTAATGAATGCATGAAACTTCTTGTTGCCTATATGTTCGGAACCTCACTGAGCTTATAGCTCACCCCGTTAGTTTTGTTTTCCTTAACAGGGAAAGGCGAGTAAGGACGAGAGCCTGTATAAATTAGTTGGGTCTAGCCCTTGGTTTTTTTCTTTTGTAATGGTTCTCGCCCTAGTGCTTGGCACGGGCTGGTTGTTTGGTGAATTGAGAACTTTTGTATATTCAACGTTTGTACTTTCTTTTGAGATAGCAATGTATATAAGTTTCATTTTAAATTTTCGATTTTGCCATATGAATTCTTGTGATTTTATTTCGGATTTGTTTGAGTGAATGACTGAGTCCCGGCGAGAGTTGGGCAGGCAGTCCGCTAAACCCTTTGATTCGCCTTAGGGGAAGGTAAGGCTCTCACAAGGTTAACCTTGAAGTTGAAGAATGTTGGGATCATGCTCGGTTTTTTGACCTTGACATTGGATGCTTGCATCTTCACTTTTTAACTTTGACACTGGATATGGATAAACTTCAACGGCACCTATAAGAGCTGGAGTGAAAATTTAGCTAAACAGAGAATAAAATTTATCTGCTCATGAAATGGGACTTCAATGGCGCCTAAGTTTGTTTGCGAATTAATAAATCGCATTAGCTTTGACGAAGGAATATACATAAGTTGCAAAAATGTGAGGGGTATAATCTTTTATAGATATTGTCATGGAGTGATTTTTTTTTTTAATCCAGTCATATAATCTAATTTTTACCACTAGGAAAAAGGATGTATTCATTAGTTTATTAAAGAATGCCAAGAAGAACAAGACACTCGTACAAGCATCACTTGTACCCACCATCCCTTTTTTCTTGTATTCATATTTGTTTCAAGAAAAGTAGAAGAATGAGGAAACAATAATAATTATAGCCATCAGGATCTATATTTCCTTAATGAGGCCGCAAAATCATCCTAGATTTTTTTTGCCCATTTCGAGTTGGTGAATTCCGAATCAAATTCTTCTTCTTTGGTTGTTGCCAGTCAAGTTCAATACAGATATATAATATAACCCTTTAATAAAGTGGAGGTAAGCTTAGGACACCATCAAAAGCATAAAAGGAAAAAAAGGGGTTAATATTACTTTGTACCCTTCAACTCAACTGTATATGGATTCCCACTTTGATTTTTAAACTTTAAAATAAAACGGCTTAGTTCTTTAAATATAAAAATCTGTCACACTTAAAGTAAAATCGTTAACGTAGGTGAAACAAATTATTGTACTTAAGTGGGATAAATTCTATGCTCTGAGGGATTAAAAGTGGAATCATAGTTTAATGACAAAAACTGTGATAAATTGTATATTTAAAGTGTTTCATTTTAGAGGACGGGGATCAAAGTGGACATCCATGTATGGTTGAAGGTTGCAAAGTGGAATTAACCATCAAAAAAAGTGTCAAGCTGACTGATTGCTTGTCCGAAGGTCTACGAGAAGGGGCTTGGCAAACGGGATCAATTCTTTTTGGGCTGGACTGCTCTTCTACCCAATGGCCTCTGACTACTATAAACCCAATACGCAAAACTGACGAATTTTCACAGGCTTCAAACTGAAAACTGCCACTCTTTCTTCGTCTTGCACTCGGCCTCCGTCGAAGGGTTTAGGGTTTTTGGTTTTTGCGATCTGAAGATGAGAAAGCTCAAGCATCATGAGAAGAAACTCTTGAAGAAGGTCAATTTCTTGGAGTGGAAAAGAGAGGGAGGTCACCGAGAAAATGATGTCATACGTCGCTACCACCTCACCAACAGAGATGATTACAAGAAGTAGTACCTCCCATTTCTCCAGTTTTGATCAGTATTTTGTTTTTATCTTCTTTCGTTGGCGGGTTTGTTTTCTTTTGGGTTGATAAGCTTTTTATGGCTTCAATTTTGATTTTGCTACGTTTTTTTTACTGGATTATTAGGTATTCAAAACTGTGTAGAATGGTACAGAAGCTAGTGAATATATTGAAACAGATGGACCATACAGACCCTTTTCGGATTGAGATGACTGATGCTCTCCTCGAAAAGCTGTGAGTTTTTTGCCTTACTCTCTCCTGCCTTTTTTCCTCTTATTGATTAGCAACCTTTTGGGTTACAGCTTTTTCTTTTTTTTTTTTTTGTTCAACTTTCATCTGAAGTCTTAAGCACTGCTTGTAATTGAACTGTTTGGAGATGATGGTAGGTGAAAATACTTCTTTTAAATGTGGTGTTTAATGTAATTGAGCTAATATGTTTCCTAGCCATGGTGCTTTCAGTGGCTTCAATAACAACATTTGATTGCTAAGCGCATGTTCTGGGTGTGGCTTCTGTTGAAGTTATTGCCATTTCCGAGCAGGGTCGTATGGGGTTGGTGGGTGTCTATTATATTGAGCCAACAGCCTCCTGATGATTGTTCTCTGCAGAACCATTTGCAGAACGAATATTTTGGACTACTGAAGAAATGGACCGCTGACATTATATAGATTCCTTGCAATCAGGAAAACTTTTTTGTTTCTTATGTCCAAATTTCTCTGCAAAAAGCTTCGGATGTATTGATAATGTCTTCTATATTGATTAGGCCAGCTCTGTGATGACCAAGTAGAAATACTGAACATTTTGATGTTATAGAAGATTGGATCGTGAAGCAAGAATGCCAGGATTTGTTACACATGTTGAATATCTATTGCATGACCTTTTTCTTTGAGAATCTGTCTTGGGATTCTCTCTTTGTTAGCTGCTACTTCATATAAGGGAGATGCTCCCACCCCCCAACCCAAAAAAAAAAGGGAATAAAAAGAAAAGCCAATGAACTTACTTTTTTCTTGGATTATCAAGTTTTTAATCTTGTGATCTATAATCAATAATTAATTCGCTACAAGCTACCTTGTCAATGCAGGTATAACATGGGAGTGATACCATCTAGGAAGAGTTTGGCTTTGTGTGATCGGTTATCTGTTTCATCCTTTTGTCGGTAAGTAAGTTGCAGATTTACATTTGGGTGATTATGAATTTGATAATGTTCAAACAGGAAGAATGCCTGCTAAAATGCTATCCAAGGGGAAGAATCACATCATGGTTTTTATTTTTTTTAATGAAAATTTGCACCCCAACACGAAAAAATAAAAAACACGCTTGGCATTACGAACAAGGTAAAAATGCTAATGCTAATGGCAAGAATACAGTAGAGAAACACGGTCACCTAAAAAAAAAGACGAAAGACTGAGAAAGATGAAAAGCCAACAGCTGTTGACAATTTACTGATTTTAGATTATTAAACGATGTTTCTTTAGTACCAACTGGTCTAATGAGATGCCAGCCAGTCAGGTCAAGTTTCATGTTAAAAAAGTTCATTTGTTATTGGTAGGTTACAGGTTAAATGGCTTGGTCAATTTGGACTTTTCTGTTGACTGAGAATTAGATAGTCTGCCATCTAATAATCCTGTGTCATGTTCCATGTACATTTTTTCTCTGTGACTGGGATTTTGGTGATGCAAGAGATTTCAAGTCATACTGAGGTTTGTCAATGTCTTTAACCAGGCGAAGGCTTTCTACAGTACTAATGCGCCTGAAGTTTGCTGAACACTTGAACGAAGCTGTGACTTATATAGAGCAGGGGCATATTCGTGTGGGGCCAGACACAGTTACCGATGGTTCGTTTCTAGTTACAAGAAATATGGAAGACTTTGTTACTTGGGTAGATACATCTAAGATTAGGAGAAAAGTCTTGGAATATAATGACAAGTTGGATGATTATGATGCAATGAACTAGAGTATTACTGATAGATACTTGGGGAACTGAAAAAAGTATGTAAGCTGAACCCTATTTTGTCATCCAGTGAGGAGATTATATACCCTTTGTTGCTCTTTCTTCACAGTTCTTTTGTGCCCCTGTAATGAATCATATTTTGTTCGTTCTACAATACGAAGTGCAAAGTCATAACCATGTTTAGGCATGTGAATGGGTTAGGTGCCCAAGTATGAAGGTTTAAAGTCATACAACTAGTTCATACCGATACTTGGGGTTTAAATTTTCAAAGTCAGGTCCTTGCTCAGATCCAAACCGTGTGAAAAATTCATGGGTTTTATAGAGGAGGGTTCACGCTCATTTTCAAATTCAGACTCAAATTCCACCCAAACCAGCACACGTACATATGTGTGTGTGAAAAAATGCATGCAAGCTTCAATATTGAGTATAGATAAAAAGTTTCAAGCAAATAGTAGTATTATTTAACAATACTGCATACTTTCAACATCCTTGAATGTTGATTTGATTCTATCTACTGAAAATATGAATTATATTTCTATTATTTTTGAATTTCACATGTTTTACTATTTGTAAATTTAATTTTTTATTACATGTTAAGAAATACTCATGGATACTTATTAGGCATCCAAACCCATGAAGATTCGAGTCTGATTTTGGTTCATGCTGTAGAATTGAAATTGGATATGGAATGATATGCAAAAAATTAGTATCGGTATGAACTAGTTGTATCATTGTAACGAGTTTTGCTTGGTACAAAAAATGCTTTGGAATAAGAATCAAAATTATTTTTCTTTTTTCTTTTAAACAACAAACATTTTTTTTTTTTTTCTATTTTCCAGATTGATAGACAGTCATTCAACTCTTCCTGAACAACCACAGGCAACCACCATCAGACCACCGCCAATCAAAATCCTTAATTTGTTCGCTTCTCTCCAATCACCTGGCGACACTCATACATACAAGAATCAACAACTATTTTAACCAAAAAGTCTAACAACAATTTCCAGAAATTGAATGGGAATTTTTGTACTTTGAAATTAAATCTTTAATTCAACTCATATAGTCCATCTAAGGCCAATACCTTTCTTGTCATCAGGCATTACCCGGGCTTCCGCGAGGAGAGGAAGGCATCAATTAGGGTAAAGAATGAGGAAACGTTAACTACGAGGAAGGAGAAGTGATGTGAAAAGAGAGGTGGCTGGTGAAGATGGTATGAAAGAGAGATAGGAAGAGAAGAGATCCACTAGGAGAAGAGGAGGAGAAAATTTTGACTGCTGTAAAGAAGGCAAGAAAGAAAGGAAGGAGAAGGACAGAAGAAAAGAATGATACTGATGGATAACAGAACGGCAATCGATAAGAAATGATAGATGCGAGAAGAAAAGTAGGTGAGAAATGAGAAATTTTAATCTAAATAAAAAAATATTTAATCAAACCTACTTGAGAATGAAATTTAAGAAACATATTTGGGGGGGTTGACAGTTACCACACTTTTAGAAATCATTCTAAAATCTTGAATCCCGTACCCATTTTTCAAGAGAATATGATACCAAATCCAAATTCCAGTACCCTCAAACTAAGCGCTCCGTTAGCAACTGTGGATTCGGATTTAGTGGATTCAACCAAAACCCAACCTAATGAAATGCATAACAATGCCAGAAATTTTGACCCGGACAATTCGGCCTTGACAATAACACGCATCGACATCTAACAGCTGTGGCAACGCATTTCAAAATTGGATGTCATCTCTCTCTGTGACGTTCCTTGTCGTGTACAGGGAATATAATAACAAGCAACTCTCTACAAATTTTGCCTCACAAAATTTCAGTTTTGGCCTTAAAATTTGGCCGAACAGGTTTACTCCTTATACTCACAAAAAAAAAAAAAAAAAAAAAAACTAGTAGCTTCCACGCAATAATTAAACATAATGGGGCAGAATGCCAAATAGCTTCCCCCTCCCAAAAGGGATTAATTTAAAAAAAATCTCTCCTAAACATGCACCTGTACATCAGCTCCTCCCTATTGCAGCATAAACAAACTCTTCAGGTCGGGTAAACCCACCACTAAGCACATCCGCTAAGCTGCCAATTATATCAAAAGCTTCCAGCAAATCCGTAGCAGACATCATGCCATCAAGCCAAGACAACAACTCCTTGGAGAAGCCGACCATTTCTTTTACATTTAAGAGATTCTCTTTCATGAGCACCTCCCACATTTCCAACCTTTTACTTTCTTCTTCCGGTTCCACCGCCTTTGAAGAAATTTGTGTTTTAGCTGTACCCGCAGTAGCAGGTTTCTTTACCTTGAAAAAATGCTGCAGTTGCTCAATCAAACCAGTGTAAACCAGCATTGGTTGAATGATTGACAATAAGTCGTCAGGTCCACCAGTATCTCCTGAATGGATGTCACTAGTACTACCCAAATCAGGTCTCAAAGAACTCGTCAGACTGGGTGATGAGCGGTTCATTGGCCTGCCATGAATTCGCTGCATGTAGGCATGGTATATCCCACGCTGCAAGAAGGTACGGCGATGTTCCAACCATGACTCGTAAGACTCTGATAGAAGTGAACTCACCATCATATATTGGACAGTTTCCTCCGTTCCAGCTGATGGTTGTGTGCCAGGACTGGATGATTTCAATTCAAGTGAAGACGAAGCCAAGTAACTGGAAATAGATTTTTCCATTGCCTGGCGCTGAGAGGAGTCATGATCAAGAAAATGACGAGCCATTTGAATCATGAAAGGTAAGAAGAGGGAGTTACTTTCCTTTCCCCCACCTCTACTATCTGCACTAAATGATGCACCGGTTGCAAAACGTGCCAGCATCTGCCAAAAGAAATGACAGTAAGCAGTTATCATTGACGATAATCTCTAGGTCAGAAACAGGTCAAACAACAATCCCAAATACTAACAAGGGGGCAAGAACCCAGACGAGGCTGGGTAAAAGAAGTCCATAGAAAAAAAAAAAGGAAAAGAACTACTACTGACCAGAACAATGTCATAAGTCAACAAATGGAGACGACTTCCATCAGCACGCCCAAGAGCATTAAGGTAATCCCAATACTGGTCAACGTAACGCATGTATTGCGACATTGGAACTGATGGACCTCTCAAGGGGAATAAATTATTACACAGAGTCTCATTGTTTCTGAGGGCAGCTCCATCCCATTCCTTCTTTGGATTCTTGAGGGCCGCATCAGCCCTTTTAGCTTCCTGATGGCATTGAAAGTGTATGATGTTGAAATGACTGACAGTTGTATAAACACAATCTCCACGAGCATTTCCTGAAGTTCCAACACCAAGATTCACCCGCTTGCTGTAAGTATACACCCCAAGCAGGTCAGTGGGTCTCAACCGGTAACCCTCTCGGCAAACCATGCAAGCCAGCCCGTCTTCCTCTTCTTCAACGTCTTCAAAACCTTCAAGAACAGGCTGAGAAACCACAATACGCTCACCACCATCAGAAGAGACCTCCTGTCGCATCCCCAATCCCTGGTTTCATCAAAAGCTGCTAATTAGATGCATAGAGAACAGCCAATAAAAGTTAACAATAGGATAAGCTAACAGAATACAACTCTTTTCCTTGGTCTGCGTGTGTTGTTTTTTGTGTTTTTGGGGGGGGGGGGGGGGGGGAGAGAGAGGGAGGGGTCATCTGTGTGACAGTGCCCACAAGTGCCCCCATGATGCACTGCTTTTCCAGAGCTCGAAAATGTACCAGTTTACTAATATTCTTGTATCGGTGATCGGCATTCTAAATAATCTTATTCCTTGAAACAAAAAATGCAAAACAAAAAGAAAAAAAGTTTCACTCTCTCATATCAGATGAAAGGAGCACAAAAGAGATGCCTCCATCCTTTTGTTTACCGTACCAACATGAGAGGTGATGGGGCTGCAGCAGTTGGGGGTGTAGGCAATGCAAATTAGATGCCATAACAGACTCTGAAGGCACAAAGACAATATTGACAAAGGAAGTACCTTAAGTAACTCCTCTCTCTTCCTTAGAGCTCGACGCCTCATCTCATCTCTCGTGGCATGCCTTAAATGGCAAACCTTCTCGCTTAGAAAGCCATCGCCCATTCCATCTTTATCCGAGAGTGTGTCCAGCAAGTTTTCAGCCCTAGCTCCAATCTCATTTTCACCAGCGACACCTTCCAAAGTGTGAAGCAGAGGTAAAATACCACCTTCATATATGCACATTTGAGTGGCCAAATGCCCCAGTGACAAGCCCCTTAGCATGGATAGTATAACTGGAACAGACGGCAGTTTCAAACCGAATACCCATTCTTTACTAGATTTGAAGCCAGCCTGGCCTGTATAAGCAAAAGTATCCTTTAGATGTCTGACCGCTGCTCCAGTAATCCCTTTTTCTAATATAATGTCCTTCAACCTCTCTCCACAGGAACTTGTCTGAAGAGACTCCGAAACCCTAACAAAATTCTCCAAAGCAAACTTCTGTTTGTTTGCTTGTTGAGCAATGCTCTCATCCCTTGGGTTGTCTTCGTACTGTCTCTGCAGCCTGTCAAATTGACTCCAGTTGCGCAAGTAAGGATCAAAATGGTCAATGAGAGCTTCCATTGCTGCAGGCTCTCCATATGTCAAATAAGGCAAAATTCTAGCAACCATTTCTGTGTTCCTCTGTTGTTTGCTTGATTTCTTAAGACCTGTTGGATGAGACAACCTTTCAAGGAACATCAGTACTATTTTTTTGGCTTGTTCACTTGCACCAGTTTCTTCACTAGACACAGTTGCAACACCAGGTGCAATACTAATATTTTCGCTCTCATTTGCCTCCAACGTCAGACTCTCCACAATAAGTAGAATACCCTCAGCAGGCTCCATTGCATCCACAAAGAAAGCACGCCTTGCTGTTTCAAGGAGTAGACTTAAAGCTCCCAGCTTTAGTAACGCTCTTCTGTTTTCTCTTTTCTTGCAACATAGCATAAGCAGATCAAGCACGGCAATTAGCTGCTCTTGGTTAGACTTCAAATCATCTCGCAAACGCTGCATAACCAAAATCAGTACTTGATGTCAAAATTGCAGAAAGGATAAGCTTAATTGAAATAAAAGCACCAGAAGAAAGGCTAAGGCAAACCCTCTCTCTATCTCTCTGGCCCCAAATGGAGCAGGACTATACTTAAAAGCGTTATATCATTATGACAAACCAAAAACACAAATAGCAATATCTTGGAGGCTCATTAATAATCACTAAAATCAAGTCCCTTCTCCTATCCAACAAGGAATAAATTATCCAAACAGATCAGATAAATCTATAAGGAATAAAAGTATCCACATACCTGAACCATCCCCAAAAGAATTTCCAGCCCACCGCATTTGCGGACAGCTCCTGCTATTGCAAACTCAACCTCCGGATCTTGAGATTCCTCTCGATCCTCATCCAATTCCTTGATCATAGGCTCGGTAGCTTCACCATCCAACCCCTGCAAAGTTTGAACGAATTAACTACTTAAACTCAACTGGAAGTACATGGGGGAAAACAGAAAACTCAATTTTTTTTCACACAAGATGAACAGGAGAGAATGGTATGTACCATGCAACAATTGCAAAGAACATAAAAGGAAAGCGTCCCATAAAACTGAGGAATTTTTCTTTTAATCTTTATTCACCAGCAGTCAATCAGTTCATACAAAGGTACATAAATTCCCTGAAGCTGTAAATTTAGGAGAACAAAATAAAAAAAAAGATATGGAGGTAAAACCACAGGACCAAACCTGAAGTCGGTAAGTCACTGTCATCGGAGGACAATCCCGGCTTGATGCAGTGCCACCAGAGGAAAGCATTGTCGTGCCAGCTAATGCATTAGAAGACTGATTATTAGACTTTTTCCAGACTTGCTCATAAACCTGAGAAATACTTAAATCAAGAGAGATGATGTTTCCAGCTACTAGCAGCTCCATGCCATAGTCATCTTCAAGAAGACCCAAAAGATCCAATTGATGGCAGATTTTATTTTTAACATCCCGCATCAGTGGACCAATCTCAGCACTTGAATAAGGATTTTTCGTCATTGATCCCCTGATAAATTCTTCCTGAGTGTGAGCCTTGTTCAAAATAAGAAGATAAACGGCCTCTGGTTTGGAAGGGCAAATGAGATTACAAAGCTGCTCCAAGATGAACTGCATAGAAAACAGCAGCTCTTTTAACATATATTTAAAAAACTTGTCCACCAAAAGAGAAGAACAAATGACAAGATTTTGCATATCTATTGCAAGAACCAAAGATCTGAAGGAAATCATGCTTCATGTATTCTAATAAAAGATTTTACAAGAACCAAAGATTTTGCAAATCTCCACAACTTAATCACCCCTAGATAGTAACAAAGTATAAAGAATTTAGGGGGAAAAAAAAAGATTTGACCCAGAAGGATTTCACTACATACCAATGAAGCTCGTCCTTTTCTTTCCTCCCCATGAATTTGTAGACCACAGATGCATGCCTGGATAAACTGATGTTTATTTTCATCACTCTCGAGCAAGAGACTGTCCAGAAGATCTTTTAGAAGACGATTACAATCACAAATCAGCTTTGTCTTCTGTACAATCAAGCCCCTGATCACAATTAGGGCCTCAAGAACTTCAGACAGCAATTGTTCTTGCATAAAGCTGCAAGAATATGTAAATGGGATTAGCCATCAAACATGATTAATTCACAGCCAATCCAAATAAGAAATTTGCACTTACCGGGATCTAATATTGCGAACCTCCAAAAATTTTCCCAAGAGCTCAATAAGCTTATGAAGGATGAAACCTTGAGAGATGTCAATGTGTAAACTCCTCTCACAGGATTCAATGTTACTCACTTCTTTGGAAATCAGCTTACACAGTGTAGCTAAACCTCCACGTACAGTTAAGAAAAGTCGGGCATCCTCAGAATCTATCATTTTAAAAAGCAATTCAAAATACTCGGCAGCATTCTCACCAGCAGCCAAAGTGGCTGGTAACAAAGACATCAGTAAAATTAGTAACCGATAATGTCTTGATGAACTTTGGCCACAAAGCAAACTGATCAACATGCACATCTCCGAGCGTATCGACTGTGAACAAGCACTTAATATAAGTTCCGTAACCCAAGATCCCAGCTCAAATGATGCTATCCCACCTCGAGCCTTGCATGCACGTCGCTTCCATCTCAGTGCATATTTCAGAGCCAGGTAATCATATCTATTAGGTCGAGCCCTTGGACCACTTTTGACTGCCTGAGACACTTTGTATTGCCTCCTCACAAAATCAAGATATGATGCCCCTTTCTCCCACTCTGAATAACTTAACAATTGCATATCTTGAGTTTTTTGAGCGCCATCCCAGTTCTTCTCAGATGACTCAGAAACAGCCTTGCTTCCACTTACCTGTCCACCATATCCAGGCACATTAGAGCGACTCTCATCCTTTACTTGTGAAGCTAAGGCAGGTTTCCCATTCACTTGTTCCTTTTCTGCTGCATCAGGTTTTGGTGGAGTACATGCCAGAGATATAATCCTCAGACAAGGAAGAATAACATGCTCCGATATAGCAGGATGTTTAGCACCCAACTTAATGGAAGAAAATAACAACTGAAACGCGACCCTCAGTCTCAATTCCCAGAATTCATCACCCAAAGAGCATACATCTGAGAGCAACAGCAACTCCTCGCGGGTTGCAAGGGCAATATCCATTGAACGGTGATGCTCAAGGCAGTATAAAACCTTCTTCTGAATTAAACTATTCAGTTCAACCACTGCATTCATGTCACCCTCAGAGAAGGCACAGAGTGCTGCCCTGGCCTGGACACGAGCAGTTTTTGGGCCTTGATGGATATTATTTTCAAATAATTCAGTCAAGATGCGAGCAGTAACAAGCTGTTTCTTGGAGTTTGAATGTTTTGAAAGCACCTGCAACATCTCAAGGCATTGCGCAACAAAAGTGGTAGCACAACCATAGCAACTATTAGCTGACCTTGACACAACAAATCTGGAGGCAGACACCGCATCATCTGAATGTTTTAGATGCAAGTAATTCATTAAGACCCGTCTAAGACCTTGAAGGGTCTGAACACTTTTGCTCACAGAATCAAAAGCTGCTTTACATTTCTCACCATAAAGGACACCAAGAAGGGCAATTTTCCGGTTTATCTTGTATGAAGGCCCAGACAAAGACGCCATCATCTGCTGAACAGAATCCTTTTGTTGAGAATCCATTTCATTCTCACCAATACTTGAAACAATCTTCAGCAATGGTTTCTTGAATCCTAAAAGCTGCTGATATCTCCGGTGAGCATTTTCTGATTCAGATTCTATTGCTGTCAATCCCCGCTTCATGTCTTCATCATTTTCCATGTTATCAAATGTAAAACTTGGCTTAGCCATGAAATTGAATTCAAAACGACCATATTTGCTGTAACCACACTCATTGCATAAAAAGGAATCAAGATTCTCATAATTAATATTTCGGCATTGCCTACACTGGTAAGCATTCTCATGACAGTTATTGCAAATACCGTGCTTGTCTGTCACAGGTCGACTACAACGTGGACACTGCAATGGCTCAAGAGATAAAGCTTGAAGATTTTCATAAAAAGAATCCAACTCAATCATGAAATTGCAAGCAGTAATTGGTATAGGGAAATCAACTTTTAGCTCTGTCTGATTAAAACCAAGATGACAGGTTTTTGCACGCTTCCACAATGACCAATTATTCTTTAACTCTGATAAATCAGCCACAGGCCTGTTGTTGTAGTAAAGGTTCAGGACTTTAACTGATTTGGACTTGCGAGCATCATGGACATTCATGGTAACACTCTGAATGGTGTAGCTGCCAGTACATTTCACAATAATGCGATTGTCTGTGAACTTTGTTTCTGACTTCAAACTTTCTAGCTTCATCCTGCTGTAGGGCACCTCAGGAGAGCTGCAGGCTACACAAGGCTCACTTTCCAGATAGTATCCATCAAATTCCACCAAACCACTTAATGTGTTGTATATTCGAGAATTCGGGTGATTAGCCAACAGCTCATTCTGTGAACGAAGTGTCTCAAACATGCACTTTATCACTTCAGGAGTCAAGCATCTGTCTATAATTTCATTCATCTGTTGCTTTGAATTGCTATCTGGAGTCCTTCCTAGCAATGAGGTAACCAGCTGTGTGTATTCAATGATGTTCTGCCCATACATCGGCAGAAATTTGACTTTCTGCAGGAGGAGTGTTAGGAATTTTTCCTTGAAAGGATGATTTCCATGATGCCAAATCCCATTAAGAACACACTTTGCTTCAACACGTACAGAACTTGAATTCCACTCCAGTAGAAACAAATCAATAAATTGTCTCAAGGTGTCACCATCATTCTCAGTGAAGACATCCACCACTGGTTCCATATCCAAATATGACTTCTCCAAACCAGGTTCATTTCCCTCTTCTCCTTTCTTCTTCTTTTTAGAATCAAGGGGTTGTGACCCAGGCTTACTTGAGCTTGTTCCTCCTTCCCCACCTTCAGATTTGTGCAAAGACTGGTTAACATCCTTTCCTGTATAAAAGGCCAAACTCAATAGCTTCAAAGTCTGGACAACACACTCTTCACCAAAGTAGAAAATTCCCTGCACAAGGAAGGGTAAAACATCAGCATGTCTCATACAGTACTTCTGCCAGTTACGAGGGCGTGCTGCAGCTACTTCAGCCATGGTCGACAGACATTTCACTATCTTGACGCTTCTCTCATATGAGATAGGACTTTGAAAGCCACCGGATTTATTTACGTGTTTGTATAGCTTCTTCACTTCACTCGAAACTTGCCAAGAATCCCGGACACTGTAGTAATGTGTTTTACTACCACATAGGTGCAGAAAAAGCCTTCTTGCATATCTTCTGACAAATGTTGTATGTGGATTATTGATGTAACTACACAAAATATCCTGATAGCCTTCAAGCTTCAAATCCTTACAAGAAGATATCTTGAAATATTTGTCTTTCTCTCCACCCTTGTCATGCTTTTCTGGTCGAATCAGACTGTAAACAAGCCGGAACGTATTCTCCAGCAATAGCCTTGGGTAGTCTGCAAATATATCTGTACGATGTGATTTGGCATATGCATCTGAAAAGAACGGTGAGAAATTACCCGCAGGTAGTTCTCTTCGGATGGTTAAGAGAGAACCACAGCCAGAGTTCAACCCTACAGAACTGTCAGTACTAACAGATGAGGATTTGAAGACATGGACCAGCTGCTGCAAAATATCCATCAGATAGTTTACAAAACTTTGCTGTCTAAGTAAGCCACAAGCTCGAACTAGATGCGAAACAGAGTCCAATTTCTCATGGCTTTCAACAGCAGGTGAACCAGAGACCAAAGAGAAAGGTGGAATCTGGACAGAGTTTTTGTCATGTCCATCTCCTGTACTGCTCAATTTCAGTGCAGAACCATCACTTCCAGGTTGATTCCAATTTCGAAGCATAAGTGTAAAGAACATAAAGACAAGGATCACAACTTCACCAAATGAGGAACGGCTTCTAGCCACCAAAGGTTGGTTCAAATTTATCTCATCCAAAAACCATTTAACTAACTTCTCCAAATCTACATTTTCAGGCTCTGAGCCATCATCAAAAGGTCCACCCATAGCTGAAGATAATCTATAAAAGAGTTGCATGATTGGAATGGCCCGAACTCCAAAGGTAGTTGCCATCCATCCCTTCAGTTGTTCAAGGAGCTCAGAAAGAACTAAGGAGTTCACAATCCTCTTCGAAGCGGAAATGGTAACAGGATCAAATACAGAACCTGTAAACACCGTGGATTCACTGGGTTCAAGCTCATGGATAGATGGAGCAGCACCCTGGATACTCATATCAGCTGAAACTGGTAAAAGATTTGGATCAGCCAAATCATCAGTACCAAAGTGAATTTCATTGCCCTCTCCACTCAATGATTCCACTTCGATTGGAATTGCTGTCATAGGATGATCTCTTGAATGAGGTGGTGGAAGCCGGTCTGCATCTAACACTTCATAGCATGCTTCACATAAATCGAAGTCAGGGCAAACAGTGCAGTGCCATCGTCGCCGAAGTATAGGAACAGTAGAGCAGCCATCACAACAGTACTGGACGGATGACGTACTGTTGTCTTCTTCAACCATAATGTGAGTATTTCCTGTTGCTGCACTTGTACCATCAACTCGAGCAGGAACAGCTGCTGCGTTATCAGACACATCTTCTGTACCTAACATGGTTTGCTTTGGAAAAGGAACCTGGAGCAGTCTTGAAGATATAGCCAGGCTGGCAAAAGCAACAATTCAAAACAAATTAGCACACAGTAAAATATCCCTTAAAACTGATTAACAGAACTAAATTTACCTGCTTGATGTTTGAACAGCCTCATTTTTTGAGAATAGGAGTTCCTTAAACAATGAAACAGCAGGAGCAACAACATGTGTGCCAGTATCATTTGCATGCAGTGCCAGACACTCAGCATAACAATATATTAGTTCTACTGAAGATACAACAATATTATTCATAGTCTGTGTGTCAGGATGCTCCATGTCCAAAATCCCCCAGAGCACTTGCATGAGCCCATCAACAACTTCAGAGCCTAACTTAGGAAAGAAGAAGTAATAAGCTTTTCTGGTGTATAATGTCACAAGAATGCGTTTGTGTGTGTGTGTGTGTACACGTGCATGCATCTGTATCCAAGTCTAGTTAAATAATCTGCAACTGTTGGCCTAGACATCAAGCAGCATAATCTATTCTCAAGGAACATCCATTTGGCAGGCACAAAAAAGTGAGACAAACAGTGGAAACCAAGGATACTAGATTCTTGCCCAATTATTGAAGTGAATTGTAAATCCACAAGATACGGCACCAGAAAGAGCACCAAAGAGGGTATGTTGAAGATTGTTGGCAAAGTAATATGGGCAAATCAAGATTATAAAATCAAACCAAAATGCAACATGTCTACAACAAGTCATCGATGCATAGGCAACATGCATGAGCAAAGAAGGGTAGTCCTTGTAACTCTAGCATTACCATTTGCCTCCAGGAAAGCAGCCAAGTTTGAACGACGATGTAGTGCAATCTTAGAAACTGCTCGCATCTGTGCTGTAAACTCCTCAATAATCCACCCTGCTGTATTCCCACCTATCCCCAGTTTCAAAGAAAGGATGGAAGTGGATTTCACTACTCCAGAGAGCCGCATTGTGTCCTTAACCTAAAACAGACCTCATCAGATACCTTTACTGTAAATAAATATGAACAATCAAGTGGAATAGGTGGATATGTTTATTACACTGTCATACAAATCTCATTTACCGAACTCTAAAATGCTAGCAAAAGAAGCTTCTCAGAACAGGTATGGTTTTGGTAATTACTTGGTGATACTCCTCTTTTTTGGGGAACAAAGCCTGCAAGACCCGCCCAGCAGAAGCCAGTAGTAAAGGCTCTCGATCACTTTCAAATATTGTTTCCAACAGCTTCTTGCACTTCAGTTTATTCAGCTCCAAATTAGCCTCTTGAACTTTCAAACTATCCTGTGACTTGCAAGAATAGATCCTTGACAGAAGTTTGAGGCCGTCAGACACTACCTGCTCCGGAAGAGGAGCAGATTGCGTAGTGCGGCATTTCCTCCTGGATTCTGAAATCCATGAATTTGAGCCAAGCACACGTGCTTCCATGTCTAAAATTGCATCCATCTTCTCCTTCCAACCAAATTCATCCTTAGCTCGACCATAAACTTCCAATGAATCTATCCGTGGGAGAGCAGATCCATTGAAGGTTGGTCCAATGGAGATTGAAAATTCTTCATCAGCAAGAAGCGATTCAGCCACTGTGAATGGTATATCATACCAAGACCTCATTCCTTCATCTAATTTTATCACTCTCTGAAAGATAGTAATCTCAGAGGGAATATGATTTGCTGATGTATTACCGACATGCACACGGATCCCAACCACGACAGTATCAGGGTTCGAATTAGCAACAGTAATCTGTGGAACCCATACAGAAGTGTTAGGGAACCAACTGATAAAACTTCAATAAAACAGACATCAATAATCAAAACCTGCAGTAATTAATTACATGGCAACATTACCTTAAAAGCAGAAGGACTAGGACCCTCCAAGAATCCATCTTCAGATGCCAATGTTTGTTTAGCTCCTTCAGAGTCACCATTCCTGATTGCATCACCACTTAACTTTACATCTGGTGTTATCACCACTGTTTTCTCAAAAAAATCAAGTGGGAACTCTGGTTTAACACCACCATAAGCTTTATTGTTAAGGATGCCAGAACCAAGTTTTTTAACCTTCTCAGATGTAGCAGTTGCACTATTGTCAACCCCCATAGGAACATGCCAATAAATCTGAAGGCTTCCATCATCATGTAAAACAAGACAGTGTATCTTGTCCTTTGATAGGGGCTTGTAAGCAGTAATCCCTACCAACGCAGAGGTTGAACCTACCGCATGCCGCATATTTTGAGCATGTATTTCATGTTCACAAATTGAGACAGCAAAAGCAGCATTTGATTTCAAACTTGAAAAGCAGAAGAACAGACCAATGCCACATTGTAACTCTTTCCAATGATGCAATCCAGCTGCTCGGAGCTTACCATCTGGTTCACTGTCAAGTAAGGCACAGACTTCAATTACGGATGTTGCATCTGGATTCAGGCGACCAATCAAGGTACTTCCATCTTGATAAGACATAAAAAGTAGCTTATGAGACGATGAATAGCACAGAGACAAGCCTTTGGAATGAATTTCTCTGCCTTCAGTTTGAATGATTTCCTTCAAAACTTTGACCCCAACATTTCCTTTCAGTGACAACTCTAACCTGTACAAGTAACCACTTTCTGAAAGGACAACGAGGAACAGTCGTCCCAAAGAAGCCATAACAAGAGTTGCATCCACAATCATGTCATCAGACAATGTGACATAGTGCATGGGGCTAATATTGTCCTGAGACAAGTCAAATATTTTCACAAATTTGTTAGTGATCACCATTAGCTGAACCTGAGAACCTGGTACCCAGTCTACACGCCTGATATATGCACCTTGCAGAGCAAGTTCAATGGCTAAGCGATCAGTCACCTCCCCCCGATGATTTACTGTAAGTACTTGACAATCTTCATAGCCTGCTACAGCAAGATAATTGTCTACCACTGAATTAAACACAATATGCACAATCTCAAAGCGGACAACATTCTTGGAAAGAGGCTTCACATTAGCCTTGTCAGCCGTCACAGGTGCAACAGTGGCTTGTCCAATCAGCTGCCCAACATCAAATATGGCTACTTTATCACCTTCTCCCACTGCAAGTCGACCTCGACTACTAACACTGAGTAAGGATTTGACAAGAGAACCACTAGATAAATGGGATTTCAATTCCTTGGAATTTGAGTAATCTGCCTTTATCTTCAAGTCCAAAGATCCACTCTTGTATGCCTTCTTCAACTGCAATATTTCAGCACTACAACAAAGCACTTTATCCTCATCCAAGGTAATCCTTCTCTCTCTTGAGAGGTTTGAGTCCCTCCTGCCTATTATGGAAGGCAACAATGATGAACAAAGTTCTAGAACATGGTCTTCAAGATCAAGCTCCACAAGGAATTCTGGCATCCCATCTTGAACTTCTTTTGGAATAGACAATTTAACAGCGTAATCCTGTTCCACTACAGCATCTTCATCAACATCTGAATCACTCTCAGGTAGCTGATCCCCATTCTCAGGGAAAGGAAGAAATGATTGAAGGTTACCATCCGCACCATGACGGGGTGAATCATGACCTCTGGTGAATTTTCGGGGCTTTAAGCATAAACAGCTGCTCCCACGGACACCCCCTGCCCCACAGTCACAGAAAAACCGACTAGAGCGAGAATAGACCACACGGTGACCACGGTGACAAACTTTTGCACACACGGAGCAGCAACCTTTGGAGACTGTCAGATCACACGTGTAACAGAAATACCAGTGCTGTTCCATGAAATTACTACCACTGGATGTAAATGTGCAAACTTTAGATGCAAGTGCCCTTTCACTGTTGCTATCCTCCTCATCATCTTTGTCTACACTACCCACCTCCCCATCAGACGTTCCATCATCCTCATCCTCATCAACCGAAGTAGCATCACAGTCAACAGCTGCCGCAGCTCCTTGACTGACAGAAAGGACCAAAGCATCTGAATTTTTCCTAGAACCAAGAGGTCTAGGAGATACAGGTCCCACTACAGAACTGCCTCCAGGTAGAACTTTTCCAGAAGATTTATCGTTTGAGTTCTTGACAGACCCGCATTCACTCAAAACAGTTGCGAGAAATCCAACTATGTACTTTAATCCTTGAAGAAAACGTTCATCACCACCCAGTTTCCCCAATAACATAGCGGTATGCTGCAAAAGTGGCTTGATTAACATCTTTCCTCTGGAAAGTTGAAGCATAATATTAAAATAAGACTTTGCTATGCCAAAGTCAAATAGAAGGAAAGCATTATCAAGGGGAACCAGCATGGCTTCAAATAAATGCGTGTGCAGTTCTTCAGACTTCGACTCAAATGGTGGGGATAAAATGCATGTAATGAAATTTATGGTTGACTCTCTCAAGGAGACTGAAGTTCCTTTTGCACAGGTAACCTCACTGGATGGTTCCAAACAAGATCCTAGAAGCCTCTGTTCAAGCCATTTTGACAGGCATCGCAAGTCCATGTCCAGAAATTTCTGCTGCAGTTTCTGTTTGACATCAGGGCACATATCTCCAGATAAAAGATCCACAAAAAAGTTTAAAACTTTTACATTAATTGATTCAGAATTGCAATTATCCAGTGATTCTATAAGAACTAACACATCACCATGTAGTGCACTGTACAACTCCCGAAAGTGTTCAGAAATGTCTCCAACAGAGAGGAAATACTTGAATATCAGGCCTTTTGAAGGGTCCTTCCTGAGACCATTAATAATGTCAATAAAATTGGTAACCAAGCACTCATGGATGGTGCAATTGACTCCTACATTATTGATATTATGCAGAAACTCTTCCATGTCCTTCAATATAAATAAGCTGCTATATTCAGGCCCCAGATTACCACTCAAGCTTTTGTATATAGCTTCACATTCTCCATGAATACTTTCAAAGACTCTGTCACACTTGATTGTTAGCACAGATTCAAGAATTTGACGGAGTTCCTCCACCTCTGTGAAAACAGTTCCTTTAGCAACTTTGACCTTCAGAAGCCCATCTAGGACACCAATAATTCCTTTTATGCTAAGAATGCAAGAAAGAAGAATTCCACTAGACGCCTGAGCATGACATGGGAACCCATGCAATGAAACTTCCCAGAAGACCTTAGATCGATATCCTACAGCCATCTTGTCAACGGTTTCACCCAACTTGGGCAGAAGTTCAAAAACACTATCCAGCTGGCATGGATCATGACCCATTTTATCAAGGACCTCAACTTGTTTGGATTTATCAAAACTAGTATGTTTGAGGAGCAATAGGGGTGAAAACCTATCTGCAGAGGAGGAGTCATTATCAAAGGTCAAACTGAAAGCCTTCTGATAAGCTCTCAAATAGTTCTTCAGGAATGATGAGAACAATCTCACTAGCGTAGCTATTTGATCATCACCCAAAGAACTAGACAAGAAGCTCTCCGCTAAAGCAAGAAATTCAACATCCTTAGATGTAAGTTCTTCCCAGCTTGGACCGCCTGAAGTGATGGAGTTCTTCTTTGAGTATCGCCAAATACCAGCACCAACTAAGGATGACATGAGAGTGAGCCATGATCCTGTCCGTAAAAAATCCCAGCCTCCTTCCCCATGATCATCTGATATGCACAACGTATGCAAATGCTGGAGCAACCCCATCACCACATGTGGAATATTGACTTGCTTGCTGAGAGCACCAGCATTGCTTAAAATTGAATGGCTAAAGTAAAGAAAATGCTCTATCTCCAAGACATGAGGAAGCTCTAAACCCCTCAACAAAAGTACGCGCTCTGATGTGGATTCCATTATTGGAACATCCCAACAAAGCAAAAACATGTATCTTTCAACAATTAGGTCTTCAGCATTTCCAGGTTTTTTGCCTTTCCAAAACCCCAAAATCCAAGACAGAGAGGCAGATAACTCATCCCATGTCATATTTAAGCAGTCAACTGGTGGTGCATCATCCCCAAATACAGAAGCAGGGAGAGTTGCAATATCAATCAATTGATTTAGCAAAATCTTGTTCACAGGTGCTTCTTTGATCCACACACCAGTCACATTCTCCAATATCATAGGTGTCCAAGATGATAAATTAGTTGTATTACTCAAAGAATTGGCTCTTCTGTGAGAGGCCTCCCTCAGCTTTGATCTGAAGACTGAAAGCAATGACGACGGACAACCATGAGGACAATACAACATGTGGCGAAGCACTAAAACCAACCGCGAAACGAATAGAGCCCAGCATGATAGTGTCGCGCTGCCACAACCAGAAGATGGAGCATCAACAGTTCTCAGTGAAGAGAAAATGGCATTCACTTGAGCAGCCTTCTCATCAGTGGAAGATAAATGAAATGCCATTAGAAGGATCTCAATGTGAAACACAGATGGAAGGGTCTTGAGAAATTCTTGAAGACTAGGGCAGCTAGAACAGATTGTTTTTGCCTTCTCAAGAACAAAATTGATACATGTCTGATATATCTTGTCCCTTAGGTGACAACCAACAGAATCCACCTGTGAGATGAGGGCATGTGCAAGCAAGGCAAGGGTCTGATCATTATAGACAAAACTACCATTCTCAATGGCCAGTATTTTCTCAATAAGTGACTCCTCAACGACGGCAGACAAAGAATGCTGGGAAAGTAAGCTGTTAAACAGTTCAAAGCAAAGCTCAGGCATCTGCTCAAGCTTCTTCTGTTCATCCAGTGTAACACATGAACCAAGAGTCCTCTCTTCAGAAGAATAGCCCTGATGATTCATTATCGACAGCAGAATACCCATATGCTCACAAGTAAGCTTTCTGCAACCATCCTCATACACTCCTGGACTCCAGTTAGGTGACAAAACATCATTTTTCAAAAAGCTGAGCAGCTCCATAGCAGCTTGAATTGGCATATTGCTGAAGTTGGAAAGCGAACTGGCTGCAGGTGCGGTTTGATCTAGACCATCCACAGATCCCACAGAGCGACCGCTTTCTGAGAAAAGGTCCCCAAATAGAGCATCATCTTCATGACACACAGCATTTTCTGGTTCATTTGATGCTTTTATAGAAGTGGAACACGACCGCTCCAATTTGGGCCTTAATTTGACACCCTCAGAATGAAGAAAGAAAACAAGGTTAACCAGATTATCCACCCACTGACCTGAAGGTGGAAAAATTCTAGTCAACAGCTCCTCAGCTGTGTATTTCTTCAATAGATAGATCTTCTCACTACGAACTTGGCATGCTGGAGAATTCATGTCAAAACCATCAGGATGCCCATCATGTTTTGTACCATCGTCCTTAAGCTGAAATACAGAATACGAAGACTTCCTCACAACCATTATCAGTTTGATCACATGAATCACCACCCGTGGGAAGTACACCAGAGGAGGCTTAAGGTTACTAGTAGACTTGTTATACTGCCACACACTTGAATCCAAGTGGTCCAAGATTGATGCTGTAATGCATGCTTGAACGTTCTGAAGTACATTACTACTGTGGAATACTGCCTGTACAAGTTGAAGAAACTCTTCCATTAACAATATTGTCAGACTGTCAAAGCTACCTTCACCAGTAGCATTGTTCACAAACTCAAAGCCGATTCCAAACACTTTAGGTAAAATGTCAGCAAAAGAAGCAAAAGATTGCAATAACGCTACATCAACTTTAACATATGGATTGCCTTTTGCAAGATATCCTAGTAACTTGAATATCCTGGCACAAAAAGACATTCTCTTTCGCAGATCTGCACTGGCTATCTTCTCATCCAACAGATCCTGAAGTCCCAAAAGCCCTCTGCAAAGGAAAACAAGACGTGGCATGCATTCCAAATGAACCAGTGCTTGATGACGAGATAGAGCATTTAACTTCATGAAATCATGCCGAAATGACAGTCCAATAGACAATTGATTCAAATCATCAGATTGCAACTCTTCAGATGCCAATGTCATTAGAAGATGGTCAACAGCTTTTTCTTCAACTGAGCACCTTCCCCCTTCAAGCAAGAAAAACACGTGTTAGAAATTCAAAGTACATAAACCAATAAATAAATAAATCAACAAGTGCCGGTTCTGATCCTTCCTTAAAAACCTACGGATTTATAAATACCTTGAAGCATGCACTTGACGTAGTCCTGCACTTGAATGCTATCATCTTCAACAGCTACAAATGGAATCAAGTCAACAAGTATACTTGATGCGTATGGCTGTGGCAGATCCAATTCTTTATCCACTCGATCATTAAGTGCTATTTCTAACAGCTGGACCAAATTATTCTGAGACAAAATACAGGAGTTAGAGATGAAAATTTTACATATTTCACAGACATACAGCCATACACACATTTAGATGCAGATGTTCCCAGGCAAGTATATTAGAAGGATGTATTTGAATGAGCATGGCAGAAAGCCTGTGCATAATTGAACACAGCAGCACGTACAGGGTTTCTGAGCTTCCTTTCTCAGATATACTTGAATTCACTGATCTTTCAATGTCCATTTGACATGAAATGGACATTTTATCAACATTTGGCAGAAAGTTTAGAGTCGGTAATAGTTCATGGTTTGGAGAAAGGCCAGCCACCTAAAAGGTACTAAACTCTAATTTTGCTGTCAATCATCAATACGACAAAATGCAATGAAAAGGACGAGATGACATTTTGTACTCTACTTCATGTATCAATTTCAAGTATCAAGCAAACTTCACCATAATGAACAGAACAACAAATCCAATAAAAGAACATAATGATGTTCGCAGATGGCACCCACACGAATTTTCAAGAAGGGAAAAAAAGATAAACCTGAAGACTCAAATCTTCATTGCCAGAAACTGATTTGTCCAAGAAACACAAAGCAAATTCCACCGACTTCTGCACCACAGCCACAATTACGGGTTCCACATGCTCCACTGCCACATATTACCAGAACAAGAAATATAACCTCCAATTGTCTTTAAAAAGGAAAAAAAGTTGTACAGCTTCGCACATAAGCTGGACTTTGAGCACAAGGAATGAAATTAAATAAGCTAGAGAACCTGAGAGGGATCGAGTGGCGATGACTACTGCGGTTGCCAAAGAAGCAACAGCTTGGATTTGAGACTGCTCCAAAAATTCAAGTCCTCGCTTCTTATCACGACCGTCAGCGACGGCGGCGATCGGAGAAACAGAGTACTTGAGAATTGAGTAAAGTTTCTGGAGCCCTAACTTGAGCGAGGAATCGGTGCCAAGTCTCTTAGAGAAATTATCATCGCTGAACGAGGACGATAATGACGAAAGAGCATCGATGAGTTTGGCGATCTCCTGGTCGGCCATGACTCCGACGCGGAAAGCAAGCGATCAGTGCATTAGAGAAATGTAAATGCTGTGGGAAAGCAGAGAGCTCTCGTCGCCGGTGAGGGAAACAGGAAGGAAGAAATCAGAAATATTTACGAGACTGGAGAGGAAGAAATGATGATTTAAGTGGCAAGGGTTTAGCGAGGAAAAGGAATTGAAATAGTCCTTTATAGTTTTACTCCTACTACCAAATTCTTTTGGTCCCTTGATTTTTTTTTTTTTTCCCCTTTCACCAGGTTCTTATACCCAGCGTGGTGACAACGATGTATGTTAGGCGGTTTGGGAAAGAAATCAGACACATACACGAGTCTCGTGGAAGAGCATGCGTAAGCATTTTGCTTAATCTGCAAGTCAGTCTGGAATATTCCCCTTCAAAATAGAAAAGCCAAAAAAAAAAAAAAGTTTCGTGGTAGCAGTATATTTTTGGACTGTATATTTTTTTATTTTGGAAAAAATTACTCTGTAGTAAAAAATAAATAAATAAAAAGATCGAGTTTTCATTTAATATGTATTTCATGATGAGAAGACTAATTAAACTCTTCTAGGAGATATAATAAAATGTCATCCCAACTAAAAATGCAATTGCAGACTAAAATGCTCGCAATAGAAGATATCAAATTGTAACGATGAATGAAAACATTTCTTTGTTTGATTTTATTTTTATTGTTCTTTTATCAGCTCCTGTTCATTTCCTATGCAGAGAATGTTTTTCACCAGCAAAGCGAAGCCTAGAAAATCTTATATGTGCAGCAAATTGTCAATATTATCAAATTGATGCCCATAGCTCAAGAATTTACCACAGGTTCTTGAATCACCATATCGGTGCTTGTCTTCGCTAAGATGTATGTCATTCATGCTTTGATTACATTCAAGTACTTTTGTGGCAACTTAGGATGGAGTTTGTGGATTATACTCATAATCTTCTCTCCGTCTTTGCGTACAAAGAAACGCAGGGAGTATTTCAACAGCATTCGCCCCTGGCATCAGTTTTCTGCCAAGTGATTATAGCAGGCTCGATACCATTTTGAACATGATTTCACGCAGAAAGTTTTGGAATTTCAGTCTCAGACATTAAAATTCACAGGGCCAATGTTTGGTACGTTAATCATCAGCTAGTATAATTCGCCTAGACATTCTGCACGATGCAAACTAAAATGGGAAAATACATACGTGTGCGATATTCTAGTGCAAACAGAAATCATCTTGAGTTCAGCAGCCAGGAACCAGGATAAAATCACCCCCCCACCCCCCAAAAAAAAGGTTATCTAAAATCGTATACCTTTATTTCAGTTACAGTAGTCAGAGTTCATATAGAAACTGATGGCTTTATACATCTGCCCAACTAGGATTATCAGAACATCATTTTAACGTTGCAAAAGGGAAAGAAAACAAGTAAATATATAAGAACCCAAAAAAAAAAAAAAGAGGATGTAAAATTGCTGTTACATTTAGATTAATTAAGGAGAGCTTTTCTCTGAATCAGAAGATGAAGGGACTGCAGGAGGCACTCCAGGTCCAGGGAGGCCAGGAACTGGTTGGAATGGAAATGGAGGGAGAGGAAAGGATGGTGGTGGCGGTGGTGGAGGAGAGGGAGTTAAACCTGGCAAAGGAACAAGTGGCGGAAATAGTGAACGTGGAGGTGCAGGAGGGGAAGGAAAAATGGGAGGGAATATGGAAGGTGGAGGTGTAGGAGGGGAAGGAAAAATGGGAGGGAATATGGAAGGTGGAGGTGAAGGAAATATTGGGGGGAAAATTGAAGGTGGAGGTGATGGAATGACTGGAGGAAGTATTGAAGGTGGAGGCTGAAATGGATTCGGAATTGGAGGAAACAAGGAAGGTGGTGGGAGCAAGGGGTTTGGCGGTAATGGTATTGGGTTGAAAATACTCGGTTGAGCAGCAACCTTTTCGTTTGAGGATTCAGATGTTACTGGAGAGTTATTGGATATTGACGACTTTCCTGGCGCTGGGGTATTTGGTAGTCCGGGAATAGGCTGCAGAGGAGGAAGTGTAGGCAAAGATGGCACGTTGGGTAGCTGTGGAAGAGGTGGAACATAATTCCCAACTACCGGAAGTGGATCTGATGTGGGTGGATCTTGAATTGGGGGAGAAAAGTTTGGATCATCAGGGTCTGAGATTGATGTCAACTTTGCAGTATTTGGCAGCTCATTTGATCTGCTAATGATTGGTTTTTGAACACATAGTGCTGGCTGATTAAGAGGCTTGAATGAGAAAAACCCGGCTGAGAAAATGTGTGTCCCGTCCTTTCTTGACCTGAGGTGGACTGGAGATGAAGTTGCAGTTGAGGCCACAGCACAGTAAGGTTCACTGCTACTTATCAGCTTGACAGAGCATCCTTTGATTTTCTTGACATGTTTGCTCACCGACAAAGGCAGATGTACTTTAAACTCTCCATGCTCATTAGTCTTTGCTACCTCACGAAAACTTGGTTTTGAATTCTCCTCCCCACATTCGACTGCAACAGATGCACCTGGGCAAAATCTTGACAATATCATCAGCAGTTCAATAAGAAATAAGAACTTGAGTTCAAGAAGTCGAAAAAGAAACCTGAAATGAAGTGGCTATCCTTTGAGAAGCCTTGCTGGAAGCATGTGTCACAATAGACGGCGCCAACAACCACTGCAGATGGAAGCTTCTCTGGGGTTCTAGCCTCCGACGATGCAAAACTGATGAAAAAGATTAATCTACACACCAGCGATAACCTCCGACGACCTAACAACATCCTTCAGAATTTCCAGTGTTTCTGAGCAACAGGGCTGATCAGATAGGTTTGTATAGAAGGGCTCAGGCTCTTCCTTTATGAGGTTCAGCCTAATCCGAATGCTACACCTGTTATTCTTATGTTTGTCTGAAATGGGAAACTGTGCCCTACCTTTAACTTTTATGGTACTAATTGAAAACCAACACGCATATTTATGCCATCATGTTGAAACCTGTGAACCACCCTCTTCAATCAGCAACTGGTTTTCCGAATACATACCATTGTACTCTTACAAAGAAGAAGCTTCGGGACTCAGCAGGCACAGAAAGCAAGAAAGAAAGTCATTGTCCAGATATGCAGTGTTGGCTTTTTAACTTGACTAATTTTATAGAGTTCTTGATGATTAGGAATGGCCACAGGGGAACAGTTAGGACCCAGTTGGCTCACGAGAGTCCAATAGCAGCCACGAAATTCATGAACTCTTTTATCAGGTACCCAGTCTAACAACAACCGTACGGGAAGAGGTGCTGCGTGCATGGCTCCTCTGTCCACACCTAGCAACTACCAAGTTGGCAACCACAAATGAACGGGCATGTTTTTCCGAGTTATAAAGGCGGCAACACATTCCTTCCCTGTTGAAGATACGGTTTGATATAATTAGTACATTCATGTGAAAGATTTTGGACGTTTTGGTCCCAAAACTTTGAGCAGGAAAGAATGTCATGGAACGGAGCAATTTAGACCATGAATGATAGCATTCTTGTGCACCTTTTCCTGCTGGCGAACCTGTTTCAACAGAAAAAAAAAAAACTTCACCATTCTCTCAAGAAAGTCGAATTAAAACACATTCCTTTGATTAGATGCAAGTTGTACAAACACAAAATGGAGGAGACGAGTTTATTTTGTATACATTACTGTTTTTTGATATTACGCGAATGACAATTAAAATTCGACAAAAAGCTAGCAGCATTTGTGACTCAGGTAGCTAGAGTACATTCTTCTGCAGCTGATAGTCCTGCAATAATGTCAGTCTTTATCCTAGCCAGCAGGAGCTGTGGAATAGCACATATTTCTGGCTTTGCGTCATTGGCCAGGCCGAGATATGAATCGAACGTTGTACGTCAGTAGAAAGTGATGACGGTGAGAGAAGGTCTAAAGGCTGGACTCTGGAGTTGATGGTTTTTTGTCATGGAGGGATTTACGCCTTTTGTGGCACACTGGCATTCCTTCCTGGCGCTGGACTGAGTCCCAGTCACGACTCACGGGTGGGTGTTAAACAATTGGGTGACGGTCACCATCATCTTCACGGGAGTTGTTTGTAAGCTCTTTCGGAGTTGGATGACAGCCGGCAGAGTCAAATATCGCTTTCTTTTCCTTTTTCTTTATTGTTTTTATTTGAAGATACAACAATTATTTTATTTTTTTCTTTTTGTAAGTAATTATTTCACATATTATTTTATTTGCATTATACACACGTTTTTATATGCCAAATTATAATTTTTATTTCGCATATATCATATCACAAAAAAATATATATATTATTTATATAATACGCTACCAGCCGATATTAGAAAGCTCGTCCTTTATTACAAAATTGGTTGGTAATGCTTGGTATAATTCTTTTCTAGTAAAAGTTTGGGTGAATTCCATCTATATCCCTATTAGGAGATCCATTGGTCCGCATCATTATGGCGAATTTTTTAAATTCAAAATTCTTTCTCTTCCAATAAACATTTAACCATGGTTATATCCGTTACTATGAGATTTTCATTTCTTTGTTTTGGTCCTTAAAATTGAAACTCCAATGACGGATTCCAGAGTTAAACCCTTCTAAATTCCAGACTGAGCCAAATCCAAGGCTACCACAGAACTTTTACCAGGACACGAGCAAGCATAAATCATTTGCATTTTGGGAAGCTTCTCCCTTTGCATCAAATAAGCACCAAATTGAAACTTTTGAGATTAGCTCCACTTGCAACCTCCCAAAAGAACGAGCTTTGTTTTTTTTCTAGCAAGAAATTCAACTCAATTTCAGCAAGATTAATAATTCGTTAATCATAAGGTCTCGAGTTCGAATCTTTTGAAAATGAAAAAAACAATATTAAGAGAATATCTTCCACGAGAATTTTAGTCTCAGATGGTAAAACTAATGCAAATATATGTGGTTCATACCAAAAAAGAGAAAACACCATCGGATTCCTGTACTCAGAAGCTGTGGAAAGCTCCATCGAATTCCGGACTCAAACTTCCTTTGACTCTAAACGATGGCACAATCAATACTGTATGCTGGATGTGGCATCGATCTAAGGGCCCCAGGACAGTGAAAATTTTTTGACTCAATCAGATAGATAACTGAAGAGCCTTTACAATAATTTTCATTTTGAAAAAGACTTGTGGATTGTCAGGCAGTTGTGGGCTGTACAGGCCTAATTTGTGGTTGGACGATTAATTTTTTTCTTCGGTAAAATACCATATGTTATTGCGCGTCACCTTTTCATTTTGCTGTAACCGTCCGTATTAGACAAAAGACGAGAGGCGGTTAAAAGTCATAACGCGAGACACGGTCAAACTTCTCTGCATGGGAGCATGGAAATATAGCACAGCGAGAAGTTCCAAAACCACAAAGAGGAACTACATTGGAGCGAGCACATCCACGCTCAAGAAATTGACATTGGAGCAATTAGCAAATGAATCAGAAATCAACGATAACTCTTTATAGTTAGGCTTTAAAGCACACTGACTTGGCAATATCAAGCCGCAACAGATTAGAATGTTGCCTAGGGGAGAAACCAGAAGAACTGCCAGGCCTAATATACAAAAGAGCCTTCCAGAGGAAGAATCATCTATACAGGGCAGCAAGGGAAATGAATTATAACAAATCTGAAAATAATCCAACTGCTTCTCAGCCTTAGGTTTTGGCTGTTCCACTTTACCCTGTGTCATTTCCCTCTCTCGCCAACCATAAAAGGATTTTGCTCTTAAATTTGCTGCCATCCTTTGTTTTCCAGGTCTACAAGGACTTCTTAAACAGCATCAAGGAGGTGTTAATTTAATGTTATCCAAGTTTGCACGAAAATCTGAGAGATGCTGACCATACAAAAGATTTATTCATAAACCTTGTCATAAAAGGCTAGAAGCTGCTTGACATGCTTATGCCAAACATCAACATTTTGGCCATCAACCGTAACCCAGTCAACAACAGTTGAAGCCGGTTGCTCCCACCATTCATCAAGCTGCAGGAAGTACAACAATAAGCCACTTGATAAGATAAAACAACTGGAATTTTGTAGAAGACCAGATCAATGGTGAACAAGAATGTCTTTGAATCAAAACAGAACCGGGAAATGGGGGGAGGGCGGGAACAGACATGGGCTCAACAATGCCAATTACAACTACGTGATTCATCTATCTAGCAACAGCACAATTCAACACATGGAATAAATAGTTCATTGCTTAAAGTACTTAAACGAAAGGTTAGAGCCAAGTCCTACTTAACACCTGCAAGTAATATATTACAATTAGAGATATCCAGAAAAAAGAAAATGATTCAAGAGGAGCAAAAAACTCACCAAGCCCCTGACATATGTGCAATCGTCAAGGCACTTTTGAGCATTTAAAACTGCATTCCTTAGTTCAGGTAACCACTTCTCTGTAATTGTTTTCTCTTGTTCAGAAGCCAAATTTAAACAGTAATTCGTTGTCCTTCAAAAGAATAAGAAAACCATCAGAGCCATGTTAGTGCCAAGTTCAGCAAGAAGAGACATGCAACAAAAGATTTTATCGCAAAGTGCTTGTCTTTTATTTAATGTAAGCACTTTGGAAGCCAACATGTGCACTTAAATATTGTCTGTCTCCAGGATGCATAAGAGGATAATAAAGAACAAAATGGCCTTCCATACACTCCTTGCATGGCACTTAGTGCATTGTTTGCAATGCACACCATGCTTGTTTAAAAGATAAGGGGAAAAATGTTACTGTCAACTGGTATTTTGGAAGGAAAACATCTAGTCACAGTATTATGAGTGACCAACTAGTATTTATAGGAGTACAAACCTAACAAACTATTTACAAGAATACCCTTACTAATTTATTATCTACAAGAATACTTATATTCTCTTGACACTCCCCCTCAAGTTGGAGCATATATATCATAAGCACCCAACTTGTTACAAATGTATTTCACCCTAGAACCCCCTAAACTCTTGGTAAACACATCAGCCAATTGATCTACAGACGGTACATGAGATGTCTTGATGACCCCGTCAAGCAATTTCTCTCGAATGAAATGACAATCAACTTCAATATGTTTTGTCCTTTCATGAAACACTGGATTAGACGCAATATGAACAGCCGCCTGATTATCACACACTAAATTCATAGGCTGTTTATGCTCAAACCCAAGTTCCAGTAATATGCTCTTCAACCAAACCAACTCACACACAGTGTGAGCCATAGCGCGGTATTCAGATTCTGCACTTGATCTGGATACAACTGTTTGCTTCTTACTCTTCCACGACACTAAATTACCACCAACAAACACACAATATCCTGTAGTCGATCTTCGATCTGAGGCAGAACCAGCCCAATCTGCATCACTATATCCTTCAATATCAGTGTGTCCATGATTTTGATACAGCAACCCTTTTCCAGGAGCACTCTTAAGATATCTGAGAATCCGTATAACAGCATCCCAATGACTAGTACGAGGGGTATCAAGAAATTGACTCACAACACTCACTGCAAACGAAATGTCAGGTCTCGTTACAGTGAGATAATTTAATTTACCCACAAGTCTTCGATATTGCTTAGGATCATCAAGTAATGCACCTTGATCTCCTGCTAATTTCACATTTGGATCCATAGGAGTATCCACAGGTCGGCAACCTAACATCCCAACTTCACTCAACATATCGAGTACATATTTTCTTTGACATAAATAAATCCCATATTTAGACCGAGCTACCTCAATACCCAGAAAATACTGTAGATGACCTAAATCCTTTGTCTGAAAGTTTGCCTGCAGATTGGATTTAAGTTTCTGAATCCCCACAACATCATCACCTGTAATCACAATGTCATCCACATAAACAACTAATAAAATTTTACCAGCATTAGAATGCCGATAAAATACAGAGTGATCTACTCCACATCTTGTCAGACCGAACTCCATGACAACACTACTAAACCGGCCAAACCAAGCCCTCGGAGACTGTTTCAATCCATATAAGGATTTTTTCAAACGACAAACCAACCGCGGATTCTCCCCCTGAACAACAAATCCAGGAGGTTGTTCCATATATACCTCTTCTTTCAAATCTCCATGCAGAAATGCATTTTTCACATCCAACTGATGCAATGGCCAATTATAAGTGGCTGCCAAAGAGATAAGAAGACGAACAGAGGTAATCTTTGCAACAGGAGAAAAAGTTTCTAAGTAATCTACTCCATACACCTGAGTAAATCCTCTAGCTACCAGCCGAGCCTTCAATCTATCAATAGAACCATTAGGCTGCACTTTTATAGTGTACACACATTTACAACCAACAACAGGCTTACCTGAAGGACGAGGGACAAGATCCCAAGTACCATTTTGTTCCAAAGCAGACATCTCTTCTTGCATAGCTAATCTCCAACCAGGATGATTAAGAGCATAGGTAATAGACTTAGGAATGGAGATAGAATCAAGGGAAGCAACAAAAGAAGAATATGACATAGAGAGACGAGAATAAGAAACAAAATTAGAAATAGGATGGGAAGTACAATGTCTCTTACCTTTGCGTAAAGCAATGGGAAGATCTAACTCAGAGGAGGGCGTCATACCTGGATTGGAAGATTGAGAATTAATTGGTGAAGTGCGTGGCATATCAGGAACTTTTTCAACCATGGAACGACGAGAGTAAACTTGAAGATGAGGACGAGATAATCGAGCTATGGAATCTGGTGGACTAGATAACTCAGGTAATAAAGGGGAAGGGACTGGTAAAACAGGAGAGAAAAAAGAGGGACACTGGTCTAACTCACAAGACATACTTTGTTTGATAAAATACGGAGTGGATTCAAAGAAAGTAACATCAGCACAAGTAAAAAATCGATTTAAAACTGGACTGTAACATCTATACCCTTTTTGCGCTCGTGCATATCCTAAGAAAATACACTTAATAGCACGAGAATCTAATTTATCCACCCCGGGAGCAAGCTGATGAACAAAGCAGACACATCCAAAAATACGAGGAGGCAATTTAAACACAGGTTCATGAGGAAAAAGAATGGAGTGAGGTAATTGACCTTCAAGAATATTAGATGGCATGCGATTAATTAAATAACATGCAGTTAGAACTGCATCACTCCAAAATTGTTTGGGCACATTCATGTGCAACAACAGTGTTCGAGCAATTTCGATTAAATGTCCAATTTTCCTTTCAGCAACTCCATTCTGTTGTGGAGTGTGAGGACAAGAGGACTGATGAATAATACCAGACTTAGTCATAAAGGTATTAAAAGGAGTGGAAAAATATTCTTTCGCATTATCACTGCGAAGTATACGCACAGGCACACCAAATTGATTCTTTATTTCTGTAACAAATGCACAAAAAATGGAATATAATTCTGAACGATCTTTCATTAAATAAAGCCATGTAACTCTGGAAAAATCATCAACAAAGACTACAAAATATTTAAAACCTAACTTTGAAGTGACTCGACTAGGACCCCAAACATCAGAATGAACTAACAAAAAGGGTTCAGAAACCCGTTTATTGACTTTAGGAGCAAAAGAAACACGATGATGCTTTCCTAACTGACAAGACTCACATTCTAACGAAGATAATTGATTCAAAGTAGGAACCAACTTTTTCAAATTTTGTAAAGACGGATGACCTAAACGACAGTGAATTTCAAGAGGAGAAACAGTAGCAGGACATGCTATCGGACCATTAAAGTTGAGAAAGTAAAGACCATTATGCTCATGCCCTCCACCAATCGTCCTCTTTGTCTTCAAATCCTGAATGACAACGGAATCAGGAGAAAAAGTAACTGTACACTGTAGAAATTTAGTGAGCTTACTAACAGACATTAGATTAAATGGTAAATTGGGTACGTAAAGAACAGAAGACAGCGGAAGTGATGGATTAATTTCTACAGTGCCTAGTCCTTTAACTTTAGTGGTAGATCCATCAGCTAAAGTAACATGAGGAAAGGGAGTAGACTCTTGAAAATTAGAAAAAATTTTAGAGGTACCTGACATATGATCAGTAGCCCCGGAGTCAATAATCCATGAGTCATTACCTTTTTGTGCTAAAGAAGCAGAGGGAAGAGATGCGTGACTTGTAGTTTGGTACTGTAAGAATTTAACATAATCTTCCTCGGATATAATAACAGTTTTCTGGGACCTATGTGCTGAAGAACTTGATTTAACTTGATCAGTGGTAACCCCATTAGCAAAACTTTCAACCATAGCGAATAGCACTTCAAACAAAACAGCAATCAAAATTCGCTATAAACAGTGCGCCGTGAACAGTGCGCGTGAATAGTACCGGGTGAACAGTATCGCGTGAACAGTACCGCGTGAACAGTGCGCGATGAACAGTATCGCGTCAAGACTTTTGCTAGATGTTTAACCCTAACCCTAGGACTTTTGCTCTGATACCATGTCAACTGGTATTTTGGAAGGAAAACATCTAGTCACAGTATTATGAGTGACCAACTAGTATTTATAGGAGTACAAACCTAACAAACTATTTACAAGAATACCCTTACTAATTTATTATCTACAAGAATACTTATATTCTCTTGACAGTTACAAACCAATATCTTACAGAATAATTGAGCAAAACAGTTCATGAAGATTCTAGAGGAACTAAATTCGATATAATGTCTAGAACTAATAATCATGGATATATTACCAACTGAAAATTGGCATTCCATAAAATCTAGAAACAATTAGAACTAGCTCTACCTTTCATATTCTTGTTGTACCCGGTGGGCATGATGTAACAACGAATGACCACTCTCAACAAGATCCCTTCTTTTATGAACCAAATTGATGGCATTTGCTAACTCTTCCAGTACACTAGCCTCAGAGCCCCGGAGCTTCAAGCAAAACTCCATAGATTCCAAAATTGAGGCTAAGCTTGCATCTGAACCTTCCAAACCTAACAGTAAAGTCTGAGTCAGTCTGCATGCAGCACTAACAGAACTAAAATTACCAATCTGTGCAAATTCTGATCAAACAATCAGCACTAAAGTAAATTCCATGAGTGACCTAGAATGATAAGCCAACTTGGACATATATCAACGAACAAGACCTTAAATACTGAAAAATTCTTATTTATCAAGCACTCCTTCAGCAGAATATATTATTTTCATGAAATTTGCAAAGATTATAAATTCAGATTTTTGTTGCATGCAGGGAATTTTCAGCAAAATAGGACTAAATTCACTACAAGAATGATAAAGTGAAAAAAAAAGGAGTGAGTCAAAAACGTGCTTCCTTGTAATTCCACAAGCAGCCGGCCACAAACTGCGTCAAGTCTGATGAATATAATCATTATTAACAACTGAGCCCCTTCAGAAACACAATATCTCAGCATTTACACAAAATTTCAGGTAAAGAATGAACAGTTTTCTCCCATAAAACATACCTTATGAACATAGAAAAGTTAACCTCATTGAAGCGAGACAGAAACTTCACAATTAATCTTCCCTATTTATTTGACAAAAAAAAATCTTCCCTATTTATCAATTCACACCTTTCCCATCACATATAACACTTACAGACTCAGAAAAATCAGAAATTTAACTCTTAGACTATTTATAGTAAGAAATAATTCAGTCACTGGATTCCTAATCCTGGACTGGGACCATAGGAGGACAATTTATTTCAGACCTTTGATATCCATCCATAGTTCAACTTCACAAACTTAGCACAAAAGCCTTAAGCCATATAATTGTGGACTACAGGAGGCAAAATATATCAATTTTGCAATAGGTTCTCCTAATACTAGCATCTTGACAAGACGCTTGTTAAACAGTGAAGAAATGGCATACAAAAAGATGCTGATTAGTGGTCAAAATCCAGCAAGGATATAACACGTGGCAATGACACATTGAAACGCATTTATCTAAGGAATGAAAAATTTCACCAGCAGGATACTGAAGGGCGGCAGAAATGCGGCATATGGATGGAATTGCTGATGGATCTCTTGCACCAGCTCTGGCTGTCAAAAGAGCAGCGTTCTTTTCAGCAGCAGCAACTGCTTCAGGTCCAGTTAATCCATTAGCAGACATCGACTCCAAGAGCGCCTTCTCAGAAGAAAAAGGGACAAGTTAAAAATAAATGATGCAACTACGAAATGCAAAATAGTAATATATTTTTGCAAATTCCATACCTGCTGGGTAGATGGAAGCATGTAAAGGCTGTTATCAGGAGTTCGATAAAATGCTGAAACTTCACTCTCAATGAGATCTTTTGCATTGTTTGATATGTCCAAGACTACATTACATGCAGGGATTATGGTGCTTGATGCATATTCCCGTGCAGCTAATGGTTGCTGACCCCAGAAAGCAGCAGCATCCTAGAATGTTAAAAAACAAATCATGTAAAAATAAGATATCTTGCAGTGAGTGAAACTAAAATCACTTTACTGCAAATGTAATGGGTGACTGCAGTGTCTAAAGAACATCAACTACAAAAGCTATTAGAATATTAGGGATCCTAATTTCAGCAATACCAGGGGAAAGCCCCTCTGGCCAAATCATGTGCATGAATACATCACTGCCAACAAGAGCTAAACCTATATTGCCAGGTGTTGTTCAATTATTTGTCAGGATATTCACATCTTCAATTTTATGGAATACAAATTGGACTGTAATGGCATAGACAAGATATAGGGCTTATCCTATATTGATCATCAACACCCAATTTTAGCTTCTGATTATAAAAAGCTACTTTTTTCTGTTCTCAAGTGCTTTTCAAAATCTGCTTTTATCTTTTTTGGAGCAACAAAGCTGAAAATCAGAATCAGCATAACCAATTCAGAACAAGCCCATAATTTCTTTTACAGTGTAAAATTGTACAAGTTGATCTACATCTAGACAATGGATGCAGAGCTAGAAATTGTCATGCCTCTATATAATTAATGCCATCAGGTTCTCTTAATCAATGTAGAGAGAGAGAGAGAGAGAGAGAGAGCACAGTAAGCCTACCATGTTTGCCTTAAGTAATGCAGTATATATGGATTCAAGTTCAGATCTGCGGGCATCAAATTCTTCAATTTTTTTCCACTTCTTTCTCAAAGAATCTTCAGCTTCTTTCCTCTCTGCACATAATTTATTCAGACGCTGTACTTCGGACATCAATGTATTGAGGCTAGCCCTTGATCCAGCAGTTTCTCTTTCCTTAGCCCAAACTTCCAGCTGTGGACAAAAAGGAGAAAAGCTGAGAAGCATGCACAAATTAGCAACAAACTGAAATTACTGCTTGTCGCAGATAATGTCAACCAAAATATATTTAAAAAAGTAAATAGAACCAAAGTGCAAGCAGCCCAACTAGACAATCTGTTAATCACTAGATACCCAAAAGAAGGAAAGGGAAAAAACAAAAAAGGAGATTGTGAGGAAATGCTAGTGGTCTGTCACACTCTGCTAAAATGCTAAATCATGAAACCAAATTTACAGCTTCAGTTTCATTTGCACACCATCACTGTGTTAAGGTGGTATCCAAGAAATGTTTTAAAAGATCACGCATAGCTCATGAACTTTTAGATAAAGCTATACAGCAGCATTCTACCTCAAGTTGCCTTAGGCTGCTCATATTTTGTGAAGTTGCACCAATGGTGAGTGAATGTGAAGAAACTGCATCAACAGTTCCATGCAGACGTTTTAAAAGTTGTTGGCTCATGTTTCTAGCTTCAGAGGCTTTGTTCAGTGCATCTTCGGTGGCCACAAATTGCTGGACATGTGCTTTCTGTAGAAAGTAGACAATGTAAGACAGATTTGAACAACTATCTATGGAAACAGCGGACATCTTGATCAACATAAAAAGAAGTCATGATCCATAAGAGCCGCAATACAGTGAGAAAAGAAGAATGTTCAATCACAATGCTTCAGATTAGGGCTGCAAACGAATCGAGCCGCTCGTGTCAAGCTCGAGTTGACTCGAGCCGGCTCGAGCTCGAGCTCAGAATATTAAGCTCGTTAGCTCGCGAGCCGGCTCGCGAGCTTGGGTATATATTTATATATATTTTTTTTATTTATTTTTTATTCAATAATAAAATTACGTATATTATATAAAATTTTTTATTTTTTATTTTCATAGTAAAATTACGTATATATCCTTAATATTTTATTATATTATTAAGAAAAAAAATTATTTTATTTATTTTTTAAAAAATAAAATAATTATTTTTTATTTTTTTTCGAGCTCGAGCTCGAGCTTGGTAAAATTTAGTCGAGGCTCGGCTCGATTAGCTCAAAACTCGACTCGGCTCGTTTGCAGCCCTACTTCAGATAAATAAACATTTAAATGATACGAAGTTGGCAAACCACCAAAATCAACTTCAAGAGAAAGGATGGACATCAGTGTTATAACAAAAAGAAAATGATTTTAAGATGAAATGAAATTTTCAACAGTGAGGGAATACCTGTCTCTCAAGAAGTTGATTTTGAGAACCCCTCGAGGGCGCATCAACCCCCAACTTCCCATTGCCATAAAACTGATACTGGAACGGTGAGTTTACATCAGAAGAAGTTTCCATTACTCTGTCATTCTCATATTTATACCTAGCGGGAATGGAAAATATGTTCAGAGCAGTTATAGATAAAAGCAGAAATCAGCTAAGAGATAATTCATACGTAAAACTATTATACACATACCCCAGACTCAGCTTATATCATTATCAAGCAACAATATGAGGAATTAAGGGTTATACATCTAGGAAGCAGCAGGAAAAGGAAAGTAAAAATGATAGAGCTACCTTAATGATTCTGCATCAGCTCTAACATCAATCTTTTCTATTTCTCTACTAATGATAGACTTCAACCTCTGAGTGTACGCAGTGATTGCCTGGAGCAACTGAGGAGGATTTTTTAGGCAATCCACAATTACAACTCTGACCTCATCAGCTACCTCACCATCAACGTCAATGCATAACTTAGCAGCTTCAAACTGAGGGTTTACATGGATACCACTTCCTTCATAAGCGGGAAAAGAGTTGCTAATCCTTTCAGCAACCTGCTTAGCAAGAGATTCACATGCCTTCCGTATATTTCTTTCCCAGGTTGTCTCGATAAGAATGACGTCGTCCACAGATTTAGAGCCTCTAACATTTGAGTAATCAGCATCTTTCTCAGACTTTGATTGGAAACTGGTCACTACTTCAACAGAGTCGACACTTGACCTCTGCACATCCCTTGCTTGGTTAACATAGTACCGCAGTCGCTTGTGGTATTCCGCAAAAATTTTGGTTGCTTCATCACATTGCTGATCATAAGCCTCCAACATTACTTGTTTGTGCCTACACCAAGTACAGTAAATGCACTAATCATTAGGGAGAGGAAGATATTCTCCAACATCGTCAAAGACCAACATGGCAATCTGCAAGCAATATAGCGTCAATGGGATCAAGAAAAAACCTGTAATTAGCCCTCTCGTCCAACATGCGCTTCCGTTCAACCTCCTCTCTGGAAACCTCCAGCATCCTGGCTTTCAACTCCTTGCGCTGCCGCCTCACAATCTGCCTCAGCCTTTCCACCTCCTTTTCGGCCAATTCCCTCTCCTGTAAAGCGACGTCTCTGCTACTCTCCTTCTCCAATCCCAAAATGGAACTGTCCTTGCCGGCCGGCATCCCCACTTTGTCCTTTCTCCTCCTCGTTGTCCCCCTACTGCTCCTCCCCAAATCACCACTTCCGGCGACAGCATCATTCTCCCCGGCACTGCTGGCGGTACCACCGTGAACAAGAATATTTCGACGAATGTTATCAACGGTTTTCTCGGATTTCACCCTCTTGAGTAGGAAATTCCAAACGGGTATCATATTACCCCTGCAAATCTTACGGAGCGAATCGGGGGTGGGAGTAGAGGAGGCGGGTTTGGCGGAGGAACTATAGGGGCCGAGAGGTCGGTAACCCATTTCCTTCTGAAGCCAATCGAGAATTGCCTCCGGCTGAGCCGCGGAGCTGGTTGAGGCCTGCATTTTCAAAAATTCTAGGGTTTCCGAAATTTCAATTAACTTTTAACGAGAGGAACCTTTCTTCAAGTAAAAAATGCAGCTCAAATAATGGAACCAGAAAAAAAAAAAAGCAAAGGAAAAGGGATTTTGAGGAAGGAGGTTGGAATGGAAAGGGGAAGATAGGGGCAAGCAGATCTGCCAAGTGCCAAATTAATGGAGGAATTTTTGCATTCGGCCGGCGAACGTTGGATGATTTTACAGTCTACTACTACAACTAAGCTACTCTACAAACCCACTGGTGGAGAGATCCGGACGTATAGAATACAGTAAAAGTATGTATCTGATTATGTACAGACCGGACTGGAAGACTGGAAGGGTTGGGATCGGAAAAAGCCTGGAAATGTTTAAAATTAAAAGGGAAAATCGTCCAAAATGTCCCTGATATTTTATAAAATAACTTTTTTCGTCCCTCACTTTTAAAAGTGTAATTTTATGTCCCTTACATATTCACATCGATCAAATTTAGTCTCTAACTAGGGCCCTATTTGGAAGCTTGGTTTTTTACCAAGTTTGTATAAAACTAGTTTTTTAACAACTTTTGCTACAGGAACCCCAAAAAACTTATCAAAATTTTTAACCTACACACTTAAAATATCCAAAATACAAAAAAAAAAAAAAAATTTCCTTCCCCTTTTCTTCTTCTTCCTCCCCCACCACCACCTCCATTGCCCGCTCCATCACCAATTTCCGGTGCCGATGCCGGTCTTTTTTTTTTCCCTCCCCCGTCTTCCTCCCCTGCCATCATCCTCTCTTGTCTTTTTTTTTTTCTCTCTATGTCCGGCGTAGATGGAGGTGACGCAGAGAGGGGCGGCGAGGGGGGCAGAGGGGGGAGGGGAAAGGCGGCAGGGAGGGGGACGGCGGGGGAGAGAGGGAAGGCGGGGGGAGGGCAGAGGGGGGCTGCGGGGGGAGGGGGAAGGGGCAAAGGAGGGCGGGGGGAGGTGGAGTTGCAGCTAGGGGTAGCGGAGGTAACGGGGAAGAATAAGAAGAAGAAGGAAAAAAAAAAAAAAAAGAGAGGAAAGAAAAGAAAAAGGAAAGAAAGAAAAAGAAAAAGAAAGGGAAAGAGAAAAAAAAGAAAAGGAAAAAAAAAAATTTTCACTTTACAAAAACTTCTACAAAATTTTTCACCTTACAAAAACTTCAACAAAATTTTTTTAAAAACTTCTACAGTACACTACAGTAAAGTTTTAGACAAACTCCCAAAAAACTCAGGTTCCAAACAGGCCATAGGTTTCCGATCATTCTTTGGCGGGAATTCATCATGTGCAAGGCACGTGATCATTTTTTGAAGGGTAAATTTGTCAAATTATATTTTACATAATCTAATCTATAGTTCTTCACATTTTATAAAATAAATTTTTTCGTCCCTCACATTTTATAAAATGATTTTTTTCATCCCTCGCATTTCACAAAATGAATTTCTCCATCCCTCACATTTCAAAAAATGAAATTTTCATTTCTCACTAATTATGTGTGTGAATACATTTTTTTTAGACACATGTATATGTCAATTTGATTTTACTTAATAATAATAGCATAAACACATGTATGTAATTGGGGCCAATTTGTGGGCTATCTTCTCTTTTTGTATGATTATGACTAATATTTACCAATAGAACCTTAATTTGCATATTCTTATTTTGACCGAAAATAGCTTTATTGGCCAACTTGACAATGAATGTAATATTTTACTAGCTAATACCAGATGAAATTAAATGATCACGTATAATATATGGTATTCGTATTGTTAAGTGAAATCAAATAGACACATACATATATTTATGCTATTCGTATTATTAAACAAAATCAAATAGACATATACATGTGTTTAAACAAAATGTATTCACACACATATATATATTTTTTAGGATTTCCCTCACACAAATAATTAGTGAGGGATGGAAATATTCATTTTTTAAAATGTGAGAGATGAAAAAATTCATTTTGTGAAGTGTGAGGGATGAAAGAATCATTTTATAAAATATGAGGGACGAAAAAATTTGTTTTATAAAATGTAGAGGACTATAGATTAGATTATGTAAAATATAATTTGACAAATTTATCTTTCAAAAATGATCACGTGCCTTGCACGTGATGGATTCTGGCCAAAGAATGATCGAAAACCTAATTAGGAACTAAATTTGATTGATGTGAATATGTAAGAGATATAAAATTACACTTTTAAAAATGAAGAACGAAAAAAGTCATTTTACAAAATGTGATGAACGTTTTGACCGATTTTCCCAAATTAAAAAGGTCCCGCCGTTGTTTGGACGGCAAGGCTAGGCTGAAGCTGAACAGAATGCGTACCAAACTACCGAAGTAGTAATTATTAGTAAAACATTAAAAATGAATACCCAATCTCGGAATACAGGAATGCTTCGAGCCCCCTTTTTTTTTTTTTGTCCTCTATTTTCTCTATTGGTACGCGTATGCATCTATAATGACTGTTGGATTTTAAAAATAAAATGACCATTTTAGTCCCTTAATTTTAAATTTGTGGCAATTTGATGCTTTGTGTTTCGTCATCTACGATTTAATCCCCGATCTCTGTAGGATAAATTGGAGAACTAAAAAATAATAATTATTTTGGTCCCTTATTCTTATAGTCATCATAATTCGATTCTAAATGTGTCAATGCCTATCAATTTAATCTCTCATCCCATAAACTAAACTAAAGTATCTCCTCGTCATCTTTCAACCCTATTCATTGTACAAAGATATTCATTTAAAAAAAAATTGGATGTGAATTATGAACTTTGGTTTAATTTATTCATCTCGAAAAAGAAACAACTTCAGAAGTTACTTAAATTTCATAAAATCGACATACGAGATTATTGCTTTGTTTGGATTGAGCTTTATTTCTCAAAATTTATTTGCTTACATCATCATTACAATTTCCAATGCACCTTTTTACCTTCCCAATTACCTTTTTATCTCACATACATCACATCACAAAAAGTATTACAGTAAAAATATCTCTAATAATTTACAATCCAAACAGACTATATGGGTACTTATATATAAGATGAGATAGCTTGAGATGATAGCAAACAATTTCTTTGGTGAAATGAAAATACAATAATGTTGGTGTCCCTTCGCCACAAAAGAAAACTATAAGAGCCGAACAATAACAATTACGTCGTTTTCCGTAATCAAATTTTCTTATTATCTTTTTCCCTCGCATACATCAAATCGCTACAGTATTTTTTCTATGAAAAATGCAATCCAAACACAACCCTATTAGTTTCATGAAATTATGCAACTAGTATTAGCAGTAAAATAAAATAAACAGGGGACCCTTATTTTCATTTCTTGTCTACTTTTCCGCTTGCAAATAGTGAAGCCTTCCGTTCTAAAGAAAAGTTTCACCAAGATTGGAGGTGCATTTGAGAATACTAAAAAATTGGGTATAACAGGCGTTGGTGGGATGTCCCATCTAGCCAGAGTTAAAGTGATGGTGGAAGCACAAAAGATGAAGGTGTATATAGCAAGTCCATCTGACCACTAAAAATTCACTGCTTAAGACGAAATTCTAGAATACCAGTCACAAGGAATTTATACCGATGGTGGATGTAGCTTAAATGAAAATGCATCTTTTTGCATTGCTCCATAAAGAGATCAAAAAAAAAAAGAAAAAGGAAAGCATCGAGACATGGAATTTTAATGGAAAGTAAGGAATTGTAACCACTGACCAGAATTGACTGCTACTTTTTTTTATTTTACTCAAAACACCTAACCATACGTGAAAAGGCATGGTATTATATTCTGGGCATTTATTTATTAGGAGTGGAGGATAGCACCGGCTCCATCATACCGGGCAGGTCCTGTACTGCAGACAAGGGAAGGGAGACCTGCTTTATTTACGGACTCGACACAGCTTTTTTGTCGCCCCCAAAACGTAATTGTTTTTATGTTTTTCTTTACTACTAATACTAGTTGGTAAAACCATTTAATAAGATTAGATTTTACTACGGATTAACTTTTATTCACAAACGAAAAGATTCGAAATATCTAACCCCGGATTTCTAGGCTTCTTCAGTGTCTCAGCTCATCATCAAGAATCGAATCATCTATCCTTCTTTCAACTCCAGGTGCTTTCCCCTTTTCCTTTTCCTTTTTCTCTTTCCTTATTTTTTTTTTTAAAAAAATTACTTTCCTTGGTTTTCTGTATATGATTTTTTCAATGATCATGTCTATTTCGCGTCTATAATTGATTTTGGAATTATTCAATAATCATCAAACCTGATTATGTGAAATGGGTTGTTCTCCATTTGATTGATGAGCTAGTAATTCTGGGTGAGGTCTTGTATTTGCCAATAATATGGACCTTGAACTTGATTTGTTGATTCGGGCTCCCCGTTCCCCCCCTTCCATTTTTGGTATGTGGGTGAAATCAAATGGCCTGCGTAATTTTAAAGAAAACTGGTTATTTAGGATTTTAAATTGATTGATCATCGCAATTGGTTTAAAGATGAGAGCTTTACCATTTTGGCACCCCACCTGTTTGGGAAATAAAAGGGAAAAAATTTCAATTTTTACAATTTTAGAAGTACTCAAGGCCACCAACATCTGAATGTTTCGGTAGTCTGTGGACTGATGAGTAGTAGTTCCGTGCACTTTAACTTCCTCATTTGTGGCTACATAAACCATAATGGAATTTTTTCTAGATTATCCTCGGCATTCTCCGTAACTAATTTGCTTAAAGATGGCATTTGTAGCGAACTCATAGCTTTTCTTTTATCTTTCCTTCGCAGTTGAAAAGTTACATTATCTGGCTGTCTTAAGGCCCTAGTTGTAAAGGTCCCTGCAATTGTGTCAGAGAGAGAGAGAGAGAGAGAGAGAGAGGGTGCTGGTTTGCAAAGCCACTTAACCTCTGCGAGCTAAGGGTCCTCTCTCATTTCCTTCAATTATCTTGATGGATGCTTTAATTGTAATTTGTTGATGATACTGAGGAGAAAAGGCTTGAACATTTGAAGTGCGTTGAAAAGTTGGTATCATGGGCTCTGTGTGTTGCTGCTTGCGAGATGAATGTGAAGATTTTGCCAATCCAAACAGCTCGGTCTATAGGAACTGTATCTGCCTTCGATGTTTCCTTCAGAACTTTTTCCATATGGTACGCCTTAAATCATCATTTTCTTAAGTTCACTTCTCATGGTATTAAACCTTGGTGATCATAAATAACTTTATTACTGTTTCAAACGCTTAATAGCTTGTCTACTTTATCGTATTACAAAGTGCTAGTTAAATTTGATTTATAACTGAACTTAAAGCCTATAATTTAGAAGCAATGCTATATGTGGACTGATCCCATGCAGGTATTATTACATCGTGGTGTCACACTAGATTGGCAATACCAACTTGGATGCCAGCCTTGATGATTGGCATGCATTATCTACAAATGACAGAAAATTACGTTATGTCCTATATTTTAGTTACAGAATACAACGGAACTTTCATTACCATAAATTACCAAATAAGCTTGCTGGAAAGGTTGGTCTAAAGAGGATATGTTAGCAGTTGCTGCTCCAGCTGCTAGTCACATTAGTACTTGAAAGCAATAATGATGCTAGTGAACATTCTGTTTGCCAGTGAAGTGCTGACTTATACACTCTCTTTACAGGAAAGAAGTAGGCAAAATGGAGAATTTATATTAGCACTTTAAATCTGAAGATTTAAATAGTAGTGTTTTCTTTTTGTTAGTTGGTTCTTCAGTTCTCCCTCCCAACAATTGGAGCCAACAACTACTCTAGGAGTCCGTGCATAATTTGAAAACCTTTACTGTCGATGGACCAAATGCAGACCGTGTCTAGCTTCCATATTGATTGCTATTTCATTTGCTCTGCTGCAATATAATTGGATGTCAATATGTTTCAGACGGAATTGACTTGGGAACTTCTAATTTTCGTATTTGCAGTACACATCCTTGTTTCACAGGGAAGACCAACATGCTGTTCCTTCATCCACTCAGGGAGCAGCAGCCTTGAGCTCGACAGCATCACTTGATAACTCTCTGTCTGACATGTATCGTTCTCCTCCGAGGCCATTGCCTTATGATGCTGATCCAAGATATTTCCGTTTGCAACGGGATGGACTGGTCTCAAGAAGGGAGAAGGGGTCAAGCCATGCACACGAGGAAACTGAGCCTCTGAGAAGAAGCGAGGTTGATGAAGATTCTGAACCATTAAGTACTGGAGGAAAATGGAATAATTGTACAGGTGTAGAAGAATCAAAAGAATACAATTCCAGATCTTCATTGAAACTTTCTGCGGCTAAAACAACTACTGGATTTGCACATATTTATTCTTCTTCTGAAGATGAAGATGTCTGCCCAACATGTCTTGAAGGTAAATCACCTGTTTTAGCATTGATTTCAGTTCTTGCACTTCAAATTACTAAAGTGGCAAACATGTTTTCTCCTTTGGAAAGTGTTATCAGAATCCATATGTGTGGATCTTCTTCTTTGCTCATTGAACCCCCCTTTAGCTATTGTAATGTAGATGATTAAGCTGGATTATCTCCAATACATGTTTTATTCTTGTCAGATCTCAGTACTGACTCCATTCTAAAATTTATTTGCTTAATTGAGAGGCCAAAGGTGGGTACTTTTTGGGGTTTTTAATGCTTTTACTTGCCTTAGATCTTGACTAGAGTCATTTGCCACTTTTTCTCACAAGTGCAGCTGAAATTTGGTTAAGAAATTTGATGGAGAGGATACTAGATGGCTGTTCTACCTCCTAAATTGAAGTTTTGTCCAATGCAGAAGAAAATACTAGCCTAATTTATTATTTGTCTCGTAAAATTTTGAGGGATATAAATTTGTGGAGTTTTTCTGCTTGTTTGCCTTGGTCTTTTCAGTATTTTGAGCTTTTGTAATATTGCAGCGTAGAGTATGATCTCATAGATGTTGATTAAAGTACTCATGGTGCACCATTTATATGCAGAATATACTAAAGAGAACCCAAAGATCATTACAAAATGCTCTCATCACTTTCATCTTGGTTGTATATATGAGTGGATGGAGAGAAGTGATAACTGTCCAGTTTGTGGCAAGGTAATACATTGCCATTTAGCTTGTTTCTTTCTGCTTTTACCTTGATATAATATTGTTTGCATGCTTGATCCTGTCTTGCCATATTCTTTATTTTCTTTTTGCAACATTGCATAAATTTCTGGCTGCGAGAATATCACTTCATTAGAATATTACCGGAATACTAAGTGTACATGTTTTGAGTTTTTGTGAAGGTATTGGAAGAATCATAGAGAGGATGCATTTACCAACTAAGATTTTACTGGAGAAGAATAGTTAAGCCTACTTGCTGTGGAAAGTGTGACAAATTATTTGACAAACCAAGCATTGGAGTTGACTGGGCTTCAATCTCAGGAAATATGTTGTTTTGGTTTTCTTTTAATTTGACGCTAAAGGATCCCTTATGATTTATACAGAAAGCCTTTAGATATAGGAATGATGAGTTTACAGATATATTAACAAGTCTTTGGTACTAAATGACATTATGCTTAGATAACTTCTAGTGATCAGGCCCAGCATTGATGATATGATACGGTTCACTTTGTGATTTCTGTCTACAAGTCTACAACTTGTTCTGCCAGCACATGTTGATACTATCCAATGACCATTGGACCTGTTTTTCTCTTAAAGAGATTTTAAGCTCGTAAATCAAATTTAATTTAAAATGCTTTGATTCCACTTAATTAGGAATACATGTCTCAACAGTTTGAGCATGCTTTTAGTTTCATAGTTATTTTCTTTTTCCTTTACAGCCTATCCTCATCTCTTTGCATTACTGGAATCATGCTTGAGTATCATTTATAGCAGCCCTTTCCATAAACTCATTTTTAAATTAGTTGATGGACCCTGTCTCTCGTGCATGACACAAGCTTTAGTTCTATCTGTTTGATAAATATGCTCGCCTAAAAAGGAACACGACCCAATTGTTTGATCACACCCCATGTACCTGCATAGCTTGATGTTGTCTTGGTCCTTTTTCACTTTTTGTTATGTTTACCACAGTTGGTTTTCTGGGTAGAGATATAATGATGAAACAAGCTTCCTGGTGGAAATATTTGCATGGGTCCTTCTCATTTCTACAGATGAACTATGTGCAAGATATCATTTGTTTCATATACTTGAGTACAACGAAGTTGAATCCTATACTAGTTCAAACTCAGAAGCTTTATAGAATTAGTCCAACTCTTAAACATTAAGCTCCTCAAAATCAACTGCAGGCCAACTTTGGAATTTTATGCTAGTTGGAGCAGTTGGTCAATCTGCTTGCTAAGCTAACATTCCACCGTTCATATCTGCATATCGGCTCCCAATTGGCTTTGTGATCCCTATTTTTTCAGCTTTCATGTATTTTTCCTTAAAAATTTTATTCATCAGCTGGTTTTCTTTGATTTATGAATTGTCTTTTTGAGGCATAACTAAGCTTTCTTGAGTCGAGTATTATTGTGTCGTGATATATATTTGTGTAGTTGCTGTCGGATTTTATTAACCAGTTGGGTTAGGTGTGATTTACATTAGCCAATTAGACTACAATATATGTTGTGTTCTTCTGAACGGGTCTGAGAACAATGGACAAGAAGAAGAATTTGGTTCTTGCTCTGACTTAGTTTAGGGACTCAAAGATACGTTTTCGGAAACCCCTTTTCTTTTCTTCTTAATAATGTTCATTATCCTGAGATAGCAAAGAATGTGGACGATTTGGACCGGAATTTTGTAGGGATGCTTTAATGTTGGACTGGTGCTTAAGTTCAAGCTGGTTTGTTTGGCTTTTCAGGTGATGGCATTCGATGAGACGCCTTGATGTTTGGGCAGAGGATCCTGTTGTGGATGAAAACGAGCCCCCAACAGGAAAGCTGACAGGAGACAAAGAAGTGTAAAGTCACTGTAAATACCACATGCTTGAAATCTGAGTCTTACATTGTATGTAAATGTGAGACCCATTGTTCATCCAAACTTTCATTCTGTAACGGTTTCTTTGAAACTCTGTATGGTGTTGGGCATGGGTTACCAGCTGCAGTTCTCCTTCATTTGTAAATTTAGAGAGGAGTCGGAGCCGTGTGATTTGCGTTGAAAGCGCCCATTTGTGGCCCAAAATAAGGGCAAAAAAAACTGGACGAAGGAATGGAGAATTTACACAAATTTTGTCCAAGCAAGCTCTTTTACTTTAGATTCCTTTTGTGGTAGTTTCTTTGTATATGTGAATCTGAGGTTCACACGGCAAATTGTTTACCAAATGGATTGAGTTTGCCACCAAAGAAGTTCTTGTCCCCTAGAGCTTCCTCTTCAACAACTTTCAGTACGTGAAGCGCTTGTTTTGCTGCTTCTTTTTTGCCAGCTAGGAAAAACGGGAGCAACCAGTGCTTCGTCCTTAAATGATTCGTTGCATTTTAATATCCTGGGAAGTTAATCAACCTAATAAAGTGTTATTTTATTATTTTTAAGATTAACAAGCCAGGAGATCAGATTCATAGGCCTATTTCTGACAGATACTCAAAAAAGTTGTACCGTCAGCGAGAATCAAAAGGTCTTTCTATTGAGTATGGTCGAGGCAAAAATATACTGATGTTTACAATTTCTTGTCCATATTATCATTTCTGAAATCCACAGAATATCTATGACATGGTAAAAGATACTCGCAAATTTACGTGAAAGGTGATGATGCTATCACGAGTAAACATGACTGATACTGCCTTTATTCTCACTCTTGACCTTCAATATAAAGGCACACCAACGAGGAAGGAGAGGTGATAAAGCATATATTTTTGGTAGGACGTTGGCGGCATTGGCAGTACTCAGATCAAGGAACAACATGAAGTTTGTCTTGAACTAGGAGGCATCAGCAGCAGCCATTTGAAAAGCTCTGAGAAAGCTCTCAGGAGGTTGGCCACCACTCAGCTGATACTTCCCATTGATCTGCCACAAAGGATTTTACAGTGAGACCCTTTATCATCAAATTTTTTTGGGGTTGAACTCTGTTATAGAGTTGAACACGGAAATGATCACTTACCACATAATGTGGAACTCCTGAGATATTTGCTGAGAACTGATGAAGCTCTTCATTAACCTTGAGTTGGCCAAAATGTGCACGTCTGTTAGTCATATGACTCCAAACAAACAAGAGAAGTAAAATTGCAGTGATGGCTGTTTCTTGTGCTGCAATTTTGGGATTTGATATCTTTAATGGAAGAATATACCTCCTTTAGTCCTTTATTTGGATCCTCAAGAAACTCGGCTGCTCCTTCTACCCCGACCTTTCTTGCAGACTCTAAAAGGAATTCCCTTCAAGATACGACAAAGAACGTACAGTCAATTCATCAATCAATAGAAATATTTCAATACTGGCAACACTTTTATCGTAAATGGGCTATGATCACATTTACATGATATAGATTGTTGTACACCAAACAAATCACTATCCAGTTTCCCAATTCAATGACAGATCAAACTTATTATGTTTGTTACCAAGTACTAGGTCTTATAATTCCGTTCTTTACAGATCTAACTTTTGTTTCACGTCTAACATGTTCATGCGCAAACAGCTGAAGGTGATGCAGATTGCACCATCAATATCATGAGGAGGCAGCTAGTCAAAAAACAATAATCTGATGTAGGTAAAATGAAGATCGTTATTCCTAATCTGCCTCTTTCTAAAAGTAATAGGCTTAGTTTGTCCTATTGACAGCAGCCACTGATCAAGAAATGTTGCTTCGTTTTCAGAGGGCTCAGACAAATCACAATCAACTTTCTTTGAGCATTTCATAGTGAAACACAAAACTATAAAATAGACAAGACCGCTCCTATTCAGTTCCGAATAGCTAAACACACAAAATCACAGCTGAACAAGGGATGAACACCGATCAAAGTAGGAAGATCTGTACTTGCCTGTCACCTATATACTTCCCTTGAGTAAAGTAACCAATGAAAAGCTCCTCAGCAAGCTTATGTTGCTCCTCAAGCCCCTGCTGTCCAGCAAGGTACAAGAGCCTGTGGCTGTCCAGGGTATTTCCCCTGCATTTTAGAAACATATTACTCCCATCCTCCAAGAATCGTCCAATTCTGCTGCTGTGAAATAGATTGCATGGCAGTCGTTAATGAAACTTACGTAAGTCCAGACATGTCATAATCCATCCCAAGACCCTTAAAGATCTGCATATGCATTGTGGTCATTGCAACTTATACTGGTTATTGTACTTAATACACTAGTGCACGAAGCAGATTATCAAACAAGACATAGGAAAGTGGAGCAAGGGAACCTCAGTCATCCTGGTCACAATTTGCTCCGATCGAGATCCAAATTTGTTCGTGTAGAACTCTTTCTTATTAACACCCTCCTTAGGAGCAGAAGGATTTAGAAAGAATGGGTGCCACTTAATCTGCAATTTCGAAATTTGTAAATTAATACAATATGCTTAAGGTAAGAGGCGTGACAAAATGTTCAAAGATGACGATAGAAAGTAGAACCTTGAAGTCGTACTGATCTTGTGAAGAAGCAATCGCCTTATCAAGATTCTTTTTCCCCACAAAGCACCAGGGGCATACCGTGTCAGAACTGATATCAACTTGGACAAGCCTTTTTCCACCACTGCTACCCGCTGATTGAGCCATTAGCCTGCTGCTGCAATATTATCCAAAACTAGTCCTTAGCCATTTCGGTTACTCTAAACTTGTACAGAGGTAGAACAAGTGATAATTTTGCAACAGAGAACTGAATATGTGGCTGGAGTATACTCCATAACTTGGTAAATATGAAGAAAATCTAATTAAAAATGGATGCTGCACTCATCTATTAAGGGAAAAAACTATGGACTGTGAGAAGAGATCCTCCGTTCACTTTGGAGATAAAATACAGTCTAAATTTTCACTGCCGCTCAGTAATCCAAACAATTTGCATTTCCCAATACCCAACCCCCACAGAGAGAGAGAGAGAGAGAGAGGCCAAAAAAAAAAAAAAAAAGCCCCGAAGGTGAAAATAATTGATTAACCAATAATTATGAGCAATAAGTCAAATTTGAAGAACAGGTCCCCAGTCCCCGAAAAGCATGAAGAGATGGAGGTAAGCAATTAAAAAGCTAGTCCATTTTGCACAATCCAAACTTACAAATGACTAAATTTGCATGAGAAAATAAAGAAAAGACCCTTTAGATTATGAGCTTAGTCAACAAATTCATACACAAGGGATGAATCAAATCAAAGATAACAAGAGGTTTTTCAAGAAAACTAACCCGGAAGAGAAGATCGCTGGAATTTGGAAGCTGCGGAGACTCACCAATCGCATGAATTCTCAGACCTCAGTCCCTTGCTGCACTTTTGTACTTCTGTTTCTACACCACACCTATTAGGAAACCAAACAATCATTTCGTTTCATTTCCTGAGGAACAAACAGAGAAAAAGAAAAAGAAGAAAGAGAAAGGTGGTGGCGATGCTGTTACTTGTCGTCTCCCAACTACCGTTCACTTCTGGACAAAAAGAACTTTGTAAATTGTACTCATCCTTCGATTATTCAAAAGTCCAAATCAATTTGTTACTTTTTTTTTTTTTTTTTTGTACATGACTATTGTTGTGTATTTTGACTTTTTTTTGAAGTAAATGCTTATCATTTAGATAAAATAAAAATAAAAATTTTTGAATAACATTTTATTACTCCATATCAAAAATTCGGTTTGCATTGCGGATGTCTTAGATATTGACAAAGTCAACAATGAGATAATATTTTATTTATGCATTTCCTCAAACTTAATGTCGATGAGTCAATTAATTTTAGATACTATCAACCTTCAAAGACCACTGAAGAATATACTAAAGAAAAACTTTAAGCAAGTTTTTTTAAATTAAAAAAAAAAAGACAAAAAGAAAAAGTATAAGATAAATACCTTTTCGTAAACCTAACTCCTACTTTGAACAACATATGAAACATTTTTTTCCACGAAAAATATTCAACATATGCGTAATTTATTGCAGGGATCTAGGTCAGGCAGGGGCAGTTACAACTGGTATAGACTCTAGATACACGTGGCCGGACAGCGACTATTTCTTTCCATCCCCGGAGCATTTGGAGTTTGGAGCCACGCCTGCATCATTTTAGTTCCGCTCTTACCCAATCGTTTTCTCTCCGCAAATAATTTGCCAACCCCAAATACTAAAAGAGCTTAGCAAATCAGAAGTCCTGTATTTTTTCCCAGGTACAAGTTTTCTGCCCAACGTTCAAGACTTCCACTTTTCCCCTCCCTTTTTTTATTCGTCTTCATTTCCCTGCATGCTAGGCCAGCATTTTGTCTCTATTTTTTTTTTTTTTTTTACTTTCCTTAAGCTTATGAGTTTAATCCAATCCACTTTTCGGTGGTCAAGACAAGTCTGTAATCCGAATTTAAGAACCTTCTCTCTCTCTCTCTCTCTTTTTTTTTTTTGCTTGTTTGAGGTTAGTAAAAATGTTGACTTTCTTGGTTTTTTTGGATTATCAGCTATTCTTTAGTATCTAGGATTTCGGTCAATTGCTGAATTTCTAATGGATATTGATGAGATTTTTGGGGAATCACGGCCGGTGAGTCTTCCGACCAAGAGTGCTGTATATGTTTGGGGCTATAATCAATCGGGTCAAACGGGTCGAAAGGGCAGAGAGAGGAACATGAGGATCCCAAGACAGCTACCGCCGGATCTCTTTGGATGCCCGGCTGGAGGGAATTCCAGGTGGTTGGATATAGCATGTGGACGAGAGCACACAGCTGCAGTAGCCTCCGATGGATCACTTTTCACCTGGGGTTCGGTCCCTTTCCATTCACTCATGCGTTATTACATTTGTTTTTGTTTTTATTATTAGTCTTCACTCTGTTCTATATTTTGAATTGTTCCACAAGGTTGAGTGCGAATGTGACGAAGAATTTGTTTCCCCCTCTTCCGCGTTTTATAGTGTTTGACTCTTAGAAAAGTTATGATTTTTAGGCAAATGCAGAGTCATTTATACCTTGAAATGGTCAGAAAAAAGGTTTATTGCTTCTGTTTTAGAGCTTCTTTTTTTTCCTCGTTTTAACAAGTGATACGTTGATTAATTCTGTTGTCAGTTGCTAGTCTTGGTGTCCTCTTGACTTGAGCGTGATTTCTATTTTAAGTCTTCTATCCTGATCCTTGATTGGGAATGGTCCTCTTTGAAGCTTCTTCCAGTAAAGACTGGATATGGGGGCACCAAGCCGCCTCCTAGCTCTCCTGGCTGGCTCTCTCTCTCTCTCAATATTGGTGCACCAAGCATTCGTAACTTTGAACTGATGGCTGTCCACGCGATGCATTTAATGTATATCATATTACTGCAATTTGGAACCTTGACTTTGCAAATCTAGGTTGAAGTACAATTACTTTTGTTGAGACTTGAGCAAGATCGTGCTACTGGTTCTGTCTTGATTTTGATCTTTTTTTTTTTTTCAACTACCCTCCTGCATCCAAGATTTCAAAGGGAGATCTTTCAAGTGTCTATATTGCATTTTGAAGATAATCCTGCCTTCTATGATTCCAAACAGGGGCCAATGATTTTGGTCAGCTGGGGGATGGAACTGAAACAGGTAGAAAACACCCTCAGAAAGTAAGGCAACTGCAATCTGAATTTGTGGTATCAGTGTCTTGTGGTGCACATTGCACTGCAACCATTGCAGAACCACGGCAAAATGATGGAACCATGTCAGTGAGAAGACTTTGGGTTTGGGGACAGAACCAGGTTATGCTCGTTACTTTTTAACCTCTTTGTCTTTTCTGGGTACTGTTTATAACTCTTTTTTTTTCCTTGCAGGGTTCTAATTATCCACGGCTATATTGGGGAGATTTTGCTCCAAATACGGTATTGACCTTACAATTGAACAGTTTTTTCTGCTCACTTTTTATGTAGCCTGAAATTTTCTATCTTGCATTTTTCGTTTTCCAGATTATTCGCCAAGTTTCTTGTGGAGCTGTTCATGTTGTTGCTTTATCGGAAGAGGGCCTGCTACAAGCATGGGGTATACTGTGTAGCATTAGTGCCATAATTTAATAGAATGTTTCATGTGTTTCTGTTAACTTGGATCTCCTGTCTACCTGATTTCTTGTCTAATAGTTATGATGAGCTCATGTATTTGCTGATTAAGTTTCCTTATCTTACATTAACTAGTGTGTACTGTTTATTATATATTGGTCATGCAAGAATAGAGATGGAAACCATGTATTCTAACTGCACGGCGATATCATTTATTAATTAGAATTTTGTAACTGCTCTGGCAAACCAGGCTATAATGAATATGGTCAGCTTGGGAGAGGTGTTACCTGTGAAGGCCTTCAGGGGGCTCGTGTAATTAAAGGGTATGCTAAGTTCCTTGACGATGCCCCTGAACTTGTGAAGATTGTCCAAGTGTCATGCGGGGAGTACCACACAGCTGCTATATCGGAGGATGGAGAGGTGTAAGTGTTTCATGGGATCTTTTTGGTGGAGAAAGTTCATTATTAAGCATCAGAATTGTGGTTATCCCCATGGCACGTGTGAGATTAAGTGGATGTCTTGGGAAGAGATTATGATCATCCAGCATAGTTGTGAGATGGGATTACAGTCAAACTTGGAGACCTTAAAGTTGACCTATGTGTCCCTTTAGCTCTGTGAGGCTTGTGCATCTGATACTTGAAACTCACCTCATTTCTTGTCTTGGTTCACCTGTTAAATTTAATAATGTGAAGCTAATATCCGTTCAGTCACTTGATATTCACTAGAATAGGTAGGAAAACAACATAATGGGTCAATGAAAATAATACTGCAGAATAAAAATTGCAAAATGAGAATATGAAAATATATGGTAAAAGGCAAAAAGGTTTAGCAGACGTGTCAACATAAAATGGTAGTCTGTCAGTTATGGTTGTTCAAAATTTTAAATACTGTGTTGCAGGGCCTTTCTCAATGACATGTTAAATTACTCTTGCTTCTTTGAAACATGTTTACATGTATTTGTGCGTTTGTTCTTTTTCCTATTCATTATGGATCTGTCTTTCTCTGATTTAGCGATTTTTTTTGCTCGAAGTAGCTTCATTTCTCTACAAAACATTGAGGTATGCCTTTGCCATCTCCTATATAATATTTGGGTTAAGATGAAATTAAATTGGTAGAAGCATGTAGGAAATTTCATGTTTTCGTTACTAATATAGGACTTAATTGCATGTGCTATTTTAAACATCTACAGGTAATATCCCTATATTGTGAAAGGTCATCCCAAAAATCATGGATGAATTAGAGTTGAATTTTTAACCCATGCAAACAATTACACCAATGATGTTGCAACTTTTCAAACCACACCACTCTGTGATAACAGAGAAGATGAGATCTCTGTTGTAGTGCAAATGGTTTCTTATGATGCTGTTACTTTTGTGTGATCGGAATCATGTGGCTATCTTACTACAGCTATACTTGGGGACTGGGAAGTATGGGCCAGCTTGGGCATTCTTCCCTTCAATCTGGTGACAAGGAATTATTACCTAGGCGTGTTGTTGCTCTTGATGGAATATTTATCAAAGATATTGCCTGCGGGGGTGTGCACACATGTGCCTTGACTGCTAATGGGGCTCTATATGCTTGGGGTGGAGGTCAAGCTGGGCAATTGGGCCTCGGGCCCCAAACTGAATTTTTTTCTTGCGTGCCCAATGAATCTGAAGTAATGCTGCGCAATTTGCCTGTTTTGGTGATTCCAACTGGTGTGCAACTCGTTGCCTGTGGATATTCGCACACTCTTGTTTCTACTAGAGATGGAAGAATTCATGGATGGGGTTACAATAGCTATGGTCAGGCAGCTAATGAGAAATCTACATATGCTTGGTTTCCGTCTCCTGTAGATTGGTATGTCCAATAGCGTCACTGGATGAGTATTGATAATTTATTGGAGGAGAAAAAAAAAACGCTAGTCTAATAAACAACACAATGTAGGTGTGTAGGTGAAGTGCGGAAGTTGGCAGCTGGTGGTGGCCATTCTGCAGTATTGACAGATGCTTGTTCCCTGAAGGAGCTGTGCGAGTTTAGGCTTGCAGACTGCGTGACTCTGTCAAATGCTTCCAAGATTGAGGATGTTGCTTCAAGAACTGGATCAGATGCCTTAGCTCGACTTTGTGAAAGATTACGGTATGTGTATATAAAGGTTCTTTGTGCATCAGTTGCGGGACATTCTTTACTTTTTTTTTTTTGAACTGGATGTATGTGACTCATATGTCTCTGCAAGGACTTATGATCCTGTACCTCTTTTGTTCTGATGTATAAACATTCTGGAGGAATTTAGTGTAGTTAGTTTGGGTGGCGATGGCATCTTAGTTATGTGTCGGTATATACTCCATAAATGTTCAACATCTTGCAGCAGTTCATCCTGCAATTGTTTTCTGCTGTGCAACTTATCATAAATCCTCCTAGTTGTGATTAAGTGTCTCCATCTGATCGTAGAAAAAGCTTAATGCCAGCCATTGGTTTGCTTATGCAGGGCACATCGGTGCGGTGCTGGTGAATGCAACTATGATAACGATGATGATGAATTTGGTGGATGAATGTACCGTGCCAAATGATGCAAAGACGTGCAACTTTTACTGGTCTTTCGAAGGGATGTGAAGAAACAATGGGAAGATGACAATTGTTGTAACAGGCGCCAATAGCAAGTAGATTCAGGAAAATACCACTTTGCCTTTTTAGCCTAACTTATTGCTCCTAGATAGATTCTGATATATAGGAGAAATGCTAGTGAGGAGGACATTGACATTTAGACGAAGGGAAAGGAAGCATTCATTCACAATAGGCTCAATCTTACATCTCATTCTTATATGTGTCCACAATAAAGCTTTTCTAAGCACACTTGATAAAATAATACTACTCAAGTTACAAGTATGAATTGGAATCGATAAATGGAGACAATAGACCCCCATTTATTTTATTATTTTTATTCTTTGAGAGCTGATGACTGTTTAGTCGACGACAGTTTGGCCCCCATCATCCTCCCCGGATTCAGAGCGAATTACATTTCCTCTCCGTATCAACTCATGCGACGAACCAGCCAAGGCGGCGGCGGCGGCGGCGGCATGAGCGTGTTCTTGCCTCTCCTTCCATCCTCCTCGCCTGTGGGTCCTCTTACCTGGAAAGGACCACTACACAGGAAGACTGCTGTCACAACAAATATATGTCCGTAGTTACATTAAGGGCTGCTAATAAAATGCTAATCCCACAGGGTCTGATCTGTTGATGTTTTGGTATTGTTGTTCAATTTCTTTTGAAATCACGGAGGAAGACACTTCTTTGGTGGCGGTTGTCTTGTTTATGGGTGAATATATCCGTCAATTTTTCAAAAGACAAAAATACAATTTATAAAATAAATATTTTTTTTTAAAAAAAAAAACATAAAATATCCTTCTTCTGACACTGATATTTTTAATACTTTGATCACTTGTCCAACTCTGCTCATTTTATTCCTTTTCTCCTTTTTTTTTTTTTTTTTTGGCTGTGTATGATATTTACCTTAATATCAAAAGGATATTTTGTATTTTTCTTTTGGCATTTTTTATGCAATAGTTGTCAGACACGTGACTATCATGTGTAGCAATTTGAAAAAAACTGTCAAGTGTACTCAAAAGTTAAAAGTTGGGATACCAAATTTATTTTTATCCAAAATTTGAAAACTAAAATTTGAATTTTCTCTTTTCAAAAAATATAATAAAATAAAAAGCTAGCCTCTTAAATCCTGGAGGGCTTGCAGCCTAGCCTCCTCCATGGTTGTCAGCAATACACGTGGTGTATGTTTGCACAGAATATTGAAAGAGAGTCTCTGAGATTATAGTTATACCCAGCTGCCAAGGATGGGACGGGCACCGAGCCTGGAGCAGGCTCGGATAGTACGAGGGCCGAGGAGCGTTGAATCAAGTGCAAGCGCTCCATGACTATCTTGTCGTTTTCCTTGATCTGTGTGAGTTTGAGTAAGAGAAAATGAAACGGTAGTGAAAAAAAAAAGGAAAATCATGCACCCAAAATGCGTGATAATATATATATATATATATATATATATATATATATATATATATATATATTTAATCTATCAAATCTACCTGCTTTGCCAACAAGCTGTTTTGCTCCTGCAATGTTTTCTCCTGTAACGAAAGGAAAACCCACATCATCAGCTATGCTTTTCACGAAGTCCTGATCGACCAGCTACTTTGAATATAGGGTGGTTAATCTTGCAGGCAACAATGCTCGTGCATGTCAACCGAAACAGATCAGCGGCGGCAAGGGCCAGTGAAGTTTACCTTCTTCCGAAGCTCAGCGATGGACTCGTGCATGACTTGATTCTGCATGCATGTGCAAGTAGCACGACTGAGTCGAATGTCTCCAAGAAGAACATGAAAAGAGTGGAAGGAAACGGTGAAAAAAGCATTCACTTTTCTTACCTTCCTGGTACGTATTCGCCTCAGAGCAGCGTCCAGCTGTTGCTCCAAAGTCTGAAGCTCCCTCAGGCTTAGGGAATCCAGATCCTCCCCAACATAATGCCTGCAGCAGAAGAGCTAGAATTTTCATTTAAGTTCCTAATATGCATGAAAAGACGAGGGTATTCTGTGTTGTATACTTTATGTTTCTCTGCAGAAGTTCAATCCTAGACACGAGCTTAGGGTGCTCCAGAGACCAATTATCCTGCACACAACCCAAAGAAACACGAGTTCAAGACCTCGCGCAAATAAAATGGAAGCAAGGAATTCAGGTTTTAGTCCCAGAACCATCCGACATATATCAACTTTAGGGGTTCTTATAATCAATTCCATTCATCCTATCTATACAAACTGGTAAATTTGGAGGAGAAAACAAAGTTTTGGGCAAGAGACTTGCAGCATACCGGAGTTTTTCAGGCGTAAGGAAAAATTATGTCCAGCACAGGATGGCTAATATTTAGAGTGCAAAAGAAACACGGCGGTCAAGAATAACAAGAAGAAGAGGCATTTTATTCGATGGTCCTAATCTCATTGACTTCCCCGGTAGATTTGCTTCACATACACATGGATCCGGCAAATTTTAGTTACATACTCTTCTTTACCCTATGTACAAGCAACCATCTTATATCCAGCCCTCAAGCAAACATTTGATACTTTCAGTACTTCAAACAAGGTACATTTGAATGAAAATTTTAAGAAAGAATGTCTTCTGCAATATTTACAGACTCCTTAACACATTCGTTGTCCCGCAGTTTACACATATAGCAGGACGGCATTGCAAGCCCAGAAAATACAGACAAAATAAGATAAATAGAGGATTGAAGGATTGGCCAGCGTACCTGTTGTCCAGGGCCAGAGCCACTGAGTCTTTTCTCAGCGTACGAGTATCTTTCATATCTTTCCAAAATCCTCTCCATACTAACAAATGATGAACAAACCCGAAGTGAATGTATGTAATTGTTTTGTTTGCTTCTCCATCTCAAAGGACAAGCAAAGATATGTGTTTCAGGTGAGACGGCGGAAAACTGACATTCATTGCCTGCCTATATATTGCCGTTAGTGTGATGCATGTCAAAGACAAAAATTTGTTGGCAAAGCAAAAGGCAGAATGTAATTTTTACTGGGAGACTATCAAATATTGGTAAAACCATAACACATTGATACAAGATTGTTGATGTTGAATTTTCAACACCAAAAGGCAAACCCAATATGATTAATCTTTGCTCGTGCTGACAATCAATATTAGGAAAGAAGTAAAAAAAATATTATTATTGTAACATAATTTGATAATGATCACGAAGGAGGGCTCGTGTTCTATGATTGATGGCACGAACAATCATGGCTGAAATCCCAGTTTTTCTGCAAGCTGTGAGCATATGAATTGATAATGCTAATAGAACACGAGTACAATAGCTTCACTAGTCTCACAAGGCACCAGTTTCTACAAATAAGTTGGCTGAAAAGGTGGCATAAATCCTCTGGTTTCTCATATGAAGCTATGTATCATTGACAATAAATGAAAACTAAAACCAGACATGGCTAGCTGGTTATCACTATCCTTACTTAGTTGTTGTGAAAAATTAGAGCCAGGCACACTATCCTCAGACTCCAAATAATACATGATTAAAAGTAAAAAGACAGTAATACATGATTAGTCAAAACTCAAAACATTTTCATTAAATAATCATAATCTCCAGATTTAGAGGTTTGACTTGAGGACCACCTCCAACTTGAAGCCATTTGCAGAAAAAATGACATAGTGAAAAAGGGAATTAAGAAAACCAAAAAAAAAAAAAAGGACTTGTTAAAAAATCAAAGACCAGAATCGAAGCAAAACACTAACAAGGAAATGAAGGTTTGATTTCATATCAGATCAAAATCTTCAATATGAGCCAAAAATTATATTTGATTGAGTGTACCTCACTAATGATGGTTAATTGGTTATACATGATCTTTGTAAGATGATACTAGTTTATGAACCAACCCAAAAAGCATTCATTTCTCGAGAATAGTTGCCAGAAACCTTTTGGTGGTATTACTGCCTAGCGTCAGTTCTGTGAGAATGCCATGCAACCTGGAACATTGGAATGATGTCCCTTACAAGTAGAGGTTAAAATTTAATACATCAAATGCCAACATAGTAGTTGAACTATACCAAAAACTACTCAAGAAATGTTCATCTGTTATGAAAGTGAGAAGAATTTATAGGCTCTAATAAATACAAGCAAAACAGTTGTATTAGCTTAAGAAACGTACAATTGTTTTCTCTAAGAATGGTCAAGATAGATGTGAACCTTTCGCAATTCCAAGTCATTGACACCTAAAGGCTACTTTTTCAGAGTCGTGGGGAAATACCAATTAGGTTATAACCAGTCCATCCCTTCTTATCCCCTGGATATACTCATGAGACAGTAATTTTGTGTGTTTTTTTTCTTTTAATAAGGGAACCGACAGCTGCTACTCGAGAGTGCGCTGAGAAAACCCCACCTCGTGCACTAATTTCGTGTTCTTTGTCAATTTCATTAAGATGTTGCCAACCTTTTCAGTTTGATATCAGTTAATTAGGACTTGCCAATCATGATCTGGTTCCTTGTGTGTTCAAAAGTACTGTACGCTAAATCTTCTAGTGTTTAAGAACCTAGGTTTTCCAAATTCCTTTTGAGGTTAAAAACTTAAGGGGTTGAAAAAAAGAAAAAAAAAACTTAACTGTTGCATTGGCACTTGAAGAAGCTCATGTCAAATGATTTTCCATTTCAAACGGACTGATAAGTGAAATATCTGTCCTCATTTATCAGCAAAGTTTAGCTAAATTCTTGCATTCTTCTTGCTCACAACTATAGCTATAAATTCTTTTGTCATTATATAGTTGGATGAAAATTTAATTAACAAATACGCTCGGCCAAAGAAAAAATAAATCAATTAAATTAAATATTTTTTTGTTTTTGAAATATCCTTTTTCATTTCTATGCAATTGACTAACAATTGAACTTTTCCTTACCTTTGTTTTTATTCATTAATTCAAACAATACTTTGTGTGTGCTATTTTCCTTTCTTAATTAATCCAAAATAGATGAATGTAAATCACTTTCCTCTACTCTCATTTCCTTTTCTTTTTTTTATCCCTGCTAGTATCTTTTCCTTTGCTTCAATCCAAACCGTACGTACTTTCCAATATATCCATAAGAATTATATCCACATAAAACAAAATTTCATTCTTCCAAGTCCTATATCTCGCATTTTAGAATTTCTAGAACTAAGTAACAAAGTTTAGGCAACAAAAGATAACTTTTTTTTTTTCAGAAAATCCAATTGATAATTTGTGAGGGAATGAGCTCTTGAAGTTCTAAAATTGCTAGAGTTGTTTGATTTCCTTTTGTTATGGTAGTTTGCTTTTTGTTAGACAAGCTAAATCTGTTCAATGAAAACTAGAATAAATTGATACTAGCTGTGGGGGAAACAAGGGACTGAAATTAACCATTCCAAGAGCTTCTGCTTTTTTAATGATAGAAAAGCCAATTATTAATAATTTTTTTAAAAGAAAAAGGAGCTATTTTCCAAATTCAAGTCTTGGCTTAAAATATAGTCTAAATTTAAACCACAAAAGCGACTATGAACACCTCAAAACCTCTTTTTGGCTGAAAGAAGAGTTTAATCTTTTTAGGCAAACAAAGGTCATTGTATTCTAGGATAAGAGATCATATGTCACATAGAGAGATCAACACTCAGAAATACAAAGCTAAAAGAAAGAAGAGTTATAAGCAGCTGATCTAAACAGTAGTTGAGAATAAGTAAGCCCCAAAGATAGAGATCCTGATAGATTAAAACGTGAAAATTTGGAAGTATTATTAGCGCGTAAAAGATAAAAATAAATGTGTTTGGATTGTAAATTATTACACCTTATTTACATACACTAATTTGCTTGTATCATCAACACATTTTTCAATCATTTTTTTATCTCACATACATCATATCAAAAAAGTAAGTGCTACAATACTTTTTTTCACAAAATTATCCCAAATAATTTACAATCCAAACACAGGGTCATGACTATGATGTCATAGGATATACAGAATGACAACATTTGTTTAGCGTCATGAGGATCATTGTGGATAAATGAGCAAATGTTCTGGAGGAGCTTCAGGAGAATGAATAATACTCACAAGTGGATCAGACAGGAGTAAAAGCATATATTAAATCATAGAAATTTTATATATGCTTTTCTTTATAAATTTAGACGCATGAGAGCAATTTTGTTGATTATATAATTTGTTTTCTAGATTACTATTCACTAAAAGCTAGCTACATACATTAAAAAAAAAAAGGGTCATCAGCCCTAATTTGGGAGCAAAACAAAGAGATTTTAACTTTCACAGGGACTAGCTTAAGAGTCTTCTAAAAATTCAGATGTCCATATGGATATTAGATACAACTTCATACTTTTCCTAGAATTTTAAACCGGGATTCATTTAGTTTCAACAAGGAAAATATTAGTTTGTGAATTTCTAGACACATAAGTCAAAATAAAGCAAATTTAATCTTGGGGCATTATTATCTCTACCCTCCCCTTCTTAACCCCACGGTTGGTGTCATTTGTTTTTGGTAATCAGGAGTGTTGAAATGTGTAAAGTACTCGTAAAAAAAAAAAAAAATTTAAAGCGAACGTGCAAGTGAATTCAGTTACTCTCCATTGTTTCATAACCAAGAACCTCTTTTTTTCTTTTCTTGGTGGGCAGTCTTGCTATCCTGTTATCTTCGGTTCAGTTAGACTTGTTTACTCGAGTCTTACACACCCTATATATCCTTCAGGTTCTCTACATCTTGGATGTCAAAAATAGACGAAGCTGAAATAGGCTTCTTCCCTACTGATTATACAATTATGTTGCAAAATTCTTGATGATCTAGTAACCAGCAAACAAGCCTAGTTGATGTATACACGTACACATGGATGCCTAGCTCCTGAAAACATTTCAATTGATGCCGCTGAAACATAGAAAGACAGGGAAGTGACTTTTGATCTGTTGGAGAGTAAGATAGAAGAGTACTTCATAATGATACTATATATTGGGCTGTTGAATCATGGATGTGTCTACACGTTTTGCTCTTTGGAGGCTATATATATATATATATGATCCGACGTTGGATATGATGACGATTATGTAGGTTCGACAGTGGCAAGGGAAACAGCTTACAAGGTTCCCCAGCAGCTAAGCTAGCCTTGAGAAAAAGACCTAAAAACCGAGGATACTTTACAAATGATACTACGAAGGTTAAAAAAAAAAAAAAAGAAAGAAAGAAGAAGAAGAAAGAAAACACAAAAGTGAGTGAAGACACGAGGCTCAACTCTCAAGGCTCCTTTCCTTTGGATCAAGACCTGTTGGATCTTTCACTTCCGACAGTGCTCATATTTCCTCACAAGGTTTCACTCATACTTGAATCTGATTTAAGGTGTTTGCTAGGAGTATGCATGGAAGGAAATGCATTTATTACACTCCATAAAAAATATATGCAAAAAAGATATATATATATATATATATATATATATATATATATACATATTTTTTTGCTACCTATAAACTTGGATGATTTCTGCAGACGGACGGACTAAAACCTTAGCTTAATCAAAGAATTTTATGTCAGTAGAAGAAGTGCTCATAAATTTTTATGAGCAGCAGCAGCAGTGACCCCCCGTGATATGACCGATCATTGTCTTATTATGTTCCTGAAATTGGTTGTTTTCGATGAAAATTAAACTGGGCCATACGCCTTACGCCAGACAGATACTAGTTAATAGAGGAAGAGAACTGGATACCAGCACAAGACACGTATTTTTGTGATCAGATGAGGTCAAGGTTCTTGGAGCCAGACCAGTCAGCCAGCAGGCTGCAGTTTGGTTCGGAAAAGAAAAAGCGAAAAAAGAATAAAAGAAAAAGGAAAAAGGAAATGGTCACCAGGCACATCGAGGAAAGCTGGTGCATGGAGGTTGAGAGGTAACACAAGTAGTTGGGTGTATATGATTTGCGGAAGATCATGGAAGCTAGGAAATAGTAATTGCCACAAAACACGCAACCGTGAAGAGTGAATAGTGCAATGGAGAAAACCCAGAAATGGAAATTTTCAAAAATGTAATGCAATAGTGAAGAGTTGATTAGTGCAATGGAAAAAGCCCCGGAAAAGGGAATTTCCAGAACTGCGGAAGCAGCAAATTAGCCACACACAGGCACCCGGCCGGATGATGCAAACTGCAGTACGCGAGAATGTAAAAATGCTCCAATCAAAGCAGAGGAGAGGAAGAGAGAAGAAAGAAAATCAGGGAAACAAAGAAAAAAAGGGGAACAAGGAGCACCTTGATTCAGTGGAGTACTCGAAGAGCTTTCCTTTGGTTGAAAAGACTATCAAAGCAACTTCAGCATCACACAAGACAGAGATCTCATTTGCCTTCTTCAGCAACCCCGACCTCCTCTTGGAGAAGGTCACTTGCCTGCTTATCTTGTTCTCGATCCGCTTCAGCTGAACCCTACCTCTACCCATTATTCTTTCTTCTTCTTCAAAATCTTGATTCTGAATCTTTTAAAAATTAAAAAAAAATTAAAAAAAAAAAAAAAGAAGCTCGAGATTATATAATAGGCAAGTATAACAGTATAAAGAGCTCAAGGAACCCTAAATTTGGTAGCACTCGTGCTGCAGCTCCATTTTTCTTGAAGTACTCCTGCGAAGCAGTAACAGGAGTGATATCAAATAAAGTAGCAATGGAAGGAGGAGAGAGACCAGGTAATCTCAGGTTGCTGCTGCAGCTGCTGCTAGTGGGTAATATTTCATGTATATATATAGTGTACCAGGATTATATTGATGGTGGGATTGGTTTCTATTTTTGAGTTTGTTTTGCACACTATATAACTATATAAAGCACAGGCTCTTTCCCCATTGTGTTTGCACTTTGCCGCAGCATCAAAGAATAAATGTGCCTGTGTGTGTTTGTCCCACCTCTAAAAAATACTACTTGCTGCAAAAGATGAAACGGGGCTACAGCTATATATGGAGGAGAGAGATTAAGCAGAAGACTAAAGAAACCATTTCTGGTAATGTTAAACAATGGTGGTATTGGGGGGGCATCCGTTGTCGAGCTGCTATTGGGCTAAGTGCTCAAGGCCACAGCTTTCAATAATACTTCGTACAACCCATGAAAGCAAAGAGCAGAACTGGGTCCCCGCCCCTCAGTACTCCTATTTACACTTGTTTCCTTCTGAAACGTTGACGGCGGCCCTATGACTGCTACTCACTGCCCAGTGCTCACTGTACTACTACCGCTACGGATTTGGTCCTGTTCGGTATGCCTTCCGTCATACGAATAGAAAGTAGTATCATGATTTTGAATTTTTTTAAAACAATTTGGAAAATAAAAACACTAATCAATCTGCTATTCTTAAAAAATTAGACTCCGACGATGGAAAAATGCGAGAAAGAAAGAGTGCTGCAACTATCATCTCCTTCCCTTTACGTGCACATGCTTGTGCCATTCCTTCTTCGTCGAAGACACCTTTTCCTTTTGTTTTCTGAAAAAGGATTTAGGTAACCTTGTGGTCATCGACATAGCACAAGATACGCCCAAGCGATTATAGACTGCTCAAAAGATTTTTTTTTTAAATCGTCCACCGACATAAATAATCTTCACATCGATGCCGCAAAAGCGCTTAGATCTTTATGGGGTGAGAAGTCAAAAGATTTCAATCATCGTTTTCAATCCATTAATTGTCATTCTATGTAGTTTTTTCAAAATCAACGGACATTAAAAGTCACTAATATGGTCCAAAATTAGTTTGGTCCCCTTTGATTTCCATTGATCCGGTTGCGCTTGTTCCCTTTCCCGTGGTATAGGAATAGAAATAGGTGTAAATATAGATCGTTGACGTTTGATTAAAAAAAAAAAAAATCCTCACGTCGATATTGAGATTCAAATGCGCATCCTTTTATAACAAAATGACCGGACACACACATGATCTATGATCACACACTAATTATGCCTCACTTTCTCCTTTTTTTCCCCCATTAGAGTACACAAGTCATAGCATTGAGTAGGGTCTAAGAACAGATGCCTGAGCCTGACAATGGGTCCGTTGATAGATCAAGAAAACGCTCATTTGCTTTGGTTTTACAAGGAAGTTATGATTTCCATACTCGCTTCCATTCCTTTTCTTCTCTTTTTTTCCCTCTTTTCCCAGGATTCATGTCCCTCGAAGGGGAAAAACACACGCACACGCACACGCACACACAGAGAGGCCCAAAAGGCAAGGAATTTTTTTTTTTTTTTTTTTTTTTAAGGAAAAGGGAAGGAAAACTCACTACATCCACTGGGTAACTTTGCATGCCATGATTGTGCATGTTGTGTTACTCACTGAAGTTAATTAGAGCCCTTAAAAAGTCTTCAATTACCTGCATACTAATCAAGTGGAAATACTTCGTTTTCAGTCTAATAAAGCCCGCAGTTAAGCTTTATTAAGTATGACGGCCGCTCCCCACATTTTCTTTCGCAGTAGTACTGCTCTTCCATACTATTTTCACATGTCCAATAGGACGTGTTAGAAGGAGGCGCATCGCGTTGTCATCACCACTCTTTATGGAGATATTTTTTGCCCACCTGTAAAAACTAAGGAGCATGGAGATTTTTTGCCCCCTATTGCTAATCCGGCTAGTCTATGGCACGTTTCTGGATGTGTAGAATTAACTAGTCTGTTTTTTTTTTTTTTTTCTTTTTTAGGTTACTGCGTTAGAACTATCTTCGGGTGCTTCTGTCAGCTCTCCGTCTGTGTTTCATGTTTATTTTATCCTGGAAAGAAAGAAAAATAAAGTGAAAGGAGACAAGCCCCCCCCCCCCCTGGATACACCACTTGTGGCTACACTTTATTCGTTTTTAGTGTATGATCTGCTGCTTGTGTTCCTGTAGGGTGGATATATGCAGCAGTATCACAACCAGAGCCTCAGATTTTCCACCATTCTGGTCTTTATTTGGGGAAAGAAAAAATCCAACGGAATATCGATCTCCCATGCAGTTACTACTCTAAGCCCTTCAACACACGCAAACACCGAGTACATGATGTTATATATATATAGTTGCCTTAACTCCATAATAAAGTCTTGACAATTCCATGTAATTATATTGGATGTTAATTAAAAGTAAGGTGTAATTAATTTGATGCTGAAAACCCCATATATAAGCAACTCCTGAAAAGGGTAATTTATTCCTTTATGCTCTTTTTTCCTCACATTATTATTTAAGCACGAGGGAGTTGAGAGGCTAAGTAAGTTTTGTACATGTGGATAGACATGAGAAAGCACAAAATGTACGTTAAAAAAGTCAGGCATGTTCACAACGTTCTTTTGTTAACGTTGTTTTTTGTTACACAAAATTAGCCACGTTTTACTATAAATTACCTCTTATCCTCTCCAACGTACACTTTCTGAGTTCTATAAATAACAGCTACTTACGCTTTAGAAATTACATCGAAAGCTGACAGTAGAAACCTTCCTAGCAGCTTTCCTCTTCTTTTTCTTCTTCCGCTCTCTGCTATCTGCTGGATTTATGCAACTTTTGCTAGTTCTGATCATTTTTGTGTTTATAATAAGAAGAAGACTTATTTAATCTTGGAAAAATATTTCAACCTCCTGAAATAGTTTCTTAAAACAGTGCTATTAAGCACGACTCAAGTTACATTTAATTAGTTTTAGTTAACGTTTTGTTTTTAACTCACAATTGCAAGCTACAAGTTAAGCAAGCAGTCCAAAAACATATTTATAGGTGCTGATCCTAAGGACTGAGTTGATAATTATCAACAATCACTTGATTGACGGAGCTGCATTTGATTGACTGAGTTGCTGGGAATGGGATGGTGGTGTCACCGGGCGGTCAAAATGCCATGAAATCCTTTTTCCTTTATCGGCTTTTGAAGCAATCGTGTCACTCTTTGGTGCAACTGCTGGGCAACGTTACTCGTCTTTGTAACACCGAAACACACTATCTTCCTTTTTGAGTAGGCTTAATTCTCCTCCTCTTCTTTGTTATTAGTATTTTATATATATATATAGTTAGTAAGATAGTACGGGGAATAAGCTGCGGATAAGTCTCGCCCATACTGCTACTTACACAAGTTAAAAGTGGTAAAAGATTTCATCAAAACCCATTCCCACAAATTAAAGTGCCCAAACAACTGATTTTTCCTAGTTAGTAAGATAGGATATGCTACACGTTTACATTTTGAGGGATGATTGTAATTACACTTCAAATTTGGACCACGTCTTAATTAAGTTTGCCAGCCAGTGTGAGACTAAGATTTTTTTTTTTTTTTGGCAAAATTTGTACAAATGTGGGTCTATGCTCATAGTTACTCCTATCTGTTGAATTGTGATTATGAAAATCACAAAGTGAGTTGTTGATAAATTGACATCCAATTGTACGACGAGAGCAGTCTATCCAGAAGTATGAATTATTTTGGCAAGTGAAAAGAGAAATTTATCTAGGTGCGAGAAATATTATAGCAACAAAAACTTGAAGATGAAGAGTTCAAATTAATATTAATAGAATTTGCAAAGGAAATTAACTATTTGTGATTGTGTTGTATTGGATTTAAAGGAGCTTGATTTAAGGGAGACAATATTGGCATATTAAATCAGGGCTCCAAAATTAGAAACTTCTATATTATTATTTAGCAGTCTTTTAGTGACAGTTAAGATTTTAATAATTCAAGTTATGCAGTTTCATTCATTTCAAAAAAAAAAAAGAAGAAAAAGTTATGTAGTTTCATTAGTTGTTTTTTAGCTTGCATACTTGTCACGTTTGTACACAAAAATGCAGAAATAATAATACTTTCCTGAATCTATGCCACTAATTATGCATCAAGATCACATTCTCGCCCGGCCGATGGACGGTATCAAGTCTTGCAATACTATGATTCTGATGATTGCGAAGCATGTGTTTCAGTGGTCCATCTCCTTTTGGTTTTGAGTAGAGTGAGATCACGCGCCTGTAATACTTTTTGTTTCTTTGGTCAAGGGGATTTTTAATTTTATAATAATACGTTATCTTTATAGTACAAATCGAGCTGTAAACCCTATGGCATCGTTAATAATATGGTCCCTTCAGTACCGGAAACGAGTTAATTTCTTTTGTTCGGATACTCCACGCAGCACAAAAACAAAAAATAAAAAATAAAAATTTTTGAAACAAGGGGACCATGAGTGGGGGGGGGGGGGGTGGTGGAGAGGATGGAGTAAAATACACGTACAGTACACACAAACTATTGGTCTTGTATCCTTAAATATTTGTAAATACCAAGCTTTAAGTTGGGGACCATTTTGCAGAAACCAAAAAAGGTGAGATTAAGTAGAGAAAAAAATATTGGAGAAAATTTAAAGAGCCAAGAGAGGGGTAACGAGACGGTCAAGACCCTAATCGTCTGTATACTTCGATTACGGTGTACAAAAACGATTCAACATTTTAGAAGAGACACGTTACGTGAATCACGTAAAGTAGTCAAATCTCAAAATTTACCCTTTTTTGCCTCCCGATAAGAGAACGTTTATACTATACTAATGTAACATATATAATGACTAGACAACCTTAAACTTTTACCTTTTATGCTTGTGAAAATATGTTAAAGCATCATCGAACTTCTTTTCTTTTCTTTTTTTCTCTCGTTTAGAACAAGCAGCAATGTTAATGCAATTGTCTTATAATAAATAAATAGCACGAGGGAGTGGAAACTTAATATCAACGATTAGCTTGATCATCTTTTCCCATCCAAATACTGCAATTAATAAGCTGTACGGGTTTTGACAAAAATTAATATTGCAAATACACGAAACACCAGCAGCAGCAGCTAGCAAAATGTATCTGAAAAGCTAAAGTAATTATCTTTTTTTAGGGTAATAAATAAATAGGTTTCCGTATCCTGTCATCACTATTCAACTCTAGATAAAGAAGAAAGAAAAGAATGCAGCATATATGTTTGTCTGCAGAAAACCGAACAAATTATCAGGGCATTACAAATTATAGACGTCGAAGGTTTTCCCGAAACCGGTAACCAAGGCAGCCACAAGCGACCGACGGTCGGGTCGGGTGGATGAAGCCCCACTGGCCGGAACCGGAAGGAGCAGCCCCGCGTATTCTGAGGTCGATTACTCTATTCCCGGTTGGACGACACGAGGGATTCCTAGCTCTTGTCTAATCTAATTAAACAAGGCAAATCCAAATCCCAGCTGAACGTATACACTCCTTTTCAGAAGATCAGATATCAGAGATCTGCATTAATCCATAATTACCAACATTATAGTTTCTAAAACATTATTGATACAACAAAGGTTCTAATTCTCTACTACTACTAATTTCCTAACTAAACAAAACATGCATGGCTTTGGAGTGCTGCGTCATTATAATTAATTAATTAGAAGGCTGGGAAAAACGCCAAAGAAAAAAAAAAAAAAAAAAAGGGGGGGATCGCCAGCTCTTAATGATTGGCTAAAATCAGTTTGATATCAGAGACCCAACATTATAGTGAATGCTCCTTGGTTGGTTGTGGTTGGAGGAGAACGCAGTCGGGCGGGGCTAATCACATAGCGGCAGCAGCAGTAGTACTAGTAGCAGTAGAGGAGTAGGAGGAGGGACTGAATTCAGTAGCATTGGCCATAAATATCAGAGATTGATAGTACTAGACCACTAGTACTGGTTGGCTAGCAGTAGATTTGATCGCGCAAATGGGGTTTGACGTCCACTGGGAGACAGCACTGTCTGCCATCTCCAAGACCAAACCATTTCGGTACGATGCTATTCCTAGTCCTAGTTAGAATCTTGATCGGGAAAACTATATAGTTCCGTTACCGTATGCATTCATGTACTACTAAACTAACTCCTTCAACTCATCCGTACACACATTTGGGGTCATTCTGATTCCCAATTACAGTCATCCCATAACGGTCATATATATATATATATATTAAAAAGAAAAGAACCCAGAATCAGATTCCTCGAGAGGAAAAACATTTTGTTCTTTTTTTTTTTTGTGTGTGTGATCCATACAAAATAAAAAATACAGAATGAATGCAATGCAGAGAGACAAAGAAGCGAAGAGAGAAAGAGAGAGAACCCCGTAGGATATGATAGGCAACAAAATGGTGTGCCCCAGGGATTCCAAACCTTGTACTTGCTTATGCTTTTGATTAATATCCTTCAGATTTGCATCTGTTGTGCTTAATTGTTACGAACAACAACAGGCACTCAGATTCCAACTCCTGTTCATCTCTTCATTTCATTTCCGGCAGCCTGAGCTGGGATGTCACAAAACCAGCATGGGGCTACTTGATTTCACTCAACCCCATAGCCCATCATAGCCATAGGCCATAGGCCCAATCCTCCCATCTTTGGGAGCTGACGTATTTTAACTACTCGTTCAAAATTTCGTTCCCAATGGCTTTAACGCTAGCATGGAAACTCGAAGCCCGCATACGCCTTTTCTTCCAAACTCCACCAGTTAGAATGGGTTATCGGTCCAACCCACATTGCCGAGCCCATAGATAGAAGTATATGTATGTATGCAAGAGTAAACCGAGTGATGGAGCTGGCTTCGCTTCTGCCGTTCGGGTTTTCATGGCGGTACTTGGACATATCAATGGATCGGCTCTAATTCAAACCCAATGTACTAAGATAGGATTTGTATTAAATTTCTCGAATCTAAATCCTACTCAGATTCAAATCCTATAAAAAGAGTTATGGATCCAGGCAGGGTCTGAGATTTTCTATGATCCATATCTATAACAGACCCTATCCAAATTCATGTATATATAATTAAAAATATATCTATACACACATATATATTAATAAATTTATAAAATATTCTAATATTTTATGGTTATTGAATCAAAAACAGTATGACTTCACGCTTGTTTTCTTTTTTTTTTTTCACGATAATCCTAGTTGTCATGTAATCAGTACAAACTTTTTCAAAAAAGAAGAAAGTAAAGGTAAATAAATGAAAGATTGGACATAAATACAATTGAAGTTTTAAAAATAAATAGAACCACTCAATCATAGTTATTTTTTTGAGTTAATATTGCATTCAACTTCTTGAATATTAATTTTATTATTTGAAAAATAAAAATTGGATGTTGTTTATATTTTTTTTTCGAAATCCATATATTTTAAATATATTTTTATTTTAATGTATTTAAAAAATTACAATGAATACCCATTAAATACCTAGATCCAGGAGGGTCCGGATTTGAATTTATTTTTTCAAACCTAAACGGGTTTGGATATGGGTTTGCATCTAACTAAATGTAATAGGTTTGAATTTAGATCTGGATCAAAGGGATCTAATCCAAACCTTACCCATTGACATGCTTAGTAGGACTTAAATATTACTTGTGAAAACCAATCCCTAGTACTTTCCAATCTGTGAAAGAAATGGAATCCTTCACGAAACCAAATTGAAAGAATGAAGAGGGTTATATTAAAAAATTAAAGAAGAGAGAGAGAGAGTAAATCCCAACAGGGAAAGAACTTCTGCACGTATGCCTCCCTAGTCCGAGGGACAGAGCATTATTAATGGATTAAAACTGAAGGAAAACAGAAGCCATTGCTGAGAGTGCACCGAAATGTACTCCATATTTTACGCAGATAACTCTGCGAAATAAAATTTGTTTGCCAATACACTTGATGTCAAATACACCTTCTTATAACACTAGAACCAGGTAGCATGATCTACCTGATCTCGTACTTAAATTCGTTCTTGTTGGACTGGACTGATAAATACTATCGTTTTAATCATTGATAGCTGCATAATTTAATACAGGCTTACGTACAAGGGGAAACCATCAGCATATATCTTCACTTCAGAAAGAAAATGAACCGGGGTTGGAATATTGATCTGTAGATTAATTTGTCAAAGCATCCAGCCCGGAACTAATCCACTGACATTTTGAGCATTAGTCACTGCAGTTATTTGGCTTGAACTTGCGGGATTGTACCTGAATTAACAAAATAGTGAACCAACAGAAAAGGATGATGATCTGGTGCTGGACTTGAGTTGAGAAGATCATCTGTATATGTAGCTGAAACTTACCCAATTTGCAAGCCTGAGCTGCATTCCAGGGGTTGAAAAAACCCCTGAGATTGAGAATGCTGTTGGCTGTATGTACTGCTCTGCTCACCACCACCTCCCCACGACTGATGAAGGTGATTCTCAGCATAAATTTCTTCCAGCTGGGAAAAAAACTTTTGGCTTTATAAGGTTTGCATTAAGGTACCAAAAGGCCGTATACAACCAGTATCTTGAAAAGCTCTAATCAGGAAACAATTGTCAAGGAAAAAATTGTCTAATCAATTAAAAGGATAGGTTCAAACGAACTGCACCAAGGGAGCTCAATATGAGCAGTTCTCCTAGTTAGCAATTGAACAGAGCAACTATTTCAGAAGCATACATGCATGCAAGACATAAGGGGCAACCAAGTTCACAATATCAGACATAGGGTAACATATTTTCTCTAGGCTTTTCGCCATGGAACGGACAAATATCAAAATAAACAACCACGTGTATGTCACTACCTTCCTTTCTAATGCCTTATTAGCCTCAAGCCACAACTTCTCCTGTAGCCCAAAATTCTGATGTCAATAAAAGGAGTAGATCAAACCTTACAAATTAAATTGTCCAGTGCAGATTTAGATACCTTTGTTTGGAGATCAGAAAGCTGATCCAGCATAACTTGTGTCTGTAAATGAAACAACAAAAACCGTCAAATGCAAGCAACTACAGTGCGCAGAATTAGAGGAAAGAGAAGGCGCATCCTTAATATTCGGTCAAAAGATTGGATCCTTAGTTTGTGTTTAGGAACCCTTCATCCAAGCCCTACGTCAAGCAGATGTTACATATTTGCCTGGTCCAAACATTTTATGTTGCCATTCTTCTCCATTGTATGCTAACATGATTGTTGTACATTACATTTCTTATGAAGTCTTAAGTGTTCAAAATTTAGTAAACGAGGAGAAAGCAGAACTAAGCGTTAAACTTGGAGCTACAAAGTTGCAACAGATCTGTAACCTTTGTCAAATATTAGTACTTATTTGTAAATGGAATACATCTTGCTGAACTTGTGATGATACTGAAAAGGAAACAAGTCATACTTCTTTGCCTTTGGATTGGCACATCAACCAATTGGCAGATTTGCAACATCATATTAATGAATTCAAGGTATCTGTTCTAGCCTTCCAAATCTTCATTTAGGAACATAACCAGAGCAGATTAGGTTGACAGGCCCTTTTTTATAGTTTAAGATGCATGGAAATAGTAGGCAGTGGGATCACAAGGCCAATTTGGCAAGTAGATTGACATGCAAAAGTATAGTAATGCTGGCTGAACAAATTCAACATTTCACCATTATATATCAATATTGCGAACAAATTCCTCCAAGTATTAGCTATCCATCTTGTAGTTTAATTTTACAGTTATTAATGGCACTATTTTCCTTGTTTCTATTTAACAATGATGCAGGCACGAAAATGGTCAGAAGCTACAGGACAAACATGGAAATATTTCATTTGCTAGCTACATGAAGGGTTAATGAATTTCCTTACCCTTGTGGACCTTACAAGCTTCAAGGATGATTCTAGTTGATGTTCAAGATGTTCGAGATCATTTATATTTAGCGGTCCCAAGTCATCTCCAAGAAGGTGTCTGGAATGTGAATGGTCATGAAATTTGTTACAGTAACAAATAAAGTACTAATACTGAAATTTGTCTAATAGAAAAACTTTGAGTCAGCTGCCACGGACATATTTTGGATAATAACTGCATGTGTGTTAGTAAGCTACGGTGCAAGCCGTACACTGTTTGGCTATTACCTTTGATATCGTTGTAGTGACTCATATTTGCCTTTCAGCTTCAGGTACTCCTTGTAGCTGCTTTGCTTTATAATCAAACAAATATATAAAAAACCATGCAAATAAATGACAAACTGTAGGTTTTTACACAGTAAACTAAATTATCGTCAGAATCACTGTACAAGCATGGGCCAAGTGATGCTTAATTATGGTAGTTACCTCAATCTCTTTGGCTGAGTGGCTGACTTCCACTGCTCCATAACTGCATCTTTGGTACCTTTCAAGAGTCCTGAGCATGCTGAAGTACAATTTACACAGAAAGATGTGATCAGATAAGGCGTACGTAAAACCTGTTGTTGATATCCCTACTACTTTCTGAGGTACTCCGCATTTTGTCATTGAATTCCTGATCCAGGAGTAGAATTTTCCTTTCCTTAACTGAGCAATAGCTCCCAACAAAACTCAACAGCATGGATATTGGTTCTTTTTTTAAAATGTTATTAGTATTTTATCTCAGGCAGCTGGAGCCCCAAAAAACTTTGAATCATATTAATTGCTTCAATTTTATGTGGAGAGGGGATTGATTATGCATGGAGGCATAAAAAACCACAAATATTTATAAGGGGGAAAAGCCAAGAATGAATATCGTAAAGTCAAATGAAACCAATCGAATCAAGATCTTAAACATTCACAGCATAAATCTAACTAACGATAAAGCATACAGAATCACTCAATCAATACATCAAGAAAAGTACAGATAGTGAGCTTTGTGGAAACAATACATCATTGTAATAAAATGCAGTATACAAATATGGGGCGCTTTTTAACAATGGAGAATTTCAAAGCTGACCCTAGTCCTAAATTATAGAAGGCAGGTGGGGCTGGTGTTTATTCACCATTTTCAACAAATCTATTGCAAGTTGAAGCACGTTGTGTTATTATTCTTTGTGGTGTTTTGATTCTTGATCTGACGATTCTTCTTAATACCCCATAGCTAAGTTTGTTGATACATTTTCAAGTCTCTTGTATTATGTGCTCGATTTTGCATGTTGCTGTATTTGCCAAACCGTGTACATTCTTAGACAATCAAATAATTCATATCACAAATCACAAGATAATTGTCAGTCTTCATCATCGACACTCCACACAGGATCATCTGAAGGCACTTTTAACAAACATCATCAAAATGAACAAGAGAAAATCCAATAGAATTAACCTTTTGGCCTAGCACAATATTCATTTTAAAGCAAGATGGATGATATTAAATTGGTGCTAAAGTTCTAATGCATAAGATTTTCTGGCCTTTCTTTCCATCGGCAGTAGCCAGTACTCCATCCGTCCCAATTATTTGTCGTATTTTGGAATTTCAACTTTTTAAAAATAGTGATTTGATGGCGATGTTAATGAATTTATTTTCAAAATTATCTTTGAAAATTCAAATTTTAAATTTAAATTTAGTACGAAATATAGATAAAGATGGAAATAATATTTTAAAAAATCAAAAAGTAATTTAACTAAACATATCAAAAAATAGAAAGCGCGACAATTTTATCAACTTCAAACCTTGTCACCCAAAGTTTAGGGGACCCAAAATTTAAGAAAGAACACAGCTTCACCAGCCAGTCAATAAGGAAGGTTTCTTTGAAATCTGAAAATCACATGTTCCAAGAAGACTTAGTTCTCTCAAACTCTTTTCAAGCTCCTTCATCAAAGAGCTTGACGTAACATCTGAACACTAGTAATTACAAGTACCGCAGTATTTCAGGCCAGCATAACAAATTTTTAGGGATTCACTTGTTCCTCCCCCGGCCCAACCCCTTAGAAGATCCTTTTCTTCAGTATCTGTTAGATCAACACGAACTATTTCGTTTATGTACTCTACGTCCCAAGAAATTGTCCAACTGGAAATCACAAGCTTAACTTTTCAAGAAACTAGAAACCCTAGAACTTGAACTGGCACCTAGTTTGCTTAAAATAAAGGGGAAATTTTGCCAAAATTTGAACGGACACAATAAATAAAAGTAAACAATTGAAGGAGGAAAAAAATAAAAAAAAAGACCATCCAAACAAAAACATATCCATCCGATTGGTGTAGCAGATCCAATTTTGATCATACTAAAAACTAGGTCAAGCTCAAAACTCTTTTTCAGAGCCAAAAACATGTCTATCTGATTGGTGTTGCAGATCCGATTTTGATCATACTGAAAACTAGCTCAAGCTCAAAACTCTTTTTTAGAGCCTAAAAATAGAAAAGATACATGTATAAGAACCCAAAGGGAATGACTTCATTATGCATCTAAAAAACCAAAATCAACAAACCAAAAGTTAGTATGAATATGTTCTCGGAAGATGGGTAAAAAAGAGAAAGAAATATACTTGGAGCTGCTACAGAACTCATAAAGCTTGCCCCGGTTAGAGAAGATGATGAGGGCCACCTCAGCGTCACACAGAACTGAGAGCTCATAAGCTTTCTTGAGCAGTCCATTCCTCCTCTTAGCAAACGTAACCTGCCTATTTATCTTGTTCTCTATTCTCTTCAGCTCCACTCTCCCCCTACCCATGGTCAGCACTTCTCAGCAGTCACAAGCCCTTGTTTATATCTATGTCTGTGAAAGTATATATCTTTACTCAACAATAACCTTTCTTCTTCTGGGTTAGTCTTAGATCCTTTATACTTCTCACAAATTGCAACCAAAACTATGCAAGAAACAAAGAAGATATATACAAACCCTAAATTGTAGTAATGTATTTATGTTTGTAGTTAGAAAGAGAGAAAAGGGGAAGAAATGGGAATATGGGATTGCTTCTTCTCTTTCCTTGTACTTCTCTTCAGGATTGGGGTTTGAGCTTTAACCTCAGGATTAGCATCTTGGATGGAAAGACAAGAGGGATCAAAAGCTTTAGGGTTGGAGTCCCTTTTTCTGTGTTTCTACTTTGGCTTGGTTTGGTTTGATGGGTTTCATGTCCTTGGACCCCCTGTACATTTGGAGTTTAAGGTGGGATTATGTAATAAAACGTGGATGACACGACGTTCGGCTTTGCATTGAAATCAAACAACGTGAGGGGCACGCGCACTGGAAATCCGTGGTTGTCGTTGATTCGGGTTGAGATTATGTCTAGTCTCCAGAAAAATCTGGTAGTCGTCACTGAGGTTAAATTGCTTTCTTCCTAACAAAAAAAAGGTTAAATTACTTTCCCACGCAAGCGGATTTTCTGACTCACATCCTGTACCACTCTCTATGTCACTTTTTATTATATTGTCATTTCTCATATATAAATATCATGTTTTAGTTTTTTTTTTTCTTAACACTAGGGGAAAAGCCATCACGACGCGCGGGAGTTTAGTGCCTATAATTAAAGATGATTAATAATTATTATTTGATATTTTGTAGTATAAGAATTGAAGTATGACAATTTTAATATATGATATTAAACAGAAAAATCATAAGTTACATATTAAGTTAAAAAATATATTAATATACAATGAAACAGAATTATAAGATATGATCAACTACTTTACACCTAACCTAATAAAATAAAAGACTTACTTATATCTGCTCATGTACTTTATGGATATTAAAATCTGTTATTTAGTTTGAATTTGATCTTAATATAAGGGCAATCCATCACATTATCTTGTCATATAAGTGAGATTTGAACAATTAGCATATTTGAAGAAAATTATTGCTAGTGGTATTTCGATTCTTGCAAACCAAATTCTTAAATTTATATTGATTCCAAGAACATATCATCATTAGACCTTTACATTCACCAATAAATCAATTATGATTTATTATATAATTTAAAACATATATAGTAAAGCATCTCCTTCTCGATAGAGATTACAATCACTAAATATCAGTTTTTGATCTAGTTGTAAAGATATACAACAATTAACATGCTAATTTAGAGTAATAACCACATCAAATAAAGTACTAAAACATTTTAGACCACTCAATTCAAGAAAACAATTAAAAGTAATGAAGTACATACTTTAGATTTGCAGCCAAAATAGTTCTAAGTAGATAGCTAAACCTATTGGCAAATCAGATGAAATGAAAATTTTGCCTAAATGGAATCATTAATAAAATAGCAAACAATTTGAAAATTATCATAACTAATAGTTAAAATAACAAAATTAGATGCAATCTGCATATGAAAAAATTTATGATGATAAACTTACTTTAAACCACAAATAATAATTAACAAATGCGATCTCCTCCCTATCATGCTTATCTAACATGGACAATTGAATTAAAACACTAAAAAATTATCGCACATACAACTATCAAGATTACAGATTTTTTACAATCAAAAAGTATATTGGTTAAAGAAAACATACCTATTGAGATTTCTTACAACCAAAAAGTAGATTGGCTAAAGAAAATATACCTATTGAGAAATGTGTTGCAAAATGGGGAAGAGGAGTAGCTAATGTAGCAACATCCGAATTTAATGGGCTACATGATTATGGTGGAAAAAAATTGTAAGTAAATGAAATGAATTTGAATAGATGGAGGTAACGGCCAAGAAAGCAAACTTTTCTACTAATTGGCATTAATTGTGTCTTAATATCTATATATCATAAGTTTGCAAATAACTGATGAGAAATGCTTTAGAAAATTAAGAGATTTGAATGTTAAAACAATTAAATGATTAGAAGGGCTTTTATGTAATTTCACTAAAACACAAGCTAAATTTAGTTATACCCAGTATTCAATCGAATATCTGTCACCCCTAGCTTTAAATGTTTAAAAGGATATCTAAGTAATTACAACAAAATTAAACTAGCTATAATGACTTGTATTCAATACTCTAATTGCACTTCAAATACTTTTACATTCCCAAAATAGCCCTACCCTTACGGTTGAAATCCAAAGAACATTTTTACTCTAAACTCATTCTTATATAGTATAAGGATTCAATAACTATTAATTGAGTAATACACAATATTTAACAAACTCAAAAAATCAAAATGCATAAAAAATGAGATTTTTTATGAATTTTTTGATGTATTTTTAAATTTTCTATTATGTATTGCTTTTTTGAACCTGTTGTATTTATTTTTTATTCAATTAGTAGTTATTGAATCTTAAGGAAAAAAAGAACTAAAACATGATATTTATGTAGGAGAAATAGTAATATAATAAAAAGTGGGATAGAGAGTGGCATAGAATGTGGGACAGAAGATCCGTTGCACTGATTTAGTCGTTTAAGTACTTCACTAAGCATGCAAATTGTTTTGTCCACGGTCTTACCAATATTTTATAGGGATTAAATTTCATAAACTATTTAGTGTAGAAATTTTTTTTATACAAACACGTTTAGATGAATGCTATATTATCACGGTTTAAATTTTAAGTTCTTTTTTTGCTCATATATCATATATCTATACGTGATTATGTAAAAAAATTTTATATTGATAGTGTATATAGTATTTAATTCATATTTATAACCATACTGTGGTACATGAGCAAGTGAAATTTACAAAAAAAAAGAAAAAGCTATTAATCTTAATTTCAAGTGACAAAACTCTTTTTTCCCCTTATTTAGATAATATTTGAGATCGTGGTAGCTCTTTTTTCAACTAATTATAAGCCAATTCTTTGAGTTTTTAATTGAAAATGCGTACCAATCAATTATGGTTGGTCCTGATAGGGCATATGATTCAACAAATCCTGCCTTTAAAAAAAAATGAAAGAAGGACAAATCCAAGTGAGTATCAGTTGTATTTCCGTCCAGACAAAAAATTGTGTTTGGTAAAAAACCAAATCAAGTCAAGTCAATGTTACTTTACAAACGTACCAATTGTTTAAACATATGGTTTTCAAGCTGTGAAGTGATTCGAAATGTAAGGGTGCTATTTCCTAATTTGCAATTCAAAGGCTGTTAAGTTAGTTCTTGATGTGCGCATAGCCGAAGAAGTCCCAAAAGAATAAACCCAACAAAAAACTCAAATACATAAACAAGAGAAAGGAAGAGGAAGAATACATTAAACATTTGATGATAATAACAAATGTATGTTTAATCTTCAGCGTGGTGCTTTGAACTCAAATTTACATAGTTTTGTACCCCACCGGTGATTTGTAGGAGCATGAGTTTTGATTAGAAGTTGGATTTAAGCATCAATTAGTAGCATCTGCTGATTTTCAGCTTTGAATCTTCTGTCTCCAAATTAGTCTCTATTTCCTCTGTCCCTTCTCTGTACAACTGCCATGTGTCTTTAATTTTTTGATAATCCAAACTCAAACAAAACGATAATAATTGATTAACAAGTTTACTCAAAACCAATTAAAACAGATAATTCAAAACTTTTTTTTTTATTTTAACAAAAAAGAGTCTTGTTGGTCATAAACGTAGAAATCAACTAAAACTCTTCTTTATTTTTTACCCTAAATCATCTTTTTCTTAATTCTTAACAAGTCCTTTAAATTAAATTATCTGTTTTAATTGATTTTGAGTAAACTTGTCAATCGATTACTATCGATTTATTTGAGTTTAGGTTATCAAAAAGTTAGAGACACGTGACAACTATACAAAGAAAAGATAGAAGGAATAGGAACTAATTTAGAGCCAGAAGATTCGAAACCCTAATTTTAACCTTTGGCAATTGAAGTGTAAATTATATCGATGTCAAAAGGTAATGCCGAATCCACGGTCATTCCGACCGGTTTTTAACTTTGAATAATTTCATCGTCCAGCGTTCTACATACAAACATACATATATATGTATATATATGCAGCCCGGTAAACCCTTTTGTTAATTAGTGAATACATTGTTAAGTTTAAAAGGATTTTTAAACTTGTATTTCACATTATTTCCATACTTCATTCAAATACTAACACAATTGCATTGCATCCCCGCATTTCCTCAAGCATGCGGTCACAATTAGAGCTTATCATTTCGCTTTATAAAGCGTTTCTGACGTATGATAAATGTCACGAAGCATTAAAGAGAAAAAAGAAAACTGTAGCATTTTCTGACGTATGATACAAACAGAATCCTACCGCAACGGATCTTCTGTCCCACATCCTGTGTCACTCTCTGTCCCACTTTTTATTATATTGCTATTTCTCCTACAAAAACATCACGTTTAAGTTCTTTTTTGTTTCCTTAAGATCCAATAACTATTAATTAAGTAATACACAAAATTTAACAAACTCAAAAAACCAAAATGCATAAAAAATGAGATTTTTTATGAATTTTCTGCTATATTTTTAAATTTTCTATTATATAAAATTTAACAAACTCAAAAAACCAAAATGCATAAAAAATGAGATTTTTTATGAATTTTCTGCTATATTTTTAAATTTTCTATTATATATTGCTTTTTTGAAACTACTGTATTTATATTTTACTCAATTAATAGTTATTGGATCTTAAGAAAACAAAAAAGAACTTAAACATGGTGTTTATGTAGGAGAAATAGCAATATAATAAAAAGTGGGACAAAGAGTGACACAGAATATGGGACAGAAGATCCGTTGCGGAATCCTACGGTACACCTGAAGGTCCCAACCAAGTAACCAATTGATAATAATAATAATAATAATAATTGTCTTCTCCGGTGCCTGATGGATGTCTAGATGCTTATCTACTCATAACGTTAATCGGTACATGCAGGAGTCCACCTGCCAATTTCCGCGACGGCGCCTTAAGCCTTCTTTTCTTTTTTTTCAACAATTAAAATTATTAAAAATAACACAATAAAATTAGATTAACACTCAAAAGTAATCAAAATCTTGGTGCAAAACACAATTTAAGGTAGAGTCACAAACCAACACCATCCAGCCTTAAGCCTTCTTTTCTTTCACATCAAATCCTTCCCCATCGGATCAAAAAATGAAACCATAAATGCTGCATTCTTCTTTGACGTTTATTGGTGGAGTACAATTGTGGTATTTAATAACAACTCCTCTATCTTCTCTAATTAAACAGCTGTAACCATGCACTCCATTATTAAGTGCAGCACACCCTATTTTCTTTAACCTTTTAATTATATTCGATGCTAAATTTAGTTTCAATCCTACTTATTAAATAAGAATAAAAAAATTTTAAGTAAACAACACACATGACAATTAAACGTTTGGCATAAATATAGAAGTGGTATTAAGTTGCCACTAAAAATGTGGCATGAAGATATCATGTGATAATTTTTTACTTATTAAAAAATTCCCAATGCAATTTCTTTCGTGGTTCTATCTTATGCCTTCTCTCAGTGAATCTCTTTTCTTTTCTTTTTTTTTTTAAATACTAATAGTAGAAAAGTGAGATTTAAGAAGCAAGAGGAAGAAAGAAGAATTTGAATCCAGAATCTCTAAATTCTAGGATCTTGATTTTGACCACACGTATGAAATTAGTAGTTAGTAATCTGCTTAAATTGATTGATCGCAGCAGCATAATATACATATTTTAAACCAAAAAAGTATCGACATTTATCAAAATGTTAAGTTTAGAGAAAATGAAATATTCCGCTCTCTTTATTAGCTTTCACGAACTTAGCATATGTATCTTTATCACATCATGTTCGCTTTTGGTGCCAATAATATCATCACGTTCAAAAAAACCAGTGCAGTCAATATTCAAGCATCCACAATTGTCTGGTCATACTTAGCTAACAATGAGTGAAAACGTAAAGCGACGCCCGACAATTCCGTGAAAACCCCAATTGATAAAGAAAAAGCGGAGGATGCAATGCCTTCTAAATTCGTAAACTTAATCTAGTCTTGATAAAGAGTGTTGTTAATCGAGTCGAGTATTTAACTGTCAAAGTCAACTCGTGCTTAACTCGAGTCAGATTCGAGCTCGCTCGACCAATCGGACGAGTCTTGAAGTATGCTCGAACTTGACTCGCCAATGGAACATATGACTCGAGTTTGAACTCGAACTCCACTCATTTATCATAAACAAGTCAAGCTTGCATGAGTTTGAGCTCGAACTCGTGTGAATTGATCACAATAAAAATCTGTAATTTTAAATTTTTATTTTTTTGACTTGTAAAATGACATATATGCACTTCCTTATTGAGGCCAAACGAGTTACTTGAATAACAAACGATTTAAACTTACTCGACTCGTTAATTAACCGAGTAAATTTTTAAGTCAAATTCAACTCGTTTACTAAAATTGACGGGTTGAGTTCGAACTTTATCGAGTCGAGTTCAATCGAGTTTTCGAATTGCTAGTTTTGTTTAACAACACTATCGATAAATTAAGGATTTACAGATAGATTTTGTGGTGATTGAAGTCTAGCGTACGTATATCAAGATTGAACTTCCGTATTTCCTGTGTGTAATTGCGTGCACTTTTCTTCCCAATTGGGAAAGGTTCCAAAAAATAAACTGGTGAGTTTTGATTCAAGTTTTGAATCAGAGTAATTTACAAGCGAGTGACGACTACATTTGAAGGATCCTGACTTAATACTTGAAAGAGTTAACCAAAAAGACCGAAGCTAGGAGGGCTTACAAAAACTTTGCAGCTGTTGTTTATAATATACACTTGGCCACTCTCTCTTCAAGATCTCATATACCTAGATACCACCCAAAAAAAAAAAAAATTTTTTTTAACGTTCATGAATGAGGATAAAAACCATATACTCCATCAAAATACACTCATATTTTGATGCACCTAAGAAAACGTTTCCAGATTTCAAATTAAATAACGACTAAATCATTCTCGCCCTACAGTATCCTGAAAGGTAATCCGTCTTCCCCTTTCGCGATGAATGATGATCCATTGGGCAGAAATTTGTCACTCTAGAAAGTTTTCTCTTGTTTTGACGAAAAAGAAAGGAAAAGAAAGTTTTCTCTTGCAGTTGTCTACTTTAAGTCTGTAGCTGTTGAGTTCTTTCAACAGCTACGCACAGACAAAATTATTTACTTTACGATTGTGATGTTATTGATAAAGTTGCCTTGTTTAGCAAAACAAATGGGATTAAGGAACTATGAAATACTAAACGAGGGTCATCTTTCTTAATTTCTTTGATTAACATAATTGAAGTACATTTCTTTTGTTATTTAGGATCAATTACGAGATTAAGTACTCTGTCATTCGATAAAAGATCCAATTACAAATAATACAAAACATGCAAGGGGGCCAAAAAAAAAAAAAAAGAGAGAGAGAGAGAGAGAGAGAGGAACAGAGCAACAACCATCGTACATTCAAGGTTGTAGACAAGGCAAGCCACATGAATACGAGTCTTTTCAAGGACCTCTCTATATCTTGTGTGTACTCGTCTGCTACGGTGCAACAACCATTGTAGAGGTCCAAAAATTGTCGTTTACGGGTCAGATTCTAATAAGCACCAGTGTACAGTGGCAGGTGATGCTGACAAACGGAGGCGACCTGGAAAAGCTATGGCTCTTACACTTACAGTAATATCTTCGGCGTCGACAGCACAGTAACTCGCCGCTGTGTACACGTGTCAAGATATTACGGGTGGCTGTCAGTTGACGGTCTTCTTCATGGCTGCATGACGTGATGGCTGAACTAAACACTGTGCAATAATTAGACAGCAGAAAGAGAAGGGGCCCAAGTAACAGGATTGAACCAAAAAAAAGTGTATATACATATATATATATATATATAGCGGGCCCGTGGGGATAAGAGGGGTTGGGCCTTTTCTTTCCTTACTGTTGCGTTGCCCGTATTGGAAATTTGACATCACGAATTTTGGCTGTAAGCCTGCTGGTAATTTTTCATTTGAAGGACCATTGAGGGGCGGAGGACGACTAAAGGTGGAAACCAAGATCCAGCTAAATAAAATGGTAGTGACATTGATCACTGCAAGATCCATAGTAGGGGAAGAACAAGGAGAAAATTTTTTTAAAAAAATGAAAGGAGATGTAGGGGAAGAAAAAAGAACTTTATAAATGTCAAGGCGTGTTTGTTTTTTTTTTTCCGACACAGAGGATATTCGAGCCTTCGGCCCGACTACTCCGCTGCGACCCGAGAGAAGAGGCCCAATCCTCTCGAACACGATATCTTTGGGACTCGAACCGTGATCGTCATATTCTAAAGAGGAGCAACGAAATCAGTCGAGTTATCCCGGATTGGACGTCAAGGCGTATTTGTATGTTCAATCTTTTTGACGATAAACTTCCCTTGACCTATCATCAAAGGGGTTAAGTGAAACAAAATTAACTTCCAATATATAGTCAAATGCCCCTAAACCAGTGGCGGATTTAAGGTGGGCGCACGCCCCACTTCCCCCTTAAACTTCTATAGTATTCATAGAATTTTGATATAATCTCAAGTGTGTCCCGAAGTTTTCTTATGAAGGAAGTGAAAGAATTACATGATCTTCTAAGTTGGTTTATGAGCTAATATTTTAAAAGAATATGTGGGCCAGAAAGTTCCATTTAAAGTAAGCTAAAAAAAGACTTTTTATTTCAATTTATTGGTGAATATTTTTGTGCTTAAAAAACTAGAAAAATAGTAGGTAAAAAATTTTAGTGTTGCTTTTGCCATCACTGAAAATTTTTTCTGACTCCGCCACTGCCCTAAACTTTGAAGGGTTAAATTTTAAACCACTTTTTAGTTCAACTCTCATATTTTTCTCCTTTTTTTTTTGTTGTTGTGAAGTTTAGAGTCGTCCCTTGAATCAAAAGAGAAAAAAAAAAATGAAAGGAGGTGTAGGGGAAGGAAAAAAAACTCTATAAATGTCAAGGCGTATTTGTATGTTCAATCTTTTTACGATAAACTTCCATTGACCTATTATCAAAGTGGTTAAGTGAAACAAATTTAACTTCCAATATATGGGCAAATGCCCCTAAACTTTGAAGGGTTAATGTGATTGACCCTAATATTTGTGCCGCTCTTTAACAACATATTGCTATGGCCTCAGCTTGAGATTTACTTTAAAAAATGGAAATCTTTTTAGTCTCTTTTGTATTTGGTAAAAATGATACGCTAACTAACAAATACAGAACTAACTCCATATATCGCAGTAATTTTTATCTAATTGCATGATGAAATTACGGGAATCTGTACTCTTGTCTTTTGAAAGAGAAAGTAGTAGAAAAGGAGTTCTCCTTCCTTCACAGCGGAATGTGGTAGCTTTGCAAGGGATCGATCTTATACCCAAAATGCAGCCTTTAACTTCCCACATGGCCGATGGAAATGAAAAGGAAGACGCTACTAATTACGTATATTTACCATTTACGCAACTTCTGTTAGCTAAGTCCCAATAGATATTAGAAATAAAAAAATAGAGCCCCAATACATAGGCTGATTAATTCTTTTAGTCGCCCTCGACGAATGCTAAAATTTTTTTTCAGATAATCCAAAATATGCTCCGACTCAAATCACTTAGGACCCCAACCGACACACTAAATTGGAGCAGTACGCTGCAACCCTATGCAAAGCACCCGGGCGAATCACTGCAGTTCAAGTTCTGAGTAAAATTTGAATCCAATCCAAAATCAAAGGAATTTTTAAGAGTTCGCTTACCACTAGACCACTCCGTGGCTGAGTATTAAAAGTCTTGAGTTGTATGCCACCATGACCACGCCACAATGCTAAAATTTCAAGTATTAAAAGTCTTGAGTTGGATGCCACCATGACCACACCAGTTGCACATTCAAGAATTCGTGTCGATGAGCAAGCGTGGCAAGATACGAGACGTGTCCACTTAACAAGTCATCATCATGGGGCCGTTTAGTTGTCTCTTTCATTTAGAGGTTTTTTTTAATTCTTTTTTTCCCATTTAGAACATGATATATTTAGGACCCATAATGCACGAAAAGATTCTAAAGCTTTGCTTTGCTCTCTTACCTTTTGGAGCACTGGACCTTGATTTGGTCGTAGCATGCATGATATGCTAGATGGAGAAGCAGTATATTTGACCGTGAATTTAGATATGTTTCCTGCTTGATCAGGTTGGAATTTTGAGACGTAACTAAAAAGAAGTGCGCGTTCTCTTTGGTCTCTTTAAATGGTAAAAGAAAATGGATTTTGAGCAAAAATAAGTTTTGTTATTTAGACGCATTCAACATCTTCTTAAACTTTCAACCACACCATCAAATTGTACAAGAAAATGCGAGTGGCCGAAAACCCCATACAATCCAAATTATTTTCTTAACTTTCTGGATATATATATATATATATATATATTTTGCATGTCCTTTTGTTTCAGACGATCCAAATTCGAACGAGAGGTCTTAGTGAAGACCTGAGAACTGAGACAAAAGAGGCATAGACCAAGTATTTTGACTCGAGGTACCATCCATCAACTTATGAAAAACATCAAATCCTTAGCAAAGTTATTTTGGTTAATCAACCAATACTCTAGTCTAGTTCTAGTTATATATAACCCTAGAAGACAAAGCAAGTTCTGACTTAGCAAAGCCCAACACGACAACTAGATATTAGATTTCTCAGGCTAGCTAATAAATGTATCCTCCATTTTGCACGTCGACATTATCAAATCCAAAGGAATAAGGAGCAAAAGAGGCTTGATTTTGTTTTGCCATTTTGCTGCAATCATTATTAGCTTGTACCCCTTTACCATTTTGATCATCAAAATTCCATAGCCACCCCGATAAACCATCCATGAGAATATTGGTGTCCGACCATGAATCCGCTTCTTGATACAGCACTGGCAATTGTGGATTTTCCATTACTGGGTATAGCGGTACCGTTGGAAATTCTTGCTGGGCTTGTAGCTCCGGAGAGAGAGTCTGTTCGCTTGTTACCTCTGACAGGGGCGACGCCTTAGCTCCGGTGCCAGTTTCATCTTGTTCCATCTTCTGTTTAAGTAATCTTCTCCTATCTTTCTTTTCAGAAGGCTTTCCCTTTTTCTTGAAATGGGTTCTCCAATAGTTCTTTATTTCATTGTCCGTTCTTCCTGGCAGGTATCGAGCTATGGTTGACCATCTGTGCATATATAAACATTAAGCCGGCGAAGAGTTAATGATGCATAAGATGAGAGTTACTTCTTTAAATTAATTTCCCTATATTAAAAACTCAAAAGGAACTTGCTGAGGTTAAACGACAAGAAGGAGGACAAGGTCATTACTTGTTACCCCACAAGGCATGAAGTTCGATGATGATGCCCTCTTCCTGAGGGGTCAGATGCCCTCGTTTAAGTCCTGGTCTTAAATAATTCACCCACCTTAGTCTGCAGCTCTTCCCAGTCCTATGTAGTCCTGCATACCAAAATGAATGACAAAACTGTGATTTCGATCTCGTGCATCAGTTGGGATCGTCTGTGCCACTGCTCGGTGTTAAATTCAATACCAATCCTACTTATCACGTGTTGACAGAAGAAATTTAAATAAACAACACATGATAAATTAAATAAATAGGACACTTGGCATAAATATAGAAGTGACACTGAATTATCACTGAAAAAGTGACACTGAGGATCCCATGTGCTCGTGCATATACTATATATTGTACTGCCATATAGTGAGCCTATATATATATAGGTCTAAAACTCATTGGCATTGCTTTTTATGCCTTTTCCATTAGAATTATAGGTAGAGGAAAAACCCTTAGTACCAAGAGCTTGTGTGCCAACAGTATATCGTACGTGTCTGTGATGGTGCCATGCAAGACTGCACTAACTAGCAAGAATTGGATTTTGCATATGGTGAATTTATTGGAAAAAAAATTTGAAAATTTCTTGTACAGTTTTATACACCTTGTGATTTGTGCATGTGTAACAACACAAATCCTGAAACCCGAGAGCTGCATACTAATACAGTATAAGATACATACCTGCAGACTTAGCCACAGAACTCCATCTTCCTTCGCCATGCAAGCTGACATATTCTATTAGCAGCTTATCTTCCTCAGGTGTCCAAGGTCCTTTTCTCCACCACCCTTGCTCATGTACGTTCCAACCCATCATTCCAACAACCATCCTTGATCGAACTGCTTCAGCAAGATTCTTTGTTACGCTGTCTCCTATTGTATGACAGAAATCACACACGCCTTCTTATATTTATACCCTCTTCAGCTTGTCACCTGAGTAGTAGTTAATAATTAAATACAATCATGAGTTTAACCAACTGTGCTTTCCTTCTTTGATTATCATAAAATCAGTCCAGATATCTGCCAAGTGTTGCTGCATAATGTTCTTGGTCAGATTCTGAACCAATCACGGTCAACCACGTTCATCTTCAAAATCTTTGTCACAGGAAAACAAAAAAAAAAAAAAAAAACTTGAGGACAACTATTCCCCTATTAATTTCAATTCCGCAACACGAGGGAGTATATGTATAGTGGGTTGTCGGTACGTCTCTTGGAAAATGGTTTCAGGACCAATCGTTACGTAACACATGGTGATTACGTATTGCTAAGCAGCATACTTTAAGCATATTTAAGTGATAATGAGCATAATAATTTGGGAAGCATTAAAGAAGGTTCTGGGATGCTAATTCAGGTAATGCGGATTAGAATAAGAAAAAAGGGAGACTTCCGACAATTGAGTCAGCTCTTGGACGCGTGGTCTTAGTTCATGGTAATTTTAGAATGTCGAAGCATTACTTTATTGCCAAGGCTTATTAATTAATGGGATAATGCCATAAATAGGCAATGATGTGTATGATTCCACTTCCTAATGTAAGATCTCGCGCAAGATTACGGATACTTAAAAGATCTCGTTCAACGTATTTATGCTCGTTTTGTGGTCGAAAGAGATTAATTCCTGGTTTGATTAGTGCTTAAAAAAGTCGAGAGGAAGACAGAAAATGGGTCGTCACAACTCTTTAAAGGCGAACTGAACTTCATTTGCTTGCTGGTCGCTTACGGCAACTAACTTGCTTGTTCCAGATATGTCTACAATACCTAGCTCAATTAGTATAATTGTTCATCCATTAATTTATTACAAGTTTATCCCATATAAATTTAGTTCTCGTACTAATTATTGAGCTTTGTGTATCTCGTAGCGCACAATCAATGTTACAACTTACAGATGCCAGCTACGTACCGAAGGCATCTTTAACTAAATAGAATATTTCTTGACTACTATTTCAAGTAATCAAAACCACTTATTAGAAAGCTAGTTACTACCGCACAAAACAAGAATTCTAACTAAGGGTCTGTTTGGTTGGAAGTAAAATGTTTTTCTTGGGAAAATATTTTCCGTGGAAGTAATTTTTTATGAAAATCATTTCCCTTTCATCATTTTCAGGTGTTTGGTTAGCTTATTGAAAATATTTTCTTACTTCATTTTTCTGGTGTTTGTTTAACTTTTGAAATATTTTCACTTTTATCTCTATCTTTACTTTCTACACATTATAACTACATACTTCTTCCCATGCAAAATAAGAAAATTTATCTCATTGTTTTACTTTAAAAAATCTTGGAGAAATGTATATATGAATAAAAAATATCTCCTTAAGCAATAAACAAATTGCTGGCCATTTAGTGTCAAATATCAATCACATGCAATGGTTATGGTGACATATATCTTGCACTCTCATTGCTGAAAGTTTCTCTAGAAAACAATGTCCCTATTATACATAATTAATTACTAGTATAGGATGAGCAGGATGAGGTTTTTTTTAATTTTGAATATACTAGGGGGAGGGTTGGGTTGGGTGGTACGGGGGAGGGAGTGTAAAGAAGAGGTCTTGGGTTCGAGTCCTCCTGTTTACACTAAAAAAAAAAAAAAAACATACTACAAGATGTTTTCAGTAAGTTTGGAACATACTACAGGCGGAATGCATGCATTTCGGAAAACAACTTCAGTAAGTTTGGAAGGGAAGTTGTTTTCCATAAGATGAGTGAAAATATTTTACATACGAAAATGTTTTCAGTAACTTTTGTGCAGCCAAACACGAAAAATTAGGAAAATATTTTCCACCGGAAACAAACGGACCCTAAAAGAGAAATTAAGCCAATTCCCTAATAGAATCCTTGTTACAACTTGCAGATGCCAGCTACTGAAGCCTTCTTTAACAAGTACGTGGAGCCGGTGCCATGTTGCCTAAAATGTTAAAATAATTATGCGTGATGAACAGATTAAGATATTTTACTTCTAGAAGGATGTTGTCGTCTTGAATCTTGAACAACGGCAAATGGAGGTGGACATATATGCTCCAAGACATCAGCCAAAAAAGAAAGAAAAGAAAAGGCTTATTTCCTAAAGCACGCAAGGCCTTCTTTCAACTTCGGATTGTCCCACCACCGAACCTACGATATCAATCATGTTTGCCTCTCAATTCTTCTCTCAGTCACCATCGATCTCAAGAATGCTAGTCCCACAACAGACTTAAAAAAAATTTTATTTTTCTTTCCTAATTCATTAACGCTTCGGTGGTAGCAGCATTTTGGTTCAGATAATTTCTAAGAAATAATCATCATCAATTCGTCGTGGGGAGCAGGCACTAGCCTCCAGCTCCGTTGGGCTTTAACCTTGTTGCTCAGAATCTCGAAACAACTAGAATCATTTGGATTTACGGACATCCTTGTGTATCTGAGTTAACGAGTCTACTCACTCCACTACTTAGGTCTGGTCATGATTACGTGTGCTTTCCTCCTATATTCTTGGAGTATTTATCTCCTGTATTTGCTTGTTCATTCTTCGTAGGTCTGTGCTGTGTACGTACAAAGCCTTCAAACTAGATTCATTTAAACGAATGAAAAAGAAAGTCGCTCAAAGCTATTCATTTGAATGCTTGCCCACAAAACGAAGAGAAGAAAAAAAAAAAGCAAATGAAAAGGAAAGCTATTCATTTTAGCTGGATTTGTTTTATAACATATTCAACATGCTGATATGTTAAACTTGTATCGCGTTTTCGGGCTTGATCGGGTTCAGTCCATCGTCACTCAGGCCCTCCCTTACATAGGGAGGCTTTGCTTCCGCGGTGATGAACCCGACCTTAATTCAAGCCCTGTCATGTGACAAGTGTCCAATCCACATCACTGATTTGGGCTCTGCTACTCCCCAACTTTGGATTTCCATCCTCCATAGTTGGCACTTTGCAGTGCTGGTGGCCCAAAGGCACTGGCCTCCTTCCCGCTTGAAATTTTCTCGTTTACGTACTAAAGCTTTCGAAAGAGGCTGAGACGTTGGACGTTCCTTTCCAATTGTTTATTGTAGGGGTGGCAATTTTCGACACGACTTGAAAACACGACACGAACCTAACACGAAATTAATGGGTTTGGATTGAGGTTTTGGGAATTCGGGTCAGAATCGGGTTGGACCCGATGAACCCGAAAAGAAAACAGGTCGATTTCGGGTCAATCCGTGGTGACCTGATATGACCCGTTTACGAATTAAAAATAATTTAATAAATATAAAAATAATTTTATCTAACTAACCTAAGTTATTCTTTTTTTCAAAGGCATTAATTACTTAATCATAAATGAATTTTTTTAATTTGTGTGAAGTTAAAATTATTATATTTGGACAAATAATATATTATATTATTTTTTACTTTTATACTGTTTTAATTTATTTTATATTTTGTTTGGGATAAAACACTTTTACGGTGTTTAATTTATTTTAGATTTGGTTTGGAATTACTTATTTAAATTTTTATTACTTGATTATGTAATTAGTTTTGTGAGAAATTGATTTTATTAGAAATTACAGTGATAAATTAATAAATTAAAATTAAGTTTCGGGTCATTTCGGGTCGACCCGCCAACCCGTCAACCTGAAATTTTCGGGTTCGGGTCAGCATACCTGACCCGTCACGGGTTGGCGGGTCGGGTTCGGGTCAACAGATTTTCTGGCGGGTTGACCCGAACCCGACCCGCCAACCTGATTTGGACCCGAATTGCCACCCCTAGTTTATTGATCCCAGCACAGGCTAGTCCTTTTTTTTTTTTTAAAGGCCTGGAGGGTAATCACCTGGGGAGAGAGAGCTTTGCCTCAAAAATATCCAACAATGATAGCACATGAGAGTCGAACCTGAGATTTTACTGTAACTACAGATGGTCAGTACCAGCCGAACTACTCACGGGAGGCGCCCAGGCTAGTCTTAGCGAACTGACATCCTTAAGATTTTGTTAATGTATCAACACTCCCCTTTAACTCTTTTGTTTTTAACCTAAGAAGAAATGACAAAAGCTGGAGATAAAAAATATTTGTGAGATGTGCGTGAATAACCAACTTTGAGAATGCCACTTAACATCTTCCTAATAAACTATAAGCCTATATAAACTAATGGTCACCGCCGTGTATTATTGTACATTTAAGTTACAGGTGGTACTTATACTATTTCAATGCATAAGCTTTAGCATATTCGGACACTTCCAACCTTTGACTTCACTTTTTTTTTGAAAAAAAAAAAACTAGTAAAACGTTTAACCCTTTTTTAACAATTTAATGCCTAGTTAGCCAAACCCTTATTCTTTGATAAAGGCATTTTATTGTTACTAGTGCTTAAGACAAACTCGACGCGTGTGCAATAATAAATAAATATTTAAAAAATTTTTAAAAATATTTGTTAAAATTATTTTTTTTAAGAGATTTGGTTTTATAATTTTATAATAGATACAAACATTTACATAAACAAATGTACAAATAAACTATTATTTGGTAGTGGGTAGTTATAAAAACAGAGGTTAAAATAGATATGATAGTGGGTGGAAGGGATAGAGATAGATATGATAGTGGGTGAGAGAAGTGACATGATAGTGGGCAGTTATATTTAAAAGATAATTTAGGAAGATCATAAGATGGTAACTTTTTATTTACACTAAAAGGCTCCCTACCCCTTTATATATATATATATATATATATATATAGTATAGATAGAGAGAAAAAAATAAATTTGAAAATAGACAATTGGTGTTAACCATCTAAAAAAAACTACTATCCCCACACAGGTTCTATTATCGTAAGGATGTATAATTGTGGACTAGTACCTAAGGTAGATATTCTTTGACAATATGCTCCAAGAATCTTTCACTGAAAACCCAGGGTAGGGTTTTAGAAATTCCCTTGACCAAATCCAGCCATGTCTGCGTACCCTATATAAGCCCTCTTCCTTGATGCGTTCGCTCCTTCCCCTTTTACAAACTTCAGCCAAAAACACAAATATCAGAGAATCCTTCTCTTTCCAACATCGGCCTTTCTCCCCACTTCCAAAGCTACAACCTACCACGTCGTCGTCGCCGCCGCCGCCGCAGCCGCCAAGTGAAGGAGCATTCAACCCCAGATTCTGCAATTTTATTTTTGAAGCGACAACATTTGATATTGATATGGGCGCGAGTGGAGAGAAAACAGGGGATGAGGAGGAACAGCAAAAGGAGACCTCAAAGGCTGCCTCCCTTGATCTCAATGATTACACTGTCATCAGAGAAGGAGAGGCTGAGATTCTCATGCACGCTAAAAACGAAGTCTTCTACAATAAAACCCAGGTCTTGCATTTTCCCCTGAGTTTTTAGAGCTGTTTACTTTCTAATCAATCAAATTTCAATCCTTTCAATTGTAGGGATGGTATCTTTTATGGATTTTTATTGGATGAGCGCGTCAATTGCGATATAGTCCATCGTGGGCTATTGTGTTTTAGCTTTGGGCTTATTTCTAACCTCAATTGTTACTGGCGGACCAGTCTGTGAAAACGATTCAGTTAAAAATTCAAGTTAGATACATGCATTTTAATGGTCAGCGTACAGTTTGCGGGGGCTGGTCCCCGGCCTTGAAGAAATGATTATGTGTTGTAGAACTAGTAATATCACAATTAACGTGCTATAAATATTGTAGTATCTCAAATATAGAGGTCTCCGTATCTAGTTTAGCATTGGAAACACAATAACCTAATCCTTGGTGCATTGTCTCGTTTCCAGGTTAATAACAGAGATATGTCTATTGCTGTTCTGAGGGCATTTATAGCAAAACGCAAGTTGGAACATGAAGCAATGTTGTCAAAAAGAATGAAAGCAGTAGCAAAGGTATCAGATAAGCCTGTTGACAAAACAGAAGCTCCAGTAGAGTCCATCTCTGAGGCCGAAAAATCTAATGGTCGATACGAAGCTTCAGAAGAGGCGTCTGAACATGAACCTTGTAGCACATCAGAGAAGCTGGTTGATAATATAGAGGAGAAAAGCCGAGGAGGGTTGAAACCACCACGAGTTCTTGAGGTTTCTGAAAATTCTTCTTTTAATTTAAGTTGAGCCCTATATTTTATTTCTTTTCAAAAAAGAAAGGGCTTCAGGACTGCATATCTCAAAAACTTATCTGCTTTAACAGGCTTTGTCAGCTTCTGGTTTGAGAGCTCTAAGATATGCACGGGAAGTTGAAGGAATTGGCCAAGTTGTAGCATTGGACAATGATAAAGGTAGATGGAGCTTGGTTGTCCTTGAGAGTATATGATGAAACTGTGTAATAATGTTTGTCTCTTGTGCAGTGTCAGTTGAAGCTTGCCAGAGAAACATCAAGTTCAATGGGTCAGTAGCATGTTCAAAGGTGGAATCTCACCTCGCTGATGCGAGAGTTTACATGCTTACCCATCCAAAAGAATTTGACGTGGTATGGTTCATATGCTTGGTATCCTTTTCAGACAGATTTACATGGTATTGATCTGAAGTTTGGACATTCTTTTAATTTGTGTTCATGCTATTGATCCATGGAAAAAGACATGCATAATTTTCCCAGTCTTTTGTGCTTGATACTTGTTTGTGAGTGAATAATTTGCCCGTAGTTTGTATCTTGATAAGAAAAGTAAGAAAGAAACATGTTTTCTTGTTAATCGCAGTCGCATTCTGAGCCAATTAATGATCTTTTCCTGTTTGTCGGTGTTTCAGGTGGATCTTGATCCTTATGGCTCACCCTCCGTGTTTCTGGACTCTGCTGTCCAATCAGTCATTGATGGCGGCATCTTAATGTGTACTGCAACTGATATGGCAGTACTTTGTGGGGGTAATGGGGAGGTTTGCTATTCCAAGTAAGGTTTATTACTTATTCATATTATTGCCTCTCATTGAACGCAATTATTTAGTGATGGACTCACCTAAGATGATTCAAGTGTCATAAAAAGCTTTTTTGTTGTTGCTTGGAACTAGGTATGGCTCCTATCCATTAAGAGGAAAGTATTGCCATGAAATGGCTTTGAGGATCCTTCTTGCCAGCATTGAGGTACCTATTGTTTAACCAGAAAAGCTGTTGACTTTCTGCAAAGAAATTTGAGTTCTGCCTTCAAGAAGAGGGAATTTAATAATTTTGCGTTTGATGATAGTCTGTATTCACTAATTCTTGCTGTAGGAATTGGAAATTCGTTATTCAGACGTTTGAGTTTTGTGGTGGTCTGTTGTTGTTACTTCTTGCTCATCCTTTGCTTGATGAAAATGTATCAATTTTAATAACTTTCTGAAGATAGAAGATGAAGGAGAAAACTTTTGTGTTAGTTCACATCTGACATTTCGTGGGCTGTGAAGCTCTTCTATAGCTTGAAATAAGTTCAGCTGTACAACCAAACTGTCCTTTCCCTTTTCAAATTGCCAACGTTTTAGATAAGGAAAATAGTAATATCTCAAACATTTTGAGTCAAGGCATTGAGTTGGAAAGGCAATATTGTTCCTTCTGTCATTTGCTATTTCTTTCTTTTTTTCCCTGGGTCTTGTAAGCAGTTATTTCCACTTTGGATATGCAGAGCCATGCAAATCGGTATAAAAGGTACATTGTTCCAGTATTATCTGTTCAGATGGACTTCTACGTGCGTGTTTTTGTCCGTGTATATACGTGAGTATATTTCTTCCTCCCTTGTGATGACAATTAGAGTGAGTTAGCATGAATAGTAATGTATGCATTTACATTTTTTATTTAGACTAGTAGGTACTTCTGATTTTTACCCCCAACTGAGCTTCTGAGTGACTCTTGCAGTTCGGCAAGTGCAATGAAAAACACTCCTTTAAAGCTCTCATATGTTTATCAATGCACTGGCTGTGATTCTTTTCATCTTCAAGCAATTGGTCGTACCGTCTCTAAGGTATGCCCTTGTGTCATGATATTTTGATTCATCATGATCACCTATTGGTTTTCGTGGCTTAGATTTGGTGCTTTGATATGTGTTCATACTAGCCATATATATTATGTAAAGTGGGAAATGAATTGTGTTTTTCAGTTGTATTTGACATTTTACTTGAGGAAGGTTGGTACTTAGTTTGTACTTGGCATATATTTGCCCATTGCATATGTTGAATGGCCAAAAAAGGTAATGCTTGTATTTAATAGTATATCTTAAGGGAACTTTATGTTACACTTGTGGAAACAAGTCCTGTGTCAGTAGATTCTTTTTCATATTCCAGACCTCTTGTATCTGAGATATCTTCCATTTGTATGTCCGTTACATGTTGTTTGGAAACAAGTCCTGCATCAGTTGATTACTTTTCATTTTCCAGGTCTCTTGAACTTAGGCTCATGACCGAAAAGCACTGGATCCATAATTGTGGTTTTCTTTGCTTCCTTTCTATTGCAGAATACCAGTGTGAGATATCTTCCTGGGTTTGGGCCTGTTGTTCCCCAAGAGTGCAGTGACTGTGGCAAAAAATATAATATGGGCGGACCAATCTGGTCTGCTCCCATCCATGATCAAGAATGGGTAACTTGCATTCTTGAAGATGTGAAATCCATGAAGGTTCACTATCCTGCTTATGATCGCATCTCAGCTGTATTGACAACAATTTCAGAGGTTTGTCTTGGGTTTAGGCTGAAATTGCTGTTTACGCTTTAGAATTCAGTTGTGAATTTCTCATTCATTAAGTGCATTAATGGCATTCTATCATGCAAGACATTAACATAGTTTTTTCTAGTGATAATATTGGGCATGCATTTCAGACCTTCCTTCTTCTTCTCTATTTCCTTGGTTAAGGGGGTTGTGGCTTGCCATTATTTTGGGCTAAAGAGTGAAAATCTAAGAATTTTGAGTTATAAGACATTTTTGCCATTTATTTTTTATTTGTTTATCCCCGTTATGTTCTTACTTTAATAATTCTCATTTTATAGGAATTGTCTGATGTTCCTCTGTTTCTGAGTTTGCATAATCTGTGTGCAACGCTGAAGTGCACTTCCCCCTCAGCAGTTATATTCCGATCTGCTGTCATCAATGCTGGATATCGTATATCAGGAACTCATGTCAATCCACTTGGGCTGAAAACAGATGCTCCAATGGATGTCATTTGGGACATAATGCGTTGTTGGGTAAGACTGCACGACGAAATTTCTTTATGAAATATGGTGACAAAACGCACTTCCTTGATTTTCATTGCTCATTGAATTATTCCAAATTCATAAAGTTCTGATGGCCTGAATTTGAAGGGTTTTTTAATTTTTATGTTTTTGGTGGTTGTAAAAACAATCTGAAGAGAAATCTGAGAAAAGCTGTTATTTTCGAAGTTGACATTTTTTATGGCCCCCGATACATTTTATGTCAGGTCATATCATTCTTTTATTGTGAAATACTGTCATCAGCTTCTGTTATTTTTCTGCGATGCGGTTATTCTGCAAGCATTTGTGAGTGAAGTGGCATGTTGTTCTGTAGGTCAAAAACCATCCTGTGAAGGCTCAACCTCCAGACCAAGCTGGAAGTGTGATCCTTGCAAAGGAACCTGTTCTACAGGTATGTTTGTGCACGCACCCAATCTCCATTATCGTGTTGGTTATATCTCCCTTTAGTTTCAGAGGTACATTAAGGTTCGGAGTTGGTGAGACCTTTAATGCAAAGAGCCAACGATTTTGGACCACCTTTTTTTAAGTCTTTAACTCTCCCATAACAATCATTTACTTATTTAAAACATTTCACTTAGGCTAATTTTGCACGAGCTGTGGCATCTTTAAGCAAGGCACAGGCCAAGAAGGTTGCACGGTTCCTTCCTAATCCTGAAAGGCATTGGGGACCAAAGCTGAGGGCTGGTCGTCAGATCACAAGCAAGCACGTCTCACTTCTTGGTGTAGATGCAGTGAATGGTGCTAGCAACCATGAGGAGGACAGCGATGAACCTGCAGCCAAGCGTAAGAAGGCAGAAGATCTTACAGCTAGTTAATAAAATTTAAAGAAGTCCTCGCGGCCCAGTTATTGAGCAAAAGCATCTTCAACATTGGTGATCAGTTTGCTGTGATGCATTGCCATTGCAGAGAGACCAGTATTTTGCCGGGGGAATAATTTTGTCAAAGGTGCCATATGAAATCGAAGGATAGATAGATAGATAGATAGTTTCTGTGAATTCTCTGATTTTGAAGGGAGCAATGCCAGTTTTTGTTGGTTTAGTAATTCTTTCTGTATGTATTGCATTTGTTCTTTTTGTCTTCTTGAACCCACGAGTATCAAGTGTCACATAATTTATTGCGCAAGAAGTTAAAAATTTCTCCATAGGTGGCAGCAACTGGCGTTAACCGTCCATAAGAGTAAATAACCATTGGCAAATATGTTCGGCCTTCTCATACACAGCTTCTTGTTAATCTCAACTCGGGTGGATAAAATGGTGAGGTGGGACGAGTGTTTGTGAATGATTCTGATCTCCACTTGCTCCAATCCCAGGGAAAAGAAATACTTCCGTTGCGACTCTGAGGTGGTTGTGTTAGATTTTAACCTCCATTTTTCTTTTGGTTTCATTAAAAGCCAAGGATTGTTGCCTCTTTTTAGTTGACTAAACGCATTGGTACTTCCTCTGCTAAATGATCGGTAGAATATAATCAGAATGAAAGGGGATGACCATCCTGTGTACCTTTGAATTGCATCAATGCGTTATATTGTTTATACAAAAATGAAAAGAAAAAATTTGAACGCTCTTTATCTCAAATTCTACGGTTTTTTTTTTGGCTGGTTAAAAATTTTTGTTTTAAATTTTCGTTATGTTGTTTTTTTGCTGGTTTTAAAATATTTGTGATAATTATTCCAATCGTCATCAACAGGTCGTTGTAGTATAGTGGTGAGTATTCCCGCCTGTCACGCGGGTGACCCGGGTTCGATCCCCGGCAACGGCGTTTTGCTCTCAGCCTTTTTATCTACTGCGTTTCCGCTATTATCAGTTAACCTAATAAATGTTCTTCAGCAGGCATATCAACAAGGTCGTTGTAGTATAGTGGTGAGTATTCCCGCCTGTCACGCGGGTGACCCGGGTTCGATCCCCGGCAACGGCGTTTTTGCTCTCAGCCTTTTTTATCTACTGTCCTTCCGCTATTACCAGTTAACCTTATAAACATTCTTCAGCGGGCATGCCAATGTCCTTAAACAAGGATCTGCATTTTTATCTACTGCTTTTCTGCTATTACCAGTTAACCTTATAAACATTCTTGAGCAGGCATACCAATGTGCTTAAACAAGGAGAAAGGCTATCCAATTACCGAGGAAAGAGGAAGTTATTCCAGATGGTTGTGTAGCCAAATAATGATCCCTGATTGACTACACAATACACGTAGATAGTGGAGAAATTGACGATAGTTCAATGCCAATCTGTTTGCAAAGGTTTTGGAGTATGTAATGCAACCTGAGTTTAAATTCCATGTATTCTTGTTCTATTCTCCATGTCCGGGACTTAAAAACAAATTAGTATCGCAGATAATCCTTCAATCATGCTCACAAAATACGGGTGCAGAATAAAACCAAGCCAAAGTTTCTACCTTCATGTGGAAAGAAACAATAAGGATTCAACCACGGTCTGTTGGAACTTGGAAATTGCATCAACTATTATTCTTTTCTCTACTCTAAAATATGGATATTGCGCGGATGTTACATTGGACCAGTTCATTAGTTCCATGAAAAAGAAACTAATACACGGACTTATCCGAACGTATAAAGGGTTGCAGACATGAAAAAAGAAGCAGTAAGTATTAAATTTTGAGCTATTGCAAAAACTAAAGGCCGTCGTCAATGCTGCTATGACTTTCACTTAGCAGAGCCGTTTGGTAATTTGGCAGTATCTGTGGCCGGGTTGAGCTCATCCCAAGCTTCAATCCAAGTGACCATGGCATCTGCAAGTTTGGTAAAGTAGGGATCTATCTTTCCTAGCTTCTCCTTAACTTGCTTTGACAGTTCTACATAGCACTTCTGGACTGTAGTGGAATCCTTTGAAAGAGTTGCTGACTGGAAGAACGGAATGATCTCTTCTTGCCAATAGATACCATTATACTCCTTCTTCAAGTTCACAAAAGGATTGCTAGCTTTGCTGTGCCAGATGTAGGGAAGCCCTGTCTTGATTCCCAGTCCCAAATGATCGCATATCACCTAAAAACATCAACAACCACCCAAAAGGTTAAGGAAACAAAATAAGTGCAGAGTAGATCATTTTCTCTTGATTTTACTGCATGCAATAAATATATTTTGAAAAAGAGAAAGGAAAGACAGATACAGCACCTTGGTACACCAGCCAGCCCACATGTCGTCGTAACGTCCAATTGGCTGACCCTCTCCCATGAGTCCAAAATACATCGCTGGGCCAATGAGGTCACGATCAAATGCTAGATTCATTCCACACATAGGAAAGAGGGTGCCCTTTGGTATTGTCATGACTGTGTTGACATACCTAATAAAATTAAAACATATATACTTGAGAATTCTGTATGCATTAATGCATGGACAAATGATTGAAAAGTTTGTTAAATACTAGAAGCTTGCTGAGCTAATCTGCGAAAGAAATGGAGACCTGGTATTTCTCTCAAGAGGCTTCACGAGCTGCGTAGGAGCATCATAATCGGGAATATTAAGCCAAAGGCCATGGGAAACGGCTGTAGGCACACCCTCACGAAGGCTGAATGGATAACCCCGGACAAAATCATTGCCTTCTTGGAAAGGATCATACAAGGTGTTGAAGAAATAGGGAGTTGATGGGGAGAGAATATTCTTAATGTGCTGTTCAAGCGCATTGATGTCTTTGCCAGAAGGGTCTTTTGCAACCTGCACATCAATGGTGATCATTTGAAAAAATATAAGCCCCCGAAGAAATATCTATATCAGCTCCTGATTTTTACTACTGACTGAATATGTTCATAACAACCAGGATGTAAGATTATATGATGAGGTGCCTAAAACGTCAGTATTAGTAGTGTGTGGCCGGCATGGCAAGTTCCGACAATTGTGGTCAGTTTCAGCAATCGTTACTGTCGAACATAATGGATTAGTAGAGGTAAAGAATCAAGGCGACTTTCTGTTAACTGGAGTGCTAAAGTTCTTTTGACACTACGCGATGCACGAAGGCAGTTCATTGATGCACCATGTGAATTTGCCTTGCCAGAACATGACCCCGTGCACACGCACCGGAAAAGTCTTAAAAGTTGTCTTTCCTTCTAAACATAATAGTGGATGGCAGGGACCGGCAATTTAGCATTTTTCTTGGGAAACTAGGCATACTCATTTAACTACATGAATACCCCACTTTTAAGAGGAAAAAAAACCATTTTTTATGCTACAGATAGAGAATGAAGGGCCAAAAGATCAGAATGACTCCGTCTTATTTTGCGAAACTAGGTTTACGTGCTTATCTAGATACGTCAAGCGCCACTTTGGCGGGAATCATTTTTCTCCTCTGATAGGTAAATTAATCTGTTAGCTATACAGCCGTAATAACAATTGGCTCCATTTACAGCGCCAACCTATAGCAACAAGCTATAACCAAGCCACCCTATGACGTAAAAGTGGATGCTGAAACTCAATATATAGTGCATTTAATTGTCATGAAAGTTACTGCTTTTTTATCAGCCTCCTCCTCTTGTTACAAGATCGATTGTAACTTATTGTGGTCGTGAGATGATTGGGAGAGGGAGAGTGTTAAGTATTTTGAGACTGGATAGATAGTCTAAGAATTGCATAGATCCAGTCTGATTATAGTCTTCATGAGTAAAAGAAATTTAGGTATAAGATTGAAATGCAATACAAGCAAATATACAATCAATCTGATTCACTGGGAAATGTATAGTCCAATAGCCTCGTATGGTCCTTGACTATCCCTAATATAGTCCTTAATGAGTTTTGTTGAAGGTGCATATCAAAATTATTCACAAGTTTATCGGCAACAAACCAAACATCATGATCCACTAATCTGAATTATCCATTAAACACATAAACTTTACGTCAATTAGTGCTGATAAACAGTGTTGCATCAGAAGAAGAAAAACGAAGGAAGGGCCAAGGGGCAAATGGGGAACTCACAAAGCAATCATCATCAATGGTATAGATGTACTTCTTCTTGGAAACCATGTAACCAAAGCAGCGACAAGCAGAGTCCTTGAAGGAGATGCAACTAGCCCTGGGGCCCAACATTTTGTTAATGTCGTTACGATTATAAAGATCGTAGTCGAAGCCATCAGGGACCTTGATGGTTCTGGAAGGATCACCATCTTGGACGATGATGAGGTGGTAGGGCTGGAAGAAGGGCCTCCACATCTCCAAGAAATCAAGGTTTCTGATGGTTGGTATCACAATGTCGAGCTCATCTTTCAGAGGAGGGCTCGATGAAGCCATGATCTTCTTGCTTGTTTGAGTGAGAGATGAAAAATGCTTCTTTTTTTTTTTGGGGCGTTTCCGGGGCTTGGATGAAGAAGACGAGCTGAGGAGAGCAGGATTGATTTGGTGGGAAGTTTATATGGGCATTGTTGGTTGCTGGTGGTACGGAGCTGGAGGGTTGCTTTGCATGCGGATGCGGGAACTCGTTTAACATGCAAGTGGGCAAAATGGCAGCAGCGAGTGCGGTGGGTTCGGCACGTGTAGGGTGTCCAAAGTCAAAGGGGCTATATATGGCTAGGGACTCCTTCAAAGGAGTTCCAGCCGGTAGGCCTTTTGTTTTTTATGTTTTGGGATAATTTCAGAAACCTCCCCTGAGGTTTTTTATAATTTCACTTGGCTCCCTTAATGTTTCAAAAATTATACTTACCTCCTTTATCTATTTAAAATGATAATACTAACTTTAATATTTTAATTAAACTCTCTTGTTTCCGTGTTTGTACAAATGATGGATTTTATAATTTTTCTTTTTCCTTCTTACTCATTTCTCTTATATTTTATTAGAAATATAGAAAAACTATCAATGTTGTCATTAATATCCATCCAGATCAAAAGCTAAATTAGTAATATTTTTTCTATGACTTTTAATATCATCCAATTTTTTTGTAACTCTTTTTTTGTATCAAAATCAAGAATAAGTCAACAATAATTAAAAACAAATGGCCCAAAATTACTACCAAACTATGGTAGTTCCATCACTAAACTAGTCCATAAACTTTTATTTAAAAAAATCCATAAAATTAAAAAAAATACAAGATAACACTTTCTTCTCCATCTTAAAAGAATTTATATTCCCAATAAAGTACTACAAGAAAACCTATTATAGCAAAAGATTTATTGTGATAGTTGATTATTAAATAACAACTATTGACATGAAAATTTTGAAACTCCTTTTTTTTTATAATTGTGTCAAATTACTTTACAATTGTTTAGAAGAATGAATTAAAGTTTATAAAATAAGGGCATTTCAAGATACTCATTAAATTATTGACCTTATTTTAAGATTGGTTACCAAAATGTCATATCAAGAGAGGTTAGTGTAAGTTATATTACTTCAAGGGAACGAAGTGAAATAATCAGAAACCTCAGGAGAGGTTTCTGAAATTATCCCTTTTTTTTTGTATATTCTGATTGATGATCTTGTTTTTTCGAGTAAATTAGTTTCTTTCTAATAGAACAAAAATTTGCCAATGCAAGTTGATTTAATTAGTAATGTTCTTCAATAATGATCGCATGTTTGAATTTCGTTGCCAACATGTAATGCTAGAGGCATACTTTCACCGAGGTGAAATCCACCCATGTTTTGCTTTTGAAAAAAAAAAAAAAAAAAAAGAAGAGTAAAAATTTTGTTCTATGCTTGTGGCAACTTTGCAATATTGTAACCACAAACAGCCAACTGAAGGCATTCCCACAACATATGTACCCAAATGTCGATTTCATGGAGAAATTAAGAAAATATGCTTGGAGAAAATGGAAATTTTTGTGATTTTTTGGAGTTAATCGGATTAGTTTAGGCCATGAATTGTGGCCTCTTTTGGTGTGGGATTTGATTGTTTTGGGATGGTAACCGTTAAGTTGATTCGTAGGCGAAAATGATGGGTTGGACGGTAGGGAAAGGAAAGAAGTGGACGTGAAAGATTCAAATTTCGAGACCTTTCACTTGAGTTAAAAAAAATAGTTGATTCCTAGCTCAAAATAGAAAATATCATCAGGGGTAATGTGTGATGGAAGTGAAATTAATGTGACATCTTTAAAGGTAGAGGATAGTAGTTACGTTACGGCTTTGAGAAAATTATCTTAAATTAAGAAATAACTGCGTAAAACTTTTGACTTCATCACCAGGTATAAGCCAACGTTAAGCTAAAGAAAGCTTTTCCTTCAATTTTTTTTTTTAAAAATAAAATTTTCCTTTTCGAGACCATTAGGTAAACAAAAGCTTAAATTGCACGCCACACTGGTTTTGATTGAAAATTGAGCGTAATATACCATATCATATATTGCACAAACAAAAGTGTGCAGGTGCATTTATACAAATCACTTGGGAAGTGCAACAATGGATCTTCCTTCCAGAAGGGGTTTGTCACTTTTCTCTTGCAGAACGTTAGCTCCTCGCACGTTGAATAAAGATTTGCAATCACAAAATAGTTCTGACAGTGATATTTTATTATTATCATTCCTCGGTTTACTTTTTTTTTTTTTTTCAGCAACGACACATTTGTATAACCTACTCTATCCTAATCTAGGGGAATGGAGAGGCTAAGAAGACTGTGGTAGGAGGGCTAGTGCTATAGCATAACCCTTAAATTTTTTTCGTTACAGGTAAAGTTTGAACCCTCACCTACAGTCTAAAGAAGGATTTAAGCCCCTCCCTGGTGGCCACTAAGCCATTGGCCCAGTGGTTATCATTCCTCGGTTTACTTTATTTGGTTTCTCCGAAGACTAGTTCAAGGCGTATTGGTGTAGTAGACTAGTGGGCAGATGAGATCCGGAATTTGACACAATGGGAATAAATTATTGCTATTTCTAATTAACCCTCATCCGAAATTCTGCTAATTAAAAGAACACACAATATACTTCTATAGGGATACCAAGTGAACTTAAAAGAAATCTGCTGATTTAGTAAACTAGAATCCAGGAAAATCTCGATCCCACGAAAGTTCGTTTGAATTCAATTCGTTAAATAAACAAATCAAACTTAGAACAAATTTTTAAATTCATTCAAATGATCGATCAAATTTAGAGACTCGGATCTTTGATTCGATTAGCCCTGTCCACAACCTAAAGATCACCAACGAGAGGCCGGGCCAAGAGACAGGCTACAACTTTTAATCAACTTTGGATCACAAAGCCTCCGGTGTTGCCGTGAATGTCATCGAGAGACCAGCCCAAAATTCACAGTTACCAAACTGTTTTTTGCAACGGACTGCGGATGGAAAAAAATAAGTGGCTGTGTGTCCAATATCGCAACGGATCTTCTGTCCCACACTCTATGCCACTCTCTATCTCACTTAATTCTTTTTTATTTTCTTATGATCCAATAGCTATTAATTGAGTAATACACAAAATTTAACAAACTCAAAAAGTCAAAATGCATAAAAAAAATGAGATTTTTATGAATTTTCTGCTGTATTTTTTAATTTTCTATTATATATTAGCTTTTTGAAACTATTGTATTTATTTTTTACTCAATTAATAGTTATTGGATCATAAGGAAATAAAAAGGAATTAAAACATGATGTTTGTGAAGAAGAAATAGCAATATATAATAAAAAATGGGACAGAGAGTGGCACAGGATGTGGGACATAAGATCCGTTGCGGTCCACTATTCAGTTTAGTTGGTGGCAACGTGAACAGACTAATAGTGAGGGTCTTCACTTTCCCGGGAAGAAGTTTTAGGGACCCCAAAAAAAAAAAAAAAAAATTGTTGCCGTTGGTATGTGTGGAAATTGGAGTAGTTTTGAGATTCCAGTCTATAAACCTGCTGTTGGCTTTGGCGCTCAAATTTCAATTGGCACCTTGCACGGGTGTTGGAGCGGTAATCAAAGTATTGTGTCATTCTTTCTTTCTTATAATTAATTGATCCAAGTTGTTCATTCAGTTGGTACGAGCCCAGAAGTTGCAGAGGGGGGGATTTAAATTCATTTGGCCTTGCAAGTCTCCGCTACCTGCAGCGAGGTTCAAAGGTACTAATATTATCATTATGATTGTTTGTTGGTGTTGTTGATCTGCATCTTGAACAAATGCATCCTCCTGTGTCTTGAACAAATGCTTCTAAATGATTCAACAACTAAACTTTTTGCTTAAATGATATGTTGTAAGCTTGTGAGAAGGGGTCTTAGGAATGGAATTTTGGAAGGATAATTCGTGGTGCCCACATGAAATCGATTAGTTTCTGTCTGCTAGAAATAATTGACATGTCTCACATGTAGAACGTCTCAAGAGCCGGCCAAAAAACAGGTTTCAATTTGTCCTGTGTTAACAGATTGGTGATTTGTACATCAAATGTTACTCTAACATGCTGCTACTGTAATTACATCATTATCATTACGCCTCCTGTACATTCAAGCTGATTGTCAATGAGTTGATATCTTAAGGTGTAGTCCATTCGGTGCTTCAACTCTTGGGAACTTCATCAGCTCATCTCCCCCAACTTCTTCCCACCTGCATCATGCCAGACACAATATACAATTTAACACGCTGCCATGAATTAGAGACATAATATAATACCCAAAAAAAAAAAAAAAAAAAAAAATTGGTTCACCTGTATGTTGTTACGAAATAATGAAGAAAAGCAGAAATTTCAGCAATTCCAAGCTCCTTTCCGGGGCACTGCCTTGTTCCTCCTCCGAATATTAAGAAGTAATTTTTGTTCTCCAGGTTTTTATCCTGTTTTTATCAGGTAGGCAGGAGTTTTGTTAGCCAGCCTCCAATAAAAACATTAATTCCACCCTCTAATATTGCACAAACACAGAGTTGATTATGAATACGAACCAGCCATCTCCAGGGATTAAATTTCAACGGATCAGGATAGAGGCACGGGTCATAATTAATCTCCCTTGTGTAGACATATATTCTCCAGCCTTTAGGAATAATGAACCCTGAAAAGTAAACAAAATACATATAAGTAAGGAGACAGGCATTTCTTTCTTGTAGCGAAAGCAGAACGATATATTGTTAAAGTAGAATTCTGCCTGGAAAACTAAGGCTTCGACAATCATTGCAGATGGGGGGCCTTAAGCTTTTTTCTTGTTTAAATTCCTCTTGAAGAATATATTATTTTATGAAGATCATATTTGCTCTATCCAGTGAGAGTCTGAGAGAGAATCGAGTTGCAACTTCTCTTTATCATCAAAAGTAGTTTGATTAAAATAATTCAGTTGGACAAGAGATAGGGAATGTCTCAGCTGGAATGGTAGGTGCAGCATGTGGATTATGATAGGGTAGGGTCCTTTTGATATCTCATACAGGATGCATCATCCCTTGTACGTTTAGGCATCATAGTCTATACGCTCCTTTTTCTTTTCATTTCAGTATCGAAAAGAAGAAGGAAATATACAGTTGCTACTTTAGCCCCCCACCCGCTGCAGGCAGATTATGAAGCTAATCAAATAAATATACAGCTCATGGTAATAAACCCACCATTCAGTTGCATGTCTTCAGTAGTTTTCCTCAAGACTCCATTCACAATAGTAGCTAATCTGGAGGTCTCATAGATCACCTGAATCAGGAAAATACTAATAAGAACCAAGTGTCAACAGCTTGAACATCCTTCCACCTAAACTTTCTCATGCGTCTATCATTTTGGATACTTACTGCACGTGTGAAGCGCATTGACTTGTAGTCATCAAAATCAATAGGGTCCTCCGGCCTTTTCCTCTCTCTAATTGCCATATGTTCCTTCTACAGTAATAGGGATTTCCAGTTCAAGTTAGAATAAGATGCAAAAGAATTAACTAGTACTGATTTATTTAAGCATAGTAAACGAGTAAAAACACAGACTCACTCTGACTTCTTCAACAACTTTTGGGTGATCGTGGAGATATTTGACAGCCATCATTGAAGTCGTTGAAACAGTTTCGTAGCCAGAGTACAAAATGGTTATGATCAGATCAATCATCTGCTCATCCGTTAGTTTGTACTTGTTTACTTCATCATTCATAAGAAAGCCAAGCATATCACAGCTCGTCTTTCCAGAAGCTCTTCTCCCCTCTATGAGTTTTCTCAGCAGACTGACAATGTTTTTCCTTGCCTGCAGTACACATTTCAATTATTAGTTACACCAAGCAATTTTAAATCTTCTTCTTTCCAGTAGTAAAAGATGAGAGCGCATTTACCTGAAGTCCACGATGGTAATTAGTGCGCGGAAGGTTGATAGGCAGAGAAAGAGTTCCTAATACTAACATGAAAAATTCGGGCATAAATTCTTGAGCTATGGTTCCAGATTCAATGCCTGCAATCTGCTTTAAGGATGATAGAAATGCCATCTGGAAAAAAGTTATTCAGCAGAGATGCAGATTAGAACAGGGGAAGAATGAGTTTAGAGGCAAATCTGTCTTTCACAGGAGTTTGGACAAACCTCTTTAGTTTTTTGCTGAATGTCAATCACCGAGTCACCCCAATTGCTTAGGTGGGATCTCATGAATTCATCAATTGTCGGCAAAAGGTGTTCTCTGATCACCGTGGGACTGATAAGAGAAAGCAATGCTCCTCTCATGTGCTTGTGAGCTGAACCATGAACAGCTGCAATGTTGCTTTTCCCCAAGATGTCTATCATGGACTGGGGATAGCCAGGGACCAGCCCTTTCGCTTCATTCACCAGGATATATCTATTTAGCTCTGGATCCATTGAAACAATGGTTGGACAGCCCAGTATGTGGGATTTGAAAAAACTTCCATACCTGTTATCGTAACAAAAACAAGAAAGTTTTCAACAGTTGGAGGAACCATAAAGCCGGAGAGTGGCTGCTATATGACTTGTTTTACTGTTACATCCAAAACTAGCAGATATCCATCCAGCAGCACCTTCTTGTAAACATAATCAATTATGCCCGTCGACTTTTATGCACACAGATATTGCAAGCATCCTATTTAACGCTTTTCATGCACATATACATATTGCAATTTTCATGTGGTAGAAGTTACCTTTGTGCTGCACAGCTTCTAAGTATCATGCAAGTATCATACTTTGTGTCAAATAAAGGTAGCAAGGCACAATCTTTATGTTACAACTAGGCAAGAGACCATTAGAATGTCAAAATCTGTACAATATACAAGGAGAATTACTAAGAAAGATACCATTACCTTGATCTCTGGTTCTTCATGAAGCCCGGACCTTGTTTGAGAAACTCAGTGGTCTCCCCAAATACTGGCCAACCCATAGTTCCGGGAGGCAAACCTTTCTTCCTGTACTTGACTTCGTTCCACTTCAATAAAGCAGTGCTCAAGATGCAGAGCCCAAAAACCACGCCAAGAACTACCATTAGAACAGCCATTGATGCCCTCCAGAAGTTCAGACCACTTCAAAGAGAGCTGTAAAATTTGTTTAGGCCAGCTTTGTTGTAAAGCTAGTTGTAATCGTGTGCAGCTGTATGAGTGTATATATAGGCCTGAGAACTGAGACACGGAGAGCAAAAGAGCAAGCGAGAGAGAGAGAGAATTAGGGGTGTGGGGAGATGGCTAATACGCCAAAAAGCATGCAACCTACAATTACAGAGGAGGGGCCTAGCCTTCAACCTCAAGTAAATCGATTTCAGACCAGGGAATTAGTAGTAGTAATTGGCAGTCTGATTCTAACTTTTCACTGGATATGGGAACCTTTTTGCGTTTTGACTCGGTATGGCGATTCAAGGCACCTAGAGGCTAGTGGAAAGCGTCTCTCTCTAGCATGCTACTACTAAGACTACTTGGTTTGCAACACAATAAAAAGTAAACTCAGTCCTATGGGAGGGAATAGGGCCCTAAGGTTGGAATTGGAAACCCCTAAAAGAGTTCCCAAGGTTTATGGTCAAGGTCTCGTCACGTCACAACAATGAACCTTTGATGGTAAAAACTATTTTGCTCAATATTTCTTTTTGTAGTAGACACCAGCATCTCTTTTATCATCTATATAAGAGTTGGAAAGGGAAAACAAATTTTAAAAAAAAACTCTCCATTCATGCAGTTGTTTTGTACTAATGGTTTTAATTTCTACAGCTTTTCTCTTTTCTTCATAATGTTACTTGCACTGATCTAGATATTGGTGTTCTGAAGAGAAAGGGACATCAGTTCATCCAAAATTGTTCCTTTTTTTTTTTTTTTCTTTCCTTTCCCTTCTTTTTCCCCTTGTGAGCAGTTAATCAGAGAGGTGTTATTGTGGGCAGAAGGAAAAAAGCACATGCAAACCATCCATTTGAGTTGAGGGGAATAGCAGTCAAAGACTAAGTGGTTCACATGTAGTCTAAACAACAGATCTGCCCTGCCCTGCCCTGCCCTCGCATTACAATAGTCACTAGAAGACACGGAGCCCTCTTGGTTAGCATGTGAAAAAGTGTGAGACAATACAGAATGCCCCGGGAAGGAAAGGGAAATTGGGGGGGCATTGGGTTTGGGGGGATGGTCTTTGTTTCGCTCCAACAGCAATTTCCAAATCTTAGGCTGCATCCGATCCGACACTAGGTTGAATGAACCCTGTGGACTTTAAATTTCCTGAAACCTTCCTCGTGGCTTTTTGACTTTTCGGACGATGTTCCGAGTAGCCATTCGTGCATTTGCTTCTCCACAGTCCATAGTCCATACTAGAGCTGCAAACGAATCCAACAGCTTGCGAGCGGACTCGAGTCGAGCTCGAGCCGATTCGAGTCAAATTTGAGCTCGAGCGCAGAATATTAAGCTCGTTAGCTCGTGAATCGGCTCGCGAGCTTGAGTATATATATATATTTTTTTTATTTTTATTTAATAATAAAATTACATATATTATATTTTTTTATTTTTTATTTTTATAGTAAAATTACGTATATATTCTTAATATTTTATTATTTATTAAGAAAAAATATTATTTTATTTATTTTTTTAAAATAAAATAATTATTTTTTATTTTTTTTCGAGCTCGAACTCGAAATTTGCCGGCTCATCGAGCTCGAGTTTGGTAAAATTTAGTCGAGACTCGGCTCGATTAGCTCAAAACTCGACTCGACTCGGCTCGTTTGCAGCCCTAGTCCATATCCATTGCCAAGTGGCAACTACCACTATGCATTATGGAATGCAAGTCCTTAATTCAACTGTGGTAGCTTAAGAAGAAGTGACGAGAGCTCCTTTACTGAGCCGATTTCCCTTTTCCTTTTGGGAAAATTTGGCTTCTTTCTAATAAATTAAATTCGATCCTCTGAAAAATGATTAGATTGGACCCTCGTGCTCGTGGTGATAAAAATTCTCCTTCGCTAATCACATCGATTGACCTGGGGATGACCAATGTCTTTTCCGTTTTTTCCGTAAGCAAATGCACATCGATATCGGAATTCCACTTCTGCCATCGGAATTTTGATTGGCAACTGCTAAATTTATTGCAGAAAAAATGTTATTGCCAAGTGAACTTGTCATTTCTTTTGATTTATGTACTCCCTCTATCCCATTTTGATAGTTCTAATTTTTTTTCACACAATTTAAAAAAAAAAAGTTAATTTTATTGGAAAATAAATTTGGATTGCTATTTTTTTAAATACCCTTACATTAAATAAAGTTGACTTTTCATATATCAATATGTTTTGGAAAATCTAAATGCATTAAATGGGATAGTTTATATTTAATACTAACCATCTATATTAAATAAGATAGTTTATAGTAACAACAACTTATATTGAATAAGGGTATTTTAGAGAAATTAAAAGACAACTACATTTTTCAATTGTAAAGTGAACTATAATTTGAGACAGATGAAAAAGGAAAACAGAACTATTAAAGTGGGACGGACAGAATATTTATTTTAGCAAGGATTGAAGCTAGTTTTGGAATGACCTTAACGATTTTCTTTTATTCTTTTTTGCTTTCAAGACTGAAGCTACTATGTACCCTTGAACGAGCGACCAGGAATTTCTGCAAGCTGTATCTTCACAATACTAGTCTTTTCTCATATATATATATATATATATATATTCCTTTCTTAAGATAGCAAAATGCTGGTTGAGAGTGAATTTTGAAGAAAGGCTTCATACTCCGATGTCATGCAATGTCCCATACGAGATTTTGCATGGCAGTCGATCGGCGTATTCCAGAGATGAGCCCGAATTTGGATGCACAAGTTGTAACTAATAATCAATCTTACCTAGTATTTTTAGTTAGGGTACAGCATTTAGTTGCTGTCGAACTACTACTTATTAAACTTGTCATCTGTTTTATGGTGGGATTCGTCAACTTCCCAACAACAAATGAACGATTAGCCTCTGCCCTCTGCCCCAGGGCAAGGGTTAAACCTGGCTGGTGACTTGGGTTGTCTTGAACTTTATACTCTTTTGTCCTGTTCAGTCTTTGGTTGCACTAAAAAATGAAAATTCTCATCCGAACATTCTTATGGATTGAAGATTGAAGTTGTGGTTGTTCAACAATAATGAGTCCAAAAGTGCCGGTGGATGCGTTTGGATTGTTATTAGTGGCAAAAAATTTATTCACTTACATTATAAACAAACGTATTTTGTTATTATACTTTCTTAAATCTCATATACATCGCATCACACGCGATCATTTTGTCTTCCAAACGGAACCTTTTAAACGTGTGCACTGCAATGTCTTGCCAATGATGAAATTCGGGGGTGGTCTGAGTAGCAAAAGTCAGCGCTTGATGTGCGATCACATACATTCTGAAACTTGGCACAATAATTATGGTCTAAACCGATTCAATCATCTCACAAATTAAATAAAAGACTAGTCGAGTAAGGTGAGGTTATTATTTCAGTGAAATGAGGATTTGTTGTTTAGCTCAGCTCGCAATGAACTTGCCATCCCCCAGAACGAAAGAGAGTCGGATTACTCCGAGCGATTGCGGATTACATAAGAGTTCTAATTTGCGGTTGTGTACCGTACACAAGCTGTACATGCTTGAACTGTCTTATCAGTTGGTAAGATCATGGATGCATTAGGAGACGTGGTCTGTCTTGCAAATTTTCCTTCTTTCCCCTCCTCATTATCTCCTCTCCTCTTTACGTTCATTTTGTTTGTTGACTTTCGAGTGAGAAGCGAATGGCTTGTCTTGATGCGGCTCAAAAAGGTTGATTGGATGGTGACTTGAACAAAAGTGTGGATCCATGGAGAGATCCTTAGAAAGCGATCTGACACTATACAGGCAGCGTTTCCCTTTTGCAATTTAAAGAAAACTCAGGCCAACCCTCCTTTTCCTCCTCAACTTGCTCTTACTGCTTTCGGACCAGCTTTCACATTGCATGCTAATGCCTTCTTCCATTTTGCTACCTTTTTTTCTTCCTTGTTTTTTTCTACAGAAGGAAGAAAAAAAAAAGGAAAGGAAAAGAAAGATGAGCGACACCAGTACTAAACGACAGACTGGAAATTTTTTAGAATCTTATCAAAATTTGTTGACGTCTACCTCCATTTCTGTGGCAGCATAAAACCAACAGGATGAAAAGAAGAAAGTCATGAAAAGGAAGAGGGAGGATGCTTTGCACAGAAAATTTGAACCACGCATCCATATTCAACAGGACCGTTTTGGAGGCATATACAACATGGACGATGATGGATGGATGGATTGATTACATATATCGAATTAAGTTTCTCTTCTACAAGATTGTCATGTTTTACGAGCAATTCTTTCAACTTCCCTTATGATTGGTGAACGCTAATAATGATATGTCACTCGGGTTTTGATGAGATGGTGTCTTTATCTTCAGATCACCGGAGTTACTACCAAGCCACCCCTTCTTCTTAATATACTAGTAGTTATTATTAATACCCATTTGAGCGTGTGATATCATATGTGAACATTTGTCCAGTCATGTGGATGACAAATGGCAATATGGATATGGCTCTTCTCTTTAGTTCATTATATTTGATTTTATCTTCCTTGTCATCTATGGATCTCCATGATTTGCCGACACATGATACGAATTAATACCAAAATGATGGCGACCTGGGGGGGGCAAATGGACTGGTTCAAAGCCGCCACAGTTTGCAAGAGTGGTAGTGCTACTCTGCTAAGTACCAAGTCACTCGTTTGGCGGAATTTAATTAATGGGTCAGCTGAACGAAGGGAGCTTGCGGTGGTGTGGGGGAAAATTACACTACTGATTACTGCTAGGATCTACTATTGTAGAAACAAGGTGGCCTGTACTTTTTAAAGATTAATTTTATATACACTGACTAACAGTGTGTAAACTATCAGCGTCGCGTCGAATGATTGATAATTATATAAAATTTAACTTTTGTATATATGTCATGAATTCAACTATAATAATACTATGTATAGTACTATCAGTGTATATAAAATTTACTCTTTAATTGAACATTTTACGTGCGTATTTTTTTTCTGTTCGTAGATGGGTGGGGCATCGAAAGAAGAAGGCGAAGGAGATAGGGCTGCGTGAGGGATAGACACTGAAGAAGCGCTGAGCTCCTTCAGACCGAGCTGAACTGATGAGCTCGGGATGCTGATAGAAGAGTTGGTTCCTAGCCTGCAAGACAAACAAGAATGCACTAGCAAAGGGGGCCCGAGGGTTGTCCCCGAGGGCACTCCGACGGTCAAGTTAGCTTTCCGGTGAGTAGGGTTCACGGGAAGTAGAGACAACCGGGAGTAATTTGCCAATAGTGAGCGTACCTTGTACAGTTGATGTGTGCTATTATTTATACCTGCGAGAAAGTTCGACCTCCGTACGTTCGGGACCTGCCCAAAATAGTCCACATCCCGCACTCAGGGGGATTCCCCCGACCTCTGCGGGATGGCCCCCCAGGTCCCCCTGGAGCCCTAGCATCAGCGCGGCCCAGGACGGCTGCCAAGGGCTTGGGGCCGAGGCCAGGTCGGCCATACCTGGACTGCCACGTTTCTAGGCCACAGGATGGGGCCTCTGCAGGCACCAAAGGGAGAAATAAAATCCTTTATTAAGTGCACCAACTGCAGAAAGAAAGGATGGATACAATTAATAGGCTGCAAAAAGGTTAAGCATAATACCAACAATACTAATGTTTGATGAGAGAGAGAGAGCCGGGGCCGGGGCTGGGGCTGGGGCTGGCTGGTCTTTGAACCCGATAGTAGATAGAACTTGGAAGGGAGGAATGTCCACCCACACGCACGCACGCACGCATTAAAAAAGAAGGAAGTAAACGAAGGAGTTGAATGATGGATGAATCCAGGAATTGACAGCCCCACTACTATTTTTCTTCCTTCTTTGTTTCCTGCTCCTTTTCTTCTTTGGCTTCTGCTTCATTAAATGAGTGATGTACATTGAAAACCCGCACAGGGCAGAGAAGGGAGGCCCCAGCCAGACCTGCCCGCACGCACGCACGAGGGCCTCTCTTTTGTTTTCTTGTGCTTTTCAGTTTTTCCTATTTCGTCTGCTACTGCCTTTTTTCATTTTCTCTTTTTCTTGTGCGCGGGGGGGAACTGCCCTCCTTCTCAGTTTCTCAGCCTCCACTGTCTTCCAGGCCCTCTCAGTCTCCCCTTTTACCACAATTAGGAACGCGTCCTTCTCGTAAAAGTTCCTGTTTATGATATGTACGAGAGGCGAGCGCGCGTATCAATTAAACGCTTATTGTTCTGTACGTGTGCGTGGTTTCACAACACACAATTATGCACGCACGTACCTCTCCCTGCTCTGGTCGTGTAATATCTATCCACTGCTCCAGCACTTGTTATCGTTTTGAGGGTCTTCTTCTTGTGTGTTTCCAGCAATGTTATTAAACTCGGACCGGACAGTGAACCGAAGAACCTTCTGATTAACAGTTCGACCTCGGTTCAAAGATTTAATAATTTTTTATTTATTTTAGTATTAAAAATTTTTAATGAAACTAAAATATTTATTTTAAAAAATAAAAATCGATTGAACCTCTTGATTTTTATCGATTCAATCAGTTCTTGATCGATATTCAAAACATTTGTTTCCAGAGATATTCAATGGGACGTCTGTAAATGTAAATGTATGTGTGTACGTACACATGTATCTACACAGGTTTGTACGTAGCTGTTGTAGCCGTCTGACACGATGATTGAAAGAATTCATGCTAGACGTGTAGATCTGACCTTGTAGATTAATTTGTCATCTTGTATGGAATGATCTCATACCACGGACGGATCCTCATGTAACGCAGCTTAATTGGCTATGATAATCAAGTTTTCAGAAAACCATCTCAGTCTGAAATGATTTGCCAAAGGATACATGGCGCTGTCGGATATGCCAAACTTTTATCCCCAATCAGAGAAGGGCTCTAAAATCAGGGCTGCTCGTGTGGAAACGGATATCATACCCGTAAAACAAACACAAACACAAACACAGGTGTGGCTTAGATTTCAAGTATCCACCCTGACTGTGTTAGTACAGTATAGTATACTATAGATGACATGAAAGCTGGGGTGTGATTTTAATTTTGTTGTTTTGTTTAGTGAGGTCTTATCCCGGGAGGAGGGATGGAGACGGGGTTGTTGGGGACTTGGACCGTGACGAGATGATTGAGTGCACGTGTGGGGGCGATTCAGCCCTCGTGCGGTCGTTTTATTCACTCAATTCATTCACTTTTGTCCCCGTCTCTCTGCACTACTGCACTGCACTCATTAATTAATTAGCTAAACTAATGATTTGTCTTCTCCCATTTTTTAAAATTTTTTTTTCCTATTTTCCCCCATTTTCTAGTGTGTGTGTGTGTGTGTTGGGGGGATATTTCCCTTCTGTCCTGTTTCTTTGGCATTCCAAGTTCCAACTCCAGGGAGTGCACGTAGTCAAAGACCTGAGGGGTCCTGTTTCCTGACTTACAATTATCTACACTGCTTTCTGGTTCTTTAAAGTCGAAATTAATAACTAATCCATCAAACCTGTAACCCCAAATCAACAAGAAAGAATGAAAGATGATGATCTGTTTTTTTTTTTTTTTTTTGCTTTTTTCTCCAAGAAGGTAGATGGGGGCGTTCAGCAAAGCGTCGCTGTCACGGCGTGACCCTGTGGAAATGGGACGATGATGATGGTCCAATATCCAGAGTGTCTCTCTCTCTCCACAGGGAATTGCATAGTCCCATTGCCATTGCTGCGGGTGCTGCTGGCTTCTGCAGCCTATTCCTTGCTAGCTGAGAGGCCTGAGCTCCCCTGTCTGCGTTGCTAGTGTTTAGTGTTCACCATACAGGAACAGGATACACCCACCCTTAATTTCTGCCCACCCCATTTACTCTCTGCTTTAAATTCCCCCCACTTCCTTTTCAACTGCCTCTTTTTTATTCTTTAAAACGGTATTAACTTCTCTTAACTGCCCTCTCCTGCCCACTTTCTACTTTACCATTTCTCGCATTCTTTCAACGCACCACCAGTTTCTTTCAGCCTGAGGCTTTTCCTAATCTTCACATTTCTGACAATGGGGTAATTCAACTGATCGCTCCACATGAGAAATGATGTTTTCAATTGGTATGTGTACACTGTACACTGATGCAGAAGGGGGAAAAAAATTGTAATACTAGGTAGGAATCATCTGTCTAACATTTTCGCTCCTCCTCTTTTTATAGCATTTCTAGATGAGTATCAGTTTCAGAAAAAAAAATCCTTTGACAAGTACATCTTGCATTGTTATTTGTTTAACCCAAAGGAAAAAAAGGAAGGAAAAAAATTATAAGCAATTTGCCCTTGAGGTTTGACAAGTTGATGCCCCTTTTACGACGGGGTTCAATTGAATGATAAGATAAAAAAAATTATAAATAAGAGATTTTGAATTTAAATAATCTTATTTAAAAAGAAAGGGAGAGAATGTTGATGCCCCTTTCCATTTTCCTAATCGGAGTTCACCGATGGGTGCGGAATTTTTATTTTTATTTTTTTTAAAGAGAGAGTGTGTGTTGATGCCCCTTTTGGAGAAGGGTTGAATTAGGTTGGATAATAAAGTGAGAGAAGTAACATGTAAAAAATTGAATTCAATTCCTCTTATTTTAAAGAGAGAGAGAGAGAGAGTTGATGCCCTATCCTTTTCCTAATCGTAATTAAGCGAGGGGGGCTACTACCCCCACAATGGGACTTATTGCTAATTATTTGTATGCAAATTACTAAATGCTTGTTATTAAATACGTCAGAACCATAAAGGAATTCGACTGTACAAATTAAGTACCTCTAACGTCCATCCTTCTTGTTCAGTACTTCTTAACTTTTGGCAGCGGCTCAATCTAGCGGTACTATCCCATAACCTAAAACCAATGTCCTACTGGCCCTTCCAAAGTAAATTTTTTTAAAAATTATTTTATTTTTATAAAAAAATAATAAAAACAACACCCGTCCTACCAAAAATAAAAGATAAATAACAATATAGTTTAAGAAAAAGTTATAAAGCATTTAACCATAAACTATATCTAATCAATTTTTATCTATATTTGATCTAAATTCAGCATTTCAGCCAACCACTAAGAATAATCTTAAGTATTATTAATTATTTTCTGTACTTTTATTATTTTTGTATGATTGTTAGGGGTATTTTAAGGTATTATTAGTTTTCCATTTGTATTTTTAGATGCCAATATTTGTAATCATTGTGGTCAATTCTTGATTTTTATACTTATCATATTATGGGGGGTAAAATTAATTATATTCTAAAAATATTAAACCAAATTGAAGGTTATGGGTTTGTTTTTTTTTTTTTTTTTTTGTCTTTTGCTCCCTCAACTTAGAGGATGAATACAGAATCAACTATAAATTTTTTTCAGAAGAAAAGTTAATACCATATATCCAAATTCATATCACAAAAAATAAAACTTGGTTCTTTTATTTTGAAGATACAAATGTAAGTACATTGTAAAGGTGTAAAACTAAATTGCAAGGTATGGGAGTTTTTCTTTTGCTTCAAATTTAACTCTTTATTTTGGAGGTTGAAATAGCACGGGTTAGGATGCTAATTAAGGAAATTTTTCTATGGTTTCTTTTGAAACTTTTAAGAGTGAAGTCGTGAATTCTGTTAGACAGTCAGTTTATAGCTTAATGGTTTCTAGCTAAGACTAACCAGCAAAGTGTTTTCTGGATTCAAATTACAAACTGTCATATATATATATATATATATATAATTTTTTTTTTTTGGTCGGAGTGTTCCAACCTTCGGCCAGACTAATCTCCCTATGCTTGTGTATTCCGCTCCCAAAAATATACAAGATGGTAGAAGGGGTCGAATCTGATCACACGGTATCAGGATTTAATTAGACAACCCCAACACCAGCCGAGCAAACCCCGAGGGGCACCACGCGGCCGCTACGAGGAGCTCTGGTCATCAAAAAGTTTCACAGTCACTCGAGGTCTCGAAAACATTCAAATTAATTGCGCTTTCTTCTTCCTCTTGAAATGATGTATGAATGCATCCTTTCTGCAAATAATAATGGAATGCAGACTTGAAATGCGTTTATTCTCTCCTTCAAAGGAAGACAGCCATAACTGGGTGGTCGAGTGAGGATACAAGAAAAGATTGGTACCAGCTAATATGTAGTATAGTAGTATAAAATTTGCATGATGAAAGGATACAAACGCACACGTTAATATTGGATTTTCTTGGAAAAGTTGTGAGTAGTAGTACTAGTACTAGCTAGGAACGTATGTACGGGGTAATATGGGTGCGCTTCCAACCAACATATTGCAAAAGAATCTTAGCTTTTGGTTGGCTCCATTGATCACTGGATGCCCCAAATTTTCTTGCAAAGTTTTTTTTTTGGGTTCAAGGCACCCCACCCCATGTGTAAAAGGGTCCCCATTTCACTTTGTTTGATGCTTTTAAGTGCTTGTCTTTGCTGCTGTTGCTTTCGCTTACCTTTGTGTTTGTTTTCTTCTAAGTAAAGATCTGTAATAATTACTAGTACTACACAAAGCATAATAATGATAAATATGGCGATCGGTGACTGCATGCAGACCAGTGAGTCCGTAGCGCAGTGAACCCCTCCAAAGTCCAAAGCTTGCTAACTACCAAGTATTATTAACTAAGCTACTAGCACTACCTCTCTTTGATGATTTGATCTTTGGTCCTGTGTCTCTCTTCTTCTATGTTCCTACCTTGTGCACATTTTTGCATCCTTTCGTTGAAAAGGGGGTACCGGCACCATGTGATCCGGTGACTGCTTGGCCACAATGGGAAAAATGGAAATTTTGCCCAACCATACGTGTGCCCAGCTGCCCAGTCCCCCCCACCCCCACCACCACCTTCCTTGTGTGGGTCTTCTCATTCTGTTGGTCTCTTATGTTCAGTCAGATTACTCAGATTCTCCAGACCCCCCCCCCCCCCCACCCTTCTAGTCTCTACACATAAAAGATGTGCGAAATTTTCAAACTGCATGTTACCCCCTCGTGGGATTATCGTAATCGTCCTCGGTACCATAATCATCAACAAATTGACCCTTTCTATCAATACCTCACTCTTTTCAAACCAACAAGCCTACCCTGTCCTTGCGTTTCCTGCACCCCATAAAAAGAGCTTGGGCCTATCTATTTATTTGTTTCCCCCTTTCATCTACCTCGTGAGAACCTTGCTTAATTGAGGACGAACAAATGGAGCAAGCAATTATTGTCTACCCATTAATTGTAGAGATACTACTGAGATCAGTCTATTTCTTTTCTTCGTCCGTCAGAACAAATTAAAGAGAATATGCCGCTACTTACTATGTACGTGTGCTTTACATCTCTCAAGCAAAACCGAGAGAATACTATAATGACTTGGGAGTCAAGATGGTTGTGATGTTTGTGTGTTGAACTCTTGAGATGGAAGTCAATTTTGGGAGTATACAGGACCATGAGCTACAGAACTGATCTACCTCATCAACCGCATGCATGCACATTTACTAGCCTTTTATCTTTCAGACTCATGCTGACACAGTTTTATGGTGCCCAAGAAGTGGGGGACCTAAGTATTAAAAGGCCGTTCTTATCATTTGCAAACAAAGAATTCGGAGGTTTTTATTGCTTTAAATTGATGATGCGGACTTTTGCTGTACCCCTTTTTTAACTCTCAGTTTCGAGATACAATGGCCTCTCGCACTCAGCATATGCCTTTTGCACGTAAATTTTCTACTTCTGCAATTTGCATCATTCACCATCATATCTCACATCTTATGAGCTCACCCATTTTCTACGGATCGAGGTATTAACATCATCCATTGATTATATGATTGTTACAACCCCAAATGAAAATATCTTAGATTGGATCGATTGACTAGTTGTTAGATTGTAATTTCCTGTCTTCAATTTAGTATATTATTCTAGTAGGTTTGACGCCTCCTCCTTCCCGTATGATTTGGTCACGACTCGATGTCCTGTAGCTGGCTGGCTATTTGTTGTTGGGATTACAAACAAAACACTTGCAGTTCCCAATCCCTTAGCAAAGGTTAAGGTACCACTACCCATTTGTATCAAGAAACTTAGGGAGGAGCACAATTTGCCTCGAAAGGAGCATATTCGTTGAATTTCAAATTGCAAGCAGCAATAATAAAGCGGTGATTAAAAGATTCCCTGGCTCGAGACATTCTTTGAATGGGGCTGCATTGGGGGCAGAAATTTAGGAGATCGATGATGCCATGGTAGTCAACGAAGGGAAGAAAATAGGACCATATTGTAGCCACACAGGTTTGCTCGTATGAAATCTCCTCGTAAAATACAGGAGAGAGTGACAAAAAAGGCTTTGTCCTCGATCGAAATCTCGCATCCACCAATACCATAACATGAAGCCCATTAATCATGCAAAAGAGCAACATCGAAGCACGTTAATGCAGTATTAGGTTAATCATGTAGATCTGATATCCCCCCCCCACTAGATAATGCCGGTAATAGCCTATTAGAATTAAATAATTAGCAAGCGATTTAATTTGTTGAAACCCTTTCTTGGCTAGCATGTGTTGGATACATCATAATCTACCTAATCACATGCTCTAGACTAGGATAATTATCAAAGAGGGTAGTGTGAAAGATTTATTGTTGTAGCGGGAGATGTAATCCCTTTTCTTCGGATTCTTCTTCTTCTTCTTCATCTATTCTCTTTGTTTCTTTAGTGTAGGCGACTTTGACTAATATTTCAAGCATTTTGACCCTCCGAATTAGTGCTTAATCAATGTGTTGTTAATGTTAACAAAACTCAACTACTGTAACGCTGGCAATAGACTGTCGTGTCAGTATACTTGCAGCATCTTTCAAAAAAGAAAAAATAAAATATATATATATGTATATATAAAGGATGCGTATAGTAATCAAAAGACCATTGGTGACTGTTTTATTAAAAAAAAAAAAAAGGGGACATAAATGAAGCAAAATCTCAAACTATTACTTAACCAAGGCTAGAATTGGAATTTATTTATTAAAAAAAGAAAGACAAAGAAGATAAGGTCAGGCTTGAATAGAAAGAAGGCTGTGTGGAAGAGTAAACTACAAGAAAGTGAAAGGTAAAAGAAAATAAAAATTATTTTTCCATATGCATTTGTTATCGAGAAAATGAGAAGTTTGTAGCAGCTATTAAATTTTTTATGTCTAACTAACTATTTTCCTTCAAAATCTTGCAAATTTTGCAAGACATGAAACTAAGGAAAGTTCAAGAAAGTTTTTCAATTTTGATTCGAACCAATCATCGCATGCATGATTTAAAGGAAAAAAAAAAAAAACTAGTTTCCCTTACTTTTTCACACACTTCTTTGCAGACAAATATTACGTAGTTGTTGGATTTCACAAATTTCAAGGTGCCGAGTATTTTAAGAATGGCTTGGTTTTGGGACGGTCACCATTTCTTAACGGGCCATTTTTACATTGAAGCTGATTTTTTGGGCTGCTTCATTAGCATAGGGTTACGTGGGCCGAAGAACTGTCCGACAGAGGATCGTTGAAGACATGCAGTAGCACGGCCGAGAACATCCTGCACGATGGACCATAGAAGAGAAGGTCTTGGGCCTCCCAGTCTCCCATGTTTTCCTTTTTTTTTTTTTTTTTTTGGAAAATGACATATGATATTTCACAAATAATCGAAATGTATTATATTTGAGCAACGGCGGCTCAAGCAACTTTACAAAGTGTACCATGACACTTAAGGAGAGCCAAAGAATCTCTCCTCATCCATAAATATGCTTAGAGCATAATAGCTAATTTGATTACATAGTCATATTACTATCATTCCTAACTTCAAAAGAGCACGTTACTTAGAGTCTCCCGCGTTTTCCTTTGTCACATAATTTTTGTTTTTGAAGTGACATCCATACAATATCTAAAAAGAGAGTAACACTACGTGCATGTGATATAAACACGCGTTGTCATTTTTTGAATTTTCTAATCTACCCTTAATTATACGGACAAATTGATCGCAATCTATTCCAAAAAACAACTCGCCACATTCAGCAGACAGTTATCCCCTTGAAATCTAATTACAACTTTCTCACACTAACTCTTCTACATTCTCATTTTTTTTCATCGTGTTTTAATCACTCCATTTGGATTAACTGTTTTTAGGGATATTTTTGAAAAATTTTACCGTAGCAGTGTATGTTTTAAAATATTTGAAATATTATATGGATGAGATGTTTTTTGAATTATTGTGTATTACTATAACATTGTATTTGAAAAACTTATTTTTGTAAAAATGGCCGATCCAAACGGAGTAACTCTCTCTAAAGTAGTAACTACATCGCCTTCGCTTGAGGGAAGAAATCGCACAAGCCCTGTTGCACAAAATGAAACGTGATCTTTAGTAATATTTGATGCAATAGGATTTTAGCATGACTTAATTTTATTTTATTTTTCACTCTAAGCTACCGATTGGAAGATTAACAAGGGTCTAAGTGCATGCATTTACATGGAGTCGCTTTGACTTTCTGAAAAAAAAAACAAAACCCGTTGAATTTCCATTCAAACCATTTGAAGCCGAAGCCACAGTCTAGGGAAATACGAGATCGTGATTTTATCAATTCCTCGATTTGGTACAATTTTTTTCGCTTACTACAGGGGAGCCAAGCAAGACAATAGCTTCGAGTCCGAGTCAGGTAGGGTAGCGCTAGGGATCGATCATCTTGATAAAGAAGCACACGATGTAGATCCCGGCTGCACAAGTAAATTATGCTTGTCAATTCCGTTTGGATTAAAATACAAGAGTTCTTTCCATGAATTTCATGCAATATTTCTTGTCATTATGGAGCCTGCAAGCGTGATTCCACACCAGCAACAACATAATCTTAATCAGAAGAGGAAGAGAAGAGAAGAGAAAATATCCTCCAATGGATCAGAAATGAAGACTCACCACACACGAATGTACGTTATTGCATCCGCAAAGTAGCTCCCCGTTGCAAGTGTCCACAGCTTGAAATGTCCCTCCTCCCATGCTCCTCTGCTCTCATTCATACCAGACAAAAGAGTGGAAACTAGGACTGAGTTTTGTTTCTTCGATGGCCAAAGAAAAGAAGCATATTTGGATTACCTTGTAATAATCAACGGCAACGAAATTAGCCCATCTATTAGCAGAAGCAGCATGGCACGTTTGAAGCATGTCGATTAGGTTCCCAGAGTTCTGTACGCATGCTAATGGCTTTACAGGCACTGATCTGAAGTAATTCACCAGCACCAAGGATTTAGTGGTGTCATTTAGAGGAGATGATTCTGCCCGATTAAAACAGTCTCCTGCCTTCATTCCGTCATCCCCATCTACACAAGTGTCGTCATCCACGCCATCACCGTTTCAATCATTTACTTGTGTGACAAATCAAGAAATTAATAAGGCGCCTAGAGGGTACCATTAGGCATCAATCTTACACTGATTTTCAACCATGTAATTCCACTGGTAAGCAATGCCTTCGCTCTGCTCTTTGGAACGAACGGAAGTGAAAACCAGTAATCTCTGGTTCTTAGCTACCATATCGCTGACAAGCGGCCAGTCTGCACCATTTTGGGGCATCTTGGACACCGGAAGCCAGTACTTCATTAGCCCTGCATCTGTAAACACCTTGGTCAATCCACTGGGAGCCTGAACGTAGTCCTCTAATATCACGGTCACAATTTCGGATGGATTCGCAGATAAAAATGCTTCGATCTCCCTCAGGGTATCTGTGGCTGGTTCCTGTTACGTAAAACAATGCACCTCTTCTAAGATACCGTGAATATAAAGCAAACTCTGTACAATTGTTCCAAATTATAAGCAAAGAAGAATACGGTAGAATAATAAGAGAAGAAATGGTAGCTAGTAGGGTTACTCACAAAGGCGGTATAGTCATGGCATTGGCCTTTGAAAGAATGGCACAACCAAACATCTCCTTCAAAATCATACGTATCCAGCATCAGCGCTCTAACTCCATTCTGCAAGTGAGCAATCGTCCCAACCTTTAGTTGCCAAAGTCAAAACAGCAGTGTTCTAAACATTAAAGATTAATGATCCATCTAGAGATAACTTGCGTTTAACTGCTGAGTAACGTTGTCTTCCTGATTGTTGAAGGTGATTCGAGGAACTCCAGTGTGAGATGGCTCTCCCTCAATAGCAAATGAGTTATGGGTTGTCAAGAAAGCATACTTGTTGAATGGTAATGAATTGTTCTGCGATTGAGACAAATGACATGCAGTCATAATGTACTAGTAATTGAATTCGAGTTTGGTTAATTATTACTGCAATTACAACTTCAATTGTGAACGTCTTAAACCAATTTACTGTAATATAATATGACGACGACATTTATACCAATGTTTTGCTTGTCTTTGTCGCACATTTACAAAACAAAATACGTAATAATGTCTTTTGCTGCTATTGATCAATTATACGAGACAAGATAAAACTTCAGTGTCAGTGTGTTAACCCGGTTGCTCACGAAGTGGATTTCCCCTCTAGGATTTTGTTAGACGATGCCCAACTAATTTTGGAATAGAATTTGCTTCTTTTTTTTTTTCGTAATAGTAATAATTTATTTTATAACACAAAAAAGAAAAAGAGAGAAAGAGAGAGAGACACACACACACACACACAAAAAGAAACCCTTCAGTGTCCCCCTATAGATACATTTTACGTATCTTCAACCGAGCAACAAAAGCTGCAAAACCGGATCATGCATTTCGCCATTTTTGTGACTTTCTATCCGAATTAAAACATTCTCTCTTCAACAAAAAGGAAAAGAAAATTTGAAAAAAAAAATCCGAGATTGTGTTAGTCTGAGAGAGAGAGAGAGAGAGAGAGAGTAGTACCACAAGTTTGAATTGGTCGGTAGCAGTTGATCTAACACATCTAGACTTTGCAAGACAAGAAAAGCAATAAAGTCCTGCTCCACAATCTGCATCCGACGAGCATTCATCGAGGAACTGCATTCAAATTCGGACATCATCCATCAGGAGCAAGTGTAACTTATGCATCAACCTCCCATTCAATCCCACCTCTGACTAACGAGAATCAATCAGAAAAGAAAGAAGACTAACCTTGCACGTTCCATTGGAGCAAGCAGCGTTGGCAACCTCGATCATCAACACCGAAAATACCATCAAACCAAATACTCTCCGAAAGACCGCCATAGAGACAAAGTAAACAGAACCGATCGATTATCCCGAGGTTTCACGAATTAAGATTGTTCTAAGGGAATTCTGGACGTAACTCTTGGAGTTGGACAGCTCCCCTTGTACTTAATGTTGATGTTTGTGTCTCGGTAGGATGGGGAAACTTTCATTTAGGACAGTACTCTACTGGGGAACACACACACACACACACACACATATATAACAAGGGCAGGTGCATAATAAAATAAGATTAAGGACATGGTATGATGTAGTGTACGCTTTATAGTAAGCAAAACAACAGCCAAAAGGTAACGCAGTTTCTGTTCGGCTCCAACCCTCTCAAGATTTGGTATTTAAGGTAGAAATATATTATTTGGAAGGTTGAAATCCTCGTATTTGGAAGCTAGTGAAATTGCGCTACTGTGTGAGTGCGTGACAACTTTGGTTTACCAGAATGGATTAATCGATTTAAGCGCTCCGTTTGGGAAGAAATTGATGTGTGAAAGATACAGGCAGGGAATAGGACGATTGCATGTTCAATGCTTTAAACTCTGAGAACGAAGTATTGGGGGCGGAACCGAAAAAGAAAGTGATTGATAGAATATGCTGTAAGAATTAGTCTTGACCACTGCAGTAGTTGGTTGATCTGCAAAGCAGATATTTTAATTATGGCACATTTCTTTCATCAAAAAAATCGAAGGGGACTTGAATTAATACAGCAAAGATGCTTTGATTCTTCGGAATATTTACGTAGTTGAACAAGAAATTTTTTTTTTTAAAAAAAAGGAAGAAGAAGAAGCCAAAAAAAAAAAAAAAGTTATCATATCTGAACTAACTTCACGGGTTTGTTATCCGACTAGGATCAGTTATACTTACTTCATTTCGCTCCGTGGAATATATTTGGGGATAATTTCACAAACCTCCCTTGAGGTTTATGATGATTTCAGTTTATGATGATTTCACTTGGCTCCCCTCAAGGTTTACTAATTACAATATAATCTCCCTTGTCACAATAAAATGACTATAATGACCTTCACTTAATAAATAATTCATAGTATAATGAAATGAGATCAAAAAGAAACCTGACCTCTTCGACTATTTTATTTACAAGTTACAATCGATAACGATTCTCTCTCACTTATTGTCATTCCGATCTTATCCATCAACCCCTTTATCCTATAATTCATTCTCATATTACCACCAATTATTGATTATTATTGGAGCCAGTCACATCACAAGTAATCTCTCAAACTCTACTATATATTCCTGTTCCTCCTTTTCTTTCCTTTGAAATTGTCAAATCACAAGTTTAGTTGAGAGATTATATTTGATAGTTGTAGTAAAATTCCATTTTATGGTCAAACTAAAAGGACATAAAGGGGCACATAATAATAATAGAAGAAATAATGCAATCATTGGCCAAAAAAGAAAGAGTTTCTTCTTTTACATTTGGAGATTTGACGGTAGGTTAGATTATTTTATTTTGAGAAGGTGTGGGCACTGGGTTTAAAGTTTGGGGTGTGATTAATTATAAATAGAATTTTGATTTTTGATAAAATGGATTTCTTGGAGATCTCTATAGTCATAGTAATGCCATTCCTTTTCTTAAACCTGATTAAACCCATCCATGCCTAAATCTCTCCTAAGAATTTTTTTTAAAACAATAATGTGACTCATGTAGCAGGAGTTGAGCAACTTATATGGAATCGAACCACGGTATCCTATGTTGAAAATTATGCAAATATAAGAGCAGTTGATTATGAGTTTGATCATTCCATGGAATCACATGATGAGAATATTTCTGAAGGATGAAACGAATCTTCAGAATTGAATGCATGCTTTGGGATAAGGAATTTTATGACTATGATGATAGAATTGCTTGGATTTAGAATTTGGAATTAAACTATTTATTAAGTTAGTTTGTTAGTATAGTGGGTTAAACTGAAATATGGAAGAAAACAATTGGCAAAATAATTTTTGTACAAAAGGGTAGTTTAGGACTTTTGAGAAAAAAATATAGCCTTTTGGGCTTATATTGTTATATAAACAGTAAAAGTAAGGAAGGTAGGTATAATTTAATAAATTTAAGGGGAGCTCTCTACAATTGTCAGAGACCTGATATTATCCCATATATTTGGAAAACACGTACACGCCAGCACGCAAAATTTGGAATGAGAAAACGAAATAAAAGTCGAAAGTTTGTTGGGAATACAATACTTGCCAGCACGTTCCAATTAAAAGGTGTCCAGCGTATATAACTTGTAATTTATTTATTATAACCCCAAAAGGAGGCCACTGCCACGGTCCATGAACAGATTTTTTATTTTCTATTTATTTACGTACCGAAATTACTTGACTCCCAATTGCTTAATTCAGGTTCATCACATCATCTTCTTGGAGGCCCCCAAATAAATTGAAGCATGCAACCGAGGGAGTACTGATGCTGGAAAACCAGCAGGCAAGTCGACGCGACGCGCTCATTACGCCACGAAGTCTAATTAAGGAGTTTGATAATTAGGGCATGGTTGAAAACTAATTAGTTGACCAAGTCTAATTAGAAGCATGATTGATTATGTACAAAACCTTTTCAGATTCGGCCAAAACGATCACGCAGCGGTAACTACGTTGTTATCCATGATTATACTAAATGTTGTTGTTGCTGCTCTGTATAGAGCTAGAAAGAGAGGAAAAAAACATAACAAAACAAAACATGCTTATATTGGCAAAACCTAATTAATCAACCTAAAAAAAAAACAAAGATTACATGGCACAGAAGAATGCCGCAAAGGCTCGTACACGTACGCATAACAATTTGAGTGATTTGTTTGTGGAAGTCCATGGTTACTGATCCCCCTTCATATTTTCATTTCCGGCGAAGAAGCGATTGATGGAAGGCATGATCTCAGGTGGGCGAGTCCGAAGAAACCTGCGGAGGCTGTGCTGGGCGTATTTCTCTCCTTCCTCTTGGTTTTCCAGAACCGCTGTTTTCCGGTGAGCTTTGTCCACTCTTAGATTTGCGTTTGCCAACCAACCCACATGCGCGCAAATTAAAGTAATTAAACGAAGAATTTAATCCAGTAATTAAACGCTAAAAGTGTGCTTATTGCAGATGCATGTCACCTAATTCCAAATTAATTTTACATGCATGGACGGCATGCATCTTTTTTTTTTTTTTTTTTTTTTTACCTGTTAGTATCAGCGTAGACGAGATTAATCCAAATAAACGTGTCAATTAATCAATTGGTAATTAAGGACATGACATGGGGGAACAGATAAGATAGATGTCGAATCTAAACTACTGCTGCACTGTACAGATGAATCACCTAACATCAGGGTTGAGGAGGACGTTCCTTGTGAGCTGGAAGATGCACATCCCCGTAACGAAGCTCATTGCGGCCATGAGAGGGTAGACCTCTGGCTTGATCCAGCGCCCCATTTGGTTGTGTGATTGCTTTTTCTTTGTGGCGTTGCCTCTCCTCCAACAAATGTACTGCAATAAATATTTATGCGGCTCAGAAGCTTGTGGCGTGACTGTGGATGAATGGACGGATGAATACATATATATATTTATACAGCTTGTGAAATGTGAAAGAACGTCTATCTAATCTAACATACGGAATAAATAAACAAGGATAGGGATGGAATGGTGGCTTGTTTTAACTTCCCAGTTTTGGAAGGAAATCTGCAATTTTTTTTCAGTGGGCTACTTTGAAAGGTTTGACTTCGATAATACCAGGTGCTTTAGCCTCTTGTTTTCTGGTAATTTTGTTCTTTTTTTGTTCTTTTTTTTTTTTTTGGGCATAATCTAAGCTTGACTAGGTTGTTCTTTCTTGGAAATGATATCAGAATGGATTGTTCCATACGGGATTGAAGAATTCTACGGATATCTGTCTCCCTCTATCTAATTCTAAATCTATCAACGATTAATTCCTCCCAAAACCAAAAAGAATTTTCTGGAATTCTTTATTTGCTAGCTGTGCAATTTATTTCTTTCTAATTACATCAAACCAAACAGTGAACCTGCCCGAATTGCTTATTTGCTCCAACGCACGAGTGCAACTGCTGCATAAACACCAGAATTGTTCTTGCCTTTTTTCCTTTTTTTTTTTTTTTTTTTTTAGGCGGAGGGGGTGTTTGGTGGTGGTGTATTATCACAAGTGCATAATGAATCTTTGTGGTACAACTATTTAATAAATTTTTTTTTTTTTTTGGTCAACGCGATGGGTTACTCCACTTTGCGGACGATCATATGCCACGGCTCTTTTAAACAGGACGACGATTGGTCAATGTGAGCCCCCAGGGGGAGAGCCTGGGTTTTTGGGGGCCGGGGGGGGGGATCCAAAGGTAATTAGGCAATGGGTAGGGTTCTCAGTTGGAGTTTTAACGTTCCTTAACTTTCTATTTTGATGGGCCGTTTAGATTGGATGTACTTGTTAGCCCAGCATTTCTAGGCTTCCGGTACACTTAATGGATCGGTCCACTCATTAGTACTAGAATCAAGCAGCTCGGGACAATCTAATATTTTGACCTCTTCGTACCTAAATCTGTACCTCCCATGGCCTTCAGTTGAATGGGCTAAATATCAGGATTAAAGTTACATTAATGTGATGTGTTATTTTAATTTGGGAAAATAGTTTAAAATGTTCTTCATATTTTGTAAAATGACTTTTTTCATTCCTCATTTTTAAAAGTGTAACTTTACGTCCCTTACAAATTCACATTGGTCAATTTTGGTCCCTACCTAGATTTTCAACTAATTTTTGGCTGGAATTCATGACGTGCCTTGCAGGTGATCATTTTTTATAAGCAAAATTATCAAATCAAAATTTATATAATGATTATATTTCACAAAATAAATTTTTGCATCCCTCACATTTCACAAAATAATTTTTTTCATCCCTAATTGACTATGTCTACGAATAGTTTATTTTTTTAAATCCATGTATATAACTATTTCATTTCACCTGAATAATACGAATAGCATGTAATATATCTTTATTTAATTTCACCTAAACACACTAATTGTAGTTATAAATATGCTATTCAATAGATATATGCAAAGGTTTAAATCTAACAATTGTTTTAAACCCATATATATTCGATTTCGCCATGTAAATCTATTCAATAATTGTTGTCTTTTCTATTTTGGTAATAATTTATTTATTGAATTGTGTAATAAAACTATTTAATTAATCGGTCCTAACTTGAATTCTATAGTCATATTAACAACTTGCAATTTAAACCTAAAATTTTTATTCACAACCTTTAAGACCAACAGTTGAATTTCTTACCTTGTGATTATCTTAAATTTTGAAAGTGTCAATCATTTACTTCTTTATGTCATACTTTTTCTTTGTTTATTTTTTTTGCCCAAATTTAATTCGATATAAACACTTGAAAATGTTTAGAATTAATTTTTTTTTTATTTTTCGAGTAAAAAGAAATGAACATGAGTGAAAAACTAACAATTTTTTTAAATCCCTGTATATATCTATTTTAATTTTACCTAAATAGTATGTTCAGACGAAATCAAATAAAAATATATTGCCTGCTATTCGTATTATTCAAGTGAAATCAAATAGATATATACATGAGTTTTAAAAAAAAGTTATTCGTGCACATGATCAATAAGGGATGAAAAAATTATTTTATAAAATATGAAGGATAAAAAAATTCATTTTGTAAAATGTAAGGGGCGAAATAATTTATTTTGTGAAATGTGGGGGACAAAAAAATTTATTTTGTGAAATGTGGGGGACAAAAAAATTTATTTTGTGAAATGTGAGGGACTATAGATTGGATTATGTAAATTATGATTTAACAATTTTGCCCTTAAAATATGATCATGTGCAAAGCACGTGATGGATTACGACAAAAAACTAGTCAGAAACCTAAATAGGGACCAAAATTGACCAATATGAATTTGTAAGGGACGTAAAAGTGCACTTTTAAAAGTGAGGGACGAAAAAAATTATTTTGCAAAATGTGAGGGATGTTTTGAATGATTTTCCCTTTTAATTTTTACTATTGTGAAGTGAAGTTATTATAATTTTCAGTCTTACCCGGGGAGCTTCCGTACAAAAGCCTCCTTTTATCACCGAAAATAAAAAAAGACTTCGTCATAGACCTAGGCCCGTTTGTATTGAGGGGATGGGAATTGGGAAGGAAAGCAAAGGAGAGGAATTAGAGAGATTTGGTTTTTGTTGTTTGGATTGAATTTTTAAGGATGGAAAGGAAAGGATTCAGAGGGAAAGGGTCTAGTTGTTTTATTGAACTACATTTAGCACCAAAGAGTGGTCGAGAATGAAAGAAAATAAAACAAAATTAATTGAAACAACTTAAATTTTTTTAAAAAGCCAATTTTTTCTATCTTTTCTAGTAAATTAACACTTAATCTTTTACTTTCCTCTCTTTTCCTTCTTTGATTCAAAGAAAATTTCAGTATTTCTTTTTTTTTTCCTTCCATGCTTAACTCAAACAAGATGGATAGAAGCCACTTTCCTGTCTTTGCCATTGGTATCATTTCCTTTCCTTTCCCTTCCTTTCCGTCAATCCAAATGGTGCATCAAGTATTGGAGGGATGGCTACCTGAGGAATCAACAATTTCCGACTCTTTGCACTAATGCACTTTGAATATTTTTCTTAAGTTTTTCTTTTCTTGGGAAAACTAAAAAAGTTTATTGCCATGAATAAAGCTTCATTTTGTATATTTTCTTTTGTGCTACTCTTTGCTTGGGAAAGAAAAAGTCAAGCATATGCTTTATCCGAGCACACATAAACTCTAAACGCGAGGAAATCATGGTTGGCCCCCGTTGAGTTTCAGGGAGTCGTTCGGCCCAAGCGAGATAAATTTCTTGCTTGGCGATGCAGGAGCATTGCCACCATTCCAAGAAAAGTGGAAAGCATCAAGTCGGACTGTGACGATCCCACCTCTCCCTAAGGCGTACCAAAGGGTTCGGCGGACCGCCTGCCCAGTTCTCGTCAGGACTCACTCACTATCTCAATCGAGTCATGTACACACATCCATGAACCATAAATAACATTCCCAATTCAAGCTTATAATTTACATTGATAGAAATCGAGGTACAAAGTCTCAATACACCAAACTAGTTCAAAACGTATACAATCCAAGTACAACATGTTCCATCCGAGAAATAGCGCAAGTACAAGTCAAAAATCAAACAACTAGTCTATGCTAGACTTTACATATCTCACATCTCGCTCGTACCCCTGAAAGGAAAACAAATGGAGTGGAATGAGCTAAAATCCCAGTGAGGTTCCAAATAGCAAATTGACCATTATTTATAAGTACAAGTTTTCGATATAGCAAAATAACGAGCATGAAGAGTTCATAAATGTGAGCAATAACACGCCAAGTAGCAATCTTAAAATGAGCGAGTGTAGAAGTTTTTCAAAAAAAATAATAATCCAATAAACAATAATCACTCCAAAGTATAAGGATACGGATGACTCTCAGGAGCCAAATTGCCATTGCATTACCAGAAGCTTGATCACGTAGTAGTTGACACTCCGTCAACTTTCAAGTAAGTAACCAATCCAATAGAACACCACTTACACGACTCTCCGTCCACCGTTCAAACCCCCAGCTGGGCCTAAAATCCTCAAGAAACACGGGTGGTAATACTCGAGTATACCGATTAGTCGAGAAGATATCACTCCACTCGACAAAGCAAGAGACCCAGGGCTCGTTACCCAATCGACCAAGCCCTTGCCGGCTCGACTAGAGTAACTCGCTACAGGGTTTCTGGAATTCCAGGAAGTGCGCACCTCATAAACAAGTATATCAAGTCAATTGCAATCAATAAACGAGTATATCACGTAAGGGCAAGTGCGATAAAGTACACTCTTGCCCTATCAATTCACGTATGTAACATGTACTCATATTGGTCACGTATGTAACATGTACTCATATTGGTCACGTATCAAGTACAAGTATCAAGTTCAATTCAGTATTTGAAAGCACTCACCAAAAGATATAGTGCCTTTACTGGTCACTTTCAGGTTATACTCCGGGTTCGGAGTCCAAATCTGCGATAAAACTCAGTTTGAGAAATTTGAAACATGATTAAGATTCGAAACTTAGACGTTTCGTTCAATAAAATCAAGAAATTGAAATTCACTCGGATAGTAGTCGTGAAACACTTGCTCGCTCTTTAAACGGTAAAACTTTGTAACATTTATACTTGAAAATGCCATGCGAGTCGAAAGTACAAGAGAAACATATTCCAAATAGTCATTATTTCATTTCTCAAGGGTACAAGCTCGGCCAAGTGCTTCCTTATATACCTCGGAACAAGAATACTCAAGTACCCTAGATGGTTCAAGTACTAGTCGTCTCAACTCGACCCAAGTCGCAAGGGTATTTCTATAGCCCTCGAGTGTAAATTTGGGCAACATGCCCTTTGCGTTTACCTAATTTTTCAGCCATTTAGGCTTCATTATTTTTCCTCAGCCACAACCCAAAGTCACACATATCATAATTCAAGTCAAAAGCCGTTCCATAGGCTCATCATATCATAAGAATAAGAATCACAATAATAACAAGTGCAGAAATACAATCTAGCACAAGACAGATTTGACGTGTGGATGCGGAAATAACATATCCGAGGCTATGCTTATCGGATTGAGGCGCAACTTATGCCGTTTCGAAGCTAAGACACAGGTTTACAATGTTCATGAAGGTCACTTAGTCCAGTTTCCAATGCAACCTAGTCAAATCCTCAATTTACAGAACCAAAATCTAACTCGTCGGCTATTAAACCACACTGTACTGGAATGGTCATATCTCAGGTTTCAAAGGTCCGATTAAGGTGTTCTTAGAGGCGTTTGAAAGCTAAGTTAGAATACTACAACTTTCATGTTTTGGTAAAAAGCTAAATCAGTACGGATCCTAGTGAAAAAACGTGATAAACTGGATAAACTGACCAAATGGACTGCTGGGGAAAAACTTAAAACAGTAAGGGTATTTTGGACTTTTCACGACCTACATTGCTCCGATTGAGCTGAAATTTTGTAGGCACCTATAAAATACCATTCTCTACAACTTTCATACTTTGATCTAAGGCCAAATCGGCCTCTAACATAGGGCTACAAAACCGGACAGAAAGATGGGGAAAATTTCCAGATTCTGGAATTTTTTGGTATTTAATGGAACTTTCTCAATTTTCTTATTCTAATCACTACCAAAGCCCCTTTTATAACCTTAATTACAACATATATGCATCATACATCAAGTTGGCAGCAAGTCCTCAAACCCTAGTTCATAATATCAAAAGGAAAAAACCTCCAAAACATGATAGCATCCATGATTCACCACAAAATTGAGTTACTAAGCTTAATTTAAACAAGATTGAAAGTAAAATTTAGGAAACTCATCATCCTTACCTTGATTAGAGTCCACCAAGTGTAGCCTTAGCTTTCCCCTTCACAATCTCACCAACAATGCACTAACTAAACACTCAAAGGTGAGTTTAATCGGTTTGAAAATTTAATTTGTCACTTAGTTGGTTAGAATCAAGAAGAAGGAATTGTTTCTTGCTCTCACTTTCTCTCTCTCTCTTGGTCGACCAGCTGCTGAAAAAATGAAGAGGAAAGTGCAGAAAATTGGTTTAAGAACGCTAGTTAGGGTGACGACACTTGTCGCCACCACCACCTTTCATTTTTCTCTTTCTTTCCTTGCTATTTCTAGCCTCTAATTTTCAGTCAAAGCAGCTGCCAATTAAGAAGATATTTTGTTCAAAAGTCAATAAACTTGTATGGTAAGAAAGTGGTGGTCAATTGGTGCGTTCAATCGATAATGCGCGGGACCCGCCGGTTCGCGCCGTTTTTCTTAAAACACCCGTACTAGGGTTTTTACTTCCCATTCACTAACCTTATATCATTGCTCCTAGTCACATATTATTTCTCACTTAAAAGTCACTTTTAATCACCAAATTGATCCCTGGTCAGTACCGAAAATTCATCCGGCAAAAAAAAAATTGCGAAAACCCTAATTTGCTCAAATCTTGAAAACGAAGAATAAAACCCTACTTTCTAGATTCATTTGCACTTATTATGGAATAATTGGATAGTAGGGCTTTAATAAATGATAATTTTCAAATAAAAGAAAATTTTTAAGAAAACGTGAGGAATTTTCCAATTCCAGTAATTAAAATTAGGGTTTCAATTAAAATAGGAGAGATTTAGGAAAACCGATTAGTCATAAGTAAACTAGGGTTTTGACTAAAATATTAGGGTTTCTAGTCTTTTAAAACAAAATAAGGTTTTAAATCAAACCCCAAAGAAATACACTTTAATATTTTCTTCACAAACAACCTCCTAATATTCGGGATGTTACACGGACCACCATGCAATCTTTTTCTTTTTTTTTTTCAAAAAGGAAAAAAAAAAAAAACCAAGCTTTGCGTGCGATCTTAAAATCTACTAATTTCTAATTCAGTTTTTACATTGTAAATTTACATGCATTTCGCACACTAACATGAGAAGCTGTTAGGATAATTGCGATTTGAGACATTTATATAGGAAATTAGCGTTCACTATTTGATGAATCAGCTGAATTTGGAACGGAATAGTTGCAGCAGCTGTTTACAAGACGTTATTATACGCTATAAACCCCCCCCCCCCCCCCCCCCACCACAACAAACAAAAACCCAAAAAAAAAGAATCAAATCCCAGAGAAGTTGAGCTTTTCTCAAGTTGGTTGCGGTGTCTCTGTTTATTTTCAGAATTCTTGGTTACTGGAATGACACCAACACCGACATTCTGCTCCAGACTCATTAGCCTTTTACTTGATGATTCAAACTCCTACTTTCCCAGTTCTGACACGTAACGTTCCATGTCACTGCATAACAAGAGAATCATTTACAACCAGATCTATTAGAGGCTAAAATAGAAATTTACCTTCAGTCTCACAATGAAGATACTTTTAATTGCAAGCATGACTAGGAATTGATGCACTTTTCCATCAGTCTCCATAATGCATGCAATCAACCATTTTCAAATCTTCAACAACATCTCTAAATTCTAAAATGCTTTCTACAGAAACGAGTGCATGATGAATTTGGCTATTGTGCTGGTGCCTCAAGAATAACAAGGTACATAAACAAGCGTGTTAAAAGCAAATAACAAAAAGGGTGTTGACTTACTCATTGCCTGTGTTGTCCTCCTTCCATCTGCGGTGAAAAATTTCGTAGGTTTACCAACTTTAGCTGGTCCACAAGTATATCCAGGTCCAGGTGCTTTTAAAGTGAAGTTTTTAGGCATCCTAACTGTCTTGTTGGTTGTTCCTGAAGAACCAACACTAACTTGGAAAGCACTAACAGCAGTTGCTGGATCTTGAACCCATGGGTTCAGCACACCTCCCTTGCAGCAATTTGCTATTTGTTGGTTGTAAGGCGTTCCAGGAAGCAAGTCAACTACCGTTGGGTCTTTCTTACAGCAATGTGGTATGTTCCCTTTGAATCTTGAACAATCACCTTGCTCTGTAGTTTGGGCTCCCACCATACTCCATATGACTTCTTTCTTTGCCCATGTCCATCCCAAAGTCCAACCTGGTGCCTGAATGCGCCGATATTGCTGGAAGTTGAACATTGTGACAACAGCCTGGCAAATTCATTTTATTAAATCAGTTAATGCAGCAAAAGTTACAAGTACAACATTACAACTAAAGTTGCTAAAAACATGGTGTCATTAGAGTGTAATACTGCGGTTGGGCCATATAATCCCTATACATCAAGAATGGGTCCAAATTAAGATCTCTTGCGCTCTCAAGTCAAGTCATAAACAATACATGCAGGTGTAGTGCCCATCTGTGCACATGAATGCGTTAGTGCTCGTCTGTGCACAAAAGAGAGTACATACCACATAGCCATCTGGCGTCCAAGCCATAACGTCCCATTTGATCGTGATGTTCCCGTTTGGATCAAGTGCATCATAAGCTTCTGGAAGAGAGGCAGGGAAGGCGGAGAAAAGATTTAGATCAACATCAATCTTCTTGGTTCACATACCATTTTAGAAGACTAAACTCCTACTTAAGTTTTTAAACATCTCTAGATGTCACAACTTATTAGCAAATATAAGAAGAAACAACGTAGCACATCAAAGAGTTAATTAGAGCCACCTGCTATCACGTCGTGCCACACATAGTTCGTCACTCCACTAAATGCTAGAATTGGCAGATAATTTAAATTAGTATTACTTGATTCTGGAACAACTCCATGGACCAAGGTGCAAAATTAAATCGTTTAGTAAAGGCTCGATTTGTTGTACCCCAAAATCTCCCCTTCACGTGACATCAAGCATGAATCAACCAAGTATGGAAATTGAGAATTGGGATCTCAAACAATCAGCTATCAAACTTGAATAAGAAATTCCAGGCTAGCTCATGAAGATATAAAGCCAGTGCTTCTTCTTGTCATTTCCGCAAGACAGTCACAAAACAGAAAGCATCTTGTATTCAAACCAAGGCTCTAGCAAACAAGGGGAATACAGAAATCCTGTTTCCCAAAAACCCATCAAAAAGAGAGCAAAGAGTTGCATGGAAAGACAAAAAGACCTGAGCTTGATGATTAATTCATTTGCATTCTCCCATTCTTCGACCAATTAACCAAGTTGCTATATCCGTCACATAGTTGTGACACACCAGTAAAATCATCTTTGCGAAATTGTCAAAATCCCATTTCATCAAAATCAAGAAGCAACAGAAAATTCCCGAGATAAGGAAGAAATGGACGCACCTGTCGTGGTAAAGCTGAAGCAAGAAAGGGAAAGTAGCACCACAATGGCACATGCTGTAAATTTGGATAGAGATCTAAGGCAGGAAGAAACCATATTTGTTTTCAGCAGCAAGCTTTCTTGTTTGGCCACCGCTCCAGATTTGGCACCGAAGTGAATATTGGTTGGGAAGCAAAGGGAAAAGAGTAAGCGAGAGAGAAAACGCGGTGGTGAGCTGTCTCTGGTCAGCGCTAACACTACCTGGCTATGCCTAAGCTCCCTCCCTCGGTCAACTCACTCACATGGAGCTTTACTACTTTAAAGAGGTTTCTGTGGACTTTGTTGAGCATGTCTTTCTTTAACCACTGCTGGTCATAGAATCCTTTTGTAATAGTTCCAGTAACTGTTGTTCCTTTAGAATTTGATATTTACGATCAACCTGCAAAGCAAAGGTCAGAGAAAGAGAAATAAAGTAATTTTGGTTAGGTGAGACCGAACTAGATGCTCTCTTAATACGATTCGTGCCCCTTTTGAGATTATGTTTGGTTTGGAGGCCGGACTAGATGCTCTCCAATAGAAGTGAGAGGAAGATAGTTTTTTTTTTTTGAGATAGCAAGAAAAGTCTTTCAAACTTGGTTGATAGTGACCTCTATTTATAAGCCAAAATTTTAGGAGTATTAGAATACCACCATTAAATAGAATAAATGTGTCATATTTTTCAGTTACAAAATTTGAAAAGGTTTAGGTTATTGTATGATAGTCAAAATTTAATAAATAAATTCTTAAAACCTAATTATTACATAGGTTACAAACACAAGACATAAATCTCATAAGTTACCCTTTTTAACGGTGATCTTATAACTGAAAATTTATTTCAAATTTTGTAATTTATTGCATTTGAATTCAAAATAAGCATGTGAATGAATTCAAAATAATAATGATATTTTTATTAAAATATCCAACAATCCCCCACTTATTTTAATAAAAATAGTTTGGACATATAGTGAGAATATTATGCCTTATGAAAATGGTAATGCCTTTAAATTTCCACGTAGTGTTTTAGTTTTCCCGCATTAGAATCATAGTAGACTTAACCTTTAAACTATGATTACTTGATGAAACGTAAAAAACTTAACACACATGATATTCTAGGTGTTCTTAAACGAGCTTTTCAAGCCAATACATTATGGCCATGTACTTTATCCCAATGTACATGAGTGCTTTAGAGAACTAGCCCAACTTCTCATAAGGCCGGTCAAACCCTTACACTCATATAGGTGAGTCTATCAAGGATGTTTCTGTGACTAACACATCCCACCCATAAGGGCTATAGAACTCATTAAGAGATAGTTCTCAACCTCTCATATTCGTCACAGAATTACATGCATAGCATCATATGATTAGACTAAAAATTTGCATGTATCACAACAAGCGACTCTATGATTCGTTTGTCTCCAACCTAGTTCTTGGAATTTCCAGTCCCTAGGTGGTTGTATCCTCATAAGTAACTTTTACATTTTTTGCCTTTAATCCAATCTCCCTTGATGCTTTCCAGATCTTTTCTCTAGCTAGAGCTTTTGTAAGTTGATTGGCAAAATTATCGTCTGATCTCACAAAATCAATGGTTAATAAACCATTATTTAATATGATCTCACAGTACTGCATTTTCGTCTTATAGATTTCGATTTTATAATGGATTTTTCATTATAATATTTATTGTGAACTATGGCAATAGCAGCGGTACTATCACAATATATTAAAACAGGAGGTATCAGCTTATTCCACATTGGAATTTCAGATAGTAAATCACGTAACCAACATGTTTCTTCACATGCAGAAACAAGAGCAATTAACTCTGCTTCCATGGTGGATTTTGTGATTATATGTTATTTTTTGGATCGTCAACAAATAGCTCCACCTCCCAATGTAAATAAATAACCAGTATTGGATAAAGAATAACTAGATTGTGAACTCCAATCTGCATCACTAAAACCTTCAAGTACAGCAGGATATTTTTTTTATAAAATAGACCATAATCTAAAGTTCTCTTAAGATATCTCATGATTCTATGAATTGCATTCCAATGTGTAAAGTTGGGTTTACTAGCAAACCTACTAAGTACACCAACTGCATATGCAATATCAGGTCTAGTACAATCAGTTGCATATCTCAAACTACCAATTATACTAGTACATTCTTTTTGATTTATCACATCAGAATCATTTTTAGCAGGAAATAAACACACATTAGAATCAAAGGGTGTACAAACTGGTTTACAATCAAAATAATTATATTTCTTTAATATTTTTTCAATATAGTGAGATTGATCAATAAAAATTCCTTCTAAATTTTTTGTAAATTTCATACCAAGTATGACATTAGTTTCACCTAAGTCTTTCATTTCGAAATTAATTTTAAGTAACGCTTTTGTAATCTTTATTAGTCCCAAATATCAATAAATCATCAACATATAAATAAATTATCAAATGAGAGTCTCTAAACAATTTATAATAAATGCACTTATCACTTTCATTTGACTTAAAGCCATTAGTCAATAGACATTGATTGAATTTTTCATGCCATTGTTTAGGGGTTTGTTTAATTCCATATAAAGATTTATTCAATTTACAAACTTTATTTTCTAAACCAGGTTGAATAAATCCTTCGGGTTGATCCATATAAATCTCATCATTTAAATCACCATTAAGAAAAGTTATTTTTACATTCATTTGATGTATTTTTAATTCATGAATTGCTGCTATAGCTATTAAAAGTTGTATAGAAGTCACTATTGTAACTGGTGAAAAAATATCAAAGAAATCTATCTCTCCTTTTTGCTTAAAACCCTTTGCAACAAGCCTGGCTTTATATTTATCTATAGTGCCATTAGATTTAAATTTTTTCCTTAATATCTATTTACAACCTATAGTTTTACAACATGAAGGTAAATCAACTAATTTTCAAGTTTTATTAGACATTAAAGATCCCATTTCATCATTAATTGCTTCTTTCCAAAAATCAGAATCAAAAGACGATAAAGTTTCAGAAATAGTGATAGGATCCCCCTCTACATTATAAGTTTGAAAATCAGGACCAAAATCTTTTTGTGTCCTTTTCTTTCTACTGGTTCTCCATTGCTCTTTTCCTCTAGTTGAAACTTTAGCATTAGAAGGACTAGCTTCTTCGAAATTTTCATTATATTCATTCAATTTTATACCCTCACTATCTTTAAATGAAAATTTATCTTCGTGAAAAATTGCATCTAAAGATTCAATTACTACATTATTTTCTAGATATAGAAATCTATATGCTTTACTGTTTAAAGAATATCCAATAAATATACATCTAATTGGTTTTTTTCCTAATTTTGGAATTTTGGTTCAGAAATCTTATATACGCTAAACAACCCCATACTTTAAAATATTCAATATTGGGTTTTTTGTTCCTCCATAATTCATAAGGAGTTATTAAATCTTTTTTTTACGTGGTACTCTATTTAAAGTATAATTAGCTGTTAAAATAGTTTCATCCCATAAATTTTTAGATGCATTTGAATTTGCTAACATAGTATTTATTAAATTTATCAAATATCTATTTTTTTTTCAACCACACCGTTTGATTGAGGTGAATATGATGGAGTAACCTCATGTATTATTCCTAATGATTTGATAAAATTTATAAGGTCAATAGTATCATATTCTTTTCCTTTATCTATTCTAAATCTTTTGATTTTCCTTTCAAAACAATTTTCAATCTCTTTAACAAAAATAGTAAATTTCTCAAAAGCCTCACTTTTATGTTTCATAAGGTAGATATAACAATATTTTGAAAAATTATCTATAAATGTGATAAAATATCTTTTACCTCCACGTGTTAATATGCTTTCAAATTCACAAATGTCAGAATGTATTAATTCTAATAATTCTGTTTTTCTTTCAACTTTCAAATGAGGTTGTTTAGTTATTTTAGTCATAGTACAATATTCGCATTTTTTCAACTTATTATGCAATTTTGGAATTAACCTTATATGGCTCATATTTTTTAAGTATTTGCTATTTATATGACAATGACGTGCATGCCGCATATTTCTACAAGAAATGATATAAGCAGAAGTAGAAATTTCATTTATTTCAACATTAAATTTAAACATACCATCACAAGCATAATCATTTCCAACAAAGGTACCATTCTTTGTAAGCACATATTGATCAGACTCTATAGACTGCTTAAAACCAGCCTTATTAAGAAGATAGCAAGAAATCAAGTTCTTCCTAAGTTCAGGAACGTGCAGAACATCTCTTAGGGTTAAGACACGCCTAGAAGTAAACTTTAGTTCAACTTCACCCATGCCTAGAATATTGGTTATATATGAATCTCCTAGCAAAAGTTTTGTTTATTTTCAATAGGAGAATAACTTTTGAACCAAGTTCTATCATAGCAAACATGCCTAGAGGCATCAGAATCAGCCTACCACCCTTCAGTATTTCCAATAAAATTGATTTTAGAAATCATAGCCACAAATGACTCTTCAATTAGTCGAGTCACATTTGCTTGTGGCTTAAAATTGAGTCCAAATTTTCTAAAACGATAATTTTTTGCACGATTACCCAATTTTTTACAAGATTACCCAATTTTTTACAAACAAAACAAGCTCTATTATTCATATTATTTCCAAAAATTGGAGTATTTGAAACTTGTTTTGAAGGGGGTCCTTAATTTGACTTTTTCTAGTTAAAATAATTTTTTGAAAACTTGTTTGTTATATTCTTCCCTCTAAACTTCAAATAGGTGTTATGTTTGTCTTGTTGATCCTTAGAGACATTTTCACTAGAAGTTAAAAAGTTTACCTTAGTACTCCCATTGAAATCTTCACCTTTATCTTGTTTTCTAGCTTCTTCTTCAATGCGCAACCTTGCCATCAAATTTGCTATTGTCAATTCTTGTTGCTTATGATGTAACCCTTTCTGAAAATCTTTTCATGATGTTGGAAGTTTGTCAATGATGGCTGCAACTTGCATTTGTGGATCGATTTTGACTCCTTCACATTCAATGTCATGGACGATCATTTGCAAGTCATGAACTTGCTCTAGTACTGGCTTGTTTTCCATCATTTGAAACTTGAAATAACAGTTACAAGCATATTTTTTCGAACCTACTTCTTCAATATCACATTTTTGTTGCAATGCTCTCCAAATTCTTTTGCCGAAGTATAAGATGAAAAATAAAAATCATAAAGTTCATTAGACAAACAATTAAGGATATAATTTCTGCAATCTTCCTCGTCATTTTCCCATTTTTGAAGTTGTTTGGCATGATTCTCTCTTTCTTCATCAGTCATTGAACTAGTGTCTATCTTTTTTGGATTTTTTGTGGCTAAGACTCAGACAATCTTCATTAGTTTCAAATAGAACATCACTTTCTTGACCCACCTTTTGAAGTGTTGTCCATGTAAGGCCTGGTACAACCCAATGAGTACAAACAATTTCCCAATGATGCACAAAAATATATCAAATTTAAGCACAATAAAGAAAACTTAATTAAAGAGAAAAGATAAGAAATGCAAACCAAATATCAATCCAATAGCCTCTTCAATAGATGGCGATGCTAACCAAGATGTACAAGTGAAGGCTCACTCCTTCCTCACCCCAAACACTCTTTGGTTGAGCCAAGGAGTTTTACAACAATACTAGTTAACCCTCAACTACCTACACTTGAAAGATCACTCACCCAATTAAGAACTATTTTATACAAATGAGGCAACCTTCACCAAGGTTTTACACTTCAAGTGATAGGTTCTCCTTCACCAAGGCTTTACTCATCCTAGAGAGTAACCTTCACTTGAGCAACCTCACAACTCAACTTTTCCAACCCCTTATACAACCAACAAAGAATCTTTCTACTCAAAAATCTCACTTGTAAGCTTGTATTTTGTGTTGGCAAAAGTCCCGTGTCTTCTTGTGCTTTGGGGTGTTTATAGAAGGTGAGAAATAGCTCAAAAATGCTCTCCAACGGTCAAATATTAAATGCTGTCAAAACTAGCCGTTGGCCTGTCGGACGTCCGAACCACCTGTCGGACGTCCGAACCCTGCGTCCGAACGTCGTCAGAGAGTCATCAAATCTTTGTGAAATTTCTCGGACGTCCGATGCGATCGATGTGCGTCCGAGGCGTGCGTCCGATTCTTTCGGACGTCCGATTCTTCCTCACGAGCGTCCGACAGAGTTTCCTTCTTGATGTTCTTCATGCTTTCGGACGTCCGAAATTCGGACGTCCAATAGCTTCCTTTCGGACGTCCGACATGAGTGTTCTGTTTTTGCTTCTTCTTTTGTGCCACAAGAATCTGTTCTAACAAATTACTCACATAAAAACATTAGCTCAAATCTACATTTTGGTTTGTTAATCATCAAAACCAAGGATTGATCGACCAAGGTCAACAATCTCCCCCTTTTTTATGATGACAAACAAAATGAAGATTTCTTTTATCAAATAATTTCAAATAAAGCTCCCCCTTAGAAAGTGTCAACATACAAAGAAATTTCAACAAATCCTACTCCCCCTTTTGGCATCAACCAAAAACAAACTCCCCCTTTATTTTTCAAATCAAGACCATATTAAATATCAAAATTTTCAATTGTACTTACAACCATACAGCACTTCTTGGATCAAATCTTCATGATGTACCTAAATATGAGAAATTTCATTTGGTACCCTATCTTTATAGGGCCCATAGGAGTTAATACGACATGATCTAGCAATTCACATGGATTTCATACCTTTTCTCATATTTTTCTTTACATAGCAATCATTTTGCATATTTCCAAATTTGCAACAAAAGTGACACATGATAGAAGTATTTTGCACATAGGTGGATTTAATGCAACTAATTTTCTTACTTCTTATCATAGCAAACTTATTTGTGCCTTGAAAAGATTTGTTTTCTTTTGTTTGAGAAAACTTTTGTTTTTCATTTTGGAGAAACACGTTCAAGTCATTAATTCTTTTCTTTAACAAATTCTGTTCCTCCAACATTTTTTCATAAAATTTTGTTTTCTCTTCCAACTTCCTTTTCAAAACATTTTTTTAATTTTTCAAATCATCATTTTCCATTCTCAAACATTTGTTTTCTTGAAAAAGTTTGGAGTTTTCTTCCAACAAATCATTTATTTTTGTTTTCAAATCTTTATTTTTAGCATAAGATTTTCTCAAACTTTTATGCATTTTAATCATAAGAATTTTCACATCATCATCTTCATTATCTTCATCACAAGAAGAGTGATAAGAATTTACCTCATCTTCTCCAACGGCCATTAGTGCCATTTGGGCCAACTATTCTTTTTCTCTTTTTGAATTGCATTCATCCCATGTAATTTTGCAATCTCCTCTTGAACATCTCTTGTTGAAGATCTTCTTGAAACTTTTGATGTGAGGAGTTATATCATTGTCCACTTCCATGATTTTCTTACCCATGAAGGATGGGTTATCCCCCACTTGAGATGCTTTAAAAGCTATGCCTCTCTTATACATTCTTGCATTTTCTTCCTCTTGCACTTTGAATTTCAGCTTTAATTCATAAGAGATTAGTGTATCCACAAGAGATTCAATGGACATAGAATTTAAATCCTTTGCCTCTTCTATAGCATTTATTTTGTTTTTCCATTCTTTTGGCAAGGCATTCAAAATCTTTCTATTTTTCTCACCCAAAGAATATTCTTTTCCAAGCAATTTAAGATCTTCAATAATGTCACAAAATCTACTACACATCTTATCAACATTTTCAAGAGGATGCATTTTGAAAAATTCATATTGAGAAACAAGCAAAGATTTCTTTTGTTCTTTAATATCTTGGTTACCTTCATGAAATACACACAATTTATCCCAAATATCTTTAGCTGATTTACAACCTTTAATCCTACTAGATTCATTTACATCTAATGCATTGTACAATATACACATGGCCTTGGCATTCAAAGAAAGGTATCTCTTGTCTTTTTCATTCAATTATTGTCTAGTCTTTAATCTACTCAAATTGGTGGTAGAGTCAACTATTCTAGTTTCATAAGGACCATCTTCTACCACATACCATAATTCAATATAAACGGATTGTAAGAAAATCATCATTCTTTGTTTCCACATACTAAAATGAGAACCATTAAATATAGGTGGTCTATCAATAGATTGCCCTTCTAAAAAAGAAACTTTTATGGTTGCCATGATCTTTACTCTAAGCGGTTAAACTTGATCAAAAGAGACCAAACTCTGATACCAATTGTAAGGCCTGGTGCAACCCAATGAGTACAAACAATTTCCCAATGATGCACAAAGATATATCAAATTTAAGCACAATAAAGAAAACTTAATTAAAGAGAAAAGATAAGAAATGCAAACCAAATATCAATCCAATAGCCTCTTCAATAGATGGCGATGCTAACCAAGATGTACAAGTGAAGGCTCACTCCTTCCTCACCCCAAACACTCTTTGGTTGAGCCAAGGAGTTTTACAACAATACTAGTTAACTCTCAACAACCTACACTTGAAAGATCACTCACCCAATTAAGAACTATTTTATACAAATGAGGTAACCTTCACCAAGGTTTTACCACTTCAAGTGATAGGTTCTCCTTCACCAAGGTTTTACTCCTCCTAGAGAGTAACCTTCACTTGAGCAACCTCACAACCCAACTTTCCCAACCCCTTATACAACCAACAAAGAATCTTTCTACTCAAAAATCTCACTTGTAAGCTTGTATTTTGTGTTGGCAAAAGTCCCGTGTCTTCTTGTGCTTTGGGGTGTTTATAGAAGGTGAGAAATAGCACCAAAAGACTCTCCAACGGTCAAATATTAAATGCTGTCAAAACTAGCCGTTGGCCTGTCGGACGTCCGAACCACCTGTCGGACGTCCGAACCCTGTGTCCGAACGTCGTCAGAGAGTCATCAAATTTTTGTGAAATTTCTCGGACGTCCGATGCGATCGATGTGCGTCCGAGGCATGCGTCCGATCCTTTCGGACGTCCGATGCTTCCTCACGAGCGTCCGACAGAGTTTCCTTCTTGATGTTCTTCATGCTTTCGGACGTCCAATAGCTTCCTTTCGGACGTCCGACATGAGTGTTCTGTTTTTGTTTCTTCTTTTGTGCCACAAGAATCTGTTCTAACAAATTGCTCACATAAAAACATTAGTCCAAATCTACATTTTGATTTGTTAATCATCAAAACCAAGGATTGATCGACCAAGGTCAACAGTCCACTAAAGCGAAATGATTTGTTGAGATCACTAAATCCAATAATTGTAGCGTTTGCGACATTGATTGCAACTTCCATGGTACTTGAATCTTCTTAAATTGTTGTTTCTTTAGAACTTGATATGCACGATCAACCTGCAAAACAAATGTCAAAGAAGGAGAAATAAAGTAATTTTGGCTAGGTAAAGCGCGGACTAGATTGCTCTATTAAGACGATTCACTCTCCTCTCGAGATTATGCCCGGTGTAAAAGGTTGATGGCACGTCGCCTTTGGAATACAACAACCCAGTCTATGCTGTTGCTTCTACTAAATCTACACAATTTAGAGAAACTAAATCTCTTCTCAACACCTAACTAATGCCCAATAGAAGTGAGAGGAAGATAGTTTTTTTTTTTTTTTGAGATAGCAAGAAAAGTCTTTCAAACTTAGTTGATAGTGACCTCTATTTATAGGCTAAAATTTTAGGAGTATTAGAATACCACCATTAAATGGAATAAATGTGTCATATTTTTCAGTTACAAAATTTGAAAAGGTCTAGATCATTGTATAATAGTCAAAATTTAATAAATAAATTCTTAAAACCTAATCATTACATAGATTACAAACATAAGACATAAATCTCACAAGTTATCCTTTTTAATGGTGATCTTATAATTGAAAATTCATTTCAAATTTTGTAACTTATTGCATTTGAATTTAAAATAAACATGTGAATCAATTCAAAATAATAATGATATTTTTATTAAAATATCAAATAGTAACCATTCATAAACTGCAAACAGATAAAGGAATGCTGAGCAATTAAACCAGAGAATACCTCCTAAGAAAAAGAAAAAAAAAAAAAGAGTACACCAAATTAGCTGAAGACGTTACCCAACTAGTAAGGACATCGAAAAGGTAAAACGAGGCCCACATACATGCATCCTGGATGGGGAGAGTTTTTTTTTTTTTTTTTTTTTTGGGTGCCTCTTTCCTAAATCATGTTGGATTTTTCTTTCATTTTCTTTTCTTTTTTAATAATGATTTGGATAGTATTTCAATTTCCTTTTTAAAAAAAGTATCCTTAATTCAAATACAATAATCGCCTCAATTGGCAAACAAGTTTTTGGTCAAGTACAAATTTTTTAACAATTTTAGTTACAATAATCTTAAAAAACTTTTTAAAATTTTTAAACTATACACTTCAAAATATTAAAAAATTCTACAACTTCTATAGTAAAATATAATAAAATTTTAGACAAATACCCAAAAAAACTCACTTATCAAACCGAACCATTTAAATCTTTCTTCTTCAATTTTTTCCCCCCTTCCCATTGTTAAAACATTAGCCAATACTTCATCTGGTCAGATTGGGAAGATACTACGTCGTAATCAAGGCTATTGAATTTTGCAGGTAGTGCTGTTAGTACGCACTTGCCGACACCGCCGATACTGGGACAAAAGAGTTTTTTTTTTTTTTTTTTTAAAGAAAAAACAATTTTCTCTAAAGAGAATTAAACACGGAATGTATCTTAATATACCTTTAATTGGAAGGATAAATGCGTCCTAATTTGGTTTCAAAAAACAAAAAACTCCACATTGAACAGTTTATGGAATTATCTAGATTGTGAAGGATTTTTTGACCAACAAAAAAAAAACTTTTTTATAAAGAGAAAATTTTCATATACTAATAATAAGTAGTACATTTCAGTAATGATAATCATCAAAATCGAAGATTTTTAGGTGAATTTATCTTTTTTTTTTAGGTGAATTTATCAGTCCTACTTTCTAAAAGCTTAGCTTTACTTTGACGGGTTTGCTTTTTAATCCGCGTTGGAAGACAGTGCGAAGCCAGCTCAATTGATATCACGTGCACGTGTTCCACAGTCCACACCTACAATCCCCTAATCAACCTCCTAAACGTTGCTACATGGCAGTTGGCAGTGCTGGTTAATTAGGCTATGGGTTCTCAATTGGAGTTTGGGCGTTCTTTACCTTTCGATTTGGATGGGCCGTTAAGATTGGATCTACTTGTTAGCCCAACATTTCTAGGCTTCAAAAACTGTGCTTCCGGTGCACTTATTGGATCAGTCTACTCAGTAGTACTAGAAACAAGCAACTCGTAACAATCTGATGTACCTATATATCTGTACCTCCCATGGCCTTCAGTTGTATAGGATAGCTTCCAGTAGTATAAGATTAGGCCCATGCTCAACCTTGTTTGGGTTACATTAATGTGATGCTGTTATTTTGATTTTTATTAATGTGAAGTGAAGCCATCACAATTTTCAGTCTTACCCGGGGAGCTTCCGTACAAAAGCCTCCTTTTATCACCGAAAAGATAAAAAGACTTCATCATGCACCTAGGCCCGTTTGTATTGAGGGGATGGGAAGGAAAGCAAAGGAGAGGAATTAGAGAGATTTGGATTGATTTTTAAGGATGGAAAGGAAAGGATTCAGAGGGAAAGGGTCTAGTTGTTTTATTGAACTACATTTAGCACCAAAGAGTGGTCGAGAATGGAAGAAAATAAAATAAAATTAATTGAAACAACTTAAATTTTTTTTAAAAAGCCAATTTTTTCTATCTTTTCTAGTAAATTAACACTTAATCTTTTACTTTCCTCTCTTTTCCTTCTTTGATTCAAAGAAAATTTCAGTATTTCCTTTCTTTTCCTTCCACGCTTAACTCAAACAAGATGGATAGAAGCCACCTCCCTGTCTTTGCCATCGGTATCATTTCCCTTCCTTTCCGTCAATCCAAATGGTGCATCAAGTATTGGAGGGATGGCTGCCCGAGGAATCAACAATTTCCGACTCTTTGCACCAATGCACTTTGAATATTTTTCTTAAGTTTTTCTTTTCTTGGGAAAACTAAAAAAGTTTATTGCCATAAATAAAGCTTCATTTTGTATATTTTCTTTTGTGCTGCTCTTTGCTTGGGAAAGAAAAAGTCAAGCGTATGCTTTATCCGAGCATACAGAAACTCTAAACGTGAGGAAATCATGGTTGGCCCCGTCGAGTTTCAGGGAGTCGTTCGGCCCAAGCGAGATAAATTTCTTGCTTGGCGAAGCAGGAGCATTGCCACCATGCCAAGAAAAGTGGAAAGCATCAAGTCGGACCACTATGCAATCTTTTCCCTTTTTTTTTTTTCAAAAAGGAAAAAAAAAAAAACCAAGCTTTGCGTGCGATCTTAAAATCTACTAATTTCTAATTCAGTTTTTACATTGTAAATTTACATGCATTTGGCACACTAACATGAGAAGCTGTTAGGATAATTGCGATTTGAGACATTTATATAGGAAATTAGCGTTCACTATTTGATGAATCAGCTGAATTTGGAACGGAATAGTTGCAGCAGCTGTTTACGAATATAAACAAACACCCCCCCCCCCCACCAAAACACACAAACAGAAAAAAAAAAAAAAAAAGAATCAAATCCCAGAGAAGTTGAGCTTTTCTCAAGTTGGTTGCGGTGTCTCTGTTTATTTTCAGAATTCTTGGTTACTGGAATGACACCAACACCGACATTCTGCTCCAGACTCATTAGCCTTTTACTTGATGATTCAAACTCCTACTTTCCCAGTTCTGACTCAGGACGCTTGTGCTGTGGGTTCATCATGAAAAACTCCTGCTTTCTACTTTCTAGACCTCTTCACTTTCTTATTTTTATTGATTTATTTTTGGGGGTAGAATCAGATATGAAGTTGGTGAATTGGTGCCTTGCCTTCATTTTCCTAATTAACCACATTGACGTGAAGAGCAGTGGTTAGGTTTTAACTACAAAGTCTAGAAAGTTTCGATGTGGTACTGGTAATTTTCTGGTACCTGTCAACTTCTATAGTAAGCAATTTTCTAGTACCTGTCAACTTCTCTAACCGAAGCATGGCCGCTCCGATGTACTGCTCATTCTCAAAAATCCACCAAATCTTTGCTTCCAGATGCAGAAACTCTTTAACAACATCATTCAAAACATGTAAGAAACACACCAATGATAAACCAACAACCAGTTGGTATTTGGTAAAGCCCTCCCGAGTCCCGACTTTCAAATACTTCCCTTTGCGCATCTCTTTCCTTGGTTAGCATCTCAGTCTCCACCTGGGTAGATAGTTGCCAACAAACTGGTTCTTTGATAACCCCAGTTCAACCCTACATTGCATGCCATCATCAGTTTGATATCGAATGAGACAATTACAAAACGCTCGTATCGAATGAGAAAAAACTGATCAAAATTTCTCGGACGAAAAATGATCAGTCCTGTTCTAGCAGGCTGCTTCCTTCTCCTCCTTCCTTTTGCAGGTATTACCAAGTTGATTTCTCGATCTCAGTTGCATTTATTATTGAGCATTTTCTACGTAGTTCCACGTAACTTTTGTGGTTTTTTTGCAGCTGCGTACGACCCGTTGGATCCAAATGGGAACATAACAATCAAATGGGATGTAATGTCTTGGACTCCGGATGGCTATGTGGTGCGTCCTCTTCCCCTTCCTCGCTAGTATGATATTACGTTATAGATAGAGTGAATTGATGAGTAATCTTGATGCTTTCCCAAGGCTGCTGTGACGATGAACAATTTCCAAATGTACCGGCACGTCATGAGTCCTGGCTGGACGCTGGGATGGACGTGGGCTAAGAAAGAAGTAATTTGGACTATGGTGGGTGCGCAAACCACTGAACAAGGTGACTGCTCCAAGTTCAAAGCCAACATCCCACATTGTTGCAAGAAGACCCCAACCGTTGTAGACCTCCTCCCTGGTGTTCCTTACAACCAACAATTCACCAACTGCTGCAAAGGTGGAGTCTTGTCTTCCTGGGGCCAAGATCCACAGGCTTCCGTTTCTGCCTTCCAAGTCAGCGTTGGCCAAGCGGGTACTTCAAACAAGACTGTCAAACTTCCCAAAAACTTCACTTTGCTCGGTCCAGGACCAGGTTATACCTGCGGCCCTGCAAAGGTGGTTCCTCCAACCAATTTTCTCACTCCCGATCGTCGCCGCAAAACTCAGGCCCTGAGTATGATGGCCCTTCTCCTTAACAACTGTTTGATGGTTTTTGGCTCTGCAAGTCATCTCTACTAGTAGTTATCGATTTCCCCCTCAATGCATGCTTGCTTTCTCTCTGCAGTGACATGGAACGTGACGTGCACCTATTCCCAGTTCTTAGCTCGAAAACACCCCAGCTGCTGTGTTTCCTTCTCGTCCTTCTACAATGAGACGATCACTCCTTGCGCATCTTGTGCTTGCGGTTGTGAAAACAAGAAAAAATGCATCAAGTGAGCTCACGTCTATCTAATAGTAGTACCAAAACAATATATATCATTTGCCTGTTCACTGTATCATGTAAAGGATCCCAACTCAAATGCCTAATGATGCAGGAGCGACTCCAAGCTTCTTAGCGTGGTTGGAATAAACACTCCGAGAAAAGATAATGCACCGCTGCTCCAGTGCACGCACCACATGTGCCCTGTCAGGGTGCACTGGCATGTGAAGATCAACTACAGGGATTACTGGAGGGCAAAGATAGCAATCACTAACTTCAATTACCGGATGAACTACACGCAATGGACTCTCGTCGTTCAGCATCCCAATCTCAACAACGTGACTGAAGTTTTTAGCTTTGATTACAAGCCACTCGAACCCTACGGAGCCATCAGTAAGTGACATGCATTTTTTTGTCTTGCAAAAAGGGGGAGAGTGCTAGAAGATGTCGAGCTGACATGAATGTAATGTGAAATGCAGATGATACAGGGATGTTTTATGGCATGAAATTCTACAACGATCTGCTAATGGAAGCAGGACAATTTGGAAATGTCCAATCTGAGGTACTTCTTCGAAAGGACAAGGACACTTTTACACTCAAGCAAGGATGGGCATTTCCCCGGAAAGTATACTTCAATGGTGATGAGTGTATGATGCCCCCGCCAGAAGCCTATCCATTCTTACCAAATTCTGCAAATCAAAACCCAGTTCGTTTCTCAACATGGATATGTTCAGTTCTTACACTTCTAATTGTATGGATATGGTAATCATATCCTAGTTTTGATTATTTGAACATTACTGTTAAGTTTTGAAGCAGAGAGACACGGCTGCAGAAAAGTTGGAAGCCCAGGTACACATTTAATGAGTACTTTGCTAAGAAGAAACAAACGCTTAATCTTAAAGATGTATATGCTCAGTCAACAACTAAAGAGGTTGTAATACAAAAGACATACACCCAACACTGTATTTATGCAAATATATCATTCGTTACTTTATGAGATCTACCTTTTTTTTTTTGGTAAAATAATTTTATGAGATCTATTGCTCATCGTTTCAAGCGCTTGGTGCATGCGCGGCTGCATCAAGTAGCCACTAGACTTTTGGCCTGGCGGTCACCATACAAAACTCAAGTCTTGATAATATAAAAGGTCAACTCTTGCCTCCCATTAATTTGCCACTATATGTGGCGATCTTAATTGACTATTTTCAATAGAATCTCTGCTCACATCAAGTCCCGCTCCCCCACCTCTTACTCCTAGATTAGACTAGATTATGTTACAGGAATTCTACCGTTGCGCCAAAACAAAAAACAAAAAATAAACCTTAGACAAGTCAATGTGTCGAAAAAAAATTAGATTAAGGTACTACAAGCGTGCATTATCTTCTGAATGGCTCTATTATGTAGACAATGTCAAGAAAACAAGAGCAGAGAGCTGAAAAATACAAGTCAAAATCATCTTTGCTATCAGCTATATATGTCCTCGAGTGGTATTTATTAACACTAAGAACTAAAAAACTATAAACAATACAACGTGGTACAACAAACATGGCATGGCACGAACTGTCACAAAAAGGAGGTTGGCAGTGTGTTCACCAATCTTTGCTGTAAGAAGAAGATGAAACCGATGGTTTTTCCAAATTTATGCACTTGGCAGCTATGCATTCCTAGACATCTTTGATGCGGTGTCGACTCTTCAATTGGGCTCCCTCAGCTGCAGGCTTGACACAGCTGCTTAAGCTACTGCTAGAAATGCAGCATTCTTAAAGACAAGTAAAGAAGAATGCAATAGATGACAAAAGAGCGGTCACTAGCACAACAATGGAGATATCTCGTCGAGAACCGCCATTGGGTAAATACGGATAAGAATCCGGAGGCGGCATTACACAGTTATCTCCATTGAAATAGATTCTTCGAGGAAAAGCCCAACCCTTGTCAAATGTGAAAGTTGATTTATCCTTCCGGAATAGAAGTTCTGACTGTACATTTCCATAAGGACCAGCTTCCATGAGGAAATCATTGTAGAACTTAATTCCAAAAAGCATGGCGGTATCATCTATCAAAGGAAAGAAGAATGTTAGGTTTATCAAGTCGACTTAGACTCCCAATACTTGAGGTATAGAAAAACCTCCAGATTATAAATATATAAGCCGTAATGCTTATTGCTTCCCCCAAACCCCAACCAAAAAAATGAAAACAGAGGAAACCCAAAAGGACAAGTAACTTAAGACCCAAGATAGCTTCCATAGATACCATAGGACTTACTTATAGCTTGATAAGGAGTTAATGGCTTGAAGTTGAAGCTGAATATCTGAGTCAGGTTATCAAAGTTGGGGTGTTGGACGACTAAATTCCACTGTGAGTAATTCATTCTGTAATTGAAGTTTGTTATTGTGACCTTAACCCGCCAATATTCCTTGTAGTTGACTTTCACATGCCAGTGGACGCGAATTGGGCACATATGACTCGTGCATTGGATAAGAGGTGCTAAGTTGTTGCTCTTCCCATGGTCTGAAACAACTGAAGCTAGATGTGGCGCATCAGCGCTGCAGGAGCAAAGGCAAACAAAAAAAAATAAAAATTATATCAGAGACTTTTACAGAAACTAAAAATGAAAAGGAAAAGAAGCAAAATGCTTAAAGGAACTTACTCTACACAACTCCCTGGATGAGAACCATTATTTTGGCAGCCACACGTGCAAGTTGGGCACGGTACAATGGTATCATTATAAAACGATGAGAGTGAAACACAGCAACTCGGAGTTTTCTGAGCCAAGAACTGAGAGTATGTACACGTAACGTTCCATGTCACTGCATAACAAGATAATCATTTACAACCGGATCTTTTAGAGGCTAAAATAGAAATTTACCTTCAGTCACACAATGAAGATACTTTTAATTGCAAGCATGACTAGGAATTGATGCACTTTTCCATCAGTCTCCGCAATGCCACCATAATGAAATCTTCAACATCTCTAAATTCTAAAATGCTTTCTACAGAAATGAGTGCATGATGAATTTGGCTATTGTGCTGGTGCCTCAAGAATAACAAGGTACATAAACAAGCGCATTAAAAGCAAATAACAAAAAGGGTGTTGACTTACTCATTGCCTGTGTTGTCCTCCTTCCATCTGCGGTGGAAAATTTCGTAGGTTTACCAACTTTAGCTGGTCCACATGTATATCCAGGTCCAGGTGCTTTTAAAGTGAAGTTTTTAGGCATCCTAACTGTCCTGTTGGTTGTTCCTGAAGAACCAACACTAACTTGGAAAGCACTAACAGCAGTTGCTGGATCTTGAACCCATGAGTTAATCACACCTCCCTTGCAGCAATTTGCTATTTGTTGGTTGTAAGGCGTTCCAGGAAGCAAGTCAACTACCGTTGGGTCTTTCTTACAGCAATGTGGTGTGTTCAATTTGAATCTTGAACAATCACCTTGCTCTGTAGTTTGGGCTCCCACCATACTCCATATGACTTCTTTCTTTGCCCATGTCCATCCCAAAGTCCAACCTGGTGCCTGAATGTGCCGATATTGCTGGAAGTTGAACATTGTGACAACAGCCTGGCAAATTCATTTTATTAAATCAGTAAATGCAGCAAAGGTTACAAGTACAACATTACAACTAAAGTTGCTAAAAACATGGTGCCATTAGAGTGTAATACTGCGGTTGGGCCATATAATCCCTATACATCAAGAATGGGTCCAAATTAAGATCTCTTGCGCTCTCAAGTCAAGTCATAAACAATACATGCAGGTGTAGTGCCCATCTGTGCACATGAATGTGTTAGTGCCCGTCTGTGCACAAAAGAGAGTACATACCACATAGCCATCTGGCGTCCAAGTTATAACGTCCCATTTGATCGTGATGTTCCCGTTTGGGTCAAGTGCATCATAAGCTTCTGGAAGAGAGGCAGGGAAGGCGGAGAAAAGATTTAGATCAACATCAATCTTCTTGGTTCATATACCATTTTAGAAGACTAAACTCCTACTTAAGTTTTTAAACATCTCTAGATGTCACAACTTATTAGCAAATATAAGAAGAAACAACGTAGCACATCAAAGAGTTAATTAGAGCCACCTGCTATCACATCGTGCCACACATAGTTCGTCACTCCAACTAAATGCTAGAATTGGCAGATAATTTAAATTAGTATTACTTGATTCTGGAACAACTCCATGGACTAAGGTGCAAAATTAAATCGTTTAGTAAAGGCTCGATTTTTTGTACCCCAAAATCTCCCCTTCATGTGACATCAAGCATGAATCAACCAAGTATGGAAATTCAGAATTGGGATCTCAAACAATCAGCTATCAAACTTGAATAAGAAATTCCAGGCTAGCTCATGAAGATATAAAGCCAGTGCTTCTTCTTGTCATTTCCGCAAGACAGTCACAAAACAGAAAGCATCTTGTATTCAAACCAAGGCTCTAGCAAACAAGCGGAATATAGAAATCCTGTCTCCCAAAAACCCATTAAAAAGAGAGCAAAGAGTTGCATGGAAAGACAAAAAGATCTGAGCTTGATGATTAATTCATTTGCATTCTCCCATTCTTCGACCAATTAACCAAGTTGCCATATCCGTGACATAATTGTGACGTTGTCAAAATCCCATTTCATCAAAATCAAGAAGCAACAGAAAATTCCCGAATTTAGAATCATTACACGAGATAAGGAAGAAATGGACGCACCTGTCGTGGTAAAGCTGAAGCAAGAAAGGGAAAGTAGCACCACAATGGCACATGCTGTAAATTTGGATAGAGATCTAAAGCAGGAAGAATCCATATTTGTTTTCAGCAGCAAGTTTTCTTGCTTGGCCACCGCTCAAGATTTGGCACCGAAGTGAATATTGGTTGGGAAGCAAAGAGAAAAGAGTAAGCGAGAGAGAAAACGCGGCGGTGAGCTGTCTCTGGTCAGCACTAACACTACCTGGCTATGCCTAAGCTCCCTCCCTCCCTCAACTCACTCACATGGAGCTTTACTACTTTAAAGAGGTTTCTGTGGACTTTGTTGAGCAAGTCTTTCTTTAACCACCGCTGGTCATAGAATTCTTTCGTAATAGTTCCGGTGATTATGACAAATTAATAGTATTTAGTTATGTCACTTTCATAATGGTCTGTAGGCTTATAATTCTTTCCTTTCAGTAGCCATTCATAAACTAAAAACAGAGAAAGGAATGCTAAGCAATTAAACCAAAGAATCCCACCTGCATTTTCAAAAAAAAAAAAAAAAAAAATCCCACCTGCAAAAAAAAAAAAAAAAAAAATCTAGGGGTGATTCCAAAACATCCCTTTAATTTAGTCACATCTATACATTTATTAATCCTTAACACAAGTGTTTTTAAACTGCCCTCCGCTGTATATTAGAATAGAATAGATTATATAATTATTATCATTATCAAAAAAAAAACTTGATAATACCACCTAAGAAAAAAAAAAAAGAGTACATCAAATTAGCTGAAGACGTTACCCAACAAGTAAGGATGCGGAGAGTTTTTTTTTTTGGGTGCCTCTTTCCTAAATCATGTTGGATTTTTCTTTCCTTTTTATTTCTTTTTTAATAATGATTTAGGATACCATAGTTTTGTAATTTTTTTTTTAAAAAAAAATTGTTTGTAGCCAGTGATGGTACCCTTAATTCAAATACAATAATGTTTAAATCTCTCTTCTTCAATTTTTTTCCCCTTCCCATTGTTAAAACACCAGCCAATACTTCATCTGGTCAGATTGGGAAGATACTACGTCGCAATCAAGGGCATTGAATTTCACAGGTAGTGCTGCTAGTACCCACTTGCCGACGCCGCCGACACTGGGACAAAAGAGTTTCTTTTTTTAAAAAAAAAGAAAAAACAATTTTTCTCTAAGGAGAATTAAACACGGAATATATCTTAATTTACCTTCAACCACTGACTATAATTTTTTCATATCAACTCTCATCTCATGTATTATTACCTTCAACTTTCATCATTATTCTCTCTCTCTCTCTCTCTCTCTCTCTCTATATATATATATATATATATATATATATATATATATATTGATCCATATTGAACAGTTTATGGAATTATCTAGATTGTGAAGGATTTTTTTACCAACAAAAAAAACTTTTTTATAAAGAGAAAATTTTCATATACTATACGTTTTTAGTTAACTGCACAAAGATTAGTATTTGCCTTGTTGAAATAAAATGAAAGCATAGAACTCCGTAACAAGTGTAGTAATTTTTTTATTTTTTTATTTTTTAATAAGATGGATGATTGGGAGGCTTAGGCCCTTTAATGATGAATAAATTAAACGCATTTAGCATTTCTAGTGTCGGTGGTGGCTTTAAGATTATACTACTAAACAAAGAAGTTTAGAAAAGGGCAAATAATAATTTGACCAAGTCGGGGTGGGGGCCCGCGTTACCCTTTTTTTCCACCTTACCTAAACAAATAAATTAACAGGACGATAATGAAATGCCGCTAAACTATTAATCGACGGTCGCATTTCCTTTGTCAATTTGTACCGTCATGTTTGGGTTGGATTTTTTTTTTTTTGAATTTTTTGTTAAAAAAATTTATTATAATAATTTAATATAAGTGAAATAAAAAATAATTCAAAAAAACCTAACAATAATAATATTTTTTTAAAAAATTACTTTTCAAACAAGCCGTGAGATTTTTAGGTGAATTTATCAGTCCTACTTTCTAAAGTGAGGTTAACAAGATACTGCGGTAGCTTAGCTTTGCTTTGACGGGTTTGCTTTTTAATCCGCGCTGGAAGACAGTGCGAAGCCAGCTCAATTGATATCACGTGCACGTGTTCCTCCCGGATAAACAAAAGCAAAATCTCCACACCTATAATCCACTAATCAATTCCCTAAACGTTACTACTTGGCATGTTGGAACTACTAGTTTGAAAACCAAAATCAAAAGATGGTGACGGATTGAGAGTTGCAACTCTGTCGTGGATTATGACTGGCTTCTGGGTGGCATGTCTTGGTTTAAAAAATTAAAAAAAAAAAAAAAGTGTGAATGGCCTCTATACTCACCACAGGCCACAGCACGAATTAGGATACGTCCAAATCACACATAAGGATTTTTACAAATTGTTCGTTATATTTTTATGGAAAATTATATATTAAGTGAAATATGATTTAAACAACATGAATAAATTAAAAGATCGTTTACTTATTTAATTTTATGAGTTTTTATGTTTGTATTTATGGTTTGTAAAAATGACCAGCTTCATCCATCAGATTTTATTAAAATATTTTTTTCATCCCTCACTTTTAAAATAAAACAAATTCGTCCATGACATTTAAAAACTGAAGCTGTTAGATCCCTAAAGTCAGCTTTCAATCTCATTCCAACCACCTAGTAACTCAGTTACAAATTTTGGGGGAAAAATTGGTAGATCATTTGATTAATTCAATTTGATATTCACGTGAAATTTAATGAACTCAAAAAAGAAAAATTAAAAAATTCTAACATAAAAAAGAAGAATTAATTTTTCCTATATTGTCATGTATACGTTGACGAGTCTAAATACCTGCCACACCATTTCAATTTATTGTATGAATGTATATATACTAACAATGCATGAAAAAATTTATCAAAAAAATAAACTCTACTATATCAAGCCAAAGTACAGTCTTTCTATGTTATAATTTTTTAATTTTTTTCCTTTTTTGGTTCAATAATGTCATGTGAATGTGATGGAATTGACCGAGTGATGTATCAATTCTATCCTCAAATTTCAATTTTTAAATATAAGCAATGAATTTGCTTCATTTTAAATTTAAAAGTGAATAACGGAAAAAATATTTTTACAATATATAAGAGATGAAATAGGTCATTTTCCCTTACCCTTTTATAAACATAGTACTCCCTTCGTCCCACTTTAATAGTTCTGTTTCTTTTTTCACACAGTTTAAGAAAAAGTAGTTAACTTTGTTGGAAAAGTAAATTTAGATTGCTATTTTTCTAAAATACCTTCACATTAAATATGGTACAACTTTATGGGAACTTGAATTGATGGTAAAAAAAAAAATCAACTCTCATTAATAACTACTTACATTGAATAAGGGTATTTTAGGAAAATTAAAATACAACTATATTCTTTAATTGGAAAGTAAACTACAATTTGGGACAGATGAAAAAGGAATACAGGACTATCAAAGTGGGAAGGAAGGAGTAATTTTTAGTATTTTTATAGGTGGACTTTCTTTTTATTTCTTTATTCCTAGCCCAAGCCTTCTTGCCCCAATCACAAGTCGCTTTGGTTGTGCGTTGACCATTCTGTATATGCGAAGTTGCCCTTCGTTCAAGTCACGCGTGCCATTAATATTCGAAGCTTTGCTCATGTTATATATTATTGTTTTCGAGATTTTAGATTTTTTTTACCCAATTCATGCTTTAATCCTCCAAAAATGGTACCGGATTTCGGAACTATATGCATGTTTTGGAGTCGTTTTGAAAATTTGTTTTAGTCTTAAGTTTTACTTCTGTCCCCTTCTGAATTGTGATCACGGGTTAGCTATACTTTTCCCTGAAAATTAGCTGTTTGCTACTAGTTGGCTCTTCAAGTGATGTTATCGTTCAATTTTTTAATTTATATGTCAAAATGGATTATGCGTTACTCAATATGACTAAATATGAAATATTATTTGAAATAACTTGTTTGGATAGAGTGTTATTTGAAATATTATTTGGAATAATTACTGTAACACTTTTTATGATGTGATGTACGTGAAATAAAAAGATGGTTGGAAATATAAAAATGTGAGTTGTAAAATGTGTTTATAATGTAAAGGGAAAATCGTCCAAAACGTCCCTCACATTTTGTAAAATAACTTTTTTCGTCCCTTACTTTTAAAAGTGTAATTTTATGTCCCTTACATATTCACATCGGTCAAATTTAGTCCCTAACTAGGTTTCCGATTATTTTTTTGCCGGAATCCATCATGTGCAAGGCACGTGATCATTTTTGAAGGGTAAATTTATCAAATTTTGTTTTACATAATCTGATCTATAGTCCTCCACATTTTATAAAATAAATTTTTTCGTCCCTCACATTTTATAAAATGATTTTTTTTATCTTTCACATTTCATAAAATGAATTTCTCCATCCCTTACATTCCAAAAAATGAATTTTTCATTTCTCACTAATTATGTGTATGAATACATTTTTTAAAACACATGTATATGTTTATTTGATTTTTGTTTAATAATAATAGGATAAACACATGTAATTGGATCCAACTTGTGGGTTATCTTCTCTTTTTGTATGATTATGACTAACGTTTACCAATAGAATCTTAATTTGCATATTATTATTGTATTTTGACCAAAAATAGCTTCATTGGCCAACTTGACAATGAATGCCAGATTTTTTACTTGCTAATACTATATGAAATCAAATGATCACGTATAATTATATTGTTAAGTAAAATCAAAAAGACACATACGTATATTTATGCTATTCGTATTATTAAGCAAAATCAAATAGACATATACATGTGTTTAAACAAAATGTATTCACACACATGGTTTTTTTTTTAGGGTTTCCCTTACACACATAATTAGTGAGGGATGAAAATATTTATTTTCTGAAATGTGAGGGATGGAGAAATTCATTTTGTGAAATGTGAGGGATGAAAAAATCATTTTATAAAATGTAAAGAACGAAAAAATTTGTTTTATAAAATGTGGAGGACTATATATTAGATTATGTAAAATATAATTTGACAAATTTACCCTTCAAAAATAATCATGTGCCTTGCACATGATGGATTCCGGCAAAAACATGATCGGAAACCTAGTTAGGGACTAAATTTGACCGATGTGAATATGTAAGGGACATAAAATTACACTTTTAAAAGTGAAGGACGAAAAAAATCATTTTATAAAATGTGAGGGACGTTTTGGGCGATTTTCCCTAATGTAAATGAAATATTATTGGAAATAATATGGTATCCAAACAAACATACATATGTTTCTCTGTTTGTTCTCCTTATTTGGTATGAAATAGGAATACATTCTGGGTAAGTCGAGCTCAATTATTGTCAATGTTATTCGAGTTTGATTGAGTAAAAACTCTTAAGTTCAAATCCGATTTGAACAAGTAGTACATGGCCTCTCTCTTATCGTTTGGGGAAAAAAAAAAAAGAGTAGTACATGGCCTCGACCTCAACTCAAATGACTTTGGGGGTTCTTGCAAGTTGTGTCAAGTTCGAATTACTTGAATTCAAACTAAATTCTTTAATAGTAAATTTCACTGCTTCCACACGTATAAGTGTAATTTCACATGTATATTATTTTTAATTAAAAAATATAATTGCTCAAAAAAATTGGTCGAGCCTTCTTCTACGAGGCAAGTGCTCAACTTGAATTAACAAACCAGCTACTCGAGTCGAATGGTTGACCAAGAGTTCGAATCTCTAACAGCCCTGTCTGTGAAATTTAAGAAATCAAACAAAGCTTAAGCAGCTAACCGACTTGGCATTGAATATTTAAGGTTGGTATCATAAAAAAGAATTTTTTATGATTGGCAGTTTTGCATGCCCTTACGCACGCCTTGTAATTAATAAAACTGGGCTTCCACTAACAAGCACTCATTTGATAATATACAGCAGTAATTATATCGCAGCAACATCGTCATAGAAGTAAAAAGGTTCTCACAAGAGACCGATGATAACTCTCACTCCTTTTCCTCGTTTGTGGTGGAGTTTTTTCATAAATATATTATTAAACATGTTTCTACAAATTTCTAAAACCAAATTTGAACCATCTTAATATCTTGAAAATGGATTGAGTTCTTCTTCTTCTTTTTTTTTTTTTTTTTTTTTAAAGAAGGATAATTTCACATACCTCCCTTAAGATTTTTAATAATTGCAGAAAGCTCTCCTCAATTTTTTAAAATTACATATACCTCCCCTATTTTTTACTATTTCTATAACAATGTTCATCCGTCAAACTAGATTTTCTTTCAAATATCCTAAATTGCTCTTTTCTACAAAATTAAGAAAGAAAAACATAGTATATTAAATCATTTTCTTCCACATTTTGCACAAATCGACAAACCTAATCTCTAATAACCGTCCAACCATAAAGCTCCAAATCTAAATAGCTGTTCAAAAGTCTCAAATTGCATATACAATATCGATGCTTGCTATGCAACAAAATAAAAATAAAAATACAAAAAAATACACACACACACACACACCATATACCATTGACAACCAATTTTATACCTCAAAATTAAATCTCAATACCCAAATACCTTTTCAATACAATCTCATTTAATCTAAAACCACCATTATAACTCCCTTATTACCTTAAAAATATTAAAATTTCAAAAGTAGAGAGTAAATTCTACCTCCACAATAAAATTATAACAACAAATCCTCGTGCAATTATTGCTATTTTACAAAAAAATTTCTTGACAACAAGCAAAATATGACAAATTCCATATCTTTGGTTCTTCTTCTTATTTCAATAATTAATTTCATTATTTATTTCTCTGTTACAGCGAGTCTCTTCATTTCCTTTTAATTTGACATGTAATTTGTTCCATCTATCAATATTCCAATTTCAATTTGCTAATATCCATAAAATTGAAGGTAATAAAAAAGGGTATAATAGTATATTAACTAGAAAAGAAAGAAGCGAAAATAGACGAGATAGAAAAATAGAAAGTTTTTTGGGTTTTGTAAATCTATTGCTTTAAATTGAGAATTGTCTATCAAGTGAAGGGCATTTTAGGTACTTTCTGATGCCAGATGCCAAGGGAGGTAAGTGTACTTTTTTAAACTTAAGAGGGCCGAGTGAAATTATTTGAAATCTAAAGGGAGGTTTCTGAAATTATCCCAAAAAAAAAGGGAAACGGAAAAGAATAGACGTACGATTAAAGTAATACAAAATTTTAGCAGACTCAACAGCAGCAGATACACCGGTCTCACCCCAAAATGACAGAAACACCCTTGCATGACTTTTGTGCTTTAGCTTTCCATAATTCGGCTAAGAGAGTCTTATTGGGTAATTTAGCACGGCAGATGCTCCAGGCGCCGCCGGCCAATGAGGGTTGCAGCGTTGCCCAAAATCTAACTGTCAAACAAACGCACAAACGGCATTCATCTTTTCACATGAAATTTGTAGCATTTAAACGACTGGTCAGCAGCAGAGGAACCATCCTTCATTTCTTTTCTTTTTCCTGTTTGACTCATTAAACGAAGAATCCTAATTCGAAGATATCTTAAACTTAATCAATTTTTTTTTGTGCCCCCCAAAAAAAAGCCAGAAAGAAATAGTATTCATTCCGAGTTTGGCCTCTAGGATTTGGTATTGCCTGGTTGACGGATTTCCAGATGGACGCTGCTGAGGCTCATCGAGGTTCGTTAGGTCAAGCGGAGATTAATTGGGACAAGTAAGGTTTACTTGATCTGCCTGTTCATTCTTATTTCCGACTAATTATGGTGCTACGGATTAACTGTGTTCTTTTGTTCATTAATTTCATTTCCCCTTTATCGTTTCTTTGTGATTGCATTGAAGTTTGCCGATCACGACTTACGATTTGGAGCATTAATGTCTTAAAGTGTATTAAACTTGTGTCTCAATTTGTTGTTAAAGCTGAATTATGTTTTGATTACACAAATGCGAGACGATTGTAGATGGATTTTTTTCGTTATTATGATGGTTTAATGTGGGGTATTTATTACTTGTTATTGCCTGGTTTTATTGTAGAAGCTGAAACTGACTATACCTACCCATAAAAATATGAGACTATTTCTAGGGCATGGCCAGGTTATTGGCTTTCTGTAGGCAATTATACGAAGGGACAATGGTGAGTAGGTTGTATAATTAGTTGAATGAAGTGGTTTTGTTTCTGTTAACAGTTGACATTTGTTTTGAGTAATATTATCACTTATTTCCTTTGCCGTGCATTACCGTGATAGACGCTGTTAAAGAAATACTAGAATCAGTGGTGTTATGTTTCTTTGAATCTTTCTTGTAGGCTTGACAAAAGCAAATTCTATGTTGTTGGAGCTGGAATATTTACGGGTCTTACGGTTGGACTATATCCTATATCAGTTGTGAAGACTAGGCTGCAGGTTGCTACAAAAGAAGCTGTAGAGAAGGATGCATTTTCTGTCATAAAAGGAATATTAAAAACAGATGGGATTCCTGGATTGTACAGAGGTTTTGGTACGGTCATCACTGGAGCAATTCCTGCTAGGATTATATTCCTCACTGCATTAGAGACAACGAAGGTGGCTGCTTACAAAATGGTTGAACCATTCAAATTCTCAGAGCCTACACAGGCTGCTATTGCGAATGGAATTGCTGGAATGTTTGCATCTCTCTGTTCACAAGCTGTATTTGTCCCAATTGATGTGGTATGCAGTTGAACATCTCTCTATCTCCAAATATTCTAAGGGAGTAAGATTTTGGGGCTGGGAGGAAATTTACCATATTATAATTTGGTTTGATATCTCATAGTCTTGCTAACAAAATCATTTTTTCGGTGATTGCTTTTTGAGTATACAATTACCATTGAAAATCTAATTTTTCCATGTCTTTTGTTTTCCTCCTGGACTAGTCGTACTTTCCATGTTTGGTTTATTCTATTGTCAAGTAGAACTTACATGCTCAACCAATTTCAACAAACATATTCTCCAATAAATTTTCACTCCAGCATAAATGTTCCAAGCTGTGTGGTTAATTTGGGAGTTTAAGTGCTTGAAACTGATTTTGAAAAGGTTAGCCAAAAGCTGATGGTGCAAGGGTATTCTGGCCATGCAAGCTATAATGGTGGCCTGGATGTTGTGCGTCAAGTTCTCAAAACAGATGGGGTTCGTGGATTGTACAGAGGATTTGGTCTATCTATTATGACTTATTCCCCATCTAGTGCTGTTTGGTGGGCAAGCTATGGTTCAAGCCAACGGTTTATCTGGAGGTGAGATTTGCTATTTCAGTTTTCTTGCTAATATATGCGGGACTGGATTATAAATGGACTCTCATGTTGAAAGGAAAATTAACTCTTGAATATTTGTAATATTTTACGTTTCTGCTTCTGCCAGTCCAACTGCATGCGTGTTTACAACTATATAATTTGCAATTGCATCAGTGACTTACTAACTATATCTTGTGATCCTGGACATGGTTGTGATGCTGTACATTTGAAGTAAACATTTGCATCCTATCCATAAAGTGCACGCTTGAATGCTGCCTAAATTAAATACTCCCTCTGTCCCAAATTTTTTGTCACATTTTGGGAAGTGTGCTTTTTTTCAGCAGTGTCAGTTGGTGAAAAGTTTGGGTTCGTTTGACATGATTACCCTTAGTAAAGCAACTTGGCAAGAGTGGTGGAGCTGGAACTTACTAATTCAGATTCTTACTCAAATGGCTAAATAGTAGATTGTGTGGCCAAAGAATAGTTTTAGTTGACCAAAACCCATGACATAACTCGAGTGTGTTGCATGCTCTTGTGCATTTATTAGTTTGTATGACATATTTACCTTTCCATGCGTTTGACTGGCTTTTTGCTGATGACAAAATGGTGGGCCGCCCAAGTAAGTAAATGAAGGGGTAGACTTGTAAAGTGCATAAAATACTTTTTGCCAAATTTAGAAAGTGACACAAATTTTGGGACAGACCAAAAAGAAAAACATGACACTTTCAAATGGGATGGAGGGAATACTAATTGAACTTTCCTATATCTTGATTGGCATGGCATCATTCTGATGTTTCTGGCAGGCTTCTAGGTCAAGGCAGCGAGCATGTGGGACAAGCTCCTAGTCAGGGGACTATAGTGATGGTCCAAGCTGCTGGAGGGATATTTGCTGGTGCTACTGCATCATGCATCACAACGCCATTGGACACTATCAAGACTCGATTACAGGCATGCATATGTTCTAGTAATTCTAAATTCTGATCTAGATTACGAGAACACAATTTACCATTCTTTGCCCACATAGATGGCTGCGTCAGCATGCTTAGACTATCTTGTTTTGTCTGGTGGCGGTAATCTTGTTTTTACATTGTCCTTCACCTAGTTCTTTTCATGTTATAGTCATGACTTTTCCAAGTATCCTGTTGCAAACAACTCAAATCTTTGAAGTGAGTGACTTGGCCCTAGACTTTGGAACTAGTTTCTGCAAATTTTGTTCACAGCTTCCAAAAGAAGTGATATTAATAGCAACAGGAGTAGAACGGGTGCCCTTAGATGGTGAAGACTGTAGCTTGAAGTCCCAAACTTCTTTCTTTTGAAGTTAGAATGATTTGACTGTCTTTAAAGTAATACATGTTGGACTTTGAATTAGATGTTCTATGTTCTGCTATGAGGCTCTTGATGTTGATGATTTTATGCAACTAGTCTTTCATGTTCTACAGGTTATGGGGCATGAGAAGAGACCCACAACCAGGCAAGTAGTCAAAACATTGATCTCAGAAGATGGATGGACAGGATTTTATAGAGGACTCGGTCCAAGGTTTTTCAGCATGTCAGCATGGGGAACTTCAATGATACTAGCCTACGAATATTTGAGTATGACTCTTTGAGTTTTCCAGTCATATTATGTCATCAAAATCCTGCTTTTTTGGCATCATTTTCCATCTTGTTTTAGAAATTATGTGCTTTTTGATTTATCATGAAACCATAAAAAGTAAAAATGAAAGAGATGAAGATTGATTCTAAGGCCGCAACACAATGTTTTCTTGTTAGCTTTAGTTTGTGTTGCGAGAAACTACTATAATTTAGAGCCTTAAACTGTACGGTCTTTGTCTTTTTACACAACTGCCTTGGTTCTTAGTCTGCTTGAATAATGTCATCTAATGATCTTGGCACAGGATTTCCCTGTCATGCGTTTACGCTGTCATTCCCTAATATATTGTTGCATTCGTGCTATTTTTCATGTTGATTGTAGTTTAAGGAGTAATATATTTGTCGGGCCACTTTTGTATAGAATATTTAGCTCACACGTTCCTTCTTATTAATATTTTCTTATCAGACACAGCAACGAGATTTAGAGTCATTTTTCTCGAGGTCAATCTGTTGATTAGTCATTGTGTTTTCTTTGACAGAGAGGTTGTGTGCAAAAGAAGAATGACTTTATCAAGCAGGATTCCATAACAGTTGCGTTTTTTCCAAGTAGATTGTAGATCTTTGTTAAATTTGATGAGATTTAGATACAAAATTGGAGGAATGCTTACTCTGGGAAGGGACAATGCAAGGGAAGGTGGAAGCGTGTATTACCTGCAACAGACCTGGCAACCTTAAAACTGAAAGTGCACGGTTGCCAATTTTGTCAAATAACTTTGACGATGTGATCATATAATTCTTCTGATGAATTTGTATACTCCTGTACTGGATGTACTTGGAAAAAATCACTAGCTTAAATGAAAGAATTTTGTTTCATGATATCTTGGGTTGTGGTTGTTTGTCAATTGTCAGTTGCTTCTAAGCTGTCGACCTAAATACTATCCCGTGAGCAATCAATCGCCAGAGAGAAGTCCAGTCGTTAAGCGAGCAGTTTTGTTTCGCTCAAGCACCTGATTATTGGGTATGGCCCCATTTACCGTTTGGGTCTGCAGTAGGGATGCAAAGACACCAGACAAGGTTTATGGTGCGCTCCTCTGAACAACTTTCAGTGTAACAGCAGTGACACTTCAAAGCCATTCTTAAGATGCAGACAAAGATCCCCAGTTTATGACGTAAAGAAGATTTGAATTTCTCGAATGTAATGCTAAATCTGGAGCTATTTAGTTACAGACGCATCAATGCATAGGCGTCATGGAAGCATAGAGGACGCGCATTATCCGTATTAGCTTTCGAACAACCTGAAATTATTAATATTGCTTTGAATCGCTCAAAAAAGTTTCTTTTTCTTTTTTGTCATTCGCTTGTCAATTTGAGCTGGTTAAGGGAAATCATGAGCTTCAGCTTCAAGGCGAATACTAGTCTTCTTTTCCTCATTTTGTTCCTCATCCTTGAGGGAGACGTGGCAGGAAATTCAGTTTCTTCCTCCATAAAGACTGCAGATGCATCGAGCAATGGTACCTTGAGTTGGGTGGTAGGGAAGTGAGGAAATGGGGGTGAGAGGGTGATAGAGAGGTTTGGGGCTTGAGATTTTTCACATATAAAGAGACAAAAAAAATATGCGTTTTCATAAAGGTTTAAGGCTTGAATTGCAAATTAAAAGGTCCAATTCGCACTTGCCATCTAACAGTCTCTTTGGGTGTTGGTCACTAAGACGTCTTTTTAAGTTTTGGTGAAGGTGAAATACCAAGGATTCGATCATGGCCTCTCACCAGCCACTATTTGTGGCTTCTCCCTTCTCCCTTCTCCTCCCCTCAGATTAGTTAGAATAAATTATACAAACTATTATCATTGCTAGCAAAAAAAAAAAAAATCGCACTTGCCATCAAATGTTCGAAGGGGTATTTCTGTCTTAAAGATGGATAGACTGCAACAAAGTAAAGTTAGGGGTCAAAGTGAAATGAGGTTTTCATGACTGGGGGTTTATTGTAGTTAAACAAATTACGGATTCACAACCGCTCGATAGGTTTTTAACCGGGGAACCAAGAAACTTTTGTCGGCGGCGAAAGAGGCGAGACAAAAGATGAGCAACAGAAAAGGTCCCCCAAAGCACCAAAATCAATTTGCCTGGAAGCCCAAGGCTGGTGTTAAAATCAACGAAACCGTAATGTTCACCGCCTTCTCTACAAGTTTTCCCCTCTTTATTTTCGTTTGGGAAAAGAAAAAAAAGTAATGGTATTGCTATGACTAATGATGGCAGGAATTAGGAGGGAAGTTCCGGCCATATTCAGAGGTAACCGGAGTATGCCAGAGATGTAAAGAACAGATTGAATGGAAGCGCAAGTACGGCAAATACAAACCCCTCACTGAGCCCGCTAAATGGTACTTACTTACCTGGTCTCTTTTCTCTTTTCTTTAAATTTATGTAGTACTAAAAGATTGGTATTGAATTATTGATGCGCAACTCAATTTTGGCTACGGGATTCATTTACTTATAATCTTATTCTTTGGGATTCAGTCAGAAATGTTCCAAGCGGGCTGTTCGACAAGCTCACCATAATCTCTGTAATGGTTAGTTAAACCTTTCTGTTTGGTTCAAAATTCTTTGTTCGCATTTCTACTGATTCGTTTAAATGTTTGTCGTAGTGTGTTGAGTAATATTTGATTCTTAATTGCTTGGCTGAAATGCTTTGTAATATTACCAGCTTGTGCTAAGGAGAATAAAGTATGCGCAAAGTGCTCATGTCGGGTTGGGCATATAGTTGGGAGGTAAAAAGATACATGTCAGATGTTACACCCAAAGGATTGTGTATAAGCTTATGTGACTATGTGTTTGAGGAAAGCAATTACGGGTTTTTTCAGGAACTTATGATTTTCTGTAAATTGCAGAGACCTCTCAGAAAAGGAGACTGAGCAGAAGACACTAGAGGAGGTTTGTTTACTGAGCAGAGAATTTTTCCCTCCGTAATGCTGGAGGTTTGGACTTGGGATTTTGTTCCTTTAGAAGCTAATTATCTTTTTATTTGGTGATAGGCGATCAAGAATGCTAGGGAGAGAGAGAGGAGAACTCTCCTACGGACGGTAAGATAATGCACAAAATCTGGATTGCATGCAGTTCGACTTGTCATTGAATTAGTTGATTCAGATTCTCCATTAATTTGCAAGTGTGCTGCTTAATGCTAATTGTTTTTAGTTTCAGGACATTGATGTAACTGCTGTGCTAATTTGTTGTGGTTATTGTGATTCAATGCGAAACAGATGAATAAAGGGAACCCCCATAGTTCAGTAAAAATGCCAACTAACAATGATAGCAAAGCTGGTGAACTCTTCAATGCTTCATCACTTGAGGAGGAATACTCAGAGTTCAGCCGGGATGAGGATCATGATAACGATGATGATGAGGATGGGGGTTTAATCTTCAGTTGAGGTTTACCATGGATTTTGAGGGCAACTTAAAGTTACGCAGCACCTTTTGATATTCAGTAATGACTTGTGATTACTTCTACCCAAAATTTTAAAAAAATTTTTTGAAAAAGACTTCTGGATTATTTCCTCTTTTAGATGAGCCTACGCATTTTCCATGTCTTGTGCTTATATGATTGAATATTTTCCTCTTTTCTTAAGTGAGAGTTTGTCTATTCCGTCGTGTGATGTTGGAAAACTGTTTAAAGACATATGAAATTATAGTGTTGTTTGCATTCCAATCTGATCTTGCATATATGGATTGGGTTAGACCTCCTCCAGGCTGTCCTGTTTGATTGGGACTATGTGCTTCAGCCCCATGGGCTTCTTCGGTAGACGGTTTTTTTGCAGAAAAGAATACATGGAGTTACACAATACAAACTTAGCTACAGAAAGCTGTTCTTTTCTGTCATTCTGGAAATTCAGTAAGTTCCCCCCCCCCTGGCCGGGGGGTTGTTGGGGCCAGGGTTTAAAAGAGTAAGGAGCCAAGTGTAGTGATTTGTGGCTGATCTTTACTCTGTGAAAGTACGTGACAAGTTCAAATGCTGTTTCCAATCTGTCTTCCAGATAAACCGATCAATAAAGTCACTAGTTGAAAATTGAATACCCCTTTGTTCCCTGTAAATTGCTTTTTCCAGCAATGAATTGCTTACAATTACTAGAACAGCACTTGTGATGATGCACAAGGTCACAAGACTGAGCAGGAGCATTCTTAACATGAAATGTTAAAGCACAAGGACAAGGGAATGACTTGGTCTAATAGTTGTTATTTCTTGTGCTTGTAGTCAGCAAGCGATTAGCAGCATAACTTTACATTTTAATAGCACTGGTGGTGTTAGTAGTTAAGATGTTCACTGATCCCTTGTATCTTGTGGCTCGCCTATATCTCCACGACTTTGAGAAGAAGATAGTACTCCTAATTGATACGGAATTTAAAAGAAGCAGTTGCTCATGAACTGTGCCATACAACCTCTGATGTGAGATCAATATTGATGAAATGATCTTGATGATGGCAACCAATTTCCATGGTTGCGTAAAAAAATCTTGGAGAAAACAGATGTGCCGACAGCCAAGTACTACTACTATTTAAGCTTGCTTACAGACAAATTCGGTAAATTTGGAATCAAGTGAATCATCTGCCGACATCAATCATGCAGAATGTAGAATCATAAGAAAAGGGTTCGCTAGCCGACACTATAAGCTTTCTTAATTCTCCTAAAGGAGCACAAAATATACTAATAAGGAAAGGATTCTTAGCCAGTTTAAGTGTAACAGCATAGGGACAAAACAACAAATAAGAATGCCTGCATAGTTGCAGTATTATTTGTCCGCAATCAAGTGGCTCAATGGTATTACTCACTGTGGTAGTCAGCGACCTTCCTGGACCCCTTTTACAGGTCTAATCCTATATCACCACGAGATCATCAGACAGAAGCTTCACAAGAAAATACTAGCATACATACACTGCTGCAATGGGATTAAAGAGATACAGCAGTTTTATTTTCCCTCGTTTTGTTGCTCAGCCTCGGAGAAGACTTGGGAGGAGCTTCAGCTTCTTTTTATATGCTCAACAATGCACGAGTGTCGTGCAATGGCGCTTTTGCAGACTGCTTCTTCGGCAGCCGGGGAAATGAGGAGGATTGGGAGTCTCTCTGGCACTATTCTGCAGGTGGCAGGTTGCTGCTCCAACAAGGACAGGCAATTTCCTACGGCGCTCTTCGGCGGCCGGCAGTTTGCAATGCAGCTCAGTATGCTAATTGCATCGTGCCAGTTAATATGAATAATAGACCATGTACAGCCTACAATCGCTGCAAGCGTGCGGGATAGCTCGAAGACGTACGTTTGGACAAATCAAGCCGAGAAGGCTATTTCATTGGGGGAGTATTTTCCAGTCTTTAGGTGAATTGTAATTCTGAATATCGTCCCGGTTTTGTGCACTGAAAGTATGGACTCCGCAAGTTTGCATCTCCCAGATCACTGCGTGTAATGCAAATAATTCAACTAGCACAAGGCTGCGTTTCGATTGGGGGATCTAACGAAGAATTTAAGAAATTCTCTCAAATTTCTCTACTTGTTTACATTATATTTAGGAGGTATTTGGATTTATAAATTATCAATTATTCTAGTATTTAAAATATATTTTAATAGTTGGTGTGTTATAAACTCAAATGCCTATTAAGCAATCCAAACAATTAAAGCGATTTGAATTCAAATCTTTCATCAAATTCCTCGATCCAATAGAATAGAATTCACATGGCCTTTTTATTTTTCTAAACTATCTTCTGCCGAGTTCTAACCAGGCATGTTAGCCAGTTAAACTTGATGCTTCAAAATAAGCTGCCCAGATGTTTGTAACCATCCCATCTATCGTATAATTTCCGTACAACAAGCTTAATTAGCATTAAATAGCACACATAATTACAGAATGAAGTGAACATTATTGGTAAACATCATACAAAACTGAACTGCATTATCATGTCAGCTACTTTGCACTTAAACACCCTCATCATTGTCTGACGCTTCTTGCAGCTTAAGCGCAGCCTCAAGACTTGCCACTATGTCATTCATTGATGGTCGTTCAGAACCCTTATCAAGCAGACATTTAATGGCTGTTTCTGCAAATATCCTACAGCATTCAGGTGCTATTTTACCAGCTAGGTATGGGTCAATGTTGCTGCCAGAGAGGTTGTTTCTTATGCCTGATTTTATCCACTGAGCCAGACTTACATGATCCTCATCCAACCAATGAGTTGATTCTTTAGTGGCACAGAGTACCTCAAACAGTAGCAAGCCAAATGAGAATACGTAAGATTTTTCTGTTAATCTGTCATCCAGTATATAGTCTGAGTCCAGAGAACCCAAGTCACCTCTAACAATTGTATGCGCACCACTGACACCTCTTCTTCGGGATAACCCAAAGTCTGAAACCTTGGCCACCCAGTTCTCGTCTAACAAAATGTTGGTTGACTTCAAGTTGCGGTGGAGATTCGTTAGTTTAACAGTGGACTGGAGATGGGACAATCCTCGTGCTGCGCCAATGCAGATTTGAAGTCTCCGCTTCCATGGGAGTGGATCCTTGTTAGGGTCACATAAATGATCATGGAGGCTTCCATTGGCCATGTACTCATACACAAGCATCAGTTCAGGTTCATCATTGCAATAACCGATCAGAGTTACGACATGAGCATGTCTTAGTGAAGGGACCATTTCCATCTTTGATTGCAATTCACGTGCCATCGAAAGTCTTGATTCTCTACTGCTTGATCGTCTGACCGCCACAATTCTTGGGATATCATCCACAAGGCCCTTGTACACACTGTCCAAGCCTCCAAAGCCAACGATGAAACTGTTCTGGAAATTATTGGTGGCTTTTCGTATCTCTTGGATGTGGAATTGGCGGAGCCCTTCATGTAGTGCTGAAGCTTTCGTTTTTGATGGACTTCTTGGCACAAGCCCAAATGGATCCCACCACCATCTTGATGATGTTGCATTGTTGGAACTGTTATCCTTCTTTGAATTCTTGAGAACATAAGTTTCTTTTGTTCCAGGAGCAGCTCCTGAAAGCTCTTTGGAGACGTTCTGCTCCATTCCTCCATTGGAGGGGTTAACAGATAATTCATCCAATGAGAAAACACCATCACTTTGTTCACTGGAACTTCTTGCAACGTTGTTGATATCATCGTCTTCTTCTGCCTGTTCTGTGGAACCTGGGCTCTGTTGCAGCACCAATGCTAACTCAAGGGGAATGACAACGTCAGCCATAGCAGGCCGTTCATGTGGATGCGTATCCACGCACCTCCCTGCTATTCCAACAAACACCTTTAAGCAAGCTGGGGAGATTTGTCCTATCAGATTGCGGTCGATGAGGTTATCGACTTTTCCCTTTCTTATGCAGTATCTTGCCCACGCAGCTAAGCTGTGTTGCTCCTCTTCAAGTCGTAAGTCCACAGCTGGCCTTCCAGACAGCACTTCAAACAGCACCACTCCAAAAGCATACACGTCAGATTTTCGTGTCAATTTGCGAGTCAAGAAATACTCTGGATCTAAATAGCCAAATGTCCCTTTGACATTGGTACTCATATGTGTAATTGACTCGTTAGGTGCTCCCATCTTTGACAGGCCGAAGTCTGAAATCTTAGCCACCCAATTCTCGTCCAGCAGAATGTTCGAGCTCTTCACATCCCGGTGGATTACCCTCTGTCGAGAGGTGTGAAGAAAGTACAAACCACGTGCAGCACCAATACAGATCTTAAGCCGCTGTTCCCAAGAGAGAGGAGGAGCACAACCACCATGCCTACCAATCTTGTAAAGATGATCAGCAACTGTTCCTTTTGGCATATACTCGTATACCAGTATCATCTCTTGACCTTCATTGCAGTAACCAATCAGAGGGACAAGGTGCTCATGGCGGAGCCTGGATAGCATCTTTATCTCTGTCCAAAACTCCTTTTCGCCTTGCCTAGACTCTGATTTCAATCGCTTAATTGCAACGGTTGTAGCTCCTCCATCAATGCTTCCCTTATACACTCTACCATATCCACCACTGCCAATGAGGAATTCATGACTGAAATCGTTGGTTGCTGATCGGATCTCATGAATTGAAAATAGGCGGCAAAATTTTTCTGAGGATGACGAACGTAGGTTCCTGGCACTAGTTTCTGAAAGCCGCCTGATATAATACACAGTGACATTCAACAAAGTGATTATGACAGTCAGCGCCGTTGCAACTGCATTCTTACGGCCAAAAGACAGTATCTTTTTGTCCTCTTGTTTCTGAGATCTGGAACTCCGTACAAATTCTATGGTCCTCATGCTTGCAAGATTGTTATCAGGGTTGCTCAACTTGAATATTTCCATCCCATTGAGGATCCCATCTGTTTCTTTACCGCTTAACACCAATTTTGGCTGGAAGGTGATGTTTAGATAACGCTTACCTTCCATCCTATCTCCCTCCATCAGCACAACATAGTCCCTGTACACTGCAACTCCATGTTCAGCACCCCATTTGATGACATCAGCATTATCTTCAGCGACTTGATTATTTATGATAATCCTGAACTCTCTCTCACCGCACTGCGTTATCCCCAACTCAAGCTCTGAGAAATGGAGCCTAATCAAGTATCTAAATCCCAAATCCACTGGTATTTTCCACATAAGATTGCGCCTTCTCAAATTCGTATGTGGAACCATTGACCTGGCAGTTTGATAGACTTTCTTTGGTGCTATATACGATGGTGCCCGCGTATACTTGATTGGAATGACCCTTTTAATTACAAGGCTTCCGTTTTGTGGCAAGTGATTGAGGTCTTCATCCCATGACCGGAACATGCCTCCATCTTCAACAGATGCAATGGAGTTTCCGCCAATGTTTAACCGCTGAATCATCTCAAGTGCGGTGCTGTTGTCGATGAAGAATCTGTATTTCTGGCCAACGACAAAGGGTCCCAGGCCATCATCCGGGGTGAAATAAAGACCAGCAGGCATGCAGACAATCTCAATACCGTTGACAAATGCATATCGGTCATCTGAAGAACCTTCGTTTCCTTGATCTGGGGAGAACGTTATGCTCAATAGTTCATCTTCCTCTATATTGACACAGAATTCTCTAGTAAAATGCCCAGCCCCTGAAGCACCAGCAGCAAGGGAACCATTGAAGTTGCTGAGAAGGGTGTAAGGACCGGCTTTGACGGAAAAAAAAGCTCTAGACTTCTTGAAATTCTTGTATGAAACAGGGTTGAAGTGCAGACGGATGATTTTCTGGCCAGGCTTGACGGGGAATGTGTAGGTGAAGTGGTGATGAGATATGCGTGCGGTCAGGTAGGGGACAGCATCCACGGAGGCAGCTGGATGGTGGTTGACTCTTGACTTGGTTGATTTGCCACTCAATTGCAGCAACGTGGAAGATTTGGAACCGGTATCTCCAACCCAAACGCGGCCATTGGATGCAGTTAAGATGCCAGAAGAACCGCTGGAAATGGCTAAGTTATCAAGAACTGGGATATGACTGGCAGAGATGGTTGTGAAATAGAAGTGCAGAAGGAAGAGGAAAAGAAATGATAGTTTGGATACAAGCATATTTCAGGTATTGATTGCAGAAATGGTACTGGCAAAGAATGGATTTTTTCCTTGTTCAAGTTGCTTGGAGTACTATAAAATCATTAGAATGTTGCGGGAGCCTAAATGAAGCTGCCGCGAAAGAAATCAGTCAACTCGTGCATGCAAGTCTTCGTTATCCAAGAATTGGAAGTTTTCCTTTCCCTTTTTTTTTTTTGAAGAAGAAAAAATAATTTTGATGTGTTACACCATCCACCCATTCTTGGTTTTGAAATGTCTCGTAATATTCTCAGAAATTCAGAGGAATTGTGCACAGACTATGCTTATAAACGAAACGAAGGCGGCTGCTTGATTCTTGCTGCTGGACCATACAAAATTTAAGGTTGTGGGGTAGCTGCATTTGAGTTGGTCTTGGCACACTGGGACTTTGATCGATTGCTGCTAGTGATTGATTCTCCTAGCGAAGAAATGAAATGCCTTCTGGAGACAATAATTTATTTCCTTTATTTTTTTTTCTGAGAAAGTTACAAGTAAATTAATTGAGGAGGAAAGAAAGGCTTACTAATAATAAGCTAGCTAGTATTAATTTAATAATAAATTATAAGAAGCTTCCAAAAGTAAAAGTAAACGCGAAACTTAAACTGGCCCTGCAAATGCTTTTCTGAATAGATGGAGTATATTAGTAGTAGACAGTAAGTATTTTTCTTCTTCCGTCGTTTGATTTGTTATTGCATCGGGTGGGTGGGGAGAAATTTCTGAGCTTGTTTGGTTGCGTGTCGCTATTACGTACTAAAAAAACTTTCTAATACATTCCCCTTTATTCTTTGCAAATTACTATTTATTTATATCTTGTTTTTTTGGAGCTCTCTCTGTCTCTCTCTATACCATCATATGATGAAGCTTCATATATTAAGCTGAAACCACATATTCCGTTTTTCTTAATCGTTAGTACTAACGTAGCAAACGGACAGAGATCCTAGTGAGCGGCTCGACTCGAGCTCGAATTCAAAATATTAAACTCGTTAACTCAAGAGTCAACTTCAAAACTTGAGTATATATATATATATTTTTTTTTATTTTTTATATTTATTAATAAAATTACATATATATTCATAATATTTTATTATTTATTAAGAAAAAATATTATTTTATTTATTTTTTAAAAAAATAAATTTTTTTTTTAGCTCGAGTTCGAAACACGACTCAATTGGTAACTCGTCGAACTCAAACTCGAGTTTGAATTTAATAAAATTAAGTCGATACTCGACTCGATTAATCAAAAACTCGACTTGATTCAGTTCGTTTGCAGCCCTAATCAGTACTTAATTGAAAAAAAAAATGGCAAACTTTTTTTATTTTTTTGAGCTCGAGTTCAAAGTTCAAACTCGACTCAATTGGTAACTCGTCGAATTCAAACTCAAGTTTGAACTTAATAAAATTAAATCGAGACTCGACTCGATTAATCGAAAACTCGACTTGACTCAGTTCGAGGAGATAAACTCTTTGAGTTTGAGGAGATAAACTTTAAAGTCATAGTCCAATATTTTCCACTTTGCCATCACAGCACAGCTATAGCCTATAATAAAGACTGATCTATGAAAACCGCGACAACTTCGATTCCAGTCTAGATTTATATATAGGGCTATCATATCATATGTGAATTTGCGTTTTTGTTTAGTTACTGTAGTAGAATGCATTTTACGCGTGGGTTTCATTTATCTACTCCCACAGGATGATTTTTAACTAAAACCAAAGTAAAATGAAAAAGAAAATGAGCTTTTTTCTTTGGGCTGGAGGCCGAAAAGCCTGCATGAAATTTTTTATTGTTCAGGTAGATTGATTCCAATGTAAATTAAGACATTCGATCTTCCGTGGAGAGGAAAAACCAAGACTTTAATGGGCTTTGGAGGCTCCGAGGCCCAAGTTCTTATTGCATACCGCTGTGATGTGAGTATGACCATTCAATGCCGTTCTAAAACCAGGCTATTAAGGTCAAAAGCCGAGCTCATTTTGGGCTACTCCGTTGGAATGTACTCCGCCTTGTCGGCAAAGGTTTATGGGTCTGATCAGGAGGGTGATCAACGTGGGCCTTGGGAGCGGCAGTGGACATCAGGGAAGAGCGCCACGCGGCCCACCTAGAAACATTTGGCAGGGAAATGAAATTCGTAGTCCAGGTACGACTAGAAAAGTGGATGCCGACCAAGAATTTAGTCACATTTTTAAGAGTGAAACAAACTGTTGACAGAATAAACAACCACGTTAAAAATTCACAATCTTATTAGAAAAGGAGCTGTTAATTAGTCTATCAAAATTAAAGAAAAGAAAGAAAGAAAGAAGAAATTGCTTTAGCCTCTGACTTGGGAGTGAGAGGAAAGCAAAAAAGTTTTTAAAAAAAGTACTATTACTCCAAGTTATCCAAAGGAAACTGGAATACACAGAAAGACAACTCATCCATCCCACCAATGTTTTGGACCACAGGCAGGAACGGTTGCATTTCCGGCGATTTTGTGTATTTTATACGTTACGTAACTTTATTTACACACGGCATAACTTTGTTTACATAACGTGTAATTTTAGAACAAATTTTTATGGATCCCATATACATTGTTAAAAATGAAGTACAATAAATGATCTGGATCGTACAATTTTTTTAGATCAAATCTTGACCGTGAACCGCGCATGTCACCTTTTTTTTTAGTTCTAACTGGGTGTGAAAGATTTCCGTGATCACCGTCCATACAAGAATATTTTATTTTATTTTTTTGTTGCTTGAACCTGGTACTCCGGGCCTGTTGGACCAACAAAGACTTTTACGATAGAAGACATAAATTATTAGTGCCCTAGGCTAGTACTTAACAGAGCCTTTGGTCCCTCCTCAGAACCCAAAATAAATAAATAAATAAATAAAAAGAAAACGAAGTCCGTACAATTAATTAGTAGTACATGATAATGACGAAAAAGATTTCGTCAGTGGTAAAATTTTCTTTCGAGAGCATAAAAGATTCGAGTCTATTGACAACAAATAAATTACAGGGGAAAAACAAGAAAATGCGGGTTAAAAGCAGAATTACGATCTGGTAATTGTCACTTTCACTTTTGCCGTCTTGCGGACGTGGAATTAGGTTCCTAGATTCAATCACGCCCCGAAAAAGACGTTTGCATTAAAGAACAGTGAATATTATATTGAGAGCTTCAGAAGGACGATGAGGTACAAGAGACGTACGTGAAAGGCACTTTTCGCGAGTTGTTGTCACATGGGGCCACGACAGGACGACTCGACCCCCACGCACCCACCCACGCCTAAAGTTGATTTCTTCACTTCTTGTCTTCTTTGCTCTGTCCTCGTCTTCGTTTCCTGTATCTTTTCCTCATAGTTGAAACCTTCCCTGCATGATAACGGAACCCGTGGATTCTGTTGTTAGTACTACCGTATTATGTTTTGTTTGATAAGCTACGACTCATATAGGGGATAATGTACTAACATTTATTACTGCTATAGTCAAGGCTTCAATTAGAGTAATAAAGCCCCCAATCATTAATCATGGGGTGAATGATTAAAAAAGGTCACATCTTTTCTAGTAGAGCTGCATTATCTTGATAGGATTTGGCATGGACCGCTTCTTTTCCTTTTAGGACGTGAGGACTGCATTGGTAGATATTATTGACGAGCAATTGCTTTTGTAAGTAACTCATGTTTTCGAGAGTATGTTTTGATCGTGGCAGGAAAATAAAAAAAATAAAATAATTAAATACACGCGAAAACTGTGTTAGTAATTACTATAAGAATTTTGACGAGAATGATCAGTAATTACTACAGTGACGATCGGAGTGAAAACACTCAGACTTTTTTTATAACTTAAACCACAGTGATGACCGGAGCGAAAACACCCAACTTTTTATTACTAAGGAATAGAGACTTGTGGGGGGACAGGGGAGAGGTGAGAACTAGACCATATTATCTGGGACTAGACAGCAAGGCGTTACTTGACGAAGGTCTTATTATTGCTTTCAAAAGAATAGAAAAAAGGTCTTATTATTGCTTTCAAAAGAAAGAAACCAACCTCGCATCGACCCGTAACACTTTGCATGAAAGTTTGGTACTAAGCCCGCCTCAAGTAATGAAAGTTAAGTCAAAAAGGGGGCGAATGAGGCAAAAATCGTTTCTTCCTTGATTGATTAGTGTTTGGTCCCGAAAGCACGTGAAAATCTCAACGTCTCAACTCCTGAGAGTGAGTGAGAGATCAACCTCTCTATGAGTATTAGCGTTCTGGTGGTAGCATTTGATTACATTCTATAAAATGTGTGTTGGCATTATAACTGCCCTTCAGGTCGAGGAGGAGGATTCTTGGTTTGGTGGTGGGATTATTATTCACTAAATTCTAGAATCAATAGGATACCTTGATGGGATTTTGACCCAGTAATAATCCTTGCGTCAGCGTAGCTTCCATAGTCCGCGAAGTTTTCATTTTCTTTTTCTATTGGTTTTCTTGGAAGAATTTTAATTTAGGTCAGCTCCTAGTTATCTTCTGGGGAAGGAAGCCAAAGGAACATTCATTCTTTGGCTTTGAATTTCCTTTAATTGTATTTGATTATTTAACTAGCTTCTTCAGTTATTACTTTTCATGGGGAAGAAACAGCATTTGGATTGGACGTCGAAGTCTATCATGTCCACTGGTAGCGAAAGAGTCTCTCTTTTGAATAAACAGGCAAGCTTTTTCATCAAAATTTCTGTCTTTCCTTGTCTGTTTTACTTGTTCCGGGGATCCTCTAATCATCTGGTGTATTTTGTTTTGATTCATTGATCACGCATTGTACCCTTTTGCTATGTGAAATTTCGTGTTGCTTCTTGTTGTAGCAGTACCGTGATTTTGTCGACTTACTCGATGGCTTGCATTATCTTACTTTTGGGGCATTTGGCAAGGCATGTTGCAGCAGCCAATTTTGGTTGGTGCTTTTTTTCTGCACCGGCAGCTACACATGGTGCGTGAAACATGGTGGAGGCCAGTACGGTCTAACCTGCTTCAAGGGCTAAGTCTGATTGGATTTGTCAAACCTAATACACAGCGGTCTTTAGGGAGATAGTACTTATATGAAGAACTTCATGACTTGAGAATTTTGGCTTTAAACTTTTACTAGCTTTTATACTGGTGTTTTGTTGTGTTTATTCTTCTAGAAATCCTGGGAACAGGTATTTCGCCTGAAATATCCCTACTGGAAACTTTGCATTCTGATTTCACGATACCAGAGCTTAACAATGACTAGCCTTGTTCATCGACTGATTTGTGCTGATCAGAGAGTAGATCCTTCACGCTAGGAAATGGCTAATCTTTTCATTTTGTATTGCATCAGCATTGGCCTGGACACAAATGGAAGCTATAGTGACTTTGATCTGGACACTTGACTGGAAATGATTATCATTTCACAGTTTGCTTACTTTACAAAATGCACCTCGTCCCTCCTGAATTAGAAGAATGGGTCGTTGTCCTCCTTGTAATATATACCTATCAAATTTGCCTTCTTCTTCTTCTTCCTTTTTTTTTTTTGGTGAAGGGTATTATTAATGTTGTATCTGTTGAATGCTATATGAGAAATCATGTTGCATGGTAGATTATCAAGTGCTTCAGATACATAACTGCGGTTTATTTGTTCATCTTAAATTTGACAGGCTTAACTTACCTTTCTACCTGTAGGCTAGACTGAAGGAAAATGAGGATGGTTCCCCTGATGCTCCCAAGACAGACCTGGAGCATGGTGCATTAGAGGTAGTTACATTTCTGTTCCTTGATTCTGCATCTCTTTGTGCACTATGTAGTAGGTTTGTTCTAATAATGTTCAAATTCTGTGGCAAAATTCAGGCTGCAAATGTTGGATTCGGTAGAGTCTTTTCTCTGGTGAGTCTTGCATTAGCTGTGATGACTAGAATGGAGTCTCATTGGTGCTTTTACTAACACTTCATGGTCTCTTTGAAATGTGTAGGCAAAGCCAGATGCTGGAAAATTAATTGTTGCTACTATAGCATTGCTGATAGCATCCACATCAAGCATTCTCATAGTACGGTATTTTGCGTACTGATTCATTATCCTTCAGCAAAACTCTGCACTTAATATATGCTCATCTTGATTATTCCATTCCCAGTTTTGATGATAACCCTGCTAATCAGTGTTCTAAGAATGGTTGCTAAAGGATTGAGATATCATCCATTCCATGCCCTGTTCAGCAAAGTTCAAGTTTCCTTTTTCCTGTTCTACCAACCCATACTGTATAGTTTCCTCCTGGCTGGATTTCTTTTCCTTTTATTAGTACAGATCATAAACTTCTTCTGATTAGCTATCTTCCAAAATTAAGCCAGATTGAAGTTTCTCCATACATAACAGTTTCCTGCTCTCTTGACAAAAAACCTTGCCAATTTTCAAACTTTGTAGGATTGCTCTTTAACCATATTTGTATTGTGTTGCAGCCAAAGTATGGTGGCATGATTATAGATATTGTAGCAAGGGATACGAGGACTCCTGAACAGCAAGCTGAAGCGCTAGATGCCATCAAGAACACAATTATAGCTATCATCTCAATAGTTGTCATCGGGTATGGGTATTTCTGTTGTCCTCACAACCAAATTGATATTCACAAGTATTTCTAATGTAAATACAATTCCCTAGTCAAGTGTGAAGATTGGAGAAGTGGGCTTTTAATAACGAACTTAATTTCAAGGCTTAACATGAGTACATGTATACCTGATAGCATTCTGGTATAATTTCAGCAGTTTGAACTGATAATCTATATGCTTAACTCAAATAATTTGTGAATTCAGTAGGATGCAGTAGATCTGTTTTTTTTCTCTAGATATCAAGGGGGTCTGATCAAAATTTATCTTTAATATCAGGGAGGTGGGTGAGGGGAGGGGGTGGGGGGCTGTTGTGTTTTTTCCATGCGCTAGCTTTCATTTTTCATAAAAATAGATAAGCTGAGGTTCACCTGCACTCATTCATCATCAACCTCTTTTTCACTGCTATCTTTTATTCCGAGCACTTCTCGGGTATCTCATCCTCTATTCTGTTCAGTTCGGTATCAACAGCAATTCGGTCTTGGTTATTTGCATCAGCCAGTGAAAGGGTGGTTGCTCGTCTAAGGAAGAATTTATTTAGTCACCTTATCCAACAAGTAAGGCTTCCCATTGTTCATTACCTTTGTGAAATACATGCATCTTATAGTACCAATCCACAACCTTCCTGATAAATTGGTTGCCAAAATTTGAGAACCATGAATCTTTTAGTAAAGAACATTATACTGTGGTGGTTGAGACAGTAAGATGGCAAATTACTGTGGTGGTATAGATTTGGAAGATTCTGACACTTACACCTCAAAATTGATGTTCCTTGTGTCCAACTTGGACATTGGTAAAGTGCTGATACAAAAAATTCCACAGGAAATAGCTTTTTTCGATGTTTCGCGGACAGGCGAGCTTCTCAGCAGGCTATCTGAAGACACCCAAATCATAAAAAGTGCTGCAACTACCAATCTTTCAGAGGCACTACGAAATGTGACTACTGCAATCATTGGAATTGGATTCATGTTCACATCTTCTTGGAAGTTAACATGTTAGTGATTAATGGTCTTTCATCTGTGCTGCAGTATCCAATCTGTATGCAGTTGCTTACTAAGATTTTCTGTGATGTTCTATAGTGCTGGCTTTGGCTGTCGTGCCTGTTATTTCAGTTGGTGTTCGTAAATTTGGCCGCTATCTTCGGGAACTTTCACATGCTACTCAAGCAGCAGCAGCTGTCGCTGCCTCAATTGCCGAGGTTTGTGTTTATTGTGTTTGACTGAGATATTGTGTAAAACTTACCAACAGACAACAAATTAGTTTGACTAGTTAGTTAACCTTTAGGAATCATTTGGGGCCATTCGTACAGTGAGATCTTTTGCCCAAGAACAGTATGCAATAGCAGGTTACTCTGAGAAGGTTGATGAGACATTGAAACTTGGACTCCGACAAGCAGTCAGTCTCTTTTCTCCACTCTGTACTCACAAAAGATTCCATAGCCCAGATACTTCTCCTCTGTTGTTAGTTTTAGATGCACAAATGGAGTACCTTTGATGTCTGATTCTCAAACTAATTATCCATCACAGAAAGTGGTTGGACTATTCTTTGGAGGACTCAATGCTGCATCAACATTATCTGTCATAGTAGTGGTGATATATGGAGCTTACTTGACAATAACTGGCTCCATGACCACTGGATCTCTAACATCCTTCATTCTCTATAGCCTCACAGGTAAATCTCTTGTTCTTTATTTGATACCATTCCACTTTAATAGCCAAAAGAAATTATCCAAGGTTATGAAATCGTTTATTTTCTCTTTGTGATAGAAATATTTAAAAGATTTACTCAGAAGTTATCTTTACGTTAAGTGTTTTACATAGACATCTGGCAACTGGAGGATGATAACTTCTATTAGTTCATGAATGCACCCAAAAAAAAAGTCCCTACTTAACAGTCAGATCTTGTTTCAACTATTGAGGACCAAACTAGAATTCCATACTGAAAGGTTTCCTTTATTTATTTATTTATTTTTGGCAAAGATCAAGCTAGATCTACACCTTAATAATATCATTATCCAAATGATAAGGTTAACTAGGAAAGACTGTCAATGGGAAAGATACTGGATAAGGTAGTAAAGGTGAAAATTATAAAACTCCAAGCCTGGAATATTTATGCAGGTTGTACTTGGAGCTGATGCCATTTCGTATCTACATGACCCTAGTAGAGGCTGGATAAAACTCCAAGCATGGATAATTTAGTAAAGGCTTTTATGGAAGGAGGACACCTTGTTGGATGATTTATTATCTTAAATGATCTAACCTGCTCCAAAAGTTCTCCATAGCCTTGCAGCAGAATATTGCATTTTTCAAATGGTTTCAACAGTTAATGTTGCATGGTAAAGCTTCAAGTTTTCACATTATCATTGCCTTTATTGACTGAAAACTCCTTGTGCAGTTGGGTCCTCAATATCATCATTATCAGGATTATATACAACAGCTATGAAAGCAGCAGGTGCAAGTAGGAGAGTTTTTCAAATTTTAGATCGTGTCTCTACCATGCCTAAAGCAGGAGATAAATGTCCCATGGGGTTAGCTTCTTGTCTGTTGGACATACATGAAAACTTGCTTAAATAACAATCTAGATTTAAAGTGTTTCCATTAACATGTGATTTTCCATATCAAGACCCTAAAGCAGTATTTTGATGAATGGAACGTGAAGATGAGGAACCACGGTGGGGGACCGTGACCCATTTCAAACTTTTACAATTCTTTCCTTTCCCTGTTTGTTGGAAAAGTAATTTTAAGTGTTTCTAGGGGTTTCCCTCGTAAAGATTGTTGAATTTTCCCCATAAACATGCCCTTTTCCGCTTTCAGAAACCACCCTAAACTAGAAGAAAGAATCCCGTTGTAGGTGCATAGGATCTCTGGCTTTGGTGCTAATTTGATATTTGGTCTTGTGATCAGCAATCCAGATGGAGATGTGGCATTGGAGGATGTCTGGTTTGCTTACCCTTCTCGTCCGAGTCATATGGTGCTCAAGGTATGACATTCCTTGATGAACTAAAATTTCTCACATTTAGATGAAGCAGTGAGATATTGAATGTCTGTTTCTTATATTTACAATTTATATTCATCCTGAGATGATGCTTTGTTTGAGTTCTTCATGAAGATTAGATCGAAAGCTTTTTTTGAGTAGTCTTTTCATTGATAGTATATATCAAGATCAAAATGACAAAAATTTATGTACACTTTTCCTGGAGAGATGATGAAACATTCATGTTTTCATGTCTGGATTACAGTTGAGTATGTTCTGTAACAAATGCAGGGAATAACCTTAAAACTGAAACCCGGTTCAAAAGTAGCCCTGGTTGGTCCAAGTGGCGGAGGAAAGGTATTTTCCTAGTTCTTTTATCTTTTTGCTGTGAAGGCGCCTTTTTCTGCATCTGAGGAGCTTTTTGATATATTATCTCATCAAGCAATCCCATATTTTGATTGCAGACAACTATAGCTAACTTGATTGAGAGATTTTATGACCCAATAAAGGGGAAGATTTTGCTTAATGGAGTTTCCTTGGTTGAAATATCACACGAGTATTTACACAGGAAGGTATTCTAGTCCTGCTATCCCTGAAGTTAGTTTCAGAAACACTTTAAGGTTGTTTTTTGAGCAATTTATAACACAATAACATTGTGTCCCCCAATACACTGAAGTTTTGTGCTTCTTGTCTGCATGTCTACTTAAAGATCAGTATAGTGAGCCAGGAACCTGTTCTTTTTAATTGTTCCATAGAAGAGAACATTGCATATGGTTTTGATGGCAAAGCAAGCAGCACAGACATAGAAAATGCTGCTGTAAGTACCTCCGTGTTTCTATTTCATGCTTTTGTTTTATGTTGTGATTTCTTTGCCTGGGCATTTGAGTCACTGACTAATACTAATGGGATTAAATACTGCAGAAAATGGCTAATGCACATGATTTTGTTGCATCGTTTCCTGATAAATATCAAACTGTTGTTGGAGAACGTGGATTGAGGTTATCAGGAGGCCAGAAGCAAAGAATTGCGATAGCAAGAGCTCTCTTGATGAACCCAAGAGTTTTGCTATTGGATGAAGCAACAAGTGCTCTAGATGCTGAGAGCGAGTACCTTGTACAGGTGAGATTAATTATCCTGTCGTAATTCCTTTTTGTATGAAAACTCTATGATTAATATGCTCCTAAAATTCGTGTTCCAAATTGGGCAATGCTATTTTATTGTCATTCGTGAGTTGATGTTAAAGTCTTAATAAAATTTTCAGTACCTTCTCCATTTATAATCAGTGTTTTGTGTTCAGTGGCTAGTAGTTCTGCATTATTTTTCTCATACCATAAGTAAATGTTACTGTGAGGATCATTTTGCATCTTTTTCATGTCTCCAAACCAGTTCCAGCATATTCCGCTGACTTGTAATTTATGTACAGGATGCCATGGATTCTCTAATGAGAGGCAGGACTGTTCTGGTCATAGCACACAGGCTTTCTACTGTCAAAAGCGCTGACACAGTTGCAGTCATATCTGATGGCCAGATAGCTGAAAGTGGCACCCATGAAGAGCTGCTGAACAGGGATGGAATTTACACTGCATTAGTGAGGAGGCAATTACAGGCACCCAAAAGCGACACTGATCTTGTAACTTTGGAATGAAGTGCACTGGAGCAGTTCACCAAAAAGTGAACTGAGCTAAGATCATCTGTGGTTCCTTTGGAATTTCCGACAGTGCAATAGTAGGATCCTTCAACAACAAACTACTGGAAGCAAAAGTGGACAGAACTTGCATATCTTATGTTCCCAGCAACCAGTTCATATTACCGTTTGTAACCAGGAAAAGGTTGCATATTTAGTGTATTATGAAAGAAACAATTACTTACACTGATTGCCCCGTGTAACCTTTCGGAACAAAATGAGATTTTGTTGGTGTGAGTGAACCAATTTCCAGTTTCGATGAAGAAATGATGTATGAAAAACTGGCCATGCGCATCTACCAATTACAAAAGAAAACACAAGGCCTTTCATAATAACAAGAGTTGGATGCAAAATGGTGCGAATGTCTGCCAACGTGTTCGATTCTGTAGAAATAAATTATCAGTACTCAACAGTTTTCCACCGCCCAGCATCAACTCTCTTTCAAAACATGGTACATCTCTTCTGGAAATTCCTCAAAATCTGCCATAAATACCTCATAAGTATGAACAGGTGCTCTTTTGTCGTAGCTTTTAGAACTTTGCTCTTGCACTTAAACTAGAGTTTTTCCTCTGTAGCTTTTTAGAACTTTCATCTTGCACTTGTTTAATTAAATAGCAACGCAAGTGACACGCAAAGACATTGGTAATAAAACAAATGAATGAGATTGCTTTTGCAGCTCCCTCAATATGCTGAAATTTAGGAGGATGAGAAGAGTTCCAACGGCCCCAATTACAAAATAACATACACTGCAGAAGTCGATTGAATCAAACTAAGCAACTCATGGTCACGAGTCAAAATTGTTTCCATACAGCTTAAATGACTCCAAAATTTTGTGACATGCAACACAGATTTTCAACCTTTCTTTTTGCTGTCTTTAAATTTAACCTAAACCGAGGCTATAAAGATACAAAATGTTATCTGACATCAAAAGTAACAACAGAGATTGCGATTTTTCCACATGGAAGCCCATTTCTGTCTGGTACCCAACGATTTCCATGGACCAATGGCTGATCAACGAACAAATTTCAGCGAATCATCAATCCTTCTTGTGTGCTGTCTTCTGATATCTTGTTAGCCTGAATGGAGGTAATGACGTTTGCAATATTGGTCTGCAAAAAATTCAGCAGAAATAAATGATCCCAAAAAACACTTTATAGTTAAGGAAAACCCGGTAACAGTGGTGAAGCAGTACAAACATGACCGTCAGCTTTAACATCAAGAGAAGGTTATTACAGGCATACCACCATACACAAAAAAGGTGACACCGCTAAAGGCAAAATTAACAACTTTGGTGGTTATAAATTTCAGATTTTCAGAGTGCAGTGCCCAAAAGGAGTTTATATGACTGAAGCTAGAGAACTTACCCTCCAATTCACAAGCTTTGCTCTGAGTATTTCCCACTGGTGTGGCCCAAAAACACGCTCTGTACCACGTCTACTCACATAATAACACAAAGTAACTGCTGTAAGTGCCAACATCACATCTCACCACTGGTTAATCTGAGTAGAGGAAAAGAAAACTGCAAATTCTGTACCTCACAATTACTATTTCATTCATTTGATCTATCTTACAGTCGATTAACTTTGCTGTGATTGCTTTAACAACCCATGATTCAACCTCATCCCCTTCAATCTGTGAAAATGTCAACATCTAACACAATAAATATTAAAATGTTGCAGAATCATTAGACTTCAGAAAAGGAAAATGAAAAATCACCTTCAGTGTGTCCCTGATCAAAGAATAAGGAACTTGGCCAGATTCATTGGAGGCAAGATCAACCAATGACAACAACCTCATTTTAGCTATACAATCTTCATGAACAAGTCCTGTATAATCCAAACAAGCAATTATAGGCAAGAGTTAAACTAAAAAAAGCATGACGCTGGTACATCAAATGGACCACAACTGCACACGTATAAGATAATACCGTAGCTTTTCAGCAAAGTAGAATTTGCAGTACTAAAATCCAAGTAAGCATCCAGCCTCTGAGTCAAGAAGATCTTCAGAAGCTGATATACCAATGCATGTTTAGCATCCTTCTCCAACTGTGCCACAGCAGGCATATCTAGCAGGTCACACTAGCAAGAAAAAGCATAAAAGAATCATTATCCGAACAGGAAGAATGAAATAGCTTATCCAAAACATAATAGCAAGAGTAACTTCCAGATGCACCAGTACAAGTTGCACACAAACTAAATTAGGTCCTTGGTTTCGTAAAAGGCATACAGCTTTTCACCCTCTACAAGATTGACATATAGCTGTATTCCAAGAAGACATAGCATCTGCCAAGTTCGTCCAGTTTATCAACTATTCACATAACTATGGAAGTAGAAATACAACTACTGTACTCCAAGACCACAAGAACAAAATCTAACTTGATTGATGAGTTGTAGGTTTCCCATTCCAAGATACAAATGACTCAATAACGCTGACACATCACACAAATAAGTTCCGACGTACCAAATTGATAATTAAGTATAAAAGCATATATGTAACACTGCAGCTCAAAATTACATTAAAGAAAAAATTTAATGTAACATTTGGAGATGAATAATCATGCACCATAAAGTCAGATTCAACCAAGCCTTGGAGCTCCTCACAACCAGTTTATATGCAATGCAAAGAGACAGACAAGTGAAACCTGAAACATGTCAGGTGCCTTCACAAAATCAACTATAGCACGGACTGCTTCTTCCTTTGCTTCACTCAGAGCATATGCATCTTCATCAGAAAAGGTTGCGAGATATCTAGTGAGAAACTTGAAAGAATCCTTTGCAGAGCTGGGACCCCACAAATAGACAAATAAGATGAAATGAGACAACATACTTTGGGCAAGAGACGTCATAGCAAGTACAATGAGTACAAAAGATTAATTGACAACCTGAAACATTTCCTACCTCTTATTTTCTTTCAATGCATTAGAGATGGTGAGGAAGAGCTCTCTCTGATCCTTCACCCCAAGATTCCATTCCCTCAAGAAGCTATCTATATTCTTGAATGATGGTATTACATGTTCAGTGACTTTTCCACTGACTGCCACGCTAAGAGCTTTCATGTACACAAAGAAGCAGCTAGCTGGGTTCTCCAGCAGATTGTAGAGGTTGAACAAACTGTTATGTTTCAACAAAGAGAAAAGACTAAGTGCAAGAAAGCATCCAGGCTTACTAAGCTGATAAATAATCATCAATGGTGTGTATTACATTTTTACTCGCAATGCAGGTTTAACATTGGGCTGTTGGGTGACTTTGGAGGATATGATATCTGCCATCTTGTGTACTTGATCAAAATTTTCAGCCTTCTTAACAAGGTTGCAAATCACAGTGAAAACACACTCAAGATCTGATGAAAAAACCAACAAGTATTAGGTCACTCGTACAATTGACAAATAGAAAGCACGAGAACCTCCAAGAAAAACACACGAGAAGAAAATGTAACCAAAAAACAAAGCAAGACTTAAATACAGTAGAAGGGGTAAAAGTAGCCACTGGATAGCAGATTTTATGCCATGTACAACAATATGAACATTTGCAGAGAGAAAAATGGAGGAGGAAAAAATTGTTTATGACAAGCATTAATTCCATTCCCCAAGAGAGAAAGGTGTCTTCGCTTAATGCGTCGAAAGCCCTACAGGAATGTCATCTCACCTAGTAAAACAATTTGGTTCCTCGTGTTCTATACTCGGCAATGAGAAAATTTTGATAACTAACAGGAGGTTGCAATTCTTTAAGAAATCTATTTATTGAATCCCTAGTTCCCTATTCAATTTTACTACTAATGAAACCTCCACCCACCAAAAAAAAAAAAAAAAAAAAAAAGAAAAGAAAAAAGGAGAATACTAATCAATGTGATGATTTACGTTTCGCAAATTCATACTATAATTAGATATTTAATTTCTCAAGAGAAATTACCTTTCTCGGAAGCTTTGGAAAAGATCAAATCAGCAGACGTAAGCATGAGAGAAGCCAAATCCAGCCATCTACCTTCAATCATGCACTCCTGCGCCTCCATGCACAAGCTATTTACCTGTGCCTCCGATACCTAATATTGGCACACGCATCCATGATACGAACAAAATTTTAAAAAAGAAGTACAAAATTCAAATTCTACTCGTTCCTACGTCTAACAAATTACAAAACATACATATCTATATTTTTTTTATTGGTTGTACATATATGCATCAATAATCTCAATAATATGAGTGTGTTTGTTGAGGAGCAATCTCAGACAAGAGCTATAAGACGATGTTACAGAGAAGTGGTGAAGAAGGGGAAAACCTCGAGACCCGCATCAGCCCAGGACAGCTCGGCGGTGAATCGGACGACGGAGAGCGCAGGATCTTCCTCCGAAGTAGGAACCACAGTTGTCATTTTTCCTTTTATCTAACTTCCTTTTTTAATTTTTTATGGGAAAAACTTGCTGAGCTTCCGCAGCAAATAGCACTGGGGGATAGCCGGATAGGGCCGGGAAGGGCTCTGCAAGGGAGGAAACCCAGAGAAAGATAAAACCCTAATTTGCGGGTAGTTCAAGTACCCGAGGGAATTTTTATTCGTTTCTTCCTTTTTTTTAAATTAGTAAAGAGTATCTTTTTATTTCCTCCCCCTTTCAGGTTCATGTTATATTAAATTAGAAACCTCTTTGAACCTTTCCTGATTTTCAAGTTTTTTTTTTTTTATAAATTTTATCTCCCATGCGCTCCGTTGCGGGCATTCAAAGAAGGGACAATTGCATAAATCTCTCCTGAGGTTTCTAATAATTGCATTCACCTCGTCTAAAGTTTCAAAAAAAGCATTGACCTCCGTAACATGGAAGATTAGTGCTATTTTTTTAAAACTCAAAAAAGGCGAGTGCAATTGCTAAGAATCATAGGTGTAAATACTCAAAATACCGGATCGCTCAAAAGTAAGGATGGCAATGGGTGATGGTGACTGCGGACACCCACCCCACAGGGGACTAATAGGGAGGGGGCGGGAGGAACCCTGCTTAGAAACGGGCAGGGGATCGGGGGAGTGTACCCCCGCCCCGCCACCCGTTTTAAAAAAATAAATATATAAAATATATAGGTATATAATTATATATATATAATATATAAATTAATTAGTTACAAACTTATGATAATGATATTATTAATTATATGTATTATATAATGTATATTAGTATATATAATATAACTGATATCATCAATTATACTAATAATTATATATGTGTACTAATACAAATTATTAATTGTTATACTAAATTTGCTAATACATTTATACTAAATCCCTAATTACACTTAATACAATAAAATTTTTTTCTTAAAAAAAACACAAGCACAATAATGAATTAGTGATTGTATTTGTGCCAAAAGTGAAAACTTGACTACTTTAGTTGTATTTATTTCATCATGTTGGATTGTATTCAAATAACTTTTGTTTGATTGTTTTTATAAGTTTCAATTGTGAAATTACAATGAATAATAATTTGGTGATGTGTTGATATTTTAGTACTTGATTATTTGCAAAAATTTAACTATAATAAAATTATATAACCCTGTGGAAGAAATGGGACGGGTTAGGGGAGCGGCGGACGGGGCAGGGGGGGGATTTGTCATCCCTACTCAAGAGGTCAAATGCCTTCACTCTAGAAAAGAATTGCTAACATGACAAGGTAAATGTTTACTATTAAACAAATGATTAATTTCCTATACACGGTAATGTATACATTTTCATCATTAAATGCATGACATATAATTCGAATTTAAATTTGAAACTCAAATTTTGCATATATGTCATATATCTAACCATGATAGTGTATATACCGTTAATGTATATAAGATTTACTCAATAACAAATAGGGGGAAAAAAAAGCACGCACACGCCCAAAGGTAGAGGTCCAAAGAAACATGTTCTTTATATGCTTGCCTTGTTTGGATTGCTTGTTTCCGTCGGAAAATATTGTCGTTTTTCATGATCACATTTCCCTATCACATTTTTCCCTCACATATATCAAATCACTACAGTAATTTTTCCATGAAAAATGACCGAAAATGCAATCCAAACACAACCTTATATTCCGGGTACACACATTTATTTACGTTACTAATTGATTTTAAATGTTATGTTCTATTTGGATTTTTTATTAAGTAATGATTCACACCCTTCATTTTTAGCTTCATAAACTCTCTTTTTTGCTTTTTTTAAATTAGGTAAATATTCTGGAAAGCTCTTATATTATGTTTAGCATTACAGGCTTTCCACGGTGAAAAAAAAACACGGGCAATTTTTTCTTGGGTAAAATAAAGATCTAGCATAGATAAATAGTAGTAAATTCTTTTTAGTTCATTACAAAAGTTTTCCTCCCATATTTGCTAATAATTTCTGTCTCTACTTTCTTGAGGTTTACTTTTGTATGAGTATTTGTTTTTCTTTTTTGACTCAATTCTACGAGTACTAGTGGGAGACACCCTGTTTGGGCTCATCTGAAAGAGTTTGGGTAACTGGGCCAGGCGGTCAAGACCTCAGAAAGGTCGTAAGTAGTCCGCCCCATAACTCCAGAGTACATATAGTCCCACTATATATGTTCATTTGATTTAGGGTTTATGTTTCTCGGCCGCCTCGCTTTCAGCCTCTCTGCAGCTATTCCGAAGCCAACCCATCCTCCCGCCGGTGCTCTCCTTCAACTTACAGCAACCGAAGATGGTAAGCTCCTCTGACTTCATCTTTCTCTTCTATTGCTTTCCGTATTCCTTCTTAGTCGTGAATCGTGACTGCTGAAATGCGTTTTGTTTCTCTTGGACGTTCAATCAGCCGTCCCACAAGACCTTCATGATAAAGAAGAAGCTGGCGAAGAAGCAGAGGCAGAACAGGCCCATCCCTTATTGGATCCGCATGCGCACTGACAACACCATCCGCTACAATGCCAAGCGCCGCCACTGGCGCCGCACCAAGCTCGGCTTCTAAATTTTCTGCGTCCGCCGTCACCATCATGTTACCTTTATTTGTCTCGAGCTTTTTACCCTCCCCCTCAAAAAAAAAAAAGAACTTTTGGTTTAATTAGTAGCTTAATTAAAGATGGTGGTGTTTTAATCAATTTTGGTGTTGTTATTATCCTTATGACTGTTTCGTTGTAGGTCTCGAACGAATTTCATTTGATTCGAAGTCACAAAATTGAAACTTTAATTTGATTGAAGAACCTTTTTGGTAGATGTTCTGTTGTTTCCTTCATTTGTGGTTTATAGTTTCTACAAATGCTTTGAGTTTCTTTGTTCAAAGCATATCCTAAGCTTTCTTTGGCTTTTTTATTGTTTCTGGTCTGCTAGGCCCATTTTTAAGTTGATTAGGTGTGTGATATGTGCTGAAGGTGTTTTATGACTTTCAGTTGGCATTTGTTTGTGCTCTTTCTGAGATCTCTGAAGCTCAACATTCAGCAGGGTGGGACTTTGATAGATAGAAGATAATGATTAGATGTGTTCATGACATGCTTGTGGATTAAATTGGGGTTTAACCGTTCTACATTATTCTGGTTAACAAACCTGTTTTGGTTGAAGGAGGAACGGCATTCAAATCTCCTCGAAAATAGTGCCGAAATTTAGTTTATTTTACTTCAGACTATGCGGTAGATTTTGATCTGGGGCTGATTTGATACAAATTTGGCAATCAATTTTTGAAGCTCGATTGATAACAAAGCTGGTGACTGGGATTTCTGCACTTCTTCAGTTTAGAGGAAATGGATTGTATAAATTTTTGCTTTGAGTGATAAGAGACCTCTTCAATTGACAAATAATTCTTGCTAAAGAGCCTATGTACAATCGTCAAAATCTACCATTCTAGAAGTGCAATGCAGATTCAGGGTTTAGCGTTCGATAAGTTGGAATTAGCACAATCTTAGACAATCCAAACCAATGAGCCATGCATTTTGACCGCATAAAATAAAAAACAAAAACAAGAGTGGCTACCTCCCCTCTTAACGCAATTAATAGGCAGTTGTGAAGCAAAATGAGAAATAGAAATACAATCCCTTGTCGATCGTAAAGGTTTAAAACAGAAGCACAAAACAAAATCGAAAGCTGCAAATTTACAGCCTTCGGAGAGCACAAAACAAAAACTAGAGCAGCAAATTTACAGCCTTTCCCGATTGTGAAGGCCTAAAGCCCGAAAAGTAAAAGCAACCCTCTGTTTGGAGAGCGCTTCGTTCTGACTATCGCTCTGTATTCTGACCTGCACTCCCAATACACAGCGTCATTGTCACAAAACACAGCTGATGTACATAGCGTCATAGTCACAGAACATAGCTGATGTACTGCTAACAGATTACTCTTCATGAACACGTAGCAGTAACATATCACTCAAAAAAAGAACATGTATCACTAGCATATTACTTCCATTAACATGCCTGTTCCAATAGAAACAAGAGAGATTATCAGCAAATGCCTTCGTTTCCAGCATTGCTTTTATAACTCCCATTGTCAAATTCAATCACGGAAGTGACTGAAAATTAGACAGTTCCACATAAATTTCACGATCCAAACATCAAATAATAAGGAATTTTTGTTTTTCAAAGTAATTGCACAAGCAACAGGCCACAGGCCACAGGTCTCAAGTACAAATCATTTCTTGCCATCACCGAACAGGTAACCAAGTGAAGAACCACCGCCAGGAGCAGCATGGACCTTGGTTGACGGCCTTTCCTGCAGTAAGAAGATTATGATTCTTAGAAATGCTTGGCAGCTTCCAGAAATGTCAAGACAAGCAAAAGCATGATGGCTACCCACTATAACTAAATCAACAATCAAATCAAGCTCTCAAAAGATAAGATTATTAACACTATGCACCATCTAGAAAGTGCAAACCTATTTGGCTATCAAGTTCAAGGGATGGCAGTACGCCATTGGGGTGGAGGCAGAGCACAAGTTGCATCTGCTAATTTGCAGTTGCTAAGTTGCATCTGAAACTGATCTAGTATAGTAAACAGATAATACTGGTGTCTCGAAATCAATTGCAGTTTGCTTATCAAGGAAGAGAGTGTTCTATGATATAGACCGCAAACTGGCGAAATACGTAAGAATCTTCTAGGAGGATTAACATGACAAATATGGTAAACCTCCATAATTCTTTCTTTTAACAGAATGGAGTCATGATAGCATCTACAGCTGCCATGAGGATTTGTGCTAGAGATGCTATTGACGATTCCAGCAGGTTCATAAACATGACACATCCAAAAAAATTGCAGTAAAGCCTTATCACCAGTCAGCTAACCCATCAGCTATGCATCATAGAATGACAGTAATGGGTAGCGAAGTGACTCTTTCACATTAAATTGTCCAGAAGGAATTTAACTTGCATATCATACTAATACTCCTCCAATTCATTAGTTCAACGATGAATCAAAATGCATAGATATGTTCATAGCTTATTAACCCATGAGGCAATGTGTGCGAAAGATTATCTGATACATGCATTGTGTATTGCAGGCTAAATGTTGTATTTGATTCTGACTTAAACCCAAACTATAGATGAGTCAGATTGTGGATCTCTTTCCAGGTAAGGTAATGCTTCTTTACGTCCTCCATGCAAGCAATACTTATTCCAGAGCAACAAGAACTTGACAATACATAATAAAATAGCATAGAACTAACGCAAAGAGTCATACCGTCAGAAAATTTCCACAGTTTTGGCCATCTGCCCGCATATAGTTGTTGGCGTTATTACTTTGAATGCCGGCTGGAACTTGCTTAATGGCATCCACAGGCTGTGAAACAGCAGCAGGCTTGGTGGAAGACTCACCATTTGAAGCCTTAACTTCAGTCTTAGCAGCTGGAGGAGTGTTAGCGGCCTCTCCACCTCCAAAGAGGTAGCCCAGAGAACTCTGACCTCCCCCAGCACTGACTCCCCGACCCATTCTCTTTCAGTAATCTTACTGTATCAACAAGAAGCCATAAAATTTCTTACGATTTCATCGAGAAAACTAAACATGCTAGATCGAGTTGTCCCTATAGATCAGTGGCACAAACATTCATCAAATTAACTTTTTACAACAACGGACTGATACTGAACTACGAGAAAGAAATCTACGCGAAAAAAGTTGAAGGAGATCCAATTCCTAAACTTGTAGCAGTGAAAATTATTGAAGTAACTCAACATAAATCCACATTGAGAAATCATTCACAGTTTAAACGAATTAAACCATCTATCCAACAAAAGGATCTGATAAAAGACAATTACCAGGTCATGAAAATTCCGCGAGTCACCTAAAATCTAAAATTTCTAAAAACGCATCAACTACAATTGAATCGCTTGTTTCATCGTTAGTGCTAAAAACTAACCGATCTAAAACCAAAACAAACAGATCATTTAACAAATGCTAAAAATGAAAACACAGAAGCTAAAAAACGGATCAGCGAGAGCCAAAAAAATAAGCTTCAAACTAGTCGGAATTAACAACATATAAAAATTCACATTTTGTTGAAATTACTAGAGCTCTTAAAGATTGAGACAAGAAGACCAAATCTGAACGGTTAGGATAAAATGACTAATATGATCGATTGGTTAGAAATTTTCTTATGACTCGTCCTTACCTTTTTGAATTTGCTTAGCCGAGACGCAGAGAGGAAAGAGAGAGAGATGTTTGGTTTTAAGTCGGGAGGGGGAGAAGAAGTAAGGAGCAAGTGAGGTTTAAATTGAGGGAGCCCCAAAGCGACAATAATAATTGTGTGTGTGTGTGTGTGTGTGTGTGTGTGTGTGTGTGTGTTTTTTTTTTTTTTATACTTTTTTTGGGGTTGCGGGTGGGGGTGTTGGCAAAGGACTATTATGCTGAAACTGAAAGGCCTGAACGTAACGTACTTCAAATTCAAAGCAAAAAAAATTAGCAGTAGAAATTCTTGGAATAATTGGTTTCTAATAATTACACATAAATACCTTTTAATATCAAAAATTACACTGCCCTCCCATTTCATTTTGAAGTGACCAGGTATCATCTTCAACAACAGTAAAGTGACTGAAATACCCTTACAAAATCAGTCCCTAGAGTCCTAGAAATATGGGGAAAAATAAGTCTTCCAAGCATAATATTTTTCTATTCAATTTATTAGTTGTACTACTTGTAAAACTTGTCGAGCAATAAATGCTGGTAATGGAAGAATGAAAGATTAGTTGAGATTGTTTCGAGATAACAAACCTATATAATGTGGGTAAATGAACAAAAAATTATAATTGTTTGGATAAGGTATTATTTGAAATATTATTTGGAATAATTACTGTAGTACGTTTTGTGATGTGATGTATGTGAAATAAAAAGGTAATTGGGAAATATAAAAAGGTGGGTTGGAAAATGTATTTATGATGCAAGCGAAATATTATTTGAAATATTTGTGCTATCCAAACACTCCCAGCGCCCAGTTTTTTGTATTGTGAAAGGTGCTCCTAGATGTTATTCCTATATGATAAAGAAGGTTTCAGTTTATTATTCAAGTTTTGATTTTAGTAACAATTATGATACTAATGATTAATTGTATAAAATAGGATGTCACCTATAGTTGCATATGACATTGTAATTCACTACAAGGGAAAGAGAATCAGGATTCTTAATATCGGTCTTGATAAGTACTCTTACATAGAACTATCGAATGATATTTGTGAGAAAGTACTTCATGAATTACCTAAAAATCTTAATTATTTGCTACATATGAAATGTATGATTCCAATGAGTGTTGCAACTATGGATGCCAATACTGATAGAACAGTCATTGGAAAGGTTTAAGTTACATGAAAATGGGCTGGTAATCAACTTGTTTTGTGGATCATATGAACGCAATTCCTCCTAATATGCTTGAATCGAACAACATGACAACTTTTTGTGGGTATTCAATAAACTTGAAGTGTATGACCTTGTTATTTATTATATTTAAAACTTGTTTTAGTTTATAGTGCTTTGTACATCTAGAATCTTTGATTTCGAAGTTTGGTAGATAAATTTCTACTAAATATTGTAGATGAATTTAAATCCACTATTTCGTGCCCTTGTGGTTCTACCATTATATAACTACCAAGTCTCAACTTTGGGGGTACATTTTTACAATTATATTCATATTTCAAATGAATTTTACAATCTGAATGAAATGAATATAGCTAGCAAATGCAGGTCGATCGTTATCAATATTTGGGTACCGCTGCACTTCTAACGATTCTTGTAAGACTTTACTATTGAGAATGTTGATTTTAATGTTATTTTCATGTCCCAAGGGGATCAACTTGGTGCCAATTTTTCTTTTTTATTGCCATTTTTCTTACCCAAAATTTTAACTCATTTTCTTGTAGGGTCAATAAGGGCAAACTTGAAATATAATTGTTTGACAAGATTGATTCATTACTTTTAAGATTACCTTTTCTCATATGGGGCTTAATTTGTCATCAACTATGTCAATCAAGGGGAGGGCAGTATAATTTTTCATATTAGAGGGTATCTATGTGAAATGTTTAGAAACCTCAAGAGAGGTTTCTGAAATTACCCCTACATTCTATGGCTTAATGTGTCATGGAATGTTAAAACGCACAATTCCATGTTCTGTGATTCAATAAAGTAGCATTAATTTCCAAGGCCTCTGTCTCACAATTATTAAAGCACACAAGTAGGAACAAAGATGGCCGTGGATGGTTACTAATCATGCCTATTTTCCAAGGGTTAATTCCACTTTGCACCCTTCTACTATATTTGGAATCTTACTTCGATTTCTAAATTTTAAAATAAAACACTTTAGTCTGTAAAATCTAAGTTCTGCCCCACTTAAATAAAATCGTGGGACAAATTTTACAGTTAAAGGATAAGGTAAGACAAATTTCATGCTTTTTTGAGACTAAACTTTAGGAATTAAAGAGAGACGGAAGTGGGAATTCAAATATATTTGAAGGATGTAAAGTAAAATTAAGCCATTTCCAAACTTTGTTCATGACATACCTCAAAGCTGTTTTGTAATCTATTTGACTTTGTTTGAATGATTGGATTTTGGAGTTGTTTTCAGGAAAACAAAATTTTTTTGTTTTTAAAAAAAAACTCAGTCGGAAAAACGTCAGTATATTAAAGTATTATTTACTTAATTTCATGTTTCTATCTCATTTCTCCTATTTAAAGTTAGACTTTGGCAAAGGCATGGGTTGACATTCAGGTGCTTTGATTTTCCATCACCCTGTGTAATTTGTTGTCGGCATAAGAAGAAATTCACTTTTTGTTTTCCTTTTCTTTTTTCCCTTTATATTCAATACAATACGTTTGGATTGCATTTTTCATGAAAAAATAACTGGAACGATTTGATGTATGTGAGGGAAAAAAATAATAGAAAAATATGATTACGAAAAACGAAATAATTTTTCAACGAAAAACAGCAATCCAAACAAGTAATGGAAAAAAATTACCAGTTAACAGCTCATGTAAATTACCAATTTACCAGGTCTGCCTGACCTCATATATTTATGGATGGCTATCACATGCGACCCATTTAAGACTCATTTATTTTGTCACTTGCGTTGCTCCATTATTTTGGTAATGGAAGATGGGCATGCAAAAAGCACGCCGTGTGCACCGAAAGCTAAACCAGTTCAGATATTCAAATTGGTTTTGGAAAACTTATCATGACTCGTGTGTGAATATATCGAAGAAGTTATTTTTTTTTTTTTGTTTTAGTGACACAGAAATAATTTGTTCCAAGGCAAATCAGATTGCGTCCAAAAATTGCAAATGCTCCTTTTTCGTTTCACTCCCTTTCGATTCTTGAAACAGATCAGCACTTAAAAGCAGTTCGCCAAACCCCGCAGCGGATTGACATTGCAAGCGGAAGAAATAGAAACCCAATTGCAGGCGAAGATGTTCAACCACAAGTAGTGGCCTCCTCTTCTCCGCTCCCCACCTTACCTCCATAAAAATCTAGAGCCCTCGCTCTCTCTCTACATCCAGTGATTCCATTCCACACAGCATAATTTTAAATGCCACCCATCTCATAATTTATTCATTGCCTTCACACTTGCTTAGAGAAACAGACAGATAAATTGACCGTTTTATTACTATCTCACTCCGGAACAGAGTGTCTGGTGCAGCTTGTAGTCTGTCTGAAAGTCTGGAGGCAAATTTCATAAGGTGTGCCAATTCTCAGGTCATGTCAGTTGGACTCTAGGGAATGCAAAGAAAAATGCTCATGGGATCTTTGAAATCTCTACCAACAGCTTGTGTAGGGCTTGAGGCTTCGAGAAGAAAGGTGAGTGGTCAGCACCTTTTAGACGAAAAACCTTCTCTGGGGGACTTTTGCTTACCATACTCTCCTGCACAGAGATGGGTATGGCATTGTCATCTGGAGTTTCAATATAAAACCGCCTAACAGTACCATACTTGGCGTCAGAAAGACACAGCTTCTCCAAAACTGGCAAGAAGGGGATCGGCCTCATGGAGACAGATGCTAAAGCAACATCCTGGCAAATGAACAGAACCACAGAACGAGCATGAGCAAGAGCATACATGCATAAACACGGCCATCTTAGCAAAGATATAAAGCAAGAGGCATGCAAGAGTAACCAAGCAAATTGGAAACATGACGATCCCTTATACAGCCATAAAGTTAAACTAGGCAAGCACACTCGAGCATCCGTCATCCTAAGCATGATCTAACCATCCAATTGGCATGGTAAGCTGGACAATGATTTAACCCACTACGTCAAAAGCTACTAGAAGCGAATTGCCACAGATTCCCATTCAAAAATTTCAATTTTGTGCAAATTGTAAATAACATTCCTGAATATCAGGACTCATCCCCCTTCAGGGCCATCTATTACAAGAAAATCTGTACCATGTATAGAGCACACTACCTTAGATGGACTCTGGTTGAACAATAAATCCCTTAAGAGAGACTTATCCAGATCAATAGCGGTTGGAGGGTGACCATTCCCATTGGCATAGAGAAATATTTGTGCCTGTCGCATTAGATCATTTGAATCTGTCTGCAAAAGTTACAGAAATTCAGTAGCACCCCAGAAACGTTGTAATCAGTAAGCACACAGTTGAGTGAACACCAGCACTGAAATACATAATATGAGAAATTTTAAGAACGACAGCTTATTTTTAATTCAAGAGTTCATTATTTCCAGTAGAGCCTCTGCAGCATGAGTTTTTTAAGCTAATTATAAGGATTACATCCAAGATAGCCACATAAACTCATATCTGAGGACATTGATAGCTGCTAATGCACGTCTGTTCCAGAATCCAAGAGCTGCTTATAGATAATGCAACTTGCTACTGAGAAGCATAAGCACAGTATGGCTCTAGAAATGCCTAATTCTCAAAAGTGCCATACATCTTTCCACTTGGATTTGTTTGTTTAAAAGCAACAACCCATCTCTGTAGTTGAAAATCGTATTGCATTTTCCCTCACAAATATCAATGGTCCCCTTTTTTCCCATAGTTTGCCTGTGAGAATATCCCCCCCCCACACCACCACACACCGCTCCTCCACCCCCCCCAAAAAAAAGGGGGGGCAGATTAAGAGCAAATTCAGCATGTCAAGTAGATATCTAAGATACACAGTGCATAAAATCCACAATTAAGACTACTAGATGGTGATAGAATGAAAATCATTCTTCAGAAATTGTGCTGTCAGTGTCTGTGTGTGAGCCCCCAAGGGGGGGGGGGGTTTCTATGACAACCACATCCACACTTCATACAGTACTGCAATAATTAACTGAGCTAAGAGTTCCTGAAAAAAAATTAAAAATAGAATCCATGTATGGTGGGAGGAAGAACAAACCTTCTGCGAGAACATGTCAAGGGTACTTTGGCCGCTAGTCAACATTGCTGCAGCTATAAAAACAGCTTTTGAAACTTTAGAGGGGTATAGCTCCATAGAATATGATAAACACGCACCGCCAAAATCATGTGCTACCAAAATTACCTGCACGTGGGGTCAAATGTGTAAAAAAAGACTAACTTTTCAAGTTTGTTATTATGCTTTGTTGCATCAGACAACATTAGCATGGCACTTGAATATAGTTCACTCCATTACAAGTTCAAACAATTCTGCAGAGGAAGTTAGCAGTCAATATGGCAGATGAATTGTGTAGGTATAACACAAAACTAGGGCTGAAGCTCAAGTGTCAAGCTAACCCACAATAGCTAGTGAGCACTGGACAGAGGGATTCAGGCATTCACTCTTCTTTTCTATTAAAGAATCATTGTAGCTCTAGTATAAAAAAAATTACAAAAAGCAGCCAAACAAAAGTTGAGCTTGACAGGAAAGATCAAATGATGGAACTGAAAAATGACCTTCTCCCCATCTGCAAGCTTTTCAAGGAAGTCACATAGTGGCTTCACGTACTGTGAAAGACTTGTGATACAATTTGTGTCAAATGAATGAACTCCCGAACCAGTCAAATCTATTGCAGTAACTTTAAATCCAGCTTCTTCTAAAAGAGCTATGCTTTTGTACCAACACCATGCCCCAAAACCACCACCATGAACAAGGACAAAATGGTTTGTCTCAAGACCCTCAAGCTTTACATCCTGGCAAAGGGAAAACAAGTTAAGAATGATGCAATAGAATAAACATAAGCATTGACCGAGAGTGCATACAGAATCCGCCCCGGGGGGGGGGGGGGGAATGCGGATCTTTTCCAGCCATCAGCATATCTAGCTTTTATACGAGTTTAAAAAAATAAGAAATAAAAAAGGATTAAGAAGTATGCTGTGCAACATTACCCCAACATAGATTACAAACTGAAACCAGAAAAAAAAAATTAAAAAATGAAAAAAAAAATTCTTGAATCCTGAATTAACATCCTCGTGCATAGGCAGTAGTTTTGGATATCAAAAGTTTGTTTTCCAATTCCATAGATGCCAAATTTGAACAACTGGGAAAGAAGTCAAGGATAAAGCACCATAAAACCATCCTTTGAGGGAAATTCTAGTCGACAAATAGAAAACCTTTAGGAGATAGCTTGTTAGGGTGCAAAATTATACTTTGAAACTGTTCTCAATTTTTCAGGCCATAATATACTTTCACCGGATACACTTTTGGCTACCATGAAAAGTACCTCAACAAAGTATTTACTCCAGGAACAATTGTCTTACCTTGGTAGTTAAATATGCACAAAAAAAAAGTGCAGTAAATAACTCCAGCTTGTTAATAGGAATATCTTCTATGTGCCCATCTATGCTTGTAGTTCTAGAATCATAATCAGGCATCTTTACAATGCAAGGATATACTACAAAACTGTTAGTCTTTTACATTTGCCCATAAGAAGCAACATATAGAAGTACCTGGGGGAGACAGGACAATGAAAAAGACATTTTTGTCCACATGCCAAAAATTTTAGCATGAACGAATATATAAAATTTTTAAATACTAACAAAATTCTACAAGTATGTGATTGAAAAAAAAAAAAAAAGAAATGTCAAATATTCCAGGCAACCACCACTACCAGCCGCTGTGTAATTTTCGTATGTGTATGATCATAAACCTTTTTTTTTTCCATTGATGCAAATATAAGACCAAAGCTTTAGTCGTTGGCCTGAATTTGATCGCTGATTTTAATCAGGTCAGGTCCTAAAGTGTTATTCCAGGATTGCAAATGGAACATTAATACGAATACAATAGTCATACGAGCCTCATATCTCGAATGCGATTGTAATTTGTTTGCAAAGAAGAAGAGGAAGAATATGAAAGGTGATGAAAAGAAACGGCCAAAATAACAAAGTCCTCGACTAATTTAAGGATCACCTCAATCAGTTACCTTCCAATTGGGAAAGTTAGAAACAATATTGGAAGTTCATGATGAAGAAATTACTATGAAGGAAAAAAGAAGAGGGGGGGGGGGAGGGAGGATTTCATGTATGATGATTTATTATGAGGAGTACCTGATTGAGCAGCTGTTGAGGGTGCAGTAAAGGATCAGTAAGGGAGCGGGCTCTGGAGCTGGAACTCCTAGGCAAGGTCTGATTCCTTTTAGCGCTTCCTCCGTTGGGATACCTCAAAGAAGTTGACCGATCAAAAGGCGCGGCGGCGGCGGCGCCGGAGTTCTGCAACTCCTGTTGCAAGAGGATCGCGGCAGCCAAAGCTCGCTCGTGGATGATGGGTTCCTCTTTCTTAGTGGACCGAATCCTGGACCACCTATTACTCCCTCCATTTCCAGCCGATGACGACGACTGGTTAGTCAGCCGTCTCGACTGCTTCTTCCTCACCGTCGCCCTCCGCGAAAAACACAACCCCATTAGCAGCTCTTTCAGCAATTGATCACATGCAGCAAATAAAATTTTTTTCCCCTTTTTTTGAATAATAGTAGTACTTCTGTGATGGGAAATGTTCACTTGAGATGATACAGGTATAGATATAGATATAAGTAAGTATCATTAATCGGGAAGGTTATGAATAAATGTGATTCTGCTGGACGGTGGCGGGGGCGGGGGATAAGGAGTCGCTAGGCAGTAGCAGTAGGGAAAGTGGAGGAGCGGGGCGAGTGGGGTTTATGAAATTCTCACATTACTTCTATTAAAAAAATGAAAAAAAGGTGTGAGGTGGGCAAAAGCTATTAGTATTTGGGATTGGGACGTGATGTTGGTCATTTTGTATCTGCTAAACAAGTTCTTTCCTATTCCGGTCAATAAATATACTCCTGATGCACCGTGGTTGTTGAATGTTGAATTGTAATGGCTTTAGAATTTTCTATCTTTGAAAAGATTCTAGGCCTAGGGTGTGTTTGTTTGGACCGGAAATATTTTTCCGAAAAATATTTTTTCACAATTTCTGGTGTTTGGTTGTCTTAGAACTGGTGAAAATATTTTACGCAAGAAATTATTTTCCTCATTTCGATGTAAATCAGCATCCTTAAATGAGGATTTGAAGTTGTTTTCCAAAACAATGCATCCGTTGATAAAGTTGAAACTCTTGTCATTTGTTGATAGAAGAACATTCAATCCAGATGACGACGCGAAAGACCCCAAAAGCGTGTCAGGTAATTTGCTGAATCTTCACTCGTTACAAACTAATCAATGTTTTCATTATCGAAAAACTTTCGATGTAAATGGAATTTTCTTCTTTTTAACAACTTGATTTTTCCTTCTCCAACACGGTGGTGGCAGGGAACAACAGTGGTGGCGGCGATTGGTCATTGACATTTTAATGATAGAAGCAAAGCTTCAAATTGCAACCAAACACCGTAAATGCAAATCTTTTCCTATAAAATAATTTCAACATAAAATATTTTACATCTTACCAAAAACATACCATTAGAATAAAAAAGTTTTGGAAAAGAAAGGGACTAGGGAGGGAGGAGTTGGTCAAAAGGATAATTTGACGTTGAAGTAGAAGGAACCGATATTGACCACGTCCGAAGAGTTGGGAGCTGGGGGGGGGGGGGTGGAGTGATTTGGTTTGGTAACGGAAACTTTCGGCAATATCTAAAATGGCATTAGCTACAAGTATAACCATAGTTGATAGTACTGCACCATCAATCCAGTTTACTTACTTTTACAATTAATTTATATATTTTGAAAAATATTATTTGCAATCTCATTTTCGTTAATCACACTCGTATTATCATTTTAATGATATAATTTTTATTTATTAGATTATATGATAAAATAAATAATAAGAGTGCAGATAATATTTACATATATATATATATTGAATTGACAGTATGGTATTCCTGTTCCGTACGATCTTCGGAAAATTGAAAATAAGTTGGCGAAACTTGAATGCAAATGCAATGGAATGTTGTTGTTGGTTAAGATAACATAATTAATTGGTGCGCTTTTCTAATTTACTTTTGTTGTAGCAGGAGGATAGTCCGATAACAATAATGTCATAATTCTGGTGGTTTGTGGTTGGCGGGAGGAAGGAGATTATTTCTCTTTTGAATTACTTGTGTGAGATTTGCAGGTCAACCGGCATAAAGATAAGGGATAATTGCAGAAACCTCCCCTGAGGTTTCTGACATTTGCACTGACCTCCCCTTGTGGTTTGAAAAATTACACTGACCTCCCCTGAGGTTACTAATCCTTTGCAAATTTAGTCCAAATGATTAAAATATTATTTTAGGAACTGAAATTAGAATTTTGTACGAGATTTGCCCTTTGTGCTACATATCCAATGAATGACAAAGTACTATAAATCAATTAACAATTAATAAATTTTAAGGAGTATAATTTATGGACAAACACGCATAATTTATGGATTTCTTTAGATCCGCTCCCTCCCCCTTAATAGTGTAAAATAAATTGGATTATATAACTGTTGTCGTCTCCGAAAAAAAAAAAAGATTTTCCTGTTGGTCCTCGTTCAGTACCAACCGTACAAGTACAAGTACCGAGTACGTCTATGGTGTACTTAATCTTTTTCCTTAAATTGTTCAATTTAACTTTTGTTAATTTTTTTGTTCCAAAAGTTGTGGGGTCCCATAAGATGAAGCATCAAGTATGAGGTAGGAGTTGGGAAATGGGATCAAACAAACACAGGCCCAGGACATGAGGTACTGGTACAGAATACCAGCACGGTGGTCCATGCATGCACCTCAATTTTATGATCTCGAGAGATTCTGTAATTCTTTTTGGATATTATACTATGACGTTAAATTATGTGAGAAAAAAAATAAGACTATCAGAATGGGACGGAAGAAAAGAAGTAAAATACAAGGATTTAGAAATTTTGTTGCACTCAATGTGAGTGACACGTATTTTTCATGATTCATTAACTTTTAATGGATATTGAATAGGAGAACACATACTACCTTTTTTTAAAATGTTTAGAACACATACCACCTTGATGTATGTCAAAACCGTAACAAATTATCAAAGCCATTTTTCATAAGAGGAACACATACTAGCGTAGCCCACAAAGAGGAAGCGGCAACTTTTTTTTTTCTGAGCCCAGAGGAAGTGGTAACTTTGGGATGGCCAATAAACAAGCAAGTCGACCCAATCAATGTGCCGCCGCCACCAACCCCGGCCTCCCCGTCTTTTTCATTTTTTTTGGGTCCCTCTTTGAGATGGGAAGCACAATATTCCTCGGAGCGGGTAAGCGAAGGCGGCCCGCAGGATGCACATCGCGTCAGGCATGGTCCCATACGGTGGAGTGTATAGAGAGGGAGGCACCGTATAGAAAAGTGCTAAAGCTTCCTGAATTTGGAGGCCATGTTTCTTTGCTTCCAATAAATTGGACTAGTCTGGCGACACTTTTCTCGTCTAGCCAATTAAGCCACATGCCACACGCATACTTGAGGGAAGGTGGACAGTACCGGTTTTTAGTTTCCTACTTTAAAGGCTGATACGATACGAGAGGATGGCTTGGCAATTGGCATGAGCTACTCTACTTTTGAGTTTTGAGCCCGTGCCACATGTTGCAACTCCGTACACGAATTGAACTCCGCCGCTCTCGGTTAGTTTAGCAGCAAATCTTTCTAAATCAATCCGTCCGGATGGCCGACAGAGATCCTCAGCAATGGGGCGGGGGCGGCGGGGCGTCCACCCAATGGCTTTTATTAGTATTATGCTCGCATCACTTGATATTAGTACTAAATTACTGCTGCTAAGAAAGGCCATCAATCATGTGCATCCACGACGGCCGTGCTTGGATTCCTGCACTTGATCTAGGAAAACTTTTTTCTCTTTTTCAAGGGGAAAACGTGGCACCTTCGCAATTCTCAGGCGCGGCCGGTTGTGATTGGAGATATATATGTTGCTAATCAGTGATTAATCAGACGATTCCCAAACAAACATGATTTTATTTGGGGGTAGCAGCTAATCAGTGAGCTAAGTGCAGTGTGCACCGACGTCGTCGACCTTTTTTTTTTTTTTTTTTTTTTAATATCACTTTTCTCTCTTTGATCAGAGGTCCAACCCTAGCCTCTCGTCTCCTTTTTCCTTTCCCCATTTTTTTGAAAGGATCAACTGGTGCATGATCCAGGTAGATGGTGGTGGGAGGAAAGGAATGGACTGGACCACCGCCATTTTTGGTGATTTCCCCTCTTCCGCCTCCTGGAGGAGTGGACCACTCAGCAAAACAGAGAGATGCATCAGCCACCGTTCATTATTCTCTCACGTTCATCCCCGTAGTGGACTCCTCGTGCAACTTTGCTTAGCCTCTCTTTCTTTTCTCTTCTTGCTTACCCTTACGATCAACACGTGCACTTCTTCTGCAAAGCTCCACCTTATTATTACTCTGCAGTTTCTCAACATGACATGTCTCTACGCCACAAAATTGAGAATGTTTGTTTGAATCAGGTTTCAATAAGCTATGGGCTGCACCCTTTTCCAGAACTTAATGTGGCCTTGTTCAAGTCAAATTTAAGCTTGAGCCTAATTAGAACACGGCCTTGTTTGGGAAATGGGCCTACATCAACTCTCTTCCAAATTTTAGATTGAGCCTAATTAGGTCGTGTCTCATTGTTTCTTCAAATCAATTTGTCTTTTTCCCCAAGTCGTTGAGTCAAATAAGTTTTTACTAGGTTGAAATTTAGTTTGTACAACCACTAGAATTTTTTTTTTAAAAAAAGAAAGAATAGATAATGTAAAAAATAAGTTGTTGTTGTGAAGCCATTTTTCGCGGAAAAATTGCGTCGTTTTCCGTGATCATATTTCCCTATTACATTTTTTTTCTCACGTACATCAAATCGTTACAGTAATTTTTCTACAAAAAAAAATCTTAGAAAATGCAATCCAAACACTATAGAAGTACAGTATAAAAGAGTAAAGTAGAAACAATGAAAAAAATGTTTCTATCTATCTTTTCTTTTTTTTCTTTTTTTTTTTTTCGGTTTGGTTTGGTTTGTTTTCTGATAAAAGTAAAACTTGTTTGTTTGTGTTGTGTACTGCATACAATAGGCATATTACCTTAGGGGCCCTGACAGTCCATATTCTATTGGGAATATACTTAACTGCCTCCCCAGTTCATTCTCATGATCTCTTCTAGTCCAAGTCCAACTTCTTTTCCTTTTTGTCCTTCGTAACCACCCCACTCAACCCAGGGAATCTAAAATTTTTGAGTACGAAACACGTTGTACTAACCTGCGACGCGCTTCTCCATCTTCTTGTTGAATAACTGAATCCCTACAGTCCAAGCCGCCGACGCCCAACTTTTCCGGGCACCCAGCCCACAGGTCCGTTTCAAACCAATATCGATCTCTTCTTCTTTCTCTTTCTTCCTATTTACTCCGGCGGCTTATGTTGTATACTCGTAAATCGTAATAGCAGATGCTAAAGACTTTGGATTTGCTGTAATTTCCTAACACAATCTCTCCAGGCTGAAGTCGGATAAAATAGCCGAGCTTCATCTTGGTCGTTTCTCAAAACCTGCTACAACGTGCAAAGTTTACGTCTATAATGAAGTATGCATACGAACGTGTATATAAATTGACATGCGTGTGTGTGTGTGTGTGTAGATTATAGAATCCCCTGTTATATCTGTAATTTGCAACCGTTATATAAAATTTGCCTGATTTACAATTGGAAAAGAATCGTCAAAGCTGGGTGTTGGTAATTTTGTTGTTGACTACGTAATCCTGGTTTATTGCATCACGTGAATATGTCCTGTGATGAAATTCTTATTCAGTACGTGAAATCAAGTTCTTCGTTACTGCTACTAATTGTTGTGTTCCATGCGTCAGTGAATTTAGACGCTGTCAACCTTGAGTAGTCTATATTTAGCCCAAAATATGTCAATTCAATAGTGTATTTGATATCGATAGCGTCGTCTTCGACGTTAATATTAAGGACATCATGTCACCAGATCTAACTGGAATTTTTTGGGAAAGATTCATGCAAAAATTCAGCTCCTGCCTAGGTCTTAATACTGATATTGAGGTCTTTCTTATTCAATATTGTCTAGTGTGGTTATAGAGTTGGTTTCTATTTCTTTATGCTTCTGATTATCGTTCCTTGTCTCATCCTTGAGAGTACTTTAGCTTGTTGGAATACATAATCATCACATATCTTTCATTTTAGATTGATTTTGAATTCAAATTATTGTGCTTTTTCAGCGCAAAACAGGAAGTGGATGTGATGTGTAAACATACCATATCACACGACCAGATAAATTGGTAGTCGGGCTTTTGTTTGGGAATCAGAGGCTACAAACAATCTTAAAGGTGTTGTATTGTGTGGACACAACGATCATGCCAGCCTCGATGGACACAAGCTCAGGTGTAACTCTTGCTGAAGTCAACCTAGCATCCAAAAAGGAGAGGAGGAGGAGGAGGAGAAAACGGGGGAAGAGACAGGCTACTGATATTGAAGTAGTACAAAACGCGGGTCAAGTGGATCAGAATGTGGATGGACACATTAGCACAAAACCTGAGGGTAGTAAGCCAGATGCCAATTTGGATGTGGATTCAACTCCCAAACTGACTCAGGAACCCCAAAAGCCAGATAGTGTGTCGACCACAGATCCTTTGGAGAAGTCTGTGTGCATGAGAAAGAAAAAGAAGAAACAGAAGGCGACAAAAAAGGTTGATGGTGTTTATGGATCCCAAGGCATGGATCACGCAGATATCTTATCAAATCTGAGTTTGGCTGATGCATGTAATCAACCAACCAATGGTACAATAAACCGAATAATGACTACAGATCAAGGGCCTGGGATTTCTATGACAAAAGAATCAGTAATACCTCCCTTACAGTGTGCGAACAATGCAGAATATCTCTCCAATGTTGCCAATGGAGGACTCAATGTACTGGTTGTTCCACGCCACATTGCAGCAAGATCACCAGTATGTTCAAGAAGAAAACTCCTCATTCTTGATATAAATGGGCTACTTGCAGATATAGTCATGCCTCCGCCACTGGACTGTAAAGCAGACACACACATCTCAGGACGAGCAAGTGAGAATTACGAATTATTTTTGCTGCCGAGAAAAAGCATCCCTTAGCCAAATAGAGGAGCAGAAGATTGGTTGAAATCTGACGAGCTCTCTCTTTTGCTACTGCAGTTTTTAAGAGACCTTTTTATTATGATTTTCTGAAGTTTTGCTGTGAGAGATTTGATGTTGGAATTTGGTCCTCAAGGTCTAAGTAAGTTTTCTCCCCCTTCCCACATGCATCTTTTTCCGGTTATTTTCTGAGCACTAACTTATGGATAATATGCAGGAGGATCATTGATAGAGTGGTTGACTACTTGTTGGGAGATCTGAAGCATAAGTTGCTATTTTGTTGGGTAAGAGCCCTTGCCCTTTTTAAATGCAGCCTGTTTCGTTTCACCCCAAAAAATGTCTAACTTTAAAGAAATGTGATGTGTTTATGGTAAAGGGAGGTGTTTTGATCCTTGAGGCCAAAGTTTTAATTTCAGCCCACGCACGGCTTGTCAATTTTAAGAAAAAAAATCTGTAGAGGAGAGTGAAAGTTATATAAACGAACAGTTTGTGTAACAACCTAGAAAGAATGAGTTAAAGAAATAAGAAGGAAATAACAAGAATCCAAAAAAATAAATAAGAAGTGATAGCCTTGCCTCTTTTTTTCTGTCTGTAGTTGGGCCCAAGAATCTGCTGTTATGCCTTGCTTAAGCTTTCCTCATTTTTACTTGTAGTTCTGCTTGTTAGCAACTGTGTCAGTCATTATCTAGCTGCTATACAAGGGTACATATGATAAAAGTCGGTCATGATAACAGGTTGCCCACTTTCGTGATCTCATTTAGTTTTACTTTAATCTTTTATTTACTTCTAATTTGTGCAGTCTTGTGATGATTCCTAGATATTGCTGATAGAGTTTAAAGAGAAGCTTTTTGTGGATATTTACTCAGTTTATCTCAGCATAACACTGATCTCATTGGAATTGAAAAAATTGAAACTTAGCCTACACTTCTATGAAAATACATGCATTCGCGTTTACCTGTAAGAGAAAGTATTGCATTTCGTATCAGTATACTGATTTCACAGCTTTCAACAAGCTGATTCTGTTTTCATGCTGCTGTTGAACCCTTGATTGCGGTTTCTTTTTGAACCTCATTAACTGGGATTTCATGTGATTGCAGGATATGTACCAGTGCACTGATACAGGGTTCAGAACACTAGAAAATAGGCATAAACCATTGGTTTGCAAAGAGTTGAGAAAGCTATGGGAAAAACATTACCCTGATCTTCCTTGGGAGAAAGGAGATTATGATGAATCAAATACTTTACTGGTGGATGATTCTCCATACAAGGCCTTGCTCAATCCTGTGAGACACTGATGCCATTTTGATGTTATTGCAAGTTTTGTAGTTTCTTTGTTTTGCACTAAATTTTTATAACCATGTTGGGTAGATTCATACTGGGATATTTCCTCATTCTTACTGCTACAGAGACACGAGTGATAATTCTCTAGGTATGTACCTTTCACCAAGTTTCTGTGTTTTTCTTCCCTATGTTTGTTGAATCGTCTCTGGATATAGCCTTTTTTGTGGTTTTTCTCCCCATCCTATTTATTCTTATCAAATTTACTAGAGAAATATGCAACACAATGCAGGACCTGGAGGTGATCTTCGAGTTTATTTGGAAGGCTTGGCACTAACTGAACATATACCGAAGCACATTGAGCAGCATCCATTTGGTCAAAAAGCTATTGATGAAACTAGCTCCTTATGGGGCTTCTACTCCAGAGTGCTCCACAGGCTGTCTGGGCAATCTATCAGAGATACTGATCCTTTGTCATTTTCTTACGTATGAAGCTGCCCTTTGGTGTTGCTCAAGTGAGTTTTGGCAATTAATTTGATTTCTGTTTTAAGGGGAGAAACCATGGTATAAACTTGCATAAGGTGAAGATTTTTTTTTTTTTTTTTTTTTTTGTCAATAACACACAATAGAGTTTAATTGAGCTCCATAGTCAACAAAAATTTTTACCAGCTCGCCACCTGAACGTTTTTGCTTATGGGTGGTCATACCCAAGAATTAGGCGTAGCAGTGAAAGTAGTGGATCTTGGTATTTAGCCATTGGTGTTGTAACTTCTATTGTTGTATTGAAATTTTTGGATATTGCCATACAGCTTCATAATTTTGATATTTTGGTGATGGTTGAAGATTTTGCTCTTAATGCTGGATGTCCTAGTAGAAGTGTCCAGTCTTGACCTTCATGCACCAATGTTGTTAGCCATTGAAATTTGCTTTCTGTTGCAGCAAGTGTGTGCACGGTCTGACTTGGGTATTGTGAAAGCATTTTAATTCCAAGTATCTTTCCATGTCTAGTATGTCCATTTGGTGCCACACTGCTACAATTTTGTGCCTTGATGTTTCATTAATCAAAATATAATGGAAGCAACTTTTTTTTTTTTGCCATTTGTTTTATGGTTTCATGTAACTAGGCGCTGTTGGGATGCCCGTGATGGTATAGCAGAATTCCAGGCCAAGATTGAAATCACATAGCGATAGAGACATTGATTCGTCGCTTCTATACAATCAAGTATTCTCTTGAACCCACTATTTTCTCCTCCGTACACAGTAGCGGCAGTAGTAGAGCGGCCCCAGAAGAATAACAATTACTCCTACCATAAAGACTAGGAATGAAAGCCTATATAAAGTACAAGGAGTGTTCAAATGCTCTACTAATACGTTTCCTAAAAAATCAACAGGCATGGCATGGTTGCACTTGTGTGTGGACTCTGCGATACTCAATTATTAGGACCCTTTTTGTTTTTTTTCCTTTAGTCGGAATTCAATTATGAGCGGTGCTTGATTTGTAATGTTAGGCGAAGTTGTCGAACGGATAAAAGTAGTCCAATTAATATAATTGAGAATCATAAAGACGCAATGCAGTTATATTAATTATATTGGCAGGGATGACAATAAATATAGAAGACATGTCTCCAGAATAGGAGTGCAAACGAGTCGAGTTTTGGCCTAATCGAATCGAGCCTCCAATTAATTTTATGAAACTCGAGCTCGAGGTTAAAAAATAAAAAAATTATAATTATTTTATTTTTTAAAAATGAATAAAATAATAAATTTTTAACAAATAATAAAATATTATAGATATATATAATATGTAATTTTATTATTAAAATAAAAAATAAAATATATATATATATATAATTGAGCTCATGAGTTAATGAGTTTAATGTTTTTGAACTCGTGTTCGACTTAATTAACTCGACCTCGATCATTCGATCGCGAGCGACTTGATTGGTGAACAACCCTATCCCATAACATAACTTGGATAGGTTGATGATTTCAGCTGGAGAGATAAGACCACGGCCAAATTGAATGAACGACGACGAGGCCACTTTGGCTAATTTGGCCTTTCTGGCCAATTGGTATAATTCGATTTCTTCGTGGTGGCTCGATCTCGATCTACATTTCTATTCCCAATTACAAGTTTTTGCATTCTCAACAATTACTGCAAATATCAGCTGATTACCGAATAGTAATTCAGAGGGGGGCACGGAAAGAAGTCGACCAGCCCAAAAATAAATTTTTGAGGCCACAAATGCACAGAGAGCAGGGTTGTATGTGTGTACTGGGCCATGACTTTGTCATTCCCATATCATCATTGTGTCCGTTCGCAATCATTTCTTTATCTATCTTGGTGTGCGTTGGTGTTGGGCAAAGGACTGGTAGTAGGTACTGACGCCAACCTCACAGTGACCTCATATTCCTCCAAATCCATTGGACGCTCCATCTCTCTCTCTCTCTCTCTCTCTCTGCATTCTCAGATTTCACATGCTCCTGTCACTAATCAGAAAGAAAGAGAGAAAGAACCATGCAAGTAACTGTCCATCAATCAAAGCATATACCCACTCTACTCATATGCCAAATGCCACACATTGGGTTGAGAATCTGGGAGATCTTGCAACAGCTTTGGGATGTGTTCGTAGCCAATGGGCTGCATGTGGGAGCAGGCGTAAGTAATAGTAGTACTAGAATACTTGTATTAAACTAAGGTTAGAGTTAGACCAGGCCGTATTATAAGTAATTCAAGAATCAAGACCCTATACATATTATCAAAAGGAAAAAAATAATAATCAGTTGCCTGCTCATTCTGTTGTAAACTAGAATTAGGTGCTGATAATCATCCAGAGTTCAAGAAGGCGTTACTGCTGGCTAATGACAGTAATTAATGAAAGTTGAGATCCCGAAGGAGCCCATTGATTATGCGATTCATATGAATCGCCTAGGAATTGATGATGACGAGGTGGCGTGCGCCCGCCAACCAACTTGGCACGTGCCCACTGGGTGACTTCTGATTCCGATGATCTGGCAACTTGATTGATTGTCTGAATTTGCAATGGACTTCCTTCCGATTGCCCGCTCTATTTTTTATTCTATACCATACTAGTATTTCTAGTCACCTTAGGGTTGGCTCGGACGATTTTGGAGTGCTCTAATTAGATTTCGAGATCGTGTGCTCGTGTTACCTCTCTGTCATTTGTATATTCTTGAGGGACAGGGTGCACAGGTACAAAGAGATTAATCTGATAAAACTGAGATACTTCCTGTGTTAAAAAAAAAAAAGGAGCATTTCGCATCACATGTCAAACAAGATTTTAGCTCAGCTAAAAGCTCGTTTTAAATTAATCTTTCTCTATCTTCTGCATCAATTTTTTATATTTTTGGTTATTTTTGGCAATGTCACTCGTGAGAGAAGAAGCAAAAGGTGATCATGGTCTAGTGGCACTTTTCAAACGAAAATAGTAGTGTAGTAGTACTACTACCACTGGTGTTTGTGCGTGCCTGAGACTCATCTGTACCATTAAGGATGCTGCTTAATTTTGATTTTGTACTTGTTGGGTACAAATTAGACTCCACTCACTCATCATATGCCTGCTTTTTTGCTCATAACAGCAAATCCGGACTAGGGGTACCATACTTAATTATTAAGCTTCTTCACCGACATAAGTTAAGGAATTCCCAATAGTAGGTGAAGCTTTAGACCTTTGAACCTTTCATGCTCTTCCTTCGCTGTCATGTGATTGAAAGTCATAAGAATTAAGACGGAATCACCCCGACTTATGCAGCAGTTTAGCTAAAACTTCAAGGAACACCATCGTCACGCCATGTACCGGCTCCATTATTGTTGTTGTGATGCATTTTCTTTGACATGATAGCAGAAGAGAGGAGTGAATAGCTTAATTATTTCTTGTATGACGAAGCAAGAATCTGACCAGACTCTGCTTTTCAATCACTTTCTTTAGCCATCACTTCGGAGGTAATTTTGACTAAATATTTATCACTGCTGTCAATTAGTAGCATCGTGTGTTTACTGAATTGACTTGGGGTGGGGGGGAGGCAGGAGGAGAAGTTGGGAAGGAGGAGGCAGCCCATGTTGGATTTGGTGGGGAAAGAGTGGTGGGAACATCATGTGGCAATTATGGTGGACCGATGGGGCAGAGGCTAGAGAGAGCTTCTTGGAACATAGTATTGGGGTGATTAAGATTGGTTAGTTGGCCATTCTCGGGCCTCATGGAATTCAGGCAACCCTCATGCACTCTCTTTACTTTATCCACGTGATCTTGCAGCTTCCTTCCAAGTTCCAACCTCCTCTCCCTCCTAGCTTTCTTCTTCATATCTCTCAAGCATCACTGTCAATCTATTATTATTTTAATCATCTTCAATTAGGGTCCATTTGAAAAGATTGAAATCTGAAAATTTGAGATTAAGTACTGAAAGTATTAATTAAGTTATTGAATTGATTAAGACGTATCCATTTGACAACTAATTGAATTATAATGCTGAATTGTAATATCGCGATAACATACATGAAAATTGATCAAGTCGCACAAGCTAGAAGTATATTATTACTATCGACAGAACTCGTGAAAAAAGAGGGGCAAAGGAGGAGGAAGATGGAGAAGTTTTGCACTAATTAATAACTCGAATCAAAGAGAAATACTATATTATTTGTCAATCAATGCAATGGTAATTGCAAATTAAGGCGATAAGGTTTGGTTTTCAATGAATTAAGCTAATTAAATCAATAAGACTTGTTTAATGATTCTCAAGACACAATATGGTGCGTGGGACAGACATTCAAGTTGCAATGCATGGATGGTGTAGCGAGGCAGCTGAGCAGATACAAGCATAAAAATCCATAATCCCACCCAAGCAGCGGAACATGCAGCAGCGCACCCCATGTTCCATTTGCAGTTAATCTGTCAAATTCATTTGGCATCCCGCGGAATCGTTCATGCATCAAAATGTTTCTTTTTTGTTTTTATGATACATATATATTGCCGTGTTTTGACTAGATAACAGCTACTACTGTTTAACAGATATCATGTAGTAGTACTGATCATTGGTTATTATTCCATTCAAACGCCATCATACGTTCGACCAATAATTGAAGCTCCGATTCAATACAAATTTGTTTGGATAGTAAATTTATCCTAAATATCAATATTTCGCTTGCATCGTAAACATATTTTTCAACTCATTTTTTTTTCTATTTTCAACTACCTTTTCATCTCACGTACATCACATCATAAAAAGTACTACAGTTATTATTCCAAATAATACCCTGTCCAAACAAATTCGTGTTTTTCTTCGTCACTCAAAATTATAGAGTATATTTCTGGACTTCTCCATACTTCAGTGCCATGTCATCAAACATGTACTCATAATTGAAATCAGACTGTTGGAGCTTTTTTTTTTTTTTCTACTTTTATTTTGAGGTCAAAGTCGGATTTGCTTCGAAAAATTTTTATTCTTCTTTAACTGCTCCAAGAACTCATGCTATATCTACATCCCACTCTCCCCCTCCCCTCCCCCCCCCCCCCCCCCCCCCCCCCAAAAAAAAAAAGAGTCTTCAGGTGAACAAACTTATGCGCATACAGGAAATGGTGATGACAATAGTAGGTACTGTACTAAATAGTGGGACGAAGGCATGCAGGAAAATGGCGACAAACAGGGCAGGCAGCATTAAGTAGTGGCCGGCGAGAGGCAGGCAATTCTTGACAATGTGTTTAATGTGGTGGCCGGAAAAGTCATATCTGTGTCTGTTATTGGCGTCACAAAAGAAAAGAGCGAACCAATTAAAACGCCAGTAGTATCCTTAAAAGCCAAATCTCTAAGGAAGTTGAGCGATTTCCTTCGACAGCTATCATGCGTAATTGCGCTATTGCAACCTTGGCTAGATGATGCGGTTTAGTCATCATCCGTTCAATGACCTTGACAGCAGAAGTCTTTAAATACTAGTACTTGAAAAATGATGGATCACTTAGCCATGACAATCTTGTCGCTGGAGTGGTTAGATTTTGGGTCCATTCATCTGAACTCTTGTAGCTAGTTTCACTTCATAACCACGTTTACATAAAACAAAAGGGAAGTTGTAAGTATTTGGAGTCTCATAATTTGTGGAAGAGTTGAATTAAGTTGGCTCAATCAATTAATAAAGACGGTTCACATTCTAACAATAAAAAGTTGCGTATTCGAATCCCACTGTTGAGCTGAAAGAAAATCCTGCAAGCGATCTATGATTCCGAAAGCATATCATATGTCCTAACTCGCGACGGTGATCTGAACAGGATATAATCAAACTTTTATTTACAAAAAAAAAAAAAAAAAAAAAACTCATCAGACAGACTCAATGAATAGTATTTCATCATTTCCAAAGATTTTACTGTCAAGAGGCGATATTGATTGCTGAAAATGAATCGAAGACATCTTTTAATTATTTCCATCCATAAAGTACCGTCCGAGGGATGAAAGCTGTGACCTGTTTTCATCTTGCAAAGACAGGCTTGCGTACAGTTGGCGTTAAATTTCGTTGGACGACAGTCCCATCGCCGCCGCAGTCGTAATTGAATTGTCAACAACTCAACACCGAGATCCCTCTCTCTCTCTCTCTCTCTCTCTTTTGCTTTTTTCTTTTGTTCCTTTTAATTTTGACAATTACTGGTTCGAACAAATCATCAGAACAGCATCTTCAAATTATACTAGCCCAAGAAAAATTAGTTTTTTTTTTTTTTTTTTTGAGGAGTTCCAGGGCTTGGAAATTAGTAGGACCTTTAACACATTTCCGTTGAGTATTGAGTTGTTTTTTGGAACATCGCAACCCTACTCGGCTTTGTACGAAGATTAAGTAAAATTTCAGGAAGTAGAAAAAACAATAAAACGTCTTCGGACAACATGGAAAATAGCAATGTCGGGAGATCACCTAACCCCTGGAAAGGCAAGTCAATTTCAAAGCTGCGGAAATAGATAGTCTTCCATACTCTCAAGTCTCAAGTAAGTGTGCCAGCTGCTGTTGGACATGGACCACATCGTTCCTCCTTCAGGGCTCAGGGCTCAGGTTCGGAGGATATACATATACGACTCTCAAAATCCTGCTCTCTAATTTAATTTGGCCATTATTATTTTTATTTTGATCTCACCTAAATTCTAGGCTTTAAGAAGCATTTTTTTTTTTTGGTTCTTTAAGAAAGCGAAAAAAAAAGATAGTCTTCCAAAAAGGAAAGGTGGACAGAAGTGGTTTATTTTGCCGTCCGTTACTAAAATTGTAAATTATTTGAGATATTTTTACTGTAGTATTTTTTGTGATGTGATGTATGTGAGATAAAAAGATAATTGGAAAGATAAAAAGCTGTATTGAAAATTGTAACGGTGATGTAAGCAAATATATTTGAGGAAATAATCCACTATCCAAACAAACCCGTTGGTAGTTCACAACGATTGAGATATTTGATAGGTTAAACACGCAAAATACTTTTGGAACATAAATCGACAGACAGAAATTCCTATAAATGGAAGTATAATCTTTTTCTCTTTCCTTAAGAAAAGCCCATGACAGTGGTCGGAAAAATGGCATTTTCCCTCTCAAATGGCAAGAAAAAAAGAGTTAGGGTAGTGGTTCTCGGATAATACTTGACTGTGAAGTATGTCTTGGGCTTTGTAGGGATGAAGAGTCAAGGTAGCAGTGCCTTTTTCTTTTCCATTTTAACTGTTTTCGTTTAAATGCAAAGCAAAACCGGTTCTGCCATATTACTGGCAAAAGAATCCTAAAACTAGTCCAACTCGAGAAGCTCATTCGAGTTTTTCACATCATTTTTACCTGCTAAAAGAAACTACTGGTATCATGGACAATGGAGCAAGCCAGTTGTGGAAACTACTCGAGAAAACTGACTTAGAAAGGATCGAGAATTGGTCGAGGCTCGAAGATCTCCTCCTAATGATGCCAGGCAAGAGACTTGGGAGTTTGGACAAGAGTGAGCGAAGCTGCACTGAGACTCTGCAAGAATTTGAAACCACTTTTCTTTCCTTACGCAATCTGACAAACTCCACATGAACCCTGCAATAAAAGGTCCTAACACATTATCTTGTCCACATGGAAGCCAAAGAAAATGACCCCACTACAGATATGACCCCAAACATTCACACTGGATCTGTCCCACACATTCTACCCCTCAAGAAAATGAGCAAAAATTTTCGACTGCCTGTTTCATCATTGATTTTCTTCCTACCATGAATAACATATATTCTATTCCTCGTTTGCTCTTTTCCCGGTTTCACAATGACTAGTTAATTGCAAGGGGCAGCCTTTATATATATTTCGCAAACCACAGATCCCTGAAACTCTGGCATCCATCATCAAGATTCAAGCGCTTGCGTCTGTGTTTACTCTTTTCCCTGATAAAGCCAAAGATAGACAGAACTCTCATTTCCTTTTGCTGCTGTGAGTTGTGAGAATAACCAAAAGAACATTTCTTGGGTCTGCATCCTTCCCTTTTTCCTCACAGTTTACTCGCTCTGGTATCCATTTTCTTGAAGCACAAAATTGGCAGGTGCCAGGTGGGGAACAGGAGGGATACTGATTAACTTTTGGGTCCATTGTGTTTTTCTTCTTTGTTATATATCATTCCTGGCGGAAGTGGAATCACAGCGTACATTGTCTGCACTATTTGTTAGCTTCAGAACCCAGATTCGAGTCGTACAGCCTCTCCAGTCATTGCTCTAATGATTTGAAGCACTGTAACTCTCATGTCTGTTACCCCCTGCACTTCAACCCTTCTCTGTTTCTTCTGCTGCTGCTGCTGCTTTGCCTCGCATATTACATTCCAAACCGCAGAACCTCGTATAACTTTACCCTTGACACAAACAAAAGAGAATTCCTTCTTTAGAATGTTGTTTTCACTGGAAAGAATCTCAAGCCTGAAGCAATTCTGCTTTGCATGGAACCCCTCTAAAATTTGATAGTCAAGGATCGATTCAAATAGCTAGACAAAGAAGTAAATGAACACAGCAAAGCCCAAAATTTTCCGTAGTCTGACTTGAAGAAAGAAACAGAGATGTCTGCAAAGATTCTGCCTCGTTCCAAGGATGAAAACAGAGATCTGCAGAAGCAGATTGGATGCATGAATGGGATCTTTCAGCTCTTTGACCGCCACTACTTCCTCGCTGGTCGACGCTCCGCTGCCCATCATCACAAAAGGCTGCTTCCAGGTACCTTTCTCTATGCTGAAACTGCACAAACGGAAATATTTAGCGTACTTGTACACATTTGAGTCCTCGTTACTCTTAAAAGCAATTGAAAGCATCACAATCCCTCCATGCTGCCTCACATTTCCTCAACCATGAAGCATGATACTGCTACTGTCGAGTACAATAATATCCAGACTAAGTATAACGTGTGAAAAAAAAAAGGAGATGCAGAAAACTAATTCACTACAGATAAAACTCTCAGTTAACAGGTAATTCATCCAGCTTTACTATTCTAGTAGTGACGAAAGAAGATTTCTTCTAGCCTACGATTGTGGTCTACAAGGTCAATTAAGATATACTGATGCTTACACCATAACCATTTCGGCCTTAACTCAGCATAATCTGAGGTCGCTATCCAACAGAAATAATCAACTTCTTCAGTTTCTTGACATTTCAACGTTTTTCTGCATGTCAAGGTGACAGCAGCGGCGGGGAGGCCAAGAATGCAACAGAGAAGACAACTGTAAGATTCCACATAAATCCTCTTACGGTTGCATAGGTCGAGTTCAGGTACGGTGGATAAGGCACTGACTATATGTTGCACTTGCAGGGATCAAAATTGGAGGTTGTGCAAGACCAACCACGAGTCTCCACTGAATCGCTTGGAACCTCCTTTTCATCCTCTTCTTGTTCATCTACATTTTCTTCGCTTGATCATAGCAGAACACTTCAGTGCAGACCACCTTCTTTCACCCAAAATAATCTTCTTGAAAGCACAAACGAAATACCTGTGAAACGACAAAGTTCCTCGTTGCATTTCAGCCAGCAATCCCCTGATATCCGAGATGTTGTAAAGGACTCCATGCAAAGAGAACATCGGCGAATATCAATTAAAACTGCAGCTAGAGAAGATGGAAGAGGCCGCACATTGAAGCATATTGACTCACCAAGGCCTTTCCAGCAGCCCAAAACTGTACAACCCAGAGTTGCAGAGTTTGACAGCCGCAGTCTGGCTAAGCTTCAAGATTCTCCGTGTATTTGCAAGGAAGAGAGCGATGCTTCTCTGCGCCAGGAGCGAAAGGAACCGCCTCGATTCTCCTATGATGAAAGAGAGACACGAAATAGATTAAAGTCTGCCACGAAGCTCAAAGAACTACCTAGGTTGTCACTGGACAGCAGGCAAAGTTCCTTGAGTTCTGCCTCTGAACCAAGGTTGAATTTCCTCTTGAGGGAACTGCGAAAAGGGGAAAACGTAATTGCCAGCAAAATAGTCGATGCCTACCAAGTACCAGGAAGCAATAAGCGAGCATCTGGTGTTGTTGCAAAGCTCATGGGTTTGGAAGCTTTTCCAGATTCCGTTTCCAATAATGAGGGTGAAACCATAAAAGATAATTCGTGCCATGATAAGGATTTTTTCACAAAATCTTCAAAAGAATCCGACAAATGCAAGAAAAATCCACTACGAATCCAACAGATGGTGCACAAGGATCCCGCTTCACCAGTATCCAAAAATGGCAGCTTGGGAATTCAACCTACTTCCAGTCCAAGGTTTCCTCTAGAAACAGCATCCTGGAGGCAGCCCAATGCCATTAACGACTCTCCAAGAACAGGTCCAGGTAGTTGGAATAGTTACAGAGACACTCCACGGACATCCTCTTCAGTTTACGGTGAGATTGAGAAAAGGATAAGTGAACTTGAGTTCAGGAAATCAGGCAAGGATCTCAGAGCTCTTAAGCAGATACTTGAAGCAATGCAAAACACAAGGATGAGGTTAGACAACAAAGAAGGAGAGCAAGCTGACTTGAGGTCTGAAACAAGCAGATACAGCTCAGATTACAGCTGCTGCAGTGATCTGGATTCAACAGCATTTAAGTGCCAAAGCAACAAGATTGACCATTTGGCTTCCAAGAAGGTGACTAGTTCTCCAAAGAGGTTCAACTCTTCAATTTTGATAACAAAACCAGCCAGAACTATGGGCGATGGCAGGATTTCAGGTACGTCAGTGGTCCCTGCTGATGCGCCACATCTCCCAAACCTCCGGACTCGTGAAACTCTATACACTAGAAAAGATTCAGTTTGTAAACTGGCAGCAAAAGATCTAACACCAAAGAAAACTACCCCCCAAAACCCACATCATTGTAAATCTTGCACAGACAAGAAGATCAATAGTAAGATTCCAAAAGTAGTGCAAACAACAAGAGCACCTCAGCTGGCAAAGGTAGAAAACTACGTTGCCTTTGGGAGGAGTTCTGGTTCTGTGAGTCCAAGATTCCAACAGAAGAACCATGGGATTGTAACACAACCTCATCTGACAACTCCATCCCCTGAATTGGAAAAAAGAAGAGGCAAACTCATCGAACCAGATTCAAGTAGTAAACTCAGACCAAAATCAACTTTGCACCGCCGTAAGGACAGAATAAGCTGTACTACTGGCAACAAAGAATTCAGTCACCAAGGTGATACAGCTTCTATACCATCTGAAAGTACCAGTAGCTTAGCCTCCCAAACTGACACAGAAATTACAAGCACAGGATCTTCTACTGAGATCAGAACCAGACGGAAAGCAGACCAAAAAGAAAGGGTAAGTGCTAATGGGCATTCTGCTACATACATGCATTTTTCAAGAATTATTCACTAAAAAGATTGACAATTTTTTATTTCATATGTCCAGAATGGTGCAGCTAGTTTAGGTGAAGACATGCCACTCGCTGAACTCATAATAGTCCCAACTGAACAACCGAGTCCAGTCTCTGTTCTGGACGCAACATTCTGTAGAGAAGATTCACTGTCTCCTGTGAAGAAGATATCAACTGTTTTTCAAGGTAGCAGTTTTAATTCCTGTAACACCCGCATAGCAAATTATGTCCTTGCCTATGAGACTACAAAATAAACCAAATCACACATAAGTACGACAGTGTACTCTTAGAGTTACTTTTCTCAGGACTGTAAATTCACTATTCTTCTCGTCCTAATTGTCCCCATAACAACAGATTACAGGACTCCAGATCCTGATGAAGCAGAATGGCATTATCTTGGTGATGGGTTCAATCAGAAGAAACTAGAGAACCTAAAGCAATTACTTCATAAGCTCAGATTGCTGAACACAGTTCCTGATGAAGCTAGCACATTTGAATTCGATTCTCTCAGCGAGAGACCTAGCCCGGATCACAGATACATTACCAAGATATTACTAGCGTCGGGTCTCCTTGAAGACATATGTACAGTATCAACAGATATTCAGCTCCATTCATCAGGCTATTTGATCAATCCTGATTTGTTCCATGTACTGGAACAAACTGAGGAAAACACCATGTCAGCAAATGAGGAACACAGGCGGAGCAATGCTCCTTTAAAGCTTGATCAGAAAATCCATAGGAAGTTGGTATTTGATATTGTAAATGAAATTCTTATACGTAAATTAGCTCCAGAAAGTTCCTTCATGCAAAGAAAGAGAAACGGGACTGGGAAGGAGCTTCTGAGGGAGCTATATTCAGAGGTGGATCATATCCAAGCAAAAACTGACTGCAGCCTAGATAATGCTGATGAAACCACCTGCATCTTATATATGGATATGATGCAACAACGTGATGACTGGGCAGATTACCCAAGTTTGATTCCAGCAGTGGTGTTGGACATGGAGCGACTCATTTTTAAGGACCTGATAACCGAGGTAATTACTGCTCAGGCTTTGGGGCAGTGTGATTGGACTGGAAGGCAATGTAAAACCATTTACTAATGAGTAGTTAATCTTGTGTTCTTTTCTTAACATTCTCTTTCTTCCCCACCATTAATGGGTACCATTGCTTGCAACTTCTCACAATTCAGTTCCAAATAGCTAGGAGTCTTGCTCACGAGACACCAGCCATCCTGTAAAGAAGATGCTATCTTACGTCTAACTACAAACATCCTCGTACATGAGATGGAGTTTTCCCCTTTTCATGTTCCAGATACGCACTTGTGGATGAATCTTGTGTATAGCTGGGAATATCATTTGGTTCGTGAAAGGACGGCAATACAAAAAGTTAAAAGCTCATTTGAGTCCTATTCCCTTCTAGATCGTCCATTTTTTCCCCCAGAAAGTATGACAAAAAACCAGTCAGGATTGCTCACACTTGCCTGCTCACTATCAAATAGAAAATATGGGCATTCTAGTCAGATCATCCCAGGTATATGCTAACATTTTTTCACAAGGCCACTGACACTAGAGGTACTAAAACAAGGGATCCGATATAAGATCCTTTCACATAATACAGGATTTGCAGCTCCATTTCGCCTGTCACAACAATTTTTTTTCCTTTTTGGGGTGGGGGTGTTGGGCAGGGGTGGGGAACATTTCAAATAAACATGGCTCAGTTTTAGCCAAGTACTAACCAGAGAAATCAAGTTTCAGCAAGCATCCTAACAAAGGGATTTCCAAGTTGTAGCATTGACAATGTAAAGACAGAAAGCAAAATCGTTATAGCTGTTATCATGTTGGTTTCAAGAAAAAATGGCCGAAAAACAAAAATTTTCAGGAAAAGAGATTATCAGAAACTCCTTATCAGTTAATGAAATCCTATAATTTTTAATAGTTCTGGAAGACTTCTAGCAAAAGATTTTGCCAATGTACATTATTGGAACCTATTCCAATACATGCAGAGAGACATACATACACCAAAAAATGCCAACAAAATGTTGAAAAACTGGGGGTGGCAATAGCAATTTGACAAGTCATTGTTCTAGCAATACCCACGAAAATGGAAATGATCTCTTCAAGTACACTTAAATCCTAAAATACCCATGAAAATGGAAATCCTTGCAACAATAACTTCATCAGAATAAAAGGACAAAAATTTCAAAAGTTAAACAGTAACAATTAGCTTTGTGATTATCAGGTCATAAATACAAAAAAGCACAGCACAGCAAACGTAGAAACATTATATCAACTGCGAAGAATTATCATCGATAGACGTTCACGAGGACAACCGAGAATGACTTGCCCCAAGAACTTGTTATATGTGGGAACATCGGTCTCTAACAGTCCTGTATACAGACAACTCTAATACATTCATTCTAACTAACCTGGAACCAGCATGTATTGCCAGTTCCCTGAAGAAGTGTACAAGTTCAAATATGAACACACCTAATTTACAAGTGAGTCAGTTCCTGCAGATTCGTATGACGGCTTCAGAATTTGTTCCACCCGCCTTTTCTTGTCATCCATCCCATCGTCATTCCTAAACCAAGTGGAATTTTTATCAATTCCCTGGTTCTGAGAGCTTATAGCCACACGCAAGCACCTTTTGCCACCTCCAAGCTTAAATCGCACATTTGGTCTCCCGTTCAAAGGAACCTTTTTCCTCCCATCTTCGAAATCAAATGTTCCACTCTTAACCGCCTCAATGCCAGGTGCAAATGTCTCCATTGCAGAAATGTGACTAACCGGAACTTCAAGGTTAGCACTCTGCAGGAAGACTTCGTCCGAGAGTTTAGCAGGAGGAAGAACTAAAGACACCTCCTTCTCCCCATGCTGCAGAGGTGGAGTAAGAAATGGATTACATTCCACCAATCCCTTTTCTTTAGCTTCATTCCCAAAATCAACCTCTACGGATGGCTGAGTCCCGTTACAAGCCATTCGCTGCTGCAAATTTGCAAAAGTTTTATCCAACTCTCTTCTCTTTTCAACAGGCCCCCCGACTTCGTCCTCCCAAATCTGTGCCATTTTCTCATCTATTTTATGCAGGCTGACATAGGTCTCAGGGTCTGGAAATACAGGTAACCAAGGTGGTATATGCTCAGCAGGTGGGCTCCCTCCAGTCTGCTCAAAAGTCCTGCCAGGCTCCCGTTCTTTTAAAACAGGAAATCCAGGAAGTGAATAAGCAAATGGGATCTCCTCAGCCTCTCCAACATACCGCACCATCTCCCGCACAGTCCCTGAACCCAAAAGACAATGATCAACATCGGAAGCACCCGAAAATCCCTGTATTGAACCCAAATCTTCCAGCCCTTGAATTATATCAAACACATTAGACTGACTCCTACCCGCTAAATTTGCAAACATATTCCCAGTCTTCCCGATCTCTAAAATGTGCCGAACAGCCACATCAGACAGGGTGTCCAGAGCGGTGCGCTGGAAGCCCTGGAACCCTGCAGCCTCGCATATCTGAGCCACAGCAACTTTAGCAATGGAAAGGCCGAAGTCGTCAGCTCGTGACCTACTCTTCTTGCTATGGAGATGATTCAAATTATTTTCCCCCTCTTTTACATTCTCCCCACCTCCATCGCTCATATTCGGCACCGCCACTTCATATCACTTCATCCAAACTATATTTCCCAAAATTCCATCCATTTTGCAGACAAAGGAGGAGAAATCAAAATTGAAACCATTCCTAGAAAAACCCTAGATTCTTCCACAGGACTTGTTGAGTTAAGAAATTCAAAAAATTTGAGGAGGTAAAAGGTAAAATAGATCAGAAATATACGTATGGACAGTTTTCTAGGGTTTTATTGGCGGCAACCGAGGTAGAGCTTGAGCTCAGTTCAAAAAGCACACCCCGAGTAACGCTCTGACCAGACCAGACCCGAAGATTACGTCTCGTACTAAAAGATTATTACTTGACAAGCAGGTAGAAGGGCTAATTGAAAGAGAAAAACCTGGACCTTTTTTTTTCGGGGGGGGGGGGGGGGAGTTATCTTCCTTTTCCGGGTTCGAGCCTTGGGAGAGATGGGGAAAAGGGCGCCGGCATAAGGAGAAGGGACGTCGGGTTTAGATAAGGGGTTTTGTATTTATGGACGGAGAATTGGAGAAGCGGCGAGGATTGGGGCGGTGAGATTGGGATTGCAAGAAGCCGGACACGGCCGGTCATGATGTGACGCGTGTTTAATGAAAAGAGTATTCAGACATGCACTACTACATGGTTTTTTTTTTTAATATATGGATTACAAACACCTTTTCGGTTGCGTTTACGAGATTATAATTATTTTTACCTCACATATATCAAATTATAAAAAATATATATAATTACAAAATAAATGTCCAAATAATATCCTATTCAGACACATTAAGTACTATTAAGTGTGTTTGGATAGAGTATTATTTGAAATAATTAATTTAATATTTTTTATGATGTAATGTATGTGAGATAAAAAGATAGTTAAAAATATAAAAAAGTAGATTGAAAATTATGTTTATGGTGCAAGCGAAATATTAAAAAAAATAATTCAGCGATCCAAACACACTTACTAGTATTTCCCTCCAACACTTAACTATACTATCCTACGGAAACAGATATATTCTTTTCATGAAATAATAATCACAATTTAAGTGGTGGTTGATAATTTTACAATTGTCATATATTTCTCTCTTCTTTTGATATGTTTATAATCAATCATGTACCTTTAAAGTACATGGTTCAGAAAAAAGCTGTGATTTTACACAATTAAATTGAAACTCGTGACACAAAAATTTAAAAGAAAATTAATGTTTAAAACTTTTATTGAAAGGCCAAAAAGAGAAAAAACAAGGCAACATAGTCTTTGTTTTTTCATAATATATGTATTGAAATTCTTAAATTTTGGTAAGTGTTAACGTGATAAAGGATACAAGTATTATTTTTCCTGTTTGTGTACGTGTTCAATTTTACGATGTTTTTGCCATTTCAAATGAAATTTTAATTTCAAATTAAATCTTTTCTACGCCGTTAATGTAAGATGAGTTTACACTGATCAGTCAAAGTAAATTTGTGACTGTCTCTTCTATGAAATTTGATAACTTCATATATACTGTTAATTATTTATTTTCTCTGTCATCTAACTTTTCATGAACATGAAATAAAGCAGTTTTCCAGTACTGCCAAACTATTCCTTCTCTCCCTCTGTCAATCTCCTAACTTCACCGCTTTGAATCTCTTCCTCTATCAATCAATAATATGAGTTTGTTATGGATGATGATGAGAAAGGATTAGAAGTAGGCGCAAAGGATTAGAAGTGTCTCACCAAGTAAGGGCTTAATTTTTGCAGTAGATTTTGATTAGTTAAATATGAATAATATGTTTTAGGTGGGAGATATCTAAACTCTCGTGTGCGTGAACCCAATTTCTACACGTTGGATTGCAAGCAAAATGTGGAAAAGAAATGAAAATAATTCTTACCTCACCAGTTTTCATCCCAAAGCGTGACAAATTTTTTTTTCCTTACGTATCCTGTAAATGTCCCTAGTCAAATGACTAGGAAAACGAGGACAACACCGGCTTCCGTAGCATAGTGGTAGTGCGTTCGCTTCGTAAGCGAAAGGTCGCGAGTTCGATCCTCGCCGGGAGCTCTCCTTCCATTCTGTTTTTGAACTTTTCTGTTGGGTTGGGCTTGGGCCTTAGCCTGGGTTATCCTGTTGCTTTCGTCTCTCGGTCGGTGTCCGTGAGTTTTACCACACGTCTATTGGGCTGCAGCAAGTCAAGACACCATCTTCAATTATACGATGCAAGAAGACGTAATTCAGTAGAATCTGAGGGCTAAGACTTTTAATTTATTTATTTATAGTTTCTGGAGCAAGTACAATCTTAAGACTGGCGAGGATCACTTAGAGATGTTAGAGTAAGGTCCAAGAGACGAGGTTCCGTCACAATTGCCAAAGTCTGGAAAGGATCTAGTTAGGTGCCTTCAATAGTGAAAAAGGACATTATTATTTCATCGGATCTCTTATTATTCAAGGAACAAATCTACTTCCCTTGTTCTCTCTCTTTCTCTCTTTTTTTTTTTAGAAACCATAACTGTAGTATATCCTAATCTATCCTATACTAGGGAAGGGGGTGGACATAAGGAGATTCAGGAGTAATTTGAAGGGGACTGAACTACTACCGGATCACACGGATGCACTAGGTACTCGTCTGGATTTTTTGAACCAAATCCACATTTTAATGTGGCAATTAGTGGGAGGTAAGGGCCCTATCAAGTCTTAAAGGCTTGATGGTGGCCACTAGCCTTTTGGGCTGGTGGTTACTTCCCTTGTTCTCTAATCACCTTTTTTTTTTTTTTTGGATTGATTAATCTATTCTACGCGATCGTAATTCTTTATTGTCTAAGAAGAACATTTTTATCTTTTTATTTTCAATCACAACTATTTTCAATCACTTTTTTATCTTTTTTTTATTTTTCTTTTAAAAACCGTTGAATTCTTTGTCTGCCCTTTTTTTTTTTTTCCCCATTTGTTAGCAAGGGTTCCATGTCGTTGGGCTCTTAAACCTCATAGAATCACTTCTAGAATCTAGATTTCTGAAGTAACTCAAAAACAAATTCAAGAAAGTCTTATCTCATCTCATGGTTATCATTTTCCCCCCTTTAAAAAATTAGCAGTGATCTGTAGACTTTAACATAAAGGCACATTAGTTACATTGGAAAACCATGGTTACAGGAGCAGGCACAAATGGGCTCTCTTCTCATATATGCAACATAGGAGGTGAAAATTTCTTAGGCATGCGAAGCCGTATTAAAAGCACGATCTGCAGTCGATCTGTTAAGTTGTCTGTGCTTTGAAAATGAATAAAAAGAAAGGCAGGACTGGCACCAAAAGAAGATTGGTAGGGCACAATTAGTTTTGTTAGAATGCGTTCGAGGGTTTATAACATTACATACACCCCACAGCTCAGCTTTTTCTAATACCAAGAGCTTATTGCCACAGCCTGGGCAAAGTTAACATACTTTAACCTCAAAGGTCGGGGTATTGAAATCCCTCTTAATTTGTTCTCCATTGCTAAAAAAAATAATTTAAAAAAAATTCAAGAAAAGCAAAACTGCCCATACATGTATATGCATGTATATATGCTTACGTACATATAGCATGTAAATTGTAAGACATAATCGACGTAGGCTTGCATGCAGCTGTTTCCTCTCATTAGTGTCAAGGAAATGAAAATTGTTAAGCATCTAAAGTATTGCGACCATCATAAAGCTTCGCTTCATCGAGAATGAAAGATGTGTAATGCTGTGCTTTAGCTTTAGCTTTAGCTTGGGCAATATCGTCAAGCTTTAATCAGCCTGTCTACTGAGAGATATAAACACCGACAAAAATCCCTCCATTCCTACCCATACAACCAACCAATTGAGAAGTGTGTATATATATATATATATATAAGCTAACTAGTTAGGATGCCAAATATATAAGGATGTAGCAATGAAGGGATACCTAAAATGGGATTTGATCGTTGTAGTCTATTTTCCCCTCATGTGACCATAGAAAAAGGGAAAAAAAAAATACATATTCCTTAACTGACTTGCTTTTCTTCTCAGCAAATCAATTACAAGAGACAATCAACCATTCTAGTACACTTGTGAAAAGTTGTATATTGGTATTCTTTTGTGGCTTAATTTGACATAACGAATTTTTGGTGAAAAGTCCTTAAGTTTTAACGAGGGACGATCAAAAAGAGTGGCTGAATATAGGAATTCTCAATTCTTTCTTCATTCCTATATAGCAAACCTTGTTCTCAAATTTTTAACCCAAAAGCAAATTAACAAGTAAAATAGGGGCAATAAACACCTGAAAGATATATAGTATTTATATGCACCTCAAGAATGGATCAAACATCCCCTTCTTCTCTAGTGAAATTGTTAAATGAGCTTTTGCACTCGAACTGTGTCTTTGTGACGTGCAAGTAATAGAAAATCGGGGGAAAAGCTGTGACTTTTGTCATCGATGTAGCACGTACATTACAAATCACCATGCTTTGATCGATATCTCATTTTACTTGTCGTAGTTTTTTGACACAAAATTATTTAATCTTTGAAGCATTCAGTCATTACACATTTGACATCGCAATATAGGCTTCACATCATGAACTCTAGATGGGCACCAAATATGCAGAAAATGCAACGCAAAGAAGATCTATTACTCTCATCTTTGACCAATGATTCAAAAACTCTAGAGAGTGGAAGTCCGAATAACAAGGATTAACTAACCACCAACCCCACCGACTATCAAGCCTTTAAAACTTGGCCTCCCACCAATTACCTCGTTAAAATGTGTGGATTTGTTTCAAAAAATTCAGATAGATACGTACTACACCTGTTTGGTCAGATGTTCGTCTCTGGAAAACAAAAAAAAAAAGAATAAAGAATAACATGGATTAACTGCAAGATGTCCAATGTATATAACGTTAGGCGTGTTTCCATTGTTCTCTACTATCTTTGGGCTGTCAAGATTCCCGGAGGGTCTTATCCTTATCAGAGAACTTCAGAAAGTCAAGAAGTAGGAGAAATGCTACACAGATAGCTTTCATGGGTGTGAATATTTCAGCGGTTGTTATCCCTAATAAATTACAGAAACTCGAAGAGAAAATGACTAAGCCATTAAAGTCATTTGGCTTGCTAGGCAGCGTATGAAATAAGAATAGGACCAGTGGACTAACAAAATTGGCCGGTGAAGGATCTCCTGCGAAAGCTTTCCATGTGGTCCCTTATTTAACAAACATGATCCTCTCGATCAAAAGAAAAGAGCAAAGCTTCCGATCGAACCCTAAGTAAACTTTGTATTGTATTTGTACCACGGGCTTCTTCTCTTCTTCTTTCGGCTTCTCCCTTGTCCTCCCCAAGGTTCTTGGTTGAGGACCACAAACCCTCCCATCTTTTCTTTTGATGCCTCTCTTTTAAGGGGTCCTTAATCAGCTGGTCCTCCTTCTAACACTAGCAGATACTCATGTTGGATCTCGTGCAGAGATAGCTACACACCACTAGCTACTATACTGCAATCTCTATCCCGTCTTGTTCCACAAAACACACCCTTTTCTACTTCTTTTTGTTCTTAATCGCGACAGCCCCATCTTTGCTCATTCTTTACTTTTTTCACACAAATTAGTCTCAAAACAAATGCAATATGCTTATCTCCTCTCTTCACTTGGTTTTTGTACTAGGGTTTAACTAAGTCAAAACACAGAGGATTATCCCCCCCCCCCCCCCCCCCCCCCCCCCCCCCCGCCCAAAATAAAAAAAAAAAGATCCCTAAATCAGTGTGGAAGATGGTTGAAAAGACTAGCATTTCATTTAACACGTATACGTCTTTTTGTCTCTGCACATTGGCCAAACTTTCTTGTGAGGCTGCAAAAACGAGTACCAATCTCGAAAGAAAGTTTCGCTGCTCTTTTTCCCCAAACAAAGTTGAAAAGTCTGAAGAACATCAGAACTACATGTCTACGAAGTAAATAATTAGATCAGCCATGAAAAGAGGATCTACCAATTGAGTGCTTAGCATATTCGTTGTACAAATGCTTGGCAAAATAACAAGATGAATAATGTATACAAACACCATTCAGAAACTTTGCAACGTAACAACATATCAGATACTAATGGGTATGATCGACCGACAAGATAACCATAATTAATGGTCCTTCACTCTCTCTACTGAGGCATTCATGTATCCTCGGTCGATATGAATAAAAATCCAGTTTTGCATCTTCTTATCAAACATGAAATATCTGTCGCACCAATTGAATAGGGTCCAAATGTAAATCTCTTTGAAGGGTTTCTCGGCAGTTCAAGCAATGAAAGCTTACACAATCAATCATGAGATCATGGCAGTGATGACAACAATTGTTAACATCTCAAATTGAACTTTCCATGAAGCAATAGATTGTCATCAAATGCACATATAACCCCCACGAAGGCCTATTTGATCCCTCAAAATGTTTTGCTCTAAAATACTATACGTATACATTGATCACAAATTTACTCCTAATCATGCAGCCATACATATATCTGCTTTGGTTCTGAAGCAGTTACAAACTTTTGTAATATATATAGAGGTTTGAGATTAATTACCTTGAACTGAAGTCATTGTCAAGGTCTTGCTTGCTTTCGCGATCATTTTGTGAAGGGAGGAGATTGGTGGTTGTACTTAGTATGCGAAAGGGTCTACCAGCAGCATGTTGGCTTGTAGAGTCACTAACAGGTGGTGCTAGGGAACTCGTGAGTGGATTTTCCGTAGTCGAGTTCAGCATTTGGAACTCGATTTGTTTCTGGGCGTAATCCACTGTAACAGGAGGAGCAATGTGGGAAGGAAAATAAGACTGCGTTATGCTACTAGCAGGCTGGTACACGAGAACCTGAGGTCCGCCTGATGGCACGGACATCGTTGATGGCAATGGCACAACGCTGAAGTTGTGGAAATCTTCCGGTTGGGGTACTGGAGTCAACCCAGATGGGCTTCCAGATTGTGACAAAGACAAATTTGAAGGATCCCATCTGATTAAAGAATTGTATGGCAGCACTGTGCTATTCAGCAACCCTAGGCTTGGTGAAGTAGAGTGGCCAAGTCTTGAGAAAAAATTGTTGGATGAAAAATATGCAGCGCCATGACTAGTGCTTTCATAATTATTGCTATGTTGCTTCCCCTCTTCACTTGATCTTGTCCAAGTTTCTTTATCCTCGGACGAATCCCCTGACCTTGCGATTAATTCCTTGGATTTAGGCCTCAAAATGGCATCCGAATCCCACGTCTTCGACCCTGATGGTTCACTAGGATGATGATCGTGATCCCCCCAATTGATACTAGCACCAATCCTAAGTCCTTGATCCTTGGTTACTTGATGAGCTCCAACTACAGGATGATGAGTAGCCCAAACTGGTTGAAAACTATGGTTAAAGCTTCCGGGAGGCATTTGCAGCGGGGGCAGCTCATCTATCTCGTGCTTGGCGGCATTCAACAACCAATCAACAACTTTACTTGGCTGACTAAGCCCTAACCTGTCTTGAAGATCATAAAGTTGAACAGCTGTGGGAACAGAAAGTCTAACACGCCTGTCTCTAAGCCCTCTCACAGTGCAGACTTTGCTATGCCGGTCTTTACCTCCAAATGCCCTTGACACCCGCACAATCCGTGGATCTTTCAACCTTGACCATGATGATGATGATGATGATGCCGCTGCTGCAGAAGTACCGGATATTGAAGCCTTATAATTAGAAGTCTTCTCATCTGTTGCTGTGTTGCCTTCTTGTTTTGCTGTAACATCTGCCGCCGCATCTATTTCCCTGGCAATCATCTTTTGTTTCTCATGATAATTGGGGTCAAATACCGAAAATGCAAGCCAACCAGTTCGACTAGTGCTCCCAAGGAATGTAACTGAAGGAAGCAACTCTCCTTTCACGAAATTAGGGACTTAATTCTCAGAAACAGTTTTCTGCGCCGCAACCTAAAAGAAGAAAGCTAAATATACGAGCAATCATTGCTATTAATTAAACAACCCTCAACATAAAAAGTGCAAAAAATATTTGTCTGCATTGTTAGGATGCCAATCAATAATTTAAGTAGGGTAAAGACCAAATATTAATATTTCCATGGTGATGCGACAATATGCTGAGTGCGGTTGCTGAAGACGGCTTATGGCAGGAAATGAAAAGGGGCCACGCGGGCAGCGGAAGCCCTCTACCGAAGCTATGCTTCAAGTAATCTTAATCTGCAGTGCACGATAAGGAATGATAAGCATGAGAGAAAAATCTCACTTACCGCAGCGACAGTCAAGCAAGCAGCTCCTAGGTGTGTTGCCAATTGCAAAGCATGAAGAGAAGAAAGAATGGCAGCTTAATTTTCTTTGGATTCAGTGCTGCGGAGCCCTAGCTGTCTCTTCAACAACTTGTGGGGAAGGTTTTGAAGGAGGACGCTCAATTTTCAACATTTGCAGAGAGAACACACTTAAATGAAGTTGTGCGATGGTGAAGAGAAGATGCCGGAATTCAACCGACCACGGCACAAGGGGGGAAAAATAAACCCCAGGAAAGAAAGCAGTGGCTCATGGACAGCCACGTGTACCCTTGGCATCTGACAGATAAAATAATGTGCTAGTCAAAATCTTATCAAATTTTCTTCACGCATGCTGAGCTATCATTGCCTTGATAACAAAGTCGTGCGTGACCTTCTTCTGCAAGTGCAATGTCACTCCGGACGTTGTTTTCTGGCAGGCAAATACCACTCACCGCTGGTGCGTACTAACTATAGGTATATGTATACATACATATGTATGTATGTATGTATGTATCATTTGGTCCTGAGAGACAAATTAATTTGCTTCTAAGGAAGCAAAGGCCGGGGTTTCTATTTCAACAACCTTTGCCTTGGGGGACCATCGAACACGTTTGTTCGGAAAGTTGGCCTTTAATTGATGCTTGTATTGACAGCTGAATGAGGAAAAAGAAGAAGAAGAAGAAGAAGAAGCAACTCTAGCTGCTTGAATTCCAATTGAAGTTGCAAAAACTTTTAGACCCGCTGCGCTGCTTCAGTAGTCGACATTGATTTTCCTCTTCTTTTTCTTTTGTTTACTTATTTTTTGATCAAATACAGTAGCTAGGAGTAGTTATAGTATTTTGTTTAAGTCCAAGTTTAAGCGGAGAGAGAATGAATTTTAGCCAAGAAGAGTATTCAGACCTTATGAATTAATGGCCACTATATAGTTTACGTGCATTCATTCACTCACGCAGCTTGAATTGACAGATATTAATTGGACTCAATTTGTTCACGTGGCCCTAATTCTAAGAACACCAATCAATAGGACGGGCACCAATAATAAAAATCAGAAGCTATTTGTGTCTATGTCTATGTCTATGCATTGAGTTTGAAGTTAGATTTAATTAGTGAGATGGATGGAGTGGTCATGAATTAAGTAATTGCAACTTTAATTGGCTGGTCATGAATCATGATAGGGAATCATGCTACTGTGTCGTCTTGTTCATTTCGCTAGCAAGCAGTGGCATGCGTGGTCGTGTCTTCTTCTGTTCGCATATAAGCAAACAAATGTTACTTGAAGTGAGGTGAGAATTTGACAAGCCAAGTTACAGTAGTAGGCAGCAGAACTAGTGTCAATTAGGAAAGTTTGATCAATCTTGAAAAGTAATGGTGTCTGGGTAAAAACTAGTGAAAGCAACAGCGTCATCTTTGATGTGTATTATGCATATATGCATGCATAAGTAGAGGGAAGCATATATATATATATATTCTTATAGATTAGTAGCAGCATATGGTATTGCAGTTTACATTATGTGCTTGGTAGGTGAGGGACCAGTTCTGCACTGCTCCTTTAAAACGCCCACTTTGTAGAGAAAGGAAAAATGGATCAGGACCACTCAACTTTCCTGCATGGAGTAAGTTGAAAATGGTGTCTGTATGTATATATATATATATGTATACATCAATATCTCACTCTGAAAAACTCAAATGTACAAGTAAAAAATATATGCGTTGCTCTTGAGCTGCTTTACACCAAACCAAATGTGTTATGAGCATGGATGCAAAATTAAAGCAACTAGTAGTATTAAGTTCAGTAGGCAGAGCAGCACTTTGAACGATCGACAACAGAAACGGGAATTTTACCATTCTTTACCGGAAGAAGCTCCGGACGTATAAAGGGCAAAGAAATACTAACTACTGATTCGTAATTCCCTTCTCTTTTGGAAATATGAACGTTAAACTGTTAGCCTTGGGGGGATCGGAAGAGGGGTACTGTCATGTTGCTTCCCCTTGGATTTTATATTTGTGAAAGTGGGGGAAAGAGGAGAACAGAAGAAGTACTAGTGTAGAAAGCTATCTGTTATGATTCACATGCGCATGTTTAAAGTTGGGCATGAGTACGGTATTTCTTGGATGTCAGATTTGCTGCCATGTAGAAGAAAAACACAAAATACTAGCAGCGGCAGCAGCAGCAGCAGATGGTATGATATTCTGACATAATCTTTAAGCCCTTCAACAACCTATAGCAAGCGTTGGAGTCCTTCCTCAGGCAAGAGATGCACGAAAATGAAATGATGGTACCAGAAATTCAAGCAGTCAAAAAACCACATTCATATTTCAACAAATTATATATTCTTCTCCTTTCTTCTTTAATTTGAGGATCAATATATAATTACCTCAAAAGTCTTTAATCGATCTTTTTGTTTTCTTTTCCCTTTTCTTCTCTGTATGGAGAGGTTAGGCATTTATGAGTGCCGATTATAAACGCAGTTAACTAGTAGTAGTGGTGGTGGTGGGGGGATCTTTTGTAAGGGTTTTAGTTGAGAGGGGTAGAAGAAGAGACGGGTTTCAGAGCAGCAGTAGGGGTAAAACGTAAAAAGATGAGCAGTGCAGTGCAGTTGGCTGTGGGGGGAGGGATCATGCATCTCGAGAGAAGAGCGAAGCAGTGAGATTTTGAGGGTAATCCAATCATCCATTATTATTATTGCCAGAGATGAATGAATGGTCCCCAGATCCCAGACACGAATGACTGTGGGATCAGAATCTAGTACTATTCACGTCTTATGATCTACGGTCGGCCTCTTATCCTTTTTAATCTTTGCATTCGAGGGCCTCCCGGCAGGCGTCAGGCTTCAGCCCACAATTTTTTTCTTTTAATTTTCAATTTTCCCAGCTTTACAAAATCGCAGTTATCATATGTCTTACTTCGCTCGGCAAGCAAGAATCTGTTGCATTATCATAGTAGCATGATCAGTTGACCAGATTGCTGGGTGTAAAATTGTTGATCATACGTTACATTACTAGTAATTGCTCTGAAAAGATAACCAGGAAAAAAAAAAAGGGCTTAATAATAAGGTAATGAAAGCGGCAAATCACTTCTAGTTAAGTAGGGGCAGCCCGCAGCTCAAAGATGATTGGTGATTTGGTTCTGCACCTCAACTACGTGGTTGGTTATGCTGACTTGGTCGTGAATGTGCTAATTGGTGATTGTAGTTAGTTAGGTCACATCTATGTATGTCTATAGTCACCTAAGGCAGGACTTTGCTTCCTATATATATATGGAGTTGGGTAGTATTAGGCAATTCCCCGGGAAAAGCCCCTAAAACTCACCGGCTTCAAAATTTTGCAATTCTTTTTGAATTAATCTTCTATACATTGACAGTGCTACACTTTCACCGTTGGATTGAATGCATGATATATAATTCGAGTTTAAATTTGAAATCCAAATTTTGCATATGTGTCGTGCATCCAACGGTGATAGTATAGTGTACTCCCTCCGTCCCACTTTGATAATCCTGTTTCTTTTTTCACATAGTTTAAAAAAAAGTAGTTAACTTTGTTGGAAAAGTAAATTTAGATTGCTATTTTTCTAAAATACCCTCAAATTAAATATGGTACAACTTTACGGGAACTTGAATTGATGGTAAAAAAAGAATCAACTCTCATTAAATGGGGTAGATTTATAGTAACAACTACTTACATTGAATAAGGCACACTTTTGTAACATAATGTATGATTTTTATCAAAAAGTGAACCTACTTATCAGCAAATTAATGACCCGTAATGATGGAATCAACGCGTCCCAAAAATTTCTCGCCTAGCTACTAGTGTAATTCGTCTTATTTCCTTGAAAAAGAATATACTCCCTCCGTCCCACTTTGATAGTTCTGTTTCTTTTTTCACACAGTTTAAGAAAAAGTAGTTAATTTTGTTGGAAAAATAAATTTAGATTGCTATTTTCCTAAAATACTCTCACATTAAATAGAGTACAACTTTATGGGAACTTGAATTGATGGTAAAAAAAGAATCAACTCTCATTAAATGGGGTAGGTTTATAGCAACAACAACTTGTATTGAATAAGGGTATTTAAGAAAAATGAAAATACAACTACATTCTTCAATTGGAAAGTGGACTGTAATTTGGGACAGACAAAAAAGGAAAACAGGACTATCAAAGTGGGACGGAGGGAGTACGAGGAGAAGTGCTCTTTCCCGATTGCTACTAATATTAACTGATGAACGACTTGGCCCAAATTCTAATGTGCATCAAAGCCTCAATCCTACTTGTCCCAGATTCCATGTCGGCTGGAGAGCAAGCGGATGAACTCAAAATACTAGGATATTTGTGCCCTTCGATGTTTAGGTCTCAAACATGCGCGCATTACCAAAGATTAAGCAGCTAGGCTTGGTCTTTTCACCTCAGGTTGTTTCTGTGTTCCAAACAAATCGAAACGGTCTGAATATCCCAATTTAATGACCGTGGAAAGATTTTTTTAAAAAAGAAAAAGAAAAAGTGCAACTCAGGGTATTGAAGAAGTTTCATTCATTCCATCCATGCATATATATGTAGAGAGAGAGAGAGATTACCTTTGCCTCATCCAATGAATTCAAGAATTAGTCGTAAATCCTGGGCAAGAGTACGAGAAGTTGGGATGCTCCGTCGACTCTGCAGTCTGCTGTGTCGCTCACTTGACATCTTTCTTCGAGATAAAAGTAGGTCTCCAAAACGAGGATGACTGTAAAACACAGAAAGAAGGTCCTTTAAAGTTAATGTAATGCAAAGTTGTTTCATCTGTCTCTCTTTTTTTTTTTTAAGTTTTATGCCAGAGAGGAATTGCAGTTCACTTTCTCTGCCAGCTTTGTATCATTAACTGGGAGCATTTACTATTCCCCTTCCTCAGATCACTCGGTTCTTTTTCCCATTTTCTTCGTTTCTAGGGTCGTCTATACCCCTTTCACGGCCTAAAAGCCGAAATAAATGCCTAGACAGAAGATGCAGAAACGAGCAAACAGCGGCCTGCATGACCTTTGCTAATATTTCACAGTTTTTACCTTTTTTTTTTGCGAATTTTGTGTGTTGGTAACTCGAATTTCAGAAATATTTTCTTCTGTTTTGTTCTTGTTATTCTTAAGCAATACGGATGGGATGGGCTCTACTGTTCGCTGTATATCTATCACTTTCTCTCTCTCTGCGTGTATCAGCCATAGAATTGTCCCTAATGATGATAGAGATGCAAACGATAACAAGGATGAAAGGGACAGTAAGCTGCCAGATTCAATCGGAGAGGGCCCCTTGGCGAGGGACTGCAATTTAATCTTTGAACTTGCCAGACTGAGGCCTGCACTCCTTTTTGAGTTGTAATTGGCTACAGTAGAAAGCTGAATTGGGTACACCCAAGCCAAAAAAAAAGATTACTTAATTTGACACAAAACATACGGTATAGGAGAGTGCCCATTACCAATTACGGTAAGACAATTTACCCTCCAATATGACATTACGATGCCTTTGGGCACGCCATGCATGACCCCCAAACAGTAAAAGCAAGCTGCCTCTCTTGCAGCACAAATTGCGTTACGTACCGCAGACATGTTTTCTAGCCGATGAACGTAATTTCTATTGCTCTATTCTGGAAAAATGACCCCCAGGAACGAACCAAATAAAGGATTGGTTCCAAAAAATGAAAGCTGTATCTGCCGGTCGAGCGTGTTTGGATGGAAACATTATTCTTTTCGAATATTATTTTGATTGCATGAAAATTACGATTCCCAATCAATTTTTTATTTCTCAGTAATTTTTTTTTTATCTCATATACATCACGTCACAAAAACTGATACATTAATTAATTACTGTGAAACAGGACCACACCGTTCATTTCATGCAAATACATGAAAATAATATAGCAAAAATCACAAAAATAGCCCTATTTCAATAGTTCGTATTAAACAATGACGGGTTAAATGGTGGAGTACTATTTTTTTTTTTGTATAACCCGCAGGCATTTGCATCCATTTCACGATCTACGATTAATCCTATTTAAACCGCATCAGATCCCTTGTAATGGAAAACTCTCCCAACATTGTTTTTTCCATTCTCATAAATTTCAAATCCAAGACCTCGTGATTAAGGAATGCAAGCCCCTTTCGCTTGCACCAACATCCGTCGGTAATGATGGAGTACTACTAGTATGCCATGCCGCTCTCTAGTTTCTTAACCACACCGTCCGTCCTCCGTTTATTTTGAGAACTTTGAAGTTTTTACCGTCCATCCTCAAGCAGTCAAGCAAGCATTGTCATTTCAATGCTATTAACTCTCTTTTCTCGTCCAACTCGTACCGCGGCCCTACAACAGGTACAATCTTCAGCTCCTCATTTTTTTCTTTTTCTTTCTTTCTTTTAACGCAACCTTCAACAACCCCCCCCCCCCCTTTTTTTTGTAAAAAAAAAAAAAAGCATGAAATCCGCATTAATAAGAAATAGAAAGTACGATAGATGATGCCTAACTATTACAATCCAACCCAATACTACGGGGTAAACAGACCCCTCTGCTGTCCTCATCACACGCAAAAGAAAATTCTCGAGGACAAGATTCAAAGATCACAAAAGGCATGTCCAATTTGCATCCCAACTTTGCTAGACCCCTCTGTTGTCCTCATCATACGCAAAAGAAATTTCTCGAGGACAAGATTCAAAAATCACAAAAGGCTTCTCCAATTTGCATCCCAACTTTGCTAAAGCATCAGCACATCCGTTAGCTTCCCGATACACATGCTTCAGTTCAACTAGCTGGAGCCGCAAGAGCAGGAATCTGCAATCCAAGACAAAAGTTGTGCGAATAATGATCCGGATCATGATTCGATTGTAGTGGTGACAAACGAACTGTTGGACCGGGTCTCTTGTAATCCAGATTGGCGTTACTTGATTCCCAGATGCCCAATTCATTCATTTAGCCAGACTCCATTGGGATCACTGTCCGAGCTTGCTTAAGCTTGATCCCCTGAACCAAGACCCATCTGTCAAACCGTTTAGATTAGAAAAATTCTGGATGTCTCATGCAGATTTTCCTGATCCGGTAAAAGCATCCTAGATGGGGCCTCCAAGCCCTATTACTCAGGACATTGGTTCCCCATCAAGCCTTGGAGCAGGAAAACTTTTGATACCATTTTCTGGAAGAAAAATGTTAACTTGTATCAAGCAGTTTGCTTGTCTCAAGCGCCCAGGCCAACGACAGTGGAGTGAGGCCCAAATGTCTGCAACTCGGGCTCTCCCCCGACCGAAAGATTAACTCAGCATCAGAAGTGACCAAAGTTTTTTTTTTTTTGGGGTGCAGAGTCCAAACTCAGCCTGAGTTCAAAGATGCACTTGTAGCAGAAGGAAGCCAATGAAACTTCTAAAAGCGGCTTTCAGAATCTGCAACCATTTTTCCTTGTTTGAGAAAAAAATTGGCTTCAAAGCCTGCAACACATGTAAAAACTCCCAAGTCTTCAACCCATGTAATAAACCATCTCCAACCAGTCTTAAAGTCATCTAAGAGTCATTTGATCTCCAGTTGCTAAAAGTGTTAACAGCAATCAAAAGCACAAATTACTTAGACAGGCCACTAATATATATAGAAGTTGACCTTGGACCCACAAAAAAAAAAAAAAAAAAAAATTAGACAGGCCACCATCTTGACTTAGTTCAGTCTAGAAATCGGCAAAACGTTGAATCGACGAGCTATCAATCAAAAGAAATTGGCATCCTCCATGGGCTAACCCCCAGGCTGAGGGGAAGTTTCGGAATATTGTCTTTACAAATTACAATCAATTAAAGTCACTGGGCTAATTATGATGATCATCCAAAAGTGCAAAACAATATAGCCAACACCATCTACACCTTCAGGAGGTTCCTGGACAATCTGAAAAATCAAGGGGAGAAGCTAAACTTTTAGCAACAAAGTTGCTGGACATTTCAGGTTGTAATCCAGTTTATTTCCATCAGATACATCTGAACATAAAGTCGGAAAGAAAAGAGAAAATACAAGAATATTTCTTCATCAGATAATCAACCACACACATGTAAGGGCCCAAGTGTACAAAACTTGGATGACAATTTGAAGCATCCTTCTCTGCAGTCATTGGGATCCAATGTCATTTCAATGAAGCTCACGAGTCTACAGGAAGAACAGAAAAAGAATATTAGGCAAATACCTATTAAGTAGACCAGTGCCTTGTAGTTCAAACAGCAAAAGGTATAAATGTAGATTTCAAACATAGTGCTCAACTTGACCCAAAAGCTGGACATAACCAAAGGGGAGAAACATCAAAAAATTTTGCTTTCTTATGATAATTTGATCCTTTCCCCCTTCCTTCCAAAGAAAGAGAGATAGTTCTCCTTTTCTTCTCTCATAGACTTCCAAATCTTGTCAAGGTTGAATCACTTGCTCTTTATTCCCAACCATATAAGGTTCCTTAAGACCTACATAAGGAAATAGGGCTACTGAACCACATTGGGAATAGAGGCATCTGCTTAATGTAAGGAGGCAGGAAAAACGTCTCCTAATCTATATGCATTGACATATTTTTTTTACTAGCACAATTTCAGGCAGACAATTTACATTTGTCTAGTATGTTCTCTAGAAAAAATAAAAGTTCATAATTCGTGTAACTCTTGTTAAATACTTTAGTTAAAAACTAAAAGTAATTCATTGCATCTGAAATGTGCACAACAAACCCACTTCCTTAAATTCACTTTGTACTGATGAGTTGAATTTATGTTCGTGTAATCAATATGTTAGAAGTTCATGCTTCACTCGCAGTGGGAAATCTGAAAGTAGAAGCCCTTTCCAGATTACACTACAAGTAACCACCCTAGGGGCATCACGACTCGGAACCAAATAAGTCTCAAATTTGTTTGATCAAAAGATGGTGCAAGAGGTAAACAAATAAATTTGCATCAAATGTTAAATCACGATCATGGCATCTAATATACTGCCAAAATGATATTCAGAGAATGACCTATGGTCTGTATTAGCTGGCGTGTCTAAGACATTAGAAATCTAATTTGATTTTCTGAAAATCGTAGAGAATAACAATCCTTAAGTAAGTGTTCTAAAAGAATGGTCAACCTCCAGGACATAAGCATGCCAGAAATATCTTAACATCCCCAAATTCACCAAACTCCAAATAGAATCTGCAACTGCCTTGTACTCTTCAAGGCTGTTTGCAGGTTTCTTTGAACTTCGATCATAATTCTAATAAATATATGCCTTTGACAGAATCAACTGCCTTTGCCTCCCTGGACTGGGTCTAGGAAGTGATAATCTCAAATTCCAAAGATAAGCTCAAGTACCCTGACAAACCTGCCAAAGACACCCCGTATTCTGATAGAAAAGCATTTGCACAATGCCAAGGCACTATTCAACATGAAATACATACTTAAGGTCAGGGTACAATTTTTGAAGGAAAATAACAGTACTATCTCCCCCATATATTCAAGCCCCACTATGAGTACTACAAAAAGGCCAGACTGTGATGTCACCCGGACCCTGCTTCCCAATCAGAAAAACTTACATTACGTGCTTCTGTAAGAAGCTCGCCTAGCTGCTTCTGGGAATCAGTTCTTCAGGTGTACATTAAGCGACTTCTCACTCATTCCCTTATGTACAACCTCTATGGCATCTCAAATTAAACGGGAGTTATAAAGAATTGTCCCAGTGATCACATGTTATAATCCTTAAAGATGCCATGGTAGCAAACCCCGTAGTGCATCTCTGAAGCCCTTTAACTTGAGATAAAAAATCTCTCAATCCACTCCAGTCAAACTCCATCCCCAATCCATTCAAGACTTATAAGTCACAATCCCTTCAATCAAACAGCAACCTCCTTAAACCCACACACAGACAAGAGAGTTCAGTCAAGATTCCTCGTTTACGTTCCTTAAAGCCCCAATTCCAAATAATGCTGAAGAAGAAGACTACATAAACCAAATGAAAACATCACAGACAATCTCTTTACTATTGTGAGTTACAACTGAGGATTAACCCGACATCACAATCTCAGCAATTAAAGTCAGCAAGAAACGGATCAAAACCCCAGATTCGAAAATCCGAAAAAGAAAAAGAAAAGGGAAGAGCAATGATAGCGTGAAGAAGGGTAGCCTGCTTGCCTTCTATTTCTGGTAACCACCACCGATGGCGTTATCATCCTCCACAATCGTAGCGGCCAAATAAGGCCTAGGGAAACTATTGACATCGAAGGTGGTCTCCTTCATCATCTTCTCCACATCAGGCTTCTTCAAAATGGTGCGCTTAATCGGAGGGCGATTGCGGCGCTGGTCGCGAGAGAAGTACTTGATATCGTAGACGGTTTCCGGGTTGGAAGTGGGCACAATAGCCGGAACGGGTGCAGTGGCGGGGCTATGGACCCGATACTCGGTGGCCTTTGGTACGGCGCCCCGGTACTCTGGAGAAGCACAGGGTCCAGTAATCTCCCATGGCCTCGTGATGTAGCGTCGCAGAGATTGAAGAAAAGATTTTGCTGCTGCCATCTCCAAAGTTTTCCTCTCTCCCTATTTTTTTTTTTTCCCAGCGAGAATCGTTAGTTAGTGCGGTTTCGAGGCTTGAGGTCAAATGAACGAGGCAAAATCGAGGACTGCACTAATTTAGTAGTAGTAACTCGTAAGGAAGTCGATTTGGGGAAATCGACACTGACAGCTATTTTGGGAGTGGAGGATAGAAAAGAAAAGAAGAGAAAGGTTTTAATGAGAAAAAAGAAAGAATAATAAAAGAAGTGAAAGGCAATTTAAAAAATTTTTTTTTTAGGTTTTCTGTAGCTTTCCTTTGCTTACCGCTCGATTTGGGATGGAAAAATTTTCAAGCTGTAGCTCCTTCCAAATCAATCTCATTTTTTTTTTTTCACTAAAACTCCCAAACGTCGTTGGAAAGATCTAACCTTCTCTTCCCTTCTTTTATTTTCTGCTCAAATATCATCTCCCAAACTAGCTATGAGAATCGTCTTCAATCAAAAGGGGGAAAAAAGATTTTACCCTCATTATGTTTGTAGTTAATTTTCGTAAATTTATTATAAGGAAGTAAAATGAATATGTTAAGTAAAAATAATTTAAGCCATTTGACAAAATAAAGGTAAAAGTAATTTAAGCAATTTCTTTTTTATTAAAATTTCTTTATTATACATTAATTGTTTATAAACTTTTAACCATGTATTTGCTTTTCTAATTTTGGATGATAATTTATGATAGTTAAATATCTTTCATAAAAAAAAAAAAAAAAACCAATAGTATATGTTTTAGCATTAAAGGAAATTGTTAATAAGAGTAAAGAAGGAAAAAAGCATAATGCATGATACTAAATAAACGAAGAAATCATGTTGACTAAATATGCAGTAACTTTTAATTTAGTAAATAATTTAGATTTTCTTTTCTTTCTCTTTCATTCTGATTACAGTATATGATTTTGGATGACTATATATGTGTTAAAAGAAATTTAATTTCATGCTTAAATATATAGGACAATTTTAGCACTAAAATATATAACTATGGCAAATCACCATAAGAAATTAAAGAAGTATACATTTGGTAAAAATAAGTAATTTCCATTTATATTAACAATTCCTTATTAGGTGTGGAAATTAAATATTCAGCAAAATCATTTCACTAAATATTATTGCCATTTCAACCGTAATTAAGCAACGCCGGTATGTCTATTCTTCTCTTTTAATGCTGTTTACATACCGAAGTCTGACTTCTGTTTGTTTTCTCTCTTTAAAAAAAAAAAAAAAAAAAAAATCATAAGAACAAATTTATAAAAGAGAAACCGCGCAAAGCCAATGCTGGATTCCCGCAGTCTTGTTTGTTTCCCTCTGTATCTCCGTCTAGACCCGATCGTTTGCCGCCGTTGCTGCCATCAACCACCAAGGCCGGCTGGGCGAGGTACCCGACATATTATTTGTTTTTTTATCGTCGAAATATCGTAAGCTGCCTGGTTAAGTAAAATTGTGAGTTTTTCTTGTAAAGTCGCACATTTCCCGAGCAAGTCTAGGATAAAATTTAACTCTCATAGGAGCTTCCGGCGGTTCATTCTTCTGCCCGTAGACTAGAGCCAGTTTTGATTCCGTCGGTTATCAATTACTCCAAATTCTTTCATTTCTATAAGCAATTTTTGCACTACCCGTTTGTGAAATAACTCTGCTAACTTGATATAGCTGCGTAAGCTGGCTGACCTTGAGATAATTCTATTTCTTGATCACTGTTTATTGCCCAAGGCAGAATTTATTTATACAGTTGGTTTTACGTGCATTGTGCAAATCATTTTCGGTTGCAGAACAGTTTTTTTTTTTTTAAGCACATCAATTCGAACCGATCTTTAAAATTTATAGGACAGATTGGGTTATGATTTGCAAGAGAAAAACAATTCTGTGGTTCGTTCATCCATGAAATTTTTGTTAGCTACGTTTGAAAACACTAGAATTGTGCAGAAGCTTTGTTCGACAATGATTGTATTTGCTCAAGAGTTGCTTTTGCCTCACTCAAGTTGCCATGGTTTTAGAGTAGCATAATTATTTATTTCCAAGCAGATGCCTTTTTTGTACCATGTCATTCAATCTTGAGAGGTTGAAACAAATAGTGAACACCGAACAACACATCCTGCCAATGCTGTGGTTATTAAGTTGTCAGCATGATTGCATGACTGGTGAACGTTGGTTGCATAATGCTCTCTTCACCTTTCTTATCTACTCTTATTAACTGACATCCAAATTCTTGGTCTTTGATTGTTGTCAAAAGCATTGCTCCTGAGTTATCATGCTCAAGGACACAGTTGTGAAACTGAACAACCAATCGTAATGAATCCTTGATTGTGTTTCAGCAATCACTTGGCTTTTCTTGTTGTGACAACAACGGTTTCACCATTATATGAAGTCGTGACAAAACATTTGCCAGAAAAGACTAAAACAATACCTGGATTTGGGTCTGACATCCAAGTGCGTCGCTGTTTCCACTGCCTTTTCCAACCTTTGAGTTTGGTTTAGCATGATCAGCATATCTAAACACATCATTGAGCACGAAGTACCCCTTATCTCACAGAGCAAGAGAAAAGGCTTGCGTAAATAACCTTATCCTGTTGTACTTTCCAATTAAGAAACCAGTGACTAAAGCAATCACCCCACGATTGTAAGAGTCTTGAGCATCAGTAGTCCTTGTCTCTACTTGTAGATCTGGTAGTTCAAGAAACACATGGTTTTGTTGATCATCCATTCCATATTATTTCATTCATTGGCATTTCCGTTCTGCATGCAACACTCTGAACTGGGACAGGACACTTTTTATGGAGAGCAGGCCAAATTGTTGCTGATGATTGTTGGATCAGGAGTAACAATGGCAAAAATGTTGTGGTGGAATCTGAATTTCAATCAATGTGAACCTCATTTCTGCAGGATCACGATTAACTGCTTCAACTTTCCAACATGACAGTCTGAAGGAGTTGTATGCGCCATTTTTAAGTTCAGAAACGAAGTTGGGGCAATGAAAGTTATGCCTGCTCATTTTTTAATAATTGCAGCTACTGGAAATCCACCTGTTGATTCGGCCAGCCCAGGCTTTTCTGCCTCTAGCAGCATTTCTGGCCCAGGAAGTAAAGGTGCATGTGACAAAGGTATGCTTATTCTTACCTTTTTGAGGGTGTCTTTTGGTGAAATGATGCTTCATGCATCAATTGTACGGTGCTGAGATTGGGAAGACTTTCAGATTTGGGAATACACACTTGCGGAATTTGAAAGTCAACTCCTTTTGAATGTCTGTATGTGGCATACTTGACTCATTGTCAGTCTTATGCTTCTCTCCGACAAGGCCAATAAGTTTGAGATCACCTGGTTTTGCTTTTTAAAAGTTGAAGGCCACTCCTTTCATGCAGTCAATTTTCCCTGCAGAGTTATTGCTGATACGATTGAGTCAGAATTCAAGAGAACTGAACCAATAAAAACCAAATGGCCTCCTGGTCAAAAGTCCAGGGTTGGTCTTACTCATGATGGTAAAGGACTGTTTTAAGCTGTGTTTGTATTCTGATTTAACAGGAAAGGTGATTTGGTGGTGTTGTTGAACTCCACAGAAAGTGCGCTTCAGGTATGTGCTCAGGACTGTCGAAACGCCTAAATTTCTATGTAGTCACAGGCATGCTCACATACGTTTATTTTTCATTTAAAACATTGGGTGCTTCTAAAGAGCAATAATGTCTCTTGTAGCCTTCGACAAATATGCCTACAGTTCCTTGAGTACTAGAAGGCAAGCATTTCTCTACGCTGATTAGTTGTGATGTTCCAATGTGGCCAACCGATGATTTCTAGAGAGTTTTATCTCCTCACTAGGTAGATAGGTTTATTTTTAGAGCATATTTTTATCATACATCTATTGAGCTGTCTTGATATTGAAGGCCATGCGGCCATGGTTGCTGATAAAAGTTTGAAAAAGAATTCGATACAGAAGCTCAGTAGGTCAATGACATTTACAATTGAAACCTTTTTTTTGGCTTATCACTGGAGATAAAACACCCATTCCACCAAAAAGGAAAAAGAAGAAGAGGCAAATCAAAGATTTGGTTGTTGTTTATCAACTTACAATCAAAATTTTGGGGTTTTTTTTTTATGTAGAACCAAGATATAAATGTCTTTATATGAAGGTAAATTTTACTATATATTTCCAACTGTACAGCCTTTTTGTTCAAACATTGCTCATCACCACTGGGGGTCATCAAGCTGTAACTGTCACGAGAAGCAGCACGAGTGAATGTAGCAGGACGACCTCTACTCTGCAAGCTTTTCTTTTTGTATCTGGAAGAATTTGACATTCTGTCTTGATGAAAGAAAATAAAAACGTGACAGTGTAAATTTAGTGTGATGTTAATCATGCACTTTGACTTATTTAAAACTTTTGAGGTGTTCACAACGCAAAGATGATCTGTTACATGTTTCTGAAGCTCATCAATTTTCTAGCATGCCTACACAAGAACTTCAGGGGACGTGGGAACGTCTTGGTGGACATCTTTGAGGGAGAAAAGGCATCCACAGCTGCTGCAATTCTTAGAATGTGGCGGTATGCCTCAAGGAGGGTACTGTCTTGAAGGCTATTAGCAAGCGAGAGATACAGATAGAGAGGGATGCCTTTTCCGGTCGTGGCGGTAGGTCTCAAGGCGGCAGGGGTTGGGGCCGTCAGTCAGGGAGTGGGACTGGGGAGGCTGGGATAAACACGTTGCGAGTATAAATATGTTGACACTAATCAAAAGATTGACACTTGACGTGGCTTCTCTGAAATACATACATGAGTGCGTAATGTATCACTATGGCTCGATGGTAATTCAGTTCTCGTCTGTTTTTCGAAATTTTGTTGGACCGTCCCCTAGAATATATTAGAATAAGAGTAGTTCTGTTTGGATTATAAATTATTTGAGATATTTTTACTGTAGCACTTTTTGTGATGTGATGTATGTGAGATAAAAAGGTAATTGAGAAGATAAAAATATGTGTTGGAAATTGTAATGATGATGTAAGCAAATAAATATTGGCTAATAATTCTCTATCCAAACAAACCTATGACAATTATCAAATCAAAAAAAAAATTAAAAGCAAAACCACACATACTCAATTAAAATGTGCAAGCTAAGAAGTGTTGAAGCGTCACTTTTCATTATTGTATTGATAATACTCACTTATAAAGGGTAATTTCTTAGGTTTTTAGATGCGAAAGTAGTTGTTAGTTTCAAAATTAGTGATGCCGTCGAAATTACTTTTAGCTAGCAATGGGGCAAAACGGTCCGAAATGGGGGAGTAAAGCACACGCAGTGTTCAAATATCCTCACCAACCAAACCATGGTCCGAGAAGGTGCCCCCCAAGTTCAACTGGGAACAACTTGCTCACATGCATCTGACCAGACGACGCCAGCCGTACGATGTGATTTATGATCACTGGTTTCTGGTGCTGTCGCCGTCAACTAGTTGTTTGATGCTGCTTACCTGTCCATGTGCTATGAAAATTGGACACGTGGACTTCCACCACGTGGCAACCACCCAACAGCTTTTCCAAGTGCAACTTGCGGCCTTGCGGGCTCCATTCTTGATCTCCTCCACCAAGGGTATATCTTTGCCTTATTTTTGGGTGATTCTTTTGGGACCACATTTGACAATAAAAGTCACACCCACTGAAAGTTCAATGTTCATCAGCTTTCAAATTCTAATCACAAATTAGCAATTTCCAGACGGTTAACTAAAAAAAAAAAAAAAAAAAAAGGTATGCTTGTGTCACAACTTGTGTGTGTCTTGTATGTATAGATTCAATTTATTTATACCAAAATACAAAAGGGTGTATGGATTAGCAAGAGATCATTGATTAGTTAGTCAAATCACCATGACTTCAGAATATGAAGTTAATCAGTAAACCATGGCTGAACCAAATAAACCAATTTTAGCATAGATAATTAAGCAGCGAAAGTAAAATAAATACTTACTTGCAAAATAATGGCGAAAGTAACACTCATTCGCAGACCAATAAGCCAAGGAAGGGGTGAATAGCTTTTCTGACACCTAAAACATAGAAAGTTTGAAAGTTTTGATGAAGAAAATTATATGTTTAAAAGTTTTGATTTGCATATCTTGTTTGGAAAAATTAAGAGTGATGAAATTTTTTTCAAAAAATGAATTTGTTAATTTGGTAAAAAAAAAAAAAGAAGAAGAAAATTCTAATTTAAAATGTCAAGGAAAAAAGATTGTTATTGAAAATTTTGTTGGTTCGAACTCTCTTCAATATGATAAAAATATTTAATTTGGTTGATCATTTTTTATTGGAGTTGAAAAACTTTTTTACATGAGAAACTTAATTTGTGGTATGAATTTTTTGGATGAGTACGGTTATAGCTACTCTGATTTATTTGTAGTGATAACTTTAGCAAGAAAGAAAACAATATATAATGTTATATTCTTAGACACTTATATTGGTGGTAAATATGATGACTGTGATAATTAATAGATTTGTATGAATTAGTACCTTGATCATGATGAAATTATTGAAAAATTATTTGCAAAATATAAAGTGCACCCACTATTATGTGTAAAAATGAAGATGAAGATGACGCGTTGCGTATCGTCTATTTGCCAATTGAATTTTCAATAGAATTATTGCTATAGATGGAGCTGGATTCGCCTCGATTGAGAGTTTAATTCAAATGAGGCAATGTTGATAAAATGAACTAACTTTAGAAGTTTTTATTCATTTTTTTACAAGTTTTTTTTATTAAAGTTGGGCTTTTAGCAGTGTATGTGTTTTATTTGATAATTGATCATCCAAGTGATTTTTCACCCAACAAGTCTGATAGATTATAAATACGATATTAGTTAGGATATTTTTTAGAAATTAGTCAAGAGGAGTATGTAAAGTTTTACTGTGACGTGACTTTTTCTTCTGTTGTTTCATATTTCAATAATAGTGTAAATTATTTATTTTCTTCTCTCTTACATAAATATATTTTGAGTTATTATTTTATCCCTTCAATTCTATAATCCTGCATGCTTAATAATTATTAGAACCCTAAATTTAGATTTTACATGAACATTACACTAGTTTGGTTTGAACTATGGGATAGAGCTTTAGGCTCTTCATTGTTGGGCTTTGATGAGATACCGAGAAAGTCATGCACCACTTTGATAATCTTATCTCAAGCGATGATAAATTTCTCTCACCCAAATAGACTATTCACCATTGAATTGAAATACTAGTTCATAGTAATGGGTAATATGCTTCTGAATATTACCTAGGGATGTACGCCAGCCGAGCTACTCGCGAGCTTGGTCAATGACTTGTTTTGAACTCAGTCAAACCAAGTTTCACCCGAGTCTCGAGCTACTCGACTCGAGTACACATTCGAATCGAGTTTGAGTCAGAATTTTGCCGTTCGTAATTCGTCGAGCCGTATAATTTAAATAATATATATGTATTATAATTATAAAATGACTGTTATGGGTATAATCTATATTGAATTTACAAATAAGATATCGAGTCAAAAAACTTGATTAGTCGACTCGATAAAACTTGACTAAAGGTCGAACTTTAACGAGTCAAGTCTCAAACTTTTAATGATTTTCTCGAGTTTGAGATTTTTCAATTCAATCAAACTCGAGCTAGCAATACTCAAGCTCGACTCAGCTCCATTACATACCTACGAAGAAGCAAAAATGTTTGGGACTGCTAGAAGTGAAGAAGACTTGAATAATGAGGACGTGATTGAGAGGAGGTGACGGCTGCTTTTGCCATTTTCTTGACTACCTTTTCTTTTTCAAGCAAATTGGCAACATGACGGGCTTTGGTGTTAAACTAACACAATTTGCGCGAGCAAGTTGCGCAATTTCTTTGTTGACGATTACGACAGCTGTCTTTCAGACATGCAAGCAATTTTTATTTCACGCTCAAGGTGACGGAAGTGAATAAAAATAAATGTTGCCCAATCGATCCACTTGCCCTATTCTCCAAAATTCAGATTTTAGTACCTTTTCCAGTCCTTGATCATTTGTTTTTATGTCTCCATCAGCTGAATTGACTGCTTTATTTGTCTATGTACTTCAAAGAAAAAAATTTAAAAATTCTAACCTTTTCCTTTTTTAATGCAAATGAGAAGATTTAAATTACGAATCTCTTCCTCATCTCTCGAACCATTCAATCCAATTCATCTCTTGCGAGTTCTAGCTTCTAATCATTTTTATTGGACCAAATTGGAAATTGGCATCCCAAAAAAGCACCAACTCAGAAGAACTACATTCACCATGTCCTTGAAGCCACAACTGGCTGGTTAATGCCATCCATTAGCACTGACAATGGCAGTGTCACGTGTCTCAGTCACCTTCGTTTGCAACTGCAACAACTTCATCAACCACCTCCGTAACCACTGAGCTAAACCCGGTAGGTAGGAGGTCAGGGTTCGACCCATGCCTCCCACTAAATTGTCTGTCCTTCATGAACAACTCGATTAGTCTCAACAAATCTTCTTAGGAGTTGGTGTCCAGTGTCCGCAAGGGTCCGAGTCCTGTGACTATCGTAGTCGGGGGATGGGGCCTCTTCTTCCAGGTCGGAGTGAGATTAATCAGATTCGTAAAGATTGATCCGGACACCCATTCCATCAGCCAAAAAAATAATAATAATAAATCAACCACCTCTGTCTCCAGCAAAACGATAAAGGAAAAAGATACTTACGTGACTTGGGGTGAACCCAATCAACGTTAAAAGTACAACAAATGGTCCACAAATCCGATATCGCAGCAAAATGGAAGTAATTAATTGTTTAACATATGAAATCAGCAGCAGCAGAAGTCATCATACCAAAAATATAAAGCTGGTGGAACTTGAAAGTAATACTTACTAAAAAGCTTCACATTCTAATTCTGAAAAAGAAAAACCAAAACATGTAATTTACCTCGTTTATCTATTGATAGTTTTGAATCCGCGAAGGCTCAAAATTTCTGCTTTTCGCAAGGGTTATTCGAGCAATCAGCAACGTAAACGAGAGGGCAAAAACCGGAGCTCCGATGAGACGTATACGTGTCAAAATCTTGACGGGCAACCGATCCCAGACATTGATTTGAGAGACGATGACAAATCCTCCAACAGAAGCCCCACAGTCATTATTGTTGTCAAACTTTTGTGCTTCCAAATCGTTGGCGTCAGAATGATTAACACCGCAAATCAATACGTGGTTCGGCAATTTCACCTTTTTTTTTTCCTTTCTTTTTCTTTCACGGTGTAAAGTTTAAATTGACGGCTTCGATTGGATGACGAAATTTTGAGTTCAGTTAAAACTTTACCCTCCGAGTCGACCCAAAAAGAAACGGCTTTATCCTCTTTCTCAGTAGCAAAAGGCAAAACGGAAAATCTTTTGTTTTCAAGGCACAGCGCAGGATGACATCTTAATCGCTCGGTATGTTAAATAATCTGACTGATGACATCTTATGAAAACAGCGGGACGCTAAAAAAGCAGATAGATATAGACATCGTTGGTCATGCTGTACGTAGATTTAGACTGATTTGATCCAAGACAACAGCTCAATTGATTCTTTCTTAGGTTTGTTATTTGAAGCTTTGGAAACATTCTTGGGAGTTTATAGCGTGCCAACATGGTATTTCTTAAATGAAGTTTTCAGAAAATTAGAGGGCATTTGGATTTTCATTAAAAAAGAAGATTATTCTTCTGACACGCTTTCCAATTGTCATTGTGTGTCGTGTATTTCATATTGCTATACTATTCTTTTTTTAATAAAAAATTTGAAAAATTATAATCCAAGCAAGACCTAATTATGCATTAATCGCTTTTGATGAAAACTGGGAATTAGTTGACTCACAAAAAAGTTGAAACTAAGGCCCTGTTTGATAATTCAATTCAACACTTAAGTTTAATGAATTCATATCTTAACATATTCAGAACGTTTGATAATAAAAAATTGAACATCTGAATTAATTAAGTAGCACTGAATTTTTCTAGCCAAAACTTGCTTTCAAAATTAAATGATAAGCTATTCAGTTATCACTGAATGCAATATACACTCACATGTATTAGATTTAATATTTAACAATTCAATAATTTAATGAATTCAAACTTGATTTCAGATTTCAATTTTATCAAACGCATCCTAAGTGTGGTAGGGGTAGGCAACAATTCGGTTAATTGAATTTTCGGCTCAATTTAATTAAACTTAATGAATCGATTATCATGGAAATTGATTTCAATTCAGTTTCAATGAAAATCGATTTTTGAAAACGGTCAATTAGTTGAAAACTATTATGAATTACCAATTTTAGTTTTAATCAAAAAATTGAAGTTAATTTTTTTCACTATTCCATATACCCCCTATATTATATATGACATGTATAGTTGTATATTATTATTTTACAATATATATGATATGTATATTTATAGTCAAAGTAAAAACATGTGGTTTTATTATTTTAAGAAGTGCATGTTGAACTTTATCTTTTTTAATCAAAATTTGAATTGGTTAAGTTTTTTTCTTAATTTTTTCTAACAATAGATGGATGGAATTTAAGAAGTGGAGAGAGGTGACGGGTATGAATCATGACTTCTAAATCCTGGGACTTCAACCAAATTGATTAACCAACTTTCAAATCGATTTTTGATTTCAGTTAAATTGATTTCAATTCAATCAACATAAAATGGGCTTCAATTTTGATTGGAAGTGAAAAGGGCAAAAATTATATTCTAACCAATTTCACCTAATTGAATTATCGATAAACTGATTGATAAATAGGTTTTCATCAATGCTATTGGATTTCGTTGTAGCAAAAAATATTTTTAACCAATTTAATTTGATTGAATTACTGATTAATTGACCTGGAATAAGTAGTTTTTCATTAATGCTGGCTCTATTTGGAATTGCCATTTTTTCAAAAACAAGTTTTCCAAATACAATGCTACAATAATACACAATAAATCAAAAAACATCTCATCCATACAATATATCAAATATTTCAAAAAAAAAAATTTAGTCTGTAAATTTTTTTTCATATACATTGTTATAATAAAATTTTTCAAAAATACCTCAAAAAACAGTTAATTCAAACGGAGCGCCATTGAGGATCTAGAAAGATTATAAAGCGAGAAAAGAAAAACCTAAGGGAAGAACTTGGAGTGTATGTGGACAGAAGATCATTTGGAATAATATTTTAAAAAAGTATTATAACACTTATTTTGATGTGATATAGGTAAAATAAAAAATAATTTTAAAATATGTTAATAATACAAGTAAATGAAAATTAGCAAACTAAAGTACAATGAGTCCATTTAGATTAGCTATTTTTAAAAAATATTACTATAGCAGAGTTTTTATACCATATTTTAGAAAATATTTTAAGATATTTAAGAGTCTTTCTTAGGATATATTTTGAAATATTTTTTAACTTTTAAAAAATTTAGACTATTTTTTAGAGTACTTTTTAAAATTATTTTGAAATATTTTAGAATAAAAGAGTTTTTAGAATATATTTTGAGATACTTTTTAAATATTTAAAAAAATTTAAACTATTTTTAAAATATTTTTTAAAAATTTAATTTTTGAAAAACTCTTTGGATTAGCTGTTTTTGGGGATGTTTTTGAAAAACTTTGCTGTAGCAGAGTTTTTAGAGTATATTTTGAAATATTTTTAGAAAATATTTTGAAATATTTTTTATTGGCACTTTATTTTGAGATATTTGGTAAAATTTTAAAAAATTTTAAATTAATTTTTAGATTATCTTTTAGAATACTTTGTTGTAACTTTTATTGTTTTTGAAAAACTGTTTTTGAAAAAATAGTCAATCCAAACGAGCTTGAATCCAAATAGAGCCTATTATTTTTGACATAGGGAGGAGGAGTAAACGCAGCAGAAGATACATACAGAGTAAAAAGGGTAGGGAAGAGAGAATGAATGAAACGTCGCGGCATTACGAGTTCGGGATTTTCTGACAACGTGGCAAAGCCAATCCGCTTTATCCCCAAATTTACATACACGTGTCCGTAGCTTCCGTTATCTCATAATCCTCGTCCGTTGAGGAGACATCTTTTTGGACGCTTGTTTGGCTTTTTGACGTCGTCATCCCCGTCCTCGTCCTCCAAACCAGCTTGTCTTAACCACGTGGGTCGTCTCATGATACTTCACCCCATCCACGTGTCACGTCTAACTCATTTGCGTTTCAATATCTCTGTCCTTTTTCGTCTTTTCATGCTCCCCAGGCCAATTTCAAGTTCTCCCTTTTATTTCTTTTCCCCAGTTTCTTTCCCATTGCTCTTTTCATTTATTCACATTTGTTTATGTTGTCTCCCTCGCGGTCATGGCGCTCTCCACCTCGCCGGCGAACTCTTCCCTCGAAATTCTTTTGAGTTCCTTCTTCACATTATCAGAGATTTGCACAACTTGTTATTTTACCTTGTTATGAGGTTTTCTGGACCCATAAATCTGTTTCTTTCCTTTTGTCTTTGTTTTTTTCCTTGTTCTCTTTGGCGAGGGAAAATGAAATTTACTTGAATTATTACTGGTGGAGTAAGACTATTTCCATCTGAGCATCTTCAAGATTGAATCTTTTTGGGTTTTCTATTAATGATGCTGGTGAACTACATGGCAGAGGCTGGAGAAAATAAAGGAAAGGGCCATTTGCCCACTCAAGTCAATGGATTTTCAAAAGATCTACTGTTCAATAACTTGCCGAACGGGAATACTTTATCAAGAAAATTCGGGGTTGATAATGGAGAAGAAGAGGTGGAGTTAAGTTTGGGGCTGTCATTGAATGGAAGGTTTGGGGTGGACCCAAAACAGGCTAAGATGAAGTTAATGCGATCTTCTTCTGTATTAACTTTCATGTACGCTGGTGTTGCAGGCGGTGAAGAAAGCCACGCGTCATTGGTGCCAATTGCTTCGTATTCGCCGTTGTCAAGGACTTGTTCTCTGCCAACGGAGACAGAGCAGGAGTGGAGGAAGCGGAAGGAGTTGCAGTCGTTGAGGAGGATGGAGGCTAAAAGGAGGAGGATGGATAAGATTAAGATTATGAGGGTTGGGAGGGAGAAGGTTGAGCCGGAGGATTATTCTGGTGAAGAAAATGAGAGTAATGGTACTAATACCAATAATAGTTGCCAAGGTTTAGACAGCATTAATGGGAACGGGAATGGAAATATGATGCCATCATCCCAGGCATCAATTGGATCACAAGGCAGTGCTTTCTCTGAGATTTCTGAATTCCATAGTCAACCCATTCAAGGTATTTACTCTTTTAGGATTATTCTTTATCCGTTTTATTTCTTACCTTTGTTGGTAACTTTTACATTTTTTCTCCTTAAAATTTGTTGTCACGGTTAATTTGGTGTACTTGCATTTGCAGCTTGTCGTGAGTGTGTGCGAGCGTGCTTTGGTTGGTTGGGGGAGGGGAGGAGGGTTGGTTACGTTCTGAGTATACAAATGGAAAAATTGCTTCTTGCTTGATTTGATCCTAATGGTTTCTAAGATGTGAAATTGTGGAGTCTGTATTCAGGAATTGCGCTTAGCTAGCTTCCTTTTATAGACAGATGCTTCTTCAAAATCTATTTTCGTATTGTTGTTGTAAGAGTTGGGCTAGGGTTCTTTTAAGCTCAGCTTTATTCGTGGGATATGTGTTTCAATCAACTTGAGCACAATGAGTAATATGTATGGAGTTGCCTTGCCTCTCAAAGAAATTAGAAATCAGGTAGGTTAGTGGTATAGATATCTTTGCTTGGAAAGTTTAAACCAAAGTTTGCAAAACTAAAATTTTGACCAAGTTTAGAGAATTAAGTGATTTAACCTTTTTGGATTTTGCTTACTCGCCATTCACTAAAAATACGAGTGCAAGATTTATGCGTAGTCAATTGGATTTGACATATGCTTCTCTGAAGTTTTTGTGGACATAGTTATGTTTCCTCTTTAAGCATGACACGATGAATTGTCTTTCTATACTGGTTACTGCCATAGCTTATGAGCATAATTGAATAATTTGTCTTAGTTAAATGATATTTTGATAATTTTAACTGATTCAGAAACCCATTTTCCATTCTTTTGTGGCTTCGGTAGGTCCTATTTCTTGGTTTGCTTTTCTGGCCATGCACTTATTGCTAATGCTTACAAGTCTTTTGTCCATGCGTAAACTTTGTTGCTATATTTTGGCACCACGTTTAATACCCTTCTCGAGTTACCATATTGATGTTTGGACAAAGAGTTAATTATTTTCAAATAGTTTGCCCTTGTGGAGAATATCAAGCTCCTTTCATGGTAGGTAAGTTTTGATTAGAAAAGAAAAGCGACACTGGCCGGGCAGCTTGAAAAACTAATTCCCCGGAGTGTATCTGAATGGGATAAGAATCGAGCTTATCTTGGATAAACATTCCTGGTTAATATGAATTTGGGCGAGTATCCGTTGAAATCTTTACTGAATGCAAATTTAAAACTAAGCATCCAGAACAATTTGTTAAGGATGTTGTTTTAGCTGTAACAAAAGTACCGTTGTTTCGATCTTTTATTGGAATAGCCATTTTAGTCAAATTATGCAACATTGCTGGGTTGGTTGGTACTCCGCGTTTGACCATTCCTAGCATTTTTCTGGCTGTGTATGTGATGTGTTCGCTCAAGCTTTTTTTATAGGATCATGTGATTCTCAGTTTTTCCACTTTGCCCTATGGGAAAAATTAGTTTGTCACTTAGTGATGAAGATTCCAATTGTTAACAAGTGCTCCTGAAGATGCATATTTGATCTGTAATTTTTTCCCCCCGGTCTTTTAACTGCATCTTAATTGCTGCAGTGAACGAAAAGAATGGCACAAAGAGCCCTTCCAGCGTGCAATCTCTTAAGGTTCACCATGAGCAAAAACCTCAAGTGCCTCCTGGATCAGTGGTTGGCAAGGCAGCAGTTGACAAGGGAGCAAAAGAAGCAAAGGAGATGCTCAAGAATGTAATGCTTGATATGCCTTGTGTCTCCACAACTGGAAATGGGCCAAATGGTAAAAAGATAGAAGGATTTTTGTATAGATATCAGAAAGGAGAGGAAGTAAAAATTGTGTGCGTTTGCCATGGAAGCTTCCTGTCTCCGGCCGAGTTTGTCAAGCATGCAGGCGGAACTGAAGTAGAGCAACCATTGAGGCATATAGTTGTTAACCCTTCACCCTTAATTGTAGCAAGGAAGCTGTAACATGAACCCCCTTAGCACTTAGTCATCGCTGCTTAGTTTTTCTTCATTTGCCCAATTTTATTTAATGACGTCCATCACTTATTGGTTAAATTTGTTTGTGTTAGGCTGACGCCTTGACTGCTGAGGGGTTCCGTTGTTTCTTTTGTTACTTCCTACTTTCAAATGAGGTCTTCTTCCCGGTCTCTATATGCTACTATTTCATTATGCGCCAATATGATGGTATCCGTTGATTTTATATCTCTTTTAGCGGATTTCCATGTCCGGTATGGCTTCCGACAAAACTCTAGCAATTCTCGGGATGCATGGGCACGGAGTACTGCTCCTTAAACGGGTTCTTTTTTGACTAATCCATAACAGAGATATCAAGCGAAAGTGAATGGATGGTTGCGTCTGCAAACGCCCGCAAGGCAGAGAATCATAGAGAAGACTGGGACAAATTAAAGGGGTAATACCGGACACGGCGAGGCCACTGACCGAGCATATTAGGCAGAGATCACGAAGATCTATCCTTTCTTTTTAAAGCATCAGGCAGAGATCACAGCGATGTCCCCGAGCAAATAATATGAGGGCTGGGAGAAACAGGCTTTGACCCAGTGAACAATACTAATGGCCCAAGCGGGCAATATTTCTTTCCCTGGAGGAGGGAGAAGGCAAAAGTCACATCTTTCGGGATTGCAACTTCTAAAATTTCAGGCACGGTACACGAGAATCAAATATCACGGCCAATTTTGAAGTGGCAGGTGTTCTGCAGAATGATTCTCTTTGTGACTCTTATTTCACAGCAGCAAACAGAAATTGAATACATGTATACAACCTTAAGAAACGAATATCTGCATTCTTCTGCAGATCCATCAGTGAACCCCCTCTCTAATCAGGGACATTGATATGGAAAAATGGGGGCAGAAGCTATACTACAATTTACAAGCACCTAAACTTTAAAATCCGAATCTAGTGGCAGCCCGTGAAGACCCCCGAGTGCACTTCTGCAGTCAAAAGTGCAAGTCCGCGGGCTGACCCCCTCTATGCATCAAATGTGTCAATCAGCTGACTCCTCTGTACTGTAGCTAACAAGATGGCGGCTGGAGTTGCTTCAGCCGTCTCACGACTTGCTTCATAGTGGGTCTGGTTGATAGGGATTCCACTGTGCACACAACTGCCAAGTGTAGAACTTCAACCAAATCATCATGGGGACCTGCGTCCCACAATCCAGCTGTGAAGAACTCCTTGGCTCGGCCTTGCCTCAAGAGCATGCATGCCCAAGCTACTATGTTGAAACCATTTCCGTATGGAGAAAATGAGGGATCGAGAGCTTTCTTATCTGAAATTAACTCAAGCAACACGACGCCATAACTGTAGACATCAGCCTTGTCAGAGACACGGCAAGTCATTGCATATTCTGGGGCAACATATCCAAAAGTTCCGGCCACACCAGTCGTGGCATGGGTCTCTGAAGTTCCCAACAGACGAGCCAATCCAAAATCAGACAAATATGCATTGTAGTCCTCATCCAACAAGATATTGCTAGGCTTCACGTCGCGATGAAGAACACGTGGGACACACTGATCATGCAGGTAGGCAAGTGCACGGGCTATGTCCAGGGCAATCTTGTGCAGTACTCTCCAATCCACAGCCCTTGTAGATCTTTCCTGAATGAACTTTTCCAAATTTCCCCCAGGCAAATAGTTATATATAAGAAACATCTCTGTTTCACTGGCATGGTATCCTATCAAAGTCACAAGATTCGGATGACGGAGTCTGCCTAGAGTTTTGATTTCTGCATCAAATTGTTGAACCCCTTGAAAGCGTCCTACTGCTAGCCTTTTTATTGCCACTAGGACCCCCGGTGCAATCTCAGCCTTGTAGGTTGCTCCAAATCCTCCATTACCAATGCAATTACTAGCATTGAAGTTTGCTGTTGCGCGGACCACATTCTCAAATGTCAGCGGAACACCAATGTCAGTAAAGACTGTAACTTCCTTCCTGGTCGACCCCCCAACTCTAGACCTTGGATTATACTTTCTTGTGTAAAAGAAGAGGACAACAAGAGCAATGAGAACTGACACAATGGCTGCAGCAGAAGTTATGGATGCTATCTCAATTGAGTTGAAACCACTGTTCCCACCTTTCTGGGGTGGAGTAGGAGATGGAGTAGCGGCATAATTCTGTGGATCCCCAAATCTTCCCTGCTGATCTGCAGATGGGGTTGTTAAAGAATACATATGGCAAGATCCAAGATACGGGTTTCCTAGGACACTGTTACATTTCATCAAGTTACCATTCTGGGGTAGCGGTCCAGACAGATTATTGAATGACACATTGAATACCGAAAGAGTAGCAACGTTGGCCAACTCAGATGGAATCTGTCCCGTTAGATTGTTGTTGTTGAGGAGAAGAGTGGTTAAATTCCTCAAATTTGCAAGATCTTTAGGAATCTCACCACTGAGAGAATTTGACGACAGTTCAAACACTTCCAAGTACTGCAACTGCCCCAAACTTGTGGGAATGGTGCCAGTCAAATTATTTCCAGCCAATGAAAGAAACTTGAGATCCTTTAATTGGCCAAAACTGCTAGGAATTGGACCTTGAAAAAGGTTCCAGCTCAAGTCAAGAGCAACAACTGAAGCCAAATTCCCAAAACTGGAAGGAATTGTCCCAGTTATCTGATTTTCAGAGGCATCCAAAAGTTTCAAGGATCTGCATGTAGTACCAATATCAGCAGGAATTTGACCAAAAAATCCATTATTGCTGATATTCACAATCATACCAGTCAATTCTCCACATTTCTCAAACAAATTCCCAGGAAATGGCCCAGAAAGCTTGTTATTACTGGCAAAAAATGCATAGATAGTATTGCCCTCCAACCAATCAGGTGCAATAGGCATCGACTGCAAGGTTCCTGTAAAATTATTACTCCCAAAGTTATGAAATACATACACACCGTCACCATCAACAAATGACTCAAAAGGAATTTCAGCTCGAGATTTTTCAGCAAAATATGACAAGTATGCAGATGATATATCACTGATATCTCTATCCGTGTTGGGGGGATGAGCACATTTGCTGTTGTAAAACCTGGGAATTGAGCCTGATAAAGAATTTCCACTGACATCAAACAGAGTCATGCAAGGAACTGGAAGTTTATCGACAAGTTGACCAGACAACCTGTTTGAGCTCAAGTCAAGAAAATGGAGCGTCTTGCAGTTGCTAAACCCGTCAGTAATTTCTCCAGTATAATAATTATGAGCCAAGTTCACCATCTCCAAGCTGTCACAACTGCTCCAATTACTTGGCAACTTTCCATAAAAAGTTGTCCTCGGCACCCACATCATCCTCAAGCTTGGGAGGCTAGTAATTTCTGGTGGTATTTTGCCCTCGTAGAAATTAAATTCTTCACTAGAGACACCTGATCTCGAGATATTAGGAATAGGATCCCACGAGTTGGATAACACAAGAATGGACAACTTGGAGCAATTGCCCAGCTCGGGAGGTAGTGCACCACTCAAGCTGTTCCTTGACAAATCCAAAATTTCAAGCTGCTGCAGTTGACCAAGATCTGCTGGAATAACCTCCTCCAACATATTTGAAAATAGGAGGAGTGAACGCAACGCCCTACAATTCCCCAAACCTCTAGGAATCCCTTCAGTCAGTACATTACCAGCCAGCTCCAAATGCTCGAGATTTGCACAATTAAGTCCAATCTCTTTAGGAATTGGCCCGCTGAGCTGATTAAACGACAGGTACAGGCCCCTCAGATCTTTAAGCCCAACAATAAACTCTGGAATGGTTCCATTCACTTGATTTCCAGCTAAGCTCAAGATTTGCAGAGCCAAACAGTTTGAGAACGAATCTGGGATCCCCCCTACGATCCCATTAAACCCCAAATTCAGAACCCTCAAGTTCCTCAAACCCTTAAACTGAAGTGGCAAAGACCCAGTTAATAAATTGCCCTCAAGATCAAGAACTTCCAGTTTATCCAGACCCCAAATTTCCTCAGGAATTTCACCACTCAATTCGTTGAAAGGCAGTGACAAGACCCGAAGTTCGGACAGTTTGGACACGGCAAGTGGCAATTTACCAGAAATTTTAACATTAGTATTTGAGCAAGCCCTTCTAATTCCAGACCCATAAAGTGGAAATTGAGAAATTCTAGCACAAGAAACCGAACCCGAATTACCTCCACCTCCGCCGCCGCCGCCGCTGATATTTAAAGCCACCACGCGAGAAGCGGAGTCGCAGGCGACACCGAACCAGGAGCAGTGGTCAGAAGCTTTGCTTGAATCCCAGCTCGAGAGCAGTACAGAGGGGTCCATAACTGAGGCCTTGAACTCCAAGAGAGCTGATGCATCCGAATCCGAGCCAAAAATCGCATCTTTTTGAGGTAGAAAGCAGAGCCAGATGAGAATCAAAAGCTTCAAATGGTACCATTTTATGACAGAAGAACGACGACCCATTAGAGAAACCCCAAAAGGGTCCTGAAAGAAGCCCTAAACTCTTTTGTCTCTCTTCCCCAAGTTGACGTTGGAGCGAGAGAGAGGGTCTTGTCCGAGTTTGAAGAAAAACCCTAGCGTTCCAGCTCTAATTTTGGGTCACTTTTTGCTTCTTTGTTTTCGGTAGAGAGTTAGGAGAGAGAGAGAAGGAAAGAAAAGAAAGAAAGAAAGAAAGAAAGAAAGCAAGAAAGAGAGAGAGAGAGAGACTCAAACATCAGCTCAGCTCAACTCAACAGTGGGTTGTTGTTGTTGTGCCCCTCTGATTGAGAAAACGCGTTGCTGTTTCCGTACCCCATTTTTTACTCTTCTTCTTTTTTATTTTTATTTTTATTTTTTACTCTTCTACTAATTACATTTCTTTTTGTTTTTGGTGTTTCTCCCTATTTGGATTAATAATTTATTTTACCAGCAATTACGGTACCACCCACAAGTGCTACTCTACTCCTTGTAGTATTTCACTCTCTCTCTCTCTTTTTTTTCCTGATTTTGATTAATTTGTTTGGTTTTAGTATAAATTTAAGATGTTTTTTTTTTTTTGTCTTCCTCACTCTTTTTCTTTCTTGTCTTGTGGGAGGGCTGGCTGTCTTTTTAGGAGGACGAGTGATGGTGGGGTCCAATAGCACAAAGACTTTTTGGGCGAACCAGTGGGGACCGTTGCCGGTCAATTAATGCATCAGCCCGTCAAGCGGTCAATTGTCCCCCGCCCACCTCCTCCCACTGCCACACTCCTTAGTCCTTCGGGACCGAAGGAGTCTATTAGGACTCGACTTCCTCATGCCAATTGGCTCGCCCATCGCCTCAACCAGTCCCAGACTGTCCCAGTTTGATTGAATAATAGACAGTGTCAATCAAATACAGCTCCTCTCTTGATTAGTTAGAACTACTAGAAGGAACGGGAGTACTTCTACCTATCGAAGCGAATCACTCGCTCGTGCCGCGTATGGCCCCATCTAAATCCATCCCCCCGTCCTTTCTTTTTTTCAGCAACGCTACATTTATATTTATATAAACTATGGCTCTGTTTGGATTAGTTGTTTTTGGGGTTGTTTTTCAAAAACAGCACTGTAGCATTTTGTTTTTGAAATACAAGTCCGTTTGGATTAGTTGTTTTTGGAGTTGTTTTTCAAAAACTATATGAAAAACTTTTATTGTAGATGTTTTTTGGATTATTTTTAGAGGTATTTTTAAAACATATTTTTGGGTATTTTTATAATTTATAATTTTTATATTTTTATTTTTATATACATTTATACATTTATAATACATTTATAAATATTTATAAATAAATATACTTATATATTCGCTAAAAAATATATAAATGTATTATAAATGAATTATAATATATATAATAGATAATATAAATGCATTTATAAATATATAAGTGTGTATTATTATAAATTATAAATTATAAATGAATATTATATAAATGTATAAATTACAATTTATAATTTATAATTTTTATATTTTTATATAAATATACATTTATGCATTTATAATACATTTATAAATGTTTATAAATAAATATATTTATATATTTATATAAAAATATATAAATGTATTATAAATTTATTATATTATATATAATACATAATATAAATATATTTATAAATGTATAAGTGTATATTATTATAAATGTATAAATTATAAATGAATATTATATAAATGTATAAATTATCAATTATAATTTATATATTTTTATATAAATATACATTTATACATTTATAATACATTTATAAATATTTATAAATAAATATATTTATGTATTTATATAAAAAAATATAAAAATATATTATATTATATATAATACATAATATAAATATATTTATAAATGTATAAGTCTATATTATAATAAATGTATAAATTACAAATGAATATTATATAAATGTAAAAATTATAATTTTATTAATATATATTAATATTAAGTATAAATGTATTAATATAATTAATATAAATGTACAAATGTATTAATATTATGTATAAATATAAAATTAATATTATGTATATTAATATAAATGTATAAATGTATTATATTATATATAATACATAATATAAATTTATATTATAAATATACATTAATATATATATATTATGTATAAATGTACATTTATATAAATGTATAATATATATATAATATATAATATAGGTTATATTATATATAATTTATATAATATATAATATTCATATAAATATATAAAAATATTTATAATATGTATAAATAAATATATAAATATTTAATATATATAATATACATTAATATTAATTATAAATATGGTGTTTATATAATATTTCAATTTGTAGTATTTATTGTATATTTCATTATATAAATATTCATTTAATATATAAATATATAATATATAATTTTCAAATTGTATAATATACATAATATTGTATATATAATATATTATACATAATATAATACATTATACATAATATACATTATTACATATTATGTATATTATATATTATGCATAACATTATTATACACAATAATGTACATAATAATATTGTACATTAATAATGTATATATTATAATATAATGTACATAATATATTATGTATAAATATTTACACATTTATGTATACAATATTACATATTATGTATATTATATTATATTATGTATAATATACAATATTATGTATAATATTAATTTATATAAATATTTATATAATATAATATATATAATTTTCAATTTGTATATTTCAATTTATATTAATATAATATTATATATATATAATATACATAATTGAAATATACATATGTAGTTGTTTTTTATATAATGTTTGGATATGATGTTTTTGGAGTTGTTTTGGAAATACACTTTTACTGTAGCATTTGGAATGTGAAAAACAGTTTTTCAAAAACAACCCAAAAAACAGGGGATTCAAACACACCCTATAATTTAAGGAAAAGAAGAGTCTAAGAAGATTATGATAGGGGACTAGTGGATATACATGGTACGTAAATTAAACCAATCTCAGTTGGTCACCAAAGGAGGGAGTTAGGGCACAGCTTAGAAGAGTCGGATTTCCTAACTGCGTTCTCTCTCCAAAATTTCCTGCAGCAGGGTCGAAAGCTATTGAATTTCCTTCGATTCTCTCAATAGATTGGATAGGGATCAATTGTAAGATTGAGTGTTCGGAATAATAGTCAATAGATTAGATAATGATGAATTGTATCATTAAGCATGTTTGAACAGGAGGTTATTTGAAATATTTATTAAAAATAATTAATATAGTACTTTTTATGATGTGATGTATGTGAAATAAAAAGGTGGTTGAAAATTATGTTTATGATATAAGCTGAACAAATTTTGATTTTTTTTTTTTTGTTGAAAATCATGCTGACCAAACATACTCATTGAGTGTTGAAAAACATTTTAGGAATAATAATCAATAGTAATTCAATTGTAAGATTGAGTGTTAAAAAACTTTTTAGGAATAATAATATAGCAACTTTTAAGAAAAAAAAAAGATGGTTTTGAAAATAAAATGATTGGAAAAAAATGATATTATGTTTATGATGTATGTACATATTCTTGGGGGGGTACTCTTACTCCTGCAAGGAAATCGGTTGAGTCCAATGCATAGGTCTTCTAAAGATCTGTTTGAATTAAAGATTATTTGAAAATTTTTTATTAAAAAACACATTAATATATTGTTGTGATGTGATGCTTATGAAATAAAATAATAGTTAAAATCATAATGCAAATTATAATTAAAAAACATGTTTACGATGCAAGTAAAATAATTTATGAAAAAAAAAAGAGGCTATCCAAAGAGCTCTTGCCTCTTGCTGGTAAGAAAAAATAACATATGATGTTCATAGGGTAACTTGAGCCCTTGAGCTTAAAACATCCCCCATAATACTTTGGTGCCATCTAGCAAGAAGTTCGACAAAATTATGGGATATAGCTCAAGAGTATTATGGTATACCAATTCTCAAAACTCTCATCATTAGATTAATTGTGATTAAAGTAAGTTAATTGTAACTGACCTCTTATCACTAGATTAATTTTAATTAAATTAAAGTACTACCACCCATGAGGAAGAAAAGAGGCCACCACTGAACCTTAAAAGACGAAACCAGAGGAATTAATTATGGTCCATTCGTCTTTAAAACAAAGCAGGAGCCTACTAATTATTTTAGCAGCCAGCTCCGCTTCTTGCCATATTTTTAAAGCTGGATGAGGTAATCTGTCACCACGAGTTCATCTGTGCAGTTTTATTTATTTATTTTTTTCTCCCAACAATGATACATTGTATAACCTACTCTATTCTAATCTAGGGGGAGAGAAAGCCTAAGGAGGCTTGTGTTAGGGACTAATGAGTATACAGACCCAACTAAATCAAGAAAATGTTACGACACTAATTTTAGATTTTTTTTACTACAGGTAAGGTGAGGTTTGAACCTCATCTACAATCCAAGGAGGGACTGGTGGCCAAGCTAAGCTCAGTGGTTTCATCTGTGTGCAGTTTATGATTAAATCTGACTTGGAAAAGAAAAGGCTGGAGCCATGTATGGAGGAGCAATATAAAAGGGTTTTCTGGTGATTTCTCAAGTTAGGGGCAAATTAATGCCCCTAACTAACATGGACAAAAATACCGAACATGCAATTAATACAAGTAATGAATGATAAATTATTATTGTACATCGAAATCATGCACGAAGAATTAAGTAATACTCCCTCCGTCCCATTTGATAGTCTTGTTTTCCTTTTTCGTTCCCAAATTGTAGTCCACTTTCCCATTAAGGAATGTAGTAATCTTTCAAATTGTCTAAAATATCCTTATTAAATACTCCCTCCGTTCCTTATTAGATGGCCTGAATAACTAATTCTCTTAGATTAAGAAAGTTGGTTATTTTCTAAAAGTCAACAAAAGTTTAACTTTACTTCTCAAAATTACCCTTTATCTCTCTTCATCTCTTCAATTACTTTTATTGTTAATGCTACAAATACTGCATTTAATTATTTAGAGTTCCAATTCAAGAAAGTTGAAAGGGTAAGCAAGGGTAAATTTGGAAAAAAGTTCATAAATGCTTTCTTGATATCATAAAATGACAGATAAAAAGAAACAATGGATTAGGACATCTAATAAGGAACGGAGGGAGTATCTTGTTATTAATACATTGTTATTAAATACTAACCCACTACATTGAATACATTGAGTTTTTCCAATGCACTCTTCGTGATTAGCATAAGGGTATTTTAGGAAATTATTAATTTAAATTTATGTTTCCAACCAAATTAATTATACTTTCTTAATCTGTGTGAAAAAAAAATCAAGACTAACAAAACGGGACGGAGGGAGTAGTAGTAAAACCAAGAGCTCTTTGGTTGTTCCATCCATGTGAAGAAGGCTTCCCTGATGAATTTCTTAATTCACTTGATTAGACACTGCAGAAGCTTTACAACGGCCCTGCAACTGCTCCTTGCATTTTCCCTCTCATTTCTATCAAGGAAAAATCTTGTAAGAGTTCCTTAATAGTCAAGTCACCTTGGTTTTTGAATTTTGGCATTGTTTGTGGTGGCCAAAAGTGGCTTCTGGTTTGCTCTCTTTTTTATTTTCTTCGCACTTTTTTATTTTCTTTTGATTATTGGAAGGAAAAAAATGTAGGTACCGTTATTATATGCCTTTTGTCAAACGCTGTCAGGCGGTAAATGAAAATAGAAAAAGAAAAATTCGTTGAATAAGACTGGGAAGGGAAGCTTCTGAACAAATCCCTTCTTTTCCATGTTTAGACTGCTTCTGGTTATGAAGAAGGCAAGACATTTGTTGACCTTAACATCTTTGACAATAATATTGCATCCCCAGCTATGAAGAATATAAGAGACAGAACTGTTCCAAAAGTCCAATTACTAGTTAACATTCAATAAGTCAATGGCAGGCATCCAACATGTCATACAAATCAAAGATCACAAGGCATTGAGTTCCAAGAACGGATAATCTAGATCCGTTGCCTATGCTTCTTATGTAGCAACTTCGATTAAGCACTAGTATATACAAAGCAGACATGCCAACAGGGTGAATTGTTACAAAATATCTGAAAGTTATGGAATCTGAAAATTGCTACAAAATACTATCTATGTAACAGCCTAATCATCAAGATTTCTAAGCAAAATAAAAGCAATCAGCGCTTCTCAGAAGAAGGGGACATCATCATATTTAGCGGGCCTCTATCATTCTGGTAATAACTCGCAAACCTGGTAAAAAGAATGAATTACTGGAACTCGGATCTCAACAGCATCGTGGCGGCCAACAGGTGACGCAAGAAAACCAACTGGCCGATGCTACTTCAGGGGCTTGTTCAGGATCTTGAGGCTGTGGCTTTGTTGCCTCAGGTTTTTCAGGATTCACTTTCAAGGAACCACCTTTCCCACCATCACTTAGCAATCTGAAACAAATGCAAGAGAAAGGATTGTGTCCTTTCAGATGTATGCTGCAGACTAACAGCATGTTCAAATTCCATATTTTTCAACAAAACTAGACCAACTATGCATGCAGGCATAAAAAAATTCCCAATTGAAGCACTGCCTGGGCATCAAATCACAGATTTTAAGAGGAGATTCTCGTTATAAATGTCATTTTTCCTTTCAAGATGAAATTGGCCCAAATGATGGTCTCACACACTCTACTTTCAAAGAAATCAACCGGAACTCCACATTTCTGAACTCTAGTACCTGTTTGTTGGTGCATCAATGCGTCTGAAATGTGGTATGGAACACAACTTTCAGGTAGTTATAGTGAAAAACAAGGCGACAATTAAGTTTGAAAGCTAAAAGAACTGCGTCTGGGCTCGATTGTTCATCCATGCCGTTGTAGGATGTAATCATAAAATGTTTCCAGAAGCATAGCTCGAGTAGTTTATGACAAATAACCAGACAGAGAAGGAAAAGGGAGCTTACACTGGGAAAGCAAAGGAGTCGCTGCTTTTTGCACTCTCATTGGAAACACGAGGGCCCCTAACAGGAGTACTAGTTGCCTCAGCATGAGGCACTCCTCGGCCATCAGATAAATTGGAGGAAGTGGACAAACGAACTCCCTCAGCATCAGGAGCTAGCTTTTTCACTGGTACAATTATTGGCGTTTCGTGCAAGTCATCCTCTAATCCCTCCCTGACATATACGTTCTTACTACGTTTCTCTGCTACTTCGGCAACAGGTGGAAGGTTAGAGGTGAAACTATTCAACTCTTTGGACTTGGCTTCAGAAGTACTAGTCTGTGTCAAAGGAGAACTGGCCCCTTCCTCAGGCTTGGTAAAGTCTAGACCTTGCAAAAAGATGCTATCTTTAGAGAAGCTGTTATTCCCCATATGAATGCTGAACAATGACTCGTTTGAAGCAACGCTCCAGTCCATGGGTGTTGCTGGTTTAGCAGAGAAAATAGAAGAGGGAATCCGATTCGGGTCATAACCTCGCCCCATTGCTTGAATTGGAGGGGATTTCATTTGTGATGAGTTAAACATTGCCCACTCAGGGGTTTGGGGTAAGACATCTGTTGAAGATAAGTTCCCGCTTCTACCACGTGGAGATGCACTTACCATGCTCCATTGAGGGGTCTGAGTAGAAACATCTGGTGATGATATGCATCCTGATCTGGGTGATTGAGGTCCATCTTTCTCACTTTTATTGAATGAATCATCAGAAGCTGATGAAGAAGATGAAGAATTAGACAGACGTGAACTAATGCCCTCTATGTTTTTTCCACAATCATCATGCTTTGGCTCAGGATGTTGCTTTAAGCCTGAAATGCTGTCTTCTGTAGCTGTTTTAGTGTCATCATGCTGAGCCACAGGATGAACCTTCTTTACATCTGAAAAGGTGCCTTCTGTAGTTTGTTCACCAGAATTCTGCTTGAGCTGTGTATTCAGCTCTACATGCTTGTTAACTCCACCTTCATGCTTGGTTTCCATTGTTTGTCTGGTAAACCAAGTCTGCACTGACTTGGACAACCTCAAGCAATGTACTGACAAGATGCTGCACAAATGCAGTTTAGAGATTGTGAATAATTGCCTCGCTTATGTTGAAAAATTATAATGGAGAATCAAATTATAAATTCAAGAACTTCTATCGGTGCAGAAATATCATCATCATCCAATGAACGCATGGTTTTAAGTAAATCATTAAAAGTTTTATGACTAGCCTGGCCATACAACAAAGAATCTCCCACCACTGAAATTCGGTGGGGAAAGAAAATTTATCCCGAATTATATATTTTGTATCGGCCTTCTCTAAAAGAAGAAAAGGAAGAAAAGGAATTGGCACAAAATAAACAACCAAGAAAAAGTTGATCAATAGCAGAATATAGCACTAAACTTCCAACTCTATCAAAAATTCATATTATGATAACATCCGAAACATATCATATGGAACATTGTCCTAAAAGAGCTGTCAATACCGCGATTGAAGCTCGGCTTTATTTGAGTGAAAACAGCCATATCCCAAATCCCTAACTTTCTAATAGCTGCAATTAATTTGGACAACAAGCGTGCATACAATTTTCACGGGCTGAATTAGACATGATGAAAATCATAAACCCTGATCATGATCCACATCGTTCTCTTATCCCTTTGGATTTTTTTTTCCTTGGGGGGCTAAATCAGCAGTCGTCTAGAATTCAGTTCATACAAATTATAGCAACATCCTGAATATTGGAGGTTAATTCTTCAGGGCTCGAAAAACTCAAGAGAACCGGCATTATATCATCTAAGGAAAGAAGCAACGTAACATTCAGCATACCTAAATCCTAACGCAAAACCGTTGATGACCAATTGAACTCGAAGATGATGATCAGATTCTTCCCTTTTCGTCTTGTAAAACGCTCTCCACGTCCCACAAGACTAAAAGAGGGATTGAAGAAAAATGAAAGGTAAAACCGAAAAGAAAAAAAAATTTATGAAATGTGAATCAATAAATAGTTCAATTACGTATCGACAACACAAGAAGCCAGAGGACAAGGGATTGAGAGTTGGCTTAGGGTTTATTCTTTCTTCAAAGAATCAAAACACAATTTCCTACCAAAGGAGGGCTATCCGACCATTTCGGTTAATGCACTTATGACTTCCCTCGCTGGCCGCCTCTGTGACGGGGGAATGTTTGTTAGTTATTTAGAGACAGCTCATTACATTGCAATGCTGAAAACTTTGGTTAACGTACTTTTAATTGTTTCATTTTTTTTCCCATCGATCTCTTTAGTCGGTCAACGAACAAAATCTACCATGCATGTAAGAAAGAAAGTGAGCTTTAGTGCTTTTTCTCCGTACGTACCACGTGACTTCCTAATAAATTGACAAGTATCTTGCTAATATTTGTTTTTTTTTTAACAGCCGAAATTAGACTTTTGTTGAAATATAAACCTAATCCCAGAACCAATACCAAAAGCCGGCAACTCTTGGCACGGTCCCAGGGACTTATAACCCTGGGACATGACTTTCTGATAACATGACAAGTAGCTTGCTAATATTTTTTTTCTTGTACATTGCTATTTTTGCCATTACACATTTGTTTTTTTTTTTTTTTTAGCCTTTTGTTCATGCCAAATCAAAGCAAGTCTGGTTCTCATGTTTTTTATGGGTGTTCACTGGTCGCTAATTAGGAATTCGATAAAAAAAAAATGATAATTTGAATGTTGATTTTTTTAAGACCAATTTCTGATTACAGTCCAAACCTTAGTTTGATATATTGGATCGGAAAACCCGTAATTTGGTAATGTTTGAAATCCGAAATATTTATAGCAAGTTAAAATATTTTAATATTCTCTAAAAAATTATTGTAACAAAATAATATCATATATGTTTTTCCAATAAAATTCAATCAACTCAAACAAACATGATATGAAAAAAAAAAGGGTTCCTAACCCTAAGTCCTAACTCATAATCTCAATTTTCAAGCAACATTGAAATATATAAGAACTTTAAATTTAATTGTTAAGCTAAACTCCAATGTATCAACTTCCACTAAAATTTTACTTCCAAATATAGCTATAATTAAGTTAACTAATTAGTAATTGCTAATTAGTATTTAGTGATAGAATTATGATTTACACTTATATTTAGTAATATGCACGAGTGGGTATATATTCTACTTTGGCTCCTTCTACCGTTGATTTTATGGCAAAGAATGGTTTTCACTTAGATATTTTTGAAATTCTAAGTGGGCATACGACATGCTTAGCACAGCCTGAAGTCTGCCAGTTTATTTAACTGAAAAAAAGAAAGAGGAGGCTATTCTTGAAAAAAATGAAGAACTGCAAGGGCATTATGACACGAGATATTCAGAGGCTGAAACCATCCCGGTAGTCTATCTTTCTTCCGAGATTGTCTGCATGTCAGATTTTTCAAGACCCTAAAGTCGCGGCGGTGGTAGCAGGAATACAGGATGGAGTTCGCTCTTCAAAGACACCTATTCAGCAATACGACTCAGCGTGTAATTGGTAAGCAAGCTCTATCTATCCACTTTTTATCAGCACCAACTGATGATGATAGCTCTGTCCCTTATCCATAAAACACACTACTGCTTTTCCCACTTCTATTTCTTGCTTGTATGATGATGTGAGGATTTTAATTTAATCTTAAAAGAGCACACGTATAAACATTTAAGAAACAAAAAGGGGGTTCTAATCTTTAATCTGTATTCTTACTGAAAATGTTCTCTGCTGCTGCTTGGAGCTGTCTAATTGATAGAACTGATTGTAGAAAACGCAGAAGAAAGTTGCAGACTAGGAGCTGTCAATGTTTTTTTTTAAAAAAAATGATTCTGAGAGCTTTACCTATCCGTGACTTCATAGGGAAAAAGGCGTTTCAACAGCATAATCAACTAATATTATATCCTCCGGCAAGCTTAGGACATGTTTCTCTTCAGGCGATGCATAGCACTTCAATTTTCCATGGAGTTCCCTCAAGGAACAAGCAACTGAGGAATGCGCCTAAGGTCTCATTTTGTTTCCATTCTGATCATTGGCCATGATTTTTTTTTCTTTAAATTTCAGAGTATATGACGTATGTTCTTTAGTTCACATATAGATTGGCCCGGAATTCTCTTCCTAAATTCGTTAATTTTTTCCATTAAAAATTTTGAAGCATCTGACTTGTGCTATGAGGAGGAGGAGAGCGAACATTCCAACTGAAACTTACGTGTTAATGGAACCAGGAGAGGATGAGGAGTTTGTTTCAGAGGAAGAATTGAGGAGCAGGCTGAAGGGGTGGCTGGAGAATTGGCCAGGCAAGTCCCTACCACCCGACCTTGCAAGATTTGAAACTGCCGATGATGCTGTCCAGTTCCTGGTAAAATCTGTTTGTGAACTCGAAATTGATGGAGATGTGGGTTCAATTCAATGGTACGAGGTCCGGTTGGAGTAAGCAGCAGCCTTCCTGAAATCCTAATTTCATATAGCTTTCCTATATTTGAGATCCAGTGTGTTTAGGATATCCGACATTATCAAGGTTTTCTTGGGGTCATTATCGAACTTCGCAGTTACATATTTTTAATTAAGCTCCAAATCGACATATTTAAATCGTTCAAAGACCTTTATCTCATCCACAAATATGAATATGAATGGTACGGAGAAGGTGAACCCTTTGCATTATAGTCGACAAAAGTACACAAGATACAGACCACTTTTCTAATTTCAGCGAGTTGAAGGATCAAAAATTTTGAAACAAAAGGGAGGCAAAGAAATGGAGAACCCCATTAGGTGGTCTCTGTTTTGCTGATTATCAGACCGAAAGGTGAAAGAATTCTTCAACTGCTGCTCCACTGACCCAAAATTTCATATCCCGAAAAGTCCGACTTCCTGACGCTGTAAACCTTGAAGCTGCTAATGTACAAAACAATCAATAAAACTGAAAGGAAAGGAAACAAAGAAAGATCCAAACCAAAAAGAAGAAGAAGATTGCTGGGTGTTGGGGCTAAAAAAACAAAAGCGTACATGGGGTTGATTCTTGGAGGGAGGTAAGAGGGCGCCGGGCTTTCTACTTCTGGCAAGAAGTCCTCTCGACACCGGAGACATCATAAGATCGGTTGGACTAGTATACCTACAAGAAATGAAGAATCGCTTACAAATAGCTGAAACCAAAAAAAAAAAACGCGGAATATGAAAGGCAAAGAAGACAGAATTACAAACCTCTCAGGATATTTGAAAGCCTTGGGAACCTTAAGACGACTAGGAGTCACAGATTTGCAGGGAGCAGCCGCAGTATTTTGAGAAACTGGGCTTTTAATAGGTTTCTGCAGATTGTGAGGAGGAGGACTCATGGTGTCCAAAGTGGTAGACTCCATCTGGTTAAGGGCGGTTTCCAGCATATTCTCCATTGGGGTATGGAATTTGTGTAATGGGAATTTGGTATCTGTTGTTGGTCCAACTCCAACAAGAGAATATCAATCACTTTACCAGCAGCGTGGATATAGGGAGAGAAACACGAGATGATGAAAGAGCAGCAGCAGTAGTAGGGTGTTGAGAGAATAATTTGGAAAGGTTTCAAGTCAGGTATATATGAGTTGAGATGAGAAACAGGGGCGTGACCGTTTTGTTTTGTGGGGATGGAGTAAGGATTTTCAAGTTTCAACGGTCGAAATTTGGCAGACGAGACGACAGAAAATTTGGTAATCTAATCCTCTTTCCATCCGCCTTTCTTGACACTGTCCTATTTTTTTCTTTTAACACTAGGAGGAAAAGCCCACGCAACGCGTGGGAGTTTAGTGCCTATAATTAAAGAATGTTAATAATTATTATTTGACATTTTCTAGTATAAGAATTGAAGTATGATAATTTTATTATGTGATATTAAATTAAAAAAATCATAAGTTACATATTAAGTTAAAAAATATAATATGCAATAAAACATAATTATAAGATACGATCAACTACTTTGCATTTAACCTAATATAATAAAAGAACTATTTATATCTGCTCATGCACTTTAGGGATATTAAAATTTGTTATTTAGTTTGAATTTGATCTTGCTACAAGGGCAATCCACCACATTATCTTGTCATATAAGTGAGATTTGAACAATTAGCATACTTGAAGAAATCATTGATAGTAGAATTTCGGTTCTTGCAAGCCAAATTCTTGAATTTATATTGATTTTAAGGACATATATCATCACGAGGCCTTCACATTGAGCAACCAATTAATTATAATTTATTGTATGATTTAGGACATATAGCCATATAGCAAAGCATCTCCTTCTCGATAGGGATTACAATCATGAAATATCAGTTTTGTGTTAGTTGCAAAGATATACAACAACTAACATGCTAATTTAGAGGAATAATTACCTCAAAAAAATACTAAAGCATCTTAATCTACTCAATTTAAGAAAAACAATTAAAAGTAATGAGGTACATGCTTTAGATTTGTAGTCAAATAACTTTAAGTAGATAGTTAAACATATTGGCAAATCAGATGAAGTGAAAAATTGTCTAAATGGAATAGTCAATAAAGTAGCAGACGATTTGAAAATTATCCTAACTAATAGTTAAAACAACAAAAGAAGTAGATGTAATCTATAAATGGAAAAATTTATGATGATAAACTTATTTTAAACTATAAATAACAATTAACAAATGTGGTTTCTTCCTTACCAAACTTGTCTAACATGGGCAATTGAATTAAAATACTAAAAAATTATTGCACATACAACTTGCAATATTACAGATTTTTTATAACCAAAAAGTAAATTGGTTAAAGAAAACATATCTATTGAAAAAGGTATTGCAAAATAGGGAAGAAAAGTAATTAATGTAACAACATCCGAATTAACATCTATGATAACGGCCAAGAAACCAAACTTCTCTACTAATTAACATTAATTGTGTCTTAACATCTATATATCATAACTTTGTAAATAACTGATGAGAAAGGCTTTAAGAAATTAAAAGACTTAGATGTTAATACAATTAAATGATTAGAAGAGCTTTTATGTAATTTCACTAAAACACAAGTTGAATTCAGTTGTATCCAATGTTTAATTGGATATCAAACAATGTCACATATCAAACTTACCCCTAGTTTCAAATGTTTAAAAGGACATCCAAGTAATTACAACAAAATTAAATTAGTTATAATGATTCATATTCAATACTCTAATTGCACTTCAAACACTCTCACATTTTCAAAAAAAAACCCTATCCTTGCGGTTGAAATTCAAACCTTAAACTCATTCTTATATAGTATAGGGAATCTGTTTTCTGTACGACTGTTAATTAATTAATAACAGTACGACTTAAATAATGCGAAACTGGGCCGTCTCGTTGGAGGTTTACCTCACCTCCTGGCAAAAGATTGGGCCAACCCATTGCGAAAGATTGGCCCATCCCATTGCCTTGCTAGTTGTGTACGGCAAATGGTGAATGATAATTAAGATTTAAGAGGGTACCCAAGTTAGTAAACCAAATACCAAAGCAGATAATTCACCATTTGTTTTTGGGAAAAAAAAAGAGAGAAAGAATGCTAGGACTGTGGATTCCATCTACTTTCAATCAATTACCTCATCACGTTTCCCATTAGAGTAAAAAAAATATATATATATTAAATCTGCTAAATTCAAAGTTATTAAATAAAGGAAAAATTGATGGTAAAGACTACTGTAGACACCAAATTTTTAAATAATTTGTATGTTGCATCTAATTCATGATTTGGTTTTAGATTGTCTGCATTTTAGTTGTTACCTTTTTATTTGTCTTTTATTTGCTAATTATTTGTCATATTAATTTTGTTCACGTTTTAGTTTTAGTTTTAGTTTTAAGTTTTAACGTAAAATTTGTGAAAAAAAAAAAAGAAAAGAGGAAATTGATGAAAAATGGAAAATTGTGCTTTGTTGATTCTAGTTTATTTAGTTTCTATCCAATGTTAATTAAATTACTTTTTTTGTTGTTTTTGTTGTTTGTTATCTATTTTTATTATCAGTTTTATTTAATTAATTTCAAAAAAAAATCAAAAAAATCAAAAAAATCAAAAAATCACAATTCTATTTCTGCCGGTTCCATTTCCACTTCTCAACCTAGCACTTTCCATTGTTATTGCCGACTCCACTCCACTCCCAATACCTCAATATATACATCCCACTACGTTATATCATTTCCAATTCACTACAATCATTACCACTCACCATAACATTCTCATTTCAATTGTTCCTATGCCGTGAGCTGTGAAGTGATCAGCTTCTTTGGAAATAACGACAAGAGAGAGAGAGGTGAGGACTTAGCTTATCTTCCAGCCTCACTTCAAGACCAACCGAGAGAGGGAGAGAGAGAACCGAGAGTCAAACTTCCTCCAATCCAGCCGCAAGTTTGAGCCAGGGAGAGGGAGAGTTGCGGACTGCAATTCTGGACAGCCGAGAGTGGAGGATTTGCAGCTGCTAGTCGTGTGTTTTAGGCTTCAAACTAAGGTAATTTCTGAACTTAGATGAGTTGTTTATGGGTTGATGAAGCTGACTATAAGCATGCATGTGGGATTGTGTGGTTAGATGATAGCTTAAATCATAGAAAAATCTGTTTGAGAAGGAAGTGAAGCTGCCGAGAGCTTGAGCTAGAAGTTTCGGTTTTTAATTTGCTAGCTGTGATGATCTGAGCTTAATTTTGGACTCAACCTGATAGATAGTTTCTTATTTGATGTTGCATGTGAACTACGTGGCCTGAATTTCGGTTGCATGGCTGGAAATTTTAATGGAAGTTGATGGATTGCTGAAACAATTTTTCCAGTTTAGCCGTTGAAGTTGTTTTGGAAATTGCATGGGTATTTTAGCATGAAATTTGCTGGAAAGTGGTTGATTTTCACTTGGTTAGGTGTTTGACTAATTAAAATTAGATGATTAAGCTTTGCAGGAAGTTTATTGGTCCGGCTAAGCAAGAAAAAAAAATGAAATAGTGAACGGCTACATGCAAGTTCATCCAAGGATGGCGAACAGAATTTCTGGATTTGTGGATGTTTATAGTTGCTGTCCGAACTTGATCTGAACTAGAAATGATAGTAATTTCATTAAGTAGCCTTGTATGTTAGTTTTGGGTACTTAACACAATGATTCAACCGAGGTAAATTCGGATTCATGCCCAAGCACTTGCTGGAAAATGCATTTCAACTTGCCAAACCAGTTTTATATGTTCCAGATTTTTCAACTTGCTGAACGTATTTTATTTGTATTTGCACTGGATTTTGCTCAGTTTTTTTTTTCTATTTGTTTGGATGATGGTTTGCTGCCTAGTTTAAAGCCTTGTGTTTGGATTTGATTGTGCTTGAAAGCTGGATTTTGTAAAGTGCCGAATTGCAGAAAGCTTGCTGCGTTTTTTTTTCTGTTTCATTCTTTTGCTGTTTAGTTTTCTTTCTACCTTTGATGATTAGCTCCATTTTCTTGTTTCAATGCTACAATGAAGTTACAAGTTTAGTTGGTGATTGGTAGTTAAAATTCTGATATATGGTGAACACATTTGTATGTTGAAATGCAAGAAAAGCTGCGGCTGAAGGTGCACAAAGCCAGATTTGCTTCTTTTGTTATTGATGGATAATGAATTTCCTTCCTTTGTTGATGATCAAAACCAGATTTGCCATCTTAATCTTGCACCCAAAATTTCATGTTTTAAATTGGGTTAATAATTTCTGGGTTGATGAATTTGTTTGCATGATAGAAATGCGAAAGATTGCGGCTGGAAATTGCTGCTGCACTTTGTTTTTTTTTAGCAGTCACCGAATTATATTTTGCTTGTTTGAGCATGTTAAATGGTTTATGTCTTGGGGTATACTAGTGGGTAACATGCGATATTTGCCTCATTATGTTTTGATTTGAGCTCATGGATGGTCTGTACAAAGAGTAAGCCACAAATTTGCAGCAGATTATAAGAAAGTTTTTTTCTTTCATTTTTCTTCGCATGAGAGGCTGCCAGAATTTGTATTTGGAGTTGTTGGCCTGTTGAGTTACGCTTGTCTTTGGTTTAATGTTGAAGCTTGGATCGATTGGCTGAATTTTTAATTGTGCTAGGAGTGCATTTGAGCAACTCGGTAATGCAGCAATTCACCAAAACTGGTTTAGTTGTCTACCTTGCTAGTTTTCAGTTTTTGCAGCATGAAATAGGAAGAACAAGCCAAAGTTGCTGGATTTTGTTTTAGCATTTGAATATTCTTGTTTTCTGGATTTTTGTGTTCCGAAGAGGGGGAAGAATGTTTGATCTCCTTACAAGTTTTTTTTGTTTGTTGGATTGTGTTTGCATGGTAGAATGGAAAGAAGCCACGGCTGGAAATGAAATTTGTTGCAGAGAAAGTTTCTTCTACGTGATTGCATGGCTTTTGCATGAAAATGACTTTCAAAAATCGCACTCCAACCCCTTGGCTTCCATCTAATGCTTCCATGGCCCAATTAATTGGAAACTTAATTAATTTTGTCCTCCTAACATGCCATTTCCTCTTTAATACATCTTAATTTGTTTTGGGTAGATACTTAAGGGATTGTAGAATGAATTTGAAGGGTCTAATAATTTCTTTTTCCTAGACTTGTAGTTAATTTGATTTTTTTTGGATTCTTTGGCATTTGGTTGTTTAGCTACTAGTAAATTGCTCCTCGTTTACCTTTTTGTGAATTTTCTAGTTTGATTTGGTAAGTTTCACCTTAGATTCTTAATTTTATTTTATGTTTTTTTTAGTTTCTTATTGTTTATAATAGTAATAAATTGGCCCTTTAGACCTCTTTAATTTTTTTCAATTGGGTCTTTGTTTGTCTTAATTGGTTAAGTACAAGTAGTTTACTTTCCTTGGAATGCTTCGAGTGATTCAATTTGACGGTTGTTTCCATTTTCTTTTAATTTTTCTCAATTAAAGTGGTACCTTGACCTTTTTATTGTTTTGAAGCCATTTTTCTTTCATTTGGACACCATTCAAAGGGGGCGGTATATTTTCTTTTATCCCTTTTTGTGTCTCTTCTATGTGATCCAACGTGTTACGTGGAAATTACATGACTATTTGCTTTCATTGCCTTTCTTTAGTTCTTTCATTTCATTTACTTTTGCTTTTATTTAAGTTCTTCTTTATGGGGTATGTGTACACCTCTTGGCTTGTAATAGATAGGGCTTGGAGGAGCATTCAATGAAGACCTATCGAAGACGTGTGCCTAGCTAGCAAATGTAATAGTTAGGGCTTTAATTGCCTATGTGTTATGTGTTACTTGCTTTAATTAGGTTCTTGCATCTAGTTGAGCATGCTAAGTGTTATGTGCTATGTGTTTATAAGTGTTTGGCATGTCTACTCGCTTTCCATGGCCATGAATGAATGTGATGGACGAATGTACGTTTCCACTAGTCCAACGCTAGTCGGAATTCATAGAATGGGCTAGTCCAACGCTAGACCCTTAGGGACTTCCCCTCGTTAGTACATATTTGCGTGTTCATCACATGTCATGCATTTTTCTTAACTTATCATTTGGCATGCTTCTCGAAACCTTTTTTCCCTTCATTTAGGATTTTTGCATTTCATACTAGTTATAGGGTTCATTTGCTTGAGAGTCCCCTTAAATATGGGATATAGACGAGTGTGGCTTTTTATAAGCCTTAGCACGCTTGTATTCCCTCTATAAAAGGGCAAATTGAGTCACGATTTAGGTCTCCCCGTACTCAGTATGCATGAATTCCCTAGGTCCATGCATCCATTCTCCCATTTTTACCCTCATTACACTTTCACTTTGCACACGTGCACCTTTATAATCTTCACTTGCACACGAACACTTTTATCATCACTTGCACACATGCACTTTATATTATCATTTCACATATCGTATCTTGCTCACTCACGTGCACATTTTCACTTACACATTCTTGTCTTTTATTACTTTTTTCAAACTCATGTCCTCACATTGCATACATGCATTCCATTCATTTGCATCCCACTCGCATTATTCGTGACTTCTTCAAAGGATCGTTATTGGGCTTCACAATTAATGTGATTGGCACCACTCAACCTTTGAAGGGAAATTTCCCCCAATACCCCTAGGTCTAGGGTTTGCATTCATGTAGTGCATCCAAATGTAATAAATTCTTTGATTAAAACAAGAAAATCTTTGATTAAATCATGCAACTAGCCTTGGTTAGGTCAAAGGGGTGCCTTGGATTTTATCCTTGCCTTCCCTTTTGTCAAATGTGACTCCCGAACCTTTTTCTTTGGTTTACGTGGACTAGGAGTCGTTTAAAAGGGGTTTCTTACTACTTTTTCCTATTTTTTCAAAAAAAATTCATTTTTAGGTGACTTGGTACACCTTAACTCATTACCAAGTGGCGACTCCAATTTTTTATTTCAAAAACCCTTTTTAAACTATAATTTTTGGGTCAAATCGTCGCATTCTCAAACCCCCATTTAGACCCACTTTTCTTTTAAATCACAATTCATTTTTCAATCACAAATTGAATCAAAAAAATTCATTTTTTTAAATCATTTATTTATTTATCAAAAATGGGGCGCGACAACTACAGCTGAAATTAGCTTAGATTGATGAAATTTACCTTTTCCCTATTTTAACATATAAGTTCAATCTTTCTGTCTCTCCCGAGGAGATAAAATGACTATGAAAATAACAAAAAAATAATTTTATTGAATTCGTCTCTAAGTTAGCTGCGTTGCAGCAGAATGATTAGTCACAAGAGACTTCTCGTCAAAAGAAGATAATGGGATAAAAAACGTTCTGACTGTATACATTTTATCTTAGGAACATAAAGGGGAGATTGAAGCGAGAAGGAACGCCAACCTCGATTTAGTTTGAGTAGGCATTGGCCTGAATTTGAGAGTAGCAATCAACCTGGGGAAGTGAACCCGCGACTTGCTTTGACCGGACTTCCATGTATTATAAGTATTAGGGCAAAACGTCTATGGGGTACCCAAAACATGACATCCTAGTCCTGAACCGGTCATCGTGTGATGTTGATAGGAAAACCTGACATTTCGACCGTGAATGACCACGGAAATGATAACCACCACTTCACCAAAGCATTAAAATTTAATGCGGTGGGAGGTCAAGATTTAATACGGTGGTGATTCAATCTCTTTCGAATAATTCTTGGATCTCTTCAAATTTTTTTCCTCCCTCTAATATAGGATTAAATAGAATAAGTTATACAATAGTTATCGTCTCAAAAAAAAACAAAAAACCACCGAAATGATACCCAAAAAAAGGACTACTCAAACGATTAGGCCTGTCAACGGTCTGGATCTAGATCCGGATCCTTGAAATTATTGCGAGTATGGAGAGAGATTTAATTCCTTTACCCGGACTCGGATCCGGATCCGTTTTGTCAAACAAAAAAAAAAAGGGTCGGATACGGAATATAGTATTCCGACTCGTATTAGACTCGGATCAGGATATAAATGGATTAATGATTTAAAATATGCATATTTATCAATATAATTTGATTAGGGTGATGTATTAAAATAAAGTCAATTTGATTTATTTTCTTATTTGATTTTTTTTATATTAATTAGAAATTAGTGTACAAATATATTTTTTTCTCATTTTTATTAGAAATTAGAAATTTTTATATTTTTTTCGGGTAGACCCGGACCCGGATTCGAGACCGTTGGATCCGAATCCGGAACATAGAATAGAAGATTCATCGGGGTAAACGGATCGAATTCGAATCCGATTTGATATGCCAGATCCGGTCCGAAATAATGAATTTCGGCCCGGATTCAATCCGTTAACAGGCCTAGAAACGATACTACCGTGATGTAGATTTGACTAAAAAAAGAAAGATACTAATGACCTCGTGGTCTTGTGTCGGATTAAGGCAAAATGAGATGATCGTAACCACTTATTTTCTGAGCTATAAAACAAATCTGTTCTCACCCTCAAGACCTCCCTGAAGCGAGTCAAACTGGCGAGGATTGAAGGGACTACTGGTAAACGGCGCTTGTTTCGTAGTAGTATTACATAATTGGGTCAACAAGGGCAGGTGTAGCAAATCCAGAAGTTCCGGGTGCGGCATGTTTGAGGGTCACATTACATTATTGTACGCTAATATAATTAAATGTATTACTAAGGTTTTGTTTTGCACAAATATTAAGTACATCAACAATAATATGTCCTCAGCTTAGTTGAGCACTGTATTAGCGAACGATCTATAACAATCTCTACAAGCGGCTTATGATATCGAAAGTATGCTCCGATCATAATAATAATAATAATAATGTTGAAATCCAACCTACCCAAACTTTTTATTATTAAAGAAAAAAAGAAAAAAAAATAGTCCAGTTTGTCCAGAGAGGATAGAGGGGCAGCTTTTGTCCACACTATATATATATATATAGTATACAACTACTTCAGCATAGCAGTAGGGATTTGTGACGCCATTCTCATATCATCCTAGTATCCCAATTGGGGCTTCTGTTTCTGACCCTTGTCTTGTGCATTGCCAATATGTATCTACAGTTGGAGTTATGTGCGTCAGAGAAAGGAGATTTTTTTGAGTTGAGTAAACGTAAGATGCAAGATTATTAATAATATCAAAGGAGAGACTAGGAGGGAGAGAGAGAGGGAATGAAACAGCGAACCTAGCTCATGCCCTCTGCCCTCCAAGTTATACAGTAGTATTTTGTTTCAAATAAAGTAGAGCAGAGTTGGTCTCTGAATCACGGGTGCTCCTGTTCTCTATCGGTGGCAGGTTTCTTTGTGATTCTTCTATCGGGGGCTTGTGCTGTACTACGCAAAGATTGGCTTAGCTTCTTTTCTTGCTTCATTACTTGTGCATGAATCAAGAACTAGCTAGCTAGTAGTATAAACAGCATCAACTTTTAATGAGTTGTCAAGTAGTTTAGATTCAAACTTTTCAAGATGAGTTGTGCTTAATATATTCTCCCTTTCGATGAAGATGGAAGAATTTATCGCTCAGTGGTAATCGATTTCTAACCCTTCGAAGTGGCTTTTAATTTCCAAAGAAAAAGGTCAAGTAGCGTCAGGGATGAGTTTCAGTGTTTGATGATTGTATGTAAATGTAATGGTACACAGTGCAGAAACAGTGCAAAATGCCGTAATACTACAACACATCATCTGTCTGCACCTATACCACTTGCTACGAACCCTGTAGTGAAATTAGGCTCACATCATCGCTTTGGCGTCTGGCAAATGCTGGTTGGTGCAAAAACTGCAAACGAAGATGTCATCAAATCGTTTGTCCCGTTTCTGCTATTTATCGGTGGATTTTAGATTTGCTTTTTTTTTTTCTTTCTTTCTTTTCTTCTTCCCCCCGCCCCCCTTTTTTCTTGAAAAAAAGAAATGCGTGGGGGAAAGGTGGATTTTATAAATGATGTAACATTCGTTGCTTAGCCTGCTGCATGGGCTGGAAACCATGGCAGTCTTTTTTTTTTTGGCTGCATATCAAGAAATTAGAGTTAACTTACTGCTAACTCACAAGCCTACGACATATGTATAGAACAAAAGACTTTTGTGTTTATTGTGTGGGTCTAAGACCAAAAGAATATAAGTATATATTTATATTGAAAGGCAGGTTTTGTTCATTATGTTATGTTGGAGAGAAACTATTTTCGTGCGGAGGAGTAGAAGCTGTCCTTAATTTCTCGAAACGGCAATTCAGCCATTAGGGTGATTATTATGGGCATTTTTTTACTGTGATTGTATAATCACCAGCTCAGAAGTTGATGCCACCGTCAATGCATTAAGATTTGGTGGGGTAAGAGACAAGGTTAATTGTATTATTGCTTAAAAAATTCAGGCGGTGTGTGACCCTCCCCTCTCTCTAGCACAGGAAGTTATTGTATCGATAAAAAAAAAAAAAAAAAGATTGTGATTGTATAAATCCAGGTGGTTTGCAATCATAGATGTGAATGATTTCAGAGTGTGATTATTGGTGGAATATGAGGCATTTTCGAAATTGGATGTTGATAACTACGCTGCGTGGCACGATTGGGTCTATTAACAGAGCAGAAGCCCCAATCTCAAAATCCCAAAATAATTAGTGCAAATCACCAAAAAAAAAAATCGAAGATTATGGGCTCCGTTCCCGTATGTATATCAAGCACCAGCACTGATTATCCTGAAGCTTGAAAGGGATAGATCTGTCCTTGGGCCGCATGGCATTTACATTTTACAGGCAGAAGAAGAAGAGGAGTGCGCGTGCGTGTTCCTCCTCTGTTCATGCATGAGCATGACACTGAACTGAAGAAGATTAATCACACCACAAATCTCTCTCTCTCCCTCTCCGTCTGAGTCTGAGTCTGAGTCTGAGTCGGATCCTCTCTCTTATTTACTCCCAGCTGATTGTACGACAGAGAGACTCAAAACACATAGTACTGGTCCTTTCTCTCTCTCTCTCTCTCTCTAGTCTTTTATACTCCTACAATTCAATTCAGCTTCCAGCCGGGCACCGGCAACAAATTAAGTGCTGCTCGTTTCACAATTCACGAGCAGCCCGCTGCCGGCCTGGTCGTACCAAATTCTTACTTACTTGCCCCATCAGTTCTACCCCTGCTGCCTCCTAAAAACTTTTGGGAAATTCACTTGCTCTTTGTGCTAGTAGTCATCATTCATGGCCCCGGAAAAGATGCGTGTTTCTCTGGTGCTAATGATATTATTAATGCTTCTTCTAGTGGTGGCCAGCAGCGCTAGTGATCATAAACAAGCGGAAGAAGAAGAAGAAGAAGCTGACAGAATAACTGCTCTTCCTGGACAGCCCAAGGTCTCTTTCCAGCAGTTTTCAGGCTATGTCACCGTCAATGAAGTTGCCGCGAGAGCCCTGTTTTATTGGCTTACTGAGGCTGCTGATGAACCCTCCTCAAAACCCTTGGTTGTTTGGCTCAATGGAGGTTAGATCTCTCTTTATCTTTCCACCTCCCTCTTGCTGCTGCTTATTAGTAGTACACTGATTTAGTCTGGTAAAGAAAAGCTCCACCAAAGCGCCGAAAAGGGGGGTTAACTTAATTGGCTACCCTCCCAATCTCCTATTGATTCTGCTATAACATGCTACAGTAGGGTATTATTTGGTGCAAGTCTGCATGCTTTCCTTGGTGCCATCTAAGAAGAAGTTTGATATCATTTTGACTCTTTACCTCCTCTTTGTGTTATATAGTTACTCGAAGAGAAATGTTTTTGCATAACCAACAGAAGAAACATGTTAGTATTATACTTAGGAGGACGAGGTTTTCGATCTGCTTGTAGCAGATAAAGTATGAAACACACACACACACACACATATGGTTCGTTTATGTTTTGGACCATCTCTCCCTCTGTGTGTGTACGTGTGTATGTCTTTTTTTTTTTTTTTAATAAAAACTACTTTATATAAATTTGTTCTTGTGGCTTTTGATTCTCAAGGGCTAATGCTTGCGTCGTTTCGAGCTTAATTGGCAGACTGTTAATCATATTGGTTCAAATACATGTACTGTTCTTGAACATAAAGGCAGACTACGTACGTAGTAGAGACTAGGATCCAAGGAGAGAGAGCAGTGGGGAGATGATGCCCTTTTGGTGCAGTCGAGGATGGACAGATTTACTACTACCGACGCCCATATTCACGACTCCGAACCCCATGATTTAGGGATTCACAAACATTAAACACACGAATCCTCTCCTCAGTCCCTTTTCCTCACTCTCTCTCTCTCTCTCTCTCTCTCTTAGCCCACCAGCATTTACGTTGCATGTAGCTAGATGCCAGAAAAACGTTGAATGCAACTTAGAAAAAGGGATGATCATTTGTTAGTAGGAGTCGACCAACACCACAGTCGTCATTAAGGTTCTGCTGAAGCCCTTTGTGATCAGAGTCTCTGGTGCACTAAAGTAAATGTTACTGCTTGCTAGGTTGCTAGCACGCGGCACTAATGTGTAATTTTTCTCATGATTGCTACCATCTTTTTCCAATAAATAAAAAGAAACATATTTATGATCATGAATCAATAGTACAATAATGTTAGTACATGATACTTGGTTCTAATGCAAAGTTCATAACATTAACACGCGGAGGCTTTTAGTTGAAGAGATAGAGATCAACTTTACCAAGCACTAATTTTATGTGAATCAGTTGTGCCACATGAATTTTTTTCCCCGGGGGGGGGGGGGGGGGGTGGTGTCTCATTCTGTCCTATGCAGAAACAAAAATGCAACAGATATATTGGTATATACTCTTGTATCATGCTTTGTAAAGCATCACTGGCGATGGATGGGCTAAGAAGGAGTGTCGTTTCCAGAAATGGTTTGTATTGCACATCAAATGCTTGTTGATATTTGTGGCCGGACAAATTTTGGGAAAAAAAGAGAGTCAAAATATGTTTCTTAACCTGATTCCAAAATCAGGTCCAGGTTGCTCTTCCGTGGCGTATGGCGCATCAGAAGAAATTGGACCATTCAGGATAAACAGGACAGCCTCCGGATTATACCTCAACAAATTCTCGTGGAATAAGTTGGCAAACTTGCTATTCTTGGAAACTCCAGCAGGGGTTGGCTTTTCATACAGCAACAGGTCTTCGGATCTCCTTGACACTGGCGATCAACGCACTGGTAAGTGTAATCAGTCATCAGTCATAAAGCCCTTTCTTGCCGCAATTGCTAATATCATCAGTCATAATTGTTTCTGACTTCTGGGGCGTTGTGGGAGGGCCTGGCTAGCTATAGCAATCACATGAACCGTCCAAATTGGTAGGCCGTGTCTTGAATGACCAGCTGACCATACCCAATCTCTAATGGGGTATTATTTACCTGTCCCAGTTGTTCCATGGATGGCTGTAGCTACCATTGACTACCTTTGGTAGATCAATCATGGCGGACCACTATCCATCCAATTAGGAAAGGGTGAAAAAGGGGTCACTCTAGAACAAGAAAGGTGCACGATTATGGGGTCGTGACTCGCGAGTCTTTTACAGCGCACATTATTAGGTGCTAGGCTGCTAGCTAATTAAGAAGTTTATGGGACACATACAGGGTATGTGAAGTGCTTAATTCTTCCTGGATTTTACTCTTTTAGTTGAACTAATTGTTCTTCCGCTAAAACAAAGTTATAAATGTTAAATGAAAAATCATCAATAATAAAATACCTAAAAAAACAATAGCAATATAATAATGCATAAATGCAGAAGCTTTTTAGACACAACTATGTCGCTTTCTTTTAAGATCATTCAAGTTTTTGCGAAAGAATCAATTCTGATACAGTAGAATTTTTATCTAGTCACTCGCTACATACAATAGGCCAACAATATTTGTTATCACTCTCATTAGTCTACACAACTGAGAAAGTATACATTTAACTCCGCCAAAACTATCTTTCTTGCCAAGTTGTGAAATTTAAATATTTTATTAAAATATTCCAACGCTAATTACTCAGGGTACTACTAATACCAATTGAAACCCCGCCAAGGGAAACCAAAAAAAAAAAAAGGTACCTAGTTATGCATCTTTTACTTTATGGATTAATTCCTGTAAAGTGTAAACACAGCACCAAGGCAAAACTCATGATTTGATGTCAAACTTTTTATGTAGCCGAGGATTCACTAAAGTTCCTGATTCAATGGATGGAACGATTCCCACGCTACAAGAAACGCGAACTTTATCTGACTGGAGAGAGCTACGCAGGCCATTATGTTCCTCAGTTGGCTAATGCAATAGTAGGCTACAATTCCAAGTCCAAGAACCCCATTAATCTTAGAGGATTCATGGTAATTTTAATTGATACAAGACATTTGATTGCTGGAGTATTTGCTTTTGGTCCATTATTCTAGATTCAAAATCAATCATAATCATTTGCAGGTGGGGAATGCAGTTACAGATAACTACTACGACAATCTGGGAACAGTGACATACTGGTGGAGCCATGCCATGATCTCTGATGAGACATATCGGCAACTGGTAAACATTTGCGACTTCCGGCGCCAAAAGGAGTCAAATGAATGTGAATCCTTGTACTATTATGCCATGGACAAAGAGTTTGGTAACATTGATCAGTACAACATATATGCTCCGCCTTGTAACAATTCCGACGGTAGCAGAACAACACGGCACTCAATGCGTTTGCCGCACCAACCATATCCGGTAAAAAAAAAATCGAGTAAACGCCATCAGATTTTCGTAATGCACTCGTAGCACGAGATGATGACGACTCGTCTTGACTAGACAACAGATTGATTAACGTTGTTCTCTGTGTCTCCTACAGATGTTTAGGCAGTTATCAGGGTATGATCCTTGTACTGAAAAGTATGCCGAGGTCTATTACAATAGGCCGGACGTGCAGAAAGCTCTCCATGCTAATACAACTAGGATTCCATATAAATGGACAGCCTGCAGGTAAATAAAATAAATCGTCAGACTGACTTATGCAAGTAGAAGTAGTTCTTCTGTCAAAATAGAGAATTTATGTGCATTTGCTAATTGTGATTCACTTCTCGTAGCGAAACCTTGAATCGAAATTGGAATGATACGGACAGCTCTGTTCTTCCAATATATCGGAAATTAATAGCTGCTGGTTTGAGAATATGGGTTTTCAGGTTAGCAATTTGTCACTTGTTGTCATCGACTGACCTTATTATATACTGCTGAATCGTTCTATTAGTGATCCTTGCAAATGAAGTTTTTTTTTTTTTTTTTTGTTTGATTCTTTCTTGTGAATTGGCAGTGGAGATGTAGACTCAGTAGTGCCTGTTACAGCCACGAGGTACGCCCTGGCACAACTCAAGCTGGACACAGATGCACCATGGTATCCTTGGTACGTCAAGAAACAGGTTAGCTAGTTGCCTCTCGACTTTTCTAATCTTTGATCCATTCAAGCATAAAATTTGCACGTTTTGGGATTGATAACTTTTTCACTGGAGAAGAGGGGGGGGGGGGGTTAAGGAATTGACGTTTTGTAGTAATTGTGTGGATGGTTTTGCAAAAGGTGGGAGGCTGGACAGAGGTATATAAAGGGCTGACATTTGCAACAGTTAGAGGTGCTGGTCATGAAGTACCACTTTTAAAGCCCAGAGCTGCGCTTCAGCTACTCAAATCGTTTCTAGCGGGACAGCCCCTTCCCTCTCTAAAATGAAGCACTCTCCACCATTAATTTCGGGACCAAACCCTTTAAGCTTTGGTGTTATTTTTGCCAAAAAAGGAAGGCCGCACTTTGATTATGCCAAGCACATGCGAATGAAGGTGGGGCGGACGAATTGAGGAATGGGGCTGTTGGGCAGGGAATGTTTGCAATGTTGCAACACTTGTAGATCGGTTTGATCATTGCTGAAATAAAAGGGAAAACTAAAAACATGCAGGTGCTTATTTGTAACATTATTCTTTTTAAGGCTTTCTAGTTGATGCAGATCATCTTCAATATGTATCTTGCTCACCCTCTTGCTTTCGTCGTCACAAGACAGAGGGGAAGAATTATAGGGAAAAAAAAAAAAACCCCGCAGGATAGATTTGACTGAATTCTGCTGTGTTGACTTGTCGCCGGAGTCGCAAATTTCGTTTATCCTGCCGGAGGGAAAGTGACCCCTTAACTTCCTCATGAATTGAAAAGACATGGTGGAGACGGGAAGATATTATTATTATGTAGTCAAATTGTCAAGGACCACGAAATAGGGAGTGTTGGTGGTGTGGTTTTCCTAGATGCGGTCCAATAAAATAAAATTTTCAAAGGGTACGATGAATTGACGTGTATTTGTTTGTTGACTGTGCACACGGCATCATATTTTCATTTCGGTTTCACAAAATCCTATACTACTAATAAATTGCTACCTCTTATTAAAACTCTAATAATACTGCTGCTGTATTATTGATAATTATCCCCAAAATCCGGAACGATTCAATGAAGAAAAATTGAATCCTTGAAGAATTCCCTCCAAAAAAAAAAAGATTAATTTTGCTTACGCTGCTCGTGTATACACCGTCAGCATTGAATGAATGACAATTATACGAAATTTAAATTTAAAATTTAACTTTTGTACGCATATCATGAATCTAACGGTGATAGCGTATATATTATCAGTGTATATAAAATTTACTCAAAAAAAAATATCCTTAAAAAATAAAATAGGTTGGAGGGCGCAGAGTAACGATTTCCCTGATACTTAATGGTGGTGTCAATTGTTAACACTTAATAGCAAAACGTAAGCACGCATTAGTAGCAGAAGTGGTCAGCTTTTGAAGACTTGAGCCAAGCCAGTTTTGGGCGAATCATATAATTCATACCCCACTAAATTTGTCTAATTCAGCTGTCTTGTGTTTTTTTTTTTTTTTTTTTGAAACATTGAGAGCTGTCTTCAGTTTGAACAATTTTTTTTGCCCTTCTTTCAGTTTAGGATTTTAAATTTAATACTACTATTCTTCCAAGTACTGCACTCTGCCTCCGATGTGATATCCTCTTCAAACTTTTTGTGCATTAAACACTCATCCGTTTATCGTTTGGGAAAAAAAAAAAAAAACACTCATCCGTTTATTTAAATAACAAATATAAATGAGGCAGCGCATTCCTGCGGTCCTACCACGAACCGGCGATCTAAATAATGTGTCAGCAATCATTTTTTATTTGTGCACGACAGTATTCGATGACTTATTTTTTTTCATCATAGTAGTTGACGGGTTTGAAATTTGTTCGTCGATCAATTCATACGTCTCCAACAGCGAAGGTAACATCGTTCAGGACCCCCTTCTCCTCTTCCCTCTCTCGCCCTGGGGATTGCCTCTTAGGATTCATATGAGAACTTGATCAAAATGCATTTAAATATGAAAATATCGCAAATGGCACGTCGTTAAAATAAATCTTTTTGTCTTTTACTTTTAAAATTATAATTTTAAATATTTAAAAAAATTATACGAGTAAAATTTGGTCAAAACTTAGATTTTGAACCACTTTTCATCTCGGCGCGACCAATGTATGGCCATTTTTTCAAGGGATAATTTCAGGAGCCTTCCTTGAGATTTTTCAGTATTTCACTTAGTTCTCTTGACATTTTAAATATTACACTTGACTCCCTTGATTTGACACTTTGATAACCAAACTTCAAAACAAAGTCAAAATTTTAATGAATATCCTAAAATGCCCTTCTTATCTTACAAAGTTCAATTTGTTTTTCTAAACAAAAGCAGTGTCAAGCTTTTCAAGCCAATATTTGTTATTTGATAATCAACTATAACAATAAATATTTGCTGTAATATGGTATTTTTTATAGTGCTTTATTGGAAATATAAATTCTTTTCATGATAGAGAAGAAAGTGTTATTTTTTTTCATAAAGTTTGTGGACTATTTTTTTTTTAATAAAAATGTATGGACTAGTTTAGTGGTGGAACTATCATAATTTGGTAGTGATTTTAGGCCATTTGATTTTAATCATTGTTGACTTATCCTCATACCAAATAAAAGAGCTACAAAAAAATTTGAAGGATATTAAAAGTTATAAAAAAATTATTACTAGTTTAATGTCTAATTTGGATAAATATTAGGGACAACATTGATAGTTTTTCTATATTTCTAATGAAATATAAGAGAAATGAATAAGAAAGAAAAGGTAAAAAAAAATTATAAAACCTATCCTTTGCATAAACATGGCAACAAAAGAGTTTTATTAAAAATATTAAGATTAGTGTTGTCATTTTAAATGGGGCAAAGGAGGTAAGTGTAATTTTTTAAACCTTAGGGGAGCCAAGTGAAATTATTAGAAATCTCATGAGAGGTTTCTGAAATTATCCCTTTTTTTAGGGTAAAAATATTATTATATTTCATTTGTAATTAAACAAATAACTCAATCTATATTCATTTTTGCTTTTTAAAAAAGTATGATCTGACCCGGACCTAATCCATGTTTACTTTTGTCATTACAAAAGTGGGATCTGGCCCATTTTGTATATATGTGGATCACGTGGTAATTTCAAACTAAAGAGTGATTAAAAAATTAGGTTGAAACCAAATTTTATTAACTTAAATTTGTAAAGAAAACGCAAAATTAACATTTTAAATAAAAAATTTATTTAGAAAATTATAAGAAATATTTTAAACGATTTTTTTTCCTTTAAATATTGCTGCGTTCATTCGGCTGTCAATACTTGAAATGCACAGAAGTTCAAGGGGTTCTTGGTATTAGCGTATAGATTAGAAACACGTTTTTTGTCGTAGGTTAACGGTCTACGACTTAAGGCACCTTACTTTCACCCATTAACTAATTAATTTAGACATGTTACCCACCTGCTGCACATCCACTTACTATGTTGGACTATCAACATCCAACCCCTAATCTAAAGCAAGTTGGACGATTTGTTTGTTTTATCTTCGATAACCAATTAATCTCTCTTCATATCACTAATTTAGGATGATCTTGCAACTTCCTTTTTAAACTTCCTGTAAATGTCTTCTTTTAGAAATCTTAAACATAACATAAAGGTTCCTTCGCCATCATCATGGGCATAGCCTGTAGAAAAAAAGAAGAAGAAAAGATGGGAAATTCAGGTCAGCGATTGAGGCATTAACAATTTGTACCCGTGCTAGTAAACTTGGTTACGACTAATATTTTCCATTGTGCGTATTTGTTGGTGAAGATAGAAAGACCGGAAAGTCAAAACGGTCTTGGACCAACAACGGAGGCAGCTTTTTAAATATATATATATATATATATGCCGGCTTCCCTGAAAATTATAGCTCTCCGACGGTGTTTTCATCTGTCGCCGGTTCCTATGGTTTTGCTCGCACTCACATGATGGTCTTTTGCAATCATCATATACTACTAGGATAATAGAAACTGCTGCTTCCAATCTCAAGCAGCAAAGTAATTTGGATGTGGTCATTGTGTAAATATCTTATCATTACTTTACCCCTTCAAACTATATCACTACTATCAGTTTACCCCCTAACGTTATTTTTTAGTCACTTTACCCCCATAAGTAATTCAACTCAGCATGTTAAGAAATTTTGGACAAAAATACCCTTTTATTTTATAGCATTATTACATTGTTATTATCACTTTATTCGTTTAGATTACAGTGATACAATCACTTTAGTTCCTAATATTATTTTCTAAGCATTTTACCTCATCGTTAATCTAACTAGCATGGTCAAAAAATTTTAAATATATTTACCCTTTTTTATATATAATTAAAAATAAAAAAAATTAGAATAGTTATTCTTCCTTTTGTTCACTTTAAGAGATCGAAAAACATAAAAATAAAAGGATTTTCTCAAATTTCTTTTTTTCATATTTATTAATACTAAGAAAAGAAAAGGAGATAAGAAAGAAGAAGACAAAAAATTAGATTTTGCAAAAAAAAAAAGAAAATAAAGAAAAATCTAACATTATCGTATTACTTTAAAATTGTCGAGATTAGGATTGGAATTTGGGTGGTAAACAAAAAAAAGTGAAATAATTTTAAAATAATAAAAGTATTTAATTCTTTTTTATTTGTACTTTTTAAAAAAGAATTGAGCTCTCTCCCTCCCTCTCCCCCTCTCCATCTTTCTATTTTTTTTTTCAATATTAAAAAAATTGCCAAGAATAAAAAAATTAATACTTTGACTTTTTTTCTTGATACTAAAAAGGAGAAGAGTTACTCTAAATTTTTTATTATACAAAGAGGAGGGTATTTTCTTCTAAAATTTTTTAACTTGCTAAGTTAGTTTAATGGTAGGATAAATTGTCTAAAAAATTACTCTATGGGGTAAATTGATAATGAGACTATATTTTATGAAGATAAAGTGATAATAATTTTAAGGGTTAAACATGTCTTTTCACTTTAATTAACAAACTCCGTTAAGTTTTACCGTTAGTCTTGAAGGTAAAGTGACTAAAAGATAACGTTAAGGGGAAAATTGATAGTAGCACCAAACATTAAGGGGATAAAGTGATAATAATCCTACTAATAAAAAATATGGTGTGACAAATGATTTGAAAATAATAATGTTCATCCATGTTTGATGCAGCAACAGGTGATTTAATTGACTAATAACACACAATGCTAGAAGACTAACACATGAATTCAAACAGTGAATTTGTCATTTTTTGAGCTTGTAAATTCTATGGATTTGCAATTTTTTTTTCTTTTTAAAGTCAGTAGGAATATGTCGAGCAGGCCTTAGTTTAGTAGTTGAACCCTACTAAAGTTGAGAATTTAAGAATTAAAATTTCTAAGTTCAAATCCCATCCATCCCTTGTTAGAATTGTTTTTTTTTTTTTAAAGCAGTAACTTTTATATTTTAGCACCAGAAAAATTATGGGAATTCGATTTTTTTTTGGGGGTTTTCCGTTCTCTTGTAAAACTTGGTCAGTGACATCAATCCAAAGTCCCTGGACAAAGGAGCAAGCTCGCATAGAGAAGTAAAAAGTCGGCCATCTGCACAAAAGGTGTTAATAGTAGTGAGGTGACTTGGAACTTGCCACTCCGAGGAGGACTGGACGCCTGCCATTATCCCAATTTATCTCTTCATGTCTCCAACCCCACCAATCACCAGACTTTTTTTTCTTTACTCCTCCGCTTCTCTCCCTATTATCATCGGCTTCATACACTACATTTTTATTCTGCTACTTTCTACTAGTATGATACGAGCACAATACTAATTGGATCTTCTTCTGCTGATTCAATCTTCCACTTCCCTTGTAGATTGCTCTTTAAAAGGTTTGTATCTCTAGTTTCTTTAGATTTTTTGCTCTTGGGAGCAGTACGCACTATGCCTTCTGTTCGGTCCTGCGAATTCTGCACGCTTTTCTGATTTTGTTTTCTCTGTCTGATATTAGCAGTCAGCAGATCTTCATGATTCTTGACCTTTAGTGCTTCTTTTTTGTGGGTTCTGCTTGTTTTTTGTTTTCTCTTCCGCTATTGACTATTTCGGTTATATTTTCGTTGCTTGCTGTTCTTTCTCGATTTATATGCTGAATTGAGAATTCATTAGTTATGTATGTGTGATTGCTTGAGGTCATTTCAAGATTCGATTTTTTTTCCCCTGGGAATTAAGATTTGTTCCGGGGTTTTGGAAGTTGTTATTGTTGCTGTAGTTGCACTATTGTTGTAAGTCATGGGTGAATGTCGGCCCCCCACCCCAATCTTGGAAGAAGAAGAAGAAAACTTAATTGCTGCAGCTCAAAACATAGTGAAAGCATTAGAAACCAACAAGAACTTGACTAATGATGCCAGGAAAATCTTGGCTGGTCTTGGCACTCAATTATCTTCCATAGCTAAAGCTTGTGAAGAAAAGGCAGAGAGGGAAGAAGAGGCGGAGGAAAAGGGACTTTCTGAGATTGAGGAGCAGCTAAATAGAGTGCAGGATAAGGTCATGAGATGGGAGGCGAATCAATCTATGATATGGGATTGTGGCCCTGACGAAGCTTATGAATATTTGAGGGCTGTTGATGAAGGTCGTAAGTTGACCGAGAGTTTGGAAAGTTTGAATCTTGCCAAAGATAGTGAAGAGGATGGGTTTCTGCACCGGGCTCATGATGTTCTTCAGACTGCAATGGTTAGGCTTGAGGAGGAGTTCAAGCATTTGCTTGTCCAGAACAGACAGCCTTTTGAGCCAGAGCACATGTCTTTTCGCTCAAGTGAAGATGATACCATAGATGATGGCTCCATTGTCTCCTATGGGGATGAGTCGGTGGAGGATGTGGTGCAGAGAGACAGTATCAGCAGGGGCTCAGAGGAATACATAATTGAACTGGTTCATCCAGATGTGATTCCTGACCTCAAATCTATTGCCAGTTTGATGTTTGTTTCAAATTATGGGAGGGAATGTTCTCAGGCTTATGTAAGTGTCCGCAAAGATGCACTTGATGATTGCCTCTTCATCCTTGAAGTGGAGAAATTGAGTATTGAGGATGTACTGAAGATGGAGTGGAATACACTGAACTCAAAGATCAGGAGGTGGGTTCGTGCTATGAAGATTTTTGTGCGTGTTTATCTTGCCAGTGAAAGATGGCTTAGTGATCAGATTTTTGGGGAGCTTGAATCAGTCAGTTTGGCATGCTTTGCTGAGTCATCGAAAGCTTCAATTTTGCAGCTCTTGAATTTTGGTGAAGCAATAGCTATTGGTCCCTATCAACCAGAAAAGTTGATTCGGATTCTTGACATGTATGAGGTGCTTGCAGATCTTTTGACAGATATTGATGCTTTGTATATGGGTGCCACTGAATCAAGTGTTAGAACGGAGTGTCAGGACGTTTTAAGGAGATTGGGAGACTGTGCAAAGGCAACCTTTCTTGAACTCGAGAATGCTGTTGCAACTAACATATCAGCCAATGCTTTTCCTGGTGGTGGAATCCACCATCTCACTAGATATGTTATGAATTACATTAGAACTCTTGCAGATTATGGCAAGACACTTGATGTGGTCCTGAAGGACCATGAGAAGGAAGATCATGTTTCCACTTCACCGGACATGAGCCCAGTTAGTGAAGAGGATAATAGTAGCTGTGAAAGCTCTTCTGCTTCCCCAGTGGCTTTACATTTCCGATCTCTCCTTTCAATTCTGGAGTGCAATCTGGAAGATAAATCCAAGTTGTACAGGGATGAGTCACTGCGGCATCTTTTCCTCATGAATAACATTCATTACATGGCTGAAAAAGCAAAGAGCTCGGAGTTAAGAAATGTACTAGGCGATGAATGGATTCGCAAGCATAATTGGAAATTCCAGCTGCATGCTATGAACTATGAGAGAGCTACTTGGAGCTCTATCCTTTCCTTGCTTAGGGATGAGGGGATACAAAATCCTGGTTCGACTTCTATTTCGAGAACCCTTCTGAAAGAGAGATTGCAGAGCTTTTATCTTGCTTTTGAGGAAGTTTACAAGAGCCAAACTGGTTGGTGTATTCCCGATAGCCAGCTTCGAGAAGATCTTCGAATCTCAACATCCCTCAAGGTAATACAGGCTTATCGGACCTTTGTTGGAAGAAATACTAACCATATAAGTGAAAAGCACATTAAATACAATGCTGATGATTTGGAACATTATCTCTTGGACTTCTTCGAAGGCTCTCCAAAATCTTTGCATGGCAGCCATAGGAAATAGTAATGATGGATGGAGCGGGATTGATTGAGGGAGTTCATACACACTGAGTTAGAATTTTCTTAATTGTCCATCTCAACCATTACAAACTAAAGATTCCAATTTTGTAACTTTTGTATCAGCTTTGTAATCCATAAATGGAAAATTTTACACTGTAAGCAAGTGTATTACTTAATATAGATGGGACTTGAAGGTTGTTGTACTTTGCTGGAGTTGTTCTAAACACTGATGGCAAAGGATTCTAAACACTGTTGTACTCAGGTATAACTGCGCAGACTGTGTGTGTAGTTCTTATATGCAAAATTACAAGTTAATTGTGGCATGCATGCGAGACTGGAGTTTGGTATTCTCTGTAACTCAAAAACTAAAATGCAAATTATTGCAGTGCCATGCAATCTGTATATACCCTCGCAAAAGATTCCATGGTATGCGCTGCTGCATACTTTCATTTTGTTGTGTGTGTTCTTATGAAGCGGTGCCGGTGAATAAAATATGGCAAATCCTTCCAAGATGTTGTGGTCCTAATGCTACTGTGGAAGTCGAGAGAATTCATGCCCATGTCATGTGAAATGCAAAGACCAGATGAGAGATTGCCCAATTGCCGATATTACATCTTTGTAGGCCCTGCACCAATCGTTGAGTGACTGATGCAGATTGTCACCATCAACCAGTGAGACTATGTTGCCTGAAATAAAGAGCAAGAAGTCCATATTTATGGTTGAGAAACATCAATGAGTCAAGATGAAGCTGCAAAGACGGCAGGCATAATGGGTCTGCTTTGCTTAATTGCTTCAAGAATTTGTAAGCCAAGTCGCTTGGTCAAGTCGCAGGAAAACCAGCAGAAGTTCTCCGGAGCTAGCCTTTTTTTACCTAGCCTTTAACCATTACTCTGTGGCCCTTATTAAGTCTCTGATGATTTGATAACATACAAGGGAGTGAGTTTGCCTGTGGCTGATTCAAAATCTATTACTGCTACTATTAACATGTCCAAAAGCTGCAGAAACCAATTTTGGATTGCATTTTTCATCATTTTTTATGGAAAAATTACTGTAACGATTTGATGTATGTGAGGAAAAAAGATAATAGAGAAATATGTTTACGGAAAATGACGTAATTTTTCGACGGAAAATAGCAATCCAAACAAGGCCTTTGATACAGACGTTTACAACGACTTTAGCTGCATAACGATTCTTTAACAAAAGAAAAAGAAAACTACTTTGTTTGTACTTCTTCGACAGTTAACTCCAAAACATGTTGTCAAGCATGGCACTTCGAAAGGTTTGCCGACTTTTGAGGAACCTCAAGAGTTGCCGGCTTTTGAGGTTTATTCGGGATTAGGTTTGTAAAGTCACAAAAGTCTTATGAAAGGTTTTGACAAAAAAAAAAAACCATGGCACCTCGAAAAGTGCTGTGATAGAGGAATATTTAGAAAAATTTTTTAGAGTATTAATTGTTGTATCATTTTTTTTTTATAATGTTACATATGTATGTTAGATAAAAGAATTAAAAAATAAATAAAACATATATTTATAATGCAATCAAATAAGTTTTCATTTGTATCCAACGATGTAATGTGATGGGTCATCGGCCTCCATCTCCATTCAATTGAACACTTTCACAGATTTCAATGTTCAACAGGATTTTAATTGCTTCCCTCTACTTCACTCTTAATTGCTAACTACATATAGTTTACTCAATAACTTTTATTGGCATAAATTTTAATCTATCTCATGATACCATTTTTTTTAATTCTATTTAACAAACTAGGAAAATTTTGAGGTAAGTGAATTCAGGAACATCAAGGATTATTCATCATTAAGTCAATTTTGAGGGATTTTCATTTCTTTTCACCCCAACATGATGGATGGATAATTTAATGTGATCAATTTCATTCTCGTCAAAAAAAAAAAAAATTAAAAGAAAAATCGACCTTGAATTTGACCTCATTATTTACTGGCCATCCAACGGTAATCATGTACCTATGTAGTTTAGATCAACGGCGTAAACATTCCTCCCCCCATTATAAAGTATTTCGGCCCTCTGCCACTGTAAATCTCCTAAAACCCTCGCAGGTCCATTTCCGGAAGGGAAGGGACAACGGAAGCAGAGGCAGCCGCTGTCAGAGAGAAGGTCTGAGTCTTTTGGCACTTAATCATACGTCTTCTCCCAAAACCGTAAACCTTTTTCTTGACATTTTATAGTAAGAAATGTTTAGAATATTGATTCTACTGTTCTAATTTAGCGTTTCATTTCAGTTTTATCGCGATTGTTGAGCTTCTTTTAAGGGTTATGGTTTTATCACTTTTTATTCGTTAGATTTTATTTGCGGTTGTACCCTCTTGTTGACTACTTGCAATTCAATTTGGGGCTTGTGTGTATTTCCTGATTAAGACGAAGGGCTTTAGTAATATCATGCATTTGGTTTAGGTACCTTGCGTATTATCAAAATCGTTTGTCCGTTTGGAAAAAGATGGGTTCTTGTTGTACTATATCACATTCCTTGTTTCGCTCAAGTTACTGGGCTTGATTTCAACAAAAAAAAAATTGGGCTATTTTCTAGATTTTTCTCATCCTACTGCTGGTACACCTATCATGTTGTTTTTCGCTCGTATGAAAGAAATTAAGCGATCTTTCTTGACCCATATGATTCTCTAAAGTCTCCGAATATGTTTGTTCACCTTGTCCCATGCAGTAATTGTGGTTATTTCTTTGTAAAGTTTTCCTTTGCCTGTGTTCTGAAGTTCAGTGTGTATATTGTTCTTGGCTTTGTTCTGCAACTGGTTTATTATGAAATAATGGCAATGACTTTGTGTACTTTGTTCTAGGTGTAGACATGGCTTTTGTCAATAGAATTAGCAATGTGCTTAAACTGAGAGTGAGCAGGCATATGAATTTGGAATTATCTGCTTCCAACTCGTCACTTTACCAGACTATAAGAAGCATGTCATCTTCAAAGCTCTTTGTTGGAGGTAATATGTTCACTCCTCTCTCTCTCTCTCTCTCTCTGTTTTTTTTTTTTTTCCAAAATTCTTCTTTCTGCTGCTTTTTGCTCTCCAAAGTCAACTGATGTTTTATTCCTGAAGGGCTTTCTTACAACACTGATGAGACGAGTTTGAAGGAAGCCTTCTCTCAGCATGGCGAAGTTGTTGAAGGTATTCAGCAGTTTGCTCGCACCATCATAATCGATCCCTTGATTTCTGTCATACTTTTTTTGTGGTTGATACACTTGTCTGACCTCTGACATTTAAATGAGTTTGATAATCTTGCGAACCAGTAAATATTACCCCAAAATTGAGATTTCCATGTAGATCTTGAGGAATAGTTTTTCATTTCTAAAGATCACGTGTCCTTGTATCTCGATACAAAATTTTTGTCTGTGTATGTTTGTATGCAATGGGGCAAAGCTTGGAATTTTTCTGTTCTGCAAGTTTCGTGTTTGTTTTTATTTGTTGGTACTGTAGAAAGCAATCTTGATAAAAAAAGATTGACACAGAGAGATTTCTAGATCCTGCATGAGAAATTAGTTTACAATGGGAACAATGTTGTATCCAAGTATAAAGCTTCTGTTACTTATTAATTTATACACTTTACTTACAGCTAGAATTATCATGGATCGTGACCATGGAAACTCAAGAGGTTTTGGCTTTGTAACTTATGCCTCTAGTGAGGAGGCTTCAGCAGCTATTCAGGCATTTGATGGCCAGGTACTAATGGTTTTTTTTATAGTTTTGCTTCTTTTGGTTATTTATTTTAGGGTAAAAAATCTCAGCGGCCACTAAACTATTAGTCAGATCATGTTTTGGCCATCAAACTATTTTTCGTCAGTAATTAACCACTAAACAACTTAATCAATAAACTCGTGACCATTTAGTCGATAATTGCTCTTAATCTGTAAAATCATATATAAGTTCATTCTCCATTTTGATCAACACTAATTCTGCACGAGTTGATCTGGTAGCTAGAAAAGAAAGATAGTAGAAAATAGTTGAAAGACAAAATTACTATCAAATTGTCACTAATCCCAAAATAGCTAGTTAACAACAACACTATGGAAAATCAGGTGCGAGATAAATGTTCGGGTTAGCACATCAAAATGAAGGCATTCTTATCTGTTGATATAGTAATCCTGTATCGCCATAGACGGTCTTAGGGGGGCGGTCCCCAAAAACCTTAGAAAATCTAGTTTTTTTCCCTCAAAAAATTAAAAAAAAAATTCAACAATCAATGTCCTTTATGAATTACAGTATTATTTTTGCTCCCCACTAGAATTTCAAAAATATCTATAAATTTAATTTGCTCCTCAAAGTTACATTTCTGGCTATGTTTATGTATATTGCATGAGGTTAGTTAACGGGAGAAAATTAAAAATATTACCATCAATACTACAAAATTCAATACTTTTTTTGGTCAAGCTCTGCAAGAAGGTGGTTTTAAAATAATTTTAAAAAAAAAGTATACAAACCAAAATAAACTTTTTCAAACAAGAAAAAAACTTTTTGAAGAAGTACACAAATATCTTGCGTAAGTAATAAAATAAAAAAAGACTTGAATTTGAGAAAATAAAATGGGGGATGTTGAACACATGCTACGCTGAAATTGACAAAACACTTCAATTGATTTTAGGCAGAGAGAGAGAGGAGCTGTCTGAATTATTCTTTTCATGATTAGTGGTTGTCATCCTGTATACAACATTGTACATGAGTGAACCGTATCGAAATAGATGACTATTATGCTTGACTCGGATGATTGCAGTAGAAAGAGAGATCATTCGAATGACTTAAATCAATTATCTTAATGAAGTGTGGAGATGCCTGCCTGACTGACTGACTGAATGGTTGAGTTGCATGTCCCCAAAGAGGCAATGTGATAAATTTGTCTCAAGGGTTCGCCATTGTTGAATAACTTACAATAAAGTTATATCTGGATATCAGCAGAATGTCTATGTAATTAGCTTTTTTCTTTTTTTTGGTTGAAATTGTGCTCCTGTTTTCCACTGTAAGACTAGTTCTGCATGTCTGTCTCTTTTACCAAATAACTTCTTTTGTTGTGTAAGGTGAAAGGTTTACCGACCATAACATTCGGGAATCTAACAGTATGATTTGTTTTCCTTAAGGATCTTCATGGCCGACGGATAAGGGTGAATTATGCAAATGACAGGCCTCGGGCTCCAAGATTTAGTGGTGGCTATGGTGGCGGCGGCAGCGGCTTTAACTATGGTCGTGGAAATGGTGGTTATGGAGGCCCTGGAGGATATGCAAGTGGCAGTTATGGAGGTGGTGGCCCAAGAGGTGGATATGATAGTGGAAACTATGGAAATAGCAATCAATATGCTAGTGGGGATGGCAGGATGGATGGGTTCAGTGGCAGCAATTACGGAAGTAGAGTTGGTGATGGGAACGCTGGCAATTTTGGTGCTAGTGGAGATAGCCACTACTTGAGCAGTGATTCATCTAATCAAGGTGGATTTGCAAACTCTGGTTTTGATGGAAATACCTCGCCATATGGACAAGCTCAGGAACAGTTGAGTGGCAATCAAGGGGGAGCAGATGCTCTTGACGAAGATTTTGGCCAAGACACACTGAACGCAAACTACAAGGATAATGATGATGATGAAGATGATTCCAACGATTACGTCAACACAAGGGGCTGAAAGTTCTCTTTTCCCCTATCAAGAACCTGCTTGTACACAAATCTAGTGCTAGGGCGAGGAATTGAAGAGATAATCCAAATAAAGTTTATGTTTCTATGCTGTGTGTTATGCATGCAGATGCTTTCTCGTGGTTTATTAGCTGAAAGGCTGGACCCCTTTCTTTGGAAAGGGGAAGCGAGAAACCACACGGGATTAAAGCATTGAATGCTGCATGTGTTTTGTCCCAAGTAGGTTTAATTTTCAATTTTCTAATTAGTGATGGTCGATGAAATCTTATCCGAAGATTTGTTTTGGAGGTGATTCCCGTTGTCTCCTTTGCTGCTGTCCCCGTATTGGTACATGTGAACAAAGCCATACGCTAGTTCTTACCGTGATTACTGTTGGTGTGAAGTGATACCGGGATGTCGTAGTTCTGCTGTGTAACCGGCCCTTACGCCTGCTCTATGTTCTTGTCCACAATCCTAGTGTAATGCTGTGCACGAAGAAAACGGAGAGGCAGAAAGTGGGGGTTTGCCACGCTTTCCTCTGTTTCTTTTTTCTCTGTGCGGCTGCGTTTAATGAGAGCGTCAAGATCCAATATGGTGATTCCTCTCCCGCTAGCTGCTACCAGCTAAGATTAGTCCAACGGGGGTGTTGCTTGTTTCGCTCAAGAATTAAAAATTAAAATCCAAAGTTGAATTGGCTGTTTACTAGTTGCACTCCGGCTTGCTCCATTTAATGCTCTCCGCGTTTGAAGTTTGTCCAATGGGTATTTCTATATTGAGCAAAAGCATAGAAACAGCGCTCATGATTTTTAAAAAATTTGGAATGTAAAAGGTAGGTTCATCTCAATCTTGTAATCAAAGGGAAATAAAGCTGCAAGGCCACAACCAGCCTCCAGGACTCCGGTAACTGAAAATTCTGCACTGTTAACTTTCCAAATGGCGCTGCCGGTTTTTCAATACCTCTAGCTGTTGTTGATTCATTTGAAGTCTTGATTTTGCTGCCTCAGTGACATGATCAACAAATCTACTACAAGAACCTTCCCGGAAATAAAACTGGATAATCTCTATTACACCGTATCCATTCTTTGTAAGAAAGTGACGCATTAGCACCAACAGATCTTCAAGAATTCCACCCAAAAAAAAAATGAAATAGAGCTACAAAATTGCACAGAACATGAAGTATACCAAAATTTTACCACATTCTAAAACTGAAATTCCGCATAAGAGCCTACAGCATCAAGAAGAATATGCAGCCAAAATCTCCATGGGAGGCCAGACAATGATGCTACATACGATTCAGACAGCCCAGAATGGTTTTGGAGCCACCAAAGTACTGGAGCATCTTTTGATGGAGTCTTCATTTGGTTCACCAAGATCATCATCCTCATCCTCATCCCCATATTCCATTAACTTGATTAATGTATCTGAAATGATGACCGTGGAATATAAGGAACAACTCTAGAGAGAAAAAGTTTTTGGGGGGAGGGGGGGAGTTGAGGCACATGTAAACTGACATTTCATTAAAACTTGACAAGCATAAATCTCAAAGCTTATATTACTGAAAGTCAAAAAGTTTCAAGAACAAGCATCTTCCAAAGATCCGCAAGCAACCAGCTATATTGTTCTATAGGAAATTAGTATATATTTCTTTTCTACAATCTAGGCTCAAAATCAGAAACCAAAAGGAAAGAAACCATGAAACTACCAGGTACACTTTCAGATTTCAAGCCATTTTTGATGCTGTTGCCACCATAAATTCCAGGTCTTGATGTAGTAAATTTTGGTGGGGGTGGCAGCATTGTTGGCGGGGGCATTGTTCTTGGAGAGGTTGGAATTATTCCATTTGCTGATGTCTGCACCAACCTTTTAATATCTTTTCCATGTATATCTGATGTTTGTTCACATGGCTCTGCAAGTTCTGATCCCTGTAACAGTTTCAAGAAAGGTTCCAAACAAATCCTTAATATCAGCAGAAAATGTGGCAATAAGAAACAAAATACAGCAAAACATTTTGACGCCTTAAGGTCTTGATGATATATTCCCGCATCTGGAATATAGAGAAAACATATACCCACGAGTAGAAGCAGCCACAGAAACTACTAAAGTGATACAAGGGCTCAAAGGAAGGCCACATGTAGCATTACGCCATCACTTTGTGTAAACTGTGAATTAATCATGTAGTTTTTAGGGTAGTTGCACAATAAAGATTAAAGCCAGAATTAAAATGAGTGATTCCAATAGATTGGCAACTAAAATCAATCCAAAGCCACCTCAAGCATTTAGGAGATGAATGAAGTGAAGCAGCTAAATTACCAAATCCAACACTTATGATCACTCCTTAAAAATTAAAAATAAACAAATTCAAACAATGCATGATCCACAAAGAAAGACAGGAGCATATATGTAATTCTGCGCCAGAGGGAATCACAATCTTATTCAGTCCAGACGAAAATGGTACAGCATAGAGCAACCCATGCCACCTCCAGAACAAGGAATCCTGTGAAACACATTAGTGTCCACGAGAGAAGTCCAGTATCAGCCTGTTAGCTTCATAAAAGATCAGAGAAAATACCTGGAACAAGAAGTAATAAAGTGAGAAAATAAATAACATTGTAGTAGCAATACTACTACATAGGGACAAACAGTTCCAGAAGCAAGACATCAGTACGTAATGGATGATGAGAACATTTTAAGAGTAAATTTGAATTCTTTCTTTCTTATCCTCTTCTTTTTCTGTAGCCCTTTTTTTCTTTCCCTTTTTGCCTTTCAGTGGGAAGGGGCTGTTTAAACTTGAAAATCTGTCAAACAGTAGCAGCTACCACAGAAAATGATAAATCGGAGAATGACCACCAATACCTGGTTTGTATTTGCTAGGCTTTTAACTACTGCTGGTAATTCCTGAAACTTTCTTTTCTGTGAAGAGCGCTTATCCTTCTCTGATGAGGAGCACGTACTTGTGTATGATGCTGTGCTCGCAGTTGTAACAGCAGGAGCTACCAAAGTAGTAACTGGTGAAGTTGACTGCCTAAGGGCCAAGGCAACTTGTTGCAAAGGTGTTGCTTGGGGATATATTCCATCATAACCATTATAGCTCGTCCCACCAGTCAATGAAGACTGGGAATAACCACCAGTAATCGCATGAGACAGCCCAGATGCAGGATTTGAGCATCCAGCATGTGGTACAGGCCCTTGAGAAGCAATACTAGATGCACCAGGAATTGAGATTGATGAAACTGTTGATGGAATGGACCGTGCAGCTGATGCCGTCAAGCTGGCAGACCGTGGGACACTTGGGTTTGACTCATCCAAGGAACTCTGAACTCCAGCAAGTAACTGTGGTGGCGGAGGAACAGCACCATAAACTTTAGATGAGGAAACCCTTTGAAATACAGCACAGCAACAAGTTATTCTCTTTAAGAAGCACTAACAAGCTCAGTATATCACAAGAGTAAACAATAACAAATATTGTCAAATAACAGTGCAGAATAGAATGTCTTATAAGGTATGAGAGGCTTCTGGTTTCCATTTAAAGATTGATAAAATAACACGAACCATGTTTGTCATTTCCAATTTAAGACAAGACAAAAAGTATAAACAGATAAAGGGTTGAAACTGCTTTACCGTCCAACCCAAGCATGCAGCTCTCCTTTTAGTGATCTCAGTTCTGCTTTTTCTGTTTTCAATAAATAATTACAGAAAGCTAATTATGCCCATTTACCTTGATGCACCAAACTCTGCACTGATTGTGTCCAAAAGGTTCTCAGCAAGGAGCTTAGCACGTTCAAGACTTTTTGCATTACTGCTTGACAAAAGTAAATGCAATGGTTGTTGACCTTCTACAAAGAGAGTAAAAGCTGTGGACTCAAAGGCACGTTAAGAATGAAGAGAGAACCTAACAGATCAAAAAATAAAACTGGTTAAAGCAAATGACTACCATCATCCTGTACACTATCACAATATCCTGAACCGCGTCCTCTTAGCAAAACTGTTGCTCCCGTTTCATTCATGATGTGATTTACATACTGGTCCTGCACATAAAAAAGCCAACAAGCAGCAACAAAAAGAATCTCTCCCAATTGTTTGGAGATGTCAGAGAGAGCTTGAAAGATCAGAATATTTCGCCAAGCAGCAAAGAAACAGAAAAAAAATACAAGGAAAGAAAGGAAAAACTTCCAACCACCTTCAAAGAAGATAAGAGCAGGAGAAGGAGAAAATAACAAGGAGATACAAAAGAGAATGAACTAAAAACTCACATTTGGTCCACGAATTCGAGCAGCAATATTCAGAGAGGGATCTGCTTCAAAGCCCAAAAACACACAAGCACTCAGTGAGGGATTGACCTGATCAAAAAAATGACAACTGTGCTTATCAAATTTCTTGGTACTGCATCTTTGAACAGATTTGCCAAATAAATAAATAAATAAATGAATTGTTACATTCATGGTATTGCTGAAAGACCCATGCTTGAGCATTTCTTCCACCATTGCAGCTGCATGATCAACTGCCTTGATCCGTTCTGCTGTTGTTTCCAACTGAAGTAAGCAAAAGAATACATAGATATTAACCAATAAGTACATTCAGCGCACCAAAGTAAATTAGAAAAAACTCCTTAGACAACACAATCTTTTGTCAAATGGAACCCAATAACATGATAACGGTTTTTTAACAGTAGTTGTTACACACAAATGAGTAATCTTATCAAGGAATAATGATGACAATTGACTAATGAAGGTACCATCTCTACCACTGAAACAACTTTTGGCCTAGTACACATTAAGCCAACTTTAAGGAGCTTGGAAGAGTTGGTCATGGGAACACTTGAACTCTTATATATTTTGTAAAACAATCAACTCATTTCCCATCTGCCAACTATTGAGTCAACATAGTACCATCTCCACTGGGACAAAAGTTTTGTTATGCAAACGCTAAGCAAACTGGAAATTGATTCCTCATAGTCCAAAGGGAATTTACAAGTTGTAAAATGGAATTACAGCGTAACCACTCACATGAGCCGCAGCAGATATATGAAGATACAATGGTTTTTCACCATCAGCAGGTGCATTTGGGGGTCTGTATTTGCCTCTGCACAGTTCATTTAACAATCACGTCACGCATGAAACAAACAGAAAAACAAAAAGGTCCTCAAGAAAGCTATAGAAGACTACTAACCTAGTAATTACTATGGCACCCGTACACTTCTGAATCTGTAGGAGGACAAAGTGTGCGTAAGTCTCAAACACTTGTCCACAATAAACAAAAAGTATCTCACGTTTCTCAAACCGTTTGATCAAAAAATTAACATTTGGAGCCATAAAAAATTACCTCTTCCTGGGTCTGGCGTTTTGTGAGCTTATAGCGCACAGTAGAATCAGCATCATTGATAACAATTTCTCGTGCTATCAGTTCATCTTGGATCTTAGGCTACATTAGCACAATTGGACTACATGTCAAATATGTTTAAAGAAACACTCTGGTTCTAGATAAAACAATTAGGACACTGTGATTACTAAATGTCTTCCTAACAATAAAAAATTTGTGACAGGAACAGAACATTGTTTTGTCTTTGTAATTCAAACAGCAAACAAACTCTCCTTCTACTTTATCAAAACACAGAAAAACATTATGACACACCAACTTTTCACTACCTCTACTTCCACCAGCAATACGTTCCCATACCAGTAGTGTTTGAAGTGATGATTGCTCGTGAAAGGTATTAAAACAATTTCTTTGAACTGTTAGTTAATATTACATAAATATCTTTCAATACATAGACGATTTCTATTTAGCACAACAGAGCGTAGGGGAATCAGTGACTCAAAACTAATCTTATTTTCTGTAGAAAGTTGAATAAATGAAATTTGATGGCCGCTTAACACCAGTGGAATTGTATACAATAGCTTAATCCCACTTAATGTCTAAGGATAAGCTTAACACACAACAGGTTATCAATAGGAAAACACAGCCATGATGAGGAAGGGGAAAAAGTATCTCCTTAACCATTTTATTCTCTTACCTGATTTATTTTTTGGGCAATGGCAGTCGCATGCTGCTGTAAAGGCAACTGGATAACAGGCAGAATAGTTGCGACACTAGCAGTAAGAGAATTTGAGAAAGAAGCACTAGGAATTGTAGCTACACCAGGTAATGCAACTCCAGGAAGGGATCCCAAGTTTGGTAATGGAAGAAGACCAGGAGCTGCTACTCCAGATGAACACAATGACTCAGCAGGCTGATCCCACTTCCTCTTTTTTCTGCAAAAATAAATAAATAAATACTTACTATCACTGCCATGGCAAAAACTGCTTGAAGCTCATGCACGCAACCATAGCCATAAGTTGATGAAGCTGTGCAGTATTCATACAGATTTGCACTTTCTTCCCTAAATTTTCTTTCTCTTTTCTTTTCGTTCAAAGTTTCATTTTTCTCTCTTTTCAATACTTTTTTCCTTTTTTTTTTTAATTCAGCAGGTGAAGGTAAGTTTAAGAAACAATTCTTCAGTTGCACATATCAACATCATTAAGAAGCAAGAAAATACTAGGATGTTTCTCACAGCATTAACTAAAGCCAACAATTAATTCCTATATCAACAAGTCATCCTAGTCGGGAAATTACAATTGCTGTGTCAGTAATATCTTAATTACTGTAACACTCTGCATCCTGAATGACAAATTTGGAAAACAAAAATAATTAGACACCAATAAATCAAAAAAAAAATCCAACATAAATTCCCGCAAAGTCCAAAATAACAACTAATAAGTGAATAACACAATTTATTTGCCTATTTCATTGTATAAACCTCCTTCTCCGGTAGCACTGAAACACTTTCTCCCGCTAAAATTCATAAACGCTTAGCTGAACCTTTTAACAACTTGCAGATTAATGGATTAGTAAACATATGCCGAACATAATTCAACGAGTATCCAAAAGCCACGCTCATAAAGTAGGAAATTAGGGATTCTTAATCAGGATAGACAACATTAAAGCACCTCTGCTTCGTCGATGAAGAATCGGTAGATTCAGAAGATGAAACCCTAGGGAAATTGTCCTCTGTCATCGACACCGATTCCTATGTTGCAACTGGTTCTTCTTCCTTGTTCTTCTTGACGTGAATATCGTCGTCCGAATCAACAGAATTTCGAGCAGTTAAACTACCCCTGAGCATATAGACGTATCTGTCCGTGCGTTTTGGGTCTATACTACTTTTGGACTACGATTGTTACGACGTAAACCGGCCGAGATTGACAAGAACTTGAACTGCCCATTACAGATTGCAACGACGGGATTGCAAATCGTCCGCTCCTTTTCTAAGTCACGTGACTTACACGTGGCAGGTAAATCAGTTCTGCTCTGTTTTCACGAGATATATTAATGTAAAAGTTTTCCCCTCAGCACGTTGAAAAACAACACAAGTTTAGAATAATTGTACACATGCCCCACTATTATGATGATTCTACTTTACGGGGTAAGTTGCCTTTTCTAAATTATATGATAAATAAAGCATATTCTCAATATTTCAAATTTAACCTCTTTCACTAAGTTGTTTTCATAAAAGAAAAACAATGTTTATTTAGGATTGTTGAGGCTAATCTCGAGGCCATCTTCGACCAAAAGAAATAAAATATTTGTCTTTCTTCATGTAGTAGTATCTTCTATATATTTTTTATGGATAAATATTTTATGAGTTATCGTATAATTTCTAAATTAGGATTGCCTTTTTGTTTATCTTAAAAGGAAAACCAAGGTTAGTGAGGGATCATTACTTTGGTGTACAATTTACAAAGTTTGAGGCAAAATTTTTTGTTCAACATCTTAGATAACCAATTGCTGGCCCATTTATTAGAGGGGAAGAAAATATGGTGATTTCCCAAATGTTTGGAAAAAAAGAGTTTTGGAATCTCAACATAATCTCCATAATACTCCCTGATTTTGTTGTCACAGTTATTAAGGCCATTCCTAGATAAAATACCTCTCCTGTGGATGATTGCCTGAAGCGGTACCTTACCCCAAATGGCCAGTTTAGCCTTAAATCAGCAGTAGACTTTATTTACTCAAATAACGCCCTTGTTGAAAGATCAGCGAGGGATTGGACATGGAAGATCATGGCTAGTAATTGAGTAAGATATTTCCTATGGATTGCATGCCAAAACAAGCTCCCAACCAAGAGCAATCTACTCAAAAAATCCGTTGTCCTTTATGCAATAATAATAGAGAAGACACCGATCAAGTCCTGTTTTTTTGTTCTAAAGCCAACAGTTTATGGAGAAAGATAGTTGTACCTTGGAATTTTTAGCCTTTCGCATGACAAAATCTTTGCTCCTGGCTAAAGAAAATATGCAACATAACAGACTTATCACCATACTATGGCGTATCATGGGGAACCATCGCAGCATTTGGCTGCTGGATTTTATGGAAGAATAGGAATATGGCTCTGTTTGAATCTCAATCCTGTCCACCAAACCTTTCTTCAACAAGAACTGCAAAAGTAGCAGAATTCCTAAGCACAGAACCCACAAGTAGTAAAACCATCAGACGTAAGGATCTTGCCATGATTGCTTAGGAACCACCCCTTCCTGTAACTTCAAACTCAACACTGATGGTGCTTTACTTGGAAACTCGGGACTAGCAGGGACCGGAGGAATCATATGCAATCATCCTGGGAAATGGATTTGTGAGTTTAGTAGAAATCTGGGATGGACTTCAAATACAATTGCGGAATTATGGGGATTAATTGATGGGCTTCTGCTGGCAAAATCTCTTAGTATTCAACGCCATCATATTGAGATGGATGCTTCAGTGATTGTTCATATGATCTCTACAAACACTAATGATTTTTACACCTATTCTACTATGATTAATGATTGCAAGAATATCATGAGGAGCTTCCTTACAACTACCACTAAGCATGTCTTCAGGGAAGCGAATTGCTGTGCAGAACTTTTAGCAAATTTGAGTGTAGAAACAGAGGAAGAATGCCTCAAAGTGTTCAATGATCAGCCTGCAATCATCACAAAACTACTAGAGAATGATTGTTGGGCATTTTGTCTGCCCCGTTTTATAAATTCGAGATCTTAAACTCGATCTTTTGCACTGGACTTTGCATTGACTCTTTGAAATGTGGTAACTTTTTTCTTAAAAAAAAAAATTAACCAATATGATGGTCGAGCGAATTTTGTTAGAATTGTGTAGAGTTTTAAAACAATAATCACTAGAAAAAACTAAATGAAAATTAAAATTCTGTATAATGGACAACAAAAAACTTGTATATAACTTTTTTTTTTATGTGCCAAAAGTTTTAAAATTATTGTTTTTAACTAGTACTTTGTTTCATTTCGAATCTGCCATCATGTATAAAGTAAATGTTAATCGTAGACTCTAAGAACTTGAGCGACAAAGTAAAAAAACATAGGAAATTTTAAAATTTTTAAGGGGTGCAATTATAGGACAAGATTGAAAATTTAAAAATTGTATAGGTACAAAACACATAAACACATATTATATAGGTGCAATACGAATGTTTACTAACTAGAATGTGTGCTACACGGTAACAAAGAGAAATTACGTTACGGATAATATTAGAATTTAGAAGTGTTACATACTTTTTAAAGCCAAAAGAGAGTTTTAATTTCATAAGCACTTTTAATGCACATCTTATCTTACTATTCATAAAGCATGAGATCCAATTTAATATTAAAAACTAATGTCATTTTAATAAATCTAAATATGTGTTCTTTAATGATTTGTAGGTATTCAAATTTAGGGGCAAAATCAGCGTAGGCTATCTCAGTAACTAATGATCAGTTCAAACTACGGCTCCGTTTGGCAAGTGAGTTTTTCTGGTGTTTGTCTAAAACTATACTGTAATTCACCGTAGTAGGTTTTTAAAAAAGTTTTGAAGTATGGTTTTTTTGAATATTTTAAAGTGTATAGTTTAAAAATTTTGAAAATTTTTTTGAAGTTTATGTAGTTAAAGTTTTAAAAAAACTTGTAGCAAACAAACGTGGTAAAAAACTTATTTGCCAAATAAGGCCTACTATTAACTGCTCCTACATATTGGTTTTCGATTTTTGCTGTTCCTATTTGTTTATGCTAAAGTGATTTCTTTGATAAACTAATCTATTCATTATGCACAATGAATCAACACCATTCATCGTGCCTTTGAGTATATAAAGTATTAGCGTGGGAACGTTGGATACTGAATAAAAAGGTACGAAGATCAACAAAGCTGGAATAGCTCAGTTGGTTAGAGCGTGTGGCTGTTAACCACAAGGTCGGAGGTTCAAGCCCTCCTTCTAGCGTTCTGTCTTTCTCTCTTTTTTGTCATTTATTTTGCCCGCTTTTCGAGTGGGGCAGGGCTACTGCCGTGCTGCGTTTTTCATTCATTCTGAAAACTGACCAAACGTGGTTTGTTGGAGCTCTATTTTGTCATTACTCTCTCCCTTTTCGGAGAAGTGGTTTGTTGGAGCCTTAAAGGAAGAGCAATGGATTTTGCGCCCTGTCAAAATTCGTAACTACCTATGAAGTTCATGCTAACCTAGGTCAGGTCCAGGCATCTCGTACGAACGGACACTACACTACCCAACGTAAGGTCCACTTTTGAATTGAAATCATAGGTTTAGAATAGTTAATCCAAACCATTTCATAGTCCATTTCTAATCAACTCGATTCCGTTTGAATTAGTTATTTTTAAAAATATTTTAAAATTTTTTTATTATAATAGAATTTTTAGATTATATTTTAGAATATTTTTAAAAAATATTTTGAGATATGTAAGAATAAAAGAATTTTTAAAATATATTTTAAGATATTTTTTAAAATTTTAAAAAAATTTAAACTAATTTTTAGATTATCTTTTAAAATATTTTTATTATATTTAAAAAACTAATTTTGGAAAAACCCACCGGTACCTTTTACTTTCTTCAAACTGACGTGGGGCTACTGCTACACAGTAGCCGGGGGCTCACATGCACCGTCCACAGAGAGAGAGAGGGAGAGAGGTGGGCAGATTTGAACTTTTGATCAGAAATGGTAGAGTAGGCACATTTTGCATGCCTGTACTGCTACCTTGGTATTCTCATTCACCACTTCGAGTTCACAACTTCTCCCACCATCCGCCTCCACATCAGCCCTGATACAGAGTAATGCATGTGCAACTCAAACCATTCTGAGTACTGATATATTAGTACTACATGATTTAGCAGCTTATTCTTTCGATATTTGCTTAATTGAATTGCTGGTTTCTGATTGGAAAAAATGGAAGCTTTTTCATTGAGACCATCCTTGATTCTAGGAGCAAGAGAACGATTCGGTTCGAAGCATCCGATGCATTTGGGGGTTAATTGCGGAGGAAGATTGGGTACAAATGTTATTGCCGTTGATGGCGAGTTTCCCTCGTTTTTACCGAAGGAAGTTAAAGAAATCAAGGATCCATTTGCACGAACTTTGGCTCAGAGGATTCAAAGGCTTCCTGTGAAGGTATATATACAAGCTTTTTATTCTTCTACATGTTGTAGCACAATGTTGCCCCCCTTTTATTCGGTGTGTGGTTTTAAAAGATCAAAGCCTTGTATGAGGGCCTTCACTCTTGAGTCCTCTTGCTCTGAATTTTGAAATCGACAAGCTTTGCTCTATTTCATTCCTTCTTTTCTTTTTGTAGTCTGGGATAAAATTTTTTTACTTAATTTATTATACGCACGGATGTTGAGATGGAACATATACTGCATTCTTAATAGCCTCAGCATTTGCTCAAACGAAATCAAGTCTCTTACTGGGTGTTTCAAGTCAAAATGACAACTTTCTGTCACTCGCGTATTGCATCCGTTGCTGTGCATTCTAAATTTAAGTCTAAAGGGGATAAATGATGACCATCTCGTGTTCATCTAGCAAGGTTCTGTTTAGAGTATTCCTCGAGAGCTGAGGCCCAGAATCATAATATGCGCATCATACAGCCGATTAGATTAAAGTGAAGAATCATGATGTGTGTGTGTCCTTTTGACTTGAAATAACATTTCACTTCTATTGTGATGGTTATATTCTCCAGCGAGTAAAATGAGCAGTTGTGGTCACAAGAAGTCTCCAGAATTTCTCATATCTGATTGTTGGCCATGCAACTTATCTTTGCCCTGTTTTTGTTTCCTTATATCCTGCCTCTCTCAAATCAGGTCGGATTTTCCGAGAGTTGTATAATGAGCAGCTGTGTGAAGCCAAGGTTTCAACATGATACCGATCCAGTGGTCCTTCTCCATTGTTTCGACAGGTTTTCTACCCTTTTATTTTGGCCTATTCTCATTTCCCTTTATTTCAAAGCCCTTTCGTCTCTTTTTCTTTATGCCCCCTTGTTTGGCCGGTGTGCATTCGATTTTGTAGTTCTTGTTTAGAATGGAGATGCACGTACCCATTACTTGAGGACGCTGCTTTGGAGACTTGGGCAATAGACATTCTTGGTTGGGGTTTCTCTGACCTAGGTTCATCTTCAAATCCTTACTCTAATTTCAGAGGAGAGAGAGAATATAATTTTTCTCTTAGTTCAGGTACTTTTGATTTGTGTTATGCTTCTAGTTGTTAATGATCTTGATTAGTCCTCAATTGGTGTAGAAAGACTTCCTCCCTGCGATGCGGCATCCAAAAGATATCATCTTTACCAGGTGCTTTGGAAAGATAACATCCAGGACGCCGGTTGATTATTACCATCCATCACACTGAATAGCCTAATTGGCAGTTCTTGTTAGTTCTTAAATATTGATCTAACTTTCTGAGCTTCTATTATAGCTTTGGAGGACTCACATCAAAAGACCAATGATACTAGTCGGACCAAGCCTTGGTGCTGCAGTTGCGATTGACTTTGCCGTCAACTTTCCAGAAGCTGTAAGCATTTTCCTTCAACTGAGCTTTCTTGAATTTGACTTGTAATCACTCAAGTTTCTGACGTATTCAATCTTCCCATGAAATAAATTACTAATGTGCCTATAAAAAAAAGAGATAAACAAAGCATGATCTTTTAATGAAATTTCTTGACCAATTTCAAACATTTATCTGTTGGGGTTTTGGTGTGTGTTTGTGAAGACAGTGAGAGGAACAATAAGTTAGAAATCATGTATGTCTAAGAACGGCTATAAGGCCAACACATACATTCATACATTACCAGATCTACAAAGAAAATCGATAGGGGTTAACACAGATATTAAAGTTTATACATCTCGTGTGAGGGAAGTTCGGTTAGAATCGCCTTGCAAGCAGTATCCTGTTGATAGGCTATCTGTTAGAATTACGGAAAGCTACTGAAAAAATGTGCCAGTTGCATGGGGGATTTGCATTTTGTGTAGATTTTCTTCTACCACGGAGTCCAATAACCTCCAATGAAAAAAAAAAAAAAAACTAGAAACATGGAAGCATTTGAAGCCTTATCCTGCTAGATGTAATACAAATTAGATGTGTCTACTAGAACATACAAGAGATTGTTTTTGTGTCATCTGTGTGAAGGTGTCACTTAAAGAAGTGATTTTCGCTCTTTGTTCAGCATAATTCATGAAATGATAAAGTTAACAATTACTGTTGACTTGTCCATTGACAAAGACAGTGGATTGAGATGAAAGAAAGTGTATAGATATACAATCACAACAGATCTGTAAAATCCTTGTTCTTCCAAATTTACAAGATAGCTGTGCAGTCTGCTTCTTCTGTCGGTATCATTAATTGTGCTATTCATCAATCTTATGCTATCTATTCTGTTGTTTGCAGGTTGAGAAGCTGATTCTTATCAATGCAAGTGTTTATGCTGAAGGCACAGGGCTTCTGACAAAGCTACCAAAATTTTTAGCATATGCTGGGGTAATTTTTTTTTCTTTTTTTTTCTAGGGTCCATATATCCAAGGAGTTAAGCATCAGCAGTGCCCTTCATCACAGGAAAGGAATATGATTCTGAATTTAGTAACAAAAAATATGTCAAGAGAACAAAAAGGTTTTGTGAAGAGCTCTGATTACAATTTTTGCATTTTCATGTGGCTTGAGGCATTTGGGATTTATTATCTTTTATCTTTCCAAAGACAGCCATATTTCTTAAAATTTACACTCTTTTTTATCCAGTCTTTTGTGGGATAGCAATTTAAAGAGGACTACTTTGGCACATGGTCTGTTTCAAATGACAGGAATGTCTACAAACTGATGAACATCATGCCTCTGGACTCGTTCTTCATTGGATCAATGATTCCATTTTCTCATTTTACTTATAACATTTTGATGAACAAAAGTCGGTCCTACCAGACAAACACGCATCAGTAATTAGCATTGTCCAAGAGGATGAACTTAGGGAATTTGTATTTCAATCTTTTTTTTCCAGTCTTTTGTAGGATGGCAATTTAAAGAGGACTATTTTGGCACATATTTTCTTTCAACTGAAATGACAAGGAATGTCTACAAACTGATGAATATCTTATCTTTGAATTCATTCTTCGTTGGATCAATGAATCCATTATCTCATTTTACTTCTTAAGACATTTTGATGAACAAGATTCAGTCCAACCAGATAAACACACATCAATGATTAGTATTGTCAGGATGGACTTAGGGACTCAGTGCAGTTCTATCTTTGCTTTAAATGAAGAAGCTCTTGAAACATGATAAAGTAAGATTTTTATAGAGCAGCATGAAAGATTGTAACTAGGATAATCTTTTTTTTTTTTTTTTTTTCTAAATTTTTCCAGCAGGAGAGAGGCGGGACTTGAGTAGGGGGGAGGGGGCAGAGGAATTTGAACTCAAGACCTCTAATTCTTAGGGCCTCACGTAGCCATCTTGTTTGGCACTTGAGTTTTTTGCCCAGTTTGTCTGTTACGAGTTTTTAAAAACTTTAGTTACAGTAATCTCAAAAAATTTCTCAAAGTTTTTAAACTATACACTTCAAAATATTCAAAAATTTACACACTTCAAAAATTTTTTAAAAAACTTCTTCAGTAAGTTAGAGTAAAGTTTTAGACAAATATTTAAAAAACTCACTTGCTAAACGGGGCCTTAGTTGATGTTCTTGGAGAAATGAGGTACTGTTTATATCATCATCTTATTTATCACGTTTGCTTCTCACGTAGACATTTTTCAGGTCTCTTTGTTGAAGAGCCTCCCACTGCGGCTGTATGCCAATTTGCTAGCTTTTGATGACATACCCTTATCAAAATGCTTTGACTGGGCCAATGTGAGTGTGATTTTCTGCAGGTTACACGTTTCCTTGCTTTCAGCAGATGCAAGCCTTGAGTGATATTTAACAGATGCGTTCTGCTTGACCAAGCAGGTCGGCCGCCTACACTGTCTTTTGCCTTGGTGGGAAGATGCTACTGTGAATTACATGCTTAGCGGTGGCTATAATGTTGTTAATCAAATAAAGCAGGTATAATACCTTTCCACATTCATCTGCATTATCAAGCAGAAATTTCGTTATTGATTCATTTTACTTAATGACATTCTATGTTCATACCTTTATGCTTGCAAAACCCCATGGTGTTTTGGGTACGTGTGTGACTGGTTAGTACAGCCATCCTGTCATCCTGTCCGCTACATTTCACATGTGACCACCATATTAAAGGCCAAAATCTTGAAATCCACTTGTTCACTTCATCATCATTGACTGAATGAATTACAATGCATAAAAAAGTGAGCATTCACTTTTTTGCAGGTGAACAAGAAAGTTCTTGTCATCTGGGGAGAGTGTGATAACATTGTCAACAGTAAGCTTGCAATGGTCAGTTTCCATCTATATGAGCTTACATTTAAAGTTCTTTTTGTGGCTAAGCGCTAACTCAAAATTAGGATTCAAATGGAAATTGCTTTCAAGAAACTGGCCAGTTTGACCAGTGGATGATATGCATGGGCGCTTCTTTTCAACTCCTCCAAAAGTTGCATAAAACTAAAAGATGAATTTTCACTACAATTTAGTTTTAAAAACATATATTAACATAGAAAAGATGAATTTTTAAGATAGACGTGTTTATTGGTTTCAAACTCTATTATTACTACAATTTTTATACTAATAGAGTTTGAGCCTCTTAACTTAGGGTCCTGACTCCGACACTGGTTTTGCTTGCGGAAGCACAAGATCTCATATACAACCTCTCCCTCCTATAGAAAAAAAAAAAAAAACAATAGATGTTGTCATCCTCTGACTCTTACTGACACTATGTTGATGTCACATGTGGCATAAAATGCAGAGACTGCATGGTGAATTGCCAGATGCAAGCGTCCACCAAATACCTGATTGTGGTCATCTCCCGCATGTTGAGAAGCCTGAGATAGTTGCGAGGTTAATCGCGGATTTTGCGCGGCCTGGGGCACCTAAAGAGGAGCAGGAGCCAATTGTCCTGAACTCCGTTGATGGGAAAAACACATTCTTGTTCAATGTTCTGAGAGTAGAAAATGCCTAGGAGCATTTTATTTAGACTAGCGGTCTAGAAGACACCACACAGGCTTCATGTAAGTAATACTACAACTGTTGTAATGGCGGCTTGTCTGATTCTGGATTTGCCGTCTCCTTGAAGATTAAAAACCATGGTACTATTTATTACCAGCTTAGTTCCTAGTTATTTTTTTGCCCATGTATATATATATATGCAGACAGGATGGAGCTTTAATTCCATAATTTTAACTCTTGGAGTAGCTTTCCTTGATTGAATTTATCGTTTTGCAGAGACATGAGAGGAAGGTTATGTGTTATGCATAAAATTTATGTACTGACAAAGATTAATTGTGAAACGGTAAAAGACATAACAAAAATTCTATGCTGACAATGATTAATTCCAAAACGGGAAAAGAATAAAAAGCATTTTCTATTTAACTTAGTATTGCGAGCAGGAAAACGATATTTAAATAAGGGATAATTTTAGAAACTTCCCCTCACGTTCATCCTAATATCACTTAGTGCCCTCTAAGTTTTCAAAATTTTACCTGCCTCTCTTAAATCGACATTTTTTTTTTAATGTTTTAGGCTCTTTGGAGGAAATGCAAGGAAGATAAAATTTTTGTTCTAATACTACTCTTCTGTTATCCTTCTTATGAAACTCATAACAACAATAAAAAATAAAATAAAGTTAAAAGGTAAAAAACATAGGATATTCTTAGATATATATTTGATCATTGGCTCATTTTTTTTTATTAATGTTTTTAATTGTGACTTATTTATAAGAGTTTGTTTCTATAAGTAGGATTTATATTACAAACTACATGTATGAAGTAATTATTTAATTTTTTAGTACAATTTAAATTACATCATGTACTAGAACATATTTTCTAAAAAATTTCCTTGACTTCTTTATTACTATCCCACAAAATTTGTAAGGTGTTAATTACTCACTAAAATCGTTCTAAATGGTTGACTTTCACTAGGTTTAATTTACTCACATCATTTGCTGTCCCACCACCATCTTAATATGAAGAAGCATTTTTAAAAATTTTTTCATCTACATTTTTTGGCTTAAAAGTTTCTTTTTTTTTTTAGAATTTTGATTAAATATTTATTAAGAGTGTAGGGATTGACAAGGACTTTTGGTCAATTTGTGTCATTTGACAAGGACTTTTGGTGCCCCTCATGGACAGCTCGATTGGTCACAGCACGCCTCCTAAAGAACTGTTGTCCAGTGCCTGTCAGGATTCGAGTCCCATAATTATCGTATTCGGGGGATGGGGCCTTTCCTCCCGGACTAGTGGAAAATTAGTCGGGTCCAATTTATCCTATGACTCGGATACCCCCTTCGTCAGACAAAAAAAAAAAAAAAAAAAAGAAGGCAAGGACTTTTGGTACTGTTAAACTAGAGAGAGTTCAGCGACATTACGAAAAATGTCAAAAAATTATCCCATTAAATAAACGAGAAAACGCACGAGGACCGAATATCTGAAGTTGAAACGCTACTAGAGTTAGTACCAAAAAAATCAAAAACTCTACTAGAGTTAAAAACCCTAGACTTTCCCCACCGAATGCCCCTCCGAACCCGAGAGTTTGAACTCCCGCTCCGTTTGTTGCTACCATCACCTTCTTAGGAATACGGTATCTAGCAAGCTCCCCGGTCTCCCGTTCTTCGTCCTATCTCTCATTCTGCCATACATCTCCGATCTCCGTCCAGTAAGATATGGATATAGATGGAGATGCAGAAGAAGCTTCAAGGCGCATTCGGGTGCGGTTCGTGACGAAGCTAAAGCCTCCATACAAAGCCCCTCCTACTTCTATTGCCATCCCCACCAACCTCACTCGTTTCGGTCTCTCTGCTCTCGTCAATAACCTCCTCAAAGCTGGTACTTTTTTCTTTTGCCCATATCATCCAATTTTGTATATTTATGTAAGCTTTTGATTAGTTCTAATTCTTTGAATGGTCTTCCTTTTGTTTTCATGGTTGTTCCGTTTGTTAAGTAATTGCGTCACTTGATCCGGTTTTGAGCTATGCGGTCGACAAAAAACTTTTCTGGGATTTGCTAAGACGAACAGGGTTGTTTTGAAGATTTTTTTTAAAATTTTTTGAAATGTTATGGCCCTTCTTGGCCAAGCCTAATAAATGTTTGACAGGTAGTTTTTGTGCAGTGGGAGACTGATACAACAGTTTTCTCTTTGCAAGCATTTATTATAAATGTGTCTAAGCTTATAGGCCAATTGTTTCCCAGGAAATGCTGATTGGAAAACTGAAGCTTTCGATTTCTTCATTGATGGAGAGCTGGTCCGGATGTCCCTCGAAGAATTTCTTCTTGCCAAGGGAATATCTGCTGTAAGATTCTTCCTGAATATGATGATTTCGCAAACACATGACAGCAATCTTCTTGGCATCTAAAAAATTTCTAAAATTTATGCGAGATTGCTGTAGCAAAGGATATAAATCAAATGAGAGGAGAATTTTGCAGCGAGCTTGCTATGAGATGCTTTGCACCTTCATATGTTCTTGCTTTTGACTTCGCACTTTGACACATTACAGGAGAAGATTCTGGAAATTGAGTACATTAAAGCTGTGGCCCCAAGAAAAAAAGAGGATCCTTCCCTGCATGATGATTGGGTTAGTGCAGTAGATGGCTCAAATCCTAGGTATGCATGTAAAGGATGTTGTTGGTCCATCACATATTTGTCCTCTTCCAAAGCTCTATGTAAAACAGGACAAGCTATTAATTCATATATGTTGTGGCGTTCAGTCTGATGCTCTTTTCTTGTAACTTATGCTGTACATCCATGGGCTTTATGTTCCTGTAGGTTCATTTTGACTGGATGCTATGATGGGTTTGGAAGGTAACAATCTTAACAAAGAAATTTTTTGTTCTTACCTTCAGATTAGTTGGCAATTTACTGCTAGGTTTATCAAAGGTGATTTAAACACATGCAGGATATGGAAAACTGCTGGTGTATGTACACATCTACTGGAGGGACACACTGGTGCAATTACTTCTGTATGTATTCTGGATCCTCTAGGTACTGTTGGGATTTATTGTTTTGGAATGAAGTTTGCTCAATCTGATTTTTCATTTATGTATACTGATTCCTTTTTTTCCCCTCTTCCATCTGTTTACTTTTCTGTATTTCCAATTCTAGGAAGTGATGGTCGGAGAGTAGTAGCTACTGCTTCTAAAGATATGACATTGAGGTTGTTTGAGGTAATTAGAAGGTGCCATTACTTCTGAAGTTTGACTTGGGCTTCTGCTGAATACCTTATTTGTAATTGTATTTGATGAAGGTCAATACAGAGGAGTTCCAGGGCCAACTGAAGAAGATTCAATCGTTTAAGACTTTACGTGGACATAATGCTTCTGTGCAATGCATTGCTGCTGAGCCTTCCGGTGCTAAGGTATTAACGTATTAGTTTCTACCCTAGAGGCCCTTATCACAACACCTCCCATATGGAATTGAGTTTGTATTTGTAACAGTTGTCTGATTCATTTCTCAGATTTGCTCAGGTTCCTGGGATTGTAGGATCAATGTGTGGCAAGCGAATGATTCCGATTCTGGAGGTGATTTTATGTCAGTTAAGAAGAGGAAAGTGGACATCGAAGATGAGGAACCCAAGTCAGAGGTATAGCATGTTTAATACTTTGCAACTTACTGGTGAATTTTTTTTTTTTAAATGAAGTGGGTTTTCTAGTCAGCCACCAAATTCTTAGATATCAGAGGCTTTCATTGAAATCAAAGCTAAAGAGAAGTTTCCATAGCTCCATCCGTTTATTCTTCGCTACAAGTTTTATGGTTTTATACTATGCACCATAAGCTAGTAGTTAAAACATGTCGTCCATAGTGATTGAAACTTATGGGAAGTCATTTTATTGGTCGGAAAAGCTTTCAGACTGTAGAAATTAGTTGTCAATGGCATGCAGGGGGAGCCCATTTCTACACTTGTGGGACATACACAATGTGTATCTTCTGTGGTTTGGCCTGAGCATGAAACATTATACTCAGCATCATGGGATCATTCAATCAGAAGATGGGATGTTGAGACAGGCAAAGATTCAATGAACATGGTAAGAAGAATCAACAGCTTTTGTTTTTTTTAAATATATATTTACTCCTTTCTTTTCAGTTGCATTTGCAACTTTGCACATATTTTATATGTCATCGACTTCTATTCGTCTTCTATCCAACTTTATCTGTATGAGCATGGACCAATAGTTTATGTTTAGGAATTTGAATTCAATCTGGATGCAGAATAATTCAGATGCCCGGATTAACAGATAAATCTCTCCCCATCTTCTGGAACATGTACTGTTGGGCTTTGTACTATTTTGCTTATATTCCTCTTTAAATGGAGGTGAATTGGCATCTGTTTCTGACTTGATACATGCTCTGATTAAACACATAGTGAAGATTATGCAACTCTTGTTCTCTTGTTTGGTATAAAATTGAATTATAAATCTGAGAGTAATAGCTATTACATTAATGTGTGTCAGACAGAAGCCAAGATGGAGGATAATGTTGTATTTAATCTCGTCACTCAATATGACAAATGACTTTCCCTACACCTAGCTAAGACTCCAAATGGCCTAGATTATATGTATATGATATAGATTGCACTGTGGTTGCTTATGCTGCAGACTGAAGTTTGGTCATGTTTTGGTATGCATTCTAAGTGCCAGAATTGTGTTCTGTTCATGTATCTCCATGTTCCCTGAAATAGGTTTCACTCGGTGTTTAATTTTTGCAAGCTATTTTTGTAACTGGCTGTTCATGTGTTGTTGGACGTAAGCCATGCTTCAGCAATTAGTTTTGCTAGAATAATCTTTTGAGATGCTTCTGTGAAGAATTAGGAACTTGCTCATTTTGTAAATTTTTAATTTCTTTCCAGATGCTGAAAGTAGATAATAACTATATTTATTCTTTGCAGTACTGTGGGAAAGTTATTAACTGTCTTGATGTTGGAGGTGAAAGTTCCTCCCTCATTGCTGCTGGTGGTTCAGACCCTATTCTTCGAATATGGGATCCTCGCAAACCTGGTCAGTCTCTCTCTCTCTCTCTCTCTCACTCACTCACTCAGACAGAAACATCCACATACAAGCACAATTGTACTTGTGAGGTCTCATGGAATCTAACCCTTTGTACTGCTGGCGGCAAGTATTGGGTCTGATACTCAATTTGGTTGTTTTATAGGTACTTTGGCCCCTACCTTTCAGTTCTCGTCTCACACTTCCTGGATATCTGGCTGCAAGTGGCATGATAATTCATGGTATCATTTAGTATCGGCATCTTATGACGGGAAAGTTATGTTGTGGGATCTGAGAACTGCGGTAAAACTTTAGTTTTCTGTTACTTTTTATTTATGTGCTTGCAGTAATATTATCTTCAGATGTTGATTGCTTCATTCTATATTATGCGTTGCAGTGGCCTCTGGCTGTTATTGATTCACATGAGGATAAGGTGCTCTTTTCTAAATTTTCTGCTATTTTTTGTTATATTGTCTAAACTAATATGAGTTTCTTAACCTCTGAGCTTCATGATTTAGGTGTTATGTGCTGACTGGTGGAAAAGCAATTGTGTGATATCGGGTGGGGCTGACTCAAAGCTTTGCATTTCTTCTGAAATTTCTGTGATGTGATACAGCGAGAAGTTCATCTACTGGTAATTTTAAGTCGCCATGCTTTACTCTTTTTGACCGTGCACATAGGTAGGTGATAGTTGCCTTTCATACTATATTATTAGCTGGGATGATACAACTTTTTGTTTTCCCGTTTGTTTTGTATGGCATGCATGTTATGCCTTATTTGAGGAAAAATAAAGCCAGTTGCTTGGATGCTCTGCTGAGGCCAAGTAGCATTTGCACAATTTGCAAGAAAATGGTGTTCATCTCCTTGTCTTTATTATTTTGCTGCAGGATGGAGAAGTTGAATGATACTCAGTATATGTACTTTGGAATTGCTACTACAAATATTTGGCGCCATCAAGTTCCACTTTTCACAAGCTTTGTTTTAAGCTTAATGGCAAGTGAGAATTTTGTCAGTTGTTGTTGGCCATTGGTGCGAGCAAATGAGGATATATCTTTTCTTGTAATGAACCCTCCTAGGCTTTTCGACCCTCTTTCTTTTGTTTAATTTGGAATTTTCCCCCTTTTTAAAGGTACACCTTCTAAAGTCTGCATTGGTACCATTCTTTTGACTACCGATCTTTTCAAGTCAAGGATAGCGATGTAAAGCATCACAACAAGTTTTTGTAAGATGTGTCCGATCTCTGATGGAAGTTATTGTAAGATGTGTCCGATCTTATGTTGCAGCTTCTTCTTTTTTTTTTCCTTTCTAGATTTATTGAGTGAGTTGATTTCGAGCAGCAAAACACGTTGGACATAATAGCATTCTATTTTATCGAAGGGACCGTAGTAGCATTCGATTGTCTCCTTGGTAGTTGGTACTGCAAAATTTGGGCCGTTTTAGCCACTGACATTGTTGGAATGGTTGCTTGTTCCTGCCCCCTAACAGCCGTCTTTGTCCACCTTACAAATCTTTAAAATGGTTGCTTTTCGATTTCAAAATTTGGGCCATCATAGCCATTAACATTTCTGGAACAGTTGGTTTTTCCTGCCCCTTATTCGCCATCTTGAATGGTCAATTTGTCCACCTCAAGCATAGAAAAGATCGTATTGACAGCATTAAGCACCCGTAGGAAGTTCCGAAAAGACAAAAACGGAAGTTTTAAGAACCTTGCATGTAAATATTGGCTTATAATCGGTGAAAGTATGAGAAAGAGGAAGACTGTGACAAAATATATATAACCTACTAATTACAAAAGCATATTGTGTTAATAGCGAATTTGGTTACAACCTCCTGAACGTTATCAGCAGTGATTAAAGAAAAAGGGGTCTGTGTGCTCAGAAAAGTATCTGCAGTAATTAAATTAAGAGATGGATTTGTCTAATGGGAGTGTTCGAGATTTACATTGAAAATTTGTTGAGATTGGTAATATAAAAGCGAAATTCAGTTCAATTAGATCAAAATTCGACTCGACTCATTTGCAACTCTATTAAGTGTATTAACAAATGCTCACTGATCACCTATTAGAAAAACTTTTTTCATAAAAAAATTTAAAAAGCTCTGGCACTTCTTGAAATAGTAAGAAGCTCATGAGCCATGAGCTCATGAGCCATGAGCCAGTGTACAAGTAGGGCTTCGTGCATGGGTCCGGGTGGGAGAGTTTTTTCAAGAAGCTATCATGCATCAATGTTCGAAAAGGGTTCGTACTTTCGTAGTACATAACTACATATGGTGGTGGGGAACAAATAAAACAAAAGTCAAAAGTCGAGTAAGCGAGCGGAACAAGGGGCCAAACGCTTGCAACTGCAATCGTTTCTGTCGATTGTATGCATTTTTTACTGTGCATAATTTTGATTGCATACGATATAACTTTCTTTGCACACTACGTAATTTTAAAATGAATTTTTGTAAATCTCACGCATCACGTGAAAATCGAGTTACGAGATGTGATTTAGACCACACAAAAATTTTTAATTCCGGTCCATGACCGTCAACTGCCGAGACAACCGTTCCTGCTCCATTTCCGAGCGAAAGGGGTCCTTTTCCGGTTCATATGTTGTTTTTACCTTTCTATTTATTGTCAAGTCCTTTTTAAGTGGAGGTCAACCAAAGTAGAAAGTAAGTAACAGGTTCAAATCCCCGTGATTTATAGGAAGCACACGATGCCTTTTCCTCGGGGCCAGCGTGGGCCAGGGCGAGGCTTCTCCCGCTTCGCTAGTCGCTACTGCTCCTCTCTCCCACAAGTGGAGTTCTATCCATGCTTCTTTGCACTCTGCTACAATTAGCAAAGCACCAGTCATTATACTGGTACTAGTAGTACTTTTTTACCTCCTTTTTACTGGCATTTTCTTCTTCTTCCTCTCTCTCTCTTTTAATACTAGTTTCAGAATCTTCTTCTCATGTCCAAATGATGTAAAAGTTAGGCATTTGAGATTGGAGAAATCATCCGGTCGGAAAACGTATTCCCTTAATGTTTTATCCTCCGTCAAATCATAAATGCGCTAGTTTCACTTTTATTCTTTTTTTTTTTTTTTGGATGGGCTGCTTATAGCTTTTTATTATTTTATTGGTGATTTTCAAGAACTGATACTTTCCAGAATTATGAATTAAATATTTCTTTGATGGCAGGACGGTATGGGTGCAGCTTCATTGTCCGAGACAGTAAATTTGAGGGCTTCTTTGCTAAATCAACCCACTCCCGTAGTTTCATCTGGGGTGCATTGTGGCCGCATATCTTATCTTGTACTTAATAAGAGAAATATTTATCCTGTGAACAGAAACAGGTATTGAACAAGCAAAACTCTTTACCTTCATACATAATAATTGGCTTCTAATTGATGTTTCTATATACACGAGTTATCTATTTAATGCATCATATTTTGTAGGAAAACATGTTATTCAGATGGTTTGCAGCGTAAGCTAAGGACTACTCCTCTCTCGAGAACGGTAAGCTGTTATAGGTCATGACCTTGTGCTTTCTACTAATTTTGTTGTGGTTTCTTGATTTATGAGAAGAAAAGGTTTATGCTTTATGCCCGTATTTGTGTATGAGCTACATGATTAATATGTATAAAGAATCGCGATAAGCCAGCTAATTTCAAAACGTGTTGAAACATGTTATCGGGGTCACAGATTCAGTTTGGTGCATTCTATAGTAGAAAAGAGATCTTTACAAGCACCAAACTGACAGCATGAACTGTTAGGATGGCTATCTTCTAAAATTTCATTCCAAGAAACGTCTTATTGCTCAAGAAGCATGTTTAAATAGAGCAATTGCTAATAAAGATTGCTAAAGTGAATAAGTGGCAGCTGTTAAATTGTGAATTGTCTATGTCTCCAAAATTCTTCTCAATGATAGGGTGCTTCAAGAGGGACTTCTGCTGATGTTCTAGATGATAGCGATGGCGATGCATCGGGGAGGAGTGAAGTTATAGGGGCTGACGAAGATGAAATTCTGGCAACTAGAAATGCTCTAGCTGAGGCGCGAGCCAGACAAGATGCTATTGAGAAAGAGAGAGATTTATTACTTGAAGAATTAGCTCGTTCTGAGGCTAAGCAGCAGGAGTATGTTGCCACTATCATGCGTGATAAGGAGGTGGCCATTGCAGAGCTTGAGGCAGCAAAAGCTCTGTTCAATCAGAAGTTGGAGCAGTCTGTTGGGGAGAAGTTCAATTTGGAGTCTAAGTTGGTCCTTGCCAAACAAGATGCTCTTGAGCTTGCTGTGCAAGTTGAAAAGTTGGCAGAAATAGCTTTCCAGCAAGCAACATCTCACATATTAGAAGATGCAAAATTGAAAGTTTCAGCAGCTGAAACAGCTGCTGCAGAGGCAGCATATCAAATTGAAGAACAAATCCTGCATGCCACAGAGGGGACAATATTTTCCATTGTGCAGCAATCTAAAATTGCAATAGAGAAAGCATTAGCTGTTGCAGAATCAGCTGGTGATCAGTCAACTAAAGCCATGGCTTTATTTACAGATGATATGAATCCTCTTGATGATATTTTGTACGTTCAATCTCAAAATATTAAGCTACAAAATGACATCAATAACTTAGAGTCACGTTTAATAGTTTCGAGCAATGAGATTAACAGGTTACAGTTGGAGTTGGAACAGGCCCATCAACGATGTAGTGCTTTTGAACACCAAGTAAGTGAAGCTGAGAAAGCCTTTTTTGAACTTCAAGAGTCAAGCAAGAAAGCAGCTCTTCAACAAGAGGAGGAAGTCAAATCATTTTTGGAAAAGATTAAGAAGGATGCAGTGGAAAAAGAGAGGGCAGCTTCGAAGGCTCTTAAGGTTGAGTTGGACGCTATCAAGGCTGCTATTGAAGCAGCTAAAGAAACTGCACATTTCCAAGATGACGCCTACATGAAGAGATGTGAAGCGTTAGAGAGATCTCTAAGAGCATCTGAAGCTGCTTCAAAGACGTGGAGACAAAGAGCAGAAATAGCAGAGGCCTTGTTAATGAACCAGAGATCCCCTGTGAGGAGGACAAAAGTGCATTTTATGTTGTCAATGGTGGACGTTTGGATTTCCTGATGGATGAGGATTCACAAAAATGGAAACTACTGACTGATGGTCCTCGCAGAGACATACCGGATTGGATGGCCCGAAGTTTATCCAAGTTTCCCAAGTTTCCACCTAGAAAGACTGATGTCTCAGAAGCTGAGATATCCAAGTTTATGTCTTTGGACTTGCCCAGGCTAGATGAAGTATGGTCAATTGCTAAAGAAAAGCCAAAGGAAGGTGACATACTTGTGGAGCACGTCCTTGAGAAAGAAGTTATAGAGAAAAAGCGGAAGGCTTTAGAACGTGCACTTCAACGGAAGACAATTAAATGGCAGAGGACTCCAGAAGAAATAAAGTTAGGTGTGCTCTCTTGAATCACAAAATTTTGTTTATTAACTTGTCCAATAATTTTTTTATCATGCCCAAAAAATAAAAAACTTAACCTTACTTCTTTTGAATGCAGAGCCTGGAACTGGAACTGGACGAGAGATTGTGGTGAGTTTTCTACTACAACCGCTTCCAGTAGTTATAGCTCAGGAATAATATTTGAAACGATGCCTGTTTCATGAACTATGTCTGGCCTTTTAATCTGCATGTTTCCTTCTCAGATTTTTCTTTTGATGGTTCATTTACTTAATTTGAGTAAACAGTGAATTTGAGAAGTTACATAGCTTGTTTAGTCTTCTTGTTGGGATGCCGGTGATACAAAATACCCTCACTGTAGAATTTTGCTCTACAAACATTCTTTCTGCTTACTTTTATTCCACTAGGTGATATTCTTCCGTGGACCTGCTATGATCTTTGATGTTTAATGTCTTTTATCTTATCAAATTCGTTTGGTTCAAGTTCCAAGGGTTTAACTGGGAAAGCTGGAGAAAGAGGTGGTACCTTGAGCTTGCTGCTAAAGCTGCTGATTTGTCCCGGTCTGGTATTACAGCTGTATGGTTGCCGCCTCCAACGGAATCAGTTGCTCCACAAGGTTATTACCTTTCTAATTTATCCTAGACTTGAAATGCAGAAATTCTGTTGAATTTTCAAAATTATTTTCAAACGTGATGGTGCCATGGTCCTTAAGGTGGAATAATGGAGTATTGTCTAATTGATGTGTTCACTGTTTTCAACACTAAGCATTCTTTTGAGCTTGTGGAAATTTTTATTGATATATTACAACATTATTTATTCCATGTTCATGAAATTATGAAAATGTACAGGGATTACTTTCTTTATTTGTATGTATGCAACTTTTGTCAATGGGTTAATATGTCATGCAGGATATATGCCTTCTGATCTTTACAACTTGAACTCAGAATATGGTTCTGAGGAAGAGCTGAAGCATTGCATTGTTGAAATGCATAACCAAGATCTCCTGGTATGTATGAGGACTACAAATTGGTGTTTTTGTTGGAAATTTGTGACTTATTTGTTTGTCTGGTTGATTAACAATTTAATTTCCATCACAATATGAGTTACAGCACTCAGATGTTTTTCAGCTGCTAGAATTACGTATGTTTGAGTATTTGATTCTTGTGTTGTATGATTGAATATATACGTAGGCACTCTCTGTCAGTGATGTCTTTAATTAGGTAATTAGCTATATACTCAAGGAAAAAGGTTGGCTTTCAGTATACTTTAAGTTCATACTTAAACTTGCTAATTGTTGTATTTCATATGTTTCACAGGCCTTGGGAGACGTTGTACTGAACCACAGATGTGCTCATAAACAGGTAACTCTTGTTTTACAAATCTTTTTTTAGTTTGTCAGAAAACCATGACACAGTTTCATTCCTGATTGTTTAGTTATTTAATGAGGTATGCTCAATTAAGTAACTGACGTATTATCGAATTCATCAGGAAACTGTGATATGATTGCATCTTGAGTTAATTAATTTTCTAAACTGAGACAGCTTTGCTTGATATGTTTTATGGGTTCTATTGCTGTTTATCGGCATATACTGAAATTTCTCTGTTACTTGAGTAAGTCAATGATGCATAGAATGTGATATACGGGCTATTACTATTAATGACATTTCTGATATTTGCTTTATAGTGGCAGTGCAAAAGATCATTCCTCAGGCTTATCCAATAATAAACCAAGAGATCTGTTTACCTACTTTTGCCACAGTGCCTTTATGATTTGTATTGTCAATAACCTTCTATGACTTGTATCCTACACCAATTAGGGGGAAAACACACTGGGTTCATGTTAATATGCTGAATGTAACATACAAAGTTCCTCTCTATCATTGCATCTGTCTTTCTATCTACCTCTGTCTTTCTATCTCTCCTGATAACTGCACTTGTACTGATCATGGTGAAGACTCAGGGTGGACTAATTGGTTAAACTACATGATGGTTGCTAAAATGCCATAACATCATTAGTACTTTCTCATCACAGAGTCCAAATGGCATCTGGAATATATTTGGGGGCAAGCTTGCATGGGGTCCTGAAGCAATTGTTTGTGATGACCCAAATTTCCAAGGGCATGGAAATCCTTCAAGTGGTACAGAAATCTCAATAGAAACTTGTTTCTGGTACTGTTGACACTTTCTTTTCCAGTATATGGAATCATACTTGTCCATTGCAAATGATATAGGTTAGGTCCTTGCAGCTGTGTGTTGACACAAATAATTGTGCTTATTCAAATTTGTTATACACCTCGCTATATATTGGTCTTGTACTTCTTTTAATATCCATGAGGTGGTTTCGAAATTTTACTTTCATTTGAACTACCAGTGAAATTGGTTGCTGTTAGATCTTTCAAAGTGTAGTAGATGTTGTCGTCTGTGTTTCAATGAGTTAAGTGATGGATTCCTCAGTATGACGAAGATAATGCTCTGTCCTGAGAGTTATTCACATTTTAATGCATATATTGTGTAATATTTTGTTTTGGGGAAAAAGTACAGAAGTCCTGTCTGAAATAATCTACTTGTGTCAATATTTTAGTAGCCTATATTGGACTGTCTTGGTCAATAGAAGTGTTTGTTGTCATACGTTGTAGTTTCATGTTTGTTACCATGTCATGAAGGAGGAGTTGCACCAACGAGCTTATGAACTGGAGAATGTGTGTAGCAAATCAAGATGAAGAATATGTGTGAAATTGGAGATGTTACTGTTACAGTAACAAAAGTTCCAGTCTATTGTTTCTTTTGAGGTTAACTTGATGCCTTTGGTAGACTGAACCATTTTTACGGTTTGGATTGTAATGGATCTCTTTGTCTTCACCGATAAAGATTTGTTTCAAATGTCTTGTGATATTCCTCAATTAAATGAAATTGTTAAGTTGGAGCTATCTGAAGGACAATATTGAATTCCAGAGTCAAGCATGAAAAGAGGATGCTTTCTGAGCTAGAGTTACCTTGACAATGCATGGTCTCTGATTTTCATTCAGACTTCGTACTGTAACTCCTAAGTAACAATATCAAACCGGGATTTGAATATAACCTTTTGGAATGTATAGGAAGGGTTAATGTGATGTACTTTCTGCTAAGCATCCTTCTAATGATCTGTTTTGGAAAAGAATGACATCAGATGTTATATCTTTTGTAAGCTGGTGATATGATGAATGTGCAAACTAATAACTTAGCCAAAGGGTGCTAATGATATTTATTTGCATGCTTTTTGTGGTGGAGCAGGTGACATCTTTCATGCGGCGCCAAACATCGATCATTCCCAGGACTTTGTTAGAAAGGATATAAGAGAGTGGCTAAACTGGCTCCGGAATGATATTGGTTTTGACGGGTGGCGGCTAGATTTTGTTAGGTGAATGTGTTACAAGTACATTGGACTTCTCATGTACCATGTTCATTGTTTTCTTTTTTATTTTCCCCTGCCTTCCCCTCTTGTTTTGGGCGTTCAAGCATGGAACTAGGAAAAGAAAACATATCTTTTATCTCGTGCAATAGTCTGCTATGCTGTCTGATATGTTCTTTTTAAGGCATTATCTCACGGCCTCTTTTAAAGAGCATTTGTTAAGCAATATAACATATTTTGCATACATAAATAGTTGCATTCAGTAATATAACGGACTCTGCTTAAAGTACAAGCCTTTTCATCGAACAACATCAGATCTTGAGGCTGGGTAGCAAGTAATCATTTCTTCTTGTACCAAAGAATTGGTTGTATAACGTATTAGTAATTTGATGATAATTTTGAGAGGGGCATTAGGACAAAACCCTGATGAATGCTGCAAGGTTCGGTCCTGTAACAAAGCACAAAGGCATATATATTGGATCTTTATAAATTTCTAGAGTCGACAAGTTCAGCAAGTTCTGAAAACTTCTTTTTCACACCATGAATGCTTTCTTGTTGGGCAGAGGATTTGCAGGTGAATATGTCAAAGAATATATAGAGGCTTCGAATCCTGCTTTTGCTATTGGAGAGTACTGGGATAGCTTGGCTTATGAAGGTGGTAATCTCTGTTATAACCAGGGTAAGCCCTTGAGTTCAAGCTTTAAATAAGGAAGTTTTGTCCTGCTTGGAGTTTTGGAGAACCTGGGTCAACTGATGGATCTACACACGCACACACATATATTCATGCAATCCCTTTGTCAAAGACCTTAACTTGTCGTGATGTATACTTTTAGCCTGATAGGACCTTCATGCAAATTAATGCCCTAATTTAGCTCCAACATGCTATCAGTCCCATAACCCAAGTAAAAATAAAATTAAAGAAGATGACACTGACAAGCTGTACTACCTAATAGCAGTACAGCCTCACCACCTAGCCATGTAATTCATTTGATTGGGAAGCTGTTAAACATGGTTTTATCATTCAGAGTTAGAATTAACCTTTTTACGCCCTCTTTAGTTGTCAACTTTAGAGGTGCATTTTATAATCGGAACTTATCACACATATCTGATTCACTTCTTTCTTTTATTCTGCATCACATGCTTTTACATGTGCTAGTATAATAGTTTGTTTTGATCCTACTATGTGTATAATAGTTCAAATATTGCATTAGTCTCAAATCGCATAACTTTGAAGAGTCACTTCCAAATTCATGCTGATTTCTTCATGGCAATCACGATTCACACGTGCAGATGCTCATCGGCAAAGGATAGTTAACTGGATCAATGCCACTGGTGGTATATCCTCAGCATTCGACGTCACAACGAAGGTGCTTTTTCTTGAGACTCCTTCATGTTTTTCTTCCCCAGCCGTCATATTCAAATTAAATGTTTTATATGCAACTTCCTTTTGCCTTGCTTTGTTTGATGCTGCAATGTGTCAGGTGTTTGGTGAGTCTTACTTAAAAATTTGAAAGCCTAAGTTTCAGATACATATTTTCTTATCAGAGAGTATTTATTTAAACCTGTGTGATGACGTAAATGTTCTATGACAAGGCTGATGTCTTCTTTCTGATTCATGATTATGGCTGGTAATCGTAGAATATTAATTGGTTTATATTCAGTCATATTTCTGTGTTTTCGGAGTTTTCTGCAGGGTATACTCCATTCTGCTCTGCATAATCAGTATTGGAGGTTAATTGATCCTCAAGGAAAACCAACAGGAGTAATGGGATGGTGGCCCTCACGTACCGTAACTTTCTTAGAGAATCATGATACTGGATCGACACAGGTACATCTCTCTCTCTCTCTCTCTCTTATGCGCACAACACACAGAGACATGCTCACGCGGTGAGACAGAATGATCAACTATTTTGTTGAGATATTTTGAGCTCTTGAATCTGTAAAGCAGTAAAGATCAACTGTAGATAGGGGTTCGATCTATATCAGTGCAAGGCTCCCGACCCTTTTTTATAGTGAATATTTGTACTTGTGCATCTTTCGTTGGCCTTGTTAGCGAAGACATATATTGCAAATTTATGACGTAACCTTTTGTGTAGTAGTTAAATGATTCATCCTGAATCTTTGTCGAGTGAATCATGTGTTACCTATTTGTGGAAAGATTTAACAATCAGGTATCAGCAGTGTATACGTCTGCAAATATTATTGGAATTGTTTTCTTTCAGGGTCATTGGCCATTTCCCCGGGACAAGCTTACGCAGGGATATGCATATATTTTAACCCATCCAGGAACGGTAATTTCCTCAATACGTTCATTATTGACTTTGGATATGATCCAGAAGATAGTTCTAACTAACTCTTTGGTCTTCTTCTATTGTTATTAATTTTTTTCCCAGCCTGTGATATTCTATGATCACTTTTACGATTTTGGGCTTCGGGAGATCATCAGCGAATTAATTGAATCTCGAACAAGGGCCGGGATCCATTGTCGAAGTCCTGTAAAGATATACCATGCAAATAATGATGGGTATGTAGCACAAATTGGAGAAACACTGGTTTTGAAGCTTGGGTACTTGGACTGGAACCCTTTTAAGGAGGTTCATTTGGATGGGAGCTGGGACAAGTTTGTGGACAAAGGCTCAGACTACCAGTTGTGGTTGAGACGGTAGTAGCATCAGATTTTAGTTTTAGTTATTGCAATTGTACTTTGTGTATGGACCAAGAAATTAGTACTACAACAAACTGTTATTGCTACTGATAAATCTGTTCTGGATCCTTCGTTCGTCACGCAATAAAATTCGAGAATACATACATGCCTGAATGATAAAAAGTAAAGGCCAGTTATGATGGTATAAGCAGTTGGGCGTCTGGATGATAAGATGCTTAACATTTTTGCATCTTCCAGTGCTGTTGCTGCAGTTTCTACAGGAGGCCTGTGTATATAGAGCACTTTGCAGGGGAGAAAAAAGAAATTGGAGATGCGGGGGATCGAACCCCGTGCCTCTCGCATGCAAAGCGAGCGCTCTACCATTTGAGCTACATCCCCATGTGCTGCTTTGCGAGCTAAGCAACCATAGTTGATATATCAAATGTGCTAATCGGTAACTAGTCCATCCAATCATTTTAGTGTCTTTCATGAATTCCCTATGTTACGTCTGCTGAAATACATCATTTAACCTGCTCAATTAACTGCCTTCATTACATCAATTAATAATAAAACAATTTCCATATATATGTTGTGGTCTAGTAAACTGATAATTTATTTCTCTCTCCAGAACAATAAAATAAATATTCGGTCCAGATCATTCATTCAAACTCATTCACCAAGAATTGCTCCAAATATCTAAATCCCTTTTGGAACAAATGAAGGGAGTTCATCCGTTTGAAGACTGAAATGATGATTGTGGAACCGTCAAGAACTAAGGCTATCCCCACCCATATATATTAGCATACAAGAAAATATTGCAGTGACAATAAAAAGGTGGTATTAATACACTGTAATAATAACTACTACTCAAGAACTCAAGAACAAAAAAATTCCGCTTCAATGTATAACTTGGAGATTAGTTGAATATGGGGAAAGGGCCTTATTATGCATGCCTTCGGAAAAAGGTTAGAATTGACGACTGTTCCTGCCTTGGCGGAGGAGCAGCGAGCGAGAAAGCAGAGAATCTTTCGCTTTGGTTCTGAATCTGATGTGATGATCAGTTTTATGATTATTAAAAAGTGAATCCCCTCCTGCATCTATGCAAGTATGCATGCATGGAATGAAGCAAGTAGTACGTACGTGCGTGCGTGCGTGCGTACGTACTGCATCTTTTTCCCAGTGAGTTGTGTTAGTAATTGATGGCGAACCTGAACTGAAACGTAAGTTAAGTAAATAAATACTCCTGCAACATTTGTTCCATTTTTCAGGAAGTGACTGCTTGAACGAACTGCAGTTTCCTGCCCTCATTTTCAGTGCCCTTTTAAACTGGATCCATTGACAGCAAACAAGCATGCGGTTTCGACCTACAGTCAACCGTGAAGACAACACATTTAAGATGGTTTTTTTTGGGGTCAAAGAGTAACAACATGTTAGTATGAAGCAATTTTGGCATGGCGCTTGTTTTGTTGGCACATAATCAAAATTCAAAATTATTTCCATTTGTCTTGGAACAGAAACATATTCATATGCACTGTGAAGAAAACACAAGATAATATTCATATGTAGTGTAATTACATGCACAAATAGCGTAAGAAAGCAATAATGATGATTATTTGGCTTGTTTCTGGTTTGGGCCGGACAATCAAAGCCCAGCCCATGTGCGTTATGTAGGCCACTCGACTCTCTGGTATGAATGCTTGAAGTATCGGCACTAGTGAGTGCTAGGGGCACATATTTTTTCTTTTTCTTTTTCTCTCTCTTTGGAAACATATGATGACAGCTTAGATTAATTTTTATTATTACTTCTATAACAAAGCTAAGAGTTGGACGTTCTACATCGCATGGTTCCAAATAGTACTAGTATCCAATGCCATTTTCTCTGAATTAATACTAGAAAACAACAAGAGATTAATTGTTTTCTTGTGGGCTTGAATTAGTCTTCATAGGTTCAAGATGATATTTAAACAAAAAAAAATTTAATATTGTATATACTGATAGAATATATATTTATATTTTGGGATGCATGTCACTTAATTTCATTTTTAATTTGAATATCATTTTTTTACATGTAATAGTGTATATATTGTCAGTATATATATATATATATATAAAATAAACTCAAATCAATGGCCCCGGACAAAAAAAAAAAAAGATATTTAGTAACCGAAAAAAGAGAAGAAAAGAAAGAATTTCATGCTCGAAAACGTCTCCCGAAAATTCCATAGAAATAAAAAATAGTAGTAATACACTAGGCCTTCTCAAAAGAAAGAGAAGCGGTGTGCACGATTGAAGGAGAGCGCGTGTACCACCACACCCAGCGCCCAGCCTTTTTGCCCTTCGCAAGCCAAGATAATGCCCCGTACTCCGCGACTGCAAAGCTACATTTACAAGTCATTCTCTTCAACCATTGAATATCTGAATCCAACGGTCAGTACACCGCGTCCGCATACATAGTGGAAACACGCCGACATTTCTCACCATTTATTACCCCAGCCTCCAAATACCGAGCCCCACTCCGAATCTCTAGGCTTGGTCCGAGCCTATGCCTTTCTCTTTCTCTTTTTTCTTTTTGGTCTTTTCGTTTTCGGTTCTTGAAAATATTTAATGTAATATGATATTTCACGCTGCTTTGGTCCCTTTATCTTCAGCCCAGTCTGAAAGAGAGCTCAACTCTCTCTGCAAAGCACACTACTTATCTTTAGAGAGAGAAGAAAAAGCTGTATAACTTTATACATTTATGTAGTGTATATGTAAATAAGCAGAGAAAGGCGAAGCATTTTTTCCTCTACTGTTGGCAAGCCGAAAAAAATGGAGCTTTTGCTGATTTTCCATTTATAAGTGAGTTAAAAAAGCACTTTCATTAACAGAACCCACCTGAATTTCTTACACAGATCACTGAATACTTAGTCATACAGGCTTAAAGTTACTGACTTTACTGCTTTAATCTCAAGTTTTGAGCTTTATCTTGAGTTAATTATTTTTATATGCTGACCCTTTTTGTTTTTATTTGTGATTGTGGTGCAATTTTGGTTGTTACTGCTTCTCTGTGTGGTTTTCTTTTGTTAATTATGGTGAAATGAACTTTGAATTTTTGTTTCCAAGGTGTTAAAAAAAATTTTTTTTGGTTACTCATTCTGGTACTTCAGGGCTTCGTAGTTGGATGGTATGCGGTGGTTTTGCCAATTGATGTAATTAAAGGATATCTTTTAGATGTTTAATGCATTGTTGCAGTTGCATGTGTCTTTTAAAAAAATAAAATAAAAAATTCCGGAGGTTTCTTTCGTGCTTTGATGGCAATACTAGTTGAAGATTTCTGGGGTTGAATCATGTAGAGCTAAATTTAGCTACTTTATAGACAAGCCTGTTATTTACGTTTAATGAGCTTTGCTAGTTTTTTGTCGCATTGAACGATACTTATTGGTATGTAATGTGGTAGAGTCATGATCGAATTTCTGATTGTAAACCATAGTTCCTAAAAATAATGATATTTTCGATCTTTATGTTTCAAAAAAACTTGATATAATGATAGAAGACGCGAACTCTGCTGCTTTTGGCTAGAAAAGACTCTCAGTATAGTAATTGAGAGTCTTGTCGCTAAACAGTTCTTTCTGTGCTGTAATTGGTTTGCGGCAGTTCAAATTTCCACTCAAATTTGAACTTGCAAGTAAATCTCATTCATTTTCACAAGCACCATAGTATCATAGTGGGGAATAGTAGGCCACATTATTAGCTTTTTTTTTCCTTCTGTTTTTTTTTTTCCTTTTTTGCATGTATGTGGTAGCAAATGGACTCCCCCACCCCCAAAATACCAAAACCAAAAAAAAAAAAAAAAAAAAAAAAACTTAAGAGAAGATTTATTTACTCGATTAGTTTTGGTTGTTTTGCAGAATCTGTAGTGGAGACAGTTGGTTTTGCCAAAAGCAGTATCTGCTTTAAGCTTTTGTATGTCAACTCTAGATTGGACGGGCTTTTCTCATGGGCAAAGTTGATTTTGGATGCTAAAAATTAAGCCAAAGTTTAGTGGGAAAAATGGGAAACTTGTATTGGCAAGCCTCTTTATGAAAGGCTCGCATTTATGAATTACTATGGACGAACCATTCTCTTTTGAGTTGTAATGAGATAAAACTTCTATTAAGGAACGAAAAGCTTGAGATGTCCTCCTTGTTCGATTATTTCTTCTTCTTCTCTTATAGGTGCTCTTGACAACATTGTAAGCCACCACCTCAGATACACAGATGTTGCAGAGGCAGATACTGTTCAAACGGCTGCAGGAAATGCAGCACCAGCAGCAACTTCGGGAGTTAAGTGATGCAAGGCAACACAGCTTTGTAAGTCAGTTACCTTTTTTAACTAAACAGACTTCTGCTGGTCTTCACCCCCCTCCAATGAATGGAATGCCTGTCCATGATACATCACAAATGTTTATGGTTGGTGACATTAACTTGATGCAACATGGCACATCACCAATTATGCAAAGGGTTCCTAATGGATTGGTTTTTTCACAAGCTCAAGGTCAGGCCATTGGTTCAAATGGGGTACTACCAGAGCAATTTGATGCGTCTTTATGTGGGAGTCCTATTGCAAGCTTAGGGAATAATAGGAATCCATACTTTCATATCCAAGAAGCATCACATAGTTCTGCCAGTATGTTGAACAGGGGCAATAATAACCAATGGGAGATACCAGAGATGCACTCATCAACTATCAACAACTCTCTTGGGAATGAGCAATTCAATGCATCTCAACAGAAAGTGTGCTTTTCAGATAAAGCATTTGTCTCCCAAAATGTAACTGAAGATAGGAATATGTTTGGACGACTTCTCTTGCATGCTTCAGCTGATGGAGTTCGACCTGCTAGCTTTCAGCAACAACATGCCCTTCAAACTCATACGGGAATGAATAAATCTGGTTTGAGACAACAAGAAGCTGGTCGCTGTCTACCCTCTGCAGGGAAAACATCAAAGACTGCAACTTCACTGGACCCTTTGGAAGAGAAAATTTTATTCAACACAGATGACAGCTGTTGGGGATCATCTCTTGGTCAACAAAGTAATGTGGGTCTAGCAGGCTTTGATAGTAACAGAGAGCATGCAGATTTTATGGGCACTTATTCTTCAAATCAGAGTGGTACCTGGAGTGCTCTTATGCAGTCTGCTGTTGCAGAAGCATCTAGCAGTGATACTGGACAACAAGAAGAGTGGAGCAGTTTAACCTTTCAGAACCCTGAGCTCTCAGATGATAATCAGCAGACAAATTACATTGGTGATGGGAAACAAAGTAGTTGGGTGGATAAAAACTTACATAGCATCTCGTCTCCCACTTCAAAGTCTGAGATTTCATTTCAAAATTCGAATCCAAATTGCAGCTTTCCTACACTACAACAAAGCCACAATGTGGTTAGACCAAAACAGGGAATGCATCTAGATTCCCCCCATGATTTTGTTCAGCAGTCATCTAAAAATGCTCACAAGTGGTTTGAGCAAAACTCTCAACACAAGGCAAATGTTGAGGGATGGCAACCGATGCAAGCACGTCAACTGTTGCAAAATGCTTGGCACAATCAGCAATCTGAAGATTCCCAAAATGATAGGCATCAACCAAGCATATTTCCTTGTATGATGAGTGGCCAATCAGGCACTAACCTAATAGGTAAAATAATAGAAACCTAATAAATTGGTGAACTTTATATTTAATTTGATGATGATAAAGAATGTTGTCGATCTTGTGCTGATGGTTTATTATTACAAATAGAAATCTTGATAGCTTGTGCAGAATTAATGGTAGACATGTGGCAAATCTTTTGCTTGACAATGAATAGAATTTGATCCAGCATCAGAGGTCTACTTGACTCTTTTATGCTGTAGCGAAATGAAAAACCAATTCCATTTTTGTATTTGTTTTGTGGGGCAAGCCTGTCATAGCAGACTTCATGCACTTTATGATGACATTTAATTTTTGATACCCCTCATATGCAATGCAAGATTGCCATATCTAAGTGGCTTTACTTTTAGTGTATCACCTCTATTGTAGGAAATGAGCTGAATGAAAACGTGTGGTTGCATGAAAGTGGGTCTCAGCCAATGGTTTGCGGAGGTCAAAAGTTACCCGATCAGGTTGGTTATCACTTTTTCCAGTATTAGCAATTTCATAAGTAATGCTTAGAAATGCCTATTTTGTTGTGGACAATATGAAACATGGTTTCTTTTTGTACTTCTGTTTCACTGTGCCTGGAGCAATCAGAAGCAAGCATATGTTCGAAAGTATGTTGATAACATTGCTAATGTTGGGATAAGCTCAGAAAAGGTTATCTCAATCTTGAATTACTTCACAAAGACGATGATAATTGTTTTCTTCAGTACCTTTTTTACCTGAATGCCATGTTGTTATGCATCTTTTCCCACAGGTTCTCTCTGCAGACTTTGAGACAAACTCAAGAGCATCAGAGGAGTTGCCACCTAGAAATAATGCTGACTCTATTGCGACACTATTTGACAGTTCAGCTGCCTTTTCTGGCCAAAGAATCAGTTATAATCCAAGGTAACCATAATCTACTCCATGCTCAAGGTTTCTGCTTGGCCTGCTTATACATATCTACAAAAATCTGAACGCTAACCAGCAAAACCATTCTATTTATATGAAGATTCTTTTTCATGCGTTAGACAGACACATAGAATCTTCTTACATACTCCTCAGACAGCACTACTGCCCCACACTTTGGTCTGGGTACACCTTCTGGGAATTCTGATTTATATCTTCTGTTGCAGTGGAAATAGGCTTCAACTATTGAACAAGGCTGACAAATCTGTGGAGATTAGGTCTGGGACACACTTGTGCTCAAGAGATTTGGTTCCATCATCTCAACTATCCCAAATTGAAAATTGTAATTTGTTTTATACTACCTCTGCTTCACAAGGCTTCAATTTAAGGTTGGCCACTCCATCTGAGCGCCTGCCAAAGTCATGCTCTGCTTTTGGTTCTCCATCACTGGTTAGTGGACAAATTCTAATTTTGTTGATTTTGAGTTATTGGAAGACCATAACCTCATGACTCCCTCTAGTTTCTAGTACGTTGTCTATTTGGTTGGAAGACATGTTCAAAAGGCACTAACTTGATGTATCAATTTCCAGGCAAGTTCAAGTGCAATAAATGCTTCAGGTCCTTTGTATCTCAACAGCCGGCTCCAAAATCAGTGGCTTGCTGTTACACCTGTGGCAGGTCAAATGCCCCAAGTAGCCGTTCCTGCTTTTACAGGCATACTTCAAGCGAGTGCTGCTACCCCTGAAGCATCTGATCTGTTTCAAACCAGTTTGCAAGGTGAAGAATTTCCAAGATTAGAGAGTCTGCCAGTCACTCAGCTAACTTCAACATCTTTTGTGCCTCAAGAGATCGGACATTCTATGAGGCTGCCAAATATGTCCCAAAATTCACCTAGTCAGACAGAGGTGCTGCAATCAGATGTGCCCAATGTGTTCTCGGTTTCACTTTCTTCCCCATATTCAACAAATATCAATGCAGATACTGCTAGAGGGGCTCAGCTTCAGCAGTACAAGCAAATCTCTTTCCAAGATGGAGTTAATATCAAAGAAACAAATGCCTGTTCACCAACAAGACAAGGTTATGACTCTAAGGAAGACCAGATGGATCAACTGAACCCATCAGGAGTATCCACCTCTTTTAGACATGATACATTAGATCATGTGCATGAAGCTGTTGGGAAGCATATGTTAGGAGCACGTGCTACTGCCTCTGTTCCAATGTACACTGCTACACACTGTCAGGCATTTGATAGAGTGGAGCACAGAGACAACAATGCACCTAATGTTTCAGGGAATGATAATGATGTTTCTCTCAGATCTTTGAGTCCTCCTGATCTCCAGCAAAAATTTACTCTGCTACACCAGGTGTGCTATTTTATTAATTTGGAAACTGCACCTTGTGACATGGTGTTAGTAAAATATAACAAATTTGAACATAGCTTTTGTTCAGCAGGTAAATGGACATGCAAGACAGCAGATGTTATATGGGCTTAAGTCAGGGGTCACAAATTTGGCAGTGGGTGACCAAAATCCAAATTCACAGTTATATTCTGACAATGAGCCTATGACTTGCTCATCAAAGGTTATTGGAGATCAGCCAGGCAAACCTTCATCTAAGGTCTCCATCCAAGGTGGAATATTAAAGTTCGAAGAAAATGGCATTCATAGTCATCCTAAAGCGCAGTCCCAAGTTTATCTGCAAATGGCCCCATCCTGGTCTGAACCCAGTGGAAGTATGAAGAATGGGCAGATGCGATCAATGTATGATTTGATGCATTCTAAGGAAGTTGCTAAACAGTTATCAATTGGGCAAGTAAATTCATCTATTGCCAGTCTACCAAGCAGCATATTGCCAAATTCAGCTACCGAGATAGTACCAGCTAAAGAGCTACAACCTCTATTTGTCATGCCTTTAGATGACAGTCAACGAAATTTGGCTGTTTCTGCTCCTAAGAAGCGAAAACTTGCCTCCTATGATATTCTTCCATGGCACAAAGAAGTAACTAATGTTTCGCAGCAGCTTCAGACAGTTAGGTGCGTAAACAATCTGCATAAGTTGCTGCAGTGTTTGTTGCTTGTCAGACTTTCTTTTTACTGTCTATCTAATTCAATATCCTTAGACTTGGTATAATTGATGGAATGGCTCTTTTAGCTTATAAAACAAAGACATAATTTTCCTAGATTTTTCATCATCACTCACATTATGAAATAGAAATTTATATATGATACATGTTATTCTCTCCATCGTTTTTTCTTACAATTTCTGTCTTTATTGTTTATTTGGAAACAAGAATGATTAGTACTTATACATAGCTTACAATTGACAACAAATTTTTACTGCAGCAGCATGGCAGAATCCGAATGGGCATTAGCTTCAAATCGATTAAGTGAAAAGGTAAGTTAGTGATTGAAGGGAGACTCAGAGCTCTGAACAATGTAGTTAGATTTTCTCAAAGCTAAGATCTGCTATGATTGAGATTCAAAAGAACCAACTGCTAGTGATCTGTTATCTTCAGGTAGAGGATGAAGCTGAAATGGTTGAGTATGTATTTCCAATATCTCGAGCAAAGAAAAGGCTTTTATCGACAACACAGCTTACGCAAAAAATCTTTCGACCTGCACCAATTGTCCTCTCACCAGATGCCTTTTCAAACGCTGAGACCATGATTTATTTTGTTGCTCGATTAGCCCTGGGTGATGCTTGCAGCATGACAAGTAGTTGTAAAAGGCCGCCTCTCACCAGTGACATGTACGTTTTTCTTTTCAAGTGACTCACTTTCATTCCTTTTAATACCAAAAATGATAATTTACAGCACCATAGATATCTATTATCATGTCTACACAAAAATAAATAAATAAAATAAAAATAAAAATGAAAGAGTTCATGCCATAACAATCTGATGTTTGATATGTGTCATCTAATTGTTGGATTTAATTGCTGTTTAGGTCTTCTGAGAATCTGAGAACCTCTGAGAGGGTTGGTCAGCTGGAATTTTTCGAAGCTGTAGAGAAGTTCATTGATCGAGCTAGAAGGCTAGGAGATGAATTGTTCAGGTAAGAAAAGAATAATCTTGTAAGCCTTTATAGGTTTTGAATTTTGAGAAATTTTGACCAATATGGCATGAGTCGGAGGAGGAACCTAGAAACTACTGAATTTTAGATTCCTGTTTGTGCAGAATTTGCTGCTGTTTCTCCTGCCAAAAATCTTGAGTCATGCCATTAGCTTTTAATTATGTTAAAAGTATTGTGCAGCACACTGGGCAAATGAAAGATCTCAATATTACACGTTCATTATTTGTTTGTCTATTTCTGAATTTTTTTTTTTGTCTGCAGACTGGACAAGACTGTGTCATTTGTGGACATAAAAGTGGATTCCCAGGAATTGGAGAGGTTCTCTGTCATAAACCGATTTGCTAGGTTCCACAGTAGGGGACATATTGTTTCAGTTAATACATCATCCTCTGGTGCAAATCCTGGTGTACACAAAACGTCCCCTCAGAGATATGTCGTAGCACATCCAATGCCTAAAGTGGTGCCAGAAGGGGTTAATTGCATCTCCTTGTAAACTAATAAGTCTTTGTAGTACTTATCCCTTTATTTGCAGTCTGCAACTCCATAATACTTGGGCTATGTTGGAAGAATAGAAAATACCTATGCTTGGAACGCATTAGTGGCCTGGGAGCTGGAATAGAAAATCAGGGACAATCTTCCTGCTAGCTAGGATGCCGGCTGATCTTTTTACTACCAAGAGGGGTTTGCTGCTGTGAAATTTTGAGGGAATTTCCCGATACATAGCAAGTGAATCATCCCCTCGATAGCAACTAGGTGAGGCAACGTGCAGTTAAATATATATATATATATCATCAGGATGCAGCATAACTGAATTAAAATGTAATAGAATGGTAGATTTGGATCTGCTTGGCCTCCCATTCTCTGCCTCTTTGTTGTGCTCATTCTTTCCTTTCAGGATTGCATGCAGGTGCGGGCCTCTTGAAGACCAAGAAATCAGGTGAAAAAGCAATATTACACCTTTTTTTTTTTTTTTAATAATCTTTGATGGGCACCTATATTTCTCGACCATATTAAAAACCTAAGTAGGATTTTGGATTCATAGCAATGCATCAAAAATTTTGGGCAAGGCTGAGTGCCCTAGGCTAAAATTTTTTTTTTTTTTTTTTCTTTTGTCAAACCCTGGGCTAAAACTCGTAAGCAATTTTCTTGGGGTAACCTCTCTGTCGCTTGCGTAAAGAAAAATAGGGAGCTTGTGAAAAAGACCCTTCATTTAATTGTTTTTAATCTTTGCTGAAGGTTTCAGAAAGTGATTCTGTGGCCCTCCCTATGGACAATGGAGGGTCAGAATTTTTCAATTTCGATTCGGTGAGAGAAGAACCTCGGACCAAGATTACCTTTCGTTTATCCTTTTCAGGATCTTTTTGGCTGAATGCTGCAGTGACACGTCATCAAATCCAGATTGTACCCTTAACGTTAACCAACCAACCAACCAACGGACGGACGGCCATTGTGTCTATCCACTAAAGACAAGATTCAGCATCTGACTGAAAATCATAAACCATATGATTGCGGGAAAGCGATGTGACATAAAAAGACAAGAATTCGCATTGATATCGCGTATCATGTCGTGATCCCATTCGGTATAAAGCAACCGAGCACAACAGTTACACGCAGTGACACACACACTAGCTGTACGCTTCGTACCCGTAAAAAGTTAGTTTTTACGGCAGGATGTCGTCGTACTAACATCCATGGATGCAAAAGAAATGCGTATGTATGTATGTGTGTCCAACGCGCGAGGGGTTGACATCGGATGATTGGGCGAACGAACCAGAAAAAGGGTCCGAAGCCGAGATTTGCTGACAGCCCAGCAACAGGGGCTGCTGTCTTGATTTTGCGTGCGTGTGTGTTGGGTCTGTGTATTGAAACATTCCAACATTCTTTGGCACTTTTGCAGTTATTCCATCATCAGCACGTGAGATGCCCTTTCTCTCTCATCAGGCTTTGCTTGCAAGGGCGGGACCCCATCCTTCCAAACCTGAGGTTGTATTGTTGAATTTTGTATCGTGGGCTTCCCCCAATTTTCTGTTTTTTAATTAATAATAATTTGGTGGATTTTTTATTTTATCAGAATATTCATAATTTTAGTGGTGGTTGATTTTGGATTTACCGGGTCCTAGTCTAGATGTGCCTCAACTTTTCTTTTTTCTTTTTTTTTTTTTTTATCAATATAGAGTGACTGATGCGGTTGCGAGCAAACTCCGAGAGTGCGAGTATTGTTGAGATTGTGATAATATGATGAATTCGACGATGCGGCTCCAAATAATGTTCCTTGTCGGTTCCCTCTCGCCGACTGTAACTCTGTATCCCTTTTGGGCTTCGGGTCATCATGCCCTTCTAGTATTAAGTGTACTTGCACAAATGCCCGTGATACGCACACCACAGCAATAATGTATGCAAATTGCTTGCTGTTCGGATTCAGAGATTAGGAGGAGCTTTTTATAAAATGCTGATTTGTTGTACTTTGCAGTATTTGCAGCCTCCACAGAAACCGGGAGCACCATATGAGTGTTCGTGGCCTGAAAAGAGGAAGTAAGCCGCCGTCTCGTGGGCTAACCGACTTCACTGTATACTCCCTTTCTACTTCTTGGGCTAGCTCTTCCTTTTTGTACCAACGTAAAAGAGCTACGTATCGGGCCTCCGATGTCAGCGGACTGGGCTTATTAAGAGCTTTTGGGTTTCTCAGCAGCAGAATTGCAATCCTGGTTTGTTCCCGAAGCTGAAGTAGATAGCACCTTAAAATCATCATATGACGAACAAGTTCGGGAATAAAATTCCAGAGCTCGAGGCCCAACATTCTCTTTCTTTCTTTTTTTTTTTTGGCGTCAGAAGCCCAGCGTTCTTGAGTTGTTGAGCATGCCCGTAGCGAGCGTACGGACCAATGTAATGCTCTAGCTAGTATGCCTGCCAATAATTAAAAATCACTGGGACCAAATAAAATACTAAAATAAAAGCAAGTGCCGTCAAGATAAACAAACCAAAAAACAAAGCGAGCCAAAAAGTCCAGCTAACAACGCAGCACCAGAAGCCAAAACACCAAACGCGAGCGAGCCAAAAAAACAAGACAAATAATTGATGGAGAAAAACCCAAAGGCGTACAACGTAATAATAATAATAAAAAAAAAAAGGTTGTTGTTCTGGTAGTGATTCGAATCTTTATTATGAGTTTCAGTGACGTGACGAGTCAAAAATGACAGGAGGAGAGAAAGACTCAATAAATCAGCTAGACACGAAGATGGAAAACTCGATACCAGGTCAAAATACTAACCACCGATCAGAAAGCTGAAAACACACAGCTCGGCGGACACCCAGGATGGCCAACCCGCACGTCCTGGTGATTCCTTTTCCTGTGCAAGGGCACGTAATTCCCTTGATGGAGCTTGCACAATGCTTAGTCGAGCATGGCTTCATGATCACATTCGTCAATACTGAAGTCACTCACGAGCGGGTTCTCGATGCATTGGCAGATAAAGGTTTATTGGATGATCGTATTCGTTTGGTTGCGATCCCCGATGGGCTGGAATCAGCGGAGGAAAGGAAGATCCCTGGGAAGTTAGCCGAGGCCATCTACAGAGTCATGCCCGGGAAACTTGAGGAGTTGATAAGAGAGATCAATGCATCAGAGGAGGAGCCAATTACTTGTGTCATTGCAGATCAGGGTCTTGGGTGGGCCCTGGAAGTTGCGGGGAAGATGGGAATCAGGCGAGCGGCCTTCTTGACAGCAGCAGCTGCTTCCTTGGTCTTGGGATTTAGAATTCCTTGCCTCATTGATGATGGGATAATAGACCACGATGGTGAGAATTTCATATATATATATATATATGCTTACAATTCTTAGCTCCTACCCTCATTTATTCACAATTAATAGCCCATCACAGTGTTGTAGAAATGCTAAAAATATAGCTCCATGTATTTTATAGATGCATGCACATGCATCTCTAGTTCTCAACTTGGAGCGAGCTTCAGTTTTTAGACAAGAATTCAGTTGGACAGAAGACTAAATAGTTCAATTAAGTAAAGCCTGAAGGTGATATATTTTGTATCAGGAACTCCGATAAAGAAGCAGACGCTGCAGCTTGCACCAACCATGCCTTTGATGAATACATCAGACTTTGTTTGGGCACGCGTAGCGAACTTGGCTTTGCAGAAAATCATTTTTGGAGCCATGGTGCAAAACAACAGACTTGTGAAGTTGGCGGACTGGCTGGTTTGTAACTCAACTTATGACCTTGAGCCTGGAGCATTCGACTTGGCTCCAGAGATTAAGCCCATTGGCCCGCTCCTAGCAAGCAACCGCCTGGGGAATTCAGCAGGGAACTTCTGGATGGAGGACTCAACCTGTCTGGAATGGCTCGATAAGCAACCACCTGGCTCAGTGATCTATGTCGCATTTGGCAGCTTTGCAACATTTAGCAAACCTCAGTTCGAGGAATTAGCTCTAGGCCTTGAACTCACTAACAGGCCATTCCTGTGGGTTCTGAGACAAGATACGAAAGATGGGACCAATGCAACTTATGTAGAAGGATTTCAACCCAAAACAGCAACTCAAGGTCAAATAGTGAGCTGGGCACCGCAGCAAAAGGTTCTGAGTCATCCTGCTATTGCTTGCTTTTTGAGTCATTGTGGTTGGAACTCCACAGTGGAAAGCGTAAGCAATGGAGTTCCCATGTTATGCTGGCCTTACTTTGCTGACCAGTTCTTTAACCAGAGCTATATATGTGATATTTGGAAGGTTGGGCTAGGATTCAAACGAGACGCAAGTGGGGCAATCGCACATGGCGAAATAAAGAACAAGGTGGATGAACTGCTAGGTACAATGACGTTCAAGGAGAGAGCTTTGCATCTCAAGGAAAGACTGATGAATAACATTGGAGAAGGAGGAAGCTCCCACGAGAATTTCACCAATTTTGTTGATTGGATGAAAACACAGAAGAGCTCTTGACATATCCAAGTCACAATATAGTTTTCGGAATAATGCCCTCAAAGATTGATGATTTCAACAATCCTCTGTGTATCGAATCGCAAAAAGTACTGGAAGACGTATTTTCTCGAAGCAGTTAAAATTTAGAATCTTGTTACGACAAATGTCGCCAAACATATGAACCAATAACACCTGTGTTTTGCATTATGAGTGTCCAAGTAACAAAATGTCATTTGATTACTACGACAGAAACATGCACTAGGTCTTGAACTCACCAATATGCCGTTCCTCTGGGTTGTAAGGCAAGATATAAACAATGTGACAGGCATTGCACAGACAGAATACAGGGAAGAGGGCCGCTAGTTGGTTGGGCACCTCGACAAAAGGTCTCGAGTCATCCTTCTGTGGCTTGCTTCCTAAGCCACTGTGGTTGGAATTCTGCCATTGAGGGCGTTAGCAATGGTCTTCCATTCCTTTGCTGGCCTTACTTTGCAGACCAATTCCTTAACCAGAGCTACATCTGTGATGCATGGAAGCTTGGAGGACGACTCAACCGAGATGAAAATGGAATTGTTGGACGAGAAGAAATAAAGAATAAGGTCGAGCTGCTTCTAACTGATCAAGGATTCAAAGCAAGGGCGGCCCTGGATTTAAAAGCAAAGGCGATGAATAATACTGCTGCAGAAAGCGGACGCTCTGGAAAGAATTTCAACAATTTTGTCAAGTGGGTTAAGGATGAAAGGAATGATTCCTGCTCTCAAGAGGCCTGACAGCCACTTGTGAAACCAGTTTTACTGGAAAATTTTAGGATAAATATGTCCATCTAGGACAAGATAGCAAACTGCTGGCTCAAATCATTATCATAATTATACCAAGAATAATTGGATGGATTGCCTAATAGGGCAAGAGTCACAATACTTAGTGGCCAACACTAGTTGCAACAGTCTTTTTACGTTTTTTAGGGAGTAATGGTGATCTGTCCTTCTGTATCTCATTACCTCAGGAACCAAAGTTTTTGTGAAAAGTAATCCTTCTTATAGAGAGAGAGACTACAATCGTCAATCAACATTCAGATGGACAGGTTCCGGCCCTTCAAGAAAATAGAACAGGTTCATGATAAACAAGTTACTATATGAAAGAATTTTCAAGTCAATTATTCTGCTTTCCATCCATCTTAAAACAGGACTTTCGCAATTTCTGCTAGATTCTTTGAAGAAGGAATATAGACAGTAGACACCTTAAATTTACAACCTAAGGTAGTTAGGGGACTGATCCAGATAGAAACTTAATAGCAAATGTGCACCATTCAGGAACTTTAATTACCTTTAATACAAATAGCAGGAAAGAAGGAAAATTACTTATCTTCCTCTTGAGCAAAACCATAAAAAGATTTTCGCACGCACTTCTCTTCTTACAATCATGTAATTTTGCATGATAGTTGATCAGTGTCAAGTAATCAGAGAAGAAATTTAACAACTGAATTCTCAAAACCAACCCCTTTACACTTCGCGATTTTGCCTGTGGATATTTAAATATTAAGGGATGTGATGCTTAACAATTTCAGTTCTCACGCCCCGCTGGACAGACTGGCCCGGCCAGCCGGCATGGGCTGGATCTCTTGCTGGTCTGAGGAGCTCAAAGATGATAACAGTGATACTTTAGATCATTCCTGCCACACTGGTTTCAAAGTAGAAACCCGTGTCATTTTGTTAGGGAACATATTGAATTCTTACTAAAATTTTGTAACCCAAATGCGAGCATATATTGCTTCGATTTCCAAATTTATGCTAACAAGTAACAACTAGACCCTTTGAGCTCACCGGATTAACATAATGGGAAATATATTGTACCAGCCTGAGCCGGCCAACTTGTAAACATTGGGAACCACTTGCACGAATTGGTGACAATCTTAAGCATGGGTGGTAGCAAAGACCCTTCCATGAAATATCGTTCAACAGAATTTGCTCCCTCTCACTGGGAGTGAAGAAGAAGAACTCCAACTCAGATGTCTGAGTTGGTTTAGGACGCCAGTAATTCTACAAGAATGGAAACAACAGTAGATACAACCAAAAGAACACCGTATTGCAAATCAAATACCTCATGTAACAACAAACTCAAGCGTAATCAGACAAATAAGCGACATCACGACAAAGAGGAGAGGTCGATAAAACTTAAGCCAGGTCATGATGGATTGGAATCATGGGAGGACAGAAATGACCTGGGCAACAAGTTGACACTTACTATCAGTTTACCAGGTCATGCCGGTGATGTGAACCTGGAGTCGAACATAAATCAATCAATGTGATAGTGATAATATCACATGCATTATTGCTGATGAGACCATGGGATGGGCGCTAGAGATTGCAAAGAAAAATGGGAATCAAGACAGTAGCCTTCTGGCCAGCATCAGCAATCAGCTTCGCTGTTAGCCTTGAAGTTCAGCATCCCCAAGCTCACAGATGATGGGATCATAAGTAGCAGCGGTAACATTACTGACTCGTTTCAGATACTAATATTCTTTGCCAGAAGCGTTGGAAAAAAGTATTAGGGTTAAGTTGGATTATTTTATTCTCACATTGCCCCTAAAACCAACAGCCAACTATTTTCCGTTATCTGCTCAATTTGGTCACGTCTTCACTTTCGCTCCTATCCTAATGTTTTAGCAAATTTAAGTGCTTGCTTGCTTCGTCCAACTCACTCTACATCATTCTATTTTTTGGAATAATCATTTATATTTTGCTTTTATGAATTGATTCATCATATAATTTCAAAGCGGCATAGTAAGTTAAACTACTTTCTAACTAGGAGTTAACGAAAGAAGTTCACATGGAAATCAATAACTAGTACTTATCACCAATAATGCTAATTTCTTCTCTCTCTCTTTTTTCACAATATTAATTGATTCCAATCACAAAGATTTTTTCACAATATCGATTCCATTCATTAAATTTAAGTACGCGCACAGGTGTTTGGGCGCGAGTACATACCTTTCTGTTATATTCAGACATTGAGTGAATTTGACATGAATTTATTTGAAATATAACATATGATTGCGCAAGAAAGGTAAAGGAAAAGAAATTGTTACCTGTAGATGGGATCCTGTGATGTGATGAAAATTTCGGAACCACCATCAATTATTGGCAGAAAATTACCTAGTGTATATACACTAGATGAAGATGATATCCACTTTGATGAATAGTATCATTTTATTTGTCGGTTTGTTTCTAATTATTGATGCTACTCCTTGCTATGTATTACTATAAGCAATATGGTTGCTAATTTGGTATTTTATTTTTGATGCTGGTTAAGTGTGTTTATTGAAACAATTAACCTTTGAAGTTTGTGTCTACTTGAATTTATGTGCTTGTAATTTAAGCGCTTGATACTGCGGTGACTTGTGAGGTGTGACTAGTTTGTTTCTAAGATTGAACTTTTTACAATGTTAATTATTTTGCTTTTTTGTGCAACTAATATTAATACGTATGTTTTTTTAAATTATTAGTTAGAGTTATACGATAATAATTCTTTATCTGTGTAATTGTCTTCATTTTATCTAATTCTATTTATATCTTCAAATGATTTTTTTTTTTTTATAATATATATCATATTTATATATTTTAAAAAAAAATAAAAATTCACGGGGCTGACGCCACACGCCGAATACTACTAAATGCCCCGCCCAACGCCATCCTCTTTTAAAACACATGGATCATGTCACTCTGTTCCCTGCAGAAGCAAGACTCCCATCCCAACTATTTTTTTCATTTGAACAAACAGAAATAATCTGGCCCTCCTGAGAGCAAGCTATGCGTGCTTTGTGCCGCTCTCCTAGTTGCTTCATCATGTCCATTGTTGAATCTGTAATGACTTTTTGCTAAATGACTGAGGTACGTACATAGATGGAAAAACAAAAAAAAAAAGTGCTGAAACTGGATTAATTATACTCGACCTACATCCGTGATTGAGGAAAAAAAAAAAAAAGACAGCTGCGAAATATGTATGGAGGGTAATAAAAGTTGCACGTTGATGCGACTGCCGAAGTGAAGATCCGAACTGAGCTGGTTGAGCGTCCGACCTGCACGTGAGCGAGCTGCGGGGCTGAGTCCCCTGTAGCAACTCCGACGATCAAGTCAGAACTAGTTTGTAAGTAAAAAGAGTAGAGTCTGCACTATGAGTAGCGTACCTTGTGTTTCTTACGGGTGTGGTATTTATAGAACACCAGGTGGTAGTTTCCTGGTAGGACAAGGAGTCCTTATTGGAGAGGATAAGCCTCTAGGGCTCCACTACCCAGCTCTGGTAGACGAGGGCTCCGAAGCCCATCGGGCCCATCCGCCTGGGAGGCGGCGCTCGTCTGGTCCTGCGAGAGGACCTGACCCCTAGACCAGCCCATTACGCCAGGACTCTTGGGCCGAGCTGACGTGTATGTGGACCGGGCCGATGTGCTCATGGGCTCCACTACACTAGCCCCCCCTCTAGTCTAGAGTCACCGAACAGGCGCGTGAATCTAGGCCGACTTTCAGAGCGTCGCGTCAGCTCGGTGCGGGCCCCCTTCAAGGAGTGGTGCAAGCAACCGTCGCGTCGGTTCGTGTCTGTCACCTCAACCGTCGCGTCGACCAGTTATGGCGGTTGGGAACGGTTCCCCATAAATAGTTCAAATAAATGCGCGCCCTCTCGTCTTCCCGCCCTGAGAATCGCCTATAAATAGGCCCCTTGGGCGTCATTTTCACTCCTCCTTCTTCGCTCTATCAGTTCGCTCCTTTCACTCCTAGCTCGCTGCTTCAAACTTTTTTCTTTCAGAACACGTCGGGTCGATCTTCCTTAGGAGCCCAGAGTTAGTTCGGCCCTCCCTAAATCAGCTTTTCATCCGATCTCCTTCCATCAGTAAGTTTCCTTTTCCTTTTTATGTCTTCTTATAGTTCTGATAGCTCTGACGTTACCAGTTCGGCCCCTAGGCACAGAGCAGCTAGCCCCATACTCCTAGATAGCCCCTCTCCCGACCCTTCAAGTTCTTCTCCTTCCACTTCATCTGGGTCAGTAACCGCGCCTTCTCCCATACAATCTCCTGTCCAAATAAAGAGCCCAGCCGAACAAACTGCCCAGCCTCTAGTCGGGGCTGCGGAACAGGCAGCTCCATCTCAGATGGCCGCGGGGACCTCGGGAGGACCTAGTGGCGACTTTGGAGAGGTCGACACTATCCCCCCTGCCCTGGGACAGAAGGAAGTTGACGGGCTGGCCGAAAAATATGAAATCCCAGCCCAGTTTGAACCTAGGGCTGCCCTACCGGGGGAGGTCGCCAGCCGACCTCCTCCTGGCTTCGTGGCGATCTATAGGGACCAGCTGATGGCTGGTCTCCGCCTGCCTATTCCCAACTTCTTCTTCTTCATCCTCACCTTCTGGGGCATCCGCATAACTCAGGTCATCCCCAATGGTGTTCGCTCCATTATAGGCTTTTTCATCCTCTGCCGAGCACTAGAAATTCCCTTTTCCCACGACCTGTTCCAAGCCTTCTTCCAGATGAAGGTCAGCGGGAAGGTGCCCGGGTGGTTCTACTTCGCCCGTAGAAGTGGAGCAAAAACCCCCACCCGCGAGCTGTTCACGGGGGTACCTTCCTCCATCAAAGACTGGAAGCGTTACTTCTTTTTTGTGAAGAGCCTGGGCTTTCCCCCTCTGACCTGGAGGGCGGAGACTCAGGTTTCGGATCCACTTCCAGATCCGCTCCCTGTAGCCGAGCTCAGCCGCCTACTCAGCTCAGACGAGAAGCTGGAGGTGAAAGAGTTCAGCAATGCCCAACTCTGGGCGGCGGGGCTGATCCGAGCTAACCCCTCAGATCCCTCGCCAGAGAATAGGCCGCTCTCGCCAGACGAGCTGACCTCTTGTAAACGACCTGGCCCTCCTTTTCTTTCCTCTCTTTGTTTTATGCATCTACTGACCTTCTGGTCTTCTGCTTTTTGCAGTGAAGAGGTTTTCTTCCCTTCTAACCATCGGAGGAGCCAGCACTCCAGGTGCTACTACCCAGCCCTCCTCAGCCATTCCAACCAGCTCGGCACCAGTTCCGACGCCTCAGCCAACTCCTGCTCAGTCCGCCAAGGCTGTCGAGGCTGGGAAGAAAAAGAAGAAGAAGACAACTGCCAAGAGGGCAAGAGTGGAGACGACCTCCTCCCCAGTTCAGGAAGAGAGGTCCACGCCTGAACCTGGTCAGGGCGGTCACTACGGCGTGAATACTGCCGAGGAGCAAGCCCGAGCTGACGCTCCTCCTAACCTGTGGCAACGCCAGAGTTCTACCCTGCTATTCGACCCACAGACGCGGCTGATCACGCACCAACACCCAATGCACTTCTGTCCTCAGTGGAAACTCTCCATAAACGACCGAGCTCAATTCCCAGAGGTGGCCAGGGAGCTCGCTCAGGGGGCCATCCTTCCAAGGGACCACAGCTTGGTCAAGGCCATGGAGGCGTCTGACCTCCTCGACTATTATTACACAGGCGCGGCCCAAGTGAACTTGGTTGGTTCCGAGCTGGCCAAGCGCTACGAGGGCCTCCTCCCCCTGATGAGCGAGACGAGGGCGGCCAATGAGAAACTGCTCAGCCAGAACGAAGCAGCTGTGGCAGAAGCTGAAGGTCTGAGGAAGCAGCTCGCCCAGGCTCACTCTAATTTTGAACTGGAGCTAAAGAAGAACTCCGACCTGACCTCTCAGCTGCATGGGGAGCAGAAGAGGAGCGCCGAGCTGTCTGCTCAGGTCGAGGCGGCTAGGACTGAGGGAGCCCAGGAGGGCGTGCGGGCCTTCCTCAGGTCGGAGGATTTTAGGGGCGACCTGGCCATCCTGAATACTCCCGTGCTGCATCATGGGTATTCTCAAGCCCTGGAGGAGGTGCAAAGGCTGGGTTTGCCTGGGTTTGATTTGGGCAAGTTTCCCAGCTACAACCCCCTGGCTGTGGAGCAGCTCGACCGCCTGGTGGAGGGTTACACGCATGGACGGAAGTTGGCCGACCTGGTTGCCGATCCTCAGCTGCCAGTAACCACTCCTGAAACCGATCAGGAGGAGGAAGAGGGCGAGAACTAGAGTAGGAACTTAGGATAGGATCTGAACTGTCAGTAGGCAGTTCGTTTTGTATGAGCTTTGCTCTTCCTCTGTGCAATTCCTTTTGTGCGAGCTTGGCTCCCCTTTGTACAGTTTTATTGAATGAAATGAAAAGGCCTTTCCCCTTGCTTCATTCTTAGTCTTATTTGCAAAAATCGTCACAAAGTGCATCAGGTCGGTCCAATACCGACCTGAGGAAACTACTCCCTAATGATGAAATAACTTTTTAGCCGAATACATTAATAACAAAAAGGTCTTGACCTTGGGACGAGCTGTCCTCTTAACGAAAAATCCTCAAGTTGGAATTGTGCCAGGTTCGCGGGACCACTTCCCCGCTGAGGTGGGCTAACTTGCAGTGCCCAGCTCGATCCGCTTCTTTCACCACATAGGGACCTTCCCAATTTGGGTCCAGCTTGCTCGCGCCCAGAACCCGACTGACACTATTCTTTCGTAAGACCAGGTCCCCTGGTTTGAACGACAGAGGTCTCACCCTAGCATTGTAGTGCCGCGCGATCTGTCCTTTGTACTTGGCCATACGTATGGCTGCCTCCTCCCTTCTTCCTTCCAGCAGATCCAAATTAAGGCGCAGCTCATCTTCATTGTCCCGAGCTATGAAATTCTGAACCCTGCCCGATGGAATTCCTATCTCCGCAGGGATCACCGCCTCTGCTCCATAAGTTAGAGCAAAAGGAGTCTCCTGGGTAGCAGTTCGGGGAGTGGTTCGGTAAGCCCACAATATGGTTGGCAGCTCGTCCATCCACCCAGTTCGGGCGAATTCTATCCGTGTCTTCAAACCGTGCAGGATGGTTCTGTTGACGTTTTCGACCTGTCCATTGGCCTGAGGGTGGCCAACCGAGGTGAAGTGCTGCCGGATCCCGAGCTCCGAGCACCAGTCTTGAAGAGCGGTGTCAGCGAACTGACGCCCGTTGTCAGAAACCAGGACATGAGGTATTCCAAACCGGCAAACGATGTTTTTCCAAAGGAACTTCTGCACCGACCTGCTGCTAATGGTGGTAAGGGGCTCGGCCTCCACCCATTTGGTGAAATAATCCACTGCCACTACCACATGTTCATAACCCCCAGGAGCTCGGGGAAACGGACCCAACAGGTCGACTCCCCATTGGAAAAAAGGCCAAGGACTCTGAAGAGGGATCATCTCCTGAGTTGGGACGTGATGGATCGGCGCATGCAGCTGACAGGATTTGCACCGAGCTACCAGGTCGGCTGAATCCAAGAAGATGGTCGGCCAGTAATATCCAGACAGCATTCCCTTCTTGGCCAGAATCCTTGGGCCGACGTGGTTTCCACATATGCCCTCGTGCAGCTCCCGCAGGATGTAGTTTCCTTCCTCCGGAGTGATACACCTCAGCCAGGGGCGCAGGTAAGATTTCTTGTAGAGTACCCCATTCGAGAGCTCATATCCCCGCGACCTGAGGAGGACCCTCCGTGCCTCCGCCCGGCTTGGAGGGAGTTCTCCACTAGCCAAGTACCGCACGATGGGATCCATCCATGAGCCCAACACTTGAATAACAGCTGCCTCTACCTGGTCGTATGCCCGATTCCTGACAACCTCTACCAGGACTTCTTTGTTCAATGTACCGACCGAGGTGGAAGCCAGTTTGGACAGAGCATCCGCTCTCTTATTTTGGCTTCGCGAGACCTGCTTGAGTGTGAATACCTTGAACTGAGCTCTCAGCTCATGCACTTTGGCGACATACCTCCTTAAGGGCTCTTCCTTAACCTCATAACGTCCTCCTACCTGATTCACTATTAGCTGCGAGTCGCTGTAGACTTCTATTGACTCGGCCCCCAACTTCCGAGCTATCATCATCCCTGCGATTAGGGCCTCATATTCGGACTCGTTGTTAGAGGCCCTGAAATCAAACCTCAGGGCGTAGGCCAGCTCATCCCCCTTGGGGCTAGTCAAGAGAAGCCCTGCTCCACAGCCTTCCTTGCTTGAGGATCCATCCACGAAAAGCGTCCAGGTCGGGATGGTCCGATCGACCTTGCCCGTGACCTGTTCAGCATCAACAGCCTCTTTGACCTGCTCGGCCTTGGCTCCCTTTGTGGCCTGTGCGACCTCGGCAAGTCCCTCGGCCTGCTTGGCCTCGACTGCGTCTATGGTCTGTTCAGCCATGAAAGCCTTAGCACCCTTTGTGACCTCGGCAGCTTCTCCGACCTGTCCGGCCTCAGCCACGTCTTGGGTCGATTTGGTACCGGCGGCTTGTACGACCTCGACAGCTCCTCTGGCCTGTTCGGCCTTGGCTGCGCCTCTGGTCAGCTCGGCTGGCGACTGCTCTTGCCCAAAGGAGATTCCTTCAGCTATGAAATCTGCCAATGCTTGAGCCTTAATGGCCGTGCGGGGTTGGTAGCTAAGATCGTATTCAGACAACTCCACTGCCCACCTTACCATTCTTCCTGATGCATCAGGCTTTGAGAGAATTTGCTTGAGAGGCTGGTCGGTCATGACCACCACGGGGTGAGTTTGCAAGTAGGATCTGAGCTTCCGGGTCGCGTGCACCAGTGCCAAAACATACCGCTCAATTGAGGTGTACCTCGGCTCCGCCCCCTGCAAAGCCCGGCTGACATAGTATATGGGCTTCTGGATTTTGCCTTCTTCCCGAACTAGTACCGCACTGATCGCCTCCTCCCCAACTGCCAGATAGATGAATAAGACTTCTCCTTGTGCGGGAGAGGTCAAGGCTGGCAAGCGCGCGATGTGGGCCTTGAGCTCGTCAAATGCGCGCTGGCACTCTGGAGTCCACTCGAACTGGGGACCTCTCCGCAGGGCCCTGAAGAAGGGGGAACCTCGGACGGCTGACTTCGACAAGAACCTGTTCAGGGCCGCCATCCTGCCAGCTAGCCGTTGGACCTCTTTTACGTTTCGAGGAGGAGCCATGTCCATGATAGCTTTTACCTTGTCGGGATTAGCTCTTACCCCGTCCTTGGATATCATGTACCCCAGGAACTTGCCCGACCTGACCCCGAAGGTGCACTTCTTGGGGTTCAGCCGCATCCGCGAGCTCCGTAGAACGTCAAAGATCTCTCTGAGGTCCTTGATGAACTGATCCTGAGTTCGGCTTTTTACCAGCATGTCATCCACGTACACTTCCATATTTCGGCCGATCTGGTTTTTAAACAGCTTGTTGACCAGCCGTTGATAGGTCGCACCTGCATTTTTCAACCCAAATGGCATGGTGGTATAACAATACGTACCGTATTCGGTGATGAAGGCAGTCTTCTCCTGATCTTCCTCGTCCAGAGCTATCTGGTGATAACCTTTGAAAGCATCCAGAAAGCAGAAGATCTCGTACCCCGTGGTAGAGTCTACCAACTGGTCGATACGAGGGAGGGGGTAACAATCCTTCGGACAGGCCCTGTTCAGGTCGGTGAAGTCTACACACATCCTCCAGGCCTTATCCTCCTTTTTGACCAGCACGGGATTGGCCAACCAGGTCGGATAGTAGATCTCCTTCACAATTTTGGCCTCCAACAGCTTGCCTACCTCTTCTTTGACGACCTCATTGCGCTCGGGAGCGAAATTCCTCTTCTTTTGCTTCACTGGCCGGATGTTTGGATCAACGTGCAATCTGTGAACTGTCAGCTCGGGAGGGACTCCGGGCATGTCATCAGCACTCCACGCAAAAATCTCGGCATATTCCTCCAGCAGAGACTCCAGGGCTCTCCGAGTCAGCTCGCTCAGTCCAGCTCCGGTCTTTACCCCACGATCAGGTCGCTTGAGACAGATGGGCAGTTCGACCAGACTCTCATCCGTCTCCAACCTTTCCTCCTTTTCAGCAGGCTCCCAGGGCTCCAGACAGGTCGTCTGGGCCACCAGCTTCTCCTTGCCTTTGAGGGTTGCGATGTAACAGGCCCGAGCCACCTCCGGGTCCCCCAGCACCTCGGCCACCCCATCAGGCGTTGGGAACTTCATGCTAAGGTGCAGGGTCGAACAGACAGCCCGGAGTGCGTTTAAGGTAGGTCGTCCCAGTATCATATTGTAGGAGGACGGCTCCTTTACCACCGCGAAGTTCACCGGGACAGTTCGGCACTTGGGCGACTCCCCTACCGTGACCATGAGGGTTATCATTCCTTCTGGCCTGACTGGCGGACCTGCAAAACCTATCAAGGGAGTTCGAACGGGGATGAGCTGCTTGTCTTCCAGCTGCAACTCCTTGAAGGTTTTGTAATACAGCACATCGATGGCACTCCCATTGTCGATGTACACTTTCTTTACCTTGTAGTTACACATGATAACTTCTACCACAATTGCTTCATGGTTATTGGAGGCTAAGGGTACTGCGTCCTCTGGCCCATATATGATCTCCTCGTACACCTTTAATCGCTTATTCGAGCTCTCCCCGCTGGGAGGAGGCCGGTTGTTTCGCCGAGCAGTGTGGCTATCTCCTCCAGCAGGTCCCCCCGCAATGGTGTTGATCACTCCGGCTAGGTTCTGGACCCCCTGCTCCGGAGTACGATCACGGGGACCTCGAGGTCGGTCGTGCGAGCTAGTCGTCCGATCTCGCTTGAAACCTCCTTGCTTCTGATCTGCACGCCCGTCACGGACGAACTGCCCAAGATGACCTCTCCGTATCAGTTTCTCGATCTCCCTTTTGAGGTGCCGACAGTCCTCCGTGTCGTGCCCTACGTCCCTGTGGTACGCACAATACAAGCCCTGGTCGCGCTGAGCTTTATCACCCCCCAACGGCCGAGGAGGGCGAGAGATCCCTTGCTGCTCCATTACAGCCAGAACTCGAGCTCGGGGCGCGGTGAGCGAAGTCCAGGTCTTCTCTTTCTCCCATGGTTGGCTCCGAGGCAAGCGCTCGGGTATGTTCTTGCGGCCCTGACCTGTCCGTGACTCCCCCAGGTCGGCGCCCTTCCTGCGCTTGTCATCCCGCAGCCTTTCCTGGACGCCCTTCAACCGATTGGCTTCCTCGGCATTTGCCTTCTCATGAGCTCGGTCTAGCATCTCCCGGACGGACTTGGGAGGTCTCTCTACAAACTCCGTGTACAATTTCTGCTTGCGCAGCCCATTGACAAAGGCTGCCATCACAACCTTGTCATCTCGGTCACGTACCTGAAGGGATTCATTGTTGAAACGCACCATATATTCACGCAATGACTCCTCAGGCCTTTGATGAACAGTCATCAGGTGAGCCGTGGTTTTGGAATAAGCGCGAGAGGAGACGAACTGGGATGCGAACAGCCGCGCGAGCTGACTGAACGACCGAACTGACCTGGGGGGCAAACCCTGGAACCACTGTCGGGCCTTTCCCTCCAAGAACATCGGGAAGGTCTTGCACCTAACTGCATCCGCAGCTGTCTGTAGGCGCATCTGAGTCAGGAACGCGAACAAGTGATCCTCCGGATCTGTGGTCGCGTCGTAGGATTTCATGGTTGGTATTTTGAACTTGGCAGGCAGAGGGTAATCTTCGATATCCGGCACGAAAGGAGAGGCAGTGTACCTATCCGCCTCCGGATCCAGCAGGAGATCCAGTTCATCCTGGACCTGATAATTCTCCTTCCTATGAGGGTCCTCCATCCGGGCAGGCCTCAGAACGGGCTCCGGATGGCTAGTTCGGGAATTCCTATGAGAGGGCTCTGGCACCGGGACCTGCTCGCGTGTAACTTCCCTTCGCGCCCTCTTCGACCTGGGGCTTCCAGATCGGGATTCCGAACTCCCTGTTCTGCCCGTTTTCCGCACCCGACGCTCCGGACTGGGAGGGACCCCAGATTGTCCCTTCACTGCACCAGATTGTCCAGATTGTCCCTTCAAGTACGTCACAATAGCCTCAAAGGTAGGCAAGTTCGCGGCAACCGACTGCACCAGTTGTTCCGGCGAGATCTGCGAGAGCTCGACCCTTGCCTCCCCTGTGTTGGCTTCCTGGTGAACTTGCTGGGGACCGCCCTGTGCGTTCCCCTCAGCACCATCCACATTCCTCTGAGATCTAGTCTTCGGCATGTTGTTCGCGAAAAAAGAGAATACTTGTTTCCCACAGACGGCGCCAATTGATGCGACTGCCGAAGTGAAGATCCGAACTGAGCTGGTTGAGCGTCCGACCTGCACGTGAGCGAGCTGCGGGGCTGAGTCCCCTGTAGCAACTCCGACGATCAAGTCAGAACTAGTTTGTAAGTAAAAAGAGTAGAGTCTGCACTATGAGTAGCGTACCTTGTGTTTCTTACGGGTGTGGTATTTATAGAACACCAGGTGGTAGTTTCCTGGTAGGACAAGGAGTCCTTATTGGAGAGGATAAGCCTCTAGGGCTCCACTACCCAGCTCTGGTAGACGACTCACGGTCACGGGTAGTAGTGGAATTTACTAGTAACAATTTATGTCGGCCCATCATTTTTATTTTGTTTCTCCAAATTTATACTATATGTTGAGCTAATTAACTGGAACAAGACATGCAGCAGTCCACTCTACCGAGCGACGCATGCCTCCCTCCGACCGTCATCACAGGCCGAGGCTGGCGATCTGGCCGACGCTCTCTGACATGCTCAGTCACCTCATCACAGACAGAGGGAGGGAGAGATGTTTTGTCTGCAAAACTGGCAACACATTTTCCAGTCCCTCCCCCTCATACATGCCATCCATGTGCAGGTGAAATTAACGGGGGAAGAATTATTAAAACGCCTTTCTTTCTACTCTATTGACCGGGTGCATGTTTCACTGCATAATTTGTAGCCTTTATTTAACTGTTTCTAAGCATATAACATTACCCAGGTAAGAAGCCTAAATTTCGGTAACAAGAAGAGTTCTTCTGATGCTTTGTTCGATCGAGGATTAAATTGAAAACAGTAGCTGTTATGGCTTGAAGGACCAAAAATTTGAGATTGAACATCTCCAGAACGCGTGGCATAAATTTCTTGAATACTTGCTTGGACCATATATATTTTGTGAAACGCGTATGCTTGAACTTTTCGTGTGTGGACTGGGCTGGGCTGAGGACAACAAACCTTTCTTCTTCTTTTTTGAATCAAAAGAGAAAAGAACCACAGGTCCTTCGTACACAAAAATCTCTCCAGAGAACTCCGACCTATTAGATTCGGGGAAAAAGAAACAACAATAATGCTGCTGTCTTACATATTTAGCCAACTCCTGAGCTTTTTCCTCTCATTTCGAGTCCAGAGTCCACGCAACAAAAGGTTCCAACAAGGTGGTATTCTTGATACTTGAAAGTGAGGGGAGGGAAGAAAACAAGGCAAAGAAAATAAACAAAAAAAAAATTACATTACATATACATGCGAAGATATAATATAATTATTGAATTTCATCATATATGGCAAATAACTAAAGAAGACCTTGTGACCCCTCAATTAGCTAGCTACTTGTTGTAGAATGATTACTCCTGCATTGGCCTGGGAGAGTGCATAAACAGCCGAGAAAATAGTGGGGGTGGGGAGAAAAAAGAGCAAATCTTTTCTCGTTTACTTTGGCTTCAGTTGGTGATGAAATATGACTACGTATTATACAGCAGCGAGTCGGTGTGGTTGAGCCTGCCCAGCACTGGACCCATAAAAATCAACCAGATTTTGCAAAACTGAGATTTGGGTGCGGAGAAGAACAATGTAGTCAGCAGTTTCTTGAAACAATTGATCAGGCTTGATCTCCCCGTGATCAGTGTGGACCGGAATGAGGTTCTTGAGAGCCTCCAACTTCTCTGAAACGCACGCGCCTGCTCTGATTCTTGTTGAGGAGCTGTGCTGGATTTTGCAGGCTCTTCTATGGGGATTCGGCCTCCTCCTTGCAGTTTTTCTCATTAGAACGGGCGTCCCCATGTAGCTTCTTGGCCTTGAGCCCATTCAGGGTAGAAAGCAAGATGAAGGGAAAGGCTGGAGGAAACAGGGAACTGGGAGGAATGGGGGGCTCGGTCCCCCGGCGGGCTGAGCGTTTCAACCGGGTTATGTCCTGTCTTCGAACGCGTTTCTTTGGATTGGAGGTGTTTAAGTAAGGCGATATCTGACCCCAACTGCCACTTGTTGATCTATAAACTACACAAATGCCATTTTCCTTTTCTTTTGTGCCTTTATTACTAGTAAAATAGTTTTTGATTGGAAAGATATCTTATGACTGATATCTCCACGTGACGCCAGGAAATCGTAATACTACTACCAATTATTAATGCAATAACACTATCCCCTTTTTTTTAAAAAAAAAAAAAGAAAGAAAAATCCAATACTATCCTTCCTCTTCTTTTTTTGGTAAATAAGGAAATTAGAGAATATAGATGAATTGCCTATGTTATGAAAGTTATAATACTAGTGGAGTAGTAAAATGTTCATGAAGCAAAAAATTTAAGTTAATCATACGGTCAAAATTAAACTATATGCATCTTTTATGAATGTGAATTGAAACAAAGCGTGATTTTTTTTTCTTTTTTTGGTTAAATGTAACTGAATTTTGACCTCATGATAATAAATCGTGTATATTTGAGCATTTACTATATGAGAGCCACTCTCTATTATATTTACAGTCTAATTTGGTGATGTATTAAATATGACTCTTTCCTTTACCGATGCTAGTTCTCATACCAAGGTCCTATTAACACTAGTAAGTGCTTCAAAATATGGTTTGACGAGCTAATGCCAACCTTAGAGATGGCGTTGTTTGGATTGCATTTTCTTGAATTTTTTTGTAGAAAAATTACTGTAGCGATTTGATGTATACGAGAAAAAAAAAAGATAATAGACAAATATGATCACGAAAAACGATGCAATTTATGCTCAGAAAATGGCTATCCAAACGGGGCTAGTCGAATCTCTTACCTTTTCCTTCGGCAAAAACTAAAAAGGAAAAAGAAAAGAAAAAAATAGTAAATGTAGTTGCATTAGGATATCAAATTATCAATGACATGTTAATTTAATCCATAATGTATAAAACAAAACGACATTTAAAAAAAAAAACTCCCGATTTTATCAATATTAAAATATGTGGACATATAATCAATTACACCAGAGCAGGTATCAACTATCAGCATAAATTCCTAGCTCCCCTTTTTATTCCGTCTAAAATGTGACGGCCTGTTTCTGAATCCACAAACAAAAAGAATTGCATTTCGAACCGTGCTTTTGAACTTCATTGTGGCTCGACGAGAAGAAGTAGAGCAATAAATTAGATTCATGCAACCGCTGGTTAAAAATTGTGCATCTCTTTTTTTTTCCCGCAACGGATGTTCTATTACCTAATTTAACCTAATTTAGGGATAAGGGGAGATGGTCAACTAAGATCAATCACATATTGTAACAAATTTGAGAGAGGCACGAATTGAACCCTGACCTCCAATATCACCAAAGAGGGTGATGATCACGAGACCAAGTGGCCAGTGGCTAAAAATTGTGCATCTCGAAATGTAAATATCTGGCATTACCGAAAGAGATGCTCTCAAGCTAACAATACTAGCTTTGCAGTTGCAACCACCTTTACGTACTTGAGCCCCAAAAATCAGATGGTCCACACCATTAATTCAATTTTTCTCTCTCCCTTTTTTTTTATTTTTTAACGAAATATCCCGGTGGCACTCTTTAACACATTTATATTTTACTTAACCTATCATATATATATATATATATTAATAATTACTATATTTTCTTGTATTTATACATTTTTTTAATTATTTTTTTTTATTTTTATATATTTTTTTAATTAATCTTATATTTCTTAAATTTTAACACTTGAAATAAATCTTATAGTCACGCGGTAGACGGACACCATTTTTTGTTTTAATTTTCTATTTAACAAAGCTTTGTATGTGGGAGCGTGGGGTCCCGTGACAATCATAATGGGAGGCCCTACTCAGCTCTCTTTACTTACAAGAAGATTGCATAGATATTTCCGTTGATCAAAGGGTGTTTTTGTGACTTTCCACACCAATTTCGTATCTCAGTTGAAAAATTCTAGCGGGAAGACGGCACACAACTTGCGACCATACGAGATCTGTGATCCATCTGGAAGGGACTTGCCCGAGAAAGCCTGCCTGTCTGCGAAAGGCACATTTCAAGGCTGGGGCCTAATCATTCTACTATTCCCCAATTACCCTCCAGATTTTCTTCAAGCTTGGGAAGGATATTTATATATGACCATACTTGTCGATATCTATCATGCAAGGAAAATGGATTCATATTACATTCCGTGCATGATTAGACGCAAATTGGAACGGGTCATTTCCTAGCAGCCGCTGAAGACATTCATTACGAGGATTATTCAGAAGTCGTCTTTCATTAGAAGCTGGTCTCGACGATTCTAATCGTACAATTAGTTAGCCACATCATTACAACAAAGATTAATTAGCATGACTAGCTAGTATTCAACAAGAGAATTGAGAGCCAATCCATCAAAAAAGGTGAAAGGCAACAATTCGGTGGTCTGGAGATTAATCGTGGGATTAATTAGTGAGACAGGTGCCTTAAAAAAAGTGTACTTATATGATAGCAGTACTTAAATAAACTCATACCAGTAAAGACAAAGTTTTGAGGAAGGGAGAAAAGTAGTCCGGCTAAAAAAAAAAATGGAAAGGACGAGAAGGGCAATGAAGTCATTTTATAAGTGGAAGAGGAGGAGGAGCGAGGTAGCTGTTTTGTAAGGGTGTGTGGCTGTGGCCTCCCAAAGGGGCGCATGTGAATGTGGCATGGGCCAGCAAAGCAAAGCAAAGCAAATCAAATCAAAGGCCACCCCCTTCCCCCTTCCATGATCAGTGAGTGAGGTGGGAGGAGGGAAGAAGGAAAGGATACACGCATAATTTTGCAAAATGGGCAAAGTAATGCACATGGGGAGAACATGCAGAGAGAAGCAGAGGGAAGAGGGCAATTAGGCTTTTGGGGGTTTGAGAGAAGGATTGCATGTGACAAAGTTGAGACAGTGCAGCAGCATCAAATGTACAGCATGTTCTGCACATTCCCTGCATGGTACTGATCCCGCTGCAGCTCCCTCCTCCCTGGACGAGGGGCCTGGACTGACAACCGTCCCAGGCAGTTCACGGCCTGTATGAGGCTTTAAAATTTTGTACGGTTCAGATCATGTTTTGTAACTTGATTTTCACGTCGTGTGGGACCCATAAAAATATTATTCTAGTGTTACTCGCTGTTGTTCTATTGTTACACCTGGTACAAATGATGTTACACAATGTATAAATGGTGTTACACCTTACAGAGTGATTGTTCTGACAACCACTCCAGTCCCGCGTCCCACCTCCCTCCCCTCCTCATCATTATACGTCCCATTATCTACACCACCAATTCCAAAGAAACTAGTAATTACTACTCTATGATTCATTACTCCTTAGTGCATTTACTACTTTTACTTGCTTCTTCCCGGTTTATATATTCTTAATCAATACTCCCTCTATCCCACTTTAATATTCCTATATTTCTTTTTCATTTGTTTCAAATTGTAGTTCACTTTCTAATTGAAAAATGTAGTTGTCTTTTAATTTCTCTAAAATACCCATATTTAATGTAAGTTATTATTACTATAAACTACCTTATTTAATATAGATGGTTAGTATTGAATATAGCATACCTCATTTAATACATTTAGATTTTTCAAAATATATTGATATATGAAAAGTCAACTTTATTTAATGTAAGGGTATTTTAGAAAAACAACAATCTAAATTTGTTTTTCCAACAAAATTAACTATTTTTTCTTAAATTGTGTGAACAAAAATTATGACTATTAAAATGGGACAGAGGGAATATTAGTAGTGCAATCTACACCATCACATGTACATGTACATGTACATGTTCGTTCCAACTACAATCTACACCAAATTGACTGTAGGAAAAATGTTAGACATGCTAAATGGCACTTTATTATGTATTAGTAATGTGCAACATTCAAGTTTGATTTTCAAAGATTCAATGTGCCAAATTATGTCACACCATCTCGTTAAATAACGTAACACAATATAATCAGGATCAATAGATTTTGAAAATTGAGGCCTTGTTTGGTAGATAGGTTTTTTGTCAAATTTGTCTGCTATAAGTTTTTTAAAACTTTAGCTACAATAATCTCAAAAAATTTCTCAAAATTTTTTAAATTATATATTTCAAAATATTTAAAAAAAAGATACTTCAAAAAAATTTTGAAAAACTTCTACAGTAAATTACAATAAAATTTTAGACAAACATCTAAAAAACTCACTTACCAAACAGCGACATGAGTCTGCGCAAGTTCTGACCTTGAAATTAACCTTGCCATCGAGAGGCTCCAATTCATAACATAGTAGTTCAAAAGTGCAAAAATATCTACTACTTGAGCACAAAACTCTTTTTTTTTTTTAATGTCACATGTCTCCATGTGATTTGTAGCCATATCGCTGGGCATGTGTGCCACTTGTGACTTCCTCGCGTGATTACGTTGTATTAAGTGGGAGGAGTCTCTTCATGCATTATTATACGAACACCAAGCGATTAGTCACTTTATGCATGACGCTAAACAAATTTGGAAAAATGACCAATTTAGTCCCTAAATTTTTTTTCCCGTCGATTTAGTCCTTATATATTATTTTTAGTCAATTTGATCCTTAAACTTATATTTCGGTTCCAATCAAGGAATTCAGCGGCGGAGCCACCGCACAATTTCCTTCAATCTCCCAATTGAACAACCCAAAAAGGGTATTTTTGAAATTTCAATGATGGGGCTCTAACAAAAATTAAAAAGAAGTGACATTAAAAAAAATTATACACAAAATGTTGATTACTAAAACAGCAGTAAGAGGAGGAGGAGAAGAATCTCCTCATCATCCCCTTCAACAATGCTGCTACGGCCTCCAATTCATTCGTTAAGCAGCAGACTCTCCCAAACACAATCGGACTCCTACTTCAACCCAAAGCTTGACCCTAAGTCCCTCTCCGCTTCCAAGAAATTTGAGGGCTCCTCCGACTTGGTCAACCTTCGCTACCACATGGGCCTTGTTCTTTCCTCCTCGATCAACATCTACCTCATCTGGTATGGCCGGTGGGCCGCCTCCCACCAGCTCCTCATCAAGGACTTCCTCCTCTCCATCTCCACCTCCGATCGCTGCGCCATTCCTTCCCCCTCCGTCTCCCAGTGGTGGCGCACCGTCTCCCTCTATACCGACCAGACCAACGCCAACATCTCTAACTCCGTCCTCGTCGCCGGGGAGTACTCCGACCCCGCTGCTCCCAAGGCACCCACCTCTCCATGCAGCAGGTCATCGCTATTAACAAGTCCGATCAAAACCCTTCCTTGTCGACCACAAGAACGGCATTTACCTCATCCTCACCTCTGGGGACGTCACTGTCCAAGACTTCTGTCGAGTCGTTTGCGGCTTCCACTACTTCACCTTCTTGTCCGTGGTGGCTACATGATGCCGTACGCCTGGGCAGGCAACTCCGGGAAGCAATGCCCGGAGGTGTGCGCGTACCCGTTCGCTGTGCCCCGCTACATAGGGGGAGGCCGGTCGGGAGCGCTGGCCCCTCCGAATACGGATGATAAGCGTGATCGGGCACGAGCTGGTCGAGCTAGCATCGAACCCACTGGTGAACGCGTGGTATGCGGAGGAGGACCCCACGGCACCGACGGAGATCGGGGACCAGTGCGAGAGGCTGTACGGGACAGGGGGCGGGGGAGGGTACATTGGGCAGGTGATGAGGGACAGAGAGGAAAGGACGTACAACGTGAAGGGGAGGAGAGGTCAAGGGTCAGAAGTTTTTGGTGCAGTGGATCTGGAGTCCTATTTTGAAGGCCTGTGCCGGTCCGAATGAGTTGGACTAGGATTCCCGGAGAGGCAATTCCCCTCTTCTCCTCTCCTGTCCTCCAGAATGCTACTCTACTACAGTCGCAGTAGCACTTTGCTAGTAGCGGAGGAGTAGTAGTTGTTGTAGTATACCACGACGGTAGTACTCCATTATTCTTTTTAAGTCTGTCTGGTAGTCTATATTTTTTAATTTTTGTTACAGCCCCATCGTTGAAATTCCAAAAATACCCCTTTTAGGTTACTCAATTAGGAGCTTGAAGGAAATCGTGCGGTGGCTCCGCCGCTAAGTTCCTTGATTGGAATCGAAATATAAGTTTAAGGATCAAATTGGTTAAAAATAATATATAAGGACTAAATCAACAGGAAAAAAAAGTTTAGGAACTAAATTAGCCATTTTTCCAACAAATTTTATTCATATGGAGAAAATGAATATATATATATATATATATATATATATATATATATATATATATATATGACTACAAATTTTCATTTGATTGTGTGTGTCTATATATATATATATATATATATAACTGGCTATATTATTGTCGTACTATATGATGTAATCGATGACATGCTATAAAATGGTTTAGCTGTACGATCGAAAAGGAATTGGAAAAACTAAATTAAATGCTGCGTAAATTAATACCTGCAGACTTTTTTCCATTCTCTGCTTTCTCATGGTATCATATTATCTGTCTTATACGAGTTGTATTTTCCGACAAAACCATATGCATGCTCCAAGCTGCCAACAACATCCCATGGACCTGCCCATTGATTATTATTATTATTATTATTATAAAAAGAAAAGGGTACTAATTTCATCAACAGTGAATTATATATACGGCGCTTGTACTCATTTCACCAACTTTCAGCGTATACGATCCGAAGATAGAATTCCTATCTTTTCCGAAAAAAAGAAGAAGACCAGAAGATAGGGAAACGTACGGAAGCATTTTCTTGCTTACCATGACTATCAATGTGAACATAGTTGAAACAGAGCCTACAGCCTACCATGCTAGTAGACACTTTCAATTCACATTGTAGGAGCCAAATATAGGAAGGAATAAAAGGATGACCAGTGCATGGGAACAAAGGGACAAGATGATGAGGAAGGGCTTTGTTCCAACTTAACTGGGTGCTGTTATTTGACAGCCTTTTCTTTTCATTCTTTTTTTATTGTTGTTCTATCATGAATCTTGGATTGCCTAGTTAATTCTAAAAAAAAAAAATCATTCAAAATATTCCTCACATTTTGCTAAATGAGTTTTTTGGCCATTCACTTTTAAAATAGTAAATTTACATCTTTTACATAATTAAGTCAATAAAATTTAGTTTCGCTCTAAATTTTCGACCATTTTTTACCTTACTTCCATCTTGTGGCCAAAATATGATCAACTTTTTTAGGGGTAAGAAGATTAGATGCCATTTGTAGTTAAATAAATGGTCTGATCCATATTCACTATTGTTGTAAAAAAAAAAAAGGATTTGACTTGAATTATACTTATTTTTTTAATAAAAAAATGGAATCTGACCTAATTTATATTCATTTTTGTCATTGAAAAAATGGGATTCGACATTTTCGCATACAAAAAATAATTGTACGTCAGCCACGTAGCGATTCTAGACTAAAAAGTTATCGAAAACTTAGATTGAAATTAAATTTTATTAATTTAAATTTGTAAGCAATACAAGGAGAGATAAAAAAAAATTCATTTGATGAAATATGAGACATATTTAGAACGATTCTCCCTTAATTCTAATGTAGAACATTTGATAACGAATGGCATTGTGGAAATTAATTAAAAGCCTTATGGAGCTGCATCCATGTGCTAAGGTGCGCTTTATTCCTTTTGTTTTTCGGTCGGCAAAGAAACCTCTGGCCATCAATATTACTCCATGAGGACTTTGTCAGCCTTTACTTTCTGCCTCCAAAGAGTGTATACGAGAGACGTCCAGACCCACTTGTTTTGTCTAACATGCAACAGCCAATGATACTTTTCGCATTTGGTATAGTACATTGTGTTTTCATGTACTAATTCCGTTCTCTCTCTCTTTTTTTTTTTTTTTCCGTTTGTCGTTTCCTCTCATGTCCGGCGTGCCAAATGACGTCAACTAGAAACGCTAGTGTTTTTCAGTTTTTAATAGGTTGGACAAGTCCGTCTACCGCTCATTCTTTCTTCGCTTGGCCCTCGTTTGGGAGTGGAGGATTTGGACAGAAAAGAAAAGAAAATAAGAAAAAGTTAACTTTTCCTTCATTGGTTAGTTTTTAGTAGGAAAGAAAAAAAGGAAAATGGAAGGATTTAAGAGGATGAATAGTAGGCACTAGACAAAATTTTTCCTCTCAAATTGGAGAGAAAGTTGGAGGAAACTTATGAAAATTTTTTAAAATATCTATTTTATCCTTAAAAATATCTTGAACAAATATTTAATGACTTTCATATCCAAAATTATTCCACTAATTTTCAAAACTCTCAAACAACATAATAATAATCCCTTCTCTTCTCTCCTCTCGTAACTTAAGTTTTCCCTTCTTCTCTTTTCTATCCTAAACTCCCAAACTTAGCTTGATTTAAAATTTTATCAAAGGAGCAATTTCGCTAACACATGTTCGCTCTGTCGGTCCACTTCCTCACTAATGACCAAACTAAAGGCGCTGTTGAATTGAAGCCTCAAGGCTGTATGGATAAGTAATCTATAAATGCTCATATGAGTTATTTGTGGCCTGGAGACATACCTTACCCTGTATCAACCAAAATTAAGACTTTGTTTAATAATTCAATTCAACACTTAAATTTAATAAATTCAAGTCTTAATGTGTTCAGATACATTTAATAACTAGAAATTGAATATTTAAATTAATTAAGTGCCATTGAATCTCCTAAACAAAATTTATTCTAAAAATTAAGTGATAAGCTATTTGCTTATCACTGAATGTGATACAGACTCAAATGTATTAGATTTAATATTTAATAATTCAATAATTTAATGGATTCAAATTTTAGATTTCAATTTTATCAAACGCACTCTAAAACCATTATAGCTTAAAAAAAAAAAAAAAAAAAAAAGAGAGAAAGGGGTAACTTCAAGAAATCTCCCGCTTACTTTTCCATGTTTAAGAAACAAAGCAGGGCAGGGGTGTTAAAAGGATACCCAATGAACCGAAAGAAAATAAATCGCAGTCGGTTTGGGTAGCGGTTTGGTGATTTTGGCACTTACCCGAATGGGTTCGTTTATATGGCCAATTAACAAGTCCCGCGATATTTTTAAGGTGTTGAAAATCAAAGTATACTTATGACAATCGCTTCTGAATAAATAAAATTTTGTATTCAATTTTATGTTGTTGTATCGTTTCACTAGTTTTTTTTTAACTACAAAACTTAGTAATCTTGGATTGCCTATTATAAAAATCAATAAGACGTTATTTAAAGAATACAGACAAAAAATAAAAATATGAATTGTTTGATTACAAAAGCAGAAGTAAGAGTGGGAAGTGGAAAATGGAAAACGGAAAGCATTATAAAAATTTTTTGTTTTCAATGATTTGAATACCTGTACGATCCCAACGGACGGGTATTGGTGAATTAGTGGATTTCCGGCAGGCTTGGGCTACTGAAACCGCTACCCCTCATCTGGCCCAACTATTAAACCTCAATCATGTCCTACAAAACATACCACCTGCCCAGTCTCCAGTGGGCTGATGAGACAGACATTTCAGGAGCCTAATCACAAAGTTTGCACCCACACGACAAATCTGTTTGGGACATGTTGCCCAAAAAAAGAATTCGTTTTTACTCGAAAATCTATCCAAAAGAATATCTTGGTCAAAAGTCAAATTTCTTTTTTTTTTTTTTTAATCACAAACTGATGGGCAGAAAGGTGTCAATCTTGGGACAAGGGGCGTGGACGGTTGCAGCCGTCTCAGCGGTTTTGGTCATTTTCAACGGCGCGTAATTTTAATTGTATACAAAGTAATTTTATTTGCACAATATGTAATTTTAGTACAAAATTTTGCAAGCTTTACACACGGTGTTAAAATCGATGTACAACTTGTGATCTGAATCATACAAATTTTTTTGATCAAATCATACCCACTAACTAACTGTGCAGGGACGGTCTGTCCATCTTAAACTGGGATGTCGGTGAAATGAAATCAACCTTATCTTAAACAGTTCTGCCTATTACCTGTTTGACAGGAAACTTGACAGACACCCGAATTTCCCTGGATTTAGAAACTTTGGAAGTTTTTTTTTTTTTTGGAAACTTTAACTTTAGAATTTTGACCGAACAAGTCTCAACGGGAGTAATTAAAATTTCTAGCGACCAACTTACTTGCCAAAGGCCAACAATAAGGTGGCAAGGAAAGAAGTCCATCCAGTGTACTAGATTTTAATGCCGAAAGCAAAAATCATTCGAAGTGCTGCCTAAAATACGATATACTCGAGCAATGGCTGTGATACTATTATTATTATCAGGGCAATAATCATTTGAAGTGCTATTTAAAATATGAGCTCGCCCATATGGAGCAGTTAAAAATCACCATATACACTTGAGCAACGAGTGGCGATATTGTCAGGACAATAATCTTTTTATCAAAGCAAAATTTACTCAAAATGTAGAGATTATTTTCAATTAATCAAGTTCATAGATTTTTCTTGTTCCATTAAGCACTAATTACTCATCTCTCCATTTTAAGTTTTTGCCCTGCTCTTTTACTCTCCTTATTTTCTACGTCGCTCGCTCATTAATTAGTCAATTATTTTCGTGACTTACTAATTTGATTTTGGCTTTAATATTTTTTTCCTTAAATATTACACCAACCCTCTTCTCTCTCCCCTTATGTATATATATATATATATATATATACACACACACACACTAGCGTTAAGGGCACAATCAATGTGTATGCAATTTCAAAACAATTAAAATGAAATAATTTCATATGAAATTTGTTTTTCGCATAAACACAATTTATATAAAAGAACTTTGATCTATAGGGTTATAGTAATTTGGTAGTTGCAATACTTAAGGCGATAGTGAATAGTTATTTTGATAAAATGTGATTATCAAGATACTATTAAACGCTAAACATAAACATGAATCTCTAAAATAAAAAAAGTAAATTAATTTTTAATTTAAAATTAATAAATAAATTATGCGGGTGTGCCTCAATCATCAGGGGAAACGGATTATCATAGAGCAAAAAATGATTAAAGCAAATGGTGGGTCCGTCGCAAAAGAAAACAAAAAATGGGACCCCAATCGAGAGAATGTGGCGGTGGCGAGTGAGTTTTCATTTTTACGTTTTTTGTTTGGAAGAATTATATATAAATATTTGTTGGAAAACTTTTGTACTCGTGGCAAAATTATTAGAAACTCAATGGAGACGCAAACGCGAGAGGGGGGAATGAAAACAGGCTGACCGGGTGGGCTGGTAAAAAAAATTGTTTATTTCCGGTTTTCCAGAGTCCAACGGCTACAGAGGAGGAGGAGGAGGAGAAGAGTCTTTGGCCCCTCGCAAGTGAGAAGTCTCCACCTACGTAGCCCTTCTTCTAGGGTTTTGTTTTACTCTCTCTTCTTACCCAACGCTTCCCAATTTCCCATTTATTTAAGATTTGTTCGTTCATCCAATTAGATAACTGAAATAATTTAGTATTTCTGGTTTCCAGAAATCAAATCCCCATGTTTCCTTCGCATTTACCTATTTTTATTCCATTTCTTTTCTTCAAATTATTTTCTTTTTATGCTATTTTAATCCTATTGCACAGATCATCATCATACCTTATGAAAAAGCCATAAATTCTCCGATTAGCTGTAGCTTTACAGGTACTTGTGGCTTTTATTTTTTATTTTTTTAAAATTATGTCAAGGTTTTCTTCCCTTCTATATTTTGATGTCTAATAATGCTTGCAGCATAAGGGATTGTGTAGTCCTGGATAGCTGTGCATAATTATTACACTTATCCTAGTTTGTATTAGTTCATTTATTTGGCATCTTCTGGATTTGGGCTCTTTTTTTTTGGTTATTATTCAATTCTGGACTGTTGGTTTCCGTGGATCATGGCTGTAAAGTTTTAGCTATACGTTTTTTTCCCTTTGTGTTTTATCCATGCTAAATTGATGAAATTTTGGTTTATTTTGTATATCAACGTAATAAAGGAGCTATTAACCAGCCAAGGAAGGGTTCGAATCCTGTGGCAATTGGGGGTGGGAAGGGTGGGAGGGTAAAAAAAAAAGTGTACCATGATGTGTAATAAAGGAGCTATTTTTGTTCTTAAGTTTTGAACTTGGAAGCTGGAATTGGATGAGCCTTAATGATTTGCTATCCTAAACTGCATGACGCTTGTGAGTGCAACTAAAACTTAGGGAAAAATGACAATTGTTTTTCTTCATCGCACACACGATCATATGGTGTCTTGACTCTTCTTGCTATTGATTTTTTACCCAATAGAATGGTTTTTTTCCTTCATAGTTTGATTACTTGTCATCTCAAGTGAATTGTTAGTTTGTTAGCAAGCCATTTCTTGCCCATGTTGTCTTTTGATATATATTTATTTAGGTAATGGGAGAGCCGAGATAGATAGTGAGGCGTATATTAAGGCAACAGTGAAGTCCATGAGTACGAGTTCAGTGAACTTGAAACTGTTTTCCATATTTATGCATGGGAACATTTTAAAGAAATATTGGGTCATAATTTGGGAGTAGTTGATTTTAGATAAGTTAATGTTTCTTTTGTATTTGAGAATCTTCTTTCACATGAAATTCCTGTTAAGGGTGACTTTTCTTAAGAGCTTGTTTTAGTTGTTTTACTCCATCATGCCCTTTTCTCCTGCGTTTAATTTTGTTGGAGGTTGTACTTGTAGTCATCTTTTGTTGATCAGTATCCTATGTATAGATTGATGGTATTCCTTGTAAAAGAGGGTGGCGGGCTTTGTATCTTCTATTGTTGATTAGTACTTGAGTGGAGTCTGATGGTTTTGTCTTGCAGTAGCTGTTCATCCTGTTTCTTTTGAGACGTTGGATTGTTTCTGCTTCTTTAATCCATTTGTCTGTTCTTACATAGAGGATTAAGTGTTTTGTCACCTGCTGTATATGGACTTCTATGCACATTTATGTTCTGTATAATCACTTCTTGTATTCTAACGCAGTGAGCAAGTTATCTTTCCGTGAAACTCATTCTTTTGCAGTAAGAATGCCATGTGACGAAATCTTGAAGGCTGTTTTCCCACTTCTTGAAGGTGCTGATCTGGCTAAATGTATGGTGGTTAATAAACAGTGGCGAGAGATTGCTCAAGATGATTATTTCTGGAAATGCCTGTGTGCCAAGAGATGGCCAGCAATATGTAAACGGCCGCAACCTCCGACAGTAACCTACCACAAACTTTTTAAAACCTTTTATAAGCGTCAACATCGCCGGGCACTTCTCCCTCCTAGGCTGTCTTTAAATGACTTGGAATTCTATGTTGACATTTGGACTGAGGACCGTTTAATCTTCTCGGAGGTAGTTCCTGGACCTACCCTCCAGAATGGAATTTGGATCCCACCTCCTGGAATCTGTGATGTGCTTAAGTATCACTTGGAGGGTTCAGGGTATAAGATGATTCTACCTGTTGAGCCAAGGTTTACCATTCCATTGAGTCACTCAGTTTCCGTATCTGTGCTTGTAGTGCGCAAGGATTCCAACAAAGTTGCATGCATAATTGACAAATCTGTGTTTGACTATATAGACCGGACAGCTTATCGGGCTCTAGCATTTGACTACCTTGATATTTCACCTAGCAACCCTTTTGTTTCTGAGATTCGAGCATGGATCTCTTTGTTATTCTTGGATAATGGCAATAATGAAGGGATCATTGATGTTTTTGGTATTGAGTTGGATTTCTGTGATGCTGCCAACTCAGAGGAAGAGGTCCTCTGGCTGCTAGACATTCTTGATTGGAAGTGAAGGGCTGGGTATCTGCTTTCTAGTCTGAACACCTTGCTGCTGAAGATCAAATCTAACCTGGTTGGTGTTGGTTCTTTCAAATCCAAAGTTTGTATATATGTCCCTGTCAATGGTCAATAAGTATCCTGGAAAGCTTTTGATGTTGATCTCTTGTTTGTAACATGCCGAGCTCTGTTTTTCTTGGGCTATCAAAGAGTTCCTGTGGGAAGGGAGTCTTGCTTATTTGTGCTTGAAAATTTCCAAGTTCTGTGGATTAGCTCTTGTATTAGGTTATTGGATGCATTGATCAACGAAAGCTGCATTGTACTGGTATCAAATGTTTGCTTGGCATTAGCCTATGCATCGTTATTGGGTAATTAAGAAGTTTCTCATTCGTTGGGTGTATATCCAAATAATGGACCGTGAACTGTATCTGCTCTGGACTCCTGTTAGGTTTCCTCTCGATGCTATGATTTACTTTAGATCTTTAAATGTCTCATGGTAAAAGTTGGCTTTGTGGATGATATTTGGGTTCGCTGAATATTTTGTTTTATCCAATGGAATGTCTCTCAGTTACCGCTCTTGGTGATCATTTGTTTTTTTTTTTTTTTTTAAATTAACAGTTAACGTCTGCTCAGGTTGTAAAATATCTAGGCTTGATTTCGTAGGTCGGAAGCTTGTGCCTCCCTGGGTTTTAGTGGCACAAGAATGTTGGGAATAAGAGGGTTGGGTCAGTTTGAACTTGGCTCGCTCGATCCGAGGAAAAATCCAATGAGTCCAACCTTTTAGTGAGTTGATTTGAGGTTGAACTTAAAAATTAGGTTTGAATTAAATATGAGTCGAGTTTTGGTCTAATTAGGTTCAAATTCGATATAGATCTGACATTTAAATTACCTATATAAAATAATAGTTATATATAATATTTATATTTTGATATTATATATAATTATATATTCAAATATATTATTACTAAATATATTTTGATATTATATACAATTATATATCTAAATACATTATCTATAATTATATTTTGATATTATATATAATTATATATATAAATTACAAAACATAAAAATACAATTGAAAACTCCTTTATTAGTTTTCTTGAGAGTTAATATTAGTAATGTATTACTGAAATTCTAACTTTTTTTTATTGATTGAGTAAATTTTTGTACTGGCATAATATTGGTTGATTTCTTTTTTTGTCCAAAAACACAAATCATAAAGCTTGTTTTGATTCAAGCCACAAAGTTATGAAGAAGTTCCAGCCTTTGAAGATGTATTGGATTTATGATCATAAATTTTATTATTATTTTTCATGTACTTTAAACGAATTAGATATAAATATTGTTGAAAAATTCTTAGTATATGTAATTTTTAAGAACTATTACTTGTTCATATTTAGTTTTAATGTTATAGTTCTGTTAATTTTAAATTAATTTTACAACTCAATAGTAATTATATTAAAAAAATTAAGGAGTAATAAGTGAGTTTAAATTAAGTCCGAATATTTGGTGAACTAAATATGATCATCACATTTATTAACCCAAAAATCCAAAAATGTTACAAATTAAATAAATTGAGTCTAAACTTAATAAAAGTCCGACTCATTACAAGCTTAGTTGAGGTCTTCTAATTTAATTTGGTCAAGTCTTCTCAACATGCTAATACCAATTTTACCAGGGGCACTTGACTTGGCTTAATGTACGGTGCAAGTGAAGACATCCCTTTCAAGATTCTCAAAGTTCCCCAGGGTGTCAGATAGGAATGAAAACGAGAAATTTAAGGTTTTGACCATTTATCGAGTCGTAACATAAGCTACCGTTATTTGGTATATCCATTAATACAGAATTGTACGCTTGAGGAACATGCACGAGTTCAAATATCAAAATTCTGACGGACTTCCATAATTCAACTGAAATTAATAAAAACTGGAATCTCTAAACTACTTACTCAGGCATTTATTAATTAAGCAACATACATAAAAATCAATAAATATTAATCTGGAAGAAAATGGCCCAAACAGACGTACCATTTATAGACGCTGTCAAAAGGTGAGATCCGCCATGGCTGCTTAAAAGCAACCAGCATCTCGACATTGAGGATCATGATACCTTTAAAAACGGTGCTGTGGATTATCTGGAAGGATTCGTTCACCTGTGAAAGGGTCAAATTTGTATGGTTCGCCAGTCAAAGGGTCGAATCTGATTTGGGGCCGACGAGGTGGACGATCAGCCATTTCTGTTATTTGGGGATCCAACGTCAATCTTCCGCAAGGCTGCAAAGGTGAAGAGCTCGCCTCTTTTGTTAGTTCAACCGATTCTCGAGTCATTATGGGATAGTCGGAAACTAATGCAGAATAGCGGGGCACATAGTTGCCTGACCTGCAAAGAACAACCCATGAACTGATAGCACCAACACCTTTAAAAGGCATGGTAGACCTATTATTCAATAAAGCAGAGCATTAACATAGCCACAAGTTCCTACAATTACTTCCCCATGTTACATGTAAAAGCAAAAGTTCCATTGTCAGATCATATTAGTCAAGACGACAGCTTCATATCTACTTCTTGTCGAGAATGGCATATACAGAAATAGACGAGACAAGAAAGTTCATATTTATTATTGACAAAAGTTTGAAAGGTATGTTCGATCAATGCACCAAATATTGGCATTAGAACAAAGACACCTCCGAAATAAAAATAAAAAATAATTTTTTTGGGAGAAAATCTTGAACGATCATCAATTCAGAAAATATTTTAAGTGGAAGAAATGCAACACGTGCAAGAAGCCCATTGCAAGGGATAAAGAAGATAAGCCAACACAAGCCATGAAATCAAGTTCAAGAAAAGTATGAAACACTAACCTGGGCACTGACAAGTATGCAGGTGAGGCAAGAGAATCCACAACTGGGAAATGGACTTGACTAATGAAGCTGGAAAGCAATCGAAAATCAGGAAGTGGTGGAAAAGATTGCACCTTGTAATACCCATAGACTTAGGTACTGCAACCCATCCAGGGGAACTGTTCTAACAGATGGTGGCTTATCAAGATTTATTGTGCTGGTAGTAATTATAAGGAAAAGGACAAACCTAGACCGTGTCGAGCCCACATGAGGGATAAAAGAATCATCAACTGGCAAATGAACTCTACTGGAGAAGCTGGAAATAGCCACATCACTCTTAATAAGATCTCCTACCCTTGACAAACCACCTGGAGATCGACCCAGAAGCAGCTGGTCAACCTGATGCTACATCCAGAAGATAAGTTGTTCAATTAATCACTACTGCATGTCAACAGTTGCAAAACCAAAAGCATCAAATGCCTAATATGATTGCAGGACAAATACCCTAGAAATTAATGCGGCAAGATAAACTCCTCTGTTTTCTTTGTCTGCTCCTGATAACATAAACTATAGAGGAAGACATGAGAAAGTAATTATCGAAGTAATTAAAAAAAAGCAGCTTTAAATATTCAAATTCCAACTGTAAATACACAAAAGACGAGATATGGATATATCTAATAGTTGATAATTTGAATAATTCACACATTTTGACAAAGCTGAACCTGGTCAAGGACAGATATAGCAGCGGATTCAGGTAGTTTTTTGAGACTGGTCAAGTTTTGAATGTCAATCTGCCAATTATAACACATCAAACTTTAGGCGGAATACAGCAATAATAGCTAATACGGTGACCTCAAGAGCTCATACTTTCTCAGTTGTCATTATTGAAAAGACTGAAAGAACTTTGAACAAAACTTATTGAAGGAGAATGCACAGAACAAAACCAAACAGCAAGCCAATGGAAAGTTTTTAAGCAAATATACTATATAACTTCATCATGATTTTCCATAAGAATAAACAGAAAATGGACACTAATGAATTATAAATATCATCAAACAAAATTACATTCAACGCTTATAATATCTATCCAAACAATAAGTGCACCAGATCTATGTACATGTTATCATTCAACAGACTAATAACTAAATATTTCAGTAGCCAATTAATTGCTCATTCTTTGCTAAGTGCCCAATTGCTTCTCACCTAAAATATAGCATAACATGTTCCTGCCTTGACTTTCGGAGTAGCAATACCAGTGGGCTGCTCTCTAATGTGAAATTCTTTGAAGCAGCAGGATATACAATCAATGCACACCATTTTAAGGCAATAAAACTTTACAATCTAACTTGGAACTTTAACAGCACATGCAGTTAGATTTCAAGTTACTTCATCAGATATATTCGTAATGTCTTTAGTTCATGAAGATCTAACAGATGATATTGATTTGGAAGTCAGCTCCACCCAATCAAACAGGACTTCTGGATGTTTTTTGTAAGATGCAAGCAAAAAATTTACAGCATTCAAGTCAATTTAACATTTCTCACTAAAGCTCCAGCAATATAATGATGTCTAACAAAGCATTAATATTAAAGCTTACATTTAGCTCTAAAACTTACATCAAATCGAGTAGCAATACCAAGTCGCAATATCCTAAGTAGCCGTTCTCTGACGCTTAAAGGTAATAACAGTACAGCCACTTCATAAGGATCCTCATACTCAACTTCCTGATGTCACAATGAAAAAGAAACACCAACTTCAGTTTAGCTTAATTCAGTTATCAGAATTAACAACTTGACAACTAAAAATTGATGACAGGCTATCCAAATTTTCAAACAGTCTCCACACTTTGCAACCAAAATCTATCATATGCAAACAGGGAAATAAGGTCAACTCGCCAGCTATAGCTCAATCCTGGCCGAACTGCATAACCATTCCTGCATTTCGTTATTTCTATTTCTTTCACATGACATGAGCATATCAAGCAACAATATCATCTACAATTGCTCAGGTAAATTCAACTAAACAAGACAACAAGGGATACCTGGACACAGGAAAAAATTTGAAAACTAGAATATCATTTCACAAAGGAACAAGGAGAGCTAGACTACCAAAGGTTAAAAGCAAAACAATTATGTTAAAAGAAAAACGCACCACTGACAAAAATATGTCATGCATCCCATTTCCAGGTGCATTTAGATTAAAAAACATCAGCCAACAGCACAGCACCATACATGCATATTATGGAAACAAAGTGGGTTGTGAATGCAATCAATGTTTCTCCCCTCAACTTTCAGATCCATGTAATTTCTGAAATTTAAAAACCTAGTTTTTTGGGGCCTATTATTTTTCCAGAGCATTTCACTAAATGCTTAGGATTCCAGTCAAGTATAGTTTTCTTCATAGTCTGCTTGTTCTGTGAAACCAATGCTTGCCAATTTGATTTTCAGAACCATAAAAGCACATGTCTAGGTATAAAAGGCTCACTTTGTAGGAGGTGAAACAAGATAAATCTAGAGGTGGCAAAATGGATAAATGGTTTTTCTTAAATGGTTGGTGGATGCAATTAATCCAATCCAATTACAACCGTTAAACAAATGAATCTAAATGGATAGGATTTAAATAGATACAGCAAAACCACAATCCACCCATTTAACAATTTAACAGTTCCAATGGCTGCACTCACAGCACTTTCACATCTTTTCATTGGTGATCTTTTTGAACTTCAGGAAATATAATAGCTCTCTGTCTACAATCCAAACAAATTTCTGTACTCCTTGTTCCTTGGACTTTTTCTCATTTTCAGAAGCTGTTTCATAAAAATTTTTTGTGTACCTTTTTTCTGCATTTCTTGTTTTTGCTTTTCCCTTACAATTCAGAACACACACACACACTCTAGTGAATCTTTATTCATGCTACATCATCCCGGTTTGGAGTTAAATTCCAAAGTTTACACATGTAGCAGTTGCCAGTGTATATGCAATCAGTGTATAAAAGATTTACCTATGTATAAATTGATTCACCACTCTAATTTACGCTCCACATTTATTGTTTCCTAATTAACTTGGAAAAAATTTCCTTGGGTCCAAATCTCCAATAGTTAAGATTCCAAAATTACTTTAGTTGTATTGCAAATAAATCAGCTTATACTTTTACAATAGAAAATTTTGCATGGATTATGTTACCAATAAGAAACTCATGTCAATTTTGAGTTTCAACATGACATAAGCTAGTCACGTATAATTAACAATGGACATTTTAAATTTCTTGTATAATCAATGAAAAACAAAACACAAGACGTTAGATTCTTATGAAAGAATTCATTAGAAAATATTAGAATTTACAGTTCGGCTAATGGGTCATTAAGACTAAGAAAGGTCTCATGTGTTAGTTTTTTTAAATAAGTGTATCTAATTCGGGAAAGTGTCACAATTCAGTGGGTGCAATAAATATGAGTGCGTGTATTTACATAGTAATTCAGATGTGATTTAGGTGTTTTAACGAGTGCCCATTGGGCACCTATTACAAAGATCCTATAACTTAACCCTAAAACTCTAGATTACTAAAATTGTCCAAATTTATCCCATACCTCCACCAGAAAACTAGTAGTAGAAATTTGACCATATGAATGTTATCTATAAATTCTCTGACTTGAACTGTATCCTAATATTGCCATAAAATTTAGATAAAGCATCTTATTGGAATCTATATATATATATATATATATATATATTTATATGAAAGTAGCTATTTTAATCACAGTCTTTCTCACTCCTATGTGGCATGCCTAATTGAAGAGAATTAACGGATTATGGGTTACTTGGATTTTACCCATATTGAATCCTATTTGAATTATATTACATGTTTAAAAATTATCTCTAATTTTAAAATAATTTTAAAAAACAACTAATCTTATCTTAATGGTATCTGCTTTCTATCAAATTATTACAATGATTACATTATATGCTTAAAAATTATCTTTAATTTTAAAATAACTTTAAAAAATAACTAATCTTATCTTAATGATATATGCTTTCTACCAAATTATTACATAGAAATATAGTAAAACCTTTTTAAATAACAATTATTGAAATCTTACATATCCCATGAATTACTTCCTGTCATCACCATATCATTGATTAGTATTCAAATTGTTTATCATCTTTTCTTAATTTTGAATTAACTTAGTGTAAAAAAGAAAATTAACTGTTACACCGACAGATTTACCAATATTATTGAAAATTGAGTATTTATTGAACTTGAAAAATGGATTAATCGATTTTTTTCTACTTAATTAAGTATGAATATATAATTCTAGGTTTATGGTCTTTATAAAAATTTAAATTATCTAAAAGAATATTTATAAAAAAAAGAATATCTACCAAGTCTTGGATATGGGGTACATTATTTGATATATACTATCATATTATAGTGAAAGAATGTAAACAAATTTTTAAAAATTAGTAAATAATTGAACATTAAAATTAATATGAATGAGCATGTAGAACTGTTGTTAATTTTTATATTTAAATTATTCATATTTGTATAAATTCACAATAAATAAATAAAAAAGACCGTGCTAAGGCATGGGTAAAATTCTAGTAGTTAATTGAAAAAAAAAATTGTAGCAAAAAGGTGAACCTTTTGCTTTCAAGGAGTTCAGTACTTGAGAATGTATATAGTGGAAGAACACATAATTAGCAACTAAGGGGAATTATGAAAAGAGATGAAATAAAGCCACAAAAACAAAAGGATTTTTTCACTGTATTAATAAATTGACAAGGCTTCTTATCAACATTTTGACTGCTGTTTTTTAATTCCCAATCTCTCCAGACTTCCAATTCTTGTGATGTCTTTACTGTGTAGAACCCACTTTAACGGTGATGTTTTATCATTAAAGCTAGTATTACAGACCCACAACGAAAGTAACAGATGTACAGCTGGGTTGGCGTGAAGCCATCATTGTATAGGGTTAAATCTACTTTGCTAGTCCAAGCCTATTCTTTCTTTGATAGGTGGATTTATATGGATGACATGGTAATCCATATAAATGTACTTGTGTGGTTGGGTTTAAATGGTCATCCATGTAAAGTCATTAAATTTTTCTTAATCATCCCTATCCATTTAAGCTTGGTTTATTTGGATGGATAAATGGATATGGATCCAAGTTGCTACCTCTACATAAATCCTAAGTTTGGGAGCTTTCATGTGTACAATTTGCTCTACCAAAGCCAGATTATGAAGGATAAATAACTAATGTTAGACATGGAATGGCAGACTCAAGCTCTAGAGGTGCATTACCTTTTGAGCCACCTTTTGCGAACCAGATGTACAATCACTGGACAAAGGAATTCCCAAATTGGCACTTGGGGTGTGACTTGGAACCTTATTTGCTTTTTTCTCGTGTGAGTCGTCACGTAAGCGCTTCTTGCTTCTGTCAATTGGCCTTGCTACTTCTATCTGTTACCAAACAGTAGTTAACCCCAATAAATCTTATTCGGAATAACCCTAATACATCTCACTAATATGAATTCACTCCTGCAGTTGAATCAGTAAGTGATCTAAGATAAGAGCAGCTTTAATTACCGAAAGCATAGACGTTGGACCTCCTCTAGGCCATTGTACTGTCTTCCCATTCATTCCCCTTATAGCATTTTCAAGATCCTATTATCATAATTGAGAAAACGAGTCATGTAGTTAAAATCACATTCCCGCCAGACTAGATTCTTTATTTTTTTTGACAAAACGGTTGCCACTTAACTTGAAAATACCACGCAAAAATTCAAACACCATGAGTTCAAGTAAAATTGATACTGCATTTTCATTGGAAAGAGGACATCATGTCAAAACAAAAAAAAAAAAAAAGGAAAAACCCACACTGAACCTTTCTGAGTTATACATTCAAATCATTTTGCTAGGTAAGAATGCCAGCCAAAATGATTTGCAGTTCTAACTTCCAATTAAAAAGGGCAGCATTAGAGGAGAAACTGGAAGCAATAAGAATGTATTGCTAACCAGGTCAAACTTCAAACAGCTATAAATAGACAAGTCTAGAGTACAATTCAACCATGATGGGTGTGTGTGTGTGAGAGAGAGACAGAGAGGGGGGGTCGGGTGAAAGAAATGCAATAGAAATCAAAATCCCCAAAATCTGTAAGCGCCTTGAAGAAAAATATTCAATACTTATAGTGGACATGAAAATTACTGAGCCTCATGACCTTTACTATCCTGGAATCACTATCAACCTATTTACTACTTATCATGCCAAATGAAACAACTGTTAGCCTAGCAATTTACTTTCCTCAAACCACCAAGATGCTCATTCTGTATTTCATTGTTGTCAGTTCCCTCCATCTTTTTTTTAATAAACCTTCAAATGACTCCTCTAAAAAAAGTAGAATTCAGTTGACACAATAAGATGCACACTTGTTCATAACATAGAATAAAGAAATCCCGTTCGCCTTAATTCCCCCTGGCAAAAGAAATTACCATACAAGTCATTGCAATTTTAGACATACTCAGAAAATATGTCACAACACTGAACTGATGTATGCCAGATATATGAAGAGTAATAAAAGGCCAACTTACTGCTCGTTTGGTAAAGTGGACAAACCCAACAGGGGAGCTACCCTTTCTCCACAGCACTACTTTTTCTATCTGAAAGCATGATGATTTCAGCATCAATCATCAATTGAATCACCAAAATTTCAAATTCAAGTTGCAATTAACCAACCTCTCCGAAAGGCTCAAATAATTTCTTCAAATAGTTTTCATCAGCACTAAATGGAAGGTTCCTGATAAATGCAATTTTGATCTGAAATCGCAGAGAGTTCTATGGTAAGACATCAAAACACGAGTTGAAGACAGCATGCCTTAGAAAAAGAAATATGTAGTTCAAGGACCTTGGCTAGGGCAGCTGGATCAATTTCAGGTTGATCCTCAACCCATTGAACAGCTGGATGCAGATTACCACCAAGCATAAAATCTGCTTTCGAACCAACCCGAAATGCCCTCGCAGCGGCCTGTTTTTGAGAATTTTGAAGGAGGCAGGTTCAAATTTCTGAATCAACTATAGTCTTTGGATTTTGTAAGCTGGAGAATGTTATATCTAAATTAACAAGGTAGAGATTTTGGATTCATAATCTTCCCTCATCTGTATTTATTCTTATGATTAGATTCGAAGTGGAAAGATTGCATAATCAGAAGCATTATATTGATTGGCAAAGATGCAGAAATCATGCATCAACAACCAAGGTTATTTTTTAGCTATCTTGAAATAATCTTAACAGAATTGAACAGGGATGCGAAACTACCTCACGACAAGTTTAATCATAAAGCATCTTGCTTAAGAGGATAAGAAGTAGAAGAGACCTAGTCCAAATCAGAAGTTCAAAGAAATATACTCAAGGAACAAGGGTTCATGAAAAACTTCAGGTAGAATCAGAAAAAGCTATGCCAAGCATTTGGAAGAACAAAAAATAGGTGACATCAGATTCATAACGCAAGTGATTTTAAAAAAGAGATGGGACATCTTACTGATATAGTTTTTGACAATTCAAAGATATTAATCCAACAAAATAAAAGCACTGGTAATTTAAGAATCAAGATATGAAGGAGTGTATTTAAGGAAACTATACGACGACAGAAAGTTGAGGAGATGAAACAGAACTAGCTTTAAGAAACACATGGTTTGAGAAAGATTGCAAAGATAAAGATGTCATAGTTTGGAAGCAAACTTTGCTTTTAGATTGTGTTAACACCCTCAGTCCAACGTATGATTTTATAATTTATTGGCACAACTTCTCAAGTAAATGTTACAAGCATATTACAGATTACAGAAAATTGGGAGCATGAGAAATATGCCATAAATTATTCTCCAATAATTTGTGTTTTAAGCAGTGTGATTGCTTCTTATTATTTAATCTTTTGCATAAGATCAGGGAGAATGGTAGCTTTCGATCCAATGATCGTCAAAGTTATCCACCCATCATTCATTAGAGGACAATAAGCAGAGAACAACTTGCACTGCTTAAGAGAGGGTATGTACAAAACTTATATCTCAACATCTTATAGAGGCCAATGGAATATTGATGATGAAACATTTTTTAAAATCTAAGAGAGATGTCTGTAGAATCCTGAGATTTAACCCACTCCCACAGCAAGAGTTACAAGTAATAAACTATGGAGGAGACAAATATTGAGCCTAAACGAACTCGGTTTAAGATTCAACAGAGAAAGTCTGGAAAAGATTATGAAGAAGATACTTATCAGATGCAGCTTTTAATCAGAAAAGGAAAATAAAATTTCTTAGTAAATCAGCTAAATCTGAGAAAATATTGACAAAAGAACAAGATTGGACCTGCTGAACAATGTTTGAGTAAAGCAAATAATATATCAGCGTTAAAGGTAGAGATCATAATGCATTGATGAAGATGACCATCAATTAGTCATCACGATTCATAATTTTGTATAGAAATTTCTCGTGTTTCATAGCAGAAAAGTTAATTGATAGGCTAATGCACTAAGTTTTAGATTAACAAATGCACCATCTGTTAGCCCAGATTTAGTACCCACCCTCAGTGGATCATTCAGATTTAACATTTATTTTTATGGAGATTGAAGTGAATTATAATCCTTGTTTTGTCTTTTAACAAGAATATGGAGCAACTGGAACCAAGAGTCAAAACCACGAACCTGAGCTTCTAGCCTGTATGATTTGAGATGCAAAACGAGTCAAGCAACACGAGTCAAAAACAATATCCCCATATGTGAAACACTGATCAGCTAGGGTAAAGATTCATTGAGCAAATTAGGATGGCAGGAAAGAGAACTTACAGCATGAGAGGAGAACTTCACAAAAGCAAAACCACGATTTCGTTGCTTTATAGATTTTGTTTCTCCCACCGGTGAGGCAAGATCAACAGAAATAACATCAGGAAAAACCTATACTAAGAAAAGGAAATGCAGGTAAGGTGTCTTGTAACCTTTGAAATTATATACAACTAATTAACTGTATGCAACTCAGAGGTGTACCTGACGTATAATTCCCTCAAATTCATAAGTACTCCAACCTTCAAGACAGAATGCACCAATCAGGTACTGTTTAAGAACTTTAAAACTATAGAATGAAAGAAGTGCAATCTGGCACCAAAGGAAAAGTTCATACAGAAGACCAGATAAAGAAACACTTGTCAACTAAATCACATGATACCAATAAATAGAAATGTATATGGAACATATTTTCATACACTTCATGAAAATGGTGAACTGTATTTTTTTTTACCAGAAAGACAAAAGCAAATAACTCTGGGAGGACAAGCAAATGGCAGTTGGTGTGCAATCTTCTACAAGCAGATATTAGGCAAGAAATGAACCTTTATTGAGGTTTCCGAAAAACAAAGTATCCTGCTCTTTAGACGGGAGAACACCGATTTTCTTTCCATCTAGCTGAGTCGTAAAGGTCAGAAGAAATATGGTTCAACAAGAATTCTAAATCCATAATCAATTTTCAATCCAATTAGTAACAAAGTATGGTGCAGAAGATGCAATATTTACCACAAATCCAGATTTTTCTCTCACGGCCTTCTCAGCAGCCTCTTTTGTTGCAAAACGCACAAAGCAAAAGTCCTAAAATGCCACAGATAACAATGAGAAACCATGTGATTCCATTCTTCCGCTTGTGTGATTAATTTCTCTTTATGAGATAGTGAGACGAGAGACAAGAAATGTTGAGCATCATAGTCGATAACAGAAACAAGTAGAGCAACAAAAACATGTTAAGCAAACCTTTATGCTGCCTTTTTGATCCTTTATAAGACGTATTTCAACAATTTCCCCACAATGAGAGAATATCTGGAAAAGCAAAGATGCTAAAATTACGTGCAGAAGTAAAGGATGTGTTAATCGATCCTTGATTCGTTCATTTCAAGACAGAAAAGCCTGGAAAGGACAACCAACCTCATGGATAGTACTTTCAGTCACTGTGTGAGGCAAACCGCCAACAAACACTTCAGAACCCTTAACTGCATCTCAGCCAACAAAAGTTTTCCCATTAACCGTCGGCAACTTCACTAGGAGAAGAATTGAATAGAAACAGAAACCGAAATGAACCAGTATACAAACAAGACAAAGAGATAACCTCGGATTTTTCATCTCAAGTGAAGCTTGACAAATAACAGAAGTTGCATTAACGAATTGTAAGACATGTTTGTTTTGACTAGTACAAGTTATTGCCAAACAGAAACTTTTAGGATGAAATTAACAAGCTCAGTAACGGTCCTATCAGGAAATCACTTGCTGCAGTAGGCACTGGAAGAGTGAAATTTCAACGCACATTTGAATACAAGCTTACCATGATGCTCAGCAAACTGGCTCATCCCTCACTGAGGAGGCTTCTATTCACGAAAACAGATTTAAGGTTCTCAACTCCAGCAAAAGCAACACCCCTGAAAAAAAAGAAATGCTTCTCCCATCAAGCAAAAAGAACGGAAAATTTTGATGATCAAGCGAACCAGTTAAAGCAATATACGAGGGTAAAACCGTGCGAGAGTGAAAGAGATGGAGCATAATACGAGGATAATACTCATTTGCTGGATTTGTGCTATGAAAGAAAAGAAAAACGATAGATTTCGAGGGAATTCAAGTAACAATACCAAAGAAGGAATAAAGGCTGGAAATATCTTTTGATTGAAGTGAAAACTAGAGCAAAGGAAAATAATGGACGACTTGTCAGATATGATGAATCATGCATGGGTAATAAATTCAGATAGTGAAGATGCTAATTAACCAAGGTGGTTGAGGAATTTAGCGAATGGAGCAGCCCTAGTTATTGAATCCGCAGGCGCAGAGGCCGGTAGTTCCGGTCGCAGAATCTTTCGGTTGAACGAATATGGTTTGGCTTGATGATTTTACAATAATGTCCTTGTTAGTTATTGCCGGTTTGCCGCCTTTACCGTCCTATACGTACAATTAAATCAAACAAACAAACGAAAAAAAACATATGGGATGTGTGTATACACACACACACGCATATATATATATATGTACATGTAACATCTATATCTATATGTATTCAAGAAGAGGTTTTTAACAGAAATTCTCTTAATAACTTCTAAACTTTTTTTTTTTTTTTTCTAAATTTTTATATTTATTTTAATACATAAAATGTAGTGATCCTACAAATACCCTTTGCTCTCCTCGGTCCTTAATTTCACCACGCAAACCCAAGTACAACTTGATCATATCCTCCACTTCATAGCCATAGACAGAACGGTGTGAAGTAGTGAACACAATGGTAAAGACCATGATCGCGGCAGCTATCATGATAGCCTTCTTGGCTCTTGCTGAGGCCTCTAGCTTCAGAGCCACCATAACCACCCTAGTTGAGGAGGATGAGAACTAGGGGGGGTCAATCCCAGCAGAGATGCCGCCGGCAGATTCGACAACAATTTGAGCAGCTCCGACATTGCCAGCAGTACTTATCCGAGGGGAGCCCTTTCGAGATGGACATCATGAACCAGCAGGGACGGCAGCAGCAGCACCTCAGACAATGCTGCCAAGCACTTCAGAACTTCGACGAGAAGTGCCAATGCGGGCCGTAAGAGCGGCAGTTAGGCGGCAACAGCAGCAAGGAAGGAGCTGGAAGGGACAGGGAGGCCAGGAGATGCAACAAGTCAAGCAGAAGGCTAGATACCTCCCGCTACTGTGCAACTTGGGACCCCAGCAGTGCCGAATCTACTAACTTTAAGGCCATTGAGTATCACCGGCTGGTAGATCTTCATGTTATCGCGTGCATGTTGATTGAATAAAGTTCATCTAGTTATCTAGCTGTTTAGCTAGACGATTGGAGAACTATCTCTTGTACCTTACTTAACACATGATCGTGTGTGTTGGATTATGAAGTTTATTATTCGAGATTAGGTTCATGTACTCTCAGAAATGAATAAACTTTATTCGGTTTAAATTTGTTCGCAAAAGCTACCTAGAACTAATCTGGAAAAGCTGGTATTAATTTCCTTATATTTAGAAAACTTTTGCTCTTCGAAATATTTTCAATGGTAGATTGAAATCTGCATTCTAATCTTTAAGATTTACTAATGCCTTGTCAGCAGTAACAATGGAACATATGCCCATGCAGGTACAAATCTCGACAAATTGTCGTCAGAAACTCTACAATTAGGAAGACAAAAAATCAGGCGTTGCTTGTGATTAGTACTTAGATAGAATGCCCGGTGAAAACTTAGAAAGTATGTGCTTGGAGTGGTGCCCCTGGGATTTGGGGTATTTTTGTTTTTTGGTGTTAGGGGGGTTTTGTTACAAGCCTTTCTTGTACGCCTTTTTTTACACGGTAATCGGTAATATGACATACAGGAGGTTTTATTTTTTATTTTTTAACCTTTTCCTTCCGGTAATTTGACATACATGAGTTTTACATTGGAGGGTTGGGACATATAGGAGTTTGCCACAAGAATTTAGCAAGCATTCGCCCTCATTTCTCTTGGATAATCTGGCCTGGACAAAGCTGTCCAGTGAAGCAAACAACCAGACTGTTAGTCTCTTTGCATAGCATAAAACTGTTAAGCCTCTTGACTAGGGCTGCAAACGAGCCGAGCCGAGTCGAGCTTTGAGCTAATCGAGCCGAGCCTTAGCTAAATTTTATCAAGCTCGAGCTCGACGACCTGGCAATTTTCGAGCTCGAGCTCGACTCGAATCAAGTCGAGTCGAGTCGAGCTCGAGCTCGAAAAAAATAAATAAAAAAATTTTATTTTAAAAAAAAATAAATAAAATAATATTTTTTTTCTGAATAAATAATAAAATATTAAGGATATATCCGTAATTTCACTATGAAAATAAAAAATAAAAAAATATATATATATAATATACGTAATTTTATTATTAAATAAAAATAAAAATAAAAAAAAATATATATATATTCAAGCTCGCGAGCCGAGTTCTGAGCTCGAGTTCGAGCTCGAGTTTGACTCGAGCTGGCTCGAGCTCGATTAATGTCGAGCTCGACTCGAGCCGCTCGCGAGCGGCTCGATTCGTTTGCAGCCCTACTCTTGACGCAGCATAAAACTGTCAAGTCTCTTGACAACTCGGTATAGCAAAAAGCTCCCTATCTCTTGTATTGTGGTTGCAATGCAGAAGAAAGTTAAATACAAAGAGATAGGAAATGGGGAATGACATTGGAGTCGACTGAGTGTCAATGTTTTGAAAACCGGACCGGCCATGGCACCGGTCCGGTTCTATGCCATGTTTGACTTTGTCTGAAAATCGGTCGAATCGTGAAAACCGTCAAATCGGGTTGAACCGGTGATTTTTCGGTTTTCAACTTTCCCTCTTTTTTTTTTTTTTTTTTTTGTTGCAAAATGCAGCTATCAAGATTCAAACTCAAGACCTTTGTAATAGAAGATCAATGTATTAACCGTTGCACCATCACATCTTATTAGTTTTTTTTGATAACTTATTTATATAAAACAAACATTCATGTTTCTTTTTTCTATTTTTTTTACAAAATCTCATCCTCTCATGACTCTTTCTTTTTAATTTTCAACTCTCTCTCTCTCTATCTCTATTCTCTTTTCTTTTGTCATTCCCTTTTTAATCAAATTTTTTTATTTTTAATTTATTGATGTTTTCTTGCATCTTTTAATTTTATTTTTGTCCATTAAATTGAAAAAAGTTAAAAAAGAATTATTTTTCTTTAACCCAAATTATTTAATGCTACAACCACTCACTTTTATCTCATTTTTTTGTTTCATATCAAGTTTACATTTCTATTTTTGAATCTCTCGCTTCCTTTGAACTCCAAACTTTCTTTTTTAAATTGCAATCTCTAAATTCTAAAACATAAATTAAAATTTAAGTTCACAATATCTAAATTCTCATAGACGTGAATTTTGTATAATTTTAAAATATTGTGATATTTTTGGGTTGGATTTAGATATAATTGAAATTGAGATGAAATTTATTTGTTTTAACTTATAATTTAAAAATTTTATTTTTAAAAATTCAAGTTATTAAAAAATAGTAAACTTTTCATCATATAAAGTATTAAATTAGTCCATTACATGTCTTATTTTGTGCATACATATATTTATTAAATTATTTTTCAAAAAATTCATTGAACCGAAATTGAACCGATCCAACCGATTGAACCTCGATCCTTTCACTTCACCGGTTCAATTAACGGTCCGATTTTTAAAACATTGCTGAGTGTATACTATGCTCTGACGCTGAAGAGAGCATAGAACATTCATTCTTCAATTGTAGAATGTCATCCGCGGAATGGCAAAAAAAAAGTTCAGAGGACGCATTCAAATGTCCATTAGAGGAGGAGCTTCAGTGGGTGTCTAACCATTGGGCTGGCAAGTCTTTTTTGCAGCAATTCAAAAGGCTTGTTTTTCCTGTGATTGTTTGTCATGCCCGGAGGACGCCAAATGCTGCAATTTTCAGATACGGGTCAGTTACTGCGATTAGCTTTATGGAAGATATGATAGACGAAGTCAGGCATGCGGTGTTCTTGCGCTGGAAAAAATTCCAAAGACCCATGAAAGCTTGCAGCTAACCTTGGGATTTTCAGTTTTGGTATTATAGAATAACATGTAAAGTGACGTTCATTCTCAATCGCTTGTACAAACTTGTTCATATCAATGAAAGTTATCATTTTTGCCTTGAAAGATCAGTTCGGTAATTCCCCGTCTGAACAACTGAAATTCCAACTCCGGCTGGCCCAAAAGGCGACCCAATTTACAAAGCTCATAGTGCCTGGGAGAAAGTTTCTCTGTTTTCTGCAGGTGCTTGTGAATCAGATTCCGATTTTCGGAACACCAGCTTTTGCTGGGGAAGCTGACCGTTAGCAAATGCTGTTACCTCGGTGTCTATCAACACCGAATCCTCATCCTTGAATTCTCCTCTCAAGATTCCTTTAGCAAGCTCGTTCTCAACATATTGCTGTATTACCCGCTTCACAGGCCTAGCTCCATAGTTAGGATCATACCCAAGAGTGCCTAGCAGTTGAATGGCAGCATCAGTCACGTGAATCTTCATCTTCCGATCTGAAATCCTCTGCCGTACTCGTTGCAGCTGTAACAGAGACATAATGTCAATAAAGTACATGAAGATGGTCAAATTCCTTATGCACAGAGTCGAAGGAAGATGAGGACACATGAACAATTGGCGTTTGGGAGTACGAGTACGCCTGTTTGTTCGTCTATCTCAAAGAACTAAACTTATTCAACCCAGTTAAATAAGTTGTTCAACACACTTATTCATCATCAGTCTGAAAATTCCTAGTAAAAATAAATCAATTAAAGTTTATTTCACCAAGTTAGCCGATTCCAACAGCACTACCCAGTACATGCATTTTCAACATAATTTCCTATATTATTGCCACAAAATGAAATATAGTCACCAACATACTTGAAAAACTCGTCTATTATTAATGGAAAAAGAATTTACCTGTAATCTGACTATGCTGTTGATTTGATCACGGTCCAGAGGCTGGAAAACTATGTACTCATCAACCCGATTCATGAACTCTGGACGAAAAACAGCTCTTGCAGCCTCCATAACCCGTTGTTTTATAGTTTCATAAGCCATTTCTTTGGGCAAGGCGTCATCATCTGTGTCAAGTATATATTGGGAACCCACGTTTGAAGTCATAATGATCACAGTGTTAGTAAAACTCACGGTACGCCCCTGAGAGTCGGTAACTCTACCATCATCCAGAATTTGCAGGAAAACATTGAATACATCAGAGTGAGCCTTCTCTATCTCATCAAACAAAATAACAGCATATGGCCTTCTGCGAACAACCTCAGTCAACTGTCCTCCTTCTTCGTAGCCTACATAACCAGGTGGAGCTCCTACTAACCTTGAAACTGCATGCTTCTCCATGTATTCGCTCATATCAATTCTTACAAGTGCTTCTTCAGTGTTAAACATGTATGAAGCCAGAGCCTTCGCTAGTTCTGTTTTTCCAACCCCCGTAGGTCCCATGAACATAAAACTAGCAATTGGACGGTGTGGATCTGAAAGGCCTGCTCGAGATCGTTGGATAGCCTCTGCCACAGATCTCACTGCAGGATCCTGACCAACAACTCTTTTATGAAGCTCTTCCTCCAGATGCAACAGCTTTTCCCTCTCTGACTGCTTTAGCTTAGAAACTGGTATTCCAGTCCATTTACTGACAATCTCAGCTATATCATCTCCCGTAACTTCTTCTCTAAGCATGGACTTCCCAGACTTCATATACTCATCTAATTCTTTTTCTGCAGCTTCAAGCTGACGCTGCAAAGAGTTCAAGCTCCCATATTTTAGTTCAGCCGCACGGTTGAGGTCATACTCTCGCTCAGCCTGCTGGATCTCAAGATTTACCCTGTCAATCTGTTTTTAAAAAAAAAAAAAAAAAAAAAAAACTTTCATTATGTTTTGCCCAGTTTGTGTGCCAGGACAGCTTTTGGCTGTGACAATTAAAGGAATCGCCTTTATGGATTAGCCACATTTTCAGCATGGAAACAACAACAACATAGGCATTGCTTGCTTAATAATTTCAGCCTATGGCTACTGATGTGACAAAAAGCTCCGAATGAACGCCAATGGGGAGGGAGAAAGACCCCCGTCCCCAGGAAAAGGAAAGAGGATAGTTCACAACTGTATGGATAAAAAATGCATACCTCTTCCTTGATTGACTGTATGCGGGTCATTACAGTCTTCTCATGCTCCCACTGTTCATTCAGCTCAGCTTGCCTAGCCTTCAGCAAAGACAACTCTGCCTCAAGGCGACTCAATCTTTCCTTTGATGCTTTATCCGTGTCATTAGTGAGAGAGAGTCTCTCCATCTCCAGTTTCAAAACTGCACGGTTGATCTCATCAAGAGCTGTTGGCTTTGAAGTTATTTCCATCTTCAGTTTGGCAGCAGCTTCATCAACCAGGTCAATAGCTGCGGTCGAAACATTACATTAGAGCTTATTTCATAGAAGTATCAATACATATGCAGCAACTGAACAAATTAAATTTCAACTTACATACTCTACGATCACAATCAACAATTTCAAAACAACAAAATTAACTGAAATATCTAGCTTGCCTTAAGTGTATCCTAGTGATACAAGGATTCCATAAGCAAGGAGCGTCTGGGATCATGAATTAGTATTGAACATAACACATGAGACTGAAGATTAATCTCTAACACACACATAATCAAAGGTTCAAACGTCTAATATAGAATACAAGAAATAGAACTATTGAACACGCCAGTAGTCAGTTTGAAAATCTGCAGAACTGGCTATAGTAGAAAGAACAAGTATATATGCAGGGACTCAGAATCGCAACCAAATCTACTATTGCCTCAAACACGTTAACATCTAAGGCCTCTATAGTTCTTCTATGTGAGCAAAATTTTGAGAAAACAATTCTAGAAAAGAAATCTTGAATGGTACCAAATTCAAAAGCTAATGTCAGATGACTGATCAGGCTCACCTTTGTCAGGTAAAAAGCGTCCACTAATATAGCGATCTGAAAGAATTGCAGCTTCTACCAGTGCACTGTCTGAAATTCGAACTCCGTGATGCAGCTCGTATCTTTCCCTCAGTCCACGAAGAATGGAGATGGTATCTTCTACAGTTGGTTGATCAACATAAACTTGCTGGAAACGGCGCTCTAAAGCTGGATCTTTCTCGATATATTTACGGTATTCATCCAATGTTGTCGCACCAATGCATCGCAATTCTCCACGACCAAGCATGGGCTTCAAGAGATTGCCAGCATCCATTGCACCACTGGTGGCACCTGAAAAACGATAAAGTTTTTTCTTTCATTTGATGAACTTAGACATCTGGAAAACATCAATCACAATTACTATTTCTACCAAACCTAAAGCACAGTATCACAAACAACACTAGGACAAACAACTAGTAGAAAAAAATTCCATCTGATAAATAAACTCCAGCATGTAAATGCAGACATCTTAACGTGAACCTCATAGCGCTCATAGGAAAGAAAAGAAAGAAATACTGCAGATAAGATTGAGGGGCTAGTAGGAGTTAACAGCATAAAAGACCTTGTTTGGTTATTTACCATCTAAGCATTCAATCTAAGCATCTGTCATCGACCTGCAGAACTTACAAACATTACCTGCTCCAACAACTGTATGGATTTCATCAATAAAAAGGATAATCTGCCCGTCTGAATCTGTAACTTCCTTGAGTACCGCTTTCAATCTGTCTTCAAACTCTCCACGATATTTAGCCCCTGCAATCAGTGCTCCCATGTCAAGGGATATCAACTGCATCCAAGAAGTGAATCAGTTGGGACAGATTTCCTCATTGTCTTGCAAATTAAAAGTCCAAAATCAGATCCTTAAGTAAAAAAGTAAATTTTTAAAAAAATTAAAAAGAACAATAAAAAAGGATGTGTGTGTGTAAATGAAAAAAAAATAATTTTCAATTGGAGAATTTTACAATAAACATCTACAATACACACCCTTCGGTTCATCAATGCTTGAGGAACATCTCCTTGCACTATTCTTTGGGCAAGCCTGTGAAACAGGGCCGAAGAAAATGAGTTCCAGTTTCAGGAAAATCAAATACAGGGCTACCATAAATCTCACATAACATCCACAGGAAGATACCTAAAGGAGGATATTGTTAGCCTGAATTAACAGTTCATAACAAAGCTAAAATTTACAAACATGTATGGACGAGCTTCATTTATCCGACTTTGCACACCCTTTCTAGTTGTTTACCACAAATTTCTATTGCAGACAGCAAAAAAAAAAAAAAAAAAATCTTGAGCTTACCCCTCGGAAATTGCAGTTTTCCCAACGCCTGGCTCACCTATTAGAACGGGATTGTTCTTTGTTCTCCTGGAAAGAATCTGAATGCACCTTCGAATTTCGTCATCCCTTCCTATAACAGGGTCCAGTTTTCCCGCTCTCGCCATGGTGGTCAAATCTTTTCCATATTTCTCTAGCGCCTCATACTTCCCTTCAGGATCTGTATCAAACTGAAGCTTTTCAAAAAATATACAGAAAAACAAAGAAACATTGATTACCAAGACTACGACAATACATTTTCAACACAAGTCCAGAGTATATAAAGTGGAAGACCGCAGATAAATCACGATGGCTGCGTTGTACATACTCTTGTAAAACTGCAAAGCATAGCTTTAGATCATAACTTCATCGTAAACAAAATGCAAATCAATAAATCTACACTTGCAATCTCGCATACCCAATTGTATCGAAGTATTCTGCAGGGACATCATATGAAGCTATCCCATTCGCACACTGAATGGTCTAGCCTCAAAAAACGTATCAAGCCAAAAGGTTCTAATGCAGTAGTAAATGCCAAAATCTTGAGCAAACTAATAACCATTGTCTCACTCTTACAAATTCCAATATCAGAGAAACTGCACAGATCATTTTAAAGCAGAAAAACTGTACATATATCTCTGCTAAATTTTTGGCCTGAAAAAGCCGAGAAAACCATGAAGATGCCAAGTAAGCTAGCATTAAACGTCCAAAGCAACGAAATGCAAGTAAAGTTTGCTTAGAACCCCTTAACATGCACCTGTGTTAATCAAACTACCCTTTGACAACCAGAAAATAACTATTGTCACCTTGGTCAATAACTTTTTGCCGTCCCCTTATGGCTTCGATGGCATCCTTTAATGCTTTTCTGGAAATTTGGAAGTCCTTGAACATTTGCTTCCCAAATCGATTATCTTGTACAAAACCGAGGACTAAATGCTCAACTGACATAAATGAATCACCATATTCTTTCTTGTAATCCCTGGCTCGCTGAATTAAAGCCTCTAAATCTCGTCCTAACATTGAACCAGAAGACTCACCAAGAACCTGGCACCACGTATACATTGATAAGCAGATGAAACACGTAGTACCTGCAAATATCAAAATCGCACTCCTCTCCGGAACAAGAATGGCACTGTAAATATTACGCCCTTCATACGTCAGATTTAGAAAAACTACTACCTGATCAACTAGCGCCAAATTAGATATATTTTCACCCATCTATGCATGTAATACGCTAATGCAAGCACCATAAATTCCCATTTGAACAAGTGAAGGCTCCACCGAGTTGGAGTAAGCTAACTCGGCAGATTATAAACCCATCAAGCAACTACACAAAATGCTAGGGAATTAAACTACAAAATTATTAAGCTTCATAAGAGTAGCTAGTAGTAGAATTAGTTGAAGACCGAGAATTGATTACCTTCGGTTGGCGTTGAATGAACTTATCAGTAGCATCCAGAAGCCGAGTGTTGTCCACACCAACCTTGGAGAAAATCCGGCGAGCCAGCCCATTCTTCTGCTCCAAAAGTGCCTTCATCAAGTGCTCCGTCTCCACTATCTGATGCTTATTCTCTTTCGCCACTTCCGGCGACGACACAATAGCTTGCCACGCCATATCCGTAAACTCCTGCTGCGTAATCTGGTGCCCACACATTCAACAAAATTCAGTAACCAACTCCAATCATTAACATTCGTTTACATGTTTAAAAAAAAAAAAAAAAACAGCATTAGAGTGAATTTGATGAATCATTACCCTTCCACTTGATGTTTCACACCGGACGACGAAGGACCGGGAGCTCCTGCCCAACTTTTCTGACCTTCTCGTGAGAAATGCATCTTTGCGCTTTAATTTTAGCGAATTTAGGGATTTGAGAGCTTTTGGCTTTGCCAAGAAGTTTATTGATACAGGTGCCGGCTGTGAAACTAAGGAGGGTCTACAAGTAGAATTAGACGGGCGAATATGGAAGTGAACGCCGGCGAACGATGTCGTAGTGGCCATTATCGTTGTAGTAATAGTAGTTTGAGAGCTAACTAGTATCGAATTTAATATTCAATATAACTTTCATAAACTGCAAATTTATAGTATCGAATGATTTCTTCCCGGGGCCGAAAGTATGAGAAGCTGCAGAACAAGATTGTTGGGAGAGTTTGCGTGGGAATTTAAAAAAGTGGGCACAATTTTGTGTAGGCTGTGCTCGTGTGTTCTCGCAGTTTCCAGCGACTGTTAAAATGTCCAATTTACTTTTGTGACCTTAAAAATTCTCTTAATGTTATTTTGGACCCCAAAAAATGGAAAAGCTTTGTGCAATGAGGATGAACTAAGCTCCGTCGAATAAGTTTCTTTTAGTACAAGTGTAAGTGAGAAGTTCCGATCCCACGTCATCTAATTTATCTCTCATTAGATATATTTGCGCGAGAAAAAGTATAATAGTATTTCATTCTTATTTTTTTTTTAAAAGTTAATCACATTGTATTCGTTGAATAACATATAAACATGAATTAAACCCGTTGCATTATAAATGTAAAAATTAATACTTAATTATATTTCAAAAAGAAAATTTTATAGTTCCTCACACTTGGCTTGGCTTGGCTTACTTGAATCATATTCTTAATTTTTTATGTGTTGTAGAACTAAGCACGATTAATCCTGCAAATTTGATAACTTATCCGCATCAGTTGTGTTTAGTCGACGCCCATATCAATCGTAGTGGAAAAGGTGAGGGCTAAATTGAAAAAATAAAAATTTCCAGTGACCATTATACAAATTTCTTATGATGATGGATATTTTTCTGATCACTAGTTTTAAGGATAACATTTGAGTTATTTTTCTTGGTGGGAAAGAAAATGATTAATTGTTGTTAGAAATCAGCCCGTAACCCCACCGCAGCGACGACGGGCAAGGAGAACAGGACAATAAGCGGGACCTACGCGGCATGAACCGAACTGGTTACATCCTTCCGGAGAAGCATTTCAGGCATATGTCTGAAAGTATCATTGCTCAAAGAAAAAAAAAAAAAAAAAAAAAATCTGAAAACAGGCATATGTCTTTCTTTTTTAACTTTTAAAGAAAATCAATATGAGTTCTTCACTTATTTTCTTCAAGTCAATTCCTCATGCATAAAAGAACATCTGTCTGATCTAATAGGAGGGGGCTAGCTAAATCATCATTTTAAGAACCTCACCTGAACAACAGGAACATGGATAAATCCAGCTTCTTCGATGTGTAGATATATATAATATAGGTTTGCCACCTGGTACAGTTACAAGAAAGAAAAATGCGAGTTTTGACACTAATTACATCACGGCTGAGTTTCAACATTCAAGCACAGGGCACACAACTGAGCGCCCAGGCTAAGCTGAATTGAACGAGAATTACAGTATAGTATTTACACATTAGGCATTTATTTGAAGCAACAATTTTCAATTCATGAATTGCAGCCATGATTACGTAATTGGACTGTGGGATGATGAACAACAAAAGAAGTGAAAATGGAAGTGCAGAAACTCATATGGTGACACATGTGCCTGGAGTTCTCAATCGGACTCAACAACAGCAACCCTACTTGGGTCAGCAATCCCCTTGACCTCACTCTCTATTCTACCAAATCCACATTCTCCACCTCTGTCTGTCTGAACCAACTGCAAGATTCAAATAAATTTTTGCAGAACATGAAAATACGTTATAAATAGAATCAATCAAGGCCCTACCAACCTGAGTGTAATGCTGCTTTAAGAGCCGATTCTCACAATATGACACAACCACACTTGTTCTGCTTGGGGTCACTTGGCACCTTTTCTGTTATAAGAGAAAACTGCCAATCTTCAATTATCCAGAAAGAGGTCCTTTTGAAGTGAAATTTGTCACTTTAAAAGGAATAGGGAAAAAGAAGAAAGGAGGAGGAAGAAGCAAGCAAACAATCTTTTTTTTTTTTTTTTTTTTCGTCCCATCGACTGATCAGCACCTCAAAATACGCCATCATTTAAGACTAATGTAGCAGTGGTTTCCAGATGACCCACTGACCTTTTTCTTGAGGAGGTGGTTGAACAACAACGTGCATGGTTGTAACTCCACCAGGGACATCACACAATGGACTCATGCATTCCCCGACTGTTCTACTGTTCTCCAATATTCTTCCAGCACTTATTAACTTGACATCTTTCACTGTCCGAGGACCATTTTCCTTATCTGTTACACAAACACAGACATGGATGGCTGGCTTAATGTGGAACCCAAATTGTCAAAAGCAATAAACCAAATGAATCGACAAGCATTCCATATAGAGCTTACTCAAGAATGGCTTAAATTGCTCATTACACCCAATCATCATCATTTTCAATTCTAAGCTACATTGGATTCCAGATCAACTTGTAGCTTCAGCATCATCATGCACATTGCCGCATCCACAAAGTTTTCAGTAAAATAATGTTTCCTCAAACATTTGAAGTGCTTACCAAGCAGCTTTAAGTTTCGATGTATTTAAATAAGGCATAAAAGAATGGTAGCAAGAAAAGGATCATTCACAGAATGCAAATTCGATAACCACTAGAAATACAATATCTTCAGTCAATGTTATGGTGTATCTGAATTCTTTACTGGAAAATAACTTATTGAAACACAGTGATTTACAAAAATCCATCATAGGAATCTGGTTCTCGCGGTGAACAAGAACTTCAATTTCCTCTTTAATGTCATTCTTGTTATTTCCAAATAAGCAAGGATAAGACACAGGTGCATTTAACAACGAAAATTTTGAAGTACATTGGCGTTGATTTTTCTTGATGCTTTTTGAAGCTTATAAGGAGTGACGGTAATTAAATAACTACAGATGTGCCTGATTCCTAGGCCTCTCTAAGAAATAATAACTAGCTTTCTATTGATAACCACAAGAAGGCAACGAAACGTTGTTCTGAATATCATTATTAGTGTAAGCTAAGCTAATATATCAAGAAGTGCGAGAGTTTGAGAAACATGGGAGGATTAACAGCTATCTATGCAATCAGAAAGGCAGGTTGACAAACAACAAGCATCTCAACAAGAAGTCCCTAGACAAAGAGGGGAGTAGATGCCCAAGACTCTCTATTCTTTAAAGGACCTGATTCCAAAAGCCTCCACCATGAAGATTAATAATCATCCACCGAATCTAATTTCCAGTCTCTAGACAAGATAATGTAAAATTCCCAAGAAAAATACAAGTTCAAATGAAAAAGAGAAATGCAACCTCGTTATCTTTAATCTAATAATTTATTCATTATTTATGCTTGGTAGCTACCTCAACCAGAATCTCAAACAACCAGAAGCGAAGAATGGATAGGTCTCGTTCAACTTCTGCTTCTACTTTGAGCAACTGTTATGGATACTTTCAAATACTCCTGTGGAAGTGAGTAAATGAGAAAAGGCCCATGGCAAATTATGTGCTCAGTATCTGAAGGAGTGGAAATGTGAAAACCATTTATTGTCCTTGTCTCTTGACCTTATGTTTGTAAATGGTTGCTTATTTTAGGAGCCAAATCTAGCATGTCAACCAGATAGTAGGGAGAACTACCATATAATTATCTTTTCTTGGTGAGGAAACAATCAGACAACACTTACCAAAGCTTAAGATGATTGACAATTAATGAAGTACCACTCAAGGCACCAAGTTTGTAGATAAATCTAGCTATGGCAGCTTCGCAGCACCATTAAGTTCAAACCGCATATTTTCAGACAAACTGATTCCACCAAATTAAATGAAATTCAACTCATAAAGGCCAAGAACAAGCCTTGTAAAAATCTTAGTCCATGCACAAAACTGTCTGACACTCGTTCAGGGAGAAATTTATAGCTAGCAATGAACCAAGCATGCTCAGGAATAACGAGAAAAGAGACATAACCAGAGCAAAATAAAATCAATTCAAAGATCTAATTTACCTTTAGGCCATTGAGCAAGGATGCTTTCTTTCAAGGTCGCCACACTAGCAGCAGCAGGATAACTCTTGGGGCCTATATCCGATCCATCAATCAGCCTAAACTTGATATCCAGCTGATCTGGAGCTGCGGACGTTTCTACCATCTCAGAGACTTTAGACATCGAAACCCAAAATATTGACTAGAGCCCTGGGCAATCTCCAATATACAAATAGTCCTTTATGCAAAATCTCCAACTGATTAATGAAAATTGGATCTCCACAATGATTTATAGAACTCATCCAAATCCTCACTTTCTGGGAAGCAACAATAAACGTTTAATGTTTTAAAAAAGCTGTTTAGCAGAAAAGAATATCAGCCGTCAAGATTTGCAAGCTAGGAGACGAAAAAGGTCAACGAATACTGGAATCCATAACGACAATTACATGCCATCTACACAAGCAAGCAACCAACTTCTAAAAAGCAAAAAAAAAAATAAAAAGAAAAAGCATCAATCTTTGAATCAAGAGCTGCGAAAGAAACAGACATAAACCCAACTAAGGCTGTCTCGAATAAATCTGAATCCAATACGCTACTTTAAAAAGGAAGATCAAGTAAGAGAGTGAAAAGGAAGAAAACCATACACAAGAAGGAAAAGAAGGAAAAAAAATGCAAATACAATACTCACAGTGCGAGGTATACTGCAAACAGAATCTCCACGCAAATCTTTAACTGGGGTCGCCTCCAAAATGCAAATCAATCGAAAAAAGTCAAACTTCAACTAACTGGGATGATCAAGAACCAATCACAAATTAAATTAATTAATCTCTTAGTCGAAGATTAGATATAATTGTATCTGAGTGGGCTTACTTGGCTCAGGAACTGATCTGTGTCCTCTCTCTCTTATTCGCCAACAAGCTCAACAGTTGAGGCACCGAAAGCCAATGGAGGACGGGGAGCAGCCAATGCGTGCAACGCATTTAATAGTAAAATAATCTTCGATTAATTGACAAGTAATAATTATGAAAAGTCTCAAGAAGAGGAAGAGATGAAAGAAATCCCCAGAGACGAAGCTGTTTCGGAGTTTTCAAAGTCTTCTAAACCTATGGTCTATGAATCCATCCATCCTTTTGTGCCCTTTGTCTTCTCCTTCCAATCCTCCTAAGTCTGTGGAAAAATCGACATATTTTCCTTTTTTAGTTTTTTTTTCCTTTTTTTTTTTTTTTGGGTTGGGAAAGAGTATAACAATAATAATACACTGCGTCTACTTTCTGTTTTCAAGATTATGGCTTTATTTTAACTCTGCACTGTGCTACATTTGCATTGAGTGTGCTTGGAAAAAAAATATTATTTAGAATAATTAAATACGCGTAACACTTTTTGTGATGTGATGTAACGTGATATATATAAGATAAAAATATAATTAAAAATATATTTATGATGCAAATAAAATATTTATTTAAGATAATTCAAGCGAAAAGGATTACCTTCCTGATATCATTTAATTAATTATACTAATCAAATAAAGGCGTATATTCCCTTCCCATAATCCACAGGGAAAGAAAGCTGAAGGATGTCAACATATGATGGCAGTTAGATTTCAACTGTGCCCTGAATGCCAGTCTCATTTTCCTTGTTTTTATTTTATTTTTTGAACTTCGATAATCATAAAATTCAAATTACAATAATTGTTTTGGTAGGAAATCACTCATACAAATGAGAAGATATGAGAGACGGAATTGACTGTCAAGTAATTAGTGGTAAAAAGTAATACAGATTCTTTGCGGTATTTCGTTGGGTAAAGAGTGGAATGGAACGATCCAACAACTCCAGCTCCTCTTCCTACCGCGGAACAACATACATAATTAATACTGTAAAAGGTTTGGATAAGCGGGAAAAAAACAAGCGAAAAGAAAGAAAGCCGTTGTATTTAATTAAGAGCAGCAACAATTACACCGAACCATTTTCTGTCAATTGGAAAGGACCAAGTCAGTCATCCTCAACCTTTGTCTCCTCGGTGCATTTTACTTAAAAAACTAACCCAATACGGCGGCCCTGAAAAAGCTGCCATACACCAACACCAAAAGCTCGACGTATCAGAAATGGGAATAGACTCTTTTATATTATATCTATATATTCTTAAATCTTAATGCCTTTCTTGTCATTGCCAACTAAGCATATCCTATAACGAGAATCCTTTCCTTTCCCCCCTTTCCCTTTTGTTTTCTCTTTTGTATCACATCCGTCACCTAATCCAGAAACATGATGGTATAGTATTCATCTCAAAGGCAAATCAAATGTGGCTCCCAATTCAAGCAAACATGATCATGTACCAAATCGCAGAACAACAATACAACTCAATAACTTGGTAATGAAAAAGAATTTTCTGCACATTTCAACAATATCCATGAATTGTACAAAACCAGAACCGACATGTAATGTAACCTAAAGTAGTTCCTTTGCTCAAGGGAACCTCTATCTGAGCAAAGCTCAGGAATCTACCTCTAAAGTCACCATAACGATAAACAATCACGATAAGAGAGGGGGGGGGGGGGGGGGAGAAAAGTCGGTGAACGGCAGCAAACTAACATAGATAATAAAAATGAGGAGTAAAGAGGGGGAAAAAGAAAATAAAATTCCATTCCTATGCCTACTGGGGCCAAACTGCGAGCCTGGAAGAGGGGCCGCATCCCTAGATTCCTTCTCGGTCAATTTGTACAACCAATGGCATTAAGTCACATTTCCATCCACGCCCTTTCTTCCCATTATTTCCTTCTTAGCAATTTTAGACACAGGTAATGCCTATCGAGGAGGTCAAAAATAATGTCCTTTGTGCAACCAAAAAGAATAGATCACGAAATGCTATTATACATGAAAGAATGAATCTCAAACCCATGCCAACGCAGGCCCTTGTTCGGTAGAGGGAGGACAGCAGCAAAATCCAGTCGCTTCCATGAAAAATTGTGTCCCAGTCCAAATTTTTTGTCAAATGCATACCAACAAGTTTCTCAAAGCCGAGCAACGATCTTAGGAAAAACTACTCTCTTTCCAGCTTCCATCCCATGTTTTGCTTTCGATGCAATTCATCAGTGGACTTCTACTCCAAAATGTGGCAGTTCCTGACGAAGTCATTGGAGTAGTTGACATGCTTGGTCCAAAATGGTCGGAGATGCTCAAAACCTATCTCCAGCCATGGCTTTGCTTGGCCGTTGTAGTGAATTACAGCAGCCTTTCTAAGATTTTCAATGTTGGTCTTGTTCTGGTACCCCAAGCCAAGCATGTGCCAGAAGGGGTCAATTGGGTGAACATGACCCTTGAATGCAATTAAAGCAGGAGGTAAAGTACCTAGCTTCCACAGTGTTAGGTTTGACATCAGATTCTGCAATACCCCACCATTTCCGTGAGAAACAGTTAGCATAGCATACCAAGGTCCAAAAGTTTGTGATACTTGATAAACAATCCAAGACAGCAACAACAAAAGACACATTCTTTGAAAAAAATTAAGATTGTGAAAGCAATCCCAGTTCTTATCAGATTTCTTAAACCAATCTAACCACTTTTAACACCAGAAAGAAGCTCAAACGCTGTGCTGCTTTAGATAAGAGCATATTAAGCCCCCCATATCCTCCTCATGCTAGCCAACAACTAAAACAGGGGCAGCGAGATATTATGGCTGCCAAGGCACCAGATCAATAGGAATCATTTAGTGTTGGCTTCATGGAAGCCGAAAATCAACTAACATCCAAATGACAATGAAGACAACAACTTAACTTTAGGTTACAGGACAACATTTATCTAACTTTAGGGTACAGGATAACAATAATCTAACACAAGTTTACAGAGAGCAGGCAGAAGTATAAAGCAGTACTCTAATTTCAACCCAACTTCAGAACTTAAGTTTGCACACAAAAAAATAATATGACGACCCTAGGCATCAAAGGGAATTGCAAAACAAATAGCAATCAAACTTGACAACTAAATTCATCTACGCATAACTCAACTTTTAATTCCTAAAATTTAATTTTGATTATTTTTTTTATTTTGATTTTGCTTATTTTTCAAAAGTTCTCATAATATGAAATCACATAAGTGCAATAGATGCAAAGAATTCAGGTCTCTTAGAAGCACACGAGCTCCTCCTACCTCCTTAAGCCACGCATGATAAGTCTCTCTTATATTTGTCTGTCTCCACGCACGCAAGTCAAAAATATTCATCCCGTAAGCCCATGCACATTCTTCAGGGTTCAGATTCTTTGCTATAAGGGGATGAGAGAAATTGAAGTAATTCCTGAATCTCTTGGACATTACCCACTCATCTTCACCTTTACAGGTTTCTACAGCTCCATTGACTTTTCCATGAAGATCAATATCCCAGAGAGGTGACAAGTCTTGCTGAATGACGACATCATCGTCTAAGAAAACCACCTTGTCGAGGTTTGGAAAGAGCTGCACAAAAACAGAAAATATTTCATAAGAGCACTGGAAGACAAAAGAAACCAAAGGATGTCTCACATCATTTTCCATTAGCTTCCATTGCTTAAAAAGGGTACTGAAGTTTGTCCACAGTTTAAGTTTATTCAGCTTTCTATGCCAATATACTTACAGGCAACCAATATCATTTCTCATTTAAAGTTCTCAATATTCATCATTAGGACAGGGCAAGTGGAGCATTGAGTAAATAACTGGCATTCATAAATAAAAACTAAAAATTAGTTCAACTTCTTCTAAATAAAGGAAAAAATATGAACAATACAATACCTAATTGCAGGTTGTGGAATGATATGACAGTGCAGCTGCACGTGTGTGTGTGTGTGTGAGAGAGAGAGAGAGAGACAGAGAGAAAGAGAGGGCGTGGGGAGGGGGAGGAGAAAGTGGATTTCTGTATTTCATGTGTATCAAAGACTGTAGACATACAAAAAATATTAAGTAACGAGAAAAGACTACCTCAGGCAAATATATTCCGAGATGGTGGAGCAAAGATATATATTGGGACAGAGAAGGGGAGGAGAAAGTGGATTTCTGTATTTTGTGTATATCAAAGACTGTAGACGTACAAAAAATATGTAAGTAGCAAGAAAAGACTACCTCAGGCAAATATATTCTGAGATGGTTGAGCAAAGATATATATTTGGGACTTCTAGCTTGCAATTTTGACGCGAATGTTCTGGGAGTGGTATCACTGAGATTGGCCCCAGCCACATGATTTCCATGGTAATACTTTCGAATCACATTATGGTTCTCCACTGCTTCAAGCACTGGAACATTCTCTCTAGTTAACCAATCAAACTGATGAACTCCTTTTACTTCAATAATAGCAGGAGAGATAGGATTCAACGCAAACCAGGAATGCATGCCTGCATATGTTTTCTTGTCCGTGATGACATGGAAAACAATTTTTTCAGGATTTAGAGAAGACTGAACGGTAGAATTAACCACCACTGCTGCAGCCAGAATGTTATCGGTTGACACCACAAAATGATGGTACAAGTTGTCAGAAAGCAAAGGAAGTAATTCAGGAGAAGGCAATTGTTTGCGTGCATGAGCATTAGAGGAGTATTCATCTGTCAAACGCAAAGAAAGGCAGTGAAGGCCTTTTGGAACCGAACTGGCAGCAAAATGCTTATTGGTGAGCTCAGCAAACTTTGCTGCCTTGATCTCCCTTTCCAATCTCTCCATCTAGAAAAAAGAAAAATGGCACAGAAATTAGATTATTAAGCTTACGATTTGAAAACAATGTGGATATAAAATTCTAATAAGTATTTATCATCCCGGATTTCTATTCTCCTTGGAACAACTAAACATACACAAAATTTTGAATATAGTAGAACACCATATCCCCAGAACTAGAGCACTTTGTTCCCTACATTTTGTGAATGAAATTAACCACCCGTTTGGTTGAGGGGTATGAGACCAAGGAATGGGTCTTAAGGGTTAATAAAAGTGACTGTTGATGTTTGGAAGGTTACTATCGGAATAAATCTATCGGTTTCGAGAGCCTCCTCTATGGGTTTTCTCATTACCAAGCAAAGTGGGGACTTTCAGTCCATTACCGTTTCTCCTGCATTTTTTGTCAACAAAAATTCCAAATCAAAATAAAATACGCTCCTTCTCTCCAATCTCCTCTGGTTCACCCACACCCCAACTCCGGCAATTCCTCTTCCTCCCTTACTCCATGTCTCCATCCTCGTCCCCCTTTCCATCTCGTTTTTCCAATCTCTCCATGCCATTCCTCTCTCTCCTATTTCTTAGGCCTCCCCCTACAACTTTGATCCTTTCCTCTCTTCTTCAACAAGGTGGCAGACGGCACCAACAGAGATCAACTTGGATCCCTAAAGCCTTGGTCTTGAATCTCTCTCCTATTTCAATTCCATTGGATGCCCCAGTAATTGACTGTCTCGAAAAAGGGTACGAACTTGTTTTCCTTCTGGAAGCTGAATTTGGAAGTCAATCATGGCAAAAGAAAGAGTCCCTTTATTCCTTGCCTCAAAATAGAAGTCTGGTGGGTAGAGATGGATTGTGTGGAGGTTTAGATTGGCTCCACACTCTTTGCAGCTGTAGACCGATGCCATTTTTCGTTGCTTGTAACCTTTGGCTGTAGAGATGAATGTGGTTAGAATTTGCTGATGGGTTTTAAATGCTTAAACAGGTTAGAAATTTGCCTCGGCCAATTGTTCACCGTGGGTTGGTCACAAATGATTTGTTTAAATGCTGGGGTGGTAGATTTGGTAAAAGCTTGATTGGTAGTTTTTGGTAGCCGTCCATGTTTCTGCAGGTTGGATGATTTAGGGTAGGAAGAAGATGAGGAGAAAATCAGAAAAAAGAAATTTAACTCTGGAACCTAATCCTATTGATGTGTATACCAAACAATGGAATACCATTGAGGGGGTTTTGATCAAAACCCATTGTCATTAAGGGGTCATTATCATTGCCATTCCTTTGTAGGTACCAAACGGGTGGTAAGTTTCACAATAAAGACAAAGACTTAACTTAGTGATTTATAAAAGAAAAACGGGCCGTCAACAAGAATTTATAAAACTTTTAACATTACGGAGCATCTCAGCTCAAACAGTAAAAGATGCATAATATTTACAAACAAGCATGTCAAGGCAATCTCAACCAGTTACAACAAGCTTGACCAAATCGTACTCCCCTTTGTTCTTCCCTCAGGCTGGAAAAGAGAATCAATTCATGAATCTTAGAGTATGGTTAATCCAACTCGACAGAAAAACACACATTGCAAAAACACAAAACACCATTCAAGTAGCACAGAAAAGCACATATAATTTTCAAATAGATAACCAACTATATTAAACAATTGCACAGAACATTGGAACATCTATTGGATGAGGAATTCCATATACACTATGAGCGCAATTGACCAAAAAGCATATCTGTAGAGGGCTAAAAGTAAAGAAGGATGCATACCATTCCCTTCAAGATCAAAGCAAACTCTTTTGCTGTATATTTGTTATTTTTTGTTTCAGAAACAAGTTGGCGGAAGGAATCTGGAAGCTTCAGACGTTCTGGGACTTCTTCAGTATTTACTTGGTTGAGAATCTTAACAAATTCCTTTACCAGCCTCTGCTCACCCAGAAATAATAACAAAGTCAAAGCTAATGAAGAAATAAATGGATAGTTGAACAACAATTACTTGCAATCACATTTATTGCTGCAATAGAAGCTATACAACAAACTGAAAGATATTGTTTACCCCAGAATCATCAGCTCTGCCAAAAACCTTTGGCCCTAGCCGCCTGCCAAGACAATCTGACAATGAAATTAAAACAAAAAGATTAACATGACTCCTCAATCCATCATGTACATTTGCAATACCAAAAGACGGGAGTTGACATAGTGGAATTGCCCTAACACATTAAGTAAAAAGAGAAAAAAGGAACGACCAAAGAAAACAATTACAAATGCAATCATATACACAACAGAACACTCGGAGAAATTGATCCACAACTTTGCTCATTACAAGTTCCTTCCTTCAATTTTGTAATGAAGCTTCAGAGAAATTGATCCACAATTTTGCTCATTACAAGTTCCTTCCTTCAAATTTGTAATGAAGCTCATCTTACTAAAATAAAATTGAAAAGCTAGACTGTGGGAACATACAAAAAGAAGCAAACTGGTACCCTTGCAACCCATCCAGCAGTAGTTACAGCATAAGACTAGAAAAGAACAGAACTTTTACAAGAGGAGAGAGAATTTGAGACGCTAAGCAGGTGAAGAAACAAAAGCATGGAAAGTGTGCAAAGAAGTCAGGATGCGACACTCCAGATATATAAAACAGAAAAGAAGAAGATGATGTAGCAAAACTTGCAATAATGTCCTCGGATAAATTGTAGCTTCATTGGATAATAAGTTAGTTATAGCTTATTTGAGAATAAAAGTTAAATTAGTCATGCACAAGACGGGAAAATGTCACTCAAATGGTTGACAATACACCGACCAGTGCACTTGTATACTGACTACTACACAATATGGAGACAAACTCTACAGAATCTCCAAATCAGCAAGACTCCAATTTATCCAAAAAATACAGAATCTTTTGTTAAAGCGAAAATTTGGTAATAAGAACATCGCCAAGCCCATGCACAATCACCTTGCCATGATGCTTGGAGGATTTAAACAAGAGATGCAATCCCTCCTGCAGCTAAATTGATACAATTTTCTAACCATGCAGGCAACTCTAAGGCATACGTCAGCAATCCAAATTTGGAACTAATAATTCAAAACGAACTGTGGCGCTATAATGTCATCATAAAGCAGAACATATCATAACAAAATCTAACAAACAAATAATACGCCAAAAAGAAACAAAATTAAAGAATCCACCATAGCACACAGAAGTAAATCCCTGATCCAAGTAGTGCGGTTAGAAATACCAATCACGATCAATAGAAGGAAAAAATAGGCATTGATTAAGAAATAGGATGCCAAAAAAGAATTGGAGAGAAAAATAGTACCGATTGTGGAGCACTTGTTGACACCTTCAAGGGTAATAAGGGCAGTTAAAATGAAGACAAAGGGCAATAAAAACGCTAAGATGAGGATGGTGTGAAAGAGGGTGCGGTAGGAGATGTGGCGAGCTGCAAGCTTGATCTTCATCAAATCACCCCCACCACTACCAAATCCTCCATTCGCAGTGCCGTTGCTGCTGCTCGATATCGTTATACTTCTCATGCTAGGTGAGAAGTGCAGCTGCATCTTCCTCCCCGGAGCCCCTCCGCCACCTCCTCCTCCAACACAACCTCCTCTCCTCTTTCTACAACCAAATAACCCTTTCCTATTCCCTCTACCTCCAACGCCGAAGCCGCACCACCACCGCCACCAGCTGTATCTCGATCCTTCTTCCTAATGCCTAACAATTTTTCCGCATAAACAGTATCAAAAGCTCCCCACATTCCAATCGGATTCCTACACCGCTACAATCCGACGATCCCGATTTCTCGCTCGCTCAATCCGATGCGGATTGCACTTTCCCGCTGCATTGAGTTTCCAAAATCTATCCCGCCTTTCAAACCCTAATTGCTAATTTAATACACCATCTAGGGCTATCTATCTTCCTCCTCTAATAATTAATAACTTTTCTTTGCCTAATTAAAAACGAATCAATCAAATATACAAGATTCGGGAGAAATTTAATGAAATTCAATGAATATCTTTAAAGAATCTTTTCAAATTTCCTATTAATTGATGGATTTATGGAAATGATTGCTTTCTTTCTCTCTTCCCCTGGATCGGAAGAGTGAATGTAGAGAGAGAAATTAGGAATTGTGTATTTGCCCCTTTTTCCTTTTTTTTCCCTTTTTTTATTTTTCTTCCGCTGAATTGTTACTTTGATCTGATTAGTTGATTGTTTCCTTTTTTATGTTTCTAAAAGGAAATCTTTCAAAAAAATTTTATTTCTAAAAGGAAAGAATCTTGAGATAAATATTACTTTGAAAAAAATTGAGAGATAGTAAACTTACTAGTACTAGTAGTACTTGCTAATTGGTACGGTCAACACCGTGTTGCCCAACTCCCAAACATAGATTGCGAGGGAAAGTTTGGCCTTTTGGGTTGGTAATTTTGACTTTTGACCATGATACTAGGAGTGAAGGTTGAGACTTGAGAATGGCAAGGAGAGATAAATTTGGAGGGATGAGAAGAATGGAAATTGGATTCAATTACATTATTCAAATTGGATTCATATATATATATACACTTACTATAATTATTACTCTCTTTTATTTATATACTTTTTCTATTTAATATTATTTATCCTGGTATTTATTTACTTTCTTTAATTAATTTTACATTTTCAATATATATACACACACATACATATATATTGTAGGCCCCTGTATTCATGATTGAGGATTATAATAGCTTCCCTTTTTTCTTCCTCTCATCCTTTTTCACATCTTTTCCACTCTTTACTATTATCAAGTATAATATTCAAATTCTGAACCTAATAATAGAAAACAAAGTTCCTACGACTCCTCCCTGATAGCTAGGTCAAGTCCAGTGGCTAGGGCTACAATAACTTGACCTTAAGGAATCGACATAAAATGGGTATTTTTTTTGTATATTGGTACGATAACATTTGGTCAGAGTCAATTAAATAGTAGTGGTCATCTTGGGAGCTAAATTGTTAATTTGGTATTTATTAAGGACTAATGTCATCGTTTATTGTCTAGGGAATTGAAGTAGCAACATTTTGGTAGCATATCCTTGTAGTTATATAAAGGCCCCGTTTGGCAAGTGAATTTTTTGAGTATTTATTTAAAACTTTACTGTAGCTTACTGTAAATATTTTTTAAAACAATTTTGAAGTGAGTTTTTTTTAATATTTTGAAGTGTATAGTTTAAAAAATTTGAGAAGTTTTTTGAGGTTACTGTAACTAAAGTTTTTAAAAAATTTGTAGCAGACAAACTTGACAAAAAACTTATCTGCCAAACAAGGCCAAAGTTTCCAAAAAAAATTTTTCTATAAATATTTTTGCCAAATGAAAAATGTTTATTATTGAAAAATTATCATTTGTCAACCTTGTAATTGGGGGCGTTCATAAAGAATAAAAAAAAAAGTAAACAAGAAAATCAAATTTGTTCAAGCTGAAAAATAGGGCAACTAATCCGTAATTTTTACAATGATTGGATTACCGAACCGACTTAAAAAAATTAGGTTAGAGTACGAGACCCATGTCATTATATATTTTATTTTTCACAACTTATAAACTTCTATATTTAGCCCTATATTCCATTTATTTTTTCCATTTCCTGTATTTGTTCCTACTATTTCATTTACTCTACTAATTTATTTTGTTGTCTTTCTTCAAAAATTCTTTTCCTATTTCACAAATTTTATCCACTTCAGCACCCTACTTATTTTGTTTTTGCTTTTTAGACCTTGCATATTTGGTTGTGATGTAACCTGTCATCATTAATAAAAAAAAATGGATTAGTAGTTTTCAAGCAGTAGAGAAGACGAAAACAAATGTTTGGAATATTTTATATTTTAATTATCTATTGTTTTTAAATTTTCTATTTTGTTGGTGATTTTTTAGAGTTGTAGGGATAAATATTTTTATTAATTTAGATAACCATAGTATTGTTTTCTCTGTTAGTTTGAATCTTCTTTTTTTTTTCTTATAAGTACCCCGGGGGTGGGGGGGGGCGGTTGGATATGCATGCCAATAAGCATCATATTTCAAATCAATAGCAAATTGCGCTATTTGATTGGACGATCTTTGGGAGAAAATGCGTCATTCATTTATAATACTAAAAAAATAAAAAAAGGATATGATACGCAGTTGACAAATCGCCTGCACGAGATCATCACCCTCTTAGATGTCCATTTCTGGAAGACTCGCCTGCCGAAAGAGACAAACAAGGGGAAAAAAAATTAAATTAAAGAACTCAAGTAATCAGCAGAGAAGCAAACCAGTAAGTCATACCCAACCCAAGTTCAGCTGTTTGTGTCGGCAATCGGCAAATAAAATTACAGCGTTATTGTTTTCATTATATGGTATGGCTAACAGGTACCTGTTAAAAGGGTGTCACGATTTTTTTTTTTTAAGTATAGTTAATTTAGAGAAGTATTTAAATGCAACAAATAAAATACTTATAATTGTATGTATTTATAGATAGATAAGATTAATTAATCTAATTCAGGCGTGCTAAATAGGTAAACCACTACAATAATCCTTCATTATATTATGGCCGGTGATACTGGAAGAGCAATAATCTTCTCAACAAAGCAAATTTTATTTAAATGTCAATATTACGCTCAATCAATTAACTCTGTATATTCTCCTTAATTCTTACTCTCTTACTTTTGTTCTTCTCTATCACTCTGTCTTTCATTAATTCATCAATTATTTTCATCATTTAATAACTTGGATCTAACTTTAAAATTTTCTCCTATTCTAATTCTTTTGCTTCAACATGCTCTTATATTTTTTTTATTCCTAAATTTTTACTAGGAAGATTTTTTTTTTTTTTTTTACAAACACAACAATTTTTAACCCAAATAAGCAATAGTTCAAAAATCAAAATAAAATAAAAAAATAGGCTTGCTTTTCCTTCAATATTCATGGAATATACAATATAATGTAATATAAATTTACTTTCATCTAATTATTAGATAAAATGAATATTTGATAGTAATCAAGGTTTACATAACAAACATGAATACTTGATAGAAGCCAAAACCTACGTGACTAGTATGAAAGAGGAAAAGATGATAAAACCTTGAATAATATTAGCTCCTCAAAGGCATGATAAACAAGTAGAATTCAAAAGAAAAATGCATGTTTCATGTCAATAAATTTTTAAATATACTAAAGAATTAAGTTACAATAACATCATAAAAGAAATAATTTAAAATCAAATTTTTTTGGAATTAAATCAAGTTATATTTAAAAAAATTAAATAAAAGTTTCAAAATTGAATAAAAAAAGAGCTCCTCGAAGCAAAGAAAAAATTAGTACTATAAAAAAAAGAGTAAAGAAAAACAAAGTTATTTAATTATAAAATAATAGATCAATTAATGTGTGTGTGAGAGAGAGAGGGACAAGAATAATAGGAGGGAGAGTGAGAGATCATAACAAAAAATAAGAAAAAAGAGTAATTAGTGTACAGTGGATCTTGGAAAAAATCAATAAACATATATAGAGTCGGTTGATTGCGTAATCTTAGCATTTGAATAAAATTTGCTCTGGCAAAAAGATAATTACTCTAGCAAATATAGCTTGCCTTGCATAATGGTCCCCAAATTTATGATCCATGGCTTGAAATTTTTTCCTTCATTTTTTTTTTAATTTTTGAGTCCAACGTATACACCATCCCCCCCCCCCCCCCCCCCAAAAAAAATGCTATAGTGGATAATACAAAAAACATTCAAATAATTCTCAATCCAAATACATGCATTTTATTACACCACATGATTGTTTGAGGATTTTTTGTCCAGAAATTTTTTAAGACAATCTAATTTTCAGTGGTCCTCCACGCAGCCCAGGGCGGAGAATAAGCTCCCAACCGCCAAATCTCAAACTCTGACTACTTGTTTCAAGAAGCGAAAGCGGATAGAATTGTCGTTAGCCAAAAGAGACCATAAATCCTTGCGTTCTATAAAAGGTTATTATCACTTAATTCATTTAAACTATATATTGCTATTATCAATTTACCTCCTAATAGTATCTTTTAGTCACTTCATCTCATAGATAATTTAACTCAGCATGTTAACAAAATTTTGACAAAAATACCATTTTATTTTATAGTATTATTACATTATTATTATCACTCTATTCTTTTAAATTATAGTAATATAATCGCTTTACTCTCTAAATATTTTACCCTATTGTTAATTTAAAATGTATGTTCATAAATGCTTAAATGTATTTACCTTTTTATATATAATTTAAAATAAAAGTTGGAATAATTATTCTCCCTTTTTTTCACTCTAAGATTTAAAAAACATAAAATAAAAGGGTTTTCTCAAATATTTTTCACACTTATTAACAATTGGAAAAGAAAAGGAGACAGAAAATTAGATTTTGTCAAAAAAGAAAATAAGAAAGAATTTAATATTATCGTATTACTTTAATGTCCTCGAGATTAGGATTGGAATTGAGTAATAAACAGAAAAGTAAAATAATTTAAAAATAATAAAAATATTGAATTCTTTCTTGTTTGTATTAAAAAAAAAAAAGAATTGAGCTCTCTCTATCTCACTTCCGTATTTTTCTATTTTTTCAATATTAATAAGATTGTCAAGAAGAAAGAGATTAATGTTTTTACTTTTTTTCTTGATACTAAATAAGAGAAGAGCCACTCTAAAATTTTTTTATTATTTTTATTATACAAAAAAGAGTGTACCATATTCTAAAGTTTTTTAACTTGTTAAGTTGGTTTAATGATGGGATAAATTATCTCAAAAATAACTCTATGGGATAAATTGATAATAAGGTTATAGTTTATGAGAGTAAAATGATAATAATTTTAAAGATTAAACATGTCTTATTACTTGAATTAATAAATTCCGTTAAGTTTGACCATTAGCTTCGGGATAAAATTACTAAAAAATAACGTTAATGGAGAAATTGATAGTGACGCCAAACGTTAAGAGAGTAAAGTGATAATAACCCTTCTATAAATTGATAATAAGTCATCATTAATGTCAATGAATGATATACAATCCACGAGGGCATCGAAGGATAAAAGACCATGTTGCAAGCGCATTCCGGGCTTCAGTTGACCCAAGCCGCGATAAAGGGCCATGGAGGTTCGTACGTTTTATTTGGAGCGACCGTTCTCCACTACTTGCATATATTAGTAATTCCTTTCTTTCCTAACTGGTTGTTTGTGGCTCGTTCACTCCTCACACGCACATATATGCACAGCAATATGGGGAACCGTCCAATAGCGTAGTTCACATTTTATCTATTCAATCAACTTAATCCATGGCACATGGCATGTTTTGAATAGGGCAGTATCAGAAGTATTGGAAATACTTGTTGAAGGAGGCTAGTTCAAAGTCTGATGAATTGATGATCTGTTTGTGGATCTCCGGAGAGTGTTACAGAAACAATTGGCACATGCTATTATACGAGAGAATTTGTTAAAAACTTCAGATTCAGTAATCATCCTTTTCATCGCTGCTGTTAACCATCCAAATTTGATTCTCTCTGCTTGAGAAACATATTCTGCAAGAGGGCACTTCTAGGTTTATGTACTTTTGAGATAAAGATTTTGGATTCCACGTTTTCCAACGATGTGTCAAAGACTCTGCATACACGGTTGTTCTCTCTTGCTGCTGGCTTCAAGCAACTCCACTTTTCCCCTTAGTAATTTCCTTGCATGTTCAACACATCAATTGGAGAACTACAATTAACCAATCCTTTCTCCCACATGCAGGTGTTCTGATAAAAATACACAAACTTTTAAGTCCTCACGTCTTTCCCATTGACACAATTTTTCCGGACTGAGAAAAAAATTGGTCAATGGCTTGTCTAGCACCCATTTTTGCAGTAAACTTTGGTGTCAAGTAGACAACGTACATCTCTTTCAATCTTTCTAAATAAGCCAGCCCTGAAAAGACCAACTTAACGACTATAACTGTCCCAAAATCCCTCTCATTTAAATCAAACAAGGAACCAGTTTGTCAGGGTATCTGGCTTGCCCTGTAAAATGCCAAATATCTTGGAAATAATTTCCCACAAGCTCACCAGGGAAATGGTCCTTATTAGACTGCTTAAGGTGGATTAATTTCATTCATCAGTAAAGCACAACAGCATGACTAGCTAGTATATAGTAATACCTTTGCGTACACCACGAAGAAAAAACGATGTAATCTCTCATAGAATAACAAATGTTTCATCCTCTAATGTTATATTCATTCAAAGTGCCAAGAATTTGAAATCAACAGTTGGCACATCAATCATTGAAGATGTGGCAGCCTTGCAACTCTTTTAAGCCAGGCATCTAACAGCAAATGACACTACGCAGGCTTCCTTACCTCAATTACACTGTGAGCTGGCGATTTGAGTAACCCTACTTCATTCATCCTATGTCTCACATTCTCTGCATCTTTCCACCTTCCAAGAGCAGCATAAATATTTCCCATTAGCACATAGTTTCCCGTGTTCGCTGGTTCCAATTCAAACAGCCATTTAGCAGCCTCCTCTCCCAGTTCAACATTTTCATGTATCGCACAGGCACCAAGCAAAGCACCCCACACAGTAGGACTCGGTTGGAAAGGCATACTTTTAATCAATTCATGAGCTTCTTCAAGTCGACCCGCACGACCAAGAAGATCAACCATGCAGGTGTAGTGATTGGTACGAAGACACAAAGGGAAACTTCCATAAATGAAATTAAATAAACTCAAACCATCATCCACCATACCTGCATGGCTACATGCATGCAAAACAGAAGTAAAAGTGACTTCATTAGGTCTAATCCCAGACTGTACCATATCATAAAAGAGAGAAAGAACAATTTCACCATGCCCATGAGTGCCGTAACCTGCTATAAGTGCACTCCAGAGAACAATGTCTCTTTTCTTCAAGGGTACCCCACTAAAGACCCTGTGACCAGATTTCAAATTCCCACACTTGCAATAAATGTCAACCAAGCCAGTTGCAATTTCAGTTTTCAAGATAAAGCCTGACCTTATGAGGTAACTGTGTAAACTCATTGCTTGCTGCATATCTGCTTGAACTGCAAATGCTGGAAGGAGGCTCTTGAAGGTTGCGTCATTGGGTTTCACTCCTTCCAGAAGCATTTCTCTGAAAAGCTCTATTGCTTCTTCCGCAAGCACATTATAAATGCACCCTGAAAGAATCGCATTCCAAGGTACAGTTCTTGTTTTAGAAGTCTTAAAGAACACCTTGAAGCTAAGTCTCATACATTTGCATTTTGCATACAGGTCAATAAGTGCAGTTTCAACGTTTACATCAGATTCAAGTCTCTGCCTTAATGCCCAACCGTGCAAACATTTACCTAACTTCAAGTTAGGCAAATTGGCACAAGATGCAAGAAGAGAAGCCAGAGTAACTGCATTAGGTTTTACACCTTCGAACTGCATAAGTTGACACAATCCTAAAGCACTTCTAATATCGCCATTCAAGGAGTACCCATGAATCATAGTTGTCCAAGTCACCACATCTTTCTCAATAATCTTATCAAACACACTTCGTGCCTCGTCCATTTTACCACACTTAACATACATATCCACCAGGGCATTCCTCACGGACACCTTCTTCCCTAAACCCTTCTTTATCACCAGCAAATGCACCTCTCTCCCCAATTCCAAATCCTTCAAAAACCCACAAGCAGGCAAAACAGAAACAACTGTTGCAGCATCAGCTTCCACCCCACTGTCCACCATTTTCCGAAACAACATCAAAGCTTCTTTGGCACTGTCATTTCGAAAATAACCGCTGATCATAGTGTTCCACGAGACAATAGTAGGCTCTCCCATAGTATCAAAAACCCGCATCGCCCCCTCTCGATCTCCAACATTCATGTACATTGCCAACAGACAATTCGCAGTAAATGTATCCGAACCATAGCCACTTACAAGAGCTAAACAATGAGCAGCAGTACCCAATTGAGGCAGTAAAGAATCACCACAGGCCCTAATGACAAAAGGAAAGGTATAATTATCAGGTTTGTAACGACCCGATTCAAGCATCTCAGCGAAGAGTTTTAGAGCCTTATGCGAAGACCCATCTTCAGCACACATTCTTATCAGGGTCTTATACGAGAAGAATGTCCTATCAGGCGATTTATCGAACAGGTAACGGGCAACTACAATTTGGCCACCGAGGGCATATGCTGATGCAAGAAGCGAGAGCAGATGTGTGGACCTGGGGGATAAAAGGAGGCCAGAGGTGATGGTATAAGCGTGGAGTTGTTTGGTGGTTCGTATACATTTGGCATTGGCGGAGTTGTATAACAGAGTCTGCCATCGTGTTACACTGATTGCTTTGGGTCCGGGAGCAGCGGATGAAAGTAAGTACGTCAAGGTTGTGGACAGAGGCTGGAATTGGCCACATTCATGAATCATTGACTAGAAAGACTTCCCACCTGCCCTGGCTCGATACATTCACTCCAGCTGCTTCGGCTTAGGTTCTAGTTTTACTTGCCTCCGTAGTTTGAGCCTAAAGCTCCCGTATATGATCCAACACCGACCCACAATTACCTAAAACGCTGTCATTCACGGGGACTTCGAAAAAAGTTTCGAACTGGAGTTGTGGAGGATTCTGACTGGAGCTGCCAATTGGGTTCGGGTATCCAAATATTATCATGTAAAAAGGGTAAAGGTCCTAAATTGGTGATGTTCCGCGAGAAGAGCAGATTCATCGGGTTCCGGCGTTCCACTTAAAAGTCAAAAGCTGTGACGAACAAAAAGTTGCCTTCTTTAACGTTCTTTTGTTTGGTGCACGGGGCAAGGTCAGGGTAATAGGAGAGGGATTCAATCATTCAATTCAAATCCGTTTGGGATTGGATTAGCTGTTTTTTTATAATATTTTTAAAATATTTTACTATAACAATATATAACAATATATATGAAAATTTTTTATTATAAATATTTTAGTGATATCTTTAAAAATATTTTTGAAATACATTTTAGAATATTTTTAAAATTTAAAAATTATTAGGATAATTTTTAAAAATTAACATTCCACCCACCACCACTATCCACCATCACCTCCATCCCCTCTTTCCCTCCTCCTCTCTTCTCCCATCCCCTTTCCTCCTCTTTCTCTCATCCTCCTTCTCTCCTCTTCTATCTTTTTCTTTCCTTTATCGCCACCCCTCGCTCCTTCCCTTTCTTCTCTTTCCCGATTTAGTTTCGTCGAGACTAGATCACGATCGAAGGAGGAAAGAGATGAAGGAAGAAAAGTGAAGGAGAGCGAAGAAGAGAAAAGAGAGGGAGGAGAAAGATGGTGGGTGGAGGTGATGGTGGCAGTGATAGATGGAAAAAAAAAGATAGTGTAAATTTTATTTTTTAATTTTTTAAATATATTTAGAGTTATTTTTAGGGATAATTTCACAAACCTCCCCTGAGGTTTCTGACACTTGCACTGAGATCCCTTCAGGTTTTAAAAATTACACCTAGCTCCCCTGGCAGATTATTGGGGCCCAAATCTGACATGCAGAGCACTGAAATGACCTATTTGTTCTCAGAGGATACATTTGCACTGACGTTAACTACCTACACAAATGCATTTTGAGGTTTCTAATTATGTTTAACCAGAATAACAGAAATTTAACGTGTAATGAAGGTGATTAAAAAATAATTACTCCTAGGCGCCAATAAAAGATGTAATTTGGCGCCAATTTCTGATGATGAGTGATGTGATGAGGCTGATTGAACATGTCTTATATAACATGTCTTATAATTTGGCGCCAATTTGGCAGATAACATGTCTTATATCTAAATGCTAAGAAACGGGACAATGAAGAAGGCAATGGAACTGGTGTGAAGCTGTCTTCATCTGTTGGAAGTTAAGCTTCTTAGAAGCAGAAATTGAGGTACCAATTTTCATTTTCAGATATGCAGTACTATAATCTCTTCCGTTATAATGAATCAGTTTGTTAAAAAAGTGCATGTTATCTGTTAAGGTACTAATCTTGATTAGTAGATGTGTCAAGAAACTAAAGATGTTTGTTGCTTCATGCAGTATTGTAACTAAAGATGTTTCTTGAAATTTCATGCACGATGGATGCATGGAAGATGTTTTCTGAAAATTTCATTAACTTCTATTAAAAATGTGCATGAATGTATTAGCAAATATTGACTGTTTTGCTTGATCAGTAGTTTCTGTAATGTTGAAGTACGTTGATATGTAGTGAGATGTATGCTGATGTGTTTCTGGAAATTATATGTGTTTCTGTAAGAATGTAAAGGGAGGAAGCATGCACTTTTATTTAATCACTACTTTGCATTCAAATCTGAAAATGTAGGATGGGGACTATTGCTGCTGCATATGACATTGTTGTTCACTGTAATGCAAACAAAATCAGGATTTCAAATGTTGATCCAAGTGGCTACTCATACATTAACTTGTTGTTTGATGTAACTGAAAAGGCACTGAGCAAGATAAGTGGGAATGTTAACATGATTATGCAGATGAGATGTGAAATTCCTGGAAAAAATTGCACGATGGATGTTAATGATGATTATTCTGTTAGTGAGATGTTCAAAATACATCAATCTAAGCCAGTGATTAACTTGCATGTCTCTGATATGGAAATTATCCCTGCTGATGAAGAGAATAACTTAGTAAATCCGACTACTGTGAACATGCAAGATACTCTGGTTATTAGTAAACAGAATAAGAAGACGGTAGCTATAGATGTTGATATCTCAGATGATCAGTATGGAGATCCTAGCTCTGATTCTTCACGGAGACACAATCCGTATAGTGACAATGAGGATGAATTAGTTCTGGATAGGGTCTCAAATGATGATAGTGAAAAAAGTGATACTAATTTTTCTGATTTTGAAGACAATGAAATGGAAATTGTGGTGCCTGATTCTGAAAGTGAGGAAGGGGATAATTCTAGGAGACAGTTAATGAGATCAAAGATGTGGATTTACAATCCTAAAGATGACATAGAATTTGAGAAGGGTCAATTATTCACCAATGTGGATGCATTTAGAGCTGTCTTAAAAGATTATGTTATTCAAAAAGGTTTTCCACTTCTGAGATTGAAAAATGAGAGATCGAGAGTGACAGCTATATGCAATGCTGAGGGATGCCAGTGGAGAATACATGCATCATCAGTGGCTGATAATATAACTTTTCAGATTAAAAGTTACCAACCACAGCACACTTGTGTGATGGATAAACACTGTGCTGAAGCCACTTCTGATTGGATGGCCAAGAAGCTGGTTGGTGTCATGAGAGATCATCCTAATATGACCAGTAAAGGTGTAGAGACAGAGTTGAGAAAGTATGGTGTGAAGCCAAGTAAAATGCAGATTTTCAGAGCTAAGAGCAAAGCACTTAATGAAATAGAAGGCACACATGCTGAATCTTATTCTAAACTCCCCTCATATGCTGAACTATTAAGGAACAATAATCCCAATAGCATTTGTAAAATACATTATGATAGGCCAAATCTGTTAATTGAGCCTAAATTTCTGAGAATATTCATTAGCTTTAGAGCTCAAAAGCTGGGATTCCTAGAAGGTTGTAGACCTTTTGTGGGATTTGATGGATGTTTCTTGAAGGGTCCATTTGGAGGTGTGCTTCTCACAGCAGTTGCTTTGGATGCAAACAACAGCATTTTTTCAATAGCATTTGCTGTAACTGAATGCGAGAACAAGGATACTTGGAGGTGGTTCTTCTATTACTTTCAAGAGTTCTTTGGACCATTAGACAACAACATCCCTTTAACTTTCATGAGTGATAGGCAGAAGGGACTGAATCTTGCTTATGAGGAGATATTTCCTGATGCAACTGGTAGGCATTGTTGTAGGCATATATGTAGCAATTTCAAGTCTCAATTTTCAGGAATATTACTTAGAAGTTTCTTTTGGAAGGCAACAAAAAGTTATGATGTTGTTGGCTATAATGAAGCAATGGCAAGTATTAAAGATATTAACATTGCTGCTTGGAGATATCTGGACAAAATTTCAAGAAGTTCCTGGTGTAGGCATGTATTCTCATCTGAACTTAAGTGTGATCATGTAACAAATAATTTCACTGAATCCTTTAATAATTAGGTTGGTGATCTTAGAGGAAAGCCTATACTGACATTAGTGGATGGTTTGAGGAGAAAATTTATGAAAAAGTTGCACAAGAGGTACCAGAAAGGTTGCACTTTGACTGCTAATATCTCTCCCAGGATTGCTGAGAAACTCACACAGATTAGCCAAATATCAAGAAAATGTGAGATACATATGGCTAGTGAAGATACATTCGAGATTGGTGATGGTGACAGAAGCTACATAGTTAATCTCAGCAAAAGAATCTGTGATTGTTGTGCTTTTCAGATATCTGGAATTCCATGTAAACATGCAGCATTGGGAATTATTTACAGGAGAGAAAAATTGGAACATTACTGTGAAGCCTGGTTCACGAGGGACATGTATTTGAAGGCATACTCAGAAATGATTCATCCTATTCCTGATGTGAAAAGGTGGCCTACGATGCCTGATTTACTCCCAAAAACTGTGTTGCCACCTCCTTTGCGAAGAGCTCCTGGTAGACCAAGAGTAAATCGAAGAAGGAAAGCTGATAATGGAGCTTCCTCTTCACAACCAAAAAGGAGCAGCACTCTCAAGTGTGGCAATTGTGGAGCTTTTGGTCATAATAAGAGGACCTGCAATCCTCTACCTGTGCACAGAACGACTGCAAACAAAACCACAGCTGAATTGGTAGTTTCTCATTTTATCACTGAATTGCATCATCTTACATTGATTTTTGTTATGTGCTACTTATTTTAAGTTGTTATCACAGATGACAAATAGGAGAGGTAGGCCAGGCACAGGAATGGCCAGCACAGGCTTATCAGGAGCTGTACTTTGGGTATTCTGCTGCCAGTTTTATGTTTCATTTCTTATCTATTACAATTATATATGTGAAAAGGTTTCCAGGGACTCACAAGTGCTCTCATTTCACAGGATTATGCAGAAGGAGCAGTACCTATAGTTCACTCCAGTCAAGGGAGCAATCCTAGTCCTACTGGTCATAATGGAGGTGTTAACCGGCAGAATAATTGTCAAACTACTGCTGCAGGCTCTAACAGAAAGGTAATAACTTGTATATTATAGCTTGTGTAAGAGAATAAGAAGTTCTGTGATCTAATTTTTACTCATTTGAACTTGATTTTCATCCTATTATGTTTACAGAGAGGAAGGCTTGCTTCAAACAATCCTTCTACTTCAACAGTCAGAGGTGCTGTAGGACCAAAAGTACTAGAATGTACTCCAATCCTCAGGTTCCAGTTCATTCGACTTCTGACATAGCTGAAAATGCTACATCTGTCAGCATGAATGCACCACCAAATATGAACTCCAATAGCATTAGCAGTACCAGCACTTTCAGTAATTGGTTTTGAGTTGCCAGTTCAGACTAGTTAGCATGTAATGATTAGTTTAGCTTCTTTTGAATTCGGTGCTGCTATTTGGAAATGTACCAGAAGTTAGGACTGCTGAAATATTTTGTTAATGGGAGCTCACACTCTTTTACACTATTAGTGGTGCAATCCTCACCATCTATTCTAGAAACTGTCTTGGTAGATGGTGTTTTGTAATTCTGGATTGCATTGATGGAAATGTTATATGTTCTGTTGGCCAGAAAAGTTGCATTTTAGCATGTGTAATGTAACTGTTGCTATTGTTCAGTTGCTATTGATTAAATTAGCATACTGGTGCTATTCCCTTTCATATACAATGACTGTAAATGCCAAGCACTCTAGCTATTCCCTTTCACATACAACTGCTACATTGTTGCAGCAAATTTACATGAATTCAGGAGCTGATTGATTTTACTATTTGAATGAAAATATATATAGCTAACAGTAGCATATTGGTGATGAGCAGCACGTTTCCTAAAACACTTTAAGCTGGCAATTGTCTTTGCAGTTCCACATTAGGTTCAGATTGCCTTTCTGAAATGCCAAGCACTCTAGCTCTGCTAATATCCCTTTCTCTGTTTGTGTCTTGGTTTCTTCTTTTGCTATTAATTTCTTCTTCTTCTCCTCCATCATACCATTTGAAATATCTGCATTTTGAGCAGCAGAAATACAATTTGTCTGGATTCTTTTCGCTCTCTGATATCTTCACTGTGGCCTTGCGATTGCAGTAGCAATATCTATTCTTAATACTGAAAGTTGTTGGTGAATTCCCGAATTCTGTTGGTTGGCTTGAAGAGGCCATGGAATCTGCTAAATGTTTTCAGCTTAGCCTTCTGTGATTGAGACTCATAGTCTTTTGGCTCTTGAGGATACAATGTGCTTTCCAAATTTGCATGAAAAAATTTGGCTTGAAAAGGCCATGGAATCTGCTATTGAGGATGTTTATATGCACAATCTTTTCCAAATTTTTGGTCGTTGGAAGATTGCATCAGACCGTTGCCTATTCCTGTGCATCAGACCGTTGCCTACTGAAGAGTGCTTGGTGTAACAAAAGAACTTTTCCTAAATTGCATTTATACCCCTTCAACTTTGATAATCATGTCTACCTTGTTATTAACTACCAATCTTGTACTAATAAGTTCCATTGAGGGCATTCATGGAATATAATTATCAACTCTGTCATGACAAGAATATTGAATTGCTAATTGGACTGAATTGTTACCAAAATATGAAAAGCAAGGGAGCTAGGTGTAATTTTTAAAACCTGAAGGGGTCTCAGTGCAAGTGTCAGAAACCTCAGGGGAGGTTTGTGAAATTATCCCTTATTTTTAATATATTGTATGAATATAGTATTTTTGTAGGTGTTTTTTTGTGTATTACTATAACATTTGCATATGAAAATTTTATTTTTCAAAAAATAGATAATCCAAACAGACCCAAGCCTTTTAGTTTATTAAAAAAAAAAATCTCATCCCTTTCGGTGAACCTCCATCCTTCTAGCTTGGCAGACCCTCAAGTTCCCAAATGGACCAATTTTTTTTGCGGTAAATCCAAATGGATTTATTTTCTTTGCCATATCATACGTTGCAATAAAAATACTGGTGAAAGACGTCATCGGTGGATTTAACACTGGCCCTAGGGCAGGAAATCTTCTTTAATCTTTGGTTTGGTTTATTTTGTGATTTCATCAGCTCATTTTGGTTAGTCAGCGGGCGCTTGAGATTGGTACCGTTTTCAATGATGGGCGTTCATTTCAACGGCGTATTGGCGTTTGTATGTCTATTCCTCGTCCATCATGGAGAGAAGCGGCATCAATTGGAGAACCCAGATGACATTCTAGAGTTATTAATGAAACATCTTTGGACAGGTCAAGAAAAGCTGCCGTTGATGAATTCAAGCAGTAGCATTTTAAACAGCTTGGGGAGCCACTAGTCTAGATCAAAAGTCAATACAATCAAACAATGAAGTCAAGAATACACTCTTCTCAATCACACTAACGAAACAGAAAAGTTGTTACAAGACGAACATCTAGAAGACGACCATCAACCATTTGCTCAGGTAATCTTCGAGTCAATGTAGACTTAATTATCAAGATACGGCAATCTGGGGACCAAAAGCCTTTAACACCTAACCACCAAGCAGCCACAAAACAAAACTGATTCAGGAGCGAGCGAGCAAGCAAGCTAATATCATACCACTAGCATTCCTACCCAACTATTTTTACACCCTTCCTTCTGTCCATGATATCAGCTTTTGTTTCCATCTTCATAGGCAAAGGTGCAGAGAATGTGAAACCTCCATCTTCATTCCTCAATTCATATCCTGGACCTTCCACACCATCGCTGCTTTTGGAGGACTCCACATCCTGCGATTCATCTTCCTCTTCGGCCAGAGTATCCTTGAACGAAATCTCCCCAACTTCCTCAGCCTTCCTTCGAATGTCGTCCTTCAATTCACCCTCAGCACCAACTGAATAACTTTCATCACCACTACTGTCACAGTCCCCAGCTGGAACTGGTTCAAACCCTTTTCTGTGAATCCTGTACACCTTACCGTTCTCCACAAAGCTCACGCTCTTCTTCACTTTAGCTCCTAATCCATCACTTGGGTGGCCTGAACGGGCAGCTCTATTCCGTGAAATGCCAGGGATTTCAAGATCCTCCTCATCTACCGCGATATCCCCAATGGGAACTTTAGTAGACAATGCATCAATCCGGTCAACTAAATCCTCCAATCTCTTATTCTTCGCCAAATTACGACAAGCAAAGGTGCCACTTTTATGCTCATTATACAAAACCCCACATTTCCTAGGCGCATTCTTTGTAACCAGTTTAGCTGATATCTCAGACTTTTTCACGGTAACCCCATCAATTAAATCCAAGAAGCCAGTTAATTCTCGGCTAATTGATTTTTTACCATCTCTAATCATTGGATCGCCACCCTGCAAAACAAATCCCAATATAAGAAGCATGCTGTTTATGAATGATTTGTTGGTATGTCCAACAAAAATAGAGTCTTTACCTGAACGGAATCGAGTTTGAACAGCAATCCTAAGGCTTTGCGGAACAGAAGTTGAGGATCTAAGTGAGGATTCTTTGAGACGGAAGATTTGAGAGTGTTGAAAGTTGACTTGATGGAAGCAAGGTCCTTGAGCTGCCGGAGGGTTCTCGATCTGCGAACCAGAAAGGCTCTGAAGTGGGTTTGAATGATACGGGCGGCGGAGTCACGCAGAGAGTGAGAATGTGAAGAAGAGTGGTGGCGGAGGGAGGACTCAAGGGCGGCTATGCGGCGGAGAAGAGAGCAAACAATGGGGTGGGTGTGGGTTAATTCTCTCTGCTGGTCGTGATGAAAGTAGCGTTCTATTTCCGGGTCAGTCGGAGGAGGGCGGTAATGCGGTCCTTGATGGTGGTGATGGTGACCGCTTTGGGTGGTACTTGGTGGATTTGGATTCGAGCCGTCTCCGTAAGGAGAGTAGTAGGTTTGAGGAGGGTGGTGGAGATGGTGAAGGGGATGAGGATCAGAAACTGGATGGAGGTGAGATGAGGTGTAGTTGGGGCAGCAATAGTAGCAGAAACACACGGTGGAGGTGGTGGTAGGGTGGCAGTGGAGGAGCTGCTGGTGGTGGTGAGCAGCCATCGTGGAAGGAATCTTTTCGTGATGGTAATCACTTCACTGCTACTGTGGGCTAAGAAAACCCGGGTTTCAGTCTAAATGACAAGGGTTTGGACTTATGGGCTTTGGTCCGTTTGGGAGGGGGGGAAAAAACACAACTGTGTGGTAAGCTTACGTGGATATCTCGGTTCGTGGAACGCACCTCACGTGACTCCTGATGAGTCCGCATAATGATAAGGGGTAATTTCAGAAAGCTCCTCAAAAGTTTCTTATAGTATCACTTGGTACCTTTAAACTTTAAAAAAATTACTTGCCTCCTCTACTTTAAATTTTTTTAACACATACAATCCATTTCAAAATATATTTTTAAAAAATCATTTTGGGAGAGGGAATATAATATTCTAAAATTTTATTTTTTATGTCTTACTTTTTAGCACAAAAACACGAATATATCAATAATACATTGAAAAAAAAAACAAAAAGCATAAAATTTTAATTCTAATGAGATAAAATGTATTTTGTGTTTAAAAATACAAAGAGTTCATATTTGAAAGTTTATTTTGAATTTTTTTCAACTTGAAAAATATTTATTTATTTTTATGAATTATTTTGAGTTAATTAAACAAGTTTTATAAATCGCTTATATATTTTAATGTTTTTGGCCAAATTGATGGCTTGAAAACTTAAAACGAAATACAAAAATGTTGGGAATTATACATAAACTTGTTTGTGCTATTCTCAAACCGGTGCAAAAAGGTTATTTTCATTATTTAAAACATTTCAAGTTATTTTCATGAGGATTGTAACTTATTTATAATTTTAAAGAATTTATTTTATATACACTGACAGTATACATACTATCAGAATTGGATACGTCGCATATGTGAAATTTAGATTTAAGATTCAAATTCAGATCATGTATCGTATATCTAATAGTGAAAGTATATACACCGTCAATAAATAAAAAATTAATCTAATTTTAAATACATTAATATCTCTTGTATAAACTGATGACACAAAAAAAATGATTGAAAGGTCTTTTACCACCATCATTAACTCTTAAATTTTAATTAAAGGACTATATTGACCGACTTTAAAAAATTCAAGAGATAAAATTGGTGTTCTATGACAGCTAAAATACTACAAAAAAGGACAGATTTAGAGTGAAATTTGATCGATTACAATAATTATCCAAGGATAACTTCATTAAAAAAGCCGTCGATAAATTAATCATTGTGAGTAAAGTATATATATGTGTAGACTTCAGAGAGACAAAGTGTTGCTAGGGTCAAGTTTATAAGCGGCAAAGTGTAATTAACCATATTAGTTAATTAGCTTTACAAAATAACATATAGAAGCTTACTTGTATATCTTCAACTAGAATTTGAAAAAGAATAAGAGACAGTGGTTCACCGATGTATTCTTAAACACAGACGATGAAGGAAAATAAGCATTATTGTTAAAATGGTCACTAAAATATCTAAAACAGCATGATTTAGTCATTGAACTTTTTAGTTAAATTAGATGATGTAACCCAAAATAGCCATTTAAAAGAATGGAGTAATATTTTTGCCAAAAAAAAAAAAAGGCGACCAATCCATATTATTTTAGATAGTTTAGTCACCATCATTGTCATTTACTGATTCCTAACCTGTTAAAACGCACTAAGGGGCACATGACTACAGTAAGATAATGGAATAAAATATTCATGCCGATTGATAATCACCGCGTGAAATGCCCGAGGAAGAAAAAGGAACACGTGTATTTGCTCAACGAGTCCCCTGTTTTCCAGTAAGAATTAATTAATTTCATCTTACCTTAATGCAAAGAATGATCAATTAGAGGGCAAAAAAGTCCACGCAGATTTTGCATCTGCTTATCATGCCAAGTATAGTAAGATTTCCTTTTTGAAAATAACATGAATCAAAATGCTTTTGACATCTGTGCACGAGGACCTGAGTGGTAAAACGGATATTCTGTCCCACACTCTGTGCTACTCTCTGTCCCACTTTTTATTATATTATTATTTTTCCTTCATAAACATCATGTTTTAATTCTTTTTTACTTCCTTAAGATCCAATAACTAATAATTAAGTAATACACAAAATTTAACAAACTTAAAAAATCAAAATGCATTAAAAATGAGATTTTTAATGAATTTTCTGTTTTTTTTTCTATTATATATTGCTTTTTTGAAACTGTTGTAATACACAAAATTTAACAAACTTAAAAAATCAAAATGCATAAAAAATGAGATTTTTAATGAATTTTCTGTTTTTTTTTAATTTTCTATTATATATTGTTTTTTTGAAACTGTTGTACTATACAAAATTTAACAAACTTAAAAAATCAAAATGCATAAAAAATGAGATTTTTAATGAATTTTCTCTTTTTTTTTAATTTTCTATTATATATTACTTTTTTGAAACTGTTGTATTTATTTTTACTTAATTAATAGTTATTGGATCTTAATGAAGCAAAAAAAAAATTAAAATATGATATTTATGTAGGAGAAATAGCAATATAATAAAAAGTGGAACAGAGAGTTGTTGTACAGGGTGTGGGACAGAAGATCCGTTGCGGGTAAAATGCGCGAGAGTGGTAACAATCTTAATTCTTAATCACGAGATCACTAGACATTAACAACAGGATCATTCTTTTCTATTTTGTGCGCCGTGGGCATAAGATATAGGAAGTGGATTTTATACCACTTTATGAGTTGCCATTTTTTTTTCGGAGAAATATTTTGTATTTTCTAAGAATATTTTTTTAGTATGTTTTCACATTACTCTTTCACTCTGCATATATTACATTCCAAAATACAATACAGTTAATTTTTTTTCCCCGAAAACTCTTCCAAAAAAGTGTAACCCAAACATCCTTTGAATTTCTTCAGGAAATTATGTACAATTTAGAAATGGAAGATAAATTTATAATTTTTCCTTATAAATTCATTATTTTTAGTGTTATATGATAGGCCCTAAAAGAAATCTTAATTAAAAATTCACACATAAATCCAAGGCATTACAAGAATAAGTCGCCAACAAAATTGACGGGTGCAAGAGATAGTAAAAAGTGACATATAAAATATTTTGTCAAAAGCACGAAATTTAATTAATTTCTTAAGGAATAAAAACTATACTCTTTACCAGTTAAGAATTGATGATTTTGGAAAGAACTTCACATTCAATTCACGATTAATTACATTTACTTTCCCTCAGGTTTATCTATTATATTATCAAAGAAATCTTGCAGTTTGACCAAATTGTATTTATCCCCAACCACTGACAATTGCTAACTCGTTTGATGGATGTAGTGAAATGACAATAATGTCTTGGGTTCAAAAGATTTGAAAAATAAATTATTTATGTAATAAAAGAAGATGTTTAAACAAAGAATTCTAAAACGGAGCATTTTGTAAACAAAAAAGTTGAAAAATGTAACGGAGTGAGACAAAATACTACAATATAACAAATATAAAGAAAAAGAAAAGAAATATCAAGAGAAAAAAAAGGGGGAATAAGTATTCAAAGGCATATATAATACACTGAAGAAAAAAAAAGCAAACTTATAGTAGTTATTACTTATTATAGAGGAATAAAGAAAAGGAACAGGTCAAACAAAATTACCAAAAAAACACAAAAAAAGGAACAGAGTAAAAATAGGAACAACGCTGTGCTGTTTCCACGGTCCCAAACCAGGCTCCTGCTTCACCATGGCCACTGTCACTTCCCCTTGGAGTTCTCTTTACCGTCCATTTCCATGCGAGACAAGATACAAGCAATCGCAGAAGACAGAAAGCCCATCAATTTTTCATTTTTTTTTTCGGATACGATAGACCTAAATTTATTCTCTGCTAGAGAGAGCAGAACCTAAGAAAAAATGATGGAAACTGAATCATCACCTATCCAAATAGATGTGCATTCATAATTACTTTAAAATAATAAATCACATATAATAGCAAAAAATGAGAGATAAAATTTGAACTATTGACCTCGTGCTCCACCCAGCCTTACAGGCATTGGCGGTGGTTACTATCAACTTTTCATTTTCTAGCTATGGTGTCTTTGTCTCAGCCGTCACTGTCATGTCACCCATCCTCAATTCTGCAACTTTTTTCAGTTCACCAGAGACCCTGAGTCCTGACTAGGACCGGGGGTTTTGGCGGACTCTTACGTAGGGTTGCAAACGAATCGAGTCGAATCGAATTTTGAGCTAATCAAGCCGAGTCTCGATTAAATTTTATCAAACTCGACGAGCCGGTAAATTTCGAGCTCGAGCTAAAAAAAAAATAAAAAATAATTATTTTATTTTTTAAAAAATAAATAAAATAATATTTTTTTAATAAATAATAAAATATTAAGAATATATACGCAATTTTACTACGAAAATAAAAAAATATATATATATAATATACGTAATTTTATTATTAAATAAAAATAAAAAATATATATATATACCCAAGCTATATTCTGAGCTCGAGCTCGAGTTTAACTCGAGCCGACTCGATTCGTTTGCAGCCCTACTCGCGCTAATTTTGCGCTGACATCACGCAAAGTAAGGTAGTCAACGTTAGTTGACTAACGTCAAGGACGGTTTTGTAATGCAGTTTTGATTTTTGGGGGACCTTTCGCAGTTTGGTCAAACCTGAGAGTCTGATTGGCAATTTGGTACAACTTCAGACTTCAGTGGAGGTAATCAAACGTTCGATGATTTATACTGAGCATAAAAAATTTTTTAAAAAAGTCCCGGTGGCAGAAAATTATCTGTGGAGGCCCATACGCGATCCCATCAAATATCGGGATTTGGTGTTCTGGAACGTGACTGATCACATGAAGACAAGATGGTCACATACCTCTCCCAGCTCAAATTCCATCACTCACTCTCGCTTCCTCACTACTCTCTCTTTCCGCTGGTCTCCAAATCAACCGAGTGAGCAGTAGTAGTAGTTACTGTGTGTTGCATCCTCCCGATATTTTCTTCTGATCAATTCTGTGATCGGCGTCGGAAAAAATGGCGGCTTCGTCATACTCCGCGACTCCAACGGCTATGAGAGCAGAAACATTGACTCGTTGCTGCTATTCAACGACTTCGACATTAATCGGTTTCGGTTCGTTACACACGAGTTCGAAACTGCTTTTCACGACAAGTTCGGATTCCCGGAGAGCCAAGCGATCTCTTTACGTCAAGAGCGCCTCCAGCGTCCCCGAGCAAGCACTGCAGGATACCTCCACTCGCCTTGACGAAGGTCCTGTCCTTGCTCAATTTTAAATTCTGAGTTAAAGTGCCTCCATTTCAGATATTTATTTGTCATTCTCGATGCCTTTGGAATTATATGTTGTTCGTCGTTTTAGTTTGCTAAATTCCAGAGTTCTGAAACTGTGGAAAAGAAAAAAAAAAGAAAAAAGAAAAATAGATTAATATCTGGTCAGTGTTATGAACTGTTCGGAGTACAGTGGATTTCAGGAATTAAAAAAAATTGGCAATTTTTTTTCATAATGCTGTTTAAATTCCGACTTCTTAATTTCCTTCCCTGCGACGACGTAGTTTTATTTTTATTCGTACTATTTGTGAATTTTTTTTTAAAATGATATTTAGTCACGCGTGCTCATTCACCAGTATAGTTTACAATCAATCTCATGCTATATCATATCCTGGTGTACTAAATGCTTGTATTGGCTTGATGACCTTAGGAGCTTCAGGTGATCTAGTTTCCTTTACGCCTGATGCGGCATCAATTGCCTCAAGTATCAAGTACCATGCGGAGTTCACACCGGCATTTTCTCCTGAGAAATTTGAGCTCCCTAAGGCTTTCTTTGCCACAGCACAAAGTGTTCGTGACGCGCTCATCATAAATTGGAATGCAACATATGATTATTATGAAAAGAAAAACGTAAAGCAGGCATACTATCTTTCTATGGAATTTCTACAGGTCTGTCAGCAGTCTTGCAAATGGCTTTTCCTTAACAAAATGTACATCTAAAAGTTCAAGTCTGTTTTGGCTCTAATCCTGACTGAAAGCAACATATGCTCTGAAAAGCTATCTGCTCTGGCGATCAGCTTTTATTTGATTCATGAATGCATAGTGCTTGTATCCTAAATTATGGGCGTTTTTGCAACTTTTCAGAAACATATTTGTGGACTTATATTTGTTCTGTATGTGTTGCTATTTCCCTTTCTGTAGGGTAGAGCACTTCTTAACGCAGTTGGCAATTTGGAACTCACTGGTGCATATGGAGAAGCATTGAAGAAGCTTGGTCACGATCTAGAAAATGTGGCTTCACAGGTTAGAGTGCCTTGTCTATTGGTTTTGGTCCAATGTTGCTGTAATATCTGTGCAGTACTCATCCCTCAGAATTCTTTCCACCTTTTTTGACTATGATATGGTTGCCTTTGATAAATAAGTAGCTGATTCTTTGTCAGTGTGACTTCTTTGGTGTTGGATGCTTCATAATTGAGATTTACTTACAACAGGATGATGCTTTGAATGAGATTTTACTAATTCTTTGACTGATAATAGGAACCTGATGCAGCTCTTGGAAATGGGGGCTTGGGCCGCCTAGCTTCATGTTTTCTAGATTCCTTGGCAACACTGGATTATCCAGCTTGGGGTTATGGACTTAGATACAAGTATGGCTTGTTTAAACAGTGCATAACAAAAGATGGTCAGGAGGAGGTTGCTGAAGATTGGCTTGAAGTACGCTTTCTCAATTGTTTTCTATTTCTCACATGTTCTTAATGCACATGTTGGTTGAGCTTATGCTATTTTGAGGTGTTTTATTAGAAAAATACAACTATCACAGTTGATTTTGAATGCTTAACAGGGCGGTAGCATCCTCTGTGTCTCTGGCAATTTTTTCCCCAATCACCCCCAATATATTTCTTATTAGTCATCTTGTTAATTTCAATTTCTTATTGTAGATTGGAAATCCTTGGGAAATCGTGAGAAATGATGTCTTATACCCTGTGAAATTTTATGGTAAAGTTGTCACCGATTCAGATGGAAAGCGGCACTGGATTGGTGGAGAAGACATACAAGCAGTAGCATATGATGTGCCAATTCCAGGATATAAGACCAAAACCACAATAAATTTACGATTATGGTCTACGAAGGTGGCATCAGAACTCCTAGATTTACATGCATTCAATTCTGGAGAGCACACTGCAGCATGTGAAGCCCAATCAAATGCCGAAAAGGTGATATCTCTGCTTCCACCTTTAAGTTGTCAAATTCTGTATCATTTTCTGGATACTTGAAAACTATGTGCATCTGCTTGTGCACAAATATTAATTACGAACTCGTATTTGACATGGAGCACACTGGGTACATGAAGCTGGCTGTATATCAACCACCATTGAGTGCAGTGTGGGATGATTTTGAACTCATCTCTTGCAGAATAGAGATTCTTTAACGTTGTGATTTGGCCTTCGAAACTAACTGGAAAAAGGAAAAAGACGATTTTAAATTGAGTTCACTGAAATTCTGATTGCCAAAGTATATTCTTTTCTCTTTTTTGTTTTGTCTTGGATGGAGAACCATAATACATGTGAATTTTCCTGTCTTTATCTGGTCAAAAGATTTCCTTCTTTCATTCTGGTGAAAAACTCGATTAAATGCACAAGCATGATCCATAGTTAAACATGTGTTGTACTCATTAACTTTTTCTCTGGCATCAGATCTGTTATATTCTCTACCCAGGGGATGAATCAGCAGAGGGGAAGATCCTTCGCTTAAAACAACAATATACCTTATGCTCAGCTTCTCTTCAAGATATAGTTGCACAATTTGAGAGGAGATCACAGGGGCAAGTGAAATGGGATGAATTTCCTGAAAAAGTTGCAGTGCAGATGAATGACACCCACCCAACGCTCTGTATACCGGAGCTGATGAGGATATTGATAGACTTGAAGGGTATGAGTTGGAAGGAAGCTTGGAATATTACCCAGAGGTACTTGACACTTGCACTGTCAAACACAAACATGATTTTCTTTTCTATGGGGTGCTTTGTGGTGAATAACTTGTGCTAAATGAATTCTGCTTGAATTCATTAGTATGTACCAAAGCTGGATATCATGCAGAAACGCTTAGATATTACTAGACTAGATGATTGTGAATTAGTGAGTTTTGTCATATTTGTGTGCTATGGGATGAAATTTATATGTGAACTTGGATGATTATTTATGCAGAACCATATACCATCATGCATATGTAATTACCTTCATTTGTTTCCTGTAAACTTCATGTTCCATCGATCTTCTGTGAGCTTCTGTATTCTAAATGAACATTTCTTTTCTCTACTCTGATGCAAAAGATTTTTTTGTTGGCCCAGCGAGTATTTTTAATCTCAACAAATAAGCCATAAGTAATCATATGTCACTTTTGCTTATGTCCTTCTCTTACACACATGTTAACCTTCGTAGTGTGTCTATCTCTGTGCTCATGTTTGGTGATTAACAAGTTGTAACTTTGGCAATTTGATTTTGATTATTAGAACCTTGTGTTTGATTTGCCTACTTAACCTTACCAAACATTTAAGTATCAATGCAGAAACACTATACTTCATTAAATGCTTGTTTCTTTGAACTTAATCTTAGTCTGGTAACCTTCTTTTGAAATGTGATGATTCACATGCTGGGTTAAACATGACAGAACTGTGGCATACACAAACCACACTGTTTTGCCTGAGGCACTAGAGAAATGGAGTTATGAACTAATGCAGAAACTGCTTCCTCGGCATGTAGAGATTATAGAGATGATTGATGAACAGGTAAAAGGAGATATGAGTGAAGCAAAAACACATTTTTGCCTGGAAATCTTTCTCCTGACTAATACCTCCAATTTCCTGCAATTACAGCTGGTTGATGACATTTTATCAAAATATGGCACATCAAATCCTGAAATCTTGGTGCAAAAATTGAACACGATGAGAATTCTTGAAAATATTGATTTGCCAGCCTCTGTGACTGATTTACTTGTTAAACTTCAAGAAAACAAAGCTGATGATTCTAGTGAAAGCCTTGAAGTTGATGATTCTAGTGAAAGCCTTGAAGCTGATGATTCTAGTGAAAGCCTTGAAGCTGATGATTCTAGTGAAAGCCTTCCAATTCATGATGAGGCTGTGGATGAAGATAATGAGCATGAAGAAGAGGAAGATATTGAGAAGAACAAAGATGCTATCACTGAACCGTCTCCTCCGCCTCCTCCGCCTCCCAAAATGGTCCGAATGGCTAACCTTTGTGTTGTGGGCGGTCATGCTGTTAATGGAGTTGCTGAGATTCATAGTGATATAGTGAAGGAGGAGGTATTCAATGACTTTTATGAGGTAAATATGATGTTTCACAGTTTATTTTACAATGTAATTGCATGATAGCTATCGTTTTGACGCATTCTGTAGATTTGATGTAATTTTTCCTTTGTGTTTTCCATCAAATGAAAGGTTTTGATATGTAAGTAGCATTTTACCTTGAACTTTTCAGCTCTGGCCCGAGAAATTTCAAAACAAAACAAACGGTGTGACTCCAAGAAGATGGATCCGATTTTGCAACCCAAATCTCAGTGATATTATAACCAAATGGATTGGTACTGAAGACTGGGTCTTGAAAACTGAGAAATTGGCAGAATTGCGTAAGGTTTGTAATTTGTGCCCTTTCGTATTTAATTTGTGTATTTCACATGTCGAGATATCCTTCACATTCTTTCGCCTTGAAGTTATTCATCTTTTGGTTGAATGAAGATGCGCATGCACACACACATGCATACATTGGGAAGGAGAGACAAGAATACTAGTAAGAGGAAGAACTTGATCTTTATGATCCATAGCTTTGGTTTCACAATGAAAATTTTTACATAAAAATTGATAGAAATCTAAACATCAATGTTGCTCCTACAGAGTGAGAAAGGATATTTGTTTTTATCTATTTTGTCTTTCTCAACCTCGTCAGTATCTTAATATGGTTCATCAGCACAGGTCAATGATTTAAAGCCCTATTAACCTAGAAAAGAAAAAAGAAGAAGCAAGAATTTTCAGGTTAGATAAAAGTGTGGAAAGGTACCAATCAAACAAACGTTTGAGTCAGAAGAAAGAAAAATTCTGGCACTTTATTTTCAGACAAAATCTGTTAAAGGAGCTTGGGCCTGTAGAAGTCATTGTCCTTTGTTGCTGGTGCCATGGATTTGGATAGAGAAATCAATTTATTTGATCAATGGAAACAAACTAATCTAATGGTATTATATGAGTTGATGATTAAGTTGCTGCATTGAGAAAACTGATTTGATTGGTTATCTAAACTATTTCATTTTTTTCGGAAAACATGTTGATAATTAACTTCCTGGCTTTATCATAGGTATTTAGTTCTTCAGTCCATAGAACATCACGGAAGCCTTGTGATATGAAAGAGTTTGTTTCTCATCTTTAGAATCCATGATATATAGTTGCATCCTGGAAGTCACATTGTTTGCAAGTATTGCATCTCATTTTGCAAACATTCTGACTGGAGCAATGGTAATTATCCACAGTTTGTAGATATAGAAGACCTTCAAATTGAATGGAGAAGAGCAAAAAGAAGCAACAAGACTAAGGTTGCTTCTTTCATCAAAGAAAAAACAGGGTATTCTGTTAATGCTGATGCAATGTTTGATATTCAGGTAACTTACTCTCTTCTGAAGTTTGGGATCTGTTATGAATGTGCTGCAGTGCTGAATTGGAGTTGGTTCTTTTAAATGGGCTTTCCAGTGATTCACATTATAAGCATCATAAAGGGATGGTTACTTCTGTTCTTTTTTACATGTGTGCACATGTATTTTGGTACAAGAACTTCCACATATCAAATTATTGTGGGGGCAATGGAATTTCCTGGAATCCTGGTTTTGAGCTTTCCTGTTGGTTCATTTTGCATATAAATGTTAATCTTTGGCATCTCTTAATATATTCATTATTCTCTCTCCCAAGCAGTACAACTTCAACTTATTTGAAAAATTTTCAGGTAAAGCGTATTCATGAATACAAGAGACAACTGTTGAATATATTGGGGATTGTTTATCGTTATAAGAAGATGAAAGAAATGACTGCAGTGGAAAGACAAGCAAATTATGTTCCTCGAGTTTGTATATTTGGAGGGAAAGCATTTGCCACATACGTCCAAGCCAAGAGGATTGTGAAATTTATCACCGATGTTGGCGCTACAATCAATCATGACCCAGAAATTGGTGATTTATTGAAGGTATGGATTTGCTTTTGAATGTTTGCAAATATGATTTTGTCATCAACTGTTGACTATTTGTGCTGAAATGTCGTTTTAAGTTCATCTTTGTCAGTTGAGAAAGTGCTCTATACTTATGATCTTTAAATGCTTTGTGCAAATTCTTCCAATTAATCTTTCAGATGTTATTTTTGTTCAATGTTGGTTTTAGGTCGTATTTATTCCAGATTACAATGTTAGTGTTGCTGAATTGCTGATCCCGGCAAGCGAGCTTTCACAACATATCAGGTACCAATTCGGACTTGAAATACTTAATTGTTTTCTCCATCACGTCTTGTTGTTTTCTGCAAAAGCAACAGCAACTGGGGAATGCTTTTTCTTGGTGAACTTGTATTAAGATAAATTGACTTTGATGATCCATGATCTGCACCTGTTGAACCCACAGGTTGCATGGCATGGAACATGGCTGAATATATTTCCAGCCTATTCAAAGCTGTTAAATATTTTCAGGGTTAGGTGTGCTGGGATGTACTAGTTTTCAAATTTTATTAATCATAGTCTCAAATGCCAGCAGAACTTGTATGCTCTATTGAAACCAAAAAGCCTTGAAGCAAGAAGTCCCATCTAGGAGAGAGGATTCCTCTGTTTTGAAGGCTTGTAGGAGAGAGGATTCCTTTGTTTTGACCTTCAAATGCTCATAAAAATTGGAGGCTTCTGATTGCTTCACTGGAATCAGCTGCGCCTACTTTCTCTGCGTGCTGCAATTGCCTAACTTTTCGAGAGTTCCTTAATAATGTGCAGATGCAATATTTACGGATAATTCTTAGTTCCAATTGAGGTTATCTGACGCATGCACACAAAATATCTCTCTCTCTCTCTCTCTCTCTTCCCAGTACTGCTGGAATGGAAGCCAGTGGAACTAGCAACATGAAGTTTGCAATGAATGGTTGCGTATTAATTGGAACACTGGATGGAGCTAATGTTGAAATAAGAGAGGAGGTTGGAGAGGATAACTTTTTCCTCTTTGGGGCCAAAGCTCATGAGGTAGCAGCCCTTAGAAAAGAAAGAGCTGAAGGCAAGGTAGTTGCTCTGTACCTACCTCTGTGTATCTTGCCCTATCTGTTTTCGATCTTATGCATATACGTCGCACAGGATGAATGTGTTACATGTCTAATCAGAGCTACTTCTTTAGTAGTCCTCCCCTTTGATGATATGGATGCTTTCCACACAATGAATCTTGTTTGCTTCTTATTGCAGTTTGTACCAGATAAACGTTTTGTAGAAGTCAAGGAATTTGTAAGAAGTGGTGCTTTTGGGTCTTACAACTATGATGAGCTACTAGGATCTTTGGAAGGCAATGAAGGCTTTGGTCGTGCTGACTATTTCCTTGTGGGGAAGGATTTCCCAAGTTACATTGAATGTCAAGAGAAGGTCGATGAAGCATATCGAGATCAAAAGGTGATTGATTAGAGCAATTATTATTTTGCTGGATTAGAACTTTGGTGTCCTTACTTCTGCTATAATTCGTTCAGTTTCAATATATGGTATGCCTAACGTGTGTAATTGGTGCTTCGCAGAGGTGGACGGGAATGTCTATCTTGAATACAGCAGGCTCTTACAAGTTCAGCAGTGACCGAACAATACACGAGTATGCGAGGGACATATGGAACGTTCAACATCTTGAGATACCGTAAAGAAAACATGGTATGATTCGGTCTAGCAAATTGTTTTACCATTGAGGCCTACAAGCAAAACCCAAGTGCACGCTAAAGTGAAATTTCCTTCACTTTGCAGGAAACAGTGGGTAATATATATGCACAAGTTGAAGAAATGTGATGCTACTTTGTAATAAAATAGGATCATCTACCACACCCTTGCATTTTCATGTTTCCCTAGTCCTCTTTTCCTGCTGGACCTCCATGAGGTAACTTCAGTGAATGTTTTGATTCCTTTCTTTTTACGGCCTGCAGTTGGTAAAAGAACCACAATTATCGCTTTTACCTGTAAATATTCTGCTACGGTGATGTAAATATGTATCGAATAAAGTACTGAATAACATCAAACAACAACATCTTGACGAGTAAGGAATGGTGGGCGGCCGAAAAACAACAGCAATTGTGTTTGGACATGCGAGGTTCTAGAACCAGAAAAACAAAAATGGTTACACAGCTTGCTGCAATATGCTTACCAGTAAGTGGCTCACAAAGCTTTACAATTTTGTTTTTCGGCTTTAAATACAAGAATAAATCGTAAGATGTGAATACTCTCTTACTGGGGATCAAAATATATGTGCAATATGCGAACTTGCTTAAACTTCAACTACCAACAAAGGCAGCAAATCCTGATGCAAGAAATATCAGAACTGAAACGAAGCGCTGTTACAAATTCTCCATCGGCATTCTAAAATCATGAACTGAAGGAAGGTAAAAATAACAGAGAGTGAGGGCACACCAAGACAGGGTAGGCCATTGGCTGCATCCCCCGAGAAGGGGAAAATACACAGTGAGCATTGAAATTAATAAAAAAGAAAATCAAAACTCATGACTAGTCTCTTTTGATCGAGTAATCTGTCTGATGCTGCTCTTGAACCTGAAAAGCAAGAAAGAGTTATAGTTAGAAGAGAATTTAACAAAGAAATAACTTCTGCAAAGAGGAAGCTACTAACATGTATATTCACCGGTCAACTGATCACATTTTGCAGGTTGCCGATTAACGCATACGACACTGTATCTCCACAGGACAAAAATTATCCTCTCAATATTCTGGTTTCAAACATCTGTTGGTAAACCTTGGAAATTTATGCTTCTCAGTAGACGAAGACCACCTATACCCTTCTTGGATCTTTTGAAAGGTTTTGCAGCACCATAGCACGTGTTTTTCCATCAACGTTGAGATTCAACTCTTTCATTTTCGCGTACAGTCTCATTCCAAAATCAATATTTCCTCTTAAAAACAACCCTTGAACAGCAGCATTGTATAAATATCCACTTGGTGGGTTCTGCTGCATGACAAACATTACAGTCACATTTCTCCCCATTTCGATGTAACAAGACAAACCTTACATGGTTTTGGGATAAATGAACGTCAAGCTTCCATGTAATGTTAATTCATGCATTGACGTCATCCACATTTTCTTCCTAAGCTGCCTAGTGTTTATGCTGAATGACTTGTTCAAATTTGATAGCTTTGAAGAGTTCTTTGGACACATGGGGGTAACATGGTACGGCAAATGATTTGAGTAAAGCATATAAAAAATAAACATCTTAGTTGATAAAAGATACGTTTCTTCACAATTGCAGATTCATAAGAAAAAAGTTTTCTAAATAGAAGATCAAGCTCTAGCAGATTATGAATTTGGTATAAATATTGAAAGAGAGAGAGAGAGAGAGACGATTAAGACTTGACGAGAAAAGGAAACACAAAAAAACCCAGATAATTCAACATCCCTTTCGTATACATGGGAGCCAGACGACCTTCTATTTTATATCTCTTACTTTATCAGTAACAATTTATTTTGATGATCACTTGTCAGAAAAACTAAAGGAAGAAAGGAAATGGAAAAATATAGGGCTGGCATAAAATTGAAACTTACATTTAGTATGTGCTCGACTTTATCCCACAGAGAACCCCAAATGCAACTTCTGATCAGTGATAATAGAGTGAATATGTCCGGAGAGCATTTCTGATGAACCATGTGGTCATAAATCTGCAACGCAACCTTCGGCTGCTTTGCAACCTCACAAGCACCAATAACAAGGTTATATGGTGCACTAGTAAGATGCATTTCTGAAGCTTCCATCTGCCATAGCAGCTGCAAAGCTCTCTCCCACAACCCTAACTTCTGATAAGACATCAGAACAGTATGATACACTTGTAAACTGAGAACAGAAATTTGCTCCCTTCTAATATTTTCAAAGAGCTGAATTGCATCAGCATGTTGGTTTACTTTGTTCAAGGCACCAAGCAGCGCATTGCATGTATATGCATCAGGTGCATGACCCAAAGATTTCATGGCATCATAAACCTTGAAAGCAAGGTTCAATTTACCAGCTTTCCCAAGGGAGTTGAGTAATGCATTACATGCAATTAAATTTGGTTTCAGTCCACATTTAAGCATATTCTGGAACACAGTTAGTGCCAAATCCCACTTCCCCTCCTTCACACATGCTCCAATAATAGCATGCATTGCATCCTCACCAGGTGTCAATCCATTCCAAAGCATCTCATGATAGGCATCTATTGCTAGTTCATTCAGGCCACAACGCACAAATGTGCAAACTAGCAGGCGGTAGGTGACTGTAGTTCCTGAATGACCATTGTGTTGCATTCTTCTCCAAATATTCTCAGTCTGTACCCAATCATTTGCTTTGCTAAAGGCTGATAGCATTGTGTTATAAACAATTGCATCAAAAGATTTATTCACATTTTTGTTTCTTTCTAATTCCTCAAACATGCTTAATGCGGTATCACAGCCCCTAGCATCAGCAACAGCTTTCAGAATTAAGCTGCAAGTATGCCCAGTAGTCTCTCCCCTGGCCTTCATGGAATAAAAAATCCTCAAGGCATCATCAATCATGTCATTCCTCAAGAGACAGGATACCATAGAATTGCACGCATGAGAATTAGGCCGAAGACCCAAAAATTCCATGGACTTGTACAACTGAAAGGCACTTCTAACTTTGTTTAGTCTGCAAAGCTTCAAGAGCCTTCTTGATAGCATCTCTTCATTCCTTTCCTCCAAGTAAAGAAGCCTACTATGAAGCGGATACACAGTCCCTTCAGAAACTCCTGAACTTTCTGCACAACCTCCAGCCTCCTGAAGAAGCAAATCCTCGCGACCCAACAAACTCTCCTGAGAAGGAACATTCTGTTCAAGAGAACTCTCATTCAACTGTTTGCTTTCTTTAGCAATGGAAAAGGCCTTTTGTTCATCACGGACCAAGTCATGCTCAAAACTACCAACCTTGCAAGTTACATGTTCAGAGATTAGTACACTCAACCTCCGTATGCTGGGTGTTGCAGCTCTGAAGCACGTATACCAGCTGTCGGACACAGGCACCATATCAAGGCCCTTAATATTGTTGACTGAGCTTTTGTTTCGTCCAAATTTGGAACAAGGGGTGGGGCAATACTGATACCTGGATTGGCCCGCTTTCCAAACTGACAAACAGGGCTGCTGAGTAAAACCATTTGAAGAAATCCCAATTGCTGGTGGATGCCTCGATACCCCAACCATACTGTTTCCGGAAAGTACAGAATACAAAAATATGCCAATTTTTCTTAACTCAATCAGATGTAAAGGACCTGCAAGTAATGAGAAGTTGGGCATCAAAACCCAGAATCGAGACCAAACAGCAAGGAGATTGATCAAACAGTATGTGGGTGCTTCTGAGCAAAGTAGTTAGCACTGATTAAAGAAAAGCAAATTAACGGATAAATAGTAAAAAAGAAAACATACAAAAAATACCCATTCACACACAATAATTGGCTTACTAACCACTATCATTCTTTACGAACTTTTGTTCTGTGAAAATGCCAAAAAGTCTTCGACCTTTTCTTTCAGATTTCAGTCTCAGTAGAAAGCAACGACGTTGGTGCCTTCGGTTTTTCTTTCATGAAATCGCAGCTGAAGTCGGATTTGCCACTTCAGGAATCATATTCTAGTTCCACGACGTCGTCTGGTGACTCCGTTCGTTCTAAAACGGCGCATTTTAGTGACTTCGGTCCTTTATTTTTATTTTTATTATTTTTTCCCAAAAGTACACGTGAAGTCGAATCCTCCAAAAAGAAGTCGACTTGGGGGTTCCAGTTTCGACGACGCCGTTTAGCTCTGGAAGTCCTTTGGAAAGTACTGTCGACGAGAAGAACGACGTCGTAAGATGATGGCTCGGAGCGGCTTTTGTATAATCTTTCTTTCAAGAATGAAGAACCCCAACAATTGATCAAAATTAACGCAGCAGAGACGACAGAGAGTGTGTGTGTCACATCTCAGTCATCAAACTGCAAAGAGTAATTGAAGGACCTGCGGCAATTCATGGGTATGTTTTTTCTTCTTCAACTTTTTTTTTCCTTTCGTTTTGAAGAAATTAGTTGTAGTTCACAATTTTCATATATATATATATATATATATATATGAAAAAAAAAGTTTGGTTCTTTTGGTCCCCGTAATTACTAGTGTAGTAGTACAACATTTGATTGTTTCGCTAGTGGTTTTCTTTCATGGGCAGATGCAGAAATGGAAGGAGAAGAAAGTGAAGGAAGTAGGGGAGGGAAGGTTATGGAAGGAGTAGCGTCAATAGCGCTGTTGCCAAGTGGGTCCATCTCAGGCCACTTCATTCAGCTTCCCAACTCTCTCTGCCTTGGCCTCCGTGGCACTGGTACCTACCATTTTCACCGTCTATGAACCCACCCCCTTCTTATCACTTTCACTTTCTTCTTAGCTGCTTCATGTGAGCTAGTTGTGTTCTGCAATCTGCTTATTCATAAACAGATTACCATTTGGTTCCTAATATTTACTGACATGTTGCGTAAACGATTTACCTTTCCTTTATTATTTGCATAGAGATTTGGGAAAATGTTTTCAAAACCCCAACCAAGTTTCTTCTTTGTGCCATTTAGGCGAAGAACACTGACATCATCTTATTTCGTTTGACTATATTTAACCCTCGATGGTAAATAGAGTTAGCCTGTGAAAGAGAATGCAGCAGGGGAGAGGACTACCGCTTGATCAGGCTCACCGTTACAGACTTCAATGTGAGAGTTTTCTGCTGCACTTTTAGTTTTCTACTTCTTCTTCTTGTTCTTTTCTCTTATTTTTAAAAGCGTTTGGTGGTTTCTTGCATATGATGACGGTGAACTTCATTAATCTTTGTCTTGTCCTTGTACACGGAATTTTGACAGAGTGGAAGGGAGAAGGACGTGGTGGTGGAATGCAGAGGGCATGATGCTGCCAGAATGTGTAATGTTGATCATGCTCATGGGTAGGCTAGTTCGTGAATGGATATTTTCTTTTGGCAGCTTGATGTATTTTCTTGGAATACTGAATCCATCTATTGTATCAAGTGCCTCACCTTCTTTGTTTCTTTAGATTGTTGATATGTCTCTGTCTTGGATGTTATTTATGTGTGTCTCTGCCAGTAAGCTGGAAATTCCCTTTATATCTGAAGGCATCCCATTTGTTGATAGGTGGGAAAAGGACGTTGTGGGTATGCTTGAACCAAAGGAGGGGAAGCACAAGATTATTATTTCTTTCGAGTGTGAGACTTTGAAAGCTGATGAAGCAGCAGAGGACCACATCAAGAAGTTCATGCCGAAATTAGCTGGGATGGATGCCGTTGGTAAGCAATTAGATATCTATTCACATCAACTCGTCTTTACCATTTTAAGATGCTACGGCTTTATTACTTAAATGACACTCTGATCCTTGTGCCATCAGCTATCGGGTACCTGTCTACGACCCCCAAAGCATTGGAAATGATTCTCGTCAGTATTTCATATTCATGAATTGGCATAGTGACATCGCTAACACTATAGGATGATAAAAATCCTTAAATATCCATTCAGACGAGGAAATATATGAGTGTTACCACCAATTGGCGTTCCATGTTGGGGAGGGGCCTATTTTACAACCATCTCTGCACGTCCTTTCATTTCTGTCACTGCTTTCTAGTCAATATGAAGTCAATGACTGTTGTGCATGTTTTCAGTTTCTCTCTTATAATAATCCTGATGGGTTATTTGACTATGTAGTTAACATCGGCCGGATGAAAATCGTTGGTTTGGACTTTGATGCGGAAGCTAAGGAGCAGCAGGTTCTTTAAGAGATGAAAGCGACCACTGCCAATTGCCTCAAATTCCATTTTGTACTTCGTTTACTCGTGATTGTTGTCCTGTTTGGTTGCATACTCTCTCTTGGGAATCTTGAAATCAGTTTAATTGTATAGTTCAGACGATAGCTTGAATGCGAATGTTTGCTTACCCTTTTCCATATGGCATCTTTGTGACAGATGCTGTCTACTGTGCTTGGCACCTAAGGGTAAAGGGTTCACAAAAGGCTCAGAAAAAGCGTAATGTGATAGGAGTTTTTGTTCTCTAGGTCTAACTGGATGAAGATCCACCAGGTGCTACATGCAGAACAATTAGTCCATCACCATTATAACCTCACCAGCAATACAATTCTAGGTTAAATTTTGTGATTACCGGATAAAATAGCAAGAGTTGTTGACAAAAAATGAGTTTGAACGTAGATGTAAAGAGTTGATTTCTCAATTAGAACAGAGAACCAGAATGAAATTGTTGGAATACTTGGTGGCTCAGCAGACTAATTTTGAAGATTTACAGCTACTCCTTTACTCTTTTCCCTTCTTAAAGCAAAATAAGTGCATTAAATATGAGTCGAATTTTCATGTTATGATCCAGTTCTAAGCAGGAATTACATCTGACGCAGTCCAAGCCTAAGTTCAGAACCCTAAAGGCCACAACATTCGCTTCTCGTCTTCCACCATACACAAAAAACAAGTAGAGAAACTGTCTTCCAAACAAAACCAGCTACACGAACAAAATTTTTGTTAACTTATATTCAGTCAAGAGACATTTTCTATACAAGTTCATAAAACCCGTTTACAAAATCTCCCCTCGAGGGAAGCAGGTATGAATAAACTAATAAACAAAAAGAAAATGGATGACCAAAAACAGGTAATATACATTTGATTCTTCTAAATTATTTATCGCCATATTTAGGTGGCAGCAGCCACTCCTGTTGCAAAAGCATGCTGAGCATGCTTCTTCATCATGGCAGCATGCTTTTGACCAGCAAGATGATATCTAAAAACTGTCTCACTATTGCAAACCACATTGCATATGGCACATGTTCGGACAGCATCTACTGCTGCCCCTCCTTCCACAATTTTTTTCCTCTTTGTCTCCAAATCCTCGGCATCCGCTGCTTTCTTACGCCCATTTTGGCTAACCGCAGATTTTGCCTTATCAGGGTTTTCCTGCGGTCCAATCACTGGGTTATCAGAAACTGTTGACGCAGCAGGAGGAACAGAAGCTGAAATAGTAGCAGGTGCCACCATGCTTGTATTTGCTACTATTAATTTCTCCAGATTCTTCTTGTGTTTCTTTCCCAACTTATGCTGGTCAAGAACGTTTTTGCTATTACAGTCAACTCTACAAATCTCACACCAGGCAGATTGTACAACCTTTATTTTCTTGGGGCACTTTTTCCAAGCACTAGTTTTGTGTGAACCAGTAGTCGAGTTGGTCCATAAAATGGAACCTGAATTGGCGGTCACCAGTTTCTGTGCAGCAGTTGAAGGCATTGTTATACCCTGCAGAAATAGTAGGAAATGATTTACATATAGAGTGCAAATACAAATCCCAATGAAGGTCCACACAGAGCAAAAAATATACTCTCTCTCTCTCTCTCTTAGATGATCCATAATATCAAGATGGCGACTTTAAAAAGTTAAGATATGCTCAAACAAAATATAATTAATATGTGAAGTAAATTATCTTTGAATTTGCATGTATGCCATAATGCCAGTGCCCATGTCTAGCAGACTATTAAATTAGCTGTGAAGTCCACTTCCTTTTACATCCCAATATATATCACCTGACACAATTTATGAGGCTTGACTACCAAGAAATCCTTGATGGGTGAAACCTTCAAGTTACCTAATCAAACAGAGAGTTGAACAATTGACCGGCATCAAGAAGCTATTAGTAAAAAATCAAACCCAATAGAGAGATCTCCAATCTTACCATTTTCAAAGCCAAGAACACTTAAGGAAAAAAAAAAAAAACTGAAAGTCCTAGACGTTTTCCACGTACTTCTGTCCTCTTTTGATTCTTTATCTTTGTGTTTAAACGGCAATATCACTCAATCTCACTAGCTCCATTCGGAACATTCCTTTCAGAACGTTCAAATATAATAGCAAACAACCAGTGTCATTTTGGGGTGTAACTCCTGATAGGCCCAAATGAATTTTGGTGTGTAAAACATTTTGCAAACGGTCCCTGCAAAATGGGGAAGTTTCATTTTAAAGGAGAATATTTTGTTTCCTATTCAAGTACGAGCAGCAGTGAACTATACATCAGACCATCCAGGCGTCTTCAGTTTCTCATTTCGCGACAACCGATTATTAATTGCACAAATCCGAGCCAATACATAGAAGGAAGAGCAGGTTTACTTTTTGGTTTAACAAGCAACTTTCCGGACTCATTAACTGCCCCTTCTTGCACTAACTCATAACTAACTCTGGGTAAAAGTTCAATCTCTTGCTTTTAACCGGGCCCCAAATCATACACTAAGCTACACATAACGCAAAGGCAGAAGACAAGATTAATGAAAACCAACTAGCTTCTCGTGCTTTTCTGAAATTGATCAAAACTAAATGAATTAAAGTATGCGAAACAAAATGCTAATTAAAGAACTTAAGCAAAATCATAATAGTAGATTAATCATATCCATGACGACTTCACCCACCCTCCCCAACCTCACCCCGGGGGGAGGGGGGGGGAGAGGAGGGTGGAGGGAAGAGCAAGGGAGTAAAGTGGCAAAAAGTTTACCTCGGCATAAGTATTCAAACAATACGGCGTAATAGCAGCGTTTGGATCTTGATAATAGGGAGCAGAGGCAGAGGCCATGGCCTGGGAATAAGTGTAGGCCAAGCTCAGTTGGGGCGCTTCATAACCAGAAGGAACGTGGCTGCCAATCGGCTTCACAGTCACAGGCGTGCTGGGATCAACCCCAGGTGGTTGAACTATTAGCGCATTCAAACTACTACTTGTAAAGCAATTAGGATCAGAGTTAGGCATAGGGTTTTGGGATTGGAGGTAATAAATTTGTCCAGGATACGAATCTATCTGTACAGTTGAGGAGGAGATAGTAGGCGGGTTTAATAATGGTGGGTTTTGCTGCATTTCAGCCCCCATCCTGCTATTGTCCATGAAACTCTGCTGCTTGGGGATTTACATTCATCAGGGTTCAGATTCAGTCCGGGGAAAACAAAGGAGGATTTTTCCCCCTTTTTTAAGACAAAACAAGAAGTTCGTGATTATGGATTTTGCTTCAATAAAACGTGTGGGTGTATGAGTCGTAAGCCCAAGGCGTGAGGTCCAACGATGAGCCTAGTTTGAATGTAATAGTATGGCCGTAGACGACAACCCAAGCCATTCATGGGCAATGTAAGTAATAGTGCCTCACGGGTTGGGCCAGTGATAGCAGTGATCCTTTGGCACACAAAGGTCCAGGGATTAAAATACTCCTTGAAACATCATGGGATTCGTCCGAATAAACGTTGCCCTCTGATTTGATGTGCCGGCTCAGATTCAAAAGTTTCGAATCGAAGCATGTTCCGGATTATCAAAAAAAAAAATATACTCCCTTCATTTCACTTTGATAGTTCTGTTTCTTTTTTCACACAGTTTAAGAAAAAGTAATTAATTTTGTTGGAAAAATAAATTTAGATTGCTATTTTCCTAAAATACCCTCATATTAAATATGATACAACTTTATGAGAACTTGAATTGATGGTAAAAAAAAAAATCAACTCTCATTAAATGAGTTAGATTTATAGTAACAACTACTTACATTGAATAAGGATATTTTAGAAAAATTAAAATACAACTACATTCTTCAATTGAAAAGTGGATTACAATTAGGGACAGATGAAAAAAGAATACAGAATTATCAAAGTGGAACTATCAAAGTGGGACGGAAGGGAGTAAGTTATAGTATGACGGCCACACAAAGTGTCCAAGACTTGGGCTCGCTTGTTACTAAAGGCGTGAGAGTGGAGACTCGAGCGGTTCCAAACGGTGATAATTGAATAGTGAATATAATTGGAACAATCGATTTATATTCATTTAACAAGTGGATCAACTCATTTGCACTTATTTATTAAACTAGTTATTGCGTGAATCTGCCCGAATATGCTATGGTATTGAGCATATATTGATGTTTCTGTATCTGGCCTAAGTATATAAACTCATGTTGCAACTAGAAACTAACTGATGCTTCACTAATTTAATCGGCATCCATTAACTAAATATATTGTACGTGCCAAATAAAGAAGAATTGCCATCTTTAAAACATTATCAACTTAATTCATATTAACTGGAAAAAAAACCATCAAGCGTATTACCGTTTTATTAACAAGAACTCGACTTGATTAATGATAATTATAATCAGTTAGAATCCTCTATGTCAGTACTCAGTGTTAAATTCAGTGTCAATTTCACTTATCACGGTGATGGTAGAAGAAATTTAAATAAATATCACATGACAAATTAAATATACAGGACACTTGACATAAATATAGAAGTGATACTGAGTTGTCATTGAAAGAGTGGCATTGAGGATTCCGCGTGAATTATGACCGCCTTTACCTTCACCTCGTTCCAAGGGAGAACTTACAGTTCAACTCAATCAAAGCTCTTGTACTAGTCCTTGTCACCGGTCCATAAGCCCCTGACATTACCAACAGGAAAAGTAAAGGGCAAATAAGTAGGAATGGAACGCTATGACCTTAGCAGTGAATGGAACGCTATCAAGTTCTTTGGTTTAAGGTTTCAGTTCTGCCAAGGATACGGTGAAGAGGCAACGCTGGCATGGTTGCAGATCCAGGAGCTACAATCAAGGCATCAAGTTGCCTCACCAAATTCCGGCCAATTTCCATTGCCAAATAACCAAAAAAAATATTCTTATCATAGCCAATATTTTGATGATACGCATTTATAGCAAGGGATGATCTAAGATTAATGAGTAGACTTTTGACTAAAGGAGGAGAAAACATTTAGAGAGGTAGGCATGCAGGTGAGCAACTTTAAGAAAATGCCCGAGACGAGAAGGAAGATGAGAGGCGAAATTTTCCAGGGGAGCGTCAACTGTGGTTTTAGCCTTTTTGGTTATTTTCGATGTATGCACAGGAGGAAAAAAAAAAGGCGCATGAATTGCTTTGACACATTGCCCTTCACGTGGTGTCTTTTGAACGTTTCTTTTTTTCTTTTTTTTTTTTCACTTTTCATCATCTACATCTACACCTACTCCTAATCATAATCTAACCTATATTAGAGAGTGATTCAACAAGATCACGAAAAATCAACGGAGACTAAACCACCATCGGATCATACGAATACACAGCACACCGTATAGTGCTGGAGGTGTTTATCGTCTAGTAATTTAGTAAAAAAAATCAAAAATTTTCCAATGGCAAGGTCAACATCCAATTAGGCCCTTGGGATTGGCTCGGATGGTATCAGAATAGCCTCATTAGATCTCCAGATCACGTGTTCGACTCATCTCTCTACCGCTTGTGTATTCTTAGGAAGCAGGGTGCACAAATGTAGTAGATTAGTCCTGCAAAAGTTGAGATATTTTATGCGTTGACCAAAAAAAAAGGGTCAACATCCAATTACGGTCCAAAAGGTTTATTTAGTAATTGTACATTGGAAATTGGATTTCCGCCGAATAATTAGTGTTTCGGTAAAATATCCAAAGTTTTAGACTGATTTTCTAATGTGGATTAGTTAAGTATATTTAATATGTAATTAATAATACAAAAGTTATTAATATGCTTTTAAGGTCATATATTTGTCTATGAGCATAAATCATAACTTATAACACTATTGAGTAATATATTAATATGTAATATGATATATTAGTAGGTCCAAAATATATAAAGTATGAAATTCGATAATTCATTTGGTACTCGAAAATTTGGGAATCGAATTTCAATATCCATTTTTAAATTGTTTTATCAAATTTTAAAATTGGATCTTAATTGATTTTTCCGAATTCCATTTTATCGATATTTGATTTTCAATCTAAATTGGATCGACCGGTTGTTCGATTTTTTTTGAAGATGAACACCTACCTCTAGCCGGCACCATGACAGCGAGCCAAATTACGAAAGACCCCACTCAATTAATCCATATTACAAAATAACCGGTCCATCACTAAAAATCCAGTGGAATTCATCCAAATTACCAAATAACCAACACCGGTCAAAATAATTGCACCGCCCAAAGTGTACTGCTGAATTCAAGAGAATTGCAATTCCAATTGGGAAAAACCACAGCAATTGTTCTAAATTACCAAATAACCAAATCCAGTCAAAACAATTGACCAGCTCAATTGATAATCCAATTCTACTCATTCTCGTTTTTATAGAAGTTTAGATTGGTATGAATATACCTAATTTTTAGATTGGTATGTCTAGTTACTTATTTATGATTCACTTGAAACTCTATAAATTTTTTTTTTCTCTTTGCATGTGGTTTGAGAGGAAATAATGACATTTTATTGTGATTAAATTGATAAGAAATTCAAATTTATTCCTTTATATACTTCAAAAATTGAATTTAATGTGTAATTATTTTATAATGGGAGGTAGATGAGATTCCTAAAAAGAAATACAAATTAAAAGAAGACATTTATCAATTGCATATCTCCTCTCAGGTCTCATTTTGATTGCTACTTTTTTTAAGTTTTCGTAGAAAAATATACTGTAGTAATTTAATATATGTGATTGAAAAATATATTCAAAAAAATATAAAAATTTTTACTTGCAAACCAAACAACATACAGATGCGAGGCAACAAAGAATTTGAGCGTAGAGATTGTTTTAGAATTCTGTTTGCCCCTGGCAAACGGAAATATTAAACACACATTGACTCGATTGCACGGATTGGGGGCCGGTGGGCTAATGTCCTTGGACTTGTGGACCGATAGCGATCTCAAATCAGCGGGCATATTGCGCCATGACTATCGCGGCGGGAGCCTTCGTCATTAAACACGGAAGAAATTATTTAACTTAGCTGCTAGTCGCATCCAATTAAATAACTAAACTGCACAAAACACTTGCTAAAAGCCTATAGGAAAAGAAACAGGAGAAGCCCAACTGCCTAACTATTTCAACACTGTCTGCTTTTTACGTGGTGTGCTCTTCTTCTTACTTCTTAGTTCTTCCCTGGTGGATCACTTTTTTTCTTTTGTTTTTTGTTTCTTTCCCCATGGTGGACCGCTTGACAAGCCGGTCTCTTACTATACAAACATAACAGGTAAAATACCCAAAAGTTCCTTGTGATTTGCTAAATGTTCAATTTGACTATCTCTAATTTGAAAGCTTACACTATAACTCCCGATGATTTCAACTAAATTGAATTTGGACGGAAAGCATCTAACCTAACGGATATATGTGAAATGTCAATATTATCCCTATATAAATGAACTTCCTATGATTTTTTGAATGTTCAATTTAACTCCCTCTGATTTGAAAAATTACATTATGACTCCCTTCGATTTCAACTAAATTGAAAAATGAATGGAAAGCATCTCACGTATAATAGGGGCAACATTGATATTTCACACACAACGGTTAGATTTGATGCTTTCTATCTAATTTTCAATTTAGTCAAAATCACAGGGAGTTATAGTGTAAGTTTTTAAAGTAAAGGGAGTTAAATTGAATATTTATCAACCCGTGGGGAGTTTTTTAGTATCTTACCCCAAGCATAAATTCTTTACAAAATTGCACAACTGGTAACTTATCCAAAGCAAAACGTCACCGCCAAGTACCTTGAGGGAAAAGTATATTTGTTACTTTCGTAAACTTTCTCCTAATAATCAAAGTCATGTCCTATGAGGATGTGCAAAATTATCCAAAAATCCGACATATCCTGTACGAAAATTAGGATACCCAATCTATATTATTTGATTGGATCAAAAGAGGGTCGGATATCTGCTACTATGCGGGGCGGGTTAGGGTCATGCAATTAAAACCTACGGTACCTGACTCGACCCACCTCGCATATATATATATATATATATAAATTTTTATACACATATTATAAAATAATTATTTTTAGAAATAAATAAGCAATTTCATTAAACAAATTGTATTATAAACATGAGATATTATAATTTATTTACAAAATTCATTTGTAAAGGTCATGATCTTATATTTTATAGAAAATAGTTTAATTAATATGGAACATATATTTTAAAAAATGTGCTACATATTTCAAACTTTTATTGATTTTGAATTCTTTTAATTTTTTTCTTTTTCTTGTATTCTTTTCGCATGTTTGTTTCTTAGTTGGAAACCTTTTTTGAGAAATAAATCTTTATTAAATTTTAAATAAATGTGTAAATATAAAATTAAATTAGTATAAATTATTTTTTAAAAAAATTAAATAATAAGTAGGGTGGGGCGGGTATCCGTTGACCGAACTCTATCTCAGCAGGTACGCTATAATCGGGAACCCATTGATATTTAGAACGGGTAAGGATAAAAAAAAATGGCTGACCTACAAGATACGGATCGGATCAGCCAAATGATGGATGGGATGGGCATCTGACCCGCGTTGCCGTCCACCTATTTTTACTATTAAAAAAATGTATTAAATTACGAGGACAATGTGTTAAAGAGAAAGATAGAGGGGCCACGAAAAAGATGGGTTGATTTTAAATATTTGCCCAACACGTAAGAGACCTTGAAGAGGTGCATGAGCTTTGTATATTTCCAACTAAAAGGATAAAGACAGGGCACTAAGAGAGTAGTCGTTCTGATGTACATGGTAGGTGACTAAACAACCACCTTAATCTCAGACGCCATCTTTTCTGCATTTTAATATTGCTTAGAGAAACATCAAGCAACTAACTGGAACAAATTAATGACCTCTTAGCCATCCGTTGAACAAAATGCACGGTCACTGAACTACATGTAGCCCCTCAACCTCCAGTCCTTGACAAAAACGTCAATGGCAGGCCTTCAACAATGCTCAACAGATAAAAGGCAAGTAACTTCCAAAGAAAAGCAGCATAATCAAGAGACTATTGCCCAGCCATCTTTGTTGCCTTGGGAAAATGAGGCACAAAAGTAGGACGGGAAAACAGAAAGAAAAACCATTCAGTGACAATCCACAAGTAAGGTCCATAAAATCGTTCAATTGATGAATAGATGAACAGAATATGAGCTTTGATGTATTATTAACAATTCAGACTTTCTGCTGGTTAACTGAAGACAAGAAGAAATCAATATGGAGAAAAATGTCAACGCTACTGAAACTATCAACATTTCTGAATCTACCAGCAAAATCAGCCTGAATCTTCTCTTCCGTCATATAAACTGTCAGCCACAATATTTCAAGGGACGAATATCAATGTCAAATAAGAGTAAAATGAGTCTTCACTGTGTATGACCTCGGGGAAAATGAGGATCAAGTAGTTTCTCAATTGGAAATCACCAGGGGCTCATACCATGCCTTGAGGCTAATACCATCATCTCTGGCCCCTGGATGAGTGATTCCTGGGAGATTCAGATCAAAGACATTCTGAATATCACGAAGCTCCTGATTTGCAGCTGTCATCTCTTTAATTCTGCTCTCACTAAAACCAGCATAATGTGCCCTCTTGTGACCACCTAGAGCTTGGCCTGTGGAGAAAACCTTGAAGCATATAGGACACTCATGGTCCTTGGTTTTAGTCAACTGCAAATCTGCCATGGCCACTCCATCACTACCAGCCTCAGCCGAAGTGCCATTGCACTCAATATCAGTCAGATGGCTGGACTCTGTGCCCGAAGCAGAGCAATGACCATTTGTTTTATGTTTATTGCTGTGACCTCCCAGAGCTCGATGCGAGCTAAAGCTCATGTTGCAGGCCCTGCATCTGTACTCTCGTTTCTTTTCTGAAATCTTGAAGATTTCATCAGCAGTATCTGCTCTGTCGGAAGAACATATCTCTAACTCTGGAGCATGAGCATTGATCTCTACTTTCTTGCATGGATTAGGATCCATCAATTGTATATCTTCTTGATCCATTCCAACTGCCTTACTTTGATCCTTCAAGGGTTCAACTACTCCAGCAGAATCAGAGCCATCCAACTCAACACCAGATACATCAAGCAGCCTAGACTCATTGGGTTCACCTCTGCAGAGAGGCTCATAAACACGAAATTCCAATTCAGCTTTCTTCTCATTGCCACTGGCAAATTCAGAGCTCAATTCGTTAAATTGAGATACATTCTGGTTAGACAGAGAGTTAGCCGACCCAAAAAAGCAAGAATATAGCTCTTCTATTGGCTTCTCTGGCATTTCAACCTCATCTGGATTACCTACAACATCTTCTGCATCAACTTTAGTGCTTTCCTCTGGAAGAGAAACTGACTTGGCTTCAAAATATGCAGAGGTAGCATTATCAGTATACACAAGAGGGCAATCAACTCCATCCCAATTGCTCACACCCCTCGAAAGCATCATCAGGCAGATAGCAGCATCTTCTACTTCATCATTCTCATTAAGAGAAGATGATGCATTTGCAGTAGAATAGGAGAAACTGTGACTAGATTTGTACCTCATCACTGATCTCTTCTTCCTTGGATACACAATGTCAAAATCTGATATGGCGTCTGCAGATTCAGAGGAGACCCTTGATCTTTTAGGATGGCTTTTCATATGCCCATACATTGCTCTCATTGAATCAAAAGCTTTGCCGCATTTCTTGCAAGGATGTCGACCCTTGAATTTCCCAGAGTGAGTCCTCATATGACCTGCCAGAGCCCTTGATGAGGGAAACCATTTCCCACATTCTTTGCAAATATTTCCTTTTCTTGGAGGACCACAGGCCCTTAAATCAGAAATCTTCCAAGATTTCTTAGGGTTTTCTCTTAGGCCATAGTTATCTTGATCTTGATCATGATCATCGTTTTCAAGATTCATGCTGCTGCTGTGATTGTCGACCTTTTCCGGAATCAAACTACTGCTGGATTGCTCTGCTGAAAATCTGCAAGAATTCGTTGCATTCTCTTCGAGCCCGTAATCACCATGATCATGATGGTCATCATGATCATAACCTCCTCCAAAACCCGCGTTGATGTCGGCTTTCACTTTCTCCTTTTTTGCAGCAGCAATCAAAGCTAGGTGACGCCTCATATGACCACCTAATGACTTACCGCTGAAGCAACACTTGTTGCAAAACTTGCATACAAACTTCTGTTCTTGAACTTCTTCCATCACTGAACTGTCAAAGCAAAACCAATTGAGTGATCCAAGAGCAATAATCCCAATTCAAGAAAGTTCAAGTAATTCAAATTTTACCGAACCTACCAACAAAAAAGCTCAAGATTCCGTGAAAACAGAGGAATCAAATGAAACCCAGATCAGAAACAAGTTCACTTAGATCTTGCTCAAGTCATCAAGATTTCTGAGCATTCATGAACAAGACAAAGTAAGATCTGATGACTCATCAGAAACCCTATGCGAAATGACGAAGTGAGGTCCAGGTCTAAACTTTTATCTCCGGCTCTTCATTTACCCAAGAAAATAGCGCGTGTGTGTGTGTGTGTGTATATAAAGGAGGCACAAGCTGAACGACTTCTCTCCTGTCAAACGCACCCAACAAAGACAGAGAAAGCGCTCTCTCTCTCTCCCCCTCTCCCTCTCTCGTGCTGGTGCGATGGCTTCTTTAGACCACATCCCACATTCCACAATGCTCCATATGGCCTTTACTATTTAGTGAGGACGAGGCCTTGCATGGAAGCAAAGATATGACACGCTGGCTTGACTACATATATAGGGGTGTGTGTAAATGTACTTAATTTGCCACTGCGAATTGGGTTTTTCTTTTTTTGGGGGAAGGCGTAAGCACATAAACTAAATCGATTTCTCATTTCTTTGAATTTTGAAGGGATTAATGAGAAGTTCAATCGTGTGGGGTTTTGGTCTTTTCGGTGAATGCTGAATAGCACCAAGTAATACTAATAGTACAGTTCTTTTTACCAAATCCATCTTTGACTTTTCTAGTGAAAGAAAAAGAAAAAATGTTTTGGATCTTACAGAGTTCTGGTGCGGAGAGAGGACTTTGTGGGTGAAGACGTGGGAAATGGCATTAAATGAGATGGGAAAACAGCCATTCAACAAAAGTCGGTCTGCTAAAGGAGTGGTTAATAAAGTGGTTTGCTGGGTTATGAAAATCACCTTGAACTTGGAAGGGGCTCTCCCCTTTCCCACACATCGAAGGACAAAATCGATGTAGCTTTCCCTTTTTGTCATTTTTGGTTTCTTGCTTTGCTGCAACAAGTTAAAAAAACTGCCCTACCTATTCCACATTCTCTGTTGCTTGAAGGCGAAGTTCTCCTCCGGTGGTGTGGAAGCCGGTCCCTCCTCTAAATTGGAAACGAGGGCATATCAACTAATGCTACTGAGAAGCAAGTGGATCGTACGTACACAAAGGTACCAATCTGTTTGATGGGGTCTTAGTGAAGCATAGGAACGGAAGAATGGGGGCAGGTTTGGGCAAAATTCTTTTCCCTGCAATGTTTGTCATTTGAAAGGGGATGTCCGGTAAATAAGAAATCACGCCTTCATAGTGGCCAGTCTGGAACAGCTCAAAAGACATGCCTGTGAGAAGCACGAGGCGTGATATGGAACAGGATAAATTTTGAAGCCTCGGAGAAAAAGGCGTGCTTGGGAAATTCCCGGTCTGGATAATTCAACCGGAATTTGACTTTTGAGCTTTCACTTGCCATTATGTAACTGCTCGTGACTAATCTAGTATAATCTCCAATTTCCAAATCATCCTCTGATAATTTAACCGGACCCTGATTTCATGTGAAACCCATTCAAAGGTCAAAGAAGGAGATCAATCAGGCTTGAAATGTATCCAGCTCACTTTAGGCCCAAAGAAAGTAGAGAACGCTAAACGGTTGGACCCCACCTCCCCAGCCAGGCCCATTTTCGGCTATCCTGCTCGCGTTGGGGTTGGGTGAAAAACTCCTAGAATTTTGTTAAAGTTGTTCTCGTCTCGTCGCTCTTAATTGGAAAAATATTGAAAGTAATCTGTTGAACAGGTTAATAACCCGCACATAGCATTTTAAAAAATAGATAAAATATTTATCCAACGTGAAAATTAGAGCATAACTCCGATGAACCCTGTAGTATGAAGCCAAATAATAACGAACAAAGACTATTAACTTCAAGAAAAGGTGAGGGATGGGGTGGTAGAAATAGAATCGCAGATGCTACGCGGAATTAACATCTGATAATACACCTCCCCAAAGTGTTTTATCTTTTTTGTAGGAATGCATGACCTCCTGATATCCCAAACCCATTCAGGTCTCTGCTGTCTCAGAAGATTCTAATTTCAGAGTCAAACATAGGGATGGCAATGGGGGTGGGTGCCCACGGGCAACTGCCCCGCCGAGAGCTCTCGGGGCGGGGGTATAATCCCCCGCCCCGCCACCTGGAAAAAAAAAAGTATATATATAAATATATATATATATATAATATGTAATTTAATTAGTTATAAATTTATGATAATGATATTATTAGTTAGGTGTATTATATAATGTATATTAATGTATGTAATATAATTGATATTATCAATTATATGAATAATTAGACATGTCAACTAATAGAATTTATTAATTAGTTATACTAAATTTACTAATACATTTATACTAAATTTCGAATTACACTTAATAGAATAACACTTTTTTCTCAAAAAAAAAGCACAAACACAAAAATGAATTAGTGATTGTATTTATACCAAAAGTGAAAACTTGACTATTTTAGTTGTATTTATTTCATCATATTGGATTGTATTCAAATAACTTTTGTTTGATTGTTTTTATGAGTTTCAATTGTAAAATTACAATGAATAATAATTTGATGATGTGTTAATATTTTAATACTTGATTATTTATTAAAATTTAACTATAATAAAATTTTATTAACCCCGCGAGGACAATTTTATTAACCCATCCCTAATCAAACATGAATCCAGCTTCCAAGTTCTAATGCAATTATCAATCACTTCGATATCATCGGAGCCAATCCAACCATCCACTGCGGCGAGATGAAGTTTAAGTTTCAAACATAGGAGCAGAGCCTTTGAAAATATTTTCCCAAGTACTAAATTTACTGTTAGTTTTCAGTACACCAACGAAAGATCACGAAGGGAACAGTTTCTTGTATAAATGCGCAACTGAAATGGTTTCCTGCCAGCAATGAACCCGTGCACAGCAGAAACTGTTGCGCAGGAGGATCAGATATACTGGCAAATTCATACCCAGTCATGATGCACTAATAACACGGGTTTCTAGAACTCGTAATCATTTTATAAACCAAAAAAGGAAGAAATCAGGTCCTTACAGCCAACGGCAAAAATGTAGGATCATCAAAATACAATAATGTAAGGGTAAACACAAAGCTTCTTACTTAAAATGGAGACAGCGACGCCAAAGGTCCTCTTGACTACAAAACAAAAACGTAAAGATCAGAAACTGAGTCTATCGGAAAAAAAAAATGGTAATGAATCCCGCTGACCGCTTCACTTCTATCTTCACTGGTCCTGATACAAGCCACAAGATCAAAGGCTGCATTTTAAGCAACAGCAGGCATGTCCTTGAGCCAGGCATCCAGTGGCTTTCCAATTGAATACACAATAAACCCAATCTCCCTCATCTTATCCACATTGACAATGTTCCTACCATCAAAGATAAAAGCTGGTTTCTGCATGTTGTCATATATCCTCTGGTAATCAAGAGTCTTAAACTCATCCCACTCTGTGAGAATGCATACAGCATGGGCATCCTTGGTTGCCTCGTAGGCATCCCAAACTACACTGACTTGCTTGACAGTGGTGGGACTCATTGGCTGGAGGTGCAAGGGATGATCCCAATCAAACTTGTTCATATTAAGGTCTCTCTGGATTTGATCCTCAGTCACTTGTGGGTCATATATGCTCACCCTTGCTTTGTCACCCAAAAGTCCCTTGCAGACATCAATAGCTGGGGTCTCTCTTGTATCACCAGTATCTTTCTTAAAAGCAAAACCTAGGACAGCAATTTTCTTATTCGCAACTGTATTAAACATTGAGGAAACCAAGCGGTTGACAAAACGATTCTTTTGGTAATCATTTATCTTGATAACTTGCTTCCAGTACTCTGCCACCTCGGGAAGGCCATTGCACTCACAAATATAAACCAGGTTCAGAATGTCCTTCTGGAAGCAAGAGCCACCAAATCCAACACTAGCATTGAGGAACTTGGGACCAATTCTTGTGTCTTTTCCAACAGCATAAGATACCTGAGTAACATCTGCTCCAGTTGCCTCACAAAGCGCTGACATGGCATTAACAGATGAGATTCTCTGTGCCAGGAATGCATTTGCAGCAAGCTTTGAGAGCTCAGCAGACCACAAATTGGTGGTGATGATGCAATCTTCAGGAACCCACTGAGCATAAACATCTTTTAGCACTTGAATAGCTTTCTGGCCTCCCGGGGTTTCCCGGCCTCCAATGAGGACCCTGTCGGGCTTGAAAAGATCCTGAATTGCAGTTCCCTCTGCAAGAAACTCAGGATTTGAGAGGATCTGGAAGTTAATTCCTTTGCTGTTGTGAGTCAGAATTTTTTCAATGGCCTCAGCTGTCTTGACTGGAACTGTTGATTTCTCAACAACAATTTTGTCAGATTTTGAGACATCAGCAATCATGCGGGCTGCACTCTCCCAGTATGTTAGATCTGCAGCTTTGCCTGCTCCGAGACCTCTGGTCTTGGTGGGAGTGTTGACAGAAACAAAGACTATATCTGCCTCACATACATGTTTCTCCACAGCTGTGCTAAAGAAGAGGTTCCTGCCACGGCACTCCTTCACCACTTCTTCAAGACCTGGCTCATAAATTGGAAGCTGATCACTGTTCCAGGCATTAATTCGAGGAGCAGAGATATCAACTACAGCCACCTCAATGGATGGGCACTTAAGTGCTATGACGGCCATAGTTGGCCCTCCGACATATCCAGCTCCAATACAGCAGATCTTCACCATGGTTCCTCTTCTTTTGCAATCTGGGGGTTATACATATAACACATTGTATTAGCCTCATGAGATCACAGGGACAACCAAAAAAAATAAAAATAGATGTCATTTTGTCAATTTAAGACTGGTTCACCACTGTTGGAAATGCCCATCATAGAATTCAAGCATCAGTATAGCAACAATTGCACTAAGAGTGTAGTAAAAGTGTATTAGAGGCAAAAAAAGATAGATGTATTATTGACAGTGCTATGAGCGCCACTCGGTCCCATGAACTCCTGTAAGAGTATCGGTGGAAGGATCTAGAAGAACCTTGTCCAAAAAATGTATTTACATAATCTAAAAATTCCATAATAATACAAATTTGGACTATAAAGGTCACACATTGAGATTGTACCCCAATAGTGGTGCTCAAGCCATATGTCGCACCCTTATCCAAGGGTCAAGTTTTTGGCACAGTTATTCAGTACATTCTAGGAAATTCAATGCAACATTCTGTATCCACAGTGCTACAGAAGATCAAAAGAAAATACAGAAATAGAAGCTGCCAAATAAAACAAAGACATCTTTAGATCACAAAAAGAAAGGGAATCTTATTAATTGAAACATCAGTAACAAAAAAACTAGGAAACATTAGATTGACACAGAGGACAGGATCATAAAAAAAAAATTAGCACATCTGAACACATTTATATCCCTTTTGCAGCTAGGGGGAAAAATTCAAAGCTTGATATTAGCAAGTAGAAGAAAAAAGATAACAGTAAGAGACCAAATAAACTTTTTAAAAGCTCATTCTTCACGTGATCGACGAACTCAGCTCAAACAAGTATGAGCTATCAGACAACCTTCTAAAGATCCAAATCATTGTTCCACTGAAAAAAGATATTTCGCAATCCGAGCAACGGCAGGAACATAATTTTCTAATGCATCAAGCTTACTTACGGAATTCAATACAGATCCACCGTGATTCATGCATGAGAAGAGTCAATCAACGGAAAGCTCGTTTAATTGCGCTTAAAACCACTAATCGCAGCTAAACCATTATCTAATCAGCCTACGTTTCAGACCATATCCAAAATTTCATAAAGATGCTAACAGATCTAACAAAATCAAAGCAATGGGGACCAAATTCAAAAGCAGAGTAAGATGTCAACCGCACTTCCAACCAATAACAAGCGTAACAATCCAAAAAAGAGCATACTCAAAACGAAACCATGCTCCAAAAAATAATTAACAGTAGCATTTGATCCACAAAATCGAATTGAAAAACTCCATCTCCGCCATGCTAAGCACGTATCAATATATCATATAAATAATGTAATCGATTGTTCAAGCACGCCTATTACCTAATTGTAGAAACTTAAGAAACAAATTAGGAAATTGCAGTGGTGAGAATGGAAACTGTACCTCTTTGGATCACTCCTGTGGCGCTTGTAAGAGAGAGAGAGAGAGAGAGAGAGAGAGAGATCTGAAGGAGGATGAGTAAAATGTCTAGAAATACTCTACCAGTTCGCGGAGAGAGCGGGGATTGGTTTTTATAGTGGCAGTTTGGATCCAAGATCTACCCTTTCCCCTCTTACAATCCATCTTTTAACCCTCCCCGAAGTCCTAAATTAACAGCCCAGCGAGCATAATTGCACACGTTTTTTGCGAGACGAGGAAAGGGTAAATGAGGAAATTAGAAACTTTTAGTCTGAATTTGTCGCACCCACCACCTAAAGCCATGGTTGGTGATGAAAGTATTATTAGTACTAATTCAGTTCCGAATTAAGAATTATGGGGGGAAAAAGTGCTCGTAATTTCTTCATTTCTAAATCCCGCCGCGGAGCACGAAGCTGGGGGTGAAAGTCTGGGAGCGGTGAGAATCCTGGTTTGCACCCACGCGTTTTCGCGGCTAATTCAACACTGTCAAGCACGACTTTTCGACGGGGGCGCTGTACCAATGGAATACGGAATAAATCGCTTGGAATGTGATCATCCCTTACACTTCCACTTTCTTTCCATTACCGTTTGACTTCATCAGTGTTTTTAAAAGATAGCACCCCCGGAGAATGAATGATATGCTATTCAGTTATTATTTAATACAATATATACTCAAATATATCAGATTAATAATTCAATAAATATTTCATTTTTATCAAATGTATCCAATTTTTATATTCTATCGGTGTAAGAAAAAAGCTATTGTGAATATGTGCAACATGTGTAAAAATAAAATTTCAATTTTGAAATTAAATTACGTGGCACTCATCTAATACTGCTCGTGTATTCATTAAAAAAATACCTTATAAGATAATCAATTATTGCATATTTCTCTTTATGCGTGTTAACATTTCTTGAAAATCAATCAATGAAGATAGATACAGACAGTGTATTATCATGGTCAAATGCATGACACACAACAAAAATTAATTTTTTATTTAAATTCAGATTAGACGTTGTGCATCTTACGATGATAGTGTATAAACTATCGGTATATATAAGATTTATCAAAAAAAATCTCATCAATTATTTTATTTCCGGTAATTCCTATTACATGCATTTCGGTGCTATACATGCAAATTGGAAATAGTAAGCTTGAATCGACTCACACACTTTGCCTTTGTTTTGTTTTTTCCCTTCTTTCTTCCACCTTAAAATTTTGGAGCAAGGAAAGAAGAAGTGAAACAAAATATATCAAAGACTGTTTACAGAATAAGGAAAATATGTATGCAAAATTACCAATATTGATTCATACAAAACAAAAAAGGTAGGTAATTGTACTTGTCGATATTTCCTATGACTCGTTTGACACGTAAATTGGCAAAATTTGGTAGTAATGCAAAAATTGGCAAACTTTTTATAAAAGATCTTTTGATTATATGTTATTTGGTTGGTAATCGCTTTCAATGGAATGCCTGCGAGCTACATGCTATTCAACGCAATGACTGGCATGTAATGAATGACCCTACGCAAGACAAATAGATATATAGGTGTAAGAAAAAATATCCACTGATCCAAAAATACATTATATTTGAATCGAAAAAGATGGTATTTCAATTCGTATTATTTGACTGGGTAAAAAAAGGTCAGGTATTCGCCTATATGCAGGACGAGTTAAAATCATAGAATTAAGAATCTATGAGTAAGCGATCCGCCTCCCCTCCCCCCTCCCAAAAAAAACACACACACACACACACACGTGTTATTTTTATACACATACTAATATTTTTTGAGTTAACTAAGTAATTCCATTAAACAAATTACAATAAATGTATGAGAGACTATAGTTTATATACAATATTCATTTATAGAGATCATAATCTTTTTTTTTTTTTTTGGGAAGAGTTTAATTGATGTGGAATGTATATTCAAAAAAGGGCAATATTTATTTCAAATTTTCATTGATTTTGAATTCTTTTAGTTTTTTCCTTTTTTCTTATATTCTCTTTACATATTTGTTTCTTCATATGAAAAGTTTTTTTTTGAGAAAATTCTTTGTTGAATGTTAAATGAATATACAAAATTAAATTAATATAAATACTTTTTAAAAATTAAATGATGAGCAGGATTGGACGGGTACCCATTAGCTCAATCCTCTCTTAGTGGGTATTTAATAAGTGTCCATTGATATGGTAAAAAAGAGATCTAATCAATAAGGTTTGGATCAAATAAGTCAAATAGTGCACGGGACGGATAGCGCCGACCCCTACAGATACCGGCGGACATCACTGAAGTATGCAGATTACCGACAGAACTAGAAATCAACATAAGATGCAAATAGGCGAATTCAAATATCTAAGGTAAACCCCCCGGGGCTAGACTATCTGGTCTTGGGCTTCTTTCGGAACTCCAAGGTTAAGTGGTCGAATCCCACTTAACTCCTGGTGCGCTTGGTGTGGTGGTATACTTGGGCGTAGGGGATTAGTCGGGGTCGCCTTCGGATCCTGACCCGGACACCCCTGTGTTGACCAAAAAAAAAATAAAAAAAAATAAATATATATATCTAAGGTAAACTAGAGCTGTAAACGAACCGAAACGAACCGAGTATCTCATGTTTGAGCTCTGTTCGTTAAGCGATTCGAACTCCGTTCGTGTTCGTTCGTTAACTTTCGAACTCTAAATCTGTGTTCGTGTTCGACTCGTTAAGTAAAGTTCATGTTCGTGTTCGACTCGTTTAACATAAACGAGCCGTTCACGAACACGCTCGAAAAGTTCGAATCCAGATTATTCTAGGCCTTAAATATGCCACACAAATCATTAATCATCCTAAAAAATAATTAAAATACTAAATGACTAAATTCCATTATTCAATAACTGCATAACCAACATTAACATAAAAACAACAAATAAAACAAAGTAATTTGTCCTTCAAATATAAAAATTCAGCCATAAGACAAGTAAAAATTTTCAGCAGCGGCCAATGGGGAAGGAAAACAAAAGTAAGGTTGGAAAAGGAAGGGGAAAGTTTTAGAATTTCTTATGAGTAACCCTAAAATTTATCAAATGACAATTATGTCCTTGTTCGCGAACGCTCGTTAAAATTCCCGAACATATTCGTGTTCGTTCGATTATTAAACGAACACAAAAATTCGTTCGTGTTCGTTCGTTTAAGGCTTTCGAACGAGTTTTTAACGAACACGAACGAGCCGAAACGAACCGAGCTAACGAACAGTTCGGTTCGTTTAACAGCTCTAAGGTAAACTGTCGGTCAATTTCCTCAAGGCTACGTATTCCAGGTGCAGAAAGCTACCCAGATGAGTCAACGTACCAATGTAGCAATAGTCGTCAATCCAAACTTTTCTTCTTCTAAGTTTATTAATGCTAGCCTTCGACATACGACATCGGGTTTTAAATTTTAACACTAGATTATGCGGTAAACGGTAAAACATTGACAACACGTTTTCTTGTTCTTTTTCCTTTTCTTTTTAGTTAAATAGCAACACAAAATAGGTGGTCAGTCAACTGACAATGTAAGGACTACTGCAACGCAATGAGTAGTGAATTTTGAGCGATTCAAAAAAAAAGTATTAATCTTTCCTACACTGATAGTACTATCAACATTGGATGAATGACAATTATGTAAAATTTGAATTTGACATTCAACTTTTGCACACATGTCACGAATCAAACGGTGACAGTGTATACATTGTCGGTGTATATAAAATTTACTCAAAAAAAGGATAAAATAAAAGGTCACCAACAATATATATATATATATATATATATATATTTTCCGTTTCAATTGGTAATAACTATAATTACATGATAGCACAATCTAATATATTAGTATAGATATTAGTCCAAAAAATTAATAAAAGGGGATCATTTAGATATTCCTCTGTGCATTTGAGTCGTATACTCTCTTATTGTAAATATTGGATTGAATTGTGTCCAAATTAAGAGGGAGGAGGAGGTACGGGGCAATTAGTTATTGTTGTTGTCATTTACTACCGAACGGGAGGGAGGTCAGTTCTCATTATAATTACACGGGAAAGTGAATTTACGGATGAAAGAGAAAATTGAACCCTTCAAAAACAAGAATAAAGAAGCAGTGACCCTTTGGAGCACACGTTCAGTCTTTGCATTAAGAGAGGAAAAAAAAAAAAAAAAGAAGTACTACAGGAGAGAATTTAACTTTAACCCATGACTCCAAATATAAAAATGACCAAAAGAATTCCTTCAAATCTAAGAATGAACATGCTTTGCTTGATGCTTGTTGTCTCAATAAAGGTTTGAGTGAGTTCTAAGACAAGACCTAATCATTGCCTTCCAAATGAATGAAGGAAAAGAAAAGATTTGAGTAGTCTCAGGTTAATGATCGATCCATCACTCTCAGTCACAGCAATTTTCCAGTCAAATAAAATGCAATCCCAGCAGAGATTATGGGTTCAGGTAGGTGGGCCCCAATTGCGTGAAAAATTCACTATCCGGCACCACGCCAGGCCCCAACCATCGTGGAAATACGAATCATGGTTCCCAAAGCCTAGCCCAATATATCTTACTGTAAAGGGCATGGCCGTTAATGAATAACGTGGGTTCCGATCGGGTAGTATCCTCCGAAAACCAGACCAAAGCCCAACTTACTTTACGCTGATCCAGTTAAAAAAGTATAGCCCCTCAACGATAGACTTGATGACCACCAACATCATCCACTTTAAAAATACCAAAAAAAAAAAAGAAGAGGGAAATCGTCTTCAACGGTAATCAGAATCATAGCCCCTTCATCCTCTTAGTCGACCAAATCCAACGGTTGACCCTCGCCATACAAGTTAAACGCAAGATCGTACGCTCCAAAAACGAAGCCCACAGAAAAAACTAGCCGTTACAAGAGCCGCGGAAGCGTAACGTTCCTCTATTATCCCCCGTCTCTCCGTTCCGCTAATCTCTCATATCATCATCAATGAATTCAAGAATTCCTCACACAATTCAGTCAACTATTGCCTTAACCCCCCTTCCCGTTTCTTCACTCCTTCTTTCTCAGTATAACCCCTAGTGACAGAAATATCAACCACTTTCCGGCTAACTTTTCCGATGGATGTCAAGACAGCCGGAGCAGTAGTAACCAACACTCCGGTGAAGGATCCCAAACCAAACAGATCAAAGACCGACGACTTGTTTACAAATTCCGAGAATTTCCACCCCAATTTGTCCAGCCCTGCTTCGAAATTTTCTAATTCTCCAGCAATCAAATCTGCAACAAAAACCCAAAAATCTGCCTCTAAGAAATGCAACCCTAACCCTAACATGATGTCTTCGCCTTCCAACAAGAACAAGATCCGAGAGAGAAAGTTCGTGGTGGCGAAGAAGAATTCGAGGAGAGAGAAAGTGAACTCTTCAATCGCGGTGGCTTGTAAGTGCAACAATAAAGGGAGGAAGTGTGTTTGTTTGGCTTATGATACTCTTAGGGCTTCGCAAGAAGAGTTTTTCAAGAGAGGCGGCAACGCTGTTTTGGACAATGATGATGCGAATGAGTTAGAGAAGACTGATAGAGCTGCTGAAGAAGGCGAAAAGGCTCTTCCAGACCCGGATGGGATTGTTAATGGACTTGAAGATAAAATGTTTGATCATTGTTCTGAGCCTTGTGGATTTGAAGATAAGCATGACCAAGATGAAACTGAGGGACCTTGTGAAATGGGTGTTTCTAATTCTAACATCAAGAGAAGGAGGGACAAGTTGTTGGAAGATGCAAGGAAGAGTGTGCCTGAACCTGGGTCTGGAAGAGTGTTGCATTTGGTTAAGGCTTTTGAGAAGCTTTTGTCAATCCCAAAACCAGCTGATTCTGAGGAGGAGGAGGAGGAGAAAGAGATAGAGGACGCCAGGAAAGGAATGAAATGGGCATTGCCTGGGTTGCAACCTCAATTACTTCCCCAGACACAAGTCTCTTCGTCTTCATTCTGCCCTTCTGATTTTGTACTCACTTCGGAGAGTTTAGGTTTGGATTCGCGTGTTTCTTCTTCTCTGGACAGCAGTCAAGGAAGGTTGGTGATGCAATTTTAATTGGTTTATGAAACTTGTTTTCTATTAGTAGGTTTTCCTGATTACAATATAATTTTGTTTGTGTTTTGACTTTTTCTACCTTCAGCGTTTCTAGCAGGAACTCTGGTGGTGGTCGAAGAAGCCGAAGAAATGTAAGGATTTTGTTCCCATTCATGACCTTATGTAATTATCAAAAGTATGGTAGGTAGAATGATTTTACTTTTCATTCCCGATGCAGAGTGCTGAGTCATCTGGGACATTTGCTAGTCGACATTGGAAGAGAAAGCATCTGAAACAAACCTTCCAGAAACCATTCAAGCTTAGAACTGAGGTTTGTGTTATATTATTAATAAAGTTGTTTGGCTGCTTCCACGTAGAGATTTGTGAGTTTAACTGAGTGCTTCTGGTGCATATTCTGGTGCGCTGTTGTCAGTTTAGCTAGAAGTCTTTGTATCTTTTATTATCTAGCTATTACTCGCAACAATTAGTGGTATATGTCTATCTCCTAATGAAGTTTCATTTTCTGTGCGAAACTACCTTTGCAAGTATTAGAATAACAATAAGAAGTATGCTCTCTAAAGCTTTTGAATTTATCCCATTGGCGTCTTTCCTAGTTTTCAAACTACTTTTGCAAGTATTAGAATAACAATAAGAAGTATGCTCTCCAAAGCTTTTGAACTTATCCCATCGGCATCCTTCTTAGTTTTTCAAACAAATATTTCACCTTTTTTCCTCTCATAACGAGCATCGTTTCTTGGAATTGCATTTTCAAGTCACCTCATTGTTGAGTATATATTCAATTGACCTGGTTGCAGCAAAGAGGAAGTTGTAAACAAGAAGAATTCCTCAAAAAAGTTAAACAGATGATGGAGGAAGAGGAGAAGCTGCGCATACCAATTGCACAAGGTCTTCCTTGGACAACAGATGAGCCAGAGGTAGTTTCTTCTTGAACCTCAAAGTTAAGCTGTTGCTGCAATGGTCAAAGAAAGAAAATAAATTGCTTGAATTTATACTGAGTTGATTCAATATTGAAATCTACATTGCCAAATTGCATTTCAGGCGAGTTTATCATGCCTAAACTGCTACTCAAACACTAGTATAATTTAGAGCATTACCAGTAGATGACTAATAGTAATAACTCCTAATGAACCATGATTTAGTCAAGTGCTTTATTAGCAGAACAATGTTGTTAAGCCAGTACCTGATTCTTGTGCTATTTGCAAGTAATTAGTTTTTATAATAAGGGCCGTGTGTTTTCACCTACCTATTGCATAGATAATGCTTATTTGTTTTCTCTTGTTTACAGTGTTTGGTAAAGCCTCCAGTTAAAGACATTACCAGACCACTTGACTTAGTGCTGCACAGTGATATCAGGGCTGTGGAGCGTGCTGAATTCGATCATCAGGCAGGGTTTCAATTTCTTTGTGACCTGACCTTGTAATTTCAAATTATTTTATAAAGAGGTTGAACTTATAGTTAGTCATTCTCATTTTACGACCTCTTTTATAGTGCTGGACTTGGTAACACTCTCTCCAAAATCCTGTTTAAGTTTCTGCCTAGTAATGCTCAATACTTACTATTCTCGGTATCAGGTGGCAGAAAAGTTGAGCCTTGCTGAACAGTATAAACTAGAAAAGGAGAGGCTGCAGAAGGTAAATTACATATGATATAGTTATTATCTGGTGGAGTAAATGTTGGTTTATACTCTAGTTAAACGAGTTTGTTGTCAAATGTAGTTGGAAGAGGAAGAGGAGCTTAGAAGGCTTAGAAAGGAGCTCATTCCCAAGGCTCAACCACTGCCTTACTTCGACAGGCCTTTCATCCCTAGAAGGTAGCTTTGGTCCATTGGCTAGAAACATAAAAAGAGTACTATTTTGTTAAGTTTTGTCTTTGGTTTCTGATAGGTCAACGAAGCATCCTACCATACCGAGAGAGCCTAAGTTCCACCTTCCTCAACACAAGAAGATCAAATCTTGCATGTCCTGGAGTGATTTGTACGCGGAGCTACAGTGAGGGGTGGCTAAAGAAAGAGACTTAGATGAGAACATGCTGGGAGTTACAGCACATTTTATTGATTTTTTTAGCATTCTTTTATTATTTGTACATGAAAGAAATAAGTTTCTCAGAATTTTGCCAAACAGCGTGTTGCTATATTTTTTTCCTTGGCACGACGGCGTGCCATGTTAATGAATGCTTTCATATCGTTCAGCCTGTTTGTCCTCGTGCTGTTCATCTGCTTGGAATTTCAGCGCCCTGTTTTCTCCCGTGCGGCAAACTGCAAGTTTCTTTACCAATTTCAGTGCTTTGATTTAATCACAATAACATGTACTCCTTCGTCTCATTTTGATAATTCCGACTTTTTTCACATAATTTAAAAAAGAATAAATCATACACACACACACACACACAATCATAATTAATTGCACGACACATGAGTAAAACTTGAATATTAATTTTAAATTCAGATGAATTGTCATGTATTTAATGGTGATTCATATATACACTTTCAGTATATAAAAAAGTAATCCTTTAAGAATATCACGATTAAAATACATAACACATGAGCAAATGTTAGTTATTAGTACCTGTAAATGTAATATAACTAATTAGCTTTGTATTAACTACAACAATAATATTTTGATGAAAATTGCACCATACAATAACAACATACGTTAAATAAATTAGGTTATATATACTCAATATCAATCTATATTAAATCAAGGCATTTTAGAGGAGTTTAAAGTTGACTATATTGTTTATTTAAAAAGTGGACTACAATTTAATCTGGATGAAAAGGATAAACAAGCCTATATTAATAGTAAAACGGAGAATGAATCACTCGTGGGACTTAGCTTACACGGCATTTGCTAAACTCAAAACGGCCTATAATTTACCCGCATGATGATTGATAGGGCTCTCATAAAACTCTTGCGCCTTGATAAGTTGCACATTTACTTGTAAAAAAAAAAGCACATTTAGTCCTCCAAAGCCAAAGAACACATCCGGTTATCACCCCTACAATTTCGCGTTAAACTCTAACGTTGCAATGTACTCGGCAGTGATGCACTCAATCAAAGAAGTCCCCTGAACCTGAGATTTGGTACATTCAAAAGAACCAAAGCCAGTGTTATAGCTGATAAAAATGGCCCGACTCCATCCTAATTCTCGAAGTTATCAGCAAGAAGCCAGTTTCTATGAACCCTCATCTTTGTCATCTTTTAAAAAGAAAACGGAAAAAAAGTCCTTAAGCCTACCTCCAGATTCTCTAGACACATGAATAAGTCTCCCCTGTCCAAACCTAATGACCAAAATTCGAGACAAATAATGTAAAAAACAGCTTTCTCACATCGCTCAGTTCAAAGAACCCCTAGACGTAAAATTTAACAGAGTAAACAAATATATAAAATAGAGTAATATAAGCAATAGGTGAACCTTTAAGAACAGGAGTACAGCTTGTCTAGAAAAAACTCGGGAGTCAAGACAGATTGTCTAATAAAATATCCAAGGACATCTCTTCCACAAGCTCGAAGCAAAAAAGGGAAATGGACAACATAAAAGAGCCTACATATTATCAAAATTGACATGTAAAGTAGAAAAGCTCATTAATTCATCTATCAAGGTGCTACAACAATGCGGCCAGCTACTTGGTCAAGATCTCTTTGTCCACTGGATGTGATTCTTCTTCCACTGAAACACAAAGTATATGTGGTAGAATTAGCAAACATACTAGAATAGCCAGAGATGCAAGTAACCAGAAATGTCGCAACTGAATTTCACATACAAGCATCCTTTTAAACCTGGACATTCTACAGATCCTAAGTTCCTAATCTAATCAGAGTTAAAACTGAGACATAATGTTTTAAACCATACTCTTACGCTTCTAAAAGGACTGTATGCAGGTGAATGAAGTGCATATGTGGTAAACATATACCACATGATCCATGTTGCAATTTACATTTTATAACTCCACGTCATTCAGGTAAACTATAGTGCTAAAGTATATTATACGTGTCATTCATTAATTCATTGGAGCAGATTAAATTCATTGGAGCAGATTAATTTGATAAAGTAGACTTATTCAAGTTACTCGGATGTTTGATGATTCAGGTCAAAATAAGGCAGAAAGTCAACTATCTCACCCTTTTGGGTCCATATCAACAATATTCATCTTCTGCAGCTGCTGAAGAATGTGGCGAGCAACACTCCCGCTGCTTTTACCAAAATGAGGAGGACGGCTTCCATTCCTCTTGCTCCCACCATAAATCCTCCTGAAAGCACCAACTCCAAGGCCTTGCCTCAAATAAATTTTTCTAGCCATGGAAGCTGCAATGGAACAAAATAGACAAGTAGTCATGGCATAAGACCTTGTCACTATCATGTTAACAATTCCCATCCACAAATTAACCTTGATAACAAACCAATCATGCCATACTGCCCACACATTTTCACAGAGGGAGGGAGGGCGGGAGAGAGAGAGAGTAGTACAAAAGAAACAGAGGGGTAAAGAGGGTTATACCGGCTCTGATGTAGTACCAATCTGGGTCATACGGAGCAAGTTCCTTGAGTGTACCAGTTTTCACAATATCAACCCATTGTGGAAGTTCCATCTATGGAGCAGCAATTAAACAAAAGACGGTGATATATATTATAAACAAACAAAAGAAAGTGATAAATGTTGCAGCGGCTTAACAAAGACACTGTTGGTTCACCGAGGTAATATGCAGGCAAAGATATTCATAACAGCTGGGAACCACACAACATATCCACCAATTAAGGCATGATTTATCTACTTCTTTAAGCATTTTGGATTGAGAAATTCCTTAAGGAATCCTCCACCAGTTAGCCATGAAGCTTTTTGAAATGAGTTCAAAAAATATATAACCACATAAAATCATATCGACAATACTTGCAGCAACGAGTAGCAATTCAGAACAGATTCTTTCTAGAGGTCCCTTCCTTTTATTTCGACATTGACCCCATGAATACGAAGCCTTAAGAAAGCTATTACCAACATTTTAGCTGGTAATTAAAGCGCCAAATACACTTACCAAGAAACTAGTATCAAAGTGCACATTTCATGTGCATCACACAGTATATATGTGTAAGAAACGAAAGAAACCTAACAGAAAACGACGAGTTAACGAGTTCATATCCCACAATCTTTATTTAGAATTTGGAAGTTGAAGGTAAACTGACCCTTCCAGATCGCCTGAGATGGGCTGAATAAGCCTTGACGAAGTCGTGAGGAGAGACGTCTTTCACAGTCCTCGCAGTCGCCATCGTCGAATGTGTCTCTGTAGCAGCTCTGCCGGCGCGGCCGATGCCTCTGAGAGCCAAACCAAAGTGGACGTGCTAGGGTTTATACTGCAATGCTATTACTGAGATTTATTTATATAGGGCTGCTTGTAGCGTTTGATCCAGGCTTTTACGTGTGTTCTCGGCCCGCCTTAGTTTAGCATCCGGCCCAAATGTCACGACCCTCATTTCGCCCGGCCCAACTATTTTTTAGATAGATGATCCCAAAGAAGCGAATGGCGCTATAACTCGGTCAAAGCCACGTTGCAAATTTTAACATCACGTCATTATTATTTATTATTATTATTTCAATTAATTAAAAGTGTAATAAATGTGAATGAATATTTATTTCTAACTTTTTTATGTAAAAAAATTAAATTAACTTATAGATTAATTTTTTTATGCAATAATATTTTATATTATGCACTAGTAATTGATCGTTAGTGTTTATAATATTTACTCATTAACTTATTATTGGTTTATTTTGTTGGTTTTATAAGAATTTTTTTCCTCATTAACTTTTTAAAAGAGACTATACTATTTCTACTTTTATTCATTGAAGGTGTCTCTCACTTTGAAAAAAAAAAGGTTTTTCTCACATAAAATTTAAAAGTGGATAAATTTTTACTCTCAGAGTTAATGGGCCAGTAATTAATTAATAGAGAAAAAAATTCCCAACCAAAGACGTCATCGTTTCAGAGAGAAGTACTACAGTAAAAGCTGTGAGCTGAGGGGAAGTCCCGACTCCTGAGTCCCGGCTACAGCTTTCCTTCTCCCTTTGCCCCCTTAAATCGTTAATCAATCAATCATCATCTTCTACTTCTCCTCCTGAGAGGCACCACCAGAATCCACTAAACCCTAGAGCTACACCGCAGATTTTGGACCCGACCTGCCTCCATGGCGATCCGCCGCCTCCTTACCCTGGCTCGTCGATCTCAACGAACCACCACCAAGCACCTCCGCCCCTTCTCGACTTCCTACGCCGCTGTCGCCCCCGCCTCTCCTTCTTCAACTCCATCAAATTTCTCCCCACCTCCCCCGACAGCCATGATCTACGACCGGTTAGCTGAGAACGTCAAAAGCAAACTCAAACAGCTAGAACAACCCGATTCGCGCTTCCTCAAGTACAGCTCGCCCCACCCGGCTCGGGTCGACCATACCCCCGTCCTCGCCGCTCCCCTCACCCGCGTCACCACTCTCCCAAACGGCCTCCGCATTGCTACCGAGTCCAATCTCGCCTGCCCTACGGCCACCGTCGGTGTCTGGATCGACGCAGGGTCCCGGTTCGAGTCCGATGAGACTAACGGAACTGCTCACTTCCTCGAGCACATGATCTTTAAGGGCACTGAGAGGCGGGCCGCCAGGGAATTGGAGGAAGAGATTGAGAATATGGGTGGACATCTAAATGCTTACACTTCCAGAGAGCAGACTACATATTATGCTAAGGTTCTGGAAAAGGATGTGCCCAGGGCTATGGATATACTGGCTGATATTCTTCAAAATTCGAAGTTTGAGGAGAGTAAAATCACCCGGGAACGAGATGTTATCCTCAGGGAAATGCAGGAGGTAGATAGTAGTATTTTAGATTTAGGTGCTTTCCTTTCTTCTTCTTTTTACACTGGTGAGCTTTCCACATTGCTGTGGTGTCTTTGAGGATGATTTTGTGATGCCGCTATCAAGTTAAATTTTTATTCGTTTATGGGTTTCTTGTCATGGGTCTTCAATCTGGAGGTTTAGGATTTAAGGGGATCACCAAACATTACTGTCTATTGACTGGTTTAGGGAGTTCTTTAGTTTCTTATTTAGTTTAGATTGATAGGGTAGAGGGAAGTGTTACACAGGATTGGCGCTAGGTGTGAGGTTTGCTCTTTTTTCCTTTTTGAGATTATCCACATAGAATTTGTTGTTGGTGTGTTAGTTGAGCATTTTCTTGGTACTTCACAAGAAGTATGATAGTGCCACTGAGCAGATGTCATCCGTATCTATCTGGACATTGGTACAGTTCTTTTGCAATCTGAAATGGTCAGACATGAAGCACTTTGAAAAAAGTCTGATTTTTGTTTTGCTTATGTTGGGTTGGATAAATATTTTGCTTAATTAGAACTTTGAAATGCAGTTACAGATATAATGGCTCATTTTCTTAAATTTGTGTGCCTAAGTAGACTCCTTCAGGCTATCTATGAGTTTTATTCTAATGTCCTGTGCTTAAGAGTTTTACCTTCAGCTTACTTTTGCTAGAGTTTACTGAACTGCAGCGGTTTCTTCTCTAATTGTAGGTGGAAGGTCAAACTGAGGAAGTCATATTTGACCACCTACATGCTACTGCATTCCAACACTCATCTCTGGCTAGGACAATACTTGGACCTGCAGATAACATCATGACAATCACGAAACAGCACCTAAAGGACTACATATCTACTCATTACTCTGCTCCCAGAACAGTAAGACTGAGGCAGTCAGTTCTAATTTTCATGTTAATTAAATATTCCGCTTAAATGTTGTTTTTACATATTGTTTGGTCATTTGCAGTTTGCCGGAGAATATTTTCTGAACGTTTCTTTTGCTGCTGTTTTTAGGTAATTGCCGCCTCTGGAGCTGTTAAGCATGAGGAAATTGTGGATCTAGTAAAGAAATTATTCACGAAGTTGTCTCCTACTGGAAGTACAACTACTGAATTAATTGCTAAAGACCCAGCTATCTTTACTGGTTCCGAAGTATATTTCTCTTGCTTGAATACTTCATGACGTCTTTCCTTCACAAGAATACACTGTTAATATCTTTTTGTTTTGTAATCAGGTGAGGATGATTGACGACGACATTCCACTTGCCCAATTTGCAGTTGCTTTTGAAGGGGCTTCTTGGACGGATCCTGATTCCATTGCGTTAATGGTCATGCAGTCGATGTTAGGATCTTGGAGTAAGAGCGCTGGTGGTGGGAAGCATATGGGGTTAGTTAATCTTGTTTGTGAATTAAGTATGCAGGATTACAACTGCTGCTTACTTACCATTTTCAATATGTATGTACAGCTCTGATCTTGCCCAGAGGGTTGGCATCAACGAGATAGCAGAAAGCTTGATGGCTTTCAACAGCAACTATAAGGATTCTGGTCTATTTGGTGTCTATGCTGTTGCAAAGGTCCACACCTGTTCCTCTAACTTGCACTTGGGGAAGGGGAAATAGAAATCCCAAATTTGAAATGACGCATACAAAATTCATGAACTTTTACATCTGCATCTGTGTTTATTTGTGTACACCTTTTCCTCGTGTAGTTTATAATTCATCTGTTATATCCCCAGTGTTTCCTATTTAAATTCCACAAAATGGGCGAAGAGGGGTTGCTGCCTTTTTTATTGGGGGTGGGGGGTTTACAAAAAAAAAAAAAAGAAGAGAAAACTATAGGTTTGGGATGATTATAGTGTTTTTTAACAAGCGGTTAATGTTTGCTTGTCATACCAGAATAAGTAGCTGTAAATTTCTCTACTCTCTTTCCTGTTGTGGTGTGATATGACTGTGTGATGTTTGATTTTCCAGATTAGATGTTGTAAATGCATCATATGGATGTAGAACTGGATTTACTGATCTTCTGCTGTGTCCTTTTTTCTTAGTGTAATATAGTAAAATTTCCTGGTGTGATCTAATTTGTTCTGGGATGATCTCTTGTATCGCCTGGTTTTTGATATGCACGATGTCTAGGCTTGGGATAAAGATGTGATATTTCAACTTAAATATATATTTACAGCAGTCAGAATCTTGTGGTTGGGTACTATTGAGGGTCCTTTCCTTTCTGCTGGTTGCTGCAAATTGCATTTGGCTTATTCAGATTGTGCAAACTTCTCGGTTGAAGCAGTTGGTTTGCACATTATCTTCCAAAAGTTATAGAACTGATCTCTGTGTGAAATTTTTTACAGCCCGATTGCTTGGATGATTTAGCTTATGCAATTATGTACGAGATTAGCAAGCTGTCTTATCGGGTGTCAGAGGAGGATGTTGTACGTGCTCAGAACCAGGTAGCTGCCAGTTTGTTACTTTAGGTTTACATCAAGGTCATTCTTTTTGTTTAAGGCAGTTCTTTTTGGCTCATTCCGTGTCCACTATATTATGTGCTTGCTTTCAGTTGAAATCTTCTCTACTACTACACTTGGATGGAACAAGTCCGGTGGCTGAAGATATTGGCCGTCAGGTATGAGTTAGATTTTGAAACAGAGCGGCCTTATTAAAAAAGGCATAGAGGATTCAAGATGATTAGTGTCTTGTCATATGCCCTGTATCAAATGACAGTAGACTTGGTGTTTTCTTTTTCCAATTTTACTTGTAAAGGCTTACTGATAAAGTGATAAACCCGTTACAATGAGCTGCCCCCAGGGCAGGGGAAACAGGGACTGACCTTTATTCTTTTGTTCCCCGCGACTTCTTTGCTAAGCTTAACATAATTCTGGTCATGGTTTGTGTTTGCAGTTGCTTACATATGGCAGAAGGATCCCGTATCCTGAGTTGTTTGCCAGGATTGATGCTATAGATGCCAACACTATCAAGCGTGTGGCGAACAGATTTATATCTGACAAGGTATGGATTAGAACACAGTTACAGTACATTGAGTCGGAATGGTTGGCTCTCAATTTGTATGTATGGTTTTAACGTTGAATTTGATTTGATTGCAGGATATTGCAATATCTGCTCTTGGACCAATTCAGGGTTTACCTGACTACAACTGGTTCAGACGCAGGACCTATTGGCTCCGTTATTAGGATTTCCTTGTCTACTAGTTGTTTTGTCATCAGTTCTGCCTATTTTTGGTCATTCAAGCATTTTGTTTTTCTTTTAACACATCCATTTTCTTTAGGGGGAAAGAGTAGAAATGCTTATTCTATCCCTTTTGTGCTGTCTTTTTGTAATCCTTTTAAATTAATGGAAATAATTGTCCTGTATCCCGTGAATGCTCCGTCATTGATTACGGGCAACTACTAGAATCTTTTTGTAACATATAAAATCCTGAAACAATTCAGCCACGTGTGTTTTCGTGGCCGTATATGAGAGGGTCAAATGTGTCCCTGATCTTTGAGGATGATTAGCTGCAGACGTGTTACAAATTCTGGGAATTAATCTGTTTTTCTTACTAAAATACATATACATAGCTGTGTATTCCTTATGTCACTAACGATAGTATGTTATCTCGTTATATTTTGGGTCTCAAACAAAATAACCTTTTATTGAGGCTCTCTTTTATTTTGCTGAGTGTCGTGAAAAGTTGATTTAATTGAGGAGTAAGAAATAATTTTTCAACAAGTCAGCTCGATGAAACGATGACTTATGCAAAGGAAGGCATTTTTTTGAGTGTGTGAATGGATGATGGCCTGCCTAGAGTCAACTGGAGCTTCTTCTGGAGGCCATTGTGCGGGAAAAGAATTCGAAGGCATCAATAATGTCAATTCGGACTAACGAATCGTGTAGTGTCCGAAGTATGTTGTTCTCTCTATACGTGCTTGGGCTGGAATGAATCTAGAGGAGTTTTGTTTGGAAAAAAAAAAAAAAGGCAATTTTTCAAAGAAAATTGTTTCGTTTTTCATTTCGTAACATATTTTTTTACAATTTTTTATCTTATTACAGTAATTTTTGTAATTAAAAAATTCAAAAAAATGCAGTCTGAGCGGAAAAATTCAGAAAAATACAATCCGAGCGTGTCATTGTGTGAGCTAGATTCAGGTAATGTACCTGCGTTTCAGCTGTTTGAAGAGTTACCGCACGGTTTTAGTTGTTTGAAGAGTTGATGAAAAATTTTCTTCTTTTGGCTGGGGGACGGATTGTAGTGGAAAGTGATCGGCTAAGCCACCGGTTTTACAACATATAGGAAACCAAATAGACAACCACTGCAACTAAAGATGATGACAGATGTATATTAAGACATGACTTAACTACTTCTCACTTGCCAAACGCCCAACGCCCAATACAGTTCCGAGGTTTTATTCCTAAGCGGCTGCCAATGCTCGTGCACAAGTACTTTGTGACTCCTCTAGCTATTGCTATAAAGCTGCTTTGAGCAACTCTGGTTGTCCATCCATCCATCCCGTGAAGCCACAATGGGTAGTACTGGTATTCAAAGCTTGCATCCAGAAGAGCATGTTTTCAGAAGTCGATATCCACCAGTTCAAATTCCCAGCGACCTGACTCTGCCAGATTTTGTGCTCCAGAATGCGGAGTTGTACTCAGAAAAGGTGGCATTTGTGGATGCAGCCACCGGAAAAGGATACACTTATGCTGAAGTTGCAAGAGACATCAGGAGGTTTGCCAAGGCCTTGCGGTCAATTGGCTTGAGGAAAGGATGCGTCGTGGTGGTAGTGCTGCCAAATGTCATAGAATATGCCATTATTGCTTTAGGGATCATGTCCGCTGGAGGAGTATTTTCGGGTGCAAACCCAGCCTCCCATGCATCAGAGATTAAGAAGCAAGTTGAATCAGCTGAAGCCAAACTTATCATCACTGATGCATCAACCTACAAAAAGGTATTGAATACAACAAGTTAACTGTACTAAAGTTAGCAACTCAACGTAGATGTTCTTGATCTTTTTTTTTTTTTTGCTACTAATACCTGTATAAATCTTGCTTTACTTTGAAATGCACTTGTTGGGGCATAGCAGGTAAACGATTTGGGGCTTTCAGTCATAGTTGTAGGCGAGGAAGAGCGCATCGAGGGAACCATGAAGTGGGATGAATTACTTGAAGCTGCAGATCGTGCCAGCTCCGGTAGCAATAACGAAATGGTGCAACAATCTGACCTTTGCGCCCTTCCATTCTCATCTGGCACGACCGGATTGTCAAAAGGTGTAATGCTTACCCATCGGAATATAGTCGCCAATCTCTGCTCGTCATTGTTCAGCGTGGGACCTGAAATGATTGGCCAGGTCACTATACTCGGTCTGATACCCTTTTACCATATTTATGGTCTCACCGGAATTTGTTGTGCTACGATCAGAAACAAGGGGAAAGTCGTGGTAATGCCCAAGTATGAACTTCGAGCTTTTATGGACGCATTGATTACCCATGAAGTCACGTTTGCACCCATTGTGCCGCCAATCATTCTCGGGTTGGTGAAGAACCCTATAGTCGATGAATTTGATCTTACTAAACTCAAGCTGAGGTCCATCATGACGGCAGCAGCTCCCCTTGCCCCAGAAATTCTCAACGAGTTTGAGAAGAAGTTCCCTGGCATTGTGGTACAAGAGGCAAGTATTGTGTGTGTAAAGCATCTCTGTTTACTATTTATGATCACTTTGCTGCAATGAAAAGACACGTTCATTAGCATCTCTATTTACTATGCACTAACTCTTTTCTTGCAGGCGTATGGGATGACAGAGCACAGCTGCATCACAATTAGCCACGGAGACCCAAGTAAAGGCCATGGAATTGCCAAGAGAAACTCTGTGGGATTCATCCTTCCAAATTTGGAAGTGAAGTTTGTTGATCCTGAGACGGGGAGATCTTTACCCAAGAACACCCCCGGTGAGATTTGTGTTCGAAGCCAGTGTGTGATGAAAGGTGAGTACAAAATTCAACACCGTGAACTGAATTGGATTAGCCAAAGCCATTGCTGCATTATTACAAACACGAGAAAAATTTATTTATTTATTTTTTTTCAGGTTACTACAAGAATGAACATGAAACCGCCCTTACAATTGACAAAGACGGGTGGCTTCATACCGGTGACGTTGGATACATTGATGATGATGGGGATGTATTCGTGGTGGATCGGATAAAAGAATTGATCAAGTACAAAGGATTCCAGGTACGACGGCATTTTTTGTTCAAGTTTCAGTAAGGATATGCAATACACGAAATAGAAACAGGAAGAGTTAATAATGATGATGCAAATGACGCAGAAGCTATCAGCTTAACATTGCTTCTGAACAGCATTAGCTTCTCTATGTTTTTTTATTACACCCGACCCGCTGGTCTATATGATTGGCAGGTTGCTCCTGCTGAATTAGAGGGAGTCCTCCTCACTCATCCATCTGTTGAAGATGCTGCTGTGGTGGGGTAATAAGTCCTCCCGAGCCAAAGACGGGCTTTTGCTCTTTTTTTTTTTTTTTTTTTCCCGTCAAATCACCGAGTAATGTAATGAACTTTCAGGCTGCCTGACAAGGAAGCTGGGGAAATTCCAAGTGCGTGGGTGGTGATAAGCCCAGGAGCAAAAGAAAACGAAGAGGATATTATCAAGCACGTCGCAGCTAACGTGGCACACTACAAGAAAGTGAGAAGACTGCAGTTCGTGGACGCGATTCCTAAATCTCCTTCAGGAAAGATAATGAGAAGGCTCATCAAGGAGAAGATGGCAGAAATTTAAATAAGAGGATGCGACCAGTGGGCGTTTTTGCTCAGAACCAACACGGGTTCTGTAGGAATAATCAATTCCCTCTGAGTCTTCCGTAACATATGGGCTGCTATTCCATTCTCACCTTTACTATTGTGATTGTAATAAGCTAATGCGAAATTCACTTGGGTCGGTCCCATGGAGATATTTTAAATACTAGTACTATGACTGGCTTAAAGCAGTAAAGGCCTCAAACAGTCACAACCACAGCACACCAGCGGTACTGCCTTTCACACGCCACGAGGTTATCTCATCTCGAAGATCAACATAGGTAATTAAGTAGAGCTCCCAAAGTTTGCCACAGGTTATCTTCTATCCTTTGAACAACAAAACATAATTATTTGCCTCTATCCTCTTGCAAGCAATAAGACTAAAAAATACCGATAGAGAGCCATAAACCTCGTTGAGATAAATGGACAATGTATAGAGCCAGAGATACTGCCACTAAACCAGGGCTAAACTTCAAATCTATTTGGTAAATGCTGAGGTCAACTATATCAGAAAGTAAAAAACATCAAAACTTTCACCATTAACCCCATAAAAACCAGACAGAGGAACAACACTATCTAAACCACAATGCATGAGCATCTCACCTAAAACAAATGGAATGTCGGGGAAAATGGGAATACAAATAGAAATCAGCCTAAAAATTACAAGACAAACTTCCTGAAAGCTCCTTTGGACCGAAAACTGCTAAAGTCTGGCCTCTCAGGTTTGCTTTTGATTCCGTTCCATTAATTACTTTCGACTTCTCCTGTCACTCCTCTAGCCTGTCGCTTTCTTCCTTCCTACCTACTGTACATGTTAGCTTTAACTGTGTGTATTTACATCCGCTGCCTACTTCTGCTGTTGTACGCTTTTCGGCCACTGTTACTTAGCCGTCTCATTGCACTTCCCCAATCTTCATCATTTTCATCATCTTCATCATCCCCACCCATTGTACGTCCAGACCTCCCACCTCTTCTGGGAGGCGGGCGTTTCCTCTTAATATTTGCTGTATAAGTTGAATAGTCAACAGTATCTTCCTTCAATGCATTCTTGAATTCCTGTTAGATAAAAGATACAATTCACAACAACTTCCAAAATTTTAAAAAAGGAAAAATACGATAAGCAAATGTATAACATACTACTTGTTTACATGGAGCTTACAAACCATGAATCCCAAATGCTGACCCTTATAATGCCACGTAAAACTTACAGCTAAATTTAGTTGCATAAAGTATATCTCGCATCCAACATTGGCACAACAGAACCATCCACTCAACATGTGAAACATTTCTCATCTGAGACTCGTGCAAAGTTATGCAAGTACTCCTAAGCCAATTCACACATAAGGTGGTATGGCCACTTTTGGTGTCAGAGGCATGGTGAAAGGGGCAGAGAGGATTAGGAACAGGGCATTGGCTTTGAAATACGAACGGACACTCCATCAAACACAACACTTAGTCCATGGTGAAGCTCTGAACTTTAACAGGCTACACTAACATACGTCTCAAAGAAAGGAGGGGAAAAAAAATGTTAAAACACACAGTGACAACAGCAGACAGGTATAGAAACAAAAAACAAGGTGCCGTCCAAAACGAAAAAAGTGCAAGCAAGGGCAAGTTCACAGACACAGCAGACCTCTATGACAGTCAATGATACCTCTACAAGCTACTGAACTGCATCTTACAGCCCGTTTGGTTTTGGGGGAGGGGGAGGGGTTACCACCCCTCGATGGCAATGAGAGTAATGATTATCATTGATGGTGTTTGGTACACCAATATGGACTTTTTCATTAACCACTTTTGGGTCTTTCATTACCCACTGATTTGGGTAATTTCACTCCCATTACCAATCAAGCTAAAAAAAAAGGAAGGAAAAGGATGACTGCAGCATCAAATCTGCAGTTTCTCCCTTCTAGCTCCACCTCTCCCATCTTCCCACTACCCCCCCTTCATCCCAATCTCTCTCTCCTCCATTCTTTCTCCCTCCCTCCCTCCCTCTCTCTCCCCCATGCAATTTCTCCCCCTTTTCTCTCTATAAAAAGTTATGGTGTGATGAGACTTTTTGTTTTTATTTTTAGAAACAATTTTTAAGTTAAAATTTGTTGAATTGCTGTGTGTGATACTGGAGATCGTGGGATCTGACAGTGGTGAAGGCACTAGCGGTAGTGAATAGTGATAGTGTCACTGGCAGTGGGAGCAGCATCAATTTCCTGAAGATCTTTTCGTGAGAATGATCCTTTCAAAATCCAGCACCAGTTGTAAAAGGAGGAGAAAAGATCGTTCAGTTTCCTTTCAAGGTTTGTATCTTGGGACAGCTGATAAGCCTGCTACTTTATTAAGCCAATACTTCCCGGAATTTGGATTAAGATTAGAGATTATTTTCAAGATCCCACTGAAATTAAAGGTTGCAAAAGGAAACCTTGCATCAGGAAAGAATGCTACCAAGTTCCATGGATCAAATCAGTGCTTTAGTCGGCAGGATGGCAAGAAATCATAAGAAAGGAAGCAAAAACCGAAAATAAATGGTGGTGGTGGTTGGTGGCCATGAAACCATTGCTGGACTCTGGAGCTGAAGAGAAAGAAGGAAAAGGATAATAATTTTCTTCTTTTTTAATTCAATAAGCCATTTCCTTTATAGTGTCTACCAAACACAAGATTTCATCAAAAGGAATCTTCACAAATCCATTATCATTGAGGGGGTCTTCCATAGTGATTGTCATTGCTATTCCTTAATAGCAACCAAACGGGCTGTTAGTGTCTAAACAGAAATAGTCGAATTACCTGGTATCTCTGTAACAAGTCCTCATAATTGCTAGGTGGATCAATGGTAACATCACTGATGTTGAAGGGCATATTCTGTCTCGAGAGAAAGTCCCCTGGTTTTGGGGGTTCATTTGGAGAAAATGCCTGGTAAGAGGAAAATAAAAAACGGTGTTTTCACCTGAAATAACGTTCATTGAAGATCTTAAAAGCAACAATGGCATTCTAACAAATATTACTTGGCAACGGGCATCGTCTAGGCTGTATACAATCTTGAGGTGCCTCTTGAGCTTCAAAAGTAACTGCAGTGCACCAGCAGCGAGACAATCTGCCTGCATAAGCAGCAACAGATCCAACATATTTCAATGCATGCTATTAAAACCAATTTATTTCTTCACCAAAAGATGCTGAACAACAAATTCCTGTTAGACCTAAGATTCTTGATTAGTATTCAAGCTAAAACAAGTCCATCAAATCACAAATTTTCAACCACAGCATATATGAGTCCAAAATATCATTTCTTCTGAACAAGCTTGTCACTTTTGATAATTCTTGACATGCTGCTATTCAGCTAATTAAATCCAGAGTACCTCCTTTCTCCTTTTTAGTCCCTTCACTACTTAGCTACAGAAAATTCATGTATATAACTCATAAGCAGATACAAACTATGCCTGTTTCTAATCTACACATGCTAAGAATGTGTGCAATCTAGAGTGAAGCAAACATATACCTGGATCTTCTGCAGATCACCTCCAGATATACCATGAGAGTTGCCTGTGGTGATATCAGGCATTCCCAAATCCTTCGATGCATACCTAGATGGACTTTGCCCATCTAAATCTTCAGGTATTTGCTCACTCACATTGCTTTCATGAGCTAGTGTGGAAGGATCAGGCCGAATAATTCCGTTTCCATCAATTTCCTGGTTTTCTCCTCTTAACAAATGCAAAAATGCTTTCATGTTTGCTTCAAGTATTCCAGCTCTAACTTGTATAACTCGATTTATAGTATAGATGAGATAAAGAGGCTCATCAGGCAATGTAAAAGGGAGCAATGACAGAATTTCCGTGCAATATCTACAAAAACAAAGGCACCACTGGCTTCAATACACTAATGAAACAGATCCAATGTACTACAGTACGGGTATTAGTAGCAGAACTTACATTAAGAAAGGGATGACAGAATCATTCCAGCTTGGCATGTCAAATTTCCGAACAATTGAGGCCATAAACTTGTTTCTGGACACACGATTACCACGGATGAGCTTGTAGATTCGAGAAATCCCAAGCCTCGCATAAGCAAAGGGGCTAGCATCAGGTTTTCCTTTAAGATTACCAGAGAGTTTTGACACAGCTTTTGGGTCTAAATGGGCAGAAGAATTTTGATTCAAGCACCGCATAAACACAAATGACAATTGAAGACCATCTCCTAAACGGCTTTCAAAAAAAGCTGGGTACCTGTACAAAAGCGCTGCTAAGAGGAATTGAAAGTATCGAGAGGTAAAATAGTTTTAAAAATTATAAAGCAACATACTTCTCATTCATATTCATCAACAAATGATTAGCCAGCTTAGCATTTGCCTCCTGAGGATCTGTTTCAAGTGCTATGAGGTAGGGTACGCAAGTAATAGGATGCACCAGACCTTGACGCAGAACCACTTCCACAATCTATAATCTCAAACAGAAAAATAAGTCAAACACCAAAACTTAGCATGAAGCAACCCTGAAAATAGATTTAAATTCTGGAATCTGGAACAGCCAAATAAAGAAATAACCTAGCCATTCATTCATCAAGAACTTGAATAGTTAAAGAGAAAAGGTCAACCCTGCCCATTCAGGGTAGTAAAACCAGATGAAGTCTGCATAGGAGGTTTCCAAAGTTGAGACATCCCTGTGACATGACTTTAAAGCTACTAGCTCATTAATCAATAATTTTTAAGAATATTCAAACTAACTGTACCTAGCTAACTAGAAAATGAAACATTGCATTTGCCAAACGCTCTGCACAAAATAATCAACAACTCACCTTTAAAGCAGATTGACGCACTTGTTCATTCACATCCAGACACCTTCCTAAGATCATATCCCAATACAACTGAACTATACCACCACAAATGTTAGTATCACCAGCACCTGCAGCTACAGGAACACCGTGGCCATCATCTGTTGAGCCAATATCCTCCATGTTACCAGCTTTATCAGCTCCCATTTGACTTTCCGCATCCAGAAGATACTCATACATATTTTGCAATGATTGCATCTGTGCAACAAACAGCTTAATTCGAATCATGGAAAGTTACAGTAGAAACATAGGTAGTGGATGTTACCTTGAGACGAGCATCAGTACTAGAAGAAAGTGTTGCCTCTAAAATTTTCCCAACGTCCTTTTCTAGCATGCATTCAGGCCGAGCAATTAAAACATATCCTAAAGCCTGCAGAAATACATAATTATGTGGCTAAAATTCACACTGAAAAAAAGTAAACTGAAAAGATAAACAGAACAAATAGTAAAAATTTGCACCAAAAAAACTGACATATATCAGAGAGACAGCACAGGGGACTCACCTGCAGTGCTCTAGCCTTAATAATGAAGTCCTCAGCCTGGAGATACTTTTTAAACAAATTCAAGCTGCTAATGACATCTATATTTTTGTAGCTGGAAGCAGATGCAGTAAGCAATGAGCTCCCATATCGTATCAGCAATCCAAGACAGAAAAGAGAACGTCCTACTTGCTGAAAATAATTATAATGCAAGTAATGATTACTAACTGGCAAAGACCTGCAGCAAAATGTAGATAATACCACCATACCAATTTAGGCCTAAGATAGGTATTTACTACTGGGCATGACATTTACTGGTTTAATACTAATTGATCTTTCAAGAAATTTATCACCAACCTCCTTGTTGTCGAGCCCCAATGCATCCAGACGTTTATAAAAAAACTGTATAAGTAATTCGACTACATGTGCACCTTTCCCCATTACTTTGCTCACACAGCACAGGCACCTGTTAGTTTGAGGGTCAAAAATCTTGTCAGAAAAAGAAACAAGAATCAGAAAGGTTAAAAAGCATTTGGAAGCATCCCAAGAGAAATTAAACATCCGGTACACACTAGTATGCAAAAATTTCATATGTAACATGTTTGCCTAAACAGTATTATCCTCCAGACATAGCATATACATCAATTCCATCAAAATAAAGAAAAAGGCATTAGAATGTCAGGATTCTAAGTGATAAAAGAATTCCTATGACAAAAATTGAACTCTTGTTGAGAGATATAGCTCCAAATGTAATCAAAAAACCCTTAACATTTCTAAATCGGAAAGGAGTAAAATTCTCACTATTTGATATGGTAGTAGAAAAGAAACCTAGTTTATACTCGACAGCATAATGTATAGCACTTCCCATTCAGATTACAATACAAAACTCAGGTAAAAGCATCAATATTTCTTGGTAGGTATATAACAAGCTTGATTGAGAAAAAGTACTTGATGCAAGCATGAACAACAGTCAAGAAAGAATGGCGGACAATCATTTGCTTTAAATCTTGTTCAAGTTCTTCAACAACGCTTGGTGGAAGTTTACGAAGCATGGGCAAGACGGAGTCTATTACAAAGATTATACTCTCCAATAGCTGGGCAGCAACTCGAGTGTCAGTCTGCATGCAAGTAAACTGAGTGAGATATTCATTGTAAATTAGGTTTCTTACTTGTCTTAATTCTGCTCATTTAGAAATTCACAAAGATGATAATGTATTTAAATAAAATAAAGGAAATCAAGTACAACAAGCAAGGTGACAAAGGAAAAATAACTGATGTAAGGTAAGAAATCATCCAGTACACACAAGAAGCAGATATGCTTATCTTCAATTGGTAAACACCAATTGACATGCAAGCAAGAAACAAGACAAATGACAATGATCAAGGCTTTATCCAATATGCCACAATTGCACACATTACTGAATATGATACATAAGGTAAACAATGGTAATAAAACATAATATTTCAAATCTGTGGTATAGCTGAAACTTTAAAAGTACAACAGTTGATTGAACTGAAACATATTCAACCGTCAAATAACATATTGCTCTAATTTCTGAACGCAGAGAAAATTCTTGGATGGAAGGAGGTTATTCCAAGAACCCCATTAACTTCCTCTACTAAGTAGGGCATTAACTAGTTATAAAACCAAACTCACTAAATGTGCAATGCAATCCCTCAAGGTACTCAATCACAGACCAGCCATAGTCTACTACGTCCAGATGGTCAAAGTACTGCATTTTAAGTCGGCCAAGAAGCCAAATTCTACAAAAAAGAGTTAAAAAGTATTATGCTTCAAGATGACATGCTGCATAGTGGAACTATTCAACAAACATGTGACAATACAGCGTCCTTTCTTCGTATTCCAAAATCTATTAATTCAACAATAGTTACTGAATATTAGGTTTTCAGAGCAAGAGTTGTTTCGGTTTATTCAATGCCAAGTTTAAAACTTGTAATTACTTTCTTATCATTCCAAGAGGTTTTTGTCCAACAATTAAGGGAAGTTAATACATAAATGGAAAAACTTTGCAACGAAGAAAGAGTCAAATAGGCATTCATTTTGAAAAGGAGGAACTAAATATATCACTTCATTTACTAACACAATTATCCAACTAAAGAGAGAAACAACACCATACATTATTTTCCGAATCAAGAATACCACTTATCGACGAATAAAGATGTTATCTATCCAATTTAAGCATATATTAAAGGGAAACAGAAAACTAAAAGTTAATCTTGGATATCAAGCAACAGACAAAGCAACTGTTGAAAACTTAAAATGAAGCCTCAGAGAAGCCAATAAGTGCCCAATTATGTCACATTTTGTCAAAAGTAGATTTTCAGACTTCCCGGAAAACTTAATATTCTCCCCCTTAAATGTCCATCAAACTTACTCAGCCTGACCCAAACTAATTGTTCTAAATTGCAAAACCTGTGTAACTAACACATACATTATTTTCTAACAGAAAAGTATAAAGCTTTGTATGATTCTTTCCACCATTTTGATTCTTTACATTACACAGAAAACATCACATATTTCTATTCATTTGTTGAAGCATATCACATGGAGTTTTAGCAATCATCACAATCTATGTAGAATGATGAAACTACACATCAAACATTTATGTGGATTTACGAAGTTATGACAAACGCTTTTATGTGCACGCATGAGATTTATCACAGCCATTCTCAACCACATATTCCTGTAAAAGTTTTAATAGCAAAGAACATACTATAAATGCAACACTTGTGAAATTCTACATTCCAATTAAAAAGCACCATATATTAACTAAAAAAGAGAAACATGATAACCTGAGATTTCAAATATGGCTGCAGAGTGACCACAAACAGAGAAGGGTCAGATGCTGGTGCACATAGCATAGGATCTACAACACAAAAGGCATGTAAGAGTAGCACATACGGGAGCATGCGAACATCTCCTTCCTCACTACTCATTTCTGTTACCTGAAGAGGAAATTATATAGTTTGTGGATTCAAATCTTTAGAGGAGTATGCTACATATCTAGCAAATGATACAGAGGGAGCTAAAGCGAATAATTTGGATACCAGTAATATTTTCTCCAACAGGCACTTGCACATTTGCTCACATCGCCGACGCACCGAAGCAAGTGAGACAGGGTTGATCCCGACAGCCTTAGCTGATTGTGGAAAAAAATCAAGGACTAAGTTACGCTTAATGACAACTACAAGGAGTTGGTAACTGCGCACTCTTCTCAGCATCTCAACAATCTGCTCTGTCTTCTTAGCTACTTCTAATGGAACAGAACTTCCATCTTTAAAATGATGACTTTGCGTACCAGATGGTTCTTCAAACCAAAACTCATAAAATGTCTTGCAAACTAGGTCCTGCAGGTGGAGAAAGGAAAAATAGAGTATCTCATGACATAGTGCCCGTTAATATATACAGCCAATATAACAGTAAGTTTTGGAGTTCTCATACAAACTATGAGATAAGGATGTTTGGCTTCAATATATCAAGTAAAGACCAATTTGTGGCAGAAATTACTACCTTATAAGCCGATTAACAGAAAATATAGCAAAATACCTCACTCATTCCCTAAGTTATGAGGTCTCAGTCATCACCCAGAAGCTTTTTGCATAAACAGGTAAAACGATACTATCTCCATAAAGACATCATAATCCACAAGCAACCAAGAGAAAAAAAAAAGCATCAAATAAGGAAAAGAATAGAACAAAGCAGCATGCAAATGAATTAAAAAGCCAAGTGGTGTCCAGAATCCTCGAATTGATTATCATTAGAGTGACTTGATTCTCAATACAGCAAACATTCCATATAGGTAAATATTTCTCAGGAAGCCCAATATGAAAAAGTCATTTCTAAGTCTAGTAGTGGCCTGAAATAGAAGAACAAGTAAAGAGTACAGGATATACAAGGATATACAATCTCAGATACAAGCAACATGCTAATCACAATTGGAAATTAGTTTCACTATCGTAACACTACCTGTATGCTGGATTCTTCATCATTCACACGGGAGATAATATCTATGCAAGCAGTTGTGAATTCTGCGAAATTCGGATTTGAAGTGCACATATCCCTTATGATCCTGATCGCACGTTTTCGCACACTTACTCCAGTATCCTTTATTCTTTCTGCTACCTTTTCAAAATACTAAAACAAAGCATAAAAAGTTAATATACTATCACATTAAATTGCTACCAGCAACACAATCTTGACACCATACCTGTAAACCAACATCAGGATGCGAAGCAATATGCCTACCAACAAGTTCAAGTGCTGCTTCTCTAACTGAGATAGCAGAATCACAAAACCTTCCTTCAACAGCAGTTTGAACAAGCTTATCACGCAAGACCTCTGGATCAGCTTCAACAATTATACTGACCTAATCTCATCACCATGTACACAATTGTAGAAGGTCGATCAGTCTTGGAAACCAAGAAACCCCGCCTTAAAAGCAAGTTTACAGTGAAGAAAATGATTCAAACTTACCGCTCGCATTGCCTTGGCACGAATCACTGGAGAGTTTTCCCTGAGGCTTGCCTGGAAAATTGTAAGCCATAAGGATAGATATTATAATTGATCAGAATTCAAATGCAGCGTTCTACAAACCAGAAGCACTTGAAGAATCTTCTCAAATCCTCGGGAGAAAGAATTATCCTGTCCCAATGCCAAAGCTATCTTCTTCACCGTATCTCTTGCCAAAAATGTTGAAACAGTACTAGAGTCTCGCAGAATTGCTTTAGATCTCAATCTTGAAAGGTAATAGTAGAACTTCTGTTGAGCACTTGGGTCATCTTTGTACCATATACAGATGTAGAACCTGCAAATCAAATCATCTTTATAAGTTAGCCAAGGACCAAAAATAGAATAAAAGTTAACTGAGGACCCAAATTCAACAAGAGAAAAGGACTTGTGCTGAAAACGAACCACCGGATGAAGAGATGCACATCAACAGAACTGGCGTCCTGTAGGTAATTTAGGAGCATTTGTTGAACAATCTCCAAATTTGCGACCTCAAAATTGTCGGAAGACATTCCAGAAAGTTTATGACCCTTTTTCTCATCATCCTTGCTCTGCGACTCAGAGTATGATTTTAAAACAAGAAGTTGCTTTTTGCAAATACAGATTTGACAATAGAAACTGTGAGTAGAAACTTCATTTCGTCCAACTCCAATACAGTCAACATGATACAGTCTCTGGCAACCTTGACATGCAAATAGTTGTTTTTCATTCCTCGCATTCAAACAAACACAACATGCAGAACTTACAAAGCTGCTTTCACCGCTTGTTAACTGATGAACTATCCAAAATTTCTCCTTCCTGCAACGAACAGCATCATGTTTCAACCTAGAGGCAATGGTGCCAAGGAGGTCAATGGCCATTGAACGAGCAGAAATATCCTTAGATTTTGGTCCAGCATTCTGGAGGAGGAGGACGCAAAGGACCTGCACATAACCATCATTAACATGCAATTTTCTAGAAAATTCAAGAATGAGAAAATAGAATTAGAGCTACCTCCAAAATTGGCGCAGAACCAGGATACTCGGGGAGATTCAAAGTGACAAGCAAATCAACTACAAGATTCTCAATCATTGTCTTCAACTCCGATGAATCCTGGTTCTTTGACCCAGTAAGCCTCTGAAGAACTCGACTCCAGAAAAGACAGCAGGATTCTGTAATTGCCTCATGACATTTAGTAGGATAATTGGTGTCTAAAGAGACCTCCAGAGAAGGAACGCTACTTGATTGCCTTAACACCTCAGGAAGGTTAGCACTACAGTGAATTAATTGAATTAACAGAGCAGTAATGATCTGAATCTGCTTTTGCTCTTCATCGGGGAGATGATAAGTCCGGGGTACACGCTTTGAGAATGGTAACTTTAGAAGAACCTGTAGTGCTTCATCCATCACATAAGCACGATGCTGTGTGTACGTATGAAATATCTGGATATCCAGCAGCAGATGCCATAAAGTTTAGCTAAAAGCTGCTCCATTTTTCATATAAAACAACTGAATGTACGAGTTTGAAATTTTTACCCCACTAATCAAACTGATTGCTTTAAGCTGCAAAAGATGGATATTGTCCACTAGAAATGTTGTGAAACTAGTCCTGATGAGCTGGAGAATACAACTGTCTGACAGGCGCTCTATCGACAGCAAATCCTCAAGAAAGCCAACAATGGTACAAAGCTTCTGGAGTATACTATTCACCACAGCAGATGCCCTAAAATTCACAACAGCCAAGAAAAAAGAATCAAAAAAAATAAACGAAAAGTCCCTCCCAAACCACCAAAAAGACCTGCAACAAAAATGTAGATGAAGATGAAGTATGAAATATTTGATACTTGTTTGGATTTGACTTTCTGAGTTTAAGATTCCTAGTAGTTCGCCGTTTCTTACTAGCTGAACCATAGTCCCCTTCAATTTCTTCATCTTCATCATCTGAAAACAAAAACAAATATGACTTCGATGGCAAATACTTAAAATGGAGGCAAACATGAGTACATGACAAGGCCATGGTAAAATGATATTTGCAGAATTATAACCTAAAATTCCCTTCATCACAAGCATAAGACCCAATAGAACTGTCACAATTCTCGTCACAATCAGCTGGGTAAAAATCAGGAGGCATGAGGTGTCCCAGAAGATGAATACGTTTGGCACAACATAGATAATTCATGAAGAGAATGCGTAGCTTATGAACATGCAGATATGACCTACCATCAGGAGCGCCAATATCATTTGGTTTATGCAAAGCACGATATGCTGGATCACAAGCTGACATAATATCCATGATCTGATGCCTAGAGAACTCCACAATCCTTTCAATGATCTGAAACGGGTAGACTGTCATCACTCAAAAAGCCTTACTGTAATCCATACCACACATACATACTTCGAATGCAAAATTTGATTCCATAGCACGTCCACATTATCAGCAAATATTGATAAAATATCTATTCCTGACAAGTTCAAACTGCTTCAAGTTAAATGGGCATACCTCTTCCTTATAAAGTTGCTTAGCCATGCCAGTATGAGCCATAATTGCCAAAGCTGCATGAATGGATTCCAAAGCAACATAAATGGACGTCATCACATCTGAGTCTGACTGGAATATCAGAAAACGATTTAGTACCATAGAAAAGAGAGCACTAACGAGAAGAATATATATAAAAGGATTTTCTTAAACAGGATAAGTTATATGCTAGCACATTCTTTTCAAAAAAGAAATAAAACAGCACATGGAAACTTAAACATGCACATGGGGAGGGAGGGGGAGAGAGAGAAAGAGAGAGTGGCTGCAATTCCACTGCACAATTTCCCTTCTACATGTAGGAGAGAGTCCAAGATACATGAAACTTTAGCAAAAAACTTTTAAATGAATTGCATGTGATCCACCCAAAACCATTCTTGCAAGGAAAGATAAAGATGTAAGGAGCCAGAGACATCTACAAGTCTATTGAACCAAATGCAAAATAGTCCAAATTTGAAACAAAACCTAAAATGTCCATATCAAATAGAGGTTGGATAACTAGACGTAAATGAGAACAGAGGCAGCTCGACAGTCATTCCTTCAAAGGATAAAGTACATAATAACAGAAAAACTCAGCCGGATAGAACAAGAATAATTTTGTGTACTTCATTACTAAATCCTTGTTATAAAAATTAAATGAATAAACATCAGCCGAAGATTCTCTATGTTCAAGACGCTGTATTCAGAAATGCATAACTGCAAGCATGTGAAATTAAGACTACAAACTTACATGTTCAGAGCCATTAATCGATAAACCTTCTGCTCGATGAATCTGATGATCTAAAACCCTTAAGAATCTTGACAGAATATCTATGGGAACCAAATGTAGTATTCTCTTTGCTCGGATGGAAATAATTTCATTGACAACCGTTTTAAGATCACCAACAGTTAACGGTAACCATTCTGCTTCATCCCGGTCATCACTAAAAATCTCTGATCTAGAACAAATGCCCTCCAACAATTCAGAGAAGCCTCCAATGGCAGCATCTAAGGAAAATTATAATGCTCAGTCATTTATGAATAAGGACATCAACCAAGATTTAACAAAAAAAAAAAACCCTTAGAAATAGAACCTTGCTGCTCAATAGCATCCGGAACAGTTGATGAGGACAGAATGCTGTCTTTGCCTTTCTTCCTGACTTTTGGTTTTCTAGAATGATTAATAGCATCCTGCAAAGACATAGCATTTAACATCACAAAGGTGGGAAAAAAATCAAATTCACCAAATCATGAACAAAACTAGAAACTAACATTAGACATATCATAACCCTGCTGATATTTAAGAATTCCTGCCACATCATGTTGGTTACTCCCAATTCCTGCATTGTCTCTATGCACCTGATCACGTAAGTTCTGCTCACAAGGTTTTGATTCAGCCAAGTTACTGCTGGGGATTGGCTCATTTGTAGGACCTGAAAAGCTTGAAGAATGCAAGAAACAATAAGCTAGGCCATCAAAGATCTTGAATAAAACTTAAAACCACTACTTTAGGATCGAATAAGAAGCACGACACAATATAATGATGGCCATAGTATATCAAACAATTCATCATCCGGTAGAGATAAGTGGCAAAAATCTACTAAGGTTTGTAGGAGGCATGGGAAGGATGTGTCGAATGCCCAAGCATTGATTTGGCATGCTTTTGATGACAAGGAACCAACTTGGGAGTTGGTTTAAATCCTATTGAGTTCGTTTTCTGATTTCAACCAGCAGGGGTATTTTAGTAATTTGATTAGCTGCAATAATTTTATGTTTATGTTAATTTTCTGTTTAGTAATTATTTTTGGTAATTAATATTTTAGTTGATATGGGGAATAAGAAAGCTTAGCTTTCTAGCTTTCTACTAGAATTCTATTCTAGTTAGGAATCCTAATTAGGATTGGAGTTGGCTTTGTTTTAGCATCTATAAATAACCACTTCTCTAGAAGGAGAAGTCAGATTTTTTATCGTTAAAAAATTTTCCTGCAAACTCAACGTCTTTCTTAGAATTGTGTGATACATCCCAACTTTAGGTGCAATGCCTAAAGATTCCTAGGAGTGATTCCTAGAATTGCTAATCAGTTTTTCACCTTCTTAAGCATATTCTCTCATCCTATTCCAAGTTGCTATTATAAATTCGGGTGAAATTCAATATCTAAGCTTTTCTACAAAGCTGCAGTGCCTACCAAGTTTTCGTGCTGTGTCATCATCTTTGTATCATTGCCCATCACCAAATTGGTATCATAAAGCACCAATAAGATAAGGGTATGGCAGATTGAAAGCAACACGAATTCTATCTGCAGATCCCACTTTTATCAAAGAAATTCTTAGGTCTAACTAATGTTAATAATCCTTTAAACAGACAAACAAAGTGCAGGACTTGAAAACTTCCCACTAAAGCACATGTACTTCCACATAATCGTATAATGGTCGCAACAAACCCCTCCCCCCCAACCGCAATATAAATATTAAATAAATAAATAAAGGCAGCAACCCTTGTGAACATTGACAATACTAATTGAGCAACCCCTTTACCTGGAGAAATGTAGTCAAATGCCTGAGAATTATATCTCAAAACTTCATCATAGAGGTCATGATGTCCGACAAATCCCTGGGGTTGGGAAGACACATCACCTCTAATACTCCTGTAAAAAGACAAACAATAAGGCCAAATAACAAGCAAGAACATCATCTTTCTATTCTTTTTATTTATTCCCAACAAGCTCATTTTACAAGGAGGGACACAGGGGCCTAAGCGTTTTCTTTGACGTCTTGCTTTTCCTCGTTAATGAAGTCAGATTTAGGCGTTTCAAAATTAACACTTCCTGCATCTTTAATCACAAACAGATAAGAGTTTAGATGCTTCCAACTAATTACTGGTGATGCCCAGCTTCCCCAATTATATGGGAAAAGAAAAAAACTCAATAATCATTCTTGGGAAGACTCGTAAGAACTGCAATACTTGTTAGGTAGAGTTTCTACTTATCAAGGCCTAACACGTTCAATTTCTCAGCACTCTGTGGACACAGTCATAATTCATTCACCCAATCAAAAATAAAAACAAAAAAAAAAATTGTTTCTTGTAAAGGTCATTTGCATCACCTATTAAGTGAGTAGCAATCGCTAACGAGGAAGATTTAAAAGGAAGCTGCTTTAAGAACAAAAAAAAAATGGAATAAATTGAAATTCCACAAATTTCATGCAGAACACGTTCAGCATTACATCAATTCAACACATATTGGCCAGAGATGGATAATACATAGAGGTTGTAGCAGTGATACTCTGCGATGTGATTTACATCATTTCCTCAAACTTTCCAATCGTGGGAGTCATAATTACTGATTCACTCCATAAACTGTTTTTTGAGTAAGTAAATATTCAAGAGCAGAAAACAAAAACACGTTTATTAAACAATGGGAAAAAGACTAAACAATTTCATTTAATCACCTTGTGGAGCATTTAGCATTGCCAACAGAATCAAAACTTAACATTTCATTTCAACTTTCCATGTAAACAATGATGTAAAAGCCAATAATTGCAACCATGACAAATATGCTCAACAATTCATCAAGTTTCCAGGCGAACAGAGGATTCCGTAAACTTGAATTTAACACTGAGTAAAGAATCATCCAGACATATCAATTCAAACTCGGAGAGAATTAACCAAATTTGAAAAAGAAAGAAAAGAACTCACAAGTAAGACACGTCAGTATTGCTAAGCAGTTGAGCAATCTTGCCAGCTTGGCTAACAACATCAATTCGATTGACTGATCTCGAAGCGGCACTGTGCAACTCATCGAACAGCCGGAGCTCCTGATCAAGCGCGCCACAGAAAACAGGAAGGGACGGAAGAGGCAAGCATGGAGCGACTTCCGAGTGGAGTGAGTTGGAAAGACTGATGCCCCGAGGAATACCGCCAGTACCAGAAGTTGGAGGACGCGCCATAAAATTGAAACTGTCAAAATCTCATTGAAGCTGTAAAATTATCAGTTTGAATTGCAGGAATTAGGGCTTTTCCATGAGTGACTAGAGATGAGGGTAGCCCTAGAGAGAGCGAAACAAAGGAGGGCAAGGGACCAAGTGTAGAGGGAGAAACAAATGGCGGGGAAAAGCGTATAGAAAATTTTGGGATATTTTCCACTATTGGCTGTCCCGGAATATTGGGTGAGCCTATAAATATGCTTCCGGTGATGTCCTTGCTTTGCTGTCGTTTTAGCTGGTCTAGACGGTGTCGTCTCGTGTCGTTGTGGCGCTGGCTTCTGAGGAAAGCTGTTTTGTTTTGCTGCCCCGACTCCGAATCTATGACACGGTCAGTTATAACTGCCACGGTGTCGTTTCGTAGGTTTGGTGCTGGGTTCTTAAGAAAGCTGTTAAATCATTCGGAGCGAAATAACCGTCGGCGTTGGTTTTACTGGGGACCTCTTGATCTGGCCTGGCTGTGGGGAAGTACGAAAAGCTTTATCAAGTTTATTGTTACAAGTTTTTTAAAAATTTTTTAATTACAGTAATTTTAAAAAAAAATTTAAAATTTTTAAATTATATATTTCAAAATATTCAAAAAAACACACTTCATACCTTTTCTTAAAAATTTCTACATTAAATTATGGTAAAATTTTAAATAAATATCTAAAAAATTCATTTGACAAATGGGGCACTGGTACTGGTATCTTAGTATCTTGCGTTTGCTGATTTTGCAATTTCTTTATTTTTTTTCTAATTTTTATCAGAAACCTCCCTTAAGGTTTCTCCTAATATCACTTAGCACACTTCAAAACTTTGAAAATATCACTTAACTCCTCTAGTAATTGCAAAAGGCTGTTATATTAACCTTCACATAATACATAATTTACATATCAAATAAATGGAGTTCAAAAGATTTTTAAAAAAAACAAAAATCACATTCTTTTTCTTTCTCCTTTCTCCTATATTCTCTCTTACTCATTTTTTATATCACTATGTGATTTTTTACTTTTAAATTATAGTAAATTGAATTTTGTTTATATTTTTACTTTTTGTGATTGTGATAGAGTGAAGTATGATTTCTTTGTCTTTTTTAATTAATTTCTTATAATGATTAATATAACTTAAAGGATTGGGCCACAGGTTAAGATGAAATACGAAAAAATATAAGGTTTATAAAAAATTAATTTTGAACATATAGAGTAAAAATGGTACTAGTGCATTTATTTAAAAATATCTTTTTTATTTTTCAAATTTATATTTTTATGGCCTATACATTTGTGATACAGTGGTATTACTATAGATTGTTTGTTAGGTGGTGCTATTCTTAAATTAAACATAGTGGTTTAACTTTAGGAGTACTTATATTTAGCAAAATGAGCAAAAGGGTAGTTTAGGGTTTTTTAAAATTTTATTAGACAAATAACAAAAGTAAAAGAAGTAAGTGATATTTTTAAAACCTTAAAGATACTAAGTAATATTAAGAGAAACCTTAGAAAAGGGCTTTGATATTATCCCTTTCTATTTTCTTTAGAAATTCTTCTTCTTCTTCTTTTAACAGTAATTCTTCTTCTTTTAACCATTCATTTTCATCCCATCATCTCCCTCTTTTGAAATTTAACTAGTTGTGGTGCAAAAAATATTTCTTTCTTCATCTTTCTTAGCTTAAAATTACCCACAATTGGCATTCTTCATCTTTTCCACCTTAAAATTCCCCACAATTGGCAACAGTAAGATGACCAAAAATGTAATGCCCTGTCAAAATTTTGGATGAGGCTATGAAGTTTCGGAGGCCTTTGCAAATAATATCAAATGTTACACAATAACATAATACAAACACATCAACTGAAACAAAAAAAAAAAAAAAAAAATCAGATGTAGGGATTTGTTTGGTGTTAATTGTGTTTCGTCCTCTAAAATGTCATCGTTACCCTTGTATTTATGGAACAAATTACAAGTTGAGGTACTTAGGCAAGAAATTGATGGATTTCTTAATGTGTCATTATGTTATAATATTTTGTAGTCAACACAAAATTTAAAATGTATCAGGAGAAGATGCAGATCCATCTTCGTTTCATACAAGTATAAATACAAGTTTAGTTGTCTTGTAAAAATGTACAAAAAGGAAGCTATACCATCAAGATGACATAATTGCTTGGATAGTTTTGGGAAAAAAAAATGTAAATTAGGCGTAACTCATCCAACACCCGAAATTACAGCTACTTCTACATTTGTGCTATATCTAAGTATCCCCTTGTTTTTTTCCGGTAAACAGCGCTTTAAGTATGGGTACAGTTAAATCGAGTTATTGCACTGTTCCAATTCAAATTTAACTTTATTTTGCCCTAAACGAACTCGAATTCAATTTTATTTTACTTTTCTCGAGCTGGAACATATGCAAATCGAGCCCAATCGAGCTTCATTCGAATTTAAGCTTAATTGAGCCTAATTGGATTTAAGAAATATAAATTTATATTTTAAATAAAGGACAAATAACCATTTCAATTAAATAGAGCTTGACTTGTCTGCAGTTTGCGCACCTAGCTTCTTCGAGTGAGGCATGGCAGAAAAAGAGCTGAGAAGTACGATACGAGAAGAACCAAATCAGGCACGACTGCGAGATCAAAGATTCCCTGACAATTCTGAAATTAAAACAGAACAGAGATTCACTGCAGCAACGTCCTACCTTCATGGAATGCCACTATCCCTCAGCGTACGAATCAATGACTGAGGAGTAAAATGACTTAGAACTGGAAACCCAAGACCAGAACAGAGCAGGCTTACACCGTTGCGCTGTAAACTCGAGGAGAATGACCCAAGTAATTTCCTTTCTTCTGCTTCTTTTTTCCAGAAGAGATGAAGAAAAAGAATTCATCGATCTGGCCCTCGTCTCACCCACCCAATCGTAGCTTTTTACTTTCATGCTTTAGCAAATTATTAGAAAGTGCTTAGAGGGAATTGTTGGGCCAAGCTCTTAAACTGGATACCAGAAAGGTTTTTCGTCCCGGTAAATCTACACGTTATAAGCATTTCCATCACTTCCTAACCCAATCTGAAAAGGTGGTCGGTTCCGATTAGGCAATTGAGGACAGGAGCGAATCGTGAATGCTCTGGGCAGGATTTCCCTTGAGAATACGAATTTGCAGGTTGATCGATAGCAGGACAGCTTAATGTTGTAATGTTACAGATTTCAATATAGCATTCAAGATCAAATACATGTTTTAGAATGTACATACAGTTACAAAGTTCACGCAGGCTAAGAATGATTATGGTTAGAAAGTAGCTCTCTCATGAGCTGCCCAATCGGAAGAACTCAGAAGGAGTGCTGCACAATTTGTGCAACTATATCTGAACTTTCTCGAGGAAATAAATCCAACTAAAAGCCAGTTTAACCAAAACCTCTTTCTCCTCTCTCACTCTTTCTACGACTCTTTCAGCATTCCAATCTTCAACCCAGCAAACATTCCAGACCTTTTTAGCTTGCTTACCTGGAAAACATAAGAAATATCTCTGCTCAGATACTCATAACTTCTAGAAAAAATTTAATAACATCTTAAGAAAAAAAAGGAGAGACGCCATGAAAAAGCAAAAGAACACCACATCCAGTTCTCAGTTACAAAAATGAAAGTGATGTCCAAAATCATTTGATTTGCAATAAAAAAAAACATCCAAATGCTCAGTATTTTCACCTTCTTCCAGCCCAGAAAAGAGCATAATACTCAATCATAAGGAAGACTAATCCCGTCTTACTATTTGAAGGACTTCAAAAAGAAGTACCTTGATTCCATTCGCTTACTCCAGCTCAGATGCTTCCTCCGAATCAGACAAAGGCAAGAGGGTGCATATTCCAAGAACGTGACCATTCAGGCACACGTAATACTCAATGCAATCTTCATAAGCGCCCAATCTGCAGCTGGCACTTGATGGTATCAACCTTGCTTGCTGCATGCTCCACAACTTTGCCTTGCAATAAGGGCATACCTCTGTCGGATGCAGTGGGGCTTCCCTTTTGATTAGCAACTTACGAACCTTTGAAGTCGCAAAAGATTTAAAAACTCCCCGGAAAAATCCAACATCCCCCTCTTCTCCCTGGTCAAGATGTTCACATGGATCAGATACATATAGAACATCTGTTCTGCATTGTGGTAACAAGAAGCTCTTTCCTGATGTCCTGGAAAAACGCGTCCTATAAACAAAGTGTCCAGGAATGTGAATGCTGTTGAACAAGCCACCCTTGGTACATCCAGAACAGTAAATAAGCAACTTGCCAAGTGCCCGCCAATTCCCGTCAACACTATGGCTCCCACCAGTTTGCAAATCAAGCATCATCTTGGGAGCCCTAGTTTTGCAAAACTCCTTCCAGAGAACTCTTTTGGCTAGGTCATCAAACCATTTACAAACAGAAGAAAGAGTCGCAATATGTTTTGGATTCCAATTCAGATGCTGGAAAAGTAGGAATATCACTTCCTCAGTTAGATGCCCTTTTGTGCACAGACAACTTGCCGAGTGTATGCAGCGGTACTGCTTACTAACAATCATCTTCTTGACCAAGTAGCAGCTCCAGAGAATAGTTTCCACTCCTCTGCAAAAATTAAGCATCTTTGACGATTTCAATGAAGCCTCAACAGCAGAAGTTGAACTAACTCATGAGGTGATATATACTGTTTAAGTTGGGAGAATTACAGACAACTATGAGCAAACCAAATATTGATACAGAGTTTACTCGTGAAATCCCTCATTCGGACAAAAATTACTAACCAGATTTCTGCGGTGCATTACGGTTGTATCCAATAACAAAAATCTCAAACATGAAACCCCACTTACCCCCAAAACATATAACACCAAAAACAAAGAAAAGCGGGGCAGAAATCTAAGCACTAGCTTTCTTGTTCCTACCCATTTTGTTCAAGGCTTCATCTGTATGTTAGTCTGATATTCAAATAATAGGACCACGATTTATAATGAAACTGTCTTGAATAGATGAAATTAGTATATCTCTGAAGGATCATATTCAGATTAGCACCTGAGATCAGCAAATGTCAAAAAAAAAAAAAAAAAAACTAGAACATGGGCGGTACAACAGTTAAATTTTCTCTACAAGAACAGGGATAAACGTCACATGAGTACCATTTATGACTTCCTTCACCTTGAGCAAGCAGCCCTTGAGCTCAGGTGCTGTTCCTGACCAGCTCCTGGCACGCATCTTCCAGGAAATTGAACTTAACATGACACTTGGTTTAAGAATTATTGTTATCCCTAATGCTATTTCCATGAACAAGAGTCTGATGCACCAAAAAATTTCTTGCACATGCAATTATCTAAATGACTTGGTGCTACCAGCCCTACCTAACGGTGCTTTACTTCGTCTACTACCCGCAAACCCCCTCCTCACCCACCCCCCCCCCTCCCACCTTTAAAGAAAACATAAATAAAAAAGCACAAGGAGCCCAACGCCAAAATACAAGTCATACCACAGTTTAAGGCCACAAGAGGATAAAACTTCAAGGAAGGGGAAGGAGGGAGGGGGATTCAAAGCAAAGGAGTCCAGTGTTAATTTGCTCAACGATATAAAATGACAAACACTCCGAATCTTTTCCCAGTATAAGCTATGTCCTCAAGCAGGGACAAAAAAAAAAAAAAAAATCATAGAAGCATTTAGCTGAACTTCGTAAAACCGAATAAATAAGGTGGAATATATCTAGCTCAAGTAATAGATTCTTTTTTTTTTGCCCCAAAAGGCTTCAGCACAATAGTCAACAGAAGCCACATTGATTCTAAGCTAAATAAACACTCGACAGAATGCAAATCGAAACTAAGAACTGAGCAATAAACCATTTCAATCTTCCAAAAAAAAAAAATCAAAAAAGTGAGATTGATTAACCACTAAAAGACACAGATGGGATAATAAAAAAACAAAAAATAAAATAGGAAAGTGGTTTCCCAACAGGACCAGATCGTAATTAAGTTGCAACCACAATACCCATAATCTGACCTCAGCTTAGAAGGAGCTCAGCTTGATCATTTATCCCCAAACCCCAGCTAAATATTAAAAAATAAATAAACAAAAATCCCAACCTGCATGTTGAAGAAGAAGAAGAAGAAGACCAGAGATGAGGGTATTATTTGCATGGATATTCTGAAATGTAAGGGCAACAGATCAATATAGGAAATTACCTGGAGAGATGCAGCGGTCAGGCAGTGATTTTAGCTAATTGAGAGGGTTATTTTGGTCCAGTAAAATTATGACTTCCCCAATTTCTGTGTCTGTGCTGTAGTGTAAGCGATTTGCAGGAATGGGAGTAGTGATGGAAAGAGACTTGCGGTTCCATATCTTGAACAAGAAACTCTGATTTTATTCGCGAGAGTAGACGTTAACGTCACACGCCGGTTACCTGTAAAGAAAACTGGCAATCAAATGCAGGACAAAGTTCACTTTGCACCTCTAAACTCGTAATTTTTTTTTTCTAAACTTCAATTTTAAACACTTTGCATTCCAAACTCTCGATTTTAAACATTTCGTACACTTAACTCTTAAGTTTATCTTATTTAAGTCCATTCAATGATAACTTTTGCGAAATTAACAGCATGAAAAATCCAACAAATAAATGATAATGTGCGGAATGTAATCAAAAAATTTTATGGTGTCATAGCAAAAATAAAATAATACATTATTATTAATCTGCACAATTTTTTATTTTGTTAATTTTGCTAGTAATATTAGTAATTGAAATCATATAAATATCTGATAATGTGGTAAAAATTAGTTACAAAAAAAAAAAAAGCTAAAGGATCGTAGTTGGAACGAAACGGTAACCATTAATTGGTCTTAAATGGGACAAATTCAAAAATTTAGAGGAGCGTAAAGTGAAAAATGAGACAAGTTCAGGCATGCACGGCAAAGTTAATCCTCAAATGCATCACTCAACCAATTAACAAATTCAGTGTGTATTTATTTTCTAATTCAGTTTTCAGAATTCAATAGGGAAGAATTCTACCAGACCTATTTGAATCAAGCCAAGGCAAATTTATATGATTTAACTTAACAAATATTAAACGAGGCACTAGTACATTGTTGATAATGAAAGCGTCTGAGGATTAAATTGATAATTGTTGAATTCGAGTCATCAAAAGTATAAATAGGTCCATAAGTTTTGGATTTTAATACATTAAAAAATAATTACCTTTAGCAGGAAAAATCGAATCCAAGTGTTGCCAAGCGAGGAAGATGTAATTGTGGGGGCCGCCAGAAATTGGGCGTGGCAAGTCATGGTTGGTCTGTCACGAAACGGGGGAAGGAATTACTGTATCACCACGTATCTAAGTGGACAGGCCAAGCAGCTACCGAGCTGGTCAAATTACGTACAAGTTTGTCAATTGTTGGTTGAAACTTTAACCATTGGAGTTCGCAAAAATCCGCAGGTCGTATTGGAGAGAAGGAAGAATAATAGCCAGTGGTTGGCTGATTTTTTTTAACAGCAGAAAAATTAACAGGGCGGTTAAAACATCATTTGAACTAATCTGCAGTAGGTGCATTGAATTTGAACCATCAATGATCAATCACCGGATATCGTAGTTAGCTCTTTAAGTTAAGCTAATTGGTAGGTATGTGCATTGAATCAGTTAAATGTGGGTAATTAATCTCTCCAACGGGGGTTTTAGCGCGGGAATTGCTAAACGTTTACTGCTCTCAGTAAACGAAAGGAGGAATATGCCACTTTGGTTATTTTGGTTTTCATTTTGGAGAAAACCAATTATCACTTGCCAGTAGAGCTGTTAATCGAGCCGTTTATTTAACTGTCGAGCTCGACTCGAGTTTAATTCGAGCCGGACTCGACTCGATTTTAATTCAAGTCGAACTCGACTCGAGCTCGTTAGGAAAACGAGCTTTAAAATGTGTTCGAATTCGATCTCGTTAAATGTACATGTGGCTCGAGTCACAAACGAGTCGAGCTTCACAAGCTCGAGCTCGAGTTCGTGCAAATTAATCTTAATAATAATTTATAATTTATAATTTTTATAATTTTAATTTTTAAAATAACAAATATGCCATTCATTAACGAACTTTAACGAGCTACTCGAGCTCGTTAACTAAACGAGCATATTTCGAGCTCGAGTTCGACTCGCTAATCAAAATTAACGAGCCGAGCTCGAGCCTTAACGAGTCCAACTCTAACGAGCTTTCGAGCTACTCGATTGATTTAACAGCTCTACTTGCCAGCTCCCTATCCGGAGCAAGTTGGATCAATTGTGGCCCAGTCAAAGAAAGCTTGGTCCGTTCAGTCTTGCTTGCACTTGGAGCTTGAGAGTTGGGGCTTGGGCACGTTGCAATTTCTTTATTAATTTTCTTTTGGGTTAAGGAAAAGAAAGGAAATGCATTTGCAAAGGGAAAATTATGCTCATCTTTCGTGTGGTTGTAAACGCTGCCTAGCTAATTGCTTCAGATCGTAAAATTGTGTTTAAGGCACGGTTTGGTTTGTTTTGAGAGAACGGGAGGGGAAGGAAATGCAGGAATCGGGTTCGGGTTTTCAAGTTTCAACAGATGATGATGATGACGTTTTGAGGAGGGAAAAATGAACGGATAAGAAGTGAAAGGAACAAGGATAAGATCTAATTATTTTTATTCCTTTCCTTCAGACCAAAGTCCAAACGGGGTGTCTGAGAAATCAACTTTTTATGATTAGACGGGCAATTTTGCCCCCTCTAGGTGAAAGGGTATGTGCATTGGTTCAAAGGAAAGTGAAATGGTTTACAGTAGTGTGATTTGTTGCCAATCGCTGTAACTTTTTTCCACATTGGCGTCCCAGATGATGAGTGTTGCATCATTTTTAGTTGTTTCAAATGTGCATTATTTTTAGTCTCCCATGAATGAATATGCCTTTTTTTTCCTTGCTTCTTTGTCTAATCGCATAGCCTAAAGTCAAAGTTAATGATGATGATTATTATTGTATAATGGGTGAAGTCCCAAGAAAAGACGAGCCCATTTTGTAAAAATGTTCACCGGAAGTCATTTTTCCTGTCAAAGCACAGGAAATTCTGCAACCTTAGCGAATGCATGACATGACAACCACAAAAATCTGCACATTTTACTGCAGGAAGTTCTTGAGACTAAACAAGAAAAATTCCAAAGATAGGACAGGATTTTCAGGTAGGAAATTCGCATCAAAACGAAGGAAAAGAGAAGTGAATCAAGTAACAAGCTAGCAAATAATAAATAGTCCAGAAAAACTGAAAGTTTTGTGCTGCAAAGAGCATCCACCCCCCTGGACAACCATTTAATCCAAGAAGCTGACCCAATTACAAAACCAACCAAAAGAACATAACACGTTCCGGTTTCAGGAGATGAAGAAACAACAATCAACAATGTACAAAAAACCGTCAATCCTTGTAAGACCAGAAAGACAAAAACAACTCAGTCATCCAAGAGAGGTTGCCCCTACCTATCCTTTTCGTTGTTAATTCACCGCTACAGGCTTTCAATCAATAACAATGGCATGAAAGCAGTTAAAACCAGGCATACCCTAAAAGAAAATGGGTATTGGACCTCATTGGGATTATTAGCAGATACCTCGAACAAAGACATTGACTCCAACTACTTTCTTTTAAGTTTTATTTGCTCTTATGCTTCACGTCCAACTCTTTCTTTACAAAAGCCAAAGCATCAAGAATGAAAAACTCTACCGGCTGTCAACTGACGGTTTGCGGAGAAGGTTTAGTATCTTGCAAAGAGATAACCGTTTCAAAAGCACCAACCAAGGCTTTAACTTTACTTTTCCTGCTCTCAACAAGCTTGTTAGCTGTTTCTTCAATAACATTATTGAACAAACCTTGAGCATCTTTCCTCCCCTGCATATCTTGGTGCTTCAAAACAACATTTTCATTTCTGGGTTTACTACCATTTCCATCACCATCAGGTTCTTTCTTCTTGAAATTCCTCCTCCGCAGTTCACCCTTCAGATCATGTTTTTCTTCCATTACTCTCGGGCGGCGAAATCGCAGCCTCCTAGGACCACCATTATTTTCAGATTGAAGATCCACAACCTTACCTCTCTTAAACTTTAGTTTCACTGGTCTAGGATCTTTAGATTCTGAAAACACAACACCTTTCCTCAGAGTCTTCCTAAGATTTCCATCTCCAGCTTCTCCTCCATTATGCTTTGCCATATCATTTTTGTTACAGAACTCCCCAGTTGTTTCACATGCATATCCATTTCCTTCCTCTGCGTCCTCCCCTTCATCATCATCATCATCATAAGTTCCAAATTCTCCTCCTCCTCCTCCTCCTTCTTCTTCTTCAACACTATCACCATCACCATCACCATCATCATTTTCTCCTCTTCTTCCATGAGATGACAAAGATTCACTATCACCATTACCATCACCATCGCCACTACAGCCACCATCAACACCTCCTCTTCTTTCATGAGATGACAAAGATGGAGATGGGGATCGAGACAGAGACTTGGGTGATGGAACTGACTGGAGTGCAAATGATGGTACTACACTGTTGTCAGTGAATTCTGCCATGTGATTCTTTTTTTCTTCCACAATAACATGCAAAGTTTTCTCAGAGGCAATCTCACCATTGTTCTTTTCCATCTCCTCCCCCTGTACCCTGTTTTGATCCGTCAGACAGACTACTTTTAAAGTTCTATTTTTCTTTGCTTTCATGGCTACATTTATATTCATGGAAGGCTTAGGAGATAACAAAGCAGTGGGGGCTGCAAATACTTTCTTTGCAGATACTTTTGTTACCACCAGGTTTCTGCTTGCCTTCATATCATCTTTTCTTTTGTCTCTCCCTTTAACACTCTCTGGAGGGTGAAAACATGAAGATGATTTTGATACTGGTTGCTGTCTCCCTACCGAAGGTGAAGATTTCTCTGACAAATTATTCCTCAACTTTTCAGCTTTTTCTGCATTCTTAGCAGATGGCCGTGGCCCCACAGAAGGAGATGACTGCAGTGAAAAGTTACTCATAGGCTTTTCATCTTTTACCGCCTGTTTAGCAGATTTTAGTGTCCGAAAAGAAGAGAGTTGTTTAGTTGGGGGAGGCTGCAAAGGAGGATGCTTGCTGGAAAAATTGTTCATCCTCTTCTCAGATTTTGACTCCTTGTGTTGAGGTAATGGGTCACATTTTGGAGACACTTCAACTTTCTTAGCTGGTAGCTGCTTGATCATTGTAGGACGATCTGCCAAGTTGATTGGACCAGGTGAAGATCCGTGTCTTGAAGAATGGAATTTCATGCCAGGGGAATCCATTCTCCTCATTACAGTCACCTTCTTTTTCTCCACCAAAGATGCAGTAAGTGCAGAATTCTGCTTTTCAATTGGAGTTCTTATAATTCCTTTCCGAAAAGGATGCATTTCCTTCTCTTCAAAAGCATGTTTGTGGCCATATTTACAGAAATCATGACAAGAACCTGTTGAAGCTCTGAGATAATGTGGAACAACTTTTGTATTGCTTCGTTTTCCAGTAGAATTTCTTCTTGAATCATTGAAATCAGGGCATGAATCAGGAGATGTTCTGTTAATGCTGGGAAGAATGCTGCCTGCATTATCTGGTGAACTTGGTTTACTTATGGAGCTTTTGTGTGAACTAATGTCATCTGATTCACTTATTTCAGAGGCAACCAGTGAATTGACAATCTCCTCAGCCATCAAACAACCAAAGTTCTGAAAACTGGCAACCCTTCAAATAGAAGAAAACATATGTGAATATCATACAAAATGTTAAAAATCTAACGAATTACAAATAGTTTGAAGCATCGTACGATTTCCACGAGGATCAACTGGAAGCAAACGTAATTACTATTATTATCCCAATCCTCAGCCAAAGGCTTTAAAATACTTCAAATTTTTAGAACCTTATAAGTAGGGAACGTAGAAAACTGAGAAATTAGAAACCCCGCAATATAGTGGGTCAGACAAACAAAATGCAAATTTGAAAATGATGCTTTTGCTGCTAAAACGATCACATAGATCAGAAGCCTAGTAACACATCTAATTGCAAAACAAGCAATTATATATTCTTACCTTCCCCATTATTGTCACGCAAATATTCTTCTCTCTATGACAGAAGCAAAGTTTAGAAAAGAGTGAGAGAAGGAAACAGAACTTCTACCTTCGCAAGCAAACAACGCAATTCCAGAAACTATCCTGCCTTCTTTTTTTAATGGCCCATAAATTTAATGCCGTTCAGCAATCTTTATCTACAAGGTCAACTATTATTATCAACTCTCAAATCTCAAAGTAGGTGAGTTTAGATGACGAGTACCTGTCACAACATTTTTTCCCTTTTAAGGAAAATAGCACTAGCTAAACAACGGAGAAGATTTCATTTTTGTATAAAAAATTCTTGAAAACTGACAACCAGATCAAGCAAAACTTCATAAGCAACGTATAATCAAAGATTTCAATACAAGACCATACAAAATAAGCAGCTGGCTTTGAACAAAACAAACATCGATTATTGTCCGTGCGCCCCATGATCGTATCATACTTTTCCCTTTATCTTTTCTGCCACTATTATTCATCACAAATTACAAAGCAATCACAAATCCAATTCAAAAGGGGAAAAAAAAGAGGAATAAGAATTACAAAAACCCCCCATACCAGTTATACTCCCCTGATTATGGATGAATTGAATTCGAAGCAAGCTTCTAACAGGAGCCCAAATGCAAACAAACACAAGCAAAACATCAACAGCTAAACACACGAATCAAGAAAAACGAAGCACAAAATCCGCAGAACAATCTCAAACAGGGCCGTCTATCAATCATCAAAGATCACAAGGGCATTCGATTTTTTTCACCAACCCGTTTCCCAAAACTCGGAAACAGGAAAAAACGCAACGCATATGGAAATTCACGAGAGCAAACAGCTCCTTCAATGGTACAGTTAACAAAGGATGATCAAAACCCAAAGATACGCGTACCTCTGTGCTTTTTTCTTATTCTTCTGTTTTCGTATTCTGCTTAACAACGAAGCCAAAGTAAAAAAATTCAACCAGAAAAGGAATACGAGAGGGAGAAGAAGAAGAAAAAGCCCACCTCCTTTTGTAGGCTTTTAGCTTCAAGGGTCGTGCCAGCAACCACTTTTTTCCGTATTTACTGATTCTTCATTTTTTATGTTTTCTTCTTCTGGGTTTTTGGCTGTTGGGCTTTTGGCGTGCGTGAATTTGCGCGTTTGTTACCGCATCTTTGAGAGAGAGAGAGAGAGAGAGAGAGTGAGAGTGTGTGTGATGGAAAGGACAGGATGAGGACATATTGCGCAAGCTGACACTTGATAATGACGGCAAAATCTGTCTTACCTTTCCTTAATAGATTATTTATTAAAAGCGATATAGAATAAAGAAACGTAAAAAACAATGGATATTTTATTAAAAGGGTTATAGAATGGAATAGCAGATGGGAAATGGATAATTTATTTTGGAAAATAAGGTCCTAGAGTTTTTTTTTTTTTAGTGATTTGATATGCGTAAGTTAAAAAAGTGATTTAAAATGTGTTTGTTGAAAATATAAAAATATTTTAGATGAAAATAGTTTGGAAGGCAAACAATTATATATATAAATATATATACACTAGATTAGCTAAAATTTAGATAGGACACAAGTTAGGAAAACACCGCTTAATCCAATACTCAAGTATGCATATGACGCCCCGTTGGATTGGTAGATTAGTATGTACATGGACACTCGGCTAGAAAATTAACATTTGAATCAGTGCTCAAAACTAAGTCCTTTTAGAGAAGTTGACCATCACATTAATTCTGGAGTGAGAGATCAAGGGTTTAAACTTTACCTCTTATCATCAATGTGTCTCTATATGAAGATTGCTCTAAATTCATACAAGTGTATAGTGCACCCGTCTGATCTGACGGTAGTTCAATCAAGTTCAAAGTTCCGCAGCTTAGTTGGGCTCAAATTTTCTACATCCATATAATTTGAAGTTAAATCGACAATGTAGACATTATCTGATCTAAATGCATACCACATAATTTTATTTTGAATTTAAATTTTTGCATATATGATATGTATTCAAACTCATTAATATATATATATATATATATATATATATATCGATCTAAAATAGATTTAATACTGTGAAGTAAGAGTTTGGTAGTCTGTTAATATTGAACAAAACAACCACAGGCAAATATTATTGGGTGGAAGGAATATTAATTAATGTAGTTCACGTCTCTTCCAGAAGCCGGGATGACTTCGCTTCCAGCTCCCACCATCTCATCTGTAGTTTATTTTTGTTAGCGGGGAGTTGAACTAGTATCAGTTCCCACTCTCATCCCTTTGTTGTTTGTTTATTTTCTTTGTCAGGTGGATTTGGTTGTAACCTTCTCACCAACAGCAAACTAATAACAAACCACCGATACCTCTTGTCTATCCATGAATTGTGCTCGCACCCCCACCGGAACGCAGGCGAATAAATATCTCGATACATCTTGTTCATTTTTAGGTTAAATAGCTCTATTATCTGTTGTCCCAAAGACTCAAACATGGTAGAAAATTGAAGGCAATCAAAAATGAATTTAATGCGTCATAAGATTTTGGATTAATCTTGTGTGTATACATTGTCATCGTTAGATATATAACACATGTATAAAATTTGAATTTAAAATTAAAATTTTGTTCACGTGTCGTCCATCCAATCATGATGATATATACATTGACAGTGTATATAAAATTATTTAAGATCTTTACGGAGCACTCCTATCCTGTACCACAGAACTAGACAAAATGAATCTTGTGACACATTTCAGCACGAAGATGAAAATGATGATTAAGAAGTTCCTTTTTCTAACCATTCTTCCTCCTCTGCTTACTTTTAATATACTTTTTTTTTGTCACAACGATAGAATTCGTATAATATAATCTAGCATAATCTAGAGGAAGGGAAAAGGAGAACTCGATGTGAGTAGAGATTCCATCCAACATGGCCAATTAAAACCGCCACATATAATAATAAATTGATGGAAGTCAAGAGTTTAACCATTGATCTTCCGTATCACCAAGACTTAAGTCTTGTGCGATGACCACCGGGCCAAAGGCCCGATGGGGCTCACTTTTAACATACTTTGATGGTGCAATTCCCACCTCCCAAATTTCTGAACCTCTAAAAGAAAAAGGTGCAGCCCCACAGCCTTTGCCGACTTGCTTTCTTACCTTCCACATGCACGGAGAAAAGTTGAGTGAAAAGAAAGCAAGAAACGAGAAAATGACCACAATATTTTATTTTACTAAGACATCGAGAGGAGCCCCTGTGCTCCCACCATTCGAACGTTCCTCACTTTCGTTAAATTGCTTAATTAGTAGCAGAAGAATAGAAGGCATCATCACAATTTTTCTTTTCTGTGAGATTGCTTAACTAGTAGACATTTAAGGGTCTTTCCCTGAAACAAGGCGGGGTGCAATCATCAAGAAGAAGAGGCAAGTAGTAGAAAATAAGTTGATCCTACAGATATCTGTAATAAAGAAAAGAAAAAGACACACGACAGGCAATTAAGCAGGCAAGACATGAAGGTTAAGACAGGCAATTTTTCAAGGAAAAATTTTAACGTGTTTCGTGAATATATTTTTTAATTATTTTTTTTATCTCACATATATCAAATTATTATAGCACATTTTTCTACAAAAATTTCGAAAAAAAAAAAAATGCAAACGGGAGCAAACATAATCCATCTCTCTTTGTGAATTAATAATGCAGGAGTCTACCACTGCCAGTAAGAAGCCTCGGATTCTCTTGTTCTACCAGCTCTTTACGCCCCACACCAAACGCACGTTCTCCACCATACTTAGACCCAGCTGATCATCTCTTTGGCATGTCCGATTAACATCAGGAAAAACGGTCATAAAAACATAACATAATTGGGCTGCTGCCGGGCCACAATAACATCATGAGTCTTTATGTTTTAGGTGGGAGAGATTAGCAGGTCCGGGATGGCGACCTTGCTCCAACCGAACACTGAAGAGTAAATAGTCCGGTGATAGAGAAGCCAAATCGATTTCCAGGGACGGCCGCTTTGGACAATTTATTATTTTCAGTTAGCAGAACAATCAACTTTCTTGATAAATTTATTCACGTATACTCCCAATATCCAGTACTTGCACTCAAAATCCGCTATGTATTTGACTTGCTTTTCGCAAAGTTAAAAGAAAGAGTACTACAGCATTTATCCTGTAGATGGGCTCTTTAACCCCGCCTAGACGTACATAACCTATAAAATTTACCAGAAACCTTGGCCTTCATGCTTTCATCTTCTTTTCCGACCAGAGACTGTCTTCTTCACCACTCCCACTGAGACTAGGAACTCATCCAGGGAAGACAAAGTCCTCATGTCATCAGGAGGAAAGTAACTTGCAGCCTTTCCCAGGAGTGATGTGAATAGAAGCGAGAGAGAAGGTCGAGTAACATACTGCTCGCCCAATAGGTCATCCAAAAACGCAAATGCCGCCAAGAAATCTGACCTGCTTGCATTTATTGGAGCAGCGAAGTGAGCAGGGATTATTCTCTTGAACCTCCAATCGCGGACTATGCTATCAATCCAATCTCTGACCTATTTACAAGAAACATGCAATGTTAAGCCATAACATTTTGAACTACATGATATGCCGTGATCCTGCAGGTTAAGCAAAAATACTTTTCAAATCCATATATGAAAAGGTTAAACTCTGTCTGGGTAGCTTCCATTCGTGGCCAAAACTCGTAGCGTCATGCAAAATCCAAAAAAAAAAAAAAACCTAAAGGCACTGCTATAGTGGCAATAAACTCTAATGCAAAGAGCCCGGTACCTTAAATCAAGTAACCGACTCGCAGTGTATCATGAGCTACATCTACAGCAAAGCCAGAGGTAGATGTACCAAAGATAGCAGACAAGACGTTGTAACCCAAGATATAATGACGTAGCTCTAAATATACCAAATACTATTAATGCAACTCTGCACTGAATTTGCTACTTGCCTTTTCAGGAACCTTACTGAAGACTAATGTCTTCACAATGGGCGAAACAATCAACTTTTGTGACATTTGTGCAAAGCTAGCATTGGGCTCCAAAAGGTTAGAAGGACCAAGAAACAAAATTTGGAGAACCATTCTTTCCCATCCTGTATCAAAAGAATGATCGAATTCAATCTTCCAAAGAGGAAATATTTACATCTAACTTTCTGGATGTTACTGCATTTGATTTCGGAAGCAGTAAGTGCCGCTTGAAGTGATATAGAGAATTAACCTTTTTGTCGGTTCTTGTTGTCATCAACTACTGGTTCATTAGGTACTTCCTTTCCCTTGCTAAGGACTTTAACAGCCAGACCATTTTTCGCAGACGCTAACAAGGACTCTTTGCTGATACACTCTGGAGGTTGCCTGGGGACAAATATTACAGCATCTGTTACTAGTAGTGTCCTTGAATGTTTGTGATAGAATGCCACCTCCACGTATGGTCCAATTCCTGGAAAGATTGACAAGAACGCATCTGAGACAAGGAGTGGTGATATAACAGTAAAGCTCAATGCAGGGAACATTATAATACCAACTTCAGGACAGCTGAGAACTTTCTGTTCAATTTCATCAGCCCACGGTGTTGATGTGTCGTCATCTTTCAATGTTTTGGCTCGAAAAATTCCGAAGAATTCAAGTGGCAAGTTCAAAGGCCAACTCCACTGCCTTGGTGCCACCCAAACCTGAGCCCGAGGGAATTTTCTGGAAAATGGACCGACAAATATTTTATGCTCGTATGCAAATGTAGGCAGAACAATATATTCCACTGGAGCTCCTAACTCTTTCACAAGCTGGAAAAAGCAATAGCATGAATGGATAACAATTAAATGACACATATCGATAAGAGATACAAATGTTTGAAAAAAAAAAAAAAATACAATGTGTGCAGGTTGAGAAGCCAGAATGACCTACAAATTCAATATTCCAGTACAATAGCAGTATCACAACCTAATTGGTTTATTTGACATAAATTTCTACACAATAAGTTCACAAAAATTGCAGTTTGTCAAAGCGCGCCATAACCTCATGAAACTGAACTCGCTTGCAACCCTAAGCACTAGAATGAATATGAGAGTAACATAGAGAACCTTCCATGTTGAACCCAATATTGGAAGGAGTCCTATAAGATATTCAGATATGAAAAGCGAAGGTAATTTCTCCAAAATATATATTAAACAAGTTAAATTGGTACATTAAATACCTCGATGCATTCCTTGGTTGGAGCAATTGGTGCATGAACCCACAACCCGCCAGACTTAAGTTTGATCACAGTCATCCTGATGTTTGTCGAGACGCTGCTGAAACCCAGTGCTTGCTCTTGTTCGAATAGCCATATGGAGTCTTTTACGGCCTGTGAATTTACTGATAACAACAGTTAGAATTCAGAATCTCGCCCATTCCACCATTCTTCGTAAAAGTGCAATTCACACAATGCTAGAGATGAAAATAATACGTGATTCATGACCAATATATTTATCCCCCAAGGAGGCAAGGACAAAAGGTAGATGTGGATCAAACTTTTTTCAAGTAAGTGGAAACAGCTGAGCTACAGAAGTTTCCTAATTTGGGCATTCACGTTGTACACACTAGATTTTTGAGTCCAGTGGCAGTAATAATATTTAGTTTTTGAGGCAATACTCGTCTTAAAGTAGAATTTAAAAAAAAAAAAAAAAAAAAAACTAACTGCCTCACTTGATTCTTGAATCAAAACCTTTCATCGGATGATCGATGGATGGACAGTATATGCACAGGACTCACGAAACTAACCCACAAGAAAAACGGCAGCAAAGCAGAAATTCAACTAGACAGGATTATTGCTCTGATGCAGAAAGGTCAAGAGCCAGGACTGAAAAAACGAGGGCGCAAATTACTAACCTCAGTTCTGATTGTCCGCCTATTCAGGAAAGGACCAAGAGGGAAAGGAAACCCAGTGATATTGAAGTAGAACCTTCCGCCACTGCTACCGCTCGTGCTGCTGATGGCTTTTCCGGAAGCAACTACCAAATTGACATTCTTGACTACTTTGGGTTTTAATTGAAAAGATAAACCATTTAAAGGTGACCCACCAAGGAAAGCAGTAGCGTTTGATTCTCCTGAAGATGAATGATTTGGCAATAAAGTGGACTTCGGCGAGGTCAAATTGATGCCTGCCACCATTTTCAAATAAAATTTGCTCCCACTCCCCAAATTAAATTAGTGCCAAATTAGCGTCAGCTCAGGTGAGGGAGTTGCAAATCTAAATTGTGGCCGAGAGCGCATAGTTTCAGGATTATGTATCAGCCACGAGGGCAATTGAATCAGGACAAGCCCTTGGGTTAATTTCGTGACACGTGGACGATATACAATTGGATTCCTTGGGATTTTCGTGGATGAAATCTTTTCTTTTCTTTTTTTTTTTTAAAAAAAAAGGCCAATGAGAGCTGCCTCGAATTGAAAAGAACTTCCCGGAATAGCTTCCCGGGTTTGCCCATTCTCGGTCCTGAGGCGTCAAAGACGACGAATTTATGATTTTCGAATTCGCGTTTCATATTGTCGCCTTAGGAAGGCTTGCATCTCCAATGTCCCAACACGGATAATCTCTAAACAGTGAACGAGGGCCAAGGAAGAAGGGTGGGTGGACAAAAGGTCCAAATTCAAGTGGTGGCAGACACTAGACAGAGGGATTAAAAGTGAGGCTCCACGAGATGTTTAGCATAGAATTAGAGAAATCCACAAATTAAAGCAGTGGCTCCAGAAAATTTCTTTATTCCGCATCAAAACAACCGGAAACAGCAATAATGTTAGCTGCCTTTCGGCAAAAATTGCCACCAAACTCTGTAACGAAACTGGGCGTGAAGGAGAGATTTTCCTGATCCGAGGGCAGTTGCCCAACTCTTGAAATTACTACTCTTGGTCTTGGATGAGATTTATAATAGTCTTTCCATTCGAGAAAAAAAAGGAAATACAACAATTTTTTCTTGAACATTCTTACCAGAGAGCAGACCACTGGAAAAATAAAACATGATCCAATCTGCCTGTAGAACAACAATTGCCACACCAGAACTGCCAAACCAACAGGCTAGGCATGGACCGCAATAACTAACAGTAATCCAAACTAACAAATTGAACGCGGGTCAAACCGACATAATTTCCACCCTGTGAAGCAAAAAGGTTCGATGCTTATGTCACACGAAGTCAAGTGATAATTTCCCGAACCAGCCAATCCAAACTTGGGTACGCAAAGTACAGGATCAGAAAGGATGGAAGCGCGAACAGAACAGTAATGAGTACGTACAAGGCCAAGATGGCAGCACTGGCAGGTATTGCATATAACGTTATAAGAAGAAAGATGACCACCAGCGGAAACTTGGCTGTCAAATGAACAAAGAAGACCAAGGACTTCTTCAATGAAGCACACAATCTCTCTGCAGCAACATAACTGTTAGTGCGAGTATTACTATGATTTGTTCCTGACGACTCCGAGTTATGCATGTAATGTGCCCTCCGGATGCTAGAGTTTCCCGTTGCTTTCCCACCGGATGACCATGCCTGCGGCTGATCCCCACAAAAGACAGAACGCGACTTTACTCGGTCACCATTCATACTCTCAAGCATCCAGAGAAGAAAGAAGTTTTTCCGAGGAAACCTAAGGTTTCCCTTGTAAACTAGTCGAAGTGATAAGAGATTGCACCAGGGGCATGAGATAAAAAGAGGAAGCTGGATCGGTAAAGGGGGGAATTTCACAACAGCCCATTGCAGACCTAGGATGCAGTTTTTACAAAGTGTATGGCCACACCACAGGACATAAGGTACATTTTCCACTATATTGAAGGATTCCCAGCATATAGGGCACTCCAATCCCTCCTCTCCGCTGGCAATGGAAGAAGCGTCATCATCTGAGGAATCCATTACATCCTGAGCTGGCCTCAGGATATCTTTCTTAGTCCTACCAGCTAGACAATTGGATGCAAAGTTCCACATTCTCCGCCTTCGAAATGACTAAAAGATGACCATTTTAAGCTGAGATACCCTTCTCAGTCATTCGATGAGGTCAAACCTGAAGAGAAAGAAAGTTGATGTGCATCCAGTGTAAAATATCAAACTGCAAGACAAATGTAATAAATGGGATTTGCAGAAAGGTTGCATTTTTCGGCCCACATAACCAACTTTGAGAAATCTTGCGAACAGCAAGAAAATATGACACACTCAATTGATAAATAATTTTAAGCAATCAAAACTTATCATGGATTAATACCAACTAAAATAATCATCAAAACCAATTAAAGGGCAAAAAAAGAAAAAATGCAGCTTGCAAACATTCAATAACTGTATTCTTAGTGTTATTACTGCAACCTAAGCAAACAGTGAAAATATCACAAGCAAATTGCCCAAAGCTGGCATATAAACATCAAAGCACGAGCAGTCGTCAGCTTCTCCCAGAAATCCCCCAAAATAATCGCCCAAAGTTCGGACAGCAGATTGGCCATTCACTTGGCCACAAGTTTCTGCTGCCGTTTTGAGAACAAGGTAAAACAACAGCTAAAAACTAATTTCCCGAAGCCATAACTTCAAAGCTAAATCGGAGTGATGTACCACATCAAACTAATTAATCTGCTAAATTCTAAGTAATACCTAAATAAACTAGTAAACCCTCCAACGCCAAAAACTATCAGAGACACGATGAATCGAGTCAACGAGACAAATAACAACCAATCAACAAGAAGTTGGGACGAATCAAGTGATCTAAAGAAACGTTCGAAGCGAAAATTTTACCGATCAATCATGCGTTACGAGACGGTGGAGGAGAAAACTTGCGAAAAGACGGTTCAGACCTTGACACTCTCTCTCTGGGGAAATTCTCCAAGAGGAAAAGAAGCAGAGAACAATTGGGTACTGAGTTGAGATTGAGCGAGCTATGCTCGTGTCCCTGCTATCCACCACGGAATATTTGTACGCGATGCTGTCCCCTTCTGTCAGCAGACTTTCATTTTTTTCCTTTCGTGAGAAATTGGAGCAGGTGAATTGATAACTTGGCACAATTAGTGTCAGTTTAGGATTGCAGTTAGAGTCGTGAAAAAGCGTTTAGAGTCTGCTTGAATGGCTATTTTTAGGGATTTTTGTCGAAAAACTATACTATAGTAATTTAATATGTATAAGATAAAAACTTAATTGAAAATTGTGTTTATGAAAAATTTTTAAAAAATTTTACAAAAAATCATAATCCAAATAAAGCCATAATTAGTAATAAAGTGAGTTTTTTTATCGGAGGATTTATTAAGTGGTTAATCATATTATTTGGATGTATGCTTGTATAAGTATTTTTCTATTTGATAATGTGTAATTTTAAATTTTTAAAACATCTTTATCTCTTTAATTAGTTCAACATTTTATAATAAAGTTATTGAAGTTAATTTTTTTACAATACAAAAATTGCTTTAAAAGCACTCTGTTTTTAACTTATGTCAAAGTATTTTATTGGTGAAAAACTTTGCTTCTAAATTCAATGAATGATACTCACCAAACAAATTATAAAATTTTTTATTTTCTATTTTATTTTTAACAAAAGCATCGCAACCCCAATCAAGGCCTTGATCTATTTGTCAAAAACTTCAAATAAGTTTTTCAATCATTTATTTTACAAATGCATTTATCACACTGGGAAGTTCTATAGTACCCTTGTTTTTTTTTTTTTTTTTTTTTCCTATAGTAGTACTTTTTAAAAAGTACTATGCTGGTAAGTATAAAAAAATCCTCAAAAAATGCAATCGAAACAAACTCTAAGGTCTGTTTGCAAGTTCGGCTTCACCCTAATTGGTCTAGTTTCTCCCAACAAATACAGTCACCTTTTTTATTTTACAAATCCTCTCATGCATCGTTTGGATTGCAAGCTTTTAGAATGTGTGATTCATAAATGTGCAAAAGGGATTAGATATTATTATATTTCAATCCAAGTAAGCTTTATATTCTGCCTTCCTGACCGTCCACATTCAAAGAATGGGGAGGAATACAAGTGGGCCGATCACAAACATTGGAGTCCACCCTGAGCATGAAGAAGAGAGTCCAGTCCAGTCAGGAGAATACATTGCAGGTAGGCCCGTCAACGGCCCGGATCCGGGTCGAAGGCATACTATATCGGATCCGGATCCGACCCCCGTTTATTCGACGGGTCTTTTACTCTATGTTCCGGATCCGGATCTACCCGAAAAGAAACTAACAATATTTATAATTTCTAACAAAAATGAGAAAAAAACATATATTTATAAACTAATTTCTTACTAATACAAAAAAATCAAATAAGAAAAGAAATCAAATTAACCTTACTCAAATACATCACCCTAATCAAATTATATTGTTTAGGATTCGGATCTGATTATATTAATTACTCAAATACATCATTCTAATCAAATTATATTTTAAATTATTAATCTATTTATATCCGGATCCGGGTCCAATACGGGTCGAAATACTATATTCCGTATCCGACCCGTTTTTTTGTTTGACAAAACGGATCCGGATTCAGGTTCGGATAACGAAATTAAATCCCTACCCATATTCGGATAAATTTAACGGACCTGGTCCGGATCCGAGTCTAGACCCGGACCGTTGACAGCTCTAATTGCAGGCGACAAATTAAGGCGATCGTCGATGGATGGACGGGACGGGTACCCGAGAATCAGGAATAAGCATCAGAAGTTAAATGATGATTGATGATCAAGTTAAGGAGCTTTTACGTCCAATTCCAAGCTACGAAGCAACGTTCAACGATTAGCTGCTGAAATCTGGCAACTGCAAAACGTAACTTGCAAATTGATGGAAGCGTACCATTGGGCGTACGGAGGATGAGGACGACCTTGGCTCGCTGTCTCATGAAGATTGAAGACCCCACCACATGAAAATCTTCGTCCCCTTTCTCAATAATTCTGAGGAATTTGGCTTCCTCCTCTTCCTCAGAATTCTTCGATTCGTTCCCACCTTCCACGTCGTCCGCGTTCGGTGTGTTTGTCCTCAAATCGCGATCGGCCAGGGTCCACTCTCAACGGCGTGGTAGGATGAGAATTGCACCGGGCAATGCATGCGTCCAAGACGTCAGATGATCCAAGTTCGACTTGATGCCCATTTACGTTATTCGTTGCACTGACAAAATTTTTTTTGGTCAATCGTGACCGTCGCTTTCATCTATAATATCGTACATCATTCTATTCTATTCTAATCTAATCCAACGAAGAGGTTCAATTAGATTTAAGAAGTCGATGCGATATGAATCACAACAAAAGGTGTCTGAATTTTTTAAAAAATTATTTAACGTGATAATTAATAAAAAACAAGATTTTAAAGAGTCGCTTACTGTGAAATTTGAGTTCGAAGACTACTACTCGATTTTGAATCTTGGCATGAATTTCTATACATAGATGCGAACTCAACCACAAGAATCAACAACATTTCTCACCGTGGAACGTCCTGAGTTTGGACGTTCTTCAGGATCTTTCTACGTCGAAAGCATTTTTGCAAATCTTAAAAAAAAAAAAAAAAAAAAAAAAACAGTACAAGATGGCGGAGGAAGGGAACCACATGAATCACCAGGCATTTGTCCTCCCTCTATGGACCACGTGAAGTCATGGATAAAGTTGCCTAATTCTGACCCAATTCTTTTGTGGCCATGTACACATGACTCATGATGGTCGAGGCCACCCGATCCCGATGTCCTTGACGGAATCACGGGAGCCTATTATTATTAAGAAAGAACCAAAAGAAAAGGATGGTGTTATTTTGTGGGCGATAATGCTGCTGGGAAAGTAAAATATCTTGGCTTTGAAATCTGGACTGGACTTCGGGTGTTTTAGTTTTAGTTTTTTTTTTTTTTTTTTGGACTCATCGGGTGTTTTAGCTTGAAATGAATGATTTTGCCTGCTTTCTCTTGTCATGTTTCAAGAATTCAACTTTTTTATAAAAAAAAATGATTTGATTGTGATGTTTATACTTTTCTTCTTAATTTTACTTCATAAATTCAAAATTTAAAGTTGAATAGTAACGTACATATGATTAGAATGAATGATTATATTAGAAAGATAAACTAAAATGTGTTTTGATTTTTCTAACATGATAAATATTTTAAAATATTTCAAAATAGAAAGTATGACAATTTCAATGGAACGAAATGAACATTACTTAACAGAAAAGGGAAATCCTTTATCCTTCCAAATTCAAAAGACGAACCATATATATATATATATATATATATATATATATATATATATTATAAGCTCCTTCGGTCTTGTCTGTTTTTCCTCCTAAGTAACTTACGTTGTTACGAAGAGGGCAAAAATGCTTGAAGGACAGGCGTCCTTCGCTTCAATTTAGTCGCTAAACTATTTTGTTAAAGTCAAAATAGTTCCCAAACTTTTTTATGAGTCAATTTAGTCTCTCAATTATTTTTATAAAGGTCAAAATAGTTCCTAGACTTTATTATGAACTATTTTAGTCGCTCAACTATTTTACTTAAATTAAAATAGTCCCTCGCCTATATTTAATTGGCAATTTGGTCCTTATTTGGTTAATCTACCCAATTTATCAACTTTTTTACACCAACAACTAAGGGAAAAAGATAAAATCTAGCTATAACCCTTTCTAAAACAATAGAACAAATAGATATTTGTCGAGAAATCGGCGACAAAATTGAATTTCAAGGGGGAAAAAAAAGAACTTTTTTTAGCTTTATTTCTCAAAGGGGCAATCATATTGCTAGCACCTTTTTTTTTTTCCTGCTTTTTGCATGCTCCTGTTATGCTATTTTCTTCTTCTTCTTCTATTTAATTGGATCCATGCGAAATTTTTGGGCATCAGCTCCATTCTTTTTCTCCATAAAAAGCTCCATCTTTTTTCCTCTACATGTGATTCAACTTCGTTATAGATTTTCTCACAAATATCCGTTTTTATATTATTTTAATAAGGGCAATGACTGAATTTTCTATTTTACTCCTAATTGTGAGTACAAAAAGTCACTAACAAATTAGATGAATGAGTCAAATATGGAGCAAAATAGTTGGGGGACTAAATTAAGTCATAATAAAATTGAAGGACTATTTAAAGATTTGTAAAAATAGTTAAGCGACTAAACTACCTCATGATAAAGTTTAGGAACTATTTTGGTTTTAACAAAACAGTTTAGGGAGTAAATTAGTGTTTTGCTGTAGTTGACCACTGCGTACATATGGTACGGCATACTTTTCGGTGCGACCACCAATCGTTCCAGCAGACGAAACTCAGTTGCTTCGGCTGAAGTTTGATTGCTTTTGCATTAATAATTGAGCTCCTTTTGGTAGGGAAAATTTTTTTTTTTTGAGCTCCTTTCGCTTATATCTAGTAAGCTCGATTCGTGAGTCCCAGTCGCTTCATTTTCAGATGGAGACACCGCAGTATTGGAATCTATAGATCAGTCCTATCTTGTATGGGCAAAATGGTATGGATCAGGATTATCGAGAAGGCAATCTAAATGATACTTAGAAAGCTGGAAAAGATTTTAGTTAGATCATTTATAATCAGTTGTCATCGTTTGACATGGTGATTAACCCTCAGTCGCTGTTCACGAGACAAATGATAATGATATTAAATTAAAATAAGCAGACATCAAATAAATGTACTAATATCTGTCACAAGCAACTGTGCATTTTTTTCGACAATAGATATTTAACAGGGGAAAAGCTAAACTACACTTGGGGTACACCAAAGAGAGTCTCACTCAATCTAAGGGGAGACCCACAGAACCTCACCATCCAGACAATTGCTGACTGGAGTGAAGTTTTGAGGACCTTAAGCCTTGCTACTCACCCATACTAAGTTTCGACGTGGGACAACTCCTAAGGGGAACACTCATTCTTTTTTTCAAGAGCACACTCTCACAAGACCTCACAAAGGCTTTTTGTTACTTTTCGACAATAGGCATTTAATAGGAGAAAAGTTAAATTACATTCAGGACACATCAAAGAGAGTCTCGCTCAACCTAAGGGACCCTATATATTCTCCTCATGGTTCACTGGAAATAGCATGAAGTTATGCGCTTGTGCCTCAATACAAGAATTTCCTGACTGAATCACGCATTTGCCAAATTTAGTTCCTACTTTGGTTGATAACACACGCAATATTAATACAGGTGCACATCATGACCTAACTGCTTTTCAAGAGGATAAGAAGTATCCGAGAGGCACAAAATGGGCACAAAAGAGAGCATAAAAAGGGCATAATTTCGGAAACCTTTCCTCAGGTTCCTGACTATTTCACGTGTCTCTTTCAGCTTTTAAAACTTGCGCTAACTTCTCTCAAAATTAATTATCTCGTAACATTTTGGACCAAGCAATAATTAAAAAATAATATTAGTAAAGAAAAGATAACGTGATTCCATCACTGCCTCTCATTTACTACATTATTTAGTTTACTTAATATCAACTCATACACTAAAGAGAGCGCTAAATAATTGTTGTTTATCATTATGGGTTAAATCACATATAACATCAAAACATAGTACATCCTTCTATATTTTTTCACTCAATACAAGATTCAAATTACTCTTTTCAATTATATAATCATTGTTAAATATGATTAACAACAAATAATAAAAAAAAAAAGCTTGCAATCGAAACATTACATAGAGCGAACTTTTTTTCTCGGACTAGGGGTCTGTTTGGAACCCGAGTTTTTTGGGAGTTTGTCTAAAACTTTACTGTAGTGCACTGTAGAAGTTTTTGAAAAAATTTTATAGAAGTTTTTGTAAGGTGAAAAATTTTGTAGAAGTTTTTGTAAGGTAAAAATTTTTTTTTTCTTCTTTTTTCCTTTTCTTTTTTTTTCTCTTTCTCTTTCCCTTTCTTTTTCTTTTTCTTTTTTTCCTTTTTCTTTTCTTTCCTCTCTTTTTCTTCTTTTTCCCCGTTACCTCCGCCACCCCAGCAGCCTGCCAGCAACCGCCACCCCTCTCCTCCCTTTCCCTTTCTCCTCCCCTCCCCCCGCTTTCCCCCTCCCCCTGCCACCCCCCTCTGCCCCTTCCCCCTCCCCCTGCAGCCCCTTCTGTCCCGCCACCCCTGCCTCCCTTGTTCCCTTCCCGCTTCTCACCATCTTTACCAAGAGCACAGTGATGAGCAGGTACAGGATCCAGCAAGACGGGAGGAAGGAAGATTCGAATAAGAGAACGGCCGACAGTTACTTGGGTTAGGCAGCTCAGTGAGACAGGGAAGGGCAAACGGCTCAGGGAGCCAAATACATGAAGAAAGATATACTGTAAAGCTCTCACTGTTTGACTGCTTCACTGCTATAGTGAAGCTCTTACTGCCTCTCGTGAGAGAGATCCTTGAGTGGAACCGAGGCCGCTGGAAGTTGTTAGTCCTTTTTTTTTTTTTTTTTTTTCCACAGAGAGGTGGGGGAGGAATGACACCGGACGTAGAGAGAAAAAAAAAAGACAAGAGTGGAAGATGGCAGGGAAGGAAGACGGGGAGAGGGAAAAAATGGGGGAAAAAAAAAAGAAAACCGGCACCGGCACCGAAAATTGGGGTGGGAACCGGCGACGGAGCCGGCAATGGAGGTGATAGTGGGGGAGGAAGAAGAAGAAAAGGGGAAGGGAATTTTTTTTTGTTGTGTTTTGGATATTTTAAGTGTGTAGGTTAAAAACTTTGATACATTTTTTGGGGTTCCTGTAACACAAGTTGTTAAAAAACTAGTATAATAAAAACTTGGTAAAAAATAGGGCTTCCAAACAGGCCTTGGATTTGGTGAGGTGCACCAGGGCAAGGCAATAGTGCAAGACCAAGGTGACGCAAATCCTAGCTTTTTTTCTTTAATTCCTGATGATAAAACAACAAATTCTAGCTTTTTTCTTTAATATGTGGCTTAGTATTAGTTATCTAAATAATATAGTAGATGAAGGGTAATGGAAAAATCATGTTATCTTTTTTTTTCTTAATATCATTTTTTAATTATTGATTAGACGTAGATATTATGAGATTATAAATCTTAAGGGAGATTAGTGTAATTTTTAAAACTAAAAAAGAAATCAGTTAAACAATCAGAGAAACCTTAGGGGAGGTTTATGAAATTATCCCCCTTTTTTTTTTATGGTATGTTTTCCCCACGTGGGCTAAACTGCTAAAGTAAAAGGAATCCCATGCAAAATTGAGGGTGGGGCCTCAAAAGTTCCATTTCTCACAAATTTGCCATTTGGTGCGTTTGAGTTAAACAGTAATGTAATAAAATTTAAATGTGACGTAATTTAATTTAAAAATAAATAGTGTAATAAGATATAAAATTTTTCATTTAACTCGAAACGGACAAAAATAGAACTCGTGAGGCAAAATACGTACAATTCATGTACGCAAAATTGAAGCGAAAGCAACATCCGACACAACGCAGAGGCCAAAGACGACAATATTAATTGTCACTCAGTTTGAGATTGGGATGAATGTTAAAAAGTATCCGGATCCACACACTCCAATCATTATGCAACAAACCCGAGAGATACAGCAGAAGAAACACAACCATAATCGCTTGAACCTACCCATCTAAAAGTTCCTGATATCTTCATTAATTCCAGCCTCGTAGTTCTACAAAATGAATCTTCTGTAACGTTCAATTGCATTCTCCGCAGCTCAGATCGATTCAGTCAGCATGATTCTGAGGGTGAAACTTGGGAGGGGGAGGGAGAGATTTGGAAGATTTGCTGCGCGCTACGATAGCCGATAACTGCATGCATATGTCGCTCTGGCTTTCAAGTGCCAAACAATCCATAACACCAAGAAACAGAGCCTACGTACGTTTGTATATCGTTAAACTGTGTGATATGATGATCAATACTCCATAGTCCTTATCGGTCCCATTCATCTCTGGAACTTATTTGAGAGATGAAACAAGACAATCCCTATCCATTTACGTACATGTGCTTGCCCTCGCATCCGATGGTTCAGATATTATACGCACAGAACGCTTCAGTCGTCAATCAGAGCATGAGAGAGAGAGAGACAGAGACTTTATAGCTTGTCGTGAACCAGCATAAGGAAGCTTCCCAATGTCCAGTGACTCCTGTCTCCTTCTCTGCTACTTGTCACATCTACTACAACGCTTATTTTTCCTTCGCGTTAGTGAATAGCGTGAATAGATGCACACATCAGCATACATTCAAATGTTCGAGCATCTTGCTGTTAGTGTTCACTGCAGCCATTGGCTAGCAATCAGTGGCGTCCTATAACAGTAGTGTTCTTTCTGTCCTCCTCCTGCCTTCCCTGATGGCTAGTCACGTTGCGAGTTCTCAAAGTAAACCAACATGTCATGTATGTACGTGCATATATATATATATATATATGTATGTGGCGTGACTGGTGACTCGTGGGACGGATATTAAATAGCCTGTCTGAACCGCCTTCCATTGCTCGCTTGCTGGTTCCTGTACCTTGAAACCGAAGATCAAATTGATCATGGCTTTAAGGAACATCGCAAGCTTCAGGTACGTTCATGTATGTAAAATTGCACACACACACACACACATATATATATATATATGTATGTATATATATATATGAATGCTTGATTATGATATCCGACTGATCAGTCGCCATGGGTTTCAATTCATTTACGTAATAGATTATTATTATGAGGATTATCTTACGTGGTGGTGGTGCTTAATTTGGTAGAAGACTAACTAACAGGCGGGGGCGTCGTTACCATACGATTTTTGTTGGTTCGTTTCAGAAATTTTGAACTGTGGCAGTGTCAAAACTTGTGAAAGAGTAGAAACCTTCTTCTTGTAACCTACCTTGTGCAAGAATTCCTGATGATCATCACTTGGATAGATGGCAAAAAAAGGAGAAATTGAAAAGGCCTCAGGTATTAAAACAAACTCCCCCGTCCGGCTTCAGGTAGAGTTTGACCTTATTACTACCTTGCAGAAAGCAAGATTAATCTAAGAAAGATGATCTTCCAGGATGAAGGCATCAAAATATTTTAATGCTCCAGGTGTTCCAAATTTGATTGATCAATGTGGATATACTTTCTGACAAAAATGACGTAATAATCTCAATTTAATGGCTCAATATTGCAAGAACAATAATACTTGATTTGTCACAAGTAAAGGTGGTTAATTAGACACTAATTGCGCTCGACTATCTACCAATTAAAATGGCACTCCGGTGAAGTTTACATACACAGAAGAGAACACAACTGGGGCAGGTGACCGCCGGGCTAGTGGCCGCCCCTTTTTACATACACACACACACACACACACACATATATATATATATATATATATATCCTTTGAACGAAAGATTTGGCAGGTGGCTGACAATGGCGTTTTACCGTTCACGTGTATTTTTGTTTGTCAAAGTTGCCACTCACTGCCAGGGGTGACAAATCAACCCAATTAACTAGATTTACCCATACCCGCCCATGAATAAATGGGTATGGGTATCTTAAATTTTTGTATATGGGTATAAATGGGTTACCCAATAATACCCATTTAATAAATGGGTATTATTGGGTAACCCATCAAACCCAATTAACCCATTTAAAATTCTCTTTCCCCAAGTCTCTTCTTTTCCCCTACCTTTTTTTTTTCATTCAAATTTTTCATTTTGTCATTATGTTAACATTATTATTATTATTATTATTATTATTATTATTATTTGTTGGTTTTATCTTATTATTTTATTTTTTCTTAGTTTGTTAACTTGCTCGTTTTTTAGCATTATCAATTTATGATAAATTTTAGCCTATTTTCTTATCTTTATAAAATGAAATTTTAAATTTATATATGAAAAAAATGTTAGGGTTCAAAATTTTTGGATTAAGTTTTTATATTAATTTTTATAGTACTTAATTCAAATTTTTATATTCGTATTATTCAATTATTAAATAATAGGTAATTTTGTGACATAGAGTATAAATGAAAAAAAATTGGTAATTAAGTTTATTGAACATTATAAGTAAATATTTAAAACTAATGATGGATACAAAGAGTGGTATAAATTGATAACTTAGTTTGCAAAAATGAATTTAAATAAGTTTGCAAAAAGTTATAAATGGGTAATTGGGTTACCCAATTCATTTTTTGACTTACCCATTTATACCCATCTAATTAAATGGGTATAAATGAGTTGACTCACTTATACCCATTACCTATTTTACCTAATCCAAACCCGTCCAAGTCACCCATTTTGACACCTCTATATAATAGTAACATATGATATGAGAAGTTATTTTCCGATCGTGGACAAGTCTAAAGCATGATTTTTTTTTCTTTCCTGGTATGCGGTGCTTTTCTGGTCCCAGAAATACATTTGTACAGCACTTTTAATAGAAGATGAAATACAAACGTGTTACACAGGTCACATCATATGGCAATACGAGCAATATTGCTAATATTGAGGAAAAAAACTAGAACACATCCTAATAGAATTTATAAATTTGTTCTTTTTGAACATTGTATTCGAGGAGAGTTCCTCCAGAATCAATTATCTAGTAGTATTATTATACATATTTTTTTTTGTTTTTTTTTATATGAGTTCGTTTCAATAAAGTATTATTTAAAATAATTATTATAATATTTTTTATAATAATATATATATATATAATAAAAAAATAATTAAAAAATATATTTACGATACAAGATGCAAGCGAAATAGTCCTGTCTTTTCCCCTCCCTCCCTCCCTCCCAAAAAATAATTTCCTTTTCTTCTTAATTCTTATCCGGAAGACTAATGAGTACTGCTACTTTCCCGGTTTACATTTCCACCACACATATATCCACCTCACATCAGACCTCCAGTGTGTTATATAGCCCCCGTTTTGGAGAACCAAAAAGGCCTCCATCGTCAGGCACTTCTCACTTCTCAGCACAACGCAGCCTTCTTGTTCGAAGCTATAATACAGACTCTCACTTTGGTTTTAACTGTTCAGTTTTTATTCCTTCCCGGCATCAGAATGGATAAAACGCCGCTTACAAAGTAGAGACACCAACAGTCCATTCTCAACACAACAGTTGAATGAGCAGAGAGAGGCCAAAATGCTGCTTTCGCCAGCCTAGCTATCAGTAGTGCCTTTCCCCTTTTCTTTTCGCTGGAGTGAATTAGTTAGTATGAGTTGTTCGAGATTACTATTGAAGGCACTACAATAAAAAGGTGGCATATGCATAAACAACCCAATTGAAGGCACAAGTAAGTAGTAGTACTAGTTAGGAGACCACGGTAAAGTTCTATAATACAGACTCTTAAATTTTTTGAAATATTTCTTTAAATGAACAAAAAAAAAAAAAGAGTAGAATTATAAGTAGTTGGAATATTTTTTTTAAAAAAAAAAACAAAAGAAATCCTACCATATTATTCTTTCCGTCCTATTGTGATAGTCTTGTTTCTTCCCTCGTCCCACTATGGTAGGTTTGAATTTTTTTCACATAATTTAAAAAAAATAGTTAACTTTATTGAAAAAGTAAATTTAATTTATTATTTTTTTAAAAATATCCTTACATTAATTAATGAAGTACTAGGTATATGAATACTCATTATACCTTCACATTTAATTACAATAACAATATTAATATAAAGTTGCACCATTTAAGGTCAATTATTAATAAGATGGCTTATAGCACCTATAATAAATTATACTGAATAAGAGTATTTTAGATAAGTTAAAAATTAATTATATTTTTAAATTAAAACGTGAACTGTAATTTATTAAAAAGAAAACAAGCTAGTGTACAGCAAATGTGGGACCGAGGAGTACAAACAATAATAATGTACGTATTAGTCTTTGTAGCAATGATTGAGTTGAGTGCCTTTTCCCCCGGCCCTGGCCGTTTCGTCATCTTTCTCCACCTTGCCCTTTTCCTATTTCCCATGACCACTACCGCTGCTGCTACTATACTACAAATACAATTGCAAGGGCTCTCCGGATCCAGTGAATAGCCGGGGAGGGACCAGCAGGGCAGGACGCGAGGCCCCATTCCTGCCACCGTCATTCACTATCTTAAGAGGCTCATCCCGTAAATGGCTGCTACTTCTCATAACTCGCAACAAAACACTCTTCATGCATGTGCTGCTGCTCCATGACAGAACCTTCTCTACCCACACAACCAGACCAACCCCACTCCGGCCACCAAAGACAAAATCTCTCCTCCTCTCCGCCAATCCATCCACAAATCTTCAAGACTGAATTCAACTATTCAACTCCTTAGCATCCTATGATAATACGGAAAACATGTAGGAGTAGCATGTATTCTACTACTAGTCAGTCCCTTCTTCCAGCTTCCTGCGCAGCTCCGGCCTCAATTTCTTAATCTAGTACTGCACACCGCTACTTCTCACACTCCCATGGTTCCCTTCCTTCAACCATGCCTTCTAGTCCAGACCTGCACTACTCCATCCCAAGGTTGCCATCCAAATTCCTCTTTAATTTTCCGAAACAAACAAGGAAGACAAAAAATTAAAACAAAGAAAGAAGAAAGCAGTTTTGGATTTTCGTTTTCTTCTTATCTCATCACTATGCAAATTTTTTTGGATTTGGTAACAGTTGTGATGATCAGCTTCTGTTAGTACTACTGTTATTGAGACCTCTTAAAATTTATTTGGACAACGATAAAATCAAAAGTTAAACGTGCGTGACGACCTTCGTCCTACAGATTATTGGAGTATATATATGTTTCTCAAAATTTTGAACCCCATGCAGGTGGTTTGGAATATTCAGGCGACGATCAGTTCAACCCGACAACGGCGAAGACGCCGATGACTACAACAACCCCTTCTCAAACTCAGGGGAATGCTACGCCTGTACTCAGGTAGGCGTCCCCGTTTTCCACTCCACCAGCTGTGACAAGGCCCACCAGCCCCAGTGGGAGGCCTCTGCCGGTTCCTCGCTAATCCCTATCCGGAACCGCCCCGGCCAGTTATCCACCCAGAAGTGCTCCATCCCCATCTCCCGCGGACGTGTCTTGGACCCTCGGAGCAAGACCGTGCAAAGTTGGAACCGGGCTTTCTTGCTGGCACGTGGCATGGCCTTGGCCGTCGACCCCCTTTTCTTTTATGCCTTATCCGTCAGCACCGGTGGTTGGCCGTGCCTGTACATGGACGGCGGGTTGGCGGTTGTTGTCACCGTTCTTCGGACTGGCGTGGACGCTGTTCACCTCTGTCACCTGTGGCTCCAGTTTCGGTTGGCCTACGTGTCCCGAGAGTCTCTCGTGGTAGGATGTGGGAAACTCGTGTGGGACGCTCGTGCAATTGCCTTCCACTACCTTCGCTCCCTCAAAGGCTTCTGGTTCGATGCTTTCGTAATTCTCCCTATTCCCCAGGTTAGCCAACTTCATTCATTCCTTTGACAATTAAGCTTACTACTGAAAGCAGTAGAGCAAGAAAATCAGATGCTACAAGCCCTTTAGATGGGTTCGTATGATTTAGGGTTAATTTGGAACTCGTGTTCAAGTCACCTCTTCATCGCTTGTGTATATTTTTGGAAACGGGGTGTCCAGGCGCAGAAAGATTAGTCTGACCAAATTAAAATACTCCTTGTGTTAAAAAAAAAGAAAAAGAAAATCATATACTACTAGTTTGACTCTCTAGCAACAAGTACTTTTTCTTTTTTTCTCTTGTGTGCTGTGGTGGTGGGTTGGGGGGGGGGGGGTAATTGTTGGTGTTGATCTTGTGAATACCTAAAGTAAAAGACACTTTAATCGAAGTGATAGACAAAGAATACTTAAAAATCTGTAATTGTGACTTCATCCCCAAAAAGCCAATGAAATAGCTGTCATATGATGTCCTCGCGTGCTATATGCGTCATATTGCAAGAGTACTAATAATGTCCATATCCTACATCCACGAAAAAGAAAATGAAATGAAAGGAGAGAATAGCAACTGTCTGTCTTGCTTATGTATGCAGCAAATTGTTTCTAGTTTGGATTGTTGGGCCCATTCCCTTGCTTACGATTGAAAATTCACAGTTGTAGTAAATCTTGGACGGTTGGCCTTACACGTACCCGGAAATTCATTATTGATGATCAGTTTGCTGTATAAATTATTGGACTTCTATGATTGCAGTTGTATCTATGCCGCCTGTCAATAACACTCTACTAACTTTGCTTCTCATTAGTGAAAACTGGTTAATTTGCAATAACTGATGTTTTTGATCGTCATTTGAGTGAAGTTTAGATTTTCAAGACATGTACCAAACACTAATAGGCTTACATTAACCAGATCATAACAATCTGAATCAGCAACTAAGACGTCTCCATTTCTGTTGATTCAATGTTTCTTAAGATGCTCCTTGGTAGCTCATATTAATGCGAATTTTAAGTCTCATCTTTGCACCCATGTGAAATACCACGATGAAATGCTGTGAATACGCCATTACCTATATAATTGCACATCCGATGAAAGATAATGGTGCTGAAGAATGAGAGTTGGAGAATTAAGCGCTGCTTCTCTGTCCGTTTTGCAGGCTGTGTTTTGGTTACTGGTGCCGCGATTGATAAGGGATGAGCAGATAAAACTGATAATGACAGTTTTACTGCTGATTTTCTTGTTCCAGTTCCTCCCCAAGGTCTATCACAGCATAAGCCTGATGAGAAGAATGCAAAAGGTTACTGGTTATGTCTTTGGCTCCATCTGGTGGGGTTTTGGCCTTAATCTCATAGCCTACTTCATAGCTTCTCATGTAAGTCGTCTGCCAAGTGCTCTAAAGTTCAATTCCATCCATCGTAATCCCTCCAGCTTTTAGTTTATTTTTAGCTGCTTGAGGTGTCAGCCGTATATACTCATGTCCTGTTCCTATCACATAGCTTCCTGCTTCTGCTTTTGCTCTGTATTGTGAATTTCACAGGTTGCTGGCGGCTGTTGGTACATTCTTGCAGTACAACGTGTTGTTTCATGCCTTAGGCAGCAGTGTGATGGAAAAAGCACGTGTAATTTCTCTCTAACCTGCTCAAATGGCGTCTGCTACCAGTTTCCACTACCAGCAGGCACTTTGGGAAGCCCCTGTGGCGGTAACTCAACAGCAACAGTCGGGAAGTCTTTGTGCCTAGACGTTAATGGACCATTCAGATATGGAATATACAAATGGGCTCTTCCAGTCGTTTCCAGCAAGTCTGTCTCTGTTAAGCTACTTTATCCAATCTTCTGGGGTTTGATGAGCCTGAGGTAACTTCATGGATACCAACTTTAGATTTAAGTTTTCTCTAGTATAATTTGAAACTCATATTTAGATTTTTTTTTTGGCTAGGCATGTCTTCTGTGTTGTACAATTTTCAAGGCTATCTTGAATCTGCAACTTAAATTCATATGAAGATATAACCAAACCAACAAGAAAAAACATCAGCTAAGTTGGTTTCGAAAAGATTAATTTGCATAAGAGAACAATAATGAGGGAAATCTTAAAAGAGTGCATTATGAGTTTTGATTCACTGCTAATGTCTATCGCTGACAGTTTCTGGGTACTTGTTCTTAGCACATTTGGGAACGACCTAGAACCAACGAGTCACTGGCTGGAAGTGATCTTCAGTATATGCATAGTACTGAGTGGTTTGATGCTTTTCACTCTTCTGATTGGAAATATTCAGGTATGCAAGTTTGAAATTTCGTACTCCTTAAGTGCTGTCATTAATTAATCCACGAGAAACTCTTGGTGCCTGCTACCGCCAAGAATTGCTCTACTAATCAGGAATTGGATTCTGTCGGGAAAAGGTCTTTCTACATGCGGTCATGGCAAGGAAGAGGAAGATGCAGTTGAGATGCCGAGATCTGGAGTGGTGGATGAAGCGAAGGCAATTGCCATTTCAACTGAGGCAGAGAGTTCGTCACTATGAACGCCAGAGGTGGAGAGCCATGGGTGGGGAAGATGAAATGGAGCTAATTAAGGATCTACCAGAAGGATTAAGAAGGGACATCAAGCGCTTTCTCTGTCTTGACTTGATAAAGAAGGTATTATCTGGCAGTAAGAATTCTGCTATGCTACAAAGAAGGGACATTAAGCGCTGCTGATGTTATTTACCTCGTACATATATTTCAGGGCCCTCTGTTCCACAGTATGGATGATCTCATCCTTGACAATATCTGTGACCGCGTTCATCCCCTCGTCTTCTCCAGAGATGAAAAGGTACGAAGTTAGTCAACGAATTTTGAGTTGCTGTTACTCAGATTTTCTCAACACCTTTTGTTTGAGCCTGTGATAAACAACGACAGATAACAAGGGAAGGAGACCCTGTGCAGCGAATCGTATTCATTGTTCGCGGACGCGTGAAGAGTCATCAAAGACTCAGTAAAGGGATGGTAGCCACAAGCATACTCGAACCAGGGGGCTACTTGGGGGATGAACTTCTTTCATGGTGCCTGCGCCGCCCTTTCATAGAAAGACTTCCAGCTTCCTCTGCAACATTCACCTGCCTTGAACCAACAGAAGCATTTGCTCTGTATGCGCCCGATCTGCGGTACATAACCGATCACTTCCGTTACAAATTCAACAACGAACGACTTAAACGAACAGCTAGATACTATTCCTCCAATTGGAGGACCTGGGCTGCTGTGAATATACAGCTTGCTTGGCGACGTCACAGGACAAGAACAAGGCCTCCACTGAACCATGTGATGGAAAATGGAGATGCCGATAGTCGCCTGAGACAGTATGCTGCAGTGTTCATGTCAATCAGACCACACGACCATCTTGAATAAACAGCAAGTGCTGCAATTTCAATTCTTTTTTTTTTTTTCTGGTGGTTTTTTCAATTTCAAGCTAATAAATTTGTATGCTTCATTCAACATGTGGATTATTACCTTTTTTACAAGGTCGAAAGGAGGAGAAGTATTTCGTTTGCTCGTGTAAAGTATGAATTCGACTTCTGATGCTCCATCCATCAGTGCAATGTTTATCTTTACTTCTCGCCTGCAGCTGGTGGGCGCACGTTGTAGCAGGAAAGACGATAAAAACCCAAAACCAGGACTCAGGGTCGCCTGCAACTGCGCTGTTGGGGATGGCTTTTTCAACGGTTAAGGCCGTTTGTTTGCGACCGGTTACTCGTCAATGACTTGGGCCATCAAAGTAGCCATACACAAAGCCCGTGGTTAAAATCCAGCCCACTAAATTGTCACATATAATAAAAGTTATACTAATAGAAAATTTATTCAATTAAACAAAAAAAGGACTATTATATCGCAACGGCTCTCCTGTTCCATATCCTGTCCCACTCTTTATTATATTGCTGTTTCTCCTTCATAAACATCTTGTTTCGAATTTTTTTGTTTTCTTAAGATCTAATAACTATTAATTGAGTAATGCACAAAATTTAACAAACTTAAAAAATTAAAATACATAAAAAATAACATTTTTTATAATTTTTTGTTGTATTTATGTAAAAAATAATAATAATATAATAAAAAATGAAACAGACAGTGACAAGCAAGAAAAAGAGATGGAATGCGCAACGGATCTTCTATCCCACACCCTGTACCACTCTCTGTCCTATTTTTTATTATATTGCTATTTCTCCTTCACAAACATCATGTTCTAATTTCTTTTTATTTCCTTATGATCCAATAACTATTAATTGAGTAAAAAATAAATACAACAGTTTCAAAAAGCTAATATATAATAGAAAATTAAAAAATACAGCAGAAAATTCATAAAAAATCTCATTTTTTATGCATTTTGATTTTTTGAATTTGTTAAATTTTGTGTATTACTCAATTAATAGTTATTGGATCATAAGGAAATAAAAAAGAATTAAAACATGATGTTTGTGAAGGAGAAATAATAATATAATAAAAAATAGGATAGAGAGTGGAGACAGAAGATCCGTTGCGGATAGAATGTTCGTTGTAGTTATGTTCCCCGAAAGGTGAGAGGAGAACTCAGATGGCAGTCCACGTAATGCCGGCGGCTGGGGCCCCAACGAATCTTTTTGAGCTTTGTAACATAGTACGACTTGTGTTCCTCTCCGACGCGCGCGCCCACGCACCAGAGCTGCAAGCTAGCAATTAGCAATAGCATTAGCAATTAGCACTTGACCACCACCTCGATGCCGGATGCTAATAGATTTTCCCCGCTTTGTCTGTATACATACATATAATCACTCTTTCACTAAACTCCAATTTTCATCTCCCTCCTTAATTCCCTCCCTCTAGGCCCATTCCATAATTGACAGCTCTGTTCAAGCGATCGCCAAGTTCAAAAGATTATTAATCATCACTCCCCTGCTGATTTCGCTGCAATGTCGATTTCAATCCCATAAACAAATAAATTCAACTTAATTACAAGATCACGCGTCATTAGTTATGTTATATATGTATATATATGTATGTATGTATAAATTATAATTGTTGCTGTTGATCGTCTCAGGTGGATTGCAAAGCAGTTCCAGCGAATCAATCCTTGCAGCTCCGACTTGGAAGCTGACGACAGCATTTATCCATACGCATGTTATGCCTGCACCCAAGTAGGTGTCCCGGTTTTCCACTCGACTACCTGCGATCCGGATCACCAACCCGAATGGGAGGCCTCCGCCGGTTCATCTCTACTCCCCATCAACTGCCGCAAATCGAGGACGGGGGACAACCCGAGTCCACCGGGGCTATTGCCGGGCCGAGTTTTAGACCCGCGTAGCGCCAGGGTGCAGAGGTGGAACCGGATCATATTACTGGCTCGTGCCGTGGCATTGGCCGTTGATCCTCTTTTCTTTTTTGCAATGTCTATCCGGGTCCGGGGTGGTGGTGGTGCTGCCGATAATCAGCCGTGCATTTACAGGGACGGTGGGGTCGCCACGATTGTCTCCGCGATTCGCACGTGCGTTGACCTGGTGCACACCTGTCACTTCTGGCTTCAGTTTCGGTTGGCTTACGTGTCCAAAGAGTCGCTGGTGGTTGGTTGCGGAAAACTAGTATGGGACCCACGTGCCATCGCTTCTCGCTACCTCATGTCCCCCGCCGGATTCTGGCTGGATGTTTTTGTCATGTTGCCAATTCCGCAGGTACCTTTTGTTTGAGTTTCCTAGTTGTGTTTGATTAGCGTAACTAGCACCTTTTAGTATACAAGACCCAGATGGCAACTTAGACGGCTCAGGACTGTTATACGTAGGGACAAAGGAAAGCAAAAATTAACACATCAGGTTTGGGAAGTTAGTCGCATTAAAATGCAGTCCATGGTTGAGAAGTGCATGTAACTCTCAAAATCACACCATCGTTTGGTTATCTTACAATCTCAAAATGTAAAGTCTTTCTTGCACAAGTCCAATCCTGTTGCTGCATCTTCTTACACCCATTCAAGTTAAAATTAACTTTCTAATCGGTATAAATGTTGTTATTGGTATGGCAGATTTTCAATTCATACGAGAATCCAAAACTGCGCATCAATATATTTCTTACGTTGTGTAATCTGTTGTGTTTTCCATGGCTGTTGCCAAATCTGATCAATGTCCCCCCGTTAGATGTAAAGCTTCCTCCAATTTCCGCTCTTATACATGTTGGAAGGGGGAATGTTTTTGGCTGGCTAGGCTTCTTCCTCTTCTCGTAGTTATGCCTTCCCGGGGAAGCTTAATTGGAAATGAAAGAATAATGAATATAATTAGTTAAAAGGATTAGCAAGAGTGATTAGGAGCTGTTTCTAACTCTTGCTCAGAAGAACATCAAAAGAGGTCTATCCTACTCATAGCAGCCACTCGTTTTTTCCTTTTTGTCAGGCAGTCTATCTCCTGGTCGTGCCGAAATTACTGGAGGCTGATAGAATACAGTTGACTCTGTCAATACTACCAATTATCTTCTCGATGCAGTTTCTTCCAAAGGTGTACCACAGTTTTAGTCTGATGAGAAGAATGCGAAAAGTTACTGGCTACATCTTTGGCACCATTTGGTGGGGTTTTGGCCTTAATCTCATAGCATACTTCCTTGCTTCTCATGTAGGTGGTATCATCATGCTCTCTTGCTAAATTTTTTCTGCGTAGTTACCTTTATCTTGCTGAACTTAGTTCATGGCCATATTCTCTAATTAACTGCAGGTATCAGGTGGGTACTGGTATATCCTTGCTATACAACGCATCGCATCTTGCCTTGCACAACAGTGTGACAGGAGTAAGGCCTCCTGCAATCAAAAATTGTCTTGTGCAATGGAGGTCTGTTATTGGGCATCTAGACGTACATGTGCTGTCGGTAACTCAACAACAACTCATAAACCATTGTGCTTGGATGATGCCGGACCCTTTCATTATGGGCTCTATAAATTTGCTCTTCCACTCTTTTCCAAAAATTCTGTTATGTCTAAGATCCTCTATTCCAATCTTTGGGGTCTAATGGCTCTGAGGTTAGCAATTGTGGCCAAGGCCCTCAAATGTTTGAGAATTCCTATAAACACATTCTACTTCTCAACTTGAAATAACTAAATTCCATTAACTTGCTAGAAATAACTAAATTCTACTTGATTATTCTATTGGTGATACTCTTTCATGCTAAAATTAATTTTCGGTTTGCTTCTATATAGCACAATGGGCAACAATCTTGAACCCACATGCAGATGTTTGGAAGCGATCTTCACCATATTTATGGTGCTTGGGGGATTAATGCTCTTTACTTTGTTGATCGCGAACATCCAGGTCATTCGTATATCCAATTTATGTTTTTTGCGGATTCTGTACCTAAAATTAAGCTGAAAAATGTGGTTAGTGTCACATTAACAAGATGTTGATTATAGCTATCTCTCAATCAAGGTATTTTTGCATGCTATAATGGTAAGGAGAAAAGAAATGCAGCTCAGATACCGAGGCATTGAGTGGTGGATGAGGCACAGACAACTACCATCTAATCTGAAGTGCAGAGTACGTCGATATGAAAATCAGAGATGGAAGCTGGCGGGAGGGCAGGATGAGATGGAATTTATCAAAGACTTGCCAGAAGGCTTAAGAAGAGATATTAAGCATTATCTTTGCTTAGGTCTCATAAAAAAGGTTAGCCTTCACTGATGTTAACTCTTCCATCGTGTTTAACTGAGGCAATAATTATTGTAAAAATTTCTATATGAAAAAGCATTTAAACACTTAAACAAATACTTTTATTAGAAACTCTCTTAGGGAAGTATTTTTCAATAAGTTACCATAATCCCAATATAATAACTACTTATTGAATTATGTTTCCAAATAATATATTTAAAAGTATTTACTAAATAGTTTTATTAAAAGCTCTATAGAAAAAGTATATTTAAAAGCATTTAAATACTTAATAAATACTTTTATTAAAAAGTCTATAAAGTTCTTTTCAATGAGTTACGTCAGCTCCAATATATTCTTCTATGATGCACCCTGACTCGGCGAAAACCCAGACTCAGGATGGCCAACTGGGGGATCGTCCATGGCTGATTGAACAACTCAATTCTGATGCGTGTTGTATAATTGCCCGCAGTTACGGAGCGTTTTCCTTTTCCCTACAAGTTTGGGAGTTGTCCGAAGTGTCTGTGGCAAAGAACTCAAAAACTCCTAATTTAGCGTATTGAATTGAATCGGGAAAAAAAGAATCTTTTTTACTTGCTAAATTAAGATGGACACCGTCAGCGTCTCCTCCTCTTGCCCCTCCAACGCTTCCTACCATAGTAATCATACTTCGACAGAATTATTAGAAGTTTTCTGGGGTTCGCCCCTCGTACCATCCTCGGTCCAAGAATCTCATTTGTTTTCTGATTCTTGGACCACTTCGCTTACCTTCGTAGCATTCTCATTAAACAATCTGAAAAGGAAAAAAAAAAATCTGAAAAGATTTTACGTCATCTTGGAGCCTCTATGTCCGATAGAATTGGTACATTTCTCTCTGCTGCTTTGTTTTGAGAACTTTCTTGATTTATTAAACTTCATTAGCGATCTCGGCAGAATCAATCGCTTTGCGAAGAAATGCGTGGTTCGTGATCGGAAGTTTAACATTTGAGGTCAAGCTTATTGATCTTAATGGTTCCGTTCAAAAAATCCATTTCTCAGGCAATTTGGGTGACATCTTTTTCGTTAAAATGTTAAAAAGTCTTGATTCTGATGGAGCCCCAGCAATATGTTTTCCCCAGGAAGCAATGCTTGCTATCGGAATGTCCATCAGGTTTTGATGGTGTCAGTTTCTGGGACAGGACTAAAGAAATGCACCTTCATCTTTTGCTTATAGTTTTGTTTTCATATGTTCACATCCGGTAATACAAAAGGATACATCTCTCTCCAGGAATTGTAAAGTTGCTTAATTCGCTATACAAAAAGAGCAGGTACTGAATCAAAAATAGTGAAAGAAATTTGACCTTTCAGCCATACAAAATATCCTCTGCTCTGTTATTGCATTACTAGGCCTAATTTTTCTTTTCTACTCAATGAGCTCCCAATTGTTGCTTGTCTTACCACTTCTCCTATTTCGACTTCAAAATTTGAGCTTTTCAGCTCAGCAAGGTTCATTTTTACCTAAAGGTCGAAAGATGGTTTCATTATTTATTGCTATTCACTGGTAACCTTTATAATGCAGATAAATGGGGTTAAAGTTCTCCAGACATGGGCTGCCTAGGACTGGAGACCCGGGCTTAGTCCATGTCCACAATAAACTGATCAATTTTCTCTCCACAAGTTTCTACATACGTAACCTGGTATCAAAGCAGAGGAGGAGAATGATAGTTGGCGGTTATGATCTCGATATGACTTACATAACAGATAGGATACTGGCAATGTCATTTCCTGCTGAACGCATGCGATCTGTGTACCGAAATCCTTTATGGCAGGTTAAGTCTGTGCTGGATATGAGACATCCGGAGCATTACAAGGTGAGCACTAGGAGTCCTTTATATCATTTTCTTCTGTTTATCGGCTTACTACTTTTGTCCCCATCAGTTGCTTTAGTTTATCTTACTTGTCATGCTAGAACATTTTACCTTTGTGCTGAGCTCTTGTGAGCAAGTTCATATCTAGTTTTTACTTTATTGCTTCCTCAGAACCAGTAGGTTAGTATGATTTGATCCTTAGCACGAGCTAAAAGTTCTGGAACCCTGATCTTCGTATCTCAGGATCAATGCAGGTCCTGAAGCTGTTCTGCTGTTGTGATGAGGAGTTCTTTTATAAGCTAACTAATATGATGAAAGACAATATTCTGCTGCTACTCAATAGAACAGGTCAAACCCATCTGCATATAAGCATTGGTAAATAGCAACTTTTTTTAGTAAAACATAGTTGCTGGTTTGCTGATAAAAGATACTGTCTCATGTTTGTTGAGCATTACCATCTTTAATCCCTTTACAAACTTTTTCTGCATTATTTTGTAACATATCTGATTTTCCAATTCTTTCACATCATAAACAAGTGGATATTTATTATCTCAAGTAATCTTTTGTGTCTCTGATTCTACAATGTTGTCACTTACAGGTCTATAACCTATGCATTGAAGAAGCTTATGATCCATCACACTTTCATGGTCGTGTGGAGAGATTTCCATTTGATGACAACCATGTCCCACCTCTCCCAATGATCAAGGAATTCTGTGAAGATGTATATTCGTGGCTATCAAGTGACCCCAGAAACGTTGCAGTCATACACTGCATGGTTTGTTGCATGCTTTAGATTATTGTCTGCCATTTATGCATAAAAATCTTCAATGAAATTCTTTTAATTTCCCTTCGTGTATTTTTCTATGCTTCATGTAGGGTTTAATGACTTGAGCATGTTTCTGCTATGTACATTAGAAAGAAAGGATTCAACACTAGCAGTTTATTGGCCCGTGTACTTACAAAGAAGGAAAAAGTAAACCAGTTCAACAGGCTGTCTTATTTTTTCCACGAACTAACTTCTCATGGTGTTCTTTATATTGGATTAATTATCAATGATACCTTGAGCTATAAAATGAATGTAGTTTGATCCTTAGAGGTGCCTAGATAAGAATATCATATTTTTCCTTGTAAAACTTTGAGAGTCACAGATCGCAATGCAGCCTACATATCACGTGTGGTTGCTTTACATTTATAAGAACTGCCCAAGGGTAACAAATTTTGAAGATCATACTCATCTATAAGGTGGCAAATTGATAGGAGATTATTTGGGATAATTTTTTTTTGAAAAAACACACTGTAACACTTTCTTTGATGTAATGTATGTGAGATGAAAAGGTGGTTGGAAAATTTGTTTATGATGCAATCAAATAAATTTTTGCAAGTAATGAGCTATCCAAACACATCTATTTTTTTCTATCAAGAATCCCAGGCTGGAAAGTAATCCATACTGCACTAAAATGGCTGTTTCCTGTTTCTGATACAATTTTCTTCATACTTATCATGCTTTGGAAATCTGCAGGCAGGAAAAGGCCGAACAGGCTTAATGGTTTCTTCATATTTGGTTTACATGGGCATGTCAGCAGAGAAGGCTCTGCAGGTGTATGGAGAGAAGCGAACCACGAACAATGAAGGAGTAAGTTATAGTAGTTGTGACAAAGAAGTTATGCTCTTTGTTATATCAGTTGACACTTGTTAGCATCATGTTGTTCACCTATTTAAAGATCAACCTTCTGGTTTCAAATAAGCATACTACTAAAATTTTCATTTCATACAAATCTAGGTAGTTACTGAATGCACATGCATATGTTTACCATCTCAAAGCAAAACCTAATAATGCCAGCCACTTTTGAAATTTGAGCAAGTTTAAATTGGTTTACTTCTGGAGCAATCTGCAAAAATTGACTAGCGATTTCTTCATTAGAAAGTGTGGCTGGAACCAAGGCATCTGATGTGTTGGCTTTCCATCTTCTCAGAAAAACAAAGACTAGTTCTTTTTGTTGATTATCCTCAAACCACATTTCCTTTTAGTGGAAAAAATTTGGTTTGAGTAACTTCTCAAGTAGTTTAAATCTTTGAACTTGTTGACAAACATCAATTACTGCTGATGCATATCTCAGGCACATTATCATTGACAAACTTCTCTCACTCACCAATGCAAACCAGAAGGGTCAGGCATGTAGCCTAGAAGTTTTTCAAACTTCATTTCTGCAGCATCCAAAGGATGATTTTAGTTTACTTTCTACATTCGTCTTCTTCAGACAATACTTAAAATTAGTCAATCTTAGGATGATTGTACTGAACAGGTCTCTATACCAAGCCAGCGTCGCTACGTCAACTACTGGGAGAAACTACTTTGTTTTCCGAAGAGTCTTCAACACGGCCCTCCTGACGTGAACTTGCCCAAGCCAGTGACAAGAGAACTTATAAGAATTCGACTGTATGACATGCAACATGTCGATTCTGTATTCTGCGTGGTCTCCGAGCTGCAAAATGTAAGACACAAACTGAGGACAGTGAGTCTTTAGTAGATGGATGCTTCTAAATTAGTGCATCACACCCTGATGTTGACGTTCAATCATGATCCTGAATAACTAACAAAAGAGGAAGTACAAGAGTTTCTTCATTGCATGTGTTATATAGATGCTTAGATGGCAATTTAAGAAAGAAGTGAGTCAACCACTTTCGTTTGATTATCTTTTTTATCTCATGGCTTCTTAATTGTATAAATCTAGCTGAAAACAAGACAACTTAAAACATGTTGTGATACCCTTCTACCCTAGAGAACTTGAGTCTCTTATTTCTTTTCCTCTTCTTTTATCCTTTTCTTTCTTTGCAACTTTTCTGTAATCTTAATGTTTTGCATTTTTCATTGGTCGATGAGAGTTTGGTTATTCCTGTTTAAAACAGGTTCATGGTGAGCGGTATTATCGCCCTGTAGAAGTTTCCAAGAGTTGCTGCAGAAAGATCAAGGATGGATTTCAGCGAACAAATAGGCCACGATATTATTACTCCTTCGTTGACAAAGATAATGAGGAAACAGATGCAGACAAGCGGGAAGCTCATTTGGTAGCACAAATGGACACAGAATGTTCAATTCTCTATAGGAAAACCTGTCTTGGCTGCTATTATGATAATCCAGTACGAGTAAGATTTTGGAATTATTTTAAAGAATACATCATTCCTTGAAATATGACTTGAACAGACTCAAAAGTCGAAGAACCATTATAATCTATACGATAAGCTGGTGAAACTGAATATGAAAGTAAAAATAAAAGAATTGGACAGGCACCAAGCATCTGCCAGGAACTTTTATACCGTAGCTTGTTAAAGGCAACAAATTACACTGGAGTGGATAAAGAGCAGGACAGACCAAAATTTGTGTTTCTTTGTGAATGTAGTCCTGCAGTTTCATTTTGATTAGATACAGAAGTTGCTTTTAACATTCTCGTGCGTGCAATTTTTTTTTTTTTTTCCTTCAAAGATTTTGGTGTGTTCATGGCCTTGTAAACACTGATCTAGTACTCTGTGCATTGGTTATAATTGCAAAGGTCACTGGAGATGTTCGCATAATATTCTATGAGAAGCTGATTGGGGGGCGTCTCTTCTATTGTTGCTTCAATACAGCGTTCATCAAAAGCAGTCTACTCCAGGTAGCAATGAACATAGTATCAAGAATCAGCTGCAAGTAGCAGATCATTTACTTTCTAGGAAGAATTATTTTGTTATCTTGAATCTGTGACAGTGGCTGAAGAGATAACACGGTGTTTGTTTCCATGGTGAAAACTTGCAGTTTACTTTGTCGGATTTGGACAAGGTTGGGAAGAAAGGTAGGTCAATAAGCGGCCCTGCGTTCTGCTTGGAGTTGTTCTTCGGTCCTGCAAATGTTAGCTGCTGCTGCATTCCTGGGTCAAATGATGCTGATCTCTGTGATTATCATTAACACGAGGATTTTATCCTTTTTCCTTTGGAAGTGACGTCTTCCTGATCGACCTCCTCATTTCTTGTAGCAGTAATTCTTCTTTTGCATTCCTGCCCTCGTCCTGTCCCGGGCAAATGGAGAAAGCAATTCCCTGAGATGTTACTCCCAAGTGACATGGGAATTATTGGTCCATGCCATATAGGTGTGCTTCGGTCTCAGTTTTTCATCATGGACGGTAATAGCTGAAAAGTTTTGTAATTAGAATCTACTACTTACGGAGATGATTTTGGCTGTACAGGAAGTTTTTGATCCATCTCCTCAGAATACACTCTTGGTAGCACATAACAATGATCATCCTTGGAATACTTCTTTTTTCCCCTTGCAATGCAACCAGAGTCTCTTTTTTTTTTTTTTTTTTTTTTTTTTTACACTACACCTTTCGCGATTGAAGTCCAACATCAAGATCTTGCTTTTAAGAAAAACACAAAAATGTCCGACGTAATGGGTGCTGGCTTGTATGAATGATGAATCTGTATGCTGACTTTCTTGATTTGTTGTATTGTAAGTACTGTTATGTTAAAATATTATTCGACACTAAGAATTGAGGTTTTGAATTATAATCTCCATCTTCCCCTCATCGCTTTTTAAATTCCAATTCTTTTACACGCTGCTTACAAAAGGCAAGAACATTGATGAACGTGAAAATTGATAATAACTTGAACATTAATAAATTTTTCTTCGAGCCACAATTATTTTTCAAGACGAAAATGATTGAAAAATAATTGTCGCTCGAAGAAAAATCCACTAAAGTTTAAGTTATTATCAATTTTCACGTTCATCAATGTTTTAGCAGTGTGTGAAAGATAAACTACCACATCATGCGAAAATTAACATGACACCATCAACTTCAGGGGAGAAAAAAAAGGGGGAAACTATCTCCTAGTCCTTTTTTTTCCTAGTTTGTTTAGCAAGTGAATAAATTGATGATTGCAAAATATCAATTCGCCTCATGACTGATGTGTAGGAAAAATAGCCAAAAAATTATAATGTTAACTAAATCTAATAAAATGAAACTTGAGTCGTGCTAAGCACTATCTTAAAAAACTATTTTAGGAGGTTGAAATATTTTTTCAAAATTAAACAAGACTTCTTCTTATTATAAACAAAAAGGATCAGAAAACAGAAACTGTTTCAGGAGGTTGAAATGTTTCCTCAAAATTAAATAAGAAGGATCAGAAAAAAGAAAAATAACTACAAGAAAACTATCTCGGACCGTGTTTAACCCATGCATAGGAGAGAGTGCAAGTCCGTTAGTTTCTACCTAAAACGACTCAACTCAACTTCGCTCTAGCCCACGCTAGTTACCTATCTAACACAAATCTAATAAAAGATTAAGTATTATAAAGTGATAAGAAATCCTTTGATTTTTTAATATGGGACAAGTTGTTTTGAAATACTCCTTTACTTGCAACATGAGTCATGACACACATCCACCTAAAGTAAACTACGACAATTTACCAAAATTTACTGCAGATCGGATATACTTACTTATTTGTTACCCCTCCAGAGCGTCAAGTAGAGTAGGAGTCCAAGTAGAATCAGGAAGGTGTCTGTTAGGGAAGGGTCAAGCGTAGTTTATATATTAAAAAAAAAAAAAAAAAAAATTCACGTCGAGAAATTGTCCCGTTTACTTGAGAGTTCCAACCTCAGTTAAAAGCTGCTCAAGTCGATGCTCCATCAATTTTATAATCATGGGGAAGCATTCCGTATTTGTTCACGACTCCAAACATCGATTTCTCCATGTTCGCCTGCTTCTTTCTTTTACCTTGTAGACTAAACCAAACGAAAGAAAAACCTAATTTCAATTCTCAGCTTAGATTATAGTATTTATTTTTTTTCCCGCATCTACGGATATATTTAGCTAGCTGCAAAATTTTTAATCAATGGCGACGTCTAAGCCGCAGAGGACGCCGGAGGAAATCGAAGATATTATTCTTCGAAAAATATTTCTGGTGAGCTTAATTGATTCCATGGAAAATGATTCGCGAGTGGTTTACTTGGAGATGACGGCAGCTGAGATACTCAGCGAAGGGAGAGATTTGAGATTGTCTCGGGATTTAATGGAGCGGATTCTCATCGATCGTCTCTCCGGAAATTATGTCGCCGCCGAACCGCCGTTTCAGTACCTGATCAATTGCTACCGGCGAGCCTACGAGGAAGGGAGAAAGATAACGTCAATGAAAGATAAGAATGTTAGGTCCGAGATGGAATTAGTAGCGAAACAAGCCAAAAAGCTAGCGGCCTCGTATTGCAGGATTCATTTAGGTAATCCTGACATGTTCCCGAATTGGGATACCAATAAGTCGAGTGTGTCCCCGCTGCTTCCTTTGATTTTTTCGGAGGTTTCTACGGCTGTGGATGGATTCGATAGCAGCGGAGGAGTGTCGAGTCCGCCGGGGTTTTTGGAGGAGTTTTTAAGGGATGGAGATTATGATAGTATGGAGCCTATTATGAAGCAGTTGTATGAGGATTTAAGAGGAAGTGTGCTCAAGGTTTCCGCTTTGGGGAATTTTCAGCAGCCTCTCAGGGCATTGTTGATGTTAGTTAATTATCCAGTGGGGTCGAAGGCATTGGTTAATCATCCTTGGTGGATACCCAAGGGCATGTATTTGAATGGGAGAGTTATCGAGATGACTAGCATTCTCGGCCCTTTCTTTCATGTTAGTGCTTTACCTGATCATACTATCTTCAAGAGTCAACCTGATGTTGGGTGAGTTTGAATGTTTTTTCACTTCTGTTTTTGAAACACATGCAAGATTATCTGGGTAATAATTGATGTATTGGGCATCTCTACTTACACTTTTATGATGCTATTATCTCTATCTTGCATGCAACACTATTTGTTGGTTCATTGCCTACTTTCCTTGGTAATTGAATAGCCGTCTTGAACTATGCTTTTCATAGTTTTGAAGTTGTTTTTATGAAGTTTTTACAGGTTCGTGGTTATTTGAACTAGAAAAAATATGTGCTTTATGGTGAGTAATTAAGTCAAACATGATGCTGATGTTTGTTTGATTAACTAGTGGCATGCTACACCTTAATTTGCTGAATGTTGTCAATGTCCGCAAAATATAGTCATAAAATGTCTCTGCAGACCTTATAACCTTTTTGGAGATTTAAATTCAGGAAATATTTCAAATTATTCAGGAAATAATTTGCTCTTGTTATTTGTTTGTTCCTTCATTTGTTTTTGTGGGTTCACCGTGTTTTTTGGGGAAGTAAGGCTTTTAATTTAAATTTCTACTCCCTCTTAATGGCATGGATAATTAGGAACGATCTAACATTGGCTCCCCTTTTTTGTCTGTTATGCATAATCTGATTTCACCACACCAATGCACTTAGAGAAATCATCAAGTATTTCTTTTCTATTAATCTGTTGTTATTGGTACAGATGAGAAACTATAGCTTTTTAATGCTCTATTAGATATGTAGCGTGACTGATAGTTTTGTCAATTTTAAATCATCAGCCAGCAATGCTTCTCAGAATCATCTACCCGCCGTCCAGCTGATCTTTTATCCTCATTCACGACAATCAAAACTGTTATGAACAATTTATATGATGGGTTGGCTGAAGTTTTAAGGTGTCTCCTTAAGAATACAAGTACTCGTGAGAATGTCCTGGAATACCTAGCTGAGGTGATAAATAAAAATGCCTCAAGGGCTCATATCCAGGTAAGCATCTCTTCAACCCCATATCAACTGGCATTTGCAGTGCGTCTCTCTTAGCATTGGATTAGTCAGTTTGAGATCAAATGAACTAGAAACTTCAGAGATTTTTTGTTCTTAGTCATATTTATTGGGATTGGGCATCCTTTTCCAGTGCCACTTGTTCACTATTTGAACTTTGAACATCAAATTTTTGGTCAACAGGTTGACCCATTGTCTTCTGCAAGTTCAGGGATGTTTGTGAACCTCAGTGCTGTAATGCTTCTGCTCTGTGAGCCATTTTTGGATGCCAGTTTGTCAAAAAGGGACAAAGTTGATCCCAGATATGTATTCAGTAGCCCCCGTCTGGAATTAAGGTCAGAACCATTTTAAATATTGCCTCCAACCCAAAATGGGAAAGGGTTCTTACTTAATTATTGTAGGATCGATCAAGTGTCCCTGATTGTTGCTTACCCCCTGTAACAGAGGATTGACTGCACTTCATGCATCATCTGAAGAAGTATCTGAATGGATAAGCAGAAGCAATCCTAGTAGAAGTACTGATGGAGAAAACAGGTTGCTGCATTCTCAGGAAGCTACTAGTTCTGGTAGTAATGTTGGCGGACCTTCTTCACTCAACGATGACAAACCAATGTCACATTGCAGCAAAAATGCTAAATTTTCTTTCATTTGTGAATGCTTCTTTATGACGGCAAGGGTGCTCAATTTGGGCCTGCTAAAAGCGTTTTCAGATTTTAAGCATCTTGTTCAGGTAATGCACTAATACCTTAATACACCAGGGAAGATGAAAACAGTTTTTTTCCTTTTTTTCCTTTTCTTTCTTGTTCATTTGTGCCTATTTTTTCCATCAGACAAGCATATTGTCGTACCTATTTCTTTTCTTTTTTTTGGCGGGAGGATATAGGTGATGTTTTGGTGGAATTCTAATTCCTTCCTATCAATAACACTCATCTTCCTTGAAGCTGACAGGATCCAGGAAGAAGAAATGTAGTGTTCAGTGATCTAGTTCAAGTTGGCTATGTCATTGTAATTATTAGATCTTTGCAGTTAGCCCACCTTTTTCGAGCACCGTATCTACAATAGTGTATCCTGATCAGTGGATTTCTCTTCTCATGTACCATGGCTACTTCTAGCATAAATGAGTGCTTCCACCCCCACCTCTCTCTCTCTCGCACAAGCCCCTTCCCATTCCCGTGCAACTGAGAGGAGGACAGAACTTGTGCTTCCTCTATGAAAACAAAGTGAATTCCTGTCTATTTAAGTAGAGTTATGCTGTTCTCTTATCAAATTCTTTTCAGGACATTTCAAGATGTGAAGATACGTTATCCACCATGAAAGCAATGCAAGGCCAAGCACCTTCTCCACAACTACAGCAGGATATAGATCGTCTTGAGAAAGAAATGGAGTTGTACTCGCAGGAAAAGCTATGCTATGAAGCTCAAATACTGAGGGTACAACTTAGTATTGCTTCTATTGTTGTGAATGTGCTTTTTTGTAGGCTTTTGCAATGGGAATATTTGCCATCAGGATTGAGATTTAATGGCTCTCAACTTTTCATTCCCTTAGGATTTGGCTTATGGCATAACAGTGCTGTAATGATACTTTTCTTTCAACGTACAGGATGGAGGGCTTCTTCAGCGTGCGTTATCTTTCTACCAGTTAATGGTGGTCTGGTTGGTTGGCCTTGCAGGGGGCTTTGGAATGCCTTTGCCATCAACTTGTCCAATGGAATTTGCTGCTATGCCTGAGCACTTTGTGGAAGATGCCATGGAGTTGCTTATATTTGCTTCTCGTATTCCTAGAGCTTTGGATGGGGTTGTGCTGGTACAATAATATATTATCCTGATTTAGGTTTCACATTATTTTTCATTAGCTTTGTTCTGATTAAAAATCCTATTGAGTGTCTGATTTTGTTTATTCTTTTCAATTTTCTTGAAGGATGATTTTATGAACTTCATTATCATGTTCATGGCAAGTCCTGAGTTCATAAGAAACCCATATCTAAGAGCCAAGATGGTAGAGGTACTCAACTGTTGGATGCCTCGTAGAAGGTGATCTTTGGAAAACCATTCTAAACTGATGAAAATGCTGATTTCATTTATTCTTTTGTTCTTAATTATACTCACTGGTTAATATTTTGGTATTTCAGTGGTTCATCTGCAACAGCTACTCTTTTCGAAGGGCATCAACTCTCTTTGGAGTATCTTGTCAGGAATCTTCTCAAGCTTTATGTTGACATCGAATTCACTGGTTCCCATACTCAGGTTCTTCTCAATTTTTTATTTCTCTTTTTTTTTTTTTTCAAAAAAATGTGTTTATTGCTCACTAAACAGGAAGGAGGCTATCACTGGACCACTTACTTAGCCTGTGAAACTGCCTTTTGAGTGTCTCATGCATGCTGGCCCTACTATATTGGAAAAGTATAAAAAAAGAAGGATTTGTGCATGACTATTGACACTTGTTTATTGGGAGAATACAGTGATGGTTTGGTTCTGAATTTTGTGTTCCACTATCTTTATCTTTTCAATATCATGCTGTCTTCTTTTATTTGAGAATTTTGAGACTGCTGATGCATATTATGAACATTCAATTTTCCCTGTTGATTTCCTGTTTCTGGTTGCCATTTGCAGTTTTATGACAAGTTTAACATCCGCCATAACATTGCTGAGCTTCTTGAATATCTATGGCAAGTGCCAAGTCACCGAAATGCATGGCGACAGGTTAATCTTGTGACTGAATTTTTGCATTCTGGCTTTTGATTTTCTAATAAAGTAAAAATGTGCTAAAATCTAGTGTGCTGTTACAGATTGCTAAAGAGGAGGAAAAGGGCGTTTATTTGAACTACTTGAACTTTTTAATCAATGATAGTATTTATCTTCTTGATGAAAGTCTCAACAAAATTCTTGAACTGAAAGAATTGGAAGCTGAGATGTCTAATACTGTGGAATGGGAGCGAAGACCTGCTCAAGAGAGGCAGGAGAGGACTCGACAATTTCATTCTCAAGAGAATGTCAGTGCCAATCTTTATGTTTTCTTATTTGAATTTAAACATGGTTCTTTGAAAACTGAAATTCTACGATGTTTGTAGATTATTCGAATCGACATGAAATTGGCAAATGAAGATGTGAGCATGCTGGCTTTTACTTCAGAACAGATTACTGCTCCTTTCCTACTTCCTGAGATGGTACTGTCTTCTTCTTTACTTGTTGCCTAGTTTCCAGATACAGTTATCATATTCTTTTTGATAATTATCATATTGGCAAGTTTCTTGTTTTCCAGGTTGAGAGAGTTGCCAGCATGCTGAATTATTTTCTGTTGCAATTAGTTGGGCCCCAAAGGAAATCTCTCACCTTGAAAGATCCTGAAAAGTACGAATTTCGTCCAAAGCAGTTGCTTAAGCAGGTTGGCTCGGAAGCTAATTTTGCATGTGAATATTCGTATATGGCTAATATGTTAGTCAAACATCTGAGGGTTATCGAATCTTACTGATTACTATCTGAAGGATTATGTAATCCTTTCTTTCCAAAAACTGTGTGAAGACATAGCAAAATTTTGCTTATTATTGCTGAATATAGTCGAGGCTGTCAATAGTTATTCGTAATCTGGTAGTGGGTTTAGTTGTGTACTCGCTTGTAACCACATACTTGGTTGGGAGCTGGCATATATTCCAGATACGTGTCCAGTGTGGTTTGATAATGTGTATGGAGATACATAGAAGTGCATACTTCAAGTATAAGGCCCCCTGATTATGCTGCCTTGGCCAAAATGAAAAAGCAGGAATAATCTGGATTGAGAAAGTTCCTGCAGGATCAGTGAGCTTATGTTCCTCTGATTTTTCTATTTGCCAAAGTGCTACTGATTGCATATTTAACTAGTAAATTCTGTGCGTATCTGTGCCCGTCTGTGTGTTTTCATTTCCCTGGGGGTAAAAGGTGTTCTGATGGTATCCTTTACATTTTCAAGATTGTAAACATATATGTCAACTTGGCAAGAGGAGACAAGCAGAAAATTTTCCCGGCTGCTATCACCCGAGATGGGCGGTCCTACAATGAGCAGGTATTTTCATCTAAAATAAAAAATCAGCTTCTTCTTAATTTTCTTTTGCTACAAATTGACTTCATGATTATTTTGGTGTCTAATTACATGAAATCTCTTTACATGCCCCAGTTATTTAGTGCTGCAGCTGATGTCCTTAGGAGAATTGGAGAGGATGCGAGGACCATACAGGAATTCATTGACCTTGGTGCAAAAGCTAAAGCTGCAGCAGCAGAGGCCATGGATGCTGAAGCAGCACTTGGAGAGATACCTGATGATTTCCTTGACCCAATTCAAGTAAGTGTTAGATGTGAGGCTGAGGTGGATATGTGCTAGATATATACTATACTGCCATTCAATTTCTTCAACGCTTCTTTTTGTCTGTGGCTTGTTGCCTTGCAGTATACTTTAATGAGGGATCCTGTCATCTTACCTTCTTCAAAGATAACGGTTGACCGGCCGGTTATCCAGAGGCATCTTTTAAGTGATAATGTACTCCCGAACCCTTGCTTCATCAACTGTACATAATTTGTAATTGTTAATGTTAACTTTGCCTGTTCTTAATTGCAGACGGACCCGTTTAACCGCTCTCATCTTACTGCGGACATGTTGATTCCCGACACCGAGCTAAAGGCGAGAATTGAAGAATTTGTCCTGTCCAATAAATTGAAGAAGAGTGGGGAAGATCTGAGTTTGCAGAACATCAAGGCAACAATACAAACGACTGATACAACGTCTTTAATTGAGTAGCATATTATTCTGCACATTCCTGATATTGTGAATGATAGTCTTGTTGTGCATTAGCAGTCAGTGGATATGTTGACTCGTAACGCAGCATGTGTTGATATTGGACCCTGTAAATCAATTATGAGGTTATAGCACGGGTGATTTTTCTTTTTCCCTTTGCATTTTTCAAATTCGCTGCATTCGGGTTGACTGGAAAAAAAAAGATGGGTCAGAAGGCGCTCGAACCGTGCACGCTTCATTAGTAAGGATTATGGATCACTGGGTGTACTCTGGCATTGAGGATGGGCTTTGTAGCATTGCATGAGTCGAGCTTGACACAAATTAATACCTGCGCCTAGAGGTGGCAATTTTGATCCAATTCGATTATATCGGCCGTATCCATCTCACTAAATGGTTGCGGATCTATCCTAAATCTTAATAGATCCTAATGGTTATCCATGTAAAACTTGGATGGTTTTTAGTAGATAGTCCATATAATCTACCAACATTCTTTATTTTTTTTTAAAAAAAATCCGGAAAAACAAAAAAGAAAACATGAAAGACAAATCTGATCTTCTTCAGTCTTACATCCTTCGAAGACTGTGTATCCTTTTTCTCTTCACCATCTCGTGTGATCAACAATGGAAGACTGTGTATTGCTCTCTCTGGGTCTACCTTTGAAGTTTGTCTATGTGAACTATAAAAAAAAAAAAAAAAAAAAAAAAAAAAAACAGCTATTTAAATCATGCAATTTCTTTTGGACTAAATTGAGTGTAAAATGTCCCGCTAAAAGGAAGATCATTGCATTTTTTTTTTTTTAGTTCATATTTTGGTTGCTGATGGAGGAGGATTTTCAAGTTGGCCTCAAATTGATACCTTCTGATGAGATCTTCTTGATAGTTTTGGGATGCAAAATTGACTTCTACGTGTTGAGATTAATAGGGCAAGAAATTGGTCCAATTGGAAGTATCAAATTAAAATTTAAAAAACAAAAAAAAGTAGACAGTTGGAAAACCATCACCCATTAAAGTCCAAACCATCAACATCGGGTTGGAGTGGATTGGATCCATTCAATCCATACACTATTTAGATTTATCCACGAATGATCCAATTATCCTTTTTGCTACCTTTACCTATGCCCATAAAACAGTATCAGCGACCTCAACAAGAAGAGGTTAGTGTGAGGTCAAAGAAACAGACCAACAGACCAGACATAATTTTAGATCTATAGAAGCAAGAGTGACATGTGGCAGCAACATAGAAAGAACTGGACATTTCTTCATCAAGGACAACAATATATCAATTACATAAACTTCAGTTAAAAGAGAAAAAAAAAAAGTTGTATGCAAAGATTTTATGCTACATTTAGCAATATTCTCTACTGTAGTTCGTTGTACTTTGAAAATCATTGCATAAACGAGTCACAGAATAATAGGTGGCCAATGTTCAACATGTTTATTCTGTTCAGTACAACCGAGGATTCCTTGACATTGTTAACTCTTAAGATATGAGCATTTTTCTCGGAGAGCTAATACCTTCTCGGGGTTTATGAGTCTGTAGTTTTGCCACAAATGGAAACAAATTGTCGTTTTTTCAGAGCTTTGATATAGGCTGGTCCAGCTTCCGCTTAGAATATTCATTTGCAATACTAATTGCACTCTTGCTGTGGCGCAAAAAGAACTCCGCAAGCAGAATTTGACTCTCTTGCGATGTCAGATCTCCATGACAACCCTACCAGGAAAGACATCAGCAAAAGGTTTAGTCAGTCTATTTTCATTTACCAGCTTAAAACAACAAAAAACCTTCGTAGCATGTATCTCTAACCAGTTTCTCATATTACCATCTACTAAAAATAGCAAATTGACACCCAATTATCAGAACATTCGAAAGATCAGTAAATCAAATACATACCGTCGTCACCAGACTAAAATTCCTACAAACATACTTGCCTCTAGCATGTAGGATGCAGCAAAATAAAATCATTACCATCCTAGAATTCCTGTTACAGATGGCTAGGTGCATAACTATGCCAGCAGCAACTGAAACATTGAAAGAATCAACCATGCCATTCATTGGAATACTGCAACGCAAATCCGACAGTTCAAGAGCCTCATCGCTTATACCCCTGCAGTCATAATGTGACGTAGTCCGTCAAATGGTATAAGTGAGAACACGATGTGTTTGAGAAGAAGTTTTAGTCCATTGCGTACTTTCTAAGTTGTGCCAGAGTAAACAGCCACAAGAAAGATGGGGCATTTTTTTGTCGTCACCACTTTCTAACTAGGTTTATTCATAAATCAACACTAAAAGAGACACATTGGTAGAAAAGATTAGCGGAAAAGGTATAAAAGATCCAGACAGCGACCTGCTATGTTTAACCTGAGCATTTGATCCATTACAACTATCTTTGATGGGAGTTATTGATCATGAATTCTATTTTATGCAAAATAAATCAATAAATAATAAAATAAGATAAAGAAATAAGGCAGTAAAAATACAGATATTAAAAGACCAAATCGGGACATTGTGAGAGCTGAAGCATACTTATTCTCATTACCAACAACTATTGCTGTTGGATACGTCCAGTCCATATCATAAACAGAAACCTGAAAACAGCACCAAATACTCAGTCAAGAAGAGCCTTAATCTGAAAAAGCTGGATAGCAGCAAAACTGGGAAGACTCAAGAATATACCGTATCAATCCCAACATGCGTAGTAGCAATACGATAACCACGTGATTTCAAAACTTTAAAGCACTCCTTGGTGGAATCCCAGAGTTCAATATCCAACCACTTCTCAGCTCCCATGCTGACGTGACGATTGTCTCGGTACCTGCACAGCGTGCAAGGAAATACTAATGCAACGCATACAATGAACAGGATTCAAAAGATTATGCATAGAACTCTTGACCTCAGGGATACAATTTCTGAAACACATTCTTGCCCCAAAAAAAAATTAATAAAAAAAAATAGAGAGAGATCACCTCAGGCCTTGTTGCACCTTTTTGAACCGTCACAGGAGACGACGTGAACGGACTGAAAGCCTAATGCATCAGCAGACCTAAACGCTGCAGAAACATTACCAAAATCGGCAAGTCCTTCAACCACCAAACACACAGAATAACTCCGATTGTTAACCACGTTTCGAAACCTCTCTTTCCTGGACACCATGATATACGGATCCAACGCCTCCAACACTTGAGCGCTGCTCAAACACACACCATTGTCGGCCTTGAAGTTATCTAAATAGGGGAACCATCGGTCTGTCCCGCCTTCGCAGAAGGAGCTTTGGGTAGCCTCGAGCCTCCGTTCCATTTTCATGAGTCTGGAAACGTCGTGGTGTTGGTGGCTCTTGGATTCGGAGAGCAACTGTTCGACGGTGTCTTTGGACGAATCCTGGGGAATTTCCAAGACGACATTTTGTCGAACAGGTGCGGCGGCAACCGTAGAAGCAGAAGTTTGGAGCTGAACAGCTCCTACTCCATCAACACAGCTGCTCAAATCGAAACGCCTCCTGCCCCGGTAAGACTGGTTTCCAAACCCTGCTGGCGCAAATTAACCACCAAATTATAACTATTTTAAAAAGATAGGAATAGTGGTAGCAGTTTGAGAACAAAAATTAATATTAGCTCCAGTAAGCAAGGAGTAGCAGCAACAAAAAATAAGTATGCGTAGTTAAGTACCTGGTGGGTTGAGGGAGCAGGAGGAGAAGAAGTGGAGAGGAGAAGAGGATGGAAGAGAGAGTCTGGAAGAGAAGCAGAAGCTGCTTGCATTGGATTCCAGACGAGAGAGTGGCATGCGGAGCCCGGCTAAGGATCTGCAGGCTGTCATTGCCAAACGCCCACCACCACCACTATTATGCGCCGACTATTCTCCCTATCTTTATTATTAACATCATCTGTCTCTCGTCGAAATTGGAGGATGGCTCTCGGGGTCATAATTGTAATTTAGCCAAGTGGATCGGCCCCATTTTTGGCTCATGGACTTCTAACTAATCCATAATCCCCGGGACCAGGGGCTGGTGCAACCGTTCCTAGCAGTTATGTATATTTTACACACAGCGTAATTTTATTTGCACATAATGTAACTTACTTTTAATAATGTGTAATTTTAAAATAAAATTTTGTAAGTCTTACACATGTTGTTAAAATCGAGATACAAGATGAAATTTAGACAGTACAATTTTTTTTTGTTAAATTTTGATCGTAAATTGCTAGAAACCTGCAACCGTTCCTGCCCCTCTTCCATAATTCACCTCCCCAACACACCAAATAGGCCCATTTTTTTTTCTTTTTTTATAATCCAAACAACCCAAACATCAACATCAGCAAGCTTATCATCAAGCATGACATCCAATCCTTCTTTTTATTTTTATTTTAAAAAAATTATTTGAACCTAGTGAAAGTCCAGTCCCGACTAATTGCTTAGAATATATGAAAAAAAAAAAACATCGCATAAATATATCTCTAACACACTCTATTTCTTATTCTATAGCTGCCAGCACAGTACGACAGCAAAATGAATTGTCAGAAACTCTGCAAAAATGTCAGTAGATCAGCGGCCTACAATTTTTTTTTTAAATTAGTCTGTCCCCAGCACTGCTGGCTGGGCACGGCTGGGGACAGGCGATTTAAAAAAAAAGGGCCAAGGGTCTTTATCAGCCTTTCTCAGGCGCCTAACAAAGGCTGTGAAAGGCTGACAAAGCCCATGTGAGGAGCGGAAATTATTGTACCGCCACCATGTCCAATTAGCACGATAGCGGTCAGATTCCTGCAAAAAAAAATTCTAGCCGTTCATCCAGTTCAGATGAACGGCTAGATTTGATTAAATGCGCTATATAATGGCTAAACATTGCCGATTTTGCTCGCTCACTCTCATTTCTCTACTCCGAAGCTCCTCTCTCGTTTTGTCTCAGTCTCAAATTTGCTATAGCATAGCAGCAACTCCTTCTGGTTGGATTCGGAATCTGTGAAATCGGCACCATGGTTAGACAATTTTGTTGGAGTCTCAAATGCGCAAGGCTTGAAATTTGTTGGCCGAAACTCTCTTTAATAGATTGGCAGTAGTAGAAAATCTGGCTAAGGCATTTTTGATAGCGGACAGAAATTCTACTCAAACAGGCAACTACACTACCAGGTTAATTGGTGCAAAATAATGTAAAGTAACTGTCTGATTGTAGTTAAAATTTTATTAGTTGATTTTTAAAAATTGAGGTTGATTGGTGGATAATAATATTAATTTGTACAAAAAAATTGATTTGCTACTGAAGTGAAAGTCGAGGGTTAACATCAGGACCAGTTGTTGGTATTGCCGTGTTACGTCAATTGCGGTGCTGATAAAGGCGAAATTTTTTTATAGTACGATCGTATTCGTACAGGTGAGTAATTTAAATTATTATTACATTAGTTGTTAATTATATTATTTATGTTATGTTAATTAAACATGTAGCTTATTTATGTATTTACATGCTATATTATTAAACATGTAGCTTTTTGTAGCTTTTATTTAATTAAACATGTAGCTTTTTGTTATTAATTTGAAATACTATAATTAGTCATTTTTTGTTATAAACTTGGAAAATGAACTTCGTATGCCTTGAAAGCAAAAGCCCTAAATCCTAAAGCCTAAAACCCTAACTCTAAAACATTAAAGCAAAAACCCTAACCCAAAAATAAGCTACATGTTTAATTAACATAACATAAATAATATAATTAACAACTAATGTAATAATAATTTAAATTATTACAGAAAAGTCTTTCGCAGCCTTTGTCAGGTGTCTGAGAAAGGCTGACAAAGGCCCCTGACCCTTTTTTTTTTTACCGCCTGTCCCCATCAGTGCCCAGGACAAGCTAATTTGAAAAAAAAAAATTGTGGGCCACTGATCCATTGACATTTTTGCAGAGTTTCTGACAATTCATTCTGCTGTCGTGCTAGGATGAGAAATAGAGTGTGTCAAAGATACATTTGTGCGATGTTTTTTTTTTTACATATATTCTAAGCAATTAGCCTCCAATCCCTCTTACCATTTCATTAGTGTTGTGCGCGCAATTTTTTTTTTTTTTTTTTTTTTTGAGGAGGTATCCTGCGTGTTCGAGAAAGAAAATAGTTTGAGTAAAAACTTCAATAATGCATATAGCAGTGAACAATGTCTCAAATCCCGTCTCTCAGCCAATGGATAAGTTATGTAAGAAACGGGCGTTGGTGTTTTAGACGTATCCTTTCCTAGGCAGGAAGGCTATTCTTTGAAATAACGTCGAAGCATATTCCATGTTTCTGGAGTCTTTCTTGAAGATCAGTTGGGCCAAATATAATCCCAGGGGTGAAAACTCCGCCTTTCGGCAAACTTTCACGCTGATGCAGTAGAATCAGACCACATTGAACCAGAATAATTGGAGTTGTCAAATATCCAATCTCAGGTCCAATTACTCTAGTTATTATTTCCAGATCAGGTTTTGCGTTTCCGCTGCCTGCAAGACTGCTATCACTGTATCCATGCCCGACGAACCACATTTTGAACGAAGCGCTGCTGACTTCATCTTCAGTTGGACCCTTCTTCTTAAACCACCCAAGGCTGAAAAAAGAGGGAAATTTCAAGAGCAGCCGCCTCCCGAATGAATTCTTACCGAAGAGCCCAATGAAGACTCCAACTGCAATGACACGAAAAATGCCCAACAGAGACTTTGTCCCCATCTTAACACCAAAGTGAGCGGGCTTTACGCTTGACCAGAAGGTCTCCCTCCTTTCGATTCGTTCAGCATCTTCATGAACGCCAGCAATGCCGCGAGGATTCTGTGTCAGACTTACCAAGGTTCTGCGGACAACAATGGAATCGGCTGATGGTAGCTTCACAGCCCAGAGGTCAAACTTCTTCTGGTGTTCAACCAGGGATCCTTTAGGAGGTGGAGGGCCAGGAATCTGAAACGAGTAGGAAACCAGAGGATTAGCAAAACATGCAGGTTCACGCAACACTGACGCACTTTCAGAGCAATTCAACCGAGCAAAAGGGCACAAGCAGTCGGGGTCTTGATGTAAAAAGAAAACACGAAACTTGACACGGCAAGTAGAACTCAATCTGGAAAGGATTTTAAGGCCCGTCTCTCTTAGATATCAATCCTACCAAAACTACACAACCAGAGACCACAAGCAGATACGCAGATAGATTGGCAAGTAAAAGATAAAGGTTATGCAAGTACTACTAACACGTAACATCTATCATTTCCGGATTTTCCACAAGCCACGGTAACCAAGAAATGCAACAAATTGTTAAAAAAAAAAATACAATTTTAAATAACTTAACACCAAGAAAGTGAGAAACAAAAATGCTGCTAGTGACATAAAATTAATAGTAGTAGTGTACTAGTACTAGACCGGTACGTAGAGGAATTACCAAAGGGCGAGGTTTCTTGGGTCTGGACCGCCTCAGCTCCTGCAATTTATCGGCATTAGCCACCCCGAGAACCGCCGATTCGTATGTCCCAATATTTCCGACAACTCTTTTACTAGATTCCAGGCTCAAGTAAGCCTCGACCCGGTTAGGCACGGCAGGAGGGACCCACTGCCTGGAATTGAACAGCAGTCCCAACTCAGCCGGAACCGAGTCGAACCCGCAAGCGGAAATGACCAAAGAACCCTTCTCGGCCGCCTTCTCGTGGTACCCAGCCTCCACCCTCTCCATAAACTCCGGCTCACCGCAAATATCCAAGTAATCACATCCGGAGTCGACGCAGGCAGCCACCACGGGCTCTCCGTAGAGCCGAAAGGGGCCGACGCAGTTGAGGATGAGCTTGGCTTGGGAAGCGAGGCGGCGGAGGGAAGGGGGGTCGGAGGTGTCGGCGGTGAGGATTGGGAGGCCGGGAGGTGGTGGGTTTGGGTGGGCAGCCCATTTGAGGGATTGGGTGATCTTGGAGTGGGATCGACCCGCTAAGGCAAGGGTTTTGAGAGGGGACGGGGAGGATGGAGTGTGGAGGAACTTGAGGGCTTCTCTGATGACATATTTGCCTGTGAAACCCGAGGCTCCGAATATAACGACGTCGTATCTGGGTTTCCGGTTTACTTGATCGTCCTGCATTATTTTCAGCAACAATTCTACGCTTGCCAATGGTGGAGAAGATGGGGCCTTTGATCAAAATGTGGCAAGATTTCGGGAATTCCGATTGGAGACCCAAACGGCGACTACTGCTTTGGCCTTTTGGTTTTGGTTGCGTGCCGTTTCATTTTTTTTAAAAAAAAATTCCGGTGAAATGTTTCAGGGTTGCCTTGAAACAAAAAGTTGCGCACGAGGGGTTCCATGGTGTAGTGGTTAGCACTCTGGACTTTGAATCCAGCGACCTGGGTTCGACTCCCGGTGGGACCTTTTTCTTTTTGATGATTATTGTCTTGTCTGTTCACACTCGCCAGCTAATTTTCTTGCCGTTCCTGTTTTCTCTACTGTTTTGTCAAGAAAAATGGGACAATTGCAGGAGAAAAAAAAAAAAAAAAGAGCTAGTTCGATCTTTGGCTCATATTTTGCTTGACGATTTAGGGAGGTAGGTTAAGAGATGGAGGGGGTAATGGATTGTTGAATTACAGGTCAAAAATAACGATCAGAAAATGTAGTCTTGACTGGAGTATTTCGTAAGCAACAGAGGCAGAGAGGCATGAGTTTCAAGTGTCAGCTGTCAGCTCCCCAAACAAGTACTCATGCTATAAGTGGTGGCGGAGTTGGGTGTTAGGGGTTCGGACTCGATAAATTAAAACTTCAAGAATAGAAACGGAAGGGGGGAAAAAATCGGCAAGACATCAGAAGTAGAGGAGAAACGAAAGGAGAATAAGCAATCTTCTGCTTGTATACACTTTTCTTTTGGTATACACTTCGTTTTACAGGAATCAGTGGAAAATCTTCCACGTTAACTAAATAATATCTTGACAAAAGGATTGGGACTTGGGAGCATTGGATGCCTGCAAAAGGCAGCTTGCCTCGATAGACCCTCAGGCCATTTCTTATGAACCATTGATGTATATACAACCCTGACTGGTAGCAAGTACCAAATATTTTGGTACCAGGATAAATGTCATGAACCACTCAGAAGACCCGTACATCCAAACTCTATCATGCTATTCCCTGCAAATCCTTTCAAGCCTCTTCTTTCTGCAATGCTTCTCAGTTTAGCTACTTCCTCCCATTTCTCTTGCTCAGCTAACAAATTTGACACTAAATTATATGCACTAGGGTTCTGAGGCTCCAGTTCCAACAGCCTCCTTCCTATTATTTCCCCCATATTGATATTTCCATGAACTCTGCAAGCAGCAAGCAGAGCACCAAGCGCAGAAGTAGCTTGGTCTGATGGCAGAAATTTTAGAAGTTCATATGCTTCTTCAAGGCGCCCTGCTCTGCTTAATAAGTCCACCATACAACTGTAATGCTCACCTGAAGGAGTTAATCTATATTCTTCTTTCATAGACTTGAAGACGCACAAGCCCTCGTTTACCATTCCTGAATGACTGCACGCAGAAAGTACTGACGTAAACGTTAATCCATCAGGAGGAATCTTATCCTTTTTCATCATGTCAAACAATTTCAGTGCTTGAACACAGTCACCGTGCATTCCGTATGCTGATATCATAGAATTCCATGTTGCCAATTGACGTTTAGCTACATGCTCAAACAAATTTCTCGCAATGCTTAATTTTCCAGAGTTGCTATAAGCAGTAATTAGACAATTAATCATAGGTTTGTCTTCATTCAAAAGTATTCGATATACGCGAGTATGAACTTCCCTGGCCAAACTCAGACATCCAAGCTGAGCCAATGCCTGAAGTAGACTGATTAAAGTGACAGAATCAGGATTAAGTTTTTCTTTCTGCATCAGCCGGAACAGGATCACAGCTTCATCAGCACGGCCACCATTAACATGAGCTGTTATCATTGATGTCCATGACACTGTATCCTTCTTTCCTATCCTGTCAAAGACTTTCCTTGCGTAGTTCATGGTGCAGCACTTTGAGTACATGTTAATAAGTTGATTTGCTATATCCGTATTCTCTCCAAACCCATGTCTGAACGCATGTCCATGGATGCACTTGCCTTGCCTTGTATCTTTCAGATCTGAGATTGCAGAAAGCACGTTCAGGATTGTACTTACGTTTGGCCTCAAATCCATCCTTACCATTTCATGAAATTCCTCCACGGCCTGAGATGAAAATCCATTTTCAAGATAACCAGCTATCATCACATTGAAGGAAACATCATCTTTACGATGCATCTTATCAAAGACTTCCTTGGCTTGAATTAGTTGGTAACATTTCGAGTACATATCGATTAGAGCTGTGGTAGCAACAAGATCAAGCTGAAATCCATTTCTCAGTAAGTAGCCATGGATACTCTTGCCTCCAGACAAATGCCCTATATATCCACAACTCAAAACCCCATTGGCCAAAGTAATAATATCAGGCACATAGTTTTGTTGAACCATTTGAAGAAAAAGTTGCAATGCTTTCAAGGGCTGCCCAAGTTGCAGATGACCAGAAATCATAGCATTCCAGGAACCGATTGTTTTCCAGCTTATGTTACCAAAACTCAAGGCTGCTTTGTCAGGGAACCCGCACTTCATGTACATATCCATCAGACTAGTTTCAAAGACTTTATCCAACCATCCAATCCCTTTCCTAATAGCATATCCATGAATTGATTTGCCCTCTTTAATAGCTCCACACACTGATACAGCCTGCAATAAGCTGACCAGAGTTATGCGATTTGGTTCAAGTTCTTCCTTTTGCATATAACCTGCCACTCTGAAAGCCTCGCAAGAACGATTATCACCAACCTGAGCATATGCAGTAATCATTGAAGTGTAAACAACGACATCTCTCGCAGTAATTTCATCAAACACTTTAGCTGCTTCGTCAACGTCATCATATTTGTTATACAACCCAATCAGTGATGAACCCACAAACCGATCACCATTTAAGCCAGACTTGAAAGCATCCACATGGAGACTTTTTCCAAAGTCTAGACTACCCAACTCAACGCAACTTTTCAAACCAAAAGTAATTACTGAACCATTGATACCAATTTTTCTACGCCTTAGTCCTACATAAAGCCCCAGAACTTCACCAAAATGAGCAGCTCTGAAGTACCCAAGAATAATTGAATTCCAGAGAGAGAGATCGTTACAAATGATTTTACGGAAAACCCATTTAGATTCAGTTAAAAGATTGAATCTTGCGCACGAATTGATAAGCTTAGAGCCCAAACCAACGTTGTTTTCAAGACCATGTGTTAATATGCAAGCATGCAACTTTTTTAAAGAATCAATGTCCAAACAGTTGTCCAAAAAAGAAGCAAACTTCTCAGAAAGCGGTGAAGAAGTTTCAGAGAGTATCCGCAGTTGAGCTTTGACGCAGGTAAACTTGGTGGGGTTTTGAATTAACGCGGGAACTATGGAAGGAAGCCCTTTCATATCTGTTACAGTTGACAAAAACTGGTGAATACCCCCCAGAAATAGCAATCATCTCCTCTGCTGGACTTGGGTGTGGAGCCAAATTCCTTGGAGAATCTATTCGTTTGGGTGTTATGTTTAGGAAACATAAAATTGACCTCCTGGTAAATACAGCTAGGAGACAGTAATTGGTGAAGTATGATTTATGAAACCAGAGCATCGCGTCTGAAATACAATTATATTGTTGTCACACCTTGAGCCGGCTGGCCTACCGCCGCGGCAACCAGGCTCTACACGAGATTTAGTTTGAACCATGTGAAATACGCAAAGTCTTTACGAGGCAGAAATTTTGAGAGAAGCATATAGAATGTCAGACAAGAACAGTTGCTTCTGATATTGGACAACCAGCAATAACTATTGTTCAGGGACTCAGCCTATGGTAGTGTTTTTAACTACTCGCGGAAGGAGGAAAGAAAAGGGTCTATCATAAAAAATTTAAATTGTTGACTGCGAACCGTCCATCTATGTTACAAATTAGGTTAGCTATTACAATCTGTGCACAATGATCTGCTTCTTCGAAAAGGCAAACAAATGTTATTTGGAGGGTTTTACAACAGCTCGCTTGGGAAACTTTAACATCCAAGCGCAGCCATAATGACAGACATATGATAGGATTTAATTCGCAGCATGAATCCTAATTGCTGCAGCTGCTGACTGCTAAGTTTCAGCTCTGTTTGACAATCTCCAATATTCTGTTTACCTGTACCAACTCTCAACCAACTTATTTTTTATCTAAAGAAACAGCAATGGTTCCATTCGTAGATCTTTGCCTTGGCAAACGCCTAGTCTTCTTTCCCCACCCAGTTAAAGTTTTATCCTCGAGTTTCACCTCTCTAGAAACAGGTTTCTGCTCTAACGGAGGGTAAATTGCATCTGCTTTCTGAGGATGCGTAACCCCTGAACGCCTTCTTCCCCTGCCATCCTTAGCAGCACTTTTTCTTGATAAGCTGGACTCCCAATTACAATCACTAGCTCTTAGCACTTCTTCAAACGTCCGAAAATCCTCAGTCACCTCAAGCTTTGACAGGGAAATCAGACCAGGAAGTATATCCCTTTGGAAGTCCTTACGCCGCCTTCCTCTTCTTGCTTGCCCTCTTCGGGGCCGTCTTGACAATGTAGTAACATGTTCATCATCATCCTGATTCTGCAAAACTGGTGCCTCGTAATTATACAGGTAGTTCTCACTTCTGGCATCCTTCAGCTTCAATGTCATAAATTCAAAATAATCCATACCATCAGGAATCAAATCCTCAGTAAACGCAGCATCTCCGCTCAAGTTGACAACACTTGTGTTGCTCTGATCATGGCACTCAAAAGAAGACACAATGTCCACAAACCATTCAAGGCAATCATTCGATGTCCCGTCAAGTGATATGAATGTCGCATCTTCTGCAGTATCTTCTCCACCAGAGACTGAGATTGCAACTATAGCCTCAGCCGCGAGTCTAATGAGATCTTCACAAGGTTCCTTGCTCCCATCAGATGACATTTTAGTATCTTTTTCTGATTCATATGCAGGCACCAAGGGAACTTCCAAGTCCATTTCAGTTGTTGCAAGTTTCACAACAGCCAAAGGAAGGGAGGGTGCTGAACGAGCCTCCTCTTCAGTAACAGATAAATTCAAGTCGATGGGACATCGTAAACAAGAAAAAGAACTGTTCATTGGTTCCTCTGACTTTAGATCCTTTCCTCCAGCCTGATCTACAGGACCAACTTTTTCTACCACGGAATCTTGAGCATTATCACCATCAGCAGCCAAAAAAGGCGGCTCAGTTGCAAAGTTTAGATCATTGGAGATCCTGAGTTCATTGCTGGTTAGGAAATTACTGTTCATTATAGTAGAACTACATTTGTCAACTTCAGTATTTTTCTGCTTGTTCTCATGAATAAGAAGAGGTAACGTAGTTTCCTGTTTGTCTGTCAAGACCTGAGAGGAAAGCAAAATAACTTTAGTTTTCTTGAAAAACTGCTGAGAATTGTGCTGCAAAGAATCCAAATTTAGATGATAAGAGTTGCTTTTTGCTCTGCTCTGTTCATATCTATATTCTGTTTCCATAAGATGGACCTTTGATCCCTTCAGAACATTTTCACTTTGACAATCTGCAGACAAGTTGTAATGGTCAGAAGCAACATCATCTTGAAATGCATTAGAGGTAATCTTGGCAGTTTTAATGACCTCAGCAGACCTCCAGCCCAAGCAGTCCAAACCCTCAACAGAATTTACATGATCTGTAGGTGGAGATATTTGGTGCACCAAGGCACTGGTGGTCGTGTTGCTGATGAAGTTACAATCGATTGCTGAATTGCCCATTGACTCCTTGGCATTCAACTGAGGACAAAGAGAGAGACCATTTTGATAGAATACTCCATCTATTGAGCTTGGAAATGATGATCTTCTGCCTGAATCAACAGTCTCTTTAACTTCAACAACTGATGGTTTGGAACTGAGTTGATCATATTTATCTGTACCATTGACCGTATTGGTATGAGTAACCAATGATCCATCATGCACTTCGAAAATATCAACACCAAAAAGTTTTCTTTTCATCTTTCTTTCAGTCTTTCTGACTTCAGATGTTGAGAACTCATTGATTTTCCTCGGCTCAGCTGGGGATGACTGGGAAGCTACAGGCGAACTGGTAGGACTGCCATCTTTCATGAGAGAAGGGGCATCAGGTCTCATTGGCTCTGAAAAGGTGGGGAAAAAAAGGAAAAAGAAAAGAAGTTTAGAAAGCACCACATCAAAAACAAACTGTCTCACAGCAACCCTTTCATGCTGCATAAATTGGAAGTGAACTTTCGTGCTTCCAACATAATAAATTCATTGATGTGCTTTCTGTCGACAAAACCTGATTTTCAAAAGTCAAACTAAATGACAGGCAGTAACACGGTGAATGCATCACTAATAGCTGAAAATGTACAATTTCAGAGAATTCAACATATGGGAGATGGAGACTTGAGGTGAACATGAAACAGTAACTTGAGAAGAAAACAATGCAAGGAAAAGATTCCCATCTGATAATTTGAAGGAACAGCACAATAGCAAGTAGACATTTATAAGTTATGTTTACTAGCTTTTAAATCATATCGCAACTGCTCTCTTTTATTCCTCTTATTTGTTGACTGCAGACAGTCGAAGCAAATTCCACCAAACATTTCTTTCATGGAACTTAGAGGCGTACCTGTCCGTACAGGATGAAGGATTGAATTTGAAATTGCAGATAAATCTACCCTTTGTCTGTTATCCGAAGTGCAAGTGCAGGTGCCTAAATTATCAGCAGAACCTGAAATAGAGGTTTCTTCAAGCAAGATGGGTTCATTCAAGTCAGCCAACTCATTCTTTCTTTTTAAGTGCCACAGGGATCTCAAAGCATCGCCATCCTGATGGAAATTAAGGACACTGAAATTAAGTGACTTCATATCTCTATCATGCAAATTCTCATTAGTGCTTGGCCCCCCGCTGGCTGCAGAGTTGCTCTTAACCCCAGACAGTCCAGAGAATCTCTCTTTGAAGTGTCTTTCTTCATGATTCATATCCACTTCGGCTGGACTTTCAAGGTCAATCATTCTTCTCTGAAGCAAATTTCCGTTAGAGCATGGAGGTCCACATATTTCTGAACTTCCATTCCACCTGGAGGGAAAAGCCAGCATATTCTTGTCCTTGCCAAAACCAGAGAGGGACTTCTTGTCAGCGGACTCTGACATTGATGATTGACCAAACACCAGATGCATTGGAGTATGTGCAGCATGCTGTGTAGGTTTAGCATTGTCACAAGGAATATAAGATGAGCAAGCATTCAAACTAGATGTTTCTGCCTTTATTTGACCTTTCTTTACATCTCTTCTTCTGAATACATCCATGAGCTCCTTCTGTCTTCCATAAAGACGGTGGAGTTCTTGGAGCTGAATTGTTATAAGTATATGTTAAAAGCGGGAAACAATCTAATAGGTGGTAAGAAGGTTAACAGATGGTACAATTCTCTATGAACCCTAATCGTGAAATGGGTGCTTAGAATTCAAGTTTTCCTATATCAACCTCATATATACGAGTAAATACTACAAAATCAACCTTATACCCATTAAAACTTTGAACTCAATTCCCTGTAAAGTGAAGGTTCAAAGTATGTATACCTGATGCCTGAACATTGATTCATGCTTTAGAATCATTTGCCTCACTTTTTCCTTGTTGTACTCAATAGAGCCATTGACTGTTACTTGCCCGGGCAGAAGGAAGTCACCGAACTGACCATTTTTTGGGGCTTTATCTTCATGATACACGGACCAGATGTCATTGCTTACAATTGCATTTGGACCCCAAATGGAACAGTATCCTGTTGAATATCTTTTAGAATGAAGTATTTGAGTTCCCATTCCTGCAAGCAACTCAATGGTAATCACAACCTCAGCTTCAATCTCATAAAAATCAACCAGAATAGTAGGCTTAGTAGCTGATTGAGCAAACATGAAAAACACTTGAGTTACTACAAGAGAAGTCAAACAAAACAACCAGACAATGATCAATAGCATAAATGGATACAAAGCAACCTTTGAGTGGGCACATGCTCTAAATGCTGTATAGATATAACTCTGCTAGCAGTCTAATTCAACGAACGTTCCATGGCAAGATCAAGAGGAGTTGTCTTGGATGGTGAAGCACTGGAATTCCAAAACCTTTGCTCATCAGTTGAAGCGGATGGTTTTACCCTCGCGGTCTATGAGATATAGAGGGCCTGTAATGCTATAATTTTCCAACATAAATGTGCTTCAGCAAGGATTATTCTGGCTGCTACTGTTCGAGAAGCTCAACATGTTGTTCATAGTTGGGGGAAAATTCCTAGAACTCGTGAAAATTGGATTGTAGCTGTAGAGTGGGGCTTAGATTTTAAGCAATTTTGTCAGTTTATAATGTTTAGTGTTATTTTGCTGATGTAGTTTGAGAATTCCTCATGTATGTGATGCTTTGCAAATCATTAATAAAGCTCTTTCTATTTTGCTCAGGAAAAATCTGGTCGGACTTAAAGGCTTAAAGCCCCTGTGGTTACCTCCACAAAGAACCAAGATTATTAGGAATGACAACAATCGCAATTCTACTTTGCTGGGGATCAAATATGCGCCTTCTGCCTCTGAATAATGTTCTATTCAGTAAAACTCCCAAATTGGGATACGAATACTTTAGAAGTCGTATTTGTTTATAAATATAAACAAAGGAAAATAAAAAATAAAAAAAAAGAGAGGAAAGAGAAGATTAAAAACCACAAAACTATGAGAAGAAATTCCAATAGTATAAGCATGCCAAGCAAGCTATAGGATGAAAAGGAGGAAAGAGCTCGAGCAATCAATGCTATTCTTTATCAGTAATCAATGCTGATATCAAGAAATGAATGTAGTACACGGATGCCCTTTGGAGGCCAGCCAAACTGGACGGCGAATTATGTCTTTCCGTTTGTCTGCCTGAAGGTTGCAGAATCAAACAGAACATAGAAAGTAAACCACAATCAAGAAAGAAAAGTAACAAAATTTAGACGGAAAAACAATGAATAAATAAACAGAGTATAAGTGTGTTGAAGGCAACAGACAGTTATGGAGAAATATGAGGTGTACCTTCTTCTCTTCAGAACCCTGTTCCTGTCTGCAACCAATTTGAGAAGAATCGATCAAGAATATTATTTTCACCCAACAGAATGAAAAGACCAGAATAATCTTCCCAGAAGTGAAGAGGCGAAGACTCCCTCACTTTCTTCAAGTTAGGAAGTGCAAGTCAAAAAAGGGCAAGACTTGACTTGCTCCAAGTCCAAAGCCCAAAAAACAAATTAGAAGGAATCTTTGCGCTAGCATTGAAGAGCCTCGCTAGATCACCATCATCCCACGACCAAAACAAACGATGAGAAATTCACTCTCTGCTTGCTGCTGCTGGGCCACTTTCTTGATCAATCAGTAACCGCCCCACCCAACCCCCTCTTCCTCCCCCACCCCCCACCCCGGTCGCGGGGGAAAACAAAAAAAAAAAAAAAAAAAGTTACATTCTACGTAACATAACAGCGGGAGATAAAGATCTCTGTGTGTCTGCGTGTACGCAAAATCCAAATGAAATGTCCCAAAGAAAAATGACTTCAAATTTGTCCACATATGTGGTCACTTCTTATTTTATTTTACCAGGGCTGCATCTACGTAGAATAATTTTCCTTCATCCTCGGCTTTTACTATGGATTCATTACTTCCCTACTTTGGCTGTCTTCATGATATTACTGTATATGATATTATTATTCAGGATAGAATAAAATGTACAAAGGATCGCACAAATTATAAATTAGTTCATGGCGGACACTACATTATTACAACCAGTAAATAAGCAGGAGAAAACCAAAAATAATGGGCTTGAAATAAGCAGTTGTTTTGGACATTTTCAAGATTCTCTCAACCTTCCATGCTTTTTTTGGGCAAGTTATTTAATTGTGAAAATGTCTGTCTTACTTTTCGTTACATTTTGTCCATACGTGTATATTTTCTTTCAACTGAAACACTAACAACTAAACTTTAGAACGGAGAAGGAGAAAATAAAAGCAATTTGAAAATTTGAATCCTTTACTCAAAAAATTTTTTTTTTTGAAACCTCAAAATCTCGCGAGCGTACGTTTGGATTACAACTTTTTAAAATTTTAAAAAAAAAATGCACAGTATCAATTTGATATATATAAGATAGAAAGATAATTCAAATATGTGTTCACAAAAATAAAGTTTTTTTTTTATTAAAAATGCCTACTTACCTACTTCTAGAGCTGTTAAACGAACCAAGCTGTTCGATAGCTCAGTTCGTTCCGACTCGTTCGTGTTCGTTTCGACTCGTTTGAAACCTTAAACGAACTGAGTTCGAACGAATTTTTTTGTTCGATTAATAATCGAGCGAACACGAGCATGTTCGCGAGTTTTAACGAACATTCGGGAACATGTTAAACGAACGTTCGTAAACACGAGTATATTCGCGAGTTTTAACGAACGTTCGCGAACATGGACATAATTATCATTCGACAAATTTTAAGGTTAATTTTATGGTTGGACTTTTATATTTGGAGGGCAAATTGCTTTGTGATTATTTGTTGTTTTTATGTTAATGTTAGTTAATCACTTGTTGCTTTTATTGTTTTTTAAAATGATTAATGATTTGCACGGCATATTTAAGGCTTAAAATAATTTAGATTCGAGCATTTCGAGCATGTTCGCGAACGGTTCGTTTATGCTAAACAAATCGAACACAAACACAGATTTGAAGTTCGAATATTAACGAACGAGCACGAACGTTATTCGAATCGCTTAACAAACAGAGTTGAACCATGAGATATTGATATTCAATTCGGTTCGATTCGATTGGTTTACCGCTCTTCCTACTTCTATTCTACGAGGATAGGATAGGACGGGAGAATTTAGTAGAAACAGCAGCCCAACTGGACCGGACAGTTTCCTAAAAGTTTCAACCCACCTCATCTATCTGACAACGTCCACGCGCGTATGTAGCGAGCGAATGAATGAATAAGAATAACCAATCTGTGCTGCTCGGTGCTCAGCGCTGAATCTGATGGACGGTACAAAGCGTACGAAGACGGAAAAGTGTCCCATGAATACAGGCGCGTGGGTAAAGGAACTTTTGATTGAATTGACCCTTTTCAGGGCACGGGCGTAGGTGGTTTTAAATAATTGACAAGGACAAGCTGTGAGATTTTATCGTGCGTCCCCCACAGGTCCATCGGCTTTCTAATTTAGAAAGCCCCCCCAACTCCCTCCTAAAAGGTTTTTATCAATATCACGTACTTCTCCTACTTCTTACTCCCTCCGTTCCTTATTAGATGGCCTGAATAATTAATTCTTTTAGATTAAGAAAGTTGGTTATTTTCTAAAAATCAACAAAAGTTTAACTTTACTTCTCAAAATTACCCTTTATCTCTCTTCATCTCTTCAACTACTTTTATTGTTAATGCTACAAATACTGCATTTAATTATTTAGAGTTCCAATTCAAGAATGTTGAAAGGATAAGCAAGGGTAAATTTGGAAAAAAGTTCATAAATGCTTTCTTGATATCATAAAATGACAGATAAAAAGAAACAATGGATTAGGACATCTAATAAGGAACGGAGGGAGTATGTTTTTGTAGCACGTAACATGTCAACCCAAATGAGACTTAAAAAAAAAAAACTAATTTCATGAGAGAGAAGATAAATTATCTCCTAAACGCACTTTGGCTATCCTCAATATTCGCTTGTTTACAAATCTTTAATTTTTTTCTACTTTAATCCTTATAATTAATTACAGGTCCATCCTAATTGTAAGTTCGAACTATTTGTTTATTTGTATGTCCATCCTCATAATAAACATATAATAGTGTGTACATGGGTAGCTTCCAAACATGCTGGCCAAGAATATTGGGAAGACCGGATTGCTAATAAATCCCAAAGCATATGATATGTGTTTTGACTTTTGATTGATATCATTGGACACTGCACAAATGATCCTTCCTCAATCGTTAAAAAGTTGATACTTAGGCTAATGATGCAGACTTACTTCCCTTCCACTTGTATCGGTGTCATAATCTTTTCTTCTAGGAATCACCAAGAATTGCAAACTTTTATATAAATCCATTATAACCATATGACTTCTTATAGGCACAAATGTACGTGCAAATTCAATTTCCCGATTTATCTTAAGGATCGATCTGGCACTATGTATTAAACCAGAATCAAAGTTCCACCATGGCTCGAGATTATGGGTGGGCACAACAAGGATGTCAAAAATCAAAATGCACTTTTTACAATACTGAAAATAAAAGAGCCTATTGACTCCTGACGCGGCCTAAGAATTACCAAACCTTTCTAGGGCCCATAAGCCCAAGGATTTCCTCCCAGAGCCCAACACTTCCGACCCTAGCCAGACCAATGACGCTTGGGCTGCAGGCAGCTACAGTCCAATAGCCGGACCTTATCTCATCCCTCAGTTGCTCTCTCTCCCACGCACAATATCCATCAAAGAATCTGAAGTCCCCGATCTCAACAGCATTCCTCTTCACCATCTCAGCAGCACAACCCACGGTCTCCTTAGTTCCGTAGTACAGTCCCTTCATTACTTCCTCCAACACTCCGCTCCTTCCAACCCCATCTTTTCCATCTTCAGGACTCACCAGGAAAATCCCTTCTACTAAGGGCCCTCCAAAGAACAGTGGCCTGTCAGAAAATGTGTCAACAACATCCAAAGCCGAAGATGATCTCATTTCCTTGATTGACATGAGCGATGGGCGGTTGAGTATGATACCAGTTGGGCCTATGGGACCGGTAGATAGCAGCAGAATCACCGTTCTTTCGAAAATGTGGACGCCATCCAGCTTCTCTGTGGCTATAAGCAAGCAGCCCTTCTCGGGTTCATGTATAGTATGAGCCCATTTGTCCCCAATTGTGATCGTTGGAGGCTGATCCGCGACTCTATCCGGATCAATAACAGCAGAAAAAGGCCCTCCTCCTGTTGTGGATGCTTTTTCTCCAGCTACTAACCTTGCCCTAAATGATCGCCAGTCAACATCAACCGACGGTCTCTCCTCATCCTCGGGTGATTGTGATTTACGACCTAGCTGGCAACCTTTACATCACAAAGAATCATAGTCATTGATCAGGATTCAGAGATCCAGTGCCAGAAGTAAAATATAAGCATGTACTTCGCGTAATGCGTAAATATCACCAAAAATTAGAAAAAAAAAATTTTTTGAATATCAGAAAGATATAGATGTGGTCTGTTTTAGAGTTCCGATCTAAAAGCAGCTTCGTTTATCCTCGGTACTTATGCCCAACTGATCATAAAATCATAAGATTCAAGAGCCAATTGAAAGTAAAACCGAGTTCACCATAAGGATGTGAAAAATTCAAGAACAAGAGGGCAAACACCCAATTGTACGTAATTTGAAGATGCGAGATAAATACACTTACAAGATATGGAATATCGAATCCCTACTTTTTTGGACTGATGCCGACAAAACTTTCTTCCTGTGAGAGTAGGAACTCGGATTCTATTAAAAGGAATGATTTCTGTTGTTTTGGAGAAGGGTTTTGAAGAGAATAAACAGGTTTCCATGGGCTCTTGATTCCTCTCTCTCTCTCGACTGTCACCATGTGATGCCACTCAAGATTCGTCGCATATAAGATGCCGAAGGAGGCTAAATGTGCACCACAAGATGATGATTTTAAACCCATCCTTCCAAGTAGGATGCTGTCCTCTTCCAGCTTAATAAGCATATGGGACACTGGATACAACTTTACACATAGGATACAGGCAGAACATTTGCAACACTACACGTAATACATAGTTGAAAGACTTTTGGCTGAAATGAACACGTAGTAGTGGCCAGGGTTTCATTTTTTTTTTTTTTTCCTTTGGGTTCACAAGGTTTTGTCTCTAGCAATAATAATAATAATATTTTTAAGCAGTTCATCGATGATGTGTCATCATCTCAACCAGTTCTTTTAGCCACCACAGCACCCACGGGAAAATATTTTGGCTGTGAACAAATTACAATACAGCTTCTTTCATATAATACGTTGCATTTTCCCATTGGCTTCGTAACATCATCCTGTCAAAATTTTGTGCGACTGAGATTACATCATATAACTCGATTTTCGCGTCAAGTGTGAAACCCATCACTATCTGTTGTGAAAATACATCCTGTGAAAAAAAAGTTACACGACGTACAAAGAAAGTTACGTGATGTTGATAATGACCAAAATTAACAGGGCAACCGTGCAACCGTTCGTGCTCCGAGTCCGTCTAAAAGAGATGGCTGTCTTCGTAAAAACTTCTAGGTTACTAGTGGATTTTCAACCTAACTCTACTGTAAGATTAAATAATATTTAACCGTACATAACTTGATTATGATTTAAAAAAAAAAAAAAAAAAGCTTGATTATGAATCAAATGTCGGATCTTCACCAATGTTACACCGGAATCAAAATGCTTAATGGCCATAAGGCATATATAAGTTCTTCAGAACAATGACATTGAAACTTTAATCAACATCAATTTTAAGTTGAAATACCAATCCTGCTATATAAAGTTAGAAGATATGCATCTACCATCTTCAAATCAACAGGAATTTACCAAAAGGAAACGAGAAACTGTGAAATGAAGTTCATGGAGATAGATTCTTCTTACGGGGCATAACAAGATGATTGGGGTTCTCTTGATTTTTCAGACAACGAATGGCTTATGAGAATCCAAATTCCGTAATAAACTTGTAATTACCCTATTATGAAAAAGTCAACCTTTTTGATGAATAATTACGTGACTGCTGAGAGAACCGAGTGCGCCATCATTTCTAAAATCTAAACAGATTTCACCAAAATGTGAAAGACGCATTAAATGGCTCTATGCAGACATATAACACCAGTGGGAAAAATGTAGTTATGACTTGTTTAAACTTGAGATTTGACTCACAATACTCTAATGCGGGTTTACATCACCTGACAATTGATTATAAAATTCTCTGTTAATAAAACACTCATATGTGGGTGCTAATACCTGGAAAGATTGGTTTTAAGGAAGAATACCCATTGAGCTCTCCGATACAGCAACTTTTCCGCTTTGAACAACCGAAAGATGGCGTCACAAGCATCATCTGAGCAATATCTCAAACAGCACCAGATTCTGTTGTGATCCTTAGCAAGAAGCTGTATGGACATAACCAATCTTCCTAAGATGTTCACCCAATTGGTCAATCATCTGATATATCATATCAGATTTAGGGTGAGATCTGTCCATCATGGTAAATTCATAATATTCATCACCCAACTCGATTGAACTGGCCCCAGAAGGCTTTTCGCTGCTCATGTTCTTCATGCACAGCCTTGCACCTGCAACACTGGTCCAGTCTCCTGTTGCCGCATAAATATCTGATAACATTGATAAATTTCCCGTATTTTTCAAGTCTAGTTGAACTAGTTGCTTGAGTTCGTCCTCTGCACGTGTGACAGCATAATGCTTTCTACAAGCTGCCAAAAGTGCACCACAAATTTTGTCATTTGGTTCAAATGGCATGTTATGAGCAAGCCCAAAAGCTTCCATAAGACGACCTCCACGACCAAGAAGGTCAACCATGCAGCCATAGTGCTCAATTTCAGGGATAACCCCATAATCCCTCTGCATTCTGTAAAAATACCGAATGCCCTCATCAACCAAGCCTGCATGACTACAAGCAGACAGGATCCCTAGGAACGTTACTTTGTTAGGTGCAAATCCTTCCCGTGTCATTCTAGAGAAGAGTTGGACAGCCTTCTCTCCATAGCCATGTAAACCCAATCCGTGGATGATAGTACTCCAGGATACCGAGTTTCTCTCTTTCATCCCATGGAAAATACTCAAGGCCTCATCCAAGCACCCGCACTTAACATACATGTTAACTAAAGCGTTGGACACCCGGATACTGAAACTAAACCTATTCCTCTTTACAGAATCATGAACTCTTCTGCCCAAGCCAACCATACCAGAATCTGCACAGGCACCTAAGATGCTAATAATAGTCCCTTCATCCGGCTTCAGACCAGCCTCCTCCATTTCATTATACAGCCTCATTGCCTCCTTTAAGAGTCCCTTTTCAGCATACCCGGATATTATTATAGTCCACGCCACCATATTCTTGACAGGCATCTCATCAAACAAATTTCTCGCCATCTCCATATTCCCTGCCTTTCTATAACCCAAAACCATAGTCGACCAAGAAACCGAATCCCTCAACGGCATACTTTGAAATAACTGAAAAGCCACAGTGACCTCTCCCGACTTGACGTACCCGTCCAAGATTGCATTCCAACTTACCGTGTCTCTTTCAGGCATTTCATCGAACAGTTCCCGGGCTTCGGTCAACTGACCTGCTTTCGCCAACCCGCTGATCATACAATTGTACGACACATGGTCTCTCTGCACCATTAGACTGAACAGCTTCTTTGCCGCACAAACACCCATCAACCCACACTTGGAGTAGGCTTCAATTAGCGAGTTAAGCACCAATATATCCTCAACAAATCCGAATTTCTCGACGTGGGCATGAGTCGCGGCCACGATTTCCAAACCCGAGAAGGCCTTCAACAGGAATGGGTAGGTGAAAACATTAGGTCGAACGCCGTAGCTTTGCATTTGGGAGAAAGCCGCAAAGGCTTGGGATGGCTGAGAATTTCGAACATGGGCTCTGATTAAAACGTTATAAGCTTGCGCATCGGGCTGACGAATTTGGTTGTGTATGGTAACAGCTGAGCGCATTTGGCGGCAAAGAGAGAAAGCGGAAATGAGCTTGGTTGCGATAAAAATGTCGGCGTGAAGATTGGACTTGTAGATGACTGCCAAGACCTGCTTCAGCTGGCTTGGGTCTGTGCATTTGTGGAGGTCGGAGATTTTTTGCTCGAAAATTCTCCTGGTTGAGATCCATCTTGGAGATCGAATTGGCGCCAAAACTTGCATCTGCTATCTCTTGAATACAGGCGCATTTCGCTCCAATCCATACAACAAGTTTTATTAGTACTATTTTTTTAACGGATCAATATTCAATACACATCACATGTTGATCGATGATAAGTAATTCTTAGGAATTAACAAATCCAGTTCTTATAATTGGAGTTTTTGTAAAATACGATATCCTGTACAAACCACAGGGGAGGTAAGTGTAAATGTCAGAAACCTCAGGGGAGGTTTCTGAAATTATCCCTAAGTAATTCTTAGGAATTAACAAATCCAATTCTTATAATTGGAGTTTTTGTAAAATACGATATCCTGTACAAACCACAGGGGAGGTAAGTGTAAATGTCAGAAACCTCAGGGGAGGTTTCTGAAATTATCCCTAAGTAATTCTTAGGAATTAACAAATCCAATTCTTATAATTGGAGTTTTTGTAAAATACGATATCCTGTACAAGCTTCTTTTTTTTTTTTTTTTTCTTTCTTTCTGGACGCAGTGTGTTATGCACGCAGATTTGATAATCTAAGGTTGTGTTTGGATTGCATTTTCCGTCATTTTTCATGGAAAAAATACTGTAGCGATTTGATGTATGTGAGGGAAAAATGTGATAGGGAAATGTGATCACGAAAAATAACGAAATTTTCCGACGGAAAGTTGCAATCCAAGCAAGCCCTAAATAAGGTGGTCTAAAAGATTTTCTAGTTTTAAATGAGTTACATAGAGAAAAATTATGCACCCAGGGAGTGGAATCAAAATCGACCGGGTAGGACGGGACTAATATATTCAAACCGGGCACTTAATCATTAAGATACTTGGGCCTTGTCTGGATTGCTGTTTTTCGTAAAAAAAATTATATCATTTTCTGTAAATATATTTTTTTATTATTTTTTTCCTCGCATATATCAAATCGCTACAGTAATTTTTCCATGAAAAATGCAATCCAAACGGGGCCTTAAAATATTAAGGTGCATCCCGGGTCGGATCGACCCTCACCAATCACCATTGGTCTACCAACTCTGAAAAAAGAACGACGTGTTTATTATTTTCTCACCTGCTCTTATAATAGTAGTCCTTTTATATATAGGTTTGTTTGGATTGCTTCATATTTTCCCAATTTTATTTGCTTACATCATCTTTACAATTTTCAATACACCTTTTTACCTTCCCAATATCTTTTTATCTCACATACATCACATCACAAAAAGTGCTACAGTAAAAATACCTCAAATAATCCCAAATAACTTACAATCCAAACAGACCCATTTTTTCAGCAGCAAAGCAGCGCATTATTGAGTAAATGTAATGCATTAGAAATATGATGGTAGACATCTAAACGACTACTATATCACGTAGTTTTTTTTTCTCTTAAGAAATCAAGTACACACGTACGCAGTTAAATTAATATTTAGGAAGTCATCAAAGAACGGTCCAAGAATAACCTAAAAAAAATTCACAAAACAACTCGATCCGGCCAATATCTCTATTTTTTTCTAATAAAGCTTTCCAATCTCACCATCATCAACTTCGATTGGTGCCACCTACCAAACTTTTGTCCCAACTTTTGTCCCCACTAGCTCAACAAACACGCCCCATGCGTAACGTAAGGTGCCGGCCACAAAGATTGCTTGCTTAGTCAGCACATTCTCATTCAAGTTGACTCAGATAAGCACAGATAATTTTTTCATAAAAAATGATTACTGTATTAGCAGATGATCTGTAAGCGATCTATAATTTCAGAGCATACGCTATTACGTGACGATGATCAGAGTCAAATTCATTTCAAAAAAAAATTTTGGATTTTTTTAACCAAAAGAAATTTTTTTTTCATGTGAGTCCAGTTATAAATATGCATGTAAGATGAAATATCCTATCATTTCCCACTCCAAAAATTGTCATTTTTTTAATTGAATTTTTTCAACGGACTTCTAATGAATATTCGTTAACATATTTAAATCACATCTCATTTATTATATGAATAAATATGATCAAGAGTGTGTATATGCCTAGATTTGGGTGCATTTTTACGTTAACTACATCTTCTTAAAAAACTAACACCTAGAAGGCTAAAATCTTCTTAATGAATGCTGGCTGGGCACCAATTGTCACATCCTTCTTTATTTACTTTTACTTTTTCGGATTACCATTGAAAGACGGTTGGATATCCGTCGAGATAGAAAATTCCCTACTTTGCCATTTGGAACCAATCCTATGATGCTACACATAATAGTTTTCCATAATCCGTTTAAGCACATAAATAATATACTACCCAGGACTAAACTTCAAAATGTCTGATTGTTCGAAAAAAAAAAAAAAAGGGTCTGAAATCTGAATTTGTTAATAGTCCTAGTCTCTAGTCTCTCCTCACCGGACCAACCGTCTACCTGAGAGCAGGCACATACCTAACTTTTGTCTTCCCAAATTTCCAATCAAATGTGACACCAAGCCGGTACAAAAGTAACAAAACCACACCTAACACTCTTAACAGCAGCGGAGGCTACTGCTTTTTCCCATCACCTACCTACTCCCCTCTCAATGCTCCAAAGCTTTTTGTCCACTATTTCTTGAGTCCTTCGTCAAACTGGAATTTGGCTCCAAGTGGGCACCGTGGAGCCGCTCCTTCTTTCCTTTTTCTCTTTTTCTGCTTTGTGGCATTTTCAGCAGCAGGGGCTTCTGTCCCAAACCTAACTTTGGTGTACATTAATAATACCCCTCTTAGCTTTTTATATGTTGCCTCTCCTATTGGTTTTCTGGTTAAGTATTTTCTTTTTTGGTGGAAAATGGAGGCCCAGCTGTTTACAGTGGCTTCAGCCTCTGCTTCACTGAATCTTCTTCTTCCTCCTTCGGATTCCTCAAAACCCATTTCCCTTTTCCCCCCTCCAACCCATCGATGGAATTCCAACGGCTTTTTCAAAATTGTCACCTGCGCTGCTCCGAAGCATGGCATTCACTCCACTGAAGCAATTGAAACTACTATCGGGTATCAAGTTGCTATCTTTATCTTTTGCCTTTCTAGAAAATCCAGATTGCTTTTTAGTGCACCTTGGACGAGTTTATTGCGGTTTCATTTTTTGTTCTCTCGGTTGCTGGTTTTTTTTTTTAAATTTGTTTTGCCATTTGCAGTGATTTTTTATTGTTTGAGGTTTTTGATGGATGGCGTTTGGTGGGTTTTGTTTCTGGTTAAAGTGGAGGGATATTTGGGCGGTTGGTTGTTGAATGTACTGAGTCAAGCTGCTGATTGGTTGCATCGTGGATACTTTACTGAATGTTTTGAAATTTCATCCTTTGATCTGTGATAGGGACTGTGATCACAAAGCAACCTAGGCTGGCTTATGGTTTGGATTTCCGTTCATGCCGTTCTGTATAACCTTAACTTGTTTGAGTGTAGTTCCTTGTTTTGCAGTGTGGAAAGCATATTCCAATAAATAGGTTTAGGCGAGTCTATTCCTATCTTCTGTAGTGCTCTTCTTCTGTTAGTTTTTCGGGTCCTTTTTTTTTTTTTTATTTCTCTAATAACAATTATAGCTTTAATTTTTTGCCCTTTCATTATTCTGAATTTGTACTTGTAAAGCTCACTCAGAGCAGAAGGATGATAAATTAGTCTTTAGTTTGTTTATCCAATCACCTCATTTACTTTTTTGTCTTTTTTTTTTTTTGGGACAAACTAGTTATCGGTTGTACAGTGGTCTCCAAAGCTTGACTTATCTTAAAAACTAATTTCTCTAAACTATTTTCAAACAAGAATTGGTCTACTGAAAAGTTTGCGAACTCATCTGGTAGGTGGGTCATGTCAATGATTGCTCACAGGTCTACAAGTTCATTAACTATATGTATATTCTGTGCCTGTACCTGCCTAGTATACGTGCTGTAGCCAAACCTTAATGGTTTTATAAAATGTGTGGGTGTTTGTTGAGATTGCTTCAGTTGTCCATTGCCTTCTCTTTTCCTTCCTGGTCTCTTTCTTTTCAATTATTTTCTGTCAGGATGCATGCGCTTTTTCTGAAAACAGAGAAGGGGAGGGGGGTTGTTTGGTGGGAAAGGGAAGGAAAAGAAGTAGGTTGTAGTGTTTGTGTTTAAATTCTGTTGGTAGCCGACATTTGGGTTTAAAGGTCTAGTGACATATGTAAGTGGTTTCCCAGCTCCTAATACTATTATTACTTTTGTCTATTGACAACTCCTCCTGTGTCTCAGATTGCCAAGGAAAAATAGGGTTGATGAGACTAAAATATATACCCTTGAGGGTATAAGGAGTAATTTGATTCGACAGGAGGATAGCATAATTTTCAACCTTTTGGAGAGGGCTCAGTTCTGTTTCAATAAACAGACATATAATGCTGATGCTTTTGCCATGGATGGATTCAGAGGTTCTTTGGTTGAGTACATTGTCAAAGAAACTGAAAAGCTTCATGCTAGTGTATGTATGACCATACTTGAATCTCCAAAATAACATGGACCAAAATGAGATTTTTTTTTTTGGGTATGTAAAAATCTTTTACATATGTGTACAACAATCTGTTTTAATCAGGTTGGGAGATATAAGAGCCCCGATGAGCATCCTTTCTTCCCAGATGATTTACCTAACCCACTGTTGCCGCCATTGCTGTACCCACAGGTGCGATTTTCATTGCCATATGGAGATGGAAATAGGTTAATTTCACGGATCCTGGTTATGTATCCTTGCTAGTTGTCAATTCATTATTATTTGGAGTGGAAAGCTAATATAGAGTCTACACTTGTGAAAGAAGAAATTTTGCCATCTATGTATATGCTAGGGTGCAAAGATGCTGCTGCTAGTTAGTAGAAATATAAGTATACTTGTTTATCCCCGTCTTTCTTGGTTGAACTTCTCCACATCTTTGGTATTTGCTGATTCAAGTTTTTTTTTTTTTTTTTTAAATAAATTGTCTAGCCCTAACTTATGGTGCAAGATGTCTTTTGATGTTCATATAGGTTTTGCATCCTGCTGCTAATTCGATTAATATCAATCTCAAGATATGGGACATGTATTTCAGAAATCTTCTTCCTAGATTAGTTAAAGAAGGTGACGATAGTAATTATGGATCAGCAGCCGTTTGTGACACAATTTGCTTGCAGGTACCAATCTGTCTTCCTGAAACTAGTTTCTGTTTTATGAAATTGGAATGGGAAACAATATTTTGGCTAGTGTACTATGTTGATTTGAGCTCATTGTTTTTTCCATTATCTTTTTCCATGCACTAAAAGTGAAAGAAGTCACAAAAAGTTGGCAAAGATTGTCTATCGGCAAGTTTATGACCCTAGATCTGGAACATATGTTTGAATCTAGATTAGACAAAAAGACTTGTAATTCACGCCACTTAAATGTGTTGATGTGGTTCAATTCAAACTTTGTTATTTAGAAAAATTTTGCCAATCTCTTTTAAAAAAAAATGGAGGTTATTGTCAAAACTATTGCTTATAAAGGAACTCGATGTCATTCAGTTTGCTGTCTTTGCATGTTGTTCACTTGAAAGCTGAGTGTACATTAAGCTTAAAATTATGCGAGATGTCCTCTGCAAAGGTTATGACCTTCTGTTCATGCTAATCACGTTCTTCCAGTGAGAAGTTTCTTGAATAACGGGCTATGTTTCCAAGGCATTGCACATAGAATATTGTCTCACCCCTACATATTATAGCATCTCTTGGGAACAGGCTTGATCCTTATGGACAGTCTAGCCCCCTGCTTCCCACCCCCCTCAAAAGGAAAACCACAAAAAAACCTCACATATCCTTTTGAAGTAACAAGTTGAGTACAAAGGCTGTAGTAAGGGGAAGAGAAAAGGATCAATGATACTTGCTTCACTCGTCCTGCACATGTCTGAGATGCAAATTGTTTGTATTTTTGCAGGCCTTGTCAAAGAGAATCCATTATGGTAAGTTTGTTGCAGAAGCAAAATATCGGGCCTCACCAGATGTTTATAATGCTGCTATTAAAGCACAAGTACTTCCTTAACCCATGCTGCATATCTGCCCAACTTCTTGATGCTTTTGTTGCAATGCTCTCTGTCACTGACTTGCTTTATATTGTTCCCGGTTTTTCAGGACAGTACCCGACTTATGGCTTTGTTAACATACCCAGAAGTGGAAGAGGTTATCAAAAAGAGAGTAGAGATGAAAACCAGAACTTATGGGCAAGAGGTGACTTTAGGTGGGGGAGAAAATGGAACTGATCCAGCTTACAAAATCAATCCGTCTCTAGTAGCTGATTTATACGAGGACTGGATCATGCCATTGACAAAGAAAGTTCAAATTGAATATCTTCTGAGAAGACTGGATTAAATTGGTACAAGTGTTCATAAATTGATGCTTTTGTTAATGTAATGGTGGATGAGAGTGTGCTGAAAATGTTTACCCTTCTTGCTGTATGCTTGTGGGTTCAGACTTCAGAGGCACTAGATGGCTGTGAACACAAATCGGGTGGTGTTAGAGATAGAATCCAGTTCTGGAGAATATTGGAGTTGTCTAGTGTTTAAAATTTTGAGGCTTATGCTATTGTGGTATATATGTATATTTTTTAAATTATCATCATCATTATTCTAAGTGTATAGGAAGGTGAAATCACTCGTTTTAATTGGACAATTGTGGAATCAACTCTAGTATGGAGTTAAATGCACTGTACCCTTGAATTTTACCTTTAGCTGCACTTTATCTTCCTGAATTCATTGAATAAGCAGTTTATCTTTTTATTTGATATTTTAAGACAAAATTGTCCTTGCGATTTTATTTTATTTCTTTTTTGTTTATTCATTTCCTTATTTTTCCTGTTCCATATTTTCTTCTATTTTTGTATTTTTTCTTGTTCTACTATTTTCATTTTTTTCAGTTCTCTTTTGTCACTATTTTGTTTCATTTTTCTATTAGTATTACTAATTTGCATGTTTATTGTAATATTGTAATTATCTTTTACTTATAATTTCATTCTTGTTTGTTTTATTTATACTATTAGAAAATTCAAGACAAATTGTATCGTATAAAAAGTTAATAGATGCCTGTCATAATTAAAAAGTGTATATTATTAGTAATTTGGCTATGTAAAAAGACATTAGAAAACTAGATTCCTAAATTACTTAATATTTAAAAGTATATCTCCCCAAAAAAAGTTACTGATATTTTTATTTACTTTTTTTATGTTTAGTTGGTTGATCACTATGTTATCACGATTTGAATTCGTTACTATTGTTATTAAAAATTAATTTATTATAAACTCTAGACGTATTGATTTAAGTAATATATGAAATAGTTCATATGCATAGATAACATATATTTCGTTATAACATAGACTTCATGATAATTATTACTTCGAATAACAAAAAGTAAAAGGATATAAATAAATAAATAATAAGTTTAAGAAGATTAAAATGGATAATTATAGCAAAGGAAAAAGTAGTTGCTCGCATCAAAAATTTTAAAATATAAAGAAAAAGAATAAATAAAAAAAGGGCAAAAAAGGAGGAAAAAGAAACAAAGTAGTAATAATTAATATAAAAGGGATATTTTTATCCTAAAACATAAAAAAGGGGGCAAAGTGACTACTTATTGAATTGAGGAGGGTAAAGTTCAAAGTGATTTAGTGCTCTTAACCCTTATATAATGCTAGGTAATTTAATTCATGGCATAAGATCAATGTTGGCTGTATTTGATTTGGTCAAAATTAGTTATGTGAGGAGGACCAACAATGTTCCTGCACATATCATGTCAAAAATGTCGATGTCTCTTGAGGGAAGTAGAGGATGGTTTGTGAACTTCCCCAAGATGGTTACTGACGCTGCTCTTGAAGATTTGAAATGAATGAATGATTTCTTTTTATGCTTCAAAAAAAAAAAAACCCTTAGATCATGCGTTGCCTCCTGTTTGTTTGGCAAAAGGATTACACGGCGCGGAGGTTTGTCTTTCTGAAGTCCCTAATTGAAGTATATCCTGGGATCGTAAGATGCATCATCATTTTTCGAAACCTAGCTGGAAAGGTTACAAGTTTGCACGAGATTTTGGGCTGTTTGAAACCGGATTTGACACCGAACGTATTTATTTTATGCAGTATTGCTATCACTGGTGCTTGAAACTGGTGCTTCAAGTTTCAACCTCTGTCGTGCGGCATCTGTCATAATGAGCCAAATGGGAGAGAAGCGTATATAGTGCTACTAATGATTAGAGCCAAATGGGAGAGAAGCGTCTATCGCCTACTAATGAGTGGAGGTTAAGAGTTCAAATCTTATCTTCTGTCAAAATGTTGCCATTTAATGTAGCTTTTCTAAAATTCATATGATTGTTTAATGCATTCATATAATCCGATAGTGATTCAGTCTCCGTTGATTTTCTGTGATCTTGTTGAGTCACTCTCTAATATAGGTTAGAGTATGAGTAGATGTAGATGCAGATAATAAATTTTAAAAAAAAATCAATATGATCTAATGATAGTTCAGTTTCCGTCAGTTTTCGTGACTCTGTTGGGTCATCCCCCTTAGTATAGATTATAGTAGGTGTAGGTGTAGGTGTAGGTGACAATAATAGACAAAAAATAATAATAATAACAATAATCACGTAATTCAAGTTTTGTCATGCCATCTCATCAATTCAAAAATTAAACGTGTAACAAAATTTGGATCATATGATCACCACACCATCCTGCTAACTCAAATTTTGAATGTGTAACAAATTTTGGATAATAGGATCTACATAAACTACATATATCAAGTGTCTGTCTTACATAAAATAGTAGAAATGATATTCGCGCTCCTTAAAAAAAAAAAAAAAAAAAAACTCCCTCAAACACTCCTTTCCTTATTTTGCATCATTTTCCTAAAATAGAAGGACTTTTAAGCATGCCATTTTCTAATCTTTGAAAAGAAAAAAAAAAAAAAAAAGATAGAAAGAAAACGTCTTTTTCCTTCGCGGAGATGCCAAATAGGAACTTTCGAGTTGGATTAGTTGGCTCTCACATGGCAGAGAGGAAGCATTAACTTGATTGCTATTGACATTTGCTCTGTTTGACACCCCAGGTGTTTTTATTATACAAACTGGACCAAAAGATAGAAGTAAGCTTGAGCAGTAGAAGTTTGAGTAGCAAATGTTTTGGTTTTTTGTTTGAGGATTGCCTTCTAAATTATCATAACGTATGTGAGATTAATTTAATTGACTTTAGTATTTAAAATGTGGAATACTGACGGTGATATGATGGTGGTTTGCCTTTGGAAATTGCTGTGGCAGGGTCGATATCATTTAACTCGGTGATTATATTGGCATCTTTGGATTGCTGCTCACTCTAGACAGTTAGTATAAATGGTCAGCATCTATTAGTGTAGTCATTCGTGAAAATACATTTGTATAGTGTTTTTTTTTTTAAAAAAAATTATGTAGGTGATAGTTTATCCTTTGATCGACAAGTATTGCTTGGCTAATATGTGGTTGAATGCGAAGTACACATCCCCTTAGATCTAAGGATATAAGTTCCACGGGTAGTTCGTCTGGTTTCGTAGTGTGGTAGTTATCAATAGATTCGTAATCGATCCCGTGTACTACCTTGTTGTGTATCATTGGGACAAAATTCTACACAACCTTATGAGATTAATATGGTCTAAGGGTTGTGATACTCTAAGTGAAAAAGGAATTTGAGGATATAAATTTTTGTTAGTGCGCTTCTATATTAGTAAACGAAAACAGTTGTAATGAATGGTCTTTCAACTTCTCACAATCAATAGTAGTCAATAGCTGCGTACCTTATTTTAAAGACACCCAATACACCGTTTTCTGACACTTTCTCCAAATTTGTTAAAGCAAAATCCTCCTATTATTCAAATTATACAAAGTAAACAAATTTCTAACAAACAATAAGTAAATCCATGGAATCCTTATGCATACGTACAACATACTCTCCCAAAACTTCCCCCAAAAGGAGAAAAAAAAAAAAGAAAAAAAGATAAGCTAAGACATTATTTGGTTGTCCAATTAGGTAGCTAGGATTGTGAATAAGTAAAGTGCTTTTCCACTGAGAGAATACTTAGCACAGTTAACCAAAGATAAATTCAAATTATTAATCTCATTAGCGAATTGGGGTGGTCAGAATTGAAGAATTAGTTTCCTTTATCTAAGAGCCAATTGGCCAATCGTACCAATTCATCCTTGTTGATAGGTAACTAACCAAAAACAAACCAATTCAATTCAGCGCTGACTATTGTTCTTGCCACCCAATTCAATTCAATTCCAATGGACAACAAGAACCATTAGTACGTATGAATTCTCTTGTTCAGTTGTAAAAAACACGGAAAACAAACCAATAAGCAAACGCACCTTAAACTGAACCACCAAGAATAGTTGGGCCCGATAACCATTTCAAAATGCAAGGAATAACCACAGCAAATATATAAGCATTGAAGGCAAAAAGAGCATAACGGAAGGAAGTGGAAGAAAATACATTCGGGCGGGGTTTAGAAATGGCTGAAACCAATTGCTCAAACATTAAAAACCACTTTAACAACTATTAGAGCCTCCTGCTTTTCAACCATTTTTAGGGCCTTTAATGGGCATTTAAGGAAACACACAAAAAACAAGGTTCATATCACATGTACTCACGGCTGAAAAGACGATTAAAGTATGCTCGCATATTTAAAATGCCCATAAGCTAAAAATAATGTAAGGGTATTTACGAAACAACAACAAAGCTAATGCTATCCAATGTTGTACCTAAAACTGAACCTTCCCTCCAAATAATCCCACATTTCCAAAGTACCCCCACTTATGCAGTTAAAATTCAAAACCTCCTTTTGATCAAAACTCATTCTTATATAATATATAAGAGATTTTTGACTGCATTGTCTACAAGAATATGCTATAAAACATCATAAAATTTTTAAAATACACGCATCAACATATTAAAAAATATACATTCATTTCTTTTTTCTACCACCATGCCACCTAGTTATTTTCATTTCTACCATTGCCACCTCATCTTAAACCATCATCATCGACCACCACCTCTCTTTCTCTTTGTTTTTTCCTCTCTCTTTCTTTTTCCTTTCTCTCTCTCTCCTCTTTCTTTCCCCATGCATATAAGGCAAAAAAAAAAAAAGTTTTTCAATTTTTCCAGACACCAAAATGCAATCCTAGACTTATCAAAATGGTCGTGTCCGTGTTGGAATTGAATATTTTGGATCTGAACTCATTTACTATACTTGATATGAATTCGACCCGTATATCTGACTAGTCTTACACTCGATCTCTCGAATTTGGATCCAATCGAGTTCGATCGGGTATATCCCGTACCCAAAATTATATATTAATATTTATTATAATTATTAATATGTATATTTTATAACTATTAATTCATTTAAATGGGTTAGAATAGGATATGAGTCAGAATTCAATATTCCATATTTGACCCGATTTTTTTTATATCAGAGAAAAAGGGTCGGGGTCTGAGTCGAACAAACAGAATTATATCTCTACTATAACTGTACCCGAGAAAACGTAGCGGATTCGGGCCAAGTTCAGGACGGTTGACAGGCCTAAATGCATTATTCAAACGGATCCATTATTAAAGAAGGAAAGTACCTCATGTTCATTAGGGAGGAAATGGCAAACACAAAAAAGCCAGTGAATTTCGGAATCATAACAACGCCGAGTGCCTTTGATTTCTTGCTAAATTCAACAAAGCAAGCGTACAAAATGTACATCAAGTGGTTGCAACCACTCGGGAGCATATTTCCTTTTTCCACTAAAGTTTCTCCGCCACGTAACATTTAGACCCTCAGAAGGAGAACAAGTTAAAAATTACATATATAGTTGATCCTTGTTATCATTTTTTTTAATAGCAGGAAGGAAGGAAGGGATCAAATGTAGGAAGCAAGAAGAGAAAGAGAGAGTTAAACTCAAAATTTTTTAATTCCGAAGTCTCATTGGCTGATGCTTCTTACTTTTACTTGTTGATGGAGGAAAAGGTAAAATCCCTGCTAAGAAGACGGATGATGCCTAGGGGTGCAAACGAGCCGAGTTTGAGTTAATTTTGTGAAGTTCGACGAGCTCAAAATATCGAGCTCGAGTTCGAGCTTAAAAAATAAAAAAATAATTATTATTATTTTATTTTTAAAAATAAAAAATAATTATTTTTTTTAAAAATGAATAAAATAATAATTTTTTTAATAAATAATAAAATATTAGAGATATAGATGTAATTTTATTATTAAAATAAAAAATAAAAAAATATATATATAATTGAGCTCGCGCTTAATGTTTTTGAGCTCGAATTCGAGTTCGAGATCGACTTAATTAGCTCGAGCTCGACTCAAACTCGATATTGACGAGCTCGAGTCGAACTCGTATTCGAGCCGCTCGCGATCGATTCGCGAAACATCCCTAATGATGCCACTGACAAATGAGCTGGAATTAACGTTTGAACAGGGCTGCCTCCAACTGGAAGTAACTACTTCGATCAGGCAGGTGACACAAGAATACAAGTTAGCAGTAAATTTTAGTGGGTCGTGGATTATTTTTATTATTATGCCGTACTATTTCTTAACCCACGGACCCCAGATAACAATAAAAATCTGCGGCGGTTAGACATATATAGATCTGGAATCTACTTGTACCAAAGCCTGTCTCGTATCAATCCCCTCTACGCATACCCCAAAAATAATACGGATACAGCTAGCTATCCATCTTTAGCCCATGAGCTCTCTCTTTCTACTTTGTACTCGACTAGGATATATACGGAGCTTTTCTCAGTGCTCTTACTTGCTAAACTAAGACTAAAGAGGAAAAATGGAGGGGTTGGGCCTGAGGAGTAGGGGTATTGGGTGGCCAATGGCGGCGGCGGTGCTAACAGCAGCCGTGTTATTAGTGATGCTGCCTCAAGTCTCATCTATTCGCTACATTGTGGGATCTAACATGGGTGGTTGGGCCCCTAATGTTAACTTCACTATCTGGGCTCAAGGCAAACATTTCTACAATGGTGATTGGCTTTGTAAGTAAATTTCTTTCTCTCTTCAGATCCAGTACTTTTTTCCAGCTGAGCTTGCCTTATAACATGCTTGCCTTTTAGCATTACTTTACCAATTCTGTTCCTGCATAGAAGAATGCGGAGCTTGATATTGAGCTGATTTCTTGTTTCTTAGTATGCTGTTGTAACTTCATTTGGGATATTTTGCTGAGATGAGATGCAGGTCGACTTGTTAATCAGCAATTTCTTGCCCCAGATATTCATAGTGACGGAAAGTTTTGGTTCTTATTGTCCTTGGATAGATGCGGTTGAGATTGCATTACTTTTTCTCAGTTACCTAAAAAAGTGGGATCTTCTATTTTCTTTTACTTTAGCTTAACTAAAGTGTTTTCGTTGGCGTTTTTTTATTTACATGTTTAGTCACAGCAAGTCCTTCAATGGAGTCGCAATAATTGGGATATTCAATTACTACTTCTATTTGCAATTGTTGATCTTCTCCTGAATTTGATTCAATTCAGTGATTCCCTATTCATTGTTCTTCAAAACTGCTACTGTATCATTTTCCTTCATCCTATATTAACTTATTCCTTCATCCTATCTTTCAGTGTACTGTTTTATTTGGTTAAAGATCCATTCTTTTTCTTGACTGGCCTACCTTGATATCGAAATGAATTCCCTTGAAATCCAGTCTTCCTCTAAGTCCATTTTCGTTTCCTTTCTCCTTATTATACAATGGAATTGTCCGAAGTCCGCCAATATTAGCATGACTGTGAACGCCTTTTTTGGTTTTCTTTCCTGTCTTTTCACCCATTGAGATTCGCTCTCCCGAGTTTTTTAATTAAGGCTCGACTTCGCGGAACCGTCCTAAATGTTAATTTCGATGATGACGAGAGGCAGCATGTTAAAATGCGTTGCTTATATATGCAAGGAAGAACATGATAAATCAGATCCAGTGAGACATGCTGACCGCATTTTGCTTCATGTCTCTGATCCGGACCCATCTGCAATTAGAAAAACCAAATGATAGCTGCTTTGGATCAATGTGGCACACTTAGTTGTAGTTCATTTTGAAGGTCAATATTGAAGAAGCCATATAAACTGTGCTTTTGCAGGTTAAAATACCGTCTGATAGTTCTTTTCTGATGGTTCCTTGTTTATTCTCCAGATTTCGTGTACGATAGGAACCAGATGAATGTGCTTGAGGTAAACAAGACCGATTTTGATTCATGCAATTCAGATCATCCTCTTCAGAATTGGACGACCGGAGCAGGAAGGGATGTTGTTCCGCTGAACATAACTAAGACTTATTATTTCATCAGTGGAAAGGGTTTCTGCTATGGAGGAGTGAAGGTAGCAATTCATGTTGAAAATCTACCTCCCCCACCAGCATCCTTGCCTCAAAAGAGTGATTCACCATGTCTGCTGCTGTCCACTTGCAGAGGCCAGGTTTTCATACCAACTCTTTTTGCAGCTGCTGCTTTATGGGATGCCTTTATTCTACGCTTGTGATCAAACAGAAGTTGAGCAAATGTTTGTCATTTTAGCCGTTTCTCTGATCCAATTAGGGATCAAGATTGGGCTGTTTTCGATTGTTCCTTTTCCAACAATCTCTTATTTGTCCATTGCATAGTTTGGCCTGAAAGTTAATAGTGTTTTTCAGATCAAACAAGGCGGTTGATGTTGGAAGTCTGTGAGTATGTTGACCAAAATTGATTAAAGAATGTTGTATTGAATGACTTAACTGCATGATTTGCGGAGATCTTTGTCTGCGCCGCAAGTGATGGATTGCTTATTTGCATTGGTCCATAGACCGCGTGCTTTGTAGTATGATTATGGCTCGTATGGATGGATGATTGCGAGACGAGGGAGGGAAATCATGGGGGCGGGCTTTTCCATTTTTGATAAATTAATTATTCCTGGTTCCGTCAATTATCGGGGTTGGAATTGTTCCCGGTTACGGTAACAGTGCCTTGTTTGGATTGCATTTTTCTGAATTTTTTGTAAAAAAGTTATTGTAGCGATTTGATGTATGTGAGGTAAAAATGTGATAGAAAGACGTGTTCACGGAAAACATAGTAATTTTTTTCACGGGATATGACTCTTGAATCTTTGCATGCGGCGTGCGGTACCATCTGATGTGAGGGTTGTCTCTGAAATGTAAAATCGTCAACTCCATAGAACAGGCAACCAAATAATTTGCTTTCTTTTCTGGGAGGAGAGTATTGAAATTTTGTTCCCAAACATTTGTGATATGAGAGCTTTTAACCCCAAAATTATGACTCCAAGGATATGCCAGTGACAACCAAATTTGTGATCTCAAAGGATATTTTAGTGATAAAGTGATGAAAAATAAGATTTGAATCCTGATCTGGCATTTCACAAATATTTAAATCTTTTGTAATGGCCAACGGCCCGAGGGATAGTTGGTTCAATGAATTTGTAGATTGCCTTCCTTTTGAGGTTGGGACGGGTTTAAATTTTTTTTTTCTTTGAAGTGTAACTGGAAGTATTCGAATCCGAGATCTTTTACTTGTATTCACTCCCTTAAACCGCTCAACCCATTACTTTTCCGGAGGGATCCGAATTGTGCGTGCTTGTTGCTGCAGTGCAGACGATCAATCGCAGCATGCAATCAACGGCCGATTGGTCCACTGAGCTTCATTTAATTTGGGCTGTCCATTCAAAAGATTAATTGACCGCCCCAGATCGAGCCCAACAATTCACTGCATGATGCGGTTTTAGCACCTGGACTCGATCCGTATGGGACGCAGGTGACTGAAAGCCTCTGTTGGTTGTTCTTCCAATTTTCTATCTTCCTCGTTGTAATTTGTAAATATCTCCTCTTGTAATATGTTCTGTAACAAACTTTTCATTTCACGCACAATCTATTAAACAAAGTGTGTAGAAAACAACTGTTCTAGCATACATTTGTTCTACCTTTGATGAAAGCAGTGATGCATGCATGCAGTTCCTGTGAAGTAAAATCAGTCAAAGGTTTTGTGGGTGGACTTGTTCAATGTTGAAATCTTTGATCATATTTTGTGCACAGTTTTTTTTTTTTTTTTTTTTGCTTTGATTTCTTCAAATAATTAAACCTTTTATTTTGCTTTCTTTTTTCCTTTTTTTTTTAATATATTTATTTACAACTTCCAAAACAAAGATATACATCAATCTGCCAAGAAAGAAAGGAGAATAAAAGTTTTAATTCTACACCTCGAGTGGACGCTTAATTTTGGATCACCGCTAATACATTAAGGCTTGGTGGGGTGGGAGGTAATTTGCCACAATTAAATGTGGTCTTGTTTAAAAAAATTCAGGCAGATGCGTAGTGCACTCTTTTGATTCGATAGTGATTTAGTCTCCTTCGAATTATTTTATAATTTCTTCATGTCCTTCCCCTTCCTATAATATAGAAAGCTATCGTATCAGAAAAAAGAGAAAAAAAAAAGAGTCGACATTTAATTTTGGGCACTAATGGTTCGGCTGGCCGCTCACCCCAATGTTGCTGCTGGTCCGGCAGTACTTGCAAGGAGATCCGGTACGCCAACGGGTTGTCGTATCGCACAGCTTTGTACAAGTGGGCGACGGTGATTAATCAAGGCCAAAAAGGTAAGATTAGCAAAACAGAAATCGTGAAAAATGCAAGCGAGAGTCCAACAGCGGGTCACCACTCAGCTTAGCTAAGCATCCTAGTCACTGCGCTCGCTATATGGCTGGTTGGTTGTTAAATACCAGCCAATCTGCCACTTGCCATCTCTTCTTCTTCGTGCCAGATATGCATTTTTGGGGTCTTCTTTACTTAGTTACTAGTCTTTTCTTTTGTATATATTTGCTGATTTTTCGAGGTCGATCCGGCGGAATAAGTTAATTTACGGTTAGCTGGCACCATCCATCAACGCGAGGAATGGTACGTAGACTTATCAAATCTAATGGTTCTAGTTCCATAACGGCCTCCTTCATTATTTTGCTCTCTTTTGACAGTGGTTCTTGGTTGGTTTGATCATCATGATGCTGGGCAAAAGGGGTGGTGCATTATGGCTGTTGGTGGCGGCGGCAACGCTAACCTGCGCTTCCTGCAGACTCATCCAGGTTGGAGGTAAGCCTGGTTGGAGACCGGACGTTAACTACACCGAATGGGCCGCTCAGCAGCAGCTTTGCGTGGGAGATTGGCTCAGTCAGTATACCATACTCTCTCATAAAATTGTCTCCCTACCTCTCCTTTTGTTTTCCATCTTTTGCTCCCCTTGTGGTGGTTGTTTCTTTCTGCGCTCTTGACATATAATTCTAGCGAAAAACTGGTTTCTTTCTGCAGTGTTCAGATTCGATAAGAGGATGTACAACGTGCTGGAGGTGAACCGGACAAACTACGAGCTGTGCAACGACCATGGTTTCATACAGAACATTACAAGGGGTGGGAGAGACGTATTCCAACTCACAGAGGCCAGGCCTTACTACTTCCTCTGCGGCGGAGGCTATTGTTACGGTGGCATGAAGGTGGCTATTAATGTTGTTGAAGCATCCCCACCCGCACCTGAACCCACCCCCAAAAATGGTTCCCCCATGACAACAACCAGCAGCAACCTGCTTGCTCTAACCATGGTTTCTGCTGCTGCCATTGTAATTTGGTGTCATGGGTCTCCGCCTTTCACCGTTCACCGACTTTAGCCTCTCCCTCCTATTTGGGATTGCAAGTATTGAAACCTAGTTCTTGTTTGCCCGTGGTATGAATGGATCAGTAGTTTTACTACTCATGTTTCCAAGTAAAATTCAAACCTTAATTGCTTGAAGCCAATTCCGCCCAGGAACACTGCAATTATGTATACCAAATCCAACCCAACGCATCCCCTCATGCATGTGCGCCTTTGATTTGATCCGGTGTTGTTTCAGTTCCTTCGAATTATCCCATGAACTCTTCAAGTCCTCCTCTTCCCTGCAGTGTAGGAAGCTATCGTATCGAAAAAAAAAAAAAAAAATCCCCCAATTTTTGGTATTAAAAATGATGTCCAAATTAGCCTCCACATGTTAGCGTCCACATATTAGCCCAATAGAAGGAAGCATACTTCAAATATTATAAAATTTACAGCATTTTGAAGAGATTTACACGTGTGCAGATCACTCAGCCAAGCTAGCAAGAGGTTTAGCTCCTGGGTTTAACATTTGAAGAGCTTTTGGGCCGAGAGATCTGTGGAGCGGCTGGCACTCCCCAGTTAGTCAATATGTAATGGGCCTTTGGCCCTCAATAGCACAGAATACAAAGACAAAAAGTAGATCCGCTGCACCTTTTTCGGGAAACGGGCTTAGATAATCTTCTATCGAACCAAACATGAGAAGGAAAGAGGTAGTACTTGCAAAATACTAATACAGTCATAGTTGTCAAAATCGCGACGATCCTACGATCCGGATAACCAAAATCGATCCGGATCGTATGCAGAGTCGCAAATCATATTAATTTTTTGCAGGATCGCACATAGAATCGTAGCAGGATCGTTCAGGATCGTGCAGGATCGCGTAGGATCGTAGGATCGTAGGATCGGTAGGATCGTACGATCCTACAATTTTTTTGTAAATTTGTGAAATACGAAACTCCATTTTGCAAATAAATGAAAATATTTGTGGTATATTTGTAATTTATCAAAGAATTGCAACCTTTAATTGCAATTAAGAGCCTTTGATAGGATCTTACGATTCTACGATCCGATCCTGTGAAACTAAAATCGATCCTACGTAGGATCCCGATTTTACAAACCTTGAAAACAGTACATAATAACAAATAAATAGTTTTTTTTTTAAATAAAAAAAATGGTGATGGAACTCAAAAGCAAGGGATAAGATTTTTGGGAGGGAGGGACAGAACTCAAAAGCAGAGAAGAGAAAATGAATTCATGAAATCAGCTGCGGCTGCGACGAAAAAACAGCAGCAACAAGGAGAAGAGAAGAAGCTCCCAAAGTATAAAAGTCTGAATGGCAGCGGCTGCCTCTCCTGTCTCAGTAACTTCATCACCTAATTATCGCACCAATCCATCTCCAACCCGAAAGCTCCCTCCCCAATCATGGCCTCCCACTGCTCCAACACGCTTTTCTCAACCCCTTTCCTCACGTCGGACATCCATCGCCGGAGCTGCTCAATCCATGAAGCAACCATCGTCGTCCGCACAACCCAATCCAGAAGTACACTTGAGCCTCGATGCGGTTCAACGATTTATTCACCTCAATTTTGGGAACTGGACCGGCACTTTCCACGTCTGTATTACTACTGCTATATTTATATATAATTCTTTTTGCTTGATTTCTTTCTCGACTTACCCCCTATGCAATGCATTATTCAGTCTGTCTCACGACCGTGTTCTCTCCCCAACCCCTACTTTTTGCTGTTTCTCAATTTTGCAGCAATTTGATAGCCAGGGGAATTTGATGCATAAAATAAGTACCAAGCTTGCTGCGGGTTCTTATGGCGAAGATGAACTCATAAGTTTGATTCAAACGTAAGCTTCTTTTTTTAGCTTTTAATTTACTGATTTTTAGTTTGTAGTTTGTACCTTTGCTGCAATCACTAAGCCTCTCTACTTTTTCAATTTGTTTCTTTTCCTCGTAATTCTTCCGACACTGTTTTGACGATGTGGTTTAGGTAGGTGGAATGCCTTTAATTCACACGGATTATTGGCTCATTGATTATGCTTTCCAGATTCGTTAACTGAATTTTGGTTACATAAGTGACATTCTCATTCTCGACGGTTTATTTTTTAGGCCGCATGATTTGTGGTTCATTGGTTATGCTCTACTGACTTGTTGATTCAGTCTTAGAAAGAGCTGAAGTTGATCACAGATTTAATTGCAATTCTGTCAACTCTCATGGCCTCTTCAGTGGCAGATTGGGAGAATTCTAACTAAAGATATCTAATGCACTACTTCACAATTCTTTTAAGACTTTAAATTTCATTGCCTCTCCGAAATCAGGTAGGTAGCTTAGTTAATCATTGATTTATTTTTTTTTGCCTCAAAACTTTCTAGATGCACAATGTGTGTCCTTGTATAAGCTCATATATTTGGTTAATTTGTAAAATTTACTCGCCTCATGAAACGACATTAGGCATGACCCAAGTCCGATGAATGGAAAGTTTGATAGCTTAATCCATTATGATGACCTTGTTAACCGCATGACTAAATTGTCAGGTTATACATCAAACAACCTCCATCAACGACTTCATTTTCTGGAATTGATGATGATGAGGCAGAATGGTCTGAGTACAAAATCAAAGAGATCAACATGTTTACTATGGATAAATATCAGCAGGTAAGCCTTCTCAATCCTGATACTGTCAATTTCGTACTTTATTATTCTAAATGGAGCTGTGGCACACTATTTTCATATGTTTGCTTCTATTGAGATTCAACTGAACTTAGTTTGCAGATTGGTTTTTTCCCCAAAGAGAGGGCATTTGCATTGAGGTACCAGACTGCTGGAATGTTAGAAACTGTGCTCAGACAAGGGGTGTTAGGCGAGGATGATATTGGAGAAGAATCACCCAAGTGAGTGCATTCCTCTCGGTGCTGTCATGTTCATTTTTCATCCCTCCTGCTTCTCCTCTGTATAGTGCCTCTTAAATTGAAAAGCTGCTTTTTATGCATTGCAAATTGCAACCAGCTGCTTGTGCATGTGCATGTGCATGGTGCATGACTCACTAACTTACAATAATTGGGTATAGTAGAGCACAGGTGCGTGTCTCTTTTCCGTATAAGTTTCTCTTACCGTCTTCTTGGTGATAGGTAGATAGAAGTATCACCCCTTTGTGAATCCTCCCAAGAATGCAACTAACCTCCTGATATTGAAAATCTGAGTGGTTACACACCTGAAATCATCCCTGGTTGCATTGCTCATCCCCTAATGCCTGGTCATGCATATAAATGGAGACGAGGGAACCAAAAGTTACTATCAGACCCTTTTTTTGACTCAATCTAAGTCAGACAACTAAAGAAAGCTGTCGCGTGTAATGTTGAAAATTGTTAATTATGTGCAATTAAACGCTTGCTGATGATTTGAGTACTCAGATTGTTGCTCATTTGGGGACTATTCGATAAAATCTATGCTACTGTTCTCATGGATATTTACCAGTATGCTTGATCTTGAGGGTTTTCTGGATTATTGCTGGTATTCTCATGGATACTTACCAACATGCTTGACATTGGGGTTTTGTGGCAATCCTTTTGTGCTAACCCTTCTCAACTGTCCCTGCACTGGTTTTGCTTTTCCACAGAAATCTAAAGCTTCCCTCGAGACAACCTTCTATTGTATGTGAGAATTGCCTATATTCACTGGAGAAAGATCGGCGAGTAAGAGCTTTCCATGTCATCGATCCAAAAGGAATTCTGGATATGCTCCTTGTCTTCCTTGAAGATAGAGGTAGCACTGCACCTATTCCACCTACCTTTGATGATTCTCAGGTAGACTCGAGTCACCAAGTGAAGCTTGAATAGTACATATTACAACTTCAGTTCTTGGGTTTTGACTTTCCTTTATTATTCTCGTGATATCCAATCATGTCTGGCTTTAGGATTATGGAGACAGGATTAAGCCTTTTCTGGGTACATGGAAAGGGCATTCTATCACAAAGCGCAGTGGTGTTTATGGAGCAACACTTGCTCGAGCTGACACTGTGGCTGTACTTGAAATAAATAAGGATGGTCAACTAATCCAGGTTTGCTGCGCTACTTCAAAGCTATTTCTTTTGATGTGGAAGTTACAGAGATGAGTTTTAGGTGAAAGAACCAAAAGATATATCACTCTTCAAAGAAATCTTTTCAAATAAGAACAGGAGTGGTATTAACATATCTGCTTTCTTCATCTATTTTGAACCAGTATCTTTCTGCTCTTATTTCTGTTAACCTTATGTATGCTATTTTCTGCCGATAAAAAATGTGCAATATCATTAAATTTTAATGATTCTGTTTTCCTGACATAATCGGGGATTATATATTTTTTTAAAAATAGTTTGTTAGTTTTCCTTGTTTCCTACAGGATATTGCATCGACATTGGAGGGGAGAGATATTACTACTAATGTACATTGGACGGGGACCATGTCAAAGAATTTGGTTACCTTTGACGGAGGTTTCCAGCTGATTTTACTGCCTGGGGGTATGTACATGGGATGCCCATGTGACGTGGCAAAGTGTGTTCAAGAATCTAAATCGTTCCACTTGGAGTTCTGCTGGCTCGAGTCACCTGGAAAAAGACAGAGACTGGTCCGTACTTATGACGTGGAAGGCCTCGCTGTCTCCTCAACCTACTTCTTGGAGAGCAGAGTATGATTACTGATGCTTCTTTTCTAGATACTTATTAAATAGGAAGGGGATTTACATTCAAAAATTTACGGATGTGATAGCGTATTTCTGGCTAGCTGATATACAGGTTTCTCATTGGGAAAAATAACGGATGCAGTCTGAATTGAATATATATATATATGTTTCAAATCATGTCATGGAGATTTCTGTTAGTGCTTAAAATGATCAATGGGTATACAAGTTGAAGTTCTAAAATGTGGATTATGTAGTGAGAGGTGCCTAGTCAATAAATTAAACTTGATCTATTTTTTTTTTTTTTTTTATCGTGGCTAATGAAAATCAAGTTGCCCATTTTTTGCCTTCCTATGTCGTCAATCATCTTGGATAATGCAGCTTTGTACTCCCGGATTCTGAAATCATGTTGCCAGTTTACATTGGACAAGCCCTTTGCAAGCAGAATTACAGTAATCCTTGCCGTCCAGTACCTACATTCAGAAGATTTGAACCAGAAAATGCAAAAACAGAGAATTTCCTATCGATCGCATTAAACATGCTTTCGAAGTTTGGGTCATCTATACATAGGGCTTTCAAGGACTTTGGGTCAGCCCTGGCTTTGTTCTTTTTTTCTCTCGAGTATGGATTATATGAAATGGCGCTTTTCAATAGTTGCCACAGCGATAAAATGTGGGTGCCTGCGTGTGTGGTTAGGTAGCTGTTTTGTGAATGGCACGTCGACAATGCCATAAAAGTTTTAGAAGCCGTGTTGTGGTCCAGGTGGGGGATGAGGCAAATGTTGCATGCCTGGTTCAGGTCGGGTCCCTATTATTTCACGTTAAAATGCTCCCTCCTTTGATCTCCTGCAATTGGTTATGTTATGGGTTAAAGGCTTTTTTGTATCTGGAGTGTCTTGACAAGATGTGCAAAATCTAGATGCACTTTTTACTAGCAGTCACAATTCTGCGTCAAAGTATCCTATCCTACTTGCGAGTCCCGTACAACGACATCATTGTCAAAGGACTTGCAATTTGCTAGCTGCTCGCGAGTCGCAAAGGCTAGACAGTTGGGTCTCCTGTGTGGGATGGGGTGGGTGTTCCGTTGCCATTCTGTCACATCCATCTTAAAGAAATCCGTGCACGTTTGAGGGCCCAATGGATGAAGAAGAAACAAGCTGCCTATCTGTATGTAAGTGGAGTAGTATAGGTGGAGCAATTATATGCTCCGTAGTTGATGCATTTTCAGCCACTTGGATGATTTTTTTTTTTTTTTTGTTCTGCCACTTGGATAATGATCCCTTCCCATAAAATAACATATTGAGAGCAGAAGAAGACAGAGTAAAAGGAAAGCAAAACGAAATAGGAGTACGATAATTCAACGCATTTATGTACAAAATACGTAACCTGAACGCAAGAGCCGTATAAATGAATGAATGACGTCCGAAAATAGCAAGGCCCGGTGTTGACCTGCTGAGAGCATCGCTACCATTGCCTCGGCTGCGTATGACTGACTGACAGATCGACACCTTCTATGATTAGCTGTCTTTTACGTTTATTTTTTTATTGTCACCGAACAAATATTAAACGGTTTTACATTTATTGTGGAACTAACCTAGATGGAAGTTCATTTTTTTTTAAAAATAATCCAACTTGTCAACCTTGTCTTACTTAATTATTACTGTTAATTTTTTTTTCAAGAATAAAAAAAAAATGTCACCATTAATCTTTGAACTCGATTCTTTACTAAAAAAATTTTTTTCATTAAAAGAACATGCAAGCAAAGGTACATTTTTATTTATTTATTTGTAATTAATCTTCCTAATGCATAAATATTTTTTGAACTAATAAAAAATTATAAAGAAATCCATTAATAAAGCAAGTTAAGAGGAAGGATTTTTTTTTCTTTTTATTTGATTTAATGTTTGACTTTTTGTTCCGAAATTGCATTTGGTTTGACTGACTACATGTGACCCCTTGTGATTACAACAAGTAGCTAGTTAGTACTTAATTCTCACGGTGGCTGCTGTGACGTGTCGAGGCACAGTCCCGGTGCAGAAAAGTGAAGACATAAGGTACCATTTTCAACGCTCAACTCAAAACGGGTATCCCATCCAATTCCAAGGTGGGCAACAATTGACTCGAATGCGTACCTTTTGGCCACCGATTGATCACATCCAATTTTCTTTCATCTTTTTACTTCTTTTTTTTAGGGACTAAAATAACCCATGATTCAGCACTAACCTGCCATCTACTTACTTCCCTCGTTGATTAAAACAACAGCAAACCAATAAAGAGCAACTGCCGACAAAACTGAATATAATTATTTCCTTCACGTTCATGGCTTTGTAAGATCTTTATCGGCTGGCTCTGTTTATACGAATGGAATACAGTAGTGTATGGAAATGACATTTTTTGTACGCAGCTTTCCAATTCGTTTCTGCTACGCAGTAGTGACTTGAGAAAGAACTACAGAAAGATCTTCCGAAAATATAAAGTCCCCCAACCTCCCTCAAAAGAACTACAGAAGGAAAAAATCATACCCCATAGTATAGTAGCCATCTCACTTCGCTACAGTAATGAATCTTCATGGTATTCATGCAAGTACGTACTACAAGCAGTTATATTGCAAGTATGCTATATTTTTTAAATTTTCTATTATATATTGCTTTCTTGAAACTGCTGTATTTATTTTTTACTCAATTAATAGTTATTGCATCTTAAGAAAATAAAAAAAAACTAAAACATAATAATGTTTATGTAGAAAAAATAGCAACATGATAAAATATAAGACAGAGAATGGCACGGGGTGTGAACAGAAGATCCGTTGCAGTTTGCCGCGCGGTTGTTTCATGCATGTTATAAAGCCAACTACTTGGACTCATGCATGTTAAAAAAAGAACACGCCAGCCACCGACTTGCAATGATCCTCTAAATAAAAGTTTTGTGGATATCAATACACAGTTACACACACCAAAGTTCATTGCAACAATGAATTTGTTCGCTTAAACTATTTAAAAAAAAACAGAGAGTTAAAGAGTCTAATATTGACATATTACTTGGAAATGATGAGAGACCTTAACATTGACGATGCTCTCCTCAAGACTAGTACTCCCTCCGTCCCATTTGATAGTCCTATTTCTTTTTTTTTACACAGTTTAAAAAAAAGTAGTTAATTTTGTTGGAAAAGTAAATTTAGATTGCTATTTTCTTAAAATACCTTCACATTAAATATGATACAACTTTATGGGAACTTCAATTGATGGTAAAAAAAGAATCAACTTTCATTAAATGGGGTAGATTTATAGTAATAACTACTTACATTGAATAAGGATATTTTAGAAAAATTAAAATATAATTACATTTTTTAATTGAAAAGTGAATTAAATTAATTTAGAACAGATGAAAAAGAAATACAGAACTATAAAAATGGGACGGAGGGAGTAATATTAATAGAAAGCCCAGTGCCCAGACAGCAGGTGGGAAAAAATGCGGGATTTACATCAGTTTCATCGTTCATGGTCTTTATTTGTACGTCACAGTTTCACAGGACAGGAGAAGAAAAATTAAAAAAAAGAGCTAGAAAAGCGGTGACGGGTCCCAGCAGTTGACAACAATTCAAAACAGGATACAAATATGTAAATGCAGCGAGGAAAGAGAGTGGTCAAGTTGGCTTTTCAGGACACACGCAATCTTTTCACAATTCAACCCAAGTTGGATTATTACTTATTATTAGCCGATAGCAAGTTAGCAAGAAAGCAACTAACTTCTCCTCTTCTTTTTTTATATAGCACACCAGCTTCAACTTGTAGTATAATCTACACTCGCGTAGGTACAGATAGGACGCAAAGGGCTAGGCTTCAGCTTCTTCTTCAACTCTTTCTACACAGGTGAAATCAAGAATCAGCAAAAACAAAAGTATGGGTCAGACGGAGATGGCGACCGAGACTGGTGGTGGTGCTGCTGCGAAAGGACAGCGGCGGCCAACGATTACAGTGCCACCTCGGGCTCCTTTTGAACCCCTTTTCACCAGTGGGTCTATGCCCGGATACAGCCCAGGTCCGATGACCCTTTTGTCCAATATCTTTTCCCCTGATTCCAATTCCTGCTCGTTCTCTCAGCTGCTTGCCGGAGCCATGGCTTCCCCTATTGGAAAGCCCACTTTTTTTGCCACCGCCGGGGATTATTCTACTGAGAATTATGCCGCTAAAGATGTCAACTTTGGAGTTGGGAACGATAAGGGGTCGGGGTATAAGCAAAATAGGCCGATGGGATTGGTGGTGGCTCAGTCTCCTTTGTTTTTGGTCCCTCCTGCCCTCAGTCCTTCTGGCTTTCTCAACTCACCTGGTTTTCTTTCTCCGCTTCAGGTATTTCCGCTAACTTGGTTAAGTAGTTGATGTAAATGGTTCTGAACATTTTTTTTTTCTGTGATATACGTCTTTTGAGACTTTATTCATGGATTTCTAAATCAAATGATGATGCGCGTTCTCACGATTAATTTTGTAACCATTAGTATCACTTGTAACTGCCTGCCGCGTGGACAGTCCCACTTTTTTTAGTATCAATTCTCACATTGTTGTATCTTGATTGAACACGAATTTATCTATGGAAATTAGGGATAAAGAGATTGCGTCTTTGTTTGCAACTGCTGAAGTTACAAGTAGATGAGAATCGAATATGGTCCATAGGTTAAGGGTCTTTGCTCGTTTTGATTCTTACTGTTTCCCCGAGCTGCTTACTTTTCGCCCTTTCCATTCTAATAAGGAAAGCGAAAAGGAAAAAAACAAAAAAAGTAAAGCGAGTTCCTTAGAGCCTTATCATGTTTATAATTTAGAATGGGAAGCTCTACTTAGAGTTGAGCTGTCATTTTACTCTAGATTCGGACAAAAGGTCCGCACTGGTCTTAGGTTGATATATAGTCTTTTTCCTGTCACTTGCAGAGCCCATTTGGAATGTCCCACCAGCAGGCTCTAGCACATGTTACAGCTCAGGCTGCGTTATCCCAGTCATTTGTTCAAATTCAAGCTGATTTTCAGCGTGCCTCAGCTATAGCTTCTGCAGAAGCAGCGGAGCTTAAGCCATCCTCTCTGCCTAGTGAAACCCTACAAGAAGAGGTGCACAGTATACCGGCAGAACCTCAGACTCTGAAGATGGTTCCATTAGAAGCATCTCAATCTGATAAAAAAACCGTTTCCTTTGCTCTTGATAAACCAGCTAGTGACGGTTACAACTGGAGGAAATATGGCCAGAAGCTGGTTAAAGCAAAAGAACATCCTCGGAGCTACTACAAGTGCACGCATCCTAGTTGTCCTGTCAAGAAGAAGGTTGAGCGGGCGAGTGATGGTCAAGTAACTGAGATTACATATAAAGGACAGCACAATCATGAATTGCCTCAGCCCAATTCACGAGCAAAAGATAATTCTTGTCTGAATGGGATGATGAGCTCGGAGGTGAACCCTGAATCTGGTTCGCGATGGCAGACTGAAGTTACACATGATGCTGCAACTTCTCACCCGAATAATTTAAAACACAAGGCATTCACTCAGTTATCATCTGAGCAATTTCCTGTTGCCAGCGAACAGGATGAGAGGGAAGACTCGGCAACAGTTATAGATGAGGATATTGATGATGATGATGAACCAAATGCAAAGAGAAGGTAATTTATCTTTGTCATGTCTGTGATAGTGCATTACCCTCCAAGATGGTAAAGGGAAAATCTTAAATGGAAAAAGTGCCTTCTTATTGGTTGTTTAATCTTCCATCTATGCAGGAGCACAGAGGTTGGGGCAGGTGTTCCAGCTCCATTGCATAAAACAGTCACAGAACCAAAAATAGTTGTGCAGACAAGAAGTGAAGTTGATCTTTTGGATGATGGATACAAGTGGAGGAAATACGGACAGAAAGTTGTCAAGGGAAACCCTCATCCAAGGTGGGACTCTTATCCTACATCATTTGTGAATTTTTTTATTGCCTACTAGATGACAATAGCTACTTATGCATGTTAAGCCTAGTGCAGCTTATCTTTGCAAAAATTTATCTACTAAGAAGGCTAATATATTGGGTGCTGTCTATTTGGGGATCACATTTTCTTTGCCTGTGGTAAGATTCAGTGGGTTTTACGTAATGGTTATGAGAAACGCATTGTGGGGTATCATTCTGACTGTCAATATCTTTGGGTTCCGAGTTTAATGTTCACTTTGTTGCTCTGTAAAGAGCGTTAGAGAAGGAATTAATTAAAATGAAAAGCAGCTAGTGACAAAAGTTTGTTGCAGTTAGATATTTCAAAATGTCAGACCTTGACTTGGTTCCACTTGTTCTTTCCTTTCTCATACTTTATGCATTTACAATTTTTAGGATCTCGAATTAGGTGCTGAGTTACTTCATCATCGGGTGTAGAATAATTTTGGTTATATATGTAATAAGTGTGCATAGGAACACTTCATGAATATTAGTTTTTTCTTCTTCATTCTTGGCGATTTCGTCTCTCAGCTCATTTATTGTGAAAAAAGAATTCATTCTCTCAACTTAAGAAATGAATTGCTTAATTAGTAGTCAAGTTGTAATATTTACTATTGCTTCAAATCAGCCCTGTTTAATCAGAGAGTCCCTTTGTCAAATTTGAGAACGTAGGCTGGAAGAGAGAAGCATCATTTTCTTCTCCTTTCTGCAATGAGAAATGGAGGATATGAATGATATGGGGGTAAGAACCGAGTATGAGAGTTGGCATTGTCGATATTATATTGTAGATTTGAAGAATTCTTGTCACTGCTGCCGATTTTGTTAGGTTGTGCTTTGGTGTGAGGAATATATATATATATATATGCATATGATATTCTTAGGAGACATGAAAATATTTCGTGTTGCAAGAAAAATTTCTAGTTCTTTCCTTCTGCATCTATTACAGTCTGTACTATGATATTCGCTTAGGAGGGTCTCTAATTTGAGTTTGGTTTTCAACATTTGCTGTGTTTGCATCTACAGGAGTTATTACAGATGTACATTTGCGGGATGTAACGTTCGCAAACATGTTGAAAGGGCTTCAGCAGACCCTAAAGCCGTTATAACTACATACGAGGGCAAACATAATCATGACATTCCAGCAGGTAGAAACAGCGGCCAAAACAATGTCAACACAAACACTAAGCTAAAACCGCGAAGGCCTGTAGCTAGAAAGTCTTCTGTAGATAGAGAAGTGTGATTATGAAAGGAAAGATTGGATAACAGTTGTTTTGCCGCAGCTAAAGGAGGGAAAGATTTGCAGCATAAGCGGTAATCCTGAAGTGTATGTGCAAATGGTAAAGGCACAGCTCTGTACAGCTTTGGTGTTAGCTTTTGCAACAGTTGAATCAGTAGCAGATGAAGGCAGCCTATGAAGTGACTTTTTTTTTTTTTTTTTTTTTTGTGTTTTGGGGGGGGGGGGGGGGGGGGGGGGGGGTTTCATCCGATATTTCTGGTCTCTCTTCAATCTTCCACGTAAATGTATGGGAATCATACTTTTATGTAACTTTTAATTCTTTTGGGTGTATGCATGCCTCCTTGTGCTGATGAAGTAAATAATGAAGGGAGGGAGGGAGGGGATGAACTTCCATATAATTCTCTAGGCCATTCAAGTGCGTGTGTATGTTCTATGTGCATTGTCACTTGTACCTTGCTCAACAATTATGTGCCATTAGGCCTTTTTCTCCTTTCCCCCTCCTTTTCGAGTAGGAGTCTGGAAAGAGAGAGAGAGTTTCTATTTTTGGTTGGGTTTTTGTTGGAGTAAAGAATGGGTCAGCGGGTAAAGCAAAAATGCGCAATTTAATCCTTTATAATCAACCAATCATATAGCAGTGGGATGATACGTCAGATTGTGGAGCCGGAGTTGGTTGGAGAGTTGGTCCAAAATTCTACAGCATCGTCTCGTCTCTCCCTCCAATTTCAACCGACATAAATTAAAACGCACGCTTCCTAACGGCTACGTTTCACCTTTTCCCTCTCTTCCTCTTCCTTTCGCCTCAGACGGACCACGCAGTTGAGTCGACAGTAGCAGCATTAACAACTACGTCAGCAGCAAAGCGACGATCGACGATCAATCAACCTTCTTCATTTTTTTGCAGAAAATGAAATGAATTCTCTGCGTACTAGTTAGTAGTCCAGCACTGTTAGAAAGGAAAAAGAAAAAAAAACAAATAGTGAAGAAGTATTTAATTATTCTTGTTGCATGAATTTGGGAGCCACCAATGATTTTGTGAGTCTTCCTCGGAGTTAGGAAATCATGACACAGACCGACATTCTATTTCTCCCTTCTCACCCGTCCGCATATCCCGCGCGGGGAATTCGAAGAAAATATATTAAGATAAAATAAAATATTTCACTCTTTAGATTTTGTTGGCTTTGTGCCCAGGTGCCCATCCAACCAACCATCCAAAAAACTCATAGGCTCTCAGTTTTTCAGGGAATTTCTGTTTCTGTTAGCACAACCTGCAGCCAATGAGTCGATGCAGGGGTCATTGATCCCTTCCCCAGAAAACAAACAAAGAAGAAGAAATCCTTTTGACCCCCACAAATTTTCCCATGCCATGCTCGATCATCCGGGAATTGGTTTCTAGCTTTTCCCCCCATTTCTGATCCATTCATTTCTTTGATGGGTTTTGGGGGGTCATGGGTTGCATTAGCTCCAAACAGGCCAGGTCTAGGAAAAAATCGCCTGTTTTTGATTCCCCTGTGGATGTGATTGTCAGCAAGGACGACGATGGGGGGAATGGGCGCCCTGCTATTTTGGATTCCTCATTGAAGTTTCATTCTAATGTTGGGCTTGGGACCTTAGAGGAGATTAGGGAGGAATCTGAAAAGGAGGAGGATGAATCCGTAACGCAGCCGCCACCGGTGCGGCATCATGCTAGTGGCCCCCATTCAGGCCACCACCATTCCAGGTCTTCCAAGAAAGCTTCCTCTGCCTCCGTTAAAAAGTCTGCCTTTAGCCTCAAATTTGGAAGGTTAACAGAAGGTGAGCATGTTGCCGCAGGCTGGCCCGCTTGGCTTACTGCGGTGGCCGGGGAAGCCATTGCTGGCTGGCTGCCCCTCAGGTCTGATTCATTTGAGAGATTAGAGAAGGTAATCATCATGGTCTATATTCATTCCATTTGAGGTAGCTCATTGCTCGTTAGGACTAGTAATTTGGTTATGGACCACGTCATCTTTCTCCTCAGCGGGGATTATGAAAAATGGAGTCCTTATGTTAGTTTGAATGTGGTGCATGTGCTGGAGCCTGATAAATGCTTGGTCAAGTACATTTGCCAAGTAGATACAGTTTTGAGTGTTTCTGTTTTCTTCATGTTTCATCCGATGCTTGAGCTTTGGGATGCCGATTTTAGTTTTGTGAAGTGTTGCAAGCTACTTTATCGTGTTCCTTTTGAATTCGCGTTGTTTCTAGTGCTTCCATCATATGCATGGTCATATATCTGCGTGGAGATCTTACCAACATCTCCTGCACTACGAATGCTGATTCTCTCAATTACTCAGCTAAAAATATGAATTTCGAAGACCACATTGTGACAGTGCATGCAGCAGCATTTTTTAGTACGTTTGAAAATGAAGGGGAATTACATAATTCTCTGCTACTGTTCAGGCCTCACTTTTACTGGCCTCTGGAAAACCACATTTTGACACCGTTTCCTGGGAATATAACAAAAAAAAACAGTATATATCTTCATAGAAGCTCCATCTCCACTTTGCTGGAGACTCTTGAAGTGTTAGGGAAACCACATTTTCTTCCGTCGCATCGTGTAAGAAGTTCGGCTATTGAAATGATCACAACTATATTAAGAATAGTGAAGGGAAGAGTCAGGATAGCAATTTTCGAGCTGTCTCCATTCCATTGTGTCTTGACAATGTGCTATTATGAAATCCTTGATCATCCTGGTTTAGAAGTTACAATAATCATCTGACATCCCATGCTAGCAATTCATAGTACTACATGTTGATCACTTTTAAACATTTAGCCTTTTTTTGACTTGAAATGACATTAATGATGTTCCAATACTATCACCTGAATGCTTGTTGGCTTCTGGCCACTTTCATAGCAAATAAATTTCCATGCCCGATTAAATTAAGATTTGTTTTGTTGATGGCTTCTGCATGCATTAGATTGGACAAGGTACTTACAGCAGTGTGTATCGTGCACGTGATAATGAGACTGGTAAGATGGTAGCCCTGAAGAAGGTGCGTTTTGACAATTTCCAACCAGAAAGTGTCAGATTTATGGCACGAGAAATAACAATCCTTCGCCAACTTGACCATCCAAACATCATGAAACTGGAGGGGATAATAACGTCTCGCTTATCATGTAGCATATACCTTGTCTTTGAGTACATGGAACATGATCTCTCTGGTCTATTATCTTGCCCTGGCATCAAGTTTACTGAATCACAGGTCAGTTGTGTTTTATTTCAAAGTAAAACAACCCCTGAGTTTTGAATGATTTCTCCCACATTTCCAAAAGCTCTTATAATTCTTTAGCTAACTTTCTGTGTTTTAATTCAACATCTCTCTATGTATACTCTCTTTTTCTGGAGCAGATTAAATGCTATATGCGCCAACTAGTAAGTGGAGTAGAGCATTGCCATTCACGAGGAATTATGCATCGAGACATTAAAGCATCAAATATCTTGGTGAACAACGAAGGAATATTGAAGATAGCAGATTTCGGTCTGGCAAATTTTCTTAGTGCAAGGAATAAGCAACCACTGACTAGTCGCGTTGTCACTCTATGGTATCGGCCTCCTGAACTTCTGTTGGGGTCCACAAATTATGGGCTAACAGTGGATTTATGGAGCTTGGGATGTGTTTTTGCAGAACTTTTCATTGGGAGGCCCCTTCTTAAGGGAAGAACTGAGGTAAGGACAAACTAAAACATTACGCTCTTCTGATCTTAACAACAATACGCAAGATGGTGTTGTGGTAGATCCTTTTCAAACATAAAACGGTTGATGGAGTGATAGTAAAGGATAGATCACCAATAGAAACTAAAAAAGAATGTATACCTGCTAGCCAATGAAAAGTAAAGGAAAAACCATAAAGATCATAAAGTTCCCTGCATGTTAGTTACTGATTCTTCTTGCATTTTTCTTGCTAACTTCCTGTTCATCATGGAAGTAATTCATTGAATGGGATTTCAGATTTCAAGATTGTAACTTTCTGATACTTAAACCACTTCTTGAGTCATCATAAGCCTTACTGATAGGAAGAAGACATCTTATCATGGCTGTGAGCTGGCAGCAGCCATTCCAAATACTTTCTTTATCTACTGAAGTGGTGATATGTTTCTTCAAATTATTAGATAAAATGTGATAATAATCGGTGATATATATGCAAAACAAGAAATCAAGAACAACCAAATCAGCTGTTCTCATATTTCAGTTTCTTCTCTATAGGCTGTAATTGGAATAGTATGAATTGAAAAAGTTCTGTTGGAAACATCAGTGCATTCCAAAGATAGATTTACGTGTAAATATAAATTAAATACGTTCTGAGGTTTAACCAGCCTTAATTCTCCCGTCGTTCTTATTCATCTGTAAAAGGATGCGTTTACTTACATATGCAGGTTGAACAGTTGCACAAAATCTTTAAACTTTGTGGTTCTCCACCTGATGAATACTGGAAACAGTCCAAACTTCCTCTTGCAACCATGTTCAAGCCCCAGCATCCTTATGAAAGTACACTTCGTGAAAGATGTAAAGAGTTCCCCAAGACAGCAGTTAACCTCATTGAAACCCTTCTTTCAATGGACCCCCAAAAACGTGGAACTGCTTCAGCTGCCCTCGAGTCTGAGGTTAGTCTTGCCATCTGTGACGGTAAATATTGCTTCAGTTTATCTTTAACTTCCAAACTAGTGATCTTGCATATAGTTCTTGGTTCTTGATTGATATGATCATTCATCGAATTGACCTCTTGCATCATTAGTTTATAAACAAATAGTGTCCGATACATGTAATCTTTTATTCTCATCCTCTAAGACATGAGCTAATGTCCTCAATCTCCTTTCAATCAGTATTTCAATACGAAGCCTTATGCATGTGATCCATCAAGCATGCCGAAGTATCCTCCAAATAAAGAGATCGATGCAAAATTCCGTGAAGAAGCAAAAAGGTGAAGTTTGTTGTTCCTTGCAATCATGTGTATGTTTGAATCCTGTGAGTTGCCACATTTCTGCTCTTTTATACTTGCAGGGTGGTTCATATTTTAGGAAAGGAATTAATATTCTCTGGAGTTCGTTCCATAATGCTCCAGGTCAAAACTGCCACTGAACCTCGAAATTTTGGCATTTAGGTTTACCACTAGAGTCTGCAAACTTTCCATTTCGATGGCATTTGCTTTGACTTCTACATAGACTTCTCAATGAACTCAAATCACATTGATCCAAGTTGCCTGGCAACCAGTTCCATCTTATTAAATTTGCCAGTCCAAATCTCAACATCCTTTCATTAGAGAATTAGAGAATCAAGAACTCAGCAATAGTTGCAAGAGCGTGAAGATGTTTCCTGGGAAAACAGAATTTATTGGCCTCTCAAATCGAATTTCAATTTTCAAGAAAAATGCCAGGCAAATAGAAAAGGAAATGAAATGCTTAGCTAGGATCTTAAGACAGTGGGGAGGTTCTGGTTTCTATATTTCGACAAACAAGTGACTACCAACCAGCTTTGAGTTTCTTTCTCCTTGTAATTTTCACAACCAATATGCTTAGTGATACACCACTGCATTTTCAGGAAAAAGGTTGGAAGCACAGTCAGAGCATCTGGAGCCTCGAGAAATACGAGAAGAGGTCGCAAAAGTGCTCAAGAACCAAACAACTTCTTTAAAGTTGTTCCAACAGAGGTCTCTACTTTTCTATTATCATGTGTGCATATCTAATTTCTCAATGTGCAAGATTACACATCATATTGGAACTCTTGATCAAATGCAGTGAATTCTCCCGTTTACATTTTTGCTTGTAAATATGTATAGGAGGTTGATCCCATTACTCAAGCTACTCGAAGAAACAACAGTAGTAGTAAGGGCAAAGGGGCAACTGTATCCTGGATGTCTCTGAAGCCATCTGACACGGTGTCAGAGGCCTCTCAAATGACAGAAGAATCTCACGATGACAGCATTCGTTCGGTCCCAATAGAAATGCCAGCATCAAGTAATTTTGCATGGGCAAAAAGGCGAAAACAGGATGCATCCAGAAAGATATATGGTAATGCCAACATGAGAACTCAGAAGCCGAGTGCATTTGATCATTCCAGTGTACTGCAAGTAGAGGCCATCTTCGAATCAGAAGAGCAAGAGTACGATGATTTCTCAAGCAGGGCTGGTGCTGACGAGATTGCAAAGCGTGCTATGCAGAAGCAACGAATGAGGCCTCATCGACTAGATTCTTTTGAATCATCTGATATGTACGAGAATCAGGAATTGCAAATGGTAAGCCGGGCTCTCTTGTTATGACTGCCAAAACTTAAAATCAGGAGACAAATTGCAGATCTCTATCGTTCAGTGTGATGTTCTCTAACCATTTCGACAAAAGCTAATCTTCAGTCTCAACATGATCAAGTTAGACAAAAAGGAGATTTTAGAATGGCTAATATCATGATGAAAATATGTTGTTTCTAGTAGTATCCACACTTTGTCACAGCTGAAGAGAATTTAACCATACATGTATTATATATTATGTAAGTATGACTGGTTTATGCGCATTAAGTAACTCGATTCTCCATTTGGAATGCACCAGGATTATAATAGCCAACAAGGGCGGGTTAAATCAGGACCTTTGACATATCAGCCCCATGGAATCGAAGCAAGGCAAGACAGTCAGATCCATCACCCTATTCGTAGATCCCGGTTCTCCAGAGGTAAAAAAGTCTGAAGAGTAATTTTTCACTTCATCTCAAACGAAGAGCTAACTTTTGTTTCTCGTATTTAATCATCCTTGAATGGTAAATCACGACGAAAGAGATTCAAAATGACTTGTTTTACACTAGCAGATTTGTAATTCAAGGGCCGGGGATGCATGTTTCTGCAAATATTCTAGTGCTCTGAAGAGGCTGTAGTGGAAGTTTTATTGCCCCTGGAGATTCTTGAGGACTCCTTGGGTTGGGAGTCCAAACCACTGCTCGTTGCTGACAGACATATATGGTGCTACCTTCGCAAGGTTTTTCTTTTTGGCTCTGCTAATTTTGAGTCAGCATTTCAACTGTTAGACTCGAGCTCCAGTTTAGAGGCCAAAAGACTTTCAAGATTAAAGAATCAACAAAGAAGGTTGATCAAATTTAGATTAAAATAAAACAAACAAAAAAAGAAAAAGAGAAGGGCAAATCATCAGAGCATAATTAGGAGGATCATCTCATGCAACATAAAGTAGTGGACGTAAGAAGAACTTCGGATTCACCATAGATATAGTGAGGCTGACAGAATTCAGACACGGTCAACTGCTGATGCTGATCCTTTCCTGCAGTGAAGTACAACAATTACAACGTGTTGTACAAATGATAAAGCTCATGCTTTTGTACCGCTGAGATGATAATGTAAAGTTTTTTTTTTTTTTTTCTCCCTCGACGTACTCCAGAGCACCTGCACCCTTGCCTTGCTGACACCTGAGAAAGATTGCTTGACAACATTTCCATGACCCTTGTAATTTTTCGTTCATTTTTGCTCTTTTTTTTTTTTTTTTTCTCTGTGTCTCTCTTCTTTTAATTAATTTTCCTTGTTTTTACACCCTTGTATCTAAATTACGGAAAGTCTTATATCTAAATTATAGAAGTCTTTGCACCCTTCTAACTTTTACCGTTATTTTATTTGTTGCATTAATTCATGATTTCGCATATTCCTCGCCTCGGTTGAAAACACGGGCCCAAGAAGCCCAAAATCCTGAGCTCCCATACTGGACTACAACATCTATTGCATTCAATTCTTGGAGCCCTTAATAAAGTTGGGCTGTATTTTTAGCCTTAGGAGAGTCTTGCTGATTCATAGCTTTCTGCCCAGAGCCTCCCATTTATTTCAGCTGTTCCGGGATATGTGTTAGTTATGACACGAAATTTTGGTTAAAATTGTTTTTCTTTTTTGCAATTATCGGGGTTCATTCACAGAAGAAGCAGGATATGATTAGATGACCTAACCACGATATTGTTTTAAATTGTTGCCGATGTTACGTGAAAAATTTGTGTGCTTTCATGGACGAGGGTGTTGAATTAAAGTTGTCAATGGAACTAAGTAAATCGGGTTTTAACAAATCTAAATTCAACTTATAGAAGTTAAAAAAAAAAAAAGACTTTTGATTTTTCGGTTTCATCCCTCTCCCCTTTCCCAGATCGATTTGAGAGTGTGAGAGATCCCCCACCTTAAGGTCCACTGAACTCTCCTTTCAGTCAGAAATAGGAGTTTAGTGAGTCTCCCCCTAAGTTGGTTGATATTTAACCATTGTTGAAAAGATTTTTCGGTTTCAAATTTGGGCTAGATCTCAGGCTTACTGCCATAAGGCTCGTATTTAGCTGACAAAATTATAAGAACTTTGGGCTTAATTGGGTCCAGCGCAAGTATTAAACTTCACAAGTAGTTCGAAAGCTCGTTAGAGATCGGCTCAATAAGACTCGAGCTTGGCTCGTTAGTTGCGGTAAACGAGTCGAGCTTGAGTTAGAAATGTGCTCGTTTAGTGATATCTGAGTTAATAAAGGGCATATTTATCATTTTAGAAGTCAAAAGTATAAAAATTGAAAATTATAAATTTTATTGAGGTTAATTTACACGAGCTCGTACAAGCTCGAACTCGAGCTCGTACAAGCTCGACTCGTTTGTGATAAACGAGTCGAACTCGAGCCGCATGTACATTTGACGAGTCGAGTTCGAACACATTTTAAAGGTCATTTGCTTAACGAGCTTGAATCGAGCTTGGCTCGAATTAAACTCGAGTCGAACTCGGCAGTCAAATACTCGGTTTGACTCAGCTCGATTAACAGCTCTAAGCGCAAGCTGGCAATTTAATACATAATCATATAAAATACTATATGTTTAATATTTATGCATCATTATTTGGATATCTATAAATCATTAGTTTTTTCAGTTATTACATGCATAATTATATTACATATTACATATATTATTATATATATATTATATGTACTCAAACATATAATTAGTTGGGCTGTCCTACAGCTTTGGTGTTCTTGGAAACAAGCTTGAGTCCGTCGACGATGTTGCGAAATGAGCGGGAAGCCACATCCACAGGCCACAGTCGTCGTATCATTCCGGGAACAAAAAAAAAAATTTTGTTTTTTGGCCCTTTTGTTTTTTTCTTGCAAAGGAAAAGATAATCTCGTTGTAATAAAATGCTAAAAACTGCAAATTAATTGATACTGCTTGGCTAATAAGGTGGGTACATTTTTATGTACGGTACCGCATTTTGTTAAATGAAGTTCTTGTGATAAAGCTGTTACTTTTGCTGTTGGTGTGGTTACTTTTGCTAACGAAGAGGTACATTCTGATAATAAATAAAGTTGTAGTTTTTGGGTATTGCGTGATTAAGTTTTTAGTTGAAGTAGTCCATTTTACCGATCAAATATAATTATTATCTTTGGCCAACGAAGTTGTAGACGTGAGTTGCAGTAATAAAGTGGAAATTCATTTTAGTCTTGAATAATGGAGTATCTTGCTAATACGATACGTATATATGGGAACATTGACTCGACTGCTTGCAAGGTAACTTGTGTTATTGGAACTACTGCTCAAGGCACCCACTTTAACATATAAGTTTTGCCTGATTAATGGTTAATTTTGTTAAAGAAATGGTCCATTTTGGTGAAGAATGGAGATACTGCTCCGTTTCCCTCACAACCGCCATTGCTTGGAAGATGGAATTAGGAGCAGCTGTGTTTGGAGTAAGAGACGGAAGAATGAAACTAAGTGCTGTCTCTAGACTCCGGAGCATTTGTCTTTGTTTTGCCAAAACTATAGTAGTGTTTACAAATGAGTCGAGCGGAACCGAGATTTGGTCTAATCGAGTCAAGTTTTGACTTAATTTTATCAAGATCGAACTCGAGATCGATGAGCGGAACCGAGATTTGATCTAATCGAGTCAAGTTTTGACTTAGTTTTATCAAGGTCGAACTCGAGATTAATATTTTGAGCTCGAGTTCAATTCAAATTTGGACGTGAACGATTTGATTCGTTTGCAATCCTAAGAACGATCACTCTTGTAACTTCTTGGAAATAAAACAGACCGAAGTAACAATAAGATGCCAAGACAAAAATTTGTGTTTCTGATGTGGAACTAAAAATTTGTGTTTTGGCAAAATCATTTGCCATTGACATTTCATTTTCGTATGAGAGGAGTTAAGTTTCATTTTACATATTTAGAAGTTTGAAGCAGTTGCTACCCAATGTATCCAAGAGACCCCGTGTTACCCCACTGAACATGTTAGTGACTATAGACCGTGTGAATCATCATTGCAGGAATCAATCATCTTCCAGCCTCACTAGCGTGGGAATTTGACCATGATTAACGAAATCTATCTTGTTCAGTCTGACACCGCAAAGCACCTTCTCCGGCAGTTCTTCCTGTTTCTGGGCCTATGTACACATGGTAAAAAGAGAGTTAGTTGCTTCTCGAACCAATTGGCATCGGTGCGTTTGGCCGAGATAAACGCACAAACCTAAACTAATGAACAATGCGAAAGGTAATAGATTCCGAACCTGAATGGTCAATCCCAAATCCAGTATTCCCTCTCTTAAACGTCCTCGGAAAGCATCCAATCCTCTTCTTGCGATGAAGCTGAAGCGGTGGATGTCGAGATCAATCTCAAAGTAATTGGGTCCCTGCATTAAAGGAGAAAGTAAGAAAATTCTCATGCAATTAGAAAAAAAATTCCCGAAATTTAAGATTCTTGTTATGCATTCCTAATATGCGGGATAGAGCTTAAGCTTACAATAGACCAGCCCAAAATCTAATACTAACCACTAGTACGCAGCAAGGATGAGCATCAGCAGAACCACAATGTCTAGCTTTATGTGTATTTTACCTGATAAAAGTTGTGTTGAGGACGGGATAGGACTGGCTTCTGATTGTAAGCATGTAATAGCTTCCTTTCAGCAGAGGTTGAGATAAGATCCTCTGCATTAACCACCCCGACCATTATCTTCAACCTTTCTCTGAAAGGAACAGTAGATTCTTTTGCAAACCCTTTAACCTTCTCCATATCATCCTCAACCAGCCTCTGCAGCACAAAGAATTGACATCAATGAAAACAAAATGAAAAACATACTTCCACACCAATGATTGAGCAAGTCATTTCTATTTCCTCCTAAGAGTAAGAAGTTGCTACAACACCTTTATTGCTTCCCCCTACCATACAAAAAATGAAATAGCAAAAATGCAAATAAACCAATCGTAAGGATGTGTGACTTGTATGATTACTCTCAAGTTCACGATACCTACAAAATACCCGCATTGAATGAGAATAAAGTTGCTTAACATTCATGTGAAAGGTCAACAAGGAGACAAGTTCCTAGTTTTCATTTTACACTCAATAATAGCAGTAACTCGAAGAGAAAAGTTTCAAACTGATATGAATACAATACCAATTTCTGATATGGATGTTGTGTCCAGCTTCTTCATTTTGCATGCTGAAGACACGCGGCACAGAGATCAGGAAAACTTAACAAGATTGGCTAGTTCCAAAATGTCTTCCGGTACAAGTTTAACATCATCAAGAATGTGTATCAGAACTAAGCAATTTCCTATTATCTATCATTCAAGGCAGATCCACCTAGCTCGCAAAAAGAAAATTTCTATAGATGCCCCAATAATTTAGCCCATTCTAACCATAAAATTGAGATAATTTTCTACAATGATGACTTTCCTGGGGCTAGAGCAAACAGATAGACCCAAAAGAGAATATAAGTGGCAGCCCAATGGCAAATACTATATTGGAAATAAAGCAACCACAGCCAAGGAGATGTTCTTTGTCCTTAAACAGTCTCAGAGAAAGAGAAAGAGGTATACTACCTTAATGCTTTCTTGAAACTGTGGAGAGATGTCTTTTTCAAAAGTATCAGAAAGTTTGAAATATAATACAAGACTCAAGCCCTCCCCATCGCTATCACCAAGGAACATTGGTGCAGGATACGTGGGCAACTGCAGCAAAATAAAGAATGTTGAGGAATTACAGGTAAAGCACTTTGCTCAAAGATCACGAAGTTTATCCTTTGAATAAATCCTGAACAGAACACAATGCATTTAATTGATGTGAATTGATACCTGAATGTTAACAATAAGGAGAGGAGGAGCTTTGCCATCTGCTTTCACAGAAGGAAGCTCCAAGTGTTGGGCAATGTGGTTAATCTTCTTGGGACACGCAAATAAATCAACACCAATTGGAGTATATGGACAATAATTTGGGGCAGGGCATTTCTTCTTGTCTCTGCAATAGTAATTGAAAGGGCATTTATCTGTTAAAATGTAAGGAGAATGAAGAATGAAGATTTATAAAGGTCAGTGGATTTGAGGCAACACCGTACTTAAAATAACTTTCACCGCGGAGCGAAAATTTTGAGGGTTCTATCGCTGACCAACTTCCTAAAGTTGGTTTCTCTTCTGTACAACATGGGATTAGAAGTCCTGCTCTGGGGCGATAAAGATACTTTTTGGATTCACCTATGACAAAAGAATGATTGTTAGAATCCTATACAACAGAAATTTTTTACTGATGCTACTAAGGATAGAACCACAACAAATTACCACATCCTAGTGAATGAAAATCATGTACAACTAATTGGGGAGAATATAAGCTTATGGGTTCGAATTCACCATATTCGTCTTTACGTCACAATGCTAAATAACAATCTCATAAAACAAAGGCAATTGAAGAGAAGTATGGACTCATCGTAATAACAGTATCAGGATATACCACAAAGAGATTTCCAACACTGATCATACTATTTTAAGTCTTTGCGCAAGATACTTACAGAATTCATTCGGTTCTTCTCCATCAACAGATGTCCTCTTTATAGAGAGCCTAATAACGGTAGATTTCTTTCTTTGAGACTGTGGATGTGCACTTAATCCAGTGATGATCTTGTCATTGAAGCTAACAGAAGAGACAAGTCTAGGTAAAACAGACTTCAACATGTGCTCTTGGGTTTTCTCCTCCATTTCATGCTTATCCTCTTTTAAACCACTAAAGCTTCCATAAGCACGATCTAACAGTTTCTTCCTTTTGGTTCCAAGCTCTTCAGTCTGCGCTAAGCATGGCAGTTCATACCCTTGAGTGCTTACAAGCGCATATCTGTTTGGCTCCTTGACTCCATCTATGCTCATGCGCTTCTCTGACTTACCATTATCTATTTTCAAATATCTTTCATGGTATTCTTTGTATGTGCACTTGCTATCCATAAAGCATGATGAAGTTTCGTACTGAAGCACTTGTCCACTGGATTTGATAGGTAAAACGTCTGCAGATGAGACAAAATACAAAAATAAAAGTAAGGCTCCTTAGCTAAATTAACGAATGAAATACTGCATTACCACTTAAAGACATATTCTATGTTTATTTTTTACCGAAACAGTGTCAGTAAAATGATCCAAACGTATACTATGGTAAGTCATGGAGCTATGGAAAATATGTTACAGATAGCATAAACAGCTAAGGCAACACACCATGTCTCGGTGAGCACTGAGATCCGAAAAAGAGAAGGAGATAGGTACAGGTCTCAGAACCTGGTTGAGTTAATGGTATCTGATAACGAGGAACGTGATATTTCTTCTGTAGTTGAAAACAATAGGGCTCCGCTTGGATTAGCTGTTTTTGGAAATATTTTTTAAAAACTTTACTGTAGCTTTGTATATGAAAAACTTTTACTGTAGATGTTTTTTGATTGTTTTTAGAGGTATTTTAAAATATATTTTTCAATATTTTTATAATTTAGAATTTTGTTGAGATTCTTTTTAAATATATTCTGACTCTGTTTCTATATATTAATGTTTATTTATTTATTTATATATATAATATTTTTATTTCAATTTTGTTTTTTAATATGTATATTATTATATATTTAATATACATATACAAATATATATATATTAATATATATTAATATACATATTATAAAACAAAATTGATATGTATATATTTATATAAATATATTTTAAACAAATATTAATATTTATATATAAATATATTTTAAACAAATATTAATATTTATATATATATTTTTTAAACAAGTATTAATATGTATATATAAATATATATATTTATTTCAATTGATATAATATATATAATATACATATTAATATTAATATAATTTATATATAATAAAATATACAAATTATAAAACAAAGTTGAAATAAATATATTTACATATTTATATAAATATATAAATAAATATATTTATATATTTATATAAATATATATAGATATATATTTATATTTAAATAAATATATATATAAATATATTTTAAACAAAATATTTATATTTATATATAAAAATATAATATTTATTTCAATTGATATAATATATATATTATACATATTAATATACATAACTGAAATATATTAATATTACTATAATTTATATATATCTTATATTCATAATTGAAATATAAATATCAAAATATACATATCAATATATATATATATATATATATATATATATATATATATATATATATATATTACTTCACATATTATAAAAAAATTTGAAATAAATATATTTATAAATTTATATAAATATATATAATTAAATATATTTATATATTTACATAAATAAATATAAAAATATATTTATAAATATATGTAAATATATTTAATTATACATATTTATATTTTGTATTAATATTTATATATGTATTTATATATTTATTAAACAAAATATATTTTTTTGTATATAATATTTATATATAAATATATACTAATATATTTTTTGTATATTTGGAGTTGTTTTTAAATTATTTGTTTGGGTATGGTGTTTTTGAAGTTGTTTTTGTAAAATTTTTACTGTAGCATTGTAGATGAAAAACAAGTTTTTGAAAAACTCTCAAAATATTTTTTGTAGATTTCCCCATAAAAGTTGATTTGCCAAACAATTACACTTTCAGCCCCAATCTCTTTGACAATTCTTTACCTGGTGTTAAGTACTTGAATCAAAACTAGTACCAAAACAAAATTTACTTTAAAAAGGTAAAGATTAAAATGCACTAATACTAAATTGTTCTCAATGTACTCCTCATTGGCAAGCCACTATTTACAACTCCTACTGCCTTAAGAAATGGGCTTCAAGGTAAACAAGAATGTCTTAATTGTGTCTTAGATGCATGTCTATATACAAATACACAAAAGAATCCTTATTTTGTACTACGAAAAGCTATTTCAACTAAAGTTTGATGAAGGGTGTGCTTTGTAGAAGCAGCTTCCTTAAAAGGCGTAAGATTAGCAAACTTTCTTCTTTTCATTTTCTTATTATCAAAATGATACAAAATATAGATCGTTTACAAGGAACAAAGACTCTGTATATGCTATAGTACCTTTTGCTTCAGCCACTTGTCAGATAAATAAAGATGAAAGCTTTACCTTTATTATTAAAACTTTAGATAGGAACATAGACCTAGATAATGTGTCAACACTTGAAAAGAGGGGACTTAAATTAACATAAGAGAATGACTTGGGATAGTCTCAACCATATGATAAATATCCATTACCTCCATGAACACTGCTAAAGTCATCATCAGAATCTGAGTCCAGAATGCTGAGTGTGTCAAACCATGCATCTTCGTGACAAATAACTGCAAGTACATGGATATCTTGGTTACTTTTAATTTTTTAAGCTACATATCCTTCGGCAGATAGTGTTTAACAACTACTATGTCAAACTAAGAAGGAAGAAACCATCAATGAGCCCATGCTCACATATGTTGTTAAACAAAATTATTAAAATGCTATAAGAAAAATGCATAAGATACTCTAGCACCATTTCTTCTACTATTCCTGTCACACGATAATATATCTGAAGTCTCCCATCACCATAACAGATGAATAACTCTACGTGATTTCAGTAAACTAGCTAGTTTCTCTTCTCACCTTCAACTAATTACCATGGATACCCGTAACAGTCCCTCAATAAGATACAGTTCTACCTCCTATCAGGCATCCAATGCAATAAAATTACATAGTGTCTATTTAGCTTTGATAAAGGTGTATACGCCTAGGTATTGTGTCCATATCCAAAACTTTTACTAAGCTTTGCCATATATTTTAAAGCATACCATTAGCATCAACTTGACTATGGAGCCACTGCAACTGAGTAAGATGGAATGTCGCATTAGAAACCTCAGATCTCCTGCAGGTAGTGGTTGTGTGAACAAACTCACTAAGTGAAAAATCTGCTACTCGAGCATCACTGTTCCTTTTTCGAATCCCATCTGCTACATTATTAGAAAGCTTCCCTTTATGTTTTCTTGGCCGATAATAAGGTCTCCTCCGGGCCTTAATGTTATGGGATGGAGTTGACACACAAGCACCCATAATGAAAACTGAGTCAAAAGGAAGTTACAACAATTATGATGCCAACCTGACCAACAAGTACTGCAACAACAAATTACAAACAATGTAACTGACACTGTGACACACAATGTAGCAGCAGGCTTCGAAAAAAGCAGACAACGAGAATCCATGGAGAATAATAAACATGTAGATATACTTAAAACCTGGAAAGTGTTACTTTTTGAAGTTAAGACATGAAAAAGTGGTAAGGGATAAATGCAATTCAGGCCATAATCTGAAAATATATGCTAAATAAGTATTGGTCAGCAAGACATGAAATTTGCCACAGGTTTATCTCTGCATGAGGAAAGTATCACTTAGGAATGAAACTTTATGGTAAGACTCAAAAACTCAGAAAAAAGAAAATATGACACGGGTAACACGTACTTCAAGGAGTCTAAACTCTAGTAATTGACGTGAGATCAGTTTTTAAATTAGCCATGAACAAATGGATTGTCAACTAAATATTGCTGGATCATATGGGACTTGATTGTACCTTAGCAAAAAGCAAGCATCTCCAGTAAAATCACTGAGACTGTAACTGGAAAAAGGCTGGCAAATGGATCAACGACGAAGTAAGAATCCTCCCATGACTTTCTACAATTTCAAGTACACTTAATAAAGAGGCTGCAAAGAAGAAGATTTGAATTCAACATGTCATGGATCAACAAGTTGAAATCGGCCATTCCAAATCAATTTGCAAAGAAATTTATAAATATACAAATGGGACTGCATATTGTTGATAAAGCAGACTTGTTATTGTGAATATACGCTTGGATGAGGCATTAAAGACGAATGAAAAACTCCAAAGTAAAACTGGAAACTTTAATAGTCTAGGTACAGCCCAATATGTAAAGAATCAGTTGAGTTTATAGTTGCCTGTTTAGAAGAAGAAAAAAAAAAAGGAGAGAGAGAGAGAGAGAAAAAATCCCCAATAGATGAATAGAATGAACATGACCTTGTTGAGTTCACCATCAAACAGAAAATCGCATATATTTGATAGAAAAGAGGAAAGTAGTTGCACATCCAATGAACAAAACAGGACAAAATTTGAAAAGAAAAAAGGCTAACGATAAAGATGGTGGGAGTTTGTGCAGGAAAATACATTGCATATTCCATACAGACACGATAATATAAAACGAAAATGTCGTATCCAACAACTAAATAAATAAAAAAAAATCAAATCAATTCCATTCTCTGACTCGAAACAGGAAAAATTATAAATGCAAAATCAGACCATTTAAAAAAAAGAGGGGGGGGGGTGTTAACAAACAACACGACGGGAATTAAAACTAACGGCAATTGAGCTTCTGATGCAACAAGAAGAAAAAATAAATAAACGGCAAATGCGTGGAGTCTATATTAAAATTCAAAGAAGAAGAAGCAGGCATTACAACTAAACGTAACAAAATTAAAAGAAAATGAATCACCAATACCAAACATATCTCTAGCTCAAGAAAAATCGTCTGAGTGGACGCATAAAATTGTACTGCTGCACAAATCAAAATGTACAAAATACATAGATAGTACTTTCATTTCATGATTCGCTTTGGAATAAGAAAAAGTGGGGACCTTGGGGGGAAGAAATGCAAGGAAAAAACAGCCCTGAGCCGTGAACCTCCCTCCCTCTCGCACTCCGATACGACCAAAGACAAAAAAAAGGAGCAATGACCGGACGGGGAGAGGGAGAGCTGCAATGGTCGGCGTCCGACGGGGACGGGGACGGGGACGGAGTCGGATCCTAACTCCCCCTTGTGAAATAGATACGTATTTTTTGGATATATATAATAATATATGATGTCCACGTATATACTATATACATGAATATTTACGAATTAATAGCGCGACAAGTATTTTATAGGCAGAATGAGAGGAAGAGGCGGAGGTGCGATGCGGGGAGGAGGACAAGGACGTCCTTCAGCTCCTTTTTCAACTGTTGTTTTTCAATATGACGATGAATTTGTCGTTATTATTTTTTTTAATCAGTATTTAGAGAAATTAAATATCATTTTTTAATATAAAAAAATTATAGGATGAACATTATCCGATCATCAATTTAAAAGACCAGAGACAGAGACGCTTTAATTAAAGAAAAAAAATAAGGAAGTTAAAAAAAAAAAAAAAGGGGTGGGAAAGCGGGATCGGTGACGGTTCCTCGCAACCTTGATCGTTGCCTCCGTCTCCGTCGTCATGCCCACGTCATTACTTTTGCTTTTATGATGATATTTCAAGCCTACACCTCCTACTTATTTGCTACCTATATATTAAAAAAAAAGCGAGGGTACATTACCATCACATCCTCGAATGTTTGAATGTTTTAATTACTGTTCCACTATTATAAATGCAAAAAACTTCCTACTCCAGCTCTCTCTCTCTTTTATTTTATTTTTATTTTATTTTTTGTAAATCGACACCATATGTGCTAATCTACTCCTAATGCCTGTTTTGTCCCTTATTTAAAATCATATAAAATATAAATTTATATTTCTTAAGTTTGATTAGGCTCAATTAAGTTCGAATTAAATTCGATTGGATTTGATTTATCTGAACTGGAACTCGAATAAGACAAAATAAAATCAAATTCGAACTTAAATTCGACTTTCAAGAGTTTGATGAGTTCGATCTCTAACATGAGTTTATTTTACTTGTGTTGAATTTAAATAGTATAATAATTGAGCTCGAGTTAACTCGATTGCACCTTTAAATAAATAAATAAGAGTTGTAGGAGCCGCAAAATGCCTAACAATAGTGGTGCGTTATTGGAGACGTGCACAGAAGAAATGAACCATGTGATGTGATCCATTATTAAGCTAACTTCCCCAGAATTACCAGAAATCAAAATCACATGGACATGGTTGGGTTGCCCCAGCGTGAATGATCCAGCGGAAGCCAGCTCTCACAGGGATCGAGAGGTCACAAGTTTGAGTCTCCGCTCTGCTAAATTCCTCCGCGCACTTAACGTACTAGGGTCGGGTTGTGGCGTCGGGCCTGGGCCGCAGGGAATTAGTCGGGTCCCGTAAGAATTGACGCGAACACCCCTGTGTCGATCAAAAAAAAAAAAAAAAAAAAAAAGGACATGATTGGGTTGCTTGGGCTACACCCTGCCTTTTTTGTAGTACCTCTTTTTCCAAATAAAACAAATGCACGATAATTATGCAAAACGCATGATAATCCATCAATTTTTTTTTCTATCTCTAAACTCTGAAGTTCTCCCCCCGCGTTTATAAGCAGCGTTGCCCTGTTGTGTTTCTGCTGTTATTGATACTACTATTTTCTTACAAAGCCTGTCCCGTATAAGTTTTCTGGTAAATCAAACTACATTACTTTTTATTTACTCAAAATCCATATCTTTTTGGATTTTAGAAATTTCTGTATAACAAGTGAAAAGTGTTCAATTTGTCATATTATCAGACATTAGGACTCTGTTATCATCTGTTCATGTTTGTTCCCAAAATTGGTGGTTTTGGTAAGTTACTTTTCAACCCTCTACTCATGTCACGTGGTTCTCCTAGTGCACACATCATTGAGCATTAAAAATTGTACCAGTTTTACGTGCAAAACTTTGTGATCAATTATAATATTCTAAAATAACAATAATGACGGTTGGTCACCCTAAAAAACTTTAAATCTTGATAAGATCGGAGGTTCGAGAGTTCAAATGTTGAACTCTTATCAATATACAATTATATGTGACTTATTTTAAATTCAGACGGATGCATGATGTGCTGTTGGGTCTTTTCTGGTAAGTGTAGATTAAAGTAGGAATAGATTAGATTAGATGTTACCATATGATAAAAAAAATAAAATATTCTAAAATTCTTGACATAAAAAATTTTTAACTGCCAGTGCACTTGTCTGGCGTGTACAAGTTCAGTTTGACTCTCCTCATTCCTGTTAGAAATATTCACTTGTTTTCAATTGATCACGTTTGTTTGTTTTTTTTATTCTACCTATTTAGTGGAGTTAGTAGAATCAGCGGAGTCAATGGAGTAGCTAGTGGAATTAGTGGAATAATTAATAAAATTATTTTGATCTCTATAAATAAAACAATTTCATGTTATGAGTTGTATATCAACTTTACAAAGAAATGAAGCCTAGTTGTTTACTTTTTCTTATTATTTTTCTCAGTAACTAAGAGTGTGTTTGGATTGCATTTTCCGTGAATTTTTCGTTGAAAAATTACTGTAGCGATTTGATGTATGTGAAGTAAAAAGGTAAAAGGGAAATGTGTTCACGGAAAACAAGACTATTTTTCAGTAGAAAATGGCTATCCAAACAGGCCTTAACTGTATCAATCCCCGTAGGTTAGAAACGAAAGAATCCTAGGGAACGCCGTTGTGGAGAGCTCAGGCTACACAGAAAAGTAGGCTGTTATTTTGGACAAGGAGTGATTAACAAGGAATAATTCATTCTTAACCACGTGCATGGTGGTGGGCCTTCGCTCTCAGTCAGTGAATCCAACGTAAATTGTCGCAACCCAATTATTTGCAAGCAACCCGCAACCCGCAACCGCAAGTGGTGTAGGTTGGATGAGAAGCAGATCAACTAGTCTATTTATTATGTTTTGGGTGACAATAAATTACTACTAATAATCCGTACTTTCTCTAGGAGTTGCCTAGTTGTCGTAGAAAAAATGCAATCATTAAAGATTCACACCAAAATAAATAAATAAAGTTTGTTTTTCTTCCAAAGGGTAGAAACCCGCACACACACACTTACACTCAATGACGTAGGAAGCATTGAGAAATCGTCCAACAAGAGTAATCTAAGAGGGATTCATAGAGAAATCTTATCCAGCCAATTGATTACAGGAAGGGTTCCCCATGAATTTTAAACTCAGAGTAAAGACCCACAATCTTTCGATGTGGGATGATGCAAACCCAACCCCCCGCGCACACCCTCGCAGATGAATCTGGTGTTTTTCTTCCAAAGGGTAGAAACCCACACACACACACTTACACTCAATGACGCAGGAAGCATCGAGAAATCGGCCCAACAAGAGCAATCTAAGGAGGATCCACAAAAAAATCCTATATAGCCAATAAATAAATAAAGTTTGTTCTTTGTAATCATTTCTCCAAAAGGGTTCCATCTTGAAGAGGGAGACGATAAAAAATTCCCCCTTCCTTTTCATTCCCCCTTTTTTTGGTGTGTACATGACTGGCAGAATATTAATTTTCCTTCACAATTAATTTTTCAACTTTGAAATTGAAAGGGGAGAAGACCTATGAGTCTCTCCTGACCGTTGGATCGATCCAGTGGTCGTTGTAAATCGTTCTAAATTGCCTTTGACTTGTAATTTCAGCTCGTCCTAGGAGAAGCTCTCAATACAAACTCTTGGGAACTCCTCCTCTTTTTTTTTTTTTTGGGTTTCAACGAATTTTAATAATAAGTAATTAGTAAAAGAAGAAACCTGCTTAGACAGATAAAAGGATCAATTTTCCTTCTTTCTTCCCAGCACAGCTTTAAGAAAAGAAGTACGAAACAAATGCAAAGCCAGAATAGCCCTTTTGGAAATTTTACAGAAAATAGATCTTAAAGAACAAAAATGTCGGGCCAGAGGAATAATTCCTACACGGTATACAAACTGTGGTGCGATGCCGATCTAGCTATCGCGTTCTCCAAGGTAGGAATAAAATCAAAATGAAAAGAAAAGAAAACAGGATTGGTTGAGGACTCCCCCCCCCGATCCCGATCCCGCAGGTCCTTAGGCATGGAAGCTCTGATAAAACAAAAGTTGTTTCAATCAAATCCAGTAAACAAACAGCCATAGACAGTTTTCCGGAACTGGCAACTCTGCTTAACCGGTAACCTTCTCCAGCGAACTTGCTATACTTTTCCACCATGTATAGAGTATATCTGTATATGTAAGCATGCTTCTATGGTTGTGTTTGTGTGTTGCAAAATGCCTATCCACTGTTTGAAGTAATTTCCGACTAGGAATGCATTTTGTTTTTAAACCACAACGATGGACTCTGATTTCTTCTGCTGGTATAGAATTGTTCTATTGGTTCGAATATTTTGTACCTTAGTCACAGCAAAATGAGCGAAATTGTATGATTTTATAGTACTATCTCCATCCCCAAGCGGCCAAATTTCTCGTCATCTCAAGCATTTATAGCTCTATCCTTTGATAAGTCTCACTCATTGTGCTCAACTGAAAAACAAAAATACAAAAATGAAAGACAGCTCTTATTCATGGATATTTGTTTGAAATTTGGAAATCCCATTTCATTTCCAAATGAGACGGAACATTTATAGATTAAAACAGATAAGACCAATACCAATTATTCACGATTTTGTAATTGCTTTTGCCTCTCTTTCACCTGGTGGCATATGCCCTATATGTATATATGTACCATTTGTTGTTACCTTGCGAGCAGAATCTTGAGAAATTTTTATGCTACTTACTGCTTCACTTTCAAGCATGAAAGCATGATAGTTTGGGTTAATGATTTGATTATCTCAGTCGAGAAGACCCAGGAAAGTATGTATATTATCTAGATGGAAGTTTAATTGCATCGAACGTAAATAAGACATGGAAGACTTTTATCCGCTTTGATCTGCTGCTGTAGAGGTTTGTCTACTCTGTTATGCTGCCTAATTTATTTGGCCCAAGATGTTTATCTCCAGCTTTGCTCCATTTAATTTCTACGAACAAAAATTTGGAAACTAATTCAAGGTGATGAATTATCTGCAGTTTTGCCTGAAGCTTGGTAAAGTTGATCATAATCCATGATGAATTATCTGCTGGGTTGGGGAATGGAGTTGTTTTCCTTTCGTATGTATTGAATTCCATTGTGCTGTCTGGTTGAGAATTTTATCTGGTCACTAAAGCATGAGAATTACTTCTTGTCTATTTTCCAGTTTTATTGTACTTTCGATGTGATGTCAAATTGATTGCTGAACTTTGATTTTTCTCCGTACTTTCTGCTAATGATATCTGCAACTTGTTTCTGAAACTGTTCTGTCAAGCTCGGATTCGGAGGAGTTATTGGACACCTTTCCAGAGAATCAAGTGGCAACATGGCATCTAGGCGGCAGATTCGCTACAGTCGTCTTGCTGATGACGAAAATTATGGATATGATGATGGGACAAGGCACAATGACCCTCGGTTTGACTATTTTCCAAAATCCCGTGATAAAATCCCATGGAAATCCATTGCCCTTGCTCTTTTTCTACTACTACTCGGATGCCTACTCCTCTTGCTTGCGTGCTTCATCTTTACTGGTCATATGGGAGGAGAGCTATCGCAAGCATACAGCCTCCTTGGATTGGGGATCCTCGCCTTCCTTCCTGGTATGTCTAATGGCTTTTTTATGTCTCTGTGTCTTCTTGTGGATGATGCACTTCAATTTCGTCCTAGTAATACAAGGAATTATATAAATCTTGATCGGGCTACACATTCTGCTCTGGAAGCCGAGGAAGTAGAACTAATTCATGTCTACATTTGGCCGCAGGATTTTATGAAACTCGAATTGCATATTATTCCTGGAGAGGCGCCCAAGGATACTGCTTTACATCTATACCTGATTACTGAATCTTCTGCTGTCCTGAATGTTCAGAGTTGGAGCTTGCTGAAGCTTTACTGTCAGTACCTGTTGCCTATAAATCTACTGTACAGAAATGATTCAGTTTCTCTGTGTTGATTATTCATGGCTGAGCACTTATTCTTAAAGCCTTCGGCGAGGACTTCTATCAGTTTTACCAAATCGTTTGATTAAAAATTTGGAAATCACACAGTTTCAATGTACTCCTCTGTAAACTTATAAAGTCGAAAGGACTCCGATTCCAGAACGAGACCTACAATCTAGAGGCACAAGCAGGTGGAAGAAAGCAGCAGGGGGAGTTGCTTTGGGTTAATTTTGTACTAATTTAGGGGGAGTTGCTGAAACATTCCCCCTTATTGCAAGGCAACTATATAATCCACTTAAATTGAAATGAAGCATGTCGGTATCTTACATATTGAACATAGAATTGCGCTAAGATGGTCCATGATCCCATCTTCAGTCGCCCTTAAACTTGAAACAAAATGCTGAGATCGGGTGCATGAAACTCGAAAATTAAAAGTTAAACTACAGGATGACCGGAAATCTGATCGATGACTTGTGCAAATTTGTTTAAACTGTAAATTTTGTAATTTACAAGTTAGATCTCAAGCCACATTGTAAAACCATAAAAAATGATTTTTTTTTTTTTTTTTTTTAAAAAAAGAGCAAGGAATCGAAAGTGATCTGTTTCAAGTATCGTAGATTAGAGGCTAAAATAAATTTTCATTCCCAGAAACAAAAGATTCATACAATTCAGATTTGGTGGAAATATGGAATGTGAGTGAGTCTTTTACTCTGTTAGTTTTGCTTAATAACATATAAATTTTTTTTTTACCAAAGCCCAAAGACTTTTACGGCAATATACTAACCCGAATCCCGTGAGAACCCCAAAAGCCGGCAACTCTTGAGGTCTCACAGGGAACTAATACACTATAGGGAAACAAAAATCCGCTATGCAAAACACAAAATAAAAGTCAAAAGAACTATAGGGAAACAGTTACGTGCTGTTGGTTTAGTTACAGGACCGCTCTACCGGCAAAACAGTTGAGTGTTACTAAATTGTTATGGGAACCGGAGGATAACTGTCTGTTGGAGCCTCATAGTTCGAACACGTCATACGTTGTTGTTGTTGTTGACTCGTGTCAATAAAGTGCTCGGCTTTGCTGCAGCAGAGATTCGAATACAGTACCATACTGCTGTCACTAGTACTAAGTACTATTTTGTATTTCCTCGTCCAACCACCTCCTCAGGATTTTTCCAATCAGCATGATGGGAAGAGCCTTACCTGCTTACGTTTGATTTGTTAGCTGCTCTATTTTGTATCGTGACACTCCATGAATTGATTTATTTTCTTCCCTTTTAATTCTAACATTGCTCCGTTTCCTTTCAAGGGTATTATGAATTTTGCCTCCGCAATTGTGTGCAATGAATCTCCTGTTTCAACTTTTTACCACGTTACTATTTTCTCTTCATAAACATCATATTTTAATTCTTTTTGTAAAATTCAATAACTATCAACATAGTAAAAAATAAATATAACAGTCTCGAAAAATAGTATGTAATAGAAAATAAAAAAAAAGACAGCAAAAATTTCATGAAAAATTGAGTTTATTAAATTTTATGTATTACTCAATTAATAATTATTGAATCTTAAAAAATAAAATAAAATATGATGTTCATAAAAAAGAAATAGCAATATAATAAAAAGTACGCTAGCGAGTGAAATAAGAAGTGAGGTAGGATATGTGTTGCAAATGGCGTTCAATATTTTCTTGGAACGTTTCTAGGTTTTTTTATGAAATTGTCTATATCTAAACCTAACTTCAAATAAAGTCAATAAATTTATATCCAAGTCCACTAAATCTCATCAAGAGAATTTGATCGGGCAACAAAAAAAAAAAACTTTCCATCAGTATTTAAAGTTTGGACAGAGATATTGAACACGTAGAATTGCGTCAACATACTAACATTTAAATAAATGACGGTAACACTGCAAATCTATGAGGTGCCAATGAAAAACTTTTTGTTGAGTGAAAAAAAAAAATAGGGAAAGAAGGAAAGAAACCACGTCGGTTATTCCAATGGTAACTAGTAGCAGTGGTATTATTTCTACCCAAGAAAAGAAAACAGAGAAACTACTACTAGTACTTATATTCAATCGGAGTAATTAACGAGATTCCTATATCACTCCAAGCGATATTGGTAATTACCAAGAAAAAAAAAAAAAGAAAGAAAGAAATCCAATTAAAGCCGTAGATCATGATCGGATCCACCAAGAAATTAGCAACAGTCTCCAATCAAACCAATCAAAGATTCGATTGAAGAAAAAGAAAAAATTAATAAAAGCGAGGAAAAACGAAACGAATATAGCTGAACAGATAGCAAGAGAGAGGAAAAGGAGGCAACGTCGAGATTTTTTTTTGTTTGGGAGTCATCCTCCCCACAATTAAGCTCCTCAATCATAGGGGATTTAACAGCGTACCGCCACCATGTCTGAGGAACTCTTGGGTCTGAGATAAAACGTCGGGCAGCAGCTACTGAGTCATCACTGCTTGAGAATTACCATAACTGAGGAACGATGAAATCCTCCTTCCCACGTAATTACTATAGATAAAAAGTTTCCTTTTCTTCTGGGAGAGTGGGGGAGGCATTTATTTAACGGCACACTCGAACACTTGTTCCCCCGAGTTCGACATTCGCAATTTGCAGCTCCCCTTGCTCACGCTTGAGATTCTAGTGTGAGTTTTCTTTCTCTGTTTACGAAATTGTTTCTCTCCGTAGGCAAAACAATTTCATTGTACTTTTTTTTTTTTTTTTCAAATTATCAGAGTAGATTAGAGTTTTGTCGATTTTGCATTTTCAGTAATTATTCCTTTTTTTCCCTTCGTTTTACGTGTTAATTTTTGCCAGAATTTCTGCCGAAGCGCTTCTCTGCTTTTCTCAGTTTCGCTGCTGTGAGCTTCTGGCTCTTTAATTTCTATTTGTATTTATACATGTATGTGACACGTTGAAAGTTTTGTTCTTTTGAATTGGGCGGGCGATGATTTTGTCTTGCTTGTTCACAATGTGTGGATCTATGGAAGGTAGGGTTTTCAATTTGAATGTGGATATCATGCTGAAAGTATTGATTTTTGAATACCAAGGTTTAGGTGTTCTTATAATTCGTCCCTCGTAAAGTCTAGATTTTTTATTTTTTGGTGTATGGGGTATTCAAACTGATTTAGATTGTAAATATGCTGACGGTTTTGTAGTATTTGTTGTACTGACAAATTTTGCTCATCTTTGTTAACCTTTTGCTGGGGATATTGTGGAACATACAATTATTGAAGAAGGAAAGGCTGGCAGAGATAAAAGGGAAAAGGATGAATTCTGTTAACGTTACTTAATTTTAGAATTGAAGTTGGAACTTCTGAGATGTAGGGAGAAGTGATTATTCTATCTTTTTTGCTTAAGGGCAATTCATAACTTGTGTTTGGGCATTTTTAAATAACTTTGTTTCCATCCTATGAAATAAATATTTTTCCAAAGGAAAGGATTTCTTTTCATGATGGCCCTTATTTGATTGTGCAATTTGTTTCATGATGAAATAAAAGATTGTGCAATTTTTTCCTTTTTAAGAAAGTATTGCTATCTAGGATTATGTTCCTGTAAGATAACGTATTTCTCTTGCTTTTGTACTGCATAAATTATGTGTGCGCTGCTATGATGTTTGAAAAGCTTGCACTTCCATTTTTTGACTTTTGTGGTTACCCATATAGGAAATGGATGGACCTGCTGTTCATGGGAGTGGTAGTGCAGATTCATTCTTACGTAACTATAAGCTTGGAAAAACTCTTGGAATTGGTTCTTTTGGGAAAGTGAAAATTGCTGAGCATGCATTAACAGGGCACAAAGTTGCTGTGAAGATTCTTAACCGCAAGAAGATAAAGAACATGGAAATGGAAGAAAAAGGTTAAACCACATGGACATTGTTTTTATGTCCTATTTTTCTGCAGGGTACATATGACTGTGGGATGTCACTTTCTGAACCAATTTAGCTTGGAAATATTCTTATTTGATTGGAGATATTTGCCTCCCTCTTTTAGGATGCCTTGCTATTATGTGCAAAATATGGTCATTTAAACTGAAATTGGTTGTTTGCTTTATTATTTTAATTGATAGTTGGAGGTTTCTCCTCCAATTATCAAGAATAATATATTAAAGTTTAGATCTTGGCAAAACTCTAATCATCATTATCCTCTGCATTATATTTGTTCTTTTAGTACCGAATTCATGTATGTGACATCTAGTCTCTTTCTAAAGTTTTTTTTGATGACCAGATCTCTAGTTATCAAAGACAGCAGTTTGTTTTAGTGTCTTTTAAATCTTTCTTCTCTAAATCCCATTATAAAGCATTTACTGTCATTTGTAATTTAACTTAGGGTGCTTTGTTTCTGGATTCAGACTCTCACATCATGCATGTTATTGATGGTTTTGCAGTTAGAAGAGAGATCATGATATTGAGACTGTTTATGCACCCTCATATCATTCGCCTTTATGAGGTTATAGAGACCCCAACAGATATTTTTGTTGTGATGGAGTATGTCAAATCTGGTGAGCTTTTTGATCACATTGTTGAAAAGGGTAGGTTGCAGGAGGATGAAGCTCGAAGATTTTTTCAGCAGGTAAAGAATCTGGCATGATTTATGTTGTATAGATACATTTTACATTAGAGATAGTAGTTCTTACTGCGTTGTTATAGAAAATTTCGAGTTTCAAAATTCTGCCATAGAATTATGGTGGAACACGGAGATTACTCTTTCAAATTTGCCTGTGGAAAAGCCTTATGCAATTATTGGTTTTTTGTTGTTTATTAATGTGAATCATCTTACTTTCTGAAAGCAGATAATTTCTGGGGTGGAGTACTGCCACAGAAATATGGTGGCTCATCGGGATCTTAAGCCTGAAAATTTGCTTCTGGATTCCAACAAAAATGTGAAGATTGCTGATTTTGGCTTAAGCAATGTCATGCACGATGGTCATTTTCTCAAGACCAGTTGTGGAAGTCCAAACTATGCTGCTCCAGAGGTATAGCTGGGTGCATAAGGTTTTGGTGGCTTGAAACAGATTTTTACATAAACGCTCCAAAATTTCCAAGCCTTTGGTTTCTATTCTGAGCAATGTTTTTGTTCCAACAGTGGAATTAGAAACCTGATGTTTATCATGTATCTAGGTTATATCAGGGAAATTATATTCTGGGCCCGAGGTAGATGTATGGAGCTGTGGTGTTATTCTGTATGCACTTCTCTGTGGAACCCTGCCATTTGACGATGAAAATATTCCTAACCTCTTTAAGAAAATAAAGGTGAGTTGCAACTGTTTTTGCAATTTTTACTAGCAAGAAGAAGAGAAAGTGTGTTTATATCATTGTAATTTTCATTGAAATTACTATTCAGGGTGGAATATACACTCTTCCCAGCCATTTGTCTCCTGGTGCAAGAGATTTGATTCCAAGGATGCTAATAGTTGACCCTATTAAGCGAATCACCATTCCTGATGTACGATTACACCCTTGGTTCCAAGCTCATTTGCCACGCTATTTGGCTGTGCCTCCACCAGATACAAGCCAACAAGCTAAAAAGGTTAGGTGGTGGCATGACTTACAAATGCTCATAGCTTTTCTATATTCTCCTTTTACTTGTGAATTCATGTTACTATTTATGACTGACTACTTATATTGTTAGTGTTTAACAATCTAAAATGCATGCTGAAATTAATTAGGAGGATGCAGGTTGTTGGTCAATCATTCAACAATGCCAAACTGTTCTTGTTGGTTAGGAGAATGATTTGAGCATTGCAACATACGTTGCAAAAGGACATCTGATAGTTTTCTTTGTTTTCAACACTCCTTTGTGTATATGCTTATTTGTTTGGAGAAATTACAATTTGCAAAATATTGCCTTTTCTACTCTTGATCGATTAACTTGTACTTCGTTTTGCAATTAATTCCCTTATCAAGTACACTTCAGATATTAAAGGAAGACCCATATTTCGATTATTCATATTTAAATTTGTCTTCTTGTAATCATTCAGTTTGCTGTATGAGATAGAATTAGGTTGTTCCATAAATAAAAAATCTTAAAGTCTTTTTTGAGCATATTGCAAGTCAGTGACTCCTTCTTCTTCAGTCCATTGACATGGTTTCTGCCATTCTTAATTCTCTATCAATTTCTTTTGTACCTGGGTTCCTCACTTTAGTGATATTAATTCCAATTCATCTCAGTGATTAGTTTTTGTAATCCTTCGAGTGCAGATCGATGAAGAGATTCTGCTTGAAGTGGTTAAAAAGGGATTTGACAGGGAAAGCCTCATTGATTCTCTCTGCAAGAGGGTCCAAAATGAGGTATTTTCTTTTCTTTTTTTGTTAGTCTCTCTCTCTCTCTCTCTCTCTCCAAATTTGACGACGTGGGGTTGGTTAAAGGTGCAGTTATGTTTTCTGAACTTTTCAGGGAACTGTTACATACTATTTGCTGTTAGACAATCGTTTCCGTGCTTCCAGTGGTTACCTTGGAGCTGAATTTGAGGAGTCAATGGTGCGTTAATTTTCATATTGATGGCAATAGTTACTCTAGTTGTCTAGTTTACTTGTAATAAGATCTGTTTTATCGATATCTATATCATAAACAAAGCTTAAGCCCGCTTGTGGTTTTACTCGTTTGTCACTTTTTGCAAGCGTCTACTTTATCCCTCGTAGGTCTACTCTATCCCTCATAATCTATCACAAACAAAAACCATCTCCGAAATTCATCAAGGCGTTCCAATTAATGAGAATATTTCGAGTTGATAATTTTCTTTTTATAATAAACTGGCACAACCAGTGGACCGTGCCTGAACCAGCTTTAGTATGTAAGAAGGTAAAAATGTGATCAAACAATCTCAGATTCCACGTTACAGGTTAGATCTTTGAAGATTTTTATCAACCTTTTTATTCCAGTTGATCTGACCTGACTAAAGCTTTCATTTGTTTCTAGGAAACGGGATTTAACCAAATGCAATCAAATGAAGCTGTAGCTTCACCACGCATGACAGGAATTATGGATTACCAACAGATTGGTTTGAGACAGTGTCTGTATGACAGAAAGTGGGCTCTGGGACTTCAGGTTAATCTTAGTTGAGTGCTTGCAACAGTTATTTTCAAAAGTTGCTAAATCATTCTCACAACAATTATTGTTCCCCTCTTTTTGACCTTGTCAGTCTCGAGCACATCCTCGTGAGGTTATGACTGAAGTTCTAAGAGCGCTGCAAGAACTTGATGTGTGTTGGAAAAGGATTGGGCACTACAACATGAAATGCAGGTGGAGTCCTGGGATTCCTGGTCAACATGAAGTGATGATCAACAACTCTATGCACAGTAATCATTATTTTGGAGATGATTCTTGTGTCAGAGAAAATGAAGGCGTTGCTAGGGTACCAGCTGTGGTCAAATTTGAGATTCAGGTATTTCTCTTATATCATTTTCTTTGTGAGTGTACAACTTCAGATGCTAATGAGTCCGTTTTTTGAAATAGATTTTTCTAACCAGTGCCCATGCCCGTGCCTGTGACAAACATTACGTTTCTGTATATGGTGCACTAACTTCTATTTGTTTTCCCTCTTGCATTTAGACTTCTCCTATTGAACATCACTCTCGCAAAATAGTAACACCTGGGGCTCCATGGGCACTGTTTAGACAAACTGCTCTAAAATATGCTAGAAGTTATCCTCCTTCCCCAAACTTCATTGAGTATTCTTCGAATCTAAAACAAGTGATACAAAAAGATAGCTGGGTTTCAGGAAAGTGAAATCCATTGCAGTGTGCGGCTCACCTATGTTATGCTTCTTCATTTCCCACCAATTACTTATCCAAAAAATTGGTTGAACTGCAATTTAATTGTGATCTGATAATGTTTGTAATTAAACTGCAGATTTACAAGACTCGTGAGGACAAGTACCTACTTGACCTACAGAGGGTTCAAGGTCCCCAGCTACTCTTTCTGGATCTTTGTGCAGCTTTCCTTACTCAGCTTCGGGTCCTCTGAATTTGAAAAAATCCGTCCTAAAGATCTCTAGACGCTTGTGAAGAAAGTTGATGTACATAAGATTTAGCTACAGCAGCTGAAGTGGGCACAATGTTTTTATCCTAACGTCACAGTAGTAGTTCATCCTTTTCTCTCAAAGGTGAATGGTCATGCACAGCCTGTGTTTTTGTGGACGCACTAGGACCTTCGGCCTCTTGCACAACCTCTTTAGTTTTTATTTTCCCTTTCTAATTTGTCACGATGAACCAGTTTATATAATTAGGTTATTTGATGTGCAGAGGCAGATATTGGATAAATAGTGATATGATTTAAAATTTCGTCAGCCTTATGCTTCGGTTTTCACCTTCAGATTTCCATAGGTTGCTGCATTTTTTTTTTTTTGCTATTTAAAGCACAGTTGCCTAACAGCTGGGAATACTCGTATCTTGATACTTCCTTCTTTCACCCTGTTTTCTGGGCTTCCACAGGATTAATTGTCCCCATATTTGAGCATCTTCTGCTTCTTTATTTCATCAAAACGGGATTCTTTTCAATGGCTTAACTGTACTTGACAGGTAATCATATCCCACGAAAAAAGGTATTTAAGTAATCCAAGCTGGATATGAACCGAGCTGTGAGAGTTCATTCACTTTGCCAAATATTGCATTGCAACAAAATGTAGAAGCCTTCCTCGTCAGGAGTCGGGACAAGCCAAAACGCAGAAGTTGAATCAAGGCGTAGATTTCGAAGTTTGTCTTTGGAGTCTTGAAGCCGCACAGACAACTTCTTCTTTCGCAATAAAGGAACATATCTTACAATTGAATGGTTATATAATCTTAAAATGCTTATTCAGATTGATTAATAAATGGTTGTTGAAGAATATGACCGTGGATGGATTAATAAATCTTGTACCTTATCAAATCGTTTAGGCATAAATATCGAAAGCCAAAAGAAACAGGAAAGAAACCAAACAAGAACTTCATTTTTACATGCATCTATCTTCTACTTTATCGCGGACGGTCTCCTGAAGGACATAAGATTGATTTCATCCATGAAAATTCGTTTAGAAAGGTTCAAGACGTGAATTTGTTGGAAGTACATCGAGTTATGCTGCTTTAACCCAAAAAAAAAAAAAAAAAAAAACTATGTAGAACTGGCATATCTCAAGGAAGGAAGTAAAATCTTAACCGGAAGTCATGTTAAGAGTACAACATAACGGACCTCAGTCATTCCTGACTGCTAAATCTGGGGAAGGGAAGTTACATGATAGTTCTAGTTTCCTATACCAACTCAGAATTTGCTCGTGATGGATGTATCAGTCAGAATCTGTTTTACCAATTTTTGAATCCTAATTGAGGTAGCTCGAACTTCAAAAGCCAAAGGTCACTAGTTACCTAACTAAGTGACATAGCAGATAGGTGGGAGATCAATAGAGCTCCAGAGCGATAAGTCACCATCAAAGTTTGAAGAAGATGCCCCAGCATCAGCTGGAGTTGCTTCCTCTTCTTGCTTCTTGATGAGTTCAACATTGTCCCCTTGAAGTGTCTCTTGCTGTTCCTGATCTGGAATATTCTTGTTACATGCATTACGGAGTCTAGTCAATTGCTCTGATCTTTCCTGTTGAAGTACACTCACTGATCTCAGCCTCAACTTTAAGCATTCAGTTATCCCATTGAAGGCATAAAGAGAAGCAGAAAACTTCCTCTCATAGTTCATCCTCTTCATCGCCTCGCTCAGCATGGATGGATCATCTCCATAATCCTCAATCTCCACAGGTTGTGATATTTGTCCAGCAATTTCAAAGGGAGAACAGTTATAACAAGATTCTATCTCGTCCACAAAATTGAAATCCACGATCCCGGGATTGACGTTGTTTCCTTCTTCAGCATGTTCCTCTGTTTCATCTTCAGCAGTGCTACCATCCCAGCTCAGGCACTCATGACCGTTGGAAGATTGAACCGTGTCATCCCAGCACTCTAGGTCTAAACTTGGTTCTCTAATCACCTCACAATGATGATCATGTTGGGTCAAGCAATATTCAGGGCTCGAGCTCAAATGAGAATCGCTACTATTATTAGTACTTAAATTACTAGCCGTGCTGGTGGTGGTACCATCTTTTTCAGGGGTATAATCTTCAGGATCATTGAGGAAATCGGTGAATTGAGCATCAGGAAAATCAGATGATTGATCGTCAGGAAATTCATGCGACTCCCTTTGCTGCTCATGATCCGATGCTGGAACTGATGAAGCAGCAGCAGCAGCAGCAGCAAGAGAATTATTTCTGGCCTTGAGCTTACTCAGAAGAAGATTAGTGATCTTAGAAGGCAGAGCTGGGGTTGCAGAAGATGATGAAGAACAAGGCCAGAAATTTGTGCGAGTGTTGGCCCCTCGAAGCAAACAAGCAGCCTCATCATAGGCCCTGGCAGCCTCCTCAGCAGTGTCAAAAGTGCCCAACCACACCCTTATCTTTTGTATGGTGTCTTTTATCTCCGCAACCCATCTCCCTGATGGCCTTTGTCGAACACCAACGAATCTTTTCCTGGCCCGCCGTGCTCCGCCGAATGCAGCAGCAGCTGCAGCTTCCTTCACCATTTCATCCCATGCAACGTTTCCCTCATCACCAGACGATGACGAGGAGGATGAGTTCTTCTCATTATCCATACAATCACCGGCCTTTCTTTTCCTTGCCATCAGTTTTTCTGAGTAGTTCAATTTCTAGCTATCCCAATGTTGGATGGGTAGGTAGCTACGTTTGTTGACTAGACGGTTGATGCTCGTTAATGGGGTCCCTTGGAGGTTTGACAAACAAAGTACACATATTTATACACGTACGACATGAGAACCTGTCAAGGCAAATTGAAGTTTGAAAAGGTCCTTTTTTGCTTGTACGCACACCTTTGTTGTTTTTATATTCGGCATCAGATGAAAACATGTGGAGGTTTCTCTTTGATGTTGTAGGCAGAGATATAGAGAGATATTAAGCTAGTATTTTTTGCTAGATTTCTGTATGATTCTTTTGGAAATCGTAGCTTTGACCCAGCCAAAGGATCGAGTTTCTGGCTTCCGCTGCTAGCTATACATGAGGGGCATTTTTTTTTTTTTTTTTTCCAATGTCTCGATCGATTATTTTAAGTTATATGAAAATGAAACTAACCCGAGTTGGATTTTGGCTTTTTTTGGGGCCTTGATCTCCTTATTTATGTGGAGCATAGCTACAACCACCGGTCTACCAATCAGCGAGTTTGGAAAGAAATCACGATTTGCCACTGATTGAATTAATAATAAACCCAAAAGAAGCACAGTAATTCTTCTGTCGTGGAAGGAGAAATAGTGCATTGAAGTCATCACTCTGACGAAAAAGACTGATTGTTCCTTGTCATTGTGGATATTTCTAGTACAACATCAACAACCCAAAGCATGGTTCGCCATGGCGGGTCGCGACAGCGTCGCGATCTCGGTTGTTCCATATCCATCGCGGCATATCGATTGAATATCACGTGGCACGCATATTGTACCACACAAAAGTTTCCAAAATTTTTGAAAAAATTACTAAAATTAAAAAATATCAAAAAAGACACAATTTAAAAAAAAATATTCGAGTCTACTCCGAGTTGACTTGAATATATGGGCCAATATCATGCATCACGGATTCGAATCGACTAATATCGACAGAGTCAAAGCAAGTCGTCACGAATATAGTAATATTCGTCGTTCGGAGATCGGTATCGTACCAGTTTCCTCTGTTCCGAGTACGACTTGGCCGATATCGATGCGTGTCGGCCGATATTGCAAACCATGACCCCAAGATAGATAAATTAGATCAAACAGCTGAAGCCCACGATGGAGCTGCGCTACAAGTGACCATCTCAATGTATTCATGTTACAGGAATTCCGGTGACCGAGACTTCATAGTAATTTCTCACGAAGAGAAAAATTTAAGAGCGGGGAAAGAAATTCCCACAACAGTGTTGCAGTACCTAGCTTAGAGATATCTGAAGGTGCTATAATAATATATATATATATATATATATATTCGGTGTTTGATGTGTTTTGAGAGGATAAGAAGACATTATTTTTAGGACTGTCAATGAGGCTGGGCCAGCCCGAGCTCGGCTCATTCGGCGCGACAGAAAGCCCGATGAGCCAGATTATTTAGTGAGTCGATCTGAGTTTGAGCCTAAAAATTAGGCCCGAATTAAATGTGAGTCGAGCTTGGGCCTTATTAGGCTCAAACCCGATATATGTCCGGCCCTTTAATTACCTATATATATAATATTTATATTTTGATATTATGTATAATTATATATCCAAATATATTTTTACTAAATACTAAATTTATATATAAATTACAAAACACAAAAATACATCTAAAGACTCTTTCATGAGTTTTCTTGAGAGCCAATATTAGTAATGCATAACTAAATCTCTAATTTTTCTTATTGGTTGAGTAAATTTTTGTATTAGCATATTATTGGTTGATTTTTTTTTTTGTCTACAAACACAAAAATCATCAAGCATATTTGGATTTAAATCACAAGATTATAAAAAAAGTTTCAACCTTTAAAGATGTATTGGCTTATGATCGGATGTTTTATTACTATTTTTCATGCATTTTAAATGGATTAAATATAAATATTGTTGAAAAAATTTTTGGTTTATATACTTTTTAAGAACTATTATTTGTTCATGTTTAGTTTTAATATTATAGTCTTGTAAATGTTAAATTAGTTTTACAACTTAATAGTTATAGTAATTATATTAAGAAAATTAAGGAGTAATAAGTGAGCTTGGGGTAAACCCGATTAAGACTCACAATCCGAATATTATGTGAGTTGAGTATGAGCTTCACATTTACGAACCCAAAACTCATAGCGCGAAACCCAAAAATGTTTCAAATTAAATGAGTTGAGCTTGAACACATCAAATCAAAGTCAGGCTCATTAGGGCCGATTGACAGGCCTAGTTATTTTACAATCTCATTTCACGAACGCAATCGCGCAAAAGGGAAATCAAGAACAACTCCGAAATTTGATAGCTAAATGGCCTCTGAATACGACTAAAGCTCGAAAATATTCGTTTGATTCAGGAAAATATTCCGAGGCCTGTGTTTCTAGATTAATTCCTGAATTCCTTGTTCTCCAACTGGTAGCAATCCATATGGTACATTCCATGGAGGCCTACAGCATATTACATATTTCCTGAGTTGGGCGATGACGGTTTAAATTCGTCGTACCTCTGAGCCATATTTGCCCTTGTCAGCTTCGCAGTTAGTTGTTTTTCCGGAGAGCTCAACACTAAATAGTAGTCGTCGTACTAACCACTTTGGAGCGATTCCTTCAGTGAAGCGGGAACATCGATCTCGAATTTTGCTACGTTTGTCATCCTTCAGTGAAGCGATTCCTCCAAAGCCCCGGACAAGAAGCATGTCCCCAAAACAAAACAAAACAAAAAAAAAAAAAAATCTGACGCTGGCAGGCTTCCACCCATATTTTTTATGTCCTTTGTCATGTACTTTTCCAACTTCCTTCTAAGATCCTCAGAACAATCTTCTTCCTTTGCCTTGACTTTATGGTTTGTTTGTAGAATACAAAAACTGCTTTCTCTTCTCATTTCTCAAATGGCTGCGAGACACAATGACGTCCCTTGTAGCTTGGCTTCAAGCGGAAACCAGATGGCAGAACACTGACTGAGTCCATGCTTTTACATTCTTGAGCATCCAGCCCTTTACATGTCACAACTAAACTACGAAACTGAACAAGGAAAAAAAAAAAATCTAATCTTGGGATCTGGGTCATTCTTTCTTTGTACAAAATACCCACACGTTTCTTTAGGGATGACTTGGCTTAAAGAAAACCATTCGTTTATTTCTTTTTTTTTTTTCCTCTTAGTTGGGTAATAAGAAAGTATAAGAACCCGAGACCCGGGACTAGGAAACAGGAAAAGGACCAGTCTTTACAAGGGGAAAGCTATTTCATGTCATTACATGAGTAGGCAATAACAAGGCATCACACGGGCTTCTTGTATTTTAATCGCACAGCAAATGGGCATTTCAAGTTCCTGTGGTATTGGTATTCAGAGGAAGCAACAAAGATAAAAGGTGATAAAGAATGGGACAGACGAGACATTGGGGAAGAAAGTGAGCGGCCACAACAGGACAAAAAGATACAATAGACGAAGTGTTCCAAATGTCGACAAAACCGACCTTTTTGCGTTTGTTGTTTGATCGCGTGACAAAACCCATCTTCCTCTCTCTCTTTCCATCTGATTGCCAAGTGGAAACCTGATTGCAAGTTCACCACCTGATGATCAATTCAACCTAAATAAAAAGGTACACTCCTCAATGGCCCTCCAAACTCCAAGTGGGGGTCCTGGAACGAATCAGAGGGTTCTTCAGTCCACGCAATTACGTATTTCGTGATGACGACGCGATTGACTTGCAATATCTATCTGTATAATATTCAACTCGGACATGTTGAGAGAGAGAGTGTACACGGAAGAGAATCAGGTGAAAATCAACAATAATGCTGCTGCTGCTGCTGCTTTTGCAGGAAACAGCGAGGAGGAGTGACTACATATTAGTGGACGGTATACATCCTGCATGTCGAAAATTCAAGCAGTATTCTGGTTATACGTATTAGTCCTACCACAATCATATGCCCATAAGGGGGAAAAAAAAAGGGAAGCTAAAGCAGTTGCATAACAATCAATGCTCCTGTAATAAATAAAATGCGAGGAATTGCATCTAGAACACTGAGACCGAAACAGTATGAAAAGAAGAAAATACAGAAGGATTAAACGTAACGAGCCCAGTGTGATTGATCCGCCAATCATGCGTTCTACACAACAAATCCAGCTGAGAGCATCAGGATGAAAATTGTGATTCTGTTCCCACCCATGCACTCTCCAGTAGATTGTGATTGAAATGAAGCTTGAAATGACAGAATACCTCTCTCAAGTTCAAGGCTCAGGAATTCCAAGAAGGGGAGAGTTTATTCTTTCACCATTGGTGGAATACCGAACGGGTACCAGAGCAGGATCCTGGTATGCAGTTGCAAGTTCCTCATAGAAACTAGACATTGTGGGGTTGTTTTGGTCATCTCCGTCTTTCTTTATCAAACTCTGTAACACATAACTTGTTACAAGACGTTCCAATATTATACATCGAATCAGAATACTACTTTGCAGAAGAATAGACCTCACATATCATCATCCATTATGATTCATGCTCAGTTTATTTTTCATAAATATTTCTAATAGAATACTATTTAAAGATATCCGGCAAGGAATAAAACCATCAAATAAGTTGTAAACGTTCCCCAACCAATCTTAAGCGTCATAGTAGCAAAAAGTAATGATACAAAAGAAGCATATCTAAATGGATGTCATTATAAAACAATTCTCTCTCTTTGCTCTTTACCAATCCTTTTTAACTTTTGCCTCAAGTGTTCTTGCCTCACGATAGCCTGTGTTGCACCAATGTTTGACATTTATGGAGAATACGTGCTAGATTTTTAGCAGTTGTGCCGGATTAAGATCAAACACAGCTAGGTAGGACTACAAACAATGAGCAGTTTCATACATTATGCCAGACACTCATTCATCGCTTTTCCTTCACATCAACAACCCTTGTGCAATTAGATTGTTAGACAGTGACCCCTATGACCATGCACTTTGAGCAAGGATTAGTTAGTCATTCTCGTTAAGATTATTTTGCACCAAGGGAATTTATAAAAAATCAAGAAAAAAGGTTTTTTAATAGCAATAGTTGCGAGGACGGTTTAAATAGAAGGAAAAGGACAATATTCCAGGACAGTTTAAATAGTTGTGAGGACGGTTTAAATAGAAGGAAAAGGACAATGTTCAAGGACAGTTTAAATAGTTGCAAGAAAGAATTGAAAGCAAACATTAAAAAAAGGGACTGTATAAGTTATATCAAAATGGATTCGGTATACACTGAACAATATTCAATGGTATAAAAAAGGACAAGGTTATCACCTGCACGAAGACCTAAAACACTTTAAAATAAAATATTTGAGCAAGTCGGTGGAAAAATCTACCTCAGCAGAATAAGTCTTGAAGGCAGGCAGGAAACGTCTCTGGCAATAGTTGTTGAATATAAGAGTGAGGATTGGAAGAGGAATTGTTAAGCTCGAAGCCAGTGGCAGGTCCTTCAGGCCAAATATTCCAATCGCAATGATATGCATCAAAACTAATGAGAATATTGTTGAATTGTGTACTATGGGCCAAAACTTTCCATCAGCATCGAATTTGGGTACATAAACGTTTAATAGCTGCTCAATGGCAATTTAAAAAAAAAAAAAAAAGAAAATGAAAAAGATCCAAGCTTAGGTTTCTTCTAATTGAAATTTATAATGTGGATATTAAGTCACAAAAAGAAACACCAATGATAAACTAAACCAGTATCTGAAGCCAAAATAGTTGTAAAGCACGTGAAAGTCTAACAGCCTTAATGATAGGGCCACGCATACTAAATGTACAAGTGTATTGAATACTGACTACCAGAAATTTGCAAATATAGGGACACCAGGAGGACTGAAACAGAGAACAACTCAATGAATCTATCTGCAAGATTTTCTCAAAAAAAGAAGAAGGATGTAGCTGCAAATTTAACTCATTAAATGCCACCATCTAAAAGACACAACAGTGGGCCATATCACAAATGTCAAGTTGAAAAACAGTATCCAAAGAAAGGAAATCAAGTAAAAGGTTCAAGGATAACACAATGAAGAATATATATAATTACCACTTATGTTAAGTTCTTTAGTTGTCACTTCCACCTTCAGTCATTCAAAATCAAGCACTGAATACCTATCAATACCACTATACCTTTTTGTCTGTTCACAAGCAGGAAAAGGTTCACGTGCAACTAATAGAAGGAACTTGTGTACAAGTTTTATCCTAAAACTTCCCTGTTGGTTTATTTGGAATATTTTTTTTATATAAGTTGACAAGGTAACGTCTAGGTGCCAAGCCAAGTTAGTGCTAGAACTCTGCATCATACAGAACTAAAACTACAACGAAGTTGAAGATTGGATGAAACAAAGGCAAAAAAGAAAGCCAAAATCTTCCAGTTACTTGATAGAAAGTTTCCAATCTTCATTACATGAAAGCATTATATAATAAGATCTTAACTTGGATCACAATTTGTCAAACACAGATGCATTTTGCGTGCGAGGCAAGGAATGGTGCATGGACTCAGCATTAGAATCCTTCCATGGTCCCCAATCTCATTTAAGGCAAGTAGATATTGTCATGCAGGATATCAAATTAATAACTTGATAAAAACCAACCAGAAACATAGCTGACTGACCTGGTTTCGGTAGATTATGTATCCCATACAGAGGAAAACCAAGAGAAAAGGCAAAATGAGAGGTGCAAGGAAGAAGTATGTTACACCAAGAAGGCCAAAAAAGAGAATCCTAGGAATTACACCATGGTAAGGAATTGATGGCACTTCCAATTCGTCATTAGAACTCCCACAAAATTTCCTTTGCATGAAGCTAGATATGAGTGGCATAAATCGAACAAGTTCTAAGGCAGTACCAGTCCATCCAGAAGTCACGACGTATGCAATGAAAAAAGTAGCCTACAGAAAAAAGCAGCATCATATCACTCTCTTGGAGTACATACAAGTGGGCATAGGTAAAGTTATTAAGGCTTTTTCAATTTGCCAAATAGTAATACTACTGCTTCGTCTAATAAATGCATTTCTTTAAGCTCTGACTACATGATGCTGATTCATACGCCCTGTAATCTTGTTCAATACTAAGCGATGGGGATAGTTTATATTTTTATCTGTGGGTAATGAGTGGCAACAAATGGGGCTTCTATTTCCACTGAAGCTCCGATTATTTGATGCTTCAGCTGATCAAGACTGTGTGAGAAGGTGTCACAGGGAATTTATATTGCTGAAATTATTAGCATATCTCTTGTAGAAATGTTCATAATCTGCTCAATTCAAAGTGCATTTTCAATTGAACGTCTTCCCTGGAAATACAATGGCCCAATATGAAATCACGAAAATTCCAAACCTATGTACATTTTTCTCAGGTCTTCTCTGTATTAAGTCCTATCAGGATGAAACTAGTGCACAAGAACAGACTTGATTCTCCAAGGCAAAATATAGCCATTCTATTCCATACAAAGAATTCCATGTTTTGAGGTGGTAATGTAGGGTAGTATATAATAGAAATTGGTATACATTACTAAGGAATCCTTTGATCAGCATAATCATTTCAGCTGGCCAAACATTGAAGCACATACCTGGCCAGGAACTGCAACAGCTAATAAGCTCGGAATTTCCTTAGGTTCAAGAAGAACACTGAAACGATAGAGAGCGGATCCTGATAATACATTTGCAAAAAAGATGTTCCATATGCTAAACCACAGTACTTTGATGCAGGCACTTTTCTCAATCTCACTGAGAGCAACGTATCCTTGTATGGAGGAGAATACGACCATGATGGGTGGTACAAAATAGAGAAACAGTTGAAGAATAAGACTAGGAAGATATCCAGTGACCACATGACTGATGAACGATCTGCGCACAACAAATGCTCATATTAATAATCCAAAATAGACTCTGTCTGTAAGGAGGAGGAGATTATGCAATTAAGATTCTGGATAAAAATTGAGAATGTGCATCAAATATTGCAAGACTTTAAAGTTTCGTTTTTGCATTAGATACAAGTTTCACGCTGTAGTTTGTCAGACCATCTCTATCTTTTTTTCATTTTTCTTTTTGTAATTAAATAATGTGATTAGCATCCAAAAAGAAAGCTCAAAGTGTCATAAAAGTGAAAATGACGTAACAAACTACATAACTTTTCAAAAAAGGATTAAATTAACTTTCTTCCTTCTCGCAACAGGTCTCGAGTGAATTCATGCATGGGAACATCATAATACCAAGGAGAATGCTAACATCACTTGAAGTGATTCATTTATAAAAGAAGCTTCAGTGACAAAACAAATGAATTTCTTCTGCTACACAAGTTTGAAGCTTTCCAAGTCTTATATATCAGCATTTATGGTTGTTCATGGATTTCAAGAGCTCGAAGCCACATTTTCTAGAAGACTACCATATGAAAACAACACAAGTATGCCAAGCATTTCAAGAAGACTAGCTTACAGATATTCATGAGCAGATTTAAAAGGATCCAAAACAAGTATTTGACATGCTTAACTCAGGAAACATGAGAACTAGAGTACAAAACATATGAAAACAAAATTGAAGAAAGATTACTTACATTCTCAGAATACTTTTCAGAAAAGGGAAGAAACCCTCCAGCTGGTCCAAATTAGCAAGACCTTGTACTATTAAAACAGGTATGAGAAATAAAACAGTGAGAACGGTGAATGCAACAATGACAAGAATGCTGCAAATCCATCTCCTTGTAAAAGATGCCGAAAAGAAAGGCCAGTACACATCCTGGGGATGAGGAGCTCGCTCAGTTGTCCACTCAGTGGGATTTATCCCTTGTCTGATATGCAAAGCTATTGCAGCACCAAGTCTGGTCTTGAAAGATACAAAAGCAGCCCGGACTTCCTGTACACAAAAAGAGGATATATAAATGAAAGACTCTCACTAATAAGCCTTGAGACAGATGCTATAATGCTTGCATATCAGATATTTGGGTAAACACCAGAGCACCCTAGGGCAATGCACATTGGCAGCATAACTGCATTAAATTGGTAAACACAAGAAAAGGAAAAGAAGAAGAAGAAGAAAAAAAGAGATGTCATGAGATAAACACAACATAAATGCAGTAAGTCACTACATAGAAGTTGTTACAATGACAGATCCTTTACTAGATACAATACACCATTCAATGATTGAATATTAGCCACATTCAGAATAGCATATGCCACATTCGGAATAGGCACTAGAAAGATATTAAAATTCAGCCAAAGAGAAGCAAGTGGCTTCAGTCCACAATGAAAACAAAAGCATATTGTTCGAAAAAAAGTCTGAAACAGCACCATTGTCCAAATGATGCTTATTTTAGAGGACCAATACTGCTAAAACTTGACAGTTGATGTTTGAAGATTAGTCATTCACTTAGATCTTCTCTTCCTTGATTAGCACGCCATCATTAGGATATATGTGAGCTCCTTTCAATGAAGATAGACTTTCTTACAGCTTAAAGATGCTTGTGCAGTGGCTTAAATTGATGTACCATGTAAAGCTAACATAACGTAAAGACAATGCAAAACCAACTCACAGAAATGAACTCACTGGGTTGTCACTTTCTAACAAAGTACAAAAGGAAAGTTTGGGTATTGAATAAGTGCTTTCGAGAATCCAATAATATGAGACCATCTCCTCAGGTTAGTATCATATTTAGCTTTCCTGAGTTGCTCTAGATTACTTTGACAAAAACATAAGTATTCCCTTCCTACACAAACCAAATCATTGGGTGCCAAGAATGAGATAAAGTGAAAAATGCTTCCAGAAACAAATAACTGCCCAACAAAATCCACTTCCCAACAAAATCAAAGAAAGGTCATTTACCTTCATTGCAACTGAAGATTGTTCAGTCCTCACATTATCTTCAACATCTTCTAACTGCTTCTCATATTGTTCCAGAAGATCAACTCTACGTCCACTAAGTCCCATAAACCCAGTACGCTTGAACCTTTGCTCGCTCCCGTTGCCTGACCTCAATCTCACAAGCTTTCCATACAAATTATCTGCATCATTCTGGAGGAGTATTACACAGATCTCAGAGATTGAAGCAACTAAAGTACTTAATCTACATTGTTGGAACCCATAGAAAGAAATAAGAGATTTTTCATTTGCATCTACTCATGCTTTTTACGTCAAGCCAATGTGGTTAGTTTCCATAGACCAAATCATAGCAAATGTCATAAACAGACTAAGATGCCATATATCAGCAATGGTATCCAGTTTCCACATTGTTGTATATTTGTAGTGCATAGATATCTTCACAAAATTACATAAAACCTTTGGCCAAGCAGCATATATTCTGGTTCATGTCAATATGGCAACACCAGAGATGATTTCCCAGGAAAATGTCTAGTCAATGAACACTCTGCTGTAATGTGTAAAATCAAAGTAACAGTATAGCAATTACTCAAATTTTTCCACAAGCAGCCAATATCACATTATTCTACTAGGCTATAACAAATCCAGAACTTCTCAATTAAACTCAGACTTGTGAATTAAACATAAATCCAAGACAAACTTCTCAATTCAGCTAATATTAAATAATTATGAAGGCACAAATCGAAGATTATTCTCAGAGAAGTAAAATGAAGTTGATACAATTGTTTAAATGATCTGCAAATATTGGAAGTGACAAATATATCAAATTCCCATGGTGCTTACGATAAGGTTTTTGAGTTTGCTTGTTCGACGAACTACATTATGTGAAAGATACGTAGAAGAATAAATTTCTGTGAAAAAGCTCTCAACAGTATTGCTGACGCTTCTCCCAGAGGTTACAGGGATGCTCCGGACTAAAACAGTAAACTCTTGTGGCTGAGGTTTCGATGAACAGAAACACGCCAATCTTTTGGCTGAGATATATGCATGTTCCTGCAGATTGTATAGTATTTCAGAGTCCAAACACTCCTAGATTCATAATATTTTGACCAGGAAAGATAAATTAAAACCACAAGGGATGATTTACTTACAAAATAAAGAAGGCAGCAAACAAACATCGTGAAAGCATACACAGCACAAAAGTGAATCCACAACCTTAGAAAGGCCAAGATAGACAGTCAGAGATCAGATCCAACTTAAATATCTGCTATAAATGCACTAAATTTCAGCAAGCAATTGAGACTCTGTACTACATCTCTGCGTTGTCAATTAATACCAGCCAATTGATGCAACCAATGTTAAGCCAAAGGGGCAATGAAGTCAAAGGAATCAATTTTGTTATCGTAAGACGTGTTACATATATAAGAATTAGAAAACATGACAAAAGGCACAAATGTGGGAATTCTTTCAATGATTTTGGCTTTTGTTATCCTCAGCAATCTCCTATATCCCGTTGGTCAGAAGTACCAGTAAATTCCGGGTTCATAATTAAAGACAAAAATCACCTGTTTGAGCCATCACCCACATTTGAGATGGTGAAAGTTTCCAGAGTTTTATTTTGCACGCCCGTGAAGTCGAGACTTGGCTGATCACCCATATAATTAACAGGAAGAAGAATAAAAACCCCAATAACCGCAGCAAAAGTGAAGATCCTCAAACTGCAGAAGTAAACAGGTACATTGAGCAAAACGTGGCATGCAACAAAAGTAAAGAAAAAGGCATACGGACACGTAGATATGAACAGCCTTTGACGTGCAATCACGCATATAGAAATCCAAAACTGAATAACCTGAAGATAAAAATGCGCATGAATACTACGCCGTCCAAACCGGAAACTGATAAAAGCTCATCTTCTGAGGGTTGCCATGCCATTCTGACCCAACCAGCAGACGGTAATAACCTCTCCAAGCTGAAATCCCCTCTCTCTTGGGATTTGCCATGAGCAACCAGTCTTGGTGCATATACACCGGCATTGCCTGGCTGCTTTCTCAATATGGAATACAATGCAAAAAACAGAAAACAAAGAGCAAGATTGATTCCAACCGATGTCAATAGTGCAGAAAGAATCATCACTTCAAGTAGCTGGCTCAACCCGAACTACAGTACTCATTCACAGAAACAAACCCACCTCCTCAGAATGCCTTATCAGATGGTTCGATCGACTTAACTGGGCATGCCAAAAAAAAAAAAACGATGTTAAAAGAGTTACTAAGAACATGAGGTACAATAGCGTAAAGGGGGTGACTTCATTTATAGAAGCACTCCTAAAGAACAAACTTTCTTGGGTCTCTTCTATTAAAGTGAAACTCCTAATATCGCGTATCAAGCCGGAAAAATTCAAAACGATAAAGAAAGAGGGAATAAAATGATGATAAGATACAGCTTTTTACTGACCCAGAATCGTCAGAAGGCGATAAACTATAAAATATTTAGGGTGTGACAGAATCAGCTGTAAGTAGAAGGTAATGAAAACAGTAGAAGCTTTTCCTTGCGTGTGTTGATTCTGATATCAGTAAACGTGATGTTCCCAATACAGACTTACAAGTAGAAATCTTTATACACTTTAGAGCAGCAGAAGTATCAGCGACCTGAAGTTTCTCGAATTTGCTGAACAAAAATGATGGCGACAGGGGGAGCAGCAGTGCTCACTACTTCAAGAACCGTACCAGTCAAACTTTTGACCAAGAGAGTGGGAACCCTAATCAAGATTCGAGAAAGATGATACTGAGCAGAGAATTAACCGACTCATCATCGAAGAAGTAGAGAATCGATACTTTGATTGAGAGGGTTATGTTGCAGAATGAAAGCAGACGGTAAAATTACTTTGAGAGGAAAAAGTGGGTGGGAGGGCAGGGATCAGCTCAGCTCAACTTATTCACCTGCTTTGGCAGTAACCAAATAAAAGTTGCTTGGCGCTAACCAAATAAATGTTAAAACCGCCTCACTTACAACTCAACTCAGCCTTGCTCCTATTTTCGGCCTCTTATCAATTAATAATTACTACCCAATAATCCCAGGTTCGCCTTTATTTTTAATATGCAATTTGCATTAAAAAATTTGTACCCCTTGTTAAAGTTGAAATACCCTTCAAATCTTTTTAGTAAACTGTTCACCGCTAATCTCATGTCCAGTTTAGATTGTAAATTTTTGTAGAAAATTTTTTAAAATATTTTTCTTGACAAATTTTGTAAATTTTTATTTCACATAAATCTCATTACTATAGTATATATTTTTACAAAAACATCAAAAAAATACAATTCATATGGGATATTCTATCAAAAAAAATGGAAATTTTAAAGAACTAATGAAAAACAATTGAGAACATGTCATAACGAATCCTTTTAAAATATTAAAACTTAAAATATCCAATCACCTTTTTAAATAGGTGATTGAAAAATTTATTTACAAAAAAAAAAAATTCTTAGAAAACTACAAACCAAACAAGGCCTTAGGTTCATTTTTTGAATTTTCTCTTTAATATAAGTAAAAAATTTCAAATTTAGAATTTAGAATTTGCATTCTCTTTTCCTATACCACCCAATCCATTCCTTCCCATAAATTATTTAGCTTGAAAATGAAGTCTTATTTAGAAGCTATAATCAACACAATTTTAGAGAAAAGCAACATGATTGTAGACTTTTAAAAATTAGATCAAAATATAATGTTTAAATTAGACTTTTACGATTGTATTTCAAAAAATACAATGTTTAATTGACATTGTCAATTTAGATCACAATGGAGCGTATAATAAACAAACTAATTGAACGCTTATTTTACGTACTAATAAATAAATCTTATAGGTAGGATGACATTGAAATGGTAAGTCATCGAAAAAAAAAAAAGGCATGGAATGGTTTGAAACTTTATTTTGCATAAGCCTTGTAATTATACAACAATATTATTTTTTATGTACCCTTAATGACAAATGATCGAAAAAACCAATTGCAAAATTAGACAAGCTTCGAAAGGTAGACCTTTTTTTTTGGAAAAAAAAGATAGTAGTTCTTATTTGAAACACACGTGATTAATTGTCTGTTTGAAGTTGGAATGGTTTACTAAAATGCACTTTAATTAGTAGAACTTTAGGTTATAGTAGTGTTTCATCATATTATTTGGGTGCATAATTGCATAAGTATTTTTTATTTGATAATGTGTAATTTTAAAATTTTTAAAAAAATATTTTTCTCATCCTTTAGTTCAAAATTTATAATAAAATTATTAAAATTAACTTTTTTACCCTTTTAAAATATAAAAGTTGTTGTAAAATCTATTTTAAGCTTACGTCAAAAGTACTTTTTTTTTTTTTTAAACAAAAACAGCGCAATCCCAACCCCAAACAGCCTGTGTAATGAGATATGAAATTTAACGACAAACTACTAATAAATAAGGTTGAAAAAGAGACTGGTACTGCCATTGATACCGTGGATCGCTTGTGTCAGTATAATTTGGGGACCTAAAAAGTCAGCGGCCCGGTTCCAAATCCAGAGAGGAGGAGGTGGAGGAGGAGGGGCTTATTTAATTGTTTTTTCCCGGTACTCCTGCTCCGTGCTAGTACGGAGTACTAGTTATATAGTAGTATATATTTGGCGGAGTGATCCAAAAATCAAATGCCAATCTCCTGGCGGGTCGCCACTCCGACTCCGAGGAATCCCCTGTGATTGAGAAGTTATCTCGAAATCCTTTCTGGGGTTGGGGGTTTTGGGATTGGGATCGGGATCGGGATCTTCAGGTATTTGTCCTCCTCTTTGATCTGTATGTTTGTATTTCAGGCCACAGTTATTTTTAAATCTGATTTTATTGCTGATGTATTTGTGTCCCCGTGTTACTCTCACCATGATTTGTTGTTCACGTTGTTGATATGATTGATTATTGTTGAATTTAGTTCCTATTGAAGTTAGATCTGGTACCTAAGATTTGGAGCTCCGGGTTTTCATCACACTCCCAATCCTGGCCTTATTCATAGCACCAAGCTAAATCTCCAACAAATTTTTTTTTTTTTCATTTTTTGGAGCGATTTCCAACCGAGCTATCAATTTAGGCACCCAACACTTTTTTTTCCCTGCCCTGGGTTGTTGGTGATTACTCAAGAGAATGACGAATGTCAAATTTACTGTAGGCCCAAAGTACAGTGAAATGCCTTCTATCTTTAATTATAGACTGTCTTTGGTACTGACTATTTCCATAAAATTACAAAAGAGTGAAGCCCTTGTGGCAGTTGAATTCTTTTTATTGGTTATGCTTGTGGTACTGTTTTGTAACTACAGGCTAGCTGATGGTTGGACACTTATCTTTTTATCCTCATTTAATTGTTGCAAAGAACGTTTAATACTCTAAATCATAAAGCCCGTCTAGTGACCATCCCTTCTAATGCTTTGTACCAAATAGAAGCCTTGATTGTATAGCTGGTCAGGGGACAATAAGGTTGAAAAAGAACCTAATTTTAAGTGTAATTGGTTAATGGCTGAAAACACAGTTGGCATTCTGTAAAAAATTATTGCTTATGGGGGACACCAATAGACTGCATGTATGATAAATTCCAGAGTGGTAGTAAATTCTGTACTTTGTAAATAATTTGGCATACTAAAGTGGAATCATAGGGAGACCTTGGGATATATATAGCAATTGATTCTAAGTAAACCTAGTCGTTAAGTGCTTTTTTCATTTCTGGCAGAACTTTTGATACTTCATATGATATAAAATTTGATAATATTGACATATGGCTGATTTCAGTGGATTCTTTTAGCACGGCATGAATCTTTTTAGTTTCTTTTAGCATCTTCTCGATAATATTGAGAAGTGACCCATTGGGTTGTACGGTTCAAACTTGTATATCTCATCTTTTTGCTTGATTTCTGTCAATTACAGTGCGTATATATGGTCGTAAAGCTCTGCCTTTTTTTCTACTGCTAGCTGGTGCATATTGTTCTAGTCCTTCTTGAGTGGCATTCAGGAGTCATACCATGGGTTGCTTAAATCAACAGACTGCAGTCAATGCTGTGGTTAGAGGGCCCAAGGATGGTTCCTTTAGGTCTTCAAGGGTTGCCTTGGCATGCATGGTAAATTCAGAAATTGGTGCAGTTTTGGCTGTGATGAGGAGAAATGTAAGATGGGGAGTGCTTTATGCTGATGATGATCAAGTAGAGCACTCTCTCATCCAGTCTTTCAAGGAACTACGTAAAAAAATTTTCTTATGGCAACATCAGTGGCATTCAATTGATCCAGTGGTTTACCTTAAACCATTTCTGGATGTGATTCAATCTGATGAAACTGGGGCTCCAATTACTGGCGTTGCTTTGTCGTCAGTTTATAAAATTTTAACCCTGGAGATACTTGATTCAGAGACTGTGAATGTTGATAAGGCTTTGCATCTAATTGTCGATGCTGTAACCAGCTGCCGCTTTGAGGTGACTGATCCTGCTTCTGAAGAAGTGGCACTAATGAAGATACTTCAAGTTCTTTTAGCTTGCATGAAGAATAAGGCATCAGTTCATTTGAGTAATCATCATGTTTGCAACATAGTGAACACATGTTTTCGGATAGTTCATCAGGCAAGCTCTAAAGGTGAACTTTTACAGAGAATAGCACGCCACACTATGCATGAATTGGTTCGGTGCATCTTTTCGCACCTGCCTGACATTGGCGACAGACCGCATGCGTTGGCTGAGGGAAGCAGAATGTCTGCTGAGACCGAGGTAGGCATGGATATTTTTCCTGTCTGACATCTCTATAGGTTTAGAAATATCTTTTTTCTCTTTGGCCTGATGAATAATGCCGCAGTGAGCGAATGTCGACTGATTTTAACTGGATTGATGCTTCAGCAGTCTTATTACAGATATGCTATCTGGTTATATACTGATGATTGGAAAGAACAATCATTTGTATATTGATATAATCTGAAATAGTATTTTGTTATCTTGTATCTGGGCTTAAATATATTTAGTGGATGGGGTATGAGCATTCAGGGTTAATATATACTTGTTTAAGGCCATAGCCTGTTTTTGTTTGACAATAAAAAAATGGATGATGGGTTTATGGGTATTTCTACCAGATGTATCTTAAAGTTTTCATTCCATCATGCAAAATGAATAAATAAATTCCGAGTCCTAAACCTCATGGTATTCTGCAGGTTCATGTGCCAAAAGATACTCATATTTTGGAAGGTACGCAAGGTGTTAATGCCAATGGCAGTGCAAAATTTGATGGTAAGGCACTACCTCTTAAAGAGGCTTCAGGTAATCCTGCATTCACATCAGCAAGCAAAGTGGATGAGGAAATTATGACACTTGGCTCAGTGGAGGTTGCTCAGAATGGAGCTGACTCTATGATGGATCAATATGGTATCCCTTGCATGGTGGAGATATTTCAATTCTTGTGCTCTCTCTTGAATGTGATGGAAATTGAAAGTGGTGTGAGATCCAATCCTATTGCTTACGATGAAGATGTGCCCTTGTTTGCTTTAGGTTTGATTAACACGGCAATAGAATTGGCTGGGGCTTCCTTTGGAGATCATGCTAAATTATTGGTCCTGATACAGGAAGACTTGTTCTATAATTTGATGCAGTTTGGCTTGTCAATGAGTCCATTGATTCTCTCAACTGTTTGCAGCATAGTTCTCAATCTGTATCATCATCTGCGTACCAAGTTAAAACTGCAGCTTGAGGCTTTCTTCTCTCGAGTACTATTAAAGATTGCTGGAAGCAAGCATGGATCTTCTTACCAACAGCAGGAAGTTGCCATGGAAGCCATTGTGGATTTCTGCCGGCAGCCTTTTTTTATGGCTGAGATGTATGCCAATTTTGACTGTGACATATCCTGCAGCAATGTATTTGAAGATCTTGCCAACCTGTTGTCAAAAAGTGCCTTTCCAGTGAACAGCCCTTTGTCTGCATTGAATACTCTTGCTCTGGACGGTCTGATTGCCATGATTGAGGGTATATCTGAGAGGATTGGACATGAGTCATCAGCCCCAGAAAGGTCTCCAATACAACCTGAGGAATATAGACCATTTTGGACGGTGACGTGTGATAATTATGGTGAACCTAATTGCTGGGTCCCCTTTGTTTATAAGAAGAAGCAAATTAAGAAGAAATTGATGATTGGTGCTGACCACTTCAACCTTGATCCCAAGAAGGGCCTGGAATTTCTTAAAGGTGTAAATTTGTTGCCAGATACACGTGACACCCGTTGTGTAGCATGCTTCTTCAGATATACAACTGGTTTAAATAAGAATCTTGTTGGGGAATTTCTGGGAAGTCATGATGAGTTTTGTATTCAGGTGCTTAAGGAATTTGCGCAGTCATTTGATTTCCAGGACATGAGCTTGGACACTGCACTGCGCATTTTCTTGGAAACTTTCAGATTGCCTGGAGAGTCTCAGAAGATACAGAGAGTGTTAGAGGCATTTGCAGAAAGATATTATGAGCAATCACCAGATATTCTGGTTAACAAAGATGCTGTATTTGTGTTGTCATATTCTCTAATAATACTCAACACAGATCAACACAATTCGCAGGTGAAGAAGAAGATGACTGAAGAAGATTTCCTCCGTAACAATCGTGCAATAAATGGAGGAAGTGATCTCCCTCGAGAGTTCTTGTCTCAACTTTACCACTCAATCTGTGAGAATGAGATCCGAATGATTCCAGAGCAAGCTGCTGCTGCTTCAGTAATGTCACGAAGTCATTGGATCAGTTTAGTGCACAGAGCAAAACAATCTGCTCCATACATTTTCTGTGATTCTGGTCCACATCTTGACTATGATATGTTTGCTATTTTGTCTGGGCCCACAATTGCAGCTATCTCTGTGGTTTTAGATCATGTGGAGCGGGACAATGTTTTGCATACATGTATTGATGGATACTTGACAATGGCTAAAATTTCAGCATCCTATAATTCTGTCGATTCATTAGACGATTTGGTTGTGTCTCTTTGCAGATTCACTAATTTGTTGATTCCATCCTTAAACAATGAAGAATTTATTTTAGCTTTTGGGGATGATGCAAAAGCTAGGATGGCAACTGTGGCTGTTTTCACAATAGCAAACAGGTATGGTGATCAAATTCGCTCAGGATGGAAAAACATTCTGGATTGCATATTAAGCCTGAATAAGCTGGGTCTTCTTCCTGCTCGACTTGCCAGTGATGCTGTTGATGACTCAGAGGTTTCTTCTGATCAAAACCTAGTTAGACCCCCGTCATCTTCCCCAACAACATCTACTCCATCTCCAGTTGCCCCATCGAGGAAATCCTCTGGCCTGATGGGGCGGTTTACTCAACTGCTATACCTTGACACAGAAGAACCTGAATCCTATCCTACCCAAGAACAGGTTGCTGCTCGTCAGCGTTCTCTTCAGACAATCCAAGACTCTCACATAGATAGCATCTTCGCAGAGAGTAAATTTTTGCAAGCTGAGTCCCTATCACAGCTTGTTCAGGCTCTTCTCTTAGCTGCTGGGCGGCCTCGCAAGGCAAACAATTCTATGGAAGATGAAGTCACAGCAGTTTTCTGTCTGGAATTGTTGATTGCAATCACGCTAAACAACCGGGACAGGATCATGCTTCTATGGCAAGGTGTTTATGAGCACATAGCCAGTGTTGTTCAGTCAACTGTGATGCCTTGTGCTCTGGTGGAAAAGGCTGTCTTTGGGCTCCTCCGGATATGTCAACGGTTGCTTCCATACAAGGAAAATCTGACTGATGAGCTACTCAAGTCTTTGCAACTAATACTGAAACTTGATGCTCGGGTTGCTGATGCATACTGTGAGCAGATCACACAGGAAGTCATGCACATTGTGAAAGCAAATGCGATGCAGATAAGATCGCATATGGGATGGCGCACTATTATATCACTGCTATCTATCACAGCTCGACATCCAGAGGCATCTGAAGCAGGTTTTGAGACATTATCATTTATCATGTCCGAAGGGGCCCATCTGTCGCCTGCAAATTATGTACTTTGTCTAACTGCCGCCAGGCAGTTTGCCGAGTCCCGAGTTGGTAATGTTGACCAGTCAATCAGGTCTTTAGATCTGATGGCTGGTTCACTGGACTGCTTGGTACGATGGTTTAACAAAACCAAGGAAGCCATGGGGGAGGAAGCTGCCCTAAAAATGGCTCAGGATATATGGGAAATGTGGTTGAGGCTGGTACAAGGTCTTAGGAAAGTCTGTGTAGACCAAAGAGAAGAGGTAAGAAATCATGCTATTTTGATGTTACAGAGGTGCTTAACAGCTGCGGAGGTGATGCATATCCCAGTTGGTTTGTGGTTGCAGTGTTTTGATCTAGTGATCTTTACATTGCTTGACGATTTAGTTGAAATTGCACAGCAGCATTCTGCAAAGGACTATCGTAATATGGAAGGGACACTTGTTCTGTCTCTGAAGCTCTTATCTAAAGTGTTTTTACAGTTATTGCACGATGTCTCACAGTTGGCATCCTTCAGCGAATTATGGTCGAGGGTTCTTAGCTGTATGGAAAGATATATGAAAGTGAAATTCAGAGGGAAACGAAGTGAAAAGATCCATGAATTAGTCCCTGAGCTCCTGAAAAACACATTGCTTATTATGAAGTCAAGTGGGCTTCTCGTGCCAAGTGAAGAGGACAATTTTTGGCAGTTAACTTGGTCGAGCGTGAAAAATTTGGCCCCATCTTTGCAATTAGAAGTTTTTTCTAGTGATGAATTGGAGCAGCTGCAGCAGAAGACGCAAACGAATGGTTGTAGTCCTATCCAAGATGGAAATGTTGTAGTTCCCCCTAGTGAAACCAGAGCTTGAAGATAGATTTTCAACCACAGGCTCGGGACAGTGATTAATTGAGGCTTCAAAGTGTCCATATTGTTGGGTGAAAGTCATAACATAGAGTCCGGTTGCAACCCAAGGAGATGATGATCTTGGTGAGTGACTGAGTTTGAGATGTTGTGAAAGAAGAGGGTGAAGTAAACGATTTTTGTTGAAGCCAAAGCTGATATTTGATACTTGCAAATTGTTTTATGTGGCCATTACAAGTACAGATACCAGCCTTTGTTTTGAGGGCAGTTTGGTGCCCTTCTTCTTCCCCAAATGAGGGGGTTAGGAGAGAAATAGGTTATTTTACTTGTTAAATTTTGTTTTGTGCTGTTTTGGGGCTGTCAAATAGATGGTAGTAGTTGCTACGCTAAAATGAATTATTCGTAGCTATTCATTCCATTTGTACAAAAAGTACCCCACCCAATGTTACTGCTAAGCGGTATTAGTGAATTTCGCTTTGCGCCATGGTCCTCCCTCTCTCTCTCTCTCTCATTAACTTAGCAAGGGCTGGAAGGATCCAATGCCATGGTGCTGCTTTTTATTGCGCAATAAATAAATAGATAATTTTTTTAAAGTTCGAATGTCCGCTCGAACCTAACGTATCTCGTTTTCTTTTCTTATTATACGGATAATCGTTTTTTTTTTTTTTTCGAATCTTTCTTTCGTTTTCAGGACAATTGCAGGAAAGTCCTCAGAAACACTGGGCGGACCCAAATTGCAAATAATGGCTGTCGTTTTGCAGACCCATCAAAAAAGCCAGAAATTTGCCACCTTCCTCCACTGGCTGCCCTGCCCAAAATAAAATAGGCAAAACGTTAGTTAAAAATAAATAAAAAAAAATCTCATAGCAGAGCAGGCGAATTATCCGGTCACTTTTCTAGGTAACGAAGAGGATTCCGATATTTCCCGATCGCCATCGATCAGGTGCTATTATTTGTTTTCTAATTTCTACTATTTGTTTTCTGCGGATAATAACGAATGCGAATTTGGATACTTTTCCTGGACTGGTCTCTGGTTTAACTGAATCGACACCTAATTTTAGGGTTGAATTGAATTGAATTCGGGGGAGGGCGCTTCTTTTCCAGAGGAGCAAGATGAGTGAAGGTTTTGAAAGATATGAAAGACAATACTGCGAGCTGTCGTCGAATTTATTGAAAAAGTGCAAGTCAGCCAGTCTTATTGATGGAGGTTAACGAAAGCCCTTTCTCAAGACTCTCTCCTTTTTTCTTTTTAATTAAATTAAAAATTTCCTTCGATTTCTCAAATTGTAATATCGCGTTAGCTGATCATGCACAACTTTCTGCATCATTGTTAGGTTTGTTGTGTATTTCTGTTTGGTTTTCAACTGATAGTTACATGTCAACTATGTCATCAAGGACATTGGGTTCTCTATTCTGGCTAGCCTTGGTGGTGGAGGGGATTAGTCTTGGATTCTGGATGAGACCTTGTCCTTCCCACCATTTCCAAGCGCACAGATGCAGAAACCAAGTTTTGTGTATGGATTAGGCATTTGGATTTTCATCTCGTGTGCCTTGCATGCATCATCAATCTGTGAACAATGATGTTTACTGACATATATATTGGGATGTCAAAAATTACTACTGTTTTGCAGAGCGAAAGAAACAAAAAATATCCGAAATAAAAGCTGGAGTTGACGATGCAGAATCTTTGGTACTCAGACTTTGATCTACTACTTGAATGTTCCAATTTAGTGCTCAGCTTATGAGCTACTTCTGACATTGGTTTATCAAATTCAGATCCGCAATATGGATCTTGAGGCTCGAAGTTTGCAGCCAAATATTAAGGCAGTCCTGCTTGCCAAGCTAAGGGAATACAAATCTGATCTGAACAATTTAAAAAGTGAAATGAAACGACTTGCTTCATCTGACCTAAACCAGGCTGCACGAGATGAGTTACTGGAGGCTGGAATGGCCGATACACTAACGGTATGTCTTGATTTTTTATGAGGCAATGGCTGGCTTTTCTTTTGTTTTCTGCAACTGAGAAGCCTATTATTACAGCTTAGCTTTTCCACAAGAGAAGGTGAGAAACCGCCAATCATTATGAAAATTTTCTAACTGTTGGAGGCTTGGAGAAAAAAATTGATGCTGCTCTTACGAAGGAAAGCCTGATAGCATCTGGAGGCTGCTTTAATTTAGTAGGACGGAAAAATGACGTCAATGTCCCTGACAAGCTTATCTTAAGAATTTGTGTGCTACATTTTCTTTTTGGATTCTTTGCTGGACAGTATCCTATGTATACATTTGTTTGGCCTGCTAGAGTGATGAACTTGACTTGTAAATAGATGATTTAGGTTAAGGTGCTAGGGCAAGAGAGGATCTTAAATATTCGCAAGCACCACTATAACTGAGATGGAAGTCATGAATTGTGATTCTTTTATCTCTTTACCTTCGCTCTTGCTAATTTATGGGAGCGTGGTGCTTCTCTCATTAGGTATCAGCAGATCAAAGGGCAAGACTTTTAACGTCTACTGAAAGATTAGACAAGTCCAGTGACAGGATCAGGGACAGCAGGAAGACCATGCTGGAGACGGAAGATCTTGGTGTTTCAATTCTCCAAGACCTGCACCAGCAGCGACAGTCTCTTTTACGTGCTGATAACACGGTAAGATTTAATTAATGGGTGGTTCATATACATTTCAGCTTTATTCGACATAGGAGGATCGATGTTTTTCATTAAAATTTCCATATTCTTTAGCTATCTGTGGGCTGTGGTCTTATTATGAATCAATGGTAGGGGCATTCCATCAACTGATGATTTCCTCCTTTTCTAGCTGCATGGTGTCGATGACAATATAAGCGGGAGCAAGAAAATAGTGACCAATATTTCGAGGAGGATGAACAGAAACAAGTGGATTATTGGGGCTGTAATCACCGTCCTTGTTGTTGCCATTGTGTTGATTTTGTACTTCAAACTATCCAAATAGTTTTCTTCGATGATGTATTGCAGTACCCATTGTCTTGATCTTGTTCTCGTGTGTGCACTTGATGTTTGACTTGATTAATTGAATGTGCTTCTGAGTACAAGATGATTTGATTTCTTATGGTGTTGGATTACGAATTTACGTGCGATCGGAGCATCCGAGAATTTGGCGTCAAAGAATTCAATGCCCACATCCATTAAATGTAATAAGATTTTCACGATTATACCTCGTTTACTGATATTTCTGGTGAATATTGATGGATCGTACTCCTTGGAAAATAAAGTTTAGCGTCAACCAAGAAAAGCTAATTGGTGGTGCCTTCAGGGAAGAGTTTTGGTGGTGAGTGCCAAATTTATCATATAGATTCCATCTTTAGGTATATTTTGATGTTTGCAGTCACAAATGGGGGATGTAGCTCAAATGGTAGAGCGCTCGCTTTGCATGCGAGAGGCACGGGGTTCGATCCCCCGCATCTCCACTAATCAGTCAGTCAGTTTTTGTTTTTCCGGACACAGCAGTAGATCCTGGCAATGGAATAACGAATTTGGCCCGGCCAAAAAAACGCAATGAGACTGATTTATATGATGCCTAAAAATAGTTAGTGTGTTTGGATGGTATCGAAAAAAGAAACAAACATTGCAGTAATTTTTGATATGATATATGTAAGATAAAATAATGATTAAAATATATGTTAGTTATACAAGCAAATAGGTTTTTATATCCCAACAGACGTAATACTATCAGCTCCGAAGAATCCACAGTAAAACGAAGTTCTAGTTTGTAACTTTCGACTCGTAGAGAACATGGGACCAGCAACACAACAGCTGCACCCTTTATTTCTTTTGGCAGCAACATAGCGAACTCAGGATAGCAGAGACAACTTGGAAAAAAGGAACTTAACTTCATTGTTATCATCTGGAGGGGGAAAGAACACATGCTGGTAGTTTGGAAGAAGTTGCTTAATACGGTAAATGTCTGAGAAATAAAAACAAAATTACATCTTTCGTTTTTTCACTTGCTGGGAAAGAACACATCCTCTCACGTTCCTACACAGACTCCTCAGATCATGAGGCCTCTTCTTGTAATCTCAACTGTCATTCGGTGTCTTGAGTACATAACTATCTGATGGACTTTTCCCTCTTAAATGAACTATAGTCAGCCAGCAAGCTACCGTTAACTTTACTCTTCATGTTCTCCATTAATCGCCTTAGAACCTAGCACAACAAAGAATGTAGACAAATCGGTCAGAAGAACACTTTTGCCCACCAAAATTAATCTTTTCCAGAATCCAATTTACCATCCATCTCTCGTAGTCAGGAATAGGGTAAGTTATGAACAAGAAGATGCACCAAGTAACTAACCGACTCTGCAACTTCTCGACGAACTTCTTCAGGAATTAGTGAGAGCGCAGCTGGGAGAATGAAGCTCATGTTAATCTGCAGTGTACCTGTAAGCCTAGTACGAGGACCCCGTCTATCAGGGTAAAGAATTCCTTTTACTCCAAGGGAAAAATGAGAAGGCTTTAGCACATCATCTAGTCCTTGAAGCTCCCATCTAATCTGCACCACATATAACGAATGAGGAGCCAGTGACAGTTGAAGTGCTTAATAATCCAGCAGATAGAACAATGACAAGTATACGTTTTTTTTCCCCCCTGAAAATTCACTTACAATTTCAAGTTCAACCACCTTTGTAATATCATTAGGAACCTCAGGAGGGTATTCAACCCCTTGTGATTTACATCTCACTCTCATGTCAATTACTGGCTTGACGGTTTGGAACAGGAAGTCTATGGGTAGCATATTAATTCTCCATTCTTCCTGCATGGGACAGATTGCTTTTCAAGCGTTATATGGAGGCAAACATATGTACGGCCACAATCACTACGGGGAAAAAAGATAGATAAAAGATTAAGCACAAAGGAAAGAGGGGGGAGAGAAAGAGAGAGAGCGCAAAGAGCGAAAACAAGATGCTGTTGAAATTTCTGCAAGTTTTTTTTTTCACTGCAAGTTTAATTGTTCTTAAAAGCATTCGCTAAAGTATTCGAGAAAAAAAATTCAAGACTTCAATTTTAGGCTTTAACTCGAAGCGAGAAACAGCTCCTGGCAACAAGTCTTGTCAATTGACCCCCTATGAAATTTCAGTGTTTAAGCCTTGTGATATAACCCGTCTTGACAGATTTAACAATTATCCTACAATTAAGATGATGCCACACGATCCCCCAAATGCTCATAGTTGGTATGGATATATGACAAAATTCAGAATGAAATTACAATTAATGTGATCCAGTAAATCCCCAACAAAAGCAAGATAGAAAGAAAAGGTCAATTAAGCAATGCGAAGATATCTATTGCTCACATGACGAGCACATAAATTCTGTATACAACTCCAAGGGTTTCATGGCCTATATTCGGGGCTATACATTCAAAGCAAGATCCAGTGCCACCAGCCATTGGAAAAAAGAAAAAAAAAATTGGAACCAAAAGGGGCATTAGCCTTTCAATTAAAAAGGGACTCAATTTCCACATAACAGGGATCCTTTAGATAAAGTCCAATCTCGTGATTGGGGTCCAAGAATTCGAGAAACAGTTACCTCACTAAGTTGCTGGCTTCTCTGTTTGTCAGGAAAGATGGCTCTAAAAACTCTGGGCTTATCCTCGAGATATTGGTCAAAAGTGGCCTACCACGTCATTAATTTCACAGTTGGTCGACTTGATAGTCAATAACATGCTTAATTACCAATGCCCCTATGGCTATAACAGACAAATGCATGATGGAGATTAAGAGACATCAGATTGGTAATAGAAATACCCCGGGAAGTTCATAGAGAGGGACGTCGGTGGAGATTCTGGAAGAATACGTTGAAGGGTTGGCCATCTGTGCGATAATCATCAAAGGCTTTGGCTTTGTTTGGCAGCTGAAGGTGAAGCCGCATTGCAACCTGGGTGGCAGCACCACCGCCTTGTGATTCCATGGTTTGCCAGATACCAGTAGGCTCTTACAGGACGAGGGCGCTACAAAAACTGACATGGCTCGTTCATTCTCCTTTGTCTCTATCTGTCTTGCAGACTACTGAGACACCGGAAGGAGCATTTCGCTGCCTGATTTGGTACTACAATTTCATTAGTGCTGGGCTCTGGCTGTGGGACCATAATGGGAGCATAAAGATAAAGGGCAGGGTAGAGACATCATACTTAGGTTCGTCTCTTTTGATAATCATCATCATGTCTGCTGATTGTGTGGCCCTGAACTGAGTTTGGCGCCTGATGAAATCGCACATGGCAGTTGCTTGATGGTTCCCTGTTCTAAAATGCGGCCTTTCAAGACAAACAAATCCCACATTAACCACAACTTGGGATCCTCGGTGACATCAGACATGTTTTCTATGCCAACCCAATGCCACCAATAGTGTTGCGCCAAATGTCTTGTTATTATTTACACTTTAATTTTCTAATAATTCAACTTGGCTTGGTTTAACACAAGTTTAAATAATAACATGACACTTGGCGCAACACTATTGGTGGCATTGCATTGGCATAGAAAACATGTCATCGAGAATCCCAAGTGAATTAACCACCCCCCCCCCCACAAAAACCCAAAAAACCACGCTCTCAAAAAAAAAAAAAGAGAAAGAGGATTGTACGTGTTCAACACCACTTCGGTGAAGTGCAGTAATATCAATGAGTGCAGTTGAAAACGTAAGGCTAAAAAATAAAAAGCTCCTTGTAATAAGCCTAATATAAAGAAAAGTCTTCTATAATTTCAAAATATATAATACGACACCTCATATTTTGAACTAAATTGTAAAAGTGACGGAATCCGTTAAACTTAACGGAAATGATTTATTGGAACCTAAAAAAAATTTTATACATAATTTTTATCAAATATACTTATTCTACCCCTTAACTCTCAATTCTCTCTATTTAGAGAATAAAACAAATGATTTTTTTGAACTGTCTTTTGCTTAATTATATCAGGGTATTTTGGTCATTTCATCCATTTCCATTAAATTTAATGAATTCCGTCACCTTTACAATTTAGTTCAAAGTATGAGGAGTTGTATTGTATATTTTGAAACCATGGGGAATTTTTCTGTGTATTAGGTTTAACATAGGGGACTTTTTTTATTTGGGTTAATTACATTTACCTCCCCTGAGGTTTGATCATATTACCAATCAATCCCTGTAATTTGTCCAAATAACGGTCTCACCCTTTGAATGATCAAACGTTTAACAAAAATCCCCTTAATGCCGAAAATGCCCTTTTCGAGGCAATATTGCATTAAAAAAAGAACATATTTTTATTTATTAACCTTCAAGTAATCCAAAAAAATAGAAAAATTTTTTTGCTTATTATTTTATAAAAATAATATTTTTGCTTCCATAAATAGTTTTGAATCAATAATTATTTTAAATCTTAAAAAATGAATATTAAAAATTAAATAAATTGAAAGAAAAATAAAAAAGAAGCAATTATTTTAAATCCTCAAGCATGGTTCGAATTTGTGGTTCAAGACATGTTGCGGAGAGTACAAGGCATGTTTTCCTCAATTTGAATCATACTTCAGGAATTAAAATAATTTCTTCTTTTTTTTATTTTTCTTTCAATTTATCTACTTTTTAATATTCATTTTTAAGATTTAAAATAATTATTGATTCAAAAACTATTTATGAAAGCAAAGATATGGGCTCCGTTTTGATTAACTATTTTTGGGGTTGTTTTTCAAAAACAGCACTGTAGCATTTCGTTTTTGAAATACAAGTCCGTTTGAATTAGTTGTTTTTGGAGTGTTTTTAAAAAACTATGGGCCTGTTTGGAACCTGAGTTTTTTAGGAGTTTGTCTAAAACTTTACTGTAGTGTACTGTAGAAGTTTTTGAAAAAATTTTATAAAAGTTTTTAGAATGTGAAAAATTTTGTAGAAATTTTTATAAAGTGAAAACCTTTTTTTTTCTCTTTCTCTTTCTTTTTCTTTTTCTTTCTTTCCTTTTTCTTTTCTTTCCTCTCCTTTTCTTCTTCTTCCTTTCCCCTCCCACTTCCCGTTACCTCTCCTCTGCCTCCCACCTCCAGCACCTCCGCCAGTACTACCTCTGCTTTTTTTTTTTTTTTTTTTTTTTTTACTTTTCTCCTCTTCCCCCTCCCTTTCCCTCCTCCCGCCAGGATCTTTCGGCAATTACAAACCTCAAGTTTTGATACGTATCCGTACATGCAGGAGAATTTGAATCGCGAGCAATAAACTTTAGGCCCTTGGCTTGATTTGTGTTTTTGTCCTCCAGCAATTTGTAAGGAATCTCAGCGGATGGAGTTGACGGATCATGGCTGCAATTCTTGATATTTCTGGTGGACTTTTGGAGCCGCCTCTTGATGAGGAAAGCTGCAGTAGCACTGGCTACTACTCCGCCCAAGAAAATAATTCCAACTCCAATCCCTCCACCACCCCCGGCTTTGCCCATTCTGCTGATCACAGTCTTGTTCCTTCGTTGCTTGGGAAAAGTGCTTTTGGGCTCCTCCATCTTCTTCTTCTTCTTGATGATTTGTTTTCTCTTTTGTATTTGTTGCTCCTCCTAAAATCCTAGTATTAATTTTCTTGGGTTTTTTTTTCTTTTTTTGGGTAGCTCTGCTAATCTTTCATTTCATTAAAATGATGGGTTGGTTTTCATTAAAATTGCATGCTGTGACGGCAGGGAGAGAAGGCTCAAAGAGAGTGAGCAGAATTGGTGAGATATGAACTTTTTGTTGGTTGTTTCAGAGCGGACTGAATCTTCCGGCGCTTGAAGCGGAAAACTTGAGGTTTAATTAGAGAAATTTTTTGTGAGGTTACCGGCGCCGGAATAGGTAACCGGCGCCGGGAGAGATGGTGGAGGTGGTGGTTGGTGTGGTGGGTTGGGTGAGGAAAAAAGAAAAGTTTTTGGGAAATTTTTTGTGTATAGATTTTTGAAGTGTGTAGATAAAAAATTTTGGGAAGTTTTTTGGGTTCCTGTAGCAAAAGTTGTTAAAAAACTAGTAGTTAAAAAACTTGGTAAAAAATTAGGGTGCCAAACAGGCCCTATATGACAAACTTTTACTTTAGATGTTTTTTGGATTATTTTTAGAGGTATTTTTAAAACATATTTTTGGGTATTTTTATAATTTATAATTTTTATATACATTTATGCATTTATAATACATTTATAAATATTTATAAATAAATATACTTATATATTCGCTAAAAAATATATAAATGTATTATATTATATATAATACATAATATAAATATATTTATAAATATATAAGTGTATATTATTATAAATGTATAAATTATAAATGAATATTATATAGATGTATAAATTACAATTTATAATTTATAACTTTTATATTTTTATATAAATATACATTTATGCATTTATAATACATTTATAAATATTTATAAATAAATATATTTATATATTTATATACAAATATAAAAATGTATTATAAATTTATTATATTATATATAATACATAATATAAATATATTTATAAATGTATAAGTGTATATTATTGTAAATGTATAAATTATAAATGAATATTATATAAATGTATAAATTATAATTTATAATTTATAATTTTTATATTTTTATATAAATATACATTTATGCATTTATAATACATTTATAAATATTTTAAAATAAATATATTTATGTATTTATATAAAAATATATAAATGTATTATATTATATATAATAAATAATATAAATTTATTTCAAAACGTATAAGTCTATATTATTATAAATGTATAAATTACAAATAAATATTATATAAATGTATAAATTATAATTTTATTAATATATATTAGTATTAAGTATAAATGTATTAATATAAATGTACAAATGTATTAATATTACGTGTAAATATAAAATTAATGTTATGTATATTAATATAAATGTATTATATTATATATAATACATAATTTAAATGTATATTATAAATATCCATTAATATATATATATATTATGTATAAATGTATAATATATAATATATGTTATATTATATATAATTTATATAATATATAATATTCATATAAATATATAAATATTTATAATATGTATAAATAAATATATAAATATTTAAAATATATAATATACATTAATATTAATTATAAATATTATAATATTATAAATATGGTGTTTATATAATATTTCAATTTGTAATATTTATTGTATATTTCATTATTTAAATATTCATATAATATATAATATATAAATATATAATATATAATTTTCAATTTGTATAATATACATAATATTGTATATATATAATATAATATACATAATATATTATATTATACATAATATACATTATTACATTATTACATATTATATATATTATATATTATACATAACATTATTATACATTATTATACACAATAATGTACATAATAATATTATACATTAATAATGTATATATTATAATATAATGTACATAATATATTATGTATAAATATTTACACATTTTTGTATACAAGATTACATATTATGTATATTATATTATATTATGTATAATATACAATATTATGTTTAATATTAATTTCTATAACTATTTATATAATATATATAATTTTCAATTTGTATATTTCAATTTATATTAATATAATATAATATATATATTTATATATATAATATACATAATTGAAATATACATATGTAGTTGTTTTTGATATAATATTTGGATATAGTATTTTTTGAATTGTTTTGAAAATACACATTTACTGTAGCATTTGGAATGTGAAAAACAATTTTTCAAAAACAATCCAAAAAACAAGGGATCCAAACACACCCTTGGTTTTTATAAAATAATAAGCAAAAGCTTTTTTCTATTTTTTTGGATTGTTTCAGGGTTAATAAAATAAAAATATGTTCTTTTTTTAATGCAACATGGCCTCAATAAGGGCATTTTCGGCATTAATGGGGTTTTGTTAAACATTTGATCATTCAAAGGGTGAGACCGTTATTTGGACAAATTACAGGGATTGATTGGTAATATGGTTAAACCTCAGGGGAGGTAAATGTAATTAACGCTTTTTATTTTTTACCCAAAACGTAGGGCTTGTTTGGAACCGAGTTTTTTGGCCAAGTTTTTTAGCTATTAGTTTTTTAGCTACTTTAGCTACACGAACTCAAAAAAACTTATCAAATTTTTTAACCTACACATTTCAAAATATCTAATACACAAAAAACTTTCTCTTTTTTTCTTATTTCTACCCCACCCAATCCACCACATCTTCATCGCCGGCTACACCACTTCCACCGCCAACCACCACTGCTTCCGGCGCTGGTCACCTATTCCGGCGCCGACCTTCCTTTTTTTTCCTTCCTTTCTCCTTCTCCCTCTCCCCCTCTCCTTCCCTCCCTGGCTACCCTTTCTCTTCCCTGGCTGCGATCTGATAGCTCGATCAAATCGCACCCAGTCGCGACAAAGTTTTTAGAGATCTGGTCAACGACCGGATTGGGCAAAGGGGGAAGGGGAAGGGGAGGGAGAGGGGGAAAGAAAAAGTAAAAAAAAAAATTGTAAGGCCATGGCTGCTGGTTCTCTGGCTTTTGGAGGGAGGGGGGAGGGTGAAGGGGAGTATAGGGAGAAGATGGGAAGAGGAAAAGAAAAAAAAAATTGGGACCATGACTGCTGGTTCTTCAACGAGGTAGAGGTCTGATACCGTGAGGGAAGAGGGAGGGGGAAGGAAGAAGAAGAAAAAGAAAGAGGAAAGAAGGAAAAAGAAAAATGAAAGAAAGAAAATTTCCGCCTGATATTTGTCAACTGTTGCTCTTTCTTGCCTTCTGCTGGGAAGGCAGAGGCAACAGACCAAGGAGAAGGAAGAAGAAGAAGAAGAGAGAAAAGAAAAGAAAAGAAAAAAGAAGGAAAGAAAAAGAAAGAGAAAAAGAAAAAAAAAATTCATCTTAAAAAATTTTTCCAAAAAATTCTGCAGTACACTACAGTAAAGTTTTAGACAAACTTTCAAAAAACTCAGGTTCCAAACGGGGCCGTAATTATCTCAAGTAATATTTGTACTTGCATGACAAATACATTAATCACTCATTTTTTTAAATTATTTTTTAACTCATGTACACATATATTACATTACAAAAAATTTTACAGTAATAATTTAAATAATATTCTATTTTAGCCATGTGGAATATTTTGATAACATCTTCAGCTAAACTTCTGATTATGCATGTGAGGTATCGTGTTTAGAAGAATTAGCATTTCAGCAATTGCTAAGTCTATCTAAAGAAGGGAATTGATTAGTCCCGAAGTGGCAATGAACATGATTTATTCCCAGTTTATGTAAATTATACCGATGGCCCTCGAGTACACTATGAATTCGTTTGATCTTCACAAATTGCAAAATTGATGTATAGTATGTTGGCAAAAAATGTAGATCGTGAAAGAAGCATTTCAAGATTTGTCTCCAACAACTATCGAGTAATGCCTTATTAAGTCTTGCAGAACAAAGAGGGAGGGGAAGGAAGGAACATTGGATTTGGTTAGGAGTGTGTAAAATTAAAAATTTTTGATTTATTGATTGAATTTAAAATTTTTGAAATTGGTAAATCGGAAATCAGAATGGAATTCGAGTTTTTCGATTTCGAAGTATACGAATTTGGTTCAAATTCGGTAATTAGATTTTTCAAATTGAAAATTCTGATTTTGACTTCACAATTCAAATCGGTGTGAGATCGAAAATCGAATATCGATTTTGATTTCAAATTCATATATATATATATACTGGAGGGAGTGCCCGCGCATCGCGCGGGTATTTGGTGCTTGTGAGGAAGAAGATTTTTTCTTGTTGAACAAACAATAGTACATTATGAGAAGAAATAACAATCAAATAATGAGAAGCAGTTACTATTACAAAAAAAAATAGTCCATAAAGTAGTTGAACGAGAACAGTAGTAATAGTCTATAAAGCAAAGATTGTTGAAAACAAAGAGAGTAATAGCTATAATCCTGGTACCATACAGTCCCTTATTTAGTGATAGTAATAGTAGTAGACTAATTTAGATATTTTAATAGACAGCCTTAAGTACTCAGTTGTGTTGCGTCTTGGTGGTTTCGTCATTTTGTTGTGTAGGTGTTGCACCACTGGTTCATTTATTGGACTTTGTAAACGATGAGGTGTCCAAATTGGTTGGGCCGACTCTTTTCCTTGTCTCCATTTCTGTCATTGCGACATCTATTGCCATTCCTTGAAAGATAAAGTCTGATTTTTCTACTACTTCAGCTACACTTATTGCACTATCAGAATTTCAAGATGTTGATGTGGTTGCATATTGGTTGTGTACTTTGATATGACAGCGAGCTCTTCAGGAGTTGAGTTCCTGGAGATCTCTCAAGTGCTCCGCTATTGTGTACGCTTGTAGCACTGCTAATCCATTTTGATGTGGTCCCATGTTTAATCGGTACTTTTGACGAACTTACATTTGACAGATTAGTGAATGCAAGTCCCATATTGCTTCTTCTCATTATAGATTAAGTTGTCATTAATTTTATACCAATTTCGGCATGGGATACAACATAAAAATTTGTTCCCATACACTATAAAATAGGGAACACATTTAGTAGTAAGTGAAGTGAACACTTCACACCCAAATCAACAATAAACAATATAATCAATTAATTCATGCAGCGTTACAATAAAACGGTGTCAAATTGAAGGTCGGTGATAATACAGAAAGACAGAGCAACATAAAAAACTAACCTTATTTCAGAATCCCCACCGAGAGTTCTTTTTTACTGTTGCTCCAAACCTATAAGATTATAACCAACCCAGTCAAATTACAGTGGACAACCGAATCAATGAAAAAAATGATATCTTGCAGCTAGCAACGCGATAAAAGTCACTAACTACAGGTACTAAAACACATACCGATAAAATTAAGAGAGTAACTGAAAAATTGAGGAGGATGATGAAATCTAACTTCAAGTTGAACCACCAGAAGTAGCTGCGACTAAAGAGCATTATGAGCACATAAATTTAAAGTCAGGAAGAATTATCCCAATTCCAGAATGCGAACAGGAAGAAACTGATAATGAATCGTCTGGCCATTAACATACCAACGATTTCACAATTAAATTATGGTGTAATTAATTACAAAATAATAGGTAATTTCAGAGTTGAGTTCGGATGGAAGAGAAAACGATGAGCCAGATCATTGTAGACAAAGGTAAAAAGGAAAAACTTAATCCCTGAAACTAAAAAGGGATAAACTGACCAACGTTTGTGACTTATAAATGTAGATTATAAATGATAAAGAAATAGATGCCGACCAAAGCATTAACATTCATAACAGTTCGTTCAGCAACTATTGAAACGTTTCAGACAAAACAACATCTCAAACGGTTACCTGCGGCTGAAAAGGGGAATAATTGGTAACTAAAGGATATTCCGGTAATTACACAAACACACAAGCATATATGGGTTGTACAAAATACAAAAACAGTTGTACATTAATTACACATTCTATCAATACCCACATGGCTCATAAATGACAATCTTAAATGTATTAAAATGAAAAATTATTGATAGTTAAGGGATATTTCGGTAATTATACCAACACACGAGCATAAATAGGTTGTACAAAATGTAAAAACGATTACACACTCATTACACATTCCATCAATATCCAGATGGCTCAACAATGACAACTTTAAATGTTTTAAAATGGGATCATTTCAATAAACATACCCAAATACATGCCTCGTTAAGTTGTACGTAAAGGTTTTAAACTAATACACAACATTTCACATTTCCAAAAAACCCTCACTTATGCATTTGAAATTCAACTTATTCTTTCACCAAAACTCAATCTTATATAGTATAAAGATATATATTAATATATGTAATATAAAATTATATTATATAATAATACATCTAACTAATAATTATATTGTTTAACAATACACTAATAAGTCTTCTTAAGTTAATTGTATATTGTGTTATAATTATAAACATATATTATACAAAAATTAACATTTAGTTTAGCAAAATTTATATATAATTATAATAAAAAATTAGAAATACAAAACAAAACTCCAAAAAGAAAAAAAAGGATTATCAAAATTTGGTGAAATCAAAATTTGCCGAATTTTGAATTGAATTTGATACGAATTTGAATTCAAAATTGGTGAATTCAAAATTGAATTCGGTTAGATTTTCTGATGTCAAATTTTCAAATTCAATAATTTAAATTACTGATTTCGATTTCGATACGCACCCCTAGATTAGGTGGTAAAGTGAAATGGGTCATAAGTCAGATATCTTAGGAACCTTCCCCTCTAAGATAATTGTGATTCTGTTTGGATTAGATGTTTTTTGGGATATTTTTTAAAAACTTTACTGTAACTGTGTATATGAAAAAATTTTACTGTAAATATTTTTTGAATTGTTTTTAGAGGTATTTTTAAAATATATTTTTTAATATTTTATAATTTATAATTTTTTTGGAATATTTTTTTTAATTTTGTATGATCCACCACCACCCCCTCCCTTTTTCTGCCCTCTTTCCATTCTATTCCTCTCCTCCTCCCCTCTATTTCCTCTCTCTCCTACTTCTCCTCCCCCCTCTTTCCTCTTCTATCTCCTTTCTCCTCCTTCCCCTCCTTCCGCCCAACCCCAAATCCCTCTCCTGCTCGCGGGTGGTGCCTGCAACTTTAGCCACCACTCTAACCACGATCGTTTTAGTCGTGACTTTTGATTGCGATCATATTTGATCATGACTAGCAAGGTTGCGGTCAATGGAGGGGAAGGAAATTGGGGGGCGAAGAAAGGGAAAGAAGAAAGAAGAAAGAAGGAGGAAAAAAAAAGGAGAAAAAAGGGAGGAAGAATGGGCGGAGAGTGAGAGAGCGTGAGAGGAGAGAGGGTCGTGGGTGTGGGGGTGGTGGCCGTGATAGTAGAGAGTGATGGATAGTGATGTAATTTTTTTTATATATTTGGAATTATTTTTTATATATTGTATGAATATGATATTTTTTAAGTTATTTTTGTTTATATATTATTATAATATTATACATGAAAAAGTTATTTTTCAAAAATTGAGAAATTCAAACAGAGTCTGTTTCATCCCTTAAACGGGTTAGTGTAGAAATTACCGATTGGTCCAAAAAAGAAAAAACAAATAAAGTCAAACAAATCATTCTGTTCAAGTCAAAATCAAGTTGAACAAATTCTTCCGTACACGTCAAAAGCTTGAAGATTGAAAGTGAAGGTTCGAGTGACGATGGAAGGTTCAAGTACTCAATCATCAACCAAATTATTTGTTATCTACGCTCAAATGTAGGAAATAACAAGCCTTTTTAAAAAGAAATATCAGAATTAGCTTTTTCAGATTTTAGAATTTCAAGAGATTATAATTCTTTTATTTTTTAATTTAATATATTTGATGCTTGTACAAGTTTTCTTGTCTCTTGTTTTAGCCAGCAAAATATGTGCTACAGATAAGGGTGAGAATTGAATTCGAATTCAGTAGGTTGAAATCAATAATTTTCGATAAATAATTTTGAAAATATTCGACCTAATTCGTGTTCAAAATAGAAAATATCGAATTCGAATTTAATCCAAATTCAATTCGGAAAACGAAAAGTTACCGATTTAACCAAATTCCAGGAAACTGTTTCTTTGACCATATTTTATCAGCAAGCAGCACGTTACCATAACAAGGCAAATGCCCAATTAGAAACCATAAAGCAGAGCCAGATATCTAAAAGAGAAAGCGCACGTTATCTCATGATTACTGATAATTGGTTTGTCTGCCTACTTTCTTTTTTATCAATCCCATTGCCAAATTTCTCAAGCCTTACATCCATTTTACTCCTCATCATTTTAGGAAACCCCAAGGCTGGCCAGTGGGTGTACATTACAGAAGTCAATTGCCATTGATGAAGACCGCCCTCCTCCTCCTCTCTCCCTCTGATGATTAATATTTCTGTTCTCACTTGAAAGACGCCAAATAGGAAACAAACAAAAAACTAGAGAATCCATGTCTAACCTCTTATTCAATGAGCAGTTCTAATTTTTAACCAAACCTTTAAATGGACCGGTTGGAGGAGGTGTGACTTGTGAGGAGTCGGCTGGAGGAGGCTGAGCCGCTTAGGGTTTCTATCTTCAGTTGAGAAACCAGAAACAAAAAGCAGAAAGCAGAAAGCAGAAAGCAAGCAGAACGAGAAACGGAGAAAGTTAGGGGTGAGCCTTCTGTAATTGAGGAGAGGAGAGGAGAAATGAGAAACTGAGAAAGTGTCTTCAGTTGATGAGAGGAGAAACTCAGAAACAGCTTAAGCTTTATATTTCAGTGGGCGGCGGCGCAAAAAAATAAGAGGAAGAGAAGAGCAGAAGAAATTAGAAAGTGTACTAATTAGGGTACTAAAATTGGAACATGCATCCGGACATATTATTTCCTATTTTACTTTATTCGGAATTTCGAATTTGAAAACGGTAATATTTTACCGTTTTACCGAAATAAATTCGAATTTAATAAATTCGAATTCAAATTCAAATTCAAAAACTTCAATATCATTTTCGATCCTAATTCGATTCTTACTAATTCGATATCACCGATTTATGGATTATCAAATTCAAATCGATTTCGATCGATAACTCAGTAATTACTGTAATTACTCACGCCTAGCTACAAGGTCGATAATGGTGGAAGTAGATACTGGTGGGCCGACTCTGCTACTTGGCATGCATACGGGGAACTGGGAGCATATCAACGGCTGAGACAAAAAAGCAGGGGAAAAATCAATCGAGAATGGAGAAAAGTTGTCAGGTTGAGAGGAGGGCAGGAATGGAATCTTGTTGTCGACATGGGTAAATTGGTCATTAAGGGCCATATACGGAAAATCATAGTAAATCAGCAGGCACGTGGCGCTATCGAAGTAATTTTAGGCATTTTAGCCCATCTAAAACGACACCGTACAAGGCGAGAATCTCTCCTCCGTCTTCTACCCTTCACATGTAGTATATATTGGAGGAAGGGAAGAGAGGAAGGTTGATCACCGGATAATCAAGATCAAAATCACCAGTTTGCATTCTTCTTCAGCAAAGGGACCAACCAACAAACCATGTCTTACTTCCGAAAAGATCACAGCGATGACGTCGAGGACTTTGATGAGTACGATCCCACCCCATACAGTGGTGGATACGACATGTCTCTGACTTACGGCCGCCCACTTCCTCCCTCCGAGGAAACCTGCTACCGCAGCTCCTCATCAACCTCCGAGTCCTTCGATTACGACCGTCCCCAGTACTCCTCCTATGCTGAGCCCTCCGCTTACGGTGACGAGGCCCTCGAAAATGAGTACAAAAGTTATGTTCGCCCCAAGCCCCGCCCCGGCCGCCCCGGTCCCCCTCCACCTTCCTACGGGGCCCCATCTGGGGATGTTGGGGGCTATGGGCATGACAACCCTCAGCCCAACTACGCCTTCCAGCCTGGCGTGAACCGTCCCGGAGCCGGTGGCTATGGTGGAGAGAGCGAGTACGGAGGCGGCGGTTTCGGATCCGAGGGATACGGTCGCACGAAGCCACCTAGTTCTGAATATGGATCTGGGTACCAGAGGCCCGGCTCCGAATACGAGAGGCCTACCTCGGAGTACGGATCCGGGTACGGCCGGAAACCGGAGTATGAGAGGCCTAGCTCGGAATATGGATCTGGTGGATACCAGAGACCAAGTTCCGAATATGGATCCGGTGGATACCAGAGGCCAACTTCCGAATATGGATCCGGTGGTTACGAGAGGCCAACTTCCGGATTAGGATCCGGTGGTTATGAGAAGCCAACTTCCGAATACGGATCCGGATACGGCCGGAAGAGCGGGTATGAGGAGCCCACATCGGAGTATGGATCCGGGTATGCGAGGAAGACGAGCTATGGCGAGGAGGAGAGTGGTGGGTATGGAGGATTTGGAAGGAAACCTGAGAGGCCGAGTTACGAGAGTCAGGAGAGTGAGGGTAGGTATGGAGGATCAAGCTATGAGAGGCCCAGCTATGGAAGGTCTGAGGAAGAGGAATACAGGAAGCCCAGCTATGGAAGGTCTGAGGAAGGGGAGTACAGGAAGCCCAGCTATGGGAGCCGTGATGACGACGACGAAGGCTATGGCCGCAAGAAATATGTAAAGCCATTCCCAACTTTTGCTCTAGTTTTTCTTCTTTTTTCTTGCCTTTGTTTTCCCGCAGTTTTCTTTGCCCATTATTCTGTCATTCGGATTTATTGTGTCTCCCTTTTGAAATTTGTTCTCAAATTATGATTATGGCTGTCATATATACTCCTACTTCACTTGGCTAGTGCTTTGAAATTTTTTTTGGGTACTCTCTTCATTTTAGTACGCACTGCCTTATAGATTACAGCTTTTGTGCATGGCAAGAAACTACTGCCGTTAAAGTTAGTCGGGGGGTAACATATTTATCCCTGTTTTTTTGTGGTTTATTGGCGGCAGAACTAATTTATCATTGAATAGGGGCATTGGAGTGGTTCTGTTTCTTATCCTGCTTGGTTTATTAGTGTTTAAGATTGGGAATTTGTGTAAACCAGTGTCCTTGTTTCATGTGAATTTCCGTATTGATTGAGCACTGAGATGCATTTGACGTTTGTATAGATCTATCATACGTTGTTTAAGCATCACCGTGAAATAAGAGTGATTTTTTGCACTTACGGATATCCATGCATGCACATAAAAAACATGAGAACGAAGGGATGAAAGGATAAACCGTATAACAACAGAGAAAACTTAGAAGATGATTGAATTATTTTGAGATCAAAGGACAGTAGCTCAATGATGTCTCTGTTTTGTTTTGCCGTAACTAGTCCGTTGCAGGGGAATCAGCATGTACATCATGCTGCAGATGTTATTGTCACCATTACACTGATGATGTTCTTTTCAAGTATATTTTATACTCAAGAAGACTTGGGGGGGAATTATGTATCGTGATATATATATATTTTTTATGTACCTGTTACGATTGGTTTGATTTACAATGTCATGCTTTTACATTGGCAGGGCGGCGAGGGCTCTGATGATGATGAGGAAAAGAAACATCGCTACAAGCATCACCACCACCATCACCACCGCAAAGACTATGATGATGAGTGAGCAAACTGGCAAGTGGTGGTCTGTTAGGGGTTCATGTTATTTCAATCCTCCACTATTACTGAATAAGGGGTTGGCATGCTTCCCTTCAGTGTTCGCGTGTTTTAAGCATATATTGTTGCAGTATCTTTGAGAAGAAATAAATAGACTAGAGCTATGCAGACTCAAGTTAATTGTGTGTGAGATCGTCAGCCTTTTGCTTTTGATTGTAAGCTGATAAGTGAAATCCCAAGTACCTGGGAAGGTGTTGTGGATATTCCCCTTGTCTGATTAAGTGCAGCTAAGTTGCTTTTCATGTCAAAGTTGAAAATTATTGGCTTTGGTCTCCATGACTTGCTTTTGTGGCCTTAAAGTTTCGCGTAATGGTTTGATTCTGGAATTCTTCCATCTCGGGAATTAAGCAAGAGCAAAAATGCCATGTTCTTGCAACGTCTGTGTAATAGTATTTTTAAGATACACTTTTGGCTATTGAATAATCTCGACAATGGCATGTACTTGAACGATCATACTCATTCCCTTGCTGTAAAAGAATAGATTGCACATAAAAGTACAAGGTGAGCAAGGGAAAGAAAGAGTAATCATACAAGGCCCGCTCATTCTAGTTCATTTTGTCCTGGACGTCAATATAACTCTTGTATGGCAATTATTTCATTCTAGATTTATTTTCTGCGGGACTTTTAGCATCATTTGAATTTTGGCAGCATAATCATCAATTTCATTGTGCTCAAACCTCAGAATGAGGAAAACAAAAATGGAATGATATGTATAAAAATCTACGATCCCTCTTCTACAAGGGAACGGGAAGAAAAGAGTGGATAAATTCCGACAGCAACCATACCAACGATGAATCCAACTATAGTAACAGCAAGATTCAGAGCAAGGTCAAAATGAAGGATGGTGGTTGATTGCTTGGGAATTCTTTAAAACCCAAAAATCTACTAGCAACCATTGCATCAACAGGGCACCAGCTAAACACAACAATACAGGTAAATTGTCTTTTCCAATCAAACTCCCAAATGAGTCGATCGCCCACTAATAATAGGAAAAGTTGCAATAAGAATTCCGACATGCCAATGAAGAAAGTAGTATGTATTCTGTTGTTAAGTGCGATAAGATACGAGTACTAAGCGTTTCATGGGACCCTGAATTTTCAATTAATTTATTGAGTAGTCCGAAGCTTAAATCCAGCGGCAGGTTTACCAAATTATCAGAGAGCAGGCAGGAGTGGGTTAGCAACAAATTGAATTCCATGGAAACGTCTGAGGGCCTATTCAACCAAGGAAGGTGATTAAGTAGGAAGTAAGTACGTTGGAGCTATTTTACGGTTTCTTTTTCTTCTTCGCCGGTCATTTCAATTCTAGTGTTACCCACACAGCTGTTGCTCCTAATTTTGGATTAGGTGGCCGTGGAATGAGTTAGATACCTTGTTTAATCCAAATGTTGAGAAAGGGCTGTTTTTGAACAGATGAATTTGTCCCAAGTGCTAAACGTTAGTGACTCACAAATAGAGAAAAACAATTCCTTTGGTGGGGTTTTTTTTTTTTTTTTTGGGTTAGTCGACGCAATAGTTTTATTCTACTTCTATTCTAAATTAACGAGAGGAGTAGATCTTTATTGAGAGATTCGTAAGGAACTAAACACTCACTTCAAATATTTGCAGATGAAAAATTTAAGAAAATCCTAAACTGAAAACGCAAACATCCTCAACTTACAGTCAAAGGAGGGACCTGACTCCTCCATGTTTGGAGAAATGTTGCATCACGACGTCGTGCTACTATTTTGCCAGATTGAGGCGTGCATGAACTCGTCATGCATGTTGTACGGTTGCGTACTAATATTACTACTACCATACTGTCTAATTGAGTAGTAGTTGTTGTTTTTGGCACAAATGGCGTCAGAAAGATTTCTTCTTTGAAAGAATGCGTCTAACAACTTTGATAACCCTGAAATGATTAATAAAGAGCAGACCAATTCGCTGTTGGTTGATCAAATGAAATAGTAATGATTAATCACTAGAGACAACGAGAGGCAAAGACAAAGAGAAAACGCCAACTAAGAATAAAGAGGACTGATGATGTACAATCTTGTCAAGGCAATCACACTGTCGCTCTCTCTCATGTACCTGCATTTGCAAAGCCGTCCGGAAAAACAAAAAACAATGCATTAAAACTTTTCCTCATTTTCTTTAGAGAAAAATTTGCATAGCCATCCCACAAACAAAAGACGGTGCCTTCCCTAACTCAATAGGTAAAAGATGAAGTTTGGAAAGGAGTTTGTTTCCCAGATGGTGCAGGAATGGCAGCAAGCCTATATGGACTACAATTTTCTCAAGAAGTTGCTGAAAGATGTCTGGAATTTCAGACACAGAAATGCATCAACATCAGCATCAGACTTGATGACCCCAAAAGGTACCTTAAAGAGAAGGCTCTCCCTGTATAGAGCCTTCAGTGGCCTGACCAGTTATCACAACAGTCTGCGAAGTTCCCTTGGAAAGAATAACGAGGATGAGGTAATACTAGTCAGTGCAGCTCAACAACCAGAAGACCATGACTCAGAAGGGAGCTACCAAACCATGTTCTTAATGTCTTCTGAAGAAGGGGGAGAATATGAGCTCGTATTCTTCAGGAGGTTGGATGACGAGTTCAACAAAGTACTCAAATTCTACAAGGCCAAGTTAAATGAAGTGAAGTCTGAGGCAGATGAATTGAGTAAGCAGATGGATGCTCTCATTGCTCTGAGAATCAAGGTTGATAATCCATTGATGCAACTGAATGGTGCCTACAAGAGTACAAATGGTAGAGCCCCACCACCAGATTCGGTTGTTCATTCGAATAATGTTGGCAAACAAGGTAAATAATATTATCAGGATAGTCCACACTACCTGCTTCTGTTATCCTGTAGGAGCTGATGTTGGTCTTTTCACAAAGTTGTAGCAATGTCTCATATGGATGCAATTCAAGAAGTTGAGATGGGCAGTGAAGGGATTTCTGAGGATCAAATGAGAACAGGTGGCAGGGAATCAAAGAGCAATCATCAGAGGATGCGAGACAAAAGCAATTTAAATGTTGCTGAGGGATTCGCGTTTCCTGAATTAGAAGTCTTGGATCATGTAAGGGTCAATGTTGAACCAGAAACTCCTGTCTCAACTTTGAAAAACGTCTTTGTGAGCTCAAAATCCGATCTGTCATTCAGCAAGGAGGAGTTAAAGAAAGCAGAGGACAAAATCAAACAGGCATTTGTTCAATTCCATCAAAAGCTTCGACTCCTTAAAAGTTACTGGTACCAATAAAAGATAATAGCTTCTCTTCTTCATCTGCTGTTGTTTAGCTAGACATTCATCAACTTTTCTTCTTCTTCTTCTTCTTTTCTTCATCAACGTTTCATGAAATAAATAAATAAATAGAGGCTTATGCAGAATTTAGTAGTGTGACTACCTCTTCCTTCTTGTGCCAGCTTCTTGAATTTATTGGCTCTCTCTAAGATCATGAAGAAGTATGACAAGGTATAAATTGCAAGTTTTCAGTCAACTCAAGATTCAAAGTCTCCTTCTGATTTCCAGAATCTTAAAATTTAGCTGATTTGTGATCAAGCAGATCACATCAAGGAGTGCATCAAAAACTTATCTAGAAATGGTTGACAATTCTTATCTAGGGAACTCTGATGAGGTTTTAATCTGATTCATAACACGTTCATTTAGTTCAGCAAAATTACGCAAAATATATGAACATTTTGCTCTGTCTTTCTCTGTGATTCCATCAGATTACTAGACTAACAGAAAGAGTGGAGGCTACGATCATAAAGCACTTCGCCAACGGAAATCACAGGGAAGGCATGAGACTTTTAAGGCCACAGTCTTACAGAGAGAGGCATAGTGTAACATTTTTCTTGGGTAAGCTTTGTAAGCGGTCATCTTTCACCAACCATCCTGGAGCACATTTACATGACTTGCAAATTTCTGAACCAATCTGCCATGCAGGTCTCTTCTCTGGCTGCTCGATCTCGCTGGTAGCAGCCATTATAGTCTCCATCCATGCAAGAAACCTTCTTAATAGTAAGGAACGAGGACGATACATGGAAAATATATTCCCACTTTACAGGTGATATTTGGCTAGAAAAATATATTGTTTCATTTTCCTTCTTTAGTGTCATTCTGGTTAGTAATGACATGAGAGAATTTTATATATCACATTCAATTTAATAACGAAGGACATCATCATTGCAGCTTGTTTGGCTACATCGTCCTACATATGGTCCTATTTGCCGTGAATATGTATCTCTGGAGGTGTTTTCGAGTTAACTATCCCTTTATATTTGGATTCAAAGAATTCGTTGGTTATAGAGAAGTCCTCCTCCTTGCTTCTGGTCTTTCAGTACTCACTTTGGCTGCTGTGCTTTCAAACCTGGATATGGAAATGGACTCTGGAACCAAAAGCTACAGGACAATCACTGAATTGGTGCCATTAGGCCTTGTAACTGTAAGCCTACTGGAGACAATCATATTTGCTTTATTAAGGATATTTTCTACGGGACTAGTTTCAACTGTCCAAACAGCAAGGGAATTTAATGCTTTTGATTTTAACCATTTGTTAAAGGTAGTTTGACAATAACATAACTTGCAGGTAGTGCTTTTTATACTCTTTTGTCCTTTCAACACCATATATCGCTCAAGCCGCTTCTTTCTTATTCAATGCTCATGGCGCTGTCTCTGTGCCCCTCTTTACAAGGTATCTGCGGAACCTTCAAATGGAGAACTGCACATACTAACTACTGATCCGGATAAAAAATCATCTGATGTTGTTGTGCCGAGTTGCATCTTGTAGGTTACTCTCCCGGACTTTTTCTTGGCCGATCAGCTCACTAGCCAGGTCCGAAAAATGCTCTCTGTAACTTTTAAGAGTTCCACCTACCCCATTAACTCATTCCCAGATTGTCTGCTATGTGAACACAGATTCAGGCTTTCAGGAGCCTGGAATTCTATGTCTGTTACTATGGTTGGGGAGACTTCAAAAGGAGATCAAACAGGTGCCAGGAGAGTCATGTTTATCAAATCTTTTACATCATTATAGCAGTCGTTCCTTTTTGGGCTCGCTTTCTTCAGGTACCTATGCTATATTTTCGGTCAAATTCTGATACCCGTAACTCAAACAACTAATAAATGCACTACAAAAATGTTATTGTACAAATAGTGTCTGCGTCGGTGGTTGGAGGAAGGCGATCCTGTGCAAGTGCTTAATGGGCTCAAGTATTTCTCGACAATTGTTGCTGTTGTGATGAGGACTATTTATGATCTCAGAAGAGGTACCTTTTGGAAGATTATGGCAGCTGCCAGTTCTGGAGTTACTACAATTGGCAGCGCGTACTGGGACATTGTAATGGATTGGGGTCTCTTGCGAAGAAATTCCAAAAACCCCTGGCTCAGAGATAAGCTCCTCATATCTAACAAGAAGATTTACTTTGCTGCCATGGTAAGTACTGCCATTCACTAAACGGCTCTTGTCAATCCAGTAACCAAAAGAATATATATATATTTTTTGGGGGCCTTACCTAAGGAATCTGATCACCTGATGGCAGGTCATTAATATCCTGTTAAGACTTGTGTGGATGCAGCTGGTTCTTGATTTGCAAGAAGCACCATTCCTCCACAGGAAAGCCTTAGTTGCAGTCGTTGCCTGTCTCGAAATCCTTCGGCGAGGCATCTGGAACTTCTTCAGGTCTGATGCTATAGATGTTACATGTCCTCGTTACAGTAAGAAATGCAAATTGTAGGACCAGGAAATCTAGAAAAGTAATCTTGGTGCACGGCGGCAATTTAGCAGCATACTTAAGTTGCTTAATCTTGATGGTTATGTCGCTGTATATTGACTGTGCAGGCTGGAAAACGAGCACTTGAATAACGTAGGGAAGTACAGGGCGTTTAAGTCGGTACCACTGCCTTTTTACCACGACGGAGAGAAAAATAGGCAACCCCATTGTACCTTTTAAGGTGAGAGAGATTAGTAATGATCTCTTCTCCTGTAATGTAATTGATCTTTTTTTGCCTTAGTTTGTTTGATTTTCCCGACTTCTTCTTTTTCTTGCTGATGAGCATCCCACACCCACAGAATGCAGGTAAGGCATAATCAACAACATATGTTGATATCTAGAGATGCACACACAAATAGCAGCTAGCTAACATTTTAGTCGAAGTGTTGCTATTCTTGTACAATTAAAAGGTTATGCATCGATTAGGTACCCTTTCAGGGTGTTATTTTTAAAATTTTAAATTTTTTGGAGATATTTTTAGTAAGTTCTACTGTAACATAATATTGTATTTGAAAAATTAAAAATTATTTGAAGAAATATATAGCATTCCAAATTCACAATAGAAACGCAAAATAACTTGTGAGGAACAAAAACACGTTTGCAAATCAGACCCTTCATTTTCTTTCACTCATTTCTCGTCCGGAACGAAGACCACCACCAGATTAACGAGTGAATTAGAACCATTGAATTGAATTGGGTGGACCAGTTTCAACTGGATTGCTCTTCATTTTTTGGGGACCTCAATAATGGCAGGGGTGAGGTGATCAAAGAATTTCATTCTAATCATGAATCTTCACATCGTCATTAAATCTGGTATACTTTTTTTGTTGATCAGTAGATTAGTTCAAATACTAGCACGCAAGCTGGGTTAGGGGCCGAAGAATTACAAGCTGAAAAATCAGATGACAAAAGATCAGGGCAGTGTCTTACAATTAATTCAGTTGCCAACTTCGGGGAAAGGTTGCATTCTTTCTGTGGTGATTGGATGATCAGATTTAACAAAGTTGTCAGGAAAAGGTAAGTGAATTGAGGACTGAGGCCGAAGAACTGAGAGCAAGCAGATGGATGCGCTCGTTGTTTTCAACTTTTCATGCACTGCATCTAGCTGCATATATAACCCGTGTTTCTCAAGGCATGATGGTACATTATCTAGTCTAGCCTACTCGGGCCAAACTGAATATATTCCAGCCGCACATAAATTACTATTCTAAACTTTGCTCATTACCGGTAGTAATGTGCCCGTATTTTGACTGTTCAGAGGTTGGAGAACTAGCATTTGAACAATAATGTTCGGAAGTACAGGGCGTTCAAGTCAGTACCACACCTTTTTTCACCATGGTGGGCACAAGAGTACGCGATTGTATACAGAGCAGTACAGCACAAGAAAAATGCTCTTCTTTCATCTTTTTACATTTCTTAACCACAACTGCCTGTATCCGCTGATCTATAACAAGGAAGTATTACATTGCAGCTTTCTCTTTTAGTAGGTACACATAGGGACGTATAGTGCTAGTAGTTTGTACAGACATACATATAAATGTAAATTTGCGGGAGGATAACCCCCGTTTTGTCTTGAAGAAATGAACAGAGGCAGATAACAGCAACACATCAAAATGCAATACCAAGTCAAAGATGGCAAAGGAATCTCCAGATGGCTATACTTCTAAGGCAACGGCTTTTACGTCAGAAAAATATCCAATAAGCAATCTACAATGAACCACTAGGGTTGGTCTAGCATTCAGGAGAGGGCTTTTATAGTCTTCCCTGCAGCTGGATTCAAGGTTCAAATCCTATGCCTCACAGTTGTGGCTGGGAAGATACAAAAAAAAAAAAAAAAAATCTAAAATGATTAACAATGGTAAATCCATTGCAGTCATCAACCAATATGAGTGCCCTTTAATCTGTTCAGATTAGTTTCTCTGTAAACAAAGTCAAACATCATATGCAGCTGCTGAAAGCTCCAACTTACCTCCATCGCTTATCTTCAGCAACTCAGCATCTAAAATAATTTAAACAAGTGATTGCCTACTTGAGAGGAAAAAAAATAAACAGAACAGGGGCTCACGGTAAACTTGAAAACTTTCTGCACAAATCCTTTCCAAGTCTAAAGAAAGCCAAGATACTAAGCAATTTCATGCCCAACATTTCTGCCACTAACAATATTTGGCTGGCACCTTATTGCACAATTATAATAACACAGGCACATAGATCATTTGAACTACAAAAAACTGATAACAAAGTAAAAAAAAAAAATTGCATAGCAAAAACCTACACGTCTTCAATATCAACTTCCAAAACTTATTCAATATAAAGCAACCAGAACACTGAAACCTATTTTGGAGAAGAGGCCACTTCGTTGTTTACCTCGTCCACATTCTGCAGGTTGGACAAAGAGTCGGCAGAATTTTCTGCTGTTACATCACCTGTACTGTCATTATCCTGATTTCCAAAGACAGCTGACAATGACAATGGGTTGTAGGTAGAGCTTGCCTTTTTTAGGCCCTGAATAGTCCTCATGGCTGCAAGCGTGCTTCGATAAATATCTGCAGTTTCTTTCCCAAGTGGCAGCGTTGTGTCCATAGACGTATTTAATGATGTTCCTCCATTCTTATCTTCTGCAACAACAGTAGATTCAACAACTTCTGCTTCCAACGGGAAAAGAAGTTCGAGATTTGCCTCGCACTCCCGTACTAATCTAGTGAGCGGTTCAGTTGTAAAGAAAGGCTGATGGAAAGCAAGCTGTGTAAAACGCAAACGCAACAATTCTCCAGTTCGTTTATCATACTTCTTCAAAATCTTCACAAGACCTAAGCACGCACAGAGGACTCCCTTAGAAGTTATTCACATTCTCCAACAGTATGATAAAGATATTCATGACAATGTCTTCTTACACCTTTTAATCTTAAGAGGTCCTATAGTTACTGAAATAAGGTTTACTGATAATTGCATATCTAATTATAGAACAAGGAGATTTTGCAACCATCCTACCTGCAAAATTTAGGGAGCTATAATTTTTCAGAAGAACCATTTCCCCGTGAATCGAAACAAAGTCCTTACGTATGTCCATCATCTCCTCACTAAATTCACGGTCTGTATATGAAGCACCATGTTGGATCTCCCTATCCTTAACCCGCTCAATTCTTTCCTTCAGTTTCTGTCATATTGCCAATTAACTTGTATTAGCACAATACCAGAACAAGATAGTTCAGCAGGTTGCCACCCTTTTAAAGGTAATAGTGCACATATACTGATAAGATATATCCATATAGTTCTGTCATAACTGCTCAATATATATTATCATCAAGATGAATATTGGCACTTGAATTCCCCTGAAAATCCAAGGCTTTTAAAGAAATTAAAAGGAAAAGAAAACGAGTTCGACAATAGCTGTTTGGGCCAACACAGAAAGGAGAGCATTTAGTAATAGATATTGTCAGGAAATTAATTTAAGGTCGGTTTCTCTGATTTGTTTGGCTAATTGATGAACAGTCAACTACTCCTACCCGGTCTATTTAAAGGCCTCTTAAGTCAGGGAGACATCATCCTAGTTGGATGAATCATTTAGTTCACTCGCAGCAAACAAAAACCCCAAAACAAACATGAGCGCAATTACAATAACAAGAACAGATGAATGCTGGTATCAAACTACTATCTATAACTCACAAGACAAAATCCGCTACGGCACATGTGATCCTATCCACCTAACAAATATAAGAGCTTAGTAGCCAACTAAGTTACAACAACTAGGAAAAGAAAAAGCAAAGATTCTATTCCACTTGCATTGTCTAGGATTCCATATTCCGCGACCTTTGAATTAGTCAAGAGCTCCAAATTATTAAGCACGACAAACAATTTTGGGGGGGAGAGAGAGAGAGAGAGAGATCAAACTACACAAATTTTCCACTAATTGCAGAACAAAAACCTAATCTTTCAGGCACATACAAGAATACACAGAGAAAGAACGAGAAGACGATTGAGTAAGAGAGAGGGAGCACATATTGAAAAGGGATAAGACCTGGAGGCGGATGATGAAGTCTTCCTCTTTATCAATGTAAAAATCGTTGAACTTTTCAAGCTCTTCGGTGAGAATTCTGACGAACCAGTCCTGGAGCTCCGGGAAGGGAGCTGGAGGAGGGTAGTTGTCGCCGTCAGCAGGAGGGAGCGGGGCGGGGGCGGGTGCTGGGGCGGCATCCGGGGTGGGGATACTTTTGAGGAGCTTCTTCAAGGGCTTGTAACACAAGTACTTTTCTCTCCATTCAGGCAAGGTCTCCTCCAGATGGGTCTTAAATTCTTTCCCAAACTTCATCTAATTTGGAGAAGCAGTGGTACGTATTTATTTTGGACGATAATCAAATTTAAGAGAGCCCAACAGGGAATTACGGATGACTCGGATGAGATTCCCCACTTCCCAGGGCCAGGATATTAAGTAAAAGAGTAACAGAGAGAGTGGTTATTACTTATTAGCACCGCTCAGGTTTTATGAAGGAGGTATAAACATCGACGGGATGGGGAGGCTATTCTCTTCTGCGAATTGGACCATTTGGCAATGACATGAGGACGAGGATGCAACAATTTTCGAATTTCGGACTTTCAAGGATAGAGACTGATGACATGACAGAGCACCCCTCCCCAGGAGCATACATCCACATTACCCGTTATTCTCCTTGTCGTACTCGCATTTACGCGTAGGTATAACAATAAAAAGATGTACGACGACAACGGGCCAGCGCATTATGTTTTTTCTTTTTCCCTCTTTTTTTTTTTGGAGCTTACCAAGGTTCTCTTTTTTTTTTTTTTTTGGAGCTTACCAAGGTTCTCTCCTTTCGGCTAATTATTCGCCGAGGAATACCAAATGGCATAATCAATCTTCCGCTCTCCCGCGGCGCCTCCTTAATTCTCAATCTCGAGTTGCCTTAACACAGTATTAGCGTTCAATGCACCCACCGTGTGTGCAATCAAAAAATACATAATTTTTATGATCATATATTTTAAATAAAATTTTTGTTATTGAAGCAAACTTTAATATTTTAAAAAAATTTCATGAAATAATTTTATATTGGTAGTCACAATGCTTAGAGGTAGTTATGTTGAAAACATATATTTAAATGGTTAAAAGTAAAAAATAGTCATGATAAGTAGTTAAAATAAAAGTAGTTTTTATAGGCAATGTTTTAAAACTCAACTCCGATCGTTGTTGGTCGAATAGGTTGAACCGTCGAACGGCCTTCTTTTCGGTCTGGCTTTGTTTAAAAAACCAATTTTTATCAATTTTTATTTAAACAAGTTGAACCATTCGGTTCCATCATTGAATGTTGACCCGAAACGGTTTTGGAAGAACCGACTAGTTCAATATCCAATCTTAATTAAGTCAATAATTTTGAATTTGATCAACTAATCTCATTAATGACATTTCAAATTTAATATTTTATCAATTACCCATGCATAATTATCTCCAATTAATTAGATAATAACAATTATTACCTTGTTCTACTCATTTCTCTTTTTCCTCCACAATTACACATTAACTCTTGTTTAACATTTATGATATATAATTGAGTATATTATTTTTTAAAATCTTGAATGCATTTCATTTATTTGTTAATGGCTTTTAAGTGTTTCAATTTTTAACATATAAACTAGCACTCATATAATTTAGAAAAATTAAAAATATATGAAATAATGCTATTTAAAATCCTTTAACTTTAAAAGCTATTTTTGAGTCTTAAACAAATAATACTACTTAGAATAATAGAATAAGAATTGAAGTGATTACATTTAATAATATGAATTAAATTTCTACAAATATTTATTTATTTTTTGGATGTTTAATATTTATTAATAATATTTATGACATCACGGAGTAATAACGAACTGCCCAACGACTGAATCAGACTCTTGATCCCTTCATTTTTCTGGATCAATAAACGGTCTGGGTTTCAAAACCTTTTGTTTTTAGGAACAAAAATGAAAGTTCACACAGTGACCATAATGAATGTTCATACAATGACCATAAATGTTATTCTAATGTTAACCCCAATCACCTTCTTCTATAGTACATATGGTATATATATAAAAATATCATTTCGGCACCACGGAGACACTTCTAAGGAAGAGACCGTATGCGCAGATCAAAACTCAAGATTTGGAGTTGCACCAAAAAGACGAATTAGCCGATCATTCTAAACGCGCAGCGCCGGCCTATTCCCACTTGCAACATTTTCTGGACCTTGACCCCCCACATATTTTAACCTATGGGGACACTCGAAACACTTTGGTTTAGCAGGTTACCAGATGATGATTGAGGATCCTTCCCCCTTCCAGGAAGCTTATTTCGGAACGCATGGTCCAGGACTGGCAAATGTATACTACTAATAAACAAAGAGCTTGTACTCGTTGACACAGTATGTCGATCATAAGAAGGGCAATTTAGTATAAAATCAGATCTAGGGTTTATGACTAAATAAAGTCTGTGTTACAACTTTCAAGGACAGCTTAAGCATAAATTTTTAAAATTTCTTATCCAAGCCCAAAGGAACAATCATGACTCTTCAAGTTGCCCGGCCTAGTGCCTCCACAATGATCTAGCGCACAGGTCATCACGACTCCAGTGTTAAACCTCCACAGGCAAAAAGTCAACGCTACGACTCAAAAAAGAAATATGCGATGAAGAAGAGACTCCATGAACTATTCCTCCAACAATAAATATTGAGCAAATCATTTTACTCGAACCAAATAGGAAACAAATGGAAGGATTCTTCTGGTGATTTTGCACCTACATTGAGCGAGCACTTTCCCAGTTAAACATCAACTGAACATCATAACATATTAAAGGGAAATGGCACAATTGGAAAAAGACAGCGAAAATTGGTGGTGCCGGTCAGACGTCCTATATAGTCTCCAGAGCCTGAAGGATATCAGCCTTCAGGTCTTCAAAGCCTTCAACCCCAAAGCTGAACCGAACCAAGTTGTCCACAATTCCATACTTAGCCCTCTCTGACTGGGGAAGATCCCTGATTGCAATTTAGTGGAAAAATAACAACCATCAACTTCTAGCATCATGAAAATGATACTTGGTGCCACAGAGTTTTACTTCACAATTTTTCAAGGACAAAACCACACCCAGAGACAGAAAAAAAGGTGACCGGGATTGGCAGGAAGCATTCAATGTTTTCGTTAGCTATCAGACGGGAATGGCCTGATAAAAACACGATCAAGATGGCCTAGGCTGCTTCCAAGGAAATTTGATTCAATAGCATACTCATTTGATCACTCCAATACTGCTTCATCATTTATAGTATTCTTATAGGATACAAGTTTATTAATGCAAGTAGTGGCTCAAAAGCCAATTGGTAAACCACCACAGTAATCAGATGGGAACTTCTGAGGCAACATCAATTCTCAGAAATCTACCTAACATATCAAATTCTTCAAAATCATTATTGGCATGCAGCTGGGATATTTTGAGGAGAGCATCAATTCTCAGAATTTATTGAGCATATCATATTCCCCCAAATCATGAGTAGTGCAGATGAAGAAACACAAAAATTTGGAACATGTTGCAAGCACCAATATCAGGGGGATATACAATCAATGCTTAGTACAAATAAGGCAACAAGAATTGGTATACCAGTAAGACCAGATACATACCAATAAGACATTATTGCTGGTTGGTCCACGATGCTCTCACAGCCTCCAAAAGAGGGGGCAATGTAAGGGATTCTCAGCGCATCAACGAACTTTGCAGTCGTGTATAGCTCTCCATCAACCTAATAAGTAAATTGTAATTCACTTAATACAGAGATACCAGAAAATCAATGTCAAAACAGGGAAAATAGGAGGCAGAAAAACACACCTCAAAACTAACCACGCCACCAAAACCAGTCATCTGCCGCTTTGCGAGGTGATGCTCTGGATGGCTTGCCAAGCCTGGATAATAGACACGTCTCACCTGCAACTCATGTTTATTTTGTTACGTTAGAGAAAGGAAGCCCCCCGGTTTTAAGAAGATTATGGAACCTTTGCTTACAGATTAAACTTTCAGTTTGAAAACCAGTACTAAAACCAGAACCTTAGGATGCGCCTCTAAAATCTCGGCCATCCTCAATGCTGTTGAATTTTGTTGATGTATGCGAAGATCCAGCGTCTTCATGCCTCGAATGATCAGATAAGCGGCATTCTGACCATGGGAAAAAAGCATCATTGTTTATACAATTTAAAAAAATGACAAAAGCAAATACAAATTATAAGCCTCCTCTCCAACAAATAAGACAAAGATCAACTACTGCCCAGGATATCTTTTACATCAAGACCTGAAGTTCTAAACCTCAAATAAAGTAAAACACCATGGGATAAATCTCAATCAAGTATACTCACAGGATTGAGGGTACCACCCAGAATATGATGCATATCACGTACTACAGAGACCAATTTCTCTGGACCACTGATACAACCTCCAAGGACCTGCAACAAAAGACGACATGCTCTTAATGTTTACCTGCATTAAAATAGCTTCAAAGTCATTGATAAATGACAGTATTAGAAACAAAAATTAGCCCCACATACATCATTGTGGCCTGCAATATATTTTGTTAACGAATGTAGAACAAGATCGGCACCAAGAGCAAGGGCCTTCTGGTTGATTGGAGATGCAAAGGTTCCATCAACACAAACCAAGGCTCCTTTTTCATGGCAAAGCTTTGAAACCAGCTCAATGTCTACACATCTCAAAAATGGATTAGTTGGAGACTCCGTAAAGAAAAGGGACACCTGGATGGAAAAGGGATAACACTCAGTCAGCACAGTAGTTACTTGCTCTAGAAACTTGAGCATGGCAGCAAAACAGTTGAATCAACTATTGTAAGCCTGATTGCTACAGAAATTATCTGAATAAAATTCAAACCTCGAGATCTTGCATTTTTACTAGTGGCGAAATTAAACAAGACTGCTAATAATGTTTCAAATCAATATAAGTTAGAAAAACCTTGTTTCAAATCAATGGTTGACTTGTACATGCTGAAATCAAGCCAAGTCAATATGAAAGATTTCAGGTATGTCAAGCTAAAAATATACAGCTCGAATTACTCAAGTGTGCCTTAACTCAGGTCAATTGTTCCCTAAGCTTGAGACTAATTAATTGTAACAGGGTAATGATGCACCCAAACTTACTTGCTTCTCGTTCAATGCAGCCTCCAAAGCTCCAATATCAGCAGGGTCAATGACTGTAGCCTGCACTTGGGAATATGACAAGCAAGTACATTACTACACACAAAAATTGCAAAACAAAGTATAATTGCATATGCGCATGATGCTGGTTCAGACAACAATAAATTAGATGAGAAACATATCCGCAACTCCAATCCCCGCCCTAGGAAGAACCAAAAAGCTCCTTCACGGGGAACAAATTCAAGGGGAGAATAATACCATGCATGAAAGACCAATTTCTATGCAGTTACCATACCGTGATTCCTGTTTTGGGTATTAGCACCCTCTCGATGAATACCCGAGTTTTCCTATAGCAGTCTGTGGTTGTAACAATATGCCCCCCAGCAGGCACCAAAGCCCAGAGCATGCAAGTACTCACGCACATACCAGAGGCAGTTATCAAGGTTGACTCAGCTCCCTCCAGTGCACTGTGTCAATTAAACGAACACATCAATTTACATATATTCAACTCTTAAAGTGCTGCATGTTTATACAGAATATAGGGTTAAAACAAGAAAATTCCCTGTGGTATATCTAATATATAGGAAAGCTCCCTATGGTTTCAAAACGTACAAAACAACATATCATATTTTGAACTAAATTGTAAAACTAACGGAATCCGATAAACTTAACGGAATCTGGTAAACTTAACGGAATCCAATAAATTTAACGATCAACTTAATGGAATCTGGTAAGTTTAACAGGCGAGACCGTCATTTTCGTTAAGTTTACCGAATTCTGTTAATTTACAATTTAGTTCAAAACATAAGGCGTCGTTTTGTATGTTTTAAAATCAAGGGGGACTTTTTTATACATTAGGTATACCACAGGGCCGGTCTTCGATTAAGTCCTGCATTTGTTTAAATTAGGTGTGTGTGTGTGTGGGTTATTTATCAATTTCAATAAAAAGGTATACCACAGGGGACTTTTTTGTTTTTAACCCCAGAATATATAATAGAACACGGTTTTAGGGGGAAAAGACCTTATTTTCTCCTCTGCTACAACAGTTGTGGGATTTCCATAGCGTCCATATTCAAAACTTGCATGGCGTTTCTCCTGCAAAAGATGACAGAAGCAACATTCATGTAAACAAAAATACATTCATCAGAAAAGCAAAGAACTCATAACTGAAAAATGACTCCATTAGACATCTGGCATCCTACCAAACAGCTACCGTCATAGTCATTATGCTAACATTGCATGTATATCAAGTGCACGCTGGTCATTTCTAACATGGCCTTATTTCAGGAGCAGGAATATTGCGTTTAATGCACGACTAGAAGATAATCTAGTGCTACAAGATACCTTAAAATCAATGAGTTCTTGAGTTTTCTTGAAGAAATAAGCAGATGTGTTAACAACAGGGGTAGTTATCGCATCAGTAACAATGCCGCGACCCAATCTTTCACCTGGCAAAAGAAAGCAAGAGTGCAAGTTAATGCATAAAACGTAAACAGCTCCATTCTAGTTACATTAAACAGGGAGAACAATGAGCAATTGAAAATATAATTAACACAATAAGATCACTCTGTTAGGTAACTTTCCCATGCATACTTGTAAACCTTTACAAAGGTAACCTGCAAAAGTGGACCCCTATTTACTCTCCCAAACAAAATAAAAAAATTAAAAGTTAAAAAATAAAAAACTTCCTTTTTTACATTAAAAACAAGACAACAAATCTGAATGATCACGCAATATTATCTGTGCACACACAAACAAAAACGCTTTTATGGACGTAACGATGCCTGCATGGCTGTAAATCAAAGAAAACTTGCATAGAGAAATTTTTTTAATATAGATAGATCGGGGAAGAAGATAGGTTCTCGAAAACCTAAATTTTCTCATAACCATACCAGCATGAATGGCGACGCTGCCGTCGCAGGTCAAAAATGAAGAGTATTTGGCATCAACCAAATCGTCAGGCTGTACATTTACACCATCAGAAAAACCACTCTCCGCCGCAGCAGCCACCTTCTCCTCCACGACGCCAGTCTCAAACTCAACAGGCGCAACGACAGAGGCTGAGGCAGCGGCATCGACGGCCTTAGCCGCTGGAGTGGGAGAAGTGGAACCCCCCTGCTGGTTGTTTGACCACGAGGCCGCGACGATTTGAGCGACGCCGATGTTGCTGCAGTTCCTCCGAGCTTTGGTGCTCAGCTGCCTGACGAAATTCGGCGGAAACCTAAAGATGAGAGAAGAGGACAGGCTGCCAACCGGAAATCCCTGGGTCACCGAGTTTGCCTTGGCGGAGAATCGAGCGGCGCCAGATGTAGGGAACTCCGGACGAGGAAAACGGCCGGAAAAGTCGGGATCCGAACGGCACTCGAACGGCCGGAAGGCGCTAGCGCAGCTGGAGACAGCCATCAGGGTTTTGGTGGTTGGGAGGTTAAAATTGGAAATTCAACCTGGCGGCCTGCCCCTGTGTCTCTGAAACAAAAGGAATGCAAGGGAGAGAATGAGAGATCTTGGATGATCTGTTTACTCTCTTTTTTCGTCACCGAACTCTGAGAATACGCGGGGCGGGCTAAAGACTGGTGTCGTTTTACGGTCGTCTTTTTCCCCTTTCCGCGCAAGTTCAAGTTTGTTGACCATTTTTCTCAATAATTAATTAGTTTTAGCTGTAAATTAAAGATAATCATGGTTCCCCAAAAATTTAGTCCGTGATCCAAAATGGTGTAACAAGTCAGATCAGATGAGGAACCACAACGGATGAGGGGCAGGAGCGGAAATCAGATGTACCGTTCCTGAGCTGTTCACAGTCAAAATTTGATAAAAAAAAAATTGTACGGTTCAGATTATTTCTTGTACTTGATTTTTAATAACGTGGGTGGAACTCACAAAAATTTGTTTTAAAATTATATGTTGTATAAAAGTTAGGTCGCATATAAACAAAGTTATGCAATGTGAAAAATGCACAAAATCACCGGGAACGGTTGCACCTGCCTGTGGTCCAACCACTAACATACACAGGAGGACTTTCTTGGGTTAATAACGAGACTGTGTTTTCTTTTTGCTAAAATAATAATAATAATAATAATTGAGTGTGCTTGGATTACAGTTTTCTTTTAAATATATTATTTTATTCACAGCACAATTACAATTTTCAATCAACATTTTATCTTTCCTGTGATTTGTTAATTGTTCGATTAGATTTAGGATAAGCATGTGGGAGATGGGGCGTACAGTGAAGGCGTAGCATCACTTGTACCGATCCTCCATGTAAATAAATCTTTCATGTGAATGCGTGGTGGTAATTTTGGAAGCCAATGCTGAATCATTTGTGCATCTATATAGCACTGTTAGCAGCGATTAATCCATCGGGAAGGTCTACTAATTATTTCCAAACATTTGTCAAGGTTTTTTGTTTTTTAACCTGCTTTTGGCATATTAAATCAAGTCTATAAAATAAGATTCCGGACCCACCACCACTACCCCTCTCTCCCCTTCTCCCTCCTCCACCACAGACATCACCATCAACCCTTCTCATCCTCTCTCTTTTTCTCTCTCATTCCTTTCCCCTCCCCTCCGCCAAAAGACCCTCTTTCTCTCCCTCTAGCAATGACCAGCAAGTCGCAACCTAATTGCGGTTAGAAGCCGCAACTGGTGCAACCATATTGCGATAGTCGCAACTTCTGGCTGCGATCTAGTTATGCCCTGTTGATCGTGGCTAGAGAGAGAGGATGGGCTGGCGATAGAAGAGAAGGGAGGGGGAGGAAGAAGGGCAAAAAGGCAGATGAGAGGAAGGGGAGAGGCGGCGGCGGTGGGTGAAGGAAGGGAGGAGTGATAAGTAGCAGGTGGAGGAAAATAAGGATGATAGGTTTATTTATTTATTGGTTAGTCATATTTGAGATTTGTATAGATTAGATATTTCTAGAAGTTTATTAATTTGAAAAAAAAAAAAAAAAAACTGAATCCAGATAGAATCCTAATCTATAAATAGGGAGTTTTATTGTAGTCATCAATTGAGAAGGGCGAAAATTTGCTCAATCCTCCTTGACAGATTTATTCCTCTATAAATATATATATATATATGTGTGTGTATGGATTTTTTTTTTTTTGGGTTCTACCCCTTCCCATCCTTTTTTATCTCTAACAATCAACACAAAATTCAAACCCTAAATCTAATAGGGACGACGGGTCTTAAAAATTCAGATCATGAACCTAATAGTGAGGAGGTCTCTAAGGTCCTCTTCCGGTTACATTTATCAAGCTTTGTCTCTGTCTCCGTGGGTATGATAGGATTTTTATTTATTTGGTTATATTCAGGCCCTGATCAATCATTTGGAATATGCTTCGAACAAGTACTTATCATACTCTTTTTTTATCAGACACTTCTGAAGTTAGTTAATTGACCTGTTTGAATTGCTGTTTTTCGTCAAAAAATTGCGTCGTTTTTCATGATCACATTTTTCTATTATCTTTTTTTCTCACATACATCAAATCGCTATAATAATTTTTTCATGAAAAATGCATTTAACCCAAAAATCGACAATTTTTAAGACAAACTTTGAGACTTAACTACCCAACCCCCAAACTCCTTAGAATCGATGCGAAACTACGAAAAAATTAGTAGGAAAACCTTTACTAGATCTTAAAGAAGAACCTACTTACCTCAAAGACCTCCCAAGAAATACTTATCATACTCTAAAAGGAGTACTTAAAGAAGTACTTATCATACTCTATCGTCAGAAAATTATATTCTGGTCCTGATCAATCATTTGGAACATGCTCGGAGCAAGTACCCGGCATGCTTTATCCCCGGAAAAAAGTTATTCCACTTTTTGGCTTGTAAGGTGCTTATTGAGTGTGACCTTAGAATATCAAATGCTCAAGTACAAATCAAAGTTTGTTATCCTGGATATCTTCAATTTGGTTAAAGGTGCGAAGTTTATGATAGTTTAAACAACTTAGAGTCTGGTTCGATTGCAACTTTTTTGGAGTTTTAAAAAAATATATATTGTATTATATGAGGTAAAAAAACTTAATTGAAATATGTGCTAAAAAATTTCGAACTTTTTTTCCTAAAATTCAGAATCCAAATGAAACCCTATGGTAATAGTTTCTTTTCATCATAAGAATGAATTAACATAGCAACTAAATCAATTATATATAACACTTAAAAAAGTAGATTTCAAAGCAGTCTTACTCTAATTAGGGCAAATGAGCTGAATTGAATCGAACTTTAGTCTAATCGAATTGAATCTCGACTTAATTTTATCAAGTTCGAACTCGAATTCAAATTTAACGAACTCTCAATGTTAAGTTTGGCCTTGAGCTCGAGATTAAAAAATAATTATTTTTGTAAAAAAAATAAATAAAATAATAATTTTTTTCTTAACAAATAATAGAATATTAAGAATATACACATAATTTTACTTTTAAAAAATAATATATATATCTATAAAATTGAGTCGACTCGCATGCTAACTAATTTTGAACTCGAGTTCTACTTGATCTGCTCAAATTCGATATTAACTGAATTCGAGGCAAAATTTGATTTGATCTGCTCCCGAGCAATTAAATTCGTGTGCAGCCCTATTCTAGGAATATTGGTTCAAGAGGCATTACATCAAAATAGAAATGGTAGTCCCTCCGAACACAGCAATCCGAGGCAATAAAGGCGAAAAGCCGATGAGAGAAAGCCGGTGGCGGAGAAAATAGCGATCCGAGAGGACCGAGACAATAAAGACGGAAAGCCGATGACAAAGAGAAGACTGTGGATGGTTGGAATTGAATGAGAAAACACCGAATGATATAGAGGGAGTTGGAGAGTTGGGAATGGGAGAGAGGAATGGTGATATAAAATTGGGGATGGTGTGGGTTTAATTTTCAGAAATGGGAGTATATATAGATATTTTGTTCTCATCCAATGACTTTCTTTCTTTATTTTTTGTTCCATACGCAAGTGTCTGGATTGTAAATTTATTTCAAATAATATTTCGTTTGCATCATAAACATATTTCTCAATCTATTTTTTTTATATTTTCAATTACTTAGGCCTTACTTGGATTGCAACTTTTCGTCGGAAAATTACGTTGTTTTCCGTGATCACATTTCCCTATTACCTTTTTCCCTCACATACATCAAATCGCTATAGTAATTTTTTCATGAAAAATCATGGAAAATGCAATCCAAACACAACCTTATTATCTCACATACATCAAATTACAAAAAGTGCTACACTAATTATTTCAAATAATACTCTATTCAAACACACTGTTCAATATCAGCGATCAACGGCTAGGATAACATATTCAAAAAAAAAAAAAAAGGTATAAGTAGCCAAATTGTCAATTTTTTTTTGTTTTGTTTAAAAATATTGTTTCTAACACAAACAAACAAATATTGGATAAATACGACGACCTTAAGTCGAGAACAACTCCCAAACGCATCCGGCGTCTATGTTCATCATATATAATTAAGTTAATTTCCCAAGTTAGTCATTGGGAAAAAGGATTAGTATATAATTAACATCAATGTTCAAAAAGAAAAGTACGGTTTGGATGCAAGCCATCTTAACATTTTCCCCGAATAATTGAGTAGCATAGCAACACCTGATTTATGACTGATGTTCATCATTTGAGTACGTTTTGGGTGGCATGCAATTCTTTGGATTGTCCCTGAAATTTTTTTTAGAAAAAAGATGGTTGCATAATATATGACGGGAATATTGAAAAGAAAATGCTGCAAACTTTCAAAGCAAAAAAGACATAGCACTTGTAGAATCCAAGTTAATTTCTGGAATCCCACGCATTGATATATTTATTTGCACATGCCGAAAGCTTAGGGATGATAAACCAGTATGTTGTGCGGTTGTGCCTTCCACGCCTTTCCAACTTACTTCAGAGTTCGGAAAGGTTTCCCTACTTGTGTTTACCGCCCGTGTCGTGACACCGTGCCTGCAGGAAACGATTAGTGTAAAGTCGCCCCGTTACCCCATTTACGGGTTAGGTTGATTTTTGTGGTTCATGTTCAGCGATTTTTGTGGTTCATGTTCAGCTTGCGGATAGGAGTTGAAGTAATGCTTTCACATGGATTATTGAAGTCCAAAACTTGGGTATATTCGAGTACTCAATGATTTAGATTATGTCACGCATTAGATAAGATGACGTGACACAATTTGATTCATTTAGAAGGTGTGGCATGATTTGATTCATTGGATTGCTGAAAATCGAGTTTATCCAAATGTGAATCTTGAACATTATTGAATATTGAGGCGGACATTAGGCCTAAAATGGAGCTTTGATACGTATACTGATAAATCTTTTAGCAATGTACGTGCACTTTCGAAAATTGTGAACACAACTTTATCACAAGAGTACTTAAAAAAAAAAAAAAAGAGGTGAAATGGTTTGTTGGCAATAATATTATTATAACCACTCCATTTTATGATTAAATTCTCTTAGTAAAATTAGTGAAGATTTTGATTTTTATGTTCATGACTATTGAATTATGAGACTAGGGTTTGGCTAATTAAACCTCGTTCTTGTTTGCTTCAGATTTCATAAAATCTAATTATGAAAAGTGATTATAGAATCTGCAAAAGTTACTCTTTAGTTGATTAGGATTAATGAACTTCAACTTTTTTAACTGCTAAATAAAAAATCTGTAATTTGAGTACAAAAGTAAACGAGCAAATGAAAACATCACAAAAACTTTTAAGTATTTCAAATCAAAATCTATAATCAGTTAAGAGTAATACTTTTTTATATGCTACCAATGTACTTTTATATATATATATATATATATATATATGTTAGCAGGTTTAGGTCACGGATAGGCGAAGAATATAGCCATGGAGCTATGGGCTTAGGCAGCAGAGGGATGTTAGAAAGCAAGTAGCATAAAACAGGGCCCAAACCACAATCTTGGTTAGATGGATCAAGGATAGATACACACACACACACACACACACACATGGGCAGACGGTAGAGGATAGAGGGATGAGCCCAAAAAGTATTCAAGCGCTAGACAAAGAAGTTAAGAAGGGGGGCGGAAACCTCAAACATTGGAAGTTAAGAAGTGATAGGAGTAATTGGGTAATGAAACCCTAAACAGCTCGCTGAAGCTCCTCTTGAGTTATAAAACGCAAACGGCACCTCAGTCTCCAGCTGTGAGTCCCATGAATCTGTCCTGGAGATCATTCCGACAGTAAACTCCACTCCGGGGAACCTTTTATCTGTTGAGTACTAAAATTGATTGTCAACGTTGTTCTTTGTTTTCGTAGATCTTTTCTTTTCTCTGCATCTCTGATGAAAATGGTCTTTTGTTACTTGCCAGCTGCACTAAGTACTGAGGCTCTGTGGCCGTAAAAAGATGGCCAAGCTGCCTAATTTTACAAAGTGCAAACACTAAACAAAGCATCAATGGGCTTCGCTTTGCAGCCTAAACTCTCCTTATGCTTATGCTGCCTGTTATGCCCATACATATGCTCAATTGCCCTTCTTTTGTTCCTGCTTTTGTTTTTGGCTTCTCATCAATCGAAATAAAACGGTCTGAATTGGCAGATTAGTTTGAGAAGAGACTCCGAAACACAAAAAAAAAAGGGGGGGGGGGGGGTAAATTGAAATGTGTGAAAGTCATGAGTAATGTAGTAGTCGTTGTAAAATTTAAGTGTCATATTTTAATTCCCCCTCCCTCCTTTCGCTGATGGTGACGAAGATACTTCTGGCGAAATATTTGAGCAGTTTTTTCGATGCAGTTTACGGGACATCAAACATTCTGACATCTCAAAATCTATTGACATTTCATATCAGGTTTCATTTCAGTTGTTATTACTAAATCTTAAATTATGAGCTGTCCTCGTTGTCCCTGGAATGGATCCTCTCGTGGGCGTATTCAAGGAATGGATCTTTGGCTCTAGGAGCATTTGTCTTCGAAGTCACCATCAGCAGTCAGCAAATATTATTGCAAAATGTTATTTTTACTGCAATCAATAAAAATATATATAGGTTTTCCGAAAGAATAGTCCAGAGACAGCATGGCATCTTCCTACTAGTACTACCATACCCTGAGTGGTCTGGGGACCTGTTCTCCTGCTGATTTCAAGCAGAAAACTGAAACTGGGACTTGGTGTAAAAGTACAACAATCATTTTGTTCAAGTCCAATTCTGGATTCGGACATCTTTTCCAAGATATTGCTGGCAGTGTCGTTACTCCTCTTGTACTAAGGGAGAAAAAAAAGGAAAGAAAAAAAAAGGCCCAATTCGGGATTAAGACATCTTCTCCAAGCTATTGATGGCACGGTGGTGCTGCCTTGCTCATTTTGGGAATGCTTCTTACTGCAAAAAGCGAATTTGACGCGGTTGCTGAGCTATGAATGGTCATTCGAGTAAAGGGGCGGTTTGGTGTACAGCGACACAGAAACATCCAACCACTTCGTACGCTCCATAGATTGTATTGAAAAAGCATGCATGCAAATTTCAAACTCAACCCGAACTTGGTCTTGAAAGAATTGAATGAAGCTGGAGAATATCTCCAACCAACCTCTCTTTTTTCCCAGGCTGCATTTAGATCCCTTTTTAATTGCTCATCAGAGGGAGAAGTGCATCTGCAAAAGCGGCTGAGAGGCGTTCCATATCCAGGCTTCATAATTTCTCTAGCAAAGTACAACATTTGCCAGAACGGCAGAAAGTAGGCTTCTGGGGTTCTGCTATTTCTCGCTCATGTAGTACTCGTATACCACCACTGCCATCATCACTCAAATGCAGAAACCGTGACGGATTCTGATGGTGATACGTTTGGAAATTAATCAATCGGGCTGCATTTCCAATTCCACTGCTTCCCTTTTGCCTTTGCCTGTAAAAGTAAATTTGCAAGTCACACAGGTCCTCTCTGATGCTATGTACTACGAGCGTATCTTGCAGAGTTTCTGCAAGAATCAAGTCAATTCGGATGCTGGTGTTGGATCAACGGACATTTGACAGATAAATTGTAAGCAAGCTCCAGTTCCGGAACTGCATTAGAACCCTGCGGACGGGAAATGTTTTGCAGGTTTCTGAACCAATGCTTTTATGATGGAATTTAATTCGATCCCCTGGATTGCCCTGTCCAAGTTTAATCTAGCAAATAGTCGCCGCAAATTCGAACCTGGAGTTTTTCTTTGATCAACCCGCACTTCGTTTTTGTGCTACAGAAATATGCATAAGCTATATATTGGGAACAAATAAATCCACTCAAGTGGGGCGGTCACTAGAACTTACCAAGCTATCATATACACGTACTTGTTGAGTCGCTTTCTCGTTTATTTTTTGCGCCGGCTGTAAAATAAGACAGTTCGATACCTCCGGAATTTGCTTCCACATGGCAAAAGAAAATCATAACATCAAAGATCTTCACTGCAGTCTAACTGTATGATGATCTAAGAAATTTCAGATGTGCACGAAATTTACTGCACAAAATCGGTTTCAGAGTCTCATCTATCTCTTGATTTCAACTTGAACCCATCATTGCCGTCTACAAGAATAGGTTTGACATTTGATGTCACTACATATTTTCATCGAATTGTGTCTACATTAATCTTAGCGCATGCCCCACATACGGCTTTGAATTGTGTCTGCATTAATCTTTGCCCATGTCACTCAGCTTTTTTCTCAGTAGAAAAGTGATGACATTTAAGAAATTGGGAAGAGAAACGATAAATTTGAATTCAGCATTTTTATATTCGACAATTTCAACCTTAACCACCGGACGAAACACTCCACGAGACAACGCTCAGAATATAATATATCTGTCTCGGGACAATTATTAATAAGAACAACAGGGTACGCGTAACTTTCATGTAATTTGGACATCAATAACCCATGGGAAGGAACTAGGAAGAGATGCTATATTGTATCTCCTAATCAAATCTAAAGTTAGTTATCAATAAGATTAGACCTATTAATTACGAATTTGATAAGCTAAGCAATGGCGAGTGGCTGAGCAGACCAGCGTGCGTGCGATAGAAAAGGCCAGAAATCCATGTGACAAAATTACCATTTAGTACATTCAATAAGCCCCCGGATTGGTCGTGGCTTCTCTGACTCAAGGAAGCCCATGTGATGTGGTATTTAATATGACTTGACGATATAAATGCTTTTTTAAGCACGCGCCGGCGCTGCTTCAGGAAAATTGTACTCCAAAAAAAATAAAAAGGCGCTGCGTTGCCTGCCTAAACGTGGCCAATATTTCACTGAGGTCAACTTTTCTCACACAGCCTGGCTTCATTATTCATCTAATTAAATGCAAAAGAAGAAATTATCCTTCCAGAATTTAGATGGCATTATTTTCATCAATTAATCGAGACTTTACCGGACAGCTCTTAGCACCAACCACAAGAAGACACATCATCACTTGAATTAAATCAAACTTAAAAGAACGTGAAACGGTCTAACAATTTAATTGCATCCGATTTTTAACGGTATTTCTTTTATTTTGGATAAATTTAAAATATTATCGGTCCAAAAGTTTTTAACTTTTGAAAAAAAAAAAAGAGAGGAAAGATTTCAGTCATTTATGTTTTTGGCAAATTTAGGCACAAGTGCTACTACATAATTACATAATTTAGAGATGAATAGCATTTTTTATAAGCTTTTTTTTTGTTTTAATATAAATGGAAAATGTCAAATTCCCTTCCCTCATATCAGGCAACCCATCCTTCTCTATGAGATGACTAGCATTTTGACAAATCATATACCTGTCAAAAAAAAAAAAATTTTTTGGCCATTCACTATAATGTACGATAATCGTTTATGAACGTGTATTTATAACTTCAAGCTGCAACTCTTAATTATATATCTCCAAGTCCGCTAACTAGATGCCTCCATTTGTTCTCATTCACGTAATTGTTTTGGGGGCCAAAAACAAAAAAAACAAAAAAACTTCATTAGCCATTAAACCATTCTAGTAGTGTGTTTTTGACTACTGAACTATTTTAAATTTCAAAACACCTACTGAATTAACAGAAATGGCGCATTTTTTTTTGTCATTTTGTCAATTTAATCGTCAATCCACTGTTTCTTATTAAAATTAGGGATCCTTGTATCAATTGATGAAAAAATCCATTAAAATGATATATATATATATATATATATATATATATATATATATATATATATATATATATTTTAAGCATTCCTCAACCTGGTTGTACCCCTCCTCCAAAACACTCGCAAGTCAGTGAGCCACTACCAAGATTTGAGACTCGCAATTAGGGGTGATCAATGAAAGGGCTGAGTGTTTCTATTCATCCCTTTTTTTTATTTTTACTTTTGGGCTGCTTAAACGTTAAAATTCTTCCAATTTTACGGAAACTAACCGGTGTAACAGCATTAGCAAGTGGTCATTACGGTATTCTTAAGCCAGTTGGGATCCTCTATACAACTATTCGGTGCCAAATTCAGTGCCAATCTCACTTATCACGTGATGATAGAAGAAATTTAAATAAATAGCACATAACAAATTAAATAAACAGGACACTTGGTATAAATATAAAAATGGCACTGAATTGTCACTGGAAAAGTGGCACTGAGGATCCCGTCCCGTGTGGTGAGAAAAGTTGACCTTAGTGAAATATTGGCCACATTTAGGCCAGTTGGGATCCTCTATGCCACTATTCGGTGTCAAATCCAGTGCCAATTTCACTTATCACATGATGATAGAAGAAATTTAAATAAATAGCACATGATAAATTAAATAAATATGACACTTGACATAAATATAAAAGTGACACTGAATTGTCACTGGAAAAGTGACACTGAGGATCCCGTGGGTTCTTAAGCTCATCCGAACTTATTACTTTATTATGGCTTTAGAAATATATCTAGGTAACAGCTTGCATTGGCAGCCGTAATTCTAATTTCCCCGGAACAGATTTTCTCCAGCTTGATTATCAGCAAACGAGCTTTCAACATCCAACTACCGAAAATGAGAATTTTTTCGTATTAATAATTTGGCTGCTTTTAGGTGTTTAAGTCAAAGTTCAGGACTAGAGACATGGACTGGAAGATGGAGCTTGTATAATGAGTTGTGACAATATGAGGAGATGGTTATCCCTGGATTGTCTGGGGAAAAAATATTTGATCGGCACACTGCCCCTGTCCAAAAGGGTAGCTTTGAGAGAAACAGTACCTTTGGATGCACTGACTTAATACTAATAGTACTAGTAAAACGAGGAAGCTTTAGCCAAAACAGTTCCTTCCTTGATTAAGTTAGGTTGATTCAAATTATTACCTTTTTCTATTTATAATAATATTGTATGGATTCACATTTATTTCTTTCTATTTCCTCACATGTGTGTGTGTATACGTGTGTGTATATATATATATGTGTGTGTGTGTGTATGTATACACTATCACTGTTGGTTCATGATACATGGTTAAAATTTGAGTTTTAAATTCAAATTTTGCGTAGTTGTCATTCATCCAACGCTAACAGTGTATATACTGTCAGTGTAAAAAAAATTAATTATATAAATATTATATATATATATTTCAATTTAACTACACTTGTCCTGAAAAAAACTAATAAATGGGACCTTATTTAATTTAGTATCCCAAAGTTAATTAGACACACCAACACTTGGAAAGTACCCCAAATTTGAACTTTGAAATGCTGTTTGACATTGAACTTCAGCAAACAATGGGTTTGTTTGGATACACATATTATTCCAAATAATATTTCGCTTGTATCATAAACACATTTTCCAACCCACCTTTTTATATTTCCAATCAACTTTTTATCTCACATACATCACATCACAAAAAATGCTACAATAATTATTCCAAATAATTATTTCAAATAATACTCTATCCAAAAAACCCAATATTTTGAACTTTGAAGGACAAAGTAAGAGTGTACAAAGAGAAATCCGGTGAGACTTGATAGGCCATTGACGACGTACAAGTAGTGTGGATGAGCATGGGGCCATTGGCATCCCAGACGACTCGGGTCGACCACTTCCATTGGCACATGCATCTTCCCTGCCATGGCAATCTCTCTGAATTAAAATTCGAGGTCGATTACGACCTCTCGACACTGAGCCACGTACATAAGTTAATTACTTTGCACAGTAGAAATAGCATGTGGAGTAAGGAGCCGAGTTTTAAATCTACGTAAATTTCTTTCTTTCTTTCTTTTTTTTTTGATCTAAGCATTAAGGGTTAAGCTTGTTATCGTGAGAATATCGCTTCTTGGACGACTTTGATCGATATTGTTGTCCAAATTATCTTAGAGTTTCATGGGAAAAATATTGGCACGTCGATCAATCCCTAGGGCAAATTTGATGTACGCTTAGTTTAGACTTTAGATCCCATTTTTCATAGTTAGAAAGGTGAATATATAATAAGGTGATCGTATGAGTTTCTAGGACCTGTCTGCTAATGCAAGTCAGATCTTTAAACCCTGTTGCTTACAAACCCTAATATACCAAATTAAGTAAGAATAGAATTGATCATTGTCGAGAAGGACCGGCAAATGTCTTAATATGCCTGAAATATCACAGCAGAACCTAATCTGTGAAAGATATGGATGGAAAAGTAAGCGGGTTGAAGTTAGAAAATCTAACAGTACCAGGAAGGCAGTAGAATATAGAAGCAAAGAGGTTTGTTTCCTCACATTGGCTATCCTCAATGGTTGTTCTGCACATGAATCATAATGGAGTAGTTATTGATGCCCAAAATTTGCAGTATTAGTAGCAGCAGGAGTATGATTTTTGAGTTTGGGGGGTTTGAATCAAGTAGGCTTCGGATATTTCTCCATACCAAGAATGTGACGCGCAACCAACAGCAGTAAAGACCATCATAAATACGCCTTTCTTTCATCCGGACAATTATGTAGTCGTCGGCATCTATTCGCGATGATCAATTCCATTTTCTTTGCATGAGAATTCTCCTTTTAGTTCGTTAGGAAAATTTTCTTGTGCAGATTGCAGAGCCAGGGAGCATCGTCCGCTGCTGACAACCATGCGGTTATGTGATAGCAGGAAAACTACTCATTCATTGTTTTCTTTCATAGAATTAAAAATAACTCAGTAATGTAGATCGATTTATTTATTTCTCCTTCTCAACCCCGGAATTCAGGAAAAAAAAAATCTTTGTAAAGAAAGCAAGTAATTGATAATGTCAGAGAAAGAGGAGAATCATCAATTGACACCAGAGAGTAACAATTTTGGAAGGAGTAGAATAACACAGAGCTATTGACAATGGACACGAGAAAGAAACCAGAGAGACTCCGGAAACTCGATGAGTATGCCTAGTTAACTTCATCATCCCTACGAATGATGAGAAATATTACTGCTCCGTAGCATGCATTTGACGACCGTGACTCAAATCAATTGATGAACAATTGAAACAACACTTCTTCGTTTTGTGGTTATAACAGTTGATGATCATAAGGCTTCTCATTAGTCGTAACTTCTAAAACATAGGCGAATCAGAGGGTGAAGAATCCACCAAATTTAGAATGCTATTCCAGTAATTCTTGTTATCTTCCAAGTAGTCATGACTTGCATCTCCCGAGCCGGCACTCCCACTAGCATCACCGTTATCAGACTCTCCGCAGCCCTCGCAAAAGCTCCGGTCGCCGCCACCGGAACTACTAAGCAAGAGGTCCGTGAATCTCTCCACAAAATTGCCGCTGCCAGAAACATGTTGATGAGAATCAGGACTTGGCCTGAGGGACTCCCCCGTCCATGCACTGTTATGAGTATTGTCCACAGTGATGGCCATGTCCTGAAGTCCAGAAGTGAACGACATGGAATTATCAATGCCTTTCCAATCTTCTTCACCTTCTTCCTTCATCATTCCCCCCTCGCAAGACCCCGATGAATTCCCCACGAACTCGATGTAAGCCGTGGAACTATCTCCAATTCCGTTGGATGACATTTGGGGTGCGTTCTCGGAATAGCTAAGTGTGGATGTGGGGGACTCCAGGTCACCGGCTAGCCCGGTAACTGACGCCGCGGCACCACCAGCGCTTGTACCGGCTTGATCATCATTGGGCTTGGTCCATACACCGTTCCACGCCTTGAGTATGTCGAGACAGCGTGGCGGCCCCGGAGGGACCAGGGCCGGCTTGTTGAGAGGACTGGAGGGGGAGGAAAACTCTGGAGAAGCAAGGGGGTTGTGGAATGAACTGGAGCGTAGCTTTGATTGTCTGACCAATCTGGCTTCGGCTTCTAGGCGGGCGCTTTCCCATTGAGCCATGTGGCTGAGGTTGGCTGCATGCTTGGACTGGCCGTCGTTGGACAAGATTGCGTCCGTTTTGGGCTTGTGGGTGACTGGATCGATCCCCATTTTGGCCAGTCGTTTCTTGAGATGCGTATTCCAGTAGTTTTTTATCTCATTGTCTGTTCTCTTGGGCAAGTGAGTGGCTATAGCCGACCACCTGAGAACAATTAAGGCAACCGGAACATAAGAAGACAAACTCAAAAACAGCAAAAGAACAAAACCCTTGATTATATCAAAATTTAACATCAACCGAATAGCAAAAGGCAAAAATTTTCAGTTCCTTCCGTGACGACAAAGACAAAAATGCCCGACCAATGTACAAGCAAATGCCGAAATCCTGTTTTCTTTCGCCACGTTGAAGAAAATTACAAGATCCACGAGGCAGATCACTAAAACAGAAGAACCATACGCCACATTTTTAGCCTTGTGCATTTCCAGAGCAGAATTACTCGTACATTAACTTGTCCACATAAGTACATGTTATGGAAGCAACTAGCTAGGAAGCACCGACCCTTGAATTGGAATGATTGAAGCAGTCGTTAATTAATGAGACTCTGATGAAATACATTTGCTTTACTAAGCAAGCTATTTGAGAGGCTGGTATGCATAAATTACTGCCATGAAATAAAATCCGATTCACAAAATGGGCAGTGCCATAAGTAGACTCAAGAATCCCGGAATTTTAAGACTTGAAAAAAAAAATGGGGAATACATACATAGGATCCCAACCTATAAGAAATATGGTCTCTTGGATACCCTGAAGCTAATTGCTCATTGAAATTGTCAACAACAGTGTTAAAATTAATATAGGAACATAAGAAGAAATGGTTCACCTGTTGCCTAAGAGAGCATGGAGTTGAATGATGGTTTGTTCCTCTTGTATACTGAATTTTCCTCTCTTAATGTCGGGTCTGAGGTAGTTGGTCCATCTCAGTCTGCAACTCTTCCCACATCTTTGAAGGCCTACAAGCGAGGAAGCACCATACATACTTTTAGTACACTGATGATCATCATGCAAAAGCCAGCCGTTGATTGATGAAGCATGATTGATAGTGCAAAAAAAAAAAAAAAAAAAAAAAGAGTAGGAAGTGTTAAATTGAGTAAAACAAGTCACCAGCTTTGGCAGGCAAGGCACGCCAGCTTCCATGTCCATGTTCTTCGATGTAAGCCAACAGTTTCTGATCTTCTTCAGGAGTCCATGGCCCTTTCTTGAGGCCTACTTTATCACAGCATGGAGATCGCCCCATTTCGGCGACTAATGATTTTGGTGATGATCAGCAACGAAAAGATTCTGGCTCTTGCGGCTCTTTATATACTGCTGCTATACTCGCACAGTCACACCAAAGCACGGTTTCTCAAATGAGAGATGAGAGAGAGGGAGAGAGAGCTCAATGTAGTGTAATTAACTCTCCATGTCTTAGGACTGAGAGAGAGAAAGAGACGAAGCGGTAAGTAAATACAAGGAAAGAGATGGCTAGGAAGAAAGGTCAGCGACATAGGTGGGATAAAGATATTTAATTCGATCAACCATATGGCCATGGGCTTCCTTTTGACACGATTCTTCTTCTTCTTCTTCTTCTTCTTTCCTTCTTCTTCTCCCAAAATACTCTCTCTAAACACTAGACTAGTAGGCTTTTGAGGGACTTGTATACGCACTCATTCCGCAATCATTCTTCACCCTTTAAATCTTGCTGTACGTATTGAAGTATATGAGGAGGGACTTGGTATTAAAATTTTGTATTATATTTTCATTTTTCAATTTCACCCATATCAGATTCAAGAATTACTAAAAGATAGTAGTAACTATTTAAGTTTCGTGACTTCTAACAATTTTCACTTTCAATAACTTCTATTTTTTTTTTGTTTGCCAGAAAAAATCATACTTTAACTTCGTTTTATATCAAAAAAAAAAAAAAACTGCGCTTCTAATAACTTTTAATTAAAAAACTTAATTTTTTTCCTAATTTGCACACCCTACCCATAGAGTGTGCTTTTTTCACTAGTTATCTTGATTCGTGCGAAACTACCTTTTACTCAATGGGCGTGGTCGTTGGAACTATCCCTATTTGGCGCCTCTTTAGATTTTCTATTGACGTAAAAACATGAAAATATCCTTATAATTTCATTTTAATTACAACTTGACAACGATTGTGCGATATGGAATGAAGTGATAGGGATATTTCTGCTTGATTCACAGCGTAAAATTGTTCAAGGAGACGCCAGTAGCTAACAAGAAACAGCTGGTATTTATAAATTCTTTGCATTTCAAACTCTAGGCAGTCTATATATATACGCATATGATTGAGTTGTGAGGATCCCATTTGAATGGAACAGAACTTTTGCCAAAGAAATAAGAGTGATCTTTTGCCTTTGATCACAATGGCAGGTAACTTAATTAGTTGTCATTATTTTTTTCTTTTTTTCTCATGATTGGATCTTGAAGTCCTATAACTCGTAGAATAGGCTAGTATGACCGTATCAGTATCTGCCGGCCGATGAACAATTCTCAGCAGTGCAAATCCAATGGCAGTAGTATTTTGACTGCAAATTCATCGGCCGCAGAAAGAGCCAAACAAACAAACAAAAGAAAAGCTGTTAATTAATTCGACAAATCATCAGCCTGACAGGACAATTATATGAAGTTCAAATTCACGATTCAGGAGGAACAGTTGAAGTGGGGTGTTATTTCGGGTGTGTCGTGGCCGAAATTATTTCGGGCTTATCTTCTTCGCTGTTGATGATCGACAGGGACTGTGCCAACCGCAAGAGGACTAATTGAAAAAATGTGATACGGCTTTCACCGCATAATTCATAAAGTAACGACATCAATTAATATCTTTTGCTTCTGTTGATAGTCACCAGCTAAAGACTAAGTCCCCTCTACTCATAGTAATAGGCATTTACAGCAAGTAGATTTTAGGACCATTTTAGTTTTTGGAGCAGCACGTACGGTACTCCTATGAGTTAAAACAATAACGAAAGCGTCCCATTTTTTTTTCCTCTCTTCGAAAGTATCTATTATTTTTGGGGGGCGGGGAGAAAAATTCTTCTGTAGTATTTTATTTAAACACATTTTCCTATTACTTTTTTTAACAAAATATTGCCAATCGAAAAAACTTTAAAATTTGTGTGAATTATTATTATTACATCTTTATGTGATTTATTTTCCACATTATCCTTGTAAAGGAGGAATGAATTTATTTCACCTGTGTGCATTTGGCGAGGCACGGAGGCCAGTTTCTGTGATTCATGGATTATTACTTGTTCATTTTATAAGAGATAGATTTTAAATTTAAATCTTTTATTTACGATCTTATGGATTGCATTTTTCATGATTTTTCATAGAAAAATTACTGTAACGATTTGATGTATGTGAGGGAAGAAGATAATAGAAAAATGTGATTACGAAAAACGACGTAATTTTTCGACCAAAAATAGCAATCCAAACAAGGCCTTAGATTTTTTTTTTTTTTTTTTTTTATCAACAAGGCCTTAGATTTTAAATCGAGACTTTCTACTTGTAATTTCTTCGACCTCATGGTCCAATCCAACCACACCGCTGGTGCTCTCTGGTGCAGGGTTACAAGTTTCCCCATGTTGCCTTTGTTTATAGCCTGGCAGCCCATTGTCGCAATCAATGCATTTCCTTCGCCGCAGACATTAATGACGCAGCGCAAGCTTTGTCCGGACCTCAAACTGATTAACTTGTCCTGTCATATTCAGCGTTGTTAAATTTGGACTAGGTAATGATTCGGTTAAACTATTAGATTATGGATTAATGTATCGAATCGATAGACCGTTTACGAAAACTCTTTAATGTTAGTATGATGTCATAATTTATTTATTTTTTTATAAGTTTCAGAAATATTGAAATTAAGTTATTAGTTATATTCAGCCAATCATACAAAATGTTCCAAAAATATTAGACTTACAATCAAATACACACATAATAATTATATATAAATTCATGACTAAAATATGTCCATTTTTTAAAATATTTGAAAAACTAAATTAAAACAAATTAATGTAAGTTAGAATCACTCTTGCTAAATTGATGAGATGACAAAGATGAAAACAACTTGATTTAGAGATCATTCAAAAAAATGAGTGATTTTGGTATTTACACTAAATAGGTGGCATTTTTTTTTATTCCTATTAGTAAATAAAAGTGTTACAATTTAGGTAAGTCAAATTATGTTTGGAGAAAATAAAAAAGAAAAGTTTAAGAATTGGGTCAACAATAGAATCGGGTCACTGGTTTAACCGATCTTTAACAATTTTTATTGATTTTTTACCAAAAAGATTTTGTTCTACAAACTAATTCGAAAAGAAAGCCAATTTACGGTCGAACCGGTCAAATCTATCGATTCGATTCGAGTTTAACAACATCAGTCATATTTCAGGTTTTTACTACCTACGTACAAGCATTTAACCTTACAAATCCATTAATTTTGGCCACTGCAAAAAAAAAAAAAAAGGTCATTTAATTATGAAAAAAAGGCAATATGTATATTTTTTATTTTGGTTGTCTGAGTAAGATTAATCTGTGAATCTGAAGTCATAGATTAAATGCTCAGTATCGGCCACTAACATTCTTTGCATGAATTTTTTCTCCAATCTACACCCAAAAGAACTTTTTAGAAAAAAAATTTTTCATTGCCCGTCAAAGTTAAACACAAAGGGCACCATTTGGATCCCCTTTTTATGGATTTTATTACTTGTACGGTCACCCAATTGCATCATCAGAAAAAAGTTTCGTTCTTCAAAATGTGCTGCTTAGGTGAATGTTATTTCTTGTTTTACGTTTGCTACTTGGGTTGTGGTGACACATATTGCAAAATGGCGTGAATATTGAGATACACACAACTTATTACGTGTCTGTTTTTTTGGAAGTTTGTTTTGTCTTCAAAAGAAAACTTTATTTTTGATAGTACAATTTTTTTCATTTAATATAATATATTTTAATGTTATAAAGCAATATCAGAAAATTTTTCCCCTTAAGACGTATTATAATTTATAGCATGTGATATAGCCCTTAATTGTAGTTTACAAACATACACGTTTATTAAGTCTATCTAAATATTTTCCTTACAAATAATATATGCATGCTGTCCGTGATATATACTCCCTCCCTTTTTTTATAACTGATGTTTAAGAAATTTGCTCTAGTATACTTTTATCTGTCGTTTTATTATCCTCATACAGTATTAATTATTTTTTCACAATTTTACCCTTTTATCTCTCTTTTCCAATACAGGGTTCTTAATTACTACTCCATTTAGTTTGCATTGCTTTTGGCCTAGTAAAACAGCACCATTTAGTACTCTAATAAGAGAAAACATGGGTGAATTGGACAATTAATGAGGGTATAAAAGGAAAGTAGTTTACAGATTTAAGCAATGAAAAACTTTTCTTAATTGATGTGCAAAACCTTAAACGTCAGTTATAAAAAAAGGGAGGGAGTATATATTAGCAATAAATAAGAGGTTATTACGGTAAGTTGGTGACCTCGCGAGGTAGGGAGATTTTAGTGGTGTGGACCTCTCCTCGTGCGAGGGATATCTTGGGTGATTGTATGTTGTCGAAATTAGGGAAAAGGGCCCCAGGAGCAAAAGGCAACAAAAGAAACAAATGTGCTGCCGGTGAGGGAAGAGCGGGGAGGACAATGGGGTCTCCCACCTTAACTTCTCTTTCCGATCGCTGCCAGCTCCAGCCTTTTTTTTGATACATATGGTCCAACATCGTCTTAAATCTTCCATTGAATAATCTCCCCACAAGGCAAGCAAGAAAGAACTCCAACGTGGCCAATTCCTCCTCAAACAAATTAAATATTAAACCCGTTGGAAAATAATGTATAATAATAATAATAATAAATGTTGCACCTTTGATGATTAATGCATATAATGGCCATCCATGTTCTAGTAAATTAATTTGACGCAATGATCATCAATAATTTCTAACACCATCGCCGTTATTTTTGTTTTTAACAGTAATCTTGTAATAATAATAATGTAACCTACGTCTTGCTGCTTCCATGCAGAAAAAAGGGGGGAAAAAAAAAAACACATACCCAATTATCATTCCATTTGACCCCAGAATACAAAAAGGAATTTGATGATTATACACATGGTTATAGGGTTAAAAGACAAATCAAATGACTAAAATTTAGTTGAACTTCGTAAGAATCTTACTCGTTCGAATCTGATTCTTCAACTAATCAAGTCAAGTTTAAACAGTATTTCTGTATTTGGCTTTTCAACTAATCAAATCAAGTTTAAACAGTATTTTTTTATGTTTGATAAAATCGAAACTCGACCAGAGCAATGACTCGATCAGTATAGAATTAAAATTTACAACTAAAAAATTTCGAGTTACTTGAACTCTATTCAAGTTTAGCTTAATAAAAACTCATCTGAATCCATCGAATCAAACTTGAACATTTTAAAGTGTTCGACTTCGTTTGAATCCTCACATGGTTGCATGTACGACTGGAAGAAAGGCGATTTCACTTTTGGACGGACACCATAAGCTTTACGTCGTCGAGGTCACTAATTTGAGTATTATGATCAATTTGGTACCCCATATAAGTGAGGCAGGTCATGTGGGTTCATTGAATGACCGAATGTGGATCTTTCTCATCTCTACGAGGATGGTAATTCGTTAAAAATGGACCAATCTCATTATTTCGCACTCCTCATATATACTACTACTACTAGTAATTAATTTTCAATTCTCATCACAACTCGTTATTTGCAGCATCTTATACGCTTAAAAAAGTAATCAAGTTTTGTGAACGCAAACTATGAATCAAAAAAATAAAAAAAAAAGTGGGTTTGGACGATGCCACTTTTACCGCCAGTGGAGAGTTCCATGCGCATCATGCCTTTGTTTTGTCAAATTCCATAGCAAAATAATCACTTGGAAAGTGAAAGTTGGTGCATCTAACCATTGAATCAATCAATTTTATTTTCATATATTTGAAAGATAAAATATTAAGACAGAGAGTAAATAAGAAAAGCAAGTTGGAAAGGGAAGTTTATGGAGCTTGGACCATTGCGCCACCACCAGCCAGGCAATGGGTTTGATTTGATGGACTCAGGGAATGGACCGCACGGGGTAGCGATGGGTGCATGGTTATCCCCATTGTTGTCAGACAGGGTTCCTTAGATGCAATCAAATTGGAAGTTGCTTTCAATTTTTATTTTTTAATGATTTTACATCAATGTCCACTCTTCTAAGTGTCTAATTGTGGTCATTAGGCCATCTGATTAATGGGTAATAAATACTCAACACTTCGTCACCCGTCGTCTCTGGGGCTTTCGTGCCTGCTCCATCTCAAACACCGAGAGAAAAAACTAACGAAGCCGGCGCTGGGGGGACAACGGCGATGGTGTTTGTTTTGAGACTCATGGGCCGGCGGTGATTCGGAGACTTGACGATTTTTCTTTTTGTCTGCTTTATAATTTAATCGGTTTGTTTGGACAGCTGATTATTTTTTCAAATACATTTGTTTACCTCATCATTACAATTTTCAATACACCTTTTTATCTTCTCAATTACTTTTTTATCTCACGTACATCACACCACATTACAAAAAATGTTACAGTAAAAATATCTCAAATAACTTACCATCCAAACAAACCCGTGTGCACGCCTATACATTATTGCCAACAACGTTGTTAGATGTATGATAACTAATTTAAACACCAATTTTATTAGAACATAATATTATATACAATATCAAAAAATATATATAAGATCTACTTTTATTTGTACATGTATGGTAAAATTTGGGCGTCAGCCCGTTGTGCAGCATATTATTCACAACCGAGTCGTGGAGGTCCCTTTTTGCTATTTAAACCTTCATCTGGGACGGGGAACACTACTACAAGGACCTGATAGCTCCTGTCTCGAGCAAGGGTCATTCTTGTTAATAGTCTGTGATATCTAGCACGGACAGTGATGTACTGCTATCTTTCGCCTTTATCGTTCTTTGCCTTTCTAATAATTTATCTTATCTTCCTATTATGCTATTAATCAAGTTTTGGTGCAGGGCCATGTTTTCTCATACAACCTGCTGTATTTGTTATAACCTCTCTCTCTCTCTCTTTTTGTCATGACGAGTGAGTGGTCTCGAACTCGAAATCTTTTACTTGCTCTCCCTTTTTTCGTACAATCCAACTCATCCCTTTTTCCTTTCGGTTGTATTTGTTCTCGTTTATTAATACAAGTGCAGTTTATTTTTATTGTGTTGTGCCTCCATAAGCTTTTTATATATTTTTATCTCTTTTAATTGCTTTACTTTAAATGTACTTGTGATGCACTCGACTATTGCTTATATAATCTGTTGCTCTCTCTCTCTCTTTGCGTCTTTTTTTAATCAATTATTTTTGTTTGTAAGTGAGAGGACTTAAAATTAATACCTCTTAATTACAACTACTTTCATCTTACCACCCAATTATTAGATTCATAATCGTCCTTGTGAGCTTGCAGTAAAACTCCATCTTCGTCCGCTATTATTTATCAAAATTCAACTATAAAAAATGACTAAAAATCACGACAGTGTTTTGCTTGTATCTGTCATATGAGAGTGGTAGGGTTTTTCTTATTTATCATTTTTCTGTATATTCACGGGATTCTCGTCCCAAAAATGGGGGCGATCGTATTGGGCTTAGATGTTTGACCCATAATCAGTCCTTCGGCATGCTCGCCCCACACATGCTTTGTCCAATCCTACGAAGCAAAAAATCTCACGGTCCTAGCAAAGAAATCTGGCAGACAAATGCTCAAACCAACTTAAGTTGAATCTGGGCCTCCGGACTGAATGGGATCTGTTATTTTTTAGGGCCTAATTGGCCGACAACGTCCACCCAGTCTGTGGACTACTATTATTGATGTACCTTACACCATCAACTGGACATTGAAGATCGTTTTTAATTTAAAAACTTGTTCTTTTAGTTCCCTTTTTTTTTTAATTAAAGAATTTATTTTCAAACTTCAACCTCATCAAGCCGAAAGAGAATTTAATTAAAAACAGGTTCTTATTTGCAAAACTCAACCTTCAGGTTTTCGTTTATAATTGATGGCCCAAGATGCCAGCTATACAGTGGGCCAGCCAAATAACTAACAAATTTGGTCACAGTATTGGGCTGAACTGTTTTAGCTCTCCTTGAGCTAGTAGCTGTGCTGTTCCTCGCTCTGCTTTATATTGTCCAGAATTTGGAGTATTATAGCCGCGAAAAAGCAAGTTTGTTAGAAAAAAGACATTGATAAGAAAAAAAAATAAAAAGGAAGAAAGGTTCGTAAGCAGAAAATCTCTTTTGTCAATTTTTTTTTTTTACTGAAACAGTAAAAAACCCACGCACACACACAATTAGAACAAGCACGAGAGTTAACGGAAAATTCGATCCGAAACAAGTAATCTAAGGGGGATTCACAGCGCAACCCAATCCAGCCAATTGATGATAGGACGGGCACCCCGTAGACTTTAACCCGAGGAGGTTTTTTTTTTTGGAGGTAGGTCAGCAGAAAATTGGGTAAGAGGAATTCAGCAGAGAAGAAAGATCCACGTAAGCTAAAAGCAAAAACTACACAGTTAGGTGAGCTAAACTTTGTGTCTGACTTTCCATATCCTAAACGTCTAGGTTACAGTCACCTGGACACCAATTCTCTGTCTCTCGCTCTCTCTCTCCCTGCGGCTGCGGCTAAGCCACGGCCACTTGGCAGTTGGCATATGGGACTTTTGGCTCCAACATGTTGCAGAAAAAACGTAGGAGTTGGGCAGTTTTTAGTGGCCATGCCTTCTTTTCTCATAAGTTTTGGTTCCAATGATTTGTCATAGTCCGTTGAGTGCTCTTGATGTATACGTACGTATTGTTCAGTACTCGTAGTAGTTTGGTGGGTTAATTCTGGGGTTTGTTTGTATTGTTGTTTATTTATCAAAATATATTTACTTACATCATCATTATAATTTTTAACACACCTTTTTATCTTTCCAATTATCTTTTTATCTCACATACATCGCCTCACAAAAAGCACTATAGTAAAAATATCTCTAATAATTCACAATCCAAACCCTAAACCTTTAACTGTACCTGAATTCTTCTTCCTTTAACTGTACCTGAATTCTTTACTTTAAACCCTAAACCTTAAAGCACTATATACTTTAATGTTTAAAGCGTAAAATATGTTCCACTTAAATTTTTAAATTGTTGACGGGATTTTATTACACTTTGAAAACTAAAGTATGACATATGTTGTGATTAAGAGAGACAAATATTATACTAAAGTGGGATTTTAATTCCTTCGTTAATTTAAGAAAAAAAAATGTATACATATAATAATATTTTAGGGCTTACAGTAGGACAAAAAATTGTATTCTAGGGACTGGAATTAATGCCCCGGTTTAAGATTTGAAAACCGAAGTGAGAACTCGGTAGAGTTAAAAGAGGTACGGTACGAAAGTGAAATAAACCCTTGAGATAGGAGCGTAGCTGCTAATTGCTAATGCGTTGGCGGCAGCCGCAAGGAGAAGTAGATGACACATGCATGTAATTATGTGATGACGCAATTATAACGTGAAGTATGGTCATGGGTTACGTCAACAGCGTATTAAGATGTTTGATTTTGTCCGCATTTCAAAGCCGGCGAGGCGAAGCCCTCTCCTCATGTTATCAATCAAATCAAATACTCACTCCCACGTAACAGAAAGGAAGAGATAAACAAACGAATATTTTTTGACGGTAGAGAGGCTAAAGGCGGAAAGGCACTCAGGAGGATTGAGGAGGACCCCCACTCGTTTCATTACTTCCTTCGGCATTCAGTTTCCCATCGCACTTGATCACTTCCCGCTCTTGTCTTCACAACCAACTAGACGTCAGAGATTAGCCGAATATGCTATTCTTTCATTAATCCAATCAATACATCGAGTCCTCCCTCCCTCAAGAGCCTTCTTATCTTTGCTGATTATCAGAAAAAGCTGATGGCCCTAATTAATATATCATGCATGAATGCTTATCCTAATTTTCTCTAAATTTAACCAAGTGTTTCGTGAGCCTTGATTAGTTACCCAAGATCATAATGATTTAAATTAACCTTTCTTAAATTGCGAGTTTTGGAGCGTCACCTGAATGTGTTGTTATAGTGAAACGATGGCAGTACATTTTTTACCAGAAAGAATAATCAGTGACGACCATGGGTATGCTTGTGTGTTTCCTTCGTCCAGGATATGGTATGCTAAGCAACAAGAACACTGTAAACGATAGGAATTGAAAGAAAGGAGTTTTTTTTTTCTTTTTTTTTTTTGTGTTTTTGTTGGGGGGGGGGGGGGGGGGGGGGGGGGGGGGAGGGAGGGGAGAGGCTACCTCCTTATCCGATCAACGGCATTAATATTGTCTGTAACCTTTAGCCTTTAGAGCACATTTTTCTTAAAATTTTCTGTTACAAAAGAACACATTCTGGACATGCTGACTGACTAGTACAGTTGATTCTTTATTCATGAGACAGCATAATATATATGTTAAAAAGATTGTCGCTACTGATTAGTTGATCTAATTAAGCAACCTTCATTCAACCATTAAAAGCTGTCAGAAAGTTTATTATTCTTGTGTTTTTTAATTAGTTGAAGTTTGATCAGCCATATTCCAGAGGAAAAAAGAAAAGAAAAGAAAAGGTCAAGCGGCATAGCTGATATGTATGACGTTAATAGGAAAGTTACGTCTGAAAATAGGACATAGTCGAATAGTCAAGGTCCCCGTCTCTTCCCTACAGTGCCAGACGTAGGTACATAGTCCTCAAGAAATTTGCATGGTGATTTGCGTGGCTCTTGGTCTATCCAAACCAAGTTTCTAAACTCCCGGATTAATCTTGATCTTCCTCCCAATCCAATCGTATTATAATAAGCAAATAGTCAGGAGAGTCATCATTACGAATACATACATATATATATATATATATATATATATATATACACACAGCAGCAACTAGTAAAACCTTAAAAGGCCGCCTGAATATATTAATGCGCAAAGGTATGATTCATGAACCTGGGACTGGGACGATAGTTGCAACTTTAGATGGAGACTGCCAACTCTCTCTTCCTCTATCTGTTTCTTTCTTTTTTTTTGAGTGCAGGAGCTTTTGCTTTCACTTGTTTCTCGTGGGGTCTTCGGGTCCTCAAACCAGAGTCATATGTGTTGGACCCATTAAAAGGAGCTCAGTTATCCCTCCAAATACAGGATAATTAAAGGAGAGATTAGTATGAAATGTTGGCATGACGTTTTGTGTAGAATCACCAGTCAATTTTCTGGCAGTGGCACAGTACAAGAAACTGAGTTTACTTTTACACGGATCTTGTAAGAAGGTTTATTCATGTAGTCAAAAGAAATTAATCATCATAATGTACTTTGATTTCCTTCGAGACAAAAGAAATTATGCCACTTTTACCGTAAGTAATCCACAATTTTGAGCTAAACTTGGACCGGATAGTGACTCATCTAAACTATTAGGTCAGGGGTCAATTGGTCGGATCGGTCGGACAGTTTTTCAAAACTCATTGATGCCAACATGATATCATAATTATTTTATATTTGTATAAGTTTCAAAAATATTGAAATCAAGTTCTTAGTTATATTCATTCAATCATAAAAAATGTTCCAAAAATATTAGATTTGCAATCAAATGTACACCTATAAAAATGTATATTCATGGCTACATATGTCCATTTTCCAAAACTACATGAAAAACTAAAGTAAAACAAATTAATGCAAGTTGAAATCACTGATGTTAAATTAATAAGATGATAAGGATGAAAACATCGTGATTTAGAAATCATTCAAAAAAGTGAGTGATTTTGATATTTACATTAAATGGGTGGTGTTTTCTTATTTCTATTAATAAATGAAAGTGTTACAATTTAAGTAATTCAAATTCTGTTTGGGGAAAACAAAAAAGAAAAGTTTGAGAACTAGATCAACTAGTTGAATCGTGTGATTGGTTTAGTCAGTTTTTTACGATTTTGACTCATTTTTTATTGAAGCGACTTTACGCTACAAACGAACTCGGGAAGAAGGCCGGTTCACGGTCAGACCGGTCAAATCAGCTGGCTCGGTCTGGATCTAACAACACTGGTGGATAGTTGGATACCAGTTGACAATAATGAGAGTTGAGTTAGCATTTATGAGTTAGCCAAAGAAAATCACTTGAGATCCTCGGTGACATGTTTTCTATGCCAATCCAATGCCACCAATAGTATTGCGCCAAGTGTCATGTTATTATTTACACTTTAATTTTCTAATAATTTAATTTGGCTTGATTTACACTTGTGTTAAATCAAGCCAAATTAAATTATTAGAAAATTAAAGTGTAAATAATAACATGACACTTGGCACAATACTATTAGTGGCATTGGGTTGGCATAAAAAACATGTCACCGAAGATCCCAAGTGAAAGAAAATGATATTTACGATATTTACGGATCAAACATTTCCTAACCTTTCTTTGGTTATGTTACGTAACGCAAAAAGGCAAGAGAAATAAGCTAGTAAGGTACTGTTACACATTGACTTAAGAGTGTTCATGGCCTTGTAATACTATTTTGACAATAGTATGATCGGATAAATGTTGACAGAAAAAATAAACCAAGCATCATTAAAATTTTACTAGCTTCAGAATTAGAGATGTTATAGGGTAATTAGAAGTAGAATAAGAAGCGGTAGTAATTAGTAAGGCTATTTTTAGAGATTGAGTTAGTTTAGAATCTGGCTAGATTTGAAAATTGGGGTCGATAGAACAGTAATCTTTGATTCCTCTCGTACCTTTCTTGTGATTAATCAGCGGATAGCTTTGCCATGTTGTTTTTGTGATTAAAAAGAACCAATAACTTTGCTCTTGTATGTTCATTACCTTCTACTTCTCGTTTCTTGATTATCAAAATTGCAAGCTAGTATTACGTACATTTCCTGCATTATTTTCTGTACTAATCACAAATCAATTTAACATCAAGGAATACATTGCTTGACTGCATCTTAGCGAAATGAAGACTGTTTATGTATAGAAAGATGCATGAACAATTTTCTCAAGTTTCTAGGCCAAAAAAAAAGAAAAAAGAAAGAAGAAAAAGAGATAGTTGCTACGAGTTGATTTGGGGAAAACCCCATTTCGTCCCATTGGGAATCATCTGATGGGCTCACAAGTCCTGAGGCAAACGATAAGGGTGTGCACAGAGAGCGACGGCGACGTGCATGCGATCAGCGCATGGCGTGGTCATTGATGGAGGATAGATGTTGATGTTGATGACGTGCATGGTAATTAATGGAGCATGGATGTTGATGACGTGGCAAGAAAATTGCGGCTATACCCAACCCACATCTGCAACGTTTTGTGGGCCTACTGGTCTTCTGGCATCTTCCCGAAGGTGGGGCTACGGGATCGGGCCCCTATATCGCAACGTTTCGAGCCTTGAGCAATTGCAACAAAGGACGTGGGTCCTCATTGGCTATCCTTAACTTCGATGGCTTTATTTAAACTGGCCTGGGAGTCCCAAGTTGTTGGGATCCCTGTGCGTTTGGACTTTGGACATGAGATTATTTGAAAAATAATTAGTATAATATTTTTTTCCCATGTGATATATATATATATATGCGATAAAAATATGATTAAAAAGGTAGAAAAGCGCATAAAAAATATATTTATGATATAATCAAATAATTTTTAAATGAATAACTCCTATCCAAACATACCCGGACCCAAATACACGACAACTAGTATAATATCTTTACCACTACACTTCATCACTTTGGTTCGTATGAACGAATCATTTTGTCATAAAATAAAAAAAAAGTTATGTATTCGAATCTCATTTCTGATATAAGGAGTGGGTTGATGGATAATTTTGAAACGTCTCCTCAGCCAGAATAAAAAATTCGAGTACAATATCTCTAGTAAATATCCGAATAAACAATTTTTATTTGTTTGGATAGGAGATTATTTGAAATAACACTTTTTGTGACGTAATATATGTGAGATAGATATATAATTAGAAAGAAAAAAATATATTAAAAATTATATTTGTGACGCAAGCAAATAATTTTTGATCAAATAATGGCTATCCAATCACACTTGCCGGCAGCTTTTATATCCTTTATCTGTTTTCCACATGAGATTTAATGATGCCTTTCGGGAAAGCCTGATGAAGAATTGACGCTCATGTCATGTGAGCTGTATCGCCTAATTTTACTGTTTCTTCAAGTGCGTGATTCTCATTACTTTTCATAATAAATAAATTACAATTCCTCTCCGTCTTATGCATGTAAACAAGAAAAAAAAAAAATTTTTCTAATCAAATTTCTTCAACACTAAATTAAAAAAATCTTCAATCTTAATATGAAAAACTCTTATGTATAACAGAAGACTTGCATGTAACAGACCCTGGTGGTGAAGGCAAAAACTAGAGGAGGGTTTTAACCTGGGATACCTTGGCACAATTATTGTAATACTAAATAGACACCACATTCTACACTGCAGTTTCTTTTTGGAGCTAATAAATTGCATGCAGTTCTTGCATAACAGTGACAATAACAATAATTGATTTCAGAATTATCTGTACACAAACTTGTTCCGCCAATAACTTCAGCCAGAATTAAGACTCCATCTTTTCAACATGATCTCTTCATCTCTTTTTTTTTTTTTTTTTTTTTGGGCTGTCTTTGTAGTCTTCAAATAATCAAATTCAATAATTCCACAGACACTCGAGGTCCACGGGTCCAGCTGAAGTGATTGGACATTCTAGATAGCCAAAAGGCCTCAAATCAGAAAGAGAAGAGGACATCTCTGTGCTAATTCCACCAGTGATCTGGGAGACTTCAGATTTGGCATTTCCATTTGATTCGTAATCATCGAACAAAAGCTTCAGTATGGAATGATCTTGCATGAAAACAGAATCTGAATAGTGCAGGTGATCCATATGCGGCATGATCTGAGCAGAAAGAATTGAATTTGGAGTTGAAAATTTAGGCGAAATCAAGGAAGCAGGGGAGAAAGCAGAGATATTTGAAGCCAAAGTTGCATAAGGAGTGTTGATCAAGTCGGCGTACTGAGGCTTTTGGTCCTCCGCCTCCATTGGGTCGGAGAAGCAGGTCACGTTGGATGCCTCAGCAACTGTGGTTCTCGTTTGAGCTTCATCAGAGGACAGATCCATTAAGGGAGGCAGCTCCGAAGAACTCGAATCATCACGACAATTTGTCGCCCTGGTTAGCCCTGAAATGTGTATTTTCTTCCCTTCCGAGCTCTTTTTAAAGATTCTACAGATTACCCATTCATTCTGGGAGGATAAAATCAGAAACATTGACCGGTAAGCATCGTCCAGTAGTCAATAGTAACAGAAGAAGGGAAACAGAGGATCGATGTTCTTACCTTTTCTGCTTTAGAGGCACCATGAATGGAATTCTTCCCCTCTGGTCTGTACTCATGCATGACCCAATTGGTCTTCTCTCCTTTGGGAGCTCTCCCTTTGTAGAAAACCAGAGTCTTCTTCATCCCCACGAGCTTTTTCACTTTGAAAATTTCCTTATCTTTACCGGTTGCCTTCCAATATCCCGCATCAGTGGCTCTATTTGTCCTCATCCCTGTTGGGTATTTTCTGTCTCTGACGCAAAAGAAATACCACTCTTTTTCTCCCAACTTCGCTCTCCCTGCATTTTGCAAGAGCTAATTAGATTTTGTGCACGCAGAAAGAAAGAAAGAAAGAAAAAAAAAAAGACTATTTTTAGAGAATAGTAGTATAGAAAATCACTCACACGGCAAATCCCAAGGTTCAACCTTGTTTAAGTCCACCTCCCCAATTGCTATTGCGCTGAAACTGTAGTCAAGAACCTTTGGAGATAAATAATGAGTTATGAGCTCTTCATCAGTTGGATGAAATCTGAACCCTGGAGGCAATTCCATCTTTTCATCATCATCTGTTACAGCAGAGACATTTTCCATTTCTCGCGTCACTTATAACTAATATCTACCTCCTCAAGTAATATATTCCAGCAGGTAAAGTTTGGTTTAAAAGTTGTATCCAAATTCCCTGTAAAGAACCTAGCTAACAGTCTTTGAAAGTGGATTTAGGAAGAAGAATTAACCCTCTAATTAAGCCCAAAGTTCTAAACTAGGCTTTGAAGACCTCTAAAATCCTACCGTGGAAGACAATACAGGGGAAAAGAAAGAAAGCAAGCAAGCAAGGATTGTTATGGACTCTTGATTATGTATGTTTTGTTTTTAAAAGAGAAATGAAGACCATAAGCACGGAGAAGTGGGTTTGGGATGTGTAAAGGTTGGAAGTTGGAAACATGAGGAGCACAACTGTATAAATAGAGGGTGCTTTCCCACATGAGATGAGAGAAAGAAGCGTGGTTTGTAAGGCAGCTTAGGTTGGCAGTTTAGTCTATCATTTGACCTGGAACACCTTATCTTCCTACTCGGCTATCGCATATGATTACAACTCTAGTTGCATTAAATTAATTCAAGTGCACAATCATATGCGTAGTTATTAGGTAAAGAAGGAAATTTTAAAGGTTCAGACTTGCTCAGTTAGTTGGCCATTTGTTTAACCGAAGTCATCTACCTGCAACAATCGTATGGCAAAGATAACTACTCAATTTTTGCAGTGCTCACCCCTCGTTGTCCTCGTTTTAAAAATAGAGGAAAGAATTACGTACGTTCTGCCACTGGAACATATTAATTATACACTTACTATCATATCATATCAACAACCTCGTAGACCACAAAAGCCCACGTTCAATTCATGGCATAATCATCATCAGTTGATGGCTGCCTAGGATCTTTAAACCTGGTTTATTAGTTGATAGTTTGATTAATTACATCGTATTACCCTGCTCTTCTCTTCTTAAAGGTACGTTAAACAAAAAAAAAAAAAACCGGTCAAATTGAACAGGCTGCAGCACTAAATCAGCGATCGACTTTCAGGTGAAGTCAGAGAAGAAATCAAAGGATTTTGCCAATATGGTTAACTGAGACCACACGTGTGACTAAACCTGTACAAACCCGCGCCGGAGAAATATGACTTGTTCCATCTGCTTTCTTGAATTTCCAGTACGGATGATTGTTGTAAAGGGATAAAGAAAACTACGTACAAATGTTGAGAGACGATAATAATATCTAATCACATGCCTAAAAGGGCTTTTATTATTATTATTATTTTCTTTTTAAAGCAAGAAAATGGTGAAATTTAAGAAGCGAAGAAAAAAAAAAAAAAGAGAGAGATTTGAGATTCCCGCATCCTATGATTGCATCAATAATGTAACTCCTCAAAGTGACCTGAATCTCTTCGCTTTGAGTTTGTGTTCAAACTTGAAGTTCTAAACCGTACTTACTTTCTTTGTGGGCGTTCTCCATGTCATGCACTCTGTCAGAACTCAGATGACGATCACAGTATATTAATGATAGTCTGCTGAAAGTCTTCAAATTCAGTGTGAAGTCTGAGGTGTCAACCTTATCATCATCGACAAATGAATGCATGATTGATTGGCATGCCAATGTTAAGTTTTTTTTTTTTTTTAGAAAAAAGGGAACGATACGAATGAGAGGGGGCTGAGGTTTGGACGGGAGGCCTTAAAATTCCGGATTACTTTGCTCTACTCAAATCAAGATTCAAGACAGTAAAGTATAGAGCACAGTTACGTTGCATACTTGTATAGCTGCACCCGGATTTTCGGCAAAAGTCATTTTAATAATGAATGTTAATTTTTGAACGCAAAATGAAGAAATGTCCAAATCTTCCTCTCTTGCTTTGTAGACTTTTTAGGTTGGATGGTTCTATTTCCATTCTCAAGTCCACTCCGACTCCCCGCGGTGCATGTTTTTCGATCTAGGCAAAGTAAGCAATAAATTCTTTATGCATGGGATTACGTTTCACTATTCGTTGCTTGATGCATTTGGGGACGAGATGCAACCGACTCCCCTCATCGAGTGGTTGGGGTTTGGCAGCAATATACAGTTGTTTTTGAACTGTGTACTACAAAGTTATAAGTTACTGGACAGGACACGAGTTCTGATCTGCCTGCAAAATACTAGTGTAAATTCTTAAAATCGTACTCATTTTTTATAATCATCTTTTACTATTCATTATCAAGAATGATTAATTTGTCTCCGTTTCGATTCACCAGGGTGTTTGTTATCTCTCTCATGCATACGCTTGATGCTCAGGGCTGGGTAAAAACTAAAGGGTACTTCAGCATAAAGCACAACCTGCCTAACCGTCATTATTGACTGATGACAGACCGACCAAGAGAGAAAACCGTCAGCATCCCGCTAATCCCACAGCAACCTCGTTCTGATCCAGACTTCACCTCGAGGTCCTACTCAAGAGACAGTTGTTTATGCTTATTAGTATAGCTTCTATAAGATAGGTTTGGCCTGCAAGAATCTTTTTCCGAGTAGGATTATAGTAAAAAATATATATAAAAAAAAATATTAACCCAGACGCATGGTTTCAAGAAGTCATTTGGTTTTGGAAGTTCTAGCTGAAGTCCAAAAGCAATTTCCTTTCTCTATTCTTTTTTTGCTTCCCCCTCTAGGTCAGAGTCTTGGCAATAGAATAGAAGGTACGTACGACAGTAACTTTTGAAAAATTTTACTAACAGCAAGCGTGCAAAACTAGGGCGCAATAATAGAACACGTACACTAATAATCTGTCGCATGAGACATCCCATCATCCAATAATTGACAAAGATGTAAACAAATCAGTGGATAATCCTAGCTACCTAACCCCAAGAAAAGAAAAGAGTAAAGAATGAAGGATAGGGGTGGGCTAGTGTGGGATGATTAGACCCGTCAATCGGGTCATGTGAATTGGATTTTAATAAGCCAATGCTACTTTTGGATTTCGAGTTATGAGTTTCGAACTCATAAATATGAAAATTATATTTGACTTACAAAATGTTCGTGTTGCGAGTCTAATTCAAATTTAGTCCAAGTTTACTTATTATTCTTTAATTTTCTTGATATAATTACTATAACTATTAAATTCTAAAATTAGTTTAACATCCACAGAACTAGTTTCGAATTAGACCTGTCAATTGGGTCACCTAAATCGGATTTTAATAAGCCAAACTTTGACTTATAAGTTAATGTTACTTTCGAATTTCGAGTTAAGACTTTCGAATTGATAAATATGAAAATTATATTTGATTTACAAAATATTCGGATTGTAAGTCTAATTCAAGTTTAGTCCCAATTCATTTATTACTCTTTAATTTTCTTAATATAATTACTATAACTATTAAATTCTAAAACTAGTTTAACATCCACAGAACTACAACATTAAAACTATACACGAACTAGTAATAGTTTATTAAAAAGTATATAAACTAAAAAATGTTCAGCAATAATAAATCCAATTAGTTCAAAATACATGAAAAATAGGAATAAAATATAATCAACGCTCAATACATCTTCAAAGCTCTTCAATTTGCTTGTACAAAGATTTGTCATTCTAAATCTTTTGACATAATTTTGTATATCTCATATTTCTTATATATACAAATATAATTTGACACATAGTTCATAAGTATAAAGTATTAATATTATATATTTAGACATATAATTGCATATATGCATATGTGTGTGTATATATCAAAATATGAATATATTATATATAATTTATATATATATAAATAGATTAAAGGGTCGAGTCTATATTAGGTTTGAGCCGAATAAGACCTAACCTAGGGTCACATTTAATTTGGACTTGATATTTAAGTTCAAACTCAGGCCAATTCAGTGAAGGGTAAGTTTATCGGGCTCTTTTTCGGATCAAATAGGCTAAGTTTGGGCTGACCTGATTCCATTAACAGTCACTGGATGATTATAATTATAATAGCTACGCATCATTATCCTAGTTTTTTGGACGTAATACTGGCAGTGCGTAATACGAAAATGCTTCCCTTTGGAGTTTGTCAGGAGCCATGCATTTGCCGAATGAAACCAACTTGAATATCCCCAAAGTTTAGCAACTCGATTGTGGCAATGAATAGTTCCATGTTCTTGATCAGGCTAAATTAAGGACTTGGCCCTGTAGCATATAATTGAAGTAATATGTTCCTGAGACTAAAACCTTCCTAGGTTCGAGATATTCTTCAACCCCACCTCCCCCAAAAAAAAAAAAACTATGTGGGTCGTAAATCTTGTATCACATAAAACAGAGACGAGTGTCTATCGCCTTCTACCAAAAAAAAAAAAAAAAAGGCAAAAGAAAAAAGTCAATTGTTATCATATGCTAGTCTTACCTTGAAAGAATTAGCAAAGGCTAACATGTCAAAATAGACGTCTATAGCCGAACAGGGCAACCCGAGGGTGATCTTTGTCAAATGCGTGTTAGCACCTTTAACTAGTTTTGGGAATTTCAAATTCTTGGGCAACTCTTTTGCGTCAGACGGACTAGATTAAAATAATACAATCATCTTACTCTGCCGTGAGAAGGAGAAGAATTGACTGTGCCGCCACCGCCGACGGACAGCCATCATCGCCATATTCTAAAATGGGGAGTTCCCATTGGACGCGGATAGATCAATTATTCGGACCGATGGTTAAGCGATGAACTCTAAGTAAACAAAGAAAAGAAGAAATCGATGAAGTCTAAGTAAACCTACCGCTTTAGCTAAGATTTGACTAGTGCAGTTTAATAGTATTTTTTAAGCTCATCTGGCGATTTAGATGATAATGTCTCATCACTTCCAACATGAAACCGCCAAAGGGAACAAGCACGTGCCCTAATTTTATTCGTCTAATGCCCCCAAGTTGCGTGCGATGATTTTTGCGGGGCTCTAGTCTTAGTAAAGTTTCTCAATTTAGGCTAACAATTTTGAGATAAAAGCCTCCACTTTTGGAATACTACCGTAATATCTTTGATTTAACGGATAACAAACACTTTACTAGGAGTATTATTTTTCTTTTGGGGCCTTGTCCGTTGATTTTGAGCAAATTAAACAAGGTCTATAGATGCTAGAGAGGCACAATAAGAAGGTGGAAGAATAACTTTATTCTTTCTTTCTTATTATTACATATTTTTTTTGGTTTTCTTGGGGAGGGGGGGGGGAGGGTATTGGGGGAGAAAAAACCTTGATTATCATATTTTGAAATGAAGAAGAAACATATATGGCCATGCAAGGGTATAATTACTTGCACCCTGCTCTCGAGTGGATAGAATGGGTGTTGGATAGAATGGGTCTTGGCCAAAACACAAGTATGCCCTACTCATATTTAGAGTTGCAAACGAGTCGAGTCGAGTTTTGATCTAATTGAATCGAATCTCAACCCAAGTTTATGAAACTTGAATTTGACGAGTTCAAAATATAAAATTCCAACTCGAGTTCGACTCAAATTCGAGTTGAGCCCGAACTTAAAATTTTTTTAAATAATTATTTTATTTTTAAAAAATAAATAAAATAATAATTTTTCTTAATAAATAATAAAATATTAGAAATATATATGTAATTTTACTATTAAAATAAAAATAAAAATAAATAAATATATATATACTCGATGTTAGCTGAACTTGAGTCGAGCTCGAGCTCGAACTCGATTGCGAGCGTCAGCCCTACTTATACCCACCGCTAGTATACAACAACACTATTAAAAGGAGACAAGTGATGCTTCTGGTTAGTCAAAACTTAATTAAGAAGATGTGCTAAATGAGAAACCAAAAGTGAGCCATTCTCTTCTCGTCTTTTTGGGTGTAGAACTGAAGAAGTAAGTTAGGCGGTGACGGAACACCAAAGATCCATCATTCATTGCACAGAAGCCAATTATTACTCTAACATTTTAGGTTGAGGAGGGCAGAGGGGGTGCACAAATGCACAGAATCATGCCACCTCTTTAAATTGCGAACCAAAAGGAGGACTAGTGAAGGATAACAATCAATTATCGTCTTAGAATGGAAAGAGATTTTTACGTCCGGTATGCTGAGTAAGTGAATATCAACGAATCCCTGTCCCAACTACCAAGTAGAGCATCAAATGATTTGGTTTTAAACCAAAAGACAAATGCTAATTGGTTAAAGGATTAAGGACTGAAGGTTTATTGACTCATTCAACCCACCACGTGACAGATGATATCAAGGATGTATTAATGTGTCCGACGCGTGCTTATTTCGGCATGCACAGGGGTAACTTTTGCATACCGCACGATGAAGGCAAAGCTGCAACCATCTAGCGAACTGGCTCAAAGAATTGAGATCTACTCCGTCAAGAAATCAAGATCTTTTACCAATTGACCAGTCCTGGTCTTAATAATATATAATTTGTGTGTGTGTGTTTTTGTGGGAAATGGTACAACATTTAATTTCAATTTTCATTTATTTTAAATTTTTGATGCCCCTTTTTCTTTTTCTTTTTTCTAAACAAAGAAAAATCACTTGTTATTTGGGGCATGGTAGGACGTCTGTTTGTTTTGCTAATTGTAGGTTCTTCTCTCCGTCGAAACAATAGAGTCGTCATGCTCATTACTAAACTTGTTGAAGAGATGAAATATAACCTTCAGAATCAATAGTCATTCGACAAAGGGCAGTTGACAATTGAATTTGATTTTGACGAGTATTTTCATATTCATAATAGTGTGAGAAGATGGGCCGGCTCCAAGTTGTTCAAGAAATTACAAATTTTGGTCGACAAATAGACATGTACATTCCCTCCGCTTGGCTCAAATTTGATATTCCCATGTTTAAGTTGTCTAAACAGTTTTCACAAGCCTCTCAAATGTGAGTTCTAAGTGTTTATGGTTGGCTTTGAGTGCCAAGTTTTGTTGGTACATCATGCATGTGGCTTTTCGGCCTACAAGTAAATAAGTCCACCATAAGCCAAATACTAGTGCTAATCACATAAATATTTCTAATTGCTTGTGCGCTAATTAGCGGCTCATTTTGCAGCCAGGCTCTTTAATTAGCGGCTCATTTTGCAGCCAGGCTCTTTAATTAGCCTGAAATAATATGATATATTGATACTCAACAATTTATTGGATCCTAATTTGACAAATACACAATCAAAGTAGATAAACAAAATGATGAAAAAAAAAAAAATCAATCTAAGCACTCAATATTTAGGGATGACCCAGAAAAAGTCACCCCCAGCACTGCAGCAGGTCGGATTTTTGAGCCATGAGAATCCGTTGGCTGGTGCCACACGAATAATTGAACTAATGGCGAGAGAGAGCAACGGCGGACATCGAAATCAAGAGCAGGAGCACGACAACTCCAATGAAGGAACCAACCAAAGCCCCCGCAACTCTGTCGCAGAAGGAGTTGTGCTGCTGACAGATGGCCCCACCATTGCCCTTGTGGGCCAAATGCACCATGGCGGCTGCTGAGGAAGCTCCACCCGTCAGATATGCCACCATCACCTAACAAACATTACACCATCACTACGTATCACCACATCGCTTTAGTTAGTTAATTAAGCCTAATAAATTGACCGTTTAGGAGTTTTTATCTAAACTGCTTCATTTTTTCGTGCTGGGCTCAACTTTAATTGCATATATTTACACAACATGGCCTGGAGAATTAGAGAGACATACAATAGATGCTGACAGATACAAAAATCTAGCCAAACAGCGTAAATAGGATTTTTTTTTTTGGGGCCCGGGGGGGGGGGGGAGGGGGTGGTTGTTTACCGTGTCCAAAATGATCAAAATCACTCTAGTTACTCGGGCAGAACTCTTCAGAATGTGGAAGATGGACAGTAGGAGAGAAAGAACCAGGTAGCCGCATACTATTGCATTGGTAACCACCAGAAACCTGCCACATATATTTGTTTGAAACGAGAACTACTTTAGAAAGGAAAGAAAAAAAAAAGGGTTACTGCTTAAATGCAACGCAGCAATTGTCTTGAGAGGAATAGGATGATCATCATCGATCAGTGATTAATATGATACTCCTAATCAAGAGATGCGGTTATAAGTTAAAAATGACATACGTGAATGTAGGAAGATCATCATATCCCGCCCCAAAACGAAAGAACCCTGAGAAAAACGGGCCTGACCCGTTGGCGGTTCCCACGGCAAGAGCACTCCCAAGGGTGCCGATTGCCGCAACCATTCTCATAGCCAAGTCTAGTTTGGAAATCCCTCTGTTAGCCCCGGCTTTTGGAGCTGACTCATTGGACTCTTCGTCGACCTCAGGCTCGGGCGATACCTTTGTCTTCTTTTTGAAAGGCATTTTGCAACCAACTTCAGGGAGTATGAAACTGGGGTATTTTCGTGGTAGATTAGATCATTAGATTATGGTGCGATTAAACTGAAGAATGCAGCTTCGATTTATACGATTCCTGTTGTTGAGTTGCGCCGCTGGTGAAACCGGAACTTAATTGGGAGGTAGACTCCCACTCAGTTTTTGGCCGACGACCAAAAATGTCAATTCATTGGTGGTCAGGTACCAGATGTTGGTACTTAGCCCAATTTTGAATTTTCAAGCAGTCTATTCCATTGACGTCCGTTTCCTACCTTGGCCTTGTAGTGAACGAAAATGTAGGAAATATACAAATTTAAGATAGGTTCTGAAACATGACTCACTGTATTTGAGGTAATTTTTTTCTTTTTAATAAATTGATGGTTATGAATTCAGAAACTTCTACTTACGATTTTTCTCATCTTATCATCCAATCCGACCATCTCCTGATATTATCTGTCTCTACTAAAAATTAATTATCAAATAGAGCAAAGTCAAAAGAAAAGCTCATTGTGAATAGTTTTAATTATTTTTAGAGAAAGTGGACTTATATAGAAGGATCGAGTACAAAAGGTTAACAATTCGAGGAGGTCTATTCAGATATACATAATTGGTTGTATTAACCGTTGAATAATTTTAAATTAAATAAATTATTATTTTTTCCATAGACAGAAGAAACACACACACACAATTAGATTAGAACGCTCAGAAAGTCATCGCCAAATCGTGTCAGAGACTAATTTAAGGGGGACCCACAAACTAACACCATCCAGCCAATTGATGACAGGAGGTGCGGTTGAGGACCTTAAACCCAGGTTAAATTATTTAGTGACTAAATTTGATCATCAGACCGTGTAAAGGGCAAAAAAGAAATGACATGTTATGGAAAACTTCTATGTCAAATCATGCAATTTTTCTTTAACATCGGACAGTGCCGCTGGGAACTTTAATCCTGCACTATCCAAGCTATAGTGTTTCTAATTTCTATCCTGCAAGATAAAAATTTCATGAGCGATTATGAACCAAGAGGGCAAGGTTTCCAAGAAACTAGAGCTGCCCATCTTCATCTTCCAAGTTTAGAGTTTGGGTGCGTTTTGAGATAGTTTTTGTGGATATGAGCCCAAGATCATATTGAGGCGGTATGATCCAGGACCATTATGTTGTTCTAGTCCAATTTGTTCAATATGCATTCCACTCTTCTCCATTTGATAAAAGAACCCAATGATAGGACCATTTAGTGGTACCATGCAGCCCATCGTGTGGCGTTTGGGTGCGTTTTGAAAGAATTATATGCGTGCTAAAAATATGAGCACAACCATGCCCATTTTCTTGATTGGATCTCATTATCAAGGTTAACGAACAAGCCTATATTTATTATTTACACTCTATTTTTTTTGTTATTTGCACTATCACTATTTATTTTATTGTATAGTCTAATAAATAAAAATTATATGAGTAGAATGATAGTAGCAGTGTCATTAATAAAAATGGATAGTATAATAAATAAATATTATATGATTAGAATGATAGTGGGAGCGTGATTAAAAAAAAAGGGAGTGCAAATAACATTTCTCTATTTATTATTGCTATCGATATACCTTTTTTTTAATCTTTTGAACGGAGAAGAGAACCTGTAGAGGACGGAAATGGCTCAGTTGCTACGTTTCTTCAAAGGAAGTAGGAGTAAGTAACAAACATGAAAAAGGGAAAACTCATGCCCTATCAATTACAATCAAGTATAAAACTATAGAGCCGAATGATAAATGCTACAATTGTTTAAATAATGCCTTAATAAGACCAAGAAGCTCCGGAACAATTTAAGGTAACACGTACGCTAGGACATTATAAAATCTGCAAATTTTGCTTCTTATTAATTTCCCCATTACATTCCTCAAGACACCTAAAATTTGCAGCAGCGCAAAGTTTATGGCCCAATCGAGACGTATCAGTTAGTAATTTGGAGATTAGTTGCTTTTAGGCAGGCATTCTTGATCCTTTCCTTTTATTTGGAGCTGACTAGGGATGTTGCCGAGTCGAGTCGAGCCGACTCGAGTAGTATCATACTCGAGCTCAAGCTCGAAGGTTATGAGCACTACTTGAACTCAAACTCGAACTCGAACAAGCCCCACACTTCAAACTCGAACTCGACTCAATGTATTTAAAAACAATTCGAGCTCAAACTCGTATAAAGATTCGAGCTCGAGTACTCGAGCTAAACTCGTAAAATGAGCTCGATTAATGTTTTCAAATTAAGTTCTCTAAAAACAAGAAATAAGAATTCCTATTTTATGAAATTCCTACTTTGCCCACACAAATAAATAAATGTGATAGAATGGTTCATTGTAAATTTCATAAGTTGTTTATTTGTATTAGTAATTTTATATATATTATATATAATTTTTCTTATTTTTCGTCGAACTCTCGAGTATTACATGTATAAGACCGAGCTCGACTCGCTAGCTTTATCGAGCAGCTTGATCTCAGTCAAGCGAGCTACTGACCGAGTAGCTCGCGAGCTTGAGTCAGGCTACTCGGTTCAACTCCACCCGTAGAACCGACTAAGAAACTGATACGAGGTATCTTCAAGGATAGAATTCACATATATAAGACCGAACTTGACTCGCTAGCTTTATCGAGCAGCTCGAGCTCGAGATCGAGATCGAGCTCGAGCTACTGACTGAGTAACTCGTGAGCTCGAGTCAAGTTATTCGGTTCAACTCCACCCCTAGAATTGACTAAGAAACTGATACGAGGTATCTTCAAGGATAGAATTGCATGGGAGGAAAAGAAATAAATCTGTAAAGAGAGCCCAAAACACGTTCTTAATGTCGTACGTACTATTGTACAAATAATCAATCAATGACTCGAAAATATTTCACAGAATATAAAATAAATTGAAATACATTGACCACCTTAATTTCAGGGTCATGGCAAACACACCATGGCTCCTTTACAACCAAGAAACAGGGGAAGGCAAAGCATTGAAGGGACACAAACTGCTAAAAGAAACAGGAACAAATGAACCAACCATGTGATGTGATTGATAATGTTATCCTAGGCATTTCATGCTCGGATCCTGGTAGACTTGAGCATATATATCAAGTTAGCAACGAGAGAGGGCGACAGCAGACAACAGGATTAACACAACAAAAATAAGTATTCCACCAAAAGAGCCAATCATGGAACCCGAAATTCGTTCGCAGAAGGAGTTGAACTGCTGGCAGATGGCAATCCAGTTTGCCCGGCTATTGCCTTTGTGAGCTAGGTACACTATTGCTGCTGCAGCTGATGCTCCCGCGGTCAGAAGCGCCAGCATTCCCTTCAACCAAATTTTGATATGTTAGTTTACATACTGATATATATATGTCAACACCAGACAAAAAGAAATACTACTACTAATTAGGAATACTTATGGTAGCTGTTCTTTCCCTCTGTAATATATATGATTGGCAATATACATACACACATATACATATACATATACATATACATACACACATATATGTATTGCGCGTTGTCAGCGGAGGTAACTAATTAAAGTACTACCGCGTCAAAAAATATCAAGACGACTCGACTGGCATGCGCCCTGCTCCTCATGATGTGGAAGATGGATAGTGCCAGAGAAAGAACCAAGTATGCACTCACCACAGAGTTCGCGACCACAAAAAACCTGCATTAAACGTCAAGAATTATATTTGTTCAAATCCATAAGCTTAGTGGGAGCACTTTTTTTTATTTTTGGGAAGGGGGGGTTACTGTCGAAGTTGGTCAGGAATCGGGACAACTAACACGATATACTAGTAAATTGAGCACTAGTCCAGGAGTACGTACGTGAACATTGGAAGATCAGTGTATTTGGCCCTAAACCGAATGAACTGTGTGAAAAAGGGGAGTGTCTCATTAGTTGTTCCCATGGCAATGGCACTCCCTAAAGTCGCAATAATCGCGACAACCCTCAGAAAGAAATCCACCACAGCAGCTCCTCTATTCACTGGACCTGAAGCCGCGCCCTTGGCCACTTCACTCCCCATCTCAAGAGCACCACTCCTCATTTTCCGACTAGTACTGGAAAAAGGGAGAGAAAGAAAGGATAATCGCTAAATGAATTTACTGGTAACGAACGTGAAAATGTAGATGATGTTATGTAAGTTCTGGGTAGAAGAGGGACGGATGCACGGAAGGAAGTTATACACGAGCGGGGTTGGCTCGCCCATGCATCACGTTAAAAAAGGAGTTAATCATAGTGGCCACTTGGCCGGCCCGTGCTTGGTTTACTTACTAAAGTGGACTCTGTCTCATTTACCTGCCCGTACTTGCTCTTCCCCATTTTTTTTTTTTTGAGCCGGAAGCAGTATATCCTCCAGATTCCAACTCCACCAACCTAGCCAGTTTCCCTTCTTAGGAAACTCGGGATCCTACCCCATTTTGGAACGCGTTCTTGTACATGTGCATGCGATTAACTAAACCACTTTGAATAGCCATCCCAACAAATTCTCTTTCCCTCCCAATCATGCAAGACAACCTTTCATGATAAGCTGCCGGACGTTTCATTGAAGCCTTGTAATGGTTATCTGCCAGCCTCGTACCTTTTTCCATATTAGTTAAAGCACTGACTACCTTTCAAAAAAAGAAGAATATTCTCTTCTAGTATATTGAGACTAGGGTGAATTTCAATTTGGCCCTTCAAAGTAGATCAAAGCTTCAATTTAGCCTCTGAAAGTGAAAATTTTGTTTCGCGTAAGCCCTTCCATCATTTAAATTGCTATTTTAAATATGATTAGAAAAGCACTTCACTATCCTTTTTAACTCATTTAAATAGACATTAATTTCTCCGAAGTCCCTAAAAAAATTGGGAGATGTCACTGTACTACTAAAGTTGCTTTTGCGTTATTAATCAAACTTGAATTGACAGGAGGGCTAGTTTGAAACCAAAAAAAAAAGCCAGTTTAGAGGGTTTAATTTGAACTTGCTCACTTTTAGGGGCAGAATCGATACATTGGTCTATTTTGTAATGGCTAAATCGAAATTCATCCTTCAAGACTACTAGAACACCAAACTAAATGAGAAATTGAGAATGTTTAACAACTTTAATTAGCATCGTAATTTCTGATCTTCCTATTTTAGCATTCAATCCGTAGGATTTCTAGTCTCGAGCAACCACACAGCCCAACACAAACCCAAAACATGTACAGTCCAACATGTATTCAAAACATGTTCAGCCCAACCTATTCTCCACTGAACTACATGAATGTTTGCACTTGATGGGTCGATGTGGATGTGGGCCAACCAGATTTGCGCTATTGTCAGTCTCAGCTCATGAGCAACGACATGTTAGAGTGGTCTTCAGAGTTTTCTTGATATTTTAAAAGTTTCCCATTATTCTTACTTAATTGGAATCCATTCCTTATCCTAATTAGTAGAATAGAGTCCAACCTTCCTTGTCTTTAAAAGCTTGTAATACATGGCCTGGAAAAGGATTGAGTGAAAGTTTCTGCTTCTAATACCTGAATTTAGATTGTTTTAAGTAGGGTGTCGGACTGATGAATTAGCCAATTTCTAAAGTTCAATGGCAGCCTCAAACGAGGAGGAATCACAAAGACTTGTACAAGTATGCAGCTTCTTGAAGATGTCATTTGAAGAAGTTATTTTTGTCTCGCTGGAGTGAGTCACCCGAACTGGAGAAGGACCGTTATCTTGGGCAGCTCCCTCGGACGAGGTCACCTGCTCAGGTTATAGGGGGGACTGAATCCCCCGATATAACTCCGAAGCTTAAGTCACTTCGGAAGTAAAGAGAGTTGGATAGTGAATGAGGAGAGTATTGTTTTACCAGAAATTGGTCATCCCCCTCTTTAGTAGAAGGGTTGAGTATTTATAGGGGAAGGTTGCGCGGGAGGAACTTCCATCACAGGTCCCTAGAGATCTGATTCGGTCAGTGCATCCGGTGGATTAGACCGGTCCCTATGAAAAGACATGATGGGACGTCGCTAAGGTTCAGGCGGCATGTCAGGACAGCCTTCTGTCAGGTGTCAGAGGTTCCAGGAGTCACATCCAACCTTTATGCTGGAGTCGGGTGTCCATAGGTCACCTCGGCTATGAGATTGACCGAGGTGACCAAGGGGCGGGGAGTGACTCGATGGGCGGTGTTCGGAGCGGGAGACCCGGGGTGAGCCATCGGATTACCCGGGCCGAAATCACCATCCTCACTAAGCCCCCCAAGCTTCGAGAAGGGCGAAGTCGTTGTCATCTGAAGTCGTACCTCCTCGAGGCTGATGAGCGTGTAAAACACGGAACTGAGAAAGGAGTGAGAAATGAGTGAAAAGATGGCTGTCAGCTTTAACGTCGGATCCGTAAAATCAATCGTCAGATGAACAGGATTTGCATTAATGAGGAGAGAGAACGGGTGCTGTAGGAAGTTCGAGGGGTGCCGACTCTTCGGTTTCCCTCTGCTGCCTATAAATAGGGGTTCTTTTTCACCGTTTTATTCTCTACTAAAAATCGAAAATCACTTCAGAGCTCTGTCTCCTCGTCGTTTCACTTCGGCAGTCTTCTACAAATTATCCTCCACAACCTCTTCACTTCGCATTCCCTAGTAAGTACACTTCTCTTTTCTGCCCTTATGGCTAGAATCGCTCATACCCACAAAGAAACAGTGAGACCCAACTTCACTGAGGCAGAGAGGCCCGACCCTTCCGAGGAAGGACATACAGCTGGTACCGGGGACGGAGGTGCGGAGGCGTCTCACCGAACTGAGACTTCGGAGGAACGGGCTGACGAGATCGAGATTGATCCCGAGGTCCTGTATAATGACGACCTCGGGAACGAGGTTCCTAAGGATGAAGGCGTGCAGGAGCCTTCCACTCCTCCTAACGTAGCAACGATGAACTACGGTCACATGCCAGCCTTCCGCAGTGCTATGTCGGAAGCTTCTGTGGCCGGGGTGATACGTAAATACCCCTGGAGAAGAGACTACGGCATTTACGTACCTCAGCCGGACCAGTCTGCCGCCCTGCCGCCAAAGGGGAGGGTGGCGGTATATGTGGATCAGCTGGAGGCCGGGCTCAGAATGCCCACCACAAGATTTCTCCGGGATTGCCTGAGGTACTGGGGGGTGAGGATCACACAACTCACCCCGAACGCGATCCGGGTCCTAGTCGGCTTCCAATTGCTCTGCCGACATCAGGAGATCGTGCCCACCGTCAACCTCTTCCGCCGCTGCTATTCACTTAAGAATAGCGGAAGTGAAAAGGGTTGGTTTTACTTCGGAAACAAGGTTCCGAAGTTGGTGTACGATGCTCCGAGCTCGATAAAAGAGTGGAAGAGGAATTTCATGTTCGTCCCGGCTGAGGACTTTCCTGGAGGATTCTGGTGGAGGCCTCCCACTTCGGTCAAAGAGACTTCCCCGGGGAAACTGGAAGAACGCAACTTCCAGAAACTGACGGGGTCGGGCCTCAAAATCAACTGCTGGGACTTCCCTGAGAACGTGCTCGTGGAAGGAGGGCTCAGTCGAGCCCTAATCAGCCCGGATCACCCCGTCCTGATCTCCACTAGGCTTCATATACCCCGTACTTTTCCATTTTTCTTTTCTTGTTCCTTCTTCTTGAATTCTAATTGACTCTGCTTCACTCTTTGCAGTGACAAGACTTTCCGATCTCATTACTTCGGAAGAAGTCGAGGTGGCGAAGAGGCCATCAAAGAAGCGCAAGGACGCTGCCGAGACCTCTTCCAGGGCGGCCAAAAAGACCGCGGCAACAGCGGGCACCCGTGAGCCCGCCGTGGTGATAATAGGCGAGGGTTCGCACACCTCGAGCACGGCTGGGAGATCCAAGTCATCCATCCCGACCGGGATTCCTTCCCGTGGAGTGACTTGGGTTTCTCCACCTCGGGGGAGAGGCCGGGGTGCTACCATGGTTCAGGATCACCCCATTACGGGGAACTCATTGTTCAACCTCCATCATGTACCCTCTCTCACAGCAGGGGAAGACAAAAGGCACTCTGGGGCACAATTTTGTCCGGAGTGGGAGATTAATGTGAATGACCGCTGCAAGAATCCCCAGGTCGCGCACGAGCTCCTGGTGAATTCAGTCTTGCCGCGGGACAATACTTACACCAGGAAGCTCGATCCAGCCGAGCTGATGCAAGGAACAGCGGCCTCCTGGGCTGCCACTACGGCATTCGTCGCCGAAATGTACCAATGCTTCGGGGACTTCATCAGCACCTACGAGTCACCCTCCGAGCTTCAAAAGAAAATTGCTGACCTGGAAGAGAAACTGACGGCCACCGAACAGGAGCGAAATAAAGCCGAGGCGGCAAGGGAGAAAGCCGTGGTTGAGAACAACTCCCTGGTCACCGCGCTTGATGAGGAGAAACAAAGGAGGGCCCAAGAAGAGCAGTCAAACCAGGCGGCAATAAACGCAGCGGGGGTCACCGCCGTGGAGGCGTTCCGGAAGTCGGAGTCATTCGTCCGTGACCTCGGCGAACTCTCCCGGCCGAGTTTCATGCTAGGCTATACATCGGCCATCACCGAGGCGACACCCTTCCTCTCCTCTGAGCAGCTGGAGTCCTTTCAGAGCACTTCGCACTACAATGAGGATGCCAAGGAGCTATGTGACCGCATAGCTGAGGGTATTCAGGCTGGGAAGGACCTAGCCGAGGTCCGGGCTGAGTTCAACAAATGGCTCCTAGAATCTGAGTTGGATGGGGATAGCGCTGAAGGGAGTCAAACCAGTAAAGAGGCTGAAGGAGGCCAGGTCGGCGAAGGAACTAAGACGCAGCAGGATGCCGAGGCTGAGGGTGGAACTGGAGGGCAAAGTGCCGGGGTAGGGAGTGCTTAGAAGCACTCCTTTTTTGTAATAGAAGGGTCGAGGTCATAGATGACCTTGGCCCCCTACTTTTGTACCATAAGCCGGGGTCGCACGTGACCTCGGCTTATTGCTTTTTCATACTTCAATAGAATTAGCTTTCCTTATATCTTTTTGCTAATTGAGTTCGGTTTTCTCTTGTTTTTCTTCTTTTGGCTACTGTTTTGTCCCCTTATTTCTTACTTAAGATAAAGGAGAATAAGTGAAAAATAACAATGGAATGAGATTCGACAATACGTACCCCTTCAAGGGAAATACATCTTAAGATTCTCAGCGTGCCAAGTTCGGGGCACCCGCGAACCATCTCGGTAAGCTAACTTACAATATCCATTTTGGCTGGACTCAACAACGTGGTAGGGTCCCTCCCATTTGGGGTTAAGTTTTCCCTGGGGTTCAGCTCGGCTAACTGAATTCTTCCGGAGTACGAGATCTCCCGGACTGAACCTTAAGTGTTTGACCCGAGCATTGTAATAGCTAGTTATGATATTTTTATAGGTAGCAACCTTGGCTGCGGCTATATCGCGCTTATCTTCGGCAAGGTCGAGGTCAACTCGCCGCTCCTCTTCGTTGATTTCTGCAGCATAGGCGGCCATCCGTGGACTGGGTGTAATAAACTCAGCCGGGACGACAGCTTCAGATCCATAAGTGAGGGAAAAAGGAGTTTCTTGGGTGGCCGACCTCGGCGTGGTTCGGTATGACCACAGCACACTTGGAAGCTCTTCCATCCATGACGACCCAACTCGGTGGAGCCTGGTCTTAAGGCCATGGAGGAGGGTTCGGTTGAAATTTTCGGCTTGTCCATTAGCTTGGGGGTGTCCGACCGAAGTGAAATGTTGTTTGATCCCGAGCTCTTCATACCAGGCCTTAAAAGGGTTGTCAGCGAACTGCCGGCCGTTATCCGAGATGATCACCCGAGGAAGGCCGAAGCGGCAAACCACGTTTTTCCAGAAGAATTTTTGGACAGCCACCCCGGTAATGCTTCTCAAGGGTTCTGCTTCGACCCATTTAGTGAAGTAGTCTACTGCTACCACCACGTAGGCATAACTACCTGGAGCCCTTGGGAAGGGGCCGATTATATCAGTTCCCCATTGCTCAAAGGGCCAGGTGGAGGTGATAGGAATCATTAAATTGGTCGGCTGGTGGTGCTCAGGAGCATGGTGCTGACAAGAGGGGCAACAAAGGACCATGACCTGGGCGTCCATCTTCATGGTGGGCCAGAAGTACCCGAGTAATAAAGCTTTTTTCACTAGCATCCTGAAACCGACATGAGCACCACAGAGTCCCTCGTGAATATCTTGAAGAATTCCGTTGCCTTCCTCCGGGGTGACGCACCGCAACCAGGGGCCGAGGTAGGACCTCTTGTATAAGAGGCCTTGTCGAAGAGTGTACCGAGCTGCTTTACGTTGAAGCTTACGTGACTCAACTCGCTCTTCGGGGAGTTCACCTCGGCCGAGGAATCGAACTAGTGGCCCCATCCAGGTGTCCCCGGGGTAAATGGGGTACACTTCTCCTCCTTCATACCCCGGCTCGGCTAAGACTTCGACGAGAACAGTCTTGTTCAGGTCGGCAAAAGAGGTCGAAGCAAGTCGGGAGAGAGCATCGGCTCTCCTGTTTTGCGATCGCGGGATTCTCTGGATCTCGAAAGACTCGAAGTGAGCCACCAGCTGAAGGACTTTGGAGAGGTAACATTGCATTACCTCCTCCTTGGCCTCGTATTCGCCTAGTATTTGGCACACGACGAGCTGAGAATCACTGTAGACTAGAATGTGCGCGGCTCCGAGCTTACGGGCAAGCTGCAGTCCGGCTATAACCGCTTCGTACTCAGCCTCATTATTAGAGGCTGCGAAGTCAAATCTTAGAGCGTATAAGCACACATCTCCTTGGGGATCTTCGAGGAGCAGCCCGACTCCACTTCCCCCACTGTTGGACGAGCCATCCACATGTAAAGTCCAACGCTGAGGTTCGGCGGCCGACAAGGTGGCAGCCCGGGTATCAGCTGAGGTGTCCCCGGCCTTCTCATCAAAAGTGAGCTCGGCCAGGAAGTCCGAAAGGGCCTGAGCTTTGATCGCCTTGCGAGGCTCGTAGGATAAGTCGTATTCTCCCAGCTCGATGGTCCACTTGGTAAGGCGCCCAGAAGCCTCCGGACGTGACAAGACCTGCCGGAGTGGTTGGTCTGTCCTCAAGCAGATGTGGTAGGCCAAAAAGTAGGGCTTGAGCCTTCGAGCGGCGTGGATCAGGGCCAACACAAGCTTCTCCACTTGAGTATATCTGGTTTCTGGATCTCGGAGAACTCGGCTGACATAATACACAGGTGTTGGGACGCCTTCCTCCCTGATTAGCACGGCACTTACCGCCTCGGCTGCAGCGGACAGGTACAAGAATAACTTGTCCTCGGAGCGAGGTGAGGTGAGTGTTGGAAGGTGGTTAAGGTATTCTTTAAGTTGCTCGAAGGCCTGCTTACACTCCTCGGTCCATGAGAAGTCGTTAGCCTTTTTGAGAACTTTGAAAAATGGCAGGGCCTTAGAGGCTGACTGCGACAAGAACCGGTTCAGGGCGGCCAACCGCCCCGTAAGCCTTTGGACTTCGCGGACGCACCGAGGTGGAGACATTTCTTGAATTGCTTTCACCTTGTCCGGATTTGCTTCAATACCTCGTCTGGACACAAGATATCCCAAGAACTTCCCCGAAGTGACCCCCAGGACACACTTCTTGGGGTTTAGCATCATTCGTGTCTTCCGGAAGACTTCCAGGACCTCTTTTAGGTCAGCCAGAAAGGTGGAGGTAGTACGGCTTTTGAGGAGGATATCATCTATATAAGCCTCGACAGTCCGACCGATCTGAGATTTGAAAGCTTGGTTGACCAAGCGCTGATAAGTGGCTCCGGCGTTCTTCAGCCCGAAAGGCATAGTTGTATAACAGTACGTGCCTTGATCGGTGTAAAAGGCGGTCTTCTCCTGATCTTCCGGGCTCATTCCGATCTGGTGATACCCTTTAAAGGCATCAAAAAAGCAAAGGACCTCATAACCCATTGCCGAATCTACCAAGGTATCCACCTTGGGCAGCGGGTAGCAGTTCTTGGGACAGGCTTTGTTGAGGTCGGTAAAGTCGACACACATTCTCCAGGCCCCGGTGTCCTTCTTTACCATAACCGGATTAGACAGCCAGGTCGGGTACTGAACCTCCCGAATGATTTTTGCTGGGAGGAGCTTGTCCACCTCTTCACTAACAGCTCGGCTACGCTCAGGGCCGAGGTGCCTTCTTTTCTGTTTGACCGGGCGGATTTGAGGGTCCACGTTCAGCTCATGTACCATGAGGTGACGTGGGACCCCCTGAACCTCCTCTGAATTCCATGCAAAGACGTCCCGGTAGTCTCTGAGGAGATCTAACATTCCTTTCTTGACAAGGTCGGGTAACCGGGTACCGACACGGACCGTCTGGTCAGGCTTCGTAGGGTCCAGAGGGAACTCTTCTACCTCATCCCCAGTCTCTAGCCTCGGCAATTCCTTAGCTCGCCGAGGATCAATGCTGTCTATTGAGAGAATATTCGACCTCTTCTCGGTCCTTGCTTCGGAGGTCGAGGGGGGTAGCGGCCTGGAGAGTGGCGAGGTAGCATTCTCGGGCAGCACCAACATTGCTGCTGACCTCGGCCACTCCCGCAGGAGTGGGAAACTTAAAGCTTAGGTGGTAGGTAGAGTATACTGCTCGCAAAGCATTAAGTGTAGGCCGACCCAAGAGCAGATTATAGGGCGAATCCGCCTTAACTACTACGAAGTTAACGGGGATGGTTCTGCAGAAGGGGTGGCATCCCACAGTCACTGTCAGCGTTACCATCCCTTCGGGGTGCACGATGTGTCCCCCGAACCCCACAAGAGGGGTTCTTACTGGGGTCATGATCTCCCTGGCCAGCTTGAGGCTCTCAAAGGTGCGCAGGTACATGACGTCTACTGAACTTCCCGGGTCAACGTAGACCTTTTTCACGATATAGTTGTTGGTGAGAACTTCAATCACCAAGGCTTCATGACTGCTGGAGGCAGCTGGAACGGGGTCACTGGGTCCATAGGTGATCACCTCGGCCAGACGAGAGCTCGACTCGGCCTGTTCCGGATTGGCTTGCCTGTAAGTCCTCTTCCGGGAGTTTTGGCTATCCCCTCCCGTCGGTCCTCCGGCGATAGTGTTGATCACCCCGGCAATATTTGGTCCGTAACCCAACCCCTGGCCTGATGATCCGTCTGGGGGAGGCCTTTTGGTTTCCCTAGGATCCTCAGGAGGTCGGCAACTGCTGCGTGAAGTCCGCCGTTCATCTCGGCGATGGTCATTTCGTCCATCACGGCGGTTGTCCCGGCGTTGATCACCTCGGCGGATGAACTGCTTTAAGTGACCTTGTCGGATCAGGCTCTCGATCTCCCTCTTTAGATCGTTACAATCCTCAGTCTCATGCCCGATGTCCCGGTGATACAAGCAGTAGAGGTTCGAGTTCCTCTTGTCTCGGCTACCGTTCATCTTGGGAGGTGCTTTCCCGAGGTTGTGTTGTTCCATTACGGATAGCACCTGAGATCGGGAGGTATTTAGTGGAGTCAGCTCAGACTCAGGGATGGGGGCTTTCCCTTTAGAAATTCTATCGAACACGCTGCGGCGATCTCGGCCGGGACTTTGGAAACCACCTCCTGCTTTTGCGTCACTTCGACCGAGGTCCTTCCCTTTTCGGGCATCAACTCTCGGGCGAGCAGCTTGGACCTCTTTCTTCATACGGTTGAGGTCTTCGGCTTGTATGCCCTTCTCGACCTTGGACCACAACTCGTGGAGGGTGCGGGGGTATTTTTTATGAATTCCCGTGTTGAATACCCCGGACACGAGCCCATGGGTAAAAGCAGCTATGGTAACCTGCTCGTTGGGGTCGGGTATTTGTACACTTTCCTCATTGAACCTCTGGACGTATGACCGGAGTGACTCCCCCGGGTTCTGTTGCATACTCAGCAGGTAAGCCGAGGTCCTAGTTGTAGGTCGAGAGGAGATAAACCGGTGAAGAAATCTCTCCACTAATTCTCCCAGGGTCGAAATGCTCCTAGGTTCCAAACTTGCGAACCATTTTCGGGCTGTGCCCTGGAGGAATACGGGAAAAGCCCGGCAGATGACGGGGTCAGGAATGCAGTACAGACGGAAAGCGGAGATGAAGGCGTGGATGTGATCCTCAGGATCACCTCGGCCATCATAAGATTGTATTGATGGAAGTTTGAAATTTGGAGGAAGCCTTTCCTCATTGATATCGTCAGTGAAGGGTGGGGCTCTCATGTAATCCACCCCAGGTCTTCCCAAAGGCCGAGGCTCTTCCTCGGGTCGTCTCCCTAGGAGCCCTCGAGAAAAGGCCTTAGTAATAGAGGCTACCTTAGAGGTGGCCTTAGAGAAAGCCCGTTTCGACGCACTTCGGCTCAGGCGCCTTTCATCTGACTCCTCTTCGGATGAGTCTTCAGGAGACCCATCCGACTTCCTCTTGGAGGATTCGGCCTTTTGTTTGCCTTGCCTCTTGAGGTATCTTCTCAACTCCTCAAAAATGTTGGGGTTCTCATTTACGAACTCGGCCATACGAGTTATGGCTTCTTCGTTCGGGGGCGGAGCCCTCGGGGGCTCCTGCCCTTCAGAAATATTCTCCGGTTGAGCTGCATTGCTTTGCTCAACCTCTATAGTGAGAGCTTTTCTGCTCTTAGAACGCGCAGGCTTCATTTTCTACTGTCTTTGCGTTCCCACAAACGGCGCCAATTGAAGAAGTTATTTTTGTCTCGCTGGAGTGAGTCACCCGAACTGGAGAAGGACCGTTATCTTGGACAGCTCCCTCGGACGAGGTCACCTGCTCAGGTTATAGGGGGGACTGAATCCCCCGATATAACTCCGAAGCTTAAGTCAGTTCGGAAGTAAAGAGAGTTGGATAGTGAATGAGGAGAGTATTGTTTTACCAGAAATTGGTCATCCCCCTCTTTAGTAGAAGGGTTGAGTATTTATAGGGGAAGGTTGCGCGGGAGGAACTTCCATCACAGGTCCCTAGAGATCTGATTCGGTCAGTGCATCCGGTGGATTAGACCGGTCCCTATGAAAAGACATGATGGGACGTCGCTAAGGTTCAGGCGGCGTGTCAGGACAGCCTTCTGTCAGGTGTCAGAGGTTCCAGGAGTCACATCCAACCTTTATGCTGGAGTCGGGTGTCCATAGGTCACCTCGGCTATGAGATTGACCGAGGTGACCAAGGGGCGGGGAGTGACTCGATGGGCGGTGTTCGGAGCGGGAGACCCGGGGTGAGCCATCGGATTACCCGGGCCGAAATCACCATCCTCATCATTCAAAGTTAAAAAAAAAAATAATAGTAATAATTCAGAAAAAGCCTTGCTCCTGTTTTTGAAGATTCACTGGTGGAAACTGAGAATACATGTTGATGCTGGTAAGAAGAAGCCAGCATTTGCTGACAAGCAGCTATACTTCTCCATTCGACCATCTAATTTATTCCGCTTACGAGTCTTGAAAGGAAATCCAGCTTTTAAATGAGAGTAGAGCAACATCAGCACTGGAAACTGACATTCGTCAGTTGTCTAACGATTCCGTGGCCTTTGGGAGAAAAAGGGCACGATCCTCATCGGGCCTCAGCCCACATTAGAGTTGCATCAAGAAATGACTATCAGCCGTAAAGATTATAAACAAACGGGTTATTGCGGTTACGGAGATGCATGCAAGTTTATGCATGACCGTGGGGATTATACGTAGAATAAGCTCGCGGGGATGTATACAAGAGGAGTAGGAGGAAACGTTGACAGTGACTATGATGAATTTGCTAGTGATGACTGATGGGGTGCAAAGATGGTTGAGCTGCCTTTTGGTTGTTCCATTAACCGGTGGCATTTGTGAATCCCTTCACTACGGTTTCTAGATAAGCATGAAACTGTCAGCAGAAGAGACCGTATTTGAACTCACGGCCGTGCAGCTTCCAGTATCTGCAGTGTCTTTTTTCTTTTTCTTTCTTCTTTTTGGGTTTTTTTTTGCCCTTTTGGCTGATATTACACGATGAAGCTGCATAGCTGATGCAGGAAGTGAGATTTATGCTACCTTAGGCCCACTACTGAACAGATCAAGAAAATAAAAAGAATGCTTCTTGTCAAGAAACTAGCCTTGCATCTATCTGAATTTACTGACACAGAGTATACCAGAACTTAAAAATCAAGAAAGCTCACGTTAGCCTATTCTTAGCGTTCAATCCTTCCTAGGAAATCCAATTCCAGAAAGAAGATTTGAGAGGAAGCCGCCACTTTTAGTTTTATCATCTTTGTTGACGGAACTGCTGAAATTGCTTATTAATGACCAATGAGTCTCAAAATCAGGCTCCTGGCCACACTGTTGCATTGCTTTTAAGAGTTGTGATGCTTTCCCAAGGTTATTTTCAGATCGATACTTATTGATCACAGCAGAATACATCTCCCTGCTTGGAGTTTCACCTCTCTGAACCATGACATGAAGTAGCCTTTCTGCTTCGACAACTCGTCCGGCTTCACTGAAGCTGCTGACAAGAGCATTCCAAGTCTTGCTGCTTGGAATTAGGTTTCTGCACAACATCTCACTGTGGTAATCCAGAGCTGTATCCAACTTGTGATTTACGCAGCAACCGAGGACGAGATAGTCAAAACTGGTAGAATCAAGAATACTTCCATTCTTTATCATTATATTCAGAAGATCACTAGCCTTTTCCAGTTCTCCATGCTGACAGAGCCGCTTTATTATATAGTCATAGTTGACACTTTTGGGGATGAGACCTTTTAATGCCATCCTGTCCAAAAACTTCACTGCTTCTCGAAGGTTACCGGTTCTAAGGAAGGCCTCGACTATATTAAGTTGAATAACTGAACCATGAATCCAACCTCTCAATTCCATTTCTTGACTAAGTTGCAAGGCTTTTCCCAGCTCTCCAAGGCAACAAAGGATGCACATCACGTTTCTCAGAGCACGATTACTTGGTCTAAAACCTTGTGTAATCATAGTTTCAAGATACCTCAAAGAAAGAGGCACATCATTATTATAAGATGCGCCTTTAACAATGGAATTGTAAGTTACCGCATCAAATTGCAATCCTTTACTCTGAATCCCATCAACTATTGTGTCCACAACTCTAGTAGTGTTTTGCACTAATGATAAGTGAAATAGCAAAATATTATACGTAGCAATCTGGGAAAGGCTGTTTTCTTTAAGCATAAGCTCTTTTAAGCTCAATGCAGAAGAAAACTTGCCTGCTGCACAAGCCAGTTGCACCAAATTGCAATAAGTAGATGTTGACATGCCTACTTTCTTTCTTATCATGACACCAAGAAGCTCTCCCACTTTCTTCAAGTCATTAACTTGATAATACCCCTGAAGAAGCATATTATAAACTTCCTTGTCCAGAAGTTGCCTCTTCAGTGACATCTCCTCAAGTAAATGGAAAGCTTCTACTAACCTCCCCGCCTTGCAAAGTCCATCGATCAAAGCATGGTAGACAGAAAGCTGAGCAGAAGATTGTTTTTTGATGCATATATCTTTCAGCAAAACAGCTTTCTCCAAGTTACCAGCCTTACAGAGCTGAGGAATTAACTGAAGGGATACGTCCAAGCAAGGATCAAACTTCTTGGCAACCATGGCATCCACTAGCAGAGAAGCTTCAGCAAGCCTTTTCTCTCTACAAAATCCGCTAAGGAGATGGTTGTAAACCACATCATCCAAGACAAGGCCCCGCTCCAAGAGTTCCTTTGCCAATACATCAGCAATATTGGTGAAACCTCTAAAGCACAGCTTTTCAATGAGCCCGTTACAAGCATCCAATGGTTTGCAACGGAATCCCATTAGGATGGCTTCAAGCAGTTCCACAGCCTCTTTCAGTAGTTTTGGCTGGCATAAGCAATTTAGAAGGTCCTTACCATCCTTCAAGGCAGGAAGCCAGATGCTGTTGTGTGCAACCTCCCAGCAAAGTTGGAAGCTTCTCAAATTTGCTCTTTTGCACAGGCTTATCAGAAGAGCACTATATGTTTCATTCTCAATTTCTAACTTCATTCGTATCATGTTATCAAATATCAATTTTGCCCTGCATGTACATCCCCTTCTGCTATACTTCTGAACAAGCTTGTTTAATGCTCCCTGATCAAGTTGATAAATCAAGTAAGGCAGTTTCTCCAGGACACTGTTAATCGTCTTAATATTTATATGGGATCCAGAAAGCCTCTTGATTAATATTGATGCAGAAGAGGTAGATAATACTTGGCCCCATTGAGACATTTCATCCACCATCTTCACCGCAACTTTAATATCACCATCCATACAATTCTTCAACACAAGGGAATTGAAATCTGGAATCATGGCATCATGAAGAACATTAACCATTATTTTGTCAAACTCATGAAGATCCGTCTCCAAATAAAGTCCATTCCCAAGATCATCAAAAAACTCAGTCTTTGAAAACTGCATATCATTGTCCCTTCTAACCTTTATGGCCAGTGAATTAATCCCCAGCGAGGTTAACGCCATAGACAGGTGATCTTCGGGCAATGAGAGTCGAATCAAGCCACGACCTGCCATCTCACCAACTATGGCCTTCACTTGACCAAATTGTCTCGCTTTTAACAATCCTGACAACAGAACCCTGAATGTTGATAACTTGGGTATCACTCCCCAATCATTCATCTCTACAAGAACATCCAGTGATTGCTTCCACAGGCCCTCCATGAAGAGGGCACTCATAAGAGCATTGCAGGTATTTACGTCAGGCTTGAGGTTTCTTGACAGCATCTCTGAGAGAAAAATGAAGGCATTCTTCACACTCCCTTCAAAAGAAGTCTGACCAATCAGAATTCCAAAGGTTATTTCATTTGGAGAAAATCCTAACTGCTCCAATTCTTGCATGAATTCATTTGCTCTCTCGGCACCAAAGCTTCTACTCAAAGAACATATGACCTTGTTGCCTACTGCAACATCAGGCACTCCCCTAGTTTCAATAAGAAAACTCAGTATGTCCTCATAGTCCTTTTTCTCGCAATATCCATTAACAATAGCATCAAGAACAGCATTAGTAGGTTCGATTCCAAAAGCTAAAATGCTCTTGACAAGATTCCTGGCTTCTTGAACCCTTCCTTCTATGCACAGAAGACGTGCAACATTCTCACAAATGCGCTTTTCTCCTGCGCTTCTTTCCATCCACACCTTGATCATATCCACATAAGCTTCATACGCCAAGTGGGTTTCATTGATTTGAACCAAAGAGTCAAGAAGTGATCGGTAACATGAAAAGGATGGGGATAAACCTAGCCTTCTCATTCGATCATAATTCAACAAAGCCCTCTCCAAGTCACAATCCGCTAAATACCCTTCAATCAAGTGACTGAAGATTTCATGATAGCCCAAGAAAATTGCTTCACTATCCAACCTGGAAAGCAAGCACTCAGCTTCACTAAACCACCCCACCCGCACAAGCATTTTGGCCATAATCTTGCAGGACTGAGGAAGATGCTGAAAGTTCGAGGTCTGTTCACCAGCCCACTTATAAACTCCCCATAAAGATTCAATCTTTTTATGCTCAATGTCAAATATCCCACTATCAGATTCAAAACCCAGTAATATGTCAAGAACATCTTGAGGTCTCAAAGCAGAAACCCTCCAAAACCTCCGAATACTTTCAGGAGATATATTAGACAGTCTCAAAAAGTAATCTTTTAAAGAAAGATTGACTGAAGGCTCACCTTTATTCTTATTGCTATCCCAAATATTTGTAGACTTTGATATGACTGATCTTGCAATGCTACGGAAGTTAATTGAGGGCAACCCTTCATTGGATTCGTTTGTTTGAATCAAAGAAGGTGATAAAGATAGTTCTGGGGACTCAACGCAAGTTGTAAAGTAGCAAAAGACAGAGACCTGGGAGAGAGATTGAAGTCGGACCTGCTTGGCGGGAGGTTTGTTTAGCTGGGAGCTGAAGAGCGTTTGAAGCATTCGCTTGCTGTGCAATGATATGGGTCTTCTTCTCATCAATGTTCATTGTTGGATTTTGCCTGGAAATCTTTTCTTCCTTGTTTATTGTTTAATTTGGTGTCTGCAAAGGTAGAGAAGACGAGGTTGTTTATGAGGTTAGTGTGGGCCTTTTAAATGGACTTCGGAAGCTGTTGGACATACTTCGTGAATGTCGTTGCCTGAACAATGGGCTCAGATCCAGGTATCAAGGCTTAAAACTGATCTTGCAGTTTAGACCATGAAAAGATCGTACGAGTAAAGGGCCCGAAAGCAGAAACTGAAAGGATTCACTTTATACGTACAAGGGAAAATTTCAGAAACCTCTTCTAACAATTTCACTTGGCTCCCCTCAGATATTAAAAATTACACTTACCTCTCTTAGAATAGTAAAATACCTATAATGCCCACCACTTGGTAGACAATTTTAAATTTAAGGTAATAAATTTACAAAACCCAAAAAATTCTATTTTCCTATCTCTTATCTATTTTCGCTTCTCTCTTTTTCTCATTGATATAACCTCTTTTTATTATTTTTAATTTTGTTAATATTAGCAAATTGAAATTTACAAAAGCAATAGAGAGCAGATTATGTGTCAAATTAGAAAGAAATGAAGAGACTCATAGTGATAGAGAAATAAATAATAAAATTGATGATTGAAATAGGAAGAAGAACTAAATATGTGAAAATAGTTATATTTTATTTGTTGTCAAAAAAAACTTTTATAAAATGTCAATAATTACATATGTATTTCTTTCATTGGATTAGATTTTTTTATTAAGATTTTATTATGGAGGTAGAATTTATTCTCTACTTTTAAGATATTAATATTTTTAAAACCATAGGAGGGTTGTAATGGCAGTTTTGGATCAGATTAGCTTGTATTGAAAAGGTATTTGAATATTGATATTTAATTTTTGGTACAACTAATTGTCAATTGGGTTGGTGTGTGTGTTTTCCTTTTTTTTTTTTAGTGGCAGGTATTAATATTTTATATGTAATTTAGGATTTTTTGAACGGCCACTTGATTTTAGAACTTATGATTGGATGGTTGTTAAGGATTAAGTTTGTTAATTTATGTAAAGTGTGGAAGAAAATAATTGAGTATACTATATTTTTCTTTCCTAATTCTGTACAAAAGGGTAATTTAGAATTTTTGTAAAAAAATCTATCTTGTTGGACCTACATTGTTACTAAATATTAAAAATATGGGAGATATATGTAATTTTTAAAACCTAAAAAGAACTCTTTGTAATTGTTAAAAACCTCTGTGGAGGTTTGTGAAATTATCCCTATGTACAAAGTACCAAGGTTAATATCAAAAAGCGGTGTACCGTTTCCCGTGGCTTAAGAAGGAATAGTAAAATGCCTGCATTTTCTTTTTCAATCTAGAGGGCCTAATGAGAATCATGATAAGAATTACCAGTTAAATGCCTTAAAGAGTAGACTTTGCTCCGTGGAAGTAAATAAAATCCTTGATCAGCTCTGGGGTAGATCAGCAGAAAATTTGAAAACGAAAGGAGGACAAAAATTAATGATGTTGAATGGTCAAAACAAGGATGAAGAAATAATTATAATCCTACTTTAAGAGGAAATGAATAATTAAAAGGTTGCGGTTTGCCAAGAGACCAAAGCAATTAATCCAGATTCATCATCTCAAGGAGTTGACTTTTGGGGTTCGCCTGTGAGAATTGAGATTAGTCTCACCATTATAGGACCGGCTAGCAGGCAAACTCGTGTGTGGTAGAGTAAACGGGGAGTATCACTATTTTGTAGACTTGTTTCATCGTGGGACCTGTGGCTCAGAGGGAGGGGAAAACAAAGAGCAGAACTGAAGGGCCAAGAAAATGAATCCGAACACAAGTTCCCTCCTGATTGGGATTGTTGGTGCAGCCATCACTCTGTCTGCCTACTCGCAGACTCTCATCTCTCCCACGCAGTGTATCACAGTTGGCCTCTTCGTTCTCATCTTTGGTCTTCTTGTGAAGGAAGGTCTCATCTCTATTTGACGCTTTTCTTCATTCAAACTTATATCCGGCCTTATATTTTGTGAAGTAGTGAATTGGAATTAAAAGATGGAATTCAACCCTTCCCCTAATTTGTACTTTTTGAAGTGCTATTTCCCTGCGTTTGTTTTCGCAGTACTAACTCTTGAGCTCCTTGTTTGATGCATCAAGCAAGATTACTGTCATGTTTTTTTGCCTCTTTGATTTGTAGTGTACTCTCTCGTTTGACAATGATATGTGGGATCTTTCCTGAATCATCTTTAGCCTCCTCTTGCAGATAAAGCGATTACATTAATGTTCAGTGGCAATCATCTACCTTTTGAGGGGGAAAAAAGTCTTCTTTTATTATTATTTTTTTTTTACCCTTTTAGCTATTATTACTATTATTATTTTGGGTGAAGCTCATTAGTTGAGAGACAAAATTTGCCAATCGGAAGAGGGCCCTGTTTAGGGATCTCTACCAGTTCAATCGTTAGGCTTTGATCATGTCTTGCTTTGTCTTTGGGCTGAATTTCGTGAGTTATTAGGAGTGCTCTGAAAAAGAATAATGTGTCTATGTCATACTTAGAAGTTGTGATTGTAAAGCTGCATGATAGTTTTGAGGCTACAACCACCCGCATAAGTTTGTAGAACGCATTCAAGCAAGAGAACATCAATTTGGTACACTTTTTTCAATTATCCCAAGCTTGGCCAACTTCTTCGAAGGAAGCAAAATCACAGCTTCGCCATTTTCCTGAAAACATATTAGATAGATAAAGAAACACCATATTATTGCCGAGAAGTAAATTGCAAAAGCTGATGATATTTCCAAGCAAAAGGAGTCGTGAAGAGGGAAGGTGGGAATGTACAATTACTGCATTTCTACCTGGAAAATTGGCATAAAATTTCTCGAATGCTCTGGAACTGGAAGGCCAGCATGATCCCGATAGTTATGTATGGCAGAAGTGTGATGCTGTGGGCAAAAATATTCGGGTAACTAACGAAGCAAAAGTCCAACTAAACATTTCACGATTCAGAAGAACTCGTGGAAACCCATTTCTGGCTGAGTCCTGAGTGATCCGTAAGAGCTGATGGCACTTCATTTTGTCATCAAAACTCTAGCATGAGAAAAAGAGGCAAAGATGTAGCCAATAACAACTTGCCGGATGTTATACTAACACTGTGTATAAACAAGCTCACCGGCAAGTCATCCTTGGCTGCAACCCCATGACCTCGTTTCCTCATGCAAGACCTTAGATGATGATAGTATCAAATTAACCCAAAATGTAATTCGACCACGTCATAAACTATGTGGTTAAAAAAAAAATGTTTGTGCCAGACAAACATTTTTTTGTCTCTAGGGAACATTAACTCTAGGCAGTCCATCCAATCCCAACAAAGCACACACATCTCTCTCAAGTAGCACAAAAGTAATGATTGGAGGACTTTCCCGAAGAAGAAATTAACATTCTCTGCTGCAAATTGCAAAATGAATCAAGGGGTTTCCTTATTCAACCTAGCAAATAGCAAGCGAGCATGATTGCACCAAAAACAGGGAATGCACGCATGCATGCATGCTTTAGAAGACAGAAGCCGATTGGGCTAGAAAACCCGCTTGAGACCAGAGCATAGAGGAATGGGGGGCTTGAAGTTGAAGCAAGAGGTGGGTAGCTTTCTGGAGCTGTTTATAAAGAAATTGACTCTTGTCATGAAAATGGAAATCTATTTCCTCCACCATTATGATAGCTTCTTTAACGCCATTCATAGCCTTGGCCAGTGATGGTCATGCATTGCCAGCAAATTACTACTTATTATGACGAATTCTTTCCCTTGCACAAAAACAGGCTTTGAACGGTCCTACTTGTTCATTGTCCGATGTAGAAAGAAAAGTTCAGGGAGATGATAAGGTTAGATGTGACCATCCACTGTTTCTATCAGCAACATAAATATTTCGTGAAGAGCTTTTCCTCTCAAATGTGTACGAACTTCTCGGAAGAACTGATGAGGGATTTGCTTGGTAATCAAAGCGCTGTCAGCATTTAGATCCGCTTCTGAACCTGCACGGATTCTGGGGCTCAGATTAGGTGAGCGAATTAACTTCAAGTGCTACTTCAAAAGATGCATCGGGGTAACTCTATATTTCTCCGGCAGTGAAATTTTTACCATTATACATAGAACTGATCACATTCTTCCACTGCCCCTATTATCATTTTCGCCCTCTGAGACAGAGAGACCGTCATATTAAGTTTCTAACACGGTTGAAATCAGTGAACAAAAACCAAAAATAAAGCAGCCAACAAGGTCATGCCAATTTCTTTGGTTAAGGCGGACTCTCTTTCTGGCAGTAGTGAACTAGTGATAATGATTAGATCTTTCTGATCATAGCTAAGTTGGCATCTTTTTCTTGTGAAATCACCGTACGCTCTTCTCTTCGTGTTAATTAGTACCATATGAAAATAGCAACCAAGGATTTCCCCTTTCCTCCGTTGAATGGATAAAAATTTTCCAAAAACCAAACACATACATACCTAAATGTTTGTCCACAAATTAAAATTAAAAAAAAAAAAAAACACACACACACACACAGACAGAGACGTAACTAAAGGAAGTCATTTTCATTTTAGTTTCCGATTTAACTTTTAAGAGGGTTAAGACATCCAACCAAGATTAGGTAGGACATCGTGCACGATGGCCCATAACCTAACCCGAACAGCCCAACTTCTGACAATCTCATCGAAGCAAAGACGCGCTTAAGGAGACAAATCACGAAACATACACCAACTTACTTGGTAGACGAACGGAGGCGCAGGAATTCGGACGAATCTCGCCAATTTATCTAGTTTGTCGGGAGTTTATTGGCTTCAGAGCTTGATTCCGTTACCTAGATTTTGCAGGAAACTAAAGCCTTGTTTTTGCACTAAACTAAACATTTTGAGAAGCCATTTTCTCCTTAAAAATTTCTACATTTTTCAATCATTTTTTTACTTTACATATATCAAATCGCTATAATATATTTGTTTACAAACACTCCAAAAAAAATTAGCAATCCAAACGAAAAAGCAATTACCCAATTGACATCTCAAGGCAGACAGTCTCCATCCTTTTTTTTTTTTTCCAGAAAAATGAGCTAAGAGAGTCAGCCCATAGCTCTGGAGTCTGGCTGCAGAAAAACGACAAGGACCGGACCCTAGTTATAAGGAGAGAACCGCAAAAGAGCTTTTTACAACTGCAACACAATCAAAGAATTCTTCCAACTGGCCATTCCCGATCACCAGATGCAAAACTGGCAGCATTACCATTATGGCACTATTATTCTTGTCAGCCTCATTTGCCTCAAACCTACAGGACTTACCGTTGACATCAACCACGCAATGTTCTTCCATGAATGTCACTTGCGATTCAACAATTTTTTATTACTGGACAAGTACTTCAACTCACACGGATGGTAGTTTGAATTTAGACAGGAAAGACGGACGCATTAGAAGAAAGCTAAGAACTTCAAAGTGCACCAGTGAAGACAACCATGGCGCTAAAACATGTAGCTCTACTCACGTGAGAAGCCAATGCATTGGCTCTTATACAAGAGAATACTTTCATAATTCCCAACTTGCTTTAAACAAGAAGATAGAAAGTATCTAAAATCTAGCAAAATAGAGATTACAGGCTTCTATACAACAGCATTACCAAGAGAAACGCGTTCCAAAAGGGTCAATAAGTCCCGCCCCTTCTCAATTATAATCCACAGCAATAACATATCAAAAGCTACCTCAAGTGGGGAACCCCCAAGCCCCCCCCCCAAAAAAAAAAAAAAAAAAAAAAAACTCTCTCTCTCTCTCACACACACACAGTCACACACACACACACACACACACACAAAAGTACAGACCACAATCTTAATCTTCCAATTGTCAGTAGCAATTTTAAAAGGACTATTACTTTGAGTTTTCCAGGAGGAGATCATTCGAAGCAATATGACGCTTCAAGCATCTCTGCGGTTGGAGAAGGAACATGTTTTCCTTTTGGCCTCAGGGAACTCCCCAGGGTGGTGGGTATCACAACAAGAATTTGATAACAATGGCGAAACCACAAACTAGGTTATTTAGATGATAGTAAACACAATTAAGATCTTGATCAGTGATGCATATGTACTCCTCCAGGAACACTAGAGATGTGACTTGTTAGTCCTTGTAAATTTTCTACTCCCTACTATCGTGGTGACCCTCACAGAGTTGAGCAAATATGACTAAACCCATTGATACACAGAAAGCTGTAACACTCCCCCCCCCCCCAAAACAAACAACACCACAAAAAAAATTATAGTGAAAAACATGACCAGAGTTTTTTAAGCCCCTTAAAATGCAAACATTTGTATTTGGCTTTCCTTTTTACTTCAATATTTTCCTTTTTACCACTTCTCTAAGCAGCTTTGTGGATCAAGTGATACAGAACAAGACTTTGAGAGGTTGCTGGTATAGTGGAGAAGCTATGCTCATGCATACAATCCAAGGGAAGTTTTAAGGGGTGCCAATTGTGAGGAAAGAAAATGGGACACAGTTACAAAATAAATAAAACTAAACTAAAAGCAAAATGCCAAGAATTTATGGGGCATCTTTACCTTCAAACATTAAAAATTTAGGTGCAGCGATTATCAAAAAATGTTCTAACAGGAAAACTTTCACACTTTCCTAATCTCAGTTCACTTAAATATACACTGATTGAGTTTATTAACATTACATATCTTCTTTGAGCTTCGACCAATGAAACCATAGGAATATCTAATTACCTTATCGCTTTCAACATTTAATGATACCTCATTCTCCCACAACTACAGATTTAAGACTCAATGAAAACAATTAAAGAAAGCAAGATATACAAGGAGGTATAAGAGTTACCTGTCATTTTCACAAGGAAATATTTCATCTGACCCTGCCAAATGCAGTAAAGACTTAGAACTTCCAAACTAAACCTGAAATTGCTTTCAAATCTTTGCAATATTTCAAGAAATATAGAACCTACCACCAGCTTCATGAAAATCCACTTTTCAATCAGTTATCAAAAAAAGCCTTCAAAGCCGTGCATTCAACTTGCAAACAGGTCAGGATGTGCATTCTGATAGCTAGAGATGTGAGCACCTTTAGCAGAACAATAATTCAATTTCCAGACAATTACATTTAGAAACAATGACCATTAGAACATGCACAATGGTAGCAATATAATCAATAAGTCATGTAATAGCTTGCACAATCCAACGAAAGTTCAAGGAAAAAAGCTTTCATATGAATGAGTCAAAGTCCAATTTTCAGGTTTAGAGGACAGTTGGAATAATGAACAAACACATAATAACCCAGAGACATAAAAATCTAAGAAAATCAAAATAGCAGCCTCGCAAAGTTTTCAACAACTTGAGATTATTAACCCAGACAACAGCTATTCAATAAATAGATAAAATCAACAATAAATGCCCCAAACACGTAGTTGATACTAAGAAATTGTATCATCTTATACAACAAAAAGGACAACTAAGAATGGACAATGGCAAGCTGGCTACACAGGTTCTTGGAAGCAGAATAGTTTAAGCTGGTAGACTATTTTGTCGGGAGTCGGGACATGGCAATTTCAGTTGTAGGTAAGATCTTCAGATATTGAAGCATCAGGGTTGGCCATGAGTTTTCCAAGCCGTGATTCATCTGGTCTTCAGGTTTAGGCAGAGGCTGGCTTCAGAATTCAGGCTTCAGTTATCTCAGCTGTTTTGTTGGGAAGGGAAAGTAAACAAAGGGAAAAGAAGATTATCAGTTATTCAAATGGGAGTTAGGCTACTTATCATAATGAAATAAATGGGAGATAGGATGGGCCAGGATAGCAGATTTTCATAATCCTACAATTGATTGGTGCTCAAAAAATTGCTGATTAAACTGAAGGTGGACCCAAAAAGAAAACCCAGATCTACCTGCATGGTCTATGAAACTTTAGTAAAAACTTTTCCTCCTGGAAACAGGGTTCTGCCCAGATAACCTGGCAATAGAAGCCAATAATTAAGGACAAAAATCATCCACATAATCAGATGATCGACAATGGATTTCCAGACTTCAATGCATGAAAGATAAGACTGCATGTTAAAAATGATATTCACCAAGCATATGAACCTCTTAAATAGCCATACTCATTTCATTAAAATCTGATGTCAAAAGACATCAAGTGAAAACAGATGGGATCCGTTTTGTTATTCTAGGCGGTTTTTCTATTTTGGGAAGCCGACCCTTACCCAGAACCAGCAGACCGTCCCGAAGAATATCCACCATAGGCTCCATAACCTGTTCCACTCGCACCGCCCTGCAAACAGCAAGCAAAGAGTTTCACTTGCCTCAATAAAAAATTAGACTATTAACTTGAGATAAAACTAAAAAGTATAATACTTACTTGGAGACTAGCATAATTTCCATATCCATCAAGAGGTGGCATATCACTAGAACTACCATAACCTGCTGAATAAGAATGTCCACGGCCATGCCTTTTCGCATCTCTGTTTTCATATCTAACACTATCTGAACCATCTGTTGACATGGGAACATAAGGTAGAACAGGTACAAATGCAGATACAGCACCCTCTCTTTCAAAGAGATTTGCCCTCAACCGAGAAGTAACTTGTATAAGTGCATCCTTTGCAGTATCAAGATCTCCCGATATCTGAGAGAATATATAGCATAAAAGTAAACAAAACGAAAAATAAAAATTGCAGGTGTACTCTTCGCTGTCATAAGAGATGGTCAATTTTCTTCAGAATTCACACACGGCAGAGTGAACAATCTGCTAACTTCAAAACTAAAGAGTTTCAATAACTCACTAGTATCTGCTATTGGATGACTACCAAAAAGGCCTGAACTGACCCATAAAGCAAATCGGCTAATTTCAAAATCAAATTTCTGAATAGCTATACCAGAGCATTCACGTGCCACATAAAATCTTTACCTGCACCATCTCATCATCCTCCGCTGCAACTTTGGGAAGGTTATCCTTGGTCAGGACACGAATATTAGCTTTTGTGATTTTCCTCATGTCAGTAATTATTGAACCTCCTTTTCCAATAAGGCAGCCAATTCGAGAGGTTGGCACAAGTAACCGCGTAGTGTATGAAATAAGACCAGAATCTCTTTCAACTTTCTCACTGCACCTAGGTTGCAAACGTAATGCTGCATCAATTGTTGGAGAGAATGTATCCTCGAAGAACTGATAGGAAATGATAGAAAAGCTCAAGATTAGTATATTTTTTCATACCTACATTCAGAATTATCGAAATCGAAGAAGGGAGAATAACAACTACCTCTTTGGCTGAAATTGATATTACACAATCATCTCCCTCAGCAGCTGAACTGTCGACTTTTATGCCTGCCCCAGATTCTTGTCTGATTTGATTGATAATGGTACCACCCTTGCCAATCACACCACCAATATTTGCAGTTGGGCATACCAATCTAAGAGAAAATTCCTTCGAAGATGAGTCGTCCCTTGGAGCCGAGTAAAATGACCGAGACCAGTCCCCACTCTCCGTCTTGTATCCCCCATAGGGTCCCACCAACGGGGTTAATCCCATTACTGGAGCAGCAGCAGTAGCACCCATAAGTGACCCACCAGATGGGTATGCATTTGGAACAGCTGATGCAAGCAAATGCTGAGATCGGGATGGATTATCATGAAGGCGAGATGCAATCTGATAAAGAGCCTTCCTTACCACAGGGGCTTCGCCAGTTATCTGAATCCACAAGAAAAGGTCAGAAAGACCCTTGAGGGGTCTTCCAACTCAAGTATAACCATGAGATCCAGAAATTCAAAAAGATAAAATGATACCACCGAATATATTGAAATTCAAACTGACAAAAAGCTAATTCTGATCAAAATCGATCAACAATGTGCAACGTCCTGACCGCTCTCCCTCTCTACAAGGAGGTCAGTAGGAAATAGAGCAATAATATGCCTCGAGGATTTCAGGTTTTGAAAACTCAATTCTTTTGAACCCCCCCCCCCCAAAACAAAAAAAAAAACCAAAAAAAAATGAAGCTGTTTTCTCAATAAGAAGGAAGCCAGTGGCTTTTTGACCTCTTCAACACTTTTTTTTTTTTTTTGGGAAGGGGGTTAGGGTGGGTGGGAAACTTAAGAAGACTGAATTCCTCACCTGCACGAGTTCATCAGAGCTCAACGCACAGGCAGGCAAATGATCATCCTTTAATATGCGAATCTGTGCCCCGGTATCACTGCGGATGCTTTGTACAATTTGTCCCCCCTTCCCAATTATGCATCCAATTTGGTCAGATGGAACTAGAAGCTTGACAACTACTTGTGCAGTTTCTTCCCTGTCATCATCACTGGCTGTTTCGTCAGAGACAATTTTTTCATGAACCTTAAAGAGAGCATCCTGTGCTGGACAAACACGCTCCTCAGAACCATCAAAATCATTAGTTTCCTCGCTGGAACTATATATAGTGACAACTCGTTCTTCGCATCCTGGAACTGTTTCACCAATTCTTATCTTTGATCTAGTGTCTGCCCTTAGTTGCTTAACAATCTCCCCACCCCTCCCAATAATACTCCCAATTTTTTTGGCAGGGCACAAGTAGCGGTACACAGTATCATCAGACCCAACAGAGAACGGGTCCTTATCAGCACCAGAATTCCTCCTTTTATTTCCTCCATTATCAGAATAGTCATGAGAACGCTTTCCGTAGCTGTTCCTTTGTCCAGCCATCCTGAAAAAATGACCAAAAGTTGTAATCAGTTCATTGTTAAACACAGAATGTACATCAATATATAGAAAATAGGCAACTCTTCCACGTGATAGGCATTAACCTAACCCAAAAACCTTTAAAAAGGTATTTAAAACTGATTGCACCGTCTGGATATCTACCATTTATCAGTCGATAAACCAACTTAACATACTCTCCACAAAAGGTCTACTACCTGGTACGCTCCTGTTATAAAGGATGAGAAAGATAAAAAGTCAAATGCTTACTTTCCAGCAGTAAGCATGTAGGCTGCAGCTAAAACGCAAATTTACCGTTTTCTTTTTGAAAAAAACCAAACCAAAAAGAAAAAAGAAATCCCTCTGACAATATATAGGATTTAACGATAATTCTTATTCTCGTCGCGCCTTTTGAAGAAGAAGAACAAGAAGAAACAGACGGAGAAAAATAAAAGATCGAGAACCAAGTATACGTTTATGCTTAACAGTAAATTATTCACGGCTATACAAAATAATTGAAAAACAAAAAAAAAGGCAGGACGAATATTCCCAATACAAAAGAAAAGCTAGATCTAAGAATCAAAACGCAAGGGAATCACTACCATATTTACCTAGAATATCAGTAATCAGTCTCTTTCAATTGTTCTTAGATGTTGCTATTATCAAAGAAGGGGGATGAAAATCACACAACAGACCAAATCAACGGCATGAACAGACAGGAGGAAAATAAATTGACAATATTTATCTAAATTGAATTCTACCTTGCCAACAAATGCGGAGACCTGTGATTTATATTTTTTTATCAGAAAGAAAGAGAGGATTAGGTATCTGAGTTGCGTCAAGTAGGGAGCCTGGAGTTGGATTTGTTCTGCTGTTTGTGCAGCAGGCAGGAACACTAAAAAGATGCAGCTGGTTCGCACCAGTCTTTTTTAGGGTTTTGGACTCCGACGTTCGATTATAACGTCAAGTGACTGAACCGGCTGCGTAGGAGTAATTTAAGAACTAGCAAAGTTGGCTGCAGACCCGGCCCGAGGTGAAATCAATGAGCATGGGGCCCACGGTCTCCATAAGTAAGCCTGAGCCGTCTCTCGTGAGTGACGCCAGACAAAAAAAAAAAAGGAAAGATTAAAAAATATAGATTTATGACGCGAGCAAAAAAATAAAAATCTTTTTTAATGTAAATAACAAACCACATTTCCAAACAAACCCCCTAATTCATGAGAAAATTACAAAGTCACAGCAGTAATCCGAGTTCCACTTCTGTAGTAATGTCGCAAAAGTGGCAAAATATAACCTCCCTAAGATAGCACCATATAAGTATGTAAGAAATTGACAAAAATCAAATTGAATATGATGGTCAAGTATTGAGTTTTTGTGGTATAATGACCCAATTTCTAACATCCTTGAGTCCTACACATATTCACCTTTACTTATTTATTTGGTAGCAAACATAAAAATACTGAGAAGAAGATAGAGAGTTCGATGTGTTATTGTAGTAGCGGTTATAAGAGTATCATCGTGAAAGATAAAATATAATAAGAGGAATTTTTTGCCGTCTATAGATTAGAGATTTGCCCAATTTGAAACCTTTCTCTATTATAAGTTAAATGAGAACCGCGACCACTTGAAACTGGAGGTGATAAGAAAAACAAAATCTATTGAGACCTGAAAGAACGATAGTGTTGTACAAGTGGGAGAAGTATTTATTAATTCAATTAATAACAAATGTCAGTAGATTAACTAAAACTTCATTAGGAGTGCAAATATTATTTACCCGGACATATAAAACAAATTGGCCTTATATAATAAAATATGACAAAATAAATTGGCCTAAAATATGAAATATTGAAAAAGGAGACAATTATAAAACCAGAAAGAAAGTGAAAAAAAAAGGGTTAACTACATTTTGCCTCCTTTAAGATATAACCATGTAACAAAATGAACCATGCGCTTTAGTCAAATAATAGTCAACCTCTTTGATTGTCAAAAGCTGTATCACATTCCCCCTTGCCATCTCGAGACATTAAAAAGACATTAAGAATAGATGAAAAAGAAAAGCCATTTGGATTGGCCAATTTTTTAAAAATAAGTTTTTTAAATATAATGCTACAGTAATATACAATAATTTAAAAAATATCTAATCCATATAATATATAAAAATTTTTAAATAAATCTTTATTATAAATTTTTTGTTATACACTGTTATAATAAAATTTTTTTAAAACATCAAAAAAAGCAGGTAATCCAAACGGAGGTTTCGTAAGGTACCTTTTTCCTCGATCATTTCACTCGATAACTTTCCAAAAAATGGTCCAAAGATAGCATTGCTCTTTCTTTTCACCAAATAACATCAGCTCACCTCTCAACCTTTTATCCTTTCTTAAACCTAATATATCAAAATCTTAGGAAAGAAAAGGCTTATTTTTTTGCTATTTTTTTAAAAATAATCTTGGGCAAAAGAATAGTAGAGTTGGTTTTTTGGCGTATTCACGTGAGATTCCCAACCTATAAGACAAAAGTTGATAGATTCTTAGATCATTGTTTTTACTAATTTCGATTTCATTGGTACGAATTTTGATCCAATTTGAACGAAAAAAACTACTGGGTTGTCTCTTTCATTGATACGATTTAACTATAGTTTATTTATGATTTTGTTTATGGGTAAATTTTGAAGTTTTGAGAAAGACCTGAAAAGTGAAAAGTAGTAGTAAAAGGAGAAGAGGCCGCACCACCAGAAAGGGTGAAAAGTTATTTGAATCGTTATGTGACTGCAATGCAAGGAGAAGAAGAAGTTTGCTATGGATTTTTTTTTTTTATTATAAAAATTTTGGATTCTTGAACTTTTTGTGGAGCAATTTTGATATTTCACTTATTCAATTAAATTATTTTAAGAGAAGTTACTATCAAGGGGTCTTTTTGGTCAAATTACAGGTTTGTTTAATAATAAATGACCGAACCTTAAGGGAAGTAAATGTAAATTTTTTTTTTTTTTAAAAAAAAAAAAAACCTGCGGGCGCAATGTTTAAACGCGGATCGAAGGAAAGCAATTTGCCCGAGCCCGAGCCCGAGCCCGGGAGCTAGAACTAAGTAGTTAGAGTAGTACCAATGCCTTTGCTTTCCTTGGAAACCAGATCAAGCTCCGCCACTTCTCCTCGATCGAATTGTATATAAACAAGTTTGATTTAGGGCTTTAAATTGGATTCTACAGAGTAAAGGCAGACCCTAATATAGTACATATCTGGCGACGGCGACGTTGACTTCGGTTACACGCAGACGCCTTGAAGGTGCTGCACCTGCGAAACCTGCCATGGGAATGTAGTGAAGAAGAGCTAATGGAGCTATGCAGCCCTTTCGGAAAGGTCGTGAATACCAAGTGCAACGTCGGCTCTTACCGCAACCAAGCCTTCATAGATTCGTAAGTTGCTTCTCTTATTTCCACTTTCTTTTCTTGTTTTTCTGGTTGCAAATTTTGCTCAATGATCTAGCTCTTTTTTTCTGTTCTTGTTTGGTAAATTTCTTCTACTTTGCAGCGAGGTGTTAAATTGTAACTTATAGTAGGTGATCATGGAAATTGCTTTCGTGAGTTGTTGTAATTATTGAAGCATGGCAAATGAAATAAGTAACAATTGTTTAATTTTGTCCTGTGTGAATGCGGTAAACACGTTACCACTTTTTTACAGTAGATAAATATTTCTGTTACTTATCTTAAACACCAGAAATCATGTGTATGACTGACAGTTTTTCCTCCCATATCCTTTGGATGATGAACATTGAAATTTCAAACGGACAGAGTAACCGTTAAGCATGTGCTATAGAAAGCAAAGAAGATTTGGCATGAATTGGCAGAATATTATTCTCTGGGACGTATTAAAATTTTGGCGGCTAGACTGCTCATCGGTAGCTAGAGTAGTTTATATAATCACATTGCATGAGTTTGAACTCATACATGCAGTAATTATGTGATCAGCCGAATCTTGTTGTATGGTTATGCAGTGCAGTTAAGTGGTGGAAAATTGGCTGATTTCGGGATTTTTGCCGAGGGGCTGGTTCTGTATTGACAGTAATTCTTGTTTCACGTTCTGATGCAGGTGGACCTTAGTCAAGCAATTAATATGGTCAACTATTATGCTTCATCTTCTGAGCCCGCACATGTACATGGAAAAACTGTTTACATTCAGTATTCAAACAGACATGAAATTGTTAACAATAAGAGTCCTGGAGATGTTCCAGGCAATGACCTGCTGGTTTTTATGATCAAGGGTGTTGAAGCTGGAGATGTCAGCATCGATTTCATTCACTTGGTAATTGCTTTCTGCGAGTTCTTTTATACTAAGATTTGCATTTCGAGCCTAAATTGGAGCTTAGGAGTTCATTCCCTCCCTATGTTTTCTCTCTCTGTCAACATATGTTCACGAGTTGTTCATCACTTGGCATTAGGTTTGATTAGAACAAGCACACAAGCCTTTCTTTAGGAGCCAGGTAGTTATTCCACCACAAATTTTGTGCAAACTTTCACTACCATTTATAGGAACTTTTCATTGTTTATAGTGTCTGTTATCCTTGTTTGCATTTCAATTATTTTTTCCTGTAAATGTCAGACAATATCTTTTTGTATTTTAAGCTCCATACTTTAGTCTTTGCATTGCACTTGTCCATCTATGATCAGTATTCTTGGCATCTCTGCCCATGTTTGTTTGGTTTTTTATCCTGGTTTCTATGGCAGTACTTAATAGTCAATTGTGTAAATGTCGGACAATAAGGACTGTATGGTTGAGGTATTGAAAGTGCAAGTTTGTGTTAGTTCTTCTGTACTTGTCACGAAATGTTATAGTTGGGTTTCTTATTTAAATTCTCACATAAGAAGGATGGTAACTTGGACATGCCGTTTAGTATTCCTGGTAAGATCAAATTGTTAGCACCTGATACTTTAAAATATGAACTAAACCACCTGGCCACAATGATCATGGAAAAATAAAAAATAAAAGTGGTCAGTAGTAAGAATTAATTAAAGGGGAAACCAATACATGCAACTATTAATATAGGATCAGGGTCAAGATTTAGTCTTTGGAACAAATCTGGATTGAATTAAACAATTAAAGTAAAACACCAAAAAATATTTCAAACAAGGGAAATTTCCAAGATAAAGGTTCTAGACTATTAAATAATTATTATATTGTGCACTTCAACTATACATTGAGCTGGCTTACCAAAATTAAATGAAATAGTGATGGTAATGAAAGTTGAATGATTTTATGGGAAATATAGGGCAAGGAACAGCACACCAGAAATGAAAGTAAAAAATGAATAGCAATAATGTTATTAAATATTAGTAAATCTATGTTGAGCTATGCTGTGAAGGACTAATCCATAAAATGCACTTGAAGGAAATGTTAAGCAAAACATTGAGACCTTTGCAATAAACTTCTCTGTTATTCATTTGCAATTTGTCAATTTTCTTGATCTGTTACCTATTTGTGCTTGTGAGTAAATATCAATGCTCGGTGAAATATGTTGGAGTATCTGAAATAGAATTGTGAACCCAAGAAATATTTTCCTAGGGAGGTTGTGAACCTGGTTATACTGGGGGGGTTGGACTCTTGTCAGATGTTGACATAATGCTAGTCAGGAAGGTAGCAGGCCAGTGACTAGCTTAAGATCACTCTGACGCGCCCCCTGATAAGGCTAGGAGGTTTAGCCTTGTTCAGATGTGGGCATTTGGAGATATTCTGGATATTCCATACTATGCCTTTAGGTAAATGGTGTGTTGAGGTAGCTTCATAGTCGTGCATGCAGAACTCGAGGGGATTTTGATATAGTACTCTTGAAGAAATATGCTTTACAATGTGTATTATCTTACATGAACCATTGTACTTATTTTCATTAGTTGTGATAATTTATATGCATGGGTGCTTGTTTCCAGCAGAAACTGGCTGCTATCTTTTTGAGTTCTTTCTGTTTGACCTGTGGCTGCTCTATTTGCAGATGGTACAACAGCAGCTGTAGCTAAAGAGCCCTTAGAAGGTCACTGCATATATGATGGTGGCTATTGTAAGCTTCATCTTACGTACTCTCGTCATACTGATCTCAATGCAAAGGCATCAAGATGAATTCTAAATTTTTTTGAGAAAAAAATTAAGATGAATTGTATAAAGCCTTTCTTTCTGCAAAAGAATTTGTTCACCGTTGAAAGGGAAAAAGATTTGGTCCTTGGATGCATGCTTCTTCAAAATTTTTGTGGTTTCAATTGGTGTAGGTATCTTTTTTCATCATACTGAAGTCATTATCTGTGTAAACTTTTTAGCCTACAGTGAAAGGAGTCGAGATTATACAATTCCAGATTCAGAATTGCTTGCTCTGCAGCAAGCTAGCCTCGCTGGCGCAGCAACAGTTTGGCAAAATTCTTAGGCTGCTTCACTGCTACCTGGGATTGGGTTTGTCAGGGGTGGTGCGGCGCAGGCTCAATCATGTATTGAACCGGTGTCCTCTTGGGATCCAATCATGTATGCAGCCTGTGCATCAACTGAGCGTGCTGCCTGGAGGTGTTTATAGTCACCCTTCTTACCCTCGTCGGTAATGTGATTCTTAGGTGAAAGTAAGTCTTTTGTCGTCTGTGCTTTCAAAGCAACATAGAAACTTTGTATCTGGACCCAATATGCAGCATACTCTCTTTGGTTTCTTTTTCTTCACTTTTTAATGAATGCTGCCTCTTCATTGTAATAAACACTTGTGCCGTATCATGAGCTTTTGGTTCTTTCAATCATTGGTACTGTGAGAATGCTTACTGCCTCTTCATTGTAATAAACACTTGTGCCGTATCATGAGCTTTTGGTTCTTTCAATTATTGGTACTGTGAGAGTGCTTACTGGTTTTGAGCTGCTTGAATGCCTTGAGAGAACTCCCTGTCAAAAACCGTACAAGGCCAATAACCGTAGAAGGGTATTTATAATCTATAGGGATAGTTATCTAATAATAGCATATACCAGCCGGGGGTTATATCATATAGGGGCTTTTGGTTATGCATCTTTTGACTGGTGGTCTGACCACCAACTTTACCCCGCTTGTGCATGCGTTGACCCTTTTTCTTAATAATAAATGTTCATACAATTTGTGTTCGAATATATTATCCTAGCCGCTGTGGATCCAATGTAGTAATAAGTTTTTTATCAAACTTGAAGAGTAGTTCATTTTACTTTTTCCAAGTTCCAGTGCTGCTTGTACTTGCGTTCGCTCTTAGTTGTTTCGCACTAGAGATGGAGATTTATGTGATCAGGTGGATGTGAATTGCTCAATACTTAAAAACGATTCTCCAATCAAGCAACTCAACGGGGCGTTTTTGGGCACAACATTTTCTTTCCTCGAGTAATAGTGAATATTATATGCAGGGCCATAAAGGTATGATTAATTAATTTGGAATACAATCCGATCAAATCAGCTTAGCGGTGGTTTTAGGTGTTCGAGCGAAGAGGCTGGTTTCTGAAACCGTAAGAGGTCTTGCCTGGGTGTCGGAACAGTGCTCAACGTGAAAGTTGAACAATCAATAATGTGGTGTTTCCCTTCCCCCTATCCCACATCAATTATTTGTTCTGCCTACGCATAAAATGAAGAGTCTTTCCGCCTCTGAAGCTAACATGTCAATCACGGTAAAAAGCATCCTCTAAACCTTAATAACGTTGTTGGTTGCATTAGAGCCACCACCATTTATGGGTCAATTAAGCATATTCTATGAGGATGTTGAGACATTTTCCGGAATTCGTCGGAGGGCAAGGCTGAGTTTTGTGTGCTTGGGGTCCATAAAAAGCTTTGTCAGTGGAACGCATATGTTTGAGTATCTGGAGTAGCGATCAAGCTGGAGTGTAAAGACGGCGACCGCACCGCATTTATTCTTCTCCTTGTCTGGGAGATTCAACTGTATTGAAGAATTGACGCTTAACCATGAACATAACAAACGAAACTCAAATGACCCTCGAGAAGGGCAGCTGTGAATGACCGGCACCTGATATGACGGCGAGCATTAAAAAAGAAAGCCCATCATCCAACAGCACGGCGGGAAGAGCATGTCATTTGAACAAAGATCTAACGTTGATATGCAGTTTCTTGAACCTTTTTCCCTCACTTTTCTGTATCACTGCACTAATTTTTCTTCTAAGATTTGCCATAACTTTGAATTGCAGTACTAGTTCTTAAGATGTCGTTTTGGTGGTTGTCATGTTAATCCGTGGTGGTGGTCCACCTTGTCAGCCACCAAAAGGAAAATATACTGTGCGTCCTGCGGGTTTATCTCTGCAACCACAATGTACAACTTCCGCAACTGTGTGTGTTTCTTTGATGCTGGTTGGTGTCCAGATCAGAATTAAATGGTGGTTGGACTGTTTTCTCTCATTTCTGGACCCAAATTTGGAGGGAGGGCCATAACTCGTTAGTCATCCGTTTTGGAAAACTGCAGCACAGCACGTTGGTGCAGTTGTTGCGCATTACTCATCCAAAATTTTCCAAGAATCTAAGGAGGGCCAAGTCTGCCGTCTATCACGCCTGCCCATAAGATGTTCACAATTGGTCGCGGAGGAAGTTGAAAGGAGGATGACTTTGGCATGGTCAATTTTACAATTCCGATTGTAATTTACTACTCTAGATTGTTTGGGCGTGAACATTGCAGACTCTCTTAGCACTTCCGCTACACAGACAAGATCATTCACAATACTGTTGCTGAGAGATGACGAACGATGGCTGTCGGCTGCGAAATGCGTGCTGTAAGTAAGGTACTAAGATGAGGTAAAAACTTTAAAATTTGGAGGAATTTGGATAAATAAAGTACAAGAACTAAAATCAATCATATGCAATAACCAGAATTCGCTACTTAAAATTGGTCATCACCCAATTTGGAGGAAGTTGCTGAGGAACATCCAAATAAAATTCTCGCAATTATGGAGCTACGCGTGAATGTAATGCGCACAGGCCACAGCTGACAATGGCCTAACCCCGTATTTATTTGATGCCGAGCAGCAAACATGTCTGTGTAGAGATCATGTGGCAACTTACTTGCGTCGCTCTCTTTGCAACCTGAAACCGAACTATCATGTGCTGCAAAAAATGCACAAGCAAGTGTTTGATCTAAATTTCTCCCTAGTCTCCTACCCTATTGCAGCACTATGTAGATTCAAATGCTAGAGAGAGCTGCAGCTGCAGAGTAGCTTTCCGAGTTTCGACCCCATCCATATCATATGCTAAGGATTTTGGACCCTTTTTCCAATTAATCCTACCACTTGTGTCCATACATTTCTTCTGCTCTTTTTCCCTTCTTTTGGGTTGGGAATGAGTTGCTTAATCTCTCATGGCCTTTGACATAGACTGCGTGATTTCTTTCATGCTTTTCCTTATCTGAAGTACACAGCACTGCTTGAATGGAATGGGTCTGTACATCCAACTAATCCAGGCTTGGATAGAAATATCCCAACTCTAAACTCTGATTCTGGTAGGATTCTTTGGATGTTTTTTAACTTTTGAGAAAATTCTTGAAGCGACACTACTACTGTCTAGTTTCGACAATTGATTTTTACTGGACAGAACGGTTTATATGCGATCAAGCCTGCATTTATCATTCATGTGGGCGTGAATTGATAAAAACTAGCAATTGAATCCAAGCACTAGTTTAATTTTTGGTCGTTAAATATGATTCAATAGTACCCGAGTGAAACATCCGGCTGCAGAGCCATCTGGGGTGCAGCGTCTCATTGGGTGCTCCTCCGACGTAGGAAAAGATAAATCATTGAGAGGGTCCCCGATCTTTCATTATCGTAGGATGATCCGGGTGCTCCTATATTCTGATGATCATTAGGCAATCTTTGCAATTTTGATCACCTTAACCTCCATTTGCATGCAACTATATGCAAGGCCTTTCTTGGGTGCCATTTGGTCCTCTACACTGATTCTCCACCAACAGTCAAAAAGTTATTGGGGTGCAGGCTGCATCGAACTTTTTATTGTCGAAATTAGTGGGTGAGTAAATAAGGACGAACTACTAAAATCTAAGAAATGATTTGCTGAGAAAAAAAAAAATCGTACCTGTGGCTTTACTTTAAGAATTAATCTTATATCCAGGGACGGAGCCAGAAATTTATTTTTGGGGGGCTGAAGTGTATTAAAAAAATTTTTTTGTGACAAAATAAATATATTTAATAAGTAAAATTTAGAATCAATAATTATAAAAATAATAAAAACATATAATTATACATACCCAAAAATTTGTTATTGATTAACACTTGAAGTATTGGTAGTTGTTGCACTCGAATAACGAAGAGGAGGCAATTGCATTCTGCGAGTCTTCATCCGTTGAAAACGCTGCAATATTTGCTCATTTTCAATTGTTGCAAAAATATCCTTCTCGATGTATACAACCAGACAGTCATTCATCCACTCGTCTCCCATTTTGTTGCGCAAATCAGTCTTGACAATAAAGCCATATGTTCCCTTGCTAGCACATCCATACATTGCCCGATCAAGTTAAGGTGGTCATAAGAAAAATTACATGATAATGATATGCATCATCACCTGCATAATCAGTCAGTATGTACTAATCTTTTTTATTTTTATTCCTATTTTGTTGGGGGTGCTCAAAAAGGTTATGCAATAATAGTAAATACCTTATTTTGCCCATTTTATTCAATTTCATTGATACGCACGACGGATCTTTTGTGCTACTTTCTGTTTCACTTTTTATCATATTATTTTTTTCTCCTTCATAACATCACATTTTAATTCTTTTTTATTTCCTTAAAATCTAATAACTATTAATTAAATAATACAAAATTTAACACATTTCTATATGTAAATGGCTTAACCGGACGAAGATAATAGATGAAAATGTCTCTGGGTAAGATACCGTATTAAATCTAGGACCTTTTAATCAGTGAGCTAAAGGCAGACATTAGACGAATGGGGAAGATGAGGCATCTAAGCTAGGCTAAATGATCAAATCGAATTGGGTAAAAAAAAAAAATCAAGTGAACAAAATAAAAAAATTTTTCAAAACGTTCAGCGGGTATTAGTATAGTTTGCCCAATTTAGTAAGTCTCCTAACTGGGCCGTTGGCAAGGAGCCCAAACGCCCAAGGGGTCCCTGTGTTATTTACGATGGTTTTCTTGGTCTCAGGACATATAAAAAAAAAAAATTCTTGAATCTTGAACCTATATATAGGGGGTTTTCCGGCGGCTTGGGGGGGGGCTTAAGCCCCCACCAGCCCCCCCTTAAATCCGTGCCTGCTTATATCTATAAACTAACAGCACGTATATACTTTTACCATTGAATGCATGACATATAATTCGAATTTGAATTTAAAATTCAAATTTTGCAGATGTACAGTGAATCAAATCGTAATAACAATGAGTGTGTTTGGATTGTAAGTTATTTGAAATATTTTTACTGTAGCACTTTTTGTGATGTGATGTATGTGAGATAAAAAGGTAATTGGGAAGATAAAAAGGTGTATTGAAAATTGTAATGGTGATGTCAGCAAATATATTTGGCCAAATAATTGGCTGTCCAAACACACTCAATGTATACACTATCAATCAGTATATACAAAATTTATTCTTATTTCAATGCCCAATTTTCTTCATGAGATATATTGCATAATTGGGTTAGCTGGATGGAGTAGATGAGTCAATAATAATTCTCTTAAAATAAGATGATTGAAATTGAAACGCGAATTCCATGGCGTTGACCTATCCAATCCAACTCAGAGGCATGCATTTAAGTCTTGGTCTTCCTTATTCATGGAATGAACTGCTCCTTTGATTACGGGGTGGATGACAAGAAAATGAGAATTCGGTGGCAAACCGGGAATCAGCATTACTTTCCTTCCTTCATGTTGACATTGTGGGAGTATTTTGTTGACAACTTTTTTCATGAACCCTTTTTCACGTACGAGCCTTCGGCATTTGGCCAATGGATTCCATTTTTAAGGACATTCCCACCTCTCGTCCTCTGATTAGTAGGTCATGGAGGATATCCACGCTCATCAGTTTCTGATTAAAATTAAATGCCTGAAAAGGCAAATATAATACACTACTCTCCTTTTTGACTTAGCGCGATAATTGCAAACCAAATCCGCGCTTGAAAAGAAAAACTAAAAGATGCTCCAATTCTTAAATGCCGGGACAACAAGAACATGAGATTATCCACCCAAAAACGTCTAAATATTTTTAACCATACATCTCACATAGTCGTGTGTTGGTGATTTTGGGTAATTTTCTCCATAAACATCCATCTCACTATAAAGTTGCGGCAAAATCATAAAAATACTTTCTCATATATCAGGTTTGTGCCTTTTATGTCTCTCACATGTGAAATGGTGATTTTTCATTCCTTATATATTGGTTTTGTAATTTTTACATCCCTCGCATGTGAAATGTTGTTTTTTGGCACGTGACTCTTTTTTTTTTTGCGACAAGAATGTTGCTAAAAACGAGTCAAGAGACTAAAAATATGAGAGATGATTCATCATTTTATATGTAAGGGACATAGAATATACAAAATCAATATGTTTTTTTTTTTTATCAGAGACCACGTGTGATATCCTGAATCACCAGACTAATCCACACGTGTCCTACACTAACCTGCCCAAGCCGTATGGGGGTTGTTTCACTGGGAATTCGATCAATTGCAGTGGTACTCACCTAACTAGGCTACTGCCACCGTATCAAAGCCCCGGGGCTGTACAAAATCAATACGTGAGAAACGAAAAATTATCATTTCATATGTAAGAAACGCGGAAGATACAAAGCCCGTATGCGAAGGACTATTTATATGATTTTCTCTAAAGTTGAAAATAAGACAAATTGATGGAGTAATTTACTTGGTAAATATGGCAACAATCATCCGGTGAATTTCTGGAGTATCCCATGCACCGACAATGAAATTTTGTCCCGATTTAGATCTCCATTCTGCTTTCCATTGTTCCCAAATGCAGATGTGGATTATTGTAAACATGCATGGAAGAACCAGCATTCACCGTTCTACTTCAAAGTTTGTTTTAACCTTTTAAGAGAAATCCTGCGTGAGTATTGACCTCTTCCATTCGAACTACGTATGTAGCTGTTGCCAGAACCCAACAAAGAATTCACTTTCAATGGCAAATTAACTACTTATGTTTGTACAGCAACAATATTACCAATATATTGGTCCCAAGCAACTGGCGAAATTAAATGTCAAGCTTGTCAGCTTTCGATGTGTTGTCCCTCTCCCCTCTCCTCTGGGCTCTAAATAAGTCACACCCCTCCAAAGTCCAAACTCCTATTTATTCCCGTCCGATACTCTCGTCCCTCTTCACTTCCTCACAACTACTTCGAGCTTACTCTCAAGCTCCTCCCTCAAGCCGGTAAGTAATTCTCCCTCAAGCCCCTCCATATATAGCAGTATTGATGTGCCACCACAAGTTCTAGGAATACTGATTGTACTAGTTGCCTTTTGCATCCGTGAAGCAGTAAAAATGCAGCTCCTTGGAGGACTACTCTTCATAGTTGGGCTACTCTCAGTTGTATCATCTGCTCATGGGTATTATGGTGGTTGGATGAATGCTCATGCAACCTTCTACGGTGGGGGTGATGCTTCTGGAACAATGGGTACGTACGTTTAAAAATTAGCCTTGGTACTGCAACGTGCGTGAAGTTCTTCTTTCTTTTTTCTAATACAATTGAATAGAACGTTGTGATTGAAGGGTAGTTTGGTTACTTGTTGGTTGCAGGAGGGGCTTGCGGATATGGGAATCTGTACAGCCAGGGTTACGGGACCGCTACAACTGCACTGAGCACGGCTCTTTTCAACAATGGATTAAGCTGTGGATCCTGCTATCAGATTGTGTGCGCCAATGCACCCCAATGGTGCCTCAGGGGAAGTATCATGGTGACCGCCACCAACTTCTGCCCGCCAGGGGGATGGTGCGACCCTCCCAATCATCACTTTGACCTCTCCGAACCGGCTTTCCTTCGCATTGCCCAATACAGAGCCGGGATCGTTCCAGTTGTTTACAGAAGGTAAAAAGTTTACCACCGTTACTCAGTGCATTGTGCTCATCTTATCAGTCTGACAAGCATTAATCGCTCTTGTTTATACGTTGTAGGGTACCCTGCAGAAGAAGGGGTGGAATTCGGTTCACCATAAATGGGCATTCCTACTTCAACCTGGTTCTCGTTACCAATGTTGGGGGTGCAGGGGATGTACAAGCTGTGTACATTAAGGGATCAAGAACCCGGTGGCAACAAATGTCGAGGAACTGGGGCCAAAATTGGCAGAGCAACAGCTACCTGAACGGACAAAGCCTGTCTTTCAAGGTCACCACTAGTGATGGTCGAAGTGTAGTTTCTTACAACGTTGCGCCTCCAAGTTGGTCCTTCGGCCAGACCTATAGCGGCCGCCAGTTCTACTAATCAAAACTTCAATGCCCTGCCACAACTTATCCAATTTAAACACTGCTATGGTACTACACGGTAGCTTTGCATTCATATAGTTTTATTGCTGTAAAAATTAGATTGGGTAATTATTTGGGATCGATGACTTAATTAATTATGAGCCAATTTTTGGGGAAAAAGGGGGGCCCTTGAGGCTTAAGTCTGGTCCCTTTTTTTTTCTTTGTTTTTGGATTGTTTTCGGAGGGTGATTTATGTATGGAAAGAGATGAGGGAGGGAAATTGAGGGTGGTTAAGTAATTATAAATAATGGGCAGTTGGTTGTAATCTTTTACAGTTTTCATTAAGAGGTGAGACATTCATTATGCAATACTTATTTGCTTGTATGAAATATAATCTGCTTTTCTTTTAAGTCATAATAACTTCTGTGGGCGATGATGATTCATTGGTTCGAGCAGCAAATTCTTGATAACATCCATTTGCCTATGTAACCATGCATGTCAAATTTAACAATTTGAAGTTTCTTCACTTTCTTTTTTCAGCTTTACTGCTTATCGAATGTGATGATATTACATCCAGTTTGAGCCACTACATGCGAACCCAACTTCCAGGTCTGACGCCACATAAACAACAAATATACTAAGCAACACAATGAAACTACGAATCCAAAGTCAAAAACTACACAAATTAGTTATGAGGACTTCATTTCTCGGAAAACCAAGGGTCCGTTTGGATTCTTGTTTTTTGGCTTGTTTTTTAAAAACTGTTTTTCACAATCCAAATGTTACAGTAAATGTGTATTTCAAAAACAACTCAAAAAACACCATATCCAAACAATATAGCAAAAACAACTCCAAATACATATTTAATATGTTTATTTCAATTTATATATTTCAATTATGTATAGGATGTATATATATTATATTAATTTAAATATATTTATTTATACATATTATAAATATTTTATTTTATATAAAATATATTTTTATATATTTATATAAATATTATATATTATATAAATTATATAAATTATAAATGTGTTATTATACATTTATATAAATGTTATATATTACATATATTTAATATATACATAATATATATTATATATATTGAACATTTATAAAAATGTACATTTAAACATAATATATATATTTATGTATATTTATAATATACACTTATATTATGTATTATATATAATATAATACATTTATACATTTATATTAATATACATAATATTAATTATAAATTTATACATAATATTAATAAATTTATACATTTATATTTATTACATTAATACATTTATGCATAGTATTAATATATATTTATAATATATTAATTTATACATTTATATAATATTCATTTATAATTTATACACATTTATAATAATATACATTTATACATTTATAAATATATTTATATTATGTATTATATATAATATAATACACTTATAATACATTTATATATTTATTTATAAATATAATATATAATAAATAAATATAATACACTTATTTATTTATATATAAAATATAAATTTATTTATAAATATAATACACTTATTTATTTATAAATAATATATAAATATATTTATTTATAAATATTTATAATTGTATTATAAATGCATAAATGTATATAAATATAAAAACATAAAAATTATAAATTATAAATTATAATATACATTTATAGAATATTCATTTATAATTTATACACATTTATAATAATATACATTTATACATTTATAAATATATTTATGTTATGTATTATATATAATATAATACACTTATAATACATTTATATATTTATTTATAAATATAATATATAATAAATAAATATAATACACTAAAATATGTTTTAAAAATACATCTAAAAATAATCCATAAAACATCTACAGTAAAAGTTTTTTATATAATTTTTGAAAAACAACCCCAAAAACAACTAATCCAAACGGACTTGTATTTGAAAAACGAAATGTTACAGTGCTGTTTTTTAAAAACAACCCCAAAAATAGCTAATCCAAACGAACCCCAAAGCGAGTGAATTAGTGTATTTACTATAGAGGGACACGCAACTGAGGGCTGTACTGTACAGCTTGCTTTTACATATAGGATTCGTTTGGCTCACGGAATGACATAGGATTGCGTTACTAATACTATATTCCAATGTGATCCCATGTTTTGTTGCTATTTATGTATGGAATGATACATCCCATGTAACCGAATTAAATCCCTTGTATCGGGGATAAAATAATCCCCTTGAGGAGAGATTGTACGAGTTATCCAAAGATGAGTGAGAGGTGGGCTAATGACAATTGTGACTTATTTTCCCCTGCTGGAGAATGATGATTTATTCTAACAACTATATAAACCTACTCTCTTGCTAAAACATTATCCAAATTTTGGACTAATTTGCCTCCATTAATCACATAACAAAATTTTGGATGAATTAGTCCATAATAATTTAAAAATTTTTTAAATTTAATTTTGGAATAATTTGTCCATATCAATGATATACTATAATTTTGGATTGATTGTTCCATACGATTAACAAAACTAACTTTTTACTCGATTGACCATATTAATAAAACAACTAAGACAAATTTGCCCCTACCCACAAAAAAATGTTCATTGAACTAATTTGTCCATTTTAATGAAATCACTAATTTTTTTTACTAATTTACCCCTATTGTTAATAAATTAAATTTTTAACTAATTTGGCCCTACTAAAATTTTAAACTGATTTACCCTACTAAAAGTAAACATAGATTTTGTACTATTTTACCCCTACTAGTTAATTAGTAAACAATTGGACATGTAAATTGAGACTTGTGAACCCATTTAATAAGGTCGAACTCGATCCAAAACAAAAACTTATATGTCGATTCGAGTTCAAAGCACACAAAGCTCACATATGTATGTTATTCACTAATATCAAGCTCGTGTTCAAATCAATTATTATATATATTTTTATGCATATGTGTGTATGTGTGTGTATATTTACAAGCTAGGTTTAGGCTTACTAAAAGCTGAACACTTCTAATTGTAGGTTTGCTAAAAAAAAAGGGCATTTTGGTCTTTAAATAAGTAATTCAACCTCATCATATATCCAACCAAACACAGGATAAGGTTGTTTACTAAAACATCCCATCTAATATAAAGACTACTAAATACTGAACAACAAAATTACTCATCCGAAAATGATTCAATCCAAGATGAATAATTCGAGAATAAGTAATCCTCTCTCATCTAGTCTGTGAACCAAACACACCCATAGTTTGTAGAAAACATATAATTTGTTTTATGAAGAAGCAGCTTTTACTCATGGTAGAAAAAATCGGTTTAAATGTAAAAATTGGTAAAAAATTTACATATATAAAGCCGTCAAATTAGGAGGGAAAAGGTCATCTTTTCAAAAAAAAAATGTTGCAAAGGACATATCCAACAATAAATGTGTTACCAAATATTTGGTGGTCCTAAATTGAGGGACAAAAGCATGTGACAGTGGAACTTAGATCCTCGTTTATGATCAGCCCAACTAATCAACTGTCCTGGAGTTGGCCATCAAGTGAAGTCTAAGATGCAACTTGGTTAGAGTTCGAGCGTATAATGGTGCACTCCTTTGATTTAGAGGTGGATCCTCCGCCTCTTATAATCCCCTGATCCAATTGAAACCTCCTCTAACATAGATTAGAGTAGGAGTAAAATTAGGAATTGTCGATTGACTAAAATAAATAAAGATCAGACCAACTCTTGCTCTAATTTTTTAGGTTTTTTTTTGTTTGATAATAGCAGTAGGTGCGGCGGAACCTTAACATTTGGAGAATGCAGTAACGTCCTTTGTAGGTCCATATTTATGGATGGCAGGACCAATAATTGGTGTTTTCAAATGTGGGGGAAGATGTCATTGTCTTCCTATTTAACTCTGTCGGCAGGCTGTGTGTGCGGATGTTGTCGATGGGTTTGGGTCACATGTTACTGGAACCCCAGTACGATAGCTTTCAATTTTTTCTGTTTTTTTTTTTTTAAGGATAGCTTTCAACAGGTTTGAAGGAAGGTTACTACTTGTCAGCTTATTCCATGATTTTTTTCACTCTTACTAGAGACTCCGGAGCAATTTATTGGTTTTAAAAAGGGATTAAAAACCTAATTGTCAAGTGAAAACAAGTGCAAAAAAAAAAGAAATCGTGAAAGATTTTCACAAGCACATTAAGCTTTTTTTTTTTTTTTTTTAAGTTGAAGCTTTTGAACCCATGAACCCCTACTTATAATCTCTCTCCCCATATTAAGATAGAATGTTTTGTCTTTCATTCGTGGCTTTTATCTAAGTAAAATTGTTTTAGTTCTTCTTAAATCGAGTCTATATAACATTTATTTTAGAACGATACTTCTTAATTTAGTTTGTTTAATATCTTGCACTCAAAAATAAATTTCCCTTTTTTTTTTTTTGGTGTCAAACTTCAAAGCCTGAATGCCATTTTGGAATATGAAGAAGCATGAACTAAATTGGTGCGGAACAGTAGCTAGGCTGACAAAAAGCAAGTAGGGCTGCAAACGAGCCGAATCAAGTCGAGTTTTGAGCTAATTGAGTCGAGTCTCGATTAAATTTTACCAAACTCGAGCTCGACGAGCCGGCAATTTTCGAGCTCGAGCTCGACTCGAATTAATTCGAGCCAAGCTCGAGTTCGAAAAAAATAAAAAAATAATTATTTTATTTTTTAAAAAATAAATAAAATAATATATTTTTAATAAATAATAAAAATATTAAGGATATATATGTAATTTTACTATTAAAATAAAAAATAAAATATATATATACTTAAAAATAAAAAATATATATACTTAAAATAAAAAAATAAAAAATATTATATATATACTCGAGCTCGCGAACCGGCTCACGAGCTAACGAACTTAATATTTTGAGCTCAATTTCGACTCGAGCCAGCTCGAGTTCGACTCGAGCTTGACGAGCGGCTCGATTTGTTTGCAACCCTAAAAGCAAGTCCTCTAGTTTTTTCTTCTGTTCAATTTGGAGATTGACGAGTTAAATATAAAAAAATAATAATATCTATACAACAATAAAACGAAAGAGGAGGCAATTGAGGTAGACATTTTTTGAACTTTCAATTTTGTCCTTAAAAAAATAATTTTTATCCTTATCATCTAATCACGTTTGCTAATACAATCTACCATAACTCTTTTAGATATTGTAACTACCAAATTAACTATAACTATATTTTAAAAAATAACTAATAAATTACAATTTTTTTCACGAAGAATTTATATGAAATTTAATTTTGTAAAAACAAAATTAATATATTCATGAAAGCTAATACTTCTAAACTGCATACACATTGTGTGTGCACTTAATACTACTAGTACTAGTGTGAATACCCGTGCTACGCACGGTGCTGATAATATTGAAAAAAATAAAATGGTGAACAACTAAAGGTAAAAAAATTGAACCAACAAAATTTAAATGTAATATCTGTTTAACAATAGTTTGAAATATAATAGAATGTGTATATCATTCAAGAACTGTCTTTTTTCGAAAGATGGATCCTGAAAAAAAAATTAAAATTTATATTAAAAAAGGGAATGATATATTTCTACAAATGAATGCAATTGAATGTTGTTAAAATGAAATACTTACAAATACTAAGCATTCGATTTGATAATCTTTCTTGAAGGTGTGAACACTCTTCACACCAATCCACTTTTAGTACGAAAGCCAAAATTGATGATTTAATTAACTATGTTGAATTTTGTGGAGTGTGTACTACAAATGAAAATGCACGATCTTTGACGATATAAAAAACTGTATATTTACCATGATCACGCAAAAGTTTTGGTGATGCGGATGGCTGTCGAACTTGAAGAGAGGCAATATTTTCATTTCTTTGATCTAGAAAAATATATATATTAAATAAAAAATAAATAATTTTTGTATTTATTTTATGTGTAGTAAGTGATACATTGTATGAGAATTGTTAACAAAAAAAATACAATAGTTAATATAGAAGTAGCATCAATAAAATTTAATACAATTGTGTTGTAATCAAATGAAAATTACGCACCAATAGAATTGTTATTAGCACTCATAGTTAATGAAGTAATCCCTATATAAATATATTTTGGTATATGTAGACCCCCCAAATCCCACAAAACCAATCACCACTTATTGAAAACAAACCAATAAATGCACTAAAATGCCTCCCATCTATACCTCAAATTGCATTTTAACCCATGAATTTTGTGCGAAATTATCCCTCTAATTGCTTTTGTCCTTTTCGATTTTTTCACATGTCGCTAACTGCTTCATTCCCTCTTGTAACAGCCCCACCTTCCCCTAAGGCGAACCAAAGGGGTTAGCGGACTGCCTGCCCAACTCTCGCCAGGACTAACGGTACAGTTCACGTCGATCTAATACGTTCCGAAACATACCCACGCGCGTAAACAAGTCAAAATCACAAATAAAAAAAATAATGAAAATCGAAACCGATGAAGAACAGTACCGGCCACATCAGAATCCAGATACTAGGCCGAAAGTAGCCAAAATTTTTCTTTTGCCGTTTGAAATACGAGTTGATCCGAAATTCAACCAAATATCAACCAAACATACACACATTGAAATGTAACATTTTCAAACCAAAGCGGCATATCAAACCATTCATTACGAATATACATGTTCGGTTTGCCAATCAAAAGAAAGTGAACCCAATACACATTAGGGTTTCATTCGAAGAGCTATTCAAAAGATACATTTACATGAGTTCAACTTGCTAGTACAACCTTTCCAAAAGTGATCATTTTCCTGTAAGGAAAACAAATGAAACGGAGTGAGCTAAAACTCAGTGAGTTACTACCACAATAGCATCTAAGATCACATAAGCATAACCATTCAATTCAAGTATGCAAATAAGAAGTAAATCAAATCAGTGAAAGGATACGGACGGCTCTCAAGAGCCCATTTCCACGCTTACATTCTTGATCCAATCTCATTGACTCTCCGTCAACGTTTATGAGTACCAACCGTAGACCTCACTTCACTCCATTCCTTCCACCAAACATACCCCAACCGGGCCCGCACTCCATTTCAGTAGTTTTTGGTAATACTCGAGTATACCGGAATCAAGAGTCTCATTACTACAAGGTTCCCCAGTACAGTCCCCGTGGCATGACAATTTTCACGACCAAACCCTCGCCGGCTCGATCCAATTGACTACTAAACGGGGTTGAACTCAGTAATACAGTAAAGCCGCTGGTTACTCGTCCAAACGACACCAAATCAGTTTCCATGCATGGAATTCAGTATCTCATATAACAATTGCAGTATTTCAGTAAAACAGTAAATAGCCATGAAGAAAATTACAAGGGGTGAGGGCGGTCAAGTACACCCTCACCTCAATCACTTCCAATAACCAATTAAGCCTTCAAGGCATCAAATACACATGGAACAAAGCCACATTATAACAAGTAAGTGAGTAGTATACTCACTAAGCAATTAAGTGCTATGTCATGCACTTCCGTCAGGGGAATGTCGTGAACCACCGTCACGCCCTAAAACACATAAGCAAGTACAATGAGACTCAATAACGAGTCATAAAGTAATGCCAATCACAACCCCAATAGGGTTTCATAAGCATATACAAGCATTATAGCAAACCAAAAATTCAAACAATGGCTTTAGCCTTGGCCCTGAAAATAAAACTGTTTTGTCCTTACTTTGCGGTAATGGCGTCAATTTCACTACGATTATCGGATGGGGGTGTAAGACCCACCGTTTCGAAGCTATGAAACAGGGCTACAACAATGTAGAAGGTCACTCAATCCAGTTCCTAGCTTAACTAGGTCAAAAATGCCAAATACTAAACCAGAATGACCAAAACAGGTTTGCAAATCACACAAAACTGTAATTACTATAACTCAGTCTATATAGGTCCAAATGCCGAAATTCCAAAGGCATATGGTAGCTAAGACATCCAGCTACATTTCATCAGAAGACACTAACTTCAAAATCCAAACCAATTCCAGCCAAAATAGCCAAATACCAACGCAGTTTTCGCATTCTGTCCAAAGCAGAACAGCTACAGTAATTCCAACATAACTCACTCTACACTAAGCCAAATGGCCTGAAATTTTACAGGCACCTCAAACTCATCAATACCTACAACTTTCATGTTTTGAGCAAAGTCCAATTCGGCCTCTAACCCTATGATCCAAAACCGGACAGAATTAGGGATTTATGAACCCTAACTTTCCATTTTTCCATCCAAATCCAAAATTGATTGCATTTATCAACAATTCACACCTACTAGAGTCATTTTAAACCATTACCATTCATCATACAAGGCCACAACATCAAGATCATATTAAACCAGAAAATTCATCATAAAATGGAAAATTTCACCAAATCACTCCAAATAAAGAAATAAATCACATATTCCATCACTCATGTCACCATTAAGCACAAAATAAGCATCATTAGAGGTAGTAGGGTGTTCAAGCATCACTTACCAAGAAATCAAGAGAGAGAGGGATGTTGGCCACCTTAGACCTTCAAACAAACTTCACTAAGACACTTACTAGCACTAGAAGGAAAGATTTTATGGAGTGGAACCTAGTGTAGGCTTTTGTTCTTGGAAGATTGAGTGAAATGGAAGTTTGAAAGTTGAAGAAATTTTCTTCCTTCTTGAGCTAGGAGGGCCGGCCAACATGGAGGAGAAAATGGTGATTTTAGGGCAATTTTGAGATATTTAATCCTTTGGTCAAAAAAAGTCAAGAAAGTGAATAGTAATTCTTAAATTCCAACCAATGAGAATGTGACACTTGTCACCTCATTAAATGCATTCCTATCCTTTCTTTCTTCTCTCACATCAATCATTTCACACACTCTACTTATCTATTAACACCCGATAAATTTTACACAGTATCCGGAATTTAACCTAATTGGCCGAATTTTTCCGAACTTTTCGCACTAGTGGGTCCCACGTCCAATATACATTCTTAATTTTCTAAAACTCACCAATGCTAGAAACAATCAACTAAAAACTATAATTACGCATAAAATCTACCAGAAAAATATTTCTAAACCAGAAAATGCAAAATTTATGCAATTAAGGGAACTAAAACCCTAGGAAAAATAATTAGGATTTTACGGGTTCTCACACCTCTGCTATCATTTGTATATTTAAAATCAATTTTTAATATTAAATAAAAAGGAATGTATTAGTTTATAATATGTTCATAATGTAGATAAATTATTAAATTTGGAAAAGGGCGTATGTTCTTATAGGCTTATTTTTTATTTTTTTTTTTGGGAAAATGAGTTTGTTCTTGTAGATTTTTTTTTTATTTTTTGGATACAGAATTGTTTTTCAAAGATTTTGGTTCGTAGTCCCTACTATGTTTAAACCATCTTTTAATATCCAATTCAATATTGTCTTTTAATTTGGCAGCCTCTATAATTTTTAATTTATTCTTTTAGTTTAAGTTCAGTTAGAATTCAGAATTTTTCAAATACCAAGAGAAACCAGATTTTTTTTTTAAAATCACTGTCTTGAGTCAGGTAGAGCGCCGAAATATGAGTCAGGATTATTTCTTTTATGCCAAAGTTTCCTGATATCTGGTATGATATATAATTATGTCCCTTGGATTTTTTTTCATATAGATATCGTTAGGTCTTTGGCATCACTACTAAACATTATCCAAACTTAAAAGGACGCGTTTTTTCTAATCCAGTGGATGCAAAAATATAAAAATATAAAAAATGAAGGTAATATTGTGATTCAAACTCTAAAAAGTAGGATACCATCCTTCAAGAAGTTTCATGTCTTCTTTAGCATCTCAAAAAGATGCAACATAGAACAGTTATTTGAATGCTAATAAACTCTCTTTCTACCAATTTTGAAAGGCCAACCATTAAAAGTGAAGTGAAAATTATTACAGTTAATGCAGAGAGAAAATGATAAAGAAAAGAAATGCTAGAATGCAATTTTGCCAAAAGAATTTCTGACGAAATTAAAAATTAATCCAATTTTAATAATGGGCGTATAGTGCCTTAGTTATTAGTAGTATCTGAATTGTTTTTCTCTAATTATAAACCATTTTTAATTATCAAGAAAATATATTTTTTATTTCATGCACGATCATTTTTGGAATAAAATTATGAAAATAACTATCGTAACACCTTTTTTATGTGATAAATGTGCAATAAAAAATAATTAAAAAAAATTCAATAATACAAACACATGAATTTTTATAATATACAATTTATGTTAGAAATAGTAAAACCCTCAATCATGAATCTATACCATTCGCAATTATATAAGCAATCAATACCTTATGTTAGAAATGCGATTGTGATTTTGTGTTTATACTTTATCCCACTATTAACTATCTTTGCTTTACAGTGTAACAATAAGCAAACAACCGTTCATAGGATTTCGTAAAAAATTTTCAGAAATAATGGATGATCAAAAAATCAATGCAATATCATTCATGACAAAAAGCAAAGCAAAAGCAAAACATACTTAAAAGGCAGAGGGGACTGACCTGAAAAATTAAGTTGGCAAGAATATACTTCCAATTCTCCGCAAGAAGGTTGAGTTCTGCTAAAGTCTCTGCACATAATATCTTCCACTACTGCTCATAAAAGAAACAAAATCAATACATTTACAAAATGAATAGAGAACCAAAAACAAATAAGAAAATGAGAGAGAGTGGGGGTGAGATAGTGGGATAGTGGGAATAGAGAATTTGTAGGAGTGATTATAGGATGAGTTAAGATAGTGGGATAGTGGGAGTGAGATAGTGAGAATATTGATGGGTGATAAGGTGGGTTATAACCCACTACATTTTATGTATTAAAATAAATAAAAAAATCTAGAAAAAAGAATGAGAAGTTTAGAAGTCATTGAGAGGATTTCTCCTAAAAATCCCTTCCTGAATACATATAGATATAGATATAGATTTGATAAATGCTTATCCAAGAGTTGTACTCTAGTAAGTAGTAACTTCAAAAGATCGCCGAGAGAAAATAAAACATTCTTCTCGGATTGGATTGTTTTTATGCGTCAGGCCAGCTGGGGATTGTTGAATAGTACAATGCCAAGAGCTTGCTTCACTTGTAACCACCTGGACAGCCCAAAGACCAACTTGATTTCTTTCGTTAGTGGATCATGCCCATCTTGGTGTTTCAAACCGACACAGAGAGCTCTTTAGCCCATTTAAGACTAAACTATCTTCCCTCATCATTTCGTTTCGTGCAACAAAAAAGGCCCGATTTGGAAGTTCTATCTGAATGGAAAAGAGTTGTAGCCCTAACAAATTCGACTCGTTCGTTCTGTATGATTTTTCGAAAAGAGAAATAAGTTGAGGAAACCTTGATCTAGTAATTAAGGTGAAGCAAGGCCTATTAGTTAAGGTGAATGTTTGAGAACGTAGAGTTTTTGGATTTAAATCTCCTTCCTTTTTCAAATTCCACCCTTTTTCGTTGGAAAAAAAATTAAAATGCACCGCAAGCAGAATTTTTAAAACCAAAAAAGTAAGAAAAAATATGTCCCACATGCAGAAAAAAATTTGAGATTTTTCAAACACTTTTTTTCACTACACGTTTATTTTTTCAATCATTATTTTATTTCACACAAAATATATAGAAAATATTACAATAAATGGTTCCACTCCGCTCAATAATTTTATTAAGTTAAAATAAGCACTACTATTAGCATTAAGATGTGCATTTTTCAATTGCTTAGACATTTTTTTTATATAAAATTTCCAGGCTCTTTGTTGCTAAAAATTTGAGTGCATAGTGTAATTGTGTTTAAATCAATTTAGCAATCACTGAAATATTGTTATTTGTTAGGTTGTAATTGTTACTTGCGTTCAAGAATTAGTCAAAAGTATTTTGGTCTTGTATATTTATATCTATACTATATTCTAAAGGAGAAGGGCATGATTGGTGTAAACTTTTTTGTGTCACTTTACGTTCTCCTTAAATTACAATTGGTAACCACTCATTCCTAACTTCCAACATATCATTCTTCCAACTAATATGTGTTCTTATTATTTTGTTTTTCAACTTATTTAATAAACCTTAATTTTTACTAGTAACTACCAATTTTGACTATAAATTACTACCGCATAATTATTTATATATATATTTTTTATTTTAATAAATTTTCCACCATATTTACTATCAGAATATAAAATTCATTCTCTTGAAAATGATTTCAAATATACTCAAAGGTTTAGCACAAATTTATTTTATTAATTGCACACACATTCGTGCATGTTTTAAATACTAATTTGTCACCATCGCTGTGATCTTCTATGTTGGCGACAAAGTGAAAAGAGGATGAAGGGTTTGATATAAATAAATCGTGTCATTTAATATAGTACCTAATTTATCCCTATTTCTAAACACAATTAGATTATTTTAACTATCCACCTTCATATATTCACTCCATATCTATTGAATTAACTAGCATTTCCTTAACAAAAAAAAACTACCACCCTTGCTAAAATGCTAAAACAATTATACCATTTTAAACTACTTTTTTTACAAAAAATAATATTAATAAATTTTAATTGATTGCATACGCATTTTAATAAAGAGATCATTGCAATTCAATCATTTGACAAACATGATGAAAGCGTATGCAATCAATTAAAATTTATTAATATTATTTTTTGTAAAAAAAGTAGTTTAAAATGGTATAATTGTTTTAGCATTTTAGCAAGGGTGGTAGTTTTTTTTTGTTAAGGAAATGCTAGTTAATTCAATAGATATGGAGTGAATATATGAAGGTGGATAGTTAAAATAATCTAATTGTGTTTAGAAATAGGGATAAATTAGGTACTATATTAAATGACACGGTTTATTTATATCAAACCCTTCATCCTCTTTTCACTTTGTCGCCAACATAGAAGATCACAGCGATGGTGACAAATTAGTATTTAAAACATGCACGAATGTGTGTGCAATTAATAAAATAAATTTGTGCTAAACCTTTGAGTATATTTGAAATCATTTTCAAGAGAATGAATTTTATATTCTGATAGTAAATATGGTGGAAAATTTATTAAAATAAAAAATATATATATAAATAATTATGCGGTAGTAATTTATAGTCAAAATTGGTAGTTACTAGTAAAAATTAAGGTTTATTAAATAAGTTGAAAAACAAAATAATAAGAACACATATTAGTTGGAAGAATGATATGTTGGAAGTTAGGAATGAGTGGTTACCAATTGTAATTTAAGGAGAACGTAAAGTGACACAAAAAAGTTTACACCAATCATGCCCTTCTCCTTTAGAATATAGTATAGATATAAATATACAAGACCAAAATACTTTTGACTAATTCTTGAACGCAAGTAACAATTACAACCTAACAAATAACAATATTTCAGTGATTGCTAAATTGATTTAAACACAATTACACTATGCACTCAAATTTTTAGCAACAAAGAGCCTGGAAATTTTATATAAAAAAAATGTCTAAGCAATTGAAAAATGCACATCTTAATGCTAATAGTAGTGCTTATTTTAACTTAATAAAATTATTGAGCGGAGTGGAACCATTTATTGTAATATTTTCTATATATTTTGTGTGAAATAAAATAATGATTGAAAAAATAAACGTGTAGTGAAAAAAAGTGTTTGAAAAATCTCAAATTTTTTTCTGCATGTGGGACATATTTTTTCTTACTTTTTTGGTTTTAAAAATTCTGCTTGCGGTGCATTTTAATTTTTTTTCCAACGAAAAAGGGTGGAATTTGAAAAAGGAAGGAGATTTAAATCCAAAAACTCTACGTTCTCAAACATTCACCTTAACTAATAGGCCTTGCTTCACCTTAATTACTAGATCAAGGTTTCCTCAACTTATTTCTCTTTTCGAAAAATCATACAGAACGAACGAGTCGAATTTGTTAGGGCTACAACTCTTTTCCATTCAGATAGAACTTCCAAATCGGGCCTTTTTTGTTGCACGAAACGAAATGATGAGGGAAGATAGTTTAGTCTTAAATGGGCTAAAGAGCTCTCTGTGTCGGTTTGAAACACCAAGATGGGCATGATCCACTAACGAAAGAAATCAAGTTGGTCTTTGGGCTGTCCAGGTGGTTACAAGTGAAGCAAGCTCTTGGCATTGTACTATTCAACAATCCCCAGCTGGCCTGACGCATAAAAACAATCCAATCCGAGAAGAATGTTTTATTTTCTCTCGGCGATCTTTTGAAGTTACTACTTACTAGAGTACAACTCTTGGATAAGCATTTATCAAATCTATATCTATATCTATATGTATTCAGGAAGGGATTTTTAGGAGAAATCCTCTCAATGACTTCTAAATTTCTCATTCTTTTTTCTAGATTTTTGTATTTATTTTAATACATAAAATGTAGTGGGTTATAACCCACCTTATCACCCATCAATATTCCCACTATCTCACTTCCACTATCCCATTATCTTAACTCATTCTACAACCACTCCTACAAATTCTCTATTCCCACTATCCCACTATCTCACTCCCACTCTCTCTCATTTTCTTATTTATTTTTGGTTCTCTATTCATTTTGTAAATGTATTGATTTTGTTTCTTTTATGAGCAGTAGTGGAAGATATTATGTGCAGAAACTTTAGCAGAACTCAACCTTCTTGCGGAGAATTGGAAGTATATTCTTGCCAACTTAATTTTCCAAGTCAGTCCCCTCTGCCTTTTAAGTATGTTTTGCTTTTGCTTTGCTTTCTGCCATGAATGATATTGCATTGATTTTCTGATCATCCATTATTTCTGAAAATTTTTTACAAAATCTTATGAACGATTGTTTGCTTATTGTCACACTGTAAAGTAAAGATAGTCAATAGTGGGATACAATTAGTGTGTTTGGATTGTAAGTTATTTGAAATATTTTTACTGTAGCACTTTTTATGATGTGATGTATGTGAGATAAAAAGGTAATTGGGAAGATAAAAAGGTGTATTGAAAATTGTAACGGTGATATTAGCAAATATATTTGGCCAAATAATTGACTGTCCAAACACACTCAATATAAACACAAAATTACAATCACATTTCTAACATAAGGTATTGCTTGCTTATATAATTGCGGATGGTATAGATTTATGATTGAGGGTTTTACTATTTCTAAAATAAATTGTATATTATAAACATTTATTTGTTTGTATTACTGAAATTTTTTTAATTATTTTTATTGCACATTTATCACATAAAAAAGGTGTTACGATAGTTATTTTCATATTTTTATTCCAAAAATGATCGTGCATGAAATAATATAATATTTTTTGATAATAAAAAATGGTTTATAATTAGAGAAAAACAATTCAGATACTACTAATAACTAAGGCACTATACGCCAATTATTAAAATTGGATTAATTTTTAATTTCGTCAGAAATTCTTTTGGCAAAATTGCATTCTAGCATTTCTTTTCTTTATCATTTTCACTCTGCATTGACTGCAATAATTTTCACTTCACTTTTAATGGGTGGGCTTTCAAAATTGGTAGAAAGAGAGTTTATTAGCATTCAAATAACGGTTCTGTGTTGCATTTTTTTGAAATGCTAAAGAAGGCATGAAACTTCTTGAAGGATGGTATCCTATTTTTCAGAATTTGAATCACAATATTACCTTCATTTTTTGTATTTTGGTATTTTTTCATCCACTGGATTAGAAAAAACGCGTCATTCTAAGCTTGGATAATGTTCAGCAGTGATGCCAAAGATCTAACGATATCTATATGAAAAAAAAAAACCCAAGGGACATAATTATATATCATACCAGATATCAGGAAACTAACTGCATAAAGGAAATAATCCTGACTCATATTTCGGCGCTCTACCTGACTCAAGACAGTGATTTTTTAAAAAAATATGGTGTCTCTTGGTATTTGAAAAATTCTGAATTCTAACTGAATTTAAACCAAAAGAATAAATTAAAAATTATAGAGGCTGCCAAATTAAAAGACAATATTGAATTGGATATTAAAAGATGGTTTAAACATAATAGGGACTACGAACCAAAATCTTTGAAAAACAATTATGTATCCAAAAAATAAAAATAAAAAATCTACAAGAACAAACTCATTTTCCCGAAAAAAAAAAGAAAGAAAAGAAACCTATAAGAACATACGTCCTTTTCCAAATTTAATAATTTATCTACATTATGAACATATTATAAACTATTACATTCCTTTTTATTTAATATTAAAAATTGATTTTAAATATAAAAGTGATAGCAGAGGGAATGAATCAGTTAGCGACATGTGAAAAAATCGAAAAGGACAAAAGCAATTAGAGGGATAATTTCGCACAAAATTCGTGGGTTAAAGTGCAATTTGAGGTATAGATGGGAGGCATTTTAGTGCATTTATTGATTTGTTTTCAATAAATGATGATTGGCTTTGCGGGGTTTGGGGGGTCTTCATATACCAAAATATATTTATATAGGGATTACTTCATTAACTATGAGTGCTAATAATAATTCTATTGGCGCGTAATTTTCAATTGATTACAACACAATTGTATTAAATTCTATTGATGCTACTTCTATATTAACTATTGTATTTTTTTGTTAACAATTCTCATACAATGTATCACTTACTACACATAAAATAAATACAAAAACTATTTATTTTTGATTTAATATATATATTTTTTCTAGATCAAAGAAATGAAAATATTGCCTCTCTTCAAGTTCGACAGCCATCCGCATCACCAAAACTTTTGCGTGATCATGGTAAAAATGCAGTTTTTTATATCGTCAAAGATCGTGCATTTTCATTTGTAGTACACACTCCACAAAATTCAACATAGTTAATTAAATCATTAATTTTGGCTTTCGTACTAAAAATAGATTGGTGTTAAGAGTGTTTGCACCTTCAAGAAAGATTATCAAATCGAATGCTTAGTATTTGTAAGTATTTCATTTTAACAACATTCATTTGTAGAAATATATCATTCCCTTTTTTAGTATAAATTTTAATTTTTTTTTCAGGATCCATCTTTCGAAAAAAAACAGTTCTTGAATGATATACACATTCTATTATATTTCAAACTATTGTTAAACAGATATTACATTTAAATTTTGTTGGTTCAATTTTGTCACCTTTATTTGTTCACCATTTTTTTTTTTTCAACAATATCAGCACCGTGCGTAGCACGGGTATTCACACTAGTCTATATGTATTGCAGAAGGGGTTTTTAGCAGAAACCCTCTCAATGACTTCTAAACTTTTCATTCTTTTTTCTAGATTTTCGTATTTATTTTAATACATAAAAAGTAGTGGGTTATAACCAACCCTATCACCAATCAAATTTAAAATTTAAAATATTCCCACTATCTACTTCATAAACCGTTTATAGTTTGTTATTTATATTTTAAATCTTTTTTACTCCTTAATTAAAGATAAATGCTCATTCGTATGCTTTTTTAATGCAATGTTACTTTTTTATAATTAAGAAATATTTGTCACCACACTAACCCTATAACCACCCCTACAAATAAGCTTTGCAAATTACAATCACGTTTCAAAAAAATCACAAATGTGCAACTAAATGTAAAGTTGAAGGGTAAAGTGCAACTAAATATAAAGTTAAGGAATTTACTATATTTAACCCTAAAAAAAATCCCAAGAACGTACCAAGTAGTGGGTTATAAATTTTTGTATTTATTTTAATGCATAAAAAATAGGGGGTTATAACTAACTCTATTACCAATCAAATTTAATATTTAAAACTTTTTCAAAATCTACTTCATAAACTGTTTATAATTTATTATTTATATTTTAAATCCTTTTTACTCCTTAATTAAAGACAAATGCTCATTCACATGCCATTTCAATACAATTTTAATTCGCAAGCATACAATATGATCAAGAAACAGCAGAATCAATTAGGACTAGATTTTGACCTCCCAAAAAAAAAAATTAGGCGTAGATGACACTAGCACGTTGTCGTAATTTGAGATGCCAATTAGGACTATTTAGTGCTCTTTTTTTTTTTTTTTGCAAGGAGTTAGGACACTGTAAAGCTTATGTAGATAAACTTTATCTCATCAGTGATTTGAGTATCAAGTTATTGAATATACTACAAATCCTATAATATCAGTCTGCTACAAAAATAATAATATTTTACTAGCATGTGATATTTGCGTACGAAATTTCAGAGATAAATCAAATACTTTTGCTTATAATCTATATAATTTGAATAGTTTTTTAGCGAATATAACCATACTATGCAGGACCATCACTTTTGTACAATTGGAGACTAGCAAATTGTATATCAATCATAATTTAGATTTTGCTCGATACCTGCGCAGTTGGTGAGTTCCATCAGTAACACTACATCAACTTTTTAATGTTGTTTCATACTCATATCAACATTTATTTCAAAAAATTGTAGGTTTGAAAATGATACATGTGCTCGAAAGTTAGTTACGTGATTGAGGTCAAGCAATTTTATAACATTACATGCATTGTTGATAGAAAATTCAAAGAGAATATGGATATCTGAATATACAATCATACGTACGGTAAACTTACTCTATTCAATTTAACTATTGCATACTTTTTTTAAATTTATAATCATAACCTATACTTTCTTTCATTCTTACTAGGTTAAATATTTTCGAATACTTGCTCACATTCAGAGCATTAACATAGAAAACATGTTCTATGAGTTATGCAAAAATTGTGGATAACTATGTGAAAGTCGTTTTTCAAAAATAGTATGTATGCATTATAATGACGTAGTCGACACTGTTGTTAGGTAATTAATTTCATGTACCTTTAATTTCAATAAATTTTTTTGTATTGTATATAACATTTTATTTGTCAAACAGGTACAATGTTAACATACAAATCAAAGATTCCAATGGTAACATGCATCTTAATCTACAGAACAGATATGCACGATTCATATTTGATTGTAATACTTCTTATCTCAGAGAATTACAAAGGAATGTAGAATTTCTTGATATATGTTTATTTTTTATAATGCTATTTATAAACTATATAAAAAAAAATATACTAATTTTGAATTTCGCACGTACTTAATTCTCAAGACAGTGGTGATAGGTTGTTCAACTAACGAATCAATTCATGCAAAGATTGTGCATTTTCATCTGTAATACAATTCCACGAAATTCAACAGAATTAATTAAATCATCAATTTTGACTTTCGTACTAAAAGTTGATTGGTGTGAAGAGTGTTCGCACTTTCATACAAGATTATCAAATCGAATGCATAATATTTGTAAATATTTTATTTTAATAATATTTAATTACATTCATTTTTATTTATATATCATTCATTGTGTAATATAAATTTTTATTATTTTTTCAGGATCTATCTTCCGAAAAAGGTAATTTTTTAATAATATACACATTCTATCATATTTCAAACTATTGTTAGACAGATATTATATTTTAATTGTGTTGATACAATTTTTTAACCTTTTTAATTCATTCTTTTATTTTTATTTTTTTAATAATATCAGTACCGTGCGTAGCATGGGTATTCACACTAGTTTGAATGTATAAGTGAATATGTTATCAATCATTTTTAACTTAGTTAATTCATAAGCTTAATTTTTGACTATTATACGCATCTGAACATATTAAGGTGTAAATTTATTAAATTTAAATGCTAAACTAAGTTATCAAACAAAACCTAAATTAAATACCACTAAAAAATAGAATATGAATATTCAATTTCGACGGCCTCTTGTGCCGGGAGTCCGTGACTTTTTTGAAAGAAGAAAGGACTAGACTTTCAGACATTCCAGCTGACGAGTCCATGGGCCTTACGACAGGTTACATGATAATTGACGAAATTGTTAAGTCGGATCATGGGCCTGCATTAGAATAGCCCTGTACTCGCAACTCAGTGTCAGAGTATGTACGGCTACTTTGGAAGGTGAGTTTTTTGAAAGTTTGTCTAAAATTTTACTGTAATTTACTGTAAAAATTTTTAAAATATATAAATTTTTGGATATTTTGAAATGTATAATTTAAAATTTTTAAAAATTAACTTTTATAATATATTTTTTATTTGTGGTATATATATCGAGTGTGCCTAAAACACTATCAAGGTTGTTTTAAAAAACCATATTAAACTGTAGGATTTCTTTTTTTGGCCTACTTGGGATCATTGTACTTTCACAACTTAGGGTATAAAAGCAAATCTAAAAATGACACTACGTGTTAATATCACACAACAGATCTCTCTCATTATATATTGTGTAGATGCTTGTATAGAGAAAATAAAACTAGTATTGTTACACTAAGACGGTTGGTAAAATTATATATGATGTGTTTGGATAGGAGATTATTTTTTAAAAAAATTGAAATAACACTGTAATATTTTTTTCTATATGATGTGTGTGAGATAAAAAAATTAGTTGAAAAGATTAAAAAAGAAGATTAAAAAATATTTGCAATGCAATCAGAAAATATTTTACAATTGATAATGTAGTTTTTTTTTTAATTCAACATAGTCCAATTGGATAATCTCCCTTGCGTTTAGGGGTATCAACAGGCCGGGTCCGGGCCGTAATTCATTATTTCGGACCCGGACCCCAATTAATATACCGGGCCCGGATCCGATCCGTTTACCCGTCGAGTCTTTTATTCTATGTTCCGGACCCGGCGGGTCTCGGATCCGAGTCGGGTCTATCTGAACAAATTTAGCAAAATTTATAATTTATAATAAAAATGAGAAAAAATATATTTGTAAACTAATTTCTAACTAATGCAAAGAAAAAATCAAATAAGAAAAGAAATCAAATTGATTTTACTCAAATACATCATCCTAATCAAATTATATTGATAAATATATATTTTTTAAATTATTAATTCATTTATATCCGGATCCGGGTCTAATACGGGTCGGAATACTATATTCCGCATCCGACCCGCTTTTTTGTTTGATAAAACAGATTCGGATCCTGATCCGAGTAACGAAATTAAATCCCTACCCATACCCATAATAATTTCACGGATCCGATCCGGATCCGGGTCTAGACCCGACCCGTTGACAGGCCTACTTGCGTTTTCCTGAGAAGGCATCGATGAAAACGAACATTTAAGCTGCCCGAAAATTGTTTTTATTTATATGTTTTTGCAGAGGAACAAAAGTTTATCTCTAACCGAAAACAGAAAAAGGAAATTTGAAATTACCTTTAGTGAAACACCGGGGGGGGGGGGGGCAGCAGCATCTTGGTAGCCATAAGTCTCCACCGTCATTTTCCCGGCTGATCCTGTGCATAAAACCAAACGGCCGGCGTAAATAACGAAGCTTCAGAAAATCAACAAATTTATACCGATTAATAATTACTGATGGTCTGTACGTAGTTAACATGAACTAATTACCATGAGTAGAAGAAAGAATTAGAAGAACTGACACAAGGAGCATTGCCTGAAAGCAAGAGGATCTCATGATTGATCTTGCTTGTTTCGCAAACCCTGAAAATGAGCAGCTATTTGCTCTGCTCTGCTACCGAGATTGTGAATGTAAGAAGATACAACGAAGAATGGAGAATGCGGAATGTGTCAGAAGAATGTAAGACTGGCCTCAGATCCGATGAAAGTACTGACACTTCTGCGGACCCTCTTTTCAAGGGGTTTTTGTTTTTTTTGCAAGTAGTTTCCTACACCAATTGTACAAAGATTTATTCCCATTAACCGACTTAAATAAAACGTATAATGTGTAATTTCTAAAAATTGATCAGTTTTGTCAAATCTTTTTGGGAGGGAAAAAAACTGAATGGTGGCATGCAATTTCTTTAGTAGTAATTTTTTTTGGGGCCAAGGATAGTTTTTGTCAATTTTCTTATTTAAGTATTGTATTAGGTAATTTCTTATTTAAATATTGTATTAGATAATTTCTTGCAGTACAAACTTCCTGATCACCAATAAGTGTCGAAACTTCTTGATCGCCGAGTTACGTAGACTACATGTATCGAGTTTAGGTTTTTTTTTTTTTGGTTCAACTTTACATTTTGATGGTTTTCTAATTTAACATTTTGATAGCGCTAAATTCAAAATTTACTTATGCATCATTCACTCAATTATGATAGTGTATATAACTTGCTATTGGATTAATAATTTATACCAGTTTAACTTACTAGATGGAACAGTTCCTGCGTTGGAATAGTCTTATTTTAATCGCCGAGATACAGTAGTACTCCCTCCGTCCCACTTTTATAGTCCTGTTTTTCTTTTTTGTCTGTCCCAAATTGCAGTCCACTTTCCAATTGAAGAATGTAGTTGTATTTTCATTTTCCTAAAATACCCTTATTCAATACAAGTTGTTGTTGCTATAAACCTACCCTATTTAATGAGAGTTGATTCTTTTTTTACCATCAATTCAAGTTCCCATAAAGTTGTACTCTATTTAATGTGAGGGTATTTTAGAAAAATAGCAATCTAAATTTACTTTTCCAATAAAGTTAACTACTTTTTCTTAAACTGTGTGAAAAAAAAAACAGGACTATCAAAGTGGGACGGAGGGAGTATTATAGTGTCCCTTGGATCTTGATTTTTACTTCTTCTGTAACAATTCCCTCAAAATGCAACTGCTTAAGAAAGAAATAATCAATGATTCCAATTAATGCTCAAGTTTATGGGAGGATGGGAAATGTCTACTTCGAGATGGCGTTTGCGGTGCCCTTTTACTTTTGGCTGCTCTAATTATCCAAGCCTTCTTCTTTTTTTTTTTTTCATTTTGTTTTAAATATATATACTTTCCAATCATCAGAGTCAGAATTCAAATCCGATAGTGGGGAGAACTTCCTTGATCATTGAGCTAACCCGAGCTATTACCCAAACGATGTTGTATATAAGTACATAAAAAAAACTGTCAAAAAAAATAAGTATATCAAAAAAGTTTATCAGAAAAGAAGACGGATCCGAAGGAGCTGTGCTTCGTATTTGGGAACGGGTTGAATGACCTGTACAGCAAACGAAGCAGGATAAAAGAGTACGGAGAAGTGAAGAATCAAAAGAGGGAAAAAAAAAAGGGGGGGGGGGGGGGGGCGGTGGCTTATAAGCTAATTTAAGCAAATAAATTGTAATAGCACACCGATGATGCTGATTAAATACAATTGCACGTTCGGGTGGGCGGCACCTCACATAAACAACTCTAGTCAACACACATTAAATTCTTGTATTGGTTGATGCATCAGGCACGCACGAGTGCATTGCTCTCGCAGATCTGAGTTGAGTTGATTTGGTTCTGAATGATATTATTGTTTCCAACTAATCCAAATGCAATATTAATTAGAGACTCCCAAGACTACTAGTAGGAGTAGAATCTCTAAATCAGCCATCATCCGATGATGAACGATCAAATATCATTAATGTAAGCGTTGACTGTAGCAAGATCGCATCGATTCCAAGTGTCACGGACTGCTTAATGTCCCACGAGCAAACGCACCGTGCGCGGCACTAGTAGTAGTAGTAGCCAACGAATGAACGGGCCGGCCAGTTGCAAGTACTACGATTAACGTAAATCCTTTACGTTCCAACAGTATAGTGTATTAGTGTCTGATCCCTTCCAAGATGTATTTTGGGAACTTCAACTCTCTCTCTCGCGTGTATCTTCAACTTGCCAATTTGTTTTGACAATCTCTACAGGGACTCCGGCCGTCCCCCGTCTTATCTTCTGACGGGTAAATCGCGGCTAAAACTTCTAACTCCGTCACAAGAGGAGTGAGAGGTTCTACCGTACCATCCAGATGATTAACCCTCCCCTCCCCGGCCCCCAAAGTAAAACAAAATAAAGAAGAGCTTATGCTTGTATTGTACCTTATCAACAGGGTGTGCAGCTACTAAGATCATGTCTCCATAACACAGTGGGAAGCACCAAGTTAGGCTAACCAAGATAACTGGCAATAAACCTTTCTTGCAGCTTCTTTCAGTTTTATACATAATCTACGATCATTCCAAAAGGTCAAAGCGGTATCCGGTCCCTATTGTTGCACCGTTGTTGTTAAAATCAGCTGATACAGCAACGCTTCTCCGGCCAACCTATGAAATCTACTGCTTGGGATGCTAGGATAAACTATACAGATCTTATAACTCAGCACCAAAGGCACAAATGGCTCATAGAAAAAGAAAAAAGTACCCGCGCATATTCAAGATCAGAAGATGGTAGCTCCTCAACAATAGAGAAGCGAGATTCGCAAAATCAATTTCTAAAAGAAAATGCCAAGAGAAAAACGCTTGATTTTATTTCAAAATTAGTGCACATACACAAGCTCACTCTGATTGTCTCGCTAAGTCATATATTAGTATGTACATGGACTAAGAACTCAACATGCCATCTTAGATACAAAACCACCTAATTGATACAACATCCAAAACAGTGCAACTTCCTACACTCTAATCATCAAGTATGCTTCTGATCTCTTGCATCAAGATCTGGTCAGGGGCAACAACATGTGTGGTAAAACTAGCATAAACCAATAGATCCTGTCTTCTGTTGCCACAGTATCGAGATGTTTGTCAAGTTTGCTGCCTATTGGTTTACGACGTCTCGTGGAAACTTAAGGACCTGGATAAGGCTGCTGGATTGGCTTGCAACACAGTAGAGGTTTCTGAAACACGTGTCTTTTCATCCCCCTTCGGTTGGAAGGCCTTGAAGAGACCAGCTCCACCAACTGAATCAACTTTATCAATTTTTATTCCCAAGGTTGCCCATATAGAACTCCTTGCAGCTTCTCCTGGGTCATCAATGCGCAATGTTTTTGGAACCCACAAGCATTTTTCAGGATTACTCTCTTTCTGTGGCTCTTCTTTCTTGCTGTCGACAGGTTTCATTATGCTATCATCCCTCGAGTGCTTCCCCAAAGTTGGGGAATTAGGACCAGAAGTCCGGGAATTGAGGTTTTGGGATGTAGGTGGTGGGCTAAGCCAAGGGACAGTCCAAGTACCCGGTACGGTACAACCCCAATAAGGAGCAGCAGGATAGAATTGCATAGGAAACCCAGGAGGGCAAAAAGCAGCTGGTGGTACTGAAGAGCCCCATGGAACTGCATTCCATGGGTAAGGAGGCCAAGGAGCCCCTGGAAAGCAAGGTACCTGAGGAGAAATGCTCTGACAATTAGGCATCTGCTTGTCTGGCAAACTATCTTTAGCAGCCTCATCCTTTGAACTTAATGTAGTGACAGAAGATCCACTCAAGTGTTCATCTCCATTCCCTCCAGTTCCATAAGGAACTGGTATTCTCAACTCCTCTGGTCTATGGAAGCCATTCCGGGTACAATTCTGCATCGTTTTCTCAGCAATATTCAAAACCGAAGCCATTGACTCGCACAAAGGTGCATCTGAACCAAAGGTGAGTACGGTACCATTGGGCTTCAGCGTAGGGTGGTGTATTCCATTTGGAAGATCTGGTTGGGAATTATGAAGAGTTTCTGACACTGATATGTGTCTATATTGTGAGACTGAATTTTTGTTCTTGCGTCGACCAGCACCAACAGGAACATTTCTCATGGTCCCGCCAGCAGTCCAGTACCTCTGGCAATTCTTACAGAAGTGTCGGGGCTGGTTCACGTTGTAATTGTTATAATAACAGAACTTTGTATCCATACTATTACAGCGAGGACAAGGAAGTATCTTGTCTGGCTTCTTCAGCGTCTTATCCTGTGAGTTACTTGTTTCATTCTGCTCATCTTCAGCTTTTGAAGCTTTTGCAGGTGCAGCTTCACTATCTACTGATGGTGCTTTTGAACTCTCCTTTGTGAGTGAACTCAAAGTTGGATCTATTAACTCTTCAGGCATCATGGATTGGGCTCCATCCTCTGTTTTACTATCATTTCCTTTTTCCCCTGAAAAGTCCTGCAATTAAAAAAGATCTACTTAAGTATGAAGACAACATAAGCGGCATAAAAAACAACTTGTTATTGCCACTGCTTATGAAATACGATTAGTAAAACACTGGTAAGTAAAAAGTGATACACTTCACAAAATTAAGCAAATCTGAAGCATAGGAGTAACTACACAAAATAATTGTGGCTAAATATAAAAGTATATATATGAACTCTGCATCTAAAATATCTCAAACACATCTTTTCAACAACTGATTGTTATGCACTGAAGTACCTAATCTTAAACGTCTCCATAACGTTGCCAGCATTTGACAAATTACACGAAATTCCTCAATAGAACAACCTTAGCTTATTCATCAAAAAATAGAGCATCCACAAATTAAAGCATTTTTGGTGAGATGACACAACAATGGCAGACATTACAACATACAAAAAATTAAATCAGCTGGGAAGTAGTGGTAGGTACAATTAAAGAAGTAAATCCAGCAGACATAAAGCATAGAATATGCTGGATTACAAACTTCTTCACAAATTCTGAAAATACCACATGGTACCCAGAAGTGTCTACTAAACTGGATTATTAGCTCTCATCATTTGTAAAGATCACATTAAACACACAACATATAAGTGAGACGAGTGTACCTTAAACTCATACACCAACCTATCCTACTTAATTTTGTTGCATAAAGGGCTCCAACATAATAGTAAACAGAAACTTTGCCCCGGAATTGAAATTTGAAGGAACAAATAAAAGCATGAAAGCATCCTTGATGGATCCAGTCTCTAGGGTTCAGGCTCCCATTATTAGATTAATTAACAGAAACAGGAGAAGAATCTAACGGTCCTTTAGAGTACCGTCACTTAAATTCTATGGACTGGATGAGTAGATAAACTTTCAACCCCAAAATACCAAGGGCAAGCTAGTCTCGTCCGTCCAGGGACAAAACTCCACAAGGAAACCATTTTTGGCAGCATCATCAGCAGGCAACTACAAAACTTGAAAAAGACTGCTTCTAAAGGTTGAAAAAGTTTTCATTCCAGCAAACCTTCATTCAGGTCTAAAGAATAAACTCACTTGAATTTGAGCACGTATACCAGCTCATAGAGATAAACACGTCAATTCAATCCGCAAAACCACTAGAAACATGAAGAAGATGGTATCAAAGTGACGAGTTTTCCCAATCCAAAATATACCCACTTACCGGAAAAGTTAATAAAATACTCAAATTGAATCATATTATCCGAAAACCCCAAATCAGAAGCTGAACAAAAGATAAAAGAAGGTCGCGGAAAGTCAACTGTATACTGCGTACCCAAAACATCTGAAAACGAAGATGGAACCCATCATTCCTTTCACAAATTCAAGTAATGGGTCATTTACGAAATAAAGAAATAATCAAGTAGGAACCTTGTCGGATTCTTCCTCCGCTCCACTTCTATCCAGGTTGCTGTCTTCAGGTAAAGAATTCGGTGAAGAAGGACGATCTTGAACTAAAGTATCATCAGGGGAAATATCATTAGATAGAGCTGAAGCATCTCCGCCGCATTCGGAAGCCGCCGCAGCAGCCGGAGCCTCCGGCAGCTGTATCGTCTTCCCAAACAGCTTTATCGCCGGGTCCTTTGCTTCCGACATATGTGGGGTTTTGGATAATACTAATAATAATATCAATAATATAATAGCAATACAACAACTGCTAGCTAGTACCAACAGGCAGAGACAGGAGTTACGGAGCAAAGCTAAATCCGTTGATAAATGGTAATGGGAATGGGCCGTCCCACATCCACTCTTACTCACTCTCCCTGTCCCTGAGGCAGAGATCTGATGCAGCACCCACAACACACGCTCACGCACTAACCAACGCAACCATTGGGAGTCTGCTCTGGGGGGCAAAAGGCAATTGGGCTCGAGTCGATTAGAGTGGAATTGAGGAGGGGGTTACTCCGTGCAAGCTGGGTTAAACCCAGTTGGGCAAGCCACGTCAGCAAGAAAAAGCAAAGCTCAGCCACAAGTTTTATGTGGCTTTGAGATCTTCTCTTTCTCTTTCTCTTTCTCTTTCTTGCTTTTGATTTGATTCTTTACAGAAAGGGGTTTGGGGGGATTTAAATCTGAGTCAGCACGTATTTTTCCCCAATTCCTCGGCAGCCCCCACCTCTCTCTCTCCCCCAACTCTGCTTTACACATCTTTTATCCTCGCTTTTCAAAAAGTCGCCAAGCTTTTTCCATTGCAAAACCATTTCTTTATTTTTCCTTTCCCTTCTCCTTCTGGAAGGGGTTTCATTTTCTTGTGGATGGAAACGCAAGTTGGCTTAAAGTGGAATGGAATTGCTGAACGATTTCTCTCTTCTTCTTCTTTTTTTTTTTTTTCTTAAATATATATATATTTTTTAATTTTAATAAGTTTTGCATCCAAGGCAAGAAGGGTGGCCGCTTAAAAACGTACGAGTTCAGTATTGTCTAATTTAATCACCTTCTTAAGTTCTAAGAACGTTTGACGCCCACAATATGTAACCTGTCCCCAGTTGCACCCATCTAAAATTGGAACATCGACTTGATCAGTCGTTGGACTGGTGGCCACCACCGAACCATTAAGGCTTTGATAGGATTCCATCAATTATCACATTAAGGCTTTGGCAGGTTTCGATAGTAATTTTGTCCTCATTAATTTCCATAGATCCAGTTAGATCTTTTTTTTTAGTTAAATTAAAATATAATAGGATATAAATAAAAAGTGATAATTGATCAAAAAAAAAAAACTTGATCAGGTTTTTTTTTTTGTTTTGGTACTAGTATAAGAAAAGCTTAACAGACGCTTCTATTCCATTCCTCAATCGAGTCATCATCATTTCATTCATGTCATAGATTTTTTTTTTTTTTTTTAAATTCAGTTGCCTATGGCCTCAACTTGCATCCTTAAAGCGGTCCTGGAAGGAATAAGTTCTGTTTTATTTTGGTCCACATGGAAGCTGGAACAGCTTAGTCTTGGCCTGCTGTGTATGGTGATCATTAGTATATTTTACTTTCATTCACAGCCACATTCCACACATATGGTTTCAGACCTTTTTGTGTTGACACCTGAAAGAGCCAGACTAGTGAGTGGGGGAAAAGAAAAAGGAAAAGAGAAAAGTCAGTGCTAAAAGTGTTCTAGTCCAATTTACAACACTTTCACTACATTTTGTATCAATTCTTTAATCCACGAATTTAACTTTATTTTTTTTAAGTTGATTGAATCCACAAACTGATTAGAACCAACACCAACCCCCCCCCCCCCCCCCCCCCGCGCCATCCCCCAAAACCAACCAAAAAAAAAAAAGACAGACAGAGGGTCAACACCACCACCTTACGAGCGAGTGTGTTTGGATTGTAAATTATTTGAGATAATTTTGTGAAAAAAAATATTGTAGCACTTTTTTGATATGATATATGTGAGATAAAAAGATGATTAGAAAATGTGTTGATGATGCAAGCAAATCAGTGTGTGTAAATAAAGTATAATAACTTACAATCCAAACACAATTATATGGTATCTGAATTTTTTGAACCTGCGGTTGAGGGGAAATATACCATTCACAACGTATATTCAGGCCTCGTTTGGCAAATGAGTTTTTTTAGTGTTTGTCTAAAATTTTACTGTAATTTATTGTAGAAGTTTTTAAAAAAAAATTTTTGAAATGTGTAAATTTTTGAATACTTTGAAGTGTATAGTTTAAAAACTTTGAGAAGGTTTTTTTGAGATTACTGTAATTAAAGTTTTTAAAAAATTTGTAACAGACAAACTTGGCAAAAAATTAAAATGCGAAACAGGGCCTCAATTCCCCTTTTCTACCTAAATCTTCAATTCACGAACACAGCCTAACAACTAAAAAAGTTCTACAGTAGTGTCTCAGTGTCTGTTTTCTTGATTGCTAAAGTATAAAATTAAGGAGCCACCGCGTTGTTAAGATTTCGCCTAATTTACCGGTTACTGAAGAGACTAGAAGTAAATATAATATTTTAAGAAATTGTACAGTTCTATTGAAAAAATGGATTATAAATTAAAGTCCTTTTAGTTTATTCATACTTACAAACGCTCCTTTATTTCTTATATTCAATTCAATTAAAGAGAATGAAGATTTGTTTATCTCCTCGAACGAAAAAAGTTCTCTTATGTACATCTTTTTATTTCATCATGTTTGGACCTTTTACTTTGGTTCATTATTACTTTAAGTTGGTGTTAATGCTACAAAATATAATTTTTAATAAAACATTCAGGTTGTCCTTCTCAAGTCCACGTGCAATCCTTGTTTGGACAAAAAAAATCGATATGTTTTCCGTGAACACATTTTCCAATCACTTTTTTACCTCATGTATATCAAAGGGTCAAAGGGTAAAGTACATAAAACCCCCCTGTGGTTAAGGAAATTGACACGAAACCTCCTCATTTTTTAGAAACTCCCACTTAACCCCCCTGTGCTTTGGACTTGTTTGGATTTTACCTGCTAACCGGCTGGGGAGCTAGCGAGTGATATTTACGCGACTTAATGGTAACTTGTGTCTAGCAGAAACTCATTTCATTCCAATTTTGTCCTCCATGTCTCTTCCAAGCTTGCACCCACCATAGTTGTAGATCTGCAAATGAAAAATTTCGACAGAGAGATGAAAAACGAAGACCCAAAAACGTAAAGAGCTCAGCGCAACTTTGGATGGATCAAGAAAAGCTTTGGAGGGGCTAAATCAGCTATCATTTCAAGGAAGAACCCAAAAATGTCAAACTCCCAAAATTTTGGCGGTCGAATTCTTCTGGGCCTTCAGTGGTTGTGGATAATTTGAGGGCGTATTTGCAGATTTATTGACGTGGCTTCAACATTGGGGCTTGATTATGATATATCTGATCATGGTTTTCAGCTTTTTAGGAATTGTTCTTCTGCTGCTTGCTTCAGAAATCGAAGCGGTGAAGCTCTTGCTCAGGCCATCAGAGAAGCTCAAGAACCCAGAACCCTCCAGGTATATGGCATTATAATGGGTTTGGGCCGTAAATATATTTGATCATTACCTTTTCATAATAATATGCTTGTTCAGGCCATTCTCTCTTTGCATCTCTCTCTCTCTTTTTTTTCCTTTCTTTTCTTTCTTGGGAAAACTGAAGAAAAGAGAGAGTGAACGGCCGAAGTCAATGGTCCCAGGTCTCCGAGTCAGCCCGCGCTTTTTCGAAGAATCCTACACCCATGGGCATACGGCCTGGCAGGCCTTCCCTTTCCGCCGGAGCTTCATGGGCGTTGCCCCGTTCCCCAATCAGATGTTTGGATGTGAGCTATACTCTGCGAGGAGCCAACCGGGCGTATGGCCTTGCCTTGCCATTTGACCTCTCTTCCCGTGTGACTAGGAATGCTCAGTGACAACCTCTCAATTGTCACCGCCTGGCCTCTCTTGCTACCACGGTAGCACCTAGTGTGGTCAGCACCAATCGTGTTCGGGCAACGAAGCTTACACTCATTCACATTGGTTCATCCTGCTATGCCCTGGGCCTTTTGCTCTTCTAACGTAAAAGGTGGCCGGCTATTCGTCAAGGCCCAGGAATCCGCTGGACATCTCAGCGGCGGGATTTGATACCCGCATCCGATCGAAGTTCCATTTGAGTGCCCCCCTAACATAAAGGAGAGCTGTTTCTAGGTGGGTCGCTTTGCGCAAGACATTGCTTAGGACCAACGGGTCACACGACAGGTGCACGATCCACTTTGCACGTTCCCTCCTTCGTCCCTTCGCCTATCGGCATGGCAGGCAAGCTACCTTGATCCATCTTCGGCTTCGATTTGTTATGCTCAGAAGTTCCAACAAGCCCTAAAGTCTCTTGCCGCCTAAAACTCTGCCAAGAGAGCGCTGCTTTACGTTTGATCCTATGTGCCCAGAGAATGCTATCGACTATTGCATCTGTAACTTTTCACATATTATATATGAGGGTATTTTTGGTATTTCATATTATTACCGGCTCCCCAGCCGGTTGGCAGGTAAAATCCAAATAAGTTCAAAGCACAAGGGAGTTAAGTGGGAGTTTCTAAATAATGAGGAGGTTTCGTGTCAATTTCCTTAACCACAGGGAGGTTTTATGTACTTTACCCTATATCAAATCGCTATAGTAATTTTTCTATAAAAAATATAGAAAAATGCAATCCAAACACAATTCAAAGGGATAGTTTTATCATTTTAACGCAAGTTATCATGAAAAATAAATTTTGATCTACGGCAGTATCATTTGCCAACTATATACTTGTATTTGACCCTTTTTTTTTTTTTTAGGATTGTGATTTTTAACTCCTTATGACATAAAGTACACAAATGACATCTTTTGTCTCTTGGAAAAGTAACACAGGCAGGCTTCCCAGAGTTACAATTATTCCACTATTAAGAATATACTAGTCTAATAACTCGTACTATGTACGATGATAGAGAATGTTATGAAAAAATAAATCAACAATTATGGGAATACATGATACATAAAAAAAACTTAAAAAAATAGTTTAATATATGAAACATCAAACAATTTTTAGCTATCTCATTCCCCCTTTCAGCTTTATAAATCCAACCCTTCAATGCTAAAAAAATTAGCTAGTTCAAGCATCCATTACAAAAAAAATTATGTGATATAACACACAAAACATGCCATATTAAATTTTAATAGATCTAAAACCGAATTATATTTGCTAAATGCCAATTCATTTCTTTTCTACATAATTTTAATTTTTATATTTTGAAATCTTTGTTTGTTTATTTGGCCTAAAAACATAAAATAGTACATGATTTTACAATTTCCAACTTGACATCATATTTATAAATCAAAAAATGTAATGCTTTGAGCGTGTGCAATTTAACTAGTAGAACACTAGTGAATAGAGGTGAGTAAATTTCTTAATCAATAGATAGAGTAAAATGACAAATTGAAGCATGCATAGTACCTAGAAATTTGATAAAAGTATTTTTGTAGTTTAATTTTCACGAAAAAACAATTTGTGTCATCAATGCACTACAAGATAGTATAAAAGTTAAATTTATCACAACTTTTTTTTTTAAACTCTCTTGCCTCTTTCCACACTCTTCTCATCCCCGTAAACTTATCAAAACTAATTACATATATAAGCTTCAAGTTTAATGCAAATTCTTAAGAAAATATGCTACTTATAATCTTGTATTGGAATTTCACTTGATGCTAAGAATAAGATATAGATTTGGCACTTTCAAATCTAAATCCGTCCAAAATAACTTATATGAAAAAAAATAATTTTAAATAAGTATGCAATGATTGGTTTGAATTTTGTCTTGTAAAATATGAAAAATCTATATCAAGTCCGTCAAAAAATGGGAAGATTCGAATGTGGACTTGGAAGTGAGATCATGTAAACCTCTCCCGTGGGGACATTTTCTTTATCCTATAGAAAAGAAGATTTAGCCATTTTTTCCATTTATTCATAAGATTGTGGCCATATGTAAACTAAATGGAGGGGCGACAGTGAAACAAACGTCAGTGTTGAATCAGTGAAAGTAGAAGGGGTCCCATGATCCGCAAGACTTGAAACGATAATTTGTTGGTTCTAGATCGCAATATTTACACATTTTGGAGGGCTTGAGTGGAATTAACTGCTAAGCTGATTAGATATCAGCTGCCTCCCGATTATTTGCCGAGTATTTCGTAGTATGGACGGAAAGCGGACATTTTGAAAACCGCCAACCGCTAAAGGATCAAATTGTGGGTAAATGACATCGTCAAAACCATCCAACTCATCCACTTTTTAGGAATACACGTAAGATGAGGGCCCACATCGTTAGCCGGCATCCCTAAAAAGCACCCATCAAAAGTGTTCCTTATTTTATGTTTTTACTAGTTTTTTGAGTAAATTGCGCCGGTACTAATTTCCTTCCAAACTGCCGCGTGGGAACAAAATCAAATCGGAATCAAACAGTTTAGATAATGCCACGTCAGATCTGTTAAGTTTTGAGCCCCAGCTAGGAAAAAGTGAAGTCTAAAGTAGCCCACCTTTACAATTCACTCGTATGACCAACGTACACGTGTCTTTTCATTTAGTACATTTTTGCAAAATGATTCTTTAACCGGCTGTGCTTTTAGCCTCTTAACAGGTCATTGTGTGAGATCACCAATCATCTCTCATATAGTGACACGTGTGTTTAGCGGAAAAAGCACATCTCACTATTTTTGCCATGTAGCCTAAATCTCAACACGCCACCAAATCGGGTGTGATTCATTTTTATTTTAACGGCTAAAGCCACGTTTAGGTGAACTTTGGCTGCGTTTGGATTGAGTGTTTTTGCACCTGTTTTTGAAAAATTATTTTTCACATTTTAAATGCTACAGTAAATATGTATTTCAAAAACAACTTAAAAAATACCATATCCAAACAATATATCAAAAACAACTCCAAATATATTTCAATTATGTATATTTAATTTGTATATTTTAATAAGTATATTTCAATTTGTATATTTTAATTATGTATTTTAATATGTATATTTCAATTATATTTTAATATATTTTAATATGTATACTTCAATTATGTATATTATATATATTATATTAATATAAATATATTTATTTCAATTATGTATAATATTATATATATTATATCAATTGAAATAACTATTATATATTTATATAAATACATTTATTTATATATAAATTTATAAATATATTTATTCAATTTTGTTTTATAATATATGTTAATATATATTAATATGTATATTTCAATTATGTATATTATACATAAATTATATTAATAAAAATGTATATTATATATATTATACATTTCTAATATTATATATTTATACATACATATTATAAATATTTTATTATATTTATAATATATTTACATAAATATTATATGTTATATAAATTATATATAATATATAATACATTATACATTTATATAAATGTACATTTATACATAATATATAAATATTTATGTATATTTATAATATACATTTATATTATGTATAATATATAATATAATACATTTATAATACATTTATACATTTATATTAATATACATAATAATATTTTTACATTTATACATAATATTAATACATGTATACATTTATATTTATTATATTAATACATTTCTACATAATATTAATATATATTTATAATATATTAATTTATACATTTATATAATATTCATTTATAATTTATACATTTTTAATAATATACACTTATACATTTAAATATACATTTATATTATGTATTATATATAATATAATACATTTATATAGTTATATTAATATACATAATATTAATTTTACATTTATACATAATATCAATACATATATACATTTATATTAATTATATAAATACATTTCTACATAATATTAATATATATTTATAATATATTAATTTATACATTTATAATAATATACACTTATAATTTATAATATATTTATAATATTCATTTATAATTTATAATTTATAATAATATACAGTTATACATTTATAAATATATTTATATTATGTATTATATATAATATAATACATTTATATATTTTTATATGAATATATAAATATATTTATTTATAAATAGCTATAAATGTATTATAAATGCATAAATGCATATTTATATAAAAATATAAAAATTATAATTTATAATTTATACATTTATATAATATTCATTTATAATTTATACATTTATAATAATTTATGTATATTATTATAAAAGTATAAAAGTATATTTATATAAAAATTATAATATTCTAAAAATACTGAAAAATATGTTTCAAAAACACCTCTAAAAATAATCCAAAAAAATCTATAGTAAAAGTTTTTCATATAGTTTTTGAAAAACAACTCCAAAAACAACTAATCCAAACGGACTTGTTTTTCATATTCAAAATGTTACGGTGGTGTTTTTGAAAAACAAACCCAAAAACAGATAATCCAAACGGAGCCTTTGCCTCCCATCAAAATGTCACATTTAAGTGATTTGTTTCAAAAAATTCAAGCAGGTGTGTTATACATTTTTTTGATTCGATGGTAATTTCAGTCCCTTCCGAGTTATTTCTGAGTCTTCTTAGATCCGCCCCCTCCCCTTAATATAGAATAAATTATGTTATACAATAATTATCGTTTCCGAAAAAAAAATAAAGCCATAAAAGACAGGACTCGGATTGGAAATCTCTTAGCAGTGGCAACTGGTAAACTTCAGGACACCTGTCCACTGGGCAAGAACTCCAACCTAATGGTCATTTACCATAAAACCATTACAAAAATTCAGTGTAGAACGAACAAACGTTTTGATACAATGCATGCATGTAAAATAAAATAATGATTAAAAAAATGTATCAATGACATTGCAAAATAAATTTGGCAAATAATTCACTGTCTAAACAAATCAATTTTCATCATGCATGTTTGGGTCATCTCATGAAACTTAGTATTGGGCCAATTTCAAGGCCACTTAGACCTTATGTAGCAGTATCAATTCGCTTGCTAATATTTTTCCTGGGCCTGCATCAAATAATATTTCTAACATAAATGTATCGGGCCGGGCCGTTTTGATAGATGCATTTGAATTCTAGGAAGGGTTTGACATGGATTTATTTTTTTGTTTGATCAGTCGTCCCTTATCTACTCTACACGTACTTCTACTCTTCTTATAGCCTATTCTAAGAAAGAGGGTCCAACTAAACCTACAGAAGAACTGACAGAGATTGAATCACCATCGAATCAGACAGGTGTACTACATACTCTTTTAGATTTAGAGGAAGCCACTTAAAGTAATAAGCTACATATAGTGGTAAGTAATGGGAAACAATTGCTCTGTTTGGATTGTAAATTATTTGAGATATTTTTACTGTAGCACTTTTTGTGATGTGATGTATGTGAGATAAAAAAGGTAATTGGAAAGATAAAAAGATGTGTTGGAAATTGTAATGATGATGTAAGCAAATAAATTTTGGCAAATAAGTCTCATAATTGGATAATGGGTAATTCCAGTTTAAATTACTTATCACGAGTCTAAACATGCTAATGTAGACACTGTTAATTTTAAAAAATTAATGGGTAATTCCAGTAAGTTTGAAATGGTCATAATTGGATAATGAGTATAATTGAATTAATTAATTCATATGTATTTAATACATGGTTATAAGCATATTCAATTATTTATTTATGACTCACTTGAAATTTTATCATCTTTACACTCACTAAAAATGTGTTTAAGTGCGCAATTATTTTAAATAAATATAAATAGATGACACGAGTCAACACACTACCCATTAATTAAACGGATTTAATTGGATCACTCATTTAAATCAATTCAAAATTTGTTGCAAACACAAGTCCACTTATTAATAGACAAGTTTGAGCGAATCAACATAATTGAGTTATAATTGGCATATCTACTTCCAACGCACAAACTATATTATCCAAAAAAAAAAAAAAAGTTAGGAATTTGAAGGAAACGAGTCCATTTCTAGTAGAGCGGAACGTGAACTGTCGTACGATATCTCGATGACTTTTGTCATTAAGGACCCAGAAAGCAGTTTGGAGCTTACATGGAATCGCTGGCCCTTCAAACTCCAACGGAAATTACGGCGTCGAAACATTTTCCAGTCCATGACATATTTGTCACTCTCATTCTTTAGAAACCCGAGACTTTCCGCAACCCGAGAGTTTAGCACTTGGTTTATTTATTTACTAATCACGCAGAATAAATTTCATAATATTTTGAACACTAGACAATTAAAATGACTGAACTCGTTATTACATTTGTGCATGTAATATAAATCGCTCTATAGCAAAGATGAATGAATCGGTTTAGGACAATGCTACTATTTGTTTTTCTACAAATTTAACTAATCTTGCATTAACTTCTCGGGTCCTACTTCTGCAATCCCTTAACCAAAGTCAAGAACTGGAGACGAGTCAGCGTGGATCACGATTCTCCTGCATGACTTTGATCTTCTCTGAAGACTTAAACAATGATATGTATCGTTGAATGAGAAAAATTATATATCATCTTGCGTTCCTTCCACAAGATGAGTAATAAAAAATTCTCCTTTTTTTTTTTGGAGCAAAACATAAGTTACGCGTAAAATGGTGCTTAGCGACAAGCTTTGCCCAATTCGAGACTGCAACATTCAAATCGTCATCGTCTTGTTCGCTTTGTAATTTTGTCAGGAAAAAAAATTTACGTTTCTCACGAACATATTTTTTAATTAATTTTTAATATCACATATATTAAATTGTTACTATATATATATATTATAAAAACTCTAAAAAAAAAAATAACAATCCCAAGTGGACCGGTAGTATTATTCAGAGAATCCTACGACACACCCCAATAGCAGTTTGTGAAATACTACGAGAAATGGAAAAGTACCGGTAGCGGCGACTAAAGTCTGAACGCCAGTTGTAGGCCCAAGTTCCTTAACACGGTAGCCAATACGGAACCAACCGCACATCATTCACGAATCATATACCAATAACAAAACGCTCAATCTATGTGGCCCATGCAATTAACCACCAGCCCAAAGGCCGGTGGCCACCACTTAGCTTGGTCGGGTGGGAGGTAAGGGATCAAAATGACACATTTAAGTGATGTGTTTCAAAAAATTCAGGTGAATGTGTTATGCATTCGTTTGGTCCGGTGGTGATTCAGTCTCCTTCAGATTATTCCTGAACTTCCTCAGGTCCACCCTCTTCCCTTTAGCGTAGAATAGATTAGATTATACAATAGTTGTCGTCTCCGGAAAAAAAAAAAAGAGTGGGCCGTGCAATTGCAGCCCGCAAAACTCACGATAGCTGATTAAAGGAAAAAGAAAAGAAAAAAAACCACATTCCTCCACCAACCCTCTCTCTCTATTAACGTGTATGACCCTCTCAACGTAGGAACCATTCATCTGGGGAAGATTACAGAGGCTAGGCTATAGAAGTGAGGAGTGAAATGAGATAAGTAACTGATATGGGATGGATAGACCGAAACAGCATAATAAAAGCAGCGCGGGTATACCTAAGGACTCCGTAAAAGACTCTTCCTTGTCGTCTCTGCTACCTACACACCTCCTCTAAAGAGCCGGCCGGTTTCCAATTTCTTTCACTACCTAATCTCCATATCACACTCTTCTTCAGCTATTATTCTCGACCTTCTTTTCTCCCTTTTGGATCGCATGTCACCTATCTGAAAACAAGTGTCTTGGATGAAGAAAATTCAGAAAGAGACCAAGTGGGCACCGACAATTTCAGATCTTCAGGTGCACTCGAGTTTCGATTTTTTTTCCCCAATCTCTAAGGAGATTCAATTTGAATTTGATAGCAGGCTCGTCGGTCTGATCCATATTTGATTTGGATTGGTGGAATTCTCAATAAAGATTCAATCTTTAAATCCTTTGTTTCAATCCAAATGGTCTGTTTCCATAGCACAATTTCGGTTGACCAACATATAGCTATGGCTAAATCTGTTAACTCAACCGACCCTGGCTTGAAACTGAAGCAGATCAATCAGATACACAGGAAAAAGAACTCTTCCAATCCCCAGAATCACTTGAACATTCCAGCATGCCAGCAATCTCGCTCTGCTGTCGTTGATGTGATCATCATGATTGCTGTGATTGGTGCTTGCGGAGTCTTATTGTATCCGTGTGTGAAGAGTTTAGTCCACGCTACCGCTGAATTTGTTGAAGAAGCTGCATATATCTTCACAGAGGAAATTTTCCGCGCTCCAGTGGTCTATGGATGTTTTGGGCTGAGCATTTTATTTGCTCTGTTAGCACTTGTAGCAATCACAGTCTATACGAGTAGGACATGCGGGAATCCTGGTTGTCGTGGGCTAAGGAAGGCTGCTGAATTTGATATACAATTGGAGACGGAGGACCGTGTGAAGAGTTCATCTGGGATAGCGAAATTAGGGGTGAAGAAGGGACTATTTCAGTTGCCTCGGGACCATCATAGAGAACTGGAAGCAGAGCTCAAGAAGATGGCACCGCCCAACGGGCGAGCTGTACTGGTGTTTCGAGCTAGATGTGGATGTTCTGTCGGCAGAATGGAAGTTCCTGGACCAAGAAAGTCTCGAAAGGTTAAGAAGTAGATTTGGATATGATGCATTATTTTATACAAATAAATTCGCTATACACACAGTTATAATGATGGGATGATACCATTTGTCGGTAATCTCCCGAAATTACAAAATTGCACAATAAACTTATTGGAATAAGATGCATGGATTATACTATAATGAAAATTAGGAATTGTTTATTTTCATCGCTTTACCTTTTCGTGACTTTTATCTCCTTGGATAACATGAGGTTTTGATATCATTGGTGGCTGTCGTATGCTTTATGCCTGGCAGTGCCTTCTGAACCACGGACTTTTGCCTTTCAGTAAGGTGCAATCATGATATTCTTCAGTTATCTTTTGGAAGAAGGTCCAAGAGTGGAATCTCAACTGTGATGGGTGTTCTTTGTTATCTCTCCAGGATCTAACTATATTAAAAGGGAAATTTTCCATTTCCATGTTCGAATTTACAAATGGTCTTTTATTGAGTTCCATAGTTCTTTCTTCCTTGAAATTTACTTGTATGGATACCGGTACTGAGTTTTACAATATTTTGCTTGTACTCGACCCATTTTTGTGCTACGCTTTGGCTTTCAGTATACAGTATTTGTCTTGTGACTTATCAGAATAGATGAATTGATCCCCATTCTTTTTTTGCAACCCAACCACTGAATCATTAAGATTCATTTAATAAAGCTATTGGCATTCAAAGTTTCCATCATTCCAGTCACTTCTTATTTAATGGATAGGGGAAAGTTTTACAATTTTTTTGCCTTTGCTGCATCCCATGTATCACCTGACAGAGTTCATATGCTTGAAACTTAGTTAACTTTCCAGCTTCTATCAGTCGATTTATGGAAATAGTATGCTGCTGTCTGAGATTACTTCTTCTTTGGGTTGTTAATTGGTTTAGCCTACATAAGGCATTAGGTCCAATTTTCTTAGAGGTGTCCTGGTCTCTGGTTTCCTGATAGCTAAAATTCTTCTTGTGGGTTACAATATCAATCTTAGCAGGCAATACTGTATATGAGTTTTACCAAGTTAGAACATGGAAAGCAGGGATCTCAGTGAGCAATAGCATATCATCTCGGACTCATTTATCAAATTGCAGAACTTACTTTCCACTGTTACCACCATAAGAAAAGGCTAATGCTTTAGAACCTCAACATAACTTACTTATGATGGTTGGTTGTAGAGGGATTTTGTCTTCCATAGTGAGATTATTTTACTGCTGATTGCAGTTTGCACTCCTCCTCTGGAGGAGAGCTTTTAACATTCTTATTCTGGTTGCCTACAAAGGCTGAGAAGTATGTTTATTATGAAGAGAAACCCTGCAAGTGATGACCATTCTAAATCAATACTCCTCCAGTTGCTGTACGTATGTAGGACCATAGGATATTCTCTTTGATTTCTTCATCACTTTCTAATGACTCCGATTGCTTAATCAAGTAGACATGGATGGATGCATTTGTAGCTTGGTGGATTGAAAATTAGTGTATTTGTCCTGCAACCCCTTGCTATACCCTCTGTGAATTTGACTTCCAAGTGAAAGCGAAGTCTCCTTTTGCCAAGTACTTTGCGAGTCTTAACATTTCTCTGGGTAAAAATGCTGCTAGGGATCTTCCATTCCGGTATTCAATTGACAAGTATAAAGCTTGTCCATGTGCGAGAGCAGAGCACTCAAGGATTTACTGATCCATGAATTCCATATTTTGGTCTCAGAAATGCATGTTCTCTAGGTATAAATCTCGTATTGTTTCATTAGTATTTTTTTTTAAAAAAAAATTTGCGTGATATTGGTCATTATTACTTATGCTGCTTCGCTTTTGTTGCAGAACTGCATTTCCACGAGTCTCATCTATTTTTGGCTAGTTGTCTTCTGTATAATCCTTGCATCTTTCTTTGAGAAGCAGAGAATAAGCCAATTTTTTTCAAGCCTAGAATTTGGATGCCAGCCACAGGTGCATCTACATGATTTGTTCCCAGAGCATCCAAGTCTTCTTGTGATTGCCCGCTCCATGTGTGTCTGTTTTTCCATTTTTTGGTGACAAACAACTTCGTGGTGCTCCTTCATAGAGGAGGCCGATCTCTGCTAGTTACTTTTTATATCCTGAGTTGCAATTGAATTTAATCTTTGTAGTGTGTGTAGCTGAAGTTTTTGCTCCAAATCACTTGTCGTGGGACAAAGGCAAAGTGATGTTGTAAGAATCTGAATTGGGTATCTGCCTCTTACAAGGTAAAATCAACCAATCAAAGCCTAGTGCTACCAACTCCCAAGAAGAAAAGGCAATTTGACATTTGATTACAACAGAGGTGAGATTGACCGGTGAGCAACGAAATGATAAAAGGAGTCTGGAGAAGAAAGAAGAAATACATTCAACTTCAATACCCCCCGCATTCATGTCTTCCAATTTCGGACGGAATAATAATAGTAGCAGTACCATTCACCGGGAACACACTACTCCGACTACCTAACCTCCCACCTGCGCCATATTGGAGTCTTTCTTGTTTAATAAGCAGGCAACAACGTTAGGGCGTGCCCATCATAACCAATTTGGGCTGCGAAATATGTCCCTCTCATGGGTGCCGACACGTACACGTTTTCCAAGTCTTTTTGATATCTCAAGTTGAAAGAAAGCCAGAATCCCGCATTTATTTATTGTACAGATGACCAACCCTATGTATAATTTGTATATCCCACCAAAAAAAAAAAAAAAAGGGGTCCGCGTGAATTGAACCTGAACCGAGTCAACCGACCAACCCCTAAGCCTGAAAGCCGACGCTTTTAAAATAGTAGTAGTATATGCTGTATTTAGCCGCAGCCGTCCACCAAAAAAAAAAAAAAAAAAAAAAAGAACCGGTAGAAAAAAGTAACTTAAAATTTAATTAGACTATAGATGGTATCCATATTTACAGTGCAATTTCACCAAAACAACCCTAGAGCACATTGAATGAATTTTCTTAAAAAACAAAAACAAAAAAAAAAAAAAAAAAGAAGAAAGAAAGCCTATGAGGTGCTCTGGTCTATATCCATTTCTGGTGATGATGTCCTGCTATCATCCTCCATATCTTCTGTTGAGGACCCGTCCACATCTCCCGTTGAAGCCGAATTATCATCATCGGCCTCAATTGCTCCGCCAGAGTCTTGATTGCTCCGGCGACGCGGAGCAAAGTAAATGTGAAAAACAAAAGCCGGCATCCTTCCATTCATACCGCTGCCACCTTCCTCCTCCTCCTCCTCACCATCATCCTCCGCCTCCCCATCGCTATCATCACCGCCACCTTCTCCATTGTTAATCTTCTCGTCCTGCTCCACCGGCATGCGATATCTACAAACAGGGCAAGATCCTTGAATTCCCAACCACTTATCAATGCAACCCGCATGATAGTGATGTTTACACGGCATCTGTTTGGCTTCCTCGCCGACTTCAAGCTCGGCCAAACAAATCGCACAATCCAAACCCCCTTCCGCCACTTTCACCAGCGGCATGGCTTCTATTGAAGCCTTTGATGCCGGCACGCGCCCCTCTTTTCCGAGGAGAAGTGATTCGACATCAACAGAACCTTCGATCACAGTTAAGGATCCGGTACGAGGGTTTACGATGATGGCAATTTCACGCGGTCGATCAGACGGCGCGGCGGAGGAGGAGTAGCCGATGATGAAAGGGAGTAGTATGGTTCTGGCACTCCTCCTGGCGAGCTCTTCGAGACTCGGTGGCGACGACTGATCCGCCACTCTCTCGGTTGGGGTTGACGCCATCAAGGGGAAAGTCGAAGCTGAATAGTTACAGAAACAAATACTAATAAATAAAAACAATAAGAAGAAAAGAAAATGGACAAAGTGGGGAAGTCCGGTGATATATCGAAGCTGGGGAAACGCGGACCGTGAGAAATGAGAAAAGTTGAGGAAGAGTCTAGAAGCTGGTCGAGTATCTTTGACTTGCAGCGGTCTTTAGATATACTTAGGGCTGTCAACGGGTCGGGTCCGGGCCGGAATTCATTATTCCGGATCCGGACCCGAATTACTATGCCGGATCCGGACCCGACCCGTTTATCCGACGGGTCCTTTATTCTACGTTCCGGATCCGGATCCGGCGGTCCCGGATCCGGATCCGGGTCTACCCGAACAAATTTACCAAATTTTATAATTTCTAATAAAAATGAGAAAAAAATATATTTGTAAACTAATTTCTAACTAATGCAAAGAAAAAATCAAATAAGAAATCAAATCAAATTAACTTTATTAAAATACATCACCCTAATCAAATTATATTGATAAATATATATTTTTTAAATTATTAATTCATTTATATCCGGATCCGGGTCTAATACGGGCCGGAATACTATATTCCGTATCCGACCCGTTTTTTGTTTGACAAAACGGATCCGGATCCGGATCCGGAAAACGGAATTAAATCCCTACCCATACCCGCATTAATTTCACGGATCCGGGTCTAGACCCGACCCGTTGACAGGCCTAGATATACTGCTACTAGGAGTGGTTTCTTTTTTTTCTTTTTTTTTTTTGGGGTGAGGGGCGTCAGAAAGAAGGTTTTTTTTTTTTTTTTTTTTTTTTTTTTGGGGAAATTGGCGCCTCATACATATTTATTGATTCGTACGTTGCTCAGGATGAGAAGGGTTTTTTGAGGTTAAATCAGGAAAAATAGGGGTGATGATTTTAAAGTTATCTTTCTTGAGTTAAAAATGAATAATTAGAAAAATCATATATTTGACGACAAAAAACTTTTATTAAATGGAAAAAATGAAACTTATGATTTACAGTGGAGCGCAAGTTTGCATGGAACTTATGATTTTTCTTCTTATTACTTCTATTAAATTTATGATTTTTCTTTTTTTCGATTTAGACAAATGTATTAGTTCTTCATATGCACCCGCAAGGAAATTTAAATAGCAGCTTTTGGAAATTTGCCATTGGATAATGAGAATTTCCATGATAATAATTAAATTTAAAGAAAATTGTTCGAAACGTTATTGATATTTTATTAAATAAATTTTTCATCCTTTACTTTTAAGATATTAACTTTACATCGCTTATAAATTTAAGTTTGTAAATTTTGGTTTCGACTTAGGTTTTCGACCAATTTTTAACCTAAAATCACTACTTTAACTAATTTGTAATAATTTTTATATACAAAAAAAGTTTAGATTTCACTTTTTTTAGTGACAACAATAAATATGAATTGCATCAGATCTCACTTTTTTAAGAAAGAAAAATGAACATAGTTTTGGTCACAATTTATTTTCTTAAGTGCAAAAAAATGAATATAAATTGGGTTATCTATTTAATTATAAATGGATATAATATTTTTGTTTCTAAAAAAAAAGACCATTTATGAATCATGTGATGGATTTAGGGTAAAAAAATAATATAAAAAACTTAAGTAATAATCAAATTTTACAAATTTGAATTTGTAACAGACGTTAAGTTTTGATATTTTAAAAGAAAATTATAAAAAAATTCATTGAATGACGCGGTTTGAACGATTTTCACTTAAATTTAACTATTAGTTGTATATATCAGCACTGCTTTTCTTTTTTCTTCTTTCTATGTTGGACAATTTCACTTAATTTCCAGCGTCGAAATTAAACTTTTCCTACAAATGTAGCAATCGCACTCCGAGGCAGTGGAAACTGGGAGACAGCAACGATATTCATTCCATCTCCTATTTAACAAGCAGTGAGTCGAGTGCTCCTCGAGTCACACACGACTCACCAACTCAGTTGAGTTATTGGGGTCGTCCGTTTTGGGTCTCTAATTTTCCATGAACCCCAAAGCCAAGCCCTCTTCTTAATGCTATCTTTCTTTGACTACTCGGTTTTGAGCTCCCCTGCCGCACAGCCATGGAGTCCTCTTCCTTTGTTCCCACTCGGTTCGACATCTTCGAGATTTACCGACAATATTGTGGTACCTTTGCCCCCTAACATACGTCTTCAATTGTCTTTGCTGTAATTTTGTTCTTTTCATTGTTAATTGATTGTTTATGCTTACTTGGATTATGAAAAGATTGTAATTTTACTGATGTTTTGCTCGTGTTTATTTGATGTATGCGGGCAACCGTTACTGGTGATAGTAGTATTCCTCTCTTTTATTTGTTATATTGGTTGGGCAGTTATCAAGCACTCCTAGCATAAAGAAAGGAACAATCTTGGTTGGCATAACGCTGGATTGGGTAGTAGTGCAAGATTTACGTTCCACAAGAATTTCTCTACTGTTTTCTGTCTTTGAAGAAATTTTGAAGTTTAGGGACTTATATGGCACAAGGTGCAGGAGGCATTTACTTTCAGTTTTGTTTTAAGCAAGAAAGTATGCAGAATGATAGAGTTTTAGTATGCAAGGAAAAGCTTCGCTGGCCTTTGGCTTTTAACTCTCTCATGCTTTCCTTTCTTTCAGTTTTGTTTTAGAGCAAGAAAGCGTGCAGAATTAGAGAGCTTTATTATGCAATGAAAAGCTTAGATGACCTTTCTTTTTTCACTCTCAAATGCTGTCTAGGTCATCGTTTTCTTTACATGCATCAGTCGTAGTCCTGGGTATCTCAGTGTAATGTTCATGAGTACTTGAATGTCAACTTATGTATTTACTGAATTTAAAGATCAATTGGAACATTTATGTGAATGGCGTTTCTAATTGCAGCAATCATGTCAAGGCCATATGATTCTGGGAGCGAAGGATGCTTATCGAATGAAGAATATCAGAATGGTAGATACTCAAGAAATGCGTTGACTCAACTCTTAAAGTTAGTGGATTCAAGATCACAAACAAGGTATGTGTGTGTGTGGTATGGAGGACATAAGATTCACAGTAAGACTATGAAGTTGAACTGTTTGCCTCCTTAACATTGAGATTCTGAAAATTTTTTGTGCGCCTTGTTGATTGCATCCTATAGAAGACAAACATAGTGAAAATCATTCGTTCGGTTCCAAATTTAATTCTTTGTTCATACAATTGCTACTGCTAACCTGGCTGTTTTCCAGCCTTGCAAGTGGCTTTTGGGGGCACTGGGCTTGCGCCCAGGGGGTTCACTCTGTATGGTTTAGGCACAGGAGTTTGTTCTTGTGGTAATCTTTAAATGATTCAGGCATCGATGGAAGTTGGTTTGCACTACATGATGTAGCTATAATTTGCAAACTATTGCAATAGTTTGTGCATGCAGTCAATGTATTGGCTACAATGAGGGGAAAGAAGATGTTATGTATTTATTTATTTATTTTAATTCTTTTATAACTCAACATAACTTAAAATTATTCTTGTGCACATCTCAGGTTCTCTGTTTTTGAAGAAATATACAAACTTATGATGAGGTTAGACTTGCTGGTAAGTTATTCTGTTTTTTCTTGTAACTTGAGTGAAATTGGTTTTAACATATACAAAATTTTGTTTCTTTTGGACTATAGCAAAATCTAATTGCTCAAGTATAGGTACTTATCTGATTTTGAGTGAGCTGCAGCCCTTTCCTTAGTTATAACTTGTCACTTGTGTGCTTAAATTCTCAGTGTACTTTGCTCAGTCTTCCTTTCATGCAGGCAGACTTTTCTGAGTTCTCACGGTTTTATGATTTTGTTTTCTTCATTTGCCGAGAAAATGGTCAGAAGAATATCAGTAAGTCAATTTAAATGAAATTATATCCTTAGGTAGTTTAATGCCAGTTCAGTTTTCTTAACCTCATGTGCCTTTATTGTTTATTCACCTTGCAGCTGTAAGCAGGGCTGTTATGGCCTGGAGATTAGTTTTAGCTGGTAGATTTCAACTGCTCAATCAGTGGTGCAACTTTGTTGAGGTAATAAGACTTGTTAGAAACTCCCGTTAAAGGGGATAAAAAAAGAGGATAAATCTAGGTATTCCTCCTAAACAAAGATTGTCTTATTAATTAAAGAGGATAAAAATGTCTTCTAAACATGGGTAAAGATTTTGTTTCCCAGTCGAATGATCTGCTTGATTATTTTCGCTAGTCTCTTGGCATATTAGTTCTCTTGACTATTGAAAGCACGGAATAGCCGTTCCTGCATTTCTGAGATTAACCCACCAGAAGCATCAGAACTTATTCCTGAAACAATTAATGTTTACCATGCTTCTGCATTTCTTTGGAAACTTTCAGTTTAACTAGTTTGATTCTCATCATCAGCCCCTTCTTCACTGATTGTTTCTTGTCTGGTATAGAAGCCTAAAAATCATTCGGAACATAATGAGTTTATCTTAGCAGAATCTAACGGAACGTGTTGTCCATTCTTTTATTTGCCCATTGAGAAAAGTAGATATTTAATATTTCATCCATCTCTTCCTTGCTTTTAGACGAGCATTCAGGGCTTTCCTTTTCATTGTTCTCATGACATTTCCAACTTTATCCAACATGTTAGAGGTTATATTGTTGTGATTGATTGCTAATAATCCATTTTCATCACTGCAACCCTGTTCAAGTTACTTACTGAAAGAAGAAATGACTAAAAACACTGTTAAGCTCCCCAGAGTTTGCAGAGTGGTGTTTTAATCGTCATTTATAGCTCCATGTGTTGCCAGTGCAGTTGCATTTTTGTGAAAATGATTGATTAGGGCCTTGAACATGGTCTTTACTCTGTAGTTGTCACCTTTGGGAAAGTTTAACAGCCAAATGTTAGCCATTCCTCTTTCCATGATGATATTTTCTTTTCTGTTTCATTGTAGCTGATTTCTTAACTCATGTTGTTTAGAAAAATCAGCGGCATAATATTTCTGCGGACACATGGAGGCAAGTTTTGGCCTTCAGTCGCTGTGTACAAGACAATCTTGAAGGGTATGATCCTGAAGGTATTTATAAATGATCCTTGCCAACCATTTCTTATTGTTCTCAACAACCCTGACAATAGAAAATTTCTTAATTCTGGACAGGAACTGGTGGTTCATTAGATGATCACCCGGTTTTCAAACTTGCATTTGCTTTACTGACTACATTTGTTCCCCCTTGCAGGAGCTTGGCCTGTGTTAATTGATGATTTTGTTGAGCACATGTATAGGTTTGATTCCTGATCAATCATCTACGTGTTTCCACAATTATTCGCTTTTAGATGGTTTTATCTGGATATTATGTTATCTGACCTTTTTCCCCTTAGTTTGGCTGGGAAGGGTAAGAGATTTGGGTTCCATAGTCATTCGATGCGAAGATAGGTCTATTGCATTAATAAGATATCCATACTGCTAGGTGTGGAAAAATATACATTGTTGACTTTGATATCATAGACAAAGATGCACCTTTTACAAATGGAGAGTTTGTGTTTCAATTTTAAAAAGGAAAGATTTAGTATGGGATCTTTATTTGAGTAATTTATTGTGACTGATCTGATGGCACTGAGATGCTATATTGCATCTTCAAGGCATGGAAGAATGCGTGAAAAACAGTTAATATTAGCATCATGGCTAGCATTTTGGTCTAGTTGTCTTGTGACTGAGAACACGTCATATTAGTAATGAAAAAAAGACAAACCTTGACATTTTTGACTTTCTGATGAAGTCCATTGCACATAAGCACAGTTTATCTGGGCACCTGCATGTATATCTGGATATGTAACATGGCACGGATTATATGTCTGTTGCAGGATTGGGTGTAATGATACTAGTTATTCGTTGTGCAGTTGCGGTGATTCGGATGAGCGACCATTTGATGATTCTCTTCCTGGTAGAAGACCTTTTCTATAGCCATGATCAATAATTCACATGGACGACTTGTTTGACTTTTATGGGACTCTAATCATTTGACAGGTTCGAAGAGCTTACCAGGACTGAAGAGGAAGTTGGGTGATAACTTGCAGAAAGAGCATGAATCTTTAAATGGATATGTTCACTCCAACGGAGCAAGACTTCCAAAGAGAAGGCAACTTATTTCTGCTGACATACTTTTCAACTGTGATGAGAATTGTGGGAGTGCTGCGGATGATTGCATGGAAACAGCTAAACAAAACAGTGCATTGGGTTGCACGAAGTCTCCTTGTTCTATTGAAGGCTGTTTGTCCAAGGGGTTTGCAGGACTCTTCTCTGGTCGTCCTTATTTGCAATGTAATCGGCACAGGGGAGTCTCCTAGATATCTGGACACAGTCGAGATGGTTTGTTGTTGTGCGTCTTATGTGTTATTGGTGTTGACAAGTTACAGGGGCCGCAATTGTTCTGTCACGAACGAGCGTGGCCATTTTTTATTTTAAAATACGAATTAAAATAAAATGTAATTTCGGAGTTATTCTATTATGAAATCAATAAGGCCACCGCCCGTTTGCGTTTCTGTCTTATTGGGTTAAATTGTAGTCGTCCCATCCCATGTACTAATACATTTTTAATGGAATGCTGCGTTTTAATTAATCGATGAGCGTAGTTACAATTCAAAGAAACGCTTATTTAATCAATTAAAGTTTTATTTTATTTTATAAAAATATGAATTATTTTATTAATAAAAGGAGATTAAAAGCCTAATGAATATAAACTAATTAACATCTACTTAATTTAAAAGTATAATTCAACTCTATTAATGTCTTCAATATACGTGCGTAACTGATATTATTTTTCTATTATTAAGAAGTCAAAAAACTTAGGAATACTAATTGATATATATTCACTTCCATTTTGTTAAATGCATACAATGGATCAGATTGACAATATTATGTATATAAATAGGTCCTCTTATAGTAAACAAATACAAAGTCTTCTTATATATTTGTTACATCTAAATGATGTTTATAAATAAAAAATAGACTCATATTTTACGAAAAAATATGATCTAAATGGTGTTTACAAATCAACAATAGACTCATATTTTAAGAGAAAAAAAATATGACGTGTACTTCCAATGAATTAATAATTTATAATATGAAAGGAACTTGCGTAAAGTTTTTTAAAAAAAATTAATGTCTTATTATTATCAAAATTATTAATTAACTCGTTAACCTAAGGTGGAACAGAAAAATTATTATTTAATAGAGACAATTAATTTATAGAGATTTTAGTGTATTTCAAAGTTAATGTGGTTTCATGTAAAGACTTAAAAACTCCTCTCAAGTCCCAGATGACAACGACGGAACAAAAGTTGTCTAAAAAGTAATTCATGGAGTCATACGAGGCGGTCATCTGGGAATTTCTTAGCTTAGAATTTAACAAACAGTACAAGCAAAATCTTTTTAATGCTGACATCTGAAATTCTGCCCAACTCAACATTGAGGAAGTGAAGCCAAGCCTTTGGATATTTTCCTGGCAAATTGTTCTGAGGTTTTCCTTGCGGAGATAAAGGAGTTCACTTGTTTTTAGCTTTCTGCGGATTCTCAAATGTATTGCTCCCCGTGTCAATCAGTACCTATGTTTATGCTTCATGACTCACCACTGGTACTTCGCCGCAACGAGTATGTCCTCGTACTTTTCAGCAGCGTTATCCCAACTTAGGTTTTGCAACATACCCCGTCTTTGAATCCCTTCCCAACTATTTTTGTACTCACGATATGTGAGGAAGCAATTCCCTAGCGCGTTGATCAGCTGATTTGCCTCAGCCCTTTGAAATGTCCATCCAAGCCCAGACTCATTATAAGGATTAAAAGACTGCACAGTATCTCTTAGACCCCCCACTGCATGAACAACAGGAACAGTACCATAGCACATAGCATAGAGCTGATTCAGTCCACAAGGCTCAAATCTTGACGGCATCAGCAATATGTCTGCACCTGCAGTTATCCGGTGAGCTGTCTTTACAGAAAAACCCACCCAACCTCTAATTTTGTTGCTGTACTGTCCTTCAAATTGCCTAAGCATCTGTTCAAGGTCAGGCCTACCAGTGCCCAACATGACCAGCTGCACATCCTGGCCCATCATCCAAGGAATTGCCTCAGCTATAAGATCAACCCCTTTCTGGTGATCAAGCCTTCCAATAAAACCAATCAAGGGGACATTGTCACGGACAGGCAAACCTAACTCCTTCTGCAATGCTTCTTTGCATTGGGGTTTGCCAGTCTTCAAGGTGTCTAGTGAGTAATTTGTGTAACCATCTGACTGAAGATGAACATCCAACTCAGGATTCCAATCTTTTGTATCAATCCCATTAACAACACCCGCAAGTTTCCAGTCATTCTCATTGATTATCCCATCCAGGCCCCAACCACCTTCAGATGTCTTCAACTCCCAGGCATATCCATGACTCACTGTGACAACACGATCAGCTGTCTTTATCCCTGCGGCAAATATATTGAGGTGCTCACCCCCAACAGGATCATACAACCTAAAAAGGTCCAAGTAATGTGGTGGAAGATCAACATAAGAGAAGTCATCCACAGGACCGCGACCCTGGATGCAGACATGAGAAAACACACAATAAACAAACAGAGAACACGGGCAATGGAAAAAAAAAATGTATTGCGCAAATTTTGCAGAGGAACCAAAAATTGTTTTACCGCTAAAATGATCAGCACCTTTTCAAGTATTGATGTAACAGAAAACAAAAATTTAATCAAACCATGAACCAGTGAACGGGAGCTCTCCCTCCATTCCCAACCTCATATCCGCTTCTGATATAATGTCATGTATGACAAGCACCTATATCATATATGAATTTTCAAATCACACTTTCCCCTACTCCCAAGGCTGATCATTTGACAACTATATTTGGAGACAATACCTATATGTTGTTGGATGATAAGTCTCAGGACAAACCTGGTGAGCTATGTTATGAATCACAAGAACACATCTGGCATATTTCATTATTCCGTGATCACGATAATGTGCCTTCAAATACACGGGCAGTAATGCTGTATGCCAATCATTTGCTATAAAAACCAAATTTCCATCTCCATAGCAGACCCCACCACATGGAACATGCCAAGGCACCTAAAAATAAATAAATAAATAAAGCATTTCAGTACTCCAGATAACATATAAGAATACGGGGGACATAGAAACAAGGAACATTGAAGAAATAATCATGAGTAAAATCAAGGTCTATTTCATTTCAGCCATTCTTTCCATGAATTCCACAGGACTAAGCATTTTTTTTTTCTTTCTCAAAGCTTTTTCCAGACAATTTTATCAATTCTTGCATGACAGACGGCCACCTCCATAAAAAGTCTAACCCTTATCATCCCCAACATTGACTGATGAATGACAGCTTGTAAATCTTCTCATCAGTAAGATATCGATATAAAGAGTACAATTGCATGACTGAACATGACTTGCTGTTTTAGTTCATGAAGGTTGACAAATATGTAGCCTTGTGAACGCAAGGCCAAAAGAAGTGCCAGGCCATGATGCCTCATAATGTTGTACCTCAACAGCAGCTTTGCAAAACAGAACCATGCGCTTTAAAACATCCTGGAACAACCAGCAGCACAAAAAATTAACATCTGTGAATCAGAGAATTGATGATGAAGAAACACAAACATTTACATCTGTGATTCTGATACACGTCTATATTTTACATAAATACACAAATAGGCAGAATAGGAAAATGCAATGTTGAAGCAAGGGAAGCAGCATCCAGACACACAAGCATCTGGTCACAGAAGAACACTAGGAGAAGGATAATCAGGGAGAAAAGTCACATCCTGTAGAAGATATACCATCTGGGCATAAGACTGTATTTCCACCATTGGATAGAGAATAACAATACAAAGCTTACTTGTTTAAGAAAAAAATAAAAACCTACCACACGTTTGCCCCCATATATGTCATTTCCAATATGTCGAAATGAAGGACTGTCAATGAAAACAAAATCAACACTATCAATGTAAGCTTGAAAGTATGTCACCTCCATATCCTGCATGACGTGCAACCAGGTATCAGAAATTTTAATGTCATAAATGTTTTACTTAAGATACAATAAGGGTGTACAACTTCATACCTGACCATCTACTTTATACCTTTTCCGAACCCCTGTATCTTGAGCTCCAGCATAATCGCCATACCGAGGTGCAACAACCTATAAATCCACCAAAAAAAAAATTTCGTTTTATATGTACAACTCAACTACCAAGAATCTTGCTGGATTTCTGCACTGTCCGCTAACTTACATACCATACTACAATTACCGTGAAGTGCAGAGTGACAAGTTTATGGAAGAATGAAAATTTCTCATTTCTTACACAGAATGCAATATTCCACATAGACAGCATACACGTCAAAATGAGGACCATATGCAACACTGGAAAATAAAAAAAGGAAAATAAAACTGGCGAGCTATTCAGAAGTTCAAAAATATAAAATCCTGACATCAGCTACAAATTGCTTTTGAACAGGTACTCCACCATGTGACCATCTTGTCTTTGAAAGAGTTTCTGAAACGTTACCATAACTCTATGTCCTCGCCGAGCCAAAGCCTTGGGTAAAGCTCCAGCAACATCCCCAAGCCCACCTAAGTAAATTCTTGACATATTAGTTCTCATGTTGAGTAGAATACAAGTATAAAACTAAGGCACAATCATATACAGACCTGTCTATCATTATATGCAGACATACACATGCAAGCGCCCACCACTGAGTATGGATATATGCAATGAATATGTTTCAGCTCAAACTTTAAGGCACTATCTTAATTAAAAGGAAAGAGGATATATTAAACTGCATTGAACATGATTACTAAAACTAATGTTTTTATTCCATGACAGGCCTCGAAATAACTACTGACTGGAGATATAGATGTCTAACAGTCAAGCACATCCATTTGAACAGACCCTTCAGTCAAGGAGAAGTGCATATTTGAGTACTCCAGCCTATTCTTTTTGTAGGACTATATGTTCACTATAATTTCAGCATAAACTAATAAAAAATTGTCAATAAGTTTAATATCTACTAAATGGAGATCAAAAGGAAATGGCAACATGCTTAACCTAAGACCTGAAGAAGTTAATCCCCATAAAATATTTTCCACCAGAAACTTAATGTTATCGCACTACCTGTTTTAGACCATGGTGCACATTCTAAAGCAACCAATATTATGTTCATAACATTGATGCCAGCCAATGGAGGGGCTTTTAATTTTTCACCCCCAGAATCTTCTTTATCAACATTCACCTCCGGTGCACTTGATTTTTCGAAATCTTCATGTTGCTTATCTTCCAAAGGCAACTTTACACTGGTCTCTGAGAGAAAGGATGGCAGATCAGATGGAATTGTCTCTGTTGATATACTCGCTAATTGGTTTTCCGAATCTACATCAAAGGAAGCCTTTGAACTGGAAGTTCCTACGGCAGAAGTGGCACTTCTAGACTGCTTGTTTACATGTGCAGAAGCATCTTTATAGGACTGAAAAATCTCTTTGCTAGTGTCTTTGGACTGCTCCAAGGAACTTGCACTTGAAGAAGTTTCTCTGCGCAGCAGGTTCTTTCCAGGTGCATTCACCTCATCAGTTGTCAGTACCTCATCTTCTTCAGTTCCATTGGCTGATGCAACATTAACAGTTGAAAGGGTGCTGTCATTCTCCTGGTCAATAATGCTATCTTTTATAGATGAAACTAATTTTTTACGTTCCGCAATCTGCATGAGAGAACCAAATAAAATGATGTCATCAACCTGAATTTATACAAACGATCCGATGATAAAGCCTTGAGATGATGAGTATGAGCAGAAGATCACAACATCTATCAATGAATCGGGGGCCTGACATTAAATACAGGAAGCATCAAGAAGTGAAATTGAAAGATACACGGGAATTAATTATAGTTCAAAATAGTTACCAAGCCATTATACCAAGTTCTTACATACTCCAAGCGAAAAGAAGCTGGGCAACCAAAGTAATGCACATAGATGCCAACTACTGTACAGGAGGCCCAAGTAGATTATCTAAGAGAAAGGTCACAATCTCGTCGCTTAAATGAAGTCATGGTCATCAACGAGGAGAAAGCAATGCTGATACAAACACACATATCAAAAACCGAACAGCCGAAATTGACTAGTCAGAACAGAATAAAGTACAGACTCTAATCCTTACAAACAACCTATAGGGGGGCATTCGACATATGATTCGGCAACACCAATCCCTTTTCCCTTTTCCCTTTTAAGATCATATTTTCACTTGCATACAAGCCAACGCAGAATCGAATTGCCTTCGAGGTACAAGTCAGATGGTTCTTCAAATCAATAATAGGTCATCCACGAAACGGTCGAGGAATTTTACAATTAAGCGTTGTCCTCAACTCCATTTAATAAAAAAAAAAAAAGCCTATATTTCATATTACCTACCCAGGAAAAAATTACATTTCATAAAGGGGGGAAAAACCTCAAAATCAAAATTTTTGGGCAAAACGCTCAGATGGTTGTAATGAACCTGATTAAGTAGCTCTTTCTGCATAGCCAGAACTCTCTTGCTCTTCTCGATTGTGGCTTGTAAAGCATCGTCCGATTCTTCCCCACTCTGAACTTCCCCAGAGCCACTGCCTGTGGCGTTAAAGCGCTGGAGCGTCAACTTCCTAGTCATGGTGGAGCCGCAGCATGAAGATAGGCTCGCAATACCTTCATTCAAAAGCCCACAACTTCCAAATTTGGAATCGCTGGTAAACTTCCTCGGCCTAAATGCTAGCAAAGGCAACTTGGGTCGACGATGATTTCCACTGTAGGGAATAACTGAATTGTCTAAAGCAGGGTGAATCACGAAGGGAAAGGACGCTGTCGACGACGCCATTACGGCGTTCGATGATTTGACTGTGAGAAATTAGAGTTTTTTTTTTTTTTTTTGGGGAAGGGCGGTTTAAGATTTCAAGGAAGTGAGGAGAGCAGCAGAGCAGGAAAAACTACAGAATAGTTATACCCAGTGGATGAAAAATGAACGGAATTCCGGTAGGCCCAGGCAGGGAGGGGGGGGGGGGGGACGGGGCGTTATGGGCGGCAGTCAGCTTTGTGAGTTGTGGCGCCAAAGTGAAGCGTGGGTGGGTGTAGTCAGTAGTGTTGTGAGATGGAGGTGGAAATGAAATGAAGAGAGACGAAAGCATGATTAATTAACGCCCAAGAGTCGTGGCGGTGTAGATGGATTTGGAATTTTGTAGCTGGGATCTTAAGCCACAAACTCCAAATGGTTAACCACTGTAGGTGAGGGTTCAGACCTCATCTACAACGAAAAAAATTTAAGAGTTGTGTCGTAACATTTTCTTGCTATAATTAGATCTGTATATCCACTAATTCCATACACAATCTTCTTAGCAGTAGTTACTAGTGCCATTAGTAGTAGTTACTAGTTAAGGCTGGGTCTATGAAATCCTGAATTTGTTTGGATAAAGTATTATTTAAAATAAATATTATAATATTTTTTATGGTATAATATATATATAATTAAAAAATACTTTTAATATAAACAAAATATTATTTTAAAAAATTTGGATACTAGTACTGCTGCTAGTGCTAGTCAACAACTACGAGTAGTTACTGTATTGAATGGGACTATCAATCATGCAACTTTAGAAGTGTCATTCTCTCTCTCGCGCGCTCTCTCTCTGTTGTGTTTTTATTATTGGACCATCGGTTTCCATTTTCCTTTCAAATTTTCTGCACAATTAACAGCATGGGGCAATCATGGGCCCGAAGCTAATGATCCTCTCAGGAATCGTACTACCGCTGAATTTCTGAAAAGCTGAATGACCTTTTGACTCCTTCCTAGGATATTCAATCCACCAAAACCCCTTTCTATGATCTTTTTCTGGAAGATCATCCCTACTCTTCTCGGCCTGAGTGAAAAAGATTTACTATCATCACCCACCCTTAGAAGACTCTGGGCTGCCACTCAAATTGGGCCTGGGCCGGAGGTGGAATGTAAGAGATGCCCATCCTCTTATGGTTCGTCAACATCAAGAGTTTGTGCTGCTTCTGTAACCACAAACATCCACACAGCATCACGTCCCCTGGCCTGCACCTTCTCAATTTTTGTAATCATCAATTTTCCAATCATTACAACTGAGCACAAAAAATATCAACATCCGTGCGAGTGAATGGGTAAAAGTCACGTTACAAAATGCATTACAATTTCCATCACAGATGTATAGGTCCCAACTATCATAATAGAAATGCCCATCAAGACAATGCCGACTATTACCAGCCGCTCAAGACCTAATGTCTGGTAAATGCCAGAAATCTTCAAGAAGCACAGGCAAGGAAGTATGGCGGAGGCTGTGACGCTCAGAAATGCTCCAACAAGTGACATGAGATACCCAAAAAGCGGTATGGCCAGGGACACAATGACAGTGCTAAGGACCAGGCTGGTTCGGACGAAGAGGCTATATGACCTTTTATGACTATTTAACGGCAGCCTAGTCTCAATAGCATTCACAATTGGTATTACCATCAGAGCATATTTGGCTATGGGATTGACCAACGTGGTGTATATTGCCACTCTCGAGCTAATCTTGTCGATTGGAAGGTTCAATGTTATTTGAGACATGAGTTCTGAACCGAACATCAGGTAACCCGCAATTGCCACCACTGCATACGAAATAGTGCATACAAGAAAGCATATTCCCAGAACCTGCAACAGAAGTTGAGCTAGTAACTCAGCAGATGTTGAATGACTTGCACAGGAAATTAGGTTGAATATGACATTGCATAACCTTGGAAAATTGTCTCTGATCTCTCATGGAAGTGTACAAGGTGGGAAAAACTGGATGAGCGCAGTAACAGAAGGAATAAAGGCTCGCAGCAGTAGGAATTCCGCTCCAATTTATTAGAACTCCCTTGTGATGAAATCCAATGCCATCAAACTCCCCAGCCCAGAAGATTGAACAAAGGAGTAGGAGAGAAGCTACAACTCCGCTGGCAGAAATATAAGAAAGGATGCTCATGTTGTTCAACCAAACAGTGGGCAGTATTATAAGGCCAACCATGATAACAAAGCTCTCTCTTCCTCCGATTTTAAGACCTCCAATTTCGAATTTGACATCAGGGAGTAAGTTGCATAAATTATCTCCTTCAAGAATCAAGAAACCGGTTGCCACCATATAGAGCTCAGTATTCATTACAATGGATACAAGTGCTCTTCCTTTTGCCCCAAATGCGCGCTCACCGATATCCGGGTAGCTCCTTATGCTTGGATCCATATCCATGCATCTCTGGATAAGCAAGCCAGTATAAAGAGCAGAGGATGCAATAACTAGCAGTAGCATCAAGCTGAACCATCCGCCTGATGACAAGGCATATGGTACTGAGAGTATTCCAACTCCTGAACAACAAGCACGAATTACCTAGCGATTTAACTTTGGAACCAAATTACCAGCCTATGACATAATTTCCTGAAATAAAGCAGCTTGCAACTACTTTAAACGAAGGAAAGAGAGTAAAGTGACAAATTTCACAAGCAAGTCATTCACACCAGAACGAAACCATGCAAGGCGTGACACTGAATTTTACATACAAGCGCCGTTGAATTTTGACACAAATGGTTTTTGCGTTTTGAAATTTCGGATTATGACTCCACATAACCGAGCACGGTGTTACAGGGTTACAAATTATAGCAGACAGAATTCAGAAATGAGTGGTTGAGGATAAAAGACTGAATTGTGTGATTGAAAGCAGGATGGTGAAGGATAATGGACATGCATCTGCTAAAAATATGAGTAAGCAGAATATACCGTCCGCTTTTAACATCACACTGGAAGTTTTCCAGGCGAACTCCACACATGATTACGGACCATAAATAATTTCATGAGCGTAAGCGTAACAAATCTGAAACAAAGTTGGATTCTTTAATAAAATTGAAAAACAAGGCTTTAGTGGGAAAATAAAATCAAACTACAAGGAGGAGAGAAGAGGGAGGATTGGATGATGCAGTAAGAAGTAAATAAACAGAAGAGGACTGGAAGGAAGATGAAGAAGAACCTGACCTGATAAAGCGTTGAGGCCGTTGAAACAAGTTTTATAAAAAGAGGTCTTGCCCGACGTTGAAAGGGAGTGGATAATAATGGGATCCCTGGTGAGATTGCTGCTGCTGCTGCTACTGCTAGTGCTGCCAACCAGGAGAGGAATGGTCCTGCTTGAGAAACCATTTCCTGGTTCTTCAGGGTCCATAATTTACTCACTCAGTACCACGTACCATTAATTATTTGCACCACATTACTTGCTTGCTGAGAGAGGGATGCAGGGAGGGAGAAAAACTAATAGAGAGAAGATAGAGGTCCTATGATCATGAATCTGTCTAACGCCTTTGTGGTCAGGCTCTCAAGCCTCAGGCTAATCAAATTAAATGTTTTCAACTAAAGTTTGCTGATCAGTTTGTAGGCCGCCAGTTCGGTCAATAACAAGAATGCTGAATAGACGCAACATGATAGGAACCGGGCAGGAGAGATGATTGGAAAGTTTTGTTTGTTTGCATGAAACTGAAAGAGCCCATCGGCAATTGGGCATTTGAGTTTGGTGGTCGTTGCCTTTGCAATTTGCATGGATCTCTGTATTTTTTATTTCCTTTTTTTTTAATTAAAAAAAAATTTCTCCGTGTTTTTCAGCTTCATTTTTCTTTTTGCCCTTTGTTGTCGTCTTGTTGGCGATTACGCCCCCATTTAATTTTGGTGTTATTCTCCAAAAAACACAGCAATCCAGGACTGCTGGAAAAACGAAAAGCCGCCTCCTCCTCCTCCTCCTCCGTCAAATTTTTTGGCAGCCAAAATTTTGTCCTATTCACTCCTCCTTTATCGCACCACGTGCTTGTCTATCCCAACGCCTCGCAGGATCTGCTTTCTGGTTTTAGTCTCTACTATATCAACGGCTGGCATTCGCTGCTGGAAACCTCTCCCTCTCGCCATTGTGCGGATGAGAAGTCAGAACGTGTCCTTTTTGTCCCCTTTTCATGGCTTTTACTTGTCGTGCCTGCCTGCGCCAAATCTGCCACCAAATCTTGGGGTCTCCTCCATTCTTCATTCTGGTAATGATTGAATCCCCCGAATTTCACACTTTATAACACTTTGCTCCCATAAACTTTAAATATTTACGCTTCGCTTCCTTCATTGACTAGTCAAATGTTTAATGATGAATTCTTCATCCAAAATTTTAACAGAATGACATCAGCGTGCATGCATAATGGTTCTAAAATAATGATATACTCTTAATCAAAATACAAAACATCTCATTAGAAAAAAGTACAAAGTCACATATCTAAAAAAAATTAAAAAAGTAAAAGATGTTATAACTCCAAATAATTGAAAATTTGTATTATGGAGAGAAAAAAGAATTTGAAATTTCATCAAACTTTTCCACAAGTTTTCCTGCGTCTATCTTTCTTCCTTCAAATTGTAAACAAATTGGTTTTAATAATTTTTGTTTACCTTGCAACTTTCACAAATTTTTGATGAGTCAATAAGATGCTATTTGGTATTTTTATGTTGTATTCATACCTTGCTTTGTATTTTCTTTGAATTCGATATTTTTTTTCAAAAAAAAATAAAGATTCTCTAAGTAAACTTCTTAATACGTTTTTTTAATTATATTTTTATCTCACATAAAATACATTAAAAAGTGCTACAATAAAAAAATATAAACAAATAATTTTCATTTTAAATGCACTAATTAATGTTATTTTATTTAAAATATGTATTTCCATTGACATTAAGATAAACATATTGAGTTGTTAAGACTTTTTTTTTTTTTTGTAGATTATCTAATTCATTTTAGTGCTAAAAGAGCAAACTTCATAGTATAATTATGTTTAAATGCATTTAACAACTATTATAGAGATAGGTGTTTATTATGTTATAGTTATTATGTATGTACTAGGAGAGGTAAACCGCGCTTCACGCGGTGGAATATAAAACGTGAATGTCCATGAAGGATTAAAATTGTGTAAATAGTAGTTGGCTTTGTTAATAAGTAATATTAGATCAAAAGTAATAGTGGAGGTATATGTATTGGTTAACAATCGAAAACCGCTGAACAAATAGAACAAGCTAATCTGGTAATGGATGCGATATACTAATTTGGTAATCAAAGCTACTAATATATTAAAGGTGAAATGTATGATGCCATGGATACATGATTTCTATGCCGTTGATTCCGAAAATTAAAACAGCAAGGGATGTACGGGACTGGGGTATGAATACAAGTATTTTTCCTTGTTGAAGACCACGGAGACATTTGTATTTCCGAAGAGCATTTTGAATTTGCAGAAGCCAGCAGCATCGATGCAAGAAACGTAATGGTTAAACGAAGGCGCCAGTATAAAGACCAATACAAACGCTCAATCTTGACTAAACTCCCTTGTTTCTCAGCAAGGCGGATACCATCGATAATTGATGCATGGTTGAGTGCATCAGAAAAAATGGCAACTCTTTCATCCCTTTTAGGTTTTCCCCCTTCAGCTAACAGCAAACCAACACTTCCAACTGCTGTGATAAGTGCCATGTTGGCTGCAAAGCCTGCGGGACAAAGAAGGCAATCCTAATATGTGACATTAGAGCAAGAATTCATCAGTCTAAATCCAGCAGCATCAACCCTTCATTACGATCAAAAGCATAGCAGGTAAAGTTTGACCATCTATTGACCATAGTACATGAAATAGGAAGTTACATCCAATTTGTTTATACGTGATATATGTTGCCTTCTAAAGAAATGAAATCTATAATGAATATATTGCTGCAATAGACATGGGAGGCAAGAACCAATTCATTGGGTTTAAGCTTCATTGCAACCAAGACCTAGTTGAATCACACCTAACTAAAAATTTTGTCATATGGATTGTCATAACCATTTTTCTTATCACTTGATTGTTTAGAGTTCTGAAATAAAAATATTATCAATAAAACCTTTTGAAAAATCTGCATTTACTGGGTACTGAATGAAAATTTTGAAACTACCTCTTTCTTCTTTAAGTCTGCCAACGCCGACTCCAGCAACCTGTGGTTATTTGTGTAACTACAAATTAATGCAGAACCTCTAGGTCCCATCCCATGCAACTGAGCTGCCTAATTTGTCAGGGGAAACCACAACACAACACAAGTTATTAACCAAAATTCTCCGTTTGATATCAGGAGAATCCATAACAACATATTGATTAAAAAAAAATTACCTTTACTGCGGCCTTGATAACAGTTGGGTGGGAACTCAAGCCTAGGTAATCATTCCCAGAGAAAATTAATAACTTCTTGAACTTTCCACCACATGGCCCTGCTCCATCATCATCCTCACCATTCCCAATTACAGTGTCATCCCCTGTTTTATCAATTCAATAAAGCATAAAATACCAAAACAATGCACATGCAATCCGTGACAAATTTTCTACATGCTTTTCTTTTCTTCATCCTTAAAAAATAAAATCACAGCAAGAAACGCGCATAAAAAAAAGAGCTTCTTCTCAAACAAAATTAATCACTCCACAAGTTTTCAGTAGGTAAATGGGATGGAGGGAAACAAATGTAGTACCGGAACTGGGAATGTCTTAAACATCCAAGGCGCAAATCCCGTGTGAAAAAAGCCACAACTGGGCATTGCTGACACAGAGGCATTGCTGACAAAGGTCCTTAAACAATTGGTTATTGGAACCAAACTCTGAATGTGGAAGGATAAAGGCTCCTCATTATTTACAAGCAACTGAATTACAGATCAAGTAAAAAAGTAACCTAACAGACAAAATACAGTCCATACATAACATCAGACTCAAAGGCTCAAAAGATCAAAAAGGCCAATAGCCAAGAGCAACATGGCAATCGGAAAAGCAGCCTTGATCCTAACACAAATAGCAAGTAACAACTGTGAACTTGGCGATGGCCGTTGACCTAATCACATCTGAGGAATGCTTTATATAACACAACAGGTTCTTCCGTTCTAGGTGACGGTGAACTTGTCTATACAAGCCAAAAAACTGCACTGATAAAAAAACGGGGATAAGAAAATAGCTGATAGCAAGGCACAACTACAGCGAACAAAGCTTCGAACAGTGGAAAGGAAAACACAACCTCGTCATCAACAGTCTGGTACAATTGAAATGCACTAAGTCCAATTATCTTTTCAGCTTCAGCACCCAGAGTGACAACACTTACATAGCCAGTATCGTCATGAATAAAAAAATCTAATCCATACCCTACGCAAGCGAAAGGAAATAACCAGCAGGAGAAAACAAAGCCATTTGAAAAAAAAGACTAATTGGAACCAAAGCAACTAACTAATACCAAACATGGAATGAACCTTAAAAAAATAGACATTCCCAGACCGCAAGAAAGACACCAGATCCCTAAGGTGGTGAAAAAATCATATGGATGATAACAGTGGGGGCAGGCGAGATGCCAAAAGCGAGTCATTGGACACGCAATTTCAACACGGCCCTTAATCCAGACGGTTGCTCGATCCTCAAAACAACAGAGAGTAGCAACTACTCAGCAAAACAACTACAGAAAAGGGGAAAAACAACAGCAAAGGAAAAAGCTGCAGTATAAAAATAGAAAGTCACTAACAAAGCGAGTGAATGATGCAACGCTGGAGATTGCAGTAAGAGTTGGAGCACGAACAGGAGGTAAAAGAATAGCTGGATCAGTGTATGATTTATTGTCAAAAATCATATGAACTAATTCCGAGATATTTCTTTCACACCTACAAGAAACAACAAAGAAAAGTAAGCTCATAACAGAATAAAAAAGGCCACACACTAATGAACAGCAATTCAAAAGTATAAAAACCAACCAGCAGTCAAGCTCGCGTGCCTCCAAACCATCAGGAGCAACAAGTATAACAGAAGATGGCTGGGTCGACAATGATATATCTAGTACAACAAAACAAGCGAGGCAACTAAAAATAAACCAACCAGGCATCAAGGAAACAAAACATAATGCACAAGGAAAAAGAGCGACATACAATTTTCCGTTAAGACCCTAACTCTCATAGCGATAATAATAGGCATGGTAGGCATTGCTTCATCAATAACACAGCCCTCGATAGATTCAAAATCCTTCCACAAAGTCAAAAGAATTGGACGTTTACTGCGGCAAGGTCACAAATCAAAAGATTATCTAACACAGGGAAAAAGGGCTCAAACGAAGAACAAAAGTAAGGTAAACCACAATGAAACGGTAACATGTGGTCAACTATGACATAGTCTCTCCCATGGCGCATAGTCCCTTCCATATAAACATCTCGTGCAGGGAAAGCATGAACAACGATCCCCATTACATCTGCAGTTAAACAACGCATGCAGACAATTAGGCAGCAATGCAAGGAAAGGCAAAACAGAAAACATAGAAAAAACTTGCTTCCCTTTTGCAGTTTTCACAAATGAGAGACATTATTATGGTTTATGCTGTGATCCAGCATCGTTGGGGAGGTGTGACTGGTTAAGGCAGAGACTTTGACAAATTCGCAGCTCTGTTCATTCTCTTGTACAGTTGCAATAATTACTAAAAGCAGTTTAATAAAGAAGACAATTCTTATGATGGAATAATGTTTTTGGAACTTATAGTGATAGTATTATAGTGATTGTTCTGAAAAAAGAAAGAAAAAGGAAAAACCCAGGGGAAAAGAGGACGCGAAATAAATAAACAAAGAACGAGGGGAAAAACGGGAAAACAGTGAAGAGAACAGGCTGACATAACAAAAAAATCAAAGACTCAAAAGGGAAAAAAGGAATGGAACAACATAAAAACCAGAATCAACAATAAAACATAAAAAAAGAAGAATGCAATAAAATCAGTATCTCTGCCGTCACAGATGAAAATGAAAAGGAAGAAACGAACCCAAAAAAGGGGGGAAAAGCACCCAAAGAACGGCAAGGGCATAAACGACGAAGGGTGGCCTGAAGTTTTCCTGAGGCCACCTGTGGGAAAAAAGAAGGTGGAAAAGTTTCCCCGAGACCAGCTCAAAAAACAACGACAAATCGAGCAGGGAAAAAAGCAGGAGCTGTTGACCCAAAAACGTTTAGATAGAAGAAGGCGAAAAAATACGCGGAAAAACAGAAACTGGTAAAGCATAAGGGAAAAAAAGAGACCAGAAAAGACGTAAAAAAATAATAATAATAACAGGTCACCTGAAAATGAAGATTGGCGGGGCTGAGCAAGAAGAAACTCCGTTAAGGACAACGGTCTGGGAAAGTATTCCGATGAAGTTTTTTGAGAGACGCCAGCTGAAAATGAAAACAAAAAGCAGCTGATGAAGAAACAACAGTGAGATATCCAGCAAGCAAAAGAGAGCGAAACGGGCAAACTGAGTAAACAGTAAACCATAGGGTAATGAGCGGCAGAAACAAAACTTCATTAAGGAAATCAAGCTGGAAAAGTTTTTCGCAGGCCATTGAGATGCGAAGATGATACACAAGAGAGGAAAAAGAGGACAGAAAAATGACAGAGGAAAAAGTGATCCAGCTAACGAAGTAGGCCGCGTGGCCTTGTAATAAAAAAGAAAACAAAGGAGTAGGCCGCGTGGCCTTGTAGTAATAGAAAAAAAAAGGAATAAATAATTAATAAAAAAAAAGAAAAGGAAAAAAAAAAAAGATGAATGATTTGAGATGCTACAGCGGACGACGACGACGACGAAAAAAAGCAAATGAATAGTAACACTCATTGGCTGTTAGAGTGTTATGTTAATAATAAGAATTAGCTTGTTTGTTTGTTGGTGATTTCAATCTTGATTTTCCTTTAACCTAGCTCAGCTGTTTTCATCATGGAATTGTTGGTCTTGTAGTCCCTTTTTTTTTTTTGGAGCAAATGTGAAGCTTTTATTGAATAGAGCAAGGAATTTACCCAATGCAGCAGATAGCTCCCTATTCATCATATTATCGCCTATGTACCATACAAATTTTAAAGAACAAGCAGAGCCTATCTACTCATGATCACAACACTTGTGAGTAATCCCCCATTCCACGATTAAACACCTGCAGCCAACTCTTGATTTTGGAACTCCTCGCCAAGAAATGCTAACACGCCGCATTTCAGATGCAATACTATTCTTGATGCCATTGGGAGAGGTAGGGACTTGCTGAGACATTACCCAATTTCTTGCTCGCCATGCATGATAGACCGTTATGGGCCTTATGGCCAGGGCCAACCTTTGAATTCTGTCAATAAAAGACTTGCTGCTCTAAAGCTGAGTTAGCCATTCTATTTCCAAGCACCAGGGCATGATCCTCTGTTTACAGGGCACAATGCATGTACTTTAGTCCATACTGCTGCGGACTCGAGGGCACATGAAAAACAGATGGTCCATAGTTTCCTCCTCACCATGACATAAAACACATTCAGCAGATCCACTTAACCACCCCGCATTGATTGAGTGTTGGGCTTCTGACAACAACCGAATTCGAAACCCCTTTCTATTAAGCGCAGAATTCGAACTATGAATCTGAAAGCCGAAAAGAACCTAAGAGCCATCCTGATCATTGGACCGATATGTGCAGAACAAGCAACGCAAGGACAATGCCCTCCATGGCAACGGCGTTTATTGATACTTGAGGTAAATTCTATATCATTAGGATGGGCGCCGCATTTGGAAGAATTAATCAACTTAAAAATCACGGTTTTATGTTAGGAATTTGCTCCAAAATCAAAACATGAATGTTCGTTCACCCCCTAACTTTGCCATTTAACCTTGACGACGTTGGGACGAGATAGCCGTTGCCATTTAGTAATGAAGGACTTCCAAGCTGCTACAACCTTCCGCCACTTTCCGACATCAGCAAACACTCAATATGATTGGGCCATCTGTTCCTCCGCATTAATCGGTACTCCTAACTTTCGATTTAACAGTGCAATGCAACAAAGTGACGACCGGAATTAATCTGGTGCGTGTACGTTAGGTTTCTCTTTTGATATAACCATTCAAAAGGCGGTAGGCGACCTTGTATCCCTTCTAGAATGGTAGTGGGACTTATTAACTTGATATTTTCCTTAGTTATCGTCTTTCTATTCTTTATTATTAATACTTGGGTGGATTTTCTTGTTATGAGATTCTCAAAAGCAGTGAAAAAAAAATGTATTAAAAAGCGGATTCTGTCGAACATGGACAATTGGAAAGACCTCTATGTGTAGTTTATGATTTGAGCCACTGGCCATTTTTTGTCCAGTGGTCATCACTCTATTGAGTGATGCTGGAGATCAGGGGCTCAATCCTTGTCTCCTACAAAAAAACTTGTCACCTTATGTGGCCGGTCTTCGGTCTTCTGTTTCCACGGAATAACTTGAGCGATGCGCTCCCCCTCCTTAGGGTATGGCGACCTTCCTGGTTTATCCAGAGTTCGAGTCCCGTTGTTAACGTGCTCGGTGTGGAGTGGGGCCTCCTCTTCCGGATCACAGGAGATTAGTCGGGTCCCGTAAGAATCGACGACCCGGACACTGACAAAAAAAAAAAAAAAAAGTGTAGTTTATGATTTGAGTTGTACGTGTAATAAAAGTTTCTGAATCTATGTAACATATCAAGTCCTTTGATGAGGACCGTAGTGCCCAATGATATTATGGCAATTTGACCATACCACGCACTGATTCTATTGTCTCGGATAACATATAGTATTAGTTTTCTGGAAGTTTGAAACACACGTGTTACTTTTTCAAGGGAAAAAAGAAAAAAAAAAAAAACACACTCACACATGTTACCTTATTATATGAAAGAGAAAATGAATGAGAAGTATACTAGTTAGGTAATAGTGGAAATACAGCATCATATTCAGACAAGGGAATCTGAAGCCAAATTGGCAAATAAAAATGTACGAGGGACATGTCCATTATTCCCGATGTGGAGGTTGGGAAAGGATATGTGATCATCTAATAAAGCTTTTCCCCTAATAAGCCTTTCCCCTAACTTGTTATATATATATATATATATAAAAGGTTGAAGATGGTATCTAAGTGTATATAAATCAACCGTACGCCACATTAGACACTTACTTGGAGGCGCGAGTCAATCTCTTCTTCGCCCTAGCTTGACGAAGCTCAATTGGTTTTCCCTGTATTTGAAGAAGCAAGTTAATTTGCAGCCCCCCCAATATATTCAGAGATTCATGGAGAATGGGCAGGCAAAGGTCAATGCTTCTTCCAGAAAAGAGGAACATGGATCGGTTTCAACCGAAAGACAGCAGATATCGCAGATGCCTTTGAGTAGTAACCTTGGGAGACTGTATGGAGAATGTTATCCGCCTGGATTTATCAGGAAGGTATAATATACGAGTGAGATACCAAAAAAAAAAAGAAAAAAGGCATTTAATCCGTTTAATATTTACGTTTTATTCGAGTTTACAAGCATTCATATTCGATAACCATTCACCTAATGGACCTTTACAAAGCATGATTCAGCTAAGATTTAAAATTTGTACTTCGTACCCGCATGCATGCAATGTTCCTTATTTATTGTCCGGCGTAGGGTTTCCGGTGGCTGCTTGCTTGAGTTTTCTACCTTGACTCAAATCAAACATCAGATTTTGGAATCATTATTTAAAAAAAAAAAAAAAATTCATAGTGATTGTCAATTCTGGCCAAGTTTGTGAATTGTGAGTTTTGTGATGAATGACTGAGATGTGGGAGGTTAGTGTAGTGTAGGTTACAGCGGAGATAATAGCGACGTATATGTTGGTATTCGTGACATGCGGTTCGGCGGCTCTAAGTGCGAGCGACGAACACAAAGTCTCGAAGCTGGGAGCGTCGGTGGCCGGGGGACTCATCGTCACCGTTATGATCTATGCAGTTGGACATATCTCCGGTGCCCACATGAACCCTGCTGTCACCTTGGCTTTTGCTGCTGTCCGACACTTCCCATGGAAGCAGGTGATGAACCCCCTATCTAACTCTCCGCTCTTCTTTCCTCTTCTACTTGTAGTATTTTATTGCACCTTCTTCCATCTTCCAATTTCACTGCTCTTGCAAGTTACCGTTGGTAGGGGCAATCGCTGAATTGATCTTTTGCTCTCTCTTTTTCTTTTTTTTTTTTTTTTTTTTCGCTTTTTGATAGTTACTTGATCACCACAAATTTTTTCTTTGGCTTTACGAACCTTAAGTTACAAAAACAGCGACATCTGCATTAAAAAATTAAGATAAAATAAGAGAGCAGGGAATATTTTTCTGAATAATCATTCTGTAATTTTTTTTTTGGGGTAAAATGAATAATAATAATCATTCTATGAGTGCTTGGTTTGAGAATCAAGACGTAGCAAGTATTTGGCTGTCAGCAATTCTCGTATGGCTTTAAACTATATTTGGACACCTTCAATTGATCATAGGATACTACTGTATGCCTTTATACTCTATAATGTTGAAGTTGTACAGATTAAAGGAGTTTAGTCACAATTTGTTGCACCGACATGAGCGTCCACAGCTGTATAAAAAATCAAGAATATTCTCCATGAATTTATTCTACTTCGTAACTACCAATTCAGTATACCAACTAGGTCTATCATATTTGCCCTGGGATGTGCTTGGTGATTGTTATACAAAACCCACAAAATTTTTCAATTTTAAAACTCAATCAAAATGTTAAATGTTATTTCCAATGAACGTTTCCTCATTGGCTTGAAGAAACTCAGACAAGAATCCTCTTGTCTGGTTACAACCTAAAGTTTGTTTGGGTAGATAATAATCTCCTAAGAAGCTTTTTAACAATGGTTAAAAGAAAAAAGAAAAACAGAGTGCTGCCTAGCAGCTTCCAGATAATCACAAAATGCAGATTTGGATTCGTCAATTTCTTTATTTAATTTCTCCGTTTGCTTTTGATATTTGTGGGATCCAAAATTTGTTGGTCCTTCTTAAATTTCATTAAAAATGAGAGCGGAACCACACAGCCTGTAGTCTCGTGCTCCGCTCACACGTCCATCCATCTTGGGTTCCTGTAATTATTGGATGCGTGGGCCAGGCATTAATACTTTGAATCCTGTCATCAATGTGAGCGCCAAAAGGAACTAGTGGCCTCACAGCAACGTTTCGTGGGAAAGATCATCAATTGTTTATCTTGTTAAAACGTTAAGGAAATTAAGTGGTACAAAGTATTCTTAGGTTATGGTTCCTACATGTGTAAGTATCAGTCTTTGACATGCAAGTGCTACACAACTAAAGCGCTGGACTTGGATTTACAACAGGCACCGTTTTACGCAGGAGCCCAGCTAACAGGAGCAATTTCAGCTGGATTCACACTCCACGTATTGCTCCGCCCAATTGAACATGTTGGAACTACATCCCCCTCCGGAACAACCATTCAAGCTCTGGTAATGGAAATAGTTGTGACGTTCTCTATGATGTTCGTCACCTCTGCAGTGGCAACTGATACCAAAGCAGTAAGAGCACTAATATCCGTCTAAACAGATCAATTAGCACTACTGCACGGTAATACTTGTCACACTTGGATTCATGCAGATAGGGGAGCTCGCAGGTATTGCGGTTGGTTCCGCCGTCTGCATTTCTTCCATTTTGGCTGGGTAAGTGAACTTTGCCTTGGTATCCGCTCATACGCAGCAGCCAAAAGCTGGAAAACCTCAAATCCACTTCCTTTCTTCCACCAAGAAAGTAGAATGACAGCCGGGCTTACACTCGCGATGTTGTCTTTCCTTGTTTCTGATAGGCCAATCTCGGGAGGATCCATGAACCCGGCAAGGAGCATTGGTCCAGCAATAGCAAGCAATTACTACGAGGGGATTTGGGTGTACGTTGTTGGACCTGTATGTGGAACATTGCTTGGAGCATGGTCCTACAATTTCATTCGGGTGACGGACAAGCCAGTTCACGCAATATCAAATTCGCTTTCATTTCAACTCCGGCGAATGAGGAGCAATCAGGAAAGCATTGCAGATGATGACCCGCTCAACTCACTCTAACGTTACACCTCAACAAAATCCCCGATAATCTACAATTTCTTTGTATGGCTGTTGCGCATTACACTTTTGTATCTTGCAAATTGAATTGCTACGTAAAGGGGCTATTTAAGTAAACAGTAAATGACAAACAAGTGACAGAACTTGAGACTGTACTGTAAGCTCCGGACAACCCAGCTAAACTCAAAATGCCACCGCAAAGACAGCTATCTATCATGCTTCAATTTTTTTCATTTCATTTCTCTTTTTCCGATGATTTTAACAAGCTTTAAAGAAAGGCAAAACCAATAATTTAAAACAACATGTTGGCCAATAAATACATAATTCAAACTTACAAGCTCACAATGCAGTCCGACCTTGGCCAAGAGAAGGCAAGTGAGACATGAGAGTAAACAACATTGATAAATTCAACAAGTAAAGCAAAAGCCTCAAGCAGCCTTTCCGCACACCACAAAACTTCCCGGGTTGATGGTGATACTTTTGGTGCAATTGTCAGTTTTGTAGATCCCAACAAGTCGATCAGCCAGCTCAAACATGTTGTTTCTGAGGCTGCATTGTTGCACAGAACAGAAAGTTTGAAACAACTCACGCATGTAAAAAGGATGATATATGACCCCTTCAAATGTACCTGATAATTACGAATTGTGCATCCTTGGTACGGTCTTTCACATAGTGCCCCACAATTGAAACATTCTTAAAATCTATTCAACAAATAAAGAAATAAGAAATCAAAAACATGGAAAAGATGACAAATTGTGGGTCAAATTGAAATAAAAAAAAAATCCAAGCAACATCTGTAATAGGCACGTAACGTACCCAAAGCTGCATCGATCTCATCCATCACATATAATGGAGTGGGTTTATAATGGTGAAGTGCAAAAACAAGAGCTAAAGAGCTGAGAGTCTGAAATTAAGAGTCAACTCACAAGATTAGACTCCAAACATAAGTTTTTAAAGAACCATCGACTTAGTTGGATACCATGTAATAAAGGCCAGAAGAACAATGAAGGTTTAAAACTTAACCAAATACCTTTTCACCTCCAGACAAGTTTGCAATGTTTTTCCAGCTCTTTTTAGGTGGTCTGACACTGAAAACAACACCCTCAGAAAAAGGATCCAAAGAGTCCACCAACTCAAGTTCTGCATCACCTCCAAGAGTAATCATCTGCAATAAAATAAAAAATGACCTTCATCAATGAATGAAAACGGCTAGCAGCAGTGTAGTTCAAAGAAATGCTGAAAACAGTTCGAGAACAATCACAGGTAGCCAGTTGCCCACCAACTAATTTATCAATCCTATATGGTATTTTATCATCGGTAGCAGTGCCTATTATTATGATCTGGCAAATTTCAGAAAGTTCAAATTGTTGTATTGGTAATTCAGCCTTCTGGATAACTAGCACAAATATCCAACAGACAAAGCTAAGCTTGGAGATGGGGCACACAAAGCGAATGAGATTGCGAACTACTCCTTGAACAGACCTGATACATTTCTTTTAGCTTCAATGATATTATGTTGAAACCTGCCATGAACTCATCCAACCTGAAATGCACAACTACATATAGTTGTCATGATTGAAGCAAACAGATACTTCATTAGAAGAACCAAAAGCCTACCTTCTCTTTCTCCATTCATCGTATTGCTTCCTTTTCTCATCACGCTGTTGTGTAACTTGATTAAGATCTTCAACTCTTTGGTTGTACAAAGATGTTTTATGCCGATACCTGACAGAGTGGAAATTCTTCAGCACAGAAGTTAAGGAAATACATTTTAAATTCCTACTTCATAAAATTGACGAAGAGTGATACTCGGAAATCGAATCAAGATTTGGATTCATCTCTTTCAGTTGAGCTTCAAGGAGGGCCACCATCTCAAGAGCTCGATTAAGGTCACCAGTCTCTCCAAGAACTTCATCTGTCAGTGTTGCTTGGAGCTTTTCTGGGTCCACCAAATCTTTCTGAATTCTAAGAAAAAGAAGAGAAAAATGTGTAATGGACATAAAAGACAATCTTTCATCCATATATATCATGAGGACAGGGGGGTTTAATAATTCGTTGAGAGATTCAATTGCTTACTGCTCCATGTGCTTGGTGAGAGAAATATGCAGATCATCTAGCCTTTTCTTGTATCCTTTCCCCTTCATTTCCAGCTCTTTGTAAATCTTCTTCATGTCTTGAAGCTTGTACTCAGCATCAACCTGCATCACTAAATGGTATTTACATTATTGTCATGCACAAAAGAGATTAGAGAGTGAAAGTCAAAAAAGAGGCCAGCATAACAGAACCTCTGAGGCCCGCAACTCATCCACAGTTTTCTTCAGCTTTTCATAGTCAGATTTGGCTTTGTCCAGCACATCTTTGTGCTGATCAATTAGCTGCAATATCAGGACAGGAAAATTTCTCCCATTTATTGAAAGCAAGTCTTTGTTCATTATAACTAATGCCAGAAAAGAGAAAAACAACAAACAAGCATAACAACCATGAGCTAAACACTTTCCAATGAAAAAATTGTTAGATTAAGCTTAACCTTCTGTGTCTTGTTATAATTCTCCTGAACAATAAATGCCTTCTGCTCAATCTCTTTGAAGGTTGTTTTTAATGATTCTTTCTGTCCATTAAGCCGTTCTTTCTCCTTCTCTGATTCTTCAATCCCCTTGCTCAGTTTCTTTATTGTTTTCTCACCTGTTTCGATTTGAACTTTGCGGCGATTGATCTCTGTCCTGTTTTTGTTTATGTCCTGCCAAATGAGTAGCTTCAGTAACTATGAAGCGTATTAACAGAACCTTACATCTGTTTTGGTTATTTCAAGAGCTTACAGACTGAATTCGATCAACTTTTGACTTTTGAATTTTCAACCTTTCACCGCCTGCATTCTCAATCTTTTTCTGAAGCTCCATAGCCTAATTAGTCGAATAAAGATAGTTAAAACTAAATGTTGCAAGAAAAATCAAAAGAAAGGAACTAAATTGGCGAAGATGCCAGACCAGTAAAGACTGCAGAATCACATACCTTCTCCTTTAACTTCTTTGAACCTTGTGTAAGTCTATCTATTTCGTTTTCTTCAGCAGATATTATTTTCTTCAATTCTCCAAGTCTATCAACCTCATCTTTTCGGGGAAAAGAAGCCAACTTTAGAGACTCGAGTTGCTTTTCTAGATCACTAAGCTGTGACTTTAAACTGTCAACCTGAGACAAAATTGATTTTCATTAAACTGATAATCAAGCACAACATGGGAACAGTCATAGCACATGAACAAATTGGACAGAACCTCCTGTTGACTCTTTGCTAGTTCAATCTCCAAATGTGAAACTGATTTCTCTGAAGCCAGGTAATGCTTTGCAGCATCTGCAATTGTTTGGCGTAGATGATTCAAACCTTCTACATGCATAGAGAGCTCCTTTTCAGCATCTGCAATAACTTCTGCAGAGACACTAGTAGCTCGTATAGCTGTACCCATCTTGCCTCCACGGGGTTTACTTCCCCCACCACTCATTGTACCAGATTTTTCAAAGAGAGCACCATCAAGAGTTACAACACGCCTGAACTCTCTGTTTCGACCATACGCTATGCGTGTTGCCTACATAATCAGAGAAGAATGCATGATAATATATTTGTTTTTCTTGTAAAATCACATGAAATGACAGTATTTCGCCAAGATCAAGGCTTATGCAAGAAGTTACGACAACAGTAAAAAATATTTGCTTTCCGTTCTTCTGACCAAACTTTGTTGTACTGGAAAAAAGAAAATTAACACTTCACAAAAGTATGAATAGCCTTTCTCCACGTCGATTTAGATTTTCCTGCATTCTGCAGAACTTTTGTAGCAATATTATTTCAACATTCAGAACCTCTGCAAGCTTCTCTAAAGATGGATAATCTGAAGTAGAGGCAGAACATTCTGTTCCTACAAACTACTGAGAGAAGAAAATATCCTGCAGAACACGTAATGATCAACCTGATCAATATCTTTCGCAACAACAGTATTCCCTAGTGCAGCAAAAAAGGCAAGTTTCATTCTTTCATCCTGAACCGTAATCAAATCGAACAGTCGGGGAACTCCTTCAGGTGTGCTAACTTTCTCCTTCAGTCTTGGCAAAAAGTTGGCTTGTTTCTCCTGCAAAACAAGTGGGACAAATAATTAGACAACTAAAAGACATTAAATACATATCTTCACAGTTAGTATAGCCCACTAAAGCTTTGTACATATCAAATTTGTCACAAAGTCATGAGTTGCAGTACCCAAAAGTGATGTTTTATTTTCTTTAACCGTAAAGTGATGCAATAACTGTTGCCAGTTGTCCATTTTCACATATAGATGGTATTGCCTGATAATGAAATGGATAGTTGAATAACCGGATCCCTTGGCACATAAAAATTCAGCATCTCCAGTGTCAACAGCAACAATAAAGTAAAAACGTCATCAAAGAAGCAGACCCTAGGGAACACCTAGAACTATAATAATCACCACAATGCATGCAAGTATAAAAACCGCACAGATTAAGCCAATTAGGACACTCACGTGGCCACTCAATACAACTGTTCTGAAAAAATCATTAACACAAAAAGCTTGGACACTGCATGCGCAAACCACTTAGTTTAAGACCAACAATCTACCAAAATCATGAAGGTTGCAACACCAAGGTTTTGGCGCCGAAGGAGCTCGACACAAGCTTGCGCTGCTGCAGTTGTTTCAACCACAATATAATCAAGTCCAGGACATGCTGTTGATATTGCAACATCATATTTTGCTGCAAAAACATTTCGCAAACAGATTAAGATATGTACTGTAAAACAAAACATTGCCACAGAAGTGTACACTTCTGCAAGACCAGAATAACAGTGCAAATGTTTCAAACATTACTCAAATCACCAATAGAATACTTAACCATTGCCAAAGAAAAAGAGGATAACAAAAAGAATTCCATTTGATAGCAGGAACCACTTTATTATTCAAAGACTAGAATCACTGAAGAGTCAGAAATCAATTTAAAGGAAGTTACTTCATATGTTTCCCTTGCTTTCATGATAGATAGATACTGCACATGAAAATGCTTAGCACCCAGATCCTAGGTTTAGCACAGAATTCTCTCACTTCCAACAACAAAAGAGACATTGAAATGTGCAATAATATAAAAGGAAAATATGTACTCACCATCAATTGCACCCAAATCGCCCATTCGACCATATATTCCTGGTATTGCATTTGATTCCTTAGCCCGCAATACCGCTTTTAAGACAGATCCTTGACTCTTTTCAGAATTCATTACGGACATGAGCTCTGCAACCTTTTGTCTAGCAGCCTGTTCGAGAAGAACTAACTTTTCTTGTTCTTCAAGGCAGTTCTGCAAGTTTCAAATGCCTCAGCATTTCAACTTATCAAAGTAAGTACAAATGAAGAAAGCAAAATCAACAAATCAAAGACACACTTTTTCAACCCCTCGAGCTTCTAATGCCTCTAGCTTGTTCTTCTGTAACTCACTCTGGATGCTTGTAATACTTGAGACCTTTGCATCAATTCTCCTATGTATTTCCCTAATCTGTTCTTGAGCATCCTCATAAGCAGCACGACCAGCATCATGCTGAAATGATCAAACACAATGATCAGGCAAATCCCATCCATTTCAAACAGACACTGGAAGAGCTTCAAAACATAAGCAGTAAAATACCAAAAAGTTCTTGAACATTTGAGTCTGCAGTCTGAAAATTAACTCAAGGGAATAGCAAGCAAGATACGTCTGCTTGCCCTAAGGTATTATACACTAAATTAATGTGCTCATTGAAATTTATCTTGGTAGGATACTAACCTTTTCACTCAGAAGTTTACTTTCAGTACATGCAACTTCAAGTTTTCCTTTGTGCTCAATCAGTTCATTTTCCCACGGTTGTAGTTCAGAACGAACTTCAGCAAGCTCCTTGTGGAAAACCTCAGTTTCAACTGCTCATTGAAAACATTGAAGAGAGGACAAATCAGAAACTGACTTGGAGAAACTTAAAAACAAAAAAAATGCAATTGATGGTAGGATGGAGAAAAACACAAAGACTAGATTTAAGGCCAAAATACAAGGCACTGAAAGTCTTCAATTCAAACTACATAAATCTGATGTCTCATCAATCAGCATCATTGAAACTAAAGTAACTTAACAATCTATCTGACAGATACTGAGATAAAAACATGCAGAAGTTTTCCAATGTGAGCAAGAACTAAATTTCAGCACTATAGAAGTTTTAAATTATGCCTCCACATGATTCAACAGAAATGAAAATAGGGAAAGTAATGATAAATGAAAAGCAGAGATGGAGGTGATTAAAACTTCATAAGAAAAGAAAAACAAAGAGAAGGGGACATCGAAACTTAAACATGTAAAAACCAAAATCTACTTCGCAAAGAAGACAGCACCTTTAGAGTTTTCCATAATCTCATCCAAAAGTTTCTCCTCTTCCATCAAAGTTTGCTGCAGTTTTGGAATGTCTGCCTCTAACTGTGGAATCAGATTTGTTGACTCTTCGCAGTCCTTCCTGGTGTCATCAACTTTTCTGGTATCCTGCAGTGTAGATAAACAGAAGCATGTGGTCCCTACTTGAAAATGTTCTCATACATTATCAAGTTAATGATATCTTTAGTTAGGCTACCTTTGCAAGTTTATCAACTACTTTCTTAATCTTTTCCTTCAAATGTTTCAAATCTTCACGATACTTCACATCTTGCCTTTCAAATTCCTTGAACTCGTCTTTGCAATGCCTGAGTCCACTATCAAGTTCCTGAATTATCCAATCAAACAAGATCTTTTGGAAGTAAGGGCATAAAATCAAAGAAACTACAAATTCAACCACAAGGATATGTAGCAAAAGCTATGAATTCAAACTGTCAAAAGATTTCATAATAGATGGCCATTTAAAAGTTCCTTAACAAGACCAAAACCAAATTTCTGACGAAGGAGGATAAAACAACTGCATAGATATAGGGAGGACCTCCTGCTTTTTCATATAGTTCAAGTGCAAAGCTTCAAGTTCCTTCAGCATTGTGTGGTTTCCTTGAATTTTCTCCCTGAAAAGTGACACCATCATTCTTGTGTGAGTGCAGAAACATAAACAAGTAGCAAAAAATTGTCTGGCACCATTACCGTTCAGTTTTAAGATTGTCTTCCAGGCTGGTAACATTTGTCTGCAGTTCCTCAATCTTTTTAGTGTTATCTGCACAGGCTAGATTAGTAGCTTTCTCTTGCCATTTGAGCAGGGATAGTTCCTTAAGCATGTAAGCTTCTGCTTCATTTTTCACCCCCTGATAAAATGCACATTCGATATAACTGAATGAAACAATGGTTACAGAGCATCCATTTGTGCAAAACTCTAATTTGTACCTCCAAGCTATCTCTTTCTTTTTCAGCTAACTTCACCATTTGAACCACACCAGACCTTCTTTCGTTAAGGGCTTCCAGCCTATAATGCAAAGAAACACATCTTAGAGTACAAGGCACAAAAGAAATTCAATGCTCTTGCATCAGGTAATATACATAAAAAAGCAAAAACAAGTTAGGGCACAAATTCAACTTTGGCTTCTTCAATTTAGAAATGATAGGACAGAAGTAAACCAACTGATTCCAATAGACCTTAAACAGAAAAGAAGGCTAAGCCGAAGCAACAAGAGAAATTTCAACCAGGAATAACTTCCATTCAAAAGTCAGAACTGCAGTAGGTTTCAGGTAGACTGGAACAATGTCCTAGCTCAAAAAAAGAACTCCAAGAGATGCATCAAAGTTCAAAGAAAGCACATTTGGCAGAAAACAGCTCAGTAACTTACTGCTTCAATGATTCATCAATTTTCTCTACATATTTGTTAGTTCCTATTATGTCTTCAAGATACTCGAGAAATCCTTCATCATGGGGTCCTTGTGCCTTTGGCTTCATCAATGATATCTGTTCCACCTCACCCTGAAGAAACAATAATCGCTTCCGTTCGTTGCCATTACAAACATTCTCAGCACCTTTTCCTTTCAAATAAAAGTATTGAACACATCCAAACCTGAAGGATCAGAAACCGATTATTGTCCAAGTCCACTCCTTTCCCTTTCAATTTCTTCGTGACTTCAGTAAAGTTACTTCCCCGGTCGTTTATATAGTACTTGGAGGAGTTGTCTCGAAAAGCAACACGTGTTATAACAAAATCGCTTCCAGGGACAGCTTCATATGTCCCATCATCCTATGGCAAGTGAAATGACACCTTACATCTACTGCCCAACGAAATTGAATGTTAATGCACAATTAAATAACTTAATCAACTACCAAATCGATTATCTCCTGAAAGTGGACTGACACTCCAGCACTGTCCAAATTCTGATGGTTAGTCGAATTGTGAATGAGCTCTGATACTTTGTTGAGACGCATCTGCAAGTATTTCAAAGACGTTCAGGATCAAGCTTCGATTTTTTCAGTTTGAAGACAAGAAAAATATGACAATGATATAGGATATGCGAGATAGGAAAATTATAGTTTATGCATATGCTTCCTAACGCCCTAGTGGCTACGCCAAAACTCAAATGATGCTCTAATTTATTAGTTCTTTCAATTTTCTTTATCAAAAACACCTTTCATGATCAAGTAATTAGAAGAAAAATCCCCAAATGTGCTCCAAATTCATATTCAGTTTTCTTAGTGAATTGAACTAATTGACAGTTGAGGTTCTCCACTCACCTGTTTTGCTCGCTTTCCAAACACGAAGAGCATAGCGTCAATTACGTTGCTTTTTCCGCTACCATTTGGGCCGACCACGGCCGAGAAACTCTGCACAGGAAAGCTCAATACACCTCTGTATCAGAACTTAATTAAAAGAGAACAAAAACAGGAAGATTAAGGGAAAAAAATAAAGAAAGAAAGGCTAAACACCGCAAAGGAGTGAAGCAAAGCAACCCTAACCTTGTGAAAAGGGCCAACGCGCTGTTCGCCGGCGTAGGATTTGAAATCCCTCATGACCATCTCTTTTATGAAGAGCCTAGGAGTTCTAGATCCCATCTGAGTCGAATGAGAACCGGTGCCTGCTACCTCGTCGTCAGGAGCTGCCGATTCCATCTCGATATCCTCCGGCATTTTTACAAACGAGAAACAACAAAATGAAAATGAAATAGTAGTAGTATTAAAGTCGAGAACTTCAAAACTCAAAAAAAAAAAGGTTCCGAGCAAGTGTTATGAACCATGAAGGAGGCGGAATATTTGAGCGGGAAACTGATTTCATCTTCTTGGGCCTTGAGTTGGAATGGTCGGATATTGAGGAATCTTATCACTTAGGCTGTCGCGGCAGGCCCAAAAACATATCAAAACAAACTCATCCTCTTTGGGCTGTGAGAAAAGCCCACTTCCAACTAGCAATGATTGTGGATGGCGTCCGTTTCTAATAATTTGAACACTACACTCTAAAAGAGTGCTCAGAAGTTGATGGCTGCGCTTAAGACATGATATCTCTACCTTGTATATAAAAAGAAAGCTAAGTTACTGTAGCTAACCATCTTTTTGACACATGTATTGTCTATATTTTTGACAAGTCGACCTTTGATTATTTTACCCAAATTTTTCCTTCCCTTTTTTGATTCAATTGGCCTAAAGGATTAAAATATTTTTTCTCCTTAAGAAAATCAACTCCATCTTTTCTTTTTCTTCTTGCAGTAATTACTGTCATCCCTCACCTTTTTTATTTTTTATTTATTTTTTATTTTTTTTAAACTAATCTAACTAAGATTGTTGCCATGTTCTTTTTTTTTTTTTTTGTCAAGATGATAACTACTTAGCAAAAAGAATTCTTTATTATTTTTTATCCCATTTTACATTTTCTTTTCTTCCTTTTTCTTCATCTCTAATCTCGCATATTTGCTCTATTTTTTTATTATAATGTTATAGTCAACTAGCATTTGTTTGTTAAATTTATAGGATGATGTTTTATTTGGTAGTTCTTCATGGATAAAAGGTGAAATTTTAAAATATGTAAAAAAAAATTAGAATTCATTACTTTATGGCCTATTAAATTTAATTGAAGGATCCAATAAGATTTTGTATATATTTAAACTAAAGTTAATTTTTGTTTGTTTTTTAATTACTCAAGTGTTGTAGTATGAATTGGGTTAGTATACAAGGATTGCAGGTCGGTGGTGGAAGTCACAATTGAGGCTTTCGCCCTAGAGTGTGACTTGACAAAAAATTGTTAGAAATTTCAATTTTGATTAGAAAGATGTTTTTGCAATAAAAAAAAATAGTTCAATTCTAATTTGAATATGTAGACCAGGAAACATGGTAATTCATATTTTTATCTAACTTTGCTATTTATATTCAGGAGCTGCAGGATGATGTTGTCACCTTTAAGCAGAATTTAAATAGATGAACTGGATTCTTCTATCAAAAGAAAGAAAATATATGAAAGTTTATAGTAAGCTATATTGATGTTGCAGATTGTGTCATGTTTTAGTAGCTTCCTAAACTTTTTCTCATTATTAAAGTACTAAAAGTATTACGACTACTTTTGATTTAGTTTTAACTAAAACTATATTACTATTAATACACCAATGCTCTTCTTTTTGGGTATCATCATAATAGTGGTTCAAAAATCTTTATTCAAATCACAATAAATAGAGAGGTTGACTTCATAGATGAAATTTCTCTTTACAACAAATTTTGAGAGAAATTTTATTTATACTCCATATTGTGTTAATTGTGTTTCTACAATAAACAAAAATTATACGATAAAAATAATAACGAAAGTATGATTAACAAAAATGAGAGTTCGAATAATATTTGTCAAATTTAATTGCTTTAATGCTCAATTTTTCTCCTATATTTCTATTCATTCATCATGTGTCCAAATAATTTGATGATATGCATTCGACGGACAGTAGGCATTTTGGTCATTTTACACAGCGCGTAACTTTGATTGCACAACAGCGTAACTTTATTTGCACAACATGTAACTTTAGTATAAAAATTTACGAGCCCCACATACGTTGTGAAAATTAATATACAACTTGTAATTTGGACCGCACATTTTTTTTGCCAAAATCTGGTCGTTGACTGTTCAGGTCCCTGCCCCTTGTCCGCATTCGACTAAATTTCTAGGGGGTCCAAACTGTGTTTTGCACAGTTCAAGTACCTCTAGTATCTGAAGAAGCAAGTTATGCCGTTATCCGAGCTGGATGTATGGACAAGTGGAAGACAACCTGAGAACGCCGAACAGACTACCAAAGAGTTGGGGTGTAGTCGATCTTAGGCTTAGTTTGGGAGTTTAGGATATAAAAGAAAAGAAAGGAAAGCTTAAGTTACAAGAAAAGAGAAGTGATTGTTTTATTGTTTGGAAGTTTTGAAAATTAGTGAAATGATTTTGGACATAGAAATCATTAAATATTTGTTCAAAACCTTTTTAAAGACAAAATGGGCATTTTTAAAAAATTATCAAGCTTTCTCCAAACGTTCTTCCCATTTCCTTCTGATTTGGGAGGAAGCATTTTGATAACTATTTTTCATTTCATTTCATTTCATTTCTTTCCTACTTAAAACTAGCAAATGAAGCAAAAGTAAACTTTATATTCTTTCCCTTTCTTTTCTATCCAAATCCTCCACTTCCAAACGAACCCTTAGAGAGAGTGTGTGTGTGTGTGGAGAAATCAATTAACTTCCAAAGGTGGAGTTTTTTTTTTTTTTTTTGGTCAAAAGGGTTAACATTGTCAGAAGGCGGAGTTGGAGTTGGAGAGGTATTTATAGATCTGAGTGTTTGCATAGAATATTATTTGAAATAATTATTTTAGTGACTATTCAGATGTAATGTATATGAGATTAAAAAAATACGATAAAAATTGTGTTTCTGATTAAGTAAATAATTCTTTGACAAATAATTTCTATCCAAACAAACGTTAGAAAATGTTCCTATATAGTAAGTACTTTGGTGTTATACAATTAGTTTCCACTTTCTCGTTAGAAACCAATTGAATAATTAGGCTTACATATAAGAAAAAAATAGATTGTGAATTTGGAATTAGGGATTTATTATTCTTTTCTTCAGGGAAAAAAAGGGGGTGGAAACTGGGAATATAGGAAAAGTACAAGTTATCTAAAGCCTTTCCCGAATACACCAGAGACATCCGCAAATAGAGGCCAAACTTTGGCAACTGAATTTTTTTGGATTTGTCTAAAACTTTATTATTGTAATTTACTGTAGAAGTTATAATAAAAAATTTTGAAGCGTATAGTTTAAAATTTTTAAAAATTCTTTTGAAATTACTATAATTAAAATTATTAAAAAATTTATAACAGATAAATTTGATCAAAAACTTGCTTGCGAAACAATGCCAGAATTTGGCATATGGCGGCAGGGGACTGTCCCAAAGTACAAGAAAATCTCTAAGCCAAGCTAAAGGTTGGCGGAGAAGTCAGCCGCTTGATATCCCTCTCGTAAGGCATGCTGAATGTACAATAACAATTTCAGAAAATGAATTGGTCAAAAGGAATTCAAAAATGTTGGAAGCAAATTACCTCTGCTCTGCTTTTGGTTGATGGGCTTAAAAAAAACAAAAAAAAAAAGGGCTCGTGGTTTATTTGCCTACGACAGATGGGCTTCAAAAGTCGACACGAACGTTGACCCTTAGGGCTTTTGTAATTTTCATCCATTAAAGCCTGCCTTCTGACAACTTTTTCTGGCTTCTTTCTTGATTTTTTCTAGATTCTTCTTGATTATCCCCGGCAACATAATCTTCCAGAAAGGAAATTAGATGATGTAGAATTTGCAACAGTTAGCAAGCTCGTATTGGACTACAACTCCCTTTCATTTTAATTATCTCTTTGTCTTCGCTTCCGGTTCATGCATTTGGGCCAGCACTGAAATCCAGCAAGTTAAATCGAAAGCGGATTATGAGTTCATAATTGTCGTCGTTGATTATTAATTTTCACTGTGCCAATAGTGCATCTTGTCCCCCAGATGGATCAATTGGAAATGATTAACCATGCCAAATGATTATTAATTATTTAGTAGTGGTAATTTGTTAGATGGTCTTTCAACCTCCAACTGATTGAAGACCATTGCACTAATGTATACCACTTGCGGTGGTAAGGATTAGGGGCCAGTTACAGAACCCTGTTGTACATAAGGATTGGTGTACCAACATGAAATTTTGAAGCTTTTCTTCTTCAAATATGCGAATAAAACGCTTCTCACTGGAAGGGACTGAGGGTTCAAAGTATGAATGATGACTTTGGATTGATCGACTGTGAAGGATGTGGAAAATTATGATTAAAATTTCTCACATGCAGACGTTTCAATTTAATAGCAGTACCATTTACTTTTTTTTTTTTGTGTCTTTGATGAAACAAAAAGACGATATTACTAATAAATTTGTTGGATATATTGCAACATGATTTCCTTTACAAAAATTGTAATCTACACTGATGTCAGAAAACACATAGGACGTATATCTGATTTGAAAATTCATTAGATTCAACGCTGTTATAAAATATAAAAGATTACACTGTGAATCACAAATCATCGGATCTGACCAATTGCACGAATTACTCCATGAATATCTATGCACGTTTATTCTCTATGATCTATTGGTTAAATTTCAAAGCTTATGCTAAGGTTGACCGGAAGATTTAAAAAATTTTAGATCTAACATATAGATTTGAAAACACTTTTAGAGCTAAACTAAACAAAACTTCCACTGAGATATCTTACGAAAGAAAAAAAAAAAACTCTCACTTGTAAAATATTAGGAGATATAAAACGCTTACTAGCATACCCTAAGAAAGATGACTTTAATAAATAAACATTTTTTTTTTTAAGAAAGGGGGGAAGAGGAAGGAGGGAGACCTTGGTTTGAAACCAAAATCTCACTTACTGAGGAAGAAGAGCGGTGGAGAGAATGTTGAGGATAGAAAGAAGACAGAGAGAACCGATGGACACAGAGAAGTAATCCACTAGGATGAGTATCATAACCACGCAATGGTAGTACTATTTACGGTAATAAAGTAGTGAGTGTAGGAGCATGTTATCAGGTAATGGTAATGGGAGAGGTATGGGGTACCCTACCCTTCGTTGGCCCTTCCGATTCCTACCTTGCTGGACTGGGGCCCAAAACATCTCATAATTATGGTAGCTAAAATATATAAATTCTTACAATGCCATTTATTAGTCTTACCATCAGGTCCACACAGTGCAAATTGCAAGATTATTTTTACATCCTTATCCGTTCATCTTCCTCACGGATGAGATGAGGCATGACGTTTATCGACCATTCACTTCAATTTACATCAATGTAATTAAATGAAAACAGAGTGGAATTAGACAACTCTGTCCAATATGGGAATGAATTAATGAAATCTGAACTAAAATCTCAAAAACCCATCGTTTTCTTCTGTACAAAATTTTGTCCTTTTTTCTTTTGGATAGTGTAATAGAATTGGCCATGTGCATGTTCGGCAACTTGTTAGAATTTTGAGTTAGAGAAGCAAAACTAAAACTCACTTTGACGAATTTGAGGTCATTTTTTGTAGCGTGCTCAATCATTAAAAGTTACTTTGATATTCACACCATATTTCCTTGAAACAACTCAGGCAGACAAGGAGGATAATGAGTGCCCTAAAAACTCGCAACAAATTTTTAGAGAAAATTGCACATAAATCACAATAAATGAAACTAGATGGAGCAATGAAGACTTTTTGTTTGGCTTCATTGTTTCTGAAGGTGTTTTTCAAAAATTGTACTGTAGCTATGTATATAAAAAACTTTTACTATAGATATTTTTTGAATTGTTTTTAGAGTTTTTTTTAAAATATATTTTGGGATATATTTATAATTTACACATTTTTTTGGATTTTTTGTTTTAAATTTTACGCCACTCACCGCCGCCGCTGCTGCCGCCACCGCCCCTCCATCATCCTTCTCTCTCTCTCTCTCTCTCCTTTCTCTTCTCCTCCCCTTCTTCCTCCTCCTCACTCTTTCCTCTACCTTCTCCCATCTCCCCTCCTTTCCCCCAACCCCAACTTGTACAGGACCCATTTTCTAGAAATAGCAATACCATATCCTATGTGCTGTGCTAATCTCGGAAGCAAGCATGAGATGAGACCATTTAGCTGTTTAATGACGTTCTAGAATCCTCCCTGATACAACAAAGGGCACCAATAAAATTGCTAAGTTGGATACAGGAATAGCATCTATGACGCATCCTCTCGATTACCACAAATAAAAATGCTATTCTGTTGCAAGACAGCTGATTATAGGATTAACAAACTGCTGTGATAATTTTCGCTTCCCATCAACATGACAAACTTCGCACACGACAAATATGAAAGCCGAACATCCATGACAGGTTTCCTTTGTTGTTTGATAGCTGCTAAATCATCAGCATTCTCATCATTATCTTCAGGTAGAAAAAAGAGCACGACGACTATTGGCAGGGCTGTCTTTAGCATTCTGTCCGGTGTTGGATAGTCTGAAAGTGTATACATACATAAAACACGGAGAAAAAAGCTTTTAAGTAAGAAAAATGAATTCTACTTTTATCATTGGAAATTACAATAATATACTTGGAAAAACATTATTATTAGCATTCACCGGTGACTATCGTTTCGAGATCTATGTTTACTCAGAAATAGAATAATTGATCAAAATTATAATAAAAGACAGATATTAGTATCAGGTAATTACAGTATACTTGGAAATTTGTCCCTCTCATAGATCCGTTAAGCTAATTCGTTTACTCTGTACCTCCCTTGAGAAGGGGGTCGCAGGTTCTAATCCTGTGACCTTCTATCAAATGCCAGGTTACTGGCTTGTTAAATCTAGTGGATGCAAATGTGCTTGTCTAATTTGGAGGTGATTCGATCTCTTCCAAGTCTCCAGCAATCCAGATTAGATTTTTGGAGTTATAAATATGGTAAGATAGACATGAAGATCCGAATCAGCACAAGCTAATTGAACGATGGGTGTTATTTAACACTTCCAAGTTCCGTGAGGTTGAATGTCTTGTTTTTTTTTCAGTATCAGACTTTTGAAATTAATTAATTAAACCTAATCCTAAATTTAACTTCAAAACCTGGCAACTCTTGAATGTCTTGTTTGGAAAGACTTTTTTTTTTCACTAATATATTTTTTTATTTCACATATATTAAATCGTCACACCATATATTTTTTTATAAAAATTTCAAAAAATTGCAATCCAAACAGAAAAATCTCTGATCCGTCTAGACCGTCGTCTTCTGATGGTCAACAGTGAAGTAATTGTCTCCTTAAACTTAGAATAAAATCAAGTGCCGACCAAAAATAAATAAAGACATTAAAGAAGATGTTTGTTTTATGGCATTGATAAACTTGACCTCAATGAACCGAAGTTCGCTTTATAAGCATGTTATGGTCAATCTAAAATAATTTAAGGTCACGTGTCGCTATCCATTATATATAAACTAAATAAATAAGGTAGCTCTTCCTAGCTTATGTGAAAACTGAAAAGAGGGCCAGCTTACCGGTTGTAGTACTAATACTCTACTATCGGTTACTTAATTGGTAGTATTACAACTAATTAATCTCATGACTTCTTGGGATTAGTATCAGGTCATCCGTAGACGATAACGTATTTGCGAGTTTCAAGGTTTGGTTGGAGTTGGATACACACACATCGATGATTAAACCTTAGCTACTGGCACCTGCATATGATTGGATTGATGATCTCACCCGACCCGCTGACGTGCGAACCTCACTGCAGGTAACGCGCACTTTTCACAATATTGTGCCGTTGCTAAAATAAATTAATTACCACCTTGTTCACTGCAAACAACCGTTTGCCTTTTCTTTTTCTGTTCGTAATTTTTTCCCTCTGAAGTAAGACCTTCTTACTGTACGGAGGGCAGGCGTTACAGATGCTCATGTGAATCCCTTGCTTGAGGGCAAGTGTAGTTAGTACGGACTCGGGGGCACGGACGGTTGCAGGTGTAACTGTCCCTGTCAATTGTAGTCATTATCAATTGGCCGTAATTTTTTTTGTACATCGTGTAACTTTTTTTTCACAAGATGTATTTTCACAACAGATAGTGGTGGGCCCCACACTTGGCGCGGAAATCGAGTTACATGGTGTAATCTCAGCCGCACAAAATTTTGAGGGCCAATCTTGGCCCTTAACCGTACAGGGACGGTCATACTGCCCCAAATCCTAGTTAGTACACACGACATTCCGTGTTTGGATCGTGAATTTCTACGTTTTTTCGTGAATCATTTGCTCGGTGGCCTTTTTATCTCATATATATCAAATTGCTACAATACATTTTTTTTTTCAAAAAATCTTAAAAATAGCAATTCAAACAACAATTTTGGTTATATGAACATTTTCAGAACAGAAATTTTAGTCTATCTCTTGTGAAGTTCACAAGGAGTCTAATTTTCTATTGTACCAACCCCGTCCCTCCTACAATAGCCTTCACCCTTGATTGGCGGATGGATGCATACTGGAGCATAATACATTTGTGATGCAATACGTGTTATAAACCGTATATTTTGGTTGAAGATTATTTAGAATATTATTATTATATATTTATGTGATGTAACGTACGGGAGAGATTATAAAAACGTGATTAGAAAATGTGTTTACATTAAAAGAAATTTCTCCACAAGTAATTATTTTGAATCGTATAAAAAATGTACAAGGAAACAACTCGAAGTTTTTAATTGGGAAAAAAAAAAGAAGTATAAGGAAAAGCAAATTCCAATAACAAAATTATACCAACCACAATCTAATAGCCATTTTATTTAGTGTTTAAATATTCTAATACAAACCTTTCGAAAAAGGAAACAACTAGCAGTCAAAGAGGAAGAGCGTTCAAACATAAAATTAATTAGTTTTCGACACCTGGCTGGAAAATATTTTGAAGGAAATTATCGTTTTCATCGAGTACAATCCTATGTGTTTGGATAACAGATTATTTGGAATATTTTTTTTTAAATAGTGTAATATTTTTTTGAAATGATATAGAATGGTGGATGAAAAGTTTGTCGATGACGTGAGCAAATAAATTTTTATTAATAGTCGACTGACCTAACAAACCCACATGTACAGTTTGTTGCATGCTCACTCACAGATACATAAAATTAGTATTTATACGCATTCCCTGTCGTTTTGTATCGAATTTGCCTCTCACTGTCATCGTCCCAGTATTGACTCATCCCTTCATTGCCTTCGGTGGAGCGATGACAAACTCACTCGAGAGAGCCACGGTCGTACTTAGTTCCTGCGTACAATCTGGTATCATATATAGATGTATAATCTGAACAAATTCACTTACCCAAAAAAAAAGGTATAAATTCATTTATTACAAAGAAAACCCTGTATCTTGTTAGTTAAAATCCCTTTGAATTGTTATACTCTAGAACTTTCTTTTGTAAAAGTTACTGGAACAATAACGTAATGTATATGAGTTAAAAAAGTTAATTAACAAATACGATCAAGCAAAAGGTAGAAATTTTTGCCCAAAAAAACTTCAATTCAAACATGCTTTTCAGAGAAATAATCATTGCATGAAGGTTCTCTTTATACGCGCCATAGACAGAAGATACACATGGTTATGAAATTTTGACATTGCCTGCAATTCATAATCGAAGTTTCACTCTGTAAATTTCTTTACCCGTCGGGCACTTATAAATAGGGTTGCGCAAAATAAAAAAATTCTGATTCACCGATCGAATTCAAAATTTTTGAAATCGGTAATTTGAAATTTAGCACTGAAATCGAAATTTTCGATTTCGAATTATGTGAATTTGGTTTGAATTCGGTAATGGAGTATTTGAAATTGAAATTTCTGATTTTGAATTCATAATTCGAAATCGGAATTTTTTATTTCAATTTCGTTTTATAATATATGTATATTATTATTTATTTATTTATATATATAATAATATTTTTTATTTCAATTTCGTTTTATAATATGTATATTATTATATGTTTATGTATATAATAACATTTTAATAATATATTTATATATAATAATATTTTTTATGATATATGTAATATAAAATTTATATTATATAACAATACATCTAACAAAAAAAAGGGAAAAAAGGTTTCCGAATTCAAAATTGAAATCGAAATTGAAACTAGTGAATTCGAAATTGAAATTGGTCGATAATTCCTATACCAAAATTTCAAAAAATTTCGAATTTAAACTACTGAATTACCGAATTCGAATTTAAACACATATACATGTTTGGATCAATTATTATTTACAATAAATAAATGAATGAAAGATCTTTTAATCATATTATAGATATATTTTTTTAATTACTTTTATTTTATATACATTATATGACAACAAAATAAGATAGTGTTTGTAAGTGTTATTTAAAAGAAAATCAAATAATCGTCCATCCAAATAATAGTAGTACATTATTGTGCTTTAAGAGATGGTTAAAACTTGGATAGATCTTATAGATTATTATAGACCTGATCTTATACAAGTGATGTGGCACGATTTGAAGCATTGAATTTATGAAGATCAGGTCTACGCATGTGAGATTTATGAATTAAGACACCGCTTGAAGGAGTTGTTAGTACACAAGCAATTAATCCCAGCAAAACACGGAAGGAGCGTGGTGAGTGATACGTGGCAGCTGGAAATCAAAGCTCAAAAGTACTGCCGCCCCACGTGTCGCCGCATAAGCATGCATTGAGTATACGTGGCTCGATTTCATCATGCTTTAGGAGGCTTAATTGCAGGTTATTTAATTAATGGCGAACTACTCAATTTCTCATGCACTAAAACTCCAAAAAGCTTACGTATGGAACACAAAGGTACAACTGCGATTTGTTAGAATACTGCTACCACTACACTTAAAAGGGCAAGTACAGTAAATATCAGTAAATATTATTAGTAGAGTAAATTATTATACAAATGTGTCGTTGCTGACAAAAAAAAAAAAAATACAATAAATATCAGCGGAGTGCCACGACGTCGTTTCTATACCCTATTAGTACAGGTTACCGCTGCTGCTGGTGGTAGGAGTATCAGACAAAGCGTTCAACGTCTGAAAATTCTGCTAGCACGACCAAACCAAATACTACTCCATAAATAATGGTGGGGCGTTGGCGGGGGGTGGGGGGCATGGCGACTGTGTTGGTGCTGTCTTTGACGAATGCTGGACTTGCGGTGAAAAGACAATAATGTTGCCTGCAGTGTGCTCAGCCTTTAGTGCTTAGATGAAAAGACAAAATGTTGCACGCTACGTAGAGCAGTGAGAGGTTATTTCGGTAACTTTAGGTGTTTAGATGAAGATTTTTGTGCTCAGTAAGAGGTGATCACCAGACGTCATGAGTACCAAAAACTGGGGGGTGGAGTTCTGGTCAAATTCTGCAAATGGTGTGGTTGAGTGTTAAAAAGGGTCTGCTCTTTGCTTACTGGCAACTTTGACAAATTTAGGGCAGTAAATGCTGCAGACCTGCCTGCATTGTTTTCCAGTCTTGCCTCTATACTGAAAAGGTTTTTCAAGAAATTCAAAGGAGAATGAATGAAGAAATTAAAAAAAAAAAAAGCCAATAGTTTTGGCACCTGTTCGAACTCAGCAGTGACTGTGAAGTAATTGGAAATGAACTCAGCAATTTGGCCATGTTAGAGTACAGCAGTATTATATCTAAATTCAGTTTTTTTTTTTTAACCCTTAAACTGACCTACCCTATCTACAGTTTAAAATGAAGTTAGCGAGTCTTTGGAGGTTGACTGATTGAGCAGCAGAACTAATGAGTTGGCTGAAAAGTGTATGCACCCTTCACTATGACTGCCCAACTTTAAAATAATCCTTTTGTGGCCGGCCCAAACCGCCTGTGGAGTGATTCGACTTGAAATCTGGCGTTTGGGTTGCCAAAAATCTATACTGTGATCATGTTAAACTGCAAGCAACCGGCTTGAAATTATTACAACTATATATATATGTCCGCTTCAAAAGTGGCCTTAAAGTTGATACTTTCTCCCATTTTGTAGGGCAGAGCACGTCATACCCTTAGGGAGAAGAAAAAAAAAAATCTCACAATGTGTAGTTATTAGAAAGAAAGCTATGCCACAAGTTACAATACTGTCCCTACTAAAAATGAAAAGCGATCATTGATAAACTACGAACACTCGTACTTCTTTGCAAAGTTAATTGAGGAGGAAATCTTGAACAAATGCTAGCCTCTATTCTACTCTACATTTACTTAGGAGGGAGGAAAAAAAAGCGAAAAAGAAGTCCAGTTTTCACACTAATAATCTTCTCCCACTTGTTTGATAAATGCTGTACTTAAGGGGCAAGTCAACTGCATTAGAGCCTAGATGCATTCCGCAAGCCCATCACTCGCTCAAATCAAATGTACCAATCAATTCCCATTATTGAGACTGCTGGAACTCTAATAATTAATTATTAATTTATCCCAATTTGGATAGTAACTATCTTGGAAACTAGTTTTTTTTTTTTTTTGGGGGGAGGGGAGGGGGGGGGTCAATTCTGTGAACATATTTCCAATTTCTTGTTTACCATCTCAATTCTTCTTGTTCGGGTGTGTTTGGATAGTAAAATGTTCGTCAACTATATCGGTATTTTGCTTGCATCGCAATTATATATGCTAATTCTTAATCAGCTTTACCTTATGTATCACTGCCCATTTTTATTTTCCTGTAAACATATTTAAAAATTGCAATCGACTCCAAAAGGAAATATGTGAAAGAAAGTAATATATGTCTTATTTCTTTCGTATTTTATTTTTCCCCTTTTAACCACTGAATTCAGAGATTATTGCATCACAGAAGACGAAATGGGGGGTTAGAAAAGATAGAAGAGTGGCATATTTATTAGCCACGGATGGATGAGAGAGCTGATGGCAGCAGGAGGAGCAGCATTAAAACTTATAGCAGCAGCGGTTCATGACATGGGGGACGAGGAAGTTAACCAGAGATTAGAACTCGGGTTAAAAAAACAAGTGGTTAAGAAGGACGACCACAAAACCGAGATTTTTATTATCTACAGTCATCCATCCTCCAGCCAGGAGCATCAATTTCCATCATCAACCCATCCATAACTCCAAAAACACCCCTGCCCCCCACCCTCCCCCCTCTCCCCTCCTCTACCCCTCCCATTCCCATAACCACAGCTCCCTCAGTCTGTCACTTCTTTTCTCTTTCCATCTATCTTTCCCCACCTTAACCCACTGAAGCTTAGCTACATCTCTCCTCCTCCTTTCTTCTTCCAGCTCCATGGAGAAAGCTCCACATCTTTTTGGTCCAAAACCCTAACCCTAACTCTAATCCTCAACTATCTTAAAGGAAAGACACCCAAAAAAAAAAAAAAAAAAAAACAGACTTAGCACTTGTAACTAAAAATTCTTCTACATGTTTGAGCCATGGACTTAACTGTCACTAATACCACAATCACCACCACTGCATCTGTCAAAACCCCAGAAGCTGAAACCGAAACCCCAACGCGGATCCAACCATCTAAGCCCTCTTCTTTCTCTAACGGCGTCCTCAAGCGCCACCCTGCTGTCCACCACCACTTCCACCACCACCACGCCAGCTTCAACAACAACAGCAACCACCACCACCACCACCCACATGCTGCCCTTCTGGTTACTTACAAGGAATGCCTCAAGAACCACGCCGCCAGCTTGGGAGGCCACGCCGTCGACGGTTGCGGCGAGTTCATGCCTTCCCCTACTGCCACTCCCACTGACCCCACCTCCCTCAAATGCGCTGCCTGCGGCTGCCACCGCAACTTCCACCGCCGGGAGCCTGAAGAGCCGCTCCCACCTCCTAACACCACCGCGGCTCTCGAGTACCAGCCCCACCACCGCCACCATCCTCCACCTCCGGTCCCACCAGCTCAACGCAGCAGCGGTGGACACAGCAGCCCCAGTTCTCCGTCTCCTCCGCCGATCTCCTCGTCATATTACCCCTCGGCTCCCCACATGCTTCTCGCCCTCAGTGCAGGCTTGTCGGGCCCGCCCCAGGACAGCAATATCCCCATAACCCCCACGGCCAACTTGGGCGCCGCTGTCACGGCTGGAAACTCGAATGGGAGGAAGAGGTTCCGGACAAAATTCACTCCGAATCAGAAGGAAAAAATGCTGGATTTCGCGGAGAAAATTGGATGGAAAATTCAGAAGAGAGACGAAGATTTGATCGCGGAATTCTGCAACGAAATTGGGGTGGATAAAGGGGTGCTCAAGGTTTGGATGCATAACAACAAAAACACTTTTGGCAAGAGAGATCAAGCGAACATTTCCTCCGGCGGGGCCAACTCCGGCGCCGCAGGAGCAGCAGCAACGACAGACAACGGCAACGGTATGGAATTCACTATCCACTACCACCACCAAAATCATGAAAACAACAATGACAACAAAAACGGGAGTCATAACCACGAGTTAATGCACCATAGTGATAGTGTTAGTGCTCATGTTGTGGCCACTAACGGGTCATCCTCTTCTTCTTGATCTTTTGGAATGGATGGATGGATGAAGGATGAATAATAAGTTTTAGTAGGTGATAGCTATCAGAAAGAAAAAGAGAGTGGAGACACTAAGCTGAGACTGCTACTGTTAGTTACTGCTTTATTAGATTTTCTTTTGTTCCTTTCTCCCCCCCCCTATTTTGAGAATGTTGTTCTTAGCTAACGAACGACTAGCGATCCGTGAAAAAGATTTAGTAAAAGATAAAAATGGAGGGCTATTGTTCAATTGGGAATTAAAATTTTTTTTTATTTTTCGTTTTGACACATTGATTTGCTTTAAATCCTTGCATTTTCCCACCTTTTCTTGGTTTGTTTTTTAAGTTTTGCTCGTTCTGGGGATTCTGCTGCTGCTGCCTTGAGTTCAGTGACACCACTCTTGATTATGGTGGTTCTGTCATCTGTGGGGGAGGTGATGGTTAAAAAGTGATCCACCACTACTTCTTCCTTTTAATCTTCTTTGCATGCGCTAAGATGAGATTTGATTCCCTATCCAGCTATCTTCTGAACCGACTGCCAAGGGGTGGAGATTCGGGAGAGAAAACAACAAGTGTTTTAATGACTCTTGTCCGATTTTCAGTAGCAAAGAAACCAGCGAGCGGTTTAGTCTGAATTAGCTGCTGTTTGATTTGGAGCGGCAGTAGCATTACGGGCGCGCGCCCTTAGAAAACTATTGTGGTATTAGTAGTAGTATATTAATAACTTTTGTGGTGGACAATGATTGGGAAGGGGGGAGGGGGGGGGGGTTTCATTAATTAAATGGGGTTAATCAAATAATTAGCGGTTCCCAGTTGCAACAGTTCTAAACTTGGTGGAGAGGATCTCTTTTAATGTTTGTTAATTCCGACAATCTCTTTTTATGAACCTTAAACTTAATTTAATTAAGTACTCCTAGGCCACTAATTCAAGGGGTTGCTTGAAGTAAAGATTATGCATGATGTGGTTTTGACTATTTGTTTAAAGCCCTTTTGTTTAATATTTAATTAGAAATGTAATCACACTCTATCCATTCCATTGGTTGCAGAAGATTATGTGTTGCTAACAAAAAAGACAATCAAGCCTTTGTTTAGCCTTTCTTTTAGGACACTTGTTTCTTTCCTTTTACGGGAAGCAATTCTTCTTCTACTAATTATTATGCTAGGATTAGGCAGACGACGGAAGTGTAGTGTCTTGTCCATCAACCTCTGTTCTGTGGGTTGTTTGGGTTTTGGTGAGGAGTGAAGTCAGTCAGTAATCAGTCTTATTATTGTTTTCCTGAGGTGGTGGGGGGGCTCATTCGCACAACTCATTTCCGAGTTCCCAACTGTTCTAAGGTCCAACAACGACCTAAACATGGGTCTGTTCCCCATTTTAGCTCAAAACATATTGCGGGGGGGATATTCTCGAGATTTATACAGCTGGGCTGGGAGCACCTGTCGTTATCACGCACAGAGTACTAGTTATTATTGTTCCTTTAGCCACTGCCAATCATCAAATCCTAATTAATTTTGTGGAATGGTTTTAGTTCGTGAATTTTTTTCTCATCGGCAGCCAAACAATAATGAACTTCGAGATGCTGCTAGTGCTCCTATTAGTTTGGTTTTGCCTTTCGGTTGATCATAAAAAATTTGCAGCTATCTTGAGGGATGTTGATGGCTGGCTGCAAACGCGAGATAGGGGGCCAAAAAAAAAAAAGGGGGGGGGGGGGGGCGTCCGGTGGTGGGGAGGATCGTAGATTGGAAATGAGTTGTCGCGCGACGTGATAAGGATTTGAGTATTGATCGGACCAAACATACATTGTCCCGGGGAAAAGGATTAAAGGACGAGGAGGCACTAAATAGTAATGATAAAATATCTTGCTTGGATTCTCTTCGCCTGGGATTACAGCCTTTCGCCTCGATTATAATAATGTCACTGCATTATCATTCTTCACAGCTATGGAAACATGATGAGGTAAATGGCAATTTGACAAAAAAATCCTTTTTTTTTTCCTTCCTTGATGTATTTATTCAAAGTAGGAAATTGTGCTCTTCGATCCACGGAATAAAAAAAAAGAAAAAAAGAAGAGAGAGAGTCCAACTCAAATATCGCGGCTCGAGTGCTAATCAAAAAGCAAGAGAAGTGTCCTTTTGGCTAATGAAAGATTAATGTTTAAGTTGGAGGATGTTAAGGATTTCAAAAAAAAACAAAAAGAAAAAATGGACCACTCAAATAAATAATTCTAGTCCAAAGTCCAAACGTAGAGCTGTAAACGAACCGAGTATCTCATGTTTGAGCTCTGTTCGTTAAGCGATTCGAACTCTGTTCGTGTTCGTTCGTTAACTTTCGAACTCTAAATCTGTGTTCGTGTTCGGCTCGTTAAGTAAAGTTCGTGTTCGTGTTCGTGTTCGTGTTCGGCCGTTCGCGAACACGCTCGAAAAGTTCGAATCCAGATTATTCTAGGCCTTAAATATGCCACACAAATCATTAATCATCCTAAAAAATAATTAAAATACTAAATGACTAAATTCCATTATTCAATAACTGCATAACCAGCATTAACATAAAAACAACAAATAAAACAAAGTAATTTGTCCTTCAAATATAAAAATTCAGCCATAAGACAAGTACAAATTTTCGGCAGCAGCCAATGGGGAAGGAAAACAAAAGTAAGGTTGGAAAGGGAAGGGGAAAGTTTTAGAATTTCTTATGAGTAACCCTAAAATTTGTCAAATGACAATTATGTCCTTGTTCGCGAACGCTCGTTAAAATTCGCGAACATGTTCGTGTTCGTTCGATTATTAAACGAACAGAAAAATTCGTTCGTGTTCGTTCGTTTAAGGCTTTCGAACGAGCCTTTAACGAACACGAACGAGTCGAAACGAATCGAGCTAACGAACAATTCGGTTCGTTTAACAGCTCTATCCAAACGCAGGGTTTGGGAAGCCACGAAGCTGGGAATGAATGGTAACAAGTTTTATATACATCCTTTAAAAGATGATGATGGTAATAATAACAACATTTGAAAGCGTGGCTTTGAAATTTATAATGACGAAATTTAGTAGTATAACTGCAAAAGGGCCACGTGCCTCATCCGTCCCTGCAAAAAGAGCAGTGCACTTTGAAAGCGGTCCCCTGCTGCTGCATTTGTTGTGATGGTCGAGCTTTCTAGGCACATACGTGGTTGCGGTCGCACCAATTCAATTTCCTCTCCGTCTTACTCTTACAAAAGGATGTACTGTATGAGTGGTACTTGCTTTCACTAGTATTGTATTACGCCTCCTATTTCAAGCTGGGGACTTTGTTGTACATGTCCGTTGGCTCCATTTTTGCGAGACTCCAGAAAAACCTGTTAGTTTTATTTTAAAAAAACATAGAACAATTCTCCCAAGTTGATTAGCCGCCATTCATTATTGATTGCATCATCGTTTCAACATTAAAAATCAATTTGATCGATGCATTAGAACAGTTGATTAATAAACTTTGTCCTTCACCAATACGTGTAGTAAGTAGTGACTAATTTGATCACTTCCTATTCTTTCTTCTTCTTCTTCTTTTTTTTACCCTGACCTATCCTAATACAGGGGAAGGGGGAGTCACCGGAAAGAGTCACTGACGGCAGCTATATACGGCGACAATTTGGTGGGAGCTCTTAAGGAGCTGGTGGCTTGATCACTACCCATTCACACGAGGGTGAAGAAGGGAAGCGTATTCATATTCACATGGTTCGTACAAAGCCGCCATTAATAGTTTTCGCCACTCGTCTAAGCACGGTGGTCCAGTATTCAAGATCTCTCTGCATCCAGGAAAGCTACTGCACGCTACCTAAATCTCAAAGAGAGACAGCTCCCGATGGGTTCCATGCGCGTCTAATTAAGTAATAAAGTAATGTTAAAAACGTTTTTAAAGGCGCATTCTTATATTATTGAAAAGTACTAGAATTATGTGTTAAAAAGAAGGGGCCAAAAAAAAGAAAAAGAGAAAGCTTTCCTTGTCTAACCAAAATCGGAAGCAAATTTGATGATAGGCCTATTTTCGTTGTTGTTGTTGGCCGGCCATGTGATGTCGCTGGAGATGATTCGCTACCGCCGAGTGGAAAGCCATGTAACATACGCATGAATGGATTACGGACTTGAGCAGACCGCTGAATTCTTCTCTTAACGGTCGTTCACTTCCTTAATTTGGCAAAATTTCTTTTCAATTAGTGGACGTCTGTATCGTCGGGGAGGGATTAGGACTAGGTGCATAACAGCACGTTTTAAATTTCAAAAGCTCCTAATGATCTTGACCTCTCAATGTCGTAATTAATTAATGTGCTTCAAAGTTTCACTACCTCAAAAACTTTTTAATGGAATACGACTAATTAATTACTTTCACACAGAGGGGGGGGGGGGGTGGGGGGGCCCCTTCTCCCCTAGACTTTTCAAAAATTACGATATGACTTCTTAGATTGTTGTTTATAAGTTTCAACTAGTACTTGAAGGAAATGCTAATTTGTCTTTATGTAAATTCCTGAAATAAACAAACTCTCAGTTTGTTCAAATGCCTAATGAGCCAAACCATTTTACTAATTAACATTAGGGTATACCCATATATTATATAAGTCCATGCAGCTATGTCGGAGTACTTGTTTTGTTCTACAGGAACCCTTTTATGTGATCAGAGTTGAACCCGGCCGTTATCTTGAATTCCGCAGGTAACAAAAATTTTTTTTTTTTTTTTTTTTTGCTACCCGTCGACAATTAAGGAAGGTACAGCTAGCATATATACTTTGTTAGGATGTTTTTAATTACATATAAGGTAACGTAGGCATGGGTTGTGGGGTTTGTGATGGATTCGATCTGTCAAATATGTTAGCATACAGAGACAGCAGTAATATTCATACGACAGGGATCATGCATGCAGTCCTTAACAAGGGCTTATCAAATGCTCAATTTTGTATAGCGTTCACGTGATGATTATGAACTTGTTCCGCACTTTGGTTGTCCAGAAAAGAGTTAGAAGCTTAACTTCCTCATGATTCACGTGCTACAAATCAAATTCCCTCCCCCCACCCCCTCTCTCTCGTATCCCAGCCAGAGGGGGGATGTAATTGAAATGAAAAAAGAAAAAGAGAAGGGTACATATATAATTGTTTTCCGATAACCCGCACTGAATTTTCCACCGGAACAGAAGATGCTCTGGCGACAACGCCGACAGCCAACCACGGTAAAATTGTAGATGCCGCCTACCTACCTAAATATACACACACACGCACCCGTCTAAATTTTTTAAACAATATCACATTTAATTGTGACAAATTGGTAGGAGAAATCCTCGCCATCCACCCCGCCAAACCTTAATGTATTTGATGGTGGCCATCAGCCCAAAAACATGAGTAATTTGTGGAGTCGTTTAGGCATTCAAAATTGATACAAGCACCCCCAAAATTGATACAAGAAAGTAAACGGACTAGTACTATCTTTTTCTCTAATTCGATGAGACCTCGATATATGCAACATACTAAATTATATTCTTGAAGTTACACGAACTAGGAAAAATTTACGTGCTGTCTAATTTTCTTGGTACTTAATCTATGGATCATCTGGAATTCAAAAGTTGAATTTGAAAAGGACACACCCCCACCCCAAAGCCCAAAAAAGGAAAAAAAAAAAAAAAGAAAAAGGAAAAAGGTATGGTTGCAACCAGGGAATAGAATGTGTATAAAGATGTAATCCTTTTTTGACGGTCTCGTTAGTGCACAACTGATGGGATCTTCGGGTCCTTGTCGAGAATTACAGATGCTAAAGGGATAACAATTGGCTAAGGGGATAATAAAGGAAAGCTAAAGGAATGAGAGTTTTTTATCCCCCTCATCTTCTGTTCTGTCACAGTATAAACAGAACCTCAATCCGTCTTTCTCGAGATGCCTGTAAATCTAAAAAAAGCACCTTTACGCTAACCGTAGGCCCAATGTTGCATTGGGCTTGCCAGTGTCCATCTTAACCTCTCTGTTTTTGGTCTGACGCTTCGATTTGTTCTGTTTCACATCTGACGGGTGATTTGGGCCTTCTTTTCTTTTTTTTTTTTCAAAATTTGGGGGTGCAGATTTTGATCATCACGGTAAAATACTAAAAAGTTAATAGATCAACAGATTTCCTTTAACAAAAAATGGAAAATGGAACCGACGGTTAATAAAATTTCCAGATCAATTTCGACTTCTTAGACCAAGATTTTAGGTGAGTTGAAGATCCAATTCCAGATGTCATATGTCCAAAGAAAAGCAAGAAGTTTGTGTCCAGACTCTTGATGGCCCAACAACATCGGACATTTTGACTGAGTGTCGCGTTTGGGACAGTGGCACCCCTAATTAATTGAAGTCGCAAACGAAAAACACACTTCAAAACTCTCACAGCCCTTGTTACAAGTTGCGAGTAGTAGACGAGATATTTGCTATTCTTGTATGTTTTCTTGATCATAGTAACGAATGGCAATATACCAATCGCGTAGTGCTTACTTTGCAATGAAGGAATCGAATTTCGACGCAGTACTCTTTCTTGGTTTCTTTCATCCTTTGCCAATGAGAGCCAAGAAAAGTTACATTCACATATATATCCCGGCCGAGCAGGCGACCGATATATTCCTTGGAAGGATGTTCATGCGACTCCAGGTAACGAGGGGATCGTCAATAATGCCACCGATGCATATTGAAGAAGCTCCGAGATTCTCCGGCCAAGTTGTAACCGGAAAAACCTTACTGTGGATTGTAAGACTCGGCCAGTGCATAAAGAGAATGAAAATGGAATTTGTGGTAATGTCTCACGCTTATATCCCGGAGCTGGCCAAAGCCAGGAAGCCTTTCTCCGCCGGCATTCGGGACAAAGAGCAGCAGTCCAAGACGCAAAAACATACAATGCCCACAGTTTTGGGAGGATTTGACATTCACCTGATTTAAATCAACGTATACCTAATAATTGCTCCCCCCCTCCATACTCAATTACCTAACTTGGGCACTTTTTGCTGATCCATAGCACATGGCATATATTAAGCATGTTTTTGGAAGAACACAAACGTGGCTATTCTTCCAATCTTCTTGGTTCTTTTTATTCCCAAACTCATCCGTTCGGCACTACAGAAGCCCCACGTCGATCACAGGCACGTAGGATAAGACTTGGACATCCAGTTGCAGAAAACCTTCATTACACGTATTATCGTATAAGAGAAATACTGCTCCTGCAGGTTAGGTTACGCGTATTATCTTAAGAGAAAGACTACTCTTGCAGGTTAGGTATACTATAGTTGTAACATATCCAAGCAATCAGTTTTGTGGCCTAGAACTTCTAACGCCTCATCAGCACAATCAGGAACCCACTCATCCTGACCACCAATATATTTATCATCGTGTTTGACGTGCCAAAATGTCCAAGAACCATGGCAAAATCCAAAGCCACCCAACTCTAGACGTGACTAGCGTCATGGTCTGTGTCACCAAACATAGCCATGGTTAAAGAAGGTACCATGTAAATGGCATAACAGATTCGCTGTTTGTTTGAAAAAAGGGACGTTAAGGATGACCATACGATACTAATAATTCATTAGTTAGGTCATCGCATAGTAAGTATGCTGTGGTAGTTCTGAATGAGATCAATCTTGTGTTGTTTCACATCAAGCATTCATGCGACATTCTTTGCATTTGAAGGATCAATGATCAATCGAAACAACTCAACTACAAGGAGAAAAGACGGGTTCTTTGAGCACAGATAAATTGTAGAATTCGATTCCATAGCAATGAAGAATCAAGGGAATGAACTCACGGGACTTCCGCTTAATCAAATTTCAAGGTACAACAAAAAAATAAAATCACAGAATAAGGCAATCATATATATATATGTGTGTGTTTCTGAACAAAGGACATAGCAAATTTAGCCCATGGCAATGCCTAGTTACCACCCACTTCACCCTTGGTAATAAACCATGAAAGGCAGCTAGACGATCTCATAATTTAGTAAAGACATAAAAGAACTCCTGCTTGTTTCTTGAGCTTCCACACAAAAACACAAACACAGACACGCAATTCAACTCAACCCCTGGTTAACATAGTAATAACTAATAAAGCAAACAACAAACCATCAACATACTTGTATTTTGGAGATAGAAAAATATTAGGAGAGTTTATCTATGTACGCCCAAGCGAGGACGGGGAAGAACCTTCGCAGACGGCCTCGGTTTCCACTTCCCTTCTGTGGAAGTTCCTGTGACAGCCACAAGCAGCACAAGAGAGTGCAGCATTTGTCCCCTCCTCCCCACTAGCCATGAACTCCCTGCATCCATCCACAGCATAACCTCCAACGCCAGCCGCATGATTCTTCTGGCACTCTCCATATCTTACATTCCTTACCGTAAACGACGAATTCGTCGCGTTTTTTGAAGATTCATCTCTCTTTACCACCACTTGGCGCTTCTTCATGTCTTCTACCAGCTCTTACGACAAGAACCCTTATGGATGTATACGTTCAGACTACTACGGTGAATCAGCCAAGAACCCTCCTGCAGGATTGAAAGGAGATCAATTTAGAAGGAGATGTTCGCTAGCTAGTAGATCACGTACACATAAATCTATTCTTACTTCTGGGGAAAACCCTAACCCTAGGGGGGCAATGCTTATATACAGCTCATAAACCATTCTCTTTTCAACACCTTGTGGAAGAATTATTTTTTATTGGAAATGAATCACTGTATATTGACTTGGAAAGTTTCTGGTGGAGCTACTATCTGTCCACGTTTACCGTGGAAGGAACAGTTCACTGGTTTAACTACTGGTACATCGAATCCCCCGGTTTTAAAAGCCAAAATGTTCAATACTTGCTAATTTTTATCAATAAAACGATTGGGTTTCAATACAATTTTTCAGGCTTCAAATCCATTAAATATTTTGGATTGATCTTATATACACTAAAAGTGCATGCACCAACGAGCATGGACTTATATCGTGCATACAAGAATTGAAGTTAAAATTCAAACTAAAAATTAAGGATATTTGAAATTAATCTATTAAATTATTGAGTTGTTAGTCACTGAAATTTTAATAATTGGAAGCATTCTGCATTAAAGTGAATAATAAATGAATAATGTATTACTTATTGTTTAAAGTAAGTTTTGCATAAAAACAATTCAGAAGCATTTAATTAATTAAGACGTTTAAAATAACATGCATCCATATTTGTTAGTGTATATACAAAATTAACTCAAATATATATTTTTTTAATCACAACCACACGTTTAGGACCAAAAACAAGCAAAAGGGGAAACATATAATAAGCTATTCCGGCCTCACTAATTGATGGTGGAGCTCGTTCCAAGTCTACAATCTCCATGTGAAGAAGAAAAATTATATCCAATTACATCCACACTCGCCACCACGAGTCAATTTGGCAATACTAATAATAATAATTTTTTTTTAATTTAAAAAAAAAAGGTGTTACTAAGAGGAACTCTTTTTCCTATTTCATATGGAGGGAGGGAAAATTGTGCCCGGAAAGCGGTCCCCTCGAGGAATTCTTTGCTTTGACATTCAGTTTCAACTTTCAACTTTCAGGAGATGTGCGTGACTCGCCTTATCGCTATTGGCTACTGATCAAACTCTAAAAGATTCCCTGTAAATCATGATCACAACTTTATTAGGATGTAGTTATGGTTTATTGGGTTCGATCTTTACAATGAAAATTTGTCAGTTACAAAAAAAAAAAAAAAAAAAAAAAAAAGCTTCCAAATGCAGATGCTACGGTTCGGCTAGAGGCACAAGATCTTGGCCTAATGCGCTTAGGTTTAAGGACACAATAACCAATTAGCACTCTAATCGAAGCACTAAATCCAACGAATTCGATTCAACGTTTTCTGTCAGAGGCTATTTGTCATTTGCTCCGTCAATAAGTCGCACTCTATTATTTTGATAACGATGGAAACAGTTCATACTCTGTTTTGGCGTAACAATTTTTTGGGTTAGCGATCCGTTGGCCTTCTAATTTTACGGAAACACCCAAATCTAACGTGGCCGTCTGTACCGAATGAATCGAAGTGGATGGAGATTTTGTTTCTCGGGATGTGGATTATGTCCTTTGCTTTCTCTCTCTCTCTCTCTCTCTCTATCGGTCCCAATCAATCAAATGTTTTGGGTAATGATGATGGCAAATATTCGCAGGCATCATTTGTCTTCAAAGCAATAACTTGAATCTTTTTCAATCAAAATTTTAATCATTCCGTCTGTAGTTTATACATATCTCAATTGGTTTTTTGTTTTTCAAACGGTCGATTTTTTAACGTATTAATCCTATTCTATTTTGTAGAAATTTGTAAGAAGAGTACAGGAATAATAAGAATTTTTGAGGTCAAATATAATAATACGGAGATTTGGAACGCTAGTTTCCCGAGTGTCATCGATGAGAGCAAAAACATCAGACATTCGACTTGACATAGAATACTCGTCATCTTTGATTTTAAATCTGTTTAACAAGTATCTCAATTGGTTTTTTATTTATCAAATGGTCGATTTTTTAAAGTATTAATCCTATTTTATTTTGTAGAAATTTGTAAGAAGAATACATGAATAATAAGAATTTTTGAGGTCAAATACAATAATACGGAGATTTGGAACTCTAGTTTCCCGAGCGTCATCGATGAGAGCAAAAACACCAGACATTCGACTTGACATAGAATACTCGTCATCTTTGATTTTAAATCTGTTTAACGAGTATCCAGTGACTAGTCGTTAAGTTGTCATTTAAGGATTCAAGTAAAATTAACTAAAAAAAATAATTATTAATAGATATTCATGTGATAGGTTAGATGTGATTTAAATATATAAAATACCTGATAAAAATCCTTTAATTTGATGATAAAATGCAAATTTCACAAAAATTTCCGACAAGTGACAGTTGATACTACACACAGCGGTCATTTTTGTTCCTATAACGTGGCTAAGTCGTGGCAGAGGAGTGATTCCTGTTCCGCTGATTCGACGTCGGATCGACTTTCCAGGTAAACATGTACCATATTTATTTTAAGCTGCGTAGATTGACCGACTGATGAAGTTAACAAAGTCCACGTTTATTAGCTTTTTGGCGGCCTTAGATGAACTCATAAACTCAGCGTAAAAGCTGCTTTCGAGTATTAAGTCAATGATTTTTCTTTTCCTCTCTAATTATTAATTACTGCCCTCTCACTTTCTAGCCCCTTGTAGTTAGTTGCCCTACTGCGCATTCCAAAGGACAGCTCAAAGCATTAATAAGTAAATGCTGAGATCTCTGGGAGCTTAAAGAAATTCTGAACATACACAGGAAGTAGTAGGAAAGACTTCAAGCATGTAGTTAAAAGAATTATACTTGGTTCGAACACATCGATTTGTGTGCATAGATGCATGCCATCGTTCATGCACCCAAAAAAAAATGTACTATAACTGGGGTTACGTATGGATTAGATGTCTTTTTAGAGTGTTTTTCAAAAATTTTATCATAACAAAATATGTGAAAAACAACTAATGTAGATTATTTGTTTGAATTAAGTGTTTTTTCAAGATGTATTTTAGGATATTTTTTAAATTCGAATTTTAATGAAATATTTTTAAAATTTTAAAAAAAATTTCACCACCCACCACCAACCCTGCCTTCCTCCGTGCTACCACCGACCTTTCGGTCCTCCTTCCATCTACAACCCTCTCTCCTCCCCTATCTATGATCACGCTAGTTGCAACTGGATCTGATCGTGACCAACACAACTAGAGAGCTCTCTGGTCCATTCTTCTCTCTCTCCCCTTACTCCTCTCTAGTCACGTTTGGATTGTTTACGGCTAGCGCATTAGAGAGGAAGAGAGAGAGGGAAGGAAGGAAGAGGGAGAAGAGAGGAAGGAGAGAGGGATAGAGAGAGAGAAGAAGAAGAAGAAAAAAAAAAAAAGATGAACGCCCGTGGAAGTGGCATGTGGAAGAAAAAATAAAGTTTATGATTTATTTTATTTTTATTTTTTAGTGAATTTGAGAGTGTGTTTTTGGATTTATTTTTGAAGTTTGTTACTATAAATTTCACAGAAAAAAAGTAGTCTGTGAGAATAACTCTGGATCCAGGATGAGCCTGTATTAATCATCCTAGTTTAACTAGGAAGAGGAAAAGAAATCGGCTCATTCAATAGCATAAGAGGAAAGTAAAGAAGGATTGATTTTAAATATATTGTCGATGTATATACTAACTTCTATGGATGCATATCATTTTAATCTTGATTTGAATTTAAACTTCAAATTTTAACGCGTGACATGTATCCATATTCGCTGGTATATACATTGTGACTCCGTTAATATATACAAAATTAATCCTATTTCGAATACTAATTTACCTGTAACTCTTTCAAAGAGAAAAAAAAATTCCTCAGGCTTGGGTTCTTAAATATTAAGGCCGCTAGTTTTCGTTCTGATGCAGGTGCCAAAGTCAGAAATTAGTTTCATCAGGAATTGGGATCGTTGGTAGTGCAGAAAAAAATAATACCAGATGAGAGTGAGGGTACAAGGTTTTGTTTTGGATGTGACAGGTGCTAAGTGGAATGTAAGGGTACGACAGCCAAGAGGAAAGCTGCAGGGGGTCAGTAACGCAGTTTGATTAGGACAGTAGTTAGTGGGGGTTAATGGTGATTAAGACAGGCAAAGCAGGTAGTTAGTCTGGATTCATGACAGAGTAGAAGTTTGACAGAGACTCACAAGCATGATTGTGCTTTGGGAGAATGATGAAAGCTGAGGGCAAATTTGCTTCTCACCAACCCAACCCATCCAAAATTTGATGCCCACAAGAAAAAGATTTTACCGTCGTAGCTGTTTTTGGGACCATTAATAGAGCATCTTAGGCTTCTAAACCAGCTTTTCCTTCTTTTGGTTTCCGGATAAATCTGATTTGACAAAACAAATCACTGTAACAGGACAATAATTATGGTCTTAATTAATTATGGAACTAAAGGGGGGAATGCTTACTTAGTTGTGGAAAGTTTGGCGTTGATTGATGCAACTTGACAAACAGGACACCCATTTCTGCATTTGTTCACCATATCGTGCATTCACAGTATGCGTCACTTTGATGGCTTTCTTAATCCCAAAGCAAGCAGTGATTGTGGACCAGCCTCAAACCATACCAACAACGACACAAGGCCATAATCTTCGAGGCCTCATCCAGTTTTCTCTCTCTTTTTTTTTCTTTCTTTCTTTTCCTTATTTTGAGATATCCTCGTAATCAAAGATAAGATTGTACGACTGTGTTGTTTTGGCAAAGATCGATTTGCGTTCTTCGAATCAACATAAAAGCTCAAATTAATTAAAGCAGATTGCACTACACAACAGAATGAGCAACATTTATCAGATGAAGAAGAAGATACCTCCTCCTCCTCCTATGTTTTTTATGGCAATCTCCATTCAGCTTGCAAATGCTCAAATGGTTTTACAATTGAAGAAGATGCACACAATTTGAATTAGGGCCCCTGACAGATATGAAAGGAAACGACGCAATACTGATGCAGAGTAGTTCAGTTGCTTCACTTCTTCGCTTGATCATCCACAGGAAAATGCTGATTCGGGATTTCGAATAGAAAATTATCGTTTTTTGCATGTAGTAGTCGAACAGCAAACGCGGTTCACGAATTGGATCTCATTTGTAACAGTGGACGATGCTGAGAAAGGAAAGCCCTGGCGGTATTTAGTGCAACTTAAGAGCGTCAACCTTTCTTCGATCTTTCAGTTATATCAACTAGTGACGACGTTCAGAGGAAAACCTTCTTGTGTTTTCTTGAGATCCCATACAACCTTCTTGCTACTGTATTAAAACTACATACGTTAGATATATTTTATTTTCTTTTAAAGGAAAAGGAAAAAAAAAAAGAAGAAGAAGATTCACTTCTTTTCTTTTTCTCTCTAATTAAACACACAGTAAGAAATCGTTTTCCACATTGAATATAGACAACCTACATATGAAATTAAATACACACAATGCACATTCACTGTGTGCAATATATGAATTTTCTTGTCTTACTTTTATTGTTTTTATTCAATTGTCACTGATTATATTCTCTCTCTCTCTCTCATATATACATATATACGCATCTATATATATATATATATGTATGTATATGAACTTTCGGGCTACTGAGGGTGAAAGGCGGGTAGTATTATCAGTTAGTCTCAGTCATAATCATCCAAGCGGCCACTAATGTCACAGTGGTGAAACTGATCGTGGACTTATGCGGTTGCCAACAATCGCATCTCATGATTAAGGATTCAATCTCGGCTAGCTCAAATTCGCCAGAACTAGGCTATCCAATTCAAATTAAACAAAGTACACAAAAATTTTGAATGAACGACCCATATTTGATCAATTTGAGTTCGACCAATTAATTAGTGTTTACAATATAGAAAGACCTGTGTTCAAACCTCAAAAAAAAAAAAAAAAGTAAACAAATTTCCAAAGCTCGCTTCTTTACATGCCTTTTCTTTTTCTTTTGTTAAGGAGAGATTACAAAGCTTACAAGGGGACGACAAAAACAAGAGAATTCTTGAGTCGACCTAGAAACCTCACATATGTCTTATTAATATCTCTACCAAATCTTTTTTATGTGCTTTCTACTTGTTTTGAAAATTTCAATTTTTTGTATGATAATGCTCGATAAAAATTATCCAACATTGAAATCATTCACTATGAAATTTTAGTTTAGAGAAAGTTAATCCTGCATAATTTCTTTTGGGCAGGAAGGAAGATTGCAAACTTTACAAGAAACGGAAGAAAAGAAATGTTTAATGATTGGAACCTCACGGTCATCCGAAAATTGAACCTATCAGCTAAGTTGGATCTTGGGAGTTAAAACTAGCCCAACCCACAAAAAGAACAACAACATCCAACAAAGGAGAGACACGAGAGCACCTTAATCCATGGTGCACTGGGTCATTAAGGCCCATAGCTAAGAGTTTGTATCAATTCATTTGGGCCTAGTGCCTCATTCAACTTCCACTATTATCCAAAGACAGATCGTACACCTCGGGCTCAGGCCTTTGAGGCCAGCTCGCAGGCCAGCGGGCTGACTAAAGAAACAAATGACAGAATAGAAATTTCCATGTAATACTCTGAGGGGAATCTCGCCCCTTTCCACTTGTTTCAAATGCAAGATCACAATTTTCCCGACACTTTCCTTCTTTTAAAAAGTAGTGATAGAAATGAAATTTAGCTCTGATTCATATGTCAAAATAACAACAAAAAGCAAAAAAGAAATTGAGAGACGATGAATATTAGAATTTTGAGAAGAGGTGTGTACTCGAATCTTATTTATGGGTTAGTTTATTTTGTGGCCTAGGGATACATAGGGTGTGTTCTCAACTAATTCTGATTTTGTAAAATTGATTTTTGAAAAATGATTTTTAGGAATAATTTATATGTTATCGTTTATTGTTTTTTAAAAAAGCAATTTTAATAAATGCATAAGTGTTCTTAAAGAATGTTAAAAAGCTTATTTTGATAAGAAAATTACCATGTTGCTCCTTATATGCTACATAGATAAATTTTTTTGCTAATTAAATAATTTTTAATTAATTACTTTTCTTATAAAGATTAAATGGTGGATGAGAAGAATCAGAGTCGCATAGATGAATTTGGAAGTGAGACAAGAATAAGAAGAAAATAAAAAGACCATAAAAGGTTATATAATTTTTAGATAGTTTAGTAATTATGCTGAAATTTGAAGGGTAATTCTGTCTACATAAAATAATAGGCCAGAATCAAGATCCAAAATCACATCACGGCTTGCTTCTTCTGATTTCAACTTTTTTGAGCCCAAAAATTCTAAAATCAATTTTTTAAAATTAGTTTTGAGTATAACAAAATAATTGTTCAAAAATAAAAAAGCAAAAATCAATTGAGAATAAAGCCATAGTAAAAAAATGGGTTTGGTAGCGCTTTTTGAACAACATATTTTTTTCCCCGAAAAGTACATACAATTTAGGATGTCAATGGTTATTTAAGAGTTTTCATGGTAAGGCCTATCATCTTTTTGTGGTATCACTTGTCTCGTGTTTTTTTTTTAAAGCGAACAAAACATAAAAAGTATTTGTTTATTTTGGTTGTTGTTATATTGAGAGGACAAAACCAAAATAATTATTTAGGGATGATGCATCCAGAATACTTTTGATTTGCAGTGATTTGACGTCATGATAATATACTATTATGGCAGCCCATTTTTTTAATGTATTTCAATTGGACCTTTTTTTTAAAGTAAATGAGAGGTTTGGAACTCCCTCTTCCGGTATGAGTAACACCTAACTCATCCCTCCCCCTATCGAATGGAAGGGGTGGTCTGTGGAGAGGAGTGATGGAATGTGATAGGTGTTATATATATAACACCCTAATAAAGCTTTAAATTTTAAAGACATCCTAATAAATAATTAGAGTGAAATTTTTTTCCTAGACAATGCTACAATAAAATGTTTTGGAAAACAACTGAAAAATCACCTAATCCATAGGGAGGAAAAAGAGAAGATAAAAAGAAGGGCAAATTATTCATTTGGCCCTTAAACTTTTAGTTTAAGTAAAATTAAATCCCTTAACTATTTTTAGGTAATTTTTAGCCCTCAAACTTGTAAAATTATGCACCCGTGTCTCTTTTGGCCAGTTTATCCAGTTTTACAACTGAAAAGTCAATTTACAGGAATGACAGTAATCTGAGTGGGAGAACATTTTTGTCCGCATATTCTAAGCAAAAAAAAGAACTATTCCTCCATAAGGATGGCAGCGGGCGGGGTTGGGGTGGAGTACCCCTCCCCCATCCCCCACCCGGCCTATAAACTCTCCCCGCCCCCGTCCCATCCCCCGTCCCGCTTTCTTTGCGGAACTAATAAAAATTTGTTATGTAATTTTATTATGATTAAATTTTAACAAATAATTAAATACTAAAATATCAATACATCATCAAATTATTATTCGTTGTAATTTTACAATTGAAACTTATAAAGACAATCAAATAAAAATTATTTGAATACAATCCAATATGATGAAATAAATATAACTAAAATAATCAAGTTTTCACATTTGACACAAATACAATCACTAATTTATTATTGTACTTGTGCTTTTTTTAAGAAAAAAAATATTATTGTATTAAGTGTAATTAAAAATTTAATATAAATATATTAGTAAATTTAGTATAATCAATTAATAATTTATATTAATACATATATATAATTATTAGTATAATTAATAATATCAATTATATTAAATATACTAATAAATATTATATAATACATATAACTAATAATATCATTATCATACATTTGTAACTAATTAAATTATATATATATAATTATATATTTATTTTTTTTAAAGCGGGCGACGGGACTGGGAACCACTCCGCCGGCCCCCGTCCCGTTTCTAAGCGTGGGGCCCGCCCCAACCCCTCCGCATTAGCCCCCCGCGGTCACCCGGCCATTGCCATCCCTGCTCCTCTGCAGCCTCCTGTCTTTCTCCTTCCTTCTAACGGGAATGGGTGAGCGATGCTACCACACCAGCAATCCACAACTACCATTTCAATAGGTCTGGGGATGAAGATGAAACTTCAGAGGAGGAGGACCACCCCCACCCCCACCTCCCCAAATGTAATAGCTGTTCAGTTTTCCACTACACAAACCCATAACCGAAAAACTAACAGTCTAACAACACACCCGACCAATCCCCCCGCCCCCTCCGGCCGGAGGCGGTGCTAATTTTGATTGTGATTTTTCCAAAGAGTATAGAGTAGAGACTCTTTTACCGCTGCCCGCCTTTCCAATTTGTTTAATCATTCGATGATTTATTACGCCTGCCTGTTAATTCCCACAACCAACTAACCCCACCACCGCCACCTATTTCCGCAATCCGCTTCTGAATTCCCTTCAATCTGCTAGTTGTAATAGTAGGAGGGACTACAGTTGAGTACCTGATTCAAATGTGGGAATGCGGCTGAATTTTGTTGATTCGGCTATTCTTGTTTCTCCTTTCCTGTTACTACAACTAGCAGTGGCAATCATTACCGCCGTCGGCAAATGAAGCTGCCCATCATCGGGATCTCACTTCTGCTAGAAAGGTTCTCTGGCCACCACCACCAACTAGGTTAGGAAATGGGAAGGAGGAGAAGTTGTTCTCTTTTTTTGCTTAGAATATATGTGTACAAAAATGCCCTCCCACTCAATTTATTGCCATTCGTGTGTGAATTGACTTTCCGTTGCAAAATCGGAAAAATTGGTCAAAAGGTGACAGGCGCACAATTTTACAAGTTTAAGGGCTAAAAGTTATCTAAAAATAGTTAAGAAGCTTAATTTTATTTAAACTAAAAATTTAAGGATCAAATGGATAATTTACCCTAAAAAGAAAAGAAAGGGGAAAAGGATACCTGATAATCATGGAACAACGAACAAGGACGTGTACTGAACAGTCCCAAGCGTAAAGGATGCACGTGCCTCTCACTTAATACGAGCACAGCGGGGGGACGTGACTGGGTGACGGTGGTTTACACAACAAGGCCAATTCGTTTGGAGGGGCACATGCCTCTGTCGTCCTTGCGTTGCTTGTTTGCTGTAGCTGCCCATAGGCGATGCCATGGATGCGCCACCCGTAAGAGATATTGGCTGCTGGAAGTAGGGTCCCTTGCCATGTGACAATTCTTGAATCGACTCTTCAAGTTTAATACTTTCCCCTTCTCTGCTTGTCAGCGTCCATATCTCTCTCCATCTGGGTTTTCAATGCCTCTCTTCTCTGCTTGTTAATTTGTATTATTATTTGGGGAAAAATTGTCAATTATTTTCTATACACAAAGTTTCAAGTTTCTTTCATGTTTTTTAACTCATATAAATCATATTACAAAAATACTCCTTTCGTTCCATTAAAAGTGTCATACTTTCTATTTTGGGATGTCTCGAAACAATTATCATGTCAGAAAAGTCAAAACACCTTTTAGTCTCTCTTTCCAATATAACATTTCTTTCTAATCACATGCATGTTACTATTCAAATTTAAGGTTTGAATTTGTGGGGATAAAATTAGAAAAAAAAAAAGCATAAACATTACAATCAAACTATCATTCTCAAAAAGTTGGATTCCCCAAACATAACTAAATAAATGGGACGGAGGGAGTACTGATTAAAAAAATCATGTAACTTAAATCCAAATGGAATTAGTTACTTAACAAATAACAAGGGGTTAAGTTAGTGATTAAATGTCCTTCAATTTGGTCAAGATGGTAGAGCTGATGTCATGTCTTTCTGATCACTCTGAGTTCAAATCTCTCCTAAAATATCTGTCCATGGTTGACGAATTATTGCACAAAACTGAATTTATCCAATATACACTCTCTCGAAAAGCGGCTAAGGATTCTCCTATCAACAAAAAAAAAATAAATAAATAAAATAAAATGTCGTGAATTGACTCAGACCAACTGGCAAAGAGTGACGCTAAGTGCATACAGGCAGGACAACTTCCCATAGTGATTGTGCATGTTGCGGCTCTTCAAGCCACTTCTTTTTTTTTTTTTTTTTTTTTTTTTTTTGCTTTTTTATGAGAATTCAAACACTTCACATGTATGCATTTAAGGCTGAACTGTGGATGTCCAAGGAGATTGCTATCCACACATCCTCAAACAATAATCTGACAATTAATTAATTTTCTACAACCTGTCCAGCACTAGTAAATCAAGAAAACAAGAGTCCATCCTTTTCAAATTAGTAGTACACTACTTCTTTGAAACACTACAACTTGTCAGTTTTTTTCGTTTTTTTTGGACGTGGGGGATCAGATACGGATCAGCGGCCTAACAAGCTTCTGTTCAAACCCGTTTATCTTTTTAAGCTGTAAATAGATTTACGATACGAGAGCAGAGTATATATGAGAAAGACCATTTTGTCCTCAACTAATACTATCAGATACGGCGCAAAAAGGGCATTCAGCCACTGCTTTTTCGTTGCTTATTTATTTCTCGCCTGGTTTTTTGAGCTGAGTGTTATCCTCCATTTTGTTTTGGCTTCAGTATTTACTATTAACCGCTCTCATATTATCAGTTGGGTTAAAAAAGAAGAAGATCTTGGTGCTTCTAGTTTTGTCTCATCAGCCTGTTCGTCTTCTTTAAATCAATACCAGTTTGTAACAGATGGTACTAAAAATAAAACATCTTCTACTAAGTCCAGGTAACACTCTGAAATCTAATCACAATATTCTATAATCCCTTTATGTAGCGTTCAATCTGCCCGCCTAAATATACACCGACTTTGCCATTTCAGCAACCCTTTCAACGTAAAGTAAGAGCCAATCTGCCTACGAATTCAACCTGCAGTAAAAGGCAAGTCCCCTTTTTTTGTTTTGGCATGTCAAAGTATGTACACTATAATTAACAAAATAAAAGTTTTCCTTCTAAGATAGGATCAATCGTCGTTTCAAGAATTAATTGCTGCAGATGTCTATTCTGTCGAAGAGGGTGGCATTCCATACATGATAAACCTAAATGGTAAAATTTCCTTTCTAACGGTAAAAGGTAAAAACTGTGAGCAGGTGCAATTAGTATAATCAAGACCTAGAATTGTATTCACTAAGCATAATTAGCTTTTACACACGAGTTTCAAGGCACAGAAGATGATTCACTAATAAATCTCTTAAATCTGTAACGGGCGGGCAACACTAGGACTCAAAAAAAGCGTACAAATGTCAATGCCTAAAATTAACAAGATAATGGTAAGAGTTAATTCTCAATATCTCACCAAGAATCAAAAGGAGAATTCTTACTACTAAAACAAATTTGCAGTTTCATCGAATGGGAAGTTAGTCAAATCATCTTTCCCGTCGAGCAGCCAATTCTCCAACAACATAGAGAATGGAACTTGTGCCCCACCTTGGTCCGGTTTGCTTTCCCCTTGGAAAATGCTGGCTTCAGGAGAGGTGGATTGAGAAAATTCAGAGGTTGAAGACTCGAAAGACTCAAATCCAAATAGGGACTCAAATGCTTCGGATAAATCTATTCCGCTTTTGCTCTCGGCACTAGGAGTCCCATCGCTGGAGGTACAATCCGTGGCTGCATTGCAGAAGGATTGCTGAGTGCTGGAAGATTTTGATTGCTCAGATTTACGACGTGAAGGATTTTTGACCCAACCCTTGAGCAATCTTGCTATATTCTCTGTACTTGATGCGTAAGTAGACGATCCTTGGCCAGGTTCTGTGTAAGACCGATGACCATCGCAGGGCTTGGAATCAGGCGCAGGTATAGATCCCTCCAATGACAAGGCATCGTGCAAGGCTTGTTTGGCGGTTTTGATATCAGTTTGGAGCCTTCTTTCCCACTGGCCTTTAGAAATGGAGTGGGAAGATGACAACGCGTTTCTTGCGGAGCTGCTGTCTGAGCCCGTTTGAAGCTTTTTAAGCTTCTTCTTCAAATGCGTATTCCAGAAGTTCTTGATATCGTTGTCCGTTCTCTCAGGCAGGTAAGCAGCTATCGCAGCCCACCTGTACCCAAACCAAATCACCAGTTTCATATATACATAGAACCCAAACGCTCAACGACGTTATCATTATCATCAGTAAAAACGAGAAGGGCTATAAATTTAAGAAGCATACTTGTTCCCTAAAAGGGCTTGAAGCTGAATGATCATTTTCTCCTCCTGATCCGTGAAGTTACCCCTCTTGATCCCAGGCCTCAGATAGTTTGTCCATCTAAGCCTACAACTCTTGCTGCATCTACGTAAACCTGACGGGTCAAAATCACGTAGCAAACCAAACTCAGAAATCAGAATTCTGCATCCGAATATTTTAGAATTTGTAGTAAAAAAAGAAAGAAAGAAAGAATATGTGAGATTAATGTAAGCAGAAGAGATGAAGAAACCTGTGTTATCAGGAACAGCCCTCCAGTTGCCAGGACCATGTTCTTGAACGTAAGTGACCAACATTATATCCTCCTCAGGAGTCCATGGCCCTTTCTTAACTCCCACTTTATCACAGCAAGGAGGTCTACCCATCTCTCCCTCTCCCTCTCTCTATTCACCTTCCCCTTGTCTTGTAGTCTGTGATACCGTTTGATGATCTCTTCCTGAGATATCCCTCTCAGAAGCTATCCCTCGGTGCACCCTAAAACTTTGCTTGACTTGGGGCTGTGTTTCTTCTCTATTTTGACAGCTATTTCTGCACCACTAGTCGTGATCCTTGCTTATTTTTCTCTTCTTGGGAAAAGCTGAGACAATTGTCCAACGCTAAGATTTATTGATCTGCAAAGCATATATAGAAAAAAAGGAAACCCCTCCGCCACCTCCTAACTATAAACGCTGACCTAAAAGAAGCAAAGGGTGTATTCAAAGAGTCAAAAGGTGACAGCAAGCAAGAGAAAGAGCATTTACTGCAATGGCCTATCTATCCATCTTAGCTAATGCGCTAAGGTCAGCAGCTGGGTGACTGTCTGTAGCTCCTCTTCTCTAAGCTCTGCCTCACCAAAACCGCGTGGCATTCAATGTGCTGATTCATTATTGATGATCCATTACTGCAATTCAACTCGCTAATTATGGTTTCCATGCAATATTAACCAACTTCCTTAGTCACCTATTCGCATGAACTGCGTACCACTACTGCTAATGAAAGTCGATTTCTAGCTAGTAATAGAATAGTTCTCCTACAAGTTTCAAAATCTTTTTTACGTGCAACTTTCTCAGATTTTTATCCCTTTTTTTGAGTAAAAAACATTAAATTGCTTTCATTAATAGGTGCAGAAAAGGTTGTACAAGAGAGTTATAACTAAAACTACACATTTAAAAAACTCTTTCAAAATTTGTGCATCACGAATCATAATGATCAAATTGGTTGGTTGGTAAACTAGTAAACTCGACGGTGATCGAGGATGATGATGATGCATGATGATATCTATCCTAGTAAAAACAAGAAGATATGGTCATGATGGCGGTGGTGAAGAGATATATATATATATATATATATATATACACACACACACACATTATACTAGACTGATTCTATGATACACACACCCACAGATATGTATATATATTTAAGTTGATTCGAGATGTTGCTGGCTGGGCTTGGGATGAAATGATTGTATGCTAGGGTATTGTAATGTATCATGTATGTACGTATGTTCAGGGTTCATCACAAAACATCCTGAAGTTTGAGGAGGAGGAGGATTGATCAAAGACATAAAGATGCTTGGGTCAGATGGAGGAGGGGCGACCCGTCGCCAAGTCAACCACAACCAATCAGATGACAGAATACGTTCCTGTCTAAAATATTTCGTTTCATCATGCCCCATGCATGTGGGGCAATTGAATGAGAATTCCCGTGTGGCGACCATGTCCTCTGTTCATGTTTCATTAATCCTGCGGCTCATGGAAAAGGACCGATTACCCTTCTGAGAAGGCATAATTTTTCAGAAACCACCCTTTCAAGGTTTCTACAGTTTCACTCCGATGCTATAAAAGTATCACTCATACAATTATGCGGGACTCAATACTTAGCTCGCTAATATTGAAATGATTCTACTAATTAAGCTAACAACTTGGGAGGTTTTATGCAGAGAGAAACCATTATTATTTTATTTTTTCTTCTGAAATTATCCCCTTTGGAAAACATTATTATATTATTAGCCTAGCTGCGCTGATCCAACACGAGCTGATAGTCAATTATGAATAATAATAAGCGAATGATCGATATCAATTGAAACTTTGGACTCCAAACATGCTTTGGATGACTTTGCATCCCCGAAAGTTGGATCCAGGTAAATTCGATTTACTTTATAGGCATGAAGTTCCGTCCAATTCAAATACTGTTTTGTGATACAGTTTTTTTTCCTCTCTGGGTGTTGTTAAGATTTTGCCGGGAAAAGATGGCGGTATTTTTTTGTTGCAATAAATGTCTTTTTTCTTAATATTAACAGGTCTGAACGTACGCATGTTAATTATAGGTGCAAAACCAAAGCAATACAATAGAGTCATATTCAATTATTGAAGGATTATCTTGGAACCACTACTGCCTTCTTAATTGTGTAACACTACTTATTAATTTCAAGGAAAAAGAAGAACAATTCCACATATTGATCTAGAAAGAAGAACACTTTCCCTTGCATGATTTTGAATCATGACTAACTGCTTCAATTCCTAAAGTTCAAATACGTACTAGCTAGGTAATCACTGGGGTCGACTCGACGACGATCCGATGGCCAAGGCTCTTGGAATCTATTTTACCGTTAAGTTTAAAATTCAAATTTTATACTGTATATGACAACTGAGAGTGAAAAAATTAGTAATAATAAAAAAAAATGTTGAACTACTAGGCATGCATGTGTATTAAAAAGCCTCTTTTTTTGGCCTCTCGGAAAATGAATTGACAAACCATGGAAATCTAGGGTCTGACCTGTTCAACATTTTGTAATGAATTTGTTGGGTTAATCTGTCCGACCCAGGAGAGACTTCAGGCCCACGTGCATGCAAACTCCAAAACTCCTTCTTGAAATCTGAGGGGGATTAGCAGCCAGTAGCAGTAGTATCATCCTTCTTTTATTGCTTTTACATTTTTTTTTCTTGGTGTGCTGTTAACATCTTTGAGCAGCATAATGATTAATAAGAACTCCATAGTTGTGATGCAGTACCGCATTGCCTTGACTTGGTGAGATATTCAGCTCCTCTGGAGAAACTCCACGCAATCCAACGCTCCGTCGCCTTCTCTTTGAAAGAAATACAAGTAGTATATTACTACTAGACTAGTAGTATTTCATTTCATTTCCTTTCCTTTCCTTTCCTTTCCTTTCTTGAACACATAGGCTTATATGTCACGCGTCACGTCAACCACCACCGAATGATTATGATGCTGCTACGCTTCTCCTGCACATGGCTCATGGCACCCGATAGAAATTAAAGTTGCACTTCATCGAAAACATTCCAAGTTGCGGCCTTCTGGCTGGCTGGCTGGCTAGCCTATCCATGGATGCGTTTGAATAGAAAAATATTTTTAAATATTATTTAATATAACATTGTAATATTTTCTATGATATAATATACATGCGATGTGAACCGGAAGGCAAAAAAAAAAAAAATTTTAAAAGAAATGGTGAGAGGAGAGAAAACTCTCTTAGCATGTGTGCACATTAAATTGTGGTCCATGGAAGCCTATGATTAGGCATGTTGAATTGTATTCAAATAATTTTTGTTTGATTGTTTTTATGAGTTATAATTGTGAAATTACAATGAATAATAACTTGGTGATGGGTTGATATTTTAGTATTTGATTATTTGCTAAAATTTAACTTAATAAAATTATATAACACATTTTTATTAATCCCGCAGGAGAAACAGAACGGGACGGGGAGGGGAGAATTAATAGACAGCGGGGCTAGGGACGGGGGGAGGAGTCCTTTGCCCCAACCCGCCCAGTTGTCATCCTTACCTATGATGCGACTCATGACCTTTCAATGTTGCGCCGAATCATCGATCATGTGCTCTGAAACTGAAACCCACCCTTCAAGATGTGTTCTCTCTCAGAAGATATGTTGTTTACGGAAAATTTTTCTGGATAAGAAGGAAACCGAAACAGTTTCGTGCCACGATGTTCCACCAAAGCCACATCTGGGATAGCTTTGAAAAAAAAAAAACATATTGCACATAACGTGGAGTTAGCATTTATCTCTCTCATCTCCTTTGTTTAATACTATCTATGTCAGTATCGACTGATAGGATAGGACGACCTTGAACCCCCGCGGCGTATTCCTCATTGGGAAGGAGTGTATTGTGGTAAAGTGCGTAGGAAGGTGCAAAGCTTAAATTTTGTAAATTAATTATGTTCACCTTGCAGTGCTTGAGGTGCTTAATCCATCACAATCGCCCCTTTCTCGAGATTCTAAAGTGAAGCAGGAAAGTCCGTCCTCAAACAAGTCTAGTTTCCCCACATTATTTTCTTTTTTTTTAAAAAAAAAAAAAAATTAAATGGAATATTTTTCTTTATTAAGGTGGGAAAATATTGCAGAGAAAAATCAAGTCGAAGCTTATTAAAATTTTCAAAATGTCAAATTTCTCTAAAAGAAACTCATGATGATAATGGGCTTTAATGACGCCAAAGCATGAGCTATTGGCTCATTCCAGCGCACAGCGTTATCTCCGAGATTCAACGAGTGGGCTAGTCACCAGCTACCTCTTGGCGACAGCTAATTGGGACAGTAAACTAGTGGGGAAGGCAGAGAGGCTAACAAAACCAGATGGTCCATTTGTGGTTTGTATCTTACAGGAGCTGGGCCGGCCGAAAGCAATAAATCCTCGAAACGCTCCCGGATCTCACCGCTAAGTTCTAAATGATGAAAACAAGATACACGCTGCCAGTACCGCCCAGATATGAAGAGAGGTTAGTTTTTGTTGAGTTGAGTTTATCCCACGTCGATTTGTGGAAGAGGCAAGGTATTTGATTATAAGTGCGAAGAAAAGTCTCGTCACCCCTTAAATTAAATTAGTACCCGTCATATGATAGGTTGATAATATAACGCGGCACAAGGCTAATTATCGTGATCCTGTCAGCTATCGAAAAATGGATGGAATCTAGAAGCGCGAAAATAAGACCACACGGGGAGCCCTTAACTTGGACTTTGACCTTTGTATAGTCTTCAGCAAGTCCACATCGTGACCTGCAACAAATGAATGTCTGGAAATATGTGCGCACCCCAACTTTTATTTGTCTCCATTTCAATTTTCTACGACGACTAGGTCATAAAGGCCTGAAGGAGGAGGACATGCAACGAGTCTTCTGTATGGTAAACTTGTGAGCTAAATATGTACTGGTCGGGGAGTTTGCTTACAAGGAGGCCGGCTTATTAGATACTCCTTCCACTACCACTAATTCTAATTTCTCGTTAATTTTTGTCAGTAGTAGTAGTAGTACAAGAAGATTTGCCGTCTTTTTTCCAGTCTCAACGCTGTCGGTTTTAACTTTCCCGCCCCTTTAAGCAACCAATACTAGGCGGCAAGTTCTTTGTCAATTTATTATCGTTTTGTTTTTGTTCTTGACTTCGCGTGATGCGCGTCTGCTGCTGTAATCTTTTCTTCTTTTTGTTTTTTTGGAAAATAGTAGCATAGCCTTCCCCTTTAGTCTGCTGGTATTACCGTCACACGTCTTGAACCCAAAAAGAGAAGAACACGATCTAATAAGAAACGCAACCACTAGCTCTTGGGCCGGTGGCTACCACCAAATCCTTAAGGCTTTGGTAGAACCCTTGCTTCTTACCAAAATATTATTTTTGTGGCTCTGTTTCAAATCCAATCGGATGCGTAGTACATCCGTCTGATCAGTTGATGGTTGTATCTCCCTGAACCTTTGCCTCTCATCAAAATATCACTCTTGTGGCTCTACTTCAAATCCAAACGGGTGCGTAGTGCACCCGTCTGATCCGATAATAATTTTATTCCCATCGATCTCCTATAGGTTCAGTTGAGCTTTCTCGTAATTAGAGTAGAAGTAGAAGTAGTAATGACAATTGAGAAAAAAAAAAAAATCTAATAAGAAACGCACGCGCAAATGTGGGTCGACAATCCCATATGATATGGGAATTATCAGTTTCTGGGGTTTTTTTTTTTTTTTTTTCACGTAAACTGCCTGCCTAGTGCCTACCAACTGATCATCTATCTAATCCACTTAAAGAAATTATTGGACCACACATTATTGCAAATAGGAAATGAAAACTGATTGAGCTATTTCCATCTTCTATCTTCCCTTTGTATTGTATTTTTAATCAACTGATCGAGACTCAACTGAGCTTCTGTCCCAGTAATTTGCGCGACATGTCCAGAGGCACAATTTTACTAATCAACCCAATTTCTCATGCTACAGTACGCCCGCTCTGGCCGCAACACTTAATTTCCAAGTACTTTACTTCGGACCAAGCTCTCGTTGCTTTCCCATTTAGATCTTGGTTGAACTAAATGTGGGATGATACTAGTATTAAGCACAAACATGTAATCACTTTTTGTTTTCAAAAGAAAAAATGTTAACACCTCTTCTTTTTTTTTTTTCCCCCTTTTTGGTGGCTCATCATTTTGCGCCACTTTATTTAATAAGCTGGTGAATATTTAACCCCTTAACGAAAAATTTGCAATTTTAATTACCAAAAAATTCACCCCAAAATGCATAAAGAGATTTGCTATATTTTTTTTTTCTTTTTCCTCTTGTTTTCTTTCTCTTCCTCTCCAAAGTTAAATCTCCATTTATTTTCTTGTAGTTGAAATGCTTGTAGCTGGGGTTCCTCCATGTGTTTTGCTCGGGTGGGTAATAAATGGGAATAAAATTGGGTAGGGATTGAGAATAAATATAATTAGTGAGGGATGAAAAATATTCATTTTTTGAAATGTGAGGGATGGAAAAATTCATTTTGTGAAATGTGAGGGACGAAAAATTTTGTTTTATAAAATATGGAGGACTATAGATTAGATTATGTAAAATATAATTTGACAAATTTATCCTTAAAAAATGATCACGTGCCTTACACGTAATGGATTCCGGTAAAAAAAAATGATCGGAAACCTAGTTAGGAACTAAATTTGATCGATGTGAATATGTAAGGGACATAAAATTACACTTTTAAAAGTGAGGGACGAAAAAAATCATTTTACAAAATATGAAGGACGTTTTGAACGATTTTTCCTTAAAATAAATATAAAATTATAGAAAAAAGAGAATGGAATTTTGGAGAGTTGTGGAGGCTTCTGATAAAAAAAAAAAAAAAAAAAACTCTCCCTCCAATAATAAAGTGAATGCCTAAAACTGCAGAGAGTTTCTTCTTTTCGTTTTGGGCACGCGATTTTGTTTTCCAAGACTAACTTGCTTCGACACTACTATTTGACCGTGTGACCCATTTTATTCGTGATTGGCCATGATTCACGAAAATTGTCCCAGTCTCAACTAATGACGCCGTATGTAGATAAGCACAAAAGCACATTTTCCCATGTACAAACTTAAATTTACGGACAAGGGGCAAGCGATTGTATTCATTTTGTACTGTACATAATTTTCATTGCACACGATATAATTTACTTTGCACACGACGTAATTTTATAACACATTTTTATGGGTCTTACACATGACATGAAAATTGAATTACATGTTGTAATTTGAACCACACAAATTTTTGAGCTCACATCGTGATCGCGAACATTTAGGAACGGTTATCACCCCATTTCCCAAATTTACATCTTCCGGATTCTTTTGTTCAAAACTCAAAAACACACAGATTTGGGATTTCGGAAAGAAGTCAAAGGTAGTTGGGCAAATCAAGTGGTCTACTATTTGTATTGCATTTGCTGACAGGAGAGATGTCTGAACTTTGTCTTGTTCTCAGGAATTAAAAACAAGAAAGAAAAAAAAAAAAGGAATGCACAAAAATTAAATGTGAGCTCCAAGCTTTTTTTTTCCAAAAATAAAAAATAAAAATTGAACGTTCACATTTTGATACTGTGGATGTGGCATTTTTAAAAAAAAAAAATTGGAAAGTCAACCAAGTGATAACTGGAAAAGGAATGTGGAAGTGACTCGTCCATCTGCCGGTACTATGATCTTGGAAAAGGAAGTAGTGGTAAGTGCAATAATCAATGCAATGAAACCAGGCAAGCGGTCCAGCCCTTGGTGCCCACCACAAATCTCAAAAACCAATTATGTCAAATTGACGTAAAATATGAACATTTTAATTTACCAATCAACCCCCCCCCCCTCCCCGGGGCCCTGCCCCTCCGGAAGTGTAAAGGCGTAAACTTTCTAACGAACCCACCTTTTGCATTTTTCTCATCTTTCTCAGATTTATCATTGCCCCCCGCTCCCCGATAGCTATTAACTACAGAGAATAGAACAGAATCTTCTATTCCCTTGAATTCTCCTGCTCAGACCAAGAGCATCATAAATAAATGATATCCCCTGCTGCTAATATCATCCGTTCATAATTGTAGCAGTTTCTCTGGTGAAGGTGTCACACGACTCACTAAGAAAGCAACCAAACCTCCCTCCCTCGGCGGGTGTTCCTTTTTTTTTTTTTTAATTATTTATTTATTTATTTACCTATTCGCCTAGGCCTAGTCGCTGATGGGTATCTATCTTCCCCCCTGAATATTTGCTTTCAAATCTCACCAGCCCTGAAACTTCTCCAATTAGGTCGGATTTCAATGTCTCCTGACTCAGAATTTGATGGGAATGGTTGAAGTTTTTTGGGGATACGGGGTTTCTGGTTCTTGTTTATAGGTATCAAGTCCGTGTCCGCTCTTGAATTATTCAAAGGAGCCATGAGTTCCATGAACTACTCCTGCTCTGTTTCCCCCGGTTTCTTTGCTTCCAACTGAATTTACTGATTGATTTAAAGCCCATGGTGACTGGCCAGGCGTTTACATCCTTTAATCGCGGTCCTCTTTCGAACAGTGATCATGGGTGCTTTCACCCAATTCCTGTACAAAAAACTCGTTCTCCTAGTGGGATCCTCTCTATTCTCTGTTTCCAGACTTCTGCTTCCTCTGTTCAGCTTCATCAGCCCTTTTCTCTTCAGGTATTGGAATACTAGATCTTTAGTCCCCTTGCTTGTTTATCGCATAGTTTTTTCATCGATTAACGTGATTTCGTATTGGATACCATTACAGGTTGCATGGCAATGGGAGCCCTTTGAGGCAAAAAATTGAGATGAATTCAGCCGAGATTATCGACCAGAAGGATTTCAAACATGTGCCCTCAGAGCCTACATTAGAGCCCCAAACAGAGCCGGAGGCGGAGTTGAACGATGTTGGATTTAAGGAGCTAGAGACTGGATCACATTTCGAGCCGGAGAAGAAAGCAAAAACGGACGAGGTTGGGTTCACGGAATCCGAGGCTGATTGTGAGGGAGAAAGTTTTGACACCTCTTTCACTTTCAGATTCCCTACTTTCGAAGAATACATCAGTAACAGTAAGAAAGAAAGCGCTGAACTTTTCAACTCTGACCAGGTCTCATCTACGAGTTCTAGTAAGTCCGATTTTTTCATGTCCTCCGAGAGCTTTAACGTCGAAGAAATTGATGCTGCTTCACATAAGCATTTCACCGTGGAAGCTGCAGAAACTTTTGAAGTGCAATCAAAGAAGAAGCCAGTTGACGATGGTCCGCGTGATGAAGAAAAATCTGAGGAACATGAGGCCACCAGTTGTATACCACAAGAGACCGGCGATTATGATTTTCGCAATGAGATTCGTTTTGATTACACTGAGAGAGACTGCGTGATCGTAAGTGATGGCCATTCAGAGTCAATCAATTCTGAGCCCGATCGAGTTTCAGTCACGAGTGACTCGTACAACGATGGCTTTCTGTCCGACGAAGATTTTGGACAAGAATACAGCAGTGTTGTTGATCTCGAAGCCTCGATGGATGTCAGTGGCGAGAAAGTCAAAACCACACGCGGTGAAACGGCAGACTTTGGGGACAAAGATGGGGAATCCGACGATTTTGGTGAAGAAGATAGTGACATATTGGGCGAACTTTCGAAGCTAGAGGGAGAATTACTTGAACAGGATCTGGAACGTAATCCAGATGCAGTGGCGTCGCGATTTTTATCCGAGGATGATTTTCGTGAAGATTCAATGGGGGCCGAGGCCGACCAAGATGATAAGCCATTGAATGGTTCTTATGACTCTGAAAAGGCGACGTCCAAGGATACGTGTGACTTTGAGGATCCAAACAAGTTGGAGACATTGTGGGAACATCAAGATTTGATTGAGCAGTTGAAGATGGAGCTTAGAAAGGTCAGGGCGACTGGTCTGCCCACTATTCTAGAGGATTCTGAGTTTCCCAAAATTACGGAAGACTTGAAGCCCTGGAAAATTGACGAGAAGTTCCAGCGTGAAGATTGCATGGGCGAGCTCCACAAGTTCTACAAGAGTTACAGGGAGAGGATGCGGAAATTTGATATCTTCAATTACCAGAAGATGTATGCAATAGGTCAGTCAAATTCTGCGACATCTTTTCTTCTATTTTAGAGCTTTTTTTTTTTTTTTTTAAAAAAAATAACCCTATTCTCTTTTAGAGTTTCTTAGAAGATTACTGGATTTTATAACAATTCATCATGGCCATAATTGCATTTTTATTCCTCTTGCTTTTCGTAGGTCCTTTGTGATTATTGCCCATCAGCCAATTAGCATCATAAGTCACAGCTGGTGTTATATAGAGTGCCAATTAGTGCTAATTCATTTTCATGAATAACGTTACCCACCGGCTATCTTTCTCATAATTCCGACCATGACCCACAAAATCAGGTTAGTTGGGGTCCCTATAAACGCAAAACTGATGGGTCTTGCTCAGTTGCAAAGCATATTAGTGAGATGACAGAGCCTGCTTTTCTTTTTAGGTGTAAAAAGGCTTCACTTGTAGAAGAAACGTATACTGACTACTAGTTCAATTGACAATCCGTGCCTTGTGAAGTAAAGTGGTTTCCTTTTGCCATAGACGTAGTCTGAAACCTCTGCCAAGGAATTCCCATGTTTTCAAGTCACCTCATAAGATGGTGACGGCCTCTTTTCTGGTTGGGCTGCGGATGTTTGGTTCAAGAAGCAATAGACAATTGAATTGGGTAATGCATGGAGAGCTAACCCATTTTTGTCCGTCACTTTTTAAGTTAGAAACTGGTATTTGCCTTTTGAACTGAAATTTTAGGCATCCCATTTTGACGATGTATTCATTCGACTGAGTGAGGAGCATGCACGCAGACGCAGTTACTATAATTTACTCTGTCTTTTTTTTTAAAAAGAAACTGATTTGTTCCAACCACACACACATTGTTTTCTAGCTCTTTAATTAATCGACCACCAACTGAAGTGGCTCAACGCAATACCCAAGTTGTCATCGTCCCTTGAACCAAACCAAACCACACCATTGGCCTTCGTCTGAGCCTTCCCTCCCTCGACAATAAGACCCTGAATCTAAAGTCTTAGTATTATTTTTTAGCAGCAAGAGACGTATCATGTTCCCATTATCCTAGTCATTCGGTGGTGAGGGTCGTTGTCCAAATAAAAAGTAAGTAAAGCATTGAAAATCCATGTAGTAATTAATATTCATAAATAATTTTTAGCTAATGAAATCTTAGAACTAAAATAATACTGAAGAGCAGAGCATCTATCATTTTATTCTTTTCCCCTTTCTACACATTACCCCCAGAGAAAAAAAAAACCAACTAACTAATACAGTGGATTGGATTTACAGGTTTTCTCCAGCTGAAAGATCCGCTTGAACCAATCTCAAGTCCGAAAACCTCAGGTCCAATACTCAAATCCCTTCTTTCACAAAATTTTTGGCAACTCAAACATAAAAGCAGTGAGAATGAGCCAATGATAAAGTTTGTGAAGGACTTGCAGAGTGATCTGGAAGTGGTCTATGTTGGACAGATGTGCCTTTCGTGGGAATTCCTACATTGGCAATATGGGAAGGCCTTAGATCTCTGGGATTCTGATCCACGTGGGATTCATCGGTATAATGAAGTTGCCGGAGAATTTCAGCAGTTTCAAGTGCTCTTGCAAAGATTCATAGAAGACGAGCATTTCCAGGGGCCAAGAGTTCAATATTATGTCAAACGTCGATGCTTGCTTCGAAACCTTCTTCAAGTTCCGGTAATCAGAGGTATTTATGGAATCGCTATGGCTGATTGTTAACTCTGTTTTCTTTGTTTCATTCTTACGCTGAACATGCATGTCATGCATTCTGATACTGCAGAAGACAACTTAAGGAAGGGAAGACGAGGAGAGAGAGCCGAATATGTCATCACGAGTGACATGATGGTAGAAATCATCGAGGAATCAATAAGAATTTTTTGGCGATTTGTTCGAGCTGATAAACATTGCAACAGCGCAATGTCTAAAGGTCATAAAGGAGCACCTCCAGCGCTTCAAAATCCTGGCGACTTGGAGCTTCTGATGGAGATCAAGAACATCCTTCAAAAGGTTCTTTCTACCTTTAATAATAAGTATTCATTCTTAACTATACTTCAATTGCATGAGTGCAGCTTCATGGATTGAAATCGTAATTTCTGGAGAAGATGGTTTGGATTCTGAATTGAATTTATTCTCAAGAGCATTAGTGGCTTAGCGGATGTTTTCATGAATTGATCCATGAGGTTGCGATAGTAAACTGGTTCTTCTTTTTCTTTTTTTTTTTTTTTGGCCCCCCCCCCCTTTGGGGATGCAGAAGGAGAGGAAGCTTAAAGACGTGGTGAGAGGTGGAAATTGCATTTTGAGGAGACTTCGCAAGAGCAGAGAAGATGAATCAGATCATGTTCTTTACTTTTTCTCTCAAGTAGATTTGAAGTTAGTAGCTAGAGTCCTAAATATGTCAAGACTAACAACTGAGCAACTAGTATGGTGTCACAGTAAATTAAGCAGGATTAGCATTGAGAGTAGGAAAATACAGGTAGAACCCTCATTTCTGCTGTTCCCTTGCTGATAATAGTTGCTACTTCATTATGTTTGATGTAGAGGAGAGACACTCTCAGAAAATTTTACGTGGGGCTTTATAACCACATATGGGTTGCACAGATGGCCAACTCTACTGGTGGATGCAAATTACGCAGCAAATTCGCAAAATAACAACCCCCCCTCCCCACCCCACCCCACCCCACCCCGGGGGTTTCAGCTAAAAAAAAAAAAAAGAGGAGTGTCAAGAACTGATACTCGAACAATTTCAGAAAAAAATTCCAGCTTTGAAAGTACGGATAGACTATTAATTTGTACAATTTGAAACAATCGACTCAATATGGGTTAATTTCGTGTAAGTTGCCATTTATCTTCCCTTAACTTTGATGATACCGTGGAGTGTTATAGATGTGATTTGAAGGCACAATGAGTACTCCTTTAGCAATTTCATACATATGATTCTGAAAACAGGTGTTCATATAAATAGTTCTATCTAACAAACCTTATGTAAAGAAGGTAGTATTTCGATATCGAAACAGTGCAAATTTCAGAAATCAATACGTGTGGTTTTGCTCGAAACTTACTCAATAGGAGGTACCAAGTATCATTTCATTGTCATGGTTAGCGGGCAGGCTAACGCATTATTGTTAGTATTGGCATCATTACTATTTTGACTCGGGTTTAAAGTTTTCTGGCAAGTTATGAAAGTTGATTTCTCAAGTCAACCTAGTCCCGCTGATTCTTCTTCATTCACATCCAACTAACGCCCATGGGATTCTTCCTTGCGGGGTTATGCTCCAGACCTAGTCAACGACACAATTACATCGGCAAAGCTCCATGCACAGAATATCTTCCTCATCTAGAAGCTTTGCACGAGAAAGTGTGTCAATCAGGAGGGGACTCGAACGGTAGGCAAAATTGTAGAAAACCGTTTTCGTTTCCAAACTCACCAACCCAGCCCCCAGGGGCGGGGGGAAACACCACACCAACCGCACCCCTTCTTTTTCTTCCCCGATCATGGCCTTGTTTGTATCGTGATTTTTCACTAACAAAATTTTTTTTATTTTTTTCATAAACATATTTTTAATTATTTTTTTTATCTCACACACATCAAATCGCTACAGTATATTATTTTATAAAAAAAAAAATCCTAAAAATGGCAATTCAAATAGGGAGGGTCTTCTGATCGGGCGAATCTATGATTCGAACATATGTTTAATTCAATTGAATGCTAGTTCTTCTTCTTTTTTTTTTTTTGTTAATGTATACAGCTTTTTGATCAACCTCACGCATTGACATAGTGTTAAAATTGATGCTTTTATTTTTTTGGGCCAAATCTTAGCCCGTAAGATTCCTAGACCCTCGCAATCTGAAACCATCCCGATCCTCATTCATGTCAATCACACTTATGTTGGAGGTAATTCTCTTGTCAATTATCTTTTTAAGAATCTGATTCAGTCTAATTCAAAAAAAAAAAAAAAAGAATCCGATTCAGTCAAAGGCAATTATCTACAGTTTCTGTTAAAAAAAAAAAAGTTAAAGCCAATTGACCCAGACGATAAATAAGGCCCAAAAAGGCAATTGACCCAGCAGCGGGATGGATGCCCTTCTGTATATAAATGGCTGGGCAAAAAGTTTTCTTGGGTCTTTGCATACGTAGCAACCCATAGACAAAGGATCGTTTAGTATCTATCCACCGAAAGGAACTTATCGCTCTCAAAAGTGGAGGGTCCACGCGTTGACGGGGTTTTCACAAATTATACCACACAACTATTGAATTCGAATTATGTAAATTCAAAAAATAAAAACAAAAATACTTAATTTTTAAATTTTTTTTATATATACTTCAGTTTTGAATGCTTGATTTTTAGTTTAAATTTAAGTTTAAAATCTGAATTTTACATATATATAATGATCCAACCATCACGGTGCATAAATCATCATCAGTGTATATAAAATTTAATCATGTCAAAAAGAATTTTATATGATTTTAAGTGCTTTTGTGTCAACAAATCATTCGAATCCACATGCTAGTCATCTATACTGTGCGTAATATTGTTATACAAGCCGCAATATTGTAAAATTCAGCATCAGAAATGTTACCTGAAACTCCATCCCCGATCCCCACCTCCCTCCAAATATATATATATATATATATATTGAACAACACAAATATTGAGACCGTACCCTTCTTCTCTATCTATACATCTTTTAGGACGACTAAAAGCCGGGAAGAAAAACCAAAAATGTTAACAAATTTGGTTTAATTCATTTTTTCCCAATCAAATCAAGAGTCGAAAATTCAACCTAGCTTGCTCGGTCTTAACACCGTTACCAACTAAATCGAGATGTCTACCTGGAAATTTGGATTGGCTAGCAAATGCTAGTTCTTTGTATTTCCTTTTGATCTCTTCAATCCAAACAATTTTTTTGAGACAGAATCACCATCGAACGAGACGCGTGTGATGCACCACACACCTATCTGAATTTTTTTAAAGAATCACAATTGTGGCCATCAGCACCTAAGGCTGATGGTTCTTCAATCCAGGCAATTGGAAACACAAATTTCGTGACATTTGTTAGTGGCAGAAAGGGTTGGGAGGGAGAAAAGAGGAATTCTCTTTAGAAATTGACCACGTAATATGTCCGTGACATATTCTTGCTAAAATTCGACTAGAACGAGGAGTAGGGATCAAAACTGATAATTGTTTATTTGCTAGAGACTAACATCTCGCTTATTTTGACTATGAAGGACAAAATTTTAACATTAGACAATTGGTATAATTTCTCCTTATTAAAAACAATTTTACAATTTAAATAGGTTTAAACGATTGTGACTCTAATCTAAAATGGTAGCTGCGAAATTCAAACATATTTTGTTTTCAAAATTTAAGAGCCTACTTGTATTGTACTTTTTGGAGAGTTTTTAGAGAAAAATTACTATAACATGCAGAGTTTTTAGAGAGTTTTTTTTATAATATGTAACGCATGTGAGGTAAATTGGTAATTGAAAAATGTAAAAAAAAAAAAGAACAGTGGTTTATTAAAAAAAATTAATTTACTTGTATCATTAACATATTTTTTAACTATCTTTTTATTTCACATGTATTACGTCAAAAAAGCGTTACAATATTTTTTTATAAAAAATTTTCTCAAATATTCCATTATCTGAACGCACTCAATATTCTTACGAAAACCTAAAAAATTTTTATACAAAAAAATGCAAGATCAACTGCAAATGACCCAAATTGAGCAGCCAAAAACCTCCCTCGGTAATTGCAAGTGCAACCGCAACTGCAATGCCTCCAATCCTGGAGTTGGGTTTGGGTTCATTTAAAATACTCAGAACAGAAGGTCTAAATTGTTGAATATATGAGTTTATAGGGGCGTAAAGTGAATTAGACCCGAATTAGTGAGTCATTGAGAGCGTGGCTTCCGTACAGCCGTTGGATGTAGGGTTTTGCGGTGGGAGAAAGTCCATATAAATACCATATCTTGCATTTCTGAAGTCTCTTTTCGTTTTCTCATTCATTGTTCTACTTACACTCCGGGAGAGGAAGACAGAGAGAGGTGGAGCTGGTGGATTGAAGGAGATGGCGCAGAGGCTTACGTATCGAAAACGGCATAGTTATGCCACCAAATCCAACCAACACAGGGTCGTCAAAACCCCTGGTAGTGATTCTCTCATGTCTCTTCCTGGTCCAAAACCCTTGCTTCAATTCTTAATAGCATTTCGTTCGTTGTTTGGGGTTATCGGTTGTCTTTATTTTTCATTTAATTTTGGTATGCTAGCCGTTAACCTACTGAATTAGGTATAGAATTGGTGATACTGATAGAGTGATACGCTTGGTTTTGCCTGCGTCCCTACTGATTTGCAGAACTAGATTGGGGAGTGTCTTTAGCTTTTGACGTAGATTGGGGTTATTTAGATCCGAAGTTATTTGTTTTTGTTGAGTGCAATATGTGGCAACTTATAATTTCTTGATTTTGTTAATAATGGAGTGTGTCAGCTAATGTGAGTTGTATATGAATGGGAAATTAGGGGGGAGGCTTGTGTATCAGAGCACCAAGAAGAGAGCCAGTGGTCCTAAATGTCCAGTTACTGGGAAAAGAATCCAAGGGGTACGCCATTCTCTTCCCTTCTTCCTTTGATTTCCATGTTTTTCTGTTTGCGTGGGTTAAAACGTGGTCGGTCACAGTTATGCTTCTGGTCCCATAATGTGCCTTTGCACACCTCTTATCTTTTGCGGACGTGTATAAATCTGATTTTGTTAGTTGGGCGGGGGGTTTGACATTGACCGTCTGGCTAAGAAAGTGTTGGAAGTAATCTCATGTTATGAGAGATGATTATTTCAAGCTAATGAAAGGTTTATTGCACAGATATCTTTTTTTTTTTTTTGAAGGGGGTTGCGGATTTGTGAATCAGTATGGTTAACCTGAATGGTACTAAATTGTGATTGGGCCTTATGTTTCTCCAGCTCTTAATATATTTGTTTTGTGAACCTTTAATTGGTTGAGCCACAGTTGTGATAGAGTTACTTTGCATAAAAAAAAATTAAAATCACTCCTTAAGTTGCAGAAAGATTATTTACCACAAATCACTCTTAAGGCGGATCAATACGAGCCTTGTAGTTGAAAACATCCTCAAGAAGTTGAAGATAATTATAGCTAGTGCGCTACTTGTAAACCTCGTTTGGTTTGGACAAAACCAAGACATATACAAATCTCAATACAAGACTAAGTCCTTCATAAATTTAAATAGGCTGTGCTGAAATGGTAATTTCCAGATGCAAAATTGAGTTATATCCATTTATTACTTCTGCATTATATTTGTCAAGACCTATTGCTGAAAATATATTTGTTGTCTTTATTGACGTATCTGTTCTAATTTCTAGGTTCAGTTTTTGATGTGTTGGGTATTGTTCTAATGTATTTTAAAGTGGTATTTACTGTTGTTAGACATTCTACTGATTGGGTTATTTAAATCATTTTTACTTTCGCATGCTTGCATTTAGGAAGAGTGATAAAAGCTTAAAATGAATCTGGTATCATGCATGCTGTATCAGTTTGATCTCATGTTGTTGAGTTTAACGATTTTTCGTAGTGTATAAAATGTGTGAAAAATTGGATATTATTGAGCTTATTATCCTACAACTGAAGATTCAATAAGACATGGAATTTAGCTTTCATTTTATCTGAACAATCCGTGAAGAACTACTGCAATTGACATTCTAAGACTCTCCATGGTATGATGCAAATCCAGTTATATTTGATTACTCTGTATTAGATAGCTTTTGACATTCGTTGTTTGTGTGTTTCATGTTACCGCGTTGCTCCTGGTTGTAGTGTAATCATGCAAAGAATCTAGGGCATTTTTCATATTTCTCTTGTGAAACAATGTCATTGATAATGTCAGACTGTGGTTGGTTAATTGTATCTATTTCGCTGTACTCTTGTAGATTCCTCACTTAAGACCTGCTGAATACAAGAGGTCCAGATTGTCCAGGAACCGTAGGACAGTTAATCGTGCTTATGGTGGCGTATTGTCTGGAAGTGCTGTCAGGGAGAGGTCTGTTATGGACATGTAATTATATACTCCTATTTCTTCAGAATGGTTGTACAAGTAACTAATCTGATTCACCCCTCTCCTCCTTGTAGGATTATCCGTGCTTTCTTGGTTGAAGAGCAAAAGATTGTGAAAAAGGTTCTGAAAATTCAAAAGGCAAAAGAAAAGCTAGCTTCGAAGAGTTGAAATGGAACAACTATTTAGCTGCAGTTGTTTTGTTTAAGAAAAATTTATGATATGTTTCAAAGTTTTATCTTTTGTGATGACGATGAAGAAATGTTCAATGATCGGTAATGGTATAGTTTGAACAAATGCTTCTTCAACTTTTGTTTGATGCTTCTGAAGTACAATTTATTCAAGAATCTTGTGGTGTCTATTTGTCTGATTGTCTCCAAAGTTTGTTTTGCGTAAACTAAGTCTCGCTAGAAGATGCTTGAGTTCTGGGGGAACCATTCTGGTGATCACAAATTATTCCGACTCCTAGGAACACACTCAATTTTGGGCTCCCGCTTGTCCGAACGTATGTAAATAGAACAATCGACATAATCCCATCTAGTATTCTTTCTGACTCGCCATTTCAATTGAATACATTTCACGTGATTTAGCTGCTAAATAAGGCTCAAATGTAAGGCTGTCAATGAGGCTAGGCCAACTTGAGTTTGGCTTGTTTGGTTTGAGAAAAAGTTTGATGAGCCAATATTTCAGCAAGTCAGTCTGAGTTTGAACTTAAAAAATTAGTTTGAAATGAGTTTGAACTTAAAAAATTAGTTTGAAATAAATATGAGTTGAGTTTGGACCTCATTAGATTCAAATTTGATATAGGATCGATCCTTTAATTACCTATATATAATGATATATGTATATATAATATTTATATTTTGATATTATATATAATTATATATTCAAATATATTATTACTAAATACTAAATATATATAAATTACAAAACATAAAAACACATCTGAAAACTCATCTACTAACTTTCTTGAGTCAATATTGGTAATGCTTAATTGAAACTCTTAACTTTTCTTATTGGTTGAGTAAATTTTTATGTTGGCATAATATTGGTTGATTTCTTTTTGCTCTAGAAATACAAATCATCAAGCATGTTTGGATTTTAATTACAAGGTTATGAAGATGTTCCAACTTTTGAAGATGTATTAACTTATGACCGCATGTTTTATTACTATTTTTCATGTATTTTGAACGAATTAGAATTTTTTGATTTATGTACTTTTTAAGAACTATTACTCGTTCATATTTAATTTTAATGTTGTAGTTCTGCGAATTTTAAATTAATTTCACAACTTAATAATTATATTAAGAAAATTGAGGAGTAAAAGTGAGTTTAAATTAAACCCAAATAAGGCTCAAAATCAGAATATTTTGTGAATTGAATATGATTTTCACATTTATTAATTCGAAACACATGGTCCGAAATCCGAAAATATTACAAATTAAATGAAATAAGCTTGAACTTGTGAAAGTTTGGCTTATATGGGCGGATTGACAGGCCTACTCAAATGCTAGGGGCTTTGAGTCCGCTAATGGTGTCTGCGGATTAATAGTAGATGTTATTAAACCCAAAAGTGGATTATATGTCAAGATTTTGAACCAAAAGTAAATTCTGTGTCAAGAATGGGATTCGAACCCATGCCCTTTCGGACCAGTACCTGAAACTGGCGCCTTAGACCAACTCGGCCATCTTGACTTGTGGCAGTTGGTGTGCGACAATACAAAAATGTCTTCGACCGTCTGTTTAGATACAACGGGTGGATTTGGCTTTATTATGGTGAGCCACCTGTTTAGAGTTAGACCCACAATAGGGGGGTTTGACCTTTCAACACTTTCTACCCGTGGAAAAAGGCCAAATCCCGGCTCTGAGACCAACTCGCCCATCTTGAATTTCTGAGAAGTGCTGGACTTGCAAAATACACTCAACATAGCGTTGGTGATTAACCGGAAACTGTCTTAATTGATAACTAGCCCATAATCATAAGACGAAGAATTAACCTGGTCCGAGTAGTGTTGAATTTAGTCTTACGTATTGGATTGCATTGAGATATTCTTCGCCCCTGGTGATTGAAATATATATATATATATATATATATATATATATATTTTATACAAACCTCGTGAGTTTTGCACTTTTCCTACTGTCTAACTCTTTAATTTGTCGAAGTGATCAGCCAAAATGAAAAGAGGATCATTTGGTCATAGTTGACATCAACTCGGTGACGACACAATTAGAACTAAATGATACTCCTATAACACTCCTGTACAAGCAATTATAAAGAAACAAGAATACACTGCTGTTATTGTTTTTTCGGAAAATATTTTTGTGTGAAAGTTGGTTGCTTACGGCAAATTCGGGTCAAGCCTAAGCAGATAAAAGCTAATAAACAAACAGCTCTGGATTCTCTGTAACACATAAATGTGACACACTCCATTGCGCTTTTTTATTGGTTTAAATCTTGCAACAATTAGTACATCTTTTCATTGGGTATTGATAAACCAATATTTGGTAATGATATATAAGTTATACCTAATATTGATCTAAGTTATACTTTTTTATAATACAAGATATACTCTAACTTGAGTGTGTAATAGAGATGTAACTCTCACGTAGATATACTCTTAACTTAAGATACGTTGCTGTATTATGTGTTTGATACCTCATTCACCGTTAACCTTTTTAAACGTTCTTCTTAAACTAGTTTCGAGACCTTGACGACCCCTTGTGCAGAATGCTAACGGCCATCATATTTCTTGATTTGTTTAGAAACAGGCGTAATCATCGAGTAATTATCGATGGAAGTGATTGAGATGAGAGTCGCGGTTACAAGGTTCAGTAATTTGCTTACTTTCTACAGTTTGCATCAATGACAGTATAAGAGCACAACAAAATGGACCCGTACTAAATTTAATTGTAAACTAAAAATAAAGCTAATGAAGCTATAGCATAAAGGTCGTGTCTTTTCAAATTTATAGACAGAGGAGATAGCTGAAGCCTGTACAGTAGTTTGGAATACAGATATAATTACAAGAAAGGGAAAAGGAAAAATTTTCTATGGTAGGGGATTGGATTAATACATTATAAGGTAAAATAGTTTCTCTTTATCAAGATGGCAGGATTATGTTCAACACTTGTTTGCGTGGATATTTCACTAGGACAGTTTGGAGAGTCCCATGGCAGATTAGGCTTCCATACATCAGGTAGAGTTGAAGGCAAACTGAAAGGGAAACCAATTGCTCTCATGTTTTCCCATTGATTACTTGCATCACCGTCCCTTGGATCTTTTCTGAGCCCTCCTTCATCGTTTTCAATGCTTATACCTTCTTGCATATCTGGTGATGGGTTCATTGAAAAGCTGTTGAAATGGTGCAGAGATCCTTCAAATTCGATGCTTTCTGAGGTCTTATTGGCATCCCCCAGGAATGTAGGGGAAAGGTTGAAAAGCATTGAAGGAACATCAAGCGAACACTTGTTTGGTGGTCCTGATATTTCCGAAGGTGGAAACATAAAGTTACAGGGGATATCCCCATTTGGACCAGCCAAAAAAGATGGTTTAGAAAGCAGTCCATTTAGGGGTTTGCACGAAGGGATGTTTAGGGCAGAGAATGTGGCGGTAGAAGCCGATTGTAAGTCATTGTTAGTGTAGAGCTGCATGGTTGATCCACTTTCTGTAGTACAAGATAAATTCTCTGAACCATACTGAGCATATTGTGCACCTTGTGGGAAGATGTCTGGGGATGTTTCACATACTGGGGCAATCCAGGTGTGAGAAAGAGCTCTATGAGCGAGCGAGCTAGTTTTCTTGAATATCCTGCAAATGGCCCATGAGTCCTGCAGATTCAAGGAGAAAGTGCGAATTTAGCGGACTATCACTTGCACAGCAACTATGACTCTATGTGGGTTTTGAAGGACAAGTTGGAACATGAAAATTGAAGTGAGCTTACATGCAGAGAAAGGTTCTTGTCTGTGAGCTTCTTGGGCGGTGCTGATTCCGAAGTAGTAGGTAGTCGAAACTCATGCATCATCCAGTCAGTTTTTATTCCTTTGGCAGCTCTGCCCCTGTAGAAGACTAGGGACTTTTTCAAGCCGATGCATTTGGTGCCATCCGAAGAGTATATTGGCCTATCAGTTCCTGTGGCTTTCCAAAATCCAGCTCCTGTGACACGGTTAGGCCGAGCACTATTCCTATATTTCCGATCTCTTGGGCAGTAGAAGTACCACTCCTTCTCCCCACTTGTTGCCAGCTCTGTTGCAAAATTGAGAAGGAAAAGTAGTTTAATGGGTAACTCATTGCAATACACATCATATTAGCTTTTGAAAATGGAAGTTGGGTTGTAGCGATCGACATATTTGTAATATTTCTGTGAGATGAAAAATGCGAGAGGATTTGTGAGCAAAAATATCATTTTCTGTGACACGTAGTAGTGACTCGGAGAAGTTTGCTCTCAGAGAACTGGATGGCAGGTTGATAAGAATAGGGATTTGCAGCTGTGGATTGTAACTGCAAGACCTTATTCATGATTGCAACAAATAGGATATAATAACATGAAAGGAACGAAAAGAATATCACTTTCAAGTGTGGAATTGAATAAGACGAACGAGGACAAAGGAGTTATTTTCCATGTTCATTAAAGAATTCAAGGTGATAGAAACAAGGAGAAGATTAATTGGACTTTGAAGGAACCGTGATAGCCAGAGAGTTCATCTTACTTGGAAGATCCCATGGATCATATTTGTAGATATCCACTTGCTTAATCAGTTCAATGGGAAGTGATCTCTGCTGAATCTTTCGCTTCAGATAGAATCCAACAAGCTCCTCATCCGTGGGATGAAATCGAAAACCAGGCAACATAACATCATCGATCTTATCTCCATCGCCCTTGTCGTCCATGCTTCTGTTTCTGCTTTCCTTGATCTCGTCACCTAAACGGAAAACTTAAAAGAGAACTGAAAAAACGTTGGACGAACTGGGGATTGAGTTTTAATATGGTCCGTGTTCAAGATAGTTGAACCAATATTCTCCCAGAAACCAGAAGCCGTAGAAGTCTCAGTTAAGTATGTGCATCATACAAGTCATTTGCATGGGACAGTTGGTTCGAAGCCATTGTGTGGAAGTGGTTCTGCCTCCGAAGCTTCGGCCGCCTTTTTTTGGGTGGTTGTAGGGGAGAAAAACCCAAAGTCAAGTTGATGGACTTTTAAAGAAGCTCTCCCCCCTTTTTGAACACAAGGGGGGTCCGTTTAAATCCAAATTTACGATCCCAAAAAGACTACAAGATGATGAAATGTGTGTGGAAATCTGCTTTCACACTTGACGTGCTCTTCCATTGGATGCTTCTTCTGCATATAAATTTTATTTTATTTTATTTTTGCCCCCCATCAAGACAAAAGGACAAAGCAACATTCTTACATCATTTGTTTTAAGGACTTTAATATCCTGTTTGCTTGAATAGTTTCTTGGATAGCCGTATGCTGATAAAATTAATCACATCCTTAATAGCTGAGTATCACTATTAATCATCTACGCAGATCCTCTGTGGAAACTCCTGCGAAACCCTCACAGTTAAATTATCATGTCAGGATTGTCGGATCAAAATCAGTCGGTATTTGTTCCGTTCTTCTCAGAACTTTCTGTTTCTTCATTCCCTTCTGCCCCATATGAAAACGTCACCTTCAGTGTGGATATGTGATCAGATTCGTCGAGAAATTATTAAACATTTGACTATTAAATGGCTGGTAATTTAAGTGGGTTTGCAAGCCTGTTGGTAACTCGTCAGGGACGCTTAGGTGCACAAAGGGGGAATATGATTGCTGCACCAGATAGTTTTAGTGAGTAGTATTTTCTTTTATGTTTTGTCTTTGATTATTGTCCCATGCACCAATGTTCTTGGATTGGAGAGCATCTCTTATCGTTCTCAAATGGTGACTCGGACAAGAACAATATACACGAGTCCGGAATTTGAGTACACTTTAATCCTTGCAACCACAAAAACATAGAGTCTTGAAACTTCTCGAACACTACCTAGTATGGAATTGGTTACCATTATTTTCCCTAATGTAAATTTTTTTTTTCCGTTTTAGGTCTGTTCCATCATGCATGTATTAGTGAGAGAGACCCTTTGATGGTAGACAAAGTAGAAAGGTTTCCTAATTTCATATGACCTTGTGAAAAGAAAAATGAACCATATAACCACATCAACGATGTTGGCTGTGATTAAAATAATTACCCGCAGGCTTGGCTGTAAGAGGCCTCCAGGGTATCCTAGAATTCTTTCAATTCTCAAGGTAGCTTTCTTGTATAATATTCTGGGAATACAGATTAATCCTTTACTTTTATACTTTGCATCAGCCTTATATTTGAATGTAGATTCTTGGTTCTTGTCTGAACTCTGAACTGATTGCGGTGAAAAAAAAATCACGTCTTAAAGATTTATACATATTGCAGAATCACTAGCTCTTCGAAAGCTGCGTTTATCTAGTAATAGTTTTCTTCTAGGATTCAAAACGAAACCTCTCGCTTAGATATTCCTCTCTTCAATGATTTTATACCCCACTACGAATTTGGGATAGTTCAAAAACAAAAAACTGTAAAAGCTTCTCCTGGCTCAATAACTCGTGCTAAAAATATGTAATAAGAGATGAACAATTTGTAAGCAATGGGCATCCCAATTTAACTAGAGACCTGCTGCTCAGTGTCTTCCATACGCTTTGAATCAGAGAAACATGTTGTTACACTAGCAAACCACTTTGGTTTCTCCTTTTATAAAAAGCTCTTCGGAAGTATTCTGTTTATGAACCTTCATCATAATCTCTTAAAAGCAACCATAATATCGAACTTGCGTGTTAATTTACCATTCAAAAACCTTATCTTCTGTGAAAGACTGTGACTTTAATGGCTTCCTTAATTAGAGATTTCGCACATTCCCATCATAACAGAAGGTGATTCAAAATTTTAGTTCCCATCTAAAAGATAAGAGTAAAACGCATGAATGCAACATGTGATAATTAAATGATTTGTTGGTATTACTTTATCAGAAAAGACAGAGATAAAAAAAAATGCAAGTCCTGATGAAGATATATAGCAGTTTTGTTGTCAACTACGCTCCTAAAGATATAGTTAATGTCCGTGTCTGTTTGAACGTGAAACTTCAGATCCTTTGCTCGGTGATTAAGGCATTCCAAAACGACAATAAGGAGCTGATGAACCCTAGCTTGACAACAAAATGATGGTAGGCTAATTAAGCATTAAAGAAATTCCCACTTAATGATCAATCTTGTGTGCTTGAGTAGTCTAATATATTTTTTGTTATTGTGTACGGGTGGTCTCATTTTATCGAGACCCCATACTGTCATGCAAACAAATGTCCATGCAGGTGGTCTACAACACACACACACACACACATCTATATATATATATATATATATATATATATCTTGATTCGCTTGCATGCGGTTGAAAGTAGTTGGGAACCCATTAACGTCAACACAGATATCATTACCCGAATGATGGAATCTCGGAGACAAAACCACTACAAGAAATAGTACTTAGCAACTAATAATTCTCACAAGGATGCTATTAACTAAGATAACGAGATACTGTATGATAACTAGCAGTAGTAATTAGCAAAACATACATGTCGAGACCTTAATGAAACATAGTAGTATAATCTCGAGAAAATTAAGAAGATCTCGACTTCAAATTTGCTTCTACAAGCACGCAGATTTTTAGTCTAATTACGATGGATCGAAGGATTTGCTTGATTTGATAATGAGCTAAGCTTCCACACAGCACAGCAGTACCATCTCGCCAATTGAAGTGAGGGCCGAATGTGATATGAATTGAAAAGCCCACCCTTCTATCTTCCCCATTGTTTTTCTTTTTGTTTGTTTTTTTAATAGATGATGAAAACTCTTTTGTCAAAATTATTATGAACTGTTCAGGCGTTAAAGTGACACACAGAGGATGGTGGTATATTTTAACGTTGTTGTGGTATTTTGTCATCTCTTGCCCCATTAAAGTCAATGCCAAAAAAGATTTAAGCCAATTTGGATTAAAAAAAAAAAGTTCATTATAAAACAATTGTACAAAGAAGTAGGAAGCACCTATTGACGTTGACCTCAGCAGCATCCCGGTACCATAATTCCTATTCACATTCGTCTACATGGGAAGCTGCAAAAGTAACCTTACATCCCTCGCGGAACATTCCATCTTATTGTGGGTTTATCCCTTTCATAACTCACAGTTTTTTGTATGAGTGTTTCGATAAATGGATCCTGCGAAGACACTTCAAAAGCCGGCAACTTTTGAAGTGCTCCGCAGCACTTAACTACTAAACCCCCCAAACCCCCCCAAGCGATGTGGGAACTTAATCCCACAGGGTGCCCTGCTGCTAAGAAGTAAAGACCCCCAGAATTTGTGGGTTTATGGTACACGAATTTTTTGCAGTTCCCATCCTGTGGATCCCTAGACACTGGGAACTTTTGTTGTTTAATTAAAATCAAACCTGTAATTATTACGATCGCCTGACAGTCCAAGAAACCCTGTCTCTTTCATGGATGAAGTATGCAGAAACAGAGTGAACGTTTTGTTTAATATCATTGTAGTTGTGAACAGTCTCAGTTAGGACTTGAGCGACCAATGCCGAGCAATCTCAGGTTGCTACGCCAGGCAGTCCGCAAATATATACATATGATATATATGCGCGATAGAACTGGGCGGTTTCTCGCAATACTTGAGATCAATTTCAACCGCCTGTCATCTTTCGTCTGTTGTCTCAAAGAAATTATTGAAAGTTGCCTAGAAAGTAAATCTAAAGCCTTAGCACTTAGGAGCCCGATGATAAACTACTGTTTGTTATATAGGTGATTCTTGGTTTTCCGTTTGACTAATTTACGGTCGTAACAATTGGGACGGGATGAGTACTGGTACTGATGAGATTTTGACGAAACATATGAAAGTACTTGTTCGATTGGCGAACTTCTGTATGCGATACAAAAGTGGAGTTAGTTGATTAGTTTTCCCGAAGGAAAACTTTGCAACTTCGAGAGAGACTTTTGTTTGGAACTGAATTTCGAATAAATGATTAATGGGCTCGGCTTAGTTTTACAGCCAGTCTTAACGGAAGTTTTCAAAATACATTAGCACTTGCCAACCATAAAATGTTCCCAGTGCAGATACCTGACCGACGACTGCCAAATATATCGCAACTCTTTGACAGAAAAGAAAGTGAAAGATGAACCAGCTAGAAGTCGATAACCGAAGAAACATATACATATATATATATATATATAATTACTCATTTACACTTGCAAGTGTCGCTACGTTAAACAACCATGTATGGATTCCATTCCCCTTGCAAAAACGAAAATACAAGTTTCTTTTGTCCAATCCGCTATGGATCCTTTATCATCAATGGTTGAATCAACAGGAGCAAATATAAGTCATATCGATCTCTACGTACTGGAAAACTTGGAAGTCACAGCTTTGCATCAAGCCGTCTCCTCTAGAACTAGAGGCAACTCCAAAGTCTCACTGCCTCTTCGTATTTGCAGGAGAACTTCATCTCCGACATTATAATCATCCAGCACTTTATTTAACTCTGACTTGCTCCTAACCTGGAATAAGAAAATGGATGAATACATGTGAGAAAATTCCCAAGGATAAATTGAAAAGAAATTTACAAGTTTTTCAGCATGTCCTTTTGACTTCTCTGTGTGTTGTCGGTAACATAATTGCACATCTCTTCACCAATCATTTCAACCCAACAAAAAGACTGACACAAGTAGCACTCAGAATAGCAAGCCAGCTAAATTTAGGTACTTCCAGAACCTTTTGTTTAATCACAAGGGTGCAAAGGAAAGACCGGAATTTTAAGGGGATCTCAGCTTTAATTGGCATTTTAAACTTGATGCAATCTCAGAAAACTGTTACTGTTGAGGATCACCTTACATATATTTTGCTACAGCACTGATTTCGTGCTTGAATGCAAGCATCTTCCTTTCCTTGAATTTGTGCTTCTATTTCACTAAGTAGTAGTAGGGAGCAACATTTTTCTAATAGAATTGAGCTTTTTCAATGCTCAATTCTAGCCTCACTTATCTTAACTGCACTAACAACATTTCTAGTAGTAGGGAGCAACATTGAAGAAAGAGCTCAAAGGTTTTTCTGTCCACCACCACAATTATATCACAGAGAATGATGTTTACTGACAACAATCATAATAGGCCATAGAAAATCAAACAGATACTCACAGGTTTTTTGTCCACCGCCACAATTATATCACCAAGAATGATGTTGCCAGCAAAGCCTCTCGATGTGGATACAAGACCTGCCTTGGCTGCAAGACTATTTTGAGGTACCTAAAGCATAAAAAGGTGAATGAATCTAAATACAAGTGATTTTACAAACGATAAATGAAAAAAAAAAAAACATTGTCATAATGCTGTCAGCAACACACACACACACACACGGATACACCTGCAAAATCAGAGCTCCATTTCGAACATTGAGTTGATTTGCAACTGGGTCTGGAGCAAATTCAATATTTAAACCAGCTCGAACAACCTGGCATGTTCCACAGAGAAACGTTGAACTAGAATTTATATATTCTTTGCACAGCTATTAATTGTTTTTTCTCAATGCACACTTAAAATAAAGATATCAATCTGAAGTTGATAATGATTCTTGGGGGAGGAGAGAGAGAGAGTTATTCAAAATACGAAGAACAAGAGAATCAACTTTCTATTTTCACATTTTCAATTCAATTTGTTGGGTCCTGAAGAAAAAAATCTTGTCCTTCCCAATTGTCATACTGAGTATCTTCAGATTAAATTTTTAACAGTCTCTTTTCTCTTTCATTCCAGATGCAACTTGAGGAAAACAAATTTAAAACCTCTTTTCACTTTCTCTCCACTTATTTTTCTTTCTGAAGACAGTGTACCCAAAGGCTCGTCGTCAATGGAGCTTAAGAGTTCCAGCAAACAATTAGAAGAGTCATGAAACAAACGAAAGGAAACTAGATTCTCATGAAGTAGATTGCAGTATAAAGCATAAAGTGGAAGAACAATAATGTATACTTTGCCACGTTGAATAAGCTGAGGCACTATCTTCGACACAGTAGATGCTGGGATTGCAAACCCAACACCAGCAGATGTCCCTGTCCATAAACAAGTTGAACGTTGATACGTTTGACAAGTCATTTCAAATTGCACTGAAGACACAATATTGTTTTCAGCTTTTTCCAAGTCATTCAAGGAGGCAACAATAAAAAGTATTGTTCCCCTCGATCAACCAAATAAATAAACAAATAACTAAATGCAGAATTCAAACTGCTAAGGAGAAATATGCCTGTCTGAGTAAATATTGCCGTGTTAATCCCAATTAATCTTCCTTTTGAATCCAACAGAGGACCTCCACTGCAACAATGAAAAACAACAACTCTAGACTCAATGCCAGTTCACTTATTTAGTATTAGCATATTGAATGAACTGATAACTAGGACCTGTTTCCAGGATTGATGGCAGCATCAGTCTGGATTCCATCACCAATAGTAACTCCAGTTTGACTAAATATATCTCGATTTAGACCACTGATGACCCCAACTGTAAGTGTATGATCAAAACCAAATGGATTTCCAATGGCTAAACACTGTTGGCCAACTTTTAAAGAAGACGAAGGCCCCACCTTGATTGGCCTCAACAGATCTGCAGATGCTTCCACCTAATTATATGAAAGTGTAAAGAGTTAAACAGAACTTGAGATTTGTGGAAAAACATAAGCAAATCAAGATATGTAGGTTTTTAACTAATCTAGATGATAATTTAGAGGCTACAGACATCGCAAATTACCAGACACAATTTTCTAATTTTCTGAAGATTAAGATTAACTAATGGAACTCAATCAGACATTAAAACTGGAGAGTATCAGATATTTTTCTGCAGTAGACTGATAAAGAGACAAATCAGTCACTGGCACTCACAGAAATGGACAAGAAAGCTCTCCTGGTTGTTAAAGTACTGTGAAGTGGGAGTTAATTACTTCTAATAGGCAGCAGGTCTATCTAAAAATATCTTTGTACATTGAGCATTACCCGTGCCATCGTATTCTATATGTCAAATTTTTTAGAAGGATTTTACCTTTAATACAGCAAGATCCTTTGCTCGGTCTGCACCAATCAGCCTGCCCTCAAAGTTCTTTTGCACTCTTTTGAAAAGAAAAGGAAACATTAGAGAAACAGGATGAAGTTAAGTAAAAATGCAATCCACTTGACAATAATATCTAAACTGTTTTGCTTACCCTTCTGAAGCAAGAATATTGACTCGTGCAACAACTTGTCCTCGGCTTGGGTTTCTTGAAAGAGAATTGCCAATCACTGCCAAGAAAGGGCAAGTTACTTGGATTTCCATCCTCCACTAAGAATCCAAAAGAAATTGTTCAACAGCAACACTTTTCCCGTATTAATTATGTATGATGAACACAGATGAATAATAGCCTACGCACTGATCCACAATGCAGGAGTTATTATCACTTTCATGGCATCTCTCGTAAACTTAGTTGTTTTGCAGGGATAAACTGCAACTATGAAGAGTAACCTGGTAAAGCAACTTTAATTACAAGAGACACCTACAAAAAGACAGATGATATGCAATGCCTTCCAGCAAAAAAGTGCATGCACAATCATACCTAGGAAAAAGGTGATTTAGGAAAAAGATCTTTTCCAAACAGGCAACATGGCAAAGGATCAATTGGCTCACCATACAAAAACATGGAGACACACATGGCAGGCACAACCAACCACCTCTCAAACAAACAGAGACAGAGACCATCACAAGCACTTACCATGATAGTTAGTGACAATGTGCCCCAGTCCATCCCAAACAACTCCAGAACCATTTCCCTCAGGGACCTGGCATTAAAAAGCAGTGCTATAGGGTTCAGCTATTAGTAAGTTAACAAAAGAATATAAAATGAAGAATGAAGGAAATTGCACGGTTTATGGATGTTGCGTCACTTAGAGAGAATTAAAAAAAAAAAAAAACAAAAAGAAGAAGAAGAGAGAAAGAATTCTAAGAGAATCAAGAGGAATACCTCAACCACACCAGACAAATTAAGTTGAGGACGAAGAGTTACGTCAAAGATGTTGACCACTGAATAAGTATTCTTCTCAAAGAGTTGCACAATTCTTTCCTGCCAAGTACAAATATCAATTTCACCACCTGTCATGAGAATATCCAATCTACAAAGAATAAATTTCAAGAATTCCCCAAGGAATTGGCACAGAGAAAAGTTAACACAAACTGAAATAGACCTCGGAAGGAAAAAGTGGCCCAGAAGGAAAAACAGGTGGTGTCACTTGTTCAACTGTCACTGATGGATCCCCCAATGCATATGCTTCATAACAAACCAACATCCAAACAGGATCAGAAGTCAACGTAAAGTTTTACAAATAAATGCCCAGAAAGACTTCATTTTGTTTTTGATGACAATGCAAATGGTGTCCTCCAAGATTGTACATCTCTACACAACTCAACCAATAAATCTCTATCCCATGGTACTGTAGGAATGCTATTTATTGTAACTTGAAAGAGCCCAACCCATATTATGTTGCATATCAAGGCATCAAGATGACAAATGAGAAATGCTGATCATTGACATGAACTTGGATATATTCATATTGATTTAGAAAAAAAAGATGGTGAAAACTTGATATTTGTAGTAAACCAATTAAGAAAGCTGAAATGTGCGAACCTGAGAAGTACCTTGAAGGATGATAACCCAAATACATGGATAGACTAGCAAACAAAGTCCGGCGTGTTGTGACGGGGAAGATTTTCCCCACAAGGCGCCCACTCAAATCTTTGCACTGGCCGTGTTCAGTTTTAACAGCCCTGCACAAAGCACAAAAACAGAGAAGCAAGAAATCACACACGAGTCAAATAATGACCACTAACAACACCTACCCCCCTCCCCCCAAAAAAAAAATATAAGCTGAAGTGTCTTCCCGAAATGATGCTTACGGAGAATTTGGAGTTTGAGGGTCAGAAGAGGCAGAAGCCATAGCGGCGTCATCTGAGGAGGGTTGGTCAGAGCAGCAAATGGATGAAATGCCGTCGAAGCAGAGCTCTCGGCGGCCCAAAAATGAAGTTTTTGGAGGTGCTGCGGGTTGATTGGCTGCTGTTAATGTTACTATCTGCATTTTCTAAATTGGTTCAATTCACCCCCCCCCCACCCCACCAATCGGGAGTAAGGCTTTCTGAGTCGCAGAGCCCAGTGGAACAGAGCACCGGCAGCAGTTCAAGATAGTCTTAGCAGAAAGTAGAGTTTTCTTTCTACCGCTAGTATCACTCCTCCCTTCCTTTATTCATCCTTACTTTCCTTATTATTTTTCAATTATTATTTTACTTTGGACCCGACCCGAAAAGATGCGGAATGCTCGGTTTGGGCTTACCGGACGAAATGAAACTCTGCGATATCACAACCTCCATAGCCCAAATTGGAAGGGCAACTGATTAAATGGGCTGAGACAAGCCGACTATAAGCTTTCAGTGGACATTGGCTGCCATAGCCCAATGATAGCCCATGGTTCTATCGTGGCACAGCCTCAATCGTAGATGTCTTCGATGTATCCAATGAATCGTGTGCAGCCACTTAACCTGTTTGATAATTAAATTCATCATTGAAATTTAATAGATTCACATCTTAATATATTTATTTAGATCGTCTAATAACTAAAAATTGAGTATCTGAATTAACAAAGTAGCACTAAATTTTTTAAGCAAAACTTATTCCCAAAATTAAGTGATCATTTATCACTAAATGTAATATACACTAAAATGTATTGAATTTAATACTTAACAATTCAATAATTTAATGAATTCAGATTTCAGATTTTAGACTTCAGTTTTATCAAACACACCCTTAATTTGGCAAAAGTCTCGTACATTCAAACTCAAATATGTAATTCGCAGCAGGTACAGAGAAGCAATTTTAAGACATGGATTTGAGAATTTAATGTTATACAAAACAACAGTGTTAATAGACGAACAACGACTGCTCAACTTTTATCATTCTCAATACAAAAACAGTTCCAGAATTACTGGACTACTTCTGCTTTGGAATAGGATTAAGAAGAATGAATGTTGCGTTGCATTACCAACTCTCTCTCTCTCTCTGTGATGGCAAAATTTTGGGTCATCTTCTGATAAAACTAAATAAATTGTATTTTTTCTAGTTAGGCTGTTGCTGCAGATTTAAAAGTACGGGTGATTTAGAAAAAATGACCCTTCATTTATGGCTCGCCCCCTTGAGCTGATCGTTGTTGTGTTGCTGTATCAATTTGCAATGAAAGAAGCTGAACAAAAAATTATTTCATAACTCTCAGCGGCAGCATAACATCAGTAGATCACAAAAAGATGAACTCCACCATTGTCGATCGGTCATGTTCAAGCATTGACTCCTCAGTGCTCCTGACGACTATCCTGCCCTTGTCCTTGCCATGTAGTACCTATATGATCGATACCTTCACGTGCCCTTACGGTCATCATCCTTGTCTACCTATCGAAGAAGACAGTGGTGTGGGTGCCTGGCCTCCCGGGTAGACAGATGACTTCGTAGATAGATGACATGCGAGCCAAACTCTTAACACAAGGGAAAAGCGATTTAAACTCACTTCTATCTCTCCTTTTCTTTCCCAACAACTGTCACCTCACCAGTCTTATATCCCATTTAATTGCATGCAAGGTCAAGGTGTAGTGACGGGCCACTTTTCTCATGTCATGACCGCTTCCAGCCGCGCCGACACATGTGAAATCGCAGAATTGGATTCCTATTTCAGGAATACTGCTAAGCCATGCATGCATCCCAGCAGGTTAATATACTACTATAAATAGCCTGCAACATTCTCAATTCCTAGCAAGAAGCGAGCAGTGTTTGTTAGTAACCCCACTCACTCGAGTATATTCCGCGCAAATCGTATACTACTAGTTGATCCGGCGAAAACATGATGAAGGTGGTTGCAGTGGTAAGTCTTGTTCTGGTGCTGGTCTTGGTGGCAAGGCCAGGTGAAGCAATCACCTGTCAACAAGTTACCCATGAACTTGAGCCTTGCGTGCCGTATCTCACCCAAGGAGGCACTCCATCAAGTTCATGCTGCAGTGGAGTGAAAAACTTGGGGAGCATCCCTACCCAACAAGAAAGGCGAACTGCATGCGAGTGCGTCAAGTCCGCCGCCGGCCACTTCCCAAATCTCAAGCCGGATGCTGCCACAAGCCTTCCTGGACGCTGTGGTGTCTCCTTGCCTTTCCCCATCTCTTCTAGTACTAACTGCAACAGGTGCTGCTGCGCTTAGTGTTTTTTTTTGCTGCGTACTACTAAAATAGTACTGTAATTATTATTACGTTTTCTCGCTAACCGGAATTTGTCTTTTCGTCTCCCGTGTTTGATTTCCAGCATTCCTTGAGATGGATACTGCGAGAGATACGATGGGATCATAAATAATTGGAAGGATGCTTGGGCTGGAGTCATCACCATAGCATACGTTTAGACCTTACTGATTACCACTGTGGTTATGTGAAAGTTCCGAGTATACCATCCAGTCATAGATTTGCTAGATCAACTCATGTTGTGCTTATTTTGGGTTTTGTTCCCTTCAATAAAACATACTATTTGAGAGAAATATTATTATCTCTATTAATCTTATCACTCTACTGCTCTCCCTCTCCATCAAAAAAAAAAAAAAAAAAAAGTGGGGAACTAACGATTAATAACAGAATAGAGCTGGGTACCGAAATTGCATAGTTTGGCTTCTTGATTAGCATGCCAATGACTCCACGATATATACATAGGAGCCATCTTTTATGCTTGATTTTGAAGGAGGACGCCTCAGAGCATACTACAATAAAAGTCAATACGGATTTAAGGATCAATTAGCATTCAAGGGAACTAAAATTGAAATAAGTCAGAAGAATATCTGAAAATTAAGTCAAATCTAAACAATAAAGAATCAATTTTAAAGGCCATAACATAGAGGACTAAAACACAAGTCAACCGGACAAAACCCTTATATTTTTTTTTTTCCGAAGGAATCATCCCGACAAAACTTACAATTACTATTGATCCTTTACTAAAAAAAAAAAAGAGATACTATTACATGATTATACTATATGATCATATAAAAAGGCGAAAAAAACTCCAATGAGTATGCTAGGATATGTTATATCGCCCTTATGTTTGAAAGAGGTCGTTACGATATTAGAATTAGACATTCGTAATAAAGATTATTTTCTAAGTACTAATTAGATTTATCTTATTAGACTTAATTCGAGGATCTGATGATGTTGTTGGTGCTCATTGTGGGTTCTGATATCTTCGTCCTGTTGTTTTTGTATATTAGCATAGTTTTTGCACCGTTACTGTATATGCACTTTCATCATTAAACTAGTTTTATACCCGTTCGTTGAACGGGAATCGTCGAAAAATAATAAGTTTTCGTCAATTTATAAAAATATCGATATAAAACACATATTTAATGTATAATCTATTATAACTTATCTTAAGTATATTACTATATGCACATTGTAATGTAAAGTATTCTTATAATATAAATTTGAACATCTAATTCAGTAAATAATAATTCAAAAATAAAAAAATAATATTCAACAATACCATAACATTCAAAAACTTGAAAATAAATAAAAAGTGCAATAAATAGTATCAAATAATATTCTACTATTTAGAAACTTGTTTTTGTTTTTTTCTGTTTGAACATTCTCCTCGATTTGTCCGTGCAAATCAGCATTTATTGATAGCAAAGTAGGATGACTAAGTATAAAAAAAATAAATACGTAAAGATTATAATAAAGTAAACGGCCAGAGTCTTTTAATTAACTAATGAATTTGCAGATATATCTAATAGAGATATTTATGTCTCTTGTATTTATATCGCATTACTTTCCAGTGCCTTTTATTTTTTGTTGTTTCCTGAAGGCAAATTAATAAACATCGTAGTATATGATCACAAAAATCAATTAACAAATATGTTAGAAAAAATCCTACAAAAATAACGATGAAAGTACTTGTTTAAATCCTATGTCTTCATACAAAACAAATAGAAAATAAAAAAAAATAAAATTCAAGATATGTTACTAAGCTCTTATAATTAATGATCAACATGCCTTTTTAATATATATATATATATATATATATATATATATATATATATATATATATATATATATATATATATATATTGAAAGAAGATGTACTTCATAATCAAGAGGAGTGGAAACTCAAAATCGATACTTTAATATGCTAATCGCTTGCACTGAAAATACCTAACCATGAATTTGATGCTTGAAATTAATATATTAGAGGTTATATGTAGTGTAGACATAGGAAATAAGAATTGATAAGAATACAAATAGGAATTTTTAAGAACATTAAAAGTATGTTTATCTTAATTTAAGTTGCTTAAAGTACGTAACTTTGGGTAGGAAATAAGAATCCTATAATATTAAGAATTTTTATAGGAAATAAAACCATAATCGTCCAAATAACTTTGGGTAAAAAATAAGATCTTATGTGACCCGTACTATGCTCGTATATAAACCTGTACGTAATAAATTTACAAATGAGTTATCAAGATAGATTTTACAGACCTTAAAAGACCACCTCCACTATATCGAGTCCTTTAAATGCATGGACTCCTATGATGTGGATCCACACACGAAATACTCCCCAGCATTTGGGCAGAGATGTATTGTGATTAAGGAATTATTAGCAGAAATATATTAAAAAAAAAGACGGACGGAGGACACTGCGGACGGAAGCCTTTCTTTTGGATTGGAGGACACTACGGACGGAGGGTCGGGTAAGGGGCCTTCGGGGTGCAAAACTTCAACAAATATCCAATGTTTTATCTCATCTTTCTTTAGCTATGATAATGGGATTTTATTTCTTTGGTTGATGACACTCCATTTTCTTTATGGACTTTTCCAGATTTTTTCAATCAGATGAAGTGTCATTTCTCTTTGTATATCAATTATGCATGGGGACTGTGAGTCTCGTAAAAATTTTCTTGGGCTAACTTTCTTTAATTTTCATGTCTAGATTATTTGTATGTTATTCTATATATGGGTAGATTATTTTAAAATAAAAAAAAATCTATGATGAAGCTGTTAAAAAAAAAATAGGACACTATAAAAAAATTTATTATCATTTATTCTTATATATCTAATAGAGGGGATTTATGTCTCTTTTATTTTTATAGGAAATAAGAATTGATATATATTCAAATAAAAAAGGAGCAAGCCACGTAGAAAACTACTTGTCGTCTCATTAAACCACGTAGGAAAGAGAAAATATGAAGGGATAAGTATAAGATACAACTTTATTATATATATATATATATATATGATGCATGACAGATTATTTGAATTTAAATTTAAAATTCAAATTATATATATATATTATATATCCAATCGCGATAATATATACACCGTCAGTTTATGTAAGATTTACATTATATATATATATATATATATATATATATATATATATATATATATATATATATATCCAAAACCTTTCATTGATGGTAACATTGGTAAGAGAATGTTTGTGACCATAAATTAGATTCGATTGAGCAGAGCTTAGACACAAAATGGCGAACAAGTAACTTAAAAACATTTGCCCACATATTTTCATTTAATTGTTGTCTCTGCCCTCGAAAAGAAGTTGGACTCCCTTCACTGTGCCGCTTCATACAATCTCCACTCCTCATTCCACCAATCCAACCCTGGGGTTGAAGCTTAAGCTTAACTGCCTACAACCCGCCTAGGGTTCCCTTTCATTCTCTAAACAAACAGATGGTGGCTGAGCGAGGAAAGAAATCCAAGGTGGCCGCTCCAGCGGAGGAAGACTCCGATCCCATTGATGGCGAGCTTGTTCTTTCTATCGAGAAGCTTCAAGAAGTCCAGGACGAACTTGAAAAGGTATATTTTTTTTTTCCTTTTGCATAATTTATACTAAACGTGTCTAGTTTTCTATTAGAAAAAATTGTCATCATTATCGTGAATGAACCAGTACTAGTCTCACATATTGGGATTTTGTTCGTGGAATTACTAACATCTGCATGGTCGTAGATGAGCGCCACTAGGGTTTTTACGTCAATACATTGGAGGGTTGGGTTGAGTTGTGGACGGCTGATATTTAGATGCTAGAGCTTAAGCAAGTACAAATTGGTCCTTCTATACACTCATCTGTTGATAGCTGCAGATACAAAAAGCTCCTTGCCTTGCATTTGCTTCTTCTGATAGTTTTTAATTAGATTAGCAATATAATTTTTATTACCCCCAGCTCCAATTGTTACTTCTCCTTATCCCCTCCTATCAGGCGAAAGGTACTTCTTAGTTTGATGGAAACAGACCACATTTTAGGTTAATATTCTAATTAATACTTTTCCTTTACTTGGCAAAATTAAAAAACTTTGATTTTAGTTTTGGTCTCCTCTGTTTCCCATCTCCCCCTACATATCTACTTAATTTTTCTTCCTCTCAATTATAACTTTTCTAGCGGTTTATTTCTACAAAAGGTGATCCCTGTTTGCCTTGCAAAATGTTGTAGTGTTTCGGTGCAACAAATGGAAATAAAGAGGAAAAGGCTTTGTATGCAGTTTTATTTTTGTTGGAAAGGATAATTTTTGAAGACACAGAATTATGCACGTGAAAATCTTCTTGTATTTGTTTTTCCTTGATCCTTGTACAGATGCTAGTTAATATGTTGCCTTCTGTCTTCTACAAGGAAAAATTGTTTGTGGAGTGGACGAGTACTTGATAATGTTTTTGTAGTTGTTGCCTCATTTTTTTGGTGTTAATCAAGGTTAATATATGAGAAAACTGATGTAGTTCCTTCCTGCTAACTCTTACACTGTAGATGTTAGCAAAGATATATACATTAACTCTTTTTTGCCGACATTTGAAAGGATGAATGGTTGGACAATGATGCTCATAACAGATGTGAAATTTTTTCTTCCCTGAATTTGTGTATCTGAAGGAGCATACTTAAACATGTTGACCTTGCTTTTTTTGACTCGACATCCACCATCCACCTGTTCTATGTGCCAATAGTATGTTCTCCTCAAAGTGCAAGTTATTTACAATCACAAAACCGCAAGATATTTTGGCAGAATTTCTATTTGCCTCACTATCTCCAACAAAAGTATGGCTGCATTTCCTGGAAAGAAATCGAGCATTCATGGAGATAGCGATGAGGAAGATCCTGTTCAGCGTGCTGAAGTTTCTGCTAAAACTAAGAAAGTTAGGGATGTCCAAGATGAGCTGAAGAACGTTTTTGGGATCCCCCTGACATACATCAATACATGTATTTATGCATGCGTAATCGTGTCTTGGATTGGATCCTTTTGCCTTTCCATCAGGTCTTCTTTATCATATTATGATCTGTTAGACAGGCTGTTGAATTATTTCATTCTGTGTAGATATTTGTAAGTAGATGCATTTATGTAGACATACAAAGATGGGAATTGTTTATACATGTAGCCAGTTAGTTTGATCTTGATATGATGTACGTGGACCTGGAAATTTTCTGGCAAGTATATATGCTGATTTGGTAAAGAATTGACACCTAGGAATTAGGAAAGATGGCTAAATAAATAAGGGAGACAAAGAAAAACAAAAGTTGATAGATACTTCCAGATGAATTCTTCTCTTAATTCTTTCCTGTCTGGGATTCTTTGCGTGGAAGTGGGGGCTTGACTAAAAGACTTATTCTTTGCAGGTAAATGAAGATGCCAGTGACAAAGTACTGGAAATTGAACAGAAGTACAATGAATTACGGAGGCCTGTTTATGTCCGAAGAAGCGAGATCATAAAGACAATTCCTGATTTTTGGTTGACTGCTGTGAGTTACAAAGCCATCCCTTTTCTAATTTCAATGAAGTTGAAACTTATTAGGGGATCCTTTTATTTATTTATTTTTTATTAATTTACATTTTCCTGCAGTTTTTGAGTCATCCAGCGCTTGGTGATCTGTTGAATGAGGAGGATCAGAAGGTATGCAACGTGCTTAGAAATTTAGTGGATTGGAAATTTTTGGTTGGGAGTCCAAAAGATTTTCCTTTCAGTTTACCTTTTGACTTGGTCTGATTAGTTTGCCATTCAATTTACCCTACCTGATATAAGCATAGGAGGATAAATTTACTTTTTCTTGACCATCTTTAGTGAATGTTAGCCACTGATTATTTGGTTGTACATTTATTTCTTATGCAGATTTTCAAATATTTGGATTCGCTTGATGTGGAGGATTTTAAGGATGTGAAATCGGGTTACTCAATTGCATTTGTGTGTTTCTTCATTTACTCGTGAAACTTTCATCCTTCAGAAAAACAAATGGACAACTGACATTGCAGGCTGGTTATTGATCTATGTATTGTACTTGTATTCTTACTTGAAATCTTGCTTTTGATCTTCAGAATTTCAAGCAAAACCCATATTTTGAAGATACGAAGCTGACAAAGACATTTATCTTCTTAGATGAAGGAACAACAAGGATAACTGGTACAGCTATCAAGTGGAAGGAAGGCATGGTAATAATTTGAATATATATTCCTTATTGGGCAGTTTGAATCCTTTATTGTAAATAATTTTGAATTCTACAACTTCAAAAAATTGAAGGGGGCTGCAAATGGCGGCAGTCATGAAAAGAAAGGAAATAAACGACCAGCATCTGATGACAGGTATTTTCTGCTAATTAATGCATTTCTATTCAGATTTTTCCCTAGACTCTGTATCAGATGATTGGCTTTTTGGACATGGAAAATAAATACGCTTTGTGATGTTAGCATCTTCAACTTATAGATGACCACATGGAGCTAAGGATAATAATTATCCAACTGTTAGGAATTTAGGGAGATGTTAACATCATTGTTGCATGCATGTTTTAGATTGTAAAAGTTGTTTAATGTATAGTAGATACATATTGAGCTCCAACTGCTGATTATGCTTTTCATTGACCATGGTGTTGACTGACATTTTAGCTTGAATAGCTATGCTTAGTATTCTAGCTGATCATTGACCAAGTGAAAATCTCTTCTTTAGAAACTGCAACTCAAGTCCGGACTATATTTTAAGTCCAATTGTGATTGTGAAGATGAAGAGGAAAATCTTCATGGTCTTCCAATTGTTAAGCACATGCAAATCTGCATATATGCTTCTCACCTTTATCTTGTTGTGACCATCTGATGAATTGATGTCGCTTACCTGTTGAAAGCTATAAGTTATCTACTAAAGGTCCTGTATGTTTCCCTTAAACTGAAAGTATGATCTAGAGTTCACCATTTTTTTTTTTTTTGGGCATTGTCAATGCAGCTTCTTTAGTTGGTTTTCTGAAACACAACAAAAAGATACGCTTGAGGTAGAGGGGCTTAATGATGAGGTAATTACTTGTTGAATTTATGAAGCCTTTCCACATTCATTCTCCATACAATTATAAGAACTTTATTATCTATTTTTGTTTGTGGTAAAATGTAGTAATATATGTGGTTGACACTTTTGGCTGGCTTTCAAGTTGTTACTTCTAATGATCACTTTATTGTGATCTTTGTAGTTCTAGATGAATAAAGAAGTATGGTTTCTTCCCTGTTCTCATTCTATCTGTCATCTACTTTAAAAATGCAGGTGGCAGAGATAATTAAGGAGGATTTATGGCCAAACCCTCTGAAATATTTCAACAATGTAAAATCCATTTTGACTGTTCCTTTTTTCTGATTTATAGCTCTTTCTCCTTGCTTACAGAATTCATATTTTGATTTGATAGGAAGCTGATGAAGAGGATTCCGAGGGAGAAGAGGATGATGAAGAGGTATAAATCAACCCTTTTGCTTTTTACATTTTGAGGAACCCATGGAAACAGGCAGGCACTTTAGAACCTAGAAAAGCTTCTCATTTACTTACTCATGCACCCTCTCTCCTGGATTTGACTAAATTTTAGTCCCCCAGATCCAATTTTATCAGTACCATAACTTCTATAGATATTCATCCAAGAGTTGAGATTTGTTTCTTGAGTTGGTGATCATTTAGTTACGAACTCAGAGGACCAGGTTGACATATAACACCTATCTGCTTTCTTTAGTTTTCACTTTCTTTTATAATAAGCTGCCAATATCCATATCAAAGGCCACTTTTCTGTTATTTGATGTTGTCGTATGGATGGTTACAAATTTACTTGTACCTTCATGACTTCTCGTCACTTTTTTGTTCCAATTCTGACATCTGTTGTGTTTTGTAAGAAGTACATGCTAAGTAGTAAATAAGAAACAGATTTAAGTCTCTTGGGTCTTATCTTTGAAAGCAGAGGTCAGATAACTCTGGCTATGGTGGCAATACAGAAGTAGGAGAAGTTCTGGTGTTTCATTTCCTGTTAGCTCTGTTTCGTGGTATTTGGTGCATGGACTCCTTTTTGTTTTTGAGCTGTAAATATTGGCTTCTGTGCTATTTGTCAACTGCTACAACTGCTTGTAATATTTTTCTATAATCTGTTACAATTTAGTTCATTTTTTACGGCAAATGATATTGGCACTCCAAGAAAAGCTCCCTGCACCCTATCTTCACTTATCAGTTAATGAAATGACACAAAAAACCTATAAATTATTTAAAGAGACGAAATTGCCCCTCTGTGCATTTACTATGCCTTTGGGGGCAATTTTGTTATTCAAATAGTCAAGGATTCTAGGTTATGGGTCTTTTTGTCACTTTAAACGAACATGAGCAAGTGTGAAGTGCCTAGAGTGCAAATATCATTTGCCTTTTTATTTTCTTTCCTTTACTGCCCGCGTCTAATGTCTATTTCCTCATCTTTAATTTAGGGAAAAGGTGATGATGATGAGGAAGATGATGATGAGGATGGCAACGAGGAGGATGACACTTGATAGTTATTTTTGCATCTCTCTTTTGTTGGCATTTTGCAAATTTGTAATGGCAAGCACAAATTTCAGTTATTTCCGACTAATCACTTGGGAAAATTTTTATTACTGTAGCTGTACGTACCTCCTGCGGAGTTCTCTCTTCTGCTGTGAAGAGATTTACACAAGTGTAGTCATGGCCTTTTAGTTATTATATGCAAATGTTCTGTTTAAGGTTTCTTAACTTATATCCAGGGTCAAAAACACCAAGGGTAGAGGTCCAGTGGCCTTCCTGAAATACCAAGAAGGGTACCAATTTGATCGGATGTGATATCTCATGAACACGATTCCATTCTATTATGTGGTCTAAATATCCAGTCCGATATCGGATCGATTAGACGGGTAAATAGGAAAATAGGAGGATACTATTGTAGCACCTTTATTCGTGATTTAAATTAAAGAAGAAGAATGGTTGGGCAGTGTGTGTAGGAAATTTTACCCAAAAAAAAAAAAAAAATGGAAACCCGCCTTCGAAATGGAGATGGCGCCGAGTGAAACAGAAAAATGCAGCAATAAAGAAATCCCTGTGTGTGTAATGAAGAGATATTCGCGGAAATTATAGATTGAGTTATACATGTATTAGATATGTAGCAAACTCAAAATGTCTCTACAACTTTGGGAGGCTCCTTAACTCCCACAAGATATGGCTGCGATCCCTTTGTGTACAGATCATGGAATTAGAATTACAAAAGATTATACTTCACACCTAAGGAGAAAATAAGGATTGAAACCTTCCCAGTCAGAAGAATTTCCTATCAAGCTTTTGTTCATATCGCTAGCAGTTGCGCCGACCATTTTCTCATGTGAATCAATCACTAACAAATATAGGTTGGAGATCATCGGGTTTCTAAGAAATGGACGCAGAGTCCTGCCAAGCACAGAAACTTCATCTAGCATGGACTTGCTGCTCTCTTTCTCCCCCTCAAAGATACAATTTGACAAGGCAAAGAAGGCTAGTAAATTTCCATACAAGGGTAAAAATGCATCCTTATGGTTACCGGCGCCACCAATCCAATCAACTTCCCGTCGGCCAATATAGTCATTTGCAAATGACGTCAAGTGGTGGCAAAATCTCCGCCTCCAACCACGTAAAAGGTCCCTTACCTTGTGATTATCCGAGGAGTTAGCTGCCCAAGATTTAGAAATTGGAAGCTTCTCCAAGTGAGAGCAACAAATCTGACAGATCAATAGCTTTTCTTCATGATGGTTATCAATCTCCTTGTCAAAAACACGTCTCACAAGGTCTCCATTTGGCACAACACTGACCACAGAGTTTACAGCATTAAAAACATAATTGCAGAGACTATCAAAGTAGTCAATCCAGTGACCAAAGATTGAAGAGAGATGGTCAAAACTCATCTCAATAACCTTCTCCACTTGGCTGGGAACCAGTTCAACATTTTGACACGTTGTGGATGTAACACTCTTCTGAACATCAAGGGCAAGCTTCCTTCTGAGTTCCACATCTTCATCCTCCAAAAGTCTTATGCATGTCAACCATAGATTCAGAATCTTATGGCCATACATGTTCACAACCTCCTCTACTTTGAAGTCTGAACTAGGATTTTCGCCTGGAATGCTGTTACTGAAGGGTAAAGAACCAGCTATCTTTGCATGATCAAGTAAACCAGATGCAACTATTGATTCTGCAGCTGCGTTCCGCATATTTACAGGCTCTGATGCAGAACTGTGTAGTTGTATTAGTTCAACAAAATAATTGATGCAATCGCAAAACTTGGAGAGTCTCCCATCAATATCATATCGGCTGGATATGGCTATCTCTTCCTTCTTCATGTTAGAACAAACAAAGCTTGAGAATATGCTAGCAAACTGCTTTACACATATCCCCATGCAGCAGATGAGCACTTGTCGATTCTTTGAATGTCTAGTGACCTTGTACATGGACACTAACTTGTCCCAAAACCACCACAATGAACTGCGATCCACACCAATTGATCCAAGGCTGACATCTAGTTCACCTTTTTCTTCACATTCCAACATGTTCCACATGTAGATAATTTTAAGAATGTAATATGTGCATTTATGGTTATTCTCGGTCGCTAGAAGCTCCACTAGTTTTTTCTGGAGATCAATATTGTACAACAAATATGTCTTGATCTCATGAGAAGATGAATTGCCTCCTTCAATTTTTAATCCTGCTGATTTCACAAATAAAACTAGCCACTTGAAAGTGGCAAGACGAACTTCGTATGATGTGTCAGACATGCAGCCTCTCAGCCTTTCCTGAAATCTTGAGAGAGCACTGTCCAAATCAGATACTCTTAACAAACTTGAAGCAGTTGTTGAGGAACATGGTCCAGGCATCAAAATATCCTCTTCAGCAATTTCCTTAGATGTTTTGTATAAGCAATTGAAATATGACACTGCTGCTTGTTTGCGAAGTTCTACAATAGTTGGATCATGATATGACGATTTCTGAGGTTCTTCTAAATCCAAAAATTCTGAAGATAACTCCCATACGAGGTTCCAAATAGCAGCAATACTTTTGCTCATTTGACACGTTGTTGCAATACTGAGCATGTTATCCAGTACCCCAAGAAAGCAGCTATTCAGGATAGGGCAAGGGCAGAGTTGAAACTTACCAATCCATGAACGTATTGCAAGAATTTCAATCAGATCCTTCAGAATTGCATCTTTTTTGGAGGAATCAGCAAGGCATCTACAATTGTTATCGAGAAGCGTGTTCAACTGCAGCAGCATCCCATGAAGTGAATTAAAAGTATGGCATGTACCATTTTGTGTGTCAATTGAGTTGGATGCATCAGAAGAGACATTCCTTGTGCAAGGTAACTCAGAGGCAATATTAAGCAGCACAATAGGCAATTTCTCATTCGATATCAGGCCCGTTAGAGCTCTGGAAGCAAGAATTCGGATACGGAAATTGCTTTGGACAGAGCACTTCCTGATGAATGGCAAGAATATGAAAGGGTCCAAACTGTCCCCAGCTTCACTTGTAACTGCTGAAGGTTTTAGCCGTGACAACAGAATCAGAATTGGGCACAAACTTGGGTGCACAAGTTTTGCCAAATTAGATCCTTGTTGTCCAGAAGACCCATCCAAAAGCGACTCTGTTGCAATTTTAAGTTCATGAAATAGGAAAGAGTGCAGTGTAGGGTACCTGTGACAAAAAGCAGGCAATTAATGAGATATCTTAGGACATTGTAAGCAATTGTGTACAATCATATAGTCTTGATAATGGAACTGCAAAAATAGATTACAATAATGGTTCAAGCTTGCGAAATTCTTTTTTGACTTTAATCTGCAACTCTTCAAAATAGGAAGAATTTAAAGATCAGTTAGCAGAACCAAAAATAAAAAGAGATAAAAAATCTATGGATCCTAGTAATGTAATTGGAATGCTCCAAATTAACTAAAGGATGAAAGAAATACTCAAGACTTGTTCCAGCACTCACACATCCACAAGTAAAAGGTACAGGCACTAGATTAGCAATGCCAAATTCTAGTAATGGAAGAGAAGACATTAAAACCAGAAGGAACTAGGGATGCAAAAGTTCTATGCTGGAAATATCAACTAATTAACTTGTGAATGATAAAGGAAGATGCAATATGCAACATAAGAACCAACTGTTCCAAAAAAAACATGATTAAGACCATGCTTTCATTTAATTGCATTAATCACTCTCTCTGTCTATCCTGGTTAACAATGCCATCCAGAAGTATTTCAGAATACCACTTCTACCACTCAAAGCTCATGACTGTTTCAAGAATTTGATTTCAAAAATCAAGTTTCAGCAAAGGACTCATCTAACTCAGCAGATTGTATCCCCCAGTTTCCCTTGCCAACAACCCAAAACCAATTCCCCACCCCGAAAAAGACGCACCAACTAGCCAAACTGAAAAACAGAAGTTACTGAAAACAACATGTTGCTAATTCAACACACTCCTTTTCCCTGTCAACATCTGTAGGATCAGCATAAAATTAGGCAAAGAATGCAGGTATAATATTCCCACGAAATGGTAAGAGTATATACATTACTGCAATATCAAAAATCAAGTTTTTGACCAAGTTGCACACACAAAACATGCTTCTCTCCTGCACATACACAACTTCTAAGCAATTCCACTGGGTGACCAAAAAAAACATGCACATCATGGTTGATCATACAGTAATACACATAGGAAAAACTTTGACACCTTCACTTTTCCTCCATTATGATGTGAAGCATTTCAAAGATCACTATCAAACATGAAAAGATATACAAAGGATAACACAGAGTTTATTCAGATTCACAAGTATGTTGTTGAAATGAGTCTTGATTACACTTTTCGAGAGAAAATGTACCAAGACCACAAATTTAGTAGATAATCTAGCTGCTGGTTTCAACATGTAGACACAAAAAGATTCGAAGGAGGCAGAAAAAAGTGTAACAGGACACATGAAGCCATAAAAGTCAAATTTTCAAAGCACACCTGTGAAAAAATTCAAGCCCTGTTAGAGCACGCCTTGCTGATTCTCGTTTCTGTACATTAAGGAATCCAATCATGCGACGAATCAAAGCACTATATGCAAGACAGGCACTATTCCGCACCTCCCAGTACGGCGAAGAGAAAGAGCGTATGGAATAAATCAAAGCCTCGGCTGAAAAGCCTGATGTATCAGTTGCCAGGTTGCTATCATTAAAAGCAGCTCTAAGGACATTGAACACATGGACAGTTGGGACAACACCCTCATCCCGGATCTTTGAGATTTTCTCTTTTGCATCCATCCCAAGGGGCATAACAAATTGACCAGCTTGGCTTGAATTTGTCAAAAGGGCATCAGCTGAGTCATTAGTGCAGTTGCTTGCTTTAGTCTGTTCCAGTAAAGACTTGTTGGCTACATCTAACAGCCATCGCAGTGCCCTTGGCAGAAGTCTCTTTGGGGATCCCTCAGGCTCTGCAAGGAAGATAGCAGTAAATGCAGCTGGAATACCAGCACTTCTCCGCAGTAGGTCATCTACAGTTTGTCCCTTTGTCACTGTTCTTTCCATAAGTTGTTCCATCCAGGATTCTGTTAATTTGCAAAGTCTGCGACAAGAGAAGCAACATTATGCAATAGACTCAAAATGACCAACTTAAAGGATCCAAAAGTTGGCATAGGGGCAGAAACTTAACACTGCTATTACAAGTAAATCCTATCCTGTTAAATCTCCATTAAGGTTGTCCTGAAGAAACAGCTTAAACAGCTTCCAACTCACATTTCAAACTTGAAAAAGTTAAGTTTTTTAACTTGTCAAACAAACAGGCAAGTTAAAAGCAAAGAAACAAGGAAGATCTTACAGATGCCAGTCATAGGTAGACAAGTAACAGACTAATAATCAGCCCTCTAGCCAAATAAAAGATCAGGTTTGTGGTAATTGTTACTGTGCCTAGGAACAAGATTAGGAATGTATAGCTAGCTGTGTAAATTGAATGGCAAAACATTCAAAAAATAAAGGCACTCAAAAATATGCAATGGATATTAGCCTTGACAATAAGTAGTATCAAATACAGAAACACAATCTAAAGTTCGAAACTACTATACTAATGTATTTGTTCTGGCAAATGTCCTATACAAAACTGATTTAAGGAAAACATATTATTTGATGGTGATAGATTTTGATTAACACTTACTTACCTCTATATCTTAATTAGCAGAGAAGCATGCATTAATTCTCAGTTCACAAGGAGTTCATTGACATTGAGAACAATTTTCCACAGGAGAGAGATGAATAATACTAAGCAGAATGGTCAACAAAAACCAAATAGTTCAATAAGGATGAGAACTCTTCAACCAAATTCGGCTTTTTAATTTATTTCATATTTCTACCATAAAATCAAAGTATTACAAAAGTAGCTCACAAGATGCCATGGGTTGTAGCAGTTAACAAAGAAAAATGACTCTTCTTGACATAATTAAACATGACACCACAAAGATTGATAACTGCAAAATACTTAGGAGAGCTCAATGAGCAAACCTCGGATTGTTCGAACAAAGTAAACGATTGCAAAGAGCAGTGAATCCAGCCCTTGTTTTATCAATTGCACCATTATGCTTCATTTTAAGAAGGACTTCCAAAAAGTGGCTTCCAATTGTCTCGAGTTGCTTCATATCAAGCACCCCATCAGATACTGATACATAATCACCATTGCCATCAGAAGCATTAGACTTTGATGCACCCACAATAGGCAAAGGAATTTTCCGTATTATAGTTCCCAAAAGAAGACTTACCTGAAACAGCAAAATATATAGATAAGTGTTCTTGTAGTCATTTATTTATGAGTTATTATCACTTTACTCCCTTAACGTTTGGTGCCACTATCACTTTCCCCCATAATGTTATCTTTTAGTCACTTTAACCCCAAGACTAATGGTCAAACTTAACGGAGCTTCTTAATTAAAGTGAAAAGACGTGTTTAACCCTTAAAATTATTATCACTTTACCCCCATAAAATATAGTCTCATTATCAATTTACCCCCTACAGTCATTGTTTAGGCAATTTATCCTACCATTAAACCAATTTAGCAAATTAAAAAACTTTAAAAGAAAATACCCTCCTCTTCACATAATAAAAATAATAAAAAATTTAAAGTGACTCTTCTCCTTTTTAGTATTAAGAAAAAAGTGAAAGTATTAATTTCTTCCTTCTTGGTAATCTTATTAATATTGAAAAAAAAATAGAAAGATGGAGAAGGGGAGAGGGAAAGAGAGAGCTCAATTCTTTTTTTAAAAATTACAAATAAGAAAGAATTAAATACATATATTAATTTAAAATTATTTCACTTTTTTGTTTACCACCAAATTCCAATCTTAATTTCGATAACCTTAAAGTAATACGATAATTTTAGATTTTTCTTTTTTTTTTTTTTTGCAAAATATTTTTTGTCTTCTTCTTTCCTATCTCTTTTTCTTTTCCTAGTATTAATAAATGTGAAAAAAGAAATTTGAGAAATCCCTTTTTATTTTTATGTTTTTCAATCTCTTAAAGTGAAAAAAAAAAGAAGAATAACCATTCCAACTTTTTTATTTTTAAGTATATATAAAAAAGGGTAAATATATTTAAAATTTTTTGACCATACTAGTTAGATAACGATGAGGTAAAATGCCTAGAAAATAATGTTAGGAACTAAAGTGATTGTATCACTCTAATCTAAACGAATAAAGTGATAATAATCATGTAGTACTGCTATAAAATAAAAGGGTATTTTAGTCCAAAATTTCTTAACATGTTGAGTTGAATTATTTATGGGGGTAAAGTGACTAAAAGATAACGTTAGGGGGTAAACTGATAGTAGTGATATAGTTTAAAGGGGTAAAGTGATAATAACCCTTTATTTATTGGCCATCTAACTATTCCAACTATAAAAATGGCAAAGTTTAGTCCTACCCCTTCTTTCCCAGAGTCAATGTTGAAGTAGATCTATTAAAGATTATTATGAAATATATAGACAAGAAAAGTTTTTCTGGTCATCTATTTATTGAGCATCTAGGTATTCCAATTATAGAAATGGCAAAGTTTAATTCTACCCCTACTTTCCCACACTCAGTGTCGAAGTAGACCTATTGATTACTACTATGGAAATTCTATGACGCTAATTTGATGACCTTACATCAAAATAAGAATGAGGTATCAGCAACAACAAGGGCAGTGACATTGCCAGTTTTACATGCATTTCCGGAACAAACAATATCAATGCAGAGAAAACTCCGAAAATACCTCTTTCATAGCAAGCCAGCAACCAACCATAACAATCTGTTCTGATGACCTGGCATCTTGCACAAGCTTCACATTCTCCATCACATTTTCCACTGCAACCTTAGACATAACTTCCTTGTCAAAACCATCATCATCCACCATGTCCTCCATGTCTTCTGGCAAATGCCATGCATCTGCTGAGACTACCCATAGGGCGAGAGAGGTTATTCGCATAATTAATTCCAATAGCTTCTCCAATACAAGTTTCATCTCAGCAATACAGCACAAAACGGCTGTGGAATTCCAATCCAGTTCCTCAAATGTATATCGAAGAGTAAGCAGGACACCATGAACAAAGCTTTTCTTGCATGCTTCTGAAAGATCCTTCTCACCATCTTCCACAGTAATGAGCAACCAATCAACCAGAGACCTCACATATTCTACTGCAGGCGAGCGATGTGTAAGAATTTCAAGCTTGCCATTTGGCAGCTCTACCTGGCCATGACAAGAGACAAAATCAAGTGACAATTGAACACTCCAATTAAGCTCCAAGACATACTTTCTAAATATAAGACGTAAAGTCAGAGCTCCAGCATCACATTCTCTCACACGTGGACTGCAGACTAGTTTCTTTGCCCATATAATTGCTTCTCGGATCTCATCTGGACTACAAATGCCAGGGAGCGGGGTAGGAAAATGCAGTAGAATACGAAATGAATTCTCTCTCAAACGATCCCAGCTATCAATAATCGATCCAACCAGTAGCAAGGCTGAATCAGCTAAAATAAAGCCCTTACTGTAAGGATACAGACTTGTGTCAGAAGAAAGAGCACAATGATTTTCTTTTGATGGTGGCATGACAGACCAGACATTCAACATTACCAATATAAGCTCCATGGCCATTATCTTCCTCTCATAAGGAGCAGAAGGGTAGCAAGAGAAGAAAAAAAAGTAACTCAACCACTTCATTAGATTAAACAGATCATCTGCCATTTCTACTACTATTTCTCTGGTTCCATTTCTGGATGCAACTCCAACATTAGCTTCTGACCCATAAGGATACCAGTTTCCCTGCTTGTATTGTCTCTCCAAGGCAGTTCGAACACGAGAGAAAAACTTCCTAAACATACTGGTCCATTTCATCTGAAAAGCAGTAGAACAACATCTCATATTCAATGGCACAGCTTCCTTCAGCAGGCTAAGCTCCAAAGAGGATGGAAGGCTTGCTGTCTTTGGGTTTAAGAAAAGAAATTCTGCTGCATCTGTGCGAAGTGACTCGTCAGTATGGCTAAGTGCCAAAACTAGCCATTTGACTGGGATCTTAACTTTAATTCCCCTGACACAGACAAACGAATGCATATCATATTTTCTACTATTCTCTGCAACTTCAAAAGATTCAGAAACATAATCAATGTCACCTTCAATCAAAGCAATCGAACGAGAAACCCTGAGCAAGGAAACCAAAATGGCCACTCGCTGTTCCAGCCCTAAAGACATCTCTGTATAATGGAGCTCAGGATAAACTATTTCAGTGTCATCCTCAACCAGTTTAACACCAATAGATGCAAGCATCGGAAATAATCCATCCACATCCAGTTCAAGCACTATCGGCAAAGCATAAGTATTCACGTTTGAGCGTAGCTTTGCAACTCCAGAAGCAAGCCCATACAAGAAAGGGGGCAAGCAATCACCTCGGTATTTAGCATAACCATTTTCAATACCATCACTACTCCAACATTCCTCGCGCAAGCACTCAAGAAAGCACTTAAGAAATGTTGTGGCAGCACAGCAGACATCATCATCGACATAAGCCTTTGTTGTTTCGAATAGTAAGTCAGGACTCATAGCTAGGATGGTTTTCGCTCCCAACCTCTTTGTCAGGGAAGCCAGAGGAACATACCTCCCCTTACAGCGGGGTCCCAGGCAAAGAAGATCAGATGCAATCTCCCGCAGAAACAACTTAATTTTCTCACCACCCTCCGCCCAAAGAAGGCTAGCCTGAATGTCTAGGAAGAGGTCAAAAATCAGATGAACTTGTTTGACTGTCTGACTTAAGGGATCTTCCAAATTATTCCATACGGTCCTCAGTATTCTACGCCCCATTTGTTCAGATAGCGGATTATAAGATTCTGCAAAATCACCAATATTACTTTGCATTGATGTTTTAACCTGCTGAAAGCAGATCTGCATTACTGTTAACGCATGAAAATTAAAATGACTATCTGTAGGGTTCTCGCAATAGTAACACAGCTCAGGCAAAATGCTATCATAGAGTATTGTTTTTATCAGAGTACTATCCCCAGATGCGCTATCATTTTTGAAATCACAAGTCGACACGACAAAATTGGAACTAAGAACAGTTCTTGAAACTGCAGTAAGAATACCCCTAATCAAGCAAAGTCGACTGAGTGCTGTAAACTTGGAAATTTCATTGACCATATCCCCTTTATAGGGAATTTTGCTGTTCACATCCTGAAATTTAATCTTACAACTAATGACGGAAGTCTGCATAAAAATGCCTTCCATGATAAACAAGCCGAGCTCTTCAGGACTGAGGCATACCTGCAGAGCCGCACAGAAACTCACCCCAGCCGCCACAAAACAGTCCCTTGAGAATGCCAGCGACTTCAAAATGCTCAAAACAGTCACAAAAACCATCGCTAAAAAGCCATCCTGACGTTCACCTCCATTAGAGAACTTGGTGGGAAAACGCTGAAGCAAGTAATATATGCAAGAAAGAGCCTCCTGACACTGCTCCATGACGAGAGGTGAAGGCCTAGACCAATCATTGGTCTCTGAAACCACGGCATCCAACCCAGAAACCACATCCAAACCCACCAAAACCGCACATTCCTCCACAACCTCAACTAAATATCCCAACTTGGGGGTGCTCATCATAGACAACGCCGCCCGCGAAACGGAGAACCTCTTTCCCTTCCCATTCCCATCTCCACCTCCATACTCCTCACAAAGTTGCCGAAAGCAGTCTTTCAGAAGACCATGAAAATGCTTCGCTTTTGCCAGACCAGAAGCTAAAGTTCTGTGCAAAGGCAACGAGTTCTCGAAGAAAAGAATTTCCAAGTAGAATTTCGAGGCAAGAACACTTGTGGCAGCGTCGGCGTTTGGATTTGAGAGCAAGTCAGTGAAAGCTGAAACTACGTTCTTGGCGTGTTCGACTTGGGAATAGGTGGAGTTAAGAGAGGAGAGGTGTTTGAGTTGGGAAAAGAAGGGTAGAGAAGGTGTTTGATTTAATGCGTCAATGAAGTAAGGAGGGAAGACGACGGAGCTGTAAGTGTAGCGGTGGCGATGCTGAATGGCTCTCCATTTGGCGGACATGTTTTAGTCTTGACGGGGAATCAAATGGGATAATAGAGTTGTATTCTTCCCAAGTTCACCCTGCTTTATATTTGTATTGCAGTTTGCAGGACGGCGGGGGAGGCTTCAGCTTAGTCACGGCGGGGAGGCGTCGCATTCTTGCTAGGGTATTTGACATTCCATTTTGCCAAAGTGAAAAAGCCCAGAGAATGAATGTCGAGCCAAACGACGACGTACTATGAGAGAGAATCTTCAAACGGGCACTGTTTGAAGATTCTTTTATGGTCAACGACGAGTCTCGCTCTCGAAACTCGCAAGGCAAGCATGAGGCATGGTGAAGTAATAAAATACTCCATCCCCACAGTTTAGCAAGACTGCTTCATTTGCCTGCAAATATTGCAGACACAGATCCCCGAAAAAAAAAAAAAAAAATTTGTGCCAGCCTCTCCTGATTATCCATCATGAATGGCAAATGTATAATCGTATCAATTCAACCTGTGGCGCCCATTTAATTATTTAATCTCATTTTCTGTAATATTCTCTTCTTTTGTGTGAAAACATACATTAATTAATAAGAAACCCGCCTTTGGCTTGATGGGAGGTCGATGATTTATCAATTGCTATATTAAGTAACTCTGTTTAAAAAATTCAAAAGGGTTCGGTGATGGTTCAATTTTCTTCAAATTATCTTTGGTCTCTTTAGTCCTTTCCCTTCTTTTAAAATGGGTTATACAACAGTTATCTTCTCCAAAAAAAAATACACTAATTAATGAAAAGCATGTCTTTTTGACGAATTAATTTGATGCAACTTGGCTTTGTTTGGATGGAGCATTATTTCAAATAATTATTTGGAATAATACTGTAACAATTTTTTGTAAAATGATGTATGTGAGATAAAAAAGTGATTGAAAATATAAAAAGTTGAATTGAAAAATATATTTATGATGCAAGCGAAAAATTTTTTTAAAAAAATTTACTATCCAAACATGTTATTAAAATTTAATTTGGAGAATTTACAAGTTAAACCATTTCTGTTGACAAGGGTTTTATACATGGACATCATGTCCAATCAAAAACGCATCCCAATAATGCATACAGAGTGAATATATAGCAAGGACTAATTGATACCATGATGTTTATCTTTTTTTTTTTTTTTGTCGACACAGGGGTATTCGGATCAATTCTTACGGGGCCCGACTAATCTCCTGCAACTCGGCCAGACGTCTCAATCCGACATGAACACGTTAAGTGCGCGGAAGAATCCAGCGGAACGGAGACTCGAATTTGTAACTTCAAGGTTCACTGGTGAGAGGCGCTGCCGCTCGACCATTCACGCGGCATATGATGATGTTATCAAATCACTTCAAATACACAGAGCAAAAGTCGAAAGTTGATATTTACAGGGGCTTGATGAATGCAATTTATTGCAACAATTAAAATTCTCCATAGTGGACAGAATCAACGCTCGAAAAGATTGACCTTGCAAAATTATACGGTGGGCTTCAACTCTATTGAGTCTATTCACATCAACAGGAGAAGAGGCTTGCCGTGCCAAGTGAAATTAATCAATTACTCCTGCACGAAAGAGTCCATCTGATCATCCGAACTGGACTTGGTGTGAAATATGTAAATCAAACTTGATTTCCGAGCAAGTAGTAGCGGCAGCTATTGGAAAGAAAAAAAAAAAAAAAACTCATTCTTTACCGTACCCCATGCCTTGGGAGAGTGTCCTCTGCATTTTCGTCAAAATTAAACTCATGAAGGAAAAACTTATAAACAAGAAGTTGAGTAGCAAGGCCATCATCGTCAAAGACAATTGAGACAAAGCTTACGTGGTCGGGTTGGACCGCATGTAAGATGAAGGTGGCAGCCACACGCCGTCGCGTGGAAAGGCGACTCCATCCCCCGTTTCTACCGTGCAACTCCGCCAATAATTTGCTTACCCTCTCTCTTTCATTCTCCACTCAACCACAAGGTACGTGTGTGCTGTTTGTCCGATAAAATTAAAACCTACGTTCAACCATTCTTGCATTTTCCTTCTTTGTTTTTTTTTTTTTTTTTTTTATCTTTTCCCATGATCCGACGACTTCTAGAAAAAATGTAATTTTTTATATTTGCCGTGTTTATTATCAATTATACTTTAATACTTCTAAAGACTGAAACCTGTTTATAGTAATTACTTATGCATCGGCTGACTTTCCCTATACTTATTTTTTCTGTTACTTAGTTGAAGTTTTTGCTCTTGTTTCTGTTTTCTGCTCCATTATCTTGGTTTTTTTTTTTTTTTTTTGGCTTCTGTATTGTTTGGGTTTATAGCAGGTTATAAAAAAAGGTTAAAGGCTATTGAATTGGGTTTAAGTGACCTAGAGACCAGAGTATGGCTTCAGAAACTGCTATTCCAGACGGTGACGAGGGCAATGCAGTCCATAGGTTTGTTTCCTTTAGCACTTTTGTTCTCATTTATGTATGATTTAACTACCTACCCTGTCAAAATTTTTGGGGCAATCATTAGCTTTTTGTATCATGAGTACTTTTTCCACCTTAGTTCTTGAGTCAGAAATAGCATTGCTTAGTATGATTGGGGTGCTTTGACATAGATCTGGGAAAGCTTGTTGAGTTGCACCAGAGAAGGTGCATTTTTACTGTGACAATTGCATTCTATGGAACCGTAAGCATAATATTATGAGGTTCCCCGATATTTATGCAATTGTCATTCAGAATCCAAGTGACTGTTATCTTTCTGGGAGGATGTGGAACACTGGAACCTGTTGACCTCATTTTTGTGGATCTTTCTTGAAACAATTTGCATCAGGCATTCCTCCAGCCAAAAGAAGCAGGGGAAACCTTCTAAAAGAATTCATAAAGCAGAGAGGGAGAAGAAGAAACGTGACCACATGAACGTCCTATTTGTAGAGCTCAGGAAAGCTATTGGTATAATTCTCCTTCCCCTTGTCTTAGGTCTAAATTCTGTAATGTTGTGCTTGGTGTATAGCATAACGGACGTCTTTGAGTGTCTTTGGATAGGAGATTATTTGAAATATTATTTGAAATAATTATTGTAACACTTTTTGTGATGTGATGCATGTGAGATAAAAAGATGATTAGGAAGATAAAAATCTGTGTTGGAAATTGTGTTTGTGACACAAACAAATAATTTGGAGCCAAATACTATTTGGCTATGTTAGTTTCTTCATTACAAACTTACTAGGATTCTCAACTTCCCTTTAATTACAGGTTCCTGTCTTTTTATGCAGAACCAGCTCAGCTGTCCAGTGGAAAGGCCTGCATTGTGAATGATACCATTCGACTGCTTAAGGATCTACTTGCTCAGGTTGACAGTCTCAAAAAGGATAATGCTGCTCTTTTATCCGAATCTCATTATGTGAGCTCCTCCAAACTGAGCTTGCTTTTGCTTAATCTGAAATCCATTTCTCTTCACTTTACAGAACTGATGCAATTCGATGACTGAGTTAATCTTGCACGCTTATGAATTTGTATTGCTTTCTTGGTTACTTTTAAGCACCATGATAAATTTTTTGAGCAAAATTTTTTTTTTTTATTTCTACTGTGTTTGTGAATGGCAACGAGGGGATTCCAGATGGCGATCATATTTGTTTGATGACGTTAATGTTTCATGATTACCAAACAGGTCGCTGTTGAGAAGAATGAGCTCATTGAAGAAAACTCCGCTCTCAAATCTCAGGTGGAGAAGCTTCAGAGTGAGATCACAGAGAGGACTCAATCCCAGTCGTCAGTGAACTTAAATATTTGGCCTTCACAAAGCCCCATTGCTGCTTCAGAACTGCAAGAAGATAGTTTGAGACTGCCTTCCACTGATCACCAACTACTATCATCTTCGGTTGTTGCTCCCATCTTTGTTGTGCCTCTACATCATGATTCTCCTATTTACCACAAAGGATCCCAAAATGATACAGCGGAAGATTTTCAATGCAATGCTTTTCTCTCCAATGTGAAGAAACCGCGTCCTCGCTATCCATCACCTTCAGATTCATGGCCATCTCAAATACTTGACGAACAGCTAAGTGGACGTGAGATTACTCAGTAGTGATAGTAGTGTTAGCTCTGGCGCCAGCGGCAGCTGAGATCTGGAACTTAATTAGTAGCGAGTAGCATGTCTCATTGTAAATACTGATGTTTCTTGAATTCTATGTCTGAGACGATCTTTTTGTAAGTTGGAAGCCTGTCTGTAATGGATCTGAATCTTAGTCTGCCATAATAGATGTTTGGAATGCCATGTTTTGTGAGTAAAACTGTACACAAGAACAGATGAAAATTCTAGCGAGGTTGATCTTAGATGATCAAAATGTACACCCAAAACAAAAAATAAAAGGTTAATGATATTGCACCTGGTCTATTCGAGCTGAAGAATTTGGTGGGCGGTAAGCCTAGAGGATCACATGATATTGGGGCCTAAGTAATACTGGAAGATGGCCACCCTCTGTTCAAAAAAAAGGTCGCCCCCGTTTTCATTGGAACTAGGTAGGACGGTACGCAAGTTATCAATAACAACTAACAGTGACATTTTCATAATTCCTGCATAAATACGATATTGAATGAAATTGGTTCTTATTAATTAGCAAAATACCAAAAGCTAAATGAACAAAGGATTTACGGCTAATGTCTAAACGGGATAATGTACAAAAAATATACCTTCTTTGTATCATCTTTTTTTTTTTTTTTTTTTTGGGTGGGATTGAAGACTACTTGTTTATCATGTTCCATGTTATTTTAGCGTTACCACCACCAAACTCTTCAAGAAATGATATTAGCATCCTTCAAAAAACCTTGAGCACTCCTTCCCCTCTTTTACATTAGATAAAGTGTAAGGAGTGCTTGAGATTTTTCAAGGAGTGTTAATATCACTTCCCTACTCTGAGCTGGAAAAAAGAAATTTATCAAGAACTAGGAGTTGACATTAGATTTGTAGTACTACAATAGAAATATTGTAGTGCTAATAATGTAGTGTCAACTCCTTCCCAATGTATTGTTGTGTTCTACACGCCTTTGAATTTTTTTTTAATTTTCTTGACTCACACTCAACACAATATGCTTTGTTTGCTTAATTGTTTACATAGCTAAGATGTATATTGAGACACTAAAAATTAAACATGATCAATATATAGTTTAAAGAAACACGTGCAAACTTGCAAAGGTTACGGTACACAGACGATCCCCTGAAAAAAAAAAAATGTAGTTTATCATAGCATATTTCACATCATAAATTTTTTTTTTTAATCGAATGAAGACTTTGTTTCGCACAACAAAAAAAAATGAAGACTTTGCCTATAAGGGAAAAGTTTATGGGCAAAAGTTTAATGGAAAACCAGAACAAATACATTATGGTTTTCTTACAAGGAAAAAAAAAGTGCATTAGTAGGTCACTAGTTAATATCTCAACAGTTGATTTCGAATTGCATTTATGAGACAAAATATTTTACCATTTCAAAAACCAGATAATAAGATGGGCCAAGTCATATTGTAGTTTATTCTGATAATTAATAGTTCCTACACTGTTAACAGCCAGTACAAAATTGTATTATTATATATCGGGCTTGGTGACATGGGCTGCAGCCCAATAGGCCTAAAATAAAATAAGCCAGGAAAACTTTCAGCTTTATGCTAGGGTTTGTGGGATTGACCTCCGAAGTGAATACTGAACTATATAACGAGGAATCCAACCGGAGGCAGAGTTTTCTGGCTGTGTCTTCCTCGGTTTCACTTCCACTGCCACTGACGACGGCGAGCAATTCCCCGGCCCAGTAGCAGCCATGGTTCACGTCAGTTTCTATCGCAACTGTATGATCTCTCACTGTACCGAACTCTCTTTCTTTTTGATCGCGCATGTTATTGATGCGTTTCATAACTGTGATCTGCCCTATGCTTGTATAGCACTTCTCTTAACTAGATCATATCTTTATATATGATACGTACGACTCTTTCTCTGTTATTCTGCGAATTTTTTTGGGTTTTTTGATTTTACAGATGCTGTTCAACGTGGTTCTTGTCTGCATAGCTTTTGAGTGATGCAATTTTTGAGATATTTTTTATTGGATTAATCTTTTCTGCTTAGTTCATTTGGAGTGGATTGCTTTTCAGATTTGTTTAATTGGATACATATTTTTCCCCTCGTATCCTAGATGGGAAGACCTTCAAAAAGCCTCGGCGTCCATATGAGAAGGAGCGTTTGGATGCTGAGTTGAGGCTTGTTGGAGAATATGGACTCAGATGCAAGAGGGAGCTTTGGAGGGTCCAGTATGCATTGAGCCGTATTCGTAATAATGCTAGAATGCTTCTAACTCTTGATGAGAAAGACCCTCGTCGTATCTTTGAGGGTGAAGCCCTCTTGCGCAGGATGAACAGGTATGGACTTTTGGAAGAGAGTCAAAACAAGCTCGATTATGTCTTGGCTCTGACTGTGGAGAACTTTCTTGAACGCCGCCTGCAAACACTCGTCTTCAAGACAGGCATGGCCAAGTCAATTCACCATGCTCGCGTGCTCATTAGACAGAGGCACATCAGGTATATATACAGCTCACGAGTACTTCGTCAAATTGGATAAGTGTGTTTTATATCTCTTCATTTGACTATCGATGCTGGAAGATTGCGTTAATGTTGCTTGGGTGTCTTTTGTACCTTCACATGTGAATCCAGAAGTTGGAAAGGCTTATTTGATATTGCTCAGTGATTTTGGAAAGACTTTAGTTAATGAGAAATGCTTCTAATGAGTTTTTGATTTATGAGGTATAAAAGAATGCTAATGCCCTTTGCATTGCTATATATACTCGTTATCCTTCAGTGCTTCTGCTTGTGGGCAATTTGGATATATAATAAGACATTTTGGGTAATAATTGCATCTCCAGAATGATGGATAATTATAAGGTTTGAGAGTTCTGAGCCTGCCACATGCTCATGAAGTCAGTTCTATTGGAAAGGTATGGAGCAAGGATTGCTGAGCACCTGAAAGAAAATTTTCCAAAATGAATTAAGTTAACCTTGTCAAACTATTGTACCATAAATGTACAGTGCTTTTGTAATCTGAGGTTGTGTGTGTGGATAATCATGCATGGAGGTTCTTTTTGGTCTGGTTCAGTCAATTTCTTCATATTAGAGGTTAGACTAGGTGCTTCTTGTTGAGGTTGCTTTTTCTGTGACTGAAAAGCTAATCCAAAAGCAGTTTGTCTAACTTGGCCTGTATAAAATTGACAATGGAAGATTCAGGAACTCAAATATGCCTCTTTTGGTTTATAAATTTGCGCAATTTCAATACCAGTGTTTTAATTTTGTGTCTTTTGGTTTTACAAATTTGCTTAAGGCTCCTGGATTTTTGGGTTATAGACTTGCGTTATTAGGAAGCATATGGTAAAATGCTACATACTGATTCGTTTAATTCTGTCAGGGTTGGAAGGCAGGTAGTTAATGTTCCTTCATTTTTGGTGAGAGTTGATTCCCAGAAGCACATTGACTTTTCAATCACCAGTCCATTTGGTGGCGGGCGTGCTGGAAGAGTCAAGCGTAAGAACCAGAAGGCAGCTGCAAAGAAGGCTGCTGGTGGTGATGGTGATGAAGAAGATGAAGAGTGAGCCATTTCGTGTTAGATGCCTTCTTTCTTTTACCCTCCAGAAGATAGCCATTACATCTGACTGCTATTTGGAATTTTGTCTTATTAGATTTTTCAGAATCTAGTTTTGCTTCTTAGTAACGTGGATTATTATTATTGTGGTTATGCTATCTCGATTCATTCAGTGTGAACCAGGCTGGAGTGGGTGCTTTTCCACCCTACCTTTTGATTTTTTTTTAGGTGTATGTCTCACTGTTTCTGCGTTTCATCTTCAGTTATGGGTCTTTTAACTTTTAAGCGTGCAGCTTGTTTTCCTCGTCCTGAAAGGTGATCAGATATTAGGTATTCCAACTCCCTCTCCCAGCCTTCCCTCCCGCGGAGGAGAACTTTTTCAGTATTCATCAACAAAAGCAAATCAAGCGAAGCCTGGAATCAGAACTCGAATTGTGTAGCAATACACTTTTTGAAATAATGGTGAACTAGCAGAAGGAATTCTTGAGTAGATAAGCAAGGAGTTTTCTCATGTGTGTTCGTATCTGTGTTGAGAGAAAAACGGCTTTTCTAAAAGGGCGCAAGATAAATCCAAGGGAAATGGGTGTGAATGTGTGTCATGTAATTCAATTTTAAATTGAAAATTCACATTTTGCATAAGTAGCATATGTTTATGTTTGTTTCTATAAGAAAGAGCGAGTTTAACTGTGAATTAGAGGTTTTTAGTTTTTGCATTGCAATAAAAATTTGAAAACCGTACAATAATGCTTTTCTTGGTCTAGAGGTAAATTCTTCCTCTTCCTCCTCTGGTCTCCTTTAACCCAGTTGAGTATGAGACAGGGTAAGTCCGAGTTATCTTGTATAGATAGATATCCTCCATTCACAAAAATAAATAAATAAAAAAAAAAATGAATGGCGCGGGTCTTGTTTGAGTCCTATGAGGACGTTGACATGCGATAAATACCCCGATGTGGGGTCCGTTGTAGGTCTGGCAACTCACGTTGGTTGGCGTACGACGATGACGTTGTGATACGATGATACGGGATATTAACGCGGCGTGTAATGTGAAGACTACAAACTCCTACCCTCGCAGGACCCAGTATCGTTGGGGCCCAAAATATAGGCCCATCTCCTACAGATGTCTGCGTCTCTTGAAAGAAGAAGATGAAGCCTAATGCAGCTTAATATTTCAGGCAGGCCACTAATGGTCTCTTCTGAGACTCCCAAGTCCTAACACAAACGGGAAGGGGTGTCCACTCACTGTCCAATACTCTTCCAAGGGTGAATGCATGAGAATTGAGATTAGGCTCGCTGGCCACGATCCCTCGCGCTCTTAATTACGTGCCACGTGGACTGAGTACTTCCTAATCCTCTCCTTCTAAGTGCTATCCCAAGGGGCACGTGAGAATCGTGATTTACTAATTTCAAAAAATAAAATGGATGGGGCTTATCTTAGACCCGCTCTTTCTTGTACACGTGTACGTCAAGGAACATCCCAAGGCCCCCTACACTTCAAATCTATTATTATTATGGGGTATCAATATCACACGGTACAAAGCCATTAACAGTGTCTGACTAAATTAATACCTTTTTTTTTTTTTAAACTACTAGTAGTAATGTCTAAACGGACCTGGTGCTTAACCGCATGGATCGTTTAGAAAAAGAAAAAAAAAACGCATGGATCAGTGAGTGTCCTCAATTGCAGAAGTTTCTGGAGTTGAAAATAGCTTCTGCTTATTACTTGAATAAAATGTTTTCGATTTCAGATGCAAGGAGAGCATTTGCAACTGTTAGTGTTTGACAAATATCAAAATCCAAAATTATTAATTTCATCTATTTATGGCTTAATATTTTTTGTCACTTTCTAAAATGCACAGGTCTTGTCATTGATATAGACAAAATACTCGAAACCATGTAGTTTTTTATTAGGGGATACAAACGAGTCGAACTTGATCGAGTAGCTTAAGAGTTTATTCGGTCAAAATTTGAGTTCGAATTCGCGTTTGCCTGAATTAATATGAAGGGTCTATTTTATCTCTTATTTAAAAGTATATAAAATATAAATTTATATTTCTTAGATTTGATTAAGCTCAATTAAACTCATAATAAGTTCGATTGTTGTTGATAAGCATGAGTTCGAGTTCGAATTCAAGCAAGGCAAAATAAAAACAAATTCGAACTCAATCCAAACTTTTTGTCCCAAGTCCAGCTGCAAGTACTCCTTTGCTAGTCTTGATATCAGTATTAAATTTCCCCATGCGACGCAAACACGTGATGTGTGAAGATGCTTTTTTAACCGTCCGAGACACTTGGCCGAGCGAAGGAACATGCAGAGCATAATACTGACCAAAAATCATATGAATAGTAATGGCATCGAGCGGACCATCCTCCGCAAGTAAACACCACATACACACGCACATGCATCCGAACAACACCGGCATCTGGTAATCCTCCACCTAACCCACGTCCCCGCCCTCACACCTACCAGTTAACAGCAGCCTCACGAGTTCCAGTTTTGCAGTATAATTTTAAATTAGTACATGTAATTTTTGTAACTTCTAATGTACTAACAATGTGGATGTGAATTTAAATTGATCAACTTAAACAACTAAATTGACGATTTTATTAAAATTGTACACGAGTAACAATAAGAATTACACAAATTGTTTCGATTCAACCTTTAAAGCTCCTTCTATTCGAGACATACCCTTCTATCTTATATATATATATATATATGGGATAATTCTAGAAACCTCCCATAAAATTTTTGATAATTGCACGTGGCTCCCTTAAGGTGTCAAAAATTACACGTACCTCTCTTATCCATTTAAAATGACAATACTAATCTTAATATTTTAATAAAACTCTCTTGTTGCCATGTTTATACAATGGATGGATTTCATAAATTTTTTTTCTTCTTATTCATTTCTCTTATATTTCATTAGAAGTATAGAAGAACTATCAATGTTGTTGCTAATATTTATTTAGATTAAACGTTAAACTAGTAATTTTTTTTGATGACTTTTGATATCATCCAATTTTTTTTTAGCTCTTTTTTTGTGTATCAAAATCAAGAATAAATCAACAATAATTAAAAACAAATGACCCAAAATCACTACCAAACTATGGTAGTTCCATCACTAAACTACTACATAAACTTTTATTTAAAAAAAAATAGTCCATAAACATAAAAAACACAAAATAATACTTTCGTCTTTGTCTTAAAAATAATCTATATTCCCAATAAAGCACTATAAAAAATATATATATTTGATGCTCCTTTTTTTTTGTTAATAATTGTGTCAAATTACTTTACAACTATTTAGAGGAATGAATTGAACTTTATAAGATAAGAGCATTTTAGGGTATTCATTAAATTTTTGACCTTATTTTAAGGTTTGGTTACCAAAGTGTCAAATCAAGGGAGGTAAGTGTAATTTTTAAGACTTCAAGTGAACTAAGTGAAATATTTAGAAACCTCGGGGGAGGTTTCAGAAATTACCCCTATATATATAAACACATTAGGTACGTCAGTGTTGCGTAAGATACACTTAAATACGTATATGTATATATATATACACCAGAGACTAGAAGAGAAGAAGAAGGCAGGTGCAGGGGTGACATCAGAAGAGCGGCATAGTTTTGTTGGTTGTGAGAGCGTTGCCGTGCATGCGGAAAATTTGCTTTTAACTAATTATGCAGTAATACTGATGAGAGTTAAGGACTAGTAAATATATATTCATGAGAAGAGGATGATGATGGTCAAGAGGAGGACGGTTTGCCGTGTTGGAGGAGAGTTGGTGGACGCAGGTCAGGAGGGCGTGGGTTCATCGTCGGAGGAGATGGACTGTTCGCCTAGATCAGTTCTGCTTCCCATAACCAAAAATAGAATATATAATCATATATCAGGGAGTCGTAGTAGCAGCAGTTGTAGTAGTAATAGGTACGGGACCACCACCACCACATCCAGAAACAACGTTGGAGACGGATTCAGTTTGCTGCACAGCCAGATAAGGAGGATCAGAGATGAGGATTCCCACATAGGAGAGGACATTCATGCGGATGTGCTTCTTAACCTGTTTGGTTGTTCTGATGATGATAATAATAATAAGAAGCACGAGGTTGGTGTTGTGATGGAGCTGTCGAGGCGGCCAGCAGTCTTGCCGGCTTCACCTCTCAGAACTGGAAACAGGAGTACTTCTGCCGTCCAGGCTGCTGACTAAATCAAAACCTTAGCTTTATGATGTCTGGTAAGGTTTGTTTTCTTTCCCTGACCTTGGTGCCTGATTTTGTTTCGCCCTCCTCTGCCTCATCTTAATCGTTTGTTTTATTATCTGACAATTTCTTGTTCTTTTCACATAAGATTTTAGACAGAAAACCAAAACCTTGGACGAATCCGTCACCATCTAATGATCTGGACCAATAGCCTGCTTGAATTTTCAATTGATTAATTAATGAATGTCAGGTTAATCATTACTTTCTAGCTTCCCTTTAACTAATCATCATCAAGAAGGTTTAAATAAAAACTCAATAATCTCTTCTTAACTCCTCCTCCCGAGAAGAGGCCCATCTTTTTTTTTTCTTCTTTTCTGGGTTACGCTTTCTCTTGATCACACAGTCAATTATTTAGAAGATCATGTGTTCTGCACGATATCTTCTTCTTGTCTTATCTTGAGTAAAAATCAATGATGATTTTGTGCTCTTCTATGGAGAAAATTGACACATTTCACGGAATTTCGTAGGTTCAATCGATACACTCAGACGGTTGGTGGTGGAAGGAGAGAGAGAGAGAGAGAGAGAGGTGATTGCGTATGTAAATGTAATAGGTAGGAGAGAGGTTATTTACTATCTGCACAGTTTTGGTTTTAAACTGAATGATGCTACTATTGTTGCTATTGTACAGTTTTAAATATTACTAGTTCTCTGCTTCAATAATTTTGCCGTAAATTGCAATGCACTCCTAATGAAGGAAGGAAAGCAAGATTAAGTGAAACGGAAGGCAGTTTCGTCAAATCTTGAGAAAGCGAGAGGTAATCAGTACAGTAGTACACTCATTTCTTTTTTCGAGTAATGGTAACAAGTATACCTAAAATATGCTCTGCTCTGCAGAGCAGTGCCCATATATGCTGGCATTATTGCTTCCAGCTTTGGATTTGAAATCTATAATTATTCTGCCACAACTTCAAAATTTTCATCCCCAAAAAAATACACCACTGCTAATAAGAAAAATATACACTCTTGCCACATTTTGCACCAAACGTAACGCTTAAGGAGAGTCCTTTTTGCTTTTCTACTTATAGCCACATGGACTTCGCTGTCATAATTGGTTACCTAATTGCGGATACCCAACATTTTGCTTGAAAATTACGGCTGCATCTGCTTTGCTCTTATTCTTATGGGTGTCGAATTATAATCATCTCTTTTGTACGCTTCCGACTCAACAAATATTCATAAAAAAATTTCACCACTGCTTATGTTGATCTTTTTGCTTGTAAAACTAAAAAAATTTCTCTCCCAGATATAATATATGTAACTTTCGTTATATAAATCTGTACGCAAGCTGATGTTTATTAAGTTCTAATATTATTAAAGTAACTGACCCGCGTACTGGCTCGTAAATTCCAAAACCCGTTCTCAAGCTTTTTGAGTAAAATGAACACAACTCCTCAAAAATTGTGGCGGCACGAGTAAACTGTCATTAAAAAGCTTTATGAATTATATGTTTCTTGAAATCAGCATGTTGAATTGACATAGCTAATTATATATACTGAAATGACTACGATGAACAGAAGAAAGAAGTAAAAAGAACAGGCCGCCAATTACTACTAATCAAGCTCAATAGAAATTCAAGAACAAAACAACAGTGAGTGAGTGAAACACAGTAAACCAAAATAGAAAGTACCAAATCCAGATTTAACAATGAGCCAAAATCAGCGCACGGCAATCTGTTCATACCAATGAGAACATTGGTTTTTTAATTGACCCACAAACAAGGAACCAAAAACAAAAAAAACACTAAATCATTTAGCAGCACTCATCAGCACCCCTCAACCACAAACATGAGCTCAAACTGATTATGCTCAATCGTCGTACTCATCTTCCTCACCTTCAGCAGACTCCGCCCCAACTTCCTCATAATCCTTCTCCAGAGCAGCCAAGTCTTCCCTAGCCTCAGAAAACTCACCTTCCTCCATACCTTCACCCACGTACCAATGCACAAAAGCACGCTTGGCATACATGAGATCAAACTTATGATCAATCCTAGAGAACACTTCAGCAACGCTGGTGGAGTTGGAGATCATGCACACGGCTCTCTGAACCTTAGCCAAATCTCCACCAGGTACCACAGTCGGAGGCTGGTAGTTGATACCGCATTTGAACCCAGTTGGGCACCAGTCAACAAACTGGATGGTCCTCTTGGTCTTAATGGTGGCCACAGCTGCATTCACGTCCTTAGGCACCACATCGCCTCTGTACATCAGGCAGCAGGCCATGTACTTGCCGTGGCGGGGATCACACTTGACCATCATTGAGGATGGCTCAAATGCAGTGTTGGTGATCTCCGCAACGGAGAGCTGCTCATGATAGGCCTTTTCGGCTGAAATCACGGGTGCATAGGAGGAAAGCATGAAGTGGATTCTCGGGTATGGGACCAAGTTAGTTTGGAATTCATTCACATCGACGTTCAAGGCTCCATCAAATCGCAGAGATGCGGTCAATGATGAAATCACCTGAGGTACAACATGGTTTGTTTCATAAATAAGAAACACGAATTTTGCTTGACAACGACTAATAACGGAGAGTGCAGGCCAAGGTCTTTATTTTAAAATAAGAAAAAGTGAGTACCTGAGAGATGAGGCGGTTAAGGTTGGTGTAGGTGGGCCTCTCAATGTCAAGGGACTTGCGGCAGATGTCATAAATGGCCTCATTGTCGAGGAGAACGGCAACATCGGTGTGCTCCAAAAGGGAGTGAGTAGAGAGAACAGAGTTGTAAGGCTCAACCACAGCGGTGGAGACCTGGGGAGATGGGTAGATAGTGAACCCAAGCTTGGATTTCTTTCCATAATCAACGGAAAGCCTCTCGAGCAACAGAGATCCCAACCCGGATCCGGTACCCCCACCCACGGCGTGGAAGACCAGGAATCCCTGAAGCCCGGTACAGTTATCCGCAAGCTTCCTAATCCTATCCAGGCACAGATCTACGATCTCCTTCCCAACTACATCGTGATTTTACGAACTAAAAATTAAGATCCCGAAAATCGTCTAATAACTAAAATAAAACAAGAGCCTAAAACTCATAACAGATCCAGAGACTGCAGAAATGAAACGATAAAACTAAAACGAGATATGTGTGTTTGACATATATGGCACTAGATATGACGTTACATACTTGTGTAGTGGCCACGGGCGAAGTTGTTGGCGGCGTCTTCTTTGCCGGAGATGAGTTGCTCAGGGTGGAAGAGTTGGCGGTAGGTGCCGGTTCGGACTTCATCGATGACAGTGGGCTCCAGATCGACGAACACGGCACGAGGAACGTGTTTGCCGGCTCCGGTTTCGCTGAAGAAGGTGTTGAAAGCGTCGTCTCCGCCTCCGACGGTGTGGTCGCTCGGCATTTGTCCATCAGGCTATTCCACAACACCCAAAATCAAACCAAAGATGAATCATTTCCTTGAACAAAAATGAGAGAAACAGCAGATCTGAAATATAAGAGGTTAGATAGAAGACAATTTACCTGGATGCCGTGCTCGAGGCAGTAGAGCTCCCAGCAGGCATTTCCGACCTGGATACCGGCCTGACCAATGTGGATGGAGATGCACTCTCTCATTTTCGGGATGTTTTGAGAAATGAATAGGAGATTTTCGGAAGAGAGAGAGAAAAAGGAGGAATGGAGATACCAGAGGCGTATACAAAGACGTCTCTGGATCGGAAGAGTGAGAGACCTCCGAGATCTGGGAAAGGAGATGAAGGAGAGGACTTGGGGTGGTGAGGTAATGCGGGAGGGAGTTATATATATAGACTGGAGCGAGTAATCCAAGCCCCAATGGCGTGGGTAAGATTAGGGCAGCAGGCGAGGGGCAAAAACGAAACAATTTTGTTTGAACGGCTCCAAAATGATTTTGAATTTTGAACTGATTTTCCAGCTGGCGTGGGGGTGGGGCGACGTTTCGGATTTGCTTGACGAATTACGACCGTTGCCATCTGCTCTTCCGAGATTTCAGTTTAAACTTCCGGGGCATTTGGGCCTGGGCTACACACGGTTACATGTGAATGTGGTGTGCGATGGATCAAGTCCAAACAAGTGTCCCTTCCTCCTTTTGTAGTGGAGTGGTTCTCTTATCAACTGAGAGCTTCATTAGGCCCAACGGGCGGTGCATGCATAACCAACACCCTATCCAATCTCAAAACCTCCTGAATTGATCATGCCAGCCTGCGAGTCCAGGATCACCTACAGAAGAAAAGTGAAAAATCCTTTTTTGTTGTGCTAATCTGAAGCCCAAAATCCCAGCTCGCTCTTTCGACTCATACGTGCCGTTTGCGCTTCCTTTGCTAGTTTACTTGGACCATTCGGCTGGGAGAAAATCACAAGCGAAGTCTTTGAAGCATTTCCCTACTAGTAGTAGTTTGATCCACAACAAATCCAACATGTCAACTGCATTTCACGCTGGACCAGAACGATATAATGGTCCTCCATCTACCTGTAAACTGAATGGACTGCAGCCCTTTACAGCTTCTGATCTGGTCCAAGTTTGCAGAATCCTCTAGCAGGTCTAGTCACGCGCGTTAGAATTAACATTACTGAAAAGTTTGAGTTATAATTTGTTGGTCTTATATATATATATATGATATGATGTGTTATTTTCCTTTTAATCATGTCTACGGCGGGTGAGCAATCATATCGTACTAAGGCAGACAAAAGCGATCTCCGTATCCAATTGCTATCAAATTGATGATATGAGTTTGGAAGCAAAGCTGGCAAATCCAAACACACCAACGCTACCACTAATTTAATTACTCTTTTATTAGTATTGTTTATAGAAGCAGATTGTGTTGTAAGTTGACTGGAAAGTCCGAAACCCCAAAGCTCCCTTCCCCCCCATATACTAACTATTCTGTTTGGTTGGTGGTCCAATACTCCAGCATTTTCCGCCCCACGCATCGTCCAGCCCTCCCGCTATAACTTTTGCCTTTCATTGGTGCTGCTCTCTTAGTTTCCGAGACCTTTTCTTAGTAGTTTTCGTGTTTTTCATGCCTTGTGGTTCCCTCATGCACAGTTCCCTCTACGTAATTCTATTTTGCTTGAAAAGAAGGAGATTTATGAAGTGTTGAAATGCAGAAGAGAGCTAGGGAGGTGTTTGGTAAGTGACTTTCAAAGAAGGAAAGAGTGTCGAATTCTTTTTTTTTTTTTTTAAGAAAAAGAACAAGTGATATTCGGATAGTAAAAACAAAAAGAAAAAAGAAAGAAAAAGAACGCAATGGTTATTCTTCTTCAAATCGTCATTGCGGGTTGGGTTAGAGGACGGAGAAGCGACGGCACAAAGTGATACAGAAATGAAAGAAAAATGCATCATGTTTGCAGATGGACGAAGCGTAATTTTCAGGGGCATGTCACATGCCTACATAGTAGCCTTCCAGTCCGTGCTGTTAACTAAATTTAAACCATTCCTAAATTATTCGCGAAAATGGATCTAATGTCTCCAAAAGCGCCTACAACCCAACCGAAGCCACTTCATTTTTATTAATAAATCTCATTGCTCAAAAACAAATAACAGGCCTCTATCGTTCCCATTCCATACTTTCCTTGACCAGAGCACCTTTCGATGCTGAAGTCCCAGTTTTTGAAGCCATTATTTTTAAGGGCCGATTCCAAAAGGGTATGCTGCCATAGTAAGTTAAGTTGTAAGCTTCTTTTTTGCCAAACGCTTTAGCAGACCATGCGTATTTCCTATTTAGTAGCTGTTTGATCTGACACTCACCACTTAAAGATCATTCAATCTCACTTTCCTGACTGTAAGAATTAGTGGCAGCGATTTCACTTTTTGATTTCAGGACTTCTAATCAGTTGAATCTAGACGGATATATCGCTTTCCAGGACGTGAGGATTTGATTTGATAGTTTAACCATTGTCTGCAAATAATAATGTACTAAAACTGTTGCAGCTGCCGAAAAACGTATTTACAACAGGCTAGAAAACGTTAAATTCGCTGTCAAATGACGATGTTTAGGAGGAATCATGGGATTTCCTCCTACGACACTTGACCTATTTGTCAGGAGGAAGAATCATGGGATTTCCTCCTACGACGCTTGACATTTTTCCTGGGAGATGCTAGTCCCAAGCTATACCTAGATAGCCACGTTGTTTGGCTGCTTGGACCATCATCATGATCATGCCAATAAGGCTAGCCGCATCTAGTTATTAGTAGTAGTATTTATTATACTGCTAGAGCAGAGGAGTATGCATGATTTTAGTAATCAAGTTCTGATTCGTAACTTTTGATCAGAAGATTAGGTAGGACTTGGGAGGAAGGTGGTGAAGCTTTATATGCACAGATCAACTGGTTCGCGAAAGCCGAAAGCAAAGGTCTGGTCTGCTGTGGATGGCAACATGCACGATGGGAGCACGACGCTGCATTTCGTGAGAAATTTCTTTTCATCTTTACGAAATGAAAAGCTTTGGTGGGCTAGGCTGGGGAAAAGCAATGGAACAGCAATAAAGCTCTTCTATTCATTTTTTTTTTCTTTCCTCTTTTTTTTTCTTCCAGGATATAATGCTGGGGTCTGTCGTGCATTTATTTATTTTTCGTTAAATACTTGCAAGGAAACAAAGAACAGGAAAAACTTTTAGACATAGCATTTGGGATCGACGCGATGAGCATGGTCTTCCATTAGACGAGCAAGGAATCGTATTAACCTACCTAGTTGTGCGACCTTTTGACATTTCCATTTTCCTTCTCATTTGCGAATAATCATGAAGAACCCACCCAGGATGAATTCCGTTAACTCATGATCAACAGAATAAATTCCAGAAGGGAAAAAAAAAAAGGAGATTTTACTGAAGGAAACAAATGGATCACACGGGCAAATTTGCTAGTTCGTGATGGATCACATGAGCAAAAAAATGCTTCCATGGAATGAAAGCCTATTTCTTTTGGACCAACATTTCTGCCTGACAATTATGGAGGAGAAAACTCTCTCTGTTTATTTGTACCCAGGGAAAAAAAAAGGGGATTTTTTTCCGCAACAGATCTTCTATCCCACACCCTGTGCCACTCTCTGTCCCACTTTTTATTATATTGCTATTTTTTCTACATAAACATCATGTTTTAGTTTTTTTTTTTCCTTAAGATTCAATAACTATTAATTGAGTTATACACAAAATTTAACAAACTCAAAAAATCAAAATGCATAAAAAATGAGATTTTTTAAGAATGTTCTACTGTATTTTTTAATTTTCTATTATATATTGCTTTTTTTAAGCTGCTGTATTTATTTTTTATTCAATTAATAGTTATTGAATCTTAAGAAAACAAAAAAAAACTAAAATATGATGTTTATATAGGAGAAATAGTAATATAATAAAACGTGGAACAGAGAGTGACACATGATATGAAACAGAAGATCCGTTGCGATTTTTTCCCCCGTTTGTTTGGTAGTATTTAGAAGGTGAGACTAATTGGTAGCTAAGCCTCGTCGGAGACATGAAATGAAAGCATGAGAATGTAAATAGCCAAATGATAAAGCGGGAAGAATTAATTGAGTGGAACCACCAGGCAGAGGTCACCAAGCCTGAGTAGATGGGTTTTGGATGCACATGGTAGATTCGGCACTCACATCTCTCTTTCTCTTTCGCGATGAAAAAGATGTATCGAAGTTGGGATGGATATTGGAAGGGAGAGGAGCCCAAAATGCCTGCTTGACAAACATTGTGCATGACAAAGCAATGCCGTTATTCAGCACATTGATTCGAATATCTTTCCCTAGAAGTTAGTTTTCATACCTTAAAAAGTACTCAATCCGTCCCACTTTGATAGTCCTGTTTTTTTTTTCACACAATTTAAGAAAAAGTAGTTAATTTTATTGGAAAAGTAAATTTAGATTGCTATTTTCTTAAAATACGCTCACATTAAATATAGTACAACTTTATGGGAACTTGAATTGAAGGTAAAACAAGAATCAATTCTCATTAAATGGGGTAGGTTTATAGTAACAACAACTTACATTGAATAAGGGTATTTTAGGAAAATTAAAATACAACTACATTCTTCAATTGGAAAGTAGACTATAATTTGGGACAGATGAAAAAGGAAAACAGGACTATCAAAATGGGACGGAAGGAGTAATATACATATACATATATATATATATATATATATATATATTGAAGAAGCGCTCAGTTTTTTCGGACCGAACTGACCTGACTAGCTCGGCATGCTGATGGAAGAGCTGGTTTCAAGCCTGCAAGACAAATAAGAGAGTGATCTAACAAGGGGGCCCCAAGGTCGTCCCCGAGGGCATTCCGACGGTCAAGTTAGCTCTCTGGTGAATGAAACTCACGGGGAGCAAAGCAGCCGGAAGTAATGTGCCAATAGTGAGCATACCTTGTGTAGTTGGTGTGCGTTACCATTTATACCTACGTGAGAGTCCGACCTCCGTACGTTTCGGGACCTGCCAGATATAGCCTTAATCCCGCGCAGAAGGGGATCCTCCCCGCCCTCTGCGGAAATGCTCCTTGGAGCCCTGCGGAGCCCTAGTGGCGGTGTGCCGCAGGACGGTTGCTAGGGGCCTGTGGTCCAGGCCCAACCCCACCCTCGCTGGGCTGCCACGCATCTAGACTCGGGACGGGGCCTCTGCATATACATATATATATATATATATATATATATATATATATATATATATATATATATGTTGATCGGGTCTTGAGTTTAAATCTCAAACGTGGCAATTTTAGTCTAATTTTATGTAAGTATTTATTTGACTAGTGTTCTGTTTGATAATCTAGTTCAACACTTAAATTTAATAGATTTAGATTTTAGCATATTCAAATCGTTTGATAACAAAAAATTGAATATCTGAATTAATTAAGTAGCAATAAATTTTTTATGCAAAATTTACTCTCAAAATTAAGTGATAAGCTATTCATTTATCGCGGAATGTAATACACACTCAAATGTATTAGATTTAATACTTAACAATTCAATAACTTATGGATTCAGATTTCAATTTTATCAAACGCACCTTAAGTATAATTTAGCTATAATTGATGAATTATATGTCGAATTCACATAGCATACCACATCCTAAGTAAGTGGTGACGCATGTAATTGGTAATACACATGGAAAAAAAAATGTTACGTTATTTTTTTTATTAAAAAAAATCCAAAAATAATCTACTATCCAAACATTTCCAAATATATGCATAAATCTTTAAAGGAGCCTCCCTTTATTTGATTGCTGCTTTAGCCGAATTTAACATCTTACGATACTTTTAAAAGGTTTAGAAGCTTTCATTATTGCCAATTTCAATTGCACCATACAATTGTATAAAAATCTCAATCTCTCCTAAATTCTAAACATATATAGCAATCTATGTGTAGCTACCTTAAATGCAGAGCGTGATGTTAGAACCAAAATGGTAACGTGCGCATAAACACCGGTAATGCATACATGCACAATGGTGTAGAAAGTAGAAACAACAGCAATCTGACATGTACTTGCGGACAAAACTCAAAAATACTATTGCGTTATAAGGCAAAAAAAAAAGAGGGGGGGAAAAAGACCCAACGCAAAGCATGAGCTCCATTGGACAATTGCAATTGTAGTTTAGATGCCCCTCATCCCTACAAGAGCACGAACAATTGGTCAATGCAAATAACTCATGTGGACAGGAGGGTAAAAGTAGAAATCAATTTGAATGAAGGGGCCTTTCAGAAAATTAAGTCTTCAGCAGGGACAATATATATAAATATATATGTGTGTGTGTGTGTGTGTGTTATATTCTTTCGGGTATTTTGGATGATCATAATATATTGCTTTTTGGTTAGTTTGTATATTTATTATAATGAAATCGAATTTATTAAAGTTAAAACTAACATCATTTGACAAGTCACTAATAATAGCTATAACGAAACAGCAATGTAATAATAGTACAGCTAGCAATAATGGAAAATAATCTGACCTTTTCCGAATATGGGTACTATGAGGAGGATTTTGAAAAGACAATCATTACAACAGAGAAGAAGTTTAATCACGAAAACCTAAAAAAAAAAAAAAAAAAGTTTAATCATGAAAGTGTATGGCTTAGTAAATATTTAATTAAATAAATAGAGAATGCTTTTGAGTTCTCGTTAAAAACAATTTAATTAAACGAAGAAAACCACTTGTACATTTTGCTGTCAAACGAATATTTCTTGATTGTTTTGAGAATGTTTTCCCAAAAAAAAAAAAGGGAAAATTTACCATCAAAGTCCAGCTGTTTGCTTTAGCCCAGTTCACACACCCTGGCCTTGGAGGTGGAAGCCCCCTTTTTGTTTTGGGAAAAAAAGGCAGGGGTCTTGGACTCACTTGTTAGTTTTCTTCTGGCGTAAATTATAGAAAATCTCCTCATAGTTTATTCAAAGGTCATAAAATCCCCTATCATTTAAAAGCATTTAAAACAATTTTGCAGCAGAAGAAGGCCGTGATAACTTAGTGAGTGTTTGGACAGCACTATTATCTCAAATAATATTTCACTTGCATCATAAATATATTTCCCAACTCACCTTTTTATATTTTCAACCAGCTTTTTATGTCACATATATCACATCACAAATAGTATTACAGTAATTATTTTAAATAATACCCTATCCAAGCTTCAAGGGAAAAAAATTAACATTTCTTTTTTTTTTTCCCATTGAAAGCATTTATCGCGTCGCTTGTACCTAACAGATAATTACCAATTTTCTCATACATGACCTTTTCTTTTTAGCTCTGGTGTCGATATCAATAGATTTTTTTTTAATTCCCCAGAAATACCATCAATATCTTCACAATTTATTTTATTTAGAAAAGAAATTTAGTATCAATTCTTAACTTTGTAAAAGAGACGACAAAAAAAAGGCCAGAGTATGAAAGTTGAATCGCAAATCTCAATATTGGCCTCCCTCATCCCTAGTATGTTGCACTATAAAATCTCACTTTGTAAGTAAGTTATTTTGTTATGATCTAACTTATTTGCATTTCCTTTAGAGGTCAACCGCATTATTCTAAACCATTAATCTGGAACTTGGAAAGGGAGCACAATATTGGACACTATCTAAGATAATAATATGCATTTAAATGGAATAATTAGTACAATTTTCTAATCTGATTAATTTTGTAATGTGATTGCAATCAATGTACAGTAGTTTTATGGTGAAATCAACATATCCAGGGCATGAATAACAATAGTAACAACTAACGATTAATGACACATGAATAATGGAATGAACACTAAGGGTGCATATCATAAAAATGAAGTCTGAAATCTGAAATTTGAAATTTGAAATCATTAAGTTATTAAATTGTTAAATATTAAATATAATACATTTGGAGTGTATATCACATTCAATGATAAGTGAATAGCTTATTACTTAATTTTGGGAATAAGTTTTGTTTAGAAAATTCAGTGTCACTTAATTAATTCAAATATTCAATTTTTAGTTATTAAATAGTCTAAATATGTTAAGATCTAAATCCATTAAATTTAAGTGATGAACTGAATTATCAAACAGGTTTTAAATTAAAACAAACTCACATATAATAGTACTTCAATATAGAACATCTATAATTACTGATAGTGATAATATGTACAGTTCCTTAAAATAAAAAGGGATGAAGATAATATATACAGCAGTTGCGAATTCAATTTTCTATTCCTCGTGAATTCCAATTTCAAACTAGGCAAGAACAATAAACATGAAAATAAATAAATTGGGTACTGCACAGAGTGGTACAGAGTTTGCCAGAGAGCACAGCGCTCAAAGCAGCGGAAGTAGAGATTTAACCAAAAAAAAAAAAGAGAAGGGTCAGATTCGAGTTAACCAACCCTGACCCCAAAGAAAAAAAACCGGGACCAGACGCAAAATTTTAACCCCCGGTTAAGCGTCTCTTTACTGCAGTCTCCTCCTCAATGACTATAAGTAAAGTCATAAAGCGCGACCCCCAAGTCTCTCGTGTGCCTCCACCATTTCCCCATCTTCCCTTTACCCACCGCCAATACCACTTCCTCCTTTGACTGCTAGTCTTACTAAATTCTACTTCCAGCCCCTCCCCGCTCAGGACTCAGGCTGCCATCACTTCCTCTTTCCGGCGAACCCAAGCTTTATTTCTCTATCCCTTGGTCGGTGTGGTGCGGCTGCTTAGTTAACACTCGCTCGCTCATTCTATCTATCACCTCTTGAAAGAATACGTGACCGACAGCTTGTCAGTTCTTCCTGGCTCTCTGCATTGAAGAAAATTAAAAGGGAAGAAAAAAAATTCCCTCTACTATAGTACGATACAAACAAAGCCATCTCCTCTTCTCTCCCTCTTTCAGATCTCTGAGTCACGTTTCTTCATCCATTGCACTGTACTTCTTCTTCTTCTTTTGATTTCTTAACATGGTGGTAAACCAGTCTCACCATGATCACCACCCATTTACCTCCCAGCAGCTGGTATAGACGATTCTTCCTTCTCAACTGGTGAGTGGTGACTGACTCACTCACTGAGTGGTGGGTTGTTGAGAGCTTTAAAACTTCTCGAGACTTTTAGAGGGGTGTTTTTTTGGTTTGTGTACAAGCAATGGCTGAGAATAGTGAAGCGATAGCGGCAATGCCTGAGGCGGAGAAGAAGAAGGAGCAGAGTCTACCATTCTATCAGCTGTTCTCCTTCGCTGACAAGTATGATTGGCTTTTGATGATCACTGGGAGCCTCGGAGCCGTTGTACACGGCTCCTCCATGCCGGTTTTCTTCCTGTTGTTCGGCGAGATGGTCAATGGTTTCGGCAAAAACCAAACTGATTTACATAAAATGATCCATGAAGTCGCCAAGGTTCCCCAATCTCCTCCCACTCCTACAAGTTCTATCTTTTTTAAATTATTAGTGTTTTTTGTTTTGGGGGATGTTGCTTAATACTACTACTAGTATTATGAGATCTAAATCGCTTGGTTTTTGAACGTTGCAGTACGCTCTCTACTTCATCTACCTTGGATTGATCGTGTGCTTTTCATCCTACGCCGGTAAAGCTGCTTCATACTAGTCCTTTTTTTTTTTCCAAATTCTCATGCTTTTTCTTCTCTTTGTTGAAATTACTAATTAATAATTTTCTTGAAACAAAAAGGAAAAAAAAATTATTGCTGTACAACAATTCTACAAGCACATTTGCAGATGCAAAAAGTTTTTTGAGTTTCGCGTAGTCGTAGTCGTGGCCGTGGGGTGGTATTTTGGGGCAGTAGCAGCATAAAAATAAGTGAGTACTGAGTAGAGTACAACTAGTAGTGAGCCAGCCAGCCAGCCAGCCAGCCAGGTCATTTTGGATCAACGTGGAGTTGGGTTTGCACGTGGCCCGTGGACGGTCCCCTGTCTTTTTCCCCTCTCATTTGTCCATTTCCTTAATGTCACTCTATTTTTATAGTATTATCCCACTATCTCTCACATCTCTTTCACTGCGCGATACATCAAAATTCTCAATCTTGGTTTTCCGGGGGGGCTGCAGTATATGGACAAAACAATCGTCAAAAAAGCAACTTAGTACGGCCATCTTCGCGAATTCGAGTTACTGATTAGCAGTAATCGTCTAATTCTATTTTAGCTGGTGATTAAGCTAAGCTCAGCAGCGGTAGTAAGTAGTAAATACTAATTAATTAGCTTGATGGCCAAATTCTAATGGTGCGGTGAAAATTACTTATGCATTAAACAGAGATTGCTTGCTGGATGCATAGTGGGGAGAGGCAAGCTGGAGCGTTAAGGAGGAAGTATTTGGAGGCGGTGTTGAAACAGGACGTTGGATTTTTCGATACAGATGCTAGGACTGGAGATATTGTTTTCAGCGTCTCAACGGATACCCTTCTTGTCCAAGATGCCATCAGCGAGAAGGTTCTTTTATTATTATTATTATCAATTTCTCTCTTTTTCTCATTTATTTCTTCTCCCTCTGTCTTTTAGTAACGGTGTAATCTAGTATTGCACTCATGTGTTGCACTCGCATTAAAGAGGGATACATGGATGGTGTGATCGATTGGTTGTTGGTTCTCAATTAATGCGGGACCCTTCCCAGAAATTAATTTCATTCTTACCTTTTGCTGGCGCATGGTAGCGCCTCTCCTCTATGCTGCTCCCTTCATCTTCGGCATCCACTCAGGGGGAGTTGAGAGCCATTAAGAACAGCGAGCATGCCCAATAATCATCATCCATGTTCCTGTTTATGTAACATAAACTATTTATGCATGGCCATAATTCGAAATTCGCTTTAATGATTGTGCTATCAGTTGTCGTGTCGAGAGAGACGGTCTTGATTTCTGTAATTATGTTTCTGCATTTGGGATTTTTCAGGTGGGAAATTTCATCCATTATCTTTCCACATTTTTGGCTGGTTTGGTGGTTGGTTTTGTGTCGGCATGGAGGCTAGCTCTGCTGAGCGTGGCTGTAATCCCGGGAATTGCTTTTGCTGGGGGTTTGTATGCATACACGCTCACAGGTCTAACATCCAAGAGTCGCGAATCTTATGCCAATGCCGGTATAATTGCAGAACAGGTGAGCCAGCTTCCCGCCTTTGGCCTCTGAACATCTTGTAGGATTTAATTACCTCCTGCCTCCTCCTGAATTAACTTTGTACATTTTTCTTTATGCTCCCTTTGATAGTTTGGTTTTTGTATTGGTCCCTCATCTTATCTTTAGCCATAATAGTAGTTAAATCACTGTTGTAGAGGAATAATGATCTTACATGTGCTGCTATCAAAAAGTTTGTTGACCTCTCCTTAATTTAATAATTATAGCTTTTTCCCTTAGTTGGCAATTGGCTTTTACCTTTAGAGCTTTGTCTACACTGAGCGTGACGTACTTAGCTTCTGTAATTTATTCATTTTAACCCAGCTCAGTTTAGCTAACGTCAAGCAGTATAAATGACTAAATTTGACAACTATCTTAATAATCAACGCCCCTTTTTGCTGGTTTTGCTTTTTTAGCATTTAATGAAAAAGCTTAGTTTCACTTTTTAAATACTTTTACCATATACTTGACGGGTGAATTAGTTGGATTGGTCACATACATGACTATAGTTGCTTTATGCTAGTATCTTCTAACTGATTCGCCATTTGCGTAGGCCATTGCACAAGTTAGGACGGTTTACTCGTATGTTGGCGAGAGTAAGGCTCTCAATTCTTATTCAGATGCAATACAGAATACTTTGAAACTCGGGTACAAGGCAGGAATGGCCAAAGGCCTTGGATTGGGATGCACCTATGGAATAGCATGCATGTCATGGGCCCTGGTGTTTTGGTATGCTGGAGTTTTTATCAGGAATGGACAGACTGATGGGGGAAAGGCATTCACTGCTATTTTTTCTGCTATTGTTGGGGGAATGTAAGATCTTAAATTAAAATGTCTAATACCTGGAATTAGTATAATCGAGTAAAATCATCAATAACCAACTGCTTAATTGAATTTTCAGGAGTTTGGGTCAGTCGTTTTCCAACCTAGGGGCATTCAGCAAAGGTAAAGCAGCTGGATACAAATTAATGGAGATTATGAAACAAAAACCAACAATATTGCAAGATCCTTCTGATGGGAAGTGCTTGGCTGAGGTCAACGGGAATATTGAATTCAAAAATGTAACCTTTAGCTATCCATCAAGACCTGATGTCATGATTTTCAGAGATTTCTCTATTTTCTTCCCTGCTGGAAAGACGGTGGCTGTTGTCGGTGGTAGTGGTTCAGGAAAGAGCACTGTAGTCTCCCTGATAGAAAGGTTCTACGATCCTAATCAGGGTAATCAATAGATTATGTCATGCAAGGTTTTGACCAATCTTGTGCTATTTTAAAAAGCAGTTGTACTTAGTTCATTGGTCATCTGGCAGGACAAATTTTGCTGGACAATGTGGATATAAAGACGCTGCAATTGAGATGGTTGAGGGATCAAATTGGTTTGGTGAACCAAGAACCTGCACTCTTTGCTACCACCATACTTGAAAACATTCTCTATGGAAAGCCTGAAGCAACAATGGCTGAGGTGGAGGCTGCTGCAACTGCTGCAAATGCTCATAGCTTTGTTACCTTGCTTCCTAATGGGTACAACACTCAGGTTGAAAGTCACATACAACTCTATCCAAATTCTCCTGGTATTTGATAAACATACAAATATGATTCATCAACCGGCGTTGATAAACCTATTTCAACTTGTGCTAGAAGCACAAAAGAAATAGAAGAAGAAAATCAGCCATATGAAAATTGCCTCATGTTCAACAAATTTAAGTTCATTATTCTTTAATTTTTAGTTTGTGAAAGTATCCCTAAAATGTAGGTGGGAGAGCGTGGCATCCAACTTTCTGGTGGTCAAAAGCAGAGAATAGCAATTGCCAGAGCTATGTTGAAGAACCCCAAGATCCTGCTGCTTGATGAAGCAACAAGTGCCCTGGACGCGGGTTCAGAGAGCATTGTTCAGGAAGCTTTGGACCGTCTCATGGTTGGAAGGACGACTGTTGTCGTTGCCCATCGCCTCTCCACCATAAGAAATGTTGATTCTATTGCAGTTATACAGCAAGGCCAGGTTGTAGAAACTGGAACACATGAAGAACTAGTTGCCAAAGCTGGGGCATATGCTTCATTAATTAGGTTCCAGGAAATGGTGGGCAACAGAGACTTTTCGAATCCATCAACCCGTCGGTCTCGCTCCACCAGGTTAAGCCACTCGTTGTCAACAAAGTCGTTAAGCCTCCGCTCTGGCAGTTTGAGGAATTTGAGCTATCAGTACAGCACCGGGGCTGACGGTCGAATAGAGATGGTGTCAAATGCTGAAACAGATAGGAAAAATCCAGCACCACACGGGTACTTCTGCAGGCTTCTTAAGCTGAATGCTCCTGAATGGCCTTATTCAATAATGGGAGCTGTAGGATCCATTCTGTCAGGATTCATTGGTCCAACATTTGCCATTGTGATGGGCAATATGATTGAGGTTTTCTACTACACAAATCCTGCTAGCATGGAAAGGAAAACGAAGGAGTATGTTTTCATTTACATTGGAGCTGGTCTTTATGCTGTTGTTGCATATTTGATACAGCATTACTTCTTCAGTATCATGGGGGAGAACCTCACCACAAGAGTGCGGAGGATGATGCTTGCAGGTAAATGATGAAATCATTCCTAATACGAACGAGTCTTGTATATAACCTGTTTAAGAAACGTTAATGTATTGATTTCATCTCTCACGGAGGCCTTGAATATCATTTTACTCATCAATTCTCTCTCAAAACACGTCAGCAATCTTGAGGAATGAAGTTGGATGGTTCGATGAGGAGGAACATAATTCAAACTTATTGGCAGCCCGCTTAGCCACCGATGCAGCAGATGTAAAATCCGCCATTGCTGAGAGGATTTCGGTGATCCTGCAGAATATGACGTCACTGCTCACTTCGTTTATAGTTGCCTTCATAGTGGAATGGAGAGTCTCACTGCTTATCCTAGCCACCTTCCCACTTCTGGTCCTTGCCAACTTTGCTCAGGTAAATCAATCAATTCCACATTCGTTAATGTCCCTCTGCGCGCGCGCGCGTGTGTGTGGCAGCATTCATTGGTTTTCTATCCAGGGATCCGAGGTTTTGATTTAGGTGTAAAGACTGTGGGAGCTGTACCATGGTTCTTGTTTTAGGTGGAATATCTAATCGAAGAAACAGCGTAGAGCGATTAAAGGATTCACCTAACTTTCGAAGGCCCGTGCCCGTCAAGGCATCTCGGAATAAGATTGGGGATAAAAAGATAACGATGTATAATCTCATGGTTTTGTCGGATGTTAGTAGCTGTGGGAATCTGTAGAATCCAATCTCACCTTTTTTCTTCTTTATCATTAAAGGACAGGAGCGTGAAAACTGAAAACGACGGGGCAATTTGCTGGGTAGGATGGCACGTGCTTCTCTAATTCTGGTGCATTAACGCTTCCAAAATAATAATAAAAAAAAATTCAGAAACGCTAGCAACAAAATAATCAACAACCATGCTGCGATTGTAGTTGGCCAATCCAAGAATGACAATATCCAGATTCTATCTTGTTTCAACCCAGCACCCCACTTTCGATGCATCATCAGTAAGTCTTCTGTCTTTTTCGATTCGCTTCTCGAGGCCATGGACTTTGCTACCTCTTGTGATCCCACTCAAATCTTTAGGTTGTCCGCTTTCTTCTTTCCTTTCTTCACCAATCTCTGTTAGAGTCGCGCCACGACCGACGTTTTGAGAAGAAGTAAAGGTTGAAACGAGGAAGGGGCCATTCAGCATATGGCTGATACGAGGATTAATCGCCTTTTGCGATCGTTTTTAATATCATTTAAGTTTTGAGATATTTTTCCACCAAAAGGAAAAAAAGAAAAGAAAAGAAAAGGGTTTTGAGACATTTTAAGGAGGCCCGTTTCTATTTCCTGGTTAGCCTTTCACGGGATAAGTTGTATTTAACGTCCAGAGGGTGTCAGGAATCGTAGTGCAAGGCCATATCAGGTCTAGAGGACTAGCGTCTTTAGCTGCCTGCATAACCGACACGGAGGAAAAAAAGAGGAAGATAGCATCCTTGTTTTTGTTTTGCATCCCTGTCCTTTCAGATTTTCTTTTCTTTGAGCTCAATTAAAGAGCTTTTGAAGCTGTGGCCCGCTTTCTAGTACCGTATGCTTCGCAGCAGTCATTCATGGGCGTTCCATGGTTACCATTTGCCTGCTTAAATTCGCGCATGTTACTCGAACAGTAAAGATTCGCTGCTTCTCCTGAACGTCTCTGAATTTTTTGTGATTTCTATTCCTGCTTTCTGGAAATCACATTCTGCCTGGGTTACTCATCAGTTATTGAAAGTTGTGTACCTTTAGCTTTAGGAATCAATTTCTCCTATTAAAATTTGGTAGTCTGAGCAATGGAGATGGCAAGAAGGGATTTTGACATGCTACGCTCAAATGATACATGATAGAAACTATTGTAGCACTGAACTAAATCAGGTCAATGTTGGCCATCAATGGCATGCATGCAAGAAAATTGTAGAGCCACTTTACGAAAGCTGTCCAATTTATGTTCTATCAACTAAACTATTCTAATTAAAAAAAATGTATAGTCTAATTTGATGTTTGTTACACTAAGCAGCAACTATCACTCAAAGGATTTGCTGGAGACACTGCAAAAGCACATGCTAAGACCAGTATGATTGCCGGTGAAGGAGTGAGCAACATTCGAACTGTTGCGGCATTCAATGCTCAAGAGAAGATTATTTCCCTGTTTTCGCAAGAGCTCCGTGTTCCGCAACTCCGTAGCCTAAAACGCAGTCAAATCTCCGGTCTTCTGTTTGGTCTTTCCCAACTTGCTCTTTTTGCATCAGAAGCATTGATCCTGTGGTATGGTTCCCACCTTGTAGGCAAAGGTGTCTCCACCTTCTCGAAGGTCATCAAGGTGTTCGTGGTTTTAGTCATAACAGCAAATTCAGTTGCTGAAACGGTGAGCCTTGCCCCTGAGATAATTCGGGGCGGTGAAGCTGTTGGATCTGTATTTATGATCCTTGACCGCTCAACAAGGATAGACCCTGATGATCCTGATGCTGAACCTGTTGAATCAATCCGTGGTGAGATTGAACTACGGCACGTTGATTTTGCATATCCTTCAAGACCGGACGTCAATGTGTTTAAGGACCTTAACCTCAGGATTCGTGCTGGCCAAAGCCAAGCACTTGTTGGGGCCAGTGGCTCAGGAAAGAGTTCTGTGATAGCATTGATCGAGCGATTTTACGATCCTACCTTTGGGAAGGTAATGATTGATGGGAAAGACATTAAAAGGTTGAACTTGAAATCCTTGAGACTAAAGATTGGGTTGGTACAGCAAGAGCCAGCTCTCTTTGCTGCTAGCATTTTTGATAACATTGCTTATGGTAAAGATGGTGCAACAGAATCAGAAGTAATTGAAGCTGCTCGTGCCGCTAATATGCACGCATTTGTCAGTGGATTACCTGAAGGGTACAAAACCCCAGTAGGTGAAAGGGGAGTTCAACTCTCAGGAGGTCAGAAACAACGGATCGCTATTGCACGGGCTGTTCTAAAGGATCCAACAATACTACTACTGGATGAAGCCACGAGTGCTCTTGATGCCGAGTCAGAATGCGTCCTACAAGAAGCACTGGAAAGGCTAATGAGAGGTCGAACTACTGTCCTGGTGGCACACCGGCTGTCCACCATACGGGGGGTAGATAGCATTGGAGTCGTGCAAGATGGACGCATTGTAGAACAAGGCAGCCACGGCGAGCTAATTAGCCGGCCTGATGGAGCATATTCTAGGCTCTTGCAACTACAGCACAATCATAATTGAAAAAGCTGATATGAGTATTTTTTTTTTTTTTTCAATCATCAGTTACATGTTTTCAATATCAGTTATATGGGATGTGGTTTGAGAGAGGGGTATTGGTCATGCTCTTTGTCCTATTAACCATTCTGTTCAGTTTTTCTTTTGGTTTTGGAGGATGATCGTTGTAGATATGATAACTAAGAACTATCGCTCCATTCCCAATGGAGAAGCACTTTGTCAAAATATTAGTTGTTTTATCTGTTCGTTACCTTTTCTTTCTTTCGCTTTCGCCTTTTAATGACACCGTTCATGCGTGTTTCTGCTTAGGAGTTCTTTTCAGCTTCAGACAAGAAAGGGCCACATCAATCCTCTGAGCTTGAGGCCGACATAAACAAACTGGACTTTGTGGCAACAACAGATAAAAGATTAAATAGACGCCCTTATTATTTGTTGGAGACGCACATATTCATTTCATCAAGATGGATCTAAATATTATTGTAATGAAGAAAGAATAGCACGAAGAATTATTAAAATGGGAGTTGAAGTAAAGTTGAGAGCTGTGTGAGCAGGAAGACTTCATTCTTCTCACTTTTTCACATGGCACGAGGCTTCTTACTTCTATCCCGCCCCTCCATCAACTGGTACTCTCGCTCTCTCTGCGCTGCTGTACAATCTCTAGTAAAGTCTGCTGGCCCAACCCCATCCCCAGTTTCTCCTTGGGGTCTATGCCACCATTAGTTGTACTTTGATTTGTCAAAAGAGAACTCCACACTAAGGGAAAGGCTGGCCCTTCACCTATTTTACAGTCCACAGCTGGTCAAGGCAAAAGAAAAGAAAAATGGGTACTTGGGGTACTATATGGCAGCAGCAGCAGTGTAGGGCCGAAGCAAATGAATCTCCTGAAAAACTCACATGCTGGTTTAAGTCTTTACGATGGGACCCAATGCCCCACTCGCAAATTGGCAGTTGGCAGAGGACTGAGGACTGAGGACTGGAGAGAGCTCAGTGCCTCTGTCGAGTGGTCCAGAAGGAAACCTGCTTCTCCATGGAGCGGACAGCATCAAAGGTAGTAGTTAGATGAACTAACATGATCATCATCCGGATTTCGCCAGTGATCATAGAATACCAGCACCAACGTGATAATGACTAAACAGGCATTATGATGCTCAGTTGGAATAAGTTTTGTTGGTAAGATCATCTGTCATGGATCACAGCTTGCTTTGATGTGAAAATTGCACGTTATTAGAGTCCTAGAGGGGGAAAAGCGTAAAAGATGAAAAATCACAGCGGTAGTGCAGACTAGTATCTTTGTCATCATACCAATCCTCCTCTGCCCAAGTGAATTGGAAGGAAAATAAAAATGTTGGGGTATGTTAAGTGGCGGATTAACGTGGAATTCGTCGTTATATTGTTAGATTTGGGTAATAACACAAATCAAAATGGCATATATATATATATATGTAAACACACACACACACACATCAAATACCATGCTTCCACTTGTTACATATAATGATAGAAGGATATTGTACTCCGGAGTCCGGATAGAGCTTAATCGGGATGGAGGTGTAAAAGTAGCGGGGGAAGGTCGCACACTACTTTGCATGTTGATTGTTGACACTTGAATTATTGGAGAAAATGATGGATTGGGACAACCAATTCATGAGCGGAAACAAAGGCAAACAGAACCCAATTTGGACTTCACTGCAAGAAAGGGGAAAAAAATTATTATACGTACGTAGATTGCAGAAGAAGAGGTCCCTCGTCCTTTTTACTCTTGTCAGATTTTTCTATCAACGATTCTTGTGCTCTCTCCCATTATATCAACACTGCCCTTTTCCTACCCCCGACCCTCCAATTCTGATGTGGGGAAGAGATGAGTAGAGTTTATTTTGACTGTTGGTCGTGGGAAAAAAAGAACGCTTCCTCTGTGTAGTTTTCTGTCTCTCCAGCTTCGGAATCCTGCACCCTCCAGTCTATTTTTCAGACCGTATTTGTTTGTTTTCTTCTTGTGAACCGAAATAATTGTTCTTCATGATGAATGCTGTTACTCCAGAGCAATGTAAAGAATGAATTTTGCTGGGGCAATTCAGAGCAGCAGTTGGCTGTCATGTAATGGACGAATTTTACAATGCCTGGACCTCTGAGAGAGGGAGAATAAAAAGATGGTTTAACAATACGAGAAGGACAACCATTTTCACTTGGGCATTTCTCCCTGTTTGACTGTTTTCTTCTTAAAAGTTGAAAGCTCTCTCTTTCATGTTGAAACTTCAGTCTTTAAGAGATTCTACATTCCATAAACAATGAACTTTTTGAACACGACGACGCTCGGATAAAAAGGAACCTTGATTTTCATGAGAATGGGAGCATCAGGGTCCGTATGTAACCGCAACGGATCTTCTGTTCCACACTCTGTGTCACTTTTTATTACATTATTATTTTCTTTTACATAAACATCATGTTTTAGTTCTTTTTTATTTTCTTAAAATTTAATAACTATTAATTAAATAAAAATATTAATACAGCAATTTCAAAAAAGTAATAGATAATAAAAAATTAAAAAATATAGCAAAAAATTCATAAAAAATCTCATTACTAGCCACTCATTCTAATTTGGGTGCCCGCCCACGGACTACTGTGTTTGTAGGGGAACAATCATCTTATTTCACATTCTCTTTTCTTTGCCCTTTTCTTTTACATTTTGCATCTTTCCAGCTCCATAATTCTTTGCCCCATCGATCTCAGCTCTGCTCCAATTCCATTCTCCTTAATCCTCTTCTTCCATGTCTCTATCTCAGCCATTTGGTCGTCACCTTCCTTTCCTCCTTTCTTTCTTGGCCATCCTTAATTTGCCCCCAAATCCCGAATTAATTATCTTCTCTAGGTGATTATGTCCCTCGTAACCACAGCTACGCTCTCGAATGGTTAACTTGCATCTTCCCATTTTTTTATTTTTTGACTTCTTTTGGAAATACTAGTCAATTATTTAGACATGTACTGGGATATAGAAGTTTAAGCAACTATGGTGATGATTAAAGGGATAATTGGGTTGGCTTTCCCGTAAGTTGATTCAATTGCTTATTGGATATGAAAATTTTTCTTGTAATAATAACTAAAGATTGGTTTTCACTGCCAATGTCGAGCGACCAGATGGATTACATCAGGGGAAAGGAGAAAAGAGACACCGGGAGTCGGGCAACAAAAAAGGGTCAATAGGTAGAATCTAATGGAATAGAAAAATATTTTATTTGGGTCTTTGAATAATTAAGGAACTAAACTTGTTAAATTAGTGAAACTCGCAGCCTCCGTCATCCCCTATTGCTGTTCTTGCCTTTATCACGTAACACTTACCAACAATTTGCTTGGAGGGGTTTCAGCCATCTAATCTGCTGGACTCTCTCATCGGCCCAAAGTTAGTGTTTAATTTAGGTGGACAGCTCCAATATTAGGTGCAATTCTACAATGTGGATTTATTGTTTGAAACCCAAACGAACAACTGGGATTGGGTTTGTGAGATGAAAGATAAAGATGAAGAATAATGGTATGTATTGGCCCCCAAAACCCAATAGCTTTTCTTCTATGAACCATTTGAAATTTCATGTCCTCGCCCAACGGCTTGCGTCTTCTGTCGAGAAACCAATATGGGTTGGACTTGGAGCCTCCAATAATGTGACGGCGGTAGAAAGGGGCGGTTCCATGCAGGAAACCAACAAATTCCAGATGGGCTTTGTTGACTTGGGACTATTTCTGGTAACGGGAATTATCCTATTGCACTCACGGGGTCAAAAGGGCAGGGCTGCGTTGAGCGTTGAGTTCGATCGGTCAGTGCACGCAGCCTGCATATTCATCACGGAATAAGTAACTATGGCTAATTGACGGAAGGTCAATAATGGCGCAATCAACCAGATTCGTTATACTGAGAAACTAATCATTGTCATCCTAAAAGAAATTAATTTCACGTTTCGATCTCTAGTAATGCATTGTAGTATAGACGCCCTGATTACGTAACGAGTCTTTCTAACGAAGACTATGATAGAGTTCAGATGTTGTTGCAAGATCAATTAACAATTGTTATTGTGTGCGTTCACATGGTGGAGTAAGACCGATTTAATTGTATTGACGAGTGCCCACTCAATATGCATTAGGGGAAAAAAATCTAATGAAATTAGTGTTTTCGCCACTGCATAACATAGGAAATTTTAGAAAAAAATGAAACTAGGGTTGCAAACGAATCGAGCCGATCGTGAGCAATTCGAATCCGAACTCAACTAGATTTCGGTCAAGATCGAGTTCGAGTTGAGTTCGAGCTGAACAAGTTGAACTCGAACTCAAATTCGAGTTTAAAGATATTCAGCTTGTTGACTCGTAAGCTGACTCAATTATATATATATATATATATTATTTTAATAGTAAAATTACATATATATTTTATTATTTGTTAAAAAAATTATTATTTTTTATTAATTATTAAAAAATAAAATAAATATTTTTTATTTTTTTAATCTCAAACTCGGTTCAATTTTAAGTTAAGCTCGAGTTAGAACTTTACATTTTAAGCTCGAGTTCAAGTTTAGATTTCGTAAAACTAAATTGAGGGTTGAATTGAATATGTCAAATCTCGATTTGACTTCACTTGTTTGCACCCCTACTTGATACATGGGGTAATAATGTCCGAAATAAAACCTTAAACAAGCAAGACCGGTGCAACAATAATCATACTTTTAAGTGAGGAATTTTCAATGGGTGTATAATGAATACTTATGAACATATCTAAATAGCGCATAAATATACTTATATTAATAATTATTATTCTTCCTTATATATATATTAATTAAACTTTTTTAAAAATTTAACACTTGAAGTATATCCTATTGAATCGGGTGTAAGTTAAGTGGCCGAAAACTGGCGTGTAGACAGCAGTATAACTTAATAGGAGTAGGAATAAATTGTAAGAGATGACGGATGGGTTTAGACAGAAATGAGGAGGGTGACCCGGGTGTAATAAGGTCTGAGGAGCTGGGCCGACAAAAGCACGGGTGTTAAATTAGGTTTGCCTGTAATAGAAATCTCTTTCCTAAATAATATAATGTACTGCGCCACGTGTCATGTCGCTGACGGAGGGGGGAAACGCATGTGACCAAGGCGACTGCCAACACACTCGTGCTTGTGTCCCTAACAAGGAGGAAACACAATTAATTGCGAGCCTTTCGCAAACCTCACCTTTCTAGTTGCTGCTACTTTGTAGCTCGTACGCCTCCCACACAGCCCATCATTTTTCTCTCCCATCACGTGTTATCAATTTTTAGTCTTACCGCTCATGTGCATCTCATGTGATCATTTCCTTTTTTTTTTTTTTTTTGTTTTTCCGTTCTTCTAAACATTTTGGCCTTCTCCGCCATCACATGGGATCTCGATGAATGACAAGTCAACGCCACTTCTATATTTTTTTGTCAAATATTTAATTTATTTAAATTATCATGCCCTCTTTAATTCTTTAATAATTTAAAAGATTTGATTTAATTCAAATTTTCTTTAGGCTCGTATGATAAATGAGACTGGCATTAAATTAAATTTGGTACGGAGGATCCCAATTGCTCTGCTGCAATGACTTTTGCAAACTTTCTACCTCCTGCCTCCACCATCCTGTCGCTCGCAGCTTCAATCCAACGTAGTTGGAAAACTGATTGTTGTAATTGGGGAGAAAATTCCATGCTTTTTTAAGCATACCATTCCTTCAGCTTGTATTCTTAAAGGAAGATAGTAGCGATTTGCTACGTTTTAAACAATTAAAATCGATGTGATGTGACGGTCAAAAAATAGTTATCTTATACTACTAACCAACCGTGGACTGAATATTAATAAATTTTTAACTTGAAGATATAATACCCAAGAAAAATGATAAAATCTCTTTTGTAATTGGTTGCAAACTGCTTTCAGCCTTATATTCTGATTTTTCTTTTTATAGTAAACTGGACCACAGCCTATGAATTGACAACCACAATTTAGCAGTCGCAAGTTTTTCCCTCTAGTCTAGTACCACTTATTTAACCGCTCTTCCTTGAGTTGTTAAAGTTCTCGTGCCTTTCCAGTTAGTTGACTTCTCCAACCATTCGATTTAAACTATTACGACGAGTAACAACTAACAAGAGGAGTTGCAATTGTCTAATGAGTGGCTGTTTCATGGTTGTAGCTGTGGCATTAATCAATGTAGCTGCACCAGCATCCTTGTCAACATGGTTCAAAATCACGGTCGCGGTTGCGGTCGCGGCCCGGAACGTTCCACATCAATTTCGGCATATCGGTCGCGGTCTCGGTGAGACGCAAATTTTAAAGTATTTAATATTCTAAAAATTATTAATAATATAAAAAAGTATGTTAAATAAAAATAATTAAAAAATAGCAAAAGAAACGGCCTAGTCAATCCGTCGCGGTGTGACTCGACTGATTTCTCGTCTTGACTCGGGATAACTCGGAGTGACTCAGCCGAATCAATCCGTCGCGGTGACGACTCGGCCGATTTCTCGGCGAGTCAAGTATTTCGGTATCGTTTCGTCACGGTATCGTATCGGTAGGGGCCGAGACGGTGACGACTCGGACGGACTTCGAACCATGCTTGTCAATGAGCAACGAGACACAATCTTCAAATGTTCAATTCTAAGATATTCATGTTTTACTGTTCGCCTCACATAACATTCATTGTAATGCTTTTTCTGTTCTCTTCTGTCAATTCCTATCCAATGCTCAATCTCTGTCTGATCTGTATTCGTTATCATTGTCACATTAAAAGCAAAATAAATTTCAAAATTTTGTAGAGAACGCCATCGTTCCTAGCTAGGGTTCACTTGACTTGGCAGGTCACAAAAATGCCTTCCTTTTTTTTTTTTTTTTTTTTGTTTAGCGGCAGAGTAATTCCTTGTCGGATTGTATCCAGCTTGACAGTTCAATCGATTGATCAACTCGGTGAACCGAACACCTTGCTTGTCTAGATTATTGTCTAGATTAGTGATTAAACCGTCAATAATTCACTTGTTCAACGGAGAAAATCTCACAAATTTGACCCTTCAATCACTAACTCAATTATTACGTTATTTTCAATGACTCCGATATGAATATAATATTTTGTTGTAGTATAATTTAATAATCGGCCCAACAGGTGAAAACAGGCGGTTGAACCACTGAGCTCACTGGATTGATGAGTTTAATAACCATGCGCTGTAGGTCGTCGAGTTGAATAAATAGACAATACTGGGTTTTATATGCAGTCTTGAATGTGTAAATAACTCTGAACGTACTGGCACATTTTTCTGCCGAATGTCGGTTTAACTAACTAGCTAGACGTGAGTGGGATTTGTTTATGACTCCGCCTTTTAAAATCTGCTATCGGATCGATTACTTGTGTCATCAAAGTCCATGTAATCATTCTGGCTAACTAGTCAACAAAGTTTTCACGCACGCAAGGCAATTGAGTCGAGACTAGTTGCCGATGGAGAAGGAAGCAAATTACACGGATGAAATCTCGGGAATAAAGTGGGTTGGCGTGCCAGCGAATAGTAGTGACGATCATCTCACAATACGTAATTTGCTAGCTGCGATGTTGATCGAAATAGGGGGAAGAGTGGCGGTATATATTTTGTTTTAGTAGCAGATAATTCTTTTTCTGTCCGGCCGGTGATAATAAGCAGCTAGCTGCCTATAGTTGCAGTGCTGCTGTCACCGGCGGAGAGAGCCTCTCTCTCTCTCTCTCTCTCTCTCTCTCTCTCTCTCTCTCTCTCTGTGAGTGAGTGAGAATAACTATTAGGATGTGATGAGCGTAGAATGATCACATGGTCTTGTATATTGAGACATACACATGAAGGTCCACTCTGTTAGTACACACTAACAAAAACCATTTGTACCAATTAAATGTAAAAGGCCACTTGAGAGAGACACACGGAGTTGAAATCAAACCCCAGGTTGGGAACAAGCGTAAATAAAAAGTTGGAGTGGCCCCTTTCGTCCTCTCCTTCTCTCTTAAAAATAGAAGCCTACGCCACTGCTTTCTCCGATGCAGTTGTCTTCTTCACATCCAACATCGCTGTCTTAATTTGTTATTGTTATCGTCCTCTCCCTCTCTCTCTTTCAATTTCCCCCCTCTACTACCCCTTCTTGTTGTTTTTGTGGTCCTTTCCCATTTATAACTTTCTAGTACTTCATAGTTCATTCCTACTACTCTCAACCCTCATCCGGCCCCTATATCTCCTCTGCTTTTTTCCAGTCCTCTTCCTTTAATTTACTTCTATTTATTTCTCGTTTCCCTCCCCCGGCTGTCTGCTCCTCTAAGTATATAGTCAGTGCCTTGTTCACTGACCCATCCTGCAACAAACTTCTCCCACTCTACTCCTTTTTCATCTCCATTTGCGCTGCTTAATTAATAACCATTAGTGATCGACAGCACTTGAAGTTCCCGTAGGAGTCAAAACAACCAGCTTAAAGAATCAAGTTTGGAGCCCTCTTATCTTGTACTAACATAAGCATGTCTAGCAGAAGGTCAAGGCAATCATCGGGTTCTTCAAGGATCACGGATGATCAGATAATTGAGCTTGTCTCCAAGTTACAACAACTTCTTCCCGAGATTCGTACTAGGCGCTCGAACAAGGTACGCAATTCATTCGCTTGTCGCAACTTCACTTCTCCTTACTTTTGTTTCTTGCATGTTATAGTTATTAGATAGGAGTACCATCTCTTCTCTTTTGTTAGTTATACCAATTATACGATGACACAACTACGTGTGATATTATCGTAATTCCAGCGTTTGAAGTCCAATAAAAGCAATACAGTGTGTGTGCGCCATTTCCCTTTAATTCTACCGACGTTGTCATGTGTACTTTGACAAGTTGTATGGTACAACCAGAATTGCACATGTAGCGTCGAAGAAGAGACTTATTATGATTAGGTGATCCATATATCTTGCCAATGTTAAACACGTGACACGTACATTCCTGGAAGATTAAATGCAAAGATTTGGCAACCGAGTTCATGATGATGATGAATTTTGAATCTTGAACATATATATACATGTATCTATGTATAGGCATCGGCGTCTAAGGTTCTCCAGGATACTTGCAACTACATTCGAAGCCTGCACAAAGAGGTGGATGACCTCAGTGACCGTCTCTCTCAGCTACTGTCGACAATTGATGCTGATAGCCCAGAGGCTGCCATCATTAGGAGCTTATTAGCTGAATCTTGACCATCTCCTACGATCGATCTCGATCTCTCTATAATCATCATCATCGTCATCATTCCAGTACGTAGCCTGCTCTTGCTATGCCGCCTGCTTCCTTATCAAGAGCTAGAGCTGAAAAGAATACATATAGATATATATATATATATATATGCATTACTTATGTATGGTACTTGCGTTATGAAACTTAGACGTTGGATTACGACTCCAAGTCCTAGTCCTGGCTCTCTGGTTAGCTAGTTCTTGCAATCTAAGCTCTGTAAAAATAAAAGATGTTGCTGTACTTGTACATGGCAACACCTTGCACTCGCATGTATGTATGTACCTAGTAATTAAGCTATATTATATATGAAGTTTTTTTTTTTTTTTATGTGTACTTCATCTTTATTTTGTAGTAGAAAATGGCAGGTTTTACTTTTAATTACTGACTAGTGACCACGTAACTGAGTCAAACAGTACTAACACTCGAGGAGGAGAGGGGAAAAACCAAAGAGACAAGAAGAACGCAAAAACTTGCAATGACGAGATTTAGGGGATGGTAGAGAGCGAAGTCAAGGTCAGAGGCGTTGGATCCGGGATGAAGTGCGCCTTGATTGAATAAAAAATTTAGTCACCGCGAAATTTGAGTTGTTAGTACGCTGCGCTGTGTGTTCTCAGGGAAAAATCTAACAAAACGAGCAGTATAGTATAATCTCTGATCAGTTTTCCATGCATCTCGATCGGGACCAGCTAGCTAAGCTTGCGGGCTATTCCATTTTGTCTTGATAAGTGATATGACTAGCTAATGCTAATTATTTAAATTAAACTTTGCTGCGTTTGTCAACGACTGATACAAGACGGCCGGTGGCTGGATTGCCATAGTAATGACTCTAATCTACTGTACAACATTGTTTCACCTTGATTCTTTGGCTTGAGCGCTCTCTCTCTCTCTCTCTCTCTCTCTCTTTTAATCCTTCAGTAATTTTTTTGGGCTCTGTGGGGGGTTGGGAAGAATGCTGCTAAAAGTTAGTATTAATATCTCCGAAGAGCGAGCCAGCACTTGTGAGAATTGGCTAGTTTTAGAATATTAAAAGCAGTTTCAATTTTTGCATCGAAAATTCCATCAACCCAAACTGCACGTGCATGCATGCAGTCCTTCGAGGCATCAACCGGTTTTTAATTCGATCACTAGCTAGGAATTGTAATGAAGGGAACCCGGCCGGTTAACTTTTTTTTTTTTTTTTTTTTTTTGTAATGTTTCTCCAGGTAAAATTATTTTCTTTTTAGGGAGAAATTAGTGTGTTTAATAAAGCAACATTTGGACGTTATTAGGTAGGTAATCATGCATGCAGATGCAGAGAGAAGACGAAAGACGCATATATTAATTGTAATTGTTTTCTGCAGCTAATTAAGAAGATCGATGAAGGGACTCCAGATTCATATACTAGTAGTAGCATTTTAAAGAGCATCCTCTGCCCAATTCCTGAATTCATTACCAATCATGATCTGAATAAAACAATGCACGCATGATGGTCTTGGTTTTGATTGAAGAGGTTATATATATATATACATATATATATATATATATATGGTGAAAGGTGTTTGGGAATGAAAAGGCGTGATCATATCGAGTCCGTAGTCCGTAGACATTAGTAATCAGTTGCGCCCCAGCAGGAAGAGAAAGTGACAATGGTTAATCTCATATCTCTCTACCTGCTCAGATGGGATCTCACGTCTTTATCAAATCGAGACACTTCTTAATCACGTTGGCCCCCTGCTGATTAATTAACTAATTAATTTCTGAGCTTAACTAATTAAAGACACTGATACTACCGTCGGGATCCATCATGGCTACCTTAGGGGAGGACAGACGACCAGCAAGTACGTCATTTGGTTTCAACCGTTGAAAATGATTCCATTCTCCGATATCCGGCCTTCCTCACAGTAGCACGGATAGTGATAGAAGAAGATATATATATATTTTTTGGAGCTGGACCAGTACCTTTCTTTCTTTCTTTCTTTCTTTCTTGCTTTCTTTTAAAAATTTTAAAAAAAAAAAAAAAAAACTTTTACCACATGCAATTAGAGTTAATGATGCGTAAAAGATTTGTTTTTTACTGTAGTGGTTTTGTTGGAAGCAAGCAATTAGTGCGGGATACTGGAGATAACGTTAATCCATATAATAGACATCGATCATCAATAATGATCAATTACTTAGGACGTGCCTCTCTACTCTTTTCTTATGTGCTGCTGTCCCTCCAGAAGAAAGTAAGAAAAAGATGAACGACTCTAAACTTGGTCAAATTAATAGTATGACTTTCTTCTACGGAGCATGAGAGCCTAACAGAGGAGTACTAAACATGGAGTAATTAATTATTCTTTCCAATTCCAATTTTTTGCCCTTTGGAAAGTGGCCTGTGTTGGACTCCGCAGGTGGCGGTCTCAAGAGGATCTTGTTAAGCAATAATAATAATAATGAATCATCAACTAAAGCGACGCAATCTGTTTGAGATGGAAGAGATTAGGGTCTAGGCTCTAGCGGTGGCCAACGATTTGCTGGCCCTTTTGGTTTTGGGCAGCGGAAGTAGAGCAGCCCTACAAGCAACAATACCAAGACAACTTTGGAGTGAGCTATAGCTGCACATGTTGTCCAAATCATTTGTCCTCCAAGATTCACGGAAAGATTATAGTCAGTCAGTCCGTCCTATTAAAAAAAATATTTATATAATTTTTAGAATGTTTTGAAATATTTATACTGTGTAATTTTACTAAAGTCAAAGAAGAAATCACGATTACTTTTTGATTTCTTTTTTCTTAAAAAAATGTTATCCCCACTTACTTTTATCCATAATATTTCCTACCAAACTCAAATAAAATTTGATGTTACCAAAGCCATCATTTTCAAAGAGTTGGAATCCCTGAAATGCAATAAACAAATAATAATTTGGGAGGAACATATTTGGAAGAACATAGATGGGCTTTATATGGGCAGACTCAGGGTGGGCCAAAATCTTTCTATCGAGTTCTCGTTGGAGCTCCCCCATGCGATGCCATCTTTAAATTGTGGGCCTGGGTTGAGTTTTGTTTCTCATTTTGCGTCTGAGATGGATAGCGGTCGGAGTGCGGAAGAGCAGGGGAACTTTTTAAGTGGAGTGGGTTGGATTAACCGTCGCAGTCACAATTCATTCATTCCACAACCGGACCGGATACCCCCTCTTCTGCGGCTCGGTGCGTGACTGTGTGCCCGCCGGCGACGTTTGTGCGTTTCGATTTTCTGGTCAGAGCAAGGTCAAGGTAAACTCGTCTACCTATTAATTATTAATAAGTAGTATTAGCGTATTCACAATCCAGTCGCGACGACCAAGGCGATCGCTCTTTTTTCCCGGTTTTATTTTATGCGGATGATGATGATGATGATGTAAATAACTTGTTTGAACTTCTTTTTTTTTTTTTTTTTCAAGTTTTCAGGTTTAATTTCAATTTGTATCTTATTTAGTACTGCGTTTTAGGCCCAGTCTAACTTATGTGGAGTCAGAAGGCTTTGCATTCAATTGTACTGTAGTTAAGTTACCACAGGTTAACAACCTTTTTACTTGCATAGATCCCCTGCAACTATTATGCGTTTCGCATGGAAAAAATTGTTTGTTGACCTTGAAAATATTGTGGTAAGCTGTTAGTAAGACATGAGTGATTGTTGATTCACCAGTTTAGATGAGCTTTGCTTTGATGTTAGCATGAGTTTCTGATACTTTGTGGTTCCTTTTTTTCTTTTTTTAACCAAAAAAAAAAAATGCGTTCAGAGTTAGGTTGTTGGAAAGCTAATGCAGAGTGAAGTTAGGGCGTGAAGGCAATGCAGCTAGTTGGTCATACTGTAGAAGTTACTGGCCTTTCTCCCAAAGTAACAGAGAAGGAAGTTCATGAATTTTTCTCTTGCTGTGGTGAAATCCTCCACATAGAATTTGTCAGGTGACGTACACTTATAATGTGATTTATTCAGTGATAAATTCTCCTCTTATGGTGTTCATCTATGGAATTGTTCGGAAGACCAATTCTATATGATACATGTACTCAAGGTTTCTTTCATGTGCTATAAGAAAATATCTACGGAGTTTGTCTTCAGAATTAGTATCTGTTGTTTCATAAAGAAAAAAACAAGTACTTCCTTTTAAATTCATCAATAGAGATCTATTGCTGTCTATTTAATCAGCATGAGGTCACAAAATTAATATCCTACGAATCATATGAGCTTCACAAGCATGAAAAAGTGACTGTATTGAGGCTGAGTTTTGTGATGATGGCTGCAGGAAGCAGTAATGGTAAGAAGAGCTTCCTATAAGTTTAAAACTCATTTTCCCGGTGGCGTCTTAACATGCTAAATGCTTTCTTTCCTTGAGGCATTTGGTCATGTGCAACTGAATTTTTTTTCTTTTTTGTTAGTGTTATGGATATCTTGATGGTCAGAAGACATGATCTGCTTACCTTCTGTATGGATCACAGTAGATAGTTTCTTTGTTAAATTAAGTATCGCAATGGAGGTTCTTGGTGTTGGTACTTTCCTGAATGACAATTCCAAATGCGTTTATTTGTCTACTGTAGTTCATTTTTCATCACACTTTATTTCTTTTTCAATTTTCTCCTCCCAAAATCTCCCCCGTCTTTAGTTCTTTGGTAATTGGATGCTTCTGTCATCTCTGTAAATGGGCTTCTGGTCATATACAGGCATGGAGAATACACATGTACCGCATATGTGACCTTTAAAGATGCTTATGCAGTGGAGACTGCCATATTGCTCAGTGTAAGTCTCCGCCAACACCTTTTCTTGGTTTTTCACGGTTACAGCTTTTGGGAAACTCATTCTTTTTTCTGGAGTTGCACTCTTTCTCACTCCACGATCTTTAGATTTTTACAGACTGATGATCCAATCACAGAGTAGTTGACATGTTCATGTGCTGTGGGATAACGTGTACATACAGATTTACAGACACTTGCCCACAAGAGAAACAAATCTATGAGATGGAATCTTTCTTGTAGAACTAAGGTCTCTGACCTTGGAGCATACTGTTAAGACTTGATTTAATGGCAATTAGGAAGATGCATCTAGTTTGGAAGTGTTTTTTGTGATGGACTCCCCCCCCCCCCCCCGGTTTTTTAAAGCTTTGAAGATGATGATCTGAAGATATTAAGGCATAGAGTAATGCCAAGAGAGATGTGTACTTAAGTTCCTATCATTCAGATGCACAAAATGACAACTTTGGTACATGACTGCACTTTTTTTTTTTTTTTATATGAATTCAATGGCATTTTGGAAACTTTGGCCTGAGTTTTAATACTGTACAGAATAAAGATGAGGTATTATTTTTCTCAGTTACTTCTGTCAGAGGTTGTTTCAATTAATTTGTCACCAAGATGTTGGCTGAAACATGTCCAGTTATTATATTTCTGAGCCGCCTTATTGTTTACTGGAAACTGAAGAAAGTGAAACTATGTTCATGTCTATAAGATGTTTGGAACTCGACTCAAACAACATTATCTGGTATCAAACTGTGTGGTGTTCTGAATACGACTTCTTTGCTGACACTTGGGAACTGTGTGGCACTGAAGACTATTTCATAAGTTAGTTAGCTGTTTTAATCTATTTCTTGTTATTAGGGTGGTGATAAATGACCTCAGCATTTGCATCAATAGATTTGTCTGTGAACATAAGCAATAAAACACCATTATGAGATATATTCCTCCTGTCTTTCTACTTGCTGCCAACTTAAGCTGTCGGATTCATGCAACTGATATTTTCAGTCCATCAATTTTTCCTTTTGGTGCTTCAGGGAGCTTCTATTGGAAACCAATGCGTGTCAATATCTCGGTTGGAAACATATGTGGATGAATCTTTTCCTCAGAATAATCATTCATGGAAGGTGGATGATGGAAGTAGTGCAAGGGTATGTAGTTTGTTTTCTGCAGGTTGAAGTTTATCTTTCCTAGTCACCAATTACCGTAAATGGTTACGAAAGTATTTACAGAGGAATGCAAACAAGAGACTGCATTGACAACTAAAGTTATCTCTGACCTTGAACTCCTCATTTTCTGGTTCAAAGCCTGAGATAAGAATCCTTTTTCTGTTTTGTAAAGTTGAATCTGTGAGCTTTACAAATTTCGTAGTCTTAATTCCAGGAGGACAACCATGCGGATCAGTTTGTATATACACCTGGAGAAGCTGTAACCGCAGCACAAGAAGTAGTTACATCCATGATAGCAAAGGGTTACATTTTGAGTAAAGATGCCCTTGCAAAAGCCAAAGCTTTTGATGAGTCCTATCAGGTCTCATCTACTGCAGCAGCTAAGGTGGTGGAGCTTAGCAACAGAATTGGGCTGACTGATAAAATTAATTCAGGTGTGGAGGCTGTCAAATCTGTAGACAAGAAATACCATGTCTCTGAGACTACGATGACAGCTGCATCATATACTGGAAGAACAGCTGTAGCTGCTGCAAATGCTGTGGTTAGTAGCAGTTACTTTGCCACGGGAGCTCTCTGGGTTTCCAGCGTTCTAGACCGTGCGTCCAAAGCTGCTGCTGATTTGGCTAATAGAGGTGTCAGAAAGTGACTTTGTGCGATCCAGGAATGTGATTTGTAGCTGTAATGTTGATGTATGTCTAACCGCCATCTCGATCTTTATGTTGATGTGGAAAGCTATTACAACTGTCACAGAAATTAGATTCCTATTATGTGATCTGAAGCCATCGTGTAAGTTGCAACGCCCTAGATATTGTGCCGGACACTTGGTTGCAATAATGGCTGAGCTATGCCATTAAAAACCACGGTCGTGAGGGGTAGAGATTCTCTTTCTAGTTAAACATGTTTTAAAGACTGCCAGGCATGACGTGCCTCCACGAAATGGGCCTTGCTACCTGTTTGATGTGTGAGCATCTATTCTAACGAAGTGGGTGAGAGAACAATCTCGATCAAGTGCCCTCGCAGTCTGGCATCAGTTAGTCACCTTTAGTGTTTGGCCTTTCTTGGTGATATATGCATGTTTATAAGTTGTACACGAACAAGTGATATTTTCTTCGATCTTTCTGTGAGTTACTTTTACCTACGAGTAAATACGCGTTTCTTACTTCAATTGATTAATTAATTGTTTGTGCATCTCTGCATGTACATATGGATGTGAATTGGGAGGTGATATAAGTTTTATTTGTTCTTCATTGTTTGTTCAGCTAGTCAAATTAAACTACAGGCTACCCTCCAAAAAAAAAGGTACAGGCGGCTGTCCAAGGCTTCTTGTTGCATTTATATGCAAAATGGCAAAAACCTAAAAAAATAGCCATTGTTATCCAACACACTGGCTGTTAGTCTAGTTTTTAGAGAAGAAAATCAGTTACTGCCTATTTTGTATTTTTGGCTATTTGCACTTACTTTCCCTTGCTTGCATTAATATGTGTTTTTATTCATTTGTAATACAACTTATACACATGCATAAAGAGCATTTGTGAAATAAAAGTTCTATCTCTTTCCTGAAAATGCTTTTTTTCTAATTTGGACTGAGTTCGTTACCAACACTTTAACTTCAGAAGAGGTTAGTATAATCTTACAAACCTTAAGGGAGGTCAATGAAATTATTAAAAACCTTTAGGGTGGTTTCTAAAATTATCCCAATTTTCTATCCAGGAAAGGAGCCGCCAACTTAGTGCCGGCGACAAGACTAAATCTTGTGGGGGTCTTCACCGCTTAGTAGCAGCGGTCCAATGGGCTTGGCCTCTGTCGGAGTTTCTATCCCACATCGATTTTGGAGGGATTGGGATTTGGGTAGTTAAGTCACTGGAAACAATCCAAGAGTTGACAACTTTTGGATTGATTTCTGGAATTAGATTTAATTAGTCAAATTTCGTTTCTTCACTAAATATACCTTGTACTAATTGTCAGATGACATTTTATTTATTTATTTATTTTTGCCCGGTAGAATGTCAGACAACTTCTATCTTTTATGGTCCTTAGATTTATTATTAATTAATTAGCTCAGCTGGTCCCTGACCCAACTCCCAATTCCCAACCACTACACGGCTGCCGACCAGTTGTTACAGACGAACATTACAATCTACTGCTTCTAAACACATTAATCCCAATCAAAGTCCACTCCAGCCCACGATGCCTTGCCTGCTAGTGATCTTAGGACCAACTATTTATTGGGAATGTTGATAATCTACATCCTAAAAATCGTGCTAATTCAGATATAAAAGAACTAGTATACCATACGTATATTATATATTAAGCTAAGATTATAAAAAGAACGTTAGACCTTAAATCCAATATTGCATGGGAGAGAGACCTAGACCTTAAATCCAATCTCTCTCTCTCTCTCTCTCTCTCTCTGGGTGAGCGTGTGTGTGTGTGTGAAAGCTTCGACTCTTAAAGTATTTGTGTTGTTGTTCCATCATTTCCTCGCTGTATGTAACAAATTTACGAATAAGGAAGGACAAGGCCTGAGAATCAGCGAGTGGGAGTAACAACTAACAAGAGGAGGAATGCCAAAAACCCTTACATGATTAAGTTAGGCTGAAAACGTAATGGGCCACATGTACGTGACAGGATTGAGATACTTACTAGTTCTTCTTGGCCTTGACGTGATTAAGTTTTAGCTGGTCATTGTTGGCTTGCGTTCTGGATGTGGTGACCGACACTCACATATAACCAAATCAAAAATTTATTTGCTGTCGTTAAGAGGATAAGAGACCCTTCAATTTCATAACCTAACAAGCGTTAGGAAGATCCCTTGGAATTGGTTCGGATGGTTTCGAATTAGTCTGGTTAGGTCTCGAGATCGTGTATTCGAATCACTTCTCTAACGCGGAGGTGCAGAGGTACAAAATGATTAGTCTGACAAAGTTGAGATACTTTCTATATTAAAAAGTAATAATAATAATAACCTAGCGGGTATATGCCCACAAGCATATATTGCAAGGTTTTCAGTTATGAATGAAACGATATGGTCCAGATGGGGCCTAAAATTATGGCACTATGTTGTCGTAGTATCCTATTGTTATCAATAGTATATATAGAGACTATATAAAATGAGGAAATCTAGGCCAATAATGAAAGCATGCACTAGCTACATATGCTAAGATCGAATTTAGGACCACAATGTCGCAGACCCGCTTGTACTTAGTTTCGTGGAGCAATCAGAGATCGTACGTCAATTCATGTCAGTACGCCGTTGTCTCAGCATCATCCAGCCAACAGCATCGAGACACTTTCACATACCCCCCAACCATCATCCACCACCACTGCTACTGTACATTAATGGGATATGGCCTCCAAAAGTGTTTTACTACTTCTTGATGTGAGAGCAAAGGGTCCTCCTCCTCCTCCTCCTCCTCCTCCTCCCCATTCTAGATGAGATATTAGTGGTATCAAGTCTACCTAATTTCTCTCCAGTGATTCTGTGTCTGTCATCATCATTAATGGTATAATAGGAGAAATATTAAATGGTTAATAAAAGCTGGGAGAATTAATCAACTTGCTCAAGTAAATAAGGCGTTAATGGGCAATAGACTAGTAGTATTATACATCTACTCTTTGGAAAACGATATTAGTAAATTACTAGTATTTAGTCCTTGCTGCGTATTTTGTAAGTATCTCCCATCTGTTTGTCATTTTATGCTGACACTCTTACTATGGGAGGAGTAGCGTACAAACTACTACACCAAGAATGATTATACCCAAAACACAAATGGTTGAACTGAACCGGTCAAACATCCACCACTGGTAACTGGTAGGTAGTCAGTCAGTCCGGTAGTAGTGTATAGAAAATTATTTGTGCCGTCTGATCCAACAAAGATTTCCTGCTGCACTTTGTTATGTGTATGCCGAGTCCTGGCGGTCGTGGGAGGTTGCACAGGCAACCAATGGTTTTTCTGCTGCTTTTTACTTAATAAAGAGATTGGCTTGACCTCACCGAACAAAAGCTTCTCAATTCTAGGAAAAACCATTGGTTGCCTACTCCTTTCGTTGTTTCGACGTAGAAAAACACCAGTTTAAGTGGTTTGCTTCAAAAAATTCAGACGGGTGTGTTGTGCACCCGTTTGGTCTGGTGATGGTTCAGTCCCCTCCGGATTATTCCTATGCCTCATTAGATTCGCTCCCTTCCCCTTAGTGTAGAATAGATTAGGTTATACAACAATTGTCGTCTCAAAAAAAAAAACAAAAGATATAAAAAAACACCCACAATTTAGTTACTCTCCACAAGCAACTAGAGGAGAGTTTGCCCAATCCTAAAATAACAAGGACAACTAACTTTGGTTGCACACTCAAGAATTGGGCTTATAAAAAAGAAAAAGAAAAAGAAAAAAGGGAGCATACATGCATCAAACTCCATCATTGCAAATTATAAAAAAAAAAAAAAAAAAAAAAAAAGTGTATACTTTTACTTATCGTGAGAAGGAATAAGGAGTGGAACAAGAAAAAGTATACAGCCCTCCTCATCTTACCTGGCATTTCCCACACCCACAAGACAACAGATATGATGATGCGTTGTTGGGGAAGTATTCCTCAGTGCTGACACAAACTGGATTTAGAGAACAACCTACCTACAATTCACTTTTAACTGTGCTCATTCATAATCGCCTCTTCATATTCTCAAATCTCCTCACTGTACAATAAACACTCACAAGTAGTATTATAAAAAAATTCAAAAAAAAAAAAAATCAAGAAACCAAGATGCAAAATCTTTTTGCATAGATTAATCAAACTTAACCGCAGCAAATTGGACAGCGTGTAAGCCCATTTTCATTGCAATCGGGACATCTCTGAAATCCGTATTCAGCATCTTCGCATTCTTCTTCCTCATATTCACCTTCATAGTAAATTTTACAACTCCCGCAACACGTTTCGCAAGGAACAAATCTAATATCCCCGCATGCGTTGCAAACACCAGCATTGCCGCCGCCGCCACCATCATCCGCCCATTCACATCCTTCCACGGCCTTCTCAAGCTTTCCGTCCTCGTGCATTCGGCGTATCTCTTCCGCCCCACCGAGGAATCTGCTACCAATAAACACCTTAGGCAATGCACCTCCCTTACACCAACACTCTCCCAACAGCTCTTTCAATTCTTCCTTGAACCCGGAATGCATTGAAACATCCCTCTCGTCAAGCTTAACACCTAACCCTTTTAATATAATTCTAACATTACAGCAATCCTCGTACGTCTTCCTAACCCCTCTTAGGCTTGTGAAATACACAATTAACCTGTCTTTACCCCGTGGCGCGGCAGTCCAAGGGCTTCTTTCCTTGACATGATCAGCTGCTTCCAAGGGCTCATCTTTGCCGTCCAAAGCCTGCTCACCCATCAGCGGCTTGAGATGGAAGGGATTGGCCGGCGGGAGCTCCTCCAGTGATTTCCTAAAAGCAGATATCACTTCAGGATCGAATTCTGAGATTATTGACGTCTCATTGGAATTGGAGTCGCTACTATCGGCTGTGTCCAACCATGCCGGCTTCACCGCCGGCACTTCCCCGTCATCATGAACTCTCGGGGTGTGCTGATCGTCAACAAAGCATGGAAATTGATGGTTGGAACCCACGTGGAAAGAAAAGCTACGGAAATGATGATTGGCGGGCCTAAGAGGACTAGTGTCTTCCAGCCCTTCCATCAATTCCCAGGCATTGATAGTTTCCGGCTCCCCAGGAGGAGTTCTGATTGGCGTTCTGGGAGCAACTTTCGGGATTTTTTCGTCGATCATTTTCGACCAAGTTTTAGCTTCGATGACACCCACGGCGAACTCCTCTTTCCTTGATTTTACCGAATGATTGTCGTCATCTTTCTCTGAGACTGGGTTTATAACGGAGGATTCTTCTTCTCCTTCGTCTCCTTTTCTTTTGAAGGCGGGATGATTTGGATCTAACAAATCAAGCTTGAGAGAACCCAATGTAGAGGAGGTAAGAGCCACGAGATGATAGCTTTCGCCTTCCTTTTGAGGAGGGTGATAGGAGGCGTGCATTGAATAGCTCCGCCGCACTGGAGAATAAGGCTCCTGACATTTCCGGCATACCTTCTGCTTTGATGTTGCGCAGCCCATTATTCCAGCTATGTGTGTGTATATATATATATATATATATATATTTTATCAGGACACCACCACAATCCTGATTAATTCTAAAAGGAGTACTACTCTCCAATCAATCAAGAACTAGAATGTTAGGTGAAAGATATGATGCTAAATTTCATTGGAGATATACCCGGGGGGTTAGGAAATGGAGATCGGGGAATGGACTTAAAAGAACATACCCCAAATGAACGAGCTGGATCGATGGGAGGAGATTCCAAAGATTAAATGTGCAAAATCGAGGAATTGTTATTAGTATTATTATTAAACAAGCGGAACTGGGATAACGGCGCCTCTATCGGAAATATTAAGAAAGACGAAAAAGAAAGAAAAAAAAGAAAGAAACTACCGCCCGCTTGATTGAATGTAAGACTAGGAAAAATGAGACGCTGGGATCGATGAGATAATGGAAGGTTCTCAGGCTGTATGCAAGAGCAGAGCACCTAATTTACTGACAAATCCAACCCGAGAAGATCGCACAGGATAATTACAGATGAAAGTCGAGGTTGTTGTAACATATATATATATATATTACTGGATTAACCCTCTACAAGATTGGCAATTGTTTCCAATGAACATGGGGGATTAGAAGTAAAATGGACGAATAAGTAGGAAGAAGGAAAGGAAATTGCAGGTCAAGAGGGGATCGATGGCGATTGGCGAATAAAAAGAAAATAGAAGAAGAACAAGGAAGAGACCGTTTCAGCAGCTGCAGGTAATTGGTAATTGGAACTTCTGGCTTTTCAGGGCCCTCCTCCCTACTCCTCCCCTCTCTAGAAAGAATAATATCCCTAATGGCGACCACAGAAAAGTGGACAAATTCAAAAGACCCCTCTTCTCGCCGAGTTTCAAACGACTGCCGTGGAGCTTTGTGGACATTTAAACGCTTCCTTTTGGCTTTGGACTTGGATTGGAGAATGGAGATGGAATGTTACACTGTACCTATATGTTTTCCATTAAAAAAAATGCTTTTTTTTAATAAAAAAAAAGTTAAAAATAGTGCATTACATGAAACAGTGCTAGTTGTAGGGAATTAAAAAAAAAGAGGTGGGAACAGCGGAAGGTGGCAAATAGGAAAGAAGGAAGGGTAGTAGAATGCGGGCATTATTGCTTGAATGACTTTCCTCGCTTTGGCCCCTTCAAATCTCAATGCCAGTCCCCTGCGCCCACACGCCCCGCGACTCTGCCTTCCACTTTCTCCGTCTTCAAACCCAAAGATGGAGGTTAAATTCATCCGACGAAGTCATTGTACACGTAAGCCGTAAGGTGTGCATTTAACCCTCCATTTCAGACAAGTTATTATTAATAGAGTGTTTTGATTTGACTCGAAATAGCCACTACCGTGTCCCTTAAAAAGGTGAAAATAATTTGGAGTTTGGATTTATGTTTTTTTTTTCTCTAGCAAAGTCAAAGTTAGATTTAAAAAGTTAAAAAAAAAAGGACAAAAATAAATATGAATCGATTTATTTGTTTGACTACAAATGCACTAACCTTCTTGTCCATGATAAAATGACTGTATGTAGAGTCATATAATAGAATCGGAATCAAATTTTACTAACTTAACTTGATTTTATAAAATTATTATTTTAAAAGTGAATGAATAAAAATTTTATTATTTTATTGACTTGATTTTATAAAAAATATAAAATTATTATTTTAAGAGTGAAGGATAAAAAAAAATTATTTAACGGTGTGTAAAAAGATATTGAATCTTTTCTCCTTAGAAATTGTGGAACAAAATACATGAATCTATATCTATATGTATTGCTGAAGGGATTTTTAGCAGAAACCCTCTCAATGGTTTTTAAACTTCTCATTCTTTTTTCTAAATTTTTGTATTTATTTTAATACATAAAAAGTAGTGGGTTATAACCAACCCTATCACCAAACAAATTTAAAATTTAAAACATTCCCACTATCTACTTCATAAATCGTTTATAGTTTGTTATTTATATTTTAAATTTTTTTTAATCCTTAATTAAGGACAAATGCTCATCGTATACTATTTTAATACAATGTTACATTTTTATAATTAAGAAATATTTGTCACCACACTAACCCTATAATCACCCCTACAAATGAGTTTTGCAAATTACAATCACATTTTAAGAAAATCACAAATGTGAAATTAAATGTAAAGTTGAGGAGGTAAAGTGCATCTAAATGTAAAGTTAATGAGTTTACTATATTTAACCCTAAAAAAATCCCAAGAACGAAACAAGTAGTGGGCTATTACTAACCCTGTCACCAGTCAAATTTAAAATTTAAAACTTTCTCATAATCTACTTCATAAATCGTTTATAATTTGTTATTTATACTTTAAATCATTTTTACTCTTTAATTAAAAACAAATGCTCATTTACATGCTATTTTAATATAATTTTAATTTGAAAGCATATAACATGATCAAAAAACAGCAGAACCAATTAAGACTAGATTTTGACAAAAAAAATTAGGCATAGATGCTACTGGCACGTTGCTATAACTTGCGATACCAATTAGGACTATTTAGCTTCTTTTTTTTTTTTGCAAGGAGTTATGACACTGTAAAACTTATTTAGACAGACTTTTTCTTATCAGTGATTTGAGTATCAAGTTATAAAATATACTACAAATCCTATAATATCAGTCTGTTACAAAAAAATAATATTTTACTAGCATGTGGTATTTGCGTACGAAATTTCATAAGTAAATCAAATGTTTTTACTTGCACTCTATATAATTTGAATAGTTCTTTAACGAATATAATCATACTATGCAGAACCATCATTTTGTACAATTGGAGCTAACAAATTGTAAATCAATCACAATTTAGATTTTGCTCGATACCTGCGCAGTTGGTGAGTTCCATCAGTAACACTACATCAAACTTTTAATGTTGTTTCATACTCTTATCAACATATATTTCAAAAAATTGTAGGTTTGAAAATGATACATGTGCTTGAAAGTTAGTTACGTGGTTGAGGTCAAATAATTTTACAACATCACAAGCATTGTTGATAACAAATTCAAAGAGAATATGGATATCCAAATATACAATCATGCATTCAATAAACTTACTCTATTTAATTTAATTACTGCACAAATTTTTTAAATTTATAATCATAACCTATACTTTCTTTCATTCTTACTATGTTAAATATTTTCTAATACTTGCTTACATTCAGAGCATTAATATAGAAAATATATTCTATGAGTTATGCAAAAATTATGGACAACTATGTGAAGGTCATTTTTAAAAAATAATGTGTATGCATTGTAATATTGTGGTCGACACTGTTGTTAGATAATTAATTTCATGTACCTTTAATTTCAACAAATTTTTCTGTATTGCATATAATATTTTTTTTTTTGTTAAACAGGTACAATGTTAACATATAAATAAAAACTTTCAGTGGTAACATGCATCTTAATCTACAGAACAGACATGCATGATTCGTATTTGGTTGTGATACTTCTTATCTTAGAGAATTACAAAGAAATGTAGAATTTCTTGATATATGTTTATTTTTTATAATGCTATTTATAAACTATGTAAAAAAAACACTAATTTTGAATTTCGCACGTACTTAATTCTCATGACAATGGTGATAGGTTGTTCAACCAACGAATTAATTCATGCAAAGATCGTGCATTTTCATTTGTAGTAAACATTCCACAAAATTCAACAGAATTAATTAAATCATCAATTTTGCCTTTCGTACTAAAAGTTGATTGGTGTGAAAAGTGTTTGCACCTTCATGCAAGATTATCAAATCAAATGCATAATATTTGTAAGTATTTCATTTTAACAACATTTAATTACATTCATTTTTATTCATATATCATTCATTTTCTAATATAAATTTTTATTATTTTTTCAGGATCTATCTTCCCAAAAAAAAGGTAAATTTTGAATAATATACACATTCTATCATATTTCAAAATATTGTTAGACAGATATTATATTTTAATTGTATTAGTATAATTTTTTAATTTTTTTTAATTTACCATTTTATTTCATTTTTTTGAATAATATCAGCAACATGCGTAACACGGATATTCAAACTAGTTAGTGAAATCTCTTGGAAGGAAAGCTGTGAACGAAAGTGGTTCTGGTTCGAAGCAGGCCCACTCGAGCAGTCGTTGCGTGGGCTGCTTTCCGGACTTTTGTCACAGTATTCCGTCAATCTTGGGTGTGTATGGGTGCGAAATACGACCACTAGCATAATTCCTTTGAATATAGAGTGGTTTTCTTCCACTGTGCCTACCGCGTTTAGCAAGCAAGCACAAAAGCATGACAAGCTTGAAAAAAAAAATTTTAATTGAAGGATTCCAACCCAACCGATAGTTTTTTTTTTAATAGAAAATTGAAGGATGTCAGGCTGAGTTAGCTCGATAGCAATGATGCTAAAAGAAAAAAAAAAAAAATGAAGTTCAGGAATATTAGGCCCTCCCAACAGGAAATAGGGGTGATTTTTTTCCAAAAAAAAAAATTTTGCTTCGTATCCACAACGCGATGTGATAAGGAGCAAGGGCAAGAAGCACGCTAGGTGTTTATATTATCACTTCTTTTATGTATTTTTAAATTTCATCACTTGAATGTTTCTAAATATTATCATATGAATGGTGGTTAGCGTTATTTTTAAACTTCACCATTCGTCATGATCAAATTTTCCTTCTTTTCTATTTTTTTTTGCTTTTTTTTAAAGCACAATAATGTTATATATTTCAAATTACAACAATACGACTGATTACATGAACAATTTTAATTATATAACTGCACTAGTTAATTATATAAATTCATGTAATAATTTTAAAGCAGCATAATTTATAATTTTTATCCGAGAAGACATCGTCTAATAAATTGAACGAGATGTGTTTCTAAAATTTTTAAAAAAAAATTTCGTCGACTTGGAATTAAAGGCATGTCGTGCTTACTAAGCAGAGCTGCCATTTGATTTTACCATATAGACCGTCGAGTTGAATCAGCCTAGCAGACTTCAAATTATTATTATTTTTTTCACTCTGTCAAACTAACATTTGTGCGATTTTTTTTTTAATAGATATTCAAAGGAATTAGCCAAAAGTAAAGGAAAAAGGTATATAAAGAGTCAAATTCGGTGACGTCATCAAATCCCGTCGGACGCGTGAACATTGATACGAGCTTCTGCGTCCGTGAAGAGATTGATAGATACGCCCTGCCTTTGTGGGAACCTTAAAGTTGGAAGTACAGCCTCGCGATTTTGACTCCTAGGCTCTACATCCTTCCTTCGGCGTCGGTCAGTACAATCATGGATTATCAGCCTGTGATCCATCCACATCGTAGGCGGCGTTGATTACTTTTGGTTTTCCACTTCTTTTTTTTTTTCTTAATTAAAAAAAGAAAGCAATTGGACGGTGGTAGAAATTAACAACGCTCCTCTTGAACCTTGCAATGAGAAGATAATAAATACTAACGGATATTAGCAAAAGTTGGAATTCAAATTAGGGTTATCCGACTCTCTAATGGATGGATAAGAAGTGAAGCTACCATTTAATTGTGTGCAAGAATTTAAGTTCTTTCCCCAAAGTTTTTGTTAATTAGGTGGATAATATGGCCAGCATCTACAATATATTAGTAACACTTTTTATATTAAACCAATTGTACCTTGCCCAACATCTAAATTAATTCACCCTGGAAGGGTCATCAGTATCAAATCACTGCCGATATTCCCCCTGTTATGGACTTTTAATTTGTTAGCCCTTTGATGTGTTGTAGACTCGCTTTAATTTCTGGACCCTTTATGCAAAAACAATTTTTTTTTTTGTCTGGACCCTCTCACTCACTCATAGGATAGAAGATCCGTTGCGCATTTATTGGTTATTGTTGTTGTTTTTGTCTCACTAATTTAATTCCTCAAAAGCATTAAAAACAATTAGAGAGAGAGAGAGAAAGGAAGAGATGGCGTGATATATCCCATCATATAATCTACTAATAAAGTACTTAAAAACTACTTTGAATAATAATGACTTGAAGGAAAAAAATGTGTTTTGGGGGGGGGGGGGTGCAATAAGAGCACCTATAAGCTAGACAAATTCCAACTGGAAAATTAGACATCTTGAATACCAGGAAAAAGAAAAGAACAAGACAGATTCCAACTGGAAAATTAGACATCTTGAACACCAGGAAGGAAAAAGAAAAGCACAACTACCAAGAGCAAGTAAAACTTGACGCTAAATTCATTCACCACAATTTATACTTGAGCGCGGGGCAGGTTAAAATAGTGTATCGCCTATATCGATAGGATTTTGCGGTTAGTGTACCACCTGAAGTGAAAATCTAGTTTATTATCCTTTAGATGTTCTTGATCTTGGGTGCCTCTTTAATTAATTTGTTGAAAGGAGAAAAGGAATGGAGTGTAGCAATCATAATGGCCATGAGACTCGAATCTGATTTTAAAGTTTTTAGAACTTTGGGAATATGTATCTTTGATCTGGCACTTTAAAAAGAGACGAGTTTGTCTCAACATAAGCATTTCTTTGGAGAATGCATACTAACACACACACACATATATATATATATATATATATATATATATATATATATATATGTTTAATGATTTATCGCAAATCTCACTCCAAAGCCCATGCTTGCATGCATGGAATAGGAAATATGGCAACTTGATACTGTGGTAAACTAAACCTGGCAATGGCCACTTGGGATAAAAACCCAAATTACTATATTTACTACAACTAGTAGTAATAATACTCTAATACATACTATTATTATTGCTACTGCTGCATTGATGTTGCCACCAGCAAAAGCCCTCTTCAAGTTCAAGGATTTTCCCCCACCTGCACTATTACTACTTCCATTTACTACTGCAAAGAGAAAACAGTACTCATTCATACGCCAGCCTGGGGATTGCTTCCGGTTATCATTTCCAGCGTGCCCCCTGGAGTAGCCACACGTGACAGCACGTGGACACTCTTGCCATCATATCCGATTCCTACCTCGCAATGAAGACGAAGACCAAAATTATGATATCACCGGACATAAACCCCCAGTTGTACTCCTTCAGGGCTCAATGCCTAACTTCTTACCAGTTATTACTACTGTATCCTACTGTTTCACTTGCCCTTTCCTGCCTCGTTACATTTGCCTAAGGCTTTTCAACCATTACATTTGGACAGCCTATATTCATTTAGAGTACCAACAACCAGGAGCTAGCAGTACTTGCGCATTTAATTTGTCCTTCTTCTTCTCCCGCTGCAGGGAACAGCATGTACTTTTGTTTAGTATAGTAGAGGCGCTATATATTCAACTCGAGATACATATTTGGCAACGCCCTCGGGGTTCGGTTCAGTGGTTGTAGTCTCAGTTGAGGGAGAACCATGTCCCAGGATGGAATCCCTATTCTACTGCGGTTGGTGATGCTTGGAGCAGGCCTCTCCCAACCCGCAGTGAAATTAGTTGGGTCGTACGGTAACCAGTCCACGGACCCAAATACCCACTGTATTGACAAAAAAAAAAAAAATACATATTTGGCACTGCGGGTTCCAACTTCTTAATACCGAGTGCAATACTACTAGTATATAGTACAAAACAAGAAAATCATTAATTATTTGGACACGCAAATTACGAGAAATGATATTAAAAGGAACGTTTAAGCCAATAGTGGCATAAGATAGGGTAGTTTAATAGTTTGAACCTGCGGGTTTTAGGGTCAAAATGAGAAAGAGATTGGCGTGGTGTCTGTAGATAGTGGATTTTCTTGGGCGGAATGTCTGTCTGCTAAATGCTCCTCCTCCATCTCCATGTTCATGGACTCCACTAACTCTACTTAATGGCTTGCACTTGCCCGGGGGCTTTGGGCTTTGGTGGATTAGTATATTCCTGTCTCCTTTTTTTTTTTTTTTTTGTGTGAAAATTAGTGGTCAACGATTACCAAACAAAAACAAGTGCGTGCCTTTTGTTCTTTGGAAGATAGGACAATCAAATACTTCAGGATTCTCGTACACTTGAATGCAGCCTTCTTCGTTGTAAGTCCTTGAGCAAACTGATTTAGGACTTCGTCTCTTCACATCTGCTCTTATCATTTACTCTGGCTTTTACTTACGGAAACTGAGGATCCATAATACAAGCGAATTGGAGGATTGTTTTGTTTAAGGAAAAAACCTTTTCTCTTTTTTCTTTTCCCCACCTTGTTGAGGATGACTCGGGATTTCCCTGATGGGATGGATCAAAACTTTATAAAATTTCCTTTAGAATAATGTTAAAATGTCAAATACCCAAGATTAGAGCATCAGATGAACCCCTGCCCAGATATGTTGTTTACGTCCTTGGGGATTGACGAAGTTGTTCTTCTACCCTGTAGAAAACATGTGAACGTCCCCATTGTTGACCCCAGAATTGACCTTCAGGAAATTAATTAGCGCCTTGAAAATAGTTTTGCAAATCCCAAGGCCCAAGGCTTCTCAATTCTTGTAAAGCCCAAAATCATTGACGTGGGATTCGGAAATTCTGTCTCCCTTAAGCAAAGGCCTCATGCAAAATCTGCCAGGCTGTAGCCCACGTTTTATGATGTCCCGTTTATATTTTTCTTTTTTAAAATTAATTAATTGCTAGTCACTCCCCATCATCTAATCAAAATTTTAAGGAACGAGGGTTTTGTTTCCGGTCTCTGTTTGTTTCAAAGTTACAAAAATCGGTAGCCGGAAACAATTTAACACAAAAAGCTGTATGGATTACAGAAGAGACGAGAGAGGTGGCCGTGTTTGTTACTTGATTATACTTTAAAGATACGGATTGGATACGGTCACATGTTTTATATCTTATTATTTCGCCTAGCCGTAGTTTATTACCGGTCGCTTTAATTTTTAGTACTTTGTTTTTTGTGAAAGAGCATTGCCATGTCAGGGGGACATCTGTAGCGGGTATACACAATGATTGGTTTCTTACAGGCAAAGGATAAAAGACGGGGTCAACGTTGGAAATACAGGCTATGGTAAATCGGAAAATTTGAAATTTTTTCTTTTTTTTTTTGGCTTAATATAAATAGAAGATCTCAAATTTGGAACGTTTCACCTACACGACTCTCCTCTCCTCTCCTCTCCGAAGTAAATTTGAACATATTAGTATTTGTAGCGAATTAGACAAATTTTGAGTCAGGAAGGCGAAATGATTAAAACAGAAAGACTCTGCTATCACATGATATTTTTTTTTATTGTCGATAATAATCTATTCTACATCTACTTCTATTCTAGTCTATTTTAGGAAGTTTAATTGGACCTATGGACCGACGGCGACTACTACGTGATATCATCACATAAAAAAAATGATAAAAGAGGGGAGAGGGAGAAATGTTGTTTATGCGAGACACATGGGTAGACCTTAAGAGGGGCAACATGTGAGAAGAAACAGAGCATGAAATAACGTGGAGCCGAGCCACGACCTGGAACTGGAATCCAAATCCAAAGGGGTCTTTCCCGTTTCCAGTTTTCCAATCCCCTCCCTCACTAAACAACAATCCAACTAAGAGAGAGAGAGAGAGTGGCTCCATGTGATTTTGATGTGAGGAGCTTTTATATTTTTAGACCAGACTCGAGTGGTGAGTAACAAGACCCACACCTGACACCAACACCCCCAAAATTCTCAGTTCTACAGCGACCTGCAACAGCAACCTCTCAAATCTACCATTAGATACACCTTCCCTGCAGGTTCCAGTCCTCGTCCACAAAACCATTTCTCCAAAAGCATTCTGCAATTATTAGCCAATCCGTTTCAGCTGCTAATTCCTCTGAGTTTCTTCTGTCTATCACCAGATTTCGGACGTATACCAATTTTCTGCCAGCGATTTTTCCCCATTCCTGGACGCCCGGAATTTGAGGTGTGCAAGCAAAACAAATACAAAAGAAAGCTAGGCTTGTTAAATAGTAGTAGTACCATGGAAATCCAGATGGGGCTGCTTTATTGATTAGGCCGGAGAAGAAAAGTTTAAGTTAGGCCGTGGCAAGGAGGTCCCTTCAACCGAATTTAAATTTAAGATTTATAATAGCTCTCTTCACTTGTAACTATTTATAATGCAAAAGAAAGTTGTTCTCTTGATTTTTGACGCTGACCTTCTCTACTTCATTTTTTTTTTCATACGGTTTTCCCTCCATTTCAAGTTTCAACAAAGCTCACGAGGGGTTGGAGAAAGTATGTCCCGTGGCAATTGCTACGGTGCAGCTCTTGCTCTTAGTTTTTTCTTGTCCTGCTCAAAATTGCTGGACTAATGTGATGATTAATTACCGCAAATTTACTTGGGATTAATTTTTTATGCGCTGATACTGTGGGGAGTAATTTTTGTACATTAATAATTTTAAGTGTATACTATACGTGCATAATTTAAATTTTGACTTTATATTTATATGTCATGATCTAAACCCACTCGTGCGAAAAAAATTATGTACTGACAGCGCATAAAAAGAATTATCCATATACTTGTTCCTGAGTTCTTATGTACGCGTTGCTGCATCCGACTAGCTGGTGGACTGGTTAATTTGCCTTGTTTGGATTCCTTGTTTCCGTCGAAAAATATTGTCCTTTTCCGTGATCACATTTCCCTATCACCTTTTTTCCTCACATATATTAAATCGCTACAATAATTTTTCCATGAAAAATGACGAAAAATGCAATCCAAATACAACTTTAAGATCAAAATTCCATTGTTACTGGAACTTTTATAGGATACATCTCCAATTCCTCTTGAATTTAAGAACCAAACACCAAAATTTGAATTGCTTTTTTCATTTTCTGAACCCGATTGAATAATCTGTTATATGAATTTTCAAATACTTGTACAGCTGAAAGCGAAAATCCGCCGGCTCTAATTGACTGGTTGTATATATTATATACTCGTTATGACTTGTGCAGTTGTGCTTTCTTTTCAACGCTACTAATTTCCAGAAAAGAAAAGAAAAAGTGAATAACAGGTCGAACTTATGGGCATAAAATTCCCACATCGCAATTCACAAATATAGCTCTCCTCTTTTTTCCTAGGTTTCAGACGAGAGGATTCAATGTTTTTTCTTAGGTTGAAACAATGCGCATACCGTACGTTGAACGGATACCGGTTTGCAAAGCCCACAAGAGCAAATGCAATTATACGCGGGAAATATGTTGGCGGTAAACCATACGACTATTATAATTTGTAGACATCCTCTCCAACAAGCCGGCCATATGGACTGGTCCCGTCTGGATTGTTATTTTTAAAAAATTTTTTGTAAAAAAATGTATCATAGAAATTTGATATATATAAAAAATAAAAAAGTAATTAAAAAATATATTTAGAAAAAATATAAAAAATTTTTACTCACATCTAACTTAGTCTAATTTGCTTCTAGGTCTACTGGGAGAGCTTACTCTAGGGGGCTGGCTCGACTGAACTGAGAGAACTTGATGGGAACTGAACTATCATCAGATCAAACGGGTGTACCACGCACCCGTATGGATTTAGAACAATTTTCATATGGAGGCGCATTGATGGAAAACAAGATTTGAAATCTTGACCTCCCATTTCATAACTAACTAATGTGGTGGCCACCTCACACAATTAATGTCTCTGCTTGAACTTTTTTTTTTTTTTAAAGGAGGGGATTGTTGGCCCCTCCCCCCGGCGGAACACTCTTAACGAAGAAAAAAGAATAAATGAGAGAAAAACAACATTTTTGCTGGCTATGATAAGAGATACATGAATATGAATTAGTTGTCTTGGGGGCCTGAATTGCTTATAAATCTGGTTAGTAGCTTTGTAAGATATGTATATATACACACACACAGATACGTTTTCCTTATTGGATTTAATCATCATCATATTTTTTTTGGTAAACTCAACAAAAATATGTAGCGAATGATGATAATACCAAACTTGCAGTAATATACAAATTGTTTACCCGAAAAGTGGGCAATGAAAGTATTAGTAGCATACTATTACTAGGTAATACACGTGGGGTGATTTATGCATTTCGACCTCCTAATATAAGATGCAATGCAACAATTTGTTTGCACAGAAAAGAAAAGCCAGAAATAAAATTACACAATCCGCGCAAGTCCGCTTACTATTATTATTTGTTGTATTTAAGAAATGGACACATATGGTGTCACATTGCAGGTAAATAGAATCTTTTTTATGAGTCATAGGCACCACCTCACATTTCTCTCTTTCTTTCCTTTTAAACATATTATTATCGGCTCGCTGGCCTTCCTCCATCTTTGCCACCCATGTTCCCATTTCCTTCTCCCTCATCTATAGTCTCTACTCTCGCCATTCATAATTAGTCCCGCATATAAGGCTTAATCTAGAACTACTCCTAATCCAGACCCTCCGCGTACCAGAAAGAATTAAACCTTGGGGATTTTGTTTCTCATGATTCATGGTAATATGGAAACCTTTTTCCCGGTCGACTCCATGTTTCAAAACCATCAAGATCATGACCGCCTTCCTTCCAGCAATAATCCCTCTGCCCCTAGCGCTGCACATCATGACTTCCCTGGTAGTATTTCATTAAAATTTTCTCTATCTTTCCTTTCTAATGAGTGCTAGTGCTTTGTTTTAACATTTAATTTATGATTACTTTTTGTTGGTGGTGGTGGTGCAGGCATTTCTAGTGCCCTGATGAGGAGATCCATGTCGTTTTCTGGGGTTGACATGTCTGAAGAAGCGCTGCGTCTAGAAGATGACATGTCAGACGACGGCGCTGCGCCACTTGGGGAGAAGAAGAAGCGGCTCAACCTGGAGCAGGTGAAGGTGCTCGAGAAAAGTTTCGAGTTGGGCAGCAAGCTTGAGCCAGAGAGGAAAATGCAGCTAGCCAGGGCTCTGGGGTTGCAACCGAGGCAAGTCGCCATATGGTTCCAGAACAGGAGAGCTAGATGGAAGACTAAGCAAATGGAAAAAGACTATGAGGTTTTGAAGAGACAAGTCGAAATTCTCAAGGCTGACAATGAACTCCTCAGGGCTCAGAACAAGCGATTTCACTCTGAGGTACGTTTTCCTACATTCTGATTGGCATTGCTGCTACTTAAAAATCGATTACAGACATACGTACGTATAATTCCAAGATTTTCTTTGATTTCTTGTTCGATCCTTTTTGTTCGTTCTACATGTATGTAAATTCCGCAGCTAGTGGCTCTACAAAGCGTGGAATTAAGTGCTGCAGTAGAACCAATCAATTTGAATAATAGAGAAAATGAGGCTTCTTGGAGCAGTGGAAGCCGCGAAAACAGCATTGATGTCAACTTGGGTACCACATCAGTAGAAACTGGACTTATAATCCCAAACTCTCATCCGACCAGTAATCATATGCCATTTCCTTCAACAATGGAGCAACCTGCAGTTGGTCCAACTCATCATCTCCTCCAGGCCTCACTGGGACCAGATCTCCAAGGTCCTAGAATCGATCAGACCACCTCGGATGAAGCCTTATGCAACGCGTTCAACAATATTGAGGAACAGCCTAGTTTTTCTCCATGGTCGACATGGCCAAACCAGCAAAATTTTCGTTGATTCAATGGTAGTATTGTCCTTTTTTTTTTTTTTTTGGTTACCAGAATTCCGGTATACCATGATCAGTAGCGACATACACCCAGCCCTGACCTTTAATTTGTGAAAAAATTACGCACTCGATATCTGTACCAGTTAGCAGTATTTTACTACCAAATTCAATTTTCGATGATTACAGAAACTGCTAATTCATATTTGCAAACGTCATGTTCACCGATATTCTTTCTTGTACCAAAAGTCCAGAAGCCTCATATAGTTCGAATTCGAAACTCTCTTTCTAATTTTCTTTGCTAAAAAAAAAAAAAATTTTTTTTGATATTGTACGACATTTTGGAAGGCTGGGTCGATATGCAAAAAGATTTACTATATAATTACTAATGGGAATAACCATTAATAAATAGAAGATCCATGTTACACGCAATAATCGCAAGTCGCAGGGGAAAGTGAGTAGGGTCTTCTTCTACTCTGGCATGGGCCATGATGCTTCATAAACAAATGGGTTCCATCTTGCACTGAATTTCCAATTTGTTTCCACCATCTCACGAACTCGTCGCTGTACTGTACTCGGCACAATCGCTCGAGAAACGAACGTTCTTGTGACGTGGACGATGTTGGAAAGGTTCATTGATGTGGAAATGACGCAATAAAATATTTTAAAGAATCAAGAACTAGAAAATAAAGACTCAAATCGACTCACAAATTCATATTCCCTCGAGGTGCAGAAGCAAGATGCCAAAGTGGTGGGAACTGGGAAGACGAGAACAAGAGAAGGGAGCTTCCCCGTGGGAATGGGAACAGGTCACTTTTTTCATCTTCTGTCTGAACTCTGAAGGGGACGTTTTTGGAACTCTCCTGCTGACAAGTGAACTTTCCTTTTTTTTTTTTTTCTTTTAAATAAACCACGGGTATCTTTCCTTTTTTTTTTTCTTTTTTTTTCTTTTTTTTTTTCAGACACAAGAGAGTATCCGGGCATTCGACCCGACTAATCCCTTGCGGCCTGAGAGGGGAGGCTCTACCCCCTCGGACGCGATAGCCCTAGCCAGGCAAGACTCGAAACCTGGTAAGCTTGGCCTGAAGAGGCGCTTGTTATCAGAAGAGCTAACCCAGGGAGGGCACAGGTATCACACTCTTATAAGTATGGGCTACCACTAATTCCTCTATTATTTTCTCACATTTTATCATCCTTCAATTGTTAGACAAACTCAAGGTTTGAACCCTAAATTTGACAGTGGCAGAGAATACTCTAAGGGTATGTTTGGTTCCCCATGAAATTGAGGTTTAGAATTGGAATTGGAGCCCCAATTCCAATTCTGCTGTTTGGATTCTGTTCCACTCAAAGAATTAGAAATGAATCTGATTTCTATGGGGATCCAATTCCATGAATTGAATTCTTTATTGGATCAAAAGAATTCTAATTCCAATTCCATAACTAAACCCTGAAAAGTAGGTCTATACGCGGATCTAATATGAGTTAAAAATTAAAATCGAGTCAAGCGGAAATATGAAACACGGGCACTCTCTCTCTATTCCGATCGCTCCTTCTCCACCATCTTTCCAGCTCCAACCCTAACCCCTCCCACCACCGTCTCCCTCTGCCTTCCGTTTCAGTGGATTATAGTCGACAATTTTGTTAGCGTGCACGCCTTGAGGTAGGCGAACCTTCAGGAGTCAGAGAGACCGAGATCCGTTCTACATATGCATCTTTTCGGGTTTACCTAAATTCTTTCCCATCAGCTTATCAAAATCATGCGACTGACTATGAGTTGGCCTTTCGGCCCCATAATCTTATAATCTTCTCTTTGGGCTCTCTCCTTCAGCTCTTCCATTTTTCCCAAATTTTAGACACATTTAGGGCTTGTAAAAGGTAACTTTATCTTTGAAATTTTTTCAATTAATAATTGGTTATGGGCTTTATTACATAGCTTTTTTTCATTGGATACATTGCAATGGTTTGTTCTGTTTTCATATCTATTTTGGCTTATGATGAATGCTAATTGACTATCTTCCTCTGTTATCTCTGTGTTTAAGAATGGAGATGGTAGTCTTGGAAGAGGGTGTATGTTTGTAGTGTTTTTTAGGTTTTTATTTCAATAATAATAAGCAGGTACCACTTATGAATGTGATAGCCCGTTTCCCTACTTTTTTTCTTGTTGCAATGCGCTACACATCAATGATATCTGCTCTTTTTTTTGGGTTACAGAGAAGGGATTTAAGGCCCCTTGAGCAGGAATTAATGTATCTGCTCTTACATTAGTAGCTTAAGTTCTAGTGGAGGCACTTGTTTCCAAATGGGTTTTGACTGAGCTGAAGTTGAATATGAAATCATGTGAAGTCTCTATAGAAGAAATTTTAAAAGCTTAATAGCCAAATACATCAAAAGTTAATTTTATTTCAAAAAGATTGTAGTGTTTTCTGTGTCTAATGATATATTGTGGCATTAATTTAAATATTAATCACTTCCCTGGTTGATTTATCATCTCATGTAAATTGTCGAGACGTTTGCTTCATGGTCTTTATTTCTATAAGCATGAGCTATTGTTGATTGGGATTCTTGATGTCAATTAGTAATTATATATCCTGAATAATTACTAACTATCCAGTTATTAGTTTGGTATAATAAGCTGAGATACTTTGTACGGTGGCAATGTTTATTGATTTAAGTGCTGGTTAATTGTTCCTGAAATGGTTGCTTGTCTTCAATTTTTGCACGCTTTATGTTAAGAGCATGCATCAGTTATTCACAAATATTCAGAATACCTTGAACACCAATCTGCTTATGCACTATAAGCTAGTATACTGGTTTTCTACTAAGTTAGAGAAGTCGAGTGGGCGAAATTTTGGACTGAAGAGCGAAGGAAGATTATTTCCTTTTTCTTTTTGTAATATGCTGAGAAGATGGGTTTCAACCTCTTGATCAGTGTCTGGCTTGTGAATACCGGATATCCTTGAATTGCATTTCTAAACAAGTCTAATGATTTCTGTGAGGTATGATTTGCTCCCACATTGCTCTTATCCAATTCATTGAACATAGTTCTGTTTCAATATTAACTCTAAACATAATATGTAGGGTGTTGGTGCGAGATTGGTAGACAAGGACTTTGCTCCTAAGGTATCTATTAATCTATGTTATAAATGTCAAATTTCTTGGAAGGCGCTGAACATTAGATGAGAATGATATTAAGAAACAAGAGGAAAAGCTAGGGGCAGTTGCTTCCTTTCTTGGATGAAGTTGATGCTGAGATGTGAAGAGTACAACATGAGGTTGATGATGAAGATGAAATGGAAAATGAAGATGAGTAAGATGGAATGGAAGATAATGGTCCAAATAATGATGGTGAATTCAAACAGTACAACCAACAAGGGAGTGGACACAATTTAGGATTGCTCTAGCACGAGTAATGTTTGTTGACTATCAAATTAGACAAAGCCATCGTGCAAGTTGAAGTTTCATAGGAAATTATTCAGACTAAATTGAATATTAGAATGGCCATTTACTGAAGAATAGTAGTAATGTATAATTGTGCTTTTCTTTCTCATTTTTTTTTTTGCTTAAATCACTTTGTTTGCATATTCATCTATTGAAATTTTTTGTAAGATGCAAAACTCAAACATTGATAAAAGGTACATGCTATGACTTCCCTCCCCAATTCATATAATAGAGTAGGTTTTTAATTTTCTAAAATTTAAAGTTCCTAACTTTAAAAAGGTATCAAGGTTTTAACTTGATAAATATGAACTACTTTTTAAGTTAGAATATGTAATTAGTTTTTTATTTAATATAATTTAATTAAGAATGTATTTTTTTGGCAGAAAAGGAACTAATTGGTTTTTTTCTTTAAAGCTTTAGTAACAATTAGTTAAATGCAAGAAAAAATAAATTATTAAAGGCACTAATTGGTTTTTTCCTTGAAGCTTTAGTAACAATTAGCTAAGTGTTAAAAAATTATTACATAGGAAAAAGAAAAAAAGAAAAATTTTAGATGGAAACAATTCTGATTCTTAATGAATTCTTTTCCCATCCAAACAAAGAATTTGGAATTTGAAATGAATTATGTATCAATTCTATGCATTTCCCAAACAAAAGAATTCCAATGTTTTGGAATTCCAATTCATAGAATTCTAATTCAATAGAATTTCAATTCAAATTCAATTCCAATTCTGTAGAACCAAACGCACCCTAAGAGTACTTTAAAGGATTCAAACCTTAAATTCGATGATATTAAGGAGAACTCTAAGAGCCCCCGTTACCACTGAAAACCTTTGGTGTGAAATTGTATTGGTGCCATGTACACTTCAAATAATGCTTGCATGAGAAAGAAATTTTTGACGACATCTTTTTCAATTAATTGAAAGTCATGAAATCCATGGGAAATAAAATTTTACGTCGTTATTTGTCCTGGTTCCGACTTGACATTTAGCCTTTGGCACCAATAGCAAAAAATCAATGCAGAATTGTCAGCGAATTGTTTTGTTTCCCCTCAACATGATCAATTTCATGGAATATAGTTTTCTTTCTTTCTTTTTTTTTTTGTTTGGAGTTGAGGAGGAGGAAGGGACTTCGCAATATGTACATTGGCTACAGGCTATGTATGAAAACACATATTAATAAATGAAAATACTTGTCATGCATATAGATGTGGGATTCGTGGGAGTGGAGTCAAGTCCAAAAAAATTAAACACAGAAGCATCATGAACATGAAAGGTTGTCTTCATGGGCCAAAGTTAGATGTTGGGCCCTATATAGCTGGAATTCAGGTCCAGGCTCCGGAGGTTGCGGGCATTTATCCTCAGAGGTACAAGAAGTCTTCGATGCTTTGTTAATCGAGATATGTCGGGGGGAAAAATCCTATGGTTCTACCCAGAAAAAAAAAACAGTAGTTACAGTACTAGTTAAAGAAAAATCCTATGTTTTTTTACCTTTGCGAGAGAGACGATATTCTGGTTTCGAGGGTGAATTATCTGTCAACCTTTTCACACTCGTGACTAACGCCCAAATGTGTAACAATGAAACTTTGTAGCCCAAAGAATGAACTTATGTTTTGTCACCAATTGTTGGAAGATGAAGTAGTTGTAATGAAAGCTAAAGAGCTGTATATATGATTATTTGTGTTTTTCCAGCAAACAAGCCACGGTCGAGTAGGGCCTAAAAACAAATCTGTCCGGTTGAATCGCCATTTGCTATGTATATATGGTTCCCTTTCATCCATGTTGCTAGTTTGCGTTCTATTTTATGCAGGCATTACTCTTGTACCCGGAAAACGGGGGGGGGGGGGAAAAGATTATGATATGTTCTATACGGTGTAGGCTTTGCTGTTCTTTTTGTTCTGAAATATTTTGGCAGACGTTGCTTTTAAAGGGGGAAATATTACTTGAATCTTTAATTTTTTTTGGATAATATTTGTATAACCTACTCTAATCTAGTATAAAGGGAGGGGGAGTTGCTTTTAAAGATGGGAAAATATTATTTGAATCTTAAATTTTTTTTTTTGTCGATAACATTTGTATAAGAGTAAATGGCCCAAAAGATCACTAAACTATTAAAAATGACATCCTTTGGTCACTAAACTTTTTTTGTGGCCAAAAAGGTCACTAAACTCGTAAAAACTCTCCAGCGTAGTCATTTTACCGAATTTCAACGGTTTCTCATCCGGTGGCATGGGCAACGTGGAATGGAGGAATATAGTCAAAGGGCAAAAATGTCCAAAAGATTATTGAAACAGGTGAAGCCATAGATTGTCTCGTTCCCAAACCACTTTTGAACCCCTAGATTGACTTCGTCTTCTCCGGCGATAAAAATAGAGACTGTAATTTAAAATGAGAAAGGGGGAATGATTAAAGGCAGTGGCAATAATTATAGAGTATTATCGCTGACTTGAAGAGAAGGGGATGGGGAATGGTGGTGGTGTGAATAATTGTTGTTCTGCACTCCCTTCTCCCCCTACCATTGAGTAGAAACTGGTACGCACACAAATCAGAGAGAGAGGTAAGGCCCTGAGATTCTTCTTTTACCTTTACCTTTTAGGCTTTATTCATTTTCTTTTCTCTGAGAAGAATGGGATAGCATAGCACTCCCTTCAACGACTGCCCTCGGTAGCCCACTGGTGACGGGTGAGAGCACACGGCTGCGGAAATACAAAAAAAAAAAAAAGTATCATTCTTTTCTTTTCTTTTTCTGTAAAAGGAAAAAACATTTTTCTGGGTAAATATATATGTAGTGGAGTCACTCTTATTTCTTTTTTTTTTTTGGCCGGGTGTAGTCATTAGAACTACCAAGACTCTTTCCAGCTCAGCTAGGTGGCCGGCGAAGGAAATCGAAGACTAAGCAAATAATGGGTATGGCTCGAAAAACCACGTTGAGAAAGCAGTGATGAAACTTGTGGGCTCAAAAGGGTCATCGTCGTCGGAGTTGGATGTGGAGTTGGGGTTAGTGGTGGGACGGATAGGGAGAGTGGGGAGGTCGGAAGTGACGAGACAGAGGAGAGTGAATCTCGGTCACAGCTAGTAAACTTCTGCACTAGGTCAAATTAGAAAGTGAAGTGTTCACAGCCAGTAAACTTCACCGGAGAAGACGAAGTGAATGTCGGTTGATTGGTCAACTTTGGGAACGAAACAGTTTGTGAGTTCACTTGCCCCAATAATCTTTTGGACATTTTTGCCCATATCAGAATATTTATTCAATTCAAGACCCTTGTAACCGGATGAGAAACCGCTGAAATTTGGTAAAATGACTCCGCTGAAAATTTTTTGCGAGTTTAGTGATCTTTTCGGCCATAAAAAAAGTTTGGTAACCAAAGGATGCCATTTTTAATAGTTTAGTGACCTTTTGGGCCATTCACTCTTTGTATAACCTACTTTAATCTAATCTAAAGGAAGGACGAACCGATAAAAAAATCCCGTCAGAAAATGCTACAATTAAGTGACAAGACAGGAGGCAAGGGTTGAACCCATGACCACCCACCACCGCCGCCACGAATAAGGCTGTTGGCTACTTGAATCTTTAAATGAAGTACTAGTAAATTTTGGATAAGGTGATCTTTGGCTGGAAGTCTGGTTCCTCCTCCCTGACAATGAAAATGAAAATGAAAATGAAAATGCGTGCACGATTTTTCAATTGTCAGACTAAAAGAATAGAGGATAAAGCTCTTTGCATCCAGCAGCCTCATTCTTGGGTCCGACTTACCATCTTACTTCCTAAGCCAGTCCAAGTATGGATTGCTATTGTTTTTTAAATGTAAAATAAATATATACTGTAATAATTTGATTTGAATAATACCGCTCGTCTAATTCTTTTACCAGCGATTTGCTGTAGCTTAATACGTATCTACAATTTAAATTAAAGGCCAATGGTGTAATATGTTAAACTACAGACAGGCTAATGCATCCAACAAACAGCACAAATGAATATGGCAATGAAGTTTTTCTGTCCAGAAGCATAAATCCATTCATCTATCTTGTCCATAACAGTACGTATCAGATTATGTTAATGCATAATTTATTAAGAGACGATAATTGATTTAAATACTCTTTGTAACTGAGAGGGTCATCTCTGCGTCAAAAGTCTTCAACACTTGTGGGCATTGTGACAGGATTGATGGTCCTAAATTTGTTAGTATACCTCAAAATACTTGCCAAAAACCAATTTAAAGCAGAACACAACTTGTCTGCAAGCAAGAAGGGATTGGATACGTAGAATAGAAGTGTATTTCTTAAGTTTAAATGGGTTTTTATTTGCATAGCGCTGAGAGTGAACTACACTTGGTATATTGTACAAAATACAAGTAAATAACATAAAACTTTGCAAATAAAAAAAAAAGGTAACCAAAGGCATTAAGCAAGGTGATTTTGCTATGGTAGTTGAATAAGGTATTGTTTAGATTGTCATTTTTCTCTACAAAATTTTTACATTTTTCATGATCATATTTTTAATTACTTTTTTATCTCATATATATCAAGTTATTATAATATATTTTTTCATAAAAACTCTAGAAAATAACAATCCAAACATATTAGTAGCTTAATTCATCAGCGATTTAGAGATTCATCTTATATTGCAACATGGTAGGCCGCTATCCCTGCATATAGTAATTATTGATCGATGCCCCACGGACTGTAAACTCTTAACTTTGGATTTACCTTAGTTATATGATGATATTGACGCTATCTAGCACTGCAAACGAATCGAGTCAAGTCGAATTTTGGACTAATCGAGTCGAGACTCGACTAAATTTTACCAAGTTCGAATTCGAGCTCGAGTTCGACGACCCAGCAACTTAAAGCTCAAGCTCGACTCGAATCAATTCGAGCCGAGCTCGAGCTCGAAAAAAATAAAAATAATTATTTTATTTTTTAAAAAATAAATAAAATAATATTTTTTCTTAATAAATAATAAAATATTAAGAATATATATGTAATTTTACTATTAAAATAAGAAAATAAAAAATATATATACACTTAAAATAAAAAATATATATACTTAAAATAAAAAATAAAAAATATTATATATATATATATATTCGAACTCGCGAGCTGGGAGCTTAATATTTTGAACTCGATTTCGACTCGAGTCAGCTCAAATTCGATATTGATCGAACTCGACTCGAGTGGCTCGATTCGTTTGCAGCCCCAGCGTTATCTTTCTCATGAGTAAATTATTAATGTAGTGTTAGGCAAGGGAAAAAAAGGAGGAGGAGAAGAAGATGAAATTGACCAAACGGATGTAGTTACTTTAAACAATTGAGAAGGGGAAATGCTAAACTCACATCGTGCACAAAATTGGACACACACAGTATAAAGTTACTAATGGGGATGAAGGTGCAAATTTAGGATGAAAGTGCAAATTCAGAATATTCTCTTGCCTAAACCTGGAGTTTTAACTCATCTGGGTTTAGCCCGTTTGGTACATTAATAAGTCATTTAACTGAAGAACGGAAGAATCAAACGGATGCCTTCACGTCCAACGACGAAGAAAACCCAAGTCAAAAACCCAAATAATCAACCAATCCGAAACATACATTTAAAAAGAAAAGAAAAGATAACTAGTCTCATCAAAATTCCTGTAATCTTTGTCCCAATCTTTGTCCCTTTCTTTTATCCAATTCTCCTCCCTTCGCTTCGCTACTTTTCACGCAAAACGCACGTTTCTCGCTCCTCTCTCTCTCTCTCAGACGCACCCCAGAGTCACACACACACACACTCTCTCTCTGCTCCTCTTTGTTTTGTTCTTTAGCCTTGGCCTTGAAAGCAGCCCATGCCTTGGTCTTTTTGTCTGAAAACACTTATCTTTTCAAGCTGATATACATATATTTTGGGTTTGATTAACGGAGGAAGAGAGATATACAGTATATTAGCAAAGTAGCAGTAGTATTAGATTATTAGGTTCACACTTCACGACATACATTTGTTTTGCTTTGCGCGCATCTTCAATGAGAGAATGTGCGACAGTACACTGAGCAAGAATTAAGTCTGCATATTTTGATCCTCAAACATTGGGCTTTTCTGCATTCCCCTGGAGAATGTGGAGTCTGGAAATGGCCTTAGATTCTTTTTTGGGTTTATGGGATCATTATCTTTGCATGTGGGTTTTCATTTAGAAATTCATTCTCTTCTTGCTTTTCTTTGTATTCCTTTTATGGTACTAGTACTTTCCCGTAATGAGAGCGAACTTTTCTCTCCGGGTACAATCTAATTTTTGAAAGTTTTGTTTTTTTATTGATGGGCCTTGTTCAAAATTTGCTAACTTCCGACTCTTGAAATCCTATAAAGTAAGTGGCTTTAGTTTTGCTAATTTTTGAAAGTTTTTTTTTAATTGATGGGATTTGTTCAAAATTTGCTAACTTCGGACTCTTGAAATCCTATAAGGTAAGTGGCCTTAGTGCTGGTGCTTGACATTTTCACTTCCTTTTGGTGGTTCTTGATATTTATTGTATCCAGTGGGTTTGGTTGAATTTTGTCTTTTTCTATAATTAATGAGTTTGGAATCCTTCATTCACAAATCCTATAAAACAACACGAACTAGTTGGAAAGGAAAGCATCTTGACATTAAGAGGGGAGGAAAGAGGGCAGATTTGTCCTCGCACTCTACTGAAGGTTTAGTTTTACGATTATCAGTCAGGAATTCACACCGTGGATTCATTGGAACAATGGGGTTGGCTCCTGAAAGTATCAATGCTGGCTCTCGGGGATTGAGGAAATCAATCGGCAAGACGAGGAAAGATTATTGTGGTGATGATGATGATGATGATGATGCCATGGAGACAAGAGGGTGTTGGATGAAGTTGAGGTTTTTGGGGAGCTGCATGTCCCCAAGCTCCAAGGTTGATAGCTCTGTCAGTGGTTCCAGCACTCAATTAGGTATACCACACTGCTGTACCAATTTCTTGTGTTTTATTATTATTATTGTTTGCGGAGTATAGTAGTGCGCCACCATCTTTGTCCGTGCATATATGTATCTCCAATTCTGCTTGTGTCCCTTCTCTATTGCACATACAATTTTGTTTTCAGTGTTTGCATCTGCCGGATCATCTTCCAACACATTATCTTGTGCTGTTCAATGTGACTTTTGTCCAAAATTACAAGCAAATTTTACCGCTCTGATTTTGCTGTTGAATTAGCATTTATCTCGGATGCCCCTTGCCCTAAACAAGCGTGATTAATTGCTGGTTGTGGAAAATCTATAGGATGATACTATTTTCATTCTATGGAATTTACCTCTTCAGTTGATGATTTTACCTCCAAGCACATCACCTCTTCAATAGATGTAAGCACAGAGAATCAAGTAAAATGCTGTTTGGTTTTAAATGCTTACACATAATTGAAAGAAATAAAATCTTTTGGATATTGAAGCCAAAATGAGTTGGATTTGCTTATGCACGTATGTCAAATTGGGGAATTTTCTTTAATGCCCTAGTTATAATTTCTGCAAATTTGTAGATTCACTATTAATGTAACACACCAGGATAGAATTATATGATGTTTTATTTAGGTTGAGTAGCCTTATTTCAATCACAATATCTCCCTACCCTGCTTTTCTGGGGGAATGTTGGTTTGGTATATTTGTGTCTCCAGAATGGAGCCTTAGCAGTTTTTAGTTTCATTCTTATTGATCATTGAAAGAAAAGACGATTTTAGGGAAAAGCACTCAAATAAGGGCAAGAAAATATTATTGAAATGGTATCACCCATGGCTTCAAGAACAAAATAAACAAACGAACAAAAATATTTGATTAGCAAATATTATTTTTGGTAACAAGCTTAGTTGCTATTTTGTGGTTTTGCTTTAACGGCTATCATCCAAAATACAGATTGCAGGTGAGAAACTTTTGTACCGATTGCTTGTGCTTAAGTTCTTTTTATATGTTGTCCTTTTTTCTTCCCCTTGGCACGCAAATTTTTCAAACATGCAGTTTTTACAGAAACTGTAGGAGTTGTTACTTAGAACCTTGTTGAAGCTTTTTGCCTTGGACGGCTATGCGTCCTGCTTTTGTCTGGTCTTAAAATTCTTTTGTAGTGTTCCGTTGACTCGTCATTCTAGACAAATATGCATGGGACACTTATCCTTGCATGCTTTTTTCTATTTACAGCAGAAGAAAGTAAATCATCCAATGACACCAGTAGAGACCAACCGGTTGCTCCCATTATATCATCTTCGAGCTCTACCATTGCAGAAAGTACTCCATCCACTCCTAACATACTTGAGGAACTGAAAATTGCTTCTCAGCTTCGGAAGTTTGCCTTTAATGAGCTGAAGTCTGCAACAAGAAGCTTTAGACCAGATAATCTCCTTGGTGAGGGTGGCTTTGGTTGTGTTTATAAAGGTTGGATCAATGAAAATGGTCCAACTCCTGTGAAACCTGGTTCAGGGCTCACTGTTGCAGTAAAAACCCTGAATCATGATGGACTCCAGGGTCACAAGGAGTGGTTGGTATGATACTAGATATTTGTTGATTTTCTCTGGGATTATTCTTCTACTAATTTTTCATCTCTTCACATTCCATCCATCCTCATTTGTCAGGCTGAAGTAAATTATCTAGGTGACCTCCTCCATCCTAATTTGGTTAAATTGATAGGATATTGCATAGAAGGCGATCAAAGGTTGCTTGTCTATGAGTTTATGCCTCGGGGAAGTTTGGAGAATCACTTGTTTAGAAGTACGTATGTTGTTATTTCTCTAAGTTACTCATATTCTCTGCAGGTACATTTTTTGTGCTAGCTCTTTCTGTAAATGATATTTTCTTATCACTAAGTTGGTAAATAAACCTATGGCATATGTCATTTTATGACATTGTAAACTGTGTGTTGATTCTTTAAACATTTTTGTCTATTGTATAAAGATTGATCAATCAATAAATATGTAAGGCTTTTGCTTCAGTCTGGAAAAAAATTGATTGAGACGGATTTATCAATGAGCTAATAATGCTTAAGTTTGCATGCTGACGCATGATCAGTATAAATGTTTTATATGAGCTTAATGGCCATGTACCGATTACTTTAGTATAACTAGCATATCCTCATGCATGCTGAATAGAAAATACATTACAGCCTAGAGAAGTGCTTGGTTTTGGATTGTGACACGTTAAAAATTATGGAAACTTAAAAAAGAGGTAACCCTAACTTGGAATGTTCAGCTGCTACAAAAACAAAAAGGCCGTCTCCTTGAGGAAGTAACAGTGGAATATAATTCTGTCACCACGCACTTTTAAAGTTTACTTCTGCTTATTTGGATCCTTTCTTCTCTGTTTTCTTCTTTCCATGACAGAATCATAGATTACGAATAGTTCTTGTTTGTATGTATGAAATTGTACTCAAAATTTTTTATCTCTAATCAGTATGTTGTTCTTTGTAATTGACCTTCTGCTTCATGTCCTGTAGGGTCTCTTCCTCTTCCTTGGTCTACCAGAATCAAAATTGCTCTAGATGCAGCGAAAGGACTTGCCTTTCTTCATGAAGAAGCTGAAAGGCCAGTTATATATCGAGATTTTAAAACATCTAATATTTTATTGGATGCGGTAAATGTCTTAAACTCTCAAGGGTAGGAATTGACTTTGTTGTTTTATTTCCATGTTTTATATAAGTGTTTGTTTGGAAATTTGTTCAAGGACTACAATGCTAAGCTTTCCGATTTTGGACTGGCCAAAGATGGCCCAGAGGGGGATAAGACCCATGTATCCACACGGGTCATGGGAACTTATGGTTATGCTGCACCTGAATATGTCATGACAGGTGAGCTTGAATAAGTTGCATCTGCAGCATTATTTTTCTTTCACTTTTTTCTGCTTATTTTGTTAATATATCTTCACTCTCTCATTTTTATGTCTTAATCTAACTCAACATTGTTAAGCAAGATATGGTTATTTGTATAAATTGTGTCCTTCTGGTGTATATAGGCTGCACTTGGAGCATGCTATTGAAGTTTGCTAAAAGTCTGATGCTGGCCAATTTCTATCCTCCTGCATGGCAGTTCCATAACCATGAACTGCTTAATCAATTTACTGTTACTTTAATTTTGAGAAGGCATTTTCCTGAAAGGATTGGCCGTGGATAAACAACCCATGCAATTATTCTTTTCTATTTTTTTTAATCTTTTTATTACTATATCAGATGGCTGAATCAAATCACTAAATAAGGTAATTAAAGGAATGAATGCCTTCTTAGTAATAATGAAGTCCTATCAAAGATTGTTCTGATGTATCATGGAAGCCCTTTGTCTCATATGTTATGAATTTGTTGACCCCAGCACTTGAATATACGAGATATAAGGCTTGATAGGGTAGACTTGTTCGTGTTTTTAAATTAACACTTAATGCGCAGGGATGATTAGGTTACTTTGAACTGATCTGTTAAAAGGAATGTTATTAACTTCTTTTTGTTAACAAAATATAAGCACGCATGGAAGTGTATGTATCTTAAGAAAGACAGTCTCCTGTGTAATATTATTGCATTTTCTCTATCAAGAAAGCACGCCCTTATGTATAATGTAGTTTCAAATCCCGTTTGATATTTTCATCTGTTATTAGCGACTGAACCAACGAAAGAGAAAATAATCAAAGTTAGCCGCTTCTGGAGGGTGGTTATTTTTCTTGTTTTTATGTGCCTTGTGGCTTTTCTGCGTGGATTCTGCTCATTGACGTCCATGCTTCTGTTGTTTATCTGCCTTAAACTTACTCCTTTAATGCACAGTTGATACCTACTATAGCTAAATCAAAGCTCATTTGCTATTTAAATCTGAATTACTTTACAAAATCTCAAGATATGCAACCAATCTTAGGGTATTCTTATCTTCATTAACCCTAGCCTTTTGTATAGATTCCAAGTAATGTTAATATTCTGTCATATATGTTAAGACAGTTCTCTCTTTGTGCCAGGACATCTCACATCAAAAAGTGATGTCTACAGCTTTGGAGTGGTTTTACTTGAAATGCTTACTGGACGAAGATCTATGGATAAAACCAGACCAAATGGAGAACATAATTTGGTCGAATGGGCGAGGCCTTATCTGAGGGAAAGGCGTAGGTTCTATAGGCTGATAGATCCCCGTCTTGAAGGGCAGTTCTCAATCAGAGGTGCACAGAAGGCAGTTCAGTTGGCTGCTCATTGCCTCACCCGTGATGCTAAAGCTCGACCTTTGATGAGTGAAGTAGTTGAAGTCTTAAAGCCTCTGCCTGACCTGAAGGATATGGCCAGTTCCTCGTCCTACTTTCAGGCCCTTCAAGCTGAGCGAGCAAGTATTGCTCAAGCTATTAAAAACGGTGGTAGAGTTCAGGCAGCATTACCAGAAAAGAATGGGCAACAAAACCCGACCCTTTCCACACCAAATCGTCCACAGGCTTCTCCCTGTCACGAGAACAATCTGCATAGATCGCCAAAACCAAAGGTTTAGAATACTAGAACCTTGAGTTAATGTTCGTGGCCCGCCTTCTCTGTTACTTTGACACATCTCTTGTCCGTTGAGGGGGAATTTGTAAAGTTGAAATTTTTGGTGAACCTGAAAGTTGCAAATGAGTCTCTCTCTTTTGCCCTCAGCTGAAGGGGTTTCTAGATTACTTTTCTTTTGTTGGAATATGAAATCGGGGTCAGATACTGATGAGAGAATGAAGAATTGTGTATGGTTCCATCGAGCACAGCACATGTTGATGACTCTGAAGCAATTTTGTAGTCACCTTCCCGTTCATGACAAGATTGTTATTTGTTAAGTTCTGGTTTAATTATTTGGTTGTCATTTCCTTTTCTTTTTTCCCCTTTTCCTCTTGCTTCTAGGAATCCGCATGCTAATTACATAGGCTTACAGGAGGTTGTGGAGGCTTTTAACTTCCAGGTTTCTAAGATCATAATGTTTTCCATTTTGCTGGGCCGATTCTTTTTCTTTTTTAGGCGTCCATGTGAATGATTGATGGCTGAGCAGCTTGAAAGTAGAGATGTCAAAATGGATGATTTGTAATTGGGTCAATCTATTGATACCTATTTAAATAAATGGGTAAAAATGGATACTCATTTAATAAATGGATATGGGTAATACCCAATTATCCATATATAAGTCACTTAAAATTCTTTTTTTTTTTTTGGGTATGTTGTTTGACAAGAAATAACAGTATTTATTATTATTAGATTGGTAAGAAATTCAAATTTATTTGCTTAACATTCACTAAAAGTTAAGTTTAAATGTATAATTATTTTGAAATGGGTATAAATGGGTGAGTTAAGTCAATCAACTATCTATCAATTAAATAGATTTAATTGGATACCCATTTAGACTAGTTCAAAATTAATGAACAGATTTGGGTGGATTATTGGTCGACGGATTTGAGCGAGTTAATGTAATTGAATTGTAATTAACACCTCTATTTGAAAGTCAACGTTGTCATTCGGATAGTATAAGTAGTCTTGCATTATAGTGTGGGTTTGAATTGAGCTAGATTCAATCCAAACCATGTTAAAAGATCATGGGTTTGGATAGATTTTAGATCCTACTTAATCCAGATCCAAACCTTTCGAAAACGGTTTATTGTATTTATCTCTCTTGAGGTTTAGCCAAACTACTAATCAATCGCCGGGTTTGATCAATTAACAAAATGAACCCCACGTACACAAATATGTAACAAAGACTCCTTTACCGTTAGTCAACACACGTTTGACCGTTTGTTTTTGGTGACATCAGCAAAAATTATGTAATGAATGTCCCTTTTTTTTTTTATTATTAGATTTTATACTACACCAACTCCTATTCTATGTTAGAGGAAGAGGGATCTAAAGTGGTCAAGGGATAATTCGACAGGAAACTGAACTATCACCAGCTTAAACGGGTGTCTATGCACCCGGGCGAAATATTTTAGAAATCCTGGATATTAAAATGACCCAAAATACCTACTTTTGAAGGCTATGAAATTAAAATTTTCTTCCATCCTTTTCTTAGTCTTCTTCCTCCATTCGTTTTGTTATAAAAAAAAAAAAATCTATACCTTATGGAGAAATAGTCAGCGTCGGCAATAGGTTGTGCCACCAAGGTTGGCCAAAATCATAATTACACCTTTAAACTAGTCTTTTAGTCTAGACTATGAGTTTATAAGTCATTTTTAACAATAATAAGGATGCAGTGTGTGGAGCTTTTTCTGGAATGGCGATATTATGGTCTGTTTGGTTGGAAGGAAAATATTTTTCAAGGTGAAAAATATTTTCCGTGAAAGTAATTTTTCATGAAAATCATTTCCCTTTCATCATTTTCAGGTGTTTGGTTAACTTATTGAAAATATTTTTTTACTTCATTTTTCTGATGTTTGTTTAACTTTTGAAATATTTTCACTTTTATGTCTATTTTTATTTTCTACACATTATAACTACATACTTCTTCCCATGCAAAATAAGAAAATTTATTTCATTGTTTAACTTTAAAAAATCTTGGAGAAATGTATATATGAATAAAAAATATCTCCTTACGTAATAAACAAATTACTGGTCATTTAGTGTCAAATATCAATCACATGCAATGCTTATTGTGACATATATCTTGCACTCTCACTGCTGAAAGTTTCTCTAGAAAAGAATGTTCCTATTATACATAATTAATTACTAGCATAGGATTAGTAGGATGATGTTTCTTTTTTATTTTGAATATACTAGGGGGAGGGAGTGTAAGGAAGAGATCTTGAGTTCGAGTTCTCCTGTTTACACTAAAAAAAAAAAGAATATACTACAAGATGTTTTCAGTAAGTTTGGAACATACTACAGGGGGGGATGCATGCATTTCGAAAAACAACTTCAATAAGTTTGGAAGGGAAGTTGTTTTCCATAAGATGAGTGAAAATATTTTACATAGGAAAATGTTTTCAGTAACTTTTGTGCAACCAAACACGAGAAATTAGGAAAATATTTTCACCCGAAACAAACGGACCCTATATGTTGTTAAAATTCATTTGACATTATTGTTTCAAGGACTATGAAACAACTCATATAAACAGAGCATTTTTAAAAACCATCGTCATTAGGAATTTTCTTTATTATTAGTTGTATATGAACTTAAAACTAATTTAAGAGCAGGGAAAACTAAGGAAATTGAAGAGATAAAAGTAATTGGTGAATATGGAGAGGGACTATAATATGTCTCTTAGAATATTTGATAGAGTTTTGTGCCATTTCATTAAATAACAAAATGAAGGATAAAATACTTAGGGCTTTTTTTTTGGAGTGCAAGTTCTTGCGCCCTCTTAAAAAGTTAGGTCCCGTTTGGATTGCATTTTCCGTCATTTTCCATGAAAAAATTACTGTAGCGATTTGATGTATGTGAGGGAAAAAGGTAATAGGGAAATGTAATCACGGAAAACAACATAATTTTTCGGCGAAAAAACGCAATCCAAACAAGGCCTTAGTTTGGGATGATTTGGCAATTTGCTCTCTGATGTTATTTTTATTTTTTAAAGCGCTTGGCGCATAAAGGCGAGGCAAGTGAGAGGAACGAATACGCAAATAGAAAAGGCGGTCGCCTGGAGCCATGATTCCGGCGGTAATAGAGTAGAGTGGAGTTTAGACAGACGACAGTCTCTCCATCCATAGATCCCTCTCAAACGCAATGTTTTGATGTGAATCGGCCCCCCCCTCTCTCTCTCTCCCACCTCAGTATCCATTCCCTGCGAATGCCATCGTCGTTATCGAAGACACTTTGAAACAGAGACCTACTTTGTCAATTTCCAGACACTTGTTCAGTTTCAGGTAATGCGTGCCCCTTTACTTTTTTTTTTTTTTTTTTAAATTTCATTTAATCGACTCTCTTAAACTTTTCATACACTTAGCATAAAAATTTCCTTTGGTACCGCTGCAGTTTTAGGCTACTAACAATTGAAGATCACATACTAACTACTTGCTATATTTGTACGTGATCATATGCTAATAAAGTTATCAGGCGTATTCTGGGATTTGGGGATTTGGGTGTGCGTGTACAGTGCTAATTCAGCTAGCTCATTACGTCGGGCGTCTGATAAATTGATACCTAATTTAATCATCTTGTCTTGTAGTTCGACTTCTGTAGAATTGAAAAAGGTGGGTTTCAAAGGAAAACATTTAAATTGCAAGGAAAGACATGGTGCTGGTATTGGCGATTGGGGATCTCCACGTCCCGTATAGAGCTCCTGATCTTCCAGCAAAATTCAAGTCCATGCTTGTTCCTGGCAAGATTCAACACATCATTTGCACTGGCAATCTCTGTATCAAAGTAACTCTACACTATTCCTTAATTTTCTGCACCCTCCTTCGGTCCCATCCATCTTTTCTAAAGTAAACCACATCGTTTCTGAAGTATTGTGAGTGCGGTAGATAGAGTATGTTTGGCACTTGAAGCAGAGTTCTGCTATGTTACTCATATTTTCATTCGTATTAAGATTGATAACGGCCTACTTTCCATCTGGTTGCATATTTACTTGAATGATGTTACTTTGGTTGTGGATTGTGATGCAGTATGTTTTGTGTCAAATTGCGACTAGTATCTTTTTTCTCAATGAACAAATGATTAACAATCTGCTCATGATGCACGCATTCTATACCCCAAAATCTGTATTTATCTCACTTCATAGCTTCTCGCGAAGAAGTTTGGATAGCACAAATATGTCAAATAATATTTTGCTTACATCATAAACACATTTTCCAACTCATCTTTTTATATTTTTAATTACCTTTTTATCTCACATACATCACATCACAAAAAGTGCTACAGTAATTATTCCAAATAATATTTCAAATAATACTCTATCCAAACAGAGTAATCAATCATGCTTGTATGACTCACAGTCATATGAGTTTTGTCCATTAATGAGGCCATGCACTATTGTGCGAATCAGTTTCTACCTTACTATCTATCAAGGCATGAAGGCCTTGATGGGACTACCTTTGTATATTCCAAGGAGTCGTATATGTCTTTCCCAGTCTTGAAACGGTTTCTTACAGGATGGTAATCTGATTTCGTGTGAACTGATGCCTCTTCAACAGTAAATTATGCTCTGCATTAGGAAAACTGAAGCTGACTTATAAGTTGAATATTCTGTAGAGACTTTGGGAACAGTTCTTAGAATTCTTCAGGAGCTTGGGCTTGAAAGTTCTTTCATTCAGACAAACTGTCGGTTCCGTTGGCATCCCGACAAATTATTGTTTCCAGGAGATCCCAACAAATTGTTTGCTCCTTCAAACAAATTGATGGTTTTTTCTTTTCTTTCGTTTTGGCGTAGCCACTAGTTAATGCTGCTTGATTCTGAAATTCCTGATCCTATGAACTTGAAGCCTAAAGCTATGAGAAAGGCACGGTTGGCCCTATCTAAATATTAATCTTAGTTATGTTTGAGCCTGATGGGAAGTTCTAGACTGATTTTTCATGTGATATTATTTGATTCTTCTAGGGACGTTATAGTTCTGCTGGAATTTTAAATTTACCTGATCTTCACCGACAAGGATTCGGAAGCTTAGATCTTGTCGTCTTGCATTGTTGCATACTTGATGATAATTTTTTCCATGATCAGGAAGTTCATGATTACCTGAAGAACCTTTGCCCAAGCTTACACATTACTCGAGGTGAATACGATGAAGATGCTCAATATCCAGAGACGAAAACACTTACAATTGGACAATTTAAGCTTGGCCTATGCCATGGTCACCAGGTTAGGTTTCGTTTTATTGCCTACGTTGTACCTTTTAAAATGGTTCTGGGAATTCTACCAGCTTTACGTATAGTTTTTTAGAGCACTGTACGTTGCGTTCAGTGGGTTCTGCACCTTAGGAATGTAGTGTTTGATCCCTCTGAAGGTTGCAGTCTCTTTTCATTTTTCTTTTTGGTTCTACTGTTCTCCTCCCTTTTATTTTCTCTCCTGCTCGGGGAACAAAAGGTTGATGGATTGGGATTATACAATGTTACTGATCATATACTTTTGCTTGACTGCTGTAAATTGCGATGGGACTGTTCAGCAACTTGGAGACGCTATTAGTCTCTCATCTGCACAAAATAAAGTTGGCAACACATCCCAATTGAAAATTGAAAACTCTGCTGTTGCGTTAATGGCTGCACATCTCTGAAGACTTCCAATTGAACTGGCCTTGTGGAATAAGCAAAGGCCTCTCTTCGCACTCCCATCTGAGTTTTGCCTAGAATTAGCAGTTCTAAGTTGGTCTTTTGGTGATATTAATTAGTTTAGAACACCATGCTGTTGCCAATTTTCTGTTTCTGATTGTCAACTGTTTGCTTTTATCAATTAATTTAATGGGCTTCTTTTATCTGTTGCACTGTATTCTTACTGATTAACAATCTTGTCTTTCACATTCAAAGGTGGTGCCCTGGGGAGACCTTGATTCACTTGCCATGCTTCAGAGACAGCTAGATGTGGACATTCTGGTTACTGGCCATACCCACCAGTTCAAGGCCTACAAGCACGAGGCTGGAGTCGTAATAAATCCCGGATCAGCCACTGGTGCCTATAGCAGCATCACTTATGATGTGAATCCAAGCTTTGTTCTCATGGATATTGATGGCCTTCGCGTGGTGGTTTATGTCTACGAACTCATTGATGGAGAAGTGAAGGTTGACAAGATAGACTTCAAGAAGACAGGCACAGCCACATCCCATTCTGCCCATTGATATGTGCTCTTCTTATGCTAACTAATTCTGACACTTGTATAAAAAGCTTTCACTTCTTTTTTTCTAGTCTTTCTCCCCCTGACACTCGCATTCCTCTTTTTGGCGTTCCTTTCACAGTTGTTTAGCTCATTTGAAATAATTCGGGAAAGGTAACCCTGAGACATGCAGCATGGCCAAACTTGTAGCTACATGCACTCTTTCCCGCCGTTCAAAAATATCTGAAGAAAGACTGTCGTCTTATGTGCTCAGTCTTCTTTTTCTTTTTGATTAATTTTTCTGACATTGGCAAGCCAATGTATACACTAGCGATGGATTGAATGTATGTCATATAATTCAAAATTTGAGTTTAAATTTCAAATTCTACACATGTAGCATGCATTCGGATTCAATATTGTATACATTTTTTTTTTTTTGGGGCGAACAATGCTGAATGTGCTTTTAAAGTTTGGAAAACGGTCATGGATCAAAAAAATGCCAGGATAAGTCGCAGAGGTTTTCAGAATTCACCAAGAAACCACCGCTTATTATCCAATCCATCTGGATCACATAACCGCGATGAGAAATTGACTTGATGATCTTGGTTTTTTCGAACTAAGCGTCTGAAATGATGGCTATTTCGTGTTATTCCTTTATAATGCGGTAATCTACTTTGAAGCGGCCACGACAAAAAACACGATTTCACTAATATCCAACCAAAGGTAGGAACTAGGAAGACGTAAAAGTCACGACTTCACTTGCGCACAAGGCCCTTTATTCATGCAACCTCCCGGCACAGCCGGAGGGATATCGCTCGCACGCACATATTCTTTGAAAGTCTGGACTTCAAGTTCTCAAGCCAGAGATTCCAATGCTGCAAGTCATCCCCTTACTAACAGCCGTCGTTAACTCCGAAAAATTAAACTCCAAAGAAGGTGAATCACAACCATGAACGGCCGTGGACGAGTTGTCCATGCCCCTATTCTGCATCGATACATGGCTATACCAAGAAATACGCTACAGAGACAGATAAACATTGACTGTTGTCCCCATAAGTCTACCAACTCACAGGGCAGTTATTCCACCACACTTGTATCACTAGGGCAGCTTTTCTGCCTGGACCTTCTTCACTTGCTGCAGAAACTAGAAAATGTAGAGAACACTGAGAAATGTTCCTCCAACATTTCTATCTTTTCCTACATGAAGATCGGGAAACCTTTTTTGTTCCATATAGCTTGCTTATTGATTTCACACGGAATGGGGGATTTATCTTCTTTTGGCCGGAGGAGGAAAGAACATCGATGAGCCATTAGATGCGGATGGATTATAGTACAATTCTGATCCAAAAAACAAAGTTCAAGCATCTACATAACTTTTTGATAAATTCAATATTCATCAAGATATTTATTTTTCCACAACGAATTCTTCTATTTCTATTCCAGTATGCCGAGCATCTCCCTGCACGCTCAGCAAAATTTCGTCTCCAACTTTTAATGAGGTCACAGGAATTGCTGTTTCTCCACATCCTTCTCCTGTTATATGGATTGCACAGATAATAAGTTTCAAACATAGAGGGCAAACAGAAGATCCAACACATTTGGGGGGAAAAAATGAAGATTCACCTCCAACCGGGGAGACTAATGCAACTGTTTCAGCATTCTGTAAAAGAATGCTGTAAGTATTATTCTCTGAATCTCCCTGTGGCAGGACATTATCCAATAGTCAAAATCTATTAAACAATGTTAACAATGCAGGTAAGCTGATTGGTGATCTTTCTTATGGTATACTGTTATAAGAAAACTGTAACTTTTTTATTTTCTTATTCTTTTCCATCAATTAGTAAACTGGAGGTTAAGTTTAAATCATGATATATTCATTCTTCCTTGTTGAATCTTTACAAGAACCAAAGAAAAAGATGATATTTCCATTCTGTGCAGCTTACTATTAACTCTTTAAAAGACCTTTCTTGATCGGATTTGTCAGATTATTGTTAAAGTCTCAAGTATACGGGTATTCAGGAGCCTCAGGACATCTATTCTCTAAAGAAGAGTCAACCACAGTACTGCGCTATAATTGAAAATTTCTCCTTTATTCATGTTCAAGCAAGTCTAGCTAACTAGATCAACTATTTATACCTATGCATCGAGTGATTTGATCTAAAGGGTTGATTTTTTGTTGTCTAAACGTGAATGCAACTCATGGATGAAAGCCCCTGCTTAGCAGCTGCGACCGGATGGTAATGTATGAACTAGCTTGCAGAGAATTATTTGGACAAAATGTGGAATGATATTAAACTATTATTCCGTGGCCTCACTAAAAGTTGAATGAAAGCCTTGTTATGATAAGATATGGATACAAACCTTCGCCTCCACAAGAACTAATGGCCTACTCTCTATCTTTACACGACCAACAATAGCAGTTCGTTGCACTCCCGATTGATCGACCACAATGACCTCTTTTCCTGTTTTTAACTCTGAGAGGTAGCTAGTCTTGCTTCCAGGAATGGCAACATATGCATGCACTGGACCCTAATAGTATCCAATCACACTATTAGCATTGACATTGGGTGAACTTACCTACTCAGTTCTCTATTTAGATAAAAGAAAGAGCAAGCACAGCCGGAATTGAGGATAGGGATGAAGTTCAACCTTAGTCCTCTAACTAATATAATTAAGCTTCAAAAAGTTGCTTTCTTGAGAAAATGCATTTACAATTGAAACCGGAAATCAAAAGCTGAATTTGATGTTCTTACTTCACCAAAATTTTACAACGACAACTGAGTAAAGAAAAGGTTGAATGGTAAATCTGCTTTCGCCTCGCTCTCTCTCCAAAAATCTGAACAATTCAAGCCGGAACTTACTGCATTAACCCGGAATGGCCTGCTAGAAATGTAATTTGACTCTAAGCATTCTGAGTGGACAAGGAAGAGCCCTCTCGCAAATGAGCCAACCTTAGTTAAGAATATTCTGCAGTAAGAACAACATTCTAATATAGGAAAGAAAATTGTCAACAGTACTATCAGACGGCAGTTATATTTGAGACACAAGACCGAGATCAAACCAGAAGACCTTCACCAGGTCTCATGAGGCTACACAGATCCACACAAACACGGTCACCCATTCCAGCCATTTGAACATTCATGACAGTGGCCTTGGTCAAGTTCAAGCGAGTATCAGCTTCATTTCTTCTGTTAAAGTAGTCCTGATAATGTATGCCACTATAAGGATCAGGGCCACATTAAGAAAAACACTAGTATTAGCTATTACCTTCAACTCCAGTATGGCTTTTGCATCGTCAACTTTTAGGACTACACCATCCAGACCGTGCTCCAAGGCCTACTAAGTAAAATCTTACATGAAAATATGCTGTATCCATTGAAGAAAAAAGAAATTGCATGAAAACCAAAAAGGTCAACAAATTTAAGGCAGTAAGGCACTACCTCAAGAAAAACCTGAGCTTCAGATGGTGTTTTCGAGATAGCCAACACCGTTCTCTGAGATCCTTGAAAAGCTGCAACAATATTCTCTGCAGGTATCACCTAAAACACGAATGAGAAAAGAGCATTGCAAACAAGAATCGGTTACTTTGTTTTGAAAATATAATTTAATTTTTTAAGTTACTTTTGCTAAAAACCAAACAATTGACTAATAAGAGCACGCTGAACAGAAAAGAAGACTCCACTCCTGAGAAGAGAAACTGACTAGTTGACCTGCCAATCCAGAAGATTAACAACAACAATCTGTGCTAGGTCGTCCCATGATTGGAGCTTCTCTAATTGCTGGGGAGAGGTAATATCAGAGAATGCCGCAATTCTTTTGCTCTCACTATCCAAAACCTCTTCCCCTTCAATGAAGAGAGGGCATATGAATGCAATTGCTGCACATTTCAAATCAGCGAAAAAAAAAAAAAAAAAAAACTGTTCACAAAAGAAGTAAATACAACACGTGCCAACATCATTCCTAACCCAATAATGAAAACAGCAGAACCGCATTGGCCGAACATGAAATTCGAAGATTAAATCAATCAAATCTTTTGTAAGAAGAATCAGGATTTAACAAATATAGACAAAAGTGAATATAAGGAAAATTAAAAAAAAAAAAAAAATCAAACATTGCAAGATAGAGAATGTGTGGTTTACATGACCATTCAGTGGCTAAGTCGCGACAAGTTGAGGGGAAAATGAAAGTGTTCCAGCCTCTCTCCACGGCTGTGGTCATGACTTGTTTATTCTCTGTCCATATCCAAACCAATTTCTTGCCCCAGGTTGAAGAAAGATCAGCTGATCTGCTACTATTGCTACGTACACTAGCAGACATTGCAGTCGCAGAGCAACGATTCCTGAAAAAAAGCCCTGCCCTTTTCTTCTTAGAAGCAGTAGTGCTGGAACTAGCAGCATTCCTTAATCCACGATTGACGAATCTGCAACAATCCCATTTGCCTAGAGATAATTTTACGTGTTGTAATCAAAAAATTGGTTGGAAAATTTTGCAGAGGCCTTTTTTAAATTAAGCCCTAAAAGCTCTAATATCAAAGTAATAACTGAAATATAGTGGAGATGTGTGGGCAGGGGGAAGAGGGGTTAAAAGACTGAGAATAAACCAGTAACGCCAGCTTGAAGTTGCAGGTAGGAAGGTGAAGACCGGTACTGAAAAGCCATGGGCAGCTATTTGCTCACTCAAAATCATTCAATTCCCAGTTACAGGTGGGGTGGAATCGTATTGTTATTTATATATATAGTCAGTTCCAGAGAAGGCGTGGTTCAGAATCACGCCTTTCATGGGACATGCGGGTGTATTCGAAAGGCTCATCGAGAGCATGGTTTTAAAGGCGGGAAAGAAAGGCGCGTGATTTGGATAGTGCAGAGTCAATCCTAGGGCATGGGGCTTGGATGTCATAGCCAGAGAACATAAAGATTCAAGGTGACTCTTTGAGCTCTCGCACGTCTTATCTTTTTCAGATGCATTTGACGGCCTTCGTTCCCTTTGAAACACAAGTGGATCGCCAATAGAATATTTGTTGCTATCTGGCATTATCTGAAAGTTTATTGGGTCGCAATTGTATTAGGACTACCGTTATTGTTAATCCTTTCCAATCCGCTCAAGGGTTGCGAAATTCAAGATTTTTTTTTTTTTCATGTCTTAATGCTTCTTGAAGAGCTATTGGTTCCAGATTGCTAATAATGATTGATTCAGTTCCTCTCTCTTAAAGGCGGTACTCGGTAGTTACGGAGATCTTAATATTATGTGTTTGACAATGTGCATGAACAACTTCAGAAATGGTTGAAGAATCAGACAGTGAGTTTAACATGAAGATCTTATTTCTTTCCAGCTGATTCCAAACACAAATCAAGGTGGCTTCAGTTGCTCTTGGCGGTCCATGAGTCGGAGGCTTCTATTCGTGTTTGGTCTTGAATTCATACAGGATGTAGTGGGTATAAACATCTCCCGGATTAACTATCTGCGAGGGAAAATTAGGATGGTTCACTGAATCCGGAAACCCTTGAGTCTCGAAACAGTAGGCTGCATGAGCCTGATAGACGTATCCACTCTTTCCCGTCACATCTTTCAAGTGATTAGCAGTATAAAACTGCAAGCCTGGAGCACTCGTTGATATCTTCATCCCAATTCCAGTCTTCTTACTGTGTGCTATGACAGCCACCTTCATGTCGTTGTCCTCGTCCCCACCACCATCCAGGGCATAATTGATATCGAAACCACTTGGAAGTTGGTTTATCTGGCTTCCAATTGTGTGGGGTTTGAGGAAATCATACGGGGTACCTTTAACGGGTGAGATCTTTCCGGTGGGGATGAGCTGGTTGTTCACAGGCGTGAAGTGCGAGGCAAATATTTGGACCTCATCAGAGAGGACATCGCCACTGTTGTGGCCGCCAAGATTCCAATAACTGTGTTGTGCCAGGTTCACAGGAGTGGCCTTGTTTAGTGCTTCTGCTTCCATTATCACCCTGAGTTTGTAGGGTTCAAGCAAAGCATAGGACACTCTGACTAGGAGATTTCCTGGGAATCCTTCTTCTCCATCAAGGCTGTAATAGGCGAATACAATGAAAGGATTGGCATCATCTTTCACGTACTCCTCCACCTTCCAAATAAGTTGGCTAAATCCTTTTTTACCGCCTGTGTCCCCGATGACATGACATGGTGCATTAAGATGTTAAGATATAGTAATCGATATTTGATAAATCAAATTTATTTTTGGATGATATGCAGGAGTAAATTAATTAATTACCGTGAAGCATGTTTTGTTTCTCATTGGCATCAAGCTTGTAATGGACTCCATTTAGAGTAAACTGAGCACCCCCAATCCGATTAGCAACCCGACCAACTACAGCTCCAAAATATGCTGTATCATTCTGCAGGAAAATTAATGGGTTTTAGAACATGGTGTCCATGAATGCTGGCAAAAGGCAGATCGATCTCATACAAGAAGACGGCCATTATATATATATATATAAAAACTCTACCGATCACTCCCATTATAATTTTCCTTACTGTGCAATGGAAGCAGACGCTAGCCCTGGACCCTGGACCCTGGACCCTGGACCCTGGACCCTGGACCCTGGACCAGACCCTTTAAGTTTTCGCACTTAGCTCCAATATATATAATAAATTAATGAACGCACATCCATCCAAGTCGATTCATTAGAAAAATGCTGCCATGTTAGAAAACAAACAAATGGATCATTATTAAATATACTAGAAAAAGCATCTCTATGCTTCAATTTGCAATTCGTCTTTTTTTTTCCTATGAGAAAATTCAACCTGAAACAAAAGGAATAGTAGAACAATTAATTAATTGCAATGAAGTTTTCCAAATTTAACAGCATACTGATTCAAAAGCCGGCTAGCGCTCAAGTTAATCAAAATAAATATGGAGGAGGTGTAAATCCTAGCTAGTTCTACAATTCCTAATGGCCGGCTGGGTTGCCGTTGCGTTACGGGAGTTACCACATTGTAATTTTTTTTCCAGGGGACAGAAAGAAAGGAAGAAAAAGAAGGGTCCCCCACGACGTTGATCAACCTGTACCCTATCTATGCAACCCTACAAAATAAACGTTCATTTCTTGACTTTTCTGCAGAATGCAAGGGATTCACGATAAAGAGATAAGATGAAAAGTCCTCCGCGCGCGGCAGGACCATCCTCCCCACACCCCGCACCATCTTCAAAACCACTCAGCTTTCATTTCAGAAGACCAAAGTTCCATAAAAGTTCGCTAGCAAACATGAAAAAAACCAATTCACAAGGCACAAAAACTCGCTCACCAGATAATCTTTAACAGAGTCGTAACCAAGAACAATATCTGCCGGCTTTCCTGAGCAAGTTGGGCAATAAATGACATGAAAAATGAGCTGGGATTTTCCATAAAAGCATTTGTATAGTTTTGAAGGGACAAGTACCATTCTTGTCAGGGAGAACGACGGACATGATCCTCGCACCGAAGTTCGTCACCTTCAAAGAGAAATCTCCTTTCTTGAGCTCGTAGATCTCAAGTCCACTTTCAGAGCCATTCACAACAACCCTAAAAGTTGTTGCGGCGATAATGAGACCTAACAAGAATGAAAGTCTTGACATTAATTTCTATCTGGGAGATTGAGGAATGGCTTGAGGAGGGAGGGGTCGGAGAGGATGAGGTTTGATGGATCAGTCTTTTTATAGGAGTCCAATAAAGTGGTGTCTGCATCATCAAGTAAACCTTAGCACGTGAACGAAGGCGTGTACATAAGAAGGAGCATTATGGGTTTTCTTTTCTTTTATTATTTAAATGATATGTATGTTTTTTGTTTTGGCATAAAATGGTAGAATTGTCGGCTTCTGTGAGAATAAGGGTTCTATATTATATATCCAATCTGACCGACATCGGTATCAATTATTTATATATCCTCTGCCAAGTTAAACACTTAGACAAGATTCGATCTATAGATCACGAGTTTCAAATTTTGTCACACCTATCTCGTCAATTTAAAAATTAAAGATATGGCAAAGTTTGGACCGCACGATACTAGATGTATCAAGTTTTTTGCCAAACACAAGTACCTAATTGTTTTACTTATTTACATTTGCTAAATTCACCCTAAACACGGTCCACGATGTTATAATAATAATGATTCTCGATCGGCCCCCTTTGTGTGTTTCATTAGATGTCAAAAGGAAAAGAAAAAAAAAAGGGCAAAAAAGACCATGTAATTAAGACACTTGGCCTCTGAAATCGAATCCATGAACATTTTTTTATGATGACAATTAAAAATATGGCCTACCCCCTTCAAGAAATTGCAAATTTACACAGCTCTTGTTTAATAATATGCTAATTAAAGTTTCCCAAAGCCAGAGTAAGAAAAGGAAGCCGCCGCCGCCAACCTGGGGCATAGCTTATGTTACCCTTGACAGCAAACCAGGACAACATTGATGAGTTCTCTTCGGCTGAAGAAAGATTTCTGGAGGGTGGCCAACTACTCTCACAAGAACCAGAGGAGAAAAAAACGAATAAACAAATCCCAATTCAACGATGGGCTTGGGGACCAGGGGGCGGTGAAGCGGGTTCCTGCAAAAGTCATTGACACATCTTCGGGCCTGGGCTCCGAACATTGGTGGCAATCTTTTCGTTATAAGGATTATTGCAATCTTTCTTTCTTTTTTTTGGATCTAACTGCAACAATTTACCCTGCTCCGACAATGTGGATATGGAGGAGAAGGAGCCCGATCAGACTTGTTGGGTTGAGGTATAAACCTCCAAATCAAACAAGTGTCCGGCTTCGGAATGTTTTGAAGAAAAGGAAGCATAACGACTTGTAAGGAGGTTGGGCTCCAGATCAAACAAATGCTCTACTTCTGATTTTTTTAAGAAACGAAGCATAATGATTTCTCGTAATACACTCGGTCGACAGGTTTATACTTCAACCTCATCGACCTAATGCATGAGAAGGTTCTAAGAGACTCTCCCGACCATTGAACCGAAGTATACAAAATTTCCAACAAAATGTCATGATAAAGCTGTTTTCTACCCTTTTTTTTTTTTTTTTTTGGTCTGTTGGACAAAGATGTGTGGGACCGTTCAATTATGTTCAGCAATTGAGATTTCTCGTCGCTCTTCTGGCAATCAATCAATATGTGATTCACTAATTTATTTGATTGTTTTATATATATACTAGGGGAGGAGTGCGATGCGCGGGTGTTTGGTGCTTGTGGTTGAAGAAAGTTTTTTTGTTAAACAAATAATAATACATTGCGAGAATAGTACGTTACGATAAATAATTAGAAGCAGGTATCGTTATAAGACAAACAACATAAGAGTCTTCTAATATTAGAATCAGGAAGTTCTCGAAAACAAATAATTTGATGCAGCAAGTTTCCAAAGGTGTACGGACAAATATTTATGATAAGTACAACAACATTAGTAATACCTTCACCAATTTACCATGAACTAATTCTTGGCCCATTATTGGCCAAAACAACCCCTCTCGCTATGACATCTGCAGATATACAAAATACAACCAAGTTCTAACAGGAATACCAACCATATAATGAATTCAAATTTAAAATGCAAGTCCACATGGAAAAACCGCCATCAAACTCTCAAAATTACCATATTAGAGTCATGTCTACAAACAAGAAGTACCATTTTGGAGTCAGCTGACTCACAAATCCAATTAATATTGTACCAAGCAACATTTTGCGAACAAAAGTTTATAGTTACCTTGCCCTTCCTCTTTGTGTCCACTTCTCTATCCAAAAGCATAATATCCTCATAGTCGTCATCCATGTCAACATCTATTACTTCAGGAAAAATTACCTACAAAGAATCCATTCACCACCATTAAGACATTTATAAATAAAATGAATGGAAACCACGGTCGTAAAAATTAAAATTTGCATTAGAAAGCAAAAAAAAGCAAGAAAAGGTGCTAAAAATTACTACCAAAGACCAGATGAAATGAAGAGCAACTGTCACCGAATAGAAATCCAGTTAATATGCAATGAATACCACCCTTTCCTTAATAAATTTTCTTTCCTGAGCAGAAAAGAGGCTGAAAAGGAGCTACCAAACCACTTTGATGCAGAAAATGTTTGATCAATGAAAAATGTCAAAGCAAATAGTTCCATTTCCGCTGCAACATGACTTGAGATAAAATAATTTCTTCATAGCAAACATAGAAAAAACCCTGAACTGTAAAAGTGGTGAACTAAGAACTTCACTATCTAATAACTGATTAACTCTTGAACTGCAAAGGAAAAAGGAAAACCTGAAGTTTATCAATTGTTAAACTTCACCTGTTGAACCCCATAAATTCGATACTACCAAAAAGCAAAATAACCTAAAGAATGCAGAAGATGACCTTGCAGCAACCACACCTTTCATGAACTCCTAACGGCAATCAAAATTATGAAAAAAGTTTCCAGAATCATGAATAAATTAAAGTTCAAAACTCACAATCACTATACCCTCCAACATTGCTATGAGTCTGTGATCATACCTTTGAGGCACCATACGAGGCTTCAAAAATTGAAATGGGATTATGCTTATTCAAAGTTCTGCAAAAGTTTCCATTTTCCTAAATTCCTAAAACAATTATTCCCAAGTACCAAGCAGCAGAAATGCAGCTTAAATTCGAAACAAAAATGGGCATCTTTACTCTTTCTTCACCAATTGAAAACCAACAAAATGCATATCACATTCGACAAATTAATTAAAACTCTTACACAGAAAAGAAAAAGGCCGAATACCAATCATGCTAGAATTTGCGATCAATCCAAAGTCTAAAAAGAACAGACAAATGATTGGTAATTTCAGAGTAGAGTTCATACACCAGTGGCTCATCTAGCTAACAGAAGTCGGACCTAAGCAATTGAATCCTAGAAGAGGAAACGTCATGGCAGGTCACTGTAAAAGGAGGCGACGGGAAACTGAAGCTGAAAGGGGGTAACGGACCTACGTTCGTGGGGCATAAATGCAGATTAAAAGATGAGGAAGTGGGTTCCGACCAAACCATTAACAGCCATACCGGTTAGGCAACCATTGGAACGTTTCAGGTACCGGACGATTTCATCGACACCCCCTCCCACATAGAAGCAACGTTTACTTGTCCGTTTAGAGGAATAATTGGGCCTAAGGGGTATTTCGATAATTACATCAACACACAAGCATATATGGGGTGTACAACAGGCAAAAATGGTTGCACACTCATTACATATTCCATCAATACTCAGATGGCTCATTAATGAGAACTTTAAATGTATTAAAATGGGGTCATTTCAATAAACATATCCAAATACATACTTCCTGAAGTTGCACCTAAAGCTGTTAGGCTAATACACAATATTTAACATTCCCAAAAAGCCCCCATCCATGCGGTTGAAATTCATCCTACTCTTTGACCAAAAACTCAATCTTATATAGTATAAGGATATATTTTTAGGTCAAACCAAATTATTGTATGCAGGACATCCATAAGGATTATTTAAAGTTTAGCATTACTTTATGCGGAATTACATCCCATGCGGGCGTTGATGAAGTACTGGGTGCCGTCTCTTCCTCGAATTTCTTGAATTATCGCCATGTAATAATAATGTCATAGACGTCATATGAATTATGGTAGATGAAATTGTCTTGAAAATGAACCTGGAAGATTAACTAGGAAACTTTGTGGTTTATGTTAGTTGGATGGTAACGTGCACGATCGTAGCCGTGGAACGCAGCCAAAATTAAAGTCAATATATAGACTTCAAGTTTATATTAAATACTACTAGTTGCTTTGGTCAATTAGAAAATCAAAGTCAAGACCTCCAAACCGTTTGTACCATTGTGATTAGTATACAAAGCTCCATAATACTACTAGTTGCTATGGTGATTTTGGTCTTTGTCAATGCATTTTTGACCCTTGAGCCTTAAACCAGTATTAAACCATTTTGGTTTGTACCGACGAATGAAGGACTCAGCTCGCTCGAGTCACTATATTTTATTCTCACTTTTTTTTACAGGAGAACATGCCAAAAATAGAAATAGATAGCTTTTTTTTTGTGCATATTTGGTTTAATCTAGGATGGTGCATTAACATGATGGTTTTGTTGATTTGTTAGATAGCAGTGGCGCCATAACCAACCTTGAAGAAAAATAGGCAAAGCCGCTGCTATTCTAATGCAATTACGTACACGCGACTTGGACCATCTGTCAATTAGTGTAGCCGTGAGCAGGCAGACATAATTGATTCAGGCTATAGGGATAATTTTAGAAACCTCTCATCAGGTTCCTGACAATTGTAGCCACCTCCCTTGAAATTTAAAAAATTATAGAAATTTTCTTAGAAAGTATATTTTGGTAATAAATGGTGATGTAAATACAAAAAATCTAATGAATATCTTATACTGCCCCTATTTGATTTGCAAAACAAATTAAATGACTCAAGAAATCAAATATCAGCATTACTTGCTAAGTAAAAAATTTTAAGATAGTTATTTATAGTAAAATTTAGGCCATGTTTGTTTCAAGACGTCATATTTAATACTTGGACTTCTTCTTCTTCTTCTTTTTTTTTTTCCTTTGCTAAGTAAGCTGTGAATTTGCCTTTAAAAAAAAAAAGTTGTGAAGAAACTATTTTTAAAAAGTGCATTCCTTCTAGCCGGCTAGTTATAAAACTAAACAAGAAGTCCATTTGAATGACCTATAACTTGGATATATATAACGTATTAGGTAAGATGAGGTTAGAACTTTTGAATAAAGAAATATTTGCAAAATGTGATTTTTTTTTTCACACTAACCTTTTAATTAAAATTTGCAGAGTTGTCAAGATTATTACGTATAATATTTTCATAATACCAGAGGAGGAGGTAAGCGTAATTTTTCAAACTTCCAAAGAGGGGTGGCTGCAAATGTCGGGGAGGCTTACGTGATTATCCCTTGTCTCCAACACTGTACTATAATTAGCGCAAATTGAATATCAATTCAAAAGTCAGAGATCCAACTTATAAGTACCGCCTTCTTGAAGCTGGGCTTACGATGCAATCTCAACTTGGTTTGGAGAGCATACTGATATAGAAGTAGAACTGCTACTCTGTACACCATCTACCTATCCCATGGCACCTGCAGCACGCCACCAATACCAGGCTCCCCAGTTTTTTGCCATCCTAGCTTTTTTCTTATTATGCATTTTGATTCAAATTATCGGCACCGCGGCCAGTGCTGCTGGTCCGTACGTACGTTTTGGTTCGCCACGGGGGGATTGGCTAAACCACGGGGGAGACATATACAACCGAAGATATGCCTCCGGGGAAACCAAAATTAGCCCTGCAACCGCATCTAGACTGGGGCTAAAATGGAAGTTCAATGCAGGGGGGCTGGTAACCGGAACCCCAGCTGTATATGACGGGGTTGTATATTTCACGAGTTGGAATGGGTACGTGTACGCGGTTAAAGCCTGTGATGGGTCTCTGGTGTGGAAACAGAATCTGAAACGACTCACCGGTATCAGTGGGGGCCAACTCCTGGGCTTCAACGCAACCATAGCCAGATCAACTCCCACCGTCGTGGCCGGTGATCTGGATATGCTGATACTAGGAATCACGGGGCCTGCTTACGTCATTGCCATTAAACGGAGCTCTGGCAGGCTGATATGGTCAACTCAACTGGATACCCATCCCTACGCTATCATCACAATGTCCGGAACCTATTACCATGGGTACGCACGCCCGCCACGTCCTGCCTTCTTCCTTTCTCTTCCAGTACATCATTTAATCATTACACGCTACTACTCTTGTTTATGTCATTCACTCTCTCCCTCCTTTAGTTTTGTCCCAACATCTTTGCTTAGATTAACCGTTTGAATGCATTGTTCAAATCAAATTCTTGCAGTGTTTACTACTATTTCACCTCAAGATTACTCATTGGCTGTAGTTTTTTTTTTTTTGTAGAGTAAATGTGAAACTACTTTAATTGATAAAACCAGGAAATCTACACTTCAGGGTACGTATGCCCTCACTACGTGAATACAAAACTCTTAAACTACACGTTAAATACAAACGAACAACCAAGTTGATCAGTATCTCTGAGCAGAACTGATTCAGAGACATGCCTCCACTCCATTGCGAGTTCGCAACTCATTGGCTATAGTTAATCTATCTTTCATGAATTATGTGAAATTGTCTGTTCATTTATTTGCTTTGGGTAGGGGAGTCAATTTCAAACTCATGCACGGGCAAAAAGTTCATGTTTGTCCTCTATCTGGATCTATTTGGACAAAGGGACAGGAGGCAAAAATGGAATTTTGATATGTGTTTTCAAACTCGGACCGGACGGCCGGTCCGACCAGTTGAATCGGGGAATCGGTCAAGTATTCGGTCCGAGTTGGTCATCAAAATTCGGTCAACTCTGGTCAAAATCCGGGTTTGACCGGTACAGAACCGAAAAAATCGGTCCAACAGGAGATTTTGTAAAAGAAGTTCAAACTTTTTTAATATTATGTTTTGACCTCCTAAATTGTGAAAACTTATTAATATACCTCAAATATTTCATACTTTATAAATATTGTCCTAAAATTTGATGTTATTTTTCAATTAAATCCATAATTTTAATTCTAAACTTGTTAATGTTTATTAAATAATATAAATTGTTATTTGATTGTTCTAATTTCTTTGTATTTTCTTGTTAAATATATTTGAAACACCAAATATATATGAATATACCTTTATTAATATCAATATGTTATTGGATATTTTATATACAATAATTTAATTTTTAAATAATTTTTATTTATGACGTCATCCGGTTCGACCCCTATCGACCCCCGGTCGAACCCATTGACCCCTGACCCCTGACCTCGGCCGAGTCGATATCCGGTCTGGTTCTGAAAACATAGATTTTGATTAGTAGTTTGATTAGAAAAGATTAATAAAAAAAAGAAAAAGTTATAATAAAATAAGAAAAGTTTTTTTTTAAAAAAAAAATTTCATTCCTAGTCTTGCACAAAGCCACATTCACAAATCATGATTATCAACTCCCTAAGCTGGTTTATCCTAACTGATTAGAGTCGAGTATTTGGTTTGACTTTTTCATGACTGCAATTGAATTGATAATAAATTCAGTAGTCAGTAGCCTTGTGGAAGACTGAAAAATTTTACTATCCTTGTCTGTTGGCAGAGGTTTTTACGTAGGAGTGTCTTCATTAGAAGAAAACGCTACGATTGAGGAATGCTGCACATTTCGCGGTAGCTTCGTCAAGTTAGACGCTCGAACCGGCAGGATCTTGTGGAAGACTTTCACCTTGCCGGACAACCATGGGCAACGGGGAGATTACGCAGGAGGAGCCATATGGGGGAGCAGCGCACCAATCGATGCTTCAAGAAATCACGTATACATTGCCACTGGAAATCTGTACTCGGCTCCTCAACGCATCCAAGACTGTCAAGAAAGACTAAACAATCAGACTACACCAACAAATCCAGAGGAGTGTATTGAGCCCGATAACCATTCGGATTCCATGATGGCACTGGACATGGACAATGGGAAAATTAGGTGGTACAGGCAGCTCGGAGGCTACGATGTCTGGTTCTTTGCTTGTAATAATTTGTCAACCCCTAATTGCCCAAGTGGGCCAAACCCGGATGCTGATTTTGGGGAGGAACCAATGATGCTAAGCATCGAACTTAATGCTACTAAACGAGACATTGTCGTGGCCGTCCAGAAAAGTGGATTTGCGTGGGCTTTGGATCGCGATGATGGGAACATTATTTGGTTTACCGTAGGTTCATCTCGCTGCTGTATACGTCGTCGTCATTCCATTTGGATATTATCTGAATATATTAGTGTTGATTTTGGTAAGAATGCCAGTTTCAATTAATTAATTAATTAATTTGCCAATGGATGATGCAGGAAGCTGGTCCCGGAGGTATTGCCGGGGGAGGTACTTGGGGTGCGGCAACAGATACAAAGAAGATATACACAAACATTGCCAACAGCAACCGAATGAACTTTACTCTTCTGCCATCAAAGAAAGTCACAAATGGTGGAGGCTGGGTGGCGATGGACGCTCCAACCGGTAAAATATTGTGGTCGACCGCTGATCCGAAGAATGCCACGGTTAATCCCGTCACTATAGCCAACGGTGTCCTTTTTGGGGGCTCAACACATTCAACGGGACCCGTGTATGCCATCAACGCTGGAACTGGGAAGATATTATGGTCCTATGAGACTGGAGCCTCCGTCTATGGTGGCATGTCAGTAAGCAATGGATGCATGTATGTGGGGCATGGGTACAGAGCTCCAGCCTTTACCGCCGGAACCCATCTCTTCGCTTTCTGCATATAATCAATGACTTCGTGAGGTTGTTTCGTGTCTCAGCCAACAGCCAAGACATATCCTCTGCGGCATTCTTGGACACGTTAACTCTTGAGCTGATCATGTCGTGGAAGGAAAGGCGGCCTGTGAAGAATAAGAAAGAAATGATTGTGCAATACATTATACCAGTTATCCAGTTTCGTCAATACAATAATAAACCAGGAGAAATTTGTATCATCATCATCATCATCATTACATTGGATGTTATTATTACCAATGATATAACCGTCAATATGAAATTAGCATGAACCCTAACAAACCAAAAACAGAACGTTGATGACAGACTATTTACGAGTTTTTGTAGGAATCCCGATTAGCCAACTCTATGGTATCTTCCTATTTCATTTTTCCATCCATTTGCCAGTTCGAAATGAAAAATATTTGATACCGTTGGAAGAAGACGCTTCGGTTTTCTCAGAAAATAAACCGAATTAGCTTGACTTACCGTTTCGTTTTCGTTTGTGTGGTGTAAAGGAGTGTGTATTTTCCTTTTTTCAGGGAAATGTTTTGCTCAATAACATTTTCAAAGAAAATAGCGGTTCATTTCCGCCAGCTTCTGGTTGCCTTTGATTAGAAGTGTAGCCAGAAACCCTTGCTCGCCACAACACACACACACCTTTGTTAGGCGGTCTCATCTAAGAGAAGTCAATTCAATGATCTATGGCTGTAGTAAAACTGGAGATTTATTCTCACCCCGGAGAAACTTCTTGCCCTTGCTTTCTGCGACACTAGAACCCAACATAGATCTGCTGCTACTTGGAGGAAAAGAATACTGACGAGAAAACAAAAAAAAAAAAAAAAAAAAACTTTTTACAAAGGCACGTACATCATCATACAAAATTGACAATAAAACACAAGAATAATCAATAGAACACAGGCAATACGAGATCAGCGACAGACTCTGAGTTTACAACTATACATTCCTTTGCAACACCAGCACTACAGCAGAAAACATGAGAAAACGTGCAATATGATCAAACAAATGCTATTGGTCAAGTCCCTGTTCATGTTTACATAGAAGTCACACACAGCATCACACAGGACAGCCGGTCCTCTACAATTGCCAAACCAGCAGATTGCAAGACTTTATCTCCGCCATCCCGGCTGAAGCACCCTCTCTGAATTTGCAGGCGGAAAAACGAGTGTCATTAAAAAAGTTTAAAAAACTAAAGTGGAACAACCTCAGACAAACAGGAACACAGGTATGCAAGTCAAACAAGCACTAAATAGCAGAAAATGATTTCAGAAACCCATTCTGTAGATTCGCTAGGAAGAAGCACAGAGAGAGAGACTGGTACGAGGATGTGATTCCGTTTTCAAGCCAGAAAATGTGTGAAAACGAAAGTGCATGCTGCAATGCTCTCCCATTTATGATCCTTTCAGTTACCATTGGCCAAACAATTTTAACTTGCAACATGTCAACTCAACCAAGTGGAAAGTAGAGATCCTCTGTACAGTTATACTAGGAGACAATCAAATCCCATTAATTGATGCAGACAATCCAGTGCATACATCCAAAGCTTTGGACTTAGCCATGGTAAGACTATTGCACACTATATCTAAATAATCTTACCATCTCTAGAAGCTGACAGTGATTTGTTAGTTTTGCTCCCTCCTCTGCCATTTGCTTGTGCTGGCTTTTGCACCCGAGGTGACAATGAGCTCAATTTACCATTGGTTGAGGAAGGGAGAGAATGACGCCGGACAAAACCATTTTCAACTGCATCTTCATTCAACTTAGCTGATCCTTGTGCTCTAAGTTTTGCTTTTGCAGATTCAGTTGCTGCCATATAGCTTGGCAAGCTTGGTGCATTCTGCGACACATTCTCAGGATATTCATGCTTTGTAGGGAATGATCTCCTTCTCCTGTTTTTTTGGTTTTCCTTGCCAGATTGATCTTCCTTCGCACTTAGTTCCTCATCAGCCGTTGCATTGATCTCAACTTTCATATCATCTTGAGGGGATTGTTGCTCAACACCAGGACAAGCAACATGAGGCAGCTCAACAGGTTCATCCACCATCAAGGGCTCTGAAGATGCTTCTGTTTTGTCCGCTTTGTCAACTACAACAGCTGGTTCGCTTGGTTTCTCAGAAAGATCAGCAATCACTGGTTCAGTAACATCAGAAACTGGAAGACTTGGTGTTTTTCTTACAAGTTGCTGAGGCTTCTCAGTTTCTGCTTCTGAATTTTCAGAAACTACTGTTGTCGCAGAAACTTTTCTCAAACTACGTTTCACCCTTTCCAGTTCATTTTGGGGCTGTTCTTGAACAGATTCCCCTTGATGACTGATAGGTTTCCTTGGATTGCGTCTAGGTTTTTCAACTTCCAAGGAACTTGGCATATTATTGTCACCATTGCCTGCCGTAGCTACCTTCCTGAAAGTTCTCCTTGATTTTCCTGGCTCTGCTTCAAAACCCTGTCTGCTTCCCTGCTTTCCTTGAGGCTTCGCATCAAGAATCTTTTTTGGTCGTGGAAGTGGTTCCCAGAAGCGAAGCAGTGACCATCTTTCAAGCCAATTCCAAGCTGCATTTGGCTCATCCAGGTCGTACTGAAGGCTTAGTGGCATGGCAGTTGGCAATGAGGCAAGAAGCTACACCGAAAATAAAACCATCACAAATGAGATTTATAATTAGAAGCAGAACCAATTTATTCTTCTCCATCTTGAAGCAAAGAGTTATAGAAGCTGCAGGGAAAGAAGTTTTGATGATTTGGAGAGTTATGCAGATAGTATCAGAAAACAGGGTCATAAAGGATTTGCAGACCCCCTTACTTTGCCTTGCCTCAAGAAGGCCTGTACATCAAAATAGCAAACAACACACCATACAGTTCAAACAGAATATGCCGATTCAAACTAAAACCAATATACTATGGAGGACCAGGTATAGCAGTTGCATGTCATAGCAACTAGATTGGTTCTCGTACAAGTTAGCAACCACTTAATTATGGAGAAGATGCATACACTAAATCCCTGTTGAGTACATTCTTTTGAGGGGAAAAAAGAAGAAGAGAAAATCACCAAGTAAATAGGGAAATATATCTGGACCCAGAAGATGGCAAAAAGGTTTTAGAACCTTTCATGAATTGTACACTTTCCATGTATAATACTGGAGGTGATAATTTGACATGAAACATCAAACGTGCCAAAATTTAGTAAGGTAACAGGGAAAAAGATATTATGAACCTTGTTCACGAATGCATTTGTTGCCAGCTTTTCTGACCTGGAAGCTCTATCAACTCCAAGTAAATCCACCCGTCTAGAGCCCTGGTGTAGCATGAAAAATTTAAGACAGGGGATACCAAAGACTGCCAAACCTTACATGCTTTTAATCCAACTAGTAACTAAACCACGAAAAAATGAGGAAAAGGAAGAAGATTAGTAACTACTAAGGACGTTGGTCAACATCTTTACGTACTTTGATTGAGGATATACACCTCAAGAAAATACAAGGGCCAAATCATGCATGACAACTATAGAATTGTTCATGTTATAGATGGTGCCTCAGAAACAAAAGATGTGCAAGAGCATCCTGTAACAACTGAAGGCAGAGATAATAACTAGTGATGGAAAATAAGAGTCCCAGATGTAGAACCAACAACACTCATTAAACAATGTGAACTTTAACCCAAAGAAAAGGATAAAAAATATCCTGTCTATATACAATTGATTTTACTTACAACCAAAATACAAGAAACTTATAAGTTATAGGTCCACCCCCATATGTATCTGAGCAACATTATTGTTTCTAGAAAACGAAGATGATCAACCTTACTAAGCATGGTCAACCCTCTTCCCAATATCAGAAGGCAGAGGGGCACGAACTAAAGCAGCTGAAAGTATGAAAGATGAACAGCTAAGCGGAACACTATATGAAGAGTTACCAGAATTTCATGCAGCCTGCATTTTTTCAGCTGCTGAAGCTCAGGATTTGAAAGCCTGACCCTTCGTCCACGAGCCAGAGCCTGTATCTTTACAATTGACTGCATACAACGCAAAGTAGCCACAGACTGCCGTCTAACCAAATGCCCACGAATAAGCGCTTGTAGCCTTATAATGCCCTTCAGAGCCCGAAAAGCGCGACGAGCCTTCAAGTATAGTTAATGCGTGCAGGGAAAATCAATTGATTAACATATAAAAGCCAAAATCTCAAAGTCAATCTTAAGATCTCAATCAATAAATTGCTAATAAAACTAAGTACTTGGTCATAAAAAAAGAAGCATAACATGATTGCCATCCAAAACATTGACTAAGGGGGAATTCCTCGACAGCCTACAGTAAATTTACATCTCTAGTAAGAGACATTAACCATCCAATGCATTGGACAGCAGTGAACTCCATAATCAAATTTAATGCGGTAATAGTTAAAAGGGAAATGCAATCATGGACAACATACACTAAGAAGTAGAATATGGTGAAACCTTTTTATCGTACAGGTGCTGAAGAAAATATCTTGACAAGCTCGTAGTTCACAATAGAAAGAGAAATTCAAAGCATTCTTACTACTGAAATAAAAGGCCCAGAATCACTTCTGACATGTTGACTTGACCACAATATGACAACATGAGAAGCAATGAAAAATTACCAAGTAACCCCTAAAAGCAGCTTGTGCTTTTGTGGCAGCTTGCTCTTGCCTCTCTCTCTCTACATTATCAGCTGGATCCAAACCTGTGGAATCAAGGAGATCCACACCAAGCTGTGGAGGGAATGAAGAAGCTACTTGACCTTGTAAACCACCTGGAACACCCTTTTCAGGATCCCTCCTGTCACCAACTCCATCGGTGCTTTGATATGATGTATCTGATATGACTGGAGGGCTTACATCCAGATTCGCTTCTGGTAGATCAGGAGCAGCCTTTTTCTGAATTTTGGCACCCTTCAGAGAGGATCACATTCGGATACCAACATTACTTCAGGCCACATATACTCCTATGAAATCTCAATTGCAGGGGCAATATAATTGCAGTAATGAAAGCAATTATTGACAGTTGAAGAAGCTTATACACAGAAAACTCCCAAGTTAAAGTGAGAGATATCATTCGTACAGTAAACAGGACATCCCAGAAACCAGAAAAAGGGGCAGGGTTTAAATGAACACAAATATTAAGGTAAAATCCATGGTATAAGTAGAACAGTATCTTCCAGAATTAGAGTAATAGATTTCAAAATGCAATGACCATGGGGAACATAGGCTTTCAGGATAGTACGAAAGACAGTACATCCAAAAGGGAAGCAGCAGAGCTCCAGGTTACAGATAATACATTAATGTTATAGGCAGTAGAACCAAACAAATTAACTTCACAGAAGCTCAAGAGAAGCAATCATACCTTTGATAGATTGGACTTGGAAGGTTTCTTCCCAAAGAGTACAGTCTTGATCCACTTTCCAGGAGATTTCCCCATCACTGACTAAGCCAATATCAGAAAAAGTTGGGACTTCAATCACCCCCTGCATTGTCACCATTTATGCCTCATTATAAAGAGTTACTAGAAGCCAAAAAAAATTATATAAGATTAAAATTAAATTAAATTAAATTAAAAAACCAACCCTCACGCATAAGTTCATAAACAATGAAGTCATATAGGATCATAACTAATCCTATATCATAGGTCCAATGAAATAAGAGCTACACGTAGCTACTTCGATGGACTACCTTGAAGCTGTTAGTCCAATAGTTTAACAGATCATACACCTTTTCCTTGCTATAATGAATATCTACAACATAGCTTGCAATGAATGTCTCATCTTTCTATAAGAAAAACCATAGTAACTGACCAACATGCTGAAAACCAATCACCAACTTTGCTGAATACGAAATTTTAAGAACCGACGATCAATTTCTTTGCATGTGATTTCAACAAGATGAAGCCTTAAAAAAAACATTAATATGCGTCATCAACTAATTTTTTCCCCCGTACAAGAAAATGGTCATCAGGTCTAAGTTAAAGCCTACAGAGAGTCCAAAATTGCAATAATAGATCAAATTACAAAGTCCTCCAGCAATAGTTTGATTAGAGCATAAGAAACCAAGTAAAAACAACAATGGCCTAAGCCAAAACCCAGTAAAATTCACTGCAGAGATCCATTCGAATTGAGCAAGATCTGCACTAAAATTAAGCAAGGGAAAAAAGGTACAAATTTTAGCATGCACAATCAAGAAAAACCCAAGTACGAAACTGAAATGGGGTTTAAGGGGAAATGTGGGTTCAGATCTGACATGTACCTGAGCGATTAAGAGGGCCGTTTTAGTAATTACAAGACCGCAAAATTATTAGCATTCCTGAAATGACGAGCCATTAGTAAATCACACTACCAGATTGCAGATGATGAAAGAAGAGAACAGTTACTAGTCCTAGTGCAGCTTGACAAGAAGCAGCTAGTAGTAGAAGAAATAGTAACAACAAAGGAGGAATAGGATTTCAGGTGAATGTTTGATTGGGATGGAAGTAAAATCGAAGTTCCAAAAAAAAAAAAAGAAAACTGCTGGAGGCCCATACCATGATATATCTCGTTGTGTACTCATGAGTTTGGACCCTCCACCACCGCTCTCTCTCTCTCTCTCTGGAGTTTGCTGTATAGCTGCGTTTGCGTTGTCGTTCTACAGTCGCTTTAACTAAAGTTGGTGATTACTGTGTACTAAAACGAGAGGTTTGAATTTCTTTTATTTCATTTATTTTGCCCTTTTGGCCCTTTAAATTATTGAATTACTTCCTCAGTTCACAGAATGCCCAGTTTTTTTTTTTTTTTTTGTTGAATTAATAGACTGGGAAATTCACATATTTTTTTTAAAACAAAAAAAGTTGTTTTTTGTTTCCCTTGTTTGGTACACCAATACTTTAATAGAATTCCAAAGGTTCGACCACTCTTTTGTTTTTTTTCAAGCGTATAATGAAACAAGACCATACCCTTATTTTCAAAGCTTTTCTTAAAAATTCACTCTAATCTAATGGCTATTCTCTATCATTCTTTCCCTACAATAACCAAATTCTTCTTAGATAGAGGAACAAAATGATAAAGAAATGCATTTGAATTTTAAAAGACTTTGTTTGAATTGCATTTTTTTTTTGAACTTTTTATGGAAAGAACGATTTGATATATGTGAGATAGAAAAGTGATTGAAAAATGTGTCCAGAAAAAATGTAATGAATTTTCTTTGAAAAATTGCAATCCAATAATTCATAGAATAAACAGATATGATGTAATACCAAAGTAATTTGAAGTGCTGAGATATGAATACTAATAAGTTTTGAGGGGCTCTAAAGTCCGAATATATATATTATTATAATTTAGAGGATCAGGTTGGAATTAAGTCCTCGAAGAGTGGGCATATTCGCAAGCAGGAAACAAATACCTCACGAGCGAGAGCATCTAAGGACCGACGGGGGAGCGAGTACTGAGTAGACATGGATAATGACAATGACGTATGGAAACCGACAAAGGTAAAGGAGTAATTACAGCATCTTTTTTTTTTTTTTTTTTTTTTTTCCCCCCAAAGCTCCGTCTGGGCGTGGGATCGAAGCCTCTCCATTTAAGTTAATTTTTATAATATTTGATATAAACTTTTATTATAATTTTGGTGTAGTCATAAAATTTATTAACTTGTATAATTAAGTGATGTAAAATTTGTAATTATATTAAAAACGTATGATTTTACCCTGAATACTAGCATAAAAATTACACAAATTAGACCAAACTCCAATGAAAATTCCCCTCTCTACTTATGTGCGAAAGCGGCATAATTGCAATAGTAGTAGTATTTGTGTAAATATATATATATATATATATATATATATATATATGCGTGTATATATATATAATGCTAAATGGGTGTCAAAGCATCTTGAACCTGGAAAAGGCCCCGCCCGGTAGTTGATTAGGTGCACCATCCATCCGTGGAATTGAAGAGCGACAAAGACCATACTCGAGCACAAAGGACCCAAGAGCCCAACACCCGTAACACCCCATATGCTAAAAGCCCTGTTTTTTTTTTTATATTTTTTTTTATATATAATAAGATAAGAAGAGAGAGAGAGAGAGAGAGAGAGTGGGAATATGGGATCCATCGTTACAAACAAACCAAAATCAAAAACAGTTGAACGTCTCACATTACATCCGTCCCCATGATCACTAATTAAAACATTACAGAAGATAAGCTGACTTTCACTTTGAGGTGAATTATTTGCATTGAGATACTTTATGATCACTTAGGAAATAGAGGTGAGCCTGCCTTCGTGGCTTGCAAATTAAATGCTCAAACTCATCATCATAATATTGACAAGTGTTAGGTTGTGTTTGGATTGCATTTTCCGTCATTTTTCATAGAAAAATTACTGTAACGATTTGATATATGTGAGGGAAAAATGTGATAGGGAAATGTGATCACGGAAAACGACAATATTTTTCGACGGAAATAAGCAATCCAAGCAAGGCCATGTACTTCTCATTTTAGAATGATTCTATTACATTTGCCATTGCATCAGAATCAAAGTTATTTTCAATTTTTTGTTTCTAATAATATTTTCGTCACGTCTATCTATATTTTTTAATACTAAATTTAAATTTAAAATCTAAAATTTTGAGTGCAATTTCGATAATAAATCCGCTGACATCAGCATTTGAAATGCGACCAATAATTTGGGACGAGAAGAGTATTATGGTATGGAACGGAAGACCAATGAATGATATGGGGAGCTTAACAACTACTTGTACTTCTGCACAACGTTAAAATCCATCTTTTTTGCCCACCCCGCCAAGGATCTTAGAAGAGAACTTAAAAAGTCGGTCACCCAAAAAAAAAAAAAAAAAACAAATCCCATGCCATCACACAGCTTTCCTGATGAAAAAACAAAATGAACTACCGACACAACCACAGCCAGGGTCTCCCCGACTAAGAGATCCGTCATCCTACATTTATATTAATTATGATTAAACGCTTATTTGAGTCAAAAAGCTGATTGACATGATTATCCCAAGGTAAAAAACAAAAGAAGATCATAAAACACGAATTGACGAAAATCTCAATCATTGCCTGATTAATGACAGCCCATCTTACTTACTACTGTTTTAGCAGGATACAGTTTGATCTTGAGCCACAGCGCTGTGGTCGTCGCTGTTTTTGTCTTCGTAATCCGTTCCAATTTTGGATAATTTTTCCACTAACCAAAACCGAATGATGAAAAGGATTAATGGTTCAAGTTTCTGTCGTTGATACATTGGCAAGCAATGTTTGATGTGATGAAAGTGGAATCGTGTCGGTGCTAACTGTTGAACGTTGATGTGATGAAGCACCAAACAGATAAAAAATCATTAAGATCGACAGAGGACCTAAATTGACAGCAACTGAATTATTATTGGGCGTCGGATTGCTTTCGGGCCGGTTTGCTGATGCCCGCTGCTGCGTGTCTCTCATTGTTTTGTGTGTGTGTGTGTGTGTAATATTCCAAATATGTGAAATATTTTATAACGATTTGATATATGTGAAACAAATATGTGATTGAAAAATATGTTCATGAAAAACGTAAATATTTTTTCTACGAAAAACAACGAGATGATATTATGAAGAATTCGTCTAAAACCATTTCGCATTCACGGACGGTAACCCTCCAAAGCTCCAATTTCATCCTCACTGTAGCAATCTCCGGTTTAGTTTACCGTAGGGCTACTGATAGTGTCAACCCTCATCCAAGTTGCAATCGCGTGCCAATTGGCCCAACAAGCTCCCCAGAGGTACAGAAGAATAAACCATACTAGTACTAGTCATTATTCAACTATGTGCAGTAGTCTGCCAAACGAGGTAAGCTAAGTCCGGGAGCGGAAGCAAAACAAACCTACAAAGCCGAGTTTGAACCAACATCCTTGAAAATGTAAACAATCCGTCAAGTAGCAGTTGGATGCAAGCGTCCGCTGCACATACCCACACATTTGACAGAAAGTGCCCCCATTCGTTACCAGACAAGTCCCATATTACTATTCAGGTGATACATCCGCTCTGACATGTAATTCCTTTTGAGGGGTCTTGACTCCATCATCCTCAATTTCTGCTGGACTTTATCCCACTTATCTCCATCAATTTTTAATGGCTTCACCGAAAATTTAGCATTGAATTTTTTTTTTTTTTTAAAAAGAGAAAACCAAGGACGGTCCGTCGACATGAACTGGTAAGTGCTTTGGCCTATAGATCTAAGACGTTCAACTGATTAGCCATGTCGTGGTTGATTTGATACATAGTCCTGCAAGTCATGACATGACTGCTTGCGTAAAAAAATTTCATACTATTCCACGCATATCGAATACAAGAAAGGCAGAGTATGTACATAGACTCGCATAAACTAACAATCCATCAGGACAAGTGACACTTGAGTCCCTACAAGCCAATACATCACATAAATTTGCCAAATTGTTTCAACTACATCAGTTAACAATGTAGTGACGACATTTCAAAGAAACACAGGCCATCCTAACCAGGAGAAATGAGTTTCTGCTATCCAGCTTAGCTCATCATTTAGCAATCTCCTTCACCTTTGCAAGGAGTTATTCTAGTCTGCTGTCCAGCTCTGTTCAACTATCTCACGCACCTTCCTGTTGTATTCACGTTTATTCTCACTAAACAACCTTGCTGCTTCAGAGTTGGCTGGCGAGTTAGGATTTGGATCACAAAGCAGCGACTGCAGTTCATAAAGGTAAGGTTTGTGTATCAAGCAAACGAAATACCTCCAAAAGCTTTAAAAGAAGAGAACAAACAAACAAATTAATACTGCACCATGGTCCAATGCACTGCATATATACCATGCAGAAGTTAATGCCCTACAAACAGTAGTTAAGGAACAAATAATCTGATCCCACTCCAAAAGCACACAGATGCTTGCTGGGCATACTTCATGGTTTGGGAACTTATAAAATGCTTATCTACAAATAACCCACAACAGTGCATTTGCATGGGTGTGTATATATATACGTAGATTAGACACAAGTTCGTTAAGAGCCTACCCATGTAATGCTGAATAAAACGGAGAAAAAATGCACAACAACATAAAGCAATCATCACAATTTCATTCACATGTGAACCACAAAAATTTCTCAACCTTATGTTTCAGATGATGAAATGCTTAACACAATTATCGTACCTGAATAGATGTAAGTATGGCTGCTACATCATAAATCGGACTCCACTGATTTTGCAGAATGTCCAAGCAAATACTTCCATCAGCATAAACTGGTAAAGAGTAAAGAGAGAGAGATGCAGTGGTTAACCAAACCACAGATGACACACACACACTGAAAGCTAATGAAAAGCATACAAAACTATATCACTGAGATGTATAGAAATAGCTACTACTGCAACCAACCAAAGATCGGACCAATTTTTCCCCCCATGAAACAAAAAATAGAATGTAACACTTCAAAACCAACCCCCCTTCTCCCAACCCACCTCTCCTCCAGTTTGTGCCACAAACTAGACATCTGCCCTGTAGGTTCACTAAATTGCAGAGACATTGCCTGTTGTTTACTTCAGTTAAATAGAGACCTATTAAATAATAAACAATTACCAATAATTGGAAAAGGAAAAGTGGGGGAAAAACCTTGTTTTACTTTTAAATGGTTGGCCCATACTTTAAAAGCAAGTCTAATCCTTCATTTATCAGCCACCTGCTATCACTGCCATTCATCCTGTGTTTACTCACACCAAAACACAGTGGTCTCCCCCCAGAAGCACCCAGCCAATCCAATCATTGACCCCAAAATTCTGCCTCGTTACCACTAACTCTCCCTGTCCCTATTCTTTTGCCCCTCCCAGAATCTGCCATGACACTTCAGTTCCCAAAGCCTACTTTCCCTGTGATTCCGTGGTACAACTTTGACCAGTGTAAAAGCCAATTAAGATGAGAAATAATCTACAAATGAATTTCATCAAGGCCATGGAGATTTCCACCTTGTAAGCTCTAAGAAAGCAAAATGTTATTGGCATGAGGTAGGAAAAATATCAAAGCAAGAAATTAAGCACAGCATTTTGTATTACTAGATAAACACCATCATGATTGCATTATCTTATCATTCCCCGCCATTTGTCAATAAGCAAACATGCATAAGCCTTTTATATGGTTATCACTGTCCACTCCAACCCAACTCCAGCAACTCACCAAGCCAAGACAGAAAGCAAATTTGAGGATCTCGCACATGATGAGAATAGAGCTCCAGGCAAGTATAATAATTAGAGAGGAAGTCTACTTAGAAACCTTTAGTAAGTTCCTTCGTCTCATCATAAGTTCTCCAAATAGGACCACCAATCAACAGAGTTCTAGCACATTAAGATGCAACTCTCCTCAAGAAAGCACATTTCAGAATCAAGCTGATAACAAAGCTTGAGCATGTTTCCGTGACTTGTCCAGATATCAAATTATTTGCTAATTCATTACTACAATAAAGATACATTATCTTGTACCATCATTTTAACAGCAACCATTCATCCGACTCAAGGAAGTGGTGAACATTATTCACTTACTATTTGGGTGAAACATTCTTGAAATGAACCGCACTGTCGGTGGCTTATTTGGATAATCCTCAGTAAACTGAAGTGTCAACTTAAACGTACCTGGCAAACAAAACAAGCAAAAAATGAATGTATACATCACCAAAAACAAGAATGTATAGCGTCGTAGCTCAAAATAAAAAGAATGAATAAGAAGAATTGATGTCCTAAGCCTTGTCAACTAATGTTGTCCTCCAAATATTAAAAAAAAAAAAATGCACATGATTATTACTACCTTTTAAGTGAATGTCATGCTAATGGTCCACTTAAGGAATGACAAAAAACCATCAGTTTCTATGTTACATAGAATGTTAAAATCACAGCTATAGACCAAAAGAGAACATGCCACTTAACGCATGAAAAAATTCCATCTGTTGGTCATGAAATAGAAAAAGCATACTCTACAGAAGGTTTCAAAGGACAGCACAACAAGATCCACAGATGAGGAATAAATTGAACAAATTACTAAAGCAATAGATATAACAACAAAGCCCAACTAAGACCTATTCAACCTGCAAAAAGTCCAATTTCCACTAACAAAATCCCAAAAGAAAATGTGTGATTACGGATGCCTCAAACTACTCAATAAACTCCACCATCGAAAAAAATGTAGTTGGATGAAATACAATAATTAAAAGCATAAAATACCAACAAAGAAAAGCAAAAAACATGTCTTAAGGAAGAAAATGGGTGGGCTTACAAACATGTATGTTCCAGAAAAAAAGAAATTTAAAAAAAGAACCACATCCAGTTCAAGCTAAAAGTTGATTTAAACTCATGTTTAACAGCAAAATCTGTCTTACCTCCATCCCAAGGAGTGTCGTCTGGGCTGCACATTAAAAACCAACGGAATCAGCAAATCAAATATAAAGCTACACGAATTAATATTAGGGCCGAGAGCTGCTTAAATAAAAAGGTATGCTTCAAAATTACACACAGTAAATACCCAAATATAACAGCGTTCCAAAGCATTATATTGTTATCGTAAGGGGCACCACTGATGCCGGCAGGAGGGTCCTGCTGTAAACGCTTGAAATCCCTCATCAGTCTCTTCCTCGCCGGCGTCGACATCCTCCACGCCACCTGAATAATCAAAAGTAAGCTCAGTTCTTGCACAGAAAAGCAAATTTCCTCATCCAAGATACTAAACCAATCTAACGCCAGGAAATTCAGCTACCATTTTGAAAAATTTTCAGCTAAATCTAGAAGTCCTGAATAAAACCCATTAAGTACAAACCAGAAACCCTAGATCCATACACATCACCAGAATCTCAGCCGGAAAAGAGAAAATTTGAAAAAAAAGAGGATGCCTAAGCACTAGATTGTAGACATAAACAAACCTATATACAAATGCGAGAAATATAACCATGTCCATAAGCTTGTGCAGAAATGAGTATGGAAGGAGAAAATAGAATTACCACCTGGAAGAAGAAGCGACAGCAAAATTAGAGATGGTGATGCGCCGGGGAGACGAGAGATTTGAATTGAAGATGGATGATCGGGCTCGGGCAGAGTTGACAGGGGACTGGGGAATTCTCTTCTATGGCAGTGTTGGAGATCCGTCGGCCTCTCATATATTTTACACAGACGACGGGAGGAGATTATGGGGGAGAGTTGGCGTCATATATAAGCTGGTGAGGCATATTTTATGCGCGTTTCTACCCACGGATTAAGCTGTGTATTTATCGTATCGCGGGGTCCACGTCAGGTCTTATAGATCAAATTCCGGATTCGGAGCTGCAGATCTTTTTCACCAAGTTGCGCCTACTGTGCTCGGTACGCTGCCCTGGGAGGCAGGCAGTACAAAATACAAAAATTTCAAATTTTACATTTTACTTTGCATTATAAACATAATTTTTAATCATAAAAAATATTACAATAATTATTTTAAATAACTTCTTATCCAAACAAACTCATAAAAAATGAGTTTTAGACTTGAAGCAGCGTTGGCATGCAAATGTTGTGGTACTCCTGCTTACTATTGTTCATGTGTCAATTATAAATGAATAAAAATATAGATTAATCTTGTATATATTGTTAATGTATATACTATGATTGTTAGATCAATATATACACTGTCACAGCTAAATATATGACACATATGTAAAATATAAATTTTACTCATGTCTCATTCATCTAACTGTGGCAGTATATATACTGACCGTGCATATAAGATTTACTCTAAAAATATTACGAATTTAGACATTTAAACTTATGTCTCATCGGAATTTAAACATTTAAATTTAATTAATATATAACCATTGGATAATACCAATCAAGTTTATTAAAGAATAAAATAAGTAATGAATGACCCATGTCGGAGCATTCTAAACCTTTAACAAGACGCAAACTGATAAATATGTATATTAGATTGATCGAGATGAAGTTTAGCAATGCAATTAGTTTAATTACCGTCATTTTTTTCCCACTATATTAATGGACTTTCAAGAAGTAGTTTGAAATTTGACCCTCATCTTTATATTTATTTTGGGAGAAGGCAATAAAGGATATGTGAAGTCCATAAACGTAATACAATTTTTATTGAGGGAATTATTTGCAATAATATATCACTGTGGGGTCAAAAGAGTGCAAAAAGAATAATTTAGGAGCTAGAGGAAATTACTGAGAAAAGTCCTTAAACGTACTATAATTTTTATTGAGGGACTTATTTATGATAATATATCAGTGAGGGGTCAAAAGAGTGCAAAAAGAATAATTTAGGAGCCCGAGCGACTAATTTCCTCTTATAGGAATCTGGTTTTGACAGCTTGCAAAAGCAAGGGGGGCTTGCCACACTTGCGGACATGAAATGTAAATACGAAGGAAGTTAGTGGCTACCAAAATAATTACAGAAACTAGATGCCAAAATCTGTAACTTTTCCCAACTTCAGGGGTGGGGGTAAGTTTAAATTTAATCAGGCCGCATCGAGATTGCAGAAAAAGAATGACTGCTCTATTTTCCTTCTGTGTTAATTAAATTGAATGAATGAAGCCCTCTCCTGCCACCAAACACGCCGGCCTCCCAAAGACACCATAGCCGGCGACTCTGAGACCACCATTTTTAGCTTTTCCGTCATCATAATATTTCAATGACACGTCACTAGAGAACCTTCAGGCTTGTTTAGTTGTTTTTGTTCCCACAGTTGATTGATAAACCCTGAAAATGGTCTGTCTCAGCAGAGCCTCTAAAACCCTGAAATCCAAATACGCTCAATTTTCTCATTTTATATTCATAGGCAGGGCCAACAACGGCACAGCCCCAGTAGCCAATAGTTGTAATAGTAGATTGGTTTCACCCTATTGCCAGTTGGGTTGGCGTCAAAATGCCTTCTTTTGCTCACATTCTTGTCGACATAGCATCAAAGACGGTTCAAGCATAGATTTAAGTCAATACCCCTGTGATAAAATTCGTAACTTCTCAATTATTGCCCACGTTGATCATGGGAAGTCCACTTTAGCTGACCGGCTTTTGGAGCTCACTGGTACCATTAGAAAAGGACACGGTCAACCTCAGTACCTTGACAAATTGCAGGTACTTAGTACTTTTACTTATATACCGAATTCTTTTCCAGAGTCTTGTTAGTTATGTTGGTATGAACATGAAGTACGTTTATCTGGGGGGCGAAAGTTTCTCTTCTCTGCTGCTGATATACTGGTATCTCTTTTGCAGTCATTTGGTATGTCTATAGTATGGTATCTATATTTTTCCACTGAATTTAGTTTAGAAAAATTGCTTGATTTGACATTTAGTATCACACTTTTGTGTGAAGTGGATGATCATTTTACAAAGTTGAATTACACTAAAGAATTGTAGTCAGTGGTGTGTGCTTAAATTGTAAAGTATTTGTGTGGATCGTAAAGGAGGGATTCTTCATGCAGAAGAAAAAGATAATGACCTTCTGAGACTGTTATCAAAAGTAGTCAAGGTTCCTCTCAATTGAGAGAAATCTGAGAGGTATTGTTTCTACATCAGCACAATTTTAGCAATCACTGGTTGCAGGGTGTGGAATACTTGATGGCATGCTCAAGTCGTCTGCTTGACATACTTGATAGTGGGTGTTCTACAATCATCTGATGCACAGGATTTTAGCTGGTGTACAAAAGTCTTGCTTTTCTTCCCCTATCCTCGTTGCTTTCTTTTTCTCTTAACATATGTGTTTTGTTGTTGTTGTTACATTCTTGTCGGCTTAGGTAGAAAGAGAGCGAGGAATAACTGTTAAGGCGCAGACAGCAACAATGTTTCATAAGCACAACTTCTTGGGGAGTGATACGTACTTTTTACTGAACCTGATTGATACGCCTGGGCATGTGGATTTCAGCTATGAAGTTTCAAGATCTTTGGCAGCTTGCCAGGGTGCCCTTTTAGTGGTTGATGCAGCACAAGGGGTCCAAGCGCAAACTGTTGCAAACTTTTATTTAGCTTTTGAATCCAACTTGGCTATAATCCCTGTTATAAACAAAATTGATCAGCCAACTGCTGATCCAGACCGTGTGAAAGCACAATTGAAATCCATGTTTGATCTTGATCCAAGTGACACACTGTTAACATCTGCAAAAACAGGACAAGGTTTGGAGAAGGTTCTTCCGGCTGTCATTGAGCGGATACCTCCTCCTCCTGGAAAAAGTAATTCCCCTTTACGTATGCTCTTATTAGATTCTTATTATGACGAGTACAAGGGAGTTATATGCCACGTAGCAGTTGTTGATGGTGCTGTAAGAAAGGGTGATAAGATTTCATCTGCTGCAACTGGTCGATCCTATGAAATTTCGGACGTTGGGATCATGCATCCTGAACTCATCCCTACTGGAGTGCTTTTAACTGGACAAGTTGGATATGTAGTCAGTGGCATGCGATCAACTAAAGAGGCTCGTGTTGGAGACACTCTTCATCATTGTCGAAGCACTGTGGAACCCCTTCCAGGTACTTTATGGTTTTCTTATTTCCTACTAGTGTTCTTAATATCAGGTGATCCTAGACTATGAAATGCTAGAAAACTGGCTCATGATCAGATTCTGAACTTTTACTTCATTTGCTGCTCTTGTTAAGTAGTTGTTGTCTTGATAATAATATGTTGAATCGAAGTCTCAAAGAAGGGAATTGTTGAACTGACTCGTTATTGTGGAGATGTTAACATTTTTTGAAACTAAAGTTACCTGCCAAGAGGCGAAGGATGAGTATTGCTACAGTTTTTGATTCATGAATCCATGCATCTAATTAACTTCAGTCATTGTCAGCTGTTGAAGAAATCTGGGCAATTCGTCCTGCCTGGTTTTGTTTTCTCTGCTAATTTGTGAATTATATTCCATATTTATCCATAGCTTTTCCTAACTATGATAATGCTTTTCGTGCTTTTGTTAATTGAAGGTTTCAAGCCAGCAAAACATATGGTATTTTCTGGCCTATATCCTGCTGATGGATCTGATTTTGAAGCACTTAACCATGCTATAGAGAGACTGACGTGCAATGATGCCAGTGTTTCTGTTACTAAAGAGACTAGCTCAGCACTTGGCATGGGTTTTAGGTCTACCTTCTTTAAGCTTTGCAAATTTAGAGTTTGTCTTGGTTTCCTGCCTACTCTCTCCTCACGTGTTTGTTTTTTGGCCTATAGGTGTGGTTTCTTGGGCTTACTTCACATGGATGTTTTTCACCAGAGGCTTGAACAGGTATTGTTATACTTCTTTCATAATCTTTAAATAAAAAATGAATGACTGTTGGATTGTGGATGCATGTATTAGATTTTTACATTTTGTTGTGCTCTCCTGGTTGCAATTGTTGTGTCGAAAGTTTCCACAAATTTTAGCTTGTTCAAAAGTCAATGCACCTGAGATTTAAGTTATGGATATGTCTTTTCCTGATTTTATTTTGATATTGTTGAGGGAACAACTTTTCCACTGAGAAAGTCTGAAGTTGAAGGCTAATTAGGTTGATCAATAGACCCACATAATAGTTGCTTCTATTTCCTGGAAGAACAGCAGGAACTAGTATTTCTGCTTATAAGAATGAAAATTTTGAATTCTTATTATTGTCCGTTTCTTGTACGAAACATGCTATATACTCTATAAACTGTTCCAAACAAAGTTTTCTCAATCCTTGGCTTACTTATATTATGAAGTTTTGATTGATGCATAATAGGAACATGAAGCACATGTCATTTCAACTGTTCCGACTGTACCATATATTTTCGAGTACTCAGATGGAAGGTATGTGGATATATGTTGACGAATATGGTATGGATGCTTTCTCCTCTGATTTTTGTTTATCCATCTTTCAGCAAGTTAATAGTTCAGAATCCTGCTACATTGCCTTCAAATCCCAAGCATCGTTTGACAGCTTGCTTGGAACCTACTGTGGTAGCTACGATAATTATCCCTAGTGAGTAAGCTCTCACACTGTGGTAGCTACTATTATTATCCTATCAATTTTCTATGTAGTGTGCAAGCTTTCTGTTGTGCTTTGTTTATGTGTGCTGCTGAAACCTAGATGATGGAAGTCATTTACTTAGATTGCCTTTCCACTTGAAGGTATGTCGGGTCCGTTATAACTCTTTGCTCTGAGCGGCGGGGGGAGCAGCTAGAGTACTCATTTATCGATAGGTATATGGACACTCTTTCATGATTACCACCTTCCTAATTTCTAAAATTTTCTTAGCCTTTTTAGTTGATGTGGGTCTACAATGACTATCAGACTGAGGCTGAGTTAACTTCCTCATCTTGTGTTTCATTGCAGTTACCTACAATGCATTTTTATTTGCTTTCTATAAAGTTCAAGATTCATGAAAATACTGATCGTTCATATTCGATGTGTTTCAGTCAACGTGCTTTTATGAAATACCGTTTACCATTACGAGAAATTGTTGTGGACTTTTACAACGAATTGAAGAGTATAACATCTGGATACGCATCATTTGATTATGAGGATGCAGGGTAAGTGTTTTTCCTCACTGCTCAACCCGCTCTGTCTTGCTCTCTCTCATGCACACACAGCCACATATAAGCACACATGTATGCATAGAGAGACATCAAAGAGATGTGAAGTGCATTAGAGTTTCCACAATAATCTTCCCATCAAGTCGTGTCATTTTGCATAATCAGTAGCTCACTTGGCTTGAAGTTTTTTTTTTTTTTTTTGGGGGGCCTATCTCAAAATATGTTCTATTAACAGATACCAGACCTCAGATTTGGTGAAACTTGATGTTCTCTTAAATGGCCAATCAGTTGATGCTATGGCGACTATTGTCCATAAATCAAAGGCACAACGTGTCGGCCGAGAACTTGTGGAGAAGCTGAAGAAATTCATTGACAGGTAAGTTGATAAAAAATTAGTAGTTTCATTCTAAATTTTTGTTCAGATAGCCCATTATTTGGAGAAAATTTTCATAAACACATCTTTCAATCACCTTTTTTTTTCCAACTACTTTTGTATCTCACATACATTACATCCTAGAAAGTGCTATAGGTTCATTCTAAACAATTTTCCCAAATAATCTTCTATCTGAGCACTATGATGAAGCTTTTGTCTGATTTTTATTGGGAACTCTCAGTTTCTGACCCTGACAACTGAACAGGCAAATGTTTGAGATAACAATACAAGCTGCCATTGGATCAAAGGTCATTGCCAGAGAAACGTAAGTTGCTTAATTGATTTCAAAGAAAAACTCTTGGACAACATCATCAAATTAGTTCTTGGATAATTTTTTAAGACCACAGTGGTTGCTAGTGTCTCTTGCTGTGTGAACCTGTTATTGTTATCTGCTAAAAGCCAAGTTTATGTTATGGATGTCAAAGTAAACTTTGAATTCAGCCTAAAATTTAAGCTTTGATATCCCTTTTCTTGACCAGATTTCTTTTTCTCTGCTTCCTGTCTTTTAGGCTCTCGGCTATGAGGAAAAATGTACTTGCAAAGTGCTATGGTGGTGATGTTACCAGAAAGAGGAAATTGTTGGAGAAGCAGAAAGAAGGGAAGAGGAGAATGAAGCGTGTTGGCTCTGTTGATATACCTCAAGAGGCTTTTCATGAGCTATTGAAGAGTTCATGAAGATAGGAGAGCTTTTTGCTCATCGTTCATGCCCATACTCCATGAAGAGATTTTTGTCTAGTATTGAGTTTTCCTGAACAGTTCGCTTGGTAATTAAACCATCGTTAAGAGTTTCGGATTATCTTTGTGGCATCGTTGAATGAATCAACTAAGGCAGCCTTCCTGAAAAAGGGGGAAAAAATTAAGGCAGCCGAATTACTTGCTGGTTTGGATCAATTGACGGAGTCCAAATTGTATGCTGGGTTCTCTTTTGCGTATATTTGCTCGAGCATCGGAAAGACCGGCAATAACGTTGACGTCGCAGTTCGGTACCTTTGGACTTTTTTAAAAATATATATGTAGCGTATCTTCAATGGATTGCCCCTTTTTTGTGGACTGCAACATAACACAATTTTTTTGTAGGAGAAATTGTCATATTCTACTCTTTTGATAGAAAAAAGATTAATCTTTCGTACACTGATAATATATATATTGTCAGTGCGTTAAATGAATGACAATAATGTAAAATAATTTTAAAGACATCTTTTGAGGTTTCTCATAATATCACTTAACTTTCCGGAAGACTTGAGATTTTTAAAATTTCATTTACCTCCTATATCGGCTTGACAATACTAAATATTCCTATTAAATATCACAAATCGACAACATCACCCTATCTCTTAATAAGTATTTAACCAAAAATAAAATAAAATAAAAATTTAAACCAAAATATGTAGATTAAAAAATAAATTGACATCTAATAATGACCCATGTTTCTTTATATGGAGGTCCTGATTGAAGAACAAAGGACGTGGGTAAATTAAATCTAGTTGAAGTTAATCACTTAAAAAGATTTTTGTGGGTAATTGACACCTTGAAAGTTTTCGTGGACAGTTAGAAGGAAGTTAAAAGATTTTTTAAGAAATAATATATTTTAATACATGATCTAGTTTAAGTTCTACTGAAAATTAAAATAATTTCTTCATACATGTGAATTTTTCAAGGTATAAATCTTGCTTTGGTTCTAATATAACAAAAATAAATAGTTCAAGTCAAGAAATTTACACCTTATGAAAATTCAACCTTATTTCAGTTTTTATTGTTGTTGTAAACTTCAAAAGTAAGATAACATAAGGGTAGTATTAGAATAAAAGTTTTATCTTTCTTATATTTCCTCTAAATGGGTTAAAATGTTATAAGAAATATCAATTCAAGTGTGGTAAGTGAGATTTTAAAAATCTCAGAGGAGCCAAGTGATATTACGAAAATACTCAAGGGAGGTTTCTGAAATTATCCCAAATAAGAAAGATGAGTGACATTTTTAAAACTTTAGGAGTGGTAACTGAAACTATCCAAAACCTCGGGGGAGGTTTCTGCAATTATCCCTAATTTCTATCATGGTTCTCCAGAGTTGGTTTGATCTATATCATCAACAGGAGTCGCGGACGGAGCACCAATGGATACAGAAAATGCCGGCTGAGTTCGTTGCTTCCTCAAATTCACACTTTGCGAAGCTGAAGATGATGACTGGCTCAGAAAGCTTGATGTGCAACCATTAGAAGAGGTGACGGTCATTTGCTCATCCCACTTCAACTTTTTGCCTAAATTTTCCACCTTAATGTTTGCTGGAGTTGCACCACCTCCACCAACCATTGTTGTAATTGCAGCTGCTATAACTGAACGGAAACTAGGATCTGATGTGATTGCTTTAGTTAATGTTTCTGTCAAAGCCTGCTGTGAGGCTGGTGCTTGGTAGTTCTTCTGCTTGAATGGCTGGTAGAGGTGCTCTTGGGACGTTCTTCCAGATGATATAGTGCTAATCATTTGGTTCTTGTTATAGGATATTGCACCATAATTGAGGTTATTATTGCTCCAAAGTGCTGGGGGGACGTGTGTTTGTGATGGTGAGAAGCTAAAACTTGTTGAAGGAAGTCTAGATTGAAGGCTGGTGGAGGAGAACATGTTGAATTGAGCAGATGAAGTGGATGGATTAGTGGTAAGGTCCAGAGTGATACTGGGAAATGGAGATGAGGAAGAGTTAGGCAGATAATATGGATGATATTTTGAGTTGTCGGACAGGTTAACATTTAGGCCATGTAGATTGCTTCTTAAGTTAGTCGTAGCTGCTGGTCCGAGTCCAGGTTCAGAACTCGAAGAGCCGGATAGAAGCATGGACGCTGCTGCGGCTGTGGCTGAGGCCATGGCCGTGGCTGAAACTGGAAGTGGATGGTTATGGGTTCCTTCATAGGTAGTAATCAATATGGACGTGTCCTCAGCACATCGTTGCACCTGAAAAGAGGTTAATTAGACAACGAGAACCTTGTATATATCAGATAAGGTACTGACACCGGAAGACATGCTAAATGTTAATTCAATGATAAAAGATCTGTTGCCAAAAGACAAATTAAAAACTAATCGTTTTATGCCATATCAAATAACCTGCTTCCTAACCGGGCATGAAGGAGCAACAGTGCAACGATAATATGCTCGAGGGCAAGGATTACCCTTGGCAATCTTTTGTCCGTACTTTCTCCATTGGCATCCATCACTCATCTGCAGGAGATCGATCTTCAAATCAGAAAAAATGTGCATATATTTACGTATCAAAAGTGACTCTACAATGCACGATGTAATTAAAATGCTTACAGTAGGGGTATCACATCTTGCTCGGACAGAAACCCTAGCTCTCTTAATACTAGCTTGAGAAAGATCGTCATCTTCGTTTCTCATTGCCTTCAGAACTTTGCTGGGTGGCCATGTTTCTCCTGCAGCTTCCTCTTCTTTGGATTCTAATGCGCTGTTGTCAGGGCTTGGATCGGTGCTGAGATCTATAGCGTCTGATTTACAGTCTTGGAAACAATTGAAGTCTAAACCAAGCTTAAGGCCTTCCTTCAAATTTTCGTCCTCTTTTCTATTCTTGAAGGAGCTGCTGCTATCATTATTGTTCTTCTTTGGGTCACTTGGACTTCTTCCAAGACAAAGAGATACAAGTTCAAGTTCTTCGATTTGTCCATTTCCTGAAGGAGGTGGATCATGATCACTTTTCTTATTGGCTTCTGGCTGACAAATATCAACAAAGCGCATTTGAAGGGACTTGTAGTCCATCTCTATTTTCTCCAGCAGTGTCTTTAGTCTGGCATTCTCTTCTCTGACTTCACTCATTTCTGCTTTTGCAGATTCAACATCATCATCCTAAAATTGTTAGGATACGAAAGAATTAATAAGATTAAAACGTTTATAATCCCGTCAATTTGTCAACCCTTACCGGTTGCATTAGTAGGAGTTCTTGCATTCTAATTATAATTTCCAGTGACTGGCAGCCTACTTGCTTGAATTCAACATCTACAGGGCCTTAGATTATTAGGACGCCCCGCTTTTCCTATTCCTTGGGCTATGCGCAATCAACTGTTGAGGACCTAGGGGTAAATGACATATATGTCCATAGCTGTAGGGGTAATTGATAGGTCAATCGTGATTACTTTGGTTGATCATGATTTCTTGCAGACCAATACACACTATTATTCTTGAAAGAATCAATCCCCTATTCTTGAAAGAATCAATCTTAATATTTGACTGAAAAAGGGCATTAATTTTTAAATTAGCTGCAAAAGTTTAAAAACTGATCATTCTCAGGATCGTGGCATTTTCTCCTTGTAGATGTTGCAATAAAACAACTAATCAAACCTTCTTGATCCGATGGTAAAGATCATTAAGGTGGTGGCCTCTAGAGTGAAAGATAGCTCGGTGTTCGAACATCCTAGTATTCATTCATTATCATAAAACCATCGGATATTGCTATCCGCTCCTGATCCTTCATGTAAAAAACTGTAATTCTTGGCAAGCTATATATTTTCATCGTGGAAAACTCCTGTTGAAATTTGAATAAAATTCCAGTGTTTAATGAGATACTACTCAAAACACACTCGTTTTCAAGAATGATGGAGAAAAGTTGATCTTCCACGAATAAAATGACAAGAACAAGAAAATAAAATAAAAATAAACAACAAAAAACGGTAGGGTCCAAGAACTATAGGTGTTTTTTTTTTTTTGAAATGCATAAAAAGACTCTCTGTAAAATGAAAAACAGAAATAAATAATTCGACATGTTTACCTTGAAAGCTTCTTTACTGCATTCCACAGCATGATGGCTAACAGAATCGTCACTTATCTTATCTTCTGCCATTGGAGTACCGTACCCCTCCAGAAAGATATATAGATGAAGATGTTCAATCTTCCCTAACTCTGTGTTGCTAGACGACGAAACTTCTCTTTGTTTGAATTAATTCCTATCTCTGCAGGCATCTCTTCTTTTAAAATAGCCTGTCGGTTGGAAACTATTACCTTTATTTTATGTGAATTAAATCTAAGTCTCTCGTCCTTCCACACACACTCAAAAAAAAAAATTTGTCAACTGCCCGCATAGATCATGTATGTTTTTTAAATGGCAAAAAGACTACTGATAATTAATACTAGTATTTAAACAAGTAGAGACTAAAAAATATTGAACTTAAAGGAAGAATTCAACTTCAACGTTAATGACAGATGAGCTATGCATTACATAAAGATGCAACGAAAAGTTCGGTAGTCAACAAATATTGTAATACAAGTATGTTGTATTATCAACTAAGGTGTATAATTAATGTTAAGGATTTTCTTGTTCAACCAGTCAGGGCACCATGGAGGCATCCTACCTTCTATGCTCCGCAGGCTCGGTACTGGCAAGTAGATTTCGTTCTGATAAATTTGCTTCAAAATATACTCAATTCTCATCTACTTTTTAGGTTTCAGTCAGAAAAATTCGAATTCCTCCAGGAAAAAGTAATTTATTTCAGGAGGTGGAACTGATAAGTGAAACTGATAACACTTTGACATAGCAACTGTATATTAGTCCGTTGACAGAAGCCTTGCCTTGTTTGGATTGCGGTTTTCCGCCGAAAAATTGTGTTGTTTTCCGTGATCACATTTCCCTATTACCTTTTTCCCTCACATACATCAAATCGTTACAGTAATTTTTCCATGAAAAATGACGGAAAATGCAATCCAAACGGCCTTGTGTTGCGGATGGTACTGCAACTACAACTAGCGTAATCAAAACAAGGTGAAAAAAAAGAAGAAGAACTTCCATCCATGCAATACCCTTTCGCGAAATGAAAAGGGCAGTGCCAAGCATGATATTATTTAACTCTAGATAGACTTCCATCTTCACAGAACTTGTTTAGAAAAAGTAATCAGAAATTGAACTTGGGGGGCGCCTGTAATGTTAAAGCTAGTGTATGTATCCTTGTCCCTGATATATTTCACGTGGATATAGTGCTGACTATTTTTGAGAAATTTGAGTGTCTCATCAGTCATCATCACCTCGAATGCCGACCATACTCCAGTTTTGTTTTCGATGACTGCAGATTTTTCATGCTGTCAAGCATTAACTGAGCGGTTTGTTAACGAGTTCCAAGTACTACCAAGAAAACACCCCTCAAGGAACAGTAAATTTTGAAGGCACGTTCAACCCCCCTAACATACGATTCTTAACTCTCAAGCCTATAAAAGAAAAGAAAAGAAAACAGAGACTTCGTTAACTCGGGTCTTTTGACCTCAAGATTTCTTGCTTTCTCTTGGGATCTGACAATTTAATACTACTATACGGGTCAACGAGTCTCGTATGCATCATCGTTGGTGAGCATGAAAGTGTTAATCAGCCAACCACGATTTTTTATTTTCTGGGCCGATATCAGAGTGTATTCTCCTTTCCATGACCGGATTAGTTTACAAAGACCAACTAGCTAGTGTCTCCAAGGTAAATAGGGTATGCGAGGCAAAAGAAAAATCCTGCTACTTTAGATGACGTACAATTAATATTATAGACATAGACTAAAAATGGCTCGTTCTTTGATTTTTAGAAATCATCATGCTTGTATTGTCTATCGTTTCAGCATATCTTTTTTTTTTTTTTTTTTTTAATAATCTATAGCCACCATTTTGTCATGCTGCGACGATATTATATTGGAATGTAAAGTGATAAGAATTGATTAGGGGATCGGACCCTTCGCCACAGCAACAGGCCAACAGCTACTGCACTAGAGCCGACTACTTTGTTCTTTCACACAGCAGCCAGTAGGCGTACTGATTCTACTGAATGGCACCGGTGTCTCCTTTTCTCTCCTTTTCCTTTCTGTACTTTCTTTGGAGATGTCGAATTCTTCCACCCCTAACGCCCGAACCAAAGTTAAAAAATAAATAATAAAAAGGGTGATCCGTTGTAGTAAATTTATCCTTTGAACTTGCGACTCTCATCAGCTAAGACTTTTTGAAAAGAAAAATAGATGGATGAACTGTGCCGAACCCTTGATAATCAAACGGCGGTCAAGTTGAGAGAGATGTAGCGCCTGCAGGTATAAGAAGGAAACCAAAAACAATATATAATCTTATATGCACTTACGGTGTATACGCTATCTCGATTGGATATACGATACATATGTAAAATTTGACTTTTAAATTTAAATTTAGATTATGTGTCATGCATCTAATGATGAAGGCATATACACTGTCAGTATATAGAAGATTAATCATATATATATATATATATATATATATTGAATATATGGTACTGGCATGCCAGAGCAAGACCAGTAGACCACAAGATTTTTGTAGTTGAAGAAACACACATGAGAATATTGAATTCAGAAAATAGATTCTAATCCTAAGTTTTAAGACATCCAAATGACATGTTTAATGCTTTTTCTTCATATACCCAGTGCTTTATTTTAGACGGTGGAAATCTTGAGAATCAGATTTTTAACTGATTTCGTAAAATTCAAGTGATGCATACGCAGGCTAGTTAACCGCTCCGTTAGGCAAACAACTACAAAAAATATATATTAATCCAAGTTATGATCCGGGTGGGTGTAACTCACCAAATTAATCAATTTACTACACTCAACAGCTGATAAATGATAATGGGTTAGCAGGCATTACCGCTCAATTAAAGAAAAAGTTTTTTTCTTTACGCTTAAAGAAAAATTACAGCAATTATCATAGTTTGACTTGTATGTGTCCCTTTGCCTCCATCTTAGCCCCCAAAAAAAAAAATTTAAAGGAAAAATCATATTATTATTAATTGCTACTTTTCTTGACCTGTAATTTAGTTAAATCATCCCAGTAGTGCATTAGAATGGTACTAATGCGTATCCAGTAACTATTCGATGGATATGACTAAGATGGTGGGCCCCGCCCCGCTGTTGTCACGAGCTTTTGTATAACTGACCTGAATATGTGGAGGCTTTGAGGCCAACTTGTGATTTATTTTAGTGATTTAGGTCAAAGGAATGAGATAATCGGGCAATTAGGTACTACTTAGTATGTAGCAGTAGTCGTGGTAGTTCTTAACGTTAGATTGGATTGGGGTTAGTATTTGCTCGAGCATTTATTTTATTTGAAGGGCTGGCAGCGTCTTGGAAAAAAAACATATTACTTAGTATTTAAAAACAAAGTACGACTGATTAACAGCGTTGACCAAGGCATATTATTAGTTGACAAAATATCAGCCACTTAGGTTGAAGATGGCTTTGCTATGCCTATAATCTATGGCTATGCAGCGGTAGGGGTCTAGTATTATTTATACCGTACACAACGACTGTGTATGAGCTAATGAGGCGAGTAGTAATTAGAATTCGCACGTATGCGAGTTTTCAACTGCAACTAACACATACGATCCAGTACGACCGTCCATGAAGAAGACAATTACAAAATCTTTGGGCCTTGTTTGGATTGATTGTTATTTTTTTTAAAAAATTTTTTTTTTTTTTTGCGAATATTTCCTTTACATAATTTTTAATCATTCTTTTATCTTACGTACGTCATATCATAAAGAAGTGTTATCCCCAAAAACTCTTCAAAAGATGCAATCCAAGCGGGCTCTTAATTTTTCATGCCCATAAGCACATTCTTATCGGCTATATCTAGGACTTGCCCTCACACTTTTTAGCGATAATATCATAAACCTCTGTTGAGGTTTCTCCTACTATCACTTAACACTTTTGAAGTTTTAAAAATATTACTTATCTCCCCTAGTGATTGCAAGAAGATTAATTATATTAATCCTCACTTGATACGTAATTCACATATCAAATAAATGTTTAATTCAAAATATTATATATATAAAAAAAAAGTCGATTTCTTGTCTCACCCCTTTATCCAACATTCTCTCTAAATCCTCTTTTGGGATGACTATGCAATTTTTCATTTGTTAAATTAAAATAAAATAAAATAAATTTTGTTTATCTTTTACTTTTTATGATTGTGATTAAGTGGGAGTATGATTTCTTCTTCTTTTTTTTGAGTTGATTTTTATAATGATTACTGCACCTCAAAGGCATAGGTCATGGATTAAAAACCAGTTAGAAAAAAAATATATAGAGTTCATAAGAAATTAATTTTGAGTATATAGAGTTAAATTTTGGTGCTAGTGTATTTCTTTACAAATATTTTTTATTTTCTAAATTTCTATTTTTTATGAATTATAACTTTATAATGTGGTGGCACGACATAAAAACCTTCGGACTGAGCAAAAAACAAGGGGGGTTGCCACATGCGGGGGAGTTTCTCGTAATATTGCTAAAATTAAAAATCGTCACAAAATTAGTGCTATTCAGTGGAGGGTCCTTAATTAGGGGTCGATTTCAAGTAAAAGTAATTTTTATTTTTATTTATTTTGAGTTGTTTCAGTTTCCCTTTTTTTTTAATTCCTTCAAACCATCGCCGCTCATTTGATTAGTGGCGAAGGTTTTTTTAAAAAACTTTTTTTGCATCGCCGAGCCGCAATAAGTTTTTTTATATTTTATATTTTTTTTTGCATCACCGCTCATCTCACGAGCGGCGATGCAAAATCTTGTGCTACATATTTCATCAGCCGCGACGCAAAATCTTGTGGTATATATTTCTTTATTTTTTTTATTGAGGTATGTATTTCATTTGCCAAAGAGGCCAAACAAAAGAAAGTACAAATTCAGGAGCAGGACTTCCAAGGTGACATCAAACACTTGCAAGTTAAACGCAAGTCATGCTGTCCCGCACAATGATCTGAAAAAATAAATGTTATATCTTGTTAATCGTAAATTTGACCAGCTTATATGCCAGATAATTATAGTTAAGTGAACAGATAAGCAAGAAAGATTTGCACTATACATACGATATATTTTTGTAAAGATTTTTTTTTATTATATATAAATGCGTTGTTAGTTTTTTTGAAGGAAACTGAAGCAACCCAAAATAAATTAAAATTAAAATTATTTTTAATTGAAACCGCATCTCGAGGTTGTTAGTTTTTTTGAAGGAAACTGAAGCAACCCAAAATAAATTAAAATTAAAATTATTTTTAATTGAAACCGCATCTCGAGGTTGCGGCGACCCCTAATCAAGAACCCTCCATTAAACAGCACCAACCAATTTTGTGACGACTTTTAATTTTAGCAATATTCTGAGAAATTCAATTCGCCTCCCACAGGCGGCGGGGATAATAATTAATAATAGGACTTTGTTGGTACGGGGAGAAAGCAAGAAAATGGAACCAATCCCGCGAGATTTTGCCAAGTTGGAAACTGGACTTTGGGATGCAAGTCGCGCAAAGGTTGGCGAGGAGCTGGTACGAAAGAAGCGGGGACTTTTCATACGCAAGTACTACGTACGTATTTCTGCATCAGAACTAGAAAGAAAAGCCAGAACGCGCTCGGCATATATTATTTATCCGTCAGCCGATTTCCGTGTTATCATCTTTCTTCTTCTAAAATCAGAACTGCTAAGGATTGAAGGAAATACTTCAAATTTCATATGCAATAGTGTGTCAGATTTCGAAGACACGGAGAGAATTAAAAGATAGTAAAAAAGAGGATGTGGTCTTTCATCAGTACCATTGACTGACTGACTGACTAACAGATGAACTCCCACAATCTTTACCTTGTGCTGCACTACGGAAAATCATTTCATTTTTTTCTTTCAAGCTCTCTATCTTAGTATGTACACATCAAAATGTTGCACTCTGCTCCAATGGATCAACCGGTCAGAAAGTATGCTATTGGGGACAGACATCTCACTTCTCCGCTATCTTTGGCCCGCTGTACACTTCCCCAACTACAGTTACATCCTTAGGCCTGTCCCTCTCTTCAAGCCATGCATACCCAGCCCTCCCTTCCTCAGGCACTGGTATTATGCTGTTGACGACTGAGTCACACAAAATCAAAGAACCAGTAATGTGTGAATGAATGCTTTGCTTTTATAATATAAAATACTCACTCTCAAGTTGGTTGCACATACACTAGCAATCTGTCTTCTAACCATCCATACACACTCAAAAAGTCCACAACAAATAATAATACTATAACATTTGCCACTTTATTCCAACAAGACAATTATATCCCATGATACTTGCATCAAAAAGTGGCACTATCTACCAGCAGACTTCAGGCAAAGCAACGAGTCAATGTACAACTAGAGAGTGCGCATCACAGGAGCAGAAGCAAGTCAACGAGTAAAAATTGAGCAAACAATCCAAAATCGCGTGCAATGCATGACCCCTAACCTGAGAACTTTGTGAATGGGAAGTCCATGTAGTATTGACAGTGGCGGCCCTCGGGATCACAGTATGGCGGTCCAAGCACATCAAGTACCGCACATGGAGTCCTCGCTTTGAAGCAATGCATGTTTCCGCCATCAGCAGGGTACAGAATCGAAGTGTTGCATGGAGCAGTAAACTCAGAGTCGACCTTCACTTTCGCCAACCGTACTCCTGATGGATGTTCTGCATGACCTCATGAAGCATGAGCCATCCACTAAAGCTTTTAGCAGAACAAGTTGGCCAAATAAAATAAAATATATCGCACCTGGCTACTATTTACACACGTTTAACATGTCATACCAAAAACAAATTATTTAGCAGGGACCGCACGCACGTAGGGTTCTAGCTACTCAAAGACAAGGACAACGTTTATTAGGAGCAACCAATGTCAGAAGGCAAACCGGATCCACTTGCTGTTTTTATCTATTCCTAAATGTATGTTCGATGCAGTGCAAAGTACGAAACATCTAATTTCAGCACTATCAACATCAAAAGCAGCATCAAAATCTTTTGCACCAGTTACGTTACAAGCAGAAAAATAGTTCCAACTTCAAATAAGACACGTTTAACCAAAAGACAAGAGAAGCAATGAGGAATAAATCACAAATAAAGTAACATCCAGCTTCAGAGAAGACATACCTTCTAATGGATCAGCATTCAGAGCCATGGCATCCGGTCCGTTGCCCACCCAGTCATATGACTTGATGTGCATGGTTCCGAAAAGAAGCTTGCTAAAAACTGTCATTCCAGGATGATTATGAAGCGGGATGACACCCGTGGGCGGCAAACAGAAGATTCCAATCTGCAAAAAATGAATACATGAGGTTGCAAAGCCAAAATTCAAGGCATAAGAAGCAAACCAGTTTCAAATAATCTAATCCAGCAACATGTCATGAACATGAACAACAACATACCGAGAACTTTTCGCAATCATAGAGGTGTAAATACGTGATTCTGGGGATTTCTCCGCCAGTTGTTGCTTTGAAAAATGTCATATCTGGCCTCAGGCCTACATCTACTTCAGTCATGCTATCTGCATGCATACAAACAAGATTGTCAGAGCAAAGGAATGTGCATTCTTCAGCAATATTTTTTGGATGTTGTTGCCTTGTTGCGGTAAATTCAAGACCACCGTAATGAAAGAAAACATCAGCCTACAGCCCCTCCCCCCGCCCCCAAAAACCAAAAAAAAAAAAAAAAAAAAAAAACGGAGGGGAAACAGTAAGGAAACGTGTATGCAATAGCATTTTTTTTGTGATTCGACGAATGAGAGATTAAAAAAAAAAAGATAATTGAAAATAGAAAAAGGTAATTGAAAAAAAGTGCTTATGACACAAGCAAAATAATATTGAAAAAAAAAATTTGCCTCCGGACTTTTGTTTTTTCCACTCCAGGTTTGCCCGGGCTGGCCATGTCACAAATTCCAACAGAACGGCAAGGGTTTCAATTATTAACAACTCCACATTTGACCCCAGGTGAACATTAAACTTCAGTTACAATCTTACCAAAATTAACTCAGCTTTGCAAAGGCATGAGGATCCATTTGCATCTTAACTAAGATCAGATGAGAATTTCTTAAACAGTGCAACCCAACAGACAATTCGAACATCAAAATTTTAAACCGAAAACTTTCCATAAGGATCTCTTTATGGTGAAAGTGTTTCTTGAAAAATCTGTTGGCTTTTTTAATTAGACCAATCACAGGAATTAGAACTGGGGCAAATGTTAGTGAGTAAACAGAAACCGGTACCAATTTTGCAGAGAAAAGCGGAACCGGGACAACTTTTGATCAAATGAAACTCACAGTGAAACACAAACACGTCATTCATAAAAGCTATCAGACACAAAATTAGAGTGCGCAAGTGCTTTGTAAAGATTTTTGTACTAAATGAACCTCAGGTCGATACAATGTTAAAGTGGAAAGGCAACAGACTACCAGAAAAGCACACAAGGACAAATATCTGCCAACTTTCCAATAACAGGAATCATGATTCAATATGAATATGGGGAAAGTAAACCTGAAAATAAATCAAAATGTCATTAACCACACTGCCAGTGAGGGAACAAGAAATGACTACAGTACATTATCAGACACAAGTACATTATGCTGAAAAGGTTATGCCTCGCTGAATTGCATAAAAAATAATAATACTACTACAATAATACTAGAACATTAGCTACTAAGCCAAAAAAATTTTTTTTTTTTTGCTACTAACAACAAACAACCCGGAAAAGAAAAGGATCACAAAACACAAACTGGAATACGGAACCTGAACAAAGAGATGATCATACCTAAAACAACCTTAAGCCGTTCAACTTTATCGGGTGAAGGTACAACACCAGGGCCACAATCGGCAAATACTTCCTTGCAAGTTTCATAAAGCTTCTGAACCACTGTTGTTTTCCTCTGCTTTCGCCTATTCTTCTTAGACTCGCCGTACACTTTCCCTTTCGGTTTGCTTACATTTCTCTCGATCCCCATTTGTATGTCAGTCAACTACCCTTCAACCCCAATTTATGAAAAAAAAATTCAACTTTTGGGGCTCAGGTAAATTAAAGAAAACTGTGATCTGGTATTCAAGAGAAACTCTTGGGACCTGACACTGGGGATACAGGAGTAAGAAACCTACAACAACGACGACGAAACAGAACTTTTTTTGGGTTTTGGGATGCTTCTGTACGGGCTGATGGTATTTGGGCAACACCGATAATATATATCCAAGCGTAGCGTTTGTTTTTGCTGTTTCCTGTGTCCAAAAAGAAACCTTTGAGGCGGTAAAAGAAGACAAGAGATGTGAAATATTGGATCTCTGTGATTTAAAATGTTGTTAGTTTTGGATTGTTGATGATGATGATGGACGGGGCAGGGAGAGAGACGGGTTGGCACGGGATGAGGTGGACCTTTAAATGGGAAGAGTGGAAGGCGAGGTGGTATGCTTGTTCTGCTACGAAGACAGTTGGTTTCAAGAGAGGGAGGGGAAAACCACGGGCCGTCCCTCGTATTCCAGTGGGCTGTTCCGATAGCGGAATTCTTTTATTTTACTATATGCTTTTTATCTTTCTTGTTTCGTCTTACTCCCATTTTACTGTAATCACACTTTTGCCCCCTGCACTTTTAGCATTTTACATCACAGCCTCATCTTCGTACCGCCTCGTTGCCCCTCTCCTTGGATTATGCTACAAAACCGTTCAACAACCTGCACTTATTGAGGTGTTAATGTGTGTTATTTGTGTCAACGACAACGTGCGCCTTACCAACAAACCTTTTTTTTTTTTTTTTTAAAATAGTAATATTTGTTTAGTGACTTTAGTCTGTCTTGCTAATTAGATTCCACCGTTTCTTTTCACAAAGGGTCTCCAGTGCTCATTAGGCACTCATTAGTCATTAAGATGGGAGTAGTTTAGATACTAAAACTATGATTATTAGTATTTACATTCATATACTCCCTTCGTCCCACTTTGATAGTTCTGGTTCTTTTTTCACACAGTTTAATAAAAAGTAGTTAATTTTGTTAGAACAATCAATTTAGGTAGCTATTTTCCTAAAATACCCTCACATTAATTAGAGTACAACCTTACGGGGAACTTGAATTGATGGTAAAAAAAGAACCAACTCTCATTAAATGGGATAGGTTTATAGTAACAATAACTTACATTAAATAAGGATATTTTAGAAAAATTAAAATACAACTACATTTTTCAATTGGAAAGTGGACTATAATTTGGAATAGACGAAAAAGAAAAACAATACTATTAAAGTGGGACGGAGGGAGTACTAGGTTAAATACCGACTGGATATCCGTTAAAAAGCCCGTTCATAAAGCAGTCTCCGTCATAGATAACATTACAATAATGAATCGTTGAAGCTTTTAAAGAAATTAATAATGTCAATCTTATCAATATTAATTTGATTGATTCTTGCTACATTATCAATGTCACGTTAAAAGCAAAAGTGTGAAAAAGTGTGTTTGGATTGTAAATTATCAATTTATATATGTCATACCGCTTGTAAGAAATATTGAGTGTGTTTGGATTGTTAAATTATTTCAAATAATATTTTGCTTGTTTTTTTAATTTATTTTTTTAATATTTTAAATTATTTTTTATCTCACATATATTATATTCCAGAAAGTACTACAGTAATTATTCTAAATAATACACTCATTATTTGCTAGCAGCGTAACAACAATGAATTACACTGCATAAATACTCTAATAAAGAGTTTCTTATCATATTTCGCAATCGCCGAAAAATGATTTTTCATTAGGTATTTACTTTGTTACCACAACTGACTAGCAAAAAATCCATCCCAATGGGAAGGGAATAAAAGGAAGGGGGCAGCGATGAAAACTCCCCTTTCAAGAGCATGACACGTTTGACATGTAACACGTCGAACCCTAACACCCAACCGAACCGCCAAGCAAATCCGCTGGCGTTTGCCAATAGCATAATATATTCTGTTATATAAGCGCCCATACGGTCATGTCCAAATATTTGAAGCCATTGACAGAAGTTGAATATGTTTTTGCAATGCATAAATACTTTATTTATTAACTATTCGTACTTTAGTAAATCCGGCGATATGAAGAGCAATATATGATGAACTTCACATATCCTATAGACTGTAGGGGAGAGTACACTTTTCTTCCTATATGGAAAGAGCCAATAGAACCTTGACAGCAACTAATGCGTGCATCCGACGTCAGGATTTTCGATGACATATTAAAATCGAAACACAATCGCAGTTTAACCGAATTCTTTTAATGTATAGATTAGAGAGCCTAAGTTACAAAAGAAAGTAATTCCCTGTGGCCCACAACTTCTTGCCTTGAGGGCATCAGGACTTATGCCTACACCCGGTCGAAAACTAGGTCAGGGTGGGATAGATCGCAAATCAGCTCCAAAGAAACACAAAAACTGACTATTGCCAAAAAGAAACACAAAAACTCCTGGAAATAGTACTTGTCCAGTACATGTATGAAGCCGCCTAGGCAAAAGAAGAAACTCACAAAGTTTTTTTCTTTTTTTTTTTTTTCTTCGAGGAAAAAAGCCTCATAAAACCTGTAAATCAAGAGTACCCTGGCGAATCATACATAGAAGAATCTTTACTAGGATATATTGGTACAAGATTTCTCCAATCAGAGTTAACAGATCACGCCCACATCACAGCTTATTTGAAATCGACCAAGTGCAGGACACCATCTCATAATTTATCAAGGGACCAACTGGGAACTGAATATACATAAAATGTAAGGCTCCAAAAATAGTTGTAAATCAACTAAAAGATGAAAACAACACTATCATGCACTCTAGACTTCTGATTCTGAGCCACGCATTCAGATACCCACATCAAATTTCTGATCTCCTGCTCCCTCAACCTCATGTATGCAAAGAATACACCATAATGGAACTACAAAACCAACGGGAAACAGTTAAAACTAATCAACCAAGGAACTACAGACAAAATTATGGCCATCCATAAAGATATCTACTACAGCAACAACAAATGTGGATATCATCATTAAGCTATTACAGTTGAAAGAAATCAAAATAAGTTGAACACTCTACTCTCATCTTGAAAACTAACCTGTTGCTCAAATGCTAAGCAAAGTCGTTTCACCTCCTCTTCATAAAATGCCTTGTCCAGCATCTGGCTCTCCCCATAAGATAACTTGGCAAAAATTGTTTGATAAGGAGGGTACTTCTCCATGACACCACGAACCTACAAATGCAAGAGGACAAAAAGAAACACCATGAAGAAAAAAACAAGTGAATGAATAGGTGACATATTTGCAGAATAAAACCCTTGGAGAGTACCTGATCTATATCCTCACAAACAGCAAGTTCCTCATGGCCATAAGGGTAACTGTTGGACAAAGGCAACAAATCAGGGTAAAAATAGAGAGGAAAATGCATAATAAGATCCCAAAAGATGCAAGGCATTAGTCAAACAACTTACAGCAAGCCAAAATTGGAATATAATTTTCTACGATCATCTCGAGTAAGCTCAGTCCCAATGCTGCAAAAAAGAAAAGAACATAAGATAGCAGCACAAGTGCCATGCAGAATCTAGTCAAGAGTATAACTCAAAAACAGATTGCAAATATAAAACTCAAGGAAGTTAAACCAACCTATTGATGGTGATATTAACTGCTCGGCGATCAGCCTCAAAGGCAAGCAGGTCAGACATTATCTCTGCAGTGGCACCTCCAAGTTTCTACTTAACATTTTCACATACTAGTAAACTATTGCAGCATGACATACTTCTTCAAAGTCTAATACAAGGAAAATTTTTGAAACATTTGTCTTTACCTGGCAAAAATCATAGAAGTCCTCAAGGTATGCCTTGTAGAGGGTATTCCTCATGATTTCAATGTTCATGTCGTCCAAGTCCTAAATATAAAACTAAGCCTCATCAATCATGAACTAGCAGGACAACATTAAATGTATTGCGCGCGATGACACTTCCTCATAAATGAGATAAGATAGCTTATGCAGGATGAAAAAATTCATCTTCACACTTGCTCTGATAGATTACCAACTGTGCAAACAGGAACTGTGAGTCAAGTGTCATTCCTTTGCAGTTCACAAGCATGTACGACATGAATCATATCCCTTTACAATCAATCCGTCATATCAAGAAACAACAGGGCACCATCAACCCATGTACAGGCCAAAGTGCTAGATTCAACATTTTTAAGTCTTAAAAAGGTGTAAAAATACAGATTCTGCACAAGGAACTGCATAATTTCCAGAATTCATATTCTAGAAATGAAAAGAGCCTAGTAGTTAAAGCAATACATTTCACTTGTATAATAGAATATAAGCAAAAATGTTTCACAATCAGTACCTCAGAAGTAATGCATTCGGAAAAGTAAGGAGCAAGGGGAGTGTCTACAAGCACCAGTCTATAAAGCTCCCTCATATTCTGTGCGACTGCCAGTGTTGCAATACTATGTAAACAAAAGACTAAATGTTAGCCTTACTGACAATCAAAGTAACCGAAAAGACACAAGAAGATACTTTACCTGTCGAACATTCCCAACGGATGGCATTTCTCCAACAATTCATGAACGTCTCTCTCATGCAATGTTCCAGTTACAATTAGGACAACATTATCGATCATATGGCCGTATCTGAAAAATAAGCAAGTGTTATTTCCGCCGCAAGCAAGAGAATAAATTACTATTCCAGAAAAGAATGTGTTAAGATTCTATCCCAGGTATGCCACTGTTTTTTTTTTTGATATATGGCTTGTTAAGCAGATTCTTCCAATCCACTAATTAAGCAAACCAAATACAGCAAAGCATTATGATTGATTGCATTACACAAAATTCAAATAACCCAAATGAACAGAAGAACATCTGAAAATCCCCATACGTGATATACTGCAAAAAGGTTGACAAGGGTTCTGTAGCTTGGCTCAGCATGTGCTTATACTCATCAACCAATTTAAGAGTACACTTCTCCACAATTGTAGTCGTATGTAAAGGCGATGGCTCTGCAAATTCGAAAAAGAAATGCACGATTAACAATCCAAAATTAAATTTCATATCGTGTTTTATTTTATTCCCTCAACTAGACAGATCCTGCAGGAAAAAGGACAAAGCTGATCCATCAAACATCAAGCAAAATGTGCACCAGCAAGCATGCACATGCACATCTAAGTTCAATTGCTAACTAATCCATTAGTATTCCGGCTTAACAACAAAGGTGTTCCATTAATATCTATCACTAGAACTGGGATCAGTGTTCATACAAAAACCGAAATTCTAATCGCTATATTAATCGTTGTGCTCCATAATATTCAATAATTTATTTGAAATTCTATTTTATTCTTTTCTAGATCCATATTGATTATGAATAGATAAGAAGTAATAGTTAATAACTAAGATTCTAATAGTTTATGGAATTCCTATCCATATAAAATGGATATTATATGAGCCCGCTTAGCTCAGAGGTTAGAGCATTGCATTTGTAATGCGATGGTCACACCGTTATGTTGTTCTGCATTCATAGCACCTTAAGCAAGCATAAAAATGCACATTAGCATCAATCCGAGTAACTTACTTCGGCCAAAAAAAAAAGGGAGTAAAATGCACAGTAGCGCAATTTCTGAATCAGAATAAATTAACAAGCTATTAACAAAGTATCCAATATTGCACAAAAATAAACATATTAAAGCCTACGATATAAAACAATAATCCAATTCTATTACAAAAACCAAAGAACCATACAGGTACGAGTATCTATGATCTCCGTTAGCGTTGAAATAAAGGAGGGAACAAAAAAAAAAAAAAAAACGAACCGTTTTGCAGATAAGGGCCGTATTCGGTGGCGGAGAGGTGCATCTTGATGTCGTCTAGGGTCTCGCACTGGCAGAGATTGTTGTAATCGGCAGCAGTGAGCAGTCCGGATCTGTGGCCCCTGACGATTGCCTCCAGATAACCGCTGTGAATGTTGAACGTTAAAGCTTCAAATCCGTACATTTTGGGAATTCTATTTGGGGAATTCAGCAATAGATCTGGACAATAATTTGGGAAATCGATGGATATGCGAGAGAGAAAGCGACTCCCCCCTTCTGGAGAACCCTAACGATCACTACTCAATTAGCAAGCGACAGGTATCTGTTGGAGGCAACCTGTCCGAGGAAAGGAGTAAAGTAAATGTAATTATAAATCGTGTTGCGGCAGCTCAACTCACGTATCAATTCCCATGGATGGGGAGATCAACTTCCACATTTCACCGGCATCACTCACTTTCTTTTCCTTTTTATTATTATTATTATTTCTGAGTTTTGACAGCTTTGACGCGAGGTTTTAACTATTGAGAGATTTTTTTTTTTACCTAATTAATGTGCTTTCAATACCGCATTTTTTAAAAAAAATTTTTGATGAACATGTTGGTGAAGCTAGAGCGGTTAATCGAGTCGAGTATTTGGCTGCCGAGATCTACTCGAGTTTAATTCGAGCCGAGCTTGACTCAAGTTCGTTAGGAAAACGAGTTTTAAAATGTGTTTGAACTCGGTTCATTAAATATACATGTGGCTCGAACTCGACTCGTTTATCACAAACGAGTCGAGTTTCACGAAGTCGAACTCGAGTTCGTGCAAATTAACCTTAATAAAAACTTATAATTTTTAATTTTATAATTTTAATTTCTAAAATAACAAATATGTCCTTCGTTAACGAGCTACTCGAGTATCAACGGCTCGTTAACTAAACGAGCATGTTTTGAGCTCGACTCGTTAATCAAATTTAACAAGCCGAGCTTGAGCCTTAACGAGTCCAGCTCTAACGAGCTTTCGAGCTACTCATTAACTTAACAGCTCTAGGTGAAGCACATCTTACACGTAACAGTTTTTTTTTTTTTTTTTGCCTAAATATACTCAAACCAACATGGATTGGAGACTCCATCTTGTCACGGAAAGATAACCTACGTTAAGTAAATTCTATAACTGCATCCTCGTACCATCTTGTCACGGAAAGATGATTTTCTCATGTCCTTGGAAGATGCAATACAGCTTGAATGTTATTACAGAGAAAAAGTAGGGCAAATAACTAATAGAAAACACATTGAATGGGACATCACATTCTCTTAAAAACAAAAAAAAAAAAAGAATCATTTATATAAATTTATATATCAATAGGCATCTAATATACATAATATTTACTATTAGCATATGGAATTCTACAATTTAGTTGGTCGTTGAGAATTTAGAAATCAAATTTTAAAAATCATTCCCAAACTATATTACCAAAATTAAAAAATCAATTTTTTAATGCGTCCTGGTTTAAATTGTTTCACCCAAATTTTGGAAGTTTGAATACTCTTAGTGATGATTTTAGCTCATTTTCCCTATATGAATATTTAAATCTTGTTCACTTTGAATAACTAAAAACTTAGGATGCGTTTGATAAAATTGAAAATTGAAAATTGAAATATGAAATTCGAAATCTGAATCCATTGTATTATTGAATTGTTAAGTACGATATATATGATTGCATATCACATTAAGTGATAAATAAATAGTTTATTATTTATTTTTTTAGAGTATGTTTTGTTTAAAAAATTCAATACCACTTAATTAATTCATATACTCATTTTTTTGTTATCAAATGCGTTGTTAAGATATTAATTCATTAAATTTAAATGCTAAATTAAATTAGTATTGCGGTCACTTGAAATGACATCACAAAACTTTGCTTCGACTCTTCTATAACTAGTTGATAGATTAATAATGTTGTAAAAAAAAAACTTGTTGAGCAACTCAAATTGAAAAATCTCCTGTCCCTAGACATTAGGAGCTCATTCTTTCTTTTTTTTTTTTTTTTTTCCCCACTCAAGAAATATCAAATAACCCCAGAGAGCCAAAAACAATCACGGTCAATAAGTCATTAAGAAAGTCACCAATTAATGTCAAATTGGACATTTACATAAGATGCAATATTGGAGTGGTGTAAATAGTAAGTACCAAACTTTCTATAAACTAATGAATTTGTTTTGGGTGGTTTCATAATAGTAGTACAATGTACAAGTATCGGGCTTCGCCGTTTGCCAGCGGCATATTATAATGTAGGGATAATTTCATAAACCTCCCCTCAGGTTTTATGAAATATCACCTAGCTCCCATAAAATTTTCAAAAATCTCACTCAATACCTTTTGAATAAACATTTTGGTAACATTGAAAGCCCTTCTAACCAAAAGTAATATTAAAAAATTCATGTTTGAGGAGAGAGATTATTTTAGTGCCTTTAATACCCTTAAACTATAAAAAAATAAACATTTTATAAACAAAAAAAAAAAACTAAATTAGAACCATCTTAAAAATGAAGAAATAAAAATTGGTAAGATTTTATACTACAGCCAATAGTCACTTCTACGGTAGAAAGAGATAGTAAAAGTAAATACTATTTTTTAAATCATTTATACAAATAAAACCCTTCATAGCATTGAAGGTAATTAGTATATAAAAGTATACATTTGAGCAAAAAAATTTAATAATAGATGAAATTCAATTTCAATATCATACAAAAAATTTACTTAAAATAGGCATACTTTTTTTATGGGTGTGAAATATGAAAATTTTATTATAGAAAAAGTCAGAATTTGAAAAACTATTTGGAGTTTGAATTACTTTATTTCTCTTGCGCTGCACATGAATAGGAATAAATAAATAAATAAAGTTGTGAAATACCAAAAAAGAAAAAAAAATAAAAAGAACCTGCAACTATTTTTTCCCAAAGGCATTGAATATTTCATTGACATTTGCAATTCAATTATACATATATATATATACACACACACGCACACACATATGTATGTATGTTTGTTTGTATAAACATTGTTAAAGAAAAGTAAGAAATTTAGAAAAAGAAAAATAAGTTCAGAAAATTTAAATATGAGGGTATTATTGACAATTCATTCCCTTTGATATTAGTATATAGTCCTACGGTCACTTCAAGGGTGCTAAGTGAGATTTGAAAGAGTTTAGGGGAGCTAGGTGATATTTTATGAAATCTCAAGGGAGGTTTATGAAATTAACCGTATAATGTAGAGTCCAAAATGCCGCACGATGACTGCGGTGGACTGGTCGGAGCCCTTGGTGAACGGACACGTAATAGTTTCACTTCAAGGCGCCAAACTTCCAGAAATGAATGCGACGCCCGGGTGTTTTCGTTATCAATTCTGTCTTGACACACTTTCTTCATCTTCGCTGGTGGAAGGTAGCTCGTTCTGAAATTTCAGATGTCTCTGGTAGCTAGGGTTTTAATCAAATACTAAGAAATGTCGGGAAATAATACTGTCGACCCTTTGCCATCTGCGGAGCAGCGACCCACGACGATAATGGATCTAAATATGGACTCCCTAGTCCACTGCACCAGCCATCTCAACCTCCAAGACATCTCAAACATGGCCATGTCCTGTAAATACCTCAGGGCAGTTGCATATTCTGATTCCGTCTGGCAATCCCTCTCCAGGTTTCCTCCTCTCTCATTATAACGTTGCCGCTTCATACACTTAATTATTTTTTATTGGAAAAAAGTGGAATTACTGTTATATTGTATGTGAACGGGGAACTGAGATGTACAACGTGAGCTTGGATATGGTTTTTTTTTTTGCTGGCATCAATTTTTTGTTCTCCCTGCACGTCGTTGTTGCACAAGTTTAGAACTTTATGGATGTTGTTTTGCTTCCGTTGGCACATCCTGTTTTTGTTTCTGTATTATGTAGTAGGAAAAGACTTTACTGAAGTTTGTCTGACATTGTGGTGTCAGATAATTTTTGCAAAGTTTGCTCAAGCTCTTTGTTACTCTCTGTGATTCAGTGGTTGTTTCTTTTTTTCTTTTTGTTTCAGCCATTCTTTCCCACGTGTCAACCTGGTTATTGCTCTGAAAACCTTTAATGTTTTTTCAAGACAATGAAATCCATTTTTGTACTTCATCTTAACTGTTGTATTCTCTTTTGCGTGCTCTAGATGAATGACGTCTTTGTACTACATTTTTCCAGATTCACGATGAGGACCAAATTGAGCTTCTAATTTGTAAATACATCAATTTGAAAATTACAGTTTTTTTTTTTTTTAACTTTGCAAGTCTTAAAATGGCAAGCCATGTTTGCAATCCAAGAACAACTATGCAAGAATCTAAATTTTCATTTGTACGTGGAAAAAAATCAATAGTAGCTCATATTTTGCTTGTTCTTTATTCATTGTCGAATTTGCTGATTTAGCTGTCAACAGATGATGGTATTCAGTATGGATGTTCTCAAGAACTCTGGTTCTCATTTGTGTGTGTGTGTGTGTGTTTCCCCCCTCTTTGGGTAATTCCAGAGCAAGATGGCCTTCACCAATACCTTATTACAATTCTCAAAAATCAAGTGTCAGGGATGCATACTTGGCCAGGCATACTGCTTTGGAGCAGTTGAAGTTTGAAGATCCTGTGATTGATAATTTCTTATTCAATTTAAAGTCTCATGATCACCTACTCTTTCTGGACAATCGCATAATACTATCAGAGGTACCAAAATTACAAGATTCCTGCCTTTTCCTCCTCTCCATTTTTGCTAAACTTAGATGGCATCTGGAAGGTGCTTATGATCTTCCCATATTTTCTTTTCCAGAATTGCTATAGCATACAACTATAATCATAAGTAGTCTTCCTTGGCATCAGGTTGTCCTGCGTAACGCTTGTTATTAAACATTCTTGTGCAGGGTCCCGTGATACACACATTGGATATTGGGATTAATTCTGGAGGATATGATTCTGTCTTAACACTTAATGATCACCGAGCTAGAATAACTTGTATGAGGTTATTTTTTCTCTTTCTCATTTTATTTGGGCAAACCCATGAAGTTAATGAAAGGTTATTGAGTGATGGTGGTTGGACATGGGTTTTTTAAAGAGTCAAAATTGGTAGAATATTATCACTTGATGGATTGGTTTGCATGCTAAACTTGTTCCATTTAATAAGGCTAATGTCAGTTATCAGAGAAGATCTTTTAGTAATATTTATGTTCACTGGTCTCTCTTTTGTACTCATGAAGAAAGCTAGCTTTAGCATTTTATTGTCGTTTATGGACAATAATATCTCGTTACCTCGACACGTTTGAGGTATCCTGGTTGGCTGTCGGGAATAATAGTTCAGGTGTTCATTTTGTTCTGAAGTATTTTAACTGGGGATGTGAAATTTTTTAACTTCTCAATGTGTTCTGAGATGCTCAGCAAATCTCTGCTTTTAACCGTCCTCATCTTTCTGGAATTACCATTTGTTAGTTTGATTGGAAGTTCCTGATATTCTTTTCATATTCCACTGATTTGTTACCTTCATTACCCTACTTTTTCTCATCCTCATGTTTCTTTTTTTGGTTTCATACATAAGTGTGCAGATATATGTCCTTATCTGGTGATATATGATCTTCTAAATCATACCTTTGTCTACTTCTTCCTCTCTACCCATTTCGCTTGATGGTTACCGACACCTCTTTTTATCATAATTTTGGTGGTTTTGACAACCAGATTAACTGAATGATAGATGCAAAATGGCAATAGTAGGCACTAGACCTTCTTGTCCAGAGTTTCTGGTGCTACTTACCAGTCTTGTAAACTGATTCTTGATGAGGATGAATAAAATTCCGCTGATCATTGTTTATCTCTGAGGTTCAATTTGCTATTTACTGGTTTGTGAACCAGCTTCTGATAAGGATGAATAAAATTCTGCTGATCATTTTTCCCAGCTTTAGACAAACTTTTGATGACAATTGATCTGTATGCAGATTGTTTTCCCTCAGTGACACAACTGTATGCCGAAGTGGGGAGCTTAGAAACAGCACTGTCTTGGTCACCTCAAGCTGTGATCATACAATTCGTCTGTGGTCAAAGGTGTTTCGAGGAATCTCTTTTTCTTTATTTTATATTCCTTGACTGGATGGTTTTGTGAAGGTGTATGAAAGAAAATCTTATGACGAATCACTCACAAAAGTTAATTTTGTGAAAATTATTCAGCAAGGAAAATTTCGCAAAGAATTACAGTACCTTTCTGCAATTTATCTGAGATTTATGTTTTCTGAGGGTCATAATTCTGTCCTTTTCTGTCAAATTACTTGCATCTGCCCTCTGAAGTTCATCAATACCACTGATTTGCAGGGCTCTTGCTACCGATGTTATAGGGGCCATAGTGGTGGAGTAACAACACTTTCAGATAAACTGTTGGGTGATAGCAATGAGAAAATATTTGCCAGTGGAGGTGTTGATGGTACTGTTAGGCTTTGGTCTAGTTACCCTAAAGGAAAACGAGGCCAACAAGCTCTGAAGGCCACGCTATATGGCCATGAGAAACCTGTCATACTGATGGTAGTGGCTGGGTAAGTAGGAGATGTGTTGCAGCTTCCTATTTGGGCTTTTGATATCTTATTGGTTGCTTTGACTTCTGTTTGTATTGCTTGTGCTTGCAAAACGTGCGATAGGATGTTCAGTTTTTTTGTGGTTCTCCCCTTTATATATTAAAACAACAGATCAATTCATTTTAATGATATGCACTGCAAAACAAGCAGGAGCCTTTCTATTGAAGTGCTAGTCTTTTTTTAGTCAAATCTAATTCATGAAATTTTTATGTGATTGAAGCATTTCACGTTGAATCATGGAGCAATTGCCTTTTTTGCAGTGGATTTCTTTCAGACCTTCATATATGACTTGATTTGTAGTTACTCTACCCTAAATAATTCATCTGTAGTAGAATGTTTAGAATATGCATTTCTAGAAGATTATTCAACTGTCTGAGGCATTCTGTTTCTTTGTTATCTTCAGACACAGATCATCTCTTTTAGTGAGCATGTCGAAGGACTCCAAGGTACTTTGATTCTCTGAATTTAGCTTTCTGATTTATGTTGTCAGTTTGCTCATGTAAATCAGTTTCTGATGGTTATTCTAGTGAATACTTAGAAAGAAATATGATGATAGGGATAGTAAATTGGTTGCAATGGCACATAACCTGAGCTTTTAGTTGCTAATTCCTATTATAGATTTCAACAGAAGAACCACTTGCATCACCAGAAAGTGTTATCTAGTTGGACTTAAAGCGTCCTTAATGGCTTTGGTGAATAACAGAATTTGATAATTTAGCTTCTGATCTAAGCATGCTTAAATTATACAAGTAGGTGAGAGTATGGGACGCATTTACGTCTTCTGCTGCTCGTTCTTCTTGCTGTGTGGGAATGACTTCTGTGTATGGTGTACCTGTGGGTATGAAATGCGATGGATCATTGCTGTATGTTGCTACTGGGTCCTCTGTTGTTGTAATTGACTTAAGGACAATGCGTGAAGTCTCCACAGTGATGCACAAAAGCCAACTGTATTCATTTGATGTCCTGCCTTCAAGATCTTTAATATGCACTGGTGCAACTGGCAGGTAAAACTTATTCTTGAAAACTAGTCATCACTTGGAGGTTATCACCTGTATTTGCATGCATATAAAAATAGTATGCTACTAATGCAGCATCTGGAGATAAAATGCTCATTCCTTGCTGTCCATGTTTTTTACCTTGTTTCTTTGATCTGAAGATACTAGAGGTGATAAATGATGCCAAAACTATTGCAGTGCAAAACTTTGGGACCTTAGGAGAAGTTCTGAGACATTCAAAGCAGAACCGTTAGCAGAGCTGGATGGACATGAAGGCCCAGTTAAGCACATACGCATGGACGCATACAAGATAGTTACAGGCGGGCCTGATGATTGTTATGTAAAGGTTTGGGAAGTCGACACTGGTGCATTTACTAATTCGTTAAACTGCGCTCCAGATCATCCGACACCTGGTTTTGGCTGTTCGGCCGTGGCCGTAAGGGGATGTAGAATTGTTACTGCTGGCAGCAATGGAGGAGAGGGTTCACTATGCTACAGAGATTTCAGCAGTGCTACCCAACCAGTTTCATCTGATAACAGCATTCCTGCTTCAAAGTTCTGGGATTCGAGTTCTTACAGCGACACTGATGAATCTTATGACTAACAAATGTGTAGTTTGATTTCTGTTTAGGACAACTTTGCGTTTCATTTCATAGATTGTATTTCGTTATAGAAAGCGCTTGTGAGAACGATATCCCATTTAAAATCCTCAAGAGCTTCCCGCAACTTTGCTTTCAGGATTCGACGAATGTAGCAGGAATTAAAGATTTAAGATCAACTGGTAAATGAAGGGAAAAAAGTACTCGTACAACAGTTTCCCAGGGAAAAAAGAACTTTAAAAAAAAAAAAGAAAATGAAATGGAAGAGTAAAAACTATATGGTAGAGCGAGCGCCCAAGTGGCGAGTGGAAGAAAGTTGAAAGTCGTCCCTCTGTCCACCTTTCGACCGACTTCAGTGTTTCAACTCTCACCTTCCTTGCTCCTACTCCGTCGACTGAGTGATCGCAGCTCCTCCCAAATTGCCAAACCCTAACCCCTTTCAACATCCCGGAGATGCGTCGCTCCACCACCGCCAGCGTTCTCATCCTTCTTCTCCTCATATACCTCAGCACCATAGCTGCTTCCGCCGGAATCTTGGGCTTAGATTCCTTCCTGACCCAACAATACCGGAGGGACCCACAAGGCACCAACGACTCTTTCCTCTTGCTTCCCTCTTCCCTCAAGAGATCCATCTCTCACCCCTCCGTTGTCAACCCGCCCACTCCGGCTTCCCTTCTCTCCCTCCAACTCTCCGTCCCGATTACCGTGAAGCTGGTGGGACCAACCTTTACATCATCCTCCCCTCCCCTCCTTTCCTCCTTCCTTACCTCCGCTGTCTCCTCCGACCACTTCCGCGTTATCACCCCTTTTTCCTCCGACGCCTCCCACCACCTCTCTCTCTCACATTCCCTCCACCTAGACGTCTCCCTCTCCTCCTCTTCGCTCTCCTCTCACCTCTCCGAAGCTCTCAAAACCCATCTCTCGAATACTCCATCCTCCATCCGGCTGCCTTTCGCCTCCGTCCCCCACTCCTTGATCGATGAAATCATAAAGCAAGACTTCGAAAACGAAAAACCTATCGACGGAATTTACATTTACATTCTCCATTTGGGCTCTCAGTCCAAGTCCTATGCCTATAGCTACACCCCCGGGGATCCGTCCCCAGGGGTCACCAAGTGCATGGGCTCTATCTGGATGGGGAAGGATCGCTACTTGTGGATCGATTTGGGCGCCGGCCCCGTGGACTACGGGCCGGCGTTGTCTGGTGATGGGGTCTTGCCAAGAGGCGAGTTTCATCCGCTAGCAGCAATGCACGGCCGACCCAAGTCGCAGAAGGCGATGCTGGCAGACTTGGCATCACTGGTTTGGAGCGCTTATCAGGTACTATTTGTCCCCTCATTGAGAATTCCAGTGCCTTTTGAGAATTCGTTGACTGTTCAGTTTATACATATATATGGTTCTTCGTCGGATAATTTTGGATTAGACTGGAAATCAATAGAGAGAGCTTTTACTGACGAGATTAATGATAAAGGGTTGCTATTGGGTGAGCAGAGGTTGAGTTTTAAGAAATATGAGGTCAAGTTATCAGAGTGTTCGATTTGTTCTTTTGCTATTTGGAGGGCAACTACTTCGTATACTTCTAGGTACTTGTTTGATAATTACACTCTGATTGTTAGTGAGTACTTGGACTCCAGAAGGTTACATCAGACAATTTCTGAATCATCTGAAGAGTTCAGGAGATTGGCAGGGCTTCCTGAGGAAGATTTCAGGAGTAGAGTACTTCCTGTATATGTGTTCGATTTGGATGCCAGTACGATTTTGTTGCTTGATCGGTATCACCAGTCTGTTGCATTTAAAGATATGGTAATCGCTGTCAGAACAAAGAACACGCAGACTGTGAGTGATTACAGTTGCAATGGCCGCCATGTGTTCACACAGACTCGACAACTTGAGAGACCTCTTGTTGGTTCCATTCTGCAGAGTATGTGGGGAGTGTCACCAACGCATTTGGTCTGGAGCCCTTGGCACAACAGTACGCTGGTAGATTATACCTGGAGTGTTGGACAGACTCCATTTGGACCCTTCTCCGACATTTCTTCATTGTCTTTTGTGCAGAAGGATGCAGCCAGAAGAAACGTGCTTTTGACGTCATTTAATTACACTATTGGAAGTGCTTTGGATGTTCTTGAATCCATTTCTGCACATGGTGGAGAGAAAAAGCTTCTTAGGCAGAATCAGCAGACTGAGTTCCTGCAGAGATGGAACCTATTCAAGTACAAGCTAGACAAAGCCATTTCTGCATTATCACATTTTGATTATGATATGGCTTTGTACTACTTGAGGTCTTCAGACCATGATTTGTACGCTTTTCACTCTCTTGTTTATCATGCATCTCAAGATTTGGAGGCCTCACTTACTTGCTTCAAGGACCCCCCATTCCCTTGGTTTTCAGTTTCTATGGCTGCTGGTGTTTTCTTTACACTCGTTTATATTTATGCAAAAAAAGAAACATTGTTTCAGAATAAGAGAAAACAGTTTTGAAGCTTTTGAGTTGTTAGGTATTTCGTGTTTTGAACTGATACGAGACCTGTATTCCTGTAAGAGAGTTAAGCTGTATACTTTCTTTTAGTTTTGAAAGGAAGCTGCTGCAATTGTCTGCAGTTTTACATACTTGATTGCCATTTTTGTTATTTATTTCCTTCAATTTTTTGACTTCTTGTTTTCAGATATCTTCCTTTTTTTTTTATTTTTTTTCATGTTCTTTTCTTCTTGTTTTTCTTTTACTCTATTCTATGATGCAGTTGGGTTCCTAATAACGGTGGTAACTTGAACTTTCCAACTCCCATCTATTGAAGTTTGGATTTGAAATTACTATCTTTCCATGCCTTTAAGCACCCTCAAATTTTGAAACGGATTAATCTTTTTCTGGGAGCTATTTGTGCAATTGGGTAGCTGATGAACTTGAGTTACAGATTATACTTTTGATTTGTTCTACAACATGGTACTAGACTTTTGTGGAATATGCATATGAGAGGTTTTTTGGCCTATATAGATTTTGAATTGATTTAATATCATTAGCAAATTTTAGATTGATCCTTCCTTTTATTCTATTTCTGTTACTTGTTCACTTCTGCATGACATCGTCTTGCTGTACTTGCAATAATTCTTCTCCATCTGACGATAAAGTGTTTTACCTCAATATCTATACATGCATAAATAATTAAGGGCTACTTGCATGTTTGAATGTAACCCATCTCTAAAAGTCTTGCTAGAACAGTTTAAATTCTTATTCTTTTCTTTCATTAACTTCATGTCAAATTCTTTTGCTTTGGTAACAACAGATGTATGAACTATGAGGGGTTCCATATGTGCATGACTCTAATTCGTCATTGAGCTATGGTATCATGGGATGCCTTTGGCAAAACCACAACTTAGATAAACAGTTGTTACCTTTCTGCTAAGTCTTTTAGTTTGCAGATTTGTCAAAGCCAGAAGTTATATAAACAGTTTTTACCTTTTCGCATGGTATGAAGGTTGTTGGTTTGCAGATTTGAATGATTAATTCTTGGCATGTGTGGATTTTGGCAGTTCAGGAGACCAGGTAGGTTGTAAGACAGGTGCAAAGAAAATGTGGCTATTATTGTGTCCGAAGATTTGATGAGGTGACAATTCATGTATAATCCAACAGTGCTGGACGTAGCTGGTCTGAACTTGAGGCATAGGCAATATTCTCTTCTGAGATCAGTAGGTGCCCAAGGCTTTGCGCCAAGAAATATGTTCATGGAAGTAGCAAGTTAAAAGATGAATTCTTTTGTGACTATGGGAGTACAAGGAGAGGTGTTAGTTACATATAGTTCTAGCGCGGTCTTTTGTCAATTTACCTTCTTCTTTCTCTTCAGACATTAAAAAGACGGCCTCTGTTGTTTTTTCCTGGATTAAGCTTATAAATATTTACTCATGTGTAAATCATGGTCTGAGATGGAGAAGGATTTTAGCACTCTGCATGGCCATAATAGGCCAAGGGAACTTGGTAAGAGTCCGAGTGTATGACTGATGGCAATACAAAGAAGAATAGATGCTAAAAGTCATCTCCACATCCAACTTTTGATAACCGGATATTATTGCCAGAAAAATAGGAAGAAACGTTATCTAATAACCAACAGCCAGCCTGTTGGGCTGTTGCTATGCTCCCGCCAGTCAAGCCAGGAGTTCCACTCCTGCCTGGCAGGTTTGCGGTAGGGGTTTAGGGAGGGAATATGGGAGGGAGGGAGGATTAAAAAAAGAAACGTTATCTTTGAGGGAGGAAGGATTAAAAAAAGAAACGTTATCTTTTCTTTTATACAAGATTCTCATTTTACGCAGGAAGCAGATAGAAAAAGTTCGATCAACTAGTTTTTAGAGGCTTTGATCATAATCTTGTTTGTAGTGGATTCTCCAGACAGTCATAGTTGAAACGGAATGGTTCTTCCAAGTCAATGCCGTAACTCTCTGAAGTTACACCAAATGGGGTAGCTCCATTTCCGTCCTCAAACATCTCAGCCAAGTATTCATCATTAACTACCTGCGGCTGAACTTTTCCACTCTCGCTGTCATTTTCTTCGTCTGAGACAATTGAATTCTTCGCGACCAGTTCGCGAAAAATTGAAGATCGGAGTAGGAGGCCAAGTGCTGTTGGGGAAGAAGATTTATTGCATGAATAAACTGGTAGTTGTCGTTCACATATTTCTTCCTTATTAAGGTCCCCTGTGCTGAATGACCTTTGGAAGATAAAGGATTGGTTGGTCTCTCCTGCACGGAAGTCATGGGACGGTGGAGTCTGTGGATGTATGATTGGCTCTGATTCTTGAGCAGAAGCTGCAGGGTTTACTCCTGGCTTCAACCATCTGATATAAGTGCTGAGGTCAAAATTGGTCACGGCATTGATCCCTCTGTATTCGATTGCTGCAATGTCATATGCTCGAGCTGCCTCTTCTTGGGTACCTGTGAAGGAGGGTGCTACTTGAGTAAATCACACATGCTTGATTAATTGTATCGTACCATCACTACTTTCCATTTTACTACCTAAGGTCCATTTCTTAAAGTGCAAGTTTGATTTTGCAGTCTCAGCTTGCTATCGTGACTTACTGTAAGTTCCTAGATAGAGGTATTTATTCCCAAAAACTCTGCCTATCCTGGCTTCCCATCTTCCGTTGTGGTGGTGCCTGCAGTTATGAGTTTTAACGGAAAATGGAATCGGAATCAGCTAAGCTATTTAAATCATTTGTAATGCAGTTAATTCCATTTTATGAGGTGAAAAGTTCACCTTGCAACACCTCTGTACTTGGATACCCCTCTTGAAAAGCCACTGCTTTTCCTGCAATGAGAAAAGCTCAGTCACAGTTAGGCATGAAATGGTCATCGTAGACAAAATCGGTGCAACTGTAAAATAGATTGAGAGCTGTCTGCCTTCTAAGTGAGGCTAGGTATTCTTCTTTTGTTACTGTCTGCATTGTTTCAATTTCTTTCTCATAATCAGTGATCTGCAGGAAACATTAATTGATGAGAAGGTGGATGTCATATAGTAAGCAGATAAGACTGTTGCTCTCTGTTTGGTCGCATGTTACCGGAAAATTAGTAAAAGTCGAAGTTCCCCAGTACTTGATTGCAGCCAAATCATATGCTCTTGCTGCAGCTTCTTCATCATCATAAGCTCCTAATAATGATTTTTGTGAGGGTACATAGTTTTAAGTAAAACGAGTCTCATAACATAAAAGGAAAAAAAAGAGAGGAGAGAACCAGAATCCAAATTTATGAGAAAAAGGTCAAACAACTTACCAAGATAAACTGTGCCAGGAAGGAGTTGGAGGAATGAGAATGAAATTTCCAACGTCAGATACCACTGTTAAACTGCAGCAATCACAAAAACTAAACTGTATATCGTAATTGATTAGGCAGCCATTTCGGAGTACCTTGTTTTCCTTTCTTTTTCTGCGCGATATTCCAAGAAAGCTTGTCCCACAAGTGTGCCTCAAATCGACCTGTCCATCTATGCCTGCTCACACCTCGAAACCTCGAACTCCTTTTCACAGTGGTTGGAGCGGAAGATAGGTCGACAAGTTGCTCCAACTGTTGTTGCTGCATCTGCTGGCCCGGACAGGCGAGTGGAAACGCATCAGCTGCAGCTGTCTGCTGATCTCTTCTTCGTCGTTTGACAGACCTACCATCGGGAGCTCCAGCATCCGCTGTGCACATGCGACGTCTCCCTGGATTCTCTTCACTCTTGATGAAGGTTGACATTGGACGTCTTGTATCGGATGGGTTTTGCTTTTCTTTCTTCTCGCTTCCACGCCAACTATAGCTTCAATTCTAATGCTTTTCCTACGCTTTTGCCAGGCGAGGTCATGCATGTATATATATATATATATATATATATATATATATATATATATATATATATATATATATATATATATATATATATATATATATATATATATATATATATATATGTCTCTGTGTGTGTGTGTGTGGGGGGGGGGGGGGAATGCATATATATATATATATATATATGGGCAATCTATGGGTTTTGTTTTGGCCTTTTTATGCCTCGTCTGTTCTAGTAAACAACTGGCGATTGACAAAAAGACAACAAATACAGGCGATAAGAGCAACGAAGGGCAAAAGATTTGAGGACAAGCAATGAGTAGTCACTAATTCTACTCTTTGCCAGCCCAAGGAATCAAATGCATACGATTTACTTCCGCTGGGGTGCATCTTCTTGGAGCCGCTTATTGAAATCGATTACTATGCTAGTTTTCTCAAAAACAAATCTTGCGTATTCTGCGTTCGTAGATCTCGTGTTTGTAGATTATGATTTTGGATATGGTTGTAGGTTACAAACAAATTCATTTAACTAATTTTACTCAGACGCGCCTATGAATAAATGAATATGAATATGTTAAGTTTTTATATATGGATGTAGATGAGTTATCGAATAATATTCATTTAATAAATAAATATTATTGAATAATCCATCAATTTCAATTAATCCATTTAGAATTGCACTTTTCCAAGCCATATCATATGATTTTCCCGGTTGTGCAGTTTGTGTAGCATAAACCCCTTTATGGAGCCTGTTCAAGTTGGTCTCAACTCCGTAGCAAATGCCACGAAAATGCCAGTGTCTATTTACCAGCTAGAATTATTCCTTGGAAATTTCGTCTGGTCAATTTCCTTTGTCTGACGTGTGGCGGTCGGTTAGTCTTTTTAACCGTGTGCGGAGGCAGATTGATTAGCTTTTTGTCTGCTTCACTGACTTTCAAATTTTAGACGATATAATCTATGGCATCGACCGTATAATTTTCTTCCCAATAAGTTTCAAGAATTGTAGCAGAATGCATGAGCTAATAATCAAGTAATTTGAAGGATCGACGGGTTTGGATCGTGACCCAGTGCAACGCAGATGATATTACATCTGCACCGTTAATTAAGTCGCAAGCCATGCTTAAACTTTAAAGTGGAGGCGTGACAAATAAGTGAAGACAATAAAAGGAATGAAGAGAGGTAATTACCGCTCCCAAATGCGCAGAAGAGATTCATAAGAACATTTATTCCTTTGGATTAATCTTTTATTTATTTATTTCAATATATACACTATCAAGCTTGTGCATGAGAATTAATTTTAATTTCAATTTGACAAAAAGTTAGAATTGCGTGAATGATTGTTTTAGTATTCTCGATAACTCTACCCATTCTTAATGTCCATTGCCAAAGATTTTTTTTAAGCAATTTTCAGCACACAATTAGATCCCTTTTTGTCATTTTTTTTTTTCATTACATGATCAACTACCAAAATGAAATCCGGTTTTTTGCAAAATTTGATTAGGCAACTCATCATACTTGATGAATTATATGAGTACAGCTGTGTTTTTAAATTCGGATTGGATTGATCAGTTTGACCAATTAAAGTAAGAATCAAGCAGGTTTCTAGTCCGAGTTTACCCAAAAAATTACTTGGCAATAATTCAATCAAATTTGATAAAATATTGGGTTCAACCGCGAACCGGCAAAACCAGTAAAATCGGGTTTTATTTTTTTTTCGTTATGTTATTTACTTATATAAAATTAATATATATTTATGATATTATGATGATGTTACCCAGTTTTTAAACTGATTTCACTCCAATCGAACCATATATCTTTGATTACTTGGTCGAGTCACTAGGGCTATCAACAAGTTGGGTCTGAGTCGGAATTGAATATTTTGGACCTGAACCTGTTAGTTATACTTGTATCAAATTTGACCCAGATATCCAACGGATTTTGAACTTATTCTTTTGGATCTAGGTCCGAGTCGAGTATACCCGTCCAAAAAAGGAAATATCTTTCTAAACAGACATTAATTACATACCACAAACTCCAATTAAAATCACAAATTATTTTAGATAATTATTCTAATGCCTACAAATTACAATTTCTAAAAGGATTAATAACAAAAACAAACCCTACGATATAAATATCTTACAAAAAAATCCCATATAGTTTCAAATCATACACATCGGTAGGTACCTCATAGTTTGAAGTAAGGTGAAAAATCAGCGAAAATCGTTAAATTTAACGCGTGTGATGTAAATGCACCGGAAATGTGCGTGATTCTTCCAAAAAATAGATTTTTAAGGCAAATTTTATCCTGAAATACCTATTTTGTTCTTCATATCTTAATAAAACAATCATGATTTTTCTTCAAATTTGCTCCAAACTTGTAGAAATTGACTTTTTTTACTTTTATTATTAGTGAATGAAACTAATGAATCAAAAACGTTTGTTTTAGGCTATTTTTTGCTTATATTATTAGGGCATTTTTGTCATGTCATTCAAAACCGTTTGTTTTAACGATTTTCGTCAATGTTCAAATTACTTCAAACTATGAGGTACCACTGCGTATGATTTGAAATAATAGGGGGTTTTCTGTAAGATAGTTATACCACATATGGCTTTTTTGTTGTTTACCCTTTCTAAAATATCCAAACAAATATTAAATACAATTACTTATTCAAATGGGTCCTAGTCGAACTCGAATCGGAACCCAATATTCTGTATTCGACCCAATTTTAGATTAGCATAAATGGGTCTGGGCAAATAAAATTGTAACTACACCCATACCCGAAAATATTAAACGGGTTTAGGTCAGATTCGGGTCAAAATTCGGCCTATTGACAGGCCTACAAGACACTACCTAATTTGAGTTTTCAAAATATGGGTGTACACTTCAGTATGCTCTAATGTTAATCTAAAACATAAGCATACACTTCAGCATTCTCTAATATTGACCTGTCAATTGGCATATGAGGTTCATTCGTCTATCAATGGGCCTATGAGATTCAGTCGTTTGGGCATAAAAATAAAGTGTCCGTATGAATTAGGTTTTTTTAAGGTATTTTTAAAAAAATTACATTGTAATCTTATATTTGAAAACTTTCTATTGTAATTGTATAAATTAGGTATTTTTAGAGATTTATTTTGAATTTTTAAAAATTTAAAACATTATAGGGTTATTTTTCCAATTTTGTTAATTTTCACGACTACTTACCACAACCATCGATGACTCGCTTGTTCAGTACTACTAACTATTATAGGAGGATGTCGTCCTTCTACCACCTACTACTGCTGCTCCCCTCTATTTCTTTTTCCTCTAACGCCTCCACCCTTTTCCTCTTTCTCCTCTCTTCGTCCCTTTCCCCTGTCCCTTCCCTCTCCATCCTTCTCGTCCCCTTCCATTCCCATCTATTCCCATTTTTTCTCCTACAACCACCTTCCTCTCCCTCCTTTTTCCTAGATCTAGTCACGAATTAGATGTGACCACCCTACCCTCTCTCTCTTCCCCTATTAGTTGTAATCGTGACCAAACCAGCAACCAGTAGGGAATGAGAGGAAGAGGAAGTTCACCGAGGAAATGAAAGAAAGAGACTGGTTATGGGAGAAGAAGTAGAATAGAGGAAAGGAAAGATAGAAGAAAAAGAGGAAGGAAAGAGAGGACGGAAAGAAAATCATAGGGAAAGGAAGTAGCAGCATTGGAGGAAGAATAAGGAAAAAAGGTGGCGGTGATTAGTAATGGTGGGTGCAATATGAAAAAAGAAAAAGGTAACAGTTTATCTTATTTATTTATTTTTAAATATTTTCTTATATTATATAAAAAACACTTTTAGTCAAACTCTTGTGTTGAATTTCTTTTGCCTCTTAGGGGCTGAGATTGTATTTTCAGCATGGGTTCATATACATTTGTGGCATGTGGTGCAAGTAATTGATTGTTAGGGTTTTTGCCCTTAATTTTGTTTCCAAAAGTCTACTACAAATTGTGTTTATGGTATGAATGATTTGGAAACTACTTATGTGTTTTGTAATTCAAGTGGCTAATTAAAGTTGTAATTAGATGTGTAATCATGGTTGCTATCGTTACTTTATCTGTCTAATTACCTAATTTTTTTTCATCTTTCTCTTTTACTCTAATTGTTTGTATTTTTTCCCATACTAATCCTTTATCTTTGCCTTTTAATAGTCAGCACAATTGTAATGACCATTTATTTGAAGTTTTTCTTTTCTCTCTTCTTTATCATTTTGCCATATTTCTATAGGATTTTGTACCATGTACTAAGGTATGTTTAATTTCTTTTCCTCCAAAGGACTTTTTTGACAAATGAGGTTTTGTCCAAGTTTGTTTACTACCAGTTTTTTAATAATTTTAATTACAGTAACCTAAAAAAATTTTTCAAAATTTTAAACTACACACAAAACAATTTTCATTATTCCTTTCTTTTTCTTTCTCCCCCACTTCAACCTACCACCACTACCTAACACCTTTTCCAGCGCCGACAGAAAGAAGCTTCTTTCCTTTTTTCTCTCCCTCCTCCTTTTCCCTCTCCCCCAGACTTGCGACCAGGGGAGGGTGGCAGGGTAGAGAGAAAGGGAGGGGGAAAGGAGAAGAAAATGAGAGGAAATAAAAGAAAAAAAAAGAAAGAGAAAGAGAAAGAGAAAAAGAATAAAGAAAAGGAAAAAAAGTTTTCCATCTTAAAAAATTTTCCTACAACTTTTACAGTAAGTTATAATAAAATTTTAGGCGAACATTCGAAAAACTCATTTGCCAAACGGGACATTTGTTTGTTTTATTATCTCTGAAAAATTTATTCTCCCCAATTACAAATTCCAGATTTGAGCTTCACTTGATTACAAATTCCGTCGAACATTAAATCCATTTGTTGTCATCGTAATCTACAATTTCCACGCATTTAAGGATCAACTATTTAATTTTTATTTTCTTCTTTTGGGGTAATTCATAATTTTCTGTTCTTTTTTTTTTAATTTCATCATTTTTGCAATCAGGTTTAAGTATTAGTTCATTTTCTTGGAATTGACAGTAAATTTCATTGTGTATTAATCAACTGGCATGGAATTTTCCCTGAATTCTCAAGGTAAAAGATTAAAATTTTAAGTTAAAACTTGTCGTCCCCTTCCCTAGGCCCCCTAGTCCCTCTCTTTTCATTTCTTACTAGTTTTTTCAGCCTCACGCAATGCGTGAGGATGCCCTGGGTCTATGTTAATCAAGATCAAATGAAGGCAAGTGGATTAATGTAAAATGGTTATATATTTAATACATGATAGGTGTTAATAAATGTGGAGAATTTGACTTTAGGTAACTTGAATATTGCTGTTACTCGTTTACTCATTTGATTTGTAATTTTCTCTTAGATAGTTAGTCTTTGGCTTAAGATCTTTGCGAATTCTTGATATTATAAATAAATGATGCATTCATTTAAAATGTACACGTACATACATATATCATAAACATGGTGACGCTGATCACTTTTAAAATTATGCACACACTATTTGTATCTAATCAAGAATGAAATAAGTTTAAACAAGATCAGCTAGGTGAGAGTGCGAAGACTTCACCTTGTAAAACCGCCAAATCCAGGTCTTCAATTGGAGAAAGAAACACATCCAATATGTTGCTTTTCAGATGGCTTTCTCTCAAGATTATATAGGCAATACAGCTTTGTGCGGCTCCCACAGACCGCTTCGGACACCACCCACCGCCCACTCACCAGGGGAGCTCAAGCAACTACAACTATACGATGAAGATACAAATACACGTCTGAACTCTGAAGCACAAACACAAAAGCCACCAAAGTTGACCAAGCACACAACTGAAGCATGAATGCAAAAGCCACCGAAGTTGCCCATAATTTAGGCGGTGGATCTATTTTACAAATGAGGTAACAAACTCGTGTTTAAAATCCAAAAATATGTATTTATAGAATCGTTTTTTCATGCTCGAAAGAAAAATCGGAACAACTGTAAAAGTTTAAAAATTATAATCCATTTCTTAAATTGCATATTTTTTTTATGAAGAAAGTTTATCCTTTTGCAAAAAAAAAAAAAAAAAGGTTTACACAGCCACGGGATACCTTCATATTTTTAGTAACAAACTCGTGTTTAAAATCTGAAAATATGTATTTATAGAATCATTTTTTCATGCTCGAAAGAAAAATTGGGACTACTGTAAAAGTTTAAAAACTATAATCCATTTCTTAAATTGCATATTTTTTTTATGAAGAAAGTTTATCCTTTTGCAAAAAAAAGAAAAAATGTTTACATGGCCACGGGATTCCTTCATATTTTTTTTTTAATTTTTTTTTCCAAAACAAGAGGACCCTCTTGTTTATATTGACAGTATACATTTTCAGATTTTAATGCATATTATTTAATCCAAATTTGAATTCTAATATCAACTTTTGTATATATGACATGTATCCAAAAATGATATTGAGTGTGTTTGGATTGAAATGATTTGAAAAAAATAATTTGCTTCACAAATTCCAATCACCTTTTTATCTTGGGTAAAGTACATAAAACCTCCCTGTGGTTAAGGAAATTGACACGAAACCTCCTCATTGTTTAGAAACTCCCACTTAACCCCCCTGTGCTTTGGACTTATTTGGATTTTACCTGCTAACCGGTTGGGGAGCTAGCGAGTGATATTTACGCGACTTAATGGTAACTTGTGTCTAGCAGAAACTCATTTCATTCCAATTTTGTCCTCCATGTCTCTTCCAAGCTTGCACCCACCATAGTTGTAGATCTGCAAATGAAAAATTTCGACAGAGATGCAAAACGAAGACCCAAAGTTTGGACGGGAAGGGCCAAAGATGCAAAATCTTCCTTTCCCTTTCTTCCTTTACTCGATCCAAAATCTTCATCGCTAAAATCTACTATAGCACCTCACAGAATCTAGGTGGACCTTGTTACCCAAAGAATCCCAAAAATCTGGGCACTTCCACTGTCAATTCAATCTGACTTAATCCGATAAATCAATTCATCTTCATCCAATTCTATCAAGGGTTCGTAAACCTTGATCTTCATCATTCACGCAACTCTCTAGCATTGTTGAATTCCGAATTTCGTCGCAATGATTAAGTTCAAAGGCGAAGATTTAAGGTTTTTCCTTCATTTTTCCCCATTTATTTGTCTTTTTTTTAACATATTAAAATTAGTAATTCTGATTCCATATAACCATTGGGCAAAATTATTAAAGTAGAACCCCCCAAAAAAAAGGGAATTTTACAGAATTTTCAATCATAAACTACAATGATTGTATATTATAACCACGATGAGATGGAAGACGAACCAATTTGTTTAATTTCTTGGAGTTGTTTAAAGAATGTATATAAACTGGGAAGGGATTGTCAAAACACGGTCGTCCTCCGTGTGCATTGCACGTGGTTTTGTGTGAGAAATTTTTGTTTTGAGGAATATTCTTTTGTGCGTTGGAATCCAAAACAGATTAATAGAAAGGCTCTTCTTTTGTTGTCTTGGAACGAAAAGGGCTTAGCATGCCTATATAAAAAGCATAAAAAAACAAGCATGCATCTGCTGCGAGCCTGCGACTCACTGCCCAATGTGCCAGTCACACTTCCCATATGTTTCACCTCCCTTCTCTCAGAAACTTTCTCAAAGTCTCTCACTTCTATTCGTTTGCCCACCAGAATAGAACAGAAAAAAGCAGATGACTCCTTTGTCTCACCCATTCCTCCTCATTTCTTTGTTGATGTCCCATTCCTCTCAAACTCTCTCTTCAGTTAACAGGAAATGGGAAACAGGATGAAGGGGGAAGATGTTTGATTCTTCTCAGCCATCTGAATCACTTTTTTTCAAATGTAATCATGGTAAACTTTCACTCATTTTGCCTATGTTTAATGTGCTTTTTTCTTTTTCTTTTTGGTAACATTTTCCTACTTTGTTTTGATTTAGTCTCTCCAAACATAGGAGCAAGAACCTTCGTCCCTCTGCTAAGATGTGGAATAATCTGATATAGGTACCCATCATATCTAGAATTTTTTACCTTCATAAACAATTTCGTTGATAGATATCATTTTTTCGGGTTTTGTTGGAACCTTTTTTCAGAAATATGTGTCCAGTTATTGTTTATTTAAAGTTTGCAATTTAGGTTAGAGAATTTATTAAAAGGTAAGGTTTGTATGCCCTCATTTCTTATTTTATTGCATATATTTTTTCTTTCTTCTGCTTTCTCCATGGCTTAGAGCATTTCAAACCATTAATGAAAAATTTTAGGAAGTCTAAAAGGAAAGAAGGGAAAAATTAGAAAGTTTCTTCTCACGAGAGTTTTTTTACTGCTTGTAATTTCCAATGGTAAAATTCAAGATGAACAAATAATTTTATTGTTTGACAAGTAAATAAGAAATAAAAACTTCCGCTAAATTTGTTTTTTCTTTCCATTATGCCTTAATTACTTGCTCTCTTGCAATATGTTTCATGTGTCCTTTTTAACTAATATTTCCTTGGCACGAAGCATCTCAGACCATTATTGACAATTTTCAGATAATTTCTTCTCGCGTGAACGTCTACTCTACTCTTAAATATCAATGGTGGAATTCAAGTTTAAAAGGTAATACCTTTACCTTTCAACCAATATTTATTCTTCTGCAAGAATAACAAAGATGACATTTCGCTGTTGGAGCTCCTGTTTTCTTGGCACCTTTTTTTCCTTTTAGATTTGTTTTTAGTTTTTTTTTTCCAGTGTTGTAGTTGCATGTTTGAAGATTTTGTCACGGATTACTAACATTCGGTATTTATTATATCAATATTTTTATCTTTCGGGATTTTGATTGGATGTATCCTGTTAAAAATATGGAGTTTCATTCTAATCACCACGTTGAGATATGTAACCTATGTCAGGATACATGTCATTTGGGTCAATTTAGGTAGTGATGAACTACCATATATTGGTTTTGATGTCATTTGGGTAGTTTTGCTATGTCACTTCCCCTGCTATACTGGGATTTGAATTTGTTGCCTCCACTGGAGTGTTATGGCTTTCGACCCTGCTGTTACAGCAAAAAGGAAATTGTTTATTCAAAAATAGAAAGAAAGGAAAAAGTTTGAGAAATTAACTAGGAATTGGCTTTATTAGGACGCTCTTGCTTGCATGGTGCTAGATAATTATCCCATTTACCAAGCCTTTATTGTCTCCAAAAGAGGTCAGAATCGTTGGAGCTCATAGTAAACTTTCCTAATACGACCTGAGAAGCTAAATTGTATTCCACCTTGTTTCTTTAGCAAATGCTCTCTCTTCCTCTCTCTCTCTCTCTCTCTCTATATATATATATATATATATATATATATATATATATATCAGACACAAACACTACACCCTATTTTTTTTTTATTTCCTTCTATAGTTTCCTTTTTTCTGTTTTTAAATAGACTAATAGGTCATCTACATTGTTTTCTCAACACCGTCAAATGTTCATACATGTTAGAGATGCTACCTCGATTTTGTTGACTTGATATATGATGAATCAAGAAGCCAATTATATTTTAAGAAATGCCATGCACCTGCTCAGATTAGGAGTTGGAGTGGATTTACTGAAAAATGTTGGTTCACATTTTGGTTGTTGATTATTACAGAAATTGACTACTTTCACATTGGTTAATGTCGTAAGGATAACTTGAGATGTGGTGAAGAGGAGGATGACGACGATGTAGCTATTCAAGAAAAGGTAAGGCAGCGGGATGATTGAAAAAAAGATAACCTGCATAGTGTTCGCAATCAGAAGCTCAACTCTTATAGAGTACCATTTTTATGTAGACAATAATTCTTGTAATGTTAGTCTTGTATTTTAAAGATAAATAGACAAGTTTTAACTTCAATGGCAGTAAAAGTCTATTTGTCTATTTCTTAGCTTTTATCATACATTTGTTTTACTAAATAATAACTCAAACTAAATAATAACTCAAATACGACAAACTAATATTTATTTCCTGTGAATATTAAAATTGACCTGTGTCCAGCTATTATTTAGTTGTGGATTAATCCTTCTAAATATCCTATAACAAAAAATGTTATTCTTATTTATGACTTAGTTTTTGTTAAAAGATTAACACACTTAAAACAATATTATGCAATTTTTTTTCATATATAATATTCATCACTATTAGCCAAAATTGGGTTGGGCATAATTACGAATTTTCACCATGCGCAAGCATGGTGAACATCTGCTAGTTGAAGTGAAACTGCCATCAGTTAGATGAATGAAAGGTCGTCACACGTGATGGTTCTGAGGACTCATCGTGGTTATAATATACAATCATTGTACTTATATAACCAATGATTCGTGGTTATGTTCACTGGTTATAATATTTTACGGGAAGATTCGAAATTATAGTAAAATTGTTGTTTTATTATTTTGTTAGAGAATAAATCCATTTTATCCTTTATAATAAAGGCAAAAAAAATAAAAAGAAGAAGAAAGAACTAACAATACAACACCGTAAAGGGCATCAAGCTTTATACATGGCACATATATGCTTCCTAAAAAATGCCACTGGAGGGAGAGGGGAAAGAATTATAGCGTCTGAACTCTGGAGCAAGAGGGCAAGCCCAAACAAATTCCTATGAAATGCCATTGGAATTGTCGAAATTTACAACCAGTCTATCTGCCTACGAAAAAGTCACCGAAGTTGCTCAAAATTACCGGATAACCGGTCCACGATAACCGGTCCAAGCCATGCAGACAGCAGCAAAGCCAGGCTATCCAGACAGCCGATAGCACAGACCCACCGCCCACAACAAAAGAACAAACTGCCCCTCAAACTCACACAAATCACAGTATAACCGGCCCATTATCACTGTAGCAAATCAAACTCGCGCCTTTAGTATAGTGATGATTAGAAGCTCATAAAAGTTTTATCTTTCCAAGCATAGTTTCTCTATTCTTATTTTTCTAATTTATAGGCACAACCAGCGAAGGCTCTCAAAACTTGCTTTCAAGTGTCTCCTCAAAAAAACTAAAGATAAGAACTTTCGTGATTTTTGTTTCAACTTCAATTGTGCTTTTAACTGATTTCTGGTAAAATATTTTTGAATTTTATAATTTTTCCTCTAATATTTGCCTTTCATTAATGGCCAAAAATCGATCTATCTCCAAAAGTATTCCTCTTTCAGCACTTATACGCAATAATAGTATCCATGGGACGCTTTCTTCATGTTTCTTTTACCATGGGACGCAATAATAGTATCCATGGGACAATTCAAACAAAACACTTCTGGGGTGTAATTTAATTTCAGGCGCATATTTGGACTATGGATTTTCCAAATATAAAAGATGAAATCCTCTTGCTTGTATAAGAAAGTTTGACCAATTTTTGCTTGTAATTTTTACAATACGTCATATATATATATATATATATATATATATATATATATATATTTTATATTGGCTCAGTATATAGATATACTTATTTCGTCATTTTAGTTTCAACCTTTTGATTAAAAAAATAAATTCAACAATCCCAACCGCCAAACGCTGTCCGGAGGAAATGTCATGCCACGAGAGAATACAGTCACCTGCCCAGTCACGTGATCCATTTGTGATGGGTTTGGACCGGAGTTAAAAGCCCCGCCCAGCCCATTTAATGGTGGATCTGATTACCTCTTCGCGCCACAACGCCCCCCTTCAGATGCTATATTAACCCGCAAACACCCTTCATCGTTTCAGTTCATTTTTCACCTAAGCACCCATTCGCCCGTTCGCTCTCGAAGCTATGGCAGATGGTCACCTCTTCAATAATATCTCTCTCGGAGGTCGCGGCGGCACTGTGAGTTCTCTCTCCTGCTTTCTTTTGTTTGATTGATTAATTTTCCACTGCTTTATACCCCAAGTTCTTGTTACCCGAAGCAAATTTTTGTTTCATCTTTGGGTTTTGTATACGGTTTCTTGAAAACCTAGTCTAGTTCTTATGGTGTCGGTATGTTTGCTGCGACCTGGAATCCTAGTTTGAGGGAACACTTTTCAACTTTTCCATCGAATTGATGCTTCATTTTGGTGACACTTATCAACTACGCTTTGATTCTTTGTCAAGCCGACAGAAATTTCTGGTTTTTCTGTAGGAAAAGATTATAGGGTTTTGACGGCTGGCACATTTCGTATTCACTTCAATATCTTAATAGGCCTCCGTTTTTCTAGTCTCCGTCATTTCTTGTTCGTCGGTGCTTCTTGAAGAATTTGTACATCACTTTTATGAACATATATGAGCTTAAAATTTCAGTTTTTGGAAAACGGTTGCGTTAGTTGAAATTATATCAACCATTTATTTTCTTTATCTTTCACTTTTTTTCCCCTTTGTTACAACGGAAATTTAATCCGTTTACTGAGTGCCTATTGCTGAATCGTTCCTGAGACTTGCTTATTTTTATTTGACACAAAAAGTTAGGGTTTCAAATGAAGAGGCTCCTGCATGCTAGACTGAATTTTCTGAGATTTTGGCTAATACATTTTTTATCCTCTTCTTCTAATTTTTCGTTTTATTGGTTGCAAAATGCAGAATCCAGGACAATTAAGGGTTCATTCTGGGGGTATCCTATGGAAGAAACAAGGCGGCGGTAAGGCTGTGGAAGTGGACAAGTCCGATTTGGTGGGCCTTTCCTGGATGAAAGTCCCTCGATCTAATCAGCTTGGAGTTCGTATTAAGGATGGTCTCTTCTATAAATTTACTGGCTTCCGGGATCAGGTACTCTTTTGCTTAACTTTGTCCTCTCTTTAGTTCTTCTATTTATCTTGGCTCCGAGTGAGATATTTTGCATCATGTAATTGAGAACATAGCTGAAGGAGCGTGAGAAATGTTATAAAACTTCTTGTGTGTTGGCCCAATGTCTTTCTTTTTTCAATTATTATAAGGAGGTTGCATATTGCCATGTTGAATTCAGGAAAAAAAAATTAAAAAAGGAAAAGATAAATCTGCATTGTTGGAGGACGCTTCTGAATTCTGTGAATTCACCAAGATCATGAACTCTAGCATGTCATTGATAACAGCAAATTTATATATTTGGTGTTATGGGGAAAAAAAGGGAATAAGAAAAAGGGAATCTAGATCTGCATTATTGGAGGACACTCCTGACTTCTGTGGATTCACCAAGATCATGAACTCTAGCACGTCTTTGAGAATACTGAATTGAGATTACTTGGTGTTATGGATATATTGGGAATACTGAATTGAGATTACTTGGGGTTATGGGTATATTGAGAATACTGAATTGAAATTACAAGCATATTTTTTGTCTTCCATCAGCTGATGTGAGCCTAGTCTATTTTGATATGTAATTGGACAAAAAATATGTTTGTGGACTTGTAAGACTTTGGCCTTTATCTGGAAGAAGCTCGAGCGTTTTCTCTGGTTCTATGATCCTTTTCTATTTTCTGAAGTTTGATAGGTTCAAAATTTATCCTTGTGCAATCATTGCTCCTACAGATCTGTTACCTAGACTTCTTTAGCATGTGTCGTACTTATCACTTGGTTGTACTTCATTTGCAGGATGTTACCAGTCTATCCGCTTTTTTCCAGACTACTTGTGGAATAACACCAGAAGACAAGCAGCTTTCTGTTAGTGGGAAGAATTGGGGAGAAGTTGATCTAAATGGTTGGTTGTCCTTTGCTTAGGTTTTATCTTTGGTTTCCTTGATTTTTCTTTTAGTTGCCTCCTTTACAGTCATTTGATAATATCATCTGGGTAACTGTTTATTTTCTTATTAATAGAGATCCTGTTAGTGATAAGGATAATCATATCACTCTGGCCTAGAATCCGTAAGGTTGTATTAGGAAATATGACCCATCTCGTAGAGCTGTTAGTGTAACTAACATATGATTTTGTGGATTCATTTTGGTTTCTTGTTACTTCATACGGAACTCTTTGCTTTTCTTGGTTTTCCAAGATTCAATAGTTTTGGAACCTCTCTATTTCAAGTCGTTGCATGTCATCAGTACAAATTTTTCCTGTTCCTTTTTCTGTTTTAGTTAGCTATCAATAAGAAATATAATCCATCGTCACTTTACTGCCTGGAACGTAATTGATGATTAGCCGGTGCTTTCTTTCAGGGAATAATCTTACGTTTCTTGTTGGTTCTAAGCAAGCATTTGAAGTATCTTTGGCAGACGTTGCACAAACACAACTTCAGGGGAAAAATGATGTCATGTTGGAGTTCCATGTGGATGATACTACTGGGGCCAATGAGGTTTAGTTGCTGTTGCAATTTGTTACTTCTATTCTAACTTGTTTAAGCTAAATTTAGTAAATATTTTGCTCATGGACTTATAGCTGATTCGAAATCCTTCTGGCACTAAAGCTTACTCTAGTCTTGCTATTCATTCATCAATTTTTGCAGAAAGATTCGTTGATGGAAATCAGTTTCCATATACCCAACTCAAACATGCAATTTGTTGGGGATGAAAATCGCCCTCCTGCTCAGGTAATAAATTCCTCTTCTGGGATGGGGCACTTTTTGGGGTACCTGTATTGCGTGATTTGAGGTGTTGAATAGTTTGTTTCGCACTTCCATCAGGTATTTCGTGACAAAATCATGTCCATGGCGGATGTTGGAGCTGGAGGGGAGGAATCTGTAGTTACATTTGAGGGGATTGCTATTCTCACTCCAAGGTATCTCGGCACTGTAGATTTATTCTATTTGTGTTTGTTCTTTGGCTGCTTCAGATTAACACGTGTGTCTTGTATTTGTGCAGGGGTCGATACAATGTTGAACTTCATCTGTCATTTTTGCGTCTCCAGGGGCAGGCCAATGATTTCAAAATTCAGTACAGCAGTGTTGTTCGTCTTTTTTTGTTGCCTAAGGTATTCTTCTTACAAAATCATTTGCTTACTTTGGCAAATTAATGTTGAAAATACTCGGTTGTGCTAATTTTTACATAATTCCTGCAATTTATATGTTTTTGCTTTACTTGTGCAGTCCAATCAGCCATTTACCTTTGTTGTTGTCACACTTGATCCACCCATTCGGAAGGGCCAAACATTGTATCCACATATTGTTTTGCAGGTATCTTATTGTTGTTTAATCATATCATTTTGTGGTTACTTTTTTAAATATTTGTCATGTGTTTGTGTTCTACTTGATATGCAGTTTGAAACAGATTATGTGGTTGATAGCACCCTTTCAATGAGTGAAGATCTTCTCACAACCAAATACAAGGACAAGCTAGAACCAACCTACAAGGCAATACATAGTGGCCTAAAGATGAATTTTAGACTACTAATATTTTGAGGATCTTCATTTACATGTTTTTTGGACTTCCTTTGAACTTCAGGGATTAATTCATGAGGTTTTTACGATGGTTCTTCGTGGCTTGTCCGGTGCCAAAGTCACCAGACCCGGGAAGTTCCGTAGCTGTCAGGATGGTTATGCTGTGAAGTCATCACTGAAAGCTGAGGATGGAGTTCTTTATCCTCTTGAGAAGAGCTTTTTCTTTTTACCCAAACCACCTACTCTTATTCTTCATGAAGAGGTGTGCTTTTTGTCACAAATTAACTTGTTTGGAATGGGTTCCTGTTTATGCTGGATGGTTGACCTTTTCGTGCTGTACGTAGATTGATTATTTGGAGTTTCAAAGGCATTCTGCTGGAGGTTCAAACATGCACTACTTCGATTTACTTATCAGACTTAAGACTGAGCAGGAGCATCTTTTCCGGAACATACAGAGAAATGAATACCATAGTCTTTTTGACTTTATCAGGTGTGTAACAAGCCTTCTAAATTGTCTACATATTTAGAGACTGGGGCATATACACTGACAATAGTGATTGTTTGTTGTAGTTCAAAGGGACTGAAGATCATGAACCTTGGTGAAGCTCAGAGTAGAGATGCTATACTGCCTGTTTTACCGGAGGATGATGATGATGCTGTTGATCCACATCTAGAGCGTATCAAGAATGAGGCTGGTGGGGATGAGAGTGATGAGGAGGTAAGTTTATGGCAATTAATCTGTTGCCAGTTGTCGGTTGGAACACAATTATCACGATTATCTTCATTGCTTGCCTGCATTACCGAATTGCTCTAAGTTAGATCATTCTTCAGAAGCAGAAATGCATGCAATTACTTCCTATCCTTGTCATTCATCTTGTTGTTCTCTGATATTAATATTAAATTTATTGGCTACCTTTCCGTATGTGCTTTTAATTCTGCATGCTATGTAAGTTGGAGTCTCAATAGTGGCAGCAGATGGAAACTTAAAAATGCATAGGCAGATTTGATGTATCTTTCCGGTTAAATAACAACAAATATTTGGATATAGTTGTGGTTGGTTTTGTTTGCTTTTGGGTTTCTTGTTGTTACCTATTGTATTGGAGGAGGTAATGGTGCACAAATCTGATAATCCTTTGCAGGATGAAGATTTTGTTATTGACAAAGATGATGGAGGCTCTCCTACTGATGATTCTGGTGAAGGAGAATCAGATGGCAGTGATGGTGGAGATGAGGAGGTGACGGATTTCTTCTTTTATTTGTATACTATGTACTCTTTCTTGTGGTGTTAGGGGTTGTGGGTTGTAAACTTCAGATTTTGTAATGGTGGTCACCTGGTGTGCCATGTCTTCAGGTGCCCGCAAAGAAGAAAGTCAAAAAGGAGCCCTCTGCTTCAAAGTCATCTGTGAGCAGGAAAAAAGCCAAAGATGGTAATGATGATATTAAAAAGAAGAAGCAAAAGAAGAAAAAGGATCCAAATGCACCAAAAAGAGCTGTCAGTGCTTTCATGTTCTTCTCACAGGCAGAGAGGGAGGTGAGGATATCAAATGATTGGTTCACTATTTTGCTCCTCCATTATGCTCCACTTTTCGTAGGACAGTTGCTAATGTTGGTTTTTGCTTTGCTTCTTTACTTGTATGCCGATGATGGAGGATTTGATTGCTCATCCTGTTTTTTCTGCAGAATGTGAGGAAAAATATTCCGGGAATATCATTCACAGAGGTTGGAAAGGTCCTTGGAGAAAGATGGAATAAGATGTCAGGTATGCATATTTCACACGAGTAGCCCTTGCTTGATGCTCTGATGCTCTGATGCTTTGTGATCTAATTGTGCTGTTTGATTCATAGCCGAGGAAAAGGCCCCTTATGAAGCAAAGGCTCGTGCAGACAAGAAAAGATACAACGATGAGATCAGCGGCTACAAGAACCCACAGGCTGCGGTAAACATCGACTCTGGCAACGAATCTGACACTGCATAGGCCTAGATTGTGGTTCTTGAATTACAATTATTAGAATGCTCGATAGTGCCAAGTCTAGGGGATGATGATGTTTTGCTCATGCTTGGTAATTTAGTCAAGTCCTGTTAAAAGAGGAAGCTTGCCGTCTTGTGTCTATTGTATGACGAGTGATACTTTGCATGGCTGTGCATTCATTTTTTCATCGCCTTGCCGAAGCAAGCTTAATGCGTATGGTTGTGTTCGTTGTCACATAAGCTCGATTAGTTAGGCATTTTGAGCGAGAAAATTTGAATTTTTGCCGGCACATGTAAAAGGCTAAATGAGTTGCGTTCCAGAGATGATGGGAACTTTGGCTGCATCCAGAAACAAGACCAATAGCCAATCTGCATATGCTGATTCCGTATATTGCAGCAAGCTATATGGTACACCAACTTAACTAAAATGAAGGCCTGGCCCGGATTTTCCGATTCCCATCTCCGACAATCGGTTCTCATTTGATGCCGGGGTGTGTGAATCGAAGGCCCTTTTCTGGAGGCTGGAGGGATGGCAGTAGAGCTGTTAATCGAGCCGAGTATTTGGCTGCCGAGCTCGACTCGAGTTCGTTAAGAAAACGAGCTTTAAAATGTGTTCGAACTCGGCTCGTTAAATGTACATGTGGCTCGAGCTCGAGCTCGACTCGTTTATCACAAACGAGTCGAGTTTCACGAGCTCGAGCTCGAGTTCGTACAAATTAACATTAATAAAAACCTATAATTTTTAATTTATATAATTTTGATTTCTAAAATGATAAATATGCCCTTCATTAACGAGCTCTAACGAGCTACTCGAGTATCAAACGAGCATATTTCGAGCTCGACTCGTTAACCAAAATTAACGAGCCGAGCTCGAGCTCGTTAACCAAAATTAACGAGCCGAGCTCGAGCCTTGACGAGCCGAGCTCTGACGAGTTTTCGAGCTACTTGATTGGGTTAACAGCTCTAGATGGCAGTATTGTTTTAACTAAAACAAGCACTTCTCTCACATTTTTCCTTATTAATAAAAAAAAGAAAAATAACACTTCATACATAGTAATCGCTTTGCATGCATCCGCGAAATTCTTAAAACTTCCGCCGGGGAAACTTATGAATGCAAACTTAAAATTTAGAATCACCGCATTTTGTAGGCTCAAGGGAACTACGCCATATGATTCCATTTTCCAGATTTTTGCCTGGGCAAGATTTCGTGTCAGCCGTGTACAAGAAAGTTATGATCAAAATTTGCTCATTTAGTTCAAAGTCTTGTCCATTTGAATAAATTTCCACAACTTATCTCGATTCATTGGGCTCTATCTGCAAGAATGCAATCGTAATGTGGGTTACATTTGCTGTTTGATGTGCGCTTCTTTTCTATTCCTTTTTGAGTATTAGATAGATTTTTCTTGTTATTAAAGCAATAAAACAGCATCCGCTTTCCGCGTAAACGAAAAGAATGTAGGCGCTGCTTTGCACATTGTTTTTTTTCCTTTTTTGCCCGGTCAATCAAAAGAATGTATGTACGTCTTCCAATTTCCAATTTTACATTTGAATCACAAACTACAAATGGAATGCACCGCTTAGATTGATACACATCTCATCTCATCAACCTGTAATCAGCATCGACAAAATGTTACGTACATCCACACCATTCTTTACAAATTTATCAAACCTTTTCAATCATTTCCCACTCCGCATTTTTAAGTTTAAATCTGGCACTCACCCAATTTTGAATTTCCTTTTTCCTTTTCCAAAATTCGAAGACAAAACTCTTCCAGTTTCCCCACAACCAAAAAGATAAAATGTTTTCTCATCAGAATCACAGCTGAAGCTTCATGAACTCCGAGATTCCATATTCAATTCTCGTTTCTAGCAGGCCCGTCCAATCACGCAACTAAGAAAACCTGAGAATCTTGTCAACGTGAAAACTTCCGTCCCCGGAGCTGCTTTGATCAATTCGAGAGCGGCGAATTGCCTAGCTCCGTCCGGATTTCCAGAGGGTACAAATCTAGCTCCATTCAAGAAAACATCTCCATCTGACACCCATGTCCATTTACTCCACAAGGCAACTGGAGCATCCCTATGCGTTACCTGTACCACCGTTGCACGATTGAAAAATTCGAGGATGAATGAGTAGTATTTTCACTAGGAAGAGGAACCTTGGCTTGCACTTAAAAAAAAAAAAATACAAAAGAAGACAAAATGAGTCGGCATGGGCTTTACCTCTTTGAAAAATTGTGAAAGCGGAGGGGCGATGAAACGGTTACCCTGGCTTATAATTGTAGCGTCATGGCTTCCACCAATTGCATACATTTCCCAATGGGTGTAGTCATTGTTAACTAGATGGAAGAATCCCGATCGGCACCTTGGCATTCTCTGTACCAGTCTCTTGCCAAAATGGTTGAATGCAACTGTGACCTGCATGTTCTTATCCACCTCGGTGACGTCGCTGGCACCGAATAGCAACACCTGCACATGCATTGATTAATTTGGTAGCTAGTTGTCTATTCAATGTCGCTCTTTGCTTGGGTGATAATTTTTGCCTACTCTTTGTTAAGGTTAAACCACTCTCGCAATCAAAATCAAGGACGAGAGAGTGGTAGTTAGGAAGAACGAAATTGAGAATGTCACATGATAAGTAGTACTAATATTTGACATTTTCGAAGCTTGTCAAATGTTCTAGCTATGAAAATTGTGGGCCTAACCAAATGTTCTAGATTAGTCGGATTGATGGAGGGAGTAGTTATTAGAAGTAGAAGATTTACTTCTAGTAATTACCTTGTCGTGATCAGTAAAGTGGCAATTCGAGATGGTGATTGCAGTCGAAGCCTGGACGGCGTCGATGAGGCCATCAGAACATTTAGACATGGAGAGATGATCAAGCCAAACATCCCTAGCTCCAAAGATGCTAATTCCATCGCCTTCATTAGCAGTCCTTAAGCCAACATGATCCACGGAGTCCCTGATCATGCCCCCGGATGTTGTTTTGACATCGTGGATATGAACATTATGAATGATGATATTCCGCACAAATTGGATGGTGAAACCAGCGCCATAAGCAATGTGGACATTGACACCGCGCCCATCGATTGTTTTGTGACTCTGCATGATCAATTCCTGAGAAAGGGTAATTGTCATGCTTCGAGCAAATATGATCCACAGTGGCCCTTTCTGGATCACAGCATGCCTGAGGGTGCCTGGTCTTGGCTCAGCCACATTATCGTCCGAGGGATCAGTAACCACGTAGATTGGGCCACCTTGGCCACCCTTGGCAGCGCGGCCGAAACCTTGGGCACAATCTGCCAGCCGCTGCCTGTTATTAGCCCAGTTGGGGTCGCATCTCCAGCATTTGTCAATCACGTTGGTGGCCATGCATGGCCCTCTGTATCTCCTTCCCCTTAGCTCTCTTCTGATGGTGGCATTCAATGGCATCAAGTCATGAAACCGGTGTAAAGCCCTGCAAACATGTGTATGTATCATGCACCGTACGTATCAGTGATCAATTGGCATGCATGATTGTAAGTATGTACACATACAGCAATTATTGTCGAGGGTCCGCGGGCTAGTTAAAAGAAAAGAAATGCTATGATGCATATATAGTACTGCACGAAAGAAGAAAAGAATAGAAAATCACCCTTCATCACGTACAAATACATTTGCTGTAGTCAGTGCGGGAACAACTGAAGCCAAACCGAAGAAGAGGAGAAAAAAGCAATTGGTGAGTTCAGATGACCCCATGATCTTTTGTGAGCACGAAATCTTGGGAGAATTGGTTAGTCTGTTTGAGATGGAAGAAGCCTATGTCAAATATATATGTGTGTGTGTCCTAGAGTGTGCATAAACGTGGCAATGGTCTAGGGCCGAAACCCTTTGTGCTCTGGGATCAGAGCTGTGTAGACCAGCCTGAAAGACAAAACTCGCCTGGATTATATGCATTCAGAGAATTCCTTTTATAAACAAGATTGGTGCTTAATATGGTGCCTTAACTACTCGAAAGTTGGTTCAACCACAGATTCTAGAAAACTGAGGAGCGTGAAACATGGTCAGCCAATCCTAGGTCGCTCCTCTCATCACTTGAGAGTGCTTTTTTCGCCTTTTTTTTTGTGTCTGTTTTCTTCTTTTATTTTCTTTTCCTGTTGATGTACATAACAAGAAGACGGCGAAAATGCTGTTACCGCTAAATATTGTACTACTACCGGTAAATAGTTTTCAACTTTCAACAGTCATCAACGGTGGGGGTTAAGTTGCGTCAGATTCATTCCCTTAGATTAGAAGGAGAGATTCTGCGGGGAAAGCTCCCCACTTTCCGAAGTTTTAGGAGTGCCTCAACTCCTTGTTTGCAATTTTTCTTTCGGGGTCAGAAGGATTAATGCCTCAACTTAATTACAAAATGTAAAGCATGAAGCTCCTGAAAAATTCCTTTTGTACTGTTATAGGAAAATCATTCAAAAAGTCCCTCACATTTTACAAAATAACATTTTTCATCCCTCACTTTTAGAAGTGTAATTTTACATCATTTACAAATTCATATTAATCAAATTTTGTTCCTATCTAAATTTCTTACTAATTTTTGGTCAGAATCCACCATATGCCTTGCACGTGATCATTTTTTAAAAGCAAAATTGTCGAATCAAATTTTACATAATTCGATTCATAATCCCCCACATTTCACAAAATGAATTTTTTCATCCCTCATTGACCATGTATGCGAATAATTTTTTTTAAATTCATGAATATATCTATTTGATTTCATCTGAAGAACGAATAATATGTAATATATAATCACCTGATATATTACATGCTATTCATACTGTTTAGGTGCAATCAAATAGATATATACATGAGTTTAAAAAAATTATTAATTTTTCACTCATATTCATTTTTTTTTACTCAAAAATTGAAAACAAAGAAGACATTCAATCTTAAACATTATCGAATGTTTATATCGAATTAAATTTGGACAGAACAAAATAAACAAAGAAAAATAATGATAAAAAGAAATAAGTGATTGACACTTTCAAATTTTAAAATAATCACAAGACAACTAATTTAACTATTGGTCTTAAAGTGGCGAATAGAAATTTTAGATTTAAACCTATGTTTTCAGAACCGGACCGGATATCGACTCGGTCGAGATCAGGGATCAATAGGTTCAACCGAATTCGATCGGAGTTGAACCAGATGATGTCATAAATAAAAATTATTTAAAAATTAAAATATTGTATGTAAAATACCTAATAACATGTTAATATTAATAAAGATATAAACATATATATTTAATGTTTCAAATATATTAAACAAGAAAATACAAAGAAATAGAACAATCAAGTAGTAACTTATATTATTTAATGAGTATTAACTAGTTTAGAATTAAAATTATGGACTTAATTTAAAAATAACATCACATTTTAAGACAACGTTTATAAAGTATGAAATATTTGAGGTGTATTAATAATTTTTAGTAACCTAAGGGTCAAAACATACTATTAAAAATATTTTGATCTTTAAAAAAAAAGTAAAAAAAAAAAAGTCTATATACGTGCATTGAGAGGTGGGAGCAAGAAGCCATGGATATTGTATGAACACGTGCGAGCGAGTTGTTGTGGCCAGGGATGTAGCAGTAATCAACTGTGCGTACATGTCCCACACTCCCACTGCAAAAATCGTGTGTTGCGTTTTGGGGTTTTGGCTGGGCATATGGAGCCAAGAGGAGCGCGACCCTCTCTTTCCTTTCCTTGCGTGAGATGCATGCTGGAATCCCGGTTCTTATTTTTCCGGTCAAACCGGAATTTTGATCTGATTTGACCGAATTTTTGATTTTTCGATTTTTAGAGTTAACTCGGACCGGACAAATGATCGATTCTCGGTTCGATCGGCCGGTCCGGTCCGAGTTTAAAAATAGAGATTTAAACTATAATTTATTAGCACAACTATAGAATTCGAATTAGAATCCATTAATTGGATGGCCTTATTATACAATTCAATAAATAAATTATTACCAAAAGAAAATGGTCACAAATATTGAATAAGTTCACATGGTAAAATCATATAGGTATATATATATATATATATGGATTTAAAATCAAATTGTTAATTTTAAACACTTGTATATATCTATTAAATAGCATATGTATAACTACGATTTGCCATTTTAGGTGAAATCAAATAGAAATATATTATATGCTATTTGTACCGTTAAGATGAAATCTAATAAATATTTACATGAGTTTAAAGAAAAAAAACTATTCATACATTTGATCAATGAGGGATGAAAAAATCCATTTTGAAAAATATAAGAGATGAAAAAATTCATTTTGTGAAATGTGAGGGACGAAACAATTCATTTGGTAAAATGTTAGAGATGACAAAATTCATTTTGTGAAATGTGAGGGACTATGAATCAAATTATGTAAAATTTGATTTGACAAATTTGTCCTTAAAAAATGATCACATGTAAGGTACATGGTGAATTCCGACAAAAACTAGTTGGAAATCTAAGTAGGGACTAAATTTGATCAATGCGAATTTGTAAGGGATATAAAATTATACTTTTAAAAAATGACGGATGAAAAAAGTTACCTTGCAAAATGTGAGAGACATTTTAAACGATTTTCCCTAACTCTTTATATGACAAGGTGTATTCCCAATATACTATTATGAATATGATACAGCTTCTATTTATTCTTCTTCTTATTTTTCTTTAACTAATAAATTTGTTCAAAGCTAATTACTCGTTTAGTGTTAAGTTCCATTTTTTGGACAATCAATTATAAGATATATGATCTCATCATTTAATCTATCAATCGATTAGGTTGAGAACTTCAAAGTAGCACAGTGCCTTGTGAGTTGTTTTTCATTTTCATTTTTGTGATTTTTGATATTTTAACCTCTTCTTTTACGTGGACGTCTTTGTCATTTCAGATTTTGAGTGCACTCATCTAAAAATTCGAAATTTTCGTACTCTCAAAGCCTCAAAGTATGCTTTTGGCATATCCTAAATTACATTGCCACCTAAAACTTTCCGAGCAATTAGAAAATAAATCACCTTAAGCTTTTGTAGTATGCTTTCATCTTCTGCTAAGTAGACATTCATGACAATGATTTAAAAATGAGGTCAAATAAGTTATAGATATAATTGGACCATGATGAAATGAATGCGCGAGCCATACCTTCAACAATCTGAGTAATGTAGAGTGCTAATTTGATTGTTAAGTAAAACTTGATGTTCATGATAGTGATTCAAAAAATAAATCAAAAAAGATTTTGGACATTATATAGGTGCATAGTGAATTCCACCATTATATATTGCATGTAATTAAGAAGGAATTTTTGTTTTTGTTTTTGTTTTTGTTTTTTTTGTCGTTGGTTATATGGAGGCCTTAAAAAGGCTTAAAATCTAGGGGTGGTGATTCTCCCAAACTCCTGCATGCAAAACAAGAATTTTAATTTAACTCAAGATGAATGGTTTGTAATATAGTCATGCCAACTTTATTAATTTCCTTTGTAACATAGTGATGTATCATGTATGCTAACCCGGCCATTATGATAAATTTTATCCGCGGTGACTTAACAGGTTATGATGATTTCTATTGCTTCTCTTAGAACTAAAAATTTCAGTATTGGCTTGAATCACCATCAGGCTTGTGTAGGAGAAGGCATCAGATTTTCAAACACATTTGCCATAGTAAAAAAAAAAAGGATGCTGATCATTAGGAGAGCTAAGGGATTAATTTGGAATTTTTGTTCTTGTTTTCCCTTCAACTTCTTTATGTCGTACAAAAGGGGGAATTTTGAATTATATTTTCCTCCACAGTCGTTGGGGAAATTTTTAGAACTGAACCCTCTACTTAAATCCACTTTCACCTAGTGTTTAAGAAATTAAGCAGGTCTGTCTGTCCTCGAGAGCTGCTTGCTTCCCTCATCTTTGGTTAAATTAAGTATGTAACGTACTTTGAGAATGCTCACCTCGGCCGGCCCTGCCTTGCCGAGGTGAACCCAGCTCCCCGTCCACTCAAACATGGTCACGTCCCACAAATGACCCCTGAGGTCGGCCAGGGCTTTGGCCGACCTCCTTGGATGACCTCCAGGCACCTCCACCTCGGCTGCACGCTGATGATGTCAACCTACCTGACATCACCCAGAACCAGTGTGCTTTATCTGAAAAGCGCACTGGACGCCCTTAATGGCCACTGAGCAAGATCCTCCGTCACCCTGTCCGGGCGGCTACAGTGTCAGAGTCAGCCCTCCTGACAAGAAACAGAGCCGTAATGCCAGGTCGTGGGTCCCGCCAGCATGAGTCCTCTATCCTACCTTCCACTCCCACTCTATAAATATCCCACACACACTCCCAATAAGTAAGCACACTGTTCATTCTCATATACTACTATTTCTCTCGTTCTCATACTAACTTGATCGTCGGAGTGATACCAGGGGAGAAGCCCCGCCATCCACTTCGGATAAGCAAAGAAACCTCACCTCGTCCCAGAGAGAATTGATTTAGGTCGGTCTATCTACCATCCAAAAATCACCTCTTCAATTGGCGCCGTCTGTGGGAACGAGACTATTACTAAAATGAGATCCACGCGCTTCAGAAGCGGAAGAATTCTCTCGACCGGGGTTGGGCAGACCTCGGGAGCCTAGCAAGATCGCATTTCTGAAGAGCAAGGGTCCCAAAGGACCCAACCCAACAACGAGGAAGCCATCGCAAAGATGGCCGAGCTCGTAACGGACAACCCTAACATTTTTTAGGAGTTAGGAAGGTACCTCAAGAGGCAAGGGAAAGAAAAAGCCGAGTCTTCCAAGAGAAGATCGACGAAGTCCCCTGAAGTACCTTCAGGTGAGGACTCCGATGAGGGGCGTCTCTCTTGGAGTACCTCCAGGCGCGCCTCCTCCAAAGCGACCTCTAAAATTGCCTCCATCTCCCGGGTGTTTTCCCGGGGACTGCTAGGGAAACGAGCCGAGGACCCACCTCGGCGCCCTGGAGGTCTAGCTGCCGACTACATGAGGGCTCCGCCCTTCACAGATGACATCAACGGGGAAATGGTGCCCCCAAACTTTAAGCTCTCGAACTTGCACACCTACGACGGCCGAGGTGACCCCGAGAATCACCTCCGCGCCTTCATCTTCGCCTTTCGACTCTACTGCGTCCCTGACGCCGTGATTTGTCGGATTTTCCCCATTTTCTTACATGGGACTGCCCGAAAGTGGTTCTGGAGTTTAGAACCGAGGAGCATTTCCTCCCTGGTCGAGCTGATAGACCGGTTCATCCACCGCTTTGTGTCGTCTCGACCAATCACCAAGACTTCAGCTTATCTCTTGAACCTGCAACAGGGTCAGGGCGAGTCACTTCGCTCGTATGTTCAAAGGTTCAACGAGGAGAATGTGCAGATACCTGATCAGAACGAGCAGGTAACCATCGCTGCCTTCACCAACGGGTTAGTGGCAAGGATCTTCAACACCGAAATCCATCGGGATTACCCCCGTACACTTCGGAAATTCTGGGAAAGAGTGGACTAGGAAATTCGAAGTGAGGATGTAAATCGCATGAAGCGAGAAACCCAAGCATCTCGTACGGGGCAAGATCCCCGGAGGAGGAAAGACACCGGCCGAAGTGAACCAGGCCCAAGTGGCACTTCAAACCAGTTCCAGGACCGCCGGAGTGTCTTCGATAGGATAGTGAAAGGCAGATCGTCCACCTCGGACGCCGAGCTGACACCGCTCAATTCCAGCCGGTCTCACGTCTTGGCGGTGATGAGGCAAAATCATCTCTGTCGAACCCCTCCTGAGATCCCGAGGAGAAGGGATAGGAGGAACTCCAACCTCTATTGTGCCTACCACCGAGATGTTGGGCACGAGACAGAAGATTGCAATGATTTGAAGCGAGAAATTGAGAACCTGATCCGCCAAGGATACTTGAAGCAGTTTGTCCGCAAGGATGAAACTTTCAACCGAAGCGCCTCCCACAGGGAGAGCCGAAGACCCCGCCGAGAAGACAGGCGGGACACAAAACTTCAATGCCGAGGTCCCGAGGACCGTAAGGAAGAAAAGAGGCCTCCACGCGACGGATCGCCAGGCTACGGCCCAAACATCGCCGGAGTGATCAACACGATCGCGTGTGGCCCAACGGGGGGAGACAGCCAGAACTCCCGAAAACGGACATACCGCCAGGCCGGCATGGAAGCGGCCGAACCGAGCTCCCGGTTATCCGAAGTGATCACCTACGGTCCCAACTCCCGGTTATCTGAAGTGATCACCTACGATCCCAGCGGCCCTGTCCCCGCCGCCTCCAGCAATCACGAGACCCTCGTGATTGAGGTCCTCACTAATAACTACATAGTCAAAAAGGTCTATGTCGATCCCGGAAGCTCGGTAGACGTCTTGTACTACCGAACTTTCGAGAGTTTAAACCTGACCAGAGAGCAACTCACTCCTGTCAGAACCCCCCTTGTCAGCTTTGGGGGACACGTCGTCCACCCGGAGGGCATGGTGACTCTGATGGTAACTATCGGGCGTCATCCCCGCTGTCGAACTGTGCCTGTCAGCTTTGCGGTGGTCAAAGCAGACTTTCCCTACAATATGCTGATAGGCCGGCCCACGCTCAAAACCTTGAGAGCAGTATATTCTACCTACCACCTGCGTTTCAAGTTCCCAACACCTGAGAGGGTGGCCGAGGTGAGCAGCGACGTGAATGTCGCCCGGGAATGCTACCTCGCCACCATCCAAGCCGCGGTCACCCCCCGGACCCCGTTGAGGGCTGAAGATAAGAGACCAGCGGTCCTCTCTATAGACAGTATCGATCCTCAGAAGACCGGAGAGCCCAACAGGCTTGAGACCGGGGATGAGGTGGAGCAGGTGATCTTGGATGTGTCGAGACCGGACCAAGTGGTCCAAGTGAGGGCCGGACTTCCCTCGCCCCTAAAGGAAGAGATGATCCACCTGATCAAGGACCACCGACATGTTTTCGCGTGGTCCGCTGATGAAGTGGTCGGAGTGCCACCCGAGCTCATGATTCACTAGCTCAACGTCAATCCACAGGCCCGTCCTGTGAGGCAGAAACGAAGGCACTTCGGCCCCGAACGTAGCAAAGCCATATCCGACGAGGTCGACAAGCTTTTGCCCGCCAAGATGATTCACGAGATCCAATACCCCACCTGATTGTCCAATTCAGTTATGGTCAAAAGGACACCGGTGGATGGAGAATGTGTGTGGATTTCACCGACCTTAACAAAGCCTGCCCCAAAGATTGCTACCCTCTGCCGAGGATAGACGCCCTCGTCGACTCGGCCATGGGGCATGAGATCCTCTGCTTCCTAGACGCTTTCAAAGGGTATCATCAAATAGGAATGAATGAAGAGGACCAAGAGAAGACGGCGTTCTACACCGACCAAGGTGTTTATTGCTATACTACCATGCCGTTCGGGCTAAAGAACGCCGGGGCAACCTACCAAAGGCTGATCAACCGACTCTTCAAAAATCAGATCGGCCGCAACGTGGAGGCCTATGTGGACGACATTCTCGTCAAAAGATTAACCACTTCGGCCTTTCTATCGGATGTGAGGGAGGTTTTTGACGTCCTGCGGGTCTCAAGGATGAAGTTAAATCCCAAGAAATGCGTTTTCGGCGTCACCTCGGGAAAATTCTTGGGGTATCTGGTTTTTCGCCGGGGAATCGAGATCAATCCCGACAAGGTCAAAGCCATTCAGGACATGTCTCAACCTCGGAACCTCCGAGAAGTCCAGAGGCTAAATGGACGTCTGGCCGCGCTGAACCGCTTCCTATCCCAATCTGCTGAGAAAGCTCTGCCCTTCTTTAAGGTGCTGAAAAAGGCTGACCAATTTGCCTGGACCGAAGAATGCCAGGCCGCCTTCGACAAGCTGAAACAGTACCTGCATCATCTGCCCACTCTCGCTTCACCACGGCCTGAGGAGAAGCTGTATCTATACCTATCCGCGGCCGATGAGGCTGTCAGTGCTGTGCTCATCCGAGATGAGGGCACTCAAATGCCAGTATACTATGTTAGCCGGGCCCTCCGTGAGCCGGAGACTCGGTATACCCAGGTGAAAAAACTCGTACTGGGACTTGTCCACGCAGCTCGGCGGCTGAAGGCCTATTTCTTAGCTCATCCCATCTCCGTCAGGACAGACCAGCCCATTCGGCAGATATTGGTGCGTCCCGAGGCTTCCGAACGCCTCACCAAGTGGGCTGTCAATTGGGGGAGTATGATCTGTCCTATGAGCCACGCACCGCCATAAAAGCTCAAGTTCTAGCTGATTTTCTTGCCGAACTCACCTTCACGGAAAGTTCTGAGTCTACCTCCGCCGTAGCCGAAGTGTCCAGCTCACCCTCGTGGACGCTGTACGTGGACGGGTCCTCTAATGGGGATGGCAGCGGAACTGGACTGCTCTTGGAAGGACTTCAGGGAGAAGTGTGCTCGTACGCCCTTCGTTTTGACTTCCCAGCCACCAACAATGAAGCCGAGTACGAGGTCTTGATCGCTGGACTCCAACTAACCCGTAAACTCGGTGCGCAGTGGATACACGTCCGCAGTGACTCCCAACTCGTAGTGTGCCAAGTTCATGGTGAATATGAGGCCAAGGATGAGACCATGCAACGGTATCTCACCAAAGTTCACCAACTTACCGCGCTCTTCCAGTATTTTGAAATCCAAAAAATTCCCCGCTCCCAGAATAGGCGAGCGAACGCTCTGTCCCGGCTGATTTCCACATCATTTTCTGACCTCAACAAGACCGTCTTTGTGGAAGTACTGACCGAGCCGGGATACCTGGAAGAAGTGGCCTACCCCGTCCACTCTGGAGATACTTGGATGAGTCCGTTCATCCTCTTCCTAGGTCAGGGAGTCCTCTCCGAGAACCGAGCCGAGGCGAGCTATATAAGCGAAGTTGCTCGGTACGCCCTCCGCGATGGGGAGCTATATAAGCGCTCCTATTTGGATCCATGGCTGAGGTGCGTTACCCCCGAGGAAGGACGCCAGATCCTCCACGAGATCCACGAGAGCCTATGTGGAGCTCATGTCGACCACAGGATGTTAGCCAAGAAAACTTTGCTTCTTGGATATTTCTGGCCCTCGGTTCAGCAAGACGCCCAAGACCTCGTTCTCGGCTGCCCTTCCTGCCAAGTCCATGCCCCCGAGCACCACTAGCCATCAAACTTTATTGTTCCCATCACCTCACCCTGGCCATTTAAGCAATGGGGGACAGACATCATAGGTCTCTTCCCCAATGCCGTCGGGGGTTATACTTTCCTTGTAATCTCTGTGGATTACATCACTAAGTGGGTTGAGGCCGAGCCTCTAAGGACCATCACCGGGTTGGCGGTTCAAAAATTCTTTTGAAAATGAGTCGTTTGCAGTTTCGGCATACCCCAGGTCATCATCTCAGACAATGGGAGGCAGTTTGTCGAGAACCCATTTAAGGGTTGGTATGAGAACCTCGGCATCAAACAACACTTCACTTCGGTGGGCCACCCCAAGCCAGCGGTCAAGCCGAAAATTTCAACCGAACTCTCTTGCATGGTCTCAAGACCCGACTACACCAAGCTGGATCATCTTGGGTGGAAGAACTCCCCAGTGTCCTGTGGTCTTATCGGACCACGTCGAGGTCAGCCACTCAGGAGACCCCCTTCTCCTTGACCTACGGGAGCGAGGCTGTCATCCCTGTCGAGATCCTCACACCCAGTCCTCGGCTAATGGCTTATGCAGCCGAGGTGAATGAAGAAGAGAGGCAACTGAATCTCGACCTCGTCGATGAGAAAAGGGACATCGTCTCAGCTCGGATAGCCTCCTACAAAAACACTCTGGCCCGCTATTACAATGCCCGCGTCGAACACCGTCGATTCCGGCCAAGAGACTTGGTCCTCAGAAAAAACTCATTCAGCCGAGCTGAGCCACAAGGGAAATTGTGCCAGAAATGGGAAAACCCTTACAGAGTTGTGGAGTCTAGTCTTAGTGGATATTGTAAATTGAACTACCGAGATGGTTCTCTAGTGCCGAGGATTTGGCACGCCGAGAACCTCAAATTGTATTATGTTTGAACATTTCATCAAGTTATGATTTCAGCTGTTTTGTTATTTTTCAACACTTCGGTGTTCCACATCCGTTATTAAAAAATAAAGGGGACGAAGTAAGAAGCTAAAAGTGCTGAGATGAGAAGAAATAGATATTTTATTTAATAAAAAGAGACATTACATGATTGCAAGACCGAAATCGGGAAGTGCTACTAAACACCAGCCACCCCGGCATTCTACCTAAAACACTACGAGCCTAGATCCCCGTCTCGGCTCCATCCCCTGTCTCGGCTGCTTTCTGGGCAGCCTGCTCGCTGATCTCTTCCCCGCAGGGATGAAACTCATCTCCTCCAGGCACTTCACCCACCTTCTCACCCAGGTCTCCCTCAGTTTCTTCCCCTTCGCCCTCCTCGAACACTTCGTCGAACTTGGACAGCCACTTGTTGAATTCCTCCTGAACTTCGGCCAAGTTCCTCCCAGCTTGGAGGCCCTCGGCCATCCGATCGCACAATTCCTTGGAATCCTCATTATAGTTGGCATGATTTTTCAGAGACTCCAAGACTTTGGAGGAGAGGTGAGCGGCGGCCTCGTCTATGGCTGAGGTGAAACCGAACATGAACCTCGGCATTATCAGCTGGCAGAGATCCCTGGTGAAGGCCTCAGACTTTCGAAAAGCGTCAACGGCCGAGGCTACAGCACCCTTGAGAGCCTGTTCATGGGACTTCTTCACCTCGTCCCCCCTCTTCTGCTCTTCCTCGAGGGCTGATCTGAGCCTATTCATGGTAGCCTCGGACTCCTCACCCTTAGCTTCGGCCTCTTGAAGTCGCCTCTGAAGCTCCGATTTCTCGGATTCAGACACCCTCAGTTTTTTCTCCAATTTGGAGATCTGATTCTACAGCTTGCCGGTGTCCTGCTCCTCGACCAGAGCACAGTATCGGTGTGTCAGCTTGGCCACAAAGGCTGAGTTGGAAGCTGTGGTCACCATGAGACTTTGAACCATCTCGGCCGGGGTCAGTTTCTTCATGAACTCCAAGTCCCTTGGCAAGGTGGATTGCATCACTAGCTCTTGTGCAACCCGAGGATGGTTACACCTGTCGTTGACCGTAACTTTCCAGTTCGGACACCAATGCTCGCCGGAGTGCGTCTTTTCCTTCCCGAGAAACACTGGGGGGCTATGGAAACGATTCCATAGCGAGGACCCCGAGACTGCATTTACCGGAGGTTTCAGCTGCTTGTCTCGGCCATAAGGAGGTGGGAGGGCCGTAGTGACCACTTCGAGGGGTACCCCTTCGGGCACCGGCGAGGTGGATCCTGAGGTTGCGGCAGCCGAGCTACTTTGTGCGGCCGTGGTAGGAGTGCCCTGGGCTGCCGAGGTCTTGGCCACCTGTCCCTTTTTCTTCTTTGGCTGAGGTGCCGAGATCTCACCAGAGTCTTTCTTCTTCGACCTCTTGGCCACCCCGGTTGAGCCAGCAGTGATGATGTCGGACAATTTGACCACTGCACAAGAAGCAAATATTATTATTTGCCACAGTCGAAGTGAAAGAAAAGTTATGAAAGGAAAATTACAAGGTCTCGTAAGTTTAGTGGAAAAGAAAGGAGGCTTGGTAGGACCGATCACGGTTCGACTGATTCCCCCATCGACCAGCATGGCTTCGGGGTAGTCATTGCTGAACAGCCGAAGTCCAGACCCCATCAACTTCTGGAAGGACTCCTCTTCGTGGTCCCCCGCTGAGGGGTCGGCTTTTGATTTAATGGGCCTCCACCAAAAACCCCAAGGGAAGTCCACGGCTGGAACGAAGATGAAGTCACGCTTCTAGTTCTTTATCGAAGAGGGAGCACCGATCACGAGCTTCGGGATGGCGTTGTTCCGATTGCAGATATAAAACCATCCCTTGTCCGTCCCGTATGCCTTGAGAGTGTAGTATCGGCGGAAGAGGTCCACGGAGGGAGTCACCTCTTGATGTCGGCACAACATCTCGAACCCTACGAGGATGCGGACCGCGTTCTGGGTGAGTTGAGTAATCCTCACGTGGAAGTGATGAAGTACGTCCCTGAAGAATCTCGACGTCGGCATTCTCAGCCCAGCTTCCAGCTGTTGGACGTAGATCGCCACCATGCCCATGGGGGGCTTCTCGGCTGAGTCGTCCGGCCCAGGCGAGGTGATGAGATACCCCGGCCGGAAGGGATATTTCCTTATCACCCTCTCAGCCCTGTCTCTTCCCATACGACTTCTAAACTTCGGCATCTTACCGAAGTCTATCTTGGCTACATCTTTCGGAGTGACTGGCTGCAATACGCCCTCGTCATGGGGTATCTCAGTTCCGAGCTCGCTATTGTAGACGACCTCGGAACCACCATCACTCATCTCGGATGACTCCGAATCCGAGGCTGCCTCGCTGGTTCCCACTTCGGCTGACCCCTCCGCATCACTAAGAGTAGATCCCTCTGAGCTGGATGACGTCGGCACCTCCAAGGTGTCCGGTCCCACCTCGGTCTGGTAGCTCGGTGTCACGGTTTCCTTATGGGTTTTAGCTGTTTTGACCATGTGTGAAAGACGAGATGAAAAGAAATATACTTACTATTGACTACGGTATCGGACGCGGTGATGACTTCGGCGTTGATCTCGGCTGGCAGGATTGATTTCGGCAACACTCACGAATCTTGCAAGTCGCAGGGGAAGAAGGGAAAGTGATGGGTCATGCGGTGAAAAGGACCCCCCATTTATAGGGGATTGGGGGAATCCGAAGAGGCGGCCATGTTCGAATTCAAAACGCCGTGTCTCTCTCTTTCTTCATTAATGTCCCGTCCTTTCAACTGACACCCTCTCTGATCGAAACGTTCCACTACTTCACGACGTGACGGTTACGTGTCAACTAACTCCCCACGTCCCATCAACTGACATGCCCACGTGTCACGCCCCCGCGTCTTCCGGAGCCTTTACAGGACCCCGACCCTGAACGACTTCGGCACCAGGAAGCCTCGGCACCTCGCAATCCCCGGAGCTCCCGAGGCTTGGGGGGCTTATTGAGGATGCTCACCTCGGCCGGCCCTGCCTTGCCGAGGTGAACCCAGCTCCCCGTCCACTCAAATACGGTCACGTCCCACAAATGACCCCTGAGGTCGGCCAAGGCTTTGGCCGACCTCCAGGCACATCCACCTCGGCTGCACGCTGATGATGTCAACCTACCTAACACCACCCAAAACCAGTGTGCTTTATCTGAAAAGCGCACTGGACACACTTAATAGCCACTGAGCACGATCCTCCGTCACCCTGCTCGGGCGGCTACAGTGTCAGAGTCAGGCCTCCTGACAAGAAACAGAGCCGTAATGCCAGGTCGTGGGTCCCGCCAGCATAAGTCCTCCATCCTACCTTCCACTCCCACTCTATAAATATCCCACACACACTCCCAACAAGTAAGCACACTGTTCATTCTTATATACTACTATTTCTCTCGTTCTTATACTAACTTGATCGTCGGAGTGATATCAGGGGAGAAGCCCCGCCATCCACTTCGGACAAGCAAAGAAACCTCACCTCGTCTCAGAGAGGATTGATTTAGATCGGTCTATCTACCATCCAAAAATCACCTCTTCATACTTGGTCCAAAATATGGAATTAATGCACTCAGATTGAGAGTTAGACAGAAAGTTCGTAGGCAACAATATGATTGCCATAAATTGAAACTTCCCAAGCCAAGTACACCATTTTGCCGGGATATGCTTATGATTGTTTGTCATTAGTGCCTGGATGACAATATCAGGCGGCCAAATTTTAAACTGATAATGTTTGAAAAGTTTTAACATAATTTCCTGCTGCATCTGCTTGAACCCAAAAAAAAAAAAAAAAAAAAAGAAAGAAAGATGTGAACACTTGCAAAATATAAGCCCTTTTTTTCTTTTTCATCTCTCTTTTTCGTTCAACGTTATTCACATCTAAAGAAAAATAAAAGGCATTCTCGTACAAAAATCAAAACTGAATCCCCCTACAGTACAGTACGTGTCCAAATTAATAACCCAAAAAAAAAAAAAAGTGCTAAACCTGCTGGACTTGGCATTGCTTTTCATTATAATTTTAAACCCATCGAAAAGAAAAGAAAAGAAAAGAAAATTAGCTTGTGTCAATGTTTTCCCCGATCGATCAATGTCTCCTCAAAAAAATAAGTTACATGAGATATGGCTTTTTATTGATTTTGGGTTCTGTTTATTGAATGGCTGAAGCTGTCTCGGCAACGCACGGGGATTAGTTTTTACTAGCACGGGCTTCCAGGTCTGCACATAAGGGCACCAGCAAACCTCGTTATCCAAGTCACCTCTGAACTATCCGCAGGAGCTATGCCGTCGAAAATTTCAGGATGCTTCTTGGTAAAATCTGGATCTCCAGATTGAACAAAGAATGCTCCGTTCATGAAAAGATCTCCCTCTGATCTCCACGTCCACTCCTTCCATCTCGCTTCCTCCGCATAATCCCTCTTTGTCACCTGTTGATTTCAGTCCCACGAGGAGGTCAGTCGTACTACTTTAAAAAAAAAAAAAAAAAAAAAGTCTTTCCAACCCAAAATTAACCGTTCTTCTTACCTCCTTCTTGAAGATGTCGGGAGGAGCAATGAAGCGGTTACCCTGGCTGATGATAATGGGATGTTGGCTACCACCAATGGCATACATTTCCCAGTGAGTATAATCGTTGTTGACGACGTGAATGAATCCCCATCGGCACCTAGGCATTCTTTGAATCAACCTCTTACCAAAATGGTTAAAAGCAACAGTGATTTGCATGACAGCATCTTTGGATTGACTGTCGCTGGCACCGAAGAGCATCACCTCATTGTGATCGGTGAAGTGAGAGTTTGAGATGGTGATGGCGGTGGATGCCTCGACGGCATCAATGAGGCCGTCGTAGCACTTCCACATGGACACGTGATCAATCCAAACGTTGCTGGATCCGAAGATGGAAATCCCATCTCCGTCGCTCATGGTCCTAATCCCGAAGTGATCAACCGAGTCCCTGACGAGGCCACCGCTGCCCTGATGGATATCGTGGATGTGGAGACCGTGGATGATGACGTTCTTAACGAACTGAATGGTGATTCCAGCGCCGTAAGCAATGTGGACGCTCACCCCACGACCATCAATGGTCTTGTCGCCCTGCATGATCAGCTCCTGCGTGAGCCTGATTACCATGTCGCGTTCGAATATGATCCAAAGTGGCTCCTTTTGGATCACTGCATGGCGAAGGGTTCCGGGTTTCGGTGCCAGAATGCTGTCATCGGAAGAGTCTGTGACGACGTAGAATGCACCATTCTTTCCCCCGGTGGTGCCGCGGCCAAAACCCACCACACAATCTGCCAGCCTCTTTCTGTTGTCGGCCCAATTTGGCTGGCATCTCCAGCACCTGTCGATTGGGTTGGTAGCCAAGCAGCCTCCTCCCCACTTTTTCCCTCTCAGTTCCCTCCTCGTGCTGTTCTTCTCGCTCAAGAATTCTTTCACAGCGCTGCACCACGTTCAAAAAAGGAAAAAAATCAACTCTTTCTGTTCTTTTAAAGAAAGAATCGGCTTGGAGTACGTAATGCTGGAAAACAGTAATTACCGTTTATAATTTATGCATTTACAAAACGTTGTGTATGGCAGCATGGGGGCAAGTTCAGCTTTGTTAATTTGTCATCCTGTGCTGCTGTTTTTCCGGGCATTTCGTTTCTTGCTTGGTACTACACTACATGCACGTACGCTAGATTCTTCAGACATATAATTACGTTTCACAAAATATATTATTGTTAATATATAGTATTATGAATCTTGCCTTTCCAAATCTTCGTCTAATCATTATCAGATCAATCCACTTTAATCTTTAGCAGTACAACGTTAAAGCAACGATGATGTTTTCCGAAACCATATTCACGACACTTACTCGGAAGCTTGCTTATTGAAGGCCCCAATAACGGTGTGGGGATTAGCCTCATAAGCCTTGAGCGTGTGGTTCCAGGCTTCCTCTGCTCGGATTCGCCAGTACTCCTCTTCCGCACTGCCACTGCCTTGAGCCGTGATCAGGGTTGGCACCACCACTATTGTAAAAGCACACAGGAACACACAAACCAACTTGGAAACCGGTTCGCCCATCTCGGCTGCCTGCTGCCCTTTTATTTTTTTCCTCTTTTTTTTTTCGGGCCTTTAATGTTTCTGAATATGGGTCGAACCCTCCCTTTGATTCCTCGGGTTCGGACCCTTTTCTTTTTGTAGCGTATGCAAATGCTTGCAAAACAGCTACTTACCTTGAAACACACCCCTTTCGTAACTTCAACAAAACTGCTTTAAATAGCAGCAATACTTCCCAGAGACAAACGCTTTTTGAGCGACAGATGGGGAGAACCACTTCTTCCAACGGCCACAACTTCATTTGTCTCCCCCGCTTGAATATTTCCATGTTTTGTATTACTTACAAAGGGTTAATCCTACCTCAATTTTCGTCATCACCAGTGACCCGGAGGAGCTACTTAAGCGGTTAGAAATGGTCATTTAATTAAAAGGAGGAGGCATCAATTTAAATTTTTATAAAAAAAAAATTTACAGTACTAGTTTAAATCCTTATACTATATAAGAACGAGTTTAGAACTAGATTTCAACCGCAAGGGTAATAAGGCTATTTTGGGAATGTGAGAGTGTTTGAAGAGTAATTGGAACATTGAGTACAAGTCATTATAACTTTAATTTCACTATAATTACTTATATAACCTTTCAGACATTTAAGGTTAGGGGCAGGTTTGGTATGTTACAATGTTTGGTGCCAAGTTGAGTATCAAGTACAACTGAATAAAGCTTGTATTTTGATAGAATTACATAAAAGTCCTTTTAATCATTTATTATACTAACATCCAAGCCTTCCAATTTCCTTAAACCTTTCTTGTTAAGGAATAAATTGGATGTTTACATAATTGGATTTTAATTACAATTAATTAACTTAATTATTATCTGAACAATCATTATCATATTTATGTCCTCATATTTAGCCGATACCCTTTCTTCTTTTTCAGTTTCACCTCTTTGATTTTATTATGGTTATTAAATATTTGGTGAAATGCATAGATTTTCCTTTAAATTGAGGTGAGTTCTCTGGATTTGTCTTATTCGATTGTAGTTTTTTTTTTTTCTGATGATTGGTTTATTCAAGAACTCCATATAGTTTGCCTTTTAATACTTCTAATTTCAAAAACTGACTAATTGTATTGTTTTTCTTAGTAGATCCTAGAGATTCTGTCTCTGGTCAAAGTACAATTTGAGATAATGTTGTCACTTTCTAAAATAATCAGAAAAGTAATTTTATCATCTTCTCCTCCTCAGCCAAGGTATTATCTCTTTATTTAAGTCAAATAACTTTATTTCTCATAAACTTTCTCCTATTAGTCTTGACTCCAGGGATCTGTTGACTACATTTCAGCAGTTCATTTGCACTCTATTTGCTTTCCATGTTATGATCTCGTTCTTGTATTATACTGTTTATATAGTTTCAAATACAAAAAATTTACTTTTTTATACTATGTAAAAGAATTTGTAGTGAAACTTGATGTGTTTAAATGCTTTAGCTACAGCACCATTTTGATTGCATTGTATTAATTTATTTACTCATAATTGTATTTTGTACGATTGAAGAAAAATATTCATAGTTAAAAGAAGTATATGATATACCATAGTAAAACAATAAAAATTAATGAATTATAAAAGAAGTTTAAAAAAATTAAACAATAGATAAATATATGAAAAGAATGATTAGAACATGAACTATAGTTAGCAATTTAAATTCATAATGAGGAATTTCTTTTTGTTTTACTTTTGCATTTTTAATTTCTGTATTTAGAAATGTATTATGTTGTAGCAATTTTTTTTGATAAGGTCATGATAGTTTAGTTAGCTTGTAATCAGAGTTGTGCATGGATGTGGAGGACTTGTTTGTTATGGTGGGGGTGAACATTATTTATGAAGATTATTTTCTTGCTATGTTGTGAAGACTCTTTGGTTTCTTAGTCTGGTTTGTCTTTTTTGATGTATGTCTTGTATTGTATTGTTTGGTTGGCATTTGTAGCTTTGTTGTTTTTATCGTGCTTGTTGTTGTTGGCTTGTGCTTATTTTCTTAGGATTTTTATCTTGTTAGATTTGTTTTTGGTGAGTTTTTGTTGATTGACTGAAAGTGATAAATATAAGGTTGAGTTAAGTCATTTCAATAAGAAATCAGAAGCATTGCTTGAAGGATCTTTCATGAACATATATAGATTCGAGAGATAAATGGTCCAATTGATACTTTAAAATATTTTATTATCTTGGATAAGTTTTAGAAGAGACCTTTGGATACTTTTTAATTACACTTCAAACATTCTTACATTTTCAAACTACCCTTATTTTTGCAGTTGAAATTCAAAAATAACCTTTGATCATAATGGATTGTTATATAGTATAACGATAAGGATGTCTTATTGCACATTATTTTTATTGACTCACTATGTAATTTATGATTTTTCTATTAAAATCACATGAAAAAATCATCATACTTCAGTTCCTATATTACAAAATATTAAACAATAATCATTAATTGTCACCAAATTCTCGCGCGTCGCGCGGGCTGTCTCTCCCTAGTTTTTGTAATACTACTTACTAGTACATTTCACCAGCAGTATCAAAAGCACCTTGTTCCAACAAGAAATCCAGAAGGTAATTTGAGAGAGCTTCCCAAGAAAGATGCAGATTTGGCAATCCAACAAAGAAACCAAGTACAGTATAAAAAAAAGGGGCCTCATACCAAGGATTCCCCGACCGAGAAAAGGCCATGGTTTCCCTGATTGATGTCTATCACGTTGTGGAAGCCATATTCCCGCTATACGCAGCCATGATCTTGGCTTATGCCTCTGTAAAATGGTGGAAGCTCTTCACAGCGGATCAATGCTCAGGCATCAACAAGTTTGTCGCAAGATTCTCAATTCCATTGTTGTCATTTCAGGTCATCTCATCCAACAGCCCCTACAAGATGAATCTGAAGCTCGTATGTGCTGATCTCCTTCAAAAGTTTCTGGCCTTCTTTGTTTTGACTGTCATCGCCAAAATCAACTCCAGAGGAAGCCTGAGTTGGGTCATTACAGGTCTCTCGCTATCAACACTTCCCAATACCTTGATCCTGGGAATCCCACTGTTGAGAGCCATGTATGGACCTGAAGCAGCGGGGTTCCTTGCTCAGATAGTTGTGCTACAAAGCTTAATCTGGTACAACCTTTTACTGCTTTTGTTTGAGATCAATGCCGCGAGAGGAGTTGACGCCACTCCACCATCAACAGTTACAGGTATACGTAAAGAATAAAACGCATAGAATATATACTCACCTATGATCTCCACATATTCACCCACTTTTTATAGAATAAACCCCTTTAATTTCTCATGAACTTTATTTTTTTTTTTCCCGAGCAAGCAAGACAAAAATAGTAGGCTGCATTCATTCAGATTTAACAATCGAAAGAAAAATATTAGTAGTATAGAGCAGTCCTAAAAAAAGAAAGATAGTAGCTGGACCCACAAAATTTATCTTAATTCCCACGTTTATTGGCTTGTCGCGACATGCTTATGCCTCTAGTCTAGTCCTTTATGTATGCATCAATGTTCTTGATTTTGTACATCAACGACTCAAATGTGAATAAAGATTTGAATCAAAAGCGGGATGAGCTAGGTAAATATTATTATGGCATAAATTAGACTCCGAGGAGGAAAATCGAGGTAGAAGTCCTTTTAATTTCTTTTGACCGCGGAGTTTAAAGTGCAAGCTTTTTTGGTCTATCCAAATACCAAAGAAGAGCTAGAGGCCCCAGAAGCAGCGTCACAAAAAGACGAAGAAGAGGATGAACCTAACAACAGCCAAGGAAAAAAGTCTAAGATTGCGCTCCTCCTCTCTACCGTCGGACGGAAGCTCATAAGCAATCCCAATACTCATGGAACTCTGGCCGGTCTTGTCTGGGCATGCATACACTTTAGGTAATTAGCTTAAAGCAGGATTGGTTTACTTAAATCTACGGTTACCTCAGAACGGAATGTCACTCAAAGCATTATGCATCTGTTATATATTTAGCCTCGCCATGATAAAAAGAAACTGAATTGGATGCAGGTGGGGACTACAGCTTCCAAAGATAGTTGACAGATCGATAACTGTTCTGTCGGACGGAGGACTGGGAATGGCAATGTTCAGCTTAGGTGAGTAAACTGTAAAATAAATCATCTTCAAAAATGATGTCAGTTTACACTTGTTGCTTGAGAACTTCCGATTCTTGGCTGTCTCTCTAGGTCTTTTCATGGCTTCACAGACGGGTATACTAGCATGCGGGACCCGAAAAGCTTTGTTAGCCATGGCAATGAGGTTTGTGGTGGGTCCAGTTGTGATGGCAGGATGCTCCATTGCTGTTGGATTGCGAGGAAGATCGTTTAAAGTAGCCATTGTACAGGTGAAATGTTACTTTGCTCTGTGGTTTCTGGGGGGGTTGCAAATTAAGCATATCACCTTTTTGTTTGGGGACTTTGTGAAATGTAAATGGTGGATGTTTTGAGTTTTTGTGCAATTACAGGCAGCGCTTCCTCAAGGAATCGTTCCGTTTGTGTTTGCCAAGGAGTATCACGTACATCCCGACATCCTCAGCACAGGGTAACCAGTCAAACTTTGTTATGCGACCATGTCAAATACTTGGAACTGCCGAAAGGGTTAAAACTGCTCATCCGTTTCTTACAGGGTGTTAATGGGCATGCTAATAGCTACACCGATTGCATTGGCTTACTACTACCTATTAGCGTTGTTATGAATCAAGGAGCCTTTTTTCCAACCTGATATGAATTTATTAGTCCGCCGAGTGCAACCAAAAAAAAAAAGGCATCCTTTCATAATGTTGATACTCTTATGACATGAATAACAACAACGAAGAATCCGAAGAAAAGGCAGGAAGGCCAGCAGCTGCACCACCAAAATTACAGCCTAAATATTCCAATTCAAGCCTTAGCCGCTCAACAGGTCAGCAATCAGTATGGTATGGTGATTTGTACCGCAAAGATGAAGAAATCGATGGTTCAGAAAAAAGTATGTCATTGATCCATATTCACAATTCAATAGTAATTGGCCAATTTGTAGCTGCAACTGCGTGGCTATTGCCGCAATATGACTAGAAATAGAACCAGTCAACCACTGAAGAATGTACTAGCACCAGTTATTATCTACCATATTATTGAAGCGAAAGTTTTTTTTCTTTTTCTTTTTTTTTTTTTGCATAACGGCACAACTAGACGGGACTGAACCATTATATATATTAAGCGGATGCATCATCATGCATCCGTATGAATTTTTTAAAAAATATTCATATAGGGACACATTAATACAAAAATAAGATTTGAATCTTAACCTCCCACTCTATAATTAATGTGGGGTGGTCTGCTCCTTGGAGGGGGTTGGTTGAAATCGAAGTTACTTAATTAGCATTTCTTTGGGCTCCCGAAAAAATGCAATAATAATAAACTACCAATTTTCCTTCCTTGTTGGGGGACAGAAAGGAGTATTTTGTGGGGGAAGGGCTGGAAGGGTTGTCTTTGACAAAAAAGGTTTACGGTCATGATTAGGCAAAAAAAATTTGTGCGGTTCAGATCACTCTTTGTAACTCGATCTTCACGCCGTGCAGGACCCACAAAAATGTTGTTCTATTATTATATTTTATACAAATGATATTACACCGTGTGCAAATGGTATTACACCTTTCGAAACGATTGCTCTGACAACCGTTCCAGCCCTGGATCCGTATTTTGTTAATCCTTGTTGTTGTGTAAGTGACGTGGCCGCTAATGAACCACACGGTCCACAAGTGGATCTGTGGACCTGGTCAAGTAATTTTCGAAGGATTTGGTAAAATTTCTACTCCCTCCGTCCCACTTTGATAGTCTTGTTTTCCTTTTTGATCTGTCCCAAATTGTAGTCCACTTTCCCATTAAGAAATGTAATGATCTTTCAAATTGTCTACAATACCCTTATTAAATATCTTGTTATTAATACATTGTTATTAAATACTAACCCATTACATTGAATACATTGAGTTTTTCCAATGCACTCTTCCTTATTAGCATAAGGGTATTTTAGGAAATTATTAATCTAAATTTATGTTTCCAACCAAATTAATTACACTTTCTTAATCTGTGTGAAAAAAAAATCAAGACTAAGTAAACGGGACGGAGGGAGTACAATTTATCCCCTTCTCCGAGCTTTCTAACAGCGATCCCCAAAACAACCGAATGCCAGCCAATTCGAAGCATTTGGACGGCCCTGATCCCCTGAGAGTGGCATAGAAATAGAATATCTCAGTTTATCCCCTTCTCCAAGCTTTCTATCTACGGCCCCGAAGCCACCGAATTACGCTTATACTATATATACACACATGCATAGATGCCTGCTCCAATCACTCCCGCTCTTGCGTCAAAGCTTCACTGCTCCTCTCTCCATTCAGTTGTTTTCTTCCTCTTGAAACTTCGATAATTTTCTGCACAGTTTGAAATCATGGCCAAAGGTCCTGGTCTTTACACCGAAATCGGCAAGAAGGTCCGAGGTCTACTTCTTCCCTTTCGTTCGTGTATACATACATTAATACATACATGTGTGGATGCATCGAAATTATGTATTTATGTTTTCAATTTATGCGGCTATAAATACGCTTGAATTATTGAATCATTGCGGTTCTGTTCTAGTCTTTTTTCCCCCTTTTTTTGGTGATGAAGTTTTTTTTTTCTTCCTTTTTCTGTGTTGTAATAGATCTTCTGTACAAGGATTTCCAGAGCGACCACAAGTTCACTATCACAACCTGCTCGCCAACTGGAGTTGTGAGTTTTTTTTTTTTTTTTTTGGGATTTATTCCGTAGCTATCGTCTATTTGTTTGTTTTCTGGAAACTGTTCTGTCGTAGTTTTTTTGAAAGTAAAATTTATTTGTTGAATTCACAATAGTTTGCTGTGGAATATTTTCGTTCTTAGGAGTTCCAGAAAAAATGATGTGTTATATTTTGCTGGATGGTACACTTAGAAAATAATAGTTATTTTGTTGAATGTGGTAATTGTTCATGTTATTGGAATGCGTGAATTGCGTTGGAAGAAGTTTGTATGAATGTTTATTAGTTTGTCCTGTTTGTGTAATGGCCGAGAACTGGCTTGGCAGTTCCGTTGCATTTGCTTGTTAGACTTTTGGATGTGCATTAGTTGTTGCACCCCTTTATTTTCATTGTTGGTGGTAATATTATGTATTCAAGGTAGTTTTATGACCTATTTTCATTCTCACTTGTTAAAGGAATGATGGAATCTTATTGACTTGCAACGACCAAATTTTTGCTGAGGATTGTTCTGGTTTAGGTCATGCATGTCCTTCATTGTTTTTATAGCAGCATATCTACAATTGCTTGAACACATAACAGATAAGAATGTGAATGTGTAGATTTAATGCTGTTAGTTATATATCACAACTTGGTGAGTCTGAGAGACTGTCGATTCCTCTGCTGCTTCTGTACGAGTTTGATGGTTCTCTGCTTTGTTTCTTTTAGGCTGTCACGTCATCAGGAACAAAGAAGGGTGATCTTTTTTGGGCTGATGTGAACGCTCAGTTGAAGAACAAGAACATTACCACTGATTTTAAAGTGGACACAAAGTCCAATGTAAGTCCAATCTAGATACTCTCGTATGCAATTGAATCACTGTTGTCTTGGTCTATGTATATTTACGGCAGTGTTCATCATGTTTGTTTGCTAAATAGTGTATTCTGTTAGATCACTTGTCCCTGGTGGTAAATGATGTTTCTATCAAAATCAAAAATTCTTCGGCATAGTTGTTTTTAGCATGAATATTATGGGAAATCAGTTTGCACCTTTGGGTTTAACACACCTCGTCCCTCAATTGCTACCCACTTCCTAAGTAGGCTTGTTTTTTTTTTTTTTCCATGGATATTAGACGGATTTGTTTTGCCCCTAACCTTGTCCCATGTTTTCAGTATTTGCCAAATTTCTTTGTTCTTAGATACATTACCCTCTATGGGTTATGATTTTGTAGTTTTGCAAGCTTAATTGGTTATTCTTGCACAGATCACCCACTATTTTTTTAGTGCTTCAGAATCTAACCTGCTGTTTTATTTATTTCTTTATGTTTTGTTAACAGCTCTTCACGGCTGTTACAATTGATGAGCCGGTACCTGGTCTGAAGACAATCTTTAGCTTCAGAGTTCCTGACCAACGGTCTGGAAAGGTAAGAATCTCTTTGACTTCTTGTTTGTGGTTCAACATCACTGTTGCTATATATCTTTGTTTTAAAATGTATTAGTGATTTGTTATTCCACATTGTAGCTAGAACTTCAATATCTGCATGACTATGCTGGCATAAGCACAAGCGTTGGGTTGACAGCGAACCCTATTATCAACTTCTCAGGTGTGGTTGGAACCAATGCGCTTGCACTAGGAACTGATGTTTCCTTCGACACCAAGACTGGGACCTTAACCAAGTGCAATGCTGGATTGAGCTTCACCAAATCTGACCTTATTGCTTCATTGACCTTGTAAGTGGTTATCTTAAATATGGCAATGTTATTCAGTTGTATTAGCTTAATTGGGATACAGAGAATATATTTGGTTTTTTGTGGTTTGCATATATATTGTTAGCTGTTTTCTTTCTTTGGTTGTAGTATAGTTGAAAGACAGTTTTTGGTATGTCCATGAATTCCCAGCAATATGTTCTGGGGTCTTCGCTTAAATATTAATGGTGTTATTCGTTATTCATATATGACTTGACTAACAAGTATTTATGTTCAGGAATGACAAGGGGGATGCTCTGAGTGCATCATACTACCATACTGTGAGCCCCTTGACTAGTACTGCTGTTGGTGCTGAGGTGACACATAGTTTCTCCACGAATGAAAATACCATCACTCTTGGAACTCAGCATGCATTGGATCCCTTGACCACATTGAAGGCTCGGGTTAACAATTATGGCAAAGCCAGTGCTCTGATCCAGCATGAGTGGCGTCCGAAGTCCCTTTTCACAATTACTGGGGAAGTAGACACCAAGTCTATTGACCAGAGTGCCAAGTTTGGGCTGGCCCTGGTCCTGAAGCCTTAAATGAGCAGTGAGCTAATTCTGGTTTAGGAGCAATAAGTTAGATTGAGGAGAGCATGGTCACGACTTATTCTTTTGGCGGTTTATTTTGGTGGAATTTAAAGTATAGAAATAGAGTATGTTTAGATGGTTGCTTGAACCCGTACACAAAGTCAAATTTTCTTTTGTTTCTTGTCTAAGTGATTATGCTTTGCCTGTTTCTTTGAAGAAGTTTGACTTTAGGCTCTGGTTAATCTTGATAGCATATTTTCAGACTGAGCTGGGTTGAACTGACTAAACAGCGTTGTTCTCGATATTTTTGCAAATGTTCAGGAACAAACTTCAATTAATTTAAAGTTTGATTGTATGGTCCTTTTTATTCATTAAACTCTACGCACCCCCTGGAAGTGGAAACCAGGACGGCCGAGGTTCCTACCGAATGATTTATTTGTGCGGTTGGCATCATGTTAGCAACATCAGCCGATTCGTATTAGAATTAGTCGAGTAGTAACTTGAATGGGGAGAATGGTACGATATTGATATCCATATCGCAGATATTATCATATCCGCAGCGACTTATTGTAACTCAGTTGATATTGATCGTTTCAAATCTGTGATGATTGGTATCAACCGATATATTCGAGTCAATTCGGAATCGATTTGGATATTTTTTCATATTGTGCTTTTTTGGGTACTTTTTAATCTTAATAATTTTTTCAGATTTTTAAAAAATTTTTATGTGCTATAATGTAGGAATTATTTGATATTTAATCGATATGTCGTGACGGATATGAAACAATCGAAATCGCTACGCAATCGTGACCCCTGACGGCGAATCATGGTTGGTATCAAACAGCTCTCCAGAAAAATACTATGTCCTCTGTCCTAATTTTTTAGTCATGTTTTGAAAATCTAATTTTTTAAGAATAGTGGTTTGGCTGTGATGTTTATGCTTTTCTTTTTAATTTTATCTCCATAAATTCAAATTTTAAATTTGAATGATAATATACATATGATTAGAAAGAAGAGCTATATTGAAAAGAGAAATTAAAAGGTGTTTTAACTTTTTCACAAATGTTCTGGGACATATCAAAATAAAAAGTATGACACTTCAATGGAACGGAGAGATTTATTAGTTTTGAATATGATCTCAATACTTTCTGATCTGGGTTACCTAAATCCTGAGCTTTTATTTTTGAAATATCTCTATAAAAAGGCTTTTGAGCTTCCAGCTTCCTATCATCATCCTTGGACTTCAGCAAGGGGTTGTAGCCCGCGTAACAACATTCTCAAGCTATGTTGGTTCGATTTCTAGATTCTTTCTCTTTGGTCTTCGGTTAAGAAGAAAGCAGGTAACAGGGAAAGCCATCACTTGCATATACGTTTTAGTACATATACATCTCCTACATGAGCCATGTTCATCGGTTCATTAATTCTTTTTAATATATCTCCTACATGTGCTGTGCCCATTAGTTCATTATTATATATATTTTTAATGGCTTTTGCGTACTGTGAAAACTCAACAAAGTTCTTTGCCCATCATACAATACATGGTTTGTTGGGACTAGACAATCCTCGTCAAAGATGCAGTAGGGCTGGGATGTTTTTGATATCCAAAACAACATTCGCTTCAAATTTGGCGTTTTATTCTGGGTGCGGTCACTTCTCTATCGCTTCATATTTGGCATTCTATTCAGGTTCTTAGTGGGAATCGCCGATCCTTCTCTTCCACCAGATCTCTCTAACCTTGTTTTTTTTATCTTAGTACTTCTAGTCATCTCCTGTTTCAAAAATTGATAATTCTCACCCTTAATTCATAGAAAAGACAGAACAATTTAAAGCTTGTTTCAAGAGTAATGATCCTCTTATAAACAAAAGAAATAAATAATAAACTATTGTCCTTCACGTATTGAAAGGAAAAAGAAAATAGAATGCCTGCTTCATCCAAAAAAAAAAAAAAGGAGGACTCTGTCCTTTGACTAGAAGGCTTGTATTAAAGAAACTTCAAAATGAGCATACATGGAAAAAGCCAAGTAGATTTCTTTTTTTCCATGACATGCTTACTTCTTTTATGTATTAAACACACTTGGAAAGAGCATTATTTATGTACAAAGTTGATAGGGAAACATAAAAGTACAGGCTCTATAACGTTTCATCTCAAGACACACACACACACACACACACAAACACTTCTCAACAAAATCACTGTATAATGGCTTATCAGACGCACTGAAAATCAATCATCAAAACCAGGCTCATTACAGCAGGTTTGGTTGCTGGTGAGCTGAAGCTTGAAGTAATCCATTCCGAATTTGCTCAGCAACATCACGAACAGCACCAGGTCCATGTGGAATGAATACTGCAGAAGATTTGGATGTTGCACCAATTTCCTTCATCGTATCAAAATACTGTGTGACGAGGACCATGTCCAAAACATCCTTGGCAGTAGTACCAGGTACATTGACTGAGAACCCAAGAACACTGTCTCTCAGACCATCCACAATTGCCTGCCGCTGTCTAGCAATACCTAATCCTGCCAAGTACTTGGACTCTGCATCACCTTCAGCACGTTTGATTTGAATAATCTTCTCAGCTTCTGCTTTCTCGTTGGCTGCAACTCTCAATCTTGCAGCTGCCAAAAGGCGATGTGTTTAACAGTTTTATTATGCAGTATGTATAAAGTGCGGCCCAACTCACACATAAGAGTCAGTCAAGGTTCCATTACATGGCAATTCTCCAATTGTAGTATATGGACAGGAACCTTTTTTTTTTCCAGAAAGAACAAAATGACAGGGGTGACATTATCTGAGACATGCCACCTCTCGTACCTTAATTCTGATGAACTAACTCGGATGTATTAACATGTTACTAAAGCAATCGGTAGGTTTATCCAAAGAAGAAAGATATTATCTCACATATAACTCTCTAAAATAAATCCAACATAAATATAGTCAATCTTAAAAGTTGCTCTAAGGGACGAGTCTTAGCATACTTGTAAATGGAAAAAGGAAGTGGATGGCTTACCTGCATTAATTTCATTCATAGCACGTTTCACATGCTCATCTGGTTCAATATCAACGATAAGTGTCTGAACTATCTCATATCCATAAGCAGACATAGCCTGTGTACATAATTTTTGTATTAAACACGAATCATGTATTAATAAGGAACATGCTATCATCAATATAAGACAACAAAAGTATAATATCTTGGCAGATAGTTACTTTTTCAAGTTCATCTTCTACTGCTTTTGCAATTTCATTCTTCTGCTCAAAAGCATCATCCAGGTTTAGCTTTGGAACACTTGCTCTGATGACTGGAATGAGAGGTAAAGGGGTATCAATTGCTATAGCCTCATAAAATGCCAAAGGAATGAGACTCGTAAGATTAATCATCGCCAATGCTAAGATTTTCAGATTCATACCATCAAAAACATAGGCTTGGATTTGGGTCCTGGTATTGCTCAGTCTGTAGAAAGCATCACTGGCTTTATCAGCCAGGGCACGATATTGTATTGATGCAACTACGGTCACAAAGACATTGTCCTGCAGTACAAACAATAGAAGGAATGAAAATAAATATGTAGACCACAAGTCTCGTTCTCTAACTATTCCCATCTAGAGTACCAAGCATACAGGAGGTCAACCCAATGGAATCCTTTAGGATGGACCCCGATCTTACATAAGACGTTATTTGCTATTTAAGAGACATAAACTCACACTCTACTTGCAGACAGTAAAGGATGAAAACTGATTTCAACTGCAATCTCGCATAAAGAATGAAAACTGATTTCAAATGCAATCTTGTACCATGTCTCTGGTTCTTTTCTAGGGGAGGTTATTTGTGGCTTGTAAAAAGAAAACAATAGTGTGTGGCAAGACTGAACAAACCTTGGTTTTGGTCTCACAACGCACATCCAGTTGCTGCAACCTAAGAGATAAATATCCAGCAATTTGACTTCCAAGACACCACGGAAGGAAATGGCATCCAGGCTCAAGTACATCATCAAACTTACCAAATGTCTCTTTGATGGCAACTGTGGATTGATCAACTTGTGCACAGCATAACAAATTCCCCATTCTATATGTTCTGAGGAGGCAACAAGAAAAAGCTTTTAACCTGTTTCTCTTGTCCCGAGAAGACTAGCATAGAAAGCAAGGAACTGATATATGATATTTGTTGCACAGAATAGAATTTCAACGACGAGTGCATCACAGAAGCTAGCAACAAAAGAAACAGAGAGTTTCAAATTAGTAGAGAAAAAAGTCATGCACGGCAAACATTTAATTATGCCCATTACCCAGTCTGTAAAATGATCATTAGTATTCATGAAAAATGATCACATGCTCTTGCTATCACAGCAACAACGTCCAGGACTTCTGATATCTACAACTTTGAATCTCCATTCAGCTTACACTCCTCACTATTCCTAGTTGGATTCTTAGGGATACACGGTACTTATTCAATTAGCTCCGTCTCAGCACGGTCACTTTTTTCTTTTTTTTCCCTTTTTGGTTGGCTACCTTTGCTTACTACCGAACCAAACCACGTTTTCATGATAATCGCATAATGTTGTCAATGATAAAAAGGAGGCGAAATTCCTAATTCCAAGCTCCAACACAAGACAAAGGAACTCGTCAAAATAGGACTTGACACACTAACAGGAAGAATCAAAGATATGCATCCTAGATTATGGCAGGAGGCTAGGACTCATGCTACTTATGAAAGATCCGGCGTAGGAAAATTTCATTAAAAAGAAAGGAAATAAAAGAAAAGGCTACCAGAAGTATAGAGTGGTAAAATGACAAAATTTCTGCTGCGGTGGTGAAACAAGCAAACGGAGGATTTGCTGGATAAATGGAAATATATCTGGACTTGGTTCAGAGGCTAAGTAGATTTTATCGCATCGAACAGAACAGTCGATCAATCTTGAACATGGTACAAAATTAAAGTAATAAAATTCGTTAAATTCAAGGGCAACATAATCTAACATAAATCTCAGCTGAAAATCCCCGTCAAACAAGAGTCATAAGAAACGACGCGGGCGAGAAAGAGAGATGGCAAAAGCAAGTAGTAGTACCTAAGAGGGGCAATGAGAGCTAATAATGATTTGGCGGCGAATAGTTACTCCGTCGTCCGTCGTCCGTCGTCCCTTCTCCTATCCCCTGCAGTGCAAATGCTAAGTGGTGAACATTTTATTTTATTTTATTTTTAAATTAGATTTTGGTGTTTCGGTTGACCTTGACTTTTGGACATCCGCTGGAATATGTATTTGTTAAAAAAAAAAAAATTCTCCAATATATATGGTACAGTATGTTTTTGTAATGACATTAGATTAATACTACTACTATAATTTTTCAAAATTATGAAATAATTTTTTCGGAGTTGAAATAATCATCATGTACTTCTAAATTTAATTCTTGGAAAGTCTACCCCTCTTCAAGAACAACATTCAATTTTCCTTTTTGTATAAATTTAAAAAATTTCAAAAACACTTGTAATAAATTTAATTCTCGCCCTCGCAAAAATCTAAAAATAGTTTAGGTCACATGTTAAAGTTCATCCTCGCAAGATATATTTTCTAGTTCCATCTAAAAAAGGTTGTAATTGTTAACGGTTATAGTTTACAACAAAAACTACACCGTTTTAAGTGACTATATTAGATGTAAAATTGATAAAATAGTGAGAAAACAACCGTTTTAAAATTTATTGGACCCAAAAGATAACGATTTATTAAAGAGATTAAGAGTATATAGTTCCATGTAATGCCTATCACTATCCCACACTATCCTTTTCCCAGTAAATTTCATAATTTTACAATAAATAATTAAAAATTATATTATAAATACATTACTCGATATGATTTGATGACAGTTTAATCTTTTCAAATTTGACTCGATTATCTTGTTAAGTAACTTGAATTTGACTCCAATTGAATCAGTACGAGTTTGAGTTGAACCTTTGAGTTTGAGTTGAACCTTTGATCAACCAAGTCACTTGCGACCCGAATAATTTGATTAATTTACTCCTTTAGTTGTTTTTTTTGACAAGGAGGTTTTTTGGGATTTAACCCCCAAAATTTTGACACAATAGACCCCTCGGTTTGCTATTTGGTATTGGCAAATAGGTACCTCAGTTTGCTCATTAGCTCTCCATTGGAAAAAAAAAGGTGTTGAGTGGCGTTACCACAATATGATGAGGAGAGAATTGAAATTTGAAAAACCCTTAGCCGTGAATTGTGAGCTTGGGCATAAATCGTAACCCTGGCGGTCGCTTCCTGCTGCCTGCACTTACCCACCATCCACTAAATAAATTCAGTGCGGAGTTAATTCTTTTTTATTCTTTTTTTTTTAAATTTGTTAAGCAGCAGCCGAGCGGCCTGAAACCGGAGACTTAAGAGAGGAAGAAGGACGCTGAGAGATTTGCCAGAAGAAAAATGGTAAAAATATCATGGATGAAGCTTAAGGGAAGCCAGAACCTGAGGCTGCGCCTTCTATTATCGACACTCTCCTCAACTCCTATCCTCATCGAGGACATTCGCGCCGACGCCACCTGGCCTGGCCTCCGCCCCCACGAGGTCTCCTTCCTCCGCCTCCTTGAGAAGATCTCCGACGACTGCCTGGTTGAAATCAACGAAACTGGTAACCTTTTTTCGGCTAAGCTAATACTCGGTCCAGGGTTTTAGGGTTTCAGCTTCTCTACATTTCTTTTGCTAATTTGATGCTGTAAATTTTGCGATTTAGGCACAAAATTGAAGTATAAGCCGGGGATTGTGATGGGTGGGAAGCATTTAATTCATGACTGCGGCGTTATTCGGTCTATCGGATATTTCTTGGAGCCTTTGATTCTGCTTGGTTTGTTTGGAAGGAAGCCCCTCTGCATAAGGCTCAGAGGTAGAACTCTTTGCCCCCTCCTCTTCCTGCTCCAGAATTTTTTCTCCCTGCTCGAAGATAGTTAAATGCAACATTCATTTCTTTGGTGAAATACGCGATCGTCTGTTAGGTAAAATTTGTTGTATGCATATTGTCGTGGTTACTTGCAAATTGAGCAAAGTTTTGTGGTTTCTTGGTAGCTTAAGATGTGGACTCGTTTTAGTGGTAATTATTCTGGAATTCCCTGTCATCAGTAAAATTGCACAGGTAATCGAAAATTCATGCGATTGTCATTGAGTTTCTATGATATTTGGCTTCTTTATTGTGGGAAGATGGGGAGTGTTAAGGGAATTGCTGACTGGTATTCTGTGAAATAGATTTGGGGAAAAAGGTAAGAGGGTGGAGCTGCTGGAATGAAAACCATGTAGGTTATCCTAAATTAACAGTATGGAGGACTGGAGAGAATAGAATTGGTTACAATGCCTCAGAATATAATTGTCAATTGAGAATGTCCCTGCTTTGTTAAACTTTCCAGCATCGTGATTGCCAAAAGAATAGCTCAATTGTTGTGTAAAATCCAAACATGGTTGCATAGGGCTGCACTAGACTTTCAGCCAGAGTACTAAACCAACAACTTATTGTGATCATCTTAGTTGGTCTTTTTAGGTGATATTTGATCATTTTCTGGAGGTGTTTGAATGCTAATCCACAAACCAAGAATCAAATTACTACAGTTATGGGGTTCTGCTGATGATACCTTACATGAGGAGGCTGTCATCTTCCAATTACCACATTTATGCATTGTTCTTCAAAATAAGTGCCCTCTACCACTGAGCTGAAGTCATCTCATGTTGCATAACTAGTAGTAAAGCTAGTGTTTTTACTCATGTTAGATGGCAATTACACAGCTGGACCTGTGTTATCTCTGAGTTTCTTAGTGGTTTCTCCTGATCGGTTGTATAAGCGTGTTTTCTGCACCTTCAATCATAAGGTTAACCAATTGTTTCATATGCAGGAATTACCAATGATTCTAAGGATCCATCTGTTGATACATTCAGATCAACTACTTTACCCATTTTGAAACGGTTTGGAGTTAATCCAGAAGGATTGGAGCTAAAAATTGAGAGCCGCGGTGTTGCCCCTGGTGGGGGCGGTGAAGTTATTTTGTCGGTCCCCATTCTCCAGGATAGTTTACGAGTGAGATTTTTGTGATTTGACTTACTAGCTTTTTGAAGTTCATCTTTTTCAATATGTACCTTATTTCCAAATATAATACAAGTTTTGTCTTTTCGTGTTGCACTGTAAAGGCAGTTACCTGGATTGATGAAGGAATGGTTAAGAGGATTAGAGGAGTGACTTTTTCAACTAGAGTGTCTGTTCAGTTTGAGAACACCATGATACATGCAGCTCGTGGGATCTTTAACTGTTTGCTTCCAGATGTACACATATTTACGGATCATAAAGCTGGTTTACTGGCTGGAAGGTATGTCCACCTTTTCAATGTAATTTGCTATTATGGTGCATTCCTTGCGTTTCTATAGTTTCTCATGTCACAGATCCATCAGAAATACCTCATTTCTTGAGTGTGGTGCTTGACATGACCAGCTATTTTTTTGCTTCTCGGTACTGTTGCAGGTCGCCTGGTTATGGGATTTCACTTGTTGCAGAAACGACTTCTGGGTGCTTCATCTCAGCTGATAATTCGGTATGTTATGCACAAGGGGAGGAAGAGGCTGACATTGAGGATGAGGCAATGCAAGACTTGATACCTCCAGAAGACACTGGTGAGCAAGCTGCTGGTGTCTTGCTTGGGGAGATTGAACAAGGAGGGGTGGTAGATTCTACTCATCAGGTTGTTCTAAAGACCTGCACATTTGATCACTGCTGTTTCATGAATTTTGTGGTTTTATTATGGATGTTATTCTAGCAGAGCTTTAGATAATGGAGAATTTCTTAATGTAGTTGTTATAGAATCTGTGGATCAGCTTGCATGTTAAGTTAGTCTTTGATGCATGTATTGTTCCTGCCATGATGTGAAGAATACGCTTGCTTTGTGCTGTAAGAGCCTTTCGGGGAACTGCAGTTTGCACCTTTTCAGCTAGCCTCTCGATATTCTCCCTGCATGTTAAGTTTGGTGATGAGGCGTGAATTTTCTGTCCCATGTCATCATGACTATACTTCTTTATCAATTTTTTTTCTCTGGTGAAAATCTGCGTCAATGGAATCTTACTGAGCCTCCCTGGGGGAGTGTTGTATGCACCTGATTTGTTAGTCTTCTATTCTACATTCTGTAAAACAAATATTGGTCTTGTTGTAAATATTTTATATATCATGATTTTTTAAGTTGAGCTGTGTATCTTTCCCTTATGGCAGCTTATTATTTTTGTTTTACAGGGATTGTTGTTTCTTCTTTGTGCATTGTGTCCACAAGATGTTTCGAAGGTTCGTGTTGGTAAGCTTTCACCCCATGGAATTGAAGTACTCAGGCATCTCAGAGACTTTTTGGGGGTCAAATTTGTAATCAAGCCAGATCCATCGACAGAAACCGTCATCCTTAAATGCGTGGGTTGTGGATTAAAGAACTTATCCAGAAAGGTCTCATGAGGAGCAATGGCAGTAGGTATCAAAAATATTCTCAACTTTGGTCTGCAGTGGGTTGAGTTGTGGTTTTCAGCTAGGGTTTGCGTCCTGTTCCACTAGCACTGGGCTGTCATTGGTTTCCTTCGATGAAAAAAGAATTATCCTCAATTTAAGAGGCATTTAGTTTTGTTTTCCCTTTTTTTATTTTAATCGGTAGAGCAGAATATGATTTCATGTAGTAGTAGTTTTCAATTGAGTAAATCTGTTGAATTTGACTGGAACTTGCCGCTGCATCGGGGTAATTCTTGATGCTTTTTCTCCTAGCATCCTCAATTCTTTCTCAGCAGCGCTATCGTAATTCTATTGTAATGATTTTTCGGTGCTCCTTTCATTATCCATAGAAATACCGCAGCTTTTCTTGTTGCCGCTCAAGTGCCTTTCATTCACCATGACACGAATAAATGCTAAAACAGGTGGATGTACTCCAATGGAGGGGGAAAGCAGGAAGTTTCTTGGCAAAAGCATTATCATGATTGCCCTGAAAGTTCGAGTTTTTAAAAACGAAAACATGTTTATTAAAATCTGTTTCTGGCCGAGTATGTAATTATGTACCTGCCTTTACAAAGTCAGTCTTTAAAAAAGGCGATGCGGCTATTGTTTAACCACATGATAAATCTAGTGAGTGTCTAGTTAATTAAATCCACCTGAATTTGTAGTTCACACACCATAATACATTTTAGGGAAAAGAGTTTCAATGGTCCTCCAACTCTTTTTCAGGTAAAGTTTTGGCCTTCCAACAATTAAATATAAAGGTTTGGCCCTCGATCTAACGAAATAGCATATTAGTAGTTTTTCTATCAAATCCAGCAGTTAACTATGACGGGAACCAAATATGAAGGGCATTATAGTTTGTTTGCCAAGACAGAATAAAAATAATTTCACCAATAATTTTTCCTCCAACAATTTTCACTCCCTTTGCTGTAAAACCCTACTGCGAATCATCTGATTTTTCAATATCTAAAATGTAAAAACTTCTCTTCACAACAAAATGCTAAGCATCTCATTAGACAAGTGAGACTCCCTCATTCATTCCCAGGCTCTCCAGCGACTGGTTCCATGATTTGCTTCTCTTGTTCATCTCGAGTGTTTCCGGGGTGGTCACTGTCTTCAATTGCCTCTTCCTCCTTGTTATTGTGGCATAAGTTGCTTTCCTCCTTCATTAATCCATAGCTAATAAACAAATCTTTCCACTCTTTTTCTCCAGATAAGTACTCGTGCTGCCCCAAATATTTCTTCAACTCAACTTTAGTGTTTCGAAATGGCTAAGGACAAATATTTAAAAACAGCCACTTCAGTACTCTTTCATTCCACTGCACACAATCTAGGAGATAATTGTAATTCAATTTTCAATTATCATTTTTCCTCTTCTTGTTTAGTATTACTTTTGAGAATTTAGACAACAGACCAAAATCTTTGTAGCAGCAATTGATGGAAGGTCTAAAAGTACCTTTGCTAATTAAAAAAAAAAAAAAAGACTGAAAAGGAAATAATACCTCTGCTTTGCATTCAGTGGCCAATCGAAAGAAAGCAGCAGAAACAAAATGCTTCCCAACGGACTCAGCTAATCTGATACGATCGAGCCAATACAACTTTTTGTTGGATGGAGATTATTGTTACTCTAACTTAAGATAAGAGAAGAAGCTACCATTTTACTCTCTCTTTGCTTGGTAAATCATCTTTTAGAGACTATAATACCCTTCATATTTGGTCACGCGTCTCACAAGATGATGCTTCGTGTTACAGTTAACTGTTAAATTTGACAGAAGGGCCACTAATATGCTATTTTGTTAGATCGAGGACCAAACATTTATATTTAATTGTTGGAGGATCAAAACTTTACCTGAAAAATAGTTGGAGAGCCGTTGAGACTATTCTTTTCCCTACATTTTAAGGTACCAGTAATTAGAAACGAACAGCCAATATCGGAAATCATAATCACAAGGTCTTGAAAATTGCCGAGTCAGTAACATCACTGGTGGGTGTCTGCTTCGAAGGTATGGCATGGAAATATCCAAGTAACTTCAACCTCGACTTCCGCGTGACGCACTCTCTCTTTTAAGTCTTGAGTGGAGTATTCGGTAATTGGTAGGAAACTTCAGTGAAACAACAGATGTGCCCGTCCACTTTTCTTTAGGTCTCGTCAATGGAAGGATATCAGTGGGTGAACATATATTATTTATAGAGATGATGATCATGGATGGCTCAATTGTACTCAATTCTGCCTCCAGTTAAACACAGTGTACTACTTACTGTTCGCGATCAATCATCTCAAATGCAAAGGCATCATCAGAAGAGAAAAAGTCATCCCATGACCTACGAATTCCGAGTATATCCACGCGAAACCAATTTATTGCCCTCACTGACCTACTTGCTCTTGATGTCTAATAGCATTGGCACAATTTTCCGGGCGTATTCCTCCGGCCACAGTAGGCTTCTAGCTTTCATCTTCTTCATATGCCCCGCCTGCTTCTTGCTAGAATATTGTTTCTGCGCCTACCACCGACTGCCGCAGCATGACAAGTCAGCCCGCAAGAAGTTTCTTGCGGTGGCAATTTGGTGCTTGTTTACTGCCATCATGTTTGGGTTCACCTATCAATTCGCCCCGCTTTTCAGCCTTGCCGCCGCCACGCCTCTCTACGCCGTTGCATTCGCTGCCAGCGCATTCATGTTTTATGTCTACATTATCCACGTCGACGTCGAGGAATGCTGTAACGACAACAATCGGTTCTCCGGGGGAAATTTCGAAATCATTTTTGACAAAGTATAAGCTCAAGAAGTTGCTACCACTCTACATTTTTTTTTTTTTTAATTTTGGATATGTTCCTAATGGTTGAATGAATAAGAGCAGAGTGGTGCGAAATAAGTTTTCACATTTTGTTTTTTTTTTTTTGTTGGGTGGGGGTTGGTTTTGTCCTGCCTTTAACCCATTTCAATCGAGTATCCCAATTGGGTAGTGGATTTTAAGTTTGTAGTATTTGATTTTGTTATCATGGAATAAGGCCTTGGGCTTTTCATGTTCGAATGCATTGGCAAGCGCACTGGTTAAATTAAATCTGTCGTATCGTACCCAATACACTACACTACTGTTATTATCAGTTTGGTGTATACAGGAATGGATCCAAAATTACCGTCTCTTTAATCATTTTTTGCTGTGAAAGTAGTAGAACGTTACATGGGCCTCTTAGTAACAGAGTTTCCTAAATTCAGCTTTAGTATACCACCACATGTCCATATATATATATATGGTCACCAAATCAGAATGGATTATACGAATTACTTGCGCGATCAAATAAAATTGCAAAATTATTTAAACACGTCTGGAGGGTTGAGGAATAAAATGACTAATCTAAAGCATACCCCCAAACCAATATCAACTATTGGAGGATGGATGTATGGATGGATCGATGGGGAACTAAGTGAGCAGCTAATATGCCAAATGGAGGCACTCCCTTTGGCATTGACCGGCTTCATAAAATATGGAACACATAAATCAATAATAATAATAATAAGGAAAAATTGCATAAATCGTCTCTCACATATTAATTATGTGAAAATTTAGTTTCTCAGAACGAAAACGAGCATTTTTAGTCTATTACAATAAAAAAAAAGGGATCAATTTTGGTCCCTGTTAGTTTTTTCGTATGAATTCTTGACGAACTCAGTCATGGGAACATCACGTGACCAACTTTTGAGGGACAAAAAGGGCAAGTCACTCAGATCTTGACCAAAATGTAGAGGACCAGTTTCATCCTCACATAACTTCAAATTCCTAAATTTCTTTGAAGTTGCCATGGGAAAAGCACCAAACTGTAGCTACAGTATACCAGCCACAGTGAAGACTTCGTGGACAGCTAAGAACCCAGGAAAGAAATTCTATGGATGTGCCTATTATGAAGTAAGTCTTTGCTTCAGAATATTTTATTTTCCTTTTTTGGAGAATCTGAGCTCCTAAGTTGAACAAAATGGTTCTCCATGACCAGCATAATAATGGCGGAGGCAGCTGTGGGTACTTCAAGTGGCATGAAACAAGCGGCTGTGAGAGGTGCGATAAACTGGTGAGGCACACACGGAATTTAATAAAGAAAGTGAAAGATTTGGAGATTGATGTGGAGAAAACAAAACAAAAAGAGCGTAGAATAAATCTGATGCTATTCATGGCCATTGTTACTGTAATCTATCAGTGGCTTTGGAAAGAGTAATTTGGCACTAGTTGCATATGTTTGTCTGGGTTGTGAATTAGGGGTCTCTAGCGAGTAACTATTAGGTAATGCAAGGGATCTCTGGTTGCATATGTTTGGCACTGGTTGCATATTACTGGCGTAGTATGAAGATAATGCAAGGGATTTAGATAACTAACGAATGTATTGTTAAAGTAGCATTGGAATATAATGCTTTGTTTAGCAACCTGCAAATTACCTCAGAGTTTGCAATGTGTTGTCCAAATTGATTACTTTTATTGCTTTATCATCATTATCTTAGATCTTTAGTGATAATTTCCTAATTGTTGTATCTTATAAAGATAGTCCTTTTATCAATAAATAATTTGTGAACATAAAATCTGGACTTTAGTTATACAATTACAAAAAATTTTGTCCTTATATTAATTTGGTCAATCCCAATTTAGTCATTGCATAAAGCATTTCTAAATGGCTAGCTTAATAATGTCAAAAGGTGATTTTTAAACACAATGGGTCAGTCGCCAACATTTGAGATCTTATTAATAAAATGCATCGACTAATTAAATTGAAACATCTTCCAATCAAATTAAAATAGACTTTAGACAATGTAATGTTGATAATGTTGATTCAAGCTTTAGTAAAATTGCTCATAGAATTACTTCAGAATTCATTACAAATCTAAGCATGATCATTTAAAAAGAAGCAATAGATATTTAGATGAGAATGGAGGTTCGTTGCATTTGTCCATGTTTTTCATAAAATACAAGTCAAAAGTTGAACAAAGTCTCCTGAAATCAATTTCCAACAAAACTGAACTAAAAACCAAGTCACATAATTCCCAACAAAACTGAACCAGCAAAATAGGTCCCAATAAAAGACAGCAAAAACTGAACTAGCAAAACTTGGAATATAATTATCCAACAAAACTAAACCAGCAAAACAGATCCCAATAAAATGCAGCAAAAACTGAACCAGCAAAACAGGGCACGTAATTACCCAACAATTACTTCCCATCAATCCATGTCTTTCATAAAATACAAGTCAAAAGTTGAACATAGTCTCCTGAGATCATTCCATTGCTGTAATAACAAAAACTGAACCAGCAAAACAGGACATAATTGTTCCAAAAAATGAAAAGTAGTTATGCAGCAGTGATTGTTTCAAAAAACAGGATATAATTCCATCACATAATTGTTCCCAAAAACTTAAAAGTGAATGACACAAAAGGACATGAGAGCTCTGATTATGCAGCAGTAGCTTTATTTGTAGCAGAATCATTCAAGCCATTTGCTGCAGTAGTGGTCTTTGTTATAGTAGCAGTTTTTGTATTCTTATGTCTCTGAACATAAAAAATGAAAAATCAACAATGAGAAAAAGACTACCGGATACAATAAAAAATGTGAAACCTAATGGTTAGACAATAAATAGAACATACAACCAAACCACGTGGTTCATAAAGGGCCCTTCTATAAAGAGTAGCCAGTGTAGAGTCACAATTACTTCGAGTGTGTTTGAATTTTCGACATACCCCACATCTGTACTTCACTTTCTTACCCTAACCATGATCAAGAAGTAAGGAAAAAGCAACTAATATTAGTTAATAACCTAATAAATCTACAAACTGAATTGGTACAAAGATAAAGAGTGTTAACTGGAAAGGGGCCAATCTAGGCTCTAGGTGGTTGAGTAAATGGCTGACTCCTTGCTGGTTGACCAGGTATTTGATTAATGAGATCAAGCAGAGTCTCATCAGTCAAGCAGGCACTTGTTCCACCCATTGGTTCAGTTGTGAAACAAGTACTTACAGTAGAAAATTGAGGCTGGTATACAATTTCTTCTTGTTGTGGCTGAAACTCTTCATTTCGTGGACCACTTGCTATCTCATATGTGTTTGCAGCATCTCTTTGTTGTGTAGCTTCCTGCTCATGCGGATTAACAGTGACATGGTGTGTACTTTCTACTGCTCTTCTATTGTCATTTGCTACATCTACATTTTCTGGATACTTTCTGCTATTATAGCCTAATTTTTTGCATTTACGACATTTATACTCTATCAACCCAGCTCCAGACAGCTTTTTAAGTTGCCCTCGACTACTTGTTGAAGTTGGGGGCTCATCAGGCTCTCTCCTTTGAACTTTTTTTGGCCTACCTGGAAGCTTGATATGCTCAGGGGTAGTACAGGCCCCTTTTCAGACATTTTCATAGGTGCTCACCATTAAGAAGATATATGATAGGCTCATACGCCCTCATATATGCCTTCTTGGAGTAACATTCATGCACAAAACTCTCTGGATGTTCTTTTGTCAATGCAATGACACTCATTGCATGGAAGCAAGGAATGCCATTAAGTTCCCACCTCCTACAACTACATGTTCTACTAGCCAAGTTAACAGAGTATCTATCCCCATACATGCTCCTCACATCATAAAACCAATCACCCGATGGTGTAACTATACAACCACTAGTTGCATTTTTTACTTTTTCAAGCTTCTTTAAAAATTTTGGGCACACACTTTCACTATACTTTCTCATCCACTCCCTCTTGGTCTCCATTATAGTCATTAAATATAGCTTAATAGTTTCTAACATACCAAGTATGGATCTCTCTCGTGCTTCTAAAATGCTAGAATTAAAACTCTCACAGAGGTTGTTTAACAAGATGTCACACTTAGGAGAAGTGCGGAAGTATGCTCTAACCCACTGCTGAGGTGTTGTATTATCAACTAACCATTTAAAGGCCCCTTCATCGAATTCCCTTAAAACCTCCATCAATGCAACAAATAGATTCTTGTAGGGTGCTCTTGCAAGCAACCAAATTCTATTCTTCAGTGCCAATTCACTATGTTGTTTCTTGAAATTATTGTACATGTGTCGTACACACATTCAATGCTCTACATCTGGAAGAATCTCGTGTAAAACTTGGATTAGCCCCTTCAATAATAAAACATAACAAACATATTAAATGACAGATTTGCATTAAAAATGGACAAAACATATAGCAAAATCAAAATCAGCTTAGTAGTTCATCTTCTGCTTATCAGTCATAAAGGTCCATTTGTCCTCATCCTTTATGTCAAGGTCAGTCACCAATTCAGTTAAAAATCACTTCCAAGTAAGTTTATTTTCAACTTCAACCATAGCAAATGCAATAGGATATAGCTGATCATTTGGGCCGATTCCCACTGCTGCAAGTAAAACACCTTTATGGGGATCTCTTAAATGACAACCATCTACTCCAATAATAGGGCTACAACCAGTTAGAAAACCTTTCTTGCATGCTAAAAGACACATGTATAATCTCTCAAATCTATTCTCTCCCTCATCATCTTCAGTTACAGTCATGAACACATTTGATTCAAGATTTGCCTTTTTGACCTCTCTACAGTAGTTCCACAGCTTATTATACTGATCTGCATAATCTCCTTCAATCAGTTTCTTTGCCTTTTTCTTTGTCCTATATGCTCGCCATCTAGAGATGTTAATATTCATTTCATTTTTTACCTTATCTTTCAGATTACTTACCTTTATATCAGGAATAAGGGAGAGCTCTTTTTGGTATCTCTCAACTAGAAATGTAGAGGTTACAAGTCCATGATCGAAGGTTCTCCCACATGTGTGTTCAACTCGCATGCTTTTCACTTGAAATGTCATTTTGTTAAGCATAATTGCAGTGGAAACTTTCCAACTGCAGTCATTGCAATATGCTGTAACTCTCTTGGCATCATTTTTGCTGAATTTTATTTTTCTTCATGAGCCACCCCATGGCTCTTACATGCCTTGATGAACAACTTTTTTGAAGTAAATGTCTAACCAAGCTGAAATTTGGGATTTTACATGTCCGTATTAGGATTGAACCTTGGATATTTGACTCTCTTTCTTAGCTACATTTTCTATTCATTTGAATCGCAGGCACTGTCAAAATCTTCTGATTCAGTAGCATTTTCATCAAATTCAGCTCCCACCATTTCAGGTTGACAGCTTGTCCCCTTAGTGGATCCACTGTTCCTCACAACTTTATCTCACTCAACTTTTCTGTAGACACCAAATTTTTGGTGTAATTCCTTTTACTTTTTTATTCTCATTTGTCGTGGTTGCTTTTAGTTTTTATTTTATTTTTAAGTTTTAGCGTAGGAAAATCATGGAAAAGGAAAAATCATAAAAAAAAGAGAAAAAGGAAAATTGTTTACAAAAATGCGTTCAAATTCAATCTTTTGGCAATTTTTTTGGTTTATTTTTGGAAAAAAAAGAGAAAAAGGAAAAATCATGAAAATAATGAAAAAAAAAGAAAAAAAAAAGCGTTCAAAAAATATGTTGTTGTTGTTTCAGATTTAGTTTCATTATTTAAAAATGAAAAAATGATGAAAAATTAAAATTTGTAAGAAAAGGAAAAGAAGGAAAAGAATTTGTTCATAAAAATATGTTTTGAGCATTTTTTAGTATTTTATTTATTTCTTACTTTTCAAAAAAAAAAAAAAAAAAAAGGATACCAGCGGCAAGCTGCATTTGTAGCAGCTTGCAAGAAAGGACCTGTGCGGCTCCTTAAGCTGCAAATATGGCAGGATTGATTTAGGGTTTAGAGGTTAGGATTCTCATATAAAAAGGAAGAAGGATAGCAGCCGCAATGGGGAGGTTTTGGTGGGTAACAAAAAGAGAGGGAGGAATCGGGAAAGAAAAAAAGGGGAGCCGCAAGAGAGCTCGGTTAGGGGGAGAAAAAACAGCAAAGGAAAAAGAAAGAAAGGCTGCGGGCTTTGGGGAGAAGGAGCTAAGCATAGTTGGTGGCAGGGGGGTGACGAGAAGAAGCCAGGAAGAGAGACGTTAGAAACGAAAAAAGAAAGAAACCAGAAAAGGGGCAGCCGTAAGAACGGAGGAACAAACTAGAAGGCTAGGAGAGAGGGGAGAGAGTTGGGGGCTGAGAGGGGAAAAAGAAAAACAAACAGCAAGAAAAGAGTAGAGAAAGGGCGGCGGAAAAACTGGTGGGAGAAATTAGAAAAAGGAAAACAGGAAGATGGTGGGCTAGAAAGGAGAAAGGTAGCGAGAATAGATAGGAAGGGACAAGCGCAAAGGAGGAAGAAATCAGAAAAGGGAAGGTGATGTGAGTGATTAGTGGCGTGAGTTTGAGAAGAAAGAAAAACAAGGTAATTTCAAACGAAGGAAGGAAGTTGGTGAAGAACTGGGCTGACCGAAGGAGAGAAATACGAAGCTGAGAAGGAAACCGGTTGAAAAGGCAAAGTTGTTTGCTGAATATTTGTCCAATCCGTTTTCATCTTTTGCTGATTCAGGTATACTATTACTTCTCTCTCTCGATTCAAGAATGATATTTTAGTTTTGCCATGTAGAAAGGCCACAGTTTTCCAGCTTGGTATCTTAAAGGCCATGCCTTTTATCTTTTTTATGCTTGCTTGGGTCTTTTGGGTTCTTGATGGATGTTTACAAGTTTGGAATTGTCGGCTTTTGGTAGCAGCTGTCTGTCTTTTGGCCGATTGAATTGGAATTTTAATTTACAGTTTGGTTTCTTGTTTATTGCTTAGCCCTGATACCTTAAACACACTTGAGACTAGCCGATCTTTTTGGTTGTTTCTTGCCTATGCTAGTAGTTGAAAACAGAATGTGGCAATAAGGATTTGTTCTCAGTTTTGGCATGCGTTCCTTTTCTTTTCTTTTGGACGTTTAAATTCATATGTTGAAGGTTCATCCGTGTGTTTCCTTTCGCTGTTGTTCTTGCCCATGACAACCCAGTCCGTCAAAAGGCTCTCATCATCTACTTGGTGAAATGAATTAGACAAGAGACGTTAGGATTGCGTGTTTGGGGGCGTTGAAATGTCTGAATTTTTCTTGCTAAAAATGAATTTCAGATTGTCATTCTTTTACATGAACGCGTCCCTATACTTTTACATCAGCTTTTCCTGTGTGTGTTACATATGTTTTGCTGATTCAGTTATAGATTAGGATCTCGATTGAATTCTGTTGGACAAAGCTGTGAGTTTATGTTTGAAATCAGAATTGTCTTCCTTGAGCAAAGTTGTTTCGGACAACAGTTTTTGTTTCATCCTTTGTTGCAGCAGTGATCATTTTATTGTTGTCCATCTGGGTTGTATTTTCCGTATGAAGCAGCATTCTTGGACAAATTGAGAGTGAACATGTGCATTTGGGTGTTGCTAACAACACTCTCAAGGAAATTTCTGGTCTAATGAAGTAGCCGTTAATCCTTGCATTACTTTGCTGCATTTTGTATTTGGATGAGTTGTTTAGATTCTCTTGTAGGTAATAGATGTTTGTGTTTGAATGAAGTGAATAACATGAGTCAAGAGTCTTACATTCATTATTGATTTGTGGCATTGATAGAGTTTGTTTAGGACCCAACTACATGAAACAAGCTGCAAAGTTCACTCAGCAAATTCTGCCGCAGCTTTGGTTTTTCGGCCATGACCCCTTTCTTTTCTTGTTGCTGTTTTCTTCTTCATAAATAGCTCATCAAGTGAGTTTTGTCACGTAATGTGCTAGTTAATCTCGTTTCGAAAAAGGAAATTGGATGAGTGATTTGAGTTTGCAAGTATGGGTCTAAGAATATGTGAGCTATAGCTATAATCAAAAACGTTGCTGGAAATTTGATGAGATGAGGAATGTCGAACCTTTTGGCATAAAAATTTCCCAGCATTTGCATGTTTTTCCTTTTGTGTTTTGATTCGTTTGGAGGTTCAAGTGGTGTGTTGTGTTGCTTGACCAAAATTTGGATTTTTGTGTGATAGAATTTGTCCAAAGTTTGCATTAGTTTTTGCCCAAATCTGGTCGAAAATGAAAAATGCAGCAATCCTTGAGTTGATTTGTAAACAGAAGTGCAGCAGCTTTTGGTTTGTAAACTTGCAAGAAATTCTTTTAAGAATTACTTTGATTAAGTGTTGTTTAAGCATGTTTTAATTAGAGTTAGTTTAAAGCTTTGTTAGCCAAAGATTCATGGGGAAGTTGCGGATGACTTAGCTGCCGAAATCTTCTTGTAGTTGCATAAATTGAATTGTTTCGCATGCATGCATGAAAATCATTTCAAAAATTGCCTTTTGAACCCCTCAAGTCCCCCCTTATTCTGATATGGCCCAAAATCAGGAAAATTGAACTAATTTTACCCTTTTAAGTTTAATCCTTTGTTTGCATATTTTATGTGACTTTTTGGATAGATTAATTCTTGATTTCAGGTCATAATTGTGGCTTAATAATTTTAGTTGATTTGCTAATCTTATTGGGTTTAGTTTGGATTTAGGATGTGAGCAATAATATTTGTTTGGATTTGTAAAAGTTGATTTAAGTTGTTTTGTTTGGATTTTTGGTTTGGGCCAAGGGGTAAAAGCCCACCGGTTTTGTTGGTTAATTTTTGGGCCAAAATAGCAGATTGGCCTACTTCTCTTACCTTGGGTTTTCGGTTTGGGCTTGGAAGGTTTTGACCCAAACAAATAGAGGAAATGGCCCAATGATCTGATCCATTAAGAAACCAGAGAACGCATTTGCAGATCAGTCCCTGTACTTTTCTTTAATTTCACTATGGCTCTGGATATTTTCAACTACTTTCAATTCGGTCCTTACTTTAATTGCAAATAAGTCCTTGAACTTTGTTTTTCTTTAATTTTGACCCCAAAGCTTTGTTAATTTGTGCAATCAAGTCCTTTCTTCTTTTGACTTCTTGAATGTGAGTTGCTTACATGATTCAATTGATTCAATTTCAAGTTTATCATTTTATTTTTTATGATTATTTGTTAAATAAAGTGGTGCCTTGACTCGTTTATTATTTTGGAGGGTAAATAAGTGGTTTTACTCCATTGGAGCCCCAATTCAAGGGAGGTATAATTTCTTTTATCCCTCTTTGTGTCTTTCCTATGTGACCCAACGTGCTAAGTGCATTGCATGTCTACTTTGCTTTCCTAGCTTTTCTTTAATTCCTTTTACTTACATCATTTACTTTTTGTTTTCATTAAATTATTCTTTTAATGGGGTATGTGTACACCTCTTGGCTTGTAATAGATAGGGCGTAGCAAGTAATTTGGTCCATTTCCCCTTTCCCCTTTTAGTTAGCAAATGTAATGGTTGCATGCCTACGTGTTAAGTGTTTAATCGCTTTATTAGGCCCTTGCATCTAGTCAAGCATGCTAAGTGTTATGTGCTACGTGTTTGTAAGTGATTCGCATGTCTACACGCTTTTTGTAGTATAGATGAATGGAATGGATGAATGTACGTCACCACACTAGTCCAACGCTAGTTGTGGCTTCTTTTATCGTTTCCACTAGTCCAACGCTAGTCGGAATTCATAGAATGGGCTAGTCCAATGCTAGACCCAATAGGTTTTTTTTCCTTTTTCATTAAGTGCATGATCACCACATATCACGCATTTTTTCTTAGTTTGTCATTTGGTATGTTCCTCAAACCCCTTCCCCTTCATTTTAGGACTTGCATCTCATGCTAGTTAGGGTTCATTTGCGTGAAAATCCCCTCTTGATAAGAGAAACGAGCGAGTGTGGCTACTTGATAGCCTTAGCACGCTAGTTTTACCTTCTAATCCGAGGGAAAATCAAAGTCGAAATTAGGCGTCATCCCCGTACCCGACTTGTTGCATTCCCCTAGGGTCATACTTTCATTTTTATCACTTCCATACTCTTTTAATCACATTTTTCTTACATTTCTCAATCCATATTTTTCACTACCTCTTTATCATTTATTTACTTTACTTCACAAATGAAATTCAAGTTTCACTTATATATGTACTATTCTATCTTCATTCATTTGCACACACAAACACTTTGATTTTCATCCAAATTCACACATGCACCTTTTTATACATTCGCACACTTGCACTTACATTTCTTGCATCTTTCATACACTTTCACACTTGCACACTTGAATTTGAACTCTCATTTGCATTAATCGACCTCTATGAGGTTTCCCTTTATTGGCCGCCACAATTCATGTGGTTTGGGACCAAAAACCTCACGAGAGACATCGTAGAATTTAGGATTGCATTTTTTTTCGTTTTCGCATTCATATAGGCATAATCCAACATGCAATACATACCCTGGGTAGAAAGTCAGGAAAGTTAGGGTTAAGTTACGCAACTAGCCTCGGCTAGGTCAAAGGGGTGCCTTGGAGTCTATCCTTGCCTTCCCCTTTGTCAAACGTGACTCCCGAACCTTTTTCTTTGTTTTACGTAGACTAGGAGTCGTTTTAAAAAGGGTTTATTATTACTTAATTCATTTTTAGGTGACTTGGTACACCTTAAATTATTACCAAGTGGCGACTCCAAACTTTTCATTTCAAAACCCTTTTTAAAACTATTTTTTGGGTCAAATCGTCGCTTTCCAAAGTCCCATTGAGACCCATGTCTTTTCAACTCACAAAAATCATTTTCTAATCAAAATTGAAACAATACATCTTTCTCAAACAATTTATTTTTCTTATCAAAAAATGGGGCGCGACAGTTGGCGACTCCACTGGGGACTTCCTAAGTGGGTCCAAGCATTTTGACTTAACCATTTGTTTCCTTTTTCTACCCTTTCTATGCATGGCATGTGGATATTAGGATTGCATTTTTCATTTTTAGGACCTTTTGTCTTATGTACGTAATCAAACCAATCGCTCGACTCACGAATGTATGTTTGAATGAATGTTTACTTGTTATCTCGCGCTTGCATTGCATTTGGGGGGGTGTGTGTCACCTTTAGAGCCTCGCGTGGTTCTCAACCCCTTCCCTCAAAATAGGGAACACTTCATACGTGCACGTTTATTTATTGTTATCCCATTTGATTTTATTTTTCGTGGGCGCTATCCCACACCGCCTTGTAGGATTAGGATTGATTGCCTTGGGTAGGCGGCTGGTGTGCGCTGCGCCCATAGCGCTACCTAAGGGATCACTCGAGCCACCGACCAAGGGCCCTGGGGGTGATGACCCTTCGCCTTTAGGTCTGAAGGCTTGGGAGCCGAAGCCTTATCGAGTCTAGTTGCATTAGTAAACCCCAGCCTCATGCATCCATGTTAGACTCGCCTAGGGTAGAGTCGACCTTACCCTATTAAGCACATTAGGCACGAGGGAAGGGGTTCCACCTCTTTTACTTGTTTTTATTTGTATTTCTTTTTTTAATTGCTCTCAATATGTTATGTGTACTATCAATTGCACTAACTATTCTTTTGTTTTCTTGGCTTGCATCCATGGGCCTTAGCAATAAGAGGCCTTTTGGCACTCTTTTAGTGACTTACCCACTAGATGATTCACATGTTTAAATTTCAGTTATTACACTTGATTTTCAATAAATACATTTCATTTTTAGACCTTTTCCCCCCGATGCATTATTCATATCCTTTAGGCCATATTTGTCACATATTTACATCGCTTTAATAAACTGGCATCATGCATTAAACCCTAGAAAGGGAATGCCACATAGGGAATCCCGTGTTTAGGAATAAACCACCTTGCGTCTCGGATACGTAATCCAACGAGACCTGCACGTTTACATTTTGTACCATCCAAAGGGGTAGTGCACAAGGTAAGGTGGGATCCGATCATTTTCATAGAGTGATCTTTGGAATATGAGCATCTAATAATCACTTTTTGGCCATTTTATCAAAAATTGGTAAAAATCCCTTGCGTGAAGGACATTAATTTGAAGAAATTCACAAATGATTCCTCCTTTTGAGACGATAAATAAATTAAGGCCAAAATTTGATTTTTAGAAGGTCATAGACTAATGTACCTCAATGATTTTGAAATAACTAATGGCCGGACAATTCAACCAATCCATTTTGCCGATTCATTCAATAAATCGTCAATTCATTTTGACCAATTTACCCTTTTTAGGGTCATCTGGTCGATTTTCAATAAATCGTCAATTCATTTGACCAATTTACCCTTTTTAGGGTCACTTGGTCGATTTTCAATAAATCATCAATTCATTTGACCAATTTACCCTTTTTAGGGTCATTTGACCAATTTACCCCTTTTTAGGGTCACCTGGTCGATTTTGAATAAATTGTTAATTTATTTGACCAATTTACCCTTTTTAGGGTCATTCGACCGATTCTTTGAATAAATCACTAATTCAATTTCATTCATTTGACCAATTTACCCTTTTTAGGGTGATTTGGTCGATTTTTGTATAAATTATCAATTCCAATCAATTCATTTGACCAATGTACCCTTTTTGGGTGATTTGGTCATTTTTGAATTCATTTGACCAATTTACCCTTTTTAGGGTGATTTGGTCGATTTTTGTATAAATTATCAATTCCAATCAATTCATTTGACCAATGTACCCTTTTTGGGTGATTTGGTCGATTTTTGAATTCATTTGACTAATTTACCCTTTTTGGGTGATTTGGTCGATTTTTGAATAAATCATCAATTTCATTAAATTCATTTGACCAGTTTACCCTTTTTTAGGGCGATTCGGTCAAATTTGAATAAAATTCTCAATTTCATTCGGTCAAGTTCCTTTTTAGGATGGTTCGGTCAATTTTGAGTAAATTTTTAAATTTCACTCAATTCATTTGACCCGTTTCCCTTTTTAGGGTAATCCGGCCGATTTTAAATCAATGGTCATTTTCATTCAATCCATTTGACCAATTAGGGTTTCAATGCCGAATTTCAAATAGGGAAACCTAGTTGATCTATTGTATCCAGCCATTTGATCAGTTGGAGTTTTGACCCATGCTCCACTAAGAAAAGTTGTCAAAACGAATTCCAATTTCTTCGATAGGAAGTTCGTCAAGGTCAAACCCGTGCGTTTTTGCAAATATCGATCAAAGGTGATCAATCCCTTCGGACGAGGTCCTCTTTTTGACAAAGTGTCTTTCGTCTCTCCAATTGACCAAATTCTTCAAAATTATTTTTCACTCAATGAATTGATCAGATCCATCAGGTATTGTATAGTGCCTACTCTAGCGGATTGCATTTTCATGCTAGGCCTACCCTTGGCACAAAAAGGGTTCCCCCATAGGACATGCATACCGATTTTGCAGTTTTGCCTACTAACTCTGGGTATTTTTCTTTTGTTTTCCCCCTCCCCTGCATTCATAAAAATGTTTCAATAAGACGAAAATAGTCTTCTATATCTGATGCTAATTTTAATCCCATAAAGTTTAAAGATTACAAGTGTTATTTGATTCTTGGGCAGATCCTACGATTAAAACATAAATGATCCATCTGGAAGCTCTACGCTAAAGCCTCTGAGAGATGTCGTAATTGTTCTGTTTATTTGATTTGTTAAATTTTGTTCCAAAAGAAAAGGAAACAATAAATTCTCTTCTCATTTGTATCATAATTGAACGAGAAATTTTGTTTCAAATTGTTTTTCAGCAATAAAATTTTTGGACAATTATTGTTTTGTGTATATTTATGTACATTTCATTCTTTATTCTTACTCATTGGAGATTTCATGATGAATTTTGAGAAATAAGACCAAATTGAGATATTTTTAATCTCCAGCTTGAAAATTCACAAGTGAATGTTTCCTAAGATCCTTACACTCGATTGGTGATCCGAGTTATACAATAAGAGTGCTCAGGAAAAAGTAAGAGGTCACTCGAAAGGCCCAATGAGATACCTTTTCTCCTTCATTTAACCCCAAAATAAAATCAGTCACATTGATTGATAAATTGCAAATTGGGGCAATCTTTACTTGAAAAATGTCCATTGTGTCTAATTAAATTCAATCTACATCTCGGTGAAAGCAAAATGGTGCACTATCCTTATCTATTTTGGGAATTTGGGATGATATTTCAAGCGTTTGTTTCTCTATCCATATAGCTTTTATCATTTGATCTCCCATTTGAGCCTTTGAAAGAATAATTTCGTTTCAAATAAGAGCCTTAATGATCACTACCCTACACGGGAAAATTTTTCAAATATCAAAAAAGGGAATGAATTTTCAATGAGCAATTCGTTACTTTGGTTGTCATGGAGTGTAAGAATGATACTTTGGCCATCGTTTCTACAATCTAAACACAATTTACCCATTGCATCCTCATTCGAGCTAAAATCGGTGGTTCTTTTCAAAGCACTAATGATCGCACCCCACATTGGGGAAGGAGATTGGAGAATTTTCCAAAAGGAGAAAAAGCAAAAATGCTAAAATTAAAAAGGGAAAAGAGGGAATCATAAATTTCTTTGTCTGACTTGTTGCACTATATGCTCCTCATCACTAAATTGATAATCACTATCAATAAACCCATCATCTTCACTTGATTCCTCTTTATTTTCAGCACATGTGTTCTTGTTGCTTCTTTTTTTTGTCCCTTGCTTCCTTGTTGCTGCTTTGATTGGTGTTCTTTTACTTGCTGTTTTGGTTTGTGCTCTTTTACTTGCTGTTTTGGTTGGTGTTTTTTTGCTTGTCACTGTCACCTTCGCTGTTTTTTCCTTTTTTGAATTGCCAGATGATGCTATATTCTCCCCTCCTAATTCAGCTCCACTTTCATGCTCACATATCCCTTTATTCTGCAGGTCCAAGTTTCTTTCCGCTGTTTTTTCAGTACAACATAAGTTCTCTAGACCTGGATCTGTTGCACTCTTGTGCCCATCAGCTCCAAAATTAGTAGTATCTCTGTCAACAACTTCACTCTCAACTTGAGTTTGACTAGTTGGAATATTTGTCAACACTATTTTTTCTACACCAGGAGACCCTTGTTGGTTTTTTGCAACGTCATCCGTATTTCCTTTATACGGATCAAGTTCACAACCACTAATGGAGTACAGTTTAAGGTGCACAACAAATACATCAACCATCCCATATTTTACTCAATTTCTGACCAAATCTTGAGCAACATCTTCACACAGAACATAAATTAACCCATCTTCCATCATCATCCCCGGCCTTAAGTAATAGTAACTCGCAGTAAACTCAGGAAAACCTAACTTTTCTGCTATCCTATCTAAACTACAAATTGACCACATATTCGGATTACAATAATCAACAATCTTGACTTGCCCCCCAACATATTTTTTGGTTGGTAAATCAGTGAATTCGCTTCCGTAGTGGATCCTAATTGAAAATAAATTACTATTACTTGCTAAACATTTAGGCGACAATTATCAACTGACAAAATAAAGAAAAGGACTCAATACAGAAAACTGACCCAACTAACACTGAAAAGGATCCAAAAACGACAGCACACATGAGGGACCACAGCTACTAGCATGTATAAAAATCAATTCAGCAATCCTAATAAACATATAATAACACTTCTTACATGTGCTAATCACGATTATTATTACTTTATTCACTGTATTAAAACATATTTTTCAATCGATTAACAAACACCATATCTTAGGGTTCAAAGATACTTACCATAATTCGGGATTTGATGATCGTCCTCTCCACTCATTAGCACGTATATCTTCTTCGATCACTGATTTGCTTCGTCACCTTTGTTTGCTACTGGATTTCTGATTAGATTTGGTTTCGATTGAAAGCATTTGGTTTATCTTTGGTCCCTCACTTTTTTGTTTCTAATCTGTATGCTTTGAAGGAAGAAAGATATTGATCCTCTACATTTTGGTCAAGATTTGAGTGACTTGCCCTTTTTGTCCCTCAAAAGTTGGTCACGTGATGTTCCCATGACCGGATCCGTTAAGAATTCACACAGAAAAGCTAACAGGGACCAAAAAAATTGATCATTTTTTTTATTGTAATAGACTTAAAATGCTCGCTTTCGTTCTGAGGGACTAAATTTTCATATCGTTAATATATGAGGGACGATTTGTGCAATTTTTCCTAACAATAATTGGTAACAAAAGAGAATTGGATTGGATGATAAGGGGAGAGTAATGGTAAATAAGATATTCTAAATTTAGAACCTTTCATTTAAAAAAAAAATAATACTAACAAAGTAGCAATTGCCAATCTGGTGCGGTCGATGATTCCCAGCAGTGCAATGCTCTCAACCTTTTGGGCTATGATTGGGCTTGGGCCTAGGACCAGCTATCTGCATCCGTCTACATCCCTTAAATTCCATTGCCACCGGGGCGGCGCATTTACGCTATAGTTCCTTCGGCTTTGACTCCGCCCCGCAAGGAAAACAGGGGCGATTTCCCCAATTACAAAACAGACAGAAAGAAGTAACGTCGTCGGCAGGTCAGGCATGGGATCAGTTTTGTCTAGCTTTTTCGGAGGGGAAGGAGCCGCGGCGGCAGCTGAGTCCTCAGAGCCATCACGCGTGACGACTTTTCATTCATCTAACCGATGGCAGCTTCACTTCAACAGCTCCAAGCAATTAAACAAATTGGTTCGTCTTCCGCCTCCTTGTGGTTATAATATACAATCATTGTAGTTTATGCTTGAAAATTCTGTAAAATTTCCTTTTTTTTTTGTTTGGGTTTCTACTTTAATAATTTTGCCCAATGGTGGTTATATGGAATCTGAATTACTAATTTTAATACGTAATAATGATGAATTAGATGGTAGTGGATTTTGCGGCATCCTGGTGTGGACCCTGCAAGTTGATGGAGCCATTGGTGAAGGACATGTCTGGGAAATATACGGACATCGATTTCGTCAAGATCGACGTCGACGAGCTCCCTGTACGTGTTTTTTTTTTTTTTTTTGTTTTGTTTTTTGAACCTTCACTGATAATAACGCCCGCGTCTCTGTTTAGATGTGGTAATTTTGGATTGCATTAATTTGGATGATGGATTTGGGAAAAAAAATTGATGGGGTTTTGGTTTTGGGGATTATTGCAGGATGTGGCCCAGGAGCATAAAGTGCAGGCTATGCCGACATTCTTGCTGCTGAAGCAAGGGAAGGAAGTTGATAGGATAGTGGGAGCCAAGAAAGATGAGCTGGAGAAGAAGATTCTCAAGCACAGGGAAGCCCCCAAATTTGCTGCCTGACACGGCCTCAGCCCCTCCCATCAATCATCATCGCTATTACAACTAGTACTAAGTTCACAATTGCATTATTGCTCGCTTCACCGCTACTACTGCTACTCGTACACAATTTCGTTGCAAGCGCTGCTGCTAGTCAAACAAGTAATGCTGCTCGAATTAAATTATGAGTGATGGAAGGATTTCCAAAGTTTGAGATACTGGTAGAAATTTATGTCACAATTTGGTCTTCCTGTGTATTCTGAGCGGGCTGTGCAAAATCTGTACCATGTATGTATTACGTATTCCTGTGGCTTGGAGAATATCTAGGTAGGATTACTCCCATGTTTTCTTATTTCTGAGGCGGCAATTTATTTGATTTTTTTTTTTTAAATTTTATTTTACGATTGTAGGAATCTTGTTAGTGAGGGCGAAAATCTAGAATTCCATGTACCCGTTTAGACCTTAATAATAATTAAACCCAGAAGTTCACGCGGTCGGTCGGTCGGAGGAACAATTGGGTACATTCGCAAGAGTTTCTGATTCATATAAGGCAGGCTTAGTTTCAGAATAAAATTCGAATTCATTTTCAAATCTATTTTGGAAATTTGAGAGCAGCATTTCAAATGCGACCAATTGTTCACAAGATCATGGAAGGCAGTGCACCAGCCCATCCATCATATGGGTGAACAGATGCCAATATTTCCAGCTGTGGAGTGCCGAAATTGGTTAAAAGGCTATACAAAAAGACATCATCCAAACTGCTGTATCACTACTGTCACTACCACTGGCTTTGGGTGATTATCTACCAAATTGAAGATGAAGAACCGCTCTCTTCTCAAACAGTGTATGATTGCTGTATTGTATCTATATCTAGATTCTTCGACTTCACGACACTTTCAACGTGGCCCTTCAACGTGCGCAATTCCCTCAGCCTGCAAGAAGAAAAAATAAAATCCCAAATACAGCGTCGGTAGAAAACAAAATACTCAATGTAAGCAGGCATCAGAAGTTTGAAACGCGCTAGTTGTTGATGTATCATCTTCCTGCTATTTGATGATGAGCCTAACTGATTACAAAACACTGCGAAATTAAATTTGGCTGAAATAATTAAGAGAACACCCAACATAGCCAATTTTGGCACCACAGCATTTCAACAAATAAAAGTCGGCATCTTTAGCTCAAAGGTTTTTCAGTACCTTGCCATTTCAGCTCGTCGCCTTGCTTCTTCAGCTATCTGATTAAGATCTGCAGCGCGACTATGATCACCAAAATGAGTCTCAGGTGGATGCAGCCCATGGAGCGTCCTCTGTGCCTGTACCCATTTAAGCTCCCTTTCTTCCTTTCCAAAATCCTTTTTCTTTGTGAATGCAACCTGGACAATGAAAATACCGTACCAAATCATTCAGCAAAACTTAATAGTTAGCTTAATCATTCAGTTCATCTGGCATTTCATACCCTTTGCTCAATGAGAAGATCCCAGGCCTTCCCGCTCAAGATATATCGGACGAAGAATTTGAGAAAATCAAGTGGGATGTAGCATACAATGTTATAGAGCCAGACTACCCCAGCCCATCCCCATCCGATCCCTTCTATTGCAGCAAAATTCCAGTTGCAGTAAACAGCAATCAAGGTAGCAATCTGCTTGTGCAGAAAAGAGTGAGCAAGGTCACCTCTATAGTGGATATTATTACAAAAACTGTGAAACGACAAAATTGTCTTACCAACTGAGCTCCAACAAAAGCTAAGCCAAGGAATAGTCCTGGACGCTCAACGAAAGACCAGCTCCTGGCTCTCGTGACAAATATGAGTGCTTGACTGATGATACTGACTTGCAGATAAATTGCAGATGCTAGCTTCCTGAAGCCATCATGTTCAGTTTTATGTAGAGTTGCCATGCCAACATCATGTGCAGTTTTATGTAGAGTTGCCACGCCAAATTTGTGCTGGAAATTCATAAGAAAATGCAATTGGTTATTCAAACTGCATGCTAGATAGGCAACAAACTTTTCTTCATCATTTATGTTGTTGTTCTAAGCAGGTAATGGAAGTTGAAGTACTGCCAGTTTCAACTAAAGAAGGAAGCTTCAGTACATAATGGCATCATCTAAAGCAGATTCACAAAATCACGTAGAATATTAGTAAAGGAATCTGAAAGTATGTACCAAATCCAAGATGCACTACAGATGCTTTTTGACAAGAAAGGAGAGCCAAAGTTCCTTTTTGACAAGATATGAACCACAATCAAGAAAATATAGCTGAAGTGGGATCAGGAGCACAAGGCAACAAGCAACAATTCAAAACAAAGATCATAACTCATGCATGTGCTTCAATACCTTCAGCAGCAAACAAAGAACAGTTGATTTGATAAACCACCAATCAGATTGATGTGAAATTTCAGTTAAAGATTAGTTTCTGGTACCGGGAAGAAGTCTGTGTCATATGCTGCCCAGAAGAAGATAACAGTCATCACTGCCAAGTAACCACCAAGAACGATTCCAGTAGCAAAAATCTCACCCAGCCCCCAGCAATCTGGTAGAGGAGATGGTTTTACCCTGTCCTTCGATATTGTCATGATTGTACCTAGCATGCAAAGTGCCAGCTAGTGAAAGAAAAGTACTTTTAACAGGCCACATAGTTTTCCTCCGCAACAATCATTGTGATTTGACAAAAGGTGAAAGAAGCATATAAACAACATAGCATACAGTCTATTGGCATGTCAGGTAGAGAAGAAGCATTCAGATGCAGAAATAAGGATACGTACCATCATTGAGAATTGCAATGATTAGCACCATGAAAGGTGGAAAGTCAAATTTCCAAATCAGTGCAAGTAACAGGAAACCAAGCTGTCACAGCATAATTTACATGATTAGAAAGACACAAGTGAGAATCAACAGTTAAAAAACATGTTGGTTTGCCTTTGTGGGTTCCTTTGGACAACAAATTCACACTTACCACTATACGGATTGTGATAGAAACTGCATAGATCTGCAAAATGGAAATGGCAAACAGATTATTTTGCTTAAATTTTAAGTAGCAGTGACCAGCAGTGCAGACTTGCTGCTCTTTGGCTTGAAGAATATGACACACTATGAAAGTTGGAGGTCGGTAAGGAATCATTTAAAATGTCACAAAGGTCGGGAAATGAAATGCTTAGGCAGCAATTTGGCTTTTCATGAAACACAAATTATCAAAGATAGCAGTGCTAAGGACACCAAAATTATACAAACCAACTAATGACTATAAGCAAGTGGTAAGATCCTTGATCAGCCACTTACTCATGCCTCTGATAAACTGATGGGCAAGCAAAATTAACATTATTAATGCATAATAGCAATACTAACCAACACTGGCAACTTACTGTATAATTTTTCATCCTCTGAAAGATTGCTCGACTGGTTAAAACAGCACTTATAATAACACTAAGACCAGGTTCCGTCAGAACAATGTCAGAAGCATCCCGAGCAGCATCAGTTGCATCAGCAACAGCTATTCCAATATCAGCCTTCTTGAGAGCAGGGGCATCATTTACTCCATCACCAGTCATTCCGCATATATGCTTTTTAGCTTGCAGGCGTTTAACTATTTCATACTTGTGTTCTGCACAAATATGAGACATCAAAATCAGTAAAGTGAGTTACTTGGAAGAAAATGTACACTAAAAATATATGATTTTAGAAAAAAAATTTCAGATTGCAGAAGCTAAAAGAAAAGGCTAAAGATTGAAGAAACTACTACAAAGGAACTTTCTTTTTTTTTTTTTTTTGGGGGGGGGGGGGGGGGGGGAGGGGAATTCTTACCAGGGAAAACACCAGCAAAACCATCAGCTTTTTCAATCAAGTCATCCACAGGCAAGGTAATAAGAGATTCATCCTTATTCTGTCCTAACAAAGCAGAAGAAGGATACATGTTGGTTCCCATTCCCAAACGACGTCCTGTTTCTTTGCCTATTGCTAGTTGATCACCTGACAGATTTTAAGATAATATAGCAAAATCAAATATCATGATTGAATAAAAACAATCAAGAGTTGGAAAGCTAGTTTAAGGTAGACATACCAGTGATCATTTTCACATTTACCCCAAGATTTAAAGCCCTTTTGATCGTTTCAGCACTGTCATGCCTGGGTGGATCAAAAAGAGGCATGAGGCCAATAAATTGCCAGGGACCTCCCAAACTTTCTTTCCTTCCTTCAGGGACTTCCTGCAGATGTCAAGGCAACAAAGTCATAATCAGAAACTTGTAAAAGTAGTTTCAGCTTTGAGCATAGTACTAAGGTTTTCCAACTAAACAAGAAGCAAGGAAATACATTACCTGATATGCCACTGCAAGAGAACGCAACCCTCTCTCTGCAAATTTATCAATCACAGCATGAACTTTGCCCTCTATGTCTGATTTATTATGCGCAAGATTTAGAATCTGAAAACCCCACACACACATATATAAGAACATATAACCAGCGACATTGTGGAAATGAAATCAGTTATCAGTTGGTTCATGACTGTACCTGTTCAGGAGCACCTTTGCTGACTCTATGCATTTTGCCTCTATTGTCAATATACGTCAAAGCAGTGCGCTTATCAGTTGGGTTAAATGGAAGGAAGTGAACCTCTTGAATACCAGCCCTCGCCTCTTTTGGGTCTGCCAACATCCCAACAATAGCAGCGTCGATTGCATCTTGGTTTTCCAACCGAGCAGCTCTGGCAGCCATTAAGACTACAGTGTCTACATCCACTCCTTTGGCAAATACCTACAAAAGTATGTATCATAAGAAGTCGAAACAACATTTAGGATGACAACTTCAAGAAATTGTGGATCAAAACCTTCTTCATTTCCATTTTGTACGGACCTCAATAAGATTCTTGTCAACACTAAGTTTGTTCAATGTCAAAGTTCCTGTTTTATCGCTGCAAAGTACGTCCATGCCTGCCATTTCTTCTATTGCAGTCATTCTTTTAGTAATAGCTCCCTGTGTTGTAGACAAATATGTTGGTGCTGTTGATAATCTCGAATTGATCTAGGATGACACAATCACAATTTGCAAAAATGAAACCAACCTGCAAAGACAAACGGTGGGAACCAATTGCCATTGTAACAGACAAAACTGTTGGCATGGCAATTGGAATCCCTCCGATAAGAAGTACCAGCAAATTGTCAATCCCTGGTCTGTAGGGCCGATTTTGAATGGGATACATCACAATGACCTCGGTGATCATTCCCACAGCAATCGAACATATACAGAAATTTCCAATGGCAGTCAAGACCTAATATGAAACAAGAGAACAACGTCAGATAAACGAGCAAGTCTGAAACACCCATAAGGCAAGAATGCATCTGAAAGAAACACTCATACAGCAAGTTCAATGGCCATTAGTCCTTGCACAAAAAGACAACAGTATGGAATATGGTTTCTTGTTTAACAAGGAAATCAATGTGAGAAGGCTGAGTTATACCTTCTGAAAATGTCCCTGTTGATTTGTAGAGTCAACAAGGTGAGCAGCCTTGCCAAAGAAGGTGTGAACACCAGTTGCAATCACTACTGCTTCAATCTCCCCTTGTTTGCATGTAGACCCTGAATAAACACCCTCCCTAGGGGCTTTGGACACAGGAAGGGATTCTCCAGTCAAGGCAGACTGTGGAGGCAACGTGGATTGGTTAAAAAAGAATTCTACTATGTGAAGAAACAAAAATCAGAAAATACCACTATTTGAAAAAATAAAGATAATGGAGCACCTGGTCTATTTTCAGTGGATCACCATCAAGAAGACGAGCATCTGCTGGAATAATGTCCCCAAGCTTTATACTTATAATATCACCAGGTACAAGAATTGATGCATCTTGCTCACTCCAGCTGCCATCTCGAAGCACCTATAACATTTTTCATTTTCACCCATTAATAGAAGATAAAACTATACAATATGAAACTCTTGTTAGAAGGTAAGATGGAGTTTCAAAATTTGGAATAACACTCTATCAACAGAATACTATGATGCAGAATCCTAAATCCTAAATTTGACTTTTCTCAATACCTTGGCTTTGGGAGAAAGGCGGGCCATTAATGCTGCAGCAGCATTACCAGCATTGTTCTCCTCATAGAAACTAATACTTGAATTGATGAGAAGCAGAATAGTAATCCCAACAAAATCTTGCCAATCAGGAGGTTTTCCCTGTTGAGAGAGTGAGAGTCAGAAGCAGCAAAAAGTTAAAACAGAACAACACTAAGACAGAGAAAAAAAAAAACCCCCTGTATGTGGTATTAATAACAATATGTGAGCCCCGAATGAATGTCATAGAACTTTACTTGATCAGAAAGTGCACATAATTACGTGCTCTACATTCTTTCTTTTGCTCTAAGAGATCATTGAGGTAAAACATGGCATACATCAACCATAAGCAAGAACATAAGTTCAACACATCGTAAAAAAGAAGGGTAAGCTATGAAACAGCACCCAGCTAAAAAATAAAATAATATAAAAATGAGAGAAAGTGAAAAACAACAGATGGCTATTGATTAATATTCAACTCCAAAAGTAAGTGGAAATCCGAAAAAGGAACCCAAAATAAAAAACCGAGCTGACATAGTAAGAAGCCTGGGGAGCAGCAAATACCAACTGTAGCCCTCTCTCTCTCTCTCTCTCTCGTCTATATAAAAATAGCAACACTAGTTTGGTTACCCAGACCATGCATGGCATGCTATTCCTCTCTCTTTTTTCCTTTTTCTCTTAAGTAAACCAAAACTCCTTGAACAAACTTAAAATATACTACTACGTGGCCATAGTCCATACTCCAGCTTGAGAAGCTATATAGAAAATCACCAAGAAGCACTAAACAAATAAAAGCAAAAAAAACAGACTGAATATATCATATTCGATTGATCTTATTAATTCCAACAAAATTGTCACGCTCCACAGAAGAAGAAGAAGAAGAAGAAGAAGAAGAAGAAGAAGAAGAAGAAGAAGAAGAAGAAGCGAAGGGAAGAAATAGGAGCTTACGCCTCCATTAGCGAGTGCAATGGCCATTACGGCAGCAGCTTCCATGACCCATGAGAGTGGATTCCACATGAATCCCAGAAACTTCAGAACCTTGCTTTCCTGCAACCCTCCCCCAAACCCCGAGTATTCAACAAAATCTCAACGTCAGCACCAATAGAAACCCCCGATTAAAATAGTAATAACGAAAGGGGGAAAAAATCATCTGCAACAACCAAACTTAAAAAAAAAAAAAAAGAAAGGAAAAATTCAAACAAAAATAGCAAACAAATAAAACAGACCTCCTTCTCTTCCAGTTTGTTGTAACCAAAAATCTGCAGTCTCCTTTGTGCATCCTCAGACGAAAGCCCCTCCTTGGTACACCGCAAATTCTCGAAAACCTCCTCCAGCGGAATATTCTCCTGTGATTTTTATTTGTCGTCACAATAGATAAATTAGGAAATCAAGAATAAAGAGCTATCATAAACTTAGTAATAGCTATTAGACGCAAGTTACTAGTGTTGAAATGTAAAAATGTAAAACGAAAAAAAAAATGAATGAGAAAAAAATAAGTTATAAGAAGAGAGAAGTGGCAGAGACCAAGTCGACGGCCTCCTTCTTCAGTGCCTCCATAGCTTCGTCTTGTGCCGCCATCTCTGCTTCTCCCTTCAGTTTTCATCAGGCACGCATTAGGAACGAAAAAAAAAAAGGATCATCAGTATATAAACGAACAAACAACTAAATAATGTACAGATGAAAATTGGTTAATTTTGTTCTGAGAGCAACGAAGTAGTAAGTAAAACTGAAAAAGAAGAAGAAAAAAGAAGCAGAGGCTATGCATGTATGGAGAAGAAGAAGAAGAAGAGGGAAGCAGGCGTCAGAAAGTGTGTGCGTGTTAACCTTGCTTTTGGTGGCGTGGTTTATCGAATAGCGTTGCTGCAGCTGCTGCTGATAACGGAGGAGTAGACCAGCAGACTAGCAGTAGTTGTAGTATTGCTTTACTGATCGGAAAAGTGGAAAACAGAAAACGAGTCGAAAGAGGCCTTAAATACAAGAGATGCCGAAGAGCAGCGGCCACCCTTTCTCCGCTCTCTCCTCTCCCTCTCTCTCTCTCTCTGAATATCTCTCTGCGCTCTGCTGCTCAGTCCTCCTCACCCAAACATCATGCCTTTTCCTCTCCTTATATACCCGCCACCTGCGCTCTCTCTGTTTCTTTTATAGTGAGTATATTTTCCTTTTATTTATTGATGACTGGATTTGATTTTGATGACAGGGCAGATAGAATGGACAACTACCAGCAGCATTATTATTTTAGTGGAATTCCAAGTGTTCCACTTGTTGCGCCCTTTGTTTATAAATAAATAAATAAAAAAAAACTACAAAAATTCTTTTTCTCATTTCTTTTTTTTCATGGAACGGCCGTGCCAAAGTTGGCGAGTCCCGGGTGGAGGGTGCAACACCTCCCTCGGTTCCTCATTCTGTCTGACGATTCTACCCCTGACAGTGCCTTTTTATCTACATACAACATTGTAAGTGGATATGCTGAGAAAAGAGGCTTTCCAAGAAAACGCAGTAATTTTGCCACAGATAAGAATCGTTTTAACATCTCATGGCCTTTTTCTATACCAAAAAAAAAAAAAAAAAGGCGTCCTTTTGAAAAGATTTTCCTAGGATGTCAGCCCTGAAGGTGGATTGTGGGCATCTGAGAACAGCGCAAAAGTAGTCGACTAGAAAAGAAAAGAAAAGATGGGACGCGGGGATCTCACGTAATTCCCTTAGCAGGCAGCTGTTCTTGCTTGGTTGGCTCATGCTTCTTGGTCGACGAAGGAGGTGATGAAAGGATTGGAGAAAAAAATCTTAGTATTTGAATTGCTAAGTTTAGGAATTTTTATAAATATATCTATATATACTGCTATAGATTTGAAGGAATATCGGAACTCATTGAACTCAGCCCCACTCTCTCTCTCTCCCATCCCAAAGTCTCCGGACTTTCTTCCATGCTTTTCCCTTCCCTTGGTCAAAAACCATAAAAATTGATTTCTAGTATACTTCTTCACTATTAGTCCGATAAGCTGTGTGTGGAGGAAATTGAAATTTCCCAATCAATTAATTATCCCATTAGCCTTGGATGTAATTGACGGCGACAAATTGCATCTTCATGTTGTATCAACATTCTTTTTTTGCCCTATTATATCACATGGATTTGAACTCTATTTACAGTGAAAAAAATTTAAAGGAGATGTCAGAGCACCCTTTTGATCTAATAAGTTGTTATATCTACTAACCCTTTTATTATACACAATCTTTTTAGCCTCTCTTCTCTGTTAGATTATGATAAATTAGATTATAAAATATTATCGTTACCGTAAAAAAAAATTATCTATATATATATTATATCATTGCAAAGAAAAATGTGCTTTGACTTAAATTTTTGGGAGAGTTGTTTAGTGTTAAGGATTTTTATTTTTTAAGTTTTTGAGAAGGGATTTTTTTATGATTTTTCTTTAGAGGGGGTTCTAGTTGTAAGATATCTAATGAGACCGTCGTGGGAATTGAGATCATATTTTTAAAAAAATCTCAAATATTTAGAGCTTTTTTTTTTGTATATTATATGATGATCCGACTCACAAAAAGAACTGTGATTGGAAATTGTTTGATCATCCTTTTCTTTTTTTTTTCGGAGACGGCAACAATTATATAACCTAATCTATGCTATATTAAGGGGGAGGATGCGGATCTAAGACAGTCCAGGATAATTCGGAAGGAACTGAACCATTACCGGATCAGACGAGTGCAAAACACACCCTGCCTGAATTTTTTTGAAGCAAATCACTTAAATGTGGCCCACCAAACTAGGTGTTGGCCACCAGCCTTTGGACCGGTGGTTGTTTGATCGTCCTTTTCAAGAAGAAGAAGAAAAATACAATCAACTTGAATTCGGGGATAGTTTCGGGACCGCTATTCGAAAGCTCAGTGAAAAATACAATCAACATGAATTCGGGAATAGTTTCGGGACCACTGTTCGAAAGCTCAGCGAAACACTGGTATAAATCTTCAAAGTAACATAACAAAATGAATTGCATTTTGCCTTCCACGATTGAATGAACTCTCAATCCAGCTGCGAATTGGCGGCCCCTTTTGTACGGTAGGGGTGTGTGGAGAGGTATTGTGCTGGGCCTTGATGGTTGACGCGTGTTGTCAGCTTTTCTCTTTGTAACGACCCGACTGGTATAACTGCCTCACAAGGGGATTTTGTTTCAGCCACCCGCCAGTCCCAAGGATGGCCTTCACGCGTTGAGAATGCGGATAGCAAAAGTCAAAAATGCCCCCTCTCCCCGTAAGAAAAATTGTAACTCAGATAGCAGTCTTTGGGCACTTGGGATCCTGAGAAATCGGAAACATGGAAAATCTCGAAACATGGAAAATGTTGAAAGTACTCTTTTTTGGTTTGGTTGGATGAAATGTTTAAAGTACCATACTAGGAAGAATCCAACTAGGAATTGAATTACGGGAGAATAACGCAAAGTATCGAATATGGTGCCAGATGTCCACTTCCGACTGTTCTCGTATGCCTGTCTGTGCCTGTAACATCGGTGACATGCCATTTTTGCACTACTCTCGCTGACGCATGACCGGAACGATGAAAACTCCACAGGAGAGGAGATTAGTCAATGCCGCACCCGGACACGGCTCATGAATTCCATTACGTGACCTCACTAGGGAAATGAGCAGTTCACAACGTCGCTCGGTCCCTTCAGCATCCCCTCCACCAGCCACCCCACAATTCCACTTTCTATTTATTAGCCTTTTTTATTTTATTTAATTTTATATATACGAATCGTATATATATTATTATGATTGAATACATAACACATATATAAAATTTAAATTTAAATTATGAGTCATACATCTAATAGTGAAAAGTGTATATACACTGTCAGATTTTATTTCTCCCCCTTCCTTGTTCTTATTAACTTACTTCAACTTGAGCAGTTTTTTTTTTGGGGGGGGGGGGGGGAGGGGGATAATATATCTGGACCAATTGGTATTCTCTTCACCTCACTTCTGTAATTTCAATTTTTTTCTTACAATTTAAGAAAAAAATAGTTGATTTTGTTGAAAAAGTAACAATAATGATAGTATGTTGCACCATTCAAGATGTATATGAAAACAATTATTGGTAAAAATGTTCATTGCATTAATTAAGGTAGATTATATTTATTAATAGTGAAGCATATTAAACAATACTAATAATATTTTAAAGAAATTAAAAATTAACTATATTATTCAATTGAAAGATGAACTATAATTTGAAATGGATAAAAAAAAATAACACTACTAAAGTTGACAGAGGAAGTAGTAGTATTTCAGAACAGGCAGGGGATCAGAGTATCATAGCAAGCCCGTAATTTTGTCACTTTCTGTTTCCATTTGACAGAGAGGGAAGAAAAGGGGTTAAATTTTGACTATTCTCATTCTTAAGAAGTTAACAGAATCATAAAACCAGACATAAGAAAAGTATTCATCTTTGGTACTGGGACACATAGAAAGTGCAAAACAATACGCAAGTAGTGGAAAAGCGTTTGGCACATAGCTGTTAGTCAACGTCGCTTTTAATCGTTTCGGTTAATTGAGATGTTATAATCTTTTAGAAAGAACTTTCATCTTTATAACTATATATATATATATATATATATATATATATATATATATATATATATATATTGTCTGACTCTGATTTAAGCATTTCAAAGGATAAGTTGACAGATAATAAAATGACATTAATTTGACTCAAAACGTGACTCATCAATGTTCAGTCTTTCAACAACGTGCTTTTGTGTGATAAATGGTAATTACGAATGGTTATTACGGATCAGGTGCAATCGTTCCTGACAGTTATGTGTATAAATCTGGATCGTATAATTTTTTTGACCAAATATTGACTGTAAACTACCAAAAACGATTGCTTCCTGCCACCGTTCCTGCCCCTCATCCAGTTATTACTAACACGTTTGTCATTTCCTTAAAAGTTCTGTTCAGCATGATTGTGGATATAGAATTCTTTCGTTATTTGAGCATGATTATGGACACAGTCACTTTTGCGATCGATTTGAAAGCATTTCTCGTGTGCCTTGTCTAAAATATAACTACTCTTTTTCCCCGAGTAAGCGTCTAACGCAAAATTTGCAAATCTTTATTGGTGAGTGACAAAAAAAAAAAAAAATTATTCCAAATTCTATTAGGCGTTTAGATTTGTTTTGCTCATATTTGGTGATTTAATGGTGAGAGATCTCATCTGGATGGATCCTTCATCCTTCCTTTCGCAGTTTGCTGGGGCGTCTTTCGTAAATAGAACATAGTACATGGTACTGTTTCATTTGGTCATTCGTTTCCTTTACTGAGACTAGTTGGCCGAGTTTGTTACATATTTTTTTTTTGCTTTAGAAGGTAGCAATTGATATTTTCGTGTCTTGCGCACCCATTTTATTTTCTTCGGAAGCTCCTTTCGTAGAGTCGAATTTGCTGTCCAGCGTCTCCAACTGAACTGTAGTCCATTTACTCCTTGGATTCAGTTTTGGGTGGACGGCATCTGAGGTTGGGGCCCCGTAGCGGCCAGCATCATCTACGTGCCCTAACCAGTGTTCAAGCAACATGCATTTGGGCCGAAGACAGGCCCAAAAGATTTTGTTCCTTATAACACAGCGCAAGCCTATCTATTTAAACATCGTTCAAATTTAAATGTTCTTACAAAGTTTATCTGGTAAGAACATCGATTAAATAACCGTAAAGATTCTCAAATCTCATCGATTTTTTCCTTCTCCATCGAAAAGTTTGAAGCCTCCCTATGAATAATCCAATAATAATAAAAAAAGGCTATTCGCAAGACGCATCACCGGAAGGGCCCCAAAAAAGAAAGAAGGTCTATGAGCATGGAAGGTTTGCTAGCAACGGGAACCAATTTACTCAACCGCAAAACTTAATAAAGAGACGACGTGACATGAATCTTCCCAATCGAAGGGATCTTGATCGTCAAACTCTTGGAAATCCAAAGAGAACTAATATACATGAACGAGTATTGAGTCATAAGAAGTTATTATGCATTGGTTCTGGCAGTTCATGGCTCAACCAGTGAGGCCCCATCCTTGTAAAAGAAATAAAGATGTAAGAACGTGCTCTGCAAATGATTCATTCAATTGAAATATTTACACTGGGAAAATTGCTCTTCCACAACCATCCATTTGTACTTCCAAAAAAAAAAAAAAAAAAGATCAGCAAATTTCAGGCTCGATAATCAAGCAAATGGAAGAATGTCAAAGCTAAATCACTTCCCATTCGTATTTCCATGCTTGTTGAAAGGCCAAAGATTCGCAAGGCGCTCCAAAACTGCTGCACTTTTTGAGAAGTACCCTGAAAATCCTTGCGGGGTTGATGGCGGGGGGAAATCTTCTGCTGGCATGGCGAAAGAGCGAATCATCTTTTCCATCTTCTCCATCGTCAAGTATGATCCTACTTCTTGAAGCCTCTCAGGACCCATTATCGGCAATGTGTGCTCCTGGCGTAATGAGGCTGCCCCACTATCGTCCTTCTGCAAATTCAAATAATTATTGAAATCCTCTGATTAACCAGTCCAGCTGTTAAAATCGCTAAACCATTACAAGTTATTCCACAATAAACCATTAAACCTCTATCCAACCTTTGAAGGAGGAGTTAAGTTGGTATTCTTAGAAGCGCTTGATTCAAAGAAGAATGGAAAATTAGTAGCTGATGGGAATACTGATATTTAGAGGGGCCCAGGGATGTAATTCCAATCCCATGAACACTTTTTGCCAAAGCAGAGCATTTCAAATTAAATCTCTTCAATCGAAGAAAATACCTCCAAGGGGCACAAATCAGCGCCGCGACTAAAAGTCAACTCTATTCGGAATCTCTGTGGATCTTCTAAAGATACCTGCATTTGTTCTAAGATACTCATCAAAAGCTGGATAAAAAAGTTTAAATATACTCATCAGCAAAATAACGTAACAACATGAATGTGCCCCACCCAAAGTTCAAGTCACTAACAAAGTAAAAAATGGGATTACAGTTAGTGTAGCCAAACCATCGACTCTGTCAAAACGCTTTTTTTTTTTTAAAATATACATATATATATATATATATATATATATATATATATATATATATATATAAAAGCAAAACCCATGCACGTGGGAGCCGTGCCGCCAGCCCTTAATTTTATTAATAAACTGCCAAAACAGTTCCTGCTCAATAGAAGGAAGCACTCAAGTTTCATGGTGTCCGACTAATGTCAGGCCTTTAAAAGGATCACGCAAAAGAACACTAGCCTCGAAGGTTGACAAACTTCATTCAGGTTTTCCACTCTTTGAGATTTTATTACCATTACGTACTTGTTTTATGCACCAAGAACTGTAATTGTCAGATCTAGGCCTAAGAAAGACAGCAAAAAATTTAGCTGGTATTATCTTCGTAACAATGTAAACTAAGTCACGAATACAGACAGGTGCAAAAGCTCACTGGTATCGATGTTAGACCTGGTAATGAGCTTTACTATCTTGCAATTTTCTAATTTTTTTCAGGCATCGTATAACATTACAGAAGCAAAAGAGACGATATGTGTATTTATCTCATCTTTTTATGCTGAAGACTTCTCAAGCAAAGGAGGGAGATGAGACAGCAACAAGAAAAAAACAGAAGCAAACACACTACCCCGATTAATCCTTCGTGCATCATTCACCAACATAATACATGAAGTATAGCACCAAAATGATAAACAGAGGCCTTTTTTACTGCTTATTCATATATATTCCCTAGGAAATTTCTAAAATAAAAATTATCCATACTAACCTCAGTATTCTCAAACATCCTCATCACAATATAACTCATGTAGTCAAGCTCCTTGGTCCTTAAAAGACGCTCCAAAGCATTATCACAAACAAGACTATCCTCTCCTTGGAGAGATTCATCCAAGTTACAATAACGAAGAACATTCATCAAAGAATGGATATGTGATTCCTGACAATCAAACATTCAATAGAGCTTAATATAAGTGGTGAAAGAAAAATATATCAAATTACTAAAGAAAGATCTAAATAATGAGATGGAACTGGAAACAGATAAAAAAAATTCCTTGCATATCCAACAATATATCCAAAGAGACCCTTTGCCCTCCCAAAGTCTTACCTCCCTCAATAAAGGAAACAATCTACGACGACTGGAAAATCAGAATGGTTCCTTTACCCATCAATACAGACACATGGATATCCTCCTTGAGTCAGAATCACGAGGACATAAGACCCAATAATACTACTGGCTTGAAATCAGCATGTATGAGGCCAAAACCAATATACGAGGTACCTCTTAAGCTCTTTCCCAACATATGACCTTCTTAAGACACTACTTGGTGCCAAAAAGAAAAGGAAAAATATACTATTTGATTGACATTCCTACCAAAGTTAATGGCGTTCAAGTGCCAGTGGATAAAAAGAATTTCACGAAGCACCTGATGATGTAGCATGTGTAGAAAACAGAGTAAATTTCTAAGTGACCATAGTGATAGTTGACTCACCGATGTGAAGTAAAGGCGTGTTCTGACATGGCGTTCAGGTGTTCTCACATTAGCATATCTGAAAAAATTAAAGAGCATCAAATAACTGACAAGTTCTCTAATGTATCCTTCAGCTCATAGGAGAGCATACTATGGTATAAGAAGCAAAAGTTAGCAGAACCAAATGACTGAGCACTGCTCCAGCCAAAAGAAAGGATAATAATGAGTTCTTCGAGTTTCTGTATGTAAAAAGCATGTTGTACTCTTTATTCTTTATTGAGTAAATGTTAAATTATTTTGACAGGTAATTGCTTAGTTGCAAACATTTTCATTAGGTTTGACCAAGTGCATCTTGTTTTGTCAACAAAGCAAGAAACAGAGTATTACTTTGGATCCAAGCGATATTTGGTCTCTTTGTTATCATCATCTTCCTGATTTATTGATTTTTCACCAGTGAAACTAGTCCTCCTTGAATCTTCATTCCTGAAATTAGACTCTCCATCTTCCTGTCCAGTTATACTGACAGTTGACTCATGATCCTGACTGCTCTTCAGCCCAGCTACGCTGATTGCTTCTTCACGAGTATTTCTTAGATCAATTAAAATCTTACCTAATAGGCGACGGGCAATCTGCGAACCAAAAGGCATTTAACTAATTGAAGGAAAGGAATACGGATAGAAAACAGAGTAAGCTAAATCGAGAATTACTTTGGACCCAATCTTTAGCTTCTGCTTTGGGTTAATTCCATATTCATTAGGAATAACACCATCTGCAAGTAACTGAAAGACAACAGGATCAATAGAAATTCCAAAGAACAAATCATAAAATCACATGGCTTGTTCATTTAGTCATGAATATATCTACTTTCTAAATGTATGTATACTGTGCCAGGTGCTTCGCCCATGCTCTCTAATTTTTCTTCTATCATAAATTACATAGTCAATCTGGTTCCTGCAGCCAAAAGGTTCTCTATCTCCAGAATTAAACTTGGCATTTTGGAACATTTGCAATGAATAAATACTTGAATGTCCTTGAAACAGTAGGAACATCAACTTCAGGACTCCACGTAATATGAATAAGGAATGTACCACCAACCATACCCTCTCATGGATCACATCTCTAATTCAGTGGAAATACAAGAAAGAAACTACCTTCAAAAGATATCAAGTATTCAGGAGGTGGAGTGCATAGGGGTTTCAGATTCATTATGGATAATGTATGCAAGTAGGTCAAATTTTCTCACCTGAGCAACTCTAAAGAGTTCATCCAATCCTTCCAAATTAAGGTGTGCATTGTGCAAGAGATCATACCTGTTAAAAGAAGAATATAATATCACAAGACTAGAAAGGACACAAGAAAGAGTATCAGCAAACTCTTTGTCTTTATAAGAGAATGACATTTTGCTATGAAAAACCGAAAAACCGAAAAACTAAAACTGGTTGCAACATAGGTTGCATGAGAATTGGCATGGAACTACTGCCCATATGCATATATTGTGTTGCAACCTCACTTAGTTTCAACCTCTAGAAATCTCTCTCCAGATTGTCATAATTAAATCCAAGAAAAGAAGGGGTGGAATGGGATCGGTAATTGAGCACTAGTCCAGTCTATTAGATGAATTCCATCTTAAAGAAGGCTTAAGCATTTTCTTTGTTCTTCTAAAATGGGGTACTCTATGACTTCACATGAAACATTTATGAAGACATTTTATAGTTAATTAAAGAAAAAACATGCATGTAAAAAACAGTCAAAAGTTATACAGAAGAAATGAGAGAGAGAGAGAAACAGACAGACAGAGAGGACGCAAGCACAAAGAAACATACCTAGTTCACTCAGAGCTGTCAGAAACGGAATGTAACTTAACAAGGTCATAATATTTAATGTAAAACATACTGCCAGCTTAGTTCAATCACTTACTTGCTGGAGTCATAAACATCTGGAATCTGTGTTATGTCAAAACGGCTGCAAACCAAACCACACAGTTACATCCATTACAGAACAACCAAGCCAAGTGAAGGGTCATACTAATTGAGAAAATCTAAATTTCAAATCGTATTAATGTACTTGAAACAAAGAACTCATAATTCTAAACCTTCCATAAGCATAAGACTTACTCTTTCCGCTCATTATACAAATCTCTCTCAAGCTTCCTCCACCGAGCATACATGAGAAGAAATCCTTCACTCCCACAGGGTAGTCCTGCAGCAATGCGGTCAACATCTATGTTTGTCTTACCCAGTGCTTTAGCTTGATCATATGGAGGAATCACATCATATGAACTTGTGTCTTCAAGTTGTTCATCCTCATCCTTTGCAAGTAGCCTCACTTGTTCAGTTACCTTCTTTGTCAACTTCACCTGATCACAAGAATATAAGCTAAGCAGCAGCAAAGACAAGAAATAAGGTCTGGAAATTATATAGTCTTCTAATCAAGAAAATTTCAGGAATATGGAAAGACTCCTACCAATTCAGGAAGAAGTTCAGATGCATTTGAAGGAAGTCCAGCCCCATCAACCATCCAAGGTTTTTCTGATGAGCCATTCTCATGGACTGCCTTTACTCCGGAAGTAATTATCTCATGTAATCTAGTCTGAGAACGGGGGAAGTGAAAAAATGAAGAAGAAGAAACGCACTGTAAGAAAATGAAAGCTTGACACAGGAAAATTAGAAAGATGGCCACAAAGCAGGAGGTTGCATATCATGCAAATGAAGGAGGCTGTTTGTCTGAAAAGACCTGGAAAAGAGAGTGTGTGTGACAGAAACAATTGTTAAGGATCTCACAGAAACACACAGCAACTCAAGAAAAACCTTTTGAGTCCAAATAGCTAAGGCTTACAAGAAATTACATCTTTACTGCCAATAGTAATATTATATGAAAGGTCCATAACAAAATGTACTATTCGCCCTATACACCATATGAGGATAACTTACATCGCACCATACATGTGAGCACAACCAACAACCACCCATTCCCCCCTACACAACCCCTGGAAAAAGAAATCCAGTTTCCTCTGGCTTGCAGTTAGTACACAGTCTCGTTATTCAGCAGAAAAGAAAAGAACTCTTTTATACCCGCAATCTATTAATTTATTTCCTTGAAGGGAGATATAACAAAACTAGAGATACAACAGCAAGACAAACCTTAGCCTCATCCATTTCAATACTGGCATTATCAAGCCCATCCAACATAGAAGAGTCCTTGCTGACTAGCGAAACCTTACGAGGATCAGGAACAATTAAAGAGAAATATCATGAGCAATTAGCTTCAGAAAAAAAAATAAACAAGAAAGACTGTTCAAAGATCAAGTTTACAGACCAAGATTGGTGTTAATTGTCCTTCCAAATCAAGGAGACCTTTTGCAAATGCAGCAGCGGACATCTGCCCACATATCAATAAGACATATCAAAACAATACAGAGTTAATTTTGAATTGTAATGGATCAGGATGAAACATAAGTTAAATATATAAGATAGATAGGTCTTAAACTGCAAGTATGATATATTCATGCACTTGAAATTCGGCTTGGAAACAGAAAAGTTCCTCCACACAAATCAACAAGGGAAAAAGTATCTAATATGAATGTAAGATCAAATTATGCATCAAAAAGTACACCAGAATACACAAATTAACATCAGCTTTGACCTGTACACGGCCCTCATCTGAGCTGTATATTTTGAGGTCATGGCGATATGTGCTATGTAGGCGAAGCAGGCCAGTACCTTCCCCTGAGACACATAATGTAACACATAATTAGCACCATCCAAAGCAGAAACACAGTTATCAAGATAAAACAGCCGTATACCTCTTCCAAATGGGTGGCAACTTAAAGTATAAAAATCTATGATAATAGTTAGCAAACATGATATTCCCAACAATATTCAAAAAAACCATTCTAGAGATAATTAAATATTTCACTTGACAGCTCATTATCTAAAGATCATCTGTCCACCAAACCTATGGGCCCAATTGGGCAAAAGACCCTATAAAGAAGGATACTCCAGAAATGACCACAACAGCTTACAAGCTTAGAAATAGAAGTAAATGACATCAACCTGGATATATATTGTTCCGGAAGTATCTGCCTAGTTCTTCAGCCTGTCAAGAAAGATTTAAGACCACATTTGAGATAACAACACAAACCATACAAGTATCCAGAGGCAAAACATCAAAGGCTATTTCCAGTTATCGTCATGATTAAAGAATTCCATAATCCACTAGAGAGCCAAAAAGGTACCAGAGCATCTATGAACAACATTTGAAACGTATCACCTGCTTTCTGCCAGCATGCGTAAGAACACCCCCATATTTAAGAACCATCAGAGCTTCAACTGGACGTTCTTCTTCTCCTTCACCGTTACTTTTTGCAACTTTAACCCACCTCAGTGGTTTCAGTTGAACTTTTCTGTAAATCCCAGAGAAATGACCTCCCTGGAAATTTGAGAACTTATTAGGGAATAACAATCAAGAATGCTAAGAAGATATAAATTGCACCTCAAGTTTGAAATTCTCAATCTGCATGCTGAATAGTTCAGCTATCATGGAAGCAACAAATCAAGAGTTGCAAGCTGAACTTTTCACCCTTTTCATGTCAAATTTAATGAACTACAAGCCACTGCAATAAGTGTGGTTCACATAAAAATGCCCTAACCACAAGCCATTGCACACATTGTCACCATTAATAGCATTTGGTTTTGACTAGCTGGAAGACTTTCAGGCTTTTTCTTTATTTTCTTTACTTCTAGCATGTAAAATCAGTAAAATCACAAAAAATAAATCTACATATTATAACATATAAAATTGCATCAAGTGAGGAAACTCTTTAAATGAACCTCCTCAAGAACCGCTTTCACTTGACGAAGCTTTTCAGCATGCTCAAGATCTTCAGCTTCACTGTCACTTTCCCTGCCAGGTCTGGTTTATACAACATATCAAGCAAGAAGTTCGGATCAGCCTTCACAAATTCAATAAAAAAAATTTACTATTTCAATCATGAATCAAGGGAAAATCCACTGGGTTTAACGGAGCATATGTGGACAGAGATAATAAACAAAAGAAACCATCCAGACAACATAAACAACCAAATTGGAACAATACCGAAAGTGAAACAATTATTTTTTGTCTTTGTTGCATTTAAAATGTTAAACACATAAATGGTAAACATAACAGTGCATGCTACTATAGTTCGTACATTACATAATATGTTTCAAACTAAATGTAGGGTAAACCAAACACCAAAATTACAGATTCAAACAAAATAAAGTAGCTTCGGCACTTCACTATGAACTCAAGATCACCATAATCTGAACTACTCATCCTTGTCTATGATAAATGGTGCTGATCCAAATGATCTCCCTTTGCCCATATAGCTCTGATGGTTTTACACGAAATTAGTCAAGCACCCAAGAAAAAAGGAGGTTCAGATAAATGGTTGTTTGAAATTACTACTATTTTTGGGCATTTTTCTAAGTGATACCAAGGTCACTCCAAGCAAGCAATGTGAAGTCTCACAGCTTTAAAATCTCCTATTTTCTTAAATTTCTGTGATGTAAATTTCTTAGCACTTCTTTATCTCGATCTTATCATAAATCTGCACACTTTTTCTTTGCTAGGGCTGCATCAGTATGCCCAGCAGTAAAGGAATAGTAATTTTGTCTTGAGAAAATGCATCTAGAGGGAAAATTTTTGCGGAAGGTTGTGCCATGTGACCCTATCCTCTGGAGGCTTGACCAAATTTAACAATTTTTCTCTGGTTGTTCTTATGTGCAATCAACATTAATTTGGTTCCGTAAGAATCTACTTAAAATTCCCAAACCATCAAAGATATTCCTTCTTCACATACCTAGAACGGGGTACTAAAATGCGAGTGGCATCTAAAAGATCTTGCAGTTGGACAGCACTTTTCAGCTTTGTCTGCACAAAAATGTAAATGCAGGAAAAGAATCAAGTTTTACTTGGCCAAAATGCTGAGGATCTTATCTTTGAAAAACAAGGAGATAATTCTATGAGCAAAGAAACACCTCTGATCTAGGTCTCCCACCATTGTACTTTAACATCAAATTTAACAGCTTTTCCTCAGTAACCTTCAACTTCACCTTCTGTTTTGGAGTTCTATCACCACTGTTCAAATAACAAAATTTGCTATAGTAGATGATAAAAAGACGTCATATATCAATATAAAAGAGCAAAAGGAGGCAATCTTACTGGCGGATCACAGCAATAACACAACGCAGCTCTTCAGATTGCCCAAATTTCCCAATAATTCCACTTCCTTGACGTGTTAGTCCCTCAGAAGGCTGAACTGGTTCATTCACTTTCCATGGCAATGTGGGTGGTATTGTTGTAGAAAGATGTGGAGCTTTTGCATCCAGAAACATCTTTCTCAATACACACGCAGCATCATCATAGTATCTGTATTAGCAGTTCATGAGCACAGATGAAAACAATTAAAGAACAAAAGCACCATTAAATCAGAAAACATAGAGAAAATGAAGGCATTGGCCAGAATGATCTTCTAATCTTGCAATATTGCAGAAAACAAATTGCAAATCAAACTAGACATATTTCACCTTTCCAGTAAAGTTGATATTCCATTACCGCAACTAAATTTAGATACATGAGTGGCAGCCTGTTATGTGTTCGTTTGCATCTGGCGAACCAGTAACAGACTTACTCGAGGATCAGTAGTCAAATATTTAAATTACTGCAAACCTTTTACTTTTTCACAAAAATAAAAAGAACATGAGAGTAAACAAGAAGATACAACTGAAACAAATCAGATGACATGAAACCATGCTCAAAAGCTTTGGAAAAACAATAAGATTTATATTGGAAACAATCCCCCATGAACCTTACTCAAGCAGCATTAAATGCCAACCGAAGTGAAGTAATAGGGACTTATGGAACGAAGATGACTAGTTTGTTCTTCTGATGCAAGGCAGAGTTCAGAATAAAAGTTAAAATGTCACTGACAACTTTGCTAACCAGACCTAGAGCAGCAAAAAAGCATGATTACCACCCTACCACAATGCTTATTGACCAAAAAGATGATAAAAGCAAATAAATCATACTTGTAGGAATTTTTGACAAAACTCCATCCATTGACATCACAGACATATGATTGCCCTTCACAGCGCAAGAGATCAAAGCCACAAACCTGTGAATGAGACAACATTTAAGAATTACAAAATAGAGAAGACATGGTTTGAAAACAATTAAATATGTCAGTTCTGCGATGTGTCTTTCACATACAGTATGTTGAGGAAAAAGTATGAAGCCCTTGACCACATAAAATTGTCAACAGGTCTAAAATCAGAACATGCAACAGAAATTGAATGAAGAAAAAGTGGATTCCACACCCAAATTAACCAATTGGGGGATGCTAGACCTAAAGAAGCTGCTGTCAACAGTATGGCAACAGGAAGAGAAAGGTCAGAAATCCAGCTAGAGTAATAAAGGAAAAGATCATATAATGACAGTGGCTCATGGATGGTCAAACAAGGGGGATAATAGTTCCAGATGGTAAACCAATGATCAACTGGCACTATGAATATAGCTGTACAAGGTAGTTCTATTTTTTACTGGAAATTGAAACATTTAATGAAGTATTAGATCTGCAACTGCCCAGAAGATTGGCTTGAATCGATATTTACAGTTCAGGAAACAAAACTGGGAAAAAGTCCAGTATATAGGATTATCAACTTTTCCGGTCTGTGTTCAACATTGATCCAATTCCCTGCAGCCCAATTTGTTACTACATCAAGCTGAAGCACCTAAAGAACCTCATGCATTGTTTTACAAGATATTAAGATACATTCTTTCCCTTTTTTTTGGAGTGCAAATGGAGGGGCAGCGTGTGAATGTCACTGCTTGATATGATGATGTCCCATTCTTGCGAGTTGGACTCACTAGAAGGGAATTTTACAAAACTAAATTGACTTACAGCTTGCTGGAATGCAATGCAAACATCTCTTGCCATCTGCTTCTCAGTAGGAGTAAGCAGAACTGGATACCGCACCTGTAATGAAAAGACCTCTTGTTATCAGTTACAAAATGCTATTTAATTGCCAGATGTGTCTCGCTTGAGTAGGATGCTAGTGAAAAATACACAGTTTCGATCTTTTAGAGTTATGAGCTCAAGCTCACATTCACAAAATGTTCAGTACATAATAAGAGAAAACAAATGACACATGAATTGAACTTGGGACTGTGCATTTAAATAGAGGACAGACGGATAATTACTATCTTTAATTAAACATCAATCTCTTTTGCTCGTTTGCTGATAATGAGACAAGATATGAGAATAAAAGAAGAGTTTAGGAAGGTAGAAGGAAAGTTAAAATAAGGCCACTGCATTTCAGCTCAAAAGTTGCATCAACAGCCCGAGATTACTTCTGATATCATCTCATAAGGTGTTCTCCATGTCACCTGTCTGGTACCCAACAAACACACACCAAAAAAATCTGCTTCTGATACTTAAATTCTTTTATATGCGTTTTGAGAAGCTCAACATAAATCATGGACAGTCACATCGACATAATAATCACCCTTCTCAAACTGATTCTTAAAGTCAGCATGATTGTTTTATATGCCAGGTAGTCTACTTACTTCTTTGCCATCAGGATTTCTCATAACAACACCATCAACAACAGGAGATTTTCTCGCCTCTGCATGAGCGTACTCTGGGCCTACAGTATATACCTGCACCGCAAGCAATAAAGCTCACTGATACTAAAAGATCTAAAATGTGAAGAGGACATAACTCTTTTGCAATTAAAATCATGAAGTAACCACTAAATACAAAGAAAGTTTTAGATTGGCAGAAGTGTGAGATACATTAAATGTCGCTACAAACTTCAAATGAAAATGACTCTAGAGGCCAGTGAATGTGAGTATGCTAAATTACAGATAAAACAAACATGAAAACCTAATGGGTTTGTGTATGCAAAAGAGGCCACAAAGAGGATTCCACACATATCTCAGAGTCCATGATAATGGAATTTCTGATCAATTTTAGAGAGGAATCAGTTGAACATCATCCAGCTCCTGCTATGATGTTCTGCATTGCAATGGGCAGAACAAGAAGCCTTGGCAGGTGAGGAACCATTTGGAGGATCAGGAAATATTAACTGCCGAGGAATAAGAGAATCATTCCGGTAGTTGTGCTGAAGGTTTTCTGGAAATTCACACACATTCTTTCTAGATTTCCAGAAACAATGGCTGATTAGAGTAATAAACTTTTGCTAACCTTTTTGAATTGCTTATGTACACAGCCTACATGGATGTGTAGTTGTGCTGAAGGTTTTCTGGAAATTCACACACATTCTTTCTAGATTTCCAGAAACAATGGCTGATTAGAGTAATAAACTTTTGCTAACCTTTTTGAATTGCTTATGTACACATCCTACATGGTAGTGCTGTTTCCTATTTAGCAAATTACATAAGCATCACAATAAATTCCACAGAATCCACATGCAACTAAGACCATAGTTACCAAAGAACAACACTGAGACAATTAGTACTGATCTTATCTGACAACCTTCACATCTGTGCCTCCAGTAGGCATGAATTCTTCATATATGTAAGATCCTTCGCGCCGCACTCTTCTAACCTCGGGATGAAACTCACTTGAGCGATTACCAACCTGAAAGATGATATATCACGTGATCTAAAACCATCAGATCTTCATCTGTCACTTGTCAAAAACAAATAAATACTGATTTTCAAGAGGGAATCATTCAACTAATACATTCTAATACAAAATTTCCACGGATCAGAAAAGACTGCAGCAAGCAATGCAATCAAATGACAAAGAAATATCTGACATGATTTACCATATATGAGATATGTTAATCATGAGAGCACCTGACTTTAAAACCTCCAAGTGATAAAAATAACAGAAGAACTATTAAGAATACTTGCTACTGGGTGGACAAACCATTATTTCTCAAACATGGCAAGAGAAAGAATTGGACCCACAAGTGATACTGCATAACGAACTTGTTATCGCACTACCAAAGCTAACAACACTCTTGCATAACAAAGGAAATCACCCTATAACACAAATCTCTTTTAGCTCTCCTCGTGAGAGTGCACTGTATGTAACACTTTTAATCATTAAGTGCAGCCATGCCCAAACCCTAATCCATGTTTACGTCAAACCATCCGAGATGCCCAACATCTTCAATCATCCAGTAAAAGTCTTTCACGGAAGCACCAAAAAGCGTTTAGAAATGCCTAGGAATCAACATTAGCAGGAGCAACAGTAGCCAGCCAAGTGTAAATGAGTTTTTAAATTCAGAAAACAGAAAAGAAAACAAAGAAAACATTTCAGGAAGCAAATTGTTCAAGTAAATATGGTGTTTATCAAGCAAATAGCCATTGCAATATTGGCATACAATGATAGTTCACACAGCAAAAAAGCATGTGTAGTTTAAACACAATTTGAAATAGCTATAACAATACATGATGACATTACGAGTCAAGTCCACATAAAGTTTCAAAGTGACATCAGAAACTCAAAAGAGAGATGTTCAACATGCTAAAGCAATCCAAAAACTCACTAAAATCTAACCTTGCGGAACAATTCCTTCATTCCTCCACCTGCAGAACTAGGGTAATATATCATTATACTGTGGTTGTCACCTGCAGAAAAATGAAAATAATTTTAATATGCATGTATAGACATAGGTAATGTTTGGACAATGGCATAAGCCTAAAGGCAAGCATACAGTAGCTGTACACATCAGGTAATCCAGATACACCTGACAAATTTTAGAGACAGGGAAAAGGCAAACAGGAAAGGCAAGAGCCTAGTTGTTTCCATCCAATTGCATGAATTGAAATGGTACTTTCATGGTAATATGTATTCGGAGGAAAGTATACAGCCAACTCACACTCTTTGAGTTACAATCCACACAAGTCAAAAGAATACAAGAAAAGGATATCATATATGGCAGAAATACTCACCGTACCTTCTCATCAATTAAAAAGTCACATCATTGAGATGTAAAGTAAAATGGTTTCAGTGTTAAGAGTCTCTACATTAAAATCATCCTATGCAGTTTTGGCAGCCAACAAGTATCCAGTCCCACTAAAGTCAAATTCTGGCTGAACTTGTCAGTAAATTATGCTCGGATGGGAAACTAACTAGCGTATTTCACTTTGAGAATAAACCTTACAATGGCAAGCTTCATCATACTTCTCCTGATGTTGACCTATGTAACACAAAAATCGTAGAATACAAAGAAAATTTGTCATTTTGGAAAGTGGTTCAAATGTAATCATCCATCATACTTGCAGCTAGAAATATACACGCACCATCGAACAGCAGTATTAATCACAAAGTCTAATTTCCGGTTTTCTATGCAACAATTATCTGCCTGTGATATGGTAACAACTGAAGAAAGATGTACTTGACAGTAACTTCTGAATTGTGGTTATCAAAAAACCAGAAAAAAAAAAAAAGAACAAGAATGACTGGATATGAGACTTTTAACAGGTAAATAGTGTCATGTAAGAAAATTAATATGTAAAATTCAAACAAAGTACCGTCCTCGAATTCCTAAAAATATGAGAACAAATCCTTGTGCTGACAACAGTATGTTGCCAGTCCAAACCATAAGTATCCATTCTGCTTAAATGAAGCTAAGGGCCACATGTATAATCTATATCATACTGTAGACAATGGTCCTTCCAAGATTTTAAACCCTGGCAGCTTCCCTACAACTGTAAAACGAAGCTTACACAGAAAATGGTAATAAGCCTTGACAATTGTAAGAGAGAAAGATGTAATTAGTTCAATTACTTCACAAGTTATGGTAAAATGTAATTTTTTAAATGAAGCATCTTACCATCAACCGGCTTCTCTACAAATGGCTTCCAAAAGCGATTACCATGAACTTCAACAAAATCTTCTTCCTCAACAAAATAATCCAGCTCTTGATATGGCATTTCTCTATTAACCAGAGCATATCTTGGAACAGGAATTCCATACCTTTCAAGACACTGAAGTTTTTCCCAACAACAAGAAATAGTGGGAGAAAAGCATGGATTTTCATCAGCAAACAAAATCAACTAACAAATAATTTCTGGTAAAATCAAGCAAGGAAAAAGTTTGATAGAAATTTCAATGCAAACTTGGCTGCTGCTTTGCAGGTAAAGGTAAAGGACACTTACCCCAAAAAAGGGGTAAAGGTAAAGGACAGTACAAGAAGGAGACAAGATTCTTGGATTGTCAAACTTAATACAACGAAGGTCCCAGATGTTTTAGAGAATAGAAAGAGATGACAAACTAAACAAGTTGTTAGCATCAAGGCCAGAATCTTCTGCCAAGCAACAGAAGGTTCTTCACGTTCAGAAAAACGATACAAGTCACATGATTGCTAATAGGCCACAAATGAGTTCTTCACATATTTTCTAAGGCATAGGGGGAATGAAAAAAACATTGACAAATTTGGCATAAGCTGAGAGTTGAATAATTGAGAGACAAACGATAACTAGCTGATAAAATGAGAGTTGATATATTAACAATCTGTCTCAAAACTCCAAGCATGCATGACCATGCCTAGTTGCTGATTTTATACAGTGAATCATAAGCGACAATCACCACAAAAAACGTTGATCACTGATTTCTTATCTAAAGCGCAAAAGCCTCATCCACGGACCATGGTGTTAAACAACAAAAGAAACCATTTACCAGTGGCAAAAATCAAAATCACGTAATTTTGTCATTCTAAAACCCCTAACCCAATCAGGAATAGACAAGTTGCAAGCAATTTTAGATTTGGTAAGGCATTATTCAAGAAAAACATGAAAGATATGAAAGGCACCTACCTCATATACTTTTCTTCTATCATGAAGAAGGTGTTGTGCTTCCAATTCATTTACAAGAAAGGGCCTAAAGAAATCAAGGAGCATCAAAAAAATTTTAATTTCAAATTGCTAAAAAAGCAAATTGCAGTGTTCCAAAGTTTTTGTAAAGACTAAAGGGGAGAAAAAAGCAATCAAACAAAATCACCTCTCCCCTTGACAACAGCAAAAGGTACCAGAAATTGAGTACCCAAAAAGGAAACAGAAACTCTCAGTGAGATGGGAGTACTATAAGCAAAATTCACAGAGGATGATTCTACTGCAAGAGAAAGCTATATTAACAATGCAAACCCTTTTTCTTCTCTCCCAATTCCGACATCACATGCTCTCCAGAGGAAGTACCTTGTGGTAGGGAAAAGCAAGTTGAATACTAGCAGAAGCCTTCATTTCCAGCACCTCACCCTCTCCCCCACCCCCTCAGGAAAAAAAAAAACCACCAAACAAAAGAAAAGCTCCTCTTTTTAGGGGTATTACAGAGATCTAAACGGCAAAGCAATTATTTGGAAACAGTGAATTTCAGACAAAAAATCAAATACTGTATGGCATGTATAAACATCCATTAGGCATAAATGCAATAGGGATGACAGTAACCATACATGAGAAGACACCAAACTAGAGAGTAAATGTTACACCATGGAAATGGCCAGAGTAAACACTAAGTTACCGGAAATTTTCATTGTCACTGATGTAACCATGTCACAAACATGTTATATGTACTAGTTTAACTGGCTCAGATCCTCCAATCTGCCTAGGCAAAACTACTAAATTTGAACATAACCATGCAGGTAATATAGAGAAGCACAAGTGATTGATGAGCTTCAACAAAGGTTTGGGGGACAGATATAGTAGCCATGAGCAAAATCCACAGAAACAGATGAAAAGATCAGTGAATAAGACTTTGACCTGAACATCATATAATCATCAGTAATACTCTTGAACAATCAAACTCACAAAAGGGGGACCTAGTATTTATCACTATTCACACACACATACACTTTTTGCATGCTGATCTAAAAGTTTGTTTTTTTAACCTTTCCACATTATTTGCTACCAATGGAGGAATAGGACATCATTAATCAACCAGAATCTTTGAAATTTTAAAATAAGAATTCACAAAACGACAATCTTACTCCTCCATCGTCATATAACTCCATATATCATATTTTGGTTGTATTAGAATACACAACAGGAGATGGGTAACGCAAAAAAAGGCTTCAAATTACATACTTTCTCAATGCAGAATATGCTTCAGCTTTTTGCAGGGGGTACCCAGAGGAGTAGAAGGCAATCAAACAATCACATATTGGCCATCTGCAATTGTTCAGAAACTGAGAGAACTAACTAAAATATAATCTTCAAGTAGACTGAAAAATAAAAATCACGAAAAACATTTTCAACCAAAAATTCTCCAATCAAAAGCGTTTCTTCATGTTCAAGTAAACAAAACCACAATGATTTTGATTTGGTCCAGAGGTAAGGGTTAGTAAGTGGCTTTTAATTTGACAAAAACAAAGCCCTACTCCAGTGTGGGTATATATATATATAAGCATTCCTCTACGAGATTACAGTACAATAATGTGGTGAAAATACCTCTCTACGGGGTCCTCGAGAATAACCTTGTCCCCAAAATGAACAATCTACAAGAGCAAAAGAACGGTGCTTTAGATAGAACCGTATATGTTCCAAACAGCAACTTGTGAAACATTGTGACCGATCAATTTTTAAAAATAAATAAATAAATTTTTGATACATTGTGACCGATCAATTTAGGAATAGAAGATAAGCGCACATTCTAATTACTGTGCATTGAATCTATTGTGCGGAATCGAGCAAAAATTGAATTCAATGCAACTATCTTTTTTAGTTTATAAATTAAAAACTCATGAATAAAATGATAGAGACCTCAAATTCACCGAATGCCTGTAGCCTATCCAAAATTTGGAGCATCGGACCTGAAAAAGCCTGAAAATGACACAAAAATTATGTGCATTCATGATTTGTCTACATCACATCACTGCTTTGACATAACCAACAAAAAAAAAAAAATTGTAGATTTTGTATTTAAATAAAATAGGAAAAAAAAAAAAGGAAGAGTAATCTAGTATGGTGGTGGTGGTTGTTTGGAAAAGATACGGAAATTGAGCCTAAAAAAGTACAGAACCTCGGAGCCGCATTTCACCTTCTTTTCCATTACACACACTCCAATCTTAATCTTCCTTCCAATGTCTCCCTCTTCCTCCTCCATCTCTCTCTCCCTCTCCCTCCCTTTATCCATCTCTCTCGCTAGAGAGATTCTGAAAGGAAATGCAATGCCGCTCTCTATGAGTATCAGAGTCTCCCTCTCTCTTATTCTCTGTCTCCTTTTTCTTACTGCTCAACAAAATCCAAAAAGCACCAAGCTGTGTAATTTATACCCCCATATAGAGAGAGAGGTTAGGTTAAAAACGGAAAAAAAAAAAAGAGATAAATAATGCAGAATAAAGGGGGGAGGGGGAAAATCTCCAGAACTAGTAGTAGTATTAGTAGTAACTAGTAGCACGCACCAACAAAGATACGCAAGAATCCCCGGAAAATAAGTGCAACAGTTAGTAATAGTAATAAAGATAGTTCCGTGCTACTTATTATACAGTCCGACGACGGCGTTTTGCAGTTTCTTGTAACGGGCAAGGGAAGTCACGATGAACGACGCGGAGGGAAAAAGCTGAAACTCGTCGTCGTGGACCGACCTTTTCTCAGTATTTATATACGGCAAAAAGAATGGGATATATATATATATACATATAATAAATACCAAAGCAGAGGAGATGAAAAGAAAACCAATTGCTGAATATTTGTCAGTGATTGTGAGGCGCCGGTGTTAGAAGACTACTCCATTAATTAATGACGTACAGTATCCGTGAGAGAGGCGTGGGGTGGTTAATGAGTGGGCTGGGGATTGGATTTCGGATTCTTGAATATGCATTTTCGAAAGGAGAAGGGACGTGGAAAGCGGATTAGGATTTTTGTTTCTTATGGCCAACTTTATCGTTAGTTTTCTTCTTAGGGGCTGCGGAGGGGAGGTGTCATTGTCGGCGTCCAATGACCGTCGCTGAGATCAAAGGTCAGGTGTCCTTTTTACTTGCTTTTTGCTCTGCTGTTTGCTTTGAGTCGTGCTGGAGATATGCTTTTATAATCTACCGCAATCTGCATCCTTTTGCGGTCGGCAGTATTACTGTGTGTTTAGGTATTCATCAGACAAATCCTGAACTTCTTTGATTGACCCCAAAAAAAAAAATGTAAACAAATCTCTTTGTTGTTTTTTTTTTTTTTCTATTCCCCAATTTAGCTGATATTGAATACTTTCAAGCGATCCAGCAGTCCGCAGATCCCAAAAAAAAAAAAACTTCTGTACAACCATGATCCTAAATTGTCGTCTGTTACTTGATCATGATTCTAAAAAAAAAAAAAAAACCTTCTTTTTCTATGTTACTCGTTTGGATTAACTATATGTTTTTTGGAGCATTTTTGTAATATTTTACTGTAACAATATATGTGAAAAATTTTTTATTATAAATGAGATTTTTTTTTGTATTTTTGGGGGGGTTTTTTTTTTGTTTATGTATTACCGTGACATTATTGTATATGAAAAACTTGTCTTTCAAAAAATGATCAATCCGAATGGAGCGTTTTTTGTTGTATCAGTTGGAGATTTATAAATTTCTCGAAAGCGTGTATGTGACTTTCACACACCACGATTTTGATGTCTTGGGAAACAATTCAAAGTTTTTACATTGTTTGTTCACGTGCTTATCATAAAAATTAGAAAGGATACTAAACACATGTATCAACATCCAAGAAAACACGAGTGAAATAAGCCTTTGGAACGAAAAAATAGATCTGAGTTTTACTTTTTTTTGTTTATAGCCGTAAAAGGGCATACCAAATTTTTCATTCATTTCCACTTTTGAAATTTAGTACTGTTCATGCTCTGTCGTCATTTCACCAGATTCCCACTTTTGTTCCGTCAAGGAGACTTGATGTTGAACGATTCTAAATTCCATGATTAGTTCCCGTTGAAATGATCAAAGGAAATGCCAGGCGACAGCATATTCGAGATAAAAGTTGAAACTCATTTTACTTTCCAATTAAACTTTGAACGAATACTTTTTTCAGTCTCCTTTGGTCGCTAGCAACAGAACATCACTGCATTTGTGAAAATCCAAAGTCAAAACATGGGTATGGTCAATGCTGCGATGTGAAAAACATGTGGGTGAGGTTGGATGAACCAGTAACCGGGTCGACCGGCCAAGCGCCACAAATCAGGAGTGCAATTCATCAACCCTTTCTTGTTGAAGTTTTACTTTTACAAGCCCTTGAATTTATTGTTGTCTGCGTATGAAAATACAGTAGTAACTTCTTTCTTCTTCTTCTTGAAATTTTCCATAGCCATATTGTTTTAGAAAACAATATGGGACTCCTTTTCTTTAAGCACATTGAAAGAAAAGGACCAATTCATATAATGTCATCAATGATCTATTGATCTACTAAAAGCTGCATCTTTTTTTGAAAAGGAACCAACTCCTTGACTAATCAAACTACAAAGAACCTCCGAAAATTTGACTCAGGCAATGAGGACGACTAATTTGGACGGGCCCAAACTGCATTGTGAAATTTGTCCAGATTGTTTTCATGATTTGAAAACTGAGTATTCAGAAAAGCTTCATTTCCTTGGCACGCAAAAAGTGCTCGATAATGGAAGCATGCACCAAGCGACATCACATCAATCGGACAAGAAGTTCAAGCTTTGATGTGCAGACTGCAGACTTCAAACAGTTGGCCGAATGGAGTGGCCTGTAGCGTGCAAGAACTTTTTCTGCACTACTCTAGAAAGAGGTTTTGGATGCTTTGCTCCACCGATTGCGGGGAGGAAATATCTCACCAGAAAATCGTCCAATAGCATCAACATCATCTGATGAAGAGCTGACATTGTTTAGTCGTGTTCTCCTGGATGAAGCTTTCCCTTACCGAAGATGACAACTTAATTCTGTCTAACCCCCTTCGCAAACACAAATCGCCACATAACCTCTCTTGATACCAAAATCCGGAAATAGGACTGTACCATTTATTAGCAGAATCATAGATATAGAACATTCGAATCACCTTTTGCCATGTTTGAGCATGCCACATTCTGTGTTTCTCTACGCAACATCCTCCTCTCTGTATCTAGGGTTACTGCCATTTGCAAGGGTACCGACACTTGTCCCCGCAATGTATCCACCAGACCAGGCATTCTGAAAATTTTGATGAAATTCCTGTCAATATATCCTACCATTTGAAAATCTACAATGCTGTCATCACATCAGTCTACCCTACATCAGTTAAACAATCAATGAATGGCTCTCAATATATTTTTCAATTACCTGGAAATTGAAACCACCAGTAACGCCATCAACATTCAGTACCTACAGAAAGTTTCAACATCAATTCAGATGTAATAGCATAGTTTTCAGGTAATGTTCCAAGAGAGCAAAAGACAAACAAATCTACACCCATCAAGTAGACCTAGGAAGATACCTCCCCAGCAAAGAACAGATTGGACTGAATCCTGCTTTCCATTGTATTCAGGTAAATCTGCAAGAAGACATCAACGCATGAAATAGACCTAGGAAACTATCTTCCCAGCAAGGAATGGATGTGAACTCTGCGAATGACCAGACATGCTCAGCGACTTTTAGACAGAGCATATGACCAAAGGCCCAGAGGATCCCCATCACACAAATAAAAACAAAAAGAAAGGAGATGCAACATAGAGAGAGCACCTCAGACAACGGAACTCCTCCAGCCGTGACAAACTCGTCCTTAAATTGACCCTTCACAATAAGTAAATAATTCTTTTTAACTTCCACATTGACAAATTATTTGATGAAAAAATATATCTTTTAGGGGTAAGTGGCCGAAAGGTACCTTGCCTATGACATTAAAGGTACAGTGTTTTAAGAGAAAAGCAACTGATGTTAATGAGCCGCGAGAGATTGAAGACCAGAGGATATCTCCAGATAGACCCTGCGTAATTCACATACAAGAACAGAACTCTGTGACAATCAGATAATATTCACTCGCAGCTCAGAAGCCAAAAATTGATCTTTCAACAGCATCACAACTCAACCTTACGGTCTATTATATATTTCCAGAATCTTTTTGCCAGGCCAAATTCAGAAGGCCACGAACTGAGCAACTTTTGCTTCTGAAAAGAAACAAAAGGAAAAGAGGACAAAACTAACATACCAGCCATGCAGTAACTTGCCAAAAGTTGCAAAAATAATGCCTAAGATATTTACTTTTATCTTAACCGATGAAGCACATAAGAAATAGCAGATTAGTCACAATGTAGATTTCATATTCTTTTGGACTAAACATCAAACGTGATAGCAGTCAGAAATGGATACAACATTGTCTTAGCAAAAGACACAGGCTGAGATTATTAATCATTATAATGAAAAGAAAGTAAAAGAAAGAGTAGTGTGGGTCTGTGCAACAGTTGTAGGGTCAGAAAGATTATTACTGGGAATCGATTCTTGTGTTGATTGAGAACAGATTTTACATCTTCAGCATGAAGATCAGGAGCAAAATCTACTTCAAGGATGCCTGAACGGGTATGATACTTCACTAAACAGATGAAAATATTAAGATCTGAAACCGGTAACAGAAAATTAAGTATTTTAATACCTTTATAATTTGAAATGGAAAGATCACGGGCTCCCCATGCAGATAGGCGAAGAATCACTGGACCGCTAAGCCCCCAATGCGTTACCAACATTGGTCCAACCTAGAAATGCCAGTATTACTGATATGCTAGCTTGCAGATTCATTATCTACAAATAAAAATAACCGCAAGAGCTTGCCTGTGTAAGCGGTGGTACATTCTTCTGCATGGTATCTAGTTTCAATTTAGCTTTTGCCTTGGTGAATGTAACCTAAGCATGGAAAGTACAGAAAATAGATGCTTTATTTATAGAGATTTAAAAATAACATTATTGGAAAGCAGATAAATCTGCTATGAGCTTACATCAGTTCAAGACAGATTATGACAGTAACAAATTACTATTCCTCTGATACCATTGTCATGCAACACTCGGTGTAATACCCTTTCTTTCTCCAATTGCTTATTCACAATACTTCAAAAGTCTATCCTCTATGAGTCATACTTAATTTGCTTCAGGTAACAATCACTGAGCATGAACAACAAAGTTTTTATCTACTGACTCGCAATATGCCAAAAGTCACTAATTAGAGGGAGAAAAGAATTGAAGTATAAAAGCATGAGCAGATAATCACCCCAGACAACTCTGCTAGCTGGAAATCATCAATCTTGAAAGTGAATAGGCTTGGTACAGGTTCCACAATAGTGTGACCAAGCTGAGCAGCAAGACTATAACCCTGGACCATCATCACAGGTACTCGTCAACAAAAAAAAACTTGGGATTCCATGTGATGTAACACAACTGAATCAGCCAAAAGATTTGACCTGCCGGCTGCTTCCACTTGCAATTAGAAGATACTCAGCTTCCACATACTCTACAATATCAGCTGTCCGTTTCTCTACCCTGACAGTGAATTTCCCTCTGGCAATACTGGAAGCGCTTGTCACAACCTTTCCAGTCAGCAGTATAACTGTTAGAGAAACTCACATATCAGCTTGATGTGCTCGTAAAATGTAAGGTGAACATGGCACTCTCCAATAAGACTCTTAAGTTTAACTAAGACAACAATTCTGAGTTCTAAGATAACCACATCAATTCCTTTACAAACTGTCCTCACATGTTTTACATGGTAAAGTGTATATACATTCAGCTATCAAGTACAAGGTAAGTTCGTCCAAATCAAACAAAAAGTCATCAGAAATAGCTAAACAGAAGATATGAAAAACCAATAATTTTCTTCCCAAGCTTATCAATAAGATATATAAATTTTTATAATGCCAAATATTGTCAAAAATGAACTTCACTGTTGAGTCAACCTACCTCCTCTGCTCTTGGCTTCAGACAAGAGGCAATCAATTACAGAAGATGAACTGTTACTGACAGGAAAAACCCTTCCATCATCTTCAGTCTGAGGCATAATGGTCAAACTTAATAGTGAATACGAAGGATATATGCAAAAGGTAAAAGAAAAGCAGCTTAGCAGCTTGTGGTATTACCTTAAGCTCTACCCCATGATCAGAAAACCAAGTCATGGTGTCCATTGGGCTGTGCATCTTGAAAAAAGACCCTCGCAGTTCCTTGTGTCCCCTGGGGTAGTGTTCTGCCAAAATCTACTGGGTCCATGCACCATATATCAGTAACATTAATCTAAAGACCACAAACTTCAGTTAAATAGCTCTTAGCTCATTCAGAAGCACATAACAAAAAAAATTACCAGAGAATCTAAATTCCTATCGCGTTCATACTCTTGAAGATCACATGAAAGGGGTCATTACATGATGTCCACTCCAAAGTTTTGGGTTTGGTGAATTCATCACAATTTTTCCAATTCAGAAGTTAAAAGGGCCTAGGCTAACATCCTTACGTCAAAAAAAATATTTCCTCCAATAAACCCGTAGCACGGAACAATTTACTCCCAGCTAGACCAGTATGCATCACTCAATTAGCGTTATAAATGAAAAAACCTACCATATTGTCAACGCAATGACCGTTAGTCACATTGCAGCGACCACCTCCAGAAATCTTAACCTGCCAAGGCATTGGAGTCATCACTTAAAACTGGGTAATGCACTAATACATCCAAACCAACAAAAAAATTTCCAAATGGCAAAGAAACAAACAAAGAGTAAACCTTGGATAAAGCTTTTCCCTTTTCGACAACAACTACTTTAAGATTGGGGGCCAGAGTTTTCGCCCTGATTGCACCATATATTCCAGCAGCTCCACCTCCCACCACCACCATTAGCTCTTCACTTGACTGCAAAGACAAGAAGATCACATTTTTAAGGGAGAACGATGAAGAAAACCACATCTAATATTGGTTAAATTGCTGAAACTGAGTATGAATGTGTGGAAGCAGCACAAACCTTGGAAACTGATGAGATGGTAATTGCACAAAATCTTCTCGTCCGGGGCAAGAAAAGTAGATAACCTGTGTGATTGGTGCAAGTCAAACTACGGTAAAGGAGACCAGGAGCATGAAGAACCCGCGGGAAGGTTAGGCTCATGTTTCTTGGTCCTTGCTCTTCAAACCTCGAGATGGTCTTTGGGTGCTTCCCGGCGACTACCCCGTCGCTCACAAACTCAAGGTGGGGAACGAAGAGACAGGGAGCCAAAATATAGTTATATAATCCCCTGATACTTGTTACCAGTTTTTACCACCAGAAGAAAACTTCTGGATTGACAAGCTTGTCCTCACAGGGTCGGAATTTCTTCTACCTTCTGTGATTCACGGCAACTAGTATTTGACTCCAAAAAACCATTTGCCTTCGTCCAATGGCAAGGAAGAACCCCTTCAAAACTCTCCTATGTATTAAGTCGAATGTTCAAATGCTGTCTAATACACCACACAAAAAGCACAGTTCTTATACGGTGTCTCACCCCTCAGCCCTCGTACAAATCTTTTTAGACTCCTCCATACAGTTATTCTAATCTGATCTACGTTTCTCCCTTCAACCCTTAAACAAACCTCCTTAAACTCCCCAAATAAGTACCCTTTTTAGACCCCTGCATAAGGTAGTAGTAGGTTAAACATTTGCAAATTTAGACTCATCCATAAAATAACAATAGGTTAGATAGTTACAAAGTATATCTTGTTATCCACAAAATAACAATAGGTTAGATAGTTACAAAGTAAATTTGTTAGATTAGAAAGTTACAAAGTACATTTGTTCTTGTTTGGTCTGGTGTTTGGCCCCTCAACCCTCGTACAAGCCTTTTTAAACTCCTTCATAACATAGAAATAGGTTAGATAATTGTAAAGTACATCTTGATCTAATGTTTCACCCTTCAACTCTTATACAAACCTTTTTAGATTTCCTCAACAAGTAGCCTTTTTAAACTCATCCATAGAATATGAATAAGTTATATAGTTGTAAAGTATCATTTTCTTATCTGATTTGGTGTTTCACCCCTCAACCCCTCATACAAACCTTCTTAGATTTCCTCAACAAATACCTCTTATTCTTCTGGTATGGTGTTTCACCTATCAATCCTCATTCAAATCTCCTTAGATTCCTCCCAATAATAGGAATATGTTAGATAGTTGTCGTTACAAATAAAAAAAATATTTTACTCAAAAAAAAAAAATTATACAAGCTTTATTAAACTTCTCCACAGAATAAGATAGGTTAGATAATTGTCGTTGCAGACAAAAAAATATTTGACTTAAAACAAAGGGGACCGCAACTAGTAATCCTATTGCTTCATTGAAAAATTTTGCTACAGCTTTATTAAAGATGCTTTTGTTTAGTTTGATTGCGGCTCCAATTAAACCAACAATATAAGGCAAATAGGCACCCTATTATCCTAGTTGCGATTGGTATGCAATGTTTTTAAATTTGGACCGAAAAGTAAGCCAAAATACCTTATGATTCACGGTTTGATCGGTTCAAATTTGGTTTAAATGTTTAATATTTTTTATTTATTTTAGTAATAAAAATTTTGAGTAAAACTAAAACATTTATTTTTAAAAAATAAAAATTTAATAACAAATCAATTGAACCTCTCGATTTTTATCAGCTACACCAGTTCAACCGATTTTTAACCAACCTTGACCGATTCAATTGATTCTTTAAATTATTCATTGTACCAAATTGAAGACATTCGATTCGCGGTTCAATTGATCGAACCGACCAATCTAATCCAGTTTTTCAAAACACTATTGGTATGGACTAAAGGAGATATCAAGGAAGAAACGCAATTGAAGCTCTGCTTTGCTTATCCGTTGCTTGCCAATTTATACATTTGAACGTTGGTGTATATTGGTTTTGTTAAAGCTATGCAAGTGAATTTGTTCACTCAATATAACACTGTACTACACTAATTATCTTAATTTCATACAAACTTTTCTTGGAAACCATACTACACGGTAACATTTGAAAAGGGTAATATAAAGAAGCTTTTTTTTTTTTTTTTACAGGTAAGCCCCACAATTCAAGTTTTAAGAAAGATGACAAATTTGTACTATACTACTTTACTCTTAAACAGAAAAAAAAATAATAATAATAAGAGTTAATTATAAAAACTCTCCTAAATGTTTGGTCAAAATTATAGTTTACCCCCCAATATTTATTTCTTCTCACTTTTATTACCTTTTATTTTATCTAACTCATTAACTATTAAAATATTTGAGTTGAACAAAAACACTCTTGTGCATAGTTTATAAGAGAAAACTCTGGCAAGATTCTTTAGATGTTCAAATGACAATATATGCTTTTTACCATAGAATATTTGTTGTTTTTAAGTTTTGGATAAAATAAATGGAAATATTAGTATTCTTTTTCTGCATATAATTGTCATGCTTGTAATTATTTAAAGTGGGTAAACCCTAAACTTTGTAATAAAGGAATAGAAATATGTGCTATATGGCAATCAGGCAAAAGAAATATGTGATATGGTGTAAAATTTACTTCTTTTTTTTTTCCCACGACCCTTGATTCAATATAGCACATACTTCTGACTAATATTTTTCTCTAAATTTAGGATCTACTAACTTGACGTAATTACATGCATGGTGATTCTGTGAAAAAAAAATAGTAATATTGATTTTTCAATTTATTTTATCAAATAAATAATTATTCGATGAGAAAAATCAAACCGTATGATTTGAACATCTAAGAATATCGTGATGACCTTTCCTTATGAATAATGTAGAAAGGCATTTTTGCCAACTCAAATATTTTGATAGTTAACTTGATTAATTGGATTGAAATAGGGAGTAAAGTGAAAAGAAATGAATAAAAAGAGGTTAATTGCAACTTTAACCAAACTTTAAGAGAGAGTTTTTGAGATGAACACTTTTTTGACGGGTGGCAGCACTTGTGCCATGCTACTAAAGCACTTTTTTCCCCTAAAAAGCAACTTAAGCAAATTGTTTTAAAATCCCTTTTCATTCCAAAATTGCAATGAACTCCCAAGTTCTCAATTCCTGAAAATATTAATTAAAAAGAGCACAACCCCCCTATGGTTGTTAATTGAAAATAGTTAGTGCGGCATTTATATAAATTGTTTTTTTGGACAAAAGGTGTTTTAAGTATCAAATTAGAAATCTGGAAACCTGCTTTGTCCGGGTCCAAACAAAGAAAAGCGAATGAAAACCAAGAAGAATTTGTACCAAGCTTTTGGTATAATTTCGCGGAAAAAAGTAGTAACAGCTAGTGCCACCCTCACAGATGCCCACTCCGTCACGGTTGCACCTTCCAACATAGTATCCACGCACACACACACACAGCGACACAGAGACCTCCCGTCCCCCGCCCCCCTCCCCAAAAAAAGAAAACAAAAACACCTCCTTTCAACTTGATTACGACGTTTCCCATGTGTATTTCTGCTTAAGTGACGATGATCTCCTTGTACCCTGACCTAATTACCCATCATCGTCCGCAAGCACACCCAGCTCCGATCTTCAGACCCCAATGCTAGGGTTTTACTAGGGGTTTTCCTTTATCTATTCATCTTTCGTTGTCCTTTAATTTTGCGGTTTTTGAAGTTGATGTTTTGCTCTTCAATTGCTAGGTGAATTATTAATAATTTATAGGTCCAAAATTCGGTGAATTATGGGGTATCTGGAAGGCGATTGGCACGACGTGATCGATGTGGATTCAGGGGATGATGATGATGACTTTTACGGTGGCGGCAACAGCGACACCCCCATGTCGTCCATGGACAGTGACGAAGACTGCGGGTTCAACTCTGATTCGGCACCGGATTACGACTTCATCAGTAACGACTCCGATGATCTCCTACACAGTCAGCAAAGCCAGAAGAATTATACCATCTTGAAGGAGGAAGACATACGATGTCGTCAAGAGGATGACATCACTAAAGTATCCACTGTTCTCTCTGTATCCAGAGAAGTAGCAAGCCTACTGCTACGCCGTTATAATTGGAGTGTGAGCACTGTGCACGAAGAGTGGTTCTCAGACGAAGAAGGGGTCCGCAAGGCTGTTGGCTTGTTGGAGAAGCCGATCGTTCAATTTTCAGCCGATGAGGAGGTAACCTGTGGGATTTGTTTTGATAGCTATTCGTTCTGTGAGATCAGAGCTGCTGCATGTGGCCATCCTTTCTGTCGTGCATGTTGGCAAGGGTATATAAATAACGCCATTAACGATGGCCCTGGTTGCGTGACTTTAAGGTGTCCTGACCCTTCTTGCAATGCAGCTGTAGGTCAAAACATGATTGATGATTTGGTTACCCGTGAATTTAAGGAGAAGTACCGCAGGTTCCTTGTTCGATCTTACATAGAGGATAATAGGAAAATTAAGTGGTGTCCTGGTCCAGAGTGTGAGTGTGCGGTTGAATTTGTGGTTGGGAGTGGCAACTATGATGTTACTTGCAATTGCTCGTACGGATTTTGTTGGAATTGTACTGAGGATGCCCATCGCCCCGTGGATTGTGAGACTGTGGCCAAGTGGATCTTGAAAAACAATGCAGAGTCCGAGAACACTAACTGGATTTTGGCTTACACCAAGCCTTGTCCAAAATGCAAGAGACCAATTGAGAAGAACCATGGCTGTATGCATATGACTTGCAGGTCGCCTTGTGGGTTTGAGTTCTGCTGGCTGTGTCTCGGTTCATGGAGAGAACATGGTAGGGGAACAGGTGGCTATGCTTGTAACGGTTTCAGCGTGACCAAGAAAGAAGGAGCAGTTGATGAGACTGAAAGGAGGAGGGAAATGGCCAGGAAATCTTTGGAGAGATATACACATTATTACGAGCGGTGGGCTGCCAACCAAAAGTCAAGGCTAAAAGCTTTAATAGATTTGCACCAAATGCAAACTAACCATCTTGTGAGGCTAAGTGAAATACAGTGCCAACCTGAGACGCAGTTGAAGTTCATTACTGATGCTTGGCTTCAGATAGTGGAATGTAGGAGAGTACTAAAGTGGACATATGCTTATGGATACTACCTACCCGAGAATGAGGACACCAAAAGGCGGTTTTTCGAGTACTTGCAAGGTGAGGCAGAGGTTGGCTTGGAAAGGCTTCATCAGTGTGCAGAGAAGGAATTGGAGACTTACCTCAAAGCAGAAAAACCTTCTGATGATTTCAATGATTTTCGTACAAAGTTAACAGGTTTGACGGCTGTGACAAGGAATTACTTTGAGAACTTGGTTAGAGCATTAGAGAATGGCCTCGCTGATGTGGATTCAGTAGGAACTTGTAGCAAGACAAGCTCAAAAGGTGCAGCTGGGAGCAGTAAACAGAAAGGGAATGGGAAGCGCAAGGAAGGGACAAAACATGACAGGTCGGGGAAGCAGAAGGTGCGAAATTCAGGCAGTTGAGAGTGCGTGAATGCTTTCTTCCAGATGTTGGTCCAATAACCATGTATGCAACTCTACTCTCATTGAAGTGGCCACTTCACTGGCCTTGTTAATCTTTAGGGTAGTGGGTTCCTGATGATAGACAAAGTTTGGAGATGTAAGGAATAAAAGTAGTTAAAAAAGAAAGAAACTGTCACATTTAGTATTGGCTCGTGTCCGTGTGGAGGAGAACTCTCCTAGGTTTCTGTTTCAGTAGATGGTTTTTTTAAGGTACTTTTGTCTTTGGTAGAACTTAAATCATATCAGTCTCTCTATTTATATATGTATTGCTAATTTGCTTATGTTGCTCTTATCGTTCGCTTGTGTATTAGACAGTTACAGAACAATGAACTTTTGCCCAGGAATTGAAAAGTGAAGTTCATGATACCCAGGTAAAGCCCTTCTTGATGAAAAAAAATACCATTACTCTGGTATTTACTTGTCATACTGTCATCCAGAATCTTCTTCATTTTTTTGTTTTTTGTTTTTGTGGGTGGTGTTTTTGTGTGTGTGGGTGTGGGGGTGGGGGGCCGGATTCAATCATTCCTTGGTGGTGAAAAAGAAATACCATTACTCTGGTATTTACTTGTCATACTGTCATCCTGAATCCTCTTCATTCTTTTTTTTCGTTTTCAATGATTCGCTCCATAGGGAAGAAGTTTGACGTAACAACAAATGAAGATTATTTGGTCAATCAACTATATTATTATTTGAGCTTCAGTTTCAAGTGCAATGTAAAAGCGTGTGTAGCCTGGATTGTCCTGCTGTAAGAGAGAATCTTACCTTTATGGCATGTTTGGGATCCAAAAATCAAGATATTCAAAATCTGATTGGTGAGTCATGACAAAAACAGCTTAACTAAATGCTGAATTAATCTGTCTATGAAGTCCGTGTAGACATCTATTAGCTTCCAATTGCAGCTTGAACAAGTTTTTTGACTGAAAACCAGAGGCTGTATGCATCAATTTGTCATTGCATATAAGCTAGATCTTCCATTTGCCACGACCGACCAATCGATAAATCAGTAGATACTAAATCTAGTATCGCACATATGTTGGCCAGACAGTGATGTGAAACATCTCCAGAAACAAATTCATTAACTTCTCCATCAATCTCTATTGCACTGCATCCTGGCGCTTTCTTCAGCCCACGGTCACCAATCATCCTCCTGAACCTTCGTGCATCCTCACATTTCTGTGCAGCCAGATATATATTTGATAACTGAACATAAGCACTACTTTCTTCTGCTTCATTTCCACCTTCCAACTGTAATAGCTCCTTAACAGCAAGCTCTGCAAGAATGACATTGTTGTTCATCCGACAGCCACTTAGAAAGGCACCCCATACAGAAGCCAGTGCTTTCATGGGCATGCTTCTGATAAGCTCAAGTGCCTCGCATAACTGACCTGCCCTGCATAACAAGTCCACGATGCAACTATAATGTTCATGCTCAGGTGGAACGCCATATAGAGTTTCCATGTTATTCAGCAAAAATTGACCTTCCCTAGGAAGCCCTGCATGTGTACAAGCAGCTAAAACCCCAAGAATGACGATCCCGTCAGGCTTAATCCCATCTTCCGCCTGCATCCTCTCCAAACAATCAATTGCTTTCCTAGCATATCCATGTGCCGCAAATCCTCCAATCATTGATGCCCAGGAAAACTTATTTCTTTTAGGGATGCTCTCGAAAACTTCCACAGCCATGTCAATGCACCCACACTTGGCGTACATGTCAACGAGTTGAGTTCCAATGAAAGTATCAGATCCCATCAAATTCCTCCTCCTAATATACTCATGAATCCATTTGCCCTGTTCTAAAGCCCCTAATTTTGCACAAGCAGTGAGCCCAGTGGTCAGACAAAACTCATCAGGCTCGACTCCGCGCAACAGCATTCCGCGAAATACATCCAAGGCCTCCGAAGCCATTCCACATTTAACATAACCACTAATGAGCACGTTGCACTGAACAACATCTGAGTCAGTAATTTCACCAAACAGCTGGCGAGCAGCAACCAACGATTTAGACGCCGCATAAAAGCGGATCAACGCCGTTTGCACATGCGGATTTGCGGATGCCAGGCCATTTTTCGTTACCCAACAGTGCAATTGCTCTCCCTCGGAAGTAAAACAACCGTTAGAACAAGCGATTAGAACGAAGGGGAACGTGTAGCCATCGGGAGGTAGAAGACTGCGTAACATGAGATTGAAGCACCGAAGGGCCAAGTGGGGTTGAGGAGAAGTAGAATAGGCCTTAATTAGAGTGTTGTAAAGATAGCAGCTGGGGCTAGGGAGCTGGGTGAAGAGGAGGGAGGCGTAGGAGAGGTCACCGCAGTCGGCGAGCGCACAAAAGTCGAGGAGCTTGCTGACGGCATAATTGTTGCGGTGGAGGCCGTGGGTGATGAAGATGCTGTGAATGGCTTTGAGTTCCTGCATGCTGGTACATCGTCCAATGATATACATGCACCATTTCCAGGCTCGAATGCTGCGCTGGGTACTGGTGGTATAAATTGTTCTGCAGTGGCGATGTGCGTTTATCAGATGGTTCATCCGATTTCGAATACAGAAAGTTGTGGAGTATCATTAACAAGGCCGGATTTGGAAGGCTGATTCTTCTTTTTTCTCTCTTTTCAGAAACTCTCTGATGAGCCGGGATGAGTTGGGTTTCTTAGGTGGCCAAAACCGTCATCATGTTTCGAAGCGTCGTTCATGATCGACTCCCAGCCAATTACTAGTAATTAAATGGCTGGTTCCATATTAAGATAATTTAGATTCCTTCCTCAAAGAGGGAAGGAAGAACAAAAACCAGGAAAAAAAAAAAAGGAAAAATTTCCACTGGATTGAAAAGTAGAACATCAATCAAACTGCGGTTGTGGTCCAGAAATTGCGATGTTTTTGCATTCTTTTTTCTTTCTCAACCAATTTGATGGAGAATAAGTGCGTACTGCTAGTTCATAATTTACATAAATCAACTCTCATTCCTCCTACGAGATGCTTAAACATGTCCTTCCAACCAGAAGCTAGTAGTTAAAATCGTTATCCATCAAAAGCAAATCTGGGTGTTCAAAAAATCTTTTTAGTTCCTGAAAACTCCAGCTAGCAGTCCCAAAGATAAGGTGTCACCGGGCTCCTGCTACAACTTCAGCTTTAAATGAATGTTCCTCCGTCTTTCTCTTAGATCATGCTTTCAAGATGCTTCCCATCATCGTCCTTAAATCGAGGTAGGAATCGCCAGAAAATGTCTTTGCCACAGTCAAGAGAGCTCAACTAACATGCGAAACAGAAACAAGCCAAAAAAAAAAAAACCCACCTGTAAGTGCAAAAGCATACAGCACAAATACTGGTGATCTTGCAGAATGATACTAACAACAAATTCTCAATTCTCAAAGATGATGACCAGATTTTATCTTCAGCTCCAGTCTACTCATATGCCATCTTTTTCCTGGCTCTTTTTTCTTTTTTTCAATTCTTGTTTTATCCAACGAAATTGAAGGACAAAAGAGCCAAAATTTTCCTGACATCTTCCTAAGCTTAAAGGTTTAATCTTTGCCACAGGAAACTACTTCCTTTTAACTAGATGATGCTACGACCAGCTAGAGGCAGAAGCCAACAGAGATAAAACCTCCCACGAGTTGCTATCTGGTTAGGAGTACATTAGGAGTTGGTAAAATTTTCTGGGGATGAGATGCATCTTCCAGCTGTATGCTGCAACTGCAGGAATAACATTTCTCCAATGAAACAAGGCATCTCTCTCTCTCTCTCTAAATGCTCAGTTTGATGACTTTGTTACGAGTATTCAACTTTCTAAACCACCAATTTAACTATTCAAGTTTGATAACTCTGCAGAATTTGCAATGAATCTGGCACAGAAGGTTAAACATTAACCCAAACCAGCAAGAGGGAGTGGAGTAGAGGCAAACCTCTGGAGGTCGAAGGAACTACAACAACGTGCATAGTTGCATTGTTGGGAGGAAGACCCAGCCGGAGAGGATAAAGTTTCCCGTTTATTTTGTTTTTTGAGCACACTGTAATGTTTGTAAGCTCTGTTTCTTCCTCCAACTTCTGAGTCAATTCCTCCACGTTTTGCCCTTTAAAATTGAAGGAGTGGCCTTCTATCCCATCATCGACATTCCCATCATCATCAGCCACATGATAATGTATTACTCGGCCTTCATACTTCACTGGTGAACCACCAAACGAATCGCATGACTGCGCATGCGTACAAAGAATCCTCCGTTACGATTTACTAATCACATGACATGTAAATAATAAAGAGATCAGAAGTAAACAAGGAGAGGTAAACGATCGAACCTCATGTTGAGATGGGGTTCTAAGCTGAAAGGAAGAAGAGCTCAAGTCTTCGTCCAATGATTCAGATCGTTCGACTTTCTTGGGTGACGGAGGCCGTATCTCAATAGTATCAACTTCCCACAAAATCCAATCTTGATGTATATGTGGGATGTCATGAGTGACTGAATTTCGCCAGGGTGGTAATCCCCCATTCGCACGTAAATAATTCCCATATCGTGTTTTGAGCCTTACTTGAAATCCTTCCCTAATAGGCTCCCATTCAACCTTCGAGTCCAACTTTCTGGGCAAACTTTGAACAACTTTTTGGCCCGTCATGCCAAGAAGGAATTGATCATCTATTGCTGTTAGGTACTTGCCACAACAGCTTTTCAAACGTACGAGATTGTCAACTCCCTCAACAAGCTCGACTGTCCATTTTGCGTGCTTGGATGTGCCAGAACGATCTTGGATCACAGTTTCCTCATCGCGTTCCGCTATCAAATACTTCTGGTGATGGCTCCTCAGCCTAACAGATTTAGCTTTCCTGAAGAATTCCATTCCGGGACTCTGCAATCAATAAAAATGAAAGGACATGACTACAATTAGCGTTACAGAAACAAACTACGAGATGATCTCCCGATCTGGAGCGGCACCTGGACCAAGGAAACTATAGATTGTCGTGATCCAGAGTCTGGACAAAGATCTGTACGTAGGATCTATTCCAAATAGACAAATCAGCAGATGGATTTGGCGTTGATCACCTTTTCGGGCTTGAAACGTGGATCAATGGTTAAGATTATACTGTCGGAGGTCGTTATCAGTTGGCTTGATACTTTTTCCAGAACTGAGTTTCAGACTCAGTGGGTGGATGGGATGGCCCAAGACTCCCACTCGAATGGCCATACAAAAAAGAATGCTAGTCGTGTATTTGAGCAAAATATTACTACATACATCCGGTTTTTCGTATTTAGGCAAACCAACCGAGCATTTCTTCTTTTTAGTCTCCCGTAAAAACCACCCCCGGAAGAAACCAAAACACCACCATTCCCCTCTCCCTTCCCAAAAAATCGTGACCCAAGTGACTACAATCATTTTTACTCTACTCGTATAACTAGATGCAGATTGACTATATATACTTGGTTACAAGATAAATCTTTGAATGGTTTGAAGAAATCGAAGTTGGAATAAATATTGGCCTATTTTTGACAAACAAATTTTTTGGCGAGTGAAATTTTAGATAAATATACAAAAAAATTCACGAGGCCAACACGAATATACACATTTAAAAGTAATCACCTATAAAAAGATTTAAAAATTTTTGTTGTCTCTAGATTGATCATTACACCAACCTCATATGGGTCAATATTTCAATATATTCATAACTGTTTCATGTATGAGTTGCAGTTATTCTAAGAAAAAATTTGGCTTATTTTACATTTACGAAAAATCTTTTAAGACATTCCTCAAATTTTGCTAAATAAATTATTTCGCCTTTTACTTTTGATCATTTTTTGGGTATAAAAAGTTCATATCTTATTTGTTTAGAGGCCCAAAAAATCATTTTTTGCAATGTGCTACCAATCTCATTTGATTTGAAAAAATTATATGCTTTAGGAGCATGTGAAAAAAAATCTAATAATATTTATGCAAAAGAATTTTCAATAAGTAATACTAAAAAGTACCAAAATTTGGGACTTTTTTTTCTAGTATTTAGCCACTAATTTTGTCCCAAAAAAAAAAAGAAGAAGAATTATGACATAGCAACCTACAGATAGGAGTGCGGTATTTTCTTTAAAGAAGACAAAGTAAGGTCTTTATTCATGAGAAGAAGGGAATTATTAGGACAAGAGTAATTTTGTATAAAGGTTATAACTAGTAGAAATGGGGGCAATTTTGAAAAGTTAGTAATTTGTAACGGTCGAATATAAATTTTGTCAAACAGAAGGGAGCAAAGTACTCAAAATTAATGTTTTGGGCTTGTGGAGGGTTACTTTTTTTTTTTTGTCGAAGTCAGCAGACTTTTGACGACGTTTTACTAACCTTAACCCCGTGAGAACCCTCAAAAGCCAGCAACTTTTGAAAGTCTGACAGGAGACTAATATACTAACCACCCAAACCCCCCCAACCCCGATGTGGGACTTCAACCTCCACAAGAGAGCCTGCCAGACCTAAAGAGACCCCTTACCCCCCCCCCCCCCCGTGTTGAGGCTGATATGTCTTGTTTTGTCGAAGTCAGCAGACTTTTGACGACGTTTTACTAACCTTAACCCCGTGAGAACCCTCAAAAGCCGGCAACTTTTGAAGGTCTCACAGGAGACTAATATACTAACCACCCAAACTCCCCAACCTCGATGTGGGACTTCAACCTCCACAAGGGAGCCTTGTGGAGGGTTACTAAACTCTTCGAATATGTAAATCTGCTCATCCAGCTCTTAAGATAAAAATTAAAACTTAACAGTATACAAATATGCCAATTGACTCAATTCAGCACCTTTAAGGCTGAATGAATCTGCTCAATCTTACCAGCAACAATGGCTTAAAGGATCAGATTGGGGTTTAATTGGTATCTTTCCCAGTTAATGATTACTTACTTGTAAATATACTCTCATAGCTCTTATTTACAAGGGGAAAAAAAAAAAAAAAAAAAAGAGGAAAGGGTCAGATCAACATTCTTTAAATTCTAGAAATAACAGAGGAACACACGTCTAATATTTTATTTTGAGTGCCCATTTCATGCAATATTATCTTTCTGGAGGATCCAATTGAAAATGCCTTAATTTGCTAGTGCATGTTTTAAAGGGCTTGGGGAATTATACTTTTCTCACAATGCTTCGCTATTTTGTGCTCACCAAAACAATTTTATTCTGATTGCCTGGTACAGGTTTGAGATGTGGATCATATCAACTAACTAAAGGAAACAAAAATGCCTGGGACTGTTGAATTGCTAAGGAAATGAAAGCAAATGAGGAGAGCATACCGGTTTTACAGACGCATTTCCATTCTCTGCTTGCTTGATGAAGGCGCTTCCATTCATCCTGGATAAGTAGGCCACTGGTGAATCCCTGTCAGGCGAAGGCGAATAACCATCTTGGAGTGAAGAAAAGGTTGATGAAGCTGATAAACTACTCGAGAGCGACGCTGTATCCGACAAAGTAATGTCCACAATATCCACGCCCCACAAAACCCAATCTTGAGTAGCTGTTCTATGAGGAATGTCGTGAGTAACAGAGTTTCTCCAGGGCGGGGGACCTCCATTCCCCCTCAAGAATTTCCCTTCACTAGTTCTCAGTTTCACGTATAATCCTTCCTTTATAGGCTCCCACTCAATAGAGGAGTTCATTTTCTTAGCCGGAAGAGTTTGACGTACCTTTCTCCCAGTCGCACCAAGGAGGAATGCCTCTTCTGTGGCCGTAAGGTACAGACCGTGGCAGCTCTTTAGACGAATTACATTGCTTTTTCCTTCCACATATTCGACCGTCCAACGCGCCTTGCTTGAAGAGCCATTTCGGCTTTGCCTGACTGTTTCTTCATCATCATCCGCCACCAAGTACTTTCCAAGATGGCTCTGAAGTCTGACCGCTTTAGCCTTGTCAAAGAACCCCATTCCGCCCTACTTCACAAAAAGTATGGTTTACAGTCGAGTTCGCATTTACAAGTCACGAAAATGAGAGCGAAGAGATTCCAATGAATTTTGGCAATGTTTTGTCAGCTAAAAATTGCTATCTCAAAGTGCCCAGATGGAATTTATTTGTTTAATTGGGAACAAGGCCCTTAAGTAACATAATTGATGTACAGCGCAATCCAACATACAGATCTGCACACTCATTTACCGATAATAGATACACAAACTCGTAGTATGTAAACTGTAACAATTAACAAGGTGCATTCTTCAGTCTACAATCAATTTTAACTATAGTTAATTTTTTTTAAAGTCGCCTGAAACGGAAGGTAATGTTTTCGTACTGGAAAGGAGTGTGGGAGTACCTGTCTGCAACTTGCGAATCCAGAAGTATTTGATGCAACTGATGGCCAATGGGTGTCGGAGGAGATTGCCGCTTGATAATTTGGAGAGACTGCAGCACTGGAGGGCACTGACGGAGTGAATGAATCGGAAAATTCATCCGGTGACCAAGCAAAACTGGATAAAGGCGATGATTCGCAACTCTGTAAATGCTCAAACTCCACAATAGAGATCTCCACCACATCCACTTCCCACAAAACCCAGTCTTGTGTTGCAGTTCTATGGGGGATATCATGAGTTATGGTGTTCCTGAAAGGAGGTGCTGCACCATTTGCCCTCAAGAACTTCCCTGATTTTGTTCTTAGCTTTACTTTATACCCTTCTTTTATGGGCTCCCACTCGATACAAGGATCTTTCTTCGACTCCGGAATTCCTTGTATCACCTTTTTACCTGTCACCCCAAGAAGTAAAGGCTCGTCAGAAGCTGTCAGGTATCCCCCAAAGCAGCTCTGTAGTCGAATGAGGTGAGGATTTCCTTCCACCAATTCGACCGCCCAGCGAGCCTTTTTCGAGGAGCCATTGCGGCTCTGCCGGACAGTTTGTTCGTCATCATCGGCCAACAGGTACTTGTCCAAGTGACTCTTAAGTCTAACAGCTTTGGCATTGTTGAAAAACTCCATTATGGGTATCAGATTCTGAAAAATGAGATTTGTAACTTGCTCGTTAGATTTTCTTTTTTTCAATTTGGCAATTTGGCCTTGTTAAATTTAAAAGGGTTGGCGCGACAAGTCAACCACATGAACGGGGTAGACTTAGAAGTTTCTGTGAAGCCAATCAGTAGTTGCTTACAAAATATTGAAGTTGAATGTTACTATTGACTTTGAATTAGCAAGTTGGCACAAACAATTCATATTATTTCTAGGTGGCATCACTTTCCATATACTTCCGTGGCACGGCTAGGCTGGCGAGTTGACGAGGGTTGGTCGTTGAATTGAAATCTGATTGAAAGTATTTATGCTTTCATTTTTTTGCTATTCCAAAATATTTATCATGTTTGATACTTTTAACTATTTTATACTCTAATATTTTTCTTATGCCCTTCATTAATGATGCATAAAAACAATTAGACAAATATGATGGAATTGGTTTCTAATTCTTACTTTGATCAGTACATGATTATGGACAAAAGTGAAACAAAGGAAAAAAATTTTTGGTGGAATGTACTATGTATAAACATCACATATTTTTAAGCATGACTAAATATATGGGACGGAGAAAATGGTACTGGAAGATCAGATCGACTTGATGGAAGTGAATAGTAATCGTTTCGTAACGTGGAGACGGAGTGCATTTTTTTGGGTTATTACATCAACAAAATGAACAGAAAAGATCGAGCCGGTGAGAATGATCTCCATTCCCAACTTCGTAGCTCTCCTCAATTGCAGTTGGATTTGCATGGCGTTTTGAGGTTGCAGAAAATCTTGGATCAATGAAAGAGACGTCGTTCAAAGATGTGAAGCATCGCCAATTTTGAATTTTGGGACATGGGGTGCACAGAATCGGTTAATAAAATGGTGCTAGTGGATTGCATTCTCCTGTGATTTGACGGAGTCTACGCTCTCCAAAATGTCCAATTCCCATAGAATTTTGTCTTCCGTATGTGTTCTACAGGGTACGTCATGTCCAACCCTGTTTCTATAAGGCGGCAAACCTCCATAGGGACGCAAGAATTGTCCATAATGTGTTTTGAATCTCAACTCAGATCCCTGTCTTTCGACCTGCCATTCAATTGCGGAAGTCAATCGCGTCGGGAGAGTCTGAAGAACCTTGTGCCCCTTCGTCCTGGGAACAATGGGCTCATTTGTGGCAGTCAGGTACTTCCCGTAGCAGCTTTTGAGGCGAACACCATCATTGCCATCAACAAACTCAACCCTCCAACGTGCCTGTTTCATCGAACCGTCGCGGTCTTGGCGCACGGATTCTTCATCGTCGCCAGCTATTAGATACTTCCCTTTATGCGTTCGAAGACGGATGATTTTCGCCCCTGCTAAAAGCTCCATTGCTAAGCCTATGCCTGCGATTCGATTAAAAAGGATCTTCTGCAACACAAAATTCTGGTTATCGTTTAAAGATGCGTGAAAACCAAAATTCTGGCATATCCCTATCGGCTAGACGAATATCATCAGTCAAGAAGAATGTATCAATTTCTATGCGGGCGGGGATTGATGATATTGCAATGGTGGACGATTGCAAGAAAAGCCTGCTACGATGCGCATATATTTGCAAATACATGAAACATGATGAGGAGGAGAGAGTTGCGAAAAGCAGGGGTTGTCATCTCATCCGGTGGAAGCCGCTTAATTTTTTGCAAGCCTCCACATGTAAATCACAACAGAAGGAGTTTTTTTTTTTTCCCCTTGTAAGCAAATTTTAAGGGACTCTGGTCCTACAAACCTGTGACATCTCTAGTTCTGACTGCTGTTTATCTGATGTTTTCTAGTTTAAGAAGCGTTGAAGAACACCCACTCAATAGACTGATATTGTCTCCCAAAATTGATAATGGTCCAAATGAATATTTGCATTGCCTAATCACCCGACCTCCTTCCAGTCCATTGCCACAGACTTTACCCTCTCTTTTCATAATTCTCCATTTACATTCTCGCCCTATCTACTGCTCCGGTTTACATATACTCAACTGTAGATAGCAGTAACATGACTGTAAAAGGTGGCACAAGCCCAGCCTGTGCTGCATGCAAATACCAAAGGAGAAAGTGCACATCGGACTGCATATTGTCCTGCCAATCAACACAACGCTTTCCAAAATGCACATCGGCTTTTTGGGGTGTCCAAAATTGTCAAGATGCTAGAGCAATTAAACACTCTTGAAACAAAAAGGAAGAGGCCATCAAATACGAGTCAGGCATGCGTGGAAGATACCCTGTTCATGGCTGTGCTGGGATCATCTGCCAACTTCGTCCACAATTACGACTAGCTTCACTATGTGTATTCACAGCTGGCTGTCCATGGCCAAAAATTTTCCAATAATAGACAATTGTCCTATTCCTCCGAGTGTTCTGCGCAGCCACGGTTAGACTTGAGCATCCACAACTGTATTACTGATGCTCTGCTGTTTTCTCAACATCATTCTGATGGCGATGATGCTGTTCGTCATCTCGACTCTACTGATCAATTGACAAAATCTTTACTGGGTTTGGAACCTATTTATATCCCCAGAGACCCTTCTTGTGATATGATGACAAGTAACAATTCAGTGGGAAATCTACCTCAAGTTGTTGCCAATTCAGATCACACGCTTTTGGGATTCAACCAGAGGTGAATGTTTTTTCAGGATTATGAAGACATGCCCTTCGAGGCAATGGTGGACGACAGACGATCATATGTGGAAACTAAGGACGCCTGTTACTCCGGGTACATAAAAATTACACATACAATACTATATGACATAAGTAATACTTCCTAACCACTTGCAATTTCTCCTGCTAAATACTCATTTCCCAAAACTTCAATTGCTGTCCAGATCGGAATCATCATTTAGGGATTTCTCATAACCGGTAGAGCAGGTGGCAGAGAGCAATCCAAGGAATGCTGCCGCATGCTTCAGCCTTACCAACTAGAATGGGAAGTAGACTATTTGATTCAAAGTTCAGACTTCTCTTCTTCTACCATTCCTAGAATTCTTTGAAGCTTACATTTGTAAAAATATTGTGTGTTTCTATTGCCTATGTATGATACTGATGGAAATGGAAAAAACAATTGAATTTCAAATGTTTTATCAATGAAAAAGAGCTGTGAATATTTGTAATGCTATAAAATGTCCTTCCATTATTTCTTAATAATTGCACTAATGTCTGCTACTGCAAACTATTGCATCAGAAGTTCCCATCAGGAGTAAAAAATTGCATAGGGAAGCAAAGAGTTCCTTCCCTCCACCAAAGACCAAATGCAAAGCAAAATCCATCCCACTGCATAACTAAATAGACCAAATGCATGGCAAAAAATGAAGACTTCCAATGGCTGCACAAAACCATTCTTTCACTAGAACACATTAATACCTAGGAAAATATTTATGAGGTGGCATGTTTACCTAAAACTTTATGTATATATTATGGTTTGTGATGCAAGGAAGTAACCAAAGAAGGATCTGACAGATGATATGTACAGGTAAATGGATTAAGATGTAGTAGCTTACAACAGGTTAAGTAACTCTCCCTTTAAGGATTGACAAGTACAACTGGATGCAAGGATCACGACCTAAGAATTCCCCTCTCACTTAACAGCCTCATGATTCGTGACGCATCATTTAATCTGCCAGCTCTTTCGTATATGCTGGACACAACCAGATGCAACTCTTTCTTGTTAATGTTCAGATTAGAGTCCAGTTTCTGAAACAGGGATTCAACCATTTCAAAATCTTTTTTTCCACCATAAAGACTTAGCATCTGAAAGTGAACTTCATCAGAAAAAACACATTGCTCTTCCTGCATTTCCCTGTATAGAGAATCAGCCTTCTCAAACTCCTGCAACTTGCCATAAGCATTCAGGACCAAAGAGATCATATTAGAATCAGGAAAATATCCAGCTATTCTCATCCTCTCAAACACCTCAATTACATTTGCGTGTCTTCTGTTTCTGGAGAATAGATTTATCATGCAGTCAAAAACTGCTATGTCTTTAATTTCTCCAGCATCAAATGCCTGCCGGAAAGCCCATGTGGCCTCCTCTATTCGTCCAGCTCGAGCAAGAATAGTGATTGCTGTTTCCCTAGGAATATTATCAGGGCATTTCAGCTCATGTAGCAAGCGTTTGGCATGACCAACCAAGCCAGCTCGTTCATATGCAACAATCATTGTCTGGTAAAGAACCTGATCAATCTCAATCCCAGAGCTTCGCAGCTTCTGAAATAGCATTGCCGCTCGATCCAATTTCCCTACCTTGCCCCATATTGATATAATGGTCGAATAACTAATGGCATTAGGCTGGATCCCTCTCCTCTGCATCTCTTGAATAAGATTATTTGCTTTCTCATGCTCCAGTGTCTTCCCATAAATCTTAATCATGGTGTTGTATGTGACAACATTCTGTTCAATGTCCTTCCTCTGCATCAGCCTAAACAAATGTATTGCTTCCCCAAAAAGCTCAGCCTCCCCATAGACCTTCAAAAGTGTATTGTAACTAACAACATTCTGTTCAATCCCCAGCTTCCTCATGCTCCAAAACAGCCTGTCTGCCTCCTTGGCCATATCAAGCTGCCCATACACATCAATCATGATGTTGCAAGTTGTAAGATCAAGTGGGCACTTAACCTCATTCATCTCAGAAAATACGGAGATTGCCTCCACAAACTTCTGGTTGTCAACATACATACTCAAAAGCGTAGAATAACTTACCGTGTCAGGAACAACACCAACTGACTTCATCTCGGTAATCAACAACCTTGCTTCGCGGAAAAGCTTAGCTTTTCCAAACACATTGATCATGGAATTATATGCAACAAGATCAGGCGTAATTCCTGAACTCTTCAATTTTGAAAAAATAGAAATGGCCTTGGAGTAGTCACATAATTTACGCGATAACTCAATCAAATTACTATACAGAACCAGATCACCGGACACCCGATCATTTTCCATCTTCTGAAGCCAGGATAAAGCATCATCAAAAAGACCCTCCTTTCCAAAATGGGTAATGAGAGTGGAGTACGTGTACCTATCGGGTGAGAGAGCTCTCTGACGCATTTCGTCGAACAGCCCGTATGCTAGCTGCCACTGCTTAGCCCGCAGTACGTTACGGAGCACGACGTTGTAGGCAAAGACGGAGGGAGTGTAGAGGGCCTCCTCGTTGATCCAGTCGAGCAAAGCAAGGGAGCGTTGCCAGTCCGACTCACGCGAGAGGAGCGTCACCATGAACCTTATGGACAGGCTTCGGTCTCTGTAGGGTGACATTAAAGCGTACAATTCATGCTCATTTTTAGTCTGGCCAATGGATGATAAGAGCTCGTCCATGTTGATACTGCGGTCCAAGTAGGAGCTGTCGTTTTGCTTTCGGTGGTAAGTTTGGCGGGGGAAGTCGGACGAGGACGGCGTCGTTTCATTGGGCAATGATGGCTGTCTCCGCCAGATATCTTTCCTTGATGAAGCAAAGGAAATGGCGTGGAGTTTGAAGGTAGTTCTACGAGTCTCGGGCAGCAATGGTACATGGACGGTGACGATCGATTGGTTGAAAGGAAAAGATGATGGTGGTGGTGGGATGGACTGATGCACATGCATGGAATTCGCACTTTGCAGAGGACAAATTTGAGGCGGGAGATGATTTCAATTGGTACTCACGTTTTATCCCTTTGGGATTTTTTTTTATTTTTTATTTTTCTTGCCTGTAGAACTCTCTTATTCCTTTCTTTCTTTTCACTTTTTCCCCATCTCATCACATGACCCGGAGAGCGAAAGAAGGGAAGACATGTACCTCAATAAAAGTAGTGGAAGTCGAACCTTGACAGGTTACCTTAAAAAGTGACCCAGACCATTTAAATTAGTTCTTTTTTTTTTACCAAAGCACAACGACTTTTTTGGCATAGAACACTAACCCAAATCCCGTGAGAACCCGGTATCTCTTGAGGTTTAAATTAGTTCTCACTTTTACTCTTTTTGAAGTTTTTTCTTTTTAGCCTCCCACCTCTTTTCACTTGCTTCCTATCCCCAACTGCCAAGAACAGATTTATAAGTTTTGCTTTATTTTTCTGTCTACAAGAGCAAATTCAACTTGCATTTGTACTGGATCAAGAATGAGAATAAGTAACTGCGGTGAAAATAGTGGTGCTAACAAGTTTAATATGGGTGAACGATCTTTTTTTTTTTTATTCGAAAACGACAACTGTAATATATTCTAATCTATCCTACATTAGAGGAGGGGGTGGACCTAAGAAGATTTAAAAGTAATTTGGAGGGAACTGAACTATCACCGGACCAAACGAGTGCACTACGTACCTACCTGAATTTTTTGAAACAAATTCATATTTTTAACGTGACAGTTGGTGGGAGGCAAGGGTTTGCAGCCTTAAATGGCTTGATGGTGGGCTGGTGGTTACTATGGGTGAACGATCTGAATTGGGTGTTTGTAGGATCTAAATCTCCTTTAAATAGTGTAGGATGGATAGGATCTCACGTAGGGTTGTTCACCCCCTCACACTTCAAATAGCACAATTTTACCTCAATTAGCTGTACAATTATATTAAACGCTGCATTATTTATTGCTCTATATGTGAATTGGAAACTTGAAAATCTATTAATATGATCATCTTTTACATTTTTTGGTTGGATCTTAAAATAGAAATGGTTTGTCTAAATACAGAAGGAAGAGGTATTTATTGATTTTGTTGGTAGGGAGAAACCTTTGGGTTTGGTGTCCCGGGTCCACTTGATAGGTGATCATCCAACACACTAATTACGGTATAGAATGAAGTTTAAAAAAAAAAAAATTTTCTGATATCTCCCACTGTGAAATAGCTGAATTACCCTTACAATGTATAAGGTATTTGGCATGTATGTGGACTTAATCAATTAGCCTATTAGTAAATCAAATTAATAGAAATATAACACAATTTAAAACTAAAAAAAAATTCTAGCTTGGCACGAGAAAAAGGGCCCCTAGGAAAAGGTAGCTAATTCTGGGGGACTAGTGGGTATACAAAGCCAACTAGATCAAAGGAGTGTTATGGCACAATCTTTAGATTTTTTTCGTTGCTGGTGAGGTTTGAACCCTGACTAACAGCCTCCCTTCTTGGTGGCCACTGAGCCAATGGTCCAGTGGTTTAGATTAAACTTGAGAAATAGAAAGACATTTTTTGAAGAGTAGCTTGACCTCGAGCGATTGTGTTACTAAGAGTGTGAGTGTGTGTCAAATAGAGGAAAATTGCTCTCTAATTCTTGTCTACAATATGTTGATTATGAGCATCTTACTCAAGGTGAGAGGAAAGATTTTTCTTTGATATTCAAGTTTGGAATTATTGCTACTTAATTGCATATAACTTAATTTTTTTGTTGACGATGCCAAATAATAGCCATGAAAGTGAAAATAATAGGTCCAATTATTTGAGATAATTACTGTAGCACCCTTTGTGATGTGATATATGTGAGATAAAAAGACGGTTGAGAAGGTAAAAAGGTGATTGAAATTTGTGAAGTAAATTTTGTTGGTGACATACTAGTAGTGCATCTCTCGACTCGTCCAGAGGTCCTATTCTGATTTATTTCTTCCGTAACCCATACTCCACGGCAAAACACACACTTTTTTTTTTTTCTTCTCTTCAAAGAAAGGAAGGCGGTGTAATTGTATTGCCTAGTTATTATTTATTTCATTTAAGTATCTACTAAACTCGCATCGGTCGTCAATCACGCAATTCACCTCCAACTTTGGTAGGCGGCCCATAAATCAACTGCCATGGTGAACATGATGAATGCGAGCCACATCCATCCTTCTCTGACTCCCAACTATTAGTAACATTTAATTTAACAGCTCCTCCACCGTCAAATCAATGTCCATTCAATCTTCATAATTACGCTCAACCGCCATCAATGTACTACTAAGCATCTCCATCACCTCTCCACCCATTTGATCATGAATTCTTGCGTTTGATTTGAAGAAAAAAAAAAAAGAAAGGCCATCAAATTATGGACTAAATCCACATTAATTAATAAAAAAGTTTAGTGACAAAATTGGTCATTTTCCCCGCAGCAGCATACGAAACCCTGCACATCCTTTTACTTTTCGCCAAAATTCACAAACACTCCCAGTTATAACTTACCATTTACTGACCAATGAATAAAGCATGTGTTAATAGGAGATTGGTTGAATGCAACTTCGTCGGAGTGGCCTGGAACGCGGTGAAATGAAGGAAATCTTCTATTAAACATGCTTTATTCATTGGTTAGTGCACAGTAAGTTTTCTCTAGCATTTAGTACTTTCGGACAATAAAATTGCTATTAGTTAAAGTTTATGAACTCACTAAGTAACACTCGAAGATGAATTGAAAAAATTAAAGTACTTACTTCCCAAAATTACCGCTCTCAAAGTCATGCCAACCAAACAAACTTGTGATATGAATAATAAATACTACAGGATTCCCTCTTTTTTTTTTTTTGGTAATAAAAGGGACTATATATTGAAAAAAAAAAACTTAAGTTATAAGTACAGAATGAGGGAAGCAAATTCCCTTGAGATCTGCATTTACTAGATTTTTCAAAACATGAGGGATACTATCATAGCATACAAAATTCACGTCATAGCTAGGGGTGCAAACGAGCCGAGTCGAGCCGAGCCTCTAGTTAATTTTGTGAAACTTAAATTCAAACTCGAGCTCGACGAGCTCAAAATATCAAGCTCGAGCTTAAAAAATAAAATAATAATAATAATAAAATTATTTTTAAAAAATAAAAAATAATTATTTATTTTTAAAAATAAGTAAAATAATAAATTTTTAATAAATAATAAAATATTAGAAATATATGCGTAATTTTATTATTAAAAAATATATATATATAGATATAATTGAACTCGCGAGTCAACGAACTTAATGTTTTTGAGCTCGAAGCTCGTGACTCGGTTCGCGAACAATCCTAGTCATAGTATACAGGATTCCCTCTTTTAAGTTCCGGTCACGGGTTCATGGAATGAGCCTTCCCTTTTGAAATGTCACAGCCTCCCAAACTGGACTTTGAAAATGGTGAAATTTTTTTTTTTTTTTTACCACCCTAAGCTCCCTTGGTCAATTATTCTAGAAGTTGAATATTTGGTTTTGAAAAGGGGGAAACATGAAAGGCAAAAATAAGTTTCCATTAATTACCCAAAGACTTGCCAACCAACAACAAACAACTGCTGAGAGACTTAAGACTCAAACTAAAGCCATCCTATGCTCAGCTCCCCTCATCTACACTCCTCCATATGATAGCCGTACCGCTTTTAGGGAAAAAGAAAGAAAGAAAGAAAGAAAAGAGGAAGCTTAATTCACACTGCATATTTTGCAGCCTCAGCCCAACACAGACAAAACTGCCATTCTTCAATTGCCTCACTCCTCCGTATAGCAATAGCAAGCAACAAAGCTCCATTCTTTCCCGATCAGCTGCCTCATTTGCCCCGTCTTTATTTTCTTGGAGAAAAAAAGGATAAAAAATATAAAAGGAAAATCAAAGTCGTCTGTTAGAAATGAAGAAGCTAAAGAGCTATTATCTTCACCTTCGGCATCCACAGACCGTGGAAAGAAAATGGATCTACCCGTTAGCTATAGGCTCTATAGTTTCTCTTTTTCTTCTCTTTCTAACCACCTTAACCTCGCCGGACGGCACCCCTCTTCTCCCTTTGTACCGCTACTACACCACCGCCTCCGCTGCCTCAATTTTCGTCGAATCCAAGCTCCGTCCCCTTCCCATTTCCTCGCTTCCTCCTCCCCCACGTTTTGCCTACCTCATTTCCGGCTCCGCCGGCGACGGCGACATGCTCAAGCGCACTCTCCAGGCCCTCTACCATCCCAATAACCAGTACGTCGTCCACCTCGATGCCGAGTCCTCGCCGGAGGAGCGCCTCGATTTGCACAAATTCGTCAGGGGTCACCGAATCTTCTCGAAATTCAAGAATGTGAGGATGATTACCCGGGCTAATTTGGTCACCTACCGCGGCCCCACCATGGTGGCCAACACCCTGCATGCCGCCTCCATCTTGTTGAAAGAAGGCGGTGATTGGGATTGGTTCATCAATCTTAGCGCCTCAGACTATCCCCTGGTGACCCAGGATGGTATTTTTCTTTCATCCTCCTTTCTCGAATTTTACTTTTTTTGAAGCTGGTTTTGGGTTAGTATTGATTGAATTTTATTTGGCTGAATAGATCTACTGCACACATTTTCATATCTGCCGCGGGATCTTAATTTCATTGACCATACAAGTAACATTGGGTGGAAAGAGTGAGTGATTCTGTTCAAGATCTCCTTTACCTGGGGTAATTTTAGTTTGTCATAGGGGGTTGCAAGAATTGATTTTGCGATCCTAATTATGCAGGTTTCAGAGAGCTAAGCCTGTCATAATTGACCCCGGGCTGTATATGACAAAAAAATCTGATGTCTTCTGGATTACACAGAGAAGAAGTGTGCCGACAGCCTTTAAGCTCTTTACAGGTCTAATTGGGCATTGTTTACTCCTTTAGCTTCTGTTTAAAGATATCTGCTTTGAGGGTTTAAATAATTTTTGGATATATTCTGTACGTGATTATGCTAACCTGCAGGTTGTATGTTTGAGCTAATGGTTAGCATCCCTAGATTACTGGTTAAATTATGTTCCAGTACAAATGACAATTATCAGGATGAATTCTGTGTTGGTCAGTTGGTTTGATTGCTTATATAGGGAGGTGGACACACTAAAACTCTTTGTGGGAAGATTGTAGTTGGATGCTTTATCGTTCTGCTATTCCGTAACTGGATATTCTCATTTTTCTTCATCATGCAACTTCTTGCTTCTTTGTGAAAGGTGTAATTATGGTGACTGAAAGCTGCATATGCAGTACAGCTGATAAGTAATACTTGTGGTCTTTACTGTGTATTTTTTTAATTATTTATTGGTCCTTCCATGTGCAACATTTAGCTCAGATGTCTATCAGGCTTTAGTACGAAAGGGATGAAGTCTTAGAACATCTGGAGAGGCTTACCCATTGAGAAAGCAGGATTAGTTAGATGTGTCAGTTTTGTTTCCTTTATGGGTGCGGAGAGGATTTTCAGAACAAGAGGTGTATGGACTGATGTTGCATGCTTTTCTCTAAATTGCATGTTTTTCAGGCATAGGAATTACTCAGCGCGAGAGTCTTCTGTTTTATGTTTGCCAGTATGTTGAGTCTATTATTTTCTTTGTAGTCATTTTGGTCGTTAATATCGGTAAATTGCATTTCAATTTCAAGTGCCTGATGTGTTACTCCGGTTGAGTGTTCTAAACATGATAATTGGATTGAAAAATAGATTTTGCATTGGGGGTTAAAAAATTCATTAATGGTGATTTGATTTGTTGCATCCCCACCACCCCCCCCCCCCAAACAACACAAAAAAAAAGAGGAAGAGTTAATAAGTTTTTCAAACCTGTTTTTCTTCCATCAGAATCGTTTGTATAAGTTCTATGTTTACATTTGGCATGATATATGTCCTATTTGTCACTGATTTCATATAGACATTTGGCATCCCTATACATGTCCACTTCATAGCCTGTACATCTTTTTTTTTTTCTTTTGACTTAGAGCTTCTCCACTTTGAAAAGAGAATAATCTGAATAACCAGCTATCAGCTGCAGAAAAGCATCATCTTTTTTAATAGCCGGCAACAGACATATTTTCTCTCTCATTAATACTATGTCTTGAGCTCAAATTTTTGTTGGCAAAATATGTCAGGCATCATAACAAGTGAGCAGAGAAAATTGTTCCGCTGCAATGCGACAATGGAGAATAAACATTGTTGTAAACATGTGTCGTTATATCTCCAAGTTTGCACTATAATTAATTTGGCATTGACCCTCTGAAGGCCATTTGCTTTTTTCAAGCGGTAGTCATTGATTTGTCAGATGACAGAGTTATAATTCAGGTCTTTTGACATCTTGTAGTCCAATATTATGGACTATTATTAGAGAGAATTTTACTAAATAAAATTTGATAACTTCAAAGCAATGGCATGGGGGAAAACAAAAAGAGGACAAAACTTGGAGAAATATGTATAAGCCTTTCAGGTTAGACTGGAATTTGTATATGAGCCTATGAGTAGTATCATCAAACATGATTATGCCTGTTTCTACTTGAGTGCATTTTACCTGCTCATGGCAATGGAATCAAACTTACAGGATCTGCGTGGATGGCTCTTTCTCGTCCTTTCATAGACTTCTGCATATGGGGATGGGACAACTTGCCACGAACAGTCCTCATGTACTATGCAAACTTCATCTCCTCTCCGGAGGGTTATTTCCACACTGTCATCTGCAATGCTCAGGAATTCCTGAATACAACTGTGAACAATGATCTTCACTTCATTTCGTGGGATAATCCTCCCAAGCAGCATCCACATTACCTGTCGGCGAATGATATGCAACGCATGGTCGATAGCAATGCTCCATTTGCGAGAAAGTTTCACCAAGATGACCCAGTGCTGGACAGGATTGATGCTGAGCTCTTGCTTCGTGGTCAAGGAAGACTAGTCCCTGGTGGATGGTGCATTGGCAGCAGGGAGAATGGTACGGATCCATGCTCTGTTACTGGTAACACAACAGTGCTCAGGCCAACTGCTGGTGCAAAGAGGCTGGAAAATCTGATCAGCTTTCTTTTATCGAATGAGAATTTCCGACCAAGGCAGTGCAAATAGCCGGATATTGTTTTAGAAGTCCCTTTTTTGCACTCAAGACAATTATACCGACGGGGAAAGGCAACACAAGAAGGCTGTTTTGCAGCTAGGGATACGACTACCCAGAAGTACGTTGCTGCCACTAGGCTGCAAGATTGACAGCGATGATTGTATTGGACTGAAAGAAATCGCGGGGTCCTTGTGCCTGGTGTATCTGGGTGACTTCTTGCTTGTCACCGATCATCTCGTTTTTCTGTGCAACCTTCGAGTCTTGGCAGTTTTCCGTGTTTGCCAGAGTTGTAAATGGACTTGGTGCTGATGGTGCCAAACTGTTAAAGAGAGGAGTAAAGGAGTTTTCGTTGTATTGCTTCAAACATTTTGTTACGGTTAGGTAAAATCATTACGGTAAATGCAGGTGAGCCAAGACAGTAACTGAAAATTGCATGAGGATTGAATCTAGAGGCGTAATATCTAACAGTACGAGGTTTACCTCATTTCGTTAATCCATTCTTTTTTTTTTTTTTGTCTAAACTCTTAACCGGGCCTGTGGGAATCTGGATAAGGACGTTTTCTTCATTGCTGTGGCATCTCTGTGTATTTTTTTTTTCGTAGGACAATTTCTTTTGACAAACTGTTGCAACATGCCAGTTTGGCGGACCGATTTCTTGCATGGCATCGATCTGGAAAAATAAAAAAAGAGAGGGAAACAAGAAGACAATTCGGGCCATACCACCATCAGTGCATTTCTTGGCGTGGACAGATCTGCAAATTCAATCTCACCTGTGGCGACTTCGATCTCTACTGCAACGTGGACCCTGCCATTCAAATTAGGGTTAAAGAATGGAGTAGGACTCAGAGGCCTAACTTGTCAGGCCCATGTAAATAAAACCCCTTTACTATTCTAATGGACTATGGTGGGCTGCGCGGGGATTAATCGATCAAAGGTTGTATGGGCTGATTGGGAGCATATGATTGATTGTAAACTACTACTAGTTTCTACAACTCAGCAATTAACTACCGATGATAGTTTCTCGCCCGCAGATCCAACTGAGCTGGTAGCCTTGATGAATGGACGTGATACCATAACCCAAAGACGCCAAAATATATGTTAGGTGATCAGGAATTATATCAAGAATTTTGGTAAGAATGTAGCAAACGAGTATGGAATGAGTGAAACAAGGGGAGCAGGAAAGAAGTTGCAAGGGCATTGTGTCGCAGGAGCAATGGCGCTTGCATATTGATGATATTACTACTTACTACTGACTAGTACATATAGACGGTACTATGTTGCAACCACAGCAGGTGCCATTCCTCCTGCGACACGATTCCCCCAACTCCTGGGGAATCTTGCGCTGCTTCGCTCCAGCTGCTCTCCTCCCGGTACTTATAGATCCAACTCCCAATGCTGTTGGTAGTTTTTGTTCCCAAAAGAGAACAAAAAATTGTAGAAAAAGCGGTCAGTAGTCTCTTTCTTCTCTCGTTCTGTGGAAAGCAACCTTTTAACAACAATTGCTTCATTATGATACACATTATTGACTCTTCAAAATTCCACTAATTTCCACAAATTGTAGACTTTGTTTGGAAAGAGAACAATTGACTGTCTAGAAGGTGCACAGGAAGCAGTCTTCATTCCACAAATTTGAACTTCTGGAATTGCGAATTCCACTTGCAAAACCATTATTATTTGTATCATTGCTTGAAAGTCGTTGCTTTTTTGACCCGATTTCGCGTTACTTCGGTACAACTTCTTGAGAGTTTCTTGATTTTGAAGTGAAAGTCTTGTTGCTAAAGAAGTCTAATGAAAAGGCTTTTTTTTTTTTGGTAGGCACAGCATTAGAATTTGCTTATCATTTTGCAGCTAATAATTAGGGATCGAATAGCGCCCACAACTGCCAAGCTGCTTTATCAATAGTGATTCGGCGTTAACTCCCTTATAAACGAATGTGAATACACGTCTTTTCTATATGAATTTTATTTCTCCTTTTTACTAAATGAAAATCATTATTCATCATTCGTCGCCGCTGATCGTAAGCACTCCATGCTACAGCGCAAGTCTCCTTTTTTTGTTTTGTTTTTTTTTTTTTATGCACTAAATGTCATCATGGTTCTTCCTTTCCGTCGTGAAGATTGGTTGTACGAAAGATATGTCTATACATCTGCTGCTGCTTCTCAAAATATCACGACATTTCGTTTCATTGCGGTTGCCTGCTCATCAAAACAAGCAGACCATAAAAAGCAACAAGAGAAAAAAAAACTCCTGTTCTTGCACAGCTGTACATCTGAAGGAAACCAGCCTATTCCAAAGAGAAGAGGAAAAATGAGATATCACTGCACTTTGTTCTTCTTGTCACCAATTACTAACTTGGCTAAAATAATGCAAGATGGTGTTCAATTTTGTTGTATATAACTAGCCAGATGACGTTCGATTTTGTTCCATATAACTAGCCGCCTCGAGTCATTGGGTAATCTTGAAAGAGACTAGCAATTTTCTTTAGACTAACTTCTTGGGTGAATCTGGAAAGCAGGGAGTCAGCCAGAAGGGGATTTCTTGCATATGGCTGCGGTTCTCTGGACCTGGACAGTAAAACCGTCATTGCTACTTCTGAAAAGGAAAAAAAAAAATTGTAAGCTTCCATTTTTTCCTGAATACGGTGAGACTGAGCGAAGCGATTGTGAGAGGTTTCAGCTTCTTGAATGCCACCGCGTCGACCAGGTAATACCTAGGTCAGTCAGCAACTGTTTTTCAGTAACCATTCGAGTTGCACTTTGTTTATGGTAAAAGTAAGAATTACTTCGCTGTCACCTGCACAATCATTGCATGGGACACAGCAGCTGGCCCCTTTCTTATTCCAGCAACCGTGGCGCTATCATATGTCGTCCCTCCCACGTCACTTGTTGAGACCGTAATACAATAGCAGATGAAGGTCTGATGCTGTACAGCTGTTATCATTTGATTTCCAAAGCTCATTTTGCCTAAACAGCAGATATTATTGTCCTTTAGAGCCAGTCATAATTTTGAAAAGTAGTGCACTGGGCCCATCACAATTAACTCTTGTGGGTATTCTTGCTCAACTCCAGCCTCGTTAAAGACTCAAAAAGGGTCGAGAAGTATATCATCATCCGTTGGAAAACTCACACTCAAAGGCCAATCTTGTATGTTATGATGCTCAATAGCGGAGCAAGCTTGGAACTTCCAAGGACTTGGGGAAATTATAGGTTGCACAGAAGGGAGAAAACACGAAGAAGTCAAGAAACTGAAGGCTGATTAGTCTGTATAATGAGGAACGGCTTGAGAAAACGTCTGAGGCGGAGCCTAGATCCGATACTGTTAAACTGGGTCTCCAGTGGCTTCGAATCGTTTGTCAAGATGTTATATTACTTTTTCAGTTTTCTGCATTTTGGAGATTTAACGTGAATGTCAGCAAGGTTAGAAATGGATTATGAACGGATTTTGTTTTACTTTCTTTTTTTTTTTTCTTTCAATTAATTCTTTTGGGATTCTTGTGTTATTGCCGTATTAGTCATAAGTTAGATTTTTATTTAATTTTTCCTATGTAATTTTTAAAATCATCTGCAAAGAAATTAAGTTAGATTTTTATTTAGTTTTTTCTATGTAATTTTCTTAAAATCATCTGCAAAGAGGAAAGAGAAAGAGCGGTGAAATGGAAGTTGTGGGCATCAGGACGGGACTCCTTGAGCCACCAAGCGAACTTCCAGGCAAGGCAAGAACGGCCAATACGTGCGCACTGATTGTCGGACAACCGCGCCGCTTGACCGGAAATTTTGATTTTGACATAGACAAATAATAGCGCGTAGATGCATGGTGATGGGAGTAAAAGGATGAAGAATTTTTGGGGCTGGAGAATTATGATTGATTCAAGCTATGGCTGGCAGATCCCGATGACTAAATCAGATTTTGGAAGCATAGGGGCTATGGATTCGTGCATGGTAGCATGAGGATCATTAACCTCGTTACCATCCATCCATGTTACTTTTGTCAACAGAAATTGAGATAAAATGGCACATACCTTTCTTTCATGCTTGTCTTCTTGATGAGCAATACGTCGCCGCAGTTCAGGGCGTTGCTGCAAGTTCTAGCGGGAGCGATGGAGTTGGAGCGGGAAGACACAGATCGAAGAGCGGTGGATCCCTTCTAGTCCTTACACAGCCAGGTAAAATTATGATGATTACTGGCTCTAAAGGAAAAACCAATCAAATTCTTGAACTCGCAAAAAAAAAAAAAAAAAAAAGCCTTTCTTTCATATATACTCGTAAATCCGAAACGTGACATGTAAATTGTACGATGTAAATGTAATCATGCATTTCAAATTAGCAGGTAAAAAGACCCGCAAGAGAAAAATAAAATAAAAAAACTCAGAATTGGAGTGACATAATTTTTAAAGTTTCTTACCTCGAAGAATGCATGCATCGATCCCATCTAAAAGACTACCGACATATGAACATGAAATCTGAAATGCAGAAGCATGTGGTAAAGACACTGGACATTGCCTATAAATATTCATTCACCTGGAAGGGAACCATGCAGACAATTAGAAGCGGCGAAGCAGGAAGCAAGTGGCTGGGCTGGAGTTTAAAGAAGTTGCGGCCTTCTTGTCGCAGGGAAATGGCACTTGTGTAAATTTGGCAGAGCCGAGCCGAGGCCCCCAAGAGCACAAGTGCCATTTCTCCTGCGACAAGAAGACTCCCACAGCTTCTTAGTGTATTAAGAAAAGAAGGCTAGCTCCCACAACTTCTTCTTAAGTATGCTTATTGCCCTCTGTTCAATTGGATGCCCGCTCAGATTCAGTCTGCCCACATTTATAGGGTTAAAAAAAGTTTTTTTTTTAAAAAAAATGTATATATGATCCCACAAAAAAGAGTGGGGATCGAAAGTGAAAACCGTCAACGGCATGTTAAGACTGGTAAATTGTCCATACGTAATCAATCAATCGTCTCTCTGGTGGAATTTGAGTGAGAACCGAAGGTGAAAGGTGATTTGACCGTTTTGGCCATGGAGTCCGCACGCTCAAAGTCGTCTGTTCAATGCTGGGCTTGGCGATTCACACCTGCAAAACATAAAATATATATATATATATATATATATATATGTTTTTCCCCGGACCAGGACAACGTATGACAAAGTGCAATGCATTCAACTTTGGTCTATACTGTAGGAGTCTAATCTAACCCGCGAGACTGAGTTCCCTCGAAAGGAAGCTGCAGAAGCGGCGTGCGATTAGCGCACGACCTTTAAATTTTAATGCACGTGTTCTATATGTGTATGATTTGACACGTGTTCTATTAGGAAGGCACTAGGGAAGAAGCACATGACATGAGCGGGGAATCCAAACCTAGGTCACGGACAGTAATAAATTGGGCAAATTATCCAATTAGCCCTTTAACTCTTTGTTTAGGTAAAATTAAGCCCCTCATCTATTTTTTCCTGACTTTAAACCCTTGAACTTGTAAAATGGGAAATCCGTGGCCCTTTTAGCCAGTTTCTCCGGTTTTGCAACTGGATGACCAATTCACACGAACGCCATGTGCTTCTTTGAAGGGCATTTTTGTCCTCATATTCTAAGCAAAAAGAGCACACATAATCCACGAAGGAAGCTGGAAAAGTGCTCATTTTTAGTCAAAAAGAGAGAGAAAATAAAAGGGGAAATTGCTGATCACCTACCCCCCTTGCCCCATGGCGGGGGGGCATCAAATGGCCATCAAGGTGGGATGCTTATCTTAAGATGGAGGGAGCAAAGGTCCACTGGTTCTCAATTTTGAATTCACTCATGGTGATCACTTTCTTGGCTGGAATCGTGTTTGTGATCTTTTTGAGGACAGTTAAGCGAGATCTGACTCGGTATGAAGAGCTTGACAAGGAAGCTCAAGCCCAGATAAATGAGGAGTTATCTGGGTGGAAGCTTGTGGTTGGTGATGTTTTCCGGGCCCCCAGTAATCCAGCACTTTTGTGTGTGATGGTCGGGGATGGGATCCAGATTCTTGGGATGGCAGTTGTGACAATTTTGTTTGCTGCCCTTGGATTCATGTCTCCTGCTTCACGCGGAACATTGATTACAGGTATGCTGTTCTTCTACATGATTCTAGGAATTGCAGCTGGTTATGTGGCTGTTCGTATGTGGAGGACAATCTTCTGTGGTGATCACAAAGGATGGGTTTCTGTTTCATGGAAGGCCATGGGATTGCGTGGGGGTTGCGCAGGGAAGAGTAAGGGAGGTGAGGGAAATCAAATAGAAAGGTGGATTATGTGTGCCTTTTTTGCTTAGAATATGAGGACAAAAATGCCCTTGAAAGAAGCACATGGCGTTCGTGTGAATTGGTCATCCGATTGCAAAACCGGAGAAACTGGCTAAAAGGGCCACGGATTTCCCATTTTACAAGTTCGAGGGCTTAAAGTCAACAAAAAATAGATGAGGGACTTAATTTTACCTAGACAAAGAGTTAAAGGGCCAATTGGATAATTTGCCCTAATAAATTTGCGGTTGCGTCTACGGTGGAAAGTTCACCTTTCTGCCCATAGTAGGCAGAAGCAATGCAAGGAGGCCAGCTGTGCTACGTGGGGACGCACAAAGAAGGACATCCGAGCACCACTGGAGAAAGCCGGTTTGGCTTGGATGAAAAACGTTATATATTTTAAAATTATAATAAAAGTTTTCTTAAAAATTTATTCATCATCTAATGCCCAATACTTATATTTGATAAATTAAAATAGTTAATTAAATATTCTATTATAATATAAACAACTATATGTCATTGAGTTGATTGAATGATATTTTCTTCTTTTTTTTTGTATTTCAATTAGTTGTCAATTAAGTTTCAATTGAAATAAATATTTTATAATTATTTAAATTATCAATTTAAGATGAGCATAAATATAAATACATTAAATTGTATTATTGAAATATTTGATTTAATATAAAAGAAAGACAAGAAGAAATACAAGAAATTTTTTAAAAATTCACGTGAGTCCTTTATATTAGTAATCACATTTACTTGTTATTATAATTACAATGCCTAACCATAACCAATTGAAACTCATATACACAAGTCATACAACAATTTGCATTATAATGTTTACAATTAAAGTTACTATACACTCAAATTAAAATTCTCTTTTTTCCACTAAAATTTCTTTTATATATGATTTATGTGTTATCAGTGATTTGTAATTAATTTAATGAAAAGATGCTCTTTAGGTTAAATGATAGGTTTTGACAATGTGGATTACTTTTAAGGATTTTAATGAGATTTAGAACACACTTTTTATGCATTTAATGTAATTCACATTTTATTTTATTTGAAATATAATTATTTAAAATATAAGGGACCATATTGAACAAATTTTCAAATATTAGAGACCAAAAAATATAAAGTCAAACTTTTGACTAATTTTAACTTGACTTTGACTGTTAGATATTATTGTATTCTATTAGTTGTCCTAAATTTGCCGAAAAAAAAATTTGAGACCATATTTGTTTTGATCAAAATATCAGAGACTAGTTTAAACTCATAGACCAAATATTGGGGGACCAAAATTGCACATCTTCCTTTATTTTAATCATGTTTGATATCCCAACTCTTTCTTTTATATTTGCGCTTCAATTATTTTAAATATTAAACTCAATTAAAATATAAAAACTAACACAATATTTTGTTTTGACATGTACAAAATTTACTAAATAATATTAAAAATTTCACCTATTTTCTATTACAACAATTTCGTCTACCTAAAATGACAATATCATTAGTTAAAGATTGTGTTCACATTAACAAGTTTGTGTTCACAATCTATGTTGTAATATCATTAAAAATTCTTTTTTCTAAAATGACAAATTTATTCTCCATTAGTTAAAGATTGTGTTCACATTAACAAGTTAAAGTATTTATAAATTAATTTTCTATATATACATGATCAATGTATATTAATTCAAGTAGTTATATGCCAAAATAATTTTTCCTTTTTTTTTTTTTCATCCTCCCACCTCTTCCCACACCCTTTCTGCAATTGTTAGGTACAGAATTTGAATCTTGAATCTAACAGCAGTGAAGACACTAAGAGCCCTCCGTTGTGTTGTATTGTGGTAAGTTTCAATACCAAATTAATGAATTAAATCCACTACTAGTGGAGGGAAACAAATAAATTTATTATACTCAAGATGTATATAATAACAACACTCACAAAATAAACCTATACTAGACACTACAAAATTGAGTTTTACTCTTGAAAATATCTGCTCTAATTTTATCAAAGTCTCATCTTGATTTGAGATATCTGCTCAAACGCTCACTTAACAGCTGAGCTTTTTTATTTACTTTCTTTCTCTTGAGCTTTGATGCACTTCATGTAAGGAAATGACACCGATTTATACTACTGTAGTAAGGTTCTGACAAGCGTCTGTGATTTTTCTCTTCTCATTCAGTGCCCAATTACCAGAAAAGTCAGTGTGAATTTCACGAGCAAATCTGGCTCAAGATACAAGCATGAACCAAATTGATCTGGCGCCACAATTCCCACATTCACCTGCAAGAATGGACTTCGGCAATTTGTCCATTGCCAATAAATCAGTAAAACAAACACTCCAAAGCCGTAAAAAGTGCTGCCTTTCTTCTATGGATAACTTTAATCGAACTCATAAATGCAACAATAGCCTACAATTTTTAACTAAAGGCATTGTTGTGTTATTTAAAATACCCACTGGGTTTATATCAAAACAATTTCTTTTTTTTTTTAACGGCAAATTTAGATCCCTCTAATTAAAGATTGCGTTCACATTCAATGGATAATTTGTTATGTCATGTAAGAAATTTGTGCTCGCATTATAATATCAGTTGCGGCATAATACTTGTCAAAATACTTGAAACGTATATTATGTATAACATATATGTGTACGAGCTCTTGCTAACACACCTCCACAATCCAAACTTAAGCTCCCAAAACTGATAAGATTTCACTTAAAAAAAAAAAAATAGATTCTTCTGATTTATTATTTCAACAATTCATGGAAAATCATGATACCGGGTTCAGTGGTCTAGGTCCCAAATCTCTCTTTTTTTTTTTTTTTTTTTTGAGCATGGGCTCTATAATATGCCATGCAGTCTAAAACTCTAAAATAGCTTAAATATGACTTTCTCCCTTTCCATAACTGATGCAAATTTTCAGATATATTGGGAATTTGATCATCTAACCTTTTTTTTAATGTTATTTTATCTTATCTTAATATGATCTCATTTGTTAGACATTTAATCCTTTTAGATTGACATCATATAATTACGTGACTGTTAGATTGGAAACCAACATCATCTTAATATTTGTCTATGTCAAAATGTGTTCTAAATCTCATTAAAATCCTTAAAAGTAATCCACATTGTCAAAACCTATCATTTAACCTAAAGAGTATCTTTTCATTAAATTAATTACAAATCACTGATAACACATAAATCATATATAAAAGAAATTTTAGTGGAAAAAAGAGAATTTTAATTTGAGTGTATAGTAACTTTAATTGTAAACATTATAACGCAAATTGTTGTATGACTTGTGTATATGAGTTTCAATTGGTTATGGTTAGGCATTGTAATTATAATAACAAGTAAATGTGATTACTAATATAAAGGACTCACGTGAATTTTTAAAAAATTTCTTGTATTTCTTCTTGTCTTTCTTTTATATTAAATCAAATATTTCAATAATACAATTTAATGTATTTATATTTATGCTCATCTTAAATTGATAATTTAAATAATTATAAAATATTTATTTCAATTGAAACTTAATTGACAACTAATTGAATAACAAAAAAAAAAAAGAAAATATCATTCAATCAACTCAATGACATATAGTTGTTTATATTATAATAGAATATTTAATTAACTATTTTAATTTATCAAATATAAGTATTGGGCATTAGATGATGAATAAATTTTTAAGAAAACTTTTATTATAATTTTAAAATATATAACGTTTTTCATCCAAGCCAAACCGGCTTTCTCCAGTGGTGCTCGGATGTCCTTCTTTGTGCGTCCTCACATAGCACAGCTGGCCTCCTTGCATTGCTTCTGCCTACTATGGGCAGAAAGGTGAACTTTCCACCGTAGACGTAACCATAAATTTGCAAGTGGATCATTGTTCACGTCAGAAGCAGTACGTAGAATCTGCGTCTGATCCGAGACCAGCTATAATAGTTGGTTCGAGTTGGAGCTTAACAACTAGAGTGGCGGGTCCGGATTATAATACTAATGTGAATGAGTTGAGTTTTGATTTGACTTCCTCCACAGTAGGTCAACCGTTGACTCCAACTCCTGAATCATTCAGCCTTCCGTCTCGAAATTTTTGTTCCATTTGAATTTGTCAAATCTTGCATATTAGTAGACTAGAAAAATAGCATGGATTAGCTGTTTTTGAGGTATCGTGACCCTCTGATCGCAGCCAGTCATTGATAATAACAAGGAGCCAGTCATGATCGGAAGACGAGGAGAAGAGGGACGGGGGTTTCTAGAATGAAGGAAGGATGGGGAGAGAGGAAAAACGAGAGGAAGAGAGAGATGGTGGTTGTGACGGTAGCGGTAATGGGTAGTGATGTTTGATGAAAGAAGAAGTGGTAAATCTTTTTTTTTTTTTTTGTATTTGTGAATTGATTTTGTATGGATTGATGTTTTTGAAATTATCTTTATTTATAGATTATTGTAAAATTATATTTGAAAAATCATATTTTGAATATGTTATCTGTTTTGCCTCATTATGGTGGGATGTCAAGTGTTTGAAAGTTTCTAAAATGTTACTAAAAACGTACTTATTGAAATTTGGTCAAATCTAGGTCGACAAAAAGAATAATTCAAACGGCCTTGATTTTCTAAGATGTAATTGGCACTTGTTCGCTTTTAGAGGTTGAATAGGTACGTTGATCAAGTTCCGTAAGATCTTGTTTTCCAATTCAAGTCGATGCAACGTGGCCTATTCTGTAATTTTCAAAGTATTTTAGAGGAACAATTATTCGTAAATAATGCATAGACATCGTGACCATAATAAAAATGACATATTCTATAGACGCAGAAAATTCATATATATATATATATATATATATATAGATATATGGATTAATTTTATATACATTGACAGTATATGCACTTTCATTATTGGATGCATGACACAAATTTTGAATTTAAAATTGAAATTCAAAATTTGTATGTGTGTCGTGCATTTAGATCTTGTTTGATAACCCACTTCAGCATTTAAATTTAATGAATTAATGGATTCAAACCGTTTGATAACAAAAAATTGAACATCTAAATTAATAAAATAACACTGAATTTTCCAAACAAAACTTACTCTGATCTCAATAATATAGGGTTTGTTTGGATAGGAAGTTATTTGAAACAATTACTGTAGTACTTTTTGTGATGTAATATATGTGAAATAAAAAGGTGGTTGGAAATTGTGTGTATGATGCAAGCAAAACAATTTTTGAAATTTTTATTTGAAAATCTTGCAATCCAAACAAACTCATGGATTACTTGTTTTTCGGGGTGTTGTGGCCCTCTGATCGCAACCCAGTCATCTGAAAACAACAAGAAGCTACTCAGGGTAGTGATGGAGAAGAGTGGGAGGGTTTCTAGTATGGAGAGAGAGAGAGAGAGAGATGGTCGCCATCAATGGGTAGTGATGTGTGATGGAAGAAGAAGTGGTAAATTTTTTTTTTTTTTTTTTTTTTGTATTTGTGAGTTGATTTTAAATGGATTGGTGTTTTTAAAATTATTTTTATTTATATATTATTGTAAAATTATATTTGAAAAATTAGATTTTGAATATGTTGTCTGTTTTGCCTCATTATGGTGGGATGTTAAGTGTTTGAAAGTTTCTAAAATGTTACTAAAAACATATTAAAATTTGGTCAAATCCAGGTCGACAAAAAGAATAATTCAAACGGTCTTGATTTTCTAAGATGTAATTGGCACTTGTTCGCTTTTAGAGGTTGAATAGGTACGTTGATCCAGCTCGGTAAGATGACTAGTCTCTTGTCTTCCAATTCAAGTCGATGTAACATGGCCTATTCTGTAATTTTCAAAGTATTTTAGAGGAACAATTATTTGTAAATAATGCATAGACATCGTGACCTTAATAAAAGGGACATATTCGTTGGACGCAGAAAATTCCTATATATACATATATGGATTAATTATATATATATATATATATATACACACACACATACTAACAGTATATATACTTTCACCATTGAATGCATAATACATAATTTAAATTTAAAATTTAAATTTTATACATGTATCATGCATTTAGGTTCTATTTGATAAACTAGTTCAGTCAAAAATTGAACATTTAAATTAATTAAGTGACAGTAAATTTTTTAAACAAAACTTACTTTCAAAATTAAGTGATGTATTAGATTAATTTTAATTTTCAGATTTCAGTTTTATCAATCGTACCCTTACTCTATATATATAGAACACAACCAATTATCAAAAATGACACTAAATTTTTTAGACAAAACTTACTTTCAAAATTAAATGATGTATTAGATTCATTTCAATTTTCAGATTTCAGTTTTATCAAAAGAGAAAAAAAAAATATGGGGAACGAGTTAAATGTATCACATGACAAATACTTCCTCTTAACTCATTTTTTACAGCATCGTCATTCTTTTGAGCTTAATTTACAATTATTACTCATCCTTCCGTTCATTACTTTCTCCATTTAAGTTTACCTTTTTTGAATAACAAAACACCTGAACTGCTAATTGTTTCATTTCCCGGTGAAGGAATGAAATGCTGTTGTCCAGCTTGGCGAGTTAAAGGTTTCAAAGTTCTGTCCAATAATAAAAAGTTCCAAGACAGCCCAAACCAACAAAAATGAAAATTGTGTTCCCTGTATCCAATTTTGACTCCAGATCCTCAAAAGATGAAGCATCCAATCACTCTGAATACAGACAGGTTCGGTTCATTTTGTGGGATGCGTTTTAAATACATTATTACTTCAGTAAACAAATCACATCTAAATTAAATGGGTTGTTTTTTTACGGATGTGCAGAAGAAGAAGAAAATACAATTGAAGGTCTCGTTATCTCAGAAAATACAAGCAGTAAAATTTCTGTATATCTCATCAAATCAGTGATCAATTTCTACAACAGCGGTAGACGTTGATACCAACAGCTAAGCACCAATCTGAATCTACAACTCCTCAGCTCAGAAAACATGAAATATTCTTCTCATAGACCGAAATCTCTGAAGTCTGACATGTGAATTTTTTCATGTATCATCATAGCAGATGTTTCGCAGCAGTAGCAGAATTGCTATAGAAACAAAAGCCAAAACAACAATACTTGATTGGTTTCTGAAAATCAATTAGGCAGAACCACATCGATTCCACCTAACCTAGGAATATTCAGCTAAAACGAAAACACATGGTAAAAGCTCTCATACACAAAATATATCTACTCATGTTTTAAGATCAGAATAGCGTATAGTGCCTAACTGCTGTAATTAATTAGGCATCGTAATCACAGAGCCCAGACAACAACCCATTCCCATGCCAATTACCACAAGATTTCAGAAAAAAAAACAAATAAGACAAGAAAAAGGGACCCAGAATTAAAAAAAAAAAACAAAAGAAAAAAACTGCGCAAAAGCTAAAGGCACAGGGGATCAGAGAGTGCTTGTGTTTCTCAATCACAGAAAATTCAGAAACACGGACCAAATAAGAGTATCATCATCTCCCCTTCCCCAGTTTTATAAAACAACAAAGACAAAGGAAATAAATGGGATAACATTAGATTCACAAAACAGTTCAAAAAAAAAAAAAAGGAAAAAGGTACAATCTCTCCGTTAGAGATATCGAAATCATCAGAGACTTAAATACAACGAATCACGGACTTTAAAGTTTCATATTGTTGCAGTTTTCTTCTCATCAGATGATTTCGATTCAACAAAACTGAAAACATATGGAATAGACTAGGCAAGAAAACAAACACGTATTTAGCTGAAATTAAGCTGTTTGGATATCCTTCTTGAAACGCAAATGGATGATCGGAAGAGAACAAGAGAAGAGAATAAAATCAAGCTACATGAAGAGACTAAAATTGCACCGACCAGTTTTTATAGGGACAGGGATAGGGATCTGACGGCCGTAATCGCAGAAAACCTCCAATCCACAGCGGCGGCTGGTGTTGTGAGTTGTGACTTGTGAATGTGATAACCCTAATAATACCATCGGGGGTTGGGCTGTTGCTTTATATTGGGCTCGAGCAATTAAGTGGACTATTTGAATGCACAATTTATCCCCTGTCCGGCAGTTAGGTCCAGGAGTAATTTGAGGCATTAAGCCGAACCCATACCCATTAAATTTTGTTAAATTTAAGCTCAGGCCCGGACGGTACTGAATTATTGATTGCTTTACACAACTAATTAGATTTAAAAAAATATATATATATATATATATATATCACATATGCGTGCGTTTAAATACACGCACTCAAATGTGCTTGACAAAAATCTTGCTTTAAGCCTCATTCTATTGGTCTAATCAGACACGCGTTCAGATTATACACCGCCAAATCAACATCATGCCTGCCATAATTTATAAGGAATTTTTTTTATAATACTGCTATGAGAAATTTTTTGGCACTGGTCATCAAAAAGAAGATATTTGAAAGAAATTGGAGAATGGAGAGACCACGGGAGTAAAAATACAGTAGTAGTTAAATTTGCGACTCGGATGGAGTTTGAAGCATTAATGAAGGGGAAGTGCTGAGGATTAAAAAGGGGATTCTTTCCCTATGTAGACATAATTAGGGAAGTTGCAGGAGCACCCCATCCATCCGGGCAGAAGGTGATGATATACTGATCTGCAGGGCAATTAACCAAGGGAGAAGGCGTATCAAAGGGTTTGCTAAAATAATAGGGACACTCAGCCTTGAAGAATCTGGAGTAGACGTCGGGCTTGCACGTTGCTGGACTCCCATATTTCTTTCTGCAGCAGAAACGATCCTCATTGAAGGCCAAGCATGCACTCTTGCAAGCCACAACTTGTCCGAGCTCATTCAGGACCGCCAGCTCCCCAGGGCACTCCTTTTTTATATCTGAGAAGCACCCTCCGATGTAGCATTTTGGTGCAGTAGGGTATGGGGTCACTGAAACAGGGAGGTTGTAGCCATCCACTATACTTACGTCGTAGAAACTCGGCTGCCTCTTGTCAACCTGCAACGTAAACTCTACTAGCGTCACAGGAGGAACGCCGATCGCCCCGGCGCATTCGAGTCGGCCGTTGCAGTCGCCTGTTTCGCAGGCTCGTCCGTCGTTGGAGTAGTCGAAATTGCAGCCTGTTCTGGCCCAGATGCGGCCACTCCAATCTCCTGGTGCCTGGAATTTCCGGAGTCTCCCGGATGGAAGATAGAAGCCACCGTTTGCTACGACTGGAAAGCCTTGGTTCGGGGCAGTGGCAGGCCATATGGGAAATGGGCACTTGTTGCTCACGTAAAATGTGCATGCTTCCACAACTCCACTACTGCCTGTGGGATACGTCAAACCATAAACGATGCAAAAGAAGAAGAAAAAAAGAAAGAGCTTAGGAAACGAATTACTATATACATATATATATTACCAGATGATATGCGGTGGCATAGCAGGACGAGAATCCAAACCGAAAATGTACTGCACAACTTCATTCTGATTTCAACGCGATGAAAGGCAATACGAGTTTTTGCTTTTGGTTTGTATTTATAGTTAACAAGTGAATGTATGAATCAAACATTTATGCCTGGACTGCTTTGATTGTACTTCACGTTTTCAAACTAATTCAGTCTTTAAGGAGAAGAAAGCAAGGGTTACCATACGTGTGTATTGTAATCTCCCTCCATTCTACTACTATCTCTTCTTGGTACTGTCTGTTCTAAATAGAAGACCAATACTAGAATTTACGGGGCAATAAATTAAAATAACAAAAGGAGAAATAATTGACTCTTTTTTTGTTGCTTGTGCAGAATTTTGCAATACTTGCTTCATTTGGAGTCAGAAGAAATCATCTGGGATTTTCAGAAAGTAGCAATCAGGACACTTCCTTCACCTTCGATTTTTGTTGGGCTAAAATTGCACTTTAGACATTGCTTTTTTGAATATGTTGTATTGATTTTTTATTGAATTAATAGTTATTGAATCTTAAGAAAACAAAAAAGAACTAAAATATAATATTTATAAAGAAAAAATAACAATATAATAAAGAGTGAGACAGTGAGTGGCACAGGGTGTGAGACAGAAGATCCGTTGCGTTTATCTAGGATGTTTTTAAAACAAAAATGTGGTAGTTTTTCAATTTGGCTCTTCCCATCTTGTTTTCAGGTAGTTTTTCTCAACTACTACTTTTAATTTAATTTATGGGATCCGCCCCCTTTCTCACTAAGACTTGTGGATCAATTCCAAATATATAGCATCCAAAGTGCTTGAACTGGGAAAACTGTTGTATCAGATCTAAAAGAGCGGATCAACTTCTAAGCTAGATTTACCTTTTAAAATCTCAAAGCATCGTCTAGAAAGGAACGTGAATTCTCTTTCAGTTTTTTTTTTCGCTTTTTAGTAGGCTTTGGAGAATTAGCACTATAGAATATTACTCCAATACAACCCTCGGCCTCGGGTATAGATACCTACCATCGTATTCCGAAATAAACTTTTGAATCTCTTTTACCTCACCCCCAAAAAAAATACTATATATATATATTTGTTTATTGGATTTAATGCCAAAGACTCCTCCGTCGTCATTGCTGTCTCATTAAACAAGCTTTCAGTCCAACAATTAGAGTCCCTGGGTTGGCTCCAAGGGTTGCCGATTTTTTGAGTTCAATCTGGGATTAGATTTAATTAATTAACGAAAAGTCTAGTACTAGAGTTGACAAAAGGCAACTAGCTCCTCGGATTGGGTTCTTGGGTGATAGTATCCCCTTAGTAGCAGAGTTCCCCCTTTAGGCTAGTTATCCCACATTGGTTCTGGGAGGAGTTTGGGTTGGGTAGTTAAGTCCCTGAATTGGCTCCAAGAGTTGCTGGCTTTTGGAATTCAATCTGGGATTAGGTTTAATTAATCAACGAAAAGTTTAATACTGGAGTTGACAAAAGTCCAGCAATTAGTGATTCTGTTGTTTGCCTTGTCAAACCAAGTTGCATCTCATGTTTCACACTCCAGCACACCTAAAACCTTGAGGGTCAATGTTTTTTCGAGGGTGTAGACAAAATATCACACTTGGGAATGTTTCATGTGTAGGACAAGAATCATTGGTGGAGTAAGGGCCTTTATTTAGGAGTGCAATGATATTAATTTAGATTTACAAGGTGTTGGTTTGTAGATTTCAGACTAACAAAATGTTCGTTATAGTAAATCAATTCATCCAAAATTAAAAAAAATAATAATAATAAATTTGTTTACAACTTGATATTTGTTATTTTCCAAGTCATTTAATTGCATGAAATTTTATAGTAATTAAAATTATGCCTAAGAATACAAGATGTGAACTCTATTAAACATATACAGTAGGCAAATAATTTGTACACAGTCAAATTGTCAAATGAATACCTGATTGGGTTACTTATAATTCGCATGAAGTGGACATGTAAGAAACATTCAATATTAAGTAAAATAGCATTTGATTTAATAAAATAAATAACATTTAATAGAAAGGAAAAAAATAGCATCATTTGATATTTAAGGGGAAAAAATAACATTTAAATGGCCCAGCACCTTTTTGCCATGTCCAAAGCAGCTAATTTTTAAGGAATTTTAGCTTTTTAGCCTTCTAAGAAGGAATTAATTATCGATCATAGATTTTGTGTCATCGTCTCAAAAAAAGGGCAATCGTATTAGCTTTGAAGAAATAAGGGAGTTGCTTTAGAGTTTAGATCTGAAAAAGAGAAGGATACTTTAGAGTGCTATTCCCTTTATTTTTTTCGTTTTGTTAAGTGCTTTGATTAAAAATTTTGGATCAATGCAATAAGCGATTCGTCAAATTTACCCTTTAAATATAGAAGAGCACGTAATGGGACCATAGCTTATTTCGGCCAAAATTAGCCTGAAAAGATGTTAGAGCACAAAAAACGAACATATTTTATATGTTAGGGATTAAAGCCGTTCGTTTTCATTCACATCAGCTATATGTGAAGGAAGCTTTTATTTTTTGTTGAAAGAAGATTGATGCAATTTTTCCTACGTGTGACAGCTGAATTAGCACTGGCTGGTTGTAATTTAAGTCTAAGCCATAGTTGTCAAAATCGCGATTCGGATCGTAGGATCGTACGATCCGGATAATCAAAATCGATCCGGATCGTAGGCAGAGTCGCAAATCATATGAATCTTTGCAGGATCGCATAGAATCGTAGCAGGATCGTGTAGGATCGTAGGATCGGTAGGATCGTACGATCCTACAATTTTTTTGTAAATTTGTGAAATACGAAGCTTCATTTTGCAAATAAATGAAAATATTTGTGGTATATTTGTAATTTATCAAAGAATTGTAACCTTTAATTGCAATTAAGAGCTTTTGGTAGGATTTTACGATCCTACGATCCGATCTTGTGAAACTAAAATCAATCCTACGTAGGATCCCGATTTTATAAACCTTGGTCTAAGCTCGATTACAAGAAGAAACGTTTCTCAAGCCCCCCCTTTTTCTCCCTCTCGATCTCTCTCTGTATCTGTGTAATGCATTTAATGGGCCTCCGGGTGTTTTTATCTGGGAGATCTTGGGATACCATCCGAGAACGAACGAGAGCCGATAGAGAGGACCCAAACTCCAACCCAACTCAGTCATTGGGTCTCTCACCAAACTCACGCCCCATTTCAAATTTGAACCCAGCCTGCCTTTTTAAGTCCCTATGCTGTCCCACACTGACTCTCTTGTTCTCTCCATCTCTCTCTCTCTCGTATTCTGACTTGGCGCCCGAGTCTCTCTCTCGCACTTGTTTGACCACCTCGGCGTCGCCAAATCCCCATTTTGACCGTATAACCCCGTTTTCCCTCCCCTTGCTCTACTTTAAACTCACCCCCTAAACCAAAACGCCCTCTCTGAGGCGTTTCGTCAAACATAGTGCTGCCCTTTATATCTCTCAAGCATGAGCAAACTAATGAATGAGGGCACCATACATGGTGAAGCCGATGCCACCAAGGTCAGTTTTCAAGACCTTAGCATCTATAGCAGTACTAGCATGGAACTCTCTAGTAGTACCGTCACGGTTTCTGGTACTACCAGCGTAGGAAGTAAATTGAGTGACTATCAACTTGAGGAGAAAGAAATGGTCTCTATAGATGTTGAATTGAATAAAGGTGGGGAATGTGTTGAGAGTGGGAAGAGTAGTTTGAGTTCCTCTAGTTACTGTAACAGCATAGACGTAAATGAGGCTAGTTTTAGAAGCTATTGCCCATCCAAACCTCATAAGGGTAACGACATCCGCTGGGACGCAATACAATCTGTGCTTGCTAGAGATGGTCAGTTGGGCTTGGGGCATTTTAGGCTGTTGAAGAAATTGGGATTTGGGGATATTGGGAGCGTTTACTTGGCGGAGTTAAGAGGGATGAAATGTTTGTTTGCAATGAAAGTAATGGATAAAGGGACGTTAGCCGGGAGGAAGAAGCTGGTGAGAGCTCAAACTGAGAGGGAAATATTGGGTTTATTGGACCATCCTTTTCTTCCATCCCTTTATTCACATTTTGAAACAGAGAAATTTTCGTGCTTGCTAATGGAATTTTGCAGCGGCGGGGATCTGCATTTGCTTAGGCAGCGTCAACCAGGCAGGCATTTTACCGAGCAAGCTGCAAGGTTAGCTCTTCACTGCTGAGTCATTGTATAACTAATTGCTTCTTGTTAGTCGCCCTTTTTGGTCAAGTTTTTACTATCATTAGATATTAGTGCAATTGGCTAGAAAGCGTATGGTGTTAGCACTCTTCTAGAGGAAACGAGAAGCTGAGTGATTCTTTTACATATATACACCATACTCTCGAGGTGGTAAATCTGGTCTTGTGGAAGATTGATTGGGAAAAGTCTTCTGTTTCATGCTAGTTTCTCTCAAAACACCTTGTTCTATATGGGGACATTAGACATTCATTTGAAGCTAGATGTATCACCATATAAGCTGCATCATTTGGTTGAGTTATGTGCCCACAATATACTCCTACTTGCGAGTAATATCACTATATTTTGAACCTCTGGCTCCTATACTATCATGCTCTTAGAATCTTATAGGTTAACATTGAAACACTTGCAAGTGTGTGAAATGAACTCGTTCTGCAAAGAGTTTCCTGTAACCCTCGACATTGCAGCATAGTCTCAGGTGATTAGAATTTGAATGATGCGACTTGTCGACATTTCATTGACAACTTATTTTACTCGAATATTGGCAGGTTTTATGCTTCTGAAGTGCTCCTTGCCCTAGAATACTTGCACATGATGGGAGTGGTGTATAGGGACTTGAAGCCTGAAAACGTCATGGTGAGAGAAGATGGTCATATCATGCTATCAGACTTTGATTTATCATTGAGATGCTATGTTAGTCCAACCCTGGTTAGTTCCACCACTGAACTGTCTTGTAAAATTTCATCGTACTGTATCCAGCCATCATGCAAGCTACCAGTTTGTGTAGAACCTTCTTGCTTCCAGCCCTCTTGTTTTAGGCCTAGTCTTTTCAACTCCAAAACATTAAAATTGCGAGGAGAATGTACGCCTGCAGTTGCTTCGGATTCACTGCCGGTGCTCATTGCAGAGCCAACTGCAGCACGATCCATGTCATTTGTCGGGACACATGAATATTTAGCCCCTGAAATAATTAGAGGTGATGGTCACGGGAGTGCTGTTGATTGGTGGACCTTTGGAATATTTCTGTACGAGTTGCTTCATGGAAAGACTCCATATAAAGGAAACGGAAACAGAGAGACATTATTTAACGTTGTAGGCCAGCCCTTAAAATTTCCCGAGAGTCCCACAGTTAGTTTTGCTGCGAAGGATCTGATCCGTGGCCTGCTTGCTAAGGATCCCCAGAAAAGATTAGGGTTTAAAAAAGGCGCTACAGAGATAAAACAACATCCATTCTTTCAGGGTGTTAATTGGGCTCTCATCCGCAGTACCCAACCTCCAGAAATTCCCAGACCTGTAGATCTAGCGTTTTGGAATCAGACATTCAAGCCACCCTTGCCTTCAAATGGTGACAAAGGAACTTCTGACTCCGATAGATCTTCTGGCCCTTACCTAGATTTTGAGTTCTTCTAATCAATTTTGGCTGGATAGATTGCTGCTCTCGTCCTTGAGGCAAGCAAATTTTGTTTACCGATTTGTATTTATATCCCTCAATGTCACCTTCTTCTTGTTGTTTAGAAGCTTCTGCTTTCTAGCCTCTTTGAGTATCAAAGTGATCTTTTCATCTTTCTCAAGGTCCTGCCCAGCCCAGGTAAATGAAATGAAATCACAGAAACGTTTAGTTCTTCTCTTTCCCGGTGACCATTATGTTTCCTTTAACGTGGGACGCTATAAAAGAAGCTACTTTTGTTTATTAAACTGGAGTCTCTCAAGCAACCTAGAAACAACTTCATTCATTGCCACTTCTCACTCAATTTAGTCCTGGAAAAACAGCACAAGGAATCTTTAACTAATAGAGTATATCTTGCTTGTCATTGTGACTGGTAAAATCTTTATGAATCCTCTTTGAGTGGCGTCCTTCCCGATTTAGTTCCCGTCCAGAGTCTCAGAAGATTCTGAATTCTTGAATCTATATGTATCATTGTACCTGACGCCTGGAAGTGTGCTCATCTGACCCAACCAAATTCTCAAGTACGCATCAAGGGGTCCATTGATCCCAACGCAGAACTGAAATTACAGAATCAAATGATCCTTGCAGAATAGAACTACAGATATTATCGAACCTTTTGGACGTAAGCCGAAGTAAACTCACCACTATATCTCTGCAATCTCCCATCACCTGCACTTTTACCCGCTGCCAAATGGACCGCGCCTTGTAGAGCACGGACATCAGAATAACAAAATCATTATCGAATTTGTCCGCCATGCATATAAAAAGTACTTGGAATAAAATGAATAACATAAGATAAACTGAAATTCACGCTTTGCCCTTCACGGCATAAAAGATGAGACAAACGCCAGCGAGCTGGACGATGAGACTTGACAAGAATTCTTCGATGAGCATATCTGCAATATATATATACACACACGCACGCACGCTCGCTTTTCATCACTTTTATTATATATTATGTATTACCAATATGACCATACAAGCAGACCTGCACGCTCAAAGTTACCCAAGTACTTGGTAGTATTTTCCATCATAAAGTATGATGATGTCAATGTTGTAGCTTACCATTTAGTCAACAAGGCCAGTTTGTGAAACTTTTTTGCTAGTGGCGGGGATAGAAAAAATTCTCGGCGGGGCAAAAGCAACTCTAAAATTTTTTACCTACTTTTTTTCTAATTTTTAAGCCAAAAAAGTATTCGCCAACAAGTATAAATGATGCATATATTCCATGAAAAATATAAAAAAAAAAACTCAAAATTATTAATGTAATAATAATTTTATTTCAAAAAACAAACTAAACCATTTACAATTGGTTACGACGAGTTTTCATATTTTGATAACGATTTATAACCTTCTCATTTTAAACTCCACAAAATATATTTTTCTCAATGTAAGTAACTAAATAATCATTCATCCAAGCATCTCCCATTTTATTTCGAAAATGATTCTTCACTATATTCATAACTGAAAAAGCCCTCTCTACGATAATTGTAACAACAAACAAAATCAAAGCCAACTTTAAAAACATATAATCCAGTAGATATATAAAATTTCAGATGAGATTATATCAAAACTTTATGAGTGCTATAGAGATTTAAGGAGGGCAGCAGGGGCCGTGCCCCCACCGTAGATCGCCCCGGCTTTTTGCTGAGGGTTGCCAATTCAAATGCTCCTAATATTTACTAGTGGAAATAATAAATGTATTCACGATGAATTTTGCCATACACAATCCTATACCTGTCAATTTTCAAAAATAATGCACTGAAGCGATGCTGAGTCGAATTCGGCAGGTCAAAACGTAGTGCTATATTCTAGTTGCTAAAATATGCAACCGATAGAATGAAGACCGAGTAAATATCATCCTGATAAACCACAGCATGCGCGCCCAAATGTGTGAATTGGCCATATGGAACTACGGTTTCATGCTCTTTAATTTGAAAATGGCATCAATCTAAAGCTGGGACCAAAGCGAATCGACTTTCTCGTTAACTCCAAGGCACTCGAAAGCAGAACTTTGGAAATGTTGTTGGCAGAATCATTGATCTCATAAACCACTAACTTGTCTCGTTATGAAATCAGATTGCACACTTTCTTAGCACCAGTATATATAACAGATCTCTGATAAAGTCCACCAGGTAGCAATTTCAGTGCTCAACAAATACAGATTAACCTGCCAAGGGAGCGCATTAGTCCCTAGCAAATAGCAATGGCAATCGCAGATGTACAATCTCCTGATAAATTCCCAACCATAGATCAGTGTGAATCTAGCGGACGCGAAAATCATACCGTAGTTGCTGATCTCGATGGAACTTTACTCATAGGCAGTAGCTCATTTCCTTACTTTGCACTTGTAGCCTTTGAAGCCGGTGGAATACTTCGGCTTCTCTTCCTTCTTCTGGTTTCTCCTATTGCTGCAATATTGTACTATTTCATCTCTGAGGCAGCAGGAATTCGCGTTCTAATATTCGCAACTTTTGCTGGGATGAAGGTCTCAGATATCGAGTCCGTGGCACGTGCTGTCTTACCAAAATTTTATACCAGTGATTTACATCCAGAAACGTGGCGTGTCTTTTCATCATGCGGGAAAAGATGTGTACTAACGGCAAATCCTAGGATTATGGTTGAGGCCTCTCTCAAAGATTATTTAGGTGCAGATATGGTTTTTGGAACAGAGATATCAATCTGGAGGGGGAGAGCTACAGGACTTGTAAATGGTCCTGGAGTACTTGTTGGTAGAAACAAAGCTGAGGCCCTTCAGAAGGCCTTCGATGCTGCATCAGCTCCAGAAATCGGATTTGGAGACCGGAAGACAGATTTCCCATTCATGAAGCTGTGCAAGGTTTGTCCAATACGATCAACTGCTCTAAACAAACTGAGAAGCATCAATGATAAACCATGCATCAATTATACAATTCCTTGTGTCTAATGCTCATAACATCAATGTTGACATCAACGCAGGAAAGCTATGTTGTCCCAAAAAAGCGTCAAGTCCAACCAGTGAGCCATGACCAGTTGCCTAAGCCAATAGTCTTCCATGATGGGCGGCTTGTCCAGAAACCAACTCCTCTGATGGCACTGCTAACCATTCTCTGGATCCCAGTAGGCTTCCCCTTGGCCTGCTTGCGCGTTGCAGCCGGCGCACTCCTGCCAATGCCACTGGTCTATTATGCATTCAGGGCACTCGGAGTCCGGGTCAATATCAAAGGAATCCCACCTCCACCAGCCCAAAAATCAACAGGCCAGACGGGCGTCCTGTTTGTTTGCTCACATCGAACTCTTCTTGATCCAATCTTTCTCTCCACCGCACTTGGCCGTCCCATCCCAGCAGTCACATACTCACTCTCGCGCCTCTCAGAAATCATAGCCCCAATCAAAACCGTCAGGCTTAACCGCGACCGCATTAAAGATGCCAAGATGATCAAGAACCTCTTAGAAGAAGGTGATTTGGCTATATGCCCGGAAGGGACAACATGCAGGGAACCGTTCTTACTAAGATTTTCAGCATTGTTTGCTGAATTAACTGACCACCTGGTGCCAGTGGCCATGAACAATAGAATGAGCATGTTTCATGGGACGACTGCTAGAGGGTGGAAAGGACTGGATCCTTTCTACTTCTTCATGAATCCGAGCCCTGTCTATGAAGTGACATTTTTGAACAAATTACCGCAAGAGCTGACATGCGGTGCCGGGAAATCAAGCCATGATGTTGCTAATTATATACAAAGGATGATTGCCTCAACATTATCATACGAGTGTACCAGCTTCACCAGGAAGGATAAGTACACGGCATTGGCAGGAAACGATGGAACTGTCTCCGATAAACCTGCAATTGCAGCCAAAAACATCATGGGCTGCTAGAACTGCAAATTGTACACAATATAATTTATAATACTGGTCATCTAATTCTCACAGAATATTATCAGCCAACCCCTGAAAATATATGTTGCACCGGAGAAATGATAGCACTGTAGCAGTATCAAAGTTACAAAATGGTAAATTGCTTATAGTAGAACAAAATACTTTAAATACTCAATCACGTAATAGCAGGTATATTTCATACTACGTTACTGGATTCATTGAATTATGCCAATGAAGCCGTGCTACTCTGTTGACATAACTTTCTTGATTTCATGTTACATACGTACCGTCACAAAAGATATTTTATGAAGGGAGGAATTTCGAAGTTCGCAGCGTAGAAATCTATGGCGGATCGTCGGGACGACTTAGGCGAGTCTTTGACGGGATTCCTGGCCTTTAAGTGGGACTCGTGGATTTCTAGATGATCCAATAGCTAAATATAACTGCAGATATCATCCATCCTTACCGATCCCAATTATTTATTTGCTTCAAATGCGTCGAGTTTGCTAGGAATTCGTCTTTTACTGAGAATGACGGCAAGGATCATAGTCATTTTAATTGGGTATGGAAAGTTAAGAGGAATTTTGAATGAAGACCAATAATGCCGTTTCTAGAAGGCATTATTGTTATTGTTTGTGCAAATATTTGTCTAAATCTCCAATTAGGAGCTACGCTATTTCTTGATTCTCCTGATGTAATCAAAATCTCGTCTTTCTTAGGAATAGATATCTCTGTTTTTTTTTTTTTTTTTTTATTACGAGCAGATATTAGGGACTGCACGTAGAGCAATGTCTTAATGATTTCGCCTTCGGTTTTAACCCCAAGAAAACAAAAAAATGGTACACACTAACCTAAAATCAAAGTCTTAAGATCAAAGTTTAATAGATGATAACTATACACTAAATATTTTTAATAATAAGAGACAAAAAATAAGGCAAATGATGAAAATTAACTCACAGACCAAGATCATATAAACATTAAATAAATTCAATAAATAGACATTAACCCTATACCAATTAACGCAAAAATGCTAAAATACAAATTTAGAATAAGAACAATTGACAAATTAATAATCATAAAAAATCTAAATCACAAATTTAGTACATATAAGGAAACTAGAATGAGCTAATATAAAACACGTTTTTGGAAAAAAAAAAAAACTAAAGAAGATAAACATGTTAATTAATAAAAAAAAACACTTGTTGAGGCGACAAAATGATAGAGTTCAAATTTAAATCTAACACTTCATATTAAATTTTTAATATTATATTAATGTAAACAAATGAACAACATGATATTGATGTGGCCATTACCAATCCCGAAGAGCCATCAGCCCTTTGCCTAGCGGTCAAATTACCACTACATGTGACTGCCATATTGATATGAAGTTCTGTTGACCTAACTCTTTCATTTTGTTTTAATTTTTATCCCATATAAATTCAGAGGACCATGCATTTTTCACAAGATAAGACACCAAAAGAGATGGCAACGTTTTTTCTTTCGGAAGAAAAAAGAGATGGAGATTGGACCATAGGCATAGAAAGACCCACAAATGGTACCTCCTATAGTCTACCTTTGGCTCTACTTGAATTTGTTGTTTTTATAACAAACTACTTTTTGTTCGTGGATTACCCTAATAAACTAAAAAAATATACGCAATCACAAGCTTACAAAACACATAAAAATAAATCTCACTATATTTTCTCCTCCTACTCACCACATTCTACTACCCACACCATTCCTACCATCCTCCCTTTTTTTTCTCTCTCTCTTCCTCCCTTTCCTTAACCTTTCCTCCTCCCCCTCGTTCCTCCTCCTCTTTCTTCCCTTCACTTTTCTCTCCTCTCATTTTTTACTTCTGCTAGAAAAAAGGTAAGGAAGTTTGGTAGCAGCAAGAAAGGGTGAAGGACATAGTTAGGGCGGGTAAAAAGGGGAGGGAAAGGAATGAGAGACGAAGATAAAGAAGAAAGGAGAGAGGAGTAGAAGGAAGAGGGAGATAGGTGTGGCAAAGAGGTGATGGATAGTGTTGTGCGGTGATTTTTTTTTTTTTTTTCAATTTCTAACAATACTTTAATAAAATTTTAAAATACCTCAAAAGTAATTATAGTAAAAATTTTTTATGTACAATGTTACTAGATAGCATTTCAAAAATACCTAATCCATGCAAAGGCATAAATTTTTGTTTTTTTCCCCTAGATTTTAGGTTTTATTTCCACTTTTCCCTTTTATTGGACCCACAATGTGTGTGGTTTGGACATCTGTTCTTATTTGAATTGCTTTTTTTTTTATTATAAAAAATAAAGTTTTTTTAATATTTATTATTAATATATTTTTTAATTATATATTTATTATATATATTAAATAGCTATATTTTTTTAGCGGGCAATGCAAGAACCGTCGGCAGCTATTAGTCTATTACTGATAGCGTCGTGTTCTTTTAATGCTACTACTACCTAGGAAAGGAATTTGACACCAACGGATCTTCTGTCTCACATTTCGTGGCACTTTTTATCCCATTTTTTATTATATTGTTATTTTTTCTTCATAAATATCATGTTTTAATTTTTTTTTATTTTCTTAAGATCCAATAATTATTAATTGAGTAATACACAAAATTTAACAAATTTAAAAAATCAAAATGCATAAAAAATGAGATTTTTTATGAATTTTCTACTGTATTTTTTAATTTTATATTATATATTACTTTTTTAAAGCTGTTATATTTATTTTTTACTTAATTAATAGTTATTAGATTTTAAAAAAATAAAAAAAATAAAAATATAATATTTATAAAAAAAATAATAATATAATAAAAAATAAGATAGAAAGCGGCACATCCAATATGGAACAGAAGATTCGCGGCAAAATTTGACGCAACGCGCTTTATTTCGCCAACCAAACCCCGAAACGGGTAGTGCACAATCCTGTGGGCAATCCGTTGAAATTCCAGAACCCCAAGTACAGAGTAGAATAAAATTGTTGCAAGACTAGTCGTATTTAACTCACTGCCACCAGTGGAGGCTGTGGAGCGAGCTTTGACTTTAATCAAGAGTGTTCTGAGTCTTCTGACGAGCAGGTCCATCCTTAGCCATCCCACCCCACCCGTCGCCCCAGCCTTTTAAAAACTCCAGCTTCAGTTTTCACGCAATTCACCCATCTAAAGAGACGCTGACAATTAAAAAACCAAAAAAAACCGATAATTTCCAGCTCCATTTTTGGTGTATACGTGTTAAAAATCCCATTTGGCAGGGTCAAGATTTAGGTTGAAACGCATTCTCGATGGAGTCTAGAGTTATTCTTTTGCTTCTGTTATGTTTGTTGTCGATTCCGTCGGATCTGTCTGTTTCCGCTGGCCAATTTTCCCGCTGGGGTGGTGGGAAGAAATTGTAAGCATTTTCAGCCCGTTTTCAATTTGTTGCTCTTGGAGAGTGCAGATTGATCCCTGATGTTGTTTACTGTTTTTATCAGAAAAGGGTCGGCGGTAAAGCTGGCCACGGGTGCTTCATCGGCTCCGTTTGATCCGACCCGGGTTACCCAACTCTCTTGGAAGCCCAGGTTTGTTTTCTCCCGCCTCCGTGTATGCATGTTAGTGTATATATGTTTGTATATACAAGCCTTGCCATCCACATCAGATGCCGATCCTTGTTTCTGCTGCCCCCACACCCCCTCCCCCACCCAAAATGGTAAAAGAGACAAGAAAAGAATAGAAGGCATAAGATTGTCTTTGCCGGCCGGTGTTCTTTTTTCTTTTGGCTGAACAATGATGATAATTTTGAAATCTGCAGGGCTTTTATATATAGGGGATTCTTAACAAATGAAGAGTGTGATCATATGATCAATCTGGTTGGTCTTTATCTCCTTTTGCTCTATTGCAACTTCTTTTAACAGTCCTGTGTTGAGTATTCATCTACCCATCGAAATTTGATCTTTCTGTGCGATTTATCGTTCTTATTTGGTTCTTTTACTCGTGCATTTTGCTTTAGCTGCAAGTTTTCTGCCTAAAAGAAATGGGATCATTTATGAAATGTAAGATCCTTTAGGAAGAGAAATTGACTTCTGTTTGGCTGGCTGTGGTTTTGACTAGGCTAAGAATAAGATGGAGAAATCCATGGTGGCTGACAATGACTCTGGCAAGAGCATAGAGAGCGAAGTTCGAACAAGTTCTGGCATGTTCCTTAAGAAGCATCAGGTTAGCAAATTCCCGTTCTTTATTAGTTATCAGTCAGCTAGATATCATCTGTAATGACCATTTGAGTCCCTTAACGTTCCCATTAGTGTGCAACAAACAGAAGGAATAAATTATCACAGTGCTTTTATCTTTCTGGTAGACTAATATCCGGAATATATTTTCTTTTGAAAGAATGTTGAGACATCGCTTCTTGGTTGCTGTTTCTTGTAGAAGGAATACCTGAATATTTTGTATCTAAATAATGTTAAGAGTTTCTCAGATCTTCTTCCTGACAATTGCAACGGCTATTTTATGTTATAGTTACTAGCCATATCTGAGGTTTGAAGCATTTCCCGAAAATCTGCCTGGAAAAAAAAAAAAATATATATATATATATGCCTCTCCTATCACCCTTGGCATTTCGTTTGATTAATCCTCCAGGATTGGAAGAACCTTTGAAAAGCTCTGCAGAATTTGAAACCTGAACCATCATGATCCTTGCAATACTTTTGGGAAAAGGAAGGGTGACAGGGGTCGGGCAAAGTTTTGGTTGAACTCCTGGCAAAAGGCAGAGTCCCAGCTATGTGTTTTGCTTTTCTTTGAACTTAGTGTCATTGGTGCTGACTATTGTGGTGAATAGAATATGTTTGTGAATAATTCCAATGCTAACTTTATTGCATCAAAAAAAGCTGAACACGATTATATTTGTGTTCAAGTCAAGTATGACCCCGATGGTGGTTTTTCATGCAACTCTTGGCAAGCCCCGTGCACATGTTTTTTGAGTAGAGGGTCTGTACGAGGCTGGTTTCTTGAAGCAGCAAAAATTTCCCCTCTCAGTAGTCAAAGGGTGATAACCAGGTGCTCTATGAGCCAACCAATAAACCTAACACTTGGACCAACTATTCTGTGGCTCCACTTTACTATGCTGTGAATGCGCAGAGTCATATCTGGTTGCTTGAGCTTGTATTCCAAGTCATAATACAATATTTCACTTGTAGGTTGCCTTTGCTCTACAGTTTGTGGCAACTGATCTTGTAGATGATGGATTAGATCTGTGCTTGCCACATCTTCTTGATTGCTCTGAAGCGTCTTGCTTTGAGCATCTTTAACAATTTATTAATCTTGCTTGTGTAATTCTTTTTCCTAATTAATGGACAAACATGGAGGAATTCTATAGTCAGCCATCTATTTTTGCCTTCATTTCATTGTGTCAAAACTCTTCACTGCTGGTGTTTTTTGTCCTAAAGAGCATCCTGAGGTAGAAGTATCATTAGCTCTTAGCTGCATTTCGCGCTATTTCAGTTTTCTTCTTGCTTTTTGTGATAGGACTATTGAGCATTATAGCCCAAGGTTGTGTTATAGCTGGATGCTGTGCTGATAAATTGTTTATTTTCATCCCAAAAGTCCCTACTGTTGTACCATATTGTGTGGTGATTTTGCTGTTATGATGCAAGAAGTTGCAAGTTTGGTTGGTCTAATATATATAAGTTAATGAATGTTTAAATTGAATTTGTTGCATCTTTTAACATGTTTGTTACAGAAAATACCTTTTCCTTAACAGTTATTACTTTACTAGTGTATTAAACTAACTAGTTCATCATTGAAACTAAAGATCTAATGGAATTTTTCTCCTATTTTAATAAGGATGACATTGTTGGTGGTGTCGAGGCTAAGATTGCTTCCTGGACATTCCTTCCTGTAGGTAATTTGCTTCTTTTTTGCAATTATTTACTATTAGTTGAAAAGGAAGAAATCTCATTGTTAGTCGAATTTGTATACAGAGAATGGGGAAGCTATGCAAGTACTACATTATGAGCATGGACAAAAGTATGAGCCACATTTTGATTATTTTCATGACAAGGAAAATCAGAAATTGGGTGGTCATAGAGTAGCAACCGTGCTTATGTATTTATCTGATGTTGCGAAAGGTGGCGAAACAGTTTTCCCTAGTTCAGAGGTAATGAAACTGTTGGATGGTTTACCTGTTTTATCTGTTTCTCTAGTTATTTTTTGATAGCAATGTCCTTGAGTCTGTCTGTCAAACTTTTCAGAAAAAGGAAACTCAACCAAAGGGTGATGATGATTGGTCTGATTGTGCTAAAAATGGCTATGCTGGTAAGGACAATGTTAAATATCTGGAAATTATTGGTAGATTTGTTGCATCCAATTAGTATGTAGTGTGTTCTCATATCCCAAATAGCTACTTGAAAAAGGGATAAGGGCACAGATTCTATCATATCTACATTATATTTGGTTTTCGAGTTATATATTTCAAGAATAGAGTTGTCCAAATAGGTATCATGTATGCACATGTTCACATTCACGAGTATTAACATCTGAACGTCTTTCTTTGCAGTAAAACCCAGGAAGGGTGATGCACTGCTGTTTTTCAGTTTACATCCTGATGCTACGACTGACCCTTTGAGCTTGCACGGGAGCTGTCCTGTCATTGAAGGTGAGAAGTGGTCTGCTACAAAATGGATTCATGTAAGGTCTTTTGATGCGCTGTCTACTAGTGAAGATTGTGTTGATAAGGATCCAAATTGCCCTCACTGGGCTGCTTCAGGTGAATGTGAGAAGAATCCTCTATATATGGTGGGCTCTGAGGAGGCTGTTGGTTATTGTAGAGAGAGCTGTAAGATTTGCTCATCTTAGAATCTGAAGCCCAAAATCATTAGAGGTATTTATAGATCAACCCCATCCTTGGGTTGTATATAACATTCGGATATCTCCATGGATCGGATCGACCATTTGAAAAAGTAGTGTCGTTTTTGTCTTGAAGTGTGGGTACTGGAGTTACTGAACAAGAAGAGGCAATCAAACTTTTTCCCTTAACTGTTTCAGACTTAACCCATTTGTCATATACAGAAGCATCTTCTTCTATAGTGAATTGAAATAGGTTTTTGTTGTTGCCTCCTTTTTCACTATGCTTTTGATACTTAACTGGTACTATGGCGCTTTTCTTTGTTGTGGGATGTTGCACGCCAAACTCAGTTCATCCTGTGAGGCCCGAAGTGCACAACTTTAGGAGCCTAAGGTTGTTTGAAGTGAATCTGTAGTTGTTTGCGTTGATCTTTGGGTCCCCACACGCGCTTCCCTCTCTTGCTCTTCTCTTTTTTTTTTTTTTTTGGTTCTATTGTCACAATCTACACCTACTCTTACTCCTATTCTAATTTATACTATGAGGGGATTGAATCATAATCGGATCATATGATAAGGTTTGACCTTTGACCTCACACTTCACAAGGATATGTGGTGGCCAACTACTCTAGGGGAGGGTAGTTGGTTTTTCCCTCTCTTGTTCTTGCTGTTTGGCTTTAGCACGTTTGATTTCCTAGCTGAATGAAGCACGGGAAAATGTGAAAACTCGAAAATGCGAGATTTACAAGTTCACCTTCTTCGGAGTTCAGAGTCAGCCGCCTGAATGATGTCAGGTTTAAACCAGTGGATGTTCTGCTACCAGAAACTAATGTGACACCAAATGAAATGGAATAGGAACATCATTTTTAGGCTTATTGAATCATCCTATTAAACCCAGAACGAGGGTTTGTAGTATGTGAGCCACGCAGATCTGAGAGAGAGGGAGAGAGATGGAGGGAGAAGGGGAGCGTGCGTGAAGAGAGGGAGGGGGGATGTGAGCATTGTTTTTCATGTCACGTCAAACTGTTTTGATGGAGAAAATCATGCATTTGTTGTTAAATGGGGAGCCCTGTTTGCATGCATTTCATGCCCCCTTAATTGTTAAATGCTCGTCTGGAAACGTACCCTGGGAAGCTGTATAATTGCATCACCATTTCATTCATTAAAGATTTTAAATCCCACCATTTCCTCTCTCTAATCTCTGGACTCGCATAGCACACACATACCTGTCTATGCCCTGATGGGAAGACCTCCCTGCTGTGATAAAGCAAATGTGAAAAGAGGCCCTTGGACGCCTGAGGAAGATGCAAAGATTCTTGCGTACGTATCTCGCCATGGCATTGGCAACTGGACTTTGGTTCCTCAGAAAGCAGGTAACTGTGCTTTCACGAACCCTTTTTTTTTTTTTTTCGAAATAGTCAACATTAACTGTCCGTATATTTACTGTGTTTGGATGAGTTTCATTTCAAAGGGCTCAACAGATGTGGGAAGAGTTGTAGGCTCAGATGGACAAATTATCTGCGGCCTGACCTAAAGCATGACAATTTCACGCCTGAAGAAGAAGAATGCATTCTTGAACTCCACAGAACTATAGGTAGCAGGCAAGTTTCCATCTTTTTAAATTGCGAGAAATGGAGAGCACGTTTGGCTGCTTCTGTTGCTAATTGTCGTGCAAAAATTTAGGCTTTGAAAACTCGATGTGAAGTAGGTCGAAATTTGTAAGAAACACAGGAAGGAATGATTTTTACTTCTCCACATAGATAACTGCCGACATCGCTGAAGAAGGCATTAAAAAGGCGTACGATATCTCACTTTGAAACCCAGTGCTTCCGTGTTGTAGGTGGTCTTGGATAGCAAAGCAGCTGCCTGGGAGAACTGACAACGATGTGAAGAACTACTGGAACACCAAGCTGAAGAAAAAGCTCTTCAACATGGGCATAGATCCAGTAACACATAAGCCTTTCTCTCAGATTTTTACTGAGTTTGGAAAACTGGGTAATCTCCCGAGCACAATAAACCAGAATGCACTTCTTAACACTGAACCAAGAATAAAACCAGAACCCCTTTTACTTCCGCAGAAATTTCCCAATGCCAACAACCTCCAAATCATTGAGCAATATGGTCGGACCCTTTCTGGCAATTTTTTAGGTCAGGCAGCATCACAGTTACAAATCAACGGCCAAGAAACTTTAATTCTGCCACATTTACTCGGTGGAATCTCCACTTCAGCTTCATCTCCATCATCTTCGAGCAGCGTCATGAATTTTGGCTCCCAGTCTTTTCCTTGTGAACCACCTCAGCTTCAAAAATCACCCTCTTCTCCTTCTAATTGGAATGAAACAATCCTTGTTGACCCTTTTCCATCCACAGGCATAGAACAAAATGAAGAAGATTACAAAATCCGAGGGATTTCCTCACCGGATGATATTTCTTCGGCAGTGGTGCAGGAAGAGACGCCCCTGCATGCTGCTACCTGCATAATTGAAAACGAAGTAAATGACAAGGCTGGCGTGTCCTGTTATGGGCTAAAACCTGAACCAGAAGCAATGCGCTACATGGAATCTTCTTCATCTGCTGCTGATTCATTCTTGGAGTCCATTCTGGCTAGTGACAGCCAGCTGCGGCTGGAATTTCCTGAGCTTTTGGATGGATTCTGTGATTACTGACTCTGAAAATTTCCTAAAATGAAGAAGTTACTAGAATAAATGTTGACTTGCATCAGATGACCAAGGAACTCTGAGATTCCGTGGAATTAGTCGAGCGAGAGGGCAAATGTTTCAAAAGATCGCGCATTTCATGCACACTCCAATCGATCTCTTTTTGTAGTCTTTTCTAATCTCTTGGAATTTCGTGCATTCATTCATCGAAACAAAGGCTGCTACAATTTTCCCACGTAATTAATTCCCTTCCAGTTCCAGACTCGAGAAGCACCTATGGTTCCATCTCCTGATAGGTTTACATCACAAGCCATCCTTTTCATGACGTTCGCTTGAAGTAAAATGGAGTATGTAATAAGACCACTTGATTTAATTAATATCACCATAAATCAACGAATTCTCCACCAACCAAGGACTCGATACATAATTTGAGCTTGATGTGGTACCCGAAGCCGAAGGGACTACCTACATACACCGCACATGCATGCGAACGAAACCAAACAAGGCTGCCCTAAGCCTTGCTACTCGTCAATGACAAACTCCAACCGCACTGCCAACCGTAAGATGGAAAGACAAAATAAGCCTCGTGCATAAAACCGTTTTCATAGTTTAAGATAGATAGGTTATATAATAGTTGTCGTCTCTGAAAATAAATAAATAAATAAAAATCGTTTTCGTAGTTAACAAGAATAATGTCAAAAAAAAAATTCTTATCATAATATAATAAGTCCCATCTACAGGAGGGAAAAAAAAAGAGAGAGAGAGACACACACACACACACAACCAAAGAGAGATATTGTGTGTGGATAAGCCAAAGTCCATTGATAAATCCATGAGTACATTGCAGAGATCATCCTATTCATTTCGCCGACAAGGATCATCAGGCCGCATTTGGGACAACAGGCTTGCCGGGCGAGAGATAAAGGTGGGTTGTGAGCCGGAGGCTAATGGGACTGATCATGAAAAGGTTCAACAGAACAGATCCATCCACAACCACATTGATGGTAGCTCACGCCCTGCCCTTTTCGCCGATATGACGGCCGCACCCAAAGCAAATAAGGTTCGAAAGTTTTCTATTGGTGCCATCTTCGGCTCATGCGCGCGGCCTTCTGGTGCATCCTAGCACTTCTTCTTCTTCTTTTTTTTTTTTTTTTCCCTAAATTATTAGTGCTTGTCCTAAATGGAATATCTCAGCATTCAATCTTTTTTCTGAATCATTTACAGGAATGATAGGTTGATTTTCCAGATTCCTACTAACCCCTTATCCTTCTCTGTTATTCGGTGCATGGTTGAATTCTTGCTCGTTGTCAAATGAATCTCCCATCTTATCTGGGTTACCAATCAGCCATATGTTGATTTTTCCCCGTCATTAAGACTTTCTTTTCTGCATTTTCCTCCAAATTAGTCACATCACCACGCTCTTGGTGATGCATGTAACACCAAGATGGGGAGTCGGTTTTGCCATGCCGGTTTACTGTTGTCATGTTTTCCGTTCATTCAAGAGCAATTTAGTCGATAAGGAGCATTATTATGTCATAAACAACAATATAGCGCATAGCCGGAGATCAGATTCTTCTTCTGCCTGAATTTTCTTCTAATCTTTTCTCCGATTCACCCGCATTAGGTCATCGCAATTGAAACCAAGAAGCCACCAATTATTTTCCGGTTCTGCAACAAGTCATGCTTGGCCTGTAATTAGCTAAACCATCAAATTTTTCTCCACCATTTGATGATCCCTAAAGCTTTATTCAAGACAGGGCGCCAAAAATTCATTTCGTCTTGGCTACATAGCACATAACCAGTAAATGATAGCCTTGAAGCAATTTGGAATATTCTGGATAACAGTACTAATCATGAATCGACAACAGCTTTTACGTTAACCAAAATTTGATGAATTCTTTTCTTATTCACTGCATTCGAATTTATGCTTTATCTGTACACTCAAATCAGTAACCTGTTCAAATGATAGCCTTGAGGGCTGTAAAGCTGGCTCAGGGTGTGGTTCTTCCCCTCACTAAATTGCAGCTTTGGTTGGCTCTGTTAAGTCAGACGCTCAGTTGGTTGTAATTACTATAACAGATTTTATTTAACCGTATGCAACATAATATACGCTCAGGTAAATCATCAGCCTTGTTACCCTGCATCAAGTTTTCACAATTTTAAGAATGTCAGCTGTGGACCCAAAGAGCACATTCTGGCTTGCAAAGGATTGTAGAGGCTACCTGAATTGTTAGACCAAAATCAAAAACACACTGCTTCAGTCTGTCATGAAATGCTTCAAAACCCTTTCTTGCAATGTAGCTAAACCTGTGTATGTCCAAATCAATCTCAAAGTAGTTTGCTCCCTGAAACAATTTGCAAAGCCAATTACTTCAGTTAGAATACATGGATGACTTGCATTGTACTTTCCTTAGTAGCTGCTCTGCGACTAAAATGTTTTTATTTAGTATGAGCGAAAGCATCAAGACGGAGCAAAAGAGTCAACAGCTTTTTTTTTTTTTAACAGCAAGAGGATCACGAATTGAAATTTTATAAAATAAATAATTGTTTAACACCTAAAAAGGAGACCATTAGGATAATCTATGTTAAATCTGTAAAGACATGCTAAATGGAACAGTACAGTAGATCCAAATTCTTCTAGGACCAGAATATGAATTGCATTGTCTAGGAAGCAGAACAACAAGATGACTGTATCAAGTGTCATAGAGCTTTTTAAGATAATCCTTACCAAGTAGAATTCATGTTGAGGACGTGAAAGAACAGGCTTTTCATTGTAGGTGATCATGAGCTTCTTTTCAGCCACACCCAAGTTAAGATCTTCCATGTTCACCAGTCGGCCCAAAATCTTCAATCTTTCCCTAAATGGCGCATTTGTGTCCAGAGGAAAGCTTTTGATTTTCTCAACTTCACCATCAATTATCCTCTATACCACCAAAGACCAATTAACAAGAAGATCAGGTTCTTTATTTTTGGTATAACAAATGGAATGATCAGCAAAAACAATCAATTTCTAGACAAAAGGAATCATTAGAACTGCCAAATGGTTGCCATACTCAAAGAAATAAATGGCAAAAACCAGCTGCGCGAAGCTAAGTTCATCCAACTTACCCTGATATTTTCTTGGAATTGAACTGGAAGTTCCTTCGAGTAATTCTCAGAAATCTTGAAGTAGAAAACCAAATTCATGCCTTCTCCATCACATTCACTTGAAAAAATAGTTGCAGGGTACAGTGGTATCTGCGAAAGTTCAAATTAAAAAGGCAGAGAAATGTCAGACTGAGATAATATTCCATGCCAACTCAAAACACTTCCTTCCACACAAATAGGAAAAGTAAAACCACAGTTATACAGAATAAGAATGCGTATGGAAATTCCGAGCAGCCAACATTTACTTCAATATTCCAATTTGCAGAGAACTACTTCAACAACCACAAGTACAAAGGAAATACATACCTGAAGATTTACAACAAGAATTGGAGGAACTTCCCCAGCTGAATCAATTGAAGGAAGTTCCACAAAACGTGCAATATGATCAATTTTCCGTGGAGACAAAAATACATCGACACCAAAAGGATGAAATGCTGCATAGTTTGCAGCGTATTCTTTCTTTTTATCCCTGTGAAAGAATTAGGTCAGGCAGACACATCAACTAACCACAATAGATATACCAGAATAAAGGAGCTGAAATCGGTTAAGAAATCCAAAGTTTGTTAGACCTTGCAATCAAAGTTACCATACTTGTGCAAGTTCAGTTATCTGGAATGTTAAATTGTTGAGTCTCAAAATCAAGTGCTCTTACCTCATAAAATTCTGTCCACGAACTCTAAAAGTATTGGGAGCAACCTCTGACCAGCATTCGGAAATTCTTTTCTCAGCTGTGCAATGCGGGACCTGAGAACCAGCTAAAGGTCTTTGAACAGTAGCCCTTGGCGACACTGAAATGATAAAGTGGAAATTAGGCTTACTAAGTCAAACAAGACCACTTACAAAGCAACAAAGCATACAGGAGCCGTGTTGGGAGAGGTGGATTTGCTCATCATTTTACAACCTACCGAGGATTCTTAGTAAATTTTTTCCTGTAGGGAAATAGACAGTGACAGTGCTAACTCCTGACTAAGGATGAGAAAGTGTTGACAATAATACTTACATAAAGCAGAACTAGCTTGTCCTTCTCGGCGTTTAAATGAAAGCTTAAAAGATGATCTTTTCTTGAAATTTGTTGAATGAGGGGCTAATGACTTTGCGGTCTTCTCTTCTCGGGAGGTAGAACAAACAAGGCAAGGCAGACAGTTATGAGCTTGAGGTCCACAATTGTGCAACTTTGCCGTTTCACTTTTTACAGCACTTCTATCCACGGAATGAGAAGAGACTATATCAAAATGAGCTTGATCATTTGCCTGCTCCTGGTGATCATCAGCTTGCAGCTGAGCATTGTTCATATTCCCTTCTCGAGCAGAATCTTCTTTAGCCGTATGAGCTTCCAAGTTGCTGGATGATGGTCCACTTGGCTTCACTTCAGGATCAGAGGGATAAGCCACGTTAAAATGCCTGTTGTCAGAATATCTTGGAGTAACAACGTCTGACGAGGATCCACTTTCAATTTGAGACATATCTGCAGCTCAGGGAAGTCATACACAACAGAAATTAGAAATCCAACAGGTTGATTGCTGGAAAACTAGAAATCACACCGTCAAATTGATACTCAATTCCAAAAACGTTCAAGGAAATTACCATCTTGAACACTATAAAAATCATCATCACCATCAGAATCAATCACTGTGTCTGGATCAAACCAAGCCTCAGATTTTCCTGCCAAGCGCAGAAGGACCAAAATAAGCACATGCAAAGTACAACACTCAGAACTTGAGAAGGGAAATAGAGAAGGTCAGTTAACAGACAATAAACAGCGAAAAGCGACTGCATATCAGCAAGTCCTTTTTACAATGTAGAAGACCATTATACCCGAATAATGATCAGGAGAACTAAAGATAACCTAAAAGTCCAAAAAAGGGAGAGGGGGGGGGGGGAGATAATGCTATGTGAAGATATATTAAATAGTTGCTCAGCAGAACGCTATGCTTTCAATATCCAGTTCCTCATCAATCCAGGACAAGATTAGCTAAAGTAGCCCAATGCATAGAAGCAAGGCAGATTAATGTCGATAATCTTGTCTTTCACCAGCCCCAGCTCCAATTCAAAGAAAGAAAAAGACACGCAGCTACTACCGACCATGATTCTGACTTCACACAATGTGAAGGGAAAAAAAGAAAAAGAAAAAGGGGAAATAGATTTGGTACCTTGGTATGTGGGATTGCGGTGAGGAAGATCCGTAGAATGAGAAGGTTCAACCTTGCTGAGCTTGTTTGAAAGAGATTGAGTCTTGGTTCTTCTCCTTGGCCTCCCAATCCGACGACCCTTTCTTCTAAGATTCAATCCACCCACTACACACTTGCTGGGTTTGGATACGCAAGCTCCCATTCTGTAATCTGTCCGGAGAGACAACCGATCAACAAAAAATGGAAACCAGGACAATACCCTTCCCACTTCCCACCCCTCTATCTATTAAGTAGAAATTATCTCTGACCATATACGTGCTAGATACTTACTACTAGTTCCGTATTTTCTCAATTCCTGTACCAAACACTGAAGGGTAAATTTTTATTTTTTTGAAGGAACTGAAGTTCAGGTAAAGTGAAACAAGAACTCGTTAATTTTGGGGACAAGCCGACAACTTTATAATGATCATCATAGTCCCATAGTTGTCTGATACAAATACACTTGTACCAGTAGGGCCTAATTATTAATTAAGCCAGATTTTTGGTCAACGAATTCGAAGGACATGGAAGACTGGGGTGGCTAGCATGGCAATAAGCGCACGCAGCTTCTTCCAGGCTGGCGGAGTAGGGTTCCGGCTCCCATTTTTGTTACTGCCATTGCCACGTGGATGCAGTTGAAAACGGACACCACACTGCACTACACATTGGTTAAGACGTAAAGATCACGCGCAGATGGATTTACGGACATATTCGCCCTGGACACGGCAGCCGTCCAATGCGCGTAAAGGTGTCCTCATACTGGTGGAGAGCGTGAGGTGAGGAAAGGGTAAGAGAGTATAGTGGGAACAGGAACTGCGTGACGCGTCGATTGACGGATTGAGTTGTTTTCACTTTCCACGACTATAAATTTGATTGATGTTGAACTCTCTGTTGTGTTTTGCGTTGTTGTGGTCCGTCCTTCCCTTTAGGAATAGGGTACGAAGGCTTGAATGGGTTAGGATTCTTTTTTTGGTAACTCGTAACATGTTTCAATTTGAGTAGCTGGAATACGCCGCAACCTCACACGACGACGCATCTCAAATGAGCCATGAGGACGAGGATTCAAATTTAGGGTAAGATTCAAATTTAAAATAAAAAATGAGTGTTAAAAGTTCGATTATCACTAATCTACTTTACTCTAGCGGAATCAGGGGTTAGGATTTTGCTTGTGCGTGTGATGAACTATGAAAACTTGGCCTTTTTTTTTTCTTTCTAAATATATAGTTCTTTCTAAATATTAATATTATTATGACACACAGAGAAAAAAAAAACTTGATAAAAGGTTTGCGAGCGAAATTGGAATGCTAACTAATTCATTTTGTAACTTCCAAAACTTTCATTGTTGTGTCAATCAGAGATCAATATTGATAATTGCCACTTTTGCATCTAATGATAATGCAAAATATATTAAAAAAATAAAATAAAAAGAGGGTTGGTTTGTCGGCATAGCCGTTAGGGTGGTTTGTCTCAAGACCATCATGCTGTTTTGTGGTGGGTTTTGGAGGCGTGGTTCGTTGGTGCTGTCAATTCTAACGCTTTGGGCAGTAAATTTTGGAGGCGTGGATAAAATTGGAGTATTTAGTTGCAATTTTGCGGGCACAACAGCCAGGTTCAAGCGTTTAATTCTTACAGTTGACAAATAAATGAATCCTGGGGGGGCCACACCACCAAATGGTAAAAATGGACTGTCCTTATTATTCAATCACAGAGATTAATCAGGACGGGTCACTATTGTTAAATATTAGTGGCAGTAATTGATTAAAGGCGTTGTTGGGTGTTCGACGATTCCTACGCCTTCAACGACGGTTGAGAAGAGGAGATACCCAGGGCCCAGGCCCATTATCGTTCGTAGGGGCGCCCAAATGATAAGGGCTGTGTTTGGATCCCCAAATATTTCAAAAACTGCATTTGTAGTCCAAAAACACGGAAGGAAACTAACAAACATCTACAGTGTACATTTTAGAAAACGACACCGTTTTATAATTTCTGTCTCGTCTCTGTTTTTGTGTCCCAAAAACTGAACGCTTGTCAGTATTCAGTAGTCGAAAGAGCACTTTCCTCTTCTCTCGCTCTCTTTGCCCAAGCTTCACCTCTCCTCCATTATTGCTCTGGAACAATCGCAGAACCCACATTCAACTTGAGCCGAGCTTCTCCCTGTAGACGGCATCGATTGTACGGCTAATGCAAGCCACCTACGGTAGGTGAAGAGATATCCTCCAGTAAGATTGCTATTGCCGAAGCTGCACTATTTCCGCCATTGTTGCCTTCGAACAACCTGTGTTTGGACATTCAACTTGCGGCGAGGTTGTCCGACCATTGCGGCTCCAGATCTACGGCAAAATCAAATCACTTGAGGCACATTCTTCTAGCGTGTTAAACGGTCGTCTCAGCTCATCAGGTTAGTACTACCAGAATGAGTTCTCGACAGTATGTTTTGCATTTGAAGTCTATTTTTTAGCAATGATACAACAAGTCTATTTTCAAGTATGTTTTGATAGGCCGATTTTGATGTGTCGAGACCTTCATATCATCCCTGTATTAGCATTCTGCCCAAACCCCCAAATCTCAGCTGATTTGTCTAAGCTGGTTCAAAAACCCCAAAATCTGAAAGTCTGTGCGTTGGTATGTTAATTGATAAGCCTCTGTGAAATTTTTTGTGGTATGAACATACAGTTGTCTCCAGTGTGTCTTCAGCTTCAGACGGTTATCAATTGGCAATGGTTATGCTTCCTGTTTGGGTTTAATTGCAGAAAATGTCTACCAGTTGCAATTGATTATCCAGTTGCAATTTTTATTAGGCTAATAATCTCTTATATCACTGGGTTTAGACCTGTTGTGGCCGACACTTTGCCAAAACTGTTATTGCAGGGAGGTACTAATCATTCTTATATGCACTAGCTTTTGATATAGTGTCGCAGTCCTGTCTTTTTGGCCATTTACCACGCCAGGTCCGTATATTCTCCACCATGGAAGTACTTCATTTCTAGCAATAAAATTCAAATTAGTGCTTGTGGTACAGCTATTTCAAATTAGTGCCTGTTGTACAACTATATCCATTAGTATCTGTTCCTCTGTACGTGCACCTTCTATAATTTCTATGAATTAAGAGTTGGAAAGTAGTTATCAAATAAAATTGTTGGTTGAGCTTGCATCTGCCTTCATTTCAAAAGCTTCCGCTTGGGTCTCTTCTTTTAAATAGATGGTAATATGTGTTATAACCCATAACACTGGTATTTAATATGGCTTTTGGACACTGTTAAGAGTCTTATGGCCCTGAAGTTCAATTGTTTTCCGCAGCTTAAATAGCCTCATACTAGTATTTTTATGTATTAAGTTTAGCTCAGATTTCTACGGTCAACCTTCTTCGCTTTGAGGTGAACCATTTAGGTGATACTTTTTAGAAGCCTACTTCAACTACATGCCCCCTGTTACTCGACGTGCTTGGAAGGGTATGAACTACTTCCACGCTCAGGGTCTTTATTAGATTATATGAGTATTTATTCATTGTTGGATAATGCTAACTTCTCTCGCTGTCCAGCTTTTCAAAAAAGTAGGCGCCTAGGCAGTTATTCTTCGAAGTCAGCTTGTGGAGAGAACGATTTGCAGCTGTGCATCACCAACTACTTCAAGGTAAAGCTGTTTAAGCCATGCAAACTGGTTGAATGCCATATATTAGAAAGAAACTATGCCATGCAAACTGTTTAAGCTAAAAAATTTCCTTTGCCATGCATTGTTTCCATCCTAAAGAATAAAAAGATGAGTCGACCACGAGCAAAGTATTCCCAGCGTAATTCTTTCACTGAACAACACGAAATTGCATTTGCCCAACATCTATTGAGTATGCATAGGAAGGGAGAAATAACCCCTAACAATATCGGGAGTCATGTCATCCCCGAAGTCATGGCTACGCTTAACGCTACCTTTGGCACTTTCTTTCCCAAAAACACCATCAGATCGAAGTACTACGCCCTGCAGAGCCAAACCAGACTGTATATTTCATTCAAGAGACGAGGTACTGGTATGGGTTGGGACTCTTCGAAGTACACATTCATGATGGATGATGGCCGCTGGGCTGATCTACTCTAGGTTGGCTAACTTGTACTTATATAAAGGTTTCATTTCGGTTATTTTTCTAGTCTGTAGACTTGACTATGTGACCAGGCTGTGCAATTACTCGACGTACTCTATTCCGATATTTTGCTTATCAGTACATCAAATCTGTTTGACAGTTTTTCATTTCAATTTCCTTTCGATAATTTGCTGACTGACGACCAAAGCAATATAGCCTCACAGAAAAGAACTGTCTTGGGTGTTTTATGCATTATCTAATGCTTGTTTTGATGTATTTTTTGAAGGTGAACAGCGACTTCACAAGGTTTTATAATAGATCATGCTATGTATTTCATTTGCTTGAGGAAGTCTTCATGAACCAAGGCGCTATAGGGGACTACAGTGGGGCACATGAAGAATCGCCCCTCAACATCGATGAGGAGTTGGAAATGGAGAATGCTGCGAGAAGTGCTAAGCCCTCGGATGTTGTTAACGTTGGTTCATCGGGTGAAGATGTTAAGTTACCCTCGGCTAGGAAAGGGAAAGGAAAAGGGAAAGCGAAAGTGACTAAGGAGAAAAAAAAGCGCAAATCGGGAGACATGTCAGAGGATTCATTCTTCTCAGGTTCTTCGAGGGAATTCCAACAGTATATGCGTGTGCTAGACAGCATTGACACAAAATTGAGTGGTAAAAAGGGAGATAGCATGATTGGTTCGGTCTGTTCACCGTCGAAGACTACACATCGCCCTGTGGATGTTGATTCTGAGCTAAAGGCCGCGTTGGCACAGCTCCTCGCCTTGAATCTAGACATATATGTGCATTTGGGCGTTGCTGATATTTTGCGAGATTCTTCAGAGCGGGCGATCTGGAATACTTGCACTACTGATACTGCTCGTCTTGCATTTGTGAGGCGCAGAGGGTTCTTACCCCCCGAGTAGATCGAGACCAGTCCAGTTTTATTGTAGTTACGCTTATTAGAGCTTGTTAATTTCCTATGTTTTCCTCCCTGCTCTGCCATTTGAGTATTGAGTTGGCAGTAGGTTTGGTATGAGTATGACTATGCCTTAACTTTAGTAGCAATGATGCCGTTGTATCGGAAAACTGTTTTTCATTATTTTTTTCCTTTTTTTTTCCGCACATGCTTGTATGAAACAATTGTTTATTAGATTTTTATGTTGCCTTTAATTGTCCAAAATTATTAGTGTCGCATTTAACTTATGGAAGTTAAGTGCTTTGGTTATAGTTACAGCTGTTCGAGTTTTAAACTTTTCTATGTACGCAGGGATTAAGCTTGTTACGTTTATTTCCATAACTTTAATATGCTTATTGGTGCATTTTTGTAATATCTCCTATCATATGCAGGATGTTAGGTGTCCTGTGTATCCATCCTGTGTGTACACAGCAATCCATCTTTAAACTGGCCGTGTTTCAAAGTGTAGAAGCCACTTTACTGTACTTCATTGATTAGCTACCTTATGTTGTTAACTCATATCCCATTACTATGCTGTCTTATGGTTGCATGTAGTTCTAATTTGATGGAAATATAAGATCGAGATTGGAAATATATTGCACTTATATAGAAAATGTCTATCTGCTTGCATGCATGGGAATTATTGGGTGTAATCCATATGCACTATGAGTCTAGAGGCCAAATCTTCTACATTCATTAGTGTTTCCAGTTTATTTTTTGTAAAACTGTATTCGATTGATATTGCATTTCCATGTGGATGCAGGTTGGCTATTTTCTGGAGCTCTAGCAACAGTACGTCTCTGCAAACACTAGTCTGGACATCATTCTCAATGGTTATCTCAATTGATGGATAACGAGCTGCACGTTCAGGGCGGACAATTAGACGATGAGATGGATGATCTTGACCTCGACAACATACTCATGGAGGTCATTCTCATGGGAATGGTTTTCTTTGACCCCAGACTGAATCGTGTTTCAAGAAGGAGAAGAATCCGAGATAGTGCACTCTCTGGCAGGGATTATGTACTTGAGGTGCTAAATGGCCATCCGGATCGAATTATTGAGAATATGCGCCTCTCTGTGCCCCTGTTCCTACACTTGTGTGACATCTTGGTTGACCGGGGGTACTGGCACGCATATCTTTCTCAGAGGGTTGGGATTCATGAATCCGTTGCCCTAACTCTAATGTGCTTGAGCCATGATAAGTGTCATCGGGTTTTAGCCGAGCGTTTCCAATATTCCACAGAGACAATTGATCGGCATGTAAGAAGAGTTCTGCGAGCATTGGTGCGACTCGATCGTGAATTTGTTAGGCCGAGGGATGTTGGTGAGACACATCCCCGAATTTTGAACAACGGACTGTTTTACCCGTGGTTCAAGGTAAATACACAAACACCCAATTCTTGGTAGGACTATGAAGTTCGTATCTAATCTTTCTGGTAATTTGTCTTGATAATTTTTTCATATATATGAATAGAACATTGTATTCATGCTAAAACATCCATATGAATAGTTTATTAGCTGATACTGCCATGACTTTGAGTAATTTGCCTCAAAATTCATAGGATTGCGTCGGTGCCTTAGATGGAACCCACATCTCAGCTTGGTGTCGAACAGAGATAAGCGAGCGGTACAGAAATAGGCACGGTGGGCTGTCTCAAAATGTGCTTGCAGCTTGTGATCATGACATGCGTTTTGTTTATGTTCGAGTCGGTTGGGAGGGCAGTGCACACGACGCCAGAATCCTTCAGGAAACACTACACCATCCAAATTCAGGATTTCCAATGCCACCTCTAGGTATGCTTTTCTTTTATATAAAGGTTTGTAGTAAAACAAGTGATTTTCATATGTGAGACTTGCATAGATTAATAGACTCTTTAGCATTGCTTGAAGGTTTGTTTAGTTATAAAGTTTGAAATATGCTGACATGGATTTGGGGCTCTCACATGTTAGGAAAATATTATATGGTGGATGCTGCCTACACTAACATGCCCGGGTTCATGGCACCGTTTAGGGCAGCGAGGGGCACGCAGCATGAGCGGGCCGCTAAAGCTTTATTCAACCGACGACACGCTTCTGTTAGAAATATTATTGAACGAAGTTTTGGGGTTCTTAAGAAACGGTTCCCGATACTGAAGGGTCCAATGCAGAACTATCTCATAACAACTCAGAACAATATCGTGCTTGCATGTTGTACTCTCCACAACTTCATGAGAGATTATGCGCCTAACGATGAGTACTTCGATGAAGAAGCTGCCCTCGGAGCCCAACTAGATCTCCAGGAGGGAGGGAATGAAATCCATGAAGCCCAACCCATCGATATGTCGCAACAGGGTATACAGAACTGGAACGAAAATCGGCGGGCAATTGCAGTTCATATGTATGTGAATCGGCACGGTGCTTAAAGAAGCTTATGTCTAGCGTGTAGTACTACTATGTAGAAACTTTGCTTACTTCCTATAATTTGACAACCAAACAATTTGTCATGTTATCTTATTTGTATTTACAAAGGTTAACCTTTGGGGAGGTACTAATCGGATGGCCTAGTTCAAGCTGTGGCACCTTTAATCAAGCCTAAACTTAATATGCAGCTTTTTATGTGCCTATACCATGTCTTATTCAATAGCTTGTAGTTATACATGGCGTTGAGACCAGAATTGGTTGTATCTTGTGTATATTTATTCCAGCTAAGGTGCAAATCATGGTTCGAATATGTGCAATAGCTTTCCAGTCGATCCTAAATTATTTCAACAAGTCGAGTCCAAATTTTTCCATCCCAACTTCTTTCGGGAAGGAGAGCGTATGGAATGTAGATGACGAGATTTTACAAGGGCATCAAATTTCTGCTCAAGTAAATCGAGGCCTTGGTAGTTTATTTGCTACCGGCCCTGAAGTCTAGTCAAATGGCACATAAATGAGCCATTGTGTAGTGTATTTATTTGTAATGAGCTTTGATGTATTAAATTCCAGGTCAGTAAAATTTTGTAGCATAGCTTTCACAAGGTTCTAATTTTGACACGAATTCTTATGCAATTTTGATTAGCCATTGAAGTAAAAAAAAAAAAAAAAGGTGTTTTTGAAATACAGGTCAATCCAAACGCAAATTTTTTCAAATACATGGAGTTTTTCAATCCAAGCGACTATACTTGTTTTTCAAAAACTGCTACAGTAGAGTTTTTGAAATACAGCTCCAAAAACAGAGAATCCAAACGCAGCCAAGATTAAGGGGCACCAAAATTTCTGGGTGAAACGAAAAACTAAATAAGAAAGGATAGGTTTGACCAAAAAAAAAAAAAGAAAAGGATAGGAAAAAAAAAAAAAAAAAAGGAGTGACTGACAAGTGACTAGTGACTAGTGACGAGTGAATAGCGAGTAATCCATTCCGGCCAGCGCCAAAATCCTGCGGGTTTTAGTACAGCTGACAGCGGTAGTCGCAGATGCAGCAGCGGTGGTGGTGGTCTTGAGAGATGGCGGCCTTAAGTTTTGGTCACCTGGCAACAGCAACACCTCCATTCCTCTCTCCTCTCCGCCTCAACATCAATACACCGTGCTTCCATCTTGGTTGCAGTGATTTCCCGTTCACAGCCAGCATACGCCGCAACTCATGCCTTATCACCCTCTCTTACTCCAACAGTAGCTGCCTTCCTTCGTTTTCCGCACTTGATCGATCTGTTTCTTCCATTTTTACGTAATTATTGCTGGCTTTTTTTTTTTGACAATTATGTATTGAAAGCTAATAAGTACTATTGAACCTTTGTTTTTCTGGTGTTGTTAGAATCTAAAAGTCGACTCCAAATTGAGAAGGAAAGAGAGTTTCTTGAACAATACGGTCTCAATCCTGACGAGTTTTTAGCCCATTCATCTCCACAGGTCCCTTTTTTTTCTTTTTATTCCTTCTCCCCCGCCCCGCCCCGCCCCCCCCCCCCCCCCTTCCCCCAAACAAAGAAAAAAGTTTTGTACTTGTCCCCGTAAGTTTTGTCTCACAACCTTCATAACAGCCCCGTTAAAGTTTCTAGGTTCTGACGTGTGGTTTCCTGGTTTTATAGAGGAAGAGGAGAAAAGGGCAGGCAAAGACGGGAGAAAACGCAAGGCAGGAAATCACAGAGGAACCCAAGCGTCCAAGGGAAACCCATAAATTGCTTCAGGTATTTACAATTTTTTATTTGTACGCCGAAGTACTTATTTGTAGCAAGTATGGCTTGAGCAGATATGGATGTGCAAAGTTGCACTATTGAATATCAGCTAATTGCATTGCTTCGATAACTTAACAAAAGACCAGAACCAGTTCCTGGTTGATGATATTCGTCTACTCATAAAGTTCACAATTCTAACTTTAATTGCGGCTTTTTGTTTCTGTCTCCTGAACATATGCGATACGCAGATTAAGTGTTAGATGCTATGAAGTTCATTTTCTATGTACAGTTAACTCCTTACCAAAATGCACTAAATTCTTTGCTCCTATTATTCTTTTTTGTCAAGTAATTTGTAAATGGGAAAATGAATTATTTCCTGGAAAAGGTTAACAAATATGATGCTTATATATATGTTATGCTGCATGATAGACAATAATGTCTAACTTCAATCTTTTGGACCCTGAAAAAAGGTTGTCAATTGACACTTGTTTGAGAAACTACTGAAATGTTTGAGATTTAAATACAAGTGCTTCTTTTTATTATTATTTTCTATTTCTTTGGCATGTTATGCCCTTCTCCACCCTTAGAAGAAGTATGGTTCAATTTACAAATCATGTTCTTGAAATTAGGTGCTTAGGCATAGTCATCCGTATTTGAAATCTTATACAAACTTCATTGGTTACTAGGTGCTTGCAGGAAAAGCTCGAAGGAAAAAATTACTTTCACCGAAAGGCATGGATGTACGCCCAATGATGGAAGTGGTGAAGGCTGCTGCATTTGCCATTTTACAGGTGCTTGTTTCATTATCATGGATTCTGTTCAAATTTTGGAATCCTTGTAGTCTTTCAAATCTGTGAATGCTACTGTTGTTAACAGAATAATGTTGTAAACAAATTGTTCTTTCTTCTTCTTCAGGCGGCTGGTGGTAGCCCTGCATCTCTACGGCCTGGTCGTTGGTTAGATTTATACAGTGGTACAGGATCTGTTGGCATTGAAGCTATCAGTAGAGGATGCTCAGAGGTTATCATTAGAGCCAGTAACACTTACTTTAATTATTAATATGAAAGCTGACAATTAACTCTATAGCATTACATTATTTTCTTCTCTTTTAGCTAGTAATTAACATCTGCATGAAGATGCAGCATTATGCTGGTACTTTAAGCAGTTAGATTTTAACTTCGTACACCATCTTTCAGTTAGATTGTTTTACAGTGTGTTCCGCAACCTATTGCTATTTCCTGTACTCTTCACTCTTCCCTTTATTCTCTTTTCAAATCCCAGGCCCATTTTGTTGAGATGGATCCTTGGGTTGTCTCAGATGTTCTACGGCCAAATTTACAGTGGACTGGTTTCCTTGATGTATCAACCATACATCCTGTCCGTGTGGAGGATTTCTTGGAAAGGGCAGAACAATTTGCTGGTATGCTGTTTTCTGGATTCACAGAATTGAAAATCTAGTTGTCATGCTGATTGAACTTTTTTCTCTATACTACCTTCCAGATCTTATCCTTTTTAAATTATTATTAATTTGGCCTTCTGCATATCGTATAGAATAGAGTTCATGCTTTTGGACTCCTTTAAATAAGATCTTTATCTTCTATATGTGCATATATTAGAAGCCTTAGCAATGAAGGTTCGTTTGATGTACACCTAAAAGACTTGTTTGTATATGTAGTCAGAAGCTTTGAGTCTCTCAATTACGGTCAGCTTCATCAAACCTCATTTTTTCCTGTTTTTCTTTACATGAGAAGATTATTATTACCTTCTGGAACTTTACGATTAGATTTTTTTTTCAGGTAAACGCGCTCCATTTGATTATATAAGTGTTACACCTCCATATATGGCAGTAGATTATGGGGTATTGATGAACCAAATTTCAAGTTCATCCATAATTGGAGAGGACACATTTATTGTAAGTTAATCGCATACAAAAAGTAAGTTTTGTCCCTCAGTGGTTTGATTGATTAATATCTAACAGAATGCCTACTCTTTTGTAGGTAGTTGAATACCCTTTGAAAACTGACATGCTTGATTCATGTGGTTGCCTCACTAAGGTATTTCAGATAAGCTTTGGTTGATTAATTTTTCCTGATTAATAAGAACCATCTCACCTAAAAACTCAACTAATCTGAGATGAGGCTATTCTAATGATTTATAAACTCCTATACTCTCCCTTAGGCCTGCCTGCACTAGTCTCTTTTTAGTCAGCTGAACACCTAAAAATACTTATCATGTATCGGCTAGAACCTTTGCATGCTTCTTCACGCTATGCTTTTTTCTTCTAAACTGCCTCATCCATATGTTAGCTACTATGTTAATTAATAACGGGTTTACCTTAAACGATCACAAATTGTAGATAGCTGATCGGAGGTTTGGTCGGACACATCTTGCTATATACGGACCAAATTGGGCGCAAAAGAGGAGAAAGTCAGCCAGCTTACTTATGGGTTTATCATAAAGATGGAAGTAGGTTTTGTGGCTGGATTATTATATTTTTGTGCTAAAGACCACGTAGTCTGATATTTTTTAGGAGTGACATGTCGTGTTAGCTGTAAATTAATCTGACCATTTGATTTGTTCCATCTCAACTCTCCTTTCCGATGTAGATAAAACAAAGAGATGTTAATGAAATGCTACTAGTAAACTAAACTTGGTAATCTTTGTAGTTCAGCCTTCTTGTATAATCAAAATCTCTAACGTCAATTCAGACAAGAACTTGGATATTTTCTATGACACTGTTATTTCAGTTCAATGATACGATAGTGTTTGGAATGCACATTATTTACACCTTATTTACACACACTGACTTGTTTGCTTGCATCATTTAACACATTTATCAATCACCTTTTTATGTCACATACATCACATCAAAAAAGTGCTACTGTATTTTTTTCACAAAATTATCTCAAATAATTTACTATCCAAACAATGATCTGATAGACCCTGTCATGCACTGCTCAGATTTTGTAGGCAATTCCTTGGATGAACTTCAAAAACTTGAGGTGGCATTGTCTTTTGAAAACGGAGTTTGGACCATTCTTTCTGATACCTTGAGTTACATTGGAGAAATCCTTTCTTTATGTTATTCCAAGATGATAAGGATAAAAAGTTCCAAGTCTCTGCGTGAATCATGAAAGAACTACCCAACAACCAAATTGTGAAATTTCATACTACCGAGCAGCTTTAGACTGTCGTTTGTGTTTTACGATCGTAGATTCTTATAATTCAATGGCAACATGTTGTCTTTAAGCTTAAAGCAGAGCAACTTTAGACTTTTGCGTCATTTGTGTTTTACGCTCGTAGATTCTTGTCGTAATTCAGTGGCAATATTATTATCTTTACGCTTCAAGCACATGGTGCAATCAAATAATCATTGCCATCTTCTTCTCGGTATCAATTCTTTCCAGAATCCTGAGGATGGGCTCTTAACTCCCATTTCTCCTTTCCAGTTCATGATAGGTGAAGGCCTGATACATTTATACGTCTATTTTATGCAATAAACTCTTTTAACCACGATGGTCCGCAAAACTGCGATATTCACATTAATTCTAGAAATCAGGCACGAGATTCTTTATCTTTTTTTTTTTCGCTTCCATGCATCATTTTCTTGGTTCTTTTGAAATTCAGGACTATGTAAGCATTAAGGGGAGTAGGGAGGTAGTGAGGTCCCATTTGGCTGCTGCATGAAAATGTGCGCACCAAAGTAAAGATTTCCGAGGTGGACCAATATATTTAAAGCAAATCGATGCAGCAAACCTTTGGACATTGCAACAAGCTACAGCAGTGTTTTGCTGCTGGAATTTCAATGGTATTTAACATAAAATTCACTAGCCTAAAAAGATATGTAGCACATAATCTAAAGTTCAGTACCGTATATTCTTTTTGTTTTTGTTACGGCTTTATGTTTGGAGAGACCTGTCTTAAGACAAAAGTTTCCTCACATTTTTAACTTACAAATTAGAGCCCCGCCGTAAGAGGATCGTGTATATATATATATATATATATATGTATGTATGTATTTATACTCGCCTTGCCTTGCTCTGCTCCACTCGGACCACCCCAACCTATTTTCCCTTTCTGGTGCTCGAGTTTGTCTTATAGCCCCGACTAGAAATCCTTTGTCATAAAATCGACATGGTTGGATTCCTTCTTTCTGGTAACAAACTATCTGGCAGGGTACAGATTGTATAGGATTGAAAAGTTATAAAAATGCGTGGCAGTGGTAGGGCTTTGCGGGCTACAGCTGGAGCTGTTGTGTTTGCTGCTGTCTTACTCTTATGGTTCTTGTTATTTAGCATAGTAGCCAACAATGCCTCTGATAAGGCAGCAACAAGAATTTCATCGACCAGAAACCTTAGCATTTTAACGCTGATAGCAAGTAGAAGCCGTTATCTTCCTCGGCGTCCTCCTAAGTACACTTCTGTGAGCAAGAGAAGAGTGCCTGATGGACCTGATCCCATCCATAACAGGTATCAAATTCTATATGCAGCTCTTACCTAACATAATATGCAGCTCTTAATTCCCTTGTCAACCTCTTTATTGGCTGTGCAAGAAGTTATAGGGTTTGTTGACTGACTCAAGTGTTGTAAACCTTCTGACCTTACCGCATGCCCAAATAACATATAATAATTTGAAGTTGATGCTTATTTCCTGAAGTGCTATATTTATATGATAATTTTGGTTGATATTTGGGGGAATCAGAAACCTCGAACAAGTGTGATTGTATGGTTGTCTAATCACCTTCAATATGATCTGTGAAATGATTTGAGGCCGATCTTTTTAAGTTTATGTTCAACTCCTCCATGCAAAATTATACGAGGTGGTCTCGGTTACTCCTTGTCTATCTGATCTTTTATGCTCCGTCTCTTTAGGAGAGCCAGAAGTTCCCGACTACCACCTAGTTGAGCAAAAACGTCAAAAAGTTTAAGAAGATTCAGAAATCCCTTTGGCTTAGTCGTGGAAGAAAATGCCTTTCTGCGACACTGCGTTCCATCTTTGCTGTTGATTTAGGATATTTTCAAATTGAAGTTAGACGTGTTGGGCAGCCTCAACTCACATCATTGTTGTATGATGTATAATACTGAGAATTGGAAAGAAGTGGATGAAGGCATGCTGAAGTTTCGCTGTAGTCATATATATATGAGCAAAAATTTCTTGGGAATGCTGCTGTTTGAGAATATTTTTTTCTGTTTTAGAGCATCCTAATCAGTGTGTGTATTCACACAAGCTTCTCCAGCACATGGTACTTTTAAACTAGATGGATTGTGAAAGACTTCAGAAGGGTATTCTCATGCCTCAACTTCAGGAAGGATTGACAGATTCTCCTCCGCAAAAAACATTGCGGGAGAAATGAAGCATATTTCAAGAAAGGTGTCATAGGACAATGTGTTTGTGTAGCAGGCATGCATCATGCATGGATTGAAGGGTGATTTGTCTTTTGCTTTTCGATTGGATTGGCTTTCTTTTGTTTTTAAGTGGCTCGTGTTCCCCAAATAAAGCATTTGCACCCTGCTCGGGTTAAAGCGCTAAAAAGTGCTCTTTTCTGGATAAACAAAAAAATTTCTTTTTTTTTTTTTGCCGTAATCGTGTGATATGATGGTTCCTAGATCAGCCAATTAATGCACCATTTCCGTCTGTTGTACATGAAAGCTTTTTTAGGTGAAGCATAGTGTAAATTTGTTGATGAGTGCTGAGAGATTTGTCCAGTGGGGAATGAGGTAAAAAAAAAAGGGTTACGTATATGGTGAAACATGTTATAGCTCCATTGGATTTTCTTGATATTGCACATAACAACTTTATTAGCGGACGCTATTTTATTTACCAGAGTCTCTCTCGACAGTGAAAACAAAGCAACTCCCCCTGCCCTTCTCTTTTCTCCCTTTTTTTTTGCTTTCTTCAACTTTCTTTGCTTCTTTTTCGGTTCTTGATTTTGATTGTTTCAAGAAGTAAAGACCGGTCTAAAGTGACTGAGATTCAAATTAGGAGGCCTTTTTGTTGGCTCATGCTCGTGCGTTTGATTGAGAGACAGAATCCTATTTCCTGCCTTCTCTACAAACACTAACTTGCTACCATTGAACAATCAAAGGGCATTCCGAAATCAAAGGCCACCAGTAGTTAATTAACTTGCAAATTGAATATATATATATATATATATATATATATATATATATATATATATAAATGATTATTCTCAGTCTCGAAGCAGACACTAAATAAACCCAAAGTAAACCATCCACACCAAATATTACTGAATTTCCAATTTTACCAGATCAAGTGGTCCAATGAATTCTTTAAACAGAAACTTAACGCTGGAAAAATTTTGGTATCAAGTCTTTAACTTTTTTTTTTTTTTAGTAAATCTTACGTGCACTGACAGTAGTATATACACTATCACCGTTAGATTTCTGACGTGTTCAAAATTTAAATTTAGAATACGCTGACAATGTATGCACTATCTGTATAGAAAAGATTAATTATTTTTTTTTTTTATGATTTGTGATTCGTTGTGAATTGTGATGCCTCCTTTTTGAGCAAAGTTTTTGGAGACGCTCGCTGATATCTCCACCAACTCGGCTAAGATGTAGTGCAAAACCGGAACACACACAAGCAAAGCATGCTCTCGAGTACATACCAGAAAGATGGTAAAGGCCCCCAAAGGCAAAGGGCAAAGGGCCACTTTCCTCGTGGGCTCATTGCCACGAACAATTGCAGAAAGAGACACGCCGATGCTGCCAAAAAGTAACCGCAATCCTGCTTTTGATGTAATACTAGTAACTGTTTTCCTACGTCTTTAGGGCTCTAAGGCTGGCTGGCCTCCCGCAATCATCGAATGTCCCAATACTTTTATAACTACACTGGTGCAGAAATGGCGCTTTTAGCTGTGCTGCCCCCGCCATTGGTTTCCCGGCCTTGCTATTACCAGCATTGAAGCGAGTTTTTTGAACTATCAAACAAGCATTTTTTAAATTAAATAAAATTTCGTTTCAGTTGGCAATATTACTCGCCATGGCCGCTACCGAATCTTTGACATACTGCCTGGGAAAAGTTAGAACATCGATCCTTGATTGAACCAATACCCTCCATAATTAAATAAATGAATCGAATTCATGAATTTTGACCATCATGCTTTGCTAGAAATTTTCTGTGTTCACCATCAAGGCTACAAGGCTCTACTAAAATTTCTGTGCTCACTATCAAGGTCAGAAGGCTCTACTATCATAGTATCCATTTTGCCCGCTACCCAAAAACTTTTCAAGGCCCTGCATTTGGGATGTGCAAACATCAAGAAAAGTTGCAGAACATGTTAACATAGTTGACATTTTTGTATCTTGACAGCCGGCTAGAGTCTGAGTTACTAATGGAAATGAATCCAAAAATCCAGGGTAGTCCTTTTGCCTGCCTAGTGGTAGGGCAATTCCCACCTCGCAGATAGAAAAGGATAAGGAAACTAAGAGAACTGGAAATCTGCCATGAAACTAAATCAGAACGATGAACTGGCAAACTTACAAAAGTTGTGGTCTCTTCGCAGTTTATACGTCAGATTTAACAGGTACATGATCGGAACTAAGCAACATACCAGATTTAACAGTCTTTCAACCTCTCATTACCTAAACCCATGAATATAATGTACAAAAAACTCAAACAGGCAAAAGAGTAAAAGCTACAACCCAGCATAGGAGGATAATACTATTGCTACAAACAAAGATTATAAATACCACAGAAGGACATACATCCACATTCACAAATCTAATGAACGAGAGAATTACCAAGGCTGTATGAAATCAAGTACAGCAACACAGGCCTGAAAATCTTATACAATTACTGCACAACATGAACGCAGCATGATACAGAGCTTAAAATAGGCCAATCATACTAAAGATTGATCATATTTCTGCAGCACAGATAATTTTCCGCAGCCGGAAGAACAACAGTCATGTGATTTAAGTTGATAGGCATCAAAACATATTGCATTGAACTCTTAGTGTTTCTTATTCCTATCATAAGCACAAGGGTTATATCTTATGAGCACTTATCAACCAAAAAAAAAACAATCACGGTCACCATCATCAAACAATATATTCCAAGCACAATTTCCCAGATTGAACTCCAACCATCATGCTATTTTTGCAGCAAATTGAGCATAAGGATATTTCAGATTAAAAGTTGCAGAAGAATTAAGAAAGCAAACCATAACAAGCAACAAAATTAATCAAGCAACTGCAAGCCAACTCCTGCCGGAGTACACACACTAAAATGGCAGTGAACCATCTAAACAGCATGAACTAGTAGCTGCCAGATTAAGAGAACTACCAATTGGCAGTACCCCGTTTGTGCCTGGAGCAAGAAAGGACGCTTCACCATGTCCTAAAGAGTCAATATTACTTGAAAACTTAAAAGCTGGGAATTCAGTTGACAGTCATGCAACTATGTCCAAGTTTCATTAGTAATCTACAATGTAAAGTTCAGGGCTATAGGTAAATGAGCATATTACAATCATCAAGAACCAGTAGTTTCCCATACAACAGATTTTTGGACGAAGAGGATCTTGTGGTACAGTTTAAGCAGTTTATCCTATTATACAGCTATATTTGACAACAGGGAACATAATCTGGAAGCCAATAAAAATGGATACCACTCAATTTGTGTTGCAAGCACAGGTGAATTTACCCTTGAATGCAAAAATTAGTTTTTGCAATGCAAGTGCCAATCTTCCTTTGCTTCTAAGACTTTCTTTTGACAGTAAAAATGGAACTAATCAGCATCATTTTTTCCAAAAAGTAGAGGAAATTCATCATATTGTTCTGAAAATCCTTGTTTCTCAGCCATGCTCTTCAATGATTCATAAACCTGGTACATCGAGCACCTGTCCTTTGGCCGAGAAACCACACAATTGCATGCAATTCTCAAAAACTGCACAATTTCTTCATCATGGCCTTTCCCACATAAAGCTCCATCAATTGCATCTTTAATCCGCCCTGAACTGGAGAGTTGATTAACCCAGTCCACCAAGTTCCCCTTGAATCCTTCCTCGGCACAACCAACTTCAAGAGGTTTCTGCCCAGTTGCCAATTCCATAAGTACCACTCCAAAACTATAAGCATCCCCTTTCAGAGACGCAACCAATGTGCTGGAGTACTCTGGTGCTACATACCCAAATTCACCTAGATCTCCATTGACAAAACTACTTTCATTTGAATCTGATGAAGTCATGAGCCTCGCCAAGCCAAAATCCATTATCCTAGCATCAAAATCCTCGTCAAGTAGAATAACATTGGAGCTAATGTTTTGATGCATTATTGGGGGGTGGCAACCATGGTGAAGCCAGGCAATCCCCCTTGCAGCACCTAAACCAATCCTGAACCTAGTCGGCCAATCCAAAATAGTTGCGTTTCCACTCAATAATGAATACAAAGTCCCATTTGACAAATGCTTATAGACTAAAAGCTTCTCCTCCTCTACCACACAGAACCCCAAGAGTGGGACCAAATTTGGATGCCTGAGCTGGCCTAACCTATTCATCTCCATCCGGAACTGCTTCTCACCCATCTTACACGTACTAAGCCTCTTGATGGCAAGTGCAGACCCATCCCTTAAAACAGCCTTATAAGTTGTTCCGGTCCTAGTCGAGTAAATGACATTTTCCGCACTGAAATTATTCGTAGCAACAAACAAATCTGCCAGCTTAACCTTCACAAGCGGTTTTTGGAACAACATAACTTGAGTTAGCTTATGAGCCCTCAACCTCTCAGCCCAACTATCGGAGTCATCCCTTCCAATTCCATATCCTCCCTTCCTTCTCCTCGGACCAGACTTTGTGAAATACCACCACCATGCCCCAAAACCCAACAACATAGATGCAGCAGCTCCAAACACACCAGCCGCAATAATAATTGCCAAATTTTTCTTACTCAACCCGCCACATTTCCTTAAGGGCCCACCGCAAAGACCGCTGTTTCCATCAAAATTAAGCTCCACACCAGCAAAAGAGGGAACCCTACCGGACAAACCATTATTGGCAACAGAAAATTTCTTGAGCCTACCCAAAGTGGAAAACTGATACGGAATGTTTCCGGACAACTTATTATCATCGAGCACCAAACTATTCAAATAAGAGCATTTAACAAGATCCTCCGGAATCGTACCGGTCAAAGCATTGCCAGATAAGTCTACAGTAACTAAATAAGGCAACCAATCACAAATTTGGGGCGGTATAGGACCGGAAAGGTCATTACCGGAGAGATCGAGAGTTTGCAAGCTGTGACAATACTGCAAAGCATCCGGAACTCCACCGGAGAGGTTCATGTCACGAAGCAAGAGGCCGATGAGGCGATTTTCGTTGGGGTTCCAGCAGGAAACGCCAACGAAATCGCAGATAAAGCCCACAGATGAGTTGGAGAAGTTCCATAAGCTGAACCTCCCATCCGGATCTCTCAACGAGCTCTTCACGCCACGTAAACACTTGACATCATCTTCAGCAATAACAAATTTGCCCAGATTGGAAATGGTTACTAAATATATCAGCAAAATTAAGCTGATTAGCTTGGGAGAAGACTCGGCCATTGGGATGTGGGGGCAGAAATCGAAGAAGATGAGATTAGGGTTTTGAAGGTTCAAAGGGGAAGTGGGTTGGGAGGCATTGACTTGGAAATTGGACTGAAGAAAAATAATGCTACACTATAAAGCGGAGCTAGTAAAATGAAGAGGAGAAAGTCCTTGCATCATTCGGTAATGTATTCATATGCTGAGTGAAAAAGGTGACCCACGGTGGGGTGTGGGGCAGATGTTAACTTCTGAGAATTTTGTTTGATAATGGAATAATAAAATATGAAGTCCAGATGATAATTACGGTGTATGTTTTGACCGGAGATGGTTGGGTATTGGAAGGGTTGACTGGTACTACTCTTGGTGGTCCACCTGACCATTAGACGAACACGAAACATCGGATCATGAATTAGGGGTCCTTGGATTACTATTACCTGTGTTTTTACGGTGTTTTTAAAATATTTGATTGTAATAGTGTATAAAAAAAAATTTTATTATAGATTTTTTGAAGGAATTTTTAGAATATATTTTAAATTACTTTTTAAAATTAAAATATTTTTTAAAAATTATATTACCACCCAAAACCACTCTTACTATCGTCACCCCTTCCCTTATCCTCCTCTCCTTTCCTTCCCTTCCACCCCATTCTTTCCCTTCCCCCCCCCCGGCCCCATCAACCTGGTCGTGGCTAAATCGCGACCAAAATGGTCCGAACCTTTTGATTGCCATCTGACTATGACTATATCACAACCAGATCGAAAGGAAGGAGGTGGTGACGGTGAGGTGAGGATGGTGGCAGTGGTGTTGAGTAGTGGTGATAGGTAAAAAATGTTGTAGAAATTTTTTTTTTTGCTTATATTTGTGAGTTGTTTTGATATATTGTATGGATAAAATGTTTTTAGAGTCGTTTTTGTATATATATTACTGTAATATTGTATTTGAAAAACTTGTTTTTTAAAAATAGACCAATCCAAACGGAGTCATATTTAAGTGTGTTTGCATAGGAGATTATTTGAAATAATTTTTAAAAAATATTATATAGTACTTTTTGGATGAGATATTTATTAGAAAATGATTAAAAATTATATTTATCATGCAAAGGAATAAATTTGTGTAAATAATAAACTATTTAAACAAACTCTATACTGCTTGCAATTTTTTTTTTACTTCTAGCAAGGGAATGGTGGAACTTAAAAAACGAAAAGGAGTCGAGGGGATCAAAATCCAAAATTTATATTATTTTGAAGCTCCACCTTGCTTAATAGTTAACCTCGGATTTGTTGATTTAAATTCTCTAGTGTTTTCTGATCAATTATAGGAACTTTTTGTTGTAGACGTATTAAGTGATGGGGATTTTAGCGGCATGTACAAAGCAATAGTATGTTCTTTCTGAATCAGGACCTACTCTTACGCTTGGTATGAATCACTGCATACCAAACTAATTTATTTTATTGTTAAATCCTAAATGCCCGTTGCGTCTCCTTTTGCTGGTTTTCCTGTGTCATCATGTCATGTGTCCGGTCTTTTTCATAGGCTTAATATGTAATTAAATTCCGGTCCGACGTGGGGAATGTGTAATGCGCAGGACAGACGTATGGGACGGATAAAATTTCAACCGTTGATCTGGAATGGTTAAAGCAGCATGTTTCGATTGTCTTTTTTTTTTTAAAATATTTATATTTTTTATGAACATATTTTTAATTATTTTTATACTTCACATACATTAAATCCTTATAACATATTTTTCTCCAAAAATTCGAGACAATAGCAATTCAAACGAAGTTGGGGAAAAGGCTGTATTTTCTTTTTAGTTTAGTTGCCTTCACCAAATTAAATCAAAATAGTGATAATAAAAGAAATACCAAAAACAAAGATTAATTAATAAAAAAAAAAGAATATGAAAACGTATAAGTTGAATGCTATGCGTGGAATGGATTGTAAATGGAAAAGGTCATAAGAGTACTTAGTGCCTTGACGGCTCTTAAAGCCGGCATTGGATGAAGTGTCGAAGATTTTGAAGGTTGACTCAATTCCACATCAACAATGAACTAAAAGTCCGTGTCCTATCCAACAACGGACGTAGGGGCTGGGCAGCAGCCCCAGTTTTTTTCAAATTAGTATTTTTCAACCTGTGTTATGCACGGGTTATATTTTAAATCAAAATAACATTTTATATATTTATATATTGTGGTACAAAATAATAAATATATATAGACTAAAAATTTTAAAAAAGTGTATGCTTATTATTTTAAAAAAATTAATCTATAATGATTTACATGATAAAAGAATTGTTAACGCATTTAAGGAGAGGGTTATGTTGGATAGTAACGTGAAAAGAGTTTTCTAAAAAAAATCAATTTATTAATATCCGACAAAATATATTATGTTATATCCATATATCAAAACTTATAATATAAAAAAATAAATTACAACCAATTTATTTTCTTCCATTTTTAGAAAAAAAAAATCTTTCTCCTATCTTGTGCCCCTAAAATTGTTGATTGCATCTACATTAGTATTTTTCATAAATTTTAACGTATATATTTTTTAAAAAATTTCTCCGTAATATGTGTTTTAGAGTTTTCAAAATTATTAAAAATTACCATCATTTTCCTCTTCTCTTATACACCAGCTAGTCATCAAATGCCTCCTACGACTTTCATACCTTTTATCATGATACTATCCTTTCTATTATTATTTTTTTTTTTATCATTTTTGTCGTATCCCTGTAATTTTCTTTCTTCTTCTTTATTTTCTCCACCCATCCTTGTAACTCATATTTCTTCTTAAACCTTTCCTGCTACTTTTTAACACCTCACCATTTTCTTCCCTCCCTCCTTCCTCTATACCTAACCTCTAAATTCATATCCCTATAACCCAATATATTTTAGTTTACTTATCATAATAAAAATATAAAATTGAAAATTAATTACAATGGTTGCAATTGTTAGTATCTAAAAGTGGAAATGAAAAACTAATAATATCTATAATATCCTCAAGTACTATAATCAATATATATATATATATATATTAACATATTAAAACATAGTAAATACATATTTACATATGAAGACATCAACAAGAATACATAAAATAATTAATGATACCAAAAGTTATCTTTAGTGTTTGGGTTTTACACTCTTATTCAATTTTAATGTCAAATTTGGGCCAGATATATACAAATTAAGTAGTATTTTAGGGTTGAATGTTTTATATCTTTCTCTTAAACTATAATATTACTTTTTTAAAAAATTTTGGTTGAATTGGTGTTGTTATTATCATTTTTTTAGGGTAAAATACATAAAACCTCCCTGTGATTAAGGAAATTGACACGAAACCTCCTCATATTTATTTTTAGGGTAAAAATAAATATTGTCATTTTCATACCTAATAATTTTAAACTAATTAAATCATAGATTCTATTTCTTTTTTGAATGAAAGGATATAAGGGCAAAATTATCAAATTAAACTTATTAAGTATTCAGTTATAAATATTTATCAAACAATATAAATAGGTTTAGCATTAAAATTCAGACATTCATATATTTTTTTCAGTACTTAAAATTCAGCAAATTAATTGTTTCAATATTCAAAATTCAGAATTCGGACTTTAGAATTGATATTCAGTTTTATCAGACGGAACCTATCTAAGGTTAAAAAAAAAAAAGAACGGCTAAACCTGGACCATTATGTTTTACGATAACGTTAAGTAAATGTGAATGCACCTTTTTATTGACAAATAAAAACGAAAGCAAATTTAGGCCTTGTTTGGATTGCTCCTTTCCGTCGAAAAATATTGTCGTTTTCCGTGATCACATTTCCCTATCACCTTTTTCCCTCACATATATCAAATCGTTACAGTAATTTTTCCATGAAAAATGACGGAAAATGCAATCCAAACACAACCTTACTCTTTATTGCAATTTTCTTTTTCAGACGCGATGGATTTACACCTACTCTATATACTATGGAGAGAAGGGTAATTTAATGAAACCGAGGAGAATCTAGAGGAATTGAACCACTACTGATCCAGATGAGTGCCTACGCACTTGTTAGTGAAATATTTTAGAAAACCTTTGAGTTTTTAGAATGCAAATTAATGAATTCGATCCTTTAACTTACATCTAAATAAAGTTTTAAAACTCTTTTTGTGGCCAAATTATTTTATAGTAGTTGGTTTTACTCTTTATTGCAAACGTGTTGCGGTATTTTTCGATATCAACAATTATCTGCGACATCGATGGATGACCTGATAAGCACAGGACGAGGAACATGTTCGCTTCACGTACTTCCTCAGGCTCCCAGGGCATCTGCTAGCAAAAGTGAAGATAGGGCTTTGTCCGTTTTCATTTGTATTGTAGCTATACGTTACTCCCTTTATAATAATAATAATAATAATAATAATGCACTATCATTTTTTTTCCCTTTTCTTTCTTTTTATTAATTACTAAGATGTTGGTTTTGTGATGGGCTATTGTTTGAACTTTGATGGTCAACTCTTTGAGTCTGTAAATAGTTGCTTTTATGAATGAATCTTTGTTTGCCAAAAATATAATCAATCGCTTGCAAGTCCTTGATTATGATAAATAAATAAATAAATATATATATATATATATATATATATATATATATATTGGTAAGGGGAATATTATTTGTATTTCATTTTTTTGTTATTTGCACTTCCACCACTTGTTCTTTCATATAATCTCATAAATGAAAATTATATAATTAAAATGATAATTAGAGTGTGATTAATAAAAAAAGAAGTATAAATAACATTTTCCTATTGATGATCCCATTTTATTGTTGTTTTGCATGCACAATAACAAAAGCATGCATTATTGTGAGAATTTTAAATTACTACTCAACCCTTTTTTTTAATTAAGTGTAAATTGAATTAATTTTGAAATCTATCACTTATACTCACAATTTTCCCGAACTATACAATTCATCCCTCCCTCCTATTACTGGACCCTTGAATTGCCACACGTTAACCAAATAAAAGTTGCCTTTTGTGGGAAAAAATTGCAGCGAACTCTTTTTTTTTTTTTTTTAAATCTTTGTAATATTATGGCACATATTAGAGTACAGAAGAACCCAGTCCATGTTGTTTTAAAGAGTGGTCATCCCTTTGTTTTAGCTTGTAGCTTTTTGAAAGATCGTATTAATAGCATGTTTGGATGGTAGATTATCTGGGATAGTTTTTTGGAAAAAAAAATATTATTGTATTTTAAAGATCGTATTAATGGCATGTTTGGATGGTAGATTATTTGGGATAGTTTTTTGGAAAAAAAATATTATTGTATTTTTAAAGTATAATATATATGAGATAAAAAGATGATTAAAAAATATGTTAACGATGCAAACAAATAAAATTTAACAAATAGTTTACTATCCAAACAATTTTACGAAAAGTAGGTATTGTAAATTGATTCTATCTTTTAAGGACATTTGTAACTGTAATTAATTCAGAATTTTAAGTTTTCATGGGAATGAAATAACACTTACTTTAGGTGTTAAATGATCATATTTTTTTTAAGGGTATAATCGTCTTAGTTATTTTTTTAATAATCAAATTGTACTCCTAATCGCTTGTAGATCAAGTCTGCTTATGTATCTTGTATTAGATCAATTGTTCTGCTAAATTCTGTCAAGATAGTTTTTTTTGCCTAATTAGCAAGATATGTATACCATGTCTATATCACTCACTACCCTACTATTCGAACGCTAACGAATATCGAAGGGAGACTCAAGAATGGGGCTATGGAAGTAAACCCCACCTCCAATTCAGCTGGCGCACCACCACGCTGTCCTGAGGCCCCTAACCTGCATCCGGTGGCCAACTCACACAACGGAGTCGGCCGCCTTGGGGCCCGAAGTTCATGTGCTCCTGTCCAATTCACGAAGCCCGGGCCGGGCCACAATGAGTATCACTGCTTCAGGCTTAAGCTCATTGGCCATTTAGCCGTCTGCCACGTCTCATGGTGAAATTTGTGATTTCAAATTTTAAAAACTTCGAAGTCATTGGTTCAACCGCGCTTTCTAACCCACTTTTCCGTTCTCCAAATATTTTTTTTCCCCATTTTCTGGCGCCGGCCATCAATAATTTCCAAGACATATTAGTATCAGAAGGCCAAAACGACAACATTCCATCTGCATCAGTGTCGTTTTCCTCTACCCGACTAATCCGGCATTGTAAAACCACACAGGGGCAATCCAGTCCAATGACTTATTTCGGAACAGACGGACGGGAGCGAGACTGTAAGTAAACACCCCAACAGGAGAGGAGGGTGAAAATAAAAGAAAAAAGACCAATAACCAACGGAAAAAAGAAAAAAGAGAAATTCTCAACGGCCGATGGCTGGGACTATTCCAATCGCCATGGAAGAAAATGAGGTAGCATAATTTCGCGTGATCAAATTTCCTTTTTCTGTCGCCGTTTTTTATCCGTGTTATGTTATGGATTACAAATTTAATGTAGAAAATGGTGGCGTTGAAGAAGGCTTACGCGGAGATGATACTGAATACGGCGAAGGAGGCAGCAGCTAGAGTAATGGCGGCGCAGCGGAAGGCTAAAATGTTTGAGCACGATCTGAATCGCACAAAAGAGGAGGCACTTCGGATGCTTCTTCGCTTCAAGCAGATGCTCGAAGACAAGGTTCCCTTTGTTTTCAAAAACTTCTTCATTCCAAATATTTGAATCCCAGTCCTATCATCGATTTTTTTTTCCCCTTCTTTATTGATGTGGCATTCCGACTATTCCGAGCGCGTCGGAGTTTTGTTTCAAATGTTGTTGGTCGTTCATTTTTTCTTGTATAAAGATCAGTATTTGGTAATTTGTACAACTGGTTCTTTTTCTCCTTTTCTGAATCTCAATAGAAAGAGAGCGACTCATTGGCCTTTCCTCCAATATCATCGTGTGCTATTTAAACCGGAAAATTTGTTAAATTCTTACTATCGTGAGTTGTTGCCAGTTAAGAGAATAAAGGAAAATGTCCTCCTCACATCTCTTGTGTCCAGCTTGTTACGCTATCATGGTAGTAGATAGCAAGGATTTTTGAAATTTATGGCATGCTATGCACCATCATATTTCCTGTTTTTAATTTTTTTTTCTTTTAGGATTGACTTTACCAACAGAAATAAAAAGAGGTTCGTTAAGCAGGAGGATCCTTTAATAACGTTATTAAGCAAATGAATTTTTTTTAAAAAAAATAGCACACGCATTTTGTGCTGCTAGTGCCATCAGGCTAGGCTAAACAGAGAAGTTAGCACCGATTTTTTGTGTTGACACCTATAGTGCTGCTCTACAACTGTTCTTTCTTCATGTCAACTGTCTTTGAATACTAACCACTACTCCTTGCATCTGTGCCAAATTGGCTGCTATCGTTGTCTTTCTCTGTGGCAATCAGCTTGCATTCATTCTTTCTGTTTTTGGCAGAATGCAGAAGCAGAGGTTGCATCCTCGAATCAGCAAAGGAGGATTCAGGAGCTTGAGTTACAGCTTGATGAAGCGGAAGGGCTGATACTCGACCTTCGAGCAAAACTAGACAAGGTTCACGAACAGTTAGATAATGCAAAAAGTAAGCCCGTGCAATCTTTGAGACCAAATGAAATGGTTGACATGTCTAGTTGTCAAATATCCTTCTCAGAGTTTGAGTCCAAATCTGTAACTTCTGATGTAGAGGCTTCAAGTTGGGACCCAAGCACGAGTGTTCATCAATGTCCAAGTCCATTTATAGGAACTGCGTTATCAAGTTCTCAATTTGATAATGGCCTCGTGGACAATCCTGTTTTTGCCTATATTGTCTTAGAAAAAAAAGAGCCTGAATCGCACAGGAATACATGGACTCAGAAAATCCATGCAATTGAAAAGGGGTTGGTGGATGAGAAAATGAGCCAGGTAGAAGATTCACATTCTCTGGCTAAAAGCATATCAATCATTCAACGGAATGGAGGAAATCGTAGTTTGCCTTCCATAACTGAAAAATTGAGTGGAATTGAGAATATCATGAAAGAAGCTCCATTCCTCGAAGACAATGCTACAAAGGTTCAACCTGTGAATGTCCAAAAATTGCGCAGAAGGAGAACTCTATGTGGCAGAAGGAAAACCAATACTGTCAAAGCAGCTCCATGCCTTGAAGAAATTGGCACAAAGCATCGCCCTGTGAAGATCCAAAATTTGTGTCGAAGGAAAACTATATATGGCAGAACCAAAGCCTCCAGATGCAGATACATTTCTAATCCATGTGTGAAGCCCCAACGAATGTCTTCAGTGATTGCTCGGTGCAAAAGTTACACAATTTCTGGCAAGGATGTGGATAAAAGCGAGCGTACTTCCTCCAAAAATCAAAATATTACTGAAGCTGAAAATGGTTCTGAATTGGAAGAAAAAGCACCACTTGGAAAATACCGACTTGTCCGCAGAAGTGTTAGGAAAAGGAAAGTCAAGTATTGGGATGATTTTGCTACCTCATATAGACCAGTTAGAACTCATCCTTGTCAATTTGAAGAATGTTGTCAGAAGGATAAACGTGGTGCACAATCTGGTGAGTATCTTTTAGAAGTCAAACATGAAGGTGAGCTTGAAGATGCTAAGGGTAAAGCAGCCTTTGCAACTGTTAGTAGCACGAAAACTGGTGGAGCTTCTTGCTTTGATGGGGATGCGGAAAGTGAGACCAAGTTGATACATCAGCCAATGTTGGTGAAACATACTGGGGTTGTTCCAGAAATGGAGTTGGAGAATGAGAACTCTGTTCCCTCTGAGAAGAGAAATGCCAAAGCATCTGAGTTGACCAAAAACTTCCTCAGTTCGCCTGACAGCAGCAACCCCCTTTTATACACATTCAGCAGGAAGCGCAAGAATGGGTCCTTGGTCAACCATGCTGAGAGCTGCAGCTTAAGGGATAGCTCTATGAAGAGAAGGTCCAGAGAGCAAAAAGATATTGAGCTTGTGGCAGATAGTAGTACTTTAGAAAATGAACCAACCAGTGACGGCAGAGGACTGGTAAAGGTTGCTCGTCAGGTTGGATTTAATTTCGTTGATGTGGTTTTTAAGTTATAGCTGGAATCGTATACAAGGATGCCTGAACCAAACATGCGGAATTTTGTATGAATGAATAAGTAATGAGCATTTTGAATAAATCTAAGAAAAAGGAAAGAGTTATCAATAATAGTTGCAATATATTAGTTTTAGGATTAACAGTTCTAGTTCTGCATTGTTGCTTGAGAAGTACTATAAAGTGATTTTTTTTCCCCTAGAAGGGGAGGGGTGGGATTTAAGAAGCAAGGAGGGAGAAGAGAATTTAAACCCAAAATGTTTAATTCCTGAGGATTCAACCTTAGCCACTAGACTAAGGCCTTTTAGGCACTAGAATGCGATATCTTTGTAAGGGGGAAGCAAATAATTTAAATCATTAGCTGCTCTTAAATTGCCAAATTTTCCTTCTGGATGTTCATGAATTCTTAGTAACTTTTTTGTTTTTCTCTACTTATGCAGCTTATTTCTTTATCTGGAAAGATGTGGTGGTAGTAGGGTTTGCTGTCATGGAGTGCAGGTGCAGCAGGTTGAGTAAGAAAATTGATGCGACACTTAACTGAAACCAAGCAAGAGGTCTCAAGATGCTTTGATACTACTAATACAAGGGCTGCATTGGAGTGGCAAAGAGCATGAGAAATGAGAACCGTTGTCTGTTTCCCCCATTGCGATATTATAGCAAGTTGCTGCCATTAATTTAAACCTAGCTTTGGCTTCTTCTCTGCTGTAGTGCATAAGAGAGCACCGTTTGTTACTTTATTGGGATCTACGGCTCAGTGGTTTTGAGGTTTATTATCAGGCATCATGTTTTCTCACTAGAATGAGTCTGGCCTGCAGTACCTATGCAGTAGCCATTCGAACAGTGTATAATTCTTAAAACAGGCTGAACGGCTACTTTATTGACCGCCTTGCTGCTTTAGTCATGAATATTCGTTTTGATGGTCAAGAGTGAGGAAGAGATGGCTGAGGTGTGCATGCACGAAAAGCGAACAATACTTGGATGTGTGCACCTTTTATTTTCCAATGCCCAGCTGCAGAGTCCCTGCTAACTAATCCTGCTTCTTAATCCTCTGGCGCGAGTCATACCAAATTTCATAATGCTGTCTTAATTAGTTTTAACTGAATTTCCAGCAATGCAGCGAAATTGGCGAAGTGTTCGTGATATGCACTGTCAGGCAGGTGCAGTAATTCTGGCCTGAATGGATATTCCAGCAAGTTCCCACTTTCTGAAGTGTGGAATTGCAAGCCCTGCTGAATTTTTGACTGTAGATGCAGAGTTATTACTGTCGCCCTTTTTACTATTGGTGATGAGGGCATCAAACATGCTTTGCTCCCTTTGATTCTCTGTTCTTTTCTTTTCTTCCAGGGGGAAATGTATTGCGGTTTCTTTCGATTGGGCTTGTTGGACGCCAGGCCATTCACATTCACCATATCGTTTTATCCAGGCCCAAACTATAAAATACATTTGTACTAGCGGTTTTGTTGGTGGCTACTGCCTACTTGAAGATGTTTCAGAAGAAAATGATGGGGGGAAAGCGTAATTAATCAATTAATCGTGTCAGACACGTGGGGAGTCGATCTTATGACTCCCAAAAACAATCAAACAAGGCGTGGTTCCGACCCGTGAAATGCCCCCACCCGCAAAATATCTCATCAGTCATGCATGAGTCATGACCCGGCAAAGAACGGATCTGCCCAAGTTTCGACATCGCGAGCTCCATCATCCCGTCAGCCTTTCAAATTGCGGCAAACTCCGAATATGGCAGTCCCGGTCTTTATAGCATTTCGGTTTCACACACTACTGCTTTCTTTCCCATCTTGTCATCCCTGGCTTTTTGTCATGTCCTGATTTCAGCTTTATGAAGGAATCTATTCTCGGGTACAAACTCGATGGTCGCTCTCGTTGAATGGCGTATAAATTTCAGTTTGAACGCTGGTACTAGTATTTCATTTTCTAGTGAGCAAGACTCTCCGTAAAATCTTCTTATTTGACTATTCAATGAACGGAATATTTTGCTATATAGGTGGGTTTAGCCCATAATATCCATGGTTCGAAGACTCGGCCGAGTCGTCCTAGTCCGAGAGACCGCGACGAAACGTTCCCGAGATACGTGACTCGTCGAGATGTTACCGTAAAGAGTTGAAACGGTCGAGTCACATTGAATCACTTCGAGCCATCCCGAATTAATTTGAATTTTTTTTATTTTTACTAATTTTTAATTATTTTTATTTATCATATTTTTTTATAATTTTTAGAATATTAAATATTTCAAAAATTCGCGTCTCGCCGAGACCGCGACCGATGTACCGAAATCGATATGAAACGGTCCAAGTCGGAACCGCGACTTTGAACTTGGCAGATGCACGCCTTTCCGGCTATTCTCCCATAAGAGATTAAGGAGGAAAAAAAAATAAAAATTAACAAGTATTTTAAAGCTGCAGGCATTTTCAACCCAAGATTTTTTTTTTTTTTTTTTTTTTTAAACAAAGGACAAAAATCCCAAGTCCTATGTTGGACGGAGCATCATGGAGGGGAAAAAAAGAACAAGAGCGAGGCCTAAGTTGGAGCAATGATAAGGTCGAGGAGTGATGCTTTTTGAGTGCAGAGTGCAGAGAGAATGTTTTCTTGTCTGAGGGCAAACACAATCAGTAGTCACGTCTCTGATCATTGCAAAGGCTGGCGAGTCATTCTGCCTCCACTAACTTGCTACATAGTCGACCGGTGCTCATCAAGATAATAACCAAACATCAATCACGGGCCTCGACTCTTTTCTGATCATCATATAAGAAGGCTTCATTTTGTTGAGCATTTTGACCAAACCCATAACACTTGTTCGTTGGTCCCCAAACATAGAGGTTTTTATCCCTTTCTTTCAACAAGGATTTGAAGATGGAGGGAAGGAAGAAACAAGCCCAACTACAAGCAATGTGGTTCGCTGCTGGAACAGCTGCCATCATGGCATGCTTAGAACGCGCTGTTTTAGTATCAGTTGTGGAGCAATGGCGGGTTGTGGCCTTCCTTGCGCTCAACCTCTTGCTCTTGGCGATTCTGTTTACTTCCCCATCTCCTCTGGCTTCATCCAACGAGCCCACGAGCCAGGAATTCAATGAAAATATGGATTCGAAGGTGGAATTAAGGAGCAACAAGAGGAAAGAAAGTGCAAGCAGAGGACCAATGCTGTCTGCGGCGGATGACCATCATGATGATCACGATGATGGGAGCGGCAACCACTTGAGATTACTGAAATGCAGAATCAGAAGGGAAAAGGGACGCGTGGTTGAAAAGCAAAATTTGAAAGATTCTACGGATCAAGCTCATGATGAGCTCTCCCAGGAGGAGTTGAATGAGAGAGTGGAGGCGTTTATTACAATGTTTAGGCAGCATTTGGTATCTGATGCAAAGGGGAAAAGCTGCAGGGTCCACTCTTCATCCATTAAACGCAAAGCCATATACAACAACTATTCTGGAAGCACCGGAAGGGGATTCTGAAGATTTTAGTAATTGTTTTGCTTCGGATGATAGATGAATTCAAAGAAGCTGGTTTTGGTTCTCATCAGATTTAGAGCATCTTCTTGCCAGCCAACTGCCAACCATAGTCATTGGGAGACTTGTACCGATGGTCAAATCTTAGTCCGAAAATTAAGCTAGTCCTCCTCACAGTGTTTCTTGTCATTCAGAAAATTACGGAACATTATTTATTTTTAGCAGCGTTTCTCCAAATGACGAAGCTTTTGAGTTGAACATAGTATTCTCAGACAAGACAATCTGCAGCGCGAACTATAAGCTATATCAACAACTTGAACTAAATAATCTAGCAAAATTCAACAAACTCGCCAGATGTAGATGAAAAGGACGCACGTACTAGTAAAAATCTATGACATTAAAGAAGTGGGACAAGTCACTCTAATACAATTCTATCCATATCTATTCTGGTTTTAGATTGAATCGGCAAACTTCAAGATTAACCGTAGACCTATGAAACATATTTCGACCATTATTTGACATCCATGCACAAATTAGGTTTAACGATCGACCATTATCTGATATCATTATTTCATGTTCTAGTTTTAACCGGAAGAGATTTTAGTACCTAGGAAGTGCTAAAAATCCTGCACTACCGAACCCACATTTTCACCTCTTGATTTGGAGAGGGTAAGAGGAGTGATCATGGAGTGGAAAGAAACAAAAGGGTGCAAGTAAGAATCACAAGTTGGTGGTTAGGTTAGGATGATGTTGAAAGGTTAGTGCAGATACTAAATACTCGTTGGAATGTCGCAACCCATGAAATTGAAAGCTGTAGCTTTAATTACGTCTCACCAGTTGCTTCTCATAACCTCCGATCATTTATAACGGAAGAACTTTCAGCAGCTCTGGGGTTAGTTTCCATGGACCACCGAGTGTGTTTGAGTCCGACTGGACCTGAATTTTTTAAGTGAAAGTTGACAATTTTATTTTTATGAGCATCTGACATGAGATGAGAGACGAGCGGCTGATAAGGGATGAATGGTTTGCTTGGAAACTCTCTAATAGTCAAAAAAAAAAAAAAAAAAAAATGCACTTGAGATTAACTCAAATGATTGCAGAAATTCGTCGTTGACAAATCACCACTGGCCGATGCCCTTTTATCTCACGTCATGGTTATACATAACCATGCTAGTCTATGTGTGTGCAGAACCATTTTTTTCATTTTTTGTTTTGGACACGAAGTTGTGGCAATTATTGCTTGGGTTATTATTACTTTATCCCCTTAAACTATATTACTACTATCAATTTACCCCCTAACGTTATATTTTAGTCAATTCACCCCTATAAGTAATTCAACTTAACATGTTAATAAATTTTGGACAAAAATACCATTTTATTCTATAGCATTACTACACTGTTATTATCACTCTATTCCTTTAAATTATAGTGATATAATCGATTTAATTTCTAATATTATTTTCTTGGCATTTTACTTCATCGTTAATCTAACTACTATAGTAAAAAATTTTTAAATATATTTACCCTTATATATATAATTAAAAATAAAAAATTTAGAATGATTATTCTTCTTTTTTTTTCACTTTAAGAGATCCAAAAATATAAAAATAAAAGGGTTTTCTCAAATTTCTTTTTTCACACCTATTAATACTATGAAAAAAAAAGATATACGAAAGAAGGAGATAGAAAATTAGATTTTGCAAAAAAAAAAAATCTAACATTATCGTATTAATTTAAGATTATTGGAATTAGGATCAAAATCTAGTGGTAAACAGTAAAATGAAATAATTTTAAAATAATAAAAGTATTTAATTCTTTCTTATTTGTATTTTCTAAAAAAGAATTGAGCTCTCTCACTCTCTCTATCTTTCTCTCCTCCTCACCCTCCCCCTTCCGATCTTTCTATTTTTTTAATATTCATAAGATTGCCAAAAAGAAAGAAATTAATACTTTGACTTTTTTTTCTTAATACTAAACAGAAGAAGGGTCACTCTAAATTTTTTATTATTTTTGTTATACAAAGAGGAAGGTACTTTCTTCTAAAGTTTTTTAACTTGCTAAGTTGGTTTAATGGTCGGATAAATTGCCTAAAAAATAACTCTATAGGGTAAATTGATATTGAGACTATAGTTTATGAGGGTAAAATGATAATAACTTTAAGGGCTAAACTTGTCTTTTTACTTTAATTAACAAACTCCGTTAAATTTAATTATTAGTTTTGGAAATGACTAAAAGATAACGTTAAGGGGAAAATTGATAGTGGCACCGAACGTTAAGAGAGTAAAGTGATAATAACCCTTATTGCTTTAATTGAAAGTTTTGTTAGGCTTATAAAGGGATATGTGTGTGTGTGTGTGTGTGTGTTTATTGGACTGTGATAGTCATGTAGAAATAGAAAGTTTACTCCATGATAAGATTCTAAAACTTTCACTTACTTATTATATTAATTGGTATTAAATTATAGAAATTACATAGATGAGTGATATTTTTTATATATATAACTAGGAAGATGTGTTGTTGTTGTTATTATCCAAACTTTTGAACTTTTAAAAAATTTTTAAAATCATTCAAAATTATACTACGACAAAATTTTATTACTTATTTTATAAGGTTATGTGAAAAATTTTTCATAGTATTTTAAAATATATAATATAAAAAATTTTAATTAGACATATAATCATGTATTATATAGGTATATTATGAGTACTTACTAACTAAGATACTAAATTTTAATCATTAATAAAACATCTTATCGTTATTTTAAATAAGGAAAAATCATTCAAAACGTCCCTCACATTTTGTAAAATGACTTTTTTCATCCCTCACTTTTAAATGTGTAATTTTACGTCCCTTACAAATTCATATTGGTCAAATTTGGTCCCTACCTAGGTTTACGACTAATTTTTTGTCGGAATTCATCACGTACCTTGCATGTGATTATTTTTTAAGGGTAAAATTGTCAAATTAAAATTTACATAATCCATCTATAATCCCCTACATTTCACAAAATAAATTGTTTCGTCCCTCACATTCACAAAATAAATTTTTCATCTCTTACATTTCATAAAATGAATTTTTTCATCTCTCATTGACCATATACACAAATAGTTTTTTTTTAAAATTCATGTATATATCTATTTGATTTCACCTAAACAATATGAATAGTATGTAATATATTTCTATTTTATTTCACTTAAACAGACTAATTGTAGTTGTGCATATACTATTCAATAGATATATACATGAGTTTAAATCTAATAATTTTTTTAAACCCATAAATATTTATATTTGATTTCACCATGTAAATTTATTTAACATTTGCAACATTTTCTATTTTGGTAATAATTCATTTATTAAGTTGTATAATAAAACCATCTAATTAATCAATGTTAATTCGAATTTTATAGTCATGCTAACAAATTGCAATTTAATTCTGAAATTTTTACTCGCTACCTTTAAGACCAATAGTTGAATTTCTTATCTTATGATTATTTTTTAAAAGTGTCAATCACTTCATTTTGTCATACTTTTTCTTTGTTTATTTTTTCTGTCCAAATTTAATTCGATATAAATGCTTGGTAATGTTTAGAATTAAATATCTTCATTGTTTTCAATTTTTGAGTAAAAGGAATGAACATGAGTAAAAAACTAATAATTTTTTTAAACTCCTGTATATATCTATTTTAATTTCACTTCAACAATACGTTCAGGTGAAATAAAATAGAGATATATTATATGCTATTCATATTGTTCAGGTGAAATCAAATAGATATATATTAATTTTTTAAAAAAAGTTATTCGTATACATGATCAATGAGGGATGAAAAAATTTATTTTTTAAAATATGAGGGATGAAAAAAATTTATTTTGTAAAATGTGAGGGACGAAATAATTCATTAGATGAATAAGTTCCAACAAGTAATCAAATGATCGTTACAAGTATAACAACGTGTTATATTAGATAAAAATTATTTCGTAACTATTATTACTAAAACATTGTCCATTAGAATGTTGTATTTGACAAAACAAATAATGACAGGTGTTTTTTTTTTCCAACACAGAACCCGTGCAGGCTGTATGGAAATTGACAGATCATTCTTAGAAGTGGACGGATATGGTGGAGACGGTTCTACAGGTGGAAATCAAGGACCTTTAACAGATATTTGAAACTGTTGAATACTCGTTTGCGGTTGTTTTCAAACTCAACAGCTAAAATAATACAAACAGGAAATGCCCAGAAAGTAAAAGTCTTCCCTGGCTATCAGACGTGTCCGGGAAGTGTTGTATGAAAGATTCTGATTGATGGTATCCGCCACCCATCTCACTGCAGGAACTCTTCCAAACAAAATACTACTCCATATGGCATAAACAAGAAGCAAATAAAATCTTTATGTTTTGTTTGATTTTCTGATTTTCTCGGGGATGGATGCGGTTGATCCTCCCGTTCCAATCGGACAGATGGTTCGTGCAAGCAAGCCAAAGAAATTCTCTCTCTCTCTCTCTCTTTCCCGTGAATGTGAATTTTTATACTATCAAGAAAGCTGTGTTTCCTTTCCTGAATCAATTCACGAGTGACTCCTGAGTCATATTGCAGCATCAAGCATATATTGCTGCCGGCCATTGGTAAGTGCTCAAAAATCAAACCATTGGATTTATCATTTATGTTATGCGCTGAAGAATTATAACACAGACTAACAATCAAAACTTCCGGACCCAACACATGAGAGACTATATGTTTCCATATCTAAATGCCTGCTGCTATACGATATCTTCTCTCACATGCGTCTACGTTTTCGAATTAATTATCCCCTAAAATGTCATTAGTGTGTACATAATAGAGACGCATCAACCAATTTTCTGAACTTTTTTTTTTTTTTTTTGCTTTTGCTGTAAATGGAGGGCGGTCTGTTAGAGACAAGCAATGTTATCTGAGCAGAAGAAAATTACAGTTAAGAGGATAAAAAGGCCATTCGATAATGATGGAAAAGTTGATTACACCGAAGTCTTTCCAGATTTGGCACCACAAACAACACCAACACTTAGCTTCCACATGGCTTCACGCTCAAATTAGTTGCTAGTGAATTACACCATGAAATACAAGAGAGGTTTAACTAGAAATGCAACTCAACTAACTTTGACCTTTTAAGATCTCTCTCTCTCTCTCTCGTGATTATCGCTTGATCTGAACTTTGAACCATCTTCTGCTAGCTGTCTCTTTCACTGTAACTATTATACTACTAGTACTTTTCTGTGCAGGCGATCACTACAATATTTGCTCGCAGAAGAATCAACGTCCGACATGTTTGTCACTAAGCCATAATACCACAGTTTTACGGCTTCAACTCAGAAACTTACAAAAAGATTGCGAGGAGAAGAAATACTTGCTGTCACCATCCTAGGGTGTACCAAGTTCTGTTTCCTGAGTAATGGCAAACAAGAAGCATAGCCGGAGAAGGGAAAGGTTTCGCTGGTGGTTTTCGAGGAAGAAAAAGAAAGCTGATCCATTTGATTCAGGTGCAGGAATCACAGGTTCTACAACAATAACCTCCCCATTCCTGTTCAGTGAAGTATTTATATTACCTTCTTCCCGTGTTGATTACTCACTGGTTTCTGTAGAAGATGATGCGGTTGAAGAAGATGCTGGCTTCTGTGGCTGGTCGATGGAGATGGACCCACGCATTTCAACCCATGAACTAAGGTGAGGTTTCGGTCAACACTTGAAAAAGGAACTACGTAAGTCTCTTTTATGGAGTTGACGATGGTTCAGTATGCTTTATACAGAGTCTTCGTCGGCACTTGGAATGTTGCGGGAAGATCTCCCGTAGGCAGTCTAGCAGCGGATTTGGACGAATGGCTGAACCTTAAAGACATTGATCACACGGCAGACGTTTATGTTCTTGGGTACGTGAAAGGTTAATGTCAAAAGTGTTGTTGATACACGTACATGTCTCTTCTCTCATTTTATGGACGCAGCTTTTGTCTTCCGCAGATTCCAGGAAATTGTTCCCTTGAATCCACAAAGCATCATAGCTGGAGAAAACGCAACGGAGGCGACAAACTGGAACATGCTTATTGGAAAAACTCTGAATGACAAATATGGATGCCCTTGGCTAACACCCATGCTAAACCCGATTAACAGCGATGATTATTACTATTCGGGTATCCCAGAAACTGGAAGGCGATATATTTCCAGAAGCCAAATTACTACGCAATTAAGAAGTCAAACTAGAAGCCAGACAGGGCAGTCATATAGGTACAGTAGGTACAAATTAATAGCCAGCAGGAAGATGGTTGGAGTATTTATTAGTGTTTGGATAAGAAGAGAGTTGCTGAAGGCATATAGCATATCGGATGTGAGAGTTTGTTCAGTGGCTTGTGGCATCATGGGCTATTTGGGGAACAAAGGATCTGTTTCCGTCAGTATGTCAATCGGAGGAACTAGTTTTTGTTTCATTGCTGCTCACTTGGCTTCTGGGGAAAAGAAAGGTGACGAAGGGAAGAGAAATTACCAAGTCTCAGAAATTTTCCGGCGCACATCTTTTCCACGGCTACCTCGTGATGGCAATCTCATGCCTCCGACCATCTTGGGACATGAGTAAGTTGTCTTTCCAACAAAACAAAAAAAAAAAAAAAACAAATGGACCAATTGAAGAAAACATTCAATTCTTACTGGAAAAATAGTTTAACATGCTTAGGTATAAGACACTTTCAATCCGAGAAAAAACTCTGTTCATTGCAGGAAGAGAGCAACCTTGTGATATGGATAGTAAAATGGAATTAAACAATTAAAAAGGAAAGAATGAACAAATGCACACATTTTATGTTGTAGAACAGCCGGGTATTCTTGTTTGGGGATCTCAACTATAGGCTCTATCTGGAAGACAATTTAGCCAGAGAGTTGATAAGGAAGCAAGATTGGAAAGCATTGCAGGGGTTTGATCAGTTGCAGAAGGAGCTTGAAGATGGCGGAGTATTCCAAGGATGGAAAGAGGGAAGCTTAGAATTTCCACCTACCTATAAGTACTCTTCCACTAACAGTAATCGTTATTCAGGTGGACTTCCAAGCAGAGCACGGGAGAAGCAACGAACTCCAGCATGGTATGTAACGAAGGATTGTGTTTCTAATGCCTTCTCTAACCCTAATCATTCCATGCCATCAACACTGACAACGTATTCTAGCAAACTAGCAATTTTGTGTTTGTGTCTGCACATCATATTGCACCAGTCATGCCCTCAACCACAGGAAAATCAATAATTTTCATTCTTTTATATGTAGGCACAAGAATGCATGTGGAGCGTCTTAATTAATTCTTCTTTTAGAGAAGCTGTAGGGAAGCACTCTTTCAATTAGTAGTGTTTCATCTTTACATCTCACTAAAAATGATGGTGAAGCTATGACACAACTTTGCAATGGCAGGTGTGACAGAGTTTTATGGTACGGTAAAGGGGTCAAACAGATCTCCTATTTCCGTAGCGAAAGCAAGTTCTCTGATCACCGGCCTGTCTCTGCTCTATTCTCCACGCAGATAGAGGCTGATAAGCGTGCCAATTGCAGGCTTGTTGTGCCAGCACTTGTACCTAGTGGAACTCCATGCAGCATCGTGAGTACTACTATGATCTTGCTAACAACTTTAAGAATCCATGTGTGCACAAGAAGAATAAGTACATATAAGAGACTCAAACTCAAATTCCGGTATAATGTGACTTTTACTATGGCAGGGGAAGCAAGCAAACGGAGAAGCTACAACAACATTGACATCCTTGATTAAAACGGATGCAGATGCATGCCCAACTAATAGATAACCCGACCAAGACTTTCCTTCAGCGGGGTAAATCCACTCTCAATTAAACAAAAAAAAGAAGGACAAAAACATTATTCCTCAGCTACCTTGTAAAACAAGTGTAAATACTGTTCTTGATGCTGTGTATGGAAACAGAAAAGACGGATTGAAGAACAGTCACATTCTTCAAAGTTAAAAATATATTGACATTCCATTTCTTTTTTGGTCTTCAACCAACATATTAGAGAAAAGAAACTATCAGAATGTATGAGTGTCTCAATTGCAGAGGATCAATTTTGCAGTTCCCTACAAGAACACACAGCTTAAGATCATCGAACCGGTTGCAGCCCTGTAGATGAGTAAAATGTTTTTAAGACTCTAGAATCCTGACTCCTTATTTGCAAAATCCACATTCCTTTTTCATTTGACAAAATAAAGTTCCTGGATGTGAAACTAATTGCAAGATTTTAAGTTCTGATTGTCTGGAGAAGGACATCCAAAGCCTCGGAATTGTCCCGTTGACAACTGGGACATTGAAACCTCCTCTGCAACTCATCTCTAAACGAAGCACATTTCTCTTCCAATTCAGATGTCTGCTTGTTTCAAGTCAAAGGTGCATTAATCACATACAAGCTAGAGATATATATCTGGACAGCAAGAAAAGTCTATCACCAACAAGCTCAAACTCAAGTCTGCTTGAACTACTTCCTTGTCAAAAACTAGGTTTTATATGAGACTGCTGTGGAACTAAGCATTCTACAATCCATTAAATGCTTTCTGATCAATGCTAGTGTTACCATTAACCTTAACCAAATTATGGAAGCTGAACAACCCCAACAACATTCCTTGTGTGTTTGGCTTATTAGATACTTGTAAGTGTTCGTTCACTGCCACTCAAAAAGTATCACATGTTCATAGTATACCATTAAAAGGATATCTAGTCAACTCCCTCAACTCTGTATCCTCTTTCATAATACTCTCCATCAGTGAGGCTTTCCTTTCGAGATCACTTAAATCCTGCTGAACCTGCAAAAGTACAAGAAGCTCAAATATCATGAACGACATTTAGACAAAAACTAGTTACATGCATTCAAAAGAGCCAGATAAGGGCTCAACAGAAGACAAGTGTTAGGCAGCTGTTTTTCACTGGATCATTGTTTAAACAAGATGGAATTAACAATTCCAATTCTTTCTTGCTTTTATGTGAAGAATTGAACTCACTAGTTTATGGACACCCTGTTCAGTTTCGTAAGCTCGTTTCTCCAATTTGATGCGGGAGACTGTTTGATCAAGTTCACTTTGGACAATTTCAACCTCGGCAGCGGTTTTAGAGACTCCTTCTGAAAAGGTTTATGATATGCTTGAGATTTCTTCTTATGCTACAGATGCAACAGTTCAATGAAGCTGTATAATTTTACAATAATTACTAGTTAATCAAAATGTGTATGGGTGCGAAAGTGTATGTGCTCATAAATGTCAGAGAGAGAGAGAGAGGAAGTGGAACACTTTAGCACGAATCTAACTTCCCTCTCAGCTGAACCTTCCATAACAAAAATGAAGTTACAGTATTCTATGCTCAAAACAGACCTTTGCTTGATGTTGTTCCACAAGAATCCTCCTTATTTGGATCAGAGACTACAGACTCATGGAACTTTCTGCATCCAAGATGACAGAAACTGTCAAAAATTTTATCCAACTAGCATAACTTAAGTAATCAGAATATATAAGGACTGAGACTAAGTAGAGCAGGGAGAACAATGACAAAACAGTCATTGAACTAATTTTGCTTGGCCCACTCATACATGACATGCAAGCATCTTGAACTCTACAAAATGCTATTTGATGGATTCTGAAGATTATGAATTCAGCTCAAGTAGCAGAATCATCAGCTTTTCAGTAAGTAAATAGCCACATAAACAGAGTCTTCCTATATATGTTAGTGCAAAGTTCTATGTGAGATGCCATGCATCATAACAAGCATAATCGGAAAAAGTTGGAGGTCAGCACAGGTATTGAAAAGGTGAACACATGTTGGTTACTTCTGATCGGAGAAATTACCGTATACGCGCATTAAGCTCCAGCATTTTATCAATAAAATCGTCTCTGCTGAGGCAACGGCATGATAATAAGAGGACAACAGAAAGAATAATAAAAGTGAAATAGGAGACGTAGAAAAGAGTAATGTGTACCTTTCGGCATCTCCTTGGTTCTTTGCAGATTGTTCAGCCAAACATGCACATTTACACAGAGATCAAACGCAAAACATTATCCAAAATCTGTACCATTATTCACATGCATGGAAATATTCAAAGTACGGCCCAAGGCCTAGTCCATACCCTCAGAGCCTCTAACTCAGATCCAACCGCAGATATCGCATCCTGAACAGAATTAATCCTCGCCTAGAAGCAATATTTAACAAACTTTTTGTAGTGCTTAACAAATCCGGAAAATGAAGTAGTATGCTTTAGCATAATCAAGGTCCATTGAAGGAAAAAAAAATCGACCTCTAGGGTTTGGATGGAGGCCTCGTTCATAGCTAATTCGACTTCGTAGCCTTTGAGCTCTTGCTCCGATGATTCCTTGCCAAGCTTGGCATCTTCGAGCTCTGCATTCGCTTTAATAAGCTCGGATCGAAGTTCTTCAATGCGCTTCTTCAGATTCACGATTTCGTGCTCTACGCGATACAAATCATAAAAGCACTGAATGACGTATTCAGCTTTAACTGAGCAGTTTAAATCCTTCGCTTATTTTACCCAGAAAGTAAGAGGTTATTGAACCTATAGAATTATGAAATGTTTTCAAAAGAAAAGAGCTATCAACTTAACATTACCATACAAAAGCTCACCTCCATGAGAATTTTCGGAAGCGAAGTTGCGAATGAGAGACAGGAGTTGCTTCTCTGAGTCCATTCCCGCCATAGGTTTGGGAAAGTTTCTCTGTTTATTTCAAATCGCAAAAGCGGCTGCTACAGTCCCCAGCCTTTTTTATAGTAGTATTTAATATTTGTGGGCCGAGATTCGGAAGGGCACTCGAAGGCGAAGAGTTACAAGACAGGTTTTCAACTGAGGCCCATAATGAACTTGCCCAAGAAAGCTGGGCCTAGGGCTAGTCCATCCTGTTCAGATTTCGTCTTATGTTTCCTGTTTTACTTTTTTAATTTTTTTTTCAAGTTTCATCCATATTGCGGCCCTTTTATTGTCTGTCTGATTATTTTACCAGAGTTTAGATTCTGATTTCGAATACTAAAATCTTTCGATTGTTGTGGTTTGCTTTTGCATTTATTTCTTAGATTTTTCAATTGTCAAAAAAAAAATTAAAATCTATGTAATAATCATTTTAGCTTATCCTGGTTTTTTTTTAAAAAAAAATAATCAGCTTTTACCCAAAGATTTCGTGAATGAACCAGCGACGCAGTTTGCTTAGAAAAGAATAACAAACAAACAAAAAAAAAAAAAAAAGAAGAAGAGAGAGAGAGAGAGAGAAGGGGGGGGGGGGGCAAAAAAAGAGGGGCAAGACTTACTTGAAAGCAAAAGCGACTTTGGTCGAGGCCGCATGTCGCGGATCTTGCTCGGTTGCACCCATCATCAGTCGAACGTACAAGTTCAGTTATATGATATCTCCACGGCTTATGATTGTGCCAGCAACTAGAGTTTGGAATGGGAAGTCTAGTCGCTCTCCAATTTTTCGTGGCCATCAACTTCAGCTGATATCTTCGTCAGACAAAAAAAGAAAACTTAAGCTAGGATCTCTTAATTATCTGTTGCATGAGTGTAATTTAATTAATTTACCTGATGCCATTTGAACTTCACGATGATGCTTATATGAATAGTTTTAACTTTAATAATGCTGGACGCGAGCGATGCACGTATAGGAGCGCACTTGAGATCCTCGGTGACATGTTTTATATGCCAACCCAATGCCACCAATAGTGTTGTGCCAAGTGTCTTGTTATTATTTACACTTTAATTTTTTAATAATTCAACTTGGCTTGGTTTAATACAAGTTTAAATAATAACATGACACTTGGTGCAACACTATTGATGGCATTGAATTGGCATAGAAAACATGTCACCGAAGATCCCAAGTGATAAGAGCGGGGCAATGATCAAAAGTTGCATGAAGCAGTTCCACAGAGATCGAGCTCAGCTTCATGCAACAAAGATTACCTGCCGGAATAGAGTGAATTCAGGGTTGAATTTTCATTTCATGACACATTCGATAAAAAAAGAAGACACGAAGCTGCTTAATTTCTCCATTCAACTCTTTTTAACTTTTACGGTTGATGAAATGATGATGGCAAAGCAATCCAGAGGGTCAGGTAAAGGTTGCAGCAGCATATCCCACGTGAATTTGTCACCACCTTCTCCTAGGTTGAATTTTTTCACCCCCGTGACCCCGACATCGTCCACTAATTAATCACCTTCTCACAGCAGCACTTAAGAGATAATCTTCATTCAGGTTAGAAAAAACTCTCACCAGCATGATGGGATGGAGAGCAGTGAGCCGAGAGCGAGAGTAGAAGTGACTGGGGTGAGTGAGTAAACCAGTCTTATCCAGCAAAGGCCAACAGTTAATTATGCGAGAGCGATGGAACGGTGCTGACTTCACTCAGGAGTGCGTTTGTGAAGAATGGTTAGCGTTCAAAAATCAAGGAAAAAAGTAGTAGTAAAGAAACTCGACAAATTTAAAAGGAAGGTAACGTGTGTGCTAGCATTATAAAAACTACTACTGAACATATATATCGGATCTGATCCAGTACTGCTCAAGGATTTTCAGGAATGAATCGTCAGCACTCCTCCTCCTCCTCCTGTGCAAAGCACAAATGTGTCTCCTATAGCTGGAATGACGGAAACATTGCTTCCACTTCACATAAATCATATCATATCATATCAAAGTTCAGTAGATGCAGGACGGACAAACAAATATATTCACGACATGATCACTCTGACTGTACAACCTCCAAAATCCATAATCATGGTCATTACCACTCGCAATAAGTTTGATTCCAGCGAAGTACGCGAGACAGAACTAAGCAGAAACCCCACCGGCTTAATCATATGCATGTCATGCGGTCTACTTACATTGACGGGACCAACTACTACTACTCCGTATTTGAGATCTCGTAATTATTGGCTATTCTATCTACAACTAATCGTGACGGGCTCCCTCGTTCCTTTTCTCCTCCTCCTCCTCGCTTTTTAAATTCCATCCCTCCCTCACCTCACCTGCTAAAAAGAATACAACAAGTTGTTGGTACGAAAACAAAAAATGGTGAAACAGAGACCATGCGGTGGATATGGAGCAGGAAGCCGGAAGGCCGGAGCTCCGCGCCTTTTGTGGGTGGGGTTAACTGTTCCCAACATACTTGTTTGGTTTATCTAGTCGTGTTAAAGTGCTTCGGCGGTCCCTTTAGGGTACTCCTTTGAGCAGACAATAATCCACTCCCCCCAACTCATGATGATATCACAAGCTCTCAGATATTAGCTTCCAATTCCGCAACTTCATTTACTACAACAGTTCTTTCTGATCATACAGTTAAAAAAGAAAAAGTGTTGTCCTTTTGCTTCCTGAAAGGCTGAAATCCAACCAGAGTCAGTAGTGTCCAAGAGAAGAGAAGGATCACAAGGGTGGGAGTTCAACTTTTTATTGTGTATGTTAAGTGTGCTTCAGTGGTCGAGAACACGTTGAAAATTAAATAGAACAGCGAGTGTTCTTGGGAGGATTATTGATTGGACGGTCAAGAGGGTCGTTTGTTGCTCCCTCGCCATTTTTTCCCCAGTGACAGATATGTCCATTTTTCATCATTGCTTTTCTTGCTCTTCTTCAGTGCAAGACACCACCGAAGAATACCGTCCTCCCAAGTTGCACCAAAAAGGTTGCCATCCAGCCTGCTGAAAAATTAGAAATGATTTCAGAAAGCCCCTCATTACTAAAGAAAGCTACTGCTATTGAGAAAGCCCTTTCATGACACTCCTCGTTTAGTTTCTTTGCAATATAGGCGTTAGGCCTCTCCACATATCGCCAAAAAAAAAAAAAAAATTTTTTTTTTTTTTGCCCTCATTATACAGTGCACGTGCGTAAATTGTAAGAGCAGGCAAGGTTGTTCCTCTTCTCTATGTGAAAGAAGAAGAGATGGGAGCACGTTTAGGATTATTGTTGGTGTTATAGTGGGAGCCTAAAGATAAGCACTAATGTTAACGTCGCGAGACCCTACCCATTTGAAACTTCTATTTCAACAAAAACGATTAGTAAAATCTTGTACATGGGGGGAGGGATTTTACCTCAGAAGATTTACTTTAACGAAAAAATGTTTGCCACGGATTAGTATTACTAAAGCAGGATCTTATCTATTTGATTGCAATGGGAAAAAAAATCCACAAAAGTGGGCTGCATTGGGTCGATCATGAGTCGCTAAGTCTCTTTAATTGCAGTGCAGTGTAGGTCTTTAGCCAGCTTTATTCAATCTATACAGGGGCATCCCTGTGTACTGGATTAAATTTGCCTGATAAAGTGATTAAGACTTAATCAAAAAAGGTTCTCAAATTTATAGGGGCAAAAATATAAACTTTCAAATCATTTTAATAGTTACCCCCTCCTTGACCCTCTCTGGTCTCCTCTTCCAACGAGCGGTAGCTAACATTAGCTGTCTTTCCATAGTTCCGTGCTTCGTGCTATTAGTTAATTAAGACTTGGGAGAACTGCATGGAACTCGATGATTGTAGACTATTCTAAATCGTGACATAAAGAACAAATGCGAGTTTGAATTTGATGCTTATAGGCCAGGCAATGTTATTAAAAGCCACCGTCTTCATCTTTACTTAATAATTAAGTAGACCTGTCAAAGGATCACGTCTGCTGCTATTTTTTCCCAGGTACGGATATAGATAGAATTTTGTTTACCGGAACTGAATAAAAAAACGAGTCGAATATGAAATGTTGAATTCCAACTCATACCCTACACAAATCTGTTTAAATGAATTAATAGTTATAAAATATATATACATATTAATATATAATTTGGGGGGACGGGTATGCCCGACCCATATCCAGACCCAGTCATATTTGGATTCGGGAGATTAAGATCATGTTTGATAACTTAGTTCACAATTAAATTTAATGAATTCAGATCTTAACATATTCAAACGCGTTTAATAATCAAAAATTGAATATCTGAATTAATTAAGTGGTACTGAATTTTTTAAATAAAACTTGCTCTCGAAATTATTATTAAATGATAAGTTATTCACTTATCACTTATCTGAATTTAATACTTAACAATTCGATATCTCAATAGATTCAAATTTCAGTTTTCAGAATTCAGTTTTATCAAGCTCACCCTAAGTGTAAGACCCATCAAATACATGAGTCGAATCCGGAACAAGTATAAATAAACGGGTTCGGGTCTAAAACATTCAATTTCAACCTAAACTTGACCGGTCAACAAGTCTATAACTAGGCATGAGTTTTAAGAGGAACTTGATGCATATTATGACAGTATAGGGGCTAATTGGAAAATCACTATTTTTTTTTTTCTAATGCTTATAGGATTAATCTTACATACAGTGTGTCAGTGCATATATTATCACCATTAGATATATTTACTCATGTGTCAGTCATCTAACTGTGATAGTGTATACACTAATAATATATATATGATTTACTCATATTCATAGCATGTAAATGGAGTAATCAGTTTATAATCTCAAATTTTAGATGAAGAATTTAGATACGAATATATCGGAGCAAAGGAAAAAATTTGGATAGTAGATCATCCAAAAATTTCAACAGACGTCGATCGCGCTGGCCCCTCAAATTCAAAACACAGAAAGAGAGCATAGTGGGCGACGTGTCATGGGCGTTAGCTGTCACGTAGCAAAATGGAAAGAGTTGGAAACCACATGAAGGAATCTTAAGCACGTCGCGTAGCGCCAATTACCACTGGAATTAATTATGCTTTTGGACGCTAACTTTGGCAAACTTTCCATGATTCATTTTCCCGATGGTCAAATAATAATGCCCTAAAGGTGCAAAAAGGCACTAAAATTTAAAAGATGTTTTCTCTGATGATTACAATTTACAAACCAATTCGATGAATCATAAAAGTCTACATCCCGGTCGTTCCTCAAGGGACATAAGCGCACAAGGAAGCCTTTCTTAACATACTGTTTTTTGACCCAATTCTAAATGTGGGATTATGGCATGGGGTTTTATATATATATATGTATGGTTTTGGTCTCTTCCCACTTCCACAACCACCTTTCGGGATGAGCACTCTCTCAAGATTCATGTCAATTGGAATAGAGCCATCCATCGGCCCTCCTGTCACTCGCAATCGTGGGGTGCGGGTGACTTCCATTGAAAGTGTGGGATTTTGGCAGCTCTAGGTTGATTATTTTATGTTAGTCGTAGATTCTAATTTTGAAAATTATTATTTTTTTTAGGTTTTCATTTGGTTTTGTCTAAACTCCAAATTTTATCAAAGTAAGAATAGCTTTCCTTGATATTGATTATTTTTAAAAATCATTTTTTATAATCAGCATTTGCACAATTTTAAAAAAAAAAAAGAAAAGAAAAACAAGAACAATCAACAAGCTTTAATATTCATGGTCAAATAATATATTTGAAATAATTACTGTATCATTTTTTTGTGATGCGATGCACGTGAAATAAAAGGGTCGTTGAAAATATAAAAAATATTTTTTAAAAAAATATATATATTTACTATACAAGGGAAATATTATTATTATTTTAAAAAAAATTGATATCCAAACAACAAAATCACTATGAATTGAGATTCGCTGTAACTTTGAAAACCATGTCGTCCGTGACATTTTTATTTTTTTCATTCGGAAAATTAAATATGATTATAAGTCGGTGTAAAGCAAAGCGTGCCTCGTTGTTATTTGACATCTCAACCCGTTAAGAACGAGAGAAAAGTAGTTGGCTTTTTCTCTCTCTCTCTCTTTGTGGGAGCAGATACTCCATTTCCATGTAGGATATTAAATACTCCCCCGTCCCACTTTCTTAGTCTTGTTTTCCTTTTTCGTCCGTCCCAAATTGTAGTCCACTTTCCCATTAAGAAATGTAGTAATCTTTCAAATTGTCTAAAATACCCTTATTAAATATCTTGTTATTAATACATTGTTATTAAATACTAACCCACTACATTGAATACATTGAGTTTTTCCAATACATTGAATACATTGACTACATTGATTAGCATAAGGGTATTTTAGGAAATTATTAATCTAAATTTATGTTTCCAACCAAATTAATTACACTTTCTTAATCTGTGTGAAAAAAAGACCAAGACTAAGAAAATGGGACGGAGGGAGTATCTCTCAGCTCTTAAATGACCCATACCCGCTTCTGCTCTCTGGCCTCTGCGCATGGTAAACCAGTCGTAGAATATAAATAAAAGAAAACACTCGACATTAATTAATTAATTAATTAAAAGTATTTGTCAAAATTCGCGTGCATTTTTCGTTCCTTTTTTTTTTTGTGTGTTTTACAATAAATATGCAAAGTGCTTAGAAAATATGTAAACATCCATAACCGTTAAAGACAACTTTCTTTAAGAATTGAGTTGAGATAAATTCCACAACATCGCCTCACTTTCTTCTTTTTGGTCAAAATGTCGCTTGCTTTTCTATTAATAGGTAGTACCTTTACAAACAGCGTACAACAGAACTGTGATGCACCTTTGAGCCACAGCCACAGGAGCAAAGTTCTTTCCCACTTAACATCATGTATCAGTTTGGCTGCAAATTTTGCGATCTTAAAACTAACTCTATCTCTCTGCTGGCTGGCTCTTCTTGTCGTTAAATAGAAACGTTTGGAAGGCAGATCCACGAGAGATGACAAATGATTGACAAAAATTTTAAAAGTTGTGTACGTGAAAATCGTGACATAAAAGTACGTGCGCCATGTTTTTATGTTACATAAAAAAGAGAGGCACCTCAAAATCGCAACGGATGTTCTGTTCCACACATCTTATGCCATTTTCTGTCCCATTTTTTATTATATTAATATTTTTTTTTGTATAAACACCACGTTTTAGTTATTTTTTGTTTCCTTAAGATCCAATAACTATTAATTGAGTAACACACAAAATTTAACAAACTCAAAAAACCAAAACGGATTTTTTTTACTATATTTTTTAATTTTCTATTATATATTGCTTTTTTGAACCTCATGTATTTATTTTTTACTCAATTAACAGTTATTGGATCTTAAGGAAACAAAAAAGAACTAAAACGTATCAGTTTATACAGGAGAAATATCAATATAATAAAAAGTGGGACAGAGAGTGGCACAAGGTGTGTGGAACAGAAGATCCGTTGCGCCTCAAAATGTAGGGGTGTGCAAAATTGAAAAATTCCGATTTACCGACCGAATTCGAATTGAATTCGGAATTTTCGAAATCGGTAAATCGGAAATCGGAATCGAATTCGGATTTTCCGAATTCATATATTTCGAATTAGGTTCGAATTCGATAATGGAGTTTTTCAAATCGAAATTTCCGATTTTGAATTCACAATTCGAAATCGGAATTCGAATTCCGATTTTGATTTCAAATTCGTTTTTAATATATAAATATATTTTTTATACATGTAATATAAAATTTATACTATATAATATTATATAAAATTTATATAATATAATATAATATAATATAATATAATATAAAATTTATATAATATTATATAATATTATAAATTTTATATTATATAATAATATATAAATTTTTCCGAAATCGGTGAAATCGGAATTTACCGAATTCTGAATTCGGTACGAATTCGAATTCGGAATTGGTGAATTCGAAATCGAATTCGGTCGAATTATCAGGTACCAAAATTTCGAAAAATTCCGAATTCAAACTTCCGAATTACCGAATTCAAATTCGATGCACACCCCTATCAAAATGCGTTGCAGAATATCATATCAAAAATGACACGGTGATACAATACAACTCATTGAAGAAAATGATTGACAAAATATGTTTCCTCGCATTAAAATGAACATACTAGCGTACTCGATTCACTTGATGTTTTACGAATGCTGTAATTAGTAATTACCATGACCATGTCAGATTTTAAGTTGCATTTTGCGCTTTTTCATCATAATTAATTTTTGAATGACCTTATTTTTGCATTAGTTAACGAGTACAATTTCTGTTCCCCACGCGATGGACGCATGATCTCATATTTAAATAGAGTTGCAAAATATTACATGTAAAAACCAAAAAACATAAAAGGCAGGTCAACCTAAGTTTGATATAGTAGAGGAGTCACACAATATAGTAGAGGAGTAGAATATGATTTTGTGCAAAAAAAAAAAAAAAAGATGAGTAGTTTATAAGCCTAATGTTACTTAGAAACGATTAAAAAAAAAGATTACCATGTAAAGAAAAACATTTATTGCTTTCCATAAGTAGACGCTATAGAAGAGAAGAGTAAACAAGGAATTCATTCTTATTTGACTTTTGATGGATCCATTTGCTCGTGGAGATGAGTTTGATAGATACATAGCGCTTTAAAAGTGGAGTGAAGTCATTATTGTCCCGGAAAGAGACGGGCGGTCAGCCAAAATGTATCAGGGCAGATGATGGAGGAGTCCGTCGTTTTAACTTCAACAGCAAGTGGATTCGCATTCCTTAATTCCGTTCTCAACCCATTATTGTCCATACAAATTACCACTAGGATTCTTTGGTTTATACCATCTCTCTCTCTCTCTCTCCTTTTTTTTTTCTACATTTAAGTGACAAAGGGGTCGCAAGAGGAATACTGCCTACCGTCTTGTCTATGTCACCGTTGCTTGAAATTTCGAAGCCGCTCTGCACTGACTCTTTCGTCATGATGAATTTGTAACAAAATAAAGACATAAAAATCAGAGCCAACTGTAGATTACTCTTTTTAAGTAAGCTTAAGTAATACTCCCTCCCTTTTTTTATAACTGACGTTTAAGATTTTGCACACCAATTAAGAAAAGTTTTTTATTGTTTAAATCTATACACTACTTTCCTTTTGTACCCTCATTAATTGTCTAATTCACTCATGTTTTCTCTCACTAGAGTATTAAATGGTGCTGTTTTACTAGATCAAAAGCAATGCAAACTAACTCCCACCAATTATGAAAAGAGAGATAAAAGGGTAAATTTGTGAAAAAATAATTAATGCTGCATGGGGATAATAAAACGACAGATAAAAATGCTTAAGAGCAAATTTCTTAAACGTCAGTTATAAAAAAAGGGAGGGAGTACTATGTCCTAGATTTCTTTTTTCCTTTTTTTTTTTTTTGTAGTTGTCTGCACTATCGCCCACCCAGGCATCATGGTATGGGAGCACATGCTGGGAATTCAGTTTATACTAAAAATATGGCAATTCTTGATTCAATTGTCTTTGCTAATGCTGAACAGCCGATTACGCCAGCAGCTGTATTTATTGTTCTTCTCATTTTTGGGAGAGCTAACCAACCTTTTGTATTAGGCTGCATTGTATCTGAGAGAGCGGTACTGAGGCCACTGGCCACAGGGTCATGGGCTTGGCCGCATATGTTGCAAAAATAAATAAATAAAGAGCCCGAAAAAATTACGTGAATGGATGAAATCAAACATAATAGTATGCTGCATTTAGAGATTTATGTATATTGAATTACACCTTATCATTGTCAAAATGTGTGTGCACTAGCATTTATCAAAATTATCTCTTTATAGTATTTTCTTACTGGTTAAATTCTATTATTCTCTCCGTCCCACTTTGATAGTCCTGTTTTCCTTTTTCCAAATTATAGTCCACTTTCCAATTGAAAAATGTAGTTGTATTTTAATATTTCTAAAATACCCTTATTTAATGTAAGTTGTTGTTACTATAAACCTATCCCATTTAATGAGAGTTGATTCTTTTTTTAACCATCAATTCAAGTTCCCATAAAGTTATACTCTAATTAATGTGAGGGTATTTTAGGAAAATAGCCACTTAAATTGATTGTTCCAACAAAGTTAATTACTTTTTCTTAAACTGTGTGAAAAAAAAAATCAGGACTATCAAAGTGGGACGGAGGGAGTATAATGTAGATGATTATACAGAAAGATGATGGAGGTTGAGCAGATTACTTGGGAGTTGATGCAAATAGCTCGCTCCTAATCGTGGAAAAGTTTTTTTTTATCCTTGGCATTAAGGGGGTAGGTTAGGGATTTAAAAAAATGATACTGTGTGTTTTACACCGATGGTGATACTCAACCATTATATATTGCACGGATATTGAAGCCATATGTGCAATTACAAGCTAATAACACGATTATCTATCATTATTTAGGATCACTGCACTACTCGATTAGAGAGTTCACCTTCTAAGAATAAACACATGTAGCTAGCGACTGGTCAAGTAGTCAAAACTGACTATTGATAAAAATTAACTTGCGTTAGATTTGTAAAAATAAATGCTTTAGGTGCAAATCATTACAAAACTCTTTGAATTAAATGTAGCGTATTACTGTGTTGCACCGGGACTTTACTATTTCAGTCTCAGGACAGTAGTTGCATTCCAAATGCCATCATGATTTTAAAAATATCAAACACAACGTAAAAGCTTGAAATTTTAAGAAATCGATAGAATATTCAGTGGGGCAGATATAACTAAAATTTAGAACTAAGATTAAGGCTGGATTGATGGATCGATATACTTTCCCTTATTAAGTTCAGCTCATTGAAGATCTGCTCAATTTCCCATCGTACTTGAAAAAAAGCAAAGGAAAATACAAAACGGGGGAAAAAAAAAGAGAGCTTAAAGCGCAGGCTGCTCTGTGTTGCTCTCTGCAAAGCAATCATTTTTTCTTTTTCCCATCACACACGTGACATTTCAGTGCAAATTTGTGTATGGAGTTTCTCGATCAGACGAGCATTTAACTCGTGATAACATCTATTTATGTGGCAACTAATGCCGTGCCAATTCTGACAAGAAGGGGCTCTTCCGCCTCATCATCTCCTATTATATTGGATAAATGAACCACCGGGAGTTAATCCGCACGACTCAATCCTCCGGCCACAATCAATCGTCATTAGTGACGACCTCCCAAAAATATGTAAAGTCAATCATGAACCTTCTATATTGGCACGTAAAATATCCAGCTTCAATTTAGGAGTAATACTGTGCATTTCGTCTGTAAACTTGAACTCTAAAATGTAAAATCTGAAATTTGAAGTTTGAATCAATTGAATTACTAAATTGTTAAGTATTAAATTTAATATATTTAAGTATATATCACATTAAATGATAAGTAAATAGTTTATCACTTATTTTTTAAACAAGTTTTGCATAGAAAAACCACTTAATTAGTAGAGAGATGTTTTATTTTATTTTTTGTTATCAAGCTCGCATGAACATGTTAAAATACGAATTAATTAAATTTAAATATCAAATTGTGTTATCAAACATGGTCAAGCAGGGCCTATAAAAATCGAGGTTTGAAGTATGAATCTATTAAATTACTGAATAAAGTACCAAATTCGATATATTTAATTTTATATTATATTAAAATAAATAATTTATCTTTTATTTTTCGGAGAACATTTTGTCTAAAAATTTTAGTATTACTTACTTAATTTAGATGTTTTATTTTTTTTTAATTTTAATTATTAAATGTATCTAAATATGTTAAAATATAAATTTATTATTTCAAGTGTTGAGTCGAAATAGGCTTTCATTTTGATTGACCCCGACAAATCAAGAATTGGGGAAAGGAAAAAAGAAAAAGATGAAACTAAAAGCCGGAGACTCTGCAACAGCAAAACTGTAAGTAAAAGCAAAAACCAGAATAAACCAAAAGTACAAGTCTCTGTTGAGGTCTATATATAACATATATGCTCCAATTCTCAAACGCAGAACCACACATGGTTTGCTTTCAACTCTGCCTTGAACCGGCACAGGCTCGTACTGCAGTTCTGGAGCAGGTGTAGCGAGTAGTACAGGCTTGTACTGAAGTTCTGGAGCAGGAGTGGTGAATAGTGATAACAAGTACTGAACAACAGTATTTGTTGTTGCCCTATCCAAATGGGATCAAAGAAATTAGATTCAACGTCATCAAAAAACAAGGGATCATTTCGTTCCATTTTCATGCACGCAGATAATATTGACAAACTTTTGATGACTCTTGGCTTTCTGGGGTCAGTTGGGGATGGGGTTCTAATGCCGATGATGCTGCTGGTGACAAGCGAACTCATGAACAATATTGGTGACGCAGCTTCGTCAGTAACAAAAGATTTCCGTCATAGCATTAACAAGGTCGGTCTCTTAATTTCATACCCTTCTCCCCATAAGCCTTCTTTTAAGATCTTCACATCTGTGTTTCTTACCAAGTTGGTTTTGCCTTCATGCAGAATGCATTGATTCTCTGCTATATGGCAGCCGGGCAATGGATATCCTGCTTCATCGGTAGGTGTTTGTGCAATTGTTTTCATCACAGATTCTTTTTTCCTGGTTTTGCTTCAATTTATCCTTTCGTAATTAATTGGGTCTTCCAGAGGGGTATTGCTGGACTAGAACAGCAGAGAGGCAAGCTTCTACGTTAAGGGCACGATATCTTAAAGCAGTTCTAAGGCAAGAAATTGGCTACTTCGATCTACATGTGGCGAGCACAGCCGAAGTCATTGCAAGTGTCTCCAGTGACAGTCTTGTGATTCAGGACGTCATCAGTGAAAAAGTTGGTTTGTACTACCTGTTTTTTCTCGCAGCCGATGATATTTTATTTTGATGCCTAATTTGGTGTGTCAATATTCTTCAATTAACTGTAGGTTCCAGTGTCGTTGATGAATCTCTCGACGTTTGTGGGGGCATATGTTGCTGCGTTTGCAATGGTCTGGAGGCTGGCTATTGTTGGATTTCCTTTTATAATATTTTTGGTCATACCAGGTCTGATGTATGGAAGATCTCTTATGAGCATTGCTAGAAGGATCAGGGAAGAATACAACAAGGCCGGGATAGTTGTAGAGCAGGCCATTTCTTCAGTCAGGACCGTTTACTCCTTTGTTGGGGAGAGTAAAACTATCGCAGAGTACTCGTCTGCTCTTCAGGGGACACTGAAATTGGGGCTGCGACAAGGTTTTGCAAAAGGTTTGGCCATTGGTAGTAATGGTGTGGTGTTTGCAATTTGGTCTTTCATGTCCTATTATGGCAGCAGATTGGTCATGTACCACGGTGCCAAAGGAGGGAATGTTTTTGCAGTCGGTGCTGCCCTTGCCGTCGGTGGATTGTAATCATCTATATACTGAATGCTCTCTATCCATCAACTTCTTGAAATTTGATATTCTTGAATCGAATTTTTTAGTGCTTTGAGATGTGAAACAGCTGGAAGTATACTAATTTTACTTGACGTATTCCACAGGGCACTGGGTTCTGCCTTATCCAACGTAAGGTACTTGTCAGAAGCTAGTGCTGCAGGTGAACGCATCATGGAAATCATAAAAAGAGTGCCCAAGATTGATTCCGACAACTTGGAAGGCCAAATTCTAGAAAACGTCTCGGGAAAAGTTGAGTTTAAGCACGTTGAATTCGCATATCCCTCGAGACCTGAAAGCATAATTTTCAAGGATTTTAGCCTCGAAGTCCCAGCTGGAAGAACGGTTGCATTGGTTGGAGGAAGCGGTTCTGGGAAATCCACAGTTATTGCTTTGCTGCAAAGATTTTATGACCCACTTGGAGGTGAAATCCTGCTTGATGGGGTCAACATTGATAAGCTGCAACTCAAGTGGCTAAGGTCGCAGACGGGGCTGGTAAGTCAGGAGCCTGCTCTTTTCGCTACAAGCATTAAAGAGAACATACTTTTTGGGAAGGAGGATGCATCCATGGAAGAGGTTATCGAGGCAGCAAAAGCTTCTAATGCTCATAACTTCATTTGTCAGTTGCCTCAGGGTTATGACACTCAGGTTTGTCTGCCCTTTAGCTCCAAAGCTGATGTCAATAACATTTTACTGTGTACCGTTGAATTTATTAACACTGACCAGAGCAAGTATGTCATCTCACAGAATTATTATTATTATTATTTTTTTTGGTATATGGTTCCAACAGCAGCAAATAATTTGTTCAAGTATAACAGTTTGCAGCAACATATAGATGCCAACCTTATGCGTCTGTCAGCCACTCTGAAAGTTGACAAACCATTCTATAGCTGACAAAACGACTACTTTATTGATACTAAAAAAAAAGAGTACGTAGTAGTCCGGTAACCCTCCCCCTCCAGTAATCTAAATCTGACTACATATGTGATCACAACCAGCATATATACTGCTCTCTCTGTCAATGGCATGTGGTTTGCTTGCATGCCTTCTTCCTACCTTCACCGGATAACTTATCCCAGTCTCTTGTATTCTTCTTTTAATTGGAGACGTTGAGCACTGAGAATAGACAGGCATTGTCAGGATGTGATGGCATCTAAATTCTTCATGTTCCGCATCGTTTAATTAAAGTAATCGATAATTAATTAATAAGTTGACTAATCCCACTAGCTCCGCGATTAATTATCTCTTATTTTTTACTCCATGAATGAATCATTATGGAATTTGCTGGCGTGCTTTTCTTTTCTTGATGGTATTTTGATCATCATGAATCCTAAATCACTGCTAAAGAATATGCAATGATATCAACAAGGCAGGTTGGTGAGAGGGGAGTTCAGATGTCCGGAGGACAGAAGCAGAGAATTGCCATTGCCAGAGCCATTATCAAAACACCAAAATTGCTCCTCCTTGATGAGGCCACCAGCGCACTGGATGCCGAATCAGAGAGGGTTGTTCAAGAAGCTCTGGACAAGGCAGCCGTCGGGCGCACCACCATCACCATAGCCCACCGTCTCTCCACCATCCGAAATGCTGACCTCATTGCTGTGGTCCAGAATGGCCAAGTCATCGAGACTGGCTCGCACGACGAGCTAGTTGAGGATGAAAATGGCTTCTACACGTCGCTCATCCGCCTTCAACAGACGGAAAAAATCAGCCAAGTTGAAAGCAATGCGAGCGCACTGGCGTCGCTGTCCAATGCAATCAGCGACAGGCACAGCACCAGCAGTCGAAGGCTATCAATCTTGAGCAGGTCCAGTTCAGCCAACTCAACCACTCCGAGCCATAGAGCAGAGAACGCAGCAGCTCCCGGGGATCAAGTGTTTTCAGTACCCTCGTTCAGAAGATTATTGGCCATGAACCTGCCTGAATGGAGGCAAGCAACGGCAGGGTGTATTAGTGCAGTACTGTTCGGCGCAATTCAACCGACGTACGCCTTGGCGCTGGGATCCATGATATCGGTGTATTTCTTGCCCGATCACAGAGAGATCAAGAAAAAGACGGAGATATATGCTCTGTCCTTTGTGGGGCTGGCAGTTGCTTCATTGGTGATAAATATATGTCAGCATTATAACTTTGCAGCCATGGGGGAGCATTTGACAAAGAGGATCAGGGAAAAGATGCTGTCCAAGATGCTCACTTTTGAAATAGGGTGGTTCGATCAGGATGAGAATACAACTGGTGCCTTATGCTCCAGGCTAGCAAAGGATGCCAATGTGGTAAGCAGCCTTTTTTCTTCGCTCGGTATTTTACCAGGTTCACCAGCAGCAGGCCAAACGAGAGACTTGAAAAAAAAAATTAAATTAAAAAGTATGCTTGCTTTTGAACAAGAATTTATTCCATCCTCATTTACGTGGAATTGGTTCTGTGAAGAATCAGATAATAGACGACGGCTCTTAATTTTGAATATAGATTTTTCAGAACGTGTTCTGAAAGTTAAATCCACCAACATACTGAGCAAACAATTGCACAGGATGTTGGTCATAAATTAATTGCCTCCCATTTGGGAAAAAAAAAAAAACACATCTTAGTACGTTAAGCCATTTTTTTTTAAAAAAAGTATAAAATACTATATTTTTTTCTTTGAAATTCTAAAAAAGAAAAGAGAAAGATTATTATTAGCAATGTCATTATTATTATCCTAAGAATCCAACATTATTTTCATTTTTCCCCCCTCTCTTTTCCATCTTTTTGGGCACGAACGAGAGAGGAGCCCATTGGTCTCTTATTTTAACGCAATCCAGTTTGAGGCCTGAAAATAGGCTGGACTAGAAACTGGGGCTTGAATGATTGGAGGAACTTTTGCAATCCGATCGAGCCTGGAATACTGAATTATAGAACTCCTTTTTTATTTTTTAAAGAAAAGAGAAAAAAAAAAAAAAAAGAGAGAGTAGTCACAATATATAATACTTTGGATGATTTTGTCGGATTACTTACAGGAAATTGTTGTGTTAATGTAATTCACCAAGTTTGCGCTTGGTCCGTATTTGTTGTACAGGTAAGGTCATTGGTTGGGGATAGAATGGCGCTGCTGGTTCAAACTATTTCTGCAGTGATCATCGCATGCACTATGGGCCTAGTCATCGCGTGGCGGCTAGCTCTGGTCATGATAGCTGTTCAACCCCTTATCATCATCTGCTTCTACTGTAAGCGCGTTCTGCTAACCACCATGACCAAGAAGGCCATCAAAGCCCAGCAGGAAAGCAGCAAGGTCGCTGCTGAAGCCGTCTCCAACCTTAGAACCGTCACCGCTTTCAGCTCCCAAGCTAGGATTCTCCGGATGCTTGAACAGGCCCAACGAGGCCCCCGACGGCAAAGCATTCGGCAGTCATGGTTCGCCGGTGTTGGGCTCGGTACGTCCAACAGTCTCATGTCGTTGACGTGGGCTCTCGACTTTTGGTATGGGGGTAAACTGATTGGAGAGGGTGAACTTGGAGCAAAAGCGCTGTTCCAGACTTTCATGATTCTGGTCAGCACCGGCCGCGTAATTGCCGACGCGGCTACCTTGACCAATGATCTAGCCAAAGGGTCCGAGGCTGTCGGGTCTGTTTTCGCAGTTTTGGATCGGTACTCCTCGATCGAACCTGAGGATCCAGAAGGCCACAAGGCCAACAAGGTTACGGGCCACGTCGAGCTCCGCGATGTCGACTTTGCGTACCCCTCCAGGCCCGATGTGATCATCTTCAGTGGGTTCTCCCTCAAAATTCAGGCGGGGAAATCAACGGCGTTGGTGGGACAGAGCGGCTCAGGGAAATCCACCATAATCGGCTTGATCGAGAGGTTCTATGATCCGCTGCGCGGGGTGGTGAAGATCGACGGTCGAGATATAAAAGCATACCACTTGAGATCGCTGAGGAAACACATTGCACTGGTGAGCCAGGAGCCCACATTATTCGCCGGCACCATACGCCAGAACGTCGCGTACGGAGCATCGGAGGACGTGGGCGAGGCGGAGATCATTGAGGCTGCTAAGGCAGCCAATGCTCATGATTTCGTCGCGGGGTTGAAGGATGGATATGATACGTGGTGCGGAGACAGGGGATTGCAACTATCGGGAGGGCAAAAGCAGCGGATTGCCATCGCCCGGGCTATCCTGAAAAACCCGGCAATACTGTTGTTGGACGAAGCAACCAGCGCACTTGACAGTCGATCTGAAAAGGTGGTGCAAGATGCACTGGAGAGAGTGATGGTGGGAAGGACCAGCGTGGTTGTGGCGCACAGGCTAAGTACAATCCAGAGCTGCGATACGATTGCGGTTTTGGACAAAGGGAAGGTGGTGGAGAAAGGGACACATTCTTCTCTGCTGGCCAAAGGTCCGAGCGGAGCTTACTACTCTCTTGTCAGCCTCCAAACAACCGCCAATTCAACCGACGCCATTGCCTAGACCTTGTCTTTAAACCTTTTCCCCCCTTCTCGAGTTTCAACCTTGATTGAGAGAGATTGGGCTCATCTTCATGAAGCACTAACATTTAATCAACTCAACTGTATCCCGCGACTTTTAAAAGCACTATGCTTTTTTACCTAAATGTTTAATAAGATTGTGAAATCACGACAACTAATCTATAATATCCCAAGCCGGATGAACAGTGTAGTGGGGCAAATTTCCCAGTAGCCACGTGTCAGTTCGGATATGATGACCTATCAGTTCGGCCAACTAATCTACGGATGCCACATGTCAGCTCGGATATTGTGATATGACAGCTCGGACAGAGCAGCTCGGAGAAGAGGAAGGTCAGCTCGGCTGCAGCCGCCGCCTCTCCATGAAGTGGGCCTGATGGGCCGCCGCCTCCGGATCTTCAGGGGTGGTTGTATGAAACCCTAGAAAGACTCCGAACCCTAAGGGGACTTTGACTCCTATATGGAAACTACCACCCATTAAGCCTATATATACAGCACCACAAGACGACACAAGGTATGCCATCCACAGTTCTCTCTACTGTTGCTCTACTCTTGAGCTCTACTGACTTGGCCGTCGGAGCTATTCCGGGGACTCTAGTCCCTCCGTTTATTTCCCTCTCTGCAGGACAGGTCGTCCGTTCTCTCCCCGTCAATTCGGCCTATCAGCTCGGCCACTCTCTGTTAGCCCCACCGTCTGTCCATTTACAGGTCGGCTCGTTCACCTGACCAGCTCGCCAGCTCGCTCCCTCTCAGCTCGGCTGCACTCAGCCAGCTCTGTTCGTGGCAGCACAGCTCGGGTTGCGTCCTTGACAGCTCACCAGCCCAGCTCGCCAGCTCGCTCCCTCTCAGCTCGCTCAGCCCGTCGCAGCTCAGCTCAGATCTTGTTTTTGGCAGTCGCATCAATTGGCGCCGTCTGTGGGAAAACGTAATTCTTCTCTTGCGAAACATGCCAAGAACGAGGTCCCAGAGGAATGCCGATGGATCCAAGGGAGACGAGGGTGTGGGGCTCTCAGGAATTTCGCCGGAGCAGTTGGTCCAGGCGGTGGCAGGGAACCTGCCAACTTTTGAGGCAGTTGTGAATTACCTCAAGGGACAGGCAGTAGGTGATCCTGGCCAGGGGCTAAAGAGCCAAGGAGATGGGCTGTCAGAATCCCGAACAGGGAGCCCTAACCCCCAGCCCAAGCGGGTGCGCCGGGAGCTCACGCGTGAACAGGTCAACGTCGTGGAGCTTTCTCACAAACACTCCCGAGCTGAGCACCCGGAGCTCTTCCGAAGGCATTCAAGGGGAGAGCTCTCCCAGCGGAGAGAGCCGCACCAGGTGCAGGACGAGCTGGACCTGCTGTTAGATTCTGAGGCGGACAGGTACATCGCCTCTCCCTTTGTCCCTGATATTGAGAACTACCCGCTGCCTGCGAAGTTCAAAATACCGACCATGAAATCCTACGACGCGACTACGGATCCGGAGGATCATCTGTTCACATTCTTGACACAAATGCGCCTACAAACGGCAGCCGATGCAGTTAGATGTAAGACCTTTCCAATGTTCCTGGAGGGAAAGGCACGCCAGTGGTTCCAGGGACTCCCCCCCAGGTCAGTTCGGTCCTTCAGCCAACTCGCGCGACTGTTCTCAACTCAGTTCATCTCGTCGCGAGCCTTTTCCAAGAGTACTGCTCACCTGATGACAGTTCAGCAAAGGTCCGAGGAATCGCTGCGCGAATACATGGTCCGATTCAACAATGAGTCCCTCCAGATCCGGGATCGGGACGATAAGGTCGTCATGGCCGCCTTCATCAACGGACTACATAAACAGAAACTATATACCGAGTTCGTGGAGAAACCTCCCAAGTCAGTTCGGGAGATGCTGGACCGAGCTCACGAGAAGGCTAATGCAGTGGAAGCTAATCGCTTGAAGGGTGAACAGGAGAAACTAAGACAGAGCTGACCTGAGACGCAGCTGAGGCCGAGCAGGTCGGAGAAGCTGTCGAGGTCATACATGCAGCAAGAGCAGCTAAGGCAGAGCTGACCTGAGACGCAGTTGAGGCCGAACAGGTCGGAGAACCTGCCGAGGTCATACATGCCGCGAGAGCTGCCGAGGCCGAGCTGACCTGAGACGCAGCTGAGGCCGAGCAGGTCGGAGAAGCTGTCGAGGTCATACATGCAGCAAGAGCAGCTAAGGCAAAGCTGACCTGAGACGCAGCTGAGGCCGAACAGGTCGGAGAACCTGCCGAGGTCATACATGCCGCGAGAGCTGCCGAGGCCGAGCTGACCTGAGACGCAGTTGAGGCCGAGCAGGTCGGAGAAGCTGTCGAGGTCATACATGCAGCAAGAGCAGCTAAGGCAAAGTTGACCTGAGACGCAGTTGAGGCCGAACAAGTCGGAAACCTGCCGAGGTCATACATTCCGCGAGAGCTGCCGAGGCCGAGCTGACCTGAGACGCAGTTGAGGCCGAGCAGGTCGGAGAACCTGTCGAGGTCATACATGCAGCAAGAGCAGCTAAGGCAAAGTTGACCTGAGACGCAGCTGAGGCCGAACAGGTCGGAGAACCTGCCGAGATCATACATGCCGCGAGAGCTGCCGAGGCCGAGCTGACCTGAGACGCAGCTGAGGCCGAGCATGTCGGAAAACCTGCCGAGGTCATACATGCCGCGAGAGCTGCCGAGGCCGAGCTGACCTGAGACGCAGCTGAGCCGCGAGAGCTGCCGAGGCCGAGCTGACCTGAGACGCAGCTGAGGGCCGAACAGGTCGGAGAAACTGCCAAGGTCATACATGCCGCGAAAGCCGTTAAGGCCGAGCTGACCTGAGACGCAACTGAGGCCGAGCAGTCCGCGAGAGCTGCCGAGGCCGAGCTGACCTGAGATGCAGCTGAGGCCGAGCAGGTCGGAGAAGCTGCAGAAGCCAAACAGGTCAGAGAGGTTGTACAGGCCAAAGAAACCAAGGAGGTTGCTGGACAGGCCATCCCAACCTAGACATCGTATATTGATAGAGTAACAAGTCAGGGTGTGGAGTTGGACCCCTCCTAATCAGCCCTACGGGGGAAGAATTGGCTTGCGTCTTGAGGTTCGACTTCAGGACCTCCAATAACGAGTCCGAGTATAAGGCTCTTTCATTAAAACTCACTCACTCTGTCCATACATGACCTGAGTTGTTTGGTCACGCATGGTCCTATCTTTTCGTGCAAATATATGAACTATTTGGAAGTCAGTTCGCGCGCTAGCCCGGGGTCTGTTCGCGCAAGTGTATTTAGACAGCATGATAAGAAAGACATGAATGAAAAATTTTGCTAAGTGTAGAAGAAACAAAAGTCTATTCAGCCCACAAGAGTCTATTTATAAAAGAGGAGTTCATACAAAAAAAACGAACTGGTCCTACTCAGTTCGGTCTTACAAGTTACTCAAGCAAGGGCCGCAATCGTGGAATCATGGGTCTTACACCGAACTGACTCTTCGCCAAAAAACTTGGTCTAGACTCATGCGACTTTTCGATGACTCTAGACTCAAAGGGGGGCTAGTGTAGTGGGGCAAATTTCCCAGTAGCCACGTGTCAGTTCGGATATGATGACCTATCAGTTCGGCCAACTAATCTACGGATGCCACATGTCAGCTCGGATATTGTGATATGACAGCTCGGACAGAGCAGCTCGGAGAAGAGGAAGGTCAGCTCGGCTGCAGCCGCCGCCTCTCCATGAAGTGGGCCTGATGGGCCGCCGCCTCCGGATCTTCAGGGGTGGTTGTATGAAACCCTAGAAAGACTCCGAACCCTAAGGGGACTTTGACTCCTATATGGAAACTACCACCCATTAAGCCTATATATACAGCACCACAAGACGACACAAGGTATGCCATCCACAGTTCTCTCTACTGTTGCTCTACTCTTGAGCTCTACTGACTTGGCCGTCGGAGCTATTCCGGGGACTCTAGTCCCTCCGTTTATTTCCCTCTCTGCAGGACAGGTCGTCCGTTCTCTCCCCGTCAATTCGGCCTATCAGCTCGGCCACTCTCTGTTAGCCCCACCGTCTGTCCATTTACAGGTCGGCTCGTTCACCTGACCAGCTCGCCAGCTCGCTCCCTCTCAGCTCGGCTGCACTCAGCCAGCTCTGTTCGTGGCAGCACAGCTCGGGTTGCGTCCTTGACAGCTCACCAGCCCAGCTCGCCAGCTCGCTCCCTCTCAGCTCGCTCAGCCCGTCGCAGCTCAGCTCAGATCTTGTTTTTGGCAGTCGCATCAAACAGCAATTTACAATTTCTTTTTTATTTTGAGTTGCTGTTCAGACACAATAATGCGAACATTCATGCATACGAGCCGGGTTCGCTTCTTGTTAGCCTTATGGCTTAATTTTCTCGAAAGTTTTTGTCAGCACGTAATGGATTATTGCGTTAAAGAAGTGTCTAAACGCGAATGGTGATGATTAATCTGCTTTTCTGTCATCAAAGGTTCTTGCTTTAGTTTTTTTTTTTTTTTTTTTCAAACGTTAACGCTTTCATTAAACAAATCAGAAGTTACAAAACTGGAGCATGTGCTCCTACATCTTTACTAGCTAAACTACTTGGCCAGTCAGGAAATGATTCTTGCCACACATTTTCATCTACCACACGCAAGGCAAATTTAGCCAAATGGTGAGCTGCAGAGTTCACTCCCCTTCTGACAAAGGAGAAGGAACATTCAATGAAGTCCACTCTGAGCTTTAAAATATCAAACAAAATGACCCCCACACTTAGATCTTCCGCACTCTTTGAATTAAGTTTGTCAATTATTGCTTTGCAGTCCGACTGTAGCACAATCTTCCCCCAATCCTTTTGTTTTGCAATGATCAAGACTTTCCTGATTGTCATAGCTTCTTCCACAGCTGGATCCCCAATTCTTTTTTCACCCCCAAGGCACGATCATCGTTCCTTGCCACTATCCCCCATCTAACTTTCCTCTCTTGCATGTGCAAACTAGCATCAGTATTTATACAAATAAATCCTTCGGGAGGAGGAGTCCATTTGCCACCTACCATAGCTGTACCATCCCCAATTCCTTTGCTCATATCAGCTTCAGAACTGATATTCCTGTACTCCAACCATTCCTGCACTGCTTTATTTACGGTCTGACCCGAGCACTTTTTTTCTCTATTGAATTGAACTCCATTCCTTGCCTTCCATACCTGCCACAGGATGTTTATAGTAAGAGCAATATGGTCTCTCCCCTCCACCCTTTTTTGAGCCTCTATAAGACTATTCCACCAATGCTAGAAATTGTGTCTGAATTCCTGCAAACCATCCCACCTAATAGGAGCAGATTTTCATATGAATTCAGCATTCTTGCAAAAAAACAGCATGTGTTCCAATGTTTCTGTCTGTTCTCCACATTGAACACATTTGTTATCCCCTTTTCTAGTTTTCCTTTTCAGCACCTCATTTACTGGTAGTATTCCGTTTAAGCACTTCCATATGAAATGTTTCAATTTATGTTTTATGTTCAAACCTCGTAAAAATTTCCAAGCTCCAGAATTTGCCTCATTTCTGCTGCTATCTCCCCCTCCCACCTGTGTACCCCCTTCCTGCTTGACATCTCCTTAGCCAGCACATAACCAGATTTGATAGTGTATTTCCCTGAGTTGGACTTAGGCCAAACAAATCTATCCTTACTACCACATGTATTTAGAGGGATGCTCCTTATTCTAGTACAGTCTTCCTCATTGAAAAAGGTTTGTACCAAGCCCATCTTCCACTTACCATTGCAAATTAGCTCCTGCATCTTTATTATCTGGCACCCTTTTGGTTTCCTGGATTGCACCATTTCACTCTCACTATTAACTATCCATTTATCCTTCCATATATTAACAGAGCTTCCATCACCAATTCTTTTACGAGCACCCGTATTTAGCAAATCCCTGGCACTCAGAACACTCTTCCAAATCTAGAAATCCCTTCCTCTTTTCTTCACTCTCCAAATTGATGAACCTTTAAAATACCTATCCTTAATCACCCTACTAACCAGCAGTCCAAGATTAGTCAACACTCTCCAAAGCTGTTTAGCTAACATAGCTTTATTAAAGCATTGGAGATCCGAATCCCCCTTTCCCTTTAACATCAGACAACTTCCCCTATTCAATCCAATGAATCTTCCTTTACTCCTCACTATCCCCCCACCAGAACTTAGCCATTTCTCTATATATGTCCTTACACAAAGACTTTGGCAACTTACAATAGCTCATTGCATATGTAGGAAGGGCCAAAATTACTGACTTCAACATCACTTCTTTATCTACCTGACTTAAAAGTTTTTTTTTTCCAGCCACCCATTCTAGTCACAACTTTATCCTTTATATAGCTAAACATCTGTCTTTTTAGTCTTCCAATCACCATAGGGAGGCCTAAGTATCTGCTTTATTGTGCAACTTTCATTCCCCTCAATCTTCTCAGTACCTTCACTTTCCTACCCATACCTACATTTTTTTCAAAAAAAACAGAAGATTTTTCAACATTTACAATCTGCCCTGAGACTTCCCCATATAGCTTCAAAATCGGCATCACTTCATCAGCCTTTTTCTTATTAGCTTTACAAAAAATAAGAGTATCATCTGCAAAGAAAATGTGAGATAAAGCTGGACAAGCTCAAGCCACTTTGAGCTCAATCAACCTTTGCTCCTGCATTGTCTTTTTTAACAGGTTAGAGAAATCTTTAGTAACAAGTAAGAAAAGGTAAGGAGATAAGGGATCTCCTTGTCTAATTTCTCTAGTTGGTTTCATAAATCCTCTGCTCTCACCATTTATATTAAAAGAAAAAATCACAGAAGACATGCACGTTAAGATCCACTTAACCCAAGTTTGACGGAAGCCTATTTTTTCCATCATTTTCACCACAAACTGCCATTCCACTCTATCATATGCCTTTGACATATCCAACTTTAGAGCCATAAAGACATTAGATCCATTCCTCATATTGTTCAAACAATAAATGGACTCATGAGCAATAATGACATTATCAATGATCTGTCTTCCTAGTATAAAGGCAGATTGATTATCACTGATACAATGCTTCAGCAAAGGTTTTAATTTATTAACTAGAATCTTAGAGATGATCCTATAAACCACATTACATAGGTTGATTGGTCTGAACTGAGACACGCAAACAGGATTATCAACTTTTGGAATAAGAGTTATCATGGTACTATTAATGGAACTTAACAGGTTTCATGAGTGAAAAAAGCTAGAGACAACATTTATAAGATCAAATTTGATGGTATTCCAAAACTGTTGAAAGAAAATAGGCGTCATACCATCAGGTCCAGAAACTTTATTTGGATGAAGGGAGAATACAATTTTCGTGACTTTCTCTTCAGAAACAGGTCTCACCAATCTTTGATTCATCTGCCTTGTAATCACTTGAGAAATTCCTTCCAAAACAGTGTCAAAAAGTTGAGGATTAGAAGAAGTGTACATGCCCCTAAAATACCCCTCTATCTCCTCCTCAATATCTTTCCCAGATTTACACCAATCCCCACCATTTTTTTGCAAAACTGAGGTAGTATTCCTCCTCCTCCTACCCTCCACCATGGCATGAAAATACTTTGTATTTTTATCCCCTATTTTTAACCAACAACTCCTAGCCTTCTGCCCCAAAACACCTCATATCTTCTATAGGCCTCAGCCAATTTTCCCCTCAAATCCCTCATTCTCTCTTCCCCATCCGTCTTGCCACTCTTTTGTAGCTCCCTCAATTCTTGCTTTATACACTTGATTTGTCTCTTAGTATTTCTGTTGTGCTGCCTATTCCAGTCCAAAAGAGCCATTCTACACTCCTTTAGTTTTAACTGGAGTCTATAACCTCCTGAATCAATTTGTTGTTTGCTCCAAGCTCCACTAGCTACCTTTGCCACCCCTGGATTTTTAAGCCAATTTCTATCAAAATAGAACCTCCTCTTCCATTTCCTACCCCCTGGTTTTGTATCAAGCAACAACATGTAATGATCAGATGCCTCATTTTGGATATGAATACATTTTGCCTTTCTGTAATCCTTCCTCCACCATCTACTGACCATAATTCTGTCTAATCTCTCTTTAATCTCCCATTCATCCTCCCAGTTGTTACACCAAGTCCACGGAATGCCCTTAAAACCTATATCTATCAGCTCATTCACACTAATGAAACTCTTGAATTTCCTAAAACTACTCTTAGGTCTCCTGATTCCACTCCATTTTTCATCATTATTGATAATATAATTCATATCCTCTGCAATCACTCAGTTTCTTCCCTATAAGCCCTTTCTTTCAGTGATAATGTTCCATTGTTTCTCTTTAACTGCCTCTACACTACTGACATAGACACAGATGAGCCACCACTTAGACTCATCACCAGAGTCTTCAATTTGCAGTTCAATCGAAAAATCAGTAAAAAAATACCCTACTAACAGGTAGTTCTTTCTTCCACATAAAAACCAGTCCTCCTGACCTACCAACAGGGTCCACTGCAACCAATTTATCATACCTCAGCTTCATCCTAACTGTATTCATGAAACATTTCCTATTCTTAGTTTCTGCCAAGCAGATCACCTCTGGGGAGTGGAGATTTACAATCTTTTTTAGTTGGGGAACTGTTAAGGGGCTCCCAACATTTCCTATTCTTAGTTTCTGTCAAGCAGATCACATTTGGGGAGTAGAGATTCACAATCTTCTTTAGTTGGGAAACTGTCAAGGGGCTCCCAGCACCTCGACAGTTCCACACCAGAACCTTCATAAAGATTGTGGAGCCCCATTTAGGTTGGGCTTCTCCACCTTCAGCATTGTGATCCCTTTATTAACTAATACCTACTTCTACCCCTCTTTAGCCTACCATGCACCAACCTCTCATTTTTTTTCCCATCTAAGCCATCTTGCTTCCTTTTAGTTGCACATTTCTGAGATTCCAATCCATAATTAAGCTTCCCTAGAGGCTTCCTCCTTCCCACCTCCTAAGTCAGCCTTTTCCACCCTTTATTCCCCTTATATTTCCCTAACACCTGTTTCCTATTCCCCTTGGAGACGTTGGACCCTTCAGCCTCCAGCTTATTCCCCTCCATCCTTCCCTGCTCACTCATTCCACCCCCACTCCCATCAATCCATATTAGGTCACAGTCCACTAGTCCATTCCCTTCCTCGTTTACAGTAATATGTTCCACTCCCTCAAAGTTTCCTTCCCATACTTCGACCCTTAACAGTTCCTTTTTACCCCCCTTAGCCTCTTCCTTTAATACATCTCCCTTCCCATCTGATCCCTCCCCAAATCTGTTGGTCCTATTGTTTTCTCCCTAACACTCATATCCAAGATCTCATGATCATCCCTCCTAGCATCCCCCTCACACGCAACCTCTTTTTGTATGCTCCTACATTTGTTATCAGCTTGCCAAGTCAGCAGCAAATGTTTGTCCTTACCCTGCTGTCCCTTGAACTACCTTGTTCCTCTCTATTGCTTGATTCAGAATACTTAGTTTCATTAAATTTCTTAGCTGGACTTCTGAAAGAGCTAGCTCTCAACCATGCTCCATATTGTGTTTCCTTTCGTATATTCACTCATTTGTCTTTACAATTTCTCTCATTATAGCCAATAATCCCACAACAATAGTAGAAGTCAGGGCATTTCTCATACCTAAACTCAATCCACTTAGATTCTCCCCCATCTTGACAGTAGTGCCCTTAAGAATATGATGGTTTAGATCCATTTCCACTAAAACTTTCAGGTGCTTGCTTTTTTTTTCCCTCCCTGGCGGAATTATTACCTCACTTACCCTATTGAAAACTCCCCCAATCCTCTTCCCAATCTCCTTTGTAACCTAATGAAGTGATAAATTCCACATTTGGACCCAAATCCATATCTTAAAAAAAACCTCTGTATCATGTTCAATCCCTTCCCTCCAAGGTAGAAGCACCAAGGGAAAATTATTGAAAATGCAAGGTCTACCATGAAGGATCCTGTCCATATCATACCTATTACTAAGGATGAATTGGAACATATTCACTCCAATCTCAATGACTCTCAGATTTTTGGCAAACGACCACAAATTGCTGGAAAAACTCTTAATTCCAGATATGTTCACATTTTTCCCCCACCACTTTACTAATGATACTTATTTTGCATTCATCTATTCCTTGAAACACTTCCCCCCTTCGAGCTGGATATCATTAGCCTCCTTATCAGTTAGCTCAAATTTCCTTAACACTTCCTCCAACTCCTCAGCCATCAGACAACAGATTAGGATTCAACTGCAATTACAAAGCGATGCTCAGACTGGAGCCTTGCCTCTGAAGCTAAAGTAGCAAGCTGATCAAAATACTAGACAGATGCAAAAAAAAAAAACTGAAACACGAACAGAAAGGAAAACACAACAAACTGACGAAGATGAAGCTGAAAGGAACAAATAGCAAGCTAACGAAGATTATTTAGGGAAAAACAACTAGATCTGACCGAGCGAAACCTACTGATTACCTACGACAGACCAAGCTACCTGGACCAGAATGAAGATGAGCGAACCAATTGAGGACGATCGTGAGTAATACAGATCAGTAGTCATAATAAATGCATCACAAATTCATCATTGTTTGTTGAATGTGAGGAGGATCAATGTTTTCAGTGGAAATTTGAAGTTATTTGGGATGAGGAAGTACGGGTAATTTGAATTTTGGTAGTTTCAGACACCCACTAGGGGGACTTTACTCTCTACCTAGAGAGAGAAAATGCTCTCATTCTGAGATGACCCATAGGTTCTTGCTTTAGTTAGTTTACCTAATTTTCCAATTTACACTAATTTGTCATTTTCTTCGTCACACGGTTTCACTCAATTGACTCGTTAGAAATAGAAAAAATTGTTCAAAAGTTCACCACATTTCACTAAATGATATTTTCGTTCTTTATTTTTAAAATATTAATTTTATGTCCCTTATAAATTTAAGTTAACAAAATTTTGTTTTGAGCTAGATTTTTTTATTGCTTTTTAAATAGAAATTATCACATGATTATCACATGACTCTCATGTGATAATTTTTTTAGGTAGAAAAAAGTTAGATCCATTTATTCAAGGCAAAAATAAATATAGATCACGTTAGACCTTGCTTTTTTAGGGAGAAAAACAGGAATAGCTTGGGTCAAATTTCACTTTTTTAAAGTAAAAAATGTATGTAGATCTTATTATTTATTTAACTGCAAATCGCATTTAATCTTTTTGCCTTTAAAAAATGACCTGTGTAAGTTATATGATAGATTCATTGTAAAAAGTGATAAAAAAAACTTAGGTTAAAACCAAATTTTGCTAGCTTAAATTTATAAATGACATAAAATTAATATTTTAAAAAATGAGGGATGAAAAATTTTATTTGACAAAATGTGAGAAATGTTTTGAATGATTTTTCCTTAAAATGAGTCAATTATGGGAATGAGCTCATTCTCTCTAATGGCTTGTGAGTAAAACTTGCTTTTTACTTGGTTTGCATTATTCTTTACCTCCAATATATACATTAAAGATCATCAAAGTTCCAATCCGAAATTTTTGTATTTTGTAGATCGATACATGAATATGTTAGTTCTACGGATGTTGCAACAATGATTAGTTGGATAATGTTAACCTTTATTGCACAAGCTTAATACTTGATTTTTTTAATTATTTAAATCCGCATTCAATGCTTAACGGAATTCCTTCATATGCAATTTAATCTATATTTATCTTCTTTTAATATCTTAGAAGTTTAGGAAAAAAAATTAAAAGTACATATCTAGTTTTTGTTCAAATTTTGTGGTCAAAAGAAAAGAGTTACGTGAATTAATAGCTAAAAAAAAACTTTTACGAATTTAAATTCATATACACAATTCTTAAGTGTTTTACGAATCAAAGTTAAGTGATGCACTTGGAATAAAGTAAGCAAGGAAAAGATACAAACCAACAACCTTGATTTTAGATCACTATTTAATGACATACACTACATAGATGGAGTATTTTATTTGTGTTGTGTTTTTTTACATGATTTGTATTTGTACATTATTAAGCTAAACCTAATTTTTAATTCTTTGTATTGGTTTAGTTGTGAGAAAATTTTTTTTCTTCAAATATATGCCAAATAATTGGCAACATATTTTTGATCAACAAGCGTAAACAAGAGGCAAGATTGCTACTTTTAATTAAAGGCGATCAAGAAAAAAAGACAATCAAATTATTTTTTTCTTCATACTATTGCCATTTCCTCTTTCAAATTTTCTCGCCAAATTGTTCCCTTTAATTAAAGTCGATCACAACAAAAATAAGTTGAATTATCTTCTCCCGCCATACTTATGGACGTCCTCTTTTGAAAATTCTCGCCAAATTGTTCCTTTTAATTAAAGTCGATTCACGACAAAAAATAACTGAATTACCTTCTCGTGCCGTGCTTTAGTTATCTCTTCTTTTGGAAATTCTCATTATCGTGTATTTCCCTCTTGCAACGTGACCGTTAATCGTTGAATTATATCATTGTTTCCCTTAAAAAACATAATCTAATTGATTTTGATTCCAGATCCACGTGTTTAATGAGAATCAAGCTAACCCTATATCTAAATTAACAACAATAAATAAGTATGATAGTAGAAAATTATAAATCCTGGAATGCATGCTCCTAACCCTAGAAATTCATTCAGCTGCTGGGCACTAATTTTGTTACCCTAGAGCGGATGGTACTCAGGCGACAAAAGTCATTTGGGCTCGTCAATACCCGCATTTGTTAACACTTGTCAGCAAAACAGTCCAAGCACTGCAAAGTGTAAACAGATCCAAAAGCCCAAGTGTTCCACCGTCGAGAAAAAACCCCCCCACAAACCCATCGTCCAGACCTCAGCCAGCTTTCAATTTTTGTTTTTTCAATCTTTTTTCTTTTTTCTCTTTTGCATATATAACTGGAATGAGGTTTTTATTTTGGTAGAGTCACGTAATAGGATTACCGGAGTCTCTGGCATAGTATTAGTAGCCACATTACACCAATTTTTCTCACCTCTGTTGCTTTTACCTCTTTGTTTCTCTTCTTCGTCTTCTTAAACCATACACTGCTCTGGAGTGTGTATTCTTGTTGGTTTCCAACGTTAGAGAGAGAGAGAGAGAAAAAAAAAGAAGACAATAGAAAGAAGGGAGAAATAAGAAAGCGAGGGAAGAGAAGAGAAGTGAAGGGAGAAAACGTTTCATCTGATACTGCTAGACTCTGAGTAAAGAAATGACTTATATTGTTTTGTTGATCCAGAAGTGTTGAACTGCTTTTTCTTCTTTGATTATATAGTTAGATCTGTCGAGGTCGTCTTTCTCTTCTCCTCAGATTTTCTGAGGAAACTTTAGAGGTGGGTTTCTCAGAAACCAGTAGATAAATTAATTCTTGGGTTTTTTTTTTTTTTAATTTTGGGATTATTGTAATAAGATGAACTGATGATTGGCGTTGTTTTGCAGATATGAAGCGCTTAAGGGACGACGCTTTTGTGAACCCTCAATTTAAGCGGCCATTTGGTTCCTCTCGGGGAGAATCGTGAGCTTTTGTCTTCTTTCTATCTTCACGATTTTATCTGTTTTCTTTTTGCCTCTTGAAAATTTCGTGGTGGTTGATATTTGTTGTGGTTTTCTTGAACTGTTTTGTTTTTTCGAGTGTGTGTTTGATCCTGATGGTAGATTTCTCATGCAATTCTACTTGAAATTATGTCCTGTGACTACCCGTTTGTTATTTTCCCAATCAGGGAATTTGACGAAATTGTATGCTGATCTTCAGTTAACCACTGGAATTTAGTGTCGTAAGGTACCATATATGGTTGCTAAAACCTTTTGTGATCAGGATTGGTGGATGTCCTGGTTTACCTTAAGCATAAAATTGGATTAGTTTTTTCTTGTAATCTTTTGGTGCTAATTGGTATTTGGAGAATTCAAAAGACCAATTTCTGAAATAAAGTTGTGATCTTTATGCTTTTCGTGTTGGTCTTTTTGTTAATTCTGCCCCCCCCCCCCCACAACACACACACACACACACACAGACCAAAAAAAACCCCAAAATTGAAAATGTTTTCCCCTTTGGTTTAGGGGTTGGGTGGAAAGAACAAAAAGGGCGTGGGTTGCAGATAATGACAAATAGTTTAGCAAGCAACAAAATTATGCAACCACTCTCTTGGTGCATTTGGCAGCATGTTTATACCATCCGGTTCATGAGTTTTGAGTTATTAGCCTTTTGTGTAACTGATGTTAGTGACCTACTTTTTTCATCTTTCTATTTTTGTTGGAAGCTATGGGCAGCCGCAAGTTCCTGGAGGCAGTGGAGGAGGAGGTGGCAGCGGCAGCGGTGGAGGTGGAGGTGGAGGTGGAGGTGGTACTTCACAAAAGCTCACCACAAATGATGCCTTAACCTATTTGAAGGAAGTTAAGGATATGTTTCAAGATCAGAGAGAGAAGTATGACATGTTCCTTGATGTGATGAAAGATTTTAAGGCTCAAAGGTACCTCAATTACATTATACAATAGAATTTCACAATTTGGCGTTTCTTGATTTCATATAACTTTGGAAGTCTGTTAATTGCTTTCCTTCAGAATTGACACAGCTGGTGTTATAGCAAGGGTTAAAGAGCTATTTAAAGGACATCCCAACTTGATACTTGGTTTCAATACCTTCTTGCCAAAGGGTTATGAAATTACTTTGAATGATGAAGAAGAGGCCCCACCAAAGAGAACAGTTGAATTTGAAGAGGCTATAAGCTTTGTTAACAAGATAAAGGTTGATTTGACATTTACTTCTTGCCTGTGAGTTCATGAGTCTGTTTATCCTATTTTGGTTCTGATTTAGTACTCTTTTGGTGCAGAAACGTTTTCAAAGTGACGATCATGTCTATAAATCTTTTCTAGACATCTTGAATATGTATCGGAAAGAACACAAGGGCATTAATGAGGTCTACCAGGAGGTATATCTGATCAAGGCTTATTTTGATTATAGTAGTTATGACTGTATAACAATTTTGTTATTCTTCATCCATTTGTTTCTGTTGTCATATCATTGGCATATATGTAGGTGGCAGCACTTTTTGAAGACCACCCAGATTTGCTGGATGAGTTCACTAGATTTTTGCCTGATTCTTCGGCTGCTGCATCAGCACCTCATACTTCTTTTGGCCGACATTCTTTTCATCGCTATGATGAGAGGAGCTCTGCTGTGGCTACTTTGCGACAATCACAGATGGAAAAGGTTATTTTCAACTTGGATTTACCTTCCCAGAATTGCAATTGCTTATTAATTTTACCTTGTACAGTTCTAACTCAGAAAAGGGTTTCTGTCCTCCCACCTTAGCAACGTTTCCGTCGGGATAGAATTGTTAGTCCCCATGGTGAACGCGATCTTAGTGTAGAGCGTCCTGATACCGATGATGACAAAACTATGGTGAGATTGCATAAGGAGCAGAAGAAGCGTGCTGAAAGGGAGAACAGGGAAAGGAGAAACCGTGATCAGGATTACAGGGAACCTGATAATGAAAATAATGGGGACATAAGCATGCATCGTCTTACTGAAAAAAGAAAATCTGCTCGGAAGGTTGAAGATTTTGGCGGCAATACAGTTTCAGCCTCTTATGATGATAAAGACTCCCTAAAGAGTGAGTAAATTGATGGCTTTTTTTGCGAGGATAATCCACTAAATATAGATTTGTAGCTATTGAAGAACTTTTTGGCGCTATATGATAGTAGATGAATAAACCATTAATTTTTTTACAGTTTCAAAAAGGAGCGCTGTATAGGGATTAGAATATTTGCACTAAATCAAAATTGCCATTTCAGTTCTTTGTTGAGATTGCCTTGTAAAACTTTGACTCAACTGATTTGTACCTTTTTTTTTTGGGCTAAGACTTTCAACTCATATACTTATTTAGATATGCTGTCTGCTTGATGTTTGCAGCCATGTATAGCCAAGAATTCTCTTTCTGTGAAAAAGTTAAGGAGAGGTTACGCAACCCTGATGATTACCAGGCATTTTTGAAGTGTCTTCACATTTATAGCACAGAAATAATTACAAGGAAGGAGTTACAGAGTTTGGTAGGTGTATCAGAGCTTCCTTTTTGTGCTTCCAAAAATTGGAGTCTATTTGCTTAGCTGGTTATTAATTGTTTAGGAAGATTAGGTGTTGAAATTTCATTTTATGTTATCTATTAGCCTTCACTTTTGCTTCTTTGGACAATAACTAGGAGAATGCTATAGCAACTAATGTTGAGCTACAATTTAAGCTTAGTTTTCAGTATGGTTGTAACCTTGAGGTAGCATTTTCTATGCCAATAACTTAAGATTTTGTAACAATGTAACAGATTGCTGCTTGGTGCTAATACACAATTAGTACATTGTTTGTGTAAATAGCTTGAAGTTGGTTGTCCTCTTCTTTTAGTTAGCACTGAGAAGTATCCATTTCCACAAATTTATCCTTTTCATTCTTGATTGTCTGGTCTATCATCACTCTTGGGCTTACAAATTGATTTGGAAAACATGCTTCTAATAGTATATCATCATCAAATTGAGATTTTTTTTCCCTTTATTCCGTTCAGGTTGCTGATCTACTTGGAAAATATCCTGATCTTATGGAGGGGTTCAATGAATTTTTGGAACGCTGTGAAAAAATTGGTAAATTACTGTACCTTCAGTGTTAGTAGATTTGTTTGCTTTAGCTTTGAGTTGAATTCTGACTATGGCCATTGCTGCAGATGGATTTCTTGGTGTCATGAGCAAAAGTAAGTTTGTTATCTGTTGTATCCTCTGGATGAGTATTCATTTACAGCCCAAGTGTTGTGGAAAGTTATAAACTGCTACATGAGTGTATGGGTCATTTGAATTTAAGATGTGCTATGCAACCTGATGAAGTGATTTTAATGATAGCAGAATCTTTGTGGAATGAGGGACACGGTTCGAAAACACTCAAGTTGGAGGAAAGAGACAAGGAACATAAACGTGACATGGATATGGGAAAAGAAAAGGATAGGTACAAGGAGAAGTATTGGGGAAAATCCATTCAGGAACTTGACCTCTCAAATTGTCAAAGATGCACTCCAAGTTACCGGCTTCTTCCTGAGGATGTAAGAAATTTGCTTGTTTTTCGCCTATTATGAATGCATGTTTTTCATTTATATGAAGGATTCAGTATAACATCTAAGTTTATTTTAATATCATTTATTCTACAGTATCCAATCCCTTCAGCAAGCCAGAGGTCTGAGCTTGGGGCCCAAGTTTTAAACGACCATTGGGTATCTGTGACATCGGGAAGTGAGGATTACTCTTTCAAACACATGCGCCGAAACCAGTACGAAGAAAGTCTGTTCAGATGTGAAGATGATAGGTAAAATTATAGCAGTGTTATTGTAATCTGTTTATGCAATTAAAATATTTTCCAGGTTGTAGTTCATCGACTGTTGTACTTGTTGTAATTTTTGTCTGCTACCACTACTGATGAGTGTGCTTTTTTCTTCCCCTTTTTCTTTTGTTTTTGGGGGGGGGGGGATGTGGGGGATGTGGGGGGTTGATTTCAGATTTGAGCTAGATATGTTGCTGGAGTCAGTCAGCTCAACAGCTAAGCGTGCCGAGGAGTTGTTGAACGGCATCAATGATAATTCAATAGGTGCAGATAGTCCAATCAGAATTGAAGACTACTTTACAGGTATGTTATTGGAGAATTCAAATGTAGTGCATGCCTCTGTTGCTTTACCTTCTGGATAGAAGGAAACCTGTACAAGTCTGTACTTTGACATGGTGGTGTTGGTTCTTTTCTTGTTTCCCGTAGCCCTCAATTTAAGATGCATTGAACGCCTTTATGGTGATCATGGTTTGGATGTGATGGACATTTTGCGAAAAAATCCATCTCTTGCATTGCCTGTTATATTGACCCGCCTAAAGCAGAAGCAAGAGGAGTGGACTAAGTGTCGTTCAGATTTTAACAAAGTTTGGGCTGAAATTTATGCCAAGAACCATTACAAGTCGCTTGACCACCGTAGCTTCTATTTCAAGCAACAAGATTCAAAGAACTTGAGCACCAAATGTAAGTTGTGCTGTATTTTTTTTCTTTTTCGCATTGCTTTTCACAATATTCTTATGCTTTCTTATGGTGTAATAACTGTTTCCCCAATTCTATGTTCTATTTTTTGCTGTTGTCAATGTTAGGAAATGGCATTGTTATTTATAGTCCTTCCAAAATGAGATAGGAGGAATTTTTGTGGTGTTCTTTTGTTGTTTATCTTTTTCAATTTTGGGTGTCATTAATCTGGTCTGTGTTGTTGATGGCAGCCTTGGTGGCGGAGATTAAAGAAGTTAAGGAGAAAAAGCAAAAAGAGGATGATGTGCTTCTTTCTATCGCTGCTGGAAGTAGACATCCTATAGTTCCAAATCTTGAATTTGAATATACTGATACTGAAATTCATGAAGACTTGTATAAACTAATTAAATATTCATGTGAAGAGGTTTGCTCAACAAAAGAACAATTAAGTAAGGTTATGAGGCTTTGGACTTCCTTCCTTGAGGTAATGTTGGGTGTTCCTTCTCGGCCTAATGCTTCGGAGGTTACTGAAGATGATGTACTGTCCAAGCGTCGTGCTACCAAAGGCACTGGGACAAGTGTAGTAGAAAGTGATGGAAGCCCAAGTGCTGATGCTACTACCATGAATTCTAAGCAGTCAAAACCCACCTGCAATGGAGATGCAGACACTTCACCTGCACGTATTAATTCTGGCAGGACTAGCTTCACAAATGCAGATACGATGGCCAAAGAAGATGGATTAACAGTGGCTTCTGATGAGCGGTTAACTAGTTCTGATGCTGCAGTTGCTACAGGAGCAGATGTAGCTCATGGAAGAATCAACTTGGAAATAACTTCAGGTTGATACATCTTGATCTGGACTATGCTACTATTTGCGCTTCTTGCCATACATTATTTTGTTTGTGGGGTTTTTATCTCTCTCTGTCAGTCAAAATGCCACTTACTGTTGCATAGAAAATTTGTTTTGGTTTCAATGATGTTGGATGGTGTGATATTATTAAGTCACGTTCATCTTCATCATATAATTTGTCTTCTTGTATGTCAAGGGCGTGGTGCAACTTCTTCACGACCTATTAATGGGGGAGGAGTTGAGGATAGTCATGGGGCAAAGTCAAATGTTGGAGATATTCTATCATCAGAGGTATGCTGTTTTATCTGCCTTAACTTTTTGGATTTGGAGGGAAGAATTGGGGAAAGGAAATGTGTCTGTGGGATGGCAAAACACAGATATTGACCCCCCTCCTTTTTTCTCTTTCAGTGCCTTTGTGTAATTCATCCTTGCCTCTCTGTCTGTGTGAGTGTGGGTGTGGGTTTAGAGCGTTCATTACATGCATTGGTGGAGGGTCAACAATTTAATACGAGTGGTGCTCTGTTTTGTGTTACAGGGCGGTGATGCTTCAAGACTGCTGGCATTGGCAAATGGAGGGTTTGCAGAGGGGTCTAGACATAACAGTTTCAACAAGGATTCGGTTGATCCATCCAAAAATGAGAAAGAGGAGGGGGAGTTATCACCTAATGGTGATTTTGAAGAGGATAATTTTGTTGCATATCGGGAAAGTAGCTCACAAGTCATTCCTAATGCTAATCATGGTGACGAAAACATGCAATATCCAAATGGAGTGGGCGAGGAGATCTCTTGTCAGGATGCTGCTGGTGAAAATGATGCAGATGCTGATGATGAAGACAGTGAAAATGTTTCTGAAGCTGGTGAAGATGTTTCTGGCAGTGAGTCTGCAGCTGATGAATGCTCACGTGAAGAGAACGAGGAAGAGGAAGATGGAGAACATGATGAGATTGATGGCAAAGGTGAGAGTGAAGGTGAGGCAGAAGGTGTGGGTGAAGCACACTTTGTTGGTGGAGATGGTGCATCAATGCCAATGTCTGAGCGCTTTCTTCTTAACTCTAAGCCTCTCACAAAGCATGTGCCCTCAGCATTAAGTGATACTGGAAAGGCGAATTCACGGATCTTTTATGGAAATGATACTTTCTACGTGCTTTTTCGGCTTCATCAAGTAAGTTATAGTTCTCTTTATTGTTTTATTGTCTTGTTCTCAGATTGGGTGATCTGTTCACTGTGTCATCATAGATGTTTGAGTTTCCCTGCTTCTTTTGGGGAGAGAGAGAGAGAGAGAGAGAGAGAGAGAGAGAGAGAGAATGGAGACTAGGAAAACTGGCCTTTGAGTGGGAGATCTTGAACCGTAAAGAGAGAGAGGTACAATTTTTTCCCAATTCCATGATTTCTGAGGCCTGCTTTCTGTTCAAGAGCGTTTTATGAACTCTCTAATAAAACAACACTATTCTGAACATGGATTCCTTCCTCCATGGCGCGTAGGAAAGGGGAATAATAGTTCCCATTAACCCTGGTCTCTTCTTTGCTAAAGGATAGATGATTTTTCCGCCTTCTGGTAACATATTATTATCTTCTTAATTTGTTACCAGGTACTGTATGAAAGATTATTATCAGCTAAGCAGAACTCTACATCATCTGAACTGAAATGGAGAAATTCAAAGGATACTGATACTGATCCGTATGCCAGGTGGTTTAGCAGCATGCTACTCTTTTTCACACAGTTGTGGCATCTAACATTTATTCAATGACAATTTTGTTTAATGCAGATTTATGAGTGCGTTATATAGTTTGCTTGATGGATCTGCTGACAATGCTAAGTTTGAGGATGATTGCCGGTCAATAATTGGGAACCAATCATATGTGTTATTTACCTTGGACAAGTTAATGTATAAGTTGGTCAAGCAGGTAATTTCCCATAAATCTGTAAAATCTTTATCCTTTAAAGCTTTTTTGTCTTGTCAAGGGATTCTGACTTTTAATGTTTTTCTGCAGCTTCAGACTGTTTCAAGTGATGAATTGGACAACAAGCTGCTTCAGCTGTATGAGTATGAAAAGTCTCGGAAACCAGAAAAATTTGTTGATTCAGTGTATTATGAGAATTCGCATGTCCTTTTGTATGAGGAGAATATTTATCGGTTTGAATGTGTAGGTCTTCGATTGCCTTCTTTTCTTTCTTTCCCAAATGTTATTTGCTTTTAGTAATATTCTTTTGGATTAATACAAGTGAATTATGAGTTGTTTCCGTGCTATTTTAGACATCTTCTCCAACCCGTTTGTCCATCCAACTGATGGATGATGGAAATGAGAAGTCTGAGGTGGTTGCCGTTTCCATAGATCCAAATTTTGCAGCCTATCTGTACAATGATTATCTGTCAGTTGGCCAGGGAAAAAAGGAGTCATCTGCTGTTATGCTCAAGAGGTATTGGAACTATTTCCAATTTATGAGACTTAGCAAATAATTTTAGCACTGATCACTTCAGCAGGGGAGTGAGTGTGGGAAGTTTGGGACTGCTTGGTCATATGATTTCTCTCTCTCTCTCTCTGTTTTTTTTTTTTTTGGCTCTCAGGAAAAGTTATTGAATTTGAAAATTTTTGGATTTGACTGGATTATATGGCATTGGCTTGAATGAATTAACTAGACAATCTGATATGTTTCATTTTCCTTGATCTGTGCAGGAATAAGCGTAAATTTGCTGAGATTGATGAGGACTCTGCTTTTTGCAAGGCCATGGAAACTGTCCGAGTGTGGAATGGCTTGGAGTGTAAGATGTCTTCCAACTCGTCAAAGGTATGCTTTTGTGAATCTGTGGTTTTGTATTGGTGGCTTTTTGGTAGTTCAAGGAAGTATAATCTTGTAGGATCTTCATTTGGCTTCATAAATATCCTTGAAAGGATTTTCTCATGTAATGTCCTCCTTGGCAATCATATAAAAGCTTCTAGAAGTGTAAAACCTTTTAGCAATTTTTATTTATTATGATGAATGTTGGTTTTTAAGTTGGAAGGGTTTTCTCCAACATTCTTTTGCAAGACCAGTCCGACTTCTTGGTATAGGAGTTATTGTAATGTAGATCTGGCATAGTAATTGGTTCCAAGGACGTAATCTTTGGGAAGTGAGAGATGAACCGGACAGTTACCACTATTCACTTCTTTGCGTGTAGAATTAGAATCCAATCATACCATCTCCAAAGTGTTGCTGGATGATGATTGTTCTTTCATCACATTGTAGCTCTCTAATTATGGAGCTTGTTGCAGATCTCATATGTTCTCGACACAGAGGATTTCTTTTTCCGATTGGGAAGGAAAAGAAGAAACGTATCTGGGAGCAAATCAGATGAGCCAAGAGTAAAACGTTTCAACCAATTTTTGGCGGCATCGTTGTAATACTATTATTATTATCTGCCGTCCTCCTGATAGCGTTGTGTTCGAAGGTATGCATTGTCTCTGGAGAGGTGTTAAAATGTTGGAAGGTTTTGCAATAGTTGCTCGCCCTCTCATACCCCACCTCGAGAACTAGATACACTGTGTTAGCAAATGCTTATCCGTAGCTGCATGTTTTTTTTTTGAAAGGCTTTTGTGGACATTCATATCTCTCTTTAACATTTCATATTTTGTTTTGTAGAACTTGGCTGGCGAATGGTGTCCGGGCAAAGACTCAAGTAAAGCAGTCGTCCGTTTGTAATTTCTTATTCCAACCTGCTGAATAACATTTTGAGGGCAGTGAAGGAAGAGTATGATGGGCTTGTGAGCCGTAGTTTGTACATAGGGGGTTTTAACCCATGTTCTTGAATGTGTAGATCCTGTGTTTATTTCACCTGTATTTGCATTTTTTTCTTCTCAGAAAGGGGGTGCATAAGAGACCTGCTGTCTGTCATTGTTATATTTTACAGTTTACCTACCTGGTTCTGGTTCTGGTTCTGGTTCTGGTTCTGGGTGTAGTAGTCTAGTCCCTATTATATCTGGAACAATTTTTCTGGCAGTTGTTATTCTGTCACTGTGTTGGCCTTATGTAAGAAACAGTGATGAAACAGGAGGTTTAAAGTTTTGTAATGGAAGTTCTATTACGACACTGACAAAATTGTCTAAGGATTTGTTGGGAGTTATAAAATATTCCTGTTGCAGATGATACCTCGGTGGTTACTTTCATGAATTTAGATCCACAATGAGTTACCACAAGGAAATGACAAATTTTTTGAAGGTAATAACAACCGTAACAATTTTTAATATGTAAACCCAATCCCCCCCCCCCCCCTCTTCCCCCTTGCCCCTGGCTCGAAAAAAAAAAAAAAAAGGAAGAAGAACATTATGCACGTGGGTTTTGTACTGGCGAATGTTGTTTAAGGGTTTGTTTGATAACATAAAAAGGTATTGAATCTAAATTTTTTCAGACATTCAGATGTTTTGAGTGTTTAATAAATGAAAATTTATTTGCTGAATTTATTAAGTAGTGCTGAATTTGTGTGCATTTTTTTCAGCACAAGAATCTTAATTGAATGCTTAATTCTGATAGGAATAAAAAGAATTATTTCAATTACCTTATTTTATCTATCAAATCTATCCTTGTTTGTTAATTATGTTCAAAATTCTTATCTAATTAAACAATCTAATATTCTCTATCTAATAGTTTTCTATTTCTTTTTTCTTCCTTTTGAATGATTTTTACATCTTCTCCATACTCCTCATATAATATATTTCGTCTTTTATATTAATTTGATTTAAAAGTAAATATTGTCATTTTCATACCTAACATATTTAGCTAATTAAATCATAAGTTCTATTTCTTTTTTTGATGAAAAGATGTAAGGGCAAATTTGTCAAATTAAACTTATTAAGCATTCAGTTATAAATGCTTATCAAACAGTATAAATAGGTTTAACATTAAAATTCAGACATCCATATATTTCTTTTCAATACTTAAAATTCAGCAAATAAATTGTTTCAGTATTCAGATTCAGTTTTATCAAACGGAACCTAAGACTTATGAATGAATTTAAGCGTGCATCTGAGAATTAAAATCTAGATCCGTTAAACTAATGAATAGTTTATCACTTATTTTTTGAAATAAGTTTTGCTTAGAAAATTAAGTGTCACTTAATTAATTTATATGTTTTATTTTATGTTATTGAACAGATTTAAAGACGTCAAAATATAAACTCATTGAGTTTTTTAAGTGATTAACTGAATTATCAAACAAGACTAATGGAGCACCAAGTCCCATGGGCATTAGTTAATTTCTACCCAACAGCTGGGTTCTAATAATTTAATTTGGCTTGATTTAACACAAGGGTAAATAATAACATGACACTTGGCACAATACTATTGGTGGCATTGGATTGTCATAGAAAACATGTCACCGAGGATCTCAAAGTGTTTTGAGCGGCTAACGGCTCCGTCCCTCCTCCAGGACTCTCACATAATTAATTAAAGCCAGGGCATCATTTGTTACCAAAAAAATGTGTGTGTGTTTTAAAATTCCAAGCATGCTTTTTTCTGGTTCTGTTACAAAAATCTTTTCTCATTTACTTGAAGCATATAAGTTGGTAAAAAAAAAAAAAAAAGAAGCATTCAACTCTAATGTTTTGAAGAGTTCAAGTCAAATTCAGGACACAATAATAATAATAGTTTATCTTGCCATGTACTTACTCCTATAATCATTGGTCTTACAATACAAGTGATTAAACGGTCAAACCTCCCAAGTGTGCGTGTGTGTGTGTGTTTGGTCGGAAGCACGGTCGAAGGTGGGCAGACATGCTTCTTCTTCTCTGCTTCCTTTTTTTTAAAAAAAAATATATATATATATATATATATCTTTTTCGGGTTTTTTTTTTTTGGTTTTTGTTTTTCAAAATATTTTAAAATTTCTTCAAGTAAACAAAAGGAAGAAAGAAAACTTTTAGCGGAGAATCAGAGCACGTGCGTAATTAATTAAAATGCGTGAACTAACCAACATTCCTTCAGGTTCCTAAAATGGAAGAAGCCAACCAAAGCAGCTGCAACTTTGAAGATTCAATACATATATATATATATATATATATATATATATATATATTCTTATTATTGTTATTGGTACAAAAACTCAGCCTCTTCATCATCAAATCAAACTCGGCAACGCGTTTCTGTTCATTTTCAAATTCATAGTAGGGTAGTAGAAGTATCTTCCTTGTCAACAAGAAACATATGCTGGCACTGACTCCACTCCTACTACTAATACGCGTTTCTGTTTTTATGCTTTTTAACCTTTTTGGGTAGCGCAGAGTCCAGAGACCAATTACCATCTTCACAACGAGTCGAGAACAGACCACAGAGCAAGAGCATCCATCTAGCTGGCATGGTCCGTTGCAGATTCATTTCCTCTTTTGTGCTAGTTTCGCTGCTGCTTTTACCAACGCTTGCCAGCCGATCGTTCCCCACAAAACTAGATGCCAACCCTTCGCCGGGATACCGTGAAGCACCCGTGTATAGGAATGGAGACCAGTGTCAAATCTCAGCTCCGAGAGACTCGGGGGAAATGGGTGTTTGTCGTCCTTTCCTCGTTCACGTGGCCATGACGCTTGATTCTGTCTACTTTAGAGGTTCCGTGGCAGCAGTTAACTCCATACTCAGGCATGCTTCTTGCCCGGAAAACATTTTCTTTCACTTCGTCGCAGATCCAGCTTCCAGTGCCGCCGGCTCTTCACCTACGCCTGACGAATTCGCTACAATCCTAAGATCCATCTTTCCGTCCCTGGCTTTCAAGGTTTATCCTTTCAACTCTTCCGACCGTGTTAAGAATTTGATATCCTCTTCCATTCGTCAAGCTCTGGATAACCCCTTAAACTACGCAAGAAGCTACTTGGCTGAAATCATCGACCCATGTGTATCCCGAGTGATTTACCTGGATTCTGACATCATCGTCGTCGATGACATCCAGAAACTGTGGTCAACAGCTCTGACCGGTTCTACAGTAATTGGTGCTCCTCAGTACTGTCATGCCAACTTCACCAAATATTTCACCAATCAGTTCTGGGTTCGACCAGATTTTTCAAAGACTTTCCGAGGAAAGAAACCGTGTTATTTCAATACAGGGGTGATGATCATGGATTTAGACAAGTGGCGGAGGGGAGACTTTACTGGGAAGATTGAGAAATGGATGGAGATACAGAGGGAGACGCGGATATACGAGTTGGGTTCGTTACCACCTTTCTTGCTGGTTTTCGGCGGAGAGGTTCACGCGATTGATGACAGATGGAATCAACACGGCCTTGGCGGGGACAATGTGGTAAACAGTTGTAGGTCATTGCACCCTGGTCCGGTTAGTTTGCTGCATTGGAGCGGAAAGGGAAAGCCATGGGTGAGGCTTGACGAAAGAAGGCCATGTCCTGTAGATCATCTATGGGAACCCCATGATTTGTATAGGCAACGTGGCCACAACGGCCGCCGCGCACGGTGGTGACCTGATGCAAATTTTTTAGTTCTTTCTCTTTTTTCTTTTTTTTTTTTTCATTTTCTATTGGTTCATTTGTTACTTTGTCCCTTGATACATTCATATTCGACAATTCTTTTGTATATATAATACTGGGCAATCTGATGGTATTTGGATACATCAGCGAATAGATTTGTTGGCTTCCCTGTATGAGAAATTTTCGATGCAGAGCAGTCCTTTTGTTTGCCCGTTAAGCGAGCCAAAATGGTAGACGGAACCAACCGAGATGTACTTCAATACAGTGAATTTTGGTCTTTTGGACAATAAAGAATTCTTTGATTCGAGCACGATGACTGTTTCTTTCTTGTATATTTTATAAATAGAGACCTCGTAAATGAAAAATTCAAAGTTTTCTCAGTCCGTCAATATAAGATTTTATAACAAACCATTTTTTTGCAGCATTAACTACTAGTGCTATTTCTTAATTTGTGCTCTAAATTCTAACAAATTGGTTATCAAATGCCAACAAAGATGCCAAGGACAAATGGAAGTGAGAGTTCCCAATTCCAAAGCACATAAATTATCGTATTTATCAACTCAAATTTCAAACGAATGACTTCATATCCGTAGCCAGGGAAAATAGAAATGTTGAGACCTTAGCACCAGCTTCGCTGCAATTCTTTTACATACAAGGTAATAGATATCCATATGAACTTACACATGACACTACGTAACTTGTTTCCGCTGATACAAAATGATATAAAAGATCACACAAAATTTGACAAAGAGGAAGTAGAAAAAAGAAGAATGTACATTCCCTCCTACTTACAAGAAGCCGACAGCACAACTTAGATTAGATGCAGTCTATTCTCCAACCAGAATGTACATTCCCTCCTACTTACAACAAACCGACAACACAACTTAGATGCAGTCTATTCTCCAACCCTCTTAAATGATGTCCCAGCAACATGCACCTGCCATTGCAAAGGAATGTTTACTGTGAATCTATATTTCAGGTAACTAGCACGCTTTTCCTGTTAAGACTACTCAGTAAACCACAAAACGCTCAAGTCACTAGAAAGAAGAAAAACCAGAAAAAACTTACCAGAAAAGAAGCTTAGCCAAGTAATCCCGCGAAGTGCCAATTGTATCAGAACATTCATTGCCATTATCATAATTTTCTATACTTGCTAGACTAAAATCCCCTCCAGCATTGGAAGTAATCTCATCTTTGAAAAATCTTTGCAATATATTTTGTGCAAGTTGGTGAATGAAATCTTCCACTTCCCAAGATGAAGGTCTTGACAATTCAGCAACCTGTCCAGCCAAAATATGACTACGCATTAGCAACAGCGACCATCACAAGAGTGCAGTGGTAAGGACGGATTGCAAATACAATTGGCCAGCTGATAAGTTAATTACCATATCAGAATCCAAAGACCTCAAGTACTCTAATAGATCATTATTGCTCCTTTTGACGTACTCCATTTGCAAATTTTCCTGTTTACGGGCATGAAGTTCCTGAGACAGCACAGAAAATTTAATCAACAAAACAAATTACAGTTACTATTTCAAATAACACGACTCGACTTTCTCCGAATTTTATCATATTCCAAGAAAAAAAAAACAACTACCTGAAGGTAAAACCATCATTCCAACTTTAAAGAATATAATTTCAGCTGTTCAAAGAGCTTCAAACATCTAAATGGCCAATATGAGGATGAGTCATTACCTAAGAGAATAAGTGCTACTATGTCAAATTAAGTTCCATTACAAGCTCATGCTGCTGTAAACTCCAAGAACATCACGAATCATATAATTCGAAACTCCCAATAATCTAACAATGACATACGAAGCACTCAAATTTCCCTCAAACAACAAACCGGTGGACTGTGTATATGTAATTTCCATGATGACTGCAATCAAAACTCGTGAAATGATTGTATTAAAAGGAGAGAAAAATGAAAAACCCATCACCTGTTTAACACTAGACAGCTCTGACTCCAATTGTTGAATGTATTCCACAACTTCAGGAGACAAATTTCCGAGGCTATCCCCCTGTTTTCTATCCAAAACTTCCGCACAACCGTCCACTCTAGCTATACCTTCCGTTCCTTCACTCTGTTTTCCCTTCAGCTCTGAAACCCCATTCACCTCCAAATGTTGATAATCTTTGGAGATATCCAAAGTTATGTCAAAATTTCTCATCAACGAAATCCGATACTCCGCATTCCACAAAGTATACCTGAATAATTTGGACCAGCCAATTTGAATTAACATTTCGCCGCCCAATGGAATCACTAAGCGGTTCAAAGTTCAGCTTTGGAAACAAAAAGTATTTGTAATCAATTAGAGAGCGAAGATTAAAGCAATTACCCGGTAATTATGGAGGAAACGATAAGGCGGTCGAGAGGGCGTTTGGGAAACCAGACGGTGACGGAAAATTGATCGGATGGGAGCAGGCCCAGCATACTAGAAATGGTCTGCTTCATCGAGTCCTTAGCGGAGTCGGATACACCTTTGGAGATGACGGAGGCGTCGAGTGGCTCAATTCGCTTGAGCATGTTGGCGATAACGGAGAATTCGCGGCTGAATCCAGACTTCCTAGTGGAGACGAAATCGTCAGAGACTCCACCGCCGTCCACTCCGGAAATTAGGCAGCTGACGGCGGATGAGGAAGCCGACGAGAATCCCCTACGCTTACAGGGGAGGATGGACGGAAGCCACGGTCGGATGAGGAGGTGGAGGTCGGCAGAAGAAGGGGGTGGCGGTTGAGGAGGGGGTTGAAGCCGTTGAAGAAGTTGTTGTTGGTGGTGGTGGTGGTGGTGATAAGGCCTGAGGGAGAGGTGGGTGGCCGGATAGACTAAGAAAACCCTAGCTGTTGAGGCTGCCATAAAAGAATTTCCAAGAGAAGCAGCTGGAGATATATAATAATAGAGGTCCTTTGAGGTATTATCTCATAGCTGTTTCCGCAATTGTAAAAAAATTGTGTGGCATCCGGCGGCGGAGAACTCCCACTCACGCGGCTGTCTGTTTTTCAGATTAGCCCCTCTCGGATGGATTGGGATTTCTCATTTTCTCTCTGCCCACCAATTTTTAGTTTGGGGATTTGTTTGCTTTTTGTACTTGGTCAATTGAGTGTCACTCGTATTGACGTTATTTACGCAATCACCCTTTGCTTTTTTTTTTTTTCCAAATAAGTGAGTGTGTTTGGATAGTAAATTATTTGAGATGATTTTATGAAAAAATATATTATGATATTATTTTGATATAATATATGTGAGATAAAAAAAGATTTAAAAAAAAAAGTTGTTGATGATGCAATCAAGTTAATATGTGTAAATAAGATGTAATAATTTACAATCCAAACACATTACTGAATTTTACTTAAAATCGTTTGTCCCGAATTTCATATGTCATGTCTTGTAACTTTTACAATTCTATTGTGGATAAGTTATACAATCAATAACTCTTAAGATTATATTAGAAAATAAATTTATCAGCACAGTACACGTGACAATTAAACTGTTGAAATATGTAAACTTTTCCTACAAATTTTGCTAGATTATATTTGATATCAAAATAATTTAGTTATTAGAAAAATAAGGATATTTGTTAACTAAAGATCATGTTGGTTTGTTAACAAATATTTTAGCTCAGATTTGCTAGTAAAAGAAGATTATATTTTATTGAGATTTTTAGAATAATAGTTAGATGAATATTTTGTTAGTTTGTTTCGTGCAATCACTATAAATAGTGAGTTGATTAATAAATAACATTAAGCTCATTTTCTACTTTCAATACAAGTCTCTTCTAAATTTTTTTTTGGCATCACTAAGATGTTGTTTTTTAGTGTATGCTCCAAAAAAACTAACATAAACAAACTAAAATGGGATAGACACAACAAAGACAAAATTGGGGACGAATGATTTGAAGCGAACTTTTATAAATCTAAGCACTAAATGTTTTGGATAATCATAACTATTTCAAAAACATTTCTTCATTATTTGTTTTTGCAAACTTAATTTGGTATTTGTTTTCAAGCCCGTCTTTATGATTTTGTTGTAGACTTGTTAACTTGCGCTTAAAACTTAAAATATTAAATTGGAGTCAAATTTAAGGATTTTAGAATTGTAAGAAGAAGGATAAACAAAAAATAGAGTGACAGAAATATAGGTAATTTTTTCTCCATGTTAGTTACATTATATACATACATAAGTGTTTTTTTCATGTTATTTAATTAGTATATAATATAATATACTTATGATGCTATGCTGAAATCATCCAATTTTTAGAAACTTATAATCAGTTTGGCTTTTGGTTTGGATTTAAAAACACTAGTGTGCAAAAGATTTGACTGTATGACACGTATATTTTTTAAATTTTAAATTCAAATTTAAATTAGTCTCTATGCATCTAATGACATGTGGTGTATAAGATTAACTTTTAATTTAATTTTAATACAATTCTACTCTATCAAAATAAAATAAAACAAAAAGGTACAGCGCGTACTTGTCAGCGCCGCCGCAAAGGCCTATATTAGCTGGTTTTGGGGTGGATGCGTGGGTTCGTATTTCCACCCAGAGTTGTTAGCAAAATTTCGGTGTACACAGCGGTTTTCTGGTCTCCTATGGCGTCATCCACCGTCAACCGATGGCTTAGGCCCGAGGTCCGATCTCTCTCTCTCTCTCTCTAACTTTTTGCTCCGCTAGATCTTTGGCTTCTCCATTTGATCTTTTTGTTTTACTAGTACATAGCAATTTAGGCGATTCTCATGGATTTGTTAGGAGTATTATAATTAGATCTGGCGATTGATTTGGTATGATGGGTGAGCGGTATGTTACGTATATGTATTTGTGTGTGTGGTTGCAGGTATATCCGCTGTTCGCAGCAGTTGGGGTGGCCGTCGGTATTTGCGGGGCGCAATTGATCCGCAACATCTGCATCAACCCGGAAGTCCGGTATGATACTCATAATTATACCCTACAGTCGCTCTCCTCCTCTCTCTGACAAACAAACGTATTTTTTGATGGTGCATTATGTCTTTATTATTATTTTTCATCATTTCTGGAATTTTAGCTAAATGTTCAATTGTGTCCTAAACTGTAAGAAGTTTAGAAGTACTTAAGGATGGCAAGAGGGGCGGAGGCCGTGGGGAGCTATTGGAGGACGGGAATTCTCTGCCCCCCCGACCCCCCCCCCCCCCAAAAAATCCCCTCGGTTTGGAAACAGGACGGGGATGGGAAATACTACCCGCCTCGTCACCCGTTTAAAAAAATTAAGATATATATATGTACATAATTATATATATAATATTTAATTTAAGTAATTATAAATTTATAATAATGATATTAGTAGTTATATATATTATTTAATATATATTAGTATATGTAATATAATTGATATACTAATTATATATGTCTATTAATAAAAATTATTAATTATTTATACTAAATTTATTAATACATTTATATTAAATTCTTAATTACACGTAATACAATAACATTTTTTCTAAAAAAAAAACACAATAATAATTCAGTGATTGTATTTGTATCAAAAGTGAAAACTTAATTATTTTAGTTATATTTGTTTTATCATATTATATTGTATTCAAATAATTTTTATTTAATTATTTTTATAAATTTTAATTGTGAAGTTACAATGAATAATAATTTGGTGATATATTGATGTTTTAATACTTAATTATTTACTAAAATTTAATTATAATAAAATTATATAACAAAATTTTTTTAACCCTGTCGGGGGAGGGGTCCCCCGCCCCATTGCCACGCTTAGGTGTACTGCTGTTTTATGGAGTACCTCAATTTTTCATTTTTATCATCTAAATTCATGTATCCTTTATCGTCTACTGCTTTAGAGATAACATTTACAAATGCGAGAAGAACATCGCGTATGCTTGAAGGCATTTCATTTTGCAAAAGAACAATTAAACAGGGAGGCCTTATGGATATTAATTAAATCCTATATCCTAAAATTGTCGAAATCAAAATTTGACTGCTAAATCCAGATTTAGCATTAGGTTTTGGGGATCTTCCCGGATAAGATCTAGCAATTTTATTGATAGTTAAAAACTCTACACGAAGGCTTTCTTTTGCTAAATCAAAGCTTTCTTTGGGTTTGCTTCATGTTCTATTTTATCAAAGCTTCACTGAGAATTCACACACAGATCGAAGCCCCTCTTCTGAACACACACACCCCCCTCTCCAAAAAAAATAAGCCCCCCTTCTCTCTCTTTTGCTGGATGTTTGTGTATCACAATGTAATTGCTGCGCTTAAGCACTCTTTTCCTTACCTTGAGCAAGCAGGATCATTTTCACTATTGTAACAAAAATGGGCGAGTGGCTGATGAATGATGTTTGAATTATATTGCCCTGTTTGGTTTTGTACCTCGCTCTGTGTGTTTGTTCATAAGAGTAATGCAGAAAGCAGCGATTTTCTTCTCAGAAAACATGTGCATTTTGAATGTAATCTTTTATCCTTAGCTTATTTGCAGTATGCTGCATGCCTGTGAAAGTAAATTGGAATCTTCATCTTGCCATATCATGGATATACTTCATCCATGCACTTAAAACATACTTACGGGGCCTTCCCCTAATGCAACATCTAAATGTACTTGATTTGTTACTGACCTTTGTGTCTATGGAAATCAAGGGTGACCAAGGAGAACAGAGCTGCTGGAGTTCTTGAAAACCATGCAGAAGGGGAGAAATACGCTGAACATGCTCTCAGAAAGTTCGTTCGTAATAGGGCTCCCCAGATCATGCCTTCTGTCAACAATTTCTTCTCAAAACCGCAGATTTGAGAGTCCTCTCTTATTTTCACAGTTGTTTTTTAACTGATAGTTCTCCATCATTTTATTGGCAACTGATTGTTATTGGTTGCGAGGGCAAAACATTTACATACCATGGGTTCTAAAACCAAACATATTTAGAGTTTTGATGTAATTTTGAAATAAATGCACTAAAGCATTACTCTGCCATTTTTTGTTAAATTCATTTTGTTGACAACATGCAATGCTCCATTTCTCTTTGGAGGCTCTTGATTAGTGAAATAAGTTTTTGGCTGTGTTCAACCCTGTTTCAAGGCGATATACTTGCGATTCAAATTACTTTTTTTTTTTTTTTCTGTTTCAGTTTACCAGTATCTTAGACGTGTAATTTTGCGGGTCAATTGGTTAATTTACAAGTGAAATCTTAATGGAAGACAGGTTGAATTGTGGCTTGAGGGTGTCCGGTTTATTGTAAATGTATGGTTAATGAAAGTATTAACTAAATCAAAGGAAAGATAGGGTCAGCTAATTAGGATACTCTTTACATATGTATTACACTTGATTCTGTGGGTCAACATTAGAGGGCCTAGGCGAGCATTGATCCTTAGGAATGCCAATACTGGAATATTAAGTATTTGAAGTGGGCAAATTCTCCAAGAAACAATGGAAAATGGTGTGTACAGGTAGTTAAACCTTTTTCAATGTTGGGCCAATAGAGTGAAAAGTTTGCCCTAACTCCTCATCAATTTTGGTTGCCTTGGATAGCTGTTTAGTATATTGATCATACTAACAAAATGTGTCGATCTTCAGTTCCTTTACAATTTCCAGGATGGTACAAGTATTCTGATATAACGAAATGCTGTCATGTTATACTGGAATTAATCTAAGTCTCTCCTTCAAGAAATAGATGAAACACCACAGGAGTGAAATGGAGGAATTTGCTTACTTTCAGCCAGCTAACAGTGTGGATTAATGGCTCTCTCGGTGGCTGGAATTTGCTTTACGTTCCGTTAATGAATAGTACTTGGCTACCTTGATCAAGCCTCTCCTCATTTGCCCTCAAGAGTCGAAACCTGCACCCATACTCAAAATCAATCAAAAGTAGAAGCCATGGTAAGAAAAAAAGAAAACAACACTAATAAAAGCGGACACAATCACTTTTCAATACATGTTTGTAACTCGAGCCTTTGTAGTGTACTGCTAAGGATTTTCGATTATTATTCTCAATAAAAGTCAAGCTATGGTGTTTTGAAATCAGAAACCCTTCCGGGAGTAATGGTTCTTAGCTTTTCGAGTTAAAACCTTCAAATTACAAAAAAAAAAAAAAAAACTCCAGCTTAGATCAGCGAAAGAAATACGAATAAACCAGTTAGATTGAAAAGAATTACCCCAACACTCTCCAGTATATTGACGACATCATAAACCGCCTCCGCTCAACACCTGCAAACAACCGCATAAAGAGGCGATACCATCACATTCAGAAGAAAAGGTCTTTCGGTCCGTCTGTATTTTTACCTGGAGACGAAAGAGGAAAACGAAAAAATGGAGTGGAAAAACTGAAAACGTAGGAGATGAATACAAGACTGCCTAATTGAAAGGCAGCATGATCTACTCCAGTGGAGTCAACACCGTCTTTGCTGTACTGCTTCAAGAAGCTGTTATTGAGAACAAGAAAAAAAAAATGCAAAATTAGTTCTATACGATGATCACGTGAGCAGAAGATATAGTACTGGTGCATACTTGGAGCATAAGGCGCTAAGGGATTTCTCTCTGCGGCAATAAAATGGAGGGTTTTTTGCTTTCGGAATCACGAGAGGCATGCGAGGACCACATTCCTTTACGCCGAATACAAGCTGTCATTGAATCAAGATTGAGGAGGAGGGATACGCATCTGTACAAGTAAGAGACAGAAAAGTTGAAAAGGAACAAGGAAATGATAAGTTCCATGGCGGGCAAACGCTCGCTATTCATAATGTCTCCGAAGACAAGAATGTGATTGCAGAGGAGCGTTTGAGAATGAGGATTTGAAGCAGGGAGGGCCGAGGGGGCATCTCCCTTTTCCTTTGTTCATCTTCTTTTGTTTCCCTTATGATTCGGGCGGGGAAAAAGCCTTTGCTGCTTTCTTTTTTTTTTTTTCAAATTGGAACCTAAGCGCGCTAAACCCAAAGCGGCCTCGCGAGTCACGCTTTTTACCAGTAACAGTAGCATATACCCTCTCAGTTTTAGCTTTTAGGAATGCGCTTTCCTTTCTGATTCGCTTTTCTAAGAGACACAAAGTCGTGGTTTTTGTATGATAAAAGTTGATTTCAAAAGTTACATGGAACGCTACAGTCTACAGCTTCGAACAATCAATAACGGCATCGCTTGCAACTGCTAAAGAGATGTGCATCGGCCAATAAGTTCTCCTATCACTGAGAGCCAGTCAATTGCTCTGAATTAATAAATCTATATGCCCAAAAACAATTGTAATCGAATTCATCCAGCCGACGGTACAGCGCACTGACCAAACCAAAAAGGAAAGGCCCCCAAAACTATTAAGGATAGAGCCACAACAACTTTGATCGCGAGAATATCAATCAGATCATTAAACAAATGAATTGCGCATGAGAAATGGTTCAAACTTTCAATTCCTTTCATATAATCTAACTCAATGCTGCTAGTAATCACATGACACCCACTCAAACAAAATCAGAAAGAAATAAAAACTATGGAACTGGTCGTCCAACAAAAGTACCAAAACAGAGTAATCTGAAATCTATTGGTCAGCAGTGGTGACTTGCTGCCACTCCCCATCAACAGCTTCCTTCCACATGGAGACATTGTTGTCTCCAGCAGCCACAGCCAGCAAATTTCCAGTAAGAGACCATGAGACCCTCCAGACTGGGGTCTTAAAGTCCCTCAAAACCTTACCTTCCCATTGATCACCTTCTTTAGCTACGGTCCATATGACAACAGTACCATCTTGTGAAGCACTGGCGATGGTGGACTTTGGAAGCCCCAAATTGGGCGCCCAAGCAACATCTCTCACCCAATCAGCATGCATCTGAAGAGCGGGGAAGCAATCCATCTTCCAAATGCCATTATACAGTTTCCAGACCTTTACAGTATTGTCACAACCACCAGATGCTAGCTTCTGAACAGGGTCAAGGATACTTGTTCCAACTAAAGCACCAGGAGCTGTTGAAGGAGCCCATGAAACCGAGGTCACTCCAACGGGATGAGCTTGATCTATTCTTGTGGTGTCCCAGGTACCATCCGACCTAGCTGTGTACACTGAAATATTTCCATCAGAGGATCCGCAAGCCAAGCAGAGCCCAAGTTCATGTGGCGCCCATGCAATAGAATTGACTGATGACTTATGGTCACTGAACACGTGAGCCTGTGACCACTCATTTTGATTACCTTCCTTCCAGATGATAACCTTACCGTCATAGGAACAAGATGCAAGAAGTGAGCCAAATTTAGGGTGTGCCCAAGCAACCTGCCAAACAGGACCTTGATGACCACTCAAAGTGGCAAGGTGCTGGGAAGTATTATTGTTACTCACACCAATAACCTTTATGGTGGAGTCAGATGAAGCTGTTGCAACTCGTTTTCCATAGTAGTCCATAGAAACATCATGAACCGTGTCATTATGACCCGTTTCAATCTTCTGTGCCGGCATTATGTTATTACCTCTTGATTAATTTAGCACTAGATTTTTATGTCTGCAACCTCCTCTAAGTCACACTTGTACAGCTGCTATCTGCTCCTGTAATTACAGATCAAAATCAAATGTGCATTTTTTGTTCAAAATTACAAGTGCTCGAAAAAAATCTGAAAGGCTAGCAAATTTGAACTATAATACTAGAAACTGATTTAACCAAAAATCCTATCCAATGTGGATACTTTGCTGAAACTCATGGTCATGTGACAGTGGTCATTAATTGGCACTAATTATCGATGTATGCCTGAAAAGGAGTACAATGAAAGGTACAAGCTCACGGATGGACAAAGTAGACAGAAGAATGCTTTGTGAACTTAAATTACTGGCAAAATGAAAAGCCCTAAGCAATAGTGTCATCATCCTAATGACAGAAAAAAGAAACAGTGAAAATCAGTTTAACCCAATGACATCCAGTTATCTCAATCCCCAGAAAGACGAATGAATATTATCATGAATCCGCAATTATACGTTTCATTGTAGACATTAATCTGGAATCAGATGTTCCATTCTGATCATTAGATTAATCTAAACAATTCACGTCCCACAAATACCTCATGCCCTTGAGGATAAAATACATTATGTCCATTAAACAAAAAACGAAGAAAGAATCTGTGAACACTTTTTCACCGTTTTACTCAAACCAAAATAAATAAATAAAAGAAATGAAACCAAAGACGGATAAAGCCCCTAAGCTATAAGATAAGTAAGCCTAAAATCAACAACTATCTTGAGCAGCAAATGATCAATTATTCACCAGTTTTCCGTCTAAGCATGATCTAGTTGTAGCCCGCAAAAAATATTCCAACCCCTGAATTTATAAAGATCTCCGTGTTTCCGAACGTACAATCGATTACAACTGGTATGTCATCTAATCCGAATTGAAATTCCCTATTCATGAACTTAATTTAGACAAAGTTTAAGACACCTAAATCTACGGGAAAGATCTACACATTCAATATATAGATCTTGAACCCAAAAAAGTAGATATAAAAGGAAATCAGTGGGGGGAAGGAATGGAGGTTTACCGGCGAATTGGTGTAAAATAGGGATCCGGCACTGAGCGTATTGGCTCCGATGGATCGGGAGGAGCTAGGGAATATTACTAGAGAATCCCAGCTGATGAGATTTGAGACACAGAAGAAACGCCTTTGCACCTCTATTGTTCAAGGGTTTGCTTGGACATGGAATAGAATGTATTCTATAGTACTAACTTTTCTTTTTCTTTTGGGATAATTTCAGAAACCTCCCCTGAGGTTTCTGACATTTATACTTACCTCCCCTGTGGTTTGAACAATTACACTGACCTCCCCTGAGGTTACTAATCCTTTACAAATTCAGTCCAAATTATTAAAATATTATTTTAGAGAGTGAAATTAGAATTTTGTACCTGATTTGTCCTTTGTGCTACATGTCTAATGAATGGCAAAGTATTACAAATTAATTAACAATTAATAAACTTTAACGAGCGTAGTTTATAGACAAATACGTATTGCCTATTTAAAGTACCGGCTCTTTACATGAATTTTATTTTCAAATATTTACTTTATCACAAATATTTATTCTCAAATACAGATTTGTATTTACTCTCAAATATTTAATTTTTGTTAAACACAAAACCTACCAGTTTTTCTTCCGTAGAAATATTAATATAACACTTTCTCAATTTTAGTTATAAATATTTATGTATTTAACATAAATTAAATGATTCAAGATAAAATATCCATAAAGAGCCAATACTTTACTCATGTAATGGATGAAAGTCATAAAAAATTAATAGTTTATGAGGCCATTTATTTTTTAAAAAATATTTAATTTATATTAAATAGATAACCTACTGATTTTTTTTTGCAAGAATATTATTTTAACACTTTTTAATTTTTAATTACAAATGTTAATATATTTATCATAAATTAAATATTTGAAAATAAAATATCTGTAAAGAGCCGATACTTCAAATAGGTTATGTGTATTTGCTTATAAACTATTATAGTCCTTTTTTGGTAAGATATCATGATTCAAATCTACTCATATATTACCACATCATTCAGTCATTTGATAACTCTTATTTTATATTCAATAATGATGAATTTAATTTGAAGCACGTCCCCGGCTGACAAATGCTCTGATCAAGTTCGTTTTCGGTCTGACCGGACGTGCCCAGTCAGCACGTCCCGGTCTGGCATCTACTGGCACCACTGAATTTTTTGCAGAGAATATTTAGTCAAATTTTTAGTTACGGGGCCGTGCTGAGTCAGCACGGCCGCTATACAATTAGAAAGACTCCTGTCAGAGGTACATTTGACGGTTATTTTTTTTAAATACAAATAATCTGAGAAATTAGCCCCCTTTTCATCGGTAATTAATGCATCATTCTTTATAGTCGAACAAATGCTCAAAAGCCATATTTAACTAAAAGTGCGTTCAGAATGTGGGCTATTTTGCGTGTCCATGAAAAGAAGAATGGAAAAGGGGGGGAAAAAATGGGAAGTACTTTTGCCTCTGAAAGTACTTTCACAAGAGACAGTAGTAATAAAAAAAGTTAAGGGAGAGGTTAAATTCACATCTTATATGCGTTAGATACTTGCACCCTTAACTTTTAAGCATCAAATCAAATATTGCAATATCTTTTCTAGAGGGAAAAAAAATTTTGGAAAGGAAAACATGCAATACTTCATTGTGAGTTTTATATAAAATTCCTTTTTTTTTTTCAACATTTATTTTTCTCTAAAGCCGCTCCAGTTTATTCCTCTTTTTCTATTATTACCTACAACCTTTATTTTGTTTAAAATTTTTTTTAACACTTATACATAACCAAATGTGACCAAATGGAGGCGTTTGTTTTAAATCAATATGATTGCATATTCCACCTTGAAAACTGTCTAGATTTTAATTTTATGCAATTGAAATATATAGACACTACCATTTACATCGTTATTTGTAATTGAAAAGTTCTAGGTTGCTAAGTTTATTTTAAATTAGAAATTAATATTGTTATACACTTGTAAACTGTGTGGAAATATTCTCCACTACAATGCAAACTTTTGTTTTTCCTATTTTCCCTAGGTAAAAATATGTTTCTTTAAATTATAAAAAAAAAGTATCAAATAAACTTTAAAAGCTAAGGCCATTATTGTTATCAAGTAAAATGTACAGGACATGGACTCAACATGGAAGGCGTTAATTTAGCCCCCTCCTAAAATTAAAGAAACATATGCACGATTTGATTGCTTTAGATTCTCATCGGAAGGGAAAGCGCAACCGGGACTATCTATTTTGTTTTTGTTTTAATCATTACACCCATATCGCTTTTCTATTTTCTATTTATTTATTTTTTTAATTTAACACGGTAAAAATGTCTTGTCAGTTTTAATGCAACTACGAGAATTTGCAAATTGTCAGTTTGAGGATAAAAGGTCTTGGTGGCCATTTTATACATCAGTTTTTAATCATCAAACTATTTTCATCTCAATTTAGCCATTCAACTAATTAATTAGTATACTTGTGGTCATTTCATGAGTTTTTCTCATAATTTACGAAATAAACCTAACACATGCAAGTCACATGTCAAAATTTAAGATCAAATATGTCCGCTGAACTTCTCAATCCAAATCCGAAAACTCCAATGACTAGTACACTTTTGATCACTCAAATAAATTTTTTTTTTTATTTCAATATAGTCATTGAACTCTTAAATCTACATACTAGGTCATTTAGTCAAGTGTTTCTATGAACGCTAACGGAATGAGCTCTATGTGCATTTCATCTACAAAAAACAAGGACAATTTCATATGATCAATTTTAAAATTTTTTTCAGCTAGAGTTTTGATTTTTTTTAACTAACAAAAATAAAATTTAAAAAATGAGTAGTTGCTTTAATATATTCTAATTTATAAGTTTTGACAAAAAGTCTAAATTATATATTCAAGTTATTATGTATTGCTTCCAAGAACGTGAAATTTGAATGAAAATAGTAGATCTAATGATAAATTTTGAATGAAAACTCGTTAATATACTATTTTGGTGAGTTGAGTATCCAATTTGAACAAAGATTACTAAGAATATGTTGTTTTGTATGGTTCAATGGCTAAATTTAAGATTTTTGCCTTATCTAAGATTTATGATTTTTTGCATGTGCATTCATTTTGTTATATTTAACACCGAATTTGAACAAAATGGCCACTGATATACGTATTTGTGAGTCGAGTGATCATTTTGAATAAAAAAAAATAATTGAGCAGTTAAAAGTATATGATTAGAGCAGTTTAGCAGACGTTAAAATTTTTTTCTTTGAGTTGAAAAGTTTAGTGGACACGTTTAGCTTGTAGATTAAAAGCAAAATTCGACAAAATAGTCACGAGTGGACCGATTAGTTAGTTGAGTGGTTGAATCGAAACAAAAAAAATAGTTTGATTTATCGTTGAGGTTTTTTGCCCTAAGTTTAAACACACTTAATTCTTTTGAACTTTTATTTAATTTGTGCTTCATCCCTTGAAACAAAATGTTATGCAATTTGCACCTTTGACTGATTGGATGTATTTTTTTTTATTGAATACGATAGAATTATTCTAAACCTACTTATACTCTATATTAGAGGAAGGAGATCGAAAGATGTTCCGAGACGAGTGCCTACAAACCCACTGAAAAGCCTGAATTTTTTGAAATACAGATCAAGAAATCTCTTGACCTACATCCAAATGAACATTTAAAATTCTCATAGTTGCTAGCTGATTGGATGTATTGAATAGTCAATTATTTGAAAATATTATTTTATTTGCACCGTACCCATAACCACGTATTTCAAAACGCTGGTATTTAAAGAAGAAATGTACCCGAAGGCGGTTCATATTTTACCAGAAAAAGGTCATCATGTTTTACAGCCTTTTATTTTTGCCGGGGGGGGGGGGGGGGGGGAATAAATTCTAGTACAAATTACGAATACAAGAAAAATCGTCGACTCCAAACTGGTTAATATCTGCTCGCAATTTGATAATCCCATCGATTTTGTATTGTTAACTTAGAAGAAGACTCAAAAAAAAAAAAAAGGAAAAAAGAACTGTGGTCCCACGCCCATGACCAGATTGCTGGACTATTTCCCAGTGTTCTCGTTGCATAACATAGACTCGACAAGTCGACACTCGACAGTCGTCTTCCTTGAGATCTATCTCCACTACCACCACCACCATCATCGGTTCGTAACCACTGCTTCCTGATGGCTTTCTCCTCCCGCCGCGGCGGAGGCGGCTGGGCCCACTCTTTTCTCCCATCAACCACCAAACACGCCGCAAAACAACCCCGCAAATCCCGCAGGCGCACGGCGTTAAAGGACTTCATCCTCGCCAACTTCTTCACCATCGGACTCTCCGTCTCTCTTCTCCTCTTCCTCCTCATTGTCTTCAGCTACGGCTTCCCTAAACCCCTTCTCTCCTCCCACCTCGGGGCTGCCCGAACCCGGTTCTCCGGCAGGACCCGAAAGCCCGTTTACCGCAAATCGCCTGCCAGCAGCAACGCCGTTTCGGCTGCTGTCGTGGACATAACGACAAAGGATTTGTACGACAAGATCCAGTTCTTGGACAAAGATGGCGGGGCCTGGAAGCAAGGCTGGAAGGTTACTTATAAAGGGAACGAGTGGGATAACGAGAAACTCAAGATATTTGTGGTTCCACATTCGCATAATGATCCTGGTTGGCGTCTCACCGTCGAGGAGTACTATGATAGGCAGTCTAGGCATATTCTGGATACAATTGTGGAGACGCTGTCTAAGGTAATACTAATACTAATGCTTGTGCCAAACGGCAGCTTACAATTTTGGTTGGTTTTCATTTCATGACTCTAATTCAGTTTGGAGTTGGGGGCCATGCTGTTTTGGTGCCAGTAGGAAAAAGAAAGAAAAACAAGAACAAATGATATTTAATGGCCTTCTAATACGATTCTAGTGCGCTGTTAGTGGTAATTATTGAGGGGTTTTATCATCAACCTTTACTATATAGCGGAGTTATTGGTTTACCGAGTTTTAGAGTCTGCTGTTTATTTGCTGTTATCTATGATCGGATTGTACAGGATAGTCGGCGAAAATTTATTTGGGAAGAGATGTCTTATCTGGAGAGATGGTGGAGGGATGCTTCAGATACCAAAAGAGAGTCGTTCATCAATTTAGTGAAGAATGGGCAGTTGGAAATTGTTGGTGGTGGCTGGGTGATGAATGATGAGGTAAGTTCATAGCCTAACATGCGTGGTTTCTAGTTGATACACAAGCGTACTTTCTTCTATCGTGAATGCTCTTGTGGTTATTCATTTTTAGCTGGTTTGGTCGATGTTTATTAGTTGTGGTCCTTGTGGAGAACGTGCCATATGAAGTCATCTGATAAGCAAATTGAAGGAATACCTGAGGTACTTGAAGTTATGACCAGTCCAAGATGTCAAAATGAAACTAAAAGTATTAATTATAATCTTGGAACTACTCTGCAAGATGTCATTTACTCATTTAGTAACATAGGTGATTGGTTTGTGCTAGCACTGAAAAGAAGTCAGCTTGCACATCATGATCTCCTTGATGGATGATGATGGATTTAGGAGAGGCTCCGACAGATATATTTGATACTAATTAGGTACATGATACAGGCTGGTACGATTGCTACTCTGGTAGTCACTTATCTGATTTTGTTTATTATGGGAACCAACTGAAGCTGATTTGCTTGGTATACTGGAACAATCTGAATGGGAAAAGCCATTGCAACTTATATTTTTCATATCCTTTGTGGTTTAGAAAGTAAAAGTGGGAAACGCATTCCAAACAAAAACTTATTTCAGTTGAGCCCCAGAACCTCCATTCCACGAAGGAAACCTAAAGAAAATCTACTCAGACATCAGCTTGGAAAGAGAAAACTAGAAGGAAACCTAAGAAAAGTCCACTCAGATGTCAGCTTGGGAAGAGAATACTACGCGTCTGTGGTGTACCCACGAATATTTGCCTTCAGCTTCATGTTCTTACTCTTGTGATGATTTGCACATCAGTGTGCTGGGAACTTTTGCGATTGTCATGTAAACATTTTTCCATACTTCTATATGTACGTTGAATATATGAAATAGTCATCTCATACTCCTTAACCTTTTTCCAGTTGTGAGTGTAACCTACTTTTTGTCCCTTTTTTCCCTGATTTTTTACTTGTATGGTAAAATTTTGCTTAGATTGCCTCAATTCTGGTGAAGTAAGTGCAAACCTTGTAAAGGAATAATCTTGTTGGTCATTATAATCAGAATGAGCATCTTCATCTTCTCTGGAAGGAAAACTATTGAAAATTATTAGCTTTTTCCATTCACAGATGAGTCCATCTCTCCACAGGGGTCTTGCTTTGTTAGCATTGATTGTGTAACATAATTATCATAATTTCTTAAGTTTGCTAATGATGTCTAACTGCTATACTTTATTTTTCTTTGTGCAGGCTAATTCACATTATTTTGCGATCCTTGAACAGGTAAACAGCAGGCATTTCTAGAATCAGTTCCTCGTATTCCTCCATGGCTGTATTTGATTGATTTGCTAGTTTACCACAATAAGTTTGCTTTTCTTGTCAACTGCTGCATCCTGGATAGTTTTTTTTTTTTTTTTTTTTTAAATTTTATATAATTGCTTTTTATGATAAGATTAGCACAAGGTTGTTCTATATGGAAACAAACTATAGCACATTGGGTCTAGTCTTCTTGTGTCTTTTGCTTGGTTGTATCAAAACTAGTTTGATTGTACTTATCTTGGAAAACTGGAACCTTAATTACTGACTTCTTGGAGCCTAAAGATATAAGCTTTATCGTTGGTGTCTTTAGTAGATACAACTTTTATTTCTGAGACTTTACCTTTTTGGAGAGTTAGAAGCTAGTGTGTGGCTGGTCTGTACTGCAGATAGAGTTTAAAATATTGTCACTGCTTCTTTTCTTCAAATATTTGCTGATGGTAGTGGAAATTAGTCTCAAACAATTTTAAAAGTTCCTCCTAATTTGTCTTGCAATTCTTAACCAGATAACTGAAGGAAATATGTGGTTAAATGAAACTGTTGGAGTTATTCCTAAAAACTCTTGGGCTATAGATCCTTTTGGTTATTCATCAACTATGGCATATCTGCTCCGTCGCATGGGTTTTGAGAACATGCTTATACAGAGGACGCATTATGAGTTGAAGAAGGAACTGGCTTTGACTAAAAATTTGGAATATGTATGGAGACAGAGCTGGGATGCTGAGGAAACAACTGATATGTTTGTCCACATGATGCCGTTCTATTCTTATGATATTCCGCATACTTGTGGGCCAGAGCCTGCAATCTGTTGTCAGTTTGACTTTGCTCGTATGCGGGGTTTTGTATATGAGCTCTGTCCTTGGGGAAAACATCCGATAGAGACCACCCAGGAGAATGTGAAGGAGAGAGCGAATATGCTTTTAGATCAATATAGGAAGAAATCGACATTGTACCGAACAAATACACTGCTTGTTCCCCTTGGAGATGATTTCCGTTACATCAGCATTGATGAAGCTGAAGCTCAGTTTAGGAACTATCAAATGCTGTTTGATTATATTAACTCTGATCCTAGCTTGAATGCTGAAGCAAAGTTTGGTACTCTTGAAGATTATTTCCAAACTCTACATGAAGAGGCTGACAGAGTTAATTATTCTCGTCATCATGAGGTTGGATCTGCTCAAAGAGGTGGTTTTCCATCTTTATCAGGTGATTTCTTTACTTATGCTGATAGACAACAGGATTACTGGAGTGGTTATTATGTTTCCCGGCCTTTCTTCAAGGCTGTTGATCGTGTACTCGAACAGACACTTCGCAGTGCTGAAATAATGATGGCTTTTTTGCTGGGGTATTGCCAGAGAGCACAGTGTGAAAAATTACCGACTGGATTCTCTTACAAGCTGACAGCTGCAAGAAGGAACCTAGCTTTATTTCAGCATCATGATGGAGTGACTGGTACTGCAAAGGATCATGTGGTTAAAGACTATGGGACACGGATGCATATGGCTTTACAGGACCTCCAGATTTTCATGTCCAAGGCCATAGAAGTGCTGCTGGGCATCCGCCATGAGAAAAATGATCATAACCCAGCTCAATTCGAGCCAGCACAAGTGAGATCTAAATATGATGCTCAACCAGTACATAAAGCCATTAGCGCTCAGGAGGGGACAGTTCAAACTGTGGTTGTGTTTAATCCCCTGGAACAAACAAGAAATGAGATCATCATGGTTGTTGTTCAAAGACCAGATGTAACAGTTCTGGACTCGAACTGGACCTGTGTAAAAAGCCAAATTTCTCCTGAATTGCACCATGGTAGAAGCAAACATTTTACTGGAAACCATCGTCTTTACTGGAAAGCTTCTATCCCTCCTATGGGACTGCAAACATACTATGTTGCTAATGGTTTCGTGGGATGTGAAAAGGCCAAACCGGCAAGACTTCAAATTTCCAGTGCTGATGATTTACCCTGTCCCGCTCCATATGCTTGCTCAAAAGTAGAAGGTGACGCCATCGAGATCAGTAATCAACATAGGAAACTCACCTTCCAAGTCGACCTTGGGTTGTTGCAGAAAATAAGCAATATTGATGGTTCCCAAAATATTGTTGCTGAGGAACTAGGTATGTACTCAAGCACGGAAAGTGGAGCCTATCTTTTTAAACCAAATGGTGATGCTGAGTCTATCGTCCGGGCAGGTGGAATATTGGTGGTCTCAGAGGGCCATTTGGTTCAGGAAGTGTACTCTTGTCCTAAGACAGCATATGACAAAAGCCCAGTTTCCCATAGTACCCGCATGTATAATGGTGATAAGACCATACAAGAACATCTAATTGAGAAGGAATATCATGTTGAACTTCTTGGACATGAATTCAATGACAGAGAGTTGATAGCTAGGTACAAGACTGATGTTGATAATAAGAGGATTTTCTACTCTGATTTGAATGGGTACCAAATGAGCCGTAGACAGACCTATGACAAGATCCCCCCACAGGGAAATTACTATCCAATGCCATCTCTAGCATTCATGCAAGCCTCCAATGGACTGCGCTTCTCTGTCCATACTCGGCAATCACTTGGTGTGGCAAGCCTTAAGAATGGATATTTAGAGATTATGCTTGATCGCCGTCTAACGAGAGATGATGGACGTGGTCTTGGCCAAGGAGTGATGGATAACCGTCCGATGAATGTTGTCTTTCATATCCTTCTGGAATCCAACATTTCACAAATTGCAGATCCTGTCTCAAGCTCTCATCCTTTAAGTCCCTCTCTTTTATCACAGTTGGTTGGTGCCCACTTGAATTATCCTGTACATGTATTTGTTGCCAAGAAGTCTCAGGAGATATCTGTGCAGCCACCTCCTAGATCTTTCTCTCCTTTGGCAGCTCCCTTACCCTGTGACTTGCATGTAGTGAACTTCAAGGTCCCTCGCCCTTCTAAATACTCACAACAGCCCCTTCAAGAGGCTAGATTTGTTCTGATTTTGCAAAGACGACACTGGGACTCCTCATATTGTAGGAAGGGCAGGTCTGAATGTATGAGCGTGGCCGATGTGCCTGTCAATTTATTTGACATGTTCAAGGGGCTTGCAGTGTTGAATGCAAAAGCAACTTCTCTAAACCTTTTACATGATGACACGGAGATGCTTGGTTACAGTGAGCAGTTTCAGGAAGGTGCTCGAGAAGGGCATGTCCTCATATCTCCCATGGAAATTCAGGCTTATAAATTGGATCTACGGCCTCATGAATGACTTAGAAGTCACAAGAATACCAACTTTGTTTCTTTTCTCTCACTGATTCCATCTCTGGTTCATTGGTGGCACAGAGGATTGCCTAGCTTTTATCCATTCTCTGCTACCAAATCAGGTTGGACAGATTCCCTGCTTCACTGGGGTATGGGACCAATTAACTTCTCAAGGTGCATAGATGATCCAACAAGTTAGAAAAGTACAATCAATAGCAGAGATATACGACATTCCTGTTATGTTAGAGATGGCTGTTCATAGTACTCAGATTGCGTCTATGCTACAGAGCTGATGTGTAGATTACATCAGCTGGAAGAATTGGGGCAGTGCAATTATGTCTTCCACAAAAGTCAGAATATCATAAACCGAAGTTTTGATAGGGTTAAAAGTTTTACATGCAGTTCCATATTGGATAGATTTGGTAATATCATATGGATAAACATCTCGCTGTAAGACATCTTATAAAAATTGGTGATGTACTGTTAAGTTTGTTACACTTGTATGATTATATCACTGAAGCAGGGACCAAAGCTTTGATCCTTCCAAAGCTCTGTTTTCTGGTTATAAAACATTCCTCCTGCAACTGCACGGCTTTTTCTGTTTGAAATTTTGAGATCAATGGCTTAGTTTGTCACTCGGGGGTGAAGCGTGACAATCACTGTTGCACTCATCTTGCCACGGCCGTGAACAGGCAACGAGCAACTTTGTGCACCATTCCTTTTGTTTATTCCCTGGTAAAATCAGTTTCTGTGATTGGTTTTGGGCGCATCGATTTCATTTTGTCATCCCATTTTCCACTTCCCTTGTGTAATAAATTGCCCGGTCTGAAATCCAATCTGTCTTTCATTTTGCAATCCGATTACCACTTACACTTGATATTGGCACTATACTCAGACTAGACTTCAGCCTCTACAATAAGATTCGACCAGTTGGTGATCCACTCTTATCTTTGTCCATAAGACAGCTCTCTCTAGGTATTTGTTTCGTATAAAAAAAAGGCCAAAAGGAAAGTAGCACATTTGCAGGTTACACAATGACGATATACAAGAAGCATTCAGATTATTAAATAGGGTGCGGGAGGTAGCAGTATACAACATGGAATCTATAATTTTTACTTTCTGAGTGCTCTATCGATTAGCATTGCAATTTACTTTTGGTATAAGAGCAGTTATGACATAAAATCCAAGAAGTATAATGCAAAATGGAGCTTCCAAAATGCAGCTTGATTATCTCACAGAATGATTTCTTCCTGCACGCTCATATTAAGTGTCCTGTGAGGAAGAACGATGGAGTTGATCACCACAACCTCATCTTCAACAGTCACAGCTTCCCCTGTATAAGAGATCATGGGATTGAAGATATATATATATATATCTTTATATATATTTAACTGTTTATTATGCGTTGTATGTCACGCCAACTTACATGGATGACCAAACAGGCAGACGCAATCAGAATTCATGATATCCTAATCTTCTTCCTCCAACATTATGAATTATGGAATACTTGAAATTTTTGGAGTTTGACAAATCTGAAACTCTTGAGGGAACTACACCACATGGAGGAAAACTATACATGCACTTCATTAATTAAGTGAATAAATTACCTGAACCATGAAAAAGCAAAAAACAATACCTGCCAAGGAGGCCTCGTTGATCTAGTGGCTAAGATTGAAACCTAAGAATTAGAGGTCCTGGGTTCAAATTCCCTGCCCTCTCCGGACTTCCTTTGCTAAAAAAATAAATAAACAAGAAAAATGGAGAGAATACCAGGGCGGCGAGACCACTTCCCAAGAGATGACTTCGATCCAACATTAGGGTGCAAGACAACTGTGTGGTATATACTGCAACTTTCATACTACAATTCGATCATAACTACCTTGATTTCTACAATTCGATCATAAAAGCAAATGTCAGATTAATAGACGTGCCAGAGGGCTTCTATCAGTATGAGAAAATAAAACAAATAAGCTGTACAAAGATGGTATCACACACATGATTTTTTGACAAAGTCAACTATGACATTGAATCGGACTGATGTCATTGTCGATTCGCGGTTCAATCGATCAAACCGGTCGATTCGATTCGATTTTCAAAACATTGCAAAAAACACGTAAACGCTTCCCAAAAAAAAAGGAAAAAAAAGAAAAAGTGGATATCGATACCAAAAGCTAATAGTGTGGTTCTTCATCACCAAGGAGAAACAACACGACCATATGCTCCCTCGGTCGACTATTGTAAGACGAAAGCAAAATCATTAAGGTGGTCAAATAAATAAGAACTATGCGCAATGGGATGACACACAGGAGAATCTTCCATCATGAGATCTCTAAAGTAATAAAGGTCCCCCGCCGAACCATGAGGCCCGTCTTCTTTCAAATATCTACAAAATAATTTTTATAAAAGGACAGAAAACCACTCTCAGATTCAATGCTCAAGTTTTGTACTGGAAACTTGGGAAAGTTAGGCAGCCAAAACAAAGAAAAAGGGAAAGAAGAAAGCATGGAATCGAGTATTAGTAGAAACCAAACGGCCAAAGTTCGCCTGATGACAGAGACTCTAAGCTCACTGGAGATTGAAGAGACGTATAAAGCAAATTCTCTCTCCTCGTAAAAACCGATCAGAAATATTTGTGCCAAGTTCTTGATCTGCACAAACAGCACGGTCGAATTCTAATGCTGAATCACAACGGAAAGATACCGATATCTTCTTCTTCTTCTTCCAGTAGTCCTTTTCAGGATGGAATTCTACTCAAAAACGACAATCAAAAGGCATACCCTTTTACAAGCAGAAAATATGATGGTGAACCATGGGCTGGCCAGCCAAAGGGAAAAGAGGCTTGGGAGTATTAAAAGAAAGTGGCCGAAATCGAGTGCCTGCAACATTTTTTGTCAAAGAAACAAGGAGGGATACGCACAGTTACTATAAATTATGCTCAAATTTCAACCAGGAAAGGCAATTCACAAACATGTAGCGGTCCATTTCTAAGCAAGGAAAGTGAGAAAGATGGTGGTAATCGGAAGTCGATACTAATGGTTGGTTGAACAGACCAGACCTTTAGTGGGTCCGCCGACATGATAACAGCTACCACCTTCTCCTCCGAGCTCCCCATATCTGCGCCACCCTCACACCCGACACAGATTTCAATTGCAACGGCGGTATTAAATTGAGGTGGAACTTGGAAGTTCGGAGGGCAGGGACTGTTCGATCGTGGGACTGTGGACGATTTTTTTTTGTTTTCCCCTTATTCCCATTATGATTCTTCAGTCCTAGTGTGGCATTAAGAAATACCGGCCCATACGCTTGTTTTTTTTTTTTCCCCTAACGATAACAATCCATACGCTTGTCAATCAGCTAATTTCAATCGTTTCACATTTCTACCCTTTAAATTTTGAAATGTTAACAGAGAAATGATTCATCTAACACGAATAAATAATCATACTAGCATATGGGCATCTCAGTTTGCTTTGTATCTCTTGTTAGTTGGGATATTCATCCCTGCAATCAAAGCAGCTGCCTTTCCGACAACTGGCATTTCTGCTGTCAGCACACTCACTGATGTTGCTTGTTCTTGGAAAAAACCAAAATTCGTCCTAGAAACTGACAAAAACTAACTAAACCTATCAGCTTGGGTGCCTCAAAATTGGATAATCCTCCTTTTGCAGCCTTCCAGCTTTGAAAGGATACTTGCTTCGTACCAGCCACCTGTGTTTCTGCCAGATTAAACTCCAAGCCCCCTAAAAATATTCAGTACAATTACTTGCTTGTTATTACAGCATTTGACAGATGGTTGACAGATGGAAAAAAATGTTACAAAAGCTATTGAAAAAAAAAAAGAGAGGACAAGGTAAAAACTTAGAATATGAAAGTGCTGTACCCCGGTGAATCAGTAATGGCAATATTTCCAATCTCATGCCTGCTTGTTGCCGCAAACTCAAAAAGCCATCTCTGAAGACGTCAGCAAGATGTTCATTGGTAAAAGCATTTTTCGTCGAATACTACTCATTTAACACATTCCACCTGCAATGTTAAATCCTTGATCCCAGCATCCTCTAATACGTGAGACACTTGAGCCTTTGCAGAAGCTTTACTTGCCTCCGTTGATATGTGAAGATGGAGGGTCCCAACAACATCAGTGTTCGTCAGACTCCAAAAGTGCAGATTCTGAATTCCACGCACACCATCCACCTTCATAGCATCATTTACTGCTTGTCTGAGATCCTGCTCAAGAGCTCTTGGAACTCTTTGCAGCAAGATTTCAGCAGAATTTCTAAGCAATGGAATCACAGAAGATATAATCAGTACAGATATAAAGATAGAGCAGGCAGGGTCTGCAACGAGCCATCCTTTATACTTAATTAAGAGTGTGGCAACAACCACACCGACACTTCCCATGGTGTCTGCTAAAACATGCAAGAAGATGCCTTCCATGTTATGGTCAATATGATGGTGGTGTTGCTGCTTCCTGTTAAGTTCCTCCAAGTGTGAATGATCATGACCATGCAAGTCCCCTAAGACATGCACACTCTGACCAGCATGACTTCCATGAGATTGGCCATTCACACACAATGAACCATCACAGATTAGCGTGCCAGCACCATGATCATAACGATGGAGATCATCATGACCGTCGCACTGCATTGTTCCACATTCTTCACCTTCTTTCTTGTCACTTTTCTGGTGATTATCACAATCATGGTGCTCGTGATGACCAACATGGTGTTCCGCATCACCAGAGCAAGGTTTCACATGGCTGTTGTGGACAACAGGAACACACTCGTGAGTTTTGTGCTGAATTTGGCATTTATGGTCATGTGAATGGTGGTGGTGGCTGTGATGGGAATGAGAATCAGAGCGGGAATTTGAGTGCGAATGGGAATGTGAGTGGGTACATGTTCCAGAACCACCATGCGCATGATGATGCTCCTCATGAAAAAAGATCAATCCCACTACATTGACAAGCAGCCCTCCAACAGACACTGCCAACAAGCTGTTTGTAGAGATCTCTTGAGGATCCAAGATCCTCTCAAATGACTCCAGCACAATTAGAGCTCCTACAAGAACCAGAAAGACAGCATTCACATATCCTGAAAGAACCTCGAATCTTCCACGACCATAGTTGAACTGACCATTTGCTGGGAGGCGTGAAATGTACGATGCATACAAGCCAATCACAAGGGCAGCACAGTCAAACAACATGTGACATGCATCTGATATCAACCCAAGACTGTTACTCATGAAACCCGCCACAAATTCTATAACCATGTAAGCAGCATTTATCAACAGGAAAAGAGCAATCTTGCGTGACTTTCTTTCACTCAAAATGTGGCGAATGGGCTTCATAATAGACATGGCGAATGAGTCCGATGATTCAACACCTAATTCAATATAATTAGGATGAACAGGATCCAATTCGCTCACAGAAACCCACAGCAACAATCCACAAATCAGTAAACCCCAAAGGGAAAGCTCTGGAAAATAGAACAACTCCAAAATAACTGTACAAACAAAAGTGACAAGATACTCCCTCTGAAAATCTTTGGAAGCAGCAACTTTCTCATCAGTGTAATTCTCACTCAAAAGCACTCCAAACACAACTGTATTGGCCAGAGGCCAACCAAGATTTGCAATGGAAATGCTATCTCCTTCAACTTCGAATATAAACATACTGATCACAGCAGGTACGAAAAGCACAACAGTTGTGAAAAACAGTGAAAGCAACCGAACCCGTTTTGGCCCCAGTTGCCTAACAGTACCCCAGTTCATCGAAACCCGCTCATAACACCCTAAAAACCCAGACAAGAACGGAAGCAACATCGGCCAAATTCTAATACAATTCTGACCAGGAAAAAATGACAATCCAAATTTGTGAACGTTGATAGAAGAGAAAGGGAAGCAGTCAAGACGATCCCAACTAATAGATAACAAAAACAACCCAGAAAACAAGGCAATAAAGCCACGAACCTTAGACATGCCAATTTGAGTTTTACCAATAAAGTTGCGATTTTTACCCTCAGCAATGAAACGCGCAGCTACATTTCCGGACAATTCAGCAAGAATCAACGCAGCTGTACCGCAGTAACGGAGGGCTTGGAAACGGAGGAGGAATATTACGGCTAGGAGGAGTGATTTAGCAACCAGAAGTCTATACTGGGATTGAGTAATGGAGGTGAAAGAGAAAATGGGCTGGCGTTGTTTTTGATGAAAATGATCTCTAAAGGAAGAAGAAGATAGGGAAATGAAGAGAGGGAAAGAGAGTGTGAGGAGGAAAGAGAGGAGAGAGACTAAGAAAGAGAAGGGGAAGATGGAGAAAGAGGAAGGGGAGGAACGAAGGAATGGGAGGAGAGAGTAGAGGGAGCGAAGGGAGAAAAGGAGGAAGAGGAAGGAGAGAGAGGTTTTAGAGCTCGAAGTCTTGGTGGAGAGAGAGGACAGGCGGTGTTTGGAGGGGGTTGGGGTGGGAGTCGCCGGCGGGAAGGGGAATCCTTGATACGGTGTGGGTCTTGAGGTGGTTGGCGTAGTGTGAGGAACAGTGGTGCGTGGTGGAAGCGAGAGCCGGCTCGGGCGGTGATGGTGGTGGTTGTGGTGGTGGTGGTGCTCTGCCATGATCGGAGGGGCCTTTTTTCACCTATTTCCGATCTCTGGACAAATGCAAAGTTCGATCTAGTACTCGAGATTGGAATTGAACAGTTCAATCCGAGGGGTTCAAGAATCAAGACTGCAGAAGGCTTTCATTGAAAAGAAGGGATAATTGCAGAAACCTCCCCTGAGGTTTCTGACACTTGCACTGACCTCCCCTATAGTTTGAAAAATAGTACTGACCTTCTCTGAACCTACTAATCTTTTGCAAATTCAGTCCAAACGATTAAAATATTGTTTTAGGGAGTCAAATTATAATTTTATACCATACTGGCCATTTGTGCTATATGTCCAACGAATAATAAAGTACTACAAATCAATTAACAATTAATAAACTTTAAACAGTGTAGTTTATGGGCAGATATGCATTACCCATTTAAAGTACCGGCTCTTTATGAATATTTTATTTTCAAATATTTAATTTATGATAAATATGTCAATGTTTGTAAGTAAAATTCAAAAAGTGTTACAGTAATATTCTTACAAAAAGGAAATCGGTAGGTTATCTATTTAATATAATTAAATATTTAAAAAAAATGACCCATAAAGTATTAATTCTTTATAGTTTTCATCCATTATACGAGTAAAGTATTGACTTTTTATGAATATTTTATTCTGAATCATTTAATTTATATTAAATACATAAATATTTGTAACTAAAAAAGAAAAAGTGTTACATTAATATTTTTACGGAATGAAAACTGATAAGTTTTGTATTTAACAAAAATTAAATATTTGAGAGTAAATACAAATCTTTGTGCTCTCAAATATTTAATTTTTGTTAAATACAAAAACCAACCAATTTCCAATTTCCGTTCCATAACAGATTTTGTGCAGATTGAAGAAGGCCGGGCCCCACTCTGCCAAAACAGAGTTAATTAATTTGAAGCGGGCAACTGGCGAGTGGATATGGCTATCGGGGCTTTTGTGTAGAACTATGTCGGCTTGAGATACAAATTTTGGGACTCGGGGCACGGACAGTTGCATGTGCAATTGTTTCGGGCAATTTTGATCATTATTAACTATGCGTAACTTTTTTTATACATCGTATAACTTTTTTTTCACAGAATGTATTTTCATAACAGATAGTGATGAGCCCCATATTTGATGCGAAAATCGAATTACATGATGTAATTTCAGTCGCACAAAATTTTGAGGATAAATCTTGGCCCTTAATCTTGCAGGAACGGTCGTACTGCCCCAAATCCCAAATTTTGTGGGTTGCACGCCGGGCTTGTTAAGATCCCCATCCCATCTATACAGAGTCCAAGGTGACATAGATTTTAGTGCGATCTGTTTTTTCAGTACTTTTGGTGTGGAACGTTGGATCTCAGTAATAGTGGGCCTCACCTCTTCAGGACTCTTGTTCCAATGAGCCGGGCCTCGAGACCGAGTTCATGCAGGTTGCATTTGGCATCTTTTTTTTTTTTTTTTTTTGGGGGGGTCAAATGGAAAAGCACCATTTGATTCGATCCAAGCATTACGTTTATTTTCATGATCATTTATATCCCAATGGCGTTACGTTACACCACACGTATGAATGATACTCCCTCCGTTCCACTTTGATAGTCCTGTATTCCTTTTTCATCTGTCCCAAATTGTAGTCCACTTTCCAATTGAAGAATGTAGTTGTATTTTAATTTTCCTAAAATACCCTTATTCTATGTAAGTAGTTATTACTATAAATCTATCATATTTAATGAAAGTTGGTTCTTTTTTTACCATCAATTCAAGTTTCCATAATTTTGTACCATATTTAATATGAGGGTATTTTAGGAAAATAGCAATCTAAATTTACTTTTCCAATAAAGTTAACTATTTTTTCTTAAACTGTGTGAAAAAAAAAACAGAACTATCAAAGTGGGACGGAGGGAGTATATTATTATTTGCCTGTGTGATTAATTAATTAGTCTCTCCAGCAAATATAGCAGTAGTATTCTTTATTCATTCATTTATTTTTTTTTGGGGACAAGCACAAAAGCACACAACGCTATGCTCATAGTAATCGGTAGTAGTACTGCTATTCACTAGCGGTATAAATTAACGGAGCATCGCGCACCAGAAGGACAGAAAATTAATGCATGATATCAATATCATGAGAAGAAACAAAATGGTTAAAACAGATTGACACAGTTTGTCGTATATATTCAGATTGGGAATATTTGCATGGATTTGATGACATGTACGACTGGGGTGCTAGCAAGTCAAGCTGCTCGCGAGTTGATCAAAAGCTTGACTCGAGCTCGGTAAAATCGAGCTCAAGCTACTCGTTAAATTTAACGAGTCGAGTTCGAGCTCAAGAAATAAATACTCGAGTGCTCGTCGAGCTTAATCGAGCTTTCATATTTTATTTATATTATATTATATATTATATATTTTAAAAAAAATTATAGATTTATTTCAAAACTCGAGCTCGAGCTCGAGTAGCTCGGGCTTGATATTTATTCGAGCTTACTCGAGCTCAACCGAATCGAGTTCGAGTTTAGTTTTATTTCATCGAGTCGAGCTCGAGTCCAAATTTTTTACTCGATCGAGCTCGAGTAGCACAAATTTTGATTGAGCTCGAGCTCGACTCGGCTCAATAGTACCTCTATGTACGACAGAGCACAAGAAAGCCTGTTCCCCAGTTGGTTCGGTTTTGAGAGTATCGTCTCATAATTTTAGTGCATGCAGATAGGTACACGCCAAATGTAGCTAGGTAGCTAGCAGACCGGGACGCTTAAACCAAAATGGCGTCCAGAACCTGGAAGAGATAACAATGTCCCAATTATGTTGGAGGCCGCGTGTCAGTATTTAGCAGCTATGGATCCCATATGCATATGTTAAATATTGGGCTGGTCAATTCCATATGGTAGGAGGAGTGAAATAAGGGGAGTGGTTTCCATGTCAGTATATCACAAAAGAGCAGCAGGAGCGGGGAAGGTGCAGAAAAGACTCACTGATTGGTGCATGGCCCCGATTGACGTCTTGGATTTGTGACGCAAAAGGTAATTGCAATAAACAGCCGTTTTATGGAGCAGGACAGGAGCATTAGTGCTTTTTTTTTTTTTTCTTTTTAATCAATTATGTATGGATAGTGATCAATACCATATGGCTCCGTACGTAGATCAGCGGGTCTCTCCTGTTCCGACTTTAGATGTTTTTGACAGAGTCATCGCACCTGCATCTGCATTATCGATCGTCAGGAGTGTAAGTAGCATCACTATGACACGACGTAATTGGTTCATCAGGCCGAGCCAAGTATATAGACCAGACTACAGGAGTTTCGCCACTTTCATTGCTTTTTTGGTCGTCTGAATCAGTTCTGCCCACAGAAAAAGGTGACACACAAATATATACGTACCCCTATGAGTGTATGTTGTCGTCTGTAATCAGATTCTCAGAGCTAAATTGATCCAGCAAACGTCAAATTCGAAGCACGAGATGACCGTGAGCCGAGACAGATACCCTCGTTCCTTCGCGTGGGCAGAAGAAGCCAGTTACAAATTCCATAACGCTCGGACGTGCTGGAAATTAATATGCTGGTTAGGTTGTATACGGAAGAAAAAGAAGGAAAGAAAGAAAGAAAAAGGATCTTACGTATCCCGTCAAGCCAATCATTCTTTCAAATGGATCTTACGTCTTAGTTTTAGTGGTGAAATAAAGCTGGAGGAATGGTTGGTCATTGGTAAATGGTAGAGGATAATCTTATAAAGTTGGTTATTGTGTTGGAGCTTTTCGCGATAATTTGTTTTTTCAACTCCAATATAATTGGCAAATCATCATCATGCAAAAGGCTAATTAAGTTGCCTACGCGGCAGATGTGCGAAGAGTCCAAGTGAGTGACCAAGCATTCAGTTTCAGGCGTGGCGTGCTTTTTGAAGGAGGAATGTATAGTGCCTGCTGCACGAGGACATACTAATGTACTGGTGCTAGTGTTATATTCTTGGGCAAATAGGACCGCCGTGACGAGGCAGCCAACTAAAATTTTTTTTCCGTTCTTGCTGTAACCTTCAGCCTTGTAAGCTAGGGAGCTCATTTATAGTGATCGTCCTGTATTCCATTAACCACCCATTTAACGACAAAGTTGTATATAGTAGTTTCCAACATGCACTGGTGGAACCCAACAAGAACACTAGTATATAGTCTCAACTTCTTAAGTGATTCCTCTAAACTTCTATTGCCCCTTTCATGCGTGCTTACTGAAACACTGAGAATTTGAAAGAAACAAGAAACAAACAAGTTATCCTCTCAATTCTCCCACGCCTCTCTATTTCATCATTTTTTCCGGGTTGATACTTTTTCCAGAGTCTAGAACCAGTTCCCCAGCTTCGATTTTCCCATTCGACTCTGACACTCATGGCCGGAGGACACAGACTAACCGCAGGACTCAATAAGCCCATTGTACTTCTCATTGGTACGTAGTTTTTCATCTGCATGTTCACTTTTTTTTCCTTGTTCTTTCTGGTTTTTCTTTAAAGAAACAATCCGGCTACCGGTATTATTAAAAATGCACCACGATTTATACGCTGGGCCTGTGAATATTTACAAGTACTTGAAACGTTCTCACCAGTCATAGCTGGCGTGGAGAGGTTTGCATTCAAGGGTGTGGCGTCCAATTTGGTGACTTATCTTACTGATGTTGTTAAAATGAGCAACTCGTCGGCGGCGAAGATGGTTAACAGTTGGTGCGGTTTTACGTCTATGGTGCCGCTGGTAGTGGCTCCGCTTGCTGACTCTTACTGGGACCGGTATACCACCGTACAATCTGCTGCCTTGCTCTATGCTTTGGTAAAGTCTCTCAACTTTCCCTTTCCCTTTCCCTTTCACTCCTTGTGTTTGGTTTGGCCCCTACGAAGCTTAATATTGGGCTGTTGCGTTACGAATTCAGATGCTTGTTGCTTCTTTTCTCCTGTTGTTTTTTGTGTATCCATTGCTAATTATTTAGTGGAATTTGATGTGGAAATGGTGGGATACCTGCTAAGGTGTGTATCCACAAAGGTAAATGGAACCCGAGTCATTTCCCACTTCTTTTGCCAAGTGAAATTGCTTTTTTGCTATTAAAAAAAAAAAAAAAAATTGGTGCTACTATCTAGTAGTTTAATGTACCATTGATGTGGCGATTTACTTGTAGTGTATTGATTGATGAGAAGCATTGTCAAAATTTTTGAATCTGCTGCAGCTTTAACGTAGTCTGGTTTTTCATTCAATTATGTTTAAAATCTAGAGAATTTGAATGGAAATGTAACTAAAAGCCAGCGGTGCCAATGTTGTTAGTATAACTTAGAATTTGGCGTATGGCATATGAGACGACGACCGTAATCTTTCGTTTCGTTTGCCCAGGGACTCGTAATGTTAGCGTCTACGGCGCTGGGATGGCTTTTGATTCCGATCGGCAAAGTTAGCTCCTCGGCACTCCTTCACTGGTCTCTCTATCTGATTTCACTAGGCCAAGGTGGGTATAACCCTTCCTTGCAAGCCTTTGGAGCTGATCAGCTGGACGATGGGGATGAATTACCTAGCAACAAAACTGACCACAGTTCTGATAAGAGGAGATTATTTTTCCAGTGGTGGTACTTCGGCATCTGTTGTGGCAGCTTGCTTGGAGTCTCCCTCATGTCATATATCCAAGATACTCTGGGATGGGGATTGGGATTTGCCATCCCTGCAATTTCATTTCTAGCGTCCATTGCAATATTTTTATTGGGGAACCGGTTTTATAAGCATAAGAAGGCCAAGAATGTCGATAACAAGTCGACGGAAAACATGACACAAACAGTCAAAACAACTCTATCGAGGATGTTCTGCGGCAAGATTGATTTGGATAGAAACTCAGATGTGGCCGAGCTAGAGTAAGCGTCTCTCTATTTTACAGTTGCATGATACTAGCAATTCTACAAAGTACTAACGACCGGGTGTTGTCCTTGTAGACTCCAGGAGAAACCACTCTTTGACGCAGATCCTGAAGGAATGGAAGGCTTGTATGAGAAATCTGAGAATGAGAATCATCTTGTTCAAATTGCAAAAATGGTGCTGCCTCTGCTGCCAGTTTGGACCATGCTTCTGATGTTTGCTGTGATTTTTCAGCAACCTCCAACATTCTTTACCAAACAAGGCATGACGATGAAGAGGAACATCGGCAGCAAATTCAAGATCCCACCAGCAGCACTTCAAAGTGCAATAACCGTCTCTATTATCCTCTTGATGCCTTTGTATGACATCCTCTTCATACCCTTAACCCGAATCCTCACTCAAAATGAGAAAGGAATCAGCGTGATACAGAGGATGGGAATTGGAATGTTTTTGTCGGTGATAGCCATGGTGATTGCTGCTTTAACTGAAAGGAAGAGGCTTGAGCTGAGCAGACAAATGGTAGCTTCCGATCTGCTGTCTGAAACCGTACCATTGAGCATCTTTTGGCTGCTTCCTCAATACATTTTGTTGGGCATTTCTGATATATTCACGGTCGTAGGCATGCAAGAGTTCTTCTATTCTGAGGTTCCTCTCAGATTTAGAACAATGGGTATAGCTCTGTATACCAGCGTCTTCGGGGTAGGAAGCTTCTTAAGCGCCCTCCTTATATCTCTCGTTGAATGCTTCACGAGTTCCGGTGGAAGAGAAAACAGTTGGTTCAATGATGACATGAGAAATTCCCGTCTAGACAGCTACTACTGGCTGCTAGCCATACTCGATTCTGTAAGCTTCGTGGGATTTGTAATTTTCTTTAGATTCCATAAAAGTAGAATATGACCGGTCAGCTCAGTTGTAGCCAAGTTCGCATTGTATCAAACGAAGAAGTTGTATTCAGTCAGTACTCAGTAGTGTGCTCCTTTTCGTTGTATATGTAATATGTCTCCTCGATTTACCTATTATCCCAAAGGCCAACTTATTATTCTTGGAGAAGTCAAAAAAGTGTTTCTGCCATGGGAGATGAAAATAAGACTGCTCCAATATATCTTCAAACTTCCATCCTGATCGTTGATCAATGGAGATGGAGTAATAATTTATTACGTAAGGCAACAGTAGCTAGCTTTACATACTTCATGGTTACCTATCCTATCTTACACAAGTACTACTTCTTTTCCTCCGTGAATATATTTTTTATTCATATATATCAAATCACTATACAAATTTTTCTTAAAAAAAAAAAACTCTCAAAACTTGCAATCCAAACAGTGTGCTACTCTTTCATAGATCTTTCTACTCTCTTTTAAATTTTTGCATTCATATTATGGTTATCTGTCATTGTTCGGTACTCTTTTATAGGACCTCATAATTCTTTCTATTCTCTATTCAATTTTCACAAACATATGATGGTTATCCGTCATTGTTCTGTTCTTTAATCGGCACCACCACATTGAACTAAGCGTTTTACACGCAAGGACAAACACTGATTTTGAGACGGCATCAATTACCACCGCCCAAGCTTCCAAGGCCCCAAAATAGGATGGCGGAATCTTCCTCCTGTTTCATTTCCCAAACAGGGTAGACCTGTAACGCCTTACGCCTCACAGCTTGTAAAATGGACATATAGCAATCAAGTGCGGCACAATGCAAAGATACTTGGAGAACATTTGGAACAACGAACTGACATACAAGGAAATAAACTGAAACCCCCGCTAAATCAGCGCAGCCAAACTCACTGATCTCTTGCCATATCATCCCATATATGAAGTATTGGTGTCCAAGAAGAAATTGCTAATTTCAAACAAATTTCCTAAAGGTGAGCCAAGATATATCCAATCTAAGTAGTAAACTTTTTCCACCAGTATTAGCAAAACATGAGCTACTATTCTGACACGAATAATGAGATGAGATTCAGTTTTCTGATCACCCCGAAAAAAAAAAAAAAATATCCGATACTGATGTCTAAATATGCACATCGTGAATCCTTATAAACATGAAACATAAAGACATTTTGTTCGTTATCTAGCCAATAGCTCCAGCTGTGCAACCCACAATGCTATATGCAAGAGGGCATAAGTTTAGAAATATGTATCCTGATCTACTCTTGTCTACCAAGTGAGGCGGAGATGAACAGTGTACCATCAAAGAGAGCAAAATGAAACACAGCGCAGACTAGTCAAGGATGCGCTTGGCGTCCAACTAATGCTACCATCCCAAATAAACTTGGTTCATCATATCAAGGGTTTAGCAACTTTGACATCACCTAACAGCAGATTCCAGCAGGTCTTCCTAATGCTGATAATTGATGAGTCTATCTCTCTAGTCTCTACAGCCAAAGTGATGACCAGATTCCAAGCTACTTCTTGTTTTGAGCACCTTTAGAACCTTCCATCACCCCTTTGCCACCCTTGCGAATGCTTGAGAAACTCAATGATAATGATTTTGCACTCTTTTGCTCTTCATTCTTTGAGCTGCTCAGTGTAAGAAGGACAAGTAAGACGAGGAATTACATATGAAAATATGAGCTAAGTACATTTAATATGTTGTCTGATTGAGCAGACCTAATTCTACTAGTCTTCAAAGTAACCGATTGCATATTTGCCACTCAAGTACATTCAGATGTTACTAACTGATGATCTTTTCTCCTTCCACCCTTATCACTGAAGTGGAAGTCCTTCAAAAGGTGACATTATTGCCACAGATCACAAACCGAATCACAAATTCTGCGATTAGCAGGAACCACGAATAAATCATAATAAACCGCTATAAAAGATTCATCATGGCTGATAATCAGGAACATCAAACAATCATTGCAAGTCTTCGAGTCAATTCATGGTTTACGACAATAACATAAAGACAAACATCAAACAATCATTGCAATTCTTCGAGTCAATTCATGGTTTACGACAATAACATAAAGACAAACAAGAGCCAAAATGTCGTGAAATACTATAATTGCAACTTTAAGAAAAATTATAACAGCACTCACAATGCAGATCAATATCCTCTTCACCAGCTAACCCCAAAAAAAAAAAAGATTCCCTCATTGCATTTATCCAAATTCTATGTCACAAACAATTTAACAAATGAGCTAATCTAAGCTATTCACTTAACAAAACTAAGATCCAAATATCTACCTCGTCAATGAGTACCATAACCATTGACTTCTGATGCAGGCACTGCTACAATAGCCTTCTGCATTTCCACACTCCCCACCTCTTTAATCCCATTCTGATCAGCATCATCAAGATCATCATCAGAATCCAGAGTAAACTGAGGCTGACCATCCAGATGCTCAATCTCAGGTCCAAGCGGCCTATACAGCAACAAATCACGCCTAATCCCATGCTTCTTGCAGACAATTCCATACACCACAACAATCAAAGTCACTAGAAGTGCAAGATGGCAATTAAACTGAAGCGTAGCGATCGCTCGACCACGATGATACTCAGGGTGCCCTTTACACTTAATCGTATAGTTTCCTCTACTCTTCCCGTGCAAAGAGCATCCATGTACCATCATCAAATCAGAGAAAAATGAGAAACCCATCTGGACTATCCACATACCCTGTAAAACCAGTCCAACCCCGCGTCCCAATCTTGCATAATTCGATTTGGGACTTTTCAGTTCGAGAATAGTACAAAACAGACAAATGCCTATTGGCACGAGGAAGAGATCGTAGTATCGGTTTTCTACCCCACTGGGGTCCTTTCTTCTAACGTAAAAGAACAAAAATTCTTCGCCGAAAGCGAAAAGAAGCAGCATATTGAGGATCGCTGAAGGAAATTGAAACGAAATCTTGACAAGCGTGAAGAGACCCAAAGTTGAATATAGGAAAAAAAGGAGAGCGATTGCGATTACCTCTAACTGGAAGGCGAAACCGACGTGGTCTTTGGAGTTGAGGGCGTCGGAGATGGAGATGAGAGAGTTTAGAATGAAGAGGAAAGAAAGGACGGAGATTGATAAGCATGTTACCGATGATGAAAAAGGAGGGGCCTTTTTCGTTTGAGTGCTGCTGTTGTTAATACCTGAAATGGCGCGATGGCTGGCAAGGGGCGGAGATGGTGGCGTATTTCGGATACATTCAGAGGAAGACACGAACGATTCCCAAGCACCGATCAAGATGAAACCGCCTCCGGCTATGGTGTAGGTGAAGAGTCCCATTCTTGGCTCTTGATTTCTCTTTTCTGGTTTACTTGTCTTCTCTTTCCCTTAATAAGAATTGAGCTATGAGCGTGTGATTTGACTTCCTGGGAAACGCTAGTATAAAAAGATTATTGTATTTTGATTCTTGGACTGTTCAATTAACTGTGGGAGAAAAAAACAAAGGCAGCGGAAGGATGCGGATGGAAGAAAGACAAGCATGAAGAAGAATCGATCTGAGGAGGCCACGCGGTCAGAAAGTTTGCGGAAGAGGAGGGCCTGGTTGTCTTGCCGTTTCAATCGTCGCCGGGCGCTTGGACCTTGGACTCGACGACGGAGGCTATGTCTCCTTTTACGTGTAACTAGGAGGCATAAACCGTGCTACGCACGGTGGGAAAAAGGATGGAGATGCCCAATTTAATAAAATAATTTGTACTAATTCAAAATGAATCATTAATGAAATTTGTTTTTCTTGATGGAATTAGTTACAAATAAACCAAAAAAAATATTAAACTAAAATTAGAGTAAACTTTCATTTAAGTATGTAATCATGTAAAAAATAGTAAGTCTCATTCTGATTAAAGAATCAAAATATTTTAAGACTCCGTCTAAGTTGTCTTCTGTCCTTGCTATTTCAAGATTAGGTTGCATTATGATTTAATTACGAGTTCAATTAATTTCCTAATAATGTAGCTACTTAAAACTTATAAGCATCATTAGGGGTTATATTTTACTATCTTTCCATGCTCTCAGATCATTCTCAAAATTAGAAAAAAAAAAAGGAAAAGAAAAGTGAAAGAGGAGAGTTAATAGGGCTGTAAGCAGGAAAATGTAAAATAGTAAGGGCCAAAGTAAGTAAGAAAATAAATGAAATCGACTTTATATTATTGATAGTAACAAAATACTTCATCCCATTTGACCTTAAACAAAGGCATAACAACCGTATAATCAATGTTTCAATTCATATCAACCTAAAATAAGTTTCCTCACTTATCAACCTACAAATTGCATACAACAAATCTTAAATCTGAATAACATCCACCATACTCATGGTTAACTAAGTACTATGTGAAACACTATAGCTGGGGCCTTGCTTAAAAGAGGTAATAACAACCAGGAATTGCCGAGAATCCAGCCAAGCAAACTTATTGAAATGTTTGATAGCAATCTAAGAGCCGTCATGTCCAAGCTGCCCTTTGTAGACAACATTGGGAGCTTTATCTCCATGTTCTGGTACAATGTATTCAACTGAGAATCCTGCAGTCGCCACCTTCAGCTTATCTAAACTGCATTCTTTAAATGATGGCAGTTTCATACTCTCATTTTCTCCACGTTGCTCTAAAACCCCAGAAGAAAAAAAAATAAGAAAAGGGAAACAAATATTACATTTTTATACATTTAAAAGAGTTTTAAGAATTACCAAAATCAGAGGAATAAGCGATGTTGGATTTGAGGTTAGAAGGCCATCAGCAAAAGCCTAATTTAGAGCAATGAGCTCCCATTGGAATGAAGACGAATAATACTGAAAAACGAATCAGGCAATCAGATCAAGAAAACAGACATAAAGAAATATCACAAATGGATAGAACTAAATCATAGGGACATAAAATGTAACACAAAAATTTTCACCAAGCAAGTCAATTCAAGAGCCATTGCAGCAAAAAACTTGTAAAAAAATGTACAAAGAAGTCACATATGATCAAAACACAAGGACAAAACACGAGAAGCAAAGGACAAGGGTAAATCCAAAAAAAAGGAAACAAAAATTATGCTTCTGCAGAAATCTTGCAGAGGCTACTTCAGAGCTTCAAGGAACAAGCAAGGAAAGAGCAGAAAATCATTACCTGTTCCATTCCGCCAGATTGTGTGCCAATATGTCTTTCACATTCACAAGTAAGTTGAGCAAGTTCTTTCTGTTGAGTAAAAGTAAGGTAAATAAATTACACGGACAATCCGTTCCACAATCAAAATATGCAAACTTCAGCTAAATGCTCATTCATAGCCACATAACCTTTGAAATCCTTATTGAATTGTATGTGCATCAATTACAAGTAAATCGTGACGAATACATGCTTGAAATCATGAATCATCACCACAGAAAGTACATATAATAATGAAGCAAAAACCTGAGAATAAAAACATATTTGAAGGAAAGCATGGGAAAAATATATTTCAGAGAAAATACTAATTCGGCAACTTCTAAGGTAGATATGATGCCGGAAAGAGGCATGTCACATCAGGAAAAGGCACATTTTACACGGCCACATATGCAGTTTCTCCAACCCAATAAGTCGTAACAATCGTAAACCTGATTCCAGTTACTCTAATGAAATCAGGAGCACATTTAACATAGCACAACAATTCCTTTCCATCAAGAGCATCAGCAACCCGGAGGTTTAGGCTAATACCCTGCAACACTAACAAAGTATAGCCCAAATGTGTAACAGAATTGAAAAGTTGGTAATGCAACAGTAAGCATCCAAATTCAGTTTAAAAAAAAAAATTATGCTGGCAACAGATAAGGCAATTAGGTGCGGTGGCTTAATTACAAAAGGCAATTAATATATAATTTTTAGAGTCAAAACAAAATAATAATGCATAACCCCACACCTATCCGAAGAAGCAAAGCTCTAACTGAAGCGGTACGTATAAATAGCAACATAGCAACTCTAGGCTAAAAAGCACAGAGTAAAACAGCAACACAGCACAAAACAGTTTCAATATCTCGAGGCAAACGCCATACGGTTTTTTTAAGAACCACAGAAGCAAAGTAAGCATAAAGAGATGCTTAACGCATAATAAGTTCAAAAAGTTACAACTTACTGTGCAGTAAAGGAAGGCAATATTTACCTCAGCTCTATATCTCAAGCCCTCCACAGCATTCTTAGTGAGCAATGGAAATGGAGCTATAAAATTGGAGTCCATGTTATCACTTTCACCGATGATGGATTTAATATCTTCAAACATGTCATTCTCCTCAGGGGACACCTATTCAAGATAAAGTAAGAGGGAGATAAGAAACATATAAGAAAATGATCACAATAATTTTAAATGCATTACCATAATCACTTTAATCATATTAGGGGAGACAGTATTCATGTGCTAACATATATTAGGAATTCTAATATAAAAAAGAACAGCAAAAAATAAGGGCAAAACCTATAGCACAATCCAATATTTGATATAAAAAACAAAAGGCTTATTTCAGTATGCAATAAACACAAAGAAAAAACTGAAAACCAAAACCATGATTGCGAAAGATGATAGAACTTCTACAACATGGATATATATGAGCCAATGATTTACCGAAGATTCCAGTCAATATTCAAGCAATCCAACTGTTCATTAGTTCTGCTTGCAAAAAAATGAAGATGAGCCAAATTCAATCTGGAAGTCAGGGAATAAATTCAGTTACAAAAGTAATTCCAACTTAGTCTTTAGAAAATTACCAGAGAGACAGATGCACCAGTGTTATACGCTCTTCCAGTACGTCCAATTCGATGTACATATCTCGCAGCACTTTGAGGCATCTCAAAATTTATGACCTGCAAGAAAAAACAGAATTAATACAAGTAGATTATCAAACTGACAACCTCATCAGCCACAGACAAGTAGATGATACGCAAAGCAATTCCTGTATGAAAGAAAGCTCAAGGATAAGATAAACAACATACATGGAAAAGCTCAAAATTTTCACTCAATATAGTAACATACTAATTACTAATCGTGCAACCATCCACTTTGATTGTAATAAGAAGATTAAGTAGATATATGATGTCTGAGTATCTCCAAATATATAATAACTATGCATAATGATACCTGTGCTTATCGAAAAAATCACACAGCAAAGTAAAGATATTGTAATAAAGAATAAGATATTGCAAGATGACGGCTAGAATGTGGTGCAAAAAAATTTAAAAAAAAATCAAGTGTAAAAAAAAAATGTATTTTAGAAAAGCAGCCTACCGTGTAAACATTACAACACCAAACTCTGCATCAAAGGCTAAGCCCCAAAACAGCACAAATGCAGCCTAAGCGTTACAGACGCGCAAATGTCCAGAGCATCAAACAGCAGATGCGAACAAGGAAGACAAAGACACAGAAAAGCCTTTAAAAGATAATAAGTATGCCATTTTTTTGGACGCGCGAAGCCATAGAGTTTTCTAATAACATAGGCGAAACAGCAGATTAATTGACAACGTTCTAGATTAGAATCAATGCCAATTTTAATTTGATATGAAGTGGGAATTCCTGCTCCTAGGATCTTTTACCTTTTTTATTTTGAACTATATTTCTCTTTTAAATAATGATAAATTTTGGGTAATCATTTGCAACCCCAAAAAAAAATGGCGTGATTTATTAGCTCAATGGATCTACCGACTCTACAAGCAGTCATATGAAAATATTCTCTTCCATTAAGTTCGCAAATAACAAAATTACCTCGATTTTGACCCACAAACTCCTAACCTCTTGTAATTAATCACATTGCTAACCAAAGCCATTTTTCTTTCAAACAAAATTCATCAGAATTCTGAAGTCATTTTAACACAGTCTTTTTGAAGTTAAGAATTATGCCAACCCAAAAAACCAAAAAGAAAAAACTTTGGACCATTTTTTTATATTCACTAAGGCCACGTATTAGTAATAGAGTTGTAATAACGTGAGCATCATAAAGGAACAAAATCAAAATTAAAAGTCAAGAGCAGCTGAAAACAGTAAATTCAGTCCCAAAAATAATAATAGTATACATTCCATATGACCAAATTAAAATTAAAATGACAAACATTAGCTGCAGAAAAGAACTACAAAAACTAAAATCAAGTAAAAGTAATCAATCCCCACAAAATTTTTACCACGCAATAAGCTTACCTCAAAGGGGGGAAAAAACTAAAATTTACCATTATATACTGTCAATTGCTTTAGCAACATCGCGGTTAAGCTTTTTCACAGTGTTCAATAGCGTCTCATTCTCCTTCAACAATTTCTCCTATTCAATTAATTAGAACGATGAAGCAGAAGAAGAAGAAAACTATAGCTCTAACTTATAAGTAGTAATTGGAGAAGTAAAACGGTTCAAGTGGGTCGGGTTGGTTATAAGAATCGGACATTTTCTTGGTCAGCGAGGGTAAGTTTGTCGGAAGCGTCGGAAAAGGGGGCATCGAGAGACTGAAGCTGGGACTGAAGGTCGGCGATGATGGCGTCCTTCTCGGTGAGCTTGTGACGGAGAACAGATGCCTCTGATTCGAGGGAAGAGTGGAGGTGATTTTGCGTGCAACATCCAGCCGTTCAAATGGATCCGGCGGCAGTACTTCTAGCACTTCCTGGGAAAGGTCGAAGTTGTTGTTCGGTCCTCCCGAATCTTTCGACAACTTCTTTCTTTTTGTTTTCTTGTTCTTCTAACCACAAGATCACACGGTTCCCAAACACAGCGCAAGCAGAACGGAAGAAATCTAAACGGACAACTCACCAAAACTAAGATTGTGCCTCTCCGGAGAGCAAAAATAGAAGATTGCACCTCACCGGATAAAGGGCAAAACATATGAACTTTAGCCTAAAATGTACAGAGAAAACCTACAGCTAAGATCGCATCTCACTGGATAGGAAGAAGAAAACTTACAACGAAGGAGGAGGAGGAGAACCAAACGAACCGCAAAGGATCTGGACCGCTGCGACCCACAGTGAAGATGGCACCTCCTTGGGCGGTAAGAAGACAATGGTTTTGACAGAACTGGATAGCTCAACAAACTTTTGTACCAGGTTCCAGAGCATGTGGACAAGTGACAGAGCAACATTGTCCAAAAAAAGAAAGAGAGAGAATGTAGTGGGAGAGAGAAGGCAGCGGGAAGAGAGCAAATGCAGTAGAAGAACTAAAAGAAGGAAACACGGGCACATGGGGTACTGGCAGGCGAGACCAGATGGGAAGCTAACGCGCGATGCGCGAACAACATGATGCTTCCAATCCACATGCCGGGCACGTGAGAGGACGACGAAAATTCTAGCTGAATAGAGTTGCCATGTTATCTATTTATGTTGAAAAACTAAAATAGAAATTTAAGTATGGTTGAAGTAGGGTCGCAAACGAGTCGAGTCGAATCGAGTTTTGGGTTAATTGAGCCAAGTCTCGACTAAATTTTACCAAACTCAAACTCGAACTCGAGTTTGACGAGCCAGCAAATTGAAAGCTCGAGTTCGACTCGAATCGATTCGAGTCGAGCTCGAAAAAAATAATTATTTTATTTTTTAAAAAATAAATAATATAATATTTTTTCTTAATAAATAATAAAATATTAAGGATATATATAATTTTACTATTAAAATAAGAAAATAAAAAAATATATATATACTTAAAATTTAAAAATATATATATACTTAAAATTAAAAAAAAATATATATTATATATATATACTCGAGCTCGCGAGCCGACTCGCGAGCTAACAAGCTTAATATTTTGAGTTCGAGTTCGAGCTCGACTCGTTTGCAACCCTAGGTTGAAGACCCTTTCTTATCTTTTGAATTATGCAAATTTTGATTTTACATTTATATCTCTACTTTGATAGACTTAGTAAAATTTTTATGACTAAAAATGTGCTCTTTTCATTATGACCAACTTGTTGGTCGTTGATTTTGGAGATTACTCCAAAATATTTTCTATATGTACGAGAGAGATTTTTAATACAAAAATGAGGTTGCAGCTTAAATCGCTTGTTATGTTATAAGCTTGTAATTGCAAATATCATCCCCATTTGGGAAGGTGTGGAAACTAAACTGAATGTCACTGATTGCCATTTTTTGGATGTTTAAATACTAGAAATTGTCAAAGATAAGGCTAAGTGGGAAATATTTCTAGAGATTTTAAATACTAGATTATCCATTATGCCTAACGAGTCCTATAATTCAGAGCAATGCCAAGCTATCATAATTACTCTCCATAACCTATATACACACAATAAGGTATTATTCTTGACACATTGGTGAAATTGTGAAGGGCTTAAACTAAGCATGCTATGTAAAAATGACTTTTTTAGTGGGTGACCTTATAACACTCGTTAAGACATCTAAGTATTACACCTAACTTATCATGTTAATATACTCTAAAAAATAGACAGAGAATTGAAAAACACATTTTTTCGTCTTTTAGGTAGACTCATATCATCCAACAAAAATAATAATAATAATAATAAATACGTATACATCAACTATATCATATGAAAGATAGAATTGCTTTCATATTTTAAAAATACTCATAGTGCTTTAAGAAGGAAAAAATCTATATGGAAAATTTTAATTGGAGTATAGATATTGAGATTTACTTAATCTATATAGTATTCCATTCGAATTGAAGAAAATTATATGCAATATTTCTAAATGTCTTTTATGGATTTGCTTTTTTTTTTCTTAACAATAATATTTCAAATGTGATATTACAATAAGACACACACAAAAACACTCTATATACATCTCAAATACACTTACTACAAATACTAAGAAAACAATTGAAAAAACTCACTATCTATTTTTTTTTCCTTTAATGCCTCCTCGCCGCCCTCCACCACCATCATCCCTTCACTCCTTTAACCCTTTTTTTTCCCTTTTCTATTCTACTTCCTCCTTCTCTACCACTACTCTTACCCCCATTTTTTCCCCTATTCTCCTCCTTTCTCTCGTTTTTTGGTCCTCCCATTCCTTTCCCTATGTTTTTGTCCACTCTTTCCTCATTTTCCTTCCTCATCCTTTCTTTCTTTTATATCCCACATTTCTTTGCGACAAAAGGAGAAATGGTATGAGGGAAAAGAGGAGAAAGAAGGGGAGGGAAGGAAGGAGGGGATATAGAAGATAGGAAAAGAGAGAGGAGAGGTGGAAAAGGAAAATGAAATAAGGAGAAGGGAAGGGGTTTTACAAGGGAGGGGTTTAGATAGGGGGTATAAGGCATTATGGTAGGAAGGATGAATGGAATTTTTTAAAACACCTAAATAGAAGTTTTAAAATTTAAAATCACTCTCAAAATATATCTACAGTGAAAGTTTTTAATACACAAAATTATAGTAAAAATTTTCAAGAAACACCCTTAAATATATTTAATCTATACAGACCCTAATACATACTAGACTTGGGGTTTGTTCAATTAATAAATGGCTATAACTTGGTATGATGAGGAATTTATTATAAGTGAATTAGAGAGTAGATTTATTAAATAAAACTTCTTTTTTATTTTCTATCCAGTTACAAGTCACAAGTACTCAAAACAAACAAAATCATTTAAGTGAGATAAGCTGTTGTAACTGCTAATCTTATTCTTATAAAAGGTGAACTTTTAACTGCCATTCCGGTAAATCTATATTTATATCAAATTTACCATTTTACTTCACATTATATTTACTGCCCTTGTATTTAGATAATTTGTTGATTTAACTTAACTTTGTCATATTAACCAATGCTCATTAGTTGAGAAAAATAAAATATTTTGTTGTAACAAAATCAATAAAAAAGTAAAAAAAGTGTTTGGATAGAAGATTATTTGGGGAAAAATTATTTAGAATAGCATTGTACCATTTTTTTGTGATGTGATGTGATTACATGAGACAAAAAAGTTATTGAAAGCTATGTTTATGATACAAATACAATAATATGTGAATTTTTTTTTTCCAAATTACAGTATCATATCCGTTTGGATTAATTATTTTTTTAGGATATTTTTGAAATATTTTACTGTAACAGTGTATATGAAAAACTTTTACTATAGATATTTTTTGAAATATTTAATATATTGTATGAATGAAATATGTTTTGAATTGTTTTTGTTTGTATATTATTGTAATATTGTATTTGAAAAACTTATTTTTGAAAAATAGATGAATCCAAAAGAAGAATTGTGTGTCAAATGAGACTATTAGCTCTAACTATAATCAAATTCCTAAACCAAATGAGTACTAATTTACCGCAAGTAGCATAAGGAGATGGGTGCTGCACTACTTAGAAACAAACAGCAAAAAAATTCTCGACAAATGAGCATCTTATCAATCAAGAGGTTAAATCTTTTGACCTACATTTAATTCAGAATTTTTTGAAATTTCACCGGCGGGTAAGTGGTTACCCATCTGGACTGGACCAGTGGCGATTCAGCCACCCCCGCCCTCGTGTAGAGTAAATTAGGAGTGAGTCTAGCATAAAATCTAATTCATCCCTCTTCTTAGTATACAGTAAAGTAGGAGCGAGTGCAGCGTGAAAAAAAAGAAAAAGAAAAAGAAAAAGACAAAGGGAACATCTTATCCAAAAGTCTTCTTCTATCATTGCACCACCAGTTGGATAGGAATCAAAACAGCACCCACCCCCGAGTCCGCGCCCATTCCTCTTTGATTGATCATTGATGGTGCCACCATCTTTTTTGATACTCGTGAAAAAAAGATGTAGAATCCGAAAGATGAAAAAGAAATAAGTGTTTGTTTTCGTTTTAATGGGATAAATTAAATTAAATAGAGGAATTATTGGCATAGTAATTGATAATTGCTGTGCCTGTCTCCATACGGCAGCTATAATAACCACATATATTCCATCGTCATTCAATCATCTCCTTTGGTTATTACTGGCGTTGCTTTTCAGTTTATTTTTGCCCTTTTCCCCTTGAAAGTTAAATAGGAATGAAGGGAGTACAAAGAGGGGTCAATGCCCATGGAGTGGTGCTGCTCTTGGTGGTGGTGGTATTGCTTCAGAAAGCCGTACTGGGACGGCCTCTGCAACTGCAACAACTCACAGCGGTAACCAGGCCCAGCCCGAAGGACACTGCTGCTTTCGCTCGTTGGTTGGTCTGCCAGAGCTCCTGGGGTGTTCTAAGGTCTAATATCTATTATATCTATCAATCTGTCTTAGTTAACGAATGCGTCCTTCAAATTTTGCTGCCTGGAACTTTTTTCGGATGTGGTTGCAATTCCCATCTCCCATTCCTCAGAAGTCGTTATGATGTTTTTTTTTGTTGGGGATTTGCACATCCCTATGGGGATTATGCTAGTTGTTTTCGGTTTATTTTAATTTTGACCTTTTGAAGATGCTTTGTGTTGTTTTGACTGATTCAACTCACATCAGACTTGAATAATTTGGCTGTCACTAATTTTACAATTATAGGGTAACATAAACGAAAGGCTCCTTTTAATTCCAAAATGCTTTGGAATTGTATATCAGTACTTGGGAAATTTTCATGTAATTGCCGACAATTTGTAAAAGCTTCAAATTGCCAGGGCTCACATCTTATGTGTTTTTGCTTCTATTGATTGTAAGAGGTGAAGATTTAAGACTGTTTTCCTTACCAAACTTACTTCTCAACCGGCAAGAGTCACAGCAGGCCATTGTTTACTTCATCATATGCAATAAATGCTACCTTACCAAGAACTGGCTGGGTCAGGAAGGATCACTTTAAACAGCGTTTTAGCTGAAAATTCTTCACATATACGTAAACTGTAGAGGTAATGCAAGTATCTGAACATCACATTATCACCTTTTGAGGAGAGCAAAAGATTGAAAAGGAAAGCCTTTTGATCAAGACACGAACACCCCCTCATAGTATAGTAAAAAATCGTGGAGAACATTTTTGATGGAGAAAAAAGTTGTATTTCCTGTTAAGCATCGATTGCTGTTACTTATGCGAGTTCCAATGCAAAGGTCAAATTGGTGGGACAACTATGTGGATGAAGCTTGCAAAGATGTCAAGAACATTGGTTTACTGGTATAAATTTGAAATGATGATAAAGAAACTGAACCAAATAGTTTTTCGTTGTTTAATATACGTGTTTACCCGTTTGAAGGTTTTCATGTTAGGCAAGTGATAACTCCTCTTTCATTACTGTTGATCTTAAATATTGTCTAAACAGACGTTGAAGATGATCTTATCTTACTCCCTCCTATTTTTTTTGCAGTACCATAGCCAGTGATTTGGGAGGAGCACCTTTTGGGTATGATCTGTCATATAATATTGCTTTCTACCTCCTTATTTGGGCGACTGTGTACAAGTAATTTCTTGCAAGAAATTGTGATATTTTGTACAGAAGAAATTTTGAGGCGAAAGAAATCTCTGATCTGATCTAGTGATGATTGTGGTAGGTTAAACCTGATGCTTCGTTATGTCATCTGAGGATTGTCATGAATAGAAAAGAATCTGCTTTTACACGTGGAAACTTCTTCACTTTGATTGTCACTTTTATGAGATTATCTGGAGTTTAAAATACTATGCTAAAAATTGACTTGTACTTTCCCAACTTCTTGTTGAGATTAGACTTATTGTTTAAAGACTTTTCTAAGGGTTGCAACTCTTCTATTAGCCTGGAAGGAAGTGTGTGTTTGCTGTGTCCTGATTGAGTTGAGTTGGTCGCATCGTCTAACCTGAGTAAACTTCTGGTTGGCACAATGCAGAACATTGTGTCATGTACTGAAATGCGCTTTAACAGAGCTTTAAAAGCTTGGTTTCAACTTCTTGTTTTCTTTTCAGATACAAGTTATTATTGGTCTCCTGATACGCAATTTTATTTTATTTTTAATCCTTTTTCTGTTTTTCCTTGTGGTCATAAATTGACTTGTCTGTATTGTCCACAGAAATGTGGTCTCATTTAGTGATGGGCAACCAGACAAAGGAAGTGGCATCCCATATTTCTATTTGACGACACTTGATCCAACAGCACGTTATGCTTTGAAAGACCAAAGATCTTCCTTAACAATTAGTGAACATCCCATCGGGACTTGTGGTACCAAGGACCCTGAAAACCCTTCTTGTGCAAAAATTACACTTGTAGGGAAGGTAATAGCTCAATTAACTGAAAATTTTGAACTTATTAGACCTGGTGGCTTTACTAATTCCTAGGAGGCCTTTCTCACTTGAATTTACAATATGGCTGTGTTATCTGGTGTGCTGTTGTATTGTAATGCCTTTCTCACTTGTATGACATTCATCGTTCAGTTTCATCCTGACTTAACCTTTGCGTTTGTGGTGTGTAGTTGACATTACTTGACGGAAATTCCAAGGAAGCTGAGCTTGCTCAAACTGCGCTGTTCACTAAGCACCCTGAAATGACAGGCAAGCTTGTTTTTTCTTTATAAATGTTTGAAACAGCGTTGTCCTTGTGCTTTACTTAGTTTGGCCTTGAAAATCTTTATCCTGCTGCTGTATTGCTTTTGTTCGTGAGAACTACCTGCAAATTGTGTTTTAATTGAATGGTATGCAGGCTGGCCTAAGGGTCATAATTTCCAGTTCTTCGAGCTGGAAATTTATGATATATTTATGATCAATTGGTTCGGCGGCCCTAAACCTCTCACTGTGGAGCAATATTTGCAAGCTGACATGTGAGTGTTTGATCATAAATATGATTGCCTTCAAGTGCTTCCATCTTGCAAAAGAAATCCTTTATATGAAATAGCCCCCATAGGATATGAGAGCGAGTGATTGTCTTCTTTATCAGTTGATTTTGAGCATGGATTTCTTGCATTTGCAGGAATAAAGTCACGTTCAGTTTCTGATGAGTAGTTATCTGCTTAATAATGGCCTGATCCGATCGGTTTGGCTGTGCTGAAAGCGTTCAGTTTCTGGGTGGATCTTCTGTACACCGGTTCCCAATTCATTTGTAAATGTGTTACGTACGATCCTGTAAATTAACAATGTGCATCTGCCCATTGTCTTGGGAAATAGAATGAATATCAGAGGAAAGAATTGCATTTCTAGTGTTGATAGATGGCAATATTGCATGCACAAAAGCAAAAATAAGAGAACATTTCTTTTCAACTCCAACCATTTTGTTTGCTGCCAAATAGCTATAGATATATTTGCGGCCCCACATGTTTTTACATACTGCCGCGCCAGGTTACTTTTAACCGACATCTAAACGGTTGGCTGGCAGGATAATTTTAACAGCTAAAAATGTTGCGACATTGCAATTTTAAATTTAGCTGTGGATAACACCAAAAAAATTGAAAATTTGGGATTTCTATGTCTATTATACATCTGCGTTTAAGTGCTCACTTTTGTGGGTCTTTGGCCCCCTCTGATTTGTAATTAACCCATTTAATTGTACCGAGATTGTTGGTAACTTGGGACTGTGAAAAATACTAGAAAATGGCAATGTGGTAATTCAAAAGTTTGCTGTTATTAAAGCAACCTTATTTATTTATTATTCAGTCGTATCAAACAACTTTTCATAATTGCTAGAAAATTTTGAGTAGTGATGTGTTTCCTGATTATTTATCATATTTAAACTGATTTTTCGAGTTTTGGTGTTGCCTGTTGTCAAACAACTGCTCTGTCTAATTATATCTCTTTCTAAATTTTCGAGTAAATCTTATATACACTGACAGCGCATGTACTATCACTATTAGATTAATGACATGTATATAAAAGTTAAATTTTAAATTCAAATTTTGTATAGTTATCATCCATCTAATACTGACGGTCAGTGCAGTGTAGGAAAGATTAATCTTAAATCTTAATCCATATCGCTGCATATGTGTATGTTTATTCAAGTGATAATGGAAAGAATTTTAATTATAGATATGAACACGATAATAACACACATATTTTGTAGTTCTGATTGTCGGCTTATAAAATAAGACTTCTCTTTTTTTTTTTCCGGAAACGTTAGAATTATAAAATAAGACTTCTCACTTACCAAATTTTTTGAAAATCTGGCGGAGACATTCGGAGAGGAGATATAGAAAACGCCTGAAAATGAAATATTCAACCGGATAATATACAGAGAACTTAAAAAGTTATTGCCGTAGAGATATCGGTCCTGCAATGGCAATGGCTGGTGAGCCGATAAAAAGCTTATTGCATTCCAACCTCAAGAACTCGTTAACGGCTTAGTGTCCTGCTACTCCAAATGGCCCTATATACAGGCAACCATCAATTCTACTTACTTCCCCCCGCCAAATCCAAACCCCTCCTTAACCCCTTTCTACCTTCCTCCGTCACCTTCCCAAACCCACCTACCACGTACGGCGTCTCTCCTCCGAAACCGCTCTTCTGCCGAGCCACCGCCACTGCCATTGCCACTGCCACTGGCGACACTGAAACTCTACCCCAATCCGCCATCCAAAGGATTGCCGAAAAGCTTCGCGGCCTCGGCTACGTCGAAGATGATAAGGATGAGAACAAAGATGAAGATAAGCTTCCAAAGAATGGGCCCTCGCCGGGCGAAATCTTTGTTCCGTTGCCTTCCCAGTTGCCGAAGTACCGGGTCGGGCACACTCTTGACCCGAGTTGGAGCACGCCCCAGAACCCCGTCCCCTTACCCGGCTCGGGGAATGCGATTCAGAAGTATCACCAGTTGAGGAGGGGCGTGATTAAGGAGAGGATTGAGGAGAGGAAGAAAAGGGAGACAGTGCCCACCTTGGCGGAGCTCAATTTGCCGGAGGGGGAGCTGAGGAGGCTGAGGACACTTGGTATTCGGTTGCAGAAGAAGTTGAAGGTTGGGAAGGCCGGGATCACGGAAGGGATTGTGAATGGGATTCACGAGAGGTGGAGGAGGTATGAGGTGGTCAAGATCAGGTGTGAGGATATCTGTAGGATGAATATGAAGAGGACTCATGAGTTGTTAGAGGTAAGATCTCATTGTTAATGTCCTTTTTTTTCCCCAATTCTACAATTGTATGTTGATTGTAGTTACATTCGCATATCTTGCTTCCAATGTAAAAACTTTGTTTGAAGATCAAGTTTAAGTAGAGCTGCTAGTTACGCTTGAAGTTGTTTCTCTAACCACTTTGTGAAAAACAGCTGCTAGTTATATTTGAACCCTTCAAACGACATATTGTAAGGCAAATTTGTCCAGTAATATTTGGGTTTTAATGAGATTTTCATGTCCTATTACGTGCCCATTATTAGTTTGCATTTACTATGGCTTGACTTCATGGTATGTGCTGAAGCATATTTAACTGCAAATGGTCTTTTTTAACAGTTATTGGTACTTACTATCAGAAGTCCATAATTCACTTCAATTGTGTTTCTTCCTCTGCAACGTTACGTAATCTGACCTGTTTTCCTTCTTTTGGGTGTGGTGTGGTGATTTGGATTACCAGATGAAGACTGGAGGCTTAGTAGTTTGGAGATCTGGAACTAACATAGTGCTATACAGAGGAGCTGATTACAAGTACCCTTATTTCTTTTCTGATGATAATACAGCAAATGGCTCTTTGCGTGAAGAAGCTTCAGTTGATTTTCGGATGGATTACAGAGAGGATAATGAAAAGAAGGCTTCTTCATCTGGTGGGAATGCCCTGAGATCTTCTGTACCTAAGTCACTCAGCAAAGTGTCTCATCCACCTCTAATACAAGGTGTAGGAACTCCAAATAGAGTACGATTCCAACTGCCTGGTGAGGCACAACTTGCTGAAGAGGCTGATCGCCTGTTAGAAGGACTTGGTCCCCGGTTTACTGATTGGTGGGGGTATGAACCTTTACCTGTTGATGCTGATTTTTTACCAGCAGCAGTTCCTGGATATAGGAGACCATTTCGTCTGCTTCCTTATGGAGTGAAACCTATATTAACAAATGATGAAATGACATTTTTACGGAGACTTGGTCGGCCTTTACCATGCCATTTTGCCCTAGGTGAGTGATTTGTAAATTGGGAAGCATTGCATAGTTACTAGTCAAAGTTTATTACTTATACCGATTTCCTTTGTTTCAGGCAGAAATAGAAAACTTCAGGGCTTGGCTGCTGCAATTATTAAGCTATGGGAGAAATGTGAAATTGCCAAAATTGCTGTTAAAAGAGGAGTCCAGAACACCAACAGTGAATTGATGGCTGAGGAACTAAAGGTCTGCTAGATGGGTTTAAGAGATCTTCTGTCGTTCCTGTCTAGGCTCTGTTTTATCAGGGGACTAACATGTAACTGCCAGTAACTCTTCTGCACTGACATATATTTACTTGAAACTATACTCTTGCAGAACCTAACTGGGGGAACCTTGCTTTCAAGAGATAAGGAATTCATTGTCCTGTACAGAGGAAAGGATTTCTTGCCAGCTGCAGTCTCTTTAGCAATTGAAAAGCGGAGGAACTATGTGCTTGATGGTGAAGAAAAGGGAGCAGACAAAAGTTTTACTACAGTGAGCTCAAAAGACCAAAGGCTGGGGACCTCAGAAAATTGTAATGGAGATGAAAATAATGGTAAAGAGGACCAGAAACTTGAACTTGCCTCCAAGCGAAGGCATCGAAGCTCAACAGAAGCAGCAATTGAGAGAACTAGTGCCAAATTATCCAAGGCATGTTATGTAATACTACCTCAAAATCTGTTCCAGTCACTTGTCTATTTTCCCAAACATGTTAATCTTTTACAGCCTTACAGGCACTAGTGAAGAAAGACATGGCAGAGAAGCTTCTTGTAGAGCTGGAGAAGGAAGAGACCACCCAAGAGCCAGAAGTTGATAAAGAAGGTATTACAGAAGAAGAACGATATATGCTGAGAAAAATTGGCTTGAGAATGAAACCTTTCCTGCTTCTGGGTAAGTGCTAAAGGAAGTGCTTGCTTACTACACCCTATGATGAAGAATGACATTGGCAAGCCAAAAGTGTGTGTTTCTGGCCTCATGTCATCCTTGTAAATTTCTCTCTTTCATGCTCAGGAAGACGAGGAGTATTTGATGGAACAATCGAAAATATGCATCTTCACTGGAAATACAGAGAATTAGTGAAGATTATAACCGGGGGAAGAAGTATTGAGGAGGTCACTGCAAGAGCACGAACACTGGAGGCAGAAAGTGGCGGAATTTTAGTAGCAGTTGAACGGGTTAGCAAAGGTTTTGCTATCATTGTATATCGTGGAAAGAACTACAGTCGCCCTGCTTGTTTGAGGCCTCGTTCGCTTCTAAGCAAAAGAGAAGCAATGAAACGTTCTTTAGAGGCACAACGTCGTGAGGTCAAGTTTGTGTTTATCCCCTGGTTTTCATTTCATCCATTTGTATATGTAGTGAGACAAAGCACGAAACTATTCCAAATTATCCTTCCTTTAATTTTCTATGGTGGTACAGGACACTGTTAACTCACAGCTTTTTTGTTATCAAGTATTTTGATTATGAGTATTTGCTCGTTGTGCCTCACATATTCTCTTTGCATGAATTGCAGTCTCTCAAATTACATGTTTTGAAGCTTACACAGAATATAGATCGGTTGAAGCTTCAATTGGTGGGTTATCTTATTTCAGAGCCTTAATTTGTTTTCTGCAGCTAATAGACTGTATTCTGGTGGAAATTACATATCATTCATTTGATCCAGGCCAAAGAAAAGGGTACAAACAAGACGGACTTGGCTGAAGAATTAAAACTCAAATTGGTGAATTTCCTTTCAGATCTCATTATACTGTTCTTCCGTTGCAAGATTATTTCAAAATCTGGGCTAATATATGCAGTTTAATCATGATCCAGGACGAAGAGCAGGAGCCAGACAAGTTCCATTCATCAAAAAATAAAATGTCCCTTGCTAGTCCTGAACTCTCTCCCCAATCATTGTCAACGAGCCATTATAATGAACAGGTAAAAAGGATCCCTTTCTTTTTTGAGTTTTGGAATGAGCTATATATTTTTTGTCATCATCCAAGGCCATGCTAATCCAGTGTGTGTCAACCTCATGCTCATCTATCTAATGGATTGTTTCACTGGCTTTGGAATCTGAAATTGTTGTATGACAAATATAAAACACTTACTTTAGGTAAAGGACTTATATGAGAATTCGTGCTGCATTAAACTAGAGAGGCTAAATTTAAAAAAAAAAAAAAAAATTTCTCCAGAAGGTTCAAGCATATTTAATGGTTACAGCAATTTCAGTGCAGCTTAATTTGTACTGCTGCCAAGTCAGTCAATTTCAGTGTCATGCACCCAGGATGTGTGAAGTGTAGGCCATATTGTTGTTAATTACGTTTCTTTTTAATATAAAATATTTCCTAGTGCACAATAATTTTTTTCCCTTCATCATTTTAGTTTCTTTTCATAACCAGAACTATAGGATTGAATCGCTGAACAAACTCTCTGCATACTGTGTGACATGGAATTTATGAGTGATGACTTTGAAAACATTGCTATGAGTTTGATAATGCAGATGCAGAACCTTTATCTAAATGAAATGGGGGAAAAGGTACAAGTAAAGAAGCTAAAGATCTTTTGAATTCGTGGAAATGTGCCACCCTCATCTTCTCCTGATTCCCTTTTCTGTCAATAAATCGAGTCGAGTTGTACAAGCCTAATTAATCTTCTATGAATGTTTTTTTCTTTTATCTTAGACACTTGGTGTGACACGCACTTCCGCTATTGGTACTATGGAGGCTAAACTTGGTGGCACCAAAGCTATGCATTCCCCTGCTGATTCCATGAAAACTGAGCTAGATTCATCAGTTCATGTAGTTAAGGAAAGTGGCTGCAATGCAATACTTGTTAGAGCTAAAAGCCTCTCCAATAGAGACAGGCTACTTTTGCGGAAACAAGCGCTGAAGATGAAAAAGCATCATGTGTTTGCCATAGGTAATACGAATATATTTTGTATCTTTCTTGATTTAATATTCTGCTATAAACCCCTATTTCAAGAGTAATGTTGTTTTACATGTTGGATGAGACAAATTTGGCCCTTTTCCAGCCACCAAACATGTGGATTTCTGATATAGTTCCTTTTGTTGTGAAACTTTGTCGTATGTTAGTTGCGGGATATTTGTTGTCTCTGTGGATCACATTCTGTCATTTTGTCATTGGCCGTGGTTCTGGGACTCCTATAGTTCAGTTCCTTATGTTGTGAAACCTTGTTGCACGTTGGTTGTTTGGACATTTTTTTGTCTCTGTGGATTACATTCTGCCATTTTGGTGATTGACTGTAGTTTCTGGACACTCAAGTTTGGTTTCTGGCTACTCTAGAACACACGTGTTCAGAATATGAATCTCGTAATGTAGCATTATGTGGATAACTAGTTTTTCATCAGTGTAAGAGTCCAGCATATGCTATTCTGAAAAGCTGTAGACCAATAAAGAATTGGAAAATAGTATATTGAAATTGTAAATGCTCATGAATACACTGCCAAACTGTTCTAAATAATTCTTGAGGCAATTTTCTTTCTAAATGACGCAATAGATAGACAGAAGTAGCAGTCTTTTATATTTTGATTGAGATGGAAGGTTTGTTTTTAACTGTTTTCACCTGTTTGGCTGGGTAACATAAAGTATTTTACAAATGGTCTTATTTCTTAGGGAAGAGCAACAAGGTTAGTGGACTTGCTGAAGCAATCAAGGTCCGCTTCCAAAAGTACCCTCTTGCTATAGTGAATGTAAAAGGCAGAGCCAAAGGGACTTCTGTCCAGGAGGTGGTCTTCAAGCTGGAGGTTTGTGATTGAAATCCGTTTTAAGTATCTGCGGCAATGAGCTTTGAGATAAATTTAACTTCAGAAATTTACAGAAATCATTTCTGATGTTTGCTAATATTTGCTTTGATTAAATCGTTGTTTTGAGGCTGTTTTAACTCCTGTTAACCTCACAGCAAGCCACTGGGGCTGTGCTGGTGTCTCAAGAACCAAGTAAAGTCATACTGTATAGGGGTTGGGGAGCAGGAGAGCCAACTACCCATGGTAGCCGGGAAAGTACTACAGATTCGAGATACTTTTCAGGCAGAGAGGGTAGGACTCCGCATGCTATACCTCACGATCTTATGTCAGCGATCAGGCTTGAATGTGGTTTGCAGCCTTACAACGAGAAAGAATCCACTTCTTAGGCTACATCTCTCGTTGATTTTTGTAGCTTAGTTGGAATGCATCGGTTTTGACACGCATTTGACCTAGCAACCGGGCTTTCTGCACTAATTGCAAAATCTCGGTATTCCTCTTGAATTTGACACTTGCAGACCGTGGCATTCGGTACTTACAAAGAGTTCCTGAGTTACATATGACTATATATATACGGTATTGGTGAGTCTTGTTTACTGTGATTGAAACATTACTGCAGGCTGTGGAGGGGTCCTGTTAAATCTGAATATGAAGCAGACATGCAGAGCCCTCTTTCGGTGGGAATCTCGACTAATCTGAACTTTATTTGACCGTGGCTTTTCTTATCGTATTTCAGTAGTGGCCACGGAATTTGCTACAACGATCGTGGGAAAATAATATGGACGCAAGCAAAGCCCTCTCTGACTCTCGCTTAGGTTGGCAGTCAGAACAATGGGAAGGTAGCCATGCTCCTGCCGCTTCCAACCTGAACACTGGAAGACTTTTTTCTTCTCGGGGTCCAACTCCATAGCGGAAGGGAAAACCGGAAGGCTGACTGTATCAAGTTGATTCAGGTTTAAGGTCAGTGTCACGCGTGATTATGCAAATATGAGTTTCTGTAAAAGCGCGGGGTCCATGTAGGTTTTTTTTTTTTAGTTAGGAAAATCGTTCAAAATGCTCGTTATATTTTATCAAATGAATTTTTTCGTTCTCTACTCTTAAGAGAGTAACTTTATATCTTATACAAAATTAAGTCAATAAAATTTGTTTCCAATATAGGTTTTCAGTCACTTTTTAGCGTAAAATCACGTCATCTTTTTAATTCGCATGCAGTTATTTTTCATATACAACATGTTAGATCCCTCTTTTTTAGTGATAAAAATAAATATGAATTGTGTTTGATTTCTTTTCTTTTTTTTAAGAAAAAAAATGAATATGATTCGGATTAAATCTTACTTTTTTTAGAGGTAAAAATGAATATGAGTTAAGCCAAATTATACCTTTTATAGAGAAAAAAATAACTATGTATGGATCATGTGATAAATTTAGTGTAAAAAGTGGCCTAAAATTTAGGTTGAAATTAAATTTTATTTCTTTGATTTTGCAAGGGGTGTGAAGTCATTATTTTTAAAATAAAAAATAAAAAATATATTTGACGAAATGTAAGTACGTTGTCAGATGGACCCTTGGTACGGCCCAACGTCAAGTTTTCCCTCCACAGGTTGACGTGCGTGCAGCGTGCTGCACATGCTTGCATATAATCTTCTGAAAATCTGTCCCCACGAGTCGACTCATGTAAAATAAACTGAGCAAAAAAAAAAAAAAAAAAAAAAAAAAAGAAGAAGAAATACGGAGTGCCGCGTGCCTCACGGCACCAGTTTGCAAAGCTTCCCGTTTTAGCCGTCAGTTCAGTTGGTATCGAACGCAACGCCCTTCGCTTCATCAAAATTTTCTTTGCTCTTAGCCACTTTTCTTTAATTTCCCATGCCTTCCACGCTCTTTTTTATTTTTCCCCTACCCCCTCATTTTTCTTTGGGAAAATAGGGATTCCATTTGTAGATTATGCGCTGTATAAAATAGCCATATTGATATAAATGGCATAAGAGAAGTGATAACGAATGATTTACCATGATTGAGAAAAAACAACTACTGTCATATGACGTATGTTGCATATACTTCATGATCTATAAGTGAACACACAGCGACCAAGAAGAAATTAGGTTTGGCCTGGGATTCCGTTATGCTGGGACCAACAGTGACGGCGTCTCATTCAACTTTTTATCTTTTCAATCACCTTTTTATCTCACATAGATCACATCACAAAAAATGTTACAGTAATTATCTCAAATAAATCATGCAAATAAACTCTTATCCAAACAAATTAATTATTTTTATTTTCTCTCCACTCCTTCTACGAGGTCTCATAATGGCACAAAAAGAAATATAGGGTTATAACGTTGAAGAAAGTAAGAGACTGCTTGAATTGCATTTTTAGTAGTTTTGTAATAATAATAAAAAAATCACCGTTATATTTTTTTAAATGTGATGAAGCAAAAAAAAAAATGTTGAGAGAATGCCTTTTAGAAAAAAAAATCAACATTTTTTCCTGAAAATTACAATCCAAACAAGGGAAGTTAATTAAAAAATGGTTGGAGATTCCTTGGCCTGATTGAGTAAAATATTAGTCCTAGAAAGAAAAAGGTCATCCTCTTTGCCGGAATTGTTGTGTTACACGGGGGACTAACTTTCCAATTAGGCGCGGAAAACAATTGCGACTCCTTCTAAAGTGGTCAAAGCGATGAGTATCGGCGCGCGGACGGCCTCGTCTTCACTCGTCATCCGGGGCCCTGAATTCAAAGGGTATGGAATTTGCAGCAGCTTCTCGTCGTGTTGACAAAAAAGGGCACTTTCCAATTGCGCTGTGCTCCGTACGAATGGTAGCTTACTATCCATTTCCAGCGTATCTGACTTTCTGGTTACGATGAAAACAAGAGCTTAAAGCAGGGAATTCCTTTCTTGCTTAATTCATCTATATATTGCTGTATGCGGCCAAATTTTTGCGTGCGATAAGCATGGGCTGCAATGGTGGACTTTGGTGCCTGGTTGAATAAATTCAGAGGGAGCTTAATTAAGTTGGGCCCTCCGACCACAAGTCCACTCACTAATTGCGCCAGTTACGTTGCACGCTTCAAATGACTGGCAAGGACGAAAGCAAGTTGAAAATTGAAACAGATCCATGTTGAACCTCGTGTATCTATTTTGCAAGGGCAAATTTTGCAGTAGATAAAGCAATGGCGCTCTATTTTGACCCGTGAAATTCTTCTCTTATACTTTTCCTTTTTACTGTGTTAAATACTCTGAAAAGTTTTGGCAGATAGAAATGGAAATCATATAGTGTTTGGATATAACTTATTTTGTCAAAAAAATTTACTTGCTTACGTCACAAATACATTTTTAAATAAATAATTTTATCTTTCAAATTATTATTTTATCTCACATGAATCACATTAAAAAAAAAACGTTACAATAATTATTTCAAATGATTTCTTGAATGAAAATTGAAAAACCATCGTTAGGGAAAAATAACTTGAATGAAAATCCAACCACCAGGGTTAGCTTAGTGGCCAGAGATCGATTCTTAGAGTCCTTCTCGTTATCCTCTTCACGGTTTGAATCTTGTGCCTGACAGTTGGGAATGAAAAAGGGTGAGAGGATAAAAAAAAAATTAATAATAGACATGAATGAATGAGAATCCTCTAATAGAAGAAAAAGACATTCTCAATTATAAAACTAGAAATCCAAGATTGACACATTTATTTTAGAATCTTGTAATAGGATTGTAACTTTTTGAAATTGTTATTTTTTTTTAAAAAAAAAAAAGTAATAAGATTGTAACATTTTGAAGCATGCGTGTATAAAAAATTCAATTAGGTTTCAATCTAATCATCACCATGAGTTCCTAGGATTATAAGTTGATATTTTGTAAAATTTTTTGCAAAAAAGGTCTTATTTTACCGATTGAACCAGCTGCTGTTGACTCACATTACGGGGTTGGAGGGATACCCCAAGCAGACGGCCGTCACGGGAGTCAGGGATTGTTATTAGTTAGTACTAATTAAATGGTCTGTACAAGACTCCACGGCGAAGAGGTTCGGATGAATGAAGTAAATATTTCTTTCCACAAATTCTCTCTCCTTATCAGTGGACACCGGTGCAAATCTCCGAGGGCAAGAAAGAGACTGCACAAAAAAAATACTACTGGAGGGTTTGCTCTCTCTTTTCTCTTAGCTTAGGTAGTATCCTTCTCTTCTTTCAACGCCAGAAACCAAAAGTAATCATCATGTTCTCTGTGGCACCAGTACCACCTTACCTTCTCCAGAGCCATCATCATTGCTCCCACAACTACGCTGAAAAACTCAAACCATCATCATTATCCACACCAACAAAGACGAATATCATGAAAGAGAGAAATAAAAATCACAAACAACGTGGACATCACAGGCTGTTGTTGGCTGAGGATGAAGTTGAAGACCGAAACCTCCTCCTGCTCCATCTGGGAGAAGAAGAAACTCAAGCTCTCGAGGGTCTTCTTCTTTCTTTCACTTTCGACTAATAAAGACTTTGATCAAAGTCAGCTTGCTTCGGGGAATCAAGCATCATGGTCCGATCTCTACTTTGCTAGATCAAGCAAAACTAACTCGCGCCTGTATAGCTAGCAAGTTAGCTGGCCATCTTTTCTTTCTTACAACAATTACAACTCCTCCTCCTCCTCCTCCTCCGGGTTGCCTTTGGCTTTGTGGTTTGAACTTAAAAGGTAATGTTAGATCTTGTTAGATAAAAGCGCATACTAGTGGTGCTACTATATTTTATTTGCTTGTGAATTTGCTTATTAGCCTTTTTTGGAAGTTCAAGAAGACAAGATTGAGCTACGCGGTTTTTTTTTTTTTTTTTGTTGGTTTTTTGTGGTTTGGATTTATGAATCTCTCTCGATCACTTGTATTATGTCACTTGGATTTGATTTCTTAAGCTTACGGACGATGCGTATTGTAGAAAGTGATCTTTGATTGTATCTATTTAAATGGTGTCTCATCAAACCAGTTAGTCCTAGCTATTCAAAACCCTCCTCGACAAACATTAAGCCTGGTCCTCACAAGCATTCTTCAAAGTTGCGCCCCATAGTTATTTATTTATATAAGTAATAATTATGATCGACAAGATCTGTGATGGACAAGGCAAGGCACTTATAGGAGAGTACTTTTTCTCTTTTTATCTCCTGTTAAGGTTTCGCTTCAACAATTCATTAGGGTTACCAACTTTTGTTTCGTCTTTAAGCTTTGTCTTGTGGTTAATCTTTCGCTGATTAATGTTTATTGATTCCACTTGTGCAAATGGACAAGCTGAAATTGGATTAAGATACGACACCACGTAATCAGGCGTTAAAAATGATGATGGCTCTTGCTTTTCTTTTAGTTTATTTTTTCTCCCCGCTTGATTTATCACTTCCGAAAGGAAAGTAGGAGATTTGATTTTGATTACATCAACAAACATGCAAGTCCATCTTCATAGTGTTACATGCGGTTTGGAAGCAGTAAACGAATTTTACCTGGGTATTGTGTTTTGGCTGTTTTGTGTCTGGATCATGAATGATGAGTAGGTTATCATGATTCACATTCCCCGTGCTTTTAAGCATGGAATTTTCTTTCGTGCGCTCTTGCTTTAAGTTAGTCCGGACGTTGGTTGATTACCAGGTGCTCACAACTCAATGATCTCTCTCTTTTCTTCTTCTTCTTCTTAATGTATGCGTTCGGAGAGGCGGTGGACATTAATGATCAATCTATAGATTCCATCATGTAATCTCCTTCTGTTAGGAGATATGATTAGTGCAGTTTTCTTCTCCCCTTCTTTTCTGGGTTCTAACTACTAGTATTAAATTGTATTTTTCGTGATATTTGTAGCGTGGGGATCGAGAGAGTGGTGTCTTGCTGCTAGTACTCAAAAAATGGGAGTGTTTGGATACCTCAATTATTTCAAATAATATTTTGCTTGCATCACAAACACATTTCCCAACCTACCTTTTTATATTTCCAATCACCTTTTTATTTCACATACATCACATCATAAAAAATGATACAATAATTATTCCAAATAATATTTTAAATAATACCCTATTCAAACAAACCCATTGTTTGCGTAGGTTTTAATTACTTGCAGTTGCACGATGATTTGTTTGCTTTGATGGCCTATCTACAATGGTTTTAATTACTTGCAGTTGCACGATGATTTGTTTGCTTTGATGGCCTATCTACGAAGGATAGTAGCCTGTTGAAACTTTTTTTTTCGTGGCCTATGATTACGTTTGGATTGTATTTTAAAAATTTTTTTTTTATAAATTATTGTAACGATTTGATATATGTGAAATTAAAAGGTAATTGAGAAATGTGTTCACGAAAAATGTAGCAAAATTTTTTTTTTTAAATGGCTATCCAAACAAGACACTTTAGCTTTTTTCTACAGTACCGACACATCCATATATATATATATATATATATATATATATGTAGATTCCTGATACAACTAGCAACAATGGTTATGTTCTGCTACATTCTAAAGTACACCTTGCAATAAATGAGCCGTAACAAGAATAAAACCGCGTCCGTTTAAGTAAATGGCACTGCTCTTTGCGCGCTTAGATGCATGTTTTGATTAGCAGTCTATCGTTGGGGCGATGGATGAGTCTTAGTAGTGTGCTGGCATGGCCTTCGTCGATCTGCAGCTTATTCAAGGAATGATGGATAGATAGGTTCTGAACTATCAGTTGCACTACTGGCGACAGACGTGAACAACTCTTTTGTCCTTTTCCTGTTCCTGGTTTTTTTTTCTTTCAAAAATAATGAATCTATTCTATCCTATATATTAAGGTATACTAAGGTGGAGGGGACGGATTTAAGGAGGTTCAGAGGTAATTCGGAGGGGACTGAACCACCATCGAATCAGACGGATGCACAGCACACTCGTCTGAATTTTTTAGAAACAAATCACTTAGATGCGATATTTTTTTGGTGGGAGGCAAGATTGGTGATGGCCACCCGCCCAAAGGCTGATGGTTTCTTTTCCTGTTCCCGGTGAATGAAAAAAAATTGCCTTCTTCTGTCTTATCCAATGGACCATCATTGTATTAATTAGAACTTAGCCCACGCTTCGTGAGACTCTGGTTGCACAGATCTTTCAGATATTGACTTCGGCTGTGTTTGTTCTCGAGTTGGGATAAATTCATCTTTGTGGAACACTTTTCAAGGGATGAAGGATTAGCGTTTGTTTGAGATGAGCAGTGAGGACAACAGCATAATTAACGAAGCCAAGTTCAGTAGACTTTCGAGCACAAATGACATTAACTATAAGTTTTATTCGGTGGGAGTGCTTGTCAACCCCTGACTGACGCTTGAAAAGTTAAATCCAAGTAAGGTGAATTGAAGGTTTGAAACACTTGGGATTCCCATGCGCATTAGCGACGTGTTGATGTTTTACAGTTTTGCTATCATTTCACCCTCTGAAAATTCTCGGGGCATTTTGTGGTTAAAAAAAAAAAGAGGCAAAAAGGAGGGGAATTGAATGAAGAGAGGACACCTATGATTGATTTAGGCTTGGATGCACTAGACAATAGTACAAAGTACCAACCCACCAAGTCAACGCGTCCCCGATGGCCACTTTATTACCCCTTCTGATCAACGGACGTAGAGCTTCACCAAATCAATATCGGTGTGCATTTTTCTGGAAACACAAAAGAAAAAGTAGTTATGAATATATATATATTTTTTTAAAAAAAGACCAATCTTTTTTACATTAGCAATTTATAAGCTGACTGACGAGTTTAAATGCCCATCGGGGTCAGCTCAACCGGTGAGGCCATGGGGTAATCCTCACGGTAGCACAGGTTCGAGTCTGGCCTCACATGTTGTCTGGGTGTTCTTGGGTGGCGGAGTACTTCAGATTTAGGGGATTAATCGGGTCCTGTAAAAATTAATCCGACACTTCTGTATTAATAAAAAAAAAAGATGAGTTTAAATATATTTCATATCATTTTAATTTAAATTTAAACATCAAAATTTGTACGCGTAACATGTAAACACTGAAAGGTTTTTAGATACATATCACGTAATTTATATTTAAATTTAAACGTTAAAATTTTCACATATGGCATTCACCTGGAGTTCTAGACTCGTAATTGTATATATTGACAGTGCGTAAATGATTTACTTACGGTTCAAAAAAAATTCAAAATCATGAACGAATCATCAGAGATTTAATTAAGGTCATGGAAAAACCAATCTGATTGTATGTGAAGATGATGATAACATATGCTTACATCATCTGGTCGAGTTCAAGAAAAGCCTTGGGACATGTAATTTCTGTGTTTTATGTGGGTGGGGGAGGGGGGCGTTGTGGAAGAGGTTATTTTGTTCTACTGCCAGCTACTAATTTCTGCAGAATTTGTAATTTCTTGGTCGAGGAGCGGTAGAGGTCCATCACCATCCATGTGGGGAGGAACCGCATGATTAAAGAAGCTTGGTGCATCGGGAAGAAGAATGAACTGCATGATTAAAAGTTTTTTTAAATTGACACAAGTTAGTATATTTAAATTATTTAATTTACTGTATGAATGTACAAGCTCACTTGAGATCCCTTTTGACAAACCTTTCATCGAGAGAAAGTGTGTGAGAGAGAGAGAGAGAGAGATCCAGTGACAAGACGCCGACTGCCCATTTTGCTTTGGGGGAAAAAAAAACTACTATTCAAGGAAGAGGCAGTTCGGTGGGAAGTCTGCATGGAACTTATTACAATGGAAGGGTCCGACATGATTTTCCGAATTCATATATTTTGAATTTTGTTCGAATTAGATAGTTGAATTTTTCAAATTGGAATTTGAATTCTGATTTCGATTTCAAATTCGTTTTTAATATATAAATATATTTTTATACATGTAATATAATATTATATTATAATATTATAAATTTTATATTATATAATAATATATAAATTTTTCCGAATTCAGTGAAATTGGAATTTACCGAATTTCGAATTGAATTCGGTATGAATTCGAAATCGAATTCAGTCAAATTATCAAATACCAAAATTTCGAATTCAAACTTTCGAATTACCGATTTTCGAATTCGATGCACACCCCTAATAGCAGCAGTGCAGCCTAACCAGAAAATTGAGGCCTTGTCTGTATTGTCACTTTTTGGAAAAATTAAAAAAAAAACTTTTTGTAAATATTATTTTTACAAATTTTTTAATTATATTTTTTAATCTCACATACATTACATTATTAAAAAGTGATATACTAGAAATTATTCTCAAAAAAACTCTTGTGAAAATGCAACCACTAATATATTTATTTGTAAATTTTTTGGAAGACGACCGCCGTAGAAGTAGCAAGTGTGTGGCAACGGCAGAAACATATCAATTTCTTTTCAATATTTGATACTTTAATCTTTTTTCCCCTCCCCTTTTGGTTGGAGTTAGAGGTTTTTTTTTAAATATATATATATATATATATTTTAATCCGGGCTCTTTTTAGGCGCTACAAACTTTTCTCACATACCAAACTAACGTCCGGAGCCCTGACTAGTGGGCTGGGTTTCAAGGACTTTATGAAAGTAGAGACCGGGAACAGCCGCCTGTACAAATTGTGGGCCTCCGGAAACGCAAATTTTAAGCCAGAAACGGCATCATTTGGGCCAAATGTAAAAAACAGATTCATCCAGGATAGATAGAGAACTTCAATATGGCGGTAGCGTGGGAAAATTAATAACACAGTACTGTGGCTCCGTAAGATTGATTGGTGGCCGATATTGCCAACGAGTGGCCCTCACCAAACCACCTTCACCCGCAAATAACCATAAAAAATCTTCGTATTATAATTATTCTCAGGCGCATCAAATCCACCATACAAAAACAAACTGTCTTCCCTCACAATAACACCACAATCCTGCTGCTAGTTTTTTCTTCTCCTTCTTCAGATTTATTACTACAACATCTGTTAACTCATCAAGTGCGATAAACAAAACTAGTGAGAAGGATTTTTTTTTTTTTTTTCAAACTAACAAATTAGTTGTAGCTTCCACCATGACAACAGCTCTTCAGGCGTCAACCTCCTATGGTGTCGGTTTTGCCGTTTCATCATTCCCTCCGCCTTCAAGGCCGTCTCGTCACCGCACTCTCGTCCTAGCTCAAGGTACTAGTTTAATTAGTATGTCATGTTTCTTTTCCTTTTGTTTTGTGTTTAATTTTTATCCCTAATACTGAAATTCGGAAGGATTAGAGTCAAAATTAATTGCCAAATGCGTTGTCTCTGATTGGAACCTAGTCTTGTAGGTTCCTCAGCCAATGCTCAATCTTCCTTTACCTCCTTTTTTACAAGAATTAAAACATTATTAATTAAATTATCAGGCTAGTCTTGGTGATGGTACTCTTTTTTTTTTTTTTTTTTTTCGTTTAATTACTACGTGTTACTTATCTAGAGATATTGTTTGTGAAAATTTTGTTTGGTAGCGGAACCGACGGAGAAATCTGTGGAAATCATGAGAAAGTTCTCGGAGCAGTATGCTCGTAGGTCCGGAACCTATTTCTGTATGGACAAAGGTGTTACTTCTGTTGTTATCAAGGTATTTTTTCCCCTTCTTTTCTTCCGCTTTTACTATTTCAGCAATTCATGTGCTTCTAAAACGTTATTCTGCCTTCTGCGCGAGTCAATATTCTGCTGAAGAAACTATTATTCTTAACTATACATGTTTAGATGGTTTAATACTTGGGCTGGTTTTGTGGATTCTTTCCATATGTTTTCTAATACTAGATGATAGAAAGGACTATTTGTGTCCTAAGGAGAATCTGCTGCTTTTATCTTGGTAGGTCCTATGTGGAAAAGAGTAAGGAAGGGACACCAATTTGAAATGCCCCACTGGAAAATTCTGAGCACTGCATGTAGAGAATAGAAATGCATTAAAACACGCGCAATATGAGCATATCTATGTACATTTTTCAATAGACATTTCTGTGGTAGTCTTTATTCTCCTCTTTGTAATTGGCGTATTCTGTTATGGATGGATAATTTTTTGTGATTTGAGTTTAAAAAAAAAAAAACTAAGAAAAATATGGATTTGTGTTCTGATCACTAGCCTTGTCGATGCAATTTTCTTGATGCAGCAAAAGATGTGATCTGTGATTTCATAAGATTAAGGAATTTCATGCATCAGTATCAATGGAATCAAAAGTTAATTTGAAATATTGAGGTGGTGCTAAATTGCTCAAAATGAAATTAAGAGTCTTCCTGTACGTGCACATAAATATACTGACCAGAAAAATTTAACTCATGGAAGTGGCCTGAAGTAAACCATTTCTCATTTGAATGATCTACTTTAAAGTTATGGCAAATGGCATTTCTCCAGTAACTTTGGTTTGCAAAATTCTTTCTGGACTGTTGCCAGGGATTGGCAGAGCACAGGGATACTTTGGGTGCACCACTCTGCCCCTGTAGGTAAATAGCCATTCATGAGCTCCTTTTCCTGATGCTTGTTTTGATCTTATTTTCTTATGATTGAAAATGTTAAAAAAGGCATTTGCACCTATGCTTTGTTCCTCTATTCAATCAGTTATGGATTTCAATTCCAGGCATTATGATGATAAAGTTGCAGAGGCGCAACAAGGGTTTTGGAACTGCCCGTGTGTTCCCATGAGAGAGAGGTAAGATATCAGATGTAGGTTGATTCCATTTTTGTGTAACCTGTATTAAATGGTTCTGTTCTTCGGGTAATGTAGTTGCAGATGCATTTTCTTCTTTTGTGGATTAATGGATTTATTTATTTCTCCAATCAGGACTCTGTCAATTTATTGCATTATCTGGTCAAGAATTTTTTGTAACATGACCATAGTTGAAATCGTAAAACAAATACAGGAATGGATGAAGAAAACTGGATAGCAGAATTTGTATGTTTTTAACAATGAGATGCTGTTTATAATGATTGTTGATGGTTCCATGTAAGGTAGTTCAATAGCTGGTTAATTTGAATGAAGATGATGTAGAGCATATGACTTGAAGATTGCAACCATTTAAACAAAGGAAGTTTTTGCAAGTGTTCAAAGTCAATGGAGATGTCACATGTATGTTCTGATAGCTCATGCATCTGTTTTGCAACTGGAAGAGTAGTAGAGCTGTTTTGTTCTGAAGACTGAGTATTTCGTCAATTAGAATTACTAAGGTCATAGGTCATTTACGTTCCATTCTTTTTTCTCGAGTATAATATTGGTGTAGGCAAAGTGTCCCAAGGATTCAAAAATTTTAAAAGGGGAGGCTAGAGGGGAAGGCTACTCTTTGCTGGCCCAACACACAATTATTTCCTCAATCTCTTTGCAGTTCCCTGCTGTGTTGTTTTTCCTGTTCTGACTATTCACATTTGTAGTGGTTTTGAGACTCTGCTAAAATTACAAGTTCATGTGGGCAGGAAGGAGTGCCACTGCATGCTTTTCCTCACAGCTGAGAACGATTTTGCTGGGAACGAACAGGTGACTTGAGTTTTTCCTTTTAGACCTTTTTTTTGTGATATGCTTTGGACTCGGGATATTCCATAATGAAGTTTTCTTTCGACTGAAGTTAGTTTGGTAGCTTGGGACTTCATTGTATCCGTCTCCTTTATGACATTGTTGAATGTCTTCTCCTTGCAGGCCATATCGCTTGAGGAGATCAGGGAAACAACAGCAAACATGTGATGCTTTAACTCGTCCTGATAACTTGTCTAATGAAAGTTATCCTCTGTATACTTGTTCAAATCAAGAAAGTAGCGTTGTAAAATATTTTTGATGTACCAAAGTTATCACACTTCTCGAAGGTAATGACATATTTGGTTCAGACACGTGGTGGGCCGTCGAGCATATTACTCAGTAATGATGACAGTCCAGACTTGAAAGATTGTAGGGGAGGAATCGGAGTTCTGCAATTTTGGTTAATAAAAATGCAGATTAGGCAACAAGTTTCTCGACGCGTTGCTGGAAGAACGCAAATTCTCAATTAGATTGCAACTGCCATTGAGTTTCCCTTCTTTCCTTGTGATTTTTCTAATGGTAGTTTTTCAGTTAAACAAGGCAATTTAGTGCGCGCACGTCCCCGTGTGTGTATATATATATATATATATATATATATATATATAAAAGATTTCAAACGATTGTTTTAAACATAATCCTGTACGATAGAAAGATGTTGAAACAAATCGTATACAAGTTTATAAATTTCTCTCTTTATGCAAGTGAGAGATTTTAAATTTGAAACATTTCATTTATATTCTCTCTTTCACTATCATTCAATTCATTCTTAAGAATCTTTTTTAAACGTTACTAATTTCTATTGACAATACAAAACTTTGCTTATTTAGAAAGAAAAATAAAGTCGATATTTAATATTTTCTTTTAAGCTTTACCATAAACATTTTATGAGAATTTCTTGATCCATTTTAATCTAATTTAAATGTTGAAAAACTTGTCAAGCAATTTTTTTCTTTTTACCTTTTCAAATAGATTGTCCAATTTAGCTTTTCAAAGTAAAGAATTGTCCAAATTTTGATAGATACCTGCCTCCGTTTTGGGCCAAGACCGTGCGTCATTTCGCCTTCCCACCCGCAGAAAAGAAAAATTTGTTGGATATTGCTGCACCTGGAATGGATCGGCCCGACCCATTCATGGACTACGTCTACGTGGTAGGGAGTAGTAAATACTACTAAACAGTACACTTGTAACTGAGTCCACTCCAACCCCACCCCACGCTTTTGGTCTTCACGGTACCTTTCCTGCTGCGGCCGGTACTACACTCAAGACTCTCCGGCTAACATTCCTTTGCCGTTTTGTCATTTGCCTTCCCCACCGTTTACAATCCTTTTTACATTTTGCATTCTTCGATGAAACTTTCCGAGAAGATGCTGACCTCCACTTTTACTCCTCCAGATTGATTACTCCTACTTATTTGTGATCGATTTTATTCATTGACGTAACTCACCCATCCCTTTTTTTTTATTATTATTTAATAATTACTGGGTTAAACTTCCGGCCACTTGAGCTTTGGGTATTGTGAAGGAGGGGAGCAAGATCAAGTTATGGCAAGACCTCAGGTGACCATCACTCTTGGACGCTCTGGTCAAGTAAGCCTTCCTTTATCTTTCTTCCCTTTCCATTTCTTCTTTTTCTGTTCTTTTTTCCCACCATTTCTTTTCGAGGGGTTGGGAAACGTCATGATTCATCCCCATGGTCTTCGATCTCTTTTCCCCTTCCCGCGGCCCCCACGCTATGAGGTCTAATTTCTTGGTACTTGTGTTTGGACCTGCAGGTCAACTTCGGAGTCATTATGAATTTCTGAATTAAGTGTTTCAACTGTATGTTGTGCTGTGTTTGTGATATTTATGTTTGATTTGCAGAAGGTAGTAAGGAGGACGTCGGATAACTCTGAGGGTTTCCTTAGCGATGCTCCTGCATTATCAGGAACCAAAAGATCTAGGGCCGATGGCAGCGCTCAAGATTCTTTGTTTTACACCAACAAGAGGTTGGTGCTTCCTATCCCAATTTTTTCCTCACCATTTTTCTTCAAAAACTATGCTCAATCTCTGCTGACTGCTCTTTAATTTACAGATCACATAAATACTTTAATTTTTCCAGTTTTTCACATAACACACGAGGGAATCTAACACCTTTCTCTAGCCAGTAAGATATTCTTGCTTAGTATTTTTGGCCCTTCACAACTCATAATTGAGTTCCTTTAGAAGTGATAAAATGTCACATTCTGTTCGTTATCCCTTAAATATCAATTTCTTTCTTCTGCTGTATATTTTTCAATCTGTTAGGTTGAAGATTTCTGTGGTCTTTTAGTGGTCGGAACTACTGGTGTCAATTTGATTTTAGTGGGTTTTGATGTCATGCTTTCAGACTCCAGGAGGATATAATTTCAAGAAATTCCGGATACACTGGCTCTGCTGGTAAGCTTCATATGTCTTAACTTTTATCAGATTAATATCGCATATTTTTGGTCTGTATCTTAACTTCTCTTCAACTGAAATTGGTATATGAAGATGTAAGCTTAAGCGGAAATGACTTACGTCTGAAACTATTGCACAAAAGAATGTCCAGGCGAATTGAGGAACAGAAGAAGAAGGAACTACTGGAAAAGATGTCGTGGAATACTCAATCTTCAGAAGGGCCTGAAAGATCTCTTTCGAGAAATATTGCACCATTAAGAAGGGCTGGTGAATCATTGCGGATGGAATCATTGCAAAGTCCTTACAGTTCTTATACTGTGGATGGATTAAGAATTAAAGCCCCGACTAGGAATCCCCAAATGTCTGGAGGCATATCATCCTCAAGGGCTATTGGTGAGGTGCTGCAATCACCAATGCCAGTCTTGGCTTCCAGAGCAGGACGTATGGTGTCTTCTGATCTCTTGGATCCTTCGCAAAAGGGCCCTACATCTATGAGGGTTATGGCTGCAACCACAAGGACCAGTCTGGATCCTAGCAAGCCTTTCAAGGATCTTCCACCAGCAAGTAGCAGTATGCTGAGAAACACTTATGCTGTATGAATTTACCTTCTGCTTTTACTTTATCTTACTCTAGCATATTATTATGGCGGCCAAGAGATTGGTGGCTAACTTAGAAGTGCCTTGATTGACAGTTATCAAATTTGTAAAGTAAAAATTGGTTACGCTTGTGAATTTGGAGACGCTGAAATTAGACCAGTGGACAATAAGACTCATATGCTACCTTCTTGTTAGATAATGCTTAACAAATAGTTTCATTAGTTCATCTTATGATAGACTTTCTTACCATGTTCAGATTACTTTGAGCAACACAGTTACATTTTTTGTTCTTAAATCTGTTTGGAGTACTACATTTTTTCTAAAAAAACTTTTAAGTAGATTTAACATCAGTCGCTGCATTTTCACCATTTAACGTTGCACTTATTATGTATCCAAATACAAGTGTACTACATAGTTTTTTTGCCAATTTTGCCTTTTCCCTGCATTAGTTTCCTTAGTCACTGTTGTCAATGCCCTCTTGATGGTTTTTACCTGTTGTTTGCATAGGATGAACATCTTACTGTCACTAGCTTGTTGCATTCACTTGGTTTGGGCAAGTACGCCATCCTTTTTCAGGCAGAGGAGGTAACTTGATTTATTTAATATACTTCTGTACCATCCACATTTTGGTGATATGTGGGAATTTGAGGGTCTGTTCTTCATGTTTCTTTTCTTTTGCTGAAGATTGAGGATAAAGTGCCATGCTGAGGCAAGGAGTTCTAATAGATCACTTTGTCCTCAATGTTGTCTTTTGAAGATGTCTATCTCCCACATCCCAAGCTTGCTTGTTAAAATTCTCGCAAAACAAGCATAGACAGATGATCACTAAAATCAATTGACTTTACCATGAGATGCTTGCAAATGGTTGGAAGATTTATTGTTTGATTTATTTTTCCTTGCCACTTTTCAAATGTTTGCAAGTACAGCATCTGTGTGTTATCTTCACCAAGTATTGAGTTTTCCAGGGCACTCAAGTACTTATTGCTAATTTTGAATGATTATTAGTTTGGGCATATGAACCTTAGACATTAGCCCCTGTTATGGGGACATCCATCCACTCTCTCTCTTCACCTCCCCCAACCTAAATGATCACCCAGAAACAAGCAGAATTAGGGGATGAGCTTCATGTATAAGATGTTGATTGTTGCACGAGTTACTTGTGTAAAGAGAGACCAAGATTGTAACCCATGGCATTTGCAAGCTTGTTCATAGAAATCTCTCTTGATTCAACCACCACTTGCTTTACAGTTACTATCACCAATGTGGGTATACTATCACCAATATATTGCTACACATTAAGTCTTGTGCATTGATTCTATCGCTTTACCGCATGTTTAATTTTCATTGCAGGTGGACATGGCTGCATTGAAGCAGATGGGAGACCGTGACTTGAAGGAATTGGGTATACCAATGGTATTTATACTTTTTTACGCTGGAAACCCTTGCTTCCTTGCAACATTAGCTTGATGATGATTGTTAATGTCAATTAAGAAGTGCACCTTAGAGACGATTACCATTCTTGCTTTAAATTGAAGAGTAAATGGAAAATAATTAAATGAAGAGCAAGATAAGCAGCCCTATAGTTTTGGTAAGGTAAAAATTTTCATGACTGAATGGAGATATCAGATCTCTGCGATTCATTTCGCAAACCAAAGGTTTTGTTTCTAAAGCTGATTGAGATGGACACTGAGTTATTGTGAATTTTGCAGTTGTTACTTCGAGCAACCTTTGAAATTCTCATAGACAAAGGTGGCCTTATTGAAGCAGATTATTGTTATGTATATTCACTTTTTTGTTTTTAAGGTTTCGCTTTTCTTTTGTCCCATTCCATCTCGATTCTTGAGCAGTGTACCCTTGGCTTGCTCAACAACAAAATCGGTTATTTTTGTACAGTTGGAACTTGTGTTTAGCCTGAACGTGTATTCCATTTTGTGCCTTGCCATCGTCGTCTATAATTAGCTTCCTGACAAGTCTCATTTGCCTTTCAGGGACCTAGGAAGAAAATCCTAATAGCTATGTTGCCCCGAGCTAAACGACCTTCAGCAGGACTACCCTCTGCTGCATGAATGCCACCAGCGATGTAATTCAGGAAATTAAATTCAAAAAATGTGCTACTTTTTATTTCCCCAGTCTACAAATAGAAGTTTCAAAAGCTACAAATGTGCAGTTGTTTGCCCTGTGTATAGCGTTTAACAGTTGGTAAATCTGTATCAAAGCATGAGCAAGTCTCTTGTTTATGCAACCAAATGGAATGTGACCAATGTCTTGTTTATATGTAGGATGCTTCAAAAGATATCCAGCAACAAAGCGTGTTTTTATCTTGATGCATCCTAATAATCAAGGAGTCAAAAGTAAATCCATTCATTAATGCACCCTAATCTTGGGAGGGGCGGAACTAAAATGGCAAGATGCTTTACTATTTACATGTATAGGAGCTGAATCCTGCAAATTTTTTGACTTTTGTTTTCTTCATCCACTGTTTTTTTTTTGTTTTGGATCAATGAGCTTTGACAGAAGGTGCAGGAGGTGAAGTAGAACCACGAGTTTTATTCCCACAATCCTTTCCGTTTCTTGAAACCAAAGCAAGCAAGAATTTGCTATTGGCTTCCTTCCCATCCTTGGCCAAAGTTGAAAACGAAGAGATCATGTGCTTGGAGCACGCATGGTCTACTGGAAATCGATGTTTCAAGCAAACTTTAATCTGGCAGTGCTTGCAGGTGCTGGTATTGGAGAAGGTCAAAACCTCCTTGCACCGCCTAACTGGGCAGGTGGGCTTCTTCTTCTTTTTGGGGTCACAATCCCCTGATTTCTCGTGTTTCTTCAGTGCAGATTTCTCATCTACACCGTCATACCCGGTGGTCTCAATCGACGTCGAACATATTTCACAGACCACAACTTTCCGGCTGTTGTGCTCCGATTTGGGGCAGTCGTGGGCCTTGTAGGATCGGTGCTCCGAGCAAAAGACCTGCAAAATCCGAGTTTGAAGTTGAATGTTGATAGGATCATCATTGTATTAATTAGACAGTCAATCAAGTCGCTTGACGCGGTAGAATAAAATTTGAGGAGGATTTTGAACGAAAAGATGATTAAAGAAATTAGTAGTAGAACTACCTTATGGCAGGCACCACATTTAAAGGGGAGAAAATCGAGTTGATGGCAATCAGAGTGTTGGCAGTGCCTCCCTAAATCCGGGAAAGCTTCCGTTCCTCCTCCTTCCATTGAAAATTTTGTTCCTTTTTCTCGCCTGAATTATGGTTTCCTAATCTGTCCAACCCAGCAGAGCAGGAAGGAAAGAAAAGATGGTGATGATGAAGAGTGATTTTCTTTCTTCCTTGGACTCCTAATCGACAATTATACGAAGTATCGATTCTGATCGGAATTCTGGTCGAAGAGATTTGATTGTTGTTCTGATTTCTCTGAAGCGGGGAGGAGGGAGCGTTTCTAGTTTATTTATATAGGCTTGCGCTTATGGCTTTCTTTCTTTCTTTCTTTCTGCTAGACGATGGCTTGGGGCATAAGCCTGGTAGATGCATATTTATTTATATATCCGACGTAGCCCCCTAGTCTGCCTTGTGCGCATGCCCTTTTGTCATTCACGCGCTTCTTTGCCCGCTATTGGCCACCGCAGTGGAATTGGGTCGGTGTTTGATTCTTCTTCTAGGATGTTCCATGGGCTTGGCGGCTGTAAAGCCCATTAACAATTCTTCGTTATGGCCAGCACAGTGAAATTTGGACTCGTAGACGGGACCACGCGCAGTGGCCTCCAATTCGTCTCTCCGTTAAAGAGAACCATTCGTTAGTTTATTGCTGGAGTTCTCGAGTACCTTCTGGATACCATAGTGATGAATATCTACCCTACTCGCTCTTAGATGTGTGAATAGAAATTTGACCTTTTAGATGATTTGTTTAAATGACATGGTAAGAGTTTATTGGGTAATCATGAGTATGACACTCAAAAGAAATGATAGAATTTACCAGTCATGCCCGATAAATTTTTTAGATTAGAATGTCGTTTGCTTGATGCCAACGCTCACAACTCACAAGTAACTTAAGGTTCGATTGGATGGATGCTATATATATTTTTTGAAGTGTATGTCTAAAATTTATTATAACTCATTATTATTGTTTTAGAAAAATAATAGTTATTTGTCTGAAAACACTCATAACGCCTGACTCCTTCCCTCCCTATATCTCTTTCTACCTTTCCTAACGGCTGCGCCCCTTTTTCTTCTCTTCTCTCCTACCCCTTATTGCCCACCTCTTCTTCCCCTTGCTAACCCTCTCCTATTTCCTCCAAATTTAGGGAGGGAAAAAGGAGAGACAATGGTAGTAAGTTTAGGGTTGCATGGAGAAGTCTTTCTCTCTTTAGAAAGGTGGTAGGGAAGAGGAAAGGAAGAGGTGATAATGATAGTGATGAAAGTTTTGGGACTAATGGTGGGGTATCTTTTAAGATATACTTTTTAAAATGTCCTTATAAAGCTTTAGGGTGTTTTTACTTGGTTAATGTCTTCTACCGTAAAAACAAAATTGTTTTCTGTAACACCTAAAAACAAGGAGTGCCAAATATATAAACTAAGAAAGACAAAGTGCATGAGCATTTGATAAATATGCATTTACCTTCCCACTCCAACGTAAACACACGTGATTTGAGGCACGTGAAAGCCTTAGTACCACTTCTATATTTATGCCAAATTAGTCTAAACACTTGCGCTACGCACAGTAAGTTGTATTTTTGGAATAAATTATAATTGAGGAAGGAATTTAAAAAGAGTAAAAAATTTATGTAATTGCTTGTACCATTTAGGGCACATCAAAATATAGTTAAAAAAATAAAATTTTGTAGCAATAGTTCAAAGTATGATAAAAACATGTTCATTATTTATAAACAACTATCACTTTTGATGGAAGTTGGATCCTGAAAAAAGTAGAAATGTATATCACAAATCGAGCAATATAAGGGTCCAATTAAATGTAATTGAATATGTAAATTGATAAGTAAATGAAATACTTACAAACATTTTGCATTCGATTTGATAATCTTCTACGAAGGTGTGAACATTTTTCACACCAATCAACTCTAAGTACGAACACCAATATTGGGAGATTAATTATTTTTGTTGAATTTTATGGAATTCGTATTATAAATGAGAAGGCACGATTTTTGCATGAATTAATGTGCTGGTATGAACAATGAATTAATGTGGGAGGCTAGTAGTACTTTATTTTTTATTTAGTGATTTTATAATTTGGATTTCACGAATGATACAATTCTTGATTTTTTAAATCCACGACATTATTTCCTTTTTGTTTTCTATTTAATTTTACCCTTTTACTTAGGATTACTTAGTTAAAAGATAAAATATTATCATTTACTTTTTTACTTTTATTAAGTTTGGCAATGTTTTTTTTTTATTTACCCTCCCACTAATAAACTTCAAACTAAATTCCTATATAAGTGGAGCCACTATTTTTTTAAATTAGAAAGGCATGGAAGCCACCTCTTACTTATGATTATTGAAGTGTGAATAACAAAAATGGGCTGTAAATAATCTTACTCATTTAAATTAATAAGAAAGCATGAAAGGATGTTATATTTGTTATCTCTTCTTATGGTCTTATAGAAGTTTTAGTTGTTGTAGAATCATAAATAACGCAAGATAATCGGAAACGTGATGGGTTGAAGTTCAAATAGAATAACATGCACATTAACCAACAATTTGAAATAAAATGATTTTAAAAAGTAACCAACAATTTCAAATGTGAAAAATAGATGTGGAAGTTGAAAAAAATATATTTTTTATTAAATTAAATATGAAATGTTAGAAAAATGGAATTGATAGTGGGAAGATGCGTGGAGGCTTGTTGCTAAAAATCGCTTCTCAAATTTATATAGATATAGATATCCTATTTATTTAACTTGTTATATGCTATTTATTTAAGTTTCTTTTACACTCACCTCACCTGATAAGTGAGATTGGCATTGAGTAGTGACACTATTGATAATCCCAACTGGATTTGAGGTGTCATGTCACAATTCGAGCCTCACAAATTTTATGTGACTCCATTTCAAGGTAAAATAGCTATTTGAAATTTTTTTTTACACTATGTTGTAACTTATTTACATTCTAATCCAACTCATTTATACTCCAAAGCAAACTTGTTTGAAATCAAACTTGTGAGGCCACAATGTTGTACGGGAGAGTTGCAACCACGCCCCCCCCCCTCCCCCCGGGTGGCCCCCAACACCCAAAAGAAGAAAACTTCCCAGATTTTCAGACTTCTCATACCGAAAGCAATCCGAAAAGAATTTGAGGGAATTTTAGCAGGAACCTATTTTTCCCAAGGTACTAATGAATAAAGTACTTTCAGGTGAAATCATTCACTTTAGCCTTTGCATTTAAGTTTTTTTTTTTTTCTCCCTCTTCGAAACAGCTATTAGTCTCCAACTAATGCACGGGCCATCATGCTGGATACAGTATGTAACCAAGAGAGATCATCACCAACTAAAAGGCATGGAGAGGGCACCAACCCAAAACATGGCATGTGTTGCATAAAAATGGACAGCAATAACCCAATTGAATCATTTCCTCTCATATGGCTGCAACAAACAAAAAGGTAGATGGTGTTGGTGCCAATTTGTAAAGCAGGAGAATGCTCTTCCTTTCATAAAGTTCAAAGCTCAAATACATATCTACTACGTCTTTTTCTCGAACCAAAGCTAGAGTAGTGTTGCTGCTTTTAGAACAATTGAATGAATAACTTTCTAGCGGTATAGCAAAGCACTGGTATTGTGGTACAGAACCATTGGAATAAACGAGGGCCCTTAAATTAATACTCACTACATAGTTGTACGTAGCTTAACATTATTGGAGGAGAAGAGAAAGGAAAGACCTGCCAACGGGCTCAACATTATTGGAGGAGAAGAGAAAGGAAAGACCTTTTTCGCCCTTTAAAAAAGAATACTCCTTTCGTCCCATTTTGATAGTTCCGTTACTCTTTTTCGTCTGTCCCAAATTGTAATTTATTTTTCAATTGAAGAATGCAGTTGTATTTTAATTTTTCTAAAATACCCTTATTCAATGTAAGTTGTTGTTACTATAAATCTACCCTATTTAATGAGAGTTGATTCTTTTTCACTATCAATTCAAGTTCCCATAAAGTTATACTCTAATTAATATGAGGGTATTTTAGAACAATAGTTACCTAAATTGATTGTTCCAATAAAATTAACTACTTTTTCTTAAACTGCGTGAAAAAATCAAATAATAGTACAGTTGTTTGATACTACGACTAAGTATTACTTAAATGATTATAGACAGGGAGAAGGTGGAAGAGCGAGCTTTACGGGGATAGCTTTGAGAAAAGGGGCCATCCATCCATCCAGCCTAGAACAAGGCGACGACAGAGGGTGAACCTTAGTTATTAAGGTTTTTCGGGACAAAAAAAATAATAATTAGAGAGTCGTGTAGTGCTCTTCCATGCTTATATGTTTATTATTCATTGATGTCACAGCGCTCTCTGTATGGCTTTTTATGTTGGGAGAGTTTTAACCTCAAATTCTTTCTGAGCTTTTCAAGACTAGACAAGATTAGAAAGGGGTCGGTTTGATTGGCGAAAAGGTCCCTCGGTGGCCTACACTTCAATTCCACGAAGTCACAAACTCCCGTGAAAATGACAGAGAGTCGTCGATGGAATAAGCAAAAACTCGGGGCGGGGGTGCCACAAAAAACAAAATCTCACTAAGGTTTTGGCTCGTGTCAAAGAAAGCCATCCGTCGGATCCTGCCGTCTGTTTTTGTCATGTAAAGGAATCATCAAGAAAAGAAACAGGAGTAGCACAAACCAAAAACAAATACTTGAAAAATAAAAATTTCCTTCCTGGAAGCTCCCGTTATTAACCATAAATTGGTTTGTTTGGACTGTGTTTTATTTCTCCAATTTTATCTATTTACATCATCATTACAATTTTCAAATCACATCACAAAAAATGCTACAGTATAAATATTCCAAATAAAACACAATCCAAACAAACCATTGAAGGGTAAGACAGTGAATTTTTTTTTTTTTTTTTTTAAAAAAAGGACAGGAAGTCAGCAGCAAAGATCCTTCCTTGTGACGCAAAGCTTTTAAGGAAATGATTAGCACCATCTCACAGTCGAGTTGAGTGCTGACAACTTGACAGTTCCTCGTAGCCGTAGTTGTAGTATTTCATAGTCGCCAATTTGATCATAAACATTCGAATCTGGCCAGTCGCCAATGCGCACTCTGGCTGCCTATCAAGCAGGGGTGTATCAACCAACGCAATAGAGAGAGAGAGAGAGAGAGAGATCCTCCGGAGATCGCTCGTTGATTCTAGCTAGCTCCCTGACCGGAAGAAGAATAGTTATCTCTTCCCTTCACTTCCGCTCCTCGCTTTACTCAACTGGCTAGTCTGTTACACTCTGTAGCAATCTGTGCAACGAGAGAGAGAGAGAGATTCATCAGCTAGTGGCAGAATATTATTATCATCATCATGTCCCCAATTGTAATCAGCACTACAATCCCTCTTTCAAAGTTGATAAGATTACTGCTATCATCATCATCACCATCCGCAACACCTACCCGATTTGAAATCTGCCTATCCATCCGTAATATCCCTCACATATGAAAACCTTTTCAGGATCAAAACAACAAAGAAAAAGGGAGATGGGCAGTGGCGCCAAGCAGAAGCAGCTGCCCAAGTGGAAAATCCACTTCGAGAAATCCCCAAAGCAAAAAATCCAACCTCCTCCGGAATTCGTCTGCCCCATCTCCGGCTCCCTCATGGTCGACCCAGTTATTGTCTCCTCCGGCCACTCCTTCGAGCGCAACTGCATCGATGCCTGCAAGTCCCTCAACTTCAGGCCCACCCTCCCCGACGGCTCCGTTCCCGATTTCTCCACCCTCATCCCTAACCTCGCCCTCAAGTCCGCTATCCTCAGCTGGTGCCATTCTACCCTCTTTACCCTTCCTCCCAAACCCCTCGATTTCTGCTCCGCTCATAACCTCGTTCGCACCTTATTGCTCGCTTCCCGCTCCCAGCAGAAACCTAATCATCAATTATCAGTGTTCTCCTCCCAAGAAACCGAGCTGACTCGGACGCCTAGTCAAGTTTCCACCAGCTCCGAGGAATCCGTGACGGCCGCCGCTGTCATCAGCGGGCCCACCACTCCTCTGCCTTTAACCACCAGCCCCTCTTGTTGCTGCTCTTCTTCGTCCTCCTCAGATATCGAGTCCTCGAATCACCCTAGCTCCCTCGAAGAGGCCGAGTTCGTGACCAAGCTCAGGAGCTCTCAAGTGTTCGAGCAAGAGGAGGCTCTGCTTTCCCTCCGGAAACTAACCCGGACGCAGGAGGAATCCCGGGTGAATCTCTGCACGGCTCGTCTACTCTCGGCTCTCCGGCCTCTCATCACCTCCAAACACGCTTCTGTTCAGGTGAACTCAGTCGCCATTGTGGTGAACCTGTCCCTAGAGAATCGAAACAAGGTCAATATCGTGAGGTCAGGGATCGTCCCCCCTGTGATTGGTGTTCTGAGGGGTGGATTCCCCGAGTCGCAGGACCACGCTGCGGGTGCCCTCTTCAGTTTGGCGCTTGATGATCAGAACAAGACAGCAATTGGGGTGTTAGGCGGGCTGCCTCCGCTTCTACACGCTCTCCGGTCTGACTCGGAGCGGACTCGCCATGACTCGGCCTTGGCACTTTATCATCTTTCTCTGGTCCAGAGCAATCGGGTTAAAATGGTGAAAATGGGATCAGTGCAAGTGTTGCTGGGCATGGCAAGATCGGGGCACATGACGGGTCGGATCCTCTTGGTGCTGTGCAATTTAGCGGCCAGCGCGGAAGGGCGGGGGGCGATGCTGGACGGTGGGGCAGTGGGATATTTTATCGAGATGCTCGAGAGGGAGAATTTTGAGTCGGATTCGACTCGAGAGAGCTGCGTGGGGGCACTGTACGGGTTGAGTCACGGGGGGTTAAGGTTTAAGGGATTGGGGAAGGAGGCCAACGCAGAGGAAGTGTTGAAGAAGTTGGAGGAGATGGGAAGCGAGCGGTCAAAGGAGAAGGTGAGGAGGATTTTGGAGGTTCTGAAACAAAAGGATGAGGAGGAAGAGGCGGTGGATTGGGAGGAGTTGCTGAAATCTGACGACGAGGATGCGAGTTCAGGCAGGGGCAGAGCATCAATCCGGTGAGGGGTCCGGTTCTTCTGCGGCGGTTGCAGTGCTGTGAACAGTCCGATTCTCCAGGCAGGAGAAACCCATGCCAATATGCCATGCCATGATAGCGGATGACTTTCTGGGTAAAGTGATTTTTTTTTTTGGCGTTCGAGAGCGCGTTCTCCGGTTCTCTATTTTTCCTTAAATCTTTCTTCCTTTCTGGTAGTGGAAGAGTGGTGCTAATAATAAATTAGTAAAATTAAAAGCATTTGGTTGTGAATAAATCAGAAGTTTTCGGAGATTTCTTTTGGGAAGAGTGCTTAAACGATTTGATCGTTAATGGCGCCTACCAGAAACGATTTGTTGTTAAAATTAAAAGTTTGGTTTGGTTTCATAGTTCATTATTGGCTTCTTCAAAGATTTCTTGGATGGAGCAGAGTCAGTCTTATAGTACACCACACCCTGGACAAAGACAACTGGTTAATTAAAAGTCCAGTGGGAAGAATTTTTGAGATGCAGCAGCAGATCACAGTCCTATAACTCGAAGATTTCCAGCTTCAATACACACTTGGAATTACTGTGTCAAGATTGCCCCGCCTTCCCAACACAGGATAGGATTCTAACTGTCTGCTGCGAATCCCATCTACTAATTTGGGTTGTTCTTAACATTTCACTCTGACATTCCTGTACTTGGTTTGGTGGCTAACACTACTAATCTTAATGGTGATTTATTTGCAGTTGGCTTATGAATGGAATTCATGACTAGGAGTGCTATTACAGGAAAATTAAAATTTTATTTTAAATACTAGTAAATATTTTGTGTATGCATAAATAAATTCTCTCAATTGAAAAATACAAAAAATGGTAAGCAAAGAAGGAAAGAAAGAAGAGCTGAGGATCAACCAATATTTAAAAGTCGCTCCCTGAATTTTTCACTCGATCAAAATATCTATCAGTTGTTGAAAGCATCGCACCTTCGTCTGATCTCACCTGCCCCTCCAGTCTTCACACCGCCCTCGCTCAGCTTCTGCATCGCCAGACCAAATGCCTTGAAGAATGCATCCTGATCCTTAGCGTACAGCTCCACGTACGGCCTCGTCCTCCCATCCGAGTACAACATTCGGTCCGACGACAAAACCCCCAGCCCCTCCGGCAAGTTCTGGAAGTACTTATTGTCGAACTTGTTCGGACTCATTACGTCGTTGAACACTGAGAGCGTCGGATTCTTCTTATAATCCGCACAGGCATTTCTCAATGCCGCCGCGAACCTCGGGTTGTAGGAGGGATCCGACTCTAAGGCGCTGCTGTAATTGTAGATGTTTGAGCTGAATTCCTTGCAATGCGAGAATCCTATGGTGTGAGCGCCCGAGAGCGCCACCATTTCTTGGACCGAAAAGCCCCTGGACCCGAATATTTTTATGATTTCACTCAGGGACATTGTGGGGAGGGGAAGATTTCCTTGGACGGCGGATGCTTTGGAGACTAAACCGTCCCGGCGGCCGAGCCTAACCGGGTAGTAAGGGCCGCCGGCCATGGTGACCAGGTTGCGGGTGGCGACGGCCAAGATGTCGGCGCAGGAGACGACGCCGGGGCAGGCGAGCTCGAGGGCGGTCTTGGCGCGGACGACGACGTCGAAGCCGTCGCCAGGGAGGGAGAGGTTAATGTCGGCGTCGCGTTCTGCCTTGTTGAAGGGAGTGGAGGAGATGAGGACGGAGGCGTCGCAGCCTTGCAGGAGGGCGTCGTGGAAGAAGAGGCGGAGGGTGGCGGCGGCGGTGGTGGGGGAGCTGATCTGCTTGTTAGTGGTGGTGTCTTGAATGATCTGCTCAAATCTGGGGCAGCTTTTCTGATAATAGTTGGTGGTGAGCTGCGGGGGCCGAATTTGCCGGTAATGGGATTGGGAGGCTGAGGAAACATCAATGCATATTGAAGACACCAAAACAAAGAATGGTAAAGCAGCAGCTGTTAAAGCCATTGCTATGCGCTACCGCTGCAACCAATTTTGGGGGTTTTGTTTGGGGATGCGCCGGGGTGGGGGTGGAGGAGGAGGAAATCTTCTTCTGTCAGAAAGACTCAGAGTGAGAGAGAGAGAGAGAGAATGAAGTTGCTGGCTGTATCTTTCTGTTCTCCCTCCTCTGGGCTACGCGACTAGTATCACTTAGTGGGGATTAGATGGTGGAGAGGGGAACCAATAATGCCGCCTCTGCATTTAGAGATGAGATTAAAAGAAAGGAACCAAAAAAAAAAAAAAGAAAGCTGAGAACTTCTTTACTCTTGCAGTACTTATGAGGACTGTGTCACCTTAATTAGTAACGGAGAAGGGTAAATCTAATTAGATTAGGTTTAAAAAAAGGGGAAAAAAAGTTTGTTTACTGCTTTCCTCTCGCAAGAGATGCAGGCCATTGACGATTGTCAATGCTAGAAATTCTAGCCTAGAATAGTGTAACATTTTCTAAAATAAGTTATAACTGTTTTTTAACTATTTGTACATGCTTATAACAAGAATGTAATATTTTATTAATATTATTTATATGAATTTCATGCATAATAATTATACGTCCGATATAAAGTTTTACAAATATTTCATATAAAGGTATTATTACAAAAATTTAAAAAGTGTCACATCATTAAGTCTTGGTTGCATCATTAAATAGCCAATTGGTCCGTTAGTCATTACCAAGACTTTTTAACCGTGGGTGAAAGATCAAGAATTTAAACATTTACTACCATCGATCACTATTTATGACTTGTCACTTCAATGACTTCCTTTCGTAGGTTAGATCCCCCTCCCCTTCTATAATGATGGGATAAAATAGATTATATAAATACTATTATTGTTAAAAAAAAATTAACTCCTTGTGCCCCCCCGCCGGGGGGATCCGGTTGGGAGAGGGAGACGCAGGGGAAGAAGTATTAGGTTTTGGGCTGTGGGGGCTAATGAAGGGAGACTTGGGAACACGCGGCAAATGGTTTAAGCATTAATCACGGGGGCCAGCAATGGGGTGGAGGGGTCCACCAGTGCAGAGTTTGCACTTTGCAGTTTGCACGGTCGTCCCGTCGGTGGTGTTGCATCTGGAATCCTTGGATCACGCATCGCATGCTCTTGTTTTCTTCCCAATTTTTTTGTTTGTGGATTTCTACGTTAATATTCCAAGCTGCTAATTAGGTCTTGTTTAGATTATAATTTTCTAAAGTTTTTAGAGAAAATATATTATAATAATTTGATATATATATATAAATCTATATGAGATAAAAAAATAATTAAAAAACATATTCATAAAAACGTAAAAAGAATTTGATAGAAAATAACTTTAAAACCTGACGGCGGTCGTGGACGACCTTCATCACTGTTTGCCAAGTTTCAATTCGAATCAGTTTGCCTCAAGTGACAATAAATAGAGTTATAAAATAAATAGATTTAAGGAAGATGCATATTCTTACCCAGGAAAAAAAAAAAAAAAAAAAGAGGAAGATGCAAATGGGTAAGACTTTGGTGTGGGAAAAAAAAGAAGAAAAAAATTAAAGAGAAGCCTTCATTTTATCCTCGACTGACGAGGCCCGTCGTGATCCGACTAATACCTACGTATTTTTTCCATAGACAAGATATTCTTCCATCTTTCTGGTTTCAATGGCTTTAAGCGGACAACTCATACGATGGGATGTGCCAGCATCTGCATAGCATTGGTTGGTCTAATTAAAGATGGAGCTACCATCACCTGCTTTGCATAATTGAACAATCACGCAATTGCGTCGTGATTCGTTTGGGCTGTAATTCACAAGCAATTGGTGGCTTTTTTTTTTGTTTTGTTTTTGTTTTTGGGGTGGGGTGTAGGGTTTAAATTACAGCTGTGAATTCAAAGCCAGAGGATTGGGACGGAGACGGAGAATGTTAGGGCATTAATGTTTCAAAATTTGTTATGGGAGGACATGACGAAAGTGCAGCACCATGACCAGAGACAATACATTAAATGATGATTATGTAAGTCTAATCTGGTGAAAAACAAGTTTTTATGCATTTAGTCAAATCTCCAATACCGGGTTTGAGGCCAATAGAATCTCCGGAACAGGGGAGGGTGTTTCCGTTCCCTGTATTTCATGATCCAGCCAGCCTTGTGGGTCCGCACGGTATTCTTTCCAAATTCTCAATTGTCTTTTATATCGATTAGCCTTAAGTAACTCGCCTTGTGTAGTTTGTATGTGGTATTGCGGCGCGTTGTTCGCCAATTATAGCAGGCCAGCTATGGACCTTGATTACCGGGAGAGAACAGGTGGGTGCCAGCAATTTATCAGTTCATGGGACAATACTACTGTAAACAAATTCTTTGAGCACTTACTTGTTAATTACGTTAAGAGTTACTGTAGTGTGTAATTATTATTATTTTTTACGTTATAGTGTGTAATTATTTTTTTTAAAAAAAAATATTAGTAATAGGTATTGATTGCATTATGAACATACAAAAAGACAACTCCAAATTCAAACAGAAATCATACATCATGCATTTGAATTTGCTTGTGCTAAAATTTATCACACCTATTAATGCATGAAAGATTTTAATCCGTCACCAAAGTGCATAATTTCGATTTGCAAGTGAAGTTGAGAGAGACTTTAATGGGTTAAAATCCTAATTGCGTTGCCGATTTTACCTCAAATAAGGAAGGGGGGTGAAACTAAAATGCATATTACGTTGGAGGATGTGTTACTTTTAAACAATCAAATATTCATAGCAAATTTGGGTGATATTAAAATACCGGCCGGGAATTGTTTCCTGATCACATGATCTTAGTACCCACCTCCCCTGTTTAGTCTAATTTGCGGTCTCCAATAAAATTGAACTTGCCAATTGCCATTCAAGGAACAACTACTTCTCCAACCGTTCTTTTTTTTTTTTTTTTTTTTTTAAAAGGAAAAAAAAAAGTGCTTATGTCATTAGTTATTCTTCTACTAGTAAAAGCCTAAAAGGATGAGTTGACAACCTTTTCTTTTTAATTCTTTTTTTTTTTGGGGTTTCTCCATTGAAAGGGGTGATAGATAGGGTTCAAATCCATGCAGGCATTGGATGCTACAACTAAAAAATGGCCCACACTTCCATTTTGGAATCTCGTGACTCCTTTCCTGAGATGGTGGCTGCTGTTACCTTTCTATTATTGTGTTGAAAAATGACCCAAGCAATTTTTACACATCATTATTATTTTCCGACTCCCTAAGCATAATTTCTATAGCGCTTGTTCTTCATGAAATCCCTCAAGGGAGACTGACATAAAAATCCTCCTATGAGGTCGATGAGTTCAGAATACCCATTCCACCATTGCATGAAGCTGCTCTGCTCCAGGAAAACCTCAACAGACACCGAATAGGTATTTATCAAATCCATGGCATATTGCTCAAATTCAACGAGCCTTTTCCTTGATGTTTCTCTGTCTTTTAGGCTGCTTTGGCCATCCTTCAATACATTGCAACATATAGTAGCCTCCTCCACATGAGCCCAAAAGCAAGAATCCTCTGTGAGACTACAAGCCTTGCTCCTTGAGTTTCTATTCCCAGTCCCAGGCTGCTTGTCCTCGTTCAACCATTGTTCCAACAACCTGTAATGTTTGGGTCTTCCTTGAGTTAGATAATCTTTCTTTCCCTCACCGTAGTATTCAGCTATGTCAAGTGGTTCAACCATTCTTCGGTAATTGGTTCCTGCATAAAGCCCACGAGTCCGAAAAGCCAAACCTTCTTTTTGAGGCATTTGCTCTGCTTCATCAACTATGCCTCTCCAGTATCGAGTGAGAATTCTCTTGCGCTTCATGATTTCATGTCTGCTTTTGATTTCATCCCTACTTTTCCAGCGCCAAAGTTTGTAACTATCATAGTATCCTCCCTGCTCAACCGACACCTTCTTATACCATTCCAGATAAGCCATATCTATTTTTATGTCATTCAGTTTCTTTGTAGGATCAAAGATATTCCTCCTCTGTGTTAGATAATCTTCCGTCCAGCTTGCTACATTTGCTATCAGAGAGGTAGTCATACGGTTGCCCTGATTTCCCTGCCGTCTTGTTGAGATCAATATCCTTTAAAGAAAAAATGACTTTCATCATGTATTATGGTAATGTAACTTACCTGTAATCTCTTGACTCCAATAGCTTCCAACTGTATCATAGTTTCTGCTTCAACAGGATTTATATTTGATTGATGAAGAGGTGAATATTCCTTACGTACTGGATTATAGCGTTTTAGACGCTCCAAAATGAGCCCGTAATCTACATTTTGAAAATTCCTTTTCTGTCGTTGCTCTTCTTCGAGTTCTGAGCTCATTGCCAACATGAGTTGCACAACAGATCGAGGTTCCTCGAAACAAGCACTATCTCCATCTCTTTCTGAGCAAAACAAAAATGTACCAACTGGCATGTAGCCAGTTTGGGAAATTGAACTGTTACTAAGATAACCATAGGATGAGACAAAGGTTTTGGGAATAGGATCTTGAGGTGAGACTACGTGCAAAAAGCATGAATTCCATGTTGGACGTTCCGATATAGCATTCTGGAAGTTGCGGTCACCTAGAAGTGGCGAGCCAAAGGTGACACAAAGTGGACGTTTGGTGGCCTTGGTGGGAATGTCGCCAAGAAGCCATAAAGTAAAAAGAGATGCAATTGATCCTCCCATGGACTGGCCTGTAATGATTAGTGGACGGGAATTGCCATGCTGCATTCAGAAAGGGCAAAATTAGTTGCTTTCCACAAGAAAGTTTGAGTGATCAGCACTCAAAAAGGTTAAGCACTACCATAGGTAATCCATACGACCTTCTCACCATCTTTCACTTTCAGATACAAGAAAAGCAAATGCTGGATTGATCAATGACCATTGTGTGATCTGTCTTGAGATTGAGCAGTAGGGATCAAGTAATAACACTCTTGGATTTAGCCTAATTATACATCACGCCAATTTCTTAACCTCTTTACAGGCCGACATGCTCAAGCTCGTGAATGTAAAACACTACTACATGTATGTTGTACGCGCAGAAAGGCCATTACTCCTAAAAGACCCACCATGGTTGAAGTAAAGTGAAGCCTCGAGTGCAGTTAGAGGTACATTTTGTGTTCTTGATTTTTGAATCCATTTGGGTGGTTTTATTAAGGACAGCATCCCCGGGACTGGGATTCTAACAGCCATATAATACCTCCAACGAGACAATAGAAAATCTTCTTCTAAAGGGTTTCTTGAATCCATCGCGTGATATGGCGGAGTCGATTATTATCCTTTTGAAATACTATATGTTAGCTGATAGTAGAAAACAACACTGAAATCGAAGGGTAAATTCCAACTCCATTTAACTGGCAATACAAAATCCTACCCAATTTAGCCGTGATTTTTAAGACATGAATGTGGCTTGCATAAAAGAAGAAATTTACCTTCTCTTTCAGGAGGGAGAGCAAGTGCATATGAGAGCTAAAAAGCGATGCAGCAGCTTTGTGGACGGAGAAGGATGGGTTGACTTTGGTCCGCACGAAGTCAAACATAGAAAAGAAGCCGGCAATTTCATCTGCTGAAACCAAGTCTGTACCTACTCTTTCAAGCTGCTGCACATTTACAGAGGATGGCGGGCAAGCGAAGGCGACGATGGTACCCACACCTGGATGTTCAGAGTCTTTGTATTCAACAGATAAGGGAAGGTCTGGAACATGTGTGCGGGAACGTTTTTCAAGGTCAGAAATTGCATCCCAGGAACGATGGAGCAGTTCTGAGTTTACCACCAAATTTGCCAATTCCAGTCCACTGCTAAACCTGCAACCGTTAAGACGACAAATTGGAATTGGGATTTCGGCGGGCACTCATACGTTAAGTTAATAGGGAGAGGATCATTGCTTACTTGCATGATTGGCTCATTTTCTAGTTCTGGGGTGGGTGACCGTGACGTGCTTTGTCCGCAACAACTGAGCTTCCAAGTTTGATAATACTACTGTATCATAATAATAACTGGAGAGATGGACGATGATAAGAATTAAGAAACAAACTTTCGGTAGGTCAATAAATTAATTACGGACCCCGTAAGAGAGGTGCCCGGTCTTTCCACTGAAATTTTCCTGCCACTTTCGGGCCTGTTTCCTCTTTTCGTTTCTGCGGTGGTGTAGCTGTCTTGCCTGTTTACGCGGAGGAGTGGGCATTTTCCAACCAAAGAAATAGGAAACAATAAGAAATAAAATAAAAATGCACAGATCCAAAAGTTAGGAATTTGAACGTAAATGAGTTAGGCCTTTTATTTTGTTTTCTTTGTTTTTTGAGGAAAAACTGTTGAAACATGGATCCGTCCTATCCAACATTCATCTTCTTCAGACAGAATTGCCATGGATATCGAGTGTCAACCCTGATTCACCCAACTTTTCTTGCATCAGTTTTTCGAGTCGTTTCGCCATGGATGGAGGAACCAAACTCACCCAATCATTCATAGTTGGGAATGTGGTCACTCACTCCCCGAGTAAGTCAAATGATTTTCCTATCGAAAGAAAAAACTAAAAAGGAAAAACAATTTTGGTAGTTAGTATCCAAATTTATTTCCTGGTTTCAACAGTACTTGGGTTTATTTAAACAATGGTGGTAGTATGCAAGCAAGTAAATCCAAATTCTATCAGATACAAGGACCAAATTCAACCGATACTTTAGAGTTGGAATTTACTTAGGTCTCTACTTTCTACAGGTGTTTGGGAAAAAAAAAAAATTAATGCAAAAATAACTAGACTACCAGTCTTCAAAAAAAAAAAAAAAACAAAAAGAACAGGCCAACGTGTCATGAGAGCATTGGAGGGAGCATTAGGAAGGTCCAACTCCCTACTTAATTTTAATACTGAGATCTTTGTGCGCAAGCACAAGAACCCGTCACCCAACCGGAAACCAAAAAAAAAAAAAAAACAAAATGAAAAGAACTTGAGCAGGGAAAGCCATTCATTCATGCCCACCTCGAGTAATGGTGCGAATTAACAATAGTACTAAAATAAACGTTAATAGTCAGGGAGAACGTTGCTCATATAATTCATCTCACAAATAACTGGGAAAAGCTCATATAATTTATGTAAAGGACGCTCCAAGCCCGAAGGGTAAAAAGAGAATAACCTGATAGTCGAACGAGAGTGACCTCAACCACAAGTAGTACTATTATCCTATGTAAGCCTCGTGTAACAATGAATTGAATGACTAATCAGAAAGCTGAGAAATGAAATGAGTTACATTACCCTGGAACAAACCCAAAAAAAAAACACTCAAGATCAAAATGAATCACATGGCTTTACGAGACGAGTGCCGAGCTGAGCTAGTTTGGATGTCTTTCGTGTATACGTTTGTTAGAGCAAAAAGCAAGAGCACGAACACAACTTGTGCGCTCATTATTCCAAAATGGCTAATGCTGTTACCAATTTCCATCCAACTCCCAGTATTTCGGACCTGTCAAACATCATACCAAATTCAGAAAACATATTATTTAGACATGAATGCAAACCTTCAATCAACCCGTACCAAACTCAAACATTGCTTCTCTCTCTGTCTTTTTCTGATTTATGTACAAAAAGGAAATCCCAGATATATTACGCCTATCTATTGCGTGTCTATTAAGTTGGGAAGGAACACCACCCGAACGAGAGGGGCGAGGGAAGAAGCAGGGGCATATACCTCAAATAAAATCAGTTTTGCCACCTATTTTTCTGCTACTTCAGGTAAATAATAAATAAATTTTGTGGAAGAATGACGCTATTGGATGCAAGTCGAAACCATACCAGGAAAAAGAAATGGATCGTCATCACGTCTGAACACAATATAACAAGAAAATAGCACCCCAAAAGTGGAACTCTGATTACTTTGGTTAATGAACTGAATGCGCATCTGCATTAGAGATTGAAATCATATCAATTACACGAGCCATAGCAGTGAAAAAACCAGGAGGGTACAGTGAAATTTCCTTGTGAAAGCAAGTGTCATTAGATCTTCGAAATGAATACGCTTGTCAAACAAGTAAAAAGGACGGTGATACGTACGAGGACAAAACATTTTAATCCACAAAATATTGGTAAATCACAGGAAATAAATACCGAGCAAATGCTCAAAAGTTTGTAGTTATAACGTAAGTGTTGCCATGTAACTCCCTAGCATAATCAATAGGCTACTCCAGCATAATTATCACCATGTCACTTTAGAGTTATGATTCACAAAAACTTGACAAGGGATTGACTTTGGGCCATGTTAAGTATCATAAAGAAATTTCATCAGAAGAAAACTATCAGAAAACTCAACAAATGGCAATGAAAGAGATGCCACAGATATACTTACATGACAAGCATGAATGGAATCAATAGTTTGAAAATAAGGAGAGCTGCCATCAGAAATGGCTGCAAAATAAGAGCAGATATATCAAACATGCAGTATTGCACCAAAACGAATAATAGAGCAGAGAAAAGGAATTTAGGTTCCCTTACGCTGAAAATTGTGATAAAACGATAGACAGAAGAAATCTCGAAGCTTGCAATACTTGCAAAATTGCCAGTTCCAAAGAATGCGACATTGAAGAAAACCATCTGGACAGAAGAGAAAAAATTGCTTTTACTTCCTTTGGTGCAATTTCCTCTTTTTCTCGCCATGTGCGCCAAGGATAGGGAGGAGATTCAAACTTTCAGATATTATTGCAGAATGCAAAGACAGAATAGGCTATTACTTACAAATGTCAAAGCAATTCTCATATCTGAAAGCTGTAGGCATCTCTCATCGTGTTTTAGAATGCTGTTCTGCATAGCTTTAACAGACGCTGAAAATAAGCTTGCCTTACTTAAATAGCGGTGCACATTCTCAAAAAGCATCCACGCCATTAGCGCAAGTGCCAAAGCACAATAGAAGAGAGCTTCATATCTGCAGGATTTTAACAGAAAATTATACCAGTATATCTCTATCAGACATTCAAACTTCAAACAAATTCTGAGAGACATACCCAATAGAAAGAAGTAAAAATGCTGGGGCAAACCCAAGAAATATGGAAGTTAAACGTGACAAGACACCAGTAGCTGAAAATAGTGGAAGGACCATCGAACACACTGCAGTAAATAAGAGAGTCAGCATCCTTAACTAGGAAAAAGGAAAGAATTAAATGTAACTAGCCAGATACCTGCAAAATTTAATCAGTGAATTAACAGAGTTTTGGAAACCCCAGAAAAGAACTCAAGATTACCTGGGAATACTCTTAAGCAAATTGATTATTCAAGTTAAAATCACAAGACATGTTGACCAGTAAATATTAGAAATAATACAAAGCAAGCAGAGTGGTTAGGGGAGCAACTTCCAGCTCCAGCCGCTGAAGCTGCAAGAGATACCCTAGTTGTTGCGGCCATGGAAATAATTCAATATCTGTTAAGTAATGGTGACAACCTTAAAACATACTTTAGAAGTCAATCCAGTGTCTGACTTAGCTGACCCATCAAGATAATATCAACAAAAGAAACATATTGTCGTGATGAATTAGTCTATGATTTAAACATATCTGAGACAAGATCAACTACTACTAATGAAAATTATCTGTGACGATTAGAAAGAAAATTGCACCATCCATCAACCAGTAAACCAAATTTCACTGTACAAACCCAAAAAACTTAATATGAAGAATAACAGAGCAAGTATTGATATTTGAAAGAATCAGTAAATATTACATGAAAAACTTATGTTGATCCATAATAAGTGACAAAAAAGGGCAACATAAATTGCAAGCATAAGTAAAAAAGAATCAATACCAGCAATTGACCAGTTTATTAGTTGATGAACAGCAAGCAATTCATGCTTTTTGGTTCTGTGAGAAGTTGACAAGACCACCATCACTGACGATAAGCCGACCAAAGTAATCTATTTTCAATGTAATAAATATGTTAATTTTATCTCTCTCGAAATGATATTTTTTAAGGCATGCTCAACAGAAGTTAAAAAGGTTTACTCATACCTGCAAGTGAAAGAGCATAGGGAACTTAGGTCTGCTTGTGTCATTAGTACGAAGACTAAGCCAATATTTATCATCTTCGGAATGAAGATCCAGATGCCTAGCAACTCCTCCAATCATCATGGTGACAACTCCACTAGTGACACTATAGAAGCAGAAGATTCAATTATAAAGAGAGCACATTTGTTTCTTTCTGGGAATCACTCCAATTCACTTTCAAATTATACAGAGGTATATACAAGACTTCCTACAAACATCTAAATATCTGCTTCCTCTTCCAAGGTTTCTGATAATTATTTAAGAGTACGTCGTGATAGTCATATTAAGCCAAAGTTGCACATTGGACTGCTCCAGCTCTAGATCTAGTGATCAAGTTCTACAAATACAAACTGGCTAATGCTGCATAATCTTGTATAACTGCTATAAGCCAAAACTCACAAAGTAGCAATTTGTCAAACAAATGAATTTGAAAGAACCTTGTCAATGAATAATGTCAATAGCACCAGTGATCCCCAATCAACCAGTGCTACAAGTTTGTTCGTATTAAAAAAAAAAAAAATATCTTAGCATTTTCATAAAAAAATCCAAGCAAACAGTTTTCATAAAATTATACGGTAATTAGCTATTCATTAATCTCGCCTATCAGAAAGATCCAAGATAAGGTAGCATTTCCTACATATCCAAGCCCATTAAGGTCAGTAAGATCTGGAGTATTAGCACAAAAAGCCAAAGCAACATAAGGTTCATTCTTTGAATGAATAAGGTTGCTTTGGTAAAATTATACAGTCATCAGCTATACATTAATCTCATCTATCAGAAAGATCCAAGGTAAGGTTGCATTTCCTACATATCCAAGCCCATTAAGGTCAGTAAGATCAGAAGTATTAGCATGAAAAGCCAAAGCAAAATAACATTCATTGTTTGAATGAATACACCTAGGATTTGACAAAGGCCAAAGTGGCTTCAGCAGTTACTGAAGGGAATTCATTTTGTCAATTTAACACCTGATCATGAAAACAACTGGTTTAATTTCTTATCAACAAGGCAAGGACAAACATCATGCAACTAACTTCGTGGACAAGTTCAAACAGGTCCCTAAGTTCTTGTTCATACCACTTGATCCAATACCAAATCTATACATGACTGACTAATTGAAAGCAAGATAAAAGTAAAAAGGAAGCAGCACATACACTAGCCAAGTGTTCTCTGGAATTTCAGCAGGCATCAAAGTGAAAATGGACAAGAACCAGCATGCCAGCAGAACTATAATTGGCACCCTAGATTTCCATGGTATTGAGCGGGTAAGATAAATAGGAGCAGCAACCCCAACAGTCCAGAAACACCAGGTGTACAATTTCCTATCTGTGAAACTTTTGACCTACATGATACATAAACAAAAATTAAATCCTGGCTACACAATAAACGAAATTACTAATCAGAATATAACTAAAATATGCTAAAGAGCCTTACCAGCATCTCAAGGATGAGTATTGAGACAATACAGGTTGCTATGAGTTTAATGAAGTAGCGAGATTCTCTCCTCTGTAGATCCCTCCATAAAAATAGTAGAAACTCATATTCACTAAATATTTGTGTCCAAAGAAATATTGTCATCGCAGCATACGCATGATACAGAGGAGGAGAATGCTCCAGCAACAGTAGAGAGCACACTAGGCATGAAAACAGACATGCTATAAAGTATACCTGGCACAATTGAGATAAGTTGAGAAATGAGATACTATAAATAGCTTAAGAATAAATAATATTTTCATAGTGTTGTCCAAATAAAATACCAGAAAGTTAAACCGCACAAAAGCATTGGGTAACATCTCCACAAAAATCTTTAACTCACAAGAACACCTCACAATCCAATTCAGTTCACATAAAAGGTTGAACTGCCACCACTGGTTTACAAAAATATTTACGCTTAGTTTTCCAAAATTACAGTCAAGATAAAATCTGAATTTTATTCAGTACTTCATAAGCGGGAAATTCAAATTATCTGTATATATATGGTTTCAAACTTCAATGTCTACATCCCACTCACCAGGCACGAACACTAAATTCCATTGTCTATGAGTGAATGTGTACTTTTTTTATATTCAAAGCTAGATGGTAGGAAGAGTTGTACTCTGTATTTAATTATTTACAAGATGCTCACTCAAATGCCCCATATTCCCCAAAAAATCATGTTCTTTCATGACTACCTATGGATGAATCATTACACAATCAAATTACCTTCCCAGTATTCTTTCTCAGATGAACCATTTGCTTCTTTTCCACCAATTTTTCAGACAATGATGTATAAGATTGCAAGACATGAAGCAGAACATAGATCATCCAGCCAATGTAACCAAAAGTAATAATTGCCATCAGCCTAAACCAATCATAAGTCTGAAAATAATGCAGTCCTTCAAGCGCCAATCTTCGTAAATGCTCAGATAGCTTCCTTGCAGCTTCATAATCTCTGATGGATATTAAATGTTCAATACGTTCCAATGCCAAGTTGTAGTTTTTCAATGGTTCAAAAGGCTTGAAATTTAGAGAATTTGACTGCTTCAATTCTATTCTTGTCAAGAAAAATGTAAAAGATAGAGAACATATTCCAAGCTCAGTCTATTACAATTCAAAAGTATAATTAAATGATGATAACAATCCAGCGATGATAACAATCTAACAGCAAAGAAGAATAGGTGACGAGAAGTTGGAATGCATAAAAAAATGACATGAACGGGGAAACCATGAAAAAGCTTCAAGATGCTTATCCTCCCATCCCCAACTACCCAAAAGTTTTCCTGCTTTCCACATCAAAGGTATTTTCCTTTGTAGTCAGGAAGGATACGTGATTTGCGAAGAAACTGATTGAGAATCTGCTTTGTATTGGCTAATACAGCTTCAACCTTGTCCACCTGAACATAAGAACCCACAAAAACCTTAGGTACCCCTTTAGCAGTCAGTGTCAATTAAATGATGATGCATAACCAGAGAAGGGACCTTCATTCTGCAGTCAGAAGGCACAAAAATTTTCTAAGACATTTATTTATTGCAATTTACCTTATTAAAATCAATATAACCAAGAGGCAAGTTTCCAACTGAGTTAACAGGACATGGCAAACCAAGAAGAGTTGACTGCAGATAAATTGATGAGCATATAAGAAATTGATTTGTGGGTGAAACAAAAAACATAATCATGAAACGAAAAGATACCAGTCAAGAACAACTGTACAACCATCAGTGGAGCAATATCAGCTTGATTAACATCCACCCTCTCAATGCCTTCAAGACCCCACTCTCTAGGTGTTGGCATGTTGTGTTTGTGTTCATCAACAAATTGAACAGCACCCTCCAACTGATCACCAGAGAAATTATGCGCGGGATGTCTAACACCAGCCCCCCAAGCAACAAGAGGCGTATCAGTATTTGAAGGATGCCCATCTCCATGACTTCCTAAAACAAATATAGAAGTCACCAGACTAAGGGCAAGAAACACAAAACTTGAAAAATAACCTGAATCAAATATCTCAAAAACAAAATGACAATGAAATCTCAAGAAGGCAAAAGGAAAATGAAAGCCATGCCTATGCCAGTAGGCTATAACAAATAAAAAGCCCAAACGAAAGACAAGTAATATATAAATAAAATCGTAAATCCTTCTGCTTTGCTTTAAATAAACAACCTATATTACTGGGGTAGAAAATTGCTTAAGAAGAAAATTAAGACTTGATATTAACCAAATGAGCACATTCTTCTCTCTGTCTGCATAAATCCATGCATCTGCATATATGCCTAAATGTTTATCTGAGTAGAATACATATATGCAACATGCCCCCTGCAAGAATAGGACTTCGCATGTAAGAGAAAGGAAGACGAGTTCAAAAAAATTTTTAACCTTTGTCACTCATTCCATGATCTGCTGTGAATATGTAGGCTGCCAAGTCATCCTTGAAGTAACTCTGAATGAGATTGTAAACTCTTTCAGCAATATGATCAACAACCTTAACATTATTGAGATAAATTGATGAATAGGGCCGATGAGCATGACCGTTGGAATCACAACCAAGAAGGTGAAGAAATATGACAAGATGGTCCTGTAGAAGTAGCTGCTTCAACTTTGGATCTTCATTTGACCTATTCAAAAGGCTCGCTAATTGATCAAATGACCACTCATCCAGAAAAGATGCATCTGCATGAACACTAAAGTATTGATAAAGCATAGAAGAAATTAAATTTGGATGTTTCTAGTGACTACAACAATAATTACTCTTTCGTTCACAAATCCTCTTGCCATCAAGATCTCAAAATATGTTTGTTCTCACGATATGCTTGACCCTTAAAATATTAGAACATATGAGTGTTTTACTTCAACATAATTTTGCCTATAAAATTTTCTCCATTTGCTTAAGCCACTCAATGGATAGAATCTTAAAAAAAAAGGGGGGGGGGGGGGGATGACATGTACAGTCCAATAGAACATTGAAGTATAGAGATAAATCTTGAAAAAAGGCAAATTTTTAACATCCATCGACCTTTTCTGAAGCATGTGAGCCTCTTTCTAATGGGAAGAATTTGACATGCTCAAAGGATGTATGGATAGCATTCACCATATCTACAACCCAAAAAGCGAAGTTTTATAAGTAATAGGCTACATGTTATAGGTACTTTCTCCATAACAACTTTTGTTCAGTCTAAGCCCAAGAAATAAAAAAACTCAAACAGGCGAATCTACCTCAGATAACAACAAACCCAACGGAGTAAGTAATCTTGCTACATACCAGTAGCAAAATCTTCATATTCATGAGGATATGTATTCCACGTGCTATGCGGCAGAGCACCACAGAATATGGGAACAATATCAGGGCTGCCATATGAAATTGTGTGACGGCTGCGATTAAATACTGAATCAAATTCAACTGGATTTGCTTTCCACCCTGCCAATCAGTGACATGCTATCATCAGTCTTTAGCAAACAGTCGCCTAAGCTGGTGCAAGAATGAACTACTAACATAGTATACAGTAACACTAACATAACGAATCCCACCTTTGGTGACAGCGCTTGGATCCTCATAAAAGCCAGCAATAATAGCCACATGCCCAGGCCTAGATTCTGTAGGAGGACGAGCATGGGAAACTCCCCACCGACCTCGTTCTTTAATCACACTCCTCAAAAACGGCGCCCGGTAATTGCCATCTGAATCAGGCTCGAAAAACTTGTCTGCCCTCAGGCCATCCGCTGCAACAATAATTTACCGTGAATACCGATATAGACATCCGAAGTCGAAAATCGAAAAAATCACCAATAATGCACAAAAAGACAAGGAAGCACAAGCAATGAAGTCTTATTAGGGATAAATTGTCGAGCAGGTGGCATGCAACTATTACCAACTAAAAGAACAAGGCGCTTCGCCGGAGAAGTGAAGCGAGGGGTGACAGGTTTCATGCCGTGAACAATTGGGGTCTTGAAATAAATGTCGAAGATGCTGAGCATGTACACTGCGTGCAAGACCACCCCGAGAACCACCAGCCACTTTTCTTTCCTCTTGAGCCATTTTTGTCTAACTTTGAGGCTGCTTTCTGATCTCTTTCCTCCGCCCAAGATCCCATCACCGTCGCCTCTCATCTTTGTTTCAATTCTCTCTCTCAGTCGGAAAGTTAACTGCTCGCCAGACAGATCCCGACCGTCAATACAAACAGTCTTAGAAGTTACGACGGCGGGATTTCGCCGAGGCGTGAAACGCGACCAGTAGTGTGCACGTAACGGTAAATTTAACGGTACTTCATAACGGCAATCTTGGTCACCAACTTCGTGGAAATTAAAGAATAAAACCGAAATTACCTTTTAGTCTTTCTTTCTTTCTTTCTTTCTTTTGTTTTTCGTTTTGGAGTAGATATAAAAAATTTTAAAATAAATAAATTAAAAAACATCCAACCAGCTCTCGCATGTATGTTTGGATAGATAATTTTTCAAAAAAAAATTTCGTTTGCATCATAAACACATTTCTCAATCTACCTTTTTATATTCCCAATCACCTTTTTATCTCACACACATCATATTATAAAAAGTGTTATAGTAATTATTACAAATAATTATTTGAAATAATACTATGTCCAAACAAAGTTTTTTTTTCATATCAAAACGGAAAGGGTGACTATGACGTACGAAAATTTTGTTTAAGAAGTATTCTTCCCATTTCATCAATTTTCGTACTTCTACAAATAGTAAATTTTAGTAGAAGTTTAATCTAAATTTCTTACTATAAGTATATCTTTCCATTTAGAAGCACAAAGAAAAGCAAAGGAAAAATATGTGTATTTTTTCCTAACTTACTCTAAGAGGAGTGGTTTAATTAAGTCAAAAGAACCGACGAAACTGACCCACTATCAAATAAAATGAATATAAATTTCAAAAAAGTCGCATAAAAGGTGACCCACCATCAAATTAAACGAATATAAATTTAGAAGAAGTCCCATAAAAGGTAAGATTTGAACCTTTAACTTCCACGTCACAATCCATGTGACTATATGTTGACCAAATCCTCTAGCGAAAGTTGGTTGCGAAAACATGTATTTGGATGGTGATTTTTCCATTCCTATAAAATGAACTGTCACCCTCCTGACACTTTCATTAACTATACAAGAGAAATGTTACTGTGACATTTGTCTCGATCCCGTTTGATAAGTGAATTTTTTGAACATCTGTTTAAAATTTTATTGTAATTTTTTGTATAAATTTTTAAAATTTTTTTTGAAATATATAGTTTAAAAATTACTATAACTAAAATTTTTTAAAAATTTACCTACCAAACAAGGCCAAAGCGGAGTACAACAGTGGATTTTTCACGTGGTTTTTTTTTTTTTTTTTCTCACGTGGATTTTTCACGTGGTTACTGATCTGCTAATAAGTGATACAACAGTAGCGTATTTAGATGGACATGGGCGAAAAGAAGGTCCGTCAATAAAGGCGTAAAATAAATTTAAATTAGAAAAAATTTGCACCAATGATCATACCCACGGTTTGAAATTGAATTGGATTTGGGTTTGCCATACCCACGATCTCATTCAAATATTGTCAAACAGTCGACAGAGCAGAGTAGGCTCCCCCCTTTTCTTTTCTTTTCTTTTTTTTCCAAACGATAATAGGCTCCCCTTTTACCTTTTAGTCTTTTACTGGGAAAAATTTTGGAGTATATTTCATAGCAGTACAAAGATAAATCCGTTGAAAGTCAAGGTACTAAACATAAACATAAGCAGCGCAGAAACGCAATTCATCTTCTTCATCATCATCGACGATGAGACCTGAGAGACACTTTTTACTAGTACAACTTATTATTATTATTATGATAAACCTCTTAATTAATCAAATTACTACAAGAAACAAATTAAACCCCGCACCGCTTGATCTATGATATCTAAGAAATCATCAGCTCGTCAACCCAAAGAAGATCAGATAGCTTTTAGACCATCTCCTCGAGGATGAACAAGGAAAGCTGAAAGAAAGTGGCGCAGTAGTAATTTGTAAATGGGGAAATAAGCTGCTGATTAGGGGCATTTGAGCCTGCCACCACGGGTGGTCATTCCAGCATAACATTTGCCACATTTTTCTCGGTTGCCGTACTGCCCTGGAGGAACGCACTTGCATCTGTCGCAACAAGTCACGCATGCCCTTAAGCATACATTCTTTCTCGAATGCAGCTTGCACCTAACCGCGCATGGGGGGAAGCATTCTGCACATGCGTACATAATTTATAGGTACGTGATTCAAGAAAGCCGCGTGATATCCCTTGAAACTAAAAATTCTGTAAAGCAGTCTAATAGTGGGGCCGCAGGTTGCTCACCTTTTGTGTTTCTTGGCGGGGGCTGCATTGGGGAGGGAGGAGCTGGTGCTCTGACTGGCGGAGGAGGGGGCAACGGCACTGGTGGTTTCTTGACAGGTACAGGTGGAACTGGCTTATAAACTGGCGGAGGAGGGGGCAAGGCCTTAAGAGGTGGAGAAGGAGGAGGCAGTTTCTTGGCTGGTGGCGGAACAGGGACTGGTTTGTAAATTGGCGGTGGTGGTGGTGAAGCCTCAGTTGCGGGGGCTGGCGGGGAACTTTCAGATGCCTCGATTGGTGGCGGAGGCGCTTTTTGGGTGATGTCCTGTAAAGCAACTTGTGGTTCTATCATTCTGTGTATGTAGAGCATTGCTCGTAAAATCAAAGATTACAATCAAAGCTCGTACGTACTGTGAAAAGACATTAGGCGGCGGTCTTTAGTCTCCTAAAGTAACCAAATATCACACAATTACTGCAGAGTATCAAATCGATACAGCCCATTTTAGCTACCAAAATCAGTTTTTTTTTCAAGGCATAACTTGCATAATTTTATCAGTATAAGCTTCCAATTCATGATTATTATGCAAAAAAAAGTTTGAGAAAAATGAAATAAAAGGAAACAAAAAGAAAAACAAAGATAAAGACGGTGGACTTTCTACGTTCTCTGCAAGTCATGAGAACACTTACACTCGATGTTAAACAATACGAAGTAAAGGTCTCTTTTAACTTCTGCGGAGAAGGCATGCTAGCATATAACAGATCTTTTATTTGTCATGCCCTACCGAAGAATGGGAGTGCTTCACAGCCACTCTTGTACTGTACAAGTGATAATGCTAAGTGATAAGCTGTGAGCCGATTTTACAGAAAAAAATGGGCATCAATCAACCCCGTCGAAGTGTTTTCCTTTAGCTATTTTTCGCAGTTTATTTGCAGAAGAGGAGTAAGGAGCTGAAAATTGTCTGAGCGTTACCTTGACAAAGAGTTCCTCGCCCCACGATGAAACCTTTGAGTCAATGAAGGCAGGAAAAAGACATTTAATTAGAGACGGAAGTTAAAATTCAGGGAACCATGAAGAACAAAAGCTTAGCAGTTAGAAATAACAAATGCATGAAATATATACACTACAGTAGAAGTGTAAATGAGGTATACCCTTGTTGTGATTAGGAAAAAAGAGGATAATGCCAGAAGCATAACTACTTTTAAGGCCATTTGCTTGCTTAGGAACTAAAGAACTTGGAGAAGTTTGCCAGTGAGTGAGCGACTAGCAGCATCCAACTACGGTTGTTTATATAGAGACACCAGACGAGAGTTAAAGTGGCGACTAATGTGGTGGCAGCTACCTCGCCTGAGGAGGGCCTGCCTGCTAACCAAAATTAATTGCATTACAGACGACTCGGTCCTGATTCACCACATCAAATTGATTACTCCCAAAAAAGAAGAAATGATCAGATATGGATTTTTGTGCTGAATCCAACCTAAGCAGCAGCAGATAGTACTAGTATATATCTTTTCTTATTTGCCATTAGATGGAGTGGTACGATACTTTTTACTGCCGACAGACACATGCCACACCAACTCTGCCTTGGAAACTGGTAATATCAATTTTTTTTTTAGACATATTCTGAGCACTTGCTTTGCGATTGATCAATGAACCATCCAAACGTCAGGCATGATAATCTGCGGCAACTGGCTTCTGGATGGTGATCATTTTACGAGAAACTGTGGTTTGGAGTCTTTTAAGTAATGGATTCATCCTGGCTCCTTCCTTCCTTCCTCATCCTGCTAAGGTTCCATTAGTACGAGTTTGACTTGCCAGTTGGCTCCCATCTCCGAAGAGTTGGCAAGCCATAGTGAATGAGCTATGGTGGTACCCATACGTACAAAAGCTTTTAATGGCTACCCAATGTTCCAGAGCCTTCAATTTTTTGGGGGCCCCTCGGCAGGCTGGGGGAGAGCGGGGGTGGGGGATGGGAGGATCAGGCGATCATAAAACATAAATGTAATTTGATTTCTGCAGCTGGACTGTGCGAGTCAGATATTCTCTACATCTTTACTGATTTTTGGTCGTGTGGTATCTCATGTGTTTTTAACCACCATGCTGGTGGCTATCACTAAAATATTAAAATTTGATGGTTGGAAATCAAGAATTCAAATCTTATTTCTCACCAATTATTACATTAAAAGTGATTTTATTTAAAAAATTCAGACGGATATATAGTATACTCATTTGATCTGATGGTGGTTCAGTCCCCTCCACATTACCCCTATACCTTCTTAAGTCTGTTCCCTCCCCTTATATAGGATAGATTAGGTTATATATCAGTTATCGTCTCAAGAAAAAAAACAAAAAAAAAAACTCACGTGCCTTTGATTTTGGCCTTGTCCGCCTGTCCAAATTGATCATCCTAGTGAAACTTAATTAGGACTAGTTCCAATCCTCCCGGTGGATAAAGATGGAGAGAAAAACGATGGTCTTGTCAAGAAAGGGTACCGTTGTGTATGATTAGTGTACTTGTTTTAGGTTATGGTGTACTTCGCATTACACTTCTTGTATTCCTTGAGCATGGTATGCTTTCTATATATATATATATATATATATATATATATATATATTCTATGGCTATAAACACTGTTGGAGAAAGTATGGATTGATGAAACGGGAAAAAGAAATATGGATTGATGAATGATCTACATCCCAACAAAACGCACCAAGTAAAGATATGAAACTGGAGAATTACTTTGTCATGATAGACTACAAAAGAGTCCTTATGGAGTGATAATTTAGAAGTTGGAAAGATGAAGATTTTAGAAGTTATGCGATGTTTAATAGTTTAATTTGATATATAATAATTGTGCGAGGAGGAGTTTATAATCGTGGATAAGTAATTTTGTATTTACGTAGTTTAAAGGGTTATAATATATTGACAATTAAGCAATTAAATTTTACTAGTATATGTGTTTATTGGTTAATAGCTAATTCGAAAGTTAAAATTGAAATCACAAAAGATCACACTAAATTGTTTATACCAAATCAAACTCCCACCTTCACTTTACTATCGTTGAGAGAGAGGGAGAGAGTTTGTAATGAAAATGGTCAGTTGAACTGTCTATCATGTAGCTCCCGCGTGAATGGTCCAGCGGCAGCGCCTCTCACCAGTGAACTTTGAGGTCATAAGTTCGAGTCTCCGCTCCGCTGGATTCCTCCGCGCACTTAACGTGTTCGGGCCGGGTTGGGCGTCGGGTCCGGGTTGCAGGGGATTAGTCGGGGCCAGTAAGAATTGATCCGAACACCCCTGTGTCGAAAAAAAAAAAAAAGAACTGTCTATCATGTAGATTCCTAATGAGCTTTAACAGGCTTTTAAGACGGTTGTGGACCAAGGTCTGGCCTAGGGTTGCAAACGAATCGAGCCGCTCGAGTCGAGCTCGAGCCAGCTCAAGTCGAACTCGAGCTCAGAATATTAAGCTCGTTAGCTCGCGAGCTTGAGTATATATATATATATATATATATTTTTTTATTTAGTAATAAAATTACGTATATTATATATATATATTTTATTTTTTATTTTCATAGTGAAATTACGTATATATCCTTAATATTTTATTATTTATTCAGAAAAAAATATTATTTTATTTATTTTTTTAAAAATAAAATAATTATTTTTTATTTTTTTCGAGCTCGAACTCTTGGTAAAATTTAGTCGAGACTCGGCTCGATTAGCTCAAAGCTCGACTCGGCTCGACTCGTTTGCAACCCTACTCTGGCCTCTGTCACATGATTGACCCTAGGCCCAATAGATGCATCTATTTTGGGCCTAACAAAATTTCTTGTTTCTTCTCTTTTCGTGGGAGGGTGGAATTGGTGGCGGGCTACTGACAATGATTTAGATCTACTGGCGTTTAAGTGCAAATCTATCAGCGACGACGGCGTTTTAGTGTTATACTTTCTCCGACGGTGTTTATGCAAATGCATTCCTTTTTTTTTGGGGATAATTTCAGAAACCTTTCTTGAAGTTCGTAACAATTTCGTTCGCCACTCTTGAAATTTGTAAAATTACACAAACCTCCTTAATGTTAAGGTTTTGATAACAAAGTTAGTCCAATTAGAAAAAGTAACATTAAAAAATTACTTTAAAAAGAGAGATGAAAATTTTATTCCATAAATACTCCTTATGCATGTATATAAATTACATTAGTAAAAGAATAAAAATAATTAAAGCTCATATTTAATAAATTAGACAACATAAATAAGCAACAAAACTGCACTAATGATTACAAAATTCAGCAAAACAAACTAGTTATCTCTTTTAACATATTGTTAACTATGATTTTTATGATTTTTATGATTTTGAATTAAAAATTTTGAAATTTGCCTTTCTTTTCCCTCCTTTCTTCCTTATTTCTATAAAATTACTTTACAATTGTCATAATTTTAAGAGTTTCAAAAAAATTTGAAATGAAGGAAAAGAAAAACAAAATTTGAAAATTTTTCTGTTCAAAATCATGATAATCATAGCAAACATCATGTTAAAATAGATGACTAGTTTGTTTTGCTGAATCTTGTAATCATTAGTATAGTTTTTATTGCTTATTTGTATCGTCTAATTTATTAAATGTGAACTTTTTGAGTGGTTAAATGTGTGTATTAATTGTTTCTAACTTTTAATTATTTTTATTCTTTTATTAATACGACATATATATATATATATATATATATATATATATATATATATATACGCATAAGGGGTATTTATGGATTAAAAGTTCCATCTCCCTCCTTGAAATACTTTTTTAATGTTATTTTTTTTAATTGGATTAACTTTGTTATCGAAAGCTTAATTTCAGAAGAGGTTTGTGTAATTTTACAAATTTCAAAGGAAACTAGTAAAATTATCAAAAACTTCAGGGGAGATTAGTGAAATAGTTAGAAATTTTAGAGGAGGTTTTTGAAATTATCACTTTTTTTTGTGCGAAAGTATGTGCATGCATTTCGTTGTACAATTTTAAAATTAAACTAAACTAGCCGCCACACGGAAACTTCAACATTTCAGAAAAAGCACTACTAATATTTTCACCAAATCATATAGTAGCATATATATATCGAGTAAAGGAAAAATAACACAAGCCTTTGGATGCCACTTATTTGTTCAAAAATTATTTACTTGTATCATAAATACATAATTCAATAGATATTTTTATCTTTTTTATCTCATATACATCACATTACAATGAATGCTTCAATAATTATTTCAATTAACTTATTATCCAAACATGTTGACCGCTCTTTGACAATAAAATAGACGTAGTCGTACTTGTTCAGCACTAGACTTCAGAACTCACAAGAGTGCGCTTAAGCACAGTTCTAGGTCAAGCACAAGCCGTGCTTTTGATCCCCCTGCCTACCGTCCAACAAGGAACTTCGAGTTCTTGTGTGCCCAACTCACTGATTTGTTTAGCACTAGATACGGGTAGTTTCGATCAGGGAACGGTTGAAATTGTATGAACTGGTATAGTTGATATGAGACTGATCTCTCGAATGACAAAGAAATTATCGAGGAGAAAAGAGAAGTTCAAGCAATCACAAAATAGGCCATCTTTCATAATGAAAAAAAAAAAAAAAAAAACAGCAGCAGATTCTTACTTTTTTGCAAACAACCACGAGGAAAACATAAATTACCCAGTGAAGCCTGGGATGATTATTCGTTACATGATCAAGCGATACAATAGCAGATGAAAGAACAGAAATCACTATGGAGTATAACAAGAAATAGAAGGGGCATCTGTGGACGATTTAATATTTCTTGGGGGTGGGGCAGGGGACGTAGTCGTTATGGTACCACACTTTGTCCCAGGTGACGCACTTCTTCTCCGGACGTCCGGGGACGCACTGGTACTGGTCGCAGCAGGGTACGCAAATCCTCAGGCATCCCCTTTTCGACTCCGCCTTCTGGCAGTATTCCATGCACAATTTGACACAGTCACCTGGATAGATACATGGATACAAAGTCACATCGATTGCAAGGAGGAAGTTCAGTTTGCTGTACTAGTAGTTTTAGATACTAGATAGATAACGAGAAGATGGCTTTCTTTCAATTCCATTCAAGGCCATGTTTATCGCTGAAGACATGAATAACATCTGATCATACGCAGTAGGATGAAGAATTCAGATTTAGAAATTTAGTACCATGGTTTTGCTTAGACGGGGAGTGAACTGGAGAAATTTTGGGAGGGTATGCAGGAGCCTTCTTGGGCGGATAAATTGGAGCCACCTTTGGGGGATAGGTGGGAGCTTTCTTAGGGGGATAGGCGGGAGCCTTCTTTGGTGGGTACACTGGAGCCTTCTTTGGTGAGGGGAGCGGCGGCTTTACTGGTGCATGAGCAGGGGATTTGGCACCATGACGATGCTGCAAATATATAGAAAAGACGTCAGTTTAAGGAATAGAGACTAAAAACTGCCATACCATACCATGTTTCGTCAACTTTGATAGAATGAGGATGGATTAGCGGTCTTGTACGACGAAGACCAAGAAAAACTCTTGGATTGCCATTGCATAAACTAATTTAAGATTTGGTCTCGTGACATGATTAAATTTAGGAAGTCCGAGGTTCACACGTGGAGAACAGGAAATTACAAGTAAATATGGTAGAAGGTGGGGGAAACTTGATCAGAATTACCTCTGTGAGGATATCCTCTTCCATTGATGTGACCTACAAGTACAAAGTAGCAGGATAAATAAACAATGAACACTAGTACTCACTAAATTGAAGCGCAAAGGAAAACCTATTCCTATTCTTGTTAAGAACGCGATTAGAGAAGGCAACAAAGAGGAAAATGCGCTGCTGAATGGTGTTTGAGCGTGTATACATTGCAATGACTTAATTCCACATTGAGAAAGGCTAGATCTTAACCCCTTTATCTTATGTCCACACTAGAGGCGGCAACCTGGATCAGAATCCATTTATCCATCCATTTGACCCTTAATTAAATGGATTTGGATTGCCGATTTTCAGTGGTGGTTTTAAATGGTTTGACCAATTAAATCCACTTAAGTTAATGGTTTTAAATGGATTATCCATATAAACCATATAAAACCAATTACTTCAAAAAAAAAAAAAAACGTCAATCCCTCTGACTCTGAAGTTCCAAGCCAACAAGTTCTGAAGTTCCATAATACCCCAGTCGCTGCCATAGATAAATACCCCAGTTGCTGCCATGGATAAACTAATGATGCCTTAATTTCTCTTTTTTTCTGAATTTTTGGTAACTGGTAAGACGAAGCCCTAAATTGTCTAAGTGACGTTCTATTTAATTCTTCAATTAGAGCACTTGATTTAGCCAGAGTATTGAGATGCTGGTTATTACTATACCATAAATGAAAGCAAACCCTGGTTTTTGATGATGCTAAAGGTAGTATGGAAATGTTGGCCAACGGGTCGAAATGTATGAAGATGAATCATACGACCCGAATATTCTACAACTAGTGCGAGATTGTAGAATTTTGTTCAGATTTGAGGATTAGATCTTTGTGAGCTTTAATCCATTTTCTTCAGCAAACGGAGAAGAAGATGGATAAGAAATAGAAAGAAGAAAACAGCAGAGGAAAATGAACAAAAAAGATAAAGAAAGGAATTTCCTATTTGATGGTTAAATGGATTTTAAATGGATAATTGGATATCCATCATCCATTTGGATCCAATCCGTATACAACCATTTAATAAATGAATTTAAGTGGATTAGACCATTTAATCCATAATCCATTTATGTGAAACCAATTATCATCCATATATCCATTTTGACACCTCTAGTCCACACCTTTCACAAGTTAATGTCTTGAAGGTGCAGAATACATGGTTTGGATTTAGTCTTTCCCTTCCACACATTATGAATGAAACATTCGTGCATGAAAGTGAAGGGAGTATTAGTTGAGAGCCCTAGTAAATGTGATAAATAAGTTACATACATACCTTGGTGCTAACTAGGAGCAGGAAGGCCAGAAGAAAGAGCGCAGACTTCAGGGCCATAATGGTCAGTGGAATCTGGCAAGAAGAACTAGATACTGTTGTGGAAATGTTGTTAGTTGATGAATTGAGCAGTGAAAAACACTCGGTTTATATAGAATGAAGTAGACAAACAACAACATGCTATTGCTTGTTAAAGCAGAAACATGAAAAGCTGGAATTAATGCCGATTCACTGTCGATACCAGCTTCCCCGGATGAAGGCAGCCAAGGAGATTATGAAATTTCTGAGATGCGGACTCTCTGGGCTCAATGCATTTGTCTGCTAAACTAATATTTTCTCTCTCCACCGCAGTTCGATGACAGCAATAGTTTAAGGCTTTGCGGCACCAATCTAGGCAAGATTTCTTAGTTTTTTCTACCCAAAAACTTTTGACCTTCTTGATCGAACTGCTCCACTTGTCGGTTTATATGAACAGCTAGGTTACGACCTTCGGAAGCATGTGGATCGAAGCTCAAAAATTTGACCAAATTAGAGTTTCATGTACTGTAATGTAATTGCCTTCTATCACTTTGCCAGATGAAAGCTATCAGACATTTGTGTTCCCAGGAGTATTAGGTCCTACAAATTCTGGAGTGGAGTTGAGTTTCGTTTAGAACCGATGTATTTAACTGATTTTTCATGGATAAGACAAATGATCAGAGCATGCAAGATCAAGCAACAGCCTTGGGTTATGCAGATCTGCCCGTTTAGTACTGAGAATAGAAGCAGAAGACGAGTTTTAGAGACAAAAAGGGTTCTTTTAATTTTTAGAGTAAGTATCGTATTGAAGAGATTACAGTTGGCGCTGTAATTGCAAGAAAGTTTTTGTTTATATTTCAACCCAACCATGATATCACCTGCCTGCATGGTGCATGCCCTGATCTTTGCATATAAAGAAACGTCTCCCGCAGACATCAAAGTTTGCTGGGGTCGACTCCAGAGTTTATATTTCAGCTCCAAAATACTTGCAATGACGAAGAATTTATTACTAGGCGACATCTTGCAGCGGCTTAAGTTCAAACGCACCCCACTGGCACTGAATATAGGCCCTTTCTTCCAACTTTATCGCCTATTTACATGTAATCAACAATTTAGTACCTTCGGAGATGAACCTGTCAAATCTAAGAGGCTCTTTCTGAAACACAACGAAAGATCCCAAGCAAGAAGCTGCCGGGCAAACCGGTAAATCATCAATGAAAATACATGTGCAGGAACATAGAGGTAATTATTACCCCCCTGGTTAATCACTTCTCCGAATGTTACTGAGACTGAATAATATAAAGGCATCTCAGATAAATAAATCCTTGGCAGATTGCCAGAAGCAATCATAAGAAGGAAACTCTTCCAATCCATCTAGCTGAATAAGATGTTGCCGACGATGACAAATATGTTATTCTCCAGTTACTAACTTACTAATGAACTTCCCCCTTTTTGTACATTTGTAATTAATCACTTCCTTTCTCTAACCCAGAAAAAGAAAAAGGGAAAAAATTACCCCACACACACACAATGAACCTCCACTTTTCCTTTGCATCCCTGTAACTGTTTAAATACCAAAGCCTTCCGCTATCTTTCACCCGACTATTCCTTTTCCACTTTCTCAGTCAGTCATTTGTCGAGATAAGATGATTATCAAATCACATGCATGAAATTCTCAAATCAATCTAAATTTAAGAGCTCCAAACAGTACACAAGCTCAAGGTAATCTAACAATTTATAGACATTCAAGCACAACACTACACAGGAAGGGCAAAGAGATTGTACTTCCCTCATTTTCAATATATCTATTGCAACTTTAAAGCATACGGCGAATGCTAGACTACCAGAACACCCTTTCCATACCAATTGTTTCATCACTTGCATGAACACAAACTGCTATGTGCTACCAGGAAAAAAAAAAAGTTAGCGCCTAAATTTCCAGGAAGTGGAAATAATGGCTTCAATAACTAGGAAGATGATTATTAATGGAGCTTAATGCTAAAAGTGTTTTAATATAAAATCGCAGCTATACTAACTTTAGAAATATTAAACGCAAATAGCTATATGTGTATATCACCCTGATTTCACAGCAGATTTCAAGGCAACAAAAAGTGTATGAAAAGGTAGCAAGCATAAAATACGTACATAAACAAAATGCCTTGACATGACTATCCTGACAAAAGCGAAGAAAATAAGGCATGTCATTTTCAAAGATGGAGGGCAAAGCCCATTAAACATTTACAGTAGACTACATGAAGAAGCTTTTGCAACATCCGCTGCCAAGGTCTCCCTTGCTAGCCTCCGGAGGATCCCCCCCCCCCTCCAGCCCAGTGGTCCAGATGTATGAGCCCTGATTGCAAACTAAAACTCAATTTAGCTAGTCCTAACTCAAACTCCAATTAGCTGATGCGTCCACACAGCTATTGCTCACCAAAAATGACCAATCTCACAAATTATTAGGACAAAATTGAGTGCCCTGAACCCAACATGATGCTTGGAGGGAGGATGCTGAAAAAGCAATAGGCACAGTAGTGCATGGAGCAATGGAATTTTAGAATGAGCTAAGAAGCATGCTCATTTGCTCCCCCTCGTGAGATTTTACATGGACACCTGCATGCTACCTTCTGCGTAAAGCCTCAAAATGCTTAACAATGTGGAAAGATTAGGCAAGTTCATAGGTCAAACTAAAGGATAAAATCCACAATCAATCTTGGAAAAAACAAACAAGATAGATTGGTAAAAAAAAATGAAGAATCTATACTGCAAAGGTCACTGGATGATTGAGCAGCCCAGCTCTAAATTTAACTTAATAGTCCTAACAAATGAAGGAATAAAGTAACAACTCGGCAGCAGTAAACTGTAATCAACAATGAAAATTATCCAATCTGAATGTTAACTTAATAGTCCTAATAAATGAAGGAAAAAAGCAACAACTCAGTGGCATTAAATTGTAATCAACAATGAAATGCATCCTATCTGAACGTGAAATTACATTAACAATCCCAAAATTCTACAAGCACTCATACAGATACACTTAACGGAGCATTCCAAAATTTAGGCCGAGCACATAGAGAACTTGATACATTAAAGTGCAAATGAGAAAATCATCGTACATTTATCTAGCTGAAGTCTTCTTCATCCTGGAAGCTCAAATTTAATGTCTGTAACTTGAAGCCTTTACTTTGTATCACCTCAACCAAATTTGAAGCCACACCTGTAGCTTGCACAGTTGTTTGCTTTGTCAACTGCAAAGAACAGAGCGGAATGAACTTAAAAACTGTTTGAACAGATACTGAGACGATATTATAATTAAAACTAGCAGAACCTGCATGCTCTATGACTTGCCCCAAAGATTGGGTTGGGAAAAAGGTGAAGGGAGTGCTTGTTGACTTCAATAATCAAACTACATTGGGATTTGGACCAACTTATTTATATCACTTTGCTTCCTAACATTGTAACCAGTTGTAAATTTATATAAGTAGTTAATTGATACTTGTGCTTTCCACCCTGAGATCTAAGTTACTAAAGAAAGATCAGGTTAGCTTACCTCTACACTTGCAATACCTTCAAGAACTTGCACTTTTAGGTCTGCAACGCCCTCTGTTTCCTACATAACGTACATAGGAAAAGCAAAATGCAGGTGAAGATGCAGATCTTCGAACACAATGTCAAAGATAGATAACCATCCCCCATTATGCAAATCTTTAAAACAAGTTTATCAGTTTATGGAGAGCAAAAGTAAAGCCGAGAGTAAAAAGGCTAAAAGAAAGCGCCAATACAGTAAAATCTCCTAGCACAACTTGATCCAAAATTTACAAATGAAGCTAGTTCGATGACGGAAACGTAAAACTGGCAGTAGCAGATACGCTGAGGCAGATGAAGATTCCAAACCACACGAACTGAACAGGGAAGGCAGTAAGATTGTATACCTCTAATGCTTTTGTAACTGTTGGAATCGCTGTCTCGTTCATTGTTCCTTCAGCCTGTACAATTGCGATTTGAAAAAGAAAATGATGACAAGGTTGGATAATTCTGCCATTATTCTACAAATTACGGAGATTGCAACTAGTAATGGTAATAGTAGTCGCCTCGTTCAAACCCCCCCCCCCCTCTTTCCCACTCCAAAAAAAAGAACAACAGCAACAACAACAATGGTAATAGCAAATAACTAGTAACTGAAAATTAATAAAGCCAAAGGGGGTACCTGAAAGAACATGGTAAGGATATCAGAAGGCGAGACGGTAACAGAGACAGTCTGATCGGTGGTGGCTGCTGGCGGCGGAGGAGTAGAGGACGCTGCTTCATCTGCTTGCTGTTCAGCCTCTGGAACCAGGGTTTCGTCTTCGGCTGCTGCAACAAAAGAGCGTAGCTTTCTCGTTGTCGGAAGCTTTGTCAAAATAGGGGAATAAATGGCAGCAAAAAGTAAAGGAGAAGCAATGGAGGTAGTATGATTTGGGAACCGAAAGAACCGAGGTCGAACGCCAGTAGGTGAAGTGGTGGGAGAGGAAGAAGACGGAGAAATGCTTCTGCAAATTGAAAATGCAGCAGATGAGGTCATCATTGTGTTTGCAGTTGGAACCATTTGTTCGTTTGATGCGCTCACTATCTACTGTGTTAAAATCCACCCCCGATCCTGTATGTTATCCGCCAACCGCGGTCAAGCTAAGTCCCGTGGGACCAATTTGAATTCTGTACGTCACCATTATTCGGTATCAAATTTAATATTACTATTCGGTACCAAATTCAATGTCAATCCCATTTATCAAATGATAATAGAAAAAATTTAAATAAATAGCATTTAATAAATTAAATAAACGGGACATTTGATATAAATATAAAAATGACACTAAATTGACACTAAAAAAGTGACACTGAAGATCCCGTGTGCGTGAGACTGATTTTATTCTAGTTTCTAGTACTTGCTTCTTCTCCTTCTTCTTTTTTCTTTCTTTTTAAAGTCCGGGTAGACAAACCAAGTCCCGTGGGACTAGTTTTATTCTAGTTTCTATTATTTGCTTCTTTTTTCCCTTTCTTTTTAAAGACCAGGTGGATTGATTATTATCACTAGATGTGGGTAAAATTATCCGCTAATTCAAAAATTTGTCATATTCGATTTAATTCGATCCGAAAATTAGGATATCCAATCTGTATTATTTGATAGGGTCAAGAGAGGATTGAGTACCCGCTAAGATACGAGACGGATTATATTTATATAATTAAAAATTCGCATATATCCTACCCGCCCTGCATATATATATATATATATATATATATTTTTCTATACATATTACAAAATAATATTTTTGAACCTAAATAAGCAATTATATTGAACAAATTGTATTACAAATACTAGATATTATAATTTATTTACAAAATTCATTTATAAAGGTCATGATCTTATGTTTTATAAAAAAATTAATTAATGTAAAACATATATTTAAAAAAATGTGCTACTTATTTCAAACTTTTATTAATTTGAATTCTTTTAATTTTTTTTCTTTTTGTTTGTATTTTCTTCTCATGCTTGTTTCTTGGTGGGACATTTTTTTTGAGAAAAAAAATATGTATTCAATTTTGGATGAATATGTAAAATATAAAATTAAATTAGTATAAATTATTTTTTTAAAAAAAATTAATAAATGGAACAGGACAAGTAGGGCTGTGCATCGAAATCGAAAGCGGTAATTCGGAAGTTTGAAATCAAAAATTTTTGAAATTTTGACTGAAATTTTTCCGACCGAATTCGATTTCGAAATGGCCAATTCCGATTTCGAATTCGATACCGAATTGAATTCGAAATTCGGTGAATTCATTTTTTTCGAATTGGGGAGGGAATTAGAATGAACAGATGAGGGAGGGAGGAACAGATGAGGGCCGGCATCAGCAAAAAAGAGCCTCGGGTGGCAGGCGAGGATGAGGCAGATGAGGGAGGAGAGGGCAGAGACCCGAGCGGAGACACGATCGCACTCAGCCTGGAGATCAGAGGTCTGGACAGAGGCAAAGGCTGAGGAGTGGAGGAAGAAGATGGCAGAGGCGAGGCCGAAAAAGAGATCTGGAGGTTAGGATGGGAGGAGAGGGGTGGACTCAGACAGGAGGAGGGTGAGGGCGAGGAGGAGGAAGAGGAAGAGGATGGCTGCGGACTGGAGGGAGGTGAAGCGGTGGACGAGGGTGCAGCCCTTGAGGAGGGGGTCGGAATCGGAGGAAACGATGGTTGGTGGGTGAAGGCGACGAGGATGCAAAGGATGAGAAGGTAGAGGTGGAGATAGCGGAGGTCTGAGAAGGCGGTGGGCGCTGTTGGGGAGAGGGTGGTAAGGTCTGGCGGTGTAATCTCGGGAAGACTTGAGATGGTTCTTGGTGGTATAGATGAGATGGTAGAGTCCCAAGAAGAGCAGAGCCGAGGATGAGAACGGGGACTGGAGCCTAGTGAGGTGACGGTGGTGAGGAGGAGACCGCGTTTTTGTATTTTCTATTTTCCTCAATTCGAAATCGGAATCACCGATTTCAAATATTATGTTTTCGAATTCGACCCGATTTCAACCAATTCGAAATCGGAATTACCGAATTCACTTTCGAATTATCGAAATTCCGAATTCAATTTGAAATCGGTTTCGAAATCGAAATTTTTCGACTTTGCACACCCTTAAGGACAAGTACCCACCCCATATGCAGATACCTTATAACTGAATACCCACAGATATATCAAAGGTAAAGATTAGAAAATGACTGACCCAGAAGATACGGATCGGATCAGCTAAATAATGAACGGAACAATACTCGACTTGCACCCACCATAATTATCACTGCAAATTAAAAAAAATATGTATTCAATTTTGGATGAATATGTAAAATATAAAATTAAATTAATATAAATTATTTTTTAAAAAAAATTAATAAATGGAACCGGACAAGTACCCACCCCATATGCAGATACCTTATAACCGAATACCCGCAAATATATCAAAGGTAAAGATCAAAAAATGACTGACCCATAAGATATAGATCGGATGGGACAAATAATGAACGGAACGATACTCGACTTGCACCCACCTTAATAATCACTGCAAATCAAAACACAGCTCGAAAACTATAAATGTTTAATAAAAATTCTTACATGTCGCCCACCGTTACAACACATCCGGTACAACCATCCAAACCTTACCCGGATGTGTTGTACCGGGCCGCGGCCTACTAGTGCTCCTATGCCACGTACTGTTTTTTTTTTTTTCTGAGTTTTTTTCTCCCTAGACATACATCACATCTTTTTCCCAACGAGTTCATCATCCTTGGAAACCCAAAAAACTGGAGTAGAACATTGAAAAACATAAACCATTCGCGTATTATACATGTAATTGGATTAATTTCTGTTTAGCCCCTAGCCCCCCAAACTAAGACAACTGTCAGTTGAAACCTTCAATTTCAATTTTTATTTTTTATCGTCTTTCCCTCTTCCCAAAGCATCCAAACCCATATAAATGGAAGGAGCCTATAAGCTGTAGATACCTCGGCCCCAAAATCCAAAAAGGGAAAGAAAAAAAATGAATACCCTGAGCTGAGCAAAACCGGAGTCCCCCTGATAAGATCAGTTATTTTAGCATAAATATTCCATAAACTCAATAGAATTATAATAAGAACTCATTCACAACTAACATCTTAAAAATGTACAGACACAAAACCAATAAGCAGCTCTTTGTTCTGACCCAGACAACAGCAACAACAAAAGATGTCTGGCACGATTGATTCCCTCCTTCAAAGCTTAATGGTTGGATTGCTAGAGGCGTTTCAGCTATTTTACGTCACGGTCCACTTGAAATTCTCCACCTGCAAAGGAATCCATGTCTTAGCCATGCTCTAAAATGCAAAAGGAAAATAAGAAGCAGAGCATGAAATGGCCTGCAGAGTCTTACTCTTCAAATATATAGCTAGATTTGCCTGGGCATCAGCTTCGGTGTTGAACTCCTAGCAAATAGACAAGAAAATAACTCGGAATGCAGTTGATGCACAGAGAAAGATAGCGATGACGTGAAACAGATATCATGCAATGCTATCTTAGGGTAAAGCTACTCTTTCATCTAAAATCTAACACCACCAATGAACAGCGTATAAAGAGTCCAATTCAAGCAACAGGTTCAAAAGGAAAAACCTGTTGCTCCTACATTGAGGTACAAACTAAAGAAATTTCAGAGGAAGAATATGATAGATTTTCTGAAATTGATTTTCATCCAGGAGCAGTAAAACCAGTAGGTGAGACTATTATTATCATGTCTACAAAAATATGCTAGCCTCTCAACAAAAAAATAAAATAAAATCTTAGCAAAATTGACTGATATGAATTTCTTTATCCATTTCTGAGAGCTCCAATAATCTACAAGAGATGCTCATTCTTACTCTGTCAATATGATTGATATCAAAAGTCTGAAACTGATCCTTCAGCTCCTTGGCCACCTTGCACAACTCAGCCATGTTCTGGTTTTTGCATTTCCAAAGACCCTGAACCTGTTCCATAAGAATCTATCAAGTAAGTTTACAGAATAATTACAAGGTCCTCACACCGGAAACATAAACGAAATGAAACCAAATCTGATACGTGACAACGTGCTTAAAATCTTTAACAATATTGAATCACAAAACTAAAATCAGATAAAAGCAAGTACACCAAAAGCAATCCAGGACAGCACCAGTTCCTTTAAGCTTAACAGGTACTAAGTAATGGCAAGAAAAAAATAGCTTACCAAGACACCTATATATTTGGCTCCTCAAGGTTTATGTGCAAACTAAATTCAAGGTATAGAAAAGCCACAAGGGATATTTGGAAAGAAGACCTTACTTTTCATTGAATCAACATTTGTCAAGACCAAGTAGCACTAACTCAAAACAAACGTTGTAAGAATGCAGTTTTTCTATGCATGAACAACAGAAGAAGAACACACAAGCAAGGTATTCTTCAAAACTGACAAGCACATGAGCTAGTGCATTTAAGAGTTGACAAGCAAGGCATTCTTAATAATTGGAAAACCACAAGGTAACTCTTTTCCAACATTTTTTAGCTCAAGCAAGCAGGTAAAACACTCTAGGAGTTAACAGTACAGAGGTTCCTTGTATTTCAGAAAACACTAATTGATGAGAAAGTACAGTCCATTTACACTTTAAAATGCAAAGGAGAACCAGAAAGACATAAACAAGAATCAAAAACCCATAAAAGAAAAAGAACAAATGCGTAGAGCAACAGGATGATCCTAAGTTCAAAATAGTTTTCAAGGTATCATGAATGGAACTAACCTGCATGCAGACAAGTTTGGAATCTCCTTGAACACGTATGTGCTTAAACCCTTTTTCAAGAGCAAACTTCAAACCTAAAATTGCGCCTCGATATTCTGCAGCATTGTTAGTTGCAACACCCACACCTTCACGCAATCGAAAGACCTTCCAAAATGTCATTCAGATTTGTGAGCTACAATTTACTTAAAAAATAGCCATGTACAAAATATGAATATCAACATTTTAGGCATACCATACTTCCGTCTGCAGCTCGTACAACAGCACCTGCGCCAGCAAGTCCAGGATTTCCCTTTGAAGCACCGTCAAACTCAACAATACAGGAACACTGTATTTGTAATCAGAGTTTAACCTATTCAATATGCATGAAATTTGTATAGACTAGATTCACATTATATGCATTTATCAACTAATAAAGAAGCACATTCTGCAGAAAACAAAGTCCTCCTGCATCAGCATTGAAGATGATTTTAGATGGATGGTTACTTCTTTATCCATAGAAAGGCCAGATATCTAAGTTCCAATTAAGTTGCTCATGCATAATGTAAACTTAGGGCAACTGTCTTCATATCTAGTTAGATGCGTATAAGCACAAAGTAAAAACCATAACCAATATCAGAGAAAAAGCCAGAGAAGGATCTTAAGTTTCTTGCTGTTTTCTAAAGGAAAATGAATAGCTGCAAAGTTTATTTGAAGCCATAATGCAGCTTACAAGTGCTTCAGGTTTCAAATCTAATCTAGGAGCCCTTTGAAAGCATGTGAAATGCAGTTAACAGTCCATACAAGTGACTCTAGAAACTGGTTTTTAATATAATGAAAACTTACGCAATAAGAAGAAACTGGAGGAACTTTAAGGAAATTATCAACTATGGGATGCTTTTGTTGAGGATTGGCTGAGAAAGAAGCTGATCCAGCTACCTCCTGTGCATGAAAAAGGAAAAGATAAAAAAAACCTCGTTACAGTGATGATATCCCCAACAAATAACTACTAGCACTTTTCCCTACCAAAGTCAACAATCAATAGGTCATAAGGAAAAAAAAATGTGCAGGAAAGAAGTTAAACAAGATAACCTACCAGACTAAGAAGAAACACTTCACAAACAGCAAACCAAAAGATAAAGACTCCGGTTTTTAATTGGTCAAACATCTACTTTTAGTTGGGAATACTGCATGCTTGGGCTATTGTAACTTATGTTGATGACCCTGCTATCTTAAATACACTATTACACCACCTCAACACTAAAGGAAAGTCTAGTGTCAACATATTCTTGACAGCTTAGGCGCCTAATAAAACTTCTCCAAATTTTTTCTATACCAAAGTCTAGCATCAAAACAAAGGCATGCAGTATTACATTCATTTTGAAGTTCACCTGCAAACCCTTTTGAGGAAAGTTCTTGACAGCCGCTTTCTCTTTTGTGGGAGCCGGTTGCTGAAACAATCAGACGGAGCACAATCAGATAGAATTTTAAGATGTTTGCATTGCTTTATGCAGTAAATAACTACTTTATGCTTGCATTTCTAGCAAATGGCATAACTCAATTGTGCTAAAATGAACTTGAGAATGCTAAAAAAATATTAAAAAAGGATCTTGAGAATGCAATTACATCTTGGAAACAGGATCAGAACATGCATCCACAGAATATTAATTAAAGAGACATGCCAAGGGATTGATCTCGGTAGAAATTCCCTGTTCAGGATTCCAAATTAAGGACTTACTCATCAACACAGACCTCAGCAACATACACTATCAGACTAGAACAAGTCAGGAAACTCTAATCTTTTAACAAGATATAGGGAATAGAAGAGTTCAATGCACCGAAAAATAAGAATATCTAACCCGAAAAGGGCAAGAAACAGTATGTCCAAAAAGATCTTCTTGAACATCAGCAGCATCAACAGAATATATTGCGTTCTTAAGTCCACGAGAAGCAAGATACTCCTCAGCTTCTTTAGACAAGCAATACCCCTTACATAGACTAATGGAAGGATCATTCACCTGAAAACATAGAAAAATTATAGCAACGGATTAGATCAGTTACATTTTCCTAAAAATTTAACTTCATCTAAGAAAAGTGCAGAAACAGTTCAGTGGCCAGAAATAAAGTACAGCAAAAGTTGAGGTCAACACAAGTTACACAACCAGTTTGTTAGCACACATTTCAAAAAGGGCAGGAAACAGCATGTCCGAAAAGATCTATAGAATATATTGCGTTCTTAAGTCCACGAGTGGCAGGATACTCCTCAGCTTACGTTCTCTCTATATCTAAATGGAATTGGAATAAGTACCTCAGCCGAAGAAGATTCTTTAACAAGAATAACCACTCCTCTTGCATCTCAAGGCAGCCTAATTTTCTAAAACAAAAACCAATTTCCGGACAGCGCACGAAAAACTGCAATTTCTAGTCCTCCACAGCTTAGAGTGAACACTCAGCTAAAAGATTTTACAAACTAACAGCAATATATTAGCCGTTAGAAAACTCCATTAGGGAAAAAAAAACACAATTAACTAAACTCCATAAATAGTAACTGAACTACTAAGAATAACTCAAATTAGAAGGGTGGAAAAAGGAAAAGAATAATCGCCGGAGAATAACATTACCGAGGAGCGAAGCAGAGATTGGAGATCACTCATGCTCTTGTAAACCCCAATCATATCCCCCTTTCGTACCACCCAAAAGACGTCCCTTTCGTCCCCCATTTGACGCCTTATTTTATTTCTACTCGAAAACGCTGTACAAATCACCAGCAAGCCACAAAATTACTCTTTGTTGCAGCCAATTTGACCTAAATAAAGGAATCAAATTTGACCTAAAAATAAAAGTTCCGGAAACGATCAGCATGCATTCTACCAACGAGGTCTTGAATTTCTTTCTTTCTTTTTCATTTTCGAAAGAAATAAAGGAAGAAACAAACCCTAATTATGAGAGTGGAAATCGAGGTGAATGAGCTGGCAAGCGAGGAGTTTACACTTCTCAGTTCTCAAACCAGCAACCTCCCCTTTCGAAGCTGAAGACCGAAGGTCTGTTCGGGTCACACAGTCTCCAGTATAATCAGGAGGACCAACAACAGTAAAGCATCAAAATTATAAACTGATACGGGAGTGTGTGTGTGTGTGTGTTATTTGCGGTTGTTTGGATAAACTGATACGGGAGATGAAGAGAACATCTGGGCCTTTTGGCGGGAAAGTGAAAATGTGGCATGAGCTTCTTGTTCCTCGTAACTGCCTCAAGCCCATGTGCTTCATGCACCAGAGTCCAATGCATACTAGTCTAGGCTTTAGCATCCCCTGCTCTTCCGTCCGCTGTCTGCATGATGTCCTTTTTGTATGTATTTCTAGACTTATCAATTGGATTGGGCTAGCACAAACTCAGCTCACTCGGCCCTAAATTTAATGGGCTGAGCTTTATGCTATGAACATTGCTGAGTTTGGCTCAAAATATTTTCCTGGATTTGCATTTGAGCGGAATTTGGATTGCACTGAATTCAACCCACTTAAAACTCGACCAACACAATACATATTTGGGTAGATCCATCTTTGTAAACCTAATGGCTCAATTTTACCCAAGTTTTTGCCTATATATATATATATATATATATATATATATATATTAAGGGACTCAGTTACTATTTTATGTAATATACACACATGCACATATATTGAAGCAACATATAATAATTGAAATTTAGATGGCTAATTTTATGAAAAGTTATTCTTTTGCAATCTCTAGTTGATAAGTTCATAGATGTTATGATAAACTATATTATTTTTTCTCATGAAATTGGATATTGCAACTTAAATTTAGATATTTTATGGATTGAATGGTTGTTTAGTTTAACTGGATTTTTTGAACATGAAAAATGCATGACATGAATTTAAGTCTGCTCCAATTAGGCCCAATACTCAACCTTTTCTTTTTGTCAAACGAGCATGAGCTATAAAAATGTGAGCATAGCTGAGCTAATTTTAGACTTAAATGAATGATATTTTATATAGAGTTGAAAGACGAACCAAATTATTTGATATTCGAATCAAGCTCGACTCTATAAGAGCTTATTCGATTTTAGTTCACTAGCTAATCAAATCAAGTTTAAAACGCAATTTGTATTTGATAAACTTTTAAATTTAGTTTGAGCTTGGCTTAATTAGCATATAAATGAAACTTATATAAAAACTTAAGGCCTCAAGTTCGACTCGAAAAAAATTCACTCGAGCTCGACTCGAGAAGTAAACAAATCAAGTTTGAACAAAATTTTAAACTCGCAAAAATAATCAAATAAGTTTGAACATTAAATGTTCAACTTGTTTAAACTCGTTTACGCTCCTAATTTTATGTGAGTTAATATTGAACACGTCAACACTCAGCTCACATAGCCTAATTGAAAAGGTTATCAATTTCGACCCATACATGAATAGTCAATCATATAAAGAGTAAACCTTTATTAGGAGCACAATGTAACATTGGCCGCCAATGAGACATTTAAAAGTCTATTTAGCTTTAGGTCGAGTTTTCGAATTTTTGCACATAATCCAGTTGGGTTTTTCCTCTCTAGCGTCTCATACACTTAAGCTCCCCCTCCCTTTTAGAGTAAGATAAAATTAATTATGTCGTCACTTGAGAAATTTAAAATAAAAAAAGTACAATATACTACGGGGCGCGCATAGATTTATACGTGAATCCCAATCAATGCGGGGGAAGAAATCAACTTATCATAAATGTTTATTTACAATAATACGATTGTAAATAATGCTAAATAAGATTAAAAAGCTGTCAAGATGGAAATAAAACATAATAAGTCAAGTTACATTCAGTGCAGAAAAAGGGAACCTAGGGATGTCAATGGGCGGGGGACCCCTCCCCCATCCCCTGCCCCGCTGCCTACATACTCCCCCCGCCCCCGCCCCCGCCCCAACCCCATCCCCCGCTCCCGCCGCCCCGTCCCCACCCCGTCCCGTTTCCCCCGGGGATACCCGCGGGGCTAATAAAAATTTATTATATAATTTTATTATGTTAAATTTTAGCAAATAATCAAATATTAAAATATCAACACATCATCAAATTATTATTCATTATAATTTTACAATTGAAACTTATAAAAATAATCAAATAAAAATTATTTGAATACAATCCAACATGATGAAATAAATATAACTAAAGTAGTCAAGTTTTCACTTTTAGCACAAATACAATCACTAATTCATTATTGTGCTTGTGTTTTTTTTAAGAAAAAAATGTTATTGTATTAAGTGTAATTAGGGATTTAGTATAAATGTATTAGTAAATTTAGTATAACCAATTAATAATTTGTATTAGTACACATATATAATTATTAGTATAATTAATAATATCAATTATATTATATATACTAATAGACATTATATAATACATATAACTAATAATATCATTATCATAAGTTTGTAACTAATTAAATTATAAATTATATATAATTATATATATTTTTTTATATATTAATTTTTTAAAGCAGGTGGCGGGGCGGAGTATGTACCCCCGCCCCGTTTCTAAGCGGGGGGAAAAAATTTCCCCCCGCCCCTGCCCAACCCCCTCCCCATTAGCCTCCCGCGGGGCGGGTGACCCCATTGCCGTCTCTAAGGGAGCCGATTGAAATAAAAAAAGGTTATGAGCAAAACTGGTTGGAATTGGATTACTTAGTCTTGGGGGGACGTTAGAAACAAATCAACAATAGTCCAAAAAATTTCTTCAGTTGTTGCGGCGCCCGTTGACATTGACTAGTGTTGTACTTGTAAGTAATGGTGTAACTTTGAGAAATTTAGGATTGTATTATATATATATATATATATTTATTTATTTATTTTATTGTATGCAGGGAACGGGGCGGGGGATGGAGCCCGTGTATGTTTCCCCATCCCCACCCCATTTTAAGACGGGGGAAAATATTTTGCCCCTATCCCCGCCCCATTTCTACCCCGGCAGGCACCCGCCCCATTGCCATCCTTAGCTAGGATGCATTTAATGAACAAATGGCACATGCTTTCTTTTTGTTGATTTCCCTTGATGTCTTCATCTTGTCAATAGAGTTAGTTCTCCCCTTACTTCCAAAGAAACCCATGCAGTATATAATTCTTGCTAGTACTCATGTCAGGAAATTAAGAACAAAAATATAGTAGCCCAAATTGTGATGTGCTTCGGATGCGAGTTAAGATTAAACCCATTGTCAATCTTCATGAACCACCAGTGCAAACAGAGAAAGCCTTCAATAGAGAGATAAATAAAACAATTAGGAAAGGATAGTAATTCTTTTTTTTTTCCACTATGTTTCTCGAATTTCTCAACAAGAAGTCAGTTGATAATTCGAGATAAATATTTATTCACTTTCAAAACACAAAGTAAAATTAAATTTAAAAAATTATAAATTCTTCTAATCTAGTAATATAGTAGTATCTAATTGACCAGCTGCAATCAGGAATATCAAAGTTCACATAGAAAATTAGTTGGACTTGCAGTCATGGACTGGAAGCCCGGTGCCACTAGGAAGCAGCAATATTATTAGCCTTGGCCTTCTCTTCTGCCTTGGCCGATACATTCTTCCTCAAAGTTTCCATGGCAGCGACATATTCTTCAAGTTCATTCACGTCAAGATCATCAAAGCCCCTTTCCCACCAAAATCCTTCGCCGCCCTGACTTTCCATTAAACTTTTCTCTTTTATCTTTTCAGCCTCAATCTCTTTGAGAATCTGCGCATACTGTTCCTCATCCTGATCACGTTCTTGACCACCACCGTCAGCTTGCGGAAACTGATCAGCGTTGTTAGGGGTTGATGAGGTTGCCGCAAGATAACGATCAACGATGGTGGCGACGGAGGACCGGCCGCCAGCGGCGAAGACGTTTCCTCCTGGAGATTGAACAATCACGGCAACGTCAGCTCCACAGGTAGCACTGAGTTCCGCAGCCTTCCTGAACAAACTCGTACGACGTTTTGAAAACGTGGCTTGCAGGTAGTTCTTGTTCTCGATTTTCTTGATTTCAATCTTCTTTCGACCAGAGCCGCCTTTTCTCTTCACTGTGGCTTCCATTGCTGAACAAGGGTAATAGTAGTATAAGCTTTCGGGACAGAGAAAACAGTTTGCTCAAGATTTGAAGGAAAACAGAAAACTACGTACCTCGCCAGCAATGTACGTGGGTATATATAATTCTGCAAGTTCACCGACTATGGTCGATAATTTCTCTGCAGAATCTTTAACATATTCTGAGCTTTTCAGTTTTTCTTTTTTCGTTTTGGTTAAATTTGCACCTTTTTAAGGAAAAATTAAGAAACTATCACTAATAAGCTTCCAAAATCGTGGATTCCTCCGGGTAAAAAGAGGAGGCATATTAATAAGTTTCTTTTTAATGAGTTTCTTAAATTGTAGATTCCTCTAGCTAGGTTTTTTTTTTTTTTTTTAAAAAGAGCAACTTTAATTTTCCAAAACTTAAGAATTCTCGTACTTGGAAGTACTTCCTTTTTCTCGTACTAACTTTAATTTCCGAAACTTAAGAATTTTCCCTCGTCGGAGCATGATTAGGGATGGCAATGGGGCGGGGGACCCCTCCCCTGTCCCCCGCCCCGTTGCCTATTAGTTCCCCCCATCCCATGTCCCGTCCCCCGCCTCCCCCCCCCCCCGCCCCGTCTCCCCCGCGGGGTTAATAAAATTTTTTATATAATTTTATTATAATTAAATTTTAATAAATAATCAAGTACTAAAATATCAATACATTACCAAATTATTATTCATTGTAATTTTACAATTGAAACTCATAAAAACAATCAAACAGAAGTTATTTGAATACAATCCAATATGATGAAATAAATATAACTAAAATAATCAAATTTTCACTTTTAGTACAAATGCAATCACTAATTCATCATTGTGTTTGTGCTTTTTTTTGAGAAAAAAGTGTTATTCTATTAAGTGTAATTAGAAATTTAGTATAAATGTATTAGTAAATTTAGTATAACTAAATAATAAATTCTATTAGTAGACATGTATAATTATTCATATAATTGATAATATCAATTATATTACATAAACTAATATACATTATATAATACATCTAACTAATAATATCATTATCATAAGTTTATAACTAATTAACTTACATATAATATATAGTCATATATATATATAATTTTTTTTTTTGCCGGTGGCGGGGCGGGGGAGTATACCCCCGCCCCGTTTCTAAGCGGGGGGAAAAAATTCCCCCCCGCCCCGTGAGCCCCCCGCGGGGCGGGCACCCGCGAGCACCCGCCCCCATTGCCATCCCTAAGCATGATCGATCTGACATGGCACAGACACTGCACTGTATATTTGCTTTACTAGCCGCGCAAAATTTTTTTTTTTCTAGGAACATCCTCCTAAGACTTTCCCTGCGGAATTTTTAGAGTAATTTTGGGCATTCCATTTTTCGTCAAATTTCTGTCTAAGAAACTCTCTCTGATGAGTTCCTAAATTGTGGGTTCCGGTAGGCCAGAAAAAGAGCAACTTATTTTTCCTTTTCGTCCGCATTTTGTACTTCCTGTTACTTATTTCAACTTTCCAAATTTTTTTTTTAAAAAAATTCTAGAATCCGGTAGCAATATCTGACGTGGCATAAACGCCGCACTATTGAATATTGACTTTTTTTTTTGGAACTTTGGAGTTGGGACAAGTACGACTTGCTATATGTTTTAACTTACACTTATATTATTTTGTTGTATAAATGATTTTTTATTTTTTAATTTACTAAAAGTGTGAATTTTATTTTCTACACCGTATGTCGTATGTCGAAAGATCGTGGGGTTTTTACTCTGAGTTTAAGGTCCACAGAGGTTTTGTTCTGTCACCAATTGGCTGAACGTGGTTTCCTTGTGGATTCTCCTTAGATTGCCTTCGGGTTGACGTTTTCGTTAACTCCTGTGCTTGTTCTAATTGTGTGGATGCGTGTGTTAATTTCAATTGCTGAAAAAAACAGACCATTTATATGGTGAGGGTGTGCACCGGAGGGGTTGGATCACCATCCCACGTCGAAAGATCATGGGATCTTGGTTTAAAGTCCACAAAGGCATCGTTCTGTCACCAATTGATTGAACGTGGTTTCCTTGTAGGTCCCTTTTAAATTGCCTTCGGGTCGACACTTTCATTAACTCCTGTGCTTGTTCTAATTGTGTGGGTGCGTGTGTTAATTTCAGTTGCTGAAAAAAGATTAAAAGTACTATACTAAACCACAATTTTAATTGTCTCAACACGATAGTTTTTAAAAGTAGAATAGATGGACATAGCCAACCTTTTTTTTTTATTAATATTCTACGCAACAAAAGCATGTTTATTTTGGAAAAGTTTTGAGTGCACCAAAGATGGTGCGATGAAAGGGTAAATGCCTTATTTGGATTGCCATTTTTTTAAAAAAAAAATTTACAATTTTCGTAGATATATTTTTCTCAATTACCTTTTTATTTTACATATATTGAATTACTACAATACATTTATCTACAAACCAAGAAAAGAAAATAGCAATTGTTTTCGTATGTGTTGAAATGCAATTATAAAGAATTTGACTATTTGAGGAAGGAATAATTTCAGAAACCTCCCTTGAGGTTTCACGAAATATCACTTAATTCCCTTGAAATTTTTAAAATCTCACTTAGCACCCCTTGAATTGACATTTTGGTAACATTGTCAACTCTTCTAACCAAAATTAATATTAGAAAATTCATGTCAGAGGAGAGAGACAATTTTAGTGCCCTTAATATCATTAGACTATTAAAAAATGAACATTTTACAGACCAAGGAAAAAAGTACTAAATTGGAACCATTTTAAAAGTGAGGGAGTGAAAGTCAATAAGGATTTATGTTGTAACTAATAGTCACTTCTATTTACCATGAGAGACAGTAGAAACAAATATACTATTCTTTAAACCATTTCTACAAATAAAATCCTCCATAGTGTTGGAGGCAATTAGCATTTAAAACCCATACATTTGAGCAAAAAAGTTCAGCAATAGATGAAATTAAACTTCAATATCATATAGAAAATTTACTTGAAATAGACTGACTTTTTCATGGGCGTGAAAGATGAAAACATTATTGTAAACAAAAAAAGTCAGAATTTGAAAAATCACGGCATTCGGAGCTTCAGTTACTTTATTTCTCATTTCTCTCGTACTTTACATGAACAGAAACAAACAAATAAATAAATAAATATAGTTGTGAAACACAAAAATAGGGCCATAAATATAGTATTGTTCTATTGTTGACAAATCTTTAAGTTTTGAATAGGTCAAACAACCTTTTTTAGTGGGGTGGAAAGTGTTTTTAGCTTCACCTGAGGCGATTGCAGGGATGAATGTAATAATTTCAAAGATTATGGGATGCAAAATGCTGAGCAATTTGCAAAACAACATCACTTTCCTTTTTTACATTTACATCTATCTGAAGTTGCAAATATGCAAATGTTAATACAACTACATGAATCGATTGAGCAAGGGCTTTTGAGATCTTAAGAACCCGTGAGTGTCTATTTTATAGAGGGTGAAACTACCTGATATATTAGATATACGGATAAAGATAAGATTAAGTTGGGAGGTCAATCAAATACTTCTAAGTGTGTTGGGATACTATCAAATTGTTACGGATGGTCTCTAATATAGTCTTGTTATTTTCCAATCCTTTTAATACCTATTTAACGCGTAAAGTCTCTCAAGATATCTCCTCCACCCGAATTAAAGAGTCTAGGCATCAGATGAAGCCATCCTCAAAGTTTAGAGCAAATATTCAGCAATGCTATTGTTTCGTCAACAAGAGAAAATTTTCATATTGCTTAACCGACCACTGCTGCTGTTGATCTGCTCTGTGTGCTTTACGATATTGCTCATATTCTACGCACTGCATGCCCCCGATTCCATCAACTTCACCGCCAAAAATGCAGGCTATGTCCCAAGCAACTCATCATCCTCGCTACATCCTCCTGCCAAAGGTAATTAATTAAGCAGCTCCTTGTATACAGTATAATCCATCGTCTCATCACGAAAGAATCTGATCGCACTATTTAATTCAGAATTTTAGACACATCCAAACTCACTTCTGCTGTCGTATTATTATTATTATTATTATTTTTTTTTTTTTGGCAGAAGATGCAAAATGTAACTTGTTTAAGGGTCGTTGGATTTGGGACGAGAAAGGTCCATTGTACACGAATTTCAGCTGTAAAACGATCCCGGACAAGAAGAATTGTTTCTTGCATGAGAGGATGGATAAGGATTTCCTTCATTGGAGATGGAAGCCCGACGAATGTGAACTTCCCGTCTTCGATCCCAGGAGCTTCCTAAGCATCGCACGGGGAAAAACAATGGCTTTCATAGGTGACTCAGTTTCCCGGAATCAGATGGAATCGCTGCTCTGTTTACTGTCTACGGTTTGTTGTTGTACACATTCTTCTCGCCTTCACTCACACATGTCTATCCTGTAACCACAACTTTATCACTTGATAGTTTTTTCAACATTAAAAACAGAGAAAATTATGCCACAATCTCGGATTGTTTTGGATGGACCAATATTTTTCATCCCACCTGACTTCACACATTCTTTTCTCGAGTTAAATACCTGCGTCGTCCATTTTTCTTAGCATGTCCACATATCATATCTGTAAGTTTTTTTTTTTTTTTTTAACAGCTGAACACTAATATCGAACTGGTAAAGTTAAGATGCTCCGACTTTGGAAGCCAGCAGCACGTACATCAATTTTCCATTTCCTCCCATTTACACACTATTTGCTACCTAGTAAATACTTCATCTTTTTAACTAATTTATTGTTTGGTATTTTGTCAGTGATATCTTTTGGGAAGATGAATTGTGCCTGAACATAAAAAAAAAAAAAAAATAGAAAAATGTTAATTTGCATGTAAAAAATTTCGTGTAGTATGAAAAATTTTACACCCATTTAAACCACTTAATCTGTAAGAAAAATTTTACGTCTATTGAACCAGTTAATCTCTTATTTCTACGAGCTTTGCATGGTTTCCTATGACAAAGTCGTCCCCCTCAAAGTTTGGAAATGGTTTACAAACAATGATGAGAAGATGAAATTTTTTTTTTTTAAGTTTTTTAGAAGATGAATTGTTTGATGTTGGATTGGGACATCTCTTATTTCTACTAGTTTAACTTAATTTTCTATTTAAGTAACTCCATGAATTGCAGGAGGAAACCCCAAAAGACGTATACAAGGACGCTAAAGACCGATTCAGGACATGGCATTTTCCTCATTACAACTTCACAATGATGTCCCTCTGGTCCCGATTCCTTGTCACTTCCTCGCAGACAATAGTCAATGGGTCAGTAACCGGCGGTTTTGACGTGCACCTGGACAAGGTTGATGATAATTGGGCGCCCAAACTACCAGTCGTAGATTATGCCATTTTTTCGGATGCCCAATGGTTCCTCAGGCAGAATTACCTATACGAGGGTGGCAATCTTATTGGATGTATTTACTGCCAGGAGCCTAATGTGACTGACCTCGGTCCGGGCTTTGCCATCCAAAGAGCATTTAGAACCGCTTTTAACTACATAAACGATTGCAAGAATTGCTTTGGGATTTTAACTTTGTTGAGAACAATTTCGCCATCCCAGTTTGAGAATGGGACATGGAAGACTGGGGGGAGCTGTGTCAGAACAAGCCCATTAGCCCCGGAGGAGATTCAGGATGCTGGTGGCACAGACATGGAGTACAGGAACATCCAGATGGCAGAAATTGAGAGTGCCCGCAAACGGGGAGAGAAAATTGGGAATAGATTTGATGTTCTAGATGTCACTGGGGCAATGCTGATGAGGCCTGATGGCCACCCTGGATTACACTGGCGAAACAAAAAGAAGGGATACAGTGATTGTGTCCATTGGTGCATGCCAGGGCCTATTGATGTTTGGAATGAATTTTTGCTTGAGGTGCTCAGGAGACAATCCCATTTTCCTCTTCGATCCAGATGACATGGTTCAAGATCATTTTGATGGAGGGATATGAATAAAAGAGATCATAACTAATTGGAAGTTATTTTTCAGTACTCATCAATCAGATACGAATGGCCATGGCATAGCATGTTAGGTTGTTTATCATGTTATAGATTCATTTGTTATTAATAGAACTAGGTAGCGAACACTTTGATGGACCAGCTAAGAGCTGTGATCCATCCATACATAGAGCTTCTTTGGGAGTTAGGTCATGCGGGGGTGCTTTCAGCATTATAATCATGCACTGTTACTTTGTTACTAGCAAAGTTGGGAAAAAAAATGTCCGACGGTTTCATCAGAATAACCACGGTATGAGGTTCTGCAATGAAATTTCTTAACATCTATCCATGATTATCAGCAATTTTGCCTTTTCACAAGATGGAATTTGGGGAAGAAAAAGTTCGACATAAGATGCACCTTTTTCTTGGCGCATGTTGTAGCTTAATATGCAATTCTTACCGCTCAAAACTTGCTAAAGCAAAATCTGTGTTAGGTTCAGTAGTGGAAGGAGCCAAGGCATTCAGAGGACAGGTTTTTACTATTTCGGGGAAGGCAGGGTGTAACGGTGCAAGCATACGATGGGGGGAAAGCTAGCTAGAGAGTTTTGTTTCGAGTAACATGGAATAAAGGAACAGATGGAATAGCTATTCAGGACTTGAAAAAGAGATCAAATGATCAACTTGAATTTGCGAATCCAATAGAAACAGGAGCTGTAACATGAATAATTGCACTTCAGAAATTGTATACTGTAGGATAAAATCGGGTGGCCGATCAAAGGATTAATGACGAGTGCCTTCAGTCCTTTTCAGCGCCAGTTTTATCAGAAGACAATTTTTACATTCAGTGGAGAGAACGAATGAGATTCTGACATGCGTATAAACGCGTTCCCCGGGTAGATTAATTAATTACGATTACTTCCTTATCTCTCTTGCAACATAGGATACTTAACCGTAGGATGTCGTTAGGGCGCCTTTTGAGGTGCCTTTCTTGGGAGCATGTAAAAAGATTAACCACCCATCTTCATCTTTAAGCACGCTTTGGACAGATATCCAAGAACATGCCCACTGCTCGCAAATTCTCTAAGCAAAGACCTAAACAAATGCCCAGTATTCAATATGAATCAATGAGTGGAGAAGCGGCGCTTGACCCTTCCTGAAATTATTGTCGCATAAGTTGAGATAGTGCAGATCGATATTTGTTGTGAAACTTAACACCAGCCTACATTGGGCTTTTCCATGAAAAGTTAACACTCCTAACTAGTCCTTTTTTCTTTTTCTAATATTAGCATCTTTAATCTTCTGGCGTACACAAATTTATCATTGATGCAGACAAAATTTTGCTCACAATTTTCTAATCATTTGTTGGGCAATTATGATTCAAATTAGTGATTCAGGTACACTGTGGAGGCCAAGTAACAGAACTAAGCCCATAAGAAGCCATTATGCGCATTTTCCCATCATAGAAAAGAATCGGGTTGCCTAGAGTTTGTTGCTTGTGGAAGATGGATTCATTAAGGATGAGTGTTCAGAATCTTTTCTTTTCTTGCCTTTGCATGATTCACGATGGAAGAGAAGAAAAGAAAGTCATTAGCTAAGCTGGTTAGTTCACCTACAACTACGAGTTACGGATCCACAGCAGCTCCAATCACGCTAAAAAGAAAGAAAACATGGACATCAAGGGGGACGGGAGAGACGGGAAAGTGACAGCAAGGCAAAAACGCCAGAAGTCAGGGCATTGAACGCGAGAATTCAAGGCCAAATACAACATCTATCATGAATTCATGATCTTCCAGCTTCATGACCTCTGTCACTAATTCACTTCTCCATTCATCTAAACATTAAAAGGTGCTCAAAGACTAATGAACTGCAGGGAGTCTTGTGAAAGCCCCTATTTTTGGAACAGACAAAAACCGGGGGCAGCACTTAGGACTTGTCGAATTGCGCATCATACATTTGTATGAGCTTTGATCGAATTAGATTCTCGTATGCACACAGAAACCACATCAGAGAGAGACCAGAGTAGACTCAAGATGAAGCCAACTTCAAAAGTATGCCGACGTGTTCATGAGCATTACCTCATCGACAAAGAGAAACTTCTCACCTTGGTTAACCGACGACCATCTTTTCTAATCTACTCATTATGTTTTACCGTCTTGCTCAGTTTCTATTTCTTGTGTGCTTCCAGTTCCCTCAGGTTCGCCTTCAACTCCAAACATGGACACCATTATGACCAAAGAAACTCCTTAGTTCAGCCCGGAAATGGTAGGCTAGGTACCCATCGATCATTTCATCTTTTATAATCTTGACAAGAACTCCCTTCCTCCCCTTTCATTCCTTCTGCTGCTTGTGAAAATCAATTAATGTAGTATCACTAGCACTAATTATAAATATAAGACGCTCTGTCGTTGGGCTTTGTAGATGATGAAAGATGTGACTTGTTTACGGGCCGTTGGATTCGGGATGTGAGAGGGCCTTTATATACAAATTTTAGCTGTAAAACGCTGCCCTATCAGAGGGACTGCTTATTGCACGGGAGGACGGACAAGGACTTCCTTCACTGGAGATGGAAGCCAGACCAATGCGAACTTCCAGTCTTCAACGCCAGGAGCTTCCTGAACATTGTTCAAGGAAAGACGATGGCTTTCATCGGTGACTCCCTTGCCAGGAATCAGATGGAATCGCTCCTCTGTTTACTCTCTGCGGTTAGTTGTTGAAATCCTCGGCTCATTCAGACGTGTCAACTCTTATTATTTTACTTTATTTTTATCTTTTCATCTTTTTATGAAAAAAAATAATTTTATTTTAATATCTGCACAAAAGACAGCAACTACATCAAACATTCAAACACGTCAGATCATAAAGACTAATAAACTATGGCCAACAATATTTATTTCGGATTTTTAGTTCTTTTTTTAAAAATAAATTGTCGCTACGTAACAGCGTGTAAACATTTGGAACCAAAAGTATAATTCTCTCTACAATTAAATTGCAAACTAGCATCCATTTAACTCAATCTCGGAGAAAGTTTTAATATATCTTACTGTGAAAGTATTTCTTGGCTCCAAACATTTGAAATTCGAACTAACAGGCCTTAGTCGCCCTTAATAGGCTACATTTAATTAGAAGAAAGTTACGTGAAAAAGTCAATTAAGAGTTATACGAAGGAAAAAGAAAGTTACTGTTTTTTCTTTGATTCAAGAAAAAAAAAGAGTTTTTGATGAATCAAAAGTTCAACCAACCGAAAAAAAAAGAAGGCATATTTACCAATTCCTCATTTGCCTATGATTCTTCTACTGGCCAAAAACAATGTCAGGTTCTTGCAGCATTCCTCACCATGAAATCTTCCCCTAGTGTCGGCAAACTTGTATGTCTATCTGTAGACCTTGATGACGAAGATCAATCTTTTACAGAGGATTTCCCGACTTTCTAATATGCGATAACGAGCTGCACCGCTATAAATCTAAGAATAATTTTAGCTTTTAAGGAACTCCATTTTGCAGGAAGAAACGCCAACCCAAGTATACAGGGATGCGGAAGACCGAACCGCAACATGCCACTTTCCTCGTCACAACTTCACCATCATGGTCCTCTGGACCCAATTCCTCGTCTCAGCCTCGGAGATAATAGCAAATGGGTCAGCAACCGGCGGGTTCCATTTGCACCTTGACAAGATTGACGACAGTTGGGCGCAAAAACTATCTGCCATCGACTACGCCATTATCTCGGATGGCCAGTGGTTCTTCAGACCCAACTACCTGTATGAAGGCGGTCGTTTTGTTGGTTGTATTTACTGCCAGGAAACTAATGTGACGGACCTTGGTCCCGGCTTTGCCATCCAAAAAGCTTTTAGACTTGCTCTCAAGTACATAAACGACTGCAACAGCTGCCCGAGGATAGTGACTATATTAAGAACATTCTCACCATCCCAGTTTGAGAATGGCGGATGGAACGCTGGAGGGACCTGCACTAGAACGAGCCCATTGGCCCCAGAGGAGATTAAGGATGGTGGTGGCCTGGATTGGTATTATAGGGGGATTCAATTGGCAGAGATCGACAGTGCACGCAAATTGGGAGAGAAAAAAGGGAATGTATTTGATATTCTTGATGTTACAAGAGCTATGCTTATGAGGCCTGATGGCCACCCTGGGTTACACTGGGGAAACCAATGGATGAAGGGATACAGTGACTGCATCCACTGGTGTTTGCCAGGACCCATTGACGCTTGGAACGACTTTTTACTTCAAGTGCTCCGAAGACAATCCCGCAATCCTCTCGGCTCTAGAACGCATGGCTCAAGATTCATAGGAAGAAAGTGAAACGCAAATAGAATCAAAGATGTGCTAAATCAAATGTATTTCACAGTATACTCATCAACCACCAGCAGTCTGCCGAGCAGTTGAGACTTGAGAGATCCCACCGCCCTCATCCATTTCATCTTTTTAGGCCTAAAAGAAACTGATAACAGATAAAAGATGTCGAAGCAGGGATTTGATGGTGCCGCTAAAATATACAGCCAGTTATTATTCAAGAACCTGAATTTCTTCAGAACCGTGTCATGCTCAGGGGCCAATCACTTCTTAAGACAAAAATACTCAGTACTTTCTAAAATGTAAAATATTAGAAGATTATATGAAACCACAGACTAAAGAAGGGGAATTGCTCGCTGACATAATTTCCAATAGAATATACCATTTGGCTGAGAAAGTAAAGGAAATAATATATAGTTGTCAGCAAGGCAATTCAAATAAATTTTCAAGCTAAGCAAGGCTAAAGTCCTATTCTTTACCAAGAATGGAAGAAAAAAAAAAAGAGAAAGGTCAAGTCCTATCAGTGTCTTGTACTTCAACAGGAGACCCAGAAAGCCGCTTTAAGGATTTTATATATATCCTTGGAAGATTTTGTCTATATTGCTAATGTTTGCACAACTACTGCAATGAAATGTGAAAGAGTAAATACACCATCAGTAACCTCTGAACTTGAACATTTCCTTAAAAAACAAAACCAAGTAAAGCGCAAAAGCATATATAAATCCTAGGAATGATACGCCTAAATCCAATACCTAGTGTAATAATCACCAACAAAAATATAGACATAGTTCATAGGCGCATCCGCATGAATAACTTAATTTTTAACGAAAAATACAACGGACAAGAACAAAATTCAACTCGCCTTTCAGTTCATAGAGCTATAAAGAGTCATCTCACTACTATAGCACCGTTGCTGCAATCTACAACCAGTTTGTACAACAAGAAAATGCAAGGAACAAAAATTTAGTACCTAATTTCACGTTACCATTGACTATCAGGGCAAGATATCTGAAGTCTCAAGGTTCAACAGTGCCACCACCAAGCACAAAGGAGCATAGTTCGCGGACTGGTGGACACTCAACCAATGCAATATCCATTGCATATCCAGTGACTGGCATCTTCAAATCCCGTAAAACAGTAAATGCCTCAGCCATTCGAGCCTTTGGCACTTCTTCGGCAACAGGACAATGTGGAATCCATGAATCAGGGCGATAATCCTCCCCAATTTCAATGCCATCTTTTCTCATTGCATCACACAATTGAAGGTGGAATTGAATGAGAGATAAGGATGGTGTTGGCGCAAGAAAGAGAACGTTGTTGTCATTAGCAAGGCTTCCAATTGAAGAAAATGACAACGGCAAAGGTTCTTGCTTTGAAGCAAAGTTTTTCACAATGTTTTCAAGTTTTGAGACATCGACAAGCGGGCTAGAAAATAAGGTAATGTGGGGTCTGGATTCAATTTCAATAAGCTGAGTACTAATCTGTCGGCGAGCCAACACATTCCAGGCCTTCAAGACCTGGTTTTCAAGTGCAGGATCAAAGTAAAGCTCCAATGCATAACCTTGTGACATTGGCTCTAAATTCAACCTCCTGCCAACAAATTAGTAACCATATCCTTAGGGGTTAAAGAGAAAACACATGACTGGCAATCATTTTACAATTGACCAGCTAAACAGAACGTAAAGCAACAAGCTAAAACAGCAATTAAAAATAAAACAATGGAATGAAACTAGATCTCAGTGTCACACATAACCAGAGTGAATTTAAAGAACCACGAAAATCAAGATAAATAGATAATTAGAGTGAGCCCATCAAAGTAAATATGCTTACGAAACCCCCACCTCCACCTCCATCCCCACCCCCACCCCCACCCCCCTAGCCCTCAACCCCAATATACGCGAATATGCAAGGTGCAAAAACAGCACGGACAGCAGGAAAGGCAAAAAAAAATTAGAAGTTACCCAATTGAGATTAGAGGCAGATGAATAGCAGGGAGGCAATTTGGGGACTGTAAGAACAGAATGGCCACAATTCGAGCTGCAGGCCGGGCTCGGGCGAGGAGAAAAGGAAAAAAAATGGAAAAACAAAAACTAAAGAGAGAGTTGAACTGCGGAGGAGGGGGAATACGTATTAAAAAGTTTCTGTGTTGAAGTTTTGATGCTTTAACAAGGAAAAGGACACAAGGAATAGAGGGTACCCATGGAAATAAAAAAGGGTTAGGAGCAAAGCAGACTGGATAGCTTAGTCTTGGGGGAGTTGGAAATAATAGTCCAAGAAATTTCTTTCGGTCGCTGCGGCCGGGGACGGGGAGAAAAAGTAAGAGGGTAGGAAAATGCTCAACTATCATACTACTCTTAAAGTAGTACATCTCCCTGATTTTTTTAAATTAAAGATTAATTTTTACTATATTGACAGGTATCATGGATTTAACAAGTATAACATATATACTGTCAATAAATATAAAATTTATATTTTAATTAATTAAAATATTGTGTAGGTTTTTATCCAATAATTATAATATATACACTATTAATATATATATAATTTATTCTTTAATTAATTAAAGCATGGTGTAGATTCTTTTTAAGTAAGAAAATTTGAATTTAAAATCTGTTACTTATAACTTCTCCTAACTTATCACCCAACCCTCCCCCAATTACAGCGTAGAATCCTTGGACTAGAGTTGCAAACGAGTCGAATCGAGTCGAACTTTGACCTAATCAAGTTAAAACTTGATTTAGCTTTATCACGCTTCAATTCGAGCTTGAGCTCGACGAGCTACCAATTTAAAATTCGAGGTCGAAAAAATAAAAAATAATTATTTTATTTTTTAAAAATAAATAAAATAATATTTCTTTCTTAATAAATAATAAAATATAAATGATATATGTGTAATTTTACTATTAAAATAAAAAATATAGATCGCTAGCTAACAATCTTAATATTTTTGAACTCAAATTCGATTTGGCCAACTTAATCTCGCTATTGATGAAGTTTGAGTTGAACTTGGACTCAGACGACTCGCGAACAGTTCGATTCGTTTGCAATTCTACCTTGGAGGCTTGGACTATTGTAAAGAAAAGCGCTTCGAGTTTTAGAAACACCAAGGGAGGGAATTTTGTAGGTAAGGGGCTCAAAATCCCTTGGCTATTCAAGAATTTTTCAAACACTTCTAGAGAAGGTGAGTTTTTTGGGAGCTTTTAGGAAGGTGAGTTTTTTTGGAGTTTGTCTAAAATTTTACTGTAGGCTACTGTAAAAGTTTTTTTAAAAAATTTTGAAATGTGTAGATTTTTTAATATTTTGAAGTGTATAGTTAAAAACTTTAAAATTTTTTTTGAGATTACTATAGATAAAGTTTTTAAAAAACTTGACAAAAAACTTGAACCCCAAACAAAGCCTTAGTTTGATCCATCTCCATCCCCCTTCCCTCACCCCTTAGTATAGGACCATTTCGCATAATGTTGTACTCCAAAAAAAAAAGAAAAGGAAACAATATTAATAGCAAGTGGTATAATCAGACCTCAAGAAACTGTCTTGAACGTGCTAGTCTTTTCAAAATGGACGCACAAATCACTCTTGATTCCGCGGGTATATAACTGAAAAACTTTTGAACTAATTTGGGGCCTGTTTGGAACCTGAGTTTTTTGAAAGTTTGTCTAAAACTTTACTGTAGTGCACTGTAGAAGTTTTTGAAAAAATTTTGTAAAAATTGTAAGGTGAAAAACTTTTTTGTAGAAGTTTTTGTAAGGTGGAAAAACTTTTTTTCCTTTTCTTTTTTTTTCTTTCTCTTTCTTTTTCTTTTTCTTTCTTTCCTTTTTCTTTTCTTTCCTATCTTTTTCTTCTTCTTCATCCCAGCAGCAACGCAAACGCAGCAACAACGCAATGGGGCAGCAACGCAACGCAGCCTCCTTTCAGCCCCTCCTCCTACTCTTCCGCCTGCTCCACCCCCAACTCCACCACCAGCCCCACCTCCTGCACCACCACCTGCTCCTCCACCAGCATCTCCTCCAACGCCACCAGCACCACCAGCACCACCACCACTACCTGCACCTCCTCCAACTCCAACACCACCATCGGCTCCTCCACCAGCACCTCCTCCAATGCCACCTCCCGCCACCCCTCTCCTCCCTTTGCCCTTCCCCCTCCCTCTTCCCTCGCCCGGCAGTCAAGGCGCAACTCCTCCACAAGCCAGTCAACTTTTTTTTTTTTTGCAATTTTCAGCCTTCCCCTCTCCTTACTCTATAAGAAGGATCACCTTACTATTGGCTTATTCTTTTTCTGCTACCGCTAAAACTTGCAGGATCCCGTCTGAGCCGCCGGCGACGAGTGTGCATTGGTCTTCTCCCATTTGCCTCCAGCATACGCTGCTCACAAACCCTGCACCTATAGGCTCGCAATATTCCCACCCGGAATATTCAGCTCGACCTGGAGCCGGAGCTCCAGCAGAGGATGGCTCGAATCTCTTGGCCCAAATAGACGAGGTCATCTCTTATCGTAGACAACAACTTGATTGTCCTCGGAGCCACAGCTAAGCAGGCCGCCGCCTCTCCAAACGGATAACCCGACAAATCTCCTGGCATTGACGTGTCCCGTGTACGTCCGAATAAGCCGATGATCTGCAGTGTGCCACGTCTTCAAGCACCCATCAATTTAAAAAAAAGGGTACAAACTGCCGGTGAAGAGAGCGGATGGCAGGGGAAGATGGCGTGGAGAGGGAGAAAGGCAAAAAAAAAAAAAGGAAACGTGGAGGCCTCGCCGGACGTGGTGGTCGGCGACGGAGGTGGTGGTGGGTTGGGATGGGGGAGGAAGAAGAAAAAAAAGGGAAGGGAATTTTTTTTTTTTTTTTGTGTTTTGGGTATTTTGAAGTGTGTAGGTAAAAAATTTTGAGAAGTTTTTTGGGATCCTGTAGCAAAAGTTGTTAAAAAACTAGTAGGTAAAAAACTTGCTTAAAAACCTGACTTCCAAACAGGCCCTTGGTCATAAACACTTATCATGCTTATTGGTTTGAAGCCAATATTTGATGTCTGATGATTAATTATATGTTTAGTCTACGGTGATAGAGTGTAACTTTGGGTTTTACCCAACACGAAAAGTAGGTAATAACGCGCATGAAGACACAAGCAGCAACAATCAAGAAGTAGGTTCTTTGGTTTGTTTCAATTGAAAGTATCAATTAGTAGTTAATAGTAGTATTTCCAACCTTTTTAACACCAAATTAAATAGGTATAGGTGGAATTGGGATCTCCTTGGCAAATCGCTTAAAAAGTGAAAAGCTTATAAAACTCCTAAACTAAAAGCATAATGCTTGGGAGTTTTCAATTTTCGTGCCCACAACACTGCAAGAATAAAACGTTTTATGTGACACAAACTCCCCTTTTGCCTTTTCTCCTTTACTTGAGAATAAGAAAGATAAGAAGACAAGAAGACGTGGATGTCAGCAATTCACTCAAAAATAAGTAAATAAATGAATAACAAAGGATATTGATCTGAACGGGCTAGGACAGCGACTAAAGGTAACGCAATCCAAACAAGGCCTGGAACTACGTATATGGCCGACTTAACAGTAATGAGAACAGCAGAGGCCCAAGAAAGAGTTTACAGTTTCCTTCAAACCGAAGAACACGGTTCAACGTCTGTGCGCGAATGGCACTGGCAAAACTTCTTAAAGCAGTACAACTGATGCTATAATTAATTCGCTTTCACTGAGGAACACGCAGGTAAAGTGGGATAGGATTTCGAGCATTGGGAGCTGAATCCCAAACGGAAAATGCACTGCTGGAGTTCATCCATTTCTTTGTCATCTCAGGGTAGTGGCGGTCCAATACATCTTTCAGGCTCTCAGTTGTGTTCACCCGTTCCAGACCTTTCTTGGTGTACGTCTCCTCGTTGAAATTGCTTGTGAAGAACCTGTCTGCCTCTAGTCTCCTGGAGATATACACCAATGGCAAACGTTCAGCTTGTGAGAGGATTATTAAGCCTTTATTTATACTGAGAAAGACTAAATTAAGTGAGAGAGGATTCTTTCTATATTGAACTGATTTGAGTGACATTATAAAAAACTGCTGCTGCTGCTGCTAGCCTAAGTATACCTCGTTGCCATGATGACGAATATGATGAATGCTGTCTCGCTAATGGCGAAACCCTTGATCTTTTTCTCTGCCATGAGCCCCACTAACAAATCCAACTCCTCAACATCGTTACCATAGACCTCACGAAGAGTTTTGATGGATTCAGCATCATCTGTGAGGTCTTCCCATTTGGAGATGGGGATTAACAGGAGGGCCCTCCTGAAAGCATTGTATCTAGCTACGCTTCTTTCCCTGTCCCTAAAAACTGCGTCGCATAACACCCGGAGTGTCAAATACGCATCACATCACTGTTTGATTAATACTCTTTTAGGCAAAACCAGAACTCAAACTCTTTATCATTCTCTAGAATCCAAAGCAAATAAAAACCCCAAAAAAGCCTGGAGAGGAAGCAATTGATAACTTACTCTCAAGAGCTGGAAGGTCGACGTGATCAGGCCTTTCGGTTCCATCCGGATTCTGTGGAATAATATCCCTGAGCCACAGAGGATAATTCCAGAGCTCAAGTGCTGCACATGCTTGGTGACCCATTGATACCATTTGCCTGGTGAATCCAATACCTGACAACATCTTTTCCCCATTTATACCGATCAGATTGGGCATGGCAATCCTGCAATATGAGGATGATCACCGAACACTTATTATTATACTAAAACAACAAAATGTACTGCACTACTTACTTACTACACAGTCTTTTCCTGTTTTCTTTTTGAAATAGGCTGCATTAATTAGTTGTGTATAATGGGCTGCTGAAGATATTCTTTTGTATACATGCCTAATTAATTAAAAGCAGAGCAATAAGTACTGTTAAAGAGTAATCATACTGTTTGGACAGAGGAGGAGATTTATTGGGTCCTGTTGCGGCATTGATGTCTCTGAGGAGAAGGTCATCCGGCAGGAGGGAGTGCATCCTGTAAACGCTCACAAATTCCTCAGTCAAGGAGTAAGGTACCCCATGATTCTCAGGCTTCTTCAGCCCCACCAGACCGCTCAAGATGACTCCTCCAACGTGCCCAAATGTATCCTTAAACTTCTTTCCCAGCAAGCCATACCTATTTTTCAATTATCATTGGGTTCATTTAAATTGCGGAAGAAACCAGAGTCGATCTCAGACGCTAATAATTCAATAGTGACGGATAAGAAGCTTAGTAGCAGTATAACATATAGTGGGAGAATGTTTAACATAGACCGGCGATGCGAGCCCCATTTTTGGGACCTGCGTTTTTGTCTCACGGTGCCATATATATATATTGAATGCTTAGTTCTCTTAGTCATCGTTTATGCTATTAATTTCCCTGTTTCAGAATTGACATAGGTGTATGCTGGACTGCTGAATCTGGAAACCACGTACGGAAAAAATAATTTATCATTGTCATTAGCACGCACTTGTAGGAGGGGAAGGACTGGAGTAGTGTGTGTGTATGTGTGTGTATATATATATGTGTGTGTGTGTAGTTGTTACCAATTGGCCCGCATTGCTGCATGCAGAGTGTCGGTTTTGAGGAGCTCAACAGTCCAATCAATGGTGTGGATCTTTGCGATTATAGCAGAAGTCACCAGTCTTGCATGCCGATACAATTCCTCGTCACCCAGCTCCGGATATTCCTTCTGCTCCGGTAATTTAATTCCATTCAACAGCACAAAAAGTCAGAATAGATATTTAAAGACCATATATATTCAAAAGCCAATTCGTGTATTTCTAAATATTCGAGTACTGAGCCGTGACGTGATTAGAGATTATCAGTAGTATTGGTTGGTTAACAAGTTAATTTAAGTGCATGCATCAATATATATATATATATAATTAATGACAACCTTCAAGGCATCGCAGACCGAATTATGCTCCATGACAAAGAGGGCCTGGAGCAGAGATACGCCGGCCCAGCTGTTACGGACGTCGCCGGAGATGGCACGTCCATCATCATCCTCGTGGAGAAGAAGTCCATCCTTGGATATCTTGAGCTTTCCATCTTTAAAAGTCCTCACTTTTTTCAGGCTCTTCTCGTCACTCCCGTAAATAGCACTCGCATCCCTAACAGTTTACACGCGCAGTACATGCATGCACCAGCACCACTCAATTAATTCACACTCAGCTTATGGTAGCATTAAGGGATATTTTCAGAAACCTCCCTTGAGGTTTCTAACAATTTCACTAAACTCTCCTGAGATTTGAAAAATTACACTCAACTCTCTTGATTTCATAGTTTTAGTAACAAAATCTTAAAATAATATTGACTTGGTCAAATTTTTAAATAAATATCCTAAAATACCCTTGTATAATGAGTTTTAATTTATTTTTCTATACAATTATAAGATGATCTAGTATAATTATAAAGAAAAGATGCCAAATTTTATCACTATGATAAACAACTATGCCAAATTTTCATGTCCACACCTACTATTTGATAAACAACTACAATAATAAATTTATCACTATGATAGGATACTTTTGATGGTATTTATTATGAATTTAGATTTATAAGATAGAAAAGAAAATGTTGAAATAATTTATTTAAAATTTATGAATTTTTCGAGTAGTGGGATTATCATTATTTAGTAATGGTTTGGAGCCATTTCCTTTTTGATTTATTGTTAATTTTAATATTGAAAAATAGAAAATAAAGATCAGCAAAAACATTAGATTATATATAAGTTAACTTACCAAAAAAATTACTAGTTCGACATTTGATTACAATAGAAACTAGAGGTAATAGTGGTATAGTTTTATTGGCAAAAAAAAAAAAAGGGAATAAGAAGGAAAAAGAATGAAAAAAAAATTTTAAAAGTCATTCTAAGTATAAGCATAGCAAATAAAGGAATTTCATTACTCCTTCTGTCCCATTAAAAATGTCAAACTTTCTTTTTTGAAATATCCCAAAACAACTATCATGTTAAAAAAGTCAAAACACCTTTTAGTCTCTCTTTTCAATATAGCTCTTCTTTCTAACCATATGCATGTTACCATTTAAATTTAAATTTTGAATTTATGGAAGTAAAATTGGAAAGAGAATGACAAACATTACAATCAAACCACTATTTTTAAAAAGTTGGATTCCCCAAACATGACTAAATAAATGGGACGGAGGGAGTAAAATATTTAAGAACAGTATTGTCATTTTAAATGATAAGGAGGTGGGTGTAATTAATTTTTAAAAGCTTGAGGCAGCCAAACAAAATCGTTAATAACCTCAAGGGAAGTTTCTGAAATTATCCCTAGTATTAAACTGTATATTAACACATGCATCCTAATTCAAAAGGATAATTAAGAAGAAGCTTGGCTTTGCTGTTGACTATACTGAAATTTCTTACCACCAAGGTGTTCTGCGGTTCAAGTGACCGGTCTTAATCTCGTAGAAGCCTGTAGGAACCTCCTTTGTCTTATAAAACTTGAAAGACTTGAGAGGGCACTGGCTTGCGACTTCAGCCGGTGCAGTAAGTTCAATCTGAACCCGACATTTCAACATATTAAACTTTGATATTAGTGATATGGCCCACCGCCAACATTATCAAATTATATAGGAATAATATATATACTTAAACAGATAAACACAAACAGACGTCGTGCGCCATCAAATACCATCTAAATTAATGCCGTCCAACAAAGACGTTTACTAGTACTAGCTAATATATACAAGTATATATGTGTGTGTGTGACTGTGTGTTGAGCAGGACCTGTTGGGTATCTTCTAAGTGGTCGATCCAGTCGTGTATCATGAATTGTATCCAGGAAGCTGCGATCATGTTGAATTGCTTCCCCGTATCTTTGAGATTTCTACGTGCTAGAAGCTTTGTTGCGACCACCATAGGATTCGGCTTCAATAACTGCATCATGCATGTATTTAACATTTATTGACGTAAACAAAATGTTTCTGCAATTAGATCGAGCTAATCAATGCTCAAGGAAACTTGCTTTGCAGAAAATGGAAAAAGACGTGATTAAATGGTTATGGCTCCTAATAGAAATCATAAGAATCGTAACTAGGAAGCTAAATATTCTGGGTGAAATTGCAGAGGCAAGAATATGGAGTTCAGACCTGCTTTTTTTTTTTTTTTTTATAATGATAGAAGTTGCATATAATTGTTCCAGCTAATATGTTGCTCAAAAAAAATAATACTCTATCTCAAAAAAATATGTCTTTTAGTATTTTCTTTTATTCTACCCATTTTTAAATGTCACTTAGTGTACGTTTAAGCCTTTTGGGGCTTATTCATCCTCAAGGTTTCGAGATTTAGTGCGAAAACTACATGGATCTGCCTCGGGAGGAGCTGAGCTAGGTATCCGTATTTCGTAGCCTCTTGTTAGTTCCAAAACATTTGCCAACAAACAAGTAATCGAAGAAGCAAGCAATATATACTTGGACATACCTTGTTACGCTGGTCAACGGGAAGAACGTTCCTCCCAAAGAAGGAATCTTCGCTACCAGCACCTTCGTTGAAGGGATCATTAAACTCTCCGTCGGCCGTCCTAAAAGGAAAATCCGCCGGGTTGAATCGAACACCTGCTGGCGTTTTGCCAACGTTGAACAAATTGTATTCCTGATGCAGGTGGCGACGAATGCTCAGATATATTAGCCCCAGGAACACCGGCAAACGATGCCAAATCCCCAGCTTGTCCACGAAGTGAATGATCTGCATGTCAAGGACCAAACATTATTAATTATAAGTGAATGAACCTCATCACTTATGCTTTCATCGATTAGATTCATTCTAAATGTTTTATGATACAACAATAATGGCCCATAAACTGATAAAGGATTGTGTGGAGGAGAAATAAGCAAGAGGACTAATTATTACGAGAAAGAGAAGCTTGTCAACGAGAGTCATCCGCTTTACAACTTCATGGAAATCTTTGTGGATGAAGTTATGAAAAGGGGCCACCAAGACGGCCTTGACGGAATTAGCTACTAGTGTAGCCATGCTTTTTCTATCGATTCTGAGGCTGAGCTTAACTACGGGTCGATCTCCCTGTTATATTATATGATATGAGAAGAAGAAAATGCGCATCGATGGTGATCTATTTATAACATCAACGGACCCTGGCCTGCTGATTGGCTGCTTGGAATGCAGGTCACGGACTCACGGGCCTCACGGCATGGGTAATCTATCTAGACTTTTACAGTTTAATAATCAACTCCCTCAGCGACTAGTCAAAAACTAATATGTATGGAATAGCCAATCTAGGGGCTCCAGGATAGGACTACAAATCTATCTTTTCTTTTGTTCCCTCGAAGTCACTAGTCAAAAAGTACATGTACGTTATAGCCAACTAAGGGGCTCCCGGATAGGCTCTGTAGTCTCAAAAAAAAAAAAATTGTTTCTGAGAAAAAGCTAGATTTCAAAATGTTGATAAGGAGATTTGATTTTTTAATCTACGTTCAAGTATCATTTTAAAATTCTCCTGATGGCCGACTACTTTAGAAATAGGCAGTTCTGCTGTGTGAATTTGATCGTTCAATTTTCAAACGTTAATGACACAGAAACTGAACAGTCACAATAGCAAATTTGGCAGATTTAAATAAAAGATTTCTTTCAAAACTGAATAATGTGACTTCGCAGATCGACGCTTGTCTTATCTTATTTGTGTTACGTACCAATCGCAGATTAATGCAGAGATAGAGAGTGGTTTCGCCGATTACTGCAGAGACAGAGAGTGGTTTAATTTTAGGCCTCGCCTCATACTTGGGTGGAATTGACGGCTGCTGTGTGTCTAGCATACTTCGAGGATCTTGGCCGCCCCCAGTTTTTGTCAAATTTTTATGCATTTTTCGTCGCAACGGATCTTCTGTCCCACACTCTGTTTGATTGAGCACATCCAAATGTATGGATATGGTCCAGAGAGATATAATCATGATTTCAATTCAATCCTATTACGGCATTACGCTATCGGTTTCTTATTGAAATGTAATAATGATCGGCTGTGGACTGCGATATTACAGAATTTCTTGGTGAATCCAAATGTAATTTAAGAATAGGATGCAGTCTACAGAGAGAATTTTCAATTCAATCTTTAACGTTCCCGTTACGCTATTGCTTTCTTATTTCAAATATTAATAAATAAAGATCGCTGTGGACTGCGACGCTTTCTTCTCGGAAGAGGGCGAAATGCCCAAGTATGAAATTTCTCGTGAGAATCCAATTACGGTAGGTACAGCACATGCCAAGTGTTAAAATATTTCCCACATGTAGACTGTGTTAATATCACGACGCCACGCTTTACTTTTCAAATTCGTGTGTCAGAGTTTTTGTAGATATAATACTGCAAATTTATTAATATTTTGATTTTTTTTTAAATAATTTTAGAAACCTCCCTTGAGGTCTTTGACTATTTCACTTAACACCCCTTAACTTTAAAAAAACTTTTGGCTTCCATACTTTTAACTTTTTATAACAAATGGTTAACCCATTTAAAAATATAGTACTATTTAAAATCTCATTTTTGGATAGAGAAGACGTTTTTATTTCAAAAGTGTCCATTGTTGTCCTAGTTCTTTTCTAAAATTGAAAGCACGCAATAAAATGTTGAAAATAGAGGCAAATTATACAAATGTATAATTTTCACCGACACAATATAACATTAGGTATTTTAATGTACAAAATAAAAAAAAAAAGTCTTAAGACTCTATTCAAAGTGTTTTCAAGCCAAAAAAAATATTATTCCTTTATTGCTATTGTGAAGTACTTTCGATCAATTTGATGACATTCTCACATTTTTAGAAATTTTAAAATTTCTTGTTTAGATCGATGGCTTGAAAACCCCCCAAAAAAAAAGAGAGAGGTAAAGCGTTTACATTTACCAACCCATTTGAGGTTTTTTTTTCCAAAGACAACAATTATTTTTTTAATTCAAAAGTGCTTTGTAGATGAACTTAAGGATTTTATTAATTGTGTAAACAATTTTTAAATTTTCTACTTCTTGTCTAGATTAATGGCTTGAAAACTTGAAAAAGATAACTTCTTAACTATATATTAAGAAACTTTTAATTGAGGTGTCTTTAAGATACAAAATGTTATTTTCTTCATTGTAACGCTCTCAGATAAATTTCGTCGATTTTCTAATTTATTTAGAATATCAATATTTATTATATTTATTGTGTAGACGAATGACATGAGAATTATTAATAGGTCTTTCAACCTTATTAACACTTTGTAATTCCTAATTAAAAAAATTATATCATCCAAGCTTTCAAAAGTTAAGGGATTAACTTGATTTGTTATGAAACTAAAATAATTCACAAAAAAGGCAATATTGGAATGAAAATATATATTCTATCCACCAATGAGTTTTTAAATACTATATTGGAAATGGGTTGATATTGTTACAACTAGTTAAAAATAGGGAGGCAAGTGATTTTTCAAAGTTTAGAGGTATTAAGTGATATTACTACAAAACGTCGGTGGAGGTTTCTAAAATTATCTCCGATGTTTGCTCCACATTAAGCGTTCACTTCCCGTTTGGCACTTGGGATCCTCGGTGACATGTTTTCTATGCCAATCCAATGCCACCTATAATATTGTGTAAAGTATCCTGTTATTATTTACACTTGTGTTAAACCAAACCAAGTTGAATTATTAGAAAATTAAAGTGTAAATAATAACAGGATACTTGGCGCAATACTATAGGTGGCATTGAATTGGCATAGAAAAATATGTCACCGAGAATCCCAAGTGCCGTTTGGCTGCTCTTCGGCATAAGCTTCCGGTATTTTATCGGCTGCCCAATGTGTCAAAGAAATTTTATTGGCTGCCGCTTCTTCTTCATAAAAACAATTCAAGTGTGAATGAATCGCTCGCAGAATTAGGAAAATATGAAACGTTCTCCCTGGCGCACAAGGCAATTGAACACGTCCAAAAGCACAACCTGTCTGCTTGAAAGATACAAATTGAAGCCTTTATATTATTCTGACATCTAGAATATTTTGACACAGTAATAACGTTGAAACTTGAAAAATGCTGGCTCTCGGGCTTAGTCAGTCCCCGACAGCACAGAAAAAAAAAATTTTAATGCTGACTAGTCCGTCAGCCAATCCGTCTTCTTTCTCCAATAGCCCACGTTCGATCCTAGTCGTCTTCTTTTTGTTGGGCAAAACACTCCGCTAGCCTTTACCGCATAGTTATCCAAACAATGAGTGGGAGAGGATGATGGAGAAAAAGGAAAGAGAAGAAAGTAACCTTCGTTTCTTTTTTAAAAAAAATTTTTGAACTCGATTTATTTGATATGTGAATTAAGTGTCGAGTTAGAGTTAATATAATCTTTTTATAATTATTAGAGGAGATAAGTGATATTTTAAAACTTTAAATGCATCAAGTGATATTAAAAAAATCTCAAGGGAGGTTTTTGAGATTATCTCAATTGGTAAAGAAACAATATCAACTACGTTGATTTTTTTGTCGAATTTTGGGCAACACTAAGCATTCAAACTTGTCGAGGATGTAGACACGAACAAATAGTATATCAAAGATGCATTAAATGAACCACCCGATGATAAAGCACCAATGGCCACAATATCTGCGGAATCTTGTCAAAAATCATGATAACAATATATTAAGGACCTGTTTGGAAGTCTAATTTTTTTTGCAAGTTTATATTATACTAGTTTTTTTATAATTTTTGCTACAGAAACCCCAAAAACTTATCAAAGTTTCTAACCTACACACTTAAAATATCCAAAACACAAAAAAAAAAATTTTTCCTTCCCCTTTTCTTCTTCTTCCTTCCCTACCACCACCTCCGCCGCCGGTTCCAGCGCCAGTCTTTTTTTTTTTTTTTTTTTTTCCTTTTTCCCTCTCCTTCTTTTCCTCCCTTACAGCCCATTGCTTTCTAATTTTGCTTCTTCCACCGGTGTCCTCACCTCTAAATCATCATCATCTTCTTCTTCTTGCTTCCACAGGGACCTAACGTGCAAAATCTTGAAAACCCAATTCCCTTTTCGCCCATCATGATCCAACTCATCTTTTTCCTCATTATTATCGTTCTTTTCCTTTGCCAAAACTGGGATGGCGTCTTTCACGGATATGGCAGCGTCATAATTGCTCTTACTTCCTTTGGACCAGAAAGATCTAAATAGGTATCTAAAGGGGCAGAGAGGGTGGCGGGCCAAGGGAGATGGCGAGCAGAGGGAGGAGGAAAGGGATGGTGGGCAGAGGGTAGTGGCAGAGGAGAGGGGAGGAAAGGGGTGGCGGGGGAAGGAAAGGAGAAAAGCAAAAAAAAAAAAAAATGTATGTGTTTGTAGAGGCAGTTTCGGGAGAGGGAACAGGAGAGCGGGAAGGGGAAGGGAGAAGAAGAGGGAAGGGAGGAAGGAAAAGAGAAAAGAAAGAAAGAAAAAGAAAAAAGAAAAAGATAGAAAGAAAAAGGAAGAGAAAAAAAAGTTTTTTCATCTTACAAAAGTTTTTTTACAGTGATCTACAGTAAAGTTTTATACAAACACCCAAAAAATTCACCTTCCAAACAGGCCCTAAATTACCTTGGACTTGAACCCGTGACTTGTTCGAGGTTGCTGCGTGGGAATGTGGAGCACTCTTTTAGTTTGGTGTGCCGACTCGGGTCCTAAGGGTTTGAGTCGAAACTAGAGATGACAATAGAGGCGGGCATTCGCGGGGGATCATTGGGGCAAGGGTTGGGGTGGGGGCCGGGGGGGAATTTTTCCCCCTGTTTAGAAATGGGGCGAGGGAGCGCCACCCGTTTGAAAAACTATATATATATATGTACATAATTATATATATAATGATATTTTTAATTATACTACTAATTATACATGTCTATTAATAAAAATTATTAATTATTTATACTAAATTTATTAATACATTTATGTTAAATTTCTAATTACATTTAATACAGTAACACTTTTTTTTTCTAAAAAAAATACAATAATAATTTAGTGATTGTATTTGTATCAAAAGTGAAAACTTCATTATTTTAGTTATATTTGTTTTATCATATTAGATTGTACTCAAATAACATTTATTTAATTATTTTTATGAGTTTCAATAGTGAAGTTATAATGAATAATAATTTGGTGATGTGTTAATATTTTAGTACTTGATTATTTGCTCAAATTTAATTATAATGAAATTATATAATAAAATTTAATGAAATTTAATTTTAGTACTCCCCCGCGAGTGCCCCTGCGGGGGAAGCGGGGCCAGGGTTGGGGAGGTGTCCTCAACCCCATTGCCACCCCTAGTCTGAACATGTTCTGAGTTAAAATATATATATATATTAAAAGATAAAATATACCATAAGATCTGCGGAACTCGGAAATTTCGGAAATGGAAAAGTGAATTTCCTCGAAGCTGCCCACAAAGGCCATCATATTTAAAAGATGCGCTCAAAGGAATCAAGCGGCAAACAAGGAATCAAAGATGCGCACAAAGGCCATCATATTTTTTTAAAAAATTTTGCTGTCAGGCTTACTGCATTTGCAAAAAAAATATTTCTTTGATGCTGGGCTTAGTCAGTCAGCAGGCCAACACTTGAAAATTTTTTTTTCTCTTTCCTGTGGGACCGACTAATCTCGACAGATATCATACCCATGTTAGAATAACATTGTTTCGTTTTTTATTTTTTCAGCAATAATCCAAGAAATTAGCCCTCTTCGTCTTCCCCGCCCCCAACCCCAACCCCTCCCCATTCCCCGAAGATCGAGGCCAGATAGTGACAAGAAGGACATATACAAGTAAACAACGAATTTCGTGTAATTAATCAAATTTCGTTTCTCGAAAGAAGAAGTAAATAACGAATTTAGGCCCATACAGAAAACATCAAAAGGTCCAGTCCACGGTCGACGCGGTGGAGTCACAAGTCAAATCACAACATCAGGCCTAAGGTCTGGGTAAAGTGAAGGAACTCATTTGTGAGCCCAATTAACCTACGGCTTAGCGGGCCCAAATCCTATTACGTACTTTTGCCTCTTTCAGCTTTTTCTGCTTCTCGTCGCCAAAACAAAGGCCCTTCTTCACCATCAGTCATCAACCTTCTTATTACAGTACTGCTACTACTAAATTAGGATTGGTACTATTAAGCTTTTCGGTTTGAATCGACTTGGGTTATACTACTGCAATTGTGCTAGTAGTTTTCCGTTGCAATGGCAGGCTTAAAGAGGAAAAGAGGCCGAAAACCCAAAAATTCCATTGCTCAGAACGCCAACACCACTACTTCCACTGCCGCCGTGTACGACGGCGGAATACCTCCAAACCCTATTTCCGAAGCAACCAGCCAAGAACCTCCTACCCTACGCCGGGGCCGCGGCCGTCCCAAGAAACAAGTTGAGGACCCCAAGAACGATGGTGGAGCATCACCGGAGAGACGGGGCTCGAGGTTGCCTGATCATGCTCACATCAATGGCGGCGGAGGGGAAGGGGAGTTTCTGGCTTTCGCGGCTGCTCCCACCGGCGACCCCAGGCATGCGGCGGAGGTGGCCCACTCGGCGGCTAAGGCAGTGCCGTCGATGGACGCTGTGGTGAAGGTCTTCTGCGTGCACACTGAGCCGAATTTCTCGCTGCCATGGCAGAGGAAGCGGCAGTACAGCTCCAGCAGCAGTGGGTTCATCATTGGAGGCCGGAGAGTCCTCACCAATGCTCACTCTGTGGAGCATCACACTCAAGTCAAGCTTAAGAAACGCGGTTCTGATACTAAATACTTGGCTACCGTCCTTGCCATTGGCAACGAATGCGACATCGGTATTTCTTGTTTATTTATTCTGTGTTTGGGGGGAGAATTTTGTGTTACCAAATTCGCAATTGCATACGTGCACTAACTAGCTACTGTGAAGGTGATTCATCATTGGTTGGCATTTTTTATTGGAGCATCAGCTTTTAATCACAATTATTCAGTTTCTTGATTTAGAAGAGTAATCTCGACGACAAATTTAACTTAGCTTGCATGATTGTTGATTGAAAAAAAGAGGCAAGGAAAAGCCCATTCGGGGGGAGGGACTAATGTAGTTGGATTTCCAATTCCTTTTGGGACTTACTTGTGCTTTGAATTGTGATGAGGTAGCTATGCTGACTGTGAGCGATGATGAATTCTGGGAAGGAGTTACACCAGTTGAATTTGGAGATTTACCTGCATTGCAAGATGCTGTGACTGTTGTCGGTTACCCTATAGGGGGCGATACAATCTCAGTGACAAGTGGAGTTGTTTCGCGCTTGGAAATTCTTTCTTATGTTCATGGGTCTACTGAGCTTCTTGGACTGCAGGTCATGATTCAACCTCTTCGTTCCCCCTCACTCCAGGATTCTGAAACTTCTGTTGGTTATGTTGTTTTATGGTTTTTCTTGTTGTAATTTCTGATAGGGTGATTTTACAGATTGATGCTGCCATAAACTCTGGTAATTCAGGTGGCCCTGCCTTTAGTGATAAGGGCAAATGCGTGGGTATTGCATTTCAGTCTCTCAAATATGAGGATGTCGAGAATATTGGTTACGTGATACCAACACCAGTAATCATGCATTTCATTCAAGATTACCAAAAGAATGGGGCATATACAGGTAGCAGGTCCAAAAATGTTATTCTATGTTTCATATTTTATATTGCTGTCTTTTCCAGAGCCTGTGAGGTAATTGCTTCTCTTTGCCTCATTATGGACATTGACAACATTCCAGGATTTCCTGTGCTTGGGGTTGAGTGGCAGAAGATGGAAAATCCTGATCTGCGCATGGCAATGGGCATGACATCTAACCAAAAGGGCGTACGCATACGAAGAATTGAGCCCACTGCTCCAGAATCTCATGTTTTGAAGCCTTCTGATGTCATTATCAGCTTTGATGGGGTGAATATTGCAAATGATGGAACAGGCAAGCCTTAATTACCACCTATTGTCATGACTAATAGATGCCAAAACTTTAGTTTCATTAGCTATGATCTTTCAGTGGCCTATTGTTTGCAGAAGATTGAGTTGGAAATTTGCCAGTCATTTTTATTTGCATCATCTAAACTTGAATAGTAGAGTGTGTTTGGATAGAAGATTATTTCGAAAAATTTTTGGAATAATTAGTTTAGCACTTTTTGTGATGTGATGTATATGAGATAAAAGGATAGTTGAGAAAATAAAATAGGTGGTTGGAAAATGTGTTTGTGATGCAAGAATTTTTTTTTTTTTTTTTTTTTGCAAATAATGACCAATCCAACTCATGAGACGGTCTTTTTTGTAGTACTATATAATGTACTGCATAAAGTTTGCTGCGTTATTTTTCTTCTCATCTCCTTTTCTTGAAGTGGTTGGATAAGCATTTGAGTGTTTATTTTAGTCAAGCATAGCTTGACATATGTGAGCAGTTAATATGTATGTATATCCAGATGAACTATACTGGAATTCTGCAGTTCTCAGTATTGTTGCAGAATCATGGTTTCAAGATGTGACAGCTTTTACACATGCTAAATACAACATTTTGAGAACTACTAGTGTTGTTTAGAGACTTCTAGTCTTTTCTGAGGGTAGCTTGACTGGTTTCCTGTTCTTTTCTTTTTAATAACTCAGAGCATTCATTCTTATGTGGTGTCAAGTCCTTTACATGCTATTCTCTTTTCTATCTCTCCAGATATTTATTAGCATTGCGCTTTATCTGGAACTCATTTCCTTGTTTTGTGGCATTTTACTAACCTGCTTGGAGGAATAATTCAAAAGTGAATTGGTTCCATCAACCATTATCTTCTTCATCTTTTCCACAAAATTCTAGATTGCAATCCTATTTTTGTTGTACATGTTGGCTACTCCACAACTTGTAGTTGATCCTTCCTAACTCTAGGTGTGCATTCTCTTCCTTTTCAGTTCCTTTTAGGCATGGAGAGCGCATTGGTTTTAGTTATCTTGTCTCGCAAAAATACACCGGAGATAGTGCTGCAGTCAAAGTGCTCAGGAACTCTATGATGTTCGAGTTCAGTATAAAGCTGGCAACTCATAAAAGGCTTATTCCAGCCCACATAAGGGAGAAACCACCTTCTTATTACATTGTTGGTGGATTTGTCTTTACAGCTGTTTCTGTCCCATATTTACGTTCAGAGGTGTGTGGCTAATTTAATATCGGACATCCTCGCTATGTTATTTGTCTCCCTTGTTTCTGAAACTATCCAAATTTAGAATTTTCCTTTATCTACCTTGATAAATTTGTTTTGTTGCTTTCTTTTCAGTATGGTAAAGAATACGAATTTGAAGCTCCTGTTAAATTGTTGGACAAACATCTGCATGGCATGGCACAGTCAGTTGACGAACAAGTTGTTCTTGTTTCTCAGGTAAAATTATCTTTACTTTCTTGCATACAAACTAACATTTGCAAATTATTTTTGATCGGACTCAAAGATTGGTGCCTTGTGAAATGTGTATCAGGTGCTTGTCGCTGATATCAACATTGGTTACGAGGAAATAGTCAATACACAGGTTGGTGATAGCTAGTGGCTCAAAACTATAATGAAGCAAACTTCTGAACTTAATTAGTTGACAATGACTGGTATAGGTTATGGCTTTCAACGGAAAACCTGTCAAAAACCTGAAAATCTTGGCTATGATGGTGGAAGCCTGTGATGAAGAATTTTTGAAGTTCGATCTTGAATATGACCAGGTTCTCTCTCTTTCTGACACACACACACACACACACACTCTGTCTGTGCTTCCGTCCCTTCTTTGTGCAGCAGGGGTTAGAACTTGAAAAATTGTGTCAATTGTTTCGATTTCAAGTTTCACGCTACTATCGGGAGCATGAGGCCTTTGTGCTTACCTATTATTATTATTTAATGTGGATGGACCTCATTGGCTTTTTATTGTATGCAGATTGTGGTTCTCCAGACTAAATCTGCAAAAGCAGCAACAGCTGACATTCTAGCGATGCATTGTATACCTTCGCCGATGTCTGATGATCTCAAGACATGAAAGCAGGTTGCAGATGTAGGGCCTCCCTAAAAATTCACTTCCCGTTTATGCTCTCCTTTTCCCCTTCACTTACATATACGACTCTGCTTCTTACTGTCAACTTTTTGCAGATCGATTGTTTCTTTTCGTTACTTGTATCACAAGAAGATGCTTCCCTACTCCGCGCATCTGATGATCGTGTGACACCATGATGTTTGATTGAGGTTTTCCGTATTACAGCTTAATTCATCTTCTTGCATCAGAATGTAGGGAAGTACAGTTTTGTAGATCGTTTAGTTCTATTCAGGGGTTCATGTAAAACACGGAAGCCAATGTTTGATGCGTCTGCACACCACCTTACTGGTTATACAAGCGCAATAGGTAGTTATATACAAATAGAGATGACTAGCTTTAGTTAATGTATAGTTAAAGGGGGATATCAATCTCTGGTCTTTTACTTGTTTTAAGCGTTGTAATTTTGTAACAACGGAAGCTTGTGGTTTGCAGAGGTCTCCAGAATATCATCACATTCTTCCATCTCTTCTTTTGTTTTTCCCCACATTACAGTATAGAATCCGAGAGCTATTACTGTTGCTCCAAGAATGCTGCTCAAGAGTCAAAAGAAAGCATGTCAAGAGACGTGCGGGAGGAGTTCTTCATGGGTTTGAAAGAGGGAGTGAGTTGTTTTGCATACCTTCCTAAATACAGAGCATCACCGAGGATGATGACTCCCATTGCAACGGCAATTACGATGGATAATGGTTTGAACATTGCAACATAGACGGGGCCCTTCAACCGCAAGGCCCAAGTGTGAATTGTGTTGTTCAAGAAAGAACCAAAGATTCCCTGTGCAGATCCCGGGAAAGTACTTGCGTGTATAAGTCAAGTCTCTCGTAATTTTACGATATGCACCAACATCCACAAAGGATAAAAAGTGCAAAGCAATAAATTTCTCTTATTACTCACCGAGCAGATTATGGAGGCCAATGCCATGTTAGGCCTAATTTTCCATCTGCTCAGGTCCGGTTCCATGAAGATGCCCGCAAATGCAGCCAAAATGCTGACAAACAAGTTGTAGAAGAAGACTACTGTTATCTCTGCCGGGTATTCCTTCATAATTTGAGCCTGAGATGGTGTAAATTTGGACAATACAATACTGCACTTGAAAACCTTGTAGTAGTAATTTGGTGTTAACCCAAAAAGAAGAAAATAATACAATATAATTTCGTTGTTCTTGGCCTTGGGTGAAGTAATTCAGGGTACATAGACAATTGTACGAGAGAGTCATCAAGAATCAGAATCTCGGACCTGAACGATGTACCACATGGGGACCAAAATATATTCAGCTGTGAGAAACAAGCCACCGAGCTCCCAGTTGGATTGAGCTGTATGGAGATGCTGGGGAATGGGTATTGTATTTGTTAGTTTGATCCTTGGACCATTGTATAGGGTCACCACAAATGCACCTGAAATGGATAATACGGTGCCCAAGACCTTTGCTTGACTGCTTGAACTTCTAAATGCTAACTTTTCCATCCTGCACAGACACAGCCTCAAGTCAGGTTGCAACATTCTGTAGATTACGACTCTTATCATAATGTTATGTCTCGGACTAGGAACACTTCGGCAGCATAAAATGAATCACGCCCATGGATAGCACCAAGAAAAGATTTACAGCCATGGAGTTTCTGATCAGTTGGGGCGGGATCAACAATGGGATGATGGTCTAGAGAAATTGGCAGATGCTGCAGTGCTGACAAATTTTACCCTAACGCCAGATAAAGCAGGCTAAGAATTTCCAGGGTGCTTATATTTGGAACTGAGATATTGAGTTACAGGAATTTCTCAAACGTAATTTCCAGTTCGTTCAAGATATTCTAAAAGCGAACTAAGAGAGTGTGATTCTGTGACTCTGTAAGCCATGAAAAGTTCAAAGCGAAAATGAGAATATACACATGGGGAGGTCAAGACAACAAAGATGTGTACGGCGGTCTGGGTCCTTCTTGCGAAAAACGCAAAACTATTGAGGAGAGTACAGAGAAAGAAACATTGTATAACCTACTCTAGTCTAGTTTAAAGGAAAAAAGAGCCGACAGGGATTTTTCCGTCAGAGAAACCTTGACCTCCCACCTTTACCAAGACTTAAATGTCTCGGTGATACCAATACTCTAGTGAGAGAAAACACGGGTGAATTGGATAATTAATGAGGGTATAAAAGGAAAGTAGTGTATAGATTTAAACAATGAAAAATTTTTCTTAATTGGTGCGTAAAATCTTAAACGTCGGTTATAAAAAAAGGAAGGGAGTAGTTTAAAGGAAAAAAGAGCCGACAGGGATTTTTCCGTCAGAGAAACCTTGACCTCCCACTTTTACCAAGACTTAAATGTCCCGGCCAAAAGGCGGCTGGCAAGAAAGATGTTGTTTTTTTTTTTTTTTTTTTTCTTAACTTTTTGGGTGTGCGTTTTCTTGGTTTTTTTATTCCCATTTTACAGGGTATACATTTACACCCATCATGTATTTATTTATTGTTTTAGTTGGCACTCTAATAAAAATGCAACTACTACTACGAGTCTAAAATACATTAAAGTGGAGAAGGTTTTTTTTTAAAATGAAAGGGACCGGACCGGACCTGAAAAGGATGGCAAGTATGAAAGTGAAAGCTGGAACGAGGTTGCTGATGGCGGAAGCAAGCGTGGGAGAACTATAATTTATGCCTGTGTATCCCATTATCTGCGATGTGCACCTAACTTCCATAACGACAAATACAAGCAAAAGATTTTAGAGTCTGATAATGCAACGAATCAGGAAATGCATTCAGATAAACTTTCAATCAGTTTCAGAACAGAAATTTTACTAATCTCAGAATAGGAAATTGAAATGCGAAATTCAAATTAAAAAAAAAGAAAAGAAAAGAAAGATGTACCCAATCAGTCCGAGCAGGAAAATCTTAGAGAGGATGGAGAATTTCAGTGGAGGAAGATCCAGTCTTGAATTTGATCTGACCAAATTGGAAAAAAGAAAACAATTAGAGAAACAAAAAGCTGTGCATCGAGATCAATCAAACAAAGAGAGACGGGAAAAAGTAGATGCCACGACTAGAAGCAATTCAATTGATCATCGATCAATTACGGAGCATGTTAGGAACTTGGTATTACGAAGCATGTTAGTATTAAATTACTAACTAAGAACTGACAAGAGTGAGGACAAGGTGGGGAGATGGAGATGGAGATGAGAGACCGGTTGATGAAGAAGAAAGTCGAAGGAAGGAGAAGCAAGGCAGCAGCAAGAGCATAAGAGTAAACGATAAAGACATGATGGCTCATCCCTTTGACGGTGGCCGCCTTGAACAGCGTGTTCAGTCCGACGTTGGTGCACTCCATGCTCACCATGGCTACCAACGGTACCACTTGTTTGTAACAGTAGTATTCCCTCTCTGCTGCCATCTTCAATTCTCCCTTCCCTGTTTTTTTTTTTTTTTTGCTTCTCCTTTCTCCGCATCAATCGCGGGACAACACCGGTTGTAAAAACACTCCACCTAAAAGAATAGCAGATTTATACTGCTAGGCTAGGAAATTAGAATTCAGCGGTGCTGCTCAATGCTCATTGCTCATTGAAGAAGAAGAAGAAGAGAGAGAGAGAGAGAGAGAGCCGAGGATCAGAGGTAGTAGTAGTAAATGGAAACAAGTACGAATGGAGTGGGCATCAGCAATTTCAGCCAAGTGCTCGTCTTTGTCTTTGTATCAAGATGCCAATCATCACTGGAGGAGGACCGCTCAATAAGACTATATAATTAATAATTTTTTTTAATAATAAATTATTATATGTTTGAGCATGCATGTACATGCTTCGAGCATAGCCCACCAAATTGATTGGAGTCGGAGCGATCGATCTCGCGGTGCATTACGAATATATTACCCTTTTTCTTTTTTTTTTTTGGTGACAAATGTAAAGGAAGATACAGGGGAAAATAAAACGGGAGGGATAAAGTGTAACGAATAGAAGTAGTAATTCGCAAATTTCATCTACCATTACCAACGAGACAGCAAAGTCCTTGTTTCAAAAAAAAAAAAAAAACTCTAATAAAAATTATTAAGCCCCCCCCTCCCCCCTCCTTCTAATCTCCAAATTTTATGAATGGTTTCGTCAACTGTAATCTAATTTCAGATGATTACTTTTTTTTCTTTCACAAATGTTAGAGAAAACGCACACACATCACTAAGCTCAAACGACGCAGAAGGCATCGCTAAAATCAATCCACGAGAACAGTCTAAGGAACCCACATAGAAACCTCCGTCCAGCCAATTGGCAATTTCAGATGATTACTTGCCTCGCTGCTAAATTTACGAAAGCAGAGAGGCTACTACACTACTAACAACCCATGAAGATGAAGTGGGGGAGTTCTTGCCTTGTTTGTGATAGTGATTCTGATTGTGTGGTGCGGCACGTCATATAGTCACTCAGTTCCCACCATCATGAAACTTTCTTGTGTTGTCTTCTACTAAAAAAGCCGGATTGAGAATATAATGAAAAAAAAAAAAGAATATAATGCTATTGAGTGAGCGAGCGAGCGAGCGAGTGGTACGAGAATCGGACGAGACAAGGATGGGCTCAATGATCAATCAAAAGCTTAAAGGTGGTTGAGGAAATATGACATGTGAACCAGTAGCTGGATTGGATGATGATCCTCTCCATTACTGTGAAATTAAGTTTTTTTTTTTATTTTAAAAAAAAAACAAAAAAAGGAAGGAAAATTAAGACTTTTCATGCAGTAGCGTTACCGGTCCTTCTCTTTCATTAGCTCTCTTATTTTATTATCTTCTGAATCTCTTGCAAATATACAAACTTCGAGGTTATTATTCCGTTTTAATTTGGCGAAGGCATTAAGCTGAGTTTATAGCAAAAATCCCTGCGGCTGTACAGCATGAAAGACCAAACACAGTACTATTATCCCTCTCTAGACCCTGTGCCTCTCTTCTTGTTCATCCAAACAATAATTCTTTTCTTTTAAATTATTATGCATTACGAATATTTGAGCTCTCGATTGGGTTTGGTCTGTATGATGTACTTGTTAGGTTCTTGAGAGCGCTAGCTTACTGGCGGAAGTGAAGGAATGTGGCAGAAGATATTCACGTTGGTCTAATTTCGTTGGATCTGTATACATATATATACATACACACATTTTTCCCCTTTGGATTACCAATTGTTGGTTGGTTGGATCCGTCTAAAATCTCCTGCGTAATGGGTCTTCTTCATATTTCCAAGCTTGATAATGAGCAAAAAGGAGCAATGTTGACTGCGTTTCACTGATGCGATGGCCTAACCCACAAGAAGGGCATTTGGGGCAGCAACGGGAAACTACCATTCTGAAGCAAGATTTCGCTAAAAAATAAAATAAAATGTAAGGTTCAAATTTTATTTTGTACATAATTTTTCACATTATATGTGATGTCCATAAAATATTATTTTATAGTTATACGTTATACAAAGTGAGTTATATCATATGTAAACTGAATTATATCTTATGCAAAATGTACAAAATTGATCTAGACGATTTCTCTATTAACCATTCCTATCCCAAATCCCAACAAAGGGGGAATAAAAGTTCCCCTCCTCGTTAGGTCTAGAACACACAGGTTGAGACTAGAAAATGCCAAAATTTTAGTTAAGATTGATTTCAGTGCCTAAGGACATTTGCAGTTGCACAAGATTTGATTTCGTTCAAAACGTCCCTCATATTTTGTAAAACGATTCTTTTCGTCTCTTACTTTTAAAGTGTAAATTTATGTCTCTTACAAATTCATATTGGTCAAGTTTGGTCCCTACCTAGATTTTCGACTAATTTTTATCATAATTCATCACGCGTCTTGCATGTGATCATTTTTTAGAGATAAAATTATCAAATCAGAATTTACATAATTCGATTTGTAGTCCCTTATATTTCATAAAATAAATTATTTCGTCTCTCACATTTTACAAAATGAATTTTTTCATTTCTCACTTTTCATAAAATGAACTTTTAATTCTTTATTCACCAAGTGTAAGAATAGTTTTTTTTTTTTTTTAAATTCATGTATATGTATATTTAATTTCACCTGAATAGTTCGAATAACATAGAATATATCTCCACTTAATTTTATTTAAACAGACTAATTATAGTTGTACACATGTTATTCAATAGATATATACATGGGTTTAACTCTAACAATTTTGTTTTAAACCCAGATATATCTATTTGATTTTATCATGTGAATCTATTCAATATTATGGCCTTTCTCTTTAGGTAATAATTCATTTATTGAGTTATGTAATAAAGCCATATAATTAATCAGTCTTAATTCGAATTTTATAGTCATGCTAACAAATTATAATTTAAATCTGAAATTTCTACTCACCATCTTTAAGACCAACAGTTAAATTTCTTACATTGTGATTGTTTTAAAATTTGAAAGTACAAACCACTTATTTCTTTCTATCATACTTTTTTTGTTTATTTTTTTTGTCCAAATTTAATTTAATATAAGCACTTGATAATATTTAGGATTAAATGTCTTCTTTATTTTCAATTTTCGAATGAAAGAAAATGAATATGAGGGAAAAATTAACAAATTTTTAAATCCCTATATATATTTATTTAAATTCACCTGAACAATACGAATATCATGTAATATATCTCTATTTGATTTCGTTTGAAATAGAGATATATTACATGCTATTTATACTGTTCAGGAGAAATTAAATAGATATATACACGAGTTTAAAAAAAAGTTATTCGTACACATGATTAATAAGGGGATGAAAAAAGTATTTTATAAAATATGAAGAATAAAAAAATTAATTTTTATGAAATGTGAGGAATTATGGACCGGATTATGTAAATTTTAATTTAATAATTTTGCCCTTAAAAAATGATCACGTGCAAGGTACGCAGTAGATTCCGACAAAAAACTAGTCGAAAACCTGAGTAGGGAAGATAGGGACCAAATTTGATTAACGTGAATCTGTAAGAGATATAAAAGTACACTTTTAAAAACGAGGGACGAAAAAAATCATTTTGAAAAAGATGAGAAATGTTTTGAATGATTTTTGGTATTATTATTTATTTATTTATTTTGCGTTTAGATTGTAAGTTGTGATAGAAAGTTTGTGACCGGACGGATCCCAGCCTGCATGTAGTAATTGGTAAATTATTTCGCAGCCGGCGGATCCCGTGAATAATCCATTTCTTGATACCTTTATCGAGAGACATGACAAAGAAAAAGGAAAATAATAGTAATAATAATAAAAAGACAAGACAAAAGCATTTTCTCAAAAATTTTGAGCGTGTGTTTGGTTCCATAGAATTGGAATTGAATGTCCCCCAATTTCTATTCCTGCTGTTTGAATGTTGACTTTTTGCAGAGAATTAGAATTCAATTCTAATTCTATGGGCACTAAATTTCATGCTTTGAATTTTTCAGCGGCATCAAATAATTCTAATTCTAATTAATTGCAAACTAACCTACGGCCTCATGACTGCAATAGGCCGCCAACTTGAGAATCGAGAATCGAGACTAGATAAATACGGCACACAACTTACAACTGGTAAATGCCTTTCCTGTGCCTTTCCCCACATCACAGCGTAAAACCCCCAATGATATATTATAAACGATCCAATCACAATGCACTCAGATTAATTCCAAGCATTTATCCGAGAAATTAATTAATCATATATTGGGGAGGACTAATGAAAAATCATTAATATGTGTATCTGAATGAGAAGATTGTTTGAAAATATTTATTGTGTTTGGATAGTAAATTATTTGAGATAATTTTGTGTGTATTATTATTATTATTATTAAAATAAATGAGCAATGTGATGGTTAAGAACAGGGAATAATACTATTTTGGAAAAAGGCCCCAAAATGCGCAACGAATCTTTTGTCCCACATCCTGTGCCATCCTCTGTCCCATTTTTTATTACATTGCTATTTTTCCTACATAAACACCATATTTTAATTCTTTTTTTTTATTTTCTTAAGATCCAATAATTATTAACTGAATAAAAAATCAATACAACAGCTTTAAAAAAGCAATATATAATAGAAAATTAAAAAATACAGCAGAAAATTCATAAAAAATCTCATTTTTTATGCATTTTGATTTTTTGAGTTTGTTAAATTTTATATATTACTCAAGTAATAATTATTGGATCTTAAGGAGACAAAAAAGAATTAAAACATGATATTTATATAAGAGAAATAACAATATAATAAAAAGTGGGATGAAGAATGACACAGCATGTGGAACAGAAGATCCGTTGCACCCAAAATGTAGCAACAAAAGACTGGGCTTGCAACCGCACAATTTTCGCGCACACCACACAGCAGGTGCTTTGTGTGGTTTTGGCGTGTGTGTTGGGGGGGTGGGGGGGGGGGGGAAGGGGAGGTAGGGGAGAAGATAATGGTAGTGGGAATCGTTTTGAAATTGCACTTCATCGGTCAGCTTTAGCGTACTTATAAACTTTTTGTAGCTATAATTCTCTCTGCTTTTCCTAACCGTTGTCAAATTGTTACTCGTTAACATCACTAAAATTCACCTAATCTATTTTATACCCTTTCCTACATTTATTTATTTTCTTATTTAATTCTACACATCTTTTTTTTTGTATTTATTTACTTTACCTAATTAATCTTACATTTCTCAAAGTATAATACCTGAAATATATCATAACGAATGTCCAATGGGCATCCGTTAGACAGATCCCATTTATATAATGGACAATAATGTGAATAAAATATGATCTACTCAAACAAAATACCTAAAATATTTACAAACTTCTATTCTAATTTAGTAGCGGTTGAAGTCTCTTGTATATGTTAAACTAATTTGGATATTTACATTTAATTTTTCTTTCCAAATGTTGAAAGAATATATTGATAAAAAAAAAAGGTTCTGTGTTGGATTAGTTTAAGTGACTTATGAAGTTGTGATTTCATAGCTCGAGCTACAGAAATGTGCCGTGGATTAAAAGCTAGATAATTTTGGTACATCAAAATATCAAGCAATATGCAAGGCTGCCAAACTATTTTTTAACCAAAATAAAAAGAGTGACGCGTTAGTAATCAAGAGGAGCAGATGGATGATCTTTAATTCGCATGCATAAATTAGTATAAGAAAAGATGTGTTTGGATTGTAATTTTTCAAAGAAAAATTGTTACGTTTTTCAAAGAATGACACATTTTTCAATCAGCTTTTTACCTCTCAAATATCAGATCGCTACAGTAATTTTTCTACATAAAATCTAGAAAAATGGAATCCAAACAAAATCAATTATTGATAGATACAAGCTACTTCCCAACCAAAAAAAAAAAAAAAAAAAGATTATGAATGCATAAAACATGAAAACAGAAGGGGAAAAAATCGTTACTAGCTATCTTTTATTTTAATAAGAATAAGAGTGGAGTGGATTAAGGGAGAAAAGATGACAACTATACTTTAAAGACACAATACTTGAAAGAAAATTATGAGGAGAAGGTAAGAGCTTTTGTTTAGAAGGATGGAGGAAATTTGCAATATATTTCCAATGGTGGGTGTGCTAATACTTAGAATACGCCGATTCCCTGTGCAAATCTCGTGTAGTCAGAAAATCGAGAAAATGATAGACCATAAAAGGCCGCCACTCCCCCGTCGAAAGAGCGTTGGGGGTAGTTATTCTGGGTTTAAGGTCCTCAGCCGCATCTCCTGTAACCAATTGGTTGGATGGTGTTGGTTTGTGGGTCCCCCTTAGACTGACTTTAGGGTCCGATTTTGTGATGACTCCTGAGTGTTTCTAACCTAATTATGTGTGTTTCTTCTTCTTCTTCTGTCTATGGAAAAAAATAAATAAATAAAAGGCCGCCACTGAGTGCATCTGCGGACGACGACATGTATCTGTAAACTTGCAACTGAGAGGGCAACCATGAACATGCATGAATGCTGTGGGTCGCAGTCCGTCCAAGATCTACACGAGATTTGCAAAAATAAAAAACAATGGCAGGAGAAAATCATTTATTGAGCGTTCCTATTAGAAAATAAATGCAATAGGTTAATTAAGCAACTCGCTGGGACACGTTCCTCGTTTGTGGCATCGTCATGTCATATTCGTCTCAAGCGAAGTGGGGCATTTTGGCTGTAAGATGCCATAAACTTTGCTCTTTTGTGATATTCGCCATTGCCCTTGCCCTCCTCCTGTGCTTATCGGAAGGTAAAACCAAAAAGATACAAATCGAATATTATCATGGATTTTGGTTCCCGTCAAGATTTTGTTTTTTGTTCTTTTACTACTATTCTTTCATAAAAAGAAATGGAATGAGTTACCTGTCAAACAATCGTGTACTACTACTAACTCGGGAGAGGAAAACCAAGAAAGGCAGGCTTTGACTTGGAATAAGCTGCGGTAGTAGTAGCGCATAGGAAGGAAAAGAAAAGCTGAAAAGTATCATACAAGAATGTTAGTAACATGAAAACGGTTAATATATCCAATTCAACGTGTGTGGCTGCTTCGGAGCAACACCACCGTAACCATGGCTGTGAATGGGCAACACCGCTCCCATAACGACGCCTCCCCATCCATCTTCCTTTCTTTCCAGCTTTCTCTACAAGCACACATGCCGCTAGTACCGTACGCGTTTCTCATACTACTAAAATTGTTTGGGCAAATTATCCAATTGGCCCTTGAACTCTTTGTCTAGGTAAAAATAAGCCCCTCATCTATTTTTTACTGACTTTAAGCCCTCAAACTTGTAAAATTGGACACTCGCGACCCTTTTAGCCAGTTTCTCCGGTTTTGCAACCGGAAGCCCAATTCACACGAATGCCAGTGCCCTTCTTCAAAGGGCATTTTTGTCCGCAATTTCTAAGCAAAGAGAACAACTCCTCCTTCTTCCATCCATTTATGCAAAACCCTTGTTGCCGCCGCTTTCTCTCTCCTCATTCTCTGCAGGAGAGTGATACCTCCGCTCTTAGGAATCTTCCCACGAGCAAAGTCATAGCCATCAGAGCCAGATCCAAACGACGAGTTATGCTTAACCCGCATCAGTGAACACCCATTAAAGAACCTCCAAAACTGGAGCAAAGCTATCTTCGCTAACCCTTGCCAAGGCTTCACCTCCTTCCTCTAAGGTGCCACCTGCAACAACGGCCGCATTTACAAACTCTCCCTCTCCAACCTCTTCCTAAAGGGCTCCATCTCCTCCAATATCTCCAGCTGTACTAATCTCCAAGCACTCGACCTCTCCTCCAACGCCATCTCCGGCGCCCGAGTCGTTATGCTCCAGGGCCCGAACGGTCCCTCCGCTGTTAAACATGTCGGTGAGGCCGATGGGGGCGAATTTGGTGCCCCGACCGAGACCAAGCTCCTTGGTGGGAACAAAGCTGTAAATCTCGAAGGAGGAAGGTTCGATCGTGATTTCAGTTGCAGGAGAAGCGGGGTTGGTCAAGAATAATTTCCCGGCCTGGCTTAGGTTGACCGCGTATTCCTGTGCCTCGCCCATTTTGGAGGCTTCCTTGGTTTGTCCCCATTCAATTTCGGCGACGTGAACCCAATCGGACATGGACTTGTAGCACTCGGAGTGACCCCTGATCCTCTATTCTTTGGGGTCCCAACCAGCTCCTTGGCAGTTGAATGCGCCAATCACGCCTCCAAACTGTCAAAACATCACCAACCAATAAAAAAAAAATTGCTCAAATTGATGATGAGTCAAGAAGAGTACCCTGTTGAAGTTTCAGATCTTGAGAATGGTCTTTCCATCAAAGAGTGGATTCTTGAAGAGGCCCCATCCCCTCTGACCTCCAATGCCTCGTCAATCTCGCTGTCCTAAACCTTTCCTGTAACCGCCTTTCCGGCCCAATCCCGCAACAGCTCACTCTCTGCGCCTACCTTAATGTGATCGATCTCCACGGTAACCAACTTTCCGGGCTCATCCCTCAGCAGCTGGGATTGCTGGCCCGCCTCTCGATTTTCGATGTTTCGAATAACAAGTTGTCGGGTCCGATACCCTCGTCCTCAGGAAATAGGAGCGGAACCGCCGAGGTTTAATGCGAGCTCCTACGAGGGGAATAAGGATCTGTACGGGTACCCATTGCCGCCAATGAGGAGCAAAGGGCTATCGGTTCTGGCCATTGTGGGGATCGAATTGGGAAGTGGGTTGTTGAGTTTGGTGCTGAGCTTTACAGCTGTTTGCGTATGGTTGAAAATTTCGGAGCAGAAAATGGCTGCTGAAGAAGGCAAAATTAGTCAACAAAGGTTTTGCAGAGAATGAGGAGAGAGAAAGCGACGGCAACAAGGGTTTTGCAGAAATGGATGGAAGAAGGAGGAGTTGTTCTCTTTGCTTAGAAATTGCGGACAAAAATGCCCTTTGAAGAAGCACACTGGCACTCGTTGAATTGGCCTTCCGGTTGTAAAACCGGAGAAACTGGCTAAAAGAGTCGCGAGTGTCCAATTTTACAAGTTCGAGGGCTTAAAGTCAGCAAAAAATAGATGAGGGGCTTATTTTTACCTAGACAAAGAGTTCAAGGGCCAATTGGATAATTTGCCCAAATTGTTTCAATGACTCGCTCGCTGTCTTGGATTGTTCCTTGTTCGACTAGTTTATTTTGTTTCCTTTGTTTTTTTTTTTTTGTTGGAAATGCTGAACGGGTAATTTTGTTCTACCTTAAAATGTTCAAATTCTAATTTTACCATTTTCCTTTTTATATAGTACTTGACAACAAAAAATTCCATTTAGAAAACGGAAAAACTGGGGGAAAAGAAAAGGGAGAGAGAGGGGGGTGGGTGGTGTTTCCATTTAGGATAATGAAACGGTCACGTACCCCATAAAACGCAAATCATCTAAATTGCACAGAACGATACGCTAGAAATTCGACTTCCATTAAAAAACGAAGGAAATACCTTCTTTTTTCACTCGATGCTTCAAGGTGCAACATCAAGTTTTCCTTCTTTTTCTCCTTAAATTTGGCATTGCACGGAAATATCTTGAAGAATCCTTATCATAATCATCGTCGCTGATAATTTCCTGAATGCTTGCTACCTCCGACCTATCCCTATTTGCACTCTCATCTGGATTCTTGGTGGTGGTGGTATACGAAGTATCCAGGTTCCCCAGTCTCCCCGCCTGAACAGGGTTCACTGCTCTGGTGGGGCTCTTACTGATCTCATCTTCCCCCAATCCCGAGCACTTGGATGGATCAGATTCAAATGTCGTCACTTTCCCCGGGCACTTAGATGACCCCTGCAAGTCCCCATCAGTAGTATCTTCGTCCAAGCAAAATCCACCTCCCACTGACAGGTATTCTTTGGATAACTCGGTATCGGAAACGATATCATTGGAAGGACTGGAGTTTAGTTGATCTGTCCCCATATCTTCTTTAGCTTTGCCAACACCATATCCATCACCCTTTTCGAGAAATTCCCAGGACAGTTCTTGATCAAGATTTTCACTCTCGTTAATTTTGCTTGGAACAGCTGCTGTAAGATCCTCGAGCATGTCTGCAGACGACACTTTCCTTGCTCCACTACCCTCCCTGGAGCTTTCATCACCCGAATCGGGATCATCAGATTTCAAGTTAAACTCAGAGTAGTTCACTTCCTTCCGAGGCCTTCTCGACTGAAATTTCACAAATAGAATACCAATCACAACCAAATAGAAGGAATGACGACAAAAACTACTTAGAGCGAGGGAAAAAGGGCAGAGGAAGTCAAGGTGAACTAACTGATCTTCCTAAAGACGCCTGGTAAGACTTCTAATTAGACTGATGAAGGGCTGGAATCTAATCAGTTTTATGAATGAAATGATTATCCACTACTGCAGGTATATTAAGGCTTAAGTGGACCAAAAGGTACAAACAACGTTAGGTGCTGATTAGGACTTTTAAGAATATGGGATTTATTTAAGCTAGTGAAGAAAACAATATTGCTCAGATCAGGTCAGATTTTTCCAGACATGGTCAGTTTCAAGCTTTCATCAATGCTTAGTGCAACAGCAAACTTTAAGATCAGAACGGATGATGAGACACAAAATACAAGACTTACTCTTCGTACTTGGTTTTGCTCTCCAAAATTAACTTGGACATCTTGCGCACTGTCGCTATAGATTTCATCATCAGGGCTAGATGAAGAATATTCTGAAGAATGAGATTTAATTCCTCCTTTGTTAATAGGATGATCACTTGCTCCACCTCTACCTCTAGCTTTACCTCTTTTCCTAACAGTAACTCCTCTACTTCGACCTTGAAAGTTTTCCTCACTGGGTAATCTGTTCCTACTCCCACCACCAGGGTGTAAAGGTCGTCCCAGGGATCCTATATTTCTCAACTCCGTTTCATTTACTTTTTCTGTAGTCTTGGCCTCATTCCCAACATCTGCATATTCTTGTCCACTGGAAGCTTCTTCTAGTTTGTCCCCAGCCGCAACATCTTGGTTGTTTCTTCTTTTCTTTTTACTTCTCAGGCCATCTTGCACAGACTCATCCATCAAGTCCAAGGATTTCTTCCCTGTTATACCTCTGACAGCTTTTTTGATCCTCTTACTCCGAATATTTGCAAATCTTTCATTGAATGTGTAAAATGCTTCCAACCGCAGTTGAGTCTACAGCAATCAAGGCAGAGAAACACCAAGACATCATCATGCAGCCAAAAAAAAATATATATACAACAGTACAAGCAATGACATTCACATTGCATTTGAAACTAGAAATGCAATACAAGAAAAACAACTTGCATGTTGAGAGGAAAACTACATAATTTGGATAGAACTCTTTCAGAATCAATTCAACATCTAAACCAGCAAATATGAAAGATAAGAGTTCATCAAAGAGCTAAGTGCCTTTTTCCTTGTGCATCTGCCAAAGAAGTGAACAAATGGAACCATCAAAGGACTGACACTAAAATCCTGAACGCAAGATCTTCCTCATACTATGGGATAGACACTACTTGTGAAACAGGACATGAACTGTTAAATATGAGAGAGATGTATGGTTGCCCTCGAAACTTCTCAATACAGAGAGAAAGAGAGAAGATGAGTCAACCTCACGTTTATTGTACTCCTTCAATACAGGAAGCAATAGTTCATCTGCCTTTTGGGTGCTCCATCCAAATTTCTCCCAACACAATCTGTATCAATACCAATTAAGCTAAGCAACACAGCTCCCAACAAGTGCTCAAGGCAAAACTATAAAAGAAAAAGTCAAATGCAAAGAAAGAACTGAACTTTCCTATGCATTTTAATTTCCAGTGCAACTGTCTATTTTCTTGCTAAAAAAGAAACTGATATTAAAGAATTTGTCACAATAACAACCAATAAGTGCCACCTATTAATCCTCCCTCTCCCTCCCTTCCCCCCACCCACAAATTGAAGGATCAAATTATCTAAACCAGGAACAAATAACTTTACAACAACACTTGTCACTCAACACTCAAAACAAGTCTCAGGTTCTAAAATGCCCCAGAAGACTATTTCAAGCGAGACAAGCAGAAAACACATACTTGCGGAGAACAAAATGATCTGGCTTCCCCCACGAGAAAGGCTCGGTTGACTTATCTACTTGTGGAGATGAATATGCTGAAATAACAGCATCACTCGGGAAAGAAGAAGGAATGTGCCAGTTTTTGCTCACATTTCTCTGCATATAGAACATTTAATGAATGAACATAAAAGCCAAGAAAGAGCAGTGTCCCTTACCAATGCATGTAACACAAAGAACACGAGAATCATGACAATACATGCTTATTCATAAAAATCTGCTTCAACTTTTGGGTGTCATCAACAGACCCAGAAACATCTGCATCACGTGCAGCAACTCCACTTAACTTGGCATCTGAGCAATTCATATCAGTCTCACCAACTTGTGATTGTATCTGCTTTGAGCTACTCCCTGCTTGCAAATCAAACTTTCCCAAAATGGATGGATCTGGTGATTCAATCCACTCACGAAATCTATGGAGGCCATCCTCTTCAGGGAAAGCATTTACAACCTCGATAGCATTTACAATGCCAATTCCACTAGAAAAATTTTGTACATTAGAACAGACCAGACACGAAGTCATAATGTACTCCGAACCAAGATAATATAAATCAGGAACTAGAACTAAATAAAATGAAATCAATACAGCATGCCAGCACATCTTCAGCCTCAACCACAAAACAACAAAATAAGGGATTGGAAATTCTGTATTCCTGATTGAGTTGATCGAGAAAAGGTTTTACCTTACACCTTCAGTGTAGTCACTTCCAAGCAGCAGTGCCATATGAATTAACTTTTCCCGATTTAAGCCAAGCTCATTCTCTATGTCCTGGCCAGCCAGATAAATTGCATCAACATTAGATAGTCCATGCTAGAATGTGAATGTTATTGCCAAGAAGATTAAGAAGCTACTGCATAGTTAAACACAAATACATGGGATAAAAAGGCAAAGAGAGAGAGAGAGAGAGAGAGAGAGAGAGAGAGAGAGAGAGAGAGGGAAAGGAATCAAGGATGGATCATCCTAATCTCAAAACAAGTAATATTTACACACTGCCATGGAAAACCATCGCAAACTAAACTTAACATCATGCCAGGGCATAAAGACAACTAGTTCTGGAGCTTTCTTATTTTTTAGTGCTTCAAAAGTGAGTAAAGAGTAAACGAAATCCCAAATTGAAGACGACACAAACCTTCATAAAATATGTCTCAACATACTTGCGATCATCAAAAATGTTCTTGCAGACATTTCGTGCGCCAAACAAGAATGCATCGGAATCATCAGTAACTACACCATCAACAAGGTTTACAAGTTCCATGAATGCACATTGAGCTTCAGCTTCCATGGGTGCAATAATAAAAGGTAAGCCAAACATTTGAAGTAACTCCTACAAGAAGGGAAAAAAATGAAACCCAACAAGCTTGATAAGCTTTGCTTCGTTGAACCAAAAGATACAAGATTTGGATAAACAGAAAGGGACAATGTTCCCTAAATGAAAGAAGAACATGACAAAAGACAGGAATAAAAAATTTATCAGTATCTAGGCATGCTTTTGACTTGAAATAGAAACACCAGTCATGAATCAGGTTAACAAACAATAAGGAACTCAATTTTAACAAAACTATCTAGAATTCACAACAAGATCCTGCTCAGACTCTGAATGGTTATGAATGTACGGCCATAATATCTGGATCCATCAATATTTAAGAACAATATCAAGACATATCACACCTGGCATTCAGCAAACATTTCACTGCTTACTGATTCAGCATTTCGCTCAAGCTTTTTCTGCTTATCTCCAAGTTCTCTCTGCTCCTCACCTAAAAGTAGCACTTCCTCCTCCAATCTAGCTTCTTCCTTTCTGCCATATGATGAACCATCTTTACCCAAATGTTCTTCTCCACATTCATGAACTTCTCCCTCTCTGCATTGTTGAGCAGTGTCAATCATTAAATCTTTCAAAGAGGCTCCTTTTATTTCAGTTGTCCTATTCAAATGGCCATCTACTACTGCCTCAGCCTCAGACCCATTATGTAAACCATCTGCAAAAATGGCATCAGCAAATCAGCAGAATGATGAGTTACAAATGACAGGAACATGTTGAATAACTATCATTACCTGCAACAATTCCATCCCCAGTGCCAGAAGCAAGCTGCGCTTCAAATGGCGAAACATCCTTTTCTTGTACAGGGGTGCCACATACTTCTTGGTGCGAAGTATTATTTCCACTCACATCTTGCATTAGTGGGTCTACGAATGGGTAGCTTCCACATGCTTTTTCAGGCAAAAGATCCTTCGTACCATAATTAACTTCTAAATATGCAGTCAAGTGGCCGTCCAAAGAACTATTGGTCTCCACAATGTTACTAGCAGGACTTCTGGTGTTCTCTTGAACATGACAAGGGGACTCATGCTGTTGATTATTAAATGTGGAGGGAGGTTGTGACATTTTTCCATCCACTTCTTTATGAATAAACCCAGAATTCCTGCTCAAACTAACCACTGCTGCCGTTGCTCCACACTTTTCATCCTCATCAGGTGTATCAACAAGCCTTTGATCATCCAGGTCCTGAAGACTCCTCCTTATTGCTTCCTTTAGATCAGCTTCTTCTTCCAAAGCACCTTTAGAAACAATGTCCAAGTATTCACCAGAAAAGGAGGCCTCTTCTTGGATACCAAGAGAACCATCCTCACATCCCAAATCATTCTCATCACGCATACCATCTGGCAGGAGTGGCTTACATTTCAGTTTATTGTTTGAAGTACCAGCTTCAACTTCAATATCTCCATCCTCCCACTCAGGTTCTGAAGTAGAATCCAAAGATTGTTTCTTTGAGAGAGAATCATTAATAGAAAATTCCATTACTGGATCTCCTGCAACTAAATGAGCAAATAGATCATCATCCTCACCACCCAGTTCATGCTGACCATTATCGTCAAAAGATATCTCCATGGAAGTTCCAGCATTCAATATGCTTTCTTCATTGTTCTCATCAACACAAGTCATTCCATTTGAATCCTGATAACAGGTTGCTAAATTTGGGATCCGCTTAGAAAAATTGTCTGGTATATCAACTACACTGCTACAATTGGTAGATTCTTCTATTGCACTTTTAGTCATGCACACACTCTCTCCATCAATCTCTTTCATCAAATCCAAATTTCTTTGCAAATCTCGAGTCATACGAATACCCATAGCTCTAACTCTACTCACTCGAACCCGACCCCTCTCATCCAGATATGTCTCGACATCATTCTCAAAATTCCTTTGAGGTTCATCAACAGTAGATCCAGCCACAGCAGTGTGTTTTGTTTTTGATGCAACATCATTGACAGCACTTGTGGAAGGGTTCACTGGTGCTGTTTGACTTTGTTCACTTTTCTTGCTCCCTTCTCCAGTAGATGTAAGGACCCTAATAATTCAAGTGCACAATAAGTAATATCATTGCTTGAAGGACGGTGTCTCAGACAAAATTTTAAAAATAAACAAGGCTCGTTCTTGAATTTAATACTCTATGCAGATGTATTAAATTCAAGAACGAGCTCTGTTGAGCAGAAACCAATAGTCAAAAGTCAAAAGATGTTTGCTTACTGTTTGTTCCCACTGAAATTTGTTGAGAAAATAAATTCTCGATTTGCTTCAGAAGCAATTCTTGAAGTCTGTACCCCACCTACTCCCCTTCCTGCAGCAGATTTCTGCACTTCATCTATCTCACGCCGGAAAGCAACTGTTTTAAGATAAGCTTGTATCTGTAATTCCGAAAATCTAGAAGGGGCCTATTTGTACATTCGAAGAAAATGCCCAGAAGCAAAAAAGAAAAGAAAAAAAGAAGGATGAGGAACATCCTAAAGAGTCTGCAACTTTAGCATTACTTTAGAGAAGATGGATAAACATAAACCAGTAAAAAGCAGGAAATGACACAAGCTGACACACAGTCCTGAAAACACCTAAACACTTGCAATGAGGTAAAAGACTGCAACACTCAAGAAGCATTGAGCATTTCTTATCTACATCAGAAAGAAGAAATCAAAAGGTAACAAGTACATCTTTGTACCACATATAAATATCCTATCAAGCTACTGTAAACCAAAGAATCAATGATCCAGATTTAAAATATGTAATTTGTCTTACTAGTAATTACATACTGACAGCAGAAAATACAGTATAGTTTTTAAAGCAAACAAAATAAAGTACAACCAAATATGTAATTTGTCTTACTAGTAATTACATACTGACAGCAGAAAATACAGTATAGTTTTTAAAGCAAACAAAATAAAGTACCTTCCCAAAAATTTTCCAGGAGATGCTCAACATCTATTAAAGGTGCTAAACTATGACTACAGCTCATTTATATACATTTACCTCTTAAGGTGGTTGAGATCATACCTTCTTAACCCTTTGATACTTTTGTCTATTCTCAGCCATCAATCTCTCTCTCATCTGTGAGGAAATCAAGATATCAGAAAAGAATAAAGCTTTTTTTTTTTTAATTAAAGTTTGACAAAGCTTTGTCTATCAAAACTTCTTATATCTATATATATATATATATATCACTAAATTACCTGAACGAGAAGATCAAGTTGCATGGATGGAGGTAAGGCAGCTAAGATAGCAGGATCAATTTTTCCATGCATGGTTGGCTGCAATTGATTGAATAGAGTCAAGCGAGACACCACTTAGATCTTCTACAATCTTAATATCATCGCAAAGCACAACAAAATCAGTCTCTGTCAAGTAGAGTAGGTCCAAAAACTAAATAAGCAATAGAAATGGAACATATTGTGTTTTTAACTTTGATAACTGTAAAAATGATCCTTAATCCAAATATGCAGGTAAAAAGATGCAACTTTTGGTGACAGATTGATGGCTAAATTAGAAACTGCAGCAATAAACTCTAGGTGGTAAAGGTTTCAATAATGTATCAGATATTCCTTGCCCTAATCTCCAGAATTGTAAACTTGGATATGGTTCTTATTCCCCCCGAACCTCCTCATAATATAACTACAATATCTGACAAGAAAGAAAAGCTCACGAGGATCATCTCTTCATCCTCATCAGCACCTTCTTCTTCTTCAGTTTGAATCCCCACACCAGATGATGACTCAGCAGCAGCGAAACCTTCATCTTCCTCCGCTGCAAGTGATGCTGCCAACCTTGATTAACTCAACATAAAAAAAGTAAGAATTTTTTTTTTATAGCCATACACTTCCTTTCAAACTTTCACAACTACAAATAAACAAGATAACATAGTTTAGCACACACATTTCATCCAATGCTTCCTGATTGTAATCATCTGTAAACAATAAGCTTTGTCCTGATGTCTCCTGCGCCATCTGTGCTTCATCTGTCGCGACCTTCTTACCTTTAGCATCATTAGTCCTTCTCTGTTTCTCAAGTTCAGCAGCCAGTTCTTTCAATCTTATTTGCTTGAGCTGTTAAAAGGGTTGAACAGAAACACCTATTACACACACAGATGAACCAAATTTCATCCACAATACAAGAAGCACTTAATATTCCTTTTGCTTAAATTAAACAATTAAAGAGGCATCTCATTTGCTATTAGAAATGAAGAACATAAAACAAGGAAAAAAATACAGAGCATTTGATAATAATTGGTGGAAGAAATAAGGGACCTGATTAAGAAGAAGCTTCTCGGCGGTTTTTCGAATCTTGGCTTGAGCATTCTCGCGCTGGCGGCGGCGGGCGATCACAGTACGGCGTTTAAGAGCGGGCGTGCCGCCATCGAAGATGAAGACCGGCTTGGTTCGGAGGTAAAGAAGCTTGCAAATTCGTCGGAAAAACCCCAACAAATGAGCGTTCCTTACCATCTCTCCTTTCTCGTCTCTCATCGCTTTCATGAACTGAATCATCCATATACTCGCGTCTAAGCATAATTTAAGTGAGCTTACAATTAAAAATTGACATCAATAGTTCACGACTATAATTCTCTTAATATCATAACTGAATCTGGCATCTGGCATGATTAGGGTTGGAATGGAGAAACGAAGGGGCTCACCGATTGCGAGTCGTTTCCCGGCAAGGGTTTCCACGGAAACGCGGCGGCCAACGGGGGCCAAGAGGTCCCAGAGGCCGTGGACGCCCATATTTTAGCTTATTTGATGCTGCCTGTCCCGTGCAGTGTCATAAAACCATCACCCAGTTTTCTTTTTGGAATTTTATCTGGGATGCTTTTGCCGCCACGGAAGGATGAGCTAACTGATGACTTTGCTGCTGCAAAGTCGGTTAGCCGAGGTTGCCAAAACGACAACGTAGAGCCGATAGGAAGCTCGAGCGTACTTGGGCGGTTGGGTTATGGGTTAAGGGGAATTAATGGCACCACTCTTAACTATTGTTAATTGCATTTCGTTCCACGATTTTCACCATGTGCAAAAGCACGAGCAAATTATCTCCATAGTCGCTAAATTTTTTGAATAGTTAAAATTTGTTCATTTAATTATTAATAGTGTGTTTTTATCTACTAAAGTATCAAAAATATAAATTTTGGATCATTTCATTTGATTCTACCGTTAATTCTATCAGATATAAGGGTTTTTATGATTCACAAGACATGCTATTAATAGTTAAATATGATGCTATTAATAGTAAAATTAGATACAATTACTCAAAATTTACCGTTTTGATAAATTTATTAGTTACAAATATACTATTAATAGTTGAGGAGCCAAAACTCGACAACTCAAAAAGTATAATGGTTACCAGAATAATTTGTCAAAAAAGGAAATAATATGAGATCATTATTTTATATGACAACCTCAATTTCACCGCTATCACATATTTGGAGAAGAGGCACTAAAATGTGTTTTTGTATGAAAGTGATAATACATCACCTCTCTTAGAGAGACATTTAAAAAGTATTTCGTGTGAAAGTGCTAATATCATCTAAGTTACAAAAATTGCTTGTAATTTAAATAAAAAGATAAGACATAATAATTTTATATCTTTTAGGATACTTTTTTTTTTTTTTTGGTATTTGTCTTTTGTTGACTCTTATTTAAATAGCACACTTAGCTTCATTCATCTTGTTAACTTCAATTAACCCGGTATTTCGATGTTGTTGGGCTAGAAGCAGCATGAGAAAAGCCGAAGCAAGCATCTATTGGAAGAGAATTTTGACTAGATAAGTTTGCAACTTGCAATGGCAATAAAGGAAAAATTAAGAAATTGAAGGGCTAAAGTGCTAATAACGAAATGTTCAGGCATAAGAAAGAATAAATGAAAAGCCAAGGGGAAATTTGCAAATAATGGAAAAAACAAATAGAATACAAGGGCGTAAATGGGTGAAGGCGTCGAGCTATGATGTTCATTGATTTGCTCGGAGTGGGGGAAACAGGGGATCTGCAGAATAATCCAACCGATCCCAACCCAGTCCAGCCCACCGGCGGCGACAGGAAGACGGACGTCTGGCTGGTGGTCTTTTCTCCTCGAAGAGTGGTGGATGGAAAAGATGGGAACCGCCAATAGGGAGCTGGAACATTTGTTCGAGGACAAGAAGCGCGTCAGAAATCCCCTCGTCCCCTTCGGTACAACTTCTCGCCCCTTTTCTCAAAAATCCTATTTTGTTACTACAAATATTTTATATCTCTGATTGTCCTTGACAACAAAATGGGGATTGGATATACCACAGTATCGATGCGTGATTTTCTCCTTTCCGGGTTTTAGCAAAAATGCATTCTCTCCATATCTGTTTGGAAGTATTTATATTGGTCTATTGTCGGATGAGCGTTTTTTTCACTGAGATGCCAGCAGATCAAGAGGATATAATAATAAGAAATGCTACAAGTCGATTAGCTTGCAAAATAGAAAATACGCGGTTACACATATTTGATGCCCGCGAACGAATGTTTCCTTGTACTAGTATCTGTGACAATACTAGAATTCTCTTCCTGTGAACCATGCATGAGCCTCAGTGGTTGGCATTGGAGGTTTTTGGTGCCATGAATCCAATCCCATCAAGCTTTGGAACTCAATCTGGTCAACATGATAGCGATATTGTGCTCTAGTTTCTTACAGCTTTTTGGAATTTATTCTGCCTGTTGAGTTGCTTATCCTGTCATATAAACAGTTCCTTAAAGATGGGTGTGTTAGAATTTCTAAATAGTCTGTATGTTCGCCTTGAGGACATGAATCGAGCGATACTTTCATTTCTTACATCATAGCCATGATGGGCTAGGAATTGGGTTATACAACATAGACATTGTGGTTTCAGATGAATATCTAACAACCGAAGGGAATATGCAATAGAAGTTACTGCTTGAGGCCCTTTTTTCACTTCTTCATCAATGGTTTTGGACTCTTTGTCCCAATATACATATTTCCCTCTTCCAGCGAATACTGCAGCATTAGTGGAATACTCTGTTTGTTCAAACTCATCGTCCATTTCAAGTAGTGAGCAGATAGAACAGAAGCTACAACTAAACCTTTAGTTGGGGCCCATGTTGACTTGCATGATAGTGTGAGGGATTTGAGGCAAGGCATTACCATAGATGTTCCTTCTCGACGGCATCTCCCATATCCTGCCACCAAATGTTTTAGTGATGAGGTGTGTTCTGCATACAGAAGAAAATCAGCAGACATTTCATGTTTGACCCCATATGTGGATGAATCTCAACAATTAACAAATGGGTGTGGCTGGATTATTACCACTGACTTATAGTTAAAATTTACGCTGTCCTGGTATATCGTGGTGGCTTTGATTTTAGTCAGAGACACATGACTAAGAGATCTCAGTTGTAGCATGGTTGTCTTCCATGTGCTATACTTTAGCTGAAATGAGGAGAGGGATAGCGGTTGAGATGGTTACTCCCGATAAAATTCTTACTTTTTGCTGCTGGGAATGACAGTTACTTATGTGGCTCTAGCTAAAAGGCATGATGAAGAGAATGAGCTTTGCCCCCCCCCCCCCAGTACAGAGTATAGACTCTCTAGGAACAAGATTAAAAGACATCTGCTTGCGGGGATTTTGCAGTACACACCCTGCACTTTGTAGCTTAAGTATGTTAAGAGTTCTTACGTCTTTTGTGTTTAAATGTAGTTTGCAGTGCAACATTATGTCTTTGTTTGAAGAAATCATTTCTCTTACATGATATCCCTGTTAATTCAGAATAGCTTGATTATTAGATTTTTTTTTATTGAAATGATGCTTTGATTTTTTGAAATTTGTAAGAGATTGTAGTCTTCTTATTTTGTGTGATACAATCAACCTGACTCTCGACCTAATGTATCGATCCACTTTAAACAGGTGCATTTATTACAGCTGGAGTGCTGACGGCCGGACTTATTAGCTTTAGACAAGGCAATTCTCAATTAGGTCAAAAGTTGATGCGAGCTCGTGTGGTTGCACAAGGTGCAACTGTTGCATTAATGGTGGGGACTGCTTACTACTATGGAGATAAAATTTAATATTTTGAATAATCTTCTATTTCATGTGACTGCCAAATGGCTTTTGCCTTTGCCTTTTCCCTTACAGATCTTTTATTCTGGGAGGATTAGATCAATCGTGTAAAAAACTTGTTACGACCCAAGTTTATCACTTTTTGCTGATGAGCAGGTCTGTTTGTTGCCTATTTGTTTCTATAAGCTATTGCATGCGACCAAAGAAGTTGCAAAGATATCTTGCGGTTGAGTGTTTAGCAAAACTGAGGTCCAGAAACTATCAAGCATAAGTGGTTGGACCATTAATGTAAAATTTAATTTATGATGCTGATATGCTGGTTTTTCACTCAAACAATTGAAATTTTTCATAAGCTCAGCATGAGAATAACATTTCGTAGCTTTAAGGATTGGGACTTTGTATGAACTGGTGATGAAATGTGGGAGAAAATGAGGTCAGATTGGTCGTGAGTTCACTCGATGCTGGCCAGGGTTAATTTCCAATTATCTTATGGCTATCAATTTAATATGCAGATGGGTTTTGACAGGGCAAGACTTTTTCATGCTGTAAACCTAAAGCTGGGTCGCGTTCTAACTGTAATCTAAGATGTGTGATGCGGACCTGGTATTTAACTATTTGTAATTGAGGAGGTGATTTTCGGTTGGTAACTAGACCGACCTGGATCAGTCCACGTGACACGTGGGCGAATCAGTTGATAGGACGTGGTCACTGATAACCGTCGCGTCGTGAAGTAGTGGGACGTTTCGTGCAGAAGGTATCAGTCGAAAGGACGGGGCATTAATGAGGAGAGAGAGAGGCGTGGCGTTTCGAATTCGATCGTGGTCGTCTTTTCGTATTCTTGCCGCCTCTTCGGATTCTGGCCATCCCCTATAAATAGGTGGTCCCTTTCACCGCATGGCCCATCACTTTCTTTCTTCGCTTGTGACTTGCAAAATTTGCGAGTGTTGCCGAGGTCAGTTTTTCCAGCCGAGATCATAGCCGAAGTCATCCACTTCGTCCAGTTCCGTAAACGATAGTAAGTATCCCTTTTCTTTCTTATCTCGTCTTTCACTCATGGCCAAAACGGCTAAAACCCATAAAGAAACCGTGACCCCGAGCTACCAGACCGAGGTGAGGGCGGATCCTGAGGAAGAAGCAACGACGTCCAGCTCGGAGGGGTCGGCACAGAGTTCTGAGGAAGGATCGACCGAGGTGAGAGCCGGAGAGATAGCCTCGGAACTGGAATCGTCCGAGATCAGCGAGGGCGGCTCCGAGGTGGAGTATAATACCGAGCTCGGGACCGAGATACCCCATGACGAGGGTGTACCGGAGCCAGTTGCTCCAGTGGACGTAGCCGACATCGACTTCGGCCAGATGCCGAAGTTTAGGAGTCGCGTAGGAAGAGATAGGGCTATGAGGGTGGTAGACAAGTACCCCTTCCGGCCGTGGTACGAAGTATTGCCGCCCGAGGCGGATGACACAGCCGCGGAGCCCCCCTTTGGCATGATGGCCGTCTACGTTCAACAGCTGGAGGCCGGGCTGAGGATGCCTACGTCGAGGTTCCTCCGAGATTTACTTCGTCACTTCCGGGTGAGAATCACCCATCTCACCCCGAATGCGATCCGCATCATTGTGGGGTTCGAGATGCTGTGCCGACATCAGGAGGTGACTCCCTCCGTCGATCTCTTCCGCCGATGCTACACCCTCAAGGCGCACGCGTCGGACAAGGGATGGTTTTATGTTGGCAACAGGAACAATGCCATCCCGAAGTTGGTGATCGGTGCTCCCAGCTCGATCAAGAACTGGAAGCGCGACTACTTCTTCGTGTCCGGAGTGGACTTCCCGAGGGGCTTTTGGTGGAGGCCAATTAAGGCGAAAGCCGACCCCTCTGCCGGGGATGCCGAAGAGGAGTCCTTCCAGAAGCTGATGAAGTCGGGACTTCGGCTGTTCAGCCATGACTACCCCGAGGCCGTGCTCGTAGATGGAGGGATAAGTCGAGCCGTGATCAACACTACCAAGACTCCCTTCTTTTCCATTAAACTTGAGAAACCTTGTAATTTTCTTTCATGGCTTTTCTTTTCATTTCGGCTAAGGCATATGATAATATTTATTCCTTGTGCAGTGACTAAACTGTCTGACCTCGTCGTCTCCGGCTCGTCCGAAGTGGCCAAGAGGCAGAAGAGGAAAAGTTCGGACGAGACGTCGGCGCCTCCGCCAAAGAAGAAGTCACAAGGACCAGCCGCTAAGACTTCAGCGCCCAAAGGCACTTCCACCAAGGCTGGCCAGAGCAGCTCGGCCACTACGGCTACTGGGTCCACCTCGTCTGCGCCAGAGGGAGTTCCCCTTGGAGTTGTTAAAATAGTCACACCTCCTTCTGGCCGAGGCAAGCAGCTGAAGCCTCCGGTTAATCCGGTGTCGGGGACCTCGCTATGGAATCGTTTCCATAGCCCCCCAGTGTTTTCCGGAGACGAGAAGACGCACTCCGGCAATCATTGGTGTCCGAACTGGAAGATTTCGGTCAACGACAGGTGCCAACACCCTCGGGTCGCTCAAGAGCTAATAATGCACTCCATTCTGCCAAGGGATTTGGAGTTCATGAAGAAGCTGAGCCCGGCCGAGCTGGTTCAAAGTCTGATGGTGACCACGGCTTCCACCTCAGCCTTCGCGGCCGAGATGGCACACCGATATTGTGCTCTGGTCGATGAGCAGGACACCGGCAAGCTACAGAATCAGATCTCCAAGTTGGAGAAACAACTGGCGGTGTCCGAGTCTGAGAAGGCCGAGCTTGAAAGGCGGCTTAAGGAGGCCGAGGTGAAGGATGAGGAGGCCGTGGCTACTGTCAACAGTCTCAGATCGGCTCTCGAAGAAGAGCAGAAGAGGGGGGACGAGGCGAAGAAGTCCCACCAGCAAGCCCTTGACAGTGCTGGAGCCTCGGCGGTGGACGAATTCCGGAGGTCTGAGGCCTTCACCAGGGATCTCGGCCAACTGCTCACGCCGAACTTCATGTTTGGCTTCACATCAGCCATAGACGAGGCTGCAGCTCATCTCGCTCCCGAAGCCTTGGAGTCTCTGAAAAATCATACCAGTTACAACGAGAACTCCAAGGAGTTGTGCGACCGGATGGCTGAGGGCCTCCAGGCTGGAAGGGACCTGGCCGAGGTCCAGGCCGAGTTCAACAAATGGCTGTACGAAATCGACGAAGTGTTCGAGGGGGTTGAAGAGGAAGAAACTGGAGAGGATGCCGGGGGAGACGAAGCCGGAGGGGACGTCGGCAAAGAGCCTGGAGATGAAGTTCACCCCGGCGGAAAGGAGGCCGAAGAGATGGATGCCCAGGAGGGAGCCAAGACCGGGGATGCAGCCGATACGGGGGTTTAGGCTTGTAGGCTTCAAGGGGGTGGCCGAGGTGAAGTGTTTAGTAGCACTCCGACCTCGGCCTTGTAATTTTTGTAATACTTCTGTTAAATGAAAGTCTGTTTCCTCTTATCTCAGCGCTTTTTGTTTCTTGCTTTGACTTCATCCCTTGTTTGTCCCCCTTATTTTTTAATAAAAGATGCTGGGCATCATATCGTTGAAAAATAACTAAATAGCTGAAGTCATAACTTGACAAGATAATTGGATGAAACAACTGAATGAAGTCACAACTTCAAGCATAATACAACCTAAGGTTCTCGGCGTGCCAAGACCTCGGCACTAATGAGCCATCTCGGTAACTCAGTTTACAATACCCCTTAGGGTCAGATTCCACAACTCGGTAGGGGCCTTCCCATTTTGGGCACAGTTTTCCTTGAGGCTCAGCTCGGCTGACTGAGTTTTTCCTGAGAACCAAGTCTCCAGGGCGGAATCTACGATGTCTGACCCGGGCATTGTAATAGTGTGCCAGTGTGTTCTTATAAGAAGCTATCCGGGCGGAGGCGAGGTCCCTTCGTTCTTCGACGAGGTCGAGGTCCAGCAGCCTCTCTTCGTCGTTCACCTCGGCGGCATAGGCTGCCAGCCGAGGGCTGGGGGTAAGGATCTCAGCCGGGATGACAGCCTCGGCTCCGTAGGTCAGGGAGAATGGGGTCTCTTGAGTCGCTGACCTCGGCGTGGTCCGATACGACCACAAGACACTGGGGAGTTCCTCCACCCAAGATGACCCAACTCGGTGTAGTCGGGTCTTGAGGCCATGCAGGAGAGTCCGGTTGAAGTTTTCTGCTTGACCATTGGCCTGGGGGTGGCCTACCGAAGTGAAGTGTTGTTTGATGCCGAGGTTCTCGCACCAGGTCTTGAATGGGTTCTCGGCAAATTGTCTCCCATTGTCCGAGATGATGATCTGAGGTATGCCGAAGCGGCAGACAATGCATTTCCAAAAGAATTTCTGAATGGCCAGCCCCGAGATGGTGCGAAGTGGCTCGGCCTCGACCCACTTAGTGAAGTAGTCCACAGCCGTCACCAGGAAGGTATAGCCCCCGACCGCTTTAGGGAAAGGACCTATGATATCTGTCCCCCATTGCTCGAATGGCCAAGGTGAAGTGATGGGGACCATGAAATTTGAGGGCTGGTGATGCTCGGGTGCGTGGACTTGGCAGGAAGGACAGCCGAGAACGAGGTCCTGGGCGTCTTGCCGAAGTGATGGCCAGAAGTATCCAAGGAGCATAGTCTTCTTGGCTAACATCCTGTGGCCGACATGAGCTCCGCACAGGCCTTCGTGGATCTCGTGGAGGATATGACGTCCGGCCTCGGGAGTGACACACCTCAGCCAGGGGCCGAGGTAAGAGCGTTTGTACAATTCTCCATCGCGGAGAGCGTGTCGAGCAGCCTTGCGTTGTATCTTCCTTGCCTCGGCTCGGTCTTCGGGAAGGGTTCCCTGACTCAGGAAGAGGATGATCGGGGTCATCCAATTATCTTCGGAGTGGACGGGGCAGGCCACCTCTTCCACATATCCTGGTTCATTCAGAACTTCCACTAAGACCGTCTTGTTGAGGTCCGAGAATGAAGTGGAGGCCAGCCGGGATAGGGCGTCGGCTCGCTTATTCTGGGACCGGGGGATTCTTTGGATTTCGAATGACTTGAAGTATGCGGTGAGTTGGTGAACTTTGGAGAGGTACCTTTGCATGGTCTCATCCTTAGCCTCGTATTCACCAAGAACTTGGCGCACAACAAGTTGGGAGTCACTGCGGACGTGGACTTGCTGGGCGCCGAGCCTTCGGGCCAACTGGAGTCCAGCAATTAAGGCCTCGTACTCGGCTTCATTATTGGTGGCTGGGAAGCCAAAGCGGAGGGCGTAGGAGCACACCTCTCCCTGAGGTCCTTCCAGGAGAAGTCCGGCTCCGCTGCCTTCTCCGTTGGAGGATCCATCGACATACAATGTCCACTGGGGTGAGGAGGACACCTCGGCTAAGGCTGAGGTGGACTCCGGACCTTCCGTGAAGGTGAGCTCGGCAAGGAAGTCAGCCAAAGCTTGAGCTTTTATGGCGGTGCGTGGCTCGTAGGACAAGTCATATTCTCCCAATTCGACAGCCCACTTGGTGAGGCGACCAGAAGCTTCGGGTCGCACCAATATTTGCCGAACGGGCTGGTCAGTCCTGACCGAGATAGGATGGGCTAAGAAATAGGGCTTCAACCGCCGAGCGGCATGGACTAGTCCCAGCACCAGTTTCTCCACCTGAGTGTATCGAGTCTCCGGCCCGCGAAGAGCGCGGCTGACGTAGTAGATCGGCACTTGGGTGCCCTCATCTCGGATGAGCACAGCGCTGACAGCCTCGTCGGCTGCAGAGAGGTAGAGGTAGAGCTTCTCCTCGGGCCGAGGTGAAGCGAGAGTGGGCAGGTGGTGCAAGTACTGCTTCAGCTGGTCGAAGGCAGACTGACACTCCTCAGTCCAGGCGAACTGATCAGACTTCTTCAGCACTTTAAAGAAGGGCAGGGCCTTCTCAGCAGATTGAGACAAAAAGCGGTTCAGTGCGGCCAGGCGTCCATTCAGTCTTTGGACTTCTCGGAGGTTCCGAGGTGGGGACATATCTTGGATGGCCTTGACTTTGTCGGGGTTGGCCTCGATCCCCCGATGGGAAACCAGATACCCCAAGAATTTTCCCGAGGTGACGCCGAAGACGCACTTCTTGGGATTCAGCTTCATCCTCGAGTCTCGCAGGACCCCGAAGACTTCCCTCAAGTCTAACAGGAAGGATGAAGTGGCGAGACTTTTGACGAGGATGTCATCCACGTAAGCCTCCACATTACGGCCGATCTGATTCTTGAAGAGCCGGTTGATCAGCCTTTGGTAGGTCGCCCCGGCGTTCTTCAGCCCAAACGGCATGGTGGTGTAGCAATAAACACCTCGGTCGGTGTAGAACGCCGTCTTCTCTTGGTCCTCTTCACTCATTCCTATTTGATGATACCCTTTGAAGGCATCTAGGAAGCACAGGATCTCGTACCCCATCGCCGAGTCGACGAGGGTGTCTATCCTCGGGAGGGGATAGCAGTCTTTGGGACAGGCCTTGTTGAGGTCGGTGTAGTCTACACACATTCTCCATCCGCCGGTGTCCTTTCTGACCATGACTGGGTTGGACAACCAAGTCGGATATTGGACTTCGTGGATCATCTTGGCCGGCAAGAGCTTGTCGACCTCGTCCGATATGGCCTTGCTGCGTTCGGGGCCGAAGTGTCTTCGCTTCTGCCGCACAGGTCGGGCCTGTGGGTTAACGTTAAGTTGGTGAGTCATAAGCTCGGGTGGCACTCCGACCACTTCATCTGCGGACCACGCAAAGATGTCTCGGTGGTCCTTGATCAGGGAGATCACTTCTTCTTTCAGGGGTGAAGGGAGTCCGGCCCCTACTTGGACCACTCGGTCAGGCTTGGCTTCATCCAAGACCACTTGTTCCACTTCATCCCCTGGCTCAAGCCTGCTGGGCTCTCCTGCCTTGTGAGGGTCGATGCAGTCTATGGAGAGGACAGCCGGCCTCTTTTCTTCTGACCTCGGCGGGGGCTGAGGTCCGACTGCGGCTTGGATGGTGGCGAGGTAGCATTCTCGGGCGGCGCCCACGTCACTGCTCACCTCAGCCACCCCCTCTGGTGTTGGAAATTTGAAGCTTAGGTGGTAGGTAGAATATACGGCTCTCAAGGCATTGAGCGTGGGCCGGCCTATCAGCATGTTGTAAGGAGAGTCCGCTTTGACCACCGCAAAGCTGACAGGCACAGTTCGGCAACGGGGATGACGCCCGATAGTCACCATTAAATTCACCATGCCTTCCGGGTGGACGACGTGTCCCCCGAAGCCGACAAGGGGAGTTCTGACCGGAGTGAGTTGTTCCCGGGTTAGCTTCAAACTCTCGAAAGTTCGGTAGTACAGGACGTCTACCGAGCTTCCGGGGTCAACGTAGACCTTCTTGACTATATAATTGTTTGTGAGGACCTCAATCACGAGGGTCTCGTGATTGCTGGAGGCAGCGGGGACAGGGTCGCGGGGACCATAAGTTATGACCTCGGACAGCCTCGAGCTCGGCTCGGCCACATCCATGCCGGCTTGGCGGTAGGTCCGCTTTCGGGAGCTCTGGCTGTCTCCTCCCGTGGGACCACCTGAGATGGTGTTGATCACCCCGGCAATGTTGGGACCATAGCCTGGTGACCCGTCGCGTGGAGGCCTTTGGTCCCCTTTCTGGTCCTCAGGACCTCGGCAGTTGAACTTGGTGTCCCGCCTGTCTTCTCGGCGAGGACCTCGGCTCTCCCGGTGGGAGGCACTTCGTCCGAAGCTTCCATCTTTGCGGACAAATTGTTTCAAGTGTCCTTGCCGAATTAGATTTTCGATCTCTCGTTTCAGATCGTTGCAGTCTTCGGTCTCGTGCCCAACATCTCGATGGTAGGCACAGTAGAGGCTGGAGTTCCTCCTATCTCTTCTTCCAGGGATCTCAGGAGGTGTTCGGCCGAGGTGGTTCTGCCTCATCACAGCCAAGACATGAGATCGGCTGGAATTGAGCGGTGTTAGCTCAGCGTCCGAGGTGGAAGATCTTCCTTTCACGATCCGGTCAAAGACACTCCGGCGGTCCCGTGGTGGGTTTGAAGTGCCACTTGGGCCGGGTTCACCTCGGCCGATGTCTTTCCTTCTCCGGGCATCTTGTCCCGTACGAGAGGCTTGGGCTTCTCGCTTCATGCGATTCACATCTTCACTTCGGATTCCCTGGTCCACTCTTTCCCAGAGTTCGTGAAGTGTACGAGGGTAATCCCGATGGATTTCGGTGTTGAAGAGTCCGGCCACCAACCCGTTGGTAAAGGCCGCGAGAGTTACCTGCTCGTTCTGATCAGGTATTTGCACATTCTCCTCGTTGAACCTCTGAGCATACGAGCGAAGAGACTCGCCCTGACCCTGTTGAAGGTTCAAGAGATAAGCTGAAGTCTTCGTGATTGGTCGAGACGACACGAAGCGGTGGATGAACCGGTCTATCAGCTCATCCAGGGAGGAAATGCTCCCTGGTTCCAAACTCCAGAACCACTTCCGGGCAGTCCCATGTAGGAAAATGGGGAAAGCCCGACAAATCACGGCGTCGGGGACGCAGTAGAGTCGGAATGCGGAGATGAAGGCGCGGAGGTGATCCTCGGGGTCACCTCGGCCGTCATAGGTGTGCAAGTTTGGAAGCTTGAAGTTCGGGGGCACCCTTTCCCCATTGATGTCATCCGTAAAGGGCGGGGCCCTCATGTAGTCCGAAGCTAGGCCCCCGGGGCGCCGAGGTGGGTCCTCGGCCCGTTTCCCTAGGAGTCCTCGAGAAAACGCTCGGGAGATGGAGGCAATTTTAGAGGTCGCCTTGGAGGAGGCACGCCTGGAGGTACTCCGAGAGAGACGCCCCTCATCGGAGTCTTCATCTGAAGGTGCCTCAGGGGACTTCGTCGGCCTCCTCTTGGAAGATTCGGCCTTTTCTTTCCCCTGTCTTTTGAGGTACCTTCCTAGCTCCTCAAAAATGGTAGGGTTGTGTGATACGAACTCGGCCATCTTGGCGATGGCCTCCTCGTTGTCAGGCTGGGTCCTCGGGGACCCTTGCTCTTCAGAGAAGCCCCAGTTGAGGGAACTCGACCACTTCTGGAGCGCGTGGATCTCATTTTAGTAACAGTAATCTCGTTTCCCACAGACGGCGCCAATTGAGGAGGTGATTTTCGGTTGGTAACTAGACCGACCTGGATCAGTCCTCTCTGAGATGAAGTGAGGTGAACTCCTGTGTCCGAAGTGAACCTCCTCGTCCGAAGTGTGTGGCGGGGCTTCTCCCCTGGTATCACTCCGACGATCAAGTTAGTATGAGAACGAGAATAATGAGAATGAGTTAATGAACAGTGTCCGCTTACTTGGTGGGAGTGTGAGGGAGGTATTTATAGAAGAGTAGAGGCGAGACTCTGGACTTATGTTAGTGGGACCCACTCTGACATTACGGCTCTGTCTCCTGTCGGGGAGTCTGACTCTGACACTGTAGCCGCCTGGGAGTGATGACGGAGGATATGGTGCAGGTGCCATCAAGTGCCTCCCGTGCTTTTCAGATAAAGTGCTGGTCCTGGAAGATGTCAGGCAGGTTGACATCATCAGTGTGCGGCCGAGGTGGATGTGCCGAGGTCACCTACACGGTGGACTAGGGATGAAGCCGGGCTCTGGGATTGTGCTCAAGACAGGGATGGGCTCCGATGAGGGACGAGGTGACTTCACCTCGGACACGCCGCGTGTCCGAGGTGAGCACCCTCAGTAATATAAGTGCTCGTCTCTAAAATAGTGAAGTACGAGACAAAGAAAACAGGAAATTAACAGGATGTGCTACTCGCCTCAGCAAGTCTGGGATTCAAAAGCTGCCTTTTGTCCATAATGGCCGCGCAATTTTTATAAAATCTTCGCCCGAGGTTTTTTCATAATGTAATCAATGGGTTCATTTGCAATTGTTTTTGGTGTTAAAAACTGTCCTGCCGGAGCTTGACGACAGTGTAAAAGACAAAAAATCTTCCCTTTGTGGGAGCCTGGAAAAAAAAAAACGGAGACCAGTGTCGCCGGCATCCGATTGGGTTCCGTGAGGGGACTGGTGGATTGACTTCGTCAATCAAAGCCAAATGACACTCAAGTTGCCATTGTGAATGCCGCCAAATGGCTGTGATAACAGAAGTTAAAAAAGACTGATGGAACATTGGAATTCCCTCCTCTTGCCATAACACCCACACACAGAGCAAATCATGTCAAATCTCTAGCCTCAACTCAACCCGGATTCTTGATTACAATTCCCGGCTTCATCATGTCAGTATCATCTAACATGAACAAAATTTTCATCTGGGTATTCCTGTTTTCATTCTTTCTCCACTTCCATTCAATAAAATCAGATGAAGAAGAGCTTAGAGCAGCATTGAGTAATCTTATCACGGGGCTCACAGAAAGCGCTCCCCCAAATCAGGCTTCACCGTGGAATTTAACCTCTTATCCTTGCAGGGATCATTGGGATGGTGTCGCCTGTGATAACAGGAACTCTCTGAGGAATATCACCCTTGATGGCTTAAAACTTTCAGGAAATCTTAATGCCAGTTTCCTCTGCGACGTGCAATCTATAGCCGCGAGCCTAACTGTCATGAGTCTCAAGGATAACAACCTCCAGGGAGAAAGCCTGGCGGAGATCGCCAACTGCAGACAACTCACACGCCTGTACCTTGGAGGAAACCGCTTCAATGGCAGCCTTCCTGACTCGTTCCTGAGATTGAATAATCTCAAAGTACTTGACATATCATCGAATAACTTCTCTGGCACTCTACCTGATTTGTCCCGGATATCTGGTTTGATAGAGTTCTCTGCTCAAAATAATCAGCTGTCTGGGTTTCTTCCCAGTTTTGAATTTTCCAATTTCCACACATTTAATGTTTCTAATAACAATTTTAGTGGACCTATACCGAGTGGTGGCGATCGCTTCCCCACGAGTAGCTTCACGAAAAATGATCAACTATGTGGCCCTCCGCTTCCAAATAGCTGCCCATCAGCGTCCTCTGATTCATCCGACAAGCCAAAGGGGGGCTACTCAAAAGATGAGATTCTGACGTTCTTGGGCTATTTCTTGCTAGGCTTGACTGTGTTGCTTGCCACCATCGTCTTTCTCTGCAGAAGGTGCAAGAAAGCTGAAGCTAAGGTCGAAGCAGATTCTAGGGTAGCTTCAGTTGATGATAGCATCAGTAAGCAAATTTACACGCCGAGCAACTTCAAGACTGGTCCAGTCAGCAAGTCTGACTACTCGACTGCTTCAGGTGAAAGCGCAGTGGTACCGTCATCACTAATAGTTCTCAGTAGCCCTGAGGTGAGTGGGATAAGGTTTGAGAATTTACTCAAGGCTCCTGCTGAGTTGCTGGGAAGAGGAAAACACGGTAGCGTCTACAAGGTTTTCTCCGAAGAAATGGGCATGATTTTGGCCGTAAAAAGGATCAAGGATTGGACAATATCTAGCTATGATTTCAAGCAGAGGATGCGGAGATTAGACCGCGTAAAACATCCAAATATATTGCCTGCCCTCGCTTTCTATTCTTCCAAACAAGAAACCTTCGACTGGAGCACTAGGCTGGACGTCGCTGCTAGCATAGCTGACGGCTTAGCTTTCATGCATCAAGAGCTTCGAGAAGACGGGATTGCTCATGGTAACCTGAAATCATCCGATGTACTGTTGACCCAGAATATGGAGCCGTACATAAGCGAGTATGGGCTGGTGTTGGACAGTCAAGATCCTTCATTAGCTGGCAGTGATAATTCCTACCAAGGAAACGGAGAACATCTCAACAGGGCAATATTCAGAGCGGATGTATATGCATTTGGGGTAATTCTGCTGGAGCTGCTGACAGGAAAGCTAGTCCAGAGTGATGGACTGGACCTGGCGAGCTGGGTTGTGTCTGTGGTTAGAGAAGAGTGGACGGTTGAAGTATTTGATAGGACATTGACTCGGGAAGGAGCTAGCGAAGCGAGGATGGTTAACTTGCTGCAGATTGCTATTAAATGCGTTAATCGGTTCCAAGAAGCCCGTCCAAGCATGAATGAAATTGCTGCCATGATAAGCACACTCAAAGAGGAGGAAGACAAATCCATGGACGATGCTTCCGCATTGATCAGTACCTCAATCTATGAGAGATCGCCATAATTGATCCAGAGAATTGCGGCTGCAGGAACATCCAAGCAGAGACAGCAAAGTACCATGCCAGTAGTGTTTCTTTGATGAATGTAGAATTTCTGTTCGAGTTAGACGGCATACCGTGACCCTGTTGCATATGGAGTACTACAAATTAAGCACTTCAAGTTGCAGCTCGACTCGGCTAGAGAGGAAAATTCCCTTTTTGAACCTTGCTTTCACTGTTGATTCTTCCGGAGTAAAACCTTACGAGTTTGAGGATTCATTAATGCGAGTTTTTCTTGTTTCCTACTCCACGGCGCCACTCATCATAAAGTTCAAAAATGAAAAAAAAAATTAATGAAATCAAGAAATTTCCTGTACTACTATTTTCTCTTGCCAGCTCCTAGCATTATCTATGGCCTGTCTGTTTTACTAGCACCTCTTCTTCTTGTCTTGTCAGCTGCGCTCCATCTTTGGATTACCTCCGGTGACCAACCCCACAAAAAGAAAAAAAAAGTGACGCGTAAAAACCCAAATTTCCAGGCACTTGCACATATTAGTGAAAGGAAAAGCAGCGGAGCAAACAGTCACATATGTTTGTTTACGACTAACAAATCTTTGTTCACTTTCTTTCTTGACGGTGGCTCCACTTTCACCAGGCTTATCGTCGTGTGCATCCAATCACCTCTCCACTCTTTTCACTATCCCCACCCGAGTGGTGCATCATCTTGTCCAACACCAAGATAATCGTCCATTTTGGGTTTGTGGTCTTGCAACTGTCAACGAGCCAGTAAGTCTTGCAAGATAGAATTCTGATTGCAAATTGGGTGGTGCTCGATAAACAGAGCATGTTGACTGACGGGCAAAGGATAAGTGTGATTCACAAAGCACCATCACAATCGAACAAGAAGACGGTATAAGAATTCTCTAGTAATATGTGGTAGTGGCTGCTGAACCATAATGAGTGCCATATTTTCCCATCTCCTCCTCGAGTCTCTCTCGTAATAACTTATGATAACTCAATTCAGCACTTAAATTTAATGAATTCAAATCTTAGTATATTCAAACCGTTTGATACTTCCAAATTAAGTGATGACTTTGATTCCAAAACAAAAAAAAAACAGAAATCTGGAAGGTACGCAGCAGTATATGTTGCCTTCTATCATCAATACATTAATTTTCGCCCTAGAGAGTGGCTGTAATTAGCCCAACTATATGGGCCTGGACGGGTAACTCCAGTCGAGGCCCATACTTTGGGTGTACAGACACTGTCGTTTATGAAGTTGTCACGCTCTAATTTGGCGCGTTAGATATTCAGAAAAAAATTGCTTTTTTTTTTTTCCAAATCTTTCGCCCTTTATCTTTTTTGACGTTATAGTGGCTCCTTTTTGGATACTTTACTCTGCACGTCGACAAAGATCAGAAATTACAAAAAGAGAAAAGATTTTTTTTTTTTTTTTTAAAAAAAAGAAGAGAAAAAACAGAGAGAACAACAACTCCTCGGTCCTCACTCTGGCAACAAGCCAGCAACTATTTACCGTTTGTCAGGGCCTATTTTCCGGCTTCCATGGCTATCCTTCCTTACCCAACACAAAAAATACACTGAGAAAAAAGTGAAAAATATCCAACTTCCTATTTTTATTTATTTCACATACCACGAGTACACTAATAAAGTATGCTTATCAGTCAGCGGTGTCCATGTAGAAAGAGACTAGAGGAATAGAGAGAGAGAGAGAAAGAGAGGGAGAGAGGATTTTTAAAATCCATTTTTCCTCTTTACCTGATGTAAAAAGTGGGAGTCGAGATCCCTAATGGAGAGCCAGAGGCTGCGAGTTTAGGGTTTTTGCTGAGCAAGAAGTGGGTTATAAAGACTTCATTTCATTAGTGCTGACGATACTTACGAATTCGAGGAGGTCAGGAGGCTTCAATCAGCTGCTGCTCTTTTTGTAAATCTCTTCGTGTCGTCATGTTTCCCCATTATAATTGCTCAATCAATTAGTGACATATGGTTTTACAATCTGAAAGCAATAAATATTGCTGCTTTTTAGTACCACTACAAGTTACCATTGCCACCTTCGGTATCATTTGCTCAAATCTGAGAGCTAAAGTTGTGAACTTTAGGCATTGAAATTGTGGGGTTCAGTCAAAAGTTTTTATCTTTGCGGAAGTGAGAGGAGAAAAAACGAAAAAGGGATGCTTGCTTTTGGTTTGCTTCAGCAGAAAATGAGATTAATTCTAGTGTACTGAGTGCGGACGAGATGGCTTCTGAGTGTATCAAGTTGATCTGTTCAATGTCAGATGCAAGACGTCAGAGATGGCTTTCTCAGCATACCCATTTGAAAATGTCTTGGATTCAGCATCAACTTAATCAGAAAGATGGTATCTTGACATATCCACCTCCTTTCCCCCTCTCAGCTTCGTCTCCTCCTTATGTTACTGGTGATAATTTTCATAAAGAATCAAGTCATCCTACATCTTCATCATCTGGAACTAGGATTAGTCCTGCTGTTCTATTTATCATTGTAATTTTAGCTGTTCTCTTTTTCATTTCTGGTCTTCTGCACTTGCTGGTTCGATTTCTTATCAAACATCCATCTTCCTCAGCCTCTTCTCAGTCTAGCCGATACCCTGAAGTTTCCACCTCTGATGCCCTTCAAAGACAGTTGCAACAACTCTTCCATCTACATGATTCGGGTCTAGATCAATCTTTCATTGATGCGTTACCGGTCTTCGTGTACAAAGAGATTGTGGGTGCTAAGGAGCCGTTTGATTGTGCTGTTTGTTTGTGTGAGTTTTCTAAGAAGGATCAATTGAGATTGCTTCCAATGTGCAGCCATGCCTTTCATATCAATTGTATAGACACTTGGCTCCTATCCAACTCAACATGTCCTCTTTGTAGAGGGACTCTTTTCAATCCGGGATTCTCTATTGAAAACCCAGTATATGATTTTGATGATCTAAGGGAAGACGATGGATACCCTGTTAGCACCGAGAATGGAATCTCAACTCGCCAGAAGGCGGTTGAAATTGAGGAAGTTGCTGTAGAAAAGGGTGTCTTTCCCGTTAGGCTTGGCAAGTTCAGAAAATTGAGTGGTGAAGAAGGGGAGGCAGGAGGAGAGACTAGTAGCAGTAACTTGGATGCCCGCAGGTGTTACTCACTGGGTTCATACCAGTACGTGGTCGGCGATTCCCACCTCAGGGTGGCCTTGAGCCATGACCATATTGGTCGGGATGTGAGCCTTCTGAAAGACAGAGGACAAAGCAATCCTCCAGTCAGTGAGGATGGGGCAGGAAAGAAGATTGACATTGGGGCAAAAACTGATAGCTATTCTGTTTCCAAGATCTGGCTATGGCCTAGGAAGGGCAAATTTGCAAGTTCTGCAGACACCCCATCAGAAGATGTTTCTTTCGCTGCAGATTTGCCATGGATGCGGAGAGCTGAAGGCATGTGATATGTTAGTATTTTCATGTGCAATTGATAGTCACTCTGCGAGTCAATGTTTGCAATTTGCCTTTCATTTTAGAAAATTTTAGATAGAAGATGTGGCATGATATATTGACACCAGAGAGATCTATAATACGTTAGAAAGGTAAGGCTGCTTTCATGCTCTGCATACTTCCTCTTTCGCCTCCTTCAATCGTTTCAGGGCTTAGAAGCACATTTTGTGTACTAACTTTTGATGCCTCATGTCATGAGAAGGGAAGAGCATGCATGACTTGATTAGCATTTCCTCTAAGTTTTGCCATATTTCACTGTCTACATAGCCAGCAAAATCTGTACGTATACTTTCCCTCTTTGAAGTTGGGGTAAGTGTGTTTGTTTAAAGGAATTGAATGGGAGCAAAGAGTTGTTATGGTAATGAGGATTGCATCAACTTTGTTGCACCTTATTGTTCCCTTTGTCTTAGTATACAAGGCTTGGCGTTACAACGGTTTAGGTTAGCTGATCCCAGGCCTTTTCTAAAGAGTATTGACAGCCTTTGGAGTTTGGACATCTTATCTTCAAGGAATTGAAAGTCTTTGGCTGTTGAAATGACAGAATGATTAGAGTCTTGATAAGGGTCCAAATTATTTTTCTTTTTTATCAGCCTTTTGGTTGCCTCTAGGTGTCCCTTTTTCAGTTCTGTGGTGGAGTATTTGCTTTAGTTGTTATCATTTAGCTGGGGGTGATAATTGGCGGCGCAATAATCTTTTGTCTTGCATGAGAACAGTTTCGATGAGGCTGAAATTTTCCTGATTTTTAACTCCGACCGAGGATGGCATTTGTGTGTTTGTTTGTTTGTTTTGACTCTTTTTGTATCATCCCACTGCGTGGGCTTCCTCTTGGTTGGTATGACTGTGAAATATGAATCCTCATTGTCCGGTGACATGGTTGAAATTATTCCCTACTCGCTGCTTCGCTTTTGTTTCGGTCACAGTAGTGCTTGAAACCTTGAACCTGTATGGTTGGCGATAATTTTGTCCGATTTTGATGAGCGATCGAACTCCCCTGTAAATCTAAATGGAGGTCATTTCTATCTACCTCTGAAAGTTTTGAGGGTTGAAGTTAAACTCGCTCCTTGTAGTATCTGTACCAAACTGCCAAAGTAAATACTCCCATTTAGTGTGCTAGTATAAATGTATAAATGAAATGCATAAGGAGGACCTTGTTCTTTTGTTCAAGCTTTTTAGTAAAGAAAAAGAAGGAAACAATTATAATCACATCTTTCAAACCAAAAAAAAAAAGGAAAGGAAGCACTCACACAGCGTTTTGGAGGCCCCAATCACAGGGTGGACCCAGACCTTGCAAGTACTTGAGTGACTGGCTCCTCCTGATTGCTGAATGACCTTTTTCTTCATGTATCAAGGCACCACCAAGAAATCTTCTCGCAATCCACGCGCCACTCTTCCGTTCTTTAAGCCATAGTTATTAAACCCGGCTCAGGAAGAAACCCAATGAAAAAGGTGGATCAACGGATTATTAGTTCAATCAGTGTGAGTGAGTGGTTCAATCAGTGCATCATTAAATATATTTAAATATTATATTTCATAATTTTTGATATAAGATATATGATATAAATTGTAATAAACAATACTTTAGCAAATGCTGATTTAATTTAATTCACTGTAGAATAATCAATAAATTATAAATTTATTTAGTAATCTATCAAACTTCAAGTGTAAAATTTTATCCGTATTTAGTGTAATTATCTAACTTATTTACGAATTTTAAGTGCAAAAAATTATTAAAAACAACATTTGTCTTTAAAATGAATTATTTAATATGTTATTTTTTATATTCATTTTATAACTTATAGAGTTTGGGGGGTCATAAGTTTTTATTAAAAGATTTCAAATAAATTTGTTTTAAAAAATAAAAAATATATATATAATTGACAAAACATTTATATATTATAAGAAAGTTACTCTACTAACATTTGGTAAGTGGTTTGGTGGTAACTAAGTTCTAGTTATATACTTAAGGTCCCATGTTTGAATCTTAGCAAAAACTAACTAAATTTTTTCCACAATTGTTTGTAGACAAAATCGATCGGGTTCCTAGGTTAATCCGATTGAATCACCGAATCATTGACCGGTCAACGATTCTTATGCTTAAACGGTCTAATTAGAAATCCAGCTCTGCCCAATGATTGGTTCACGGGGTCGGCCGAATTTAATAACTATGCTCTAAGCTATTTTTGGCTCATCGACTTCTCCTTCATGGTTCTATAGCAACATAGTTAAGTCACCTCAACAACATCCTCCAATTAGTCTGGAATTTTGAGTGATTTTAAATCGCCTCTAAAGTTATTGGAAGGTCAGACATTGAATTATCACATAATAAAGGGTTTACTATTAAAATTGATTTTTCCCTCTTTTTCAGGAAACAAAACACAACAAAGTTGCTTCCATGAACCCCATCCAGTTTATTTTCTTTTTTCCTGTCAATCGTCACTTATCTACCATGCATCTACTTCTATTTTTACTACTACTCTAACATATTTTAAGAGGATGGTCCAACTGGATTTATAGGAAAATCGACGGGGTCTGTATCACCATTAGACCAAACGGATGGTCTACAGAAGAATCGAAAACTGAACCATCATCGGATCAGATGAGTGCACTGCACGTATGGAATTAGAGCAAGGCACTGGATACGCATCTCCATTTTAACTCCACAATAGTACAGGTCGTCATCAATGTATCAAAGGCGTGGATTTAGACAACCCTCCTTAACCGAAAGCAAAGCTTTATTAAGGGTGTGGATTTAGACAACCCTCCTTAATTTGATAGTAATACTTTGGCCAGCGCTTGAATTTTGGCCCAGGGAAGACAAGCAGAGAAATAAAGTTGAAACACATAAAGAACGACACAGCCTGTTCAGTTGGCAATACTTGAGAGGTTCGTTCGTTAGCCTTGTTTGTTACCTTTTGTCATTGACAGTAACCAAGCAGAGCTCGATAAGGATATGTCATTGACAAAAACAAAATCTTTTCCGCTGTTTTCTACAAGTATAATTTAATCCCAACCTATAAAACCACAACCCCTTTATTTTTTGCTCCTATACAGCCAAAAATATAAATACAAAAGAAAACAGTTTAACACTATGCTAGGAGAGTACCAAAAAGATTGAATGTAATCAAGAAATAGAAGTGTTTGGGAGATGCATAATTTTGTGTAATAGAAAATGAAAAAAGAAAAAGGAAATCCCAACTAATCCGCTTGACAACACGGGTCAGAGCCCGTTAAGTGGGCTCCAGGCTCCTTAAGTTGGCAAATTGTGCGCCGCACTTGCAGCCCATCCCTCAGCGCAGCGTAGCAAGCGGCCCCATCCGTCTAAACAACTTCATTCATCACGTGTAACTCACGTGAACGCTGTTTCCATCCTTCCCCGCCTCCGCCACCGCCACCGCCACGAGCGACTTGGCCGTTACCCTCCCGGGAGTTAAAGCAAACCTAGACGAGAAATCACGGAAAAAACGATCATCATCCCCAAACAAAGGGCCATTTGAACCCGGTCCCTCGTCGAAATTCAAAGCGTAACTAACAGGATCATATTGGAATTTCCCTCCGCCCTTGAGCCCGCGGGTCTTGTTAAACCGGCGGATGAACGTTTTCCATTTTGGGCCAGCCACCAGTTCCGACCATCCTCTGATTTTCTTTAAAGCGTTCAAGCTTTTGTCCCACCAATCCCATCTCCACCTGGATGTCTCCTCTTTTTCTGGCGTCGCAGATATCCTCTCCCAGACCGTGTCGGACTGGCCAGAACCGAAACACGGGAGCCAGAAACAGCAGCCCCTCCGGTTGGCGAATGCCAACTCTTCCTGCATTTCCTCATCGGAGTCTGTCTCCGTTGACGAAAACTCCGGAATGTTGTTGTTGTTGCTGTTGTTGTGTGCGGCCATCAACACACAAAAGTAAGAAGAGATAGAGAGAGAAATGGGCTTTTCCCTCGTACTCTCGAGAAACCCTAACCCTAACACACACACACACTCTCTCTCTCTATCTATCCATGTATCTTCCCTCCCCCGGCTCCCTTGCCCTGAGAGCTTCAGTGGCCTATATAAGTCTCAGAACGGTGGAGAGAGGGGAAGGGGTGACCTATACTAGGCTGCCTGCAGCCTTGGGGCTACACAGCGTAACGAAAATACCGTTGGGAAAAGGTTACCCGCCGTGTCTGTGAATGAGGTGGAACTCTCTTGGGGAGCGGGCCTGCTGATTAGTGGAGTATATCCGTTGATAACTAAGGAGGTCACAGCTGGATCCAGTGACTGGGGCCAGCCCAAAACTCTTCATAAAGCCAGGTGGATATTAGTTGGAAGGGAATTGTTATTCCTACTCCCATTTTTATTAATCACACTTTCATTATCATTATTGTAATCATATAATTTTTATTTATTAAATTATAGGATAAGACAAATGATAGTAATACAAATAACAAATAAAAAAAAATGCAGCAACATTTTCCTAGTATGAAAACTACTAAAAACACTCATTTCCCAAATAAAAAAAATGAAAATTTTAAAAAGGGGCTAATGGAGAATAGATACAACAATAATTAAAAGTGTTTTTTTTTTTTGCTTTTAAATTTCGATGACATTTGGATTCTTATCATTAACATGCCATTTTCACTTTGTCTTCTTTTTTCTTTTTAAATAAAAAAACAAAAACAAATAGGTACACTATGAAAATGCAATTTGTTGCACACATAAAAAGTTTGTTTTTATTTCCATGATTTTCTACGTAAAATATTTAGAGGGGAGTAAAATATCCATCATGGATTGGGATTGTTTCTCAAAATTGTGACATGGCAAGAGGGTTTTATGATTGCGGGGGCACTGGGGAGATGATTAATGAGTAGGTACTGCAATTAAGGTGGGTGTATTAGTTGGTGCTCAACTGTCACTGATTCTTGTTATTGAACACTTGAGTACTAATCGACAAAAAAAGACAAAAATTTAAAAAGGGAAGTCTCCAACTATGTATATACACGGAACTATATTAGTGTGGTGCTTATGGTGCTAGGGGGCCTCAATTAGAGCAGTTAATCGAACTGAGTCGAGCCGAGTATTTGGCTGCCGAGCTCGACTCGAGTTTATTTCAAGCCAAGCTCGACTCGAGTTTGTTAGGCAAACGAGTTTTAAAATGTGTTCGAACTCGACTCGTCAAATATACATGTGACTCGAGCTCGAACTCGTGCAAATTAATTTCAATAAAAATCTATAATTTTCAATTTTTATACTTTTGATTTCTAAAATGACAAATATACTCTTTATTAACGAGTTCTAACGAGATATTCGGATATCAAACGAGTCGAACTCGACTCGTTTACCGCAACTAACGAGTCGAGCTCGAGCTTTATCGAGCCGAGTTCTAACAAGTTTTTCGAGTTACTCGTGAAGTTTAACAGCTCTAGCCTCAATCCTCGTCTGACAGTGGTCACCAACATATGTTTCTCTTTTATTTTTTCCTTGCAAGTGTTATTATTACTAGTTCACTAGGTAGGTGCGTGTTTGTCATGTATTATTCCCGCATTTGGTGTCGTTAACATATATTTTAAGTGTTAAATTTTAAAAAATAAAATAATTTAAAAATTATATAAATATAAAAAAATGTAACAATTATAATTAAAGAAAGAATACAAATGCAAGAAAATTAATAATTATATATATATATGTACACACCCCATTAAGAATATATATTTTTTTGAATTTATTGAACTCAAATGACTGTAATTTTATACAATGATTGATGGTTTGTGTCCTGCTCGAGCGAAATGATTGGTGTCTGAAGATTCACTATAGAATTCTTCAACTCCAGGAGAAGAAGATGGGCGGTGCTCAAAAAAGTCAGAAAGCAGGGCTGACCCCTCACCCAACGCTTTGGATGCCCAGAGTCACTCAGCAGATTCAGGCGTCAGATTCGGCGCCATTCATTCGTAATTGTCTACGTGTGTTTTCACTAAATTACTGCTTACTTTGCTCAAGCCACTAATTAACACAGCTACGTTCCATTTAACTCATCCCGTCTACACATACAGTAACAAGTACTATTTTTTCTCGTATTTATATATATACTTTTTTTAAAATTAATTTTCTTATATTTATATATTTTTTCTAATTAATTATATATTTCTAAAAACTCAACACCTCAGTATCCATAAGACAAACCGTTGCCTATTTTACAAAGGCGAGTGATATTTTATACGTTCCAAAAGACTTCGTAATACACTTTTGTTTTTTTATAGCAGTTTAGTTACTCTAGGTGTTTTTTTAGGTATGGCCTGCACAACATTTAAAGAGTGTGTAAAAAAAAAAATTCTAAAGAAAGTTGCGTAAAGAGCATTAACAACCAATTATTTCTTCATTTGTTATGTTCTTCCAGCAAGTTTGGCTCCGGAGTCAGACTATTAGGTCTGACACCCGTTGGGCCGGTAGTTCGCCCATCCTTCCGTGGGCTGAATCATGTGATTCAATTCATGGGTTTAGTAGTTTCGACACATTTGCGGAGGAATCCAATTCATAGGGATGGCCTTCTGACATGATCCCAAAATATCAAAATTTAGTTGTGTTTGGATTGCATTTTCCGTCATTTTTCATGGAAAAATTACTGTAGCGATTTGATATATGTGAGGGAAAAAGGTGATAGGGAAATGTGATCACGGAAAACGACAATATTTTTTAACGGAAACAAGCAATCCAAACATGCTTGCGTTATTCTGAGAAAAAGTTGGAAAAGAATGCCCAGCTTGAACTTTCTGCTGAGCGAGAAAAACTTGGCCTTGTTTGGATTGCAACTTTCCGTTGGAAAATTACGTTTTTTTTCGTGATCACATTTCCCTATTACCTTTTTCTCTCACATACATCAAATCGCTACAGTAATTTTTCTATGAAAAATAATGGAAAATACAATCCAAACACAACCTTATTTGTACCGCCTTTTTTTTTTTTATCCCTTTTTCTTGGGGCCATACATAAATAAACATATTTCGATTTTCAGTATAGAAATATAACCTGCCCAGAAAGGAATGGCGGGATGGGGAAGAGCAAAATTTAAACTCTGGGACTTAATTGATTAATTTGAGGAAATTCCCGAGTACCTTTGACCAGTATTCGACTAGAAAAATGCTTTTTTCTTTTCTTGTTAGGAAATGACAACTTTTATCCCTCCCCATTCTTACCATTTCTCTTGGATTGGCAAGTCTCCTGGTTGGTGAGCTTGTGCTACATTTCAAATTGAATTGGGTGACTTGATCAAACAAATAGTCAAATGTAGGCCAAACGAAAGAGAGTCTAATAAGTATTCAATTCAATGGAGTGGTTAATAGTCAAAATAAATGCTAATGTAGGCGCAAGGCAAGAAACTCCCCATTGAATTTTCGGACAAAGACTCCTGGCCTTGTTTGTCAGCCACGTTTTTTTTGTCAAGTTTATCTGTTACAAGTTATTTAAAAATTTTACCTATAATAATCTCAAAATATTTTTCAAAAGTTTTAAACTATACATTTCAAAATATTTAAAAATTTACACACTTCAAAATTTTTTTTAAAAAAAAACTTCTACAGTAAGTTACAGTAAAGTTTTATACAAACACCAAAAAAACTCACTTGCCAAATGGACCTGTACTTTGTGCAGATCCGTCCAATCATTGTACATGTTTAAAGTTTTGGTATAAAAATATATGATAATGCTGTGCTAAATATATATATGTTAAATATTTTATTCTCACTTTTACTTTTGAATATAATAATTAATGTAACGTAATTATACATTAAATAATATTAAAAAAATACAACGATTGGATACCAAACTCCAATCCCATCAAGTCCTCTCTCAAAATTTCATTACCGCATAATAACAGCGGTAGTAACATAAATCGGTCAACCACGTACTTTAGACTGGACTTGAAAGTAAAAGCTCTCATGCGAACGTCTCATTTTTTTTTTTTTCCCCAAACACTTGCAGTTCGGCCTCGTTCACCGAGTCTCCTCCCAAAAGTTTCCATCCTTAGAATTCAAACCCTCTTCCTGACTCCGTCTCTCGTATGTGCATTTTTTTCCACCCATGCTTCCTTAATACAGCCGTAGCATCCCAAGCGTGTTTGAACCGCCCACTTTTGCCACCGTTCCGTTCCAATCTCTCATATGGTCAGACGATCTTAGCCACAATCTTTGCCTCCGTATAAATACATCAAATCGAATTAGCAACCGGGGAGTCAATGCTTCATACTTCATATTCAACTAATTTGCTGTTCCCTTGCAGCAAACAGAAAAGCTTCTCACTGATTTAATTTGAGTATCGATCATGGGCACCAGACAGCAAAACAATCTCCTAATAGTAGTTGCTGCCGCCTTATGCTTGTGCTTCAGCTTGCTTCAAGTCACCTCCATCGAAGCTCGCCGTCTTAATCTCCCAAACCATCGGTACCATCATCCGTATCATGCTCAAACAACATCGTATCACGCTCAAGGAGCTTATAGGAATCGCCTCCACGACATTCTTCTTATTTTTCAAGCTGTCAAGAGTTCTGGCCCAAGTCCCGGCCAAGGACATTCCTTCACTACTGGTACGCATAATTGACTTGGGATTTGGGACCCCAACTCAACAACATGTCTGCGCTAGCAGCCGTTCCAGGGATGCACGGTGCAATCATAAGTATACTACTCTAATCACCTAGATGATTTTGTTTTTGTACGTCTATATCGACTTCCGTTTTTTTTTTGCCCTTTTGGGTAAATTAAGGATCGCCGGAAGTAAAATATATATGATCATTCTTTTATTGTTTTCTCCAATGTATTTCATTTAGTTTAATACAACTTCGCTGTCATGTTGAGGACTGCAGAACATTTTTCTAGCCTCCCTTTTCTGTTCTTTTTCTTTTGTGAGTACTCGTGAATTAATTTGGCTTATAGAGGTACGCATTGGATTTCAATTGCTTGGCGGGCAATGGATTATGCTTGCAAGGAATGAAACGTTCGTCCAGAGAAGAATATGAACTCCAAGGATTCAAAATGCGGCAACCTTTAATAAAAAAAATTTAAAAAGAAAAAGAAGAAGAAGCAAAACTGGTCCTTTTTTCTGGCCCGCCATATTTCAAACACCGAGCAGGTTATGATTATGACGCTTGTATCTTATTTCGCCAGCACGCGTTGCTTGACCTAGCTACTTATATATCATGTCACCGTCCTTTAATTTGGGTCCATTTTCCTTTCCTTTATTTCTTGGATGGGAAGGGATTTTCTTGGTCCGGATAAATGATTTGATTTACCATGTTAACCATTGAAGAAGCCCTTGAGCTCTAAGCGCCGTGATATCCATGTTCCTCGTCACGTTAATGTTTAATGCATTTTTAGCCAACCTAAGGCAGTGAAAATTTGTGGATATCAACCAAGGATGTGTGGTCATTTCTCATCATTTTCTAGTCTCCCTTGCTTTGCCCACTTAAGTTTCAAATTTTAATTTTTCAAAATGTCATTTTGCCAAGTATTGTTGCACCATATTTAGTGATCCATGCGTGGCCATTAGCAAGGAAAAAGGAAAGATGACAAACATTATTATTGTTAGAATAATCCAGCGTCCGTACAGGAAATATGACAAACATTATTGTTAGAATAATGCAAATTCTTCTGCAACTTTCTAACTTTAAAATGGGCCAATTTGGTTAATAAGTTAAGTTGTTTTTAATCAACTTTTTATTTTTTTGGTAAGTGGAAGGTGTCGAATAAATTAAGTTTGTTGTTTGATCAAATATTTTGCATCTTGCAAGTTTTCTGTTCATGTTCAAATGTTACAGAGAGATGTTCCATTTTGGACCTTTAAAGAGGTTATTTGGATACATCAAAGATGTCACCATTTATTTTAGAATCTGGCCTAAAAAGCCAAACCAGGTGGTTCATCGCCAGGCTAATCATCAATTTACAACTATTCTACAAAAGTCTTGTCAGAAACAATATAATGTTTGAAGATTTTTAAAAGACAATTCTAAATTTGCAACAAAAGCAGCAGAGTAACTAGAAAGACCATTGAAACTTTTTGTCTCCCATGAAAGATTTTAAGTTTTGGTGCGATATGAGGTCAAGAATTCAAAATTTTCCTCGCATCACTATTGTGCCACTGTATGTGGCTTCTCCAAAATTCATACAAGTGTGTAGTGTACTCGTCGGATCCGATGGTGATTCAATGCTCATCGTTTCTCAATTGATCCAGTTGGGTCTTCCCTCATCCTAGTATAGACTAGAATATGAGTAGGAGTAGAGTAGATTTTGCCATTTGACTGAAAAAAAAAAAAAAAAACTAGGAAGACCATTGAAACAATGCAACTTTTTAATATTAGAATAGGTCTATTTGGTTAATAAATTAAGTTATTAGTTAATTGTTAGAGTAGTTCAACAATTGGTGTTTTTTGATATTTTAAAGTATTTTGAATTAGAAGTATCTTTAGTTGCAATTTATTAGGAGATTTCTTAGCAAAAGATTATATTAGTTTATTTTTTATATGCTCTGTAGATAAAGAACTTATGAATGAAGAATTTAAAGTTTTTGCAATCCTTAAATACAAGAATTTATTATGAGCCATTTTTGTCGGAACTAAGTAAAAATATTATTTATTAATTTATGATTTAAATTCTAACAAGAATATTTATTTCTTTTGCTCTCAAAATAGAAAAATAAAATAAAATTAATGAAGATCATAGATATGTTCAAGAGTCATGTGTGACCCTTGACCATACCACTTGACCTTCAAGCGAACCTTTGGAGAATGCATACAAGTGGGTGTAGTACATCTGCTTGTCTGGACCCTTGGAGAATTTGCTACCTGTCCTACAAGTGGACCTTTGGACTGGGTGTAATACATTCATGTGGTATATTTATTTCTTGTATGCTCTGTATATTCAAGTGCATGTAATACATCTAATACATTTTTTTATATAATGAAAACGGAGTTTCATTAAAGTAAATTTGCTTTTGCAGCGTACATAATCTCCTTTGGGAAGTTTACATCTAATACTTTTTTGCTTGGAACGGTGGTTATGATTTATGAAGAACATATTAAGTAAAAATATTTGAGAGGGCAAAAGTCGTCGTTAAGAAGAACTTAATACACATGTTAGATGTATTAATAAAAATAAATAAATTGTAATTACTCCAGAAGAGAATACGGACGAGGTAGATGATCCTGCACGCCTATCATTTTCTCTTGCCATGGATGAAAAAGTTTTGCAAGATCGTGTAGCAGAAGCTTCCTTAATTCCTTGATGGCCGTGCCGTGGAGCTCTTCTCAGTACTGTTGCAATAGCGCCCGGCAGTTTCCTATATTTTTTGTCCCTGCTCAGGATATCGTGATACTCAACTCTCGTCGTTCTTCATGACTCCAAGGAAATAGATAATGCAAATATCACTTTCATGGGATGTCATCATTTGTCACAGGAGGCTGCTCCCCCCCTCTCCTCCCTCCTCCTCCAAAGATAGGATTCGAATTAATATATGCTGCAGAGGCACACTTCACAAGTTAAAATCTACTACAGCTTCATACTTCTTTACGGCACATGCATTAGTTTTCCTCCAACAAAATCAAATAACCAGACCTGAAAAAAGATCTAGCATCCCCAGCAAGGGGCCAAGTAAAGAATATGTACTAGTAAGCAATTGGTTTCTTAATCTTTCAGCTTTTGAAGAAATTCTTTCCACTCGTTTGAATTGCCCCCAGATTTAGGCTTGAATGGAACAGCAAAAGGTACATCTATCTTGTTCTTTAAGACACTCCTATCAATAAATTTTTGAAGCTGCCCTGCACATTTGTGTTACTTCCCCTTAACTTAGACAGCTATAGCAGGAAAGCATGATTTTTATTACCATCGTGTAAACTTGTACAGACTATCCCATCTTTTGTTCTACGGTAAATTTGTTGTCTGCGTCCAATTCTTAGCTGTACATTCCAATTCAGGATCTAGAACTAGAAAGACAATACAGCAACTCGATATATAACGGTTCCTAAATTTCTGAGAAACCCTTTATCCTGCTTCCAGAAAAACAGCGCATCTTTCTCTTAAAATCATCTCATCTTCCTCACAGTCTCATTCTCTCACCTGAGACATTTTTCTCCGTATCATGTCAGGGAACAAGTGATCAATATCCATAAGAGTACCCCATGTAGTTATATCTTGATCGGATATTGTGACTGTTATAGACAGGATCTCCATAATCAACAGCCTTTATCACCATTGCTTCACGCCGCCCAGCTTGCTCCTGAACCGCCCCAAAGACGATCTCATTTGTTTCGCAGTTTTGCTCATAACAAGTCTGAGCTCTGGATGACTGGTGCTTCTGATGATGCTGATGATGTTTCTGTAGCTGCTGCTGAAATTGGTGCTGTTGTTGCGGATGGAGATCAGCATTCCATCCACCATTGTAATAAGACCGGCTTTGCTTCTTCTCCAAGTCTCTGGTCATAAAAGGGTAAACTTTTCTTGGTGTAGGGTCTCTAGATTCTTCCGAGGGAGGCTCATCTTCATCTGGAATGATAAAGCTATCTTGCATGGGCCAAGAATTAGGATGTTGGGATGGGTGATTGTAATGCTGCTGAACAACATGGTGGAATGGCTTTTTCCTAAAACCTGAGAACAAGCCTCCAAAAATTTCAATTACAGATGATCCAGTGTTGACAAAAAGTCTTCCCAATGAACTAAATAAGCCTTCTTCTGGCTTCTCATAATTGCCTTCTGGGGGAATCAAGGGAGGTCTGATCGATTTATGAGGCCTCTGATATGGGGCTGGTGGCATACTCTTGGCATGAACTCTTGGATCCTAAAGATAACAAAACAAACTTTGATATTGTAAGATGAGAAAAGGTATTACACCATTGAAGTATTCACAGAAATTTGTCCAAGTACCACGGCCGGGTGTGGTGTTTAAATTACTAAACATATTATAATGTAAAAGTGTATTTACAGAACAAGTACCTGCTTTCAATACTCAAATGTCCAAAAAATCTGCTCTTGAAATGGGAAATTAAAGTGTTTTTTAAGGCCTTAATGACTTACATCATTGGAGCAAAGGATAGCTGCGATTCTACGTTGTAACAAGGCCAACATATACCCAAAGAAACCAGCAGCAACAAGCACTGCAATACCTGCAAATAATGTAATAGGCAGCTGACTAATATCCATTTTGATGAATTTGAGAAAATGGCTATGAAATTAAGTTTTACCCAAGTGTGCATTGTCATCATAATGGTAAGAACAATCATCATCATGCAATTGGATCTCTCGAATTGCCTGGTTTCCTCGATCCACTACCAGAAGTGAGCAGCTGCTTCCAACATACACCACATCAAAATCATCGGAAAACTTTGCATCCTCACACGGGCCATCAACATGGCCTCCTCCACGGCTCCATTTCCCCCCTGCAATCGTCACCACCCCTGCATGAACAGAAAATGGTTGAGGCCTTCAGCACTTTGTTTCACATTCATTGAATCTAAAGGAATGCCATGAGGAACTAAATGAGCTTTGCTTGATGGTGAAGAAGTCATTTCATTTCGACTTTCTTTGTGGAGGAGGGAGTAGGAAAAATGGACGAGGTGGAATTTGATAAATTGAAGCCTCGGAAAAAATCCATCGCAAAATAGGATAATGCTGACATGAGCACTTGCAAATTACCGCTGTCACTTATTTTCCGTATAGCCATATTCATGGTATCTGCAACATACACATTTCCCCTGTCATCCATTGCAAGCCCTTTTGGGTGGTTCATCCTTGCTTCTCTTGGCTTCCCATCAATGTGCCCTGAATATCCTTCAGGGGATCCAGCTACCAGCTTGGGTCGACTATCTGTGGCTCAACCATTCAGTTCAACAAGTATGAATTTCAGTGAAGTCAAAATCTCAAAACAGAATCTCACATGTTAAAATAATGAAGAAAAAGAAAATAAGTATTTGTGAAAGGTTGCAAGAGGTACTGAAATGTCTTTTAGCAGTGACGTAGCTTGAAGCTTTAGCCTCTTAAATCTGTGTGAAGAATCTTATACAGAGAGGCTAAACAAATATTAACTGCCATGAACCCGTCGCAAGGCAACGGTGAAAGGAAAAAGAAAGGCAAGATACGAAGCATCCAGGACTTCTGAAAATACTGGTCAAGGAAGACAAGTGAATCTGTGATAAAACTCCAAAAGAAAAAAAATTTGATTCCAAAGCAGCTTCCAGGACATTGTGTCTACTTTCAAAAAGATATTATTCTGCCCAAACTAAATAAATAAAGACAAAAGCTCATCAATTTACTTCTCCAAAAATCATAGCACTAAACTGTGATTTACCAGAGAAAAGAGCAGAAGGCAGATCTCAAATTAACAAGCTAACACCTCTTACAGCCTAGGCCCCGCAAAGATTGAAAACTAAGTAGCCACCGCATTATTTCGGGAATCACGGTAAACACTAATGTTTCAACCTACAAATAAAAATGATTGGTAGGCAAGGACGATTATTAGCAGGTACCATACTGGATTCAACTGGAATTTCTTATTTGCCTTTTGCATTGAGCATTCTGTAAAGACAGACAGAGAATTTTATTACCAACCCCCCCCCCTCTCTTCAGAAAATGCAAAGTTCCTTCTCGTTTGAATCCTTGCTTCTTTTTCTTTTTGGTTTTGAAGGGAAGGGGTTGGTAGTTTGGTGGATACAGAGGGACCGAGGTCTCTTTAATTTTAATTCCTTTGCCTATCTCAAGAAGTGCGGAAGGATAAAGGATAGGAATGAGTCTCACGAAAAGAATAAAGTTGACAAGTTTGCTGGTTACTAGATGAGGATTCGGTCTGAGAAGGGAGGCAAAGCTAACAAATCCGCTATAGTATGAGTCAGAATCAGTTATAAACTCTCAGGGCCAGGGGGAAACATTTAGTGCAAACGAAGAAGTTCGAGTCTTCATGTAAACAAAGCTCCATCACGAATGTTGGATTCGAGAGAACTCAAAAGAGAAAAACCTTAGGACCCAACTCATTGCGAGAAAACCAAAATTAACAAATGTTTAGAGCTGAGAAGTTGGAAATTACGGTTCGCGCTTTATGCACAGCGTAACACTAATTCATCTGTTGAGATGGCCGGTAATAACTTACACCGGGACAATGGTGTTGAGATCTTGTAAATGTTGCTGTTCTCAGAATCCAAAAGCAACACCTCCCCAGATGGGGACACCTCCACCGAATAAGGTTCGATTCCAAGCTTGCTTCCATCAAACACAGTCTCAATAGTATAGCCACTCTCAAATTTCATCATGGAACGGCTTGAAATTGCTGCAGACAAACCACACCCCAATTAAACCCCATCAATCACATTACCCCAGCATAATCAAGAAACAGGAATATATTTGCAAGAGAAAAGGCCAAAGAAGAGAATTTTAACCTGTTTTGGAAGTTGATTTGAGCGACCACAACCACTTGAACAGTGTAGAAGCAACATTTGTAACAACCCCACCAACAATTTCTGTACAAACACATTAACAAGATTCAATTTTGAGACACATAAACAATTCATTCACCATAAAAACATGACGGCAAATACGGACTATACGTGCATATACATATGCATGCACTCACTTGCAGCAGGGGTGGCCGCAGCCGACGTGCATCCGGAGATTAGAAACACGAGAACAAGGAATAAAATGATCCAAAATTTTGCCATGGTTCTTGACTTCAACACACGAGCAAAAAACAAAAAACTTGTTGGAATAATAAAGGTTTAAAAGTTCTGCATTTCCCTAAGAGGGAAACACAGAGAAACAAAGCCCACCGAGAGGACAGAATGTAGCATATACTGCACACCCTTTTTATTACATTATTGTAATAAGAAGCAGAAATTTCTTCAGCGGAAAGTCAGAAACGGAGAGTAACAACTAACAAGCGAGTGAGACTAGTGCGAGAGAGAGAGAGAGAGAGAGAGAGAGGAATGGAAAATTAAAAGAGACAAGAAAACAAAAGATGGATATTGGAAGGTTTAATAGTACTCTGGGTGGCAGTGGCAAGCAGTAGAAGTGTAAGACAGAAGGGAGCTTACTTCAAGGTAACATAATATACTGCATAAAGCAGTAGAAAATGCTGAGGGAGGGAGGGAGGGGTCAGTCTCGGTTGAGTAAAGAAGCAAGTAAAATAGGAAAGAGAAAAAGAAGCATGGCGCTCTGTTTCTGCCTTGAATGCATATTTTTCTTCAAAGCCATTTGTTGCGCTGATCTTTGGTCAGTGAATACTCTCTCTGGATTTAGCCATCTCCTTCTCATTACTTTCTCATTAGTGGCAGTAGTAGCAGTCATAATATTATTATTACTATTCCTAGGGGTAATCTGGGATTCCGAGATTCGATCGGGATAGGAAAGTGAAGAATCTTCTGGTGTTGTGTGCTGTGCAGACTGCAGAGGGAAGGAATTACTGTCCATCCGATGGAGAGAGGTTGCTGGATGCGGTAATAAAATAAATAAAGTACTACTCCTCCGGTCCTCCTTAATTAATAATTAATAGAAAAAGGAAAGGAAAGGAAGCGAATGCGGTCTGGGCCAATGGCTCAGTGGCCACCAGGGAGAAGTTTAAGTCCCTCTTTCAACGAAAAAAATTTAAGGTTTGTGTCAGATCATTTTCTTGATCTAGTTGGGTCTGTATATCCACTAGCCTCTTATCACAGTCTCCTTAAGCTCCCCCTCCCTCCTAAATTAAGATAGAGTAAGTTATACAAATGTATCGTTACTGATAAAAAAAAAAAAAAAATGCGGCCGGGACAAGGTCAGTAAACTCGTGGCTTTGCGTTTATGATATGTTGGTTTCCTGTTTTCTTTTCTGAAAAGATCTCCAGATGCCTTCAACTACTGGGACGGAATCATCATCACCACCATCCACAAGTTATTGAAAACAAGTCCCATGCCCATCCCCCGTTCTTTGCTTAATTCTTTTGTTTTTTTTTTCTTTTTTGGGGGTGGAAATGGAATATTTCAGCAATTTATAGTACTAGTATTTGAACAGACGAGTTTAATTTAAAATATAATGCTTCCTATACTTCCAAGCGAACGAGTTTTTTTTTTTTTTTTTTTTTTTTGCATGTTGTTGATCTGGCCGTCAGACAGAAGAAGTATTAATACATGGTGTTCTGTTCCTAGTACAATCTTTTTTTACTGCAAAAAATTTCAAACAAGGAACAGAACGGAGGAGACATCACCATATGCTTGCTAGCTATAGGCTATAGGCTATAGGCTATAGGCTATAGGCTATAGCATTCATTCATACATGGTAAACCATCGCAACCTCCAGAGTCGATGCGCGAGGAAAACTCAATGCATACGATGGTCCCCGAGAGTTCCTCCTCAAGAAATCATAGCCCACATCTATGGCGAGCCTCTTCATAAAACTCGAACCGCTCTTTGCCCTCACATAACAGTGACCTAGTATAAATGCCAGCCCTGCCTCCCTGGCTTCCATCAATTCTTGCAGCTCCACCACTGCACTCGTATCCATTTCCGGGTTCTTGGGCACCAGAAACCTTACTTTCTTGTTCGGAACCCTGGGTGAGCTGATGATCTCCCTCGACTCCGCAACACTGGCCATTGTAGCGTCAGATGAGTCTCCTCCGTTACCTTCCCATAATTTTATACCATTCAAGTGAGTCGATGTAGTCCCAATAACTGTCATCCTCTCATCATCTTCTATGTTTACATTATTGTTTTCGAGCCCTTCTGACCGAATAAATTCAGCTATGCTGCACGCAAGATCCTTCTCAAACTCAACATCATCCATGTGAGCATCACGATAGCCATACCGAGCTATGCATCGGTAGAGTCGGTATCCTTTTGGTCCAACTCTTCCCACCAGAAACCTCTCTTCGGGCCTTACATGCGGCACTGGCACAGATTTTATGCAAAGGAAGATGACCACCTGGTGAAAAGCTGGGAGATTAGTGACGAAATGAGAGAAAATGGAAGGAACTCCGGATACAAGCTCCGTATGTATCAGACCAATGCCCCGCACGCGCGCAATTCCCAGGTTGTCACCTAAACCGAGGAGCCATTGAATTGATACTTTGTTCTGGACATCAAACTCATATTTCTTCAGCGTCCCATAGTTCCATGTGTACATGATCATTAGGAAGATGAATGACAGAGCAATTGGGACCCAAGCCCCGTCGAGGAATTTGATAAGAGAAGCCGAGAAGTAGAGCGCCTCGATGGAACCAAAGAAGAATATAAAACAAATAGCTAGAAAGCCGCTTCTGCGCCAGCATAGGACTATAACAAGAGACATTAGGCAGGTTGTCACCAGCATTACAGTAATGACTGCCAGACCTGCAAAGACAACAATATGAGCAAGACCAAAGGCTAGAGCGCCAAATTCAGAAGAAGGAATTTGCATAGAACCACATTTTGATCTATAAAAGCTATTGACTACGCGCCATGAACATCTAAAATGAACTATAGCACCAACATTCTGATTCTATAACGTGTAAAGCAGCAGAGTTAAAATGCCTTGTCCGTCTTTTACATACTTGAACACTAGGTAGATTTGACAAGATGCACCAAAAAGAATCCTTGTAACTAAAGCATCTTATGTAGAGCCAGGCATGAAAATTCAGCTTGGTTATTACCTGATGCATTGCTTATGTGTTTTGTGTCTCTAAAACCAACAGTAACAGCCAAGCATAGCAACATTAAAGTCCAGTTGATCTCTGGAATGTAAATCTGCCCATGTACTTCAGATGATGTGTGTATTATTTTGACCCTTGGAAAGCAACCCAAAGCAGAGCATTGTTTGATGATAGAAAAGGTTCCGGTAATGACGGCCTGGCTTCCAACTACAGCAGCTAGAATTGCAATAACAAGAACTGGCAATCTTATCTTTTCTGGAAAAAAAAAAAAAGAAAGGAAAAAAACAATATATGTTAAGGCTGAAAGACTGGAACCATCCATGTCATTGGAAAATTTCCTTCCAAACGGATGAAGAAAAAGAAGATGAGTTCAGACCAGGTACTGATACATAGAATCCAATGCGATAATCATTTTCAATCAAGTGATGCTTAGAAAGATACGCAGCTTGTCCCATATATGCAAGGATCAGGGCAGGGTACACCACACAAGTGAAAGCTATCTGCAGCGAAAAGCCAAATCAGTCACAGAAATTGCTTGCAAAGAAGTTTAGTCAGGTTGACAAGCTACATGTGTTTAGACATAATATTCATTTGCCATCTAGCATTAATAAACTTTTTGCTATGACATAAAAAAAATAAATGCAATCGTCAATGCAGTTCAACATTTTTCTCTTAAATAACTTCTACATTTTCTTTTCCAGAATAAATTGGTTACCAACAACCCCAATCATTTTCGCTAGATACCCACAATCAGCAGTTTAAAATTATTAATGTGAAGATTCTATGAACCTCTATGTATGTGATAAGAAATAATTGGTTACATATGAAGATTATTAAACTGCAAACCCACCGCCTCACATACTTTACAAGGACTAATTAGGATTATAAGAACTGCGTGACAAGTTCAATGTGGCTCAGGCAGAATGAGATATCATACATGATCTAACTTTACAATCTAGATGATCACATACCAAAATTATGCTTTTCTTTTGTATACTTGAACTAGAAAACTCTAGAACACAATATAACAATGGGAAATTCTATATTTTACCTTTATAGACAGCTGAGAGAAGTGCCCAAGATCAGCATACATGGCCTCTGAACCTGAAAGATGTAGACGCACGCGCAAAAATAAGAGTAGATTACAAGCATGAAACACCGGAAACGCCACTTTCTCCAGACATTTACCTGTCATGCATAGCAAAATCCCACCCAAGGACATCCAACCTCCTTTTCGGGTCTTCTTCAAGAATTTGTACATGTAATAAGGAGAGACTGCTCGATAAACATGAGGATTCCAGTGACAAATATTGTACAGGCCAATGGCACTGATGCAGAAAAGCCATGTGATTACGATTGGAGCAAAGAGGAATCCTATCCGGTGGGTACCATAATGTTGGAGATAAAATAAAATCAGCAATATGACGCAAGCAACTGGAACTTCTACATCTGCAGATCGAACCACAGAGCTACATCACCAGAATGGTTCGAATAGAAGAATCGTGCTAAAGAAGTGAAAGAAAAAATCAGGTCATCCTGCCTAACTCGTTAAGTTTTAAATGTGCACGGGCATGGCGAGAAAGTAAAACCAGTTTAGCAGCTTAGAAATGCATGCAGAGATGAGGGCGTCTTTTCAAAGATCTGCCAGATATGAAGCTATAGGCTGACCATCCTCTGCGGGCCAAACAGCTGGGTGCAACAAGAAGCGGGACAACGTATCACAAATACTCCTAAACTGGCAGAGTAATTAAAACTAACTTATGATTAGCTGGAGTATAATTGGAGATGCAATGTCACGCTGTAAAATGTACAAGCTGTAACAAGACTTCAGCTAGAAGTGCTTCCAGTACTATCAAATTTCACTGCAGAGCATTACACAAGGACAATGAGACAAGAAGTGCCAATAAACATCCCTTAACAGCATCACGCCAGAATAAGGAAAGACAAATGACACTAACAAATCCGTGATGGGGGAAATAATGGGGGGTTCCACTTATTTTAACGACAGAAAATATATAAAAGCAGGTATATTAGAGAAACCACAAAAAATCCATGGTTGAAATATATTTGCACCTAATAAAAGCAACTTCAATTTTTACGCCAAATTCTCAACACCAATAATGATGGAATTAAAAGATGACCCCCGCATGTAATCCTGCAAACTGACCAACAACCAACCCCCCCCCTCCCCCTCCCCCTCAAAAAAAAGGCAAAAAAAAAACCTTCAAAAACGAAAAAGAATTTCACATATAGAAGCCTGAATTATCAAGAGATTAGGTGTGCAATCTCCAATAATTCTTCTCAGCAGCAAATAAAGATTTATTGATTGTAAGGCATTCCACTTCTAATCAAGTAGTGCCACAATAACTTCAATCTAGTCTTTGATTTAGGATGATATTTGACATTCAGTAAGATTCTCATTTCTCAACATGGCGAACATCCTGCAATCAACTAATCCTTGGAAAATTGAGCTCAACATCTCGACTCAATATGGTGGCCTTGTTCATACTTCAAGCTTCATTGTTGGTCTTGTTATTCTGTCAGCCAAGCAATACCATGCAGTAGGTCTATTTATTATACAGTAGTTCATTCCAATTTAATTCCCATTTGTGAGAGAGATTGTGTTTACGTACTCTCCAGAGTTACAAAGTCCGCCCACAAGATTGTCTAGAAAGAACTTAATGGATGTCTCAAGTTGCATGGTCACTTTTTAGATAGGACAATCCAAAATGGCCTACCACCTCAATGTAAAAGTTGGAGACCTAACTTTTACAATTCATTTGATATTGATTTGATTTGATGTTGATATGACTTTAATTTTTTTTCGACACTCGATATTTATCTATTCTACATCTACTCCTACTCCTATTCTATTCTATTGTAGGAAAAATCTAACTAGACCTATGGGGAGCCGACGGAGACTGAATCACTGCGGATCACATCCGTCTGAATTTGGAGAGCCACACGTGTAGCAATAAGTGGGAAGGAAGGTTTGAGATGACTTCAAAGGCTTGATGGTGGGGGAGTTGGTCTGAGATGACTTTAATTCAAGCAGAGAAACTTTGTCCTAGTTATATTTAACGGGGCCCACAATAAAGGTTGTCTATTTGCAATGGTTACCTTCTCTTTATCCACATGCCACACGCGACACGTCTACAGAATTCTACAAGATTTCAAAGGAAGTCCTAGCAATTGATAATTAATTGAAATATCATTTTCTTTGGGTCCATTGACAGTCCCTTATTATTTATAGCATCACACAAAATCGAATATGACAAATGAATTAGTCTAACCGGCTTAATAAACAATAGCTAGAGACCGCCGGCCCAAGTATTGCCAGTGGCAGTTGATTTCACAGGAATGTGAGGCTTATATTCTAACCGACCAATTTCCGATCTGAATTCTATGCATCACACACTTCTAGTTTCTCAAGTCGGTGTCCCTAACAAGTTTTCTTTATGCATAATTTCCAACTTAATTTGTAAAGTGGTCAATGTAATGAGATACTCATGCTGCATAATATTCGCAGTAGCCTAGCCAAATTAAGCACGCATATCTCTGTCGAGCATAGAACAAGGGACTCACATTGGTGATGCGGCTTTGCCATGGAAAGCTCCAGACCAGAAACTGCAGAAAAGACTGCAAAAAAGAACCAAACAAACTTATTGGTGACTTTCCAATTCACAAATTTTAAACAGTATAAAAAGGAACAAAGAACTTTCTCGCCAGAACCTGAAATTGCCGGTGTAAGCACTCCATCCCCAATGACCATACACGTCCCAATCAGGGCCAAGACAAGCAATATCCTCTGCAAAAATTTGTGTTTCTCTAATGTTGATCTCAATCTCAATCCGAAACCCTTATCAGCAGACACGATCTCGTCTTTTTTATACTCATATAACTCCTCATCAGCAACCTGGCCATTTGGCAAGGTGCTCACCCGGGCGTGGCGGCAGAGCAGAGAATACAGAGCAAAGGTCCCTCCTTCACCGTTATCATCCGCTCGAAGGACTATAAAGACGTACTTAAGCAGTGGAATAAGAGTCAGAGTCCAGAATATGAAAGATACCACCCCATAGATCTCCTCGTTAGTTTCTGAATGATGAATGTCCTCTGCAAAAGTGCTCTTGTACACGTACAAAGGCGAAGTGCTTAAATCGCCATATACTACACCTAAACTCTGATAAGCCAAAGTCAACACTGCCCGCCATGACTCCTTCTGCAACAACAATTGAACACTAGCGTGATTATCGGTATAAAAGCATTCTATCTTTGAACATGGGACTCTACAGAAGCTCAATGCAAGACTCTCACCTTAATGGGATTTGTACGAGTTTCAACATCCATCAAAGCCATTTCAGAATCAGCGAAAACCCATTCGTTCCATCAAATTGAGAAAGAAGCGGAGATAACCCAAATGGGCAAGCACCAGAGGGCTTGAAGAAAATCCAACTATTAGAGGAGAAGAGAAACGGGGCCTTCCTTTACAAGAAAGCTGAAAACGTCGACAATGAGGGCATCTGAGTAACAAACAAGAAACACCAAAATGTCAAAGAAGTACTCAAAGAAACAAAGTTGGTGAGAATCTGTGCTCTAGAATATCTAGCAGAAGAGAATAAAAATACCGGGTGCGTGTACTGTTTTACATGAATGTTATTGACAAGAGTAGTGAGACATAAGAAGGTTGAGTTGGAAACAACTAAATCAAAAGAATCCCTCCACCATTGAGTCAGAAAATCTTCTATTGATCACGAGAAGTAGGCCCAACCGTGTATAGATAACAAAGAAAAAAAATGCGAGCAAAAATTGTCTGACGAGGATCTGACTGCTGTGGGGGCGTTTTTGTGTAATTGTTTGCTCAGTAACCGGGGAGGCTTTGGCCCCGTTCTACTATATAATATGTTTTTGTGTTTGTCCAGCTCGCTGCAAATGTAGAATATTCAAGGTGGGAGTGGGGCTGTTTGTTTTATCATCAGTTTGTAAAAGAACCGAAGGGGCTTTGGCTCTGGCTCCGTCCACTTTTTTATTTTTTTAAGCTTTTTTCTAAGATGGAAAAGAATTAAATTGAATGGAGTTGAGATATGGAGGAACATAGGAGATGAGGGAGAGAGTGAGCCTGTCAAGCGTGCAGACACTAACTGGTATATTCTTGATGCGTCGGACTGTGAGTTGCCGATTGAGAAGAAGGGTAGGGAGAAAAAAAAAAAAAAAAAAAAAAAAACGGAGAGGAGGAGGAGGACAGGATGGACTACATGTAGCAGACTTGTGGGCCCTGAACAGTGAAGGCTGAAAGAAACGTGTAAGAGTTTCGAATAGGAACGGAACAGGGAACTCAGTGGACTCTGTTACTCGGACGGGTTGACTCAGGTGGGGACAGGGTCCTAATGGTATAGTAAATATTTCGGGATAATATCAGAAACCTTCCCTGAGGTTTCCTCTTAATATCACTTAGCGTCCCTAACACCTTAAAAATATCACTTATTTTTGTTATTTGTATAACAAAATTTTAAAAAATCCTAAACTATCCTTTTACTAATTTTGCTAACCAAAAATACTTCTAAACCACTATATTTACTCCAGAAAAAACACCATCACTCAAAAAACAATCTGTAATAATACCACCACATCATAAAACTATAGTCCATAAAAATATAAATTTAAAAAATAAAAAAGATATTTGTAAATAAATATACTACCATCAATTTAATTCTATATGTTCAAAACTGATTTATTGTGAATCTTATATTTTTTTTCTCCAACTTTACTCGAGCCATGACCCTAACATTTAGGTTGTACTAATCATTATAAAAATTAACTTAAAATAAATAAAAAAATCATACCCCGCTTTATCACACTCACAAAAAATAAAAGATAAATAAAATTCAATTTACCATAATTTACGAGAAAAAAAATCATATAGCCATCAAAAAAAATGAGTAAGAAAAAATCTCAAAGAAACAAGAAAGTGAGAAAGTGAATTTTGTTTTCTTTTTTATGTTTCTGAACTCCATTTATTTGGTATGTTAATTATGTATCAAGTAAGAGTTAACATGGTCTTTTTACAATTATTAATAGAGGGAAGTGATATTTTTCAAAACTTTAGAATTGCCAAATGATATCAGAAGAAATTTCAATGGAGGTTTTTGATATTATTCCCAATATTTTTGTTGTAATCATTTCGACTGACAGGTAGAATAGAACGTAACTATTGAATATAACTCAGTGAAAAATTCGAAAAAAATAAGTGGATCAATCAGTTATTGATTCAATTAGTAGGTAAGTGATTGAATGGATAGGTCATTAAATATATCTGAACATAATATCTCATATTTTTAGTATAGGGTATATGGTTTAGGCATTGATAAAATATGCCAAAGTAAATATCCTCGAGTGTAAAATTTTATCTGTATTTGGTGTAATTGTCTAGCTTAATTATGAATTTTAAGAGCAAAAGTTTATTAGGAACAAAATTTGTCTTTAAAACGAATTATATATAATACTCCTATATTACTTTTGAAATCCATTTGGTGACTTATAGAGATTGGGTTTATTAAAAAGATTCCAATTAATTTTGTTTTAGAGAAATAATTTTAAAAAAAGGAATAAGGAATGAGTTGGCTAAAAAAGTTTATATAATATGAAAAAGGTTACAGCCGAGTAGACTGGCGGCCTAGTGGTCAGTGCACTCTATTTACCTATACAAGGCCCCTAGATCGAACAACTACTGCAACACCTTACTAAAAATTTTCTCACTCACAAAAATAATATGTTATTGTATTTGGATAGTAAATTATTTAAAATAATTTTATAAAAAAAATTGTGACATTCTTTTGATATGATATATGCCAGTTAAAAAATGATTGAAAAATATGTTGATAATACAAATAAATTAATGTGTGTAAATAATATGTAATAAATTACAATCCAAACACACTGCTATAAAGTATAAACAGGTCAGATTGTCGGTTTAATGACTAGCTTGTTGACAAGTTAGACAAAGACCCAGTCTGATTAAGTGGGCTATTCAACGAATTAATAGTTAAACCGTCGGTTTGAACCAAGTTTAATAAATATTGTACGAAGTAATTATTTTGTAATTTTCTTTTATTTTTCTGAATTAGTTACATTTGCATCTATCAAATTTGGCCAAAAAACAGAAGAACCTGGATCTTATTCCTGCGTCAAATGAACGGTGGCGATTGAACTGAACTGATCCGGCTCGAATACCAATCGCCTACCAGTACCAGAGGCGGGAAGTTCTTTTACCAACCGCAGAGGGACCCAGTCCGGAGAATCTTCCTCGTGATTTGCCCAAATTCCAAATCACCCGTTGAATTCATGCCAAGGTGTTAAAGATACTGCTTACGTCAACGCTCCAGATGTTTGTCATTTTATTAAGATCAGAACTCCTGTCCTGTTGATCTCTCTTTTTTTTTCAATGTTATTCTTATAATTATTTATATTTTACACTAAATTTAAATTTTAGAGAAAAATTTTGAAAATAAATTTACTAATATCATCATCTAATTACTATTATTAAAATATTAAAATCTCTAAATATGACAAATAATTTGGGACAGATATTAAGTAGGCGCAGTAGAGGCAAGCTACAGGAATCAGTTGTGCAGCGTTAAGTAATAAGTGAGGGTGAGATCACAATATCCGCCATGAGATACTGTGGGGGCATTATTTATGTTTTCAGAGCAAATCTAGTCGGTGTCGATTTAAAAAATAATAATAAACTGGCAAAATGGTCCCCCCGTGGGGGGAGAGGGGCGGGCCCGAATACGTGATTGAAGTTAGGTGATTTTTTTTTTCTTTTTTTGTCAGCAACGATAAATTTGTATAACCTACTCTATTCTAATCTAGGGGGAGGCTCTATTCTAATCTAGGGGGAGGGGGAGCCTAAGGAGGCTGTTGTAGGGGCTAGTGGGTATATAGACCCAACTAGACCAAGAGAGTGCAATGACACAATCCTGAGATTTTTTTTTGCTGCTGGCCCAATGAGGGACTTAAGTCCCTCCCCGGTGATTACTGAGCCATTGGCCCAGTGGTTAGATTGAAGTTAGATGATTGAATGGACAAAAATGCGTGCACCTTCCAGAAAGATCAAAGAAAGAAGTCCAAATGCCAAGTCCCCCTTTTTTTTTCCTGATCAATCATATGGCACGTTCATTGCATGAGTGGCATTCCATATCTCCACTCTCTAACTAATGCACTAAACACAGACGTGCTCATCTTGGATTTGACGTTGTGCTGATTAATTTTTTTTTGTTTTGTTTTTGGAGGATAAAGTGAAGAGGTATAGGCCGATAATTGGTTTTTAAGGAGATACGGAGGTGGGTGGGTGGGTGGGTTTGTGCGGATGAAATTTGTTCAAACTGAAACTGAATTCTTTAAAACAAGTGAATGATTCAGATTCATTCGTCTTAATTTTTGTCGCCGCACTGAAATTTCCCATCTAATTAGTCCACAGCCGCCCAAGTTGTGCAGCCATTCTCCGTGCATCACCACGCCAGCATGAATGCATGTGAGAAGAAGCCTGTTTGTGTCGTTTTTCTTCAAAGATTGGTTATTATTATCAATTATGGTACAATCGAAGTAAGCAAATAGACAGCACCGTGAGCTGATGGACCGGTGGTATGGTATTTCCGCCTTGGCCGCTGTTACGTACGTGCAGTCAGGTGTTTGTCATGGCAGAGATGATCAATCATCATTTGTTGTTTTGGCATTGGAAAGGGATGCCGGGAGAACCTCTTTCATGTTTAGTCTAACGATTAATTCCTGCCGCCCAGTTCTACGCAGATATGAAGTGCCGGGGCTGCAGCAATGGGCGCGAGCGTTTTTTACATTTGCGGCCCTATTGAATTAATCACCAAGGCCCATTAAGTAGCAAGTACCATACTACTACTATATGTACTGTAAGTTTTCGCTAACCCAAAAAAAAAAAAGGGTATGTAACGCAAGTCACAAGTCGCAAAGTTCCAACCGACGCCCAATTCCTATTGCAATACTATTAAAGTTTTCCTTGATCCCCAAACACAAAAATAAAAATAAAAATAAAAATAAAAAATTTAGAATGAATATTAGTGTTTGATAATTATTTTCTGTAGCACTTCTTTAATGTATTTGATACAGGTTAAAAAGTGATTGAAAAACTAAAAAATGTAATTAAAGAATCTTATATTTTTGCAAAATAATGTAAAATCCAAATGAAATATAAAGCAAGGCATTGTGGCATAAAAAAACATTAATTCACATCTTATTGATTTGTAAACATCCAGGAAAAGTCGCAAGGTGAGCGAAAATTATCAAAACGACTCCGTTTATAGTTTAAAGCAAGAAAGAGGAGCGATGAAAGACTCGTGTAGAAGTTTTGCAAATTTTTAAATTCTTTTTACTCTGCAACACACTTTTTTTTCCTATGGTCTTTTATTACTATTATTTTTATATCATGTGACTACGTGCTTTTTTTTTTTTCTTTTTCTAATAAGATGTTTCATATTTTGATTGAAAGTAAAGCATTATTCTGCAGCTGTTATGTTTGGCATTAATGTTGTTATTTTGTCAAAAATTTTGGACGAAAATTTTGTCATTGACAATTGATTGGTCAATAAAGGAGGCTAATTAAGTGTATATATTTGAAATTTGGGGGGTGAAAGTGTCACAAAGGGTCAAGTTCAAGGAGTCAAACTGTAATTAACCCAATTTTTTTGTTGGACTTGGATGATGCACTAGGTCTGGTCTGGTTAGCACCAAAATTGTCATAAAGCATGCAGTTCTTCCCTTCCTTTCCCGTTTCCCACTCATTAGCTAAGGGAAGAGGAAAATGGAGAGGAGACAGTGCTACATGATTTACAAGACCGGCCCGAATGAAGCTGAAAAGAGAGAACAAGCATGGAAACCAATTAGGACAAGATACGCAAAAGGACGGGTAAAGTCTTTAGTTGAGTTTCTTAAACATCACTTAGGATAGCGCCTCATCTCATCTCATCAAATAGTAGCAGTAGCAGTAGTAGTAAATTTTGGCTGAGCGTGTGTGTTTGCATGCAATTGCAACTGGTCCAGGAGCTGATTCAGCGTGTTCCAGGACGACCCACCTTCTTTGACGGCCCTCATGGCCGCTTCTCCAACTTCTTTCACCTTCTTCCTCACCTCCTGCCCTCGTGTTCCTTCCATTAACTCTCTCACACCCTTCTCCAATCCCTCCGACTTCACCAACCCCTTGGCCGACCCATTCCACGTCTCCGCCCTTACTCCAACCTTAATCTCTTCCACCACCAACTTTGCATTCAGCGGCTGTTCCGCCATCATCGGCCAAGCCAGTATCGGAACCTTGGCGCATATGCTCTCCAGAACAGAATTCCAACCGCAATGGCTCAAAAACCCCACAACGCTCCGGTGGCCCAGGATTTTCCTCTGGTCGACCCACTCTCTGACTATCAGACCTCTGTCTTTAACTCTCTCTTCAAATCCATCGCTGAGTTGCGATTCATTTTTCCTGACGACCCACAAGAAATTCACCTGCGATCTCTCCAGCCCGCTTTTGATTTCTTGGAATTGCTCCGCTGATATCTCCGCTTGGGATCCAAACGCAACGTAAAGAACTGCCTGCCCTTGGTCTAGCTTTCGGTCCAGCCACTCGTCAATCCATGAACTCTCATGCTCTGGACTAGGTGTGGGTGGCTCGGCCAGACATAGAGGCCCTACTGACCACAGTTTCGGTTCATAATGGCGGTTCCAGTAATCTATATAAACTGGTTCCAGCTCGTAAAAGCTGTTAACTAGTTGGCCAAAGCTCATTGAAGCGGTAACGGTGCAATCGATGATGAACTCGAAAAATGGGCCCTTGGGTTCATGGTCACTCAAAGACTCGTCAAAATCATTTCTGGCGAGCTTGATCCAGGGGAAGTTAGGAACCGCAAACAACTCATCAGCCGACTGGGTCTTCCAGAGAAGTCCGCTCTCCCCCGCGACCCTGGATAATGTGCTGGCGAAGTTGCTCATGCCGTAGTAGACCAGCCTGGGGATGCCGTACTTGTTGGCGGAGTGGACGGTCCAACCCAAGAAACCATCTGTTACCATGAAAGTAACCGGCGGGAGGGAAGTCAGGGCTTGTTCGAAATGGGGTTGCATGAGGGGCGTGGCTCTTGCTAAAGGCAACCAAAGAGATATGTGGGGAAGTTTATCGGTACTTTCAATGCCGGGGGGTACTCCGTCGATGCTTTCAGGGAAAGGGAGATCCATAACGGAGACTCCTACAGTACTAGTAGTAGTGTTTTTCATGATCAGGTCCGCAAGGTAATTGAGGATGAAAGGCCGGTTTGCTGGGGTGGTGAAGATCGTGACGGTCAAGCTGCGATGGACAAGGAGGCGAGCCAGGTGGAGGAGTGGGATGGTGTGGCCTTTGGCCATGAAGGGGAACAGGACAGCATGTTGGCCGGAACCGGAAGAAGAACCCATGTCACGCCTAGTGTGAATTGTGCTGCCTCTCCTCTCCGGAGTCTTCCTAGCTTTTCCTGCCAAGAAAAAAAAAAGGTACCATATACTTTGCAAACCTTCAACGGTGGTGGGTTCGAAGAGATTTTTGTTTGAGCCTTTGAGGTGCGTGGCGAGACCTACACGGATTAGCAAGTTGTAAGAAAATATCAGAATGTAACATATTCTACCCAAAAAAAAAAAAAATTTACATATACTGTAATTTTAAAAGTTACAGACTATTTTACCCACTATTTTTTTTTTAAATTTATGTTCATCCTATCACTATATTTTATATATTTTCATCCTTGATTTGAGTTGGAGACGTTTTTATGATTTTTTAAAATCTCAAACAATAGCAGACCCTAAAAAAAAAAGGAGAAAAACTTAAATAAGCTGTCTTTAATTAGGAAGCAGCTCCGGCTGGCACGGGGACCGCGATCTGATTCGGGATGCTAATGAATAAGTCGCAACCCAAAAGTAAAGCTTCTAGCATTTGATTTGTTTGATTTATTTTAAAATTTTGTGATGCAATTGATGCGAAGCTGAAGCGTTTGAAACTAACAAGAATGCTACAAGTAAGCATTTTTTGATTGTTATTTTTTGAAATTTATATAGAAAAATGTCATTTTTGGATTGCTATTTTTTGAAATTTTTATAGAAAAACATATTATAACGATTTGGTCTATATATATATATATATATATATATATATATATATATATATATATATATATATATATATATGTGTGAAAAATAAAAAAATGATTGAAAAATATTTTTACAAGAATTAATAATGTTTTCGTGGATGTCCACGTGGGTGGGATGGTCTGTTAACGGAGGCCGTGCGATTGACGGTGTGGCTAGTGAATGACACTCACCACCGAACTTGCTCTTCTTTTTTTTTTTTTTTTATCAATTGTCATTCCTACTCCTACTCTAACTTCTTTAACTATGAGGGAGGCTCAACTGATCGTACAGGAGATCGATGGGGACAGAACCACCACCGGACCTCCGAACTTGCCCTTAAAGGTATTGGATGCGTATAGGGATGGCAATGGGGGCGGGTGCCCGCGGGGGGCTCTCGGAGCGGGAGTTGGGGCGGGGGACGGGGGAGTATACCTCCTCCCCATCCCCCGCCCCGCCACCTGCAAAAAATATATATATATAATTATATATAATATGTAAGTTAATTAGTTATAAACTTATGATAATGATATTATTAGTTAGATGTATTATATAATGTATAGTAGTTTATGTAATATAATTGATATTATCAATTATATGAATAATTATATATGTCTACTAATAAAATTTATTAATTAGTTATACTAAATTTACTAATACATTTATACTAAATTTCTAATTACACTTAATAGAATAACACTTTTTTCTCAAAAAAAAAGCACAAACATAATAATGAATTAGTGATTGCATTTGTACTAAAAGTGAAAACTTGACTATTTTAGCTATATTTATTTCATCATATTGGATTGTATTCAAATAACTTCTGTTTGATTGTTTTTATGAGTTTCAATTGTAAAATTACAATGAATAATAATTTGGTGATGTGTTGATATTTTAGTACTTGATTATTTATTAAAATTTAATTATAATAAAATTATATAATAAAATTTTATTAACCCCGCGGGGGCACCCGCGAGGAAAACAGGGCAAGGCGGGGCGGGGGAGCGGGAGGCGGGGACGGGGGGAACTAATAGGCAACGGGGCGGGGGACGGGGGAGTGGTCCCCCGCCCCAACCCCGTCACGCCCAACCCCGCCCCGTTGCCATCCCTAGATGCGTGTGTTTGTTGGATGGTTCTTTCCGCTCAGGCAGCTGATGAATCAAAAGGACACCCAATCCGCTTGAGCCAATCTTTGTCATTTATGAGATGTGAGTTTACATTGACTCTTCTAGAAGCGTGCCCCGTGGCATATTATTAATTCACAAACGACCCCAGGGCGCTCCATTATTGAAGTTGCCGGTCCCCCTTTCCAGCCAAACAAAAAAAAAAAAGAAAAGAAAAAGAAACTACATGTTTTTTCATGAACACATTTTTATCTCACATTTATTAAACAAGTGTTTTGACCCGTGCTATGCACGGGATTATATTTCAAATTAAAATAATATTGTATATATTTATATATTATGATACAGAATAATAAATACATATATACTAAAAATTTTAAAGAAGTGATGTTTAATATTTTGAAAAAAAATTTAATCTATAATATTTTACATGAAAAAAGGATTGTTAACGCATTTAAGGAGAGGGTTAGGTTCGGTGGTAAGATGAGAAGAGTTTTCTTAAAATAAATCAATATATCAATATCCGACAAAATATATTATGTTATACCCATATATCAATACTTATAATATAAAAAAATTAATTATAACCAGTTTATTTTCATCCATTTTTAGAAAAAAAAAAATCTTTCTCCTATATTGTGCCCCTATAATTGTTGATTGCATTTAGATTAGCATTTTTCATAAACTTTAAAGTATATTTTAAAAAAAGGAAAAATCGTTCAAAATGTCCCTCACATTTTGTAAAATAACTTTTTTTGTCCCTCACTTTTAAAAGTGTAATTTTATATCCTTTACATATTCACATCGGACAAATTTAGTCCCTAACTAGGTTTCCGATCATTTTTTGGGCGGAATCCATCATGTGCAAGGCACGTGATCATTTTTTAAGGGTAAATTTGTCTAATTATATTTTACATAATCTGATCTATAGTCCTCCACATTTTATAAAACAAATTTTTTCGTCCCTCAATTTTATAAAATGATTTTTTCATCCCTCACATTTCACAAAATGAATTTCTCCATCCCTCACATTTCAAAAAATGAATATTTTCATCCCTCACTAATTATGTATGTGAGGGAAACCCTAAAAAAATAATGTGTGTGAATACATTTTGTTTAAACACATGTATATGTCTATTTGATTTTGTTTAATAATACGAATAGCATAAATATATGTATGTGTTTATTTGATTTCACTTAACAATCCGAATACCATATATTATACGTGATCATTTGATTTCATCTGGTATTAACTAGTAAACAATCTTGCATTCATTGTCAAGTTGGCCAATAAAGTTATTTTCGGTCAGAATACAATAAGAATATGCAAAATAAGGTTCTATTGGTAAATATTAGTCATAATCATACAAAAAGAGAAGATAACCCACAAGTTGGGTCCAATTACATACATGTGTTTATGTCATTATTATTAAGCAAAATCAAATAGACATATACATGTGTTTAAAAAAAAAGTATTCACACACATAATTAGTGAAAAATAAAAAATTTATTTTTTGAAATGTGAGGGATGGAGAAATTCATTTTGTAAAATGTGAGGGATAAAAAAATCATTTTATAAAATGTGAGGGACGAAAAAATTTATTTTATAAACTGTGGAGGACTATAGATCAGATTATATAAAATATAATTTGACAAATTTACCCTTAAAAAATGATCACGTGCCTTGCACATGATGGATTCCGCCCAAAAAATGATCGGAAACCTAGTTAGGGACTAAATTTGTCCGATGTGAATATGTAAAGGATATAAAATTACACTTTTAAAAGTGAGGGACAAAAAAAGTTATTTTACAAAATGTGAGGTACATTCTAGATGATTTTTCCTAAAAAAAAAATCTCCATAATATGTGTTTTTAGAATTCTCATAATTATTAAAAATCACCATCATTTCCCTCTTCTCTTGTCCGTCACCTAGTCATCAAATACCTTCTACGACTTTCATATCTTCTGTTATGGTATCATTCTTTCTATTAATTTTTTTTTGTCATATCCCTGCAATCCCCTTTCTTCTTCTCTCCCTTCTCTGCCCATACTTGTAATCCATATTTCTTTCCAACCTTTCCTACCACTTTTCAACTTCTCAACATTTTCTTTCCTCCTTTCTCCCCCTATATCTAATCTCTAAATTCATATCCCTGCAACCAAATATATTTAACTTTACCTATCATAATGAAAACATAAAATTGAAAATTGATTACAATGGTTGCAATTACTAGTATCTAAAAATGGAAATGAAAAACTGATAATATTTATAATATTCTCAAGTACTACAATCAATATATATATATATATATATATATATATATATATATATATAAATTTAACATAGCAAATACATATTTACATATGAAGACAGCAATAAGAATACATAAATAATTAATGATACCAAAAGTTATCCTTGGTGTTTGGGTTTTGCACTCTTATTCAAATCTAATGTCAAATTTGGACTAGATATATACAAATTAAGTAATATTTTACGGTTGAATGTTCTATACCTTTCTCTTAAACTATAATGTTACTTTTTAAAAAATTTTTGGTAGAATTGGTATTGTTATTATCATTATTTTTTTTATCAAAAATGAATATTTAAAAAAAAAATTCCACTTTAAAAGGCTAGTAGTACTTTATTTTTATTTTAATGATTTCATAATTTGGATTTCATGAATGGTACCATTTTTTTATTTTTTAAATCCATGACATTATTTCATGAATATTTTTTATTTAATTTTGCCCTTTTACTTAGGATTACTAAGTTAAAAGATAAAATATTGTCATTTACTTTTTTACTTTTATTAAGTTTGGCAATGCTTTCTTTTTGTTTACCCTTCCACTAATAAACTTCAAACCAAATTTCTATATAAGTGGAGTCACTACTTTTTAAAATTAGAAAGGAATGAAAGCCACTTTTTACTTAAGAAAATATAATTTGCACTCCATTTTTTATTATTTGCAATTCCACTATTTGTTTTATCATTTAGTCTAATTAATGAAAATTATATAACCAAAATGATTATTGAAGTGTGAATAACAAAAATAGAGTGTAAATAATCTTACTTATTTAAATTAATAAGAAAGCATGAAAAGATGCTATATTTGTTATCTCTTCTTATGGTCTTATAGAAGTTTTAATTGTTGTAAAATCATAAATAATGCAAGGCAATTGGAAATGTGATGGGTTGAAGTTCAAGTAGGATGACATGCATATTAACCAACAATTTAAAATGAAATTATTTTAAAAAGTAACCAATAATTTCAAATGTGAAAAGTAGACATGAAAGTTGAGAAGAATATATTATATAAATTAAATTAAATGTGAAATGCTAGAAAAATGAAATTGACAGTGGGAAGATGCGTGGAGACTTGTTGCTAAAAATTCCCTTCTCAAATTTATATAGATATAGATTGTTATAGTATATATATAGGAGTATTTTTTTACTAAAACTTCAGAAAATTGGCAATCCAAACAAGACTACTACACAAGTTGTCACGCTAAGACAAGCACAAGTTAACGAACGGTATAAGCCATGCATTTTTTGAGTTTTTGTATACAAAAAAAGAGTTCTATAATTATACATATATATGAGATAAAAAAGTACTTAAAAATATATTCATGAAATATATTTAAAAAAATTAGAAAAATGACAATCCAAATAAGAAAATAAATTATATATAAGTTATCATTTTTATTATCATATGAATACAAGCATTTATATTTAGAGCGATGTTTTTTGCACTCCAATTATCCATTTTCATCTTGATAAACCATATTACCTCTGACCTAATTTCTTTTCCTACCCTATCTTGTGTTCACATGTAAGGAGGTTGGGCACAAATGTCGTACATGTCCAAAAGATAAAAAAAATTAACCTTTGCTTTTTTTTTTTTCTAAATCTACATAATTGTTTTTTAAATTTGTTTTCATATTCTTATTTCAATTTAAAATTTGCAAATTTTTGATGAGCACAATTGAGGTTCCATTGTATCATTTGGATACTAGATGCTATAATGCTTTTGTTGAAATATACTAGAAAGTTTCACTCTCTCTATGATGATTATATGAGTTATTCCTAGTGGACTTGTTGAAATATTAGTGTTTTATTCACGAGACATTGAAATTATACTTAGTTTTTTGTCATCTTTGATGCTTGGAATTCATTTATTTATTTATTTTGCTCTTAAAGTTTGAAATCTGTTCATATTACATTGCTAAATTGATCTTTGGCATCATATAATTTTGTGAAGTTTTCTTTAGAAAAATATATAATACATGTTAGTGACAGTTTTAAATTAGTCTTTTTAATGTGTAATGGAATAATACATATTATTGCACCCTTATATTTAGATACTTGCACGATTAAAAGAAAAAAAAATTTCATAAAATCGCAAGAATAATTGAAAGGGTGTGAGAAAAGGCAAAGATTTAGATAGACCTATTCCACTTACTTATACATTAAGTGGTTCAAAATTTATCATGATATCTCATAAATTCAAGTATTAAACACACACAACTAAGATGTGACAAAATTTAAATCAATATATCTAATACTATATCTAATGGAGTGCTAGATTTATCTCGTTGATTATGAGAACGAGAGCGAAGCGAAGCGACAAGTCCAGTCGTTGTGAAAATTACGTCCAGGGAACTCTCATACGTTACATGTCAGTTTATTATTTGCGCGGCAGGGCCGACCGTTAGAACCTTCTTCTCCCTTATTTTCAACTTTCAAATTCTGACCTAAATTTTATTTTAATAACTTTGGCGGCGGCAGCTTTTGTGAAATCATTTAGCAGTACATCCCTCGTACTATCGAACCCCGAAAGTCTCTTTGCCCCCTTAATTTGATAACTTGCTAATCACTGCTATTTGAATTTGGATTGTGAAAAATAATTTTTAAAAAATAGGTCAAAAAATAAGAATCCAAACGGACTCATAATCTTTTTTCTCCTGATGTCCTCCGCCCGCTTGAACTTGCTGAAAACTGAGAAAGATTAAAGGGAAAAAGAGCAAGACAAAATAATCATTTGGAATAGGGCACAACAAATAATCATTGAGAATGGGCAATTTGAAAATTGACGCGACTGCTAGATACACACAGTCCACAGGAAAGAACGCAATCAAGCAGCACTAATTAATGAAAGGGATAATATCATAAACCTCCTTGAGATTTCTCTTAATATCAGTTGATACTTTTATAGTTTTCAAAATATCACTTACCTCCCCTGATAATTATAAAGAGCTATATTAACCCTCATGATACATAATTCACATATCAAATAAATAGAGCTAAAAAAAAAGTCACTTTCTTCTCTTTCTTCTTTCTCCAACATTTTCCCTTACTCATTTTTTTTTCTGATGACTGTGATTTTTTATTTGTAAATTATAGTCCATTGAATTTTATGCGTCTTTCACTTTTTATGATTGTGATAGAATGAGGGATAATTTCATTGTTTATTTTGAATTAACTTTTATAATGATCAGTACAATTTAAAAGTTTAGGCATGGATTGAAAAGAAGTTGGAAAAAAAAAATATAAAGTTCACAAAAAATTTATTTTGAATATATAGAATTAAATTGGTGCAAGTGTATTTCTTTATAAGTATCTTTTAATTTTTTAAATATATATATATATATTTTTGGACTATAATATTGTGACATTTTGGTAGTGCTACTAAAGATTGTTTTTTCAAGTGATAGTTTTCTTCAAGTAAACAAAGTAGTGACTTTGGAGTATTTTTCATTTAGCAAGTAAAAGGGTAGTTAGGATTTTTAAAACTTTTGTTACACAAATAACAAAATAAATGGAGGTATAGGTGATATTAAGTGAAATCTCAGGGGAGGTTTCTGATATTATCCCTTATTGGAAAAAGAGCTTGCGAGGGCAATAGAATAGAGTTTGTCCTCTCCTCCTCTAAGAAAGCGAAAACAACTTTCATCCACTTTGCATCAACTTGATTGTTATGCAGAAACATGTGATACAGTGTACTGCTAGTAAGGTAAACGAGGGTCCTCCGGAAAAGTTTACCATGCAGGCATCAATCCTGCAATTATCACCAGAAGGACCAACGTTTATTGAACCACAGTACACGTAGCCCTCTGATCTGATGATCAGAGGATGACGTCTTTCTTTCGTCTCGGATGATCGATCCGGTGGCTACAAAATAAAGCAAACCGGCTTTACCCTCACGACTCATAACTGAAAACAGTGGTCCAATCCCCAAGTTACGTCGACCATCAAATATGCACTCAATTTTGCTCGTCACAAAGTAGGCCACAAAGTAGGCACGCGGCGAAACTAATCCTGGCTGCTTTTAAGACTCGGCTGTGAGGCTCATCCCTAAAAATAGTATTCTACTGTATTGGCGCTCTCAGAGTTCTTAAACTTGGTCCTGACATTCCCCGTGTGTTGTCCCTATACAGCGGAGAAGAGAACTTTAGAATCGTCTGTGGCACGGCATCCGTCTATCCTCACATATATACATACTGGTTCTATCCTCACATATATGTGGTCGATATCCACATATATATATATATATAAAAGGTTGGTCCTGGTGGACCTGTCTCTCCAAAAACCGACAAGCTGAGCAGGACCAATTATAGCTCACGGGCTTGAAAGTAGTGCTAAAGAGCTCCTTCGTGGGGCTTCCTTTCCCAAAGTGCTTGTACAAAATTGATTTCCGCTTTGAGGTTGGAACTCCGAAGTATTCCCCGTTCAGAAACACCAGTTGGGCCAGTTGATTTAACGGGCCTTTTTCTTAACCTACGAAACAAGCTATCAAATTCAAGACTAACTGATTGGGGCTAAGTAAAGTACCCGCCTCTGTTCCAGAAACAATAATATTATTGAATTGATCTCTGCGAACCCCAGCAGCCACATTACATATCGGCTACTTTCTTCAACAGCCCTGTTAAAATCAGCACTACCTCTGCAGATGGGGCAAAGAGCAGTCCTCAAAAGCCACATGTCAACACATTCCGCATGGAAGCTGTGGCAGCACAGAGGCAACAACCGGCACTTCTCTCCGGCCTTGAAGCCCTCTAAGCAAACAGCACAGTCCGCAGGACTAGGACTAGGAGTGGCGCCCTTTATCTCTTTTGCTTTGAAATCGAAACAAGGAAGCTTCTCCAACTCCTCTCTGGACATGCTTCTGCTCCCAAGCTCCCCCCCTCTCCACCACCATGTTATTGCTGCTGTTCCTGTTCCCAAATCCCCTCCTGAAAGCCCTCCCAACCATGCAGATATGAATTACGACTATAATGCCGATACCTACAAACAACAAGACCAAGGGTATCACAATTGCCATCACCGGAACCTGTGTTGCAACACCCAATACTTGATTTCTCATCTCCAAGAATCTTCTTCCATGCCCACTAACTGCCCGACAATTTTCAACCCTTTTCAGAATATTTTGATTCTTCTCCGATCATCCCCAAACTCCAAATCCAAGTCTACGCACTTATTTATGTCTCCTCCTAAGAGAGAAATTGGAACCGTAGGACACATATGTGCAGGTTGTCTAACAGTGGCAAGTATAGTATAGTCCCCAAATTGGGCAAGCAGCTGACGAGCATACACTTTTCTGCATGTTAAGCAAGTACTATAAATTAATGGTAGCGGGGGATTGGGTTAAGGTCCTCGGAGTGGGTGGGAAACAAAAGAAACAATTTTTAGGCATTGAAGAGATCAACAAAAAGGCAACTGTACAGTGAACAAAATTTTCTTTTTAGTGTCTGCTTGGCTGCTTCTTTTGATTTCTTTCAATTCCGTCAGTACCTTGCGCAGTGTCAGCAGCGAGTCGAGGTACTGTGAACGTATGCTATATCAAATCTTGCCTTCTTACTGTTTTCTGCGTCCTTGTTGTGTAGAAGTAACACACACTGGAACAAAGACGGAAACAAAGAGGAAAAGAAGCGTTTGTAGTCCAGTAGCCAAAAGCCTAAAATATGAAGTCCAAGTGAAACCAGGTCGGCAGCCAAAAAAATAACACAAAAAACAGAGAGAATAAGAATCTGGGAGGAAAAGGGCAAAAAAAAAAAAAAAAAAAAACAGAATACTGTATACTCCAACACAAGCAAATTAAACACCATTTTTGTTTGTGGTTTCAGGCTTGCTACTTGCAAGTGCGCACAAGCCCATATTAGACTGTCAAAATTAACTGCTAAGAACCAAACAAACTCTCAGGCAGAATACCATCAGATAAGGGATTTATACACCAGGAAATGTAACGCTAACTGATCAAGTTACATATGATTGGAAAGACAAAAATAGATCAATTGCTAGCAGACCGTAGCTTTGAGCAACCATAAATGGTTTCTGTAACCAGCAATACATGGTAAACCAATTGTATCAATCGTTGTAGGATCTATAGCTCAACTATGACATGGACTGTCTTACCAAGCATCTCAAACTTTCAGGTATATACAAGTGTTGGATAAGGAACAAAAAAGAAAGCATGGGGAAGTGCCCAAATATAGCACTCAATGAAACTATAATACGTACTGCATTGCAATGCTAGGAACCAAGTACAAGACCCTCTCGGACAATATTGGTCACACGAAGGACAGCCTGAGCACTTAAAGGTGAAAGTTTTGTCTGACAGAAATTCTCCCAGGAAGTCACCTCCCGATCGTCAGACACTCCATTTGCACTCAAGATATGAGATTTCTCGTACATGGTCTGTAGCTCCACCAGTAGACCTCGAGCAGCCTCCCTGGACTCCGGGAGCTGGTCACTTAGCTGGGATGCTGCTACTTCTATTAGTTTGTCAATTCCATATGCTTTAATCCCCTCTATATCCTGTAAAAGAGAAGAAAGCTCATAACACAATGGTCCAAGATGTCCATACTTCAAGAGGAAAGGAAATGACATCTAGTAGACAATTAAAATTTTTGCCTTCCAAATTAATGAATTTAACTTAATTATTCCTCCAATTAGAAAAATGCAGTAATTTTTGCCCCTCCCTTTTTTGGCTGCTACTAAATTTATCCAGAGTTGACAATACTTGCAAGGCCAAGAGGCCAATACTCCACTTGCACGCGTGTTAAACTGAAGGAAAGACCCGTAGCATACTTGTTAGCAATTAATGTGCTAGGATAGTAGAAATGTTGTTGCACAAAATTTTCATTCCATAATTTGGCTCCAGCAGAATAGTACAATAAGAATTTCCTAAAATCCAATTCTGCATCAATCGATGTGACTTTCTTTGAATGATTCTTCCAAGAACAAAGTGTAGTCTACATGGTCTAAGAACAACTTCAATAAGCAAATAGAAGGGCAAAAACGAGAAGACAATTCGAGCACTTGAAGATGTTCTTTTCGGGATAAGGAACTATGCAGAAAAACAGACAAAATAAGGTAGTTTCAGCATCAAACTCAATAATGGTAAAGATAAACCTCTTACCAGTCTTGGTACACTACGAGAAAAGCACATAGCCGCCTTTGCTCGAATTCTTGGATTCCTATTCTTAAGATAAGGTTGCAATTTGGGCAACAATGAAACAGGAGAAACCCAGGTAGTCATGGAGACTAAAGCTCTCTCAGCTGCCTCACATACAAATCTTTTGTCTTGTGAAGCTTTGAGAAGAAGTTGTACGAGCTAAACGTTAACAGAATGCCAGAAACAAAGTAAAGTTAGAAACTACATTAAGAGAAAACCCACCATGTAGAGAACCATGCAACACATTACAGCAGACATTAAATTGCAAGAACTGTATATACCATTGGATCCAATGAATCAATTATGTTGTCACCATATGCTTTGAAAATGTCGGAAGATGTCATAATTGCAGTTTTACAAACAGCACTTCTTGGATTCTTCAAGGACTTCACAATTAGGGTAACCACCTTTCCCCTATTCACCAAAAGAAAAATCAATTGGAATCATCGTAAGGAATTGCTAAAAACATCTTTTCATATGAAAGAAAAGACTAATGGATCACACAATGTTCTACTCATGTCAGCATAGTGAATAGCAGAACTTACAAAATGTCAAGCATCATTTCCTTGTGAAATATAGACAACCTTCTTACATCATTTAGTGCCTCACACACCAAAACCCAATCCTTGGAGTCTAGTCCGGCTAAGAGTGTCTGAGACAAACCAAAAATGTCAATGATTGTACAGCTTGTTCGATATAACCCAACAATTAAGAGAATCTACTGTCAGTTATCAAGCTAGGGATGGGACACCTGCTTTGTTTGATAGCAAAATGATCTGTGTACACGTATACCTTCAAACTCATTTCCAGATCTTCTACATCTTTCAGATTCTCTGATTCAATGTATTCCACTTCAGAGTTTCCCACCTCCGGCACAGAATTCCCTACTCCATTGACATTCATAGGATTCTCAACCCCTGGTGAAGAAACTTTTTTTTGACTGTCTTCAAGATTTTCACCAGTTTGCTCGATCTCAGGCTTGAGGCTCCCATTACTGGTATTTTTGTTCTTCCTTCCAGATTCAGGCAACATATTGAGATCTTTAAGAGCTTTCTCAGACATGATGTAGGCTCAGGAACCCCTAAAAGAATAAAACTGATATCTACAGCTATCAATTCTTCAATACTGAAGTGATTGAGCAGAACCATCATCAAGAGAGAAAAGTGGAGCCACTTAACAGTGAGAAAATCTAGGCAGAAATTCGATGTGCCTTGCATCCTATAGATAATATGACAGTCTGCAAGCAACATATTTCAAGACCTTTCTATATAGTTTACATTTTAGTTCTTCACTGCTTTCTGTGAAAATGATATAGCTTAAAACCTGAATCTTCAAGTTCAATATATGGAAACCAGATTATATCAAACCTATGGATCATTGATTTTCTAGAGCTTTGCAACTTTCCCTGTTCCGCTCCATCACCATATCTGACATGTTTATAGCAAACTCATGCTATCAATAGAAAGTGAAATGTTCTGAGATATTAACTTTTCGTCAAAACTCCTTCAAAATAAACCAGAAATCAGAGTCCCTAACTGACACCTTCTTAATAGGTTTCAGCAGATTATACACTTGTTCAACACTTGATCAGGTAACATTCTACAGGGCTCATTCCATTATCCAATTAAATTCTTCCGACTCTACTGCGAGCTTGGGTGTGTACACTTAGGCTTTCGAAAACAAATTGCCCAACACTGGGCACTCACTCCTGTACTTCAACTAATCCAAATTATAGTTAAATCCAGCCCACAGCAAGCACATTTGTATTCGACCAGTAGCAACTCGCGTACAATTTATTGCATTCAAATTAAAAAAGGGAGAAATGACTTCACAGAACATAATGCACATCTCTATCTAATTAGTTCATCTCAATGAATATTAATCTCAAACCAGGAAATCACAAAGTAACATGCACATCAACATTACTATGTTGTAACACTCATTAGACCAGATCAAGTAACATACAGCGCCGCCAATTCAGTTCAAGAGCGAATGACTATAGAAGTGAAAGACACAGAGTATTTTTCCGACATAAATATCAAAAATCAATCAAGCTAATCTGTCAGGAACGTATCGCACTGAGCAACAATCACATAAACGAAAATCCAGTATCGTTCTCGTTTTAAACAAAATTGCCAATCAGCAAAGTCGTCTAACTAGAGATCTGTCATTTCCATTTCGGAGGAAAAGCAGAGAAGAAGAAGAAAGCCGAAATATAAGCAAGTGAAAAGAAAAAATGCAAGCATGGTGACAAGAACAAAAGTCAAGTGCGAGCGCGCTATGAAGAAGATCTCAGTGTAGAATTTGCAATTACAATTTAAGAAAAATGACAAGGAACGGTACGAAATTAAAATTCAGCATGACAAAACATCGAATTCTTGCACTACCACACAGCATTTTGAAAAAACATCACTAAAAATCGCTAGAATGAAACGCAATACAACTAACCAGTTGTGTAAATTTGTGGATAAAGCGAGAAAGATTACCGCAGACGAGGATATGCACTGATCGACTTCTGCAGATATGAAAGCGCCGGAGCAGGACACAAAAAAAAAATTAAGTTAAGCGATGGAGAGAGAGAGTTTATGCTTAAAAAGAAAGAGATGGGAGGATTCGGATGTTAAATTGTGTATCTAGTGGTTGAATGGATTCATTCATTCGGATATATAAAAAAGGAGGAAGGGAGGGATTATGTGGGATTTAGTGTTTAGTGTATGTAACCGGCGAAAGGCGGTGTCATGTGAGACGGCCGAAATTTGCTACTTGTCAGTATTACTATATGCTGCCCCAATCGGGCCGGCAAGCACGGGCACTTGACATGTGACCGCCGTGGGAAGAAAGAGAGAGAGAGAGAGTCAGTCAAGAAGGACTTATTAAATTCATCAAACCCGCTGTGTGACTCTGCCTAAATTACCCCTTGCGATATTCGCTTGCAAAGTGTCTGCCTTCTCAAAGTGTATGCTCAATGGTGTACCTACAACCTTGCTGGCTTGCACTCCTAATTTTAGCCCGACTTTGCCCTTTCAATCCAATCCCTGCTGTTTGAAATCTCTCTGAATTATTATGGAATAATATTCGAAAATTATTTCTATTTTGATCGTTTCTTCAAATTTCAAGTTTATCGAATCTATTATTGATTTTAGAGAAAAGAATAAGCATATAAAGTAAGAACAAACTTTATATACACTGATTGATAGTAGTGTATACATAATCGCTGACATATATGTAAAAATTGAATTTTATATAATTGTTATTCATTCAATATTGACAATGTATGTATACACAGCGAGTGTAGAATAAAAACATTACTTTAGAATCACTCGAAAAAGAAAAAAATCTTTTTATATATTTAACTAAATTTTAAAACTAATCATTTTTTTTAATAAGTTTTGTATTTTATCTTTCTATATCTAAAGCTGCATCATTGCAAATTTGATTAAAGATTTAGCTAAATTCTTGTATGCATTCATCCTCTAGTGGATGCACTATTAATATATATATATATATATATATATATATATAAAGATTAATATTTATTTTTAACTATAAATTATTTCAATTAATTAATCTTTTTAACAATAGTAGGAATCATCCTTTTGGAGAAAAAATTAATGACATCTAATTTTAAGCAGCCAAAAATTTATTTTGAGGAGATGCGACTGGAAATTGACTGCAGCAGTCCAACTGGGATAGACCAATCCCCCTCCCCCCCAACACCAAGGTTCGTGACTGGTGTACGGCTGTACGCCGTGAGGAAAAGTACGTAGGAATAGCGCGACGGCGTCAGGCGACGTCCAATTATAAATTATTTGTAGTAAATAGATAGAGATGAGAGGGAGAGAGAGAGAGAGAGAGAGTGTGCGTGCGTGTGTTCGTTTACTGGTCACAATTTTGAACTGACGCTTCAACCACAGGGCGATGCAATTTTGAATTGATGCAGCATCATTTTGACTAGGACTCTTGCTCTTTCTCCCCCAGGACCCCCATTAATTAATCCGTTCTTCTCATGCCAAGGCATTAATACACAAAATCTTTTTTATAACTTTTCGATCGTCTTTTACAATTAGTAAAATGATTACAGGAATCGTGATCTTCAATTTTCTGTTGTTTCAAAATCATGATCCTCCTTGTATCGTATGCGTGTTACGTTATCAAGATATAGGATTCCGAGTTTGATGGAAAATCTTTTTTTTTTTTTTTGAAAGAAAGAAAAAGAAAACATGTCCTGGAGTAAATTAATACGGTCTGGACCGCAACGTTAGTATAGTTACAGACTATTGCAGCACATCTCAATCACGTGCACAAGTGATCTCTTTTTGTTTTTTTGATAAAAAATAGTTTGGATGAATTCGACTCCGATCACCACTGCAGATCGGGACATGCCTCCAGAATCATAGGTCTTTTACAAAAATTTTTACAGATCGTCTATCAATATAGCTTTTACATCGACAATGAGATTCAAACACATGATTTTTTATGCGGAAGCAATTCGTTTTTATCAATTGAACCAACTTATGTTGACATGTGTACAAGTGATCGATCAGATATTTGATTGACCTAAACATAGGCCTATGTTCTAGAGTTAGGCCTATCAACGATTCGGGTCTGGATTCGAGTCGGGATAGAACTACTATTCTTTTTTTCAAATATGGGTTGAAATATAATTCCATTATCAGACTTGGACTCGTACTTATTTATTTTTTTAAAAAAATGGCAACTGCATGCGAAATATAGGATTTCGATCCGAACCCGTTTAAATAGATTAATAATTGATAAATATAAATATTTATTAATATAATAATACTTCTTTTCCCAAATTACGAAACCCAAATGTTTCATACAAATTGCAAAATTTTGTTAGGTATTGTTTTTATCAGTTAGATCAACCTGACTCGAGACATATCAGACCCAGTTACGAGATTACAAGTACAAGACAGCGAACGAGTATATTATAGCCGATTCGGGTCCATAATGTTCAATTTCGACTCGTATTCGACCCATTGACAGGTCTGTATAAAGCTATTTGCTTTCATTTTATTTTTATTACTTTTTAAAGGCTAGAGAATATGACATGTTCTGTTTTGCAGTTGAAGTTTGAGGCTTAACTCGAGAGCAAATGAAGCAGCGCCAATAGCTGAAGTTTGAAAGGACCTTTGAATTGTTGAATTCTGGTGCGCAATTTTGCCAGAAGATCGGCACTTCTTTAAGCCTCGCGGTAAAATGCGATTCTCATCCACTTTAATATGCTGGAATCCAATCATGAGGAACCTCCAATCCGTAAGAATAGGTGCCAAAATTATAACGTAACATAAGTAATAATTTCGAGGGACAGGTTGTGACATTGTTGGAATTGATTGACATGACCAAGCTTATAAAAACCCAGCGAGGGTGTCTACTTGTAACAGTAGCACATGGGAGCCAACCTGTTACAGTATTGCCAGTAATTATCAGATCTAATATTTTATCAGTGAAGCCAAAGAAATGAAAATTGTTATCCGCCGAATGTTTCTTTAACTAGAAAATACACGAGAATAAAAGGAGGTTTTATAGGTTGTTATCCAAACATATAGAAAATAATTTTGGAAAAATTTGCTATCCAAACATATAGATTCCTTCTTTTTTTTTTTTTTGGGCACATATTTTTCGGTGTGTGCGCGTATGTTGCTTATGTTCCCACTTCTATAATATTTGTAGTTAAATTTTTGGATTCTACGAACCTGACTGGGGAAGAAAAGCAAAAAAAAATTGGTCGTCCTGGGCCAAGCTTCTAGGCCGGATGCGGGGCGGCGCTTGTTAGTTGGACTACTGATACAGCAATCAAATTTCATCGGGGCCCTTTAAAGGTCCATCGTCCAAACCCAGACCTAGAGACCGCCAACTCCTTCCAATTCTTCTTATCAAGAACTTTAATTTAATGCAGAGTAAAAAGAAAAAATTGTAGGTGCATGCAACACTTAAAACCAAAGCACTTGGTTTTTTTATTTATAATTTTATATCCGCAGGCAACACACAGGTCACCTTCTGCTGGGGAGTCATTTTGTCCTACAAGTAATTGCTCTGAGACTCCAAAAGCGACCACCGGAAATATATACTGCTATTACATGACACGGAGCAATACAAGGCTACGGCGTTTTCTTGTACAGCGGTGTAAATTGACCTATGACCAGACCCACCAGCCCACCGGCTCTCCCTCCTGGTTTTGCTGTTCAGCAGCCACAAACACATTGGACAAGTAATTCTGGCCATTGTCACTGCCATCGTCTTCTTCCGATTGAACACCATCGGCTGCTGGAGTAACACATCCAGCTGCGTAATCATCACAAGGGAAGTAAGAATCACCACTGTCCACCAGCTGAGGACCATCCTCATCTACCACCGCACTCCCACCGCTTCCAGTACTCAGGCGGTCCTCCACTTTCACATTGAACTGAGGGTCCGAAGCAAGGAGCTCATCCACTGGAAGTGCATCAGATTTCTGTTTTGAGCGGGGTTCTACAACCACCTCTTTGCCCTGCTGCAGCTTCTCGGTCAAGGAAAGAACCTGTTTTGATGCAACAAGGAGGTCACTTCTCCGCCAAGCAAGCATCAGATCACATGCACTGTTTTTTACTTGCTCATCTGATGATCTTAGCCTGGCAGTCAGTTTCTTCCAGAAAATCAACTCCCCCCACCACAGAGCACACACACACACACAGATGCCTTTTAAGTGATATATAATTGATGGTTATCATTATAGAATTTGTTGCCTTTTCCACTATTCCATCATCAGGTATTTCTCATCTAAAAAGGAGGATTCTTGGCATATTTTGAAGGAACTACCGAGGTATATTCTCCTTTAGGGATTAAAAATTAAGATGGTCCTCAGAAATTAGAAGAAAAGATGCTAACTTCCATTTATTTGATTGGGAATCCTACTGTTGAACTTGTGACACCGAGAAGGGGCATCCACACGAAGGTCCCATTCATTTTGCGGATTACAATTGGTGGCCTCGTACAACGTATGAAATATATGAATTAACAAATCGTCATTGTCTCCAGTAATAAGAAAAATTTATCATCTAGTGAGTAAGAAGCCTCCGATAAGATTCTATGCGTGATTTACCGTGTTGGGTGGTAGTGGTAGTAACAAACTCAACTGTTAGCCAACACGAAACATTTACAGATAGAGATCAGTCCAATCAATCGGGAAACATAAGCGATGACTCGAACACTGAAGAGTAACAAAGGGTCTCGTCGAGGTTGAATTGCAGTTTTGGACATAATTAGATTAGTAGCAAGTTATACCTCAGTTTTGAGCTTTTCATTCTCTTTGACTACAGAGTCGTAGTCAGACCGAAGGGAATCATAGGAAGATTTGACTTGATCATAGTCCCTCTCAAGCTGTTTGGTCTTCCAGCGGGCACGGCGGTTCTGGAACCACACGGCCACCTGCCTGGGCTGCAAGCCCAGCTTCTTGGCCAGCTGGGTTTTCCGCTCTGGCTCCAGTTTGTTTTCAGCCTCAAAGCTCTTTTCCAGCAAGTGCACCTATATCCACCACCACAATAACATCCCTTAGCGCTCCATATTTTCAGGCAAATCAACAAAAAAAAAAAAAAAAAAAAAGAAATTCTTCTGCTTCCAAGCATATCAGATATGATTCACTACTACAAAATCCTGAATAATATATTCTTTTTCAAGATATGACGTGAATTTGAGGTCAATGAAATCGTAAGGATACGCGATACCGAGAGGGTATATTTGTAGGTATAAATCAAGCGTGAGATGCCAACTGAGTGGTGCACTCTTATCTCAAGAGAACCTAAAGCAAGAGCAAACATATTTGCACGTACATGAGGAATCAAGAACGTCATGCCTCGATGTCAAAACCCAATCGGCACAGTTATGTGAAAAAATGAATAAACAAATGCCATAATGGAGACTTGAATGACCTGCTCAGGAGTTAGGCGGCGCTTTTTCTCGGCCAACTGCTCTTCGTAATATTCTTCGTCGAAGAGTTCTTCCGGCGAGCGGAGAAAAGGTCTCCTCTTCAAGGTTTCCTCCACGTTCAACACCGATCTTGCTCCTATACACCACATGCATGATGATGGCACCATCAAAAAAAAAAAAAAGGAGCTTTCTAGTACAACTTAGTTTTTCTATGCCAAAAAAAAAAAAAAAGCTTTCCTCCATCATGATCCAACCTATAAAGGTTAATCTCTGAATAATACCCGCTTTTCATGGCAATCATGATTACATGATCAAAATTTTTAAACCATAATCTCAAAGATCAACGATGGGTAAAATGGTGCTAATAACCTCCATCATGATCTCAAATTTTTTAAATGGCGCTAATAGTTTTTTTTTTCCAAGCGTAAAATATGTGAATTTTACGTAGAACTAACCGATAAAATGAGACCAATTTTAAAAAAAAAAAAAAACAGTGGCAGTAAAAAAAAAAATTTTACCGGGGAATACTGGATTACCACTTCCGAGGAACAACATGTTGCCGTGGCACGATGGATCAAAGTAGATACGCCCGGAATCCATTGCACTAGTATAGTTAGTTACAAGTATATGTTTCAGATCTCCGGCGAAAGACGTCACACACCAGGGTTATTGATGCGGGGGTGTGAGTGAGGTGAAGACGGGTAGTGATCTTTGGGTAGGTGAGGTGAAAGTATTGAAACGACGACGAGACGTGGTTACGTTTATCGTGTACTTACTTAATAGGGATGTTTGTTTTTGATTAGAAAAGCATGAGCTTGTGGCGGAAGAAACTGGTGCTCCACAGCAACCTCGCCGGAGTTTCCAGAGGACATATGCAAAATCCCATCATGCCAGATATAACCGTACCCAGCTCCGCCGGCGACTCTTTATCGGTGAATTTCTCAACCGCAGCAGGCTAGCTAGTAATCTGCTGCTTCCGGAAGAAACAAGACTACCGTACAACTGTATTTCGGGGGTATATTAGGTAATTCAATCGAAAAATCTGTGGTCGCTGGGATTGCTCCTTCTCTGCACTTGCTAATGGTCTGGGTAGGTATATTTTGCAGCTAAAGTCGAAAGAGGCAAGGAGAGGGCATTTTATAGCCGTAATATCATGGTGAAGTTACGAATTTGACCCTCAGGAGTTTGCATTTTGCACGCACTTACCAATCTGGAGTGTGTTTGGATTGTAAATTATTTGAAATATTTTTATTGTAATACTTATTATGATGTGATTTATATGAAATAAAAAAATAATTAAAAATATATTAAAAATTATAATAATAATATAAATAAATATATTTAGATAAATAATCTCCTCTCCAAACACACTCCCGGTGATCCAATGGTCCGATAGGGGGGGGTGTTTGAGTAAATTGGGTCGTGCTTGATGGATGGAAAACGGGTGATGAGTAACTTGCGCGCACGTGACTGGGGAACCTCCTCAATTTGGGGACTAGGGACATTGGGAATCCGGAATCGGAAGGCCAGTGCCAGATCAGATGGGGAGAGAGAGAGAGAACCATAAATAGTGCCCAGCGTCTGCGGTCGGGGGGTTGTCGGCTGCGGTTAAAAACTAAAAAGCCATCTTCTTCCTGCCAGAGTTTCTTTTTTTTGGCGGTTGTAATTACACAAACTCTGCCTAGATTGAATTATCTCAGGCCTGGTTTGGATTGCAATTTTTTCTTGAAAAAAATTGCTACGTTTAAGTGGATATTATTTTAATATTTTTTATTTTATATATATTAAATTATTATAATAATTTTTATATAAAAAATTAAAAAAATGCAATCCAAACGAGCCTCTAGGTTCATAAGCCTACGTGAGTAATACATTATTGGACTATATTCTTTATTTGGCACAACCGTGATCCAACGTATGTTATATATATATATATATATATATATATATATATATGTATAAAATTGCATTCAATGGTGTGAGATATACGTACAAATTACAACTCAGCAGCATCATCGTAATCAATCCAAACATTAATAAGTGTGTTTGGATTGTAAGTTACTCCCTCCGTCCCGTTTTGTTAGTTTTGGTTTTTTTTTTTCACACAGAATAAGAAAGTGTAATTAATTTGGTTGGAAACATAAATTTAGATTACTAATTTCCTAAAATACCCTTATGCTAATCACGAAGAGTGCCAATTAATATCAGTTACAGCTAATGGGTTAGTATTGGAAAAGTTCAATGTATTCAATGTAGTGGGTTAGTATTTAATAACAATATATTAATAACAAAATATTTAATAAGGATATTTTAGACAATTTAAAAGATTACTACATTTCTTAATGGGAAAGTGGACTACAATTTGGGACAGACGAAAAAGGAAAACAAGACTATCAAAGTGGGACGGAGGGAGTATTTGAGATATTTTTACTGTAGCACTTTTTGTGATGTGATGTATGTGAGATTAAAAGATAATTTGGAAGATAAAAAGGTGTATTGGAAATTGTAATGATGATGTAAGCAAATATATTTAGGCAAATAATTTACAATCCAAACACACTAATTATTATTAGCCTAAACTCACTTCTCTAATGATATTTTTGAATTCAAAATCTTAGGTTACGTTTGGATTGTATTTTTCATGATTTTTCATGGAAAAAATACTGTAGCGATTTGATGTATGTGAGGGAAAAAAGATAATAGGGAAATGTGATCACAGAAAACAACGTAATTTTCCGACGAAAAGTTGCAATCCAAACACAACCTTAAGTGGTAAGCTCTCAACCTTGATTGTGTTATCACTAAACTAAGGCCTCGATCGACTTCTGAAAAAGAAAAAGCTTAAAATTTCGCGTAGTGATCCTGCATGACGATTATTTCAAAAAACGAGCAACACATATCGTAATTGTGACATTATTATCTAAGCAAAAGTTCGTCAACTGAGACTGAAATATTAAACTGAGGTATGGCTTCACAATGGGAATCTAAGAGGTATGGCTTACCCCAATAATAAAAGGTTTCACAGCGCACCACCCTGGGTCATTAAGTTACTCCAATCGTACCATACACCGACAAATATAATACCACTCCAATCCTGGTGTGGATGCGTTTGGAATGCATTTATTTGTACACAAATTATTTACTTGCATCAAAACTACATTTTTTTTTTTGTTTTTTCAATCAGAGGCATCTATCAACCAAGACACACACATATTTTGCTATCTTTAGACTATTTTCTATTTTTTCTTTCTCTCACTATAAATGGAGTTTATAGGGCAAAGAACAGTGTTATGTGAGATTTCTGTTCTACTCTAATAGTGTAGATTGGAGTAGACTACGGTGACAAAAAAATTGGGCTGTTGTATCTTAGAGACTGACCTGTTGAGATTTACTACACCGGAGATATTCCGTAAGGACCCGAACATCTTAAAGAGAGTGACCTAATCCCCGTTTCAACCTACGCCAAATTTATTTTTTATGGTTCAAATTATTTGCATTTTTTAATGCCATATTGAGGTATGAAATGTTTATTAAATTTTTTATTTAATTTTATTAGAGAAATTATTGTTACTTGTACAATTTATTTTGGTCAAAGAACCAACATATAAAATAGTCAAACATGACCCTTCTTAATTCTTATATTTTGCAGGATTATTACTGTTTATCTTAACCAGCAGCATACTCTGAAGATTGATTGGTACGAGGGATCTGTCCGCATACACCCGTCACAGGTAGTAGTCTAACGTTCAAAGGGATTCTATCTAACTGGGATTGTTGGGCTTGAAGCCTTGCAGTTGCAGCTTGCAGATGATAATGACCAATTTAGCTTCTTTCTAAAGAGTGTATGCGCAGCACAATTTTATTTTGGCATCTAATTCTCAGGTTTTTGAACTTTCAAGAGCACTTATCGGGAGAACCACGTATATTGGGATTTGGAACCCAATGCACAGAATCAAAACTTTTCCTTACCTTAGTAGTGGTGTGGTCGAAAAATTGAAATTGAAACTGGGCAAATTAACGCAATTGGTTTCAAAAAATTTGATTTTCATACAACAAAAATTTTGTTAGTGAATTCATAAATAATAAGATGTCACAATGATGCTCATGATAGCAGTGATTCCAAATTACATACCGTTATCGTTATCTCTTTTTCTTTTGTTTAATTTCTAGGGATAATTGCGGAAATCTCCCCTGAGGTTTCTAACAGTTGCATTCATCTCCCTTGAGGTTTCTAAAACAGCATTTACCTTTCCTAACATGAATTTGGGCCTATAGTTGACATAAGATAGGGTGAATTTACTTCTATATCCTAAGATTTGATATTACTAGTAAACAAATTTGGAATAAAAAAATAGGGGCAATAAACAAGTTTAGAATAACCAATTAAACAAGTTAATTGCTATTTCTTACCTGATTGGGCACTGTAAGTGCACTTATAAAATAGCATCATAAAATAGTGTTAATTGATACCCCAACATGGCATCATTTTGTGATTGAGAATACTTGAAAGAACAATCCAAGTCATATATAATCACATAAGAGAAGCAGAAGCAAAAGCAAAAGAAAATAAACCTCCAAGTAAGGCTTCATAAGAAAATATGTTCTAATAGTTTTGGTTGAGTTCACTTCATCTTAGACATTCACGAAATGGAAGAATAAAGAAAGCAAAAATCAAGCCAAATTTTGAGGATTTTTCGGTTAAAAATTTGCAACAATCAGAAGACAATAGTTAAGCAATCCTTTGTAGTTTCAACTTAATACACAGAGTTTCTATGCACATTAATGGAGAAGAGTTTTTGAAGTTGGTTGTACACATTATATGCTTTAGATTTCTAGATGTATGTTCATTGTTTTTTCTAGTTGTTAGTGCTGCACTTGTTATCTTTGCATTTATATGAGTTTCACTAATTGTTTCCAACTTTTGATTTTATTCATTCTTTTACTAATTCAACCTTACAAGAGGCAAAAGGGGTATAGACGGAACAAAATTATTATCCCTCTTCTCAAAAGACTTTTTTAATGGCACTTTTTGTAACATGGGCTGAATGTACTATCAAAATCTTAAGTTCAGAAGAGGTTAGTGTTATTTTCGAAACCTTATGAGAGGTGAGTGCAACTATTAAAAGCCTCAAGGAGGTTTCTGCAATTATCCCTAATTTCTACCAGACATATATAGGATGCAGCATTGCTTGATTGTTGATTACATAATAAAATGAAACTTCCAAACGGAGAAATTGAATCCAGAGGTTAGACATGGGGAATCTTTTGGATCATCAACTATACTACCATTCATTTTTAGCACCAATTGAAGGATTTCATCCAAACTGGCAGAAGCATGCAAATTGTGTGGAGAACATTTTGGTGCATGTGTGAGCATCTGCTTTGCACATGAAAACAGATTCCACTGCGATTATCACCGACAAATGACGGTGTGCCGCGAGCTTGCAACAAATTTTCGCGCAACATATGTATTGTACGTCAATACTTATACTATAATATATGTCTCTTCTCTCTCTCTCTCTCTCTCTCTATATATATAGCTTCATATTTCATTAGACACTCCTGAACCTGTGCTCGATCGTCATTCAATACTCTTCTTCTAGTACATCTACGTTCGTTTTCAAGAGAGTTAACCACAAAATGAAAGCATGGTTATAGTAAATTTTAAAAGTCGTGCAATGGTGCATACTTTAGTTTAAGAGTAAATCTTGTATACACTGACGATATATATACGATCATAGTTGGATACACGACACATATGCAAAATTTGAGTTTCAAATTCAAATTCGAATTATATGTCATGTATATAATGGTGAAAGTGTATACACTGTCAGTGTATAAAAGATTAATTATTAATTAAAGATGGTAAGCGTACTTGTATCCCTCTAATTCTTTGGTCCAGCCAAGTCTTTTCCTTGACGCGCGCGCGCGCGTGTATATATATCTATATATATATATATATATATATTAATCACACAGGTAACCTGTGGATTGGCTAGAGAAGAAATCCATGCAAATTCAATCGCATTACTATTAGACGATGTGTGTGTATACCTTTTTTGAACTCGTTGCTATTAAACGACGTGTTTATATATCGTTTTGTCAAGAAATCCAAATGTCAAACTAGAGCCCCTACAATAATGTGTTAGTGAAATGGAACGAGTACTGTAGCAAAGTAATCATCGAATGCATTAATCCAATGCATGCATCTTCTTTTTTTTTTTTTTTTTCCCGTGCAGGTACTTCCAACAAATTAGTGAAAATGGTTTCCAGCTGCCCGCTTTCAGCTTAAATCCTGCTGGTTTTGCTGTGAATTGAATCCGGCCACTTCTCTCTCTGTTTTTTTTTTCCCGTTAAAGTAACCGCAATTAATGGGAAAATGGTGGAGGGAGAGAGAAAAGAGACGGTAAGTGGCAGAAAGCTTTAGTGAAGAGGACGTGTGGTGGGCTTTTGAGTGCTCGAGTGAGAGAGGGACAGGCAAAGAAAGGAAGGAAGGTGCCGCAGGGGCGGGGGGATGCATGATGCATGGCTTTTTTGTTTATTCAATTCCTTACGTGCTAAGGTAAGAGCCCATATCAAAATGGAGGTATCTTTTGACCGGAAGGGGATGGATTGGATTGAAGAATTTACTTCTTTTTAACTTTTGTTTCGTCATGGGTTTTCAACTTTGGATAAAGGTAGAAGGGATGATGAGATGGAATTTTGGAACCCCAAATTAAACACCAAACCCAAAGAAAGAGGTAGCTAATTAGCCTAGTAGTAGGAGGTAGGAGAAGGGGAAGTGGGAGAGGCTGCCAAAAGTAATAACTACACCAAGAAAAGAAGGGATCAGGAAGCACCTGATGAGGAACATAATCTGCTTTTTGTGGAGATATTTTAGTTTATGTTATCTGCGTGTTGTGTTCAGTGTAGTGTAAATGTGCGTCTGTATTGTATGGTCGATAAATTCCGAAGATTTTTAATGATCTGAAAGTGGGAGCAAAAGAGAAGGTAGTGCTGCTGCTGCTTTTTTCCTCTAGCATAAGCGAAGCGGGACTTCCTCTCCAAACAAAGACTTGCCCCAGTCGCATATTCTTTTTTTTTTTTTTTTTTCTGAAACGATAAATTATCATATACTAAGGGGAGGGGACATGAAGAAATTCAAAGATAATTCGAAGGGAACTGATGGATGCACTATACATCCATCTGAATTTTTTAAAGCAGAACTACTTTAATGTGGCAAATTGGTGCCGAACTTTAATGCATTGATGGTGGCCACTAGTCCAAAGACCGGTGGTTCCCATACGCATATTCGCTCATCTTCGTATTTGCAGCTCTTGTAGTCCGTAGGAGCCTTACACATTTATCTGCTAGTACTTTTGTCACACTGTTTATACCTTTTCAAAGTAATGTACATATTGCTATGTGCGTTTGAATGATGTGTGTTTTTAAGGAGTTTAGCTAAAATTTTACTATATTTTATTATATAAATTTGTAATGTATTTAGAGAATAATTTTAAATTTTGATATCTTTCATAGGCGGCACCGGGTAGTAGTGTGCTTTGTGGAATTGATGAATCAAGGATAGATATTTTTATCTTCAAAAAAAAAAAATAGTACTCCACTTTTTAACAATGACACCCTCATAACTTGTTTTATTATATAATACAATAAATAAAAATCAGATGATAAAATAATAGTGGAAGTGCCATTTTAAAAAAAAAAAAAAAGTAGAGCACCATTAACAATTTTCCAAAAAAAAAAAAAAAAAGGCATATTACCTTTGTGAACAGAAAAACCTAGACTTCAAATTCTGATTAGCCCAGCTTCCAAGACTAAAGTAAGCGCCACTATTCCTTTTCGGGTGATAGGGGTCTGTCAACGGGTCGGGTCTGGGCCCGGAATAACCAAATCGGATCCGGATTCGACCCGTTTATCCGACGGGTCTTCTACTATACATTTCGGATTCGGGTCCGGGTCAACCCGAAAAAAATTATGAAAATTTATAATTTCTAGTAAAAATGAGAAAAAAATATTTTTGTACACTAATTTCTAACTAATACAAAAAAAACCAAATAAGAAAATAAATCAAATTGACTTTACTCAAATACATCACTCTAATCAAATTATATTGCTAAATATACATATTTTAAATTATTAATCCATTTATATCCGGATTCAGGTCTAATATGGGTCGGAATACTATATTCCGTATTCGACCTATTTTTTTGTTTGACAAAACGGATCCGGATCTGAGTCCGGGTAACGGAATTAAATTCCTGCTCATACCCAAATTAATTTCACGGATCCGGATCCTGTCTAGACCCGGACCATTGACAGGCCTGCTGTATCGCCTGTATGCTACAGTCACAACGGGGTGGACGGGTGAAGGCCCAACCACCTCAATCGGGCCCCTTCAAAAGAAACCTCTACAGAGAAAACATTTTGACACCTTGGGCTGATGGATAGATTTGACTCATCGTGGTTGTAAAATTCATGAACCTCAAACTTGGAGTTTGCACTAACATCGGTATACAAATGTACAAAAATTTTTTTTTTTAAAAAGAGCTATAAATTTTGTGAAAAGTTGAAAGTGAGTAGAGGGGAGAAGAGTCACGGGATAGGGATGAGCATCCTTCAAGGTTTGGTGGAACCTGGTTTTGTCAGCCCAATTTTATTAACTTTTTCATGGAAGAAGCCGAAATCCACCGTCTTTTGTGAATCTGACCAGTCGATGGACCTCCCATGAAGGCCCAAAAGCCCCTGTCAATAACTTTTGAACTGTTGTGCCTGTCCCCAGAGAGAGCAACATCAGTAATAACACTTAGGATGGGATGCATTTTACAGAACTGAAATTTGAAAGTTAAGGTTTGAAATGTAAAATCTGAAATTTGAATTTGTTAAGTGCTAAAATCATAAATATATTTTCTATTAAACAATAAATGAATTGCTTTTCACTTATGTTTTGGAGTAAGTTTTACCTATGCAATCCAAAACCACTTAATTAATTAGTTAATATGTTATATTTTTTTGTAATTAGATACGTCTGGCCATGTTAAGGTATGGCGTTATCAAGTTTAGATACTAAGGATGTGTTTAAATTTGAATCTATTAAGTTATTGAATTGTTAAGAGGTAAATGTGATATATTTAAGTGTATATCATATAAAATGATAAGTGAATAGTTTATTACTTATTTTTTACAGCAATTTTTACCTAAAAAATTTAGTGTCGCTTAATTGATTCATATATTTTAATTTTTACTATTAAATGCGTATGAGCATGTTAAGATCTGAATTTATTAAATTTAATTAATGAATTGGATTATTACCAAACCAACTTTGAGATAAGACTAGTATGGCGGTACAAGTGATGGACTATATCCAACTTAGTACTGTCAGTGCGATCGGAACACCCCGAATTCGGTACATTCAATTCGAGGAAAAAGTCTGATGAGCCCGACTTTTCAACGAGCAGGTCCAAGTTTGGGCATAAAAAGTAGGCTCGAATTAAATATGAGTTAAGTTTGGGTCTCATTAGGTTCAAACTCGAAAACGAGACCAGACTCTTTAATTATCTATATATATATAATAATAATAATATATATAATTTTTATATTTTGATATTATATATACTTATATATTCAAATATATTATTACTAAATATTAAATATATACAAATTACAAAATACAAAAAAAAATCTGAAGACAACTCTATTAGCTTTCTTGAGAGGCAATATTAGTAATGCATAACTGAACTCTGAAACTCTAACTTTTCTTATTGATTGCGTACATTTTTATATTGATATAATATTGATTGATGTCTTTTTGGTCTAGAAACACAAATCGTCAAAGAATGTTTGGATTTAAGTTACACAGCTATGAAAAAGTTCCAAACCTTGAATATGTATTAGTTTATGACCGTATATTTTATTAATATTTTTCATGTATATTGAACGAACTAGATATAAATATTGTTGAAAAGTTTTTTATTTACATACTTTTTAAGAATTAATACTTGTTCATATTTAATTTTAATGTTGTAGTCATCTGAATGTTGAATTAATTTTACAATTTAATAGTTATAATAATTATATTAAGAAAATTAAGCAGTAATGTGTGAGTTCGGAACTTTGGATTAAACTCGAATAAGACTGAAAATTCGAATATTGTGTACGTTGAATATGATTTTCATATTTATTAACCAAAAACTCAAAAATATTACAAATTAAATGAGTTGAATTTGAATTTAGAAAAGCCCGATTTATATGGCTCGATTGACCGGCTTAGTCCAACTTAACCATGTTCGTTCTTTCAATAAAAAAGAAAAACTTACCCATATCCAGAGCGTGAGGTTGACCTAAAGCTGTAGGGTTCATCCATCAACAAAGAAGTACGACTCCCAAGTCCCAACTCAAAAAAAAAAATCAATCGTCTGGTCCGGATGATCTTTCAAAGCATCCCAAACCTTATCTCCTGTACACCAATCCCTATCACTCTCCTTTCTTCCCAGCATATCCACAATCTTTTTTCCCAAACCGTATAGTGCGCAGCCGAACAAGCCGCAGTAGGCTAGTGGAATTTCAATTTGCCCCTTCCCCCGTTGTGTTTCATTCGGACCAAGAGCCTACTACTGGATGTGGGTATTCTTCTTCTTCTGTTAAATTACGCGCTGCCAATAGCTGGACTCTAACTTCAATGGCAGCCATCATTTCCTGCCACCAATATTCCTTTGTTGCCACATCTCCCCTTAAAAAATCTGTTCACCATAAGCTCTCCTCTACTGCTACTCACACTAACTTCCACTTTGCTCCCTCTCCTAACAATGCTCCCATTCAACCGCTAAAGCCCTTATGCTGCTCCCAAACCCCACCTCCATTTCGGTCTCCTCCTAAGCAGGCAAGCTCCCCATTTTTGCCCTTTTCTATCTTACTTCGCTTGGTTTATTTGAAAATTCTTCGATTTAGATTTCAAATGTCTGGGTTAACTTTTATGAAAGTTTACATTTTTCCTTTTCTTTTTGGGGGGGGGGGGTCTTTGAACAGGAAAACTGGTTCTTCCCATCTCTAAAGGGATGCGCGATCTCTATAGCATTAGCAGTTGGGTTGTTAACTGGGGTGCCAGCATTGGCCAATACTACCAGCAATCCAGCATTGCCAGATGTATCGGTTTTGATCTCTGGACCGCCAATTAAGGACCCCGGGGCGCTCTTGAGGTACGCACTGCCCATTGATAACAAGGCTATCAGGGAAGTTCAGAAGCCGCTTGAAGATATTACAGACAGCCTCAAGCTTGCTGGTGTCAAGGCCCTCGACTCTGTTGAAAGAGTGAGAGAATCTACCATTTTCCCCCCCTCTTAATTAGATCACATTGTCATGGAAATGAATTGTGATCATTTTTGTTGGTATGTGATCTTGTTTATTTGTAGAATGTCAGACAAGCATCTCGGGCACTCAAGCAGGGTAGAACTGTGATTGTGTCAGGATTAGCAAAATCTAAGGTTGACCATGGCATTGAAATGCTTAACAAACTGGAGGCTGGGATGGAAGAACTTGAACAAATTATTGCGGACAGGAATCGGGATGCTGTATCCCCTAAGCAAACGGAACTGCTCAACTATGTGGGAGGGTGAGTTGGAGAAACTTTTTTGATTTTCTTGATCACTCATGCTTGCTCATTGACTATAAGTTGATACTGGTGTTCTTATTGGTCAATTTTTTGGGTTGTGAACTTTTCTGCATTTACTATACGCTGAAGTACACTTAAGAAATGTGTTGCACCTATAGAATGCTGGCGCTTGCACTAATCTAAGAAATTGAAGGAAAAACATGGACGAATTAAAAAAGTTGCTTTACTCTCAAAGACACAGAATGTGGTCTATATGAGTAGGTGTCATCCACCTTTCTTGATAATAAATCAGGGCCAGGAGAGGGTTTTTTTTTTTTTTTTTTTTTTTAAATTGCCTTTTAGAAACTCTTGGAGTGTGATTGGAACTCTTTGGGTACAGTTTCACCGTTGAATTTTCCCTCAGGCACAATTGTTTGCAATTACTTGTTGAAAACTGTTGATTTGTTCATTTTATTATCCTGGATGGAACAAACAAACAAATAGATAAAAGACGATGCTTAGAATTTTTCCAGAAAAGAATTGAGAACTCCAACTATTTACTTATCCCAAGAAAAAAAAGGAAAGTGGTCCATCATCAGTTTACACATGCATTTCACATTTTGCACTTTTGTGCTTTAACAGCTGCCTCTAGCGGTTCAGTATTTCCCCTTGATTGGAACATCCATAGCAACGTCTCTCTTTGGGAAAACAAAAATTATATTTATTATTATTATTCCCTTTTGGAAATGGGGCATGGAGCCTTAGAAAAGAAGGTTTAAATTAAAAATTTTTAGAAGCCCTTGTTTGCTTTTAAGCAAATTGACTTGTAAACATAAACTTGGGAAGGAAACGGAAAAGTAAATGTTTAAGGTACAGTATTCTCATTTAAGCCCTTGTCATTGACTGCAGCTGAGATCTTCCTGCGGCATTGGGTTTCTGCAGTGTTGAAGAAGACATGGTAGATGGCTTTCCATATGAAGTACCAGAAGAATATCAAAATATGCCTTTACTGAAAGGGAGAGCAGCTGTGGATATGAAGGTCAAGGTGAAAGACAATCCCAGCCTGGATGAATGCATATTTCGTATTGTTCTGGATGGTTATAATGCCCCAGTAACTGCTGGGAATTTTGTAGACTTGGTAGAGAGGCATTTTTACGATGGCATGGAGATTCAGAGAGGTAAATAAGTTGTAGATATTAAATTTTTAGTGCCATGTTAAATATTCATGTTGAGGTGATGTTAAAAAAAAATGACATAACAAACAAGGAATTTATGAATCTTTAAGTGCATGTTCACATTCATAGATATACTTCTGTTGGACATTCTGCAGCGGATGGATTTGTAGTTCAAACAGGAGATCCAGAAGGCCCTGCTGATGGTTTCATTGACCCAAGTACAGAAAAGACCCGTACAATACCTCTGGAAATTATGGCGAATGGAGAGAAAGCGCCTTTTTATGGAGCCACTCTGGAAGTAAGTTTCTCAATTGCCATCCTTATTCCTCGTGGTCATCACTTCCATATAAAAATGTATTCAAGCTCTCGAACCAAAGATAAGATAATTTATGCATGTAAAATACGAGAAACCGAGGACAAGCACAAAAACCTCTCAAAGATTGGTTTCCAGTCTCGTCTTGCTGCAGTTTATTCATCCTCTTTTATCAGTTATGTGCATATCATTGATAACAAGTTTGATATTTGTTTTTTTAGTGCGTCTACCCATCTCGACTTGGTTCCAAGTTCCCCTGTTTTGCTGTGGTAAACATTAATTTGCTTTGGAAGAAATTGATATTTTAAGTATTGTGACTGAGCAGGAATTAGGTCTTTACAAGGCTCAGACTAGGCTTCCTTTCAATGCCTTTGGAACAATGGCGATGGCTAGGGATGTGAGGACTCCACACGATAAGAATTTATCTTTTAAATATTGAATATATACTGTAAAATCTCGTTCTAAGTCACTTAACTGTTGGTTACAGGAGTTTGAGGACAATTCTGCTTCAAGCCAAGTATTTTGGCTATTGAAAGAAAGCGAACTGACTCCCAGCAACGCAAACATTCTGGATGGCCGCTATGCAGTGTTTGGTTACATAACAGAAAATCAGGATTATTTGGCAGATCTCAAGGTAGGAGACGTTATAGAGTCAATTCAAGTGGTCTCTGGTCTGGATAATCTTGTCAATCCAAGCTACAAGATTGCTGGTTAGATGTCCCTGTTTGTTTTGGAAGGACAAATAATCCACAATGGATCGGTACGGAGTCATTTGGGAAAGACAAATATTTCACTATGGATCAGTACGGAGTCACTTGGGAATTTGTTGGTTATCCATTTTAGGTCGTTTCTATTCAAATGATTTTGTTGTATTCTTTTAATAATAGAGAGTTAATATTGGAGTACTGCGTATTCAATCATATCAGTACAGATTAGTTTAAAAGCTATGCTGCCTGATGGATATTATCTTCTTCTGTCCGCTTCACAAATGATTGCGATTCATTATGCTTAAAACAAACAGAATTCCACCATGAATTGTATGAATTCATATCTATGGTTACGGCACATTGATTTCAATGAAATAGTAAACCGCAGAAGTACCATCATATGTTATTCACAGCTCCAAAAGCATGATGGATCAAACTGACTTTAAGAGCATAACATCTCTAAATAATAATGCAACTATACTCAAAAATAATACTATACCAATCTTGTGGAGATGATATTGCGGTCTTGCAAAGGACCAGCCAGATAATTAGAAAAGGGAAGAATGATGCTAAATAAGGCCTACGGAAAGCTTTACAATATCCATGCCAAGACAAAATTCTACTTGCTTTGCAGCTGCTTGATCATCTATAAGCCAAACTGTCATTGTTGACAGCCCAATCATGTCATCTAATTTCTCCTTCAACCCAATTTTCTCCTCCTATGTTCAATCCAACCTGGAACCTTGGTTGCCAGTTTACAGCTTTCAAACCTGTCACAGTGAAATCAAAATTTTCAAGGCCCTCGGTGTTTGCGGAAGCAGAAACAACCTTGAGCTTGATCATGAGGAATCATTCCCCCACCCCTTGATGTGTCAATCGCCTCTATCATGGAAACTGCCTCATCCATCTCAGGCCGCTTGTCAGGATTTGCATCCCAACATCGCTTCATTACATTTGCAAGAGAGCTTGGGCAACACCGAGGTATCTCTGGCCTTAGATTCTGTAGTTGCAGAAAGGAAATTTCAGTATTCGACCACAACAAAATCTCAGCAACAGCAACCTTAATAGTTGTTTGCGCACATGTATCTTGAGCAATGATAATTTACGAAATTGTTTGCACACTTCATCCTGAAGTACTCAAACTCAGGCAAGGTAATATTCTTTCCTAAAAGGCCGATAGATTAAGTATTTTCGTAGACAATCTTGTCAATCCATAAAGAGGTCATGAGCAGCTAATTCTTGAACCCGCGTTTCTGATTAAATTTCTATAGAAGCATTTAAACATCTTCCATTAAACAAAATGCGTTAACAAGTGCAAATCCATCTACGAAGTAAAAGTTACTTACCTGGCGCACAACAGCTGAAGTTACTTCTGAGAAGCTGAGATCTGGATATGGCATGTCACAGCAATATATCTCCCAAAGGCAAATGCCAAAACTATACACGTCGCACTTTCTGTTATAGGGGTTACCATTCAGAACCTGGGTTTACAGGATTGGAAGAAATTTGAGTGGTTAGAGGATGTGATGGTTCAAGCTGACAGAGAGCAACATGATCTTTTGCTATAAAGTGCATGTCAAAGCTACGAAATACATACATGCACTAGAAATATGCACCCTAGCTGGATAATTGGGTTACCTCAGGAGCCATGTAACCAAGGGTTCCAGTCTCACCAGTCATGTCATTGGGATTTGAAGCCTCGACACGAGCAACCCCAAAGTCAGCTATTTTCAGAGTTCGAGTCTTATCAAGGAGCATATTTTCTGTTTTTACATCCCTGTGGACAATCTTTTTGGAGTGAAGATAGCTCAATCTGTAAAACATTAAGAAAAGTTCAGTTCCAAATCCCGGAGAAACCCAAGTTGCAGTCTCAAGAACATCTCTGAAATTCAACCAAGTCTCTAAATTTGCAAAAAATACCAAATATCATATTCTTAAATAGCATAACAAGAAACAGTAAATTTCACCCGCGTGCAAGATCCAATGCCAGTTGGATAACAACTTTGAAAGCCAGCTTCCTTCTCCGATTCTTAATGAGGTATGATTTCAAAGTTCCTCCAGGAAGATACTCAACAACAACACAGCACATGTTACGTGGCATGCCAACATGACCATTATCTGTCAGTATGGTTAGGTCTGATGCGCCCATGGTGGCTCCTATAAACTGTAGAAGGAATTTTAAATTAATATCAGTCTATATAAACAAAAGATGATAAAAGATAGCAGCATATATATGAGTATCAAGAAGTAAAGTCTTGCTGAGAACTAAACTCTTGAGCTATTAAATAACCAAACAGCAGGAAAAATGAAAAAACAAAAGTGCATGAATAGATAGCTCCTACCTTTGACACGTTAGGATGATCTAGCTTGTGCCAAACAGAAACTTCTTGAGTGAAGGCAGCCCTAAGGGAAGCTATTTCACCCTCAGTCCTTTGACCCTCTTCTCCCCAGTCAAGAAGCTTTACTGATGATACAAACAAAGGAAGAAGGTAACTTGTATCTCAGCAGAACCTTAAATCACAATCCTACAGGGTGAAAACTCGTCAAACTATGACCTCACCAGCATGGATATTTCATTACATTATTCCGCTTGACATATCAATTTCTGTTGTTATAGTAATTCGTTAAGTTTTCCAAGACTGGGACTTGTAGGCAAAGGGTTGCTTGGGTAGGAGAGCATCTTAAAAAACGCGAAAAACAAAAAAAAAAAAACCCGATATGCAGATGACGGATATAAACGAGATTACTCCTGATAGACACTAATTCAGCTAAATGGCATGACCTTATGGCACTTGACATGGGCAACTTGGCATGCATATACATACAAGGAGAGGACCAGTCTATAACGAACATGACAAGCAAGGCCTGAACCAGAAGTGACCGCGCCAATCAGATCAAACAAAATTATACACTTAAAATTCTTGATAGCAAAAAGCAATGGAAAACGCATTACTATTGAAAAAGGCAAAATTGTAATGCAGGTACAAGAAAGGACAGAATTTGCCCAGCCTGAAATGTAACCAAAAGTAGGGCAATCAAACATATTAAGATGAGGTGATCTTATTGAACGCATAAAACTTAGAAATAATTAAAAAGCAAAAAAAAAAAAAAAACAGAGGAAGAAAGTGGGTAGAATGAATAAAAAGAAGAGAATTGCGGGGGACCTGCGACGTCAAGGCCATCATAAATGCCCCGATGAACGGTGCCGAAGGTGCCGCGAGCAATGACGGACTTGATGATGAGCTTGGAGGGGTCGATTTCCCAGTCATACGTGATTGGTACCCCCCTCCCACCATCTTCTCCTTGTCCATTATCATCAGTGTTTTTCTTGTTCTTCTCCATGGTCCACGCCCTGCTGAGATGCCTCTGAAGCTGCTCGTCTATGCTCTTCAGATCTATCTGGTCCGCCCTCACAAACCCCACACCACCATCCCCATCACTGGCATTTCCAGTTCTATTTCCATTTCCCCCCTCATTCATCTTCGCTTCTCTCTCTCTCTCTCTCTCTATGGCACTATGGGTGTGGGGACGGGGAATGGGAATTATTAGTAGCAAGTCCTAGTAGTAGTCTGATTGATTACTGGGTCTGGGAGTAAACCATTAAATACACAATTATTACTAGGATTATGAGAAGCAAGCAGCTAGAGAGAAAAACCGAGGGTAAGTCGGGCGAGACGGGAAAGCGTAGTAAACATCCAGGATCGGAGGGAGAGAGGGTTTAAACTTCAAACGGGACCTGGACTTAGCCCTAGCAGCAGGAGAGTGGAAATTGGAGTACCAGAGTACTTCGCTTTTTGCAGGGGCTGCTTTCGCTTTCATGCCCTCATTCGCTCTTCATCACTCTTTACTCTTTAGAAGCAGTAGGCTAGGCGCTGCTGTCTGTCCTTTAGTACTCTCTCTGGCACTTGGGAATTGGGATTTGTGGCTTGGTTCACGGTTGCCTGGTTCCGGCTACTAACTAACTATTACTACTACTACTGCTGACTACCGTTATTATCAATCACTATTTAGTTTTTGGACTGATCCTTGTGCAAAATAAATACTAGCAATAACTAGTAATGTACACGCACACACACGGGGTCCGCCGTATCTCTCGTATAATCTACTCTATGATTAGGAGGTTTTCTTTCTTAATTTAACTAAATAAAAAGTTTCGTATTCAAAATTCATATTTACAGTCTTTTTTCTCGTACCATTTAACTCATCTCTTTTCCTACGATTAAGTTAATTCTACTTACTGGATAGAGATTTTTTTTTCAAAAAAAATTACCACTAGTACCAAGCAGCCAAAGTAGCCAATAATAACAAGGGTCAATTACATTTACCTTCTCTGAGGTTTGACCATATTACCAATCAATCTCTATAATTTGTCCAAATAACGGTCTCACCCTTTGAATGATCAAATATTTAACAAAAACCCCCTTAATGCCGAAAATTAGATAAATTGAAAGAAAAATAAAAAAGAAACAATTATTTTAAATCCTCAAGTATGGTTCGAATTTGTGATTCAAGGCATGTTGCGGAGAGCACAAGGCATGTTTTCCTCAATTTGAACCATACTTCAGGAATTAAAATAATTTCTTTTTTTTTATTTTTCTTTCAATTTATCTAATTTTTAATATTCATTTTTAAGATTTAAAATAATTATTGATTCAAAACTATTTATGGAAGCAAAGATATGTGGTTTTTATAAAATAATAAGCAAAAACTTTTTTCTATTTTTTTGGATTGTTTCAGGGTTAATAAAATAAAAATATGTTCTTTTTTTAATGCAACATGGCCTCAATAAGGGCATTTTCGGCATTAAGGGGGTTTTTGTTAAATGTTTGATCATTCAAAGGGTGAGATCGTTATTTGGACAAATTACAGGGATTAATTGATAATATGATCAAACCTCAGGGGAGGTAAATGTAATTAACCCTAATAACAAATTATCAACTAGTACCAAGTAGCCAAAGTCAATCCCCATCCCCGCCTGCATGTGGCAACATGGATTACGACGTATGCTCCCAGAGATTTCCCTATTCCCTCTTCTATTCTTTTCTTGCTCTCTCCACCTTCTTTCCTCGTCAACTTGTCAAATTTTATATACAGTCCGGACTAGTATATATGATACTAGTTTTTTTTTTTGGTACACAGACCAGCAGATATGTAAACTGCCACTGGCAATGCCATTGGACATTATCGAGTAACAAGTAGTTGTATCATATATACATATATTTGTGTATTATATCAAACTAATACATCCCAATTAAATTAATGAGTTAGTAGACAAGATTTATTGTGGGGTGTACTTTCTTTACACAAGTTCTCGTTTTCCAGAAAAGCACTTGAATGAATTTTACTAAAGCCAGCTGTAAACCGACCTCCCCGGAATTTTGATCCTAATATTTGATCAGGTCCGTTAAACCTTCTTATCCTTCAGTTTTCTTTCAATGTTCTGAATTTATAACGAGTGTGAATTGTCAAAACTTCCAGAGGTCTGAAAAGCAGCATATGGTGGGCGGATGTTTGGCGTAAGGATCAAAATGCTGTGCCGTACAATCAATCCTCTATTCTGGTGATATCTACCGGAATTGCCAATTACATGAATGGAACAGATCTTGAAGATATGGTCAGCGAAGGCTGATTTTGAATCGTGGCTTGAGACAAGTTTTTTTGTTTTTTTTTTTCTTTTAAAAAAAAGAGACAAGTTTTTGTCTTTGTTCTTGGACGAAAGAGAAAGCAGTAGTAGTATTAGATATTAAGAGTCTGGTCAACCGACAATAAGTGAATTACCAGATCGCATCATCAATGCCTAACGTAGTTGTAGCTCGACTCAGACTTGCAGCCCTACCTTTGGATCTCGCAGTCATTTCATGCAGAGCCGTGGAACCAACCACCACAAGATACAGAGTGATCCCGCCTCTTTTTTACCATTTTCTGCTTTTGTGTAGGGATCCAGATTGCAACTTACAAGCCATCCAAACAACAGTCTTCACTGTCTCTAAAAAAATTGTACGCAACTATTTTTGCCAACTCCACGGGGTGTCTGAAGTGCCTAAAAAACTATAGAGCTCATACGATCGCAAGAGAAAAAATGCGGACTGAGCGAGCCAATGAGTTGTTTGTTTGGATAAGAATTTATTTGAATGATTTATTTGATTCAGTTACTGTAGCACTTTTTGTGATGTGATGTATGTGAGATAAAAAGGTGATTGGGAATTGTGTGTATGATGCAAGCAAAATAAAATCTGAAATTTTGTTTCCAAAACCAAGTTGTCCAAGTTGTCTTCCCATCAGAGGGCAACTCAATGCTACAATAGCCTTAGAGAGTATATTAAAATAAATTAGAATAATATGTAGAGACACAAACGCAGTGTTTGAAAGAGTGCAGTAATACCCGAAAACACGAAGGGAAGGTTTGATCTAGAAGCATTCCAAGCTAAGCAAGGAATACAGAAATTCAATGCCTCCTCCTTTGTACTTCAACAAGTGTGACCACGATTCCACTGTGTCAATATTCAATGTGGTAACAGGCCCAAACAGTAACAAAAGCCGTCTAGCCCCATGGCTCCCCTGACATACAAAATGAATACAACTACGAGAAATATTTCCAATGGCTTAGACAATTTCTAAAAAGAAATACAAAGAAGGAAACATTCCCCAGTCCACGATGATATAAATATGATTTTCTCTATTTCTTGCAATATCATGATTCTATTAATTTGGGCACAAGTAAACTTTTTTTTGAGTGCAATATCATGATATAAACTTGAATGCTTGGATGGAATTTTTCTGGCTTGTGTTTTGGTTGAAAAAAGAACTTTCCAACTGCTCCTAGACAAAGTGCACACTAGTATCGTTTAGAAAACTTTGCACCATACAACGGTTTCCAATTGCCATTTCACATTAATCTACTACACCAAATATGACTGACTAAGAGGTTCAAAAGTTACATACTCGAGTCTGGGGGAAGTAGCAGGCATGCAAGATAAAAAATGTAACAACAATCATCTTCACTCAAGCAACCAAGAGAAGATCAAATTTATTTATCACGCAGGATTTAGTGATGCTGAGAAAAGCAGTGAGTTGTACAAAAACAAAAAAAGACTGTACACTATGCTAAAGCTTCTTCACACTGTTATAGTACACTAGCCACAAATATCTGATATCAGGTATACCAGACAACATAGAAATTTTAGCACTACACAGCCGTTTCCATTTGCCATTTCAAATTAATTCACTGCACCAAATATGACCGACTGAGAGGTTAAAATTTTATATGCTTAAAGTCTAACAGAAGTAGCAAACATGCAAGATCAAACGTGCAACAACAATCATCTTAACCCAAGCATTCAAGAGAAGATCAATTTGATTTATCACGAGGGATTTAATTATGCTGAAAAAAGCAACACAAATAGTTATATAAAATCAAAAATAAATTGTACACTACACTAAAGCTTCTCCGTGCTGCTATAGTTACACCAGCCACATATATTCAGATATCAGGTATACCAGACAACTCTTGCAGTTGAGATGAGCCAGAATCATTAAAAATAATTAAAAAAAAAAGGATTATATCTAGAACTGCAGCACAAAAGTAAACAGAGAAGAATTTACATAACTTAGAATAATTTCAAATAGCAAGGCATATTCCAAAAAATGATCAAAAGATTAGAGAGTGCTAAAAGCTAAGTGGGATAATTCAAGCTTTTCTGCAATGATCTTTACTATCTGGCTGTACATGGTGGAAGTGTACCATTACAAATTCATTTGAGATTTTCTGGCAAGAATGAGTCTCGTGCAGAAGGGGTTCATGTACACATTTGGGCAAAAGTCTTACAATCAGAAGCACTTAAGAGTAATAAATAGAGGATAGATAACCCAAACCGTAAATGTCATAACCGGATAAGGATAGATAACCCAAACCACAAATGTCATATCCGACGTTTTTTCTTCTCTGGTGTTTCGTGCACTTGAGCTTTAGTTCCATAAGTCTTTAACTGAAAGTTCTCAAATGCCTCAGAGACAGCTCTTACCTACAAAGATATGTAGCAGAAGTTTGTTCAAATTACAGATACTGAAAATCTCCCAGCAAAATTAAAATGTTGGATACGTACCAGTTCTGGCTTTTTGGAGTACACTCTGACTATCATATCCTGATAAGATGTTGGCAACAAGTGGCTGATGCGATCATCAGTAATGGAAAACTTCTCCTCACTCTCATAATCCTGAATACATTACTATCAGGAAATGCAGTGTTGAAAAGCATCAAAGGAGAAATAGGTATAAAATCTGTGACCCAGCATGCTTGAAAAACAACTGAAACATCAATACCTTGAAAAAGTGGATGCTGCAAGAAGGAACACATGTTCAGGAAAAATCATCAGTGCTAGAGATAGATTAATAACTCAGGCAGCATAAAAGCCTAATGTATTTCAGAATACCTTTCTAGAGGATTATGCCTCCCACGAGTCAGATCTATTCTAACATTGCTAACGGCAATGTCTTCCTCTCTTAGTATCACCCCGCCATTTTTCTATGCCAAAAAAGAAAGGTACACATTCTCAGTATTCAATAAAACAAATTCTGTTCCAGCAAAGAAGCCTGGATGTCATCTTCACTGTAGGATATGATATCTAGTACCTGGGAACAGATAATGTCTAGTGCAGTAACATCCTTAAAATGTTCCAATTTATCTTTGGGAACTGCATACTCATTGCAGAACTGTACACAGATTTTAATAAAAAAAAAAAAAAGAAGAAAGGAAGAAATGAAGCTTAAACTGCACTTTTGAAAACACAATAACTTCTAAAGAGAAACCAAAAGATGGGTGAAACAAAATAAGCAGATATGTAAATTATAGCTCATTATATAATTCTTTAACTGTAATCTAGAGCTTCATTACCTGGTACAAGTTTCTTCTTCGAATACGAAGGATCAGATCCCTAGATTCCTTTAATTCTTGGTCTGGAGCTGTCTCAATAGTTTTGATTATCGTGTCATCTAACTGCAAACATAAGCATGACAGAGATGCTACGTCAATTAAGAAGCCTCTACAGGAATAATGACACACATTGGAAAATCATTCTAAACGGGTCTATATACCTTCCAATACTCAGAAGGATCCTGTATATGAGAAGTTATATCTAGGTAATTATTTGCCTGGAGTAGGGCATCCACAACCATTAGCTCAATTGCCTGCAAGTAATCCAAATATTTCAAATGCCCAAAAAAAAAAATTAATTTTAAAAAATAAAAATCACATGTCAGACTCTACACCAATCATTTGAGTCCTTTTCAGGTGAACAAATAGGCTGTAGGCGCGTAAGAAGACATCGACCAGCACACCTTCACTTTTGCATGAGAATAAACTGTTCGATGCAAATCAGCTCGAGTGGCAAATAATTTGTGGATGGTCAGATCTGCAGATTTTCCATATCGAAATGTCAGTTTATCATAAGGACATATTTTAACAACAAATCCGGAATGTTTCAAAAGGATATTTACAATCCTTGGCGAGATAGCATATCTCATCACCCAAAACTCTCATTGTTTCCATTAACCTACAAAAGGAAAAAAAAAAATGGAAGACAAGTTTCAACATTATTGCCTGGTCTGCTTTGCATCAATCAATCATGCTGCTATGTATCTTTTTGGAAGTCATAACAGAATCAACTATACCTCTGATACAGAAAGCTGCATCCTAGACCACATGCTCGGGAATCACGGACCATGTAGTCAAACCTGCCAGCCAACATAGAAGTCTCATAAATACATCAGACACTTGAGAAATTAATAATCTGTAGTATAAGAAAATAGCACAAAGAAGATAAGAATTAGCAAAGCACGGCTTTCATGAAGTTAATGCCAATTCCAAGGAAATAGACTAACTTGTCAACATCAATTCCATTTCGACCATTTGCCACTATGTCATACAAAAACTGCTTTTCCTTTGCACTCTACAGATTGAAAGAAAATAAACATAATTAACTAGAACAAGTTAGATAACTATCACTCTAAGCAATAAAAGGTTATTGCAGGCACCATCAAGAAAATGTGAACTAAACTAAAGAGATTCAACCTTCGGCAAAGCAAATTTGGAACTTGCAAGTATCATCTCCTGTGAATTAACGACAAAATAAACAAATAAATAAGAGCAGCTTCTATATAATAAGAAAATAAATGTCAAGAAACATGCCAATAAGTCAATTGAAGCATCTTTTACATTATGCATGAAAACAAGAATGCTTCAGAAATCATGATCAGGAGAATTTGGAGAAAGAATCTCATGCCAGTCAAAACTCAAAAACTTGATGATCGTCCATCAAAATGTTTTTTAGTGTATACTAAAGGATACAAATGTAAATGCTTTTCTTTCGATTCAATAAGTACAGTAGCTGATCAAAAACCACAATATACAAGATATAGTAGCAGTAAAAATTGACAAAAGCACTGTAGGGCAAAAATTCTTAAAGATCTAGGTTAGATGAATGTCCTAGCATCTGGTTGGTGACATAAAAGGTAAAAAATTCGCTAAAGTATCTTTCCCTTGACATCTAGTATTTTCAAATTACTATAACTGAGTTTTCGCATAAAATGTTTGTCAACTACAATTTGCAGATGAACATTTATATGAAGTTTCATAAATAAGCTGCCTTAAAAATTTTCTTTAAGCCTTTTACCAAATACAACCTGGGGCCTAAGAACACAAATCATCCCAGCCAAGGAAGGAGGAAATTTGTGAGTAGTAGAAAATCCAGAATAATCAACCTACCTTGACTCTTTTAATCTTCTCAAGGTCGACTTCAATATGATGTGTATCAACAATATAATCAATCAGATCCCCAGACATTTGTTCATGAGACCTATAATGAAATAATATGACAGAATATTATGTTCAACAATGCCTGAAAGCGGTCCTAAACATTTTTATCATGTAAGGCTGATTTTAAGAATAGTCAGAAACTAGAAAGTTACCGCAAATAGAACATCACAATGTCTTTACTCTCTTGTTAAACTGTCAGTTACTATTTCCGGTCCAGACTAGGAAAGCAACAGCCAGCTAACTAAGAGACTATAGCATCCGAAAGTGAAAACTAAAAGTAGACAAATAAAAAAATGGTGCGTCCAATGAATATGATTACCATTCAGATCCGTTGAGAACTTTGGGAAGAAACTCGCGTTCAAATAAGTGACTAAAAGGCCCATGGCCAATATCATGTAAAAGCCCTACCAATTGAAATGAAATATCAATAAAGTAGCAATAGACAACCAAAATAAGACAAAATGAGTACATATTCAACACATACTATTTAAATGAATATGTTCTTTACCAGACAAGGATGATAATAATCTAGAAACCATACTTACCAGCAAGTTTCACTGTTTGTAAATCAAAGTTATCAATATCAAGCTCCGAGCCCTACAAAAGGACCATTAACTATGTTAAAAATACTTGACTGCAGGATAAAAGCTTGGTTAAAACAATTACTGGACTATTAGAGATATCATACTTGGTGGCTTTGGAGTCGATGAACAGCCTCACCAGCAAGCTGATAGACTCCAAGTGAATGTTCAAATCTAGAGTGCACTGCTCCTGGATAAACCATGTGTGCCATACCTAAAACATGCAATAACTTTGACTAAGTAATTTTTAGAGGCATGATTTTAGAACAACCAACGGCTGGTTATGGTTACATATAGGAGAGCTTACCTAGCTGTTTAAGATCGCGAAGCCTGCAAGTAGACAAGAAAATATCGAGTCAGAACATACCATTCCCATAACAGTCACTTGGATAGCTCTGATGAGAAGAAAATGAAACATCAGAAAACTGACTTGGAAAGGGGGTAAAAAAAAAGGAACGCAAAATCATATCAATACAGGAAACACACGATGGACACATATTTGCAAACTTGCCTTTGAAACTGTTCAGTATCGATGAACTTCAAAACAATCTGCAACAAATCGGAAGGAGTCAAAAGTACACAATGATTTGCAACACATTTACAACACTACTGCGAGATAAAAGTTTTCCAAGCCGCACAAAAGAAAGTACCTATATTTCAAAGACGGTAGCGTACTACTGGCAGAAAGCCTTAAAAAGATAAGGTGATGTTGGCTAAGTAGCACAAATTCCACAAATTCCATTCAAATCCATCACTCACTCTAGTTACACTAAGAATCAATTGATTTTAGCACTACAACTGCAGCGGTTAAATTTACCGAGCAATCCACAATTTGTTGTAAATACCAATAAAATCCGGACAAATTTTCACGGAACGAAGTAATTTACCCAAAAATAAAAAATAAAAATAACAAATGCGGGGTGGGAAAAAAGTAGAGGAGATTACCGGATCAAGATAAATGTTGCCGTGGACATTATCGTGAACGTGCTTGGAGAATCTCATATCTTGAGAGGGAAAGAAGTTGTAACTGGGCGATGAGGTGACGCCATCGTTGCAATACGCCCCCATAGTCCTTTCTCTGCTCCTTGCCTATCTCCGACTCTGACTCCAACAAGTAATGATTGACAGAGAAACAACAAAGCACAAGAATTGATTGTGCCATATGAAATTGATATCGGACGATCAGCGACTCAATAATAGTACTAGTTATAATCATCACTACGCCTTTACCAAAAAAAATAAAATAAAATAAAATTGCGAGTAACATGCGTATACCTTTTTCTTCTTTTTTCGCGAATTGTGGTGCAAAAGAGCTGGAGGGAGAGAAAGGGAGGACTCAGTGACAGTAGTGGAGTGGACTAACTTCTTTCCTGTATCACTTGATTTGATATTGGAGCAGCTTCTGCATTTTTCCCTAATTCGATTGGATTGCGGGGCGAAAGGCAGAGTAGTAAAGCGAAGTGAAGTGACGAAAAGCAGTGCCGCCAATTGTGTCGTTTGTATTTTTTTTTTTTTTTTTTAACTGGTGACTAAAAGGTATACAGAGTGATCTAACGTCTTTTTTAAAATTTTTTAATGTTTGAATCCAAAAATCCAATTTTTTTTTAAAAAAAGAGTTTAGGTTAAAAACTAATTACTCAGGTGATTAAAATATGAATAAGTAGTCATCTTTTATCAATTGGAAAAAATCATTAATTAGGACTAAATGTGAATGAAAACTTAAACATTTAGAACTGCATTTGTTTACATCCAAACTTTAGGAACTAAAAATGCTTGAAATCTAAATATTCGATACCAAAATTACAATTCTCTCTTATTTTATTTGCGCCAATTGTGGGATATTTAAACCATAGTTATTAAACCCAACTCAGGAAGGAACCCGATGAAGGAGGTGGGTCAACGGGTTACTGATTCAACCAGTGGATAAGTGGTTCAACCGGTGGGTCACTAAATATATTTAAATACTATATTTCATAATTTTTTATATAAGATATATGCTATAAATTGTAATAAATAATGCCATAGCAAAAGCTCATTTAATTTAATTTGCTATAAAATAATTAATTCATATAAGAATCAATCAAATATAAAGTTATTTAATAATACACCAAACTTCAAGTGTAAAATTTTATCTATGTTTAGTGTAATTATCTAGTTTATTTATGAATTTTAAGTACAAAAAATTATTAAAAATAATATTTGTATTTAAAATGAATTATGTAATATGTTATTTTTGAAATCTATTTTATAACTTATAGAGTTTGGGGGGTCATAAATTTTTATTAAAAAATTCTAAATAAATTTGTTTTAGAGAATAAAAAAAAAGATAGAATTGACAAAACCTTTATATATTATAAAAAAGCCATTCCATTAACATATTTCGAAGTAGCGTGGTCGCAAGCATGGTGTATTGTTGGCCAGAGGTCAAGGTTTGAACTTTAGCTAAGGCAATAAAAATTTTTTTTTTCCACAAAATCCCGTTCGTGGACAAAATCGATCGAGTTTTCGTTTTAATCCGATCGAACCGTCGAATCGTTGACTAGTCAACGGTTTACGTGTTTAAATGATTTGATTTAAAGCCCAGCTCGGCTCATGCTCGATTCAATTGCCAGGCCGGGCCGGGTTTAATAACTATTATATGATTTAAAGTTTTAAACCCACTTTGCCTGAACAGTCCTATTTTCCAGGTTTAAACTCTTATGTTCAACCTGGTCATGCTTTTCGTAATAAAGGAAAATTGATCCAAAAAGAAAAATGAAAAGTTATTACTAACAGCTACGCTTGTGGAAGGAATGTTCAAGGATACGACAATCATTTTGGGTGGGACCCGTGAGCTGTAGAATGTCTTAGGTGTGTGGATAATAAAGGAGGTTTTATAGGTTGTTAGGTTAAGCGATAAGGAATTTAACACACTACTGTTTAACTCAGACCTTGGGTTCCAGTCATGTAAGGTCTCGAGTCCGAATCTTGTGCATGGATAAAATAATAATGTTGAGAGAATCAAACAGTGCTTGAGTACTAATTATAAGTAATTAATCGAAGTTCAACGCAATCAGGCAATACTGGGAGGATTACATTAAAAAACAAAAAGGTAAAGGAGTGGGTTATTATCTCGGGGGTGGTGTTTCTTTTTTGTTTTTTTTTAATGTTGGGTTAGTCTAATTGGAGCTTCTAAAGCATTCATTAACACGTCTGATATTCACCTAATTTATCATATATATATATATATATATATGCGTATTAATAATTATTATCCTTTCTTGTATTTATATATTTTTTTCATTTAATCTTGCTTACACTCTCTTATATTTATTTATTTTTATTAATTAATCTTATATTTTTTCAAATAATATAGCATCTGAAATATATCTTAACGAGTGCCTTATAACCACCTATTAGACAAAACCGTATTTTAAATATATAAACAAAACCGTATTTTAAATATATAAAACATGCAAATATAATGTAGAAAAAGAGGAACTTAATAAACTCTTACCGTTGTTTAAAATATTTTCTTCTACATTGCCGAATATCTAAATATCACGCAAGGGAGAAATGAGAGGCCAGTATTAAACGAGACCATCCTTTGGCAATCATGGTGGTGCTCTCCTCTCTCCAAACGAATCTACACTCTACTACTGCTGCTACTGCTGCCTGCCCAAACCATACCTGCAAGGCCGTCTCGCCGTCTCCCCTTTACTTGCGCCATCTTTACGGAATCCCCACTAGGCCTAGAGCTCCGAACTGCAATGGGGTCTTACTCGTCAAAGCTTACATGGAAGAAAGCAACACTCTCTCTGGTTTTGCCAATAAGGTCATTGGTTCACTCCCCGTGATAGGCCTTGTGGCCAGAATTCTCAGTGACGAAGGAGGCGTTGGCGGTGATGTAATTGATTTTGCTGAATTTAGGAGGAGGGTCGGAAACAAGTGTTCCGTTAATGATTCAAGAGCCTTCTATGAATTTCAAGAACGACGAGGCCGAGTATGAATATCTATCAACCGTCGTTCCCCGTTATAACTGTCATAAAATGTCGTTTGCTTTATCTTGTTGCTCTCTCACATGAAAATTTTCCGGTTTCATTTGATTTAGAATCACTTTGTAGGTAGGGGACCCTTTGTATGTGCTGCTATGCTGCTGGTTGGCTGCAGTAGGCGCTGGTCTGCTTAAGTCGGAGGAAATATTGGAAGGGGTAGCTAGGCTACGGGTATCCAATGACATTGAATTTGAAGAGGAAACATTCATAGCCATGATGAATGACGCAAGGGAGGTCAGTCGGCCTTTCACACACACACACATATATATATATATATATATTTTTTTTTTTTTCCCTACTGATGAGTCCTCCTTTTGTCAATGTTCGACATGGTCAATTTTGTACAGCTCTTTTGGAGTCTAAATCCTCGTTAACGCTAGGTTATCTACAATATGATCTTCTCATTAAATGTTGCTTACTCCATAATATTTGTTAATACTGGGTTATCTATAGTATAATTTTCTCCCTAAATATTTGCTTGATGTCCAACACCCAGAAACGGGCAAAATTAAGAACTGCGGCCCCTACAATCCCAATGGAAATTCGAGCTGAGAAAGCTCTTGAAGCTATTTACGTCTGTTGTTTTGGAGGGGATCCAATAGAAGAAGACGACGAAAAACTACTGTTTATCATGCTCAATGCCGTCTTTCCCAGCGTAGGGCAACCAGGGATTGAGAAGATTGTGAAAGACAAGATAAAGAGAGTGGCAGAAGGAAGTGAAGAAATCAAGTTTCCACCGCCTAAACCCTTGTCAAAAGAAGCTGTGCAGATGCAGATGAAGGACTTGCAATTCCTCAAACAGATGAACGAGACACAATAGTCATCTTACCTTGGTAAGATAATGTTGTACAAAAGTCATGCTGCCAATGGATTTGAAAATGACAAACCAACTGTACTCGGATCAATAAGATTTTGAAGCGCAAGAGATTTTCTTATGTTTTGTACCACAGATAACATCACGCTATTGATGATGCCCGTCCTTCTGCAATGTAAAGGCGGGAGTCAATTGGTGTTCCACTTTCATTTCATTGCAGAAAATTATGCGATTATCAGAGAAGCTAAGTCAAACTCCATTAGTGGCCCAGGCAAATATGAATGATTTCCTTTCTTGTAAGGAAAGTTGTTTCTTGTCAGGAGCATCTACAAATTATGGTGAAGCCCAAAATCATGAAGGAGATCATTCAACAAAATGGCACAGAAGAGAGAACGAAACCAAGAATATAGTGGCACTACAAATGCATAAACCACTTACTGTAACAAGTAGACCAATGATCTAAAAAGCAATATGTAGTTATTGAGCAAATGAATACAATGATATGCTCCTAAGACTACAAGCAAACAGGAGATGTCGATCTCCTGATGATACAAGCACCTATAATGATTATAGATCACCGCCTTGAACATGAAGACTGCTAATTGCAACCAGCCATATGACTACAGACGGAAATGAGTATGAAACCAGTTGGAAGAACAGCTAAATTTAAAAGCATTGCTGCTAATGAAATTCTCCTTATAAAGGAGCATGTACATCACGAGTCAGCACCTCCTGAAATACACAAATTTAGTTTTCACTGGGGAGTTTTACAAGAATCTTATTCTTGCGCTAGAAAACAGAAAAGAAAGAGAGCAATTTTCATTAGTATTGTTCCAAGTGTTTGTGAGCTGAATGATTCAAAGGCCCTGCTATAGTGGTGTTGCAAATCCTGTCATGGAAGAAGAAAACAAAGAGTATAACCAAAACCATCAAGCATAACTTGTAATGTCCTGAAATTCTCTCATTTCATGGCATTCATTATATCCACATAGCATAAGTTTGAAGCACAATAGTTTAACATTCCACTGCACTCATTTCATAATAAAGAAACAATATGACAACTCAAATGCAATGTTTGAACATGATTACTAATAAATTTGCAGAAACATGCAATGATTCTTCAAAGCTGTCCAAAATCCTTATCACACACACACACACGCTCTCTCTCTCTCTCTCTCTCTCTACACACAGACACACAATCACACAGTAGCCACAGAGACACACTATATGCACCATGGACCATAAAGTCCTTTTAACTCTGTAAGCCAGATAGACTGAAGAGGCCATTTCTAGATTTTCTCCCGTGTACTGCATAGAGTCAGATTACATTTTTCACACGTTCGACCTTGATATTCCCTTATCAAAGAGGTACAAGGAATCGAATTCCCACATTAATGCCAACCTTCATTCTTTACACAGTCCTCAAAGAGAGTTTAACAGGGCTATTTACATGAAAATTAATCAACAAATAAACATCAGCAATGAACTGAATGGCTCATAATTGTATGAACCAGGCTCCAAAACAGAGGGCAAAGTTTTACATAGCCATGAACTATTCGAAATTCTGTGACCCGAATAAAACACTTAGAAGAGTTCTAAAATCAGTCCTCAAAATCCTATCTTATAAAATGTGGCCACCAACCTTGAACAGAAACGGACCCATACTCTGGATCGTTAATAAATTGGTAGGAACATGAAGGGATTAACGACTAAACATCGAGCCTTGGCAAACACCCATTGCATCTGGAAACTAATAAGTCACAGGCCATAAATGATGTAATAGGACCAGGAATGAGTCATTTGGCAATCGCAATTCATCGAGTGATAGGAGCAAGAACAAATAACCATGATGACTCCATGAAGACAAGTGCTGAAAATTTTATATAAAGACACCAAAACAAAAGAAGCTGCAGAAATGCATCGCCCGAAGTAAAAGAGCAAAGTAAGTACCTTCAGAGAGACAACCCCACTGGCCCACTCCTGAAGACAGCATAGATTTTAACAATGCAGAAGCAGTGACGGAGTGCAGAGGCATCAATGACTCACCGCAAGCCAGTTCCATTCGTACCCTGCACCCATCAATGACAACCTACCCTTATTTATCGCCCAAAAAAAATATAAAATAAAACATTAAAATGGAGGGCATATTGCTTTAGAAATGGGATTGCAAATAAGAATCAGAAACATAACACATTCAAAAATCTACCAAAAAGCATGTTTACAAAGTGAAAGGAGGTACCTGGACTTAGAGAAGAGGTTGTGGCGACGGGAAAGGCGCGAGGCAGGGGAAGGTAATCCCCCAAGCTTAGTTGGACCAGAGGCAACGGAAGGTAGAGATATTCGAGGGCCAGAACTCAGGAATGCCTTGGCGGAAGATGAAGATTGCTGAAGTAATCTTCTTGCGCAATTGGACGACATTTCCGTTTTGATTTCTGCGATTCCTAATCTTTTCTGTAGTACTGCTATTTGTTAAACTTAAACCCCTCCGCTCGCCAAAAACCCTAGCTCATTTCCTCCGCGGCGGTGATGAAAGACACCACCAGCGCTACTGGGATTTTTGGGCCATCTTATTGGGCCTTGGCCCAAAAACAGTCCTTAAATTCTATAATGAGCCAATTTAGTCATCAACTATCTTAATTAAGTTCAAATAGTCCCTCAATTGTATTTGCATGGCCAATTTAGTCCTTGTATGGTTGATCCATCCAATTTATCAACTTTTTAAGTTGACGATTAGGGGCAAAATAAGAAATTCAATCATTGCCCTCATTGAAACAATAATATGAAATAGATATTAGTCAGAAAATTGACAACAAAATTGAATCATGTGGGGACTAAAAAAAAAATAGAGCTTCTCGTGGAAAAAAAAAAAATCACACAGATCCGACTCACTCCATTAAATGGAAAAAAGAGAAATAAACACAACAAGAGTACGCAAAAAGCTAGAAAAAAATATGTTGGCATTATTATTACCGTTTAAAGTAAACAGAGGCACAATTTTTCTGCAGAATTATACATACAGATTTCAAAGAGTCCTTTCTAGTACAGCGAGGATGCTCCGGAACTCCGACATAAAGTTTTGGTGACCCAACCTAGAAATATTTATGAAGGACTACTACGTCCAAGAACACCGGCAGGGCACACACTTACGTTGATCTCGTCTACAAAGGATACCCTCCTATCTATGACTGCCTTTACTGTTGTGCATCAAAATCGCTAACTAAATGGTAGCCTGCATTCAACCAAATGCATCCCTGGCGCAAATTCAGGTATACAAGAACACATATATTGAGGAGTATAAAGAGGCACACAACAAACTTACAAAATTTAAAATTCATGTATTGCACAAGATTCAGGCCCATGCTATGTGAAAAAACCAAAAAAAAAAAAAAAAAAAAAAAAAAAAAAAAAAACTTCTTTATCCCAATTCATTATAGCGATCAATCACCAAAGGTGCAAGGACACCATTTCATACGACCAGCTGCCCTGATAGCACTCGTGCTATGATCACATTTTCCCCCCTATGCAATTAACCTCACGAGAATCTTCTTTCCTAACCAGAAATTCCATTCGCATCACGCAAAACAAGAGCATTTGGAGAAGAACAACGTATTATCACTTTGCCAACCTCCTAAAACCACAATGTCTGTATCATGCCAGGTTCACTGATTTGATTCCAGCAAGCAAAGGGGATCATATTCGAATCATCATTCCTCTACCACATTGACAAGTTCATATTCAACCAAGGAGAGGTTATTATCTTCTTTCACTACAAAACTGGCTGGTTCAGCTACTTCTACTCGACCCCACTTGTCCACAGCAAGCCTCATCGACCCTTTGAACATGTCAATTTTTGCATTGCGCAAAATTATTGTAGCTCCAACCTTCATCATATCCACTGCAAATAAGAAATATAACCCCAAAAAAAAAAAAAAAAATCAACCTCGGACTAAATATCCAATTACACAGAAACTATAATTGAGAATCAATTAAATGACATACTGACAAGGACACATTAAAAAAAAAAAAAACAGCTGCAACTTGCTCACAAGCTTCCCCAGAACAAAAACAGAAGAAAGAAAGATAAGCCAACAGCTGTCAAAATCCCAATGAAGTAACAGAGGATGATACATGAAGTAGGGACTGCTCAGAAGTCGCTCTTAACTCTCTCAATTCGTAAACAAACCCAAAATCCAACACCCCCCCCCAACAAAAAAAAAGGCGGGGGCCAGGCAGCAGTTGCGCCATTGCTCTAAAGGGCTTTCTAAACATCCTTAACATATTAATAGTGGCATTAGCATAAATTTAAATAACAGTCATCAGTTCTTATCAAAAGATAAATACATTAACAAATCTAACATAATGACTACTTGCGTATAGTAAAGGAACAGCAGGTGTTGCTTCATTTGTCCTACACTCTCCAGAAACACACAAACTACCCAATTACTCACAAGATTTAAAAATTTTTGCAAATCTATAACGATCACAATAATCAACAAGAAGAAAATTGCCAATAAACAAAATAGCACCTTGCTCATTCCTGGCAGTAAAGACAATTGTCCCAGTTTCATCTCCAACCAAACATTCAGCAATTCGCATTTGGCGCACTTGGGGTCCATCTGGACGGCCCTTTTGTAATACCATCTTAGAACTAACCACTTTGGCAACGAGATTATGACCGTTTGTACCAGGCCGTAGCTGATCTACCTTGGTAAAAACTGGTTTCCTCATAGTTTTGTTCTCCGCCATTGTGGAATAAAATCTAAAGGACATGCAAAAAGGAATACACTCGTCAGTTTTTCATTGCAAGATGAACAACAAGATAAGCTCTTAAAGGTAGCCTAATAACAAAGAGTTTTTTTGGTCCAATTAAAGAGCACAAACCAAAACCATAAACAATTGAAAGGAGGTGCACAGAATTAAAACAAAAACACAGAGAGAACTAATGAAATTGATAATCGTTCATGTGACAAAAACAAGAAATTTACAGACAGTTATTAGATAGAGCAAAATAACAATGGAACTGAGTTAGAAAGTAGAAACTCCACTACATGCGATGTCCTGCACCTCATTCGAGTACGTTCCAAAACACATGTCAATACAGTACCATAATTCTTCCCAGACACTCCTATATTAAGATCACTAATATAACTATATCCCACATGGTAGGTAGCTGCAAAATATTTTTAACCAAATGAAAGAAACATTCAAATCCCAAATGCAATCAAAGAGTCTTAGTTCTCAAACACTGTGCTTGAAGCAAATTCAACATGTTTTTGAACAGTGAGCATGACCACCTAAACAGTATTTAAATAGTCGCTAACTGCAAAACGTTTCTTCTAAGTTCCATCAGTCAATACATGAAATTCCATCAACTTTGATGCATGAAAAAATAAATGATACATCAGTTCCCAAAACCGGAAAATTTTGCAAAATAAGCAAATGATTACATACAAGCAAAAAATATGAACGAAGACCCTAATCTTCAGATCGGGACTTCGAGATGTTTTAGCAGTTTGACACAAGAAATAAAGAATAATTAGTCCATCAAAAATCACCTTGAGAAAGCTGGAAAGAGAGGGAGATATAGACAGAGAGAGACGGATGCCGGAGATTAGAGGGAGGAGGCGATCTGGCTTCTGATTTTTGTTTCTACTTTCTACTGTTTAATTGCACAAACGTCTGGAGCGACCTTGTAAGTCGCTCTCTGAAGGAAAGGTCGTTGGATCTCCGACCGTTGATCTACCGCATCCTCTCAGGCAATCGTGACCGTCCACGTTTTGACCCGCTGGATGGCCTCTGGCCTACCCGATATCTGTATCATATTTGGAGTTTGGATCCCATCCTAGCAGATCATCAAACCAAGAATTTTTATTTAAAAGAAAAAAATAGAAGGGAAGTTCCTCACTTGGTATGTATCAAAATCAAAGCTGAGGGTGTCGGATCGGGTGGTACTGCGTAAAGAATTATGAGTAGAAAATTTTGGATTTAAAACTTTTCATCTACCAAAAACAAGGTCAAAGCTAAGGTTCCAATTGGAAATACACAAATTTGACGAAATACGCCTTAAGTGGAAACAAAAAAAAAAAAAAAACAAAAAGGAAACTTGAATTATCAAACGTGGTTATTTTTTGGTTCCTTTTTTTAGTAGGGGAAGAATATAATTTAAAAAACTTCACATTAGGACGATTTAAACCTGAGATCTTTAATTTCTGTAGTCTCAACGTTAATCATTAGGTCAAGGCCTCAGCCCTTTTATGATTTTTCATGTAAAATTAGCTATAACTCAACTACGATTTTTTTTTTTCCAGTCCGTACTAACCAAAAAAATTGAAACTACAATCACGGAAAAGGAAATATGGTCAAATAACACTACTACTGCAATTTTTTAGTCCCTTTAAGCAAAAATAATAACCCTTTATTAAATGGTTTTTTTTTTCTTAAGGTTTATTAGAATATGCTACATTCTGTCTCAATTTACAGCTGCAAATCCCGCAAGAATCGCACAGAACATAAATTAACTCAATCGATCGAATTTTGTCATCACAGGTTTCATTCTACCTTACTTTAGTTGTCCATTTGAAGGGTTTGGCAACCGTTTGCTTCGTATTCCAGCTCAAATCCTAAAACTTATGCGTGGAATACTAATCTTCAATCCTCCTTTTGTAATAGCTCTTGGGAGCAAACCCAAGACACGAAACTCCATTTTTTAGCACTAGCGCTTACGGGTATGCTTACCAATTTAAAGGGTTTAATCTATTTTAAGAAATTATTAACACAAAATGGGAAATGGCATCTTCTCTTTCCATGAAACATTTTGAAGCGGCTCAGACACAGGAAGTCGACCAAAAAAAAAGCCTTCCTTTACCCGAGATCGTATAAAACCAAAAAAAACAGGCCTGCCCCCGACGATGTTTTATGAAACCAATTACCTTCACCTTGCCCAACCAATGGAGTTAACCTACTCGTAGTCTAAAAGAGGCTCTTACAGCACTTTTGTGTTGTCAGGATCAAAGTTCGAATCCTGTATCCGACATAATTGAAGGTAAATTCACAAACCGATATCTTATACATATACGTAAATGTTGTGTAATGTTTGAAATCTTTCATTCAGAGGAAATACAAAGCCAATTTTCCTCTTCAAGCGTTGACTCCCCGTCCCATGTACACCTGCTCCTACATACTATATTCTGCACGCGTCTTCCTAAGTTGACACTTATTGCACACACCAAACAACGTAAGCTAATTTTTTATTCAACGATACTGGCTTGCAAGCTCTCCATCCTTGACAATGTAATGTTGTGGAGGGAAATCTTCTCCCTTAAAGTACCTATCCAGCATGTCCTTGACTCCAGCTGCATAGCGTATCTGCAGCATTTTCTCATCATGTTAGAGTTTATGTAAAAGGCTGGCAAATAAAGATTGAACACGAAACATAGCAGCTGTGTGTGCAAGTATGGGTTTTCCTATGCAACAATTTGAAAGCACTTGACACCTTGGAATCTTGAAAAATATATGTAAAAGATGAATTGAAGTTCCAACTATTATTTGTGAAAAATCAAGCGAAAAGTTGAAGAACAAAGAAGAAAAAATTCAAAACACGGGAGGATACGACACTCGAGGAATAGTACCTGTGCATCAATGGTAGTACCAGAAATATGGGGGGTCATAGCTTGGTTAGGCATGTAACGCCAAGGATGGTCCTTTGGAGCTGGTTGTGGATTCCAAACATCCCCACTGTAACCTAATCTTGTGAAAAAGCAGCGAGAAAGAGCCAGTTAAAGAGGGAGGTTGATAAAAAGTTAACCCTTTTTTCTTCCTAGAAAAAATAAACAACTTAACGCCGACAAATTCAAATGCTCACCCCCGGAAAAGAAAAACAAAAAAAAAAAAAAAAAAAAGGAAGAAAGAAAAACAAATCTATTCATTGACCTCTATCAAAGTAAGAAATTTGTTCATTGATTTCTATCAAAGTTGGCGCATCAGACATTCGCTATCAGAAAATAAAAGTTACAAGGAAAGTCACATCTTTGTATCATTTGAAGTGATGAGAAAAACTGAATGATAATATCACCTCCAATTTGTCCGCTAGAACAACCATCAACAACTGCTTGTGTGTCCATGATTGCTCCTCGAGCATTGTTTACAATCAAAACTCCCTTCTTTAGCCTAGCGATCCTATCTTTGTCAAACATCCCTCTGATTACAAAAAAAATCATTTTTTTTATGAGTAACCAAAGAAAAGGGTAATGTCCCTGATTGTCAAGCAACAAGATTCGGTGTTTCACAATAAAGTAAGGTACAAGTCCGCCCCATATTAGCTCAAACACAAACAGCGATGGTTTCAAAATATAGAGATTGATTCAAAAGAATTGAGCGGTTCACAATTCTCACAACAATGTAAAGCATGACCACAGCTTACCTAGTTTTCTCTGTAAGAGGCATATTAATAACAATTATGTCACATTTTGGCAGCATCTTATCGAGATCTTCCTCGAATTTGGCTCCAGTTTGATTCTCCAACTCAGGATCCATCTTGATCCGATCGTGATAAAGAAGATTACAGTTGAAAGGTTTCAATCTCTGCAGCAAAAGCCTGCCTATACGCCCAGCACCAACAGTTCCTACAGTCTTGCCTTCGAGATCATAAGCTCTGTAAGCAATACCTGCAACATTCCAATCCCCACTTATGACTTGATGGTGTCCAGGCACGAAATTGCGAACAAGAATGAGGACCCTCATCAATTCGTCTTCAGCAACCGACACAACGTTACTCCCAGTGACCTCTGCAACTGTTAACCCAGCATCTGCTGCAGCTTTCAGATCAACATGATCTGAGCCAATTCCAGCAGTCAGCAAAAGTTGCAGATTTTTGGCCTTCTTAATCCTTTCGGCCGTGACATATGCAGGATGAAATGGGGTAGTTATCAACACATGGAGGTCCGGAATATGTTTCTCAAGTTCTGCAAATGATACATCAGAAATGCCAAAGTAAGTGGTGTCATTTAAACAATGTCAGAAGTCACTACTCTAAAAGCTTATAGGCACTTGTCAGGGAAACAAGCTAACTTGAAGTTGATATTCATAGTCCAGCGCTGCTTTGAATTTTAAATACTAAAACATGAGGGTGAGATCCAGTAACAAATTGTCCTCAAACATGATTGTTGAGAAGTTGAACTAGCGGTACATGTTAGAAAATACAATACTCACAGAGAGAAAAGTACCAAAACCCAATATACCAAATGCCCAATCTACAATCACGAAACAATCTCCACAAAAACAAACGGCCAAGCGATGTACTACTTGGACATGGGGCAATTGCAACACAATTCATTCTCAGGAACCGAAAAACTGTGCGACTTGTAACAGCTAATCAATAGCAGCATACATATTCCAGTTAACTAAGCATTGTGCTCTAACTGAACATACATGTTCATTTACCATATGATACTGAATTCCTTACCACAATGTGGTCCTTCTTTGTCCGAAGTGACTATGTATTGATGGCCCTGTGATTCTAGCCATTGGCGGATACCCAATGCATTTTCTGTGCAGCCAAGAAAATTGGGATTCTTTGCAGCATATTCTTTTGCATCATAGAAAACACCAACAATCTTTTTGCTACCAGGAGAGGCCTGTAATTCAGTGCGAGCTTACTTGTTGAAAGTTTTATTGCATTTAAAATCAATGATTTGATGTACAAGTGAGGTTGAGAGTCAATATTGCAAGAGTTTAGCTGTTAATCGAAGCGTAACAATCTGGGACAAATTTTGGTTCAGAATTCTTCTTTTTCGACTAAATTTTTTTGGTACAATAAAATTAAACACCTGAAAAAAAAAAAGGGTTGGCGCCATGAATAGAGGAAAAGGAGGTCATGGCCCTCATGGGTTGATGTCCGTAGTTAGGGATTGGAACCCAAACGATGTTAGAGGAGAAAAAATTCAAGCACTACAATTTAATAGTAGAAGAAAGTACTAGACGAGCACAAGCCGTTGCAAGTCAGACCCAGATATGGTTTTTAACAAATAAATAAATAGATAAAGGTAGAGTCAAACACCTCACGCAACTACATATGTATGTCTATACCCCAGTTCATTGCCGATGATCGTGATAAGGAGTGGATGTTGTATGATCATAGTAATTCATTCATCACACTTTCCCCCTCCAGGACAAGGTCAGATCAAAGAATTCAGTAGTCAGAAATTGACGACAGAAAAGAAGGTTGTGCCTTTCTTCTTCTTTTTCATTTATTTATTTATTTGGGTAAAACTTAATAACAACAAAAAGAAGAGGCGACCTACATGGAGGCGTCTGGTGAGAAGTGATGAAGTTGAATTCCCCGAAGAAGTAAAAGCACGAAGTGCAGAGGCAGCTACACGCTTCATCGCCATCTCTGATCTCTCACTCTTGCCACTTCACCCCACTCAATTCCTCCTTAATTAAAACCAAAATTGCTTGCATGTATCGACCGGATCGAGGCAACTTTTATATTTTCTAGTAAGCGGATCGCCAACTAAGATCTCTTGTTTCTGTACCTCTGTGACTGGCCAGTGGCTACAGGCTTCCGAGCTGTGAGGGTGAGTGACGACTCCTCACTTCATCCATTTATAGGCAAGTCAACCCTTTCTCCACCATCTATTATTATCATCAGCTCGTCTCTATCCACCATATTTTATGTAGTACTCCCTCCCTTTTTTTTATAACTGGCGTTTAAGAAATTTGCTCTTAAGTATTTTTATCTGTCGTTTTATTATCTCCATGCAGCATTAATTATTTTTTTATAATTTTATCCTTTTATCTCTCTTTTTATAATTGGTGGGAGTTAGTTTGCATTACTTTTGGTCTAGTAAAACAATACCATTTAATACTCTAGTGAGAGAAAATATGGGTGAATGGGACAATTAATGAGGATACAAAAGGAAAGTAGTGTATAAATTTAAACAATGAAAAACTTTTCTTAATTGGTGTGCAAAACCTTAAACGTCAGTTATAAAAAAAGGGAGGGAGTACCAAACTATTACTTAAAATAACTATTGTAATATTTTTTTGACATGATATAATATATGTGAAAAAAATATAATAACATATATTTATGAAGAAAATAAAATATTATTTAAAATAAATGTGCTATCCAGTCACTATTATGGTAGCACGAAGAAAAAGTAGAGTATCAAATAGATCCAGAAACACCAATTGGCTAGATGGTGTTGATTTGTGGTTCCATCTTAGATTGTACTTTGCACTTTGACGTCGATTACTTTCGAGTGTTAATCTAATTTTATTGAGAGTTTCCAATTATCTCGACAGTTGAAAAAATCAAATAGATCCAGGAACATAAAGATGAAACAAAATTGTACTTGACTAACAAAGAAGATGAAAAAAAAGGGGGAGGGGGGAACTTGACATGCCCAGAAACACCAATTGGCTAGATGGTGTTGGTTTGTGGGTTCCACCTTAGATTGTACTTTGTACCTTGACCTCGATTACTTTCGAGTGTTAATCTAATTTTATTGGAAGTTTCTAATTATCTCGACAGTTGAAAAAATCAAATAGACCCAGAAACATAAAGATGAAACAAAATTGTACTTGACGAACAAAGAAGATGAAAAAAAAAAAAGGGAAAAAACTTGACATACCCAGAAACACCAATTGACTAAATGGTGTTGGTTTGTGGGTTTCACCTTAGATTGTACTTTGCATCTTGACGTCGATTACCTTCGAGTATCTAATTTTGTTGGAAATTTTCAATTATCTCGACAGTTGAAAAAATCAAATAGACCTAGAAACATAAAGATGAAACAAAATGAAACAAAATTGTACTTGACTAACAAAGAAGATAAAAAAAAGGGGGGGGAGGGGGGGGAAAGCTTGACATGCATGGGCACCTGCTGTAGCGTTCTGGTAATTAAAAATTCAAATCACCTTTTTGAGCCTAAGTAGGTGATCGAGTGAGCTGTGCAGTGCAAGGGACCAACCAGCTAAATTGAATCTCTAGCGTGCCAATCCCGGTTTAGCTTTGAGCAAATCCCCAAAACAAATCTTTCAACTACTTCACTAATTCATGTTTAGGCCTCTATCTTAAAAATGGAACCCATGGTCCTCCAACAAAACTTTGTGGACCAATTTGGTCCCTATACAGCGAAATAGTCAAGAAAATTCAAATCCATCACCACTTTAGTCCTACTTTTTCTTGACCGCTCCGTCGTATAGGAATCAATTTTATCCAAAAAAATTTTGATAAAGAACCATTCTGTCCTATTTTTAAGATGGAAAACCAAATGTAAATTAGTTAAAAAGTTGAATGACTATTTGGGAATTTGCTCTGTAGCTTTTAATGAGTTTGGATTCTTTGGAATATTTATTCAATTTTAATTTTTAACTAGGTTGGCAATTTTGCTGATCAAATTTTGGGGTCCATTTACATGATGTGTTTTTTTGGTGTTTATATAAAGAAAAATTTATTTAAAACATGTCTCACATTTAATTAAATAAATTTTTTTTGCCATTCACTTTTAAAATATGAATTTTACATCCTTTTAGAAAATTTTAGTCTTAATCCAGGTTTTCAATCACTGATTAGTTTGAAATAACTATGTGATTCACATGTTGTCATTTTTTATGTATAAAAAACTCAAATCCCATTTTTTCAGAGATAAAAATGAATATAAATTTGATCATATTCCATTTTTTAGGAAAAATGAATATAGTTCATGCCATATTCTATTTTTTTAGAGATAAAAATCAATATGAATTGAATCATTTGTTTAACTATAAATAGGATTTAATCTTTTTTATCTTAAATATATGACAATATGTAGGTTACATGATAGATTCAAGATAAAAAAAAAAAGTGGTTGAAATTTTATGTTAGGATCAACATTTATTGATTTAATTTTGTAAGAAATGTAAAGTTATTTATTTAAAAAGTGAATGGTGAAAATATTTACTTAGCAAAAAATATATATATTTATTTATTTAGCAAAGTTATTTATTTATTGTATCTTACTGTAGAATTTATATATATATAAAAAAAACTTTTGTGTGTTTGAGGATTTGGAGAAAATATGTTTTATTTTCTTTTTTCTTTCTTATCCCTTTTTCCTCTTTATTTCTTTCTTCCCACACCCTACTACCGCCCAACCACTCCACCTTCCCCTAATTTTTCTCCCTTTTTCTTAGGGGTGGGCAAAATTATCTACAAATCCAAAAATTAGGTATATTCGATCTAATCCTATTCAAAAATTATGGCTACCCAATCTGTATTATTTGATCTGATTAAAAGAGGGTCAAGCACCCGCTAAAATGTGAGGCGGGTTAAAGTCACGCAATTAAGAATCTGCGAGTACTTGACTCACCCCATATATATATTTTTATTATTTTTTATTTTTATGCACATACTATAAAATAATATTTTTAGAGTTAAATAAGCAATTTCATTGAACAAATTGCATTACAAATGTGAGAGACTATAGTTTGTTTACAAATTTTATTTGTAGAAGTCATGATTTTATGTTTTATAAAAAATAATTTAATTAATGTGGAACATATGTTTAAAAATGTGTAATTTATTTCAAACTTTTATTGATTTTGAATTCTTTTAATTTTTTCTTTTTCCTTGTGTTCTCTTCGCTTGTTTGTTTTTTAGTATGAGACTTTGTTTGAGAAAAAAATCTTTATTAAATTTTAAATGAATATGTGAAATATAAAATTAAATTAGTATAAATTATTGTTTTTAAAAAATTTAATAATAAGCATGGCAGGGTAGGTACCTGTTGACCCTACCCTTATCCCTAGTTATGTGTGTGTGTTTTTTTTAATAAATGGATGTCTTGAATTCAATCTATTTTATTTACAATTTCTCCTACCTCGCCAACCAACCAACCCTTCCTTCACCCATAAATGTGATCGAATAAGAATTTCCCAAACTTGTTTTTTCTTGGATAAATATATTTTTAACACAAGGTTTTCTAAAACCTATAAATTCTTCCATTCTTTAATCTAAATACACATATCTATATCTACACCTACACTGTATATAAAATGAGAGAGGGCTTTTGATGTAAGCAGAAATCTGCCATTTCATGTATTTCATAAAACTATCCTTGATAATTATGTACTATCAATATGGCTTTCTATCAAGCAACACGTATCTCTTTTTATTTTATTTTTCAATTTATTTAGCAAATATCAATTATAGTTATCAATTACTACCAAAATAACTATTTATTTATACGTTTTAGACTGGTGAATTTTCTACATATCTATTTTGAAAATATAAAATCAATTCTTCTGAAAAATAATTTCAATAAATATAATAAAAAATTTGTATATTACTTGTACACACATTGATGTATGCCTTGTCCACTAGCATGAATTAATCTTATGTGTACATTGTCAAGTTTCTATGTATAACAGCTAATCATAATTTAAATTTAAAATCATATATTATCAAAGTAGAAAAGATATATATATATATATATATATATATATGTGTGTGCGTGCGCGGGTAATCGGGTTGAACTGGTTAGACCGGTTCGACAACAGATTGGTTCGCTCAACGTCCCGAGTTTTGAAAATCCGATTTAGGAATTAGGATCGGGACTTGCGATTGACCTCCGTCTGCACTCTGCAGTGAGAGGCTGAGAAGAGAAGCGAGAGGTAACTGAAAACGAAACAAAAAAGAGAAAGGCAAAGGAAAGGAAACCAACAAAAAGGAAAGTTTTTTTTTTTTTTTTTTTGGTTTTAAAGCAGCAGTGAGAAGGAGCAATCGATCGTGAGATGGAATCGTCAAGGAAAGCGAGGGGGACGAAGACTCAAGAAGAGCAATGGATGGTTGAGAACGATGTCGGCCAAATTTATTCATGGGTCAGCAGTATTCCGCCGAATGCCCAATCCGTTTTGTTAGTCCGCCGTTCCCTCTCTGCCAATCTAATCCATTATTGAGTTTTCGGTCTCATGATTATATAGTCATTGTCACTGCTTTTATAGTACCTTTTTCTTTGCATTAGCAACGGTATATCGTGTTTGCTTCGAGGAGCTGACACTTTTGGTATGCTTAATGACTTTTCTTCCTCCATATGCAATAGCTTGGAGATCCGGCGGGATAATCACATTCAATATCTCATGCACGGTCTAAACAATCTTGCCCCGTCTTTCTCAACTCTCGATGCCAAGTATTCATTCTACTCTTCTCATTGTTATACAATACACTCTATGTTTTTCATCTTCATTCATAAAATTGGTTGACTGCATACGTGCGGTAAAAAAGTGAGGTAAAGAGTAACTTATGCATTGCAACTATTAGTTATCGCATTTAGTCTTTATTGAAATTTACTTATCCGTTTATTGAGTTTGAAGAGTCGCTGCTGTATAATTTGGTGTTCAAATTATCTATTTGCAGTCGACCTTGGATTTGCTATTGGATCCTTCACTCAATTGCTCTATTGGGAGATTCGTTAGATGGAGAACTGGAGCATAGTACTATCGAGTTTCTTAGTCGTTGCCAGGTTTCTTCTTCTTGCTGCAATGTTATTCTATTTTTGATCTTTTTCGTTTCTTATAATGCGATTGGATTGGAAGCTCATTTAACTTATTGATCTTTGCTTATAGTTTAGATTAACACTTGCTCTAGAATGTTAGTTGACCGTGGCTGTTGGATGGCATTCTCTAGAGTTCAACTGACTTTCTTGGTCTTCACAGCCTTTATCCTCGTAATCTCACTTAAAGGAGCTTTCATCCACCTCCATTGCCTCACCCCCTCGCTGCACCTTGGTTATTAAAAGAGCTATCTATTTCATTTTTCTCCTTTCTTGGGATTATTTTAGACACGTTGGATGGTGTTGTATTAAAATTCCTAATCTTACTGTTTGCAATTCCACTAATAGTGTCGTTTGAAATTTGCACTTTCACTCATATCCAGCATCCAGTTGACCATGGTGACCTAATGGCTAGATGCATTTTTCTCCCTTAAGCTTGAAACGCATTTCAGATGTGTCAGAATTTAGGTTTATGCAAGTGAACCCCTATTATTATCTGTGGATATCCTTGTGTATTTTTTTCCCAAAGTGAAAACAATCTAGATCAGTCAGTACATTATCACTCTTGTACTAAAGACTGATTCTGTTGTTTCATTCCTAGCTTACAAGTTTCTGACCAACAAAAGATAGGATGTCATTTTCTGCCACACAGGGAAAGTGAGAAGGAAATGAAAAGAAAAAAAGTGAATGAATAGATGTACATTACAGAAAGGGACAAAAAAAAGATAGCCAAGAAAGGGATATCGCCACTTTCTGAACTGAGATATGCAATTTCATCATTACAACTGTGAGCAGTGTCGTACTAGTATATCTGAGAAATTCAGTGAAACACCCTTTATGTTGTCATTTTTGAAATTGTATAACTTGTTGGATGCCTTCAGAATTTCTGTAATATGCACGAGTTTGCAGAGCATAAAACTTAGATCTGGAGAATCTCTATGTATCATAGCTTCTGAGATCTACAAGACTATTTTGTCTTATAGATTGTTACTGAGTTTCACATGCGCTGTTATGCCATAGGATCCGGACGGTGGATATGGTGGTGGACCTGGTCAGGCAAGTTCTTTTTCCTGTATGGCAATGTTTTACCCTTGCCATTGCTATCTTAGTATTATCTTTTTCCTCGACTTGTTCTGGTGATATTGTGGCTTATCATCATTTAAAATAGCAGAACTACTAAGTAAGATTTCAGGATTTGTCGTTTTCGTTTCTCACTCTGTTTGCTTACGTGTCTCTCCAGCTAACCTTTATATGGGGTATATGATGAAACATGTCATTATTCTGATAATTTTTTACATATTTTCTCCACTAGTACTGTAGACTATAATTGAAACCAGCTGCCTAATACTAGTGAATTAGTTGGAACAGAGTATACTCTAGTTGCCATTGTTTGCGTTGGATGGATATGCTCATTTATCATTTCCCCGGTGAGCCACACATTTTTTGAGATTTTGTTGATCTCCTCATGCTCTCCTATTTCATTGCTACTAAGAATATCAGAGTAGTTTGTAGAAATTTGTCATGTTTGTTTATTCTGTCAAAATTCCAACAAAGTAGCCAACAATGATTAGTTGTCGGATTCAAAATTTTTGTATTAAGAAATGATAGTTGTTTAATCTAGAATTTTTCTCTTCATAAAGTATTTAGTTGCTTTCTTGCTTATTCTCAGATGCCTCATCTTGCAACAACCTATGCTGCAGTGAACTCACTTATTACCTTGGGTGGTCCCAAGTCTTTGTCATCAATAAATAGGTCTTCCAGAATCTATGCTTGTCATCATTAAATTTTGCTAGTTCCTTTGCTATTGGAAAAAAAATCTCAGTTTGATTGTTTCTTATGTTACAGGGTGAAGTTGCGTGCATTTTTGCTGCGAATGAAGGATGCAAGTGGAGGATTCAGGTTTAACATAATTTATCATTCAAGTATATAATGAATCTTGAAATTTTGCGAGGGTGAATTTGAAAAGTTTATTTACAGTTTGGAACATATTTTTCCCCTCAGGAAATCATCTTAGGATAAAGGGGAGGAATTTAAACTGCTGCTTAGCCAATCTTAGCTTTTTCCTATTGTTCTTTTTGCCATGCTTTCTGTATGCATGCCTCAGTGCTTCTACTTTATGAGATAGTCATGCAAAAATGAGAAACATACAAGGAGAACAGAGCATATTTACATGTTAGTTTGTATCGTGCTGAATAAATGCAAGTGAAAAAGGTTCTGGTTTTTCACATGGCCCATTTCAGTCTCATTTACCATTTAGCTAGTGCTTCCTTGCTTCACTTGTAGATGTGCTTATGTTGTCTGTTTGATTTTGTTGGTTTTTACACCTTTTTTTCACAAGTTGTCTTGTTTCTTTCCCTGCACATTTAGCTTGTTAGTTCTTTCTTGTCTTTTGATTAGCATTCTCTTTCCATCCTCTCCCTCCCTCCCTCCCTCTCTGATATATAATTGCGGAGGTTTTGGCATTTGTCAGTTTTCCTCCAAAAGCAACTTTTCCAACAAAATCAGGACAATTGCTAAAGTTGTATTTAATTTGATTATAATATTTTGCTCACTGCAAAATTATTTCTTATAAGTAGCTTATCCTCAGGATGCATGATGGTGGAGAAGTGGACGTTCGTGCTTGCTACACTGCTATTTCTGTAAGTTTAAGCACTCTCTGAGGTATAGAGTGTACTTATGCCCGTACACTCGCATACAGAAGCCATGTCCTTTATTTCCTTATTGTACTAGGTAGTTGAAGTGTGCAAATGTAAAACCTTGAGGGTAAATAGACTGCTGATTCATTTGGGCTGCCAGTTGATGACAATATCCACTGGCAAATTTTGGGAGATATTCTCTCTCTTGTGAAGTATTCTCATCATGTGGATTGTACATGCTTCATTATCTAATTTAACTTCGTTGCCTTGGACTTATTATTTTCCACTCTTCATGGGTTGCATTTTTGGCATCCAGCTTCAATTGATTCCACCTATATCTTTTGATTCTTTTAGGTTGCCAGTGTTCTGAACATTCTGGATGATGAGCTGACACAAAATGTTGGAGATTACATTTTAAGGTTGGTTTCAAGTATGTCTGCTTATTGTCATTTGCAATTTGTGCCTGCAAATTCATTGTCAGGTTGGCTGGTTCTCCAACTACTGTTTTGGATCTTTTGGAGTTAATGATGAGTGCCTGAGTCATATGATGTATAGATGGTACAATTGCTTATAAAGTTCCTTCCAACCTGCATTCTTACTATAGCCCATGCAGTACTTTTGATTATCATGCAAAACCGGAAGCCAAGGTGTGATATCTTGAAGATTTAAATGTATTGTATTAAGCTTGTATATATGGAGGGTCTGCTTTGATGAACATGTTAATATCTTCTTTTTTGTTTTCCATTAATAAATTTAAGTGATCTAGTTGATTTTACCGTTTTCATCCTGCCTCATTGTTCTCCTCTGTGGAGATGTTTGTTCCTTTATAGTCTGTGCATGGCTCTACTTTTGTTGTCTGATTAATACTCTTTCAGCTTTGAGCATACTTTGTAAGCATGGAAAGCTTTTCTGCTATGGTGTGATAACAAGGTTGCTTCAATTTGATTCATTAATTTATGCATTACCGATGGTTTATCTTCATAACAAGGCTGTTTCAGACAATCATGGAATTGTCTTTGCATTTTGCATCTTGGCTATGTCATTTCTATAGTAAAGTTTACTGGCTTGCAGTAGTCAATGTATGCGTTGCTGATTGAAGAAGTTGAAAATTTTGGATGATGTCATCTTGTAGCATCAGCCAAGTCTTTTGTCCAATCTGTACCCTTGTTAAATCAAGTTTTGTTCGACTTGCTTGGTACTAGTCTTCCTTGATTCAAAGTCATGTTTACATCTGCAGTTGCCAAACTTATGAAGGTGGAATAGCTGGTGAACCAGGTTCTGAGGCTCATGGAGGGTAAAGCTACATTCTCCTGTTATATTAGTTATGTCAATGTCGGTCATATACTAAGTAGATACTCTAGTGCTAAGGTGTGTAAGATCCACTTATGAACATGAAAGATGGATGGCTCCTAACCCAGAGGACTTGGAGATAACACATCCTCATTCTTTTTGAGAAAATTGGAATATGACATGTTGGATGCACTAGATTATTGTGACATGGATAAGTTCAACTATGTATGTTTCCGTGGAAAGTCATGAATGTTTCACTTATGTAGATTAATGGTTAGGTATTGAAGTATGAAATTCTTGTATAATGATTTATAATTGTTTGTCAACTATATTGACATAATTGTCTTAGAAAACTACTTGGTGTCGTGTTTGATGTTTAAATAACTTTTCTTTTCTTCATCCGCTGTACGTAGATTTTATACTAGATCACCAGTATTTTAGGTGCTCACATACTTGATGCAGCCATCCAGGACCTGATTCCCTTTCTTGGGTTGCATTTTAGGTACACATTCTGTGGTTTAGCAGCGATGATTCTGATCAATGAGGTCCATCGGTTGGATTTGCCTTGCTTGATTGTAAGATTCTTTTTGTTTGAATTTTGCCTCTGAACTTGACTTTTTTCTGTAGGTTTCAGTCTAAAGTCTGGACTATTATCAACATAGATATTCAGTATTTTGTGTTTTACCATGGTGTAGTTTACCATTTTCATGGTGTCTTGAATGTAGGCTCAGGTTGATTAGTTGTGGAACATGCATCTCCTTAACAATATGGAGCTCAATTTTATATGCCTCTTTTCGGGAGTATTTTTGCTAGATTTGTTGCAAATTAATTAATTCTTTTATTACGTGATGGCATTTACAACTGTGCCAGGACTGGGTTGTCTTCAGACAAGGTGTTGAAGGTGGATTTCAAGGGAGAACAAATAAACTGGTTGATGGCTGCTATTCCTTTTGGCAGGTAATTGCCTGCTTGATTTTCTCATTTGAAATTTTTATTTCAACTTATTAAAGTGTTTAATACATTACATTGCAGGGAGGAGTTGCTGTCATTGTACAAAAGTTGCATTCAGTTATCTGTGAACAGTTGGGTTTGTCAAACGTTTTAGACTCTGAGTGCGACTCGGAAAGTTATCATGATTATGAAACATCAGATATATCTGATGTAGAAGAATGCACTGTGGAAACTTCTTGCCCTCTTGGTGGAACTTGCCATCATAGAAAAGAAGGTACACCATATTTTCATAATGCTACTGTCTTCCATGTAAACAGGTTTGGTTAGTTTATCTTTACTTTTTGCACCTTGCAACCTTTCTTTCATGAACGCTGCCCCAACAAAATGAATTGGGACACTGCTCAGCTTCTTTTGATGGAGCTATACATTTACTACTTGCATCTTTGTGTTTGCTTTGCTGCTGGCAAGATAATTTTTCTTATCCAGATAGTTTTGCAGACATTGGTGTTGATTTCATCAGCAGCAAGAGGGCAATTGCACCTATTTTCAGTAGCATGCATTTGCAGCAATACCTTCTTTTGTGTTCACAGGTACCAAATCCAAGTTTTAACCAGTCACGGTGTTATTTGCTAATAATGTACAAATTGTCCTCTTGTGAAGGCATATTCTTGCCTGTTTCCTAGCCAATTTTGTTTAAATGCAGTTCCTGTCCTCACATTACGTGGTTGATGCAGGAAGGGGCTGGTTTCAGAGATAAACCTGGGAAGCCTAGGGATCAGTATCATACATGTTACTGTCTAAGTGGATTATCCGTTTGTCAATATTGCTCATCTGCAGATGCTAGTTCTCCACCACTGGCTAGAGATATACTGGGTCCTTACCCTAATTTGTTGGAACAACTTCACCCCTTATATAACCTTGTCTTAGACCGTTACTATGAAGCACATGAATTTTTTTCAAAATTTTAGGCAACTTATCCAATGCTTGATGAGAAAACATGGGCTGTAGCATTTGATGGTGTTCATATAGGCTCTCTCCCGCGTAGCAGTTAGTGTAAAAACATAATAGTTGTTGGGGCTGATGTTACGCGAGACTTCCTACCACCTCTCAATTTCTTCTGTTATTCAAACTACCTCTCTGGTGTCGGGTAGGTTTGGGTCCAAAATTGACCGTTGAAACTTTGTAAATTTAGGCAATTTTGTCGGTGTCCGGTCAGGACGATTTAGTAGCTAAGGATATCACTTAGTTTGTGTAATCTTCTTTATATAAAGTGGGTGATTTCATACTTGATATTTGGAATGTGATGCCATTAGTTACTGAACTAGCTTAAAGAGCTGTACTTGTTTCGACCATATTGGTGCCATTTGGTATTCGTGGTTTCTTAACTTACAACTGGCCTGTTGCATTACATGCCAACTCCTGTATCACCCCGTCCACAGGCAGAGGTACATTTTGCGCCTGGTACTCAAAAGAAAATGTATATTTTAGTTATGGGTTCTTGAAAGGCTTCACTTGTGCCTCCACTGATTTGTGAGAAGTAGATGCAGTACCGAGTAAATATGCATTAGTGGCTGTGCTGTGTGAATGTTATTAGTGTGTAAGATGTGTCTAGAAAAGAAGGAAAAATTTACTTTTGGCCCCAGTGAGAAATAATTCTGGCTCTGGTGCTGATCCATCCCAAACATTAATGATAATAAGAGTAAAGAAATAGTGCAGGCTTGGATTATTTTTCTTTTGTTTTATTTGTTTATTGTTTACATATTCCTCTCCTGTGAGAATCATGGGAATAAATACGTGCTTGAACTCGTGTTTAAAGTTGAATTTTCTTTTCCTTCAAAGTTAAAAAGAGAGGTGCAAATATGTTCTTTGCTGGGGTTCGATAATTTTTTTGCCCCATGTTCTTGAAAGCAATCCCAGGAATCAAGTATAAGATGGATGATGGAAGCGGTTTGCCTTTTTAGTACTAATTAAGCCAAGTAATAAATTGAAAGACTTATTTGGACTGAGGGATTCGATAAAGGATATAAAATTCTCTCAGATTCCTCTGAGTTATTTGGATTATTAGGGAGTTATTTTAATTTATAATGATTGGTGATTTACAAACTCCAAATAAATGCCTTCTATGTCATTCATGCAACGTAAGAGGATTTGAGAAGATTTCAGATTCCTCCTTAAAACTTTCTCAATGTAAGCCTATAATCTAAAAACAGCCAAAAGTAGATCATTGAACTAATTGCAGCCAGAGTATCAATTTTCTGGGCAGTTTTGCAATTATAGCTACTTCACGGTATGTTGGTAGCAGGTAACGGCAAAGAAACTCATTTAATTAAATTTATCCATATTCGCCTCTGAATAAATGGGTATGAGTATTTTAAATTTTTATATATGGGTATAAATGAGTTACTTAATAATACCTATTTATATCTTAAATTTTTGCATATGGGTATAAAATGGATTACTCAATAATATTCACCAATTAAACCCAATTAACCTATTTAGAATTGTCTTCTCCCCAAACCTCCTTTCTTTCCCAACCCATTTTTGTTTTTAAAAATTTTCATTTTATCATGATGTTAACTACTTTTATTTCATTATTATTATTATTTGTTAATTTATCTTATTATTTTATTTTCTCTTGGTTTGTTAACCTGCTTATTTTTCAGCATTATCAATTTATGACAAGTTTTAACCTCTTTTCCTACCTTTTCAAAATGAAATTTTAAATTTACACACGAAAAAAATGTTAGAGGTTCAAAATTTTGGATTAAGTTTTTATGTTAACTTTTATAGTACTTAATTCAAATTTTTATATTCTCATTGTTCAATTATTAAATAATATGTAATTTTGCGGCATAGAATACGGATGTAAAAAAAATTAGAAATTAGGCTTATTGAGTATTATAAGTAAATATTTAAAATTAACGATGGGTGCAAAGGGTGGTATAAATTGATAATTTAGTTTGTAAAAATAAATTTAAATGAGTTTATAAAAAGTTAAAATAAATGGGTTATAAATGGATAATTGGATTACCCAATTCATTTTTTAACTTCCATCTAATCAAATGGATATAAATTGGTTAATTCAGTTATACCCATTACTCATTTTAATCAATCAAAACCCTTTCAAATAACCCATTTTAACACCTCCAGTAGTAGGCACGTAAAAAAGGTTCCTGAACACTCATGTGAAGAGTAATAACAATGAAAAATTATATATGGTCCTTTAAGGAACTGTTTCCTCATAGTTATCTATATTATATTTTAAAAGGTAAATCTCATATGCATTATCAATTTATGTAAAAATGCGCGAGCAATACACATAATTTGATTTCAAATTTTTCAAGTTTTTTGTAAAGCAAAACAGTAGAATCCCGCAAAAAACTGAAGTCTTGACCCATTTAGCTGTCCGGTCCAATTTTACATCTTCGTTTGGAGGCGAGGTAGAAGCGTCTTTTACTGTAGTTTTTTCCTTTAGGTTCCAGAGACTCTTTCTCCTAAGTTAATACTTTTTTTTTTCCGTCGAAATAATAGACCTACGATTATTCTATACTACGTGGAAAAAGAATCTGAAGAGGTCAAGAAGAAACAGAAGGGAACTGAACCACCTACCGAACTAGATGAGTACACCCGTCTGAAAGCTACTTAAAATGATAAATAGAAGGGGATTGAATTACCTACCGACCGACCCAGACGAATGCACTCGCCTGAAAATCACTTGAATTGGCTTGCCGCATTTTGTGGCAAACGGATGCCCTGATCTCTCACCCCTTAGCTCAGCGAAGAGCTCAGTGGTTTCTTCTAAGTAACGCTTGAAGCATCGAATCCGGTGGTTCTCTATTCCAAATTAAATACTACTATATATAACAATTTGTGTAGAGCAGTCGGTCCAGTCATAGACTCTCACACACACACGCTCGCACAGTCAGACACCCGTGGGGATCGAAATCTTTAATTACAAATTTAAATTAGGTAAATACAGGGGGCGGTCGGAGCCTGACGTATCAGGTATTTGCAATTGGTCTTCAAGAGCATGAGTGCCAAAACCGTCGTTGTCCTCGGCCTTGGGAGGGCTTCCGGGTGGGGTCAGGAGGGCGGTGTTGCGTGTTTTTTCCATTATTCAAAGGTCTCACTCTTCACTCTTCATTCCTTACCGCCTTCGAATTAATCATCTAGCATTCCAATTCCGCGCTACCAAAAGCTAATAATTCCAGATTCACTCCAAATCCTGAACTCACTCGAACACTAGTAGTAGAACAAAACTATGGACAACTCAAGAAAGTCGAACATCAGCTCCGACAAAGAAGATTTACATGTGGTGGATTCCTCCAATCGTGATAGCGAAGAGTTTAAGCCACCCTCGCTGCCGACAAGGTCTCCGGATTACTCACCCGAGGGATCATCAATTTCCTCGGATCACACATCTCTTACTCATGGGTCATCCCCAATTCCAACCCCGAGAGAGGAGCAAACCTCCCCGCCGCACAGCGCACCTGGAAAATTGCCTCCTAAGCCTCGGCTGCCGGCGCCGGCTATCAATCGCTACGTCGTAGGCGAGCCCTTCTCAGTGTCCAAGATGGCAGATTCAGGTGGGCAAGGAGGAAGGGTGGAGGACGGTCATGAGCAGGTTAAAGCAAGTAGCGGACGCAGGTTTCGACCGTCTCTTTGGATTCCGAGGAGGGCAAAGACAGAGCAATTGATGAAGAAGGCTGCTTTGGGGTTTAGGGCTTTTGGGTTTTTGTTCTCATTGGTTTCCTTTTCCGTCATGGCTGCTGATAGGCATCGAGGTTGGGCACTTGATTCATTCGATCGTTACAAGGAATTCAGGTCTCTCAACTGGAATGAGTAGTACTATCTCTTTTGTTTAATTATATCATTACTTACTAGTTAATATAGCTCTTATGGTCTAGTATCGTATGTGACTCTGTTAGTCTGCTGAAACTTTGCACCATAAAGTAGTAAGAAGCATTGAAAAATTTTTGCAACCAATATATGTCAGGTACTGTATGACAGTGAATGTGATCGCATTTCTGTACTCCGGAGCACAGGCCGTGGATCTGGGCTACCAGTTATGCGCTTCCAAGTCAAGGCTTCTGCACCGTTTTCGACACCCTATTGATTTTGCTCTTGACCAGGCAAGTCCATATCATTTTCATTATTCCCGATGGCTGTTCATTTAGTTATTGAACTTTCTCTTGTTTCTTTCTTACTACTTCCAAGAATTCGTCGTTAATGTTTTCGTTGCATGCTTTATAGGAGTGTTTTTTTTTTTTTGAGTATCTAGGGAGTCTGATTACTTGTTTTACCAGGCACTGGTTATTTTGCCAAGGTAAATTGGGGGCATTTGAAGGAATGTTAATCAGGGACCACACGGTAGTGGTGATGGTGTTCTCTTCATTTAATGTCCAAATTATGGTAATGGTAATCGATTGAGTAGAAGAAAAGGGGACACCTTGGATTGGGTCATTCGTGTGGTTTTGAGGTGGGTGGAAGAAATAATTGTTGCCGTGTTGCAACGTTCAAGGGTCTTTCGTAGGCCTTAGTCCGACCTTAAATGGAGTTGTAGTACTAGTAACCTTGTATTTTTCCTATCGCTTTTATGTGGGTCATAATACACTTGGCTGATATTCCCCCACAGCATTAACAGTGGCTGGAATTGGAAGTTGCTACTTTTTGCCGAGGGTCCATGCTTCTAGTTCTAAAACTATCGCTTTTGCTGGTAGATTCTCTGCTTCGTGAAATTATCTAACACGGGATACTGCATTTTTAAATTCTAAAATGATGGAAACTAGTGACAGGACTAGTTTTATAAGCTTTCAAAAGAGAGAGATCAGCAATAAGCAGAAGGCAAAAGAAGAAGGAAGAACCTGATCTTTTTCTTGCAATGTTTCAAGGGTCCAATGATGCTTTAGTATTTGCACCTTTTCCATGTTTCCGTTGCATGATATAAGTAACCTACTTGCTTTCTGCACTTCCTCATCATGGTGCTCTAATAATATTCTCTTGGTTGTCAACACCGTTTGATTTAGGCTGGTTTAGAATGGCGGACTTTAAACAATTAAAACTTGGGGCAAATTTTCACCTGCATCGGGCAGATTGTTTCTAGGATCTTGTATACAGGAGGACAAAAGAGGCTGCTCTGTAAAGAGTACTTATACAAACTTTTCAAGTTTTATTTATTCAGCCTTCTGTTATTTACCAGACTCCAAGACAATTACATCAGTCTGATCTGCAGGACCTGCCTTCAATTCGGAAGCTTCTAATCAAAGCTTAATCTAGATAGAATAATGATATGTTTTACTAGGCGTTTCTTTCTTTTCCATTTTGTTGGATTAAATGAAACAAGCTGATCTTCCATCTTATTATGGGCCAAAACTTAGTGGCAATAGAAATGGTTTGAAATTTTCAGATGATATCGTATCTTCTAATATCAGCATCATCTTCTGCTGCTACTCGAGTTGAGGACTGGGAATCAAATTGGGGCAAGGACAAATTCCCAGATATGGCGAGCACGGCTGTGTCAATGTCCTTCCTTGCATTTGCGGCCCTAGCTTCCACTGCTCTCATATCTGGCTATGGCCTTTGCACGTCCAGACAGATGTAGTATTTAGTTTGTCTGGATATATGTGATTTCTGAATTGTGTATATCTAGGTGGATTTTTCTTCCTTACAAATGGTTTTTTTTTTTTTTTTTAATAACGAATAGGACAACTTTAACACAACTGATAATACAGTGCTTTTTCGAAGATGTATGCCAATTTTTTTTTTTTTTTTTTTTGGCTATTGCTGCCTTGTGAAATATATTTGCAAACATATTTTTGTGTTGATAAATGCAGTTATATTAGTTGTTGAAGAAATGTTGTCGACAGTTAATGTTGCTGGTTCAGAAGGAACCAGCCGTGTTGAAATTGCAGTTTGTAACTCAGCTACTTGAGTTGCGGGCTGAGCGTCGGACACTTGCACCGACTCACAGTCACAGGAGAGGGTTGTGGATGTGGAGCAAGCAATGTCGACCGAGTTTGCCTTCCGTTTCCAATTTCTCAGTCCTCGATCCTTCTTCCTCCTTGAACCCGCCACCTCACCGGCAAAACACTACTCCCAATTTCCCTGAAGTTAAAAAAATCAACGATGAAGATCCCCTTCTTGCAAAAATCAAGCCTTCATCTCTCCGAATCATCAATAAACGGCACAGACTCTGTCATCTCAAAATTACTCTCTTATGCCTCAGCCTTTCTTCCCTTCTTCCTTCACAAAAGACAGCCCTCTAAGGTAAAGAATTAAAAAATTTAATGTACGAAATAAAAATTGAATTGTGTGGTACGAAATACTAAGAGAGATTAAACGAAATAAAACTATGTCGTAACAAAGTGTTTGCATTGCCACAAAAAAAAAAAAACCCGCATTGCATCAAGTAAATGAATGCTTTCGCAATTGTGAAAGAGCATTAAAGCGTAATTATAAATTGCAAATGGCCACACATTCTAGGAGTATGTGTTAAGTAAATAATCATTCACTAGAGCATATTGATAGAGAAGTTGGGCTTCCATTTTAAGGCAAATATGGGGGACGTGTGATCTAAATTTTGTCACATTTTTAATTCTCGAGTTAGTGTGGCAAAAAATTTGAGCCACACGATGATGATCTATAAGATCACGTCTACCCAATTAATTGTTTGTCCATCTCAAAAAATCTCATATGGATGATTGGAAAACTGTGAATTGTCAATATATGTTGGATATTCTCTATTTGACAAATGAGCTTAAGCCCTCAGGCGAGTGGGTACTGGGAGAAACTATAAACAAGACAACAAGCAAATTCGAGGCCCAATCCTGAGGTTTGAGCCCCCAATCCCAATAGGCGGGGGATTGGGTGGTGAAACGCAAGCGGAAAAAACAAGCACCCAATTCTGATGCCACATAAAAGAAGTTGAATTTCTATTTCAAAATCAATCGGCAGTAGACGGGGATGCTCAAAAACAAACAAGTTGTTACTTCTTGCCCACTTGTTAATTGTTCTTTTACAGCCAATTGAACGGAGTCATATTAATTCGTTGTTGTTCTGTTACTTCTTGCACGATTGTTCTTTCACAGCCACAAGCCAGGCATTAATTCATTTTACTCTCAATTTCTTGTCCCGCCACCGTTTGATGCTCATTCCCCATTTCCACTCAAGATTGATCCGGGGCGTGGCGCTGGGGAAATTGCACAAAAAGCAATGATAAGGTGAAAAAAAATTGATATGCGAGATCTGAATCTCTTTCCCACTAAGTTTCTGCGGCGCGTAATCAATGCCTTGGGGATGATTAAACGAAGGAAGCAGATGAGGGAGGTGAAAGGCACGGGCTAAGAGATTCGTGTCACCATTATTTTATCTTTGCGATAACTTCCCCACTTCAGCCTCTTATCTCTGTAAGGTAGGTATCTGCTACCTCCGTTCCTGTCCGCCCCCCAGATCGAAACTCTCTCTCAGTTGATTCTGTTCACGTACCTTTTCGCCTAGCCAATGCCAGTTGATTATCGTTACTCTCAAGTGATTCTTCCCTTTTATATTTATTTTTGTAATGACAAAATTAGTTAAGCCAAAATGCTCTTCACCATAGCCGGGAAATGTTAAATTTTGAAGCAAGATTTTGCTTTTACAATTTTTGCAGCAAGGAAGATGCTAGTCGTCTTGATTGCAGGGAGGAGGGATATTTTCTTCTTCCATTCAGGGGTAGGGGTACTTCAACAATTTTTTAGATCAATCATGGGAAGCTGATGGGAAAATGTATAGTAGAACCGACTAGAACAGGTGACTGTGTGATTTTGTGAATTTACATTACATTACATTACATTAGTGTCTGTCATCAAACCATTACTACTCTCTGCATTACCATCATTTAGATAAACTTGCAGTCCAATCAAACTAAAAAAGATTCTGGCACTGATTTGATAAGGGTACGGGTACTCGATCCACTGATTATTAAATTATTAATGAGTCTCTCTCGAACGAATCTCTGTCTCGATATATTATTATTGTTATTATATGGGCAAAAACTTGCACGGACACGTTCGTCCTAGAGCAAATTGCGCGAAATATCACTGCTTTATTGCGAGGTGCCGATTTTGTTCACTAAACTTAATCATTAACAAAAAAATGTCATTGCATTAGTAAATCTATATTATTTTAATCACTTCATCTCTGTTTATGATGTTAGAAGAGACGGAAAATAACTTTTTGAGGGACAATTTTATCTACACAACTTTCGTGGAAAAAATTTCATCTAATAAATGAAGGGACAATAGTGGAGTTTTGAATGTTGGTAAAATTTTTGACAAAATAAACAATGGATGAGAAAAGTTGCAGTATAAATCTAGCAAAATCAAAGTAATCAATGAAAAGAATCAAAAAATCGACCAAAGATGAAGATTAGCAATAGCCATCAATTTGCCGCCTTTCAAACTTGTGTCCTTGCTAGGCCCTCAAATCCACATTGATGCATTAACAATTGTCTAGGTTTTAACAAAAAGAACAATGACTATTTTTTTCCTATTCTTTCTTCCAAGTTTCTCATTCAGATATTTTACTTGAACCTACATTTTCTCAACTTTGTTTTGCAACTTGAGAATTTGCTGCCGCAAAGTTTCATTCTCAGTTTCCAACCTATTTACTCTCCTTGAAAGACCAGGTATGACTTGTTTGGAACGCTCACACATTTCATCATCATACCAATTCCAATAACCACAACCATCAACCTATAAAAAAATTATCCAAATTCTTTTTAGCCGATAAATGTCCAAAAAATTAAACATAAACTTAATTTAATGAATTTCTTACATCTTCACACACTTACCTCGCCATTAGCACATTCAACATATCTCCTTACCGGGTTCCTATCAATCCATGAAATCTTCAAATTGGTTTTAGTACCACAAGAGCAGATCGAGATTGTTTCCTTGCGTTTTCCTTTCATGAAGCTTAAACACATTCCCAGCAAATTGCAACTGCTTATATTGCCCCTCCTACTCCATATTTGAGGACAAATCTATTAGAGGATAAGGGTTTGTACTTTCTAATTGAACTTGAGAGTGATCTGACACATTTGAGAGCAATTTATGTTGAAGAGATTCAAGGAAAAGACTGAATAAATGAAATTGCTCCTCAAAAAGTTATTTTTCATCTCTTATGATGGCATAAATATACGGAGCGATCAAAACGGTACACATTTACTAGTTTAGTGATATTTTTGATTAATAAAAATATTTAGTGACTAAAACCTACATCTTGCAATAGTTTATTGACATTTGTCACAATTTGCTCTTCGTTTTACGGGGAGGGCGAAGTACACAATCTGCCCCCCAAAGGGGAAAAGGAAGAAAAATCAAATTCCCGGTTTGACAAAGCTAGTCGACAACTACAAATTGAAAGCTGCAACTGCAAGACTCATGCATACTTTGAGGCATTTGCCATCCCCCAAATAACATACATAGAAAGAAAGAAAGGAAGAAATAGTAGCAAGTAGATCTCAGCCAAATTATTCGGCCATGGCAACCGGTACTCCAGTTAACATCCCCTCTAAAATGAAGGCCTGGGTCTATGGCCAACCTCGGTTGATGTTCCTGACGTAAATGATGACCAGGTTTTGATCAAAGTAGTTGCTGCGTCCCTGAATCCAGTCGACTTCAAACGCATGGCTGGATCATTCGAGGCCACTGATTCTCCTTCTCCGGTAAACCTCCTTTTTTTTTTTTTTTAGCCTTTTGTTTTAGTCACTAGATAGTCCTTGTGTGGATTTACTGTGTTTTTTTTATCAGGTAGACTGTTGCGGGATATGACGTCGCGGACGTGGTAGTTGGAGTTTTTTTTTTTTTTTTTTTTTTTTTGAAAAGAAGTGGTAGTTAGAGTTGGGATCGAAGTGAAGGAATTCAAGGTCGGGGATGAAGTATATGGAGAAACTCACGAGCATGCCCACCACCCAAAGGATTGTGGGTCACTGGCGGAGTACACTGCAGTGGATGAGAAGGTTTGGGTTTCGCCGAGGCAGCTAGTCTTCCTCTCGCCGTTGAAACAGCGTGCGAGGGCCTTGAAAGCGCTGGCAAATCAATTCTTGTTCTAGGTGGTGCTGAACTTCCAGTACTTTAAAACACCTAGTGAAAATCAGCTCTAATTGGTCAGTTCCAAAGAATTCGTGATAAATGATAATTGTTGAGAATCAATCAACAAGAAGTGGTAGCAGTACTGTACTAAGTCATCCTTGGCAGAGACAAAAAAAAAAAAAAAATTTTTTTTTTTTTTACTTTATGTATCAACGAAAATTTCATATTTGGCTGAACCTTCATAGCAATTTTACGTTTGGCTTTTGAATTATTAGATCCATTAAAAGTAGTTCTGAAGATTGACCTTTGATCAGAACACGACGATAATTCATGCATTGACTGAAACGGTTTCTTGATCCGGGGCAGCGGGCAAAGACTGTGTTCGGTGCATCCAGAGCGGCAGCAACTTCTAGGTGCTGATTTTGGCAATCGACTGCAGGAAGAACAAGTATGAAGATTTGCCAGAGAAATTTGATACCGTTGGTAAGAATGAATCCTAAGCAATCAAATCAGTCTCTTGCTCTCTGTTTACTGCAGCACGTAAAAGTTTCTGGTGCTAGTAAATCAAATGAGCAGGTGAGAGTGGCAGGGGTATCGAGGCAGTAAAAGAAGGCGGAGGGAAGGGTGGTGACAATCCGGCCGGCGGGGCCAGTGGTTCCCTTCCCCCTGCTAGTCATAACGTGTTTGTGGTCACTTCAACCGTCTCCGTCTTAAAGAAACTCAAACCTTTCGTAGAGGAGGAGAAGCTGAAGCCGGTGATTGACCCTAAAGGCCCATTTCCCATTGAAGCATTTTCCCATATTCAAAGTGGCAGAGCTACCGGCACGGCGATCATATATCCAATGCCCTGATCTCAGGGATCATTGCCCTCTCCAGTCCCCGGAGTGGACGCATCATAACCTTTTTCACTACACCTATTAAATAGTAAGAAAAGGATTCTAGATTGCCTTTCTTTCTTTTCTCTTTTAATATGCTGCCACTACTAGTTTGGTAAGAGACCACTAGTAGTTTGCTAGTCCTATTCCTTTTTATATTCCGTAGCAAAAACGCCAAAAGATTTCCTTTTCACTGTGTCTCCCAACTTTGACTACCTGAAATGGCATTCCTCCAAAAAAAAAAAAAAAGGAAAAAAGAAACTCCCCTTTAACGGAATGAGTGGGGAGTAGTGTCCGGTTGACTTTTCCAAAGTTAGTAGAATCCGTCAGACGAACAATACTAGTACAAGTTACGTCATCGTGTTGCTGCAGTCTAAGTCTAAGGAAGGAAAACAAAACAAGATTGAGGTGCCAGTAAAAATTTATTATATTGATAAATTGGATCAAGCAGCACGTTACATGATGGATGCTGCATCATCCGATACTATAACAGAGAATATAATGACGGATTAAATGCTAAGTTGTAGTTATTGGTGTGTAGATCAAATTTTGCGGCATGAAGCAAATAACAATCTTCACTTCTTCTATACATAATGCAGTGGTAAATTTTCAGGAATTGGTGTGGCTGGTTCTGGAGTCCAAGCACCAGCAATAATAGTCAGACCTTGAGATCTCTAGCAATTTTTCAGGAGTCATCCTCTCGAGCTCGTTCTGTCGCCATGATGCAAAATTGTTGCGGTTCTGGGGGTCGGTAGCAAGAGGGCAGTCCTCCGTATCGTGATTCTGTGATCTCATTCTCATGTAGAGCCTCAGTGTAGCAACGCAGTCTTCATACGGATCTTGCTGGCCCGTTTGAATGTCATAGCTGCCCACCGCCGCCACCCCCAAAAAGAAAAAAACATGATGTTGTTATTCTTGATGTAATGTACTACTAACATCCAGAGTTTAATGAAGCTACTTACCCAAGGTATGCTTTTGTCAAATACTTGAGCGAGTTGCTAAGCTTGCTGGTTTTCATAAGTGGTGGATATTTGGCCGTGTCCCTGCCAAAAAATTTTTTTTTTCAGGAAAAAAAAGGAGTTTCACAGGTGTCAAAATTGGTGTTCCTGCAGCAAAGTGTGTATATATATATATAATTGGTGGGTGGCCCCGTAACTAGCTAACTTGCCTGATCATTATCGGTGGATACTCCATTTCCAAACACTTGAGATCGTGATCCAAACCATGTCCCACAAGGACGCGAGCTCTTCCTCCTCTAGAACGTATGTGCCATATTGGTTCCCCGTTGCATAAATAGTCCTGAATCCTTCTCTGCACTTGTTTCAACGGCATCGCTTCCCTTAGAAATTCTGGTCGCAATCCCGTTGTTTCATACCTGCGGAAGAATTTTTCAAAGTCCGTCTCTAGAGTGCAAATTCACTGTCTATGTGCCTGTGTAGTATGTGAATTTTGATGATCTTTTTGTTGCGCCATTACCTGTAGTTTGTGACGGGAAGCTGTGGCTTGACATATGTATGAAAGATTATCCTTTCGTGCTCATCGATGAGGCAAACTCTTGCACACAGATCTAAAGAGCCATCGCTACCGCCTCCAACCATTTTGCAAGCCAGGGCGACCACCTTCGCTCTACTGTTGTCCAGCCTTAATTCATCTTGTATGCCCAAATTTGCCAGACGACACAGAACCCCCTACAAAAACAAAAAAGTTTTACTATTTGTCGTGGAATGGAAATGCGAACATATAGCTGAGTTTAACTGTCGTTCCATACATTGTTCGAACGTGAGAATTGGCATGCTTCCCGGTGATTCCAGAGCCCACTGCGACTGCTCAGGACTGTTAGGCAAAGGTCACATCCCCGGTCCTTGAAAATCCTCTCACATTCTGCTTTCGGGAGCGGCCCTGGTTTTGCAATTCAATCCCGCATGTGTCAGAACCAACCAACCACATCAGATCAAATGGAAAAGGCAGAGAGCCGAAAATGGTTGAATAATTACTGTGTTCGCTAGGACAGAAATGATTTAATTAACCTATAAGATGTTCTCTCAGAGATTCAAATGATCGACAATGTTTCCTGCAAATCCCGCACATGGGTTCATGAACCGAATGATAGGATGTCCTCATGTGTTCCACAAGGTGTTCCATTTTGTTGAACTGCCTATAGCATGCAGCGCATTTGTTCCTGAGACATTATAGACAGCATCATCATGAAACGCTAAATTATTGCCTCTCTCTTTTTCATGCACAACATGAACCTTTTCATCTTGATCAGGAGGTAACAATAAATAAAACAAGTATTCAATAGCACGGTAGAGATTTTACCTCAGAGTCTCGGAAGACTCGTGCCTGCTGCCCATACCGAACTGATCTCACGGCTAACAATGCACCGGTGCTTAAAGCAGTGGAGAAGAGAGGCAGCAGTTTTCAGCAAGAAAGCTTAAAGGTTACAAGGTATTTATATCAGTTGGAAAGAATATTATTCTTTCCAACCTGAGGATAAAAAGAAAAAGATACCTGGATGGTCAAGACCGCCATTCCCTTCGAGTCACGCCAATCCTGGACCTCAGAGCCTCAGACGATCCCTCCATTCTATCTCTTTTTCTCTTTCTTTCTCACTGTAGAAATTAGAAATTAGAGATTAGAATTAGAATTAGAATACGCCCTGTTTAACTTAACCATGTCACGTTGGCGGGCTATCGCCTGCTCCACACGACCACATTCGTTGTCATCCAATTTCTGGGGGCCCACATCGAGCAGACACTAGTACTAGAATCTTTGTAATGTTAATGAATCACGTCTGCACCAGATTGATCAAGTAATAATTACTAAGTTACTACTACCAGCTACTGGTACCAAATATGCATGACTGCCCTATGAGAATCAAAGGCATAATACTCCATACTTGTGCATGCATGTCCTTTTCTTGGCTGATCTAGCAGAAGAATGTGTTGGACAGTCAGTCGTGGAAACTAAGGACTAATATTATTAGTTGGTCTTTTTTTTGACAGAGTGGTGCTGCTCAAATTCTTTCTTGAGTACGGAATAAGTTTAGATAAGGTCAAAAGCTGCAGTATACTGAACAGATTGAGTCTTGAACTGTTGATCGACATAAATTCCAAAAGAGGGTTTGGACGGGAGCGATGAACTTGGAATTGAACGGTCAATGAATGTTGATCAGAAAGTGCACAACAGGAAATGGGGGTTTTACATAAAAAAGTTAAAACTGAGGTTCAAACAGTACAATCACTTTCGGCAGTGCCGCAAAAGCGGCTGAGGCAGGTGATAAGGGAGGTATTCAAGGCAAGCAGCTAATGAGGAATTGAGAATGGGCAGCTTCTTTACAGCACATTTGTGCACCCACGGTGTTTCTGTGGCAGAGTCATTGTTCATTTTCTTAAAAAAAAAAGTAGTTTACATTTTTAAGAAAGAATATACAAGGCCAAGAGGGTTGAAGATCAACGTTCAAAAATTCGAGTGCAATGACATAGCTCGTTAAATGTTGACTAAAACGTAATGGGCGACCGTTGAAGGCCACAAGCCTGTTTCAACTTCAAGCATGGGGGAGTGGGACTGGGCAGCGCAGAGACAGACAGAGAGTTGCTCATGGTTTTGACTTTGGCTGAGGAAGGTAACAAGTGACAAGTAGAACGAGAGTAGAAGATGACCCATATCTTTTTGACTGAGGTGGGCTCAACATATTCCAGCTTTGAAGATACCTTCTGAAAAGATCAATCTTGAGAATATTTCAGGACATGATTGATTCTGTGGTCCATTTCCTAATTTCACTGTTTCCATTAAAATAATTATCTGCTTGGAGAGTACATAATGAGCTCAATTGTAAAATGCATTCTAGACTTTCTTTGAGTTGCAAGGTGCCCCTGAAACTATCAATTCCAACGTTATACGCCCTTGTATTATCAATTTTTCGCGATATACTACACTCAATCTGCTGCTAGGGGAACTCAATGATCGGGCAAAATGTCCTTGAATTTAGTGAAAAAGTCAGTGATATCCCTGAATGTAGCTAAGTGGCCAAAACGTCCCAGTAAATTATTCACAAACATCCTAGAGAAACAAAAGTGAGTTCTCTTATTACCCCTACCAACTTTCTGAGCAGAACATACAGTTCTTTTTTTTTTTTTTTTTTTTTTTTTGAACTTGAACATACAGTTCCTTTGTATGGAAAGTTGTTTGTTTTGAGAAAGTACAGCGTTACAAGCATAACAAATAATCATTTTCCTAGTACTGTATGACCTATATAATATGCAATTACAAATGTTCTTCATGAAGTCGTAGTAATTACATAAAATGGAGGTCTTTACCAGTCTTCCTATCATGGTGATTGTCTGCTAAGGAATCTTTAGCGTTTTGTCTATCTTTTGAACTTTCAGACGTTTTAAAACCTGTCAACTTCCTTCCTTAAACTAATTATATGTGATACCCGTCTTTCCAGCCCCCCCAAAAAAAAAAAGGATACCCGAACCATATGAATCTATGTATAGTTAGGCGCTACACCTTACGACCTAGTGATAACATCATGAGGCTAGTTGATGTAAAAAACTCGACCTCAAAAATTCAGATTAAAATACGAGAGCCCGAAGTTAGCTTTTATTCTCTCAATCTGCGGTAAAGGAAAGAAGAGTAAGGAAAGTGATCTCTGTCCATGTCGTGTTGGTCGGTCATATATACATACGTATGGAAGAAGAAGAAATGAAATACAAGGAAAGTGGTCTCTGTCAAGGAGAAGAAATGAAACACCAACATATTTTGTTTGGAGAAAAAAGAAGGAAAAGGTATTCTCTTTCTCTCCTCTAAACCAATCCAAACACAAAACGCCTAATCTCTCTTATTCCTCTCTTTTCCTCGATCGAAACAATGGTTAGGGTTTAACTTTAGCGGGCAAAAGATCCTGCGAATTAATCTCTAAGATACGTGAAACCTAATACTGTAGTTAATCGTGTTTTTCATTAACGAAATAAACTTATTAAGCACTCAAATGTTTGATGGTGGATTTTTTTAGAGGAAATAGAAGGACAATAAAAGAATCATTCTATTAAGAATCATCTTCTTTTTATATAATTTACAATACAAGATCGCTGTTTAAAAAGTTTTCTATGTACCTGAGACGTATCCATTCAGTCATTCAAGACTTTTACGAGCAGACGTGTGTGCTAAATAGCAAATGTACTGCTCAAAATCCCAAAAGCATTCACCATATTAAGTTGTACCATTTCTTATTTTGAAGATTTTCTGACAACAGAGAGACGAGAGAGACGTCAATATTGATAATGAATCATAATATTTTTCAATTATCTTTTAACAGAAGAAAGGTAAAACCTAGGTGTTAACGAGGGATCTGAATTTAGAATCTTTAATTTTAAAATTTTAATATTAATCATTAGACTAAAACCTATCGTCAAATCATGAATATCCGAAGGATACAGGTACTACTAAATAGTCAAGGCAATGGATGATTACAGGAATATACGTACATGAAACCGAAGAGCACGGTGGGATAATTTCAGAAATCTTCCTTTAAGTTTTTGACAGTCTCACAATCCTCTCCTCCTGTGAGGTCATTGGGTCCAATTGTTACATCAATCATGGAGAAATGACTTAATTACTCACACTACTTAAAGAGATATTTTGCAATTATGTTCACATGATTAGTTAAATTGTCATTAATTAGGTTTAACATAAATAATGACAATTTATAAGTTTTTTAAAAAAAAAAATTCTAACATGCCATTACAAAAGAGAGGGGGCCAAATATAGGCATCTTTTTATGATTCATAATTGATGTGTGTGAGTAGAAATAATGATTCAAACTTTAGTGATTTTTGTGAAATACGAGAAATATAGCTTCTTTAGGCATACCTAAGGATTTAGGAGACTTGAAGAAAAAATTTGCTCTCAAATGTTTGGTGATTGTGAAAATCTCAAGGTCAACTTCTAAGATTTTTCTGCTCTTAAAGTTTGGAAAATTTTATTATTTGATTGCAGATGTTAAGGTAATCCTTGATGGTCAATCTTAACAGTGACCTTACAAGTGAAAATGAATAGCTTGGATCAAACAAAAAAAATGAAAAATATGACATTATGTAGTTTGTTTTATGTTCTATATGATTCGCTCCATTTGATGATTAGTATTCAATTATAGTGTTTTTTCTTTTTTTATCCTAATTGTTACTTTTATTGCCATAGAAAATAGGTGTTGTTGTTGTATGAAATATAGGTAAAGATTGTTGGTTGTATGCTACTAAATATGACATTATGTAGTTTGTTTTCCATTTGACTTCAGTTTTAGGGAGGACAGTGAGAGTGTCAAAGATCTCAGGAGAAGTTTTTTAAATTATCCCTAAAATAATATTATATGCCTTGCTCAACCTCTCTACCAATCCAATATGACGCTTCTTCCAGAGTTTCTACATTCCACTGCGCTGAGCTTCGTTTCAACTTTCAACTCAAAGGGCCAAGATGCGTGCCAAAATGACAGGAAGCGAAAAGAAGCAAGGCTGGTGGTCACTGTCCAGCCATTAAGGCTTGGTGGGAACCCTGCCTCCCATCAAATGCCACATTTAAATTGGCTTGGTTTCAAAAAATTCACGCGGGTGTGTAATGCACCGGTTTGATTCGATGATAGTTCAGTTCCCTTCGAATTATTTCTGGATCTCCTTAGATCGCCTCTTTTTCCTAATATAGAATAAATTAACTTATACAATAGTCTCCCAAAAAAAAAAAAAAAAAAAAAAGGAAGAAGCATAGGATTCGTCAACCCTCAAGGTGGTCAAAAAAGTTGGCAAAGGAAAGATAAAATATGCACCTGCACGAGCGAATTGACATATGTGGAATCATGCAATTTTTGTCTGGCCATTTTTATGCCCATCGACGTTGATCGATACTACTATTATTAGCGTAATTCAGGACCGGTCCATATCACCGTCTTTTCAGTTTCTCTTCTTCTTTTTTTTTTTTCCTTCTTTTATGGGGGCGTGTTTGGGTCACCGGACCAAGAAAACGAAGTGGGTAGGAGTCGCAAACTTCTGGTTTTGGGGATGCCAACGTTGCTGATTTCCCAAGTGGTTGAACATTATCTTGTGTTCTAGGTTCCAACACACAAGGTTCTTTCCAGTTTCTTAAACTTTTCTGTGTGTGCATCGGATCATGATCTAGGAGGTTCTGCGGGATCCCTGGACCACTTCAAACTCAACAAAAGTCAAATGGGCTTTGATCTATCTTTCTAGAGCGTGCATGACACGAGACAGTAAAGTTTGTTCTACCTTGCTAATTGGGTGTGGTGGTTAACAAAATCAAACGATGGGGAAAATAATTAGTTTGTTTAGATGGAAGATTATTTAAAATGATAATTTATTTAAAAAACTATTATAATAGTTTTTTATTTTATAATTATTAAAAAATATATTTATAATATTAAAAAAAAAAAAGCGACTTTCAACAAAAGTAGTCGCATGCTCCCAGGTGTATCATATCTATCTATCTCTAGATCAAGGCTTTGACTATGTTCCTTTTTATATTTAACGATAGCAACTCGGGAGTTGAAGTCAAATGGAAGTTGTAAAGGTCATAAACTTTTTCGAAAACGGGAAGATGCTCGCGAGATCGAACCGACCAATGATGGAAAAGATTGCCAAATAATGCCGGCAGAGGAACGCTTTATCTTTTTTTCACTTGAGTCAGAGGACCGTTCACTTCCACAATTCAACTTGGCTTGATCGCGAGAGGAGAAATTACTTTAAAGACTACTACTACCACACGCTCATTATTAGAAGTACTATATAGTTAATTACTTTCGCTGCTTGGCTCTCAGGATACAGGAAAAATGGTTTTGATCAGTTTATTGTATATCATCAAATTACTTGCTTATTTCCTTTTTTTTAAATATATTCCCTCCGTTCCACTTTGATAGTCTTGTTTTTCTTTTTCATCTGTCCCAAATTGTAGTCCACTCTCTAATTGAAGAATGTAGTTGTATTTTAATTTTTCTAAAATACTCTTATTCAATGTAAGTTGTTGTTACTATAAATTTACCTCATTTAATGATAGTTGATTCTTTTTTTACTATCAATTCAAGTTCACATAAAGTTGTACTCTAATTAATGTGAGGGTATTTTAGGAAAATAGCCACCTAAATTGATTGTTCCAACAAAGTTAACTACTTTTTTCTTAAACTATGTGGAAAAAAAAATCAAGACTATCAAAGTGAGACGGAGGGAGTATTATTTAACTTTCTTTTAGCAGAACTTTTTTGCAGTGCCTGGGGGTTTTTTTTTTTTTTTTTTTTTTTGAGGAATACTAATATCATTTCTTTTTTTTAAAAAAAAAAAAAAAAAAGAAGATCAGAGTATTATTCTGATGAACATGAATTTGCTCCAATGGGAGTATTAATCATTCTATCTGAGATAATATGTTGAAAATTTTTAAACTTCCTTTTTCATCGAGTGACAAAATGATTTTTGCCAACTTCATATTTTGCATCAACTACATGATATATCCTCTGGATCCTAAAGATATTTATTAAATTTAATGAATCTGGTGTGTGTGAAACCTCAATAATGCAGATCCCAATCTAGTCGTACAATGGATGGCTGGGAAACAGGCCTCGATATCGTGTTTTATTGGTAGGTCATAAGCGTTCTTATAACAGTCAATGGGCTCGTACGCACTCGAAACCAACGCAGACTGACCCCCGTAGATTGCCCAGTGTTACTCGTCCAATATCTTCTCGGGCTGGGCTTAAATAAACTTCCTTATTGGGTAAAAGAAAAGGGAGAATCGTGCAAAATATCTCTCACATTTTATAAAATAATTTTTTTGTCTCTCATTTTTAAAAGTATAATTTTAAATTCCTTACAATTTTATATTAGTTAAATTTGGTCCCTACCTAAGTTTCTGACTAATTTTTTGCCGGAATTCATCATGTGTCTTGCACGTGATCATTTTTTAAGAGCAAAATTGTCAAATTATTATATTTTACATAATTCGATTCATAGTTTCTCATGCAAGGCACGTGACAATTTTACCCTTAAAAAATGATCACATGCAAGATACGTGGTGGATTCCAGCAAAAAAACTAGTCGACAATCTAGGTAGAGACCAAAATTGATCGAAGTGAATTTGTACGGGACGTAAAATTACAATTTCAAAAGTAAGGGACGAACAAAGTCATTTTACAAAATATGAGAGACTTTTTGAACGATTTTTCTAAAAAAAAATAATAAAACTTTTAGCTTTTGTAAAAGATAAGTACTTAATTTTCGTGCTTTTTATGTGAGAACAAAATGTAAAATTGACGGGACTGGACTAAAAAGAAAGAAAGAAACCCGACTTTTTTTAATTTTTTTTAAAAAAAAAAAAAAAGAAAAAAGGGCTGGACTGATGAAATTGACACATTCTTTTTTTTTTGGGTAGAAACATGAGAGCTACATTTTGTTTAAATGTCAAAGTCAATTGACACATTCTCTGATACTTAAGGTTTCATCCGCCCAAATTGTTATCCTCCCTACACGTGCCTAAGCCACCACCATCACCCGAATTTTCTCTTCTTTTGCCTTTTTTTTGCGGGGAAAAAATATCATGGTTGGATGAAAACGTACACACTTAAATCATTTCGTAACACTTCAATGGGTGTGGTTACGTGGAGGTTTTAGAACTCTTTCGAGAGTTTGGAAGGTTGTAGCATCTGGTTTGTTGGTTGGAAGGCTTCCATGAGCCCATTAGATAGCTCAGTCCGAATACATCCATCATTCACCTAATCTGGCGGATAAACGAAGGTGGGATTTCCCTGTAGTATGAAACGAACAACTTAAAATCCCAAAAGGGCACAAAGTACAGAAAACTATAATCTGTTGCTGTGGTTGTTGCAAGGCACTTTACCCCTTCACTTACCACACCACAAGTGCATGTGTATTATTTACTAAATACGTATCACATTAAATTAAGTGATGAGTGAATAGTTTATCACTTAATTTTTAGAATGAGTTTTGCCTAAAAAATTAGTGTCATTTAATTAATTCAGATGTTCAATTTTTAATCATCAAACGTGTCTGATGTTAAGGTATGAATCCATTAAATTTAAATAATGAATTGAATTATCAAACACATCTTTACCTCTTGTCAAGCTTGCACTAATTTCTGGCCATCGTATATTTTTTTTGTCAAAACCTTTCGTAAGACTTGTGTGACTTTACAAACCTAAACCCCGAGTAAATCTCAAAAGCCGGCAACTCTTGAGGTTTCTCGGGAAACTCTGGCCATCGTATATACATTAGTACTATTCAGTCTCGTTGCAATCAGTTGACATTTTCTATAATCCTTCGGAGCTTTTGGTGCCGATAATGATTTGTTCCCATAACCACCAACTCTTTTATTCAATAAAATCAATTGACTGGTTGCATAATTAATGGGGAAGCCATGGCAACAACTTTATGACATTTTTTTTTAAAAAAAATAAATAAATAAATGAAGGAGTAAGAAGACCCCTCAGACCCACATTCGTTCTAACAACAAAAAGCATGCGATGGATGATGATCAACTAATCACTAATACGGATCCTAATAGAGTATTACTACTACTCTTAACTCTGCAATCGAAATTAGAATCGTTTTGGTTAGGAAGACCCGAATTAGTACAAGTTTCTGCTGCCTAATAGCTCGCACTTTACCTAAAACACAGAGCGCAAGGAACCTTGACAACCGAGCAGGCCGTTGTACCTTCAGAATATGCTGCTGCGGTTATGATACTATAATAATGGTACAACTCTTTCTTTTTTCTTTGTCTTTTTAACGTAAAGATGATTAATTCTACCAATGATGTTCTCCCACTAATCAATCTCTTGGACTCCAACTAAAACAGAAAAAAAAAAGTAGATACCATCCTCTAGTATTGTACCGTCCAATGAGTTCTCATTAATTATTTGTTTGCATGGATATCTCCAACAATTTTTAAGTGAGACAAAAGAGTTCAAGATACTGACTATTCCATGTGCTGTATTCTGCTTTATCCAATTATCCGTCATCAACAAAATACTTTTATAAATCAATAAAATGGATTTTTTTTTCTCTTGTTATGCTATATGCCTGTATCAAGTAATTACCAATGTCTAAAAATTGTTAAGTATTTTATAAATATCATTTTTTTTTAAAAAAAAAAGGGTAGTATTTTATAAGGGTAAATGGCAGTAAAACCACTTAACATTTGGTTCCAAAACTATTTTGTCCCCTAGCTTTTATTTTTGATCACTCCCCCCCCCCCCCCTCCCCAAAAAACCTTCTATCAGTCAAAAATTAGGTTTGACCATTACTAATTACTAGCAGTCGAAATCAAAATTACCCTTGTCCTAACATTAGGAAATTGAGTCTTTTTTCATTAAGTAATTAAGAAGGTCTGAAAGTTGGTAATAAATATCAAATTTTAATTAAAATAAAAGTAGTATTACTCCGAAGAAATAACCCGAACCAAAGCATTAGAAGAATCTCCGAGCTTGAGACCAGCAAAATAGTAGGATACATGTGTGAAATGATGGTTTCGATTTGGTGCAGCGACATTTCGCCGGCGAACAGGCTCCGCCAATACATTTCGCCGAAAGCGTGCCGTGAAGCGAAGTATTAGTCCTAGAGACGGCCTAGTGTTTTAAATAAACGTACGTGACATTTCAACGCGTTCCTTATAATGCAGGCGTCGATCAACCGCCGTAATAAAGGACGTCATATGGAGGCGAATAAATTTTTACCAGCTGAACGTGACGGGTGAAAACGAGTTGCTCTCGCCGCCGTAAACGACTTACAGGAATTGTGTCAATTTGAGTGTTTCGGTAAACTTGAACTTCAACTTGAACTGCTGGCTTTGTGGCTTGTTATTTAAGAAACAAGAAGGATTTCTTACTTGTTATTTAAGAAACCTTTCTTATGTTTAGTCGGCATGTGAAAGGCTGTGCAAGGTCGCCTTCATCAATTTATTTTTGTTTTTGCTTGCCAAGAAGAAGAAACTAAGGCCAGCAGCCGCCAACCTCCTTCCTGTTCAGTGCAAATTTCACGTGTCCCGTGAATCCCATAAAGACCGCTGATCAGGTCCAACATCACCTTCTACAAATCTTCCGTCTTGACTTCTGTGTTTTAGGAGTGCCAAGCTTTTAACTTTTGCTTCATTCCCGTTGTCTTCAGAAAATGCTTCTTGCATTTTGTTGTTCCCTTTAGCTAGGCACTTTAAATGTAATGTCACCGTCCTTTTATATTTATATATATATATATATATATATATATATATATATATATATATATATATATATATATATAGCATGATGTGATGTGAAACTCGATCTTCTTCTTTCTCTTAATTGATAATTCAATTTAAATTGGAACCAGCTCTTCCCATCAGCACGTCGAGCTCGTCAGGTCAACTCGATCCGGGGAAGCTCAGCGCTTCTTCAACCTCCATCCTAGTTTATTGTTCCAGTTACAAAATGCAGTACCCATTCTCCTTCCCCGTTTTTAAATCCCATCATCAACTTACTATGTATGGTATGGTCCCCAAATTCCAAAAGCTGGCTTTCCATGCAGCTCATCCTCTACTTGTGCAGCCCTAACTAACCTTCAAAACTACGCCGCCGTCCTAATCATCATCATTATAGAAAGCTCGAACCAAATCCCCCCGGGGAGAGTCCGTGCCATCGCAGGCAACGATTGCCTAACGCGAGCGAGATTCACAGTTGCAATGGTAAAGCATCTAATAATTGGACGCCACGTTATCAAAGCGGATACGTGGCAGCTCCTTATGCACTCCTCCAATCACCGCTGTGTCACTGGAATAACTTCAAACTCATCGCCTTGAAATGCCGTTAATCTTTCCAAGCTGGAATCACAAATTCCTTCGCAGCGGAAAACAAATACACTAAAATTAAAGATAGCGGGGAAAAAAAAACACACACACAGAGGGAGAGAGAGTGCGTGTGTGTGTGTGTGTGTGAAAGCAACAAAAACATATAGTAGAAACAAGATCGGCGGGCGGGGTGTATCCGTGTACATTTTCGCTGTTTTGCGTTGGTAACCGGTGGTGACATTGGTGGCAGATGACAGGTCTCCTTCATGCTTCTACGTTCCAACCTCTCTGCAACCCCACCCATTCATCTTATATAGTATTGATTTATACAATTTCTCCCTTATCTTAAATTTTTCTGGATTTTCCGTTCCATTTACTGATTTCTTAATTCTGAACAATAAAGTTTACACATTTACTTGATATTCTATTCTCAATTCTGCCCTCTGTTCCCTCCTTCAACCACCTCTCATCGTCCCTTCACCTCCTCTGCCCAGCAACTTATATATGCTATATATATGCTATATGTATAAATCATTAAAACAGAAGCCAAAAAACATAAAGGAGACCATATAAGCATCCGTGACCATTCTCTTTGTTGCTGCGTGTGCCCTGCAAAGAGGAAAACTCAGGAGAATAGAGGACAAAGCGTTGGCCTCTGTGTTGCTTTCTTGGCGGGCTGATAATAAGGTGCTCATTCTCGTTATCTCCTCTCTTTAATTTTCAGCTCTCAATCATTAATGATTTCCAAATCCGGTTTTTTTTTTTTTTTTTTTTTTTACTTGCGATCAAATGTGATGACTGCTTGTGCTTCATATTTTGTACGTTAAATGAGATAGTTTTTGTCTAGCTTCTCGTCGTGGGATACTTTGCGGGAGGAAATGTTCTATTATTCCATTCCAAATGTGTTTATCTTGTAATGATCGAAATTGTAATGATACCTTAAAATCGGTTGCTCCGGTTCTCACGAATACCTTAAAAAACCAAAAGCTTTCTGTTTAATGCATTCCAGCGCCTGGATTGGAATTGGAATTGGATCTCGCCGAATGACCAATGCATCTTATTTTATTAATCTTACACGTGCCAGTGCAAATGTTTTTATCCCGTGACGTCAACCTTTTTTCTGTTAATGATGATCGCTGCTCTCGTGCCTTTGTTTTTTTTTTTTTTGTAGAAGGAAGCTGTACGAGCGGGACTTTTCTGGTGTTTTGATGATTCATTTCGTCATGGAGGAAGTAAGTTCCAGAGAATTCACGGGACCCTACGTACCCCATAAAGAAATTTTCGCGCAGACGTCTCCCAGAAGTCCATTGAGTACTCACAGTCCCGAGACTGACTCTATTGATCTAGCCATAGAAGGAGCTGTTGACACCTCTATTGAGGAACTTTATAATAATGTCTGCGAGATGCAGAGCTCCGACCAATCGCCATCAAGGCTCAGCTATTTATCATATGGCGAGGAATCAAGAATCGATTCCGAATTGAGGTATCTTGCTGGAGGAGATTATGGAGAGGCGGAGATCACAAAAGAGAAGAACGAAGCAGGGGAAAACAGTTCTGAGGAACTCAAAGGATTTAAAGATGACACAACTGACCAGCCCTTTTCTTCAGGACAAGCCAAAAACTCTGACACACCTAAGAAAGCAGGCTTGAAGAGCAAATCTTTTAATGGCATCCCTCGTGGTGGCACTGGCAGACGTAGTTTGAAGAGTTCAAAGAAGCCAAACGCAATGTCCCCAGCCAAGATTGAAAGGAATTCCCCTTTAGCTGGAGTCAAAAAGCAGAACGGAGCTGAGGATTCATCTGAGGCAGCATACCTTGGGCCATATGTACTTAAACAGGCCAGGGGTTTGATTGCATCCGGGGATAATCTTCATAAAGCTCTTGAATTGGCTTTACGAGCCATGAATCTGTTCGAGACATCTGCGAGTGGGAAGCCTAATTTGGAATTCGTGATGTGCTTGCATGTTGTTGCAACACTGTACTGCAGATTAGGCAGATACAGTGATGCAGTTCCTCTCCTTGAGAAGTCAATTGAAATACCCGTCATGGACTTGGGCCAAAACCACTCGCTTGCTAAATTCGCAGGATGCATGCAACTCGGTGATACATATGCAATGACGGGCCAGATTGAGAACTCAATTCTTTTCTACGCTGCAGGTTTGGAGATCCAGAGACAGGTTCTTGGCGATAAAGATCCTAGATTTGGTGAGACTTGCAGGTATGTAGCTGAAGCCCATGTTCAAGCTATGCAATTTGATGAGGCTGAGAAGCTTTGTCAGATGGCCCTGGAAATCCATAGGGAGAACATCTCACCTGCTTCTCCCGAAGAAGCAGCTGATAGGAGACTTTTAGGCCTTATTTGTGACTCCAAGAGGGATCACGAAGCTGCTCTTGAGCATTACGTTTTAGCAAGCATGGCCATGGCTGCAAATGGCCAGGAAGCAGATGTAGCTGCCATAGACTGCAACATTGGTGATGCATATTTGTCGCTGGTGCGGTATGATGAGGCCATTTTTTCTTATCAGAAAGCTCTAACTATTTTCAAGTCAACCAAAGGAGATAACCATCCATCAGTTGCTTCGGTCTACGTCCGTTTGGCTGATTTGCACAATAAGATAGGAAAATTCAGCGAATGCAGATCTTATTGTGAAAATGCATTGCGTATTTTCAATAAGCCAATCCCTGGTTCCTCCCCTGAAGAAATTGCGAGTGGCCTGGTTGATGTTTCTGCTATTTATGAATCCATGAGTGAAACTGACCAGGCACTTGAGTTACTCCAAACGGCCATCAAAGTGTACGGGAATGCACCAGGCCAACAAAGCACAATTGCGGGTATTGAAGCCCAGATAGGGGTTTTGTACTATATCCTGGGGAGTTATTCTGACTCTTACAACTCCTTAAAGAACGCAATTACCAAATTTCGTGCTGTTGGAGAGAAGAAAAATGCACTTTTTGGGGTGGCTCTGAACCAAATGGGACTTGCATGCGTGCAGCTCTATGCAATAAATGAAGCTGCAGAATTGTTTGAAGAAGCAAGGAGCATCTTGGAGGCTGAATGCGGGCCGTATCATGCTGACACATTGGGGGTCTACAGCAATCTTGCGGGTACTTATGATGCCATGGGCAGGTACGTTCCAACATTGGCAACTTTTTTGCTGGCTATTAACACGTTATCCATCCTGCTTTTATTTCAGCATATTATTGTCCGTACAAGACGAAATGCCCTTTCTGTTTTTCCTTTCAATTTTTGTTTTTCCCAGAATTTGAGCCGGGAATTACTTCCCTTCAACCGGTTCTTGAATTATTGTGGCAGGACCGTTGATGCAATTGAGATCTTGGAGTATGTAGTTGGGTTGAGAGAGGAGAGGCTTGGGACAGCAAATCCAGATGTAATTGATGAGAAGCGGAGGCTGGCCGAGTTATTGAGAGAGGCGGGGAAAGTGAGGAACAAGGAATCAAGGTCGCTGGAAACCCTCCTTGATAAACACGGCAGCATTATTACAAAACCCGAGATTACGGTATTGTGAGCTCGCCATTTTGGTTGTGTGTGTATTCCTGTGTTTTGATGTGAAGTCTTTCTTGGAGGGTAAAGAGAAGAGAAGCGTCTTTTTTCTTTTTTCTTTTTTCTTCTTCTTTTTTTTTTTTGGGGTTAAGAAGAGGGGAGGGAGAAGATAAATAGGTCTTGGAGTGCTCTTCTTCTTTTTAGTCAGTTTGTGTAAATTTGAGAAGAAAAATTTAAGGAATAAGATAAAATGACAGTGATGGAAAATTGGGGAAGTGGAATGTAAACGTTGCTTTGTACTAGTATTCATTTTTTGAGCAGTTGTTGAGATTCTCCTTTGTAATTAAGTCTCTTTCGTGTAGCTTTTTGTTAAATAAACTAATGGTGGGGTTTCATTTTCCTCTTCTGCTGTACCAAACTACCCCATTCCTGTGATGTTGATTGCAATACCTTCAGATACCCAGCTACTATTTGCTGTCTTCAAATGAAGAGGCAGTGGATATTTGCAGCAGAAGTTTCCCATCTTTTTGACAGAACAATTTAGCCATTAACGACTCTGCCCACAATTAAAAGAAAAAGAAAAAGAAAATAAAACAAACAAATGGCCTGGGAGCACCTTTTAAATAGCACGATGGTTAAATCTTTCATCTGCCAATCAAACCATGAAAAAACAAAGGAGAGATCTTTTTGTTGAAGAAGCCAATCTTGTAACCAAACTGATTTGTTATTAGAAGACCAACATACAGGGCCGTAATATGGAAACATTACCCAAACGCAAAGGAGGATCGAGGGCTCCTATCGTCCCCAGTCATCTTCAAAAGATTTCTCTTTCATATATATATATATGCTGTAAACGTCTGAAATGGAGATCGAACTACTTATTTCATGGGTCCAACTTCCATTTTTCACTCCTACGCCATTTTCCTCTATCAGGAATCAAGAAACCTTGTTGATCGCTCCAGTTCAACTGTCTGTGATGCATACAACCTGAATGGTAATTTCGAAAATTATTTATGTCATGGAACTGTGGCAAGCCTCTCCAACTGAAACTTTCGGGTCCGCTAGAGAGCCATCAAGAACAGTTTTCGCAAGCAGAGCGTTGGCAGCATCAGAGTAATGTATGCCATCCCAGCTAATATGCTCAGATGGATTAGGACAGGGATTACCGTACACAGTTCCATTTACTATTGCTTTCTCTCCACAACCAATGTGATAACCGTAATAACTGCCACAGCAGAATTGCGAAGGATCCTCAAAACCTGCAATGTCGCACGAACACAGACACGTAAAACAGGCGAGGAGACGCATCACATCCACAAAATGAGCTCCTCAGGCAAGTTCAGTATCAGCAAGAAAGAGTGGGATTTTAGGAACGGCACCTAATTTTTTGGCATTGCTGATTAGCGAGTATTTAGCAGAGTACATGTCCACGTATGTGAATGCTGCTGCTGGAAGTTGTGCCCTGAGCTGGAGAACCTTTCTCCTCAGCTGCTCATTGAACTCCTGAGCTACCTTGTTCTGAGGCTCTACGCACCCATTCCCGTCCAAATTGCGAGGCTTGGGCAAATAGTATATGACACTATAGGGCAAGCAACCAATTGGGCCTGTATTATGCACCCAAAAGTTTCTTGCCCCTGCCTTGTAAAGTTGCTGAATTATAGATTGGATGAGATGAGGGTCAAAAACCACAAGAAAAAACTCTGCAATCAGAGTAAACTTACATGAATTGCTTCGCCAAGCTTGTCTAGCATACTGGGGATAGATTCTCGGGTTTCTGCTTCTGAGGTATGTTCAAAACCATAGGCAAGGTCATTCTGTCCGATGTCAAATGTGTATAGGGCATCTGAGAAATCTTGGGGGCTAGGAAGTCTGCTCTGGAGAGGTGGGCTTTTTGCTGAATGATCTGATCAAGCAGTGAAAAGAGTTATACGTGTTGCACTTGCATCTATATCAGCAAAAGGGCTTGCATTCGTACTTGATGGTCGTATTCTGTAATACTACTAGTAATTGGTACTCACTGAGTTCCTTATAGAGCAAAGTGGTTCGAGATTTGAACTGTAAAAATTGACCGATTTGGAGTTGCAGGTGAAACGGGCTATAGCCACCAGGACGGATGGATGAGCCTCCCGTTGCAAAATTTGCTCCGTGTCGAAAATTTGAACCAATCGAGTCGAGATATGCACTCAAGTATGGCAAGCCCAATTCTTCGGCTGCGAATTTTGAAGAATATTAGTGCACAATCTATATGCAGAAGTGAAATCACGTTAGTGTTCCATCTTGAAACTTCCAAGTGTTGCACAGTTCTTTTTCTCTAGCCTTGATTATTGCTATGTGTTTGTACATACAACAAACTCGTACAGAAAATGAGAAAACAAGCACCGGCAGTAATTAGTTTCGGTGCTTACCCATGAAGTCTATTATGAGGCGACCGTCACAGAACCTGCCTGAAGGTGCTTTGAAGAAAGTTTCGCCATTAGGCGGAGCCACCATGTCCAGGGACGCAGACCGTCCTCCTGTGTCAGAATTTGAGTCGCCGAAGTTGTATAATGCTGGGAACTTGCAACTTTTTATCTCTCGCCGGTCAACTCTATCAACATCCCTTGCACCGCCAATTTCTCCATTGGCCACTAATCCCAAAATATTCAGCATCAAGATTAGCTTCCTAAACTCCATGGTTGGCTTGTTAGCAGCACTTAGCAGAAAATTGGACGACGGTCCCAAGAAAGAACACGCACTCGTGAAACGTTTTTAAGACGATGGTATGATGATGCCACATTAATTGGAAAAGAACGAAACTAGAACATAAAAAATGTCAAGGCAGACCCCTGGACCGGGTCATCACGACTGGTAAAAGTTCCAGAGAGTAAATTTTGGTCCGAGAGAGATAATTGGTGAAAAAGTGGAGTGATTTGAACGCTTGTGGACCGGGAGGCAAGTAGGCCTGTCTCGCGAGGGACAAAAGTCAATGCTGTCGGGGTCCCAGGATCTAAGAAGAACCCCCCCCCCCCCCCCCGCCCCAGTGAGAGACTCCGGTCGTTTCCATGGCATCCATTTCTACCAGTAAAAATGGGTTGTATTGTATACTCTAATTCATCCTGTTAACCTTTTCCTCATAAAGGCACATCATGGTTGACCACTTGATGTCTTGGTGGGGGTGGGAGGATTAAACCTTGACTCCCACCGATCATTACATGTAACTTACAACTTTCAGTGATTTTTTTCAACAGTAATTTCGTCAATTAAATTTTCTTTCTTCCCCCTCCCTCGTAAATATAAAAATATTATCGTTGTGATAAAAAAAAATTTTTTACCACTTGATTTTGGGAGGCATTAAGTTAAATAAATGCTCAAGTTTAAAAAAAAAAAAAATTAGATGCGGCAACAGTCTGATAATGAACTCGAAATTTAGGGCCTGTTTGGAACTTGAGTTTTTTGGGAGTTTGTCTAGAACTTTACTGTTGTGCACTGTAGAAGTTTTTGAAAAAATTTTGTAGAAGTTTTTGTAAGGTGAAAAACTTTTTTGGTAGAAGTTTTTGAAATGTTACTGTAGACATTTTTTGGATTATTTTTAGAGGTATTTTTTAAAACATATTTTTGAGTATTTTATAATTTATAATTTTTATAATTTTATATTTATAAACATTTATGCATTTATAATACATTTATAAATATTTAGAAATAAATATATTTATATATTTATATAAAATTATATAAATGTATTATGTTATATATAATACATAATATACATATATTTATAAATGTATAATTAATATAAATGTATAAATTATAAATGAATATTATATAAATGTATGAATTATAATTTATAAATGTATATGATGATTATGTATAAATGTATTAATATAATTAATATGAATGTATAAATGTATTAATATTATGTATAAATGTATAATTAATATTGTTTATAATTTATAATTTTTATTGTTTAAATATTTATATGCATTTATGCATTTATAATACATTTATAAATATTTATAAATAAATATATTTATATATTTATATAAAAATATATAAATGTGTTATATTATATATAATACATAATATACATATATTTATAAATGTATAAATGTATAATTAATATAAATGTATATATTATAGATGAATATTATATAAATGTATAAATTATAATTTATAAATATATATGATGATTATGTATAACTGTATTAATATAATTAATATAAATGTATAAATGTATTAATATTATGTATAAATGTATAATTAATAATGTTTATAATTTATAATTTTTATTGTTTAAATATTTATATATATTTATGCATTTATAATACATTTATAAATAAATATATAATATTATGTATAAATGTATTAATATAATTAATATAAATGTATAAATGTATTAGTATTATGTATAAATGTATAATTAATATTGTGTGTTAATATTATGTATTATTGTATTATGTTATACATAATACATAATATAATTGTATATAAATATACATAAATATATATATACATAAATGTGTAATATATATAATATGTATTATATATATTAAATATATAATATATAATATTTATATAAATGTATAATTACATATTTATATTAATATTAATTTATATGGTATATAATATTTATATAAATATATAAAAATATATTTTAAATAAAATAAAATATTTATAATATGTTTAAATAAATATATAAATATATAATATATATAATATATATAATAAATTTTTGAGGGTGAGGGACTCAAAAATTCAAAAAAAATTTTTGAGGTTACCGGCGGCACCGGGAGAAGTGGTGGAGGCGGTGTCTTGTGTGGTGGGTTGGGTGAGGGAGGAAGAAAAGTTTTTGAGAAATTTTTTGTGTATAGATTTTTGAAGTGTGTAGGTAAAAAACTTTGAAAAATTTTTTGGGGTTCCTGTAGCAAAAGTTGTTAAAAAACTAGTAGCTAAAAAACTTGGTAAAAAACTAGGGTGCCAAACAGGCCCTTAAGTATCTCTAAGAAAATATAGCAGTTTCCATTGCTGACACCTCCAAATTTGCTTTGAATGAGTTGCGTAATGTACAGTTACAGAGAGCACGCAGACCCCATACACAACTAAATATTTCTCTCTCTCTCTCTCTCTCTCTCTCTCTCTCAGGTGTTTGCGTTTGCGACAGGGAAGAAGGGTGCCGGGAGGCAACTCTTGACCGGAATAAAACCTTTTTCCCCCCATTATTTGAAGGTAAAAAATCAGTGGAAGAAAAACAATAAAAAAAACAAAAAAAACCAGCCTCAGTACTATATATTTTCACATTTGCTAGAATTAAAATTTGGAGTAGCTAGCAGAACTAATGGCATTCTGCACTTACTATTTGGCAGGAAAAATTGGAGTCACTACGTTGAACATACTTGCGGTCTGTGCAATTGCCGAGAGCTCCATGTGCCATTCACTGGGGAACCAGGAAAGATGACTGTTGGCAGTCTTTTGCTTTCCACAACAAACGGAAAATCAACTGTGTAGTGAAGTCCACGACTTTCTTGCCTGGCTAGAGCACTACTCACCACCAGCTTGGCACAACAAAAGAGGTTCCTCATTTCACAAGCTTCAAGCCCTACCATTGTTGGTTCCCAACCATTCTGAAATAAAAATGACTCCCATTCCAACTCCAATTCCCCAATTTTCTTCTCAGCAGTTTTCAGCCTGGTCGTCGAACGGACAATTCCAACATATTTCCACATGATTGACTGCAATTCTTTCCTTACTTCTCTTGTCCTGCAGATTATATTGTTCAATACAGCACTCCCAAGTGATATGGGCATAACTGGCTTGGGCCACGCATCAGAGGCACTGTGGTCTATATGAGAGCTCTTCATATGATCAACGGAAGGCTGCACAGCTCTTCGTGCAAAAACTAGTGCCTCAAGCAATGAGTTGCTAGCAAGTCGGTTTGCTCCGTGTAAACCTGTGCATGCAACCTCACCAGCGACATAGAGACCTCTCACATTCGTCTCTCCCTGAAGGCCAGCACGAACTCCACCACACATGTAATGTGCAGCAGGAACTACCGGGATTGGTTGTTTTGTCATGTCTAAGCCATGCCGCAGACACTCAGCAGCTATATTGGGGAAGTGAGCCAAAACCTTTTGTCTAGGTTTGTGACTTATATCAAGAAGCACATACCTGTCAATACGCTTCTTAAGCTGATCATCAATACTTCTTGCCACCACATCCCTTGGGGCAAGCTCTGCACGATCATCATAAAAAGGCATAAATCTTTCCATTCCCAAGTTGTATAGAATGCCTCCATCTCCTCTGACAGCTTCAGTTATCAGAAAGGCATTTTCTCTGGCATTGGTTGGTCTAATGGGAAGGCCTTCATCAGCCAAGGCAGTAGGGTGGAATTGAACAAATCTAGTGACAAATGCAGGAAAAATGAAGTTAGTGCCGCATTCTGCTATCAAATTAGTCAGCAGCCTTGCAAGCAGAGAAAAGAAAACCGGAAACTACTTGAAGAAATCTCGAAACTAAATGCTAGCAGCCAATCTGACCAGTCAGCAAATACCAGTAAAGGTGGTACAAAAGGCTTCTGGGAACCTAGTTTATAGTAATTTCTATTTCCACAAGCTCCTGAACTGCAAACTCAGTTGAATTTCACAACTACATTCTTGAGTGCTCTACAAGATTATGTCAAGCAGGTATAACGTTATACTTATAAGAGTGGAACCATCACAACATAATTTGGCAAATTTAAAGGAAGATTCAGCCTAACTTTCAAACAAAGCACAACCTCATTTTAATGAACCAAAGTCATGAATGTAACATAGAACAAGCATGCCTAATTAAGGTGGCCAAAAAGCATAACTCACTCCATATTAGAAATTACAGCTTGAGCTCGATGCGCCATTGCAATTCCATCACCAGTGGCTACCTGCAGGACCAAATCAGATCACATTAGCTTATCATAACATAACTGAAGGAAGAGAACGTACATGAAAACAGAACATGAAGACTTATAGTCTCATATTTTATAGAGAATTCAGCTAAAAAATTAACATACAAGTTAAAGAGTATATCCCCTAACAGAAGTACCATGCAGTTTTGTTTATGATAAACATTGCCAAGACCCAGAACCCAATTTTAGATTTAGTTAATATCTTCCCAAGGTATAAGTCATGAAGATGAACTACTTGTCAACATAATTCAACTAAAGAGGAATCTGGATTTCTGTGTTCTCTAGGTATTCTAGCAATTAAAGAAGGTTTCGCATATTTCCATTGAAATACTTCTGCATTACACTACATTCCTTCTAGTGAGAATAAACCAACATATCCAATCAATTCATGTTTAAATTGATGTGAGGATTAAGAAAATCTAAACTTGAGCTTCATATTTTTTACTAAAATCTTCATGCTACACAGTCAAGAAACCTCAATAAATGCCCCTCTAAAACCTCAAAGAAGTACACAAGCATCATAATTCAAAAACTGGGGAAGTTCAAGGCACAAAAACTTTGAACTCCTGGAACAACTTGTTCTCTTTTTGTCCCATTCAGGATAATAGTTTCCCTACATATATGCAGCACGGCTGGAGAAGTCTAAGGACATCTAGTGATCCAGTAAAAGTGACATCACTGGAGAACTTCGCAGATGTTGAAGAAAATTATCCCAAGAAAGAGAAATTGTAACTGTACCGGAGGATTAGTTGTAGTTGGATAGATATGTCCAGCTCCACCTGATGCGAGCAAAATCACCGTTGAGATAAATCTTACAACCTACAAGGTCAAAAAGTAGGACAAGCACAGGTATCAGCAGCAGTGACCTCCAGCAAAATAGTTCAAAGTTATACCACAAAATGCATATGTTTGACAAGTATAAATTTTCCTACCTCTTGTGTTGCTGTGTTAAAAGTGTCTACTCCATAACAAATTGTGTCAGAACCATCCTGCAATCCAGTATTTGTACACAAATTAAAAAACAAGTCTGAAGCATTCGTTTTATTTTATAACATTCAATATCTGGACACTTGAACTGTCAGAACCAAGATTCTGAGAACAGAAAAAATTCCTTTCCAGTACCAAGATTATGAGAACAGAAAAAATTCCTTTCCATGCAATGCAGGTTAATCGACTTATAAGTCAACCCACAAAGCAGTTCCACATACTACAATGTGAAAATATAATTTGACAAACAGGCTTGAAAACAAAAGGTGAAATAAACCTGTGAAGTCAACAAATCTACAGCAAAATGATGTTCAAACATAAAAATATTAGGATCCTTGTCAACTGCCTCCAGTAGAGCCCTTTCTATTTCCCTCCCAGTCATATCAGCAGCATGAACAATTCTATGATGAGAGTGGCCACCTTCCCTTGCGAGATGCAAGTTCCCATCCTCTCCATGATCAAAAGAAGCACCCATAGCAATTAATTCTCTGACTCTATCAGGTCCTTCTGTACACACCACCTGCAAAGTGCAGTTAAGCATGAGCCTAACAAGAACTTAACAAGCATACAAAGTCTTTATCTAGTCAATCCAAGACAAAAGACAAGGCAAGCTAAAGCTCAGAATTTATTCTTATATACTGTTTCATTTGAACAAGCAATGATCAGAAAGAGTATGCAAAGAAAACAGTACATTACTAAATTTTCATGAAAACTGAAATTATGAATTCAGAAAGGCTAATAAACTCGTATGAAGAAGCCAACTAATATTGCCACAAACATTGCACTTACTGGAAATTTTTCCATTTAAGAAACTCACCTTAACAGTCTCCTCATCGCATAGGTAAGCACCTGCTACAATTGTGTCGTGCATATGACTCTCCACTGAATCTGAAGGACACAATACTGCACTAACTCCACCCTGTGCATAGTTGGTGTTGCTCTCATGGGGCTCAGCCTTCGTTATGACAGCAACTGTACCATGTCTTGCAACTTCAAGAGCATATCGCAGGCCAGCAACTCCGCTGCCAATTACAGCAAAATCAAAGTACTTTGCCGAACCATCTCGGAGAGATGATGAGATTGATGTCCTGCGTGGCTTCCACTTCTGATTGGTATGCAAATGAAGATTCTGAAGTCCATTAATCCAAAAGGCCTTGGAAACCCCGTATGACCTGAAAAATATAATTAAAGAGCATGCATCTGACCTTGAACAGACATGGAAGCACGAAATTTAGACCAAATAGAGCACAATTTCAGGGCATTTGAGTATATAGAAGCACGATTTTCTAAGAACCGATGAAGCTTGCACACATACCAAGAAAGATCTTTTTTCATGCATCTCGGGACAGCTACACTGGACACCCAGTAAGGTTGTTTGCAACCTTGTCCTCTGTAAAATGTCTGCCCAAAATGTAGCTTGGAGTTACCTGGAGCTATGCTTGTCATCATTTATGCTGTTCTGTTCAACATGATTTTAGCTAGGAATTAGTATTAGGTCGTCCAATGAACAAAGCAACTAGGCTTTCTACATGTTTCCAGCAACTTATATAACTGACAACAGAAGACATACATACAAAATCAGTTTTTGCCGGACAACCTCTTCTAAAATAAAATTGCACGACGAATTCTGGAAGAAAGGATTCAAATAGAGTCTTCTTTTCTCAAGTACTAAAAATCTCTAGAAATTTAGAATAATAAGCCTCCAAGTTGTTCTTTGGACAATCAATTTAACAGCCTCTAGGTTGTATAATCCATATACCGCGTCAATTCAAGCAACCTATTCCTACATTTTTTCATCAATTTCCCCGGTTTCTATTACCAGAAGGCCAGATCTCGATGTGAAAAAAACAACAAAAAACGACAAAATTAACGAATTCTTAAAGGGTGAAAAATGAAGACTGCAAGTTCAACAAGCAACTAGCAGAAACCAATCTCCTTTCACGAGCAGCTGTACCTCTTTCTTTCACAAAAACAAATACTACAAGCAATACACCACAGGAAGGAAAATGCAACAAGAGATACTAAAACTATCCTCCATTGTGATTTCTAAAAATCTGGTTAGGACATTAAATCAAACAGTCAGAATACATGCTTGCTTGCTTTATACAGAGCTGTGACTCACAAGTTGATGTTATGTGAGCAGAATCAGAGGCACCCCTTCAAAAAAAAATGCCTGCAGATGAGAATTGACGATGGCTGGGTGCAACTTCGGTGAGTTTCTTGAGGAAAAGGTAAAAAGAGGAAGAAAGAACGAAAGAAAAACCAAAGGGAGAGAGAAAGCGAAGTTGCAAGGGAGTAATTGGTGGATGGGTAATTATATTTGGCGGAGTCAGGCGGACAAAGGGAGAATAATAAATGAAAAAGAAAGGGGAGGCCAGAAGGCAGAGAAGACGATGAGGGTCGGCCAAGTATGGGAGCATCATGGGGACCCTGGGGAAGAAGCGGGGAATAGAGGACCTGACACCCGCCTACATTCCCGACTCGCCACAGCTGCCTTTGCTTGAGGAAGCGTCCTTGAACTTCGCGCCAGCCGCCCTTTTGCTCGACAAGAATTAGTTAAATGAATAGCAAACAGTTTGTGTTGGATAAATTTTCAAACTCAGATCGAACTTGATTTATCTAATATAAAATTAGAATTTATAGATGAAAATTTTAAGTTATTTAAACTCGGTTCAACAAGGATTCATTTGAATTCGACTTAATAAATAAATTAATTAAATTTAAATATAATTTAAATTTTATTAAAATAATAAAATAAATTTCAACGTTTTGATATTTGGATTGATTACGTTGGTTTACACCAAATGTTGGAAAATACTCTCCTCCTCTAAAATAAGATTGGACCAGCCAAAACTTGCGTGTCTTCCTAATGGCCAAAACTTGGGTTTCTTGAGTGAAAGTTGATTTATTCTCTATTCCAAAAATAATAATAATAATAATAACAACCACAGAAACTCATTGCTCTTCAAGCTCCTGCCAAGATGATTAATAGTGGATTGAAACTTTAGTCCTCCCGGAAAAGAAAAATAAAAATAAAAATTAGTGATTTGTAGTTCGACATGGTCAAAAAGCAACTAATGCTGGGCCATATGAACCAATTTCAAAGATTCACTCGCGAATTTGTCAGAACCTGAGGAACTATTGGCCAATCCATTTACAAATTTGTGCTACAGGTTGAGAAACAGTCGGTCGTTGCGGTTGAGATTAACTTTCCCTCTAATGCGCCCAGATTCATGTAGCCGTACGTAACGTCGGTGCCAGAGCCGCAAACAAATCGAGCGGCTCAATCAAGCTCGAGTCGAGCTCGAGTTTCGAATACGAAGCTCGTCCTGAGTTTGAGTATATATATATATATATATATTTTTATTTAATAATAAAATCACATATATTTTTTTTATTTTTTATTTTCATAATAAAATTATGTATATATTCTTAATATTTTATTATTTATTAAAAAAATATTATTTTATTTATTTTTTTAAAAATAAAATAATTATTTTTTATTTTTTATTTTTTTTGAACTCGAGCTCAAACTCAACTCGACTTGATTCGAGTCGAGCTCGAGTTTGAAAATTGCCGGCTCGTCGAGTTCGAGCTCGGTAAAATTTAATCGAAACTCGATTCGATTAGTTCAAAATTCGACTCGATTCGACTCGTTTGCAGCTCTAGTCAGTGCAGATAGACTAAACAGAGATAGGATGGAACTCTTTCATCGTGTCCTAAATTTTCAAACCCTTTTACTTTTCCCCCAAAAAAAGGAGCCTCAAGTAATTGTCGGTGCAATTGGAATTGAAAACCAAGCAATTGAACGTGGAAGTGGAATGGTGGATGGCTGGGATTCTCCGTCCCCAGCCACAAACAACTGGTGGCACGAAGAGACCCAGGTGGTGGTGTTCCATTTTTTCCTCCTAGTACTAGAAAGTTGACAGAGACCTTTATTAATAATTGCTACTACCATGCACTCCATAGTGTTACCACCAATGTATTGGTGGCCCATAAGGAATAATCCCAACCTCTTTTTTTTTTATTATAATTTTTCCTCTCCGCGAAATTATTAGGCGGGAGTGCCTGCGATTTCCACTTTGGACTGGAAGTTTCCAATCACTGATGTGGTTTGGTCCCATTTTACTGAAAGCTCTGAAGCACATTTTCATAGGTGGTGGGATCCAGGAAATTTGTTGTAGAATCATATTTTATTATATATTTTTTTCACAAATATTACTTTTTTGCTCTCTTAAAATTCAATAAGTATTAATTGAATAATATAACAAATTTGAAAACTCAAAATGCAAAAAAAAAATGAGATTTTTTTATGAATTTTCTACTTTTTTAGAATTTTTTATTATATATTATTTTTGAGATTATTGTATTTATATTTTACTAAATTAATAATTATCGAATGTTGAGAAAACAAAAGAACTCAATATAAGATTTATGAACGAGAATTAATAATATAATAAAAAATAAGACAAAGAGTGGTATAATAATTCGACTGGAAGAATATTCGTTGCGAATTTATGACTCCACGGCCTCCACGGATGGACTACAAGTCTTTCTATAATGGAAAAATATGCCAGAAGAAAGTGACTACCCTATGCCACCTGCTGCCACTTGTACATACTAGGAGATGTGCATCGTGCTGGCGCGCGGTGGCAAGTTGCCCTAGTTGAGAGGATAGTAAATATTTATTTCAGAAGGATTTGTTGTACTATCCTACAGGCATAGTTGCCAGGATTGCGATATGGATCGTACAAAGATTTGTTGTACATAGAATTTATTTATTCTATAGGCATAGTCGTTAGGATTGCGATTCGGATCGTAAGATCGTACGATCCGGATTAAGACTAACGAGCCAACTTAGGAATCTGATATAATCCTACTATTTTCAATAAATTAAATAACAATTTTAGTATTTTGACTATATCTTTGTGTAGAAAATTCGAAATTAAGTGTCATTTGTTGCGTTGTAAACTATATTCAGAGTGCTTTAAATCCATGTAAATAATTAAGCCAAATTCCAAACCTAGAAAATTTGATGAATCTTTAAATTTGACTCATATAATTCACTAAAGTGAATAAATGATTTTTGTTATAGGTTATCACATGGAGCTAGTGTTTTGTGTCTTTATTGTAATAAATTAATATGGTTTAGAGCCTTTAGAAATGAATTAACCTTAATTAACAATAGAATTATATTGATTGCACGTGAATTACATTATTTGTTACTATATTTATGAATTGCAAACTTAAAAATTATAAATATGACAATTTATTACATTTTTTTGTAGGATCTACCGATTCTACGATTCGATCCTACGATCCGATCTTGCAAACCAAAAAACGATCCTAGGTAGGATCCCGATTTTGAAAACCTTGCCTACAAGTTGAAATATTTTTTAATCCTACAGGTTACTTTATATTTAAAGAGACAGTCAGAGCATTTAAAATCCCTTGCTTTTCCTGGTGTACACTAAATATGCAAAGAAAATGAATATGCTATAATTTTAAAATGTCCACATGAGAAGTTAATGCATTTAGGGTCTGTTTGGTTGGAAGTAAAATATTTTTCTTAGGAAAATATTTTCTGTGAAAGTAATTTTCTATGAAAATCATTTCCCTTTCATCATTTTCAGGTGTTTGGTTAGCTTATTAAAAATATTTTCTTACTTCATTTTTCTGGTGTTTGTTTAACTTTTGAAATATTTTCACTTTTATCTCTATCTTTACTTTCTACACATTATAACTACATACTTCTTCCCATGCAAAATAAAAAAATTTATCTCATTGTTTAACTTTAAAAAATCTTGGAGAAATGTATATATGAATAAAAAATATCTCCTTAAGCAATAAACAAATTACTGGCCATTTAGTGTCAAATATCAATCACATGCAATGCTTATTGTAACATATATCTTGCACTTTCACTGCTGAAAGTTTCTCTAGAAAAGAATGTCCCTATTATACATAATTAATTACTAGCATAGGATGAGTAGGATGAGATTTTTTTTTTATTTTGAATATACTAGGGGGAGGGTTGGGTGGTACGGGGGAGGGAGTGTAAGGAAGAGGTTTTGGGTTCGAGTCCTCCTATTTACACTAAAAAAAAAAAAAGAACATGCTACAAGATGTTTTCAGTAAGTTTGGAACATACTACAGGCGGGATGCATGCATTTCGGAAAACAACTTCAGTAAGTTTGGAAGGGAAGTTGTTTTCCATAAGATGAGTGAAAATATTTACATAGGAAAATATTTTCAGTAACTTTTGTGCAACCAAACACGGGAAATTAGGAAAATATTTTCTTGGAAAACATTTTCATCCGAAACAAACGGACCCTTAGTTTCAGTTGGATTGATACAACAAATTTTTCTTCTTCCCCAAAAAACGGATGACACTACAGCGAGTCTACGGAGAGGAGAAACTTCAAAGCATCATCATCCACTCAATTAAGCTAATGGCAAAAGCTGCTACGTATTGACCCAAAGAATCCCAATATAAGCAGTCGCAACAGAGGAAAAAGAATAAGGCAAAGAATCATAAATGCAAGAAACACAGAGTCTGTTTGGATTGTAAGTTATTTGGGATTGTTTGAGATATTTTTACTGTAGCACTTTTTGTGATGTGATGTATATGAGATAAAAAGATATTGGGAAGATAAAAAGGTGTATTGGAAATTGTAAAGATGATGTAAGCAAATAAAATTGGGAAAATATGAAGCAATCCAAACAAACCCTGTACAATTAAATAGCACAACCTAGGCAAGAAGTAAATTGTCAAAAGGACACCAAAGCTTTCATGGTACCTTTTAATTTTCCAGTTTTGTGCGTGCATGTGAGAGAGACAGAGAGAGAGGCAATAATTAATAATAATAAAAAAAAAATTACAATCCAAGTTCCAAATCACCGTGGTAAAGAAAAATGACATAATCCAAATACATTTTCTTTTTCTTATCCTATAACTTGTGATATGACAAAATGTTTGCAGGCAGCTGCGTGCTGTGGGCAACTTTTTCCAGTAGTAGATTTTTTTCGTTTGTTAAGTTTAAGCTAGTAAAGGAAAAGGAGTTATGGAGAATGGAATAATACGTGAGCAAAAATAGTCCTTATACTACATGCTGAAAAAAGAAACATGGCACCGGGATTTTTTTTTTTTTTTTTATAAATCTAAATTCACTCATTTTCCATGATGGAGTACACATGGAAACTATGATACCATGAGAACTGCTTTTCTACACCATAGCATTGCAAAGCCAAGGGAAAAGGAGAAAACATCTAGAGCAAGCATCTAGCGCATACCAGTTATTATCTCCTTTTAATGGGAAGCTAATCATCACTTCTCTGCTTTCAACAGCTCGATAGAAAACATTCTGCCATTCTATAAGGCTCTTAGCAAATCGTATGTAACAATTGCTGCTGGGTTCCAAAGACAAAGAACGTTTGATGTCTTGTTTGGTTCCAAGGACGAGAGACGCATGACACCGAGTCCTTGCAACAATAGAAAGAATACGACAAAAGGAAAGAACAAATACAAGTACAAACAGACAAAACAACAAAAATAAAATTTTAGAGCATGGGCAACTCTCACAATCCACACGTGAGGAAGACGCGGAGGACGACAATGCTTTGGCACCCTCTTTCCGGTTTATATACATTTTTTAAATAAATATAAATGACTATTAGGCCTATTTGATAACTCGCTTTAACACTTAAATTTAAAGAATTCAAATCTTAACATATTCAGACTGCTTGATAACTCAAAACTAAACATCTAAATTAATTAAATGACACTGAATTTTCTAAACAAAACTTATTCCTAAAAGTAAGTGATAAGTTATTCACTTATCACTGAATATAATATGCATTCAGATGTATTAGATTTAATACTTAATAATTCAATAATTTAATGAATTCAAATTTCAGATTTCAGACTTCAATTCTTAAATTTCAATTTTATCAAACGCACCCTAAAGGAGCTTGGGTGTGCCTTAGAATCTTGACTAAATTACATGAAAATAATTTTTTTAAATACAAGGATCAAAAGACCACTGTAAAACATAGAGAAATTCAAGTTAATTTTAATGGTTTGGCTGTATTGTGATCTTGCATGCATTTGTAAATACTTATAAAATTTGTGAACTACATCTTCTATGTTGTGGTACGTTCCAGTCGAGTCGAAACTCGAGTAGGTAAAATAACTTAACTCGAGATCGAGCTTTTAGAATTCATGTTCGAATTCGAACTCGACTTCAATTTACGTTATTCGAGTTTGAACTCGAGTTCAAGTTTAATTAAATCTAATCAATTCAGATCAAACTCAATCGAGCCTATTCGAACTCAATCAAGTCTAATCAAACTCACGTAATAAAAATTAAATTTTTACATATAATTTTAAATAAAGGATATTATTGGCATTTCATAATAATAAATATAAAAATTTTAAAATATACATTATAAAAAGCTCGATTAGGTTCGTTGAACTTTTGAGTGTAAAATATTGAAATTCGAGCTCGACTCGCTGCTTGATAGCCGAACTACTGACTGAATAGTTTACAAGTTTGAGTCAAGTTATTCGGTCCCAACATCAGCCCTACTTGTATTTGTATAGGAATGATTTTTTTTTTAATCAAATTCAACGATCAAAATCTGCAGAAGAAGATATTTTATCTATTTGAACCCTACAAAAACTAAATTAATTCCTATCAACTTAGTTATTCAAATTTTCCTTGAAAAAAAGCTTATGCTTTAGTACAGAACACCCTTCCATCCATTAGAACCACAAAACATATTCAATGAAATTAGCACAATAATATTTGATATTTAATGTTTGCTTGGATTTAGTAGTGACTTTATAGATTGACTTGTGATTAGTTTTGAAATAAATATTGTAAGTGATTTGTGATTTACCTTTGCAATTTGATTTATTTAAGTTTGGAGATTGACTTGTAGTTGGTTTTAGATTTAATTTTGAAATGATGCAAACTTCTTACAGTTATATGTAGATAGTCTCGAACCTTCTTATTTTTGTTGGGTCTTTTTTTTTCCTCCTCCGCTTCCGAGTAGCTTCAGGCCTGATATGAGATCCATCGAACCTGATTCCAGGACCGTAAACACAATATTCGTAGGGTAAACGGATCGGGTTAGGAGCTGGTACATTATAACGGGTTAACTTGTATCCAACCCGTTGAAAGGCCTACTCCGCGGGAACCCCCACGTTTTGGGTGTGTAGAAAGCATCTACTTGCAGCGGGACTTTTGGCCCTACTGCCACGTTTTATCAGTTTCTGCTGCTACTGAGAAGAAATGAGTTTCCAAAATTGGGCACGCTTTTTCTGACGCCACGTTGCTAGTGTAAATCTGCAAAATTGGTCCAGTTGAATTGATCCCGGAGCTGCAGAAGCGGTCGTTGGTTGGTGGCAAGTGGCAACAGAAGATGCGCGGGGTTCGTTAAGACTTGGATTACTACTATTGCTGCCACTGCTAAACACATACTCTTAACACTCGACTCGTCCATCAATTCACGGTCGGAGTCACGATGGGAAACTGGTGGTCCGATACCAAAGAACCACCACCGCCATTGGTGTTGGTTCCGCCGCTCTTCGATTTCCCTCCACTCGCTGCTCGTACTAGGTTTGCTTTTACCCATAATTTATTTTATTTTCTTTAAATGCTGCTCGGTTTTTGCTATTTATAAATATCTGCTCCATGCGCGCAAGCGAAATTGAAGTTCCTCGCAGCAGGTCTTGAATTGATTGTCTAATGTTGGGTATCTATGGATGGGGGATTGTGGGGCAATGCAGGATGCTGGAGTCATCCTACAATTTGTTGTTTGGCAAACTTCCATTGAGGTGTTTGTTTGAGGATTATTTTGAAGAGTCCAAGCATTTTAGCACCAGGATCATGCTTAAGCCCATTGATGATCCTCACGTGGATTTGATTGCTACTGTATCCATTTCCACTTTGTCATTTTCATCACTCATTCACAAGTATATTAAACAAGAGATTTGTTTTTTATCCTCATACCATGTTAATGTTGGTGAAAAAAACTTGAAGTTATGTGTGTTGTTAATAATATTAAGCTAATTTCAACTGAAAAAGGATATTTAACCGGTGAAGCCAAGCCTATTTGACACATTTAACAGGTGCGTAATATATCAGAAAATATAACTTTTTTAACGCACTATTTCCTTTAATTTGGGGCTGGCTGGATAATTTGAGAGAATTTATGAAATTTTTCATTTCCCACTCATTTAGTCAAATAGTCAAACACATGGAGTGTCACTGTCGCAGAATCGGAGTAGTAGCTCTAGGAAGTGTGATTTGTGGTTCAAGTGCAGTTTGATAACTATACAAAGCAGTGATTCGAGAGTACTTGGTTCCTTAGCCTGTTTAGGTGATGGGTCCACTTGACCAGAAGCCCGAGGAAAGAATTGTTGGAAATGCCCAGTTTCGATGGCAGAGGTATGGTCAATTTCAGTACTTCTATTGTTTGCGTTCTGCCATCCACTTTAGATTCATGTATCGTTCATCTTCTTAAATGAAGTTGACGTTCTGCAGTGATGTTGACGATCCTCATACATTCATGGACCTTTTTGTATCAAATTCTGATCCGTAAGGCCAATGTTTTCGTTTCAACTCTTAGTTTGCTTGCCTGTTCAGGGGACTTCCACTTTCTAAGAAACTATTGCGTGCCGTTCATGTAGGACTCTGCTAATTAGGTCATGTGCATATTATCCTAGAATGGGTTTTGGAGCCTTTGGCATCTTCCCTGTGCTTCTGAAGAAGAGGTACCAAGTTCGTAATGATTTCAACTTAGTTGCTTTGATCCCCATATTCCTGTTGTTATCATGAGAAAGTTGTTGACATTGCAGAGTATCATCAGAAGATCATGGTGTTATGGGTTTGAGATATGGCTCGTCAAATCTTTCAGTTGGAGCTACAGTTATGCCTTTTTCATGTTAGTGATCTCCTGCTGCATCACTGATTTACTTCCGTTGTACTTTTTGGCTCCTTGCGTTCTGGAAGCTGTGAGCTGAATAATTTGGCTTAGCTGCTATAAAATTCCTAAATTCCTTTTTTCTGGTGTATCCACATGGGCTCAAGGGAATGTGGTCTAGAGCCTAGTCCTTCATGTTTAGTCCTTTCCCTCTTAACTTGGAATCAGACAACCTCTGTTTCTTGATTTAGATGACTCACAGCTGAACATACTGATTTTTTCAACTTATGAATATAAACATGTATTTTGGCAAAATTTCCTACATGGGCCCTAAATGATATTATCTTGTTTATTCTAGTGGGAGATGAGTTTCCAAGAAGTGCTTGGTTGGTAAGCAAGATGGGAAGGTTGATGGCAGGAGTGCAATATGAACCCCAGTGTAAGTTTATTTGAAATAAGAGTCATTGTTTTTCTGGATTAATGCTTGAGGTACAATTTGTCAAGCATAGGGTCATAATAACATGTGAAGATGGTTCCGTGTGGTCTTTGAATGATAGGAACAGAATATCAATCTATCAGAATCTTGATGAAATCTATGCATATGATTTCTCTATAATCTGCTGATTTGACACAGTTGGAAGCAAGGATGCAGCAAGATATAAAAACTTGGCTAATTGGAGCTGTGCTATTGGTTATGGGCTAGGATCAGGCAGCCCTTTGAGTCCATCTTTCAATTTTGGTCTTGAACTAGCTAAAAATTCACAGGTTTTTGCCTTTCAGCTTTGTGTAATTCTCTTTGTGCCTGTATTTATTTGCTCAGAGTACTACTGCTAATCTACTTTTTAATGTATCTTCTAGTGGTATACAAATATTCTTTTCCTGCATATTAGTTTGTAACTTTTTCTGTCACTTACATGATTTTTTTGAAAATACTCACTGCAGTTCATTGCCTCATTCTATCAACATGTGGTAGTCCAAAGACGTGTATGGCTTCTCTTCCTACCCTAACTCTCCTTCCCTTTGCTCTGTTCTGTCTCTCTCTCTCTCTCATATCTTTCTTTTTTTCCTCACTATGTAATTGATCCTCGACAAACTGATATTGATAGATAATGGTATGGTTTGAACAAAGTTTCTATATTTCTTTGATTCCATGTTATTGCTTAGACATTTACTTGGAGATTAATTTGGAAGATGATACTGACAGGAAGTAATTTATGCAATGTCATAGGTGAAAAATCCACTTGAAGAAGATGAAGTAGTTGGAATCACTAATTATATTGACTTTGGTTTTGAGTTGCAGACAAGGTATTTTTGAGTAACTAAATGAATTTTGCATTCTAGAATATGTTTGAAGTTCCTAATAGACAGCTCAGGTAGAAGGGGTTTTTCAGTTATTTGTTATTCTTTTTATGCTTAGAGTTGATGATGAGAAGACCTCCAACAGTATCCACGACTCAACTTTTCAAGTTGCTGCATCTTGGCAAGCCAACAAAAACTTTTTGCTTAAGGTAACAACTGCTTGTGTTGTTATGCAATTTGTTTCGGTCACCAAAGTTTTAGGTTTCTAACTGTTTGCATCATCTTTCGCAGGGGAAGGTGGGACCTCTAAGTTCATCTCTAGCTTTAGCTTTTAAGTCATGGTGGAAACCTTCTTTTACTTTCAGCATTTCAGGTACAGCTAAACAAAAGGCATTGTTGATTTGGATCCTTTTCCTCACTCTTACTAATCATATAGTTTTCATAATCTAGGGCACTGGTAAATGTGATATAGAGATAAGATGGTGTAAGATGGCAATTTCATAGTCCTTATAGATCCTCCGCTAGTGATGATCTTTTGTGTCCAAACCTTGTTAAACTGTTGTGCTATATCTTTGTTGGTGTTGACTTTTGTATTTCCTTTGTAGCATCCAATGTTGAAAATTTTTCCTGGATAACAACGTACCACTTTGGTTGGTTGTCTCTTTGGGTTAAACTTTTCTGGTGCTATACTGGGATGTACTCGCTTGCGGTCTGTCTTCTTGTACTAAATGCTCTCAGAATCAACTTTTGTTTGCAGTGTTTTAACTCTCAAATTAAATCACTGTCAAAGTCATTATTCATAATCCTCTGATGTGTACAAGTTCAGAGTCACTTCTCTGATGCTAAAAGAGTCATGTTATTTATGCCGAAGCTGTGAAATTGGGAAGTTATTTGTGCTTGAGGTCTTCTGATTGTTTTCTACACATATAATTTGCACTCTTCATTGGAATATCTACTAGACCGTATATAAGTCCTGTCTCTCAATTGTCAGATAAACTGAACTGTTTCTGAATAGTGTTTCTGTTGGCTGCCAGCAACCAGAGATCGTTCAAAAAGAGAAACAGCCTTTGGTTTTGGCATTCGTGTTGACAGTCTTAGAGAAGCGAGGTTGGTTATCATGTTGATCTTCTGGTCCTTTGTGTTATTTAAAGCCCAATGGCTGAGGGCAGCTGGAAAGTGCATTCTCCTGTGTTACTTGAATTTCTGGCTTTGTAAAAATGGGAAGCATGCTAAATGAGAATGAGTTTCTTAGGAGTTAAAACTCCTACAAATACCACGTTTGGCCACTAATTTCAAGTCTCTTGATTTTTCGTCGGGCTGGATCCTTGAGATTTTACTTACACAAGAATAATTTATTTAAGAGAAAAAACCTTGAAATTTTCCTGATCATTTTCTACTCCTGGGAAATGCAGTTATCAGAGGGCCGATCCAAATTTTGTGATGCTGACACCAAACAAGGAGCATCTGGCGGAGGGCATACACTGGAAAATTGGGAAGAGGCCTGTGCTACAATCTGACGTAAATTCTGGGAATTTTGATGGCATACCCAGGGAACTGAGACCCCTGGGCAAAATTTTGTAATCTGAGGCTTAGGCAGCTATAGCTATTAGTGCTACAGGAGCAGGGGATGCACCGCACGACAGAGTGAACATGACAAACTTGCAGTATCTGTCTCCTCCTTCATACGTTGTAACTTCTCCGGATTATTTTCCTGTGTAATTTTTTTTTTTTTTTTTTTGAATCAATGCTTTTAAGACTAGAAGCCGAGAATGACAACACTGTAAAACCACCTCTGGAGGAGGAGTGGTACTGCTTGCTGCTTGCGTCTTTACATTTTGCTATGGTGTAGAAGTTTTATCTTTATGTACTGAAAAAAGAATGAGCCAATTTGATTAGTCTGGAAGTGGAAGTGAGAAGGACGTTCTATTAGCTTCTGTCTTGCAGGTGATAGAGAGATTCTACAGGTAATGGTCCTCTGTTAGTTACTGGTGGGGCCCTCTGTAAAGGCAATTAATTATTATTATTATTATTATCAGTACTTCGACGAGTGGACTCGTAATTCCAGTTATTTTAAACTTGACCGTATCCGCTCGTTGATCTGGGACGCTCCTTGAAGGAATGGGTCCCTTAACAAGGAAACGGAAGCACATAGGATATACTCACTCACACGCACATACTACTACTAGTGTTCAAGGCACCCTAGAATGTGTGTTCCGTTCATTAGCTAATAAATAAAAGAAATTCGTACCATATTTTTAGGCTACATTTGAAATAATTTTCTAGAGAATTAGTCTTATGTCGTAATAGTAAATGTGTAGAAAATTTGCTAAAATAAAATATATAAACAAATAATTATTTAGTAGTAATTTATAACTATAACTAATAGTTGTTAATAAAAATTAAGATTTATTAATTAAGTTGAAAAACAAAATATTAAAAATATACATATTAGCTGGAAGAGGGAGGCATTGGAAGTTGAAGACGGATAGTTATTAGGGGTGGTTTAAGCAGCAAAAAAAATTATAAAAAAAAGTTTACAGTTTACACCATATTCCTTTCTTCCCTTTTATATAACATCTTATTTGTGAGCACATCCTAAGTATGTGCTTATATGGAGAAAATGCATGATTATTTTTTCGTATTAAGCTACATATCATGGTAAATACATGTGCATTTATTTGAAAAATTTATATAGTTTTTACTTTAGAGGAAGATATTTAAAATCATGATGGAGAAAAAAAGTGAGGATGTGAGAGAGTTATAGTGGAAAGAAAAGTGGGGATGCGAGGGAGTTGGTGTGAAAAAATTATAAATTAGATCTGAATGAAAAAAGTGCTTGGTTTATGAAATGTTTTTCGGGAATATATATTGGGACCAATTTGCCTTATAATTAAGGATAAATTACGAATTTTAAAAAGTAACATCGTGTGTTTATGGCTTTATACAATACAATATGTTACTCTCCTAGATATAGATATAAATATTAATCCCCTGTTTTTGAAGTGTTTTTCAAAAATTAGTTTTTCAAATACAATAAAAATTTTTAAAAAGTACTCTAAAAGATAATCTAAAAATTAGTTTAAATTTTTTAAAAATATCTCAAAATATATTTTAGAAACTCTTCTACTCTTAAATATCCCAAAATACTTTCTAAAAATATTCTAAAATATACTCAAAAAACTCTGTTACACCAAAATTTTTCAAAAACGCCCTGAAAAACAGCTAATCCAAACCGAATATATTAGCCGGAGTACTGCATTAGTATTAGTATTGGTATTATTTTATTATTTATTAATGGAAAATGCTGTAATACTCTACTACTAGACTATGTGAACCTGAGGTAAGCAAGCAGACTCTCTCTCTCTCTCTCTGCGCAGGGGAATGGCTGCTTCTTCTGCCCATTCATTTGTCACTGCAACGCCCACGAACACCCCGTCGCTTTCGCGCCTTTCAGCTCCTCCCAGCTCCATACTACTCAAATTCACCCTATCTACTAGGGCCCTCTATTACCGGAGAAGCCTGGCCAGTGGTACTGGTACAAGTAGTGCTAGTCCTCTCCTTCCAATTGTCTGCGCTCTTGGCAGCAATTCTAGCTCGAGCTCCAGCTACCTCTCTGACGAGTCCGACGAAAAATCGAGCATCAAAAAGCAACTATTGGACTCGCTTTTTGTAGCCTGCGCTTCTCTGGCCTTATCTTGCTCTCTATTTCTCTCCGATGTTGCTCCGGCTTCAGCTTTCGTAAGCACAACAACGCCCAGGAAGTTGCAAAGTGATGAGCTGGCTACAGTTCGTCTTTTTCAGGAAAACACACCTTCAGTTGTCTACATCACCAATCTCGCTGCCAAGTAAATGCTGCACCTTCTCCAACTATTGGGATTAGTACTAGAATTTATTTTCATTTACATATCTGTTCGAAATGCAATCTGGGTCATTGATGATTCATGTGCCACAATGAAGGCCTGGAATTGGGTTCTTGAATTGGAAGTGATGATGATGTTATATTTTGGTCATTGCTTTCGTTTGCGGTTTAGTTTTCCTTGACAGTTCTAAGTGGTCGATCAGGTTTTGATTGATTAGCACCCATGTGTGTTTCAGGCAGGACGCATTCACACTGGACATATTTGAGGTACCTCAAGGGTCAGGATCGGGCTTTGTGTGGGATAAGCAGGGTCACATTGTCACCAACTTTCATGTGATTCGAGGTGCATCCGATCTCAGGTTAGTTACTTCGCATCAGCACATCCTTGTTTGCTGCTTTGAGTTTGAGGGCTCTTTTCTTCTTTTTGGCTAGACATATATTGAACGCACGCTGTGGGCTTTACTGTGCTTGTATCTGTAAATAGCTATTTGTTCTATTATCTCAAAGAAGGATATGTATTGATATCAGTAAGTGTGAGGATGTAGAGCATATTTTTGTGACAACCCTGTAATCATTGAAAGCCAAAAGTAGTCGTATCCTCGAAACACTTGAAATTGCAGGCAGATAAAACTTTTTCCGGGACAACTTTTTCTTCCTCATAGTGTCTTGTTATAATTCAGGGTCACACTGGCAGACCAGAGCACTTACGATGCAAAAATTGTTGGGTACGACCAAGATAAAGATGTCGCTGTGCTGCGGATTAATGCACCAAAAGACAAGCTGAGACCTATTCCAATTGGTGTGTCTGGTGACTTACTTGTTGGTCAAAAGGTCTTTGCTATTGGTAATCCTGTAAGTATTTTCTCCATTGCTACCAAAGATTCTTGTTCGGCCAGATATATTGCTTTCTGCTGGAAATGTTTGTTCTTCTTCAAAGGTAGCTGAATTTCATTATACTTATTGAGCTTAAAAGAGAAGGGGAAAACACTAATTTGTTTTGGCTTACCAATGGAAAGATATCAACTTCCACTTATGCCAGATGTGTTTTTCCTGGTGGTGTGATATTTGTTCAAAATATGGGCATAGATTAGAAGCACAGTATGATCAAGGCCTTATAAATGCTGGACACCCATCTTTGGGTTCTGCAGGGCCATGTTACAGCTCTTTAGGTTTCTCTTGTTAACTATTATTCCCTCAACCAGGCAAAACCAAGTTCAGTTCCTAACCCTGCATATAGTGATCATCTTCAGGCTATCTAAATTTTTCACCTGCATCCATGTTTAGTTTAATGCACTTTCTTCTAGTTTAACAAAGTGATTTAGTGATTTATATGCTCATACATCTCATTTTGCAGTTCGGCCTTGACCATACACTTACAACTGGTGTCATCAGGTATGCTTGCACTTGTTTCACTTATTCAGAAGTTGATTTTGTCAAAGTTGAATTCATGTAAGCTTTTCCTTTGGCAGAAAATCGCTGAACCTTTACTGCACGGACATACACTTTTCTTTCTTTATTTCCCTTTTTTTCATTTTGAACAGAAGTAAACGTGGTAGGATTTAGCTTCTTAATAAAGAATGTATGCAGGTCTTTTGGGCTCCCATATTTTTAACTGTTGTCCTCTCCTAAAAGATAGGATCTCACTATGTGCAAGGTGTGTGTCGTACCACAATTGAAATTTGGATGGAGTAAGTAAGATAAATGACAGTCACCTCAAGTTTATCCTTAACATTATTCTAGGGGATTTCCTCATTCTAAGTCTGTGAGATGCATCTGAAGGCCGGGTATTAAATATCAATGACAACAATATTGCATCAATTTCCACAATTATTAATTTGGTACGAGTTATGGGAGTATATGACCTAAGTATTTTCTATCTGGAATAGTTTAGTTAAAGGACACTCATGTTGCATAAGCTTTCTCTAAATTGTTGCAAGTGTTTAAATGTAGTGGGCTTCGAAGAGAAATAAATTCTGCTGCTAGTGGCCGTCCAATTCAGGATGTCATCCAGACAGATGCTGCAATAAATCCTGGTAATAGCGGAGGACCACTTCTTGATAGTTCGGGAAGCCTTATTGGGATAAATACAGCTATATATTCTCCATCTGGTGCATCTTCTGGGGTTGGATTCTCAATTCCTGTTGACACTGTGAGTTCATACTGGTCATTAAGGTCATGAGTTTACAACTAGACGGGTTTACATAGATGTCAAGGTAAAATGTCCAAAAAGCGTATCATTTAGAAGTCACCCATTCACTTATTCAAGGGGAAAAGTTCTGCAGGTTGGTGGCATTGTTGATCAATTGGTGAAGTTTGGGAAAGTCACTAGACCAATTTTAGGAATCAAGTTTGCACCTGATCAGTCTGTAGAACAACTGGGAGTTAGTGGGGTGCTTGTCTTGGATGCTCCTCCAAATGGTCCAGCTGGAAAAGCAGTAAGTGAATTCTTTCCTCTCTTCTCATGCTACTGCTGACTCTGCCTCTCTTTCTGTTATTGGGAGTCTTCTGAGTTTTCCGTTTACCCATTTGACAAAAGTTTCTAAATCAAATCAGTGAATTCATTTTTTGTAGGGTCTCCAGCCAACTAAACGTGATTCTTTTGGTAGACTTATCCTGGGAGATATTATAACATCTGTTAACGGGAAAAAGGTCTCTAATGGTAGTGATTTGTACAGAATTCTTGATCAATGTAAAGTGGGCGAAGAGGTAAGTGCAGAGTTATGTTGCCTCTCTCTCTCTCTCTCTCTCTGCTGATTGTGGCAGTTTTTTGGACTAAATGATTGCATACACTACTGTGCGCTAAGACTTGGCACTTAATCTGATCCAAGGTTATTGTTGAAGTGCTGCGCGCTGATCACATAGAGAAGATCCCTGTAACCCTCGAACCAAAGCCTGATGATGAGACATGATGTATCAGGACCGCCCCTGAGAATATGTATACCACTAGGAAACTTGATTATCTTATGTGTCTAGTATTTCTGATGTTCAGATATTGTTCATGGCACATTCATATACTGCTATTTTTGTGCTTTTAGTTGCTTCATCAGTCTGGTGGTGCACTGTTCAGGTATGGAGCTACCTTAAGCTACGTTAGCTTGCTGGTGCTCCAGCCACTATTTCCTAAGAATGCATGGAAAGCAGAAGAGAAGTTTTAAAGAGAAACTTCCTGAGCTTCTTTTCCTCCAAGTGGTGTATACTGGTCATAGGGGAGTAGAAGTAGATTTACTTTGTAAAAGCTAACGAAAGCGTTTATCATTACTCTGTGCTGGCCAAAGAAGTTAAAGATATAAGATCAGGAAACAAAAAGGGTATAGGAGAAGGCATGTGGACCGGGATTTGTTGGTTTTAAGATATGTTGCAGTAAACAAGTATCTACAGCTAGACCAAGGCGTTTTTTCTAACTTGCTGCTGGAAGTGAATTATGTAATTTGGGTATGGCTGTCATGTTACGCTTGAACTCCTCAGTCCGCATGGTTTTAACTCGTAAGCGGTTAAGGCAGAACAATTTAAGCTGCTGCTTGAGGACTACCCAAGCATTCTCCAGTTTTATCAGGGAGAGTCTTCCGGGGTCGAAACTAGTAAAAGAGGTGTAGAACATGGGGTCCTGGATCGCTTGCTTGAGGATCTAAATGTCGTGGCTGAGTACTAAGAGCTGGATCATCGAGTTGATCCCGGAGTTAATTTGGCAACTTAGGATGTGTGAATTGGTGCAATTGTCCATTATTATAAGACTATTCATGAATTTTTTCTTTCTTTCTTCATGTTGTCTGTCTGCAATGCAGTCAGATGTAACAATACCATATGATTTCAAAACAAGTACCCCACACCCACACAAGCACAAGATACGCCTCACCGATAACCCTGTATCTGCCCATTTCGCTGTCAAGTTTACTATCAGCATTTCGATTCGTGTATCAGTTGATTTGGAACCACCAGCCTTTGGGTTGTTGGCCACCATCAATGCATTAAAGTTTGGTGGGATGGGAGGTAAGGGTTCAAGACGAGTAGCCTTTGGGTTGTTGGCCACCATCAATGCATTAAAGTTTGGTGGGATGGGAGGTAAGGGTTCAAGACGAGTGCGTAGTACATTCGTTTGGTTCGATGGTGATTCAGTTCCCTCCATATTATACTGAGACTTCTTCAGGTCCTCCCCCTCCCTCTTACGTAGGATAATCTATCGTATATAAAAAAAAAAAAAAAAACATAAGTCGATTTGGGTTGTGCCAAAAGTATAGTACCAACATTTGCTGACGGTGAAAAACGTAGCATCCGAAGGACAAGCAAATATGTGTTAGAGCCAAAGCAGGAGTTGCATGATGTATAAGTGGATTTACGCGCATGCATCTCTTCCCGGAGTGGGTTCCGACTGTTGGGTCCCGTACCCAATACCAGTATTAATAAAAACAATTCCGGTTTCCACCTTCCAGAATTGGTTTTCCAAAGATATGATTGCATCAATAATGGGGCATGGTATGTATTATTGGGGCGGCATTGGATTTTACAACTGAATTGGAGATCATATTTCATGCAACTGTTGTTTATATACAGTAGTAGTGGTAGTAATACAAACTACAGAATGAAGAGGACATCGTCTGCAGAATGGCCGTTACTGTCCCTACCTAGTAGAGCTTCCAGTGGAGTACGGTAGCGACGTCCCTTACCTAGCAAATGCAAGGAAACCTTTTTTACTACAAGATAAGATACCGGGGCACTGAAGAATGCAAGTGAATTATAACTATAGATGATGGAAGGGGGCTAGTAGTCCTCTTTATTTTCAAGAAAGGAAACCCTTTTAACTACAGGATAAGATGCTGAGGCACTGAAGATCTGGATTACACATTAGTTATGATTTTGCCCTTTTAGGAGGAAAATACAGCATGGCTTCCGCATGAGGGAACAAAGATGTGGTAACTGATTATGGTTGAGTTCATACAGATACTGATGGAGAAAAGTTGAATTCAAGTCCCCAGAGCTCAAACGATCCTTGAATAAAATCGTAGTAACCACCCTTCACTGCTAGAGTTCTCTTCACCAACCCATCTCTCACAAATGGATATGTTAGCAAGTTTCCAAGCGATACATTCACAGTCTCCTGCACCATGTTCCATTAACATGTTACCCACATGAAGCCATTTTTCTTTCTTTTTTTTTCTTTCAAACAGAAGCAAGTTTAAGTGAAGCCAATATCCATGGTTGCTGCACTAAAATAGTAAATACCTTTTCAGCGAGTACAATCTGCTCAGGTAAAGGTTTGCTGCCATGTTCTGTTTTCACCTTTGCCCTCGCCGGTAAACCAATTTTGACCCAATCTTCAATGAAGTCACTGCAAATTACAATATTTGTTTTGAGTAAGGAATGCACTTTTAGTACACTATTATTCAATTTCTAGTTGATTTTGCGTGCAATTTGCAAAAACCAACAGAGAGGGTGGTGGCGCAAAGTCGCAAACCATGGGGCAGGTGCTTCTCCAACATTAGTTGGAGCTTTCCTGCTCTCTCTTTTACATTGTTTTACGTATACGGTCATCACGTTTTATCCTTTTCTGAACTTGAGAAATGCCACTACTGTTTGAAGTGTCAAAAAGAAGAATGGAAACTTACGTGGAGGTGGTTCCATCTTCTGGAATAGACATCAGGCCCTTAATCCCTCCACAGGCGCTGTGCCCGATGACCACAATATTCTCCACCTGTGGAGTGAAAATTGGTTAATATAAAGAAATGCAGAAAAAGTTGGGAGTGCACATTTGGAGAGTCCAAGGAGAGCATACGAGATCAAACTGTCGACAAGAAGCTGTCATGTCATAGAGTTTGCAAGCTCTCCCTTTTAACTCAAAAAAGAAGAAGAAGAAGAAGAAGAAGAAGAAATGTATAGCTAGACGATGAATTCCAGTTTTTTCACTAAAGTTTTTATACTTTGAGGGGGAGATTCGAAAGAAAGTACGAGTTTTTAAGCTTCACCTTGAGATGCAAAACTGCAAATTCGATTGCAGCCCCAAATTCAGAATGCTTCAACTGTCACCCACCAAAAACAAACAAACAAAATAATTACCGAGTTGGAGATATAAAATTCATGAATTTGTGAATCTCTAAGCGGGGTACATGAAGAACTAGACTTGTTAATTCAGGTAACCTGATCATATGGAGGAACCAAATTTGCAACACTTCGGACGATGAATGCGTCCCCTGGTTGGAGGCTCAAAATGAGTGAGGGGTTAACCCGAGAGTCCGCGCATGCCACGATCATATACTGTTACACAAGTATTCATTTACTCCCAGGTTGAGGAGTAGCTGAAGTATGCAATACTAGCAGAAGTATCCGATAGAAAGATTGATCCTATCCATATATAGTTGTGTACCTTTGGGCTCTGGCCTTTAGCAAGTTGGCCGAACAAGGCTGGATTTGTCCTGGCTCGTACAAAAATGTTACATAAACGCGTGACGCGATCGAATTTCAATTTCTTGAGGTGCAACACTACTAAGGACTTAACGAATGCTAATTATCTGTTCTTACTCATATTTCTCCCTTTTGAACCGAATGAAGCCTGTTTTCAACTTCTCGACTGCATCGAAGGCTTTGGTGTCAGTTGTTTGCAACTCTGCAGTGATTTGCTCAATTTTTGCAGCTGCAACGGGTCCGTACCCTCCCTTTTCGCTGCAAAACAAGTTTAATGCTGTGAGACGTGTACCGTGTTTCTTCTGCCATTCTTTACAAGAGCTACCTTGCTACAACAAGATCAATATTCTGTTTTTGTATTACTCCCGAGTATCCTGTTTTTAGACCCGCCGGGAGGGAGAGAACAGGGGGGGGAAGGGATTGTTCAAGATCAGAACATAGAATAAAAAGTAATTGAGTCCTGCACTTCACACTATTTTGTACTATCAAGAACTTAATAACGAATGGTTGCAGGCGGCTACGTATTCATCTGTACTTGCTTTTTAAAAAAGATCAAATGATCACTATTGAGAAATCATAGGTGGATAATTCTGTCCATGTTTAAAGATGGGCAAACCTGAGAAGCTTCTGAAGTCCGACAATGGCCTTCTCATACTCTTCTTTTGACATACCTTCCCTCTGCAATTTCCCGGTGCAAAAAAAGGTTTATTCTTTTTTTTGTTTCCACAAACAAAAAAAAAAAGGTTTATTCTTTAACTGGTACAAAGAGAAGAGAAAGTTTGAATAGGCAAATGTCAAGGAAGAGACAGAAAGAGTTCAAATTGTCACAAGCTTTAAACCAGTATCATTAACGTGAATCAAGAAACTGCTTTGCAAAAGTTTTTTGTATGCAGTCGTGACTCGTGAGATGTAGTTATATGTTGCTTTCATACTCAATAACTATCATCTAATGTTTGTTAACCATGACATGATCATGTATGTGGATTTTGGGAGCGCCTAGTTCATGTTAACTGCCATGAAGAAGACAACTCTAAAATGCAGAAACCATTCGTGATTTCAATAGGATAATTTATTGACCCTTCCATTTTGCCATCACCGCCTGGGTAATGGTCCCAAGAAAAATAGGCTATAGAAATTAGCAAGACAATAAAAAGGGTTTGCTTAACTCAGAGTGTGGGAGCCATTCCATAACAGTTGTGAAATGTTTAGTTGACATCAGAAGAATGACGTGTGGGCAGTATTTAGAAACAGAAACATTTTTGTGGAAATTATGTAGATGTACACAGGGCAAGACTGTAGGAAACAAATCTGGTAGTGTTGTTCTGGGCATATTCTGCTGCATATGGGCATTGACATGTAATTCCCATTCCATAAATGATTAGTACTACAATTTGACGTGCATGGCTAATTTCTGCCTAAAAACAAAAAGTTGCCGTACGCATGTTGGTCGTGAAAGAGTACCAAAAGAGGTATCAATTGTGGGTCAGCTTGAAAAAACAACGGTACACCATAATACTGTCGCTTGTTGAAATAGGAACCACAGAGTAGTAGAAGCGTGAAAAAGAAAAAAAAAGAGTACCAAATTTGGGGTGAAGACGGGAGCTGGTGCCGCAAAAACAGGCTCGTCTCTGATTAGACGAGGCAGTGAAGGTGATGATGATTCAAGCTTGGCAAAAACAGAGGGTCGTAATGTGGATGATGTTTTGAGTGAATTCTGGTGGGCAGAGGCGTTGGCGGAGACAGAGGCGAAGGACCAGCCGTTGATGGAAGCGGTCGACATTGTGCCAATGGTGCTTTCTGTGGTGTGGCTTTATACCTACGTACCTAACCCTCCCCTTTCCTTTATGATCAATCAATCACCATGCAATGCATGTCCTCTCTTTCTCTCTCTCTTTGCACTAGCAGCGTGCGTGCATCATACAAAGCCATCGGATAACGAAAGCGAAAGCCGGGGAAACGAGAGCTTCTACGTTTGAGGATGAGGTTTGGACGTTGGAGATTCATTCAATTCTGCTCCCCTTCTGCCTCCACATATACCCGTATTTGCTTAAACTAATCACCCAACAAATCAAATGTCTTGCTGACTTCTGGGGGAAATTTTTAGGCGGGCCTTACTGGCATGAAGATGATCATGACCCCAACATATTCCTATTTCCCGACTACATTGATAATGTACGTTCACAAGGGCTATTTATGAAGTTAATGCCAATGTAAGTTTGTTGGTTTGGCTAGTTTTCATACGGTAATGTTATTTCTTCTTCTGGACGGGTCACCACTTTCCTATAACAAATTAACGTTTGACCTGCAACATCCTATGGCGATCTAATCCGGGACTAATTAACTTGGGATGCCCATCTGCAAAGTTTAATCTCATTTCTACGCAACCTAGAACAATCTTCTGGGAAGCAACAATCCAGAATCGGGTTAAAATTGAACTAATCACGCACTTGTTCTTTCTTTCTTTCTACTCGTCGTAGATAAGATGGGTCACTTTCTGTACCACGACATTGAGAACAATTCCCTAGCTAGCTAAAAGTGGGGAAAATGGTGGTCTCAAGTGAAGAGGTGTGATGACGGGTGTCTGGATTAATCCAGGAGGTGAGTGAATGCATGGACACAATTAATGCCTGAGGAGGCATAGAGGGGGTGGGCTGAAAATCGAAATCAATTAGTTGGATAAAAAAACTGAAGAGAATCGAATGGTGCAGGGGAGACGGGTGATGAATGAAGGATCGATTGCTGGGATAAGGTCCTATCTGGAAGACATGGTTCCTAGTAGTTCATTTCATGGATGTAAAGCTACTTATCTGCTGCCGCGTATTTTGAGTGGTTTCCTTTAGGAATGCGTCCATTTCTGGCCTGTGATGTGGCTGAGGGTCTGCACCTTTCAGAATTCTGAGGATAGATTAAAAGAGAGATTTGTTTGCTTTCAAAGAAAAAATAAATAAGGCTTTTTACCCTTCCCTGGAAATAAAGAACATTCATTCATGCTAACAACCATTCTGGGATATGTGTTTGGTTTATCCAGAGCATTCCCTAGACCAAACGGAGCATAATATTATATGCGCAGACTTAAAAGAATCTTGAATCACAGACAGTTCAGCCATGCTTCTAACGACATATATATATATTTTTTTAAAAAAAAAAAAAAAGAAAGAAAGAAGAAGAGAGAAATTCAAATAGCTTCTTTCCCAAAAAGGAAAAAAGATAGCACCAAAATCAAAGAGATGAGAAATGGTTCCTCATCTCGGGCTCCAAACTGTAGTAGGGAGGGAGAAGAATGGATTTCGGAGTATAGGAAAGGAGGCGACTGCAGAATGCAGATGCGAGAAGCTGGAAGCACATTTTAAAAGTGGCATCATATTTATTATCCATTCCCCCGCAAAAGGTGTGAGATTGAGCATGTAAACTTATGGCCACCTCAACATGTCAACATAGTTCTGTCATAATTTCAACATCCATTCGTCATTTCCCCCTCGCCCTCTGCTGCTGCTAGTATAACTCTCTTTCTTCTTCTTCTTCTTCTTTTTTTTTTTTTTTTTTTTTTTGGGGGGGTGGGGTGGTGGCGGAAGGGCCGCTTTTTATTTTGATTTACTTTTTAAGAAAGAAACACTTTGACGACACTACAAGTGCGCATTTCCAGGCCCAACCAACAGGAGGAGGTAATTCCTAGGCCCATTTAAAGGGCAAGAGCACAAAAAAAAAATAAAGCCTTATTGCTGAAATGTTACTCGGTCCGGAATACTAGCAATCGACAAAATGGGACAAACATATCAGCAGGAAAATTGCATTGACATTATTCATCATTCTCAAATGCAAGAATATGCTCGAGCCCTTATTGTTGGTCACTTCATATGATTGGCAGCACCGCATCACTCTTGATTTTGATGAAAAGCAGTTCATTCAAATAATCACACTGCAGGTTTTCAAACAGAGTACCAGTAACTAGCTGGATAGAACATAACCATTCTGCAGATTATGGACATGAATGAAGAGATTCAGACCCAGGGGTCTGGTCAAAGCCCCTCCAACTCCTCCGAGTGCTGTACAAGTGACTGCATTTGGCTGAACTATATACATTAACCGGAAAGCTTTTTAAGTGACAGCCATATTCCCCCATGATATTTCGAGATAATAAAACATTTGTTGTCTCTCATGCGTAAAAAGATAAGAATAAAGAAAGAGACATCAGGGTTTCCTGTTACATTTGCTGGATGAAAACTTACGAGCTAAAAGTGAATGACACAGTAGCTATAGATTGTATAACTCTTACTATCAGAACAGAATCTGTAGCCAAACTGTAAGAACCCATCAGACCTGACAGAAACCTTGTGAGAAATCCATTTCAAAACTGCACCAATCCTATTTAAAGTCACACACTTATCTTCCATTTCTTGCTTCACTTTTCCTTTCAAGTAGATTCACCTCTTATCTTGTGAATGACGAATGCAAAAAACTTATAACTCCACATTTGGTACCTTGAAATCTTGCCCCCAACATGGATGCTAAAATATGAAGCGGTCTGCCTTCAAGTGCCATCAAGAGCTATCAGCCTCGTACACTAACTCAAGACCAAAAGAGTAGATTGACCAGCTACTTTGGGGCCAGCTTTATTGGACACACGGAGAATGCAACACATCTAGCAGCTTTAGCGAGCATAAACCGCTCATTTTCAGTCAATGGCCTCTCGATGACCTTCACAATATTTGCATCCTGAAACAAGGGTACAAGCCACGAATTCAGTCTTCCATGTTATGGATCCGTAAAATGAAATTTCCCACCAACACTCACAGTCAATATAGAATTGGTTAAAAAAAGTCCATAGATTTTTTGCTTTCTGTATCAGCATCAGCCTCAAATACAGATCCACCAGTCTCAGATTGACCTTAGGGTCTTGATGGCTAACTAACTGAATTTAATAGTTAAATTAGTTAGACACATACAAAATACATGGAAGTGGAAAAACGAAATCATACTGCTTATAGAATGTCTTCTCCCATTTTCTTATGTGAAAGGTCAATAGTTAGTTTAGGGCACACCTTCTTTTGTTGTTGGGCTGAAGGCCTAACACTGGCAATGTCACCAATGACAATTACATTGTTAACATTCCCTCTCTCATCCCTTTCAGTTGGCGAACTAGTTGAATGCCTCCACTGCTCGCTAACTACATATTTGTAGTAGTACCTAAGAGCCAAAAATACATTGAGCTCAGAGCAACAGAAACCAAAAGAATATAAATAAACGGGGACAGAGTGTGTTAATAAATTACAATCCAGAAGGAGAAAATAAATTAAGAAAATTAAGAGACAGAAAATTCCAATATTTAAACTAAATTTATTCAAGCTCCTTGCATTACCAGTTAAGGGTTGGGTTTGATAGGGAATAACATACTCAAAACAACATGCAATGGTTTGTAAAGGAACTTGTACATTTCTTCCCCAATTGAATGTCTAAAATGTAAAAGAATTGTTTTTGATGAGTTCAATTGTTCTCTCAAGCCCATTACTACTTCGAAAGAAACAAGACTCACTTTCCTTGTGGAAGTCTAACTTCAACTTCAAATCTTGGGCCACCTTTATGGACTGCCTTTATTGGTTCTTTCCAGTTTCCAGTAAAATCTCCAACCAAGTAAACATCCTCCCCCTGTTATCAGACACCAACTTAGTCAGAAATTAATGCAATGATGGATAGAAATCCTGCACTAATGGATAAGATGCTGCAGTTATGGAGTATCATGCTTTCAACAAATGAAAGCAATAAGGGAAAAGCATCAACATGTCTTTCCAGAAATTAGCTGTCCGTAATGGACTATCAAAGTTTGAAACAAAAAGTTCAGTTCTCTATTCTTCACTGCAGGAACCATCATATTGCTATAAGGTAATTTTAAAGTAAGAAATCATTGATTACCTCATGCCCATTCCAGACAAAGGTTACAGCATGGGTTGCAGGTCCATCATGTCTACCACTTTCCACCCTTGCTATTAGATCCCATGTTGCCCAAGCAATTGCTGCCCTGCAACCAAATACATGAAGTTGAGGTTGATGAAAAGGGTATGCACTCAATACAAAGTACTATCTTGTAAGAAGTAAACCATAAAACGGGGTGTTCTCTGGATTCTTGAGGATGAGGAGAAGATTTCTTTAATCTTAGCATGATAAGGCCTTAAAATAGAGATTTAATCATTAGAAGATGCATAAAAAAGAAAATTAGGAAAGAAGCATTACAGCTGAAGCTGTGCATTTTAAGGTTATGATGCAATAACAAAATGACAGATATTATGCCATTCCAGCCAATGGCCAAAATATATAGCAGATCGGGAACTTGAGGTAGTACATGCCTCAGCTTCGATTTAGTCATCATTGGATTTTCAGTGACATATACTCTAGGAGATACGTATCAATCTTGAAAAAGATGACATTATGCACATAGAGAAATGAACGGAAACAATCCAAGAACTTTTAAGTACGCTAGAATATCTGCCAATCTAAACTGGTAATAAACTTACAAAGCATGCTCCTTGGTATTAATTAGCCTAAGAAAACTTAAGCTTCACAAACTCTATATCATCAGGCTAACATTGTCATAGAAATGCTCAGAGGCAGTTAATGAGAAGAACCTGTCAGGCTTGCAAGAATGCAGTCCAGTGACGAAGTTGTACGCTGCATGGAGGGAAGTGTCTGTCATCCAATGCAAATATGCAATCACACAAGCAGGGGATCGATCAAAACCAGTAGTACAAGTGACATATACACGATGGTTCTTCTTGAGTAACCGCAAAAGAAGACCAACACAGAATGGTAGCTTCTTTCTTGTATCAAAAGAATCAACCTCCCTGCATTAGATATTAATTCACATATGCATTGGGCCATCATTGTCTAAAAAATTTAGATGCCTCTTTAAAACTGACTTTCAAAACATAGAATGAGAAACAGTTAATCATGGAAGCATATACTGAAGACTAATTTAACATATTATTCAATCAATCAGTAGTCAAGGAGATGAGTTAAAGAGAAGCCTTACAGATATCAAAGAGTATTACCAAATGCCTGTTCATGTTTACAGATTCATACCAGACACAGCCATAAACCTTCCTATTTCTAGAACAACTTTAATGAATTTTCACACTTTCTTGTAAGAACATTGTGAGTAACATAAATTCTGGTTATGAAGTGAAATGTCAGAGAATAAGAGAAAATTAATTCTCTTGGGTAGTAAATAAAAATTACAGCTATTACCTTATGGGATAGTTGATCATGAGAATATTACAGCGTTGGCATGTCTCATTTATTACTTTTGAACTTATTCCCCAATTTTCTGCTTCAGTTCCACTTTGGAAATTCAGCACAGCAGTGATCCCCTGATTATACAAGTCCAGACTGTTATAAACTATCAAATGGACATCCAACACTGAAAACAGACGAGGTCTACAGTTAAGATTAACATCAAAAAACCACCAAGAAAAGACTGACTAATAGAAATCTCTTCAACTTCTTAAACGGGGTAGACATACAATACAAAGGATCTGACATGTGCACTAAATGGGTTATCTGTAAATTGACTGCATATACTCTTTTCATATTTTCTAGTTCAAGAGAAGATCATGTGGCTAGTTGTCATTTCTGCAGGACGTGAATCCAAGATCCCTTAACGTTGTAAACTCGCTTTCAACAAGAAACTGCCACTCTTATTTTTGAAAAATACGCCTACCATGGGTATCTTATTATCAGATACCTACAGTTGTCTAGCAACGCTGTTAACGTTTTAAGTTTTCATACTTCGATACTTGCACGGAGAAAAACAAACGGACTCACTTGGGCCATTGTCATGATGCGCTTTACTGACTGAAAATATATACCTTTTCAAATGATTGAATCATGCGAGTACCTTGTCAAGTAAGGGGTAGAATATAATTTAGTCAATGGTGTAGCACCCCTTACCGCAGTGGTAGCCAAACTCTCAACGTCAGCTTCTGCTTGTATACATGATCCCACATATATTTGCTCTGTGATCTAAACACAAAACACGAAATAAAAGGGTTATTGACATTGAGTATGATGCATAACAAACAGGTCCTAAAGCTTTATCCAAATTCTGAATTATGAATTGAAGCATCATAATTTATAAAGCCAAGTGTTTAACAAACTTTTTTAACATCCTGAAAAAACAATAGACCCTTCTAGCTCCTAGTAACTTAAAAAGTATGACAGATGAATCAAATAGAGCAAAGACAAGCTCAATATTTCACACCTTACTATAACGCATACCAAGAGAATGATTATAGTAAAGCTCCGCGCTTGCTCGGTCCAATGCCATAACATATTCGTCCAATGGGAAACTCCCATGAGCCCATTCACCAGCTGCAGACTCTTCATCAGAGAAAATGGTGACAAGTGGACTTAGTGGTACAGCATGGCCATTGCTCTTCAACATTTGTTGGTAACTAGTTTTGTTTTGATCGCTCAAAATCTTCCATCCACGAGGATTTACATACTTGGACGAGAATGTAACAAACCCAGAATTGCTGCCACCATCAGTAGAGCATCGCAAGTTTGAGGTCAGTATATTTTTGTTCCAAGTGGCAAGAGGCACACGACCTCTATTAAACAAGATATCAAGGTCATTCATCAGAAACAGCCGATGAACCGGGAAAGGGGAGAAGGGCCTTTCAAGCACAAGGCTACAAGTCCCTGACTTCTCTTTCATCATCCTCCTGCAGAAACCAAAAATAATAAAAAATAGTTCATAAACTACAGACTGCTTCTTCCATAGTACATTTAGCATTGCCCTTACTCTTTTAAGTTTTCAACTACACGAATAACCAGCCATCAACTGCTATTCTTTTTTCTAACTGTTTAGAAAGGGATGGTGGGATGGTGAGTACTCTAAGACGGTAGTTCCAAAATACTATCTTTTAGGAAATAGGTTGTAGTAGTGTGCAATGCCTTCTAATCTAAAGGAAGCAAGCATTGCGATAGTTATGCTAGTAACGAGCCAGTAGTGCAGTACATAATCATACTCTGTATCACCGAAGTCCTTGATCTCTATAAGCCCCCCTCCAGATGATGATGATGAGGATTCACTCGCCTTCTTCAGAGTATCCCCAACCATTATTATTCTCGACTTCTCAGCATTCCCCTGCTCCTCAGCAATCCAATAAATATGCAAACATTAAAGCAGTTTTACGTAAAAATAGGACGACGGGATAATGAAGATAATGCAAACCAAAGAAAAAGAACAAGTAAAACAGAAAGGAAGAAATAACTGAGCAAAACAGACCCCTTTCTTGAGAGCGTGGACGAAAATTTTTCCATCAACAGAGAGAGCAAAACGAATGCCGAGGGGCTTCTCAAGAGTCACCATATATTCATTCAAATTCATCCTAAATGCCGAGCCGGAAGTCGAAGACGACGGGGACATTGCGAAGACCCGAAAGGGTGGCCTCTTTCGATCGGAAAATCGACTCTCGGTTGCGCTAATGCTGGAGCTGCTGCCATTACTGCCGGAACACAAACCTTTGCCCCAAAAAGAAGAGTGAATTACTGTCCCGTGCAGCTGCTGATATGAGAAGCAGGTGGTGAAGGGTGAATGGTAGGGTCCTCTGCAGTTGGGTATTTGCAGCGAACACATTGGAGCTCTTGTATTTATCCGCTAAACAAGATCGAGAAGATAGTAGTAATTCCCGCTAGCAATGATCGAAAGATTGAATTTTGAAGAAATTAAAAAGAATATATTCCACGATTTTTAAAGAGTAATAATAAACACTGAAATAATTAAGAACGGTTGGTGGAGCGGAGTAAGGATCAGAAGTGACCAGCAACTTTTGCTTTTCTGGAGCCTGGACTGGAGGAACTCAGGAAAGAGGCAGAAGCAGAACAGAAGATGAGAGGAGCAAGCAGGATCTAAAGACTTTAATAAGATCTATGGTATCGTCTTAAGAGGAGGGGCTTTTTGCCCACGTGTCATATGATTTTCTCTGGGTTCCACTCTACATGGATCCCGAGATTTTTCTTGGATCTCCGGAATAGGAATAATAAGAAATGGAAATATCTCCATGTCGCAGCAAATGCAATGTGCCAATGGCTGACTAATCCACCACAACAAGTTCCGCTCCACGTTAGCTTTTTTTTTTTTTTTTTTTTTTGTCGACACAAGGGTGTCCGGATCAATTTTTACGGGGCTCGACTAATCTCTTGCGGCCCGGGAGAGGAGGCCCCACTCCACTCCGGACATGGTAGCTCCAGGCAAACTCAAACCTTGGTTGCCCAACACCGGACAACGCCCCTAAAGAGGAAAGCGTGACCACATTAGCCTTTTTCGGTTGATTATTTTAACTAATTATATATATTTACTTTGAATAATTAATCTTTATGATGATATTTTAAATTTTTTTATATTTTGATTATGGATTCTTAATGGCAAGAAAACTACAATATATAATCATTCAAAGAATAGTTTTTGCTAGTTCTCATATTCTCTACAGTCAGTTTTTATAATGATAAATTGGCATTAAATCCATATTCTCTCTAAGTATGTGAAGCTAATATATGCTTTCACTATTTGCTGATCATTACAAATAAGTATACTAAGACACTAAAATACATACTCACTCACAAAAACAACTCTTATGTTTTTTCTGTTTTAATATTTCCTCCGTCCCACTTTGATAGTCATGTTTTTCTTTTTCGTCTGTCCCAAATTGTAGTTCACTTTTCCAATTGAAAAATATAATTGTATTTTAATTTTTCTAAAATACGCTTGTTCAATGTAAGTTGTTCTTAACAAAAGGGAGAGGAAAGGAATTTGAACAAAACATGTGTAAGATTCATAAGATCCTCATTAAACTCATCAATTTTAATGATTAGATCAAAACCTCTTCAACTAACTAATTGTTATGTCTTATGATGATTTGTCCCACAAGATAGGCCTACTTCTATTTTCATGCAAATAAAAAAAAAAGAAAATTTAAGTGGTTAACATAGTCATTTACTTGACTAAAATACTCTTCCGTTAATATTAATTTGGAATATTTTTTAAAATTTCACGGTATACCCTTCCATTAATACTAGTTTACGTTTATGTTTTCAACTAAAATACTTGACTAGTAGTAGAGTCGTATATTTGTGTATAATGGTAAACTGATAAATTATCTATAATTCTGAAAAAAGAAAGGAATCTATAATTTAGAACAAATAGAAAATTAAAGTAAATTTATCTTTATAAAATGAAGGAAGTGTTTATTATTGCAATGCAAGTAGAAATGAGTTTGGGAAAAGTTGAATTGAATAGTAAAAAAAACGAAAAATTGTAACTAACAGATAGTGTCCATAATGTCCAAAACCTATTATTTACGAAAACTCATCCTAACCCTGCATGCCCTGTGACAAAAGCAAAAGCTTTGCAAGAATGAACCGAATCACATTTTTTTTTTTTAAAAAAAAAAGGTGTTACCGTAATTTTTTATTTTAATTATATCAAATAATCGAACACACTCCAGGTTAAGCTTTCTACCAAAACCCCGTTACGTTCGGTGAATCGGACCCGACAAACATGACGACTCGTACTGCATTGGCTTTTTCTTTATTCTTTGCTTAATTTTCTTTTTGCCGCTTCATTAACTCAGCAGATGTCAATTTTTGTCTTGCGCCATCTGGAATGGAATGGTCTCGTGGCATTTCCTAAAAGAGGGAATGTCTGTTACCGAAATGTCTCCGGTTGTTGGAAGGAGAAATGGTTCTACATGGGCCGAGCTTCTGGAAGGTCCACCGCGATACAAGCACTTTTGTTTGTTTCATGGCTCACACTTAGACAGACCTAGAATTCAAAGATTCGTGAAAAATCTTATCCCTTGTTTGGATTGCTATTTTTCGTTGAAAAATGACGTCGTTTTCCGTAATCACATTTCTCTATTACCTTTTTCCCTCACATACATCAAATCGCTATAGTGATTTTTTCATGAAAAATCATGAAAAATGCAATCCAAGCACAACCTTAACCTTCACTACATGCGTGTTAATGTTCTTCAGACTCTGTTAGTGGGAAAGAAAAGTGCACGCGAGGAGATCTAAAGACTCTTCTAACGAGATATTCAAATTAACTCTGTTCAAGAGTTCAGATTGGAATTTCTGTTCCCTTTTTTTTTTTTTTTTCCTGAAAGAAGCTGTTAGTCTACGCTCTACCAAACTCCTTCTGTCAGAAGCTGTTAGGGAAGTCTTCTTGTTCCCATTGGGGAACCAAATCCATTCCAAGTAAAATTAACATCGAGAAAGTCAAAATTAAGCTAAACAATATCCATAGATATCCTTTTTCTTTTCCTCAATTCTGAATCTAAAATCCATAGACATTCCCTAGCAGCATGACTTCAAGTGCTACGCACGTCTACTCAACAATCTGTAATCTGCCATACAATTTTTCAGAATTTTTAACTATTGAAGGAAGGCACCATCAAGTTAAATTTTGTTCCTTTTTTTTAAAAAAAATTTTGACTAACCAGTTTGATTTGAATATGTGCATAATCTAGAATTCAAACTACCACCAAAAATTTATTCTTTTTGGATCAAACAAACTACACCTAACAATTTTTTGTTTTATTTTCGTAAAAAAGAATTACAATTAATAATGGACAAGATGATCGATCCATTCTAGAAGATCTTAAGTTAGTTGAGCGATTTGACATTTTCTCTTTTTTTTTTTTCTTAGATTATTGCAATTTGTTCATCGAGCACATCATTTGTGTCTTTGATGCCCATTTCTGGTTTCCTTCTAGGTAGTCTTTCCCGGTTTCCCCCACCAAAGGGATCCAGGTAGACCATTTAATCGCTAACAATTTTTTTTTTTTATTAATGTAAAGTAGCACCTTGGTAAAAAAAACAAAAAATATATATATACCAATGATGACTTCGTAAAAAAAAAAAAAAAAAAAGGATGCACAGAGTGAGTTAGTTATGGGGTGCACCCGGACACACCGATTTTTTTGTTTTCACAGAAGTATTGGAAGAAATACGCGGGCTTTTTGCTTTTACGTGACTACATAAATGGGTTTGCTTCGATAGTTTATTATTTGCACAAATATTTTTTTTTGTCACACGATGGCTTACTTATTCCACTCATACATCTACTCTATATTAAGAGGGAAGGGATAATTCCAAATGGACCAAAAAAGAATTTGGAGGAGAGTGAAACACCACCAGACCAAACGGATGCCTTTGAACCCGCTGGTAAAACTTTCAAGAAATTCTAAAGATGAATGCAAGTCAAGAGCTTTAAAAATGAATGCAAGTCAAGGGATCTGCACAAATTTATTTGTTTGTATCATAAACGTATTTTTAATAACTCTCGATATCTCATAAATTACATTTAAAAAATACTACATTATTTTTAAAAAAATTTATCTCAAATGATCTCCTGTCCAGACGCGAACACTTCATAAATAAGTCCGTGCGTGAGACATGAACGCAGGTGCGAAATTTGGGGGGTTTCTCTCGAGTGCTTTGATAAATGTTGATTCTTTTTGTACAGTTTTAAATATATGTGTACCGTAGCCTCCTGCTGCTATCTGCAAGCTTGCGCATCTGTATCAATAAAATTAAAAGAAAAAAAATCTCAACGTTTACTTTCCGTGAATTTTATTTTGCCAGCGGTGTGTAGATCAAATTAAATTGTTCCATTGCTATTTTCTCATAGAACGATTTCATCTGAACAGAACGTTTATTCTGATTTGTTTATTTAATTATTCTTGTACATAGAAACAACAAACTCCATTTACAAATTAGAAACCAACACCGACAATTTTGTAAATGTAACTTATGGTTGGCATAAATCCTTGACATTGAGCCTGTAACCCCGACGGCAGAATAGCCGATCGTTTAAAAGATAATTTGATGATGTGTTAATATTTTAGTATTTGATTATTCACTAAAATTTAATTATAATAAAATTATATAATAAATTTTTATTAGTCCCGCGAAAATACCTGTAAAAAAAACAGGACAAGACGGGACGGAATAAGCGGAGGACGGGGCGGAAGGAGTTTGTAGGCAGCGGGACGGGGATGGGAAAGGAGTCCCCCGGCCCGTTGCTATCCCCAGGCAGAACAGCCGATTGTTTAAAAGATAATATACTACTGCTATATTAAAAAAAAAAGTTAATACTAATAGGCGAAAGTTACTATGTACTAGCTTTACTAATGGGCAATATACACAGAACAAATGATAATTAAAGAATATGATGGTTTAACTGTTAGTCTCTCTGCGTGGAATGGAGTATTGAATTGTTGACGGAACATAAACCACTCAGAAAATTAATTACTCCTGCTATTATTCAATTAACCAAGGCAGTCCTGTAGAACTAGAAGGTCGGGAACGTCCGGCCTACAGCGTTGACATTGGCAAAGAACCCCACGAGGTCTCGGCGGTAGGGCAAATATGATTTCTTCTTGTCACCTTGTTTAATCGCTCTGTTTCGTACGTAAAACGCCTCGTGAGCCGACGGCGATGCCACTCCGCCTTTCGCCTTCGATTTCTTAGCAGCTTGGGCGGCGGCTGCGGAAGTTTGTTTTGCTTTAGGATGTTGAGCTTTGTCGATCTTCGTTGTTTCTCTGTTATGTCTGGGAGTCAAAAAGACAAAACCGTCCTTGCCATCGCTATTGCTTCGCCGGAGCAAATCCAGAAGCTTCCACCTCTTGGACTCGGATCCAGTTGAGTGGCTCTTCTTCTTACCCCAACTCGGCGACGATTCGACTATTTTAGGCCTCCAAACACAATAGCTTCCGGGCGGTATTCTGTCCATCTCGTCGGCTTCCGACGACGACGACGACGGAGGCTCGCATTCTTCCCTGTCTTGAATGAACAAACTCCTGAGCGGGATTCGAATTTCAGTCTCAACCGCATCAGACGGCGATTGCTTGGCATCAGCATCACCATCATTCCCCAAGAGATGGCGGTCGAAAATGGGGAAAATCGGCGGAGTTTGACCGTCGTAAAACACTTCGGGCTCGTCATCAGAATCACGCACCAAAGAGAACTCGAAATCATCTTCACCGCCGTCGTCGTCGTCATCCTCACGGAGGACGCTCAAATTCTCCTGTGTGAGATCAGACTGTCTCTTGAACTCATCGGTGACTCGAGCAGCGATATCAGCTAACCTATCCGACGAATAGCTGCTGAAAGTTGGGCAAGCAGAAAGGTCCTCTTGAATTTCGCCCATAGTTTTGGAGGTCACGAGGACGTAGGATTACTGGTATGATACTAGGAGTAGATCTTTTGATTGAGTGTAAGATAAACGTGAGTAGAGAGCAGGAGAACTTCGGGCGTGGGCCTATATATATATACATATACACACCATATGAGACGACAAAGGGGTATTTTGGAGGTGTGAGTTTGAGGAAGAAGGGCGAAGTTTTACCCTCAGTTGACATTCTCCACGCTCCGCCCCTCTCTGGTTTTAAAAAATAGTTTTTAGTTGAGGCAAGTGCTTTCCGTGATTCACAAGACTCACGCGTAAGCACACTCGTGGACCTGATCTCCCCACAGTAAAATGGAACGGTAAGCTCTCAGCTTCCGCGTTTATTCCAGCGCGGTGATGGTTGAAGAGGAAAATGTAAAAAGGTAAGCGTAAAAAATGGTACATGAGATTGAGCTGCTGGTTCATCACCTACGATTTAGGATGCTTCCATCATGCCTGACGTATAACTATCTAACTATTTTGACAAATTAATGGTTTGGAACGGAAAATAATAAATGCCATTTTTTTTGGCCACATATTAAACTCATGACATAACTAACACGGTCTTCCGCTTCAAAAAATTTTTTTTTTCATGTGAGGTCCCATGCTGCAAAATTTTTTAAATTCTAGGTCTCCTTGTATTATTAAAACTAGTTTTATATTATTTTATTCGTGCGTTGAATTAATTATATTAGCCAAAAATTAATCTAAATAAATAGCCCAACAGAATAATAATAATAATAATTGAACACTTTTTCTGCGCCTTCAATCTCCGAATTTTACTTAGCATAACTAGTGACATACAAAGAGAAGGCCAGTGTATGATCCAAGGAAGCAGCAAGTTAACCATGGGAAGTTTGGCTCCATTTGGATTAACTGTTTTTTAGAGTGTTTTTGAAATATTTTATTGTAGTGGTGTAGGTGAAAATTTTTTTATCATAGATGAGGTTATTTTTTGAGATTTTTTTGTTTGTGTATAACTATAGCATCGTATATAAAAAAATTATTTTTTAAAAAATGATACAGTATGTAACATTGAAAACGATAAAATAGTATGTAACATTGAAACCTATAGTACAAGCCAAACAGCTACCTTTGTCATCCATATTATCGCTTTAAAAAATAAAGAAGCAAAAGAAAAAAAAAATGCATGCTTTGATTGAGAAACTGAAAACGGGTTCTTCTAGATCGCAATCTTGACCAAATTGAATTCCATTTACGGATCGCTTCGTTCTAGAGAAAGCCGAAATTTCAATGCAATTGAACATTTTAGACTGAGACTAGACGTTGGATTTTCGTCGACCAATAGAGCTAGAAGTTGTGAACTGGGTATTACGGTAGTAATTTTGTCTGGCGATTGGACTGCAAATTAATCAGGGTAAACAAAAAAGTTGATCATATAAGAGTCGCCAATACATAGGACCAGGTTAAAAAATTTTGCAGGTTCCACGTGGAATTTGGAAACCTTACCGCTGCGTTGGACGAATTTGGGAGGCTTCCAAATGAGTGTGCGTGCATGTATTACACATGCATCATCTACATTATTAAACAATCCAAAAAATAAATTAGTCTGCGTCTTAGTAATCGAGATGCTTATCCTGGACGAAATGAGCCCCAGATTCGCTGCATTTTCGCCGTCTTTTAGATGCTTCTATTCTATGGACACGACGAAGAAACGAAAGCATCAAAATGTTCGGCTGAGCGAACGATAAAGCAATATGGACAGGCAGTATCTGCTCTCATTTGGACTTTTTTATTTTGCTGCAAATAAAAAAGTCAGTTTCAAACTCATGTGTCCTTACTGGCTGTGGAAAAGTAAACTTACTACTCCGTTTGTCAACTGAGTTTTTTTGGTGTTTGTTTAAAATTTTACTGTAACATACTGTAGAATTTTTAAAAAAATTTTTGTATGTTTTTTTTATAAATATTTTAAAGTGTATAATTTAAAACCTTTAAAATTTTTTTTGAGATTACTGTAACTAAAATTTTTTAAAAAATCTGTAGCAGAGAAACTTGTCTTCCAAGCAAGGACCTTAAGACACATTTTCCTGTTTTATAAAAAATCCAAAATCTGCTTCTCGAAAAACGTGGAAGCGTGGACTTTCTAGAACCCTTGCGCAGAAGGTTATAACCATCCTGGAGATTATGTCCAAGTTGACATTTATGTCCAGTGACGGGGCTACATAATCTGGCCAAATAAAAAAGTTCCATGCAGGGCGTGGACTAGTAATTTTAATGTGCCCTGTGCTCATGTTTCTTGTTACTGCATTACAGAGTCTTTAACAGGTGGAAGACTGTGACTTTACGGTTAAAACGCTTGATGACCTGCATATTTCTCGGATTTTTATTTTTCCCTCTCTCGGTGTTTAATGGATATTGTCTTGTACACTCAAAATTGCAACATAAATGCATTCGCTTACACATATCACTATCTTTTTTATAAATTATATACTATCTTCTTAACTTAATTTTATGCTCAGAAAAATCAACACCGGTGCCCCTTTTATTGATTATTATTAAGCATGATTAACGAATGTTCATTTGAGTTTATTCACAATAGTTTCATTAACTTAAGGTTGTGTTTGGATTGCATTCTTCATGATTTTTTATGAAAAAATTACTGTAGCGATTTGATGTATGTGAGGAAAAAGGTAATAGGGAAATGTGATCACGGAAAACGACGTAATTTTTTTTTACGGAAAACAGCAATCCAAACAAGGTTTGAAACCCATTCCTAACCTTGATTCCTCTAACCAAACGACCCCTAAATGGCTCGCCCAAACTTAAAGTTAACACTGTTACGTGTTCGCGGCTGGGCTACTTGTCTTGACTGAACCCATTTTTCAGCCCATTGGGTCAATCATTTTTTGGTTTGTATATTGTGGTGAAAATTTGGTTGCTATGATAAACAATTTTTCAATTAAACTTTCTTGCACTAATGTTTAGAAATGTTTACATATTACAAAAGGAAAAATTACTTTCTAAAGAATATTAATAATAGTTATAATTCACTTTTCTTTCCTTGACTTTCTCTTGAGGCTTTGATAGGTGCAAGTAGATGATAATGACAATTTCAATTTTATTGTACGAACAAGAAGATATGCTATCAAAAGACTTGGAAAATGTAACACAATATCCTATTATATAAGCTAATTATATGGTATCAAGGAAGACAAGGAAAAAAAAGCAATTGATTTTTTTTAGTTTATGAGAGAAGGCGTACTTCATTTCGAGGCCATGCATGCCAGGCGCACTTACCGCCTATTTCTTCTTCCAACTTTCACCCATCACGTGCCACCATCACGCATCCTCCCTCTCACTCTATTCTTCCCCTCTTTCCTCTCCCCTGTTCTTTCTCCCCGTCGGTCATTCCTCTTTATTCCTCTTCCCTTCCCTTATTTTCCTCTGCACCCCCCATTCTCTCCCTACTATGGTATTTGGTTGCAACCAGATCTTCCTCTCCGTTCTTCTACTATTCTTTCTTCGCACTACCATGACAATATTTGGTTGCTATCGTAGACAGGAAATAAAGAGAAGGGGAAAAGAGAGGGACAGTGCTACTAATCTAAGGGTTAATAGGTGGCTGTGACAGGTGAGGATTTAAAAATTTAGTGGGAGGGATAATAGGTGGTTGTGATAGGTGAGAATTAAAAAATTTTAACTATACACTAATAAAATTTTTAATTTTAAAAAGTCCCCAAAATACTTAATACACAATCTCATATTTGCTTTGTGAGTCTAATTTAGGCTTACCAAAACTTTTCTTATGCACCCCCCATTGACAGTCCTACATTTTACACATGATCTGTTAATACATAAATTATATATACACACACACACACTTCATGATGTATTGAAACACAAGTTGGATGGTTGCAACTTTATACATTTTGAGAGCTAAATCGTTAAAAATGCTTTACAAAGGTCTCATGTGATTGTTGCTACACTTGATTAATTTGAGGCTATTTTAGTTTTTTTAAAGGGAAAATCGTTCCAAATGGCCGTCGCATTTTACAAAATGACTTTTTTCGTTCTTCACATTTAAAAATGTAATTTTACGTCCCTTATAGATTCATATTAATCAAATTTGGTTCCTACCTAGGTTTTCAACTAGTTTTTGATTAGAATATACCACGTGTCTTGCACGTGATCATTTTTTAAGGACAAATTTGTCAAATCAATTTTTACATAATTCGATTTATAGTCCTTCACATTTTACAAAATGAATTTTTTCATCCCTTATATTTTACAAAATGAATTTTTTATCCTTCACATCTTTCAAAATGAATTTTTTCATCTGTCATTGATCATGTGCACGAATAATTTTTTTTAAACCCATGTATATATCTATTTGATTACACATGAGTAGTACGAATAGCATATAATATATATGTATTTGATTTCTCTATTTAATTTTGTCTGACGAAATCAAATAGAGATATATTACATGTTATTTGTACTGTTCAAGTGAACTCAAATGGATATCTATATGGGTTTAAAAATTTGTTAGTTTTTTACTCATATTCATTTCGTTTTACTCAAAAATTAAAAACAAAGAAAATATTTAATTTTAAACATTATTGAGTGTTTATGTCGAATTAAATTTGGACAGAAAAAATAAATAAAGGGAAAGTATGACAAAAAAGTAAGTGATTGGCACTTTCAAATTTTAAAATAATCACGAGAATAATAATTCAACCGTTGGTCTTAAAAGTAGCAAGTAGAAATTTCATATTTAAATTGCAATTTGTGAGCATGACTATTATATAATTCAAGTTAGAACCTATTAATTAGATGATCTTATTATACATTTTAATAAATGAATTATTATCACAAGGGAAAGGTCACAAATATTAAATAGATTTATAAGGTAAAATCATTCAGATATATATATATATATGGGTTTAAAACAAAATGTTAATTTTAAACCCCTCTATATATCTGTTGAATAGCATATATATAATTACAATTAATCTGTTTAAGTAAAATTAAATAAAAATATATTACATGTTATTCATATTGTTCAAATGAAATCAAATAAATATATACATAGATTTAAAGAAAAAAATTTATTCATAAACATGATCAATGAGGGATGAAAAATCCATTTTAAAAAATGTAAGGGATGAAAAAGTTTATTTGTGAAATATGAGGGACGAAATAATTTATTTTATAAAATTTTAGGAAAAAAATTCATTTTGTGAAAATGTGAAAGACTATGAATTGGATTATGTAAAATTTGATTTGATAAATTTGCCCTTAAAAAATGATCATGTGCAAGGCACGTGATGGATTCCGACAAAAAAATAGTCTGAAACTTAGGTAGGGATCATATTTGATTAATGTAAATTTGTAAGAGACATAAAATTATACTTTTAAAATTGAGGGACAAAAAAATCATCTTACAAAATGTGATGGATGTTTTGAACGATTTTTTGAAATTCAAAATTAGCCACACTGGCATTTTTAATCACACAACATAGCCCAATCCGGGGTAGTTCGTGTGATGTGTTGCTCCTATTTAGAATATGGCCACAAATGATCGAGATGAATGGGCTTCTCCAACCCGGGGTTAATGTGTTCGAGATGAATGGGCTTCTCCTCTCGGATCACAGAGGATTAGTCGGGTTGAAGGTCCGGACATTGTATGTTGAAAACAAAAAATCACACAACATGATGAGTGTGTTTGGACAGCCAATTATTTGGCCAAATATATTTGCTGACATCACCGTTACAATTTTCAATACACCTTTTTATCTTCCCAATTACCTTTTTATCTCACATACATCACATCACAAAAAGTGTTACGGTAAAAATATTTCAAATAACTTACAATCCAAACACACTTGATATTAAGTGTGTTTTTGGCTTGGGTGAAATTAGAGGTGGCAAATCAACCCAATTAACTATATTTACCCATACCCGCCCATGAATAGATGGGTATGGGTATCTTAAATTTTTGTATATGGGTATAAATGGGTTACCCAATAATACCCATTTATTAAATGGGTACTATTGGGTAACCCATCAAACCCAATTAACCCATTTAAATTTCTCTTCCCCCAAGTCTCTTCTTTTCCCCTACCTTTTTTTTTTTTCAAATTTTTCATTTTGTCATTGTGTTAACATTATTATTATTATTATTATTATTATTATTATTATTATTTGTTGGTTTTATCTTATTATTTTATTTTTTTCTTAGTTTGTTAACTTGCTCATTTTTTAGCATTACCAATTTATGATAAATTTTAGCCTATTTTCTTATCTTTAAAAAATGAAAATTTAAATTTATATGTATGAAAAAAATGTTAGGGGTTCAAAATTTTTGGATTAAGTTTTTATATTAATTTTTATAGTACTTAATTCAAATTTGTATATTCGTATTATTCAATTATTAAATAATAGGTAATTTTGTGACATAGAGTATAAATGAAAAAAATTGGTAATTAAGTTTATTGAACATTATAAGTAAATATTTAAAACTAATGATGGGTACAAAGAGTGATATAAATTAATAACTTAGTTTGCAAAAATGAATTTAAATGAGTTTGCAAAAAGTTAAAATAAATGAGTTATAAATGGGTAATTGGGTTACCCAATTCATTTTTTGACTTACCCATTTATACCCATCTAATTAAATGGGTATAAATGAGTTGACTCACTTATACCCATTACCCATTTTATCCAACCCAAACCCGCCCAAGTCACCCATTTTGACACCTCTAGGTGAAATTGACGGTGGAGATTCGATCGCCTAAACCGTAGAGTAGACGACGACGACTGGGGAAAGAAAAGCCGAAGCTATATCTACTGATTCTATTCTCGTCGTCCATGGCGGACTAGTCGAAAGGTTTTATCACCCCCTCGAAACGGCACCCAGCAGTTTCCAGTTTCGACCACCCTAGGCTTAGGGTTTTCCATTTTATTCAGACCTAGTAGTCTGGATTATTTTTGGTTTGCTACCAGTTTATTACTTCTGCTCTCTGCCATCCGAACCCTAGGTCAGCTCTATTCTATTTGTCTCATTTTATTCTCCTATTTCATTGAATAAACTGGCTTCTTCTATATTTCCATTTTTGTATGTATTTTTTTTTGTTTCGCCTTCTTTTGTGCTCTGGTCGTTGGTGCTGCTTGTTGATTGAGTTGACAAAACTAAGACTGTATTTTAGAGGTTGAATATTTGAAAATGGCTGCATTGATTTATTTATTTTTTTCTGAGTGTTTTTCAGTGGATATTAGTTCTACTAAATATGCATCATATATTACCCGTTGTTGACTTAGTCAGCTGCTATAATTCGTATGCTAATGTAACCTTCATTTACAGCATACAAATCTTATTTTAGTTTTTATGTTTAATGGTATAATTTACCGGTCATTAACAATTTGATCTGTAGAAAAAAAAAATGCTCAAGTTTAGAAATGCTTGTTGCGGTTGTTAGGCAACTTTAGATGTCATGAATCATGATGATGATCCGAAGTCAGTAAAAAGAGTGATAAAGAGTTAATGATATTGGACGAAAAAACTTATTTAGAAAACTTGATGCTTCAGAGAAATGTGGTTTTGTAATTTATAGGAGGCTGATTTTAAGAGTGTCTGGTAGGTTTTGTTAAATCATCCCTGTCATATACTCAGTATACAGAGTAGAGACACAAGTTTGGAGATTTTGTTAAAGTGATATTACGTAAGAGTCATGGGTCAGATGTACATTGGTGTTCCTCTGTGTGTTGCGTTCCTTGCCATTGTGGGAGTGCATGTGGACATAATTCTTCTGTCATTCTGATTATTTAGTCTTATGATTTTCATGACCAAGAAGCAGCTATAAATGCTTCCAGATTTTGGCTTGCAAATAGTTCGATGTAATTAATCCATTTGTTTTCCAAATGGTTATAAACATATTCATGATGAATAACAGATCTGCACAACATCATTACATAGTTACTATAATACGGAAATGACCTATAATTAGGTCCTACATTTATGGGACATTGCTTCAAGTAATATTTGCTCTCATGATCTGTTATAGAATTGCCTGCCTGTATATTTGGTTCTTCCTAGCTTCTGAATGATATTTTTGAGAGTTCAATTTCTATCATACTGCTATGTAAGTTAGAGATAATCTATTTAAATCTGACAAGAAAAATTTAGTGTTTGCAGTTTGGAAGAGAATCAATTGCAGTGATTCAGCATTGTAATGTAATTTTCAGGCTCAGAATTCATTAGTTGGTGGTTGAGCAGTGTCAGCTTAACTGAAAATCAACTTTTAGTTTTTGGCTTTAGTTTAGGCTACTCAAGTGGGATACTAGGTCTTCTTTTTCCCAAGATTGCGACATTATATATTGCTCTGTTCTTGATTGGGTGGTTACAAGTTTTATGGCTTCTGAAGTGCAGAATTCTGGACAGGAAACATCTTACCAAGTCTCTGGAGCCATATGAGGTTCTGTTCTGATCATAAGGAAAATGTTATATTTTTGGAGGAAATCTCACTTTTTGTTGACTCCATCCTCCTTCGTCTCCATTCTATACTCCTTTGCCTGGACAATTAGAGCTTTGAGAGCTACAACATAAGTCATAGCAATGGAAAAGATGATGGAGAAAAAGTTTTCCCTTGATGCAAAAGACTACAAGTTATATGAGGAAGTTGGAGAAGGTGTCAGTGCATCAGTATATCGAGCTCTCTGCGTTCCATTTAATGAGATAGTTGCAATTAAGGTTCTTGATCTGGAAAAGTGTAATAACGATCTGGTAAGCAGCCTTGTGGTCAACTGGTGTTTGTATTTTTTCTGTTTTTTGGTTATTTATTTCTTAGGATATTGTTTATTCTAATCTTGTAAATTGCACCTGGTGTTACAAGTTTCAGTTCGTTCATTTGGTGATATGATATAATATCTCAGTCTTGTATCAATTGCTTCCCTTCAGTAATAGTTTAAATCATCATTATTTATGTATTTCATACTCCTCCTCTTGCAAGAATTTTATGATTATTACCGATAAAAGGAAAACTATTAATGTTATTATTAAGTTTTGGAACTGACTTTAATCAAACAATGCATGTCTTATATGTTGCTGCCTAGGACTTGTCTGGAAATAGTACCTAATCCTTGTATGATAAGCAGGCTGAATGTGTGCATGTGCTACCGATACTGGTTTCAATTGTTCAAAGTTGGCATCTTTTCAGTGAGAAGAACCTTGCAATTAAATTAATTTGGTTATTGTCTTTGTTTAGGATGGCATTCGTCGAGAGGTACTAACAATGAGTTTGATTGACCATCCCAATGTATTACGTGCGCACTGCTCATTCACTACAGGCCACCATCTTTGGGTTGTCATGCCATACATGGCTGGGGGATCTTGCCTTCATATAATGAAATCTGCTAATCCAGAAGGTTTTGAGGAACCGGTGATTGCAACATTGCTACGTGAAGTACTTAAGGCTCTTGTTTATCTTCATGGGCAGGGGCACATACATAGAGATGTGAAGGTATACTTATCTTTGTATTTGCTCCTTTTTCTTTTTATTTTCTTTTGCCATTGATTAATAGCTAGCAATTAGGATTTAACATGTTATTTTCTTCCCTTCAGTTTTCATCTGTGGCAAGCATGTCCTGCTGTCACAAGGAATGGGAATATCTTGTTCATTCATCTTTTAAGTTGCGCAGAATAATACTTGGAGTTTGTTATTATTGGCATTTTGTGCTTTTCTTTCTCCAGTGGATCTTATTTCTAGGATGTATGTTTATCAAGTTCCTTGTCATATTAAGTATCTGAATCTACATCTTTATGAGCAATAATTTGCGTCCTTTCTGCTTTATTGTGTGACAAATATCGGCTTTAAGTCCTGATTCAGCCAAGTAAATTACTTCTTGGGTTTTTCCAGGCTGGGAATATTCTAATTGATACTAATGGAGCTGTCAAGTTAGCAGACTTTGGGGTTGCTGCATGCATGTTTGATACTGGTGATAGACAACGTTCTAGAAACACATTTGTTGGAACTCCATGCTGGTAAGTTGTTGCTTCTTGTGAGCTATATTCAATGCTATCCTTATCTCTTATGACTTAGTAGAGAACAAACTTCCTGTTTCTTGAATGTTTATTAGGATGGCACCTGAAGTTATGCAGCAACTGCATGGATATGATTTTAAGTGAGTGTCTTATTTAAGCACCTTTTTCTGTATTTACTTCTGGGCGCATTTTCTTTTATTATTTCTAACATCAATGTACTTATAAGCTTCAATTTTGGTTAAACAGAGCAGATATTTGGTCATTAGGAATAACAGCACTTGAACTTGCTCATGGTCATGCACCGTTCTCTAAATACCCCCCAATGAAGGTTGATTGTAACTTCATTATGAAAACCCACTTTTATATTGTGTGTATGGAAGATTTAACGTCTTTTGTGCAAGATTTGTTCTAGTGTACTTGACACCTCCTTCCCCCCCTCCCTCGAAAACCGAAAAAAATGCAGGTTCTTCTCATGACTTTGCAAAATGCACCCCCTGGTTTGGACTATGAAAGAGATAAGAGATTTTCAAAGGTTTGCCTTTTTAAAAAAATATCTCTCGATTGGCTTGGTTGTTTTCCTGAAATTTTGGTGTCTTTTACAGTCCTTCAGAGAAATTGTAGCTGCTTGCTTAGTCAAGGATCCAAAGAAACGACCCTCTTCAGAAAAGCTTTTGAAGCACCCTTTCTTTAAACATGCACGGTCATATGAATATTTATCACGTACAATTCTTGATGGGCTTCCTCCTTTAGGTGATCGTTTTAGGATGCTTAAGGTCTTGTTCCTATCTCAACTGTGCCCTTCCAGTTTCCGAACTCCTACGAGATGTTATACCATTGTTTCAGATTAATTACTTAAAAGGAAAAACTTTGACATGGTTTGGGATTTGAAATACTCTTTCAGGCAAAAGAAGCAGATTTTCTGGTGCAGAATAAGTCATTATACGAGGACAAAGAGCAGTTATCTCAGGTTGAAAGTTTGAAACCTTTTGATGAGAAAATAGTTTCACATACGATCTAAATTTATTTGCTACAGGCTACAGCTCCATGAACCTTCTTAGACTAGCATGCTCATGGCTTGACTTTCAAACGTGCCTCTGTTGTGATGTTGCACAATCTGTAGTGCGAGTCAAATAGATTAATGAAAGTTAAAAAAAAGTGCTAAATCTTAGCCAGATTTAGTAGATGTCCTAACAAAAGAAGACAAATTGTCATTTATCTACATCATTGTCAACTTCATGATTAGTAGCAATTTTAATTTATGCTGCTTTTATTGTTGCAATACTGCTTTTGAATTGTCCTGCATGTATCAATTGTCACTCTTGAAGTTCATGCTAATAGATCTACGGGTGTTTTAAATGTTAGGTTGCATTGTGAGACTGATATTAGTCATTTTAATCATCTACTCTGAATTGCATTAAGTTTCACCTACAAGACTGATCTTCATAAGTGCACAAGATTCAGTCCATCCATATTTTGCAGACATTTTTAGGTCTTTAGTACAAGTGTGACAATGGCTTGTGAGCTTAGAGTAGCATTAAGTCGTGTATCAGACAAAATGGGCAGAGAGAGAGAGAGAGAGGAGAAGTGAGATTCCATGCACTGAGAAATGTGAGATAATGAGCAACGAATGGGTTGAAGAAAGGAGGATTTCTCTAGAGAGGAATGTTACTTTTGTGCATTTGCTGGGAAAATTAAACCCAGAAGGTAGGTGGTCTTCAATGTAAGATAATGGACTATATGTTGCTCTTCATATGGACATTCTGCACTCAAAGAAGTGATGGCCATTTCAAGGTTTTTAAGCTGGTTCTATGACAAGCTTAAGGGCTGATTTGGTGAACTCCATTTGTCCAGTTATTATTTGAGATATGTTGAATATATGAGTTAGATACTTGGCATCTTTATGAACCTTATACGTTTTAGTAATCAGCTTTGTACAGTGTGCAATAATACGTTATGGTGATTGGTTATTGCTGGTATGTAATTTGTATAGTGCTTCACAGGAACTTTCTTCATCAACAAAAGTCATTCTTGTAGTTGAGCAGTTAAAGTCCACTTAGTTTAAATAGACTGTTTTGTTGTTGCTAATAGGCTTCTGCAGTTAATCATATCCATTCTTTATCGACTTTTTTGTACTTTGAAAGCGTCAGAGGAAATGGCAACTGGAATCAAAGGGATGTGGCACATTAAATGATATTATCTTCTGATTGCATGAAAGTACACTTCTGAAATTTTTAAGTTGAGTTTTGCTGACTATGCAGCAAGAATACATCCGAGGAATTAGTGCTTGGAATTTTAATCTGGAGGATTTGAAGAATCAAGCTGCTTTGGTATGTTTAGTGCTTCATTCAGTTCTGAATACCTTTTTATTTCGAGGAAAAGTATTGTTACTTTCAGCGGTTATAAATCCATGGTGTTGCTTACAGATTCCAGACACTGATATCACAAATGCTGAAGATCAATGTATGAGTCCCAAGCAAGGGGCTGGGCTACATGATGCATTTTCTCCCACAGAGAGGCCATCCCTTGATAGGCCTGTCCCAAATTCTGTGGGTCATATGGAGGTTCAGTCGCCCATTGCACTCGCTTTTTGGCTTTTTTTTTTTAAATGCATTTCTGAGGATTGTGGTGTTCTTTTCTCTGTGTAACATTTCTCCTTTACATGTGTCAACGTTTCAGGATAGGCTCAATGATATCCATGACCTGGAGAATTCACTTGCTGCCTTTCCTATGAAACCTCTCCAGGCACTGAAGTATAAAGTTCTAACATCTTTTGATTTTGGTTTATTTTCTTGGAATTTTGATTTGGAAACCAAGTTGTCTTGCCTTCCATTTTCTTCATGACCAAAATTGTCTCTTGTTACCGGATATTCTTCACATTGTTCCTCTCTGGATATAGTGATGCACATATATTTTGTTTTGTGAATAATTGTGTCAAATAAATATGGATGGGTTGCTCTGGTTTTTGATGTTCTTACAGAACAATATAAGAGATGCAGTATGTGTTTCTATGTACCAATCCGCTTCTTTGAAAGAGAAGCACTTCATAGCATGTATTTGCCTGAAAGCAACTGTTGAATAACGTTGTGGTTTACTTTGAACTGCTCCAGTTATTTTGTGAAAGGCTTTTCTTGAACTTCATGGGTGTCTATTTTCATTTTGATTTATTCTTTTATCCATCTATCAATGCAATAAATGGTTTTCATGCAGAGGTTGTTTTGATGTGTGTGAGGATGACTCGGGTGCTGGTAGTCCATGTTGGAAACATGCTGTTCAACCTGATACTGAACAGTTCTCTCAAGTACAGTCATCAAGAAAATGTAAAAGTCAAGAAGTTGGCAGGGATGATGGTGAGAGTCCAGGGCAAAGTAGCTCCTTGACACGTTCTGCTATTCCAGGGCATAAAAAATTATTAAGTGGTTCAATCATGCAGGATAATGTTTCTTCGTCCAAAAAGGTTACTGGTGATGGAGACAGGTATATGTTTAGCTATGTTCATTTTATAGTTTCAACTCTCTTAGCAAAGTTAAGATTGGCAGTATAACTATTCTTTCAGTAAATTGAGTATTTCTGCCTTTGGAATTCAAAATGTAGTGTGCATTCACACTTGGAAATGATCGTTAACATATTTGAATTCTTTTTCTTTTATGTGCTAAGATGGTTCACATGGCCCGTCTTTTAATGGAATATGGAAGAAATCATTCGCGGACATTCTATAGGGCAACTAAAGAGACTAGCTTCCCCCCTTTTTCCTGATTGGAGTCCCTGAGAATGCAAGAAAAATGAAAAAGAATCTAGAGACAAGGCTTCCCAGTAGTGAGAAGCAACTGGGCTGCATCAAGAGCAGGAGTTACTTTGTCTTTTTGGTGGTTGTTTTTCCCTAGAGTTTGGATCATCTATTGATAGGGAACTTATATATTAACATAGTTCCATTATCTTGATTAACTATATGGTGTATAAGTGTTCCACTGAAAAATTTGTTATCAAGTGGAGTTATCAAAAGCTTCTGTTTTAGCTAGTGATATTTGTGCTTCTCACTCGTACTGATTGTGATTCTGCTTTACTATGTGAAGGGAATATATGCAACCAAAATATACCTCAGAACGAAATTATAGTGGTCCTTTGCAGTATCGTCAAAAGAAAGACATCATTAATCCTACTTCAGGTAATGCGTTTTGCATTTATATTGCTGAATTTGCCTGGAAAGTAGCTCTTTCCTTTTGACTGGAAAAAGTCTGTTTTGCTTTGGTTGACCTGTATTCTTTGTTATGGCTCTTTCTCTCGATCTCTCTCAACATCTCAAGGTTTGCTTTTGCAGGGGATGATATGTCTGAAGGTGCTGTTGTCCAAAGAAAGGGGCGTTTTAAAGTCACATCGGCAGATTTGAGTCCCAGGGTACTTTTTTCAGAAGTATTTTATTTTCATGCATCTGATAGCATAATGCCTGCCTGCCTTCAGTAACTGGATGGGAGTCGAGTAATAGTCAAGCAATTTGAAACACACTAGAGGGTGAGGGGGTGGTTTTGTGAGAATATTTCTAGACATCCTTAGGCCAAGAGTAGCACAGTGTGAAAATGTGCAGTTATGCATCATGATAAACATCACGAGTTTATGACCCGTCTCTGCTAGTTTCCTGACTTTGTTAAATTGAACAAACTAAGGGCATTTTAATTGTCGATAGGCTTCAGTATGTTTGTATTTTGTTTCCCCCTTTAAATAGTGCTTGTTTCAATTTCCTTCCAAAATTTGGCTTTTGTTTTGGGCTTAGTCTTCGGCTGTCTGTTTTTCGTTGGATGAATCAGTAAAACTGATATTTTGGTATTAACTTTCGACTAGTATAAAGTAAACATTTGTTTCCCACATTGCTAAGCTGCCTGGATGTTTTTCATTTTGAATAGTGCACACTTTACAAATATTGCTACTCATTAGAAGTGTTGGTTTGGACATTAAGATTGTTTCAAATTTCATGTTGAAGGTTGGCAAATTACCTTCTAGGCAATGGCTTTGTAACCATTGCCTACCCTTGCTTGCGTGCAGGGTCCTACGAACTCTTTCTTTGGTGCTTCTTCTGGAGGATCGACCATTCCATCGAGCTCATGCCTTACAGCTGTTTCAATTCTTCCATCCTTGCAATGTATCCTTCATCAGAACAGTATTCAGAGGGTAAATGGCTTTTCATCTTACCTTGGTGTTCACCAAATGTTGGCTTTTGCTAATTGTTCTTTGTGTTTTCAGGAAGAGATAATGAAATTGATTAAATATGTGGAGCAATCTGGTAATGTCACTCACGCTGGATGATTATATTTGGCTGTTAACATCTTTCTGCACACATTCAGTGATCTAGTTTGTGTTCTCCTTTACTTTTGTGCCTTTGTATTTGCTTCTTCTATGTGATGATTCTTTGGCTTGGTTTTTATATCTAGGCCCTACGGATTTTGTTGAGGGAGGTATCAATGACCTTTTGCAGGTATTCTCTTCTTTTGATGAAATTCTTGGTTTTGTCGTGTAAAAGTGTGGATTTAGAGCTGATGTATTATCTTGTATGAGTTGAATAGTTTTAGGTCTTGTATTGCTTTTGGAGGGAGAAATATTTACTTTGGTACGAGGTAAAGATGTCATCGACTTCTGAATCCATTCTGGTAATGCTTGTAGGTACCACCAACTACTTCGAGGGAAAAGGAGCTGCAATCCCACGTGATTCAATTGCAACAGAGGTAATGGTCTGAATCCCAGGATTCTTCAAATTACTGCCTGATGTTTCTATTTTGTAATGAACTGGATGCTTGTTTGAAATCTTAGCATTGGGAGTCTGGTCGAGGAACTGCAGAGACAGAAGTTGAAAAATGCTCAGGTGTGTTTACTTTTTGTTTTGAGAAAAAAATTTGTTTTAGTTGCCTGTTCTTTAAGAATGTGCTCGTCTTTATTTCTGTACCTCAAATTTTTGCAGAAACTGGAAATGTTTTTGTCTCCATAAAAAAGTGTTCTTCATATTCTATTTCATCAATTCCTTTTTTTTTTTCACATAAAAGACAATATACTTGCTTTATATAGTATTAAATTTGTACCTATATCTGAGTTCAAATTGGCCATGTCATAGATTGTCATATATCCTCATTGGTCACATCGTCTCCATAAGTACAATATGTCCTTTTGGTTTGCAGCTGGAAAAGAAAGCGAGTGCATTGCTCAAGGACGAAAAGTCGTGAAAATGGCATTGTAACATCGGTGGCGATTTTGGTGCCCGCTTGTTGGTTGCTACGGCCTTCAGACAGACTACATTGTAATTTTTGTCCACCTCGTGTGAATATTAAAGCCGGCTACCAGTTATTGAGATGCCATTCTTGAGTGTCATACATGTTGTAATATGGTTGTGACATTGTAATTATGATTAGTGGGGATATATATATATAATTTTATTTCAGCTCTGTCCCTCTTTTGAGTCTCTCTCTCTCTCCCCCCTTATTCAAAAGAATTTGGTGGTCTTTGCACTATAATTGTACGATATTGTGCGATGGGGTAACACGAAACTTTGTGAAGATATATTCTATACAAGATCGAATGAAATTTGCACTTTTTGCTCTGCCCCTCTTAACCATCGTTCTGTTCCATCAAAATTTTGTGAAGGTATATTGACAAACTTAACTGGAAAGGGAACCCATTAGATCCTTGTGGCAAGCGGACCTGACTAGTAAAGTCGCAAGAATAACAGGTAAATTTTATCTCTCACTTAACTAGATAGATAGCTGTGGCGAGTGGGCTGAAAGCACAATCCACAGTTGGAGCATTGCATAAAAGCTGAAACAACGTAAAGCATGAAAAGAATAATTCCATTGTAATTCCCTCGGAGAGCATTAATGTCATTGCCGGAAGATCAATAGAATTACCAGAGGCAGTTAGCAGTCACAGCAGAAACAATGCCTTTGAGTGTTGCCTGTGTGACGAAAGAAGAAAGTTAAAGTTGTGCTACCGTTGTATGCATCAAAGACGACCAAGAGATTTTGAAAGTTACCATGGAGTGGTCTTTTAGACCAAGAGATAGAATTAAGGGCTTTGAAGATCCAGAGTGGCTGCATATACAAAGAAAAATGTTGCTATTAGAAAAGTTCACTATCACAAAAGAATGCAGGAAAAAGACGCAGTGAATGTCACTTGAAGTACAAACCTTATGTGCTCAATTAGCTGCCGACCACAGGATATCATCATTGGCTACAGGTACATATCGGGTCAGACAAAGCTCTTTGTACTAATGCGAAGAACGGTAGGTCACAGAGACTTCTAATATTTACCTCATCACGTTTACCAAATATTACAGAGACTTCAAATGTTGGATCTGTAGACACCTCTTCCTCCTTCCTGGCAATTGAGAACATGCTTTCAGAAATTGTCATATTGCACATCAAATCAAACCTTTACAACTATTAACATCTCAGGTCCTTTAAAAATTTATATTCTCAAACAATATCAGGACTTGCATGCATGAACCAATCATCAACCAATTTTTTTGTTAGTTCATCAAAATGGTGATCCACAGGTTTACTTTGGAAAGGCTTCAACAATGTGCCTAAAATTCATAACAATGTCTACATGAATTTCTATCACATTAAAAACTTGCCTATGGTTTATAACGTGCAAGGTATCATATCCTTTTTAGACTCTTAGACAGCGTTTAGAGAAAAGTATGGTTTCGAATCATATAATCTCATCTTTTTGGGGTTAAACACAGATTTTCATCCATTTTATACATCATTTGCCCCCAAGAACTTTACCAAAAGAAACATCAAAGAAAAAATGGAACAAATAAAAGTGGCCAATCCAAATCAAAGATTATATTGACCTGGCATGCAGTATTGTTCCCATACTTCCTATTTGAGTAGCCAAAACCTGAAATGGTTAAGCATATTAAAAACTTTCCCATGCAGCATTAATGCCAAAAGTGAGGATTAAAACTCACAAAAAAGTGATCCTCATAGCTGCATATGATAATATCCGTGATGTTACCCTGCAGAGGAAAGAACGTTGAGCAAAACTTTGCATGCTAACAAACACAAGTGGAACAGCTAAACCATCCAATCTTCAAAAATTGAGGTTTTTTTTTTCGAAAAAAGGGAGCTATAAGTTGTTGGCTTGTAATCTGTCAGTCAAATATAGATATTAACTGATTTTTCCTTCAAAACAATGTGGTCATCCCTGGTTCAGATGAGTAGACCATAATTCAATCAAAATTCTGGAGATTCATAATGTTGATTAAATCATTGAAGATTCTTATCAACACATAATTCAAAGAGTTATCAAGATTCATGATATCGTAACTTTGCGTATTGGCACAAATAGCGGACCATTAGGCTGCAGTAAAATCTGAAATGTTTAAAGAGAACGAGGAATTTGAGAAAATCATCTACGACTTCAATGCCAGCTACCTTTGACGGATTAACATTAAAAATGAAGAAGAAAAGGGGACTTGACAATTAACCAAACAGGTTATGGACAATTAATCCATAAGCAAAATTTTTACATGATTCAATTCGAGTACCGTGAGGATCAAAGCATAACGTAATAGCATTCAAATCATAAAATATTACCGATCTCAATCTCAAATTGACAGGACTAATTTTAGTATCTAAGAACGCAGAAACTCAATCCAAGAGTTTCACGACAAGAAACAAGCACGCAACGTGTATTCGACTTCTTAATTACGAATATGTCATGATTCGCAAGTATTAATATAATCCTATTAGAAATTGAAATTAATCAGACTTACCTTGATTTCCAGAGTGAGCTTATTTTGCCGTACAGGAAAAGGAGGACCCGAGACGTCCATGGCTATTGCATTATAGAGTAGTAGTAGTATTTTGAACTCGGCGGTTCCCGATTGGGAGCTCAAATAGGGGCGGCCCGTATGCATCCTAATATTCAGACCCACCAGGCCACCGCATAGGCCAGGGTGCAAGTCACAACATTTCCATCGACAAAATAAAAACCCCACCCCCAAATAATTACAAATCTTTTGTTGACTAGAGAAATCGTAGCCGCTACGTCCCATATAAAATATTATAAATTTGTTTTGATATTAATGGTAATATGTTTGAACAAAGGATTATTTGGCTTTTTTTATAAATAAATGTGTAGTGATATTAGAGTTGTAAATGAGCCGAGTCCAGTCGAATTTCGGCCTAATTGACTCGAGCCTTGATTTAATTTTAGTGAACTCGAACAGCTCGAGCTCGAAAAAAATAAAAAATAATTATTTTATTCTTTAAAAAATAAATAAAATAATATTTTTTCTTAATAAATAATAAAATATTAAGGATATATATTTAATTTTACTATTAAAATAAATACATATAGTTAAAATAATATATATATATATATACTCGAGCTCGCGAGCCTAACGAGTTTAATATCTTGATCTCGAGTTCGATTTCGACTCGAGTCGCGAAAGGGTCGGTTCGTTTGCAGCCCTAAGTGATATATGTGTGATTAAAAAAATAATTAATTTTATATTATATTAATTTATAATGCAAAAAAGAGAACATATTTATAATACAAATTAATTTATTTACATTATAGACACATTTTTAGGTCATTTTTTTATGATTTTAATTATAATTTTATTTCACATACATTACGTCATAAAAAGTTTTATAATATTATTTAAATTAATTTTTCTAATTAATCAACTATTCAAACACGCACAGACAACCCAATATTTTGCTATGTGCAAGCGAGAACGTCAATTGTATTTAAAAGTATATATTATTGCGAACAATTTGGTGTTTTGTTAAGGTTTGCTGGATGGTGAGGAATAACAGGTGAATGTGCTGGTGGTGTGATCATTTGTCCGAGTGCCGATCGGATCCCCGTCCTCGCTTCCTTCCAGTGAGTCGGTGTCCATATCACACAAATAAAGTAAGGATGGTCAGGCGACTCAGGCCGTGCCACTTTGACTTGCTAGCAAGTCCCCTGTACTCAACTGTTGACTGTTGTTCCGGCGCTACTACTTGTACCAACCTCCAGCTGGCTCAAGTCGTTGTATCCATCTGGGCGGCGGGCCCATGTTCCGTCCGCCTCTGCCCACGACCCGTTTCCACTTAACCCTCTTCCAATTCCGTTTCAAAACCTTCTGGCGAACCCCATCATAGGATCCGAACTTTCTCGAACTAAGGCCGGTAGCCCGCTTCCAAGTGAATCTCCCTATATTCACAACTTGGCATGTCCCAATACGTGTTAGACCGGCTACCAACAGCATATTTATTGAAAGGTTTTACATTAATTTTATTTCAAAAACATTAAAGAAAAGTTGTTCACACTAATTATTCTACTCCATCCGTCCCACTTTAATAGTTCTATTTTTCTTTTTCGTCTGTTACAAATTGTAGTCTTATTTGTGATTGAAGAATATAATTATCTTTTAATTTCTTTAAAATATCATTATTCTTTTTTTTTCCGAAAACATTAGAAGATTATATTGATAATCATAATAACTTTACAAAAGTATGGTTAAAGACCCAATCACACTATACATAGTGTACAGAGACACTAAGGAACTAGTCGTTCCTCATCAAAAAGAATGCATGTAGCATATAAACTGATATGTCTACTCCTAAGTCTTTGTTCATCTTGGAGCAGATAAAATGAGCATTGCCTAAACATTGATCTTAGGCTATTAATCTCCTCCACTTGTGCAAATAACCTCATATCTTTGGACCTTCCTGGCCGTAATTGTCTTAGCAACTGTTGGTCCGTGATTCCAATCTTTACAGCTGACCAGTATTGTGCTCTTACTTTTACCATTGCTATTTTCACTGCTTCTGTATAGTCCAAATGGAAGTGTCCCATACTCCTTTCTCTTATAGCCCACGTAGCTTTTTCCTGACCCCTGTTATCTGTTGCAATCACTCCCACCTCTACCACCTGGCCTTCACCTTTGTGAGTTATATAGCCACTTCGACATTGACGCTCTCCTCCTCGCTTGTGAAAAGGCATAACCTGTCACTTGCATCAATTGTTTCCGGAATGCTCAGACTCCTGTTCCCTTCCATAGCCGTCAAGTGTTCCCTCCATTCTTGTATGGCCTTTTGTGTTACTTGTAACGGTTGCTTTTTAGTTCCCTGGAATACTCGTTCATTCCTTGCTTTCCACAGCTGCCATAGTATGTTAACCGTAAGTCGTATATGCTCCAGCTCTTCCTTCCTGTATCATCATTCAATGTATGTTGTTATTAGTATAAACTATTCTATTTAATGTAGATTGTTTTTTGATCATCAATTCAAGTTCCCATAAACCATTAATTCAAGTTTTTATGAATAATTAATATAAAGTTGATTCTATTTAATGTAATAATATTTTAAGAAAATAGCCATCTAAATTTGTTTTTCTAATAAAATTAACTACTTTTTTCTTAAACTGTGTGAAAAAAAAAGAAGTAAAACTACCAAAATGAGACAGGAAAGTATTACAATTTGAGGGAATGGAAATTTTTGCATAAAAAAAAAACTTAAACCGAGAACAAATTCGAACCTAGTTAACTTGATTTATTTGTCTATGAATCTAAAAAACTTAACCATCATGAATTTGAGCTTGAATAGATGTTAGTATAAGAAAAATACAATGCAAATTCAAAGGTCAACCCACGCAAAGCCTGTTGCAGTCTCTGGCCGGTACGAGGAAAGAAACTAGAGGTGCAAAGAATGCTCGACGTGGAATTCGCTTTGTACACAAAAGCTGTCTCCTGGAGATTGAATGGTCCGACGCCTGCAGTGCCAATCAGCAAAGCGTTCCGGCCAATGCAGCCTGGCTTTCATATATTTCTGTCACCCTCTTCACCTTAAATTACCCGCTAAAAAAATGGCTACGTAATTTTATTTATTGTTATGCCGTGGAGTTAGCTGAGTCCAACGGCTGCTGGACTCCTCGTTTGAAGTTTGAACACGTGCCGCCTGGCTCACATAAGCCGTCGAGCAAGCCGTCGCTTTTTAGCCTACAATGTTTAACACTTTCTTATAAGCGGTCGCCTTGTGGTGGCTTTTGCATCATGTCGAAACGCGATTTTATTACGACACAATCTATCCTACTCTATAAAAAATAGAGAGAATCCAGCCGAGTTTCTATAAGAGGTTAGATAGAAAGGCGAATATAAATCAAGTGGGGTAGACCATTGCACACAAAAATTTTTTTAATTGGGAGATGAATGATTTGGACCTTAATCTGGACTCCTGGTTTTTTTTTTTTTTTTTTTTTATTGTTGGACATGCTTTTAAATATAATCTCTCTCTATTATATACATATATAAGACACCTATTTTTTTCAGAAAGGCGCATAATAATTTAACACATAGATATTATTCTCTCTCTCTCTCTCTTTCTCAAACACGTACTTTCTATATTGATATATAGCTTGTAAAATTTAAAAATTTAGTATTTAAAACAACTAATCTAGTATAAAAATAAAACTTTAACATTGCTACCAAAATTTACATGGGATAGATTAGTCCAATTCAGTGTTTTAAATTCAACTGACTACCAAAAAGATATGATTGTATGGATTTAACAAAGTAAAACTCAAAAAAAAATAATTAAATTTCAATTAAAATGTAGTGTGTGCTATAAGCGCATCCATCTTGCGGGGTACACTTGGTGACCAAGTGAAAAATAATGATAAATAGAAAAATTCTAAAGGAGGTCGTTGTTTGGCAAGTACTTTTTTACTAAAGGCAAATATGCTGGATGACGATACTATACAAAAAAAAAAAAAAAAAGGCAAGAAAATCATCATCATAATTTTTCCAAGCAAGCATATAACTATGCGGCAAAAAATATCTAGGCATTTGGCTAACGGGTAAGCGATGCTCTTTAGGGATGACCGAATGTATGCAAATGTTAAGCCAAAAAAAAAAAAAAAAAAAGGCTAAAGAAATGGGTCTAGAGTCTAGAGTCTAGACGAGTGTTGTTTTGGATCAGGGGAGCTCCGTGACTCCGTCTCCGTCCTACTCGAGAAACAAGAGGGAGGGTGGGGTAAAGCTAGCTGTAGCTGAAGCCAAGCCGACGAGCCGTTGGAAACGCAAGCTTGTGCTTCTAGAATCTTGAGCTTCTCAAAATAATGGGAGCCAAATATATGATGACGTTGCAGCTCGCAACTGCTTCTCGTCCCTATAACCACCCCTTTTTGCACTATTTCCTCCTCCTGTATCTATATATTACTAGCAGTAGCACTACCAGTTAGTTAGTAATTTTACTTGTGAGCTTCTGCTCTCTCTATGACTCGTCTTTCTCTTCACAAAGGCGGAGGCGGAGGCGGCGACTAAGCTAAGCACGGCTGTATCTTTTGTACTCTCGCAGGCGAGGGAAGAAAAAGGGGGGGGGGGGCGGCGGAGCGGGGAGCAAGAAAGTGAATGGGAATTGTGCGAATAGATGAGAGCCAGAGGCTGGAGATCCAGGAATTCCGGCGCATGCTCTTGTCCTGCGCCGGACTGCACCCGCGGAAAGGAGAGGATAACAATGATATGAGACACGTTACCACCACCACGGCCGGCGAAAACGACGACGCTCATCCTAAGCTGGTCTGCGTCACCAGCGGCGTATCATTTCTCGGAATTGCTATAGTTAATCAACTGTTGCTCCGTGGCTACTCTGTCCGCCTCATCGTTCACAATCAAGGTGCAACTTTAGTCCTTGTTGTCCTTTTTTTTTTTTAATTGATTTTTACAAATTTATGTAATTGTTTTTTCAAAAAACAAAAGGACAAACTAGTTTACCTAACTTGTTTGTTGGTTATAGACTTCGTAGTAAAATGACTAGTAACAGCTTCCAGGTGACTGTTACAGTGACCATACAATAAAAACTAGTAAGAGCATGAGACAGCGTTACGCATGTCGCTGGGAACTTTGATAAGTAGCAATTTGACAAAAAAAAAAAAAAAAAAAACAGAGAAATGCCCAACCTCTCGCTGCCTACATCATCGGCAAAATCTAATCTACACAACAAGTGTTGCCTTGTTTTTTTTTTTGGCCCCCGTTCAATATTTAATTTTGGCTTTGTATTACTTATCCTTAAGTTTTGAGCCATTAGATTTAATTTCCTGTATTTTTTATTGGTTTGATCTGCTTCTGATCTTTGTAAAAGCAGAGGACGTGGAAAAGGTGAGAGAAATAAAAGCGTCGGAGGAAATGAGAGGAAGCAACAACATGGTGGAAGCCGTGATGGCCAACTTATCTCAAGTTGAGAGTCTGATAGAAGCATTTGAGGGTTGTGGGGGCGTATTTCACACTGCTGCCTTTGTTGACCCTGCTGGTCTCTCGGGCTATTCCGTAAGTTTTTTGTCTGTTCCGATGAGCAAATGGCAAACAACCTCACTCAAGTATTGAAAATTTTAGTCATCAAACTTCTTTTTTTTTTGGGCTAAAAAGGTCAAGGAACTCGTAAAAGTGTACTTTCCGGTATTGAGATAGACGGAAATGCATCCACTGAGCAATACGCTTAGTTTTTTTTTTTTTTTTAATGGCAAAAATGTCTCACAACCTTTGACACTTATTTGAAAAAAATTAAGGATCTTTTGAGTTTCCAAACTTCACTAATTCTTTCTAGGTTTCAACCAAAATTTCTAAGCATGGTTCATGATTACTTTCATAATTTGGAGAGAATTGGTAAAATTTGAAATTTGAGAAAGTCCTTAATCTTGTTTTAATGTGCACCGAAGGTTGTGAGATATTTTTGGAGGGAAATCATTCAAAACGTTGATCACGTTTCGCTAAATGAATTTTTTCATTCTTCACTTTTAAAATGATAACTTTACGTTCTTTACAAAATCAAATTAGTAAAATTTGGTAAATTTTTATCATTCTTTATCCTAAATTCATCGTGTGTCCACATATGGTCATTTTTTTTTTTGAACCAAAAGGTTAGATCTCATTTGTAATTACATAAATGACTGATTCATATTTACTTTTGCCTCTAAAAAGAGTAAAATTGGACTCAAATTATATTTAGTTTTTGCCTAAAAAAGTGGGATCTAAGTCAATTCATATTCATTTGTATCACTAAAAAAATTGGTACTTAACCTTTTTGCATATTAAAAATAACTACATGTGGGTCATATGGTGATTTCATATTAGAAAGTAGTCGGAACCAAAATTTGTTAATTTGAATTTGTAAAGAATGTAAAGTTAACATTTTAAAAGTGATTGCTAAAAAAATTTATTTTGGCGAAATGTAAGAAATGTTTTGAATGATTTTCCTTACTTTTGCTGTTGAAAATCTAAGCATGTTAGTCATGTAGTTGCATTTCTAAGCATGTTAGTCATGTAATTGCATTTCTGACTATTTTAACACTGGAATTCGTCAAAACGACGTAGAAAGGCATACATTTTCAAGTTCGGTGAACCATTTCGGCCACCAAAAAAAAAAAAAAAAAAAAACTTTAGTCACCTAACAATGCAATCTTAAATAGTTGACTTATTTTGCCATTTATTCTTCCAGTATTATGCTATTACCACGCCGTTTAATTCATTCTTACTATTCATTTCCAGTTGTGTACATGGTTAAGGTCCACTGCACTTTCGTCCACGTCTATTCCAAAGATAGTGCTTGAACCAGACAACTCATGTTCTGGAATGCATTTTGTAATGAAAGTGATCGTAGGGTTCACTTTACGGAGGTTAATGAAAATTTTTGGAGCACATGGCTCGACATGAATCGAGTTGGTAATTTGACATCAAATGATCAGACGCACTGGCGTCCACTACACCATTATCGTCTCTAAGGCTTGGGGCATTGGGGGTTGCTTTCATTTTCTTTTACTAGTGGCTTGTGGCTGTCATTCCAAACAATTTTTCCTAAAAGTGCTATGGTATTGAAAATAAAAAGAAAGTCTGCTATGGTATTGTGACTAGTTGGGTTGGGTGATTAAACTCTAAATTTATACAACTAAGTATGACTGGCTTGCTATAACTCAGAATATTTGTGTACCCTTCCAGAAAACTATGGCCCAGATAGAAGTCAAGGCAACAAAAAACATCGTAGAAGCTTGTGCAGCGGCATCCTCGGTTAGACAGTGCGTGCTTACATCGTCGCTTCTGGCTTGTGTATGGCAAGACAAATCTATCAATAACACGTCTCTTATAATTGACCAGAAGTGTTGGAGTGATGAATCTGTTTGCATTAACAAAAAGGTAGAATGTTTGTGAGAAATCTCACCTTTCTTCCCGTCAATTTTGATGAAAACTGCACGACCAAGTAGTTGTGTACCGCAGTTCGATAACAAATTTTCCGCCTGTTTTTAATCCAAATTTCACAGCTATGGTATGCCTTGGGTAAGCTGAGAGCTGAAAAAGCTGCATGGGAGCTGGCCAAGGAAAGGGGGCTTAAACTGGCCACCATCTGTCCGGGCCTAGTTACAGGCCCCGAGTTTCACTATAGAAGCTTGACGTCTACAATTGCTTATTTGAAAGGTACTCCCAATTGTATTCCTTCTCGACGAAAACGTACGCTGCTGAATTTTGCAGCAGTTCGAACTTTTTAGGTCAGTCATTGCTCTCGCCGCACCCCTTCCCTTAGCATTGACCATCTTTTTCAATCGAATTGTAGGAGCTGGTGAGATGTATGCAGATGGAGTCCTGGCAACAGTTGACGTAAGCAGATTAGCAAAGGCCCATATTTGTGTGTACGAGGAGATGAAGAAGACCTCAGTGGGTAGGTATATTTGCTTTGATCGGAGGCTGGAGAGCCAGGAAGAGACGGAGAAACTGGCAAGAGAGACGGGAATAGGAATTGACATAACGAGAGACGTCTCAGTTAATTGTCCAATGAGATTTCAATTGTCAAATCTTAAACTATCAATGCTAATGTCAAGAATGTCGAGATGTAATGAACCCTAGTGATGATATGAATGAATCACGAAATTTGTCAATTGAGTATTTTCAAACCAGACAAGACTGCCGTTCACTCAACACAAATATTGGTTGTGCAAATGAAAATCGCCATTAGTCTATTCCAAATCCTTCATTCCCCGGTTGGACAGAATAACTTTCAAACAGCCTAAAAGCCTCCCCCAAGTTTGGCACCTGCCAAGGTTGATGAAATTGATGATAGCCCCAAAAAATCACGTTTTTATTATGTACTAAATCTGGTACTACAACTGCTACTCAGTCAATCATTCATCAATGTGGTAGAGAATGTACTTAGGCATACTAGACCAGCTTCAGAGGACACCAGCCTCAGCAAATCTGAAGAGCAAAAGTTGGTTTCAGTATGCGAGCAGATTAACACCTGTCTTCCTACTGTTTCATAGTTTAGGAAGAAGGCTGCCTGAATTTCCACTCGATATATGATGCTACAAACTTGCAAAATAATCAAACATATATTCGAAAACCAACCAAAAACACATTACACACATCCAACTGTAATCGAAACGCATGAAAAAAGGACGGATTCCCTACGCAGGGCGCCCTCCCTGCCTCTTTTGATAGATTTGATTCGCAAAATAGATTTTTTTAAAAAATAAAAAAGGAAACCGTACAAGTGAAAAATAAAAATTGATAATCTCTTAAGAAAGAAGAAAAGTAAACGGGGAAACGGGAGGGCTCAGAGAGTTGCTTTCTGTGCTCAAAGAAGAACCCGAGGAGGACCTTCTCATACAAGAGGTGTCAGAATTAAAGTTATAAGCAACGTTCATCTTCGCCCTCTGTTTTACCAGCACAAAAAATTCGTTAAAAAAAAAAAAAAAATACTGCAACGCTCTTTAGTGATATTTACAACTATCTCCACGCATAAGCATATCAATTAATTAGAGAATCAAAGATTGGAGCAGAGAAGAAGACAACGATTAGAGAATCAAAAATTGGAGCGGAGAAGAAGACATCAACAGCGGCAAGCATTTAGGGTTTCTGAGAGGAGCTGGGCAAAGCTTCTCACTCACCCCTGCCATCTATAAATAGACAAAGATGGTTCCTGGACTTATTGGATTTATAGGCCCAATAATGGTTGGCCCATAAACTAACCAAATTTCAATTGTATTTTGGAAAAATCGTCCAAAACGTCCCTCACATTTTATAAAATAACTTTTTTCATCACTCATTTTTAAAAGTGTAATTTTATATCTCTTATATATTCACATCGGACAAATTTAGTCCCTACCTGGATTTTCGATCATTTTTTGGCCGGAATCCGTCATGTGCAAGGCACGTGATCAATTTTTAAGGATAAATTTGTCAAATTATATTTTACATAATCTGATCTATAGTCCTCCATATTTTATAAAATAAATTTTTTCGTCCCTTATATTTTATAAAATGATTTTTGTCATCCCTCACATTTCACAAAACTAATTTCGCTATCCCTCACATTTCAAAAAATGAATTTTTCATTTCTCACTAATTATGTGTATGAATACATTTTTTTAAATACATGTATATGTCTATTTGATTTTGTTTAATAATAATAGCATAAACACATGTATGTAATTGGGCCCAACTTGTAGGTTATCTTCTTTTTTTGTATGATTATTACTAATATTTATCAATAGAATCTTAATTTGCATATTCTTATTATATTTTGACGGAAAAAAACTTTATTGACCAATTTGACAATGAATACAAGATTATTTACTAGCTAATACCAGATAAAATCAAATGATCACATATAATATATGGTATTCATATTGTTAAGTGAAATTAAATAGACACATAAATATATTTATGCTATTTGTATTATTAAGTAAAATTAAGTAAAATCAAATAGACATATACATGTGTTTAAACAAAATATATTCACACACTTTTTTTTTTAGGATTTTTCTCACATACATAATTAGTGAGAGATGGAAATATTCATTGTTTGAAATGTAAGGGATGGAGAAATTCATTTTGTGAAAAGTGACGGATGAAAAAATCATTTTATAAAATGTAAGAGATGAAAAATTTTGTTTTATAAAATGTGGAGGACTATAGATCAGATTATATAAAATATAATTTGACAAATTTACCTTTCAAAAATGATCACGTGCCTTGCATGTGATGGATTCCGGCCAAAAAATGATCGGAAACCTAGTTAGGAACTAAATTTGACCGGTGTGAATATGCAAGGAATATAAAATTGTACTTTTAAAAATGAAGGACGAAAAAAAATCATTTTACAAAATGTGAAGGACGTTTTGGACGATTTTCTCTTGTATTTTCTCAAGTAATCAATCAAGTGAATGAAAGCCATTATACATGTCTACTGACTTTTTTGAGTAACATACTGCATGCTTATCCCACTCCAAAAAAAACAAAGTTAAAAAGTATTTCTTTATTATATTCTTACACTTCGTTAGCTGAGTGTCCTTCTTATTTAGTACATATTTTTTCTTTTGGAGAAAAGTTTGTCAAGTGGGATGGATTGAGCAAAGCACATTGAGGCAAGTTTCAGGGTAGTGCAACGATGAACTCCTTCTCCAGCTACTTATCGGTTTATTGATATTAGTATCCTTATACTATATAAAAATGAGTTTGGGTCAAAAATGGTTTTGAATTTCAACTACAAGAGTAGAGGTATTTTGGGATTGTGAGATTGTTTTGAATGTAGTTATAGAGTTGAATACTACTTAAGATAGCATGTGTATTATTGTGTTTACCGAAATATCCTTATATTTTAAAAGATGCAATGATGATTTGTTCAAGGGTTTGGGTATTTTGGGATGTGAGATTATTTGGTCATTTTTTCTACAACGGGTACAACCCATAATAGCTTCTTTATTGGAGTAATTACTTTAAATGTTTTTGGAGAGACATTCATTTTGGTTTGTATCAATTATTACTGTTGCTTTACTATTATAACTTGAAGAACTTCAAACGTCATTTTCATCTCAATTAAAGTAAGGACAACGTGATTTATTAAGGAATTTATGACTGAGCATTAGTTTCAACTTCAATTCTTCAAATGTCTGCCCCTTCACATTCTTCCGTTATATTCCTTTCATCTTCCGCTAAATAGTTATTCGTATTGTAATTGTATTTTGGATTTCAATATGGTTCTCTGGTGAAACTATTCTTGGAGGTTCGACTTGAGGTGAGCTTTTATTCATTTTTTTAAAAAATAGTATGATTTGTTTTGTAAAATCGTAATCTTTATTATCAGCTAAATGCTTTTATTCCTAAATTGGATACTCTGTTAGCCTAATTTAATGTTGATATTACTGTTTTCCCACAAAATTGATTGTTTTGTACAATTTAAATGATGTGATTTTGTTGGAATAAGTTTGGAGATACAAAACTTTCTCTTCTGGTCTACTTACATGGCGGAGGTTTTTTGATAAAATCTGACTTCTCTTCTACATATCATACGCACTTTAATGCAGTAGATGCAGAAGTTGATGTTGTAACAATTTCAATTAACTATCGGTTCGCCCTTAAACACCTTCTGCCTACTACTTATGAAGATTCTTATATTGCAGTCAAATGGGTTGCCTCTCATTCGAATGGCAAGGGTCCTGAGGTATTGTTTAGGGATTATACTAACTTTGATAGAATATTTTTTGTTGGGAACAACGCCTGTGGCAACTTAGCACACAGCATGGCATCAAGGGTTTGGCTAGAGATACTGGACAGCTTCGATCTTGATGCGATTTTTCTCAATTGTCCTTATTTTTTGGGGAGAGAGCTAAAGAAATTACAGGTGAAGGCCTATGTTGAGGGCATCTGGCATTATATTCACCTAAAATCTACGGGGGTTGATGATCCATTATTGAATCCCTATGATAGAACCAAACCTTTGCTGCAAAGGGTGCTGATTTATCATTTATGTTGTTGAAAAAGATATTCATGAAAGATAGGGGGTGGCTTTATAAAGAGACTTTAGAAAATAGTGAGTAGGGTGGAGATATAGAGGTTGCAGGGAAAGATCATATCTTCAGTTTGTTTTTTTCCAAGAGAAAGATTGCTTTGTCGTTACTAAAAACATTGGCTACTTTCATCAACAAGAATGTTGTGTAGATGCATCTATAAGTGGATAATCACTTTATTTATTGTCATCCTTCGAATTATTTGTGTACTTATTGGAAGTTCATTTAGTTTTGTTAATAAAAAAACTCATATACAAGTGTTTGTTTCAAAATATATGAACCGAGCAAGATAGCATGCATAATTTCCTTCTCCATCTCCCAATATACATTAGATATTTTGTTACTCCATATTGTTACTCAATGTACATGAAATTTTTTATATTCGCTTGAATTACCGTAAAATCCTCTTTAATCATAGGCACAAAACACCCGTACAATGCACGTATATATATTTAATCAGTGGTTCAACTAATTAATCATCAAAGTTGCCTTTTGATAAACTTACTGGACACGAACAATAATATTCCGCAACTCCAGAACAATAATTGTACATTTCATAGTATTAATTAGAGCAGTTACCATCGGTCCACTAGATTAATAGCGATTGATAGGTATTAGGTCCTTCCATTCCTTCCTACCAGAACGATCTATGCCTATCTCGCCCGAATACCTTGTGATCAACGGAAAACATGGTTGACAATCACGGTGTGCCATATGTCGGCGTTATTACGAACGTTCTAGATCATGTTAATGCCTATTCACCATGTCCACCCTACTTGTGTGATTTGGTGGGTATACATTTCATGTTTCAGTGATTTGAAAACCTATAATTTAACCTATTGTGATTATAATCGAAGTAAGACACAGTTAGATTTTTCATCATATCTAATGGTCAAATTTAAATAGCCAAACTTTTTAAATAAAATCATTAGAATATTACAAAATCACGCCTTGATCTAAGGTTAACATAATATTCTAAAAAAAAAATTGAGGGCAAACTATATTTTTAGAAAATTATGAGTTAAAAAATGAAATTATAGGGGAAAAAAACTTATGTTTGCCTCATCTTCAATGCTTAAGAGGTAAAATAAATATAAAATGTTTATTATAGCATTGAAGACAAAGCATATATATATTTATATTTCTAAAATTCATTTTCAACTCAAAATTATGTAAAAGTATATTTTGCTCTCAAAATTTATTTAGAATATTATGTTACCCTTAAATCGAAGGTCATTTTTTTGTAATTAACGATCATTTTATTGGAAAGTTTGACTATTCTAGTTTGACTGTTAAATTTAACAGAAAATATGAAGGTTTCACTTTGAATATAACTGCACGGGATTAAATTATAGATTTTCAAATCATAGCAAAATAAGAAAATAAAAGTATACGTACGCCAAACATAGCATAGAATATAATGCAATCTTATCAAACAAATATTTTCATTTCTCATGAATTTGATAAAAAAGAATGAAATAATTCTTATTAATAGAGTTTATATCTTGTTTTTAGTTCATTGATCCTAGTTTAGTAAAGCACTGTTATGTTTTATTCTTTAAAATGATAGTCTTTACAACTTTGAGGTGAGCTTGGCCTAATGGTCCAGGATTCAAATCCCACCCTCCTTGCAAGAGGGAAAAAAAAAAAAGAGATTGTCTTTACAACATTATAAAATCATTAACTATAATAATATGCAATTTAACAGGGTATTTGGTAAGTAAAATAGAAGATTTTTTAAAAAAGGGCACTTTAAAACGATCCAAAAAAAAAAAAAAAAAAAATCAGTACTAAGCCCACCTATCCGGAAACCCAGCAAAAAGCCTTTTTAACAACCTTCTTTACACAACAAGCCCACTGCCCTAATCCCAGTTCGCACCGCACTCGAACCCTGCGGCCACCTTCCGTCTCGTCATTCCAACACAATCCTCCTCTTCGCTGTTCGTTTAAAGGCTTTTTGAAATAGGTATGTGAAAATTAGCTTCTTATTCTTGTTTTTGGTTTGTTTATTTCAAATTGATTTTGTCCAATGCATTTTAGTCATCAATTCTTTTCGTGATGTTCTCGGGGGGATCGTCATTTTGATGTCATTAATGTTATTAAAGCATAAAGGTTTTTAAGATCGGGTTTTTTTTTTCGGAGTCACTGCTGATTATGGAGTCTCCGATTTGTACGGTGTCGTTCCCCCGAACGGCCAGCCAAGTTCCTGTGACAAACTCCGGCTCCGACGAGTCTTTCAACCATGGATAGGATTAGATTATTTTTGTGTAATCCAAAGTATTCCTTCTGATTTGATTACAGTTCTAATGATTATATCTGTTACATTTATTCTATGTGTTTACAATGATTTTCAGCCAGTATTAGACTCAAATGAATAGTTGAGAGACTATCCTTGCTTCTAATGTTGGTTCGTTGGTCTTGCATTTCCTGAGTGGTTTAATACTTTAGATATCTTAAAATTAACCATTTACTGGTGGGAGCTGCCTTTTAAGGTGGTCGACTTGAAAACCTATAAAAATTGCAATGCCATGACTTTAACAATTAGTGTGAGCTTATGAGTTGCTTCTATTCTCTTGTTTGACATTACAAGGAGAAGCTCCTTGTGAATTTATAGTGTCTTTTATATCACAACGTGCTAACAGGTGTTTCATTAAGAACAGCAGTGTAATAAAGCAAAGTCGAGTCAAGTTTATGGCTTATGAGCTCAAGCTGAACTTTGAAGTGCTCAAACAAATGAAGTTGAGCTCGAGCTGTTTTACTTGAACATTTGCTGCTGAATGAGCTGGTAATTTGCTACTATATTGAATGTGAAGATTATGCTGTCCTTAATGTTCTTCTACTTTAGTTAATTAATGAGTATACACCGTTTATGTGTCTTTGTGTGTGTGTGTGTATTCTTTCAACAATTCAAAATGCTAATTTCTTACTGTATTCAAGTTAGGCATGGACTCTGTTGATAGATTCAAGACGATTGTTAAGATAAGAAGCAAAAGTCTACATTCATGTCCAGTTAGTGTCAAGTACGTAAAGTCAGGTTCTTGTATTTTTTGTGGAACTTGACAAGGAGTGAATGATGCTTGACAGAATTAGAGTCTTGTAATAAATACAATTCTATAGCTAGATTAGAACTGACTGCAAAGCATTCAATAGAATAATTTTCTGCTGGAGACTTTGCTTGTGCACTTTTTTGCTTTCTGCATGTTTCCTGGTGTTTAGCTGATATTTTTTGAAATGATTGAAAAGGAACACCCTCCCCCGACCCTCCCAAAAAAAAAAGGAAGTAGTCAGGTTCTGGATTGTAAGGTTCAATGCTTGTGAATATAATCAATATGGAGATGATTTCAGCTGCACAGGAACTCAAAAGAAATGTTGATTCGATCATACCCTGTGGTGTTCAGAAATGAATTCTCCTTCACTTGGGAACTAGTGCTTGACTAGGTAAATTATCCTCGTTTCTTTCCTTTTTCTTTTGAAGCTACATAGCTACCTGCCTAATACAGATTTTTAATATTAGAATTTACAGGAAATGTACTTCTGTTCTTTTCCTTTTGACTTTCTGTGAATAGAAATTTATACCAAGCATAAAGCATAAGTTATTCTTTTTTGCTTTTTGCTGAATAAGATTTTTCCAGATAATGTCAGAAGGAGATTCATATATATTGTTTCAACCTGCTTCTTAATCAGTAAGAACTAGTGTCAATTTTTTACGGTTTTATTGGAGACATTACTTCTGTTGCCAAATGACAAAATTGCTCTGATAATAGAAGACTAAGCTGGTTGAAGGGATTTCACTTAGTTAAGATGCCAAAGGTTAAGTGAAGCCCATGATAACATCCATCATTTGATGACAATAGTTTTGGCTGTTCAGATTGCTGCTTGTCAATGAGCATGTATGGCATTGATAACTTTATTGGTTCTTATGCAATATTGTTTCTTATTACTATTTTCATATTTCAATTTGCTGGAAGAAAAATTAGATAGGTAACCACTTTTGTGGAAGAGTATTAACTTTTAATGTTTCAAGGGAACCCACCATAGTGGAACAACTCTTAAAAAAAAAGATAGTGAGTGTTGTGGATGTAAATAATCAAACCTTTTTCTAGTTAGCTTCATGGAATGTAAAGTTATTGGCTGTTGATGTTGTTATTCTAGTTTAGCATAGTGAGTGTTGTGGAAGTAAATAATCAATCCTTTTTCTAGTTAGCTTCATGGAATGTAAAGTTATTGGCTGTTGATGTTGTTATTCTAGTTTAGCTGCAGGGGCTGATGTTACTGCAAGATAATAATATTGAATTAGATCAATAGATAATAGATGATGCCATGTGCATTTGGTGTGTGGATGATGGTTTTTGTTTTTTCCTGTTGTCAGATTCCACTATTATATGCCTTAAGCATAGTCTGACTTGTTTTTAACACTGTTTTAATAGGAGAAGATTACTGATGGCAGCTTCAGCTGAAGAATATGCGGCATTTGAAGAAAGGGTGAGAAGAACAGTCTATATGGATAACCTGTCACCTCAGGTGACAGAGAATGTTCTGAAAGCCGCTTTGGATCAATTTGTCAATGCCATAAATGTCCAATTCATTCCCAACTATATCAATCCACAGAGCCTCCCACGAGCTGCTTTGGTGGAGATGGAAACTCTGAAGCAGGCCTCTGCGATCATTGCTGAGATGGCTGATTCTCCCTTTATGGTCCTTGGGATGCCAAGACCTGTCAGAGCACGTGCTGCAGAAGTAGAAATGTTTGACAGTCGCCCAAAGAAACCTGGCAGGAAGATCACTTACAAGTGGCTGGACCCTGAAGATCCTGATTTTGAGGTTGCCAGGAAGATTAAGGTTTTGACCAGAAAGCATGCTTCTGAAACCGAATTCCTGCTCAATGTAAGAATTAAGATTCTTATGTTATTGCTTTTTTGATAAATGTTCTTATCCTTGTACTACATTGAGCTGACACGTATTATAGTTCAATTTTAAGCCCACTTTGTTCCATTAGTCCAATTGAATAATACTTTTTTTTTTCTTTTTTGGCATTTCCTTGAAGCAGCATCAACTCAAGGAGGAGGAAAACCTTGCAAACCAGCAGCTGGAGAACTTGAAAGCGCACTATAAGAAATATGAGTTGATAGATGGTGTCCTATCTGACAATACTGCCAAGAAATTAGCAGATCGATACAGGATACCTCTTTCAGATGCTTGAAAGAGTTCCTCTTCAATGTGATTTAGCATGTGAACATTTGTAGTAGCTGTATATGCCGTTTGCGCTTCGTTTTGTATATAAGTTTTATCGCTGGAGGTGATTTGGCATTCACTGCAATCTTAAAAGAGCTTAGATTAGTTGCAGGCTTGTGCTTATTGTTGAAGGATCTGCTTTTCCTTGCTATATTTGGTAAATTCTTGCTTGTTACGAGATTTGGTAGATTGGAGCAGAAGAAGATTGTGGTTCGTAACTGCTGTTACAAACCTATTTTTCAAAATGGTCGAATCTCAAACGGTATCATCACCCCAGGACGCAACTAAACTACCCCTAGCAAATTAAACCCCGTGACATTCCCTTCTCCTTGATGGAAGTTTACAAGCCGAAGGTATCGAGGAGGATTGAAAGATCAAAAAACAGCAGAGTAAAAGACAGTGCATGGACAACTCCTCGGGACCCGTTATGATCAGTTTTTGATAACATTCGTGTTTTCTTTCATTTCGCTTCTGTTAGCGTGGGCGCTTTTGGGGTGAATGCGGAGGACGTTTGAAATGGCCCATAAATTTCTGGGACAAACATGTACTATTTCTGAATCGATTGCTTTAACATTGTGATAATAGATTAAAAAGGTAAACAACGATGCTAACAGGTCAACATACACCAATGTTCCCTAGGACCATGCCATAGGCAATTTGAAAACTTAGCTACAACATCAATTGATGCCTGCCTGCACCGTAAGATTGAGCAGTGATTGTCCTTGGCACAAAAATTGGTCGCAACACTCATGAACGGCAGCAAAGCTGTTACAAGACAGGTGCAGCAGCGTCTCCAACTCCAACACACTTTACTAATGGGATAAACAAGGTTGAATTGAAACATGTTTTGGAGCTAACAACAGTGAGATAAAGTGGAGGAAATCAACTCCTAGTGTTTAATAGTACAAGTTTAAGAGACTAACAACTAATGGCCATATCAATCGTCACTGAAACTATACGTCTATGACCTCACGCTGGTCGAACTTTTACCATCACTTAATGGGACAATTGTCCTCGCGTATTACGATTATGAAATTTTCTTCCTTTAGAATCAAACAAAATGATTTTAGTTCCTAACAAATAAAAGAATCACGTGATGAGTTCATGGCTTAATCCAGTACAAATTTGCTTTTCAAAAAAGTAATTCGAGACCAAAAGTGAGCGAGCATCTTTTATTCGTGAGGAACTAAAGTCTAAAGTCTCTCATTTTGATTCTGAGACACGAAAATTTTACTTTGCCAGTATGTGAGGAATGATTGAAGCAATTTTTCCTCGCTTAATCGCAATTTAAACTTCATATAAATTCATATGACAACCTATTTTCGTTCAGAAAAGTGCAATGATTTTCTTGTTTTTCTGTTTTACGGCAATAAATGAAAATTTTCTTTCACTTGCCATCAGTCTCCCTAAAGGACTATGATCACTTCACTCAAGAATTTAAAAAAGGAAAGGAAGCAAGCACAGTGCGATCTCAGAGCATTCGTGAATTGAAGTTTAGTTTACATCATGATGGAATAGTCTATAGTAAGAGTGAAAGAAAATTGATTTTTGACAAAAAAAAAAAAAAAAAGAGAGTGAAAGAAGGATAGTTAATCACCTGTTTCGACAATGAATTGATTAGGACATTCATCATTCATGCGAGGGGAGTCATGCAGTTGCAGTTTTGCAGCTAAGTAGCAGTAGTAGTACACTACTGCTTATTTTAAATAAAAAAAAGAAAAAAGAAAAAAGAAAAAAGAGGCACTCTCCTTTATTCGCTGACATCGGGAAACATGAATAAAATACCATACCCTTTCTTACCTTCCTGTCTTCCTCTTTTTCAGTTTCTCTTCCTCCTTGGCTGCGTTACAGTTCTCCGCTTGTTGTGTCAATTATACTATTAGTACATGCCCGGTACAACTCTCTCTCTCTCCATACGGATGGACTATTAAACAAGAAAAGGCTTAATTTTTGATCTTACAAAAATGCATGGCTATAGTCAAGATTCACACTAACTTAAATATATGTGCAAAGAGGACGCATCAGAGAGAAAATAAGAGCAATTTGTGCACACACACACACACACACACACACAAAAGAGGAAAAACTGGGACATATAAACAGGATACTGAATCTATAACCTTTACGCGAGTACATCTCAGATCAGATCAAACCTCAACTCGCAAAAGCTCGGCTGTGGTCTCTGTACCATGTCGGGAGCATAGATTTTTCCGGTCTAGTATGTAATGCCGCAGACTTGAAGAAGAAGAAGAAGGAGAAGCTGAGTGCCGCCAATGGAGTCGGTCCATTTTCACAGATGCATCTGATGGAAACCTGCTGTTAGAGGTACGTTTGACATAATCTTCTGCATTCTGCGGTTTTGTTCATCTGGTCAGGTCAATTAGTTTTGCTATATGTTCTAGGATTCAATTTTCTGCGATTTAGTCCGATCATCACATTAAAACTACTGAAACTTGCATTTATTAGGAAAGCGCTTAATCACTGCATATTGTTTTCTTACGGCATCGACCAGCCGTAGACTGTGTGGACAGAGTCACCGATACGGCTTAGCCTCGCACTTGTCGAATGTTTGGGGATTAAAACGAAAACAATATCTATTAGTCGTACATTTTAACAAAATTTGAAGAGTCGAGTCCAGGATATGGACCTTCAATGTTGTTTGTTTGTGTTTTCGAGCCTCTGTACTTAGAAACTCGCTTTAAAGTTCAAACTCGAAATGCACTAAGTATATTCAGCAAGCTAAGCTACTCTACATTTTCCGGGAGTTACGGAAGAAAATATCCAGCAGATCATTCTAATTTTCCAAAGTTATCTTTGAAAGAAATAACTCTCTGCAAACAGAAATGTTTACCAGAATTCTAATTAGAAATGATAACAGGCGCCCACCGAACGTCCTGTGATGCTCAGAGACCGTAATTATGTTTTGGGATAATTTCAGAAACCTCCCCTGAGGTTTCTCATGATATCACTTAGGTTCCCTAAAATTTTTAAAATCTCACTCACCTCACCTGTCAGCTTGACGTGCCTAAATATTTCTATCAAAAATTACAAATTAACAACATTACCCGTACTCTTAATAGCTATTTAACCAAAAAGCCAAAATAAAATAAAATTTTTAAACCATAAAATGTAGATTAGAGAAAAAAAAATAAATTGCTATCTGATAACGGTCCATATTTCTTTATATCAAGGTCATGGTGGGGACAATAAAAGACGTGAATAAATTAAATCTAGTCAAAATCAATCACTTAAGATAATTTTGATGAGTAATTAATGCTTTGAAAAATTTTATGGACAGTTATGACGAAGTCAAGAAATTTTGTTACAAAATACGTATTAATACATGACATAGTTTAAGTTGTACTGAAAATAAAATAATCTCTTCATATGTGTGGTTCGTAATATAAATCCTACCTATAGAAAAATTTTTATAAATAAGTCAGAATTAAAAAAATAATCCAGACCAAATATATATTTGGGAATATCCTTTTTTTTTTTTTTTGTTAAACATCGTGCTTTATGTTAGATAATAGTTTATAAGGGTAGTATTGAAACAAAAGTTTTATCTTTCTTGCATTTCCTCCAAGGGGGTTAAAATATTATGCAAAATGGTAGATAAGGTTTTAAAAACCTAAGGGGAGTTGAGTGATATTATGCAAAATGTTAGGGGAGGTTTCTGAAATTATCGCTTATGTTTTACGACAATATCTATTCTGCCACGAAATTACATACATAAGCCAGAGTTTAGAAATTACAGGCTTTACGGCCTCTGAGATTGCTGAAGCCAATTCAAAGTTTAACCCAAGAAAGAAAGACGGAGAGATTTTGTCTGTTTCTCTTTCTTTCAAATCTTGTCACATGATGAATTATGAATTCATGTACCTTTGCCGTACACTGAAGATTGGACTTAAGGTTCCCTACCACAATAGTAGTAGTATTTCTCCGTCTTGGCAGCATAACTGATTCAGAATTCAGTTAAACCATGGACAGACAGACATACCCCAAAAATTACTGCCTTGTACTAATAATAAATCTTGAAAACTCTTTGCACCCACAGATATCTCACTTAATTGCTAATTTTGTGAAAGTGGTGGCAAAATTACCATATTCGCTGCTAATTTGCCAGATCAGACAGCCTTAAATTTGCATATTGCACAACTCAATAATGATCAATCGTGTTGTTTCAAGAGATAAGAGAATTTTTGTAGTGATACGATGTCGTTATGAACTCTTTTTATATGCTAATTTTGTCTCGATTTGAAGTACTGGTTAAATATTGATTCAGATCGTGCCGCCCACTTATCTTGCTGTCTTTGGTCGGTAGGCCACTCTAATTTTAATTGTCCTACTTGGCAATAAATCAGCTTCACGATTTCTTTCTCTTCAAGTGCTAAACACGTTTTTACACCAACATAACTGATGATTAAGATGAAACTTACGATCTTGAATAGACGTGACGGATATCTAAGGTCAATTTGCACAGGAATATCGAATCCACTTAGTTTTAGATTCGGGTATAGACCATCTAGACCGAAGATAGCTAATGAAAATAGCATTGACAATATTGAGTGTGTTTGGATTGAGGATTATTTTCCTTTATTTACACACACTGATTTACTTACATCATTAATACATTTTCCAATCACTTTTTTATTTCACATACATCATATCAAAAAAAGTGTTACAATACTTTTTTCACAAAATTATCTCAAAGTAGCGAGGTCAATTTGAACAGATATTCTGATAATCTTGGTTATTCGTAACCTTCCTACAGTTTCACGGGGCTTTTGGCCTCTAAAAGTAGCAAGGTCAATTCCAACATATATTTTTGGACTCATTTAATGTTTACTTGTTTAAGGCAAGGGAGGCTGGATTGTGTGATAAAATAAAAGAGATTATAAATAAGAGGTTTTAAGTTTAGTAGTTACCACGAACAAAAAAGAAAAATACTTGTTTAGGATGGGGGAGGTTGGATTGGATAATAAAATAAAAGAGATTGCAAATAAGAGATTTTGGGTTTAATATCTATCACTCATAAAAAAGAAAAATATTCGTTTAGAATTTGAGATGTTGGATTGGATAATAAAATAAAAAATATTATAAATACTAAATTTTGAGTTTAATATCTACCACTAATGAAAAAGAAACATACTAGGTTAGGAGCAAGAAGAAACATACTAGTTTAGGAGCAAGAAGATCTGAATGCAACACCAAATTATTACTACTCCCTCGTCCCGTTTACTTAGTTTTGATTTTTTTTTCACACAGATTAAGAAAGTGTAATTAATTTGGTTGGAAACATAAATTTAGATTAATAATTTCCTAAAATACCCTTGCTAATAACGAAGAGTGCATTGGAAAAGCTCAATGTATTCAATGTAATGGGTTAGTATTTAATAACAATGTATTAATAACAAAATATTTAATAAGGGTATTGTAGACAATTTGAAAGATCATTTCATTTCTTAATGGGAAAGTGGACTACAATTTGGGACAGACCAAAAAGGAAAACAAGACTATCAAAGTGGGACGGAGGGAGTACTATATTTTTTGGGTGGTGGGGTGGATGGTGGTCCCCACTGCTGAATACCTCATGGAATTTTCCATGATTTTTTTCATGGGGGTTTCGGACCCTAAAGAGTTGGAAAGGTCAATTTGAATAGGAATTTTTGTTTAACCTGCGTGCTGAATTCTAACCCCACCCCGCTCCCTCGTGCGGGTTGCTGAATACAACAAGAAGGATTTGTCTCTTACATTCAGTAACGGACCGTCAATACAGTAAAATGTATTAGATCTAGGTACACGTAACACATCAGTGAGGAATCTCAATACAAGCCATTGGAAATCGTTTTCTTGTCCACTTCCCCTGAGAGGATTCCCCCAAACAATGTGGAGCCAGATTAGGATCTCGTGGGAATCAAGTGCTAGAAAATTAATCTTAGTCCTTTTTAGCATTTGAAGGCTTTAATATATTAATTCTTCATAAAAACCAAGGCTAAGCTTCATTAAGACACGGCAATTGTAGGATCCTATTACAAAAAATGTAATGATGCATTTGATAAATTCGAAGTTTGAAAATTGAAATATGAAATATAAAATATTAAATCTAAATTCATTAAGTTATTGAATTATTAAATATTAAATTTAATATATCTGAGTGTATATCATATTAACTGATAAGTTAATAGTTTATCACTTATTTTTAAAAGTAAATTTTACCTAGAAAATTTTGTGTCATTTAATTAATTTAAATGTTCGATTTTTACTTATCAAAAGCATCTAAACATGATAAGACCTAAATCCATTAAATTCAAATATTGAATTAAATTATCAAACATAGTTTAATTCACCATCATAGCTAAACCGTGGTAAATACTCTACTATAGAATTGAGCGCGCCTTGTTCCGTGCACAAAATGAAGGGAACCATTTAACCTATCAATAAGCAGCCAAGTTTCTTGCTGCACGATCACGGACGTATGACGTGTTTCTCGGCTTGAAAATCACTTCTTGCACTTTTTTCTTTGTGGTCGCGGTTAGAATAGCAGTAGTTATTAATTTGTCCCGGTTTCTTTTTCCTCTTGGTCTTTCAAGGTTATTAATGGCTCAACTTCAGATCGGTTTCTCACAACGTTGACTCCAAACTTGATTGATTTGAGCATGACTATACATCTTTGTTCTCGTACAGTCGGATATACTTATCCACATTGCCTTCATTAGTGATGAAGTTCAACTCATACTCTTATAGTCTTATCCTGTCCTTTAAAGTCTAATAAAGCATAGAAAAAGAAGAAATCAAACTTCATTTTTTAGTAAATATACAGATCTGATTAGATTAAATAGTTATCCTGGCACTTTTTTTTATTTTTTTGTCACTATACATGCGATTCGAATTCTCAACCTACAGTTTAAAAAGAGATTTAATTCCTTTTTGATGATCACGGACTCAAAACTCAGTGGTTCAGAAACCAGACTTCACGTACCTGCAAAAAAAAGAAAAAAGAAAAAAGAAAAAAAAGGGCTGGTTTATTCCGTGATAGAGACAGTCGTGATGTGCTTTGCCAAAGCCTAGGTTGGAAAGATGGGAGTTAACCATAGCACAGATTGGCAGAAGGCTTCAAGGCAGGACTAAGTTTACGACATTCCACTTTGGGAAAATGTTTCACTAACTTGGGCACTGCCTGTGGTGTCTTTGTCTCGGTCACATCTCGCATTCCCTTATAAGCCTGGCAAATTTTCACGTTCGATTCCGAAAACATAGTGATAATTACACTGCAGAATATAACGTCCTCATTAGCATTTTAAGCATTTTGGTTCAAGCTAACATCAAAGTTCCGATCTCTCCTATCCTTTTCACCTTTGATATCAAAGCTTTCACATTGCCAAATATAGGTATGTTTAAGTAAATCACTGTTAACTGTTGAGTACAGCACCACGCGCCTGGTCTGAAGATATGATTTAGGACGAATGAAATCTAAGGCCCTCCTCCCCCGGCTGTAGCGTCTGGCTCAGGTGAGCCTAGCATCCGTCCTGGTTTGTCCCACCAAACGAAAGACGGCGACCCCAACGTCCCGTCCACGGACTAGACGTGAGCGTGAGTCTGGCTCTCACTTCATCTCTTTTGGAAAATTGGTTCCACCTTTTCCCACACTAATTCATGGACCTCTGTACTCCTTTGGAAACACAAGACTGTAATAACTAATAAGTGCATGGAAAATACTCCCATTTTGGGAGTCCGTTGGTGCATTAAGATTCAAGTTCCCCACACTTCAAACCCCCCCCCCCCCCAGCTTTTCCTATGTCAAACTCCTCCGATGTCAGTAGGTTTCATGTACAAGTATTGGTGTATTATATAATTTTTTTCCTCCTTCCTTATAATGAGATAGCTAGCAATACCCAAAGTAACTGCACTGCAACAGTAGTGTTATCGTGTAATGGTAGTGCTTTGATATTCTTTTCAAAAAACATTTTTTCTCTTTGGTTTGTTTCTGCAGAACTATTGCTGCATCATCAGATTAGTCGTAATAATCAATCAAGGAAGAGGTAGCTAGCTGAAGCCTGAAATGAATGACTACCCAACTCCAGTTCCCCGTAGAGATGGGCGGCGTGGGACCCTGCACCTGGATGGCTCAAGAAAAGGTGCCCCGGCGAGACCCCACGGCCGGCACATGACGATGGAGGATGAAAGCGGAGATCTGATCAAGTGTACCGGAAAGTCTTGCCAATCATGCACGGCCGGCTTGATCGCCGACTGTGTGGCCGTTTGTTGCTGCCCTTGCGCTGTAGTAAACATCTTGGTTTTCGCATTCTTGAAAGTCCCGTGGATGGTTGGGAGGAGAATCCTGAAACTTGGGAAAAAGAAGCAGCAGGGTCAGGGTGCCGGGAAGTTAGAAAGGAATGAGAGGCAGAAATGCGTTGGTGAAATGACTAATTACCTCGAGTGCACGATGGAGTCGGATGGAATTTCAAGAAAGTCAAGGGCAGTAGAGCAAGGGGCATCGGAATTTGTATTTTCTGGCTTCGGAGATGAAGTGCTAAAAGACAATTTTAGTGCAAGGTTTGAAGCGGAAGAGCTTTGGTTTGAGTTACACCAGTTCGGTCATCTGGGTTTTGGTAGGGTTTCTTTCACCGGAATTCCTTCCCTCTCTAGGACCAACTAGTAGTCGGTCCTTTTCTTGGTTTTGGGGGATTAGGGGGGGTGAGGTGGACGAACTTAATTCTGGTTTTTAATGCCCTCGTCAACTAGCTTCAAATCCCATATTCTTTCCAAATATTCAAGCCAAAAGGGCTGGTGTAAAGAGTTTAATTTGACCCTTGGCCTTGCGTTCATGTATGCATTGATTGGGTTGAAAGAATGAATTAATGGAGATGCATTCATCCCTTTCATAGGTTCATTTGGAATTTCTCCGGCCTCCCATCACTCTTTCTCCATTTCTTTCGAGAGGTTTGATTAGTAATCTCATTTCCCTGCATTTTACTGTTTCAACGGCTAACTTGTAGTGTCAAGGTACATGATAATCCTACCATATTAGCGATAGGCTCGTCAAAACCTGCTGTATATGCAAAAGCTCTGCAATAGTTTAAGTGCTCCTGCTCTAATAAAAACCTCGTCGTCAGTTTCTTGTCCACCCCCTTTCCTTTCCTTTCCTTTTTTCCTTTTTTTCGTTTTAAAATCTTAGGCTGCCTTGTGGCCACCAAACGACTTGCTTTCCATGATTGTGATTCTCCCTTTTAGTTATTTTAGATTACTTTTCCTACATGCATGCGAAATAAATTTGTCAAATGAATTGCGTAAAATGATTTTAATATGATTCACCAACTTTAGGCTTCTCTTTTTCTTTTACGTTTTCTTTTTATTTTTCATTGCGGCACAACATTAGGTTTTTTTATATGTATATATATAACAGTAGTGAAATATGGATTAGAGGAGGAATTGGAACATTCTGTCTAGGGATGTAATCGAGCCAAGTCGAGCTCGAGTATTGCTATACTCGAGCTCGACTCGACTCATATGTATCCAGGCTCGAGCTCGATCGAGTCCAAGAAATCGTAACTCGAGACTCGACTCGAAGAATTCCCTTTAAACTCGAGACTCGACTCGGTAAGGCTCGACTTTTAGTCAAGCCTTATCAAGTCGAGTTTAATCAAGTTTTTTGACTCGACTCGAAAAAGCTTTTGAACCTTATTTTCTTCCCTTTTTCTAGACATTTTTTCTTTTTAGATCTTTTTACAATTATGTTATTATTTTTTTGCCATTATGAAATTTTATTATAAAAAAAGAGTATATTGTAAATTCAGGATAAATTATACCCATAACGGTCATTTTTATAATTATAATACATATATATTATTTAAATACACCCCGACTCAACTAATAGCTCGACAAGTCTCAAATTATTGGCTCGAAACTCGACTCGAAGACCAATCGAATAGCTCGAGACTTGACTCGAACTCGATCAAACCGAGTTCAAGCCAAGCCATTGATCATGTGTTGTTTCGCTTAGAGAGAATAGACGGAGAAAAAGAGCAGTAAGATAGGAATAAGTTTTTTATAACCACCGTCAGCGCATATGATTATTAATCAATTTTTTATTGTGCCCTTTGGATATTTTAGATCACTTTGCATATATACCATGCAAAGTTGGAGGAATTTTATAAATCGTAACAAAAAAAAAAGAAGAGATTAAATTTCGTTCACCAGCTTTAGCCATTAATATCCGGATATATATATATATATATATATATATATATATATATATATATATAAACACACACATACATGTGTGTGTGTGTGTGTGTTTTGATTCTTGAAAAGGGAAAAACAAGTAGGGTTATCCCACATATACTAGCAGTTTCCACTAATTACTCATGCCTCCATGTGGTATGGAACTACGTATCGCATCACGATATTACAACTAATAAGTAATAATTGGGGCGATCTCTATTTTCAGGAATTTTCCATGGATTTTTCGTTGGAAAATTACTGTAGCGATTTGATGTATGTGAGGTAAAAAGATGATAGGGAAATGTGTTTGCGGAAAACAAGATTATTTTTCGATGAAAAATGGCTATCCAAACAAGTTCTAAATAATTGAGGTCCCAGTAGACTTGCTAAACTCGCCTTACGATTCATTAAACATGCCCTTTTTTCATCGTTATTATTTTTTATCTTCTCATCCCTCGACACATCTTTTTCACTCTTAATTATTAATTAAGCACGTGTGATTCGAATCCTGAACCAATAATGATACAAAAGCAAGACGGAAGAAGATTATATAGTCACACTCAAAACTCTGGATGTCATAATTGGCAAGTGAAAATCCGCTCAGGCTTGAAGTCAGGAAATTAAGCAAAGCAAGCTTGTACGTAGTCGTAGGCAATTTAATTTGATTCCTGCATTAAGAGCCGAACAACAACATCTTAAAAACTTTAATTAAATCTACTACTCCCAGTATATAATACAGCTAACAAGGGTTACATACTGAGCTCACTGCATCGGATCAAATTGGCAGATGAGCGCCGGAACTTACCTCTTTCCTAAAAAAACAAAAAAATTCTGCGCTTGGGTGAATTGGCCATGGGTAAAATCTGATGACAGAAAAACGTATGCCCCATTTTCGTATAAGAGCAATAGTCTGAAACCCTGGAGGAGAAACTGTGTATGTTGCCTCGAATACAAGAGCGAGCAAGCAAGGAAGCAGCTTTGAAACAAAAAATTGCAAAGTGGGAAAAAGTTCAGACTCTACAAAAAGAAGCGCAGCCGGATTTGTTCCTATAAACTGTCAGCCACCCTGCCCCGCCTCGTTCGAATTCTGCCTGGAGATTCTTTAGTTTAACAGGGCACGGGGAGGCCAGCTTAATACGCAGGAAGGCAATTCTTTTGCAGCTAGAATTAAAGGGAGTTAAAAGGAGAAATGTAGCAGAAAAAGGAAGAAGTAAAAAATTTTGAATAGCTGTCACGTCGCGAGTAAAAGTGTAAAAATTCCGGATTCATATTTACAGTTTGCACGAGGCTTCTCATATCAGGGATACAAATCAGTACTATAGAGGATAAAACCTCTGAATGCGTCAACAAATTGGGAAAGAAAAGGGACACGGCAACCCCCTCCCCAGTACTCGCTCCACTTTAACTACTGCTGCTGCAATCACAGCGCCTTTTTGCAGGGTGACTGGAAGGATGAAGCCATGAAGATGAAGGTCCTAAGCAGCTGAAATTAATCAACAACCAAGTACTCTTAGAGTAACTGGCCATCAAGAAGAGAACTTTAATTCTAAAAGATAGGTTAAAGGAATCGAATCCCTTGACCTGTATTCTAAATTCTAGGGCTTCGTGAAATGTTTTGAAATCAACAAATATGTTATGCAATATAGATGAAGAGTAGCGAGCTGTGTACATTTTTAACATATAGGGGAAAAAAAAATGGTACCTAGACCCAAAATGAGCGGTTTTCTTCCAAAACTAGTTTTTTTTTTTTTTTTCAACAGATCGTCAACTTCTATACTATTTCAAAACTCGCTTGATTAGCTAATTAATGCTGCATCATTAAAGTGAGTTTTGAACAGATTATTAAGAACAAACGGTAGTTGTTCTCTTATCTATATGCACCACCGCAAAGAAAATTACTACTTAGTATAATGCAATATTGAAATAAGTTGGCGGTCATGTCATAACTCCTCCTCCTCTTCTTTTTCTTTTGTTTGAAAAAAAAAATCTAATTTAGCTTATCGTTTTGGAGGATTCTCTCTCCTACTCTTTTATGTCTGCACTCTGCACATACAGAATTTCAATCAAAGTTTAAATCAGAAACAAAAACCTGCAAACTTCAACGAGTCAAGCCCAACTTTAGAATGAACGTGGTGTTGTGTTGTGCATGGCATGATTCACTAATTGGGCTGAAGGTTCGGGTTCAAGTCCAACAATGTGGTTCGGATGGCAACTTTGGCATTTCACATGTCGAACTAACTTCAAAAGTCTGAAAAAAAAAAAGAGATAAAGACGCAGGGGAAGTATCTGGGTTCTTCTTTAAGGCATAATAGAGGTCGCCCTACTAACTTTTCCGTAGTCCCACGTCATTTCTTTGGGGTTGGGTAATTAAATCCCTAGATTTGCTTCTAGAGTTACGCTTTTGGGATTAAATCTGGAATTAGGTTTAATTAACTAACTTCAAAAGTTGAAAAAAAAAAAAAAAAAAAAAGACAATGCAGTGCACGGTGCACGTGCTGCCACGACCGGACTGATTCGGTGCACAAAACATACCATACGCCGACAGTGGTAGCCGTAGCATATGATGTCGCCAGACCCAGCGCATTTTAGCACCCGGCGCAACTCTAAATCATCGTGACTCCCCGGTCCAGACTCTAGACTCGTCCAGGCGCCTCACAGAGGAAAAGCTATAGTTCCAGTCAGTTGAGATTTGAGAAAGAGCGACTCAGTGAGTGAGGTAGGGACGAAAATTAGAACTGAGAAAGATGGAGAGCGAGCCAACTCGGATAATGATGGGAGTGAACGAGTCGACGATCAAGGGGTATCCGCATGCATCCATCAGCAGCAGAGGAGCTTTTGATTGGACTCTGAAAAAGATCATTCGCTCCAACACTTCTGGCTTCAAAATTCTTTTCCTACATGTTCAAGTTCCTGATGAAGATGGTGATTATTCTTCCCTGTCTCCTTAGTCTTTATGTATCTACCTAGCGGCTAGCTCGTCCAGATAGTACCATGTATAACGTCTGTTGTTTTGGAGTTTTATACGCGATTGATTTTTTCTTTGGGAAATTTTGTTGCGAATTGGTTAATTAGGGCTTTTTATTGCCTTGTTTGTTAGTTTTTTCAATTAATTTTTCGTCGTCTATATTTGTGAAAACGTGCGTACCTTGTTGTTTGGGATATCCTCTCTCTCTCTCTCTCGGTCGTTGGTTTTTTTACAAACTAATTTCAAATTGGAACTGAATATTTGTGGTAATAGATTTGCAATTTCTTTGCCACTGAGCTAGTCAAGAGCAGCTATAATTACTGGTCTTCATTTGATCTGATATATGCCTTCTGAGTTCTCGTGATCGAGCTATCTCCGTGATTGCTTTTGCATTTACTATTTAGTTTTGGTTTATTGTTGAAATTATTAGGTAAACTGCGTGATGATGTCCTTTGACCGTATAAAGCATCTGTGCATGTCTTACGTGGTTGTATATGAGGCACCCAACACTAAAGTTTTCCAAAATTTAAATGGCTCTACTCGTAGACTTTAGTACTGGTAATTGATATCACGGTTAATCTGAAAATGAATATGACTAATGACACTTGACTAATAATTGTCTGAAGATTATTTGGTTCCAAACCTTTAGAATGTTGGACTTGGATATGCTTGACAAAACGTTCTATTTTTTGACCTTCATAATTATGATATGCTAGTGAGTAACTTTAACTGAAACACACAAGGTAATAGAATGGATAAATGCAGGAATGTATTATGTTCTATCTCAGAATGGAGAGAAACGCATTAGCCTTTTGAGTGTTGCCTACTTTAAATAGTAATATTGGCAAACACAAGCTGCATGTTCGGTTGAATAGCAAAGAGACAACTAACTTGTTCATCTAGCTTATAATGTTTCCACACTTGGGATTTTACTTAGCCGGGCTGTGGATATGTGTATAAGGTCTAAGACTGCTGTTTGGTTTTGAGTGTCAACCTATTAAAACTGACACCACTTCAGTGATTCCTGGAGGTAAGCTTTAATGTGGAGACGATGAACATTGATGTTAATAACTTACACTTTATAATTGGATTGGTGCCAGATGATGTGGTTTTAGAAAGAGATGAGAATTCTTACCTTGTCCAGGTTTACAGTTAAAACTATTTGGAGCCTGTGTAGGAATGTGCCTTTTAATCTGCAAAAAGGATCTTGATGCATTTCACCTATTGCCTTGAGGGAAGTTTCTTCCATTACTGGCACATATTGTGCACTCTAGATGTATTTTTCTTGGTCATCAGCCAAGGACAGCAGATGGACGAGTTATACTGGAAGTTGTATTGTTATTTTGTTTTCTTGTTCTATACTTTCCACTCTACTGGCCTCTACTTATCGTAGTCAGGCTGTCTACATGATGGCATGCCAAGATAAAGCTGCTGAACTTGTCTTTCTAAAAGTTACTTTGCTCTAGCTAGCTCTCAGATGTATGCTGATAGGAAATGAGACCTGGACCATATTACACATTTTTTCAGTGTCAGACATGAAGGGTTGTGCTATAGTTTGTCTTCATCTGCATTTACTTTGCTTCTTTCTTAGCTGGATGAAGAAAAATTGCTTGAACTTCCATATTTGGTTAGGTGTTCAGAGAGTACTGAATCTTCAGGACTGCTTATGGTTGGTATTAAACAATATTTCCCCAGAGAATTTGCTGAATTTATATAATGTACCTTCTAGTTTTCGTTGCAAATTCTCTCAAAGTTCTCAAAGCAAGATTAAATGCACAATTTGTCATTTTTGTTACTTTTTCTTATATAGATTAGAATCGGTGTATTCAAGGAGTCAATTTTACTCTTTATCTGGATAAAAAAATCTTGAGGTTATGACTAGTTGAAAATTTGTTGATGTATCTACTTGGAAAAATGTTTAATTGCTACTGAGTTTCTTCTCAAATGTTTCTTTTGCAAGGTTTTGATGATATGGATAGCATATTTGCATCACCAGAAGATTTTAGGAGAATGAATCACAGAAACAAGATCAGAGGACTTCATCTGCTAGAGTATTTTGTGAACAGATGCCATGAAGTTGGGGTATTAAAATTTTGGTTCTTAATTGTTTTCTCAAATATGTATACCATTGAGTTGAATTTTCTTTGTTTTAAACTCTAGCCTGTACAATGAACCTTATTGCTGCTTTTCACCTTTGCCGTGGGAAAGAAATGACAGCCTTCCTTCACCTTATGCCAGGCCTTTGTTGTAGTTCATTACCTTGATGGTGTATTTTATACCAGGTTGCTTGTGAAGCATGGATCAAGAAAGGTGATCCAAAGGAAGTTATCTGTCATGAAGTTAGGCGTGTTCAACCAGACTTTCTCGTTGTTGGAAGTAGAGGACTTGGTCCATTCCAGAGGCATGTCTGTTTTTTAATTATTGTATTCATTTCTCAGAATCCTTACCCTGTGATGCATATAATGGATTTGATGGAACTCACATATGAATCATGTTTGAGTTCTATGAGCCCTTCACTTGGCATATTAGTTGCTGATCAAAAGCCTTTTTCGTTTTGCAGAGTTTTCGTAGGAACAGTCAGTGAATTTTGTGTGAAGCATGCCGAATGTCCTGTCATCACCATCAAACGCAGTGCAGCCGAATCTCCTCAAGATCCTGTAGATGACTAGAGCATTCTTGATGTATACGTTAGGTTTCCAGCTCTGTCTGTATAGTAATTGACTGGATTTCGGTGTGTGTGGATGAGATTAAGTGATATTTGTTTCCCCCACCCTTGGTTCCTCTGCTTCTTAGTTTTCTAATTGTTACTCTCTCTAAGATCCAAGGGGATTTGAAGTTTACACAGACAGCTGGATTCTCTTTGAAAGAGATTCTTTTGGATAATTTCCTCCAGTTTACTATTGAGGCTGGGAGTAGTAAGCCGTGGTAAAATCTATGTTGCGCTCTCTTTGAAATGGATTCTTTTGGCAATCTAGGAATGCTTAAGCATTCTTCTTTGACAGAATATTGCCTCAAAAAGTGTTTGCATGTACAGCATTGCAGGGCGGATGTCCACACGCAGATTTGATTATTTGTAGAACTGTTTGCTATCTGTTGAATTCGTGGTTCCAATGCTGTGTCATTGCAAGGCTCTTAGGTTCTAATCAGAGTGTAAACTTCAAGCGAAATACAGCATTTCTACACATTTGCATTCTGTGCATAACGCCGAACAAAGAACTTGTGCATTTCAAATCGTTCAGAAGTTGATGGTTATCTTTGGAAATCGACAGCTAAAAAGAAAAAGTAACAAAAGGATGACCATTAACACGCATTGGAAGGCAACTAATGCTTTATCTATTTACGCCTCGCAACTCGAGAGCGAAGCCGAACATGGCCGCTGCATGCTTGGTCATACTACCGTAATAAATTTTACGAGGACGACGATATCTGTCTCTCATTATTCGTTGTTTGTTCTTCGAGCAAAAGTAATCTACAAGGGCGAGATGCACTATAGCAGAAACCTAATACGCAAACAACATTCTTAAGATAACAACTTACAAGCAAGTTGCAAGATCAGGAGGTTTCAAACCATGTAGAAATTGCAATCTCAAAATTGAAAACAAACCCCGAGCAGAATATCAGTAACCCAAATCATCCAATGGAACTTCACAACAAATACAGCTATGCACAAGGGCGCAGAGTATCACTGACAAGTTTCATTGTTCTATATATTCAGACATGAGAAAGAAGGGAACCTTCCCAGAGGTGCGGGACTGCTGCTTGGGAATACACCGACTACGTACAAACATTCTAAGACATTAATTAATTGACCCTCCAACTGGTTTCATAACTATATCATACATCCTACATACAATAATCTTGACCCGCTTTATCAATTCCTGAAAAAGACAAACTCGAACTACTGCCAAATACCAATATCCTCAACAAAAGAGTCAGATATAGAAGTCCTATGAGTAAAGGGAAAGCCACTAACAGTATAAAAAAACTAAGTACATCACCGACCCCACATCTATTGTGAAACATCCTCAGCCATCTTCCTCACCTTCTCCAACAGTGGCTTTATCTCGGCATCCAAATGGTATACCTCCTCAGTTGAAATTTTACCATCACATTTTTCCAGCATGGATGTCATAATCTCGAGTTTCTGTCTGATGGAAACAAGCTGAGATTTCTCACCAGCGGCTGGCCACGAAGCAACTGGGTTATCAGAGGAAGTATTATGACTGGACTCCACAGCCATTGAAGAAGCTGAGGAATGCCGAACCTTGTAATTAACACTACGGGAGCCGAAAGGACTCTGCTTTAATGATTCTCGCAAGGCTTCTTCTGCACCTCCAGGACTGGAGTATGCAATCTGAACGCTAGCAGATTCGGGGAACACAACTGTTTCCTTTTCATTTAAAACCCCAAATTTGCTAAATATTCTGATGACATCATCCTTTGCTGGCAAGGAAAATCCAGGGGCAAATGTCACAACTAGAGATTCAGGAGGAGATTTTCCATCGACTTGCCTATCCTTAGGTCTGGCATTCTTTTTAAGTTTAGATTTATCAGACTTATCTCGGGCACTCCTTTTGTCAATGGTTCGTGGATATTTAGCCTCAGCTGACTTGACATCAAGGTTACCCAGATCTCCTTGTTCGGAGCTCACCGATTTCCTCTTCCTACCAGGCAGCCTTTTAGGAGTGTAATTTGATTGATTAGAACGGACAGAGCTTCTGAATGCAGAGATGAATCCCCTGATAAAATCAGGGAATTCTCCATCCGAAGAGTGCAAATGATTAACAGCTCCAGATTTAATTCCTGCTAGCACCTCCTTCACTGGTGCATTGACATCTGCAGAGTCAATAATCTTCTGCTGACCTTGCTTACCATTTAAAGGCAATTTTTCCTCCACAGTCTGAGCATTGCACTTAACTAGAGGGGGTGGCTCGAGAAGGATTCCAGCAGCCTTAGTCATGCGCTCACCCATCCTAGCAATCTTACTAATTTTCTCTGATTCTTTTTGCAACTCATTCTTGAAAATTGGATTCCCGGACCTGAACCGCGAATTTGTGTATGGAGGGGATAGGTACTTGCTCTTTTTTCTTTCCCTAGGAGATGAAATCTCTTCGGTCCCTTTTGCGCCTTCACCATCATTATCATCAGCAAAAGCAATTTCATCCTCGTTCAGCTTACTTGAGAGAGAATTTTTATGAATTTCCTCCTGAGGTTGAACATGACCATTCTCCGCACTAGAGATCTTCTTTCTACTTCTCTTCCTCACCGTTCCAGAAGATTGAACGCTGCCATTCTGATTTCCATCTTCATCATCCTTTCTCTTTTGTTTTGCAGAGCTGCTAGCATTTGTTCCCTGTGTGACAATACTTCTTTTCCTACTCTGGGACTTCTTATCTGTACCCTCAGCCATGATTTCAGCAACACTCTTCTGCTTCCTCCCATGATGATTCTGATCATCAGAAGGTGCTGGGCCATTTCCAGGGCCCACCAATGCTAAAGACCAGTCTTTTTCATGTGGCCCCTGGACAGGAACCTCAATGGGAACAATGGAATCATTTTTGTCCTCAACCGCAGTCCTATTGTTGCCTTCAAGGCCTTCAATTTGCAGGCCTTCATAATAAACAGGCAACCAATAACCACCTCTGGCACGATAAAAGGCAGACAGCCAACTCTTCAAGATTGCAAGTTCAAGAACACCAGCAAAAGAAACTGACTCAGCAATACTTTGAACGGTTGCGAGCAATTCAGCCGAGTCATACCTAAAGGACAAAAGTTTACCAATACCTCCTTCGGGCACTAAGACTCCCGCCTTAATCCCTGCATTTGCAGCCAGCGGGCTATGAAGCCCCTTCCTGTTCTCTTCGGGCACACATTTACAAATCATTTCTAATTCCACAAGTCTACCAATTTCGTCAACAGCCTCTTGAACAGCAGTCACAAAACTCTTAGAATTGCTTTGTTTACACATATCTTCAAAATGCTCAGCAAATGGTATCAACTGCGATGGCTGACACCAAGCAAAAGAACCATCACCAAAGTATGCGACGAGCAGGCGACCTGTGTGACTAAACTTAAGTGCATAATCTGAAGCATGTTTAGGATCATATATTTGCCCAGGCCACCATGGATGGCTCTTGATTTTCCCCCAAACAAGGTCACCTACGGAATAGCCATGCCCGTCTATAGAATCAGCATCATCACCAGCACCTGTCTCTCCATCCATTTTCACGATAGCATTCCCTCCATTATCAGCATTTAAATCCTCAATAATACCACTTTTGGCAAGGACGGATGCAGATCCATTCGCGGGCCCAATTTTCCCATCCGAGCTGCCAAGACCAAGAGCAACCCCGTGCCCCAACTTCTCAGTACCTTCCAAACCGGTGCCCAGCGTCATCCTCGTCTCCACCAGGGAAATCTCAGTTCGTTTAGTCACCGCCACAACACTGTCCTCCATCTCCTCCTCCTCCTCCTCCGCCTCTTCACTCACTTTATTTACATCGAACCCGCCAGGGATGCCGCGGGACAGCGCCCGATTTTTATCGGGGCCTGCGAGACCCGAACCGACAGCAGCAGACAGGGCCGGCTCGCTTACAGCGTCGGCTAGGGTTCTGAGTCTGGAAGTTTCTTCGGGTGTTGCCATGTTCGGAACTGCAGTTTCAATTATTATCTCCAGAGATTAAAACAAGTAACTAATTACAACTAGTACTAATATCTAAGGGCATCTGGAATTTAAAAACAGAACAAAAAAATTCGTATTAGGGTTTTGGCTCTAAAACTCACAGGCAAGGGTAAGGCCTTGAAAACCCCCCGTGAAATAAAATACTAGTAGTATATTACAACCAACGAACGCTCATTCTACATGCTACTAACACCCAAGAGTATAACACAATAAACAAAGAGTGGCAACCAACTTTTTTTTTTTTATTAAAAAAGAAAATAGCGGGGGACGATAAATTGGAGAATAAAAAATACCTGATTAGGGTTTGGGCTTCGCTTCTTGTAGCAGTAGTACTACTAAATTTCCCTTTACGAAATTCTCTGTATCAAAACGATACAAACCAAAGAGATTCTTCAGTTTTTGACATCTCACTCTACCACTTACTGTTCTCTGCTCAAAATTTTGTTCTTCTTTTGGTGTTTTTTTTTTTCTTATTCTTTTTAATTTCCCCCTCTTCTCTCTCCTCAAAACTTGGACAATATCTCCCCCCACCTCCAAAAAAAATAAAGAATAAAAAAAATAAAAAGAGAAGACCAGGGAAGGGAACAAAAGAGGAGGGTAGGGTGCAGCGGCAGCGGACCGGCAGCAGCGCGAGAGCACAGAAATAAGCAAACGTTCTGGTAAGCGTATTCTACTCGTAGTATTATTGATTATTCTACTGCTACTGCTAGTAAAGTAGGAGTAAGAATTGGCGTATGACAGGAGTAGGGAGCGGTGGACCGGGTACGGATTGCCAACTGCAGGACTACGTGCGACTTTCTTTTTTTTTTTTTTTTTTGAATTTGGAATTCGTGGAGGAGTCAAAGGGCTGATTGGAGGGGAGGTGGCGGGTTGATGGAATTTTTTCTAGGCAATAATAACAGCAGCACGCCCAGTACAAAAGGGGATATTAAAAGGATTGATTGCTTATTTGTGTGTTTTTTCTTTCTTTCTTTCTTTCTTTTTTGTTCTTCGGAAATAGACCGACCGAGAGAGTTCAGAAAGAAAAAAAAAAAGAGAGAGAGAGCTGGATGTCCTCCTCCTTGTTTGTTTCTGCGTTGTGTGGCTGCGATTAGCAAAGGGAGTAGTAAAGAAGCAAGTATGCAGCAGCAGTAAGTGATGGAGGAGGATGCTGGACATCTGTTGTTGTGCTTTTTGATGATTCTCTCCTGCGTCTTTCTCTTCTTAGGCTCGTGGGATCAGGATTCAGGATTGAGGAGGAATTGGATGCTTTGTGTCAATCGCGACCCTGCCTATAAAGCCTAATAGAACGGTCCAACATTATTGTACGCTAAAATTGAAAAGGGGGTGGGCCAATTGTTTTCTGTCCCCCTAGTGTAGTCCTAAGGAAGGTAATAAAATTTGGGGAAAATTGCAGAAACCTCCCCTGAAACTACTGACAGTTGCACTGAGCTCCCCTCTAAGTTCTGAAATGGCAGATAGCACCCCTCAACAGGAACATTAAGTTGCAAAATCAGTCCAGGCAGCTTCAATTCCCATTAAAAAATTAGCTGTACAAGTGAGATAAAAAATTTGTTCCAAATTTGCCCTGATGTTAGTTGACAAGTAGTATTAACAAGGGAGGGGCTTTTTCATTAAGCACAAGGAAGTTCAGGGGGTATAAATGCAACAACATGCTTCCAGATGATGACCTGCAACAACTTCATTTGCTGAGAAACCAACGGCTACTTAACGGCTAATTGATGTAACTAAGGCACTAGCTTATAAACGATGGTCAGTAGCAAAATGAATACCACAATCTGGACTCATGTATGCAGCAGCAATTTTCTAGCTCAAAACACAGCTTGCTTGATACTCAGTTTGGCAGTTTCAAGTCATATTGCAGAAATCAGAAAATGGCTTCTTCCAGCCACAGGAGAACATCATGGAACTCTCCTACATCCTTCACAATACAAAACAAATATTGCTGGTGCAATAGAAAGGCAACATTGAAGATTTCTGAGTCTGAAAACAATCCCAACAAATTATACTTTTTTTGTGCAAAATGCAAGTACTTCCAGTGGTATGAGGGTCCAGAAGAAGAAGAGGTTAACAGTAGAAACTATGACACCAATTCAGTGCTACAATCGCACCTACAGCAACAAAGGTCTATGGCTGTTAGAAGGGAAATGCCAACTGTTCTGACAAGTGCAGTGGCTATACTTTGTATCATCAATCTCATACTTGTTGCTGTTTATGTTTTCATCCATATTGTGAAGTCAATAGGCTGATGCTATCCAGAAATGTACATTAGTGATGAAGTAGATATAGCTGCAGTTCGAATTTATATGTAAGACATAGGAGAGGAACAAATTCCTTTCATCATGTATGCAGCAGCGTTTGTAGTTTACAATATAAATGCAAACCAGAATTCTGTTTATATCTACTGTCATCAATACAAAATCACTTGTTACCAACAATACAAAACAAAACAGTCACAGAAACATACTTGTATTACAAGATTAATGCATTAATACAACAAGTCTGATCAGAATTCAGTAATTTGAAGTACTACAAAAGTGAAACACAACAGGCAAGTAATAGCAGAGCATGACTGAGCAATCCACAAAAGGTTCAAAACACCATCTGAACCATTAAATCACTTAGGACTGATGGTGAGGATTGCAATGTCGTGAGAGGCAGAAACATGTCCAAAACTGCCACAGTAGAGTACAAAATATCTCTGTTATGTACCTAATTAATGGCATACTACTGAGTTGATACTTTCAGCAGTAAGCATTCACTTGCCAAAACTATAGAGATAGTATCAGAATTGCATACTAAAACTGCTATTGTTGCTAACATTTGTTGAGTGCAATGTTGTAGCTGCATTGATGGATTCAGATGCAGGTGTAGCAACTTGAAATGTAGCAATTTGCTGATGACCAGCTTGTTCCACAATTTGAGTGATCTGAGCAGTATTTGAGTAGTTTCTCTTGCTGCTCCCTCTAGCAGATGCTCCAGTATTGCTTAAAGGTCTTCCTCTCTGCACAATCACACGTGTTGAACATTACACTCAAGCATTTTATTGAAGCATATCATAAAAGCTACTCATTCAACTGCACCTTTTTCTTTGAAGTGGTTGCTGTGCTCTGATTCTGCACATGCACATTCACAGTTGCAGGTGCAGGTTGAGTTGAAGGAGAAGGATTGCTGCCTTGGCTTGAGTGTACAACTGGAACATTGCCAGAGACATGATCCTAGCAGTAAACATTGACAAGTAATATTAGTTTCAACAAGGCATGTACTATAAATGTTACAATTAGAATCTTAAATAAGTTAACAAAATCTTACCCAAAGAGTTGCTCCTGACAGGCCCGTGTTTGCAGTCCCTCTTCCTGGTTTGCCTCTTCTATAGCTCTGTTGTTAAGGAACAAGCTAATTGTAAGTAATGAATTGATATAAAATAATCACATTCAGTAGCAATTGCAGCACATATAGCACCTGCTGGCCAGTAGTTCTGTTGCCATTCTTCTTATTCTGGACAGGTGCTCCTTGACATGACCTCTTGTTGTGACCAAAAGAGCCACAGTTTCCACACTTGATGTAGCAATGTCTTTTTGGTTGTGACGCAGACTGTCCTTCATCATGTTCCCTTCTCCTTTTAGTCTTTGGTCTACCTGGAGCTCTCCTTAATGGAGGAGGCAGGACTGTTACAGGTGTAACATATGGCATAGGTGGCCACATTTTCTCATCAGGAATTGGATGAATCATATTTGAATATGTCTTTAAGTACTTATCTCTTGAGAACCAATGCTCACAGTAGGATTCCAGCTTTTCTCTCTTGTAGATAATCCCTAGTGCAGCATGTTTACAAGGAAGGCCTGAAATTTGAAATGCTCCACAATCACAAGTTTTAGCTGATAAATTGACTATGTAGGACCTGTTCATATCCCCCACTTCAAAAACATCAATAGAAGCCATAGTGAGTTCACATTGTCTTGATGCTTGTCCTATTTTTTGTAGTTTACCAAGCATCTTTGGTGTGATGGCAGTTGTGAGCATGCACCCTTTCTGATATCGCTTATGCATTTTCTTCATGAACTTCTTCCTCAGCCCATCAACAAGTGTCAAGATAGGCTTCCCTCTGAGCTCACCTATCCATGCATTGAAGGACTCAGTGCAGTTATTTGTGACATGATCACATTTTAGTCCAGTATTGAAGGTATATCTGCACCATGTTGTTTTAGGAATTTTGTCCAAGTATTTCCATGCTTCTATGTTTAACTCCTTTATGCTAGCCATGGCTTCATTATGTCCTGCAACATCAAAGCTTTTTGCTGCTCTCCAGAACAAGTTACTAAGCAGAATACCAGGAAATTGAGCTTTAAAATTACTGCAGATATGCCTACAGCAATGTCTTCCACTAGCAACAGGCACTTTCTCTTCATAAGCTATATTCAAGCCCTGAAATGATCACCAAAACATGCAAACAAGTTACACTAAAAAATACAGAATCATTGACAAGTACATAAGCATTCCAGAATCTGCAGCCTTCAAAACAGAATCAGAATAATGTTCAAGGCCTGTTGTGAAGCTCACCTTTTGCCTGTCACTCATGAAGGTTAGAGGACCATGAAAACCACTTTCTGAAGTAAATGGCCCAAAAAACTCCTCAAAGTAATGAAAAAACCAACTCCAGGTTTCTTTATTTTTAGCTTCAGCCACAGCAAATGCAATAGGAAAAATGCTATTGTTAGCATCTAATGTGACTGCTGTGAGAAGCACACCACCATAAGCACCTTTTAAAAAACATCCATCAAAACCAACAAAAGGTCTACAGCCTTCAACAAATCCACTTATTTGAGCTTTGAAACTAATAAACATTCTGAGAAATCTAGGCTCAACAAGAAGAGTAGGCCTATCATAATGTATTTTGCAGATACTTTGTGGGTTGTATTTCCTGATCAGCTCTGCATACTTTGGCAATTTGGCATACGATTCAATGTGATTGCCTTCAATCTCATTTCTTGCTTTAGTTAGTGCTCTATACATCTGCCATTTGCTTGGATGCACACCATACTTAATCATCTCAGCTTCTACCCCTTTGGTAGACATGTTGGGGTGAATTCTCATGACTGGAACTAGTTTCTTAGCAATCCAGTCAGCTGTAGCTTCTGTGTTCTTCCTGTCCATCACACATGTGTGTTCACCTTGATAAGTCTTAATCATAAAGGTCATGGAATCTAAAACTGGTGATGCATGGATTCTCCATTTGCATCCTTCAACACCACAAACAGCAGTGACTCTGCTCTTCTCATTCTTCAGTCTCATAATTGGAAATCCTTTCTGAATTACATAGTCCTTTAAAGCTGCTCTAAATGCATCGATATTAGTAAATAGTTCACCTTTCTTAAACTCTATCTCTACTTTTGGGTTGTACGTCCACAGTTTTGATTTCAAAGCTTCCTGAACAGGGTCAGTTTCTTCTTCATTTTCAGAATAAGGAACTAAGGCACCCTCCTCAGTGTCATCAAAATCAGAAAATGACATGTCAGATTCACCACTATCGCTATGAACATCTAAATCTTTCTCATTGTCACTATCCATGCTGTGAAGCCAGCTTGAATCAGAGCTGGAATCACTATATTCACCCTCAGAATCATCAATGGCAACAACACATACCTTGTCCTTTCCTTTTTCTCTTAAGTTCAAATCAGTGTTATGACCATTTTCATTTATCTGATTAGCTTTATAAGATGGAATAACATCCATATCCTGCACATGCACATTAATCATTCTTCCACACTTATGCATTTCGAACATTTCATGTACACTATCATCATCTGAAATATCAAACATACGATCTGTCTTAGGAATCTGACACCTCATATGTATTAACTTATTCAGATGCCCAGGGACTTCACCGAACACCTTCTCAGCAACATCAAATAGTAGATTAAGGTAACAGTAACCAATTGGATCGATATTTGGAATTTTCACTTGTTTCTCCTCATAGTGAACAGCTATATCATAAGCAGAAAAAAGAGCCATCCTAGGTTTCAAAAGTGACAGAAACTGAGCAATGTAAGTAGCAAATAGCAGACAACTGTATCTAGTTTAGACACTTATGTCTACACTGATGACTAGTCATGAACTCAAGACTATTGTAGCATTCACTGAGTTGATACAAGTCTTAAAAGATCGAAAAATAGATCATGATCAAAACATCCATTGATAAACATGTCTAAAACAACATGAATAGCAGAGTACAGCAGCTCGTCTAAAACCAGCTATAATATCATCATATTTGGCATTGATCATTACTGACAATAACATCACATTTGTTTCTGATCATTACTAACACATTCAACTCATAATGGAACAACAAACATGCATTCATATTCAACTCATAATGGAACAACAAACATGCATTCACTGCACTCAGTATTCAAAAACATGATCATACAAGAGCTAAAGTACAAATTTATTTACCTACTCCACTTCAGTTCTTGCAAATTGACTGCAGTTGATGCTCAAAATTGGTTCCTAGCTCACGGTCACATATGTTGTTTATCTCTCACGGACAATCAGCCTCCCATGAACTAAGCCAGAGTTCCAATTTTCTTCTCTTATGTTTCTTTCTCTCAATGGTTAGAATTTTATCTGCAAGGCACACTCTCTTATGCTGCAAGTAGGCAGCTTGTCACCTCAAGAGCAACTTGTAGCAAATTGGCGCCAATTCATGACGCCATCTTCCTCAGCAATTGCCGCCTTGTTCTTCCCTCTAAAACTAGTCTCACACTAAAGCATACTCTTAATCAAAGCTGGACGGAGACTGCAGCTTGAGTTAGTTAGTTAGTTAATTAAGAAGTTAATTAACTAGTTACATAATTAGTTAAGCATCTAAAGTTAATTAGTTAATTATCTATTTATGTCAACAGATAATTAGTTAATTAATTAATTAGATTATTAGTTATTTAGTTATTTAGTTAAACTATGCATAAATAGTTAATTTAGTGTAAACTACAATTATCAAAATGACAAACGTTTTATTGGGTTTAAGTCATCACATTCTTTGGTAAAATTAAATTTCAGTGACGGTATTTTAGTAAATTGACCATGAAGAATCTATTAAATTGTGTCCACCTTTTTTTAGGGAGGTGATTGCTATTTCAAAACTCATAGGGGAGGTCAATACTATTACCATAAAACTCAGGGGAGGTTTCTGCAATTATCCCTAAAATTTGTTCTCTCACATTTTCAAGAAAAAAAATTTTTTTTAGTCATTCACGTTTTAAACTATGTTTTCAGAACCGGACCGGACAGCGACTCGGCAGAGGTCAGGGGTTAGAGGTCAATGGGTTCGACCGGAAGTCGATAGGGGTCGAACCGGATGACGTCATAAATAAAAATTATTTAAAAATTAAAATATTATATATATAATATTTAATAATATGTTGATATTAATAAAAGTATATTCATATATATTTGATGTTTCAAATATATTTAATAAGAAAATACAAAGAAATTAGAACAATCAAGTAGCAATTTATATTATTTAATAAATATTAATAAGTTTAGAATTAAAATTATGAATTAAATTGAAAAATAACATCAAATTTTAGGACAATATTTATAAAGTATCAAATATTTGAGGTATATCAATAAGTTTTAATAATTTAGGGGGTCAAAACATAATATTAAAAAGTTTGAATTTTTTAAAAAAAAAACACTGTTGAACCGGAAAACCGGTTTTTTTCCGGTCAAACCCGATCAAACCCAATTTTTGACCGACTTTGACAGGGTTTTAAATTCCCGGTTTTTTAGTATGACTCGGACCGGCTACCTGGCCGGTTCCCGGTTCGACCGGCCGGTCCGGTCCGAGTTTCAAAACAGAGGTTTTAAATATCAGTCACAATAGTTTCTCAAATATAAAAAAAATACTCAATTGCTCCCTCCCAAAACTCATTTTCACCCACTTCTCTGTCCGAAAAACGCATGTCTCTCTCACGTACTCATAATTTTAAGGACAAAAATGAAAACACACTTCGTTTTCTCTTTTTTTTTTTAAAAAAATAATAATAATAAATGTAAGCCACCAAACCCTTTATTCTCCCTCCTTCCAATTATTTCAGTCACCAAATTCTCAATTAAAGCAGAAAATTTCAACACAATCGCCTACAAGTAGTAGAAAAAGAGCAAGAAAAAAGAGTACAACGGAAGCAAATAGTGATTGATGTCATTGTGGCAAAGAGCCTATGATTGTGACTTCCTAGAAACCTACAAATTTGGGAAGGAGATTTTATAGCTATCAAAACTATGGATTATGTTTGAGCACATTTCATTTTGTTTGTCTTGGAAAAAATTAGTTTTGATATGAGGTGAAAATTGGTTCTTAATGTACGGTACTCTTGCATTTCAAGTGGTATGATCTCCCAATGTGTAGAGTAGATCGATGTTAAGAATACTTGGCTTGTTAAAAACTATCGATTGACTGGAAGTTGAGCAAGAAAGAAGAATTCAAAAAGAAAAGTTGCTTTGCTTGCTTTTTGGATGTTCATTTTGTTCATTATGTTGATCAAGTGTTAAGTTGCAGTCCAAAGAGGAAATGAAACATATAAAGTAAAAGCAATATGATCTTTGAACCTTCATCATTGACACCACTGTCAGTGTGATATTGTAGAATGAAAAAGTTATAAAATTTTGCTTCTTTGATCAAGGTTTATATTTAGGATTTTGATGGCGGATGTGTTTCTTAAAAGGAAACGAAATATGTTTTTAATTTTTTTTCATGTAGTTGATATATCATCAATATGCAATTAAATTCCAAGATTCTACACCAACAACAATTCTCATAATATTTCCTTTATTTTGTAACAGATAACCTTTTGCAAACAAATCTAGAAGCAAAATTGTATTACAAATTAATGTATTTATAGATATCCACTCCCGCGCGTCGCGCGAGACTTACCCCTTGTATTATTTGATTTATGGAACAACCGATCATCTGTGATCTGTCAACGTCTCGTCACCAGTTTATCTTGTGCCATTGCTTTGTTACATAGAGGTGAGAATCATATACAATAATGAAGTACAGCACTCCCTCCTTTCCCTATTCCCCTCCCCCCCCCCCCCCCCCCCAAATCCAACCCTATATATATATAATGCAAGGCCAATACGTTAATTGAAAAGTAAAGACTACCAAAAGGGTTTTCTGTCCTTAACCTTGTGAAAACTCACGAGCTGCTTACCTGGGATTATAAAGGGTTTTCTGTCCTAGGGCCTGCAAACCGTCAAGCCTTGAGGCTTGAGACGAGGAGGAGGAGGCGGATTATATACAATTGGCGCATCGGGGGATGTTAGAAAACCAGTTTTTAAAGGCAACCTAGACAAGACGTTGTACAGAGATGGATGATGCATTCTAGGATATAGAAGAAACCCCTACCTGTAATAGATTGATTTTCTTCCTTACAGAAAAAAAATTGAGATTGTTATGAAAAACTGTCATGAGAGCTCAATAGAGACAGCTTTAAGACGACCACAAACTCCTCTCCCCATCTTTCACAGAGCCAGAGCCAAACAAGACAACATGAACATGTTGATACTAATATAAATTCCTCCCGGAGCCACAAAATAATACATCATCTCCACTCATGCCTGAAGATTCTGCTAATGCTTATTCCTCTCCTGCTGAACTATTAACACTCCTGCTTCCCTTTCTCAATCCATTGAGACTTTAAAAACACACGGAACAAGGCCAAAGAGGAAAGGGAAACAAGATTTGGAAGGGCTGCAAACGAACCGAGTCGAATTTTGGTCTTATCGAGTCGAGTCTTGATTTAATTTCATCGAACTCGAGTTCGAGTTCGACGAGCTGGTAATTTTCAAGCTCGAGTTCGAGCTCGAAAAAAATAAAAAATAATTATTTTATTTTTAAAAAATTAAATAAAATAATATTTTTTCTTAATAAATAATAAAATATTAAGGATATTTATGTAATTTTACTATTAAAAATAAAAAATATATATATATATATTCGAGCTCCCGAACTAATCGACTCGCGAGCTAACGAGTTTAATGTTTTAAACTCGAGCCGATATTGATCGAGCTTGAAATCGAGCCATGTAGCAAATATAACAGAAATGAGTTATCCAGGTTTGGACTATCATATCTTACTAGTAATTAACTGATGCTGGTAGAGCAATCCAAAGATTCCAATGTATACAAAGGCAAGGAGTAGCTTTTAATCTAAAACATATATCATTGCTGACAGTAATAGTAATTAGCAATAACTAACAGTTCAATGCATCTTACAAAATCATTTCAACACAACACAACAGCCATTTTCGCCTTCAACCAAAGAGAAAGAGAGAGATTTAAAAACAGTAATTGTACCCGAAAAGTGACCAAATTTCTACCATAAAAAGGAGATTCAATTGAGTTGAGTTATAAGAAAGCTAAACAATGGCAACCTTGGCACCAGCTTCTTCAAGCTGCTTCTTAGCATCTTCAGCCTCCTCCTTGGAAATACCTTCTTTAAACTTCTTAGGCAGGCCTTCAATCAACTCCTTGGCCTCCTTCAAAGCTAAACTCGTCAAAGCCCTAACGGCTTTGATCGTTGCAATTCTGGAGTTGCTAGGCACGTCCTCGATGACCACATCGAACTCCGTCTTCTCCTCCACGACTGGTGCGGCTCCACCGGCCGCAGCTGCGTCCACGGGAGCGGCAACCGCGACGGGGGCAAACGATGCGGCTGATACTCCTAGTTTGTCCTGGAGGTACTCGACGAGCTTTTGAGCATCGGCCAGAGTTAGGTTGGAAATTTCGTCACCGAGTTGTACAACTTTCTCCGGAGCATCGACGGCGGCGAGGGGGCGGACAAATGCTGTGCGGTGAAGGAGGAGTGGATTTTGGGTGCGCAGAGGAAAAGATAATAGGGATTGCTGCTTAAGGAGAGCAGGTGAATGGTCGTGGGTAGGCGAAGTCGCGGCGGAGGGCTTGGGATTGGAGAGTGTGAGTGTTGATAGAGTGGAAGCCATAAGTGGGAACTTAGTGAGAGAGAGAGAGAGAGAGAGGTGTCAGCAGCAGCAGCGCGGAGAGGAAGACGAAGGAGATAGGATAGAAATAGGATAAGAGAGAAAGAGCCGTCCCTGTGGTTGTTTGGGTCAAGGTCATGTGAGATAGCATTGGACCGTTTTCTTTCATTCGAGCTGTCTGGTCGTCTAATTGGGTGAGCCTAATTAGTCGACTGATAAACCAACTGGATCGAAACCTTATAAATGAAAATCATAGTCCAATGGGCCAAAAAATATAATCATTTCATCGACAAGGCACTGGAGTTGAAGACGAAAGAAAATCGTAGTCCAATGGGCCGAAAACATATGCATTTTATCCAAAAAGGCAGTGGAGTTGGACAAAAATGGGGGCATTCCGAGAATCGAACTCGGGACCTCTCGCACCCAAAGCGAGAATCATACCACTAGACCAAATGCCCAGCAATGCATCGACAACCTTCTGAGGACACCTCATCTTTGAGCAACTCTATGCCACGAATCATACAATACGACCACCACAGATTTCTACAATCCTGCTGCCACTATTAGTAGTCTGCTCAGCTCAGACGATAATTTAAGTCTTTTTTATTAAAAAAAAAAAAGGAACTCTTATCAGCAAAAAGAAATAAGTTCGCCATCTTTAATAAAAATCAAGAAACGAGCAAGCAACTCTCATCATTGTGACTCAAAAGACTTCATGATGAATCATACATTTCAGCCCTTTTTACTCGTAAATCTGACTATATATACCAGATGTAGCCTTTCTACCGTTCAAGCCCCTATAAATGATACAACAATGGCCACATGTGCACTAAAAATATCAGTACTTTAAAAAAAATTGGCAGCCGACACAATCAATGCTTTCACCATCTTCGTCGCCTCCTGCCATACCAGTATGCAAAGGCTGCTACTGATGCAGCCACAATCACACCCGCAGTTGCGTACCAAGCGTGTAATGGTTTCTCGATGACGAGATTAGAACTGCCAGCAACAAGAGGAGGTGATGATGATGATGGTTTCTGGCTTGCTGTCAAAGCAAATCCCAGTCCCTGCCTCTCAAGCTCACCCAGGTCTTCAATTGCCGGTTTAAGCCTCGTGGCCTTGGCTATACCTTCGTACTGCTCTTTGGTTCCACCCTCCAGAAAAGAACCAACAAGATGACCCTTATTAATCCAATAAGCCCCAAAAGTCTTTCCCGAGAAATCCCCAAAATGAATTACTTCCCCTGCGTTGTCTCCATAAAACTGCCAAGACAATGTGAAGACGCGGGAGTAGAAGAATGGCAGGTAGTCGAATTCACCCGTCTTTTCTGGCTCCATGATAGCAGCAACAGCATGCCTTGCTGACTTCCTCGCAGAATCTACATGCTCAAGTCTGCGTGTTTCAGCAAACATTTTTACTGGAAAAGCGGCAACATCCCCAACTGCATAGACTGAAGTGTTGCTCGATTGCATCTTCCCATTCACCTTAATCCCACCTTTCTCCAGAGTTAGTTGGCCTTCAAACAGGCTTGTGTTTGCACGGATCCCAATCCCAATCACAACCATATCAGCAGGAAGCTTACTGCCATCTCTAAGACTAACTGCGGTGACCTGAATGAAAAGTTGAAAGCCAACCCTTTATCAACAACTCAAATTTGAAAATGTTGCTCACCACAACGTCAAATTGAAGAAAACATAAAAGAGTAAAAGCCTATCTTTCTTTCTAAGGAGATAGGATAGGAAAAAAAGTCATCCCTTGTGCTTTAATAGAAACAATATTCAGCACAGTTTACATATCTTTCCATTTACTCAGTGTCTAATAGAACATGCACTTCAATAAGTGTACCCATTTTCAAATTTTTTACATACAAAAAGCTTAAAACATATCTCATGTTTGCCCATTTGAGTTATCGAAGGGTCAAGGCATTACCTTCCCATCAGAATTTAAATCAAATGAAGTCAAGACAGTTCCCTTTATAAACTTCACTCCTTTAGACTTGTAAAATTCTTCATAGTAACTTGCAATCTTTGGTGAAAATAGCCGGCCCACTACATCAGAAAGAATAAACAATTCAAGAATCAAAAACCAGATCCATATTCTTTTCAACCAAATGAATGTTTTATCCAATTATAACGCATAAAAATGAAATTGAGAAATATGAAAGATTAAATAAAAAATTGATCTTTAGTTGAACTGAAATACTCACTGCAATGAGCCTCAGGGAAGACCATAGTGACATTTATTTTGTTTATCACCAAGGAAGCAGCACATTCCATTCCTATATAACCCCCACCAATGACGACGGCATTCCCATCCTTACAAGATTGCATAACGCTTACAAGCCTTGTTGCATCAGCCAAATCCCTCAAATAACAAACATTTTCAGCATCTGATCCAGTCACACCAAACTCCTCAAGCTTCAAGGCCTACATTAAAAATATGCAAACAATTTCTGTCACATATGATTTAAATCACTCAAAACATCTCTTTGCAAGTTGAAGTCACAGGCCAAAATCTTTTGACGCTACAGGCACACTGACCGTTATCTTATGTTCTTATGACAGCAGAGTTACAAAAGCTTTTAGTTTTTAATACTTACATCCGGAACAGCTAAGACGAAAAAAAAACCGTTAGCAAATAGACAAGCTTTTAAGACAGCATAAAACACATTACACATTTTAACAGCCCTTCAATGTTTCAGAAGGATCTTTTGACCAAATTAAAGACACATTAACCCACATTAGCACAGATCAAGAGCAAGTCTCATGCTTGGTAAAGCATTTGAGAACTGCATGTTTCACTTTTCCAAAGCAAGAAAACCACACAAAGAATAGTAAGTATATCCGCATTCTGTGTAACACGAGAAATATTTCGTGTAAATGCCAATTGAAAAACAGAATGCACAGTAAATAGGAAAACTAAAGATTTAGCCTCCATACCCTAGCACCTGTTGCAACGATAAGAATTTTATAGCTTATTGTTTCTCCAGTCACTGTCAAAAGTGTCTTGCGCCTCACATCTGCAGACTTAACGCGAGTTCCAAGAATCAACTCAATTCCTAAAAAGAGGATAACAAATATAAGCATCATTACCCAAATCTGTATATAAGAAATTTACTTATCTAGCCTTCATAAACAACAAATTCCTTCTCCATTTAAGGAATTACTTACCATGCTCCTTGTACCATTTTGGAGTTAATCTTTCTTCATTGGATCCTACACAACAGTGAAATGAAGGAAGTCGTGCAGGATCTGCAAGCAGTTAAAAATAAATGCTCAAACATGAACAAATTCAGAAGATAAACAGAAATGAATGAGGATTAGTCCCAATGCAGCACAATGTCTTCCTCATATGTCAAAAACTGTTGCTGCATATTGCTATGAAGAAATCTGAAAAGGTTGAGACAGGAATGAAGAGAACAAAGATACCTTCTGGAAGTAAGAAACCTTTGCTCAAAGCAGGCCTTTCATAGGGTGCAACCTGTAAGAAGTCAGCAAAGTTTTATAAGAACCAGAGATCAAATAAGTAGGCTCTTCTAAGGACGAACCGGGCACAGATCCGGGGAACATGATTAGATAATGAAGCAAAGCCACATAACCCTATCAAACCAGCTTTATTGCATATTTTCAGGGAAGGAAAAAATACTTTCCATCTACCTTTTCTAGTCACTACATTTCTTTGACATGAAACTCTGCGAAAAAATGTAATAAAAAGTACCACGAGACTTGAGGGCTTCAAACTGTTTGAGATTTTGCTTTAATTACATATGCTGCTACGATGAGAATATGAGCGAGAAGCCCAGTATATTTCCAGGTGAAGTGAAGAACTCTTTATAGTTTATACACCACTCAACTCCAGGGCAATAAGCGCTTTTGCTTCCCCTTTTTGTCTGTTCGTTAACATGCAAAAGGATGTCCACTTGTGACCTCATCCATCATAATTTCTCAGTTTTTCGTAGATAATATGCAACCAAACCAAAACATAGCTAACACTTGTGTAACATGAAACCGTGTTCTGTAAATTGACTGGGGAAACGAAAATTCCAAAAGGATGCTAGTTTTCCTTTCCACCTCAAAATTTTCCCCCTGCCAAAGACAGGGGCCATAAAACCTGATTCTTAGCAAGAAATAAAATCACTCGACTTAGATAACTACTTCAACCGAGGGAACAAAAAAAAAGGAAAAGAAAACCCAAATTCCCTTCGGAATAACAATAAAACCCGATTCCTTAAACGGGACTGGCAGGTGATTTTTATTGAAGCACGTATTTATAACGGGACAGGAACAAGAAGCAAATAACTACACAATAGATTTTCAAGTGATAGTACTAGTACTATATTGACAAGGAATACAAGTCATAATTGAATCACGAAGAGAGAGAGAGAGAGAGAGAGAGAGAGAGAGAGAGAGAGGGAGTAAGAATTATTTACAGGCTCTTCAGAAATGATGCAGAGTTCACCATGAGAAACACCTCTCTTGACAAACTCCTGAGCTGCATACCCAGCTGCCACTCCCCCTCCCAATATCACATACACAAATGCCCTTCCCATTTTTCTCACTAATACACTACCAGGTGCTACTCATTACATTAATTAACCCACCCGATCACTTCTTCTCTTCCTTTTTTTAATGTTTATTTTTTCCTTTCTCTCTAGAAGAATAGAGGAGGAGTACGGGAGCCTCAACCTCAAGAATGACGACAGCAAAGTATGGTGTGGTTGGTGGCTGGCACTCTCTTCTTTTCTTCGCACTCTTCTCAAGGAATTGGAAAGAAAAAACACCAATTACTCGTCAATTTCTGATTCCTAACTTCCGGCTCTCGTCCAGCCTCCAGCATCTTATTCCTCACGTGAGACGAGAGTTGGGACTGGGCCCCGTTGTATTATCAGGTGGGATCCACTCTCAATCCGCCTCTCTTATATTTTTTTATTGGGGCAAGTGCAACCGCAAATATTTTTTCATCCTTATTGTGGATTTTCGCAGACTATAAAAAATGCTTATCCATCCGTTTTACTCGCCAAGATATATATAGATGGATAAAGAAGAGTTTTTTTTTTTTTTTTTTGGAAGGATGGATAAAGAAGGGTTGAGAGCAGATAAATTATTATTGGATTGGATTCGATAAATATGCGGCGGTGCAAGACGGAGGAGCGAGGACACTGCCCCCACCCCCCACTTAGATTGCATTTTTATCTCCCCGACCCCAATTTATTGTTGTTTGTTTATTTATGTACTACAATAAAGGCTTTGGTTGGTTTGAGTTTTCTCCCTCCCCGTTGTCAAATTGGGGGAGCTCCCTTAACGTTACAGGTCTGCAAACGAGTCGAGTCGAATCGAATTTTGAGTTAATCGAATCGAATCTCAATTACATTTTATCAAATTCGAACTCGATGAGCCGATAATTTAAAATTTGAGTTCGAAAAAATAACAATAATTATTTTATTCTTTAAAAAATAAATAAAATAATATTTTTTTAATAAATAATAAAATATTAATGATATATATATAATTTTACTATTAAAATAAATATATATATACTTAAAATAAAAAATATATATACTTAAAATAAAAAAATAAAAAATATTATATATATATATATATTCGAACTTGCGAGCCGACTTGCAAGCTAACAAGTTTAATATTTTAAACTCAAAGTTCGAGCTCGAGCTCGCGAGCAGCTCGATTGCAGCCCTTTATATACTAGCACAATAAAAATTAGTAGTTGCTTTGCTAGCTGCTTTCGGCGGTGAGAAGAGATTGGGATGCACTCCAGTCAGGACTTCTCTTTGGGAGGAAGGGAAGGGAAGGGCTGGGTTGGAGCGTTTCTTTTGGTGGGCCCTTATGGGAGGGAGGAGATCCGGCAGTTATGGCCAACCACGTGTCTCGGGAGAAACGCTAGAAGGCTAATGCCTTGGGAACAATGTCCATGCATTCAGGGTTGGATAAGGATTACGATGGGTAAGAATTTGTTATTGGAATTTGGATTGGGGTTAATCCGAAGAACTCCCTTTCAAGGTTTGGTCAAAGTTGCGTAACTTCGTTTTTTTCTTCTCACTTTAATCAAACTCATCAAATTGATCATTAAAATATTTGAGCTAACGAAAATGCCCTTCTGTACATGTTTTATGAGGCCAGATCACAGTAGATTCCTTGGACCTTCAATTCACCAGGTTTGATTTCTATTAGGGATAATATTGGAAACTTCCCTTGAGCTTCCTCTTAATGTCACTTGACTCTCTTAAAATTTTAGAAATTATCATTTACCTTCCCTAATAATTGTAAGAAGACTATATCAACCTTCACTTGACACATAATTCACAACGTATTAAATAAATGGAGCCCAAAAATAAAAAAAAAAAAAAAAGAAACGAAAGTCACCTTATTCTTTTTCCCTTTTCTCCATCATTCTTTCTTACTCATGTTTTGGATGACTATGCAATATTTTATTTGTAAATTGTAATAATTGAATTTTGTTTATCTTTTACTTTTTGTGATTATGATAAAGTGGAAAATGATTTATTTGCTTACTTTGAGTTGATTTTTATAAGGATTGGTACAGTATAATGGTTTGAGCAAGGGTTGATAAGATATTGAAAAAAACTATAAATTTATAAGAAATTAGTTTTGAACATATAGAGTTAAATTGATGCAAGTGTATTTCTTTTGAACATATAGAGTTAAATTATGTTGTATTATTGTTAATTTTTATATAAATAAGGAAAATAATTCATTATCCTTATTCAAATTTTAATTTTTTTTTAAAAAAATTAAGTATAATTCGTGAAGTATAATAAGTCAAAGGCATACTATGTATTTCAGATGATTAGTTAAAAACTATGGGTATTTTTTACAATATTTTTAAAATATATGAAATATAGATTTTTTTTTAAATTGTACATTCGAATATATAATATACAAGTATAATATGAGTATTTAGTAACTATCAACTATCATGGATGCGGTAAAAAAAAATTACAAAGCCAACATAGACCAATATCATATTCAAATTTGAAAAATAATAAAAAAAGGGAAAACATTTATATTGAAAAATAGTTTTTTTTTTGTCTAGTACAATAAATCAAATATAAAGAATCAAGTAGTGCCAATGTAAAGGGAAGAGATGAGTTTAGTGGCACGGGGAGAGGAAGTATAAGTAAGAGATCTCTTATTCGAGATCTTCCACTTATACTTATAAAAAATAAAATAAAAAAGAATAGTGCCAATGTAGATAAGTGAATACAGCAGGTCTTCTTCTCTAATGAGTAGGGCTTGTATCTAGCTTGGGTTACCTAGACCTAAACGCTATAAAAGATCTAATATATATTTTTATAGAATCAAGGTCGAGGTATGAATATCGAAAGAAGGTTCAAAAGGGTTGAAAATATCAGGAAAAATGAGGCATGAATATAGAGAAAAATCTTGAAAAAATCAGAAAATATTATAGTTCCTTTTGGTCTCTTATTTTATATCTAACATTGAATTTGATCTTATCGATATAGACAGTGTTTGAGTGCTTGTAGAACTCCCATGAAAAATGAATTCCCTAGCATCGATCGTTGATTTCACAATTTCTTTGCCCAAGAAACCAAATGAAAAACAGAAGCAATCCCCTCCGCACTAACTTGTTGAGCAATGAAAAAGAACAATCGCATTTGTTGTGGTAATTCATCTTCTTTCATTGTTATCGTACTTATTGGTCTATTTATTTAGGTTTAAAGGAGATTTTAAAACTTCACATGTAGAAAAAAGAGAGAGAGAGAGAGGAAAATTCATCAGTTGAACAGTTTGCTCTATTTCATCATGTCACACCATAATTTTGCGAGTAAAACTGATTGAGGCAAGCATGCCGCCAGCTTGGGTTACTTTCAATCCTTCCTATCCTTTTGTTACGTACTATCCATGCATGTATAAACCAGCAGCAGCGTTGGATATATATGTCACGTAATCTAATATTAAAATTGAACATTAGTTTTTAGATAAGTGGCATATATTTATCATTGCTAGCTAGTATACAAAACCTCTATCCTGACACCATACAGAAACTTGGTCCAATTTTTTAACCCCATTTGTATGTTTTCCTTCGTCACTAAGTTCATTATAAGCACTTCCATTGGAACCCATATATATATATATATATATATATATATATGTCTCCCCTTTGAACACCTTCAGAATTCGCAAGGATACCTTCCGTCATAATCACCATTTCTTGACCAGACCAACACCATCATAATCATCTGTCGTTGATGTAGCTTTTGATCCCTAATAGTTGCCAGAACTAAAAAGGATCAAGAAGCCACGATCGTTGAACATGCTGCCATTTTTCATCCGTCTCTAATGTGGAGCACCGGATAGATTTCCATTTTTTTTTTCTCTTTTAAAGCAAAGAACTGAAAGAACGAAGGGAGTGCAAGCTTTTTAATTTAATGAAAGGTCCAAACCTTGCAATTCGGTTGCTAGTACTCAATAGATTAGCAAATGTAGAAAGTATTCTGTTACTATACGATAATTTTCTCACTAGTTTAGTTTCAGGTTCAATTTGCTTGTCACATATTTCTTGCCTCACTTGACACCAGATGGGGCTTCGGGCTTCTTATGGTGGCTTAGGAATAATGTAGAAAATATGTGGGAAAAAACTTTTCTCATTGTGAATCCTTTAGCTTCACAGGATCGAATAATTTGTACTAGTTGAATTACAAATAGATACTCCTCCTGTCAAGTTTTGCACTAGTACTGCGTCAAGGTGTTTGCAGGGATGGATTAACGGACTTTTGTAGCACCAAGGACAAAAGGCTTCATTTGATGGACATGGACTCCGTCTGTACTAACCAAAGGGTTTGTCTAAAAGTGATTTTCATTGATTTTGGTTGTACGAAACGGTATTTTGGGTTTGTTTTATTGGGTTGAGTTTCTCCTGAATGTCTCTATTTTGGTTTGATCCACTAAAGTCAGCACAGTTTGGTTCCGTTTTCAATAATAAAATTAGATGATCAGATTTTTGGATTAATTTTGGAAGTCGGAAGTCATTTTGTAAATATTGACAGAGTCTTGGAATCTATTATGGTTTGACAGAGTCTAGCAGCATTCTGATGAAAATTTAAAGTGCAAAAATATCATCCAAACTCTTGAAATATGATCGCGCGAAAAAATGTTATCCAAAATCTTAAAAGATGATCACGTGACTTCAATCTTATGTGGTAGAACTACCTGAGATCTAGGGATATTAAGATAGAACTTTTCTATATATATACACTGTAACAAAAGTTCTACTGCCTTTACGGGAACCAGAACAGCAAACTACAGTCCCTTTTTTTTTTTTTTTTTTTTTTTTATAACAACCACAGTCCTTAAAACGTCTTCACATCACCGGCACAAAAAGCATTCTCCGTCTTTCTCCTCCTATCTCCTCCTACTCCTTGTTGACTCCTCATGGCAGACTCCCTGCAAAATCCAGCTGTTGCTGGGGCACTTGAGTCATCTAATCCAGATTATGGTCCTCCTCCAAAGCCCAAAAGAAACACATTTGCGTTGGCTTGTGCTCTTTTAGCTTGCATGTCATCAGTCCTACTTGGTTATGGTAAGATCAACAAGTTTGTTCCGTTCTTTTTGCTCTTTGATTGGCTGCATCTATATATATGGTTCATGAAGACGGTACTCTACTAATAAGTTTGGCGATCCATGCACATGCAGATACGGGAGTGATGAGTGGAGCAATGATCTACATAAAGAGGGACCTTAAAATCTCCGATGTCCGAGTAGAAATTTTGGTGGGAACCATCAACGTCTATTCTCTTGTGGGTTCAACCATCGCCGGTAGGACGTGCGACTGGGTTGGCCGACGATACACCATAGTTATCGCCGGAGTAATCTTCTTGGCCGGGGCCTTTTTAATGACCTTTGCCACCACCTATTCTTTCCTTATGATTGGCCGTTTCATTGCTGGGATCGGAGTTGGCTTTGCCATGATGATAGCACCTGTATATTCTGCCGAGATCTCTCCGAGATCAGCTCGGGGATTTATCACTTCTTTTACGGAAGTGTTTATCAACTTTGGTATGTTTCTCCTTTTTTTTTTTTTTTTATTACGGAAGTGTTATTGTTTTGTCATGATAACCTGAACCCGAAGGAGCCACCTAATGTTGTCACTGAGAAATTTTACTCGTTATTGGTTGGGTCTGAAATTCTGTATCAACCATTTTGAGGTCAAAACTCACAAACAGAAATAAGGGATCCCAAATCTCATATCTTGTTTGACTGAGTAGGTTGTGGTTTTGTGACTTGAAGCTGAATTTTGGCTACAATATGAGCTTTAAATGTAGGCTACGTAGTCGGGCATATTAACCTAGCTCACTGTGTTAGATTCTTGATCATCATTGCACCTTTTTGAACGATTTTATTTTTAGCTGCAAAGGTCTAAAATATCGACCTTTTTAGGGAAATAGATATCAGACACATGACTATGGCGTTAACATATATAATAGTTTCCTTTTAAGCATTTATCTATAATTTCAACGGTAAGTGTCGAATCGTCTAACAAGGCCAAAAATGTCCGTTTAATATCTTTCCTTCATCTTATTTTATGCTTTAAATGAAAAAAAGGAGATAACTCAACTTTTAATTCATGACTCTAATTGAGCACAACACTTAGCTCATTTTTGCTTTACCAAAAAAGGAAACTAACTCGTAATTAACCCTCCTTCGCTATCTCCTATCTTATCTCCAAAACCCCTAGGCCTTCAAAGTGTGGTATATCATCATCATCATCATTATTATTTTCTCATATCAACCCGTGAAAATGAGAATTAAGTGGCAAGATTTGGGAAGAAAATTGTTACTTATTTTGTTGCATGACCGAGGACATTAATTGAAACTTAAAATTCAGCCAATAGTTGAATGATTGATCATTGATGTTTTCTTCTTTCTAATAAACTGAACAGGTGTCTTGCTGGGATATGTGTCCAACTATTTTTTTGCCAAGCTTCCCACCAACTTGGGGTGGCGATTCATGATGGGAGTTGGTGCGATTCCCTCAGTGATGCTGATCGTGGGCGGCTTCATCATGCCGGAATCACCACGGTGGCTGGTGATGCAAGGCAGAGTAGGGGATGCTAGAAAAGTTCTAGATAAAACCTCGGAATCTATACAAGAATCCCAAGAGAGGTTAGCTGACATTAAGGAGGCTGCTGGCATCCCCCAGGACAACCCCGACGGCGTCGTAGAGGTTCCCAAACGCAAAACCGGCGGTAGAGGTGCATGGAGGCAAATCTTCCTCCATCCCACGCGGGCAGTTTTGCACATTACGATTGCTGGCATCGGTTTATGTTTCTTCCAGCAGGCGTGCGGTATAGATTCGGTGGTGATGTACAGCCCAAAAATCTTTGAGAAAGCTGGTATGAAGACCGACAATGATAGGCTACTCGCCACCATATCCGTTGGAGTCACCAAGACCATCTGCATCCTGGTATCTACATTCTGGCTGGACAAGATCGGACGGCGGGCATTGCTGTTAACGAGCAGCGGTGGTTTCGTATGTTCGACGATGGGACTGGCCGTTGGATTGACGGTGATTGATCGGCATCCGAATGAGAAGATAACCTGGGCCATAGCTTTTTGCTTTCTATGCACATTAGGCAGTGTAGGAACTTTTTCGATGGGAATGGGCCCCGTTGCTTGGGTCTATAGCTCGGAGATTTTTCCTTTAAGGTTGAGGGCTCTGGGAGGCGCCATGGCGGCGGGCGCCAACAGGTTGTCCAGTGGAATCATTTTGATGACCTTTCTGTCATTGTCCAAGGCCATTACCATAGGCGGGGCCTTCTTTTTGTTCGGGGGAATTGCACTGCTGGCCTTTATTTTCTTCTTTACCTTGCTTCCTGAGACGCGGGGTAGAGGACTCGAAGAAATGGAGGAATTGTTTGGCACCTTTTTCAAGTGGAGGTCCACGGCCAAAGAGTTAGAGGAGAGAAAGAGAAAGAGACTGGAAAGTGAGAACAAGAAGAACGATCTCGTTTAGATATAATATAACTGGGCCTGGGGATGGGAAAAAAAAAAGGATCAAAGTTGCTTCTTAGCTTCGTGATTTAGGAATGATGGATGGATTCTCCAGTGATTTCGTCCCTTTTTTGTTTTTTCAATGTTATCCTCGCAAGAAATAATACTCTCTTTCATTTTTCTGTTCCTCTTCCGAACATTATTCCAGCCCGCTGTTAGAGCAAAAGAATTTAAGATTAGATGTGATAGGATTTTAAAGGTGGATTGGATTTATCACAGCAAATCTGCAATCGTATTTCCATGTTATCTAGGAAATTTTATTTGCAATTGTGTAGAAGTGGCATTTATTATGATCGAACATGCAATACTGCGTTATGCCGTTAAATTCATATTCCCAGATTCTATTTCAAGATGGGGTTGCTGTATTATAAGATATGCATGGTGCGCAAGAAACCTTTTCTACTTTGAAGGATCAAATGCTAAGCTTCAAGTCTTGGTGGGGACTGTGCAATCGTAGGTCCTGCAGACGCAATAAGCTATGGAAATTGGAAAGAAGAGGGTGCAAGGAAGTACTGTAGCACTAATATATTATATACCCGCACTAATCTTATTTGGATTATATTATGTGTTTAAAAATTATTTTTAATTTTAAAATAACTTTAAGAAGCAACTAATCTTATCTTAATGATAGCTGCTTTCTATCAAATTATTACAATGATTATATTATATGTTTAAAAATTATCTTTAATTTTAAAATCGTTTTAAAATAACTAATCTTATCATAATGATATTTGCTTTCTACCAAATTATTACATACAAGTATAGTAAAACCTTTTAAATCACAATTATTAAAATCTTATGTTCCCATAAATTACATCCTTTCACCACCATAATCTTATCTTAATGATATCTGTTTTCTACCAAATTGTTACATAGAAGTATAGTAAAATCTTTTTTAAATCACAATTATTGAAATTTTACATATCTCATAAATTACTAGCTCTCTTTCACCACCATATCATTGATTAGTATTCAAATTGTTCATCATCTTTTCTCTTAATTTTGAATTAACTTAGTGTAAAAAAAGAATTAACTGTTTCGCTGATAGATTTATCAAAATTATTGGAAACTGAATATTTGTTGACGAAGAAAAATGGGTTGTCAAATCTTTTGCCAGTTAATTAAATATGAATATATAGTTCTATGTTTATGGTCACTATAAAAATTTAAATTATCTAAAAGAATATTTATAAAAAAAAAAAAGAATATCTACCAAATTTTTGATATGGAGTATATTATTTGATGTATACTATCATATTATAATAAAAGTATGTAAACAACTTTTTAAAAATTAGCAAATAATTGAACATTTAATATATATTAATTTTTTAAAATTAACATGAAAGAACATGTAGAACTATTGTTAATTTTTATATTTAAATTATTGGTATTTGTATAAATTTACAATAAATAAAAAGTTTTTAAAAATTAGTAAAAAATTGAACATTTAAAAACATTAATTTTTTTAAATTAATATGAATGAACATGTAGAAATATTATTAATTTTATATTTCAATTATTTATATATATAAATGCATAATAAAAAAATCGTGTTAAGGCACAACCAAAATTCTAGTTTGTAGTGATATTAGTTGGCAAAGCCCAGATACTAGTGGAATTATTTGACTAGTGGACGGAGGCTGAGCGAACAATCCTGGAATCAGCGGGGATTGGTGGGGGTCATTAGAAGAGATGAATTACGATGGTTTGGAAGGGCGGGTTCAGCATTAAATTTGGCTACTGCCGTTATTGTTGCAGTAAAAGTTTGGGTAATGGTTCATGGATTAAGTGTTGGAGTGAGAGTAAGGGTTACAGGAAGGCAGTGATTTGAGCCTGATTCACGGACTAGTGATTGAGAGAAGGCCGATGAGGAAAGCCCAGCCCGCATTACAATTATTTTGACATACTTAGATGCTTGGAACCTGGATTGCCGCAAAATTTTGCTACTGCTAGTACTAGTGTCCACAGTTGGGAGAAAGGGTTTAAAAAAAAATATTTGTTGATTAATCAAAAAGAAAAAAAGGTTTACTTTTGCTCATTGGCAAAATTTACTGAAGCATCAATACTTTTTGGCTACAATCGAAGCATTATGTTATTCAGTGATGTTGAGCTGGAAGCATTCAATCGGTGGATTTTCAGACACAAGCCCATAAATCCAAACCCGCCCTTCAAGAGGATATCCCCCCCAAGCCTGGGGACTGGATTACTAATTGGGGTATCCATAGTTATTTAATACCAGTGCTTAATGTACACCCAATGTACGTGCACTCAAAAAATATATAATATTTACGATTATATATTTTAAATAAAATTTTTATTACTAAAGCAAACTTTAATCTTTTAATAATTTTCATAAAATAATTTTATTTTGGTAATTATCATGTTTATGGGTAGTTATGTTGAAAACATATATTTAAATAGTTAAAAGTAAAAATAGTTATGGGTAGTTATAGGTAATTAAAGTAAATGTAGTTTTTATAAGAGTAAAGCAGAAAGTTTATAAAGTGACGATAAATGTAAACTCTAAACCCTTCCTTAGGCTTTATAGATAGTATAGATTTCAAAAAGAAAAGAAGAAACTCCTATGTAATTTGATGTAAAAATATATTACGGTTTGTCTTAAAATATATTTCAGGTGTTATGTTTTTTGAAATATAAGATTAATTAGGAAAAGTAAATAAATACGATGGAGGATAGGCAAGATTAAATAGAGAAAGTATATAAAGATAAGGGAGGATAATAATTTTTAGTATATATATATATATATATATATATGTGTGTGTGTGTGTCTGTGTGTGTGTGGTAGATTAAGGGAATGTTATATTTGTTAATGGGTGTCCTAACGTTAGAAAAATCTATTTTCAAAAATGGATATTTATAGGAAAAAAGAAGAATAAGATATTAAAAAGCACAGAGTATCCAAAAAAAGTGAGGCTCAACCCACATCTGACAAACCAAAGAAATTGTATTCGTTAGGAGTGGGCACGAATTAGGTATCCATTACATGGGACATTTGTCTTTTTTCTGACCCTTAATTGCCCCACATATCAATAGTTAACTTGATGATCAGGTACCTGTTAGAAAATGGTTAGATCAGCGAATACTTGCTTCGCCCCTCTCATCATTTAATGTTTTAAACAATAATTTATACTAATTTTTTATATTTTATATATGCTTTTAAGATTCAATATAGATTTTAACAAAAAAAAAGTCCCGTGTCAAGAAACAAACATGAAAGAAGAATACAAGAAAAAGAAAAAAAATCCAAAACTAATTGAAAATTGTTATAAGCATTGCCCTTATTTTATACATATTCTACGCCGATTAAACTTTTTTTTTCTAAAAAAAAAGACCATAACAACTGTAAATGAATATTGTAAACAAATTATAGACGCTTATATTCGAAGTGTAATTTGCACAATAAAAATACTCATTTAACTCTAAAAATAATATTTCTATAAATATATTTTTTTAAAAATGAGAGACGGATCAAGTACTCGCGAATTTTAATCCCCTGACTGGAATGTGTCTCGCATTAATGCGAATATCTAACCTTTTTCTGACTCGATCAAATAATATAAGTTGAGTACACTATATATATATTTTTTAAATGACTCGAATCAGTTCTCGCGAATTTTTGGATCAACGGATAACTTTTCGTACTCCCAGTATTCATAATCAATAACTCAAACGCCCGCGATGAATCCGTAACGGCCAACAAAAAGTTTTGGAATGGCAAACAGAAGAAGAGATCTGATTGAACCAATTAAAGGCCACGTGATGTACTCAAATGGCTTGATAACCCATGGTGTCTTTTGTACCCATAGCCGACCCGCCATGTGACTCTTATTTACCTTTCACGTGGGACTTCTCTCCTCAAGATTTCCGCACTTTAAACATGTGACGCAAAACAGGGGGCCCAAATTTAACGCTGCCTATTTCGTATCGCTTTGGCACGACGAAAGCCCCCACCAAAATTCCTTTTTCCCGCATAACACCGCACTGGCAGTTCCATTCTTCGGAATTCCATGTCTACCTACTAAATTCTACACCATCCCTTCCATTATTATACTTTTAGTTTTGAAATGTCTGAAAATATTCGTCAAATATTGAGAAAGTTAAAACACTTTTTAATCTTTTTTTATTATAAATTTTTTCTTTTTGATTATATGCATGATACCATTTAAATTCAAATTTTAAATTTGTGAGAATACAATTAAAAAGAGAAACATAGATATCACGATCAGATCATTATTTTTAAAAAGTTGAATTCTCGAAACATGACACAATAACAATTGGGACGAAAGGAGTACCATATTTTTCCATCGATCCCTCTTACCCCGTGACTTGGAGGCAGAGTTCTTTGGTCATTTTGAAAATTTAGTTAGATAAACTCAAGGCTAGAATGTTAATTCTTATTATTCAATTTGAAACCTTTATTTTTCTTTTTTCATTTCCCCCATAAAACAATAATATTTTCTATTCTCACGTCCTCATTTTATTCTAAGTCATCTCGCGAAGATAATCTGCCCCGGCCAGCTGATTAAGTTAATTCCACATATATCCATTGTCCTGCCAACAAATATATGGTTGGCTTGGCGTAATGAGATACATACGCAACCACGCAATCAAATAATAATAATACATCCACCCAAACAAGAGGCTTCGCAAAACACCTAGTAGCTAGAAAGATTGTTGAAAAGGGTAAGAGCAACTAGAGGAACCATCATGTGAACGCTTCCTCACTGGCTCCCAGTGGTTAGGTTCGCGTCCAACTTGTGTGTTGAAAAGCCATGCGCAAAGGTTAGCTAAATAGGGAAAAGCAAAGATTGAATTTGCCAAAAATGAGCTCTACTTCTTTTTTCCACGTTTCGATTTCCTGTGACTCGAGTTCGGTATTTGTTTGATCATCATGATCGAATGGGGGCCGGCTTGAGTACGTAATTGCCCTTCACTCTTCAGTAGAGTTAACCAGATAGTAGTAGTGTATTCTTACTTCCATGCATGGATTCCTACATATATACATAGGTATATATAATGTAGGTAGGGTTGTCGTCGTGCAGGCTTTGAAGAAACTGGCACCCAACATGAATTAATGCATGCAACAAATGAAAAGAACACGAGCATAACAACGGTACGATCGATCATAAGCATTCAAATTCACAATAGCTCGACCTTAATTAGCTGCACATCTTACCCTAAAAACCACCCCAACTCCCCGGCCCCAACATAAAAACGGAAAGGGGGGGGGGGAAATTAAAGTGCTTTGAAGGAGGCTAGGAGGATTGTATGTCATATTAATTCACAGGATATATAAGAAAGATACTCCCATTAATTAAGTTCATCATCATATTACAGTCAATATTTAAATAGTCACCAGCATAAATAGGTATTAATTATACTAACCTTGGTACGTGGCTTCAACAGCTAGCTATACTACAGTACTAGAGAATCATGCATGCATGCATGCATGCATATTGGGGGGAAGCAATTTATGTTTAGTCCCCGTTAAGTAGTTGCATTGACCAGAGATCCTCCATGCTCCAAAGGTTCTCATTTGATTCAGTGGGAAAAGGGCCTTGAAAAGTCTCCATATTCCCGGAGTAGGAGGGTGGGGAGTAGGTTTCCGCAGCATCTACAGTTGTGGAAATTTGACTGGTGCTTGCTTGATCATTAGCATGCTCAGAGCCTTGCCCGGCGAAAGTTTCTGCCTGCTTGATATGCTTTTGGATTCTAGTCCTCCAGTAGTTTTTAATTTCATTATCTGTTCTCCCGGGAAGATGCTTTGCTATTTTGGACCACCTTCGCCACATAACAATTAATTAACAGCTGAATACTCAAACCAGATTCTATATACTCATCATATATATATCTACTAGCTAGAAGAAGATGTAATTAATAATAATGTTCTACATTTCGTTTTTGTAAACAGGTGCTAGCTAGCAAGTTTTAATCATACTGTAAAGATCAACGCATGCATATATCATGGCGATTTTGATTTCATTACTAAATAAGTCCAAGTGTTGGTAAAAGTTTTGTTCATCTCATTCTTGCTAACAAGGGAATTTTTTCACGTACGTAGTTCAGCCGAAAATTGAATTTCTACCATGCATGCAATGCCGTGTGGCCCCGACCAACTTATAATTTCTCGGATCAGTTACGAGAATAATGACTCCAACTCTTACACGTTTCGTGGTTTTGAAACCTAAGCTCTCCATGTTCTGTGGCCTTCACAATTAATCGAAGTTTTACTTAAAGGCAAACCCCCGCAGAATATAAATTGGAAGGTTTCAACACTTGATTCTCAAACCAAAAAAGAACACCCGATCAACCGGCTAGTAACTCAACTAGTTTATAGTTTTGGAGGAGATGCAAAAAGATTTCATGAGAAGCATCCCAGCCACCGGCCATCCACCACAACCAAATTGAAAAAGGAAAAATGCATTGCTAGCTGTTGAACTCTTCCAGTCGGAAAATCGACCACCAAGCAACTCGAGGCATACCATCATCGAGCCCCATCACCATTAGGTTTAGTTTTCAACAAGAATTGAAGGTTAAGTTTTTCCAAAAAGAAACAAAAAAAAGAGCCCATCTTTTTTGAAATCCCAATACTTAGGTGTCTTTGAACTATCAATTCTGTGCGCGTTTCCAGTTGATACTGAACAGCTCTTAAATTGTTACAACAGCAATATTCTTTGCTCCTATGTCGTGAGTTTCCCGGTCAGTAATAGTGCACTTTCTGTGTCTACTCAGTCTCAGTTTTTATCCCCCAACTCAAGGTTACTCTTCTCGAAAAGTTGCAACATAAATCTTCACCATCGCAAACCCATTTGTAGATTTTTTTTTTTTAAAAAAAAAAATTTATTTGAGCAACCCGTTTGTAGATTTAGCAGTACAACTATTTTGTCATTGTCAAAAACCTCACTCACCCGCTAGGCCGCGACTCAATATTACGCTCAGACTTTCACGCTGGATAAGTGTACTGACGCTGTGCACAATGAATTTAGAGCTGTGAACACGACATCATCAAACCCCATGCGCAAATATTGACTCGTGCGGAATTCCTAATTCCTATCAAGTACTATCGACCCCTTTACCTTCAAGAGCCAAAAAGATAGGGTAGATGTCAGCTTCAAACAATGCAACTAGGAGCTGCTTTGTTTCAGTTGATACTATACTAGGAAGGGGCAACATGTGATCAACGAAAAGGCTTCACCTTAAAATAGAAACTTGCATTTTCCCAACGTGCTCTATTTGGTTTGCATTTCACAACATGCTCTATTTCGACAGCTATTATCTGTGGTAGAAGTATCATATTTCGACAGCTATTATTGAGAAGAAAATTTCTTCAAATGCACATGGTACTAGTTTCATCAACTATGTTGTAGTATCATGCCATTTTCATCAAATGCACATAGTACTAGTTTCATCAACTATGTAGTAGTGTCATGCCATTTTTCTACACTTAAAACGTGTTCTCCACAAAATGCTACAAAGATGCAAATTCAGTACGGAACCTCCATATCTAGTATACGGCCTTTTCAACTTTCTGATCGTATCACTGGGATGAATCACATTAAAAAGGTTAGATGATCTTAAAAAGGCAAGAAATATACGGTTAATAAATCCAATTAGATTCTTAATGTTGTCATTTCGACAGAAAGCTGATGTTTTAATCGAATTTGTATGAATTTGTTATCCTAGAATTTTCTTCTCAAGCCATGTATTGGCCAATTAAAAGTTATAAAGAAGCTTTCTATCTATTTACAAACCGAACTAATTAAGGTTTTAGCATGGCCTACTAAGATCCTTACACGACCATAATCAATTAAGAGAGCTTGCTCGCTTTCAACTCAAAATTTTAGCCGTGTGACTTCTGTCTGACGAAGTACAAGAAGATTGTCCATATATTGGGTTTTGAAATAAAGCTTTTGAATTCTGACAGCCACGAGTAATATATATGAACGTTTGAATTTGAAGATCTTCCATATATAGCCATTCTCTTGCAAAAGTAAGGGGAAAACATGTTCATTTCATCGGCTTTTCACTCCAAATCTAACTCTATGAATTTTTGTTGGCTTGAGAACAGGCACCAGTAGCCCAAATTCTTAGGGAGATCTATTCAGTCGCTCTTGTTAGTCGATGCAAAGGTCAAGACACACAAGAAAACTTGGACGAGAACCGTCACGTTTCTTTGCATAACAATTCAATACAGACCTCACAAACCCTAATATGAGATGTTACCTGTTTCCCCATTTAGCATGCAGCTCCATGATCAAGAGCTGCTCTTCAGGTGTAATATTTCCCCTCCTTACATCTGGTCGAAGATAATTAAGCCAACGAAGACGGCAACTTTTCCCTGTACGCTTGAGGCCTTCGAAAAGAACAAATTCCCTTGTTAGGGTTTCTTGATTAAAGTAATAAATAGTTTTGTCTCTTAACACATATATATCTAGCTCAAAAAATGAAAAACATATATATATGTAAAATGAATGAGGTTACCAGCAGATCGTGCCAGTGAGTTCCAAACACCTTCACCATGATTTGCAATGTAGTTAATCAGGATTAAATCTTCTTCCATTGTCCAAGGCCCTTTCCTTACTTCAGCATCTTGAGAATTGCATGGTTTCTTATCCATCTTATGTCTGTATGACTGAGCAAGAGCGGAGGAGGGGATCGGGGATGGGAGAGAGAAGGAGATGGAAGGGGGGGGGGAGAGGGGGAAAGAGGTTGGATATTTTGGAAGAGGGTTGATGGTAGATGTGGATTTGAAGACAGATAATGGAAGAGGACTGGAATTTATAGAGGCAGGCTAAATAGCTTTTCTCCAGTCCTTAAGCTTCTAATAAGCATATCGTTGATGATATTTTGACCTAACTTCCCTTCAAGACAAACTTAATTACGTTACTGATAGTAATAACCATGATGTTAAGATAAGAATGTATAGCATGTTCGACATGCATGATCACTTATGGACAAACTCTCTGAATTTTTCAAATAACGTTACATTTTTTCTTTAAGGTTTAGATAACGTTACATTACAGATCACTGTACATGCTATCTTTTTGGCATTTCTTTTTCCCTTTTCTCAGGAGGCGGGTGATTTTGTTTTCTTACGGACAACTGTCTAGTTGCAAGTAAGGGTGATAATTTTGGACGCGATCTAAAAATACGATACTAATATAATACGAAATTAATGGGTTTGGGTGAAGATTTTGTGGGTTCAAATCAGAAGCAAGTCGAACCCGATGAACACAAAAAAAAAGGTCGAATTTAGATCATCCAAGGGTTGACCCAATAGCTTATTTTTGAATTAAAAATAATTTAATAAATATAAAAATATTTTATCTCACTAAACTACGTTATTCTTTTTTTTTTCTCCAAAAGCATTAATCACTTAATCCTAAATGAATTTGTTTAACTTGTGTGAAGTTGGAATTATTATATTTGGACAAATAATGTATTATATTATTTTCTACTTTTATAGTATCTTAATTTATTTTAGATTTGGCTTAGAATAAAACACTATTACAGTGTTTTAATTTATTTCAGTTCTAGTTTGGGATTGTTTATGGAGATTTTTATTACTTGATTATGTAATTAGCCTTGTGCAAAATTGGTTTGTTGGAAACTATAGTGGTAAATAAGTAAATTGAAATTATGTTTCAGGTTATATCAAATCACTCGAGTGACTCATCAACCTATCAATCCGAAAATTTCAGATTCAGGTCAAATATCCTGACCCATTGCGGGTTGGCGGATTGTATTCGAGTCAACAGGTTCCTTGTTATACCTCGATCTTAACCTGACCTGCCAATCCATTTTTGACCCGATTGACACCCTAGTTGCAAGTCGTAAATGTAGCTCACTAAAGATATTTATCATCCATATCTACTCTACTCATGCCTTGCAAAAGTTTTAAATATAGTGCTAGTTGGTTTGTTTGGATAGTTTATTATTTGTATAATTTTATTTACTTGTATCATAAACATACCTTTTTACCACTTTTTTATCTCACATGCATCACATAAAAAAATACTATAGTATTTTTTATTTAAAAAAATTATTTTAAATAATCTCCTATCCAAACACAAGATCTGCATAATAACTTTGAAAACTATTCACAAGTAGGACACTAATGAACATATATGGTACGGTTTACTATCAAATGTCAACCATTAAGATTATCTTAAAGAGGCAAAAGAACAAATGATGCAGTAGGGCTATGTATTAGGATTTTTTTTTTTTAACTGTTTGCGAAATTTCGAATTAATAGTTGTAGCGCATCACCTCAAACGCCGAAACAAATATCATTTTTTTTTGTGTGAAATAAAGAACGAGAAAAAATTAGAAGAAAAGTAGAGATGTGCTTGGCTAAAACCTTATCTAGATCGTTGATTGATTACTGAGAATTCTTTTTTTTTTTTTAAGTATTATAAAACGAACACACAAATAAGAAGCCAATAAATGGTTTGCCTTGAGGATATAGCGTCCTTTGCTTCATAACTCGTACATCAAAACGGAGTACATAAATATCATCACGTGGTTCTACATTTTGGGGTCCGGTACATACTTTTCGTAGCTTGTCAAATGAGTGTAAATCTTAAAAAACTTTAAACTTCTCTGGAAAGGAATTTTCTTCCAAAAAATCTCTATGTTTTTCGCAAATATATTTTTCAGTTACTTTTTTATTTCGCATATATCAAATCGCTACAGTATATTTTTTACAAAACTCTAGAAAATTGCTACAGTATATTTTTTATGACATGAAACAGGTGAATATGGTAATAAGTTGATTTTAAGTCATAAAATGCATGGTTTTAAGTCACAAATAATGTAAATGACATTAATTTATGAGTCACAATTGATCTTGTGACTTGTAAATAAGGGTCACTGTTTATATTGTCATAATTAATCTTTCAAGTCACAAGATTTTCCTAATTTGTAAATCACAAAATTAATTGTGACTCATAAATTAATGTCATTTTTATTATTTGTGACTTAAAAATCATACCTTTTGTTACTATCATCAAAGTTTTTGTTATTAGCAAGTCACGAAAAGTTTGAATTTCTTGTAGAGTTTCGACTTTCGACCATTATCTGTCTGAATAAGGATGGTCGTGAAATTACTTCGGCACCAATCAGACGGAGGAAAGCTATGTGTCGTGTTTTATGAACCGTCAAATCCACGAAAGTTCATAAGTACCTTAGGGGGAAAAAAAAGCTACTCCATAGGGCAATAAGATTGTTTTTTCTTGTCGTTGAATTCATATTAAACTGAACATTTTAAAATTATCTGCACCTAAATGATCGAGATAAAAATAAATGGCTCTAAGAATGCTTTTTTTTTTTGGGGGCCGGGGGGGGGGGGGGGGGTGTAAATCAAACGCTCTATTTTTTCTTAAATCGAAGAGATTGTTTGGATTGTCTCTTTTCAAAGAAAAATTGTTACGTTTTTCGTGAACATATTTTTTAATCATTTTTTTACCTCGTATATATATATATAATCGTTACAGTAATTTCTCTACAAAAAGTCCAGAAAAATACAATTCAAACAAAAAGTAAAACAAACACTTAAAAGCAAAAGGTAAAACTGAGCCCATTAACGGATAAATTTATGAATTCGACGATGTGCATAAAAAAAAATTCTAGCAAAAGATATCTACTAGATTCGATACGACATGTAGACAGCACAAGAGACATGTAATAATTGTACATTCAAAATAACAAAACAAAATCCTTTTTCTTTCTGGGGATAAACAACATAATTTCACTGCATATTTTTTTTTTTTCAGATCTGCAAGTAATGAAGAGAACACATCAAACACGCAACAGACCAAGAGATTACCTCAAACATGCATTGAATCAATGTTTCAATAAACTCAAACATTGTTCGTAATTGGTATAGTAGCAGTATAACATATCCAACAAGATACGATCAGTCAAACAACCTTTTTCCTGTGATCTTGAAACTTTACACTGAAAAAATAGCAGAGTTTTTACCCAATAAAACATGCTTCTTCTCCATCCATCAGTAGTACTCCATCTTCTTATCAAATTAACTTTTCTTTTAGGTGCAATTTTATTGTGGTACGGACCACTTGGTTGGAATCATAGCAAAGTAGACCGGTTTTATTTATTACTCCAGCTGATAACTGCATTAGATTAACAAATCAACTAAAACGAAAAAGGACAGTTTAAACTCGAAAACCCTAACTAAAGCGGGCAAACAATAGCTTTAAGTGAGGACGGAAAGAGAAAACTTTCCAACACGGAAGGAACCACCTTTCACTAGAAGGCTTGGCTTCTTTGCTTTTTGTTGGTGTTTTAGTGATAAATATTCTTGCAGCAAATTGTACACTCTTTTGTCCATATTCAAGGCAAACCCTTTCCCGAATTTTCACCATCTACAAGCACAAACTTTATAATAGTTTGGCCGGTGAGAAAAAGAAATGACAATAACAATAATTATTATTGAATTGATAAGTGAAACTTGGTGCTTGCAAAACCTCATCGATGGATCTTCTATCTGGATTTCACTCAATCCAACGCACCAACCTCAGTCGCTCGAGCGGGCTTTTACGGAGACAACAAGTCATTGACTTGAGAAAATGGTTCAAACCGAGTTTTTCCTGCGTATTTTAATTGTTGACTTTTAGATGCATTGGATTGGTAGATGACAGGTCTTCAAGTTCATTGTTCTCAGCTCGAAAAACCGCGTGCTTTGATGATCATTGCCGTTGCGGTTGGCTGCAAAAAAAACAGCAGCAGCGGCTGCCTGCATGATTTTGTGTGTTTTTCTTCTTCTGTTCAAAATCTTTACTTTAATTTCCATGACTGAATCGGATACGCAACTCCAAAGTAAAATAGTCGGTGAAGTTCATCGTACCCCTCCCTAACTACGAATTCTGTTCTTTCATCTTTACACTCTCGTCGTCGTAACATCATCAGTGTATATAAGATTTATTCTTTTATTTTTGACTGTAGCAAACAAATTTAAAAGTTATTCGGTTGGTTAATTATTTGGACCGCGAATGGGTTCTTTTGTAGTTTTTGGTCATCACATACTTTTGGCCCAAGAGAATTTTGTAACAATCTGCCCGACCACTGCAACCCACCCAAGTCTTTATTTTATCAACCACTACCACCACCTCTCCTGATGATGGGGTAGGAGGTCAGGGGTTCAACCCTTGCTTCCTATCAAATTGTCTGCCCTCATGGGCAGCTTGATTGATCTCAACAAGTTTCTTTAGGAGCTGGTGTCTAGTGCCCGTAAGGGTTCGAGTCCCGTAATTATCGTGTTCGGAGGAATAGGGCCTCTCCTTCGGGACCGGAGTGGGATTAGTCGGGCCCTGTAAAGATTGATCCGGACACCCACTCCGTTAGCGAAAAAAAAAAAAAAAGTCCTTATTTTATCAGGGCCCTTTTCATATATTATTTTTCTCACTACCAAAATTCATTGGTAAGTGCAAACGGAAAAACAAAAATTCAAAAGTAAGCATAGAAATTTTCGTATTCCACTCTCTTCTCTGCTACCACTAGTTTGTTTGCTTGCTATACATCAAATCTTGAAATAAAAATAAAATGAATGAATGAATGGACCAAACAACAATCAATGTCATTAGTGATTAATGATGGACCCAAATGCGAGTGGCTATGACAAAGAAAGTGATTTACTCTTCTAAGTCTGTCGTGTTCCAATTTGAGCATCTGGCTAAAGGACAAATACTAGCTTATTTTTCTTTTTTTTTTTTATAAAAAAAAGCCCAAAATAAAAAAGGGGAAATGGGGAATGAATAGTGTAACGTCAAGGTGCAACTCATCACGTACCAGAAAAGGGAACCCCCGTGTCACCGTCATCACTAATTTAGATCGATCTTAATGTGGTTGTTTTGCCTTATTAGTGCAAAATCAGCATAGCATGAGTGGACTAATCTTATTATTATTATTTTTTTTTTTTGGTTTTTATGACGAAAGATAAATAATAACACTAATTTTTATCTGTCTGAATAGGGAGTAAGAATTAGGTGAAGAGTCTTGATATCCACAAATTGTTGGGAGGAAGACAGATCGAAGGGACAAAAACAAACACTTAATTATGCACTATGAGCCGTGCTTTTTATTTACTGAAAGATGCCTCATTTATTTATTTATTTTTTTTTTTTTGAAGAAGAAGAAGAAGAAGAACTGTAGTAGTAGTAGTAGTGTTATCAGACGGACCAATTCCTAACACTGGCCGGCCCCCAAGATTTTTTTTTTGCATCCACCACTCACAATAATTTCACAACCGTTCTGAGTTCGACACTTCTCACAGAAAGTTGCATGGAAGTATTATCCGTCCCGGAAAGCATTCTCATGTGGCTGTCCATAACTTCATGTCTCGTTGATTTTCTTCTTGTCTTATTCTTCTATTATTTTCAAGGATTTTCCGTCGACTTATTATATATATATATATTCTCTGAAGCATATAATTAAATTTACTGTTGTTGTGAAACTATTTTTCAATAACATAAACGAATTGCCCAAGTTCTAATCATAAACATTTTGCATTTTCTCAGTCCACTCATAAAATTAAAAAAAAAATTTTTTTTTTTTGGGGCTTGCCTTTTCAAGTCAGAAGATATGGTGCGAATAAGAATCCAAAGAGAAGTAAGTAGTTTAAGTTGGAATTGGATTAGAGTTAAGCGTTCGTTGGATGCCACATGAAGTGTTGCTGCATAAGACTGCTCGATCTTAAAGAAACAATTAGACTACTACCGCTGTTTAATAATTCACTTCCAAAAGTGGAAAGCCAGTTATCATAATTGGCTTCCATTTTTTGGGGAAAAGGGTTGAACTTTGGACAGGGACTGTGGCTCAAAGTAAAAGGCTTTTGTAATGTGATCTGTGCTAATGACCACCATAATTGGTGGCAATTTGGCCATGCTTCTGCAAGGCTACGGATAATCTTTTAAACCCCCACCCCCCCCCCCCCCCCCACCAAAAAAGAAGAACAAACAAAAACAAATAAAGAGCCTTGCTGATAACTTAAACTGCACCACACGTCTCATTTGTGGCTAAATACGTAGATCAAGACTTGAGAGACCTCAGACTGCGAGGTCTTTATTATTAGTTTTAAGAATGAAACATAATTCTATTTTCTTAGATTAAAGCTTTATTTGAACTTGGTTTGGTTGTATTTGTTTCATTCTTAAAACTGATAATAAAGACTGGAGTTTGAAATTTGAAATCTAAAGTCTGAAATCCATTAAATTATTGAATTACTAAGTAATAAAATTGAGTCTATATTACATTAAGTGATAAGTAAATAACCTATCATTTATTTTTTAGACCAAGTTTTGTTTAGGAGATTCAATGCAATTGATTCAGATATTCAATTTTTTGTTATCAAACACAACAACTGAACATATTAAAATTTAAACCCATTAAATTTAAGTTTAAGTGTTAAATTGAATTATCAGATAAGGACTTAGTTTCTTACAATGGACAGAACCCCTTTCGTGTACCTTCATTCGGTGGACATTGTATTGTTTTCCGGTACTCATGAAACTCCCCCAAGACAAAAAACAGGAAAAAAAAAAAAAAAAAAAAAAGAAGAAGGCGGGGACATATTTTTCAGGATTCCTTTTCTTTTAGAATCTTAACTAATTTTTGCGAGTAGCTCTTAATACAGAATCAAAAAATGAGATGCTTCTCAAAAACACATAGCAATGTAATAGAAAGCTGGGCCGAAAGTGGAATAGGAAGTGATATAGAAAGTCATTGCCGTAATTCTTCCTAACTAGTTATAACCCTTCATTATCAAGACTTTGACGGAAACTCTTCTTTGGAAGACGTAATCAGCGACAATAAAAAAAAAACAATAATTTGTTAAGGCGCTTTTTTTCCTTTTCACGATCAACAACAACAACATATTGCAAGGAACAATATGTCATGGAAGTTACAAATGACCGTAAGATAAAATAGTTCCATGATTCTGAAGTACTCCATCGTGGGAAGAAACGTTGAGAACGATCTATCGCCCAAACGAATCCTCTGCCAAAGATCCCTGTTTGGAATCCGTCAAGATTGTCTGCTATAAGTTTTTTAAAAATTGTAAATATAGTAATCTCAAAAAAAAATTTTAAGTTTTTAAATTATACATTTCAAAATATTCAAAAATTTACACATTTAAAATTTTTTTAAAAAAGCTTCAACAGTAAACTACAGTAAAGTTTTAGACAAACTTTCAAAAACCTCACCTTCCAAATAGGTAAAACCAAAGAAAAACTCATCAAAACATGGTACTAAGTATGAAATGGTTGGTAAACTGAGAGGGACTCTAAATAAGATATTAGTGTTCAGGACCTCCCACTTATTAAAAAAAAAAAAAAAAAAAAAAAAAGAGCGTGACATGGGGTAGCAACTATCTGCAATTAGCCGCGTCATCCTCCTTTCCCTATATTACACACGCAGACAGGATTGTCGTTTTCGGCAGAGTAATGAAGCAATGAGTAGGATAGAAAGGGAGATTGAAGCCTAACCGAGATATGACATCTCATTTTCTTGAAGTAAATTAGGTAGACAGCTAATGATGAGTAAAAATTAAAACGCTCCTCCCTTTCTTAGGTCATGCTTGGATTGCTTGTTTTCGTTGAAAAATATTATCGTTTTCCGTGATCACATTTTCCTATCAACTTTTTCCATCACATATATCAAATCGCTACAATAATTTTTCCATAAAAAATAACAAAAAATACAATCCAAACACAACCTTACTTTTGCTGCTTAAACAACCTCTTAACATGTGCCAATTAGCCACAAAATCATCATTGAAAATTTACTTCTATAAATGAATTGTAATAAAAGGAATAAAAAATCCACTTCTTGCACGTGCTTGAATATTTTTGTGGTGTTAATCATTTATCGATAAAATGTTCAAGAAATTTCAATTATTGAAAATTTTAAAGGTCACCTAGTAGCAGCTTTTTGCAAAAATGTACTTGCAAAAAGCTGCTGAGCTGGATAACTAGTACGGAACGCATTCATCGCGGCCCTGAGCGAAAGATCAAAGACCAATTCCATACAAAGCGGCCGCTTAGCCGCACCCCCCTTTGCGGAAAATCGTAATGGAACGATGCCGTGCAATGTTGACAACAGTGCAGGCTACTGGCCAATGTAATGTAAAGAAAACTTTACTACAGGCATTCGTCAATTCCAAGTTGGATGAGGCACGTACCACTTTGCAAGTTGAATGACAGTAGTTATAAGTTTCAAACGAGATAACAAAGCATCTACATTTAAAGCAAGCAGCTAAAAATCAAGCCAAAGAAGAGCTTTAAAAGCAACTTCTGCTACATCATAGTTACGATACAGAATGAAAAATGGGCAAAACAGTATGGTCACTACCATGTTTCAGTCTCACATAAAGCAAGATAGTATCAGTCCTTGAATCCCACAATTATCCAAGCAGCAAGCGAACAAATTGATTTCTTGCCTTATGCCTGCACAACGGTATCCACAAGTTGAGCACCAAAACCACAAAATAGCCAGAAAAGAAAATTTTAAATGCCAATTTAGAATGCCCGTACAAAATAAAGTCAAGCCAAAAGCTAGTCATGCAAAGTAAACAAACCGAAAGGGAGTAAAAAATTAAGTCAGACAACACTTGCCTTGCTAGCAATGTTGCTGGAAAGCCAATCCAGCCCTTCATAAAGGCCCTCCCCAGAGGTAGCACAAGTGCTCTGGATGTACCTGCAACAAGTGTTATACATAATCAGAAGGGACACAAGGACTGGACCCATGCAGTTTCTGTAACATGCATAGGCGCTGAGCATACATGGATCAGAAGAGAAATAACGACCCATGCAGTTTCTGCAACATGCATAAACACTGAAAAGTTCCTTTTGTTCAAAAATCTGAAGGTGTATTACCAAACAAATTATATGTATGCATGTCCAAATATACTCTCCAGCCTCAGACCTTTCTCCAAATTTTACAAATAAGCTCAAATTGACAATCAAAAGATAAATAAAAAAGACACACACAGTGAAACAGGGAAAGGTTGGCCGTTAGCAACACAAGTAAGACTGGGAGCGCCCGTTATATATCATTTAAATAAAAAACTGTAGCAATGAGCTCTAAAAACATGCATCGGGTGGGATAACAGAACAAAACTGCACGAGAAGTTTTACCAATGGCGCTGACGGAGAGAATGGAGGCCAAGCTTGTCAGTAATTTCTGCAGCATTCATTGCATTGGGCAGATCCTGCTTGTTAGCAAACACTAGCAACACAGCATCTCGCAGTTCATCCTGAAACCAGACACAAAAGTCAGTCAAACCTTCTTGTCCTGCCAAGTCATATCACTTCATTGATCTTATTCGCAAAAGTAATTAGTCGATATAAATATGGGTAAGTCTCATTAGTAACAGCAGTACCGTGGGAACCCTACGGACTCCTAATACCATATCCAGATCAATGAATTGAAAGCAGAAGTCATTTATTAACTAAATCGGGTTAGTTAGGTCAAATTTTGAGCCACATGAGATGGACTTGCACATGCATTTGAGGGAAAAGGGGTGGGGTATCAACCATTGATCTAAGCCTCAGATGTACAGGTAAAAGATCTGGAAAGTCCAAAAAAAAAAAGGTTGCCCAGACAGAACTCCGGCAGTAAACAAGTTCAGAAAAAATTGCAAGACAAAAGGGAACAAATGATGAAATACTAAGTTGGTTCATGAATCAGCATATGTGAAATCATATAAGATTAAATCAGGTAGCGCAATATAAAAGAAAAATTCTCCCATAGCTTTCGGGAAAACCAACAGTGCGTCCTGCTTGATGAATGTTTCATCTCAACCTGGCCAGATTTCCACATCTCTCAGCTACTTTTTCTAATCTAAACCTCTTTTGAAGCAACCCCAATTGGAGATCGCTGGAAAAGGAAAAAGATTAATTCCTTAAACGCAAAACATAAAAATAACAAACAAGACAAAACATTTGCTGGAACAAAGATGGAAACTCCCAACAGAGTTTTTAAAACATATCCACTCAGATGCTGTGATCATATTTCCAAATCCAACAGAAAGTGTTGACAAACCTCATTTAACATCCTATGCAGCTCATCCCTAGCTTCAACAACTCGGTCCCTGTCATTGCTATCCACCACAAATATAAGACCCTGTGTGTTTTGGAAGTAGTGCCTCCATAATGGACGGATCTGTATTAGAGATGGTGTGTATCAGCCTCGCAATCATATGAAAAAATAAAAGCATGCAGAAATGAGAAATAGACAAGGAGAATGAACCATGGGAATATTGAAGCATTATGCCAAAGGAAAATACAAGGAATGGTAAACAATTATCACTGTCATAATAAAGAAGTGACCATGCAAGATAATAATTAAAAAAAAGAGCATATCATGGAAATCAGGAAAAAAAAAGCCTAATACCACAAAAATATGTGCAAAAAATCATAGCTTACAAAGCAAACAGCAGGAACAATTTGAGATGGAAAATTTATCAGGGAAAAAAATCCCCTATTCCGGAGTGCAGGGGAAATAATCCTATCACACACTTAAACATGAGATTTAACTTGCTGAGTAAATAAACATGTCAAACGAATAGGAACAACTTATCAAACGACTTCAAATTCAAAGATACTGCAGGTAACTTAATACTATGCTGTCATCAACATATCTCCATATACATTATTTTCATTCTTTCTGACAAGCAGTCTTTTCTGCATTGACAGTGTCCCTTGACAGGAGAGGGGGAGGGCAGAAGGGAAAGAGGAAAGGACAAAAAGGAGAGGCCAAGGTTCAAGTACAAAGAACTGATGAAATAAATGGGAGTATATTCAAGTGCATAAAAATGATGAAACAAATGGAAAATTGTGTAGACCCCATTGATAACCATGTTAGAAGGTTAAAAAACAAAAAAAAAAAATGACAGATGCATCATACCTTGTCCTGGCCACCAACATCCCACACGGTGAAGCTAATATTCTTATACTCCACAGTTTCAACATTAAAGCCTGAAGAAGAACCAATACTTACAGCTTAGAGAATTATAACTGAATCTGAACAACTGAACTGATGTCATGCCAACAGGCAGAGCGCTTGAACATCAAATGCACCATCAAGTCTTGTATCAGTAAAATAACACTTTAAGCTTCTGCAGGTATCTAAAACAAAAAGGCAACCCCATCGCCAAAAGGGCCATATACAAACTTGCTCACAACACTCATGTTTCATTGTATTTCAATTAATCACCTCTCCAACAGTTATCCAAATTGTTTGTTCAGGCGAACTTTTGAGAGTTTGCAATTATTGAGGCAAAATGCTACCATCTATCTCCAAGAAGAACAGAAATAATAAATGAATGGTTTAACTAGGGAAAAGATTCCAACACTTAAAAACTCTTGCTAAATTACAGCCAAATGAACAACTCAATTCAGCACATTAAAGACTGACAATGAGGTCGTGACATTGCGCAGTCAACCTCGCTCAGATGATTGAGAAGCCACTGACATAATTATGGTACAGGAATCAAAAGCAACAAGACTGGCCATGCAAGACAATTTAAACCAGATATTTCCAAAAGGAACTTACCAATGGTAGGAATAGTAGTGACAATTTCTCCAAGCTTGAGCTTGTACAGTATTGTAGTCTTACCAGCAGCATCAAGACCTACCATCAGAATCCTCATCTCTTTCTTGGCAAACAGCCTGCTGAACAGCTTAGTGAAGGTAAGCCCCATCTCTGCTCGGATCACTCAACACTGCCGAATGTGGAAACCTAGCAAATTTACCAAAATTCAGCCATAAAAACGCAAGAAAAAATCCAAGCGGTTGTGCAGTTCAGCTGGAAAAAAAAATCATGTTAAGCTAAGTCAACATTCGATCTGATGGAAAATCGGATTCATATAACAAAAGTGGTAACCTGAGAATGACATATGAGCTTAATTGATCTAAAACATCGAACAAATCTAAATCAACCACGAAAATTCAAATCATGATACGAAACGTAAGAGATCTAATCGGAAGCAAACATTAATCACATCCGACTCATCAATCCAAAACGTAAGAACCAGGAATTACGATGTATAAAACACAGATCGATCCAACACACTGTTCCGGAACTAAAAATATAAACTGTCATAGTTAAAACAAGATAATTGCACTTGCACAACAAAAATTCAGGTCAGTAGCAATAGTATTTGTAAATTTGCGTTCAATGTATTTGATGAAAATGTTACCTAAATGAGGGAGATCCAGAGAGATCTGGGATACGAGGCAACCATTGGGGAATTTTATTGAACTTTGAAATGCAAAAGACGCAGATAGGGATAGAAAGGAGAGAGGAGAGCGGAATACTGGAACTTACCTCTTGGATAAAGTCTGGCAGAAGGAATCGAGTGGGAAAAAGATTTCCTTGAAGCAGAGAGAGATAGAGGGCCGCTAGTTTCGAAGGAGGTCGATCTGTCTGCCCCTTCTCAGCTATTTAAGTCAGTCCTAGTAACACATTTAAAGCTTCAAGCCGGTCACGGTTTCTGCGCACTCTCCCTGTAAACGTGTCGGATCCTCTTGGTCGATCCGTTTACATCATTATTTTGCCCCGATTGCGAAAATGATCTCTGACGTCCTCCCTGTACTGATCCAATCTAGCAATTTACTGGATCCAGTTGTTGGGCCCATTTGACTCATTTCTCGACGGACCTTGTACGTAGGCCTGTTAATCGGGCGATTTGATCCTAATTCCTAACTTTAACAAATCTAGATTATCTAACTAGTAGTAACACTTTTGGATTTTGAGTTGTCAACGCATCCGTTAATGAATGTAAAGTTCTCACTTGACTTCCGAAACAGTAGGGCTTTTAAGTCTAATTCAGACTTAATCCAAACTTATTACTCCTTAATTTCATTAATATAATTACTATAACTATCAAATCATAAAATTTATTTAACATCCACAGCGTTAAAATTATACATGAATCAATAACACTTCTTTAAAAAATATACACAAACAAGAATTTTTCAACAATAATTATATCTAATTTGCTTGAAGTACATGAAAAATAGTAGTAAAATATGATCAACAGATAATATATCTTCAAATGGGCCTTCTTAGTTTGCTCCTACTAATATTTGTTCGCTCTTCTTGTTCGCAGTGCCCATATTTGAACAGAAATGCATCGCTTGAATCCAAACAGAAGTAAACAAATTGATTTGTTTCATGAGTCATATAAAAACCATCAAAAATAAATAAAATAAACCAAGAAGTAAATATGATCAGTTCAAAAAGAGATTAAGTTGGCAAAGTATACAAAATGCATGCTTTGTCATTAAAAATACCAATGTACACTTCATGGAGGTGGAGATTAGAGAAGCCAATCATGAAGATAGAGTGGATATTGGAAAAAGAGTAAATGGCCCAAAAGGTCACTAAATTATTAAAAATGGCATCCTTTGATCACTAAACTTTTTTTGTGGCCAAAAAGGTCACTAAACTCGCAAAAACTCTCCAGCGTAGTCATTTTACCGAATTTCAACGGTTTCTCATCCGGTGGCATGGGCAACGTGGAATGGAGGAATATAGTCAAAGGGCAAAAATGTCCAAAAGATTATTGAAACAGGTGAAGCCATAGATTGTCTCGTTCCCAAACCACTTTTGAACCTCTAGATTGACTTCGTCTTCTCCGGCGATAAAAATAGAGACTGTAATTTAAAATGAGAAAGGGGGAATGATTAAAGGCAGTGGCAATAATTATAGAGTATTATCGCTGACTTGAAGAGAAGGGGATGGGGATGGGGAATGGTGGTGGTGTGAATAATTGTTGTTCTGCACTCCCTCCTCCCCCTACCATTGAGTAGAAACTGGTACGCACACAAATTAGAGAGAGAGGTAAGGCCCTGAGATTCTTCTTTTACCTTTACCTTTTAGGCTTTATTCATTCTCTTTTCTCTGAGAAGAATGGGATAGCATAGCACTCCCTTCAACGACTGCCCTCGGCAGCCCACTGGTGATGGGTGAGAACACATGGTTGCGGAAATACAAAAAAAAAAAAAAGTATCATTCTTTTCTTTTCTTTTTCTGTAAAAGAAAAAAAACATTTTTCTGGGTAAATATATATGTAGTGGAGTCACTCTTCTTTCTTTTTTTTTTTTTTTGGCCGGGTGTAGTCATTAGAACTACCAAGACTCTTTCCAGCTCATCGAAGACTAAGCAAATAATGGGTATGGCTCAAAAGACCACGTTGAGAAAGCAGTGATGAAACTTGTGGGCTCAAAGGGGTCATCGTCGTCGGAGTTGGATGTGGGGTTGGGGTTAGTGGTGGGACGGATAGGGAGAGTGGGGAGGTCGGAAGTGACGAGACAGAGAGGAGAGTGAATCTCGGTCACAGTTAGTAAACTTCTGCACTGGGTCAAATTGGAAAGTGAAGTGTTCACAGCCAGTAAACTTCACTGGAGAAGACGAAGTGAATGTCGGTTGATTGGTCAACTTTGGGAACGAAACAGTCTGTGAGTTCACTTGCCCCAATAATCTTTTGGACATTTTTGCCCATATCAGAATATTTATTCAATTCAAGACCCTTGTAACCGGATGAGAAACCGCTGAAATTCGGTAAAATGACTCCGCTGAAAAATTTTTGCGAGTTTAGTGATATTTTCGGCCATAAAAAAAGTTTGATGACCAAAGGATACCATTTTTAATAGTTTAGTGACCTTTTGGGCCATTCACTCTTGGAAAAATGGATATTGCTATGGCTATGGGTATAGATGAAAGGAGAAATCAGAGGGATTAGAGCTTTCATCATTCTTCTGTCTAAATCTCATGATATATTTTTTAATATATTTAATATTTCTAATATATATTGATGTATTTTGACATATTAGTATTTAGTAATTATATATATTATTTGGATATGATTATATATAATAAAGTGTAGACATATTATATATATAATCATATATATGTAGGTACAAATTAACAGACCGGATCTATATTGGGTATGAGTCTAATAAAATTAAACTCGATTCACATTTAATTCGAGTCTAATATTTAGCCCAAAACTCAATCTATCCTAGGGGAGCCAATAGGGAGGGTTTGGGCCGGGGGAAATAGGGCGGGTTTGGGGTGTGAGGCCGTGTGTCAATTAACTCCCTCCGTCCCCCGCCCCATCCCCCACCCCTTGCCTCCCGTCCCTCCGCACCGTTTCTCCCGCGGGACTTATTATAAATGTTTATTTACAATAATACAATTATAAGTAATGTTAAATAAAATTAGAGAGCTGTCAATATGAAAATAAAGTATAACAAATCAAGATACATTTAGTGCGGAGGAAGGGAACCAATCGAAATAAAAAAGGGTTAAGAGCAAAACGGGTTGGGATTGAATAGCTTGATCTTTTGGGGGGGACGTTAGAAACAAATCAACAATAATCCAAGAAAATTCTTCAGTTGTTACGGCGACCGTTGACACTGACTAGCGTTGTACTTGTAAGTAATGGTGCAACTTTAGGAAATTTAGCATTGTATTATATATATATTTATATATATATTATTGTATGCCGGGGACGGGGCGGGTTTATGTTTCCCCACCCCAACCCCATTTTAAGGAAATGGGAAATATTTTGCCCCCGCCTCATTTCTGCCGCCGCGGACACCCATCCCTATTGTCATTCTTAATCTATCCCAATGAAAAATTAAATTCATAGAACTTTTTATTAGATCGAGTGGGACAAGTTCGAGTTGATATGATTCCATTGACAATCCTACTTACACGATGACTTATATCCATTGCTTTTATCCTTCTATTATTCTTTTCAAGATGGTCTGAAAAATACTAAGGTTTCATTTGATAAAATTGAATCTGAATTTTGAAATCTGAATACTAAAATAATTAATTTTTTGAATTTTAAATACTAAAAAAATATATATAACTATCTGAATTTTAATGTTAAACTTATTTATACTGTTTGATAAATATTTATAATTGAATGTTTAATGAGTTTAATTTTATAATTTTGCCCTTATATCTTTTTATTTAAAAAAGAAATAAAATCTATGATTTAATTACTTTAAAATTGTTAGGTATGAAAATAACAATATTTATTTTTAAATCAAATTAATATAAAAGATGAAATATATTATATGAGAAGTATAGAGAATATCTGAACATCATTAAAAATGAAGAAACGAGAAACTAAAAATCGTTAAATAGAAAATATCAGATTGTTTAATTAGATAAGAATTTTGAATATAATTAACAAAGAATGGTAGATTTGGTAGATAAGATAAGATAGTTGAAGTAATTCTATTAATTTTTATCAGAATTAAATATTCAGTTAGAATTCTTATGCGGAAAAAAATACATACAAGTTCAGCACAACTTAACAAGTTCAACAGATAGATTTTCATTTATTAAACATTCAAACACATCTAAATGTTTGAAAATGTTAAATTTCAGTACTTTTTATGTTATCAAACAGACACTAAAACAGAAACCGTATTTATATGTTTCTATCCTCTCGGGCCTTTAAAATTTAAAAAGTATGTCATATCTTCGACGGGTGTCTAGCATCATTTGCTTCTTCTAGCTCATACTGGTAAATTTTAAAAGTAATATTAAGTTTAATAAAAGGATAATAACTTTAAAAGTTATTAATTAAAAGAAAATTATGCTTTAGGACACTATAAATAAATGACAAATAGCAAGATCCGCTTCATGTTTGACGAGACTAACTTTGACTAGTCCAACATTTGTTTTATTTGTTTAACTCGTGGCATATATTCCAAACAATATGCATAGTAAGGAAAAATAAGTAGTTAAAAGAATGAGCAAATAGTATTGTTTTAACCAACAATAGTGTCTATGCTTGGATTGGTCTGTTTTTCATAAATAAGTTTTTTAAAATATAATACTATAATAATACGCAAATAAAAATAACTCAAAAAGCATTTCATTCATACAGTATATCAAAAAATAATTCACAAACAAAAAATAAAATAAAATAAAAAATAAATTTTACAATAATTTTCACTTATCACCCCCACGCCACCCACTACCGCTATCATCCCACCCTTCTCCTCTCTCCTTTTTCTTTTCCCTTTCCTCATTCTCCTCTTTTTTTCCCCTTCCCTCATTTTCCCTGCCACCCTCTATCTAGTCGAGACTAAATTGAGGCATTTGGTCTAGTCATGGTCTGATTGCGACAAGAGGCTTAGTATTTTTTGGTAGCAATTTTGCTGCGACCAAATTAAGGGGTGGAGGAGAAGAAGAAGAAAGGATGAAGATAGAGGAGGTGGTGGCGGTAGTTGTGGATAGTAGTATTAATTTGGAAAAATCGTCCAAAACGTCCATCACATTTTGTAAAATAACTTTTTTCGTCCCTCACTTTTAAAAGTGTAATTTTATGTCCCTTACATATTTACATCGGTCAAATTTAGTCCCTAACTAGGTTTCCGATCATTTTTTGCCGGAATCCATCACGTGCAAGACACATGATCATTTTTTAAAGGGTAAATTTGTCAAATTATATTTTACATAATCTGATTTATAGTCCTCTACATTTTATAAAACAAATTTTTTCGTCCCTCACATCTTATAAAATGATTTTTTCATCCCTCACATTTCATAAAATGAATTTATCCATCCCTCACATTTCAAAAAATGAATATTTCCATCCCTCACTAATTATGTATGTGAGGAAAACCCTAAAAAAAAATGTGTGTGAATACATTTGGTTTAAACACATGTATATATCTATTTGATTTTATTTAATAATACGAATAGCATAAATATATATATGTGTCTATTTGATTTCACTTAACAATACGAATATCATATATTATACGTGATCATTTGATTTCATCTGATATTAGTTAGTAAATAATCTTGCATTCATTGTCAAGTTGGCCAATAAAATTATTTTCGATCAAAATACAATAAGAATATGCAAATTAAGGTTCTATTGGTAAATATTAGTCATAATCATACAAAAATAGAAGATAGCCCACAAGTTGGGTCCAATTAAATACATGTGTTTATGCTTTATTATTAAGCAAAATCAAATAAACACATACATGTGTTTAAAAAAATGTATTCATACACATAATTAGTAAGAAATGAAAAATTCATTATTTGAAATGTGAGGGATGGGGAAATTCATTTTGTAAAATGTGAGGGATGAAAAAAATCATTTTATAAAATGTGAGGGACGAAAAAATTTATTTTATAAAATGTGGAGGACTATAGATCAGATTATGTAAAATATAATTTGACAAATTTACCCTTCAAAAATGATCACGTGCCTTGCACATGATGAATTCCGGCCAAAAAATGATCAGAAACCTAGTTAGGGACTAAATTTGTCCGAAATGAATATGTAAGGGATATAAAATTACACTTTTAAAAGTGAGGGACGAAAAAAGTTATTTTACAAAATGTGAGGGACGTTTTGAACGATTTTCCCTATTAATTTTTAAAAAATATTTTAATTTTAAAAGGTACTCCAAAGTATATTCCAAAAATCTCTCAAAAAATCTATGGTAAAAGTTTTTCATATACATTATTGTAATAAAATATTTCAAAAACACATAAAAAACAGTTAATCCAAACTAAGCCCGTTGTTTTCCCCTTTTTTAACTATCAAATGCATAATGGGAGATATTTAGTATGTACCTTTTTTTTGGTAGGAGGGGTTTTAAATTCAGAATATTCTATTTACAATAATTCCCATCTCACTATTCAACAAACCTTTTCGAGTGATATTTAACATGAATGTTATCATGTTAATAATTTTTTTATTACATAACAAGATATTGTATAATACGGTGGAAGGATTCAATCCACATTCCTCTATCTTTAATTCACATTCAGTACAAATCTAAATGTTAATGGTATGATTTAATAATGCAGAAAAAGAATATAGATTTAATGTAGAGAAGGGTGAATTTAGCTTATCTCATCAACCTATATAGTAAAAGCGTGATTGGGTTCGGTGGTTGCTGTGCTGACGTGGAGGTATTTTATTGGATGGAGTTTGGTCGTCAATCATGTGCGACTCGCGTGCCTTCGTTCGCTGGGAGGAGGAGTATAATTCTTTCTTGCTTTTGTCCGCTGGAGGAGAAGTAAGATTGGTCCTTTTGTCCGAGAGAAGTAAATGAGCACCAGCTGACTAAGTAGAACTGGTGCTTATGGCGGTTAGTCATGATTTGATTGATGATAAGTGTTGGGTGATGGGCTCAAGGTGGGTTTGCATGCTTTTACAATTGTGCCCTTTTTTAAAGAAAAAAATGCAGCGTCTTCTGTTTCTGAACTCCTTGCTTCACTTTGTCCTTTGTTGAGAAGAACTTTCGCCTCTGCAAACGAGAGCTGGCAAAAAAACGGCCTTTTTTACTCCTCTTTGATTGAGAGCCCTGAAAACTCTCTCTCTCCATTTGCCAGAGAGTAGGACGCTCTCTGCCTTCTCTTCCCGAGGACAGACCCATAGCTCTTTCCTTTGATTGAAGGGACTGGAGCCTCTTTTGTTCCTCCGATGTTTACAGAGGTTTCTAGGCTACTGGTGCCGTCTTTTCCCCGAAGCATCATCATGGTCCGCGGTAAGTGTGCCTCATGCTGCTTGTTCTTTTCTTTCCCCCCATCTGTTTGCTTGTATGTACTGTACTATTACCTCGTTTCTTTCCGTTTCCGTATTTCCTTTGCCGAAGCTGCTGTCTTGCTACATTCTTGTGTAAAACTTACTTCCCCAGCTTTTGTTAGATTTTGCCTCCTGGTGAGTTTGTTGTCTTCATTGTCATGTTTATTTGATTTTCTCCCCTAAATTTTATGCCCTGCCCTGCTGTTGCTGTTGCATTTTATGCTTGCTTTGCTTTGCCGCTCGTTTTGCTACTCCTGATGCTTTGCTTAACTTTGATTTCCTGCCGACGTTTTTTACATGCGCCTTTTCGTTTCCCTCCTGCCAATGGTGCTCACGCCCCCCTTTTTTTGTAGCTCCTGTTCTGCCCTGCTTAGCACCTTCAGGTTACCTTTCCCCACCTCCTGTTTTATGCTTTCTACCCATTTCTCATTAATTCTCTTACACCTTTTCCCTCTTTTGAACTCTGCTGCGTATTATAGTGTATTTACCCTTTCTCCTTGTATCTTCTTAATGTTTTTTCCACCCCTCGTTGTTTTGTCTGCTGCAGGAACAGGTTCTGCCCTCTTTCCTGCTGCTCTACTGTTCGCTGAACAAGCCTTGTTGTGTCTATCTAAGGTTAAGGTGACATTCCTTGTTCTCTCTCCTACAATTGTTCAGCTTTTTTGCCTTGCCTATTAGCTCCATGCCTTCTACTACGTCTAACTTTAAGCATTACAGATATTTTGTCAGTCATTTGCCTTCTTTACTTTTACCCGCTTGGTTTCATGTGACTTCCTAAGGACTTTGCTTTCCCTTTTGTTTGCTCTGCTTCCCCCCCACCCCCGATAAGAGACATTTGTCATGTGCCTTTATTATGTCATTTCTTTTAATTTAGCCTTTCTTGCTCCAGCTTTAGCCTCCTCTGTGCTTATTTCATTGCCTCTGTCGTTGTACATTACACTGATACTTTAGCCTTTCTTTCAATTTCGAACCAATGCTCAGTTCAGTGGTGCTGTATAAGTACTTTGCTTTAGCTTTAATTCCCTGTCTTTTTTCTCCTTTGATAGTTGGTATTTAATGCATACCTTTGTTATGGCATTTCTTTATGTTAGCCTTTTCCCTCCTGAAAATTGACACCTGCTATGCTTATTTTTTATGTGCATTAAAGGTGTATGTTAGCCTTTGTTTCACCTGCTAAAGTATGTAGTGCTCAAATGGATTGACTACTCAACTAAACGGTGTTGTATACAGACTTTTGGCCGATGAACTTCAAAACCATCCTGATGAACTTCAATTTTACTCGCCTCGATTTTTCCTATTCAATCTTTTTCTCAACAACATGATGAATGCAAACTTTTATTTACTCACTTGTTCTCTTGCAACATTGCTTACTTCAAAGCTTACTCATTTTTTTAGCAACTAACTCTAACGCAATACATAATTTATGATATTTTCGCTTGTAAATATGGGCATTTTTTCTGGGCATCATGAAATTAACACCGCGCATTGCGCGGTGAACCCCTCCTAGTAGCTAGTAATGTACAAACAATTTCATCCTTGATAAATTTTTTTGATTAATCTATCACTGCCCTTAAAAGTATCGTCAAAGTAAAGTAGTTCAACTATGGTTTGGTCCGAATGAATAAAAGTAAGTTAACGTTTGAAGTTGGTTCGTGTTTGCTAGTTCGATTAGTTGGATCATGAATTGAATGTGACACGGTCCAATTATGTACTCCATCGAATTTGGAAATTTAAAATAAAAGAAACAGAGTGTAAAAAATAAAAACCAAACCAAATAAATCGATTTTTACTAGCCTCTCTATCTCTCTCTCTAGTTCAATATTATCCAAATTATTTGAGATAAAAAATAATTTTACAATTTTGTCATTTTGACCTAGATAATTGAAGCATGATAGAAATAAAAAAACGAAGTCACTTATGGTCCTGGATTTCAAAATACTTGCTATAACTTAATGTGGGATTATATAAAATATTTAATGGTTCAATTTGTGCGAGATGATTACAAACATCCCAAGTACACTTACAGGACTCGGGTATTTTGGGCAGCAATCGACTCATTTGTTATGAATATTTTGAGCTACCCATTTCCGTGGGCGACTAGATGATATTTTTCTTAATAATATTCTCATGTACAACAATTTTAAAAAACTGTTGTTGTGAACATGATATTGGGAAATTGATTTGCATAAGAATTGGGAATATGTACAAACGATTTCCACAATTAATGATAAGATTTTTCAATTGCTCAATTGGTCGAAAATGTATCAAATGTTGTTCATCAAACACGAAAACTTACTTGTTTGGATTGTATTTTTCTAAATCTTTTTGAAGAAAAATTATTATAATAATTTGATGTATATGAGGCGCAAAAATAATTGAAAAATATATTCATGAAAAAACGCAATAATTTTTCAAAGAAAAATTACTGGCCAAACAAGGCCAAACACAAGACTTGTTCAAATTGCTACCTTACATTTTTTCCTTTCGCATTAGCAAATTGTGCGATCCTAAACCATAATAGGACAACAAAAGAAAAAGAGAAAGAAAAAGGAACAGTTGGCATTTCATCAGTGATATAAAAAACGGAAGAGGGGCAGGAGCGGTCATCAGATTTTGGATCGTTCCTAAATTGTTTATGGTCAGATTTTGATCAAAAAAATGTACGATTCAGATCACTAGTTGTATATTAATTTTTATAATAGGTGTGAAATTCACAAAATTTTATATTAAAATTATATATTATGTAAATAAAGTTATATCGTATGCAATCAAAATTACGCGAGATTAAAAATAATCAAAACCGCCGGGATTCCTGCCCCTTATCCATAGAAAACAAATCCGTTGGAGTGTTGTATATCTATATCCATGACAGTTCCTACCAGATAGTGACACGTAGCCGTTCAAACGATCAAAACTCCTGATGCAGAACTTGGAAACTCCCCTCCATAAACTAAACCACAATTGATAAAACTGGTTGGGGTCCGCTCTGCCAAATCAGAATCTCAGAGCATTCAAAGAGAGAGAAAGAGAGAGTCGTCCTCAGTCAAAACTTTCCGTTCAGAAAGCTCATTGAAAGTAGCAAAGCAAGGCTGTGGAGCCTGGAATTGCAATTGGCACTTTACCCTTTCCGCCTCTCTCAACCTTCTCACTTCGACGGAAATATATATATATTTTAAAATTTTATTATTTTGTATTTCTCTCTGTGGTTTCGTCTTCTCCGGTTCCAGTCCAGTTGGTGTCCATTGAAGTTGTTCAGATCACAAGCTTTCTCAATTCGCAAAATGTGATTAAACTCACAGCTACAGGTACGTCTCTTCTCGTTATTCTTAGTGTTACTCTTGAGACTTTCTCCAGTTGTCTTCTTTTTAACAAAGTAGTAGTTATTTCCATTTTTTCCCTTTAAAAAAAACAAATTTATCTGACGGGGAAAGGAAATTTGAGAAATATTAGGATCAACTGAGCTGCGCCTGGGTTCGACCTGAATTTCTGTACATTTTGTTACCGGAGACTTGTTTTAGGAAAGCGTATCTGACGTCATGTTTTAGTTCATGTGCTAGTAGTTTACTATATTTTCCCGAAGGCATCTTCTATTTTTTTTTTAAAATTAAAATAGTTTCTTCTTCTTTTTTAACCCGTCTTTGGAGTGATGTGAAACCAGTATAGAGAGCCTTGGAGGTTGTCTTTGTTCTGCTTAAGTTTAGCACAATTTGGGGCTAGTTAGTACTATTATCTGAAGAGAACCTTGGAGGTAGTCTTGCAAGATATCTAGGTAAGTCCAGTGCTTTTGGAACCTGACGTGACAACTGGAATTTTTGGATTTCAGCACATGTCATCTTGCTCCATTGGTTGGTACATCTGAGTTTTTTAGGAGCTGTTATGTTAACTTGGCACGAGTAATTGATTTGCTGAAGGTACGTACCCAGGTTAGGGATGAAGGTAATTTCAAGGATTTGTAGGATCATGAGAAGCTGAAATACTGGGTACTGGATAAAGTTATCTCCTTGTAATTTTTGGCTTCACTGCTCATCTTCTGAGGGCAAGGCGGTGGAGATGGGATCTGGGGGAATATTTTGGGGACCTTGCAGTTGGTTTTGCTTGCTTGTAAGCTAGCCCTGGGACATCTGTTATGCAATGATTTCAGTCTTGCTGTTGATAGCTGTCTTTACCATTCTAGCCTTTCTTGCCCGATTAGGACAGAACTGCGAATGTATGTGCATAATATCTGAGATGAGGAAACCGCACTGAAGGTAATGTGTACAGAGATGGAAATTTTTTGAGATTGTCGTCTTGCAAAAGGTCACCAAAGCTAAACTCACCAGTGAGATTTTAGCTTGGATTTAAGATTCTGGAAATCATGTCAGACTTTTGGATCCTCTATATCAGCTTGATAGCTGATGTATGATGGCAATGGTTTTGCTTGTTTGGTATTTCCTTCTTGGAAACAGTTATCTGGAGAATAAACGGTACTTGTTGAATGTATTCGTTGGAGCTTCATTTATGCTCCCTCCGTCCCACTTTGATAGTCCCGGTTTTTTTTTTTTCACACAGTTTAAGAAAAAGGAATTAACTTTATTAGAACAATAATTTAGGTAGCTATTTTCCTAAAATATCCTCACATTAATTAAAGTACAACTTTATGGGAACTTGAATTGATGGTAAAAAATGAATTAACTTTCATTAAATGGGGTAGGTTTATAGTAACAACAACTTACATTGAATAAAGGTATTTTAGAAAAATTAAAATACAACTACATTCTTCAATTGGGAAGTGGACTACAATTTAGGATAGACGAAAAAGGAAAAAAGGACTATCAAAGTGGGACGGAGGGAGTATTAAGTTTTGACACTTCTTTTACCTTGATATTTTAAATTTTATTCGGATGAGTGCTTCTATGACATGTTTCTTCTGAAAGAAAATGGTTGATTGACATATTAATTGTGGAATCATATTCGTTGGAGCTTCATTTATATTAAGTTTTACACCTCTTTTACCTTGATATTTTAAGTTTTATTCGGATGAGTGCTTCTATGACATGTTTCTTCTGAAAGAAAATGGTTGATTGACATATTAATTGTGGAATCATATTTTTTTTCAGAACGTTAATGTATAGTCAATGGAAAAACAAATTTCTGTGTAGTACTATTCTCTGCAATACATCCTTATCGTAGTTTCTATTATCAGTTCTTTGTCTAAATACATGTTTTTTTCCCCAGGTTTATGTATGCTTTTGCTGTATTATCTGGGCTGTGTCTATTAACCAAATAAAAAACATCTTATCTGGCTTAGTTCACCGTTATGGCTTCGGGTGGTGTGATGCCTTCAGCTGTTGGGAAACCAAAAATTGATGCAATGCTTGTTGACAAACTTCCTGAAGAAATCAATGAAATGAAGATCAAAGATGAAAAGGTTGAAAAGGTAAATTCAAGAAAGTATTCCAGGAATTAGTATAATGTCTTTTCCATTTATTGCTTTTCCTTGTATTGCATATATATGGTAATCCTTTATGTGCAGGAAATGGATGCGGCTGTGGTGGATGGAAATGGTACTGAAACAGGGCACATCATTGTAACTACTATTGGTGGTAAAAATGGTCAACCTAAGCAGGTAATAACTTTCAAAATCAGTTTCTCATGATTGAAAGGTCTCTGGTTCGTAATGGTCCAGCCACTCACATTTGCTATTGAGTAGAAGAAGGTGGAGCAGGGTTTCTTTATTTTATTTTTTTGTGGGTTGGGGACTGACCTCTGACCGTATGTTATATACCTTTGGATTAGATAACTTAAGTATCTATACAATAAATAATGTCTGAGCAATGGCAGTTGGTGTAACACTACTTTTGAACCTCCAATTTAACCCTTATAAAAATTAATTTTTACCCTAATCACCTAATCACATTTTGCCTATATAACTACTCATAACCACCCTAAATATTGTAAATACCAAATTACTATAATCATATAAACCAAAGTTTTTTCATGAAAATTTTATATAAAGTTTTTGTGTATAACAAACAAAATTTATACAAAAATGGTTCATTTTAATTGTTCCCTAATTGCACATACATTGGGTGTGCCCTTAACACTAGTATAGATTTATTGGTTGTTGACTAACCATATGGCTTGATCCTACACTACTTTAGTACCGCGCTTTCTGTAACTTTACTTGTGGAATGATCTTTATGTTCCTTAGGTTATTGTAGAATGTTTTACCTTATCTCACCCCATACTTTTTGCATTCAGTCCATCAGTTACATGGCAGAGCGCATTGTGGGACAGGGTTCATTTGGAATTGTGTTTCAGGTAATGTTCTATTCACATATTTAATCTTCCAAGTGCTTGTTAAATTTTGTTTAGTTGGCTTAGATCGATTTAACCAACAAGCAGAGAGAGATAATCCTGGTAATTTTGTTAAAATTACGGGTCACGGACCCAGTAATTTTTTCGGGTATGGTTTGAGAAATAATCCCGGTACCCAGATTCGGACCCGTATCCGTTTACTCTAACAAAAAAGCGGGTTGGATACGGAATATAGGATTCCTACCTGTATCGGATTCAGACCCGAGCAATAAATTAATAATTATAAAATATAAATATTTCTAAATACATTCTTTTACTAAATTAACAAAAGTACTCTTTTACCAGATTAACCAAATTCCCGTATCCCAGATGAAGCATCTAAGAAATTAGGATTTGGAAGAGCCAAACTTGTTGGAACTAGAAATGTATTCATCACAAGTTGCATATAAGTGCTTTTTGCTAAATATTTTGGGATCATGTTGGGCCTTTTTGCCAACATGGATAAAAGAAAACGAATGATACATGTTGGGCCTTTTCTTTCCGGGTAGACTTGGACCCGACCCGGGGATCCGTTGGACCTGGTTTCAGAATCTTAAGCACAAGACCCGTCGGGTATATGGATTGGATTCAGGTCTAACAAATTAAAATGGGTTTGGGTTCGGAATTTTCAATTCCGACCAGAACCCAACCCACTGCCTGGTTTTTTTTGGGGGGGGGGGAATTATTCAAACAAATGCATTAAAGGGAAGAAGTGGGCATTGATTAAGCTACCACATATTTTTGCTGAAGTCTTGTTTTTGTTAGAATAGCATATTAAAAAAAGGCTTTTATAGTATGCCCTTATTTTTCTGGTGTATTTTGGCTTTAAGTGGGGATTACCTTTTTTTTGGGTCTTAATCATAAACTTTCTTGCTTATGGAGGTAGGTGGCTGAACTGGTTTTTGACTTCTGCAATGAACCTTAACATGCAAAATATTGGCAGGCCAAATGTCTAGAAACTGGAGAAACAGTGGCGATCAAAAAGGTTTTGCAGGATAAGAGATACAAAAATCGGGAGTTGCAGACAATGCGCCTTCTTGATCATCCCAATGTTGTTTCACTCAAGCACTGCTTCTTTTCAACTACTGAAAAGGATGAGCTGTACCTTAATTTGGTTCTTGAGTATGTACCTGAGACTGTATATCGGGTAGCTAGGCACTATAGCAAGGCAAACCAGCGAATGCCCATGATTTATGTCAAGCTATACACTTACCAGGTTAGCCACATTGAATTTATCTTGTCTGTTTTCCTGTGGTTGTTCATGACAATAAAATGATAATGAAAGAATTTCATTGTTATTTTCTGCTGGTTTTCTTGTACGCTTTACCTGGATCCTCCTCCTGTTCAGTGCAATTCTGGTTAAGATTATTTCATTTGGTTAAGCTTGGACAATATTCATTCTTGAACTTGATGTGGTCCATCACTTGATCCTTTTTATAGTTTGTAGTCTCATTTTCAACTATTTTACTACAGATATGTAATACAACTACAACTTACTACAGAGATGTAATACAAGCATGTGTCTGGTCTGATGTACCTGTTGATAAAATGACTGCCCCTTTCACTTCTTTTGGCGAACTACATGTACCTTGTCTGAACGACATTAACCATGCTTGGTCAATCGTAGCTATTTTGTTGGAAATCCTTTTGTTCATATCCTAGTCCACTTTCCTGAAGTGAGGTCAACTTCTTTTATTTTGGTGCTTGAGATCCTTCCCCCGTCCCTAGGCCGATATGGTTTTGAGAAGCGACTATGAAATATGTAATACTGGCATAGTGCATGCTGAAAGTTGTGGTGGGGACCACTTTTTCTATGAAGTATTGCCAACCTAAGTCTTGGTTGTTTCTGATCGTATAGAGAAATTGACTTGACAGATATTCAGAGCTTTGGCATATATTCATGGTATTGGAGTTTGTCACAGGGATATCAAACCTCAAAATTTACTGGTATGTATTTGATTCTGGAGAATCTGTGCCGTTCTTTTTATGGGAATATTCACGTTCACTGTCTGTTCTGCAGGTCAATCCTCACACCCATCAGGTCAAACTCTGTGACTTTGGAAGTGCAAAAGTTCTGGTAACTATTGTATTTTATCTTTCCTCTTGGTGATTGAGTTTTTGAAACTGACACAGTAACATAGTTTTTGATTGATCCTTGTCAAGTTTATTTTGTTTCTCTTAACAAGAAAACATGGATGAGCCATTTCACAAAAATATTAAAAATCATTTATCATTGGTAACAGGTCAAAGGCGAGCCGAACATATCCTATATTTGCTCTCGATATTATCGTGCACCTGAACTGATATTTGGGGCTACCGAATATTCTACTGCAATTGACATATGGTCTGTGGGTTGCGTCCTTGCTGAGTTGCTGCTTGGACAGGTTCTAAAAGCATAGTTAAGCTTTACTGCTTAGTTGGAAATAGTGAACAATGCTGTGACAATATGATGCATTCTTAATTTCTTTGTTTGCCATACCAAACTCAATAGCCTCTTTTCCCTGGTGAGAGCGGAGTTGATCAGCTGGTGGAAATAATCAAGGTAAGTTGGAACCTGATGCAAGTATCCAACTGTCTCATTTACAACATAAGTGAGTTTAACTGGATATTTTTGGTGCCTAGGTACTAGGGACTCCAACTCGTGAGGAAATCAAGTGTATGAATCCAAATTACACAGAGTTCAAGTTCCCCCAAATCAAGGCTCACCCATGGCACAAAGTGAGGAACATTGGGCCCAGTTGTTTTCTTTGTTATGGTACTAAAGCTTTTATGATTCTGTCTTAGTTGTTGATTTGTTTCTGTTGCCTTTTGTTTCTTTTCTATTTTTGGGTAACTTAGATTTTTCATAAGCGGATGCCTCCTGAAGCCGTTGATCTGGTATCAAGACTTCTCCAGTATTCTCCCAACTTGAGGTGCACTGCCGTGAGTATATCCAAAACTAAATCCTTTCCTTTGAAGTTTGGCTTTGGGATGATTGTTGGAATATCTTTTCCCTGGGTGTATCAGTCTATGCATGAATGCTTGTATTTTCTTTGCTTCTCTAGTGGATTGTTTATTGCTGTCCTTTGACCTTGCTGCTAATTTGGGGACTCATTTGGGTAAAATTGCCAATCTTGTTATCATATTATATATTATAACCGTCATTGTGGATTACTCAACTGTGAGAAATGCTCATTCAGTACAGTGTAGGGCACAAACATACACCTAAACTACGTGAGAAAACCACTCCTGTTCTAATTTCCACCTGTTTATGCATTTCTTTTGTCTGAAGAGAATAAAAAACCAGCTTGGTACATATTAACTGACATACTTATTAGATCTTTTATAGTTGCACTGCCCCCTTTTATCTATTGTTGCTCTGGGAGTCCAGATGGGATAATTTTATGAAGCCATTCTAATTGATGACGTTGCTAAGATTGTCGTAACAAGGGAATTTTACTTTCGTGTAATTTTACAAATTTGAATTTCCACGGAAGTGTTGTCTTTGGAGACTGCGGGTTATGGGGGAGAGTTTCTAAATTTGTTGACGTACTTATTAGATCTTTTATAGTTGCACTGCCACCTTTTATCTATTGTTGCTCTGAGAGTCCAGATGCGATAATTTTATGAAGCCATTCTAATTGATGACGTTGCTAAGATTGTCGTAAGAAGGGAATTTTACTTTCGTGTAATTTTATGAAGCCATTCTAATTGATGACGTTTCTAAATTTGTTGATCTAGTTGTTTGTTGTAGACAAATCATTTACTAATGGTGGTAAAATATTTTCCATTAAATATTGATTTTCTTTGTCAGCTGGAGGCCTGCGTCCACCCATTTTTCAATGAACTTCGTGATCCTAGTACTCGTCTCCCTAATGGACGCCCATTACCTCCCCTTTTCAACTTCAGACCACAAGGTTTGTATTCCATTCCTCTCTTGTTAGCAGCCGAATGAGGGGTTGGGGTGGTATACCATCTCTGTCTTTTTTCGGTAATAGCTTTCTGACGGTGACCCTCCCTTTTTACCCTTTTTTTGGGGTTCTTTTTTTGAGTGCAGAGTTGAAAGGAGCATCTTTGGAACTTATTGCCAAATTGATTCCTGAACATGCTAGGAATCAGTGCCCTTTTATTGGGTCATAGGCTGTATCGAAGTTTCATGTAGCATGTGTATACTTGAATTAATATGTGATGTAGCATGCTTGTCCTTCATATGTTGACAGAAGAATCAGAATGTAACAGTGCTGTATGGATGTTGTTCTTCTTTCTGTTCTATTCTTGTCTACATGGATGATTAACGTCAGTAATATATGTAACCTTTTGTGCCTGTATGTAAGGCTCAGCGCATTGTTGCTAATTGCCATAATACAATTGAAGCTTGGTCCTGAAGTGAAACCATTACAGTTGTGTGAATGTTCCAGTTGAATTTACTTTTGTTCTGTTCACTTTCTGTTCTTTTGCTTTCGAAAGATTATGATGCCTGATTTAATTGGATATACAATTGCATTGCTGCCTCAGCTAGTTCAGGGTTCGTAAAGCACATTCTGCACTCCGGATGCATGTTCTAAGTTCTAGTGGGTTCACATCCATGGGCTAGAATGGTGACTGAGTGTGAAATCATGTGGTTCCCAACTAGGTTTTTGCTGATTTAATGGAACCGTACATGGGTGTGTGCGTTTGACGCTGAAGTCCTACCGAGCAAACCGATAGGCATTCCGGGCACGGAAAGATATGGAAGGGTACAGACTGCATATGGAAATCCCGAAATTGATCAGCTGCAATCGACTCGAGTTCTTAGCCAAAGTGGAATGGATGAAACATCTCAAGTGCAGATTATTTTAACTAAACAGAAATGACAACTGATTTTTCTATCATTATTATTATTATTACTATATTATTATTTGGGTGGGATGCCCCTACGTGACAATAGGATTAACCGAGACAAAAGTCAAACAGTGAACCAAGCTAAATTTTACGTGATTTGTGGGTAAAGGAGTGAAATTTAGGTGGCTTTACCTGATCGAATACTTGAAGCGAATCGAATAAGAAATGATAGTCCTGGTAATTACTCTCTCCATCATACTTTGATCGTCCTGATTTTCTTTTCACACAGTTTAAGAAAAAATAGTTAATTTTGTTGAAACCATCAATTTAAGTAGTTATTTTTCTAAAATACTCTCACATTAATTAAAGTACAACTTTTTGAGAACTTGAATTGATGGTAAAAAAAGAATTAACTTTCATTAAATGGGGTAGATTTATAGTAATAACAACTTATATTGAATAAAGGTATTTTAGAAAAATTAAAATATAACTATATTTTTCAATTGGGAAGTGGACTACAATTTGAGATATACGAAAAAGAAAAATAGGACTATCAAAGTGGGGCGGAGGGAGTATTACTAACTAGAAAGAAGGGAAGGATGTATAATCGTTCATTCATGCAAGAGGAAAGTGTTAAATCTCAGCCAGCGCCATTTATCTTTAGGGATAATTTCAGAAACCTCCCCTGAGGTTTCTGACACTTTCACTGACATCCCCTGAGGTTCTCAAAATTTCACTTACCTCCCTTGCTTTTGATTTTGTGGTAACAATCCAGTCCAAATCAGATTAAAATATTATTTTCATGTGTGAGAAGGTATTTTTATTCCATAGCTACCCTTTGCAGAAGTTGTATTAGTAGAAGATTCAAAGAAGAATAAATGATTTGGACTAATTAGTAAAGTTGAGGAGGGGTAAGTGCAATACAAAAAATTGCATGCACCAGATGTGCCATGCAACAGTTATTTGGCAGATTTTGCAACGGCTAGCTGCAAATTGCAACAGCCAGAAGGTTTGCTGTTTCAGTAGCAATAGCATATAAAGTAAAGCAACTTAACTACCTCTGAGGTTTCAAGCTATTAACATTCTTTGCTACTAATTTGGAGTGATAACAAGTGCATTTGCTGTGCTACAATTAGAGTTCTGAGTAAAAAGTTTTAGCTGCAACCATGGCCTCTTCAAGCCATAGGGGAGAATCATGGAATTTACCTACATCTTTCTCCATTAAAAACAGGTTTTGCCGCTGTAATCGCAAAGCAACCGTAATGATATCAGAGAGTGAAAGGAATCCAGACAAGTTGTATTTCTATTGAGAAATTTCCAACTTTGTGATGAATTTTAAAAAAATTCTACAAAAGGGGTGATTTTGGGTTTAATTTCCGTCAGGGGGGTCTTCGCATTTGTGAATTTCACAAATGCGAGCTTACAAGAGCTCGCATTCGTGGAATGCGAGCTCTGGTTATTGAGCTCGCATTCCACGAATGCGAGCTCTTCTCAATTTTTTTTTCCCTTTTTTAAGAGCTAGGGAATTATTTCTAGGAAGCAAATGCGAGCTCTTATCTTTTTTATTTTGGTATTTTTTGAGAGGTAGGGAATTATTTGCAGAAAGCTTCTAATTTTTGTTTTAAAAAATGTTGCAAATATTTAAAATTTTGCAAATAGCTCGCATTTGTTAAATTTGACCTGCAAAAATTGTATTTAACTTTTTTGTTAGATTTCGCATTTATAAGTATGACTTGTAGAAAATTAGATTCAAATTTAGATGTATTAGGGTTTTAAAAATATTATATAAGTGATAAAAATTTTATAAATTGTAAAAATAAAATCAAACTGCTTGGATAATTAAATGTTATATTTGCATAAGAAATAATACAATAATCATAATAATGATAATACAATAATATTGGTGTAATAAAACTGCCATTAATTTAAATATTTACTTATAATGCCCAAAGAGCCTAATTACCAATTTTTTCTTCTCGCGCTCAAATATAACATTAACCCGCATGCGAGCTAACCTTGAAATAGAAAAAACACAGAATCCCGCTTGCGGGTTTCAGGAGTATTCGGATATTCTCATATGCACCTATGCAAATCGAACCAACCGGATATCTTATCCGTATCCCATTTTTTTAAATAAAAATCTTATAAATTTGAAAAATAAAATCAAATTTAGATGTATTAGGGTTTTAAAAATATTATATAAATCAAGTTTCTATTATTGTTGTTAAGCTTAATTAATCATATCAGATGCCATTATGTAACTAAACGGTAGTAATTAACCCCAACTACTTGGGATATATCTGTAATTTTGGCCCTGATGACGTCAGAAAAGGGGCCCAATTTTTTATCAAGGGAGGTAAGTGAAATTTTGAGAACCTCAGGGGATGTCAGTGAAAGTGTCAGAAACCTCAGGGGAGGTTTCTGAAATTATCCCTTATCTTTACGCGGAATTGAGGGGCATGCGGATTCATCACTGAGGAAGCATCCAGCCTGGATCAAGCTTAAACCATTGCTGAAACTCGGGAGAGTCAAGCGCTAACTAGGGTTGGGAAAATAAAAGGATAATTTTAGAAATCTCCGTTGAGATTTCTAACAATTTCATCGAGTTCCCTCAAAATTTTAAAAATTATATCTACTTCTCTTATCCAACAAAATGACAATATTAACCTTACTATTTTAGTAAAACTTCTTTGTTGGGTGTGAATGCCTCCGCCACCTTGACTAAGAAAAAGTCTCGCTTAACATGAGTAGGACGATACCTCGACCCAATTGTTCTTCGTCGAGAACTCATCTCGGAATGACCTATTTGCGTGAGGTATTAAAAGTCTCGATTTATTACTATGATATGACTAATAATTGATATGATAGCTAACCCCCCTATAATTTAATCCTATTACTAACATCGTCGCCATGTCTTATTATACGAGATCAGACTACTAATAAACTTCATTATTCCATCATTTATATCCTTTAGTATAAATATCAGCACCTTCCTCACTTGAGAGGTATGCAATCCAACTTACTCAATATAACTTCCGACAATTTCTAATTTAAGCATTGGCGTAAAATTGGGGGATTTAGCCCTGACCACTTCTTATTTTGAACTCATCTTGCGTTTGGTCTCAGTTTGACACGTCAGTTCTCGCTTGTACATTAGGTATTGCATAAAGAGAAAATGGAATTTATAATTATTTTTTCTTTTCATTTTCATCTTTTTTTTTTTTTATGTTTTGCAAGTAAAATTATAAAACTATAAGCACAAACTCTAGTTGCTATCAATTCCAGATGGTTGAAGTAGTGATTTTTTTTTTGACAATTTTTAATGTGATCCAATTTTACTGTTGACCTTTTTTCTTTCTTTGTATCAAAAGCAACAATAATTTGAAAGGGCAATTGTTCAAAACTACTACTAAAATATGACAGTTTCAACAAATAAAAATTTCTCAAACTCTAAAAGAATTATGACAATACTTGCCCAATTTAGAAGAAATATGTATCACAAATAAAGCACCATGTACAGTAGCCTATCATAGCGATAAAATTATTGTAATAATTACTTATTAAACAATAAATATAGGTATTGAAAACTTGATGCATTTTCTTTAGTTTTTGCTGTATATTTTACAACTGTTTAAGAAAGTAATATAAACTTTATAAACTAAGCGTATTTTAGGGTGTTCATTTAAAATTTTGACCAAATCTAAGATTGGGTTATCACAAGTGTCAAATTAAGGGAGGTAAATATAATTTTTAAAACTTTAAAAAAGCTCATTAAAATTAGGGATAATTTCAGAAACCTCCTCTAAGATTTTTGATAAATTTATTGAGTTCTCCTGAGTTTTGAAAAATTACATTTACCTCCCTTGATTTGATAGTTTAGTAACAAAATCTTAAAATAATATTGACTTGATTAAATTTTAAGTGAATATCCAAAAATGCTCTTGTATAATGAGTTTTAATTTACTTTCCCTATACAATTATAAGATTATCTAGTATGATTATAAGGAAAATGTACCAAAAATTTCATGTCCATAACTACTATTTGATAAACAACTATAATAATAATAATAATTTTATCACTATGATATGATACTTTTGATAGTATTTTATTGTGAATTTAAACATATAAGATAGAAAAGAAAATATTGAACTAATTCATTTAGAATTTATGAATTTTTTGAGTAGTGGGATTATCATAATTTAGTAGTGGTTTTGGGTCATTTCTTTTTTATTTATTATTAATTTTAATTCCAAAAAATAAAAAACAAAGATCAACAAAAATATTGGATTACATATAAATTTAACTCATCAAATCATTAGTTCGACATTAGGTTACAATAGAAACTAGAGGTAATAGTGGTAATTCTACAGTTTTATTGGCAAAAAAATTAAAAAAAAATGAATAAGAAGGCAAAAGAATGAAAAAATAATTTTAAAAGTCATTTGAAATATAAGCATATTAAATAAGGGAATTTCATTAAAATATTTAAGGGTAGTATTATCATTTTAAATGATGGGGGAGGTATGTGTAATTTTTAAAATCTCAAGGATGCTAAATGAAATTATTATTAAAAACCTCAAGGAGGTTTATAAAAAATTGTAGTAGTGACGTCACCATTTAAGACCGGCTAGCTGACACGCCTTGGGGGCTTTGCCGCTTTAAATATCCATTGACATGCTGTTGAACTTTCCTCTTTCTAACCTACGCTTCTCCTTCTTCGGAAGCGTAGTTCTCTCTCTCGGCGCAAAGTCCATTTTACTGATAAATCTGTTTTCATATTAAGAGAGAGAGAGAGAGGGAGGGAGAGAAAAACAAGGTCGGTCGGAGAAAGTGGAGCATTTCTAGCCGCTTCTTTTGCATTGGTCTCCGAGGTCCCACTCCTTTTAACTCCCGAACCGACGTCGTCAGGTGATATTCTTGCAACCCTAATCTTTCATTTCTAGGGTAAACAGATCTGATAGAGGTCGTTCTTTATGTTACTGCAATCGTAGGCACAGGCAATCACATCTGTTCTAGGCACACGGATCAGGAGTTCTTCTCTTTGCATGTTGCTTCTGGGTATACAGATTGCAAAGGCATGAAACTTTTGTTTAAGTTAGGGTTTTCTAATTTCAAATTATGTCATCCTTTCTCTTCAATTGTTTCTTTTGATTCTCCCTATGATTTGGCTTGGTTGCATGTACATGCGGTAGAGTTCATGCAGGAGAGTTGTAAATGTGCGTTGATTGTATTGATTACGTGTAGACGCGGGTATAAGATGGCATTCTTGTGGTTTATTTTATTCGCCTATATCTGCTAATGCTTTGGATGATATGAAAATGGAGTTGCTTCGAGTTTTATCATCATTTGGCTTGTGATGAAAATTTCTTATTGTCGTTAACAAGTATTTCAATAGTTTCCCGTTTTATTTCTAAGGTTGTGGTGGCTCAATTGACTTTGGATTTAGCTGTAGTATGTAGAAGCTCGATTATCATTTTTTTAGCTGTTTGTGTTTTCTGTAAATTGTGTTTTTATTCTCATCCATGTGTTTCGTACTGGTTCAAAGTAAGTTATACTCATCTTCTACTGCCATGATGTTTAAGCATTTTGTAGGTTTTTTGCCTTTAGGGTCATTTAGTTCTCTAAACCTCATTGAAAACTCTTGCCAGCTGCACAGTTCGGAAGGAATCTGTTTTTAAGAACAAATCTTGGAGAATGGCGGCTACTGCTACTGTCTCTGCAGGCATACGGTATGCACCAGAGGACCCTACCCTCCCCAAACCTTGGAGAGGCCTAGTTGATGGTAAGACTGGATATCTGTACTTTTGGAATCCGGAGACCAATGTTACGCAATATGAGAGGCCTGTTTCCTCTTCGCATGTGGGATCTGCTCCGCTGCATAAACCACTTAGTTCATCTGTTCATGTTCAAAAATCTTCTCAAGGACAACGCCGTGAGAGTAGTCCCATAGATGATGATGATAGATACAGCAGAGGTGGTAATGGTGCTTCAATGAAGGTTTTCTCTGGAGTTGGAAGTTCTCAGGTTTTTTTTTTTTTTAATTTACTTAAAGCATAGATATTCATGATAATTCTTAGCCTGCTCTTGTGAAGTCACCCAATGACTTTCATTATTTTGCATTAGGATCTGCATAGTGGACCATATCATCCTCGTGATGTTGCAAATGTAACAGTGGGCACTGGTGGTGTGAAGGGATACTCATCATCAAGTGCAGGAACTGGCTTATCTGGAGAGGCCTATCGTCGTCGGCATGAAATAAGTGTAACAGTAAGCATTAAGTGCATAACATTTTGCTTATGTGTTTTTGTTCAATTAGTTATTTATAGTCCACCAAGATTTCAATGCAATTTACGAAGGGGAGGAATCGGGCTCAGCTGTGGGTCCCTGGCTTAATTCAATAAGTTGTGGGGCTGAATTGATTGTGCAGAGCCCTAGGTTCACTTGATGCATCTTTTAGCATCAATTCCTTTTTATCTTTATCTGACTTAGGTTGTTGTTAAGGTTCGCTCATAGTTGCCTGCGACAAATATTAATGAGCCACTGTGTAATTCAAATCCGTGATTCAATAATATTGCATCTACAAGTTAAACTTGAAGACCTTTACTTCCTTGTTAAGTGTGTACAATTACATTTGCATTTAATTACTCTATGCTAGCAAGTGTAATTTTAGGGCAATTATTCCTTAGCATGTGATTCTCTATTAAAAGTTTTGTTGCATAGTTGTCTTCTTTCCTATTGAAAGCTGAGGTATATGGTAAGTGTTACGTCTTTGTGACCGTTTTTCTCTGTCCAATATACCAGGGAGACAATGTGCCCCCACCTTTGACATTATTTGATTCCACTGGTTTTCCATCTGAGATTCTGAGAGAGGTACGTGTCTATTTTTCCTTTTCATGTGTCCTTGACCAGAACCCTATCTAAGATTTTTGCAATGTTAATAAATTATTCCTGTAAATAAGTCCTGTGATTGCTGGAGGTCCACGTTGAACTCCGGGGCTCACGTGCATCTTTTTTTGCATCTGTACTTTTTGTCGTAGGTGCGATATTTGCTCCAGGGAGGAGCTAAATGTCGTACATTGTGTTGCCCTCCTTTGGGGGCTCGCATAAATTCAGACTGCCTTTATTCGGTGGGCCAATTTTTGTGAAGGGCTTTCCGAATCATCTAAGTTCGTGGCGGACTGCTGTTGGTGATGATTCAGTCTGCCACTTGGTCTGAACAGAAGAAGAGGTGTCCTCCTTTTGTTGCTTGCGGCAGCAAGCATTAGCTGCCAATACTTTGGGGGATGATGCTTCTTCTTGGATGGGCCACTTGCATAAAGTCAAAAATGAACCAAACAGAAATCTTGAGGGCAGTCAGTACCTCTGCTTATAGGGGTGCGGATTTTTCTTTGCTTTTCCAGGTATACAATGCTGGGTTCTCTGCCCCTACTCCAATACAGGCACAATCATGGCCAATTGCTCTTCAAGGTCGCGATATTGTAGCAATTGCCAAGACAGGCTCTGGGAAAACGTTGGGTTATCTGATTCCTGGTTTTATTCATCTAAAGCGCAGACACAACAATCCTCAGTTGGGTCCTACTGTTTTGGTGCTGTCACCAACAAGGGAATTGGCGACTCAAATACAAGATGAAGCTATAAAATTTGGAAAATCATCAAGGATATCTTGCACGGTATGATGAAATTTTGATCACAGGGATTTTTTTTTGTTTTGCACAAATGCAAATCAAATTATGAATGTGAAGAAACTCAAAAAACAAGTAACATGTATAACATTTATTGCCAGTGTTATATGCTTGGTACTACAAATAATGAGCAAGTGATTAGGTGCTATGTTCACACCAGCCTGTGCAATTTTTCTCTCCTATGCCATTTCTTTTGTATGTTATTATTATTGCAGAGAATTAGTGCTGAAACTTGAATTTCTTCTGCTTTTAAGTGCTTGTATGGAGGTGCTCCGAAAGGACCTCAACTAAAGGAGATAGATAGGGGTGTGGATGTCGTTGTGGCTACTCCTGGCCGATTGAATGATATTCTGGAGATGAGAAGAGTTAGCCTGGATCAAGTCTCATATTTGGTACTAGATGAGGCTGACCGCATGTTGGACATGGGATTTGAGCCTCAGATAAGGAAAATTGTGAAGGAGGTGCCAACTCGAAGGCAGACCTTGATGTACACTGCCACTTGGCCTAAGGAGGTTCGGAAAATTGCTGCTGATCTCCTTGTTAATCCAGTTCAGGTGAACATTGGGAATGTTGATGAGCTCGTAGCTAACAAGTCTATCACCCAGGTAATTATCTTTAGTGATATATAATAACTAGTAACATCTTTTTCCCTGCCACAACTCCTAGCCCACAGGCTGGTTTATGACCCATGAATCTTGGGGCAGGAATCTATGGCGTTCGGATATGATGTGTTTTTGGAATATTCTATAAAAATGTTTTCCAATTATCCTTTTATCTCATGTACATCAAATCTCACAAATTGCTACAATATTAATTTTCTTTTTGCAAGTTCTTGGTTTATTGGCAAATTTTTGTTATTTTTATTCATAATTCATCTCATTTTTCAAATGCAGCATGTTGAACTCTTATCATCAATGGAGAAACACCGACGGTTGGAGCAGATATTGCGATCTCAAGAACCGGGATCAAAGATAATCATTTTTTGTTCAACTAAGAAGATGTGTGATCAACTTGCACGCAACCTAACCCGCCAGTTTGGAGCTGCTGCTATTCATGGGGACAAATCCCAGAGCGAGAGGGATTTTGTCTTGAGCCAGTTTCGGAATGGTAGATCTCCAATCCTTGTAGCCACTGATGTTGCTGCTCGTGGCCTAGATATTAAAGATATCAGGTTTGTAGCCACTGATGTTGCTGGATTTTTTTTTGGGGGTTACAATTGCATGAGTTTTTTATGTTGCATGAGTGAGTAGATGACTGTCAGCTCAAGTTTGGAGGGCCAGATTTTGATCTTGATATTAAATTGTAGCCATTTAGCTTTTTTATCTTTACAATTTTTGGTTGCTGTGATGTGTGAATACAAACTTTTTACATGATGATTGTGGCTGGTTTACCTCTCAGAGTGGTGATAAACTATGACTTCCCCACTGGAATTGAGGACTATGTTCATAGAATTGGAAGGACTGGAAGGGCAGGTGCCACTGGGGTGGCGTACACATTTTTTGGTGACCAGGATGCTAAGTATGCTTCTGATCTTGTCAAAGTTTTGGAAGGTGCCAACCAACGTGTTCCTGTCGAAATCCGTGATATGGCTTTACGCGGTGGTGGAATGGGAAGGTCTAGGCGTTGGGGATCTGGACCTGGTGGACGTGATGGTGGTCGAGGTGGCCGTTATGATTCTGATTACAGTAGCAGAGACGGACGAGGCAGTTGGGCAAACTCATCTGAAAGAGGAGGTGGACATGGTTATGACCGGGACTCCCGTGACAGGTCTCTGACTTTTTCATTTTGTTCTGTGTTGTTTAGTAAGGTCCAAGGTGAAATTCTCTGCCCATCTCTCTTGCTGCTGCCTTTGAGGTGGCATTTATTGCTGCCGTTGCTTTTTGACACTGCCTTTTTGGTCTTTTTCTCTTCATCCAGTGAGAGGTATGGTCGCAATTCCCGTGATGCTGAAGCCTCAGGAAGCTACCATTACGGAAGCTTTCATGAAAAAATGACTCAGAAGCATAGTCGAAGTAGAAGTCGTAGTCGGAGTAGAAGCCCCATCCGTGGATCTGGTTGGGGTGACAACCGAAGCAAGGGCCAAAGTCGTAGCCGCAGTGCTGACAGGTTTGATCAGGCTCCACCAGTACGTAGTTTTCATGAAGCTATGATGCAACGGGCCCGTTCACCTCCAAAATTTGGTGATCTTGATTTCCCGTCTTTCAATGGAAGTAAATCAAAAGAAGATTCAGACAATCATTGGGGGAGCTTGCAGTCTCCATCCCATGGTTCTGAGAGGGAGAACGTTGGAGGTTCATGTGAGCAGCAATGGGGGCATTCACCAGTTAAGCGGCAGGATAATCAATCAAATTTGCATATTGGGGAGGAAGAAGAGGAAGGAATGATTCAAGCTGAAGAAGCTTTGGCGCCTCACGATGAAGACGGGCTGTTTCCCAGGAACAAATAACTGTGTCTGATGTCCCTGATTATATGCATCTAGTATCAAACTTGCATGTCTCGGTTGTTAGATTATTTTGTAGCTCATGTTAGGGAGTTAGTGACTGAAGAATGAGGATGGCCTGTTGATTTGTCTTTTCACAAATCTTGGTGATTGGAACCATATGACGAGGGTCTAATTTTTTGTTAGCTAATCGTGCCCTGGGAAAAAGGGTGAACAGGGATATGTCCAAATTAGCGAGGAAAGATGCGCCGGAGAGCCTCGTTTGTTTTGATATCCTGTAAATGAATGGGCTGGCTTTTAACGCCAGCATATACATGCAAATTCATGTTTTATTTGATGTTGGGCTCGAAGTCTAATGCCCGTTTTACGTCTACCTTGGGGACATTTCAGGCTACTCCCGAGGATTTCCTATTACAGCAGAATGTGGAAGTCCCAGTGCTATTTCCAGCTGACGTATTGTCTTTTATTTTTCCAAGAAAATGAAAAACCAGAGAACCTCCCTTCTTCAGTTGGTGCGGTGCAGTGCAATACTGCGTCCAAATTCCACTTGCGTTACTTCATGTAATTTTCTTTTTTTTTTTTTAATACTTCATGCGACCTTAGGCGCTGCTTTTATTCGCTTTGCCCTTGAATATAGAAAGACTCCAGCAAGAGCAATACCAGTTCCTGAAACTCAGCAAGAGCGGCATTAGATCATCCGTCAGCAAATTTTTCTCAAGCAAAAACCAGACCATAGCAAGTTAGTCATCCCAAAAAAAAAAAGCCTCCAACACAAGCTCTCATCGAACAGGAAACGGAAAAAACACTACAAATATTATAAGCAGCAAAGAGAATTTACCAAGGGCGTTTATTGTTGAGGCAGATGTTTGGAAGAAGATCATCGAGGATACAATGACCACAACCCGCTTCACACAGTTGCCTACTGAATGAGTCACTGGTGACACCATTTGAAGTATCATGTAAGAAATCTGCACCAGTTGAAGTATCATGTAAGATCCTTACATGGGGATTCACACTGATTTAGACATGAAAGGTGATATTGGAGTGCACGAGAACAAATGTTTGTACTGATGATACGTCAAACGAACGAGATTTCATTAAATTTCCGGTGCTTCAGTCGTTATTTGATAAAAATAAAGTAAACCTCAAGACTATCAGCTTCAATTTGGAAGTTCGAATCTAGACTGCTTCGGATTTTAATGCCGTGCAACAATCTTTATTGCCAAATTTAAAGAATTTATTCAAGAACTTGGGATAGCTCCAATCGCGGTGACCAGACTGTTCAAGACCACTATAATCGTGTAGTATCTGCAATTCTGAAAGAGAAAAAAAGAGGATGCTGTAAAACAGGGAGGATCATACCTGTTGGTAACTGTGGAAGCAGAAACCAGCTAACAGAGATCTCACCAGAAATTCTCTAACATTCAAGCCCTGGCTCGCCTGAACACAAGGCATTCAAAACGACGTATGGAGAGCTATTGGAGAAAGATGGCAATGTAAAGCCCTAAAAACTCTTCCTTAAAGGTTACTATTACTTACAGCATATTGAAGGTGCGATGGACTAAGCTTGATCCCGTCAATCAAAACAGTTATGGGTACCAGAAGGATAAATGAAATGATAGTCATGACAGAGAAGAGATTGATATTGTCCAAAGCGTCCTGTTCAACAGGCCTGCTGGTTATTGGGTATAATACGAACCAAGAATCTTATGCGAAAGCATGGTAAACAGGGAGATTTCACTGTACCCACTGTTTAAGGATGAAAAATTACACTACTGTTGATCAAGAATATTAAACCAGAACTGCAGAAATGCAGACACGATGACAAATTCTCGCCACACTGGCAAGCATTGGACCATACCTCCTTAACCATGACCTTTTTGCTGTAGACGTTACGTGACTGGTTGGTCAGATTGGAGGCCATTGCGCTCCCAAAGCCTATCCTGGTTTAGATATTCAAAGTTATTAAACCAGAACATAATAATATGTGATGTGCACCCACCCCATTTTATGCTCTTCTATTATGACAAGGTCGTACCAATTAAAAGATGCCTCCGTGAATGATGCCAATGCCACTCCTCCAACTATAGGCACCAGGGAAGCAACTACCCAGACAGATGGCCGCTGTGAAATTTATGTCCAAGCTTAGAGTTAGGGTCTTCAGCCCAAAAAATGAAAATGGTAAGGAAATAGTGGCCATTTGATTCAAAAAGAAGTAAAGCACAACAAACAGGGCAAGATGAAGGATGCTTCTCTAGTCACATGACTGGAGTCTGGGATATGTTCAAAACATGGCACCTAGAACAAACGCAACCGACTATTTACAACACTGAAGTGAACCAAAAGGAGAAGAAACCGCAAGTCTCACTACTGGCTTCTTGGGCGTGCTAAATTACCAAAACAGCGACATCATAGTTACTAACAACCCGGTTGACAACATTAACCAATGAAGAGGTGAGAATTAAAGTTGGTACATACCTCGCCAAGAAAGAGGACAGAAAGAAGTACAGTGAAGAAAGGCTCCATGGCTTTGATGGTATGAGTGAAAGAAACCGCTACTTTTCCAAGACTGATGTTGGTCAGGAGGTTCCCCACAGTGTGCCCCACAGCCAGCAAGAATATTGCTTCAAACTGAAACATACAAAACAATGTGCGCATGTATAATCTTTACCAGTGACAAAAGATTGAAAGTTTCAAGTGTCATCAAGGTCAAATAAGGAACTAAAATCAAAAGAAAGAAAAGCAGAGCACACCTACCTGAGATCTGTTGATCGTCGGCCTTTTATGGAGATTCAGTGCCCACATAAAGAGTACAAGCATGGTTCCGCAACCAAATTGGAATGCTGAAACTGTTGTTGGGTGTGGAAATACCTTCAAAACCTGCAATGCACTTATAAAAGTCGTTTGTTTACAGAAAATGAAACACACATTCCACGAGTGAAGCTAATGACATGAGCATAACCATAGAAGAAAATTACTACTTCTGCTGTTACTACAATATGGGAAAAAGATATTAAAGATATCCAAAGCAAAGAAGAAAAGGGAACCTGCTTGTTGAAAATGTTGAAGTATATATTCAACGAGTACCAGACTACGAACATCACCCCGAGCTGCAAAGTCTTCAGCAGCTCATTCGGCTTGGCGGACTCGCCCGCATCATTATCAGGAACTGCTGTGGCTCTGAGCTTGACATGGCACGAGGTTTTATTTGCTGCAGAAAATGAGAAATGGGTTCCTATATTGGAGCCGCCTAATCCTAAAGCAGGGTTCAGTAGGAAAGTAGTCCTCTTCTGGAGTTTGCGGTCGCAGTGGAAAGATGTTGATTTTAGATTCAGAGACAGAGAGGAGTGGCAGTGGTATCTCGCAGCTGGGTTGGTTCTTCTGCTGTTGAAGATTTCATGCTTGAGTTTTGAAGGTCTTGTGGAAGTAGAGACAACCGAGAGTCGTAGCAGATGGCAGCTCGCCATCTCAGGGAATTTAGATCCCCGTGGCGTGGAGGCCGGAGGGGAAGTGCCAATTCAAGAACTGCCAAGCAATACCGCCAGTGTACTTGAATTCTGATTAACAATGCACGCTAGCCTTTCCGCGACGTACTCTTATGGTGGCTTAAAAAAATAAGTCATCGGCGGCTAAAAATTTTTCCGAGGCAGTGGGGGAAAAAAGGACGACCAAGCAAACCCGCTTCTGCCAGGACTGAAATGGCGGGACCAGAAGAAACAAATACTAATCGTTTATTGAAAGTGGAAAAATCAAATGTTACACACACATTTGGAATTTTGGATTTACGGTATTACGGTCACGTCACGTGCATTTGAACCGTAGGTGTATCATCTCCTCCCGTTTTCCCATTATTATGGGATAATTTCAGAAACGTCCCTCCAGGTTTCTATTCTAACGATTGCACTTCAATGCCCTTTAACATTGAAAACCTCTCCTTCAACGACATTTTTATAGATATTTCAGCCCTTATCAAGAAAAACTTCCTTAAAATTTGAGAAAAAAAATATTGACGCATAATTTTCCATCAAATTTGCCTTCATTCATTGTTCTCAGGAGAAAATATGTACTACCTTTTCATGAAATTGACAAAACCAAAAAAGGAAATAAGTTTTGCCCTCTAATGATTCTCTCAGGACATAAAAGAAAGTCAACTTTTAAACTGGTCATCACTGTATATAGTGGGATGGGAGGTCAAGGGTTCAAACCTTACCTCCCATCAATATGCCTCAATATGAGGAGTGTTCGAAATTCATGCGGGTGAGTGATGCATCCGTCTGGTCAGATGGCGAGTAGGTTAGATTAGGCTAAATGTGTTGCTAGTGAAAAAAAAAAAAAAACTCTTAAAGTGAGGAAGAGCAGTTGCACTTGGCTCTATTCTAACATTGTATATAAACTAGAGAAAATACGAAAAACATGCATTCCATTTTTCAAAAAGAAAGGATCCTTTTGTGAAGTGAGCTGTGACACTTGACAAGTATTACAGGTGCACATTGATCAGCGTAGCATGGCAGTTGAAGAACAAGTGTGTCTTTATCAAATTATCACATGAACTTAATTCACAGAGGAACATCATTGAGAATCAAAAACAGAATTTTTGGTCGCGGATGCAATGCAAAAAATCAGAATTTCAAAAAGTGAAAGAAATCCAAATAGAATAATCGTGAGAAAAGAATTGGAGAATAAAATAGTGGGCGGTGTACTTCAAAGCCAGCCAGTAGTAGTGTTTTGATGGTAAAATGAAATCGAATTCTTAGGCTTACTAGCCGTTACCGTTTCCACGGGTGGAGTATAATTTGCCACACACATCCACGTTCGAGTGACAGTCTGACAGGTGGACCTCGGTCTAAGGGCCCCGCGCGAGAAAAATCAAGCACCAGAGCCGTTTTAGGTCCACAATTTTCAGTTCGGCTTTACGTTCCATGGTCCAGTTTTCGTATTTTTCTGCGTAACGAACGAGACATAAGAATGACGGAATTCTTCGCTTTGGGGCCTGGTTTTGTCAAGGTGTCAATCCATCGGCCCAATACGCAAAGACAGAGAGAAATTATCTTCGAAGAAAATGGGGCTTCCACAGGATGAGATGAGGATTAATCCATTCAGATGCAGCTAATCAAATGTCCACGAGTAGGTATAATGGTACAACATATATACTTCTGGCATTATATGTTTTGTTATAGAAAAAAAAAAAAGAGTATCTCTTAAAGGAAACAAAAATAAGTCAATGGTCGATTTGCCTTTTTTTAAAAAAAAAAAAAATTTTGTTGGTTCTAAAATTTCAAAACAAACATAATAATTAGACGTCCGTCGCGTACCCTTTACGCATTATCTACCGTATTATACTAATTCAATTTAAAAAGCTCAGAAGGTATGGCACTAAAATTTTGGGTTGACAAAATCATGTGGTTATCGAATTAGGCGAGTCCCTGATACTAGTGGGAGTTTTCTCTTTCTTAATATTTAGGAGTGAGCCTTTTTTTTCCTGTCCCAAAAGTTTTTGTTTAATTTCTTGTTAGTATTTTTTTTCTCAGGGAAGGAGATAAACGTTATCCATTGGTAACTGACGAATCGGACCCGCTGTATCACGGCCAACGGGACCGATCAAAGAAAAAGGCGTAGGCCTTTTTGGCTTTTCGCTTTCGCCAATCCAATGGAGAGAGTGGAGAGTCGTCAATGATCACTAGGAGGAGGATCACCGCGCATCGCGCGGTGTGCGAATGCAATTATGCCCAGTAATGACCAATTTAATTGTAATTTATGAACAATATTAGCTAATTCAAACGGCAAGTAATATAACAAGTGTTACACAAGATTGAACAAATAAAAACACAAAAAAAGGAAACAGGTCTGTAAATGTCCAAGCTAAAATTAATAAGCAAGCAACGAGCAGGAAGATAAGAAATCCAACAGCTAGGAAATAAGCAGCAAACAAACGAAATGGACACATAAAATAAGTAACAAAAAATAGTTCAGCATGAAATGCAAGGCTGTCTATAATTTCCATCCTTCAGCAGTAATAGTACAGGAACAGGAGTTGAAAAGCTCCTTGTTAACCCAACAAAGTCATCCAAAAGTTTCGGGAAGTAGTAAATAAGCTCCCGCAATTCAAGTCAAAGAAGTGAGGCTCTAAGAAGATGCAACCAACCACATAGCAGAAAATACAAGTGATAGAGACGGAATATAGATAGCAAAATATAAAAGAAATAGGAAAGAGAGGAGAACCAGAAACACTAACCTGTCTGGCTGCAAAAAAAGCTTCGGGGCAGAATCAGAGAAAAGCAGGCGGTACCACGATAAAATCGAGCATACAAAAGCTAATAGCGAAAAGAAACAGAACAAGGAAAAATAAGCCCGTGCTAATAGACCGAGTGCAATGAAAAAAGTAAAGGCATTAAGCTGGTGCGCAAGAAAAGAAAGAAACCGTTGCTGGAAAAAGAAGGCAATAACTAAGTAAAATGACAAAGCAACAAGGGAAAAAAGGAAAGCAATTATTTTTTTGTAAAAAAAAGCTCAACAGATGCAGAGGGACTAAGTTAAACGTTCTTGGAGCAAGGCACTCACCAGCAAAACAGCAGAGATAGCAACTTTGCAAGCTGAAACAAAGTCAGGAAATTAGTAATGAAAAAGGCAAAAAGAAGCAAGAGCAAGAGAAGAAGGAAGTTGATAGCTAACCTCTATTCTGTCTAGAAAAAAAGCAGCCGAAAGGGATTAGAATGGAGGATGCAGCAGCTGTAGATCTACTGCCGATCATGATAGTAAGCCGCCGAGGTTCTGCTAGAACAAACCAGGTAATGGTAACAACCACTGTACAAAGGGAAAACACCGGATTATCCCTGAACAGAGCAAGGCTGAAAGGTGATGTTTGGCAGAAGGCAACAATGACGGTCACTTCATTTTTACAAATATGTCCATGAGCAGGAAATAAGGAAAAAAGAGAAACTGAGCAAACGGAAAGATAAAGGCTGGGTAGTTTAGTAAAATAGAGGTACCAACTTTCCCATCAAATACAACTCTCCACCAAATGGAAGTAATCAGAAGTGATGGCTGAGGATGTATTCGATTAAGATGCGCAGAAAGTAGATTGCAAAAATCGATGCCAGCAACGGAAAGTGCAACTCTTTAGACAAATATACGAAAAAAAAGATTTTGTTCAAGGAAAAAATACTAATAGAGAGGCAAATTTTATTTTGAACAGCTAAAATGCAGGCCAACTAATTAAGTAATCATTAACAATAACAAAAAAAAAAGTGACGAGGAAAAGGCAACAATTAACATAGAGAAATTGATAGGTAAATATGAATGTAAGTAGGCAAAAAGGCACTTTTTTGCTAACCCAATATATTGGGTCAGATCAGGCAATAAATAATTGTTAACAATCAACATTAAAAAATGATAATTATTATTTGTTTTGGCAAAAATATTTTTTTTCCTAATAACTAAAGGAACCGGTAATTAAACACGATCCATTAGATGAACAATAAAAAGCAAGACATTATTAAATAGCTATTAACAATTAATTGTAGCGTATTGGTAAATAGATACAGTTTGGTGGAAGAAAAAAATGGTCATTTTTTTTTTGTTAAGACGATCCACTGGAGCCAAAAAAGAAGAGCGGCCAAATAAACAACGAATCATCAAAGGGGAAAAAACGAAATTATTAATTAACCAACGAAGCATTAATGGCAAAAAAGCATTTATTTGATAAAAGAAAATAAAAAAAATAGATTCAATTTGTTTTTATTTTTGGAACAAAAATGGTTTTTTTTGGCTAACAACTGCAAGGGAGCACTAATTAAACACGATTTATTTGATGACCAAAAAAAGGCACTATTAAGCGCAAAGCGCCAGTAAATACATGCAGTTTGGTGAAGGAAAAAAAGGACACTTTTTGCTCATACAATCCGCCGGAGCATAAAAAAGAAGCTAAAAAACCAGCAAACCATTAATCGGGGAAAAAAATTGAAGTATTAATTAACTAACGAAACATTAACAACAAAAAGGGCATTTTTTTTTATAACATCCATAAAATAAAACAGTTGATAAATATATTTTTTTTGCTAAAAAATGTCCCTTTTTTTTTTGCCTAACAACTGCAAGAAATTGCTAATTAGACGCGATCCATTGGACAGCAAGGGAAAAACCATTATTAAGCAGCCAGCAACAATGAATTGCAAAGTATCAGTAAATATATGCAATTTGGCGGAAGACTAAAAAAGGCCAACGAAAAGCAATAAATAATTGCTAACAATCAACGGTAAAAAATGATAATTATTATTTGTTTTGCCCTAAAATATATAATTTTTTTGGTAATAACTGAAGGAGTCGGTAATTAAACACGACCCAACTCATCAAGCGCGATCTGTTGAATGACAAGAAACATGACATTAAATTAGTTATTAACAATTAATTGCAAAGAATTGGTAATTATATGTGATTTGACGGACAACAAAGAAAAAAAGGAATCCAAATTTTTTGTTAATGTGATTTGTTGGATAAAAAAGTAAGAAGCAAAATTTTAGCACAATCCTACATGCAATTAGAGGACTACCACCAATCGACGAATCAGAGGACGACAACTCATCAAATTGGAATCAATTGGAGGACTACCACCAATCAACCAATGGAAGAGCGCCACGTCAGCATTTGGGTTCAATTGGGACAATTGCATTCACACATTTACTATATATGTTAATGAGTCCTCCCCAGCCAATCTCCAATTGGGGTCCGCATCATTTTAATACTTATTATTGTTTTTTTCCATTGACAGAAGAAGCACACACATAATTAGATTAGAAACACTCAAAAAAGCATCGAAGATTGAGTTAGAAACTAATCTAAGAGAGACTCACAAATCAACACCATCCAACCAATTGGTGATAGGAGGTACGGTTGAAAACCTTAAATCTAAGTTAAAGAACTCACAATCTTTCGATGTGGGACGGAAATCCTACCCCTCCCCCCTCACAAGCACACCCTCACCAATAATATGGTTTTTTTTTTTCATTGACAGAAGAAACACACACACACACACAATTAGATTAAAACCACTCAGGAAAGCATCGAAAGATCGAGTCAGAGACTAATATAAGGGAACCCACGAACCAACACCATCTACCCAATTGATGACGGGAGGACCCACAAACTAATGCTTATTGTTGTTTGATTCATTAATTTTACCAGTACAACTACAAAATAAAGGGGCGAATCCAAGAATCCAAACGTTGATAATTGATTGGATAAGACTTGAGCAGAAAATGAAACAAGACCGATGCCTTGTATTGAACTCTTTCTTCTAGACAGCACAGCATCTTTAAGGCACACGTCGACCTAAAAATAGGCACCGATCATGCAGAAAAAACAAAAGAACAAAGAAACAAAAGAGCACTTAGCTTAGCGGTCGGTTAAGGGGGAAGTGGGGAACGATAGCCGAAGCGAAAGCACCTGCATTATCATCGCCTTTTCCTCTGTCGAGTCTTCTTTCTCAGGCCAAAGGTCTGGTTCAGGTAATGGTCTTTGCTCTTCTGATTTCTTCTTTACCGAGTATAAGTGCTTCTCTTTTTCTCTTTGCTGGTGGAGAGGTTTATTTATTTTTTTTATTGTTGATCCTGCTAGTTGATTGCTAGCCTTGTGTTTCTGATGCGTGCTAGGTGTTTGTCTGTAAGTCTGACAGAGTAATGCTGCCATTTGTATATTGGGGGTCTCGTATTGGACTTTGAAGATTGATTAGATTTAGATATTAAGAATTGATGTTTTGGAATGGATGCAATTGCAGTATGAGATGTTCAGCAAAACATAGGGGTTGTTTTGCAGATAACTGGGCATTGATTTTAGTGCCTTATTCTTTCTAATTGAGATAGAAAAAGTATTCTTTCGTTTTGCTAAGTGTGTTTTTTTTTTTTATTTTGCTTAGTAAAACTGTTTAGAAGTCCAATTGTTGAGTTTCGCATTTTTTTCAAGACATATATATTGTTAAAAGTAGATTTTCTTGTTGGATACTTGGATTTGGTTATACTTCATAGTTTGCATGTGGTTGTAAAGCAACCATTAACCAATAGAAAAATGACTCATTTTGTTTCTCTCCCAGAATGCGGTTGATGGTGACTGATGGTACTACAACCTTGAGTTATTGGTTAAATTGGAGGTTCTTACTCTGTGCAATATTGGTATTGACACCAATGGCAGTAGCATTCTATCTTATATGGAAATATGAACGTCCGACAAAAGATTCATGCTCCGACAGAGAAGCGTTGCATGATGAGAGATCCTGGATTTTGTGGAATGATGAAGCTTGGAGGCCATGTTTAAAGGAAATTCCCCCGAGTTTTTTGATGGTCTATCGGGTTATCGCATTCTGTTTGCTCTTAGTGGCCCTTAGTTTTGATGTTGCAGTTCACGGTGGTGAATTATTTTACTATTATACTCAGTAAGTCATCTTTGCTGATTGGCTGCATGATAAGCTAGCCTATGTGTGGTAGAATCAATTCTGTGGCTATTTAAACATTTTGCACTGTGGTTACCACTGAATTAATTTGATAAACATTTGAATTGCATAAGAAAAGATGAGACATAATTGTAAATCTTGAAGCAGTTTGTGAAATTTATTCTAGACTTCAGATTCTAAGTGAGGTCAAGCATTGCTGTACCGACTAGCAATTTTTTTCCTTACCTTACTACGAAGATTTCATCCCCTAGAGGAAAGAGGGCAGTTTACCAGTTTCGAACATTCTTTCTGGACTTGAGAACCTCAAAACTTAAAAGGTACAGAGTCTGGGTTCCTTGTGCCGCATGCTTGTGCTTTCTTGAATGCTAGTATGTTAGGTTACTAGAATACGCGATTGGCTTGCTTCTGACTTCTTTGCTTGCATGTTTAGTATGATATTTTTCCTACCAATTTATTTTGTGCTTTATTAAGGTAACATCAAGCACTTTTTCTCACTGACTGTGAGAAGTTTGGTTTCACTCCGTCCCTCATTTTATTCAGTGATGCTTAGCTTAACTTTAGCTCTCAGTCTAGGGAGTGGCTAAGCCGAAAAGGAGGAGGTGGACTTGCGACCATACTCTCAACTTTAGCTGAGAAGCACCCTCCATCCACTTCCCCTTTTCAGTCTGCCCAAAAGCCCACCCACCTGGTTTATGAGCCCCACTCCACTTTTACTTCCTTCTACTTTTACCTGCAATCACAGACAGTGGCAGAGTAGCTTACCTTGATCCTGGCTTGCATAATTTTGGCAAGTAAAATAAGGGTCAATACTGAAGGTCTAAAAATGTAAATGCACCCACCCTCACCCAAATACAGAGACGTTTTCTAAACATGTCACTAAAATTGTACAAATTAATGGGTCAACTACTATTTCAGCCTTGAGAATTTATCTTCTAAATGTGGCAGCTTGCATAATTTTGGCAAGTAAAATAAGGGTTAATACTGAAGCTCTCAAAATGTAAATGCACCCACCCTCACCCAAATACAAAGACGTTTTCTAAACATGTCAAATGGTTTTCTTCTGGAGATTTAGAGGACAAAACTTGTACAAATTAATGGGTCAACTACCATTTCAGCCTTGAGAATTTATCTTCTAAATGTGGTATGCTTTTATTTTTGACAGAAGTGGCTTTATTTCTCTCTGACTATGGGATTTATGATTTTTTTGGCTGCTATGCAGGTGGACTTTTACGTTAGTTACCATATATTTTGGGGTATGCATATGTTTCTCTTCTTTATGGACCTGATGGCAAATCTTACATGTGCCATCTGGTTGTACGGATATTCCAATTTGTTTGAACTTCTATTTTTTGCTTCTGCCAATACAAAATGCAATCTTTTCTGACGTTGGCTTCTCAAGTCTCTTTGCAGCTTGGATCTGTGCTGTCACTCTATGGATTTTGTAAGGATAACAGAATGAACAACAAGGTTAATGATCGTATCGTTGAAGACACAGAGAAGGGCTTATATATGCCACTTGCATGCGAGGGAACTTCAAATGGTAAAGTGGGTGGAAACTTGGATTACAAAGGGAAATCAAACACTCCATGCAGTGCTGCCCTCTGGTGTAACCTATTTCAGATTTTATTTCAGGTAAATCATCTTTAGGGGATTAAACATCCTGCTATAATAGGATGACCATGAAAACAGATGAAAAAATTTTACTCTTAGCACTAGAAAGACCTGGCCAGAGATTATGGGTTGCCTTGAACATTCTCTTGGACATCTAGACTTTTAATATATTCATTACTTCATCATATAATTGGCTTTGAATGGTCTTTTATTTTGACAAGTTGCTTTTTCGGCTGCATCTCTGTGTATATGGTATAGGTCTCTTGACGTTGTGGAGTTTTAGTTACAGAAATTACGCCTAGATGAAGAGAATGTTTTTCTTTTGTGACACTGTTAATGCCAATTTACTTGACCATTTCTTACTGTGGCAATTTTTGGTGTTAACATTATCAAACTTAATTATGTTGTGTTGGAAGTCCAACTTTTTCGTTTTCCAGTATTCAAGCTAGCTAATAACATTTTTCGATGCACAGATGACAGCAGGGGCGGTGATGCTTACTGATTCTGTTTACTGGGTCGTTATTTTCCCATTTCTTAGCATCAAAGATTATGAGATGAGTTTGGTAAGTACTCGAAGAATGACTTGTATGAACAATCTTGAAGTTGTATTATATTAGTGGAATCAATAATGATTGCGGTAATTTGTGAAGCTGATTACTGTGCCTGTAGTGTTTGTTAGTTTGTAAAACATGGCCATGCTTCGTAGCATTTGATTTTAAATTTGTAAATTACTTAGTTGCCTAAATGTTGTATTTACCTTCTATCAGACGCTTTTGTGGTGCTATTTGGTTTTAGATATGATATATCAGAAATTCTTCTGCACCCAGCATGGCTGTCTGAATTATATGTAGTGTGTTATCTCATTGATTGATTCTCAGATAGTGTGTATTACTTGGTGACAACTAGGGGAATGATGAAATACATTTTATAGTCTGTGGCAAAACTGATAGTTCAGTTCTACCGCTCACTGATTTGGTGATCTCTGACCTCAAGAAATTTTCTTCTTCACTTGATAGACAACCGTTTCAGTCTTCAGTGAAATGGATAAATATACACGTTTGAATAGTACAAATATTTTAGTTTTCCAATCTTTGGCACATGGTCTTGCTGCTGATATGGTGATTCTAAATGTTGGGATGCTAGTCATCTTCTAAAGTCGTTCTGCAGATATCTCTGTGTGTCCAACATTTCCAAGGCACGTTTCTGTTTCTCCAAAATCAGAAAATTCTACCTTTTTTTTTGGGTACAAAGTGTAGCTTGAAAGGACAATTTGGTCATTTCGATAGTGCATAAAAACTAATGGTTTGAAAAAGAAGATCCCAGATCTTCAGCATGCCATCAATTTACCCACAGTATGCAGCTATATGCTCCTTTTGTTATCCATTTATCTATTGTTTAATATGCTCTTGATACTGATTGGTTTTCATTTTCTGAAGATATTTCTTGCCTTCTTTATCAGTTGACAGTCCTTGCCCATTCACTTAATCTGATCTTGCTTCTTGGGGACACAGCTTTAAATTCCTTGGTAACTGCTGCTTATTCTCTTTTGCTTTTAGAATTTTCTGAAACAGCACTTTCATCTTTTTGTCCTTAATGAGCTTGAAACGCATTTTCAGCATTTTCCGTGGTTCCGGATTTCTTACTTCATATTGTGGACGGGTATTTATGTCATCTTCGAGTGGACCATTCATGCTTGTTTACCATTGTGGTAAGATTTCTCTTACTTTCTCTTATCCTTCTCTGGCAGCTGTTCTGTCTTGAGTCTTTTTATTGTCAATTGTCTGTCTTCAGGTGGCCATACCCATTTCTTGACCTCTCCGCACGATATGCTCCAATATGGTAGGTTGTTTCTGAAATTTTCTCTTTATGCAGCTACTTTTGGATATGGAATTTATCTTTTCTCAGAATGACTCAAGAATTTTGCTTATGCAGTTATGGCTGTTGCCTATTGTGCATAGAGCATCTATCCACTTTCAGCCCAAATATTCTATAATGGGATTTTCTGCATACCATTTCCATCATCTTTGTTTCACTAAACCAGCAACAGTTCTTTGATGTTAATCAAACAACTTCTTGTATATAGTTTTTCAAGATTGTTAAACAACTTGTTTGAGATAAGAGGCAGGGTAGCACACACTGAATCACCATTTAGTCTGCACTTTTCAACTTGTCTGCTATCAGAAATTGTTGATCAGTTAATTCCTGTGTTGTATCTTTTGATGCCTAACTGAGTTTTGAAGCTAAAAAACACTTTTGTCTGGACTTTTCTTCTTTATTTCTTATCCATTTTAGTTTTGTCTTCTGTATATTGGCAGGTATTTGTTGGCGGCAGTACTGCATGTCCCATGCTATAGTATTTTTGCATTGGTCGTTAAATTAAAAGAGTATGCCCTGTCTAGATGGTATTCGCAATCTTATTGGTGTCAGAGATGAGACCTTGATATTAGGATGTGTTGTTTTAAATCACATACCCACACCATCAGCATTTTGTCTGTTGAAGTTGCTTTAAGGGCATAGCAGAGGCGGCTTGCTCATTTGGAAGGTTTAATCTGAGAACTGAGGAATTGCGAGAGGGAAGACAGCTAAATAGGGATCATTGCTGATTTTAAGTCCATCTGATCTGGATGACATGGCAATAAAAGTGGTCATTGAAGAATTTCTTTTTATGTCTTCTTGTTGATTGTATGGGCTCAAGTCCCAGTTTTTATTTTAATACGTGTACATCATTTTTTGTCCAAAAACTTTGTATACGACCTGGTTTGCACAGATATTGCGGTAAATATATCAAATCTTCAACAAAATGAACCATGGGACTTGTTGCCAAAAGAAACAATGCTTGCGCCTGGCAGCAGGTTGGCAGAGTGCCTGGTTTTACACTTTTGTTCTCATCCTTTCCCTTTCCATCTAATTTGCGATTAATGTGAGCGTGTGGGAGAAAGATTGGCTGTTAGGCTGGGTAGGCACTATGGTTCAAAGACTTGGTCGAGTCGTCACCGTCTCAGGCTCTTACGAGATTAAGACGATACGATTTCGAGATACTTGATTCGTCGAAACGTCACCGTGAAGAGTTGAAACAGTCGAGTCATACCGAATCATTTCAAGTCATCTCGAGTTGATTCGAGTGATGTGAAATTGTCCGGTTTGCGATCACAATGATGACCGCGACTTTGAGCCATGGTAGGCACCCTCCCATGACCCGTTAAGGTCTTTATGAGGTAAACAAAAGCCAAGGACCCTCTCATCAATTTCATTCATCTCTTACATCAAATAGAATTTGTTGAGTCCCTAACTGTGAAAGGGAGTGAGGGACTGCCTACTACGACACCACCTAGAGTTTGTCCTAGCAGGCGGCCCCGGTGTGGGAGGGACATGGCACAAATTCAATCTCTAAGGCGAAATTGCATCAATTTGACTTGCCCAGAGACAACTGATGCTTGTCTTATTGTCTTATTTGATTTTGGTACTATTGTTTAGATAGACAGCGTCGGTTCTAATGTTACTTCCAATTTTTCTCACATTGATTTTCACTTTTTGAAGTTCTTATTGGTTTTTTAAGTAAGTAGATGTCATCTTTTGAAAATGCTTTATTTTTAAGTATGTGCTCAGTTGGAGGCCCTAAAAAAGGTCTAAAACTGACACTTCCGATCGACGGAAAAAAAGTTGTAATCATAATAGTAACAATGAACAAGATTCTAAATGTGGACTAAAAATACCATGAAAAGGAGAAACCAGTTGTTTCCCTCTGATATAATTTTGGACCAAGAGGCAAGAATTAACAAGGTAAAAGTCACCTAGGACACTGGACAGCTGGGTTTAGCAAACCCAGAAAATTGGAACACGCTACCAATATTGTTGCTGAGTTGTGGGGGCTAAGGGATGGAATGTCCTTAGCTTCCTCTCTAAACTTGCAATCCCCGTAAATAGTAACATTCCTTCGTCCAGGGGTGCATTACAAATATAAATAATAGTTGAAAGAAATCTATAAACGTTACGTTGTCCTTGTTTTCTTTCTTGTCTCTTGAACGGATGTTAGCAAAAACGATGAATCAACTTTACTGGAAACGTCTTTGGAGTAATTGCGGCCGGCGAGCTCCGAAGGATGCTAGCAGTGTCAATAATCATAACGAATTCCCGCCGTACGAACGTCCGTGCTCTCCCACCTTCCAGTGTTTGATCGTCGTTACAATTTTCACAATTCTTGTCGGCGGTGTCATCGGCGTACTGGTGCGCCTGTGGCCTCGTTCGCCAAAGTTCGAAATCATCTCAGCTTCTGTTTCTCCGTTCGACATGGTAGGCTCCAACTTGACGGCAACTTGGAATATAACTTTTGATGTCAAGAACCCTAATCAGGGGAGGCTTAGTTACGAAGACGTCGAGGTTTCCGTCTCCAGCGGAAACACAAACACGCTGTTAGTGTGGGCAAGCCAGAGCGGTTTTGATCAGCCAAAGAAGTCTCATGTGAAGTACGAAGCGATTATATCGACATGGCGTCTGCCGATTGCGGACGAGACCGTGAGTAATCCCTTGATCGAAGATCGGGTGCATGGAGTCGCGGCGTTCAGCTTCCAGGTGCATGCAAGGTATATTTACGTACCTGTGCCGCCGGTCTCAAGCACACGTCACATCACCGTCGACTGCAACAATGTCAAGATTGAAGTTGGTGCCAATAATTCCTTCAATGTCATTAGGGGACGCTTCAAAAGGTGCGAGATTGTTTGACGAATGCCAGCTACTGGATTTTGCCAGTAATTCATAGCCTAATTTATTTAAACTCATTAATTTACGGTGTAGAATAAGTTATCCACACACGTCCGTTATTGTTGAATTTTTGTTCAGTTATATAATTCTCACGACATTTGATATAAATTGTTATATAATTTTGGTCAAGCACGTCTAATATAATATGGTTTTTTTTTCTCTAAATTTGAATTTTCTAACCAATTTTCTCCAAATCTAACACTAATACGATGATATTGTTTCAAATAATCTGATAAATGATAACATGACTCGAGGAAGGAATGGTACAGAAAAAATAGTGAGAGCTTCCGAGTTCGATACTTTTTACTTATACTTAAAAAAGAGAAAAGAAAAGAAAAGGTGGCTCGAAATAAAAAGTTATATTACTACATAATTTTTGTTTTAAACGTCCTTTGTAATAAGATATCTAGAAGAACTATTAGAAGCCATCATCATCAAATCTTTGCAGTCAGGTCTTGTCTTTGCTTATTCTTGGTCCAGATTTCGGAACCTCTTCGCAAGAAAAGAAAGGCAGCGTATATAAAATCTCTTCACACTATATATTTTGTTAAAACTGAGAAAAAGGCTAGAAGAGTCAAATGTTAGTGGATGTAGACAGTTGCTTAATTGCACTATGAAAATTATGGCGTATATATAATTATTGTTGTAAAACTAATAAACTACTATAGCATGAATAGTAATATTAGAGGAAAAGTAGAGCAATGGAGAATGATATTCTTGTATTCCAACAAAATACAAAAGTCCTCACGAAGGGTTTTAATGTACCTCTATATACAGGCACTACAAGATTAAAGGTACATAAATCCTATTAAACATCCACTACTACAATAATATGAAAAAACTTATGAAACGGTTTCTCCACTACATGAATAGATTTATGAATTGTAATTTCTATACATAATGTAATCATAAATCATGAATTAACTCTCTTGGAAATACAAAGGGACATCTATACTTTTAATTGTTTCATAACAATTATATATATAAAAAAAATAGATGGATGGATGTAACTGTAATTTTCAGTGTCAAATTTTGTTATCTTAAGGTTCATATTTATTATGTTAATGCCTAGATTTATTTTGATGGTACTTAAATTGTATGGTGCAGCACAAGCCCCACCCACATTTTGTCTTGCTCACTGGGGTAAAATTAGAGGCGTAAAAAAATGGGTGATTTGGGCGGATTTGAATTCAAATTCAATTCGAAAAACGCAGCCAACTCTGCAATTCTTTGTAGAACACAACCGGTAATAATGGCCCTGAATTCCTGAATTCTGCAAGCTCATCTGCATCAGCCCACCAATGTCTTCTGCCAATTCCGAGCAATCACACTCGCCTGTCTCTGTGGTCTCTCCTACACAAACTGCACCCACGTTGATCTTCAAGAGATCCCAATGGCCTTTATCTAGTTCTAAGTCTTATCTACATAATTATGATAGCCTAAGATACAGTAATTGAAAAAGATGATGCTCAGTACGTTGTAGTTCAAACTGAAAAGGGCAAATTGTGCATTTATGGCGGCAACAACTTCATGCACCAGTAACTGCACCCCTGCGCACTTTATCTTTATGACGCAGAGCTACCAAATTCAGATTCATTGCTTCCTATTTTCCATTTCTGCCGAGTGCGAACAAACTGAAAGAAAGAACAAATTCTTATCAGAAAGCAATTCCATAATCCACGTCTCACAGTCACAGCCAAAAGTTAGTGGAGGCAAAGCATTGGTTCGTACAAACCCTCGATCGGGAACTGATGACGCCCAACTGACAATTGTGCTATTTTATGGACGTCATGATTGTCTTTAGATCTCCTTTTCTCTCCTGCAACAAGAAGCAATTGTCGGAAAAATCTGGGATTCGTAAGTTTTCCTTTCATCCACCGAAGGGTGCACGAATTTTGTTCCCGCGGAAATCAAACTCTGTGCGGTTCTCCCTTCACTTGCCATGCTGCTCTGGCTCCCCACTTGAACTACAACGGCCCATTTCATCCTCCAAGGAGGTATATCTACAACCGGCTTCTTTTTTTTTTTTTTTTGTAATTAATCACAACGTTACTAATTCACTACTAGTTGACTTTGATTCCACGAATTAGTGAAGGCAGACTTGGGGAAAGGAATTCTGATTTGCTTGTTTTTGCTGTAAATGTAGTTAATTGAGCGATTGTTGGCTCGCAAAGACCTGACTGAAGAGGAGGCTGAGGCTTCACTTAACTTGTTGCTGAATAATGGCAGTGATGCTTTGATCAGTGCTTTTCTTGTCCTCTTAAGAGCCAAAGGCGAAACCTTCGAAGAAGTAACATCACGTTTAGTTGACCTCGGGAATCTTACCAAATCCATATCTTGGCTCATACATACTTTTGTTCTGTCTGCCTGTTTAAGTACTAATTAGGAGAAGAATCCTTTGATCCAGTTTTGCTAATGGGTTTAAAATTATCTACATGTAGATTGCAGGATTTGCAAGAGCTATGATCAAATGCTGCAAAAAAGTGGAGAGTTTAGAGAATTCAGTGGACATAGTTGGAACAGGAGGTGATGGGGCTAACACGGTAAATATTTCAACCGGGGCCGCGATTCTTGCCGCTGCTTGTGGTGCTAAAGTTGCTAAGGTGAATAATTGTTAATATACCACGTACCATTGGTTGTCCAAGTGAGCATGGATGATAATTTGCATTGTGTATTACTGCTTCGTAAAGAAATTATGCGCTCCTTTCCAGCAAGGTAATCGATCAAGTTCTTCTGCTTGTGGAAGTGCTGATGTTTTGGAAGCCTTAGGTGTGGCCATTGACTTGGGACCTGAGGTTAGCACATCGTACTGGATTTGTTCCTTGGCTTTGAGCCATGCGAAAATAGTAAACTAAAAAATGTCGGTTTGTTGTCATTTGGCTAATAAAATAGAATTACTCGATTTGGTTATCTCTTTATGATTTGTTAGGTGATGATATGTCATGCTACTGCTCTAATTTCCAATTCGGACTTATATTGAGGATGTACAGTTTTAAGTTATTGAGTATCCCTATCCTGAAAGGATTACCCACGACTAAGCTAAAATTTCTTTCTTTCTAATACATCATTTTGACTAATTAATCAAGCTGGACCTTATGTTGTCAATCAAAACATCATCATTTGCTCCCCCAGTGATTGCGTTGAAACTCGATTGGACAGCATCTCTTGCATTCAACAAAATTCTACTTTATACATTGTTGTGGTCGTGAAACTTTAACTACAAGCCCCGCGATTCAACTTTTTTATGCCCTTAAATCTTAATTTAAGCTTTTTTTTCCAACGTGAATTTGATTGAGAAATTCTTGATAAGAAGTCTTATTCTACAGTTTCTTGATTGAGAAATTAAGTTTAGTTTTTTCCATATGAGATCTTTACATTCATGAATTTCATAATTCTATATCTGGGTTTCATGAAAAGTGACAGTTTTGCAGTCAAATACGAGTCTTATAACATTACTCACCAGTTATTTCAGACTAATACATTTCTTCTCTTATTCTATTGCCTGAATGTGCTTTGTTTGCTTAAACACCTCCAACGCACTGGTGACGGTTGTCTGCATTTTTCAATAATCCGAGATCCACATTCTGCTTAACTTTGGAAAAGAAAAATGACTTGTCTAGGAGCATATCAGTTAAATCGTGTTCTTGGAATTAGGGGGTGAAAAAATGCGTGGAAGAAGTTGGCATTGGTTTCATGATGTCTCCTAACTATCATCCAGCAATGAAGATTGTTGCACCTGTGAGGAAAAAGCTCAAAGTGAAGACTGTATTTAATACCCTCGGTCCATTGTTGAACCCAGCACAACTACCTTTTGCTGTGGTGGGAGTGTACAAGGAAGATATGGTAGGCTCAAAGTTTGTGTCCTGTAGTTTATGCTAGAAATAATTTACTTACTGGTTTCTTTTTATGCCTTAAGTGCGATATTCAAACTAGTAATAAGTGGTTGTACCAATTGACTGTTAAGTCTGAAAATATGGTCAGTAACTGCAGAAATCACAAACTGATTAGTTCACGCTTTCTTTAGAGGGTTTTTATCAAATACTGCATTCCTTAGTAACATTTTCATTGACCTTTTTGTCAAGCGTTTGATGCTTTCAGTCGGAAATTTCAGGAGTTGGCTGACTTGGTATACATTATATAAGTAAATCAGTTATACTATTGAGTGGCAAAGTTCATAAGACTTATAAGACCTCAATCCATTTGTAATTTCTGGAGCTGAGTTCTCGTAATTCTGAGATAATAAACAGGGCTCAAAATGTTGGAAAGTTTCCAGTCTCAGTTCTCTAAGACGCGCACCCAATTTTAGTAATATTCAGCAGATTAAACATAAGTCATACTTCTGTGAAAGCCCATTGATATTTGATCTATTCCTTTCTTTTTCTCTTTCCTTTTTGGGGTGGTCTCTTGACTTTACTGTCTATAGATTCTGTTGGAGGGAAGAATCCTACTCAAGTAAATCAGCTTTTCAGCGTCAATAATTACCCTCTTCCACTTCAATAGGTTAAAAAGATGGCCAATGCCCTGCAAAGATATGGCCTCAAAAGAGCACTAGTTGTTCACTCTGAAGGCTTGGATGAAATGAGTCCACTAGGTAAGTTTACCTCGTCACTTGAAATTGAATGCAGCAAAAACAGTTTCAGGTCACTGACGCCTTTGAATTTGTGTGCTTCATGTAATGCTTGTATGCTTTCTTTAGTTGTCGCAAGTCTTTCTCATCATGGATTTAGTTATATTGACAGGACCTGGACTGATGTATGATGTTACACATGAAAAGATCGAGAAGTTCTCTTTTGATCCATGTAAGAACCTTAAAGTCCCTCGCGTGTTTTAACTAAATGTAGGTTGCTTTATTCAAGGCTTTTACATTTAACATAGTTGATGCTTCAGTCAATCTAACTGATGCCAATGTTGTGGCTTGGCAATGCCAAACTGCTGCCTGGTTTCTTTTGAAATGGTGTTCTGTTGAAGAGTAGCTTATTACCTTGCTGGTCACAAACTAGCCATGATATTTGACCATAACTGACATGCATAGATGATCGATCTTAATTTCGAATTCGACTCTAGGCCTCGACTTGTATCTGTCCTAATAGAAATCCAAAGCCAAGCACGGAATTACCACATTGCCTCGTACATTTACGTATCTATATACACAGATGGGTTCTTAATAATGTACTATACCCAAAACTTAACAAACCAGCTAAATGCCAGTTCTTGATAATGCTTAAAACCAGAAGCAAGAACAATTTAAACCTCGTCAAAAGCAGGTGAATCCGTAACCGGGAATCCGGAAAGTTGCTTGTGAGTCCATGACCAGACAAGTGGAAGTATCTTTTTTGCAATAGATTCTGAATTCGGTATTCTTGAAAATCAGTAACCAATTCCTTGGGATAATCTATCATGCAGTGGAATTTGGTATACCACGCTGCACGGTGGAAAATCTACGAGGGGGAAGCCCCCAGTATAATGCTACTGTACTGAGGCGAGTGCTGTCTGGTGAAGCGGGCCCTGTTGCAGATGCATTCGTAAATCTCTCTTTCCCCTATCTGCATTTTTTACAATGTTTTGCTCCTCATTTTTGTGATGTCCCGGTGTTTGGAACAAAACCAATCACTTAATAACTTAGAGAGAGACATCTAGTCCTATCTTTTAACCAACTTCATCAGACAATGTTCAAGTCCATAACTTAGGTTCCCGGGTGGATAATTCAGGTCCTGAATGCAGCAGCGGCATTGTTGGTCAGTGGACACGTTAGTAACTTTGGCGATGGCGTAGCTTTAGCCCGCAAAAAACATCATTCAGGGGAAGCACTATGTACTCTCAACCGCTGGATTAACTTGTCAGCCGTGAGTTGTCTAATGATTTTTGCGTCTCAGATTCTAAACGCTCTTTTTTCCTCTAATTTCTGCTTCCATTTTTTTTTTTTTCCAATCTCAGTTGCTGTAGAATTTCAAAGAACCAAACAGTTTTGTTGCCTATTAGGCATGCTGAAAATCAAATTGTGCTTTTCATGTGCAATTGTCCACGACTCTCACGGTCATAGCAGTAAAATACTACCATTCCCGAGCTTGAACAAGAGAAGTGGGTATCTGATGGCTCCCCTGCGCAACAGGTGCCTGGTTGAGCTTATGCGATAGAGCTTATTAGAAAAAGGTCCAGAGCTATCTTTATAAAGATGCATCTGCTGACCATCATGTTACACCACCAAAACTTTTACAACTGGTATTCTTGTGAATTTGGTCAAGTACAAGCTAAATTGGTGTCCTTGGCGAATTTGATAATTTTGATTAACTGCGAGTGATGGAGACGAGTTCTGGCTTTGGAGAATTTGAGCCAGACTGAGACGTTCTTCAGCAAAAGATGGTCAGACTAGTTTATTTTGTTGACTTCCGCAATAATAATAATATAGTACAGGAATCCAGCGAAGCTTCTATTCATAATTTATTCTCAAACAGAAAAATGAAACGAAACACTAACAAACATTGCTTTATTTATGTATAATGGCTTCAGAAACATCCATAATTCATCCAACGTATGCTTGAAGGTCCTCTAAGCAGACACACTAGCAACAGCTCCGGCCTCAGTTAGCAAAGGAACAAGCTTGCCGTTCTGGTGCAGTGCAGTTGTTGCTGCAGATACAAAAACAAATGCAGAGAGGCAAATGAGATCCTAGCAAATTAATTGGAAATTACATCTCGGAAATAAGGTGACTAATGTACCATCACAACCACCAATGTGCTTGCCCCCAATAAAGACATTGGGCACAGTCTTTTGTCCAGTCAACTCAGCAAGAGCTGCCTGAATCTCACTTCCATCACCTTCACAAACGTCAAACGTACATTACAAATTATTAGTATAGACATTATCGAGGAAAGAGTTCGAGGACATAAAAAAGATTTTCAGAAGGCATCTGATCATATGTAGCAAATCACGGATGCGCATAAAATTGAACTGTGGATTCACCATAACCATTGCCCAGATCTGTGACTTCTCAATTCACCAAAACCAACAAGTTATGGATGTTTTCAATTACATGACTTGAAATTTTTTTTTTTTTTTTTTTAAAAAAAAGGAAGAAAAAAACTGGTATCATGTTCAACTTGAATTGGAATCGATTGGCAGTATGAACGCATTACCAACAAATGATCGCACTAGCAAAGAAGAATATCTCCAATTAACCATACATTTGTCACCTATTGACTTGGTAAAGAAACCCTACGACATCTTGAATTGTTGCAGCAACAATGAGTACGGCAGGAAGGGCTGAAAAACGGCTCCCTACTAACTAGAATTTAGGGCCACTAATCAGAAAAGTCAATGAAAATTGAATCCAATCAAATCAGCATCCGCCATCCATAAACCGTCCACAATCTAAGAATGGCCATTACATTAGAAGAAAAAATCTACAAATATTCCGTTGCATGATTGATAAACGACAGATGCAGGAATAAACTGAAATTGACATACGCATGCAGAAGTTTAACACTATATACATATATATGTGTGTGTGTGTGTGTGTGTGTGTGCAATTAATAAGTCTTCCGCCCAGAAAATGGATTAGGCGTCTTTGTCCCTTCTTTGGTATAAAACGACAGATCAATTCATGCAAATCCTGTTAATTTGTCCGCGAGATTTAAGAAAATTATTCGGTAAACAGAAAAAAAACGGCGTAACAAAAGGGGGGGGGGGGGAAATATAAGAAAAGGAGAGGGATGTAATGGAGAAAAAGGGAGAGGAGAACAGACTTTCGACATCCAGCTCGACGGCCTTGAAGTTGGCACCAACTTGACCCAGCAGCTTCTTCACGTTGACGCAGAACGGACAGTACGACTTGCTGCCCAATTTTCAATGTTATTAAACTCGGATCCCCCACCCACCATTCCAAATTAATTCCAAGGCCAAAAATATAACTCTAGCTAGAATTGCAAAACGAAAGATTATGTAAGCAAATAGAGGAGATAGGAGAGTGAGGGGAGGACCTGAAAACGACAACAGGATTGGCCGACACGATCTCCTTAGCCTTTGGGAGAGCCATATCTTCTTTCTTCTTCTTTCTCTTGATCGACAGAGCCCCGAGAAAACTAGCGAATGCAAAATCCACGCCAACTGACCTCTTCCTGCCCCCGGTTGAAAGTGTACCTATTTATATACACAAATAAATTTATAGGCGAGAGAGGCGTGTCTGAGACGCGTCAAAAAGTTGGGCTTTACTTTTTTTTTTTTTTGGTAGATGCCAGAATATCTGAGACCACGGAATTGTCTGACTCCTGTAGAGTTAAATAACAGCTGCATACATCCAATTGGAAAAATCTAACAATTGACACGTCCCGGTAAGAAATTCAATTCCCCGTTCAGTTAGTAATGCGTGGTCTGAAAACGAAGACTTCGGTCAACTCCAGGAGTAAAACAGCAACCGGCCAGAAAGGAACGGTTGTGCGTAAGTAAGATATGAAGGCGACAGAAATAGTAAGTATTATTTTGCTAGGAGTGGGATCCTTCGTCAACCATCAGCCTTAGGCTGATGACCACCAAGCCTTTAAGGCTTTGGTTCTTCAACAAAAATTCAGATGGGTGCGTGATACATCCGTTTGGTCCAGTGATGATTTTGTCCCCATCGATTTTCTTATGGGTCCAGTTAAATTTTTTCATAATTAGATTAGAATAGAATAGGATTAGAAGTAGGGTTAACGATTGAAAAAAAAAAAAAAAATCTTTCGTCAACATCGAACCGTAAAAAGATAAAGGGCATTAGCCATTATTATCTATGTTTTCAGAACCGGACCGGATAGCGACTCGGCCGAGGCCAGGGGTCAAGGGTTAATGGGTTCGACCGGGGGTCGATAGGGGGTCGAACCGAATGACGTCATAAATAAAAATTATTTAAAAATTAAAATATTATATATATAATATTTAATAATATGTTGATATTAATAAAGGTATATTCATATATATTTGATGTTTCAAATATATTTAATAAGAAAATACAAAGAAATTAGAACAATCAAGTAACAATTTATATTATTTAATAAATATTAATAAGTTTAGAATTAAAATTATGAATTAAATTGAAAAATAACATCAAATTTTAGGACAATATTTATAAAGTATCAAATATTTGAGGTATATCAATAAATTTTAATAATTTAGGGGGTCAAAACATAATATTAAAAAGTTTAAATTTTTTTTAAAAAAAACACTGTTGAACCGAAAAACCGATTTTTTCCGGTCAAACCCGATTTTTGACCGACTTTGACCGGGTTTTCCGGTTTTTTAGTATGACTCGGATCGGCTACATGACCGGTTCCCCAGTTTGACCGGTTCGACCGACCGGTCCGGTCCGAGTTTCAAAACAGAGATTATTATTAAGAAGCACTCCTCCACTGTCAAAAATTCCAAATGACCTTTTGAATATGTTCATTCATTTCATGCTCGCTCCCGGTGTGCTGTCTCAACCAACGACGTCTATCCAGAGCTACTACACATCTTTGAAATGAAGATGCTAGGCACAATTGCCGTAACCAATTAGTAAAAATACAATATATTATAATTGCATCAAAATCTCATTCATTCATCTCCACGATTATTAAGTAGCAGTCAGTAGCTATGACGGGGAAGCACTTTTAGGAACATCATGCAAATTTCGAATAGGATGAGCAGCGGACAAGAAAGTACGATTTCAATTTTTATTTTTTTTTGGTCATGAAATGTCGCAACCCCGTCTTCAACGGCACTTTTTTTCTGTTAGTGTTTGTCATGCTCCCTCGGTTCAATCCATAGCGAGCTCAATGCACCATGAAGTGACGCCTCCATAATGTCTATTGGGGCCAAAACAAGTAGCCCCGTCAGCCTGAACCAGAAAATTTTCCTAATTCCAACTCCATAGAATAGCTGCAGATCTCTCAGACAGATGCAGGTGCTTGGAGTTTCTTTTGAAGATGTGTTGCTACAGCACCGATGAACTCTCCAGTGTCCAAGTAAAACTCCCTTGATACCCTGCACATACACATTAACCTCCAGAAATTATGAACAATAAAACAACCCTTCTTCCACGGTGCTAACCGATTAATCCTAAAACAGAAGATCAACTTTATCATTCGCTTGTGCGGGGGAAGAAATTCAAGGCGAACTTCTATGCTCAATTAGGGTAGTACCATGACTTCGTGAACAAGTAATTCAAGGTAACCCAAAATGATCAACGATGCTTATCATGCATACCTTTAGATGTTAGGCCTCCAAATAATTCCTAACTATCACCCAAACCAAGCCCGCCCATCCATTCCCCACATACCCACGCACTCAAAATAAATAAATAAATAAAGGCCAAAAACACAAAACACCACTTACTTGGGTCCATGAATCAATATGGCAAGATCCTTTGTCATTTTCCCAGACTCAACAGTTCCAATACATGCAGCCTCTAGGTTGTGGACAAAATCCAACAGCTTCTTGTTCTCATCGAGTTTGGCCCTGATAACATATTCTGGCGTGCATCAGAATGTTAAGGACTGATAATTTACGGATCTAAATATTAGACAGCACTAAAATTTGTAACGAATATGGCAAACAAATAATGCATAGTAGCGCACAAAATGCATAGTATGTTATTTAACACAATAATTCCTGTTAAATGATGATTTGGACTGAAAAAGAAGTAAGAGATTACAGAAACATCAGACTCAGAGAGCAACAAACTAGTATGTTGGAAATACACCGTGTTCACATATGATTCACCAATGCTAGTACATGCATAAGACATCTCCATTAGTCAAAAATAACTTGCAAGTCCTCGAGTCAAAAGAAGGGATCCTTTAAACAGACCCGGTGCTGTCTTGAAAAGCAACAAAATGGGAGAAAGATCAAGAATCCTAAAGTTGGTGTGTACAAATCCGAGAACTCAAACAAAAGCTGCAACTTGATATAGTATTGCCAGTTGACAATTAACTAGCACATTAGATCAATCAAAGATCTAAAAGTAGGCATATCAGTCCCAATAAATACATAGCACCACCAAAAAAGGGCACCACAACTAACCGATGTTCCAGGCCTCTAGTCCAGGCAAAAATGGAAGCAATGCTATTTGTGCTGGTATCCTGACCCTTCTGGTACAGTCGAAAATGACGGGTTACGGTCCCATGAGCTGCTTCAGCTTCCAATGTCTTGCCATCAGAGGATAACTGCAAAGCACATGATTAGATAAGAACTAAGTTTTGAGACCAGCATTATAATTAGCTCCGAGGCATGAGCACCATTTAACTATATCATACCAATACAGACGTCATGAGGCCTAGAGAACCAAATCCTGCAGAAAGCAAATAGGATATCAAGGGAAGTCAAATGAAGTGTCTGATTTCTACTTTCTAAAGTTATAATCTATTATTCAACAGTTTCTGTAATTGTTACGGTTGAAGTTTAGTAATGACAATGAAAATTCCTTACCCAAAAAAAAAAAAAAAAAAAACCCTAAAGCAGCCACTTCCAAGTCTACTTCTACTTTATTCTTTTTGACCAAGTGGACAGTGGGGAGGGAAGGGAAACCAAAAGTTTCCAAATGGTACATAAAACATTGATTCCTTTGAGAAATGATCATGTCCTTTGCCTGAGTGAGCTATTAATCACAACTAATAAACAATCCAAAAAATCCATCACCAAACGGAAACAGAAAATGGCTCGAATGACAGTACTTAAAAAAAAAAAAGGCATATTTAGTCAGCGGGCCGTTACAAGTTTCTTTTTGGTTAAAAAGCACTGTATAAGCGCATCATCACAAACTTTCCAAATATATATGGGAAATAGTTGTATTGCATCCATCAAATGAAAAATTAATGACAGATAAATCACCTTGAGCAAGTAAATCACTCTGGACATCTCCATCATAGTTTTTGCATGCCCAAACATAGCCTCCATCACTCTTTATTGCATAAGCCACCATGTCATCTATCAAGCGATGCTCATACCTAGTTGAGTAATTAATTCAAAAGCCATGAGACGAACAAAAAGGAGGATATAATGAAGAACATGACAATATCAGCTAACCATATAGAATGTTCCTCAAACTTGTGCTTCCACTTCTCCTGATATACCTCCTCAAATATGTCCTTAAACCTGGAGAGGTTAATTTAGCATTAAAAACAGGGTTTGTTCTAGTACAAAAAATAAAGTGAAGGACCTCAAATGAGGTAAGTGAGTAGCAAAAGACCACCTGCCGTCATATTTCTTCAGAATTGTATTTTTGGTGCTTAGGTAAAGGGGCCATTTCTTTGAAAACGCCAATGACATTGAGGATTCAGCAAATGCTCGAATAGACTAGCAAATTTCACAGAACCGTTAGTTAGACAGGATACTATAACCCCTTTTCCAGGAGAACTAAAGAGACAAACCTGGTCAATGTTATACATGGCAAGTGCAACCCCAGGACCTTTGAATTCATAGACATCCAATTCCACTGGGGCTTCCCCACTTTCAGGCTCTGACAGAATTAACAGACTTTAGAAGGAGAACTATCCAAAAAACCACGAAGTCTTTCAATTTACAGCTTTTCTAACACGTTTTAAAAATAAAGCTGACTTACCAAAAACCATTTTCAGCCTTCCAGGTCCTGTAATGAGTGTATCAGTAGCACGATATTGATCGCCAAAGGCATGCCTACCAATGCAAATGGGTTTCTTCCAACCTGCAGATGATTCGTTTCAATCAGAATCAAGATGGAAGTAATTAATCTTTGCCACAGTTGCTGTGCCTTACACTTGTAAACTTGCAATATATATATATATATAATATATATATATATATATATAAAAACTTACCAGGAACAATTCTTGGAATGTTCTGGCAAATAATAGGCTCACGGAAAACAGTACCTGCCAAAAGTCTGATTAGCAACCAAGATTATTAAATTTATTCCAAAATGAATGACAAGAAAATATCAAGTTGATTAGATTCACTTTCATGAAAATGATGTTCTTGAAGCAGAGTAAAACATTAGAACTTCCCTGGCCAACGTGTATCACCAGTATATAATCCACAGAATACACAATACTTAAAGCGCAAAGAACCTAATTGTTACCATTCAATATATTCCTGATTGTGCCATTGGGGCTCTTCCACATAGATTTCAGCCCAAATTCCTTGACTCTGGTTTCATCTGTAGAAATACCAGCAAGTCAACCTGTGCTGCAGGGATTTTGCTGAAAGAGGATATTGCAAGGGAAAGAAACGTTCCTTGTAACTCAATTATCAAATAACCATGTTTAATGCTACATCTGTCGGTGAACAGAAATTGAAGGATAGATCCCAGGATCACCAGAAGAATCCATCATTTGCAAAAGCCAACATGTAACTTAGTACTACACTACAGTATCCCGTGTAAGACCATGCTCAAGGAATTCTACATTGTTTACTCAGCAATTCATGTGCAGCGCTACGGTTTTATGTATATTCTGTTATCAATTATTTAATTTTTGCTGTTGCGAAGCATAATATGGTCGTACCAAATAATTAAACCTGGAGAAGGCCATAAAGACTGTTTCTTTCAAGTAAGAAACGATAAACCGCATTATTTGACAGTGGTTCACTAGGCATGAAAGATCATGGAATCCAGTCAATACAAATTCGCATAGCAGGGAAGCTCTCTTAGTAGGATTAAACAATTCCACCAGCCATTTATCAGGAAAGCAGCCAGGGCATAAAGGGATAAGTATATTAGCATCACAATGCATCCCATGCATCAAGTCAGCACATCTTCAGATTTTTGTTACAGGTTGCTCTCAGAAGCAGGACATTCTTTTTCTTTAGTCCTTCTTACAGGTCAACAGATATGGTGCAAGATATAACCGAGATATATGAGGAGAGAGTGCCACTGACCTGGAGTAATAGTAGCACATTTTACGGCAACATTGTACCTGCAATTTACTTGGTAATGGAGTAAGTATGAACCATGGTAATGGAGTAAGTATGAACCATGGTAATGGAGTAAGTATGAACTCAAGAGTTCAAGAAAACGATTGCAACCCAGATACTAGGAGGTGGCTTAATATAGATATACAGAAAATAAGCAAATGTATCTGTTTGGGCTCAAAGTAGTAGATTGAAATGCTGCAAAACTTACTTAAGAGTAGCTTCGGCACTTTCTACAGTGACTCTATCATCAGTAGCATCACGATTGAGTATCCCTAAATCAAAATACTTAATATCCAATTCCAGGTAGGGAAATATTAACTGCAACATAGGAGTTCAACCCCGATGATTTTAGAAAAAGAAAGCCATGAAAAACGTCTCGAATTAAGACAAAAGAAAAGTGAATGTGCAGGCAGACCTTGTCTTTTATCATTTTCCAGATGACCCTAGCCATTTCATCACCTAAAAGCATTGAATCAAAGAGTGAATTAAAAAAAAAAAATTTTTATGAACGAAACAACTCTTTTAAATTGGGAAAATTTACCATCCATTTCGACAATTGGGTTTTGAACTTTGATTTTATCCATGGTGGCAGTTGGGGTGGAGGTAGAGGCGAAGCAGCGGAGGGAAACAGCAGGAAGGGTGGCGGGCAAAGAAAGACGGTTGTTGAGGAATAGTTGTTGATTAAAGAGCTTTGGATCGGTAGCACTAGTAAGGGGTAAGGTATGATGGGTTTTGCCGCATAGAGACGACGACGATGATGAAGAGATTGCGGCGGCAGCTGACATGGCTCTGTGATAAAAAAGTCTGGGTTTAATTGCAAGCATTACAGAGAGTTATGATGTGCGGTGGCGTCTAAGAGTTTTTAGCTTTCAGCGTTCGAGTTCTTGGCGGTGCTGCGGTGTCCTGCTTCCACTAATCTTCTGCAGCTTCTCAAGTAGGGAAGACGGCGGCAATTGAGAATCATCGGTTCCGTTCATTTTGTTGTTAGTAACATTTCCTACCCTCAAGGATGCATAATTCTCACCTTTCTCCCGTGGATATTCAATTAAGTCATCTTACCTCCCCCTGAGTTGTAAACTTTTTCACGTTATTAAATTACTCTGCTCTTTTCTTTTCTTTTTTTTTTTAAATACATTCACATTTTTTTGTGGAAAAAAAAAAAAAGAAGGCCTTAATATTTTTTAGGTGATTATTGGAGCTAATGTTTTTCTTGAAAGTGTGTAATTGCACGTTAAAGTGGATTTCAATCCTTAAATTTTCAAACTAAAAGTTATATTTAAGTATTAGACGATACTTACTTGCTTTTCCTTCTTTTTATAAATGACACTTTTTTCATCAATAAAGTTGTAATGTCAATCCATTTTTTTGCTCGTCCGCTTGGTATTTTTCAACCAATAAGTATTGTTTTTTGTATAAGTAAGAAAGATAAACACAATTAAATTGTAACGTCGATCAATTCTTTTACTCTTTTTGTCCACATGGTAATTTTCAAACCAATAAGTATTATTCTTTTTCTATATAAGTAAGAAAGATAAACATGTATTAAAAGATAGCATAAACAATTCACTACAATTATTCTTGAAATCGGTGAAAATGTTCATAAGGACAGTCACTATAACTTGAATAGGGACAAGTTTTTTTCTTTTTATAGCCATATTTGACTATTTTTAATTTTGATACACATTTAAAGGGATTGTAATTTGATACATAAAGACAAAAGTTTATACGTCTTGGTAATATTGTTAACCGTTTCTACCATTATAAAAAAGAAAATGAAGAAGTCAATAGAGAAAATATCTAATCTAGAGATAACAAATGCAAAAAATAATTATTGCTAGAGCCGAGGCTAATGTACTTCTAGTACATTAAACTAACTGCCCCTCTAGGGGATAAATTAGACATTGAGCAACAGAAAATGAAGAGTCACATAGTAGTACACCCGAACAAAATATAAATTAACAAAGTTAATTACCAGTATTCACAATAAACGGTTTATTCGATCATTAAACAAGGTTACCCTATTACATACATACATACATATATATATATATATATATATATATATATATATATATATATATATATATATATATATATATATATATATATATATATATTGTCAAAAACCCTATGAGGAGAAGGAATGAAAAGGGTTGAAGTCAGAAAAGGATGAGAGGACTTTATTGAAATTGCAGCAAATAGATAAAAAAGTGCGTGCTAGCGGTTTAATTAACTCGGTCCCCTCGATGACAACTCCTGTAATGTTATGTAAATTGGGCCGCAACGAATCTTCTGTCCCATATCATGTACCACTTTCTATCTCACTTTTTATTATACAACAGCTTCAAAAAAGCAATATCTAATAGAAAATTAAAAAATATAGCAGAAAATTCATAAAAAATCTCATTTTTTATACATTTTGATTTTTGAGTTTGTTAAATTTTGTGTATTACTCAATTAATAGTTATTGGATCTTAAGGAAACAAAAAAGAATAAAAACATGATACTTATGAAGAAGAAATAGCGATATAATAAAAAATGGGACAGAGAGTGACACGTGATATGAGACAGAAGATCCGTTGCGAAATTGGACTGATTCTTGGCAATGGGCAGTGGCCTTAGGCTTCATTTGGATATAGACAGAACAGGATAGAAAATAAAGTATATTGAAAGAAAGACTTGTCATTTCATTTCTCTCGGAGTTATATCAATAATGGAAAATAAATGAAATGAACGGATAAAAGCCCCTTTAATTGGCAAAAAATTTCCCACCCAAATTTGGGAAGAAAAGTACATAAACTTCATGGGCACCAAAAGATATTCTTAATATGATAATTTTGTCATTTAAAAACTGATACAAAAATTTATTATTTCTAATGTGCCCTAAAGCTGATTTGTGAAGGTATCGATATAGAGATATTTTCAGTCATATACTTTCAACTAGTAACAAAATATAAAGGAGTTCACTTGGCTTTTGTTATTCACCCACAGTCCAAGAATAAAACGTATATCTTTGGTTCAATCTTCTATAGAGAATTGTAGGAAATGTATTTATTATGTCCCTTATATCTAGACATGAAGGATTAGGCATCCGATGAGATATGAAAGAACTAAAAATACGTATTGCATGGGGAAACTGTATCTATGTCAGCTCTAGTTTCCCTTTTTTTTTTTTTTCTTTTTTTGTTTGATTTGGCTTATTTAGATAAAAATGCTAATCCCATAAAGGCATGCATACAGAGACACAAAAAAGTTTATCATTCTTGATTTATCATAAATTTGTCTTGCATCATTTGGAAACTCAACTTATTACTATTCGCATCGTGGGAATGTATATGCAATTATTTTAGAAATTTGTCTTGTCAAAATATTCTGTTTATTGAAACAAGAAAACAAATCTTTGGATTTTGATTTAAAAATTGAAAGGACAGATACGTAAAGTTGTATTTTCCATAAGATACTTTCTTTCCATATCTCTGCAACTCTCAAATATGAGAAATATGTTTCTTTTATTTTCTTTCATTGAACTGTGCATCTTTTCCCTTCTTTTCCTTTCTTTTCTTTTTCTTTTCTATTCCTTCATAAACTCCCAAACTAAGGGCCTGTTTGGAAGGTGAGTTTTTTTGGTGTTTGTATAAAACTTTACTGTAGATCACTGTAGAAGTTGTAGAAAAACTTTTATAAGATAAAAAGTTTTTTTCCTTTTTATTTTCTTTCTTTCTTTTTCTTTTTTCTTTTTTTTTCTCTTTTTCTTTTTTCTTTTCCTTCCTCCCTTCCTGTTTCTTCTCCTTCCCCCTTCCCTCCGCTGTTCCCTCTCCTGAGTTCTCTATGGCAGCAACTTTCCTTTTGCCTTTTTTTTTTTTTTCCTTTTTTTCTTTTCCATGGCAGCCACTTTCCTTCCCCACCATCCCTCTTCTCCCTTCTCCCTCTCCCTTCCTTCCCCTGCTGCCCCTCCCTTTCCCCTCTCCTCCCCTTCCCCGCCACTTTCCCTCTCCCCTTTCGCGACGCGTTATGGTCGCACCTCTCCCCATCCCTTTCCTTCCCCGGCCGCCCCTCCCCTTCCCCGCCACCCTCCCTCTCCCCTCTGGTCTGGCCCCTCTCCTTCCCCTCTCCGCCCCTTCCTCGCCACCCTCCCTTTCCCCGCTGGTCTGGCCCATTCTCTTCCCCTCTCCCCTCTCCCCTTCCCCCGCCGCCCCTTCCTTTCCCTTCCCTTCTCCTCCTTTGCGATCTGGTCGCGCGACCAGATCAGTCAGAGGGGGAGGGGGAGGCAGACGCTAAGAGGAGAGGGAGAGGGAGAAAAAAAAGGAAAAATTTTCAGAAAGGCACCATAGATTGGTCAAAGGGGGAGGGGAGAGGAGGAGAGGGGTTGAGGTAGAGAGAAAAAAAAAGTTGAAGGCCGGAACTAGCGGCCGGAATAATGATCGGCGCCGGAAGTGGTGGTGGAGTGGTGGCCGACGGCGGAGGATGTGGTGGGTTGGGTGGGGGAGGAAAAAGAAGAAAAAAAAAAGTTGAAAGGAAAGTTTTTTATGTATTTTTGAAGTGTGTAGGTTAAAAACTTTGATAAGTTTTTTGGGGTTCCTGTAGCAAAAGTTGTTAAAAAACTAGTATTATACAAACTTGGTAAAAACTTGAGGTGCAAACAGGCCCTAAACGTTACAAAATCGTTTGGATCGAACGGTCACAAATTGCGAATGGCACCTACGCGGTGCTAATCTCTCTGGAATCCATACTCCACGAAGTACCAGATCCAAGCTTCTTAAACCCTGGTGGGCGTCCTTCTTTCTCTAGCAAAATACTTTAAACCCTATCTAAACCAACACTGAACATTCCTTTCTAAACGCCCGGTAAGGCCTGGGCAGGGCGAAGATCCCCATCGTTGTCGGTGATGGCATCAGTAAGCAGCAAAGCCAACCCACTCATTTCGACCCTTCCTCACATTCTCACATGGCCCAGGTTCCGATTCCGCACCATGTGCAGCGGCCGTCTCGGCTTCGCTTCCTACTCCTCCTCATCCACATCAGCCTCTGTCTCACCTGTCACTTCTGAAACCCCAGTCGCCGGAACAAAGGTTCTTGAAACTTTCAAGGAAGAATTCGAAATCGGATCGCGCCCAATTACGCTGGAAACTGGAAAGATCGCTCGGTTTGCTAATGGGGCTGTTGTTTTGGCCATGGAAGAGACAAAGGTTCTCTCCACTGTTGCTTCGGCTAAAGGAGACGGCGTTCGCGATTTCTTGCCCCTCACTGTATGCTACTGATTCCTTACTTCGCCCACTATTGTCTACTTTATGCAAACTTTTCTTTTCTTAGCCTCGAAAATCCCTGCCGAAGTCTTTAATTGAGTAAGCTGTAAACCGTGCGTTTTTCATCAAGTTGATGCGTCGTTTAGTTAAAAAAAGATTTAACAGAAAGTGAACATTATAATAAGACGTAAATGTGAAATCAACTTGATTGCGATTACTCCAGCGTCATGGGTGATATTAGCGGGTGAAATCATTGTGATGGGGATTACTGTAGTGTCATTGGTGATGATAGTAGGTGAAATCAACATGATCGGAATTACTCTAGCTTCAGCTTTCATTGCTGATGTTAGTAGGCGTCATTGGTGTTGGCCTGTTTCGAGTGCTCAATTTGGTTGAAGAACGATAATTGATAAGCACCTTGCTGTGTTAGTATATACTATATATGGAGAATTCTCAGGAGGAGGTGGTGTTAGAAGTGTCTGATGTCGGTCTAAACTCTATGGTTAATTTTGTTTTGGGTTCTGCATGGACTTAATCATCCTTTATCACCTAGGTTATGGAGTGTTTTTTCATGTTTCTTCTTCTTTCATTTCCCCATGCTTGAATTTTTTCCTAGTTTCTACTATAAAATTTATCACTTCCTCAGCCTAAGGTGGTAAATAGATACCTTCATTGCCATTTGTTTTAAAAACTTTTCAGGCCTATTTTCTTAATGAACACTTTGGCTACTTGCAAGGTTGAATACCAAGAGAAACAGTTTGCCCAAGGCGTCATACCAAACACATACATGCGAAGAGAGGGCGCTCCAAAAGAGCGTGAACTTTTATGTGGTCGTCTTATTGATCGACCTATACGCCCCCTTTTTCCTCCTGGATTTTACCATGAGGTTCAGGTATAATGTTTAATGCGTCATATGTCCTATTTTCCCTCTGTTGAACTTGTATTCGAAACCTTGTGCTTTAGAATATCTTAACAAAATAATATGAACTTTTTTGCTTTTCCAAGGTAATGGCAAGTGTTCTTTCTACAGATGGGAAGCAAGATCCTGATGTAATGGCAGCTAATGCTACATCTGCTGCTCTTATGTTATCAGATATCCCTTGGGGTGGCCCGATTGGTGTGATACGTATAGGGAGAATTTGTGGTCAGTTCATAGTTAATCCAAGCATTAATGAGGTAATAACATACCTGTAATATTACTATCAGAATTTTCCTCTTTTGTACTGAATGTCATTTAGAGGTGTGCATGGATGTCTGGTGCATACAAATATGGCTTGGTTAAGTATGCTGTGATGTTTACTCCTATTTCAGGTCCCATATTGGACCTAAAAAGTAATCAAATCTTGTATTTTTGAACTCCTCAAGTTTTGAATACATGTCCAAACCTTCTTATTGTCTTGCAGCTTAGCATGAGTGATCTCAATTTGGTATATGCTTGCACAAGGGATAAAACACTGATGATAGATGTACAAGCGCGTGAAATTTCAGAAAGGGATTTAGAAGCTGCACTGAGACTGGCTCATCCTGAGGTGAGTCATTGGCTTTTCAAAACTTTTGTGTACTCCACTTCTATTTTACTAAGATGAATATCTTTCTGTGTTTAGGCAGCTAAGTATCTAGAGCCTCAAATCAGACTGGCAGCAAAAGCTGGTAAGCAGAAGAAGGAATACAAGTTGTCCATGGTATCAAAAGAGACTATAGAGAAAATCAGGAATCTAGCTGAAGCACCTATTGAGGCTGTGTTCACTGATCCTACATATGGCAAGGTGTGTAAAATGATAATAGGCTCCTCAGTTTTTGAATTTCAAATGAAGCTGTACAGTTATATTTCTTTGCTTCCACATCTCCTTATTTGTCGTATTTCCATTCCTTTACATTTAGTTTGAGCGTGGAGAAGCCTTAGATAGGATAACTCAAGATGTCAAAAAAACGCTTGAGGAAGAACGTGATGAAGAAGGCTTGAAATTTTTATCAAAGACGGTTGACACAGTAAGGAAAGAGGTATGCTTATCAAACAATGAAATTTTGTCTATCTTGCATTAGTTTCTTGAATTTCATGTATCCCAACTGCATTGTTAGTGCCGCTGCACTAGTTTTCTTAATTTTCTTGACTGCCATTTGTTTTTTTATTTCCCAGATGAGATTTTTCATGTTGTCATAGGACTTGTTAACCTACATGCTTTGCAAGTCTTTATGGTCTCTTCAATGTTGGTTGGCAGGTTGTCCGCAGAAGGATTATATCTGAAGGATCAAGGGTTGATGGCAGAGTTCTTGATGAAGTTAGGCCTGTGTATTGTGAAGCTGGTAACTTGCCTGTGCTGCATGGATCATCTTTGTTTTCACGTGGAGATACTCAGGTTTCAGGCAAATTAGTCTTTAAGTTAGTCTTTAAGTTTGTCGAGTGAAGGAGATTTTTGGATGTCATATGTCATGCATTTGCAGCTTTTTAATTGTACAGTTTCCAATGCAATAGATGTTTAATATGCAGGTACTTTGTACTGTGACTCTTGGAGCTCCTGGACAGGCTCAACGATTGGATTCCGTTGTTGGTCCTTCGACCAAGCGCTTCATGCTTCACTATAGTTTCCCCCCATTTTGCATTAATGAAGTTGGGAAACGAGTTGGGCTCAACAGACGTGAAGTAGGACATGGTAAGTTGATTGTTCTCTTCATTGCTACTAAACTATAAATAACTAAAGACAGTTTGATTTTTGCCTTTTCATGTTCACTTCTTGTTGGCATTAGAGGCGTAGTCCAAGTTGAGTCCAGTATTTGGCTTGTTGAGATCAAGCTCTTTAAATTAAAATTTGGCCAATTAGTGGATGAGCTCAAGCTTGACTTGCTTTGTTGGTATTCAAACTGGAGTTCTAGTCTAAACATGTTGTACTACTTGGCTGCATTAGTCAGCACACTCAGTGCAAGAAATATTAACTTATGGTGCTCCACTAGGTTGAGAATTTATGTACAAGAGTAGTTTGAGCATAACTCCTGCTTGTGGCTGAAAGGAAGCTTAAGGATTGTGTCAAGCCTGAGATACTCTTCAGAGGCTCTGCTCATTTGCATTCATACTCAGTGTTAAGCTTGTTACTTTGCATTGGTTGACTGTTTAATGTATAATCCTGTGTCTGCTTTCTCATAACATGTCATGACACATATATGCACACATAGATTGCCGACCACTAATTATAAATTGAGATGAAAGCTTAGCCTTTGGAAAATTCATATATATCAGAATCCTTGTGATGTGGATGAAGGCTCTTAGGTCGTTACATCTTACATTTGGGTCATGGATAATTATTTTCTTGGCTGTTTGAAGTAAATCAACAGCTTTGGAAGATCAATTTTATATTTACTTACTAGTTCAATTTTGCCATTGCACTTCTTTTATGTTCCTGGATGAAGGCTCTTAGGTCGTTACATCTTACATTTGGGTCATGGATAATTATTTTCTTGGCTGTTTGAAGTAAATCAACAACTTTGGAAGATCAATGTTGTATTTACTTACTAGTTCAATTTTGCCATTGCACTTCTTTTACGTTCCTTATGTGATAATGTTTACATTTGTAAGATTTTTAGGATGCTATGACTTGATAAAAGGCTTTGTCTTTTGTCACTTCTTTTCTGGTGGAAGTAGTTGCTTGAATCTATGCACTATGCTTCTTTGTGGTAATGAGTTGCTTCTGGTTCCTTTTTTAAGTTATATACTTCTGTTACTTTAGTATGAATTTCGCTTGAGTGGTGAGTTGATGTGATCATTTCATACAGGAACTCTTGCTGAGAAAGCTTTGCTGGCTGTTTTACCACCTGAAGATGACTTTCCATACACAGTTCGTATCAATTCTGAAGTCATGGCATCTGATGGTTCCACATCAATGGCAACTGTCTGTGGAGGTATACTGTTGATTCCCAACAATTGCTGCATATAATTTTCTGGCTTGCACTTAATCAACATGTATTTTGTTTTTGCTTTGCATTTTGTGCCTTAGTTGCTCTTGGCTGGTAAGCAAATACTGTTTCTCCTAGCATTGTAAGTGCACACACTTTTAGAAGTATTGTATTAGTTTGACCCAATATCAGACTGTTGCTGATGTTCTGAATTATGTTCAATTGGATTCATTTGAGTATACATGAAAATTTCTATTCTTCATGGCCCTCGGCTGCTAAATATATATATTTTCATTAGTTTATTCTGTTGTTCTAGGCAGCATGGCATTAATGGATGCAGGGATCGCGGTGAGAGAGCATGTTGCAGGTGTATCAGTTGGTCTTGTTAGCGAAGTTGACTCTGCAACTGGTGAAATCAAGGATTATCGTATATTAACTGATATTTTAGTATGATTCTTCTTTAGCTGTATCATAAGATTCTTCTTTAGCTGTATCATAACCTAGGGAAACTAATTTGCTGGCAAGTACAGTTGAATTGGTTAAATTGCAAATTTATCATATAATACATGATGCATATTGCTTGCCTTTACCTAACCTTACTTAGATGTTGATTTCGGCTCCAACTATAATATAGGATGTCCACAAGGGCTTTATTCTTCTAAGAAAATGTCAATCTTTTTCAGCTGGTAAAGAAAAAGAAACTATCAAGGGCTTAGTAAGTTCTCTGAGTGGTACAAACTGATTATTTAGTTAGTCTGTCTTAGGCCCATAGAGCATGGGTAGCAGGATTGCAGACAATTAGAAGATCCGAAGTTTAGCTTAAATCACATCTTCTGTGCTTGATAGTATATCTCTTAGAGCCTATCTGAAGTATACATCCTGATATTTACTAATTTTCTTCATACTTGTACTGGTTTGATATGCGGAAATCAGGGTGAAGTAAAATATGGATTATGAGATTGGATTGTGGAAAGTCATTCACTTATTTTCCGGGAAATGACTGCCCCCGATTGTCATATGAGTTTCATCAGCCAATACTTTTTGAGTTCCTTGGACATTTAAACACCAGATTTTAAACGGCTGGTGTCAAACTCAAGCATAAATGGTTGGTGTCAGAAAATTTTAACTTTTTCATCATAAAATTCTGAATCATGCTTGGTCAAAAGATGGACAGAAAGACACAGTTTTGTATACTCATTCACAAAGTAGTATTCTTTTCTATTTCTCCTTTAAGATGTAATGATATTAATCTTTTGTATTTGGTCATATGTTTTTAGCTTCCATTTCCTGAGCCTATCCTTCTATTGCTTTTATCTACTGTCTTTTAGGGGCTGGAAGATCATCTAGGTGACATGGACTTTAAAATTGCTGGCACTCGAAAGGGAGTTACAGCAATTCAATTGGATATAAAACCTGCTGGGATTCCATTGGATATTATATGTGAGTGCCTGGAACCGGCCCTTAGAGGCCGGCTTCAGATCCTTGACCACATGGAGCGAGAGATTGATGCACCACATGCTAAGGATGACCGGAATTCTCCTCGATTAGGTAACAAGCATTTTTGTGGTTTAAGTTTCATTTCTTCATGTCTTGTTGCTTTCCATCTCTTACCTGGTAATTTCAATTTTAATTTCTTCAACTAATCTATTTGTGTTATTTTCATTATATAGGAGTTAGGACTTGTATCCAGATAGGGTCTTGGAAATGACATTGCCCTTAAAGCTGTTACCTTCTTGTTAATCACATTTGGCTAATGCATATATAAATATTGTTTCAGCCACATTAAAGTACAGCAATGATGCTATTCGCCGCCTGATTGGACCTCTTGGTGCTTTGAAGAGAAAAATTGAAGAAGAGACGGGTTAGTTGTAGCTTGGCAATGTCGCCAATTTCACTTCATTACACTGTAGATTGTTTGTCTTAAAATAAACAATAGGGTTATGCCTTTAAAGCTAAGTTTTGCCTGAATTGGTTAGTTTCTTGAAAGTAGAGTTTTGGCATGTCAACTTGGAATTATACAGTTTAGGTTTCTACTTTTCTCTTGGTTCACACTTCTATTTGTTGCTCTTGCTGCACTATTTTCAATTTGAAACATGATAGGTTTATCTTGTTCTCTCCTACCGACATTTTCTCTGATGCTGCATTTTACATTCCCGTTCTAACTTGGGCATACCCTTGATGACCTGTTTCTATTCAAAAAGTGATGCCACATAGATATATGGAGTCTCTGTCTCTATTACATGCAGATACATCAAAAGGTTTTCTGCAAGTGACTGAATCTGGACTGAGTATGTTAATACAGAGTTAGTTTGCATGACATTAATTCTTTTGCCATCTAATCTCTGTGGTGAAGTAGGTGGAAAACCTAATTTCTTTGCACAACCTCTTTATTGAGTTTTTTTTGGGCCCGAATATTGAAGTAACAAAGGTTCATCACTTATTTTCTCCCTTAGTCCAGCACTCCAGCTGCTCAAGACAGGAATAGGATATTCTGAGCTTAATTGGCATTTTACATGTTTGATATACTTTTTCCATCCCTGATTTTTTTTTTGGTTGCCAATTAGAATATTTGGTACTTGTGTGATATTTTATTATGTAGACAGAGTATAATTCATGTACAATATCACTCTGTGTATCTTTTTCTACTATTGCTCTTCCTGCATTATTTCTCCTTTGTTATTGTTTTCCCTTCTCTTTTTTTCCTACTTTCATGTCTTCCATGCTATGACACTGTAGTAACCTTGTTTGCTGTTACGGAGTCATTACCTTTTGGAGTCCCAAACTCAAAACTTTGCGCAATTGTATTAACTTCTAATCTTGGAATGAGTACATCTACAGGCACATTTACAAAAAGAAATGAATTACTTATGTGCATGCTATTCTTGTTTTTGGAAGTATTGGAGTGTTTCTGACATTTTCAAATAATACAGGTGCAAGGATATCTGTAAGTGATGGAACACTTACTTTACTTGCTAAAAATCAAGCAGTAATGGAGAAAGTACAAGAGAAGGTACTTTCAACATTCTATCACCTAGTGTTTTCCTTTTGGTACTGGATTAAGGTGTTCCAGTCTCATGGCATTTTGTTGCAAAATTGATGTTTCTTGTTATAAATATTGACATAAGCTACAGGTGGAATTTACAAGTGGTCCAGTAATCTCCTCTCTCCCAGAAAATATATCAGGACTCTTGTTAGTTTGATTTCTTAGTTTCATGTATTAAGTATTCCTGTTAGGGATTCATTATGTTTGCTTTAGTTGTTTCAGATGTAGGTGATTTTAAACTTTTTGTAAGCTAATTTCTGCTTTTTAATTTTAATTTTAATTTTTTTCCTTCAATTAGGTTGATCTAGTAATTGGCCGTGAGATAGAAGTTGGTGGCATCTATAAAGGCACTATTACCTCAATAAAAGAATATGGCGCTTTTGTGGAATTTAATGGTGGTCAGCAAGGTCTGCTTCACATTTCTGAATTGTCAAATGAACCGGTAGGTTCCTCTCTCTCTCTCTCTCTCTCTCTCACTCACTCACATGCACACACCAAATGTCCAAACAAAGACAAAGAAGCATGAATATGTCACACAATCTTGAATGATGATTAAAACCCTGTTGTTCTCATTAAAATACGTGATTCTTTTTAGGAAAAGAAATTGGATTTTGTCTCCATTAACATTTGTTCCTTAGGTATAAAATTCTTCAAAGCTATCTCATGTGCCAAACATGTTCTAAAGTTCTTAGAAGCCATTTGCAGAATTCATCGAAGTTCTGGTTAACCTGTAATGTCAATGTTGCCCTTCTAAATTTCAAATTGTCATGTGCAACCTTCGCTGTATTACCACATTTGATATCGCATGTGTGTGCTTAATTGGTTTTTTAGGCAGTATTTGAGAGGTTTAAAAGCATATGTTGTACTGAACTCAGTTGATATCTTACATGGTTGCTTCTTGACCTTCTGATATCTTGCAATGATATAATTTTATATGTATTTTTTTATTTTTTTTACACTAGGTTACTCGAGTTTCAGATGTAGTATCAGTTGGCCAGCAACTTTCATTAATGTGCATAGGGCAGGATGTTCGTGGTAACATCAAGTTATCTCTTAAAGCTACTCTTCATAGAATTGGATCCAATGCAGATGATACAGTTGGAGAATTGAAGGTTTCAGCCCCAAAAGAGCCTAATGTTTTACCACCCGTTAATCAGCTGCACATTCAGCAGGAAAAGGAGGATTCTCCCTCAGAAGATCAGCCTTTTGAACACAATATGAATGTGGAAATATCGTCATCATCCTCACCTGCGATTCTAATCCGAAGCGCTGCTGAGTGTGAGGAAGAGGAAAAATATTCTGCTGTGGATTTGAGTTCCAGAAACGGTTCTTCTACTTCCAGAAGCTCTTTAAAATTGAAAACTGAAGCACCTGATCTGAACTTTAGAAGTGACGATGAAGATACGGATGAAAGACACTCTGCAGACCCAAGTCTGTTGCAGAACAATCCGAATGACATGGAAACCGACAATGTGGCTAACATAAGTGCGAGGCGGCTGAAGATTGGTATGGTGTTGACTGCTAAGGTTCATCAGATACGCGCACGTGGCTTAGTCCTTGACTTGGGTGGTGGAATCCGCGGAATGTATCGATTTGAGGTATCTGGAAGCTTAATTCATTCTTAGTTGAGCAGCAGTTTCTAGAATGTTTCCTGTTTAATTTTTAGTTTGAATTGCATATGGGTCGGGAACATGCATGTCTGGAAGTGTTTGTCTCTTTGTCTTGTCAGTCAGAAGGCATACACAGACAACAATGATTGAGACACTTGTCTGGCAATTAAAGGGGACCTTGTATTGTGCTGTAGCCCTTAATTAGTAGCTCAGTCACTCTCCACTTCCCAATTGCTGCATAGAATTGTGCAAATCTAGTGCTTTTTTAGCAACTACTTCTGTAATAATTTTAAATGTTTGGAAGATTGCTTGTGCAAAGATCATGTCAAGGAAGCATAACATTTTTGGTTTAACAGCTCTAAGAAAGCATTACATGTTTGATCTTTCCTTCTTCCCTCTGATTGCAGTTTTTCTTTCATTTTAATATGAAACTTTGCCGTTCTTCCTGGTATAATTTCTGGTAAACTCTTTACAAATCTTTCTCGAAAAGTCCAAGTTTGTCAAATCTTGTTGGTAATTGAATCATGTCACTGTCCTAAAAAAAAATGAAATCCTGGCATATCATGTAAAGGGTAGCTTACCACTTGAGGCGCTCATGTTCAAATATAATTTTAGGACGTGCTTTTCCAATGCCAGTGTTAGTTTAAAAAGCATAAAATGTTCTCTGCGTGGCGTTTTCCATCATTCTTTAAATTTAGCATTTCATGCTATTGCTTGTATCTAAATAAGTACTATAAGAAAGCAAAATGCCTTTAAATATTTACAAATTGGACTTCCCATCTCTTGCATTTGGGTATTTCATTGTGTAATTTGCTGTGCAGACTGGTGTCAAGAGGTACTTTGGGGTTGGTGAAGAGCTACGGGTGAAATGTTCAAGTTTTTCTGGTAAGGGGATTCCGGTCATGTCTTTGTTCGAAGAGTAGTGCACGGCAGATATCCTCATCCTGTGAGTTACTTGTCTTGACGGCAGATAGATTGGATGTAATACCATACACTCGTTTATACAACAAGACATAGCCACATGATTGCAATGTGATCAAGGAGTGAAGCATGTCTTATTTCGTGTCTCCCTTGTGGTAATGAGTACTGCTTTACTAGGTATTGGAATCTTCTGCACCTGCTGCACTTCAGCTGTACATTCAAAATAGGCGGATTCACTGACATCAACTAGATGGATAGGTATGCCCTTTTTTGCATGCAGTAGTAAGTTTTGGAGGGCATGTTTGTTTCCCTCTCTTGCCTGTCTGTTTACTGCCATTTGATTTCCGTTGAAGAGGAAATTAATGCTTTACGTTTTGAGGGGCAGGGATTTCGTTTGTGCTGGAACTGGATAGAGCATCATTGATGGCTAATTTGTTGCTTCGAAAGAACTTAGTTCCCGAATTGACCATGGTTGTAAATATGAAAAAGCAATTGAGTGAATCCAGTTGTTGTATTCACTTGATCATCCTCCTTTAAGCGAGCCTATTTCTCGTCTTCCTTGTGAGATCTCAACGCAAACAGTTGCAAAAAAATATAGTCAGCAGTTTTGGTTGTCGTACACGGGTTAGTCAATACGAGAGATAATATCACTTTCTGGAGATCTCTACTGGTGTTAGTGCTTGACCAGCTCAACCAGACTTAGTTGGCCACCATTTCAAGATAATGTTGGGTTTCCCTGTTACGAGTTTTTAAAAGTAGAATTTTTTCCAGGGAGGGCAAAAAAAAAAAGAGAGAGTAGAATATATGTGTATGTAACATCAATTGATGAATGGAATGGAGTCTTGGTTTCTAACGTGATAATCTTGGTTCGTGCTTCACCAGCCCTTGAATTCTGAAAACTTCCTTATGAAGCGCTACATAAGAGAGATCACATTTGTTCTCGAGAGGAAACGGTTGGTCATTAGGTCGAATTTTAAGTTAGTTGGTCTATAAAAAATGAACTAGATTAGGATGTTTGTTTGTAAAGGAGAGATAATGATATAAGATATAGGATAGAAAGTAAGATAAAAAAAAAATAGGGGAATACCGGATCGGCTGTCTTTTTTATTTAGACAATTCATTTGTTTTACACAAACTGGCAAACCATAAATATTCGCAGAGGATCCGCTTCTTGTACCATAATGCAGCCGCACGAAAATGCAATCTGCGGCCCTCATCTTTTTCCTCTCTGTTCTGAACTGGGGTGTCTTCCCCACTGTCCTTCCTGTCTCTGGGAATGTTCCAACAAGGATAGGGACATGCTGCTAGATAGCCATTCTGTCAATACCAGTTCCTTCTCGGACGACGAATAATTCTCAATGATAAGATACTTTTGCTTCCCTCCTCCAGTTGTTAAAGAAAATTCCGATGACGACGGCACACTCCCATATTCCTAAAGCATGATGGTATGTTGATCACGCGCGGTTCATCAACTCCTCCAGGACACGCCAAAGAGGGGACTCTTCTTCTTCTTCTTCCTATTACAATTTCAAAAGGTTTCTCCCATCCTCCTCTTTTTTTCGTAATTTTTTTTGTCAATTTCTGAAAGAACTCAGACTTTTAGCATATAAATCGAAATCTCCGAACAACCTTCAAAATCAGCAACTTCACTGAAGGTGTTCAGGGAACTTATAAACTAACCCTCCAAACTCCCCCCCCCCCCCCCCCCATGGTCTATGTCTTTTTTCGTAATTAATATGGAAGAATGTAGACTTCGACTTGGACAGTGGAGAGCGGACCCGGATGAAAACTTGACATATCATTTTACAAACTTTTGCGCCGATATTTTTGAATTCGCGAGACTGTCTAAAACTCCAAACAGTACCGAATGGGATCTCCTCCTCGCCAAACAGCCAAAAAAGTACTACTACTGTTTTCAAGATGCCAATTTCCTTTTTCTCCTTCGAAATCCCATTGGCATTTTCCAGCTTTGAAGTTTGAACGATGTATTATGTCAATTGACACGTCAATTTCAGAGAGTCAAAACTCAAAAGTGCTTCGGAACACACGGATTGGTGGCACGAGAGAGAGAGGAGGAAGCATTTTACAAAAAATTAGATAAATATGCTATCGCTGGCAGACTATTCGATGTTCGAATCGAAATTCATTTAGTGAAAATTGATTTGGATTTGATTCGTCAATTAGTCAAAATAAACTTGAACGAGAGTTTACATTCGATAAAATTTTTCAGCACTATTCGAGCACGATTCAATTAGTATAAAATTAGGTTTATATGTAAAAATTTTAAGTTACTTGAGTTCGATTCAAGTTGGGCTCAATCAAAAGTTCATTCAAATTTGGTTACAAGCCAAGATTAAATAAATTTCCAGATTGGTTAAAATAATCTGCCAGATTTAGACACGAGTGAGACGGTATAGCATGCGTTCTATACCTGTATTTTGCACAAGACGGTCCCACCAATGTTTAACTATTTGACTCTTCGTAAATTCACCGGCTTGAATACGGTACCACTAGCACCAGTGTCCGTAGTATAAAAGGTCGTGGACGCAGATTAACCGGTTTTAACCCTTGGCCGGAACAATTTTCCGTCAAAATCTGGAATATTACTACTACTTAACAAATCTTTAATCGCAAATTAGTTTTTCCAGGCAGACAATAATATATGCACACGAACTTTCTCACTTTTTTTGCATTTATTTATTTTCACGTACTATACAGATTTACTATTCATTTTCTAAATTCCAGAGGTCGATTAAAAATGTACGTGACCGCATGAAGGGTGGTACGCATCAATCATCTACGGTTTTCTGATAGTAAACGGAAAGCAGATGAGTCGTTTTATCGGTCTATGAAAATGCATAAACAAGACCGAATATGGCCACACGGATAGGTTGCGGACCATTGAAAGATGGGGGAGGAAGCTGGCCGAAGATTATTTGTTTGACCCTTAATTATTAGTATACTGCTACCATCATGTTTGAAACTTTGAAGAGGAGGAAAAACAAGTACTCTACTCGAGCGCAGCGCAGTCCAAGAAAAGACAGAGCATTAGCCGCGTTGCAATTGTTTCTCCACTGAAGTCCAGAAAATCTCTAGAATTGAAAAAGATTCCCGAAGAACAGAAATGTTTACCGCGTACTACTTGCCAATCCAAAATTTAAGGGAAGAAAAAAAAAAAAGCTTGAAAAGACCTTCATATTCATGAATGGGGTCAACCTGCAAGGCCAAAAAGCTTCCAGTACCAATAATCTTCTTATTAGCCAACTCCGGCGCCAACTAATGCTGTCCGGGTGTGGATTGTTGGATCCTTAATCTAACATTATATGTGAGGGTTTGTTTGGATTGTGAATTATTAGAGATATTTTTACTGTAGTATTTTTTGTGATGTGATGTATGTGAGATAAAAAGGTAATTGGAAAGATAAAAAGTTGTGTTGGAAATTGTAATGATGATGTAAGCAAATATATTTTAACAAATAAATCGCAATCTTGCAAGCTATCAATTAAAATGATCAAATATAGTTTAGGTTTAATGTATCTAATAAGGTGTGGGCCTTTAATGTGTAGAGACTTATGGGCTCCTATTTCTATGATGGATTGAAATAGGGTTAAAAAAGGTAACAGGAATGTTACTTATAAATAGGGTTATGGTCCTTAGGTCGCAAATATTATTCTAGTTGTCGTATTTTCTAGTATCACAAAATAGCTCTTCCTTAATATCCCATCGTCATGAAAGATATCAGAGAGAAACTAAAGGATTCTCTCAAAGGATTGGTAAATACGTGTTGACCTGGAAGGTCATCCCAATATCTTTGGAGATTCATATATCAATTTGTCGATATGAATCCAGGTACGCTTCCGCTATTTTATCGTTAATTTATTTTTTAATAATCGTCATATAAATCTTGAATGTAACAAATGATAGTTTTCACCGATGATTAAATTTAGATAATCACCCTAACACGGACGCCCTTAATTAATTATAAATAATGTTTAAACTGATACTAATAATTACCAGTATTTGGGTAGTGTACTGGTAAAACGTTGGACTTGTAGCAGGAGCGGTAGTAGTAGACTAGGAGTAGTAGGTATCACATATGAATAGCGAGAAAATGACGGCACTACCCAGCTCGGTGGTGGTGGTATGAAAAAGTCAGCGTTCTCGAAAGCAATAATACTAATAGGGAGAGTTCATTGGCCTCCCCGTCAACGTCAAATTCGGATTGTCTCGGCACACAAAACTACAAACATGAGAAGCTTCAGCTGAGTTTAAACAGGAGTAGTAGTAGTAGGTATAGTAGCAGCAGTATTTAGTCCATTAGGCAAAATGTGCGTGCGTCGCGTTTGGGATGAGAATATTTCAATTCCAGAAAGGACAGCTAATGCTGGGATCTCCGGGACACGCAATACACGATGTGGTGTTCTAAATAATCTTCCAGAGGAGGAGGAGCAGGCACATATATGATAACCTTGAAATTGAACGATTTTTCAGAAAAACTCTCTCGACGCATTTCTTAATCATGTTACTACCTTTTCTACGTTACAGTAGTATTATAGTAAGTAACTTTTTTTTTTTTTTTTTGACAGAAACTCCAAAAAAAAACTTGCTAGAATAATCGATCAGAAATCCTAGAGATCTCATATTTGGGCAGACCCGATCCTAAAACATTCAATGATGGGTCAAATTGTACCGCATCATCAATTCATCATCATCTCAACAAGTACAGGACACCGCAAGAAAAGAAGATGGATCGTTGGGTCTTTAAACATCGAACGAATCTGCCCGAGTTTTTACCTTTGAAAAATTGCCCAAACTTATCCAACAAGTAGTCGTGGAGTGCGACAGGCATTTCATCCTGATTTCTCCTTCCTGACATCAACACGTGACGTGATTGCGTTGCAAAAATAGGAACGAGATACTCTGCTGCTAAGGTACGACACGTACTTGTAGCTTAATTAATTTGTACAGTTGCCCTATTTAAATCCGATTCTTTTTCCTTTTCCTAGCTCTGTTGAATTATTAAGGAACAATCAATAGCGCTTTTTTTTTTTTTTTTTTTTTTTAAACTCATAATTTTGTCAATAATCTTAGGTTCAATTGAATGGCTTCCCATCTCTTTAAAACGATGCGTTTTGAAACTAAAAAGCTGATGGAGGTAGCAGATGTTTTGGTAAAACGACATTAACGCACTAGAATTGATATTTCACACAAATAAGGAGAAAAAAAAAACACGAAATTAACAACTGTTATGATCATGAATCAGAGGCTTGTACTTGGATCCAAAACTAGCTTCAAAACTCACTATTCCATGTATTTGGAATTAAAAGCCCTTTATATCCACTTGAGATCCTCGGTGACATGTTTTCTATGCCAACCCAATGCCACCAATGATATTGCGCCAAATGTCATGTTATTATTTACACTTGTGTTAAACCAAACTAAATTAAATTATTAGAAAATTAAAGTGTAAATAATAACATGACACTTGGCACAATACTATTGGTGGCATTGGGTTGGCATAGAAAACATGTCACTGAGGATCCCAAGTGCTTTACATCTTTCCATGTATTTGGAGTAAAAACTAAATACCAATTACTAGTTTGGATCCGGAATGTTTGGATGAGAATGTTTTTCAAAAACTAGTTTTTTTGCTTAAAAGTCACTGTTTTTCAATAACAATTCCTGTCTGGATGGGAATATTTTTCAAATACAATAAAAATTTTTTAAAAATTAATTTTTAAAAATTAGTTTAAAAATTTTAAAAAAAAAACTCAAAACATATTCTAAAAATTTTTCTACTCTTAAATATCCCAACATATTTTCTGAAAATATCTTAAAATATAATCTAAAAATTCTCCTATAATAAAATTTTTCAAAAACACTTCAAATACAGATAATTCAAATAGAGTCCTGTGGGTTTTGCTGGCCTTTGGAGGAGGGGGGGGGGGGGGGAGAGGGGAAGCGTGGTCCCCTTTCTTAATAATAGACGGCAATTAATTATCACACAGGATTGCGAAATGACTGCTAAAGGCCTCATTCTCATTTGTTTAAGGTGGGAACATTAATTAGAGGAGGCTGCGCCAAATTATTAATCTGACAACTATTAAAATCCAATCCAACCCAACCCAACCCAACCCCGCCTCTAAGTAATAATTATCCCAACCCAACCGCTGTTACCGCACAACGATTCCATCCTACTAACCGTGTGGAGATAAAGTGCCTCTCTTCCTTCCATCCTTCCCAATCGAGGAAAGGAAGGGAAGAAGGAACCATCTCACTTTGTTCTTCATTCGTCTTCTCGTTCCACTTTCGGGCCTACGCTATTAGTAGTAGTATTACCGTCTCCAATTCACACGTCGCTCGCCCCTGTGCTCTTCCTTCCTTCCTTCCTTCCTTCTTCTTTCCCTCCTTTGCATTTATAGCAAGTAGTACGTACCAGCATCTCTCTCTCAGAGCCATAACTGTCCAAAGTTCAATCAAATTACATGCAGTTCTCAAGCCTGTATCCTGTCCATTTGACAACATGCCTCCTCATCTTCATTCTCAACTTGTTCTCATTCACATTTTCCGATCCTCGAATCGGTGAATCCGGCCTCTTCTGCGGCCTGAACAGACCGCCTCCGAACACCAGCTACATCCCACTTTTCGTCAAAGAAATGGAAAAAATTTCAGCCCTCGTCACCGACAACAACTGGGGCCATTATGCAATGAACCAAACTCGCATATCCATCTATGCCTTGGCCCAATGCTACCAAGATCTTTCTCACACTGATTGCCTCCTCTGCTACGCTGCGAGCAGAACCAGGCTCCCTCGTTGCCTCCCCGCTGTATCAGCTCGTATATATCTCGACGGATGCTTCCTGCGCTATGATGATTATAATTTCTTCAACGAGAGCACTGATCCCATTAGAGATACCTTCAACTGTAGCAGCTCAGCCGGGGTGGCCACTGCTGAAGAAGCGGCGAGTTTTGGGAAGAGAGTTAGGGAATTGGTTGATAATGTTAGCACAGCAGCTGCGATGGGTGGCGGGTATGCAGTGAGGGATCTGAATGGAGTGTACGGTCTGGCGCAGTGTTGGAAGACTTTGAGCAAACAAGGTTGTAAAGAATGTTTGGCCAAGGCAAGCAGAAATGTGAAAGGATGTTTGCCTAGCAGGGAAGGCAGGGGATTGAATGCTGGGTGTTACTTGAGGTACTCCACCCAGAAATTCTACACCGATCGGCCTCAGAATGGCGGCAGCAGTTCCGGTAAGTGTATGAATGTTTTATTAATCGCACATAACATGAGAGCACTACCATCCATTCAAGACTGGGTGAGGAAGAAAGAATTGAACTTGAATTTGATGAGTTTCATTTGTAATTTCAATTCGCTGCTTAAGTTTTCATTTTGATTCAGTGCTGATATATATGTTCCATTTCTGTTTCATGAAACGCTTATCCCTTTTCCCCTCCAACATTTTCGAGTCTAACAAGTTATTAGGTTTATTTTTATTTTCTGTGGTTTCATAAGCTATTCATCTTTATTTTTGTTTACAAGTTAGTCAAAGCTGTTCAATATTATTATTATATCATATTTATATATTTCCAGCATACTTTTATCATCTTCTGGACGTTGAAGTTTCCTCCCTCGTCAATATCTTGGTTGATTGATTGATTGATATGTGTCGTCGTGACAGTCGTTTTTTCTTTAACTTGTCAAACAATTTATTTATGTTAGTGGTAGTCGTTTTTTTTTTTTTTTTTAATTCTTTGATTTGGAGCCGGTGGCCGCCTACCATTTTTATATTTATCCATTTATTTACTTGTTTATTTTGAACTTTCTTCGTTGTAACCATCGCGTCGTTTTCAGGAGCCTCAAAAACTGGAAAAACAGTGGCCATAGCTTCGTCTGTCACGGCCTTCTGTATGATCTCTGCTTTTGCAGCTTACGCATTATACGCAAGATTCAAGAAAACCAAGCAAGGTACTACTCTATAAAAGATTGATTGATGACCAAAAGCAGTGTGGTAACTTCTTGTGAATTGCATCGTAGTGTAGCTCAGTAATAACAAAACGTTATTGGTGCAGAGCGGAGAAATCTAGGCCGAATCTCCAGCACATATAACAAGTCCAATTTGAACTTCAAATATGAGACTTTGGAGAGAGCCACAAATTATTTTGATCCCAAGACTAAAATAGGCCAAGGAGGAGCCGGTTCCGTGCATAGAGGAACTCTCCCTGATGGAAAAGTTATTGCTGTCAAGAGACTATTCTTCAATACCAGGCAATGGGTGGATGAATTTTTCAATGAGGTGAACTTGATTAGTGGGATTCAACACAAGAACCTCGTGAAGCTGTTGGGTTGCAGCATTGAAGGCCCTGAGAGCCTGTTGGTTTACGAGTTTGTCCCAAACATGAGCCTTGATCAGTACCTCTTTGGTAATAATATATAATGATTGATGACATTAAATTGTTGCTGCCACGCTATAAGTCTACAAGAGCTTAAAGGGGGCTGACTTTTCACATTCCTTTTTTTTTTTGTGGCAGATAATAAGGAAGTTAAGGTGGTTCTAAGTTGGAAGGAGCGGTTTCAAATTATAGCGGGAATAGCAGATGGGATTGCATTTCTTCATGGAGGGGCAGAGATCAGAATAGTCCACAGAGACATCAAGGGCAGCAACGTGCTTCTTGATGAGAATCTTACTCCAAAAATTGCCGACTTCGGATTGGCTAGGCATTTTGCTGACGATAAAACTCACCTTAGTACAGGAATTGCAGGGACATTGTAAGACAAAAATATTATTGAAATTGAAAAAAAAAAAAAATTCTGGAGAGTAATGCTTGATGTTCGGCTTTGCAGAGGATATATGGCTCCTGAATACCTAGTCAAGGGACAGCTGACAGAGAAGGCGGATGTGTATAGTTTCGGGGTCTTGGTTCTGGAGATTGTCTGCGGTAGGAAGAATAACGCCTTTGTGGAAGAGTCTGTATCTCTTTTGCAGACGGTAAGTAAGATCATTTTATTATTTTTGTAACCGCAGCCAAAGGCTTCAAATTTGGAGATGATAATGCAACAGGAATTTTGTCTTCTGACCACAAATTTGTTCGTTCGGATCAGGTCTGGCAGTTTTACAAATCGGATAAACTTGCGGAAAAAGTGGACCCTTCTCTCGAGGGTGAGTTTCCAGCGATTGAGGCATCGAACGTGCTTAAGATCGGGCTTCTATGCACCCAAGCTTCTGCATCTTCAAGGCCATCAATGGATGAAGTCGTTGAGATGCTTACAGATTCTAATGGTCAAGTTCCCGAACCGAATCAACCGCCGTTTATAAACTCCAGCGTGCTGGCTCCCAGTTCTACGGGGTCTTACAGCAGCACGAGCAGCTTGCTTCGAAATGCATTCAACAAATTCGAGGCATCTTACACGTCTACGGAGTCATCCAGCTTGCAGGGTTCCAGAAGTCACGAGCTGCGGGATTAGCGGTCCCCTTGGATTTCATTGCTTGCTCCTGTAAAAATTCTGGTGCTTGTGTGGCCTCTGTAAAAAAGCGTTAACTTAATCCCCGGTGTGAAAATTTTGAAGTATCCTATTCCTAGGACACAAAACACAACCAACGGTAGGAATTTTGTAACATCTTTTCTAATTCTTCTTCTTTTGGAGAGACAAAGGTATATTAATTATTTGGTAGGGGTCATATGTATCTGTAAAAAAGCTAAGAAGATTTCCAGAAACCGTGGAGCCGTTACTGGTATGAAAGCAGAGGGCTGGCGGACAACATTCAACAAAAGGCAGCAGCAGGCAGTTATGATTATGACAGTGATCCAGCAGCGATTGCGCTAATGGCTCCTTTTCACCATCAGCCAGCAGCCACCCAAAGAGGGAGTGGGGACTGCTGCTGGCCGCTACTTCTAAACACCTTTCCTCCTGTTTTTCTCGTAAAAGCAAAAATTGTTCTCAAATCAACACCGACAGGGATTAGCTGAATTTGGCGGTTGCTTCGGACACCCCCCCCCCCATGGGGCATGCCCTAGATATCATATCATATTATATTTTCTGTCAATTGGACGGCGCCGATTTCCGGCCGGAAGAAACTTTTTAGAGAATCAGAGATTTCAGGTGATGTTAAATATCTATTATAACTCAACTCCAACCAACCTGCTGCTTGTATGCGTGAATCATGAATGAGGTTGGGACCGTCTGTGCCCCCCTTCGTGTTAACTCGTGGATATGTCATAGGACCCCCCTTTCCTTTCGTGTTGGATGAATGGCAAGGCCACAACACAAGCACAAACACAAAATCAAAAGCAGTAGACACCCCAACCACGTGGAATTCAATGGCGGATCGCTCCTGTTGCTTTCAATCAGCTCACCAGCAACTCTCTTACTTATTGTCTCTGCACTTTCTTCTTAATCAGCACACTCACTCGAGTACGTACAAACCCAGACCTTTGAGGTACTGATGCATACGGAGAAAAACTGAAGACAACTCATCAAACTCCCGGGAGATCTTTTACTTTCTGTAATTTCTTCAACTTATTATTACAGCACAAGTGTCCTCAACTCGTAATGATAACTTAGTGCATGTTTGATAACATAAAAAAGTGCTGAAACTGAATTCATTCAGACATTCAGATGTTGTGGGTGTTTGATAAATAAAAATTCACTTGCTGAACTTATTAAGTGGTGCTGAATTTATATGTATTTTTTTCAGTACAAGAATCGTAGCTGAATGCTTAATTTGATAAGAGTCAAGAGATTTACTTCAACTATTTTATCTTATCTACCAAATATATCCCTGTTTGTTAATTACATTCAAAATCCTTATTTAATTAAACAACCTAATATTCCCCATTCAAAATCCTTATCTAATTAAACAAAACAACCTGATATTCTCTATTCAAAATTCTTTTTAACAATAACATTTTTTTGCAGTAATTTTCATCCACAAACATTTATATTTTGATTTTTTTTGTGCAGATATATATTATTTATGTGATGCAACTTATCCACACACACGTGGCTTTATGACACCATATCAAAATATTAGATATTGGTTGTCTGATTTTCGAAATGCTTCTCGTCCAAGATCAAAAGAAGAACGCTTTAACCAAGTACATGCAAGATTGAGAAATGTAATTGAACGTGCTTTTGGAGTATTAAAAGCTCGTTTTTCCATTCTCAAAACGATGAAACCATACCCTTTTCCCACACAAAAAAATATTTATGCATTGCTCTTCACAATCACTGTCATTTTCGTACCTAACAATTTTAAGTTAATTAAACCATAGGTTCTATTTTCTTTTTGGATTAAAAGATAGAAGGGCAAAATTGTACAATTTAGCTTATTAAGCATTAAGTTATGAATATTTATCAAACAGTATAAATAGATTCAGCATTAAGATTCAGGCATTCATATATTTCTTTTCAGTGCTTAAAATTCAGCAAATTAATTATTTCAATATTCAGAATTCAGAATTCAAATTCAGTGTTATCAAACGGAGCCTTAGTCCATTCACACCCTAAAGATTAGACTAGACAACACACGCATTTCACCCACACGCGCCATCGTCTTAAAATTAGGTACCAATGCAAGAAAAAGAAAATAATACCCCCTTTAGCGGGCTAGAAAATGTAAACAAAAATTATTTGAAATATTATTATTTAGAATAACAATTGTAGCATTTTTATAACGTAATATACATCAAATAAAGATGATTGAAAAAATAAACAAATGATTGATAAGCATATTGTATATTGTAAGTATAAGTAATTTAGGTCAGGAACGGCTATTAACCAGACAAAATGAAATATAAGTAAATAACTCCTAATTAAAGACGTACTTCCACTGTTTTCTTCCAACACCCTAAAATTAGGTAGTCTAATAGTTTATAAAAATTTTAGGGATAATTGCAGAAACCTCCCCTGAGTTTCTGACATTTGCACTGACCTCTCTTATGGTTTGAAAAATTACACTAACCTCCCCTGAGATTACTAATCCTTTACAAATTCAGTCCAATGGATTAAAATATTATTTTAGGAAGTGAAATTAGAATTTTTTTATCAAATTTGTCATTTGTACTATATGTCCAATGAATGACAAAGTACTATAAATCAATTAACAATTAATAAACTTTAAGGAGTATAATTTATGGGCAAACACGCATTACTCATTTAAAGTATATTAACGTAAACAGCAACATCCTTCAGATCTCGCTCGAAGGGACTAACCGCCCAACCCGTGGCACCCAGGGGTGCAACCCCTCATGCTGGTCGAGCGTGGTACAGTGCTTTACGCTGCCATTGTGGTTAAGGAAATAAAGTTGCGCCTTCGCTAATAGTTATAGCTTTTAGTGCAATGGTAAGCGCTTGATCCTGACAAAGTACCGGATTTTTACGGATATTTTACTTTCAAATATTTAATTTATGATAAATATATCAACATTTGTAAGTAAAATTCAAAAATTATTATAGTAACATTCTTGCAAAAAGGAAATTGATATGTTATTTATTTAATATAAATTAAATATATTTTTAAAAAAATAAATGGCCCATAAAGTATTAATTTTTTATGGTTTTCATCCATTACACGAGTAAAGTATTCGCTCTTTATGTGCATTTTATTCTGAATCATTTAATTTATATTAAATACATAAATATTTGTAACTAAAATTGAAAAAATGTTATATTAATATTTTTACGGAAGAGAGATTGGTAGGTTTTGTATTTAACAAAAATTAAATATTTAAAAGTAAATACAAATATGTATTTGAGCGTAAATATTTGTATTAAATTAAATATTTGAAAATAAAATACCCTTAATGAACCGGTACTTTAAATAGTTACCGCCTCTTTATAGACAAACACGCATTACTTATTTAAAATACTGGCTTTTTACAAATATTTTACTTTCAAACATTTAATTTATAATAAATATATCAATGTTTTTAAGTAAAATTCAAAAAATGTTACAGTAATATTATTGTAAAAAGGAAATCGGTAGGTTATTTATTTAATATAAATTAAATAATTTTTTTTAAAAAAATGGCCCATAAAATATTAATTCTTTATGACTTTCATCTATTACATGAGTAAAGTATTGGCTCTTTATGGGTATTTTATTTGGAATCATTTAATTTATGTTAAATACATAAATGTTTGTAACTAAAATTAAAAAAATGTTATATTAATATTTTTACGGAAGAGAGTAAATATGTATTTGAGCGTAAATATTTGTATTAAATTAAATATTTGAAAGTAAAATACCCATAAAGAGCCGGTACTTTAAATAGGTAATGCGTATTTGTCTATAAATTATACTCTTTAAAATTTATTAATTGTTAATTAATTTGTAATATTTTGTCATTCATTGAACATGTTGTACAAAGGACAAATTTGGCAAAAAATTCTAATTTCACTTCCTAAAACAATATTTTAATCATTTGGATTAAATTTGTAAAGGATTAGTAACTTCAGGGGAGGTTAGTGTAATTTTTCAAACCACAGGGGAGGTCAGTGCAAATATCAGAAACCTCAGGCGAGGTTTCTGCAATTATCCCAAAATTCTATGATTAAAATGATAGCGGAAACAAAAGTAAGATGCAAACGACATTTTCCTAAGTGGAAGAAAATAGTGCCTACTCTACTCTACCGTACAGTCTACTCTTCCACCACAACAACACTGATTTCGTCTTTCTCAAGCATGTCATAGAACTCTTTAGTCCGCCTCTGGTTGTTCCGGTGGTGCATTTTCCAAAGGCCTCCTGCCATGACCCCAAAAGACATCCCCAATACAATCGCCTTGAAAACACTTGGGCCTTTGTTTGCTACATGTCCAATCCTCTGAGCAGCCATTTTTGGGCCTGACAATTTCCACAAGTTGTTTGCTGGACTTCTTATTTTTATTTCATTTTCATTTTCATTAAACAAACAGGAACAACAGTTGATGTTGAGAACCTTCAATCATAAAATTCCCAATGAGCGCATGGATTTGAAACCAGATCATTCTTATTACTGGTATTTCGCTAAACAAATTTCGGATGAACACAGAAGCGCTAGTGAAGAGCTGTCAACTATTGCGAGAACTCTCCTTCGCCAATATCCGGCGCAAAATACCCCATGGACACGACACGCTGAAGAAGAAGTACATCTCGAGATGAAGATTTTTTTTTTCTTTTCTAAAAAAGCCTAAATGAAGTCGATCTTCTGAAGTGAAGATCGGTTTCAGGATTCTTGGGAAAAAGTAATAGCAGTATCAACTTCTATCTAGGTCGCAATTTAAAAGAAAAATTCTTAAAAAAGATCATTCAGGAAGCAAGTGGAAAGTTAATCTTTAAATCAATCATACCTATAAGTTCTTTAATACAGAACTTGAAATGGAAATTAAGGACAATATGAAAAGTCAGAGTCCAAAACACAAACAAACCTCTGTTCTCTGCTTCGTAATGGAAATCGACTAGGCCCAACCGCGAAGGCGAGACGGTAGCTATAACAAGGAGGAGACGGAGACGGAGACGGGGACGCGTACACTTGAAATAGCAACGCTGCTGGCGTTCCAGTGGAGTGACTCTAGAAGTAGCCACCGAAACAATCCAAGTGCCCGAAGGAGAGTCGCTGTAGATTCGTCGTTGCAACTCAGTGACTCGTCTTTCTACTGCATCGTGTGATAAAATTTATGGACCCCGTCATTTGGACACGTCGGATGTTGAACCCTATTTTGACTTTTTCCGTAGAGATTTCCTGATCTACCGCAACATGTACTAAAAGAAAATCAATTGACTATCCTTTCCAGTCTCTTGAGGTCGACTGAATTAACAATCTTTCCTTATTTGGGGTAATCTACGTTTTGATGTTCATAATGTGTGTTGGTCTGTGATTTACAGCCAAAGGTCGCTGTTTTGCCGCCATGTAATGTTGGCCCTCTGAATAATAATAATCAAGTTTGTTTAAAATTATGTTTTTAATTTAATTCAATAAATAAATAACAAAAATCATCTTACCTCAATATTATGTGTATAATGTAATATATTACTTCTTTTTAGTATGTTAGTATAAGAGTCAGAACTTTCAAATCTTTAAAATTGATCACCACAAATTTTGCAATTATTAAAAAGTTTGATATGGTTGAAATGCGCAAAACACTCTTGACGATACGTGCCTCCAAAGTATTTTTAGAATCGATATAGAAAATCTTGTGCACCGCCATTCAAAATACAGCAGTCGACCCCCAAAAGTTATTATTTCCCTTTGATCTGCACAATCATATTTCCCAATACCTTACTTTGCCTGAAGGAAATAGAGTAATAGGAGAAGAAATGAATATAGAAAAAATGGTGTTTAAAAGAAGTTTTGCATCAAGAGAAGAGTACAAATTTTTTCAAAGAATTTCAAAGTATTGTAAGTTAAGCACGATTCCTTTAGAAATATATGCTACATGTCTAAATACAATATATAATGGTTTTTAAATACAAATTGTAGTAACTTTGTAATTAAAATAAAGTCATAGGATTTGTAACCTACACAAGATAATTCATATTTAAATTATTTGTAAGTAACACAAATAACGACTCATTGTTTCTTCCACGTAACTCATTTGACCAAATGATTCCCACTCAAATTATTTATAATTTCTATTTTTAGTTGTGTAATTACTCTATTCAAAAATAGTATAACTCCCAATATTACAATTTGTAATTTCCATAACCCCCAAATTGAATTACATTATAACTCCTTGAGAGTTTTGGTCAAACAAATTTCATATTTTATTAAAATACTCCAACATGTAGAATTTGTCAATTTTACATTTCATGTTAACTGATACTGGTAGACATATATAATCCTTTTGCTCATTTTTATTGGTTTGACCCAAGATGGATTTACCGTTGGATGTGAAGAATTCGAGATGATACTTCTTGGCTACAACGACAAGTATTCCAGCAGAGACTCATCCCACCCTGGAATTGTTTGGGTCGAATAAACTCCCCTGACCCGAAGTACTCCTGGTACTTTCGATAACGCAAACGTAGCACAAAATACTAGTTCTCGGCAGCACTCCTCTTTTTCTTAGATTGAATATTCACTTATTCACAGAAATAAGGCGAGCTATAGTGCCAGCTGAACGACAGTCTTCAAGCGCTGTAAAGTTCTACATAAGGGCAAATGAAGAGGGCTCTCACACACTGTCCCTTACAATTGATCACTTCGATTCCGATTGCTGCATCAGAACCCTTCAGCCAAAATTAGAGAACCCAATAAATGGAACCATTCTTCATTGAGTGTCTGAAAAAATCTTGTGCAGTGCAAGAACTTAAAGAAACGAAAACACACTTTCAAATCCTAGGAAGGAATTTTCTTTCTTGACCTCCCCCGATTTCACAAATAAAGAACACTGTCTGTGAAGTAAAGCTTGAGAAGATGGTAGAGGCTGGTAGCTCTCTGTGCAAGCTACAGGTTTCACTAGTCTTCTTACCAACGGAATCCCAGGAGCAAGCTCTTCATTTGATCTTGCCTCTTTGCTAATATTTAGTGTAGCTTTGGAATCAATAGCTATTTTGTCACCAATGTCTCTCGAGTTGCCAGAAAACAGAAAGTCTTCCTGCTCTGTAACTCCTTTAGCGGTTGGTATTCTTCTCAGGGCATCTGGATGTGAAATAATCACAGGATCTTGCAGGGCTTCATAAAGACTACGGACTTCAGTTCCCTCATTTCCAGAATTAAAATGATTAGACCTATTCTTGAATTCAGTAGCCTTCAAATTTCCAAGCAGTGGGAAGGTTTTAGCTTTTTTTCGTATATGGTCAAAAATTGATCCTTCATCAAGTGTTTCAGGTTCAAAATCTTCACGTACAGGACGACAGTTACCTTGATTGCACATTATTATAGGTCAAATTATCTACAGCATGCAAAACAGCTACAGAAGAAGCAGAGTATCTCAAACATAGACTAACCTGTGTTGCTCACAAGAAAATTGCCTGGAGATGCATCTTTGTCAACGAATGGTTCCAGGTCACCTGATGCAGCGGTTGGAATAACCAGAATCTCGTGAGAATCTTTACTTGTACCCTTTTCTTCCAGGATCTCAAAGGAATTATCAAGTTCAAGTTGCTTCTCACGAGTTCGCTTTCTGATGAGTGTTAACGTCTCAAGTGAGGGGGAACATGCATTGTTGGAGATTTCCAAAGCAGGAAAAGTCTTAGCCTTCTCTCGTATGTGGTCAAATACTGTTTTTTCAGTGATAATCTTGCATTCATCATCCTCGGTGTCGACACGAGATGCACCTTGAGTAAACAGGGTAAGAGAAGATCTTTGGAAGTCCGTTAAATGACTGTAACGGAACCTTTGACATTCACATCTTACCTTCGTCTGAGTCTTCATCTAGAAGTCTGAAAGTGGGCCTAGGTAATCCAACAGTTATTTGTCAGAAAGACATGAAAGACAAAATAACAGTAAATTGCATGACTCTGTTTTGGAGGAGAATTACAAACCAACCATTATCCATGAATCTATGATGATACGAATAAATTGCCGCTACTTAATGAATTTAAAGCTAGAGCTCACATATTATCTGCCGGTTCTTTGGATTCATTGGAATTAGGCACTCCAGCTAGTGCTTGAGATGGACAATCATTGCCATCTTTTATGATGCACACATCTTTATGCTGAGGGGTGTAAGCATACTTGGATGCATGCTTGTGAGCAGCATTGAAGTCATTCTCCTTTCTTATTATGATGCTTTGATGAATATCAATACCAACTGCAAATGGATATCATCAAGAGAAGAATGAGATGAAACTTAATAATTTTGGTAAAATTAAGGCCTTCAGTGTCACTGATTTTAAGAGCATCTTACGGAATTCTTCAAACATGAGATCGGCATTTACAGTCAGTTTTCCTTGATGCTGGCTTGGTAGTAGAATTATCGCACTATATGGGCTATTAAACACCAAAAAAAAAAAAAAATCAGCTCTAAAATGTCACAGCAACACTAATACCTGCTAGATAATTATAAGCAAAATTGCTTGTAATTAACATCCTGCTATAGGAATGGCACGTCAGTAGTGCTTCACACTTTTTCCATGGCAAAAAGGAAAACTACACACTATAGGTTTTGAGTTCTCATACCTCAAAAATTCATCCACTCTGCAGCAAGAAGTAAGAGTTTTAGTGCATCAAGTTATCGAGTTTCTAATAAAAAATGTTACATCTAGTAGAAGGAACAGAGTGAAGTTGATAAGGGACAACATTTTCCAAACCACTGCTAGTCAATAACCTAAGCAGTTAAAGAAAAAAGAAATTGAGTAGAGAAATCTGATCACAGTTATCAAGACATCTAAACCATATCTCAAAAGTATGTTAGAGAGTAAAGTGATTCACAGCTTTGGACACTAATGTAGCTACCAGCTGTAATACATGTTTCCAAATGCCCTTCAAGAAATTTGATTACAGCACCATACGAATAAGAATTACCTTATCTTTTCATGGAACAGGATAACGTTGTCATCTTCAATGCTAACTATCTGTTAAGATATTTCCAATCTTCCATTACTAGGGAGCATAGGATGGAAAATCTTATATTCAGCAAGAAAGCGAAATAGAAGAATCCTATTCATGAAAATGTACCATGTCAGCATAATATCGTTTAGTTAGTTGTGCAGATTCTGATAGCCTCGTTAGTGTTACCACTAGCTGGGACTTCCCTTGCTTTTGGCACGTGGTCTCCTCAAATTTCATCTCAACCTTTGGTGGCAGAGATAGCAACGACTCCTTAATGTGGTTACCAAAAGGGAATTTTCTACCGGTGACCATCTCTATCTTCCTTGGATCGGCACCAGAAAAGGTTTCAAAAGAATTTACGCCCATTGAGTGAAGTGCCTGCAGTGAATACTAAGTTTAGAATAAAGAGAAAACTAAACTGCCCTATAGAGTTCAGACTTTAGACAGCATGTAAGATGTTAGCAAAGGAGACTGGCAACAAACCTTAGCAGTCACCAACCCAATGCCTGGTAATTGTTTCAGCAAGTATGGACTATCATCCCAGAGTTTCTGATGTAAAGATTTTGCCAGAAGTGATGAATTTAGTGCACCCTTATAATTCTTTTTATGGATAAAGTAGTCTTTCATGCACTTTGCAATTCTACACCCATTTGCGCATATAGAGTTCATGTCCTATAGCAATAAACATGGTATTATCACTCAAAATGTTTTGAGCAATTGGAAGTAGCCTATATCTGCTGAATCACGAAATTAATCCAACCTGGCTCATTGATAAATCATGTACTAAAGGATCCCCAGTCAGGCAGTCATTTGCCAGAATGAATATCTTTTCTTCTCTGGTTTGAACCCGCTTCTTCACTTTTCCTTTATCATCATGGATATGAAAGCGGAGCCGACCATCTTTGTCAATGTTTATGTCATTTAATAGTCTCTTCTCATTGCGCCTGAGTTGTATCCCTTCATTTTCCAGACAAATGAAATGCATCACGTAATTTAAATTACTCATGTGAATAGTAATCATGATGGACACATACAGGCAAATTCTTCTGCACGGCAAATTATGTGAAGTGCATCTTCTATACTGCAGTTTGCAGGTGCCAGCATAATATGCTTCATTGTATCAAATTTCAGATAATATTTTGTCATCAACTTTCCAGGCTCTGAGCACAAGAAGGCAAGAGTCAAAAATCTTTTTTGAAAGAAAATGAAAGTTAGTTCATTGCAAACAAACTCATATTACCTAGTGGCTTTAATAGGAAACCGTCTTCGTCAGTCCAGATCATTTGATAGCGTGATAACTCATTAATCTTTTGAACACAAATTTCTGGCACAACATGATCCAAGCAGGCAATAAATGTAACTGGAAAGATCCCAAACTTTTAATTGAGTTAACAATCAGGTCACCTTGCATATGCTTCTCAATGCGGTTAGCAGGGAGCCCTTTCTTCACTGAATAAATCTCAGGGTTCTGCTATTACATAAAAAATTTTAGAAACATGCTTTAAGGGAAAAGCAGTCCTACAATTGAACTTACCTTTTTCATTCTCACATACAAATATGAGCATTTCATCCATTCAATTGCCTTTGTTATATCTGAGATGGTCAGTTGAACTATCTCGGCAGTTAGGTGCTCTGTCATGCATGGAAGCATTCTAGACAGAAAGAGAAACCATGTTACCAAGTCAAATAGTATTCTACATTTTTTCATGCACACGGCTATCCTGGGGCACTAAATAAGTGATTTCAAAAAGAGACATACTGTGATTCCACCATTTCACATCCATTCAACAGATTTTCATACAAATGTACCTAAAAAACGTAAAGCAATATGGTAGAGAACATGAGACCACAAAAGATGTAGTATTGCAATGATGAAACAGAGAGAGATGAAGGGGCAAAATTTACCGTTTCTTTCCTGGTCATGATTATAACTGTCCCAGTGTCATCAAATGGAGGACGGCCTGCCCTTCCACACATCTGCAGAATTGGTAATCTGAGTCTCAAACAGTACAAAAATTACTCTACTTTGCTTCTACAAGAAGTAAGGTTTTGTATGGGGACCAGTGGACCTGGAGAGCCTTCCCCTCTCCCCATGAAATGATCATGAAAAAGAAAGAGAAAAAAGGAAAGGCAAAAAGGCACAGAAAAAATAGGACAGGAGAATCTTAAAAATCCCAATAATCTTCTCATGCTTATACAACTGTAACAGCCATTAAAAACATCGCACAAACTAGCAACACACCTGCAGTATCATGGATCGGTCATATTCCATATATTTCCCCTTTTCCTTGTTACTGCAGGAAGTAAACTAACAGATTAAGAGAGGGGGGGGGGGAGGGACTCGAAGTTTGGATTTGGATTTAGAAAGTAAACTGAAAGGCATACAAGTGCTGGGTTGACTTAATTACTACAGTGTGAGCTGGTAGGTTGACTCCGAGGGCAAGCGTATTTGTTGTGCAGAGAATTTGCAGATCGCCATTCAAGAAAAGACCTTCTATAAGGTTCCGATCCTTCATGGAAAGTCCGCCATTGTGATAACCAACTTTTGAAAAGAAGAAACCAAAATAATAAGGAATAGAACCGATTCCTATCATGGAAAATGAGCATTGCACACTTCTTAAATAAAAAAATCCCTTCCCCCAAATACATTCTTCCACTAAGAGCAAACAACTTATGACAATGCAATTTCAAGGGCCGGATTACTTTCCTGGGGATGGAAGTTCTAGAAGAAAATAAGCCTCATACCACCATAGAGGATGTAAGATTGCATTTGTTTGTCACTGCATGATAGTGAAGCATCCCTTAGCCTTTCCTCTTGTTCTCTGCTTTTGGTGAAAGGGTTTGAATGACCATAGGTCATTGCTATTTGTGCCAGTCGTTGAGCTGCTTCTTGTGCTCCTTTTCTAGTTGAGCAAAAGACAAGTGCAGATTTCCCTCTAGAATATTGCATTAGTATATCTGCAAAGCAATTCTGGTCAGGTCCAGATGTCAATGGAAGAATGAAAAATAAAGATCAAACAGGATACTCTGTTGAACACCATCAGCACCTTACCGAATATGTAGTTCTGAAGCCGCTGGATAACCAAAAAGTGGAGTAAATCAGCAAATCAGAATTTCAGATTATAATAATGAAAGGAGAAATCTTGTTTTGTTACTAAGTTTCTGACAGTTATTAGCGCAATGGAGTAAACAGACCATAAAATGTACATACCTTCTCAAACAAGAAGTCGTTTTTTGCTGGGGTGTATCCTGAAAGCAACAATTTGCACTGTTAAAATTATGCAAGGTAAAAGGAACAAGGTATGACAACACATATGCAGTATCATTCTTTCTGTAATTATTCAATTTCAGATGCACAAAGTGATGCGTAGCGTACATCATCTGTTTATGTTATCCATCTGCTAATTAAATGAAACATAAAGTCATTCATATGATAATAGTGCAAGACAACAGTTTGCACCGTTAAACTCATTTGAGGAAAAAGGAACAGTCTACCCCAAATGCAATATGATTCCACACAATCTCTGATTGTTCAATCTCAAATGCACAAAATGACATGTGATGTCCTTCATAAGTTAATATAAGTGCATGCATGCTTTAGACGGTGATTAGCTGCACACCCAAGACTTTGGTAGTCAACTTTACAGGCCTCATTTCTTCCCCAAACCTGTAGCAAAATGGGCAGCCACATAAGTCACCCAATGGGTGCTGCCAAAGACGAGAAACAACAGATTCATCATGCACCAAAGTGGTAGAGGTACCTTTTAATTCCTTGATTGGGAACCATTAACCATTCAGCTGGATGAACAAATTACCGATCAGTCACTCCAATAACTAGAGTTCATTGGGAAAATGTATCATGCACAATCTTTTGAGAACCCAAAAAAAAAATAGAATGAGGAATTTACCAAGATCATCAATATTTGGAATGGTAGCAGATATAGCAAGAAAGCGGACATGGGCTAGGGGACTTGATTTCATTTCAGTTTTGCGAGCAAGCATTTTGATCCGACTAACTATTGCTTCCAAAGCTGCTCCACGAGGATCATTCAACAGATGAACTTCGTCTATAAGCACAAGGGCTATATCACCAAAAAAGCCCAAGCCCCCATCTTTTATGCGATAACGAGTTACAGCATCAAACTTCTACAGAAACGATAGATCATTCTAAGCCATAAACATGATATAGTTCAAATCATCAAAATAAAAGAATTAATTGACTTTGTTTGGTCTTGACCTCAGGGGTGGTAAGAATAATGTCTGCATCCTGTATGTTCCTCATGTTGTAATGTTCATTGTCACCAGTCAGTTCCAGGCAATTAATACCCCATGACCCAAACTTTTGGTTCCACTCATGAAGTTTCTCTTGTACTAAAGCCTTCGATGGAGCTACATAGACCTGTCACAAGGAAAAGAATTTCCAAGTATTGGGCCATAATATCACAGAATCCTCAACTTTGAAGAAGTCTGCTTATCAAAGAGGTAGCTACTAGCAGAAGTCTTAAATTCATGCAATTAAGGAAGACATGGCTCCTCATCCACCCCATCATCCCACCCCCCAGGCTCAATGCAGAGTCTGGACAAGACTGAAAATAGGTATTATTAATTACTGGCAACACATTGTTTGAGTTACTTAATTAATGAAGAGAGACATAGCTTTTGATGCACCAAAGACAACCTTTCACCAAGGATACATAAAGTCAGTAATTCCCAAAGAAAAAAGAAGAGCAGATCGTTAAATAACTGAATTTCAAGCTGGAAGACATGAAACAAGCAGAGCTACAGACCAGATGAAATCATGAAACTCATATGAGCATGGACCTACTATTGACTTGAAAATTTTATGACAGAAGAATAAAAATTGAATTAGGTACAAAATAATGTCAAGCTAGTTTCTAAATAGTATGCATCAGAACACAAGTACAACACTCCAAATTAGCCAAATTTTAGAGTAAACATACGGTTTTCATTGTCCCGTTTAAATGAATGAGTTTTTCCTCCGCAGAGATGAACCTCGAAAAAACCCTCAGGATGCACAACTCAAAGAGCACCGTTTTTCCACTTCCAGTAGGAGCTGAAATAACCATGTTTATGTCCGAAAGGTAACAAGCGGAGAAGCATTCACTCTGCAATGAGTTAAAGTATCTGCAGATCCCATGAAAGTACAGTCATCTTGCACAAATAGTAACTGATTTTCAGAATCACCTCCAAACAACCAATGTTTAACGTTGTGCATGAGAACCAACCGTTCTTTTGGACAATCTACCTTTTGCAAATTTCCTATTACCATAATTGCTGTCAATATCATCTTGTTATTTTGCAATTGTATGTCTGTCATCCTTTTCTTTTCCTCGTTAATATAGAAATTCATATGTATTTCAATCATACCAAAAGAGGATTGAGATCTGCACAGAGCTAATCTAAAACTAAGATAAATTTTCCAGTTCTAGCAGTTTTAGGAAATGCTCAGTCAAATGGGGAATAAAAGGAAACTTCTTCGCTCCCCCAAGCACTCAAGGACCCATAGCCTCTTTTTAGGTGTGATGATCAGCAATATTGAGTACTAACTGACGCCTAAATTAAATACGGTACAGCTTAAGAACAAAAATCCACGTATCAAAGCACTGACTCTCAAACCGCAGCATTCCTGGGATAATCAAATTCACATATAATAAAAGCAAAACAACAAAATAGTACCTGAAACCATAGATTGAATGAAAAGGAGCAGGTAAATCCAACACTGATTTCAGCGTGTAGTTATCCATAATGAGTTCGTCTCCTGTAGTTCCAATTTTAGGAAGACTGCATTTCCTAAATCAGCCAAACAACCGCAGGCGACAAAATATATTGAGTTAACAAAAAAATTAACAAAGATAATTTTCACTGTAAATCAAGTATGACATGTAATAACTTCAAAAATAGAAGAATAATCCGTTATACACTGTGTTTAGATTCCTCAAATAGTTTAACTGGTGGCTTTACGACAACCTCAATCCTCAGCCTAGATCTTATAAATGAAAAGTAGTTTGCAAGTATATCAAAGAAATATGAACCTTTACCGCAATATACTACTAATATCTAGTAAGCTCAACTCAATCTAAGAGCTAATTGAAACAAAAAAAAAAATCTAAGAGCTAATTTTCCAAATAAGAGTGAATGTTGAACAACTTATACACTATTTCCACTGAAATACCAAAAAGATATACTTCTAATAGCAAAACCGCAGATGATCGCGTAACTTGATCCACAATATCTCAACATAACATAAGACTCTCTACTGAGTTACGCAAATTGATTCACGAAATGAGACTTTATCTCGAAAACATGAGCACTTTTTGCATTTGGAAAGAAAAAGAATAGTAGTTATATTAAACGAAAATTTTCCGTTGAAGCTTCGACGATTTCTAAATTGGAGACATAAATAAACAAAACGCAAAAAAAAAAAGGACAGTAATCATCTAAATTGCAGCTTTTGATGACGTAATGATCCGATGCCTACTTTGTCACCGTCGACGGCGGCAGAAGCTGGGAAGTTTCAGAACGAGGTCCGACGGAGGACGAAGGACGCTGCAGCTCTGATAGCTACTGAACACTATACTGTTCCCGGTTCACGCCTTTTCGCTGTCTTAAAGTTTCAGTTTGAAATGTTCTAAATTCTACGGAAATACCCTTTACCTCTATGATAATTCATACTTACCGCCACCCTGAAGTGTTTTTAAAGTTACAACACTATTCATTTATTAAGCCTGTTATCCATTTTTTCTGATTTTTATAAAAATAAAATTTTTTTTTTTGAAAATTCAAGATTAAAATATAAAAAAGGAATTCTCTAGCTTTTGATTTTTACCTTTTTCTTAAATTTTTAAAAAAAGTCGAAAGTTAAAAGAAAAAAGGAGTTAAAAATATCACATAATTTATTTTCTAAAATTAAAATAAAAAAACAGTTCCAAAAACCCAATTAAATACGTTTTTAACTAGTAGAAGACCAACCTTAGATGAGTAATAAAACAATAATATGCCTTGTACGGTTTAAATCCTTCAAGTATTTAAAAAACAAATGACAAAAGAGGGTGATGCCATTATTATTAGAAAGTCTGGTCTTCTTTAATTTTTTTTTTTAAATTAGCATGTCATAAAATGTGCAAATGAGCAAAAAAAAAAAAATTTATGTCTTGTCGTGCATAAAATATGCTTTTTAGACATAGTAAAATCTAATACTCACCCAAAATACCAAAAGCATGACCAGGTACGTCAATAGTACAACTTCGAATGGTTTGTGAACTCTATATTACTTTTAAACGTAGGATGATTATACAATTTTTATCTACAATTCTTTTTGATAGAAAGACAATTCTTTTTGTTTGGACAACAAGAATTTGAAATAAAAATTTCGGATTTCGTTTTGCTTGCATCATACACATAATTCCCAATCACCTTTTTATCTCATATACATCACATCACAAAAAGTGTTACAGTAACTGGATCAAATAAATCATCCAAATAAATTCTTATCCAAACAAGATATCCCAACTAACTACTCATAGTCATTCGATAGTCAAGATTCAAGAGCAGCAAAATATTAATTATGATTACATAAACAACTCAATGCTATCAAGTGCCAACTTTGATAACAAATGAAAGGTCCAGTGACGCAGTTGGGATCCTCTGTGCCACTGCTCGATATCAAATTCAGTGTCAATCCCATTTATCACGTGATGGTAGAAGAAATTTAAATAAATAACACATGATAAATTAAATAAACAGGACACTCGGCATAAATAGTCCAAAACATGATGTTTAAATTCAGTTGCTGACTTATTTCTGTTGCCACGTTAAACCAAAATTATCGATAGGCACATTTGTAACGGATTACATACATGGCAAATATCGCGTAGAAACATGCATGTAGGCAATCACTTAAGGCCGCAGATTGCGTACATCGAATACATAATATATCCCCACCATGGAGGAACGGATTGGTCCTTACATCGAAATGGTGGACTACAATGCCTTCGCTAATTAGAGTGAGAGCATAAATTTTGAAGACAGAGTTTAGGAAAAAAAAAAAAATCTTGGCCTTAATATGACAGCATGAAAGTCTAGATATCTCAATTCAGTTGACAAGGATAATAACTAAAGTAGTCAACTCGAACCTCTCCCTAACTGTATCTATTTTGAATCAAATGTTCTTAGCGTTATATTTAATTGATCTAGGTATTTTCCTCCGTAACAATTTGTGGTGTATCCACAAAGTTGCAGAAATGTCAATTGGGACTTGCATCATTATCAACTTTCAGAAGGGGAGAACCATGCCATTCTTTTTGTTTTTTTTGGGGCCAATAGTTAACTCCTACTCCAATATTTAGGAGAGGACTAACTAGAGGGAGAGATTACAACCTCTGAACTAAAGAGGTACACTATTTGAATTTTACTGCAGATATGAAAGGCAACGATGATGGTATTCTGTAACGGAGGTGCAGCGGGCCATTGGCTAGGTGGGCAACTATCTTACATGATACTGAAAATATCAGATTAGATGTTGAAGTAGCATCTGCCCCTGCCCTCTTTCTGATTCTGGAATCAGCTAAAGCAATAGCAAATCCCACTGTAGATTTTGGAGCTGGTAAAAGGCCTTTGAATCATGCCAACCTCTGTGATATCATTTTATCAACCCAAATTTGGGCAGATTCATTGCCCATTCTTTTCCAACATGTCCATCCCAAGGTAATTAAATGACCTTTTGCCTCAAAAGTTTTCTCCTCATCATCAAATTTTCATTTTTTACTCTCTTTTTTCTTGGTATAATCCCTCCACTATCCAAGAAACTTTAAATTCTCTCTGCTTTCCATTTTTCTTCTTTGTTTGGCACGATGTTTAACGCTTCTAGCGGCCGTGTGTTGAATTATTGTGCATGAAAGCCACCGAACCCCGCATAAAGGCAAAGCTGCCGCTGCCAGATGTTGTCAACGAAGGATGGACGCTAAACTGGGAGAACATGATAGGAATTACTACACGTTGCTTGGGGTTTCAATTGATCCAACTTCTCAACAAATCAAAGAAGCTTATAGGAAACTCCAAAAGAAATATCATCCTGATATTGCAGGTCAAAAGGTGATCATTTTCTGGCCACACGACTTCATATCCATACAAAGCTCCTTCGTCTTACTCTGCAGTTCTTCGCAACCGGCCCCTTCATGCCTTCATCCTACATTAATCTCACTTCTTGTACTAGTTCTAGCGTCTAATTCAATCACATGTAGTACTCGCACAGTTTTACCAGCACACCTGAAATATTATTACCTATATTTTGTTTCAGGGTCATGATCGTGCCCTGTTGATGAATGAGGCCTATAAGGTTCTCATGAGTAGGGATATGAGGAGACAGTCTAATGCTTCTATTGGGTGGTTTCAGAATTCATTCGGAAAAGACGCATCTGGTGTCGATTATAGTGTGTGGAATGGTCCCTTGAGACCCCAAGCACTGTTTGTTGATCAGAATGCCTGTATAGGTATAATCATCATTTTTTTTCAGTACTTGATCATGGATGGACTACCCTTCAGAGATCAGACTGAGAAGAATCACGATAACCATCTGTAGCTAGGCATTCTTCACAGTTTACTCTTCTTGCCTATCCCGTCCGATGAACTCAACTCTTGAATTGCTGTAGGTTGCAGAGAATGCGTCTACCATGCTAGAAACACGTTCACTATGGATGAATCTCTGGGATGTGCACGTGTTAAAGTTCAATATGGAGATGATGAAACAGAAATTCAGGTGAGCCAGACGAGCACAGCATTAGTTAGATAAAACTACTAAACACATAACTAATCATGTTCCAGATCTAGTAAGGCCAGATAGTTCATATGAGAGCAATTCATGGGTATCTTTCGAACAGGTCTCAGTTGACTTGTGTCCTGTGAACTGTATCTACTGGGTAGATGCAGAAGAATTGCAAGTGCTTGAGTACCTAATTCAACCTCATCCTAAGAAAGGATATGGTATATATGGCCAAGGATGGGAGAGACCTACCAACGTTTTCATGGCTGCAGAAGCCTTCAAGAAGCAGCTAAAGCAGCAGGCAGCAAACCGCCAAATATAAGGTGATGTTGCCCTTATTCATTAACCTAGTTCATGTGTAAAGGTGCTCTAAGTTCTTCACACTAACTAGAATTTCTGCTATTCCAAAAGCTTGCCAGGTAAGCTGATCGACCAGCTTAATGATAAAGACCCAAAATTTATTAAGAATTAGGACCTGGGCAAAGAGTAATACTCCTATTAGTTAGTAAAGCAGAAGACTCAGCTTTTCACAGGTATCAATGCTATCGAGGAATTGAACAATTATGACGTAGCTACACTTACAAGTACAAGACAAAATTCACTTGTTCAGATGAAAGTTGAGGTACTTTTATCACTTGATAAGATAGACTTGCACAATGTTGTACAGAAAAATAATCCAACAAATACAATTTTTCTACTTTGCTCTGCTAATTGCAGGATAAGATTTATACCCAAAAATCTTCAGAATGTGTAGAAGAAATGATCTAACCAGTTAAGCAGAAAATAATACTAACATACAAGCTACAAAAGGTGAAAGAAGAGCCAAAACCATCTTCAACTCTTCTCTACAGCATAGCTCAAAATTGCAACTTTTCAAGGCCAGGGGCTATAGCTTTGGTGCCAAGTTCAACTGATAGTCTCTATATGAGTCATCCTCAGAACCAATTCTTTGATTCGTGTCCTCCCCTTTTGGTAGATGCCCCTTACCCAATACTCTATCATAAATATTTGAGATAAAATCTATTAGCCAAAACGCAGAATCCAATATCCACTTACATCATTCGTAGAGATGGCATTTTCCTGTTCCGGCACAAACTGAGCATTCATCAGCATATCCAGCAACATGGCTTAAGCAATATTTGATTCTGTCATTTAAAATATCCTGCAATACCATCTCTTCTTATTAGCGTGTAGTCCTGCCAGCCTTTTGCTCAAAATTGAAAAGTAAATCTTCATTATATTTCTGTTCCCTAGCTACTATTTGAAGTGATTTTTACCGCCCGTCCCAAGCTTGAGTGTGCCAAAACTTAAATGACTTTAAGATGCCAAAAGACGAAAAAACAAAAAGCAAAACAAGATGTTTTATTTGACAGAGATTCGCATTGTAGTAAGCACAAAAGCAAAAAGGGCAAATTTCCGTACCACGAGTAGTTCATGCAGGCCTAGAGGTGCTGTAACAACATATGATACCCCCGGATGTTCCTTCGCAGCTTCAGCAGTTAAAGAAGGGATATCCTGAAAAAAATGGAAGACTCAAAATCCATTTCGCCAAACCTGCAACATGTTTTACAGATGACCGACCAGCTGTTGATTGAGATCAATATTGTATCCAAACCTGTCAACCTATCAGAAGGATGCTGAGATGACAAACCGATTTACCTGGTTCCAGTGTCGTCCAGGGAAAAGGAAAAATGGGCTCACAACAATTCGGCGTGCTCCTTTCTGAACACACGAACTAAATGCATTCTTGATGGATGGTTCTGCCAATTCCTACTAGAAGCCAACGCAATTTGCAGGATAAGAAATTGCTTGCAGAAAGCATAACGAAGGCCAATCACCAAGTGGAAATCAATCTCAGAAGCATGAAATTGCATGAAGGAGATCACACAAACAATACCAAGTTACTTTATACTCACCAATATTAACTTTTTACTCTTCTATGGAAGGTATATCCATTCTATTGGTGAAGTTAGTTTATATGAGCTTATCACATGCAGCACCAGTGTGTGTGTGTGTGCTTGTGTTTGTCTATGCTTGAGTACAGATGCAAATTCGAAGGTACAGAAAGAGAACAAGGAATAATACCATGTGGGCAGGCTCCACAATGGGGTACTTGGTTTTCTCTTTGAACATTGTAACAAACTCACCTGAGAAGGGGTCAGTTCAAAACAATTGTAAAAAAAAAAAAAAACTGATAAGGGTTGAAAAAAGAGAACCTTAGCCAGTGTAACCGCACAAAATCCACCGAAATAGTTACCATAGCATACCGCCATCAGCCAGCTCATGATCTAAATTAACATCTTATAAACAAAAATGAACACTACCCCTAAAAAAATTTTTTGGCTTGCTTACTTAGCATAAGATTTGACTCCTTCCGACGCGAACCATGGTCTACAATGATCACACCATCGCCATCACCTACTCCGGGCAACCCCTGGCTGAAGCCACCACGGGCAGTGGCCAAACACGGTTGTGTTCCAACGTATCTTCTATGCCATGGTTTTTGAGGTACTTTTACAAATCCAGAGGCCGCCCGTCCGTGGTTTCTTCCATTTAATCTTATTTCAGGGCTATAATTTTATTGTATCAAGACAAAAACGAACCCCGGTTACTGGCTTATGCACTCGAATCATTAACAGAACAATTTCGGTATTAAAAAACAATAAATGAAATGAAACAACATATCATTTGTATAGTATTACCGGTTAGAGAGGATACCTTCTCCTGAAACTGAACTGACTGAGTAAAGAGGAAGACTCCATAGATAGAGAGAGAGAGAGAGTTCTTAGCTCCTCGCTCCTCCACACTCCACAGCGTCATTTTACTAAACCCCGTCACTCTTGTCAAATGTGGCGCATCGGGCATTGGGCCTAGCCGGTTGATCCTGGACAGCTCCGCCGTTTATGAAATCCTGTCTTTTGGACACCTCTCACAGCTCTTGTGGCCCAAAAGTTTAACAGACAACTAGACATCTGCCTCCCTGGCCGCAGAAGCGAACTATCATTTGGGCTTTTGGGTTTTGACATCTCAAACCGGGGACGGGACTGGACCATCCTCCAGTTTACGGTTGGCGTAGCGCGTCATTAACTTTAAAAAAGTCAACAAAGACGGCACTGGAAGGACCCAGCTGGTGGCAACAATAACATCACGAAGAAAAAAGATCAGACCTGTTTGCAGGGTGCACCTTACTTAATCCATTATTGGATGATGAATAACCATTAGGGGCACGTATATAAATAAATAAATTCATGAATGAGCTGGTGTCGCTCAGTTACGTATACATAATAATTAAGAATGAAGACCAAATCTTTTCTTATTCTTATCAAAATAGTAAAAAGCAATGTATATACTATCATCGTTTAATTTATGACATATATATATAAATTAAATTTTAAATTTAAATTTTATATGATTGTTATTTATCTAACGTTAATTGTGTACACAGTGTCAGTATATGAAAAAATAATTCTAAAAAAAAAACACATGCTTCGTTGTTTTTTTTGTTTTTTAGTATACCCTAGTGCAATGCAATTGAGTGAATGAGTTTGGGTGGAGTCGTGGACGTTTAAAAAAGTTACATAAAAGAGGAGTTGCAAACTTTGAAAGCTAGCCTACCAGATCACATTTGTTGATGCAACTCTTCACCAGTTCACTTGCAATCCACCCATGATCATCAATCAATAATGCCAACTCTATTCAACTAATCCTTAAAAGCTTACATGGTGGGCCTTTGAATAGTTGTACCATCGAAATCCACTATTAGCGATCGTTCTTCTAGAGGGCTGAGATTTGCACTGTGTTCTGACAGGGATTGAATCACCATCGGATCTATGCACCCATACGAATTTTAGAAAAATCACAGTAAATGACAACTGAAAAATAAAAATTGAATTCTTGACCTCCCACCACACAAAATATATGTGGTGGCCAAATTCTCCGGAGGAGGTTGGTTTGCACTGTGTTCTTGCATTGATGGTTGTTAGTTATTGGAGGGAGGCGCATCTGAAAATGCAGTGGATGGATGTGTAGTATCGAACGTAATGATGCTGTCCTGTCGTTTAATTTACTGTAACTCTTAGACGTCCATACCACACACACTTTAGATCCCTTCTTGTCGACTTTGCAATTGATGCCTTCATTTGATAACACGCCACTGACAACCTTAAGCAACAGGAATAAACACGTAGCAAGTGTGTGTGTGTTCTTTTTCTTTTTTTTGCTATCGATTACCTGTTTCGACTTCTTATGGAAGCATCTTGGTCCAACCGAATCTTAAAAATAAAAACTTTTGCTAGAATTTTTCTTTCATTTTTTTTTTGATTGACAAGAAAACCCGCAACAATTAATCGAGAATTCACACCGAATAAATCCCGTCGCGAAAGTTTCTCTTCTTCTTCTTCTTCTTTTTAATATCCTTTTTCCTTTATGAATAAATGCAGAAGTGATAGAAACTTGCAAGAAGATGTATGCCTAGTTTGGTTTATGCCTTCATATATTTCTCTTTTTGGAAAATATTTATTCATTTGGTCCCCGTGACCTCCCAATTATATTTGAGCAACTTTAAATCATGATCAGTGATACATCTCTGATTGATTCACAATTATTATATTGTTACCCAGTCAGTCACTATGATGGTTATTCATTCAAATTTTTATGTTCGGTTACAAAAATATTGGAGAGATGAGTGAAATTTCAATGTGCCTCATTGGAAAGTGGAGTATTTCATTTTGGTCATTTCCAGAGATGGCAAAATGATCATTAAACTACTCTCTCCGTCCCACTTTAATAGTCCTGTATTCCTTTTTCATCTGTTCCAAATTGTAGTTCACTTTTCAATTGAAGAATGTAGTTGTATTTTAATTTTTCTAAAATACCCTTATTCAATGTAAGTAGTTGTTACTATAAACCTATCCCATTTAATGAGAGTTGATTCTATTCTTATTATCAATTCAAGTTTTCATAAAGTTGTATCATATTTAATGTGAGGGTATTTCAGGAAAATAGCAATTCAAATTTACTTTTCCAACAAAATTAACTACTTTTTCTTAAACTGTGTAAAAAAAGAAACATAATCATCAAAGTGGAACGGAGGGAGCAGGAAAGTAAGGTATCAACAATTATGGATGTTCATCGACTTTGAGTGAAAAACCGGGCCGCCTAATGAAGGAATTAGTACCGTAAGTACTGGCAGTAAGTTAGTACTAACTGACAAAGAGGCCCAGGACTAATAACTAATTAGGAATTGAATGAGAGTACAACGAAACAGAGCAAGTTACTAAATACCTTACCCGAAATCGACGTCACCACACCAACTGCCCCTGCTGCGAAGTGGCCACTACATAAAATGTTAGCGAATAAAAATAGTGTAGATTTTTAAATCATTTGCACTTGCACCAGTAAAATGAAATGCAGGACCCCCCCCCCCCCCCGCCCCACAAACAATCCCTAACAAAAAAAAAAAAAAGAATTTGCAGTTGGGCCCCCTGCGACAAAAAGGCGGGGTCTTCCTCTGGCTCTGGTCCCCGGCAACTCAAGCAACGAACAAGTGCTGCTTAGCTTTCTGCTGCCACTAGCACTCAAGTACTAGAAACTAATCGGCGCGAGGAAAAGTCGTCCTCAATCCTCTGCCCACTACTCCACTCTCACTTCCAGGGAAAACTATCCATCTCTTCTCTGTCGCTGTTTCATTTCTTTCGAAAGCGATTGTTACTCCTCTTAACTGCCGTTTCCGCTACCAGTCTCACTCTCACGAGCTTCTTGCTTGTCCTTAGTTGATCTCCTTGAAATTCTGCAAGAGTCCGTGAGGTGTTTCAGGCATCAGATTTGCCTATTTTTACTATATGCGGATCTATGTTTATGTTGCTGATGAGCAGATTTTGATATTTAGCTGTGAACTGAATCGCCTTGAAGCTAAAGCGGAAGACTTTTAAAGCAGATGGGAGTAGCTGCCGAGATATTTGAAAGTAAAAGGATTATTTCGGTGCGCAAGATTTATTTCAAATCATCTCTCTCTTCTGGGATTTCTGAAGGAAATGCGAGAATCTGCCCAGCTGTCTCAGGTTTTGAATGATTTGAAGGAGGTTTGACTCAAGGTGAATTAGATGAAGCGAAGGTCTAACTCCCAGAAATTTCCGTTGCATCATAGATGGAAGAGAAAGTTAATTATTTTGCTTCTGGTTGGATTGTGTTTGGGGACTGTGGCATTAATGGAGACTCAGTATTCTCGAATCAAGAAGTTGGCTATATCGTCACCGCCTTTTGTACAAAAGCCCAAAATTGCGTTTCTATTTATAGCAAGAAATCGCCTTCCTTTGGACATTGTGTGGGATGCCTTCTTTCAGGTACTAATCTCCCAATCCTTAGAATTCTCTCTCTCTCTCTCTCTCTCTCTCTCTCTCTCTCTCTCGTAGAGCTCTTTTTTTTTTTTGGGAGGGGGGTTTGGGGATTGTTTTTCCTTGATTTGTCTTCATAAAAAATTTATATTTTCGAACACATTGATTTTAGTGGCTGCATAACACATTGGACTGGTTGCACTATGTTTTCCTTTTTTGAATAAATACACTATTAAATTCTTGATTGCTATATTTGTTGACTGGGGGACAGTTAGGGATTTGTATAGAAATGTCTTTTAGGAAATTGTGCTATCCTCTACATAATTTGCAATCTGGCAAAGTCATTCTAAGTTGTTGGTATAAACTGTATACAGCATATGATTTGGACTGAAAATTATGTTATTAACAAATACCAGAATTCCAGTTTCTAGAGGTGGTCCAATAGTATGGCTCCAGTTGTAAACCAAAAGTCCTTTAAGACTAATCTTTTTTCTTCCATCCAATTTAAGCTAAGCTTTCCTCAAAAATATAGAAACTCTTGTGGATAAGCTTAAATTGTATGACGCCGTGTATGAATGATTTACCATCAAGCCTTGTGGTTTTGGCATCATAGGAAATAATCTCAAAAGGAAGTTAGCCATAATTCAAATTACTCTGGATATTATCATTACAACTGTTAACTTTAAGTACATCCAAGCAATTCGTAAAACCATTGACTGGAGAAGGTGAATTGTGAGCATACGTGTCCAATTTCATATGGATAATACATGAGATTGATAAATTAAAGTGACCATCTTTTATAACCTTTGGCAGCTTACAAATGTCTTGTTGTATTGAATATGGTGAGAATAGCTACTTCTTCCAGTCAAGTGTTACAATGTGAAATCCATCCATGAATGGTTTCTTTTAAACCTTTATTTGCATATTGTAAGTTGTTATGTTGGCTTTCAGGGTGATAAGGAGAATAAATTTTCAATCTATGTGCACTCAAGGCCTGGTTTCCTGTTGAACAAGGCAACAACAAGATCAGCATACTTCTTGGGTCGCCAAGTGAACAATAGCATACAGGTTTTGTGCCCTGTAAACATGAAGTCTTTAAAACTGCACTGCTATCGCTTAAAACATTCGGCTGTTTCTTTCTTGGAAACTCTTGTGATTCAAGGAATAAAAGCTTGCAGGAACTAAACTGATGGACTGCCATTTTATGTAATGGCTCAATCAACTTAAAAACTCAATCATATAAATGGCTAGTCTTACCTCATTGGCACCAGCTTTGGTAATAACACATCCAGAGTTCTTTTTCTGGTTTAATTTTGATATTGTGCCTTTTATTTAAAAAGCTAGAAAATTATTTCTCTCTCTCTTTGTTTCCCACTCATCTCTTCCCAATTTAAGACTTGGAATCAACTTGTCCATCTTGTGTCTGCATTGGCTAATAGTTTTGGCTTCTGTAGCCATGCTATACCTTATTCTGCTTAAGAAAGTTCAGTTTCTGGTTGTCTGAGATCATATTCTTGCAATTGTTAACAAAGGTTTGACTAAATTTGAGTTTGTTAGTTCTTGTTTTAGAGCCTAGAGATCATCCCAGTAGGATTTTAGTCAGCTTTTCCATTACTTGATTACATAGTTCTTGTTTACCTTTGTGGTCCTGCTACAAATGACAGTATAATCCAGGGATATATGTGCCTGAAATTCAGAATCAGGAATTTGGACACAATTTTGTGCTTTCACTTACTGTAAGTGCCAAATGATACAGAATGAGCATCCTTTTGCTTGCCAGGTAGAATGGGGAGAGGCAAGTATGATTCAGGCAGAACGTGTTTTGCTTCAGAATGCATTAGAGGACCTACATAATGAGCGCTTTGTTTTTCTCTCAGACAGGTTATGATTTGTCATATTAGTGCTGCTTTTCCCTTGTCATGGTTTTAATTAATTCTTTAGATATTGGTACTACTCGATGGTTTCAACTAAGAATTTCTTGGATCTTCTCAAAGTATTGACACTTGATCTTTATTCCAGTTGCATTCCTTTATACAACTTCAGCTACACATATGATTACATAATGTCTACCTCTACTAGCTTTGTGGATAGGTGAGGGACTGGTGCCATCTGTGCTTTTATATTTGTAATTCTTAATTTCCTTGTTAGTCAATTGTTATAGTTAAGTTTAGGATGAATTGATAGCGCTCTTCCAATGATTGTTGGGAGCAGTTTTGCTGATACAAAAGAGGGGCGGTACAATCCTAAAATGCATCCTGTAATTCCTGTTGAAAACTGGAGAAAAGGATCTCAGGTAACAATTCAAATCACTAGTATTGTTTCTTTGAATTTGAGAGAAGATCCATTGAGGAAAATGTAAATGACTAAAAAGGGGAAGGACAGAAAAAGAAAGCAAAAAGAAACTATTCTATGAAACATTGGTACTTAAACCAGACTTTCAGCTTTGCTCTTTCTATTATCTCCTTGCAGTGGGTTGTTCTGACAAGAAAGCATGCAGAAGTCGTCGTGAAAGATGACGTTGTTTTCCCTGTGTTCCAGTGGCATTGCAAGGCAAGTCTTTCCACTTGTCTTTTGTGCGATTATTTTGCTATCAGGAAAGAGTATATTCCATGTTGAACCATACAATACTTAATTGTGCTGTGAGACACATATTAACTGGTTGTAGATAAGAATGTTATAGAAAAGCTCCATTAGGTCTTGTGTCTGTTGGGTTATCAGTTAAAATGGTTTTCAGGACTTCAGTTATTCTGAATGACTTGTAGCTGGCCCACAATGGTGCCTTTTGAAACTGTTCTTGTGGTTGGTCCACATCATGCATATAGAAGTTTGCCTCAAGTTTTCAGTTTTAAATTTTTAATTAAAACACTTATGGCAACTGATTGTTGAAAGAGTCAGCATTTGAAGAATAAGGATTTGTTGTTACAAAGAACTAGTGATTATGTTCATGATCCTGACTCCACAGCTTCTTGTCCATTATCGTGTGGTTTTATGCGTGCTCAAATCCTTTCGTATGGAACTCAGTGAAATTCATACACAATCAAAAACCAGTAGCAAGAATTTCCTGTCACTTATGTAAATTGTCTTTTACAATTGTGCAGAGGAAGTCATTGCCCGAGTTTTGGCGAGATCATCCCCTTGTGAGTGCTCCATCTTTTCTGTCAGTTCTTATTGGTCTCTTTCTCACGAATATGTGCACATTTTATTTTCATGGTTAACTGACATGCTATATTGTGCTTCCTCCCTTTCAAAATGGAAACTCTACCATTCTATTTGGGTTGCATCTATAGTATGTCCACTTTCGTTACATTGGAAAGTTCATACTATAAAATATTACTTCTTTTTACTAACTTCAGGTGACAAAGGAAATATTTCCGTGCTCTTTCTACAGATATCAATAAACGTAGATAGTTGCTCAACATTTTTTGTACCTTCCCTAACTATGTATCTTCCTTACTAGTCTTCTACAATATAACTAAGGCATCCATTTTAAAATGGAGGGATATTTTCTTGTACATTTGGAGTATATGAAATGAATTGGAAATATAAACAAGTACTTGTCCGCTTGCCTTTGTTGGAGAAAAGAAAAGCAATTACTTGTATATTATTTTTAAATGGTCATTCACTCCCTTTCTAAGTACTGTTATCATCTGCAGCCTGCAGAAGGATGGAAGGAGCATAACTGTATACCTGATGAGCATTATGTTCAGACTTTGCTTGCTGTAAGTGTATTTTTCAGTTAATAAAAGATTAATTGAATCTTTGTCATTGTATCCTTTTGATAGCACCTGATCCATCCTAAGGTGAAAAGATTGCACTTTCAGTAACAGGAGTACTCTTAACACAAGAAATCTATAGAATTTTATTCGCTGCAAGTGGTTCAGCATAACTAAATTGTTTTCTAAAGTTTACTGTCACTAATTTGATTCAAATTTTAAAATACTTGATGTCATGTTATGCAGACGTTCAATCTCTCAATCCTTGATTGGTTCATATTTAAGAAAATTTTTTATTGTTTGTTTAATTATGGTATTATTTCAATATCAAGGGCTCAAAAGAATGGTTCTGGATAAATTGAGTAGTAATGGTGCGGAATTTTTTATTTTTTTAAATTTCCAGCAAGGGAGGGGTAGGGGGGTTTGAACTCAGGACCTCAATTCATGGGGCCTCAACCTTAACTAATTAACCAAGGGCTCTTCAGCAATGGTGTGTAAGTTTTTAAACCTTAGATAAAAAATTTGTTTTCAGATTTTGAACCCAGCCTTTCTGATCAGAGGTCTCTGGCCTTGGATTGATGCTCTGGCAAGGGGATTGAAGAAATTAAAATGTAAAAGAAATTCTTTGTCAGAATCATTAGGAGTTGCATTTGCTAAAAGATGCTCTTGAGTCAGAAGATTTGGGTTGACCCAAATCACGTCAGATGCACGGGGGTCATATGTCCTCTAAATCTCATGTAACTTTGTAGTTCTTGATCTCTAATTCAGCAAGAAGGCCTGGAAGGAGAAATTACAAGAAGGTCAGTCACTCATACCGCATGGGATCTTTCATCTTCGAGAGACCGTGAACGGCGAGGTTGGCATCCTGTGACTTACAAGTTAGCTGATGCTACTCCCACGCTAATCCAATCAATTAAGGTAAAGCATACTTAATTTGGTAGAGTTCTCCTATTTAACAACACTTCATGATAGCACTTGCTGTCACTGTCCGGTGCCTAAAAATTTGTTTATTTACCCGAAAGAACAGGATTATCAAACCCAATCAAAAACATACCTCGTCGTCAAGAAAGGCATTCCATTGATTTGTCATGGAGATAGTAACTGGAGAAGAGAGTGCATTATATACTTTCACCCCAGCTGTACATGTCTTCTGATGTTATGGAAGTCTAGATATTAACTTGATCGTTAGATATTTAGGTTGAACAAAAACAGTAAAATGCTAACTAGGAAAATGATAGGGAGACATATTGCAATATCATATGAGCAAAATCCTTGCAACTTTTGCAGGATATTGATAATATCTATTATGAGACGGAGTACCGTAGAGAGTGGTGCACTAGCAAAGGGAAACCTGCTCCATGCTTCCTTTTTGCAAGGAAGTTTACCCGGCCTGCTGCTCTACGGCTGCTTAACATGGTAAGCTGCATATAGTTTAATTTCTTTCAAGCCGTATGTTTTTGAAGAATGTAAAAATAATGTGCAACATCTTGATGTCGGATAAATGTTTGGATTCTCAACTTCAAGCTGTGAATATGTAGGTCACTGGAGATCTGAGTACTTAATGATATACTTTCTTCTTTTCTCCAGACTGCACTCGGAGTCCAGGGTGAAGCCTCGAGTAACTCCAAGAAGAAAATATCATCGATCAGTTTTGAGTTTAATTCCAAGAAGAAAAAGTAGGCTTAGAATGATGAATAATTTGTTACTCGTGATAAGAATAAAATAAAAATTGTGAGAGCTGTAAATTAAGAGATGGAAGCAGAAAAAATTGAATGTGCAATGTGCTGATGTATGGTAGTGCAATGTGCTGATGTATGGTAGTACCATGCAGCAATTTCCACGCTTTCCGTAATGATATTCAACAATCTGTTTATCGCCCTTCCGTTGCCGTGCCCTTTCCAAATTCCATCCCGGCGGTCTGTTACTCCGTTAGTTAGTGGTGGAACAATGCAGAAGGACGACGGAGGGTAAATGTGCCCCATACATATATCATACAGAACAAATCACCGGAACAAATAATGGGCCCCGTGTGCCTTGCTGGTGAGCACATCAACTGTTGTTGTACTTGTATGTATTCCGTTGGAAAGTTCTTCATGCTAAGGCCGAGTCCATCAGGCTACATTGTATTGCCGTCGTTAGTTGTTGCAATCAGTTCATGGGAAAATTCCTGACAAAACCTGAATCAGTAGGCTCCTGGTATGGTTCTCACACAACTTGCTCTGATGGTTTACATCGAGTGCAGGCGATGCTATCTGTCAGTTTTTCCTCATATTTATATATTACATTGGTCGGTGTTTTTCCTGCAACGAATGTGGAATAAATGCAACAATCTTTTCGTCACGCATTGGTCATGAGTTAGATAGATAGGTCCTCAAACATTTTATCCGATGGTTGTTTGGTAGAATTGTTATAACCAGATTTTTGTTTGATGATATTGAGCTCTCAGATCCCAAAAGTTAGATAGGTCCTCAACAATGTTGTATTTTTAAAAATAAATAAATAAATCTTATATACATTGATATTGTATACACTATCGTGATTGAATGCATGACATATGGATAAAATTTAAATTCAAAAAAATTGTTATACATTCAATAAAAATTGTATATATACTGTGGGTGTATATAAGATTAATTAAAAAAAAAACTTTGGAAGGTGAAAAAAAGTAAAAGTCCAATAACACCCTACATTTATGTCACCGACAAAAGACCTTATCCGGTAGAGTAGTCGTTGACACTTGGCTTCCCTGATACCGGACACCGACAAAATTCACGACCGTTGAGGATCGGTTATCATTTTAACGCAGGTTGAGGGAGGCGAGTGGAGTGGGATTGGCCAGAATTCTTCAATCCTCATCCAACGATTAGAGATAGAAACACGTAAAAGTGGAGATAAGACGAGAGGCAGACCAGTGGCAAACGTCATTAATTTAAACCACCGCAGGATTCGCCCCCGTCAATGCAGAGATTCAATCCACCGTTTCTAGATCCGCGCCGTTCCCACAACCCCAAGACAGCAGGTTTTAACTGCCAGAAAAAGGTCAAAGTCTGTTTAATTTAACTCCCCCCACTTCCCAGCGTAATTTGGACCCCCCACTTCCCAGCGTAATTCGTCCAAATTACGCGGATTGCGGTCAGGAAGACACCGACGAAAAAGCGATCTAATTTTATCCTAATCACATCACCAACAATCACTACACGCGTACCTTATGCCCCCTATTCACTCATCCCAGTCACTGCGGTTTCTAATTTTGATTTGACTCCCAATCCAAAAAAAAAGCGATAAAGTGTGAGCTGCTCATTGGTACGTGTGTGAGTAAGAAAGGAACGACGACCAGGTGGTAGTTTTGTACCTGTAGCTAACGGTCACAGTTTCCTCGGCAGTTATGAGCAGTTGGATTCTTAACATTCATCGTCAACGTTTTGGACGGACTTTTGGTTAGAGAGAGAGAGAGAGAGAGAGAGTCATATGGACGCTCATTCCTCACCCAGACCGGATTTCCTTCCTGCTATTGATTACTTGTCCTCGCAGAATTCCAGGTGGCCACTGAATGCTCCCAGTTTCCAGAGCCAAGGGGTCGGTGCGGCAGGGCCACCTACACGTGGCAAACGCTCCATGGCCACCGCCCCACGTTTTCCCATTGGAAGCACGGATACCGCAAGGCGGTGGCCAAAATAAAATTCTCAAAATGGCCCATACTACACACATACACCCAGTTTATTTAATTTTAGGGCTATTCGTAACTTGAAATGGCCCACACGCTTTTGGTAAGGGTATTCAACCGACCCCATGACCTTTTTCCTTTTTACCTTTCTTTTAAGATCCTTTTGTTATTCCCAACCCAGCCCTCAACTTTTGTTCTTTAAAATTTTTCTTTCTTACGCTTTTCACAGTACATTAACCTTTGTTTTTTTTGGGTTTTTCGTTACATGCGAAAACGTAACGTCATTAATCTTCCAATCCTTGCGCTCAATTGGTGCTGGTGCGCTTCTTTGCCCTTTCTCTGCAATGATGCCAGATGTCCAAATCCTAGAGATCTTATTAGTCTTTTGGTGGGTCCCATCTCATGCTTAATCAAGGAGAATTAAAGAGTCCATTTGAATTAGTATCTTTTAGAGTTTTTGAAATATATATATATATATATATATATATATATATATACTGCAGCAATCTAATATATGTGTTAAAAAAATAATTTGAAATGTTTTACCTGCTTTCTAATTGACCCTTTTTTTCTTCTTTACCCTGCTTCGTTTCATATTTCTCCAGCACTATACAACTCTCTTTTGTACTGTTTTCCCTTGAATAATGCATCAAATTACAATCAAAATAGTAAGACAGAAATAATGAATTCCTATTTCTTTTTCTTTTTTTTTACAAACAAAAGCATCTGGCCCCACTTCAAGTCCCAACCCTTATTCGAGTTGTTGGGTTATTCCCCATTTTTATGACAAGGCTCAAGCACGGGATCTCGGGTGTACTAACCCTTAGTGAGACCAACTCGATTGCCTTGGAAGAGCATGAATTCCTATTTCTAGTGTCAAGGTTTTCTTTTCTACATTTGTCCTCATGAGCGATTATCGTGAACTCGAAAGATCGAATTTGTTTGGGTTACGATTATAAACGAATTGATTTTGAATTTCGATGAGGTTGAGTTTAAATTTGATCAAAAATTAATATTTGATTAAATTATCATATTCAATTGGAATATGTAGATACTTGATTTGTTAAGACTCAATAATGTTCGAAGAATTTTTTATATTAGCATTTTACATGAAATCACATATTAGTATTGTGTTATATAGATTTTATACATAAATAGTGGTAAAATGATATTATAAATTAAAAATTCAAATAGAATTTTGATCTTTTGAATCGAACTCGAACCTACGGGTGTGCAAATCGAAAATTCCGATTTATCAACCGAATTCAAATTGAATTCAGAAATTCGAATTCGATAATTCGGAATGAAAATTGAAATTTCGATTTCGAATTGGTCAAATTCAGTAACGAGATTTTTCAAATCGAAAATTTCGATTTTGAACTCACAATTCGAAATCAAAATTCGGAATTCCTATTTCAATTTCAAATATGTTTTTCATATATATATAATATAATATAACATTTATATTATAATAATAATTTTTATATTCATGAATTCGGTGATATCGGAATTCCTATTTTGATTTCAATTTCGTTTTCATGCATATATATAATATTTTTTATATATGTAATATAATATTTATATAATAATAATAATAATTTTTATATTCATGAATTCGGTGAAATCGGAATTTACCGAATTTCGAATTGAATACGGAATGAATTCGAAATCGGAATTGATGAATTCGAAATCGAAATCAGTCGAAAATTCTGATACCAAAATTTCGAAAAATTCCGATTTCAAAATTCTGAATTATCGATTTCGATTTCGATTCACACCCCTACTCGAACCTGTCGAATACTATTAGATTGGATTGAATTCAATCTTAAATTTTAAACTTGTATAGGATTTGAACTCGAGTCCAAAAGTTCACATTCGTTTGACGGTATAAAAGTTAGCTAGATTCGATTAATTTACAGCCATAGCTTCAGTTTCTTTATTTCTTTTTGCATCTTCTTCTTTTTTTTTATGTTTTTCTGATTCCTTTGTCTTTGAGCCGTGGAAATAAATAAATAAATAGTGGAGTTTGAATATGCGGCGGAACAGAATATATGCTTTTCGAAACGTTTGTAGCATTTGATGCAAAAAGACAAGCCTTAGCCCCTCTTGATTGATTAGATTCTCACATGATAAAATAATGGATGCAAGTATAAATAGCTTTATTTAAAGTAACCGTTTTGGTATCAGGAAAGCAGATTTTCTCATAGAAGCCCTAGATAATAGTGACGGAGCCAGGATTTTTTTTTTTCTAAAAGAGATCAAAATTTTTTCTAATAAAATTGTCTTAATATGTTATGTTTAAAATAAATTTCATCTATTTAAATATATAACATCTAAAAATATCAAACATTAACTTCAATTATAAAAATATGAAAAAAATAAATAAATTTTTTTAAAAAAAATTAATTTAAAGGTGGCTAATTCATATGGGGCCTAGCCCCCTTGCTCCGTCATTGCATTGCTTGAAGATATATAGAGAGGGAGAATGTTCTCATCAAACATATAAAGAGAGAATATTCTCAAACTTTGAGCTTCTTGATTCTTCGCTCCACTGATTCCCTTTCACTTTATCAATAATACTTCCTCCATCCCGTAATATTCCTGTTGACTTTTTTCTTCTTTGTATAATTAAACAAATTCGCATGTCGAGATATTAATACGAACAATATATATATATTTTTATGTATACATACATACATATATATGTTCGAATTTTAAGAAAATTTAAAAGAATGTAAAGATGATCTCCAAAGATTATATGGTTTGACTTGAAAGGTCGATTGCAAAAACTCATGTTGTTCATGTCAGTGAGGGATTCCCGTCATCCATAACCAAGACACGAATGAGGGACAAAAATCGGTGTATCAATTGATTTAATGAGTGATCAAACCTTTCTTTTTTCCCCCCGGATATTTTTCCCTTTTTCGTGTTGTTTTTAGATGGTATAAAGGTTAACATTAAGGTAGAGGATGCGCATTTAAGTACAAAAGTTTGATGATAAGATCATACAGCTGATTTCCAGAAAAATCAGATTCTAAAGTTAAGCTATACTATCATTTACTAGTGGAGAAATCAAAGACCCAATGATATCTAATTCCGTATGCATATTGACACTCCCTTTCGTCCTATAATATTTTATTTGTCTTGGTCAAGTTTTATCTATTTTCTAATGATGCTTGACAATTTAAAGTTTTTTTTTTTTCACGCCTCATTTGCACCTCTTTTTCTGTTAAGTGGACACACATGGATGATGCAATAATCTATCTAAATCCACCGACATAATTTGAGAGTTTAGATGTTTATCCATTTAAAGCCATTAAATTCGTTGGAGTCATCCAAATCCATTTAACGGCACAGTTATATGTATATGCTGGTTTGTACTAATACTTTGCCGCTTCTACATGTTACTTCGTTTTGGTCGTGACTTCTTGCACCAGGGGTGGGCAAAATTATCCGCTAACCTAAAAACTCGACATATTCGATTCGATCTGAGTCGAAAATTAGGATACTCAATATGTATTATTTGATTGGGTTAAAAGAAGGTTGGGTATCTGCTAAAATGCAAGGTGAGTTAGGGTCATATAATTAAAAATCCGTTGGTACCTGACACGTCCCACACACACACACACACACACACATATATATATATATATATATGTTTTTTTAATTTATTTTTATTTTTATACACATATTATAAAATAATATTTTTAGAACTAAATAAATAATTTCATTGAACAAATTGCATTACAAATATTAGAGACTATAGTTTATTTACAATATTTATTTATAGAGGTCATAATCTTATATTTCATACAAAAGAGTTTAATTAATGAGGAACATATATTTAAAAAAATGTGCAACTTATTTCAATTTTTTTAAATTTTGAATTCTTTTAATTCCTTTTCTTGTATTCTCTTCTCATGCTTTTTTTTTGGTGGGAGGTTTTTTTGAGAAAAAATCTTTAATAAATCTTAGATGAATGTGTAAAATACAAAATTAAATTAGTATAAAATAAAAAAATTAAATGCTAAGTGGAGGAGAGCGGGAATCCGTTGACTCGATCTTATCTCAGCGAGTACCCTATAATCGAGTACTTGTTAAATATATGGGACAAGTAAGAATAGAAAATAGCTGACCTTCAAAGTGTGGATCAGGTCAACCAAACGATGAATGGGATAAGTATCCAATCCGCGCACACCCCTATCTCGTAGTCGGACTATGCATACATTTTTTTTTTTTTAATCCTTGAGTTCTGATGTTGTTCTGCTACTTTATCTGACTAGTAATTCCCTCAGAAAAAAAAATATTACCCGTAATCATCTGCAATCAGAGAAAACCTTAAAACTCAATCATCAAAATCTTTTACGGTAATTGCACTACCAAAATTGTGAAGATGGAGGTTGAATTTGTCATCTGCCACCCAAAGAGTTGTCATGTGCTTAATTGGTCTACTTACCACTTGTCATCTACTCTGAACGTTACCTGTAACTAATAACTGGGGATTAACGGCTCCGTGGGATTTGGGAAAAAGAAATGTTCTCGACGACGAAAAGGACACTAGGATAATTATAATTAATGCGCTTTCCTACAGTACCCTTGCCCCCCCTAAAATCAAATCTTCGAAGTTGAAACCAAACCGACCACCTCATCTTCTTCGTTTGAAGTTTCCCACTCTTAGTTATGACCCTTCAACTCTTTTAAATTTTACCACTATCGCGGCCTATAAATTTGCCATAGCCAGCCAGAACTGGATAAAGCAACTTACACTAATCTTACAGCATCTCAACGATAGAAAAAAGAGCAAGCTTTAGTTCAAGGTATACCACACAAAAATATTCGAGTAAAGATCCTTCATTCCATTTCTAAAGAGCTACTGACATCACTTGACATCTCTATATAACTCTCGGACGGTTCAACTACCCAATCTCATCCCTGCTTTCCGTTCTTTCTTTGAAGAGCTTTCTGCTCCCAATAATTTCTTAGGTTGTAGTATTTCCTTGCTTGCTTGTCAAGTTTATTGATCAATTAATGGCTCCCAGTCTCGGCAAAGGTGGCTCAAACATTTCCGTCCTGGTGGATGGCTGCAACCTGTCATTAATCAGTCTAGACGAATCAAAATTCTTGGTGAATAACCATGTCATTTTATCCGAAGTTCCGGCCAATATCGTTGCCACACCCTCCCCATACACCACCGGTGACAAGCCGGTCACAACATCTTCCGGCTGCTTCGTAGGTTTCGACAGCCTGGAGGCAAAGAGCCGTCACGTGGTGCCGGTTGGGAAGCTCAAAGACATCAGGTTCATGAGCATTTTCAGGTTCAAGGTCTGGTGGACCACCCACTGGATTGGAACCCAAGGTGCAGACCTCGAAAACGAAACTCAAATAGTCATTCTCGATAAGTCCGACTCCGGTCGCCCCTACGTCTTACTCCTTCCGCTCATCGAAGGCCCTTTCAGGGCTTCTCTTCAGCCCGGCGAAGATGACTACATAGATCTCTGCGTCGAAAGCGGGTCGACAAAAGTCAACGGCTCGTTGTTCCGGAGCGTGCTTTACATGCACGTGGGAGACGATCCATTCACGCTGGTCAAAGAGGCTATGAAGGTGGTCAGGTTCCACCTGGGGACCTTCAAGCTCTTGGAGGAAAAGACTCCACCGGGCATTGTGGATAAGTTCGGGTGGTGCACTTGGGATGCCTTCTACCTCACGGTGCAGCCGCAAGGCGTGTGGGAAGGTGTGAAGGACCTCGCGGAAGGAGGGTGCCCGCCTGGGCTGGTGCTGATCGACGATGGTTGGCAGTCCATCTCCCACGACGACGATCCAATCACCACAGAAGGAATGAACAGAACATCCGCCGGTGAACAAATGCCTTGCAGGCTCATCAAGTTCCAAGAGAACTACAAATTCAGGGACTACGAGAGCCCCGGCAAGTCGGGATCCGGCGCCGGCCCAAATAAAGGCATGGGTGCTTTCATTCGGGACCTCAAGGACAACTTCAAAAGTGTGGACTATGTTTACGTGTGGCATGCGCTTTGTGGATACTGGGGCGGGCTTAGACCCGACATCCCGGAGCTGCCCGAATCAAGAGTGATTGCACCGAAATTGTCCCCCGGACTGCAGAAGACCATGGAAGATCTCGCGGTGGATAAGATCGTGAACAATGGAGTTGGGTTGGTACCGCCGGAGCTTGCTGACCAATTGTACGAAGGCCTTCACTCTCACCTGGAGTCCATTGGAATTGATGGAGTCAAGGTGGACGTGATTCATGTAAGTTTTCCGAGTAACTTCCAAACCTACGACCGCCACGTGTCTTTACTAGCGTTTACTTCTTCTTCTCGAGTAGATTCAGATTAGGACAAATCAAAAATCCCTTCTTCTTCTTCTTCTTTTTTTTTTTTGGATTTGCTACTGCTATGTTTGCTTTGTCGGCACGTTAATGCCTTTCTGTATCTCTTAATTATTTATAGGCGTTCAAAGTCCAGTCAAATTATATGTTATATATATATATATTACCTTCAATTGTTCACGTTCGTCCACTTGCATGTTTCGTGTAACACTGAAATGGTTGTTGTTTAATTATGGGGGGCAGCTGCTGGAAATGGTTTGCGAGGATTATGGGGGCAGAGTGGAGCTCGCAAAAGCCTACTTCAAAGCCCTTACGTCTTCCGTCAGAAATCACTTGAAAGGGAATGGCGTGATTGCCAGCATGGAGCACTGCAACGACTTCATGTTCCTCGGAACTCAGGCCATCTCCCTTGGCCGCGTCGGTACGTTACTCTCTCCGTTTTCATTTATTTACTTTTTACTCACATAGCAGCTGATTTTGCGACTTTATGGCAAAACCGTGTGGGACTGGCTCTTATCTGTTACTGACGTAAGCCTTCTAGGGAGTCAAATGTTTTCATTGATTATGAAAATTAATTAAAGATTAAGGTACTAATTAAAAGCTAATCCATTCGAGCCAGTTCTAATCTAAAACATACGCGTGTGCGTGTATAAACTGCCTGCTTCCTTGAGCCACCTACTCAATAATACAGAGTGATTGGATTCGACTTGTATGGGCTTTTAACACGTTACGTGATAACAACAGGAGATGACTTTTGGTGTACCGATCCTTCCGGTGATCCCAACGGCACATTCTGGTTACAGGGGTGTCACATGGTTCACTGCGCTTACAATAGCTTGTGGATGGGCAATTTCATTCACCCTGACTGGGACATGTTCCAGTCGACTCATCCCTGTGCTGAATTTCACGCTGCCTCTCGAGCCATCTCCGGTGGACCGATCTACGTGAGTGACTCTGTAGGGAAGCACAACTTCGAGCTCCTCAAGAGCCTCGTCTTGCCTGACGGTACAATTCTGCGTTGCCAGTACTATGCGCTTCCTACCCGTGATTGCCTCTTTGAAGACCCTCTTCACAATGGAAAAACCATGCTTAAGATATGGAACCTCAACAAGGTGAGCGGTTAATTTACTCTCCCTTGATTTCTCAATCATCTCCTAGCTCGTGACACAACTGGATATTAACCTCGTCAAATACTTGTGTGTCTTCTTGCATCAGTATACCGGAGTTGTGGGGGCATTTAACTGCCAAGGTGGAGGATGGTGCAGAGAAGCGAGACGCAATAAATGTGCCTCTCAGTATTCTCATTCCGTGACTTCCACTTTCAGTCCCAAAGATGTGGAGTGGAAGCAGGGGACTTCGCCAATCTCAGTTGATGGAGTTCAAGTGTTTGCCCTGTACTCTTTCCGGGAGAAGAGGCTGCTGCTCTCGAAGCCATCCGACGACTTCGAAATATCGCTGGAGCCATTTCATTTTGACCTCGTAACTGTCTCTCCCGTCAAGGTCTTTAGCGGCAAAGGTGTCCGGTTTGCTCCGATTGGTCTGGTGAACATGCTCAACTCTGGTGGTGCCATTCAGACAATGGTGTTCAATGATGATGCCGACGCCGTACAAATCGGAGTAAAGGGAACCGGAGAAATGAGGGTCTTCTCGTCCCAGAAGCCCACCGTTTGCCGTGTCAATGGGAATGAGGTGGCATTTGAATATGAAGGGCACATGATCATAGTTCAAGTCCCATGGCCTAATTCTTCTGGGCTTTCTGTAATTCAGTACCAGTTCTGATAACTATTATTGGGTTTGGATCCTGAGTCCAAAATTGTATCCAACTCTTGCACACAAAAATGTAAACTGAGACGGAACAAAGTGCTATCAAGTGCTATCAAGTGCATTACCAATACTCTCTGTCTGTCTCGCTCACTTCTGTGCATATTCAGCACACTAAACTTTCTTTTAAATATTTTGTTAGGCGGTGTTTAACTGGGCCCAATAACTAATGAGAGGTAGTTTGTTGGCATGTTCTGATGCAAAACCAAAATTAATAGATTTCACGCTTCCGCCTGAGCATCGCCATACCATTGTTGGTTTGATTTGAGCTGTATCGTTTTCTCTGTATTGGACGGGATCTGCCCCGCACTGGGAAAAGTTAAAGAACTGATGACCGCTGGATGCTTAAGAGGCCAATGGGCCACGGGAAAGTTTCCCAGGGAAAGTACGAGCTTTATCCAACTTGTGCAGCTAATTGCCCAATTTGAAAACAAGCATTTTGCGGTCGGAATAGGGTCATCACTCATCAATTCATAATGTTCGTATCCATGGAAAGTTGCTCTCCGTTTTGGGCCAGTCATTCTCCTAATCATCTCAGAATTATGGAGGCAAACAAGAGGCGATGTTGATTATAGAAATTGCATCTATTTTCCTATTAAAGCTAGTCAATTCTCCAGCAATAACTATTGGAGTCGGATCGAGTGGTCAGTTAGTGACTCTTTGGGATTTTTTCCACCGCCAAGGAATCAAATCCTAAGCCTGGCAACTCTGAGTGTAAAGAACCACCGGTTATTTTGGCCGTGGCCACTATCAACGACAAATCTTGGTGGGTGAGAGATCAAGAGATTAAATTATACCTCCTATCATATTGCAGTAATATATGATTTTTTCAAATTTATACGGGTAAGTAGTGCACCCGTCTAGTCTGATGGTAGTTCAGTCCTTATTGGCTAATTATAAGTCTAGAGATGCATTTTATCCAGAGGTCGTTATTCTTATATTTGAGGATAAGGCACGTTTTATCTTCAGAAAACAAAAATTTCGGTAGCAATTGACCGGAACATTAGCATTTTTTTTACATGGCCACTTTTAGAGAGATCTAATAATATATGGGTTGTTATTTCCATGAAATCTTGCAAAAAATTTGCTTGGAGGAGACATTAGAATTATTGTTTAATAGAGCAAACAATGCTCCATAATTGCTAAATTATCTACTGCCAAATTACCTTCCCTTGCATAGTAAGATGAACATACTTGCCAATCTCATGCAATCATCTCTCTACAGTCACTCCAGACATAATAGTTTCTTCTGCAGTACCTTAACTAATAGGAAAAATGACATGTTTCATCCCTCACATTTCGTAAAAATATTCTTTTCGTCTCTCACATTTAAAACGAAGGAAATTGGTCATCCATATTTAAAAACCCAAACTTTTACATCCTAGAAATAAACTCTCAGTTGTGAATCAAATCATCTAACAATCTGGTTACAAAATTTGGGGGTAAAATTGGTAGATCACTCGTAAAAATATATTTCCAACAAATAAATTAAAACAATTAAAAAATATTAAGTAAAACCCATTTGCTTGTAGACAAGCGACTTAAGATTGCTTTTGAAGAAGTAAATGGGTTTTAATTAAGATTTTTTAATTATTTTAATTTATTTGTTGGAAATATGCTTTTGCAAGTGATCTATCAATTCTATCCTCAGAATTTGTAACCGGATTGTTAGATAGTTTGATTCACAACTGAGAGTTTATTTCTAAAATGTAAAAGTTTGGATTTTTAAATGTGAAAGACTAATTTGTTTCATTTCAAATATGAGAGACTAAAAGAATATTTTTACGAATTGTGAAAGATGAAACATGTCATTTTCTCTAACTAATAAGCTGCATCGCAGTAGCTGATGTGCAATGTGCCTTCCCTTAGGGGCTTTATTTCAACAGAAAGAGTGTTTTTGATGCAAGAGTTGTGTGCAAGTGGGACCCATCAACTCCAAGACATCTACTACTAATCAAGGGTCTTCCAAAAATTTTTCAAAAAAGTTTAATTAAGGAAGAAGACATCATAGCCTCATCTGGGTTTTTTTTTTTAATTATTAAATTATAAATTTCATTTTTTTTGCACGGTAAAAACATTTATGGTATATTATTTTAAAGTTTGAAACTAAATATCAATAATCGCATAAATAACCCGGGGAGGGCCAAAACGAAATTAATCCAAGTAAATTGTCAACTTAAGCTCCGAAAAACGACATCGTTTTTTGGCCATTCCAAGGTGCAGCGGCGACGGGAAGTACGGGTCTTGTTTAGATAAATTTCCCACGAAGGAAAAGGAAAAGAATAAAAATAAAATTCCCACGAAGGACGCCTCATAATTTCACATCGTCAAATTATCAAAAACCCTTCACGCCAAATCCCAGAGGCAAGAATAACCCAGAACCATCCCAGAATTTCCCACCGTTTTTTTTCCATTCCACTCTCTCTCTCTCTCTACAAATATATCTATATTTATGCTAATAATTTAAGAAGTACTGCATATAATCTATTATATTATTGGTGTTACGAGAATAATATATATTTAAGTGTCAACTACGATTGAGTGAATACTCGATGAATACATCCCAGTTTATGGACAAACAGATCATGGATCTATCCAATTCGCAGAGCCTCAATTCTCATAATGACTTCATCGATCTGATTAACCCTCGCGAGGATCACCGCATCGGGAATTCCGACAAGAAAGAGGAGATCCTTCCCAGCTATGATTTCCAGCCGCTTCGCCCCATCGGGACCGAAATCGATTCCGGCAATCTTGATGCGCCGCCTAGGGCTTGGAATTCAGCCGACAACAAGACTCATACGGGTGGAATCAGGGTAACGTCTTTTTTTTTTTTTTGGTTTTATTTCCCAGTCTATACTTTATCTTTGTATTTTATGTTTAGGAAGACTAAACCAATTTTGGACTTTATATATTTTGGGTAATTTAAGGTTGGTCGATGTTGGTTATGTTTTTGGCCTATCCACGTTCTCCCTTTTTTGGGCTGTTTTAGTACTTAAAAGGCGTACTCTTGGCAGAACTGAAGTAGTACTACTGATTAAGCAATACAAATGTTGATGGGTTTACGGCTTCGCTTGAAGTTTAATGTGAAAAGCTTATTCCTCAATCTTGATTTAGGAAGCAAAAAATCAAATGTTTTTGGCGGCGATCAAATTGTTATTGTTTGTTTAATGTCTACAATTAACATATATGGTGATGCTGTGCGGTGTATGGTTATCAAAAGGTTGCAACTGGAAAGGCCCTCAGTGGGTATGAAATTGTACAAAGTATATACCATTAAGATTTAATAATAGTTCCGAGAAACATCGAAGATTAGATCAGAATCAGGCCTGAGGGAGAGAGAGTGGACATTGATTGATAACGGGGTTGGTTTTTTGATATTAATATATCACTGAAAGGACATTTTAAATCCAAATTATATAAGACTAACTTATTTGTGCATGAAGTATACCTGTGGTATAAGAACGCCTAGAGGACAAGTTAGGAGGAAGAAGAAAGGAAGTATCTTTTTACCTCCAAAAACAGAAAGGTTTTGTGTTGATTGGAGAGGGACTTGATATTAGCTAGTGGATAGGTTCCTCTACATTTTTTTTTAATTTTGTTTTTGATGGAACTTGATTTTCTTTACAGACTTACAGTTCTTTTGACTCCTTCGAACCTGGAAGAGTCATTTTGGAGAAGGATCAAAATGTTGTTGACCCCAAGTTGGTGTCTGAGATTGATCGTACCATGAAGAAGTATGCCGATAATCTGATGCATGGATTGGACAGTGTTAGTGCACGATTAACACAGTTGGAGTCCAGGACCCGTCACCTTGAAAATTCTTTGGATGAATTGAAGGTCTCTGTCGGAACTAATCATGGGAGCTCTGATGGGAGAATGAGACAGTTGGAAAATATTCTTAGAGAGGTATCTCCATTTCTCTCTTTACCCGTCTGTTTCAGAGCATTTTCAGTTCACTGACAATTTGTTTTTCCGTTTGATTAATTAAACTGTTCCAGATTTACTGCATAGATTTTAGGAGGTTGTTGATGGGATGGTAATATTTTACTTGCCACTCATTTTTGAGAAGTTTATGCATGCGAGGGTTTTGTTTTTAATAGAAATGCACCTTTCCAGGGTTGTAATGTTTATATTGTGCATTATTTTCTGGTGCATGGCCACGTTGATCTTATCTCCTTACCTTCTCCAGCCATTGCAAGTTATTAAGGTCAAAAGGTTGGCTAAAATAATTATTTGAGATCTACTGCTATTGGCTACTTAAGCCTAGAGCCTTTTTTTTTTAAAAATCCAAACTTGTACAGATTGTCTGAGTTAACCCACAGCTGTATTATTGAAAATTTTTATTCCCTTGCAAAAGTGCAACAGAGCGTTAGTGGTAAACAGTTAGAGCGAGATAGTTGCTTTTTAAGCTCAATCTTAAGTGTTGAGCTAGACAAATATATTGGTCCAAATAATCAGCATCTCTGCACTAGAGACTGATTTCATCTATGCCATTTAAGGTCTCTTTAGCACAGACACTTCACAATTATGCTTGTAGATGCAGTACCTGCACTGTTTTTTCCCTTCATGAGATTGTTCCTGAGTTTTCCTTTTGTCTTCCCATAATGGCTTGGAAAATGAACAAAGCTTGTCTGGATTGGTACGTCTTATTGTTTTTCTCATCTTGCAATCAGGCTCCTAGGTTGTTTCTTGACTTGAAATGAATACCTAATTTTGTCAGATTTAAGTTGTCATGCGTAATGTTTATGCTTCTCCTCCTCCTCCTTTTATCTCTCTCTCTCTCTGTTTTTTGTTGTTTGTGTTGACTGCATCAAAAAATGGGTACAGGTGCAAAATGGTATACAGTTTATAAGGGATAAGCAAGAAATTTTGGATGCTCAGCTGCATCTTGCAAAGCTGGAAGTTTCAAAGGCTGAGCAGCATGTGGATACACAGGGCACCAGTCATTTGGATTCTTCACAACCTGCATTATCTGTTAGTCAACAATCTCACCAGCACCTTCCTCCTGTTGCTCAAACACCATCAGTTGTCCCTCCTAATGCTCCTCCACCGGCCTTGCAACAAAATCTACCACCTCAAGTCCAGCTGCCAAGCCAGTTCTCTCATAATCAACTTCCTTCTGTTCCTCAGCAGGAGCCTTATTTTCCACCACCACCGCCACCACCACCAGCTGGTCAAACATCAGAGAACTTGGGCCAGCAATATCAATTGCCTCCACCACAGCAGCTGCAGGCTTCTTCGCCACCTCAGCTGCAGCAACAGTACCAAGCCCTCCCTCAACTTCAGTATTCTCAGCCTCCTGCACCTCCTCAACCACACAACTCTCTCCAAGCTGCTAATCCCCCCCAACACCAACCTGCATTAGCCCATCATCCTGAAGAACCACCTTATGTACCATCTCAAAGTTATTCTCCAGCTAACCGCCAAACTCCTTCCCTTCCAGCTAGCGCAGCTCCTCCCCACCAGCAGTTCTATGGAGCTCCCCCGCACATGTATGAGCCGCCATCTAGCCGGCCTGGTCCAGGATTTTCTGGGACATACGGCCCAGCCTCTGGTTCTGGGGAACAATATTTGTATGGCGGTTCGTCATCCCAGTATGGCAGTGGCTCACCTGCGAAATCTCAGCAGCTTTCCTCTCCTGTCATTGGCCATGGTGGTGGAAGTGGTTATCCACAGCTTCCTACCGCACGGATTTTACCTCAAGCAATACCTACTGCCTCTGGGGTCAGTGGTGGCTCTGGTTCTTCAGGTTCTGGAAACAGGGTTCCCGTTGATGATGTGGTTGACAAGGTGACAAATATGGGATTTCCGAGAGATCAGGTGCGAGCAACAGTCCGGAAATTGACAGAGAATGGGCAATCCGTTGATCTTAATGTGGTTTTAGATAAATTAATGAATGATGGGGAAGTCCAGCCTCCACGAGGCTGGTTTGGTCGGTAACTCGTCTTTTTCTGATGTGTGTTCATGTACAGAAGGTTGTTGGGGCAGCCATTTGCTGAAAGAAATATCTGTTTGGATCTCGGGGGGCACTTTTGGTTACTGTTTCATAATTTTTGGGTACTAATGATGGCTGTGCATCTCTTGACTGTTATTCTTGCCTCTTTGCTTGTGGCGCATGAATCGGCGGCGTCATGTCCTGTCCTTTCTTTGCCCCGTGGCGTTATTGGCGTTGGTGATTATCAAGTCAATATGATTTGTCAAGGCGTTTAGGCAGCAAAAAGAACTTTCTCACCTTTTCGTTTTTTTTTTTTTTTTTTTGGTTTACATTTATGATGTTGTTTTCAGAAATAACTTCGAAGAAGATTTCCATAATGTCTATAAAGATTATATCATGAAATACAGGTGAAAGAAATTAACCACATGTTTGCAGTTTTAATTGTTTGAATAATGCTGCACTTTTATGAACGTTTTGCTTTGCGCGCAAGGACTGACCCTATTATTTAAAAAAAAAAAAAAAAGGTGACTGATAAAAACATTGTCAAAAAATATCTTGATTATGTTATCAATAACAAATATGCTACTATTGTTGTCTGCTGTAATTGTAAGGGCCTTGTCTTAAATTTGCTTAAGTATGACCCTTTTGTCGGTTTTCTTTGTATTCCTGGGATGTTAAAAAGAGATCGAAAACTTAAAAATGAAAATTTTACGTTGTTTTTATCCCCAGCGCAAAATAGAAATAGACTCCTGCTATATAATAAAATTTTAGGGTTATTGTTTGTAAATTATAAAAAACATTTTTTGTTCTTGATAAAATTACGATTTTATTCTTTTGCGCACATATTAGTACTTGTACATGCACATGCATCATATATGCACATTTGAACGTATATATGTACACATGTATGGATTTTAAACGTGGAGATTTTGGATGTGCACTTACAATTGCCAACATGCACATTTCTAACCCTAAAAGTGAATTTTTTTTTAAAAAAAAAAAAAACAGAAAAGCGCACATTTGTATTCAATGCAGTGCATATAATTACGAAGGTAATTTAATCTTAATGGTAAGTTTATTATTCATTTTAAGTTATGAACAGCAGCCCATACCTCATTTACAAATATTCCAATACTTGCTCTGCTCATAAATTTTCAGCCTTCCTACTTTTTCCTTTTCAAAATTTCCCAAAAACTTTCTTTGTGGGCTCGAAAACAGAGAGCGTGTTCAGTGTTCTTATGTTAAAAAAAAGACATATGGGCTTGCTATAGACTACCTCCGCGGCCCCGCAACTCCAATCCCAGCCCAAGTTAAAGCAGGTAAGGCCTAGAATAGAGGTCTTGGTTGAGTATTTTTTTTTTTTTTTAAATATATAAATCCAAGTACGGTCACCATCATGCTTTTTGGGTTCCGCTGGCCTTCCCAGACTACTTTTTGGGCCAATCCATAATTACACTAAAACTACTGCAACTATTCAAACGCTTGCGGGACTGCCACCGGCATTAATCAGCCCTTTTGGTTGGCTGCGACAAAATTTCCGAATGATGAATATGTCTGGATTTTAGCAACACATGAGGGTTGTTTTCTTCAATTTACGATAAAATTATTTTATTGGCTACCCAAATCCGTCCGTGTTTCTTCTGTAAAACCCTCCTTTTTTTTCTCCTCTTTTCTTCTTCACAGGGTGCGTGAGAGAGGAGAGAGAGAGAGAGAGAGAGAGAGAGAGAGAGAGAGAGACAAAACGACATTTGGACGGAGGGGAGCTTATACAATATAGAGATTGCAAATACAGACAAAATACTGACTTGGCGTAAGCTGCAAAATTACGGTCCGATTACTATTGGAGGAAGAAGCTACAGCCTGCTTTCTTTATCATTTCACCGAAAAAGGGAACAGAAAAAGTAAAAATGTTCGAAACCCTAATTCACAATTCAACAGGTTTCGCTCGTTTACCTTCTAGTTTTTCGTTTTTTCAATTCGTTATTGCTATTGGATTTTGTTTTAAGTTGTGTGATCAAATTGCCTTAATTGAATTAGGGTTTGGGCTTTGTAATAGCTTTTATTGTTAGTGCTACTATTTTTCTTTTTCCTTTCCCTTTTATGTTGGTTCCCATTGTATGCGACACTATCTGGACTGGCTTAAGTAACGAACTCTTTTTTAAGTGTTCATGGCATTGCTTATTTTATTCCTTTTATTTTTTTTAAAGTAATTTTGCTCCATATCTTCCTTCTTTTGGGCTGATGAGCTACAGTGGGTATGCCTGGGATAAGAGCGCCCCTTCTTAGATTATTGTTCTGTAACTGCTGTTCGATATCATCTGTACACTTTACTGGCTGTGGAACTAGGGTCTGGCCTTTAGGTATGAGTATCTTGGGTGAACTGCATGACTGGTGCACTTGGCTCCTACATGTGTACATGCTGGCCCTTTGGTTAGTTGTGGAATTTATAGATAATTGATTTTTTGTTACTTTCTCTTTTTATGAGCTGCTGAGGTTTTACTGCATTTTGGGAAATATTTACTTTCGGTTGGTTTGATGGAAAGCTGGATGTTTGTTTGCATAGTTATGTAGTGTCTTTAAATGGCCAATTCTCGTGTACTCTTTAGCATTTAAGATTTTTTTGGTAATTGAATGTGCATCTCGTCATATGTGTAGATAAATCTTGTTGCCTAATGTTGACTCCTTGGACGCTCATTTATTGAAATTGACCACATAGGATTTTGATGAAGTGTGACTCATTGGTTTGACATTTCACAAGATTATAAGAGAGACGAGTTAAGTAAAACACGTGTTATTAGTCTTTTTTGGAGTCAAATTGATCAATTTCAATGCAAGATTTTCAGTTCCAGCCACGTCTGTGCGTTGTCTCCCGTTTGAGATGTTTACCGAAGATTAGGTAATGGTCTTCAAGCATAAGCCCATCAAGTCTTTATACACTTGCAAGCACCTTCTGTCTCTTTCTCTCTCATACCCGCCAGATAGAGGCACACCAATTTCAGTTCTCCCACACATTTAAATTTTTCTCATGCTCATTAATGGTCATCACTTGAACTGTTTCTTTTTGTATGAATGGTGTTATTTCAGTGTTATCTTTTAAATTTATATGGACGATGGTGGTGGACTGGATGAGATTTAATTACACATTGAAAAAGGAGAGCTTTTCCTGCCAAATTTTATGGGGAGGTTAAGAATTGCCAAAAATTTTGACTAAGGTAATGCTAAAATTGTAGTTCCCGATGAACACAAGTTTTTTTTTTTATTACCACCATTCTAATTGATTATGCTTCTGTATTAAGGTGATGTGTTTCTTGTCACCAAAACTAGAATTCATGACCTAATGCAAATTTGACATTAATGTTGTTGCTTACAGTTCTTCATTTATTTTGGAGCTATGGAACTTCTTGGGAACATGAATTCTCTGTTTCTAAAGTGACCTCTGAACTGCTTGTAGTTTTATGACATATTTAAGGCTATTTTACTCAAACAATAAAAGAAGAGAGAGAGAGAGAGCTGGAATAGATTGCAAAAAATTGGATACCTTTGTAAATAAGACTCCACATCATGAAGGCTGTTGGACAGAATATGGATGGGGTAGACATTAGATTATGTTGTGGTGATTGAATTGGTGGTAATGAGTTGGGGATAGATTAAGGGAAAGGTGGTTGGTCAATCTATTATGAATCATTTCACAAAATGGCAAAGGAATGGAGCAACGTGTCTAGATGATTAATTGGTGCATTTAGGTATGGATGGTACCAGAAAGCCACCTTGATTTTTAATAATTGGAGAAAGTGCTCCTTAAGCACTAATGTACAGAGCAAGGCTTTTCATGGAGTAGCTGCTTGCTTGAAATGACTTTACCTTAGAAGTTCATTAATGTCCATTTGCAAAGCTCATTTACGAGGTGGACTGTCATTCCAGATGAGTTATACCAAATGGGCTAAAAGGTTGACAAAAACGAAGTGTGGCACACAGCAATACACAAGTAGACAGGTTTTTTCATATCGGATTTGTTTTATTAATATTTCTGTTTTTAGTTTTTTATTTTGGATTTTTAGTGTTGGCTATCCCGGCAATGCTGGTGCTGGTGCTGGTTCTGGTTTTTGGACTTATGAGTAATTTGCACTTGGAAAGTAATTGTTTTTTAGAACTAAGACTGTTGAGTACCTTTGTTGTTACACAGGTATTCTTTTGAATAGTAGTAGTTGGTGGAGTAGTAGGGACAAGTTGCTTCTCAGGTGTTAGTGGCACTTTGGCCACATTGAGGGACTCTGATATAAATGTCAAATGCTGAGGGATAATCTAGTTTACTCCATTCAAAGGCAACATGGATTTTTGACAAATCAAGTCTAGTCTCTTTTGTTGTCCTTGAATATCGATTTTAGTATTAGTATTGTGGTTTACATTTAAAAGTAATTACTGTGCTTTGATTTCATGCAAAGGGAATTGTTTCTTCATTTAAGATGCCTAAAGCAACATATTATGCATGTTAATTCTATCACTTAGCTTATGAATGTTGGTATTTCTGCATTTTGACATTCCTATCTGCTTAATCAATGCTGCTCTTTATTTCAGGCGCTAGCCCTCTTTGCTGATTCTGTAAATAAAGTGGTTCTCATTATTCAGCTGCCTGGTGCATTATACTTTTTGATGCTATAAAATTATTTGGTCTTGGTCTTCTTCTTCATAAGAGGTTTTGAATGGAGCTAAAAGTCACTTCTCCTAAAATAGGCCTTTCTCCTGCTAGCGATCCCGAGGAGAAAGAAATTAGTGAAGACGATGATGATGATCGTAATCATAAGCATCGTAGACGAGAAGCACGTTCTCAATCATTGGAGGGTGATGCTTCTGAACAAGTTTTGACAAGACCCTACAGAAAAAGGAAGCCATTTGAAAATGGGCATCCTTGTAGGGAAAGTGGTTCTCAGTCTAGTGAAACCTGGAAGACCTACAACTTCGGCAATCAGGAGAGAGATTCCTCTGGTAGGTTTGAGAAAAGACGTCCAAATTTGGCATCATTTTCCAGAGCTCCAACAGAGTTAAGCCAAAGAATTAGGTTAAACCAGTCCCTGTCAGCTGATCCTGGGCCCACTAGGGGTAGAGGTAGAGAATCTGGTGCTTGGGGGCAGCGTGATTCGAGGTTTAGTTCTGCAGATATTGCTTCTCAACTTGTTCAACAGGGATCCATTCCTCCTAGTCTATTTGCAGGTAGGGGGTTACCGAATGTTTCCAATGTGCAGAGTGCAACTTGGAATGCATTTGGGTTGGTTCCAGCTATGCCTAATGGTGGTCTTGATACTCTTCATTCCATCGGTTTGCAAGGGGCATTGAAACCATCAATTAACCCTACGGTGAACTTGGGCATATCTCGGCCACGTTGTAGAGATTTTGAGGAGCGTGGTTTTTGCTTAAGAGGAGATATGTGTCCGATGGAGCATGGTGTCAACCGTATAGTTGTTGAGGATGTTCAGGTACATGATTTGTGATCAAAGAAATTTTGTTGGTAGTATTATCTTGTCTTTTATTGCCCAGTTATATCGAATTTAATATTGCATTTTACATGTCTCAATCTATATTGTCTCCACACATTTCTACATTCCATGTGGCTTGAATTCTTCAGTTTCTGCATGTATATCTGTCTTAAGTTGCGAACAGGTGGCTGTGGAATGGTAAATTTGGCATAGTTCTGTTGTCAACTCTTTTGCAGCCAAGTCCTAGTGTACTTCTAACAAAATAATTTAACTCGTTTCTATTCAGGGAAATACCTGTCAGGACTTCTGGATAAATAAAACTAGCTTAGTGTTCTTTGATCAACTGCATGTCGCATGGGTTAATCCTTGCCTCCATAGGCACTGAAAACAGTCATGAACTTTACTTGTTGAATACATAGAGATGCTGGATAATGCAGTAGTTCAATAAAGCATTGCATAGTTTGGGGAGCTGTGGATATAGCTAGTAATATTTTCTTCTTGTTAGAAGAAAATGACAGTTACCATTAGTGGATGAAAGAGTAGCCAAAATAATGTATTTTATTTTCTTCTCATATTATTGCTCCTTTTAACTATTCATGAATTTCTTTTTGAGGAAGTAAAAGATGCTCTTATTTTTTTTCTATTTGATTTAGATTTCTGAAGTAGTAAATCTGATTCCACCATACAATACACTGCTATGAACAATTCTTGGGCAAGTTATTGCATGTGCATTTAACTAGACTTCTCTTTTCTTGCATTGCAGAGCCTTTCACAGTTTAATCTTCCTGTTTCATTGCCTAGTGCACATCTATTGGGAACACCTGCTGGACAAGGACCTCTACCTGCAAATTCTTCTTCTGGCGCATTCATGAATAGCAAATGTCTACAGAGCAAAAATAGCAAGCCTGGAATAGGGGATGATGGATTAGGTTTGAATGGTGCTTTTGTTGGTGGTTCTATGGCAGGAGGATCTGATCTGTATGATCCTGACCAACCTTTATGGGCAAGTGATTGTCCTGATACATCACCTGAACTTCTAGCCCTAAATCCATCCAATCTGGATAAGGTTGAGCCTCTGGTGGATGCAGATTGTTCAGATCGTCTTTCAGTTGGACAGTTTGATGGTTCTGATAATGAGCGTCCGGCAAGAAATGCTGGGGCTGTTACAGGCTGTCAAAGTTCCTCTGTTTGGGGAAGGATTGGCAGTTCAAGAAATAGGGGGGATGTGAGGGAGAAGATTGGTTCTACTTTGAATTCCCCTAGTCATCTAGAAAATGAAGCAAAAAAGGACATGGAGTCCATTAACGGTGCTGAGGCCATTGCCCTACATGGAAGACGGACGAAGGCAGATGAAGTTGGCATGCAAGTTTTAGGCTTGTCTTCAAAGCCACATGGTGATTCTGGACGTAGTATTAGAAAACCATCTCAAAAGGCACTTCGTACTCTGTTTGTCAGTGGTGTTCCTCAGAAAGAAAACAAAAGGGAAGCGCTTCTTTTACATTTTCAAAAATTTGGTGAGGTTATTGACATTTATATCCCATCGAACAGTGAACGAGCTTTTGTTCAATTTTCTAAGAGGGAAGAAGCAGAAGCTGCTCTGAAGGCTCCTGATGCTGTAATGGGCAATCGCTTTATCAAGCTGTGGTGGGCTAACCGGGACAGCATACCTGATGATGGAACAGGTGGTGTTGGTAATATACATGCTAATCCCCGTGGTGTGACCTTTACTGGGGGTCCTACCTATCCATCTGTTACCACCAAAGGAAAAGATAATATCCAAATATCAGGGTCTAAAAGTAGTATTGCCAATTCTGCCATTTCTCCTTTGCCTGGTTCTGATCATCCAAAGCCTGTGGCTACCAATGGCCCCAAAGCTGTACCTCCTTTGCAAAAGAAGCTGGAGAGTTTAGAGCTTTTGAAGGAACAAGTGCGAAAGAAGCAGGAAATGCTTGACCAAAAAAGGAATGAGTTCAAGCGCCAGTTAAATAAACTGGAGAAACAAGTACTGGTTACTTCTTTCTATTAGAAATTTCATGAGTTGTCAAGAGCATATTTTCTTTTCTGGAAATTTTGTATTTTCCTGTTGTCTGGATTTTTTATCTTAGATCTCCTACCTGGTGTCTAGCATCACATCTTAGTTGCAAGTCAAAAAGTATCTGGCAGTGAGTCTCAAGATACATACTAAAACACACTTTAAGAAAAGATTGGAAAGTGAATTAGGACATATTGTTTATGTATAATGTGATGATATCTTGGTTACAAGTAGGGAATATGTATGGTATATTTCCATAAAATTGTATGTATAGTAACTGACCTACTGCTTTTCATTTGGATTTCTTTTCTCAAGGGTTCAGTTTTTGCAGGCCACTGGTCTTAAAGAGGAGGTAGCATTAGATCAGCCTTCTAAGGGGCAAAAAGGAGGCATGGTGGTTGATGTTGCTAAAATTGAAATGTTGAGGCCCAGTGATTCTGGTACTGCTATTTCATCACCACAAGCAGATACGACAATGGATAGTGGCAGAGCTGGTGAGAGTGCTGTGGCCCGCAGTCCAAAAATTAATTCTACTATTGCATTGCCAGAATCCTCAATTTTGAAACCCTCAATTCGCCCATTGGCACCTTTAGGAGCACCAATGGTCATCAACAGATTCAAACTGGATAACCGCCCCACTGCATTCAAAATTCTTCCACCTCTGCCAGCTGGTCTTGCTAATGTAATCTCTCTTTTGGTTTTCCTGACATATTCATGTCCTTGCTTACAGATAATTTTATTTCCTTGCAATGAGCTGCCATATGTTGCACAGTTTTTTCACACTAAACAGTTCCCCAAGAGTCATGCTGCTGGCTCTGAGGACTGTTTTTTCTTCCTTAATTTGATTTTGTAAGAATCAGCTTGAGCAGGTCGTACCTTGTACTGAGTTTTATGCTTCTAAGTCTATTAGATTCTCATACTGAGCATGACATTGTTTTTAGTACTTGCGCCAATATATGATTCACTGTAAAAGATTATGGAATTATTCTTTTTCAGAGTTTTTCTTCTTTTTCCAATTAAAATTGGATGTATGCTTTAATCAGCACCAATCAAAATCGGGGTTGTAGTTTGGGACTTTGTATGTTTTCATGCGGTTGGAATTATCTGCATAAATATTTTGTTGTCCCTGATGTCTTGTCAGATTGTGAGTGCTGATAACTTGTTTATTTCTACTAGGTTTCCAATCTGAAGGAACATTTCTCTGTTTTTGGAGATCTCTCTGTTGTCGAACTGGAAGATACCAAGCCTCAAGATGGTGATAACGAGTCAGAGGCATCCAAAGTTTCAGGTCGTATATCTTTTACGACTCGCCGCTCTGCCGAAAAGGCATTTTTACATGGTAAATGCTGGCAAGGCCAAAATTTGCAGTTTGGGTGGCTGTCTTGTAGTAGCACAAGCAGGGACAATAGTGGGAAGGAACACCCTTGTGCTTCCTCGAAATGGTCTTCTGATGCTACTGTTCAATCTGCTGGGGAAGTGGAAATCCAGGCCGCAAATACCTTGGGAAACGCTGAATCTCAAAATCTGAAACTAAAAGCAAGTGATGCAGAGCATGTGGACCGGGATGAAGATTTGGAATCTACTTCAACAATGGTGTCTGGTGGGAAAAATTCGCCTTGACAGTTTTTGATCGTGGCCTAATTGTCGGAGTTGTACAGAGAGGTATTTTTTTACGAGTAAAATGATTCAAGTGTCCTAGCAATTTCTGGTCTCAATTTTGTTTTAATCTCTTATATATTTTGGAAATGTAAAGGGGGAATATCCTGATGATCAGCTCTAAGCTGTTCAGGTACGCTTGTTAGTTGTAACAAATTGTTTAATTTTTGAATTTTAAAGATTTTAGAATTGAGAAACTTAGCTCAAAAAGTTTCATCTATAACAAAGGTACATTGGCTTCTTTACCTCTTTTCTGTTGCTCTACTGGTACAAAGCGCGCCGAATTACATGGTAACAGAAATTATTATTATTTTTTTATAAGATTAGATTAATTAGTGAAATGAGCATTGAAAATTGTGTTAGCATGCATGCATACGAAATGAGATAAAGGTGGTTAGAGGAAGAAGAAATGAAGACGAATGAGCCGTCGTCAGTCAGTAGTTGGAGCTGTAATAAACATTGACATACATACTACTATTTCTTGCAGTACTTAAATGGAAGTGGAATCTTTCATTCACAGTAATTAAATGGAAGAAAGCATTTTAAATCTTTCATTCACACTTGAAGCGGATGGCTGCTCGGTGGTGATCATCCGAGCAACGACCCAATTCAACTAGTTAGTTAGTTGCCAGTTGTGGCTGACGTCGTGTTACGTCGGAAATGATCACCCGCCGCCGATTAATTGAATTCCGAGGATCCAACTCATCAAAATGGATTCAAGGTTCATTTCAAATTTTTGTAATTGTAAAATGAATGGCCCATGACCGAATCGATATGATCCGATCTGGACCATTAACTGCCCCGAATCCCATTAGTACACTGAGAACTTAGCTACCGGCCATCAGATTCTAGGTAAAGGAAACGATTTGCAGGAGTTAATCGCTTCCGGAACGAAATCAGACGTCATCTCGTGAAAGAAACAGTTCCCGGGCGGGCTAATGCAACCAAGTTCCTCGTACACTTTGACCGGACCAAAAGCCCGCCAGTATTTATCACATACAATTCTATGAACTGGATGGGTCTGCATCGCAGCGTTGGTAGCCGCTGAAAACAATTGACCCACATTACGTCTCGATGAACAATAATGTGTCCGGGACCACCATATTAGCAAGCTTAAGTCGCTTGTCTACAGGCAGGTGGTTATTTAGAAGAACACAGGCATGATGCGTCACTTTCAACAGAAGCGCTGCCATCTCATCCTCAGTCCTGTCAATAGACCTTTGAGAAGGTGTATAATTATCCTTTGATCTGCACAATGCCCAAGCATAAAGTCGTTCTGTCAACGTCCACAATGACAGCACTACGGCTTCTGCTACACCACCAAAACTGCAATCTAAAAGGACACTTGCAAGCGTGACAGGTAGATCACTCAGTACGGTGTCCGCATCCACAACCAGAACAGGCATATACTTGCAATAGTTACCGCACAAAAGGCCAAGAAATCGCAGCGCCTGCAAAAGAAGGAAAAGAACATGCAGTGCAGTCAAAGCTTTTAATGGTAGTAGGCATTCTGGGATTTGGACATTTTTGTGATAATCAAACGTAACTCCACTTATTTAGTCATCCCACTTTGCTTTTTATATGATAAAATGAAGCAACTCTTGTTCTTTATCTCTATGGTTAAGACCATAATTAGCCACCTGAAACTTAAAACCCAACAGGTCACTACATACCGTGGAAGGATAACTCGTCACACAACTAATTTGCAGCGTATCGAGAAGCCACTGTCTTTTGATGCTTTCCTCTGCATGTTGCAGGGTTGCAGCAACTTCCACCAGAACATTCCAAATAACTGCAAAAAACATTGAAGTCAGAAATCAATTTGCTTTTCAAGTATTGATTCTTTACTATTATTTCCCAGGGGTTTGGAGCTGGCTGCATAATGTATAGATGCTATAAGGAACACTCCAGGATCAGGTAACCATCAGAACAAACCAGTGAAGTACTTTTTTTTCCTTTTTTTTTTTTGGTCCCCCTATACTTAATGTTTGCCGTGCTGTACCACAATTTAATGGTCTTCCTATACTTTATGCTCTACTAACATAAATTTTACAGTCTGACCTTGTGATCTAGTATTCAGCATACAAGCTTTCAATCTCCCAAGCTCATTTAAGGGGATGGAACCAATTCGCGCCAGCCTCGCTTTAGCTTGAATCTTTTTCACAACTTCAAAGAATTGGCCATTGTCCTCCATGAAGGTCCCCTCAGGTGCCTACATGTAGCACAAGATGGCTATAGTTTACAATGCTAGCTCAAGCAAAAAGTAATTTCTACCTCGTAAACACAATAACTCAAACCTATATCAACACATTAAGCCCCACATGTGAACAAACAGTCGGCATAATACTATATCTCCAACAGATCATTCATTTATGTGATTCTAGAATAAGATATAAAAAATGGGCAGACTAATACAATTTGACAAAAAGCCTGACAACAAAAACTCCCTTTCCCCAACCCCCCAGCCCATCCAACCACCCAAAAAAAAGGAGAAAGAGAGAGAGAACCTCATGGCAAAGGAAATAAAAAAAAAAGAAGAAGAAGAAGAAGACTTGAACCAATACCTTCAGAAGATCTAATAGCCATCCCTGGTTAGCCTTTCTTAGACACCTAACTGCTTCAGACCACTCCTTCAAAATTCCAGAACATGATTCGCCAATGGCCACGGCAGGTAAAAGAGCAAAGAGCATCTTCATGCAGTTCTCAAGGTTCGACATATGATGTTGGGCATCAAGAAACTCTTCATCCAAACATAAGTAGAGACCCTTCCAACAGGAAGCCCTTAACAAGCTTTTCTCTTCCGTGCTGTACTGTTCAGAAGAGACTAACCAAGAGAAGTAGTTGGTTACATCATCAAATAGCTTCTCAACCCTTGAAAGTGAGAATATCTTGATCAGGTCTGCCAGATGCAAAAGCAAACATGACTGCAAATTCAGGTCAAGTGTCCTAAACCTGGAAAGGTCAAAGAGCTCATCAAGAAATACAAGGAGTGAATGAAACTGGTTTGCGTGCGATAAAGAGAATAATAAACATTCCTGTCGTAGAACTCCTTTCTTAACGGAAGACTCGGGGGTGCACAATTTAGCAACTTGGTCCTCATATCTCATGCACCTTCTAATGATTGCTCCCCAATCCAACTTTGGCAATCTAGAGGCATATGAAAGGCACCGCAATGCAGTTATTACTGAAACAACATTTGAAGTGGCACCCATCTGCATCTGAAAGCAGCAGAAACATCAGAAGTAGAAAACAAGACACCTGCTCAAAGTTAGTGGTGAAGTTGGTCATTTCAAGTAAAGTTGCTCCTTCAATGTTTGAATAGCAGTATCTCTCTGTAGCACCGCAGTTTCGACATAATCCTAAAGTCCAAGCAAAGACTGAAGGACATGACATGGCAACCCAGAGTCTAAGAAGTCTTCTCCTGAACTAAGCTATATGCCTGTCTCGTGTATCTTATCCTAGACCGATAGGCACAAGGTTTTGTTGAGCTGTGTCCTGTTTACTTAGAAACTACCTTTGAGAGAGTCAAAAAATGCAAGGACAGAAATGCTAAAGAGGAAAACAACAAGGACTAATCTTAAAGATCTTATTGTACAAATATAGTTACTCTGGCATTACCCTCATCAGTCTAGAAAAAAAGAGGAGGTATGGTACGAGGATGCAATTATTATCGAAAGAAGAAACTAAGGCCAGGCAGAAAGCAGCATAGCAAATAGAATCATTTGGAAAAGCATTTCTAGGCGTTTCATCTGGCTATTAAGATTCAACTTTGTTTCATGATCAGATATCATCACTATACATATTGTTTGCAAACCACCTACAGGATAACCACCAGAACAGATCTTTCTTATGACATATTGCCGGATCAGGTACTTCATCTCTCTCTCATCACAGAGTCTTCCTATATGCTGATAGATGAGTTGAACAAAGAGACACAGGAAAGCATCTAACAAATGCCCTGGGTAGTCAACCATATCAGGTCTTATCTCCCACACTTATCTTCCTTTCCTTCCTTCACTTGCACTATCAAACATTCAGAATTAGCTTCAAGTTTGCTTTCGCTTTGACATCGTCCTCCCCTTCCTAGACTGTGTTATTGTCTGCTCTGCTGTCCTATTTATAAAGGCAGGATTGGTATGGCAGTTAGGCATAAGGTGTGTTTGTGCACAAGAGGCCATCATGATAGGTTATCAGAAATTCTTGGTGTTATGTGCCAAGGCATAAAGTAAGGGCAGTTTACTCCCCCAGCTTGCAGAATGAAGAGTGTAAGATCCTGGCTTGACTTAATTTGTGTCATACATGAACTAAATTTAAACCAAACATGTAAAAGACATAATCACACCAGCACATGCTAAATGGTAACATTTAGTTCTGTACTTAGCCAGATATGCTATTCAGGTAAAGAGCAAGCAATTTAGTATTCAGGTCCAATACACTGCAGGCTTTTACTTTGAAGTTGCAGATCAAAAATCTGTGAGATAATAAAATTTGACTGGCTGAATATTAACAAATATCTCATCTTGTACATGTATTTCAAGAAAAAATCTCAATTCGGAAATATAGGGAAAATAAGAAATTAAGCAAGGCATGAAATGACATACTTCGGGGTCCAGATGCATTAACCACAAAGAGACTTTGATGACTAGACTGTCCTTCGGAAGCCTTTGAGAGACTGAGCCTACTGCATCCTCTTCAAAAGTATTCTCCTTTTGAGGTGGTCTGAACCATGAACAATGCCAAAGAAATGAGATTCCCCAAGCCGCAAATTGTTGCAACTGATTGTTATCAGAACTTTGTGCGATATGAAAGATCTCCCTTACTAATGATGTCAATTCAGGCTCAAAGAATGGGTTTGAAAGTAACGGACCCCTGATACGAGAAGATTCCAGCTGATAACCAAACATGACAAAAGAAAGGCGGTCAGTTGAGTAATATGTTTCTTGCTTCTTCCTCTAAACTGCTAGGAGACACTGAGATACGCATGTCAGACTATAGAGTAAACAATACGTGCTCCACACATGCTAATCCAACCATAAAGTTAGCCTCCTCCTTTTTCATACTTAATCAGTTAATCTTCCATCACTAATATGCACCTCAATAACAACATTAATTCCCAAGTCTCTTATCTCCCATCTACTTGCTTCTGACCACGTACATTTACCATGTCTATATTTAGCTAGTAGCAAGAAGCCAAAAAGAATTTGTTTACCATAATTTGAGAAAACTGAAAAAACTACGTATATTTTGGCTACAAGAATCTATATACAAGAGTTTATAATCACCTTCTGATCAAATGAGATGCCTGCTTGCAAATAAGGGGCATATTGAGCCAGTAATCCAATATCTGCCCCTAATGCAGAGACTATTCCAAGTATCGCTCCCAGATGGACATATGGTGGGTGAGGACTAGAATAACTTTTCCTGAGCAATGATAGTATTTCTTTAATATTATCAACCTTTAAGGAGTGCACCCCTCCATTCATGATGGTGGACAAAAGGTTTCCAGCTCCAACACAAGATACCATCAACAAGCTCTGGTTGAAGGTGCCAGAATTTTCAACAGATAATAGCTCAGAGATCAACTCAACAAAATGACTCACCAGCTGCTCTATCTCGCTATCATCAATCAGTTCTACTCGTTGGCAGAAAGCCACTACAATAGGAAGAGCAAGACAAGAACCAACAGATAATACCATCTCACGTCTTTCAAAGATCATATCTTTCTGTAATGAAGGATTTAAGTCTGGAATACAAGAAAAAATCCATTCCTTTATGTTTATAACAGCATCATTAGCTCCAGATCTATATAATGCACTAACAGAACTTCCCAAACCCAAGATAAGTCCAGCAACGCCCCATATGTCTTCCTCCAAATCATCATCATTCTCATGCACCAACTCAACTGAGATATCTGGATCACATTCATCCATTACAAATGGAACACATGCAGCTAGCTGTTGTAGTATATCAGCAGAAGATTGTGCGAACTGACATAGACTCCTGGCTAACACCCCAATGATATTCCTTAATAATTCTACTTCCTGTCTCTTGTGTTCCTTCTCCAACTGAGGATTACATTCAGAATCAACCCTCGTAAGAAGATCTTGACAAGAAAAACCCAATCCAACTCCACAAGCTCCTTTTACAAGGGTGTTTTTGCTAATTGATAAAACCTGAAAAAGATCATATCATGTTAATGTATTACAGCAGCTTCCAACAAAATTTACCCTGCTAAAAGAGGTCAAGAATTTGCATTTGGCTTTTGTGTCTTACAGAAAATGACTTGGTCACAATCTCATAAAGTAAAGAACTCTCAAAACTATCAATTCCAATTACCTTTTGTTTTTCAAGTCGTATTAGTTTCCAAATCTTCATCCGGACTTCTGGACATGCTAAACGACTAACTTAAGCCATTCAAGTATACAGATCTTTTATTTTTAGGAAAAAATTTACATTCCCAAGTATAGATGGAATCCTACCTCAAAAGTTCAAATTATCTCACCATTTTCCCCAAGCAGATATCTTATTTTACTTTCCCACCTTAGTACTTTGTACTTTGGAGGATCTGGGGTAAATATGATCCGTTCCCCTTTTCCGGAAGAACTATTTATTCCCAATGGGTTAGTGAAAAGGAAAAAAGCATCACATATATCCTTCGGACAAATGGGCTAATCCCAGTAAATTCTCTAGTTAATTAGTCATCAACCCGTTATTTAATAATACATATAAAGTTATCAAGCCTAACCGCAGAGGCTCAAAAAAGACTTAGACATGCCCGACTGGACACTGCAATTGCTGTCTGAAACACAAAGTGTAGCAATGATATGGATGAAGACAAGACTTTATTCCCATCAGGCAGTATCAGCTTCGTATTATGCAGGTGCATAATCATACCTCAAGAAGGGCCTTGATGTTTTCATACTTTTGTTTGCAGTCAGTCACATGAAGACAACTTGATACCAATCCAAGAGAAATTGCAGCAGACCACTGTCGACACTCGTGTTCATATTGAAACAACCAATCCAACAGAAACTTCGAAGCAGAAGACTTAACAGTGTGTACAGACTGGGGAAGTGCCTGAAAAAAACATGTGAGAAAAAGAAAAAATTGAAAAAGCACGTACCTTGAGATCACAATCAAGCCACAAAAGAGATTAAAAGCAATCTAAGATGTCAAAACTTTAGAAATCACTAGAACAAGAAGAGAGGAAGTTGCCTCTCAATTTTTGAACCATCAAATGAAGCCCTTGAATTTGGAAAATTCCTATTAATCCATCAAAGTCTCACACCACCACAAAAACAGCTAGTTCCAAAGCTAACAAATACATCGATACTATACAACAAGATCAAGTGACTACCAAGACCCATACCAAGAATCAGGATAACTCCAGTATGCAAATTTACAAAGAAAATGAAACAAGACACCTTCCTAATATGTAATCAGTGGATATTTTCCATCCATGCTTATGACAGGTATAAAGAAGCATGAACAGTCAACATGTCCAAGACAATGTCTGCATATCCTCTGTACCCCCATTGGTTCCATTTCCAGCAGCCCTAACACTAATATATTTACTTTATGTTGGACTTCAAAGGATTCAGTGAGTTTATAGATGGCATAATATTACAAAATGGAAGATCAATTGGTTTACAAAAAAACAGCATAAAACATCCATAACCTTGACAAAACTCTGCAGCACAAAGAAATATTGTTTTCCAGAAGTCCATTCCATTAAACTTGGTAAGCTATCCATTCTAATTACTTGATTAAGTACAGAAAGTAAAAAGAGACCTCCTTCTATCCTTCAATTACTAGTGTCTCTCAATATGTTTACAAAGTATGGCTGCCCAATTGCAATCAGCACAAAGAAGTGCAAACAATACCAACAAATGCATTAATCCTGCAAATAACACTGAAACATTCAAGTCATTATTTCAGAGAGAGAGAGAGAGATTATGTACCGAACAAAGAGCACCAATAGCAAGAGCAAAATTTTCTGCAGAGCTAGGGATGCATTCATCTGAGATCCGCCTCACAATCTGCATGAGAATTAAACGTAGGAAGTACTAAATGCTTGATTTCAAAATTGAGCAAATGGAGTCTTCTAAAAGTTGCATAGCCATGACAAATTCTTAGCCAACCTTCAGAATGTTATTTGCAGCTTTAGAAGTTCTATCCAACACAGTTGAATGAGCCTTAGCATCAAGTAACATCAACTGAACTTTCATCCACCTTTGCATGAAGGATTTCCATGATTGCAATGTGATAAGGGCAACCAAAATATTTCTTGAGAGCTGAAGAGAGGAAGCTATTTCTAGCAGTGCATTCTCAAATTTAGCATTTACTTCTTCCAAATCCTGTAAATCAATACACATGTAAAATTGTCGGTACATGTGTTGTAAAAGAGTTCAAATTTTAAGAATGGCTGACATTGTCTTACTTTTAACATTCCCCTGTTTATCATATCCAGAGGAGCAAAAGAAAGGCAAAACAAAGCTGCACCAGGTAATTCCCTTACCCTGCTCTTGCTTCCTGCAGATGAAATATACGATGTCAAGATGCACATCCCTCAACCATATCAAGAAAGCATATATCTTCAACATTATCTTGCCAAAATTTACAAGAAATTACACAATATAAAAGTTCCCAGCCATATTCTGTTTTTCATATATTCCTGTGCTTCCAAAATGCTGGGCATCATTAGCTATATCAGTGTGGTTGTCAAAATTAGGAAGTGGTCAAGAAACTCAATGACAAAAGATTTACATTGGAAGCCAATAAAAAGAGCAACAAAAGCAGGCTGAAATAGAAGCCACCATTTCCACTAGTCCAGTAGTAAAGTAAAAAAAAAAAAAAAAAATAGAGGAGGATTGCATACCAGTAGGAAAGACAACCTGCGGAAAAACATCTAGCAACTTCTCAACGTTACTTTTGGAGACTCTTTGCTCATTTACATATCTTCTCCGATTCCTGGAAAAACAGAAGTCACAAATTTAATTGTTTTTAGCGCTTCACAAACTTTTACAGAGAACGTGCAATGATGATAGTGGACATGTTTCTTTACATGTACTCGTGATTGATAATTCTAGATTCAAATCCTTCTACAGCTCTTAATACTTCAGGATCAGTCTCCGAAAAAAGAAACTCCAGGTTCACATCCCTAAAATCTGGAATGCTTCTAAAAATATGCACCACCTGAGGGAAAATGCCATATTCAGACAATGTCCAAGCTTGTACGAACTACATTTGTACTTTTGGTAGAACACTTTTTTGAAATATCAGTTTAATAAAAAAAGACGACTAAGATGTATCCAGACAGTCATAGAATCAACCTCATAATGTGCTAGTGCTATAAATGCAGTTGCTCGAGCTGTTGCCCACAAAGAACCCTGACCATGATTTCTGGAGGTTCCAACTACCCACAAAATTTTTAAAATCTCTGAAGCAGGTTCAGGGTATGCTTCAGCATCCATTGCTCCCCATCTCAAAAGAAGGCATAGACTGGCAAGAAGAAAAGAATGCAAAAATTTGTAAGCCATGTAAAGCAATCAAGCATTTTCAAAACAGCAATGTTTTTCTATCCAAAGATTTTGCACCAGATCCATTTGGAAATGAGATGGAGGCCAGAGAAATTCTGTTTCATTCTGACTTTTTTTTCCCTTTCTTTGTTTATTCTCTCCACCTACCCCACCACCGACCTCTTATTCTCTTGCTTTCCCTCTGCCATTCCTGCTCACGGCTGTAGCTTTCCTTTCTAACACACCCCTGTAACCCACATCCTCTTTGCCAGCACATCGCCACAACTACCACCACCACCACACCCCCAGTCATGATAAGCAGCATAGCAATTTGTCTCCAAGAAAAAAAAGAAAAATAAGAAAGACACGTCACATAATACTCCAGGGAAGTAAAACACTTCAAGAGGAGAGAGAGAGAGAGAGAGAGAGAGAGAGAGGGCTACTACAGCCCATCTCTCACATCTCAAATCCACCCTCCTGCCACTAGCCCAGCAACCATTTTCAGTCTCCAATCACAATCAAACCAACCTCACACAGCATTTTAACTTGCTTTTAGTTTCATCACTCAACAAAAATTAAAACAAAGAAAAAAATTCCGTGAACCATAATATTTTGTTTAAGATATATTGAACAATCTAATTGTATTTTATCCCCAAACTTGATAAAAGAGAAAAAACACAGATGGAAGGGTGAAGGGTTGAAAAAGAGTTGTTGCTCAAATGGAGAAAAGAAACAAAGTAAATTGAGGAAAGAGGAGAGGGAGGTGGGAGGTGGGAGGGATCAAACAGAAAAAACTCCTGGAGGGAGTTGACCAGGGGACGTTAAGAGACTCTGAAGGAGAGTGAGAATGAAGGGGATGGAACAAAACTTGGTAGTTATCCCATGAGGTCATGCCACATGTGTCTGGAAGGCATTCAGGAAGAAAAATCATCTTGCTTTACAAAATACCCACTTGATTCAAGAATATAATGAACAAGACAAGTACGCAATAACAATTGAATAGAGCATAAGGAAAAGAAAATTTCTACAAATGTAGACCATAAATAATATTGAAAGGAGTACATTTCTAAGCACAAGCAGTATTTCACACGTAATTCTCTACCTTTGGACATCTGTGCTTTGCAAAACTCAAAGACAAATCTTTTACCCAATGTCATAGCTACATGTAGGAAAACATTCGAACAGCAAGTTATTACAGGATAAGGGACACTTGTGGGGCTTCTGCTCACCTATAAGCAACGACAGCATTTGATGTGTACCTCAAGACATGCTTTGCAATCACATCCCAAGCAGTATAAAAATCTAGACCAAGTATATGCACAAAGTCAGCAACCGTCAATGTTCTTAAAGGTGCATACCAACATTACAGGGCAATAGTTCTTCCACTTGACCTTAATAATCACATATTTAAAATTGCTGACACCAACCCTCTACTTGTATCTCAACTCGCAAGGAGTAAAGGAATTGCTCATTGCTGGGCCTTTCAGAAGAAATCAAGGTTGAGAAGAAACATCTGACACAACTACCTCAAATAGAAGCGAAATGCCTATGATAATATTTAAGCAAATCCAATAAAATCACATAATTCCATGAGGGGAAGAACAGATGATCACCAAAGCAAAATGGTTTAGATTGGGAAGTTCTCAGTCCCAAATCCTGATAGAAAAAATTTGACAAATAGTTACATGGGACAGATATCTTTATTCAAGAGCAATATCCAAATCGAGACATTGTTTGGAGCAACAACAAGAATCAAACAGAACATAACATTTAAGAAGGGATTTTCAATAAACATCTGACTCAAAGCATCAGCTCAGCAGATAGCCAAAATTATATTCGCGTAACTCATTCTATGTCTCACAAATCATCGTTATGGCGAAAGAATAAATGATGAAGAAATCTTATTCACACTTCTAAGTAGTCAAGGCAATAGATAGGATATAACTGGTAGAGCTACTCATATTTTCCACTCACAAAAGAATCACAAGAGCATAATATTACCAATGACATCCGCTTCACAAAGATGTGCAAGACTCTGGAATCCAAGAGACTGAACAAGAGGATCTTCATTTTCAATGCAAGCCTGTTGATCAAAACACAGACATTAAAGAGATTGGAGAAACATGCTTGACAAAGGACAGCAAAGAGGGCCAGCATACTGTACCTCCACAGACAAAATGAGGTCCACACCCCTATCAGGATCTTTTCTGCAAACATCTCGCACAGAAGCAGCCATACTAATACAGACGTCTTTCTTTGTTGCCATTTCAACAAATTTTTGTGGTCCTAGCACTCCCTATGCCAAAAAGACAGAAAACAAGAAGACATATTAAATATGTCCAAATGGAGGTAAAACCCAGACACTAAACCCAAAATGCACCACAAATGGAATAGGGATCTGAAAATTAAAGTTCCCAGGAGTTTGCAAGTATCATTTCCATTGTTTCTCTTTTTGTTTCTTAGCAATAGATAACAACATTTCACCACAAGTGCAGTGGTCAAGAATCAAAACATGTGAACTGGAATCTAAAACATCCCATAAACCAGAAACATAATCAAAATACAGAGCATAGCCATCTATACAGACCAGTCAATACTTGGAATTGCACCTTACTAAAAGATTGGCTCCATCTATATATAACTTCTCCCATTATGCCCGTACCTCCTAGCTCACAAGATACGCTACATCTGAATGGTGTCCATCTTTCTCAGTGTAATCCTATGTCCAGTTTGGAGCAAAAATTCAGGCTTATTAATAGTAATTGTCGTGATGCAACTTTTACTAAATGCATCATAATCTATCTTCACCAAAGAGAAACAGAGAGAAGAATAAAAAATGTCAGAAGAGCAGGATGACAATGGTTTTACCAAGAATGAAAGACAAGCTGCAACTTCAAAGACTTCTAATTTAGAAGCTTATAGTTAAGACTCCTTGCGAGTATGTGGGTGAGATTTAAACCTTACGAGCAGCTGAGTTATGATATTTTCCTCAACTTACACAGCTTTTTAGTATATTCTTCACTGCAATGGTGGAATCAAAATTAATTTTTTCTAAACAAATGAGGAAGCCAAATCATAGGTATAATGATCACGATTTATGCGCAAAAGCTTGACAATAATTGTTATAAACAAGACATAGATGGTGGACAGTGCTTTGCATTTCTTCAAAAATTAAGTAAATACTTCAAATTTAGAAACAATGATGCCAGGTGACAGATAGGACAACTGAAATAATTACCTGTAGATTCCCAAAGACACGGTCATTAATCTCCCAGGTCTTACATATCAACCGAGTAGCAGTAGCATATAAAACTCTACAAAATAAGCAGATCTTATGAATAATAAAAATGCTAAGAAAACAAGCAGATCTGATTAATACCCACATATCAGAAGAATAATGCACCAAATAACAGGTACAGAGGGTAAAGAGTACATAAAATAAGTCCAACTAACAAATACTTTCACATTATGTAACTGAAACATCAGGTGGCTTTCTCTGTAAGTTCCAAAGTAAGAGTATAAAGAATGGCAATCAACACTGCAATTCCCCAGATATAATGTCCAGCACGGATAGTGCATGATTGAGAAACACAAAAGAACACATATGAGCATACGGTTTTGCATCCTTATGAAGCATTGGTGTTACAGTCTGAACTATCAGCGGTAGCATTGCGGAATGTGAAGCAAGTGAAGGAAGCTTGGCAAGTAGTTTCAGCTGCAGTTTTAATTTAGAAGATTTTATTAGATTACCAGAAAATTAAAAACACAATAAAAAAAAAACATGAACCCTTACAGAACATAATAAACCACTCATCTCACAGGGAAGTATGAGGAAGCATCAGAAGGCATGATTATGTGCTGTGAAAGTCAATCGAAACTCACCAACATGCTGTGGAAATCAATATCCTTATCTTTGGTAGAAAATGCATGAATGCAAAACAGAATGACTAGCATCAGTGACACTCCAAGCTCAGGATTCATATTGCCAGTAACAGCCAAGAGATCAATTGAACAGTTCCCCAATTTCTGATGCATAAGAAGTACACTAGCAATAGCACCAAGGAAGAAGGAAGTATCTGTCAGCACAAAAAATTTTAGCAGGTTTAGACGTGAAATCATGTGCAAGATGAAAAACTTGTATGAATGAAAAACAAGGAGCTACCTGAAATAAATATCTGCTGAAACATAGAAAGAGGTTGAATGGACTTCTTTTTTTCCGCGATTTGCAAAGAATAGTCCCACAGCAAAGAGGTGCAAGATTTGGGTGTATCATTTCCCTCGTCAATATAGGATTCAGTAGAAGAAACTTTGAGATAAAAAGCACAAGATAATGAAGATGGATCCTGAAAGGACAGGTGCAATTAGCGACAAGTTACATCGTTTAAAAGGTACGCAACTAGATTGCATACACAAATGCCTAATGTTCCACCATAGCTTAGCATAAACTTCACCAACAACTACTACTGGAAGAATGCAGGCAAAACAATGACTTGATGACAGAATTCAGGTAAACAAATTGAAACAGCTAAAACTCAGATTTTAACAAACAGAGCATGATCTCATGCAGGAACCATGTTGAGTCAAACACAATATAATTCTAATCAAATGATAAAGTAGCCAAAGGAACAGAAGCAAAGCAGATATTGCACTAGAAATAAGAAAATAGTTCTCTCGACTCTCCCTTGCCCACTTTTCTATGCATTCATTTGAAAGGGTTTGGTTATACAAAAAATAAACTAATGAGGTCAAAGAGATGAAATAATGATGAGCTTCACAGAAATACCATAGAAACAAACCTGAAACCATAAATGATGGAGAAACCTATAAATAATGCATCCAGGTGTGCTAATAGAGGGAAATTTCCTCTCAGTTGCCCTGCCACTCCTTGTTGAAACCAACAAATCTATGAAGATATTCTCCAAAGAAGAAATTACAGCAACTGCTACTTTCTTAACAACTATACTTGGTGATGACATGATGTTAATGACTGGAAAAATGAACAAAAGCTCCTCGTTTAGGTTGCTTGCAGCTCTAGTGACATTGTACACTGCAAATTAAATAGATCATGTACTTCATTATCTGAGTAAAGCTGAGAAACAAAAAAATGCAGAAACGCAATTAGAAAGTAGTTGAAGAGAATATGCTCAGGCAATAACAAAATCAGCACAAAGGAATATAGATAACTATCACAAGCTCGAGTCTTGTTAAATTTTTCTATATTTTATTTGTATGTAGCCACATAATTTCTTAATTGTAGGTTTCCAGAACAAAACTCCAAAACAGTAACAACATGGCCGTAAACTATTAAGGCACAGACACGTAGATGTAAGAGGGGGAAGTAATTAATAGATTTCTCAGATGGACTTGCATACAAATGAAATATATTCATTGAATGCAACCACAAAGGAAAAGCTGTAGGGAAGAACCCTAGTGCACCTAAATGGAAAAAGTTCAATAATAACGAGGTAGACTACCAAAAGATTTACTAATATCAATTGCCAAGATGAAAAAATGAAATATATATACACACACACTCATATACATACATACATACATATATATAACTAGATTACAGATTGTCAGATTCTCTTAATTTTTCTAGACCTCTAAGGGAAGACAAAAAAGAGAAAATAAATACTTCAATGCAAAGACTACTAAATTCTAAGACAATTACATTCATTCAAGCTAGAACATAAGAACGTGTGTATCCATAGGAGATTTATAGCTAAAGAAAACTAATTCTTAAGATGATCGTGAGAAAGATATGATGAGACCTACTAAGATAATCAAGGCATAATTAACAAGCATACCATTTTCCAGTTTCCACTCTAAGAGAAAGAGCAGCAGCTTCAGTATAGCAATATGTTCTTGCTCCAGCTCAGACTGAATGAGAGGTATAATTAAGGATAATATTACTGATGAAAAATCAGGCAAATAACTCAAGCCTAAGTCTTTCTGGACAGCCAACAAATGCCTTGACATTTCCGAGATGTTCTCAACTCCATGTAAGTGCATGCGAAGATCTTTATGCAGTGAAAAGATGGCCTCAACCAGTTCCAGACCACATAATTGAACTTCGTGTACCAGCTAAAATCAATCAAATCAGTCAGAACCAAAATGACTAATCAAATAGAAGCCACCCACAGGGCGCTTGTGCCGAGTGATAAAATACAACTAGATGCAATAAGAATCTGTTTAATAAGACAGTTAGAATATTAATAGAGGTACCAATCTCATTCCCACCAGCTGCCTCAGAACAACCACATAGGCATCCACGGTGCATTCAAGAAGCTGGAGAAGGACAGCAAGGTCCTGCAGATTAAACGAGAGAAATTAGCTGAGAATGAAGTTAGATAAAAATACTTCGTTCATTGTGTCAAGAAAAAAAATTAGTCAATACAGAAACTTGAAACAAATTCATTTACTTGTGCATCTCGACGTGGAAAAAATCTGAGACATCCCATCAACAGCTTAATAACCGGAATGGCCTCGGGAGGGAAGGAACAACTGAGAGATGTGATGGACGACACTAAGCTCGTTGCAAAACAACGGAAAGAAGCCACAACCGGTACTTGAATAAATGAGTAATTTAACAAAGGCCTCAAGAAATCACAAACTTTAGTAATCCCCAAATGCTTATTTTTCACCATGAAATTACCAACTTGTTGCACGAGCTCACATTGAACTTCAACTCGACAAGAAAGAATCTGCAACCAGAAGCTAAAACATAAAAAATCAAATTATCTGATAAAATAAAAAACTCAGTTACTGCAAAGTCATTGTTACCTTGACGAACGGATGGGTTTCGGGTGATTGAAACCGAAATGAAGAAGGATTTTTCTGAAACCCACAACTAACGAGAAATCCTAGGGCTTTAACGAAGAGATTAACGAAACGAGGACCGGATGCTTCAAGGCCGGACTGAAGCTCCAACAATCCGCGGGAGAGGTCCATTTTAGAGTCTTTCACGAGGCGGCATACTTCCCGGACCGATTGGTCAACTACGCCGGCGAAGGTGGAGTGGAGGCAGTAAGTAATGGCTTCTCTTCCCGGGTCGGAATCCGGGTCTAGGTGAGGAGGAGCGTTTCGGAGCTTCTCAAAGATTGAGATTACTGCAAATTTTTGTAAGCAAGGTTGGGGGACACGTGTTCTCTCCAGTAGAGGATTATAGGCGTCCATTATTGCTATGGACTACTGCCGAGAGGAAGTAAAGAAACAAAGAACATCCAGAGTGAGAGTGGAGAGCGGAGTGGGAGGACGCCTAGACTGGGGCTTACCGACGAGGAAGGTGAAGAAAACTGGAGGTTAGAAGCAAGGGATGCGGAGGTATAACGCTCGACCCGACATCGTTGTCGGTCTCCTCGTACGCAGAAAGCCACGTTTACGTGATCTCGTAAGAAGCAGCACCGCTTTTCTGAATGTTATTATATTGCCAAAAATACCCTTTATTTGGAAGGAATTCCACTATCCAGTGATGTTATTATTTTACATTTATTTTTAGGCCTCTTACTACTATTATTATTTTTACGTTGATGTAAAAATTGTATGTTTTGATAGAGTATTATTTGAAATAATTACTATAGTACTTTTTGTGATGTAATATATGTAAAATAAAAAAAATTTGATTGAAAATGTGTTTATGATACAAGTGAAATATTATTTTGCATAATTTAGCAATCCAAATGCTAATGGATAAGGCACGCTCTATTTGTACACATATTTTAAGAAAAAATGAAAATAAAGAATACGTATTAACAAATCAATTACAACAAAGGAATTAATTACAGAATAGTGAAATTTTCTATTTCTTTGTTGAAGTTGGTAGGAGGACTTAGGATAAATATCTATACAATATATAAAAAAACAGATTCACTGCACAGTTTAAATATATAGTATCACTTTTTGAAATTCCTCACATGCGTTTAATAACAATGGGAAAATTGTCTTGATTTACTCCATCCATAATCAACAGGTAATTGTTTGAATGATTGTTATAACTCTATGTTTGACGTTAATATCGATTTCCTTTTTAATATTATTTTTTAATTACTTTACATTCAAGATTAACGATCAAACTTAATGATATTTGTTAATTCAAGTGAAAAAACGTGTCTAGCTCTTAAATTTATTATCACTTCATCATCGTAAACTATGTTCTTATTATTAGTTCTCTTAGAGTTAATTTTTAAACAACTTATTCCGCAATTAAACCAACTTAGCAAGTTAAAAATTAATTTTTAGACAATTTATTCCACTATTAAACCAACTTAACATTGTTTAGAAGAAAGTGCATTCCTCTTTGTACAATAAAAATAATAAAAAAATTTAGAGAGGTTATTCTCATTTTAGTATCAAGGAAAATTAAAAAAATATTAATTTCTTTTTTCTTTGTAATCTTATTAATATTGAAAAAAATTAGAAAGACGAGGGAAAGAGAGAGACAGAAAGGGAAAGCTTGATTATTTTTTTAAAAAATACAAATAAGAAAATTCAATATTTTTATTATTTTAAAATTATTTTATTTTTATGTTTACCACTCAATTACAATCCTAAATGAACCAAACTTAAACCAATATAGAAAATATTTCTTTGAGCAATCTTGAACTTGTTGAAACCCTCAATTGTGAAATCCAATTTATAAGATTTTGTATTTATGTAGAATTTGTCTAATAAGAGCAATTTAGTCCTTTTATTATTATGTGAGAGTATGGTTGTATAATATTCAATATGCATTTGTGTCACTTGCAAGGCAAATTAATTCAAATATTGTAATGTCAGCATTAAGTGCAAATTGGTCCATTTATGTTATATTATCGAGAATAAGGTTACATAATTATGAGAGTGTAAATTTATATTATTTATAATGATAAATTAGTTTAAAATTCATATTATGTTATATTTCATCATCTTATTTCTTAGTTATTTCGAGATAACTAATACCATCTCTCGAGATGATACATGATAATTAATGCAATATTACGTTATCCCACAAACCAAACGGACTTAAATTTAACTATATATATATATATATATAAACCCTACTTTAACGGAAAAAATGCGTATATTAGTACTTCAAACTGCGCGACTTCAATATGCAGCTATTCCTTTCCCCCTTCCCCCCAACCCCTCGTCTCTCCGTCTGTCGTCGGAATCAGGATGACGTCACTCCCAGAACTCAACGACGACACTGTTCGCAGTATGGCAGTTGCAGCCGTATTCTCGGATTTTGTAAGCATAATCCTCTCTCCCTTTTTGTGTGTATGTTTGATTCGGTACAGTACATAGTAGTGCTTCAGGATATAACGTTTTCAATTCCCATGCCGCTTCTAATTATTGGATATGCTTGATTAGAAGACAGTCCATAAATAAATCTCTTGCGCTTATGAAGCTGAGAAGTTGCTGGATGATTTGACTTTGAGATGTTTACCACGTGCATACTTTTTTTAGGGTGGAAAAATAAGTTCACTTGATTTTCATCGGACAAGTGATTTATTGGTTACAGCGAGCGAGGATGATTCGGTCAGACTGTATGACATTGCCAATGGCAAGTAAGTCTCTCTTTAAAAAACAAGCCGTGCAACTTTTCCTGGTTTTTCAAAATTTGGAGTATTAACATAGAATATTCACTCTGAATTACGCAAAACCAAGATTTTACCTGAATGATTAGTTATCTTTACTGCTACTATAGTTCATTTACTTCTTGCCTTACAGGTATGAAAAAGTTTTTTATGCAGTCCTTAGCAGACAGGAAGGAGTTCCTACTCTGATGGTTTTGTGTTGAACTTTTAGGTTGTTGAAGACCACCTACCATAAGAAACACGGTGCTGAGAGGATATGCTTCACCCATCACTCAAGCTCTGTTATATGTTCATCAAGATACAACTTGGATTCCAGAGGTAATTTTATTTTGTTCTGCTTCCAGAGATGTATCAGACGTAGTTGTATGGAACATATCTTTGACTAACTTGTTACCAGAATCTCTGCGCTACCTATCCATGTATGACAATCGCTGCCTTCGGTACTTTAAGGGACATGAGAAAAGGTATGGCTATGCAGCTTCCCACTGTAAACATGATAGTGTAACATCCCATTTATGCATGCGACATTTGATTTGAAAATATGTTTGTTAACATGACCACGGTATAGATGTATACTACATTTTATCCCTAGGAAAAAGGAATAGGTAGTACTTTTCCCTAGTATTTACTTTACCATTCTTAATGTACCCATAGTGGAAATAATGATTGTACCCCTTGGTCCTGTTCTATTTGTCATGCTAAATCTGCATATGGATTGAGAAGACGTTTGAACTCAAACTTTGTTGGTGCTTTTGAATTTTTAAATGTTGAAATGGTTTTGTATAGCATTTAATTTGATACATAAATGGATCATTTGGAGTTGCAGTAGAGCTTTTAGTCAAAGTACTTATTAAGTGCTTAATCATTTTGTTTGGGTGCATACTTGAATAAGTACTTTTGCACTTCATAATGTGCAATTTCAAATTTCCAAAACATATTTATCTCTTCATTTAATTCAAAATTTATAATAAAATTGTTAAAATTAATTACTACTTTTTGGAAAAAAAGTTGCCGTACAAGCACCAAATTTGAGTTTGTGCTAAAAGTGCTTTATTATCCAAAAGCTTTACTTCAAAATTCAAGGAATAGTGCTCGCCAATCACATTAAAGGTGCTTTTATCCTCCAAAAGCACTTTTTTTTTTGCAAAATTACTACAACCCTAAAAGGGCCCTACTTTAATGCTTATTTTTAGAGTTTGTATCATATGTAATATAGAGATGTTGGTCTTTTTTTTAAAAAAAAAATTCCTTTCCAGACCAGGAGGAATGATTTGGTACTCAAAAATCAAAATCATGACTAATAGGATGGGACAGAGCTAGTAACTTTTGAAAGCAGATATAATGAAACAATTATAGTCTAACCTCAATGATTGGTGATCTAGCTTACGTTTGGCGAGGTAATTGTTAGATAGATTGTAAATATGCATTCTATGTTAACTTGTTACTTTTCTTTGCAAGTACTTTGTGTATCATCGAATTATTGTTTGCTACTTTGGATGTGTATGCTGTATGGCAAAATATGTTGAAAGTCTAAAATCTTCATTACTTTTAAAGTTCTTTTATGTTCTTCAACTTTTTCAGTGAAGTTTATAATTTACGTTCACTTACTTCCTTTTTTGACTTCTTCTGGATTCAACTCCAGTAACTATAGTGTTAATTTTTGTGTCAATCTTTTGCTTGGACTTGGCAACAGGGTTGTGTCACTGTGCATGTCTCCTATTAATGACAGCTTTATGTCTGGTTCTCTTGATCACACTGTCCGTATATGGGATCTCCGAGTAAATGCATGCCAGGTTAGTCTGGGTAAATTTTTATCCCTATTTTCCTTGTGATTATGAGCGCTTCTCAACCTTTAAGTTCATTTTCTGTTCTTTGTATCCTTAAATTTCTCTAATTAAGACAAAAAAAATTTCTTTGAGCCTTATCTGAAAATAAGCATTGGAATTGAGCATTTTCTATTAAAACTGAAATGCATAAACAAGCTACATGAATAGAATATATTCCTCTAAATGTGTAGGCCCTGGCCCTGGCGAGTGCCTGAGCCATTTTAAAATTACCATCATGTTTTCTTTGCTGCTTCCAGATAAAAACATGACTGGGATAAGAGCTCACTCTTGTAGCTTTCAGGGAATATTACGTCTACGTGGTAGGCCAACTGTTGCATATGATCAACAAGGTCTTGTCTTTGCAGTATCAATGGAAGGGGGTGCAATCAAATTGTTTGATTCTAGATCATACGACAAGGTTGTGTGTTCAAAATGTTGTCTTCCTTAGTTATATAAAGGAAAAACAAGCATTCACTTTCTTTTGTACGCATGATCTTGTGAAATCAATTATCCTGTGAAAAATGCAGGGACCATTTGATACTTTCCTTGTTGGTGGAGATACAGCTGAAGTCTGTGATATTAAGTTCAGTAATGATGGTAAATCAATGCTGTTGGCTACTAAAAGTAACAACATATATGTTCTTGACGCATATGGAGGCGAGAAGGTCAGATTTCTTGCTTTTCTTTCTCTATTTTTTAATAGTATTGTATGCATCACTTTTGGATTTTCTTGCTTTCCTTGTTTCCTGGGGTACTGGTATGAGGTTTTCACCTTTTCTTTGTCCTCAACTGAAACATCACGCTTTTTCCTACTTCAGCGTTGTGGGTTTAGTCTGGATCCTTCCCCCAATACAGCTATAGAGGCTACATTTACACCAGATGGCCAATATTTGGTTTCAGGTACAGATATTTGGTCGTATTCTGTTTGCTTAAGGAAATATAATACTTTTCAATTCTTCATGTTGTTTCCTTCTATGATGCTCCTTCTGCTCTATTATTTTTCATCTGATACAAGATTTCAAATGTTAAGCTTAATCTTAATTTGGTTGTGATTGATTTAGCGTCTTCCTGAGTGGTTCGTGCAATTGACAAGTTCTTCCTTAACACATCTTCTTAACAAAAGAGAAGGAATATAACTACTTCAGTGATGTTAGACGTTTCATCTGAGCCAGTCTAGTGGTTGTAACTGGGATGATAGACTGGTTTTCTGTTTATCAGGATGTTGTGCCTGAACAATTAGAAATACTGTTTTTCTCTTCAAATAAGTGAATACACTTCAAACAGGAGTATCACACTCGTCAATGGGAAGTGGTTTGCAACTTTGTGAACTGTACATCTTCAGTGAAGTGTCTTCAGTTCATCTGAAGTGGTTAAAGATGCCAAACATTGCTGTTTATGTTCTATAATCTTGTAATGGGAACAACTTTTTTAACTATTCCAACATTATGCTGGGGTTTAGTAGTAGCTATGTGGCCATGTGACAATTTAGCTGGCTGTTGCCAGTTAAATTAATTCTAACGCATCCTTGCGCAAAGATTCTGAAACTGTTTTATGTATCATTTTTGTGCATCATTTATTGCTACCTTTTGTAGTTGGTTTGATAAGAGTTCTTAGTCATACCTCGCATGATTAATAGCTTATTGATTTTTTTTTTTTTTTTTGGTGGTGATCCACTATTTAACACTAGTGATATCCCTAGTTTTTTTTTTTCTTTGGTGATCCACTACTTTTTTTTTTTAAACACTAGAACTGATATCACTACTCTGTTAAAGGTTCTGGAGATGGAACTCTCCATGCTTGGAGCATAAGAACAAGAAATAAGGTATGGTGATTCCTCTCTTCCTCGTATATACTCGAGCAGACACCCCCAAATCTGCTGAGCTTTGATTCATGTATCTTGTTAGAGTTACAGTAAATGAGCAAGAATGACATTCTCATCCCTTGTCATGAAAGCATATCCGCTGAACAAATTTTGACACGTACATCTTGTTTTTTCACGAGTTAGGGTGTGTTTGGTAAAACTGAAGTCTGAAAACTGAGTTAAATTGAAATCACTTATTAAATCTGAAATAAGTGAATAGCTTATTAAATCTGAAATCACTTATTAAATCCATTTTTAAATTTGAAATATGAAATTTAAGTTATTAAATTGTTAAATATTAAATCTATTACATTTAAATGTATATCACATTCAATGATAACTGAATAGCTTATCACTTATTTTTGGAAGCTAATTTTGCATAGGAAATTCAATGTCACTTAATTAATTCAGATATTCAATTTTTTGTTATCAAATGAGTTTGATCATGTTAAGATCTGAATTCATTAAGTCTAAATGGGATTATTAAATAGAGCCTTAGTCGGGTTGATTTCTTTGTGGCCGGTTAAGGCTGCTTGACTTCCAATATCTCCCGGGATATATGTCTATGTTTTACAAAATTGAAGCTCCAGATCGAGTCTATTGTAAATGAGCAACAACGATTGTAAAGCACACAAGCAAATTCTGATCTCGTGTAAATTTATGATGAAGTCAGAGTTTCATTTGTGGTAACAGAAAGCTATGAGATGCATTTAACTATTTTGGCCTATAAATTGGGAAATATAAGAACTATCAGGAGAGAAAGCCGGCTTCTTGGCTATGTGGTAAGCTAGGGAGTTGATAAAATACTTGTAGTGGAAAAGAAACGAGTTTGCTAACGGAAAATGATATTAACACTCTTCAAAAAAAAATTTCAGGCACTCCTTAAACTTGGTCTAATGTAAAAGAAAGGAAGGGAAATGGTATTAACACTCTTTAAAAAATTTCACACACTTCTTAAACTTGATCTAATGTAAAAGGATGGGAAATGATATTAACACTTTTCAAAAAAAATCTCAGGCGCTCCTTAAACTTGTTCTAATGCTAAAAAGGGAAAGGGAAAGGGAAGGGGTGTATGAAATTTTTCATTTTTGATCTAATGCAAAGAAAGGAAGGAGTGTTTGAGGTTTCTCATTTTTGATCTAATGCAAAGAAAGGGAAGGAGTGTTTGAGATTTTTTGAGAAGTGCTAATATCATTTTCCTTTCTAACTTGTGCTACAATTGAATTGCACTTCTTATGCTGCAATTAATCCTAAGTGCAGGTTGCCTGCTGGGATAATGACATAGGCGTTGCCTCATGCTTGAAGTGGGCTCCTCGTAGGGTCATGTTTGCTGCTGCATCTTCGGTTCTTACCTTTTGGATTCCTAATCCCGCAAAGCCAACTACTGAGCCTGGAAATACGCATGCCGAAGCAGGAAAACCGGAGCAAACTACATAACGAACCTGTATTTTTAGTCATTTAAATTTTTTAAATATTCTTTTGTTTCATGCTTTTCTTCTTGAAAAGGGAGAATAGACGGCTGGGTGATCTTATGTACTTTACTAGGGGGAAAAGCCCGTGTTACATGAGGAAGTTTAGTGCCTGTAATTAAATATGGTTAATAATTATTATTTAGTATTTTGTAGTATAAGAATCGAAGTATGACAATTTTATTATATAATAATATTAAATAGAAAAATCATAAGTTACATGCTGAGTTAAAAAATATAATATACAATGAAACATAATTAGAGGAAAGATATATAACAACTAACATGCTAATTTAGAGGAAAAATTATCTCAAAAAAAGTACTAAAGCATCTTAATCCACTCAATTCAAGAAAATAATTAAAATTATTGAAGTACGTAATTTAGATTTGTAGCTAAATATTTTAAATAGATAATTTAATTTATTGGTAAATCAAATGAAGTAAAAAATTTGCCTAAATGAAATTTAAAACAACAAAAGAAGTAGATGCAATCTGTAAATGGAAAAATTTATGATGATAAATTTATTTTAAACCACAAATAACAATTAATAAATGTGATCTCCTCTCTATCAAGCATGACTGACATGAACAATTGAATTAAAAATATTAAAAAATTATCGCACATACAACCTGTAGGATTACAAATTTCTTACAAATTTCTATTGAGATTTCTTACAACAAAAAAGTAGATTTGTTAAAGAAAACATACCTATTGCAAAAGGGTGTTGCAAAATGGGGAAGTAGCTAATGTAGTAACATCCGAATTCAATAAGTTGCATGGTTTTGGTTTAACAAAGCTATAAATAAATGAAATGAATTTGAACATATGGGCTTACTATGATAACAGTCTCTACTAATTAGTATTAATTGTGTTTTAATATCTATATATCATAAGTTTGCAAATAACGATGAGAAAAGTTTACGTAACTCCACTAAAACACATGCTGAATTAGCCATTAATGTCAATCAGATATAATTCAGTTGTGCCGAATGGTCAATCGGATATCCAACAATGTCACCTATCAAACTTGCCCATAGTTTTAAATGTTTGAAAGAACATCTTAGGTGGCGTTTGGTTCACACATCGGAATTAGATTCGGATTCGGAATCGGATATCTTGAGTTTGAAATGAGGTCATTCATTTCAATACATTTGTTTGGTTCAAGTACCTGGAATGTGTATCATTACTATAGTTGATGTTTGGTTCGTCGACTCTTTCGGAATGGAATATAATAAATATATTATAAACCACATCGTAAATGATAGTTATTAGCTCTTTGTAAATGGGATATAAAAAATTTTCACTAATTAAATATATTAGTATAAATGTATTAGTAAATTTAGTCTAACTGATTAATAATTTCTATTAGTAAACATGTATAATTATTAGTATAATTGATAATATTAATTATATTACATAAATTAATATACATTATATAATACATATAACTAATAATATTATCATTATAAGTTTGTAACTAATAAAATTAAATATTATATATAATTAAATATAAATATACAAATGTTATAATATAAATATATAATTATAATTATATAATATATAAAAATATTAATTAGACAAATATTTTATATAAATATAATATATATTACATATCAAATATAGTTATTATTATATTTAAAATAATTATTATAATTACAATTATATAACTTATTAATATTACATACATGTATATATTACAATTATATGCACATATAATATACATTTATAAATATACATATATATTATAAATATATTATTATATAATATTAATAAATTTATAATATATATTACACAAGTATAATTATATTTAACTAAATAATTATAATTATATAATATAATAATATAATAATATGATTATTATAAGTTTGTAACTAATTAAATTAAATATTATATATATAATTAATTATAATTATACAAATTTTATAATATAAATATATAATTATAATTATATAATATATAAATATTAATTGTACTAATATTTTATATAAATATAATGCATATTAATTAGATATAGTTATTATTATATTTAAAAAATAAATATAAATATAATTATATATTTTATTAAAATTATATACATGTATTTATTATAATTATGTGCACATATAATATACATTTATGAATATACATATATATTATAAATATATCATTATATAATATTAATAAATTTATAATATATTATATAAATATAATTATATTTAACTAAATAATTATAATATATATTTATATAATATACTAATATTATAATAAATATATAATTATAATAAAATTTATAATTATAATATATTATATATATGTATATATTATAATATAAATATAAATATAAATATATAATATATATAAATATTAATTATACTAAATATTATGTAATTATAAGATTCTGGAATCACACATGGGTTTTGGACAAAACCCACCATTTTACTAAGGAATGGAGGGATGCCAAATTTTTAGAAATCATTCGAAAATTTCAATTCCCATACCAGTGAACTAGACACCAATTATGGAGTTTATTCCATTTTTTCATTCCGATACCCTTTTACCAAACGCCCCCTAAGTAATTGCAACAAAACCAAACTAGTCATAATGACCTATATTCAATACTTCAATTACACTTCAAACACTCTCATATTTTCAAAATAATCCCACCCTTGCGTTTGAATTCACATTCTCAAAATAGACCTGTATATTGTGCGTTTGAATTCACATTCTCTAGCGTTTGAATTCACATTCTCAAATAGACATGTATTCAATACTCCGATTGCACTTCAAACACTCTCATATTTCCAAAATAATCCCACCCACATTCTCAAAATAGACCTGTATGAGACATATATTCAATACTTCTATTGCACTTCAAACACTCTCATATTTTCAAAATAATCCCACCCTTGCGTTTGAATTCACATTTTCGAAATAGCCTCACTGAAATTCAAAGATGGACATTCTCAAAATAGCCCCACCTTGCAGTGGAAATTCGAAGACCATTTTTACTTCAAAGACCATCTTTGCCTGTACCCTAAACTCATTCTTATACCCATTGAAATTCAAAGACCATTTTTGCCCTAAGTTCATTCTTATTTGGTACAAGGATGTCCGGGTGCTGTTAGGATAGGATCAAACGTTGTGGGGCTTTCACCGCATCCTGAGAACTTGAGAAGAAGCTTAAAAGCGTATCCTTGCTCTATATAGTGGCACTTCACTTTTATATTGGCTCTTCAGTTTCACAATCAACGGAGAATATGGTACATAACTATCTTGAAAAGAGCTAAAGAATGATAACCCCCTCTAATCGAGGGGACGGATTCATGTGCCGAGCAGTTCCTGCTGGTGTTATTAAACAAATTGTCTTGAGAATTCTTTTGAACCAAAATGATTTAACAAATTTCTGTCTTGAGAAGTCTTCTGGGCGGCAATATTTGATGATAACTCCTCGCAATACCATCCACTGTTATACTAAGGAAAAAAGATACCAAAACAATGCCATAAAATTGAAGATATGGATCCTACCAATACAAGGAAAACCCTCAACAAACAAAGAGATTATGACGACGCAAATGGATATCTGAAATGGATGCCGGCAATAATACAACCAAATACGAATTGACACGGTACAATTAATAACATCACAGTACAATTACAAACATCTACATTATTTCCAGGAACCAACTTGCATGCTGCATACTGGCTCATTGCTTTATTGGAATTTCTCCACGTATTTTCCAGCTTCCCTTCCACCTTGATCTCTTCCAGTAGGTTCCTGGGCTTTTGTCTGGATCCTCTCCCCTACTTCCTTAGTCTTCTGGCCCAGTTGCCCTGCCGCCTCCTGCATGCGCCTCCTGGCATCGTCCATCTGCTCCGTAGCCTTCTGCCTGAAGCAATTCAAAACCCAAGAAAGAGATGAGAGCCCCATGAGACCGAAGGCTCCAGACGAGAGGAAGCCAGTGACGGCCAGGCCGAAGAGGACAACAGCAGGCACCAGAACCGGGCTGCAGATCACAAAGAGTGGGGTGGTGAGGGCAAGGCCGATCAAGGTCCCAACTAATGTGAGACCAGCGAGACCAAAGAGGGTGCCACCAACAGGGAGGAGAGTGACAACTGCCAGGACTTGAATTGCCGACGGGCCCGTCTGAGGAAAGAGGGTCTTGACACCGCCTTCCCCATATCCCAGGTGCTGATGGTGTACTTGAAGCTGTTGTGGCGGTGAACGGTCTCGATCAGCCATCGATTGCTCTGAATGACAAGATTGTTGAGCCTTTTTTTTTTTTGTTTTTTTGGTTTTTTTTAATGATGATAAGAGGCGATGATGGATTACAGACTATAGAGTGGAGAAGCGGCTCGAGTAAGCAGCTGCTTTTAAAGAGAAGGGGGAGTGACTTTAGGGCGCAGGAGGGATGAGTGGGGGAGTGCAACGTGTTGGGCTGCATGCATGACATTTAGTGAAAGGCTTTGCATGAGAAACAAGTTGCGGGGTTGGGTGTTTGGCACGAGGTTTTGAACGTTCTTGCCACCTATCCTTCCTTCATCTCTGTCGGTTTCCTTCTACTCTGCGGCAAAACTTCTCTGACTTCTCTTCTTATTCTCTCTCTCTCTCTCTCTCTTTGTTGTATCAGTACTTTTTAACGAATGAATGCTAGCAGAGCATATTGGCTGGATTAATAATCAATTGGCCCATGATCACTCTGGTTTCTTATTTGCTATCTAGCTGTTATCAAGAACTTAAAAGACCGACCAAACAAAAAAATAAAAAAAATTGCTAGCTAGATATATTCTGTGATTTTTGCAGCTGGATCACTCGCGCAACGGGAGAGATTTAGATTGAATGGTAAGGTGAAAGAGATTATAAATAGGTGGTTTTAAATTTAAAATTTCTTAATAAAGAACAAACTTAATAATAGAAATTATACAAATTTCTAAGGGTTTGTTTGGTTCACAGACTGGATGAGATGGTATGACTCATCCTCCATTTATTAATTTTGAGTTGAGTCATTTTCGAATTAATAATCCGAATTATTTAGTGTTTGATTGGTTCTAGATTGGATAGGATATACTAGGAAATAATCTTATCATATGTTTGGTTGGAAATTGGAAGAAATATGATGATTACTATTTTAATGAACAAAATACTCCTTAATTTGTATGATCGTTTGAATAAAAGAATTTAATAATTTATAACTTTTATTAAAATAAAGTAATTTGAAACTTTAGAATTATAAAGTAAATTAAGGGTTTTGATATATACAAATTTGCATTCACTCAAACTCAGCTCATTTGGCCCTTAAAAATAGGTTTTAATCTAGTTTCTGAATCTAAAATTGAAATTCAATTAAATAATGGGCCGAGTTTTCGCTAAATTAGGTTAAATTGAATAAAATTCAACCCATTTAAGAGTTTTAAATAAGCCAAACTCAAGTCAATATAGAAGGTTTTTTTTTTTTGGGATCTAGTTTAGGCTTATTGAAGCATTCATTTGCAAAAAGCTCAATTGATAAGATTATGTATTTATATAGAATTTGGTTGAGAAAATAAGGTTAATAAGGGCAATATAGTCCTTTTCATTATATGTAAGTTGGAGCAAATTGGTCACAAAAATTTAAATTAACTAACAGAGATAAATTTGTCAAAAAATTTTAAGATAGGGACAAATTAGTCCGTCTATTATCATACTTTCCCCAAAACTTTCTAAACTTCATACGTACGGACATTTCTGCACTTCACAAGGCATTGCAATTTGCGCATTGAGATTGCAATTATCAGGCCATCTTCCTGGGCTCATTCAACAGCAGCAATTTTCCTGGCCCGTCACAGACGTAACTGTACAAACTTGCTGAGACTAGCAAAGAGCGGTACTTGGCCTTGTGAAATTTAGAAGCCAAGAAATGGATGAAAGCCCAGTCAACCCATAAGCACCCGATACAGGGAATCCTGCCACCGCGAGGGTGGCTGGGACAAAAATGGGGCAGATGATTACAATGAGCGGGGGTGTTGACAGCAGGGCCTGTAAGCTTGCCGAGAATAGCAATCCTTGGGCTTAATCTATTTTCTTAAACCGAAAAAATCCAATTCACAAGAGGGCTTAACAACATGGTCCAAACCAAAACCAAATAGACAACAAACAGGACCGAAGCCTATCTCCCTTTTGGATCAGTAATTATTGGATCCAAACTGGCCTGCCCAACCAGTTTGGTGTCGTCTGGATCAGTAAAATCTGATATTGAAGGCTAAAATGACAGTACCAAAAATTCCTTTTTTTTTTTTTCCTTTTTTGGTTCACTTTATTTTTTTTTAATAAAAAAATCTGGTGTGAGCGAGATGAGCTTTTTTGACCAAAAGGAAAGAAAAAGGCCCGCAGGACCTTAAAGTAAAAAAATCCCCCACGACACGACACGACAGGGACAACGAATCCATTTTGCAGCTGGTCTCCTAACTACATGTGTTGCCGCATAGATTGCCTAATCTTTTGATTTTGCGTCACCAACAATCCCATGCATGGTAAAGCATCATTCAAGGGAAAAAAATTTCAGCTGGTCTCTGCTCAAGTTGTAGAAACATGCCTGCCTGATTAGTAATTCACCGCATACAGAAGAAAGTGGAACTACTGCTGCTACTACTACTGTTAAAACCCATTAACGAAAGGGGACAAAAAAGATAACGGGAGTCAGTAGTAGTAACGAAATGGGAATCCTCGTACACGGTAGGCTGTGGAAAGTGTTCGTTGGTGAGGAATTCGGCAGCTAGCCTACAACACTCCATTCCACTCCACGGACGTCTATAACTAGTAGTAGCAGCGGTAATAGTAGGAGGAGTAGGAAGGAGGGGGGGAGTTACGCTTGGGGGCAGTCAGATCAATCAATCAATCAATGGATGGATGTGTGGAAAATTGAAGTTTTGGGATTGGAAGGATGGATGGATGGAGTAGAGGAGCAGTGGCAGTAGCAGGCCAGCATAGCTAGATGCCATATGATTAAGGTAGGCCGGGGACCAAAAAATGGTCACCTGAACTCCACAGGGATGTTTGGGCGGTTAAGAGGGCCAATGCCACGCCACTCAAGACTAGCAGTAAGTAAGCTTGACCCCCTAGCTCCAAGTACACGAGAGCGATGGATGTGACGGATTATCGAATTGGCAGACTTGAAGTTGAAGGGGGCCGAAATGCACAATCCCAGTGAGAGATGCCATGTCCCTTTTTCTCCAGAAAACAGCTTCCCCAGCCCCACCCCACCTTTTGCTGCTGTACGCTTTTTATGTATCCGTGGGCGTGCGCGTGCATTGCTTTGCATGAGAAAGTGAGACAAGCAGCATATTTTGATGTCCATCTCTAACCTACTCAATCAATAATAATAAAAAAAAAAAATTTTCTTTTTTGTTACTTCGCTTACTTACCGTTTCGGTGCAATCCCACGCTGAAAAATAGCTAATTGGATACAGTTTAGCAATCTAATTAAAATATTTGGATGGACCTCCTTTGCACATTCATTCATTTGTAGTGGATGTGATATATTTGAGTGTCACGTCACGTTATTCGATGATGACGTAAAAAGTGAGAGAAATTCTTTAAAAAAAATAAATAAAGAGAAAAGAAAATAATGATAGGTGAAATAAGATGATGTAAGAATAGCCGTATAATTATAATTAAGTAAGATCATGGGTTGGGTCTGGGTGATTTTAAACTTTTTCTCATTTATTTATTTGTGGAGGGTATTGCGGGCTTGACTTAGCCTCTCGTTTTAATATTAGTCTAAATAAAATATAATAAACAAATATTATTTCGTCATTAACTATAAAACAATGAGTATTGTTTAAAGAGGGGCGTATTTTTTTTGTTTTTCCATCTAATAGGATTAATAAGTTATGAATTATGAGTTGGGTTTATTTAGGGTATTTCCCGTAATTAACCTTCACGAGATCCAATGTCTTGTACTAAGTAGTCATAATATTCACTCTTCTACTGCGGCAGAATATTATGCATGGTTTTGCAGAAGCGGACGGTTGTGAGAAATCAAATCATGACTATCATTATCAGTCACTGCAAATCTAGCCCAGCCACGGCAATCTAGAGCCCCCGGGAAACCCCTCCCTCAAAAAAAGAAAAAAGGAAAAAAAAAACACAACAATATCAACATCAGGCATCAGCAGCGTCGTATATAGAAGTTCTGTAGGCTCACATTTTCTCACATGGTAGAACAATCTTTTTCCAGATCCTACATGGTAGGTTCCTGTACATTTCACTGTGCAAGACACTGACAATTATAGATGAACATGGTGGTGGACATGTCAGAAGTTCACAGCAGCTTAATTCGGGGAGACAAACATTTGGAAAATCTTCAATTTTACAGTTTTACTACTTCTCTTAATATTCTGATTCTCTTGTACTCTAATTAAGTTCCACTTGTTCCGGTAGTGGTTCTGTTCCCACCGACCCCTCATAGGTCGAATTGGATCTCCGCTAAATAGAGTAGAAGTAGAAATAGGGTTGGCGATTGACAAAAAAAAAAAAAAAAAAAATTAAGTTCCACTTGACCTTGGGCCTCGACTCGAGGAACAGATCCCATTTCCAGCTGCGAGCAAGAGGCTCGAGATCGCATTCTATCATTTATGATTTATTTCCACATCAATTTTCTCCCACTTGATAAGAGGCTTCGGAGAGAGGCATCTCAATTTCCTGGAAAACTATGCACATGCAATAAGGTATACATCTGGTCATGAGGCAATATGTACCGTGTAATATCCAATTAAGCAAGACAGATCTTATTTTATTACTATGCTTGGTTGTATCATATCCGTATCCATGTCTCTCTATTTATTTATATATATATAAAGCGTGAGCACCATTTAGTATTAAAAATTCATGTCATTTAATATACTTGACTTTGTTTGGATTGCATTTTTCTGGATTTTTTATAGAAAAATTACTGTAACAATGTGATATTTGGGAGGTAAAAAGGTGATTGTAAAATGTGTCCATGAAAAACGTGACGATTTTTCTTTGAAAAACTACAATCTAAGGGTGTGTTTAATATATATACCGTTCCATCTTTGACATTTTTACACAATCATAGTTAGTATAACTTCCGCCAAACCACCACCACTTAGCCCATGACACTCGTGATAATCGCACAAAATTTGTTCCTCTAATTAATTTGGCATTCTTTGTCTTTTTAAAATTTATTTATTCATTGTTTTCTTCTGCAATCTGCACACAGGCACCTCACCCAAATAGCAGGTAACAACTAATATACGGCCGGGAGGATCTTAAAGCTGTTTCCTTAGCCAATTGGGCGGCTAGAAATGTGAAAGGTGAATAGGAATTAGGATGAAATGTTCCCCTCAATTACCCAAAGAAAAAAGGATGAGATGTTTCGATTAGGTAGAAGCAGCAGTCACCGGTCCGCAAGTAGACAATGCAGAAGATATTTCGGCTCAAAAGAACTAAACATTAATGATGTATAAAGTACACCATCTATTAATTACCTCATTTGTGACATTAGATCTTCAATAGGATATATAGAAGCCTGAACAACAGGCCTAATGCAACGGCCGGTAGAGAGCGGACGATGCATATACTAACTGCTAATTTTAATTCGCATCCCAGTTGGCATGCAGGATATCTAGGTCTTTATTCTGGTGTTCCCGCCTCTGAAATGCGTGCCTGCTTGTAGCCACTTCATACACTATGGCTAATGATGCTAATTAAGCCGAACCCTCAAAGAGTAAGAGTAAGAAAAAATGCAATTTATTGTTCGATTAGACATTATCAATAGTTAGCATAAAAAACTTTGTGTCTCTTTTCAACTGTTATCTTTTAGTGGGTTTGTGGTCTCGGAGATGCATAAACTCAACCTCATTTCATTTGTCTAAGTTAAGCTTCGTACTGGTGTTATCCAAGTGGGTAATGAGCAGTATCATCAATTACTAGAGTACTAGCGATTTAGCATATGCACCAGAACAGTGGCTCATATCCCTCTTTGACATGTAGGAAAAGGTTAGAATAACCACAACTGGAGTACTTCTCTAAGTGAGACTAGCAAGTGGTGTAGTATGTTTGACGTTGCCCTACAAGCTTTGACACGATTTAGCTACAATACAAATCCAAGCATCCAAAAAATGGGAGTATATGCCTTACAAAAGCGTACCATCTTCTGGATGTAGATGACATTATCTATACACATAGATATATTGTACATCAAAGAACAATTCCCATCTTACAAAAAAAAAAAAGGAACGATTCCCATATGGGCGGATTCTGTCGAAGCAAGGACACAAACATTTGATTACTAGCAGCTCATTTACAAAGCTTCAAATATTTTCCATAACTCACTCTCCAAATTACATACTAAGTTTCCCAAATATATCTTACTTTTCCTATCGCTTTGAGAAGTTGCAACAAGCTAGAATTAGTTGCATCTTCTCATACATATGTTACAGGATGTGGAATATGATAATGCTTCCTTTCCTGGCTCCTTACTGCATCCATAGACCTAATTAGCATATAGGTTATCTAGCCAGTAATTGCGCACAAATAGCTCATGTGTTACTGTCTCCAGGCTTATCAGGATGATCACCTGAGAAGCTATTGTCCCATGATGACATATAATAAGGAGATGGATATTCATACTGACCGAAGGAACTATCTGCATTATTCATCCGTCTCCCCATCTGATTCGAGCCACTGTTGCCTGGGTATCCTTGTGGCATTTCATTGCTTGCATATCGCATTAGATCAGCATTCGTGGCATCTAACTCCTTCTGAAGACGAAGAACTTGCCTTTGGAGAACCGAGATTGCTCCAACACAACCATAAACCGGATCTTTCAACCGTGCCTCAGCTTCATAGGCAAGAGAATTTACCGCGTCTTCTCTCTGATGAGGTTGGATTTCATTGAGCAGCTTACTTACATTACTCGCTCCAAATATCTTGTGCACATTGGCAAACTTCTGCGGCTCCTCTGGAGGGAAATATGGAGCAAATATGCAACCTGGCAGGCATTTTCTCCTCAAGAACTTGCAGGCAGCACAAGGAGAATTGGAGTAACTGGAAGAAGCCATCCTTGCTGCCAATACTTGCACATGAATCCATCAGATTTTTGTCTTGTTATTGTTGGTTTTTCCTATTGTTGCTATTTGTTTGATCAAATATGCTCTAGGGGTTGGATAAAAAAGATGAAGCAAGTTTCTGAGATTGAATAAGTTAATGGGATTATTTTCTTTTTCTCTTTTTCCTAACCATTATATAATCCGTTTTGTCACAAAATCCATCCGAAACCATGCAATATGATCGGGATTTTCTTTTACTGGTACAGCAGTGACAGTACGATGCCCTGATGAAAAATGGGTAATCATTCATGGTTGCAGAATTGCAAATTTGGAAAACCAAAGGGAAAAAATTGTTTAAAGGACTGAAAGCAATGTCTGAGACTGACATGGTCAGATCACACTTTTAAGAAAAGAGAGGATAAAATGTAGCAGTATGTGTTAGTAGTAAGTTCGGATTATGTGGCCTGCAGAAGTCTTCTTCCTTATCTTTTCGTTCTGTTGACTTTTGAGGCATCTAATGTTCGTTTCTGGCACCGTTTGTCCCATTTTACTTTCTCCATGTTATAGTTCCCAATGTATATTAGATGCGTGCAGATAAACAATTCCAACCACCTATCCATACATCTTTGATTCTTGAATTTGGTCAAAATGTTCATCAAAACCTAAGAAGAGAACCGTTTTCCAGCAAAAGTTCAAGTCAGTCCTTCGCTTTGTACTTTGGGGAAACCCTATCTTTTTCCTGTTGAGTTCCAGTCCGGTAATTCTCATGATACTGAACTCTCGAGTGAACGAGCAATGTACCAGGGGATCCTCAATTTCGATGTTAAATAAGCACACTCAAAAACATTAAGACTCGCCCAGCGACTATATATATATATATGTACATATAAAAATGAATGTGTTCTTTTTTTTGGGTAAATTAGAAAGCGTGTGTACGTAGATGAATGAGTTCCTCATCTACCATGTCGAAGTTGTCTAAAATCTTTCTGATGATGCATAAAATTGTGAATCACGGGTTTTCGATTTTCATATCTAGAATTGTACTTACTATAGACTTTTCAAAGAATGGGGTTCAACATACCTCCTGTCCCTTATCCAAGCAGCACAATATATAGAAGAAAAAGACGGAAGATCCTCCAACTTCAAGCTCTGTCCCCTGATTCGTTTAAGAAGAATGATGCAGCCATCGAAATATATCCGACAAATTCTGCAAATTTTCTTGATGCGTGGATGGGAAAGTTCAAAGGAGGAAACCCTAAAAGCAAGAGAAGAGAAGGGGAGACAAGATGGTAGCCCTGGCTGCAAGTATATAGGCAGTGAAGGGAAAAGTAGTAGTTATATGATGATGATTAGTACAAGTAGTAGTAGTAGTAGCAGCAGCTGCAGTAGACTGCTAGGAGCATAATCAATAGTAGAAAGAGCGATTATTGGAGGCAACAATGAGCATTTAGTGAAAGGAGATGAAGACGGGAATGGAACGCCAAAGACATAATGGATTATAAATAGAAGGGCCACAGAACACGATAATTAAATAATTGATACTGTGAACCTGACTTGATTTCATCATTGTCAAACAACCGAAAGCTACCCAATCTCTTTCTCTCCTACTGCATGCTGCCCATACTAATTGATAATAATCACTGTAAGAATCCCAATAAACAAAGGAAATGTACTTACTATGAGAGAACCCATCAATTAATCCGATCCGATCCGATCCGATCCTCATTCTTTTCCTAGTCATTGCTTTATATATATATATATATATATATATATATATATATATATATAGTACTATAATATAATAAGATATATATATATGGTAAGTGGTAACACAACACACCAAATTAATAACATGTTCCTTTCCCTGTTTAGTCTTTGAAAATGGCAACCTCATCACACTTTCGCCATATATGGATGGATTGCGGTTCAGGGTCTAAACTGCAAGTTTTACACGTTCCATTTGGGAAATGATTTTTATTGGGGAGTACAAAGAAGTAACGAATGATGTCGTCAAAACCAAAACTTGTAGCTCTCTATTCCTACCTCGTACTAACGTTTTTATATATTGCGCTAACTCAATATATAGCTTTAGTTTCTTACGAGTCAAGACTTCAAACCACTAAAAGTTATTTATCACTTAAATATGATTTAACCAGAACAAAACAATATGCATTGTTTTTTTTTCCAAACATCTATACAATGCACAAAATCAGATGAGGAATTAATTAATGGCAGTTTGTCTAAACAATTTCGGTTTCACCCTTATTAAAAAATTACATCTAATAATCACATTTTGTCTGTCGTTATAATTACTCATAGCCACCCTAATCTAACTATCAAATTACTATAACGCTATAAACCAAAGTTCTTTAATCAAAAAATTATATCAATTCATTTTAATTATTTCTAAACTGCTCACTGAACACTTGTGATTGATCGTAAGACCGAATCAATGTCATAGATGAAACATACTTTAATATGCATATAACCAATCATGATTAGTGGACTACACATGTATTTCTAATTAGATTCTGTTTGGCCTGTTATTGTATGGAGAGTGCTCACTTGGTGTAAGCTCTATATATGTTTAACATCAATGAATAATCTGTAACTTTGCCCTAGGGAAAAGAAAATCATTCGAGCTAGAACTAAGGCCGTTTATCTTTCAACCATCCTTCCTAGTCAGTTTTACTACATAATTAAAAATAAGGTTCTCACTCTCACTATCATTTTAATCATATAATTTTTTTTATTTATTAGACCCTGTAACAAAACAAATGAACATTTGCCTTAATGAAAATGCAGGGCTAATTTTCGGTTCTGTTCTGCATGTATAGGTCTACAGGGAGCCTAATTTGAATCGTTCAACAGTTATGAAGATCGTTGTTGAATTGAACAAGCTGTAGAGAAAGGGAAGACCCCACAAAAGATATGCCTCAAGTCTCAAGCTTTCAAATCTTGGAAAAGATGGAGGAAAGAAGTCGCTCCCGCAGCAGGAATGATGCATGCACACTCGTGGATAGCTGCTGCCCGTTGTACATGGCTTCTTTTTTTTTTTTTGTGTGCTTATTTTGTCATTCATTTGTCTCCGCGATAAACAAGTCCCGTTGAATGTGGATACTGCTTAAGTGGGTAAAATATGTGCAAAATATTTCGAATCGGAAGAGAAATTGAAGAAATAAATGGCAGCGGAAATTGATTGAGTTTCTAATTTTCTTTAACTATGCACTTGCGAGATTCATTCCAAGAGCAGTAATTAAACTCCTCCAGAGATCGATGGAGCATAAGAATCATAAAGCACGATCTCGCTTGATTTCTGGAGTCGGAGTGGAAGACATGGCCGGTGACTTTTGGATTTGCAAGGTAGTTTAGTTCGTCCACTGTTTTTTTTTTTTTTGCACTTGCGCGTCCGTCAGTCCGTGTATTGTTTCGACAGCTTTCACTTGGGTAGAAACTGGTGGTATATTTCAGAAAGGACCGTGCCCAGCAGTTGTACATATTCCTCCGAACCCTCAATCTGGCAGCCAAAATTATTGGTATCAAACAATCCAACGGAAGATCCCCTGAAACCTTTTCACTGTTTGCTTAAATTATTGAACCCCTTTATCAACACATGCACAGAACCCATCTTTGTACTCATGTATTGTCACAGTGCTCATAAAAGATCTCCATTTACGGACGAATAATCAGTAAAAACAGTTCAAATATCTATTGTCTTCACTATTGGTATTTACATGTTTCTCGCCGACATGTCGGCAACTTGCATGTAATGAGTAGTTGTCATTCCAACAAAATTCAATCCCTCCAGTCTTGAACCTTATGGTGTAATAAACGATTGTGAAAGATTTCACCATGAAAGCACCATCAAGTGATTATACCTTTTATATCACTCTTTCAATGATTCCAAGCCTAAGGATCTTATGTTGGAGTCTAGTATGCTGTTAATAAATTAGTTATATATATATATATATAGTTATTTACATTGACAGTATATACACTATCACTGTTTGATTCATGACATGTGTGCAAAAGTTAGATTTCAAATTTAAATTTCACATAGTTATCATGAATCAAACGGTGATAGTGTATACACTTTTAGTGTATATGAAAGATTAACATATATATATATATATATATATATTAGTATTGGATGAATGATAACTATGCAAAATTTGAATTTGAAATCTAACTTTTGCACGTGTATCATGAATCCAGTGGTGATAGTGTATGCACTAACAGTGTATATAAGACTTACCCTCTATAACTTTTTTTAATACACTATCAATGTGAAGATTATTTTTTTACACAAGTAAAATTAGATTATACCATATAATATGAATTTAAATTTGAAATTTAAATCATACACATGTGACATGCATCCCTAATTCTTAGTGTAAAAGAATCACTGTTAGTGCATAAAAATATTAATCCTTGATAAATTAGTACTTACCAAGTTTTGTACCCGTGAATTCATAATCTTATCAAGAACCATAAAAATCCTAATCGCCATACTAATGAATTGTTTGGAAAGTGTAAAACCTAGATGATGTAGAATACTAATTTGCAGGCATACATGAATCATTTGGGAACTTCACCATGTGAAAATCTTAGCAGCAGTCACTTTCTTACCAAGTGTATCTGGCAAAATGGTGGTTCTTTGGACCCTGAAGTCTGCCGCATCCCTATTCCCTACTCACTTAAACTAGTAGTATAATGGAAAGGAGGGAATCTGACGATTATGGAGATCAGGCATCAGTTTTCATGATTGTAACATTACTGAACGAAAAATATTTTTCGAGGAGGGGTGCTTACATGATCTACCTTTTGCAATCTAGCGAGTTTAAAATTAATTATTAGAGCGTGCTTTGTAAATCGTATAAACTCAATCATGAAGCCATTTGTTTACAAGGAGATCGACTAACCCACCAAGTTTTGTACTGTTGGGTTTTCAACTTCGGAGCTCATGTGGTTTTTGACCCCCCAAAAAATAGCTTGGCGTCATTAAACAAAGAACAAAATAAGCTGCTATTCCCTACCTAGATTTCAGTTCTCCAGATGCAGACTTACATGCTTTCCAAACAATAGCCGATTATTGATCTTTTTGCGTATGATGGGACTATCATTCTTTTATTTTCTTTTCCCTTTTTGCTTTGTTTATTCTGTTATTTGCAAACACCCATGGGAAAAAGTTGGAGAATGTGGAGGGATATTGCAAATCAAGTATGCTGCTAATGATTAGAGGAGCGATTATTGGTCCTTGTTTGCATATTTTATCAGCTCCAACCTAAATGAATCCACTGTTTTCACGATCTGGTGTATTTTCTATTGTTACAGATAACTTTAAAATATGCATGGAGTTAGAGATAACGAATGCAAGACCAAGCGCTGCAGCTGCCTTCAGAATCTGACAACTTCGCAATCTACAAGCCTACTGATGGTTCCTGAATGCCAAGATTGGTCCCCATCGTCAAGGGTCATCCCCAATTTAAGCAGGAGGGTTTAGACCTGAACAACATATAATCTCCAGAAAATGAAAAAAAATTCAGTGTTGTATTCTTGAACGAAATTTAAATCTGTCTATCTATTCAACAAAACCATTGTAATTCTTTTCTCTTTCTCATATTTCTTCAAGGGATAAGACCATCAATTCGCGGTTCAAAACCAGATTTTGATGGCACTGATGCTTAAGATTGGATTCCGTAGGCTTCTTGTCGAATTTGAACAGACTATCAGAAGGCTTCACCTAAAATAAAACCCTTATATCCATGTAAGATTCGCTTACAAATTATTCCAAGTGATTGCTTTACAAAATCGAAACATCAGCAAAAACTCTGATGGATCAGATTCAGCTCAGGCAAGAAGCCTTGCTTACTTCAAACACCACATTGAAATACAGCCACAGGAATCAGTAAATATCACTAACCTAGATATGCAATGACAAAGGTCGATTCTAAGAAAGCTGAAAAATGCAATTACATTCTCACGTAAGTACTTCAACCATCAATCTTCTTGTCGCATAATCACTGGCCATCACTATGAACAAGTAAATAATCTTGATCAACATTAAAAAGATATATCAAGCTACCAAAAAATAGTCTCTAATTGTTCTTCTCTTCAACGACGAAGGAGGATTCAGAACGGAAGAGGGGCTTCTACTTGCAGCTTCTGGAGTCTTATCCAAGTTTTCCTTTAATCTGAAATTTGATGAATATCTACTCCTTTGGGATTCAGGAGTGGTAGTTTCTGAGGCAATGGTTGGTTTAGGAGAATGAATATTGGAGACTGCACCTTGGGGGCAGATTTCAGAGTTATTTTTCAAACTAGTTAAATCTTCATCGATAAACAGCCTTTTCCGTTCTATACTTGGAACTGCCATTACTCTTCTTCGAATGGATGAAGGAGATCTTGAGTTTGAGTAGCAACAGCCTTGGATGTTCCAAAAGCGAACCTGAAACCAATTTGCCGAAGAAACTTGAGATGCTTTTCCAGCAACAAAGAGCAATGATGCATCATAAGCAGTTTATAATTGGTTCTAATGGAGACTCAAATTTTCATAAGTTTTTTTGCTGACCAATTTATTGCATACTTACTGTAAAATCATCTGCAGATGTTGCTACCTTCCCCATCTCTGAAGGGCACCTGGAGAAATTATGAGAAATTTATTTCCTTTTCCAAAAGGGATCTCTGTTGAAGCTCAGAATACATTCATAAAACATACCAATCCACTGCAGTAACTTCTCCATCATGGCTTTTCAGTAACATTGGATCTAGGTGAGGCTTGTTTACCTGCTTCAAATAGCTACTTCAATGAAATCATAGACAGAAAATCTACAGGGTCCTGGTTAAAGAGAGAATACTAACCTGCCAAACGTATGCATTTCCATCACTAGAACCAGAAAGCATATGAGAGGCATCTGGACTGATTGATGACTGCAACACATTCAGAAAATTATGTGCATGCCCAACATCGGTTCATATCCTAAAGTATTGAGCATTTGAGTACTGCAAAATCTGCTTACCTTAACAAAAAAGGAGTCAATTTGACATCCAGAGAAAGTTTTCACAGGGCCATTGTCAAGCTGAAGTATACTGTAAAGGTATATCCTGAAAGAGCAATACTTCAGAATCTGAACTAACTGAAAGGCTTCATTTGGGAGCTGTAAATAATTTCCAGGATTTTCTTTGATCAAAATAGTCAATAAGGCGTGAAATTTTTGCTCCAAAACAAGTATAATAGTCAAAGAACAGAAGTATACCTACTGTCCATGCATGAGGCTGAAATATACACTCCGTTTAGATCTTGAGACAAGCTAGATACTCCATGCAATCGCCTCTCCTGAGTTAAAAAAAGAAGTGTCAGTCAGCATCAACAATATATTTCTGACCATCCCTGCTGCATGTAAAGACTTGCCTTTTCGTCAGAAGTATCTGGATGAGAGCTGGTTTGGATAACCGACCTTTTGAGATTCCTCGTATCCCAAAACTTCAAAACACTGAAAGTTTACATAACTACCCAGTAAAATTTCAAAGCCTAAAGTAGAGTTCTATAATGATATCAACTTTTGGGAGAAATGATAAAGTTTCACACACCTGTCAACTGCTCCAGCTGTAGCAATGGAAACTTCATCTCTCAAGTAGAGAACGGATGTAATGCTCATCGAGGCAGCCTGAAAAAAAAAATTGAAGGATTAAGGGAAAAATTACCAGCATTTTGGATGAACAAATTTGAACTGAGAACAAACCTTTCTCCGCCTAAGCCGCCTCCGACAGGGAGATACATGAGCCTCATGGACAGTGGCAACTGACCTATAAATAAAACAGAGAGGGAGGTCCACTAGTAAGCTTTGAGCCTTTTTCCCTTTTGGGTAATTACGTTATATTTTCTCCTTTTCAATGGATATTATTCTACAAGAATAGCAAACTCCATATAGTTCCAAATGTGTTCAGCCTACAAATGACATGAATTCCCAGTTTTCCTACTAAGCTGAAAAAGAGTGTTTAGATTGTGAAGGAACAACTATAACCTCCTCAAGCATGAAGGGATGCAGATCTTACGATATGCTTAGTCTGTGGCTGCTATTCTCAGAACACCTCAAGTCCCACAAAGCAAAGGACCCGTCTCGTGAACCCGATACAAGTATGTCTGTTCGATAGCAACACCAAAATATGCTAATTAGAAATTTCGATCATCTTTTCTGGAGGAAAACGAACATTTCCAACATGAGTATGAGTCATGATTGTACCATGATTAGTAGGATGAGAAGAAATGGTCTTCACACTTCCTGTGTGTCCCATCAATGCTCCAACACATTTCCTTTTTTGTGCATCCCACACCTTTATCTGTTAAAACCATAATTTACCGTATAATCAATAAATGAGCAGAACTGCATCCATCATCTTGGGTTTAAGATGTACAAGTTCTTCCAGCTCAATTTACATTTGTCAGGCGGTTCATATTTCGTGCGTTTTCTTACATATTCATGTAGACGAGATTATATGAATGTGTGTATATCTTGTTAATGCATGGTATAACATTTGAATCTTCGTACTTCATGCTATTATCAGCATTAGCCAGAATGTGAATTGAAAAAACTATATAAGAAAAGCTTCTCTGAAATATGCATTCCATGTAAACAACCAAGAGCAGAAACTACATCTGAAGTTTGTTGACTCACACTTTGATCACCTGAAGCAGTCAATATTCTGTTATCGTCCTGAAAAGAAAGCAATCATGGTTATTACCGCTTGAATAAATGAAAGAGGCAAATGACAAACAGGCCATGCTTGCCTGCCACGTTTTAACCTATAGAATATTTCTCAGCGATGTTCTAAATTTATAATGCCAGTTATTGATTACTACTGCCCCGTCCGCCCCCTCTTTATTTGACTTATCACAGAAACCACTTTAGGCAACTGCAAGTTTGCAACCGTAAAGCACACTAAACTTGATTATGTCAAAGCTATCAAGACTGAACTTGTGATGGAAGTAAAATCGCAATGCCAATTTGCAAAACATAAGATGCATATTTTTTAAGTTAAAAAATCCCAAATTGGCAGCAATTCCCATGTAAAAAAACATGACCCGTAGACAAACTTTTATGGGAGATTATAATCTATTGAACTCATAAAAATCTGCTGATTCGACTTCAATTGGAAGAAAGTCAAGAGAAAAAAAAAATACCTTGATCCAACAAATATCAAAAATGGCATTATCATGGGCAACCCACTCCAAAATTCTACATTTTTCTGCAGAGGTAAGTCGTAATCAATACTTGACAAGTTTTTAAAGTTTAATTCAATTACACAAACAACATCTAGGCAAAAAAATTTATCCGACCTGTATTCTGTTGATAAGTTGAAGAAGATGGAAATTTTAAGCGAGTATTATACAAGCTGATGTACCCTGCCTCATCCGTAACAGCTAGAATATGAGCGTTTTCATTACTCTGCATTCTTAAAATTGAGGACATATTAAAATTTCTTTAAAATATTTAGATAAAAAGAACAAAGAAATTCAAAAGCTTACTACACACATATATCGTGTAGTGATTACTTCGAGCGATGGATTATTAACCTTGCAAAAAGAGAGAGCCATTGGAGGTGAAGTCTTGCCATTGTGCTCGACAGATACGGCTCCAAGTTGGCTTGATTCCGGCCTTTCATCCACTATATAGGGTCTTTTCTTCACTGGGGAAAAATAAATAACATTAAAATTAAAACTACAGAGAACTTCAATTAGAGGGAGGAAAAAGGCAAAACAAAAAAACAAAAAAACTCTGCCGCGGTTAAGCGAACCTCGGAATCCGTTGAGCTCTCTGGAATTGATATCTCGGAAGAACGATTGAGCTATGAAGTTCTGCATTTTCGTGTTAGTATAAAACGATCTCCGTCAGATATGAAGAGAGAGAGAGAGAGGAGCTGAAAGGGGGTTTGGAGGACCGAATATGATTAGATATGGGGTTTCCCGTGCAGTTTGACTTGGCGCGAGGATGGTGGTTGGAAGAGGCGGGAAACTTTTAAAATTTTGGCATTTCAACGTGACTGAATTGGCGGTAGACGGGGGCGTCGCACAAGAACTCATTTACCCGTTGATCCCTCTGGCCCATTTGCTCATGAGCCTGCCCACTAAAAGACTCGGCAAATGTGAAAGCCACATCAACTCAATAATGGCCTCACTGGTCTTTTTTTATATCACGCACCAGCGTGTTCAAAAGATAATTTAAAGATAATGAGAATTTTATTTAAGATTAATAATTAACCTTATATACACTGTCAATATATATAAATTTATTCATAAGTTAAAGTATTAAATTGAAGTGTAGTGAATCTAATGAAGTATCTTTTGGCATCATCCTTCCAAGTTTTGGCTATAAATGAATTTAAAGGTATATTTGTATAAGTTCAATAATTTTTTTGGCAAAAAAGAAAAAAAGAGTTTGGTGATCAAATGATGCAGTCTTAAATAAGTGATTGGTCTTTTTTATCATTTACTCTTCTTCCAATGCCATACCTTTTGGGGGATTAGAGATATTTGCATCTTATGTGTATGTCTTTGGACGACAATAGAATGAAATGGTGACAATGAATTGGTTGTAACTTGGGACAAGACAGATTCAAATATTTGTTCCTTTTCTTTTTGTTTTTAATATCTTATTATTTTCCTTTTTTTTGGTTTCTTCATAGTAGATATTTTTTATTCATCATTCTACGAAAGTAGTTGGATTTGTTTGTTTTGTTTTTATTTATCAGCATTTATTTTCTCATTCTTTTTATTCTTATTTTATTTATCTCCCTCCCATGATTTTTTTGGTTAAAAATTATTTTTATTTTGCTTTTGATTTTGATTTATAAAATCTTTACCGGGGCTTTTCGGTCATTTAACAACATCCATTAACGGTGAACAGTTAATAACAAGGGCACAAATATAATTTGGTCAAACTATGCGATATGTTTTGTAATATGAACAAACCTCAAGGGAGGTAAGTGTAATTAATCTCATAAGGCACCAAGTCGGTTTTTACCCGATTAGGGTTTTTGTATCCGCACCGCCGAACAAACAAAGGCAAAACCGAAGTTCCTGGCGTCTCCTCCATTCGAAGTGCTCTCCCTAGTCGGTGTTACTCTGCCGCCATGCCGAAGCATTACAGACCTCCGGTTAGTTCAATTCCACCCGGCTCATTGTCTTTCTCTCATTGTTGTTTTAGTGAAGTTCATTTGACTGCCAAGTTCTGTGACATGTTCCGTCCGTTTTCAGGGGAAGAAAAAGGAGGGGAACGCTGCAAAATATGTTACAAGGTCACAAGCCGTCAAATATCTCCAAGTCAGCTTATCAGTTTTCAGGTGCCTTCCCCCTCCATCTGATTAACGATTTACTATTTAGCTCAAATTGCATCTGATTGTATTGGTTTAGCTAGTTTGAGAATTGCTTTTGACAAGGGATTTTGCCCTTTAAAAGTTCCCGTGAAGCAAACAAGATAAAGATTCTTTGATTGTTTCCACAGTGTTAGGGCCAACCAACTTGTATATACATTTTCTGAAAATTTCCATCGTGAAAATGCATCTAATAGACGAGGGAAGTTATAAGAAAAAGCTTTGCACGTGTATAGCTTGTAGCAACATAAGCAGTAGAAAAGGGGTTCCATGAGCATTAGCTACTTCAGCTTGTTTTGCATGGTAAAAAAGGATTACTGATTTTAGTACTTAAGGTTCATCCTTACAGGAAATTATGCATCCTCAAAGGTGTCTTTCCCCGAGACCCCAAGAAGAAGGTCAAGGGATCCCACCACACCTATTATCACATGAAAGATATTCTGTTCTTGAAACATGAGCCCCTACTTGAGAAGTTAAGAGAGATGCGGGCGTATGAGAAGAAGGTCAAGAAAGCCCAGTCAAAGAAAAACCGAGATCTTGCTGAGCGTCTATTGAGCCGCAAGCCTTCATACACACTAGATAGGCTTATCGGAGAGAGGTTGGTTGATGGCATAAATTTTGAGGTTGCAACCTTTTGTGCTTGCTTAGTTGAGGTACTTGAAAAAGGGCATCTATAACTGCTTGGGTACAGGTACCCAAAATTCATTGATGCACTACGTGATCTGGATGATTGTCTCAGTATGGTTCACCTCTTTGCTGCATTGCCTGCTATTCAGAGGGTCGAAAGGGAAAACATTCAAGTTGACCGTATTCATAATTGTCGAAGGTTATTACTTTGATTGTTGTAGATAATATTTGTGAGACTAAGTTTACAGCTTTTGAACATTTCTTGATATTACTTCATATCTCTTGTACTTATCGGATATTCTAATTCGGTATGGATTAGGTTGAGTCATGAATGGCAGGCTTATATTTCTCGCACTCATAAACTTCGGAAAACTTTCATATCTGTAAAGGGAATATATTACCAGGTATATCTTCTTCTGGTCTTCTTTCCTTCTAGTCTGAATTCCTGGTATATGGTCCTTTTCTGGTAGACATTGATAGAGCAATGATCTCTGCAGGCAGAGGTTGAGGGCCAAAAGGTCACTTGGTTAACTCCTCATGCATTGCAGCAAGTATTGCCAGATGACGTCGACTTCAAAGTGATGCTGACTTTCCTGGAATTCTATGAGGTTAGTGGATGTTGGGTTTCATGATTGATTTTTCTTTTACATACATTCAGTGTCCAGTCTCTGTGGAATTTTGCAGGGTGAAGAGTGGTAATTGTTTTCTTCTTTTTTCATGAAGATTAGAAGATAAAATTAGCTTAGGTATTTTCTGCAGGATTTGCAGACTCACTTGCTTAACCTTATATAGGGCCAAAATATAATTTTTTTTCAAAACAGGTGATGTGTGTCAATTATGAAGCATGACTTTTTATGGGTGAAGTTGGAGACATGGCCAGAGTCTCAAATTTTAAGCTTTCCTAGAGACAGTTGTCATTAGATAACACTGCTGAAGAATCATTACTTACTCTGTCACCGAATTGTATTCTCTCATGCCTTATTCATTTTATTATGGCAAAGTACTAGCATGGCACTGCCCCACTTTAGCCTGAGTGCACCTCCTTGAACTGTATAGGCACATCATATTGTGCAAAATCTTCATATCAAATTAATCAATTTCACACGCCTTATCCATTTTTATTGACTTATCTCCCTCTTATTGTAGACTCAGTGAAGATTTATTTTCCACTCATCTGTTTCTGTTTTCCTCTTAATTTCTTTCAATACTTATTTTTATTTGTTTTTTGTTGCAGACTCTCCTTGCTTTTGTTAATTTCAAACTTTATCATTCAATAAATGTCAAATATCCACCAATTCTGGATTCTCGCTTGGAAGCATTGGCAGCCGGTATTCCATTTACCCTTACTCAGTTTCTCATAAATATTTCCTTAGAAGTCAATTGGGAGAATATTTTACTTTTGTAGAATGGGTTGGCTAGAGCTGGTTTACTCTGCATGTTAATACATGAAAACTTGATACTGTATTTTCTTTGTTTCTAAATTTGTGCAGATCTATATGCTTTGTCAAGATACTTTGATGCCAATTCTAAAGCTTCTAAATTGGACTCCGAAGATATCGGTTTGTCTGGGTCCCAACAAGTTGAGGAAAAACACGAAGAGACAAAACTTGAAGAGTCTGAACTCAGACTTGCCCAACTCCAACACCAACTTCCTTCAAATGAGCCTGGGGCATTGATGCATCTTATTGGAGATGCAGAAGGCAATGAAGAAGAAGATACCAATACGAGGGAATGTAGAAGCCTTTTCAAGAATATGAAATTTTTCTTGAGCCGTGAGGTGGGAATAGTTTTGCATTGGTTATTGTGATTTTATTATCTTGTATCTTTTGTGTTTGATGAGTTGGACTGATCATTTTACTGAATATTTCCCTCGTTGATTGGGATATTGGGAAGTGGAAGGGGTTTGATGTGGAATGAAGCTATTAATGAGGTGCAGAGTCAGTCCCCAAGGGAACATACCTGCTGTAAAACATAATTCAAGGAAATAAGCTGAAGGATTGTTCATCTGGAGGTTTATAGTTGAACTTAAATGGATGTTACCTTCGTAATCCTTGGATTGAATATTTATTGCATATGAATATTTGACATCTCTTGACTTCCTGCTCTCCTATAAACTAAAAGCTTCTGAGGCATGGGAATGTTGGCATCACTATTTGTCTTAAATATGGCATGTTGTCTTCTTACATATAACATGGTAGCAGACACTGAGCACAGAACTTCTTATGCTGGTGAAAACTGTATTCTGTTTGGTTTTACACTGGCTTTCTTGAGCTGTTAGTGGGACTACTTTTTCTTGCTCACTTTCAATGAAGTGAATTTTTCATGTTTCAGAGTCTTTCATGTTTTGCCTGCTCCTTGTCATATTCTGATGTACTTATCTTAGGCATTTTCATAGTGACATCCTATTAGTATGCTTTATCACATTCACATTGTTCGTGTGATAAAAATTCATGTTGCCTTGCTGCAACTTGCAATAGCTTTTCCTCCTGAATCGTAGTCAACAGCTGTTATTATTGCAATTCAGGTGTTAAAAATAGCATTTGTAAATGTTTGTTGAGCTTTAGGGGTTCAGATGTCCTTTTAGATAGTTCTGTGATTGTGTTTCTTGTTTTGTTGTTGACAAATATGTTAAGCAGTGGTTTTCTTGGATGACTGGCTCTCTATGGTATGTCTTGTTGGTGAGTATTTGTGCACTTTAGAGTTGGGGTTGAGATATGCATCCTCTGGTGTAGTCTATTGACCTCTACTTTTTCTTATTTAACAAATTAGATGTATAATTCTGCTATCACTCTGTGCGTATGTGTAAGCATGGGTTTGTGCTTGTTTCCATGATTTTTTGTTGCTTTATATCCAGGTTCCTAGAGAATCTTTGCTATTTATAATCCCAGCTTTTGGAGGTCTGGTTTCTTGGGAGGGAGAAGGAGCTCCATTCAACGAATCTGATCAGAGCATTACTCATCAGGTCTGACACAGCAGATGTAATATAAAATGCATATGTCTTCAAATTCATTTGTCGTGTGAAATGTAATCTGATTTGGTAGATGTGATTTTGGCACCAAAACCCAAAGAACACTACTAGACATGTATTGTTGTGATATGCTAAACAACTGTAGCCACAGATTGTAGCAAACAACTGTATCCCAACACTAACCCAAAGAACACTACCTTGTGTTGTGCTGGATTGTGAGGTTTGGGATATTAGGTACCTCTGTAATCTGATCCTGATTATTTGAACTATGCATGATCACGTATGTGTTTCCACTTGTTGTAGGGGTGTTAAACCTCTAATTTGTGTTGATGAAGCTTTAACTTCTAGTCTGAAAGTATATATGATCCTAAAATTTTGCATGTGCAGATTGTTGACAGGCCAACTCAGAAACACACATTCCTTTCTCGAGCATATTTGCAGCCTCAATGGGTTTATGATTGTGTAAATGCGCGAATAGTATTGCCTACTGATGATTACTTAGTTGGAAGGTAATGTTTTATGTTTTGTGTTTGCATGAGTACGTATATCTTCCATAATCATTGACAATAAATTCAGTAGTTATTTGTTGATTCACTTTGGGGTCCATAGACCATTATCCTATGTTTAGTTCCTTAGAATAATTCTAAGTCCAAAGAAAGGGTAGGAGAATATGTAATTGACTATCACTTTTTTTGGGTTGTATCATCCTTTGGCAGGATGGTGTCCTCCTCACTGTATGTTTTCAATGTTTATGTACTAGACATTTTTATCATTTGGATGTCCTAAGAAGTTTGTCTTAGCAGGATTCCTCCACCACATTTGTCACCTTTTGTTGACAATGAGGCAGAAGGATATGTTCCTGAGTATGCAGAGACCATCAAACGGCTGCAGGCTGCTGCAAGAAAAGAAGTCCTTCCAATGCCTGGTGTGGGAACGGAAGACTTGGCTGATCCACAGACTTTATTGGTTGAAGGTATCATTGATCGTGCTGAAGCAATTGAAGCTGCTGAGAAAAAGAAAAAGGTATTTTCAAAGTAGATCTAAGCTGATTAAATGTGATACTAATTGTGTAAACTATAGTATAATTTTCTCACATAACTGTCTTTTTTTTTTTTAATTTCAGAACTAAAATATGTCCTAGCTTAGAGTATTGGTATAACTTAAGGATCACGTGCTTTTCTCGTCTGACAGATTAAATCTCATAACTGGTGGTTGTCATTGCACGTATTTATAGAAATCTAGGATACAAACTAGTTCATCATCTGATATATTGGGTTAACATGGAATGATTTTTTAAATTCTGCCGGACAAGAATTATTTTTACAAGTATCTTACTTGTTAACGGGAATTATACCTTTACTACAGTTAGGTACCTGGTATTGTTAATTGTCCGAGTGTTTTTACCTTCACTATGATTATTTACTTCGCCTATTAGATGGTGAGTATGATGGCGTTGGTCTGTGATTTAGTGGATACTTGCATTCAGAAACCTATAAATAACTGAATGGACCCTATTGGTGAAGTACTAATATTTACCAGGGAAGTCATATGTCTTCCCTTTGTGTAGAGGTTGAACTCCTTTACTATATTTCATGCCACCACAATTCCTCAAATCTGACCTTTAAGCATTCTGTCTAGATCAAATTTATGTGTCTGGAAATAGTCCTGAGTGATCAAATTTGCATAAGCGCAGATGTCTATTCTTCAGAAGCAATATCATGATGAACTGAAGTTGGAGCTTCAAGGAACTCAGTATCCTTCCATTGTGGATACAGTCAAGCAGAATGATGCTGTGGAAGAATCTCTCTCTAATTTGCTCCAGATTACTGAGGATGCTGATAACATGTCCAAGGTTGTGATGCCTCGTAGGAAGAGAAAGCTTTATGAAGCTATGCAGGTAAGTTCTGTGTATGTTATTGAGATGCATGCTTAGCCACCCCTTTCACCGAACACCAGAAAAGTTAATCTGCTTTTGTTTGGTGGTGAATTAACATGTGTTAAAAGCGATTTAAAATTTTGGAAAAAGCGTTCCCAGTTTGATCATTTATTGACCAATATGATTTGTGGCTCATGGCTACCGTTCTTTCTCGTACAGATTGGCAAACAGCGGAAACGTGCTCATGTTCACCTTCTCAAGGAAAGAAAGGAAAAAATTGACGCAGCGAAAAAGTCGTAATGGGATACTGGGTATTGTGGTAACCTGAAATGGTTACACGTTCATCTTTTGTAAAATTTTGGTCTCCATTCTCCTGCTTGTAGAACTTGGTCAAGCATTACCCATTGTACGAAGACGAGACCATGAAAAAGGGGAAAAAAGAGGAGAGGGGGGGGGGGAGAGGCAGAGGATTAGAAAGAAAAATCACTTTGTATATTGTCTTGAAGATTGCCGACTTGATTGGCTAAAGTTTTGCGGCAATTGGTGTTATTCATCTTTATCGTTCTTTTGGACTTGCAAAATTGGCTCAATATTGAGGAAGATGTATTTGAGGAAATTTTGTTAAATGTATTTGAGGAAGATGTGCTCGAAGTGGTTCTGTCATGGCGGTAAGGTTACCTGGAAAAGATTCACCTGTTATTGTCCTTTTCAGCGCGCGGTCAACTACTGAGACGTTCACGGAGCAGTTTGAAAACCGGACCGGATCAGAAATTGCGAAATTTGTCATGCCTCTGGTCTGGTTTAATAATTAATCGAAATAATCAATTGAATTGGTCAAATTCGTTTAAGAATCTATTGAATCAGTAAAAATTAGGAGGTTTAATCAGTTTCTATTAGTTTTTCTTTTCTATTATTCAAATTTTTATAATAAAGTAAATCTAAAAAATGATTAAACCTTTTAATTGGAGTCAAACCGATTAAATGACAAATGAGAAGCTTTTTTGCTTCACTTTTCAGTTTTCAGTCTAGGTTTAAAAACACGCATTCTTTTGTGCACGGCACGGGTTCTACTTGCCGTTGTCTGGGTTGAACCAAGCAGAGCACGGTTAATGGTCCCGATCAAAACTAACACTTTCCGAATATTTACAACTAGGAGGCAAAAGATTTGGCTTAACTGTTAACCAATCGTATCTTCGTATTTCATGTACATACAACTTTTCTATCTACTATGGCTAGGACAAAAGAAGCAGGGACATTTTTGAAAATTGAACAATTTTAACGGCCAAACATTTTTTTGACCGGACAAAATGATCAAAAATAAACATTAGGCTATAAAGTGAATTTAAGACCAAACATTAAGGGGTTTATTGCCATTTACCCAATCGTAAAATAGATTAATCTTTACATATTACATATACTCATATGTCCCATAAAGATAAACTGATTTCTACTCTGATTAGGCCGGATAGTCAATGTAATCATTTGTTGCTGAGTACTTTCTTTAAATGCCTTTTCATTAATACTTGTTTTAGTGTTGTATTTAATATTTCTAGTTGAATGATTAACTAATAGAATGTCATATTTACTAATTAAGATGCAAACTAAATATGGATATGCTAGCAAATTCATGCACCGACTATTTTTTCAAAAACGGAAATGGACCCATAATTTGAGACAAGTACAATAAGAAAAGAGAGCTTATTTTTATGGAAATGAAGTGGGTGCAAATATAGTGTGATAAGATTAATATAGGATTAATGTTTCCTATATATTCACTGTATAGCGTTTGATAAATGACAATCATAGAAAATTTAAATTATTTTTACACACATGTCATGAATCAGATGATGATAGTGTATATACACAGTCAATGTATATAGGATTTACTCGTTAATATACGAGCGAAGTTGGATGTTTGAGTAGTTGAAAAAGTCTATCTCTCTCTCTCTGAGTCCGAAGTTAAAATTTAAATTACCATTAAGCAGCATGAATCCATACCTAGCGGGAATAAACTCATTTAATTTGTGTTTAGATTGAAATGTTTTGATATAAAATAATTTGTTTCACAAATTCTAATTATCATTTTATCTTTCCAATCATATTTTTATTTCACATACATTATATTACAAAAAGTGTAACAGTAATTATCTCAAATAAATCATCCAAATAAACTCCTATCCAAAATTAACCCTTGGAAATGTAGCATAAAGCTTTATGATGCAAGTAAAATAAATTGCATGGGCAATCCAAACATCCTTGACCTCCTCCTCCGCCTCCTTCATTCTTCTCAGGACCGACGAGTTTCACCAAAATCTTACAATTGACACCACCGCCGCCGTCATCACCACTGTGGCCACACATACGCCTTATCCGTAGCAACAAATTTTTCCATTGCAAGTCTTCTTTTCTTGCCTCAATTTTATGACGGAATGTGGTTATTACGATAAAACCATAGACTGTTTGAAAATGTTCTTTAGTATCTTAATGCCATGAAGAGTGGACCTGTGCAAGTTTAAATAATGAACGGGGAGCTCGCAATCTGGTTAGTTGTCTGACCCTCCACTCTCGTGTAGTTGTTGTTTCAATTTTCAGCGGTTACAACGATCGTAAGGTACCGTTGTCATTTGCAACTATACTGATCATGTCCATACATATTCATTCTTTCAACTTCAATTTGATAAAGTATCCATTCACAGATTTTTCCGTGAATGGCCGTTCTTCATGATATTTGCTTCATGAGCATTTTTTTAAACCTTAATGAGCTACCTGCCGTATTTTATTTTAAGATTTGGCTATTATCCTATCTGTGTTAACTTGTTATCTTGCTGCCATGCCTTCGATTGTTTTTATAAATTCTTTTCCAATTTCCGTTTGCTTATCTTTCGGTGGAGGGCATTTAGCTTTAATAAATTGCGCAGAAGTGATAAATTGTACGCACAAAGTCCTTTCCTGTTACCATTTAGCTAGCCTTTGTGCATTTCTCTTCTTGGTGGATGAGAGTTGATATTTGAATCCCATGATGCAAGTCTGACCATTTTGATGTCTAATATTACTTTTCGCTTTTCAGGTGTTGCGGCAGTCTCCTAAGTCAGAGCACCCTGATAGAGGTCAGCCTGCTCCTCATGCACGTTAAAGATTTGGAAAATGCATGAAAATGCTTCATAATGAGATATTAAAAATTTTTTGATTGGTTAGGACGGTCACAATTGACGAAACGGTCGATCCAAATTCCTTTTCCTAACGGGAAATTTCATTCTGGTAGAACTTAGCCTGGTTTTCTTCATACTTTCAGATGGTCATTTGGTGTCAGTTATCTAGTACATGGTAAGTCATTTGTATATGTCTGCAGCAGTTGGTGAGAAAAATTTCCCCCCAAGTCATAATTTGAAAGTTCGATAATGATGATTTTAGCACTTCCACTCAATCCCTTGGTCCTTATTTTAAAGCTTGGTATTGATTTGAACTTGTCTACTTTATTTTTAGCCTTAATAAAAATGCAGTTCTTTTCATGACTGAAAATCATTGGGGCGCTTCATGTGCTATTTGGTGATTCAGGAGCCATCACATATATTTCATGTATATGGGAGTCAGGATGGGCTTGAAAGAGAAGTATATTCAGACGAAGAGCAGTACCATTTTAGCTTTGGATGGAAGAAGGCGGTGCTTGGACATTCAGATAATGACAAGCTGCATTTGCAATATGAAGTTTATGACTTCCTTTATTTGGATCAGATGTTTAAAAGATTGTTTCTTGCTATTTTCCGTGGCTTCCGACGAATCTAATTTACTAACTCAGATCATGTTTGTAATCTTTCCATAATCTGTGGCATTCACACCATTTTTTCCATTAACATCAAGAATTATGATTATTGGCTATTCTTTAATGCTTTTGCTTAAATTGCTCTTCAGAAATTGGAATATAGTGATTAGCAATCTGGATAAGCATGCAGCATGTTGTCTGGTAATTTTCTCTTTATTATTTTCATGCCATCGCAACATATTGTCAAATTCTGAAGCCAGTGAAAACAGAAACTTGACACACACACAAAGCTGAGTATTACTACATCTGTTTGGCATTTACACCTGAATATATGATCCCTATCACTTAGCGCTGTTTAAGTACTGATTTGAAATGCTCCCTATCATGATAGATTTAAACTGATAGCATGTCCTTGGTTTGATGAATTTCAAGTTATCTGCAATAGAAGATTCCAAACTGAACTATGCGGTGCCAAATGGCGATCTTCTTGCTTTACTTTGGTGATGATGGCTTTGGATGAGAAGACTTCCCTGTGATTGCTTTCTTGACCTTAGCTATTGAGTGCTTGACTTTTGATCCAACGCCTGACAAGATACTATGAGATTTCTTTGGAGAAGCTTTGACATGGATATCTCTTGAGGCTTCTACTATGACTGGATGGTCATAGCCTAGCTCTTCTCTTTGCTGTTTATCTTCTTCCCCTTCTTCATCTTTAGCTTCATCAGTGTTCGGTTCCTTAGGTTCAGAAGTTCCTGTTATTCCATTCTTCATCCCTTCTCTTCGAATTGTCTGCTTGCTTTCTGAAATAATGTCTCCAGACACTTGTGAGTTCTCATTCTTTGATACCTCGAGAAGATTAGGAAGTGAAGTCGTAGTTTTTTCCTCTAATATGAGCCCCCCTGTTGCTTTTTCAGTTTCCTTATCTTCGTTGCATGTTACTGGTTCCTGGTCTTCTTTTCCAGCACAGATGCTTTCTGTTTCCTGGACTGGGAGATTCTTGTTGTCAATTAAGCTATCATTTGGATCTCCTCCTCCTTCTTGCTTATCAGAATCACAACAAGGGCCCCCCTCATGTTTTTGCATGTTCAGAAGGAGACTGGTATCCATCTCAGTCACAGGATCAAAAGGCCCCTCCTTTCTAGTTACCTCCAATCTTGATTGGTTGATGGTTTTTTGTTGGCCTTGAGCTTCTCTATCATCTTGTTCTGGCACCAGCTCAGACTCTGAGTTCTCTTCTGATATGGCTGATCTGAATTTCTGTGTTTCGTCATTGCAGTCATTATTAAGTCGTTCCTTTTCTCCATATTCTTCTTTGACTGCCTCTGCTGCAGCCTGGGAAGCATCTCCAGGTTTGAGTTCTTCTGTTTCAGGCTGTAAAGTTTCACCTCTCTGGCCTTTTTGCATTAGTGAGATGTCTTTGTCTTCAGTTAAAAGCTGTCTTTCAATGCCAGTTTCAGGATCTTCTTTTGCCATAATCACCAAATCTGACATTATAATGGAACTTTTATATGGCATGTTGATGTCCTCAGAGTTATTTGTGGCTTGTGTAAGATCAGCCAATCCACCTTTTTGTGCTATTTTATCAACCTGACCTTTGTCTTCCTTACATTCAGCCTTTGTTAAGATTTCTTCTCTGGGTCTCTCCATGACCTTCACTTCTGGAATTAGATCTGATTTTATATAGCTTGACATATCTTCGCATTCATCACTCGCCTTTCTTTCTCTTCCACTTTCTGCTTCTACCTTCGATGCAACAAGATTGAAATCATTGGCACGTTGCAGCTCCTTTATGTTGCCTTGGAATTCTCTTGCCGACTCCTGCCCAGTAAATGGAAAATCAGAGTTTTTGCTCTGATTGTGAAACTTTTTATCTTCATTTTCACTTTTTGTGATATTTTCATCTCCGTCTAGCTTCGTCACACTTATCCATGTTGGGAGACTTTCCTGTCCCTGTGAAAAAAACATCAGTTCTATTCTTGTTCATTTAAAAAATTTCAAGTTATTACTGTTATGCATTTCTTCATACCTCAACCTTTTCTTCCTTTTCCTTATCTTTGATACCACTCCCTTTTGGTATGCTGCTGACCTCTTTTCTGGATTCCTTTTGTGTAATTGAACAATACTGCTCTTCTTTATCCAATTTATTGCTCTCTTCATCTCTAGAAGTTCCAGAGAGAAGTAGACTGACAGCTTTATCAATTCTGCCCTCTTGCTTTTCCAGAACCAAGCCTCCTGTGGCATTAGTCATTTCATACAATGATTCACTTGGTGAATAGTGAGTCACTGTATCATCCTTGTGGCTTTCCAAAGTATTTATGTCTTCTTTGGCAACATCTTCACTCTTTGGATAATCCCCAATCTTTTCATGGACTGGCTTTAGCGGCTCAGCTCCAGACACAATGTATTCACCTAATTTCTTTGATGATGCTGTTGCAGTCACTTCTGAATCATATTTGAATATTTTTTCTTGGTAATTAGAACCCTTTACACCCTCGTCGTACTTTGGAGACCATACTCCAGGAATTTCAACCTATACAAGTATGGGACATAAATTATAATCTCATGTTATGGGTAGCTTAGTTATTACAAATATGGTCCTCATGCATAATAAAGTTGTAGTTAAGAAACCCAAAAGATTTTTTTTGGTCAAACTAGAGAAAAGAGAAGAATGAAACAGTGTATATGACATTATGCAACAAACATGTTTGGTATGGCAGGATAGTGATGACCTGATGAAGACTGCAAGCTAAAACATGCTGAAGCCTGTAAGACCTAGAAGAGTTTATTCTGTTCGATTCCTCTGTTTTTGACCTTCTTTTTATGTTGTGCTATTTCTTTTACTTCTTTCTTTATGCAAGAGATGGACTATTTCATTGATATAATTTGGGTTTGTTGTGGAATTATATTTTTTGGAGTCCAGTCTTTGTGGGCCGCACCTCTGTAAATGTTGGAAGAATCATCAAGAACTAATTTTTTAAAATTTTACAGTCATGGATGATAGAACAGTCATTTCTTCTGCACTATTACAAGTAAGCCATATGATATAAAGGTTACTTAACTCATGTAGGCTTTCTGATTTCTGAAAAATAAAGGTGCTGGTTGGTATCCTAGGGTTTTATCCAGGCAAAATATATATGATGCCCTTAAGAAGAGGTCTATGCTTACATTTCTTTTTTATGAGCTACCTTAATGCACTCAGGGAAGCAAGGAAAAACTTGTTTGTGCTTATGCCATGCAGGGAAGAGAAAGATGGAAGAAACATCATTGGGATTGGATTTCTTAGCTTTTCATTCATTGCAAGCATGCTTTAAGATCATCATGCTAAAGATAGAACTGTATTGCTATGTGACCTTTTCATTTGAAGTAGCCACTTCAGTTTCTGTGTTTCTTCTGGGCAACTTGTCTGCTTTTTCCTGCAATTCTGATTTGGTTGTCGTATCCATTGTACACCTTTGCTGCTTTTCTTCTTCTGCAGGGCAATATTGCACTGTTTCCACCATAATTGGATCTTGGTGAGGTTCTTCAACGACTTTATCTGCACTTGGCTTCTGCTTCTTGAATCTCTGAGTGGCGTCAGATGTCGCAGTTTTGTCAAACTGATATATAATTGATAAAATATAAGATTATACAGTTGAGTTGCTATAGAAAGGGACTAAATCATGGTTATGTTAGTTGTTTAACCTTTGTAGTTTCCCTTGCATTATTTGTGCTGACAGATATTTCATCTACCGTTCCTCTGATATCTTCTTCTGTATTTAGCTCATCAGCACTTGTATCATTCACATTAGTTTCTTCCACATTTTCTCCAAGGGTATAATGTTTTATTTCCTTTGCTGTTAAAACCTCGCAATACCCACCAACAACATTTTCTTCACTTAGGATCTGTTTCTTGGAACTCTGAGCAGCATCAATTATCTCAGGTTCTTCAAACTAGCAAGATTTATGAACTATCAGCATTACAAAGTTGAGTTATTACAAAAAGGAAAGACAAGATGCAGTTATTTATGTTGTCTGACCTGTGTAGTTTCCGTTGCACTGTTTGTGGGTTCTGATATTTCATCAACCTTTTCTTTGGGACATACTCTCGTCTTTAATTCATCAATGGCTGATGTATCCTTGACACTACTTTCCTCCTTTCCTTCTTCTGTTGGACTGTAACTTAGTATTTCCTCTGCAGTTGAAACTTGGGGAGGCCCTTCAACACCCTCATCTTCACTTGCCATCTGGTCGTTGCAATTCTGTGTGACATGCATATTTTCATTATCTTCAAGCTTGTGTAAACGTTTATGAAGCATCAGGCATTTTATGAATCTGAGGTTGCTACAGAAGGAAGGAAAGATGAAGTTGTTATTTTTATTGTCTGACCTTTGTATTTTGACTTGCATCATTTATGACATCAGATACATTGACAATCAATCCTGGCTCAACTTCTGACTGTAGATCATCGCTAGATTTTGTATACTTGACGTTGGTTTCCTCCTTTCTTTCTTCTTCAGGGCTGTAATTAACCTTGTCCTCTGCAGTTGAAACTTGAGGAGGCTCTTTAACGACCTTGTCTGCTGGCATCCCTATTTTGAAACTATGGTTGGCATGAACTGCTTCAGGTTCTTCAAACTGGTACCCATTAATGAAACATTAGCATGATAAAATTGATTATATATATGTGTGTGTGTGTAAATTTATATGTATGTTTTGTGTGACCTTGATACTCCTGCTTGCACAATATGTGGTCTCAGAAATAGTCTCTGCCTGTGCTCCTGGATCTTCCTCTGGCTTTAACTCATCTAGAGTTCTTGTATCCTGGACATTCCACTCTTGTTGTGCAAGGTTGTAATTATCGATTCCCTCTACAGTTGAAATTTGGTCAGACCCTTCAACATCCCTGTCTTCATACGTCATCTGTTTGTGGGAACTCTTAGTGGCATCTATCGTCTCAGGTTCTTGAAACTGTTGTACACCAGTTGAATGATAAGCATTATGAAGTTGAGTTATCATAAAAAGGAAGCTAAAATTATAGGTACTTTTGTTCTTTGACCTTGGTACTTTCACTTGCATTCATTGGGGTCTCTGATGTTTCATTTGACTTTATTTCTGGAGCTCCTTCTGGATTTAACTCAGCTTGCTTTGACACATCCATGACTCTGCCTTCCTCTTTTCCTTCTTCTGTGGAGCTAAAATTGACTAGTTCCACTGCAGTTGAAACTTGGCAAGTTCCATCAACAACTTGGTCTTTAGTTGGAATCTGTTTCTTGAAATCTTCAGTTTCGTCAAGCTAAAATAGATTTTTGCAATATCAGCACTAAGAAATTGAGTTGCTAAAAAACCAAAAAACAATTTACGTACATTTTCATGGACATTTGTACTTTGACTTGCAACTTTTGTGGTACTAGATATTTCATCTACCTTTATTCCTGTTGCTAACTTGTCTGCAGTTGTATCTGTAACATTCGTGTCCTCATTTCTTTCCTCTGTGCAGCCATAGTTTCCTACATGCTCTGCAATCGAGACTTGGAAAGACAGCTCTTTGACAACCTTGTCTTCACTTGGCATCTTTTTGTTGATATCCGGAGCTGCTTCTGTTCTCTCAGGTACCTCAAACTGGTATAAAGTTTATCAAATATCAGCAGTAGGAATGTTATTACAAAAAAGGACTAAAGTGGGTATTTTAAATTATAGACCTGTGTACTTTCACTTTCACTTTCACTTTTTGTGGTCAGAGATATTTCTTCTACCCCTATTTCGGGATTCACTCTGGCCTTTTGCTCATCTTTCGTTGCTGTTTCATTGGTATTCCTTTCTGCGTTTCCTTCTTCCGCATGGCTATAATATACTGTTTCCTCTGCAATTGAAACTTGGGGAGGACCTTCAACAACCTTGTCTTCAATTGGCACTTCCTGAGTGACATTAATTGGCTCAGATCCTTTGAACTGGCATTATTTATGGGATATCAGCATTACAGTGTTGATCTAAACCAGAAATGGAATATCAAATTTTAGTTATTATTTTTGTCTGACCTTTGCGTTTTCACTTGCATTTTGTATGGTCTCAGGTACTTCACTGACTGTTAAGTGTGAATTTACTTCGCCCTTTAATTCATCTCTGATTGTTGTATTTTTGACATTCCTTTCCTCCCTTTTTTCTTCTGGTTGGCGGCAACTAACTACTGCTTCTGTAGTTGAAACTCTGGCAGGCGCTTCAACAACCTTGTCTTCCTTTGGCATCTGTTCCTGGAAACTGCTAGTTGCATCAACAGTCTCTGCTTCTTTGAACTGGTATGAATTTTATCAAATGTTAGCATTACAAAGTAATTTGTTACCAAAGGGAATGATGAAATTGGTAGTTATTATTTTTGACCTTTGTGCTTTCGCTTGCATAATGTGTCTCAGATACTTCATCTGCCTTGACTCCTGATTCTACCTTCAGCTTTAATTCATCTATGATAGCTTTATCCTTGACATTCTTTTCCTCTCCCTCATCTGCATGGTGATAATTTACTATTTCATCCATAGTTGATACATGGTGAAGCCCTTCAACGTCCTTGTCTTTACTTGTTATCTGTTCTTCGATACTCTGAGCGGCATCAATTGGCTCAGGTTCTTGAAACTGGTATAAATTTTTTATTGTCAGCTGTATGATATTGAGCTATCACCAAAAGGAATACTTAAATTATTGGTACTTTTAACTTTTTTGACCTTAATACTTCCACTTGCATTCATCATGGTCCGAGATGCATCATCTGGCTTTATTCCTGGAGCTACTTCTGGCTGTAATTCATCCTGGATTGCTGCATCTGTCACATTCCTTTCCTCCTTTCCTACTCCTGGGATATCATTTACTTGTTCCTTTGCAGTTGATACTTGGAAAGGTTGTTCAGCAACTTTGTCTTTACTTGTGATCTCCTTCTCTAAACTTTGGTTTGTATCATTCACATGGTATCCTTCAAGCTGTAATAGAGTTATGCGACATCAGCATTGTGGAACTGAGTTGTTACCAAAACAGAACACTAATTTCTTAATATTTTTCCTTTGGCCTTTGTATTTTGACTAGCATTTAATGTGGTCTTAGAGTTTTCATCTACCTTTATTCTGGTTGGTGACTCATCACCAGTCGCATTGTCAACACTCTTGTCCTTTATTTCTTGGCTAAAACTTCCAACAACCTTGGCAATTGAAACTTGGATAGACCTTTCACCAATCTTGTCTTCTCTTGGCATCTGTGTGTTCACTCCCTTAGTTGCTTCTATGTTCTCAGGTAGTTCAAACTGGTATAAATTTTATGAAACTGTAATATTAGGAAGTTGATGTTACATAAATAAGGATGAACTTTAGTTAGTCTGTTCTTATACCTCTGTAGTTTTACTTGTACTATTTGTGCTCTCAGATATTTCATCTTCCTCCATTTTGTGATCTGCTTCCGGATTCAAGTAATCTCTGTTTGTTGTTTCCTTGACATTTGTTTCTGTCTTTCCTTCTTCATCAGGGCTATAACTTACTAATTCCTCTGGAGTGGGAACTTGGGGTGGCCTTTCAACAATCTCATCTTCACTTGGCATCTCTTTCTTGAAACTTGGGCTGACATCAACAATTTCAGGTCCTTTGAACTGGTAAGAAATTTATGAAGCATCAGCATTGTGATGTTGAGCTGGTACAAAAGTGAAAAATGAAATAACGAATTTTGTTGTTTGACCTTTGTAATTTGACTTGCATTGTCTATTGTTGGAGATATTTCTCCTGGATCTAGTTCAGGCTTTAACTTATCACTGATGGTTGTAACATTGAGATTCCTTTCCTCCTTTTCTTCCTCTCCAGGGCTATCGGTAATTGTTTGTTCTGCAGTTGAAACTTTGGGTGGCCCTTCAACAACCTTGCCTTCCTTTGTCTGCTCTTCCTGGAAACTATCAGTTGCATCAACAGTCTTGGCTTCTGTAAGCTGTTGTGAAATGTTATTAATTATTAGCATTGTGAAGTCATCTATTACAATAAGAAAAAGATGAAATTGGTAGTTCTGATTCTTATTTTACCTTTGTACTTTCACTTGCATAATGCGTTTCAGATATTTCATCTGCCATCATTCTTGATTCTGTCTTTGGCTTTGCTTCAAGGTTTTCATCTGCCGGTGTTCTATCCTTGACATGCTTTACCTCTCCTCCATCTGCAAGGTGATCATTTACTAATTTGTCTGCTGGTAATGTGCCCGGAGACCTTTCAACAACCTTATCTTCTTCTTTTATTTGTTTGCTAACACTCTGAGTGGTATCAATTGGCTCAGGTTCTTGAAGCTGGTATATATATATATATGTTGAAATGTTAGCTTGCTGCATGATGAAGTTCGAAAAAGAGACCTGAAATTTGTAGGTATCATGTGCTTTGACCTTTTTGCTTTCGCTTTCATTCATGTCTTCGGATAGTCCATATAGCTTGACTCCTGGAGCTACTTCTGGCTTTAACTCATCTTGAGTTGCTGCATCATTGACATTCCTTTCCTTTCCTCCTCCTGCTGGCTTATAGTTTGCTGATACCTCTCCAGCTGAAACTTGGGAAAGTTCTTCGTTGACTTTGTCTTTTCTTGGGATGTCTTTCTCCAAATTTTCAGCCATGTCAGTCTCATTTGTGTCTTCAAGCTGGAATGTGTATGCAACATCAGGATTATGAAAGTTGAGTCATCATAAAAAAATGGAAGATGAAACTTTAGAGTTTTTCTCTTTATCCTTATAATTTTGTGATGTTGGATATTTATCTGCCTTTATTATTGTTGACAACTTGTCTCCAGTTGTATTGTTGACATTGTCCTCCTTTCTTTCTTCTGCAGGCCTATAATTTTCAACATTCTCTACAACTGAAACTTGATGAGTTCCCTCAATAATGTCGTCTTCACTTTCCATGTTTGTGTTGGGTCCATGAATTGCTTCTATATTTTCAGATACTTTCAACTGGTATGCATGCTATGAAACATTGTTATTATAAAGCTGAGTTGTAACAGAACAGAAGGAATTGTTATTTTGTAGTTGGACCATTGGAGTTATGCTTGCAGTTTTTGTGGTCTTAAATGTTTCATATACCTCTACCTTGGAATCCCGTTCCGGCTTTAACTCATATCTGGTTGTTGTTTCCTTGACATAACTTTCTGCCTTAACTTCTTCTGTGTTGCGGTAGCTTACTGTTTCTTCTTTAGTTGAAGACGGGTGCAGCCCTTCCACAATTTCATGGTAGCTTACTGTTTCTTCTTTAGTTGAAGACAGATGTAGCCCTTCCACAATTTCGTCTTCATGTGGAATGTCTTTCTTGAGATTCTGAGTGAATTCAATACAGCAAGGTTGTTTGAACTGTATAGATTTGATGAAATATGATCATTATGAAGTGGAATTGTTACAAAAATGAATGACAAAATTCTAGTTATCTTTGTTGCCTGACCTTTGTACTTTCACTTGCATTTTCTGTGGTCTCAGATTCTTTAGTGTCATTTTCTTCTTGAACTCCATGTGGATTTGAATCATGGCTGAGTGTTGCATCATTTACATTTTCCTCCTTAACTTCCTCTTTGCAGAAGTAATTCACTGCTTCTTCTGTTGTTGAAACTTTGGGAGGCCCATGAACAACCTTCTCTTCCCTTGTCGTTAGTTGGTTTAAACTCTGAGTTGCATCCACAGTTTCAGGATCTTCAAACTGCTTTCAATTTTATAAAACATCAGGATTACCAAGTTGGTTTGTGGCAAAATAAAAGGATAAAATGGGTAGGTTTGTTGACCTTTATACTTTCACTTGCATTATCTATGGTATCAAATATTTCATTTGCCCTGACTCCTGCATTTACCTTGGGCTGTAATTCATCTGCAGTTGATGTGTCCTTGACACTCTTTTTCTTATCTTCTGCAAGGTGGTAATTTAATATTTCATCTGGAGTTGATACTTGGTCATGCTGTTCAACAACCTTTTCTTTACTTGGTATCTTTTTGTTGACAGTCTCAGTGGCATCAATGGGCTCAGGTTCTTGAAACTGGTATGAGTTGTTTGGAACATTAGCACAAGCACATTTACTTATCAGAAAATGGAAAATTGAATTTGTTTTTGTTCTTTGATCTATGTAGTTGTGCTTACATTCCTGATGGACTGTGATAATCCATCCGACTTTATTCCTGGAGCTAATTCTGGATTTAATTCTTCTTGCATTGCTGTATCATTGACATCTCTTTCCTCCTCTGGTTTTTCTGCAGGGCTATAATTTATTTTCTCTTCTGCAGTTGAAACTGGGTAAGGTCCTTCAAGGCCTTTGTCTTCAGGCGGACTTTGTTTTTTGGGGCTCTGAGCATCAAATATCTCAGTTCCTTCAAACTGAGGTAAATTATATTGGACTTAAGAATCAAGAAGTTGAGTTGTACAGAAAGGAAAGAAATATGTTTCATGTTCATAAACCTTTTTGCTTTGACTTGCATTGCTTGTGGTTGCTGATACTTTATCTACCTTCACTTCTTGATCTACTTCTGGTTTTAAGTCAGCTCCAGTTGTATCAATGCCATTCCTTTTCTCCTTTCTTTCTTCTGCATTGCAATAATTAACTTCAATTGACACTTGCATAGGCCCCTCGACAACCTGTTCTTCACTTGACATTGGTGTGTTTGTTCTCTGAGATGCATCTGTTACCTCAGGTTCTTCAAACTGGTATAAATAGAAACATATTAGAAATTTGAGTTTTAATGAAAGGAAAGAGGAAATTCTATTTACTTTTCTAGTTTGACTTCTGTACTTTCACTCGAATTTTTTGTGACATTAGGTATCTCATCTACCTTTTGTCCTATATGTCTCTCAGGCTTTGACTCATCTGCTGTTCCCCCCTCCCCTCCACTGACCACGACCTTCTTGATCGCAACCAAAAACCACGAGTAGAGCCGTGACCTTTCTAGTCGCAACCAAGAAGGTCGCGGCTAGAGTCACAACTTTTGTGTCGCGAGTGGGAGAGAGGTTTAGGGGGTGGGGGAAAGAAGGGGAGAGAGAGGGAGGAGGAGGGGGAGGAAGAGAGGGACTAATGGACAGTGAAGAGAGTGAGGAGGAAGAGGGGGGGTGGTGGTGAGTGATGTAAAATTTTGTAAAAAAAAATACCTCAAAAAAGTTATAAATTATAAAAATATTTCAAAATACATCTAAAAAAATGCCCCCAAAAATACCTCTAAACCCAAAAACATTTACATTAAAATTTTTCATATATATAATTACAATAAAATTTTTAAAAAATCTCCAAAAATAGTTAATCCAAACGAATTTAATAGAAAGATAAACTATGATTTAAAACGAATGAAAAAGGAAAACAAAAACTATCAGTCTTGTCACTTATGTGACATTTGTTTACTCAGCATCCGCACTCACATGCAAAGGAGTTCAGGCTTCAGTGATTAATGACTGCCAAAGGACACCTTTCATCGTTTTCATAACTCTCGCAATCCTCAACCACAACATAATGATGACCCCACCCCGTTGTTCAGGCCACCATAAGGTATCTCGTACGAGGTTGGGTCGTATACTCTATGGTAATGCCTACCAGCGTCTGGGTTCTTGCGCCCTTTCTGGGCTTGTCGGAGCTTTAATCTTCCCACCCCGTAATTGCTCGTGGAGTAGGTCTTACACAAATCCGTACCCTTCTTTTTAAGGATTAAAGGCAGAAAACTCCCATGAACTTCACTCTTGAATAAAGATCAAATTCACCGTACTAGTTTTCAGATTGTTCATGTTAAAAAACGCGCGCACTAAATTTCAGGATTACACTCAAAATCATTTCGAGTCCATAACAATCTTAACCATTTGAACCTCCACACCAAGCGCTTCAAACTTTGTCAGATGAGGGGGTAAAAGGATAGCAATTCTTCAGGTCACCTTTATCCACTTCCCATCCATAATCCATTGAGTGATCAGGGAATTTAAATCAAACACTACTGAACATCGACAAAAGAAACCACGAGCCTACCTACCGTGCAAGTTGATGCACGAACGTCAAAAGCTGGCAGCCGTAACAGTTAGTCATAGATTATTCGGAAAATGACAAGCAACATATGAGGCCAAGGTACGGCTGTTCAGCTGCCAACGACTGCACAAGCGCTTTCAATCACCTGCTTGCCTGACGATTCCATCAGAAACGATGATGCTCGGCCCCCCTCACCACGTACCAACCATTAACTTCGCCGACCCTCGTTCTCATCAAAATGATTCGACTCCTACACATCATCTTCTTCAGCAGCAGTTCAACATTATTAGCTCCTCTTGTACAAACCGACGTAAGAATTCTTGGGATATATCCACGAGGCTTTCTACAAAAATCAGATAACAAGAAGCGAACTAAATAACCGTACGATGATCCGCAAGGACCACAAAAAAGATGGCAAAAGTCCCCATAGGGTATAATCAGAAGTCTCAGCCACCACAGGCCTCTAGCCGTGCTTGAGCCACCTTGTGTCCATTTTAGAAATTTTTCTAAAAATTTTGCATTCATTTTGCTGTGCGAAATGACTGTCACTGCTAATTGGCAATCAAAACCAGCTGTTGCTGCAATCCTTTCACCCAAATGTCCAGCAGCATTACAAACTAACTACAGTACAGTGATAAGAGTGGGATACCCATATAGAAAGAGTTCAAATTTAAGTAACAATAGGTATTATAAAACATTGGTCTTCATCGAGTCATCATCATTCATACAACCATCAAATTCAGAACACTTGAATCAAGAGTCACGAAAGGTTAATGCAACCTAATTACCTATGTACTCCCAATCTCATCAAAGTGCGTACAGCATCCATGGCTTAAGCATGCTTGACACCACAAACATACCTAAAGAGGCAAGAAAATACAAAATCAAACAAGGAATGAATCAAGCTCATATAAATTCAAATGAAACGCATGATGGGGAAGCTATATTTTCCAGAAAATCAAGTTTGAAAATTCACTGACATGTAGCCTTATTTACAGAAAGCCACAACAAGGCCAAAAGCAGGCTTAGTAAACACCCCCCATCATAGCAGAGATATCATCAAATGTCCAAAGATCCTCCATTGCATTCCCGCCACCCTGGGTTGCATCCCCATTTAGGAAGGTGTCAACAGATGCTTCCCAGTTTCCATCAAATAAAGGCATCTGATCGAACTTCATCTGGGACTCAAAAGCTGACAACTCTTCAGACAGCTTGTTATCATTGTCAGCAGCAGGCACCGGATCCAAAGAACTCTTCAGTTTCTTTGAAGGGTTTGTGTCCTCCGAAAATTGAGATTCTTCCACTTCTATTGCAGATGAGAGAATGGATGATATTTCTGGAGTTTTTGGGCACTGTTCTCCCCACCCAAAGTCGGAACAATCGAAGGAATTACTTCCTTGATCAGAATTAAAATAAAGGCTAGCACAATCAGATTGGGGAAATGACTTGAATTCCATCTCTCCAATGGTAGGATAAACATCAGCATAGCCAAACTGCTTTGTTGGTGGTTTTTCTTCAACAAGATTCAGAGAATTGTAGTAGTCATTTTCCATGCTGCTTGTGAAAGTCATGCTTTCACTTACAGTGGGCTGAACTGGACCAGGAGTTTCCTTGACTTGTAGTTTCTGAGGATTCACAGCTACAGGGCGTCTTGAGGCAGAGCCTTGAGTTTCATCAGGAAAATTGACCTTGGCTTTTTTGCCTCTGATCCTTCGAGCCTCAGTATCGTAGGCTCTAGCAGCTTCTTCAGCAGTGTTAAAAGTTCCAAGCCAGACACGGACCCCTTTCCTTGGATCACGGATCTCAGCAGCCCATTTGCCCCATGGCCGCTGTCGGATACCTCTATATTGGTTCTTCCTCTTTCTCTTTGAGTATTTTTCAGATTCATCACTGGAATCAGATGATTTTCCATACTTGGTGCCTTCATGATGAAAATGAATATTTCATAAACAAGGTGCAACTATAGATAAACCAATATTCTGGTATTCAAATTTTAAAGTACAATAATTACCAAAAAAGGAGAAACATAACCGTTACTTAATTGAAAACATGTAATTAAACAGAAACGACCAGGTACAGAGGGGGAAAATATTCTTTTTAGATAAATCATTCGTATGATAACCAGAATGTAATTCTGCCTTATGGAATTAAATTTGACCTCTGCCTAATCCTCCAAGCACTAAGTACCATTTTTAGCCACAAAAGATACGTATAGGCATCCAGGGCCGATTTAACATAAAACTTTTGATGTGGTACATATACAGACGAACAATCTTGTATTGCGCACACAATTGAATTTCCCATTGATGTTAAGTAAAAATTAAAACAACAAGCCCTTCTATAAAACATAGAAAAACTATAAACTCAAAAAATATGATTGGCAAATTATTTGTTTCCTCCAAAAAACTCCGTAATTTTTTTAACCTTTCATTTCATACGTTCCAAAAATTTATGTTATAAAGAAATTCTTTTCATCTCTCTTCTTGTCTTTTTTGGGGTTTTCCCCTTTTCTTCCCTTTGGTTGGGGTGGTGGGGGAGAGTTTAGATCAGAGACAATACACGACAGAGTTCAGCAACACTATTCTTAAAAATTGCTAATAAATTTTCCGAAGAAAGTTCATTTGATCCATCATTTTCTATGAAAAGCCGCAAAAGAAATTACAGATTATTAATTAATATAAATATTAACCACAAAACTCCAAAAATATACGATCCAACACGGTAGCTCAATCAATCAAAATTACCCGGGGAAAAAATGAAAAGAACTGCAATTCATTCGTGGAACAAAATTTGACCCAAAGAAACTGTCCTTTTTTTTTTTTTTTTTAACTTGAATCGCTGAAAGAGGGAAAAAAAAGGACAGAGACAAAACTATCACAACCCAAATATTATAAAAACGGTAAATATAATTAAACTCTGAGCTCCTAAAATTTAAAGCCCAAAAAAAGAAAAAATTGTAAATCAGGAGCTGCCAGACCAGAAATATCCGAAAATGAAAGGAAAAATTACCACGGGAGGGGATGGCAGAATGCTTGGAGGCAGAGAAACCGAAAGGCTTGACGTCTTCCAGCTCCTCCACTTCGTCATCGGAGTGGTCGTTAAACTCCTGAAAATCAGTCTCAAATTCGTCATCCAGGTCAACGACCTCAGATCTCAGCGGCTTGGAGTATAAATCGCTAGTGTTCTTCTTATTATTCTTCTTCTTATTAATGTCCTTCTTGGTACCAGGGAAATCGGCGCCGGTTCCCCAGAGCAAGTCGGCCGTTAGCCGGCGAGACGATCCGCTCGGAGGTATAAAATCGGAAATGATAGCACCGCCACACATGGCTTCTTGTCTCTGGTTGGAATGATTTGTATGGTTTTTTGGAGAAAAAGCTTTTCAGATGATAAAAAATTTAGGACGGAAAATGTTAGGAGGGTTTTAAAATTTATAGGAGCAGAGTAGGAAGAAGCGTCTAGTGTTAGTCTCTCTTTTTAATAATAATATAATGGTACTACCAGTCTACCGCAAGTGGTTGTACAGTGGTAAAAGTAAGGAAAAGGTGATGAATTCGGCAGGGGTGGACTAGGAGTGCTTTTACTCCCTTACCCCTTCCTTGGGTTGTTATTTGCAGTTAAAGAAATTTGTGAGACAGAATATCCTCGTGGTTGCGCGTGGATGAAAGCCATGAGCGAGTTTTTTTTTCCCCCCGCCAACAAAGGGGTATTTTAGAAATTTTAAGAATAAATTTACCATATTGGGTCTATATTGTTAGACATGGCTACGGATTTCGAGTTAAAACTCGACGGTTCTAATTTTTTTAAAAGATCAAATATGAATACTTCTTTACGGGGATGGTTCCGATTACGAATTTTGAACCTCCAGTTCCAATTTTATTGTGGTTACAGTTTTACTTTCTTTTGATTACGTTTCTAATTCTTTTAGTTACACGTAAACATTTATTGTTATAAAATTAATTCTAAGAAAATATGATAACAATTATTAAATATATATGTATATATATATATATATATATATGCGCGAGAGCACATAAGAAGTTTATTGTTTTATCATGCGTAAAAAAGAAGAAAAAATGATGCATCTTTTATGAAAAAAATTATCTCATTCTTGATTATATTAGATTAATCTTGGATTTAAATTAGTCACGAGATATAGATTTACTTAAAAAAAAAAAGGGACAATGGATTGTTGGGTTATGATTGAACTTATTGGCATTAGATGCTGACTTTTGTTTGGATTGCTTCATATTTCCCCAATTTTATTTGCTTACATCATCTTTACAATTTCCAATACACCTTTTTATCTTCCCAATATCTTTTTATCTCACATACATCACATCACAAAAAGTGCTACAGTAAAAATATCCCAAATAATCCCAAATAACTTACAATCCAAACAGATATAAACTGGACAAGTAGGTTTAGATAGTAAATTTTTTTTAAAATGATTTGAACAAATTTTAAACCGGCGATTTCGCTTCCGGTTCGGGTTCAAATTTTTAATGAACTTGAATCTTTAGTTATAGTTATGGTTCCAATTTCAGTTCAAAATTTCAATGAACTCGAACCTTTAGTTACAATTATAGTTCTGATTCCAATTTCCAAAATTCGATTCCAGTTCAACAAAATGCAGGACTAATTTCGGTTCAAATATTAACTATGACCACCCCTATATATTGTTACTAAAATACTAATAATAGAGGAGGTATGTGTTACTTTTTAAACTAAAGAGAAGCTCTCTGCAATAGTAAAAACCTCAATGAAACTTTCTGATTTATCCCTTACCTTTGATGTCGAGATATGCCAAAAGTTTCGAAATGACAACATGTTTCCTCTCTAAAGTAGAACTTGTATAATTTCTGCACTTTTTTTTTAATAGAGTAGTATAAGTGAGTTTGAGACATCTCGCTTTATTTTTGTTTTTTGTTTTGGATAATTAGCACCGTAGACCTTTTCGTAAATCTTTCATTTTCTACTTATCGAGATTCTGATGGAAAGTTAGAAGGGCATATCTACACGCTTACGCTTGTAGATATCGATCTATATGCAATGTATTTAGATGGAAGCTGACGGCATTTGAGCTGTTGCGTGGACTTTCAAATGCTGTAGAGGCAATTGCGGACCACACGGCAGATGGTCCTTTACCAAACTCGGGCAAGGGGAAGCAGGAAAAAAGAGAAAAAAAAAAATAAAAATTGAACGCACCTAATTTGACCGACGTTTAGTCCGCGAGTTAACTCTCTTGACCAATGTTCCATTTACTAAAAGTGGGAAATCGTGCTTGTATTTTGGGTTATTATCACTTTACCCCCTTTAACTATATCACAACTATCAATTTACCCCCTACCGTTATCTTTTAGTCACTTTACCCCCATAAGTAATTCAATTCAATATAGTCAAAATTTTTGAAAAAAAATACCCTTTTATTCTATAACATTACTATATTGTTATTATTATTTTATTCCTTTAAATTATAGTGATATAATCGCTTTAATTCCTAACATTATTTTCTAGGCATTTTAGTTCATTGTTAATCTAACTAGTATGGTCAAAAATTTTTAAATATATTTACCCATTTATGTATATAATTAAAAATAAAAAATTTGGAATGATTATTCTTCTTTTTTTTCACTTTAAGAGATCCAAAAATATAAAAACAAAACGATTTTCTCAAATTTCTTTTTTCACACTTATTAATACTAGGAAAAGAAAAAGAAATAGGAAAGAAGAAGACAAAAAATTAGATTTTGCAAAAAAAAAAAGAAAAAGAAAAGTCTAACATTATCGTATTAATTTAAGGTTGTTATAATTAGAATTGAAACCTAGTCATAAACAGTAAAGTAAAATAATTTTAAAATAATAAAAGTATTTAATTCTTTCTTAATTGTATTTTTTAAAAAAGAATTGAGGTCTCTCTCTCTCCATCTCTCTCCCTCCCTCTTCCTCCCCCTTCCCGATCTTTCAATTTTTTTTAATATTAATAAGATTGCCAAGAAAAAAGAGATTAATATTTTGACTTTTTTTCTTGATACTAAAGAGGAGAAGAGTCATTCTAAATTTTTTATTGGTTTTATTATACAAAGAGGAGAGTACTTTCTTCTAAAATTTTTTAACTTGCTAAGTTGGTTTAATGGTAAAATAAATTGTCTAAAAAATAACTCTATAAGGTAAATTGATAATGAGACTATAGTTTAAGGGAATAAAGTGATAATGATTTTTAGGGCTAAACTTGTCTTTTTACTTTAATTAATAAATTTCGTTAAGTTTGACTGTTAGTCTTGGGGATAAAGTGACTAAAAGATAACGTTAAGGGGAAATTGATAGTGATATCGAACGTTAAGAGGGGTAAAGTGATAATAACCCTCTATTTTTCCATTTCATGTGCCTAGAATCATACTCAAGCTGTATAGTGTCCAATCTTCTAGGAGATGGAATTGAAATTTTAGACCAGTTAACGCTATCACAAGTTCATTTACTAGTTAATAATAATTAGAATCACAATTGAAAACTCTACGAATACAGTTAAAGAGAGGCGAACTAACAGCGAAGTGGTACTTGAGGACCTTAAGAATGAATCAAAATGCTCCAAGCCACAACGGGCTCTTGGTACTCATTCGAACGTAAAATATTGGAAGCACTCAAGCTTTACTTCGACTAAAGTGCTTCCAATATTTAAGGGTATCGGGAAGTTCCGTGCAGTTTTGGGTTGTTATGTTTACCACCGTGAGAAATGTGTTTGGCTAGGGTGTGACCTGGGGGTAGGGATTTCCTCATGTTACATTCCCTTTAATTGCTATAAATCTTGTAATATTAAACGATTCTTTTCCTTGGATTGGTGCGCATCAAAATTTACATCAGTTTATGTTTATTGATGTAAGTCTTAGTATAATATTTAGCGCAAGTTTTGAGATACGTTAGTCCAGTAAAAGGATACATCAAATATTATAAAATTACACTAATTCAGTAAAAAAAATGCATTAAATATTATGTAGCTTTTATGAGTTTTTATTAAAATCAAATTATACTCTATCAATTTGATGTTGTATATCAAGAAAAAAAAAGTGATTATAAAAATGTATTTATGAAAAAGTAAAAAAAAATTACAATCGGAAACGAGGTCTTACATTAACCGAAAAGTGTAATATATAGGTGTGTTTGGATTGTCTTCTATTTCATTTTGTGTGTGTTTGGATTGTAAATTATTTGAGATATTTTTACTATAACACTTTTTGTGATGTAATGTATATGAGATAAAAAGGTAATTGAGAAAATAAAAAGGTGTATTGAAAATTATAATTGTGATGTAAGCAAATAAATTTGGACAAAAAATCTCCTGTCCAGACACATTCTTTATTTACCCACACTGATTTATTTCCATCATCAACACATTTTTCAATCACTTTTTTATCTCACATACATCATATTTAAAAAATACTACAGTGCTCTTTCACAAAATTATCTTAAATAATTTACCATCCAAACACTTGCGCGACAGAGGATCCTTTGCTGTGGCGCCGCACGTACAGACAATCTGACGTGTTGAGTGGACGGAATAATCCAAGTCGCGTGTCGCGAATCACGACACGAGTCGTAAGTACCAACCAGCTAAGAAGGACCAAGTTGACGCATAAAGTAGAATAAACTAGAACGTATGCATGCATCTCACTGTGCCGTAATCGTGGAACCAAAAGCCAACAGGCCCAACACGACAAAAAAGTATTTTAATTATTAGAGAGCCCCTAAATTATTTTAATTATTATTAACTTTTAGCCCCTTATCTATTTTTAATCTCAAATTAGCTTTCAATAGTAACGAGCGGCACATTTTCATCATTTTGTCCATCTCTACCGTTAAACCTTATGAATTTAAGAATAAAAGCTGATGGATCTAAATAGTGAAAAAGGACTGAAGGATCAGAATTTTACATTTTTTAGTATTGAAAAACTAATTTAAGATTCGAAATAAATGAGGGCTTAAAGTTGAAAATTGGAATAATTGACAGGATTGTCATGTTATTTACCCTTATATGTTTGCTAGGATATATATATATATATATATATAAATGAAAAATTTGTAAATCCCTTTTGGTTAATATATTTATAATTATGTTTTAATTATCTCTTGTCACATCATTTAGTAATTTCCATCAATTTCAATCCCTGAATTCCCCTCCAAGGAAATAATACGTCATGTTAGTAATTTTAAAAAATATTTCCGCTGTGTTGTTGTAAGTAAATCTGAATACCTTGTCGATTACCAAGAGCGTGGAATATTAGAGCTTTAAAAGAAAGTATTTGGTCCATTACTCTTCTTAGGCTAAGCATTATTACACAGTTGTAGATAATGTACAAGACTCCATCCATTTCACTTGTACAGGCTTTGAAGTTTCCTAATTAAGAAGTGTTCGATTGCCGGATTATCAAAAAAAAAAAAAAAAATTTTTTTGTTCAAGTGAATTCCATTTTTGTTTTTGTTCTTGTACGTTTTCACTCTTTCAAAATCCATTGTCGGATGTAGCTGATGATGAAGAAATAAATCATAGATATTTTTTCTTAGTTCTGCGAGATAGTTAACTAGTCATAATTACACTTGTTGATTTTTCACTTGATCATAGATTCTGATTTTGAATAATTAATTTTTTTTTATGTTCTTATTTGTTTTAACTTTGTATAGATTATGAATTCTTTAATTGTCACAAAAAAAAACCTAAAATTCAGTATCTATCCCTTGACGAGCTTAATGCATCATCTCTCATCAATAAAAGAAAAAGTGAGGAAGCAGACACGCTGACGTTCGTCAACAGTGATTGTCCTTATTAGCAGAATTGAAGCTTATCCTTCACTAGCAGATAAATTAGGACAAGGGTAGACGTCAGCCCTTGTACATGATTATGGTCAAGACACCAAAATAGTAGTCTTAAAAATAAGACGGACGGACATTCGAAAATGGAGTCTGAAATGGCAAAACAGCAGTAACCAGCTAAGAAATGGCAAAGCATCGATTTGGTCTTGAATAGTAGAGTATTAATCTAACCTCTGGGAAGGTGTCGTGTGTTCAGCTGCCTGACTTTTGAAGCATTATCTCTATAATGGTTAATTTTTGCCATGCCGTACGAGTAAAGGATCCCAAAGGCCAAGACAGGCGGAGGAGGGTAGACCGGAGAAGAGAAGTTGGACCCGAGCTCGTGGCTGACACGTTTCCCTGGGATTCTTTGTAGAAGCATCTAGAGTAGAAAGCATGCATGTTGAACGCAGGTTTCCATCCACCATTCTTTGTAGTTTACTTTACTGCAATATTTTCACTTGGGATCGTCGGTGACATATTTTCTATGCCAATCAATGCCACCTCTAATATTACGCCAAGTGTTCTATTATTATTTGCACTTTAATTTTCTAATAATTCAAATTGATTTGGTTTAACACAAATTTTCTCTATCCTCTAAAACTTTGAACCAAAATTAACCGACCGGTCTAATTTATATACCAATACTTTTGAGTTTACGACTCACGATCTGTTGCTTTGAGGAAAAAGAAAAAGAAAACCCTAAACAAAATTGCCTCCAAACCCTCAAATTTTAGAGGATAGAGAAAATTTATATTAAACCAAATCAATTTGAATTATTAGAAATTAAAGGGCAAATAATAACAGGACACTTGGCGCAATATTAGAGGTGGCATTGGATTGGCATAGAAAATATGTCATCGAGAATCCCAAGTGCAATACTTCGAGCTTGGATGCGCTGTCGCAGCGGGCTCGGTTTTGCCAAATTTTTATGCCATCCCTCCTATTTTTACGAAATTATCCCTAGAAATTGCTTGGCATATAAACAAGTACTTGCGCTTTCTGAATTCCACAATTTGCAGATAACACACTCCACCCAGTGAGTGAATGCAGATCAGATGAAACCATTCTTCAGATTAGTGTAGAGCGCAATTTGCAAAACAATTTTTTGCCCCGCACTTAAATAATTCATACCAGTCACACTCATGGTCTCTACCATCTTAAATGTACTGAATAAAAAAGGTCATTAATTAATGTATTAAAAATATTCGAACTTTAGAATGTTTAGCAATAATGTTATATACATCTATTAAAAAAGAAAAGAGAATGTTTAGGAATAATAATAATAATCACTCACCTTAATCATCTTCGACCACTCTCCGCTTGGTAAGTTTTTTGGGCCCAAACCTCCTGATGTGGCAATATTAAAAAAATCCAAAAATGAAATACAAACCGGAGAAACATAATAGCTGGGCTGCATGTCGGGATATGGGCAATGAATTTCTCGCTGTGTTTCCTAGTGGCCCAAAATTTTGGTGACCACTATTCCGTGGAGTGGGCTTGGCCTACTCTGTTCAACCAAGCCTCCTCTTCTCGTCTTCTTTCCTAATCGAAGGAGGCCCCAACCACCGGGTTGTGTAGTGCAAACTGCAAAAGGAACAAAGCCGGCGCTGTTGTTGTTGGCTCGACGTGATTATGGCCTGAGTAGTAAGGTGACGAGGGCTGAATTTTCTTTCCCGCCTTGCATTTGCATCCAAGTTTTCCTAATCTGGAAGATTAATTTAAAAGGGATCAACCATAACTCAATCACTAAAGGGTCCTTGTTACTTGAAAATTCAAATGAGATCTGAATTTGCTTTTACAAAATTAATTCCCCTTTCAAAGCTCTTATTCCACATCGCACAAAAGTAGAAAACCCAAATAGAGCATTGTGTACAGAGTTTTGCTGATAAGCAGATACGATCTTGCAGCTGGAGACAAAGCTACAGCCACTTTATATACTACTGCTTAAAACAACTTGCTATTTCGTAACCTTTTGTTTTGCATATGGACTTTCAGCAGCAGAGATCTAATACATTTATTATAATCAGAAAGCATGAAATGGAGGTGATAAATAAACAGAACAATTACTGTGAAAAAAAAAAAAAAGGGTAAAGAATAAAAACATGAACAGATAAAAAAGTGCAGATCCAAGACACCCCTGAACATGCTAATTAAGAAGCGATGCACAAAACCACAGAGCATCTGCAACATATAATTCCTGATTCGTCCATCATGCTACAACTTTTAACACACAAAGGGTTGTCCCGGGCACAATCCAAACTCACCATGCGCAGAGAACGCGCTGCTACGGCACTCGCATTGATTATACATTATCTAGCTTACGGATTAAGAGCTAATGAAATAATTCATTTTACAATACAGGATCAAAAGAAAGAAAGAAAGAAAGAAAAATGGAACTTGAAAATTTCTACACCCCAAATTCCGAAATTTTAGATTGGATTCGGATCAGAGAGGTTGCTGCATTGTGACGACTATTGGACTTCTGACAGAATGCTTCCCATCAGACCATACCAAAGAACCACTCTTCAAACTTGAGCTTCCGGGAGAGAGTTTCACAGCCTCGGCTTCGACTCTAACCAGAAAATTCAGCTTCTGGCCTGCCCTCCGGAAGGTAAGCTTGTCCGGCTGCACCGTCACTGATGTCCCTACAGCAGGCGTCACGGCGGCCTTGTAAACCGAATTAGCATCCCCAACGTTGGTAACTGTCCTGATAAAATGTGTGGACATCTTGTGCCTCCCATATTGTTGGAACACAACTGATAAAGATGGATAGTTCAAATTCCCGATGTGCCCAGCCCTTTTAGCCCCACTGCAATCAGCTTTCTTCCTCGTGATGGCCTGAATATTCTTCACGGTATAATTTGAATTGCAGAGGAAATCGACATAATCATAAGTCGTGAGGTCGAAAACCAATCCGGGATCCATTGCTTTCTGAGGATGCACATGACCTGCACCGTAATCCATCACGGTAGACGAATTTCCAGACGACTCATCCAACATCGTTTCTCCCCGATTATCCACAGTGTAAGCTGTGGTCATCAACGCTGACCTTATTGCAGCCGGACTCCATTCCGGGTGAGCAGCCTTCAACAACGCGGCGAGGCCAGAAACATGAGGGCAGGCCATCGACGTACCCGACAAGATATTGAACTCCGTCCTACGTTTGTCAGAAGGAAGTCCGCTGGGACCGACACCATCCGGCCAAGCAGCTAGAATATTCAATCCTGGGGCAATTAAATCGGGTTTCAAAATCTCCGGGGTCTCAGGATTAGGCCCTCTAGCCGAAAACGAAGCGACGACTGGAGCTGGGCTTACATTCAGCCTGGTGCCCCGGAACATTATTGTGGCTGTGGCGGTGGCTGAGGATTTTTTCGACTCCGAGAGGATGTATTTCCTTATTTCGTCGCCGCTAGATGCACCCACAGCCGTGGCGGGTAACACGTGGCAATCAGCCACTAATCCTTCGCCGTCAAAAACTCCGTTAGCCAAGATCATCCCGATTCCGCCAGCCTTTTTCACCACCTCACCTTTAGAGGCTCGCGAGTTGATTCCTCTGTCGCATAAAACAAGCTTTCCCTCTACAGCCTTAGGGTCCAGCGAATTTTCTAAACACAACGAAGATGAATAGCCATCACTACCTTCACTGCCGGCGTAAATTAACGGGTAAAGTTTATGTGGGGCCAGCGCCGGCCCGCCGTAAAGGCTCGTTCCCGGGATTACCTTCCCATTTCCGAGCTTAACTTCCGCCGGGAAGTCCCTATCGATGGTTCCAGCTGCCACGGTGGTGACCCAGGGGGCCACATTAGTGACAGTTAGGCCGCCTGGACCGCCATTGCCAGCGGAGGCTGAAACAAAGACGCCGGCTTCCCATGCTCCAAAAGCGCCGATGGCAATGGCGTCGAGGTAGTAGGGGACCACGACACCACCGACGCTGAGGGAGATGACGTCGACGCCGTCGGCCACGGCTGCGTCGAATGCGGCGAGGATATCGGAGTCGTAGCAGCCGGAGTTCCAACAAACTTTATACGCAGCTAAGCGAGCTTTGGGGGCCATCCCAGCAGCCACGCCGCGAGCGTACCCCAGAGTCGAGGCTGGAAAGACGTACCTGCCGGCGGCAATGGAAGCGGTGTGGGTGCCATGGCCGTCTGAATCCCTGGGGGAGCGATACTCGGTGGTCTCATTCATCTTCCCGTTGGTGGCCTCGTAGCCATTGCTGAAGTACCTAGCTCCGATCAATTTCCTGTTGCAGGAAGTGGCCAGAAAGTCCCTCCCGGGGACGCAGGCGCCTTTCCACTTGGGGGGAACGGGGCCGAGGTCCCGATCGTCGAAGGATTTCCTCTCGGGCCAGATCCCAGTATCAATAACAGCGATGACAAGATCGGAGCCGAAATCGGACTCCTTGAGCAAGCCGGCGCTGTCGGAGGTCTTAAGGCCGAGAAATTGAGGGGATCGCGTGGTATGAAGTTGCCTGACTTGCTCGGGAATAACAGCGAGAATGCCGGGGAAGGAGTGAAGGGCGTGAGCTTGGGAAACAGTGAGCTGAGCAGAGAAGCCGTGGAAGACGGTGCTGTAGGTGTGGAGAAGAAGAGAAGGAGGAGGAGGGGGAGTGGTGGTAGTAGCAGCGGTGGAATCATGAGATGAGAGGAGAGAGGTGAGGGAGGACTCATACCAGTGCTGGTGAGTGGGGAAGATGGAAGGCTTAGCATCGGGGCGAACTCGTACGATGAAGGTCTTGCGCTCTCTTTCAGTGGCTAAGACAGAGGATGTTGGGAGGAGTAAGAGAAACAGTGCAGCAGGGAGGAGAGGAAGATTGGAAGAGATGGCCATTTAATTTAAGCGCTACTAGCATTTAGCATCTAGCATCTAGCATTTGGGGAGGAGGAAGAGAATGGTGGGAGAGGGATGGATTTTTTGATATGCAGTACACTGTGAAACTCCTCACTACACAACTGTGAGTTTTGAGCTGCTAAGAGTGGGAATAAATGGTGGGAGTGAAGAAGAAAGAGGGGCGCTGTTTGTTTGTTTGATGTTTGATGTTTGATGTTTGATGTTTGATGATGGGAGAGTGCTGTTTAAGAGTAGAGCGGGGAAATACTGCTCACTGTGCTAGTACCAGTACTGGGTATTGTAGTGACTAGTGAGTGAGGGCCAAATTCAGGAATGGAAAGGAGGAGGATACAAAGCTAAGCTGCTGCTGCTGCTGCTGCTGCTGCTTTGGGGGATGGAACGGGGAAATAAGAAATGTTTTTCACAATAATAATAATATATCCTTTTGTTCTTATTTCCAGCCTCGAATTTTAAATACTGAGTATTTAACATTGCAAATGATGATATATATATATCCAGTGACTGAGGGAGTTTTATGTATAACTAGGGGTAGAATTTATTTTAGAATTATGCGCATATTCATTGCAAAAGGAACAGAATACAAAAGGAAAGAAAAATCCTTGTGAACTACTGCTATCAAGGAAATGCATGCAGCAACAGACATCCCATTTTTATCCATAGGGTTTGTGAACTGAATTGATGATGCTCTCGACAATTTACCAGAGAATTTAAATGGTAAAAGCTTTAAGCAGCCGCCCAAACACCAAAACCAATTTGTCTCCAGTGCAAAATGGAGGTTGATGTACTACAGCACCACGCGCATGCTCTCCATCATCAAATGCTTCCACTTTCCCCGTGTGCCGTTGGTGAAATTTTTCCACCTTTTGGAGCCGAAAGTTAAAACCTCCTGGCCATAGCATTTGCCAGTCCACAATTCTCTATTTTTTTACAGTTGATAAAAGACGCACGACAATGCGGTCAACAACACACTGGGTCACGGTCCTTTTCTACATTTTTTTTTTTAATTTTTTATGAAACGGCCAAATATATTGAAAGCGATCAAAAGTTCCCCGGGCTATCGATGGTAAAAATACTCCACCAGTCCATTGTAAAATACTACTACTGCTACCGTACCACAAATGGTTAGGACAGGCGTCCATTTAAGTCCATGCCCAGCAATAGTTTCTACATTAGTTACTTTACAGCCTGCACTCACCGGATCTATTGTTACAATTTACGCTTAAATAATTACATGTATCTTGTTTTTTTTTTCTTTCTAATAACTGCCAAGGGGAAAACAACAAAATAAATCTTCAACAAGTTTATTAGGTTCTGCTTTTTTGGTACAACTTTTATATTTTAGCTAGAAATTAAAAAGAACCAGCTGTAGAGTAATAAGTTTGTTGGAATGCATTTTTGGAAGAACTTTTGAAGCTCCATATGCATTGCAACATTTCAGAGTTTTTATGTAAAAATATATTGTAGCGTTGTGATATACGTGACATTAAAAAAATAATTCAAAAATATTTGCAAAATTTTTCTCCGAACAGTGACAATCCAAAGTTATTGGAAATAATCCCAAAATTTTTCCTCGAAACATTCGAGTGAATGCTTTTTATGCTAAATTGGATCAAGTAACCGTCAATCACCATAACTCGTATTTCACAAGGAGGGTGGAGTTGATGTCTCCGAACCATTTTGTAATTGTAAAATTTAGAAATATCATAGGATTTAAGGTATCAGACAATAGTGTGTTCGGATAGTAGATTATTTGGGATAATTTTTTTGACAAAAAGATATTATAACACTTTTGTTAATATGATACACGTGGAATAAAAAGTTAGTTAAAAAAAATATTTTTATGCCGTAAGCAAATAAAATATTGACAAGTAAACTACAATCCAAACAAAATTCTTTCATATCTTTTGTGTAAACACAGACTTTAATTTAGTTAATATTTCCGAATCAAAATGCCCGTCATTTTATCTTTTACTGTAAGTATTAAAGGCTAATCCGCGTATTAAATCAGTAGTCACGAGGGGGAATTATTTATTTTAAAAAAAAAATGCCAGTTGGGTGGGTGGGGGATAGACGTTTCAACGGTGTCGGGGGCTCATCTTCTCAACTTTATATTTGACGATTTTATGATGACGAAGGTGCCTGTATTTCACGTACCGCGCGACATTCCTCAGACGCGTGTATTTTATTTGTTATTTTGTAAATGAGAAAAGAAAGAAGGAAAGGAAAAAAAAGATGGATGGACATCAGGACATGCCTGCCTGGCTACGCGCGATCCAGTACCTCTTGCTGAGCTTATTTAGGAGTATTTAAATAAAGGAGTAGTATTTATTACGTTAATTAATTAATAGGAGAATATAATAGGAATATGTCCTTGATTCTTATGAAACTGTAACTACTAGTACATGTTTGGTCGTTGAGATCACCTCATACCAGTATTTGATAGTGTATGGTGACAATTTGGTCAACCATTGACAATTTGGTCAATACATGATACATGGTGGTGGTGGCAATGACATTTGACTGCATGTATATTGTATGCTAAAAGTAAAAGTGCAGTGCTTAAAGATAGATATGATGGGAACCGAAATGGTTTTGGTTTTTGTAAAAGATGTTGGAAAGGGGCCAAACTAATCGACGGTGCTCCTCCTCCTGGTCATGCCTTCCGATCGAGGCCAGTTGTGTGGATCATCATCATTGGCAATTTGGAAGCCAACGATATGGTGGGCAGTGGCACTGGGGCCAATGCTGCTGGCTGCTTCTACTCCGATTAATGCGTCCTGCAATCGCCATTCAATCTTGCTGCTGCTGCTGCTTCTCTCTCTCAACTGGGACCTCACCACTCCCATCTAAAACTTCCAACAGTGAAAAATGCGACGTCAGTCAGATTGAGACGAATTTATTACCGCATGAGGATGAGGGAGCAGGGGGCGGATGCCTGCCTGCATGGATGCTAGCAAGGAAGCCAGCTACCAATATCCGTGTCACTGGGTGGGTCATTAACAGAAAGGGTTTTCATTGTTTTACTGTGCCTTGACGCGTTATCTAATTATTATCAAGAGGCTGATCAGTCATCAAAATCATGAATGAGTTGAGTTCCTGCAGGAAAGCTAATCAGCCTGTCGTAAAATTTCTACTGTCCGGTAGGAGTATTCTTTGTCAGTTCCCGGTCATGGACAAGTTTTTGGTTTGGCTCTAGCGGCCAAGCACTTTCATATACTACTGTATTTGACTGTGATAGACAGAGAGAGACGCAGAAGAGAAATGCCATAAAAATGGACTACGATTCGAACAAAGGCACCAAAGGTATGGTTGCTTTTTACTAATTATTACTAGTTCCTAAAAACAGTAGTAGTGTATTCGTTACTGATGGCAACTTATTTCTTCTGCTTACTTTAAAATTCAAAGAAAAGTAGCAAAAAGCAGGCATGGGATGATGGGATGGGCCTATCTTACCACTTTAAAAAGTCTACAATCAAAGGGTTAAAACGCCAACTTTTCTACTTTCATGCCTGCCAACCACTTGTTTTGACATTTTCTTCTCCCTTCACCTTTTTTATTGGGTTCGCGGCTGCAATTGCATCTCTATAAAATTTTATAGGAATCATATAATCTTTTTTACACACTAAGAGTAATTAACGTTGGCATGTCATTAGATACATGACAATTAGTTTAAATTTAAAATATCAAATTTTATATGTACGTATCATACATTTAACTGTAATACTGTATACTCTTCTTGAAATATTTATAAGTTTTAAAAATATGAAAATCATTTAACTGTGTCTTTTAATTTTGAAGCCAAGGTGGTGCACATCATTAATTAAAGAGAAATTCGCAAGTCATACTTATACCATTTGGCATCACAGATCCTAATCCCTTTCCGATGGACGATATAAACATTGGCGGTTATACATTGGACAGGACATATTATTATTGTGATTTAGAATGCTCCTTCCTTCAAGTTTGTGGACAATAGGGCTCGTGCATCTACTGTATGTAATTATTATGATTGATGGTGCTCCACTTCTGTGCGTGTATCTATCATTTCTTTAATCTCATATACTAATTGTCATCATTTTTAGAAGCTTTTGCTAAACCCTAGACATGCAAAGTAATGCGACTCGAAAATACTACAGAATCATCGCTGTTTTCCACCTAAGTGTAAATGTGTATGAAGTAATAAGACTCTACTACTGTAAATGTAGCGTCCTAATACATGAGTGTATCATAATCATAATTAATGAATGCAGCAACATGGAAGTTTGAAGTTGTGTAAATAAGCCAATGTATCGTTGCCACTCATGTCTTCATTAATTTCATTAAGTAATAAGCTCAATTTTCAATTCTCTGTCCGGAGGACTATTTTAATTCTACCAAAGTAGAAACTAGGAGTCAAAATTTAGTCAGATCTAGTTCAGGGTTCGACTTCCACGGAGGAGTTGCTGGTCTTATCATCAATTCAGGCAAAGTGATCCCAAGATTATTGGAAGAAAAAAAAAAAAAAAAGGAAAAATTGCTCGTTGGAAACTAAAGAACTCCCTTTGTTTAGATAAAGTACAACTCCTTTACTATCTGATCCCATAGGGATTTTGTTTGGAGTCAAAAAAAAACAAGAAGAGGAACTTGGGAGCGGCAGACCAATTTACATAAAAATAGCAGAGATAAGCATGTAAAAATGCAGTGCAGCTCCCGATCCAGCGTCTCCCTGTTGTCTCGTTTCGTTTTGACCGACTAAAACTGGAAAAACGCCGTCGCATTAATCCGATTTTCGATACGTCAAAACGAATCAAGAACGTGAATCATAAGTCCTGGACCTAAATTAAGGTCTATTTTTGGGGATGAACGTCTTTAATCTATCTTGGATCGCTTAAGAAAAATCAAAACGAATAGAATGATTGGACCACTTAAAAAAGATCAAAACAGAAATAGAACAACGCTATAATCAAGGTGAATACTTGATTGATAAGTCGACGAAACACCTTACGCTAACTCTAAGATATTCAAAAATGACTTTCACAAACCAAAAGAACTCTTTCTCACCAGAAAGAAATTTTAAAAATTTCTTAACAAAATTCTTATTCCATGTCTTGTCTAACTTACAAACGTATAACTAAGGTTTTTATAGCTTTTATATGACTTAGAAATCTAACATGACTAGAATTCATCTAACTAAAACTTATCCTTAACTCGACTTAAAGCTCAACTATGGTCAACATGACCTAGTATTTTACCATCAACTAATGACTCAATATTACTCTTATCTAACACGAATCCGACCATTTAAATAAACATGAAGCATGGCTGGAAATAATGCAACAAACGCCAACATGAAGACACAATAACAATGAGAACTTAAATAACCACACTAAAACTAAGGGATGTTAGATTGTTGGATTTTCATTGATCAATCACTTATATGATTTGAACACGAACCATCGGGCCCTATGTCCCATGCTCCCATCAGTATTGTTAGTGTGGTCAACATAACAAGAAGATGATTAGACACGTACCATCCCTCGAACGGACAGAAAAGTGGTGAGTGATCTGATGCGTATAAAGTGATGGAAACGTGTGGAATTTTATTTTATTTTTAATTTCTGCAACAACTCGCAATCCAAACAAGACCGGTTCCTCCATAGATTCGGGATTCTCAAGAAAAGATGTAGAATTGTATACCAAAGCCCTCAACTCAAACTCTCTAATATACCCACGAACCAACAAAATGCAGCGGTCAACAATCCCAGACACTGAATAAAGAACAACAGAATTTTAATGGAACCCATAAATCGAATCATCAGTATCTCTATTTGCTAGGTCTATGATCCATAATAACGAACGAACAAAAGTCAAAAGTAGATGAAATCTACTAGATAAACGAGGGAATCTAACCCCTTTGTAAGCCTTAAAATTCAGGAAATCTATCTACCCATCATTATTTGTGATCTTCGACTTCACCCATGAATCGAATTTGGTCAGCAGCAGGGTTAACCGGGGTTTATCTAAAGAAAAAGATAGGTGGCAGGGAGAGATGTTCACGAATTAGGGAGCTATACTGCATGAGATCATGAGCCACAGCATCAAACCCAGCACGAGCCTGAGCTATAGCGTCCGCCCGAACCTCAGCCTGATACTCCTCGCAAGACTTGCCCATGTGCCACTTAACCCCACATTCCACGCAGAAGATTCTCCAACATCCCGGGCAAGCTTTGATCCTGAAGCCCCTGTTATCATCCACGAATTTAGCAGAGCAGAACAACAGAGGACATTTCATGATTTCTGGGCTTGCAAGGACATTGCTCTCTCGTCGTGCTTCAACAATTCGATCGTAGACTTCATCCGGGATGTATTGGCGAAATTGTTGAATTCCCAACTTTTTATTGCAATTTTCCTTCGGGCACTTGATCTTCTTGTTAATTTTTGTATATTCTTGAATCTTTTCTCCGACGTAAACCCTCATGCAATCCTCGCAGAACAGGTGTCCGCAGTCAGGGCTTCGTTGCATCTCTCCAGTGGGTTTATCGTCACCGCAAAGCGCGCACTCAGACCAAGAAGACTCTCCTTTCTCCGTGCGTGATGTCCAGATATTGAATGGAGCACAAAAACGAGGCTTTAGCGGATAAGAAGTGCAGATTCCTGATATGTGTTTTTTTTTTTTTTTAATTTGTATTTTTAAAAACAATAACAAAGATCAAGTTTTAGTACGTAGTAACTAACTTATCATATGGAAAACCCCATGAATAAAATTCGTGGACTAATAATGGAAGGGAAAAATTGTAACTTTACGCATGGTAATGGTACCTTTCTGCTTGACATCAGGGGCTTTGGGAGAAGCATCGTCGTCATCATCAATTTCATATTCTCGAAGCATTGTGATTCTTGAGTAAGAGATTGCTTTCCGACGATTATATCTGTGTCCTCCTCCTCCTGTGTGCCAAGAATATTGCCCATCATCATCATGATCATCAAAGAAACTGATGGAAAAATAATCTTCTTCTTCCTTTGATTGGAATTCTTTCTCCCATGACCATCCATGTTCTTTGTTTTCTCGCTCGTTGTTGTCAACTTCCATGTCAGAGTTAACGGGTCGCAAAGACTTGCTTTTTTTCCTTCTCGCCATTGAGACAAATGTCTTGAATTCTGCTTTGAGCACTTAAATATGTCTGGGAGGTTTATGTGCTTGGGGTTTTAGCGGTGGTTTAGATGAGGAGGAGAGAGAGGGAGAGCCGATGAGATTCTCTTTCTTTGTCTTACAAAGTTTCCCATTCTTGTTTAGAGTTCCCAGTGTCCCCAACCTAATGTTTCCTTTTCTTGCAAAGTTTCCCCTTCTTGTTTAGAGTTTCCTAATGCCCCCAACCTAATGAGCTATAGGGCTGTGTTTTTGGCAAATTAATTTGCTGCGCGCCGTTTGAACGCATCATCTAAAAATCCAATAAACAGGAACTCCGCTCCCCAAGGGGGCATAAAATCTAGCACCATTACGATTTGTTCCTAATAAGCAAGCAGAACCACACTACCATTTTACTCTCTTTTTTTTTTTTGGGGGTGGAGATAAATTTAGGGAACAACCTTGGACCGCTAAGTTACAATTTAACAACCTTGATGATTGAAGCAACGTTGGACAGGGGGTCTCCTGGACCTGAACCTGGTCGTCCTTCGTCAGTAAAGTAGCATCCACCGCATTTGCCCCTTCATGTTCTGAAGTGGAGAAATTGGATGGTGCTTTTGAATGGTAAATGACGTCATTGCAACATGCTGCTATTACTACAAATGAAAGAGGCATAAATCTAATTGGCGCGAGCAAAATTTATGAAAAACCAAGAAAAAGAAGATCCAAGGGAACCGCTAAATTGATACTAGAAGCCAAATTGCAAGTGAATCGGCAAAAATACTTTCACTAGAGCTACAGCCACTAACTGGCTGCCTTAATAGGTTGTAGTAAAAAACGATGAGATGTATCATATTTTACAAAACCCTTCGCAAAAAAGGGGCTTATGTTCGAAAAACTGGGCTATGCCAGAACGCCGCTTACCTAATCTTCACTCCGTATACATCCCCTTTCTTTCCTTAAGGGAGAGAATATCCTATCACCGACGGATGGACTCGGGCAAACTGTTCTTCTCATCACCAAGTCCAATTCCACCATAGCGTTCTCTGCTCTTCAAGTTTTCTTCCTTCAATTGCCGTCTTCGCTCCAGTATTCCCTTTGCATACACACATTGAGCAGCAAGTTTGCCCCCCTACTTATACAGACCAGAACTCCTGCAACTACTAAATTAACTATCAACACAAATCTAATGCTAGAGCTAAGAAACTTTCTCCTGTTTGAGAGAGAGACAAAACTCTACTCTGGATGAATCGATAACAAAACAAGCAGGGACAGGAAGAAGCCAATAAGCAAAATACAGGTTTCTTAAGAATATCCATTCAATATCCATTTACAGTTTTCTGCATCTTCTTCTTAAAAGTTGACACGCTGCATTGCGGACATATGTATTCCAGTCCATCTGTTTTTGCATAGTCCTGTAAAGCAACAAAAAAAAAAAAAAATCAACTAATACTTGTCTGCACAAATTCTAGAAATATGTTCACAATCAAGAAGTTAAATAGATTTAGTGGAGCACCTTGAAAGCACCAAGTCCCTGTCTTCTATCACAGCCAAAATGAGCCCATTCACCACAAACGCCGCAGTTAACCCAATCTCCAGCAGCGCTACTGCAACAATTATATGCATCAAGTGTTAGAATTATTAGTTCACAAGGCTTCTCAAATTTGACTTAGTAGAAAATTGTACAACACAACCTGTGGCATAACAAGCAGCACTCTCCATCCACATCATCATGAGCCAATTCATACTCCAAAAGATAAGTTTCATAGTGCCTTTTTAATGTATTTCCAACGCCCTGGAATTATGCAAAAGCATCTTTAATAGCCAGCAAACCAGGACATTCAGAATTGAACAGTGTCAGAAATAATTATATAGCAAACATCTTCATAACATTCATACTAGGTCCCATCTAGGCAGTTGCCAAAAAACTGGAAGGATGAATACAGGCAAAGTAATGCAGTCTTAAAGACCCTGCCCCAAACTGAACACGTTAGTTTGATTGAGCATGGCATCCTGAAGGACCGAAGATGAAGTTTAAATACTCAAAAGACTTGGGATAGGAGTAAACTGAAATTTAAGAGAGAGCCTGACATACAGAGCATGTGCAATCAATGTCTTGTGGAGCAAAATTTGCATTTAAGAATTTATTGAATTATTAACAAATAACAATTGGGATATAAGAACCCTAACACATAAGGGAATTCAGAGAGCATACTGTCATTCTGTTAGTTACGGTGTGATTGCGCATCTTTGAGAAAACTTGCCCTTTCCAATTGATGCCATTGCCAACATGAAAACCACCTCTGGAAACCACCTGATTAAGGATTTTAATGCCGAATAAATTGTCTTGCCACTAAGAAAGCATGAAAGATATGGCTGCTGTACTATGGTTTATGATGAGATCTGTAATGACTTGGCCATCAATCCCTAAAAAAGAAACTCACCTCCCTGTACAAGTTAAATAGATCAAGACGTTTGGCGTTGAGTATAGCATCAGGAAACTCAGCGAGCCCACCTTGAGGAATGAGGCGAGTATGGCCACGAAGTATGAGAAATTGCATCACATCTTTTAGAAACTCCTCCTGCAACAGATAAGAATCAGCACAAATCAACAAACAAGACCAGCATGATAATAAATCCATACATGAAGCCTTAAACCTCACAGAATTGTTTCTCAAGTTAAAAATGAAATGATGTCCTAGAAAGGAATTTAGTTACATAAGCCATAAACACAAGCAGCAGTATCTCCAAAGGAGAAACAAGAAAAGGATACAAAAGGGATGACAAATATCCCTCCCAGATTCAAATTGTTCAAGAGAAACATTTTCATAATATCTAATTAACAAAAAAAAGTATATAAAGTGGCTCTACAATATCACCAGAAAATTGAATACTAGCATAGTAAACATACAAATGAATCTCCACATAACATAGCTTGCACATTATACTGCTGTTAATATTAATCAAAATCTTTTCAGCTATCCTAAGAGGGGGAGGAACAGACAACGATCACCAAGAAGTGCAAGAAAAATCAGACTCTGAATAGTTCAGGTTTAGGGAAAAGTAAACCAGTATCCTTAGAGGATACAACAAGACCCAAACACCAAGTGAGATAAGCTGGACAAAATAAACATAAGGATTTTGTTTGTCCCGAAAAAGTTACAGAAGAAAACTACTTACCTCAGAGCACACATGTATAGGGCTTCTCCCACAACCATGTTTTTTCAAAGGAAGGGGATTTAATGAAATGATTTGCTTAGCTTGATATGAACTTGACGCTGATTTCCGGTTGGATACAGGAGTTACACCGACACCACTATGCTTTGTGGGAGCAACAGGAGGCAAGTTAGGCTTCACCTGGGTACCTTCATGTCCCTCCACCTCTGGAATTCCAGAGAAGGGAAGCATTTTTTGGTGACGAATGTGAGGGATAGGTCTCAAAGCTGCAACTTTAAGTTTTTGTCTAGAAGGTACCAGAGGAACAGAAACCCCATTCTTCACTACAGATTTCTTATCCTCCAAGTCCTCCTTTTTCGCAGCCGTACCAACTCCAGTGGCCAAACCATTGCTAGAATTACCATTTGTTGCTTGGGATGTTTCACGTCTTTTCCTACTAGGCGCTGGTGACCTTAACCAGGTTGGTAGATTGCTGATAGTAAGACTGTTAAAACTGCCATCTTTCCCCTGCCTTGTACTGAAAAAAAGGAGACGTTCTGCATCATCACTCTCAAATGAAGCAACAGCTAATCCCTGGATGCTGGCAATACCAAGTGCAACTAAATTACGATATGAAACATCAGGTGCAAGTTGCCTCAAAACCTGAAAATGTAAGCACAATTTGCCATCAGATTTTACTGAATCTCAAAATTAAGGAGCAATAGAAGTCTGTTCTAGTTAAGGGCACATGGCTTGCAGCGGATTGTTCAAAGAGATATATATGCCAAGATAACCCTTTATGAGAGAGAGAGAGAGAGAGGCTAACACGTTGCACACAGAGGGGAGAATAACCTGTGATGCCCATGTTGGAACCTTCACGCAAGCTTCAAAAACAGAAGCCCCACAAGCTATTGAGACAGATCTCCGAGGTTCTGATAGAGGCTGTTTATTTTCCTCGCCAGTTGGAAGTGCATGAACCAACTGATTTTTGTCAATGACTTCACTCTTTATATGATTCTCCAACAGCTGAGATAAGGGGAACGATGATTTACAGGTTTAAAAGCAGTAAAAGCAAACCTACAGTCCTAGAATGTGTGCTACAACTTTATTCTCAAGTACAAACACAAATACCTGGTCATCAAAGCATGTCTCTGCACTACCAGACACTAGAAGTGAGATGTGAGCAGAACTACTGGTAGAAATGTCACATCGCATTGTCACAACTCCACGAGAAAATGCCCCCGCCTGAAGTGGTGGAGGAAGTGCACTGCACCACACAAAGTAAACTGTTCAAAAAGAAATGACAACAGCATACCGCAAAAATTCCACAATCAGCTTTAATCCATGCGGTCTGCACCCATATGAAGATTACTGTTCACATGATTGGATACACAACTTTTCATAATTGTGATGCCCATGGATCTTTTCTGAAATTTGATGAGATATAACAAAGTGCAAACTTGCTACCAAAATGAAAAAGTAACAAGGTTTTTCACCAAGCTCATATTTTTTTTGCTCCCCTTAAAAGAGGGGAGGGGGAGGGCAGCGGGGGAGTAGCCACTAAGAACATGGCATATCACAGAAAAGGCTTTAAGCCTTACCTAACCCGGTTATGAAGTTTGCTGCCACGCATCTGAAACAGCAGAAAAATGAAGAAACTGAGTCCAATCATGTCACAGCAACATTAAATAGCCAATTAATGGCGCCAGAGGTAGAAAGAATGTGGAGTAAATACTGTCTTCTAGATCATGAAAAACCCAAAATAAGAGGGAAAAGAAAAGTATGGCATAGGCTGCTGACGACAAGAAGTTGTCGACAAACAAATTCAAAAAATGCTCTCTTGGAGGGAATATTAAAATTGAACTTAAGTCCCAAAGAAACAATACAAAGGCAGGGCTAGGAAAAGAGATGGTGTCTACATGAAATTGACACCACAAGCAGCGTCAAATGAAGAAGAGTTATGGATAGTTGAATGCTTGGACTCACTTCAATATTTAACAGGGCATTTAAACCATCCTCCAGAGATCCCAATATTGTTGCATCCTACAAAAGAAAAACCATAAGTAACATATGAAGTACATATGTATGTTCCTCTGTCGCTAAATGAGAAACCAAACTTGAGACAATTACCAAAGAACGTGCATCTCCACAGACAAGAAACCTCAAGTTGATATCGTCATCATATATTTTTATTGCAGGAAGAGAACTAGAACTTTCTTCATCTTCGCCAGTAACTGCCTCGGGTGGGGGCACATTGATTTTTGGAGGCTCCCCAAGAAGATGAGGACCCAGCTTAACAGTCATTTTCTGGCTGTTATCAGGGAGGACAAGGTTGTTTTGGACACAATAAAGCCTAAAGGAAGCATGTGCAAGTTGAAAAGCGTCCCAGGTATGACAAGATGAGCTGCAATTAAAAAAGAAAAGTTCACACAAACTTGGTTTTCAATATACTTTCCCAGATTCATCTAGGCACTGAAGATAAGCATGTCCTTCAAATCTAAGAAACTTAAACCCATAAACACAAAAAAAGAGCAAAAGTTCTCTTTATTTCTACTTAACAGTACAGAACAACTACTGAAGTACTATTGCTTGGTAAGTTGTAATTTTCCTAGTTTTCTAGTAGTACAGAACACTAAATACATAGTTAGGCAAGTTGGACAAACTCTTAGCATTGAATCTCACAAATGTTCTTTTAAAGACGAAAAATCATAGTAGAAGAAGCAAATTATTTGTGCAGTACTTGTACGCAAACAGATATGCATATTTAGCCTATTTTCAGTAGCAGAGAAGTTGTTTCCATGCATTTAAACTTTAAACAACCAGATCATAATCGAACACTTTACCTTGTTAATTGATAAGAAAACGTACTCTAACAATATCATATGCTTGCAATCTTTATTATGAAGATAAGCAAATTGGGTAACAGTAAAATGTAGCATGAGAACTTACTAATATAAAATCCTCTCACAATTCTACCAGTTAGTTACCCCCCATATATACTAGTAACTTCTATCCCACTAGCAGAAACAATGGATAAAATCATGTCATATGCCTTACACAAGAAACCACACCAATTTATTTGAATATTAGAGAAAACGAAGCATCAAACTACACCCTTTTTTAACAAAATGAAATTGCAAAATCAAGCAACAGAAGTCAACAAGTTTTTCATTCAAATTAAATAGTATATTCAGGCACAACTTGCAACAAAAAGATGAAGAAGTACTCAAGGCAGTTTCAACTAGTAAATAATAGTACCTCTGGACCACCGAAAACAATGCATGACGAAAATGGCATGCTGCATAGCAGGAAAACGCATGCTTCCAATAGATTACATATGGGATACCCTGAAGAATACTCAAACAATGAATCACACAATGAAAACATCATTGTACAAAGATTTTTAAGGTGGGTTTTTTTTTTGGGGGGGGGAAGGGGGGGGGGCTTTCATTTTACCTTGGAGTAAAGAGCGTCAGCCAACTTTTCTCCATTTGGGACCTCCAAATAAACCTTCATAAGCATTTAAATGGGAATAAGACCAAAAGTGACAGCTTACTCATATCAAATAATATTACCAAACTACAGAGAATGGAATTTCTTAACATAAAAGAAAGTAGATGGAACATGGCACATGCAAATGAATAACAATGAATAGTTGGGTGGAGAAAAACCTAAGGTCCATGATATCATGCTGCCATGCAATTCCAGCACGGTGAATAAGGAATGTGTAATCAAAAGGATTGTCAACTCCAACTGCACACTATTTTTGTGAACATGAAATCATGTGAAATTATAATCAAATTCGATGTCCAGTAGCTCGATTATATAATTCACTGGTTAAACAAATAATCCACTCCTCAAGTCCTTGCTAAAATTGCATGGGTGTGTGGCTCAATAACTATGTGAAAAGAGATTAACAAAGAAGATTTTCTATGTATTGATAACTGCAGAGAAATGCTGCCTCTTTAAAGTTTAGCTAAGACCTCTTGCACGACCCTCTTGCTAACCTAAACGTTGGACTTGAAAAATACCAAAAACAATCAGCACATCCCTGCCACTGATTTCAGAGCAGCTATGCTGAAATTGAAGTCCATTTCTTTCTTTTCTTATCAAACCCATTCCTGGTAATTAGTTCTTCATAATAGTGCTACAACAAAAGAAACTAGTTTTAGGCATTCCTGAAAGACCATTCCATGTCCTCAACTCTGTGTAAATTCCCTACTCTTTTTGTTTGTTGAGTCACCTAACCTCTGAGTCATAAACATCTTTAGATTTCCTTCTAGAAACCAGAAAAGAAAGTTTCTTCCACCTAACAAAACAAAATTCCAGCAGAAAAAGCAAAAACAAAACCAAATTTACAAATCAAGCACATTGCGATAGATTAAATTTGTCATTTCGTTGATTCCCAAAGAAACCACTGCAGGTACACCCAGAGAATAAGCTAACAAAATTACTCCAAAGCAGGGACAATAATGTTTAAAAATGAAACGACACCTAATAGTGTTAGATAAATCAAGCATCAAACCCAATTATACAGAAAAATAAACAGGCATATAATTTGTAGCAACCTAATACAAAAATGAATAGGAACATATCGAACTAAGAAGATAGTTGCCAAAAGAAGGCAAGATGATGCACAAGAAAAAGCCAGAAGCACCATAAGATAAAAGAAATGCCACCTACAGTGGTCGGCAACATGGAACCAAAAAGACCAGTGATGGCTTCTGCAGTGTTCAAGTCAACACCTCCCCATACTAGTGAACCAACTTCATTATTAGCAAACTGTTCTCCTTGCAAATACAAAATATTAGGCTGCCATGAATCCACAACCTTGCGAAACTCGTCAACAGTTGGATTTTTCAAAGTTTGTACCTACATTGACCAAATAAATCACAAGATCCACAGATTAGTAGGCAGGTTTTAACTTAGCAACTGTGAGGATCAGTAAAGATCTATATTAACCTCTAAACGCCCAGAAGATAGAAGATCTGGAAATGGATATTTCGTTTTCTGAATTGTGGCTTCTTGCTTTTGTTCATTGTCAGTGGTTCTCCCGCATAAGACGGCAAGAAGATTGCAAGTGTATTTTGGAGCTCCTGGGACGTGAAACATGGGGACAGCACTCGTTCCTACCATCTAACAGGAGGCAAGTGAGAGCAGCTTCTGCTCCTTGCCCGTACTGAACTATCTTCTCTCGCACATTCTACAAAACGCAGGGAATTATTACATTTTGCTTGTTCATCAAATTCATCAACAAATCCCCAAAAACCCAAAAGCTAACCAAGCAGCCAGATGTACTAAACTTGACAAAACATACTGAACTAGTAAAAGGTGTAGCAGGCCACTCACTTGCAATAAACTTTTTTCCAAATAAAAAGGGGCAGCATTATAATCCAACAAATTCAGGATTAAAAAACTGGTCTTTATAACACCCAGAAACAACGACTTTCATCCAGAAATCGTCAAAAAAAGGAAGAAAGAAAGAAATCCCAAAAAGTATGGAACCAGATGGAGTCGGAAATAGAGAGGTAAACATACTTGACCAGTAAAAGGGGCAAGGTAGCCTTTATAGCGGTGGTGAATAGTGGAGAGATGTTGTAGTTGGTGGCAAGGGACTTGAAGGGCTCTAGGGCAGAGGCGTTGCTTGGCGGCCTAGCAGCTTCGGAAAACAGAAATTTGAAGATCCCTAATCAATCAACGCAAAAAACCCTAAACAGGGAAGACAGGTAAAGGGAAAAAGGGAATGGAATCCAAACAGGAATACTCATAATCGAGTTTAGATGGGTGAACCAAGCGAAACTGACCAATTAAACGGAGAAAAATTCCAATGAGATTGAACAGCAGCGGGCAGGAAACGGAGGAAGGATGGAAGATTTGAAGCTTCTCAAATTCGTAGCAGAATAAACAGAAAACAAAAAAAGGGAGTAGATTGTGAATAGTAAAGAAAAGAGAACCTAGACCGAAGGAAGCTTTATAAAAATCAAAGCCCACACCAACAGAGAATCGAGAATTACTACTACTATAATACTCTACACTATTACTCCCTCCTCCTTAGAAGATAGCAGATGCGATAAAAAGGAAAATTTGAAAACCAAGCAAAAAAGAAATAAATACTAAATCGTTTGTTTAAAGAATCTCCACCGCTTAAATCAACAACATCACCAAAAAAAAGGGCAAAAACAGAAGAGAAAATTAAAACTATAAAAACAAACCGAAAAAAAAATTGTTCTCAAGTGTTTTAGTTAAAAAAGGAAAACTAATGCTGCAACTAGTTTTATAATACTAGCAGCTGTACTAGAAAGATAAATTCGGAAGAATCGCGTTTCAACTTTCAAGTATAATAAAAAGTTGAACCCACCCCACGATTCCAAGTCAAAAAAAAAAAAAACTAGTCTCCTGCTCTGGTGATGGAGTAATGGTAAATTGACAAGTTCCAAAAAACCATCCTCCACGCGCTTACGCTCCCTCTGCCCACTATGAATTCAAGTCGTCCTCCTTTACAGATTTCACAAATCCTTTCCCACATTTATTACTTTCTGCACCAACATTCGTCAATTTTGAATTCTTTCAAAGTACAGAAATGCAGAAATAAAAGTATGATTTATGATGACAAAAAGGGGCTTTTGATCCCTCGTTCATTTATCCGTTTCTTACGATTATAGGACCTTCTCGTATTTGCGAGTGCCCAGAAAATCGGGAATTTTTAAAAGAATCTCTTGCGCTTGCTCTTTTGTCTTTTGTCCTCTTTTTCCTTTTTCTTTCCCTCATAGTCATAGCCCCCTTTTGAAAAAAAAAAAAAAAAAACTATGAATGATGTTTTCATGGTGTATAATGAAAATATCGCTCTCGCATCTTATGTATACTCCAAGAATCTATTCTTATGCAACATCGTCAAGTGCGACGACGTCGTTGCGCTGACTACCTAGCACCTAGTCGTTTAAAATCTTCCATTTCCCTTTTTTCGGTCGTCACTTTGTCATCTTTCTTGGAGCAATTCAAGTGGGGGCATCTTTTCTTCTACGGCAGAGAAAGACACCGCGGGTGCCTCCGTCTAATTCCTGGAAACGTATCTCCAACTACACCTTTTACGCTTTGCCCCCTCATTCTTTTAAGGGGATAATTTCAGAAACTTCCCCTGAGGTTTCTGATAATTTCACTAAGCTCCCTTGAGATTATTATATTTACCTCTATTGATGATAGACAATGACTATAATAATCTTTATAATTTTCAAAAGATAAGCCATTGATAAAAAAAGGAAAAAGATAACAAAAATAAGAAAAAGGAAAAAAGGAAAACAATTTTTTTAAAAAAGGCTATTAAATTTTAACCTTTTGTCACTCAAATATGCTAATCAAACACGCGCTTCTGTAGCATAGTGGTAGTGCGTTCACTTCGTAAGCGAAAGGTCGCGAGTTCGATCCTTGCCGGGAGCTGTCCTTCCATTCTATTTTAAATCCTATCGTTTCTGGAAAAAAAAATGCTAATCCAGGTAAATATCTCATTTCTTCTATCACTCGAATATGTCAAATTTATTTTCAATAAAATTGTATCAATTCAAAAAAAAAAAAGTGGGCTGATTTAATATGACCAACCCAAATGTTGAGAACATTTTATGACTTTTCAAAAAGGTAAGGATTGTGAGTTTTATGACTAAAGATTTGTTAGGCACTATATGGAAGAAAACTTAGAGAGGTAAATATTGTGAAGGTAAGAATTATGACGATGAATTTTGATATCTAAGACAAAGAGTTTATTCGGAAGAAGAAAAAGTGATAAGAATTTGAAAGTTTGGGTGAATGTAGAAAATCATGAGAATGAAAAATATCAAAACATTGGCTAAGTAATAAAACTCATAATTTTAATAATATACAAGTGTATTCTTGACTTTTAAAAAATTTTAATGATTATTCATATTAAGGAAATTTAGATGAGGGCAATTTTGGGCATTCATATACTTTTTTGGTCTTACATCATTAAGGTGAAATCCAAACTTATGTTTTAGGGGAGATATGTGTAATTTTTAAAACATGAGCGGAGCTGTTTGAAATTACAAGAAACCTCAAGAGAGGTTTCTGAAATTATACCTTCTTTTAATTGCATCAGAATTAACTCCTTTAACCTTTCAATCCGTCGCAGATGACCATTTCGTACCTATCATAATTTCCATGGAACAATTGTCAACCTTTCTATGCCCATTTTCACCTTCCCCCTAGGGCAATCAAGGCCTCACCTTCCATTAGAACACCCCACAGCCCCCATTTTTAAAATAGAAGATGCTCCAAAATATAAAACTGACAGCCACCAATTGGTGCCGACTCAAATAACTTTGTTTTTTCGGTCCGATCATTAGTATCTACACTACCCCGAAATTAGTTTGTATCAACTAGGACTGCGCTGTCGAATCTGAGTTAAACTCGAATAGTACCTGCTCAAATTCTATTGGAATAAAAATACTTGGTCTTGAATTTGATTTCGTCAAATTATTCAAAGTTCAACTCGAGTACAAGGTCAAACTTATTTTGTCTTACTCTAGTTCCATCAAATTTAATTCAATCGAGTTTTCAAGCTTGATTTTTTAATAAATTTTATAAATTTATAGTAAATAATTAAAATATATATTATAAATACGCTACGCCAAATACTCGAGTTTTGGCTTTTTATACTCAAACTCGACTAGATTGCATTATCAATAGGTCAAACTCGATTCAACTCTGGTGTTAATCGAATGCAAATTCACCTTTTGACCGAATTACTTGCGAATATGAGTTAGATAGTTTTGATTAATTTACACTCCTAGTACCAAGAGAATCTAACTAGACTGAGAGGGATTAAAGGGAAAGAACTCCCCCTCGGACAAAACAGATGCACTGCTACACAAAGTGTTTTAAGTTTTAACGCAAGGATTCCAGAGGACATTTTTATGCATTGCCTCGTGGCCAACTCTCTTAGAGCGAGTTGGTCATCATCTCAGATTACTTCGCTGCCCGCTTTTCTCATACTCGAACCTCGTCCTCTCCTTATAGCAAGCCTGCTGATCCATCGTCCAAAGCCACCTTTCTGCGCACCTTATCTTTTCTTTTCTGCCCATAATTCCAATTGGCTAATGTTATAGGGTCGACAATTTAGATCCTTTTATTTTGTTGTATTTGCATTTGTTTTTTTTTTTTTCTTTGTATAGTAATTTTTCACTTAGCCTTTCAATATCTTAAATTCGAAATATCTCAATCTCTCAATAAAAGACGTGAAAGGCGTGTTAATTCTTGACATACTATTGAAGGCGTGTTAAAACGGAGCTGCCCGTGTTAAAATGGAGAATAGGCATTATTATGCGTCTTTTGAGTATAAATATTACAAATATTTTTGGACAAAAAATGTGAAAATATGTGTAATTATTGGATTGTTTTATTACACGCTAAAATTATATATGCAAATGATTACTACTTGTAAATAATTGAATCAATATAAGAAAGTGGTTGACGGATTTTTATGGTGGACACAGTGGCAAAGATTAGCAAGTAAATTGCTATTGTAGTTTATAAAATTTTATTGTAAACATAAGGTAATTTTTAATACATAGCATTACTAAAGAAATGATTTTTCAGGAAGTTTTATATACGAGTTATTGAAGAATTCATGCGTGTAGCTTATTTGCAATAAGAAATTGGTTATGTTTTGCGCAATTTAGTTGAGATCATGGAAGACTATCTTCCAGGCATAGTTGACTTGAACGTGCTGTGGCCAAGTGATTTGACAAAATCACTGCACAGTTATTCTATCAATGCAAGGACACGAAGCTGCAAGGCATTCGAGCCAAGCGGTCAAAGACTCGACTTGAATTCTGTTAAAATCGAACTCGAATCGAGCTTGAGTAACTTGTTTGTAGTGATGAGATGATCTCGAAATTTCATTTTTCAAACTCGTCGAGCTACTCGAGTATTTTATATATTTTTTTTAAAAAACATATATTTGTGAAATGACATAAATAAATATATTAGTTGTGAATTTACTGCAAATACCTCCTAACTAAGAATCAAACTCGAGTTCAAGTACTTGAACTCTATAAGTTCACTTAAAAACTCAATCTATTCGAGTCGAATTCGAGTTTAAATGGTTCTTTCACGAGTTGAGTTCAAATTTTTGTATTCCTACTCAATTGAGCTCGAGTTGGAGCTGAAGTAATACACATATCCATCAAGTTCAAATTCGAGTATAGTGCCACTCGAGTATGCTTGAATGAACCCCTAGGGGTGACTTAGGTTGTGTTTGGATTGCATTTTTCGTGATTTTTCCACATGGAAAAATTACTGTAGCGATTTGATGTATGTGAGAGAAAAAGAAAATAGAGAAATGTGATCACGGAAAATAACGTAATTTTTCGACGGAAACCGGCAATTCAAAGAAGACTTCCGTGGTTTCGTGTTTATTTGATTCAAGTATCTATTTCATAGCAAGTGTATATGAATCTAGCTGCGATGCTAGCTGGGACACCTATATTCTATTTGGCGTCTGCCTCTGCTGGCCTGAACGAAAATATTTGAGTAGCAAGCATATTAATTAAATAGAATGGAGTATCAGGGGCCCAGATCGACCCCATTTCTGCACAAAGAGAAACACAAGTACATTACGCTCGTTTGGATAATCTCTATGTCGCCTCTCCGCCGCCAAAGTGGCGAAGCACTAAATTAAAGCTGTAAAGGGCGTCTACATGATCAATCAGCGTAATCCCAAACACTAAACAGCTCATTCCTGATTCTTCTATTTTGACCTAGCTGTCCATTATCCAAATTAATAATTATTAAGTAGTACTCTCTTAGTTTCTCCGCCGGACCCGGCAGAGGAAGTAAGTTTTAACTTTTAAGTGGCCTGAATAAATACTTTATGAAGTTTCTACTTTCTCGCTAGCTATGAGAGTGTAAATATAGGGGCTACACTTTGACCCTTTTGGCATGGCATTGGCATTGGCTGGCGGTCTCTCTCGCGCCGGAATTCCTCTAGGACGGTTCTGGTCTCGCCCTCGCACCAGTTACTGTCCCGACAAGTACGCCGCAAAGATGCTAATGTCCGTTTAGTGGAACTTTCTACTTCTCTGATTTCATCCAGATATATTTGCCTGCTCCTGCACTCTACACTGCAAAATCCTTGATCCCCTCTGCATGAAAGACGTACGCAACCGACATATCAGTCAATTATAGGTCATCAGAATTCAAGAAACCATCGTATTATTTGTAGTTCGAGCACACGATTTGTCCAACCCATACTCCCCCCCCCCCCCCACACAAACAAAAGGCCTGATAAAATCTCAATTATTTGCGGTTCGTCTGGTTCAATGTTCTTACCTGTACATGTAGACATCTTTATCAAGACGTAGAGTCTTGTTGCACAGGAAGCAGGAGCCGAGATAGCAGTAAGAAGAATGAGGAGAAAGGGTGGTAGGGGATGAGTGGGAAGATTGGTTAGCAGCAGTCATGCGAAAAATGGGTTTAATAAGTCTGAGGCCAGAGTTGAGGACAACATTGGAATGATCGGTGAGCAAAGTGGTATCAGCAGCTGTTAGTATCCTCAAGCCAACGGCGGTTGACGAGAGTTGGTGGTTGTGGGAGCTGATCAGTGACGATCTTTTCTTGTTTATCTTGCGATCATGATCAGTGTTCTTTTGATTTAGTTTCAGAGGGCTCCAAATTGAGACCTTGGAAAGCATCCTCAAGAAGAGGGCTGAAAGTAGAAAGTAGAGAGAGAGAGACAGATAGAGATTGGACACGGAAGAAATGGAGACGAAGGGAATGAAGCCCTCAACCACAACAGCCGTATTAATTTAATTTAACTTCAACGTGGAAATGGGACTCGTCAGTCATCATCATCAATGGACAAAATAACCTGCTGCGGTCCCTTAACTTGAGATGCACGTGCTTTATTCCTCTTTTTTAATCATTTACCTGTGATCTTTACCGCGTTTTAACTTCGACGAGGACGAAAAAGTGGCAATCCTAGCCGTGAAACTTTTCCTGTGGGTCGGGTCGTCCCACAAAGTCTAATGAAAACGTGAAAATTGTGCTTATTCGTGGCTCACCGTCTCATCTTTATTGCTTTATTAATAGTGTACTAGTTTATTGTCTTTTTATAAGTGGACAGCAGTTGATTAATTTACTCAAAAAAAAAAAAGCAGTTAATTAATCGATCGATCGAGAGAATTTATATGGGATGAAATCTGTACATATTGTGGTGACACGTACAAAACTCTGTATATCGTTATTTGTTTTGCTTAAAATGTTAAATACTCTTGAAGGTGTCTAAAATTCAAGAATAGAAATACCTAAAATATAGAAATAAAGAGAAGCAATAACGATGGATTTAATGATTTTGGTGCTAAGAGTGGTTTCAAACTCATATCTTCCCAGATTTTAAGTTGCCTTTTACATGATTTCTTGCTTATAAGAAAATGTATCTTATAATTACATCTCCAAACTGAGGTAAAACTAGTAGTGGGTCGTTCTTCCCACGGAGCAGAAGCCAATTTAAACAGTATCCAAAATCAATGCCCCTTCAATGCCAAAAATGTTAATAGTAGCAGCAGCAGCAGTATAGTATACACTCTGTAAAATATATGCTGAAAACTCACTGACTCTGGCTCAATTCAAAGAATGGTTACACCGACAAGTCAACGCCTGCAACAAGAGGACCAGTGGCTAAGGAGGTGGCCGTCTCAGAGCCACCCGTCACCCTCCCTTTACGTATGCGGCGGCATTCCCACCTCTACTTCAAGGAAATATCAAGGATTAAATTTTTATCCACCGACGATATAGTACGTAGAGCTTTTACAGTAGTACTAAGAGTAGAAGAGATAAATGAAAAAGAAGCGAAATTCAAAATTCAAAATTAAAATTAGATTACCTGATATGTATTTAATTCTGTTAATGTAGTAAAAAATTTTCGCTGACAGTGCATGAAAAATTAACTCGAATGTTAATGCTCCAACATACGCGCTTTTCAGTGAATCCCAAGAAAGCAGATGAACCATTTTAACACATCTTCAATTATTAGAGAACTTATAGTGTTGAGTTCTTGAGTTCAAATCCCTTGCATGCCAGTTGTGGCCGAAGCACACAAGTAGCTTTCATTCGAACGAATCATGGCCAAGGTGCACGATAGTAGACGTATATAATTTTAGTGGAACTCAGTAATCAAATGGTGATGGTGATCATTAGTATAACCAACATTTTGAATGTACGAAAGGTCTGGCACGAAGTTGGGCGTTTGATACAATGCTCAGTGGATGAATTGCTGCAAATTAATCCAACAGTTCATTGCATTATATGCACCAACTAAAGAATTTAATAAATGAATGAATTCCTTACCAATAAATAAACTTACAAGAAAAAAGTACTAGTAATTAAAAACAATTGATGTCATGACTAAAAGCCTTTGTCCAAAAAATTTTACAAGGGAAAACGAAAACAAGAGGTTATCCTAATTAAGATGAAGAAAAACTGCTGAAGTAGTTCCTCATTTCTTCTTATCATAAAATTCGCCTCAAAGGAGATGAATATCCCACCTGTACAATTACTGGAATATGAGGGTGATTGCTGATGCAACGCAGGCGACGCAAGCAAGTGAAGTGTAATCTGGACCGAAGGCATATGGAGAGACTTTGTCAGGGGAAAGTTAGCTCCGAATAAGTATTGCAAGTTCAGCATCGATCTGACTTGTGTAAATTAACGCATTACTTTGCTTTATTTTTTGTCTTATCGTGCCTCAAATGTCTTAGCCTTATCTTCGTCTTCCTGATCGATCTGGACCCTCTGGCTCTTCGCATCTGATTCCCACACCAGTATCAATTAATTAATTGACAATAAGTGAATAAAATGGCAGAATAATATTGGATGAAACTAATCCTTTCGAGAAACACTCCGGAGGAGGTTTGATACCTGATTTTTTAAGTTGTTGTATTGGTGAGGAAATTTTGATAAAACAAAATTTTGATTTTCCATTCAGAGAGCATCTACGGCGTGTTGATTTTTCTTCTTGTGTATTAGTTCATAGATATCCTTTAACATATGATTATTCAACTCCAAATTGACTGACTTTGTATGATTATTCTGCATGCGTTGGAGGGCATTGGTCATAAAATCTGCTGGACGTTGGAAGACCAGTTCTACTCGTGATTCACGTATTTTCTTTTCTCTTGAAATTGATCCCCTTATTCCTTTCTTTTTGGAAAGTTCCACCGGATAATCGAATATGATACCTTTCAAATTTAAATATATAACGTCAAAACGTGACTAGTTAACCTTCCAACAGTACTAATAAATAATTGACTAAAACAAGAAATTTAAACCTTTCGATAAGGATTCGGAGTCCTCTACAAGTCAAAATTCTAAATAATAACGAACTCCTTATATATATGTATATATATCCGATTCATCTTTCAAATCTTCGCCGTTCCAACTTCAAATAAACACACACACACACACACAAAAGCTTTGTTCCTCTATCGCAGGTGTTGAATCATGTCTGTAGTACTTCGCTCCAACGGTGCCGTTCTCTTTCTCAGGTTAGCCTTGGTTTTTCATGCATGCAACCCCTATTTTTATCTTTTATCCTTTTTTTTTTGTTCTTTTAATTTGTTAACCTTCCGTCAGTCCTCTTTCCTTTATTTTGATACTTTCTTTTCTTCCTTATTCTCTATAATTCTTATTTTCCTCGGTATCTCACGTTATTTTAGTATTTGCTACTTACAAGTAACATGCATGCTCTCTCTCTCTCTCCATTATGGATATCACAGTATTATATATTGCAACGATGAAATTTTGATTTTGTGGGTTCCTTTTATATATATATATATATATATATCTGCTCCCTTTGATACTTTTTAACTTGTATGCTCTGCAGGAGAGCGTACACTGTTGCGGTAGAGAATGTGAAAGCACAGCCAGCCGCTTCAGTGATGAGGAAGGTGGCGGAGCCAAGCACAAGCAATATTGATGTGGGGAAAGAACTAGTAGTTCAAGGGGCGAAGAGGGAGGTTTTCTGGATGAAAGATCCAAAGACTGGAAATTGGATTCCAGAGAATCACTTCAATGAGGTTGATGCTGCGGAGCTCCGAGAGAAATTTCTGTCCAAGGCGCCAAAACCCTAAAGATTGTAGTACGTAGAGGAATTGCAAGTTCATACAACCACTACTATCTGTCGAAATATCTTTCTTATTTGCTTTTGTTTCTGTCAGGTATATCGGTTCTCCTTTAAGAATTAATAATGAAAACATACGTTTCAGACGAATGAATTAGGGATTTATTCGTGGCTTCATGTTTTTTACATATATATATACACTCCACCATGCAAAGGGATAGGGATAGGGATCCCTTGTTGTTCTCACCCATTTTTGGGACGAGGTTTGCGTGTAATCATCAAGACTAGAAACATGTGCATACCTCAATTGTGGTCACCTTTTAAAGTTGACTCGTTCTATCTCAAATATTTGAATTGCAATTTCAATTGCTTGCACAGCACCTAACCCTGGCAATAGGGTCTAATGGCCGGAGAGTTTTGACACGTTCCAAAACCGGATTAAAAATATAGTCCTAATCGAGTTTGGGTTTGGCTCATTCGACTTTGTACAATGAAAGTTCAAGCTCACCTCTTTATGTTTGTTGGGTTCCAAGCTTTGTAACGGGCTGACCCATTTTAAACCAGGCAGAATCGCAGGGGTACTGCCTCTATTAGGCACGCAAGACGCTCCATTGCACATATTTTCAATTCAACCGACTGCACTTTCTTTTTAGTAAATTCGGGACCAACTAAACCAAATCCAGTTTAGTTGTTGTTATCACCTGCATCGACCATTATTAGTAGCAGTGCATTTAACTTGAGAGCCAATCCCATACCGAAGAAATTACTGCCAGAGATCATATTCACGTCATCTGGCAGTTCCGAAGCTTCAGCGGTAGTGTACTAATCTAAAAAGTAGGCGGTCCAGGATAAACATCGCAGCTTCTATTTATCTATACCATGGGCATGCTTTTTCCGGACTTGCTTGGCCATGAATATGATGAACGTGAGAACTAATCGGTCAGCCCTTCTTGTCTACAAAGCTCACAGTGCACCCGGACCCAACAAGTAATAACGTCATGACCAAGCCCTTACGGCATGCCATAATGTAAATAAAATCTGTAAAACTGCTCGTGTGCGCAAGCTGAACGATGCTTCAACCAGTTACCAAAGTGTGAAAGATACGTGGAACACAAGATTAACATAAACATTGTGCATTGAACAGAATAGGACGAACCTTTTTGTTGGCTCTGAAATTCTATATCCCAGGAGTTCCAAATCATGAAAATAACCATGTCCCTGCGGCATATACCACCTCGTATCCCACAAAAACCATTCGAGCAACCCACATTTGGTACAAAACTCAGCCAAAATGCCCATGCCCATTAAGAGCATTCATGAGTTTCATGGAAAAGAAAGAGAAACGAACCAAATCCACAAGTGTAATACCTTAACAAAAATATCCCAAAACATGGCTACAAGTATAGTTGGATGAGTTCATCACTCACTACAGAGGGTGTTAAGACACCCAAATCAGTGAAAAGTAAGGTCAGATACTGAGGTGGCGTATAGTCTCGGGCAGATGTTTCGACTTCAACCTTGGAAGGTATGGGTACTCCAAAATCAATAGGACGTAAAGCAGGAACCATGTCCTTTTGATTGAGCGGATAAAGACGAGCAAACTGCAATAATAGAGATCAACAAAACCTAATTGCTTTAGCTATAAACTGCAACAAATAATTGAAATTGAAAATTTTCATTCATCAATCAGAAGCTTGCAAAAACACGGAGTGAGTGTACCCAAAGACAGAGCAGTAACTCAATGTCATGTTCATATGAGCTCGATTTCAAGTCAAACTTTAGGGCCCGGGGGGGGGGGGGGAAGGATTTTTATGTACCTTGTAGCTTTCAGCAGCAACATAAACTGGTTTACTCATGCTCTTAGCAACCAATGCAATTTGGTATGTCCCCATCATGTTAATTATTCCTCCACTCTCAACAACTCCATCTGCTCCAACAAAAACCATGTCAACTTCATCCATGCTATATGCCACAGCAGAGTCTATCAATAGCTTCACGGGAACGTCAAGCTTGGCTAGCTCATTGGACAATCGCAACCCAGTTCTATCTGGCCTTCCCTCTGCATATCAGAGAATACTAACTTACAAAGCTTTACTTGCTTGAAATTAAGCTTAGTATCACATCAAAGGAAAAAAAAACCAGGAATTGATCAGCATCAACTACAAAGATGAAGCCAAATGTTTGCAAATCTTAGTATCTTCAATCTACAGTATGCAAAAATGATGCTGATACTCTGTGAAGAAAAATACATGATCTAGTTTTGATGCATTTATCAATTGGAGATCGCCTTTACACAATCATGCATCATCTCGATGCCCTTCTGTGCACCATGAAAAGAAAGATGTAGGAAATGCTAATCAGTGAAGGCAGATTTGGTCCTACAGGTAACAGGTAACCGTAACCTAGAAGCAAGATGTACGGATGCGTACCTGTGCAGAAAATGCGAAACAGTTTCCTGTTTTGTGCAGCCGTTCTCAAGACTTCCAACACCACGCGGGAAAAGCCATGCACCAATATAGTACAACCATCAAAAATGAAATCCTGACTAAGCATCGCAATTATTCTCCTAGCCTGTATGATGAGCTTAATTAACAACTCTTTCCGCATGAAATGCAAAAATTACATAGTCAATAGTGAAGTGAAGGAAGATTGAATGACTAATATAAAATCAATAATTAGCTCAAGCACCTTGTAAGAAATCTCTCCAAACTTCTCTGCACGTTCAAGAAGGCGAGACTTAGCTGAATTGAAATCCTCATACTCCAGAGCTGAAGTTCTTGTCACATACCGCATGAACAGATCACAGCCAGCTGTCAGAGATATCGAGGTTGTATCCCATGACTGGAGGAAAGAGACAACGGTTCGTAGAACATTAGATTTTTCTCATCGATTGTTTTAGTCTTTCATTTCTATGGTTGACAGAAATCAGGGGGAAAAAAAAGGTACATATCTCATTTCCTTAATGCATGGCTCTCCTCTCCTTCCAACTACCTTGTCACGTTTAGGCAATTCCATTTTGCACAAACAACTAAAACTAGAGCAATCTATCACGTTACTTCCAAACTTCGCCAGACTTATAACACAAGGAGCGAAGTTCAATTGGTAGCAAAAGCAAGAAATCCAACTCGAGAAACAGACGAAGTTAAAGAAATGCTCCAATGAGTAGCTCAAGCCAACCTCATTAGATAAACCAGGCCCGGTCATGGCCATGCTGATAAAGAACAGGTTTGATAGCCGGTAGAATTAAAAACAAACGTCCAGTAAAATCTCAGGCTCAAGCTTATTACTGAGTTTCACCGGGGTAAGGTAAGAAGAAAGCAGCATTACAATCGACAATCGTCAAACAAAATTGCAGAAAGAATTTTTTATCAAACCTGAATACGAGCCACCCCAACCCCACTCCTCCTCGTCAACTTTAATTCAAGCAAAATGGAAGTAAACAATTCCAACAAAGAGAGTAAAAATGAGTTACTTTGAGGGAATCAGAGGCTTTCTTGAGCTCAATTTCCAGCTCCATCATAGTATTCGCCTCGCTGGACCGAATAACGGACGCCAAAGCCCTAATGGCCGCCACAGCCTCAGCCAATTCAGGTTGTTTCCGCCAATTATTGAACTCATCAATCACGCTAAAGGCCTTGGGCGACTCGCCCGACTTCAAAGACAAAGAGTCGTCAGAAACGGCTTCGTCGGCTTGGCGGCCAACGGCAGCTTGAGCTTGTGCGAGCCAGTCGCTGGAAACGACGCCGTGATGAGCCGCTCGCGTCTGATAATAAGCAGAAATTTTAGGGTTTTGCTGTGGGGTTTCTGCCATAGACGGCGAGGGGGCAGTTGGAGAGAGGAGGCGGCTCTCAGGCTGGGCTACGCCGTCGTTTTGTTGTTGGTCGAGAATGAAAGAAGCGGATCGATACCACATTTATGAGATGCGAGCACTCTATTTTCCTTTTATTGTAAATCAGTCCACCGCTTTTTTTGCCCTTTCCTTTTTTGTTTCGGCCGTGTGTAATTTAAGAGGGAATAGAATCGAATGAGAACGAAAGCTTAAAGTGCGAAGATCGCCGGTGCGGCTGTGGATGATTTTTCCGGTGATTAAAGCCTTACAAAGACGGGAGGTCGAATATTTTCTAAATCGAAATTGTACCACCACACTACTAATCTCGCTCGATTAGGCGTTAATCAGTGATTGGGATTCCACTTTGGACTAGGGTGGACCCTGGGAGTCGGACATTGATTTGAAAAATGCGCTTTTTATATATATATTTTTAAAGTTATATTGACAGACGTTTTTTTGTTTTTCGGACCCCCCCAAAAAAAAAAATTGTTCCAAATGCTTTTCGAGCCGGTGGGTCCATAGAATGGACTAGAGAAAAGCGATCATATCTTTGAAATAACCGATCGAACCAATTTAATTTGGATTTTAATTTCTAAAAAAATCAATTTATATTAAAACTCGAATATTTTAGCTTCTCACAACACTATGTGTATATGAAAGTGTACCAACTATACCACAGGAGTATGAAATGATTGAGCGAGACAGAGAGTTTGTCTAACAAGTACATTCACACGTATATCCCACTTAGCAGCAGGTCCCCCTATAGGTACATTTGTCCCACATCGGGGTTGGGGTTGGGTTTGGGTTGGGATATAAGTCCCTGGGATTGCCTCAAGAGTTGCCGGCTTTTGAGGTTAATTCTGGGATTAGGTTTATAAAACAACAAAAGTCTGATTCAGGCTGTTGAAAAAAAAGTACATTCACACGTAATTTTTTTTAATTGTTTGTTTTTTTTGGTAGGTAAAAAATTTAAAATTTAAAATCTCATACTTATAATTTCTTTCATTTTACCGCCCAATCCAACCCTTCCCTTCACTAACTAGGTTTAGATCTTAATTTTGTGAAAAAATAGAATTAAATCGTGAAAGTGTTTAAATGTAAGGCAAGCAATTAAACTGTGCATTCAAGTAATAAATAAAATATAGAGATAATTTCAAAAAATTCCCTTGAGGTTTTTTCTAATCACACCTAACACCTCTTAAGTTTCTAAAATCACACTTAACGCCCTTAAAATGACAACTTTTGTAACATGTCAGCCTTTTTATGTACAAATAATATTAAAAAATATATCTAGTAGAGGGACAATGGTATTCTTCCAATTTTGCCCTTTTACAAGTTGATTTTTGAATTTTAGAAGATGAAAATAAAAACAAATAGGACTGCAATATTTACATAGAAATTGAGAGGGTGTAAGTACAATAACTGTTGAATTGTATAATTTTTGTTAATTCATATGATTGTTATAACATCTATGCCAAAGTTTTGGATAGAAAGGAAATAAATTTTTTTGAATACTATTTGTTAACCAATTTTTCAAAAATTTTGTTTTTGATATTTGAACACCATTATAGGTATATTTAATATATACTTTTTCATTATTTCAACTATATGCCAGCCTTGTTCTTCACCAAATGAATGATTTTAACATATTTTTTCCTCACTTCTTACTAATTAAACTAGATAACAAGATAAAATCGTAGTTAAAAAAAGATAAATTTTCTATGTTTTGATTGTCTAAGTACATTTTCTTTTATAAAATCGAACATAAATGTTTTTTCTTTTTTCTTGACCTTTCCCACATAAGATGAAAAAGGCATAAAAAAATCAACTTGTTTTTATTTTCATATTCTAGTTTTCAAAAATAAACTTACAAAATGGCAAATGTGGAAGAATATTATAGTCTCTCTCCTAAATACTTTTTTAATACTATTTTTACCTAAAGGGGTTGGTATGTTACAAAAGTTGTCATTCTAAGGGTGCTAAGTGTGATTTCAGAAACTTTAGGGGTGCTAAGTGTGATTAGGAAAAATCTCAAGGGAAGTTTCTGAAATTGTTCCTCAAAATATAAGTTTAAGGGAGCGTTTAATAAAACTAAAAACTGAAATGTATAGTTAGAAAATTGAAAATTAACTACTAAAATCTTTAGGCTTTGTATGATTTAGATATTTTTTAGGTATTTTTTAAAAAACTTTACTGTAGCATATATGTAAAAAACTTTCACTGTAAATTGTCTGTTTTGAATTAGTTGTTTTTGAAGATGTATTCTTGAATTTTAAATTTGAAATTTTATTAAAGCATTTTTTTAAAAAAATTGTTGTTTTTTACCACAATTACTCATCGCTACCAACTCTATCTCTCTTTCCTTTCCTTCCTCCTCTCATTTTCTTCTCTTATTTTTCCTCCATCTTTCTCTTGCCCTAATTTGGTCATGAACTAAGGTGATAGAGAGAGGAGGGGGTTGTGAGAGAGGGGCGGGAAGGGGAGGATGAGGGAAAAGGGAGGGCGAAGGAAAGGGAAAGAGAGGAGAGAAAGAAAAGAGGAGCGATGGGAGTGGTAGAGATGAATAAGGGAGGAAGTAATAGGTGGTGACAATGGTAGGTGGAAGAAGAAAAGATGATAGAATTTAATTTTTTTTAATATGTATATGAGTATGAAGTGGGAGGGAGGAATGCGAAAGAGTGTGTGTGCGTGAAAGGGAGAAAGAGTGTGTATGTGTATTTAGGAGAAAGAGGGTGGGTGTGCATTTGTGAGGGAGATATGTATACATGTACGAAAGTTTATATGAAATAATTTTTCATACAAATATATTATACTAATTTGACAATTCAACCAATTAAATGATACACTTTCACTTAAAATTTCGTATACATGTTAAGTCATTCTTAATAATTAAAATACAAGCAAACTATTCTTGTGTTTGGATATGAGATTATTTAAAATAATTACTGTAATATTTTTTTTTCTATACGATGTATATGAAATAAAAAGAATGATTAAAAAGATAAAAAAAATATGTTAAAAAATATATTTATAATGCAAACAAATAATTCATATCCAAACACTCTGTATATCAGCGAACAAGTTTAAGTTGAATCTTAAGGGGATGATCGGCTTAAAAAAAAATCAAAATAAAAAACGTTTGTCAAGAAATTTTAAAGCTGTTAACTCCACTCTTTAATCCTTTTTTCTTCACTTTTTTGTTTTCTACTCTGTCAACAAACCCTATGGTTTGCCTTCGGGAGCATTTGACTTTCTTGCGTGTTGAACAAGGTTCTCTCACTGACGTAGGCTTGTATCCCAAATAGCCCAACCACAGCTATCAGGACGCGTTGACCAATGAATGGGTTAGCAAAAGAAGTACTCCCACAAATACGGTACCCCACCAGCCCCCGTTACGCCCCACCAAGCAAGGGGAAAAAAAAATGGGAAGAGAAAGAAAACGACGTAGTAGTAAGTAAGTTGAAATTGACGAGAGAGGCTTGCACTGCATCAGCTGCATGTGCATGAGTGAGTTAATGAATTCTCCGTGTTAGCATTCGTGGCAGGATTGTATTGGTTCCGTTATCAAACGGATTTTGCCTAGTTACACAATTAGTATCATTATTATTATTACTGCTACCATTTAGCGAACAGCTCACCGTGGGCTGGGCTTACAAGTCAGAGTAGAAGATCACACTTAAGATTAGTCGGTCATTTTCGATTTGGGTCGCGTCCCCACAATTTATTTCTTTATTCATTGTGATATATATAATTATATCCGCTTCCCCATTTTCCCCCCTATTTTTAATTTCTCGACTGCAATTTCTCAATTGCACGGGAGAGGGGAAAAAAATTTCAAGGATATTTATTTTATTTATGTAAAGTTGTTTTTTTTTTGGCTTAATTCTGGGGATTTCTTATTTATGTGTTCCTAGGAGGTGGACACAGGGTGTTTTCTTCTTGACCCGAATTCATCATCATCAATCCCGCGGATGTCTCTCGGATTCTATCGAGAAAAT